>NC_091798.1:67212500-77212500 GCF_041296235.1 Equus asinus
TGGTTATCACTAGTGTTTTTTCTGCACTAGCTGTTTCTGTTCTGATATGCAAAGTTGATATGCTAGATGTTAGCTTTTCTGCAATATGAATATATGCTGGTAACAGGCACTTCATTTTATTTTCTTCTACTTCAGTTGGAGAGTTTCAGAAATATGCTGATCTTTCTGAAGAAAAGACAATTTCTAGATAGAATTACTGGGGGGGTTTTCCTCTGCATTTGTTTCCAAGGGCTGTTTTAATAAAGTACGACAAACTGGGTGACTTTAAACAGCAGAAATTTATTCTCTCACAGTTCTGGAGGCTAGAGGTCAGAAATCAAAGGGTCAGCAGGGCTGTGCTCTCACTGAGGCTCTAGTGGAGATTCTGTTCCATGTCTTTCTCTGAGCTTTTGGTGTTGCCAGCAATGCTTGGTGATACTTGGCCTGTAGATGCATCACTCCTGTCCTTGCCTCCCTTGTTGCATAGCATTCTCCTTGTGTGTCAGTGTCTCCTCTCTTTTTATGGAACACCAGTCTTATAGGGTTAGGGGCTACCCCCATGTCAACGTGATTACATCTGCAAAAACCCTATTGCCAAATATGGTCAAATTTACAGGTGCCAGGGGTGAGGACATAAACACGTCTTTTTCAGGAACACGATTCAACCCCTAATACCATTCTATTATGGGAAAGCCATTTACCTGATGAATGCTTTCTTGTTGCTGTCATACAATTTTGTATTCCTGGCTGTAACCACTGAGCAATGCCTTCTCCTTTTCCCTGGACATTTACTGGAACTATATCATGTCATGCACACGTCTACTTGCACATAGCTTACCATCACGCATTAAGAAATTCTCCTGCTCTGTCAGTTGGAAAAACAACTGATAACATATTATGTTTTTAATATCATGTGGATCTGAATTTTCTACAGATAACATTTTAAAGGAAAAATTACAAATATTGATTTGACGATATATGAGGTCAGATCCTTAATGGGTATATGGGTAATTTTTTTTGTTTTCCCTCATTTTGGGGTTTTTTTTTTGTAACTAATGATTCCAAGGTGTATATTTTCTACTAAAAATGAACTATTGTCTTACTTACACTCAGTATTTAAGAAATTTCACCATTATCATTCTTACATTAGAATTGTTTGGAAACTGGTGATTGAGAGACGTTGAGGGAATTAATCGTCTTTCATTGGTTCAAGCTTTTCATCCTCAATTTACCTTGCTCTCTGGCATATTCTCTAACTCAATCATATGATCTTTTTCTCATGTACATTTCTCTCTCTATATATAATACATGTTAAAATATGTATATATATTATTTGTGCCATTCTGGACAGCTACTTGCCCCCTTTTGTCCCAGGTCACTTAGAATTTAGATCCTGGGGCCGGCTCCGTGGCCAAGTGGTTAAGTTCGCGCGCTCCGCTGCAGCGGCCCAGGGTTCGGATCCTGGGCACCGACATGGCACCTCTCATCAGGCTACGTTGAGGCGGCGTCCCACATCCCACAACTAGAAGGACTTGCAACTAAGATATACAACTGTGTACGGGGTGGCGGGGGGGGGGGGAGTTGGGGAGATAAAACAGAAAAAAAAAAAAAGAAAAAGATTGGCATCAGTTGTTAGCCCAGGTGCCAATCCTTAAAAGAAAAAAAAAAGAATTTAGATCCTTATTTACGGGAAGGGCCACTCCTCGTTTGTAGTGGTCTCTGATTCACCCTGCTGGTGTCACCTTTAGCTATTATCTATATTCATCATGCAACTTGATCATTGTATATTATTGTTTGACATCACTTATGGCTATCACTTAGATACAATTTTTCATTTCCTTAGAAATGATATACTGTATTTTTTGACACTTAAAATTGTTGAGAAAAAGGTTATGCTGTCCTAAGAATGTTATATTCTTTTTGGCACCACCTTAACCTGCGTTTGGCTGGGGACTGATTGACTGGTTTCCTACAGTGATGGCTAACCCTTGTTGCCCTGTATTAGAGTTTGGAAGAAGTGAAAATAGTGCCCCAGGGAGAACACCCTCTGCCTCAGAGGTCTGTCAGACGCCTTGGTAATTCAGAGAGCCCTCCCGAGGCTCTCAGAAAAAACGTTCAAGTCAAGCATTGGTAAGGAAAGAAGTCTTCCCCTGCCTAAATCACAGATGGGCATATTGTGATTTCTGTATCATTGCAATTTTTTTTTTAGGAGGGGAGATGCTGTAACGAAATAACACAAGTGGGTAACCACCACCATGTCTGATAGCGGAATCATGAGTCAGGCATATCTGGGGACCAGTTCTATCTTGTTACTTACTAGACAGTGTTGTTGGTCAAGACAGATTAGGAGGAATTCACCAGACTTTTCACTTCAAGTGCATCAATATCCATATGAACAAAAGGCATTTTAGTGGGGAGGGCAGTTGTTTGTTCTCTCATCAATATCTGTAAGTCTAACAGCCTCTGTGTTTTTCATACCAGAGTGGAAATCACACTGAGGCCAAAAGTTAATTACAGTTGTACACCTTTCATTATAATTTCTTCTATTAGGATGTTTTTCATTACCCAAATAATCATCTTCATTTTCTAAAACTATACTCTTTGAAAAACATTTTTAAACAAATGTGTAGTACTTGAAATAATGGAGACCATCTTTACTCTTTGCTATACCAGAAGGCTGTCCAAATTGAATATTATCAGTATGCAATACTGTCACCAGGAAAACTAAAGATATTTTATACCATTTGCTGATGGATTTGTTAAGCTGCAGATTTGTTTGATGTTTATAATACGGTTTAACCACTTTCACCTGAAAAATGTTACAATCATCTTTCTTCTTAAACACATAGTAAATTTAAACAGGTTTTGATAATAAAAGCAAAACAACAACAACAAAAATAACAAAAAGAGTAAAAAAAGAAGTTGCTATCACAGTAAATTCTTTCCTGTTTTTCTTTTAAGAGAGAGTTATATCACAAGAAAGAGGAACTGCTGGAGACAGAGGCCCTAGAAAGGAAAAAGAATGGAGAAAGGCACACCATCACTTATAATTGCAAAAGAGAATGTCTATAAATAAACTCTTTTTGGGTATAAAGCAAGAATGCTTTTCCGTATAGAATGAAATTTAAATTGGAGGAAAACGTTTAGTGGAATTAGAGTTAGGCGAATGCTGTTTTCACGTGAAGTCAGGGTTTAACCCCAGGGCCGTGTTTCAGGAATGTTAGCGACCTTAGCTCTCCTGGGTCCCTTACTCCTTTGAGGTTCAAGTTTTGTGATTACCTGCACGATTTCTCTTTAATTCACTTTTTTTACCCTTTTAACCCTTGACAACATTTCTCTACATATGGTAAAATGATATTTGTCTAAATTAGAAGAATAAGGGGAAAGAAGAGGACCCCCCCAGGCCCTGTACACCTGCACTAGCTCTATGTACCTAAATCTGCCTGACTCTCCTCCTTCCACCTGTAGGCCCGATACTTTCAGGGCAGGTATGATGAAAGATACCCAAAATGGCTCCTGTAATGGGTAAATAAACCACAATAAACTTGCTTATTCCCCATTTTTACCTGCCCCGAACAACTATATAAGACTATCTAAAGTACTCTCTTAACCCAGGACTTTATACAAACATCAAAGGCTGTATTTAGAATGATGAAAACCTACACTGTTGAAGGAGACTATATGAATTTGTAATCTATACATGCGTATAGAATATATATAGATGTATAAATATATCTACATACGTACACACATCCACACATATATCTATCTATTCTGAAGGAAGGAATTGGTGGCAGATTCTAAATGCAGCAAACACTGCCCTGCCTCTGAAGGTATGATATATGTGGGGGTAGTAGGTTACTACTGGGCTTACCCTACTATAATCTGGGTTTTATTTCTGGCTGCACAGCTTTCTGAGCCTGATTCTCTTCCCTTTTCAGTAATTCATGAGCTACTACAATCATTATAAAATTCCCTTTTTGCTTAAAGCTAGCTACAGTGACTTCACAAGTTTGTATTAATGACAAGTGCTTTGTCTATACAATATATTATTAGCCTATTTATAATTTGAATAATCCAAATGTTTACTTCATTTAAAATACATCCATTTAAACATTCAAAGATTTTGAGCTGGAAACTTTGAATTGTCTCAGTGCCACAACCTCTTGTAACACCCTCACTAGGAAAACATAATTATTTAATGTATTTTAAAAAGTTCTGTGGGAATGAAATGTACCTTATGTAATTCAGAGTTCAATTTTTATTTCAGACATTGACTGTCAGAGCCACGTGCCTGAATGCGTTGCAGCCACGAGAGGAGTCCTCCTGGTGTTCATGTGGATTTTTTGTCTGCTCTGTACCATGTGCATCTGCATGCTGTGTTTTATGCTGCAGGCATCAATATTACCCCTGCTCTTCTTGTCATCTGAAAATGGCACTTGCTATTGGCTATAGAGCAAATATAGAAGCCACAAACTTTTCATCAAATACCATTAAATATTTTCTTGGGTCACTCATTTATCCCTACTCTCACTGCAGCCAGCTCAGTTATTTAGTGATTTCATGCCTATTATTTTGTTTCCTCATTAAATAAGTGATTTTGTGGGGAATTATTCACTTTACGTACAAAACAAAATATGCTGATTAACCTCTTTTCTCTTTATTTCACTTGTAATAATCAGCAACCTTTTTAAATATATAAGAAAACCTTTAGAGCTAAAGATAGTTGCAGCAACTACCTAAAGAACATAGCCTAAATTATCATCAGAAAGTCTAATCCATTCTTCTAATCTGTTTGTTCTCTGTTTGTAGGATTATTAACATGGAATACGATGAAAGTAAATGAGGACAAAGACATTTTGGAGAAAAATAGGATAGTTGAATTCTCTATAATCATTGATTTTTTTTCCCCTAAATAGTACCTAACTTAGTGCCTAGTAAATAATTCTCTCTCATTAGATACTTTATAAGTAGATATACCAAATTTAATTTATTTTCTAAAATTCTATTTCTCAATTTTCTAGAGAGCCATAGTCCCCTTCTTATAGTAAGATTTAGAGTGATGGAAAGATGACCCATGTATATTTGACTTTAGGATTCTCTAGGCTTGTCAAGGAACAATCCTTGTAGAATGTCCCATAAGTAGTATATCTGGATATAAAATTTTGTCACATTTCATTTCATCAACAGCATTCTTACATACAAAATGGTTATTACACGTTTGTCTGTGCGAAGCGTAATACTAAATATCAGCGCTCCAGAGACAAGCTCTCCAAGGTCCTGATCCTAGAGCTAGTTTCAGGCCAATGACATAGATCTTAATAAATGCCAGGGGAAATCAAAAGAGGAATAGAATTCCATGGGATGAGATAATAGGAGAAACTTTAAAGATGAAATGAGTCTTGACTTGCATTATGAAGAAAAGGTAGATTTTAGCTGAGCATGGAGAAAAATGAGGGGCATTCTAGAAAAGACAGCGTGAGCAAATACTAAAATCAGAATACACACAAGAATATTTTCAGGGATAATACATTAAACAGTTTTTCTTGAATAAGCTGTTTGATTAGGGAAATGGCAAAAAGTAAGTAAATTTAGAACATTGTAAGGAATTTAGATTAGTCCTGGAGGCTGATGGGGATCGTTGACTATTTTGATAGCATAAAATAACATTTTATGTATTATTTCTCTAAGCATGAACTTCTTTCTCCAATAATTGAAGCACTTTGCTTCTATGATTAGAGTTTTGAAAAGGCTCATCTTTGTCTGTCTTTACATTATGTGGCCCAGTTCTCATTCACTCAACTTCTTAATTTGTTTTTTAAAGGAAGTATCTCTATACTTCACATTATTTTTTCTTACTCAACTTGCAGACCTTCACAGAAATTCTAATTTGTTTAGTAAGAGACAAGGAGTGTCTCTTTTCCACATATAGAAGAATGACAAATTAAAGTTGATGAATGCAAGTGTACAGAGGTAATATGTTATTTAATATATTGTTTCACTTCAATGAGAATTTTCTTTCTCAGAGACTGAATGCACCTTTTTGATGGCATAAAGAAAAGACAAAGAAACACAAGCAGCCAGAAGCATGGAGTTTGATCTTTGGCTTTTCCAACCTAGCTGAGACCGCTCATCCAAATTTCATGTGCAGTTTCCAAAGTCATATGGAGTTCACCAAATCAAATTACCTCTCAAATTACCCCTTTACCTATCCTAACATGTTGTTCTCCCTGCAAATATGACGTGATCAAATTTCCTATTGTTATACTTGTCTGGAGAGAGATATACATTATATCCAATCTCTTCATCAATTGGTACAAATTAACGTAATAAATGGCAGGTCCCTCTTTGTGATCATGGGATAATGTTGCTATTAGCCAGAATGTCTTCTTTTTATTCAGACCTCCAGTAAACTATAGTTCCTTTAAAATGTAATATTCTTTCCTTTCTTTTAGAATCTTAATCTAAAAGGTATAATCTGAGCAATTTCTTCTTGCTACCCTGAAAATTGTATACTGACACAATGTAACGATGACACTTCCTAGCATCTTCTTTGGTTATTATGTGTAATCTTGTTTAGAAATGTCATTAAATCTTTTAGTTTCGTTCAATATCTACCTTTCTTGAAGCATGCTTGAAATGAGGATCGTGGATAGTACCTACTGTTTTTGACTTCAGAGTTAGCTAGCCAATAACCTGTAAGTGTTATTTTGACTCCTTTTGACCCAGGAGACCTGCAACATTTGTGAAGAACCTATATGTTCATACTAAGCTCCATTTTGTCATCTATTTTAGTACTGCATTAATAATTGTGAAATGTGACTATCTTGTTTTCCTATTTCTGACTGTCTTTACCTGTAGTTAGTTTGTACTTACTACTATTACATATGAAATCATTTACCCAGGAAGGAAATGAATAGCTAAAGCATCACATTGCAATTCTAAAATGCCCTTTGGAGATTATATTAAAAAACTCTGAGATCATAATAACAAAAATAATGAGTTAACATGTACTGAAAGATTACAACGGTTGCAGACTCTGTGTTAAGCACTTTCTAAGGACTGTTTCAGTTAATTTTCAAAACAACCTCAGGATAGGAACTATAACGGTTCCCATTTTCAGATGAAGGAACATAGACACAGAAGCTAGTATGATGGAGTGTGAAAATAATTCCAAGATGACTCCAAAAAATATTATTTACCAATTAATAATGTTAACTTTTTTACTAGCCAATTAATTTACAATATTAGCCAATAAAATAAATAACTAATTATATTGCTATAAGTTTTGAATTTCATGTTGT
Source organism: Equus asinus (assembly GCF_041296235.1). Lineage (NCBI taxonomy): Eukaryota > Metazoa > Chordata > Mammalia > Perissodactyla > Equidae > Equus > Equus asinus. The sequence continues at coordinate 67,219,784 of NC_091798.1, forward strand.
TTTTAAAGGAAAAGAAGAATAGTTTTCTTTTAATTCTGATATGATCACTAGTAACAAACACTTCCTCATTCTCCAGCAGAAAAAAAGCCACATTCATTTGGTGCTCTGTAGAATTTATAGTTCCTTAAGTGGAAAATCTCTGACCTAGCCTGGGGTATTCACAAAGGTCACTGATAACAAATGGCCTTGTCATACTGGCTTTGAGGAAGTAGGAAGTTTGTGTCTGGGAGAGCGTGGAATAGCCAGAGACAGTAAATAACAGGTATAGGAAAAGACACATTGCTGGTTTGGTCCCTTCTCCTTACTCCCCAAAATTACTTTATGTGTTGGTGACAGTGCCTTTTGTCATTGAGCTTGGTAGGAAAGTAGTAACAGAGACTCTGTCCTTAATACTTCTTCCATTATAAACTTCAGATCTGCTCTTCTACCCTAACCCAGCCACGATCATAATTCTTCACAGAAGTCCTTTCTTCTGAACCTGGTTTTACATGAAATAATTTGAACCTACTCAGTAATTTATTAAAATTGGCTGTAACACTTTTGAAAATCTTTTCCTTGAAAGTATTTTCCAGGTCTCAAGAAGGGAAAATTACATATTAAAAACTGAATAACGGGGGCCAGTCCCATGGGGTAGTGGTTGAGTCTGCCGTGTTCTGCTTCCACAGCCTGGGTTCACGTGTTCGATCAGGGGCATGGATCTACACCACTTGTCAAACCGTGCTATGGCAGCGACCCACATATGAAATAGAGGAAAATTGGCACAGATGTTAGCTCAGGGCTAATGTTCCTCAAGGAAAAAAGAAGAGGAGGACTGGTGACATATGTTAGTTCAGAGCAGACCTTCCTCACCAAAAAAAAAAAAAAATGAAAAACTGAATAATGAAGAAACTTCACAAAGAGGCAGAGGGAGGACCTCTAAGATAAGCAAGGATCGCATGATATAAATTAAAAAGTGTTTACATGAAAATAATCTAAATAGCCTGATTTAGATGTTAAATAGAAAAATCAATTAGAGTCTATTTAGTTATTGCAAGCCCATCCTCATTATTTTAGCTTTATTTGGTGTTGAAATGTTTTAGAATTCAAAAGGTATATCTTAAAGATTATATTAGAGTGTGATAAACGTAACAGAGGCACACAAATTCTCATATAGCATTTTAGAATATTTACAATGAAGAAGGAGGAGATGTTTTCAATTGGAATATTATTTAAGAACAGATATGATTTAAATTAATATCAATATGTGATACATTTAAGATTTAATTATCTTAACTTTTTTCCAGTTAGTTGCTATTTATTTCAGTCTTTAAAATGTTTGAATAAGCCCTAAGAGATATAAAACTGAGACTGACCATTTCATAATATTATGAAATTATTCAAGAATACGCAAATTCAGAGTATAGGTTCTAATATTATTCTTTCTAATGTTTATGATCTTATAGAAAGATTATTTGTCTGTAGTCTGGTAGAGGTCTTGAGGTAAAAATTTATTCAAAAAAATATGAATTGTTAGTTGCTTGGTGTGCCACAGAAGCCCACATAATACTGGTAAATACATTTATAGCAAGTGAATGATATAAAATACGTAAGGTTTATTCAGCGCATGAGGGGACATGAGAAGACAGAATAAAAATAATTTTACTATTTACTTATAAATGTAAGAAAGTGTAATTGAACGAAAAAAGAAAGAAGAGAGCTATCTAGTGTGAGATTTGTTTAGTAAGTGATTTAAAATGACTTAGAGAGACAGGAAAAGAGAAATGAACCCATTTTTACTTGGAAGAGAATGTAAAGGGCTCTGCATCACAGAGCTGGGAGGAAACAGGCCCTCTCAGAATGGCTGTTGAGAATGATGTTGGGTTGCCATGGTCAGGCTTGGCACCTCATTATCTAAGAGTTGTGTATACATTTAAGAACCTCAGAGAAGAGAAATGGATAAGATTATGAGAAAAAGGATGGAAGAAGTGATTTAAAAAGCAAGATTAAAGGTTCTAAGGATTTTTGCAAGTTCTAAGGAACAAAGTAAAAAAATGATAATGGTCTACAAATAAATAACAAGAGGAGGGAGTAATTACTGAACACATTTGAAGGGGATAATGGGGTGAAATTAAATTTATAGGGAATATAATGTGTGGGAGAATCCCTTTGTATGAAACATATAACAGCCAAAATGCATAACCTCATGAGAAGAGCTACTTCATACTTGAGGTCCCCATAAATTCACATTTTGGAAGACAACCTTGGTGAATACCAGAGATTCCAGATTCAGAAGAGCAAGTCCATAAACCTTATGCAGCTTAGAGTTAAACTGCAGCTGCTGTTTGAATGAACTGGATCTGCCAGGTCAACACTGATAACCAGTGCACAGAAGCAAAGCATGGTCAGGCCAGGGGCACAGGGGCAGAGCTCACTAAAGAGCAGTTACATGAGAAACTGACTAAACCAGGGTGGAATAGAGACTGAGAACCTAGGAGAGAACCTGGGGTAATGTGTATTGTTGGATAGATAGAGAATATGTTCTATCAAAATTGGATGAATTCCAAAAGGATACATACTGCCACTGAATTGGGTTCTCCATGTTCAGAAAGGAAGAGGTTTGGTAGGCGAGAAATGCTTCATATAAGAAAATCTTACAAGAGGATCAGAACACTCAAATGCATATAGCAGATATGAAGAAGCCAAATGAGGGAAGCTGGCTCTTTCTTGACTCTGTCTTAATGAGAGAGAGCAAGAGAGAAGCAGAAACTGGGATGAAAATTGTCAAGTGATTCTTTGTCTCAAATGTAAAAGAAGTCAAAAGCAGTAGCTGGGATTATGGCAAACGGGAGAATCCATGTCCCATTTGAAGAGGAAACACTATTTAAATACACTAGAATATCACCGTCTGGTAATATGGACCTAACGTTGCCTCATCTTCTAATTTTCAAGAGAAGCTGAAAATAAGAATTTTTAAATTGGGTAACTAATTAAAAAAGAAAATTAGGAGCCAGCCTGGTGGCATAATGAAGTTCCTGCTCTCTGCTTAGGCAGCCCAGGGTTTGAAGGTTCAGATCCTGGGTGTGGACCTAGAGCTGTTCATCAAGCCATGCTGTGGAAGCATTCCACATACCGTAGAGGAAGATTGACCCAGATGTTAGCTCAGCAACAATCTTCCTCAAGCAAAAAGAGGAAGATTGGCAATAGATGTTAGCTCAGGACCAATCTTCCTCTCCCCTCCCCCCAAAAAGAAAGAAAATTAACCAAGTGGATGGGCTATGCAAGTTTCAAGTAGTCATTCACATTGGGGGCCTCTATTGTCTCCTCCTCTATATTACGATGTATTATTATATAGGTTTTTAAGATGAGTAAAACCACTCTAAGGAATCAAGTCCACCTATGACAATTTCCTCATCTCCTTAGGAGAAAATCAAGGAATGCAGAAAGTTCATCTTTGGCATTGTCCTCTTACCTTGAGAAAATGTTCAAGGGTAACTCAGGTCTGAATTCAAAATAAGAAGTTTACAATTTATTCCCCAAACACTGGATCACTCTTTTGATATACAGCTGGCCACATTGCGTCGTATGCTTTACTTGGGCCAGAAATCAAGAAAGGTACAGTTTAAGATGGCACAGTGATGTCAAGATTTAGACAGACCTTCTACATAAAACCTAGTGCATTGTTGGATAAATCGTAGATAAAAGGCATGGAAATTGGAAAGTAACCAAACAAATTATTCATATTCTTAGACAAAATTTCTACATTAAGCCCTCCCTCAATTCTACATAGAAAATACTGGAACTGAAAAGAGAATTTAGCAAAATATTTGAACAAGAGTTGACATAAAAGTCAATAGCATTTCTATTCAAAACTAATAACCTATTTAAAATATAATAGAAAATACTCCTATTCACAATAACAACAAGGAAGATACGTTAGAAAGAAACCAAAAAATGGTGTAACCAACTTAATTAAGAATATATAAGGAGATCTCAACACTTAAAATGATATAGATGGGAAGACCAATCAATATCATAATAATACACATTCTTTCTCAAATTAATCTACAGATTCGATTTTCATTCAAAACTGAATGAAATCTTCTGTACTGATCCTAAAATTTCCATATTGATCCTAAAACCAAATAAAACAATTCTGAAGAAGAACAATGTGTGAAAGATATCTCCTACCACATGTCAAGATTCATTTGCAGCCCTAATAATTAATATATGTGTGGTGATAGAGATAGCCGTGGATAAATAGATCAATGGAATAGAATAGAGAAAAATTTGCACATATATTTAAATAATATTTATAGAGGAAGCATTGCAAATAAATAAAAAATGATAGACTAGTTAATAAGTGGTGGTGAAAAAAATGATTATTCATATAAGAAGAACATAAATTTAGATTCTCTCCGCAAACAACAGAAAGATAAAATGTCTAGTGGAGTAAAACAAACGTCAAAAGCAAATCCTTGAAACTTGGAGAAGAAAATATATTATTCAGACCCTAGTTTAGGAATAGATTTCTCAGAAAAGAAACCAAAAATGCCCAAACATGAAGAGCGTTTATTGCAATTAAATATTTATGTTTTTAAAAACACCATAAACAAAGAGGAAAGACAAGCTTCATACTAGAAGAAACTGTTTCCAAGATATATATAATCAGTCAGTGTTTGGAAAATATATGAACTCCCACAAATTGATAAAAAAGGACAGAGACATGAACAGACATTTCTCCAAAGAAGATATACTGATGGCCAATAGGCACATGAAAAGATGCTCATCATCGCTGATCATCAGGGAAATGCAAATCAAAACTACACTAAGATATCACCTTACACCCGTTAGAATGACAAAAATATCTAACACTAATAGCAACAAATGTTGGAGAGGTTGCGGAGAAAAAGGAACCCTCATACACTACTGGTGGGAATGTAAACTGGTGCAGCCACTATGGAAAACAGTATGGAGATTCCTCAAAAAACTAAAAATAGAACTACCATACGATCCAGCCATCCCACTACTGGGTATTTATCCAAAGAGCCTGAAGTCAGCAATCCCAAAGGTCCTGTGCACCCCAATGTTTATTGCAGCACTGTTTACAATAGCCAAGACGTGGAAGCAACCTAAGTGCCCATCAACAGACGAATGGATAAAGAAGATGTGGTACATATATACAATGGAATACTACTCAGCTGCAAAACAGAACAAAATCATTCCATTTGCAATAACATGGATGGACCTTGAGAGAATTATGTTAAGTGAAATAAGCCAGCGAGAGAAAGATAATCTGTGTATGACTCCACTCATATGAGGAATTTAAAATTATGGACCAAGAACAGTTTAGTGGATACCAGGGGAAAGGTGGGGTGGGGGGTGGGCACAAAGGATGAAGTGGTGCACCTACAACATGACTGACAAACATTAATGTACAATTGAAATTTCACAAGATTGTAACCTATCAATAACTCAATTAAAAAAAAAAAAAGGACAGAGAATCCAAAAGAAAAAAAATGACAGGAGATATGCGTGAAATAGTCACAGAAAAGGAAATTAGAATGGCTAATAAAACACGGAAAGCACCAAAGATATTAGTAATGATGAAATTGGAAATTAATGCCACAATACAATAATTATTTCACATCTATCAGAATGGAGAATAAGTATTTGGGACCTTCACACATTTCTTTCTTTTTTTTTTTTTTTTTTTTGAGGAAGATTACCCCTGAGCTAACATCCACCACTGATCCTCCTCTTTTTGCTGAGGAAGATTGGCTGTGAACTAACATCCTTTCCCATCTTCCTCTATTTTTTGTATGTGGGACGCCTGCCACAGCACGGCTTGACAAGCAGTGCATAGGTCCACACCCGGGATCTGAACCGGCGAACTCCGGGCTGCTAAAGCGGAACATGCAAACTTACCCACTGTACCACTGGGCTGGCCCAGGACCTTTGTACATTTTGAAGAGTGGTAAAGAAATAGAGGAAATTTTTGGCAATTTCAAGAAAATGAATGTTAACATAATCTATGGCCCAGGTATATTCTTTAGAGAAACTCACACATGTGGCTATATTTATAAATATGTTAAATCTCAAAAACAATATTTTGAGCAAAAAAGGGGCAAACTTCAATATGACATATTCAATAAGACTATTTACATGAAGTTTAAAACAATATTTTAAAATATTAATGGATGTATAAATAATAAAAAAACGTATGAGTGGGCATGATAAATGCTAATATTAATTAATTCTGCCTGGGGCAGGAATTAGAAGAATGGAATTAGGAGGGTGTACCATCAACATTCTTTGATGGTAATTGTACTATTTATTTCTTTAAAAAATGATGTAAATGAATATGAAATCCTGTCAAGACTTTTACGAAGGTGGTTTGTGAGTCCATGGCTAAAGTAAACACTGGGTGTTCATTAACTTTCTAATTTTATACAAGCGTTTGCAATATTTCATAAAAATGCTAAATAAATAAAACATCAATTATGACTCGAGCTGATTTAACTACAAAAAGAGGAAGACAGAAACACACACACATGCATAGACACACACACATAGACACACATAACCAGAAAAGTGAACTCTCTGATAATTTTGTTGAGAAGAAACACAGATATAAGAACACTCTCTCATCTCCCTATTTATCTTCCCTTCCCTTTTTTCCTCCCTGTAGTCTAGAAAGATGATAAAAGAAGAAAATAAAAATAAGTATATAAATCCATATACTTCCTTCTATGCACTGCTTTAACTTGATGCAATATATTTTGATAATATTTTGTTTTATGATCCATTTTGAAATACTTTCTAATTTGTCTTGTGATCCTTTCATCCCTCCCTCCTTTCTTTCTTCTCTCTTTTCTCCTCTCTCCCCTTTCTCTCTCTCTCATATTTGGAGGTTTTTCAAAAGTGTATCACCCTTATTAATTTCTAATTCAGTTTATTATAGTCAGATAAGATAATTTTATTTCTGTCCTTTGGTACTTATTGAGACATTTTACAGAACTGACTGAGGAAACACCCTGTCAAATGTTGTACTTGCACTTGAAAAGAAAGCAGGTTCCGTCCTGGTTGGCTGTAATGTTCTTTAAATGTAAATTACGGTAAGTTGATTGACAGTGTTGTTCACACCCTCTTTGTCTTTACTAATGTTTTTCCATCTCATATTCTACTAAATACTGAAAGACGGATGTCAATATCAGCAACTATTATTATGGATTTGTTTTTTCTTCCTTTAGTTTTATGTCTTTTTTGCAATGTGTATTCTAAAGTTCTGTATTATATTGTATTTTCTAGAAAATACAATTTTCTAAAGTATTAGGAACATACTATTTAGAATTTTAATGTCTTCTCGGTGAATTAGGAAATAGTCTACTTTATTTCTAACATATCCTTTGTTTTAAAGGTTTCTTTTGGAATGATCTCATGCCATTTTTCTTGAGTTTAGGGTCTGCATGGTATACCTTTCTTTAATGTTCTATTTGATTATACTGGAATACTAAAAGTGATTTTGCTTTTCATACATTATATTGTATCAAATTATAGAATTTGATCTGGACTGCTTATGTACCCTCATTGAAGCTATAAGAAATATGTCTCCTTGGCTGTTTGAAAAGAGAAGTCGTTCTGTTTAAGAAAAAGAGTTTTCTCACCATCAAAACACTTAGAATTTTCCCCTCCCAAGGCCGGGCTCTTCGGTGTTTGATCCTTCCTACCAGGTACCTCCCTACTCTGTAATAGCTCGCTCCACTCCCTGCCCAGGATGTCTGTTCCTGTGCAGATTCCCACCATTCCACAAACACCTTGGCTGGTTTGCTACATATCATTGAGAGTACTAACTTTATGAAGATTAGACAAGTCACGGGTAGAAAATCTCAGTGTTTCAGTTTGACAACCTTTCATGTACAGTGTTAAATGTCAACCATTTTTCTCCCTGCTTCACTCTTGATTAAAATCTCTAGTGTAAAACTAAAGATAGTATTTACATCACCTTTAGTTTGGGAAAACTGAAGGAAAAGTTTCTTTTTTTTTTTTTTTGAGGAAGACTAGCCCTGAGCTAACTACTGCCAGTCCTCCTCTTTTTGCTGAGGAAGACTGGCCCTGAGCTAACATCCATGCCCATCTTCCTCGACTTTATATGCGGGACGCCTACCACAGCATGGTGTGCCAAGTGGTCCCATGTCCACACCTGGGATCCGAACCGGCAAACCACAGGCCGCTGAGATGTGGAACGTGCGAACTTAACCGCTGTGCCACCGGGCCGGCCCCAGGAAAAGTTTCTATGGGCTTCACCCCAGCACCCTTCTTTATTCTTTTGGCCTGTGAATTCAGTCTTCTCTCTCTTAATGGCCATGTCTCCCCTTCCACTTGATCAGGGCATTCTGGAATTGGCTGTGTTTTTGTTTGAATAAAATTTTTGTTTTAGAATAGAGTTAGATTTACAGGCAAATTGAAGAGTTAGTATAGAGAGTTACCATATAACTCTCACCCAGTTTCCCCTATCGTCATCTTTTATTAGTTATTTGTCATAATTAATGAGTTCATATTGATATGCTATTATTACCCCAATTTTCTTTAGTTTTCCCTAAAGCTAGTATCTTTTTCTGTTCCAGAATTCCAGCCAGAAGACCACATTGCATTTAGTATTCAGGCCGCCTTAGGCTCCTCTTGGTTGTGACAGTTTCTCAGACTTTTCTTGTTTTGATGACTTGATGGTTTTGAAATTATTGGTCAGTTATTTTGTAGAACGTCCCTCGGCTGGGATTTGTCTGAAGATTTTCTCATGACTAGGCCATGGTGCGGGTGTTTGGCAGGAAGACTAGAGAAGAAATCCCCATTTTTATTACATATCAAATGTATATACTATCAACAGAATTTATCACTATTGATGTTGACCTTCATCATTCGCGTGATGTGGTATTTGTCAGGTTTCTCCACAATAAAGTTCCTCTTTTCCTCCCCTCTCCACCCTTTCCACCTGTGTTCTTTGGAAGGAAGACACTGTGCAGCCCACACTAATGGGGAGGTATTCTGCACGTCCTTTAAGGCGCAGTATCTATATAAATCATTTGGAATTTCCTGCATGGGAGATTTGTCTCCTCTCTCCTATTTATGTATTTATTCAATCATTTATTTATTTCAGTATGGACTTCTGGATATTTATTTCACACTACTTTAATCCTCCACACATAGCCTCTAGCAATTAGTCAAAATTCCCTTTTAAATGTTCCAGCCACTATATTGTGGCTCTAGCGTTTCTGTCCAGGTAAGCAGATCTTGACTGTATCTCCTGAGATGCTCCCGAGTCTTCAGATTTTGTGGTCGGTTTGCCCTGTGACCTCAGTATTCTGATGGGTCCAAGAAAAATAACTGATTTTTAGTTTGTACAGCTTTTTATTGTCAGAATGGGAGTAACAGTTTCTAAGTTTTCTGTGTCGAAACAGAAACCAGAAGTTGGTATATCTTTTTTCTTAGTATGTTTATTTCAAATTAGTCTCTGCCTTTATATTTAAAGTGTGTTGGGTCTTGCTTTTTAACCAATATGAGAATCTCTGATTTGCATTTAGTCCATCACATTAAATATAATTATCGCTGTGGTTGGGTTTCATTCTTTTATCTTGCTGTGGGTTTTTGGCATATTTATATCACATGTTCTTTTGCCCCTGTTTCCTTCCCTGATTTTTTGTGTGAAGCGCCTATTTTCTTAGTTTTCAGTTTTATCCCCTGTGTTGACTTTTTAGTTATACCACTCTGTGTTTCTCTGGAGATGTGGTTTTAAGTTTCCCTTCAGATAATATTGTATTATTTCACAGTGTAAAGACTTTACAACTGTATATCCTTTCCTTTGCTACATATGCTATAAACACCATAGTGCATTGTTATAAGTTATTTTTCATTTGTAATAGTTCTTAGTCTTTTAAAGAAATTTAAGTATGTATCTTTATTATATATAATATTATACATACGTAATATTTTCCTATTTATTTACCCTTTCTACTTATCTTCCTTTCTTTCTTAAGAGAAGATATCCAGGAATCCATTTACTATCATTTCCCTTTAGAGTGAAGAACTTATATTAGTGTAAGTTTCCTGGGGACAAATTCTTTTATTTTCTCTCAGTTCAAAAATGTCTTTATTTCACCTTTATTTTGGGGAGAATATTTTCACTGGGTATAGGATCCTAGATTCATATTTTGTTTTCTTTCAGCACTGAAAAGATGTTATTGTGTTATCTTCTGGCCTCCCAATGTTTCCATTGAGAAGGATCTCCTTCCACTGTATTTAATGTGTCTGTGTAGCTGCTTTTAAGATTTGCTTTTTATCTTTATTTTTCAGCAGATTGACTATGATGTGACTAGTAATTTTTAAAAATTTATTTATTCAAGGTAAGGTGTTTGAGGAGATTCCTGGATTTGTGAGTTGATGTCTTTCAATTAATTTTTGAAAGTCCTCAGCCATTTTATCTTTTCATATTTCTTCTAACCTATTATCTCTCTCCTCTCTTTTCAGGATTATAATCATGCGGACTATTTGATACTTTCTCACAGATCAGAGATTCCGTTTTCTCTTGTTTTTGTTTTAATTCATTTTTTTCAGTTTGGATATATTCTACTGATCAGTTTTCAAGTGTATTGATTCATTAGTCTGTTGTGTCAATCTGTTATTAAATTCAATAGATGAATTCATTTTTGATAATTGATTTTTTTATTAATGCAATTTTATTGGGTTCTTTTATATATTCTCAATATCTTGTCATGTTTGTTGTCTACCATTTCCAATATATACTCACTATGGTCTGAATGCTTTTGTTCCCCCAAAATTCATATGTTGAAACTTAATGCCAATGTGATGGTATTAGGAGGTGAGGCCTTTGGGAAGAGAACTGGCCATAAGAGTAAAGCCGTCATGAATGGAATTACTGGTCTCACAAAAGAGACTCCACAGAGCTCCCTAGCCCCTTCCTTCTGCCTTGTGAGGTGACAGCTAAAAGGTGACATCTGTGAACTAGAAAGTAGGTCTTTGCCAGACACTGAATCTGCCAGTGACTTGATCTTAGATTTCCCAGCATCCAGAACTGTGAGAAATAAATTTCTGTTTTTTGTAAGTACCAGTCTATGCTATTTTTGTCATAGCAGCTCAAATGGACTAAGATAATACTTCAGTTTCTTTATCACTTAACTAATATCATCTGTAATTGCATCATCAAGCATCTATGTTTCTTCTATCAGCTATTTCTTCTTTTGACTATTATTCACTTTTTTAATTTTGCTATTTTATACGACTTGCATTTTTTTGTTGTGCCAGACATTTTGTATTAAAAAACAGCAGGAACTGAATTATGTAGTACTTACCTCCAGAAAATATTATGACACTTTCTTTCAGGCTGCTAGAGCTGGAGTCAATGTGAAATGTCGTTCAAATGTACATAGGCCTTGTTGCAGCTGTAGTTCATCACTGACAACATGTTTTGAGATTGTGATCAGGGCTTTCCCTTCTGTACAACAAACGATCTGAGTTCTTGAGGCTTCTTAGTGCTTTATAGGTACTCTGCTAGTTTGTCAAACTACATCATATCTCTCTTTCCTTCACAGATTAGATGTCAGCTTTCTGGTCTGTTGGAGAGTTATCTTTGCTCTCTGGTCCTACCCCTACCTTTCTCTTTCTTGGAACATTTCTACCTGCCCTCCTGCAATGCCATATCCTCCCCAACATTGAGGATGGCTGCTTTATACTCTTGGAATGCTTTAGAATGTGTTCTCTTAGCTCTTCTGCTGGCCTCTGGTAGTTGAAAGCTTGGAGTGTCTCAAAGGGGTTTCTTTCTTACAGAGCTCTTGCAATATGACTGACAGTGTGTAAATTTTTCTATACAATATTTTTCTTGAGTGTTAGAGAAATCTTATGAAGTAGTTATTAGTAAAATTCTACAGGTGAGTAACTGAAGGAAGTTAGAAGAAATTAAGATGAGAAAGTCAAAAGTATAAAATTATCAAAAACATAGGGAACCCTATAAAGAAAGAGAGAAGAAATGGAAGAGAGAGGAAGCTGATGAGGGTTTGTAAGACAGGAAAGGGTTAGAACATATCTATTGGAGCAAGTTAATAGTGGCGCATTTCATTTTTATTGGCTTATTTACTTATGAGACCTATTCAGATTAATGACTATTTATGGTATCTTTTTGTTCCTCACTAAGCCTTGCATTTATTAAGGACAGAGACTGTGATGTATTCACACATATATTCTCAGCAATGTGCAAAGGGATCAGCACATATTAACTATTCATAAGCATTCATTGTTACCTCAAGGTTTCACTCCATTCATTCATTCGTGAAAAATTTTTTGAGGACTTCCTACTATGTGCCAAGCACTCTTCTAGATGTGTGGGATACATCAGAGAGCAAAACACACAAAATCTATGCCTTTGTACAGGTTTAAAAAAGGAAGCAACAAACAGGAAACATATAAAATAAGTTAATTAGATAGTATTCTAGAAGGTGATAAGTCCTACAAAAAGAAAAAGAATAGGGAATGGGTGATTTGGAGAGTGTGTTAGGAAAAATGGGTTTTAATTTTAGAGTGTAGTCAAAAAAGGCATCAATCAGGAGGTGGTATTTGAGCAAAGACCTGAAGTAGGTTAGGGAGACAGCCATGCAAGATGTGAAAACCTTGTTTCCAGCATCCTGAGTGATTCATAAACTGCATAGGGACAAGTATGACTGCATTGGAGTAATGAAGGGGAGAGTAGCATGAGACAACACGGCAAAGGGTAGATCAGATTATATGGGACATATCAGGCCATTTTAAGCCTTCACTTTAAGTGAAATGAGGAAATATGCAGAGTCTTGAGCTGAGGAGGGACGACATGACTCATGTTTCAAAAGTTTTACATTCTCCTCCGTGATATAGCGAATGAAATAGAGCTTTATTGCCCTTTCATTTTCTTTTCTACATAATCTATTTCAGGATTCCTATGTAGCAGTCTGTGGTAAAGAAACAAGCAACATGTTTTAACTCACAGTTACATATAACTCATGGATTGGGGAAGAGCTAATTGGAGCCTAAATATCTAGATACCCCATGTTTAAGAGACACAAGACCCAACTTCCCAGACTTTAAAGTCCTTCCATATTTAAAGAAAGGTCAATGCTAACCTGTCATCTTTTTATACATGAATAACTTGAAGTTTGAGACATGAAGAAGAACTTTTGGTGTTAAATTCATATTTTTCACTATTACAACATGCTATCTCTTCATAGCTTTGTAAAAGAAGAAAATGGGCCAGCCCTGGTGGCCTAGTGGTTAAGTTCAGGTCACGCTGCTTTGGCGGCTCAGTTTCAGCTCCCTGGTGTGGATCTACGCCACTCTGTTAGCAGGCAGGTTGCGCTGGTGGCCCACATGCTAAAACATACGGGAAGATTGGCATGGATGTTAGCTCAGGGTGAATCTTCCTCAGGAAAAAAAAAAGAAAGAAAAAGAAGAGGGCAATGATGATTTAAACCTGGAATGAACAATTTTTATTTGTGCAGGGGCAGATAGTAAATATTTTGAGCTTTGTGGTCCATATAGTATGTTTCATAACCACTCAAATATGAGTGCAAAAGCAACCATAGACAATACATAAATCAATGGGCACAGCTGCATTTCAGTAACTCTTAATTTACCAAAACAGGTAGTGTGATGAGTCAAATTTGGCTGGTGGGCCATAGTTTGCCAACTTTGATTTAGATTGTGTTGTTGATAGCAAAGGGGAGATTGTAAAACACAGTTACCAGAAGTTATGCTGATTCTTTCAAGCTCAGTAGTTCCTGGATGACATTGAACAGGAGAAAAACTATGCAAATAAGAACATGAATATAATTAGCTTTCAGTTGCACCATGTTCCTACATATATCTCTTCTGCTGCCTAACCAAGAATACCTTTGGGAGGAATTGCAAGTTAGTTTGTCTTTCCTCACAAAAGAATATTTAGAAGATTGTAGGATAGATAGATGAAAACGACATATTTGTTTCTCAGAAATTTGTAAATGATTTGCTAAATTCCCAAGGCATTCACAGTTTGGAAATATATGTTGGAGGAAGAAATAAACATTTATAAAATTTTGAAACTAAGTATTCAAATATTAGTATTTCTAAGATTACCACAACTAATGTCTCATGTTAATATAGGATCTGCATTCTTCCATTTCCTTGGAGTGTATCTGTGATATATATATTAAATGTTATATATAATGTTATATATATTTTTTCCCTCACTGCGTTTCCTGATAGAGAAACAGAGTCACAATAAGGATTAATAAGTGCCTAAAAAAAGAAGTCAAGGAGAGGCCTGAGTAGAGAATTCTGATCGCCCAGCACCCAGATTAAAGCTGTTTACGTTTTCTCTAAATCAATACATCTGTAGCCCCAGGTGAGTCTCCTAAAGCAAACAGGCAGGAATCCCAGGGTATGTCAGTTTCAGACAAGACTAATAATTTGCACGTGTACATTTGCAATGAGGCCATATCTACCATTTTCTAAAGCTGAAAGTCTGTCCTTCTAAAACTCGCATTTAGCACAGATGTTCCACATACCTAATTACTATTGGTTGGAGTAGTTAGGTAGTAAACAACTTTGTCAGATCTTTTCCTTGGCCAAATAACTTTAATAGGGAAGATTGTCACTAAAGGCGATGACTAAAGGTCTCTAGGGGCCTTCTACCCCACTTCCAAAAGTAGATATTTGCTAGCTATTACCTGAATCTTTGCTGATAATCACAGACAAAATGGCACAAGAAAGCCAGCCATTAGAAATATCCTTTGGCCAGCCCCTGATATAGAGTTTATTTGAGTCAAGATACATTATTTATAATCACATTTGGCTACTCTACATACATGTATGATATTTTTGAAGGCTTGAAGTAAGAAAAAAATTAGGTGGCTTTTTCCATGTTAACCTGAAAATTAAAAGCAACATACACTCATTGCTATATATTATCACAGATACACGAACTATTGATTCAGGTTTTTCATATCAAAACATATTTGTTTAGGTAAAAAACCCCTTGTGAATAGGAAATTCAGATTTAAAAATCATTAGAAGAAGCATTTAAGCTTTTTTTGTTGTTAATCAATAGACCTGTCAATTTGACATGAAAAAAGGCTGAAAGTCCTTGGCTTACCTTTGGCCTGTAATGAACAGAATAAAGGAAACAGAACTGTAGAGAGATTTTGTGTAGTTTTGGGAACTACAGCTTGAATTTCATATATTGGAAAAATGTTACCTATTCCAGTAGAGGTGTGTATATTACCTTATTAGATAAGACCTAGTATTTTTAATATCTAGATACTAAAGAGCTATCAAAGTATTTGATATTATAATGCCAAATACTAAAAGATAGTCAACAAATTTTGATTGCTTGGTCCTATAATCACTTGAATATAGGTAACACACACACACACACCTCTTTGGTATATCTTTTAGCTCACACGCTGTTGCATGTGCGTTGGTTAACTAAAGAGAAATTCTGTTTAGATGTTGTAGCCATGGGGGGAAGCTTGCATGATACACAGGAAATGTTATGCTGCCTAAATAGAGCATCCATTTATGGTAACATCCGATGGTAGTATCCATTTTAAGCTCTGACTTTGAGAAGGAAATGAATTTCCCAATAAAAGATAGCTTTAAAATGAGATTTTTTTCGTTGTATAGAATGCTGATCTTGGTAGACAGATAAGCAGACAGACATAAGATGCTGAACAGCTGAATTTGAAAGATAGAAAGTTGCTACTACATATAGTCATTTATGTCAAATAATAAGGGAAGTAGCTAGCATTTACCAGGCATAATAGAGGAGACCACTGACAAGACCTCATGCTTAACACCTGATTTTGAACAAATTAATATGCAAAAATTGGGAAACTTAGGGTCATCCTAAGGAACAAGCTGAAACGAATCAAAAATCTTGGTATGAGGCAATAACACTCTAAAATGAGGAACATAGATCTGGATTGATCTAGATTGTTGATCCAAGCAAAAGTTTTAGTGAAGTGAACCTAGAAACATAGTTTAGAATCACTATATAGTACTTATATTTCATGTATGTAAGCTTATATGATAAAAAATATATTGTTCTTATTAGAAAATATATGATCAGTATTTTTTAACAATATTTTAGTTGTTTTCATAAAATCCACTGTTAAATAAGGTTTTTAGGTTTGTTAAATACCTCAAACTGTGGAGATTCTCTTGATAACACAGTTTCTGATTCTCAGTTAGAAAAAGAAAACAAAACCAAATGAATAAATGTGTTACCATCTTTCCTCACAGAATTCTGTCACTGAAAGCTTACTTCTCCTTAGGCATGCCAAATACATACTTAATCTTATAAATATAGGTTAGCATGCATTTATAAAATAATATTATTTCATCAAATATCTCAAAGCAAATTTTGGAAAATATAAAAACATTGAACTATTTCTATATAACAATATTTTCTTTAAAATAAGGAATTTGACCTTTTTAAAAAAGCTTAATCAAAGTTGGAAGGTTGAAAATTATGATGGGATTCTAAAATAGGGATAAATTTAATATTTTCAAATATTTGATTTCTTAAGATTCTCTTTCCTTTAGCAATAAAATGAAAGAAAGCATGTATTTCAATAATTGAATCTTTTGAGATTTAAGATTATCTTTTGAAATATTAAACTATTTTTCTTGCTTGAATTTACTCATTATGCAACATAAACACCTGGAAATCACTGTAAAGAGGACTCAGTAAGATTCTGCTGTGACAAATTTTAAACTTACTGTTTGGGGAAACAGAGTTTCAGTTTATCTTAGCAGTTTATTTTTTCTTATTGTTAAGAAAATTCATATTGATCATGAAACATAGGCATCTTCTTTGAGTATATAGTGCATACAGATCTCACTCTTAAATTCTTATGTTTGTTAAATTAAAATATATCCCTGAAATCTCTTTACATGAACATAGAAGAACACACTTGCTCTGGTTTTTTTGCTTTAATCTCTGGTATTCCTTCTCACATCAAGCAATATAGTCCCCATTTACATTAGTAAAAATCTGTGACCCTGTGCAAGGAAAAATTCATCACCTGAAATACATGTTAAATATTGCTCTCCCATCTGTATCAGAACTAAACAAGCTACTCTCAAAAAGGGTTGATTTTGATGGAAAACTAAGCTCTTGAACGAAGTGATTCTAGATGAAAGGACTCCATATGGAACATGATGGAGAAGGAAGCCCCTTGGAGAAATCAAGAGCCCTGATTTGGTCTAAGTCCCTCTCCTCCCTCACTGAGTGATCAGAGGTATTTCAAAGACTGAATCTATGATCCTTCCTATGGTCATGCAATTCATAAAAAGTGATGCTCAAACTCTTATAAACATATATTCCAGTGGTAGAAGAACGTTGATGATATTCATTCTATTAATCTAATATTTAGTATACTTTAGAAACCCTTATAATAAAAATAATAATGCCAAAATGTAACAAAATGAAACAAAGATTAACAAAAAAATAAAGGTCCAACAAGTTAAGCCTGAGAAGCAAGGAATAAATTTCAAAACAAAACAAAACACAAAATGTTTATTTATCAAATGTAGTATACCAAATGCGAAAGAGGAGCAAGAAGAGGTCCCCACAAGCCTTTGAGTATGATATCTCTCCAAAAATATAAATGCTAGGAAATCAAAGAAGAACATGTCTCTTAAAAAAATATGCTGTGATATTAGCAAGATAATATTAAAGCTGAAAATGTAAGATAAAGTGAAAACATTGATGGAAGAGAAGAGAATTAATACCCCAGCACAAAAAGGCAATATTTCAAATCAAGGTAACTAAAGAAACACACGATTAAATGTAAGAGAATCTAAAAACCCATAAAGAAAGATACAGAAGTTCAGTCATCTGAAATAATTGTTATTAGTGCAAATAGAGAGGGCCAAATCTGTAAGGAATTAAAATTGGGCTTTAAGGTTAGAGGTACATGCATTTTAATCCCAAATCTGTCATTTCTTTCCTGTCTGATCCCGCTATTTAGTCTTTTTAAAGCTCAGACACCTCATTTCAAATAGGCCATTATAGCTCTGTCATAGAATTTTTGAGGTTATTAAATGTGATCACATATGTATAGCACTTAGCCAAATGCCTGGCAAATAATCATCACCTACTTTTTTGGGGGGATGAGGGGGCGGGATTGAATAAACTAGTTGGCAAACTTTTATTTTAACCATGATGCTTCCTCAGAATAGATATGAAGGCAACAGTATCTCTTTGAGTAGAAACACACACACACACACACGGGTATGCATGCACCCAAAACATTCCCAGGCCTCTACTTGTCATGTTTTAAACCTTTAAAAGTTTTAAGTTTAAAGTTTAAAACATTAAGAACAAAGAGGAGATTTTACAAACTGCCAAGAAAGCAGGAGATGCAGCAACAAGAATGTTTTGAAGCATTCTCCTCTTGGCTTTGGAGAAAATCTACACAAGTCTAAGACCAAAGAGTAATCTGCAAACACAATGCCCCACGAAGCTGACCTTTTTGTTCCAAATTAATTATTAATGCCTAAAAACCACGAAACTGTTTTTCAAATAATGCCACCATAGCAAAGTTGAACAGAAGTAAAAATGAGTATCTCAGGACACATGAAAGATACTTCATACACATTGATTAGGAAAAATTATGCAAGGCAAGATTAATGGAATGAAGTAAAATGGTATAGGAAATTAGACCAACATGTGAAAAATGGAAAAGCAGAAGACAGAAATTCATAGAGTTTTAGTCTACAAGATATAACTAGAAAGGGAGCAGGGCAAGGAGAAGTTCAATCCAAGAAAGACACTTTGCTCTTAATACATTCAAAGTTATGAGGCCAAACATTCACCTCCACCCTTCCATTCCATTTCATTAGCAAACTATGAAAAGTAAATCTCAGCTTAATTATATTATTATAAAAATATTGCATAAAAGTTAGAGCAGATTACAAATAAAATTTAAGAGAATTAGCATTTAGTGTCCACTAGAAAATACACACAACAGACAGAAAATATAATACCATAGGATAAAAATAAAATGACACAAGCAAGAATTATAATACTTAGAACAATTGTTTTCAATTATCTTGTAATTAAAAGGGTCCCAGACTGTATTTTTAAAAATGCAATCATCATGCCTACAAAAGAGGCACTTAAAAGTCACATGATCTTTTTCAACTATTGGCAACTTTTCATTTATTCAAACAGGCAATGTACTACATAGTAGCATATACCTATAATCAAACAAACAAACAAATAAATATAAATGTTATATACATGAAGAGAGAGAGTGAGAGATATGCATACATATGCACATTTAGGTAGATATAAATAGAAGTAAAGTAACCTGGAAATACAAATGCAATATATTCGATGTCATAGAAAGCTTTCAGAGATGAATTAGAAGAACGTTATGCCTTAAATATAGCTTTAAAATATATTTTAAAGAAGAATAAGATAAAAACCATAAATTTGGCTCTATCAAAAAAGTTTAGAAGTGGAACAAAGTGCCAAAAAACGGGCAGGAACCATCTGCTCCTTCTGACCTGTTTTTCTTGTCCCTAACTGCCACGGATGGAAGCTCAGTTTTTTGAACAAATTTTTTTTTTGTACTTTCCTTGTCCCTAAAGAAAATCTGGAGCTCCCAAGAGAGCTCCAGGAACTATGGAAAAGCTGAGCAGGCATATAAAGATTCTCTCCTTTACTTTGCTTTCTTCTTATTCATTGTTGAAGATGAAGTCCTTCTGCACATGAAAGACAAATAAAATTCATCTACATTTCAGAGACAGACTTTCTTAGGAGCTTTGTCATGGGGGCAGGGGTTTAGTTTCTGGCTGGGGTAGAGTCTGTGGTGTCCTGAGTGGATAGGAAAAAGGCTTAAGACACTATCTTAAGGCTGCCATTTTTGGAAAATTGTGCAAAAATGGTTAACTAAGATGCTTAACTTACAGCACGTGTCACAAAGATTTGAGCTTCATGAAGGCTTATTTCTGCAAAGAAAATTAGTGATATGTTTTTCCATTTTCTATCTTTGGTAGAAAAGATAGTGGTAGAGTTGATCAGTTCTTGGTATTATTTTTCAGTTTAGCTTTCTTCTAGAGGTCAAATTGTATTCTGAGCCATATAATTTCTGAAATTCCTTCGGGAGGTTGGTGAATATGAGTTAAATTATTTTTTTGTTGTTTTAACTTCATATGCAACTTTATCAATATTGTAAGCTCTTAGAGCTAAATTGTCGGAAATGTTATTTCAAGATTAACATATTGCTAGATTCTAGAAGCTTAGTGGACCTAATTTATATCCTTATGAATGTTTAAAACGTGTGTTATTGTAACTATCTCGCTTTTGTATGCATGTCTTATTTTCCCAAGTATTAAAGTAATTTACTATCAATAAATAAAATTTGGGAAATATTAAACACTCTAAAGTAAAAACAACCATGAGCCCAATATCCAAACAATACCTATACATAGAGAGATTGATAGACATGATAAAAAGATAGATATAAATAGGACACATAACATCAATTAAATTATATCATAAATAAATGCACTTTTGAATCAAGATTTTAAAAATTAAAACTATATTTTGTCTGTGTTTCTATGTTATTAAATATTCTACTTCATCATATAGTCATTCCATAAATTATTTAACCAGTCCTCTATTGTTTGGTATTGATATATTTTCTAATTATTTATTATAAATGATGGTTTATATCAAGAAGTGGAATTATTGAGTTAAATGCTGTGTCATTTATGTTTCTTAATAATTAAGCAGCAGCCTGGAAGAATGAGACAAAAACAAGTTTTAGAGCTGCACACATTTGGATTTTAAACCTGGAAATTCCAGTTCAAGCTTTCTGCCTCCATTTAAAAAAAATCTTTAAAATCGAAATGTTGAATTTGTAAGTAAGAAGTCTGTTACAAGGACTAAATTAATCAATATATTTAAACATGTTTACCTTAAATGTATTTAAAGTAAAGGATCTAGTTGAGAACCCAGCATATAGCATACCATTGAACGGTAAATATTTTTATTCCTTAAGCTTATTTACCCTTTAACCATCATATTTATTGTAAATATTTCTTTTTAAAATTATTTTCAATTTATTTTTATACATAGTAATTTTGACATCAAGGAGTTTATGTTATGTAATAAAATCTACTTTCTTTTTTAATATTGTGCCCATTTTCTTTTAAGAAGTTTTTCCCCACACTGAAATCAGAAAATAAATCACCTATACATTTTTCTAATTGAATGTCTTTATTTTTTTCCAAGGAAAAATATTGTAGAGCGTGGTGAAAAGGAGTAGAGAAGTGGGTGACGTACTTTCCTAAGCATTATGTAATTTAAGAAGAACTACACCCTCTATTGTATTCTCTATTTGAGTTAAAGAAACTAGATGTCTCAGCAAAGGAAAATTGAGCCTCACAGGAATAGATTCACACTAGCTCAATGCTTATTAGGCTTTGCATAGTGATTTAGGACTCCTGATGATAGCTTTGACCTACTGACGTATATTAGAAAAGGACATAACTGTCAGCATAGGAGCAGATATTAAGGAGGGACACTAATGGCTCTTCTTTTGCCATTTGTTAAACACTGAACTTTGGTGTGTCATTCCCAATTTAGTGATTGAGAAACAGAATCTAAACAAAACAGGGCACATGAAGTGTTCTTGAAAAAAAAATGCTACAAGAAAAGTGGACAAATAATCTAAATAATTAGAGAAAGAATATATTTTTTGAATTGTCTATAGAAAATAAATGAAAATGTTATCAGAAGCCAGGGGAACTAGAGGCAGGGCAAAAGCCACAAGAAGTAAAAATCTATAATGACTTCGGAGATGTACAATGAGCTGGCTAGAATCAGAAAAATAAAAGAGGAAAAGAGCCTAAAATCTATTAACCAAATTAAAATGCATTTTTGAGACAGAAAAGACTTGTTATAACAGAAAATTTGCTCATTAATATGGAGGACAAATTTGAGAAACTTATCAAGAGCAGAAATTAAAAGCAAATATTTATTCTAGGCGACAGATCCAATTTATAATTTAATGCTAGGTGTAAAATAAGAAAATAATTTCATTAGGTATAGAAGGCCTAATCAAATATACAAGAAAAGAAAAAATTTCTGAATTAAAATATTAAATACAAGAACTCTGGTAATGTATGGAGGCAAAGAAATTAGTTTACATAAAAATTAATAAAAATCAGGCTGGTGTGACATTTCTCCTCTCCAAATACAAATTACAGAAACCAACAGAATTTTGAATAAAAATTAATCTCATTCTAGGATAGTGAGCCTCATAAAATTTTTATTCACATGAGAATAATACTTATATAGTTACATAACAAATAGGAATTGTACCACTCTTATACCCTTCTCTAGAAAATCATGTGAGTACCCTTACCAGGTAAAATACTTGACAATTTTAGTAGTCAACTGTGGGGTGAATCAAAACCAAGAATTCAAAATGGTTAAGTCAAAGCATTAAATGTCTGATGAAGAACACTGAAACCAAATAACTAAATTGAGTAGGTATAGTGGCTATAATTATGGCTATAAACTGGAGTGCAAAAGCTCAAAACCATTCTAAATGGTATTGTATATGGTAATGCCTAAAACATAAAAACAAGTTGTTTTGAAACATTTATTTAAGGAAAATATAGGTTTTAAGGTGTGGGAGGTGAGGGAAAATAAAAATTTGCATTATGATTTTTCTCTATATTTCATGAGATTTTTAGTTAAAAATATGTGTAAACATTAAATGGCAAGGAAAAGGATTTTCAACAAAGGTTGGTAATTAGGCTCTTCGGAAAATTAACTAACGTGTTAACTAAGTCACAAGATCCAGATAGATTCTAATTTTATGCCATAACAAGGTAAAATATATAAGAATATATTCAATAAATCTCTGGAAATACATACCACAAGAAAAATTAAAATGGAAATCACAAGTTGAGTATTTTCAGTAAATAAATAAATGTATGATATCCTCAAATAGAGACAGCACTTGGAAATCAGTAATATAAGGAGAATTATGTCACCACAAGTATTCAGTCAAGAAATTGTACGTTACTAATTGCAGAAGAATTACAGTTAGAAGATAAACATGGAAAAAAAATCACCTTTCCTAATAGTCAATAGATCATAATGTGGAAATCACATAACTTTTTAAAACCTATAAATTTGGTGAAAAATAACAATATTTCTAATACTTGGTTCTGGCACCTGTTTTGTGAGTAAGGACTTTTTGGAAAAAATTTGACAATGTGTATGAACGGCCATACAAGTATCTGTATCCTTTATTGTAGTCATTTTAGTTTTATGAATCTGTCCCAAGGAAGGAACTAAAAAAATTTGGCCTATGCATGTGAGTATAAATTTAATATTTATATTAAAGAAACACATGAGACAAAGAGACAAAGTGTCCATCAAGAGATAGATGATGACATTTGAAGTTAACAATCCAAACCACATTTTATTCAGGAAGAACATAACAATGAAAAACACATTTGTTGACTTATGAAAATACTCACAGCATGACATTAAATAAAACAAAGCAAGAAATAATCTATTACATTCGGTATAACTTTAAGTAGATGTAGATAGCACCAAAGAAACTATAGAGCACCAAAGAAAGAATATGCACCAAAATAGCAATAAAGACTTTTGCTAAAGTGTAGGATAACAAGAGGCTTTAATTTCTGCGTTATATTTTTGTGTAGTTACAAATACATACAAGTATGTATATATACTGCAGGTATTGTTTCCATACTAAAAAAAAGCCATAAAATCCATGGATTTCTTTCCGGCACAATGCATTAGAGATGCATTGAGTTCGGAGACTTGCAGGGAGTCCTGTTCTGTTACTTATTAGCTTTTTCATTTTGTACAAGCTACTAAAACTGTATCTGAGTTTCAGCTTCTTTATCTCTACAAAGGAAACGACGCTACATCAGAGGGCTAGTGTGATGATTAAATGAAATAAAATAGTGCCTTGAAGTTACCCATACTGTTCACTGGGCACTTTATTGCATATGGTACCTGGACGATATAAAATTGTAATCTAAAAATTTGATTTATCAAACTCTGAGTTTAGGGATGCTATTTTGTAGAATTATACACAAATATATCTGTTTGTTGTGTGTGTCTTGAAGTGTACACACATATATATTAATGGAGATAAAGCCATAAATTCTCTTGTGTAGTTCTCCTTCATTTTAATAACTAAACACTTAAGAATCTCAGTATTAAACTACGAAACTGAGCAACAGAGGTTAGGACTCTAGGCTGCAACTGCCCTCAAAAACCTTACAAGTACCTAATGGGTCACAATGCAAATGTTTTGGTTATTGAATATCCCTTAAATGTGCTGTTGCCTTTTCCAAAGGGTTTACAGACCGATGCTGGCAGCTCTGCTTCCTCTCCAGCAGTCTACATTGTTATTGGACCAAGTCCACAATACCCTCCTTTACATTCTCATTATCAATTCTTGGAAGACTTGAATTGGTTTTCAATTTCTTTATTTGATAGATAGTCTAGTTGGTTGAATGAACAGGTGAGAGTGTATATGTTTTTCTGTATATAGTCTTGAATTTTCCTTTTACTGTTTCAGGAAACTTTCTATATTTCAGTTGATGTTTCTGTCTTCAATTAGTGAAGGTGCTGGATGTCTGACTTCCTAGTAAACTCAGTGGGTGTTAACTTTATTGCCTCTTTAGGTCCAGATTATGCTAAATTCATTTCAGAGTATGGAATTCAATATGATTACAATATAATTGCATGGTTAATTGCAAGTAAAACCTTCTCTAAAATTAATATTTAAAGTGGAATTGCAGTCAAAAGCAGAATGAATGAGGAGGTATTGTTATAATAGAGTGCCCTGAGGGAGATTAGCACATTTCAGAGAAATTTGGTTTGCGAATCAGGAAATAATCCCCAATAAATCTCCCTCGAAGGCCACCTCTACTTCCAGAAACTATATTTCTGGTCAGTTAGATACTTAGACTCTTTTTTGTCTCCTTTGCGTTGGGCTAGATAATCTCTTTTAAGACAGAAAAATGAGGCTTCTTTCAAGATCTTTCTTTTTCTTTTTCAAGGGCTCACTGTAATGGCTTTTTCTTCTACCTTGAACGTCGTATGTCTAACAAAACTCTTTCCATGTTTGCTAGATGTAAGAATTAAGTTCGTATCCTTCCCTTATTCCTTACATTTCAGAAATTCAAATGTCTTCTTGTATTCAGAAGAGATGATTTTATACACACTCTTCAATGGATATTTGTCATAAAATGTTCCTAGCACAGCGTTGATCTGCACTCAATATCATAAAGCAAATAAACACATTTTTTAAATAGTCTTGCTCTTTTTTAGCAAATAAAATAGGTTACTTTTATACCTATTTTGACTCTTTTTATTGGCTAATGATGGGTAGTGCTAGTTTTCTCCTATATTTCCTGGTTCCTGAAAATATCTGAAAAAAAATTATAAAAGATGATGCATTTTTATAGAAAACTTGAAGCTGACTTGTTCTCTCTTAGTCTCAGATTATTTTTCTTCATGTATAGAATCATAGTATGTCTACCTCAAGAACTTCAGAGATTACTGAGGTTTAGTATTTTACTTTATAAATAACAAAACCGAGACCTGGAGAGTCTTCAATTACCAGTTAGAGAGTGAACTTTTTCCTATGCCTTGCTGCCTTCCCTGATTAGATATTTCCTCGTCTCTTTTGACTTTTCAATAAATAGGTTTCCTTAGGTGATGGTGACTGGCCAGGAGAGAGCCATGAGGAGCTGTATCAAGAGTCCAAGAAACTTACTATCCCCCAGTATCTGACTTCAGGCTTCCTTTAAACCCTGGCCATTTGCTATTTCCCCCTGATTTGGGTTCTGCGTGCTGTACCATGTGTGTGCTCAACTCACTAAACACTCCATAACTGATTCACAAACTTTTTTCTAAGCTCTACCACATGCTTTCAAAGGAAGGGGGACAGATATGCAAAAACTAGCTATAGTATCAATTAGAATAAAATGAGAGTTAAGTGGACTTTCAGCTTGTAGTTGCAAAGGGGCTTGATTCCAACTGAGAAATAAAAAACAGGCTCCCAAGAAAAGGCTTGGGCTATTTCTTAAACCCTGAGAAGACCTCTGAAAATTGAATCTAAATAGACATACTGGGTTCAGCAAACAGTACCAACAAAAGCATAGAGATGCTCAAATGGAGAGAACAGGAAATGGTAGTGATTATAGTTGGTTTGAGATTATTTCTTGGAGTGTCATAAGAAAGAGGCTTGTCTCATTGGTCTTTATGTGTATTCCAGCCCCTTCTACTACCTATGGATCGAATAATTTGACTTCTTGTCAATATTAAGAAACATGGACGTTTTTCGGATTTTGAGTATTTGCCTTAGGGATTCCAATGATCTTAGTCCATATTTTCCATAACTTCTTGAGCAGCCTGTGTATCGTGTGTGTAGAACAGAGAGCAGCCTGGATGACATGAGTTAAGGCGTGTTGAAAGAATTCTTGGCTATAAAATAACACAAGGTTATCTGTCCATGTTAAACTTCGCTACTGAAAGATACCTAGTGTTAGACCAGGCATTTTATTACATGAAGCAATTGGAAGGCAATATTTTGCCCACAATGACATAACATTGGTCATATTGCGTATTTCTTTTTTAATTGAGATTGTTTCTTTAGAATTCTCTCATTAAAAAGTTATAAAATCGACGTTCCTCTGAAGAAGTACTCATTTTAAAAATACACGCACACACACACACAAACACACACATTTTTTTTCTTTCTTCTTTTTTGGAACCCAAGTCATAGAAGTGCATTAGTCATGTGTTGTTATATAACAGCTTCCTGACATTTTGGTCCATACATGGCTCTCCGTGATATATTTGTTTAAATATTTATTAGTAATATAATTAACACCTCTAATGTATCATGCAATCCAAGAACTCAAATATTTCTAAAAATTTACATTTCCCTATACACTTTTCCCCACATCCTGCCTTTGGTTTCTCACCCAGAAGCATCACATATCCAGAAGTTGAACCTTTTCATTCCCTTGTTTTTCTTTAGTATATTCTATCACACACACACATAAATGCTAAACAAATATGTTGTGCGGTTTTGCTTATTTTTTTAACTTATTAAAGGGGGTATAATTTTATATTAACATCTTAATGTTGGACTATTTTGTCAGACAATTAACCGTAATTCGAAAAGAGGAGATAAGAGCCTGAGGGAATAATAATAACAGCCCATTCAACAAACATTTGTGGAACGGTTAACATTCGCAGGCACTAGGGATCCAAATACAAATAAAATATAATTCCTTCTTTGAGGAATTTGTGACTTGTGAGAAATGGATATTAACAGATAATTGCAATAAAATGTGAAAAGTACTATAAGAAAAATTTTTGTAAACTAGTACAGGTATGTGGGAGAGGTGACATTTTCCTTATGTTTTTAAGGATGTTTAGGATATCATTATAATATGAGATACATTTCAGGTCGAGGGAGACAACTGTGCGATGCTATTGAGGTGGACGTAGAACGAATGTCAAGATATCAAGAAATTATGAAGGATTGAATTAAGGTATAAGGAATTAAGGTGAATGGCTTAGTAAGAATACTAATAGGTTGGTGGGGAGGATTACAGAAAATGCTAGAAGTTGCTATCCGTACTATCTATAGTCTAGATACTGTGGTCATTCATTGCTTAACGGTGGGATACATTCTGAGAAATGCGTTGTTCGGCGACTTCATCCTGCAAACATCATAGAGGGCACTTGCACAAACCTAGATGGTATAGCCTACTACGCACCTAGGCTATATGGTACTAAGCTTATGGAACGACCATTGTATATGCAGTTCATTGTTGACCCAAACGCTGTCATGCGGCATATGGCAGTATAGATTCTATACGGTTTAGGGGCTCTTAGAAATAGCAATGGAAAACAAGTCAAAGCCAAGGACTGAATAGACCCCTACATTGTACCACTGAATAAGTGATGGTGGTTCTACAGTTGAATAAGGGAAGGAGTTGGTAGGGGGAAGAAATTTTTTTTTCTGTATTTAACAGTATTTATTTTGCATAATTACAAAGGTAATATATTTTCATTGTAGAATATTTGTAACAGGTATGCAGCAAAGCAATTTGGCACAATTCATGCAATTTTAGTGAATATATGTGTGTGTGTGTGTGTAGCCCACACATGTTTACTAGTGGGAGTGTTCAAGGAAGGCTACTGCAGCATTATTTGTGGTGGAGGAGGGCCAGGTGGAGGCAACCCAAGTATCCATAAGTTGAATCAATAAATAAAATATGCATACAATGAAATTTTAACCTACAAATAAAGGCAGTGTTTTTCTGTTATATGCTTCTTGTTATTTCCTGGTTTGTTTTTGTTTTTGTTTTTTTTTTTGAGGAAGATTAGCCCTGAGCTAACATCCATGCCCATCTTCCTCTACTTTCTATGTGGGACACCTACCACAGCATGACTTGCCAAGCAGTGCCACGTCCGCTCCCGGGATCCTAACCGAACCTGCGAACCCCGGGCCACCGAAGCAGAATGCGCAAACTTAACCACTGCACCACTGCGCCAGCCTCTTTCCTGATATTTTTTTATTATTATCACAAAACTGGCCAGATGTGACTGAACTGTTTAATCCATGACTTTTGTTCATGTGGAGTCACTGTGCTCCGAAATCTCATTACCACAGAGTTTCCCTGCCATTTGATGTTAGGTGTAGCACGGATATAATTTGTTTGGAAGCTTCAATGACTACTATAGCAGGTCCTGGCCTTACACTCATACCCCTTTTTTTTTTATAACCCAAACAGTTCACATGCAACAATCTGCTTTTTTCTCTGAGCCCCACATCAGTTGCCTGGTGTCTGGTTCTCATAAAATTATCCTGACATTCACAAAGAAAATGTCCTTTGAGTTTTGAGTGCAGGGTGAGGTGACCCACCAGATGTGGTATTCTGGTGTGGTTTGAAGGAAGCATACAATGTTTACATTAACCTTTTCAGGCCCTTTCCCATGTGGGGTTAGCAGCATGGCAGTTAAATAAAGATGCTTAGTCATCCAGAATCCTGTAAGCACTTGACACCATGTCAAGTAATCTACTCTACCCCATATGATTTGGCTGTCCTGGATGTGGTAGAGAAGCAGCCTGGTAATAAGAACCCTATGCTATTTGAGTACGTATCTACGTCAGGACATTACTCTGACTATTTTCTTTTCCCTTTGGTATATGCTTTAACCAAACCTCATCATGAGGTGACTGGCCACTAATAGGAGAGGGATGAAAATTTCATCCTGATTTTATGAATTTCTGGACTGTAATCAGAGTCCTCAATTATTTTGTTTATTTCTTGGATTACGATCTTGCAGACAGAGCATTACAGACAGGGCAGAGTAGTAAACAATGTCCCTTCAAATTGTTGAACAGTTCACTAAGGAAACTTTATACTAACAGGAGAACTCTCTTTTAACCTACTTTATGCTTCACTGTAAGTGATAAACTATTGAAATCTGGCAATAATAGTAGCTTCTTCCAAGAAAGAATAGAGAAACTTGTAGAAATGACTACATTTAAACTTATACACATTTATTTTTCTAAGAAATGAAAGACAAATCTAAACACCTGCCCTTTCTTGGTTAAAGCTTCTGACTTAACTGAAAATAGCATGTGGTTTTCTTAAAACTTGTTATTTTCTCTGTCTTTCCCTCCTAACTTATGAAAAAAGAACACAGCAGTTATTAGTAGATTTAAATGTTCCAACAGCTTCAAGGCAACACTAATATCATTTTACAAATGTGGAATTTGTCATAATGCTCAAATAATGGAAAAAACATCGTGAAGATTTTCCTCTGTAAGAACTTGTGACAGCTAAAAAGTAATAATTCCTATTAATAAGTGATTTAATGTGTTCCAACATGTGTCCAGGCCCACAACTATTATGTCAATAAACAGAGCTAATCAGTTTAATGTGCTGTAGGCTGAGCCTAGTAATGCATTCAACTGTAAAGATAACAAGGCAAGGAGTCTTTATCTCTTCTATTGTGGGGTTTTTCCCCCAATGTGACAGGCTCTGAGACATCCTTATGTGAATTCCCTTACATTTGTACCTGTCTAAAATGTCTGTTCTCAAGTTGACTCTTATCAGTGGACTATTCTGGAGCCATTTTTATTACACTCTAATCTTCCCAGTGTATCTGGCTGCCTCTGCAGTGTCTTACTTTGATTAGGGTGTGTACTCCACCATTCTTGACAGGAAGACCCAGGGTGTGGGAAAGAAGGATGATGGGGTGGGGTGGGGGAGGAGGAACAGAGTAGAGAATTCAAACAGATTTTCTGTGTCCTGCCCTTGGTTAGAAAAGAAATACTCACAAGTGAATATAGTTAAAGGATTTATTTCTTAAGCTAGTATTGAGGAACACAACCATGTTGAGTATATGTGCATGTGTGTTTGTCTGCATGTGTGTGTTTATACATGTTTATCTACAGATACTGAATGTTGTATGCTAATCTGATCATAAAAATATTTCGGAATATAAGATTGGCATTACACATGAAAGAGAAGACTAATAAAGCATATGTTGTCAATAACTTTCCAGAGTCTCATTTGGGGACAATGATAATGATTAAAGATAACTGTAATTTATCCAGTATTTACACTGTATCATCAGCTTTATAGATCCTTTTTAAATAGCCCTTGCAATAACCGTCTTAGAAAAATACTGTTATTGCATCTGTTTTACAGATTATTGAAGTACAGCAATATAGGATTTTGTTTTCTCTAACCTGCTTCTTTTTTGCCCTCCAGCCCATACTCCAACCCCTAGAAGAAAGGTTCTTTGTTGATAAGAGACAAAGACATCAGTAGCAAAATAAACTTCATAGTTAGGCTGTGAGGTTTGGTCCTTAGAAGCAACAGAATAGCAACCCTTGTAAATGTTCTACAAGTACAAGAAATCGGAAGTATTTGAAGTGTCCTCCAGCAGAGCACTCCAAGGCTGGACATCTCTCCAGGATACTGCCTAGACTTGGTTGACAAGAGTCCTAGTGGATTGAGGGAGGGAATTCAAAAAGAGAAGGAACTTTGGAGTACCATCCAATTGGAGTACCCATCCCATCGGAACTCTGAATGGCTATAGTGAGACTTAGGGGCGTTGGTGAAAACTTCTTTTGTGATATCCTCTGGGCTCTAGCTGAATTTTTAATTCTCTAAGAGTAAAATTGTTTTCTTTCTAAATACAGATTGTTCCTACAAGACTTTCCAGATGTTGCCAGCATAAGTAAGGTGTTGTAGAAAGAAGTAAAGTACGTTAACTATGATCCAACTGCTGTGGCTAATTTTGAATTTGAATTCAAGTCTGTCTGACTCCAGAATCTACATCCTTAAATTCACATATACTGTTCAGAGAGCACACAAGGGACAACTTGTGTCTCTATTGATATCTGCTATCACAGAAGGTAGTATTGCTTGGCATGTAACAGGTAGCTAATCCTCCTGAGAGATGACAAAGTCTCATGCATGCCAGAGGAGCCCTTTTAACCTTTTCCAGTTTTCTAAAATCTATTGTGATTTATTCAACCAGGAAATGCCTAAATTATATGTTTATAACCTCCTAGCTGAGCAAATGTCATGGCAAAAGAAATAATTTGTTATTAAATTGACGTTTCCTATAAATAATAGCATCCTGAAAAACTTCAAAATTTTCAACATTAGATGTCTGTACATGGACATCCATATGTATAGATAAATTGATAGTAAATAGATGTATAGATTGGAGAGGTAGATGGAATCCAGTTCCAACCAGTGGCAAAGAAGCAGAATCTCAAGCCTTGCCACATAGCAGGAGCAAATATTTGTACTGCATCTACCTGGCCAAATGTACTTTTGTCTTTTTGAGATGAATTTAAAAATAAATATACTTATACTTTTGAACCTGGAAATTACATTTGCTTTAGTAGTGATAATTGGAAGAATTTATCTTTCACAGATTTATCTTTAGGGGGTGTTGTAAATTTCCTTATTGATAGTTTATTACATGACTCCTCCTCTTTCACAAAAATCAAAAGCTTTATTGCACTGCCAATTCCCACTACTACCTTCACCAACACGGAACAAAAACTATAGTTATATTATGAAAATTATTCGAGAGAGTAGGCTGATCCTCGTTTCAAGAGTCAAGATTTCAAGATTCAGAATTCTCATTTCGTATAAATGGCAAGTGACCCTTCACCATTGAAAAGTTATGTCATCTCTTAATTTCTTGCATAATGTCGTGGGCAGAGTAGTTGCTCAACAAATGCTGCATTACATTGAAACAAAGTGAGTGTACCCCAAATAAATAATTTATGGCGAAAGAACCAAGCAGCTCAGGTTCCTATGGTAAATCCAGCTAAAGTAGCCAGACCTAATTTATGGGTGATGGTCTGGAATACTTATTAATATAAAAGTCAGTGCAGTTCTACCCAAGTCATTTGGACAAAATTAAATCGTAATTTAATTTACTGAGTGTCCTTGAATGAATACTTCAACTTTGAGATGAATGTTCTTACATATAAATATAGGTTTACACGTATATATGACATGGGAGACACTTGGTACTCTAATAGGACATCTGAGAGAGTTTTGTAGTGCCCTCTTATAGATGAAGATGGTAAAAATGAAGATTGTTTATAAGCTAAGTAAAGAAGTAGGCAGAAACATCTCTCTGAATTCCTGAAATAGAAATAGAAATAGGTGTACTTTTGCTTGGGAGGGGGGGTATGTTCAAGGAAAGCAGTTATTTATCTGAAGTCAAGGGTGTGGCTTTTAGAAGACTCAGGCTCAATATCCTGGTTCCTGTAAAGAATGAGAATGAGAAAAATTTGAGAAGGCTTCTCCTCCCTCAGTGTTTGCATGAATCTGGCTATGCATCTCTGCCATGCATTTCGTTTTCTTAGGTGGTGTTTTGTTTTGCTTTAGAATACAGAAGGCCAAGATGAGCTCCATCCAGGGAATAAAGGTGTTATAAAAGCACATGAGAGATCATTTCCTACTTGGCTTGGCTTTCTTGTGCAGCTCTTGGGGGCAAGGGGTAGACTTAGAAATATCTGACTCTATTTCATTTAGAAGGATTCTTTGGACCCAAGACTTGGCAGTTATTTTCTAGCCATAGATGCATATGTGCACACATGTACATGTGCGTGCATACACACATACACACACTTGTGGATGATGTATTTTCCTTTGTGCAAGTTGTGACATTACTGACATTTGCAGACATGATTTGTGTTACTTTGGTTATAGCTCCAACTAGGCCTCTATTGCTGTAAGTGATCTTGTTTATTACATTAGTTTAGGGGCTTCCGGTACCACATATTGTCTAAGTGTGCTAAGATTCCAATACCAAGGGCATTACCAAATGAGTATTTAATACTAGCTAAGATGTAAGTAAAATGAGCTTCCAAATAGTGCTGATTAAATGAGAAGCAAAGATCACTTTAAAGCTAAAGTATGGACTATGTGGCTGGTAACACAATTATCTCTTTCTTCAAGGACTCCTTATAGCTTTATAATTATTCATAATTCATACAGCTCACATGTAATAATACTTTTAGTGCCACATACGGTTACTTTATACAGCATATAAAAAATTAGAAATTTGAGGCAACATACTTATTATTCACACATCTTTCTTTCCTTGTTCTTGACAAAGTAAGTTTTTGCTATCTAGATACTTTAAATTTATTATCTCATATTATTCTCTAATTCTCTAGATAGTGAAATCCAAGCTGAATAAGATTTGTCTTCCCATCTAGAACGCAAGCCCACTGATGGCAGGGACCACATTTTAATTTGCTCTAATGCCTTATACAAATTGATTGTTCAAATGTTTTCACTGAATTGAACATTTGTCTCACCCAACTCAGAATAAAAAGACATTTTCTAACTTCACAAGCATAATTATAAAGCTCATTTGCAAAAGATGTACTGGAATTAATATATTGCAGTTGTAATATGTGGCTTAGCAGTATTTCTATAGACAATTTCATATCTGGAATTTTGCTAATCTTTAAAAATACATATTCAAATTACCAATTGATTGACATACAAATTGAAACAAAGTACCTTGCACTGAATGCAAAGGGGAATATTCAGGTTCAACAATGTTACTCTTGTTTAAGCAACAGTGCTTAATTAGCTGGTAGAAATATTAGTTATGCTAGATTAAAAGAATTGAGGCTATTTTGCTAATTAAGAGTTTTAATTAGTAAGATTTATTCAGCTATAGCTTATAGATATCTTAGTTTCAATGAACTATGCTGTTGCTTAATATCAAATATTTAAAAATTTGTTTTGTATATGCTTAATAGCTGCACCTAATGTGACCCCCAAGGCTTTGGGTCTCTATATAGGTTTGAAAATAATTATCTAACAATATTGACATACCAGCAAGGAGTGGAAATAACAAGGAGAAGGAAAACTAAATTCTTCAGGGCCTTGTGTTCATTTCCATCTTATTTTTCTCCATGTAAAAAGATGTAAGTGGACATTTTTCTAAAGCTAAGTAAAGTTTTCTCCTCAGGGCATTATTTTGGAAAAAATATTTTTTCCATTCCTCTCTGTTCTCCAAAGTAACTGGGACGGTGGCCACCCTTCTGAAAGTGTTAGCTTCTCTCTTTTTTATATCGCATATCCATTTTTATTTTGACTGTATTTCCTTTTTAGAGAATAGAACCTGATGTTCTATCTACATAGATTTTTTTTTTTTTTTAAAGTTTGGCACCTGAGCTAACAACTGTTGCCCATCTTCTTTTTTTTTTTCTGCTTTTTTCTCCCCAAATCCCCCCACTACATAGTTGCATATTTTAGTTGTGGGTCCTTCCAGTTGTAGGATGTGGGACGCCTCCTCAGTGTGGCCTAATGAGCAGTGCCATGTCTGCGCCCGGGATCCGAACTGGCCAACCCTGGGCCACTGAAGCAGAGCACAGGAACTTAACCACTCGGCCACGGGGCCAGCCCCTACATACCTTTCTTGATAACAGTGTTTATGCAGGATTCAGAGAATCAGAATCATTATCTCTCATAGTCATAGTCTTTCTCTACTTTCTGAATGAGACATTCATTGGGAGGCTGATGTAGAAAGATTTGGAACAGATAGTACAATATTTATTTCTAGGGATTTCTAGTTGATCCTGTGCCAAGCAACAAAGCCTGAAAACACATTTAGGGAGCCTTTTTAAAAATCATATGTAGAATTCAAGCAATAAAATTTCACTGTTACCTACTGAATTTAAGTAAAAGGCATCTAAAATTTTGTATAAGTGTAGAAATGATTATTCGGTATACAGTTTTAAATTGGCTTTAAATCAGTAAGTTTTAGGATGTGTTTATCATAAAGTAATGCCTTTCTAGAAAATACTAGAAGCGTGTGCCTCAGGCCTAAAGGAAACAAAGTAATCCTGAAGGATTCAGGTAGTGTCCACAGCAGTAATGTGAAACAGACGTTTTCCTCAGTTGTGTGACCTTGGTTCTCTCCATTAATCTCTCTGGGCTTCTTTTCCTTCATCTGTGAAATGAAGGGATTGAGCTAGATGATTTTAAACTCACTTCCAACATTCATGATATGTATTCCTTTTTGTGGATTTTCCATTTACAGAGACTGACTCAGGT
Source organism: Equus asinus (assembly GCF_041296235.1). Taxonomy (NCBI): domain Eukaryota; kingdom Metazoa; phylum Chordata; class Mammalia; order Perissodactyla; family Equidae; genus Equus; species Equus asinus. Next base: position 67,255,502 of record NC_091798.1, read on the forward strand.
TGTACTCAGGAGACAAGTAATTCCATACAGATTAGACTTCAGAACGTGCTTTCCCTGCCCTACATCATTTCCTGCGGGGCCCCGAGGAAAAACCAACTGAAGCTAGAAGTTATTTTTTTCATATTTCAGCCAATGCATTTTTATTTCTGGCATATTGATAGTTAACTGTAATTTATCAAAGACAAATTATTCCACCAGCCACAACTGAATTGTGAATTACACATAAATTGATCTTGAGCGTAGTTTACTTAAACTTTCCTCAGAGAATCATTATGTAAAAGTTATTAAAAGCAATATCATGATTCAGAAGAGCAAATCAACCTTTCAGGATGTTTTCTTTAAATGTATACCTACTGTTGGAAAAGATGCAAAATTTAATCTATTAGAATTAGGTCAGTTTAGGTTCAATAAGACCAAGAAAATAACATATTGAGTAAAAGAGAGGAAAAAAACAAAAAAGGAAATCTATCATGTCTTAAGGCATTTAACCTGATGTACAATATAAGTTGACGTAGCATATTCCAATTAGCCTAAATATGGACTGTTAAATATGTTTACACTGGCTATTTGATCTTAAACAAATAAAAACAGCACACACAAATGTTGTAGTTCTTAGAAACGAATGAGGATATTTCAAAGTTGGAATTTTTAAGTTCATTTATATTCAACGTTTTTGTGAATGTTCCGGAAAAGATAATAAGCAACACATTTTTATTTGTGGATGGTACTAACTCGGATGATGTTGCATACACAGGGGAGGACAGGGAAATAATTTTAATAAAGAACCTGGAGGCATTAGAAATGTGGTAAGGAAATGATAAAACTGAGATTTAAGTTGTAAAAATGCAAATCATTACACAAGGGGAGGAAATAACCTGATGCAGCTACTCAGAGGGTGGGACAGACCCAAGAAAACAGTTAGGGGCAAAATAAATCTCTGGGTGATAGTGCAGAGCAAATGAGATATGAGCCAGCAATGATAATAGGCAGAGAATGTTCCCTTGCGCTTTTGAACCACAAAGAGGCATTGTGGCATAGGAAGATGAAGGGCATGGCACCCAAACATTGGATTCAGCTTCTGCTATGTACCAGAAAAATTGGCATGATTGCACAGTCGGATACATGGCTGCTTAGCGGTCTGACTGCTAGGAAGCTACCACAATAGAGTGAATTTCTGTTACATGTTTGTTCAGCAGACTCCTTCTAAATTAATATACTGCACAGGAATAGGGCAAGAAATAGTGACTGTCCCTATGAGCAATGGTTAGATCCCAGGAGTTGAAGAGAAATTCCACACAAATTGCAGGTGAGCTCTATTCTTATTAAATATGACTCACCCTTCCAAAAACGCAGACCACCGGAACAAGCATTTCTAACACATCGAGATAATTAAAAAAAAGCTAAGCAAGCAAATTTCTATTTGGCTGTTGTCATATATCACATAGTAACTACTGAGTTTATATTTATAGAATGAATGAATGAATAAATACAAAGTAGACATTTTTTATCCATTTCGCAGATGAGAAAAGGCGAGGCTCCACAGAAGTTAATATTCCTAACCTCACGCAGGAAATAAATTGTAAAGCCAGAATTTAAGCATGCCTAATGCTAAAGCCCATTCTTAAACTAAATCATTGATTCTGGAACTGACTCAGTGGCCATCAATCCTGCAAAGCAACCTTACGTCTCCTTATCTGTCTTTAGAAACTTTCTTCGGATTTCTATTTTACAAAGCCTTTGATTAGATTTTTCACTGGCTTTGATCAGCTTCTGTTAAGCATATGGTAGAAAGAATATCTGGAATTGTTTCCAAGTTCATATAAAATTTAGAAACCATGGAAATGGTAGATTTTACGAGTAAGAATTCTCATGTGAACAAATTACAATGTCAAGATATGAGACTATTATACATGCATTTTACTCAAAACTTATTTCTTAATGTCGAGCTCAGTGATCACAGAGTCATCACAAAGAACACTAGTGAAACACCCCTTGCAAGATTGCTTATATGCATCAGGGCCTATAGGAAAAGAAAATGCACAGCTTTTTAAAAATAGTTTTTGTTTCATGTCCCAATTTTTCTTTTGTTCTGACAAATAATTTGGTAATTGGGTGTACCTATTTAGGTATGCTTATAAGATCATCTGAGATGACAAAGCATGTAGGGAAGTGAATGATATTTTCCACTACTCTTGCCAAATAGCACAACACAGCTACCTTCATTAGACAGAATGACTGTGAAATGGACATGGTCCAAAGTGAGCAATGCTCTATGGGCTTTTTAATTTTAGAGATTAGTTTCAACTAGGGAAGATAAAAATGTTAATATGTCAATTTTTCAGAATGAATCTTGTACATGATTTTTACAAAGTGCCGATTAGCTGAAGAGTTTCCTGTTCACCCTCCATAATTTGCTGTATCTGTCAACAACTAACATGTTAGAGGACTATCAAGTGATTTAATTATCTTCATGGGCACAACCAATATGAAGCCACTTAAAAAAAACTAGGCCAAAATTTTGCCTAAATTTAATAAATATGATTATAATTTAAAACATTAATGCCATAAGCTAAAAATGAAAATTAGCCTGCACAAAAGTTATTAAGTTCTGTTTGGCATTACCTTGCCTTCAGGAAAAAAAAGGAGAGAAAATGTCAAATATATTATGCACTGCAAGCAATTTTTAGAAAATCAGTGAGAAAGTCTTGACCTTTGATATAGCAAGTTTAAAAAGGCATATGTTTATGAAAAAATAATGATCTTGGGGCCACGGACCAATGGGATCAGGTTCTCTCTTCTGATTCTTGATTTTGGAGCAGAAGGTATTTAGAAATTATTGAGATATGGTCAGGGTTAGGGTATTGAATGGCTCTTCTTGGTTTTTCTGATTTTGCTGCTTTTGAGAACATTTAATTCAATGCAGTTCCTGAACAAGCAGCTGAAGTTGGAGCCAAGCAGACAGCTAGTGTCCCAGAGGCCTCGCTGGCATTACACCCATCACCAGCAAATCCATTGAAAAGGAAGTCACGTGGAAAATTGGAGTATTGTATCTTGTTTAAAAGATCAGCAGATAGAGAGCGGATGGTATTTTTCCTACTTTGTCCAATGAATTCCAATATTCTGGCTTTGTGATTCTTAAATGTGCAATTAGACCAACCTATATATAAACTATAAGAAAACATGATAATATTTCTTTAGCTTTCTGAGATCTAGAGTACTAAACATGTATAAGATGGTTAGAAACGGGAAGAACTTATAATAGCAGTGATAGAAGATGAGACTGAGTGTTGGGGGAAAGGCTGAGGCCCACACACACATTAGAACAGAGGCTCAGCGCCAGAGGGGGATAAGGGTGGGGCGTGTCTTGATTCTGACTCACAGAAGCTGGTACTTGACCTCTGCAAGTCTCTGCTTTCTAAGGTTAAAATTTTGCTAGAGACTCGGGGCAAGGCTGTGACCAAAATGAGAAGTCAAGGGCCCCCAAAATTAAGGAGAAGACATGTGGGGGCTGGAGAAGCGCCAGGCAGAGCTCGGGAAATATGTTAGAAAGTGGCACTTTAATCCTTAACCTCATATGCTGGGATCTCCTCCTACTCAATTTGATTGCAGCAAATTGTACCCGAGTCAATGGGCAGATCCATCTGGAAAGGTGCCAAAGTGTTCACGTGCTGAGAAAAGAGCAAAAGGAGCAAAGGGATTATCCTGGATGTGATCTTTGAAGTGTTAAGACAGTTTGAAGCTGGTGAAAATCTAAACTAAAACACTGAATCTTTACAAATTGTTAACTTTATAAATAGTACATGAGAATTGGCAGAAATGAGGTATTATGCCTGCTAAAGTTCCTGTTATTATTCTGAGCTTTCAATATTGCAATTTTGTGATCTTTTGAGAATAACACAATAATATAAACAGGCTAAATATTATTGATATTAATGAAAAATGCACATTTTCTTATAGTATTAATGAAATGATGGTATAGATTTTAAAGCAAGATTGGAAGCAGATCAGCAACACGCATGTATTATGTCTGTTTGTGTGTGCACTCAGGTGTTATTGTGGTTGTTATTATCTTTTTTAGGACTGATACCTTGCCCTAACCCTGGTGGTTCTGATTCCGCAGGTGGAATGTGACCTAGGCATCTGAGTTTTTAAAAAATATCTTTAAATGATACTAATACACAACCAGGTTTCATAATTATAGTTTGAAAGCAGATCATAGAAGTTAAAAGCATGACCTACAGAGTTAAATTGGCCTAAATAATAATTCTAGACATGGTGGCTAATTAATCGAGTTACTCAGTCTTAGATTCCTTGATATTAAAATTGAGATATTGATAGAACATACCTGGTAAGATGGTCATAAGGATGAAAAGAGACAAGGCACATAAAGCAAAACCACTCTCTGGTATAAGAAATGCATCCAATAAATATTTCCAGAATGAATGGACTACTAATGGGTAAATACCTTAAATTAAGAATCTATTCTTATGATTAAAGAGAAACCAATGGGAAATAGGAATCATATAGCATCAACATTTTGAAGCAAAATATTGTATTATTCATCTATATATCAATACTAAAATACATTTTAAAAAATAGTTTATTTTAAAATAAAATCTACTACTTAAAAATAAAGTAAAAAATAATCTAAATTCTCTCGGATCTCTTATTCACTACTGAAATTCAAATTGAGTACAAAAATAGAAAATGGTCTCTAGATTGGGTTCTTCTCTGATGAGCCACATTTGGGCCAATTTGTCTATCAAATATAATAGATCAAATACCTTTTTTATGATTCTGTCTTGCCCAACAAGCACGTGCTGTAGAAACAACAACAACAAAACCAAAAACCGCTCTAGGTATTGGCTTTTCATCTCTAACATTCATTCATTTATTTTGGAGGGCGGTATGTGATAAGAAAGCATGCTCTACTTTTTATAAATGTTTCATGCACTCCAACATAAAGTCTAATCGCAGAACAGGGTGCATACAGTTTGATGTGTATTTATTAACTCCAAAAGGTGGTCCAAATTCTTAGTTATGATCGCTTTCTCGATAAGCCAATAATTAAGGAAGGTGTGTCAAGATTTCTTATTACTATGTTTCTGTCAATTTCTTCTATTTTTAAGCACTATTAAGTACTTTCAATTAAGAAAAACATAGTTTTTGTCTATATTTTGATTAGATTCTTCATCAATAAATTTACTCGTTGTTCTATATATTATATTATTAATCAAATTTGAGAATAATCTCAACCTACTACACCATATTTTAAATATTGTCCAAATACAATAAAATTGGGACCATGCTGGAAAAGGCTGGAAATAAATTCACAATGCCTCTTTTTGATAGAGGGTGTTATGTGGAGGAAATTAGTAGAGAAAATTCTGATAAAACCATTTTTAAAACACTTCATTCACCAATTTAACAAAATCAATAGAACTGAAGATGTGTTTAATGAGAAATGTGGGAAATCCTCACACAGCCTCAGAGTGACAGTCTAGTGAAGGGCACCAGAAAACATTTCCTAGAAGCCGTTGAACTTGATGGTGGCAAAAAGGCAGTTGGCTGTCACACCAAACACAGATTCTGAGGATTATAAAATTTCTCAGTGACTCATCTTCTCATCAAATTAGCCAAATGACCCTAAAAAATGTGACCACTCCATAGGATAGTTTGTACTGCCAATCTACTGAGACACCCACAAATATGGCAATCCGATCTATTGAGAGAGGAACCTCACAGGAACAATATTTCTTGACTAAGACAACCCATGCTTCTAATTCCCTAGTACCTCAAAGGTTAATGACTGACTAATATAAAGAGTCAGTAACTAATATCCAAGCTCATGTTTTAAGCAGAAGTTTCAAAGAATGTTCAAATAAAAAGGGGAGTCGAGGAGAATCTACTTTCACTGTTTTAGAGAAAATAGAAGTCCTGGAGAGAACGCTTTTACAGAAATAATACTAACAACAAAACCAAACAGTCAAACAAATGAGATCTATTAGTTTGTACTAAAATAAGTGATAATTTTATCTTCAAAAGACAGATGCCTAGCACACAGGAATAAAATTAATTCCGGGGTATGAAAGAACACATGATTCACAATCTCAAGGTAACTAAACTAAATATATGGGATAACAGATAAAATGAGAGAATATCAAGATATTTATAGATCTCTGAAATAAAATTAAAGAAAAAATAACATTGCAGTACTCAATAGTAGAAAGAATACATAGATCAACAGATGGAAGATTCAAGAAAAATTACTGTTCATAGAGCAGAAAAGTTTACAGATATGAAGAAGATGATGCACTTTGGAGACTGAGCAATTGAGAGCCATCATATAGATAACTGCTATTTCTGAAGAAGAGAGCATAGAAAACAGAATTACAAAGAAATCAAAAGATGAAATAATATCTATCTTTCTGTCTATTTATCATCTATCTCATGTTTGGAAGGAATGTAAGGTATATATTTTCAGACTGGAAGTGAAGCATATAGCAGGAAAACACAATAAAAAGTGTCAGACAGGTCCCATTTGTAATAGTAACAAAAAGAATAATATACTTCAAAATATATTTCACACAGAATGAAGAAGATATATATGTAAATAAAACTTTAAAATGCTTTTGAGGGACATAAAATGAAACAAACATATGGAGAGGCATGCTTTGTTTTCGGAAAAGAAGACCAAGCAGCAAAAGTTTAAAATTCTTCCTAAATTAATCTGTTCATGTAATGCAGTCCCAATAAAATCAGCAAAATTTTTTTTGAAACTCGACCAACTTATCCTAAAGTTTATGAAGAAAAATAAAAAATGAAGACAATTTTAGAAACATTCTGGAAAAAAAAGATGAAGGTGACTAATCCAAAATGACATTAAAATAATCTATAAGATTAGTCATTTTAAAAGTAAACACTGAAACATGAATACAAAACCAGTTCCATTGAGCAGACTATTAGGGTCCATACGAGTCAGGATTCGATAAATGACAGAAGTGTCAATGTAATTATTGGAAGAAGGATGAATTATTCAATAAGTGATATTGGGACAATTGAGTAGGCAGATAAATTTAAATCTTTGGAAAAATTACTTGGAAATTTACCATGAAAAATGTTCCCTTTCCTTAATATGTAAGAATTTAGTGAAAATTGATAAGAAACAAATTGGCAACCTTTCAGAAAATGGGCAAGCAATACGACAACGATTTCCCAGGAAACAGCATGGAATTCATTTAAACATATGACAAGATACTCACCCATGTATAATCAGAGAAATAAAATACAAATTAAAACTATGACGAAATTCCATTTTTCAATTGGCAAAGATCAGCTTGAAAATACTATGTTGGTGAAATTGTGAACAAAGAGGAGGTCTCAGATATTATCGACGAAAACTTTTTTTTTAAGAAAACAAAGTTCAGAAATGTGTTAACAGTGTGCTGCCATTTATATTAATGAAAAACAGAGTGTTTGCACAGTTATGCTTGTATGTTTATAGAATATCTTTGCAAGGCTACACAGAGTGGTTGTTATTAGTAAAAGCAAGTAATCTGCAGAAAAAAAATTAAGTTGACTTGAGAGTTGGTAACATATAGATGCCAGAATATAAGATTGTCATGTCTATGGAGTTACAAAAAGAAGAATAAATAATTTCATGTACAACCAAGTGTAATTCGTGAGTGAAAGGCAAAGAAATTGATGACATGGGAAAGCAATAAAAAGGGAAATAAACAGTGAGTCCTGGGAAACCTATTTGAAGATGAAGTCCAGCCAATCAAAAACAAATTTAAAAATGCCCCATTAATTATGAACATTTAGAATGAAAGTCTTAAAAATAAACAGCATTGACTCTACCACATAAACACGCAGTTAAAAATCTAAACACTTAAGGTAAACATATGCTTCCAAAATCGCGAAGAAAAGTTATTAATTATAGAAATGAAACCGTATCTATTGAATTCTCATAGATGCAGGAATTTAGTGGACTTAAGTTTACAACTATTTAAATGTCTCTCATTTTGGCTATTATGTTCTAGAATTTTGACTCTGTATGTTTTCACTGAATTATTATAACTTTCAGTTAATCTTTATGGCTGTAATCACAGTGCTTACATTTTGCTTCGTTACATTATGTACCCTAGATATTAGAATAACTTTTATGTTTAAATAATTTTCTTGAACAATTTTTTTTTGTGTGCTCTTTTCTCCGTGGGCTGCACTATTTCGTAAACTAATTTTTCTGGTAGAGGACGTTAGAGAAATGTTTTGTGCACAATCCCCATACATTTTAAAATGCATTTTGTGTCTTCACTAAATGTTCCTTTTATCTTATCTGGGCATAGGAATCTGGGGTTACAAGTTTTATTCTGTTTGAACTTTGTCACTGCTTTGACGAGGGAGAGGAATGTTCAGATCACTATCTTAAACTGAAACGTTGCATTCTAACATTGCACATAAAATAGGATGGGGAGGAAAAATCAAGTGAACGGTTTCCATTTCCTATGACCATCTTTCACCTCAAGCTTTTCCCACCAACCAATGAGTCAGTGTTACCGATGTTACCATTAATGAAAATGTGGAAATCAGGTAAGGGGATTCCTTTATTGGTCTATCATCCAGTATCTGCTGGCTGGAATCATCGCAGTCAAATCAGTCCAAAGTGGGTATTAGCCAGGTTTAAATAGCTTGTTAACCATATTTCAACATAATATTTGTTTGGATAGATGGGGCAACTGAAAAATCTAGATTTATCTGTGAATTTTTTTAAATGAAGCATTTTTCTTTAACATTTGCATCTTAAGTATAGCTACTCCCAGAAATAGACATTCTCAAATATAACTGAATCCTCATTGACTTACTGCTCTGTTCTAATGGAAACAGAAAACAAAATTACAAACCCAACAAAGTGAAAATGTGCACATGAAGAGTCAACATCCTTGTAAAATCCACAGGATTTAAGGAAGAGACCACAGTTTTTCCGTAGGTTTGGTGTTCGGTTTGACTAGAAAGCCATAAAACATTTTATTTCATTTTGTAATAAATTATCACTAGAAGAGTGTGTTAGCTTTCCAAGCAAAAAGTTGAAGTCTGACTCATTTTTAGCCACAGCATCTTGATTTGGTGAAGATTAGAAATGAAGAGTCAAAACAAAATTAATGAATTGAGGTTATAAAAAATTAGCAAAAGGTTTTAATTTGATGATGGAAAAAAATGAAACTTGGGTAGTGTGCTCATGAATCATGCTGCTGTTATCCAAATGGGAAAAGCTCATGGTAGCAATTGTAACATCATTAGCGGTCATCTTGGCCTTTTATTTGTTTTTCATCTCTTGGATTCTTCTTGCTCATTAAGATCCAGTTTTTAGTCATTGCCTGTATTTTGGCTCATAGATATATAATTGTTCAGAAAGAGATATGTGCTAAAAGTGCCCATAACTCATGTCTTTTGCCAAAATCCAAGACAAAATCTTTCAGTGTTATTATTTCATTTTATGCTAAGCAGCACAGAGATATCCTCTTTTTTCTAATGATCTCACTGTGACTTATTTTTATTCTTCTAGTTTCTTTTCATAATGATATATAAGACTATTATAAAATAAATAATCTTTAAATGTTTTTGATCATTCTTATTTGGAAGCAGTTCAAAATAGCAAATTAAATATACTTACAAGTATATTTACATATACTATATATAAAAAATTGTAACAATTTTCATGACAATAGTATCAATGGGGAATTTATAGTTTTCCAAGCTATGTGAAGAATATTAGTAAATTACCACAGATAATCACTTGTATGGCTCTGAAAACATGGATTTTTATGCTAATAGCTGACTAATAACCATGTTGTGCTACTAACTACAAATTTACTATATTTTCACTAACCCTCCATGAGGATTAATAGGTGTGACTGGTAGACTGATCAAATGTAACTCATGACATTACATTTTTAATTGGGAGAAAAAGTTTTCCTGCCTCTTTATAAAAACTTTACATGCTTCCTATAGATTTTCTGCTTTTGCCTAGCTAATGGATAATTTTTCAATATTCGAGTTTGAATATTCTTACTCAATTCACCAAATAGCATTTGCAGACCCATAATAACAATCAGAATTTCAAGCTTGATTTTGTATAAAATCTAAATCTGCCCTCCCCACCTCCTATTTCAGCCTAGAAGCCTCTAGTGAGAAAAAGGGACCACAGTGTGCCTCTGTTCCCTCACTCTTTTGTCCTCGCATTTCCTCTCCCATTTCTTGCTAGTGCTTTTTCTCCAGGTTTCTGGAGAAAAGAGGGGACAGAACAACAGGTAAAGGGATGTGACCAAGCTGGCAGCAGGTGTTTTCAGCTTTTGTGGTACTTTGGGGGTACCCTCCTTCCACAGACTCTTCAGAGGTTCCTCCTGTGCCCCTTACTGCTCCAGTTCTTTTGTTGCAGGCTGAGCCGTTCCTCTGCAGCAGTTCCGTATCACTTCCTTTGGCATCTGGGGATCAACTGTACAACTCTATCTTCTTTTTGATAAGATTTTAATTTCACTTGGCAGGCCTATTTTACAGGACCCATGATGGCCCCATGCCAGCTGTCTGTAAGTGGTACACATCTTGCCCAAGAGAAGCATGCCGTCATCCTTTCCACAGGATAATTTTGGCATTACAAGAAGACCTTTATGCAGTAGCGCTCTCCTGGTTCTGCCAGCAAAGCCTTGCCTTCCTGTCATGTTATCTTACTAGAAATGAGACCACAGGCTACAGTCCACTCTAGCTTTTATGTGTTGGAACCAAACCCAGCACTCTAGGTCTTTCAATTACAGGAAACATATTGCCTAGTCCTCCAAGTGGTCCCTTTGAACACCTGGCTAGGTCGATAGTTTGAACTTGGCCTCCTGTGTTTGTCCTGGTCCTCTGAGAAGATGCCAAGAATAGTATTTTGTTAGGTGAAAGCCTGTGTAGAGAAAATTGTTGGGGAGCCAGAAAATCTTGGAGAGCCTTCAGACCTGATGCCAGTCTGAGTGGAGGAGAATGGGATAGAAACTTGGGTAGAATGATCATAGACTGCTATGCAGCCAGGGGAAAGTTTGGCAAAGCCATGTTGGGGTTCTCCAGCCACTGTTGTCTGTGAGATGAGTTCCCTGTCTCCTAAGAGTGAGTTTTTATTAGTATCCCTGCATCAATAAGTCACTGGCTGGGAGCAGTCCACGAGAGGTGTGGCCTTCACACAAACCACAGCATAGAAGCTGGGACTCTTGGCCAACCACACTTTCTATGGTTGGAGGTCTGGGAGGCATATCCTCAAGGTCACCTACCACATCTCCCTTTTCCCCCAAAGTGTGAGAGTATGGACTGATAGCATGGAAAGAACTCTCTCTAAATGCATCTCTTCACTAACATTCCCCACCAAGGCCTCTCTCAATCTCTTACTCTTCATATTTTCAAAGTGCATAAAGGGATTCAAGAGTCATTGCAAGAGTTTTCCCTTTTCCTTGGAAAATTTGCATATAGTTATTTGGCCTTGACTGTCTGTAACAATTTTAACTGTAGGTCCCCATTTGACACTTCACTTTTGGCATTCTGTAACGTATTTATTCCTGAATCTAGTAAAAATTGTGAAACCAAAAACTGGATAGTTATTTTCTTCAAAATTGAATCCGATAATAAAATAATCATTATTAAAATAATTATTTTTATATGAGGACACACAAGATGACGCTCAGAGAAGAAATGATAGTATTTGACATACCTGCTAATGAAATGTGTCACTCTGGCTCATGAAGGCAATACACAAAAGTTTCTGTTTGTTTGTTTTATATAGTAGGACATTTATATCAATTTATATGCAGCGCTGGGAAAGTAGGTTTGCATATTTATCTATTCATTCCCTCTTCAAATGTGAATAATTTGTAAGCAGCCATTTTTTTCATTGCCTTTCCTGCACTTGCCTATGAAATGTGCTGATTTATACCCAGTTCTACATCTGCATTTGTATATACAAATGCAATCTGAACCTAGTAAATGAGAAAGCAAATGAAAATAACTTATTTTAAATGTTAAGAAGCTAATGTGTAACACATGAGTTCTTTGTAATCTAAACGAAAATAAATTATTGGGTGATAGACTATTTTGTAAAAAACTTTCAATTTCGTTAATTTTCAAAAGCTAGCCCAGGTTAGAGTAAATTGACAGAAAGAAAATAAAACCAAAGAATGTATTACTTTTGAACTCTGTCATCTTAATATCTAGGGAGACTTAACACCTCATTACAAAGTTATTGATTTTGGTGCACAGAGCACAGAAATTGTATATTACTTATCCACGGTAATGACATGTTTTGAACTAAATCTGTAGTTAGCCTAAGCAGGTTTCTTTGAGTGCATAGAACATGAAACAACTTCCTAAATTACTGAACGATTTCTAATAATCTCGAAGTGAAAAACATCACATTTTTCAGCATTAAGCTATATATATACATTGAAGGCAAATTTAATAGAGTGTTGCTGGATTATTTCTAAATTCTATTCCCCAAATAGTTTCTGGTCCAAAAATCAGCATAACTTGGTACCTGATCAGAATAACTGACAGTTTAGGAACTCATCTAGTTGTATTTCTTTATATATTGAGACGATTCTATAAATATGCTTGTAAAACAGGCAGATAAGTCAAATCTATAATATTGATATTTGATAGAGCTCAAATTCAGGCGGTTCTAAAAAATTAAATAGACAGAATTCATCCTTATGAATTTAAATATTAGTAACAGAAAAATCTAGTTGCAAAAACAAGCAAGCAGACAAGCAAAACAATTTTTATTTTCCTTTTGTCTGGGGAGATAATCTCAGAAATGGAAAATGAGGACAAAAAATGTTTTCTTTTTCTGAGTAGTATGGAGCGTCTTGCTATAGACAAAGCTTACCTCGAGAACAACTAGAAAAACTGTCTAAATAATTTAAACATCATTTATTTAAAAGCATGAGAAATTTGTTGAAGTAACAAGAGACAAAAGGCCAAGATTCTGGAAAGGAGAGAATGGAGGGGAATCGAGGTAATTTCTGTGTTTCTCTGGAGTCATTTGCAATTCTAGATTTAGTACATTAGTTGGAGAATCTAGTCTTTGCCTGTACAGAGGGCAACTTCTGGGGAACGGCAATACCAAGAGAACTTTTAACAGGATCTAAAACTCAAGAAAAAGTTGGAGACATTGGGGCCAAGATCTCAGTGAGAAAGGATGAGACAACTTAACCTGATGGAAGCTGGTTTTCTCCTCCAATTATTTATCCAATTCTGAAGCTGCTCAAGGTGGGGTGCTGAAAAGCTAAGCAGAAAGATTTTGAAAAGGAGAGTAGAGTTTTTGCTACCTCATTGTGCTGTCTTCAGTGGTAGAGTTTGGGATTTACCAGATAGTCCCTGCTGAACACACCACGCTTTCAGCTGGAAGTCCTGGAGGTTCTTCGCTTTAGAAATCACTGTGAGGCAGAGGTACCAGAGCCTTATGAAAATTACTACCCAGCCTCTACTCAGCTCCTTCCCTGATTTGATTATCATCATCAGCCACTGCGCTATCTGTCTAGCAAAGGAAATAGTGAATCATTCCTAAAGCATACAAGGAAAAGGTGTAATATATGTGTAGAATTGAAATTCAAAGAGAGAAGAGAGAGAAAGATTGGCACAGAAGCAACAGTTGAGAAAAATAATGGTTAGAGTTTTCTATAACAGACAGATGCAGACTAGAGAATCTCTCTGAGCCCCAAATATGATAAATACAAAGTATACCAGATCTAGGCACATTGTAATAAAATTGTTGAAAGCTAAAGACAAAGAGAAAATCTTAAAAGTAGCCAAAAGGGGTAAACACATTACTTTCAAAAAACCAAAAAGTAATATTGACAATCGAATCACCTAAGATTTCTTTACCCAGCAAAAATGTATTTTAAACATAAAAATATAAAATAAAAATGAAAAATAAAAGTTTTAAAATAAGGTGTTAAAGGTATTTTCAGACAGATAAAAGCATGTGACATGTATTGCCAGCAAACCTGCACTAAAAAAGTCAGAAGGGAATTATTTAGCCAGAAGGAAAATGATCTCACAAAGGAGAGATTCATATAGATGAATATTGACTAGACAGAATAATAATAATACTTTGTACTGTTGTACATACATATATATAAATATAGCTAAAATGCATGAAAAAATAATGTGAAAAGTGGGAGGTTGTATATGGAGTTAAAATGTTCTATGTTGCCAGCATTATAGAGGAACTGCTAAAAGTAATAACATATTAAATTATAATGATTCAAGAATGGATGTGGTAATCTACAGTAATCATTAAAAGAATAGGAAGAGAAGCTATAACTAACAAATCAATAGAGGAAAAATGGAATAGTTAAAAGAACAAAACAAAACATAAAAAACCAGGTTAATCCAAAAGAAATCTTTATGAGAGCATAAAGCAGGTTAGCAAACAGAAAACAAGTAATTAGACGGCAGATAGGAAATAAAATATGTCTTTAATCACATTTAATGTAAATAAACAAAATGCTTCAAGTAAAGAATAAGATTGTTAGATGGGATTAAAAAAAAGAGCCTCAACTATAAACTAAGAGAAACATCTTATTATAAGAACATAGAGTGATTGAAATCCAAAGAACTGAATAAAAGAAACCATGCAAACACAAAGCAAAAGAAAAATTTTGTGACTGTATTTAATATCAAACACAATTTTAAGGCAAGAGCATTGCTAGAGATAAAGAGAGAAATTTCATAATGATAAAAAGGTAAATCAATTAAAAAATATGGCTGTTCTAAATTTCTATGCAATCAATACTTAGATTCAAAATACATATGCAATTACCATTCACAAAACTTCAAAAGTTGCTAATACATGCAGTTAAGACAAATTAGCAAGGATATAGAAAATATGAACAACACAATTAACAAACTTGACCTAATTAACAGACCCAATTGTCATATCCTGTGGCCTATATATAATTAACATAATTAGCAGAAGTAATTGTCATATAGTCTGCCCTACATTCAACAATGACAAAATTCAAACTATTTTCAGGTGAAGATGGTGCATTTACCAAAATGATAGGAGATGATCTTTGTAAAATAAAACTGTACCATCTTACCAGGCAATTGTTTCATGCTCAATCTACCGGGTATCCTAGCAGAACTTCCATTATCTTACACAAGGAAAATGAGCAAAATTCTATGACACTCTCTCCTATGAGTTAATGTTGCTCATGCAATTAAAGAAGACTGCAACCTCTTGATGAATGTCTCATGGGTTGTTGTTTTTGCCAAGGAAAATCAATGTCATTTCTTTTATTTTAAAAGATGTTGTTTGCACAGAGAAAGAGGAAAAGAAAGTTTTCTTTCTAACTAAAAAAAGTTGAGTTCCAAGTATTTATATTGCTGGTTTCTTCTTTTAGTTGTGCATATATAATTTATATTGCCTCAAACAGAAATTCTCCTTGATGTTGACACTAGGATTAATGTGCCTATCAGGCAGTTAGCCCAACTTGCCATTAATAATGTGAAGGTCATAGGGTCTACTATTCATTGGTCAGTGAATATTGTATCATGCTATGCCTATAATAAACGTCTAAGCTTGCCTGGGCATTTTATAAAATATGTGTGGCTAAAATGGGAGGTAAAATGTAAAATGTAGATGGATCAGCACAAACAATTAGAAAAAACTGCTTAAAGAGCATGCCCTTGGAATCAATAGCATCATCTTCGTTTAATAAGCACAGCCTCTTGATTTATCAGAAAAGACTCAGATTCATCTCTCATTAGTGGAAGACTGTGCTGCAGGCTCTGTTTACTTAGAAAACCAAATTGGAGGAAATGCTGCTAGGTTGCATCATTTGTTTGTGGTCTGGATAATTTGCAGCGAGCAAAATGAGTTTAAAGCCTGACAAAACTAGGAATTATTTCATATGAAGTAAATCATATAAAAGTGAAAGCAGCTTAATTTTAGGAAAAATTCATAACTGCTTGTTGTGAAAATAGTCATCTGCAAAGTATGACATTAATACAAGCCTGGCCTAAAATACAGCTAAAAATCCCCTGTATCGTTACTTTTGGGCTTCCCAGGGGGAAAGTGACATCGACAAAGACAGGTGCAGGATGTTGACATGTAAGATTATACAAACTTTAAAGAAACTGGCAAAATGGCAAAATCAGACACATTAGTCTGAATGAAGGTGTATTTGATACGTAAGGCAAATAATTAGGCATAATATATGTAGTTCATACATTGTCCAGAGAATTAATTTCACAGGTTTGTCTCTGGAAATGCATGTTAAACTAAGAACCCATTTTGAATTCTCTGATTTCTAGTCTGTGTGTATCTTGGGCTAATGCACAGAGATGTGGGTAAGACTTGACATTTTAGTTTTTAATTAATTACTTCACTAAGTATCTTGCCTGAATGTACCAGAGAAAGTGAAAGTAAGTGCTTCTTTGACTAAAATGCCGTTATTTTTCACAAACTATACCAAAGGCCAGCTTAATGGGTTACAGTTTCACAAATAATTAGACTAAATTATAAAATGTCAAAATAAATGAATAGGCATGCCCTTTGATGTGTTTTCTTTATTTAAAACATTACTAATTTGCATATAGGCCAATTTGCCAAATTGGCAACATTTAATTGTTCTTTCTAGCATTCACGTGAATCATCTTGTGTCATCTATTTAGGTGGTGTTTCCAAAGGATAAAGTTGCTATTACTAAGGGAAGATCCTGGCAGTTTTTCTTCTGCTGAGAAGAAATTTATGGTTATCTAATAATTTCCCACTGTACGATACAGACTTTGTCTTTCTGTACAGCATGATTTAAGCAGTACTGTTAAAAACTCACCCAAACAAAATCAATGCCCTCTTTGGACTGGAATTTTCTCCGTTAATGGTTTAAATGCCTAAGTGTGTATGTGGTGTCCCAGTTCCCGAATTGTGCATTCAAAATAAGGGTCCGTAACCTTGCGTACTTTGTCCATTATCTTCCTGTATTTAGTCTTCATAAAGTTAATATCGCAATTATTTGCAGCCCTTCAATGAACCAACTTTTCACTGATTTCAGTACATTCTTTTTAATTCATCCTTCAAGCCATTAATACCTGATTTATGGACCTGTCAGCATAAAGTCAATGATTTTTCTGAAGTCACCAATGTCCTCTATCAGTCAGCTCTTTCTTTTCACAAACACACAATCTCTGTGGCATACAACGTGCTTTTATTTCACACATATTTGCGATTCGGCTGGGGTGGCCCTGCTGCTCTTGGCTGGGCTGAGGGGGCAGATCCTAGGCACAGGTTGTGTCCAGGTCTGCTTCGTGAGTCTCCTATTTTACTTGCACCAGGAAGCTGGCCAGGGCACAGTCTGCTCATGGTGAAGGCAAAAGTGCAGGAGAACAAGTGGAAACGTGAGACTTTTTAAGGCCTAGGAGTGGCATTGTCACTCTCACTTCTGTCCATATTTAATTGGCCAAAGTAAGCCCCCTGGCTGAGCCCTAGGACCAGAGGTTGGGAGGGACACTGGGTGTTTTGTGTCAGAAACCGCCAAGTTACAAAGCAAAGAGCATCAGTGCCAGGAAGGGTGGAGGATTGGGGCCACACTGCCCCTAACAGCCAAAAGGATGATTTCTTCTAAGATGTCTTCCTTCTATGCATTCTTTAGAACTCAGGTTTCTTACTCTCAATTCTATCCTGCTTTTCCTCTATCATTTTTTTGTCTTGCTTCTCAAATGCTGGCATTTCTTTTTCCTTTTTTTTTTTTTGAGGAAGATTGGCTTTGAGCTAACATCTATGCCCATTTCCTCTATTCTGTATGTGGGACTCCTGCCACAGCATGGCCTACAAGTGGTGCATAGGTCTATGCCCGGGATCCAAACTGGCAAAGCCCAGGCCACTGAAGTGGAGCACATGAACGTAACCACTGTGCCACTGGACTGGCCCCTCAAATATTGGCATTTCAGAAGCCTCCATATCAAAATACTTCTTTTCTCTTCTCCTTCCATGAATTTTCCCCTGTGAGTGATCTCATGCAGTTACATAGCTTCTATTATCACTTACATTCTGAAAACAATTAAATCTAAATTTTTAACCCTCATTTCTCACTTGAGTTTCACACTCAATTTTCTGAGTCTGCACTTGACTTATTAGCCTTAAAGGACATTAAGAACTCCAAGCTCGGTTGTCCACAACTAAATTATTGTTAGCCATTCCAATTATCAAGCCTATTGCTTATATTTTCTTTAAGTATCCTAATGACATCCTCTTATACCTAGACACTCAAGCTTGAATTCTGAGAAAAATACATAGCAACTTTCCTTTCCAAACCCTTCAAAATTAATCAGTTGCTAAATCCTGTTGAGTGTATCAAATCCCTGTCCTAATATTTCCACAGCACTTTCTCTAATTTATTTGACAAATTTTATTATACCTAAATTGTCAAGAAGGTATTGTGTTAAGCCATGTTAAATGCCCAGAAAGAACTTAGTATCATATAGGATGTACATATTAAGATATTAATAAAGTATTAAATAGTGTCTGGAGTATGGAGGGATAATTTTTAGTAGAGTTAATCAGGGACAATGACATGTTTTTACTGGATTTTGGATAATGTTATTAAAGATGGGTACATTTAGATATGTGAGCAATGCAAGACGGCAAAGCAAGAAGAGCATTCGAGATAAAAGAAATTAATGAGTATAATTACGAAAGAAAATTAGAGAATTTAAGACTAAATCCCAAGAAGGTAGCCGATGTTTGGCCTTCCTCCCATTGTATGGGTCTAATTATTAAAGTAGAGCAGGAAGACACTTCCTGTTCTTTGTCTTTGAGAGGGCAAGCACAATTCACACTAGAAGCGCTGGAGTTGAGAGTCTGTTGGCAGGGCTAATGCCTCGTAGTGGTAGTGCTGGTGGTAAGTTTTTAGCAGTGCTGACACCAACGTGTGTGAACTATAGAGTCACATATTTTATGATGTGACATAGCTTGTATTGTTAGGTTTCCAGTCACTTTGTTTCTTACCCATTTTCAGCGCCAGTTTTTAAACTTCCTAGTGGTTTCATGAGCTGCTCAACGTGCCTCCAATTCATCATTTTTCCCATTTACGTTAATCAGGAACAGTGCTGCTTGTTTTCAACAGGGCCCTATGATTGGTTGGAAGCAGACTCTGAAGTAAGGATTTCTGTGCTAGAGATTTATTAAGGAATAACTCTCAGGGTTAAAGAATGCATCAGGCAGGACAGGGAAAGGCGAGAGTAAGCATGGACGTGATTGCAGGCAAAGTCTTGTGGAGGGTGAGTTTAGCCTCCTCCCCGAGGGGAGCTCTGTATTGTAAGTTGCACCTTAGAGATTGTCCTCTTCAAGGCAATGGTGCTGGGCTTCAATACTTATGCACAAGTCACGTGTTGGAGAAGTCCCATTTAAGGGGTATATAAATCTCCAGGCACTTCTAGCTGTCTGCTTATTTAGGCAAAACAACTCCAGTCGTTCAATGGCAGTCCTTCAAGGAGAATTGTAGGTGCAGGCTATAAGCAAAAACACAGAGATTCCAGGGGAGCAGAAGAGAAACCCAGAAATGACAAGAGAGTGAAGTTTTTTAGATAAAGTGCTGAAAATGCTTGATAGAGACTATAACTGGTAAAAGTAAAATTTACTGGGTTTCACAAAACATATTTCCATGGAAAACCAAATGAATCTTCAGCTGGTTATCTGTCTTACTGAGGGCTGCAAGCAGTGAAAATGCTGTTAATATTTAGGAATTATCATCTAGAAGACTATAAGTTGCAGTGAGAGGTAGCATGGAAAAATGTTTAAGAGCATAGACTATGAAATACAACTGCCTTGGTCAAATTTCAGCTCTGCCACTTTCTAGAGAGTGACCTTTGGTAAGTGACATAACTTCTTCATGTCTCAGTTATTGCATAATCAGGATTAATTATAGTGCCTACATGAAAGAGTATTTTTGTGAATATTGACTCAGTTTGTACTTCTATAATACTCAGGACAGTGTCTGGCTCATGATAAATAGTAAATGCTCTTTAATAAATAAATGCAGCAGTGCAGTATCTAATTAAATTATCATCTAGAACTTCCTAACCATTTCTCTGTTATAGAATATTGCAAATGACATAGATCCAAGAAAGGTGCATTGAGTGCTGGGAGCTAAAGATTTTGGCCATAGAAAAATGTATTAGTTTTTGGCTACCTGTCATTAAACTTTTTTCTTCTTGTTGAGGGCAGGAGTTGCCATCGTGTGAGTCTTGAAGGGAAGAGGAACATTGCCCCACTTTTCCTTCACTCTTGGCTAAGGTGTAAATGTATTAGCCAGGCTCACTAATCGGATACTTCCCTTCCAGGACTTTGACTCCAGAGGAAGAGACTGAAGCTCTGGGGCAGAGGAGAACATTCACGGAGGCAGTGGTGGTGTCAAGGGTAGGCACGCACCAGTAACAGTGTTTGAAATAGATTATGCCTTTAGAATGGTTTGGCTACGTGTTTTGGCATCCAGTGTCCCTTGATTCCTGCTCATTTTCTGAGTCTGGTTCTTCAGTCTTCCCAACTGCTCTGTGGTTTGCCCAAGATTCTGAAAGCAAATTCCTTTTATGTTTCAGTTAACTAGTCTTGATTCTGTTGCAGCAACCAAGAACCCATGTGGTCCGCAAACCTTATCGTGGAGAACTGTATGAGAGGCAAAGAATGTGAGAGAAAATATATAGAAGCTATTTAGCAAAAATAATTTGTCTTTGCAAGAGGCATGTGTAGGTGCATTGCTGTAATTGGGTCTTAGAATTTCTAAATTGACTAAATTTTTAAAAATTAATTCTTCCCTTCATAATTGCCAATGAACAAGATAGGTCTTGGGAAAATGTTTGCATTAAACAGATTTTCTTGGATCATTACAAAAAAGCTAGTAGGATATACGCTCAAGGTTTTTTTTTCCCTAATGATGATTTGATTTTAATATCACTGTACTTTGAATCATTGGCATATAGAGTTATACATTCTTGGGCTAGATTGTCTGGATTTAAAATCTGGGTCCACCGTTTACTACTTCATTAATTTCACTGAGCCTCTCTTTTCTTACTAACAAAAAGAGAATTACAACTGTAAGTTCTTCATAGGATTGTTAGAAAACTTAAATGAGTTACTATATGTAAAGACCTTAGAATGAGGCCTACTTCATAGTGTTATAGATGGGGCAATTCTTCTTCTTCATTATTATTATTATTATTATTTGCTGTCTAACTTGTACTAGTACATAACATTGTCTTAAATTTCTTTTTATAATTAAAATCACAAAAACATATCCAGTCTTATAATATATAAGCCAGATCTCTGGTTAATTTGCTTTATATGTAACACTGTCTTTTTGGCCTTTATATGTCTTTAATAAATCTTACATTATGCATACAATAGTTAATATCTAGAAAATAGGCTCATATGAATTAGGGTTAAAAATTGGCCACAAATATATCCCTATCTTGTTCTTTATATTTAAATGAGACTTCTTTTCCAATACAGTTAGAAATATGCCTAAAGCTGTTAATGTCTACAAATTAAGTACAGATATGATTTGTGCAATTAAATGAGATAAATCATTTTTATTTTAGAAGTATTACGCATGGTATTTTAAATTTAATAAAATTTTGAGATAGGCTTTTAAGAAATTTCCATGCATTCCTTTTTATAGCACCGAACGTCAGGTTAATATTGTAATGTGATGCAGTTAATGCAGAGACTATTTTGACTGAGTCTGTGTTATGCCAAACAAGACAGGATATTCCACGTGGGAAAAACCTAAGTACTTTTATCCAGTGGCAAGAAAGTGTATAGACAAATTTCAAGATCAGAATTTACACATTTTCCACTTCCAGCTCTCAAGTAGCATTTTCGAAACACACTCAACACATTTTATCTGCGAGGAAATATCAATCTAGGGAAGAAAATATTTTCAATTCACAATTCTTCTGACAGCATCAAGGGCAAAGTATTACAGAAGCAGAAGTGTTCTGGAAATATTTGGAGATGTAACAAAGTGAAACAAGAGCTGTGCCTTAGAATAATGAACAAGATATTGTGGTTCATAAATGTACCCTATACTTAAAATACCAGCAAGTGTCATTCCTTATGTATTGGTCACTGTTGTAGGAATATGAGGTTTTCTGTGTTTTTTTTTCCTGGTGGTAGTGATGGATTGAACCATATCATACAAACCAAATTTAGTTTAATTATTTAGTTACCAATGTATGCTGGGAGCCAGCAGGGCAGAGGGTAATCGACAACTGTATGAAGAGTCTGCAACATGGTTCCCGTTGCTGACTTACTTTAATATTTTCACATTTTCTTTTAAGACCTCTTTGAAATTTAGGATACAGGAGCAAGAAGATCAAGGGCCAGATTCAGTTGATGCAGAAGTGTCCTAACTCATATAGTTGTTGTTAGAAGCATTTTCCAAACAGCTTTAGTGAAGTTTAAATATTAGCTAAAATATTTCCATGTACATCATAATTCTGTGAACTCTGCTGATCGTTGTAAAAATAGCTTCTATTCAGGGGCTGGCCCCGTGGCCGAGTGGTTAAGTTTGCGCGCTCCGCTGCAGGCGGCCCAGTGTTTCGTTGGTTCGAATCCTGGGCGCGGACATGGCACTGCTCATCAAACCACGCTAAGGCAGCGTCCCACATGCCACAACTAGAAGGACCCACAACGAAGAATATACAACTATGTACTGGGGGGCTTTGGGGAGAAAAAGGAAAAATAAAATCTTAAAAAAAAAAAAATAGCTTCTATTCAGATTGTAGTGTCTAGTCTGGTGGCAGTAGATGTAATCACCCAGACCTGAGTTCAAATCTCAGCTCCACCATTTTTTAGCTCAATGAATTTGGGCATAATATTTAATATCTCTGGTCCATAAGAATGACTATGGATATATTGATGAATTGTCTATAGGTACAGATGTATTTAAACATCTGTAGAACCATATATATATTAGGTACACAATAATTTGTAACTTCTGTAACTATTATCATTATTGTTGACTCCTAAAGAGACTACTAGTGTTCTATTAATGTATCTGGTGCTAGTTTGTCCTGTTACAAAATAGACGAAATAAGTTTTATTATTACAAAACTATAAATTTTAAAATTATTTGAAGGAAGTGAATTCCTCGGCCTGAGGAAGGAATGTGCAGTAAACCTTATGTTTAAAAGTGATATAATAAAAGCATTCCCATTGATATTTGGAAAAACACAAAAGTTCTAACTAAAACATTTAGTTTTCAACATTTTTCTAGCCAGAACTTCAAGTAAAAAACAGATAATTAAATAAGGTAGAAAGATGAGAAAGAAAGAGGAGATAAAAAGGTTAATATTTATGGATGGTATTATTTCTGGACATTTATCTAGGAGTCCAAGAGAATTAACTGGCAAGTTAGAACTTGAATTCTACCAGTCCTCATAAAGCTTGTCTGGGTTTTAAAATTGGCAAGAATGACAGCTTGGTCCACAATCAATTCTGCTTGATATAAATGAATGAGTAGATAAAGCTATTTAGGAAGAAATATATTCCAGAAATAATAATTACAAAATGAAATAAAAATATTCCTTCATCATAACAACAAAAACTATAGACTGCCTAGCAATAATCCTTAAAAAAAGATGCAAGATCTATTTTTTATAAAAATGATACACACGTGTTCAAGGGCAAGATAAAGATCTACATAAATAGGGAGACGTACCATGTTAATAGAAGAGAAGATTTGACGTCATCAAGAAGACAATTAATATACAAATCAAAATAAGTTCCAAACGAATTTTGAACAGGTCTTTGCTGGAACATGACAAACTGATCTTAAATTCATATGGAAGAGAAAAGAAACAGTAGCCAATACGCTCTTGGAGAAGAACTAGGCAATGGGAATTATCCTACTATATAGCAAGATGTTCTAAAGATATCATTTTAAAAACTATATTGACACAAGAATAGATAATTTGATGAGTAGAACAAAATAGAAGTTTCATGTAAAAAATCCATGTATATGGATTAACAGTAAATGTAGTATTTCATATCAATGGAGAAAAAGTGAACCATTCAATAGATGACATTTGCATAATTGACTCTACCTGAGAAAAAGAAAGCAAGCCTTACTTAATACCACTCATAAAATAATTTTCAAATGGATTATAAACCTAAATATAAAGAAGGCAAGCTATAAAATACCAGAAAGGACAGTAATAAATATATTTATGACTTTAAGTATAAAGAAGACCCTGTTTAAACAAGATGTAAAAACAAAAGGCCTAAAGAAAACTAATGCTAGTTAAGACTATGTCAAAATCAAAAACTTCTTTACCAGAAAAAACACCCTAAGTGAAGTTAAAGAACAGATGACTGACTGGAAGAAAAAAATATAAAAATAACTTCGAAATTTTTAAAATAAAGAAAAGATTAATACTCTGATAGAAAAAGGGCAGATGATATGACTAGGTAACTCACAGAAAAGGAAATAAAAATATCCAGTAAATATATAAAAGGATGTTCAATCTTGCTAATAATTAAGGGCATACAAATTATAACAAATGAGATGCCAAGTTTTCATACATCAGAGTACTAAAAATCAAAGTTTGATGATATCAAGATTTGGCAAAGAAATGGTAAGATGGATATTGTGAGACGTTAATGATTGGCATGCACAAATGATGCAGTCACATATAAGGCAATCCATCATTATCTCTTAACACCAAAAGTACACACATTCTGTAACATAGCAATTCCGCTTCTCAGGATCTGTCTTTAGGAAATACCCACCAATTTCCACAACAAAGATGTTTATTGTAGTATTGTTGCCACGAGCAGGAGGTTTATAACAAACAGAAACAACTTAAGAGATATCAATATGGGAATGGCTAAATAAAGTATGGTTTGTCTATTCTGTGGATTGCTATGCACTAATTTAAAAAATGATGAAGATCTTTATATACCAACATAGATGACTATCAAAGCACATATTTTTTTGTGAAAAAAATATACAGGAAGATGACTTTTATACAAAACAAACAAAAACCACAAAATATTATACATTTTCTGTGGAAATATGTGTATGTGTGTGTGGGTGTGTGTATGTGTGTGATCTGAAGGAATCTTAGAACTTTCTGAAATTATTTATATTATTTCAACATTAATAATCATGTGTTAATCATGTGAAGTTAAGTTTATTTTTTAGAAAAAACACAAAACAGGGGCTGGCCCCGTGGCCGAGTGGTTGAGTTCGCACGCTCCGCTGCAGGCGGCCCAGTGTTTCGTCAGTTTGAATCCTGGGCGCCGACATGGCACTGCTCGTCGGGCCATGCTGGGGCGGCGTCCCACATGCCACAACTAGAAGGACCCACAACGAAGAATATACAACTATGTACCGGGGGCTTTGGGGAGAAAAAGGAAAAATAAAAATCTTTAAAAAGAAAAAACACAAAACAGGGGGCCAGTGCCATAGCGTAGTGGTTAAGTTCGGTGCACTCTGCTTTGGCAGCCCAGGCTCACCGGTTTGGATCCCAGGCACAGGCCTACACCACTCGTCAGCCATGCTGTGGTTGCAACCCACATACAAAATAGAGGAAGACTGGCACAGATGTTAGCCCAGGGACAATCTTGCTCAGGTGAAAAAAGAGGAAGATTGGCAGCAGATGTTAGTTCAGGGTGAATCTTCCTCAGAAAAAAAAAATGAACACAAAACAGTAAAACTCTACCCCAAAGGATAGTGTTGAAGGTTAAATTAGCCACAGTACTTATAATATTCGTGGGTACATAATAGTGGCTATTCAATTAATGTCAACTCCTTTCACCCATATACAATCAAGAGCTAAAAGTTCTTTAAACTTTTATTTCTTTCATACATTTATCATTTAACAGAAATTAAGACAATAGTGATTATAATAGAGAACATGGGTTTAGGAATTATAATTTGTCTGCCGTTAATTGATTTGGATTTGACTCTGTATCCCTAGGTCTACAAATCTAACATCATTTGAAGAACTGCAGTAATTAAAAATAATTAATTCACTGAGAGAAAGAAGATAGTTTTTAGTATTGGTTATAATTTTACAGTTCAAATATACATATATATCTTCAGTGCGTATGTATATATATGTGTCTGTGAAAATTGAAAACTATTTTTTTCTCTCAATTACATGCATATATTCCTAAGTGTTGCTAAGTACACATGGCTAATCAATAGTTTACAGTTGTCATCCGTCATGATCTGCTTAGAGCAGTGTTCTCCACCTGGATAGCACATAGAATTCTTTGGTGACCTTTAAAGAAAACATCAATGCCAAGTGCATCTCCACTCCTGATAAGCTTATTGGTGCCCAGGAAACGGTAGCTGTAAAAGATCCGAGAAGATTTTACTATTCAGCCAGAGTAGAGAATCAGGACTTTGTGGGAAATCTGTGCAGGATTTTAAATAGAGTATACACGTGTTAATCTATTGTAAAATCTTTCCTTAATCAGAGTTCTTTAATTATTTGTGTGCATAAAGCCTCCATTTGTTTTTAGTTGATGATCTTTAACTATTAATAATAATGTCATTCAATTTCCAAAGGAATTGGAAGTTATAACTGAGGATCATTGGATGACGATACGTCATCACTTAAGAAATTACTTTAATTGAAAATTACAAAATCAGATAAACTTTAAAAGTTGTCTTATTGACCACAATAAATATAATTCATGCATATTACTAAATTTGATGTGAAAAATTTCTCTCTCTTACCATAGATATGTTACTACTTCAGAATCACAAGCTGAAATTTTCATGTTAAGGTGCAAATATCTTTTTTTCTTGAGGAAGATTAGCCCTGAGCTAACTGCTGCCAATCCTCCTCTTTTTTTGCTGAGGAGGACCGGCGCTGAGCTAACAGCTGTGCCCATCTTCCTCTACTTTATATGTGGGACGCCTGCCACAGCATGGCTTGTCGTGTGGTGCCATGTCCGCACCTGGGATCTGAACCAGCAAACCCTGGGCTGCCAAAGTGGAATGTGTGCACTTAACTGCTGGCCACCTGGCTGGCCCGTGGGGTACAAATATGTTTGTCAGTTGGCTTACAATTATTTTAACCGAATCAATGAAGTGCATTTGCACAAACGACTAGGAGGTATCATGTATGTATTACAGCAAGTGAACTTTAAGTTAATACATAAAACTACTATAGTGGAAATATTAACTTGGAATATTTTAATGCCTTTTTAAGTATCACAGTATACTATAACCACAAAGTGGCTAATACCATCACCATTATTCCTGATTAAAACATAAAGTTAGCTATAGATACTAAAATAATACTTTAGTGATAAAAAAGAGATTCATTTTTACTGTTTTTAAAAAGTGACACAGGACTAGCCCCGTGGTGCAGTGGTTAAGTTCACACGCTCCACGTCTCGGCGGCCCAGGGTTTGCTGGTTCGGATCGCGGGTGCGGACATGGCACCTCTTGGCATGCCATGCTGTGGTAGGCGTCCCACATATAAAGTAGAGGAAGATGGGCACGGATGTTAGCTCAGGGCCGGGTTTCCTCAGCAAAAAGAGGAGGACTGGCAGTAGTTAGCTCAGGGCTAATCTTCCTCAAAAAAAAAAAAAAAGAGTGACAGAGTTGAGGTAAGATTACAAAAAGAGAATACTGACTTGATTTTAAGAGCAAGATTCTATGCTGTTCTGTGATGCTCAGATAGTTACCTATACTTGAGTATATTTCACATAGACATACATATTATCAAATATATCCTATATAGAAACAATTTGAATGCAATGTTTTTTATAATCTCTGTTATTCTCACAATTAAATCATTCTGTTTTCCAGAAGTATAATCTTATGTTTAACACAACAAACTTGAAAAAATGCTATTTGTATATGTTAGTTTTTTATATAAAACCCAATAAAGGTTTTGTGATAGATGGAATGACTCCCCGAAGATATCAACATCCTAATTTCCAGAACCTGTGAAATGTGTTATCTTATATCTTTATATATTCTTCCAGTCCAAAAGCATGGAATATCTTTCCATTTCTTTGTGTCCTTCAGTTTCTTTCAACAATGTTTCATAGTTTTCAGTGTACAGGTCTTTCACCTCTTTGGTTAAATTTATTCCTAGGTTTTGTATTCTTTTTGTGGCTAATGTAAATGGGATTGTATTCTTAATTTCTCTTTCTGCTACTTTGTTGTTAGTGTATAGAAATGCAACTGATTTTTATATGTTGATTTTGTATTCTGCAAATTTGCTGTGTTCTTTTATTATTTCTAAAACTTTTTGGTGAATTCTTTAGGGTTTCCTATATATAAAATCATGTCTTCTGCAAACAGTAAGTTTTACTTCCTATCCAATTTGAATCCTTTTTACTTCTTTTTCTTGCATGATTGCTCTGGCTAGGACTTCCAATACTATGTTAAATAAGAGTGGTGGAAGGAGGCATCCTTGTCTGATTCCTGTTCTTAAAGGGATAGCTTTCAGTTTTTCTCCATTGAGTATGATATTAGCTGTGGGTTTGTCATATATGGCCTTTGTTATGTTGCGGTGCTTTCCTTCTATACCCATCTTATTCAGAGGTTTTATCCTAAAAGGATGTTGGATCTTGTCAAATGCTTTCTCTGCATCTATTGAGATGATCTTGTGATTTTTATTCTTCATTTTGTTAATGTGCTGTATCACAGTGATTGATTTGCAAATGGACTCCTGGAATAAATTCCACTTGATCATGGTATATGATCTTTTTAATGTATTGTTGTATTTGATTTGTTAGTACTTTGTTCAGGATTTTTGCATCCATGTTCATCAGTGATACTGCTCTGTAATTTTCTTTTTTTGTGTTATCCTTGTCTGGTTTTAGCATCAGGAAAATGTTGGCCTTATAGAATGAGTTAAGAAGCTTCCCCTCTTCAAATTTTTGGAAGAGTTAGAGAAGGAAATGTATTAAATCTTTTTTGAATGTTTGGTAGAATTCACCAGGAAGCTGTCTGGTCTTGGACTTGATTTTGTGGGAGTTTTTTCATTACTATTTCGATCTCCTTACTAGCGATTGGTCTATTCAAATTCTCTATTTCCTTTTGATTCAGTTTTGGAAAGTTGTATGATTCTAAGAATTTATCCATTTCTTCTAGATTATCCCATTTGTTGGCATATAGCTTTTCGTAGTATTCTTATAATCTTTTGTATTTCTGAGATGTCTGTTATAATTTTTCCTCTTTTCTTTCTGATTTTGTTTATTTGAGCCTTCTTTCTTTTTTTTTCTTGGCGATTCTAGCTAAAGGTTTGTCAATTTTGTTTAGCTTTTCAAAGAACCAGTTCTTCATTTTGTTGATTTTTTTCTATTGTATTTTTAGTCTCTATTTCATTTATTTCGGCTCTGATTTCATTATTTCCTCCCTTTTACTGATTTGGGGCTTTGTTTTTTCTTTGCTCTTTGTTAGAGGACCTGTTAGATTGTTTATTTGAGATTTTTTTTGTTTGTTGAAATAGGCCTGTACTGTTATAAACTTCCCTTTTAGGACCTCTTTTGCTGTATCCCATAAATTTTTGTGTGTTGTAGTTTCATTTTAATTTGTCTCCAGGTATTTCTTAATTTCTCCTTTGATTTCTTTCTTGACCCAATAGTTGTTTAATCTCCATATATCTGTGGCTGTTCCAGTTGTCTTCCTGTAGTTGTTTTCTAGTTTCATATCATTGTGGTCAGAAAAGATACTAGGTATTACTTCAATCTTAAATTTATTGAGACTTGTTGTGTGGCCTAATACGTGATCTATGTTGGAGAATGTTCCATGTGCATTCAAAAAGTGTGTGTATTCTGTGGTTTTTGGATGGAATATTCTGTATATATCTACTAAGTCCATTTGGTCTAATGTGTCATTTAAGGTCAATGTTTCCTTGTTGATCTTCTGTTTGGATGATCTATCCATTGATGTAAGTGGAGTGATGTAAGTGGAGTGATGTAAGTGGAGTCCTCTACTATTATTGTGTTACTGTGTATTTCTCTTTTTATGTCTGTTAATAATTTCTTATATATTTAGGTGCTCTTATGTTGGGTGCATAGATATTTGCAAGTGTTATATCCTCTTGTTGGATTGTTCCCTTTATCATTATGTAGTGCCCTTCTTTGTCTCTTGCTGCAGTTTTTGTTTTAAAGACTATTTTGTGTGATATAAGTATTTCTACTCCAACTTCCTTTTCATTGCCATTTGCAAGGAGTATCTTTTTCCATCCGTTCACTTTAAGTTTGTGACTGTCTTTAGGTCTGAATGTGTCTCTTGGGTGTAAGATATATATGAGTCTTGTTTTTTAATCCAATCAGCCATGCCATGTCTTTTGATTGAAGCATTTAGTTCATTGACATTTAAAGTAGCTATTGATAAGTATGGACTTATTGCCATTTTGCCATTTGCCACTTATTGCCATTTGCCACTTTTTTCCTGGTTGTTTTAGTAGTTCTTCTGTGTTCCCTTCTTTTCTTGTTCTCTTCCCTTGTGGGTTGATGGCTTTCTTTAGTAATGTGTTTGGGTTCCTTTCTCTTAATTTTTTTGTGTATTTATTATAGGTTTCTGGTTTATGCTTATCATGAGGATCATATATAATAATCTACTTATATAGCAATCTATATTAAGTTGATGGTCTCTTAAGTTAGACCTCTTGCTAAAAGCTCTACTCTTTTACTCCCCTCCTCCCACGTTTTGTGTTTTTGATATCATACTTAATCTTTTGTGTGTGTGTGTGTATCTGTTACCCTTTTATCATGGAAATAGATAATTTTAGTAACTTTTTCTAATTTTTTTATTTATTTAGTTTTGGGGAAGATTACCCTGAGCTAACATCTGCTGCCAATTTTCCTCTTTTTGCTGAGGAAGACTGGCCCTGAGCTAACATCCATGCCCATCTTCCTCTATTTTTATATGTGGGACACCTGCCACAAAGGAAATGGGTTTCCTTTGTATGTAACTTATTGCCTTTCTCTTTCAGCTTTTAGGATTCTCTCTTTATCTTCAATTCTTGACATTTTAATTATAATGTGTCTCGGTGTGGACCCCTTTGGGT
Source organism: Equus asinus (assembly GCF_041296235.1). NCBI lineage: Eukaryota > Metazoa > Chordata > Mammalia > Perissodactyla > Equidae > Equus > Equus asinus. The sequence continues at coordinate 67,286,579 of NC_091798.1, forward strand.
TCATCTTATTTGGTGCTCTCTGTGCTTCCGGTACCTGGATGTCTGTTTCCTTCCTTAAGTTAGGAAAGTTTTCAACTAATATTTCTTTGAATAGATTCTTTGCCCCTTTGTCTCTCCTTTCTCTTTCTGGGACACCTATAATATGGATGTTAGTGCACTTGATCTTGTCTCAGAGGTCCCTCATACTGTCCTCATTCTTCTTAACTCTTTTTCATTTTATCTGTTCAGCTTGGGTGATTTCCTCTAGTCTTTCATCCAGCCCACTCATGTATTCCTCTGTAACATCTGCTGTGCTATTGATTTCCTCCAGTAAATTTTTCCTTTCCATTATTGTATTCTTCAGTTCTGTTTGGTTCTTTTATGTATTTTCCAATTCTTTGTTGAAATTCTCACTGTATTCATCCATTCTTCTCCCAAGATCAGTGAGCACCCTTATGACTATTAGTTCGTACTCTTTATCAGGTAGATTGTTTATCTCTGTTTTGGGGGGTTCTTTTTCTGAGGCTTTGTCCTATCACCTTGTTTAAAACACATTCCTTTGTCTCCTCATTTTGCCTCTTTCTCTGTGCTTAATTCTATGTATTAGGTAATTCAGCTACATCCCCTGATCTTGGAGAAGAGGTTTTGTATAAGAGGTGCCTTATGAGGCCCAGCAACATGCTTCTCTCTTGTCACTGGTTCCATGTGTTCCAAGAGGGCTACATGTGTCCTTCTGTTGTGGCATGGTTACTCTTGCTGCAGGTGCACAGGGAGGCTAGGCTGTCCCCCTTGCCAGCTGGTCATAATACTCAGCTATGTGCATCTCCTACAGTCCTTTCAGTCACTTTATTGGGCAAGGGGAGCCCCAGCACAGTTGGCTGCAAGGTCTAATAGCACATTCCTGCTTCAGTTTTTCTGTTAAGTAAATAGGCCCTCAGTGTGGCTGGTTGCTAGGCTCAGGGCCTTACAAGTGGCCTCTCACCTGCAAGGTTGTTGTCAGCACTCTAAGTAGTACAGCTGGGTGCAGCTGGCTCTAGGTACGGCAGCACACAATTGTTTCAGGCATTGGAAGGTGGGGGCAGATCCCCTATGTGGCTGTTTGAGAAGCACGTGTCCTGCGGCTGACATACTCCACTGTCCTGAGGCTCACAAACTCCATCCATGCAGTCTGGCCTGGTGTGCATGCCCGATCCCATTGAAGTGGACCCACTCACCCAGGTGCAGATGTCCCATACAACCTGCCTATGGGGGCTCACAAATTGCTGGTGGGTGGGGCTAGTCCCTAGGTTAGGCTGTTTGCAATGGCTGAGCTGGATTAAATTGGTGCTTTAGTGTGCAGGGCAAACTCCTGTGCTAAGAGGCCAGCGGAAGAGCTCCAATGGCATTTGCCAGCATCTGTGTCAGCACACCTATCCTAGGTCACAGTAATGCTGCTGCCAATGTCTCAGTAACTGGGGAAGTGGTCCTAGCTGCCTCCTGCCTCCCTGAGATGCACTCAGAGCCTATTAAGTGAGTCTCTTTTGACCAAAGGACTGTGTACCTTTCTCTCTGGTGATTTTAGGTTGCTTTCCAAAATGGGTGACTTTGTGTGTGGGCCCTTTAAGAGCAGGCTTTTCTTTCTCTTATGTTCCATAGCTTTTCTGGGGGTATTCCCCATTGTTGTGAATAGCTGGTGAAGCCAGATATTGTGATGCTTGTCCCGGTCATGCTGAGTTCAAAAGCTGCTTCTTGTGGCAAAGCTCTCCCACTCAGATCTCTCAGTTTTCCACTAAATGCTTTGTACCTTAAGATTGCTCCTGACTGTGAAGCACCATGGCTACAATGTGGCTTTTTCCTCTCCAGAAAGGTATTTCTGCCTCTTTCATCTCTGTCAGCACTGTCCCTTGTTGTAGGGCTTCTTTATCCAGTTTTTGGTTCTCTCTCAGGGGTAGTTGCTCCAACAGTAGTTGTAAATTTGTTGTGTCCATGGGAGGAGGTGAGTTCAGAGTCCTCCTAAGCCACCATCTTCCCCTCCCTGACATGTTCTTGCTTGTACTCTGTTTTTCCTCTGGGCTACACTCTTCCTCATTCAGGTTTGTTTATTCTTTGGCCTTCCTTCTACTTTCCACTCAAAGATCCACTCATTCTGTGAATCAAGGATCCATTTTATAATCTTCTCCATTTGAAGTAATATTTTCCTCATTTGCTCTACCAAAGAAAGCTGCGCATTTCCTTTCAACTTTTCATTGTTGGCCTTGTTTTATCATGATCGTGTAGAGTTTTTTCAATTAGATTTTAAGCTCTCTGAGAGAAGCATCTATGAATGAATTGTTTGTTTCCTCATGCCCAGGACTTGTAGTATTGAATTGAATTAAAATAAATTGAATTAAAATCTGGACATAAAACAAATTTATAGAATTGCCTATGCTAAAACTGTAGTTATATCATTGTATTTCATGTGCAATATAATGTAGAGGAGAAACTTGACTTTGGAATCAGAAGAACATAATCTCACTTGGATTAACCAGATGGTAACTAGATAACCTTGAGTTTGTTTTTCTTTTCCTTTCTTTTTAAATTAAAAAAAAAATTCCTAGACCTTTTTTTCTCATATACAAGATAATATTAGACCTTCCTGAGTAGAATTGTGAATCTTAAGTAATAGAGATATAAAGTTATCTTGTTCAATTCATGTATATTATACAGACTCAATGCAAGTTAGAAAATAAAATAGGCATTCTAGTTTAGTTTTCAGAAATGTAAATATCAACAAGATGGGTTATCTCTTTTGGATTAGTTATATTAGAATCTTGTCTGGAATCTGCATCAAGGCAGCCAGCCAATTAGCATTTAATTACTACACAAAACAAAATTTAACACTCATTCATTTTCAAGTAGGTGTTGCAGGACAAGAAAACGCCACATTTCATGTGATACTCAAATGATGAAATTGCTAGGGTTTGAGGCTAATAGAACTACTTATTCGGTAAATGAAACGTAGAGACAAGTGCTTAAAATGGCCAACAAGTTCTGCCTTGTATCAATTAGTTTCTCAGAAGACTGTTTTTCCTTAAACAGAACGTGAAGGCACAGCTACAGAATATCTGAAAACAGTTTAATAGTATACTCTTCAATCAATGAGGCATTTTAAAGATGCACATAGCGTTGTTTCAGCAAATGGCCTGGAAGTAAACTTTTAGAATTTGGACTAATTCCAGCAGTCTCAGAGATTGAAAGAAAATCAGTTATACTTGTGGGAGTTTGTTTACAGACCCCTGAGAAATAAAGGGCAATCTGCCCTATTCTAGAGGTCTTTGGGCTGCTATGAGAGATAAAGGCAGTATTTTCAGTATATAAACAAAAGACTTTTTAGATACATCAAAATTCACATTTGGGGCAAAATCAATATCGATAAATGATAACGCTCTTTTTTCCTAATAAAACACACTACAAAGAAATACATAGCAAGCTATACCTCCTTAGATACACTAATCATTGATGAATATTCATCTCTTGGTAGAGCTTACATTATGTGGAAATTAAATTCAAATCATGCTTGTAAGTACCTTGAGAGTCTGTTAAAAAAAACCCTAAGAAACAAGAAGGTGATATAAATTGTCACATTGGCAGCATTAATATTTTTTGTTGATATTGTCCCTCAAACTACCTCAGCTTTGCACTTTTTAAAAAAGTAATCTTTTATATTCCTTTCTGAGAACAAAACACATTTAAAATAAGGAGAACATTCCATAATGTTTTTCATTGTAGCTGACTGCCAAATGCGGTCTTTGTCTCTGTCCACATGTAGAGTGAGGCCATGTTGTGGGGAGAGCATCTGCTAGGAGTGACAAATACTGGTTCCAGCAAGTCCGTTCTAGTCTGGGTTCTGGTTCTGGCTCTGACTGTTGGGAGCTTTCAGATGCTGAGTTTGACCTAGTTATTCACTTACTGTCTTTGAGTCTTTTTCCATATCTGTCAACGGTAATAACAGAAACATTTATTATGGGGTTACCATGTGCAAGGCAGTCTGCTTGGTGCTTCTAAAAAGGTTTGAATGAGATAGACATAGTGGTGGCCTTTGTGGAATGTCCAGTCTCATGGGTAAGTGAGACAATTCACTATACTCTAACTGTAATTATAATAAAATGACAGGAGAATTAAATGTTGCTCTGGGTCTACATAGCTACAGTGCTTAACACAAGGCCAAGTGAAATGAACACCAGCACAGAGGAAGTGCCACTTAAGCTGCGACATGAGGGATGACGTAGTACATGTAAGGCAAAATGCAGACATGGACTATTATTATTTGGCTAATTGGTTCCATTTTAGAAGCCAAAAATGACAAATGAATTCACAGGTCTACTTTTCGTCTGGAATTATTCACATCAGCTGTTGAAAATGATTAAATATGTTTGATTTTATAAGGGGAAACTTCACTATAGTGAAAGAGCATGTTCTCACCTAGACAGGTGCACAGGGAGAGCTTTGATGCCACTCTTGTTTTCTATACAGTGGATAAATTTATTTTATTAATCAAAGTTCATATGATAATATTCTATGAGATCTTTGAAGTTATTTCTAACTGGGAAATTCTTATTTAAGAAAAAAGTAATTTTATTGAAGCTTAATATCCCTTCCTATATTAAAAATATTATTTAAAATTATAGTAAATATGTTTAATATTAAATATATTATATAAAATATCTATTAAACATTTTAAATGAAAATATAATTAAACATATTTTAAAAATATAAAATCCAGTGTTTTTACCCCAGATTAGAGCAAACAGCCTTATTGAATATTTTAATTGCAAGCAATAACTTCACTGAAAAGCTAACAATTCTCCTCTTCCCCTTCTCCCCTCCTCTCCCATACCTTATCAACAATCAAAAATAATAGTAAAGGCTTTATGAAGTGAAAATAAAAATGTTGCAAATTACACCACAGTACTGGACAGAAATGAAGACTAACCCGTCAATAACAGTTTAAATTAATAACAAATAAGCAAAGAGAAAAAGAAATGCATTGTGAGGACCACAGTCCCTAGACAGCTCTGTCCTTTTGGGGGAAAGCAGAGTAGAGGGTCAGGGCCACATGAGGAGAGAAAAATTCTTGAATGAAGACTCTCTGAGAGACTTCACTAAGAGTATGATTAGTTCAGCATCACATTCATTCTCCACTTCCCCCTTCCACTATAGACTTCAGTTTTAATCATGATTAAAGAATAATGCTTGAATCCCATCTGAATGGCTTTTGAGATTTAACTCACTGAATCTATTCATAACACTGAGCTTGTAAGGGGGACTGAACAGATCTGCACAACTAATCGTGGAATATTACACTGATACTTCATCTCCCACATCAATACCAATTACGGCTGCACAGAGAGCACTGCTTGTTATTTTAATAGGATAGGAATTTTTAATCCAGTCAGGTAGTTCTGGATGAATGTATTTGTATGTCTGTCATTGAAATTTTGTGGCTCATGCTGCTCAGGACAGACACATTTTGAATGTTTAAAATTTCCACAGATGTTATTTATCCATCAGAATGGAAAATTTCCTGCTCTGTACTATATAGATTCTGCCTCATTAACATAAATAAAAAATAAAGCATAACAACAACAATCTTGCTTAATGTGTACACACAGAAATATTGTCATAGGCATCCGGCAATCAGTCGGAGACAGTGAAAACAGCTAAATGAATGAAACTGGCAGAAGTATGACATTTTTTTCTGGGGAAAAAAGCTTACTGTTAGAGATTTTGCCTCTGTGGTCTATTGGTTTTTATTTTCAGTAGGGTTGTGATCAGCATGGACATTCACATAGAAGATGCCTTTACTATTTGTGCTGCTAACATTTATTAAAATGATTCTTTCTCTTAATTGAGAAGTGAAGATCAGTTTCTCTTAAAGCATTTATTAAACGAAATTATAAAGAAGAATGGTTTTTAATATCAGGATCCATGTATCACAACATCTCGTAGGCATGGACTTGGGATCATGATCATAAACAAAATCCAGCTAGCAGCCATATATCCTTTGCTACATTCAAGAAAATGTCTTTACAGAAGTTTATTACTTCTGAAAATCCTTTTTCTGTCCATTAATAAATACTTTGTGAGTTTCTAAAGTGTAGGGTATGTCATAGTAAGACAGTTATGGTTTTACTTGACTAGGAACTTATAAAAAACCAATGGGAAGATTTGCAACTGATACAAGAATTTTCCACTATTTTTATTTAGACAATGTTTGCCAGCTTACTGCTCCATTTTAACTCGTTTTATGTCTGTCTTCACGATTAGGCAGAAAGCTGTCTTGAGGGCAGGAATCATACCTTATTTATTATTGCATGTGAATTCATAGTGATGGACACAAAGGAGGCATGTTATACATTTTTATTGAAGGAGCAAATGAAAACTACTTTTTTTTCCCTGGGGTTATACTAAATTATATCTTTGAATTGGAAGGAATGAAAAATTAATACCAGGATAGAAAATCTATTACAAAAGTTATGATTCCAAAAGCATTGTGTCACATGAACATAGGATATTTTAACGATTCCAAAAAACTAAAATGTCCAATATATCAGCAATGGGCAAATGGGATTTGAAATTAAAAACACATTAGCATTTACACTAGCACTCTCTCCAGAAAATTTAATTACAAATCTAAAAAAATATGTACAAGATCTATATGAGGAAAACTGCAAACTCTGTTGAAAAATAATCAAAAAAGAGCTAAATAAATGAAGATATATTCCATGTTCATGGATAGGAAAACTTAGTATTATCAAGATGTCACTCCTTTCCAATTTGATCTACAGATTCAATGCAATCCTAATCAAAATCCCAGCAAATTATTTTGTGGATATTGAGAAAATTATTCTAAAGATTATATGAAGAGGCCAAGGATTCAGAATAGCCAACAAAGTATTTAAAGAGAACAAAGTCAAAGGACTGACACTACCAACTTCAAGACTTACCACAAGCTATAGTAGTCAAGACAGTGTTATATTAGTGAAAGAAGAGACAAATAGATCAATAGAGCAGAATACAGAGCCCAAAAATAGACCCTCAGCTATAGTCAACTGATCTTTGACTAAGGAGCAAAGGCTATACAATGGGGTAAAGATAGTCTTTTCAACAAATGGTGCTTGAGAAATTAGATGTCCACATGCAAAAAAATGGATCTAGATTCACACTGTACACTCTTCACAGAAATTAACTTAAAATGAATCACAGGACTCAATGGAAAACACAAAACTGTAAGACTCCTGGAAAATAACGTAGGAGAAAATCTAGGTAACTTTGGATATGGCAATGTCTTTTTAGGTACAACATCAAATTATTTCCATGAAAGAAATAATTGATAAGTGGGACATCATTAAAATTAAAAACTTCTGCTGTATGGAAGACAATGTCAAAAAAATGAGAAGATAAGTCATAGATGGGGAGAAGATATCTGCAAAAGACACATCTGATAAAAAACTGTTATCTAAAGTGTACAAAGAACTCTTAAATCTCAACTAAAAGAAAATTAACAACCCAATAAACAAACGGTCAAAAGACCTGAACAGACACTTCACTAAAGAAGATGTACAGATAACAAGTAAGCACATGAAAAGATCTTTCACATCATGCATCATCAGGGAAATGCAAATTAAAACAACAATGAAATACCGCTATGAAGCTATTAGAATGGCCTAAATTCAGAACACTGACAACAACAAAAGGTACTGAGGTTGTGGAGCAACAACAACTTTTGTTTATTGCTGGAGGGAATAAAAATAATACAGCCACTTTGGAAGACAGATTGGCAGATTCTTATAAAACTAAACACAGTCTTACCATAGGATCCAGCAATCGTGCTCCTTGGTATTTACCCAAAAGAGTTAAAAACTTCTGTCCACACAAAAACCTACACACAGATGTTACAGCAGTTTTATTCATAATTGCCAAAACTTGGAAGCAACTAAGATATCCTTTAGTGGATGAATGGATAAACAAGCTGTGATACATCAGACAATAGAATATTATTCAGCACTTAAAAGAAATGTGCTATCAAGCCATTAAAAGACATGGGAGAACTTTAAATGCATATGAGTAAGTAAAAGAAACCAATCTCAAAGGCAATATGCCATATGATCCAAACTACATGACATTCTGGAAGAGGTAAAACTAAACAGACGGTAAAAAGATCAGTGGTTCCCAGGGATTAGGGAGGAGAAAAGGATGAACAGGCAGAGCACAGAGGATTTTTAGGGAAGTGAAAATACTCTATGATCCTGTAATGGTGGATACATGTCATTATACATGTGTTCAAACCCATAGAATATACAAAACCAAGAGTGATCTCTAATGTAAACTCTGGACTTTGGGTGATGATATGTCAATGTAGGTTCATTAATAGCCACAAATGTGCCACTCTGGTGGGAGATGTTGATAATAGTTGAGACTATGCATGTGTGGGGGCAGAGAGTACATTGGAAATCTCTGTACTTCCAGCTCAATTTTGCTGTGAACCTAAAACTGCTCTAAGAAATAAAGCTCACTAATTTTAAAAAAACTAAAATAAATTTTTCAAGTGGGAAAAATAAATTTTAACACCATCCAAGTCAGAAAAATTGATACTTCAAGTTACTCACCCATTTTTATTTTTCCTGGTAGTTAAATCTTCAATTGGAAAAGAAAGTGAACTTTGGCAAGTATTTCACTTTTTTGTTGTATTGTCAAGTGTTATGTAAAGGCATTTTTAATTTTTTCTTTTCTTTAAAAATGAAGTAAGGCAGGCTTTCTTTACTTGCACATAATCTTAAGCAGTAACTACATTATTCAGGGTACTGTTCACAAGCAACAGAAACCAGCTCTTAGTAGTATAAGCAGAAAATTAACTTTTTAAAGGTTATAATGACACTCACAGAATTTCTGAGAGCTCTGGAAGACTGGACATGGAAGCCCCGTAGCCAAAAGCAGTGCTTCAGACCTCACTATTGATCTGATCCTAGGAAAACACCATGGCAGCTGTCTTTGGCCACAGACACTATAGCTTGCCTTTCCAACACCACCAACTTTGGACACACGGTGCCCCTTCACGAACTGTAGCCATTGATGCCTCTGAAAACTGGGTATAGTTTAGTTACTGTCACTTCTGCCATTCTTGCCAGAATTGATGCTGTTCAGTTCCTTCTTCTTTTCGTTATTAGTTTTCTTATTAGTTCCTGGACCACTGAGCCCCAGAGGCCTCTGATTGGTAGAAGCCATGACTTATTCTTTGACCCAGATTTAAGGAATACTGGAAGAGTGACTGTCTTGCTTTTTCCATTTCTACGTGGAAAGCAGGTCATATCCTTCCCACTCAAGAAGAATAACAAAAATCCACAAATCTTCTACATAATTATAATTAATGTCCTACATATACCATCAGTTAAGTAAATAATGCTTGCATTTATTTTTAACCATGGAATATATTGATACACATCTCATCCTCTTTTGTTGCTAATTTAGACTTTTTTAAAACTAATGCTATTGATGTTGTGGTTTCACCTTTGTTTTGTTGTAATGGGCAAGTGATGAGACAGTCCAAAGGGCTGCTTTGTCAGTAGTGCATATTATAAATTGGAGGATGAGAGATTGAAGGGTGGGAGAAACAGAATTAGATAACTACTAGTGAGAATGGATGCAATGTTTCATACCTTTATTATAGTTAAGAATCCCTCTGAGAATTTGTTGAATGCTTGGACCTTGATCCCAGAGAATGTATATACTTACAAAATTATGCAAATCATTTTAAGTAAATAAACTCTAGATCAGAAGAACTTGATTTGTCAAGTAATTAGATGTGGAAAGTGAGAGAACTGGAAAAGTTGCAGCTTCCTCCAATGTTTCAAACCTGGGTGATGAGACCATGCAAGAAAGTGATGAAGAGGTTTTATGGAGTGAAAAATAAATTTGGTTTAAAATGTTATTGATACTTCCCTTTAAGTTGAAATCTAAAAACTGTCTATTGTAAAATGGCTAAAACTTCTTGTTGGGAATAGTAGATCAATTTTCTTATTAACATGATAGTGTTGAATAGTTTGTCGTGTATTTAATGTTAGTGTGCTGAGAAGTTGGAGGATGCACAGTTTGGGGGCATGGGACTATAGCTTTTGGATACATTGTGTACAGCAGACTTTGGAGGGAATGCGGCAATGCTTAGCATTGGGGTGCTGGTCTCCAGCCTCTTAGAGTGAAGACAATGAAGGAAAGCATATGGAATAAGCTGAAGGCTTTCATCACTAATAGTCCTAGTAACATTCAGCCATCATTTTTAATAAAAATGATATCTCTTCAGTGTTTAAAGAGTTTCAAAGTTATTTTCTAATAGTAACTAAGCACAATGGAAAATTTGCTCATTTTGATTTTCATGTGGCAATAATGTCTGTCATTGTTGAAGGAGGGTAAATTTGCATTACTCCAGCCACGGCTAGATTTTTATTATATTGGATTATCAAGAAAAGAAATGGATATAATCTTGTCTCAAGGTCGTTTACAATGGGATAAGATACCATCAATTTAGATAGTTTAGTGGCTGGTCTCATTATAAGTTGAAAGAGACAAGCTGACCTCTCAAACTCCTTCTCAGGATAAATTCATAAGCTTTTATGAGACAGCTATCCCCCAAACTCATTACCTAGGACTCATCTACTAGTCTTTTTCATTACTTATTAGAATACAGTGGGAAAGTAGCCCCTAAATATTATTTTATCTCTTCTGCTGGGATTAGAATTGGTAAATGACTCAGAGAAACAAAAATCCAAAATCACTGTGTGTTCACAAACAAGATGGGATGGGCATTTGATGGATATTTGTGTAATTCTTCTTCTCCAGCTTGATTCATCTTTGAGCCAAACAGATTGAATTCAAGACACATAATTCATTACATCTCCTTGACATAGATAAAGACAAAGATAATTATTTATTATGTTATGTTGTCTTGTTTAAAATTTAGGGAGCTGTTGCATCATTAGCATGGCCTTTGGAATATATAGCATGAATAGTAGAAAAACTTTTGATCATTATGTGGAACTTGTTAATTGATGGGAAAATTAGCACTTTCAACTCAATGTTAATTTGTATATTTATTGGAAGTCTTAATAATTAACCTTGAATAATTAAATAAAAAGATAATGCAATGGATTATACATATATGTGAATACATATTATCTGTATTACTTATATGCATATATAAATAACCTTATATATGTTTATATTTGATACACCTCAAATGTGTTTATGTTTAATAATCACAGTCCATTTCTGTAACATGGCTTTATTGAAAGACAAATATTAATCCACATATTGAATCATCAAATTTTAGGAGCAAAAGGGACTATAAGAGTTGTATAGTGAAATCCCCAAGCTCTACATTTTAGAGATGACATCAAAAGAAATTAAAAGACTTGCCAATATCATAAGATTGACAATCACAAGGGCTAAAACTCATTTCCTGATTCTTGGTTTAGTCTCTTTCTCATCATAGAGGTTAAAACTTTCTGTTTTTGTTTCTCAAAAAGAGAAAGAACATCAGCTTTAGTGCAGTAAGAAATTTTTGCCTACTTTCTACTTTGGAGCTTTTTAATTAGTAGATACCACGATGGTAGTAATCTATATTAACCTTAGGCCCATTACAGTAGAGTCTTTATCCACATGGAAGTCGGATGCAAACTTCTGTTTTTCTAGGTCTTTATTATATAAGTATATTAAAAATTTCAATTTGTCTCTTTTTTTCCTCTAAGTGTGTTCACTTAATTGGCAAATGTCTTCTATTGAATCTGCACAGGAAGTCTCAGTCTCTCCAGGTATCAATTTTCACCCATAGCTTTAGATACCCAATGTGCAAGGAAAAAGAAAACAGGAAAAATAAAATCGTAATTAGGGTAGATGGCTATTTGGAAAAACAAAATGATTAATTTAACTTAGCACCTGGTTGACACGTATTAGAACCTAAAAGTGATTTGTGAGTCAGGTAAAAGAACAAAGTAAAAAAATAGGTGATTCAATCCAGCATTAGGAAAAATTTTATTTCCAATTTCTGTATTAACTTTGCATATGCAACTTCATATTTTTGCTGTATGTTGTTTAAATGTAAGCTGGTTATATAATTTTAAGTGTTTACTGATTGCAATGTGAAAATTGCAAAATGTTTATATGATCAAGAGAAAGCCTATAACACTATATTTTTTCAGCTGGTACAAATAATTATTTTTTTATATGTTGAGAGTTATGGTAGGGCACAGTGTTACTGAGGCATATATGAAAGCATTCACTGTTCTCTTCTTCACGAAATAAAATAAAAACAGTTAAAAATGTTATCTGATTTCTTTCCCCATTCCCTGCTATTATACCACCTGGTCTCTCTAACATCTTGATCTAAAAAGTCAGATTCTTTGCATTAAATGTTTATTGAGGACAACAAAAATCAACACAATCTATAAAGTTGTTGATGACATTATCTTTAAGTATATTAAAAGATCCTGATGTAGAACTATTATTTTTATCAAGAAGGCAGCAAAGAGATTAATATTCCAGGCTCTGGTGCCAGAATGCTAGAGTACTAACCCCTTCTCTCACCGCTTACAATCTGAGAGCACTTGAGCCAATTAACTAGACTCTGTACACCTATTTCCTCAATTGCAAAGTGAGAATGAGCATAGACTCTGCCTCTTTGGTGTCATGTGTAAGGGTTAATTCTGACAAAGCTATACATATAGTGTGGTGGGCACTATTGATATATAGTGCACACTCAAAAACATTTATTCTCTTATAAGTTGAGTTCTAGTTCGATTTATATAAGGAGGACTCCCCCTTGAAAATGGGCAGTCTTTGGAGAGTATTTTATTTTATTCACGTGCATTTTAATAATATTATAATCTCCATTTGGAAGGGAGAAGAAATTTGAATGAGGGAATTTGTATTCAACAAATAGTTTATATCTGAGGAAACTCTAGGGAATTTACAAGGACCAGAAATTAATTCTGACCTGAAACAATTGACTCATTTATTAGAGGGTATATCTTCCCTTAAGTGAATGAGGTCTTTTGATCTCTATGAGAGCTGTATGTAGAATTGAAGACATGAAAATATATTAAATATTCCATTATTAACCTCAATTTATAAGTCTGAATCCTAGTAAAATTACTTTTTCATTCTAGATTTTCTGGAAACTATGTTTCATGGAATGAAGACATGATTCTCATTCTTCATTTTGAAGGGAAATTAGACTTAAAATGCCGGTCTTGGTGGTATATTTCCTTGTCCACTATATAATGACTGTCTGGGCAAAGAAGAAGTTCGTTCTTTGTTTTAAACTGGCCCTTCAGCCATATTTGATCATTTCCCTTCATTTAAGGAAGAAAACAGCAACCCGATGGGATTTAAAAGCATACCAGTCCCAGTTATACACACTGAGATTATGTACATAAATACTGTCTCTAGCTAATTTTATAGCCTTTTGCGTAGGTGCAAAACTGGGTGAAGAATATTTCCAAGGGTAGAAATCAAGATAGAGGCAATGCTTCTTTCTTAAGTGTCTGAATAGTACCCATTTTCTGATGTGGAAGGGTTATTTCAAATTCTTGCATATTTATTTATTTTTTCTTATTTTTTTGTATATAATACAGTACTGTTGACTATAATCACTATGCTGTGCATTAGGTCTCCAGAACTGATTCATCTTCTAGTTGCAAGGTTGCACCCTTTGACCAACATCTCCCCACTCCTCACCCACTCAATCCTCATTCTACTGTATTTCTGTGAGTGGCTTTTTTGGATTCTACATATAAGTGATTTCATACAGTATTTTTCTTTGTCTGATTTGTCTCACTTGGCATAATACCCTCAAGGTCGATCCATCTTGTCACAAATGGCAGGGTTTTCTTCTCGCTTGTGGTTGAATTGTGTACACACACACACATATATACCACATCTTCTTTATCCATTCATCCATTGATGGACACAGGTTGTTTCCATATCGTGGCTATCATGAATAACGCTGCAATAAACATGGGGGTGCATATATCGTTTCAACATCCTTTTTTCACTTTCTTTGGATATATACCCAGAAGTTGAATAGCTGAATCATATGGTAGTTTCATTTTTGATTTTTTGAGAAACCTCCATACTGCTTTCCATAGTGATCGAACCATCTTATATTCTCACCAACAGTGCACAGGGACTCCCCTTTTCTCCACATTCTTGCCGACATTTGTCTTGTCTGCTTGATGACAGCCATTGTAATAGGTGTGAAGTGGTATCTTATTGTGATTTTGATTTGCATTTCCCTGAACATCAGTGATGTCGAGCGTCTCTCAATGTACTTGTTAGCCATTTGTATGTCTTCATTGGAAAAATGTCTCCTAGGTCCTCTGCTCATTTTTTAATTAGATTGTTTGTTGTTTGTTGTTGTTGTTATTGAGTTGTATTAGTTCTTCATAAATTTTAGATATTAACCCCTTATCAGTTATACAGTTTGCAAATATTTTCTCCCACTCTTTAGTTTACCTTTTCATTTCTTTGGTGATTCTTTTGCTGTGCAGAAGTTTTTTAGTTTGATGGAGTCCCAGTCGTTTATTTTTGCTTTTGTTTCCTGTGCTTTTGGTGTCATATACAAAAAATTGTTGCCAAAGCCAATGTCAAGGAGTTTCTTCCCTGTTTTCTTCTAGGGGTTTTACAGTATCAGGTCTTATGTTTAAGTCTTCAATCTATTTTGAGTTAATGTTCGTGAGTGGTAGACAATAGGTGTCCAATTTCATTTTTCTGCATGTGGTTATCTCTTTTCCCCAATACCATTTATTGAAGAGACTATTCGCTTGTCAAACAGTTGACTGTATATTCAGGGGTTTATTTCTTGGCTTTCTCTTCTGTTCCATTGGTCTATGTGTCTATTTTTATGCCAGTACCATGCTATTTTAATTACTATAGCTTTGTAGTATAAGTCAAAATCAGAAAGTATGATGCCTCCGGCTTTATTCTTTCTCAGGATTGCTTTGGCTATCCATGGTCTTGTGTAGTTCCACACAAATTTTAGTATTATTTTTTCTATTTCGGTGAAAAATGCCATTGGATTTTGATAGGGATTGTATTGAGTCTGTAGATGGCTTTTGTTAATATGAAAATTTTTGCAATATTGCATCTTTAAATCAATAAAAGAATGACGCCTGCAAGTTACTTGTAGATACCAGGTATCATTGAACCTATAGAAGATATTTTGATTCATAAATCTGGGGGTCGTTCCTGGAAAGAGAATACACAGTGGGTGTGAAATCAAGTATAAGAGAAATGAACCACTACTGTTTTCAAGGTTTAGTCCTGGTTACAATGAAAATACTAATGCTTTATGCCACATTTTCCCCTCACAACTCCAGTTACTTTGCCATTTGAAACTGCTCAATGTATGAAGTAAAAATGTTTGCAATGAAATACTGAAGAAATACATCTGCTTGTAATATACCTTTACTGATTATTCATAGCTTTCATGTGACTTGATGCCTTCAGAAATTTATTAATGAGTGATGAGTATTGATGACTATGCTTTATATGTTAGATACAAATCTTAAATTTAAACTCCCAGACAGTTAAAAAAAATCACCCACCAACATACACATTGGTCTCCAGCTAGGTAATATCTCAATTCTTAAGATTCTTAAAATTTACAGAGATAGAGAGTGTGTCTACAGGAGGCTAACATTTCAACACATTTGCCAGCAAAGTCAAAATGTCCTGTGATTTATCTCCCATTCCAATTATAACAATAGAATATGCATTTATGAAATCACTTAAAATTTCCCTTTTGCCTATTTTTCATTTTCTTTTAAATGCATTAATAAATTTTTGACAAAATTTTTATATGATTAAGCATATCATACTTAGGATTGTTCAGTTTCTACAGGGAAACAAAACATCGCTGTCAGAATTTGAAATGGATGAATTTTTTGTAATATTTCTTAATTTTGTAATATTTGGTAAATATATTGACACAGTTCTCCATATCTGGAAGGGACATCTGAGAGCTCAACTATACCTTTATATTATAGATAATGCTTAGAATGGGACCTACTCAAGATTACATGCATAGTTAGTGGCTTAACTGGGACTAGACCCCTAGTCTCAACTCTTGTTTCAGCAATCTATTCACTACAAAACTTACAATGAAAATTTGTAAATGGGCAGAAGTTCCAAATATTTCAGGTTACAACAACTGATTCTATAACTCCTTAATATTTAAAAATTGTCATGATTTAATTAGAATAGTGTATATACAAGTATATATATATGTGGGAGATTATATATATATATAATATATATACACCTTAATATGTATATATATATATATATATATATATATGGGAAAGACATATTTCATGTATATATATAAAATCTACACCATCTCTCAAAATAGCAAAATTCTAAGATACCAGTGTCTTCTACAAAATAGAGATCAAAGCTTATACACTCGTGGGATGTAATGGTCATTTAAATGGCCATTTAAATAATTTTCAGATGAAATATTCTGGTTAACACCTACTCTTCTTTTGATTGAGTGGAGAAATGTAAATCATTCCATTATATGAAAGCTCGTTGTGTACTATGTAGAACTTTACCATTGTGTGGACACACCATTGACTCGATTTAGGGAGACAATTCAGGGTATATTCATTGGTTTCATTTTCTTACGATACACCTTTCTGTTGTTGCTGTGCTAGGAATTTGTCCTAATGCCTAACAAGTAAGAACACTGCTCATTATTTAAAGTTATCCTACAGTAGCTATTTATAAAAAATCATCATTTCCTATGTATATATAGAGTTGTATCTATTGACTTTGGGATGGGAGCTTAACATATGCATTTGTAATCATCATACTAGAGCTCTTAATTCAACATTTCAGATGCCATTAAAGATGATTTTAACATTGCGAGAGGGATTTTTGCAAATAGTAAATGAGAAAATGAAATTTAGTTCAAACTGAAAATTGAACGGCATTTTCAAATGTTTTAATTAAGGAACTAAATTCATTGCTTTTCAAAGTATCTGGTCATATTGTTTAATGAAGAATCCATTTGTTTTTTATAATATACTAGATTTCAATTATCTTAACTTAACGGGAATGACTACATAATGCCAGTATAAAGTCTCTTGTTTTTCCTTTTCATTTGAAAGATTTCCTCAGAAATGATAAAACTACACCACGATAAATTTCTGCTGTTCTTCTCATTCTCAGAAAATGTAGGAAGTTGGAAATAAATTGAAGAGGAAATTGTAAACATTGTAGTTTTCAGAGCGCATGTATGTCCTCTGAATCTAAATTTGGAAAACAGGTGTTGAAGTTTGTGTAATCTTGATTCAAATTTTGTTGTTTAAAATTTTAAATCCAAATGATTGAGCTTTCTCTATTGGACAGCATGATGACTAGTAGTTTTCAATTCTCCTTAATGTGATTACACTAATGAATCCCACTAGTATGAGGCTGAGAGTTTAGTTTATTTCATAATAAATACTTCTGTTCCTTACTCCTTCAGATATATAGATTCATTAGCTTGTTGAAAAGATTTTATACAAATGTCCTTCTCAGTAAAACTTAGACACAGATTAATCTCTTTGACTGTTGTAGATGACTATGGATGACTACAGTAAAACTCCTCAAGCTTTGACTATGAGACTAAGATATTTTTAATAGTTTAACTGCATATGTTAAACTACAGGACATTTTAACACCATCTCAAGAGTAAGGGATAATGTGACAAATCCATAGGCAAATGGAGTAAACTTCATCGTCAAAATCTTTTGCAACCGAATATGTTTCTATGTTAATTAAGGATCTGCATCATATTTGAAAATATTAGCAATTGAAGTGGTCACCACTAACAAAGACAGATTAATTCAGGAACCTCCAGGAACTGAGGACATGAGACTATCATGGGAGAACTAAGTTTAATCAGAACAAAGGAAGACAGTGTTTGAGATGAGAAGGAAAAGAGAGGAGCAAAAGTATTCCCCTTCCTATTTTCTCCAAGCTTCATTATATTATCTGACAGTTTTGATTTTAAAGGGGGGAGAACAGTTCTTTAGAAGGCCTTGAACCTGCTTCCATGAGGTAAATGGCATTGCTTTCATTTATATAATGCTTCATGGACAGAGCACCCCAAATAATCAGGGCGGAAGCAAACTTTAAACCTTTTGAAGTGACAACAATAAAGCACATCAAGTCTTCTTCCTCAGGACCTACCAGACCCATGTGTGCCACATATTATCACTGCCTTCCCCCTATATATTCTAAGTGAGTGTAGGTAGTTGAAGAGTGGTTTCCTAAAAGATATGGCCACGTCAAATCCCCGGAACTTGTGAATTTTGCTTTATTTGGAACAAGGGTCTTCACAGATGTAATTAAATTAAGGATTTTAAGATGAAAATCTCCTCCTGGGTAGGCCTGAAATCCAATGAGAAACGTCCTTGCAAGAGACGCTCAACGGAGCTTTGCCAGAAAGGAGAAGTTTGATGTGGAGACAGATGAGAGTAGATTGATGTAACCACAAGCTTAGGAAGGCAAAGACTACAGACAGTTACTAGAAGTTGGAAGAGGAAAAGAGGGATCTTCTCTAGAGCCTCCAGATTTTAGACCTCTGGCCTCCAGAACTGTGAAGGAATAAATTTCTGTTGTTTTAAGCTACTCAGTTTGTGGTGCTTTGTTATGGCAGTCCTAGGAAAGTACTACAGTCATTCTGTATCCCTGACAAACTGTTTTACCAACTCTTTCCTTTTCAAATAAAATGGACAAGGGGTTATTGAATGCCACCATCAGAATGCTGATGCTTCATTTCAAAGTTGATGAATTAGCTCCCACAGAGCCTCATGGTTTCACTAACCCAATCATTGTAGAGCTGTATATTTTATGTTCCTGAAAGTACTGTATGATTTTAAAGTGATCTCTATCTTAACAAAAATTAAATACTCTCTTCTTGAATGTGACAAGAAAGAGAAGCAAATGCAACATACTATAAAATTCATATTTAGTTCCTGCACGACTAAAGAGAATGGCTATCACCAAACTATTTCCTCCATATCTAAATTGGCGCACTCTTCTTGATTCAGATGGAAAGACAGTAACTGCTGGAGTTATGATCATCTCCCAGATAACATGGGAGATAGGGTCATTTTGATTTACTCATCATCACAATGACATTTGTATAGCTAATTCACAAATGTATGTCTGTGTGTGTAAATATAAATACATATGTATACATTGATGTGTATATATAAACTATAATTCCTATTTCCTAAATCTCTTTCTCTCTCTCTGTCATCTGTTGATGCTTATATATATACTTCCTATGTTCCAAGGGCATGTTATGAACCTGATATAATTTCTATCATATTTAAGAGTGTCTGAAAAGTGACAAGAAAAGGAAGCAAATACAAATTATATATATATATATATAGATGGCTTTTCTTTCTTTAGGCACTACCAACCTTCATGCTATTTAAGCTTGGGAGAAAAAAGTGGCAGTAGGGTTGATCACCTAGCCACTCCAGCTATATCCTGGTGTTCACTACATCCACCTCACCTTCTGGTGAGTGTGCACCATTACCGTTTCCTCACCCTTACCCCTACTGCTTCAGAGCCTTGGGCGGCCTTTGATTTTGTTTTTGTGTTGAAGGGTATCCTGGCAGTTTACTTGTTAATACTGGAATCATTTTGCCATTTCTCTCAAGGATATAGTCTGATATCTCAGAATTCTTAGATATGAAACAGACCTCTATGGTACCTTTTTTCATGGGTATTTACCTCCACTATGATGCGATGCCAGCAATATTTTATCAAACTACAGAGAGGCAAAGAGTTTGTCAAGGTCATTTGTTATAAAGCCTGGTGGAACCAGATCATTATATCTGTGGTTACCAACACAGATAAGGTAATAGATTTCTTGCTATTCTTAAAGTAAAATAGTGAAAATAGCGAGTAGTTGATTTGATTATATGGTCACAAGATAATGGGGAAGTCACATAAAATGGTAATCTGGAGGCAGACTGATGAGATCAAATTTCAACTGGACCAATGATGTGACTTGGAAAAAATGTTTAACTTAACCTCTATCAGTCTTCTATGAGAAGAGGACATTTACTTCACGGGATTGCTGTAAAGACTACAGAAGATAAACATCAGGTACCAAGCATAGTATCTGTCACTTAATAAGTATTCGATAAACCAGTCTTATGGTCATACAAAGAAAAGTATCTCTGAGTAAATTATATGAGATGCAATAGAAGGATACAAACCTCATAAAAGTGGGGTAATATATAAGACTGTGTGGCTATATGTATGTCTTTCTAAGTTCTTCAATTTTTGTATTCATAAGTAAGCAATTCAAATTCCTCTTTATTTCTGTCTAAACAATTAAGACTTTAAGCCTTTTTTTCAACACTGAATCACTGTCTTGAAATTATCTTGAATTCCAAATGAAAGAAGCCTGAATAGAAGGATTATTGTATACTTTCCATTATGAAGGTTAACAATGGATAGTAGACCACATGTCACCTTGCTGTAATAGTAGGAAGAATTTTCTGCAGAAGTATTCTTAGTACCCAGTCTCAAGCCTTAGAGTTATGCTTGTTTTCTTTTCATTATGTTTTTATTGTGTTCTCTAACTTTATTCTTGTAGAACATTTATAGTTCTCTCACACTAAATATGTTGCCTTAGCTCTCCATGGCCACAATAGGAGAATATATGAGTGTTAATAATGAATTGCCAGTGGCTAATCTTAAGTCTTCCTTAGTTTGCAAGAAGCATTGGATACCTGTGGGGATGTGCCAGTGGAAACGTGCTGAGATAACAGCTCTGCTCATAGTCCTTTCAGATATATACGAATTCCACTGTGTTGTGCGATTAAGCAAAGACAAGACTGGTTTGTAACTTGGAAAACGTAGGCAAAGTATATTTCCTCCTCTGCTTAAAAACAAGTAACAAAGCCCATAAAAATGACCCACTTGAAAACTATCACCCTACAATTTAGGTTTTAGTAATATGCCTTCCTGCAGCTAGGAAGGAGACAGAATTCTGATGTGCCTGCCTTAGCTTACATACATCATTTGAGCGTTTCTACAAATATTTATTGGCATGCATAAGTAAAAATAAAAAATAAATCATTGGATTGGTGAGCAAGGTCCAGTTACAATAGGAAGAAAAGATAACTAAATAGCAAACGAGTGGCATGGCTGAGCAGCTAGCCTGGGAGGTAATAAAAAAGAAATAGGGCATAGTGGGAACTCAGCTAATGGAGATAACAGAGAGCCACCCTACTCCACGTAGGAGGAAGCTATATGCACACGGGTGCTGGCTGAGCATCTGTGCCTAAATTCTGATCTTTAGAAAGGAAATTGGAAAGACTACCTCATTGTTCACTTAAAGGATGTTTAATCTGTGCATGCCAAAAAGGTACCTATTTCTGGAACTCCTCCAAACCAACCAAAGTCCTTTTTGGTCACCAAATATTTGGGGTGTTTTGGATGTATTTCTGAATTGTTCATTCAAACTTAGCAAAGTAGAAAGAGCTAAGAAAAATACCTAAGCAAGCAAGGGCATCTCAGGAAAGCAAGCCCACTCCGGCGCTAATATATTACATCTATTAGATATGCCACTGACCTCTCATTAAAAGGCTAAAAACGAGCACACATGAACTAATGGCTCAATAATTGAGTGTTGGTAAGCACGGGATGTTTTTCAGCAGGCTCTGTAATGAGGAAAGGTGCTGTAACATTCAAACAAAAGCAAGAATAAATAATATTCTCCCATTTTATAGTGTGTGTGTGAAGATTTCACATTCAGTACAATTCAGAAAAGTCAATTTTTGTAGGTTTTTATGGGGAGATAGAAATGTTTTGCAGATAAATACTTAATAGTTCAAAGTTGATACCATAGAGGAAAAAAGTGTGTTACTACAACTTACGTTGGTACCAAACCCAAAGTGCGTGTACAAAGATGTAAAACACACATACTTAGTTAAATTATACCTTTTCTTATTGTGGTTGTTGTTGAGAATTTGGAAAGGCCAGATGATACAGGTGGAAAGGATAGGTTCTGAAAATAAATACTGTTGCCTGAATATTTTAGTTTTGTCAATTATCACCTATAAAGCTTTCTTAAGCTCATTCTCTCCCTGTGTTCCTTGGTCCCTGGATCCTTCCCTTCCTTCTTTTTTATTAGTTCTGCATCTCCATTCAGTTATTTGAACCTGGAATGCCTTAATTAAATTTTGAGCTGCTTCCTACTATTGAAGCATCAAGTTGCTCAGTTGCTCTATAAATGATTAAAAGATAACTTGTCCGGAGCAACATGGTTCAGAAGATTGAATCTGAAGAGAATAGCAAGTGCTGTGCTTCTCATGTCACTTTCTATCACTGAAGTATGTGCAGTAGATGCTTCGTCACTAGCATTCTCTTCTCTTTATCGTTGATGAAGTTAGTGGAGCAGCATTAGCCAAGCATGACATATTAGCTCTTTTTAAACAAACACATCAATCTTGTGTTTTCGTGTTCTCAGTTCATTATTGGAGTGATGGAGTGAAATCACGGCTTCTTTGTGGGGTTAGGATTCAAAAGAGATCTAAAATCTGGGTGAATGACATATAGTTGCTGCAATTATTTTTGGAGAATAAACAATTACAGAGATATGTAGAGCCAGAGTTCCTAGTTGAAAATTTTAAAAGTTATGCTTCTGAATATGGTATAAAATAAAATTTATTAGTTACAACAATTCTGGGCATTGAATTATCATTATTGTCATTCTTTTGTTTCTATTCAAAGTTGTGTTCTTTTCGTAATGTTTTTCAAATAATAAAATGCATATACAACTATTAAAAGAGAACAAGCTAGGAATTTAGAAAATTCAGAAAGATTGAAGAGAATAAAAATTACTTATTATTTTATGATTTAGAGGTAATCATTGTTATAATTTTTCATACACTCCCTTCAGTATTTTCCTTTTTATAGTAGAAGTTATATATATAATTTAGCATTTTCTTATCTTTGGTTTTCATTTGAGGTCATATGTATTTTTACTGCTATTAAAACATCAAAAAACTCAATTTATATACCTACATAGTAGTTCAAAATGTGTCTGCAAACAGTTAGCTTACTTTATTCCATACTTTTTAAACATTCAGTTAATCCCAATTTTAGCCATTAGAAAAAGAATGATGATGGGACTTGCCCAGCAGTGTAGTGGTTATAGTTGTGCACTCAGCTTCAGCAGCCTGGAGCCCACACGATCGTATCCTGGGCATGGACCCACACACTGCTCATCAAGCCATGCTGTGGCAGCATCCCACATACAAATTAGAGGAAGATTGCCACAGATGTTACCTCAGGGCCAATCTTCCTCACACACACACAAAAAAAATGATGACTTGATGACTATCATCATGCATAAACATATATTTCTGATTACTTTCTTAAATTAAGAGCATTTTCTTATCTCTTCATACATAATGTTAACTTTTCACACACACAAATGTGAAACTAACTCTCCCAGAAGCAATGCTTATTATATGGTACATATGCCTGGATTTAAAATACTCGTTAAAAAATAAAACAGAAAAAAAAAACCTTTCACTAATTTGATTAAGCACAGCATCACATTTGAATACACGTATTTTGATTTGTTCATTAAACTTTTACTAATTTTTCTGTCAATGAGATTTTCTACTCCATTTTGTTATTAGAATCTGGAATGCCTTAGTTAAGTTCTGGGCTGGCTTCTATTTTTGAAGAATGAAAGGTGCAGTATACACATTGTCAGGTTGTGTATAGGTATGCTCACTATAAGTAGGATATTATAAAGCAATAGAGGAGATGTGATAGGAATATATATAAGGGTAAAGCCAAGTTTTAAACTTTATTCTCATGGTCATCACACAGGTAACATAGAAGTTTCTCGTGTGGCAAAAATAAAGGCCTGGCAAAATCCTTTAATGAGATGGATCCCATAAATTTGGCATTCCCAGCTGCTCAAATTGCTCCTTTTCTGGTAAACTGATTAAATCTTCTGAAGACATCTTTAAATAGAATTATTGTCACAAAAATTCACTTTTTAATTTTACATGAACTTCCTAAAGGAATGCTAATTCTGCTGATGTGTGTCAAATTGGTGTGGCTATGACATAAACTCGAAATAAAGTGCATATCCAGGAAGTCATGAAAAAGGAATACGAAAGTCAAGATGAAATAATTGAAACAAAGCTCAATCAAGTAAGTCTGCAGAGATAGCTCAGGGCACTGTGAGGATATTCAAATAAGAGTAATAAAGCGCTGTCAGGGCTTTAGAGAGATATGGAGACTGGGAGAGCTTCCCCAAGATGGGCAACAAACCAAATCAAATAACCAGAAAATGAAGTGACTGGTGAGCTTGAAGTTAAGATAGGAAAACAGATGAGAAGACATCGTTAAAAAGATGCTTTAGGATAACGTGAAAAATGAATCAGTGACAACTAGCATCCATGTGAGTGGGCAAAGAATAGACAATGTTTGACTAACAGCACCAATATCACGTACAATTTTTATATTTTTAGATTAGAAATGTGGTAAGGAAATAATGTCTCCACATTAGTCAGAAGCTTGAGACAACTTCTTACAAAATGTTTATGGACAATATGGGGAATCGCAAATAAATGACATAAAAATTACATTACTGTGTATATATGTTCTCACAACATGTAGGGTACCTTAAAACAGTGTAGGAAATATGATAGGAATATCTGAAGGGAAGCCTTGCTTTAAACTTTAGCCTCAGAAATATTCAGAAACAAGCTAAGTAAGTATCAAGTTGAAGCAAAATTTATAATAAAGAGGCCTATGAGAGATTGTCATAATCAACATTTTCTTAATGATTTGCACTGCAAATCTATGTTAGATAAATATTGCTTGATTAAAGAATTAAAATAAAACACTTTGAAGTATGGTCGTGAATTATGCTAATTGTGTGCAAGTGGGAAGGATATCCATTTATTGGCTAAAAATTATGAACTGGAAGATAGTGACAGGCTAAAAAGATGGTTAACTCTAAAATGATGATTTTTAAAATTTAATTTTGGTTAAACAATAAATGTCCATTGCTGTCTGGTAGGACTCGACTGGCCTTACGTGGCTTAATTCATTAAACTTTTTAATTTTTTTTCAAAACTTGACTTAAGCTAATATTCTAGAGGCTAATCGCTCAAAATAAAGTTAATAGATTTCTCCACATTTTCTTGAGTGTCTTATTGGTGTATAATGGTTTGTTTCATTTGATTCATAAATTAATTGTGGAGAAATTGACAGACTTTACAGTATTTATCACAAAACATATCATTTTTCATTTATGAAAGTCATTTTTGTGCATAAGTACAATTTTATAGTTCTCTTGATATAAGTTTTTATATTTCTTTTAAAGTTCCTTGCTAGGCTAATTATATTTTCCATTAGTATTATGAATGAGAGTATTCTTCCATTGTATTTCATAATTGATTTTATTACAATACAGGAAAATGTATTGGGTTTTGAATATTACCCAACTGAC
Organism: Equus asinus; assembly: GCF_041296235.1. NCBI lineage: Eukaryota > Metazoa > Chordata > Mammalia > Perissodactyla > Equidae > Equus > Equus asinus. The sequence goes on from NC_091798.1 coordinate 67,312,125, forward strand.
TTATTATCTAATTAGTCCAAATACATTTTAAGTTGATTGCCTTAGATTTTTTAAGGTATAAGTCTATATACAAGATGAAACTCAACAATGTCCTACAATTATAATACAGCAGTTAAAAGAGCTATGGCTTAAGTACAGCAGCAATTATGAAAATAATTTTATTACCTTAGTCACAATTTTATTATTTATTAAGAATTATTCAGTGCCTGACACTATTCTAATTACTTGTGATATAGTAGTGAACAAACAGACAAAAATTCCTGCATTTCCTGCAGCTTATATCTTAGTGGAAATGGACAATCAGAATCCACACTCTGGGAAGAAAAACCACTGGAAGGTTTGGAGTAGAAGAAGGATGTGATCTGACTTTTGCTTAAGGCCTACTTTAACACTGTAGCACTGATGGACAATAGACTGTAGCAGACAAGATTTGAAACAAAAATCAGTTAGGAGACTGTTGCACTGGCCTAGTGACAGACAATGGTGGTTTAAGCCAAGATGAGAAGTTCAGTGTCTCAGCATTAAACCATAGTGAGAAATTGCTGTCGATCCTGGAATTATTTGAAGGAAAAGCTGATAGAATTTGTTGATAAAGTGTACATGGGGTGTCAAAAAATTAATTCAGAGCTTTGACATAAATTTGAGTCTGATATATGTAAATAAACAATGACTACTTTTAGGTTGCATTTTAAGGAATTTCCAGTGTGAGGGTGATGATAACACCAGGCAACCCTTTACTGCTACCTGCAATATTGAATTCATTTTTGAATCTCATAATTTAAATGGATTATAGACTAATTGAAATCTGAGCAAAGGAATGTCTCCATGACGGTCAAAGGCACTGGAATCATATCATATGAAACACACTTTAAGGAGCAATTGGTGCTTAACCTAAAGGCTATACGCGTCAGGTAAGAATTAAGAGCTTTTCAAATAAATTGTCATGTGGAAGAAAAATTAAGCTTCCTCAAAACGGACCCCATGAGGCAGAACTGGTATCTGATGAGTGGAAGTTAGAGGGACAGAGATTTTGCTCTCGTGACTAAATTGTGAGGTCTGAACTGTGTAGTGAGATCTGAATCCTCAACATCACATCTGGTCTAAAATGTAATCATCTGTCCTGGGATATGGAATTCCTCTTTATTCAAGCTCTTCATGTCCAGTTTCCATGACAGCTTGATAGAGATATTGTGGAAGAATTTCAGTGTCAATTGAATGGCCCTCCCAATCTGAAGGTAATGGTTACTCTACAAACTGTTTAATTATTCCATTTGATGTCTAGCATACTCAGAGAAGGCTATAAGGCTATAAATATTTAGGGGTGTTTTGAAAACTACTTATCTTGACAAACTCTAGAAAAGATAATTCTAAATGACTCTTTTTTCTTCAAAAAAATAGAATTAGCAGTAAAATTGCCTCAGGCAATATTTATTATGTATTACTGCAACTATTTCTGTATTGTTTCTTTTTTTCCCCAATATAACGGGCCTTACCTTTTTAAATTTCTTATGTGAAAAAATAGTTTTCCTCCAAATAAACACAGTAATGATAATTCCTGGTATGTTTAATTTATTTCATTTGATTTGACACGAAAAATGCCAAGAGACATCTTTTCTTTTTTCTTTTTTTTTAATTGGTTGGATTCAACTGCAATATGCCTTAGATTGTCACAATAGAATTGATATAGAGATTATCTAAGGCAAAACAGTTTTGCATATCAAATTTTAAATGTTTTTTTGAGACTCTCAAATATCCTGTCTGATTTTGAAACGTTAAAAGTTCTTACCAAACTTGCATAAATATTTGATATTTAGGCTTATCAAATTAATTATCATTACTTGACTATTAATGCAGTAATTTGATAATTTTGGATGATAATTACATTTCAAAAATAACATATCTTTTTTTTGGAAAAGAAATTGAATAACGGCTGCATCCATATAGGAAATTCATAATTTTAGTGTTTATCATTTACGGCTTAAATAATTTTAAAGTGCCAACTCATTCTCTGAAACTGAAAATTCTGTAGGTTGACTGAATCCCAAGATACTTGCTTAGCTAAAATGGTGATCAAGGTATATAGCTGACAAAGGTGCTGCTGACCTGGAGTCTTCTCCTGTGTGCTTTGCTTTGCTTTGCTTAGTGTCCCCATCTGAAACAGTCAAGGTTCCAGCCTTCAAGCTTTTCTCCCCTGTATCCTACTTTTTCATTAATAAGCCTATTTGGGGCATATGAAAGTTTAGGTATGTCAGGATTTACATTTGAAGGAATGATATCTAGCAGAGACCAGCTCTAATGGATGAAGACTTCAACATGCTGAAGGAGAAGTAAGGCACAATTCTGAGGTGTGGCACTATTGGGGAGAATAGGAACTCTGGTTTGAGGTTTGAGAGAGAGAGAGAGAGAGAGATGAAGGGAAATGTGAGAATCTGGGGATAAAATGAGATAGTGGAAATCCTGCTTATGTCTGTGGTATGTTGATTTATTGTGGGGTGAAGATTATAGGCAATGGGACCTAACCCAATCTAAACCAATCTAATCTAATCTAATTCAATCTAATCTAATCTAATCCAATCTCATCACCATTTGTCCTGGAAAGCAGAGTAGCCATGACTAGTGTAAAGAGGTTCTCAGGAGGAGTAAACTACTCTTTAAGGTCATTATATAGAAAGGGCAAGGTCACAGCAATGCTTACAGGCTATAAGTCACATCTTCCTGTGACTCAGTGCCTGTTCTAGAGAAAGGTTAATCCTCACCTTTGCATCTACTTGTTTTGTAGGCAAATTAATGCAAAATTAGCTCATGCTCTTGTACTGGAATTTGAAAGTCTCCTTCTGCGTTTTCACAGGTGAAGTCTGGGACACTCAAGTTTGTGAGGCCTAGACAGGAACAGATTGAAGCCTGGAAGGACGACTGCATAGAAGGCACACTCCTGTTTTAGAGGGTGGGGACACTGGGCTGGCCGGCTTAAAGAAAAGTGTTTCAGTAAAAGGAGAGGGCATTGAATAGAGAAAGATGGAATTTTAAGTGCCACCTTAATTTCTCAGTTCTCCCTTGTAAAAGGTTAAGAAAATATTTCATTGCACTACAATTACAAAACTCTGTTGTTCCTACCTTTCATATACATTGTTCTTTTGAAATCCACAATACCCTTAAGTCCATAAAGAAGGTCCGATCCATAGAAGACTAGGGAATGGACGTTAATGTCCCCCGAATTTCCAGTCTTTTTGTGAGGGATTGTTTCATTGCCTCCGTTACAATTTTCTTTTATTTTTCCTTGGCGTTTTTATTGATATAATTATAAATTATAATTGTTGAAGAAATAATGCAAAGAGATCCTGCATACTCTGTACTTGGTTTTATCCCAGTGATATCATGTTGCAAAATTACATTACAGCTTCAAACCAGGTTAGCAACATCAACATAATCCACTCGTCTTCTTCATATTTTCCCAGCTTTACTTGAACTCATCTGTGTGTATTTAAGTTTTATAGGATTTTGTCTTATCCAGTTTCTCTGCATCCTCAACAACATTTGGCTTTGTCAATATTTCTTAGTTTATCCATTCTGATCAGTGTGTAGTAATAGCTCATTGTGATTTTAATTTGCATTTCCTTGGTGGCTAATAATACCAAACATCTTTCCATGTTCTTATTTGTATCCTCTTCAGTGAAATATATGCTCATGTCTTTTGCCCATTTTCTTATTGGATTTTGTTTTTACTATTGAATTTTGAGAGTTCTTTATATATTCTCTATACTAGTCTTTTATTAGATATATGGTTGAAAATATTTTCTTTCAGACTGTAGCCTTTTTTTTCATGTTCTTATAAACTTCTGCAGAGCAAAAGATTTTAATTTTGACTAGATCCAATTTGTCAATTTTTCCTTTTGTAAATCATGCTTTTCATGTCAATCTAAATAGACTTTGCTTAAAAATTTGAAGATTTTCTTTTTTTCTCTAGAAGTTGTATTTTTAATTTTTTTTACATTTAAGTTCATGACCCTTTTTGAGTTTTTTAAGTAAGTTGTGAGGTTTAAGTTGAGGTCCTCCTTTTGCACATGGATGCCTGTTGCCCCAGCACCATTTGTTGAAAAGGTAATCTTTCCTTTATTGAACTGCCTTTTGATCTTTCTACAAATCAGTTGAGCATATATTTCTCTGCCAAAAGCACAATGTATTGATTATTGTAGCTGTTTAGTAGTAGATTTTAATTATCAAATAAAGTTATTTTTCTCATTTTATTCTTATTTCAAGATAACTAGAGCTATTCTAGAGCCAATAACTTTCCATATAAATTTTAGAATTGTCTATCTCTACAAAAATCTTTGTCAGGATTTTTGTAGACATTGCATTAAACCCATAGATCCATTTGGGGAGAATATTTATTATGTTGACTCTTGCGATCCATGAACTTGTTATATCTATCCATTTATTTAGAGTTTCTTTGATTTCTTTCATATGCGTTTTGTAATTTTAATATACATTTCCCATACATATTTGTTAAATGTATACCTAAGTCTTTCACTATGTTTGAAGTAATTGTAAATGGTATTGTGCTTTGAATTACTGTTTTCTCCATGCTCATTGTTAGTATATAGAAATATTCTTGATTTTTTGCATGTTAATTTTGTTTCCTGTAATCTTAGTAGTTCTAATTCTAGGAGTAATTTTGAAGATTCTTGTGGTTTTCTACGATCATGTCATCTGTAACTATTGGGACAGTTTTGTTTCTTCCTGTCCAATCTATATGTATTTTAAGATTTTTTCTTGCCTTATTTCAGTGGCTACATTTTTCAGTACTATATTGAATAAGAGTGTTGAGAGTTGACATCTTGCCTTGTTCCCAATGTTAGGGGGACAGCATTTCAACTTTTACCATTAAGTATGATGTTAGTTGTAGGTTTTTAACGTCTTTATCAGGTTGAGTATTTAGCATGAACGGGTATTAGATTCATTAAGAATATCTTACAGTCTTCTCTGCCCTTGGATAAAAATCCAATTCTCTGATTTCAGCTTTTCAGATCTCAGTTCCTCTGGTAGTGAGTGGAGCACCCTTTTCCCTGTCCTGACCACGAAGCCACTGTGCCTGCTCTGACAGTGTTATTGTCTTTAGTCTTTCATTTAAGGTCACTATGAAAGTACCTATGGATGAGAGGGAAACTTTTCAAAACTATAGAAAATGTGTGGGACTGTTTTTATGCACCTTTTGTAATAGATGTTTCTCTTTAGCAAGACCGTGTCAAAAATTTGCTTTCATTGTAGCACCTCTTTGTTATTAGGATAGGAAATAAAGCCCTTACCTATTTCTAACCACTGGAGGCTACTCAAGTTTGCAAACAAATTTTTTGGTTGAACAACGGCATCAGCAGAGCTGGGGCTATGAATTACTTAGCATATACCACCAATTTCAATTCTTGTCAAAAACCTCTTCTTTCAAAGGAAGAGGAGTTGTAGCCCAACACAGGAGCAAGTCAGACCCAATTTCTCTGAGCACTACCTCCCCAGGGATGAATTGGCAGTAACTTTTTGGACATAAGGAAGGTTGCTTGCCACAATAAGCCAGTGTCATTTGAAGTTCTCCTAGAGTCACGGAGAGGGTTGGAGCAGAAATGACAAATGTTGGGTGAGTTTGTGTCTAAAAATGTTCTGTAGCAAGTGAATCAATGCATGTCACAATAAAGACCAAGAGGAAGAAGCATGGGGGACAGATATGCTGACTGGAAGAATGATCCATTTTACTCTCTAAAAATCCTAAGGTGCAAGACACTTCTTCCTTCTTCTCCCTCAAGTCTACCTACGCCTCTCTTGTTCTCAGAAGGAATGTATAGAATCACAGTGCTCTACTAAAATTAAGAAAGTATGCTTCTGACTAGATCTGAAGCTATTTAGGGGCACATTTTCTTAATATCTAGCCGAAGAAATTCTTTTCTAAAGTCAAGGCCTTTGGTGGAAAATCTTAGATATTTCACAGATTTAATATCTATTCATAAGCAAACATAAACAATTTCACCATTCAACAAATATGTATTGAGTACACATTATATGTAAGACTTTATGACCAAACAAAACTGAACTATTAAACAACCTTATTACTGTCATAAAAAACATCTGAATGGTGTCTCTTTAAGAAAAAAATTTGTGGCTATTGAGTATATTTGGAAAAAAACCAAACCTCTGATTGAGCATTTTAGAAGTTTCACTAAATTTTTTTCCAAGTAAACTATTTCTATTTACATCACTGTGAATAACTATTTGATCTCAGCTTATTCTTGAATTTATCTAGTTCTTGAAATCTACTAGAACGAACCTGACCAATGACCATGGTTAAAAAAGAAGCCTGATGGCAACTTCTTAGAATAGAACCATTTACTTAACAACTTCCTTCCACTAATCTATTTCTATCTGGTCCATGGCCACATATAGTTCCTGCTTTCTTTCTTTGAACTTCTTCATCTTGACTTTTGAAACAAATGCAGTATATTTATATCTTTCTCTGATTGTCGGCATTACTTTCAACGTTCCAGTTGATAAAGTATTTAGTTTGGGAGTTTTGTGTTTATTTATTTATTTTAACCAATTTTGTTATGCTTTGTAGCCTAAAGTTCACAAGGCTCATCAAACAAGGGATATAAATGAGGTCACATTAGTTTTAATATGGAAATTCCACTGAACTATTATCTTCTACCTGCACAACTGCAGGATTTCAGCCCCTTGAGATCCTGGTATTGTTGGGACCCCTTGGAGAGTGTTTCACATTTGTTCAGCACGGATTTTACACATCACAGTATTGTTTTCCCCTCATGTCTCCACTGCTGATTGATTGCATGAACTTGTCATTCATCATTCTGCTATATTTGCCCTGACTGTGATAGCTCAGTGGACCTCAAACAAGCCAGACTTTAAAAGGCACTTTTTTCTTTCGGTCATTAAAATGACCTTCATGAAGAAACCAGATTCAAGAGGCTACACCCTGTATGAGTCAATTTATAGGATGTTCTAGAAAAGGCAAAACTATAGGTACAGAGAACAGATCAATATTTGCCAGTGGCTGGGGGTAAGGAGAAGGGTTGACTACAATGGGGCACAAAGGTCTTTTTGGGGGGTTATGGAAGTATACCTCGATTGTGGTTGTGGATACTCAATTGTATCATTTGTCAAAACTCATAGAGCTATCTATTTAATGTATGTAAGTTCTACCTCAATTTAAAAAAATCTTTTTTTTTTTGGCTGAGGAAGATTAGCCCTGAGCTAACATCTGTGCCAATCTTCCTCTATCTAATATGTGGGTTGCTGCCAAAGTATGGCTGCCAAAGAGTGGTGTAGGTATAGATCTGTTGCCTGGGGACAGAACCCCAGCTGTTGAAGTGCAGCACACCAAACTTACCCACTAGGCCACAGGGCTGGCCTGCTAAGACATATCCTTTGCAAAAACATTTGCTTTAACTTCTGCCTACCTCCACAGTAGAGTACAAACAACCTCTGTGGCTGAATTGGATGTTGGGAGCAGGGCACAAATTATGATCTCTGTCTCATTCTTTTAGCCTCAGTTCATGTACATCGTCCCCCCTTCTCTATCCAAACCAGAAGACTTTATGTAAATTGGTTCATAACAGTAGACTCCTTGGCCCAAGGATTCCAGCTGTAAGTGCACAACAAAAACAAATATTTAAATTTTCTTAAATTCAATTGGAAACAACTCAAGCTTCACTTAAAAAACTGTTCTTTAACAATATTCAACTTTTAATCAGTAGGTCATGTGGTAATCTTATGTTTAAAAAAGACCTGTTTGATTGATTTGATGTATGGCTCATTGTAGCAGTGAATTTGCAACAGATGGGTAGTCCGATAACTAAACGTGCCTGCATTCCAGGATAACATTTCTGCTATCTTGATCATACAGTTCCTGCTTTGAACATCTCCTGAGAGGTACTCTTTCCGTCTTCATGGAGTTTCAGACGTTAAAGCGAACTTTATGTACAACAGAAATCTTTGTCATTTAAACCCACTTACTCTGGTTCTTTCCTTTTTAGAGTTTCAACAATGTAGTTCTTATCTCTTTCCATAAGAAAACCTTTTAAACATGTGGAATAACTAAGATGTCTTTCTTCAGTCTTCTCTCCTTCAGCCTTGAGATCACCCTTATGTGATGTGATTTTTATTTCCCTATAGCAACATGATCCTTTATTTTTATTTGATTTATTATTACTGCTTTTTTTTTATGAATTGTATTTATTTATTTTTCACGTTTTCTTAAATTTTACTGCCCAGAACTGAACATAGTTCTTCAGGAAATCTGATCAGAAGAGATCAGAAATAGCACAGCTTTCATTGTAAACATTAATGTTTCTGTTCACGTACCTTTAGATCAGATTGGCTTTTTTTGACATTTATGTGGCTTGATTTTTGTTGATTCTGGTTTAATTTTCTCTTCTATCCCAGCTTCATATTCTTTGGAATTTGATCAATATGCATTAAATATTCTCATTGGTCATTGGATAAAGTATTGTCTTAAGGTACAGGACAAAAGAAAATGCCCCTCAATGGGGCCAGCCTGGTGGCACAGTGGTTAAGTTCACACATTCTGCTTCAGTGGCCAGGGGTTCGCTGGTTCAGATCCCGGGTGTAGACTTATGCATTGCTTATCAAGCCATGCTGTGGCACGAGTCCCACATATAAAATAGAGGAAGATAGGCATGGATGTTAGCTCAAGGCCAGTATTCCTCAGCAAAAAAGAGGAGGATTGGCAGCAGATGTTGGCTCAGGGCTAATCTTCCTCAAAATAAATAAATAATTTTTTTAAAAAAAGAAAATGTCCCTCAAGATCCATGCGATCCACTCATTGGAAACCTCTGAGTATAGCTCAACCAGACACAAATTCACCTAATTGTATAATCATTAGACTCGTATTTCTCCATCGTATACACAAATATGTCATGAGAAACTTTTATGTATCTTACCAAAATCTGGATATTTCTTGTGTATTGCATGTTTCTCATGTTCCAGTCTAGTAAGCCTGCCAAAAGAGGAAAATGAATTTAGTTTAATGGGACTTTTTCTTAACCAACACTTGGTAATGATCATTGCTTTCTTTTCTAGTTGCTTGCAACTCTTTCTTTTAACCATCAGTTCTGAATTCTTGCCTGAGATTGATGTAAAACTCAGATTTTCAAAATATAAATATATTCTTTTTTGAAAATCAAAACTGTAATTTTTCCATCTCTAGTCTTATGGAGTCTTCTCTGTTTTCTATGAATCTTGATATTTTTTTCCTCTTCACAGAATATTCCACACATGAAATAAATTTTAATAAAGAAATGAATATTTCTTCACTAGTCTATTAAAGTCCTATTTAATAATTCATAAAAATCAATAAGAAAATGACAAATGCCTGATGAAAAAACATGCAAAGAATGTCAGGACCTCCCAAATAAATTCAAATAAGTGTTTTTAAAGAGTATAAAATCACACACTTAAACTATAAATTGCTGTTTCTCACCTTTAATGTTATCAAAAATTCACTCATTTCTTCCATTTATCAAAACAGCTTTGAATTGCATACCTTACATCAGGTTCTATTCCATAGATTGGAAACCCAGTGGTATGAAGTATAGATATGGACATTTTCTTCACCTCCTGGCATTCAAATTGTAATTCGAAGCTGAAGAAAACAAACAAAACTATGGATTCCACAAGTGAGGTTATTTCTGATAGTGATAAGAGCTATGAAGAAGATGAGATAGAAAGGGACGGAGATGGCTGTTTTAACAATGAGATTAAGAGGGGCTGAGATGGCTGTTTTAACTCTCTTCATCTGGCATCTCTGAGAAGTGTGTAACTCAGCTGAGATCCCAGTGACGTGAAGGAGGCAAACACATGAGATTCAGGGGAAGGATAGTACAGTCAGAGGGAAGTAGTTTAAAGGCTTTGAGACAAGCGATCAAAAGGCCAACGTGGCTCATGCGCAGTGAATGCTGGAGAGAAGGATAGGGACAAAATTGGACAGATAGACAAGGATCATATTGTATTGACTCTACAATGATGGAGAGCAGGAGGTGCATTGGAGTATAAAAAGCTAAGGAGTGTTATGATTTGATACCTCCTTTGAAAAACAATCACTTTTACTGCTACATTGAGAGCTGACTGTAATGGTCAAGTGTGGCAACAGGGAGAATGGTAGCAGCAGGCTCATGTAATAATCAAGGCAAGAGACAATTATGTCCTGGACTATTGTGCTAACGTGGGAGATGGTGATAAATGGCTGGATCTGGATGTGTTTGGAAGTAGAGCCAACAGCTCTTTTCTAATGGACTTGATGCAGACTGTGAGGTAAACAAAAAAATGAAGCCTGATTTCTAGGATTTATGCTGATGCAACTGAGTAGATGGGGGGACATTAACTGAAAAGGAAAACATTGGGGAAATGTTAGATCCATTTTCCATATCTTTTAGCTTTAGTTTTTTTTTTAAATTTCTGAATGGTTCCTTTTGTGTAACAGCCTATTTTTGTTTCATAAAGAAATATTCTTGGGGCTGGCCCCGTGGCCGAGTGGTTAAGTTCGCGCGCTCCGCTGTAGGCGGCCCAGTGTTTCGTCAGTTCGAATCCTGGGCGCGGACATGGCACTGCTCATCAGACCATGCTGAGGCAGCGTCCCACATGCCACAACTAGAAGAACCCACAACGAAGAATACACAACAATGTACCGGGGGGCTTTGGGGAGAAAAAGGAAAAAATAAAATCTTAAAAAAAAAAAAAAAGAAATATTCTTTTATTATTCTGTGTTATTAATTGTAGTGCCTTTAGGTTTTCTTCTGTTTGCATTATTAACGCTGATATTTTTGGTCTTGATTCTATAATGGGTTGTGCTTAGTACTGTTTTGACTCAAATGATTAGTGATTCTTGATTGTAGGATCTTCTACATAATACTGAGATTCTCTGTTGACCCGTCTATGAATTACACCAGCAGGGATTGTGAATGAGGAAAAACCCTGCTTTAGGGTAAGGTGAATCAACAGCTGATCCTCCAGGAGTGAGGGCTCCTGGAATTTGCGAGCAAACTGGGTCACTGCCCTGAGTTGTGTTACAATTGTCCATACTTAACACTTATGCCTTTGAGCAATTACCTCTGCTGCTTATTATTTGATTTAATCATCCCAGGTTTGTTTTTGTTTTCCAACAATATTAGTTGCTTTCTCTGAGTCTGGCATAACCCAGTGCACTGAGGAGAGGCACTCAGCTTTCTATTTTCTGTAACCTCAGCAAAAATGTGGGCCTTCTGGAAATGCAAATCAAAATTACACAAAGATATCAACTTACACTCATTAGAATGGCCAAAATAACCAAAACGGAAAGCAACAAATGTTGGAGAGGTTGTGGAGAAAAAGGAACCCTCATACACTGCTGGTGGGATGCAAACTGGTGCAGCTACTATGGAAAACAGTATGGAGATTTCTCAAAAAATTAAAAATAGAAATACCATACGACCCAGCCATCCCACTACTGGGTATCTATCCAAAGAGCTTGAAATCAGCAATTCCAAAAGTCCCACGCACCCCTATATTCATTGCAGCATTATTTACAATAGCCAAGATGTGGGAGCAACCTAAGTGCCCATCAACTGATGATTGGATAAAGAAGATATGGTGTATATATACAATGGAATACTACTCAGACATAAAAAAGGATAAAATTGTCCCATTCACAACAACATGGATGGACCTTGAGGGTATTAGGTTAAGTGAAATAAGCCAGATAGAGAAAAACAATCTCTGTTTGACTCCACGCATGTGTGGAAGTTAAACATGTAGACAAAGAGAACAGATTAGTGGTTACCAGGGGAAAGTGGGGTTGAGGGGTGGGCACAAAGGGTGAAGTGGTGCACCTACAACATGACTGACAAACAATAATGTACAATTTAAATTTCATAAGGTTGTAAACTATCATAATCTTAATAAAAAGTAAAAAAAAATCATTAAAAAAAATGTGGGCCTTCTATTGAATCTGTTTTTGTGCATGTTACTTTTTAAATGCAATATGCAATACATGTATATAATAAATACATATATTTATTATGTCATGTGTATTATTTCAGTTTTCTCTACTTTTCTTTATCTTTCTGTGCCCTCTTTCTCTTCTTTCAGAGAAGACTCTGGTAAATATTACACCATAAATTTTCAAATTTTTCTTTTAAATATTACAAATATGGAAATATACATTTCTCTACAATTTGCTTTTTCTTGTAAATATACCTCACATGCCTCCATTTATATTGATACATGTAACTCTACCATTATTTGTAGTAGCTGCAGAATAGTACATAGTGCATATGTGTATACTTAATGTATTTTATCCTTCTCTTATTCATGATCAATCAGAAAATACTGCAATGGGCTGGCCCTGTGTCCGAGTGGTTAAGTTTGCACTCTCTGCTTCAGTGGCCCAGGGTTTCACCAGTTGGAGTCCTGGGCACGGACATGGCACCACTCATCAGGCAATGCTGAGGCAGCGTCCCACATAGCACAACCAGAGGCACTCACAGCTAGATTATACAACTATGTGCTTGGCAGCTTTGGGGAGAAAAAGAAGAAGAAGAACAAAAAAGATTGACAACAGTTGTTAGCTAAGGTGCCGATTTAAAAAAAAAACAACTCCCCAACTCCCAAAAAGAAAGTACTGCAATAAATATTGTTGCACAGATATGCTGAGGCATTCATTTCCGTAGGATAAAATCCCAAAAGTGGAGTGGCTAGATCAAAATGTACTTGCATTATTTTTTCATTCCCTCCAACGATGTATGAGAGGACCCTTGTCTCTTCATCCCCACCAGCACTATTAAATCTTTTACAATCTAATGAGACAGGACGTACCATATTTGTTCTACATTCACCTAAACCTTAAAGGAAGCAAGGTTATATTTGTTTACTTTTCATTTGCAGTTCTATTTTGAAAATGTTTCTTTATACCTTTGTTCACCTATTTTATTATATTGATTGCTTTCTTTAATTTGTAGAAGCTTTTTGCATATTTTGGTTATAAATATTTTGTGTATTATGTGCTTTTTGAATTAGCCGAACTTTTTTTTTATTAAAAAGTAGAAATCATATATTGCATACTATTTGTAACACACTTTTTAACTTAAGTTTAGGACTATGGTGTTGTTAATTAAGGGTAATTAGAGTGTTGGAAAATGCCGTACTTAGTGGAGGCATAATAACTGCAAACGTTGCTTTACCCTAATTTACCTCTTTGCCTTATATTGGTCACAGCAGTTGTTAATTTTTTTTTACTGTGAAAAATAATACCTGTCATAAAGCATTTACTGTTTTATCCACCATATTTTTAGCCTAGGATCCTAGGATGAAAATTGGTGGATTCAAACACATGAACATTTTAAGCATCCTAATAAACATTCCTAATAAATATGAAAGTTATTTCTTTTCACTTTCTACTTTTATGGTGCTTCCATTGGAAGTAATTTAATTGGGAAACTAGTATTTCTATGCATTAAAGTGCTTTAAAATAAGTTTTGTTTCACTTGATCTCTGTATAAAATTAAGCGTTCCTCTTTTTGCATAGTGGATAATTTCCTCTATAATTCCAGTGGCTATTCAGATTCGTGCTATTTTTTCCCATTTGAATGGGAACTCCTCATATGCTAGTTTTGTGAAAACGGTGCTGCATGTTTAATAAATTCCCAGCTTTAGAAGGTTAAAAAACTAAAGATTTATATTCACACGCTAATATTTAAGTGTAAATAAATTAAAGGTAACTCTTAATTAACCCTGGATGAGGAAATTTGTGCTCGTGGTTCTCCCTCTGATGTCTCTCACCCCCAGGTTCCTCCATCTGCCTTCCTGACTCCATGAAGTTTTCCTCCTGAACATCAGCAACTCTGAAGGGCCTTTTCTCACCATCCTTTATAAAAGAGCCCTCTCCTCAGCTTTCTCTATCTACTCACTTTGTTTTTTCTTTACCTCCTATGCTATATTTCAGACAGTAAAAATTGCTTTGTGTTAACTTGTTCAGTTTGCTTTTCTGGCACTAAAGTATCTGCACCATGAGAACAGGGACTTTGTCCAGTGTGTTTATTGCTTTAGTTTTAACACCTAAAATATTTTCTGGCAATTGTAGGTGTTCGACAGATATTTGCCAAATTAGCGGATATTCGTCAAATTAATTGTTTGATTTTTGTTCAAGCATTTATTATTTCAAAGTGAAGTTTACACTTGTTTTCATGTCAGTAGGGATAATATTGACAGGAAGATTGTGGGTCTTTGGTTTTCTGAGTATTAAAACTTCTTTAATCTAAAATAAAAACAGTTTGAAAAATTAACAACTTAACTTGGAAGAGAGATGTATTTCCCTTGGATGTGGATGTTCTAATGATTAATGCCTAGAAAGGAAGATACGAACTCTCCCTTTGTCATTGCTTTGTGATCTTGATGAGCAGTTTGTCTTAGATCGGATAAGCACATATTGTGATACTGTAGTATTGCCATGTCGAGATGGTTCTGGTCAAACAGCGAGAATCTAAAGAGAATTTACATGTTTTAAAGAAAGGTTTCAAAAAGATTCTAGAATCATGCATAAACCCACAAGCTACAATCTGTTACTTATTATATACAATCTTTGGAGCTGCTCAGAGTTTGGGCTGTGATTGGTTGGCATGCTGGCATTTAACGTTCCGCATGAGCCGCAGGCACAGCTAGAAATGCTGTTTAATGTTTTGAATCACCACTTTTATTACCCAAACTTTAAAAAAAAAATGCCCTATACAATAAATGCTTTTGATTTATATTAAAATGCAAAAGGAATCTAATATAAAATAATTATAGCCTCATAATATTTTAGTTCTGGGCAACCACTCCCTCACTCTGAAATATTTTATGGTTTACATAATATAAGGCAGGTTATTTATTATACATAGATACCACCATGTGTCCTAACTATTGATAGGCACAGATTTTCCTTTATTGCTAGTTTATGATTTCATTTTTTCTCTTTGTATTTCAAGTTTCTCATCTGTCTATCTATCCATCTATGCATCTACCTACTAACCTATCTACACTCACTATGAAAATTGGAAGGGGGTGGTTAGACCAATAGATTAGAATAATGGAATAAACTAGTATTAATCATCAAAGTGTCCCATAATTGATTGACTGGATCTCTTAGATTTATAGCTTAGATACCCAAGGAGTTCAGCCATTCTCCCCTATTTATTCAGAGTAAACTCTTTCCACGTTAACATTAGCTAGGATCAAATCAGATTAGCTGTCAGTGGTGAACACAGCCTTGAATTATAATAGGGCAAAATAAAAATAAGTGTAAGAGTGATAATTCAAGGATTTTACTGCTAGGGATGTGCTACAAATTGAATTCCTAGCTTTCAAGCAGCCAATGTGAAGAGGAGAGCACAGTTCCAAGATTTATGTCTGAGTTATTCTTTTTTTAGTCCCTTGTGGAGTTTTAGAGGTCTATATTCTTGGTTTCTGGTGTT
Organism: Equus asinus; assembly: GCF_041296235.1. NCBI lineage: Eukaryota > Metazoa > Chordata > Mammalia > Perissodactyla > Equidae > Equus > Equus asinus. The sequence goes on from NC_091798.1 coordinate 67,327,625, forward strand.
TCCTAAAGAGGTACTATTACTCTTTAAAAGCCTTATAGAATAACTAGAAAAAACAAAACAAAACAAGGACAAAAAAGCCTAAAACAATAACATTGCTAACAGATTGCAAAAGGGAGCACATGTGTAGGTGAATTGCATGGAAAATAGTCTTAGTACTTATCCAAGCTTAGGAGGAGAAGAGAAACTATGTGTAGACTCTCACGTTTGTCTACTGGTTTTACTGAATCGCTTTGGTTTACTGAAAAGCTTATTAATGCAAACAAATTCCAGGGGTTCTCCTCAAGGAGTATGTGCAATACTGTATTATTTCCTAGGAAATCTGTCAACTATGCTAACCCAAATTTTACTGATCTTTCAGGGAATTCTTAAAAACAAAGTATGCCATACATTTGTAGGTTCAAAAGAATATCTGGCTTATTTTTCTTTTTTAAAGTAGTGTGTGATGAAACAACATAAATAAACATATCTTTGATACCTAGGGATAGAGGTTGCATAACTCTTCTTAGCAAAATAATTCTCCTTAATAGCTTGGTAAAAACTTCTCTTTGGACTAAGTTAATTGTCAGTATAATTTAAGCTTTTTACAAAAATGCTTGTTTTGGGTTTTCTGGCACATGGAAAAGTTTCTCAGTGTTGCTGGGCTTCTGTCGCCTCTGTGGCATAGTGCTCCAAAGTCATTAATGTTGTATTACAATTGTAAGTTTAGTGATTAAATACGGTTTTGAAAATGTAAACCTCTTGTGATAATTTTTTATTTATTCATTTTAAAACTAAAAACTATGTAGCATTTATTAAATTTTCTAAATCTATGCATCTACCTTGGTAAGTTTGCCTTAAAATTTCCATGAAAAAAGATATTTTCTTGTCCATAAGGAGTAGATGAGAAAAGTCACACGAGTTTAGACTTTGCTGCAAGCTGGGAAAGTTGGGGCTCTCTTGTGATCATGATTTTGAAATATAAAAATTGTTTGAGTAAAATCACTTTTATGTCCCATCAGTCTCTAACATGTAACGTTTATATATCTGTATGGTTTCATCGTATTGTAGATGGTATAGGAAATGTTTAGACATCATTCAGCTGTTTTGAAATCATTGCAAGCAATTTCCAATGCTATATTTAAAAGCCCATCAAATCTGTTATTAGGATTTTGAACATTATTGGCACACGTGTAGCTAATTGTGGCTGTGCAACATAACAAAACATCAAAACAAATTAGATCACTGTTTGGTCAGTGTCTCAGCATTTGACCATCGTGATCAGTGAAAAAAGCTGAATCAGATTGAAATGGTTAATTTCACAGCACCTTTGAAATATGAGTTTTCTGTACATCTTACAAGAATAGAATATGCTAGTGTCGTGTGGGTTAAAATACATTAATTCCACATAAAGCACTCTACAAAAGGAAAGGATATTTGATTTGTATGGCTTTAAAGTTTTAACAGATGAGTCTATCCCTGTGAGACCACAGACCATTTACCATCACTAGATTGATTTCTTTCAATGCTAAAGGCTTGATGGTACTTTCAGCACAGTTCATTGTGAGTAGAATGATACTTCAAATACACATTAACTAAAGAGCCTTCAGAGGCTGTATTAAGGAGGTGAAACTCTGAGTGGCAGAAGGGATAGTAGCAATTAATAAGAAGTGAAATTCTTGATAAAGTTTATATAAATAAAACCATTGTGATAATTTCTAAGTTTCTTTATAGGAATTGAAATAATCAAATAGTCTTTTGGTTAGTGCAGCACTAAGTGGTTCTAAGAAAAAGTAATTTTTAGTATTTTTTAGTGTTTCTTTTAATTTGTTAGATGTATGTCTGCAATTTTCTTCTGAGTTTTTTTGTTTGCAAGATGGATACAGTTTCAAGATTGATATTCCACCTGACAACCGATATCAATTAAAGGAAACATGCATTAAGAAATTGAAATCCAAGAGATACTACTAAAGGAAATTTTATTTTATAAATCTTCATTTAAATTTTAAATGATATAGGAAAATCAGGAGAGACAATTATGCAAGGTTAAGACACCAAATTAAACACAATAGTTATCTTTGGATATGAGAATTTTGGGACATGTTAGTTTTCTTTAACGCTTTCCTATATTTTTCACCTATTTACTTTTGAAATCAGAAAAATGTGTATTAAAACATGATCATCTTTAAGGAGGAAAACCAGTTAGGGAAGACATCCAATGGAAATTCTGTCAAATGAACTGCAGCCTATCTTAAAAGGTGACTCCCCGGGAGAAGGGCTAAAGACCATGAAATTGCTTTTGAACAGAACCACACAAAGCAGATGGATGCAGGTGTTAAGTTAACTTTTAATGATAACTATTCCCAAATTTGTTCAAATAAACTAGGCCATTTGGAGCTCAAAAATTAATTTAAACTTCAATAATCATATTCATTGTGCTATGTTATGAAAATTAGATAGCTAATTTTCCAAGTCACTTTGTCCCCTGGGGTTATAAAGTACATATATGCAATGCGCCTGTGTGTGTGTATATATATATATGTATTCCTGGGGAGCTGGGTGGAACTGAACTTCTCACACTTCAGTTCACCCAAGTTGGATTTGTTCTTCATTTCCTGGCTGCCTCATTCAGCAAGAGTTCTCCACACTGATTTTGTTCTCTTCTGAATTCTTTAGTGCTTATGGTCTGAACTGTCCAAGTGGGTAATTTGTGTGTAGAGTTATGTTTCAGTGTATACTAGTTCTGTCCTTGCAAAAATATAAATTCCCTAAGGTTCTGCTACCTATTTCTTTTTCCAGTCTCTCTACCATGGTAGACACTCAAAAAATATTTATTGATAGATTGACTTGAAGAATGTTTGGATGTCATGTGGGTTTACTATGATAATGTGCATAGTGTTTCACTCTCTAATGTAAACAAAAAACAACATTTTCTATTCCCAATGAACATTCATTGTTTCACAGTGAGTCTTGTAAAAATATTCATCTTATTATGGAATTAAACTTCTTGATTTTTAAAATCTGATTTAGTTTACTCTGGCTTAAAATTAATCCTGAATAACAAGGCTTTACTTCTCTCAATTTATCATTAAAATCCACACAAGAGAAAAAGAGAAATGAAAACAAATAACTTGAACATAAACACTTTGGCTAAACTACTGTCAGATTATGGGAGGAGTTAGTTGTAATTTTGAATTCAATGGCACTGTTTTCTATCAAACAAGCAAACATATCAATAAACAAATAAACCCAAGCAAACCAGATTGCACCTTCTCACCCCGAGGCTATGCCTCAGGAGAGTAGTAGCCTTGCTATTTCATTCCCTCCTCAGGTGTCTGCCTCTTGCTTTAAAGACCCAGTTCCTTTCCAAATGGAAACATGGCTGCAAGTGCTGTTTTTGGGGTGCCTGGAAAACTGGTCTCTCTCAATTAATGATTTCCTACATCTCTTGAGACTTTGAAACTTCCAAAGATAGAAAGAAAGTTGTCAGACACTGGGTACAAAACATTTAATTATGAGCCATTCTCAGTAACAAAGAGCTTTTTTGGAACCAGAGGAGGGGTAGACATTTAGTGCCAATGCAGGCAGAGGAGGAGGATTTGCTGCTGTTGCTATTGTGCTTTCGTTGGTCAGAGACTCTATGCTGAGGAGGTGGTCATAGGACCAGCACTTCACAAGGACAGCTGAGATATATCGGATCCTGCTAGGAATGGGACCATGCCTGGGGCTGTGATGGTCAGCCTTCCCTCAGGATGAGCAGGGCATTTGGTCTCATTTGAATGGTGAGTGAGAGAAATTGAGGCGTATTCAGAATGTCAGCTCCTAATAGAGTGTTTGTGGAGACCTTGCCTGCTTAGGAGATGGAGCCCATAAAAACGTACCAAAAAGATACAGCAAAAATTCATAATTTCAAAATTCACTATTGTAGGTCCAGTTTATCATCTAAGAAAATATATTCCTAATGAAATACAAAAGCTATTTACTACTAAGAAACAAAAGTAAAAACTATAAGGGGTAATTAAAAGATAATCGGAAGAGATGAAAGATTTTTAACTTAATAGTCAAATTAAAATTCATACTGGAAGAGAACAATAACAAGATCATTTCAGATAGGCAAAATCCAAAAATACACTATGAAACTTCAAAATCACAGCAAATTGAGAAAGAAATTAATGTAAAGAATTCAAGAATGGAAAAGGAAAAACCATGAGCTAAAAGTCCAAATAATTCCAGAGATACTGAGAGTATTGTTGATTGAGTAAGTGTGCGCGCGTGTGTGTGTGTGTGTGTGTGTGTAGGGAGCATGGTAGGTAGACAGTGTGATAAAACTGTGTCAAGTATCACTAAAGAGTTTATTTCCTTTTTGTTGAGACAAAATACAGATTCAAACATATGTATTAACAACATAACAAAATAAAAATAAAGAAAACAAAGATAATAAAAAATAAAAACCTAGAAGAAAGTATCAAAGAAATTATAAAGATTCTAGGATGGGACAAAATAAAGCCAACCTATACGCTATTCAGGAGAAATAAATCTAAAACCAAAGGACAGAAAGGTGGAAAATAACAGAACCAGTCATTGTGTCAGATACATGCAAACAAAAGGGGATATATGCAAAAAAAAAAAAAAAAAATCCAGAGATGGTGCTAGTCTAAAGTAGGTTTTCAGTCACAAATGGAACAATGGAACATAATTATGTATTGCTAAGATACGCAGTTTATTTGGGGGTAGAATTAATCAAAAGAAAAGATAAATTTTTTATTGCATAGTGTAAGTAGGCTAAATTCCAACATGACCCCAGTGACCCCTGGCCTTATGTAGTCTCCTCCCCTTGAGTGGGCAAAATCTGTACCTGATGAGCTGTCACTTCCACGGTTATGTTGGGTTATAGGGCAAAAGTAAAGACATAATCATGGACCAGATCAGCTGATTTTAAGATAGGGAGATTATCTTGAGTGACTGACCCAATCAAACAGGCCGTTAAAAAGAACTGGGCTTTTTCTAGAAAGAGGGGTTCAACCCTTGAGAGGGATTTGGCATCAGTGACAGCCATTAAGGAATCAGGACTTCAGTTCTAAAACTCCAAGCCAATAACCTGAATGAGTGTAGAAGCAGATTCTTCTTCAGTGCTTCTAGAAAGGAACATAGTCTAGCTAACCCTCTGATTTCAGCCTTATAAGATCCTGAGCAGGGAATCCAACCACATCATGCCTGCAATTCTGATGTACAAATCTGTGAGTTAATAAACGGTATTCTTGTAAGTCGCTACATTTGTGATACTTGCTTACACAGCAATAGAAAAGCAGGACTCATAGAAATAAAGTGCACTAAATTACAGAATTCAAGGGATCTGTACACGGTCAGCGAGGTAATGTGAAGAAACAGGTAAGATGAACAGTATAATGTAGTATAATGCTTGTACTACAAAATAACAAACCAAAATCTCAGTTTAAATTCAACAGGTAGAACTTAGAACTCATCAAAAACTATACTGTTCACAAGCACTCTTGGTTGCTTGGGCCCTTCAGGACATGGTCGGGCATTTTGGGTATAGGTTCTGGAAATGTTTTAAAGAAAAATGAGATTATAAGGTGATGGTTTTGGATCCTTGGGATCCATAAACATTTCATACTTCCTGTAACTTGGTCATAGCATCTGTAAAAGTAAATATATTTGTGGTTCCGTATTGTGTCTCCTTCTGACACGCAGCCATGTCTCCTGAAATGAGAGCCTAGAAGCAGCCATGATTAATAATGTATTAAAGTATCTGCTGAAAAATCCTGTAAAGAGAAAAATTCAAAGCTACAGATTTTAGAACACATTTCTTCAGTTTTTGGTAGACAAAGTTTTAAAAAAAGATATGATGGAGAAGATTAATTTAATAAATACCAAACTTTTATTAACAAATAACCCATTAACAAAACAACCTACACGCCTACAAAGACAATAGATTATCTTAAAATGTCAAAGAATATTTAGAAATATTGAAGCCACGCTAGGCCATTAAAAAAACCTCAACAAATTTCAGATAGAAGAAGTTATATAGTACATTTTCTATCATCAGCATGTAATGAAAATAGAAATTAAGGGTAAACAAACAAAGCACACAACTCTCTAGCTAAAAAATCATAACCCTTGGATAAGAGAAGAAATGAGAAAGAAAATGGTATTTTATTTAGAAATTAATTTCACTTAATTTCCTGTAAGTCAATACTATGAAATATGACAAGTAAAACATTTGAACTAAAATTAGTATATTTGATTATATTATTTATTATACATAATAAATTATAATTATTAGTTATAAAAATAAGCTATTAAAATAAATGTGAAGCAAGCTAGGAAATAACTACAAATATGCCTAACAAAACAGGAAAAATTACCAATTAACCTAAGGATTAAAAATACTTTGAAAAAGGAGAGGTAGTAAAATATGAGAGTAGTGTAATTAACAAACCTATTTCTTTCAAAAATTTAAAAAATAGAGAAACATATTAAATCAAGTCTAAAAATAAAGAAATATAATATACAGCACGGAAATAAGGAAGTGGGCATAGCTCAAAATAGGATGCAAGCTTTTAAGAGTATACTCTAGTTTTATAATTTTATGATTATTGTGATAAATAATGCTAGTAGATGAAGATGGTATAAAAATACTTTATGTTCATTTGATGGGATGGGCTAAGCCACCAGACTCTTGACTGCAAGTGACAACAAAAACACCATGCAATCTGGCTTAAACTAGATGGAGATATTTCCTCACATACCCAGGGATAGGTTTAACTTAAGCTTCTCTTGCTGTAGGAGTTTCACTTCATGAGTTTCTCTCTCTAGAGTTCTGGGTTTCACTTCCCAAACCTCTTTGGGAGGTTTTCTTCCTGTGGCATTTCTGTAGTAGAAAATACAGTTTCCTCTTCACTCGCTTAGATAATAGTTTCCCTATATGGCACACTTAACAATTTTCTTTCAGACTTTAAAAAAATTATATATTTTATAAAAATATTTCTAAGCTAAACAGAGTTATCTCTAAATCAGAAAAAAAAATCTTGGTTCTTTGTTATTAAAAAATACTCAAAGTAGTCACTTTGAAAAACTCAAATACATGAAGTTTACCAACCTAAACTTCTAGGCCTCCTATGAATCAACAATTCTTTATGCACAATGTTCGAAATGAGAAAATAATGAATTGACAGAAACTGCAATTATTCTATTGTAAATTATCTTTCTTAGCTCTCTAAATATATTTTAATACTTTTCCAATAAGATTTTATACAGTCCTCATACACCTACTATAAAATGCCAGGAGCTTTTGATATGTTTTACCAGATTGCCATTTTTAAGATATAAGTTCTTGTAGCTTATTTTATTTTATTTATCTATTTTTAATACTAACTTCCTTATTTTTTTTTTTTCTTGAGGAAGATTAGCCCTGAGCTAACATGTGCGGCCAATCCTCCTCTTTTTTGCTGAGGAAGACTGGCCCTGAGCTGACATCCCTGCCCATCTTCCTCTACTTTATATGTGGGACACCTGCCACAGCATGGCTTGACAAGCAGTGCATAGATCTGCACCCGGGATCCGAGCCGGTGAACCCTGGGCAGCCAAACTGGAACATGCAAACTCAACCACTGTGCCACCAGGCTGGCCCCTCTTGCAGCTTATTTTAAAGCAAGTATTTATTTTCCATTTTAATGTAGAAAAAGAATTGGTGTATTGTAACTGGAAAAAATAATTGTAATGTACCATCTCTGTATTCCCTAATTCTTGTATACTATTCCATTTAGCAATTTTTAATTTTAGACTTCATTTAGAAAACAATATATGAATTAAATTAGAACTGTTTAGAAGAAATGTGGAGATGGCATTTGCTGTAAGATTTTATGAAAGTTTAGTGATATTCTTGCTTCACAGTTTGATCGTTATTGTTTAAAGTACTACACGTTAGTATTTGTTATTTAATAAATTACACTGAGTCAAATTAAAATGGTAATTTTCTGCTGTTTCCAGTGGTGTTAACACTATGCTACAAATGCCCAAGTGAACATAAGAATTACCTAGAGAACAAGTTAAAATACAAATTTTTTGGCTTTATTTCCAGAAATTCAGATTAAGTAGGTCCGGGGTAGAGTTTGGGGTTCATTATACTAAGAAACCCCCCAGTTCCTCTGAGGCTCCTATGGGCTGCTTTGAAGTCTGTTGAGACGGATGCAGAGCAGAAAACACGTCACTCTTTCATCTTCCCTTTCCCAACCTTTAAACACAGCATTCCTACTTTCCTATCATTTACATCTTAGGATTGTACACAAATTTTCATTTGATGAAAGACACGCATGAGTAAAAAAAATAGTCTGAATATCATTGCATTATTCCATCATAGTTAGAGAAAAATCCGAGAAGATTACTCCATCTCTACAGAGAGGCCTGAGATGTGATTGTACTTAGTCAAAAAGCAAGGCTAGAGCTTAATGATAGATCAGTGAATATTGTATTATATTCATTTCTAGAAAACCAGTACTATTGGTAACAAAAGGTTTGGCTAATACTAAATTTTGGCCAACCCTTGAAGAAACATAAACTACCGAATAATTGTTAAACAAATCTTAAATCTCTTTTCTTATTAAGGAATCATGAAGAAAATTTAAACTGATAATTCAAAAGAAAACATTAGAGCTCTTTTTCTCATTAGGATATGGAAAACAACGGGAGAATGTCACTCACCATGAAATAACATGAAAAAGTCCAGGTCATTGGCAAAAATCATAATTTTTCCTGAAACCATCAGAAAACTACAGCTACAAGGTAACTAAGTAAATTGAATTACAAAGAATGACAATAAGGAAAGATGGGATACAGAATTTGTTTCACTGTGGCAGGTCACTGGAGAAGAGCTGGTCACCATACGACCAGTAAGAAGAAAGCTGCTAAAATTTTAACAGATTCTGAAAGCTATGGCCTAGGTTAACATGTTAGTTTTGAATAGATGGCCCCCCAGGATAGAAGAGAGTCTGCACTCACTCACAAACTCTTTTCCCCATCCTCTGCCAGGTGGCGATAAGCAAGATAGGAGGCGGAGCCGAAAACTAATGAGAGTCTCTCCTGGGAGTTCAGGAGGCAGGAGGTGATCAGCTGGCACTGTGGAGTTGATCATCACCTGATTCCCTAGACCTCCTCAAATACGAAGGAAAAGCTTAAAGTCATCGGTGGAGGGGCAGCAAACACTGTCACCTTCAGGGTCAACACAAAGATTCATGCTTCTGAAAAGAGGGAAAAGCAAAAATCCTCTATTGCTGAGGAGAATTGAGGAACGCTTCTCTACTGCTAAGAAGCAGAGGCCCGCCCTTTCTGGGAGAGGTCAGGGAACTCTTCTGCCCAAGAATACCGCAGACACAAGGCAGAGATTGGTTGCGATTACTCGTAGAGTGGGAGTGCTGAGGAACTGAGCACTCACGCAGATGGGTCTCTTAGGAAGACTGAAGCTGTACCAGGAGAACAGAAGCCTCATTGCTTCCACTAACAGAAAAGCAGTCTACCACTGGCAGAGGGGTGTGGTGAGGGACCTCCTCAGAGGCACAGTTGTGCGGGGGCTGCTAAAAACCGAAGGTGGGGTAGGAACAATGAGAAAAACCATCCAGAATCCCGAGTCACATTCTAAGCACAAACTAACATCAGGCTTTCCCCGAAGGAACTGGAGCTCGTGGTGCACTAACAGAAAGGATAGAAATGGCAAAATGGAAATCCAGCTCAGTCTCTAGTTTGACTGAACATCCCACAACAATGGTCTGACAGGAGATGAGGCTGTCCCTTCTAGGCATAAATCATATTGACTTTGGTCTTTCTCTCTTTTACATCCAATGTCAGAGTTCAATCAAGATTATGAGACACAAACACACAAACATGGATGTCAAGGAGTAAAGAATTCAAAATACAGATTTAGAGAGACTCAGATATTAAAATTATCAGATGGGACCTTTAAAGTAACCAAGATATATAGGTAAAAAGATCTAATGAAATTATGGCCAACATGAAAGAACTGAGTGAAAAGAACCAACAACAAAAATAAAATAAAATAAAAACGACTATTTCAAGTTTTTCTTTTTTAATTATTTTTTTTTTGTGAAGCCAGAGTCTGAAGGCAGAGGGTTTTTTTGTGGGGGCTTTTTTTTTTTGGTGAGAAAGATTGGCCCTGAGCTAACATGTCTTGACAATTTTCTTCTTTTTATTTCCTCCCCAAAGCCCCAGTGTATAGTTGTATATCCTAGTTGTAAGTCATTCTAGTTCTTTTTTGTGGGACGCCACCACAGCATGGCTTGATGAGTGGTGTGTAGGTCTGCACCTAGGATCCAAACTCTGGGCTGCCAAAGCAGAGTGCACAAACTTGACCATGTGGCATGGGGTCGGCCCCCTGAATACTTCCAAGTTTTGATTAAAGAACCATTTAAAAAGAAGATATGATGAAATATCATTAGAAAGCTTTTGGATGGATGCAGAAATGCCACAGAACATATTAGTTTCTATCAATTTAGATACAGTATAAATCCAATGTATCTATATATTTAACTAGAGATTCTTGTCCTATCACTATTGTTAATTCTGTTTTACCTCTGACTTGATGATATCTTAGTACTCCCATTCTCATTATTTCTCTCCTCCTATGTATTTCCTCAGGAAATTTTGTATGTGCTACAGAATGTGTCATTTAATTATGTATATTCTGGTAGGTTAAATAGTATCATCCTCCAGATTCAGTCTAGATATGTAACAAAGATCCCAGGGATGTAGAAAATATTGCTTTGCTTAATTGGAGGGGGATTTTTCAAACAGCTATTCAAGTTTAAGGCGGAAGCGACTCCACAACTTCTATCCTAGCACCTCCATTGCTCCGTTGCATCAATTTGTTCATCTATTGTGTACCTCTACTAGATTTAATCCTTTGAGGGCATAGAACATTGTTTTATTCACCTGTATATCTGCAATATCTAAGACAGTGTCTAGCATGTACTAGATACATCATAAATTTGTGCTGAATGAACGTATGAGTGAATAGATGAATGAAACTTTGCCTGTAGCCCAGGTAAAGTCTTCAGCATTCTCCTCCTGTGTTTTCATTCGGTCTGTACAACTTAACTATCTGACGCTGGGCTGGGTAATCATCTGACCAGCTGGTCAGCAGGTGCTGCATAAACCCTTGTCTCCTTTCTGCATTCTAGAAGTATAGAAGTGGCAGACACCGCTTCCCTCAAGATGACAACAGTCCACTGTCACTTCTGTTTTTATACGACCCGCATGATTAGAAAGACCTCATGGTAACAGTTTCCTTCTTTATTTCCATCACTATCATATTAAGCATGGATTTGCTTAGATGCCATTTACTGTAAGGCTGATGAAGATTCTCTTTACGAACACTTCTTTTTATTATACCTATTATGTTTTGTAGGTTTTCACAGTGATATTTCATTACTTGGGCAAAACATGACTATTTTTTTAAATGTATAGCTAGTACATACTTTCTTATCAATGAAGATTTCCTTTCTAAAATCCAAATTTCTTTCTATTTTCCTTTAAAGAAGAGAATATTCTGAAGAAGTTTCTACTCAGAGTGATGAACATTTAATAAAAGTAAGGAGTACTGAATTTGAATGAAATGCTGCTATAGGATTACTGTGTGGAATAGCTTCCAGTTGAATTATGTTGGAATTTGCAATTAAGGTACTAGAGGTAGGCATGGATTTCTTTGTAGTTAAACATTTGCTGACAAGCCACGCTTTCAATTTAGCTTCGTGCATTGAGTAGAGAAATTTGATCTTGTTCGGCTTTCTGTTAGGGAATGCTTTCCCATTACAGCTACTTCCTAGGAAGCTTTTCTACTTGATCAAGAAAGAATCTTTTTGCCTTCTCATCTTTAGATGTACAAGTGCCTCACATGAAATAAATACTCAAATAAATAAATAAATGATATTGATCATTGGGAAGGAATAACCAATAGTATTTAAGAAATTGTTTTAAGATAGTACCAAAACAAATTTGAATATTTCCAAAGAAGCTTATACTGCAGTAGTATGTTAATTAAGGCTCATTTGCATAATATTACAACAAATTTTGTTCCTATTGGAATACGTTAAGTATTTTGATATATAGATAATATTTTAACAAGTATCAATCGAATTCCAAATATTTTCAGTAAAGTTTTCCCTTTTATTAAAAAAACGACAAGCTGAAACCATTCTTCCAGTTTTGCATTTTATTGCAGTGCTGCCTTATGCAAATTTCTGTAAAGCAGAATAACAGGTTCTTTTCTAAGTTAAAGTATCAATATGATTTTATACAATAATATTGCTTTGACAGTAAAAGTAAATGTTTAGAAATTTATGTTTACCAAGAAGTCTAGCTTGAAGATTGGTAATCAATTTTATTTTAATATAAAAGAGATTTAAAGTACATAATAATTGCTTCAAGCTAGTAGTTTTTCTCTCCAGATGCTTGGTAGAGATATTAAGAGCCTGTTTAAAAATAATTAAAAACTTCAGAAATTGTTTATTTAGAGAAATAAGAAATTAATGTCTGAGCTTTTAAAGTTAGTGGTTTGGACATAATGTGAAAATAAATAGAGCTGTTTATGAATACTTGGTGTCCTTTCTTATTTAGGCTCAAAAATACTGAATGCCTGAGATTTGCCTTATTTCCATAATGGTGTGTATTCAAGGACACCCTTTATCGTAAGGGATAATATTGCTTAACATTTATTCAGTTTCCCAGGGTATTCTATGAGAAACTTTGAAATTAGATTTAGCAGATTAAATAATATTACTAAGTACTTGCTCTAATCCAAGCTATGTGACTATAAGGCAAGCGATTTGCAGCTTTACCACATTATCAGAAAATATTTTTCCCTCATAGCAAATAGAACATTTCTATCTATCCTTTCTTTCTCTGTCATTGCACTGTATTTTGTACACCAATCTGTAATACTATTGTATACCCAGCTTCTTTGCTCACAAATAGTCTAGAGTTTTCCAATTATCTATATATTGAATATATCTATCTATATATTTTTATCTATATATTGAATATATATGTTCAATAGAAATCTTATACTCTTAACTTGATTTGATATATGGATGAACCTTATAATTTTAAATAGAAATAGACTATTTCAGTTTCTGATTATAAAATATACGTCAATATAGAGAAAATAATCATTCAATAATAAAGAACTCAAAAATCTCTTTGGTTTGAAACAACAAAGACTTCTCTATTTCCCATGACATATATTTATTATGGGTTTCCTATGGGCTCTGCTCCCTGTCTTCCTGTTTATTGGGTCCAGATTGGCCAAGCAGCCACCATCTGAAGACTTGTTGAGTGTCAATGCAAAGAGACAATGCAGGAAAACACACTTTAGCTCTTAACACTTTAGCTCCCCAGAAGGGACCCCGGTAATGTCCCGGGTCATTACTCAAATTTATGGTGTTGCTAAACTTCATTAGCACAGGGAAGTTCAGTCCTACCCAGAGCCTAGACTGTGTGGAACCAGAAATAGACAGCTAACTGCACTAATACAATAATGTATTTTGTAAATCTCTTACTAATTGACATATTTTTTCCTTCTTTCTTTCTCCTCTCTTTCTTTCCTTCTTTCCTTCCTTCACCCCTCTCTCCGTTCTTTCTTTCTTTTTTTCTTTTTGCTGCTGTAAGCAATGATGCAGTGTAAATTATACAAATCTAAGGATTTATTTCTAACCTCTGTGATATTTAGACTTGGTTACATTTCTGCCACATTGTGTCTGTAGTAAAGAATCTATACTGGAACTTAGTATCACATTTGTGAACTATCGGACACCCCGAGGTGGTGCTATTGATACTTCAGGTAACTGAATTTACAGTGCGTGATGTATAATTTCAACATATTACTTTTGTAAATAGTCAATAATTTAAATAACATAGGTGTTAAAACAGCATAATTAAGTGCCATTCTATTCTGAATATAGCAACCAATGGTAAAAATATGTTAATTAATTAATTTCTAGAAATACGTGTTTCTGATAAATATATTTTACTGAACAGTATTATGGAAACTGTAAGATAAGCAAGTCCAGTGCAGTAATATAAAGTAGAGAATAACTTATACGTTAAAGGACTTGGTTCATAGAAATTTGATTAAAAACTTTGCTTTTAGAATAAACCACAATTTCTTTTTTCACATCTAAATCTTAGGCTTTGAAATTATTTAAATAGTAAGAAAGGAAATTTTTTTATTCACTAATGTAAGGGAGAATTCACCTATTTGTTCATTAGACATATTGCCAGTTTTGCCATGATTCCCTTGGGATGTCATCAGCCAAAGGCCTCTGGGATATCATGAGGATTTTCCTCAGGAATATCTTCACTTACAGCTGTCAGAGAAGTGGCTGCTGATTGTGTGTGGTAGATACAGATGACGCAGTTCCAGGTTGTGTGACCTTGGTCTGGTCTTTAATCTTGCCGGTCCTCAGTTTCCTCATTGGTAAAAATGGAAATAATAATATCACCTACTTTGTTAGATGTGGTGAATAATAAACATATTAATGTGAGTAAAGTGCCTAAACTTTTGTCTGGCATATCGCTACTGTCATAACCTTCATCATCATCATCATCATCATCATCATTCCAGAATTGTAGGGTAAAGTGTTTCTGAAGTCCTGTTAGATATGGCTCATATTCTATTGCTTACCATTTTCTAATATATGATATCTAGTGCAATATGTAGACTCATTTCTGTCAAATTGAAATGACCATTTTTTTTTTGTTTTAATTTGGTTTATTGTATTTTATCGTCTTTAGGACTCTTTGTTCCTTTATGCAGGTTCGACTTTCTGTCTGATACCATATACCTTCCGCTTAAAGAATATCCTTCTTACATTCCTTATAGTGCAGGTCTGCTGGCAATGAGTTTTCCGAATTTTTGTTTCTCTTAAAAAGTTTTCGTTGCTTCTTTATTTTTGTAAGGTATTTTTACAAGCTATAGAATTCTGAATGGACAGTTGCCTCCTTCCCCCAATACTCTAAATATGCCACTCCATTGTTTTCTGGCTTATGTATGTGCAAGAAGTCTGCTCTAATTCTTTGTTCCTCTGTATGTAATGAGTCTTTTCTCTGGCTGCCTTCCAGACAGTATCTTCATCCATGGTTTCACGAGTTTGAATACAATATGTCTGAAGTGTATGTGTCTTTTCCTCCCTTCCTGCCTTTCTTGCTTCCTTCCTCTCTCCCTGCCTCCCTCCCTCTCTCTCTCACTCTCTCCCCCTCCCTTCCTTTCTTTCTTCCTCTCTTCCTTTCCTTCTTTATTTCCCTCTTTCCCTCCTTCCTTCCTTCTTTTAAACATTTATTGTTCATAGTTTTCTCTGAGCTTCTTGGATCTGCATTTTGATGTCTTCTATTATTTTTGAAAATTCTCAGCCATTATTTTTTCAAATATTTCTTCTGCCCCATTCTCACGTCTCCTTCTGGAATTTGAATGGCATGTATGTTAAAGCATTTATATTGTCTTATAGTTCTTGGATGTTCTGTTTCTTTTTTCTCTCTCAATATTTTGTCTCTTCGTGTTTGTCTCTTTGTGAATTACATAATTTCTAATGACCTGAAAATTCACTAACTCTTTACTTGACTATGTTGTGACAACTGATGAATTCATCAGAAGCATTTTACTATGTTCACTTCATTTTTTTCTCATATTTTCATCCCTCTGATGAAATTTGTCATCTGTTAATACATATTGCCATCTTATCCATTAGAGATTTTAACATATTAATCATTATTTTAAAAACTACTCTGTCTTATAGTTTCAATATATGGCTAACATCAGATCTGATATTTTGGTTGCTTTGTTTCTTGAAAGTATTGCTATTTCTTCTTATTATTGTTTTGCACGTGCTTCTAATAACTTTTGTTAAAAACTGTACATAGAGTATAGGACAGTAGAGATTGGTGTAAATAGTATTTATGCCTTAACTGGGCATAACTTTTTGTTAACTAGGTCATTAGTGGTAGAGTATTGAGTCAATATAGACAAAGGTTGATGGGATTTGGTTTAGTTGGCATTACTGTTATTCTCAATTACTGGCTTAAAATTCCTGCACTCTTACCTTCTGCATAAGTTGGGGTAGGTGGGATGCAGGAAGTCTTTGCTCGGACTATTTCTATTCAATCCTCAGTTTCTCCTCTTTCGTATGAACCTTCATTTCAGGTATAGTCTCTTCATATTTTAACTCTTCCCCAACCTGAGACTGCTGTTGCCTGTTACTCAGTACTTGGTGGCCCTGGATAGGAGTGAGTACTCTCAGTTGTCCTGGTTCAGCCTCAATCTTAGGCTGGCCGTATATCCCTGACTCTCACAGGTGGGCCTTTCTTAGTGACCCTCCCCTCCCCCAGCAGTAGGAGACCTCTAGAGGTCTGGGCCTAGGGGCATTTTCCTACTCTTGACCCAAAGATAGAAAGCTTTTTTTCCTCCTTCCTCCAGCCACAGGAATAGTGGGTCTTCCCCTGTGATCTGGGAATGGCAGGGAAATTGGCTCTTTGCCCAGCAGCTTAACACTTTTGTTCCACAGGGGAGAAGGATGCAAATGTTCTCTTGTGCCTTTTCCACTGTGTCAAATGTTCCCTCCCCCAGGCCTTCACCAAGATGAACACATTCTCTGGTTACCCTTCGTGCCCTCCATCTTTCTCCTGGGCGCCCAGTGAGGGCCAGGGAAATGAGTCTCAAGTTGTGCAAATTCTGTTGTGTCTGCCTTCTCAGGGACGTGACACTGTCATGCTAGCTCACATTTGGGCTTAATGGTTTCTTAAACATTTTAGCTAAATTCTTCCTGGCTTCTTTCTTACTCTGGTGAGCCAGGGTTCACTCCCCATCTCTCCTTAGAGAGGTCTGTCTTTTCTTATATCTCAGACTCATTCATTGCCTTATGATCTTAGCTCCGTAATGGATTAAGAAATTATAATTTTGTGATTATTTAAGGTAATTTTCAGATTTTTTTTTTTTTTGAGGAAAACTAGCCCTGAGCTAACTGCTGCCAATCTCCCTCTTTTAGCTGAGAAAGACTGGCCCTGAGCTAACATCCATACCCACCTTCCCCTATTTTATATGTGGGACGCCTGCCACAGCATGGATCGCCATGCAGTGCCATGTCCGCACCCGGGATCCAAAACGGCAAACCCTGTGCTGCCGAAGTGGAACGTGCACTCTTAACCACTGCGCCACCGGGTCGGCCCCTCACATTTCTACTCCATAGTGGAAGCTTGAAGTCCTGCAATGACTGACTTAGAAAATTCAATGAATTTGTCATACAATATGTAACTTGATGCCAGGGTAATTTATTTTCAGTTTTTATTCTTCCTCATTGTAATAGTTATGACTCCTTTGATTATAACTTATACAATCAACACTTAATTCAAACAGGATTAAGCAAAAAAGAAAAAGAGGAAATTAATTAAAGTATACATTAAAAAAGTTTAGGGGGAGACTGGGTTGGTGAACACATGGGAGTGTTGGGAGCATGGTACACCCAGAGAGGGCACAGACTCTCCCTGCACCTTCCCACATGCCTTGCCCTATGCATCTCTTCTATCTA
The DNA here is from genome assembly GCF_041296235.1 of Equus asinus. Lineage (NCBI taxonomy): Eukaryota > Metazoa > Chordata > Mammalia > Perissodactyla > Equidae > Equus > Equus asinus. The sequence goes on from NC_091798.1 coordinate 67,345,204, forward strand.
GTTGATCCTGAGTTATATCCTTTTACAATAAACAGGTAATCTAGTTAAAGATAGGAATAAAAATTAAAAAAAATAAAAATTTTAGAGGTAGATTTCACCTTAGCCAGCACTAGATATCTAGCCATCCATGTGGTTGAAAAATGACATTAAGTCCCTGCTTTCTGCTCCATGTTTTCTGTGTTGGCTGCATTTTCACAGAGATTGTACTCTTGTGGTATCACAAAGACTGTCAGCCCAACAGGCTTGATTCCACACAAATCCATGTACAGCAGGAAAGATGGTGTATCTTTTACTAAGTGTTTTAATAAAATTCCTGGGCCTGACTGTCATTGGTCTACTTGGATCCTATGCTAATCTCCAATACAATTGTCGTGGCCAGGGAAAAGAATTTTCCGGGGAACTTGAGCACAAATCACACAGTTCTCCAGAGATATATCAACTAATCATGAGGGGAAGGTGGATCCCCAAATATTGTTCAGCTGAGTCAATAGATGCTAAGTGGTCAACAACCAAAATGTTAACCACACTCTTCTTAGGTTTTGTGTGATATTTCTGAGAAAGCGATACACTCAGTCTACCAAATGGCTTATAAAACTTATCACAATTTTCTCCTTGTTTATGGCATAGTGATAAGCAACAACAGACACTGGGCCATAGAGTTTTTCCAACTTAACCTTCATTTAATAAGTGCTGAAACTTTAGGAATACTAGTGCACAAGATACCACATTATAAGACTTATACTGTACTTGGGTTTTTTAATATCCAGATGGAGTATCTTCTTCCTTTAATAGTGTAATTAAACCTAATCTTTTTTTCTCATTATTTGTGTGGTTGGCATCTTACTTGCCACCTTGATTTTGTTGATCATTCTACTTTGCTATATCCTCAATATTCTTTCTTTGATTTATCTTTTTAAGGGTTGTTGACAAAGTGTACATATATGCTACCCAAACATAAGTCTTTTATTCTGGTGTATTTATTTTTCATTTGGAAGATTACCAAATAAAGAAGCTTTTTCAGCAATACCAAAGAATGTTTTGTGATTTGACTATTCAAAAATGTCTCCAATCTCTCCCTCACTTATATTTGTTTGACAGTGTATACAATCATTTACCCTTAAAATTTTACAAATATTTCCCAAATATTTCTTAGAATTTTTGTTTGAAATTGAGAAGCCTGATGCTAATCTCGTTATATTTAATTTTTTAGATAATTTGGCTATTTGTATGATTGATTTATCAATTTATCCTTGGAGTATCAAATTTTACCTTGATATGTTTAGCTGTTTATGTTCACTTAATACTCTCACCTTACTTTCAGTCTGGCAGCTTCCTTTTTATTTTTTTTCTGAGGAAGATTGGCCTTGAGCTAACATCTGCTGCCAATCCTCCTCTTTTTGCTTGATGAAGACTGTCACTGAGCTAACACCTCTGCCAATCCTTCTCTACTTTATGTGGGATGCCGCCACAGCATGGCCTGACAAATGGTGCTAGGTCTGCAACTGGGATCCGAACTCATGAACCCCAGGCTGCGAGAGTGGGGCACCCAAACTTAACTACTATGCCACTGGCTGGGCCCTGGCATCTTCCTTTTAAATCTGGATTTGAACTAGTCCTGGGGCCGGCCCTGTGGCTGAGTGGTTAAGTTTGCACGTTCCACTTTGCTGGCCCAGGGTTTCGCTGGTTTGGATCCTCGGTGCCGACATGACACCGCTTGTCGGGCCATGTTAAGGTGGCATCCCACAGCCACAAGTAGAAGGATCCACAACTAAAATATACAACCATGTACTGGGGGGATTTGGGGGAAAAAAGCAGGAAAAAAAAAAGAAGATTGGCAACAGTTGTTAGCTCAGGTGCCAATCTTAAAAAAAAAAAAGAAAAGAATAAATAAATAAATAAAACTAGTCCTGAATTTGACTTCCAGGATCTTCTAGCGTCAAAGGAAAAGATAAAGCTATGACAAAGGAAAAGATAGAGCTAAATTCATAGCGTTAGTGGTTCTTGATCATAAACTACAAATGTCTAGAAAAATCTCTAAAATCTCTATTATCCTAGGATATCTCAAAATACTATTAAGAAGAAAAAATTGTCATAGGCTTCCTGGAAAGAGAACATGTAATCCTAGGGATATCTCCTATGGCAGCCAGCTTCCAAAATAGCCCCTCAAATCCTTGCCTTCTGGTATACACACTGATGTAATTCTTTCTAGACTGAATAGGGCTGAACTGTGCAGCCAAAATCGTAGACGTGTGGCTGCCACCTTCATCTCTCAGGAGAAGCCAGTGATCATGTCTTGAGGACCCTCTAGTACGCTGTGGAGATGCTCCTATAGGAATGAACTGAGGCTTCATGATTAAACCCACTTGTCTGCCATGTGAGTGAGCCAACAAAGAAGCAAATTCTGCAGCCATACTGAAGCCTTCAGATGACCGCCATCTTATTTTACAGCCTGACTGTAGCTTTATATGAAGACCTGTGTCAGAACTACCAATTAATCTGACTTGCAGAAGTTATGATAGAGAAAATGTTTAACATCGTTTTAAATCGATAAGATTTAGGGCCAATTCTTTTTGTTTTTTGTTTTTTTTTTTTGTTGAAGATGACTGGCCCTGAGCTAACATCTGCACCAATCTTCCTCTATCTTGTATGCAGGATGCTGCCACAGGATGGCTTGACAAGTGGCGTGTAGGTCCATGCCCAGGATCTGAACCCACAAACTGGGCTGCCAAAGCAGAGTATGTGAACTTAACCACTACACCATGGGGCCAGCTCCTCAGGGGTAATTCTTATATAAAAATAGATGCCCAATACACTTCTCTGTCAAGAACTGCATAGAGTTTGAGATTTTATTCTGCTTGCAAGGTAACCAGTTAGCCTGCCACAGTTTCCGAGATTATGGCAGAGGACATAGACTCCTGGGCTAGAGGTAAAAGACTTTATTATTCTTGTCACAGAAGGAATCAAGAGCTTCAATTTTGCTTTGGCTCTCCTTGCCCCCCAAGTCTCATGCTGGTGATGTGGAGGTTGGCCCAGATAAATGACGTGCATCCAGTGGCTTTGTGTCACAGCTGAGGAAACTCAAGTTTAGGAAACACCTAATCTTATAAACAGGCTCCTAGTCAACCTGCCCAAACTTTGCCCCAGAGGGAGACAATATCTTTATGCCACTGGTTTGGAACTAAACATATCCTCTGCCCAGGAGGAAGACACTAGCTCTCTCTTCCAAGGATGTTTGTATAGGAAACAGAGAAGTCAGGGACAACAGTTACCAAAAGAACACCACGAAGAATTTCCCTGAACACCCCCTCAAAAACTTTTGCTATTTAAAGAGGCACAATAAGTAGATGCCAATTGCAGAGTGCCACTACTATAACTGGGGGACTTAATGCCCGTAGGCATTGTTTGCTAATGTAATTAAATTTCAACCCACAGCATTTTATTCCTAATGAAATTAATAAACATTCCTGCTTTAAAAACAGTTTAATTAAAATATATAGGGGCTGGCCCCGTGGCCGAGTGGTTAAGTTCGCGCAGTCCGCTGCAGGCGGCCCAGTGTTTCGTTGGTTCGAATCCTGGGCGCGGACATGACACTGCTCATCAAACCATGCTGAGGCCGCATCCCACATGCCACAACTAGAAGGACCCACAATGAAGAATATACAACTATGTACCGGGGGGCTTTGGGGAGCAAAAGGAAAAAATAAAATCTTAAAAAAAAAAAATATATATATATATATATAAAGAAAAGCATTTAACAATATTGTGCATTGAGTAAAAAAAATTTTCAGTTTTATCCCCCTAGCAGTGACTCACTGAAAAAGAAAACATGAAAACTTCATCCTTATGTCAGTGAAAACAGCATTTCCCCTTCCTTAATCTGAGAGTGCTTAGGCTAAGAAAATATTTACTGACATTTACTAATATTGACTATAGATAAATAATATTTACTAGGATTTTTCACTAATCATTAATTGAATTTATACCAAATTACAACAGAGTTTTGTTGAGTCTTTCCAAATAAAGAGACTATTCAGTCTGGATTTCTACGTGTATTACTATTTTGTAGTTAAGCAAGAGATAATAAAGTACGAATATTATTTCCACTTCTGAATGACAGCACAATCAAGGGCTGTACCCTACTATACAGCATTTTGATCAATCCTCAACCTTCAAGTGATGAATACGGTGTTGAATACTTGTGGATCCGTAATATAGATTACTAATTGTCATCATTACTGCACAGAACAATATGGAACTCAGTTTCCCATCTAAATCGACACTGTTACTTTTCCTTACAATAACAAGGGAGGCTTCTTATATTACTGAAATGATACATACTAGAACTGTAAAAACTACATTTACTCCAATGTTTTCTTTAAGTCTATTTTAAGAAGTCTGGAAACTTGAATACTTTATTAAATTTAGATATATATGTATTTCAATCTACAGTCCAAAAAAAATTGGTAAAGGAGGTGATGATAAACTTCAGAGCAGAGAACTTTATCCAGTATGCAAAACAAATTTGTCAATGACATTTTGCTGAGGTGACATTTCTTTGAAATAAGAAATTATATTTTTGATTAGATATGATACTTTGTTTCTGAAATGCTCCTTGTTTATTCGGTAATCTTCTGAGTCAAGGTGAAATTAGGTGACAAATAATGCATTAACCAAATAACTAAATATATAACTAAAAGTATGAAATAAACTATTTTACTGGAAAAAGTCTTATTGTAAATTAAACATCCTAGGCATTTTTCTCTCTGTTGTCTTGGACAGAGTTGACTGCTATTCCTCCCTTCCATACTTAACTAAGGAAAGCTTTACGGTTGTAATAAATAATCCAAGCCTTTAGATATGTTTGAAGAGTATGCTGATTATTTGTAATTAAGTGTGTATTGGAGTTAAATAGCAATATGGGATTTGCTTACTTTGATCCTTTGCTATATAATTATTGCTTGAAATTTCAATAAAATGCTAAAACAAATAAAGCTACTAATAATAAGAACAATTGATGGGTTTTTTCTGTGTCCGCCCTCTGTCTCTAGACTGTGAAAGAATGCAGCTGTGTTGATTCATTATTAAAGGACTACTTGCAAAGTTAATCCCTGATCTACCAAATAAGAGATTAGCAAAACAACTCAATTGTTTTAACTCTTGATTATAATTTTGATTACATTAAAAATGATGCTCATCTGTGATGTGCTATGATTCAATTTTGTCCTTCACTAGAATATAATCACTCAATGGAATTATTGACTAAGCAATTTTACCAATGTGTGAAACAATAAATTCTATTTTAGTTTCAACATGTAAGATTGCAGATTTTTGTATCTTTTTAAAATATTTACAGATTTATATCTGAAGAGAGAATTTCCAAATTAACAAGTTGATATTAGACTTGTTAACAGATAGGTAAACTGTAAAATCAATAACAAAATCTTCAGTATACCATGGATTTCATTATAGTAAAATAGCATATTTCTCCTGGATTCAATGTACAATTTATTTAGAGAGTAAAATATTAGATTTTATCTCCCAACAGGATTAATAAGCCATTTTCATATAAATTTATTATAAACTTTTTCTCTCATAAGAATATGAATTTTATGTTGAACTTGCAGGCAGCTGCTTTATGAAGTATCACATTATCTATATGATTGTACTTATCCTACAAATAATGTTCTAATTTTATTATATCTACAAGTTATACTAATCTACTTGCAGTCCCTAATTTTTACCTTATTTTTGTGCTTTTGTTTTTTTATAACACCATCTGCTTATTATATTCCTGTCAAGTTTAAGCCTAACAGCTTCCTTTGAAAAGACCTTTCACATCTGTTTAGGTTGAGTGAGACTCCTTTCTTCCTATGATCCAGTGCTTCCTCGAGTGTACGTCCATGGTTAAGACCAAGTCGTCTACAAGCTATTGGATATCTAATGATTACACATGAATATCTCTTTGCATCTGAAGTCAAGAAGTCAAGTGGTATATTTAATGGTTTCTACTGACAGTTTCTGCAAAAAGGAAGATACTTCTTTCCATCCAAATGTAATTAGAAAATTACTTCTAAACATTAAAGTACTCTCCCTTTTTTATTTCTTCGTCATAGAAAACAACACCATCCCTGAAAACAGAGAAAAGAGAAGGCTAGCTCTGTGCAAATCTAGAAAACTTAAAAACATCAGCTGAGAGCCAGCAGAACTTAGAATTGTAAAGTTTCTTAGAAAGACCATATTCAAAAGTCTGTTTTAAGAACAAACCAAAAAACTGCAGATGGTAAGAAAGTGAGCATATTTGGATAATTATAAGGGTCTCAGTACAAGAAAGCCACCCACTCTGTTGCAGATGTCACTTGTAAATAATGAGCACAGGACAAGCAGGAGAGGATCAGCGAAACTTGGACCTCGCCAGAGGAGTCAAATGAATCCGAACATGGACTATCCTCTCTGCCTGGCTAAGAGAGACTGGAAAATCATGTGTCTATCATTCATAATTTGTCTTTTAGGCTTAAACATAAACTCCAGTTCTTTTCTTCGTCGCCCTCTCTACAGTATCTGCCAACACACATGCACATGTTACATTCTAAAACATTACTCTATTTTACGCATGGCACTCATCACAGTCTATAATTATCTTATCATTTCAAGTAATTGTTTATATATTTCTTGTCTATCTTTCCCTTTTCACCATTAGAAAGTAAGCTCTATGAGAAGAGTTTTTATTATGTCTATACATGCACTGTTTTGTATGGTAGCTAATGGCCACATGTGGCTATTTAAATTTTAGTTTATTAAACTTGAAAAATATGAAAAAAGTTCCTTTTCCATGTTTCAAGTGTTCAGTCACCTCATGCGGCTAGTGGCTACCATGTTTGGCTTCACAAACTTTAATTTTTATTAGTACCTATGTTTATAGTTTGAAATAATTTTTTTGAAACTCTGTTTCTCATTGAACCAACACAAAAGTACAAAAGTCAGCGTGAAGTCCTCCCAAGTCAAATGAGGAAATTAATCCACCTGCTTTTATTCTTTTTTGCCCTTCTGAATTACCACGTTAGCCAGTTTTCTGACTGGGGTGGGGGAAGCTAGACATATGGAAACTATAGTTTCATAACATTGTCTCTGTAGTTTCTTTCTGAGGTTGTTGAAAAGTCTGCAACTGGGAGTAGATACATAAAATTGAGAGACTATCTCTACATGATTTGTTTCCATAATTATTTTTGTCAGAATTCGGGTATAAGTTCTCACTTCAGTGAGGCCTTATTTGGAATGAATCTCTTCTATTCTTTGGCTTTCTCTTGTAACTTTCTACGTTTACATTACTTCTGAACCCCTAAGGACGTTTGCTTCCATACTTCACTCCTCCTTGTAGGATTCTAGATTGGGGGAAAAAAGTGAAATTATGCTACTACTTAGTCTACCATATTCTCCTTCAGTTCTACAACTCCTGTCTATCAGCAAGGCTATATTAAGTTTTAAAAGGTTTACTGCAGCCCACCCACTTCTTCAGGACTCTCTTTCCAAACTGTTAGGTACTGATAAGCTCTATCAGAAATCCACTTTTGATAGGTCATTCTGTCCTGGGTCCAGAAAGTTTTATTATAGTTTATTTTGTTTCCTTTCAATATCATCCAAATCGTCATGCAGCGTGAGATCAATGACTTTCTATAGCTCTTCATGTCTTTTCTATTGTTAATTTTTCCTATTTAATTGTGTATTGGTTGGTGATAGTTTTGTAAAATGTGCTAATACCTCCATTCTTTCCAGAATTTCTAAAGTTCTGTTGTCCCCTAAAACTCTGAATTAAGAAAAATAAATCCAGGTATTTTTATGTATAGTTGATTCGAAATCTCGCATCTGACTTAAAAATGCCATTAATTGTTCTGCTGCCCACAGCCTCTCTAACAAAAGTTTGCTTTGTGGAGATTTATTTCTCTAGGTAATAGATATTGAAATAGCATTGCGTTTTCATTATTATTACGTATATTTTCCTACTAAACTTTAGAAAAATTTTCTCATTTCCAACCTAACAAAGAATCTGGCGCATAATATTTACTCAAAGAATGTCCAATGAATATATGAAAGAAATAGTGGATGATGAGGATCTAGCTAATTAGTACATCTGTATGAACATTCTTTCAGAAGACAACAGAGGAAACTACCTAGATTCTCCTTGATGTCTAAAACAGAAGAGATGTGAATAAAAATAGCACAGATCCTTGGTACAAGTTTGTACAACCACTTATTGACAAATGGCAATACAAAGTTCTTGTTTACAGAAGCAATACGGGTAAGTCCATTTTGGTTTAAACGTTTAAAAGATATAGTAGGAAATCAGTATGGCGAGGATAAGAAACAGAGTGTAAGCAATATTGTCTAATGACAGAGGTGTAACTTTCCAAGTCTACCAAAATGGTCTCAGCAGTACACATATGAACTATAAGGAAGTGAAATTCACATCAGAACTTCTGGAAGTTTAATGTTGAAGGTTGGGGCAATTCTATATTTAGGTTAAGGATGTAGGTTGGGGACCACCTCAGCTCACCTGAGCAAGTCCGCCCCTAGTACATATGGAGTCTGAGACAAGAATAAAAATGAAGGATCACATACCAATCTGGCTAAATATTTTTTTGTAAATAAAATTAATGAGTTTAATAAAATGTATTTCATAAGGAAAAAGTAGAAAAGTCTATAATTTTAAATGAACGCTATCAAAGATGATAAATCTCTATATTTAAATCTGATAGTTTGCAGGATGGTCCCTATTAAGAAGAGCTAAATGTTGGAGATTTTACTCTCCATGCAGCCTAACAAGTTAGCCTGTCTCACTCTTACGGACAGTGGAAGAAGACTTGAGACTCTTGGTTCAGAGACAAAAGACTTGATTACTCACAGTAATATAGTAGCCAAAGTTTCCTCGTTTACAGCAGTTTACTGAGCCCTAATTCCCACACAATGGCACGACAAGGGCCACATGATGCCTGGGTATACAGTGTCTTGCAGCAGAGGAGTAGAACCCTGGTCATAGGAAATTCCAATTTTTTAAGGGAGCTGCAAGCAAACATGTCCAAACTTTGCATCTGAGAGAGACATTATCTTTATTATTCTGGACAGCAAAATTCTGCCCTCTTTCCTGAGAAAACCCACTATCTCTATTATCAAGTCTGTTTGCTGTACAAATATTCTTTAAAAAGCAGTCTGGAATGAAAGAATGACAGGCTCTCTGCTGGCAAAATGTGTAGAAATACAAGACATTTGTGGAGAAATGCCTCCCAATAGCCCTACTGTGTTTGAGTGAATAATAAGGAAATATACCATTTACAAATTACTATACAATTATTTCATAAAATTATTTATGCATTAATTTCAGCAAAATCACTAAATATGTTGTTATAAATAACCCTTCCACATAGTTTTTGTTTAATTGAAAGAAACGTCAAATTATATATCTTTTCTTGAAGTCATCGTAGTTCTTAGACTGTGTTCTATTAATATGAATTTGGAAAAAACCCTTTACTTTGCTGGGCAAATTGCAATGAAATTGTCTACGAAATTCTTAACGCAATTCTTAGATTAAGAAACAAGGTAGGATTTTGAAGTTGAGATGAAATTGTGTAATGGAGTTGTATATATTATCATCATAAAATACAAAATATTTTAATTTCATCACATAAATCACTAACATACTATCTCTAACATATAGATTTGCGCAATAAAAATGAAGAGTCATCTCACATGTGTTTCATTTCGACATACATACATATGTAAATTATTTAATATTGCAAAATATTATTCAACTGCTATGAGATTTGTTAATTACAAATCATTGTTTGTGGATTCTTTTAGAATCATGAATTAGAACAAAGAAAAGCAATGCAAGGATTAGTGACAATGATATTTCATTGAATCTGTAAAATTTATGCCGTATATTAGGAAGGTCCTACTGTCATGTTTATTGACCTTTTCTTCTACTGTGTATAATCTACTATTATTCTTATTCAGTGGATTATATATTCACCTCTAAGATTTCCATGTTTTTGTTGTTATACTATTCATTTTTTTCATTATGTTTATGCTTTTCTTTAAATTCTTGAACATATTTGTAATATATGTTTTGAAATTTTTGTTTGCCAATTGCAGACATCGATTTCTGGACCTGTTTCTCCTAACTGATTGTTCTCAGGTTATGGATCACATTTTCCTGGGTCTTCATATGGCCAGTAGATTTTGATTGAATGCTGAACATTGTAAAAGTTTTGTTGCTTTTGTTTACAAGTGTAGATTTTTGCTGGCAGTAAGTTATTTGTGGCTTAGCTTGAGCCTTTGAAAGCTTGTCATATCCATTGTTAGAATGTATCTAAAGTAGTCATTATTCTAGGAATGGCTTATCACTACAGGCATACCTCATTTTATTGCACTTCACTTTATTATGCTTTGCAGACATTTCATTTTCCATGAGACCTTCCACCACCAAAAAGATTAGGACTCATGAAAGACTCAGATGATGTTTAGCATTTGTTAGCAATCAAGAGTTTTTTTTAATTAAGATATGTACATTTTTTAGACATAATGCAAATGCACACTTAATAGACTATAGGATAGTGTAAATATAACTTTTATACGCATTATGAAATAAAAAAATTCATGTGACTATCTTTATTGCAATATTTGCTTTATTGTGGTACTCTGGAACTGAACTCGCAGTTTTTCTGAGGTATGCCTGTACTCAAAATGTATGTATATAATTTCTGGTGATTCTATTTAAAGCCCTAAGTGTTCAATAACAGCTGCTTACTCTTCCTTGTTTGAATTAAATGTCTTTCTACACTCTGTGAGTTGTGGTTGTTGTTTAGCTTACGGATCCAAGTTAGTTATTCATTGTCCAGTGTTGTGGAGTAGCATGCTGTATAAGTACATGGCCGGATAGTCTTCTGCTGAATATTGATGAGGAATCCATGCAGATTTCTGGAGTTCTTTTTCTGCATCAAAACCTCTTGCGTGGTACTTTGCCCCATATATTCCAGCTGCCTCTACAGCTATGAACTTTGATCATTATCTTCTCAATACAGAGAGAGTGTTTCTTCTGATTGATTTCCCCCTCACTACACTAGAGTCCTGAAGTGCTTCCAGGCATTCAACATGCTGGGTGCTCATAAAATTCATCTTGTTTGTTTTTCTTCCATCAGGATCACCGCCCTGTGCTGCCTATACTCCAATGTCTCAAAATGTTTTCTGCTTGTTTATGGCAGGAAAGCTAGTCTAGAAACATGTATTCCATTATTGTTGTAAGCAGAATCATTTGGTTCTTTTTAATATTTTCCATTTTTCTATTGTGATTTTCCACTTCTTACCTCTTGATGCCTATATTTTCCTTTAAATCTTTGACCTTACATAGAACAGCTCTTTTAACTTTCCTGTCTGCTAATTTCAGTGACATCCCACATCTCTCTTGGCATATATTTCTTTTTAGACATAGATCCCAGCTTTCTACTTTTGTATATGGGTATCAATTTGTAATTGATTATATGCTGGCCCTTGTGGACATTACATTGTTGAGAGTCTGGATTCTGTTGGTTTCTTTTAAAGAATGATGAGTTTTGTTCTTACAGAAAGTTAATTTATCATTCCTGTTGAGTCTTCATTTTAGAATTTATCAGAATAGTTCTGAAGTAGCCTTACCCTAGCATGTGAGTAGTCTTACTAAGGAAAGGGCTTTCGGTCATTTCAATTGAATGTCCGGAGTGATCAGTGAAGCCTCTCCACACTGGTTGGCCAAACTTTAATGTATCCAGAAGTTTGTAACCTCCAGAATTCCTATTCAGGATATACTTCCTCTGTAGGGTTCTCAGCAAGGTCTCATGGAGTAATCCTGTGTGTTTGCAGATTCATCTTCGGCCAAAGGCTCAAGGGATCCCTATGCAGATTTCTGGTGCTCTTTCTCTGAATATTTCCTTTACCTCCCATATCCTGCTTTCGAAATTTCAGTTGCCTCAAGATTCCCATATTGCAATTATTACTGATTTCCTCTTCCCAGGGTGATTGCATATTTCTTTTTGAACTTGCTTTTGTCATGGTTCAGAAAGTTCCTCCAGGTGCAAATCTTAGTGAATGCGATGGTTAACTAATGCATTTCCTCTCTCTTGCAGGTAATAGCCTTGTTCTATGTGTTTTTCAGGATCTGAAAAAAGTTGCTTCATACAGTTTTTCCTGTTATAGTTGTCTAGGGTTGGGGGCTAAGTCTGATACCTGCTATTCAACACTTGAAGGATATTTCTTCCGAGTATAGGATTCTGTATTGGAAATGTTTCTAGCATGTAAATATGTCATTAAACAGTCATCTGGCTTTGATTGTTCCTGTTGAAAATTCAGCCGTCAATCTTACTGTTCCTTTGAAGGTAATACATCTTTTGTTTCTCTGGCTAGCGTCAAAGTTTTCTCTTCATCTTTGATTATTGACAATTTCACTCAGATGTGATTGGATATGGTTTTCTTTGTATTTATCTTGCATGTGCTTCCATAACATATTTGCATCTGCATGGGGTTCAGAGAGAAATTTTCAACAGTTTTTAAAAGTTATTTGCTGTTATTTCTTCAAATATTGATTCGGTCTCCTTTACTCTCTCTGGGACTCAAATTTGTCATAGGTTAGAACTTTCGATGGTGTCTTACAACTCTCTCATTTTACCTTATTTTATATTATTTTTTCTCATTCTTGTTTCTCTCTGTGCTTTATTTTGTATATATTCTATTGCTCTATTTCTGGTTTTCTAATTCTATATCCTATTATGTCCAATCTCATTCAATGAGCTCTTATTTTCAGATATTTTATTTTTTTCAGAATATCTGTTTTTTTATAATTTCCAATTCTGTGTAAAAATCTGCCTTTTAATCTATTTTCCATATCTTATTTCAGATTTTTATCCTCATTTACACATTAGTCGTAGTTAAATTCCCTATCTGATAATTCCAATATCTGAATTATCTTTGGTTTTTCATCTATTTTCTTTGTTTTATACTAATTCTCAGTCATTTCAGTTTCTTTTTTAGCATTCCTCATAAGTTTTGAATGTATGTTGAGCATTGTTGAAATGCACTTGTGAAATTGCTGGATGATGTTTTTTTCTTCCATAAGCATAAATTGCCCTTCCACAGGATTTTAGTATTCTGGGGATTAACTTGATCTTGTTGAGGCTTGATTTAAGCCTTTGTTAGGGCTGGTTATTTAGTGTGTCTTTCCTCATGGGGTGTCATCCTTATTCCACTTAAAACGCATATATCTGAACATTCACACTTTAACAGAAGGCAATAGATGAAAATTAAAACTAATGCTCAAAAGAGCGAAGGTGAAACTTTGTATATTCAGTGTCACAAATTTTAAAATATTAGAAATGATTGCATAGTATCATACTCCAGTTAGTAGATGGAGTATTTGATTTATTTATCCCACTTTTGTTTTTAATGTTTTAAAAATATGTACTGGTAACTATTGCTAATCAAACAATTTGATTTAAAGTTTTTCACACATACAATTTTCTAATACTTCTTTATCTCTCAGGTAATCCTTTTTACCTACTTTCTATCATTTTGGTATATTGGCCTTTTCTAGCTATCATTTCCTATGATGGTATCTTTAGATGGAAAGTGAGGGTAATGTTTATATCAAGATTCCAATATCTAATCCTAGTTTAGCAAGTCATATTCTGATTTTTGGTATAATTTTCTGCTAGATATTTAGTAGACATAATATTGCACTGTAAGAAACACCCGCAATGGAGACAAACTGGAAACACAAACTTATCCATTTCAGAAAATATAAAAAAGGGGATTTTGTCTTAAACAAAATTTATAATTAAATAAATAAATCCTTAAAGTTTATAAAATTTCCAAGACACTTTTGAGCATCTTGTTTGTACTGAATTAACTATTTTAGCTAAAATGGTCTCCAGCGAGCATCATTTAGATGTATACGCTCTCTTTCAGCAGGTTCTTCAGAAAGGAGTCATTTCCAAGATTTTTGAAGTGTGCTCTCCTGAATTCTGTTCTGGTTTTGTTTAGAGTTATATGTACAAGTCCAACACTCTCAGAATAGATGTTGGGCACGTCTGCCAGCGATTCAAAATGATAGACATCCAATAGTTCTCCTTTAAAATATTTGTTGAGAAAGTTACCTAACCATGTACACAAGGAAGTGTGGGCAAACTGTTTATTACATAACTTTTCATCCTAGTGAAATACGAGAAATAGACTATCGCAAAAATTAGTGGTTAAAAAATTTAAAGTATATCCTTACAAAATTACTTATGCAAAATGCCCATTCAACACTCTGTTTTGGTGTTTTTAAAAGAACACTTCAGGAGAAATATATAAAATGAATTTGAGAGAACTATATAAAGTCTAACTATGTGAAATTACCATCAAAATGGTTGAATGTTGGTGATTTCATATGGTTCACCCTAATCCATGCAGGAAGATCAGTTAAGAGGTAGTTTTAATGTTCCAGATGGAGAACATGGCAGCTTGCACTAGTTGGTGGCAATGGATATGTAAAGAAGCAGAGTAAAGGGGCATTTAAGGAGAAGCAAAAGATTCGGTAACTGAATGTGAGGTGTGAGGATGGGGCAGGTAGAGTCAGGGGTGACTCTACTGCTTATGACTTGAACGTATGAACAGACAGTGTTTCATTTGTAAAATATGGAGCACTAAAAGAGAAACAGTTTTTTTGGGGGGGGCAGCACTAACAAATTCAGTAAAATTTTTGTCATATTCATGCAGAATTTGAGATGCCACTAGGACCTCCTGGTGGAGAAACCTGGATGGCAGTTGGATAAGCATATGTAACAGTCATAGACGTGTTTGCTCCTCAGGGCGTAGAAGTTGTGTAGAAGCATGCGGATGTATGAGATCATTTAGGAAAGTGTGTAGAGATAAGAGGGCCTGGAACAACTCAGAGAATTATCAAGATTTAAGGAGGTAGAAGAAACCAAAAATTGGCCAAAGAAAGAATATCCAATATTTGTAGAAAACCAAGAGAATGCTGTGGGGTAGGGAGGATTAGAAACTGCTTTTGGTGAGCAAGCAAGTGTCAAATAATACAGAGATTCCAAATAAGATAGTGGTTGAAAAATTCATTGGATTTAGTCTCAAGAAAGTAATTGGTGACCCTGATACAAGCAATTAAAGTGGAGTAGTTGAAGCACTTCCGTTACTGGAGTGGGTTGAAGTAGGTAATGAAGTAGTATAGAGTCATTGAAGATGATAAGATCTACATTTATTTACATGGAAATGTGTTCATAATGTATTAATAAATTTTTAAACATCAGGTTACAAAGTAGTATTAAAATACAATCTATTTTATAAGAATATACACATAAAAGTGTGAAACAACTGTAAAAATTGAGCCCAAACTATATACCACATGGTTTGCTTAGAACTTGTTATTATTACCTCAGAGGTTTTCTATAAAAAATAAATGGGATGAGAAAACCATAATTTAAGTAAATCTATTATTACACAATGAATGAATCAGTGGAGTTTCAATTCTTTTCAGGAAGTCTTGCCCCCTCCTCCCCAAAAACATCAGTTTGCTAAAGTTATTTCCAGGATTGGATACACTTGTAATTATTTTGTAATGTCTGTGCATGAAAAAAAAAGAAAAATTTAAAACTAAGCCATATAACAATCACAGAAAAATCTTTGGTGCATAACTTTTCTCATAACACAAAAATTCAAAGTTCTGGAATAATGGGTCAGTTTTCAAATAGGACTAAGTGATAGAGAAAAAGTACATGAAGAAAAGTATGTTCATATTTTTAATAACAATTATTACAGAATGTCCACTGTTTAAGTAAGTGTTGAGTGTTTTGTAAGTATCTTAAAGCTTGATGAAAATATCAGTATGTCTAAAATTTTAAAACCTGTAATATTATGTTTAGTAGGACTGTGCCTTGTCATATAATGGGGGAATTCAAGCATGCCAAAACTGGTTGGTATGAATGTAAGGTCACAATTATCATACTTCCCTCTCTCTATCTGTGGCATCAGTTGTGAAAACTGATCATGTTATCCCTACTGAAATTCTTGTAGACTAGTCGTGCTGGTTCTGAGCAGATAAAAGTTAGGGCAGCAAAGGCAAAATGAAGTGGATATGTTAGGTGAAAGAAATGCTTACATGAACCATGTAATAGACTTTATTTCCTTGAGTTGGCCAGATTATT
This sequence comes from Equus asinus, assembly GCF_041296235.1. Lineage (NCBI taxonomy): Eukaryota > Metazoa > Chordata > Mammalia > Perissodactyla > Equidae > Equus > Equus asinus. Next base: position 67,361,421 of record NC_091798.1, read on the forward strand.
GCTCCGATTCTTCATTACGTTTCTAAGCACTCTATGTTTAATTAGAAATTGAAGTACATTGTATATATATACCACATCTTCTTTATCCATCATCCGTTGATGGGCACTTGGGGTTGCTTCCAAGGCTTGGCTATTGTGAATAATGCTGCAATGAACATAGGGATGTGTATATCTTTTTGAATTAGTATTTTCATGTTCTTTGGATAAATACGCAGCAGTGGAATAGCTGGATCATATGGTATTTCCATTTTTAATTTTTTGAGAAATCTCCATACTGTTTTCCATAGTGGTTGCACCAGTTTACATTCCCTTTATGAGGGCTCCTTTTTCTCCACATCCTGTTCCACACTTGTTTCTTCTTTTTTTTTTTTTTGATAATAGCCTTCTTATGGGTGTAAGGTGATATCTCATTGTAGTTTTAATTTGCATTTCCCTAAGAATTAGTGGTGTTGAACATCTTTTCCTGTGTCTGTTAGTCATCTGTATATCTTCTTTGGAAAAATGTTTGTTCATATCCTCTGCCCATGTTTTGATTGGATTGTTCATTTTTTTGTTGTTGAATTGTGAGTTCTTTATATGTTTTGAAAATTAACCCCTTATCGGACGATTTGCAAATATTTTCTTCTAGTTGGTGGATTGTCTTTTGATTTTGTTGATGCAATGGCATACTACTCAGCCATAAAAAAAGATGAAATACTGCCATTTGCAACAAGATTGATGGACCTTGAGGGTATTATGCTAGCAAAATAAGTCAGATAGAGAAAGACAAATACTTTATGATTTCAATCATGTGTGAGGCTAAAGAAACACATGGATAAGGAGAATAGATTGGTGGTTACCAGAGGGGAGAGGGCAAAAGGGGCAAGGGGGAACACTTGTATGGTGATGGATGGAAACTAGATTTTTGGTGGCAAACATGATGCAGTCTATAAAGAAGCTGAAATATAATGCCATACCCCTGAAATTTACACAATGTTATAAATTGATGTGATCCCGATAAAATAATTTTAAAATACACTAATTAAATTAATAAAGAACGTGCACATGTAAAAAAAGAAATTGAAGTACAATTGTAATTGTAACCCTTTTCTATCATGAAATAATGAAGATTGATTTATCAATTTCAAAAAGCAAATATGATCAGAATTGGACATTATATTTTATACTTAAAATTATTTTCTTGTGGTCATATGAGTATACTTTAAAAATCCTCTGATATATAAATAAATACATATATTGCTATGCCAAGACATAGAAATATTTGACAAAAAACATAATATCACCAGTGAGATTTTTATTAATAAGAATAAACGCAGAAAATTCTAGACATTAATAAATAACACTTCTAAAATGTTTCAAGTATTTTTCATCCTGATCCAGATCTAAAATAGAGGGTGGAACCAGCCACTTTCATGGTTTTGGTTTAATAGGACCAATTCCTCAATACCTTCTCTCTGCAAATAATTTTTCACAAGCAACAGCATTCTCCCAATGGCCTCCATTACTGTGATTGACAGAGAATATGTAGGAAGTTGGCTAATACACCAGCACAGTATAAGAAGCAGTGTTCCAGTGTTACCATTTTTGAAGTGGTGGCAGGTGTGAATCAAATTAGCATACAAAGGAGAAAAGTCTCTTTGCTAGGCACTGCTCCCACTTTCTTTCAAAGTGGCTATATTAAGAGCTCATTTAGCATCCTGCAGTTTTGCCTTCCTCATTTGGATCAGAATTGACCAGTGCTAGTTAAGAGAATATGTTTTGAAAGTTGTCATTCGACATATTTGATATGGATGAGGAATAGTGTTAATTGTTATTTTAGGTGCGGAAGATTTGCTCTTTTTTTTTTTTTACCAAATTTGCTTTAATTTTACATTATAACAACTACTACGTGAATAATTATCACGTAACTAAAACCGAATTAGCAGAAGAATGCCTGGCATTTGCTTTTGTTTGGGCACTTCCTTTTTGGGTTTTAGTCAATAAATCTTTCTATGGAAAGCATTAACATTTAGCAAGAAGCTAGGTCATGCCAAAACTTTACATAAACTATGCCCATCCCCACAGATTTGTGAAAAGATAGCTTTATTTCCGTCAACATCTTTACACAGCCGTCCTTTCCATTAATAAGTTAATGATTCTACTAAGTGTGTTACAGATTTGGAACCAAGGTAGGCTTATTCCAAAGTCAAGAAACATGTTAGCTTTCCAAAATTGATGCAGACCTTAAAATAAATAAATGGGTTGGTAATATAAAAATTATCATGATGAGCGTTTTCATTTGTAATCCCTAACCCCAATAACTCTGATATTAATTGCTTATTTCCTTTATAACACAACACAATCTGAAATTTTTGATGATATATTGTTAATCTCTATTTTTTTCTCTCTCAACTTGAGGGCAGATGCCTCGTGTATCACTGTCTTCCCATGATGTAGAGAATTTCTTGACACCACACAGGTGCTCAATAAATGTTTGCTGAATTCTAAAACATATTTTAACGAATGAGAATTTCAAATTTATATCATTCTGAGAGTCTTATAAATTGTGTATTGTTTCAGTTGTAAGAAAATAAAATGAAATATATGTTTGTAAATATCCAGGTAATGGCAATAAAATATAATATCCTGAGAATTAAAAAGAAAAAGATGTTATAAAGATGTGGATATTAGAAAAGTATGAAAAATAACCCCCCATTTTATTTTGAAATACCACTAGAAATATATTGTCACTTACTAGAGTTTTGCAATTATGATATCAAATACAAAGCTAGGCCTCTAAAAGTTATCAAAATTCTAAAAATTTATGTCCCAAAATATAATTTATCATAAGAGTTTACTTAGGGCAAAGTATTTCTGGTAATTTTCTTGAAATATGATATTTTAAAGCTTCATTTCAACCCAAGAAAAATAAAATGGATATTAACTATTTCTTGATATTTGATTCTTTAGTGATATCTCCATTCTCTAAATGCTATCATTCTATCATCTGCATTCTGAGAGAATATTCATGTCTTTTTTCCACAATATTGATTAAAGCTGTACCACTGTGAAAACTTTTATTGCCTTTGTTAACCAATATTTTATTGCAGATTTACTTTTTTCCTATTTTGGTTTCTTTGAATTTCTGACTAATCTCCTACAATTTTTCCCCATATGTCTATATTCTGCTGTAGCCTCTTACATCTTTTTGAGGATAACAAGAAGTTACTTTGAAAAAATGGTTTTATTCCTTGTAGAAATTCATTTGCAGTGATGGGCAATCCCTCTGAGACTCCATGGCAGTCGTCTATTTCCTTTGAAATGTCAAGGGCACACACTGTTTTGCTGTTTATTTTATTCAGCCTCAATTAGGAAGAGAGCCATCCATGTCAGTATTTGCTATGAAACAATGTTTAATATGATGCTTGATGGTGACTGAACAAAACCCAATTGCTCAAGTGAAAAAGATAATTTATTGATACATCTACCTAAAATTTCCAGTGGTTGATCAGGTATGGATGGATTTAAGGACTCAAATGACGTTGTCAGGTGTCACTCTCTCCATTGCTCATCCCTTTATTTTGGCCCCATGCAGGCAGGCTCTTCACATGTTTTGGCAAGATGGTCTTCACATGGTTTACTCTCAGAAACCATTGCTCAAAAACCTTCACTTTTTCCGTACTGTAGTTTCAAAAAAGTTTTTGTGATTGATTTGGATTTTCTCCTTCTCAGGCTATTTGTAACGTAGTCACTTTGGCCAGAGGTCTGTGAGTATGTTGGTTCAGGCTAGGTTTCATGTGATTTCTAATCATGAAGGAAGGGATTAGTCTTGTCAACTGCATGAAATGAGAGTTGGAGTTTCTGAATAAAAGAAGATGATGGGGATATGGTTGCTAAAGAGAATAACATTGTCTACTACACAGAGGTCATATAAATTTTTCTTGATACTTATCACTATCTAGCAAACCCAAGTTTCTTGGATTCAGGAACAATGGCCTGTATTTTGCTTCCTTATTTCCAACTAAAGCCAGAAATGATGGAAAGTACAATGGAAGTTTTAAAAAGTTGTTTCTAATTTGAACTTTGCAACTACCTATTTATATAAACTTGAGAAGGTCGTTTGACATTTCATGACCTCCATTTCCTTGGGTATAAATTTGGGTAATTATTTCCTCTAAAATTCTGATTTTATGATTAAACAGCTTGTGAGATGCTCTTGTGTATTTCACCACCTCTCTCTCTGTGTCTTGGTTTCTCAAGCATAAAATAAGGTGCACAGTTCCTGTCCTTTCTACCTTGTGGTGTATAGTGAATGTGAAATACAAAGAGTGGAAGGAAAGTACCATGAAATATGTGAACAAGACAAGTTTTCATTTTCACATTGCATGAGCTAAATTATGGATCATTTTGTTCAACTGATCCTTAGACAACGTCTCCTCAAAACAACCTGAAACAATTCAAGTTTTTGTTCATGTGATAGATGCTAGTCCTAAAAATTCCATTTGTGTTTAATAAAATCTGTAAATGTTTCTTCTCTATCCTCAACCCCTGGATACTGATGGTACTTTGTAACTGACTCAACTTACCTAATAGGCATAATAATAATAAAACAGCTAATATTTATTAAGGGTCTATTTTAAACTGATCAATTAAACTAAAATGCATACCATTTAATCCATAACACAAAACTTCAATTATTTTGGATATTTTCTGAAGTAATATTTGTGGAAACCTAGTAATACCTTCTTTACTTTTCAGTATAATAGGGATATATTAATGTCACTATTGACTATTTATATGGGACATAAAAAATATGTGTTATCTTATCTGCATATTAATTAGTGGTTGTCAAATTGCTTCTGAGGTAGTTATTTTTGGAACACATTTGTTGTTACTTTTATAATATAAATTAAATAATTCAGTTTTCTCATTCCCACCAGTTCCACTGGAATATGTACATTGAATTAAGTTTCAATCTAATTATCATCGTCACTCATGAAACAATATTTGAGTCATTTTTCTGTATGAAAAACTTATCAAACTTCCACATTGCTACTGATTTTTATCTAGTAGCATTTAACCTATCAGATATACAAATTTTACTGTCAATTTCACCTTGTTATGTTTAACCTACTCCTCATCAAATTCGAATTTTTTTAAAATGAAAATCATACAGCCTTTGCATGAACAAAAACCCTCTCATTCACTTTTTGCTTTCTGCCACTTTTCCACATGGCATTACACAGTATATACTTTTAAGGTGAGCCACTGTTCTGAAAGCCTGTGTAACAGTGTAGATTCATTCTTTGTTTTATGATGCAGTATTACTTAGATGCTAGATAGTCATAATCATAATGTGAACAGTGCACTGTCACTGGGTCAAATGTACTCTTTGAGCGTGGAAGGTATGTAGACATGATTTGGAGGTTTGTTGAATGGAAAAACATTAAATGCCAACTCATAACAAAGGAGTCCACATGAGTAAGGCAAAGTAGAAAGCAGTAGAAATGAGTTCTTTTGACATACTTGTCATCTTCACAATGGTTTCTGAAGAAATATTGAATTTGTCTAAAGCTTATTCTTTAATCAACTATTTAGTGACCTTATTTTTAGTGTTTTCATGAAATAATAGTGGACTCTCTATTGTTATAAAAATGAATGACACTTTTCACTATCTAAAGATTGCATAATTCATTGTATACATGTAAAACAAGATCAAGAATCTTGTAATAATTTCAGATGAAACAATGCATTTGGAACTTTATTCATAAGAGTTAAAACATTTTAAAATGAGAAAAAATAATTACTTGAAGGTCATACCTAAGTTCTTAAAATTAATAAAATATATTATGTTTCAAGGTAATGCAAGACAAAGCAATGTATTCAATGGATCCAAATAATAAACTGAGGAATATGAATATTTTTGACTTGAAATATCTAAATTTTGTTTATAAAATTTCTTTGCTTTGCTGCATTGAATACTCATCACTCCTTAATTCTTTCATTAGGTTTCTTATCAAAGTAATCAATATTATACTAATAAGCAATATTTCCATAGTGTTATTTCACTGATACTGACATAGCTGAAAGTATTTGAGGAAACAGGTTGAATTTGTCATATAGTTTCAGGAGCAAATAAATATATACATACATAATCCAAGTTACATGAATTTTTAGCAGCCTGAAATATTTATTATGGTCGACCTTTGGTTCCTTGTCTGTTGATATCATGGAAGGGTTTTTTTTTGTATTGTTTTTCAAACTACGCTTTACTTATGCTTCTTCTATTAGTTTAGAAAAGATTATTTATCCTTTAGATAGTATTAAATTAACATGGTTCTTACTCAAAAAAGAAAAATCAAATCACTAAAATATATTTTATTTCATTGACATGTCTTCTGTAGCCTAAAATATACATGCATTCAAACAGCAGTTGGAAATGTCAACTGCGTTTGACACCAGCCAATGGATGAAAATGATTTGTCTTATTGACTTAACTCCCACAATTAGACCTGTTCATCATGGCTGCTGCATAGCGTGCTTTAGTTACAGCGACCTGTGCTGTTATAAGGAATGAGTTTTGGAAATGTTCTTTATCCTCCCAAATAAAGTTAGTGCATCCACATTTGGAAACTGACAGCAGTAATATCCCCCAACTAAAGCTAGAGCTTAGTCCTGTTATACTTATTAAAAAGCCTATTCATACAAATTAAATCCATTCCATATCCTGGCCTCTGATGACAGCTCCATTTTTTTCCTTGTCTGGTTTGAATTACCTCAAGTCTGTACCCAGAAAGAATTTATCCCTTTCAAGAGACTTCTCCAAGCCTATAATAAATTCACATGGGTCATCCCATCAATGTAGTGAATTTGCATTATTATTTCATTATGAGTAGGAAAGAAAGCGGATTAGATCTCTCCCAGCATTGGCAGAGTCTAATTCAACCTGAACACATGATTAAAGCTGGCATTTATGACTATAACTGTCAAAGAAAACTAATTGTAAACTGAGAGCTGTGGATAATTATGGCTTTTGCTATTAAACCATTTCTCTCCTATTTATCATAGAACCAACTACAGACTTTACTACTGTTTGCATTTAGTTCTCTGATTACTATGAACCTACTTATGCAAATGAAAATTGATCTCCATTCTCCAATGGAGGGCTTTGTGTAGACCTAAGTTCAATCAGGCTTTAGTATGTGTGTTTTACTTTTTTTTTCCTTTTAGATTTTTTTTTGGACAAGGTGAAGTGACACTAACACCGCTGTTCCAAGTCACTGCATTTTGCACGGTTTTAATTACAAACCCTGAGGCAGCTACCTGCTAATCAGTTTTACACGTATGCTATTTGAACTACCTTATATACGATTTTTAAAAATTATCCCCTATTACGTGCCCATATATATGTAAAGCCTTTAGAATCATGTACATACATGTTCACATTTTTCATGTTAATATATATTTACACAGGTATGAATATGCATATACAAAATCACACATATAACTATGCATATTGAAAGATATGTATACTATATACATGTGCATACATATATACATATACGTTCATGCACATACATACATATGTACAAAGAAACATATGAATATATCCCTGCTAAACCTTGTAAGCCCTTAATGATGTAACAAATATCATTATAATTTTATGGGAAGCTGTTTAGGATAGCAGCTAATAGCACTAGCTAATCTCACTACTTAGGATTCAGTTCCAGTTTTACCGTTTACCAGCTATGCACCTTTGTACAACTTCCTCATTTTAAAAATGCGTAAATATTATTATGATAGGATAATTAAATGAAATAATTGTTGTAGACTCACTTGCACTCAGTAAGTGTTCAATTAATGTGGGCATTTACCTAGTTTTACAAAATGCTGTTCTTGCGACGGTGAACCACTGTGTTTGTCTGAATTTGTGTGGCAATGTACTTTGAGGTGAAATATAATAATAGCAATTGGTATAATTCAACTACGTGCTTCCATTTTATGGGACAATTGTAATTCAGGAAATTGTATTCCGCAAAGACAATTAAAAGCTTAAGTAGCAGAATTTAATTTTTATAACTGTAAAAATTATTTATGAATAGTAAATCACACATCAAAGGAAAAAAATAGCTTCTTTTATCTGGTGTCCTGGTTTTCAGGTCAGGAAATAGTTTCATTGAATCCTATGAAATGCTATTGAAAATGAAAATAAAATGAATTATATGTTATATGAATAAAATGAATTATATGATAAAAATAGGCTATTTTAAAATATCAAACAGTGGGAAGTGTTGCTATTATGGATATTTATATAGTTACAGTAGGCACAGGAACGCCTGCGTTTTACTCCATTGATACCTACATTTTTGGAAACAAAACGTTTCATTGAACAAATGCACAAAGATTTTGAAAATGGGAAGGGTCATTGAGAATGCCCAGCTCAATTACCAAAATTATATTTTATCACTTCTGAGGGTCAACAAAGATAACGTTTCATTCGCAATCACTCAGCAATATTGAAATTGAAACCGATGGGTTACAGGATTCTGTAACTGCACCAAGTTTAATCAGTGTGAATGATTACAATCATTTATTTCTACTACAAAAGGTAATATTAGTTTATAATCAACTTGAGATGATATTTGCAGTAATCGAAAATGGAGACCTGAATAAAGAACTGTTTTTCTTATTCTTGTCTTTTCTTATGAAATAAAAGAACTTTTAAAACTATCCCTGGTCTCATGACTCACTGAGGAACTGTTGTGTTTGTGTATTACCCTCCCATCTCTGCATGAGCAGAAATATTTCGGCAGTTACATTAATTGTGCACATACATTGTTTGCACCACCGTTTCACTTATCATTAGTTCATAAACATTGATCCGTGTTTTTACATGATCTCTGTATTATCATCTAAATGACCTCTTCAAATGCTATTGAGTCAATAGGCCATAATTTACTGAAACTATGCCTTACTCTTGTGAGAATTTTAGGCTGTTTTAAATTGTTATGTATATGGATCAGTAAGAAAATCTCTGAGGTTCTTTGCTTCAATTTTTTATTCATACAAATATTTGGAATCAGATTACATTTTTGAAAAGTATGAAACTAACTATGATTTTTAAAATTTTTTGCCATATTATTCTCCAAAAGGATGGTATAAGACATAAGGTTTTTTCCTAAGGGAATTATAGTGTCATTTTGGTTTTATTTTTATTATTTTATTAATTTGTCAATGGTATATAAACATTAAAATCCATTCCGTAATGTTAGGTTAAAGACCAAAGATAACAAATCAACAATCCTGAAATCAAGTTCATTCTCTATGTATACATTAAATGACATCTAATTGTTTGGTTTTTACTTTCTGACAGCTTGCACTTTGCTTATGTGTCCTGAAGGACCACTGATAAATAAATTATGCTTGCATTTCAGAAGTTTTAATTTCATATTAAAATGACAACCTGAGTCAACACTTGTGATGGAAGCAACTTTTCTCAAGAAATAAAGCATCACTGAACACAACATTTAGCTTCTTTAATTGAAGTTAAAGTGAAAAGATAAACTAAAAATGTGCTTATTCTAGGGTACAGGAGAACATTTTACTCTATGTACCAAATTATCATTAAAATTAAAACTTATAGAGTAAGTAGCACAAAATATATACATATAGTTTCTAAGTCAGATCATGGCACGCATAGGGAAAAATTGTGTACGCAATAAAACTAGCATCACTTTCAATGAGAGAAGCATAAATTCTTTTACAATGATATTATCATAAATTCTTGTAATTCAATGATGATTTGGTACTAGAATTTTACCTAAAAATGATTCTCAGATGAACTTTGTTTAAATTTACACAAGAAACATATTCTAGTGTAGAATTACATTTCTTTCTTGTGTCAAAAATCTCTAGACTCTCCTTTCATTAGCATAAAAAAAATCAACAAAAAATATTTGATTCTGCCAAACTGTTTGTAGTGTCAGGTAAAATTTATTGAAAGTGTTATTAAACATTTGTATGCACATTAAGTAATTTTATTAGATATTTTGTGAGAAACACAGCCCTTAACCATTTTTATTCATCAATCATCCTTAATGATATCTCTGAGTAGACTTGAGATGCAAAGAAGTCATGAAGTAAACCAAGACATTAAAGGATTAAAAATGGAAAACATTTTATGGATTTGTGTTCTCAAGAATATATGAATATACTTTCTCAGGAAATGCAATAGATCTAACCAGGCTATTGCTGGATTTAAGAGGAGTAATCTATCATTGCTCAACAATAGTCCAAAACCTGCTTGTACATTATTTAGCAAAAGAAAGTATATAACCCAAATGAGAGTAAGAAAAACCTAAGCCCAGAAGTATTGAATGGGATGCTAGGAATCTAGCAAGTCTTAAATGACAGTGACTAAAAAAAATACTACACTAGACAAAAATGTAGATGCCTTCATGCTCATTGTGTGGAGGTCAGTGCAATGAAGACTAAGCGAGGCTTATAGCTGAAGTAAGAGCTCTTGGTGATTTGGCTTGAATTTAAGGACTGGTGACTATACACTGAAACTTTATTTTTTTTTCTTTCACTCTAGCATGAAAATTTGAATAAAATCTTTCCTAATGAGGGCCTTAGTAATACAGGAATTTGACAGAACAGTAGGACTCAGGAAAATATTTCCTTTTGCTATTTTCTTGCTTACATTTCTTAATATAGTAATATGTGTGGAAATAACACTTGTTTTTATTTACTTTTTTATTGATTTTTTTAAAAGATTTTTTATTTTTTTCCCTTTTCGCCCCAAAGCCCCCCGGTACATAGTTGTATATTCTTCATTGTGGGTCCTTCTAGTTGTGGCATGTGGGACGCTGGCTCAGCGTGGTTTGATGAGCAGTGCCATGTGCGCGCCCAGGATTCAAACCAACGAAACACTGGGCCGCCTGCAGCGGAGCGCACGAACTTAACCACTCGGCTACGGGGCCAGCCCCACAACTTGTTTTTAAAACAATAAAACCTCTGGGGGCTGGCCCAGTTGTGCAGCAGTTAAGTTTGCACATTCTGCTTCGGTGGTCAGGGGTTCATCGGTTCAGATCCTGGGTGCGGACATGGCATCACTTGGCACGCCATGCTGTGGTAGGTGTCCCACGTACAAAGTAGAGGAAGATGGGCACGGATGTTAGCTCAGGGCCAGGCTTTCTCAGCAAAAAGAGGAGGATTGGCAGCCGATGTTACCTCAGCGCTAATCTTCCTCAAAAATAAATAAAATAAAATAAAATAAAACCTCTATCTTTATTTTAAGTGCCAACTGCCACCAAAAGCACCAGGGCCTTCGCAGTGCAGATCCTGAGTGACACAAAATACAGAAGACTTATTTTCTGAAGAGGGTAGAAGAGGGTATCTACCCTGGAGAAGCCATATGCATCTGAATAAGTGAGTATTCTGCAGAAAACAGGGGAATTAAATAAGCAAATATATTCTGGAATAAATTCCAGTCCTTTCCCCCTCTGTTTTGGGAATACTAACAGCTAGGCCTTTATTCTCTAGGCAAGATTCTAGAAGATCCTTCTTTGAGAAACATAGAAAATCCAAAAGGAAGCAGGAGAGAAAATGGAGTGGAGGAAATCATAAAATTATTCAATAATATTTCCCAGAGCTAAAAATCATAAGTTTCCTGATTGAAAGCTCTTACTAAATATCCAGAACCGTGAATGAAAACAGATGCACACCGTGAAACATAGTCATTGAATTTCAAATCATAAAGATAACAAGAAAATCCTATAAGTGTCCCCTGAGAAAAACTTGTCTTATGCAAAGATAAAAAGGATAATTTCTACCGTTTCAATTTCAGCATAGGACATGTGAAGGCAAAAGCACAATACTATCAAATTACTGAGCAAAAAGTGATTTCTAACCCAGAATTCTACATCCAGTCAAACTCTCATACAAAGGTGGGGGTAGAGTAAAGACAAACTCAGACAGGTAGCTAAGACTATTGAGATCCTCAACCAAAACGAGAAATTAAACAAAAAAATATTTAAAGGGGAAGTACTTGTGATGATTTCTAGGAATCACGGGATCCAAATATGGCAGAAAAGCCAAAGGAGACTCCAGGATAATGATGAAGGCAGAAACCTACATAACTGCGCTCCACAGGCAGAGGTCAGAGTCCAGACCGGAGCAGGTGAGAAGCAGCGGTAGAGAGTCTTTGAGGAGATCCAATCGATAGTGCGCCTACTAAGTCTGAACGTCTTTCAAGCAGATTTGGACACTTGACTGGATGTTTGAAGTTATATAAGTAGAAAACTATTCAAATAAAAAAGCAAGACAAAACAAAATAAAATCAGTCTGAGGAAAATAATGAGCAAAGAAAACAAAAGAAAAAAATATATCATGCTCCATGGCTCAGTGATGAACAGTCATTATTTTACACACTGGATAATGTTTTAACCCCAAATTTGATGTAACTGCATTAACCAGATGGGAGGGAAGTGTGCTTGTTTGTTGTGGGGATGATGGAGGGAAAGAGAAGAGAATAATAAGAGAAAATCACGTCATTCTTAGTGAGAAGTTAATAGATGATGCCTAAAACTGAAAAATCAGGACGTAGCTATATAATATTACTATGCGTAGATTTGGTGAAACATTTTAAATATTAGTACAAAATTGAAAGTAGGCGACTCTGGGGAGGGAAAAAATTACAGGGTTGGTGGTAAAGGCTTTTCATAGTCCCTACAGAACTATTTGATCCTTCAAACATTGTACATGTTCAACTTTGATTTAATTTAAAAAATACTCGAGTTGAAAAGAGTTGCACATGTCAATTCTGTAGTACAAGGTTTAAGAGCATTGACTCTGGAGTCAGACAGATTGAGTTAATTTGGAATACTAAATTGTTATTTGGAATAACAAATAACTAATTCCATGATGGACAGATTATTTAATTTCTCTTTTAGTCAGTTTCTTGCTTCGATAAAGAGATGATCTAGGATTTATTGGTAATTTTTATGTAGATTTAATGAAATGTTCTATGTAAAGTGAATAGAACTTCTTGGTACATAGACGTTGTTGTAACTACTATTAACACTAATATTACCTCATTGTAACATGAACTTCTCATTCCAGACCTCCAGTCCTTCAGTTCCCCACCCCAAAGAAAATTGGTAATTTTGTGTGTCATCTAGAGATAGTCCTTATATATATGAACATTATATACAATGTAATATATATATTTGTATGTATGTGTAGGTATATATGATTATACATATATATTTTCACTTTTTACAAATAGAAACGTAATACAGATAATATTTTTATCTAGCATGTATCATTTAAAAGCATGTGAACCAATAGAGGTCTAACCTTTATTTTTTCATGCGGCAAAGTCTTTCATTATTTAAATATATCATACTTTATCTTCTTAACTACTGGTGTATATCAATGAGGCTCTGGTCTTATATTCTGAAAAAGTAGCGCTGTAATTTCTCAAATGAGGGAGCTCATTTGTAGTATAATCTAGGAGTTGAATCACTTCTAGATTAACTGATAGCAGTTTTTAAAATTTTAACCGACGCTAAGGAATTGTAAGAGTTTCTCAAACCCTAAAACTTACCCTGCTGCCTACTCTGCCAGCCTCCACAGACTGAGGACTTAGTGAATTAAGTATTAATGGAGAGAGTGTGTATAGAGATATAAGATATGTGCCCTTTTCCGTAAAATCAGGTTGACCCATTTCACCAGGCTGGTGAGGATTCTAGTGTGAGGCTAGAATGAAAGAATGCACATCAATAATGTTTATTCATTAATTTGCTATTTTAACAATTATTGGTTGAGTAGCTACTGTGTGCCAGTAGGTGGTGGTCACAATAAAGAAAATTTAACAATATTCCTAATTAATTTATCAAATTTTCAAAGTTACAAAGTAGGAGGGAGAGAAGTCTCCAGTCTATTGGATTCAGGGAAAGTAGAAGTTTACTATATTCTGAAAGTTTATTAAAAAACACACTTAGAAGCCAAGAAACAAAAAAGAAAGAAAAAGAGAAAAGAAAGCTCAAGGTTTTTGTCTTTTTTTGGCTTGAATTGTCTGATTAATTTCTTCATTTCATTTTCTCAGCTTAAATACATATTAAACACATATATCTTGTGAGTTACAAAAATATTTTGCTTAAGATAATGCGATCTGTTTCTACTGCATTTCTCCACCCTGCCGTTTTCTGACGGTTTCCTTTGAGCATTTGCTCTTGTAATTTTCTAAAGCAATATACAGCCCTGTGATGCCTGTGAGGACCCTGTAAATGGATATCTCTGTCTTCCCAGTAAAATCATTAATCCATCCTTTATGTTGATGCAGTAAAAGGAGCATCAGGCATAGAGTATCTGAGAGAAAAAAGTAAAAGTGTTCAATTTATCAAGGTCTGAAATAAACCAAAAGCATAGAATAGAAAAAAATATAATTCAATCTACAAGTGTTTAAATGAGAAATGACTGGGAGGTTTTACTGACGGAGAAGTAGATGTGCTCTCCATCAATTTAAAAAAAAATTAAGCTACCCCCTCCTGGGAGATTTTTAGACATAAATGTCAAAAATGAAATATGCCATTCATGTGCCCACTTTCAGATACGGAGAAATCAAGATGATGTCAAATGTAACAATAACACTGAAGTTTAAGATGATTTCATACACTGAAAGTCTGCTGCTCAGACACAGCTCACAAAATGTTTTTTGACTTGAAAATAGTTTTAAAAATATACCATCAATTAAAACGCAGGAGATTTCACACGCAAACACAAATATCTGGATTTTGTTGAACAATTTGAATAGCTGGCACATTGGACCCAAGCTGAGTAGTGGTGCACACTCTGGTTTGCCACCCGCCTTGTCAATCTGTAATGTCTCGATCATGAAGTCGAGTCTTAGTTCACAGTAGCATCGTGTTTCTTCTGTTGCTTTTCCTCTTCTTGGAGAACCAAAAGTGGAACATGAAAGAGAGAGTTTCAAGTTTTAAGGAAATTAGAGAGGGTGGAAACGGTAGAAATGAAGAATGCTCTTATTTTTTAATATATGCAATATGAGTGCCCAGAAAATTCAAGATAGCATTTTCATATATCCAGCCAAATTTCCGTACTTATTTTTTCTCGACTGGAATCTGTTAGCTTTTGATTTTGAGATATCTCATTTAAGAGGACTTGAGCAGGTCTTTTGGTTCTGGTTAAGAGCGTAAATGGTGATAAAAGTCTCCCACATAAAGCAACCAGAAGAAGAGTAAAAACCCAGTGACTACTTACAAAACTACACATGCTCTTACTGTATGAGCCAGAAATCATGCTCCTTGGTATTCACCCGAAGGAGTTGAAAACTTATGTCCACACAAAAACCTGCGTATGGTTATTTATAGCGGCTTTATTCATAATTTTCAAAACTTGGAAGCAACCAACATGTCCTTCAGTAGGTGAATGGATAAATAAACTGTGGTACCTCGAGACAATGGACTACTTTTCAGCACTAAAAAGAAATTAGCTATCAAGTCATGAAAAGGCATGGAGGAATCCTGAACGCATATTGCTGAGTGAAAGAAACCAATCTGAGAAGGTTACATACTGCATGATTCCAGCTACATGACCTTCTGGAAAAGGCAATGATACGATGGAGATAGTAAAAAGTAGCGGTTGGCAGGGATTGGAGAGGAAGGGAAGGTTGACTAGGTGGGGCACAGAGGATTTTTAGGGCAGTGAAAATATTCTGTATGATGCTAAATGATGAATACAAGTTATTGCACATTTGTTCAAACCCATAAAAAGTGCACACCAAGAGTGAACTCTAATGTAAACTATAGACTTTGGGTGATTATGATGTGTCAGTGTAGGTTCACTAATTGTAACAAATGTACAGTTCTGGTGGGAGTTGTCGATTATGAGGGATGCTATGCATGTGCGGGGGTATATGGGAAATCTCTGCATCTTTCTGTCAATTTTTCTGTGAATCTAAAACTGCTCTAAATTTAGTTTTTCTCTGAAATTAAAAAAACAAACATTGGGCACATTTTCAGTGCAAGAAAAAGGCAGAGAAAAACCAGAACTCTAATTACCTTTGAGTAATACCAAAAGCACCTGAGACCAAAGGAACCATTTAGGAAGGCTGTGCAAATCATAATTGTTCTGTGGAAAAGAGCAAGGAGTGTGGAGGGGGCCTTGTAATGGTAGATCTCAGAAGTCTTCAGCAAATACTCACTCTCAGAGGGGAGATCCTCTCTGACAGGGAACCACTCTGAGCAAAAGTGACTCTAGTCCATTTACCATCTCTGTAAACATGCTCTAGAGATGGCAAATGTCAGAAAGTGGCAGCAAAATACACCTTAAAAAAGGAAATCATCAGGGCTGGCCCCGTGGCCGAGTGGTTAAGTTCTCGCGTTCAGCTGCAGGCAGCCCAGTGTTTCGTTGGTTCGAATCCTGGGTGCGGACATGGCACTGCTCATCAAACCACGCTGAGGCAGCATCCCACATGCCACAACAAGAAGGACCCACAACGAAGAATATACAACTGTGTACTGGGGGGCTTTGGGGAGAAAAAGAAAAAAAAAATAAAATCCTTAAAAAAGAAAAAAATGAACTCATCACCCAGGAAGGCAGGTGCATCATCCCTCGATCCAGCAGTCTAAGAAACCAGAGAGACGCTGGATTACAGAAAAGCCCTCTTGAAGAATGTCAGGTTCTGTGAGGGCCAACTATACAGAAATACCAGTTTTATAACAACCTGTTGCTGTAGTCAGAGAAAATGAAGCCTTTAAACAAGACACCTGGAAAACTATAAATATATTTTATATTACACACACAGACACACACATATATATAGACTGAGAGAGAGAATCAATTTCCATTGAAGAACAAGAAAGTTTTCAAAGCAATAACCATTCCTTCCCAAAAAAGCTCTAGTCTCATTTGGTTTCACAAGAAATACTATGAAATATTTAAGAACACAAAACACAAAAGGTCATTTTGAACATAGAAAATAAGAACGTTTCTGGAGTCTTCTCACACTTCAAGCATAAATTTGATAATTTTTATTTTAATTTTAAAAATTTATCAAAGACAAATATATGTATAATATGGAACTCTAAATGTCTGTTGATGGATGAATGGAAAAAGACAAGTAGTTATATATACAATGTAATATTATTGATTCTTAAAAAGAAAAAATTTCTGCCATTTGCAACAACATGGATGACCTTGGAGGACACTATGCTACGTGAAATGAGTCAGACATAGAAAGACAAATGCTGCATGATCTCACTTACATGTAGAATCAAATAGAGTCAAACGCAAAAGCAGAGGTAGAATGGTGGTTTCCAGGGGCTGGAGGAAGGAGAAATGGGGACATGTTGGTCGTGAGGTACAAAGTTTCAGTTGTGCAGGATGAATAAGTTCTGGACATCTAATGTACAACACTGTGACTATAGTTAACAATATTGTATTGTATACTGGAAATTTGCCAAGAGGTTAGATCTTAAGTGTTCTAACCATACGCACAAAAAAGAAGATGGTAATTATGAAGTAACGGGTCTGTTGATTAGCTTGACTGTGGTGATTATTTCATAATGAATACCAAATCACCAACTTGTACACCTTAAATATATACAATTTTTAATTGTCAATATACTTCAATAAAGCTGTAAAAAATAATGTATTTTTATGTAATAATGCTAAATATTAGCAGAAATCCAGGAACACTTCAGAGTATAATATAATTTAGTGGGGTTTATTTCAGCACTAGATTGGTTCACTATTAAGGTATTATATATTAACCTAATTTATAATATTTGGGAAGTGCAAAAATATCACTTGAGCATTTCTGTAGATGCTGAAAATTCCTTTCACAAAATTTAATTCCATGGCTTATTAAAAAGAAAAACAACCTCTCAAAATTTGAAAAAGATAGGAATAGATAAAAGTTTCCTTAGCATGATAAAATGTACTAATCTCAACCCAAAGGCTAGTATTATTCTTATTGGGAAGATACTACAGAAGCATTTCCACTAAGGTCAGGAATAAGACAAAGATACATGCTATTACCACTATTATTCAAAAACTTTCTATAGCAATTATCCTATAAAAAAGAAATATAAGATGTATAAACATTACAAGGGGTTAACTAATATTTGCAGATAACTTGGTTTTGCACCTGGAAGGTTAAGAGAATCAAGTGAAAATAACATTATGATAGCAGAACAAAAAATTATCTTATACTAATAGCTAATAATATAAAACATCAATAACTTTCATATACTTCACCAACAGCTATAAGCCAGAAGAAATATGATGGAGGAAATGTCCCGTTTATATTAGTAATGAATAAGATAATTGGATGGAAAATAAACTTTGCAAGAAATGATAAAATTCTACATTAAAATATTTTCCAGCCAGCCCCAGAAACCTATGGGTTAAGTTTGGCGCACTCTGCTTTGATGGCCTGGGTTCCGTTCCTGGGTGTGGACCTTCACCTCTCATCTGTCACTGGCCATGCTGTGGTGGCAGCTCACATATAAAAAGAGGAAGATTGGCATGGATGTTAGCTCAGGTGAATCTTCCTCAGCAAAAAAATAAATAAAATAAAATACATGTATTCAAGTGTTCCTGAATGACGCAAAAATAGTTGTAAACAAGTGGAAAGGCTAGCTATTTTTTAGAAGTCTTAATATCTTTATCTTGCCTATTCGTCCTGTTATTTTACATATTTAATATTATGATACTTACAAATACCATCAGAATTTTTTATGAAATTACTAGTGTTATCTACTTCAGCCCCAGGGGAGGCTGCCCTTCTCAGCAAGCAGAGCCATCTGATTCACACTGGACCGAGAAATAGAGAAGATGTTGCCTGTGACACTTCCGGCCTAAGCCACTGAAAAGTCTGTGAGTACTTCTATTTCTCTCTTCCACTTTGTGACAATCCTGGAGGAGGTTTTGCATCGATGGAGTGGGTTTAAAGATTGGAGCAATCTGGATTGTTGAGTTCCATTGCTGAATAGAGCTATTTGGGGAGTTATTTGGACATGACAGAATTTGTTGGAGCAAAACAAACTTTTTTCTTGAAGCCACTGGAAATTTATGATTGTTTGTTTCTATTACTTAGTCATCTTATTCTGACTAATATGGATGAAAGTTAGTCTCAGAAGTGATGTATTTTTGTAGCAGCAACAAAATATGTGGCATAGACTTAGTCAAAATTGTTACAAATGCAATATTTCACATATAAATGTAATGTAGAGCCAACACTTCATTAAAAATACAGAAATGTTTAGATTAGATTAAAAGTGAAATCTAGTCATATGCTATTTATAAAACAAATAACCAAAAAATGTTTAAAAATCTAAAGTATGAGATAAATGTATCTTGGTCAAATAGAAACAAAAAACAAGGTCATTATCACCATTTCTACTTTACATAATGGTGGACCTATATGTTGAAGGACAAAAAGGAAATAAAAGGTAGGAGATTTTCAAGAACCCTAAATATATCTAATGAAATCTTTTGGCATTTACAATTATTACACTTTCGTAAAAAGCACAAGAGATCCTACTGACAAATTAATACTATCAATGAGTGTGTAGTAAATTTTCTGAACGTACCATAAATAATTTCAAAAGTAAAATTGCATTTTTATACACCAAGAACCGTTTAACATATATAAAATGCCATTTATAATAGCAATAATCATTATAAAGTGTCTCAGAATAAGTCCAACAATAGCTGTGCAATAATGTTTATGGAGAACATTAAAAACTTTATTCAAAGACAGTAAAAAATAAATACTACATTGAAATATAGAACATATTTATGAGAGGAAAAATATCCTAAGGATGGTAATTATCCTCATATTAATTCATAAATTCCTCACAATTTCAATAAAAATTCCCTCAATTTTCTTTTAATTTGGCAAGTGGATTCTCACCATTATATAGGAAACCAAATGGCTAAGAGCAGCCAAGAAAATTTCATAGAAGAACAATTTAGTAAGTCTTAGCCAGCACGTATTATGTTCTAAGATAAAGTTCTAGTAACTAAGATAGTAGTAGTTTAGACAAAAATAGTTTTGCAATCATTAATAATCTATAATAAAAACAATAAAATTCTAACTCACACCAGAAACAACAAACTTTAAGGAGTTCATAAAATTATATCAAAGAATATATTGCTTTGGTAGGGAACAATTTTATAAACAAGATGCAAAAGCACATACCATTAAAATTGGTAATTCTAATTCGTTAAATAGGTACAAATTGGAGGGCAACTTGGCACTATTTAAGAAATTTGAAGATGTACTCACCATATAACACAGCAATTTCACCTCAAGTTATGGACCACAGAAAATTTTTCGTATATTCGTACTGGGAGACATAGATAGACAAGATTGTTTCCAGTAGCAATGTTTATATAGTGAAAAAAACAATAAAAGCAATTTAAATGTTCATCAGCAGGACAGTGGATAAACTGTAGTTATTCATACATTACACAGAATTTATACAGATAAGTAAAAATAAATTATATATTGTTCACACAATAATACAAATAAATCTCAGAAATGGAATACTGAGCAAAAGAGTGGAATTATGTTACACATGAGGATAGATTTTATAAGAAATATTTGTATAAAACAACAATATATAAGTTTTATAAATACATGATTTGCAGAAAAAAATGTTAAAAGAAAGAGATGAGAATGACAACCTCCAAATTTTTGGAAGTGCTTAAATATTAGAAGCAGAGGAGGGGAATGAGATTTCTGAGGGTAATATTGATGATTTCAAGATTATATGTAAGCTGAATTGGGGATACATAGATATACTAATCTTTAGTTTTTAAGGAATTCTGATATATTTCATAATAATAATTTAAAAAGGCTTAATGTTTAACAGTAATTAAAAATGAAAGACTCAACCAATTAAATAAAATTTTAAAAAGCAAATGTTAAGAATATATGTGTAAGATAGGCTTTAATTTTTAGGAAGAAATTTTCTTTTCAGTCATAACATAAATATTAAGAGGTTACATTGTTGAATAGCAATCCTGGATAAGCTACATGTATTTTTCTAAAGGAATAATCAATGTTTTTAGGAGAAAAGTTAGGACTAATTATAAATTAAACTTGCTTCTAGAAAAGTAGATGAGAGGATGCATGGAATGTTACATAAACATAAATTTGCACGTTATGTATCTTTTGCCTACTTAAATTTCTAAAGCGAGAGAGCAAAACTTATATATGTCACAGTCTTCAGAAAACTTCTATTTTGTGAAAGACTCGTAAACTAGGCAGCTTAAAGAATGTAATGATTCAAGAACATGAAATCAGCAGACGACTGATTCAAGTTTTAATAACAGCCAGTTACCTATCCTTGAACTTAATTTACCCAAGTCATTCTGACTTATGTTCTTGTCCTTTGCCTTTTCTGTAAGTATGAGAACTACAATAGCTTGAAATATGAGCATATGTGAACTAGCCTTGTCAAGGTAACTTCTAAACATAATGAGTGTGCTTTGGCAAACCTTGGTAAGCACGGGTCATTTTGTCAAGCGATTCTGTTACAAGATCATGACGATACCTTTGGATTCAGACTCTCATGCTTGAGTAGTTGCTGCCTAAAAGGAATTTACCTCTATTAAACTGATGTAGGAAAGTTCTGCCTTCTTGACAAGACGTTTGAAATGAAATACTGTGTTTAGAATTGACTAGTCCTGGAGATTTCTGCTTTAAAGTACCACCTAGCTAAAAAGTGTCTGGTGCAACCTTTAACAACTTCCACCACTACTAAATTTAAAGATTAGAAAAGATACAAAGTCTCATGACAGCCTAAATAATTATACTCGTAGACAACCTATTTTCCAAATCAAGAAATTAGCTCTAAAACTTCGCAACTTACAATTAAGGTATGCATAGGCTTTCCATAAAACAGACTAAAATTCAAAACGTAGAAAATAGTTTGTACGTTTATTGTTCTTTATTTCCTAAATTAGAGGCTTATGGTGTTGCAATACATTCTATGGTGGCCTCTATTGTTCCTGCCTCCTGGTGTTTATGCTTGGTTCTAAGCGATAGAATGTGATGAAAGTGATGAGGTACTACTCTTATGAACAACTTACCCTCTATGAGACTCTTGCTAGTAAACTCACTTTAGAGACTCTCCTTGTTGGCTTGAAAAAGTAAGCCTTTCTTTTGGGAAAGTCCCAATAGCAAGAAACCACGGACAGTCTACATGAGCTGAGGGTTGGCTGTAGCAGACAGCCAGCAAGAAGCAGATGCCCTCAACTACAACTGCAATGAAATGAATGCTGTCAGTAATTCGAATGAGCTTAGAAGTGGGTTCTTCCTCAGTCAGGCCTTCAGATAGGAATACTGCTTAGCCAATATCTTGACTACAGTCTTCAGAGGGCTTAAGACGAGGACCCAGTTAAGCCATGCCCAGATTTATGACCCTTGGAAATTGTGAGGTACATAGTGTGTTGTTTTCAACTGCTAAGTTTGTGATAATTTGTTGTGCAGCAATAGGTAACTAATAGAGATAGTAACCAGAAAAATACACAGCACACTATTGCATGTTCGATCAACAGTCCCCACTAGTTGAATATTATGTGCATCAGAGGTCAGTGAGTTGAAGAAGGTCTGTGAGAGCGGAGTATACCAGACTATGAGGCTTCGTCAAGCACATGTAAGTCCAAATATCAGAAGAAGGAACAGGAGGTAGAAGAGCTTCCTGGATTAACACAGAAGTGTTGCCCTAGGTGATCATTGTTTGCTAGAGGCAGGTCGTTGTGTTGGAACCTGTGCACATCAACTTGTTCTCTAGTTATAGTAGGAGGAGAGAGCCAACAGCACCTCATAGATTAGAGCAGCAGTTGGCAACTATGCCTTGCAGCTCAACTTTGGCCCCCTACCTGTTTTTGTAAAGATACTTTCGTTGGAACACAGCCATGCTCGTTTGTTTACATATTGTCGTTGGCTGCAATGATGGAGTTGAGCCCTTGTGGAGTTGAGCCGTGTATGGCCTGCAAAGCCTCAAATATTTACTGTTGGGTTCCTTGAAGAAAAAGTTCACTGAGCTCTGGGTTAGAACATGAGATAAAGTGGAACATTCATATATATGTATACATCCACTGGCAAATATTAAATCTAAATAAATCTTACTTTATGTAAGTGTTAATAAGTTAGAAAAATAGAGTCTGAAGACATATTTTAGTACAAGTCATAGGAGTAGCTTTATGAAGGCACGTGGAAATATTACATGTAGGAAAACGACATAAAGAAACATTCAGGATAAAAAGAAATCAGAACAAATGTTTTCGAAAAGCAATTAATCAAAGTTATAACATAAGAAATTTTTCAAGAGATGAATAAATTGGCTTGTTCTTTCAGATTAAAAATTTTACATTTCAGTAAACTTAATAAGAAGTGATGCACACCTTGGTGCACGCTGAATTTGTGAATTACACACACACACACACACACACACACACAAAAGGCAAAAACACTATAAAAAATAGCCAGGTTGAAAGGACGTATTGAATATAAAAAAAGAGTTCCCAGTATGGCAACAGACTTCTTCCACAATAATAAATTAAGATTAAAAGTGGAAAGCTTTGAGACATACAAGCTTGTACTCGATATTTTTATACTCAACTAACTTGTTTTTCAAATGTGCAAGCCAACAAAGTACATACTAAAATATGCAGATGTTCATAAAACATAATTATGAGTTAATTCTGAAAAAATTACATAAATTAATGAAAAATGAAGTAAATTAAGTGCTTATGAATAGAAAACTTAGAAAAGAACTGGCAGGAAATATTGAAACACATTGTCCAGAGTTAAAGCTAAGTAAATGTTTCAAATAGGGTTAAAACTGAATAAAAAAATGTTTAAAATGAAGGATGTATAATTTACAAACAATAATTAAAGCATACTGTTACAAGCTGTCTGATATCTAGAAAGTACTAATAAGGACAGTGTGTTGAATGTCTGGGAGATTATGAGGCTGTAATTAGATAGCACAGTACAGAATAACACATGGCTATAGAGGTTCAGGGGCTATTTCTAAGCAGGAAAAATAGACTACCTTGTATGTAAAATGCATTCTTTATATGTTTAATTGTTAGGTATGATTATCCCTATCCACATCATGATTGGAAGGATATAATCAAGTTATTATCAGCATTATTTCTATGCATAAGAATTATGAGAAATTTATGTTCAGGTTTAACTTCTCTGTATTTTCTAAATTTATTATAGCCACCAGATATTATTTTTCAAAGTAAAGAATATTACAAACTTGTTTGAAATGAATATATCAAAATATTTACTTTGGCTATCAGTAGCATTAGAGATGAATCGTATTTTTATATTTACCTTGATGTAGTTTTAAAGTCAGGATTGTTTGACATTAAAAAAATTATTGTGTAACTAGTGCAGAGCTCATTATTGTTTTATAGAGACTGCATTAGAACAGGGAATAAATTCTATTTGGTAATGACAAACGTCAATACTTAATAGCAACACTGTTTTTGCCAAGTTATTAGTACAAAAATTTGGTTTATGGATACACAAAGTTTGAGAAACAGTTGTTTAGACAGTATTAGCTATCTTCTTTTAAGTTGTGATGCTTTGCTTCTAAATTGACCACCATTATGAAATAATGTGCTATCTTGATAAACGATATGTGGTCACTCGTGGTTATTAATGCCAGATCATAATAAGTAAAATTAATTTCTAGGCAAGTAGGTCATATCCTGCTTCTACAAGAGGATATTTTATGTTTGGTGCTTAATACAAGCATAAAATGCAACAATGGAAAAAATATACATATCTAAAGTGGTACTACTTGGATTTCTTCGTGGCATTTGGAATTTTCATAATTGGGAAAACAGGGTGGCCTGACCTCCAGGGAACAAAGCTGAGGTGGGGGGAGTGGAAACCACGATGAGAGCAGGAGGTAAGAATCACTTGCAACCAGACCACTTAGCCTGGTCAGGAAAGGAGAAGATGACAGCTAAGCTGCAGGTCTTCATAAGGAAGAGTTGTTTCATGTATTGGTTAGAAATAAGGATAGTGCAGAGCTGGGATAACCAGGAGAGGCTGAAAAAGACGACTGCGATTTACAAGGAGAGGCATGGACACAAATAACACAGATTTGGCAACATATTTCTGGTCATTAAAGCAGCTGAGCTTCATAAATCTGGAGGCTGCCAGGATCATTATTTACAGTTCCCCATGTGTAAATCAGTTTGTGGTCAAGGAGCTGGCGTGTGTAATTATTTGTTAATAGTAGGGACATATACAAGAAGGAATACAACAACATCATGCAAAATATGTATTATTTTTATTTTTAAAATAATTTGTTCATGAGAAAGAACAGTTATTTTCATGCAAATGAAATATGGGAATTCAAAATCAGAGCATTTACCATTCAAAATAAGATATAAAATACCTCACAGTTAATATTTACAAGGCAAATAGAATTTTTTTTTTTGCTGAGGAAGATTTGCCCTGAGCTAATGTCTGTTGCCAATCTTTGTCTTTTTTTTTTGCTTGAGGGAGATTAGCCTTGAACTAACATCTGTGACAGTCTTTCTCTATTTTGTATGTGAGATGCCACCACAGCATGGCTGATGAGTGGTTTAGCTCCACTCTGGGATCCAAACCTGCAAACCCAGGTCACCGAAAACCTAACCACCACGCCACCTGGATGGCGCCTCTAATTCGTTTTAATTGAATTGAATATGCAGAAAATTCCTTTGTGAGGCAGCTCAAGACTATAAAGTTTGCTGGTAAATATGTTACATATTACATGTATTGAGGAAACTAGGTAGGTGATGGAAGTAGAAACAACAACAAAAAAAATACAAGAAACTCCTGACAGTATATTCAATAATACTATGAATTCAATGCAAAGTGGAAAACTTGAAAGCAACTGATGAAAGTGACTTTTAAAAAGAAAAAGCGTGGATAAAGTTGAAAGAAAGTAATGTAGAGTCCAGCTGCTAACACAAAGGAGGAAATAGACTTTAGAAATATTTCATACTTCTTGGCATCCTCCTACTCTAAGATTTTCTGTGTTTCAGTTGTTGATGTCCCTAATCCATTAGGGTTTTACTTTTTGGCAAGGTAAGAACAGAAAAGACTTGATTGTGCCACTATAAACAAAGTTTAAGTAATTATATCTCAAAAGCTTTCCAAAAAGCATTTCTCTTCGCTGGACTTTGAAACTGGGTGTTGGAGAAAGCTTCCTGGTGTGGTATTTCTCAGTTTTCATTTTCACTTTGGCTAAGAGGCCTATTTTCGCACTGCCTTTTTCTTATTTTGATAGATCCAAGTTGGTTTCATTTCTCGAGTAGCAGATTATTCTGAAATTATTGCAGGTGGCTAAGAGGATTTGGTTTTGTCTCAAGTTAGGCAGACTTCAATATATCCTAGTTCCATTTGTGAAGCAGATTTTGAAACACTTACCTTTGCTTGCCCATTCTTTATGCACTGCTAAGCAGTTTATCACTTATGTGATACTCTGTAAAATTTAATGTATTTGAAATCAGTGAGAAGTTTGTCTAGATTAGAGTTTTGCTCCAAGCGATGCAAGGAAATAGGTTTCCAGAAATTAAATGGATTTAAAAAAACTTTTTCCCCTATATTTAGGAGCTTGTCTTTTTTTGTCCTGGTTCTATATATTGTTCAACAAATTCACTCTAAATTCTTTGTCAACCATAACTCTGAAATATCTGCCCCATATCTTTATCATTTCCTTGTTTGTTTTCCCAAAGTTCACTCCCTCTATCAAAACTTTATAGGTAATTTGATCATTTCAATCATTTCAGATTGCCTTATCACCTGTGTAAATAGGTGATCTACTTTTATTGGGGTGAGAGGATATTGCCATGAACATTTTGTCTTGGGTAAAAGAGAGCTGATAAGGACAGACTTCCAAGGGAGTCTTTGAGTAAAGGAACTAGGTAAGCCTGTAATATTCAGCATTCCTTTGTTTAACTAATACAATTTTAGAAACAGGAAGTAGATTCTCATGTCTGATGTGTTAGCTCAAGATGTGATTACGACAATTAAAAATAAGACCCTGATTCTGATACAGCATTCTTGTAGGAGGTGGACTGGTAGAGTGCATCACTACTGTAAGGAAAGAAGAAGGTAGAAATGTTCTACAAGAAGAATGCCCCTGGCCACAGGCTGATGCTTAGGGAATCAACTGCAGTCCTTAGCTTATACCCTCAAATAATATGTTCTATTTATTGAATGATGAATATGGACCAGCACCTCCTAAATGCTTTGCCTAGATCAACTAAGATGATCTTAACAACAACCCAATCAGGTAGAACCTTACTGTGCAAAGATAGGGAAACTGAAGCATAACAATGATAAATAAAGGTCATATAGATAGTTCCTTAAAAACCTACTAGACAGCATCTGGAATTGGGTTCTGATATCCATTTACTATGGTCCAAGAAAAGTCACTGACATCTACCTCTTTCAGTCTTCAAAAAGATGCTTGGTTTTTGAGGGTTCAATGATAGCTGGCAGAGAGTTAGTTTTTCTACCACTATTTCCCTATTTGCCTTATAGAGCTGTGATAAACAGACTTGCTTTCTAGAAGATAGGTTCTGTGAGACTCAGTTTAATTTGCCCTTGTAAACAGTTGAGTAGAACTAAGATAGTTCTTTATTTGTATCCTAGATTTTATAAATACACTTAGGGACCACACGATAGTGCTGTTATTTATTTATTGCTTCATTTTATTTGTAGGTCTTAATTAATTTATTTTATTTATATAAGTAAATAAATATACACACACTTGTATTCCAACTAGATGGTAATATCACAAAGATAATCAATTCCAATTCTTCATATCTACAAATAAGAAAAAACTTCAGTCCAGAAGGCCCATATAACTCGTTTGTAGCTATGTAGTTCTTCAGAGACCAAATCAGGAAAAGAACTCAGCAGGGTGGACTCTAGGCTAGCACTCTCTCTTTTTTTTTAAAATATATATATATATATATATTTTGAGGAAGATTAGCCCTGAGCTAACATCTGCTGCCAATCCTCCACTTTTTGCTGAGGAAGACTGGCCCCGAGCTAACATCCATGCCCATCTTCCTCTACTTTATACGTGGGACACCTGCCACAGCATGGCTTGCCAAGCGGTGCCATGTCCGCACTGTGGATCCGAACCAGGGAACCCCAGGCCGCTGAAGGAGAACGTGCAAACTTAACCCCTGTGCCACCGGGCTGGCCCCAAGGCTAGCTCTCTTTTTACTATAACATACAGATGCTGGATAAAAAGGATAAGTTTCATACAGGAGGCAACATAATTTTGCAATTCAGACCAAGATATAGAAATGGTAAGAAATAAAATCGCATTCAAAGCAATTTGGGTAAAAATTAATGTTATATTAAAATGTAAGTCAATTTAATACTGTCATCAGAGAAAATCTACTAATGATACAATTCATGAAGTTTAAGCCAGCAGGAGAAAACTTGGGTTTGTCAGCAATCTGATCATATGCTTGGAAAGTGTAGAGTTGGGTAGAAAACTCTAGACAAGTTTATACTACCATTGCTTGAACTATCTGCTCTGATTACTCACACGTTGGCAGGGAATCTATTCACGTATAATAATTAGAAAGTGCTTTAGATTCAGACAATCCTTGATTAGAATGTTGACAATTCCATGTTCTATTTGTGTGACGTTGGCCAAATTACTTAGATAAGACCTTGGTTCCTTTGTCTATGAAGTGGAGATAATATGGTACATGATTGTTGCTCTCAGTGAAATGTGTAAGGTGTTTAACACCGTCTGACACACAGTACATAATTTAACAAAAATATTGCATCATACTGATTGTTGGTATTACTAAGTGCTCAATGAACAAATCTCTTGCAAATTTTTGTCAAGACTGTTCTAGAGGGTTTAAATCAATAGGCAAAGTACTTTTCCTTTATAGTTGTATGGATAGTTTTTTTGGGGGAGAAGGTTGTAAAGAAAGGGGAGTTGTATAAGGAATCCTAAGTTAAATCTAGATACTTGAAATATGCTCTGAGGAAGCATAAGACTAGAAAATGTACAAGTTCTCACTTAATGGGTTGTGAAATAAGTGCATGGAGGAAAATAGAAAATGTTACAAGAAAAATTGCTAATAAATAAACAATATTCCTAGAACTTTTAAAATAAGTGATAAGAGAAGCTGTAAACATGACAATCAGAGCTGAAGGCAGATCAGTTAGAATGGCTTTACGTAGCAGTGAACTCTGAGCAGATGTGAGCAAAGATGTGATGAGTAGAGAAGAATGTAAGAGACTCTCCAAGTGTGAGGAAGGGCTTTAGAGAAAACTTGAAGCTGTGAGCTAACAAATTCTACATGGATGACTATAAATATATTTCTTTAGCTGAAATGGAAATTCTTGCCTAGGAGTTAGAGAATATGAAAGTGTGACTGATGGTTCAAAAAATGTTTGCTATTTATTCCTATGACAGTAAATATTGGATGAACATACAATAATGGGATCCACAATGTCTTTTAAGTTTTGGGCAGAGATCCCACTGATGGGAGTAGTAATACAATCCAAAAATTGCATTATTTAAAAAATAATTATATTTAGGGAATATGTTACAGTCTTGAATTGGATCTACCATTCAGTTATTAACTTTGTGCCGGCAGTTGATATAATTTTGTGGTCAGTGTTGGCTTCTTCTATGCCTGTGATGCTTACTTTTGTGTGACATAAATGATGATCTTAGTTTTATGTTTTCTACCAAAGATATACATATTGCTTTTTAGCTCATAAATTTGTTAAGCAGTTCAATTCAGAAGAAGCAAAAGCAAGTTCCTGGTTGAACAACTTTAATTCCACTTATGAAATAATTTTATAAAAATGACAAGTGTCCTTCATATAGGGTAAAAATTTTAAAAGTCCATAATCCATTGATTTATTGATTAGTATTTCCCAGTTTAGACCAAAAACAGGCTATCCTGCAAAAAAGAGGTAAAATATCCATGGTGACTTTTAAATTAATCAGACAGTAAAATGTAGTGAGTTGCCTAGTTAGGGATTTCTATAATTCCCCTGTGAATAGTGTCTCTAATTGTTAGCCCAGATCATTTTAGGTAGTGCCACCTTTAACTACTCAGTGTTTATGGTTTATTACTGCCACTGTATGACATGGTTGTGCACAGTTCAGGCAGATTTTCACCTTTCGCTTTTGTACTCCACAATCTAAATATGCATTGAAGCTGTCTCAAAGGCAATCGTTTGGTAGAAATCTTAATTGGCACTCTAGGCAGAAGTTGTCAGTGATCACACCTCATTGTATACACTGAGCAAACGTTTTTTTCAAACAGAAGGGATAAAAATATGTTTTTCCAATGAAAATTTCTTTTAGAATTGCTTTTACTCAGTTAAAATGATTACATCTACCATCTTAAGTGTATACATTTGTGCACTTCATAAATTGGTGCAACTTACAGATGGAGGCGATATAGTACAATGAATGGACTTTGCAGCCAGACAAGCAAGTATGCAAATCTTGCTTTTAAATGACATCTTCAATACATGAATTTAGATATGAATCTAGAATTGTTTGAACTACCAAAACTATTTTTCCCTCATCTATAAAATAGAGATGTAATGGGATACTACTTTACTGAAAGCCCTCCATATGGTAGTTATTGTCATTATGTCATTATTATTATTATGGTATGTGCTAGCTGTTTCCTCTCCCATTATTCCAAAGCACCTTGTACATAGCTCTAGTTTAATTCTTATCATATTGCTATGTCTCTCTCTTCTGTCTGGAATAAATACAAAACCTGAATAATATCTTATATTCACTATGGAGATACAAATATAAATAAAATTTTTTTACATCCAAGTATATTTTCATTCAAATGAAATCTAAAATTTGCATGCTAAAACAAATACTGGTTTTAGAATTGCCATATTATTACATTATAATTAAATATGTTTAGCACCATATGTAAAATGATTCACACTGCTATTTGAGAACTTTAAGCATTTTTAAACACGATAAAAAATTGCTTTTAAAAAAAAGGTAGTTGGTGCTAGTGCACATACACAGACAGCTTGATAAAACAGAGATAAAATGATCATTGAAGTAAGAATGACTTGGGTTCAAATCAAATTTTTTAACCTTGCCATATAAGAGAATGAAGATGGAGCACAGAAGAAAATCATAAGAAATAACGGCAGAAGGTTGATGCAAGAACATGAATTGGGAAAAGAAAAAAAATGGGAGGAAAAATTAACAAAAGAGATCAAATACAGGTGGGATTGGGCTAAAGATACGGAGAAAGTGAAGTAGTAGGAAAAATAGTGAAAATAAGGAAAGATGTGTTTTCTCATTTTACCCAGGACTACTGTATGCAGCTAGCCTTTGGAAAGAGGGTTGCACGATTCAAATCAAAGGGGAAATCAATTTATATTGCCTTTATCCCTTTCTGGAAATTGATGGTGAGATAAAAGAGGAAGACAGTTGGTTCTGCTGTACTAAAGAGTGGGTTTCTGAGTAGGTGGTCCTTTTGTTTTGGCAGAAGTATTAAAGAGTCTTTGAATACGGCAAAAAGAGGTCTAGAAATTGCAGGAGAGTAAGAAAGAAAAACTGAAGGGGGAAAAGAGATCTTGAGGGGAGGAGGGAACAGAGCCATGTGGCCATATAAAAGCCCTCTGTTGCACTAGAACGTAGATTATATATGTCTACACTTGTGTGAGTGATGTCTGGGCGGAAACTCAGGGGACAGGAGCTCAGTTCCACACCTGGGATGATGTAGTAGCATGTTGGGCCAGCAATGCGAGGATTATGTGACGGTCCATAAATGAGCAAATATAACTAGCAGTGATTATGAAAAGCGCTATTCCACCACAGCTGGGATAGATTTTCAGTCAATTATATTCAACAGATCTACAAAGATAGGGCACCTGAGTTGACGTCCAGCTCAAAGGGAGTGGAGATAGGTACACAGAGTAACATACTCAGTGTGAGTCAGCTGTTTTAGAGATGAATCAGTTATTCAAAAAAACAAAGGAAAGATGATTTCTTAAAAGAGTTAGTGCTAATTTTGTTTTTAGCCATTTGGTTAGCAGTTGTTAGTTACATAATTACCCCTCCAAATTTTTAACCAGTTCATCTGGTTAGTAATTAGAAAATCACTTTTTGGTCAAGGACCCAGCTTTAGTCACTGCAAGAAGACAGTGAGGATGACCCAGGCTTACGCTGTGCAGTGTCAGCAGAGACGGCTTTGACTCAAGCGAATAGCTGTTGCTTCCATTTCTCAGGCAGTTGGACTTACCAGGGAAGTGGATTTTCAGAGGCAATTCACCTTCTGGCTGCTTTTCTAAAAGACTACATTAACAGACAAGGGCTTCCAGTGTACTTGATTTTGAAATATCATGTGACTTTAAATCTGTAGGTCATATTTGGTGCACAACATATCTTGAATATATTTACCTGCTTCTTGCTTTCAAAACAAATTGGACTCAGTGGTGGAAAATTCATCTGTACACCAATATTCATTTACTATAGGCCAAAACTTGAATTATATTGAAATAATTTCTTCTAAAACCTTAAGATTTAAGCCACTTTTCACCAAGTGTCCAGGAATTCTGAAGGGAGATGAATTAGAAGAAATGGTAGCTAACATATTTCCATTTTTAATAAACATTTTGTTGGAGTATAACATATATGCTGAAAATGCACAAATCACCATTATCGCAAAGTGAACTGACATTTATCTTCTCGGTCTCTCCATCTCTGTCTCTCTCTCTCTATATATATATCTGGTTTATGAAACCATTCTCTTTTGTGGAATACAATAAAAATACAGCTTTGTATTGTCTTCCACGTACTATTAAAATGTATTTGGTGTGAGAAAATTAGATATTCCCTTGGTCATTTGCTGAAAGCTGGGACTCTGGCCGAGACACTCTACAATCTTATCTTTCTGGTCATTCTTTGATATTAAAGGACTCAGTCACTTCAAACTGTAACCACAATCTCAATTTGTTGGTTCAAATTTTTCAGTCCCAGGAAATCATCAAAACTGTGAACTTGCTTTAACATTCGGTCCTGTCCCCTCCCCACAGCCAGGGCCACGGTGGGGAGGGTGCTTCCCTCTTTTGCTTTTTTCTGATCAGAGCATGTCCTTCTCCCTACTGCTCCATATCCGCTTGATTCTCACCTCACCAAATTCAAGCTCAGGGACACAGAAGTGGAGGGAATGGTCTGATCGTCTATGAGCGCAGGTCTATGCGATTTCTGACCCGATCCTTCATGGTACTTCCTGGGTCTTTCAGAGGCTCCTCTCACCTGTCTGTTCCTGCCACAACTCCAGCCTATCTGTGATGCACCTTCTCCTTCAGGTGAGTATTCTTTCTACAGCCTCAATTTTTCCTGCAGTCCATGTCCTGCAGAACCTTCCAGGCAGTCTTCATGGGCAGTCTTTATAATAGCTCTACGCTCCCGTTCTTGTGGTCCCCAAGCATTCTTATGCTTGAGTTAGGAAGATTTACTTCCCAAATATCTTCTTCCTGCCCAGTGGCCTCAGGTCAGTCGCCATGTTCTCTGACCTTGTCATTCTTTTGGCATGTTCCAGATGGAAGCTCAAGGTGTTCCCTTAAATACTGGGAATGCATCTCAAGCTATCCGATGGATCTCCTTGGAGCTCCTGGGAGTGGACTTGAGGTAGTGGACAGGGGCTTGGGAATCGCAGCATAGGAATGACACTCTCCACAAAAGAAAGGAAAACAAAATACTCTTTGCAAGCTTCCCTTTTTATTCTCTGGGTCTGTTTCTATCTTCTCTCTCAGTCAGGAGTCCCAGGGAGAAAGGCCTTCATGTCGTAAAACCATTCTCAAATATTTATTTGAAAATTTTTATTTTGTTCTGGCATCTTATTTGTATGGAACATCTATTGTATCATGAGTCCTTGATACATTATTCTGTTGCATAGATATATGTGTATAACACATGTTTATAAATAAAGTTCTTATATAGCCCCATTCTTCTTTATTTCCTTAAATATATATTATCCATTCCTCATGCGAATAAATTTTTTGTTTCATAAAATTTTAATGGCTGCAGATTATTCCTTTCTATGAATGCACCATATTTTATATAAAATATTTCCTACTTTGGACAGACTGCCTGTCGTGATTTCCTCCCAATTTTTACTACTGTTAACAAAGTTCTACTAACATAAACTCTTTTTGGAAATGTTCATGATTATTTCCTTAGGATAAATTCTTAGAAAGAATTGCTGAGTCAAATGTATGCACATTTTTAAGAGTTTTGGTATATATTGCCAAATTGTCCCCTGGAAAGTTTGTCTCAGCAGCAGTGTATAAAGTTCCTGTTTAATTTCCACTTGGCAATAATGCATATGTAATTTCCTTAATCTTTCTCAGTTGATGAATAAAAATTAAATCTCACTGAGAATTCATCTCTTCTTACTAGCGTGTTTGAAACTATGTATATATACGCACACATATATTAGACATTTTTATTTGATTTTAGAAAATTGTTTATCTCTTTTCCCATTTTCTATCGGCACATTAATTTTTTATTTATTTGTGGTTAAATATTAAAGACATCAAGACTTTGGCCTTCTGTATCCATCAGAATCTAGTTGAAAAATAGAAACCACATTGACTATTTCAAACAGAAAATGTAATACTTGAGATGGGTTATAAAAGTTTTGGAACCTCTGAAAGAACCAAAAGGAGATGGGAATGCTAAAGGAATAAAAAGGATGGCGGGATATTACCCTGAGATATGAAAGTCACGTCGCCGCTGGCGGGAGCCGGGAGCCGCACCTGCTGCTGCCTGGTTGTAGGCGCAGCTGTAGCAGCCGCGTCTCCAAATTGGTCTCCCTCATTTCACGATTTTCCTCCTGCATTCGAGTCTCAGCACAATAACCAAGTTGTTGCATTTAATATACAGATTGGACCACACGCTGCCTCTGTTCATAATCATCTAAACATATTTCATCTCATTCAGAGGACAAACTCTAGAACCCGTATGATATTCGTCAGGAACCTTTATTTTACCAGGTCCTGGTCACACAGCCTAAAGCCCTGGCTCCCTCTTCTTTTATTTTAGTCACACTGGTCTACTTGCTTCTCTTCAAATCTGCCAAGCATACTGTCATTTCAGGGACTTCTACTTTCCTCCTGTCTGGAATGATCTTCCCCCACAGATCCCTATTGCTCACTCCCTCACCCACTCGGTTTTTCTCAAATCTTGCCTTTTCAGCCGGGCCTTTTGGACCATCCTATTTAAAATTCCCACCCCAGGGCTGGCACTTGATGTTCTCCTTGCTTGGTTTATTTTCCTCCCTTGCATTCACCAACATCTGAAATATACCATACTTATTCGTTTGTTGCCTGTCTCTTAACTAGAATGCGAGCTTAACGAGGGCTTTTATTTGACGTTTTGTTCACTGCTTTATCTTCATTGCCCAGAATGGTGCCAGCCACTCGAAAGACTCAATAAATATTTGTTTAATTAATGATTTAAAAGCTTACTATATAATTGTCATTATGTTTCTAGACTCTATGTTCTGTGCAGTGATTTACTTGTTCAAATTTGTACCAGTGCTGTTAAATTATTGCATCTCTATGGTAGATTTTAAAGTTTGGAATTTCAAACATCCTTTTTTAAACACACTTTTAATTTAGGATAATTTGAGATTGACAGAACAATTGTGAAGATAGGTGAAGATAGTGCATAAGGTTCCTAAACACCCTACTCCAAGTTTACCTTTAACATCTTATATTAGTACCGTACCTTTGTCACAGTTAATGAATCACTGTTCATACATTATTATTAACTAAGGTCCATATATTATTCAGATATCCTTAGTCTTTAATGTCTTTTTTTTGTTAATCCAGGAATCCCTCCAGGATACTACATTACATTTAATCACCTTGTCTCCTTAGGCTCTTAGGCTATAAAAGTTACTCAGACTTCCTTGTTTTTGATGACTGCATTGGACTGAATGTTTATGTTCCCTCAAAATTCGTATGTTGAAATCCTAATGCTCAGTGTGATGCTATTAGGAGGTGGGGCCAACTGGAGATGATTAAGTCATGAGGGCAAAGCCTTCATGAATGGGATTAGTGTTCTTATGAAAGAGACCTGAGAGATCCCTCACCCCTCCTGCCATGTGAGGACACAGTGAAAAGACAGCAGTCTGTGAACCAGGAAGTGGGCTCTCTTCGGACACCAGATCTTCTGGAATCTTGATCTCACACTTCCCAGCCTCCAGAACTGTGGGAAATTTCTGTTGTTTACAAACCATCTAGTCTATGGTATTTTTCTTCTAGCAGCCAAGGAGGGACTAAGACAATGAACTTAACAGTTTTGAGGAGTACTGGTCAGATATTTTGTAGACTTCCTCTCTATTGGAATTTTTCTGATGTTTTTCTCATGATTAGGTTGGGGTTATGGGTTTTTGGAAGGAATGTCACAGAGGAAAATTGCCCTTCTCATCACATCCTATTAAGGGTACATACTATCAATATGACTTTTCACTGTTGATGTTAACCTTGATCACCGGCTGAGGTCATGTTTTTCAGGTTTCTCCACTGTCAGTTACTCTTTTTTTCCCTCTTTCTATACTATATCCTTTGGAAGGAAGTCAATATATGAAGTTCATACTTACGGAGTAGGGGGTCATGCTCCACTTACTCGAGGGTAGGGTATACACATAAATTTTTTGGAATTCTTCTGCTTGGGAGATTTGCCAATCCTTTTCAATCATTTATTTATATGCATGAATGCATGGATACTCATTTTATACCACTTTATTTTGTTGCTCAAATTGTCATTGCTTTGGCCATTGAGAGCTCTTTATATTGCCTCCTGTTTCCCTTTGACACACCACATGACTGTTTTCTTTTTTTTTTTTTTTTGAGCACTCTCTTATTTTCTGGCACTGAAGATGCTCTAGGCTCATGTTCTATATTTCCTACCCTAGTCCTGGAACAGCCCTTTATCCAAGGGGACCTGAGTTCCTATAATCAAATAATGGTTTAAAAAACCAACATCTGAGCACTAGGGTTCAAATATCTTTATTTATTCACTTATCAATCATTTCTTGTGTACTTTTGCCTATACCTCCTAGATGGATGTTAAAATTATTACTTCACATTTTAAAAAACATCCTACTAAAGTTTTTTATTATAATTGCATATAATGTTTATATATTGACTTGAATTAATATATTTACAATATTGAGTAATTCCCTTCAGGGCTAAGCTCTGTCTCTATTTACTCAAGTCTTCCTCACTATCTTTCAGAAAACTTTATATTTTTCTTCATATTTGCTCTGAGTTTTCCTTGTTAAATTTGCTCTTTTTTTGGGGGGGGTGGGGGAAGATTAGCCCTGAGCTAACTACTGCTAGTCCTCCTCTTTTTTCTGAGGAAGCCTGGCCCTGAGCTAACATCCGTTCCCATCTTCCTCTACTTTATGTGTGGGATGCCTACCACAGCATGGCTTGCCAAGCGGTGCCATGTCTGCACCCGGGATCCGAACCGGCGAACCCCAGGCCGCCAAGAAGCTGAACATGCGCACTTAACCACTGCGCCACCGGGCCAGCCCCAAATTTGCTCTTATATAAAAAAAATTATTTTGTTATTGTGAATAGGTTCTTTTGTTCTATTTACATAACTGGTCATTGTTATATTTATTTCATACATGGAATTTTACTAAACTTATATATTCTAATAGCCTTTCAGGTTATTCTTTGAATAAATAATCATTATGTTGTAAACTACTTTTAGCTTTAATCCCCTGCTTTCCAATACTTACAGTTATCATTTCTTCATGGTGACAAAATTTCCAAGAAATATAATAGTGAAATTCTTTTCTTATTTCTGTTTCAATTTTAGTAAAATGAAAGCATACTCTGATTCAGTAATAGAATCTTGTTAGTCCATGGTAAAAATTAGGACCTATACAATGATAGGTACTTCAGATGTAATTCTGCTAATACGTTTGCAATTTTAAGAAAGCACCTAGAAGTGGAAATGTCAAAATGCCGTAGGACCTACTCTAGGTAAATTGATACCACAAAAACTTTATTGCAGTCATTACAGTTCTAAAGCACACATCAGCTTTCATCAGGATGTTTCTAATACAACTACATATTTCTTATACTTAAAAATAACTATGGGTAATCATTAGGTTTATGGCTTTCTCTTTAATAGGAAAGGATGCTTATTCTTTCAAATGTGAATTTGGTGAAATGTATTGATGAAGCTAATATGAGGCATCAAGGTTTACCACAGATTTAAAAATGGAATCATATAATTTCTGCTTGTTCTTTTTCAAATATTTAGCTGAATGCACAACTGCTTAAAATAAATTAAAGGTAGTCTTTTCTTTCACTGCTATTAGTAGACATTTTTCTTCAAAAGAGATTATTAAATGTTTTATTTTTATTTAAAAAGTGAGTTTATATTCTTAGTTTGTTTGTTTCTCCCTTAAGACAGGGACAATTAAAGGCATAATGGTCCTAGGGATTATTTTGAAAGATGTCTGTTTTTCCTAGAGAAATTTTAGTTCCTGATGGTTTCATGTGTGGAAACATGGATAATCAAGGATATACACTGGAATGAAAGCTAATAGTTATTGTTGACTTGGTCATTATGTTATTGAATGATAACCTTTGGTTTGCAATTACCACCTGACAGAAGGAAGATTAACCAAAGAAGATTAGTTTATGCTTGATGGAAATGTTGAATCTTGGAGAAGAAGGATCTGAAGTAGGAATGGAAAGTAGGGAGGATTTTTCTGAGAATCCAGACATCAAAATTGTGTTACTTAATTCTACTTTTAATACTAACCCGTGAATAAACTTTAAAAGCTCCTCTATTCTTAAGGAAACTAAGATTATTTTAAAGCTTGTATGTATATATTGTGATATGTTCTATAGGAAGGTTTATAAGCAATATTCATACTAACCAATGTATGTAGTCAGAAGAATATTCTTGAAGTTTCATCATTTCCTACATTTCTTCAAAACTTTAAACCTCATTCCTATGTTAACAATTCCCCATCAGCCTGAGGATTATAGGTAGCCAAGATATATTCAGAGAGGTTTATTTTATCATGGACACAGTAGCTCTATTTGTCATTCCAGCTCCCCAAAATTATCCAAAGGCATTTTTGTCTGAAGCTAGCGTGCCGTTGGGGGATTTGTACGGGTTGCCTTAATCCTCTCCAGGCAACGGTGTGAAGATGTGAGTAATGAAAGAACAATGCTCTAAACCAGGAGTTTGACAAACTTTTCTGTGAAGGGCCAGAATATAAATATTTTAGGCTTTGCGGGCCAAACCACCTCTGTACAACTACTCAATTCTGCTGTTGTAGCATGAAAGAAGCTATAGACAATAAATAAATGAATGAGTGTAGCTATGCTTCAATAAAACTCTATTCGACGCTAAATTTGAATTTCATACAATTTCATGTGTCATGAAATATTATTCTGCTTTTGAATTTTTAAACCTTTTAAAAATGTAAAAACCATTCTTAGCTTACCAGCTATACATAAACATGAGACAGACTGAATTTGTTTTCATAGCCATTTGTTTCCATTGACCATTGTTTGCTGACCCCTGATATAAACACTTGGACCTTCCTCTCGATAGAATTTACCCAATAATTCACAATTAACGGTAATAGACTCACCATGTCTTTCAAGGGATACCATACATCTGGTTCTGGGCAAATGTCATCATATTGATCTTTCAAAATGTTTTTTGCCTTCTTTTGGAAGTATTATTTTTAGAAACTATATGAGTTAAGCCAAAGCAACAAAGGCATTATTTCCAGAATTCCTGAACAAAATGTATACCTTACCTTTGTTTTGGTGGGGAAAAAAATTCCTTATATGTAGCAAAGATATCTATTCATTTTTCTGAGACTGTGGATTAATTTTCCACCTGAAAGTACAAGGAGCATTCTCATGAGCAGATGAGGTAAATACGTGTAAATTTCAGTGAAAAGAAGGTATGATATAGTTCAAGATGAGCCCAAGCACATCCTCCCTCTCTCTTCCTACGTTGCACGTCATTAAAGCTTTGCCTTGACAGCAGCATGGGGTAAGCTGGGAGAAGACTGGGAAGTCAGGGAGCTGCTTGAAAGCATCGGGCCACATCAACTTTGAGGTGGGCATGAATATGGTAAAGAGATGAAGAAAAGGCTAAGAAGACATATTTTCTTTAACTTAAAACCTTTGTACATCAATTGCTTAAGACTATTCTAGGTGAACACAATCTATGTATAGTTAAAGTAAAACATTTCCGGGGCCAGCCCAGTGGCATAGTGATTGAGTTCGCATGTTCCACTTCGGTAGGCCAGGGTTTGCAGGTTCAGATCCCAGGTGCGGACCAACACACTGCTTATCAAGCTATGCTGTGGCAGCATCCAACATACAAAGTGGAGGAGGATTTTTACAGATGTTGGCTCAGTGACAATCTTCCTTAAGCAAAAAGAGGAAGGTTGGCAACAGATGTTAGCTCAGGGCCAATCTTCCTCACTAAAAAAGGGGGAAAAAAAAGTAGAACATTTAGGACAGAATGAAGTCTACTGATGATCAGTCTTTCTTTTTGGTCTTTAATGTGAGGAATGCGTGATTTAAAAGCTAAAGCCTAAAAAGAATAAATAAGTTGCTTATTTCAGCTGAAAAAAAGCAAAATGATGAGTAGAAACACAATGTTTATTTTGAATAATTTGAAAAGTTTTCTAACTATGTGATGAAATGATCCAAAGCACTGAAAAGACTCTCTAGTAATTGAAAATAAAACGTTGAAAGTAACAAATTATCTATAAATTTAAAAATGCAAATTGTTTGGCATTGGCTTTTGTAAAAGAAAAAAGATTTTGATATTGGCAAGAGATTGTGCTAAGCTTATTTTATCTCAGATTTGTAGCATGAATGTACATCCTGAATGTTCAGGCACAATATATGTAGTATAACCAAATAAAATATGAACTCTTTCACATTGGTTAAGAGTTATTTTTCAGATTTGATCTAGTTTTGACTTGTTTAACATATGCCTGGGGCTTATGTTGAGTAGTTTGAATTTATTTAAATAATATGTATTTTACTGTGTATACATAGACACATTGAGTACATTCAATAATGTCAAAAATATACAGTGCCATGCAAAATCCATCACTTAATATAATTGACCTGGAAGTAGTAATTCCACATTTATCTCCCAAGCTGGTCAGCAGAAGATAGAATTAAAATGTCTATTGAAATGTTTTAGTCAGTGTGCATTCTCCACCTAAAATTTTGGTTGGATGAAGTCCAGAAGGACTTTCTTTGTCTTTCTCATATTTATCAAATGCTAAAGTAGAGTAAAGGCAACAACAATATAAAAGACTTGTCATAAATGGAAAACCTTAAAATTAACAATTTTTGTCATTCTGAGGTTTTTCTAAGACCTCACATTTGGCTACAGAAAAGCAAGGTGGTTTCCATCTTTTCAAGACACAATGCAGTACGTTGTTCATTGGGCCAGCTGGCCTGCCAAAATTCCTTGGCAAAGGGAAGCCTCTGGCCAGCTAACTGTGATATAATAAATGATCCGACCAGATTGTCAATGAATTGAGATCTGAAGTTAGAGCCGCTTTGGGGATGGAGAAATTAGTTATTTCTCTTCAACTCTTGCCCCTAAAAATATGAAAGCTCTGAAAAGCGTACCACAAATCTCCAGAGAATTAATACTGTAGCAAGTAGTGGTGTGTTTCTCATTTGTCTAATGTTATGACTCATTTACTTATTTACAAGAGAATTCTCATTATTAAACATTTATTATGTCTGATTTTAAATATAACACATGTTCATTTGGATAATATGGCAAAGTTTAAAGAAAAAAATAACAGCTATCCATAATTTTACTCCCACTCACATGCATTGTTAAAATTTTGATGCATTAATAGCTGTGTTTTTCTCTGCATTTGTAGATTATATTACATGTTGTGTGTGTTACTTTGTATTCTACTTTTAATGCTTCATGTTATAGCATAAGCAATTTATGAAGTCATAAAAGTCCTCATAAATACTACTTAAATATTTTTAAGTATTCAATCATAACAATAATTTTTGGTCATTTAATGTACCTACATACCAATATCATTATAACTTCAATATAAATTATTTTACTATCTAGATTTGCTCATACACATTGCTTCAGTTTTCCGCATTTATATTCTAAGATAACATGAACTATAATCCTGATATCTGTTTTAAATTGTTGCCTTTTTTCAATTTTTGTAGCTGCTGCCCTAGTAAATTTATTTTAAAAAGATAGAACTGTATGTCAGAAATCACTTTCAAAAAATTTTGATGGTCCCCACTGAGCATCTGCATAGAACCAGTAGGGTTCTATGTCATGTCAGCCAACATGCGAGGTTCCTAAGTTTGTTTTGTGCTCCTTTTGACATCCTGTTTGGTGTCGACTTCCTCTGCCTGAGCATGTTTGTTTCATACATTCTCTTCATTAGAATGTTTTTAAGTTCTGTTCTATCTTGGGTAAGAAAATTTATTCAGATAAGTTAAATTGTATAAATGTCTAGTAATTTATAGATGGTTTTCTGTGAAGATGTGGTGTGAGCTAACCACTCCTCCATACTTTCTTCAACCGTATGTTCTGTTTTTAACTCCAGGCCTGGTTCTCACTTTTTCAAAATTTTCAACCATCCCTTCCAGAACCCTAATCTAAGGTAAACAAAAATATATTAATTCATTCAACAAAAGCTTCATAAATACCTAAGAAGTACTTCTGAGAGTTGTAGACAATGAGAATACCTCAGGGCACATGACATCAAAACCTCTCATGGAGCTATTAACACTTGGGGAGAGGTGAGGAGAAGACATTAGATCAGAAAATAAAAAATAAGCTGAAAAAGTCAGATATTGGAAAGTATTATACTATTAATTAAAATGAGGAGAATTGATAAAGTCAACAGGATGGCTACTTAAGATTGTATGTTCAGAGAAGGCACCGACGAAGAGGTGACATTTTAGTCTGAGATCCCAGTATCATAAAGAATTCAGCCTCATGAAGACCAGAAGGACAGGTCTTTCAGACAGAGGAAACAGCTGCTGCAAATATTTTAAGGTAGGGACCAGCTTGAAGTGTTCCAGAAACATAAAGAAAGTCCATATGACTGGATCTTAGTAAATGAGAGTGCAAATATGAAAACAGAATGTAGAGGATAAAGGGGGCTCAGATATGATACAGATATATAAGCTATCATGAGGATTTAGATTTCATTCGATTTGTATGGAGAGTCCTTTGGAACGTTTGAGAGACATCAGTCATATGATATGAGAGCTAGCGACACATTTGGTTTCTTCATTACAGATGGCTTCTAGGGACTCAAGAGTAGAGGCAGGAAAACTATTTATCAGTTGTAGGAGACAACAAACACAAAAAAGATGAAGGCTTGGACTTGAATATCAATAATGGGGACGGAGAGAAGAGGATAGGTATGAGATGTTTTTGAAGGTAGAAGATGAACTAATGGATTCTATCTAGAAGGAGGAGATTTTTTGGCTCAAAAATATTGGTAATTTATGTGCCTTTTGCTGGAATGGAAAAGACTGAGGAGAGAGCAGTTTTAGGGAGATAAATCAAGATTGGATATGCTAACCTCTAGATGACAATATGATATCCAATTGGAGATATTAATGAGGCAGCTTAACATATGACTCTGGAAAGTTGAGGACAGATAAGGACAGGGAACACTGGAAATAAAGACTTACGAGTTATCTGCCTATAAATGGCATCTGAATCCATGAAGTAAGATATATTATCTACTGCAATTCCACCTAGTTTGCAGTATTCCTCTAACCCCCAACTTATGCCATCATGCTTGGTGAGTTCAGTATTCACATAGACAACTCATGAAACTTCTTATCTTCACAGATACGCGGGCTTTTCAATACCAGTGATCTTCACCTTACTCCATTTTGTCACTTATCCCCACAGCTTCATCTTGGACCTTGAGCCAGGCATAACTCATCACTTCAAAACCCTCATACTCTGACCTTCCTCTATAATGAGCAAACAAGAACCCAGCCCCATTCCACATCTACTCTCTGTGCTTCTATGGAATACCGGCTAAATACTATTGCCATAAAACGACTTCAACACATTTTGAAAAGTTGTTTCCCTCTCCTATCTTTCAGAGCTTTTTCAAAAATGTAGCATTTAGGATTGATGTGACTATAAATAATTTAAAAACTTGATACACAATGGAATAAATGAAAACTTTTAAAATTTTAATTATTATGACTTTGGAGGGAGGAGT
Source organism: Equus asinus (assembly GCF_041296235.1). Lineage (NCBI taxonomy): Eukaryota > Metazoa > Chordata > Mammalia > Perissodactyla > Equidae > Equus > Equus asinus. The sequence goes on from NC_091798.1 coordinate 67,405,785, forward strand.
CTTTTGGATTTGGTTCAACAGCCCATTGACATGAGTCAATATTCTTGTAATTCTCTTGGACTTTGTTTCATGGCTACAGAGAGTAGCTCCACCTCCAGGCTTTGTATTAACTTTTAAGGTGAGAAAAAGTAAGGAAGGAGGCGGCATTGGCTATGCCTGTTCCTTTGAATCCAAAAAGCAGAAGCTTTCTCTCCATCTCTAATCTACTTTTTAGCATTAGAAGATTATTTTTCCTCCTATTTTTCAAAGCCAACTCTTCCACAGTAGTTCTTGATTTCGTTCTCCCCACTCTCATCTTTTTCCATCATCATTCCTCTCCTCTTTTCTCTGCCACCATCAACAAGTTTCAGATCTCTATTTCTCTACTCACTCTCCTTAGCCCAATAAAAACAGCCAGGTCTCTTATAACAAAAATGCCTTTCCCTTGATCTTTCATCCCTCAGAACTACAATCACCATCTCTTTGATTTACATTCCCTTCAGTTCTTAGCCCCCTGGGGTCTTGCCTCTCACTGTTCCAAGAAATTGTCCTTTCAGAGGTCACTTTGATGACCTCTATAATGTCAAGAGCAAATTCTTGTTTTGCCACCTTTTGACTAATTCAACCCTGTTAATTAATGTTTATCCTTATTAGAAGTGTCCACCTAAAATGTCTTGGATGCCTTATAAATATAGTCTCTCAAGTCTCTGAATGCTTCCAGAACTACCTATTGATGGTCTTCTTTGTAGGCCCATCTTTGGCGAATTGATATTCCCTCATGTTTAAACTTGGTTTACTGGCATTTATTTCCTCTGAATACTTGTCAAATGTGAGCTTAACCATCCTCATGGTTTCCACAAAATATAAAAGGTAGATGATTGAACATTGACATTGCCATTCTGATGGCTTATATAACACCTACCTGCATAACACATTATTTAAGTGTGCCACCACCAGATTCTTGTCCAAAATAATCTAAGATATTTCCATCCCTTTCCTCTACATTCCCGTGGTCACCCAAATAAAGAAACCCGGGAAGCATATTGGTTACTTTACTACAGTGCAACCCACAATGCTATCATCAAGTATTAATCTTAAATATTTCTTCTCACTTGTTGATACCTACTATATCCATTTTAAATTCAGAGTCCATTCAGCTCTTAACTGTACTATTTCAATAGTATCCTAGCAAGGAAGGCCACCCTGCTTAAATCTATCCTTCACACTAAAACAAAACCATCTACCACGTCTACTCCTCCAAATCCTTCAGTTGTTCTCCATTACTCACATGATAATCCTTCAGTGTTCCCCATTATTCACAGGATAATTCACAAGAGGCATTTCATGGCAATGAGAGCACCCCTGCTATAGTCCTTATCTGAAACCTCGTCCTCATGTGACTATAAAGCTTCATCTGCTGTACTCCTTTTCTCACACTTTGTGTTGGTAAAACCAAAATGTGTGGACTTTGTGGAGCACACTGCAATGTTGTACAACTCCTGTTTCTCTTCTCACTGCTCTCTCTTCTCAGATTATCCTTCCTGCCCTGCTGTCTTGATCCATTTAATTATTGCTGATGCCTGTAAATTTAGTTTGGTACCACTTCTTTCAGATATTTCATGCCTGGCCCTTATGTCTCTCCAAATTTTTGGCTTTCTCCAGTCTCTATATCACCCTCCCTCCAGAAATATCAAAGTAATTCAGTTTCCCAAAATGCTATGATCTTTTCCACTTCTAGACTTTTGCATAAACTCTTCAGTCTGATCTTTCTTCTCCTCTCCCCTCCCCTTGCCCTCTTAGTTTTCACCTGCTTTCCTCTAGGACGTTTCCATTTTCACCACGAATATTACTTCCTCCCAGAAGTCCCCTGAATGTCAAAGTCATGATTTGATCCCTTTAATGTGGTCTCATAACATGATAACAATATAGTATTTAACATGTGCCACACACTCTCCTAAATACTTTGCATGTATTGGAGTATTTAATCCTCACAATAATGCTGTCAGGTAAGCATGGTTATTACACTCACTTTAAAGAGGAGGAAACTGAGACATTGGAACTTTAATTAATTTACCTCGTGTTGAGTAGTTAGCAAGTAAAAGAGACAGACTTTGCACCTAGGTAAGTTGTCTTTGTTCTTACTGTAGTATATTTCTGCAAGTACGTCTTCCATCATACATATTATTGTTTACTTGCTGCTATTATTCACCAGAGTTTAGACTCCATGAAAAAGTATTCATTATTGAATCCCCACCATCTATCCTAAAGCCTTTGAACAAATTTGGTGCTCAACAAATTAATGACAGAGACATAACTAAGTGTTTCTCCACTGTGTTCCCAGTACTCTGGGAATATCAATGCTTTTGCTGAATTCTTACCACTATTTACTTAGAGCTTTCTTGGCCTTATTGAATTGTAAGCCCCTCTAGGACAGAAAACTTTACTTATCCATCAATGTGTCCCAAGTGAAGTAAAGATGCTCAATAAGTGTTTGTTGAACAAATCTGTAAATAATACCAGTGGAAGAAAGGTATGTAAGATTTTTTAGGTGGATCTCAACAATCCCCTTCTATCGGCACTTCTATGTGGTTCTAAGAAAATATTTATTATGTAATACTTATGTTAATCATCTATTTTTGAGACCTTTCTATTTTTTTTGTAAATGAAGATAATTCTGAAATAAATCTTTCTCCCCTAGAGTCCTAAAACTTTTATGAATCTTAATTCTCTTCAAATATTATACCACTATCCAAAAACATAGCAAAATACTGCTTAATAGCCCACTAAGTGCTCAATACTAAATTGCCACAAGGAGTTAAAAATGAAGCAGAAGATATATTTCTTGCCCACAAGGGCACTGTAATACAGAAGTTAGCTCCAGCACAAATAAATCTCTGCAAACGTAAATGATAGAGACGTGTATATCCTCCTATTGACAAGTCAAGATACACACAAGTGCAAAAATATCTGCAGTAAATGGACCCACGTGGATTTTGTTTGACAAGCTTTCCAAGAATTGAATCAAGTAGAAACTTGAAGGAGGGTGATGTGGTTTTATGCATTTAGAAAAGGTGCATAGCCCAGGAAGGGCATTGAAAACATATGCTTTAACACCACATGGAGAATAATTCGAAATATTTTCATTTTTTAAAGTATTTATAACAATAAGGTTGCATATAATAGCTAGACTTGCCACTCAGAGATGAACTCGTGAAAGTCAATTTTCTTTGACAAACAGTCCAGGCGTGGGCTTAATTTTTATTTTTTATCACCGCATTCTGCTTGTGTTTCCACATTTCCTAAACAGAATCCCACATATCTTTCTACCTGTGCTCCTTGAGATTTTTCCCTTTTCTTTTATCCTCTTTCTTGTTTTGACAGTATTCTTTGGCTTTTAGTCCATGGAGAGCAACTTCAGAATCTCTTAGCAATCACCACCTGCGTTTCCAGTACCTTTTAGTTCATCTCACTTAACCTCTTTTCAAAGCGAGGAAGTAGGGCTTAATGCTTTGTGTCATAAGAATTGTGGCATCTAATGTTAAATCAAATAAGAATGGATATTTCATAAATGTGAAATATATACGTATTCACTATATTTTCACATAATTGAACCAATTTTAAATGCTTATCATATAGCGTATCACGTGTTACATGCCAGAAAGGAATAATGTGAATGAGAAAAGATGGTTATTTCAAAACATGGTGGCTATTTTTGCCAGAATTTTTTATTTGAATCTCTCCCAATGGGCCATGAAACACTTGATTTGAATAAAACAAAGTTTCTCCTAAAGAAACCCCCATTTCCTACTTTGTTGAGAAGTTTCGTTAACATAATCTTCTCACAAAGCATTACCTTCCACCTGAGTGGAATGGTGAAGTGGCATTGCCCGACACTAACACTGTCAGTTTACCTGAGTTGAAGCATTGAGACCACATCTCTGGTGCCTGTCTTTACATATCAGCCCCTAAGAAACACAATAAATGAGGTCTGTAGATGCAGCCTGTAGTAATAAAATGAAGAGGAAGAAAAGACACCCTGTTGCGCCTTCATCTGGCCTTTCTTTGCATACACTTGGTGTTATAACATCTAAGCTGGATTTTATTCCTTCCCTTTATCAGGAGAGGATCAGATCTGGGACTCATTCTCTGGCACACTGCTTATCAGGAAAAGAGAATTATATAAAGTAGTCTAAGCATCACTTTTCTCCTTTCTGAACTCCCTTTGTCTATGAAATTCCAGCTGCAACCCACAACTCATAAATAATTTGATTTATTTTGATTTTCTTCTTCTTAACAATCATTTTTCTTGTTTTCTATGCAGAAACTTTGCAGCAAATTAGGAACATTAGTACATGTGTGTAGCTAGGATTGGCAATGTGTTTCCTTTATCTATTCCGGGGAGACATTTGACTGTTCAACCAGAATGTGAAGTGAAGAATCAGATTTATTTACAGCTATATCACTACACTGGTTAATGTGGGAGGAAGAAAGAAAGAAATGTTGACCTTTGTATAAATAATAGATAATTCTAAAAAATCTAATTTATTGATTGTGCCAGATGCTGTTTTAATTAGAGGCTTTACTTGTGTTTTCTCTTATATGTGATAGATACTCTATCAAGTAGACATCATCTTCATCTCTGCTTTGCAGATAAGGAAACCGAGCTTTGTCACTTTAAGTCACTTCCCCAGTAACCCTTAGCTATTGAGCTGGAGGGCTGGCTTTGAGCCCATGCCCATCTGGCTCCAGAATGTGTATTCCTAAACACCATGCTACATCATTCTGTATTTAATATCCTAAACCTTAAAAGAACTTTACTGTTAAGCACTGTTTAAATTATGTATTCTATTTTCTCCATAATTACAATTAACGTAAAATTTAATAACTTTGCATCATAATTCAAGGATGAAACACAACAAATAGGAGACGCTGTATTTTAGGATGTTTCAAGTGTTAAGTGGAATTTTTAACTTGTAAAAATGTTTTACATACTTTTTACTTCTTACATCTTACCACTCTCTTTAGTATTCTCCTCCACAAGTCTTCTCGTTATTCTACTCTGGGTCTCTCCTTGGCTTATCTTTAATTATTCTCTCTCTGCTTTCTTAATCCATAGTCTTTTGTCCATTCTCTCTCCATCATCTAAAAATTTATTTAAATATTTTGGCTACTTATGGTCTTCTTTCCAGGGAAGCATTTATTTCCTTTTTCGTATTTTTGAATGGTCTTAGGAGGATTGAAGAAATACATATTTGCTCAGTCTGATATCTTGAAATAGAAGCTTTATATACTTAACTTTTTAAATGACAATTATTGAATACTGGTTATAGACATATTAGCATAGATATTAGCATAGTAGCAATTAAGTGCACGTGCTCCACTTCAGTGACCTGGGATTTGCCGGTTCAGATCCCGGGCACGGACCTACGTGCCACTTATCAAGTCATGCTGTAGCAGGTGTCCCACATATACAGAAGAGGAAGGTGGACACGGATGTTAGCTCGGGGCTAATCTTCCTCAGCAAAAAGAGGAGGATTGGTGACGGGTGTTAGCTCAGGGCTAATATTTCCCAAAAAGATTGAATTTCATTAAACTAACTAAACTAGTTTGAACTATTTCTCTGAGCCTCTGTCTCAGGCGTCTTTGAAGAAGTTATGATTTGATAGAAGACGTATCACAATCAACAGGGGTGGTAACAAAAATACAAGTGAAAATATTATTAAAGTAATTATTACAAATATTATTGAAAAGAACATTTTATGACTATAGAAATTTGTAACTTTTACCAAGTTAAATGGAGACTGATTTTTATAGTAAGACTGAGAAATCCAAATGATAGCTATATAAATCCAGCATTGGGGATAATTTCATGATTAATTTAAATATTTTAATAGAGATAATTCCTAATATAATTTGCATAGTTGGGGGCCATGTAAATTTACTATCAACTGCTTTTCAATCATTTACAGCATATACCTCTACTTAGGCATTGCTATTTTCTGTTATAACTTCTGAGATTCAAAATAGTCCTGTGTGTGAGGATTGCTATATAAATGTAACACATGTCGCTGTCCTATGAACAGGTACACTGTCTCCATGGTGAGTTTTTATATGAATTGAGTCATGGTCCAGGTCCGTTGACACTCCCTTCGACCTCTGCTGTTACCATCACAGCCCTCAGAGTGCTTCTTTCTCTTTTATGACTCTCAAGAGTGCAGACATAGCTTTTTCATCATTCTCCTTAAAAGAGATAAGACTATAAGTTGGGGGGAGGGGGCAGTTTGCTTTTTGCTGAGGAAGATTTGCCCTGAGCCAACATCTGTGCCAATCTTCCTCTATTTTGTGAGCTGCCACTACAACATGGCCACTGATGAGTGGTGTAGGTCCACGCCCAGAAACAAAACCCAGGCCATCTAGGCAGAGTGTATCAAATTTAACCACTAGGCCACGGGGCCAGCCCCAGGCTATACATTTTAATAAGAATTTCTGTAAGGGATTCTGGGAAGGTGGCAGGAATCAAGCAAACAGACATGTCTACTGGAGAGCATTAATTAGCAAACGTTAATGAAGAATGAGACTCCCTACCTCCTCAAGGCCTTGCCCCTCCTTCTTGCTGAGAAAGTAGAAGGATGGAAATGGGACGTGTATCACTCAAGCCAGTCACTATTTTATTCCTCTCTCTCTAAATTGTAGCTGCTTTGGTGACTGATACTGACAGTTTTCATTTGTTTGTTTGCCTGTTTTCCCTGGGTTTCTGGAGTCTCTGAAGTCTGTGTGAGACCTCTGCAGGCCTCTTCGCTAGAGAATACCCCCGTCTGGGAGATCCTGCTTGACTCAACCTCATTCTCACTCCCTTAGCTCTTCCCCCGGGATACATGCTGCTGGGAATTCCTTGCCCAGCAAATGTTTCTCTTGTACGGAGCACAGGCAGGAGCACTCAAGCACAGCTACTTTTCCAGTGTCCACTTGATCCATGGTAACCCGCAGGCCTCCTTGTCCTGCTCCTGAAACTGCCTGATCTCTCCGCTCTGAAATGAAAAGGAGACAGATCAGCAAGTGCACAACTTATGTAGACGTCACCCAGGGAAGGGAACGAAACGCTGGATTTCTCTTCTTCCTATGGGCACCCTTGCCTCTCTTTACCCTGGACAACCTCCCCCCACAAACAGTAGCTGTCTGAGGAGCAAGTCTAACGAGCCATTCCCTTTCTTGGCCCTTTTGGAGAGTGTTAGTGGCTTACTGGCTGCAGGACCAACTTTTCATCCTCTAAGCCTTGGGCTAGGCCCCAATGCTTGTGGGTTACTTTACAATGTGGAGTTTCTCAGCACCTGCTATTTTCTGGTTTTAGCATAATCCTGAAACACTTAAACATCAATGGTTTAAACATGTCTGGTCATTCTCAAAATAGTCACCTGGGTCTCTGATATTCTCCTCATACTACTTTTACTGTCATGTTTCCATCCTGTTCATTTTCAAGCTTTAACAGATCAATTTTCTGTAGTGTAATGTCAGTGAGTTTGTACATGTCATTTCTATTCAGGGATAATTTCTTGAGATTTAGCTATGATCAAATGATGTCCTTGCTTTTTTGTAGGTACTATATTATTGCCTTTCCTTAGACATTTAGTGTTTAAGAAATAGAACATTAAGTAAAATATCTTTTTTGTGTAGCAAACATTCCTTCAAATAGAACAATTATGTATTGACTTCCAAATAATGCCTTCATTATTTTATTTTTTCTAAAAATATTGATGATTTAGTTTGCTCAATTTCCTGTCTAAATTCTATTTCAATGTGATTTTTACAGAAGAAATATTGCCCAACTAATCATTTCCAAAGCATTTCAATTTCTAACTTTGAAAATAGATAGACTCAAAATAAGAGAGAAAAGAAATTTTCACAGAGGGAGGTGGGCTGTGTAAAATCATGTGAAATTTTTGTTACCATTATATGGAGTATTATTCTTTCAGTAAAATATTCTAAATAAAATAGCTAGAATATAATATAGTAAAAAGAAAGAACACTTTGTATGAGAGACCATACTTTGTCACATGGGAAAAAATGTCATATAACGCACTTCACATATGGTCTAGTCATGGGATGTTTTATTAGAACCGCTGAAGCAACAGAGTTCTAAATTGGTTTTACTTGGTGTTTGGTCTTGGGAGGAATTTGAGTCATTCAGCTGAGCTATCAATATGTGTTCTCTTTCTCTCTGAACATTGTAAGATTTTGTTTTTGCTCACTAATTATTATGCTTTCCACTTGCTAGAAGCTGGATCGATAGAGTTGCTTCTCTACATGGATTTAAAACGTGAATCTTGATTTCAATAAATGCTTTGTAGAACCACGGATTTTTAGGGCATGACTATGTTAAATACGGGGCAACTTTACAATTGATCCTCACTCTTGTAAAGCTCAGAAATTATTGAGAACGCCTTGAAGATAGACAACCCATAATTAAAAGATGCTATTCTTAATGAAATAATGGTTACTGAGTCTTTAAAAATAAAAAACAGAATTGAAGATTCACTAGTCCTTATAACAGTATGGGTACTCGTGCTATAAAACAGAGAAGTCACGCATAATTACATTTAATTTTAGCAACATTTTCATTCTTTTTCGCACTTGCTATAGTCAAATATGATATAGTGTGGGGATTTGAAGAAACTGAAAAATCATCGTGACTTAGGGACACTTGGCTACTGGTGTCCTACATCTGCGATTCTTTCTGTTATTCTTAGCCAAGAAAGAAACTGAGTATTGTGTATGGATTATTGAAAAAAAATATGATTTATTGCATCTTTTAAATTTAGTGATAATAATAGCAATTCTAAGTTACACATGAACAACCTTGTGAACAGTATTTCACATCCATCATTTGACTGGATCTCTGTATTATTAATATTGGTAACAATAACAGCTATCATTGTCCAAGTATTTACTAAGTTCCAGACAATTTGTAGAGAAAACTTTACGGTTTCATAAAAAAGCGATGGCAACCATGAGGTGCAGATGCTGTGTTTTATATTGTTATTGCATTTTTAGAAAGTGGTGGAGCGGAGATTCTATCCCATATTTTACTGGCTGCCCAATATGTTATGTTTCCTCCCAATGTTTCTGAGAAGAAGGCAAGGTGATTAGGACTGACCATTCAATAGGTGAGGCTCCTTGGTTAGGAAGATCTCACAGGCTTTGCCTAAATAATCTAACTCAGTTCCTGCTACTCCCCAATATTACCTTTCTTCAATTTTGCACATATTGCATATGAGGTTAGGTACAATTCAGACCAAAACTCCCAGATCTTTACTGCACTAAGAAAGGTAGATAAATAATAATATCAGAAGACAAATATATCTACTTGCAAATGTGAAGAATTTGAAAGGAAACTCAAGTCAGAGGGGAACGCCTTTATTCATCCACCTTATGATTTATTAACAGAGAAATTTTGATAATGAGTGACATCTGGATTAATTGCACTCTTCATTTTTTTTTTCTTAATTCATTTTTCTTTTCTCACATTTTTAAGGGATGTCACCTTAGAACCACAAAACTTGTTTCTTTAACTTTAAAAAAATTCCTTACAGTACAAACATCAACTATATTTGCAGCTGCTTTAAAAGAACTATGGACAAGCAAAAAAAACCCCATTTACTTCCCACTTGCTCTTAATGGCTTATAATACAGTATAATGATATTGAGTCCATTGTCTTTCTCTTCCACTTCATTATACAATGACTCTATTGTTTTTACACAATAAGAAACATAATACCATACTCTTCTTTTTTCCCTCTAGAAGGCTAGTAGAATGTAAATATTATCACCTCCCAATGAAAAGAATTATCTTAAGAAATAAAAATCTTTTAAGTCTTCTTTGACAATGGTAAAAAAAAATCAATGTAGTTACAACCATTAAAGAGAATTTTCCCTTTTATTTTGTGTTCTTGTAGCACACTTTAGAATGTATTCTGATACTTTGTGTTTAAAGAGGTTTATCTTGTTTTCCCCATTATCTTCTGTATTGTCCAATAAGAAGGTATAGTACACCCATTCAGCCTGCTGTCGAGAGCCTGAAACCAGGAAGGCAGAGGCATGAAGCTGTTAAGATATAAAACGAGTAATCTCAATAGTGTTCTTTACTTTGAATACATTCTTGCAGGGATTTTCCAACACGCCTCCCTTTGCTCATTGAGGTTCACAGGGCCACTGTGGAGTGGAAAGAGTAATGGCGGAAAGAGTAATGGGGCCAAGAGCTTGAAATCTTAGGTCATGTTCAAGTTCAACCATTACATTCGTTCAAAACTTTTTGAGGGGAATAATTCTGCGTGGACCTTGTTTTATTGCCATTTCCTCATGTAGAACTTGGCATGGAATAAGGACTAAATAAATATTTGTTGAATGAGTAAACACATGAGCTCAGACAAATTGCTAATGTTCTTTGAGTCACACATTCCTCAGCTGAAAAATGAAAATAATAATGTCTAACTGTGACAACAGTAAGAAACTTTATGTGTTCGGTTTGTATGCATATGTACATGAAAATGTTCTGTAGTTTGTGTGAACTATAGAGTAGATGGACATATAAAGAATTATTCTTATTTTGGTTAATACTGGAATCCTTGTTGAAGACACTGAGTAAAGAAAATGAGCACTTTATGATACTCACTTATGATAAATATCAAAAGTTGTAAATCCAAGTAAAGTTTATAAATACGAAAGGGGAGAATACTACAATGCTTCTAGCTTGTGATAAATGTTCCTGACCTAAACACGACACATCTGTTCCCTGAGAGGCAAATTGAATACCATTTAATGCTGTCAAGAGGATATCCAAGAAGAAAAATTTAATGTTTTACATGTCAAACAGAGATGTTCCTTTCACAGTGTGCTGCCATTAAATGTTGATGTCAATTAGAAATTCATTAAAGAAAGCAGTGAGTTTAACGTTTGGATTACTCTCGCTCGGTCTTAGAAAACTCATGGAGATTGGCAGAGGCAAGTCAAAGATGAGGCAGTGGGAGCAGTCCATGTGTGGGGTAGGCAATTCATGAAGTACACTGTCTGTAGAGAATTTAAAAACAATAATAAAACGACTAAATTTGCTCTGCTTTTCATTAACACCATGCCTCAAGTCAGTGATAAAATTTTCCTTCCAGAAAAAATTTCTGTTGTTCTAAGTTCTAAACAATCGCTACGGTTACTATTGAGTTTTAATGACATATATGTAAGCTTGACAAATTAGCACCTTTGTATTACTTATCCTTTAGCAAACATTGTATTCTATATGGAATTTAATTTAATTCTCAGTTATACAGCTGGGCTTGATACGTGGAGCTGTTTCAAGAGTGAGTTCAAAAAGATTTGGAATCATTTGAGTTCTAGCCAAACACAGTTCATGGCTCCATTTAAACAACAGAGTAGATACAAACAACAATAGTGTGGTGATGGCAAAATGAAGGAACAAAACTTGAATTGATCACCTGGACTTTTATCTGTGTTTAAAATACTGGAGGCTGTTAGAATCCATCCTAAAGAAGCAAAGACAAAGAGCAGTACTGCACTTTCTGGAATTTATTGTAAAATGGAATTTTTAATCCTCTATGCCAAACTTTTCCTAATAGTTTAGATTTTGTAAAACTGTGTATATGAGTTGTATTATGTGAAAGAATTTTTCTAAAATTAAAATTACTGAAAAGTGTTGTCAATCAATTATGAGCAGAGGTAGAGTTCCAAATCTGGCTATATTGTCTATTAACCATAAACATTTTAGGAAGATTGATTTTGATAAAGTCATTGACAAATTTGCAGACTAAGACTCACAAACAGAAAATTTAAAGTTATTATAACTCATTACAGCTGTAGATCAATATATGTGTAAGATATTTTCCCATTCTTTAAGAGATACAGTAATGTAATTAAAAAGTACTAGACTACTAGATTATTCCCTTTTTGTACTGTAGTAGTAATTCCAAATTTGTATTCTTTAGTGTTATTTTACTGACATGATCATACGTATGAAGTTCAGTAAAATCAAAACTTTGCTGTCTGTGTTCTCTTTCTGGCCATTATTATTATGTTCTTCATTTAATGATTATTACTTGAAAATGATCTACTGAGGGTGCCACCTGTGCTAGGTACGTTACTAATGATGATTCTTGACCCACAAATTGTCAGATGAGGAGAAGAATGCTAAAACTGGGTATTTATCTTTTCAAAATGTATGGGAGGAATGAGATATTTATTTATTATTTTTTAACTTTTTGGTGAGGAAGATTGGCCCTGAGCTAACATCTGTTGCCAATCTTCTTCTTTTTGCTTGAGGAAGATTCTTGCTGAGCTAACATCTGTGCCAATCTTCCTCAATTTTGTGTGTGGCACACCACCACAGCACAGCTTGATGAATGGTGAGTAGGTTCACTCCCACGATCTGAACAAGTGAACCCTGCGCTGCTGAAGTGGTGCATGAGAACTTAACCTCTATGCCACCAGGCTGGCCCTCCCAGTTATTTACTGTTAGAATAAATGAATTATCTGTGGTATATTAATAGAATTGAATGTTATATAGTGATGAAAATGAATAAACTACTGCTTCATGCAACAAGATGTATCCTCACAAGCATCACTTATAGAATATAGAGAATATCTAAAGCACATAATGAAGAAGAATTTCTAAAAACCTTATATTAAGTTCAAAACTGGGGAAAACTAATACATAGAATAGAAACTAGGACACTGCTTAATTTGGGGAGAAGTATTGGTGACTGGGAGAGATCTCAAGGAGGAATTTTGATGTACTGGTAATATTCAGATTGTTAAAGTTTTCAATAAAAAGTATTTAATTAAAATAAGCTATAATACATTGTGCTTACTATAATTTCAATAACATAGCAAATCGAAACTAGAACTCCACTTGCATAGCAGAGCCACACAGATCCTATCTCCAATCTATAATCACACTAAACTTAAATTGACCTTACAGCAACCTTTGTTGTAATGTGTTGGTAGAGACTTTTATATTTTATCAAAAATCTTTTGAAAACGTACAAAGGCCATTAATAAGCAATTTAGATAAAATTGGATTTTGAGATTGTTTGAAGAAAAAATCTATTACATTTGTTTCTTATATGATGATTTAATATCTCATTCACAACTTAATCATTATCTCACGTAGAATGACTAGATTGCCTAGTGGAATTACCAGTTAAAGAGATGGAAAGGATATGTGTGCTACATTATTCTTAACATTTCCTTTATGAGTTTTCACAGATGTCCTGAAATGTACATTAGGGACAATTGCTTTGCCAGACACATAATTAATGCTTTTAAATCAAGAAGCTACTGAAGGTTATACCATACCTGCACTATTTTGATTTTTCTAATTAGATGTATGCCATTATTTCTTATATGCCAATTTTATCTTTTTCCAAGAAAACACGAATAAACAGGTAAATTCTATGGGTAAAAATTCTTGAATCTTCTCTAAAGACAGAGGATAAGGGAATGGTAGTAATGTAGCATAATGGCAAGAAGTACAAACATCTGTCTTTCTTTTTTTTTGACTTACTAAGGTTTTACAGTGTTCAACACCCACAGAAGTCAATTTTATCATTTTTACAAACCATACATAAAATTTCCTCAAATATGAAATTACTGTAGGCTGTTGGTGATTTAAGAGTAAAGGCCTCACTCCAATGCTGTTTGAATAAATTTACCTACATTCAATCAAAATTTCAAAACACACAATAATTTAACCAAAAAAAAAAAAAGAAATTCTGAAAGGCTTGACAGAAAAATTAATGAAGGTTAATAAACCGTGTCCTTTTACCAAACAAGAGATTTTTCAAGACAATATCTATATTGACACCGTTAGTTCTTAAATCATTTTTAAATTATAATTCTGTTATAAAAATAAATTCAGTGAATTTTTCTTGTAATGCCAGATACTGATCTTAAATTATTTACATGGAAACTATGGAGGTTTTAGTGTACTGACATCCCTCAAAATCTAAAAAAAAAAAAACTTTAAAATAAGTATTGAAATATGGGAGTCAAAGTTAAATACAGTGTACAGTTTGTTTTTAAAAATTTGAGGAGGGGCCGGCCCTGTGGCGCAGCAGTGAAGTTCCCACGTTCCGCTTCTTGGCCACCCAGGATTCGCCAGTTCGGATCCCAGGTGCGGACATGGCACTGCTTGGCAAAAGCCATGCTGTGGTAGGCGTCCCGTGTATAAGGTAGAGGAAGATTGGCATGGATGTTGGCTCAGGGCCAGTCTTCCTCAGCAAAAAGAGGAAGATTGGCAGTAGTTGGCTCAGGGCTAATCTTCCTCAAAAAATAAAAAAAAATTGAGGATATTAACTTTGTAATTTCTGTAGTATGAAATCAATGTCATTCGTCTACTGGTTAATTGATAAAAAAATAGAAGAAAGAATGAAGAAGACTTGTCATCTGGATGAGAGACTGTTGTCTAAAGATCCCTACCGCTGAGTGAGCCCACCTGGGGCACAGTTTCCCTGATCCTGGGACTCACACTCTTATCCTCAGGCTCCATCTCAACTTGATGGCATCACACTATGGATGCACCCAAGACCTCTCCTGTTCAACTATAAAGCTGATTTGCACACAAATTTCCTGATTTTTTAACCTCTAGAAGATAATTTTAATAGTTTGTGGTCAGCAGTCGATTTTTTGCAGAAATGCCCTGTGAGAGAAGTTTTTAAACTTTAACTTCAAATTCTTTACTGTGAAGCCAGCAACCTGGGTTTCTGACTTAATGGATGGGTAAGCCATTCACTCTGATGAAGCACGTGTCGCTTTTTACTTTGCCTTCCATTATGTCTTTTAGCTTTGTAACAAAATGCTCTGTAGGGTTGTAATTACTATTATTTCTCTTTGGAACTGCAGAAACATCATGTAGAAGTCATCAGTTCACCTCGAGAACACACTTCAGAACACCACTCCAATCATTGTGGTTGCTGTTATAAATGAGAAAAGGCCTTGAAAGTGAGTTTATTTGGAGGTTCTATTTTTGTCTTAATACTTTTAATACCAATATGTAAAAGCCAAGTGAAATTATTCTTGATTTTAGAAAAAGATGAATTTTCACGGAAAAATATTTTGTCAAAAAAAAAAGAGAGAAAAAATAGTAGTTTAAAATGTTTAATACCAAATCAAAGTATCAAATGCTTGCTCCTCTCACTCCATCACACATGGGGTCATGGAAAGACCATATTTAAAAATTTTTTCCTTCTACCACATAGAGAAGTATGACTGGGTAAAAAGTTAATTTTTTTCCATATTATGCAATATTGTTATTAAAGATAATTTAGTCCCATTTCCATCAACTACACCCTTAGAAAGAAATATTTATATATACTACTGGTTCAATTGTACGTTTCTATTACGGAAGAATACCCTGCAACATAAAAAGCAATTAAAAAAGGTCTTGAATCTGCTATAGTTTTCAATATCATTCTCTCTATGAATGAGATTTTCATCTCTTAAAAATGTATACTATATACCAATCTATCAGTTATATGTTCTGATGAAATAATATTTATAATTGTTGTTTTTAGAGATTATTTTTAATATCAGTATAAAAATTAATATATTTAAAAACTTGCTTTTTAAAAACAATTTTAAAATGTAAAATATTTTAGAATTCTAACCCATTCAAGTATGCCTCATAAAATTCTAAAATTTCAAATTATGCTTGAGACAGAAAAAAGTTGACATGAACTGGATTAACCAAGTTAACCAGGTGTTAACTTATTCCTGGCGAAAACTGGTGCATCATTAGTAAAAGATTCCCGTTAGAAGGTCAGTGAATACTTTCTTTTTGTTTGTTTCTTGATTTTTCTTTTTCTTTTTTCCTTCCTAAACACAGACTCACAATCAGGTGCCTCTTGCTTGCAAATTGTTTGCTATTGGCCAATGAAGGTAGTTTTTTTAATCCTGAACATAAAAGACGACAATGTTGCGGGTGAAATGGATAGCTCTGATACCATGATATGCCTTAAGAAAAAGCGTGAAAAGGAAGGGTGACTGCTTGAGGCAGCATTAAATGGAACAAACATGTTGATTTTGTTTATTTATTTATGTTTTTGATGATATTTATTTGTTTGACTTTTAAGTTCAAGACAATGAACTCAAAGAATTGAATTTTTAAAAAATTTCATCTGGATATACAGATAGAAATGAACTTTTAAAAACATAACTACAATATATTATCAGATTTGAGAATTAGCATTTCCTCAATGTCACCAAATATCCAGATTAAAAAATAATTTGATCTAATTTGGATCTAAATGAGATCAATGTGTTTCTGAGGCTCTTTTAATTATTCATTTTGAATAAGTAATATTTAATTAATTATATGTTTCCATAATACCTCTTTTTCTCCCGTTGTGATTTATTTGTGGAAAAAAAATGAGTCATTTGTTTTGTAGCATTTCTCAAAGTCTAGATTACCCTATTGCAGCCTGACATTTTATTGAACATGTTTCTTCATATGTTATATTTCCTGAAAATTGACAGGTAGATCTTGTGGCTTGATCTGATTTGGGGTGAGAGATTTCATACATGGTGAGGTGTAATATATTTTAATGCAACATAAGCCAGAGTTTGGAAAATTTCTTGTTTACAGTTATGATTATATTGTTCTATTCCTGAGTGCTGACTGCTACTCTGAGTGCCAGTGGTTTCTTCCTCACGAGAAGCACGGTAAAATAGCCTGCGGCAGAGAATTTGGGGAAGAACAAGTCCTCCTCTCTCTGGGGCTGGTGTTGGGGTTAGGTTTATAAGGTGATGAGATCCCTCATTTCACTGGGGAGACTCGGGCAGAGTCCTGACCATTGGGACCTGCTGAGCTGTGCATCCTAATTAGCAGGGCCATTTATATTTTCTTCTCTCCTTAATCCTGGAGTAAAGTTTGCTCTATCCTCTCCTGGAATAAGCTTTTAGGAATCAAGGACAAACCTTTGTCAACTCAGTGCAAAGTAGTACTGGATATTCGTTCTTTCATTCCCCAAATATTAGTTGAGTAGCCATAGTGAGCTAGGCACTGTGTTGGAAACTGAGGGTATAAAAGTTAGTGAAAACAGTCATGGTTTCTGTTTTCATGGCTTTATGATTAAATGAGGAAGACAGATAAAAAATAATTCTTCTAATTAATATATAACTACTAATTGAGAGAGTGCTATGAAGAGAAAGAACGATATTTAATAACATCATAAAGCAAAGGAAACAAAACTCAAGATGAAGCAAGAAATAATGAAGACAGTCCAGGGCAGGTCACATTTTGGAGCTAAGTACCCACCAGGACATATTTATGGAACATACGAATATTTCTCAGCCGATCCCAGATACCAGATGAGGAAGGAAACTATTCCTGAAAAACTTTTGAAGGTCTTTCAGATATAGTCCTTGCACTCTTTTTATTAGACGTTGAATAAAAGGATTATCCCCCAAAGTAAGAGAGGTCTGAGTTTTTGGTTTCTATCTCAAAACTGATTGTAAAACACAGGCCTTCTCATCCCTCTCGCCTGCCCCAATGGTTCACGTGGGAAATAGTGAGTGAACAGAGAACTATATGTAGTCACATAATGTTTTGACTTCTGGAGAGGTCCAAACATAACTTTAACTGCTGTTTTCAATACAAACCAAATGGTTTAGTGATTTTATTAACTATACCAGTATCAGGCTGACTAACTCGCTTTGTTTAGAAATACAGAGAGATTTCTTATAGGCCACATGTAAAGTAACCATAAATAACTTTGTACAAAACTACAAACAAAAGATGAACAGATTTTGAAATACAATTTTCCCCACACCATGAAGTATTTCTCTGCTTCAGCAATTCTTTGTGTGAGAGAGAAAGCCACCAAAGACACTTTAATATAAAGGAACCATAGTTTTTTTTTCTTCTTCGTAATAAATGGGAAACAGAACAAATAGGAAGACAGAAGGTAGGAAATGATTTATGGAGAAAAAGAGAAAACAGAGAACAATTTTTTACTTAGAAAATTTTGCAGTCTGATACCTGCCTTGCTCACATGGACCATTATTCAGAGAAGGTAAGTGGTGACAGATGTGGCTTCGTTATGGAAAGAACTTAATGTCAAGCAGCTGAGCAGCTACACTTCTTAAAGAAAATTAATCCTGAGCTCTCCTAATTGGACTCCTCTCCTCTCCTCTTTCCTCCTTAAATTTCCATCTGGAGTTTTCAGTAAATGATAGCAAGCTTGATGGGATCTAATGGTCGGAATGATTTTACATTCCCAAGTGTGCCTGCTAGCAGTGTTCGTGAACACCTTTTCTAAGGGCCAGTGTCCAACGTGGGGTGATTCATCTGAAAACATGACCGTTTATTTCATTAAAAGCTGATTAGAAATAATATATTATTATGCAAATATATATCTTCTCCTTTCTATTTCTATTTTCATTTCTATTATTCTCCTTTCTGTATCTTTTCTTTCCTGTCATGCTTTTTTCTAGGAGTAATGGGTTAGATAAAGATACTAGTAGGCCTAATTTATAAGAAATGAAAAATACTATTTTCATGCCATTTTTGTGTTTTATATATTTAACCATGAAATCTGAAATTCCTGTGGTATGAAAGTACTGTTTTTTGAGGTGGGGAGGACAGTGTTGCATTGCTCCTGGTTAAAGCCTTTATACAAAAAACCTTTTTAAAAATCCATAATAAACACTCAGGTAAACAATGAAAATATACCAAATTAAAAACCCTCTGGATAAGACATAGAGAAGGCGAAAATCAGCTATACACACACACACACACACACACACATATATATATACACACACACATATGTAAATGCATATATAATAAATAAATAAAAATATATACACACACATCAATAGGCAAAGGATAGGTATTTAATCTTAACTATCCTACGAATATTCTTCAAGTGATATTGGAGACATCACTGGGTGATGAAGTGGAGGGGGAAGATGGTGATTTTTACTTTGGCGCCACTGCAGGCTAGTGAGCTGCTGTGGGAAAGACTGTGATTTGAATGATGCCTCCGTGCCCTGGAATGACCCAGCTGCACATTCCAGTGAAATGCTTCCTCATCTCTGTTTGGGCTCATCTGGTTCTGCTCGTGCAGTCTTTCACTCGTGTGGCTTCCTCTTTTCCTATCCATCATCTTCTCACAAGAAGGTTTAAAGTCCTCGTGGCATTCTAGATCAGTGTTTTCCAAGAGGAATGTTACTCATGCCACATTAGTAAACTTAAATTTTCTAGTAACCAGATTAACAAAAATAAAAACAGTAAAATTAATTTTAATAATGTATTTGATTTAACCTAACATCTAAAATATTATTTCAACACATGATCCACATAAAAACCATTAATGAGTATCTTACATTCTTTTTCGCATACTAAAGCTCCCAATTCAGGTATGTAATTTATACTTACAGCACATCTCAGTTTGATCTAGCCTCGCTTCAGGTGGGCAATAGCCACATGTGCCAGTTGGCTACCATATGGGAGAGCACAGCTCTAGATTCTAGCAGCAGGTCTGATTATTCCTCTCCTTCATGTGGCCACAGGCCTAGATTAAGCAATTAGGTACCTTATCAAGGATGCTCTCCATTTGTACACACTGAGAAAGTTAGAAATGGGATGACCATGTCCTTATCTTAGGAAGTTAAATATCACCCTTACCTTTAAAGCTCATTCTGTCTTGGATCAAATTTACATGAGTCTGACTCCATTTATAAATGGGGCATCTGAAACTTCCTTCTCAGTGTTGTTACATCCCACACCTACATATTAGGCTTGTGTATTCCTTCCTCTTGGAACTCTTAAATATCTAATTGTTGACAAAATCCTTAAGATGCCCTTATTATACACTAGGCAGAAATAAGCAAATCAGAAGCAAACAAAAGAGAATTCCAAACTCAAGGTTGTAAATCATATAATCCATATACCACGTCCATAGGCAATTAGTATGTTCATCATAAAAGCCAAACACATGGTTATTTTTATTCACACAGAGCTAGATGCAAATCCTGCCTCTATTATCTGTTTCTGTGCCTAACATCATCACAATAAGAACCCCTTTCACTCTAAGATAGGAACAATGATATTAATAGCACTTGATATTAAGAATTATAGGGGTTGGCCCAGTGGTGTAGTGCTTAAGTTCATGTGCTCTGCTTTGGCAGCCTGGGGATCATGGGTTCAGGTCCCAGGCACAGACCTACATATCACTCATTAAGCCAAGTTGTGGTGGTGTCCCACATGCAAACTAGAGGAAGATTGGCACAGATGTTGGCTCAGCAACAATCTTCCTCAAGCAAAAAGAAGAAAATTGGCAACAGACTTTAGCTCAGGGCCAATCTTCTTCACCAAAACAAACAAACAAACAAAAATTACAGGGGCCAGCCCAGTAGTGCAGTGGTTAAGTTGGCACATTGTACTTCAGTGGCCTGGGGTTCGCCAGTTCGGATCCCAGGTGTGAACATAAGCACTGCTTGTGGAGCCATGCTGTGGCAGGCATCCCACATATTAAAAAAAAGTAGAGGAAGATGGGCACGGATGTTAGCTCAGGGCCAGTCTTCCTCAGCAAAAAGAGGAGGATTGGTGGCAGATGTTAGCTCAGGGCTAATCTTCCTTGAAAATAAAAAAGAATTACAATTGCAACCATATATTGAATACTTGCTTTGGATCAGATTCTTTGCTGAGGATTTCACATCCATTAATTATTTATTAACTCAAGCAAATAAATCTCATGAAATGAGGTAATATATGTAATACTGCTATCTTATATTAACTTATCAATATAGTCACTATAATAAAACAATAATATTAATGACGATAATCATTGCTTTCCTTATTATTTTCTGCTGTCTTTGATTTTCTTAATTAATGATGACGTCTCAATTTTTGTCATAGAAAACCTCTAACAACAAAAAAAAGTGTATTATTTTTTTATAGGAATCCCCAAGATATCATTTGTTTATTGCTTGTAAACCGTTGATGCTCAGGTGCTCAAAGATAGCTAATGAATGCATAAGTGAATGTATTAATTAATGAGCAGAAAAAAGGTGGCATATCTAAATTCAACAGTCACAGTGTGGCAAAGTAAGGTTATATCAATTATACTTTCTATTCCATTTAGACAACTGTATCTACCAGACTTCAAAATTTGTCAGAGCAAACCAAAGGAGATACACATTTATATAGCCAGTGAAACAACCTAAATGTTTATTTAAATGGAGGAAACAATTTCATTGACAATGAGAGTGATCTTATTCCTCATCTTCCTCTTCTCCTGCTCCTTTCCGCTGAGGAGTAGGCCAGGGATGTGCCACCTGGTTTGTTAACGGGCTGGAACAGCCTGACATACACAGTGGTGAATCCTGTGGCTGCAGAACAGATCCATATAAAAGGGGTTCTGCTCTTTGCCAGCTTTCAGATTTGGGGAATAATTGAGTCTGCTTCCTTTTTTTTAATAAAGTTTCTGGGTGTGCCATGTACATGTAAGTTAAAAACAAAACATACCAAACCATTTCTGAGCAAATGTTGAGCTAATGCCCTTTTGTGTACAACTTTTAATTTAAATTCTAATTTTAAAGTACTAATTTTATGAGTCATCAAAATTTATTGACAAAGATAGCATTTCTTGGAAAACTGGATATTTACATATAAAAGAATGAACTAAACTCTGATCTTACACACTCAAACATTAATTTGATTTGGATTATAGACTTAAATGTAAAACCAGAAACCATAAAACTCCTAGAAGAAAACATAGGAAAAAAGCTCCTTGACATGGGTCTTGATAACGATGTTTCGGGTATGACACCTAAAGCCCAAGCAACAAGAGCAAAAATAAATAAGAGGGACTATAACAACTAAAAAGCTTCTGCAGAGCAGAAGAAATGATCAATAGAATGAAAAGAAAAGCCACATAATGGGGAAAACTATTTGCATCCATATATCTGGTAAGGCGTTAGTATCCAAAATATACAAAGAATTCATACAACTCAATAGCATAAAAACCAAATAATCCAATTAGCAAGTGGGCAAAGGACCTGAATAGAAATTTTTCCAAAGAAGACATATGAATGGCCAACAAGTATATGAAGACACGCTCAACATCACTCATCATCAGGGAAATGTGAATCCAAAACTACAATGAGATATCACCTCACACCTGTTAGAATGACTACCATAAAAAAGACCAGGGATAACAAATGCTAGCAAAGATGTAGAGAAAAGGGAACCCATGTGCACTGTGGGTAGGACTGTAAACTAGTAAAGCCAGTATGGAAAAAGTATGGAAGTTCCTCAAAAAATTAAAAATAGAACTACCATATGATCTAGCAATTCCACTTTTTGGACTATATATGAAGAAAACAAAAACCCTGTGTCGAAGAGATATCTGCACCCCAATGCCCATAGCAACATTATTGACCATAGCCAAGACATGGAGACAAACTAAGTGTCCATTGTTGGATGAGTGAATAAAGAAGTTATGATTGATATATATACACAATGGACTATTATTTAGCCATAAAAAAGAAAATCTGCCATTTGCAATAACATGGATGGACCTTGATAGCATCGTATTAAATGAAATAAGTCACACAGAGAAAGACAAATACTGTATGATCTCACTTATATGTGGAATCTAAAAACAAAATGAAACAGACACCAAACTCACAGAAAAAGATCAGATTTGTGGTTACCAGATGTGGCAGGTCGGGGGAGGAGAAATTGGAGGAAGGTGTTCAAAAGGTACAAACTTCCAGTTATAAGATAGATAAGTATTAGGGATATAATATACAACATGACGATTATAGCTAACATTGTTGTATGGTTTATGTGCAAGTTGTTAAGAGAATAGATCCTGAGAGCTCTCATCACAAGGAAAAAAACATATTTTTTACTTTTTCTTGTGTTTCTATGTGATGGATGTTAACCAAACATATTGTGGCAATCATTTCACAATATACGTAAGTCAAATGACTATGTTGTACACTTTAAATTTACATAGTGTTGTATGTCAATTATGTCTCAATAAAACTGGAAAAATCTGATTAAGAGAAAAAAAGATAATTGGCATTTTGTATTTTGTATGACAATCATTGCCTTTAACTTCTCCTGTTCTTTCAACCTTTATTTCAATGGAAATATTTTTCATGTAGCTATATTTCCTATTTATATGAACAGAAAAATAATTGCTAATTTGATGTGAATATTTATCAGAGTTGCATGTCATTATTTTACATCTGGGCTCTTTATTTAAAGAACTTCCACCTTAAAAGAACAAAAACCACTAAAGGGTAAAATTTTCATTTTAATGGCTCAAGAATTCCTGGTCTAAAATTTTCAGGATGTCTCTCAAGTCAGTATTAGAGCTTCTGATGACAGATTTATGCCAAATAAAAGAGATTATAATTCTTTACACATGATCATCTGGGAGACATTTTAGATGAAACTTTTACGTAAAGAAATCAATAAGCTTCAGGGTTTTCCCTCAAAGGGAGTTGGATGTAGAAATGTGCCTCCTCCTCTCTCTCTCTCTTTCTCTCTTTCTTTCTCTTTCTTAGCAGAGAATAAAGCTTCAAAGATCAATGTCATGTGAGTACAAGAAATGAGATCCATACTTTGGAGCACTAAAGGATGAAAGATTATTGCCTGAGGGAAAAATGAGCTTGTCTCAGAAGGTCCTGTAAGGTCTTTGTCAGAGTAAAAGGTATGCACGGTTCTGCTAAAGAGCTTCCTGGGAAGCCCCTCCTCTGTCTCATCATCCTGCTGTTGGCAAGATACCTCTCATGCAGGGACGGGGGCACACGATTCACAGACAGCACTGCCCTGCCTTTCCATGCATGAAGATTCAGCAGACGTGATTTGGGTTATGCACAACACTTCATGGAAATAGCCCAGAAAGAGGCCTGGCCCTTCAGGAAATGGATAGGAAACTTGGCTTGAACATGAACTGAGAGACAAAGGCGCTATAAAAAAATGAAAGAAATCATCAAACTCATGAGTAGTATCAAGCCATACTAGTTTCAGGACCCATATATTTCAAAATTGAGCAAGAGGACTCCAGCCAGGCAGGTTTATAGATTTCTAATTCTGTCTTCAAGATATTTAATTATTTACTCCAACTATTTCCTACATGACAATTACAGAGAATTAAAAAATAAACCCAAACAAAAAGCAAAAACTGTGCTTTTTTAAGCTTCATGCATTCTTAAAGAGTTACCTATAAAGTGGAAGAATCTGGCTGAATAAATGGAGGTTAAGTCATCAACAGCAAGATCATTACTTTCTCATTTCAAAAGATCTATAAAAGGGCATAGTGCGGCCCTTCCTATGTTAATTTGCAGGCATGAATATTTGAAGGTAAAAGCTTGAAACCTGTATCTGGTCCAAACCTAACACAGTAAATTAAAGCTAACTTCTGTTTCATTAAGTCTGTCTTTTCCTAGAGTGTAAAGCAGATCAAATTATGATTTGTACTGAAAGGAATCTCATATTTAATATTTGTGACACCTAGCCTCTCCATCTAAATAAATAGGGAACATGTTACTAGTAATTGATCTCATTGGCTTTACTCCATGTTCATTATAAACTGAGTTTGGCATATGTATATATTAACTGAGAGCCCTTACATAATGAGCACTAAAAATACCTACTAAATACATTCCACTGAATCTAGAGGTAAGAGATTTGTGTACAACTTTTGATGAGAAATTTTAATTTTCTGGGTCTTAGTGTCCTTATTTATAAAATGATTATTTGAAAAAAATAAGGGGCTAGAACTAGATGTCTAAGAAGTTATAACTTTTTTTTTAGGCATTAAGCAATATATGGCCAAGCCAGGTATTTATGTTACTCTATTCTTTCTAATATAAAAAGCTAATTAATTGATTTCTTTATTTTCTTGATATTTGAAGAGATGTACTGTTAAGTAAAATAAAGTCTATGTTTTTCTCTAGCTTTTGCTTTGAGGAGCTACTTTGTTTTATAAGAAGGTATCAGGTATTTCTGTGAAGCCATATTAAGAATAAGAATAAATCAAAACTATAAAACAGTTTTATGCCAAGGTTCCACAATAAATAAATGCCTTTGGCTCTTTCTTTTACCTTTTGAACTATACACAATCTTCTAACTGACTGATCTAGTTACCTTGAATTCCGGTTTGTCCCATTAGATTCTATGCAATTATCTGTTTAGATGAAGAAAAGAAATAAATCATCTCCATTTTATATGAGGTGTTGACATTTATTGATTTAATGTTCTTTTAAAATCTTTCGGGGAAATGGTTTTTAAATTACAATAATAAATGGACAGAAATTAATGGACCTACCCAAACTAGAGAAACATCTTGGCATGTAATTCATTGTCAAATTTTGCGAGTGAATTTTATTTTCACTCCTTTTTTAGTAAGGGAAAGTATTGCTAAGAGGCTGTATGTAATATCCTTTCGTAACTGGCCCTGCTCCTTTTCTGTGAGTTAGTGTTTGAGGACACTGCTCTACTGAGCACACAGCTATTTCCTTTCAGACACTGACCATGTACTATGCTTTCTAGCTTCACTAGACTAAAAGTCCTTCAAAAGAAAACCTTTGGAAAAAAGATTTTACCCCAAATAATTTAGGAAGAAGAAATAGTTAAACTGCGATGGATATAATAAATGATTAACATTCAGACACTTCTGCATTAATATTTAATAAGAAAATGTGTTGTAATGTAACATGCAATATAAACTTTACTAAATATATGGAAACATGAAGCATAAATCACTCAAATTACCTTTCTAATCAGTCTCCACGGCAGTCGTAAGTACGCATAAATGGTGCCTCTCTACGAATACGTAATTAGTCCTTTTACTTTTACCTCATAATTCCTTTCATGTTCTTTACCTTTTGCTCAGTCAGCTTTCCTCAGTCATTTATCTGTTATCTGTCCTTATTTTTGTTTGTTTTTATCTTTAGAACAACATTAGAAATATGCTTTCTCAATACAAAAATAAATTATATTTAAAAGTTGTCACAGTTTGTTCAGGTCTCATTGCATGTACACATGCACGCTAGAGATAAAATCTGAAGATGCCGCTTCCTCTATGTCAGTTTATTTACGCATCCTTAAATAAATCTGGATTTTTCTAAAATCAATAACAAAAATTTCATTGTCAACTAAGATTAGGTTAAAGGGGCAATTGATGGATCCTAGCAAGTTCACTCAAAAGAAGTAAAGTGAGTTGAATTTAGCCTTGGTAGAAAACACAGAAGAAGTAGAAAGGGTCCAAATGGCAAATTTTATCTTTATCTGAATTCTTAGCTTATTTGAAATCATAGTGCAGGATTGTGTCTTTTTAGGAGTGAGCCTGTGTCTAACTGTACTGTTTCTTGATATGAAACTATTTTTCTTTTGTTACAAGGGTCTGTGTCACATTGTTAAATGTGAAGTCTGAGGTCAAAGACTCTAGCACCACCTCATGTTAGATAGACCAGGAGTGCATTCTCGAGTACTTCTGTCCCTAGCATGCTGAAAGTGCTCTTATGAGTTTCCATAGCTTAGCTCTCCAAAAAACTAAGACATGGAAGGCAGAAGTGAGTCTAAGACATGGGTGAAAACAACTTTTAGGTTCTCAGGACTGCAGGAAATAAACTTTGGCATTATTTATCTGTTGGCTTATTGTATTTTATTGTACAAGCTTAGTGTACCTGAAATGCAAGCAGCTGAAAAAATTTATTTTATATTAAAGACATACACTAGTTTTCACACAGGGAGAAATAAAAAACCTTAATGGAAGTGTGGAAATCGTTCCAAAGAAAGTACGAACCTGACTTAACTTGGCAAGTTTGGACTTACTGAGCGAAACAGACTCTTCAGCTGGATAGTGAAGTTCAGGAAACACAATCATTGTTGGACTTATGTTGGTGCCTCTTGGGGTTTGGCCTTTGAAGTTGTTTTGATAGAAACCTTCTACAAAACATCCATGTAAAAATCTTTCCTTACCTTTCCGGCGTACGTCCTGACACCAAGCCATTTCCTCCTGAATGTCCGTCAAACGCTATCCTTTTGCTTCTTTTAAGAATTTAAAGTCTCATATATCCAACAGCACACTCATTCAAAACCCCAACAGCTCTCAGCACGATTGTTCACATTCCTGATTATTCCCTGAAGCCTAGAGGAGAAGTCACCTGACTAACCACATGAGGAAACGGAAAATCTATAGCAAGACGGAAGCCCAATAATTACACTGAGGAAAGCACTCACTCCTTCAGTCTGATTTTTTCTACCACATGTACTAATACTCACTAAAAACCAAGTGCTATTTTTCTGTTATTTGATTTGGTAGAAAGGCTTTACGCCTTCAGCTTATAAGCGCCTAGACACCCAAGCTAACAAGTTTCTTAAGTCAACAAACAATAAGAATACGAGTGATTCTATACAAGCTGTATTTGGGAGCATATTTGTTAAGTATTCAAATGAAATTGGCCTTTGAAATTTTATTTTATTTTATCTTATAATTTGCACTTATAGGCAATATTAATATGATTAAATTATTGTTAGCATATGAGTGAGGTATGTTTGATACTTTCTAACAGAGAATTTGCGGTGACTGCGGGTTTTCCGTGCAATGATAGGCAGTGCTGGAGAGGCAATTGTTTGATGTCGAAGGCAGACATAAAACCTCATGATAACATCTACATCAGTGCCTTTAGAGTCTGCTCAAATGAATACACAATAAGATGACAAAGAACCATTCAATCATTGGAGACATATTCCTCTCTCTGAGTTAAGTACTGTGGGTAATACAAAGCTGAAAGAGACTGGAACCTCTTTTCAAAGTTCTAAGATAGCAAACTGCAGTGCATTATATTTTTCATGTCATTTCAAGGGATTCGCAGAGTACCTGTAGTTCAGACTAAACATCACTAGCTTATATGAAGAGTATATCAGTAAATTTCCAAAGAAAGCTCTAATAACTTCCACAGCCTGGTCAGAGCCAGTCATCGGGTCCACGTTCTTGATCAGCAGATATTCCGGAATACGTTTTCTCATTCTTTAGTGCTGTTGACATAAACGCTATCTGGGTATTCTGTATATTCATTTATACTGGAGGTAGATTTCAGAAGCCTGAAATGATGCGAAGCCATTTTATTGCACATCTGGGTCTTGTTAAAGTATGTCCTCAATACTCTCAGAACTTTCAAGGGCATACATATCTCTGTTATTTATTTTTATGTTATTTGCTTTAAAATAAAATGAATGCTGTCAGCATATAAAACCCAGGTAACATCTGACTGGCAATAAACTCTTTACTATACAATAGAAGTGTTTTTTAAACTACAAAGCATATGCTTTGAGGAACTGATCCATTTCATCTAAGTTATCACACCTATCAGTGTAGTATTCCTTTATTATTCTTTTGATATCTGCAGAGTCTTCAGTGATATCTCTAGTTTCACTCTTGTTGCTGGTAATTTATGTCTTCTCTCTTTTTGTGTCAGCCTTGCCAGAGATTTGCCAATTTTATCGATATTTTCAAAGAACCAGCTCTTTGTCTCATTGATTTCTTCTATCGTTTTTCTGTTTTCAATTTCATTGTTTTTTGCTCTTATTATTGTATCCTTCTTTATGCTTTCTTTGGGTTATTTTGCTCTTTTTTTTTCTGGGTTTTGAGGTGGGAGCTTAGAATATTGATTTGAGAATTTTCTTCTTTGCTAATGTATGCATGCATTTCATGCTATAAATTTCTCTCAGCACTATTTTAGTTGTGTCCCACAAACTTTGATATACTATGTTTACTTTCATTCATTTTAATGTATTATAAACTTCCTTTGAAACTTCTTCTTTGACCCAAAGATCACCCAAAGGGTGATTTAATCCTTTGTTCTTTAGTTCTCAAGTGTTTACAGAGTTTCCAGTTATCTTTCTATTATTGATTTCTAGTTTGATTCTATTGTGGTTGGAGAAGACACTGTGTGTAATTTCAGTTCTTTTAGATTTTCTGATATTTGTTTTACAGGCTAGGATATGTTCCATATCAGTATATATTCCTTTAGTGCTTAAAAAGATTGTTTATTCGGCTGCTGTTGAATGGTGTGTTCTAAGAATGTTGATTAGTTTCAGTTGGTTGACTTTTTTTTAAGTTCTTCTATATTTTTGCTGGTTTTCTGTCTAGTGGTTCTATCAGTTATTTAGAAAGGGTGTTAAGTCTCCAATTATAACTGTGAATTTGTCTATTCTCCTTTCAGTTGTGTTAGTTTGTATTTCACACATTTTGTACCTGTTGTTTTTGGTTCACACACAATTAGTATTGCTACGCTTCTTGGTGTATTGACCCTTTTATCATTGTATCACATTCCTCCCTGACTGGTAATTTTCTATGCTCAGAAGCCAACTATATCTGATACTAATGTAGCCATGCCTGCTTTCTTTTGATTAATGTTTGCGTGATATAAATTTTGATATTCGTATTTTCAACCCGCCTATATTGAGCTTCAAAAAACAGCATATATTTTGATCATGTTTTTTATTTGATTGTCCTAATATCTCTCATTTAATTGGTATACTGAAGCCATTTACAATTATTATGATTATCAATATGCTAGGGCTTAAGTACACAATTTTATTTTTTGTTTTAAAAGATTTTACTTATGTTTCCTCTTTCTGACTTTTCTCTGTTTTCTTTTTCTGGCCTTCTGTGTGTTATGTGAACATTTTTTTAGACTCTATTTCGATTTTTCTACAGTGTTTTTGAGTACAACTCTTTGAATAACTTTATTGGTCATTTAAGCGCTTCGTTATATATACAAGCTTATCACATTCTACTGATGTTAACATTTTATCAGTTCAAGTGAAGTATGGAAAACTTACCTTCCTTATTCTATTTTCAAGTTTACTGATTCCTTTCTCTGTGCTCTTCGTTCTGCTCTCTCATTTTGTTTTTATTTTGATTATTGCATTTTAAATTCTAAAGTTTCCATTTGGTTCTTCTTTGTATGTTCTATTTCTTTACCGAGACTTTTACTAAAATTTGTTTCAAGGTTCTGTGTAATTGCTGGTTGAAGCTTTTTTTATGATGACTCCTTTAAAGTCTTTGTCAGATAATTCTAAACATCTCTTTCATCTCAGTGTTGGCACCTATTGATTGTCTTTTTCACTCACTTTCAGTTCTTCCTGAGTCTTGATACGATAAGTGATTTTCAAATGAAACCTGGGTAGTGTCATAGTAAGACTTTAATTTGCATTTGCTGATGACTAGTAAGACTGAACAAATTTTAATGTATTTACTGGAATTTGGATATCCACTTTTTGGAAGTGTTTATTCAAGTTTTCTGCTAAGGATTTTTAATATGAATGGATGTAGAGAATCTTCAAAGACTTCAGCACCTATTGAAATCATCTCACCCTTGCTCTTCTCTTTTATCCCTTAATGAAGTG
This sequence comes from Equus asinus, assembly GCF_041296235.1. Lineage (NCBI taxonomy): Eukaryota > Metazoa > Chordata > Mammalia > Perissodactyla > Equidae > Equus > Equus asinus. The sequence goes on from NC_091798.1 coordinate 67,436,203, forward strand.
ATTTATATTGATTGATTTTCAACATTAAATCATCATTGCATTCCTTCAATAAACACGGGCTTGTAATTTATTTTTCTTCCATAGATTTCTGGACTTGATTTGCTAACATTTTCAATAGAATTACTGCCATTTTCTTTCATTGTAATTTTTAAAAAATTATCTCAATGCTGTCAGCTTAGGGTATCAAGAATATTTTAGGAAAGTCTGTCTTTTTTCTTCATGAAAATGTTTGTTTAAGTTTGGAGCTATTATTTTGTATATGTTTTGGAAAATTCAGCTAGATTTGAACTTTTCTATGTGGTAAGATTTTTATTTATGGTTTCTTTAATTGATATAGAGATATTTTGATTTTCTACTTTTGTATGTGTCATTTCTCCCTAATGTTTTCGATAAAACTTTTCAGGCATAAAGGAAAGTTGCGAACCTGGTACAGCGAGCACTTATATAACCACCACCAGACTGCACACTGCACAGCAAGTATTTTGCTCTGTTTGCTTCCTCACATGGTATTCCATGTATTCATCTTGCTACGAATCCATCAAACTATCTTATTTCTTTTTTTAAGATTTTATTTTTCCTTTTTCTCCCAAAGCCCCATGTACATAGTTGTGTATTTTTAGTTGTAGGTCCCTCTAGTTGTGGCATGTGGGACACCGCCTCAGCATGGCTTGAGAGCAGTGCCACGTCTGCGCCCAGGATTCGAACTGGTGAAACCCTGGGCCACCAAAGCAGAGTGCGTGAACTTAATCAGTTGGCCACAGCGCTGGCCCCAAACTATATTTTTTGGTGCATTTCAAAGTAAGTTACACACTTCTATGTGCTTCAGCCATACAAATTTCAACACTCACATCATTAACCACTTTGATGTTTGTGTATAATTTTTAAGTAGTCACATAGGTTGAAATGCGCATCTTAAGCGTATATGCAATGACTTTTGATGCACAGCTGTAACAAACCCCTTTCAAGATATTTAACATTATGATCATCCTAGAAAGTTCTCTCATGCCAGTCAATAGCTACGCTCCAGAGGCACTCAGTGTCCTGATTTTTCTCTCTGTTAGTTTTGCCTGTTCTAGAACTTCATGTAAATTCAGTCGTACAGGTTATGCTCATTTTTGTGGGGCTTTTTCTTTTCAATAATCGTGTTGTTTTTGAGATTAATCCACAGTTTTGCATATAACAATAGTGTCCTTTTTATCACTGAATGGTGTCCCATTCTATGACTATGCCACAGTTTGTTATACATTGTCCTATTGATTAAAAAAATAAATAAACTAGGTTTTTTTTCCACTTTGGGGTTATTATAAATAAAGCTGGTTTGAATAATTTTGCCTTGAAGGCTACTACTATCTGATATTATTAAATCTCCTCAGACATCTTATGCTTAAAGTTTGTTAAAAGTATAGAGACCCTTCCAGATTCTGCCTACTTTTGGTTGCTCTCTGATATATTCATGTAGTTGACTTATATATTTTATCCAAAGTTTACAGGTGTTAGTTGCAGGAGAATTGGTCCAACAGGAGCTTCTTGGTCATTACTGGAAGCAACAGAATCATATGCAGAAGAGATGCTAAATAGCATATTTCATCTAGAGTTTCAAATTTATTAGGACAAAGTTGTTTATAATGTCCTCTTAATATGTTTTTAAGTGTGTAGAATCTGTGGTAATAAGTCCTTTTAAATCCTGATACTGAGTATGTCTTTCCACCTTTTCGGAAAGCCATTTGCCTTGTCATCATTTAATTGATTTGGTTAGTCTTTTCAAATAGTCAAGTTTTTGCTTTTTCTTGCCGCATTATCGTATATTCGTTATCTGTTTCATTAGTTTCTGCTCTCTCCTTTCTTATATTCATCCTTTCCTTTCTTTCTTATCTTTTAGTGTTTCCAAATATATGAGTCATTGATTAGCAACCATTGTTCTTTTATAATATATGTGTTTATAGATGTAAATTTCCTTCCAATTACTGTAAATATTCCACGTGCATCAAAAACATTTGTCAGTTTAAGTGTTCTATTATATCAGTTTAGTTTGCTTATTTTTTTATCTTAACTTTTCTTTCTTACAAGTTTTAGCAGTTATTATAGAAACCGCTAAGATAGAAGAGCTTCATATTATGATTGTGTGTATCTCTTTTCCTTTCTATAGTGCCAATTTTTGCTTTGTTTTGATTAGTGTTAGCATAGTATATCACTTTCTATAGTTTTATTTTCAGCTTTTCTGACTGCTTATATGCAGTGTGTCCCTTTTAAGGAGCATATGATTACCATATAACTACCATTTTTCTTTCAAGCTGAAATACTTTAATTGTAATATTTAGTCTGTTTATATTTAGTAGAATTATTGATATGTTTGGGTCTTGATTTATCATTTTATTATTTTCCTTTTTATCCCCAAAGTTTCACATTCCTTTTTCTCATTGTGTGCCTTCTCTGGGTTAATTTAATGCTTTCAAAATTTATTTTACCTTTTAAGATTAATTAATTATTCATTATTTTCCTATTCTAGAAAATCTAGGATGAATTATTTTCTAGAATAAGGCTGGGATTTTTAAAATATATTTTGTGTTTTAGGAGTTATACGAGTACAGAAAAATTGAGAATATAATACAGAGAATGTCCATATACTTTTCATCCAGTCTCCCTATTATTAACATCTGAAATTAATATGTTATATTATTAGCAATTAATGGAACAATATCAATACATTGTTATTAACTTAAATCTCTACAATTATTGATTTTTTTCTTTCTTTCTTTCCTTTTTGGTGAGGAAGATTGGCCCTGAGCTAACATCTGTGCCAATCTTCCTCTGTTTTTTGTATGTAGGATGCCACCATGGCATGGCTTGATGAGCAGTGTGTAGGTCTGCACCTGGGATCTGAAGCTGTGAACCCCAGGCTGCTGAAGTGGAGCTCACAAACTTAACTACACCACTGGGCCAGCCCTGGATTTTCTTAATTTTTACCTAATATATTTTTCTGTTCTAGAATCTCATCCAGGGTCCTCTGTGTCTCTTTAGCCTCCTGTTTGTTGTGACAATTTCTTGGACCTTCCTTGGTTTTTATTTTATTTTATTTTTTGCCTGTCCTCTTTTTGTACATGAGCTGCTGCCACAGCATGGCCACCGACAGACAAGGGGTGTAAGTCCATGCCCAGGAACTGAACCCAGGCCACCAAAGTGGAGTGTGCTGAACTTAACCACTAGGCCACAGGGGCTGGCCCAGACTTTCCTTGTTTTTGATGGGCTTGGCAGGTTTGAGGTTTACTGGTCAAGTATTTTTTAGCATGCCTCTCTATTGGAATTTTCCTGACTTTTTCTCATGATTAGACTGCGATTATGGGTTTTGAGTTGAGGGAGGAACACCACAGGTAAAGTATGATTTTTATCACATCTTATTAAGGACACATGCTATCAACATGGTTTATCACTTCTGATGTTGACTTTAATCACCTGGCTGGCTGAGGCCATGTTTGTTGGGTTTCTCCACTGTAAAGTTACTCTTTCTTTCCTCCTTTTCCATACTGTACTCTTTGGAAGGAAGTCACTATGTGCAGCCCACACTTAAGGAATGGGGAGTTAGATTCCCCTTCCTGAAGGCCAAGTATCTACATAAATTATTTGGTCATCTTCTGTACAGGAGATTTTTCTCTCCTCCTAAATTTATTTACTTATGCAATCATTTACTTATCTAAGTATAGATCCACGGATATTCATTTTATACTTTGGCTTATACTGCAATACTACTTTATTTTCTTGCTCCAATTATTCCCGTTTTGTCCACTGGGAAGTCTTTTAGTTCCCCCATCATTATCATCCCCCTTCAATGTGTGTATGCACATATGTGTGTGTTTTCAGTCACCTTCTTATTCTTTGGCAAAATAAAATGTTCTAGCCTCGTCATGCATATTTTCTGCCCCAGTCCTAAAGTCAGCCATTTCTCCAGGGAGCCCTGGTTCATTTGATTGGAGAATGGTATAGGCACCAAGATCTGAGAGCTGGGATCAGATTTTTGACTAACTATTTTTGATAGGAAAGTCCTTGGGGAAAGCTCTTGGCTGAATTGTGTTAGTCTATTGAAAAGTTCTGCAGAACAGCCACTAAAGTCATTAATTGTCCTTGGGAAAAATCCTGCCAGAGTTTCAAATATTTAGTTATAGTCACATCATAACATTTGTCTATGTAAGAAGGTGGGCAACAAATCAGAGCTTCACTGAATTACTGAGAAACACATACAAATGCTAATAAACAATAGAAGAATAATAGACAAGGGTCTTGGCACTACGCTCCACCTTATTCTTAAGTGCCCTGGGTAATTAAACATATTCCAATCAAGAGGCTATGCCAAGGGCAAAAGAGAGAGTAAATGCTTAGGCTGCTTTTGAAGCAAAGAATAGATGTGTTTATCACAAGTAGGAATTACTCAACTGTCCGGGCCCTGGGATTCTCAGCAGGCAGACATCAAGAGGTCCTGTTGTGCTCCCTCCAGGGAATGACCTGGGCTGAGTGTGATCTGAGTGGTAGCACCAGAAATGGTAGAAGAAAACTAGCCTGAGCACTGTTAAGGATAGCCTTTATTCAAAAATGCTACAACAGGTTCAGCTTTGAAAAAGTGTTTTTATCTTTAGGAAGAAGGACATGGTTTTTGCAGGAGTAAGACGAAGTTAGGTAGTTTTGAGAACTGTATGTTATAAGCATTTCTGGGAAGAGGGAGAGATTGTTCTTGCTGTTTAGCAGCTAATGGCTAGGCAATTTTGATTTAGCAAAAGTGATAGAATGAGAATTATGTCCTAATGTCACACGAGGGCCACCACGAGGGGTAGAAGGAACAGTTTTAGGGGCTGAGAACAGGAGAGAGTCACAATGGGAAATTTTCAGTCATTTAGAGTTTCTCACACACGATTATATCAGTGCTCTTCAACTTAGAGAAAATACAAGTCTTGTACCCTCCCACACTTACTATTTTGATCAATTTTAATGTTTTAAGTAAATTCAATATAGTAAGAAAATTGTATGAGAGGATTATGTACTTTTATACTGTACATTTATCAGAATGCCTCCTTGTCCATATTAGGTCCTGAATAAAAATGTTGAGAGGAACTAAGGATTTAAAATAAGAATGCTTATGATTATTGAGGAACCATATGCTCATTATAAAAATTTCATAAATATAGAACTAGGCAAAAAAACTTCATCCTTCTCTTTCTATCCCTATTCCCACCCTCACATATTTGCCAGAGTCCATTATTAGCATATTTTGTGCATATAAAATATACATTAATGTGATAATAATACTACTAGCTAACATTTATTGAGTAGGCCCAGGAAATGGGATAAGTATTTTCCGTATTTATTCACACTTAGTTTTTTTACCGAACCTCTTTAAGGTAGTGTTATTACTATTTCCACTGTAACATATAGGGAAATAATATAAGTCACAAAAGAATAGGGAACTTGCTCGATGTACCACATCAAATGACAGAGCTTGGTTTCAAACCAGGTATTCTGACTTCAGAGCCCATATTCTTAACAAAACGCTATTATCCTTTCCAATCTTTAATTTTTTCCACAACTTGCTTCTATTGCTAAGCAATAAATTTTGTATTTTTTTTCATGTTGGGTTACATAGATCCTCCTCATACTTTTGAACAGTTGCATAAAACCCAGTTTTATGGGCATAGTGTGATTTACCAAACCAAAATTTTATTGAAGCACATAAGTGTTAATTTTTCAGTGAAAATCTTGGTAAGTATATTCCTATGCCTTTTCGCTGTAATGACTTTAGGATAAATTTGTAGAATTAGAACTATTCAAAGTGTTTTGATATTTACAAGATTACATAAATTTATACACACAGTTGTTCTGGGAGTTTGACAGGTTCCTTTCCAAACTGTTGCCAACTTGATTAATTATCAAACTTTGTTGTCAATCCGATAACTGAAAATTCTTGTTATTTAATAGTGATTTTGATTATACTTTCATTTGTTTATTGGCCATTCATATTCTTTGTCTATTACCTGTTTCTTAATGCTCATTGTCCATCTTTTTATTAGATATTAATCTTTTTCTCACTGTTAAGCTTTTTTGTGTATTAAGGGTATTAGCATTTATTTGTCAAAAGTATAACTTTATTGGGGCCAGCCTGGTGGTGTAGTGGTTAAGTTCACACATTCCGCTTTGGTGGCCTGGGGTTTGCCAGTTCACATCCCGGGTGTGGACCTACACACTGCTTGTCAAGCCATGCTGTGGCAGGCCTCCTACATATAAAGTGGAGGGGAGATGGGCATGGATGTTAGCTCAGGGCCAATCTTCCTCAGCAAAAAGAGGAAGGTTGGTGGTAGATGTTCGCTCAGGGCTAATCTTTCTAAAAAAAGAAAAAAGAAAAAAAGTATAATTTTATTGTTGTCATTTACATTTGACTTCCTCATTGGGTGTTTACTTGTTTCTATAGAATTGTCTTAATTTTTCATATAATCAAGTTTATCAAACTTTTTCATTTTTGCTTCTTTTTTATAAGATTTTATTTTTTTATATGCTTACACTTTAACCAATCTATGAGCATAGGCAACAGCCACACATTTTGGTCTAAATGTTATTTCTGTTTGTTTTTTATTTTCCTTTTTAACTATTTTATTCATTTGTAATTTTTTCTGTAGCAATATCTTTTTCTAGCCAGTTGGCCCCAACAATTTATTGAGTAATCTCTCTTGGCTTCACTGATTTTAAATAATCCTTCATAATATATTAAATGTTCATGATGAAACTAAAAGTTAAAAATAGAAATAAGCATGGTAGAAGTGTTATTGTGTCTATAGAGTTGCATGCATCTACATTTTAAAAATCCAAGGAATATTTTACTTTCAGAAAAGTGGAGCTCCGTATGAAACCTTCACTAGAGGGCCAAGAATTTAAAACTTTGCAAATAGTGAAAACCATGCCATTTTAAAAAGATTAGAAACACATGAGGAACGAATATATGCATAATTCTCAACTTTAAACTTAAGTTACAGGTTCTACACTCTTCCATGTATACAGGGACATATCCTTTTCCTTTCCTATATTCTTTTGGACCTCTGGATATAAAACGATCTTGAAAGAGTTTCTTGGTGTGTTGCAGTCTTCTCAGGGCTCATTCTTTCATATTTATCAAGCAAAGGTACTTGGGAGTACAACAGATCCACGACCCATGTTGCTATTAGACATTGATAGCAAAATCAAAATATCAAATTCTTGCTGTAAAATACTGATGCTGAGCACAACTAAATATTACTGGATAATGACATCTTTAGGTATAGTGGCTAATTGCTACCTGGTTGCTAATTCTGTGTGATTTCTATTCCATTTTTAGTCTTATCAAGAGTCTTTCTCTTGGAGCTTAGAAGAGCAGGACAATATACTCTTCATTCAAATGTGAGAAGGTAGAAAAAACAGAGGAAAATTTTTCAGCCTCTCTTTCTTTCCACAGAGAAATTTGAAGGATTAGGTCAAAAAGTATGTCTCATTCAGGCTGCATGATCCTTATCTCAACGAGCTGAACACTAGACATGGAGTTGTTGCTCTTCTAAATGGATGATGAACTCCAGCCTCCAAAGTGTATATGATTTTCTTATGCCTCTGCAGGAGCTAAGCCATAATTCCTGACTTCATATCATGCATACAACCATCAGTCTCTGTGCTTACAGGCACACATGGCGAGCTTATTTGTTTATTTTTAGATGTAGTGCCCCTTTGAGTATAAATGTGTATAAACATGAATCAGAAAAAAAGACTATGACAGAATTCTAGAGGGCAATATTTAACTTTGCTTTAAAAATGAGCTCTCACCTATTTCTCATGTGTTGAAAATGAAGCTTGTAATTTCCCAAAGGTGTGCAGTGGGAAATAGCTAATATCAGGAAATTCATCAGTGGGCTTTTCTCTGATAATGAAAAATATGGACATGAAAAGAAAGATTGTTGCTGCTAGTCACGGCAACATTTAGGAAAGTACAGAAAGAGGTCTTAATAGTAAACTGAACATAAACAAACACACCATTAAAAATTCAACAAGTTCATTTCTCTCTCAGCTTCCAGTGTGACGGAAACCCAGAAACACATATGTAAGAGTGAATCAAAGGGACAGTGGCTGTGTTTTCCTCCTCACCTCCCAGCATTATGGGCTCACTTTTTTTCCTTAAGTAAAGAAAAGGGCATCAGAAGGCAAGAATTAAAAAACAAAAGCAAACAACAGTGACTTTTGGAAGAACTCTGATCAGATAGGTTCTCCTCTGTGAGTGTCTTATTTATTTAGTGGGAGACTTCTGTCTGGATACCACGGCATTTATTATTTACCACTATTTTGCACTGTGCCTTACAACTTCAGTTGGGAGTTGCATCTAAAAAATAAGAAAATAAATTAGACAAACTGATTGATAACAGCAAGCAAGTATAGATAATCTCCCTTGAAAATTTAACAAAAAGCTCAATTTCTGCATTATTTTGGCTATCCTGTAGCCACTTCCCAATATCTTTTTTCTTTGTCCTGAACATCTTTATCAAGAGTAATTAACTTCATTTCCTTGTTTTTTTAGTATCTTTCTGTGTAGAGAATCTGGAATTCTTTCTCTTTAGAAATGTGAAATTTCTCTGTAAGGATAATATATAATAATTAAACATGCTTAAAATAGAGAATTTATACCTTAAAATGCCATTGCATATATGTTTCACTTTACTGTTCTTGCAATGAATTATGTGTTGCTGTTTAAAAGTAATGAAAAAGTTACATAACATCAAAACTAGAAGCGACTCCTTCAGATATTCTATGTGAAATTCAGCTTTCTTTTCCTCCCGCAAATAAATCTGTCACATGGCTAAATTGCAGCTCAAATGTTAGATGAGTCATTCCACATATTAAGGGTAGACAGATTCACTGAACTGGGACTTCAGAGCAGGGAGAGGCAAAGCACACACTGGAAGTTTGATGAATCAGACCACAGTAGGTAAAGACATGGTGAAAGACGATTCAAATAAACACCTGCTCTGCACATTACTGGGACTACAGAGTCCTAGTAAAATTAGATCAAACACCTGTAAAGCTATAGACCACTGTTTTTAAATAACTCTTGGAAGACTGAAACATGGCTAAAGGTCAGAAAGAAAACTCGAGGCTTAGTTGACCAATTTGGGCATTTGGAAGGAAAACACCACTGGGTAATTTTACAAGTTCTCTTAGGAGTGAAAGGCTACCCTAACTTTATGGTGCATAAGACCTACTTTTAGCACTTTCATTCAGTATAGGGAAATTTCTTAAAGTCAAGAATAAGACTAGACTTTCCTCTTGATCTCAGTATATCTTTGGATTCTCCCCTTTATGGCATAATGACTTTAGAATATATAGAATAGACCACATTGTTGTCCAGAGTACACACAATATAAGAATCACAATGTTAGTGAATTAAATGTATTTTCCTTCTGGAATTAAAAAAATTCCTCCATTTAACTTATTGCCTCTGAATCCTTGACAGTTATATGTGGGAATGGCGTTCAATTAAAAATGAGTTCCTAAAAGGAATGTAAATTCTGCTTACCTTGTATCTAAGTCTTTTTGAGTGACTCCATAATTGGCTTAAATTTGGGAAGAGAAACAGAGCTTGAACTACTCTTGCAACAGCTGCTGCTGGTAATGCTGCCTGTGCTGTTACGCACTGCTGCTCATCAGGCAAAGACCAAGGGTCCAGGGCTGTTGTCTCCAGGGCTCAGCTAGTTGGGGAGATCATATGCACGGCCCAGTGAGAGATTATCATGGGCTATTTTCCCTTCTAGTGGTCCACACTGGAACCCTTTATTCACCAAAACATTAGTATGAATTTGTGCACAGACTTGCTGACTCTAATTCTCTAACACTAGTCAACAATGTTGTATAAGAGAATATTGGCGATGTCTGATGGATTCAGTGGTGGAACCATAAAAATCTAACAAAGAGCTATCAAAGTTCAACCCGATGTAAAGGAACTCAACGCATCCGTGTAAGGAACAGGGATGGACATGAAATAACTTTCTGCTTTTATTAAGGAATTTATAATTTGGATAAAGTTTTTCAAAAACTTTGGTAACTTTTTTTTATTGAGTTAATCTTCTTTAATTACACTATATTTGAAATTTATACAAAGTTAAATATGAAAGTCAGGACCTGTTCAGATTTTTGTCAGTAGAGAGGAAAATATTTTTTTAATAAGGTTATGAAAGTTAACATCCTTGTGAAATTACAGTTGTACATCATTATTAGTCATGTTGTAGGTACACCACTTCACCCCTAGTGCCCTACCCCCACTCCCCTTTGCCCTGGCAACCACCGATCAGTTCTCTTTGTCCATATGTTAACTATCACCTATGAGTGGAGTCATACAGAGTTCATCTTTCTCTGTCTGGCTTATTTCACTCAGCATAATACCCTCAAGGTCTATCCATGTTGTTGTGAATGGGATGACTTTGTCCTTTTTTATGGCTGAGTAGTATTCCATTGTATATATATATCACATCTTCTTTATCCAATCATCAGTTGCTGGGCACTTAGGTTGGTTCCATGACTTGGCTATTGTGAATAATGCTGTGATGAACATAGGGGTGCATGGAACTTTTGGAATTGCTGATTTCAGGTTCTTAGGATAGATACCCAGTAGTGGGATGGCTGGGTCCTAAGGTATTTCTATTCTTAACTTTTTGAGGAATCTCCATACTGTTTTCCATAGTGGCTGCACCAGTTTGCATTCCCACCAACAGTGTATGAGGGTTCCCTTTTCTCCACAGCCTCTCCAACATTTATCACTCTTGGTTTTGGATATCTTTGCCATTCTAACAGGTGTAAGGTGATATCTTAGTGTAGTTTTTTTTTTTCCTTTTTCTCCCCAAAGCCCCCCGGTACATAGTTGTATATTCTTTGTTGTGGGTCCTTCTAGTTGTGGCATGTGGGACGCTGCCTCAGCGTGGTTTGATGAGCAGTGCCATGTCCGCGCCCAGGATTCGAACCAACGAAACACTGGGCCGCCTGCAGCAGAGCTCGCGAACTTAACCACTCGGCCACGGGGCCAGCCCCTATCTTAGTGTAGTTTTGATTTGCATTTCCCTGATGATTAGTGATGATGAGCATCTTTTCATGTGTCTATTGGCCATCCGTATATCTTCTTTGGAGAAACGTCTGTTCATGTCTCCTGCCCATTTTGTAATTGGGTTGTTTGATTTTTTATTGTTGAGTTGTGTGAGTTCTTTGTATATTATGGAGATTAACCCTTTGTCGGATAAATAACTTGGGAATATTTTTTTCCCAATTAGTGGGCTGTTTTTTTGTTTCAATCCTGTTTTCCCTTGCCTTGAAGAAGCTCTTTAGTCTGATGAAGTCCCATTTGTTTATTCTTTCTATTGTTTCCCTCATGTGAGGGGTTATGGTGTCCGAAAAGATTCTTTTGAAGCTGATTTCAAAGAGTGTACTGGCGATATTCTCTTCTAGAAGACTTATTGTTTCAGGCCTAATCTTTAGGTCTTTGATCCATTTTGAGTTTATTTTAGTAAATGGTGAAAAAGAATGGTTGATTTTCATTCTTTTACATGTGGCTATCCAGTTTTCCCAGCACCATTTGTTGAAGAGACTTTCTTTCCTCCATTGTAGGCCCTCAGATCCTTTGTCAAAGATTAGCTGTCCATAGATGTGTGGTTTTATTTCAATTGGCCCTGAGCTAACATCTGTTGTCAATCTTCCTCTTTTTTTCTTTCTTCTCTCCAAAGCCCCCCAGTACATAGCTGTATATTCTAGTTGTACGTCCTTCTAACTGAGCTATGTGGGATGCCGCCTCAGCATGGCTTGATGAGCGGTGCTAGGTCCACGCCCGGGATCTAAACCGATGAACCCCTGGGCCACCAAAGCAGAGTGCACAAACTTAACCACTCGGTCACTGGGCTGGCCCTGGTAACTTTGAAAAAATAAATAGCTAGTCTTGGAAAAAAAGTTTTTACTGTTGCAACTAAAGAGAGAATACATATGCAATAGTTCAAAGATTTTTTTCCAAAGTTATTGTTTTCTGTGGGAAATTTTGAAATAACAAAAGAATATCTGGATTCCATCAATGATAGTAAATTGATGAAAGGTGATCTCAGTGAACAATGAGCCTCTACTTAAATCCAAAATGGACTTTAAGACCATTCAACTTGAGCATTTCTGACGTGCTCAGGTTCCTTTCCATTCCTGGCAAAGATAGGGCTAGAGCTCATTTTGCCATTTTTGACAGAATACTCTGTGTGATAAAATTTCAGACCACTTGAGCACAGCAACAGAAGGCCAGAAACCACTTAATTGTGAATTAAGGCTTATTTGCTGCTATTTTATAAAAATATCTTATCTCTCTATACTAGAACCAGAGTATTATAATGACAATGCAGTTTTTATGTACTTTGCATATTTTTAAAGATTTATATTTTTATAAAATAAAACATACTCATGTTAAAAATTAAAAGAGTACAAAAGGAAATACAGTGAAATATGAGTCTCATGGAAATTCTACTTCCCATAGATACACACACTCTCTCTATATATGCATATGTGTGTGTGTGTATCTTTTCACACAATTATATGAATAGGCAATTAACTTATAGAAAAAGAAACACAAATAGTTTTAAACACATGAAAACATATGTTTTTCACCATTAATCAAATATAAAATAAGAAATAATCAGGTACATTTTTGCCTGTCAAATTAGAGAATGGGTATTAAATTTGATAATAGTAGGACTTAGCAGGAGTGTAGGGAAACAGAAACTGTTATAACTGGCTATAAGTGTCAATAATTTTTGGCACTGCCAATCAATGTTTTAAGTACATCCAATTTGATCAAGTTTTGTTTTTTTCTTATTGACTTGCAAGTGACCCTCATATGAAATAAATTAATCATATTTGTAGGTTTCTAGGTTCCAGTTTTTTTGAGGTCATATTGGCTTATAGCATTGTGTAATTTCAGGTGTACATTATTATATATCAGTTTCTGTATAGACTGCATTGTCTATACAGCATCAATAGTCTAGTTTTTAATCCGTCACCATACAGATATGTGCCCCTTCACCACTTTCGCCCTCCCCTCACCCCCTTCCCTTCTGGTAACCACTAATCTGTTCTCCTTACCCCTGTGTTTGTTATCTTCCACATTTGAGTTAAATCATATGGTGTTTGTCTTTGGCTTATTTTGCTAGCATAATACCCTCAAGATACATCCACATTGTTGCAAATGGCAGGATTTTGTCCTTTTTTACAGCTGAGTAGTATTCCATGGTGTGCGTGTGTGTGTGTGTGTGTGTGTGTGTGTGTGTGTGTATATATATATATATATATGTATAGATAGATAGATATAGATATAGATGTGTTTATCTACATCTATATATCATATCTGCTTTTTCCATTCATCAGTTGATGGGACTTTAATTGCTTCCACATCTTGGCTATTGTGAATAATGCTGTGATGAACATAGGGGTGCATAAATCTCTTTGAATTGTTGATTTCATGTTCTTTGGCTAAATACTCAATAATGGGGTAGCCAGATTGTATGGTTTTTCAATTTTTAATTTTTTGAGAAATCTCCATACTATTTTCCATAGTGGCTACACCAGTTTGCATTCCCACCAGTAGTGTATGAGGGGTTTTTTTCCTCCACGTTCTCTCCAAAATTTTTTATTTTTTGTCTTGTTAATTATAGCCATTCCGACTGGTGTAAGGTACTATCTCATTGTAGTTTTGATCTGCATTTCCCTAATAATTAGTGATGTTGAGCACCTTTTCATGTGCCTGTTGGTCATCTGTATATCTTCTTTGGAAAAATGTCTGTTCATATCCTCTGCCCATTTTTTGATCCAGTTGTTTGTTTTTTGTTGTTGAGTTATATGAGCTTTTTATATATTATGGAAATTGACCTCTTGTCGAATATATGATTTGCAAATATTTTCTTCCAGCTGGTGGGGTGTCTTTTTGTTTTGTTCATAGTTTCCTTTGCTTTGCAGAAGCTTTTTAGTTTGAGGTAGTCCCATTTGTTTAATTTTTATTTTGTTTTCCTTGCCTGGTCAAACATTATTTGAAAGGATACTGCTAAGACTGATGTGAAAGAGTGTACTGCTTATATTTTCTTTCATGAGTTCGATGGCTTCAGGTCTTACATTCAAGTCTTTAATCCATTTTGAGTTAATTTTTGTGTATGGTGTAAGATGATGTTCTACTTTCATTTTTCTGCATGTGGTTGTCCAGTTTCCCAACACCATTTATTAAAGAGACTTTCCTGTCTCCACTGTATGCTCTTGGCTCCTTCATCAAAGATTACCTGTGCATAGATGTGTGGTTTTATTTTTGGGCTTTCAATTCTGTTCCATTGATCTGTGTGTCTGTTTTTGTACTAGTACCATGCTGTTTTGATTACTATAGCTTTGTAGTATATTTTGAACTTACCATTTTTGATGCCTCAAGTTTCGTTCTTTTTTCTCAGGATCATGTTGGCTATTTGAGGCTTTTTGTTGTTTCATGTAAATTTTAGGATTCTTTGTTTTTTTTCCATGAAGAATGTCATTGGGATTCTACTGGGATTGCATTGAATCTGCAGATGGCTTTAGGTAATATGGACAATTTAGCTATGTTTATTTTTCCACTCAATGAGCATGGAATATCTTTCCATTTCTTTATGACTTCTTTGATTTCTTTCAACAATGTCTTATAGTTTTCAGTATATAGGTCTTTTACTTCCTTGGTTAAAGTTATTCCTAGGTGTATTATTCTTTTTGTTGTGATTGTAATTGGGACTGTCTTCCTGACGTCTCTTTCTGCTAGTTTGTTATTATAATTTAGAAATGCAACTGATTTTGTATGATGATTTTGTACACTGCAACTTTGCTGTAGTTTTCAATTATTTCCAATTTTTTGGGGAGGATTCTTTAGGGTTTTCTATATATAGAATCATGTCACCCACAAACAGTGAGACTTTCATTTCTTCCTTTACAATTTGGATACCTTTTATTTCTTTTTCTTGCCTAATTGCTCTTGTCAAAACCTCCAGTACTTTGTTGAATAGGAGTGGTGCCAGTGGGCACCCTTGTCTTGTTCCTGTTCTCAGAGGGATGGCTTTAAGTTTTTCACAGTGTAGTATGATGTTGGCTTTGGGTTTGTCATATATGGACTTCATTATGTTGAGATACTTTCCTTCCACAACAATTTACTTGAGAGTTTTTATCATAAATGGATATTGTATCTTGTCAAGTGCTTTCTCTGCAACTACTGAGATGATGATGTGATTTTTATTCTTCATTTTATTAATGTGGTATACTACATTGATTGGTTTGTGGATGTTCAACCATCACTGCATCCGTGGAATAAATCCCACTTGATAATGCTATATGATTCTTTTAATGTAATGCTGTGTTTGATTTGCTAATATTTTTTGAGGATTTTTGCATCTATGTTCATCAGCGATATGGGCCTGTAATTTTCCTTTTTATGTTCTCCTTGTCTGGTTTTGGTTCAGGGTAATGTTTCCCTCATAGAATTAATTGGAAGTGTCTCATCTTCTGAAATTTTTCGCAATAGTTTGAGAAGGATAGGTATTAAATTTTCTTTGAATGTTTTGTAGAATTCTCCAGAGAAGTCATCTGGTCCTGGACTTCTGTTTTTTGGGACATTTTTGATTACTGTTTCAATCTCTTTACTTGTGATTGGTCTATTCAGATTCCCTATTTCTTCTTGATTCAGTTTTTGGAGATTGTATGACTCTAAGAATTTATCCATTTCTTCTAAGTTATTTAATTTGTTGGCATATAGTTTTTCATAGTATTCTCCTATAATCCTTTTTATTTCTATGATATCTGTTGTAATTTCTCCTCTTCCATTTTTAATTTTATTTTCTTTGAGCCTTCTTTTTTTTCTTTTACTAAGTCTAGCTAACAGTTTGTCAATTTTATTTATCTTCCATGACCAACTGTTAGTTTCATTGATCTTTTCTATAGTTTTTTTAGTGTCTATTTCATTTATGTCTGCTCTAATTTTTATTATTTCCCTCCTTCTATTGATTTTAGGCTTTGTTTATTCTTCTTTTTCTAGTTCTTTTAGGTGTAATTTAAGATTCATTATTCGAGATTTTTCTTGTTTGTTGAGGTAGGCCTATATTGCTATAAATTTCCTTGTTAGTACCCCTTTTGCTGTGTCTCATAAGTGGTGGTAAGTTACATTTTCATTTTCATTTGTCCCCAGGTATTTTTTTATTTCTTCAGTGATCCAGTGGTTGTTCAGTATCATGCTGTTTAGTCTCCATATATTTGTGTCTTTCCCAGCTATTTTCTTGTAGTTGATTTCTAGTTTCATAGCATTGTGTAAGGAAAAATGTTTGGTATGATTTCAATCTTCTTAGATTTATTGCAGCTTGCCTTGTTTCCTAGAATATGGTCTATCTTTGAGAATGTTCCATGTGCACTTGAGAAGAATGTGTATTCTGCTGTTTTTGGATGGAATGTTCTCTATATATCCATTAAGTCCATCTGGTCCAGTGTTTCATTTAAGTCCATTTCCTTGACTTTCTGTCTGGATGATCTATCCATTGATATAAGTGGGGTGTTGAGGTCCTCTGCTGTTATTGTGCTGCTGTCAGTTTCTCCCTTTAGGTATGTTACTAGTTGCTTTACATACTTTGGTGCTCCTTTGTTAGGTGCATATATGTTCATAAGTATTTTGGCCTCTTGGTGGAATGTCCCTCTTATCATTATATACTACCCCTCTTTGTCTCTCATTTCTTTTTTTATCTTGAAGTCTACTTTGTCTGATATAAGTACGGTTATACATGCTTTCTTTCACTTGCCATTTCCTTGGAGTATTGTCTTCCATCCCTTCACTCTGAGCCTGTGTTTGTTGTTACAGCTGAGTTGTGTTTCTTGGAGACAGCATATTGTTGGGTCTTTTTTTTAATCCATCCAACCACTCTGTGTCTTTTGATTGTTGGATGCAATCCATTTACTTTCAGAGTGATTACTGATATATGAGGGCTTAATACTGCCATTTTATGTCTTGTTTTCCAGTTGTTCTATATTGCCATTTTTTTTCTTGTATATCTGACTGCCCTTTCAGTTTGGGGCTTTCTGTGATGATTTTCTCAGTTTTCTCTTTATTTATGAATTGTGACTCTGCTCTTATTTTTGTTTAGTGGTTACCATGAGGTTTGTATAAAATATCTCATAGATAAGATAGTCCATTTTTTGATAGCCTTTTATTTCTTTTAGCCTAACCATGTTCCATCCCTTCCCTCTTCCCCTTCTGTGTTATTGTTGTCACAAATTATTCTTTTTTTATGTTGTGAGTGTGTGACTAAATTGTTTATAGTGATTTTTTGTGCTTTCTTTCCCTTTATCTTGTATGTTAAAATTGTTTGCTAACCTATTCTGACAGAGAGCTGCAATTTTCTGACTTTGTCTGTCTATTTATCTCCTTGTTCAAAGCTTGTAGATTTTTACCTTTTTGTTTCAGGTAGGAGGGCCCCCTTTATCTTTTCTTATAAGGCAGGTCAAGTGGCAATGAACTCCCTCAGCTTTTGTTTATCAGAGAAAGCTTATTTTCTCCATCATATCTGAAGGAAAATTTTGCTAGATAGAGTATTCTTGGTTGATCTATTTTATCTTTCAGTATTTTGAATATATCATTCCATTCTCTCCTAGCCTGTAAGATTCCTGCTGAGAAATCCACTGAAAGCCTGATAGGGGTCTCTTTGTAGCTGGTTTTTTTTCTGCCTTGGTGCCCTTAATAGTTTTTCTTTGTCATTCACTTTTGACAGTTTTAATATTATATGCCTTGTGGAAGGTCTTTTTCCATTGATGTAATTAGGAGTTCTATTGGCTTCATGTACTTGTATGTCCAGTTTCTTCCCTGTTGGGAAGTTCTCAGCCATTATTTTTTGAACAAGCGCTCTGCTCCTTTCTCATTCACTTCTCCCTCTGGGATACCTATAATCCTTATGTTACTTTTCCTAATCGAGTCAGATATTTCTCACTTAATTTCTTCCTTTTTTTCTTAAATCTTAGTAAACTTTTCTATGCCACCTGAAACATTTCTAGATTTTTATTTTCTACATGACTTATTCTCTGCTTCAAAGGGTCTGCCCTATTTTTATGGTTTCTACATTATTTTTATCTAATTAATTGTGTTTTTTATATCCAGAATTGCTGTATAGTTTTTTTAAGGGGTTCAATCTCTTTGCTGAAGTATTCTTTTTGTTCGTTAATTTTGAGTTCCTGAGCTCATTGAACTATCTTTTAGTGTTTGTTTGTAACTCACTGAGTTTCTTAATGATAAGTAGTTTGGATTCTCTGTCATTTAGATTATAGTCTTCTGTGACTTCAGGTTTGGTTTCTGGAGACTTGTCATTTTCTTTCTGTTCTCCAGTGTAACTGTAGTTCTTCATGGTGTTTGATGAATTGGCTTTCTGCTGACACATTTGTGGTACTATCTGGCCACAGATTCTACCTGCCACTGCTAGGGGGAGCCACAGGGACTGTGTTTTCTGTTTCTTCCCTGTCGGCTCTTAGCTGTGCAAGTTGGGCTGCTCTTCATTCATCCACACTGGCCGTAGTTGCTTGGTGGGTAGGTTGCACTCAGACAGGGCCACTGCACTCAGTGATGGTGGGTTTTACTCCAGTGGGTGGGGCCACAGCTGCTTGGTGAGTTGCGCTTGTGCAGTCGGGGCACCTTCATGGATGCTGAGCCACTGCCTCTTGGTGGGGAACGTTTGCACAGGCAGAGCCACTGCAGCATGGTGGGTGCTCCTGTAGGCCAGGCTATCACTCTGAAAGCATTCATGTGCTGGCCAGGCTGCCCCAGCTCCACTCACAGTCATGCTGGCTGCTATGTGAGGATCCACATCCTCTATTGCTGCCACCAGGGAGGTGTGGATAGGAGTCCACTCCCTTAGTTCTATTGCTTCCTGGGAGTCCAATACACTCACCTTCAGATGTACAGCTGCAGGGATCTCTCAGTTGTCCAGTTGTGTTGTGTAGGGAATCCTCTGTTAGCTAATGGATGTCCGATTAGTTGTAACATATAGGGAAAGACAAAGGGGACAACTCACTCCACCATAATGCTGATGTCACCAGCCAGTGTTTTTCCAGTTTTTGATTTGTCTTTTGACTTTGCCTTCACTATTGATTTTGTAGGTAAAGTTTGAATTTGTATCACGTTATGCTACCAAAGTAATTAGTTCTTCTCCTTTGTCTTCTTAGTTTTTGTCTTGCTTTAAAAATGTTTCTCTGCACAGAGATCATAAAAAGAAAAGTTTACTCTTATTTTCTTTGCTGTTTTATGTGTATTGGTTTGTTTCAAATTTTTATTATCAAATGTGAATTATAAAGAAAGTAGAAAGACTATATAGTAGTTCTAAATATAATTTTATGAATATTAATGTTTTGCTGTATTGGCTTTATCTATTTTTTCTTTGATCAAATCATTTAAGTAAGTGAAAAATATCATGACATTTCACCTATCTATTTTGGGTAAACACTCCAGTATACCTAGAAAAAATAAGCACAGTTATTGATTATAAGAATTTCAACCTTTTAGGTACATATTATTTCTTAAATGAAATATTGAAACTGATTTTGGAAGGTTTCTATATGAAAAATTAATTGACAAAAATACTTTTAACAAATTATGCTAAAGAAGAGGTTTTTGAAACCAAAGCCATCAGTCAGTCCATCACATAATTTTATTTTCTGGCCTTATTTAACAATGAAGCTTATACTAAGTATTTGGAGTGATTAATAATTTTGAGAAGTTAATCACTTTAAGAGATTAGTCATTTTGCTATATTCAGATCAACTTGGTTAATCAATGCTTTTGTATAATGAAAGAAAAACTTCTGAAGACATCCTGGCTACACCTGTCTCTTTTCCATTAAGCATATATTAATGGCAGAGACTTTTAAAAGTTATTGACATGTATCATCAGAAGGATTGTCATAAACAGCCAAACTCATAATAATCAATGGAAGTAATTGATGGAGACTCTTAAAATTATTGCATTCAACAAAGTAGCATCAGTCAACTATGGAATTGAAAGGGAACACTATCCAATTTGCAATGCAGTATTGATAAAGTTTTTTTTTTCTGATTTCTGGAAAATCTATTATAGTTCTTAATGATCTTAACATGGTCTTAAAAGAGTTGAAATACAATTCATATATATCAACTTTTAGAGTACTTACTGATTCCCTTTTCTTTTTCTTCTTGACTTCAGATCCACATACACGAATATTTCTTCAGAACTCATTTCAGGCACAATATCCATTTATTTTAAACCATATTTATGATACAGTAAAATGGTGGGATAATGCATATTGGAAAATATAGCAAGTTGGACTCATAGCTTTTTACCTAAATGCTTTCTCTTCTTGTTTCTCTTTGTCTCAATAATCTCTCCAACCAATCTTTGTTCAGAATTCAGAACTCTGGGGATATTTAAAAATTATATTGCCATGGAACTTCTAAAGCTGTCATTTTTCTATTATAAAAACACAACTTTCAATGTGTAACTATCTTTTAATCTTTGATCATTTCATTATATTCACTCTTTTGTATCCACAAATGTATTTTCACCAAAGAAAGAGGTGAAAAGATAAAATTGTAAAGTGGAACAAAAATATATATAAAACACATAAAACAAAAAGTAAATTCTTCACATATTACAGGCTAAAAAAGAGACAAATCATTTTAGGCCTAAAACAAAATGATGATGTCTCTTCATGACAAGGATTTTAGATCTCATTCAAAAGAAATGGGAAGTCCACTGACTGATAATAGTGAGCATCATAAAAAGAGACATTTTGATGTCACTTTACCCTTCATTCATTGAAAAAGATAGATAATGGTTTGTTTGTCATGTCAGAGAAAGACAAGGAGATAGAAAAATGAAAAGAATAATAACTCAACAATGTCTTATTCTTAAAGGCTACCAATTATGCCATTTACATGCTGCCTAAATATTGTGGCTTGAGTTTTTTTATTTCAAACTATATTTTAAATTGTGTTTACTTCAAACCAAAAATACTGAGCTAATATTAAATTATTGTCATTGTGATTTCAGCAAACACACACATCTACTCTCTCTCTGTAACTTGTAAGCATTTGAATCTAACTTGGACTTGAGAAAATATCTCCTAGGATCTGTCAATCTGATATCAAAAATAATTTACCTTAGATAGATTCAATTAGTTTTCACAAAGAGTTTACATTCAAACTAGAATGTAATATCTAGTTATAATGTTTCAAATATTAGTACAAAGTTCCCAAACATATATACATCGTTTCTTCCAGAATTAGGATCAGGAAATAGTTGAATTGAAATTGATTATTCATTTAAAGAATATCTTACTACGTAATAGTTCTTCTCAAAATATATTTTATAGAGCAACAGTTCTGTGACTTCAGAACCTATTAATTATACTATTATACAGGGAAATATTATGGTCAAAACACAGTTGGGGGACAATTTAACCTGGTATCTTCACTGTAGAACTTCTCAGAACCTTTAATATTATAATACTCATTTTAAATTTGCCAAAGGGCAATATGGTATACCACATTCCAAACATACAGACCACAGAATTGCTTTGCTTCAAGAAGAATCTTGCAGAAAGAATATTTTACGGCACAAATTTGGGCAGACAGTGAGACATTTTGTCAGAAAATTTTTTAAAATATCAGGTAATACTTTATAATAAAAATAATTGTATCCCATTATATTTGAAATTGACAAACGTGACATAATATGGATAGGGAGCTAGAAGAGTGCCTAGTGCATAGTGAGTGCTCAACAGGAGGAAGATCTGCTTTGCCTAATTTTTATTTTATTATTATGTAGGTAGGTTTTTAGTGAATAAGTTTAAGCCACTTTTCAAATCCTCACACACTTGGAAATGAGTGATATGACACAAAAGACGTGTGAGAATCTCAGATAAACACCGCCTCGCTCTAGTGTTACAGACGAACTTCTCAGGAAGCAGAGGTGAACTTTTTCATGGCCACAATTTTCTCGTGTCAATATATGTTGAAATTGTCTCACTGACCCATGGCAACAAATCATGTATTTAGTTTTTGTAATGCAGGTATTTGGTGGCGATTTTTAATTGTTTCAACTCAATGGCACCTTTGCAAAATAATTAGCTGGTAATAAATAAACCATTCAGGAAAATGAATGAGAGATGGGAAGTAAAAACCAAACCCATGCCTTTGGTTTAATGCCCATCTGGCAGGTCAGTACTTCTCAGACTTGAATGCACATAATAATCCCCTGGGGTCTTTTTAACAACACAGCTTCCTAGGCCTCATCTCCCCCAGAGATTCTGATTCAGTAGGCCTGAGACTCGTCCATGAAACTAATTTTTTCCAAATGCCCTAGGTCGTTCTAAACCTTTTGATCCATGGACTAGATATTAGTTTAGGAAGAGCTCACAGACTTGCCTGCTCACTTTCTTCTTCCACCGAGATGACTATCCTCTCTTAGTTTACTTATTTTTGGGGGGTGTTTATATTATTACTATGTCACAAGGCAGATTTATCAAAGAGAAAAGAGCAGCAGTTATGCTTTGTATAGAAATAGAAAACAGTTTAATTCTATTTACATCATATTAGAGATTAAAAAGAAAGAAAATTTATCATAAACATGCCGTATTATTTACTGATGACCCACACACAAGACACTAAAGGCAAAAGAAATAGATGTTATTTTTCCCCCTCAATTAATGATTCTAAAGACAATAGAACTTTGAATGATTTGAGTTGTATTCCTGAAAACTCAAATTATAGTCTATTTTCTTATTTATTCATTCACACACTTTTATATAACAGACTTTAGATGTCAGGCACTGTGCTTCACGCTGGCTACAAAGATACAGATAAGACCTCTCCATTTCAAGGTACTTCTGGTTAATTGACTCCAGATTCCAGGTCTGCCCCTGTATTCAGGTGCTCTGAGATCGAGTAAGCTAATTGGTATGGTGACTAATGACATTTCTATATAACTAATAGATGTTTAATAAATGAATCTATATTTGCCTATATACCAGATTTGATTTCTCAGTCTTAATAAACTATTTTTTAGGTTTCAATTCTTACAGAAATATCCATAATGGTTTAAGATTGTTCTTTATCTTATAGCTCTTCCACGTCAGTGACCATTTTAGTTCTCAGTGGTGTTGGGGGAAACTGCCTTAAAGTCATTAAAGTGCCCTTTTTGCCAACTCAGCAATAAAGGCAGAACTTGATTTCACCAGGCAATTGTGTTATGTTACCTGCCTTTCACTAAGGCAAGTAGGCCTGATCTTTGTGTTTTGTATTAGAAATTGGTATTTAAAAGAGAGCTATTAACTTCCAAGGAATAGGAAATTCCATGGACAATAGACTGCTGAAACCATTATAATCTCACGTTTGTCAGCTGTGCAAATTAAATTCACATATCTTGACATTTTATATATTCATTGTTATTTATAGGAAGACAGATATAAAGAGACAGAAAGACACAATATAATAGAAGCTATTTTAACATTACCAGCATACATTTTGCACAATGGTTCAGAAACAAGCTTGAGTTATTCATGGAGATTTTTCTCTCATCTTTCTAGGTATACTTCATAGCAAAGTTTTCTGCAACTATTAATTACAACTTTGAATTGTAATTAATTAAAGGTTTTTAAAACATGCATACATGTATGTGTCTACACTTAACACACACGTATATTGTGTGTATATATCTACACACACGTGTATGCACATGCATATGTATATCTATGTATTTGTTAACTCTTAGAATTTATCCATATAAGATTGCTTTCGTCATTCATTAACCACTCATCACAGTCTCCTTATTTACTCTGGATAAGGAAATGTACAGGAAGAACGGTGGCAATAAGAAATATCACTTACTTGATTAGAGTCATTCAATTCTTTTTCAGGAATGCATTTCAAATACCTAAACCAACCAAGCAAGATTTCTAATCTGTGTGTTTCAAAAAGGCTTTATGAGTTTTCTAATTTACTATCCAATAACATATAGAGTTTCTATAGCAACTGTGTAAGAAAAGAGAGCACTTGTGTTATAGCGCTTGGAAAAAGAGAAATGCTCCATAGGCACTCAAATACATTTTTAAAATTAGATAATAACCTGTCTTCCAGTGAGTAGCATACCATGTTATACACACAAATAGAACTTCATATTGTTTTTCCTGCAGAATGATTATATCTATGTCTATATCTATACTTATATCTGTATCAAGTCCATTTTCAAAGAAGTTAGATACAGAATTTTGTACCTGATGGTAAATTGTAATCATTACTAAATAAGTGACTTCTACTCTTCACGAAGTCTCTCCTACTGTTGTTTATTGTTATATAGAAGGCAAGATTATTTTATTCCTTTGTTTATTTTTAAAGACTATTTCTTTAGAGGAGCTTTAGGTTTAAAATAAAATTGGGAGGAAGGTACTGAGAGTTCCCATATACCCCCAGATCCAACACATGCACAGCCTCCCCACTATTAACATCACTCGCTAGAACGGCCCCTTTTTTTTTTTTTTTACCATGGATGAACCTATATTGTTGCATTGTAACCACCCAGGGTCCATAATCTATGTTACCATTCAGTCTTGATGTTGTACATTTTATTTGGACAAATGTCTAATGGCATATACCATACAGAGTATTTTCAAGGTCCTAAAAGTCCTCTGTGCTCCATTTAGCCCCCTCCACCTTCACCACCAAGTCCTGGCAACCACTGATCTTTCTACCGTCTCCTTAGTTCTGTCTTTTCTGGAATGTCAAATAGTGGAATAATACAATATATAGACTTTTTACATTGGCTTCTTTATCACCATGCATTTAAATTTCCTCCTTGTCTTTTCATGGCTTGACAGCTTCTTTCTTTCTTTCTTTTTTAACTTTTTTAAGAGACATTTATTTATTTATTTTTTTTATAGTTTGGCAGCTGAGCTAACATTTTTTGTCAATCTTTTTCTTTCCTTCTTCTTCTGCTTCTTCTCCCCAAAGCCCCCCAGTACATAACTGTATATTCTAGTTGCAGGTCCTTCTGGTTCTGCTATGTGGGACACCACCTCAGTGTGGCCTGACGAGCGGTGCCATGTCCGTGCCCAGCATCTGAACTGGCGAGAAACCCTGGGCCGCCAAAGCAAAGCATGAGAACTCAACCACTCGGCCACTGGGCTGGCCCCAGCTCACTTCTTTTTAATAATGAATAATATTCCATTGTCTGAATGTACCACAGTTTATTTATCCACTCACCTAGTGAAGGACATCTTGGTTGCTTCCAAGTTTTGGCAATTAGGAATAAAGTTGATATACACATGTTTGTTTAGGTTTTCGTGTGGACATAAGTTTTCAGTTCTTTTGTGTAAATGCTAAGGAGCATGATTGCTGGATCCTATGGTAAGATTATGTTTCGCTTTATAAGAAACTGCCAAGCTGGTTTCCAGAATGGCTGCGGCACTGTGCATTCCTACCAGCAGTGAATGAGACTTCCTGTTGCTCTGCATTCTCATCAGCTTTTGGAGTTGTCAGTGTTCTGGATTTGGCCATACTAATAGATATGTAGTAGTGTCTCATTCTTCTAATTTGCATTTCCCTGGTGACATGATGTGGAGTATCTTTTTATATACTTATTTGACATCTGTATACCTTCCTTGGTGATGTGTATTTGACAGTCTTTGTCCTATTTATTAATCAGGTTACTTACTGTTTTATTTATTTTGGATAACAGTCCTCTATGAGATATGTCTTTTGAAAATATTTTCTCTTGGTCTGTGGCTTACCTTCTAATTCTATTGACATTATCTTTTGCAGAACAGAAGTTTTTAACATTAATGAAGTCCAGCTTATCGATTGTTTCTTTCATGGACTGTGCTTTTGGTGTTGCATCTAAAAAGTATTCTCCATATCAAAGGTCATCTGGGTTTTCTCCTATGTTATCTTCTGGATATTTTACCTTCAGGTGCTTTTTAATTTTAGGTCTGTGATCCATTTTCAGTTAATTTTTGGTGTAATTCTTTTTTTGTTGCACTTTACAAAAGCATTGTTCTGCAACAGATTGAAAATTTATGAAAACAACAGTAAAAAATTCATCTTTTCATGCTAGATAGTTTGAAAGCACTGCTATAGACTGCCACATGACATTCATCCTTTTTTTCCTCCTTTCTATTGAAGGTTCTGTTATCTCAGTCATCTGGGAGATTTCATATGTTTATCTGTTCATTGTCATCACTGTCACTCTTGTCTCATGCCCAGTTTGTGTCTTTAGATGCTTTTACTTCGTCAGTGTCACTACCCCATCACCATACGTGCTAACAACTGCTGGTTAGAAATGGAGATCTGTTTGTCTTGATCATCTTAAAAGAAAATTGTATTGTGCTCCCAAATATTTCTCACAGATGTGTAGTTGTCAACCATTCTTACAATGTCTTCTGCAGCCCCCCTCTCCTGCTTTGAAAACTGAAAGATATATTTTTCAGAAATTTATGCCTATATTGTTATTGAAAAAAATTATATTCTTACAATGTCTTCTGTAGCCCCCCTCTCCTGGACTCAGATCAGTATGTATGAAGGCAGATAAGCTATTGACTCACACCCTTTCCTCGTGGTGCACACGCTATTTTTGCTTCCAAACGCCTCTCTCTTCCCGAGTTTATCTTCACTGTCTTCCACTCTCCCTAATCAACTCAATTGTTAGAAAGACATCAGTGAATGCCGTTGCTAAAAAGTGAATTTCAACCATTCTATACTTTCTGTTTCTAGTTGAAGAGTAATGTCATTGTGTATTGAATATAGCTTTGAAAACTGAAAGATATATTTTTCAGAAATTTATGCCTATATTGTTATTGAAAAAAATTATAAAGCTTCGCAAAGCTTCAATCTATACTAATTTAATATAATGAAAGTGTAAAGGCAACTTAACTAAAACTTCCATCTTAATTTATTTTATTTGAATTATTTTGGCATTGTCATAAACCAAAACTAAGAAAACTATAGTATAATCATGTCTTAAAGATCACACACACCTACTGATTTTTCACGGTTTTACAGGTCCAACTCAAAACACTAAGGTACTGGATGTTTCTAAATACTCACGAATGAGGTATCGGAGAAAAAGAAGCCTACCAGTTTGTCAGCATCTCAGGAATGTGAGACACAGAGCTCCATATGACTAAGTATTATGTCAGATCTTGATTACAAAATACCCCTCACATGTTAATTTGCAACTTGCAGTAACTATTTCGTAGAAAGTTAAAACTTGCCACCAAAATATAGATCTTAAAGTCCATGACAAGGGTCACTTTTTAAACAGAGGAATTGGGCCACTCAGGACTTTAAGATAAAAAATTGGAAACCATCAGGCCATTAGAATTGTTACTGCTGCCAGCTATCATTTTAATATATAACAATGCCTTAATGACTATTTATCACTCTTGAACTTCTAAGCCACATTCACACACAGAGATCATATATTTTTCCATGATATCACCTTAAAAATAAACAGTGTTAAGCTATTGATAGTATTATTAGCAGTTGCTTTGTGAGCCAACAAAAATTACTATTCAAATTTCAATGAGTTTTCCTGATGGGTATTTAAGGAGTCTCTATTTCGGAAGTAGTTTCTCTTCCTTTACTGAAGAGTTGCTATCTAAGTGTTGTTGAGTAGTACTATTCGATTTCTGCACCTGGACATCTCTCTTTTTGATCAAACTACTTATCTTTAGGGACAGGAAAATGTTCAGCATGCCAATAGCAAAACCATTTCTAAACATTTGCTCCTGTGTTACCGTGAGAAAAATTCTTGCTTTCTGATTTTAACACATGCAAAAAATTCATTCTTTTTATAAACTAATAAAATGAATTGAAATCAAGCCACCTAAATCAACTGTGCATTAATACAAATTGTCAATTTTTGATCATGAGGAACTCACAGTGGGAGGAAGGTCAAGGTTGTTGTTAGACAATAATCTTGAACCCCCGTAAGCAACTCATAAATTCTCATCCAGCACCAAGTTCGGACTGTACTGAGAACACTGAAAATATTTGCATCTGGGCTGGTAAATTCCCTCTTATACTATTTCCATTTACTCAATAGGTAATTTTAGATTCTTTTTTAAACTTTGAGAAACTTTTTTTTTTCCCGGACAGTAGTCGAAAGTCTTCCTTTTCCTTGGGTCTTTTTTTTTCCTATTCTTTCTTTCATGACTTCAACATTCTCCTTAAGGAACTGAGCTGTTAAAGCTATGGAGATTTTCACAAAACACTTCGAATGTGGAGACCATCCTAGATAATAGTGATCAAGTTTTATTTTCACTCCTGATCTTTTATTTTTCCTATTGAGGTTTCTTTGTTGTAATTCATCTCTCAAATAACATATCTATATATCTACATAGTTTTCAACGAATTTACTCAACATTTTAGTTATAGAAGTTTTCGCAAAGAAGTATAAATACATTTAATCACTAGAACTAGAACTGTGTGGCAGTATGACCTTGTCAGTCTTTACTCTTTTCTGCATCTCTCTCTCATTTTTTTCTCACTGCTAAGAACTTTTCAATAGTCTTCCCACCTACTTAATTCTAACAAAATCTTTATTTCTCAAATTATTCCACGAATCAAAATTCACATGATCCTATAAACTTAATTTCAATATTAGACATTAAGATATGTATGGTAGCTTGGCAGGTAAATTCTTAACCTGAATGTGACAATACTTAAACTCAGGACAGAGATATGGCAAGTCCCCAACACAAAAACCTCCAATAAAAAGAAATAAAGTTGAACTTTTAATTACTTTCATAAAGGTGAAGACATTTTGATCAGAAAGATTTGTAAATGATCAAATCTGATCTACGTGCCGCTGTATTGATCCATTCAACCATAACAAATACTATGAGTAACACACGTGAACAAATGCAAACACAAGGTAATGAATACCTTCATTCTAAATGAGTATTTTTGGTAATACTTTGGGGTGAAAGTGAATTCTTAATTATTTTTCCATCAGATGGCTTTGATTGGAATTGTCTAACTCTGTAAGAATCTTTAAGTTAAAGTATTTTTTGAGTTAGAAAAGTTTGCAGTTTTGAAAAAACAACAAAGAAAGTTCGTCTGCAAAAATAAACTTTCAGGTCAATGAGAGAGCTTCATTACAAAAGTGATGATGGTACAAGTGGGTGGATGGATAACCCCATCCATCACCGTTACACGTAGGTAAGAGCAGAGGTCATGCAATCCTTCTGAAAGGTTATATTTACATATGTGTAATGAGGTTCTCTCTTTCCAGCTTTGTATCAAGCAATGAGTTTCAAAGAGAATAAAGGGAAAACATTTATTTTTTAAAACGAAATTTTCTTTATGCACGGTAGAACACACATATCACTTTTCGGATAATGTTGGCAGTTCCATTTTTATTTCTAAATTAAATTATTGAGAAAAGATTTTCTTTCAAAAAAATAGTATACAAATATCAATCTTTATTTTATTTATTTATTTATTTATGTTGAGAACAATTAGTCCTGAGCTAACTACTGCCAATCCTCCTCTTTTTGCTGAGGAAGGCTGACCTTGAGCTAACATCTGTGCCCATCTTCCTCTACTTTATATGCGGGACGCCTACCACGGCATGGCTTGCCAAGCGGTGCCATGTCTGCACCTGGGAACTGAACCAGGGAACCCCGGCCACCGAGAAGTGGAACATGTGAACTTACCCGCTGCACCACTGGGTGGGCCCCTAAATGTCAATCTTTAAACTAGAAACTTTTCTAGATATTTTATATATAACTTGTTTTTCATTTGAAATAATATTTTCTAATGGTATTTTATTGTTTCATGAAATTGATCTTTTCCTGTCAGTTGATTATTTTGGCTTTTAACCACTCCTGCCTTTATCTGTTCTGTTTGCTCTAGAATCAATGAAAAATTGACATTATAAACCCCATTCAAAGAAATAAACTGAAAACACTTTTTATTCTTACCACAGCAACTAGGTAGCCAAACAGGTATAAAAGTTTTTCTCCAAATATGCCATGTGCTCTCCATCTAAGCTCATAATATTTCTCCTGTCTGAAGCACATTATTTGAAATAGCAATCTAGACTCTGGTCTAAATAGCTAGGTGTATATTTAAATCAGATGTTTCACACTAGTAGCAATGGTAGATTTAAAACTGTGGAATGCTTTTTTTGTTCCTGCCCAGTATTTTTTGTAAAGCTATCATTTGTTGTTAATATTTTAGAATCTGGATATTTTAATACGAAATTCAGATTTTCTAATTCTCATAAAAATTGGGATATCTGCTATCTTTGAGTCAACTTTTCCAGAAGAATCCACTCAAGCTGAGTGGCTGTTTCCCTGATAGGCTATTTGCACTGTACTTCACACACTCAAAGATGGTGCTTCCTGTTAAGTCCTAAATCGACTCCCTTGGGCATTTGAGTTTATAACCTTTGATCCAAAAGCTATCCTTCCTCCATTGGGTCCCAGTCGAACTTCCAGTTGCTCTTTGACAACTTCCTGACATCTTGAGCTTGGCAATCATTTCTGTTTCTGTCCTGCTAACTCTTTTTTTATTTAAAAGGTTGCTTTAGAACCTAGTATAAACATGATATGGTTTAGCTAAATCACCAATCTCCCAAGTGGATTATAAATCCATTAAGCAGCAGAACTATATTTCGCATCAATCTATATGCCTTGCTCTTTAGTATAATACCTTGAACACATAATGATTTTTATAAGAGAGTATTTCATTCTACCAATGGCTTAGTGTCTACGGAAGTGCTTCTATTTTTATATCTAGAAAGTCATTTAAAATGAATGTGTGTTACACATATCTGGGCACTCCAGGTTTATGTCTTTCTCCCCAACATGGTATGGCACTGTCTCAGAAAGCTGACAAGAAAACACTTGGTTTAATTCGGACAGTCACGTTCAAGTAATTAATTTTGGTTGCAATCACCTGAGTTAAATATTTGCAAGTAATTTGCAGGATCAGGATCCAGGAAAAAAAGTAGAAAATTGCACAGGTATCATTTTTGGTAACAAGAATTTGCTTCTGCCTCAGTCATGATTCATATATACCACGGAAATACAACTCAAAATTCAGAGGGCACATAATACTCCATGAAAATTGTACTTTCATTATGTAGTAAATGGAATATGTAAGAGATATAAAAATCAGGAATGAAAAAATTAAACCACGTAGAACGTAGAAGTTCAAAGCCCTTAATTAGAGTTTAAATTGTGACTTCAGATTCTTCAAGTGAAGTTTAGGTACTTTCTAAACCATAAAAAATAGATTATATGTATGCAAATTAGAGTTTATTTTATTAACAGAATAAAACACACTTTAGGACAACATTTTAGTTATCACAAAACTCTTTCTTCAGAATTATTATAGAATTCTTAGTTAGCAATTTTGCTTTTACACTCCCACACAAATATAGAGCTTTATATTTGTCTACCATTCTTTCCGTTATATACATAGGAGTTCAAAAATTCTCACAGAACCAACGAAAATAACTTTCAAGATTCTCCTGTGTTAGGGCAACAGAGCTGAATTTATTAGGCTGTTTATCTCTAATTAATCATGCTAGTATAACATTTCAACTCCAATTTGTGTTGTGTATTTATGACACTAATTTAGTTCTGGAAATAATGTAAAGTTTTAATAAATATTTGCTGAATTAAATATATTGTTCACTTATCAACTATGCAAATTATTTGTAAATATTTCAGTTGGTAAAATGCTTGATTGGTAACATCAAAAATTTTTTCATAGGGCCGGCCCCATGGCCACGTGGTTAAGTTCCCGCGCTCCACTTTGGCGGCCCAGGGTTTTGCCTGTTCAGATCCTGGGCATGGATCTAACAGCACTTATCAAGTCATGCTGAGGCAGGGTCCCACATAGCACAACTAGAAGGACCTGAAACTAGACTATACAACTATGTACTGGGGGCTTTGGGGAGAAGAAGAAGAAGAAGAAGAAAAAAAAAAAAGATTGGCAACAGATGTTAGCTCAGGTGCCAATCTTAAAAATACAAAAATTAAAAAAAAATTTGTTCCATGATTTTTTCTATCATTCCTCTGGCAATATGATATTATATTCCATTTTACTTTAATTTTGATTTATTTTGCTGCAGATGATTGTCTTTTTTTAATATCTTAGAAAAATTGAACTTAAAGACAGAATATGATAAATTTTCAAATACACAACAGGCAATTTTTAAACAAAGAAAAACCAATCATGAGCCAGAAAGGAAGAGAGAAATCCAAGCAAGAGAAACACATTTGAGCTGATTCTGTAACAGCAACTTACTTGGAATAACTCTCCCAAAATTTGACCCAGCAGGTAAATGCTTCTTGTTTTGGGAAGAGGAACGTGGCCTATGTTGTGGAAAGCAGAATTTGTGGAACACCAAGTGATGATTGACAAAGATTCTTCTTGACCAAACTCTAGTCAGGCCCCTCTGAGCCTTCTTCTTCTTTTTTTTTTTGAGGAAGATTAGCCCTGAGCTAACATCTGCTGCCAATCCTCTTCTTTTTGCTGAGGAAGACTGACCTTGTGCTAACATCCTTGCCCATCTTCTTCTACTTTATATGTGCAAGACCTATGACAGCGTGGCTTGACAAGCAGTGTGTAGGGCCACACCCGGGATCTGAACCAGCGAACCCCAGGCCACTGAAATGGAAATTGCAAACTTAACCGCTGCACCACCGGGTTGGCCCCTGAGCCTTCCTCTTGACTACAACACAACCTTGACCTATTATAAACTATTGCAGAAAATCAGCACAAATTATTTCATCCACTCCACAGTCATCCCTACACACACACACATATACACACTAAGAGACTTGACAAACACTAGCATAGGTTCTAACAGCTCAAGGCCAGATCCCTAGGATGACCCCAGATCCCCTTAAAAGTCCAGCTGGAGAAAGCTCAAAGCTGCCAAAAGAATTTAGAGTTTGTTCCAGCCCACACTTGAACATAGGGCTCCTGTCTCCCAGCCTCTGTGGGAGAGTAGTGGCCTGAGTTCCGTAAGTACCAGTTAGACATGCAGGTGACCTAGACCAACTCCCCTTCCTCCTTCTTGTAAATTTCTACTTCCCTCACTTTGTTCAAGCCCTTAAAGCTCCCCCTCCTTACTCCCTCACTCTGCCTTTAAAACACGTCACCTCTGTACAAATCAAAGTTGAATTCAGTTCATGGGAGATCTCTCATCAATTGCAATAATTTATTACTGACTACTCTACTAATTATAATTATAATGCTACTCTAATTAGCATTCAGCTTTGTTTGTCTTTGACATGGTCCATATAAGAAATGGAGACTGGAAGAACACTGCTCACCACCAAGAAAAAGTTGAAGAGAGGCCTTCGCCTTGTCTGAGTGCTTGAGGGGAAAGAAGTAAACTATAAGAAATTAGCAACTAAACTGGGGCCAGCCCTGTGGCATGGTGGTTAAGTTCGTGCAGTCTGCTTCAGTAGCCCAGGGTTCGTGGGTCCAGATCCTGGTCAGACGTAGACACCACTCACCAAGCCATGATGTGGTGGCGTCCCATACCAAATAGAGGAAGACTGGCACAGATGTTAGCTCGGGCACAATCTTCCTCAAGCAAAAAGAAGATTGGCAATAGATGTTAGTTCAGGGCTGATCGTCCTAACCAAAAAATTTCATAAATCATCTGTCTTTTTTATTACCTAGAATTTATTGAACTAAAGAAAAATGAACCTTGCACAAGATGAGCACACGATTAGAAACTGTAAAAAACAGAGAAAAAATATGAATAAGAATGAAAAGAATTAAGGACCCTTTGAATGAAAAATATTAAAATAATTAGAAAGAAACTATAAAATCAGTATATTTGAAAATAAAAGAGAAAAAGATTAAAATGAAAGATAAAGAAATATAGGACTACATATAAAAGAAGAGATAATTGGAAACAGGATCAAAGAGTGTGTCTAAAATTGAAAACAGTAACTGTATCATGACAATGTTTGTTTTCCTGTCAGTACTATTTCCCTGTTTTTCTTTCAAATAGAAAGTCTAGTTTACTTTTTCAAAATATTCGCTATTCTTCTACCTAGTTAAATGCCTCAGAGGATGCCAATTCCAGCCAAACCTCCAAGAACAGGTCTGATCGAATCAAGGAAAATCCCACTACATGGCTAATGATTTGGTTTTAGAATGGGCGTGTAAGTACTACAGTTTGGCTCAAGGAGATATTGTGGAAAAAATCCCATGTGGTAAATGGATGCTCTGCCTATATATTATATGTAACATTATAATATATTTATATCATATATCATTATATTCTATATTAATATACACTATATATTATTATATACTAAGCTATCAAGGGAACTATAAAGATGCATAGGAAACGGTAAAACAAAGAAATGGGGAGAAATGTATTACTGAAGGCATGAACTGAACTGCATAATCAACGTGTCCTGGAGGCTATACCACCTCTGGACTTTCTATCATGCCAGGTGTTTTATTTTGGTTTTCTGTTACCCACAAGCTGCATGATCTTGACTGACAAGCATTGAAATATAAAACTCAGTGGATTGATTAATAAAAGTAAGTTAGGTAAACCTAAAGAAAATATGAAGATGATGAGAAAAAATATAAAGAGATTATCATCACAAGGTAAAATACAGGGACTAGGGATTTAAAAATATAACTGAAAGTTTTTAACAAGAGACCAAACACTATATACACACACACACACATATATATATATATGGACATGCATGCATGCTATATAAATAGTATTCTACTATCAATATTATATTTAATACTATTCCTTTCCTATATTTATATTTACATAATCTCTCTTTATATATAAATTTATCATGAATATCTACATACATATGAATACATACCTATACACGAATGTATATATACATGGATAAATACACATACGTACACACTTATACCATATATTAGAAATGTCAAACACATTCACAGAAAAGTAAAGCGACTGAATGATTGAGAAGGACACAAAATGAAGCAGCAGATTTTCACTGGTAGACATGTTATCAATTTGTACGCCTTTGCAAACTGTTTTCAAAATTCAAAGCAAGAATTATACCTTGCTTTTCTCAATTAATTTATGCTTCTCTAATCAATGCCCACAAGTCAAGAATAGTACATGCCACTTATTTTATCATTTAAAATAAAATAAATTTTGTTTGAGAGTGGAATATATTTCAACTGATGGAACATCTACTTCATTTTTTTAAAAACTGCTATATAGTATTCTATTGTATAAATTTATCCATTCCTATTATTGATGAATTAAATCTCTATTCTCTAATGTAGATAGATATAGAAAAACTTAATGTTAAATGCAGAGAGTTGCATAAGTTTAGTATAAAATATTTATATAAATAATCTTTATATAATATTTTAGCTACAGGTATATATCTAATATTAAAACATTGATAGTGATG
Organism: Equus asinus; assembly: GCF_041296235.1. Taxonomy (NCBI): domain Eukaryota; kingdom Metazoa; phylum Chordata; class Mammalia; order Perissodactyla; family Equidae; genus Equus; species Equus asinus. The sequence goes on from NC_091798.1 coordinate 67,471,716, forward strand.
TTACACATTGAATTCATAAATATGATTATTCTAGGGGGTGATGAGGAGAATGGAACTCAGGAGGAAAGCACAAAAGTATCCGTAATTCTTATTTTATGTATAAATATATGTATAAAGCAAAGAATGAAAATTTTAACATTTAAATATTCTATATGGGGATATACAAGGATTCATAATATCATTTTCTATTCTTCATCATGAAAATTGTCAAAAAATATGAAATACCTAAAAGTTACAGTTCTGTTACATTGTAAAAGTAAACTCAGAGGCCTCGGTGGCACCCTTGTGCACTAGATGGCAGGGTCACATGGCTGATAGTGTACAAATAACTAGATGTGAAGGGAAGTGAGGTAGATGACCTTGGTCAAGCAATTTAACATTTCCGAATTTCTCATTCCTTATTAATAAAAGCAAAACAATAACAGTGCTTGATTGTCTAGTTGTTTTGAATGTTCAATGAAACAACATACATAAAGTTCCTGAAATGTAGAAGAGAATAAACAAATGTTAGTTCCTTTCCCATCAATAAACTTTGAGTTTCTTTTATAACTCACTCCGGAGGATGGGAACAGCTTCAGTTGTCTTCATCCTTAATCACCTGCTCAATCAATTATCCTAGATATTCCATGATATTCTGGGCAAGCACTACAACACTTTAGAATTTTAAAAAAGACAGGGTAACCAGAATTCAAGTGTATAATATTTAAAATATTTGTTATATTGTATATGAATAGCTTTCAGCTTTTAGGTATATTAATTTTCTTCATTTTTTCTGGTGTTTGAATACCCCAACTCTTTATCTGCTCATACTCATTCTAGAAATTTTACCTGTATTTAAATTATATTAAAGTTGTTCATATTTCTGTTTCTACTGGAAGTCGCACACCTCACCTTAAAACTAACAAAAAAAATAAACAAGGCTTTTGAAAATGGCAGGTTTGTTATGGCAACTTTTTTTGTCTGTGAAATGTTGGAGTTAGGGCATTACTGAATGACAATAATATTCAATAAGGCAAACTAACTTTGAAAATAACTTTACCTTTGAGAATTTGTCCTTTTTCAGTCTGATATACTTTGACTGATATTTAAGAATATGTTGCCTTGGTAGGAGATAAGAGGTAGAAAGTATGTAAGAAGTGGGATCCAATATTGCATATTAAGGTACTTTCATTCTTACAGACCAATTTCTATTTATGGTTTGATATATAACTGTCACATCATATATCTTTCAAAAGAAGTAATATTTTGACAAGGCAGGAAATTGCACACCAAAATATATTTTACCTACATACACACATAAATACACACTCTGTCTCTCTTCTGAATTTGGAAATTGATCACTTAGAGATAGAGAAGAATACTAATTTTCAAATATCTCTATTAGGTGCCACCTACTGAATGGAAATTTAAATACAAAATATACACTGTAATTGGGAAATTTAGGATTACAAATCTACTTCCTAATGTTGTAACACTCACGGTAGTCTGTACCCCATGGCTTTTTAATAATTGTAATCTGCTTTGCTGCCTGTGTTAGAGATATAATTATGTTAACAGCTTTCCTACACAGGCACCATACATTGCCATTATGAAGCTAAGTTCATTTAATTAGCATCATGTAGTAAATTAGCAGTTATAAGGACTGCTGGGTACAAGGGGATCTCCATTTTCTCACCATTTACTTAATCCTCAGTCAATGTTAAGCTTACTGCTCACTGAATTTCCATAGCAAAATCACCCGCACCCTCCTCAGATGTTGTGATTCAGCATTTGTATGGATTTGGAACAAACAGTTTGCTCCGGATGCCCAGAAGTTAGGATTATTGAAGCCCCGGCCTGCTCCTTGTTGGAAAGACACAGGAATGTAGAGAGACAATGCCCATGTGAATGCATTCTTTTTTCTTTCAAAGCAACTATTTTTTTTTTTAACAACTTGATAAAAAGAATAGTATTAACTAGGGAGTAAATGGAAAAGTAGAATGATTCGTTTTAAAAGGAAGTTCCCGGATTTTATTAGCATTTTAGTGAGAAGACTTTTTTTTATTTCCAGTGCTTGGTGAAAACACATAAAATTAAATTACATTATTACTTATCCCATTATTGGGCTTATCGTGTGCTGTGAAGATGACTAATAACTTCAGTGTTTGTGTGTGAGTGTGTTCTTGGTGATTCATTGTGTTTCAACTTCGTTAAGAATTATTTTCAGAGTAGCACAAACTACTAGTTTTAAGGAGAAATTCTCAAAATCATAGAGCATAAGAAAAAAACTTATTTATTTGCCTAATATAGAAGAGACACGATACAGATTTAAAATGTCATCTCACCTTGGTATTTCAATGTAAGTTACTTCTATAGCTATAAAATAAAAACTCCATAATTAACTTCCAATTTGAGGTTTTATGATCAGAATCTGTAACTAATAGTTCAGGCTCCAGAAATAAATATTGAAGAAAATCTTCCCAAAGCATTGTAACAAGTAGTCTAGAAAAATTCTGTTGTCTGCTTTCTTTCTGGTTCTATACATGTCCTGCTAAATAATCAATAAACACTAAATATCACATGGGTGTAAATCATTTCATATATGTTGAAAGTGAATACTACACTTGAAGTTTTTACTGCTCATCAAACAAATGGAAAGGATATACCTCAGATGACTTGTTTGGGTGTTCCCTCAATTAACAAGAACTTGAACTATTTGGATGTAGATTAAGTGTGGCTTGGATCCCTCAGTCATGAATTTCTACTGGATGCTGGGCTGATCCTTGAGAATGATCACCCAGCATTGGAAGCATTTGTGTAAGCCAAAAGGAGATTTCTGTCTTCATTAGAAGCATACTCCAGGAGTGCAGTATTGACCTCTCAGAGGGGCCTGTTTTTTGTGACTCTCAGCCTACTGGGCTAGCCTGGCCCTCTGTAGTGGTTGCTCTCAGACCTCATATATTTCAGAGGCACAACCCAATGGTAACCTGCCTCAAGCCTTGTTCAAGGCCCTTTGCTCTCCTTCCCTGGAGAGAGTCTCTGCTGCCGTGGGCCCAGGAGAGGACAAGAGGCCTTCTGTGAGCTCACACAAGAGCAGTAGCTTGCCGGACCCAGCTGGAAAGACTGCCAGTTCATACCTACTTGCTGGCTTGCCCTGCACCCTGTGGATTGTCCTTGGATGCTGTCATCATTGTTTTGAAACCTATTGTCTCTGGTAACTGCTCTGAGAGGACAACTGACATGCGTAAGGGAATTGACCCCTGTGAGGCAAATGTTGATCAGTGGAACATGGAAGCCAATGACTAAATTCTCTCATTATTTTCCCAGAGAACTTCTTTTGAACCATATTTGTCCCTAGAGTCTCTATGAAAATATACCTTCCTAGTCTCACTTTCTCTTTCCTCTCAATCTGGCTTTCTTTGGAATTTGAACCCCATAAAGTGTCAGCATGTAAGGCATTAGGCTCAATTTTCCAGGGCAAATAAATCAGCTCTCTAGCCATCTGAAGAGAATGTAGATCTCTGACTGGCTAGCTAAAAGATCAGAGTCAATACATTAAGCTCATGCCTTTTACTTTTTGGGCAACTCCCCACGCCTTTAGTCAGATCCTAGCTACTCTTACATTACATACAACTTCGATATGCTTCATTATCTTCTTTTGAAGCACTTGATATTGGGAAATAGCAAACTTGAAAAGATGATGAGAAATTGTTATCTTTATGAGAAAAAGGTGACAATCAGAAAAAGAAGTGCTAAAAACAGAATAAACATCACTAATATCATGCCAAGAGCTCTGGACAACTTAATAGCAATTACTGCTATAAAGCATAATACAAAGTTGATTTTTAATAATAACCTGGATTATAAGGGAAAACTCAAAATGTCTTTACTGTATTCTGTGTAAAGAAGGCAGACAAGTTCCTTGGAAAATTCTCAACTAACAATTAAAATAAAAGTGTTTTCTTGCTTAGATTGCAGCTAGACAAAGACGGCCATATAGAATATTTTATTCTCTAAGGTTCCAGATCATATTTAAATCTGTCTTTTTCAAACAGCTAAATATTTCCATATGGCAATATGAAAATATGCAGTTGCATACCACAATGGTTTTTTCAGCTCTGTCTGTTTGAATCAGATTAATATTCCTAAATACAAACCACACAAAGAAAGTAAAACTCTGAATAGACCCATAACTAGTGAGAAGAATAAATCAGTAATCAAAAATCTGACAGAGAAAAGCCCTGGACCTCATGGTTTCACTGGTGAATTCTACCAAACATTTAAAGAAGAGCTAACACCAATTCTTCTCAAACTTTTCCAAAAAATTGAAGAGATGAGAACACTTCCTGATGCATTCTATGAGGCCAGCATTATTCTGATACCAAAGCCAGACAAATACACTACAAAAAAGGAAAACTACAGACCAATATCCTTTATGAACATTATTGAAAAGTTCACAACAAAATACTAACAAACTGAATTCAATAGCATATAAAAGAATTAAACATCACAGTCATGTGGGATTTTTTTCCTGGAATGCAAGGATTCTTCAACATATGAAAATACGTCAATGTAATATACCATATTAACAGAATAAAGTACAAAAACTACACGTTTATCTCAATTGATACAGAAAAAGCATTTAATAAAATTCAACACCCTTTCATGATAAAAAACACTCAACAAACTAAGAATAAAAGGAAACTACTACAACATAATAAATGACATATATGAAACACCCACAGCACAAACCATACTCAATGGTGAAAGACTGAAAGCTTTTCCATTAACATGAGGAACAAGACAAGGATGCCCACTTTTATCACTTCTATTCAACATGGAACTGGAAGCCCTAGCCAGAGCAATTAGACAAGAAAAATAAATACAAGGCATCCAAATCAGAAAGAAGAAGTGAAATTATCGCTATTTACAGATGCATGATTTTAGGTAGAAAACTCTAAAGATTCCACAAAAAATCTACTAGAACTAATAAATTCAGCAAAGTAGAAGGAAATAAAGCAAGATACAAAAATCAGTTATATTTCTATACCCTAAAAATGAACAATCTGAGGAAGAAATTAAGAAAACAATTCCACTTATAATAGCATCAAAAAGAATAAATATTTATGGGGCTGGCCCTGTGGCCGAGCAGTTAAGCTCGCGCGCTCCGCTGCAGGTGGCGCAGTGTTTCGTTGGTTCGAATCCTGGGCGCGGACATACACTGCTCATCAAACCATGCTGAGGCAGCATCCCACATGCCACAACTAGAAGGACCCACAATGAAGAATATACAACTATGTACCAGGGGGCTTTGGGGAGAAAAAGGAAAAAATAAAAACTTAAAAGAAAAAAAAGAATAAATATTTAGGAACAAACTTACCTAAGAAGGTATAAAACTTCTACAACAAAAACTACAAAACATCTATAAAAGAAATTAAAGAAGACATAAATAAGGGAAAGATATCCTATGTTCATGGCTTGGAAGACTTAATATTGTTAAGATGCCAAAGCAATACTATTCAAAGAGATGTACAGAATTAATGCAATCCCTATAAAAATCCCAATGATGTTTTCTCAGAAATAGAAAAATCCACTCTAAAATTCACATGGAATATCAAGGGACCTTGAATAGCCAAACAATTCTGAAAAAGAACAAAGCTGGAGGACTCACACTTTTGGATTTCAAAGCTTAATACAAAGCTACAATAATCAAAACAGTGTGGTACTGGCAAAAACAGAGACATATTGACTAATAGAATGGAATAGAGAGTCCAGAAATAAACCCTTGCAAATATGGTCAAATGATTTTTAACAAGGGTACCAAGACCATTTAATGGGAAAAAATTTTTTTTTAAAAATGGTGCTAGAAAAGTGGGTAAGCATATGCAAAAGAATGACGTTGTGTCCTTACCTATACCACACACAAAAATTAACTGAAAATATGTCAAAGACCTAAATGTAAAACCTAAAACTATAAAACTCTTAGAAGAAGACATAGGGAAAACCTTCTCAGTATTGGATTTCACACTGATTTCTTGGATATGACGCCAAAAGCACAGGAAAAACAAAAATGCAGACAAATTAGACTTCTTGAAAATTTTTGCATCAGATTGTGCTATCAACAGAGAAAAAGGCAACACACAAAATGGGAGAAAATATTTACATGACATATATCTGATAAGGGATTAACGTCTATAATACATAGAGAACTTCTAAAACTTAACACTAAAAAGCAAACAACCTGATTCAACGATGGACTTGAATAGACATTCAAAGAACTTGAATAGACACTTCTCCAAAGAAGATATACAAAATGGTCAATGAGCACATGAAAAGATGCTCAACATCACTAGCCATTAGGGAAATGCAAATCAAAACTATAATGAAATATCCCGTTACATCCATTAGGATGGTTACTATAAAAAAGTAAAAGACAGAAAATAAATTATGGTGAGGATGTGGAGAAATTTTAACCCTTGTGCACTAATTAATGTAAAATTATACAGCTGCTATGGAAAACAGTTTGGTGGTTCCTCAAAAATTAAACACAGAATTACCATATGATCCAACAATTCCACTTCCGGGCATACACTCAAAAAATTCAAAGCAGGGTCTCAAAGAGATAGTTCTATGCTCACTTTCATAGTTGCAATATTCACAATAGCTAAAATGTAGAAGGAACCCAAGTGGCCATCAACAGATGAAAGTATAAGCAAACTGCACTATATACACACAGTGCAATATTATTCATCCTTCAAGAAGATAAATAAGAATATGAATGTACTAAATACCTGTAAACTGTACACTTAAAAATGGATAGGGTTTATGTTACGTGTATTTCACCACAACTAAATAATGGAAAAGGTATGTGAGGCATGAATGAGGCAGATATTGTTATAAGTATCTCACAATTAATTTTACTAAAAAACATTCAAGGTAGGTTTTAGAATTATTAACTGATGGGGAAACTGACACAATTTGCCCAAATTTACACAGCTGGTAAGTGAGGAAGTTTGACTTGCACCCAAGCAGCGACAACAATCTGCACTCTTAACCATCACATTAGCATCGATTCTTGACAGTGTAGGTAAAGACAGAAATGCCCTTATGTGGAAGTTTTACTTCTAATTTTTGGTAAGGAAGAATGGAACTATTTAGATCTATTACCAAGATGTTTTCTTATGCTCCAGAAGAAATTTAAGATTTCGTTCTCAAAGATGCTAAAAAGGATCAGGAAAGTGGAATATTTAAGAGGATGAAGAGAATGGCAAGAAATGGATGAGCAGTGCTGAGTAGTCAAAATTATGGCTGCAGAAGGAGCTGGTCCTGTGCTTTCAGATGGAGTAGGGGCACATTGTGGATCTGGGATTCACATCTGAATCCCCGTCTGAAGCCAGGGCTACTTTGTGCCAGCCTTGCTGCTCAGTGCTTTCACACACGCACCTTAACTTCATCTGTCACAGTGATTCTGCATTAGGGAAATAATTGTCTGTTTATTCCCATAATTTTGTTTTATATTCTCAAGAATATTCCAAATTCAACATTTCTCAAAACCATTTTGAGATTTTTATATTTCTAGGTAATGATAAAGCATTATCAATTTTCTGGAACTTAGGTTTTCTGCTTTAATTTGGTCAAATTTGGGTAAAATGCTACTGTTTTGAAATTTTCTTTAGCTCAATTGAATAGAGTATATTTTTTAACTTAATTAATTTCCCTTATCATCATCTATCACTCTAATTTCCATCTCCACACAGGAAATCCTCTTAATAAATTTACACAGTATTCTTTAATTCAAATTTGTTCTTGTAAAACATGCACCATTTTTTTCTGTGCATGCATTTTTCTCTCTGGAAACTATCTACTGTCCGTTCGGTTATGGGAAACAGAAATATTCTCTTGATACCAGTAAGAGACTGGCAGGGTTTATGGCAAGTTAATTATGTCTTGGTGTTGCAGTCTACCATTTTCTTTCTATAGCACATAACGTGTGCCATTTATCCATCGATGGGCCACCTGGTACTTATTACTTTGGTCAGTCTGACATCTTCACCTTAGTCTGCCATTCTTCCCCAGGACCTGTCAGTGTATGTCAGGTATTTGTGAAGCTTAGTTTTCTTCTGCAAATAACAGTAATGTGCTTGTTCTTCTTCAACAAGTCAAAATAACTAAAACAATAATTATTGATACATTTAAATTTGAATTTTCCATCAATCTGCGTAAATGTTTCCCTACCATTTGTCATGATCAGTGTGCATAGGAGCTCAAGGGAAAATAGTTCAATCACCACAATTAATATAGTACTATTAATCCACTGCCATATTTGCGCCTGTAGGATGCTGACTCTAAGAAAAATAATTATCTGTAAAATCTATACCAGAAAAACGAATAGCACATTACTACTGGATGCGGGCTGACCTTCTACCTGAGAGTAAAATAGGCTTATGATTTATTTCTGTATCAATTAGCTAGAACTTATGGGAAACTGCTAGTCAATTAGGATAAAATAGAAAAGTGACCTTAAAAGCTATTCTTATGCTTCAGATATAATTCAAAATATTGTTGATAATCTATAAAACTGTTTGATGATGTAGTTAAATTAGGTTTCAAGGTGAAGTATGGAATGGAAATAACAAGCTGGACCATTCAAACAAACTGCCTTGCTTTTAAACTACCTTTGAAAACTGATTTTTTTCTGATTAAATAGGGCTTTATCCTAAACATGTATTATTATATTTTGTATTTATCAATTTTAAAGATTCAGCAGTATTTCATAAGGTAAATTACTTGCAAATGACACAATTTTCTTATGCTGCATTGATAAAAGTATATTAATATCACTACCAGTCATGTTTTAATTTCATTTTAGATTTAACTTTTAAGTTCAAAGAATTACACAAACTTTTTATTAAATAAGTAAAAATACCACTACAAAATTCAATATATAATACCTATTTCTTATCAGAAATAAATTCAGAAGTAGTAAAAATTATAGTAAAATTTTTTCTCTCTAGATTTCTAATTCAATCTAACAAATGTGGTTGATAATATAGTTTTGAGATTATCTGCATCAGTACGGGCTTATCTAAATCACACAAGCAAAGTGTCAAAAAGTAGATTCTATCATCAGTTAGAAAAATGACAAAATCCCTAAAATGAAGAGTTTCAGAAACTTCACTTAACATAAGGAAACTTTAATTTAGTTAATATCACCTCCTTTTCATTTATATTAAGGGCCAGTGGGACAGAATTTAAAAAATTTTACGTAAAGCGTTAATCTTGGAAATATAATTGCTATATTCATTTTCTTTTGGTTGAGAACTGAGCATTTTGAAAAGAATATGTGATAACCAGTCTATTGATTTATGGATTGGTTATTTATACCAATAATCTGACACCACCACAATCTCATCAATATCCTGTTAGTAGCAGTAGGATGTTTACTGCCCAAGACCTACTATTTGGTCACTTCCTATATTTCTCTTCCCTTCCCTGCCCTTCCCTATACGCTCCTTCCCTCCTTACCTCTGTCCTCCTCTCTGCAGCCCTCCCCTCCCCTTCTCTTTCTCTCTCTCTTCAGTTGAGACTCTCTACCTGCTGTTTCTTCTAATTCAACTCTTGAGAACCTAATGTCTAGTACATGTATTGAACTTCTCATGGCTCAAATGTTGCCTTCTCTATAAAGACTTAAATAAGCACAGAATCATTTTCCCCTCTCTTTCAATAGATTTTCCCTAACTCTGGCATAATAAGTGTTTCAATTTGGTCAATTATTTCTATATGTGCCCATTACTATCCCCTGACCAAGAGACCCCCTGGAAGGCATGGCTAATGTCCCGGTTATCATTGCATCCTTAGCCTTAGTATAATTTGTGAAACACAGAAGATTTGTAATGAGTCCTTTTTTTGGAGATGAATACTTGTATTTTAGGCCAATTTTCCCAACTGTTCAAATAAGTTAGTCTTGTTCTCTGTGGAGACCTTCAAGGGGGAAAAAATAGGGTGATATAGTCTAGAAAATGCATTTTCCCCTTGACAGGTGCCTAGTCCAGGTGGGATGACAATATACCTAGGAGATGCTTCCCAACACATAATCTCACTCATCTGAAGCAAGAATCTCAGAATTCCAACATTTGTCTTCCCAACCAGAGAAGCTGAGAATCTCTTATGTGCCACAATTGAGTCAGGGAAGTACCTGAAATTAGGTTTACCTTGTTCTACATATCTTCAGACATGGGTGAAATAAACACTGAAGCATTTTGATCTAGAGTCAGGATATAAAATATTAGACCATATAGTGATAATAATAACTACAGCAACTATGATTGCAACAAAACAAGATTTATTTTTTATTTTCATTTGTTTTTCTGAGAAGATTCACCCTGAGCTAAAGTCTGTTCCCAATCTTCCTCTTTCTGCTTGAGGAAGTTTCACCTTGAGCTAACATCTGTGCCAATATTCCTCTATTTTTGTAGGTGGTTGCTGCCACAGCATGGCCACTGATGAGTGGTGTAGGTCTGTGCCCAGGAACCAAACCTAAGCTGCCAAAGCAGAGCGTGCTGAACTTAACCACTAAGCCACAGGGCCAGCCTCCAATAACAAGATTTATTGACGGCCTTTCATGACTGAAATTGCTGACAGACATTAGATATTTCTTGGGATTATGATTTATTTTTCTTTATGGGTCTGTAAATCCCACATTCAAACAAAACTCTTGACAGTTTTGCATGAGTTCCAACCTTTACATGGTTAATTTATAAGAAACACTACAGGGCATCTAAATGGCCTTATTTGAGAATCTTGGGCATTAAATACATTGCTAAAGTTCACATTCCAAAGGTAAAATAGTTTTGACTGTCATTATCAATGAAAAATATTAGGAAGTAAAAGCAGGTTCTAAATGGAGCAGAAGGAGAAAGAGCAACGAGATGCTATTTAGCAATTATTTGCTACCTGCCAGAAAATGTACTAAGTATTAAACTTTTAAACATTTCTCATTTATATCACTTTATACTCAATGAAGAAATAACATTATTATGCCCATTTTATATTTGAGGAAATAGGTTAGAAAGGCTAAGTAACTTTTACATTGTGATTCAGCAAGTAAATGTCTGGATTAAATTAAAACCCAGTTCTGTCTGTCTCATTGAAAAGGCTGTACTATTAATTACTAACTCCACTTTTTATAGTAAGATGCCTTCTTCACTATTATGCCAGAAGTACTTGCTCTGCACTTCCCCCTCGCTGGGAATTTGGCCATTCTTCTAGATTTATTAGTTCGTTGCCTAAAGAGGAAGACAGGGAAAAGATTTGAAAGGTAATTGCAATTTTGTGAGAAGACAGGAATATCTCTGTTGGAAAGAAGACAAGAATATCTGAAGATCTCCTTTTCCTTTCCTATTTATCTTGGATCACATTCTTTAACTGAATAGGAAAAAAATCTAGAAATAACAGCTACCATATATTGAGCACTCAGTGTGTGCCAATCATTGTGTTAAGTACTTTACATATATTACCTCTAATTGTTAAAACACTGCCTCAAAGTAAATGTTCATTTCTTGTTTTACAAATGAGGGAAATGAGGCTCAGAGAGATTAAATGATCTGCCCAAGGATTGTAGAGCTAGGACTAGTAGTTGTCATGTCTTGCATATAAACACCTAAGAAGAATAACACGCCCATGCACTTTTTACTCTAGTAAGGTAGAGGGAGAAAGGCTGAAAATATTGAGGGATGAAAGAATCTTATGTAGAGATAAGAAGAGGCAGCATTCCTAGCACAAGATAATGCTGTAGAAATGAAGATGTTTTTCCCCTTGGATGATTAATTCAGAGTTTCTGTAGATAAAGCAGTGACCCATTTTAAAGGGTGATACTAATATGCCGATTGATAGTTATAAATATCATTTACTGAACACTTAGATTGTATTCTTTACAACATAATCTCCATTCTTATAAGAACATTGTGAGGCAGGTGAGGTATGCATTTCTAACTCCTGGTTATAGAGGAAGTAACAGAGATTTAGAAAGCTTCCAGATCTTGCCAAAAGTAATACAACTAATTGGTGAATAGAGTCAGGATTCAGACGCATCACTGGTCAATACCTTGCCCTATGTTCTTACATAAAGAAAACATCCTGTTAATAACCTTCTGTTATTGATATCCTATTAATAATATTCTATGAGAAGAAGTAAGTTATACCCAAAGTAACATGTCTGGCCAGAAAAATGGAGGTTTATGAACTGGATGGGGAGTGTCCAGCCCCAGCTAAGCAGACTTTAGTCCTATTCAAGGGCTGTCATGGACACTAAGATGCTGTAACCAACACAAAAATCTTATCAGTTGGAAATCACTGATACGTTGAGAAGGAATAGCTGAATGATCTTGTAACTACCAAGAATGGCTGTTTATCCCTGCAGTGTGTGCCTCAGGGAGATCGCCAGTTCTAGACCATCCTTAGTTCTGAATCCCAGTATGCTGTGATGTCAGAATCTCATTCACCTTGGAGCTGAACTTGTAAACTGAAGGCTATTATTAGTTTCAACTCTTTGGGGCTGGGATAGACAGAAACTTAACTATATATTTCTGAATGGGTTGTTGTTATCTCAGGGGGACATAAAACTCAAGAATTCAGTACATATTTGATAGTGTGTTAGGATTTTTCAGTGTAATGGGACAATGCAGACTAAGTCATAGGATATTTAAGGGAGATTCATGTTTTGACACACAAATATAATTCCAAAATGTTGATTAATGGACCAATGCCAACAAGAGAGAGAGATCTCAAGAGACGAACTTACAGGAATTTGCAATATTTTTTTATCAATGACACAGATCATGACATACAAGTCACCGTTTTCATATTTGCGAATGACAGATTTAGGAGGATTATCTAATACATTTCATGACAGTGGCAGAGTTCAAAAATCTTGATAGAATTGAATGATGGACTGAAACTAATAAAGACAAATTTGACAGAAATAAATATAAGATTCTCCATTTAGATTAAAAACAGGTTACATAAATGTAGATTCAGAGTCCTATCTAGAAAGGAACTCAGTGAAAAACACTGGATGTTTAAGTCGGTGATAGGAGCCAACAATGGGACATAAATTAAAACAAATAAAATTCTAGGCTGCTTTAATAGCCCTGGTAAATGTATGTAATATCTATATGGCAGCGTTTTTCAAAGTGGGAGTCAAGATCCAATACTGAGTCTTGAATCAATTAGTGGGTCTTATAGAGTAACTTATTTTATATTTTATAACTAAAAAGAAAAAAATAGGATAGAATGAGATGGATGGAATAAAAAAGACAAAATTTCATTGTTCATACCAAGAAATAGTTAAGAGAGAGAGAGAGAGAGACTGTGTTTGTGTGTATGTGGCTAGATTATTAGCTCCATGGGGGCAAGAATTTTTGACCACTGTGCTTCTGAATCTCCAGGATGTAGACAGTGAGGGGTGTATGGCACATGAAATATACTCAATAAATGTTGAACTCAATTATGATGAAAATACATTTTTTACTATAGGTGATGGTAAAAAAAGTTTAAGACCTGCAGTTTTCTATCAGTCTGCATGATCAAGATGCTGGGGCATCTGAAAACTTTGTAAGGTATGTTAGCAAATTACGGAGGCTCTGGATGAAGTTTATCAGGATAGAGCTGTCTGATTTAGAAACCATACCATCTTAGAAACTATGGAAGTAGTAATGTTTAGCCCAAAAATATTCTGAGACCATGATAGACATAGTGGTCCCAAAATATTTACATAAATGAAGAACTTTCAAGCGAAAGAAGAAACATTTCAACAGATCTAGGAGGCACACTTTCCAAAAATGTTTGTATTCTTAATATTGTGGAAACACCAAAAAAGAAATTTTTACAAAAAAATATTTCAAGTAGAGAAATTACTTTTAACACTTACAATAGTTGATGATGTCCTGATACTGATATTTTTAAGGCAGATAAATGCCTTCATTTGCAAGGATGGTAGACACTGTAGTTCCCTGAGTCTACTTAATCTTTAGCTCAATTTTTACTGGTGTAAAGATTATTTCCATATTTTAAAAAATAACCAATGAAAATAATTAGTAGGTTGGTTGGTTGTGCTGGGAATAGTGTAATTGATATGCAAGAGAATCTAGAAAACTGATACTGCATTATGGTAATAACATATTAATGATATTATTGTAATCAATTTTGTTGTGTCTCCTAGAGAGATAGAAAAATGGTCCAAAGACCTTGTTTGTAATGACCATCTTTAAAATAGAATATCAGCTATTTTCTTCTAAACAGAATCAATTATTCTTCATGTCGTAGCTTAGATTAAATTGAATTAGATGTTCTTTTAAAACTCAGCCTAGAGGCTGGTGGGCGGAGCAAAATGGTGGGGTGAGTTGACCTGGGATTCTCTCCCCTCCAAAATACAACAAAAGATTGGAAGAACTGAATTTCAGAGAATAAACGTAATGCCAGCTCGCTAGAGACCTACTATACCAAGAAGGAGGAGATCATAACCTTGCTTACACCCTTCGGAGGCGCTGGAACGGTAGGAGAGAACATCACTCCCTCCCCTAGAGTCTGTGATGCTGCAGTGCGGGTCGGGAAGGAGCGGGGGAGGGGCCGCGCGACTGGGGGATCATCCAGGACTCCTGCCACTGATTCAGTGGAGACCCACTGACGGGGAGAAAGCTTCCGTCCACGGGGACCCTATAAATCAAGGGCTTTGGGAGACCAGAGAACAGAACCGATCTGAACCCAGACCGGCGCGTGTGAGTAACAGCCCCTCCCCCCCAGCAAAGCCAGTGGGCGCAGCCATCTTGCCCCAAGGCGGAGAGCTAACATGCTGCTCTCGACCCCCATCTAGTGGCGACAGGCTGTAACTGCAACTGAATTCTACCACCATGAGAAAAAACCGCTCCTCTACCATCCAGCAATTTATAAACGCCCCAGACCAGAAGGAAAACAATAAAAACACAGAATTAAGTCCTGAGGACTTGGAATTAGGTAAACTAAGTGATAATGAATTCCGAGCAGCTATAATCAAAAAACTCAATGAGGTAGAGAGAAAGATAGAGAAACAAGCCGAGTTCTGGAGTTACTTCACAAAAGAGATTGAAATCATAAAGAAGAATCAAACAGAATTACTTGAGATGAAAAACACAATGGACCAGATAAAACAGAATACGGATTCCCTGAATGCCCGTGTAGACACCATAGAGGAGAAAATTAGCATAATGGAAGATAGACAGGCTGAATGGTGCCAGACAGAGGAAGAAAGAGAACTAAGAATTTAAAAAAATGAGGAAAATCTCTGAGAGATAATGTATTCAATGAGGAGTAAGAACATAAGGATCATAGGAATTCCCGAAAATGTGGAAAAGGAAAATGGAGCAGAAAGTGTGCTTAACGAAATTATTGAAGAGAACTTCCCAAATCTAGGGATCAACGGAGAAATGTGTGTAGAGGAGGGTTTTAGATCTCCTAGATTTGTCAATGTACAAAGACCTACCGCAAGGCACATAGTAGTAAAGTTGGCAAGTAGGAATGATAAGGAGAGAATACTCAGGGAAGTAAGGAAAAAAAAGAGAATAACCTATAAAGGAGCCCCTATCAGACTGTCAGCGGATTTCAGTACAGAAACCCTACAAGCTAGGAGAGAATGGAGTGATATATTCAAAGCTTTAAAGGATAAAAACCTTCAGCCAAGAATACTCTATCCAGCAAGAATTTCCTTCAGACATGAGGGAGAAATTAAATCTTTTCCAGACAAACAAAAGTTAAGGGAATTTGTAACTAAAAGCCCTCCATTACAAGAAATCCTCAAGAAGGCTCTCATACTTGAAAAAAGAAAAAAGGGAGAAAGGGGACACAATCCACAGACTAGGGAGACCAATGGATAGAACCAGAACAGGATAGCAAATATTCAATTATAGCATTAGGGTAAAAGTAAGGAAACTACCAAAACAAGGACGATCTTAGTACTCTAACTACAAATTAATAAGACGAGTTGGAATAAAAAATGAAAATAATTATTTAGGAGGGGAAGAGCAAAGGGTCTAAATCAGTATTGGTCAAGTAGGTAAGAGACCACCAGAGAATAGACTATATTATACACGAGATTCTAAATACAAACTTCAAGGTAGACACTAAAATAAAGTACAGAACAGAGTCACAAATCATAGATAAGGAAAAATCTAAGAAACCCAGCATAAGAAATTGCAGTATCAGATGGGTAGTCCAAAGCACACAGGAAAAGAAACACAGGAAAACAAGATAATGAGCGACAGATTGACAGCATTAAGTCCACATGCATCAATAATCACTCTCAATGTGAACGGATTGAACTCTCCAATAAAAAGACACAGAGTGGCAAAATGGATTAAAGAACACGATCCAACAATTTGTTGCCTCCAGGAAACACACCTCAGCCCCAAGGACAAACACAGACTCAGGGTGAAGGGGTGGAGGACAATACTTCAAGCAAATAGCAAGGAAAAAAAGGCAGGTGTTGCAATTCTCATATCAGACCAAGTGGATTTCAAAATAAGACAGGTAAAGAGAGACACAGAGGGACAATATATAATGATCAAAGGGACACTTCTTCAAGAAGAAATAACACTTATAAATATCTATGCAGCCAACACAGGAGCACCAAGATTCATAAAGCAACTATTAACAGACCTAAAGGAAGATGTTAAAAACAACACAATAATAGTAGGGGGCCTCAACACCCCACTCACATCAATGGACAGATCATCCAGACAGAAAATCAACAAGGAAATGGTGGAGCTGAATGAAAAACTACAACAATTGGACTTAATAGACATATATAGATCACTCCACCCTGAAAGAGCTGAATACACATTCTTCTCAAGTGCACATGGAACATTCTCTAGGATAGACCATATGTTGGGAAACAAAGCAAGCCTCTACAAATTTAAAAAAAATTGAAATAATAACAAGCATCTTCTCAGATCATAGTGCTATAAGGCTAGAAATTAATTACAATAAAAAAGCTGAGAAAGGCACAAAGATGTGGAGACTAAACAACACACTACTGAACAAGCAATGGATCATTGAAGAAATTAAAGAAGAAATAAAAAAAATACCTGGAAACAAATGAAAATGATAGCGTGCCATACCAACTCATATGGGATACAGCAAAAGCTGTATTAAGAGGAAAATTCATCGCAATACAGGCACATCTTAACAAACAAGAAAAATCCCAAATAAGCAACCTTAAAGCACACCTAACTGAACTAGAGAAAAAAGAACAAATGAAGCCCAAAGTCAGCAGAAGGACAGAAATAATAAAAATCAGAGCAGAAATAAATACTATTGAAACGAAAAAGGCAGTAGAAAGGATCACTGAGACAAAGAGCTGGTTTTTTGAGAAGATAAATAAAATTGACAAACCACTAGCCAGACTTACAAAGAAAAAAAGGGAGAAGGCTCAAATAAACAAAATCAGAAATGAGCGAGGAGAAATAACAACAGACTCTGCAGAAATACAACAGATTATAAGAGAATACTATAAAAAACTATATGCCAACAGAATGGATAACCTAGAGGAAATGGATAAATTCTTGGAGTCCTACAATCTCCCGAAGCTCACTCAAGAAGAGGCAGACAATTTGAACAGACCAATCACAAGGAAAGAGATTGAAACAGCAATCAAAAACATCCAAAGAATAAAACCCCAGGACCAGATGGCCTTCCTGGGGAATTCTACCAAACTTTCAGAGAGGATTTAATACCTATCCTTTTCAAGCTATTCCAAAAAATTAGGGAAGATGGAACACTTCCTAACACATTCTATGAGGCCAACATCACGCTGATACCAAAACCTGACAAGGACACCACGAAATAAGAGAACTACAGGCCAAGATCACTGATGAACATAGATGCAAAAATTCTAAACAAAATTTTGGCAACCAGAATTCAGCAATTCATCAAAAGAATCATACATCAGGATCAGGTGGGATTCATACCAGGGACACAGGGATGGTTCAACATCCGCAAATCAATCAACGTGATACACCACATCAACAAACTGAGGAATAAAAACCACATGATCATCTCAATAGATGCAGAGAAGGCATTTGACAAGATCCAACAGCCATTTATGATAAAAACTCTGAACAAAATGGGCATAGAAGGAAACTACCTCAACATAATAAAGGCCATATATGACAAACCCATAGCCAACATCATACTCAATGGGCAAAAACTGAACCCCATCCCCCTGAAAACAGGAACGAGACAAGCATGCCCTCTATCACCACTCTTATTTAACATAGTACTGGAGGTCCTGGCCAGAGCAATCAGGCAAGAAAAAGGAATAAAAGGAATCCAAATAGGGAGGGAAGAAGTGAAACTCTAGGTGTTTGCAGACAACATGATCTTATATATAGAAAACCCCAAAGAATCCATTGGAAAACTGTTAGAATAAATCAACAACTACAGCAAAGTTGCAGGGTATAAAATCAATTTGCATAAATCAGTAGCATTTCTGTACCTCAGTAATGAACCAACAGAAAAAGAACTCAAGAATACAATACCATTCACAATCACAACAAAAAGAATAAAATACCTTGGGGTAAATTTAACTAAGGAAGTGAAGGACCTATATAATGAAAATTACAAGGCCTTTCTGAGAGAATTGGATGACGACATAAGGAGATGGAAAGACATTCCATGTACATGGATTGGAAGAATAAACATAGTTAAAATGTCCATTCTACCTAAAGCAATCTACAGATTCAACACCATCCCAATCAGAATCCCAATGACATTCTTTACAGAATTAGAACAAAGAATCCTAAAATTCATATGGGGCAACAAAAGACCCCGAATTGCTAAAGCAATCCTGAGAAAAAAGAACAAAACTGGAGGCATCACAATCCCTGACTTCAAAACATACTACAAAGCTACAGTAATCAAAACAGCATGGTACTGGTACAAAAACAGGTGCACAGATCAATGGAACAGAATTGAAAGCCCAGAAATAAAACCACACATCTATGGACAGCTTATCTTTGACAAAGGAGCTGAGGGCATACAATGGAGAAATGAAAGTCTTTTCAACAAATGGTGCTGGGAAAACTGGAAAGCCACATGTAAAAGAATGAAAATTGACCATTCTTTTTCACCATTCACCAAAATAAACTCAAAATGGATTAAAGACCTAAAGGTGAGACCTGAAACCATAAGGCTTCTGGAAGAAAACGTAGGCAGTACACTCTTTGACATCAGTATTAAAAGGATCTTTTCGGACACCATGCCTTCTCAGAGGAGGGAAACAATAGAAAGAATAAACAAATGGGACTTCATCAGATTAAAGAGCTTCTTCAAGGCAAATGAAAACAGGATTGAAACAAAAAAACAACCCACTAACTGGGAAAAAAATTTGCAAGTCATATATCTGACAAAGGCTTAATATCCATAATATATAAAGAACTCTCGCAACTCAACCACAAAACATCTAACAACCCAATCAAAAAACGGGCTGGAGACATGAATAGACATTTCTCCAAAGAAGATATACTGATGGCCAATAGGCACATGAAAAGATGCTCATCATCGCTGATCATCAGGGAAATGCAAATCAAAACTACACTAAGATATCACCTTACACCCGTTAGAATGACAAAAATATCTAAAACTAATAGCAACAAATGTTGGAGAGGTTGCGGAGAAAAAGGAACCCTCATACACTGCTGGTGGGAATGCAAACTGGTGCAGCCACTATGGAAAACAGTATGGAGATTCCTCAAAAAACTAAAAATAGAACTACCATACGATCCAGCCATCTCACTACTGGGTATTTATCCAAAGAGCTTGAAGTCAGCAATCCCAAAAGTCCTGTGCACCCCTATGTTCATTGCAGCACTGTTCACAATAGCCAAGACGTGGAAGCAACCTAAGTGTCCAGCAACAGACGAATGGATAAAGAAGATGTGGTACATATATACAATGGAATACTACTCAGCTGCAAAACAGAACAAAATCATTCCATTTGCAATAACATGGATGGACCTTGAGAGAATTATGTTAAGTGAAATAAGCCAGCGAGAGAAAGATAATCTGTGTATGACTCCACTCACATGAGGAATTTAAAATTTTGGACCAAGAACAGTTTAGTTGATACCAGGGGAAAGGTGGGGTGGGGGTGGGCACAAAGGGTGAAGTGGTGCACCTACAACATGACTGACAAACATTAATGTACAATTGAAATTTCACAAGATTGTAACCTATCAATAACTCAATAAAAAAAAAAACCAAAAAACAAAAAAAAAACCTCAGCCTAAACTCTAATTAGATGGTCAGTGAAATAGCGAATTCTGGTCACTAGAACATAAGAAACCCACTAAATTGAATGGCATCATTGGGATGACATAGATCCAGAATTCAATAATTTTAATACCAATGGCAAAACATTTACAAATAAATATGAAGATTTTATTTTTTCTTGGAGTCTGATTTATATTTTATCATCATTTATTATACAGTTTATATTAACAATTTTTTCAAAAACCAAACTAACAGTTGTTAAAATTTTGAGAATTTAAGGGTTTTTTTTTTTTACTGATTATATAAAGGAAATATGCAGTTTTCACAGATAATTTAAAAATAGAAAAAGTAAAAAAAAAAATCACTTACAGTATCACTTCTCAAACCCACTGCTAAATTTTCAGTGTATATTCTTTGGTCATTTTTCTTGCATGGATTTTTTAAATTTGGGATTATGTTAAAATTAATTTATAAGCTATGTATTCTGTTCCATTGACCTAGATGATTCTCTTACACTGTATTTTAAAAGTACTATTTTTGTAACATTATAAAATATGTACTATTATGTTTTGCTAGGGAAAGTTCCACATTATTACTTTTTTTCTAGATAGTCTTAGCTAATCTATTTCTTTCATCAGATGAGATCTAGAATAATTTTGACAAGTTACAAAAGCAACCTTATTGGTATTTTATTGCAATCTCATATCTGTAATCTGTAGGGAAAAAGAAGGTACATTTATATTTTTCCTTCTTTCCATTCAAGAGGAAAAAAAAAAGGAGGAACAAATAAAGTACTATTCCAAAGGAAATAGTTAGCATCTGAATATTTTGAGGAATATGCTGCAACTTTTGCTAAATAATACCCTTCAGGAATTTATCACTGTGTAAAAGGGGAACAATAAAAACAGTATAAAACTTATCATAATCTGAAAGTCAACTTGAGATATAGAGAGCTTTTACTCACAACTTTTACTGGCGTATTGTCATCTAAATTCTTTTTTATTATTATCATGACTTATTCCTAGATGACATCACCTTTAGTGTGATGTGGCATCCTTTAGGTTGGATATAATGGTATAGCAAACACAACTGAATATTAGCAACATTATATTGCTCCATATAAGTTGGCATGAGTGGCCTTGTGGTTTTCATATATTAAATTATAATTTCAGGGAACCACAGAGGAAGACAGCATTAAAAAGTAAAAATTCATTACAGATTAAAAAGTAAAAGTCACTAAAACTATCC
Organism: Equus asinus; assembly: GCF_041296235.1. NCBI lineage: Eukaryota > Metazoa > Chordata > Mammalia > Perissodactyla > Equidae > Equus > Equus asinus. Next base: position 67,493,241 of record NC_091798.1, read on the forward strand.
ATAAATTAATTCTAGTACAGTCCAGGACCTTGAAAGTGAGTAGCAATGTACCTTATTGAATTTGAATAGAATTGAAAATCAAATATTGTTCATGATAAGCAGAATTGCTTCAAAATGAAATTAGGATAAAGGGCAAGATTATTGAAACGAAGATAAGGAATATGCCTTGTTTGAAAAGTTATTCATGAGTATCTATTTCTATGTACTAAAATCCTATTATGAGTTTAGTAGAGCTGTGTATTAGTTGTCAACATCTCAAAATCATTTTAGATGGACTCAACAAACACATGAAGGATTGAACAACAACAGACGTTCGATTTCTCATTTTAACAGAGTTTGTATCTACAATTTCAAGAGAACAAATTGTAAGGCATGCCTGGCATTATTTAATAGGACAAGATCTTAGAATGGGGGTGAGAAGGAGCTCAGAAAATAGTCTTGACTGACCGATATGTTCAGAAACTTCCGTTGGAAAAAAACAAACAGAAAAATATGGAGATCAATAGTGCCAACCAGGTAATAACTCAATAATGAGGAGAACCAGCTACACTAAATCTAAAGTAATACACAGAACATCAAGAAAAAGGGGAAAAAAGTAAATATGCATACATCTCAGAGATGGAACTATATGGAAATGTTTACTTAGTGTGCCTTCTGTGCCAAGCACTGTTCTAGGATCTAGAGGATACAAGAGTAAATAAGAAGGACAAAGTCCTTGTTCTCATGGGAATACCTTTGGGCAGACATGGGTCTGTGGGGATGTGGAGGGTTTTGGGAGTAGAGAATGTAGCTAACAAACTACTAAATTACTACTTCAAAACAACAAAAAAACAAAAAGGAGCAAGATAATTTTAGACAGTGGTAAGTGAAGAAAGAAAATAAAATGGAATAGGAGCAATAGCAATTTGTTGCATGGTTCGAACAGTGTTTTAGGAAAAAAGAGTATTATAAGTGGTTTGGTATACATAGGCTAGCTTAACTTTAAGTGCATGCAAATAATTAGGTGCTATGTTCTGGGAGTAACTTAAGGTGGTGAAAATGAATAGTGAACTGAGTCATAGAATATAAGCTAAGCCATCTCAGGTGGGCATTAAGGATATTATGTATTCTGGTTCCTACTCATTCTTTAGAATGTATTCTGTAGGGGCAGGGGGATATGGAAAGAGAGACACCAGAAATTTTGTGGAATTTAATAATAAACCTGTCAAACTATTGGATTCAAAATGTCCTTGATCAATGGCCTTATTTGGAATATTTCTAATTTGAATAAATCAACTTAAGATTTCTTCCTTACTATGATCCAGGCATGGTACTAAGATTCTTCAAAAACGCAATGGTGTGAGAGATCTTAGGGAATTTGTAAATCAGTAGAAATGAATGATTGCTAATGTTAGAACAAAGTAAATAAATACCATAGGACAAATATATAGTATTGTTGGTACATAAGTGAATTGTGATAAAGGGAATCTTTGACATTTTTCATATTCATGAAGAATGGAATATGATTTCTAAAATATTTCTAAATTGTGATATATGGTCAAAGAGAAAATAAACTAAAAGTTAAGCATGGGCGTTCGAAGACAGAGGAATGACACTGTAAGGCTGCAGCCAACCTCTAGAAGCTGGGGAGACAAGAAAATGGATTTTCCCCTAGAGTATCCACAAGGGAGTAGCACCCTTATTTTTAGCCCAGTGAGATCCATCTCTGACTTCTGACCTCTAGAACTATCAAATAATAAATCTGTGCCATTTGAAACCACCAAGTTTGTGTTATTTTTCCACAGCAGCCATAGGCAAATGTGTACTAGGTTATGGGTACATGGGTTTCATTATTCTCCCTACTTTTGTGTTTATTTTAAACTTCCCATGTTAAAACTTTAAAAAAATATATTAAGAGTCTGAAAAGAACTTTCCATTACCAATTTTGTGATTAAAATCCAATAGCCCAATAGCAAAAAGCTTAATTTGAGGACGTATAAAATCTAACCTAAATAATATGACTGGGTATGAAGATAGCCTTCATATATAATCAGAGATGTCATAATGTGGTATAATTATTTGAGTAATATGGTATTGTTAAAGAATAGGAAGGAAAAGTGGGCAGTGTCGTCATGACAGATTTGTGATGTCACATTTGTAAAGGCAAGTGTATGAAATTGTATGCAAAACCATATGATGAGATAATTAATAGATCAGAAGAGATGGTACATACTTTTTATGCCATTTTGTGTTAAGCATTCATGGTTAATTTTGGAGTTTAGGAAGTGAAGATAGCATGGTTAAAATAATAAATCCCTCTATAAAAACCACATTTCCAGACCAAAATGTTGAAGGGAGATACCATTATTTTGTTATATTGTACTTTAATATGATAATATTTTATTCCAGAGAAGTATGTTCTTATGAACATTTCTATGTGTCACAAGGGGAGATTGTGACTTTCTTGAATGATGGGGATATTTTTTTATATCACCTGAGAAACAATTCCCTCTGTCCTCAATGAAAATTAATTTGATTTCAATGCACTTAAAAAAAAAAAAGAATACCGTACAAAGAAAATGGAGATTAATGAAATGAAATTTCTCCTTTAAAAGACATTTTAAAGTCTTAATAATAAAAGGTGACAGAGAAGCAAATGATTTCCGGTGTTTGTCCTTTGTACATGATTCTTCTGTGATGGGGTGACACTGTCTGAGAGATCGCGGAGCAAACAGCGAATGCCTCCATCCTTATTTTACGAAATTTGAAAGGCGCATAATATTTCTTTTACCTAAATAGCCCCATTTCACTTATCATGTAAGAGAGGAAAAGCGGAGAGAGGGAGAGATGATTTCAAATTCAGTCATGAAAAATTGATATGGTGGTAAGAATGGAGAGAATAGGTGCATTTTTCATCAATATTGTGGACTTGGGGAGACCTTGTATTTACTTTTATGACAAAAAATTAGAAAATGGTAAATAATTATTTTGAGCAATTACCTCACCTAGGAGGTAAAGAATTAACTTGGGTTATTTCACAGCTGTGCCTTCACAACTTATACACTGTGCCTACAGCAACAAGTGCAAATGACAATATTGCCATTATTTCTAACATTCTTTGTAATTAAGGTTTAAGGGTGGAGATAAATATGTGAGTGGCTGCCTCAGAAGGAATATTTAAAGCTTGCTTTTATGTCTGCACTAATCCTGTCCTGTACTTATCTTTTCCAGGGAATTGCTGGGGAATTGAATTACTTTGCTTCTGAAATTAACCCTGAAGGGCTACACAATTCTTGGGCAAAACTGGCTGGTAGCTTATTAGCATAGAATAAGATATCCACTGAAAGAAACTTCAATTTGCAAATAAAACACTGATGAATGAAGCAATAAAATGGCGAAAAAGGCTACTTCCTATCCATGGGGAAACGCTGAGGACCAAGTGTGCTGAAGTTTTATGCTAATATAAAATTGGTTCCAGAAAAGTACCCAGTTTTATAACCTAACAAATTGGTGCCAACTTATTTAAACAGTCTAATGGCAGAAAAATAAAAGTGAAAATCGTTCAAGGAACATCTGTTTAGAAGAAAAGTCTGAAATCATTAAAAATGTATTCAATGTAAGATAATTAGTAGGAATGAAATCAACACTGACTTGCCCTCAGAGATACGATTTTAGTAAAAGTGGCAATAAACAGTGACTGTTGTGAATAAAGTTTGTCCTTCTTATGGTAGATAAATGAATGTTTGTATTATTTATTACTGAATGGTACAAGAGAAGATTCCCATAATTGAATTCAAGATTAAGAAAAATATTTCATCATGTCATACATGCAGTGAGAGGAGAAATAAAAGAAAGAGAAAGAGAAAAGAGAAGTTTAGACCTGTTAAAAGGTAAACTGAGGCATAATAAGACCTTTAAGAGTTTTTGAGCAAAAATGTATTCAAATTGGGCAGTGGCAAACTGGAAATAGGTAGGAGCACTCCAATGACAGCAGCTCAGGGAGAGACTTTTATGGAGAAAAGGCAGAAGCAAACTAAGGAAATTACTGATTGCCTGTAGGTTAAAGCCTGGCTGGCTATTTGCGATTGGTTGTCCTTAGCATTTTGATTTTGCAACCTTGAGGCATTTACAGGCTTAGGTTTTGGTTTGCCTATGTAGGTCATCGTGACATTAGAGCCACATCAGTTTAATGGCCTCTTTCTTTGATTATTGTAACTATTTTCCCCTTTTGGTCATCCTCTCATACCTGAGGGATTGACCAAAAATTTGGTATTAGCACCATTCTCAGTCACCATCAGAGTTAAGTTGCTCTTGTCTCATTGTGAAACTCTTAGGTTGTGGCGTTAGATCCACGAAAGAAATGTTTTTGCTCTTCATCTGGTTGTTCATCTTGTTTCTGTTTCTCCAAGAACAGCAAGATCATCTGATGTACTGCTGATGGCCGCAAATGTGCACTGAAGACCTTTGAGAGAAAAAAGTGCACTAGAGAGACTACAATGATAACTGTTAGGAGGATAATACCAAGAGACTGAACTATACTCCTTAGCCAGGGCTCCCATGAACCAACTCAGTTGGTATCAAATACATCAAAGAATGCACCTGAAGAGGCATCAATCTGTTTTGGCCAAGTGGCTTCTCTGTTAATTTGTTGTATTTGCTGTAATACCAGAGGTGTGGATCCAGGTATAGCAGGAGGTATTTGCTATGGCACAGACTCCTCCTTGTTCAGCCAATAAGTAGTCTAAAGCAACTCTGTTATCTAAAACTACCTTAGCAAGAAAGTCTAGGGACTTTTTTTGTGCCACTATGGCCTTAGCAGTAAATTCAATGCTAGTTGCCAAAGTTAAGGAGTATTGTCTTCTCATGCGTTGACTGAGAGAAAAAGCAAGTAGCAAAAAGGCAAAAGGAAGTTAGGTTTTGTATTGGAGATGAAGATCTTGATCCTTGATCTTGGGAGAGCTGTCCACCTCAAGATGCTGTCTACTTCTGGGGAGGAACTTCCCTAGTCAATTTTAATTTAAATCTCCAGCTGGTTCCAAGAGTCTGGCAACATACTTTTTAATTGGGGGACATGGACCCCAGGTTTAAGTATTTGAAGTTTGGCTACTGTCTGGGTAGTGAGGAGGACCTGGTATGGTCCCTTTCAAGGAGGTTCAAGGGTAGTCTTTGTACTTAGTGATTCCTCTTCTTGAGGTCCCCAAGATATCCATAGGTTCCTGGGCCTGCCAGGAAGTGACTTTCCTTACTCACCTGGTAGGCTCCTGGGAATCTTGTAAGCAAGGTACCAGGACAGTTTTTCCAGCATGGTACTGGCATAAAAACAGACAAATAGACCAAAGGAACAGAATCAAGAACCCAGAAATAAACCCAAGCATATACATCAACTAACATTTGACAAGGGAGCCAAGGATGCTCAATGGAGAAAAGATAGTCTCTTCAATAAATGGTGCTGGGATAATTAGATATTCATACATAAAAGAATGAAACTGGACCCATATCTTATACCACTTACAAAAATTAACTCAAAATGGATTAAAGACTTAAATGTAAGACATGAAACTCCTAGATGAAAACGTAGGAATAAAACTCCTTAATATGGGTCTTTGTAACAATTTTTTGGATATGACACCTAACGCTTAAGCAACATACTCAACAATAAACAAGTGGGAATACATCAAACTAGAAAGCTTCTGCACAGCAAAAGAAATCATCAAGTAAGTGAAAGACAACCTATGGAATAGGAAAAAAATATTTGAAAACCATATATCTGATAAGAAGTCAATATTCAAAATATATAAAGAATTCATACAGCTCAATAGCAAAAAAAAAACACAATTAAAAACTGGACAAAGGACCTGAATAGACATTTTTTTGAAGAAGATATATGAAAGGCCAACCAATACGTACATGAGAAATGCTCAACGTCACTAGTCATTAGGGAAATGCAAATTAAAACCACAGTGAGCCATCACCTCACATCTGTTAAACTGGCCATCATCAAAAAGACAAGAGGTAACACATGCTGACATGGATGTGGAGAAAAGGTTGTTGTGTTCTATTGGGATTGTAAACTCGTATAGTCACTATGGAAAACAGTATGGAGGATCTTCATAAAATTAAAAATAGAACTATCATATGATCCAATTCCAATTCTGGGAATATATCCAAAGGAAATGAAAACACTATAAAAGATATCTGCACCCCCATGTTCATAGCAGCATTATTTATGATAGCCAAGACATGAAAACAACCTAAGTGTTCATCAACAGATGAGTGGATAAAAAAGTTGTGGTATACATGTACAACAGAATATTATTCAGCCATAAAAAAGAGGAAATCCTACTATTTGTGACAACACAGATGGATCTTGAAGGCATTATGCTAACTAAAATATGTCAGATAGAGAAAGACAAATACTGTACTGTATGATCTTGTTTATATGTGGAATTAAAATAAAACAAAACCCCAAAAAACCAAACTCATAGAAGAAGAAATCAGATTACTTGTGGTTACTAGAGTAGGAGGGTTGGGGGAGGGGGAAGTCCAAGAAGGTGGTCACAAGCTACAAACTTCCTCTTATAAGATAAATAAGTTAGGAATATAAAGCACAACATGATGATTGTAGCTAACATTGCTGTATGATATTTTAGAAAGTTAAGAGAGTAAACCCTAAGAGTTCTCATCATAAGGAGAAATTTTTTTCATTTTTTGTGGTAATTTTTCTTTTCTATTGTGGCAATCTTTTCACAATATGTTTAAATCAAACTGTCATGCTGTATGCCTTAAACTTATACAGTGATGTATGTAGTTATTCCTCAATAAAATGGAAAAAAAACCCCACGATTCTACCCTCTGAAGATCCAGAGCCACTCCCAAAGATAACCAAAACAAAGACTTAGACAATTGCCTTAAGAGCTGGCAACAGTGATTGGACCCTAACTGCAAATGGATTGAAACCCATATTTTTATCAGGACATATTTTGGGATCCCCCAACCTGATGGTCACCAAACCAAGTTCTCAGAACATAACAAGAGACAAACAAGATGGTAATAGCTGTCCGTGGGAGAGAAAGGCTCAATAAATGATGGTTTTTCCTGCCAACCTGGATTTGGATAAGAAGAGACATAAATTTTACCTTCCTCTCTTGACTAGGTGCTACAGAGGTCTGGGAAAGCTGACTTTGGTAAGGCTTCTTATCCCTTTTTCCAGCTTCGGTCAGTTTTCCCAGTTTCTAGTTTCCAGGCTCCGGAGTGAATGGGGTGTCCCAGGAGGTCTTATCCCGGTCACCAGAAACTGTAGAGGACACCATAATTTTCCCTCAATGTTTTACAGTGCGTGCTTGACCGAAACTCCTTTTTCCTTACGGCACCTAGTAAATGGATAAGCTAATCTAAGATGGTTAAAAGTTCTCCACCGTAGCCACTGTAATTCAAGGTTATCTTTGGTAAGGTTAACCTTCTTGTTCAGACTTAAAACAAAATTTTAGTCTTCTGAGGCCTCACACTGGACCCAGTGCAGTTTAAGTCAGAACCAAGCTGACCCCAGAACCAGTCTTGTTTCTAAGTGGGACACAGTCCAACCCCGGAACCAGTGTGGTTTTTAAGTTGGACTCAGTCCAACTCTAGTGATTTCCAGACCCAGTCAGGAAAAAGAAATGCTCAAATAAAGTCTGAAGGCTCAGAAAGCAAAAGCTACAGGGCTAGGATCCAGGATCCAGAGGGACTTAACCCCCACCTCCAGAGGCAGCGAGAAAGCAGCAAGCTCAAGCGCTCAACAGGTACCCAAACCTGGTTGCTTGTTGCTCCTGGGGGCCTCAGGGGTCTCCTTACGTTTCCTCTTCCAATTCCAGAACTGTTAAAAGATAAACTGAGGCATATTAAAACTTTTAAGAGTTTACTTCAGCAAAAGTCTATTCAAATGGTGTAGTGCCAAAATGGAAGTTGTTAGGAGGGCTCCCCCAACAGTAGCCTGGGGAGAGACCTATGGAGGAAAGGCAGAAGCAGGTAAGGAAATTGTTGATTGGCTATAGGTTAAAGCCTATTTGGCTCTTTGTGGTTGGTTTTCCTTAGCATTTTGATTTTGTAACCTTGAGGTATTTATAGGCTTAGATTTTGGTTTGCCTAGGTAGGCCACCAAGGTATTAGAGCCACATCTGTGAGACGACCTCCTTGTTTAATTAATTTAACAGACCGAATTCAACATTAGTTCCCCATCGCTGACTTTCAAAGCAGGATTCAGATTTTTACTTCAGGCAATTCTACTCTGAATAAATTTATAGCCAGCAGCAGAGGTAAAAACATTTTGGACTTCTGGATGTAGGTGATCATAGTGGCTATTTTTATTTTTTGTTGTTTTCTGAATTTGGTCATCACTCAAGAAAGAAAAAAAGAAAAAAAAACAAATAGGACTTTTATTCTAATTGTCTCTGATAATATGTCATAATTGTGGCTTTTTGTGAATGAAATTGAAACAAATTATTTGAAATTGTACTCTTAACAAGTTCATTTCACAGGAATAGAAAATCTCGTTAAATCGATAGAGGGCGAAGAATGAGAAAATATTTTAAAAACTGGTAATATCAATGTGTCAGTATTAGTAATTCAGTTTTTATCTAGAAATTCCATAGGTAGGCTGTATATGGTAGCAGTCAAAATGATTCTAACGAAGTAAGGCAATGAATCTTCTTAAAAAATACAAGTGACTCATACATATAAATGGGTTGTCATCTTTAATTTTATAATTGCCTTTACGCAATAAAGCAGTATTTTGGTATCCTTGGTGAAGGTTACCTTTGGCTGTTGAGGGTGAGTTTGATTCGTAGCCATATTTAAAAGTCTTTCAGAGTCAGGTCTACATTCGTGTTACAAACAACCTGCTGTTTCTGTGTTGTCTCCATGATGGAAAGAAATGAGACTCTCTCTTGTTCATCTTTCGAAATACAGAAAAGCTATAAAAATTATTCACAAAATAAAAACTCGTTACCTCTTTGTTGACTTTTACAAATTAAGTGATCAGTTGAGGTATAATATTTTTTCACCAAAATAAGGTAGAATTATAATAGAACAAAATGACTAATTCTCCTACATTCATTAAAAAAAGGAAAGAAAAAACATGAAACTACATAGGGAATACAATGCGTAAATGTAGAAACAGTTGTTGTACATATCATACGGTTACTGTCTGTCTCTTTTTTCCCTCTTTTTTTTTTTTCTATCACCGTATTTCAACTCGGCTATATTTATATAGCTTATCTTTTAGGTGTAGAAAAGACCACTGTTCTTTTTTTTTTTTTTTTTTGAGGAAGATTAGCCCTGAGCTAACTACTGCCAATCCTCCTCTTTTTGCTGAGGAAGACTGGCCCTGAGCTAACATCCATGCCCATCTTCCTCTATTTTATATGTGGGATGCCTGCCACAGCATGGTTTGCCAAGCGGTGCCATTTCTGCACCTGGGATCTGAACCAGCAAACCCTGGGGCCACCAAGAAGCAGAACATGCAAACTTAACCACGCCACCAGGCTGGCCCCAAGACCACTGTTCTTATGATGAATGCTCTGTAAACTCACTTGAGCACAGCTTTTTCAGTTAATAATAATACATTATATGCATCTTACCATATCATTGATTTTTGTTTGCTTTTTAGTATTCTTTTACTATTTTTCAGTCTCTATATGCCAAAATTGCTCCACCAAACCTTATTGATTTCAACTAGAAAAGCTCTGTTTTCATAAACAAGAATAATGAATTTTATATATTTGTCTATGTCAAATTTATAAAAAATACATAAAATATAATGACAAATATATAAAATACATGACAAGTATATTAAAATATATACATGATTATTGCTTTAAGAAAATGTCAGAAGTGCATCAATTCAGTCAAAAATTATAAACATTTTAAAGCTTTTAAAAATGTTTAGTCAACATTCTTTTGAAGATTTATTACTTTATATTTCCACCAGATTGTACAGTAGAGGAGGAATGGGTTTGGAGAAAGATACAAACCTTTTTAAAATATTGAGTAAATGTTCATGTAAGCCCTCAGAACAAGAAGCCTCAGAAAAGAGATTCAGATGAAAGATGTCTACATGTTGGTATCCTTAGCATATTGTTCAGAATCCAAAGTATTGGGATGAATAGCATCATCTAACAGACAGATTAGCCAGAAGAGAAAAGTCGGCTTTGGGTAAAGCTCTAAAGAATTCTACCAGGTATGGTTAGGTACAGGGGGAGTCTTTAAAGAGGCAGAGAAGAAAAACCCATAGGTGTAGGAGAAAAATCAGGACATTTGCGTCACAGAAGTCAAGAAAGAACTCAAGAATGGAGAAATGGCAAGCAGTATTAGCCAAAATTTACCCAACATTGTAGAAGTCATTGTCAACTACCTGGCAAATGGTAGAAGACTGAAGATCTTGAGGGTTGCAATCTAGTGGACAAAACAGATACTAAACTAAGGAAATAATATTTTGATAAACTGATGTATAAAAATTGAGGGTGCTATTAAAATTGTCATGGGGCTGTAAATTTATATAAAGATGTTTATGTTTAATACTTTTTAATGTTCAAGGAAGATATGATTTGATAGCGTTCCTTGGGTTTGGTGTCATGATCTTGACTGATTGTTTTCATGAGAACAGTTTCAATAAATTGGTAGGATTTAAGATTCACATGAAGGGGGGCCACCCCGCAGCCAAGTGGTTAAGTTTGTGTGCACTGCTTTGGTGGCCCAAAATTTCACTGGTTCTGATCCTGGCCGTGGATATGGCATCACTCATCAGGCCATGCTGAGGCAGCGTCCCACACAGCACAACCAGAAGGACCTACAACTAGAATATACAACTGTGTATTGGGGTGCTTTGGTAGAAAAAGAAGAAAAAAGAGATTGGTAACAGATGTTAGCTCAGGTGCCAATCTTTAAAAAAAAATTTTTATATGAAGAGGGTTGCAGTATAAGAGAGAATAACTGAGAGCTAAGCATGTAGAAATTATTTCACAAATTTGCCTTTGAAAAGATGGAGAGAATAAAAAATAGTATCATCAGGGGTCTGAAGTTCCTAATAAATTTGTAAAATATGTAGAAAGGATAATAGATTGAGTAAATTAAGAGATTGTAGTACATGAAATGTCAAAATTAGTGGAAGGAGTGGTCCTCAGAGACATAAAGATGGTGGACTTGAGAACCGTTCTGCATTTGTGTGGAATAAGCAATTGTAGACGGGATGATTTAGGACCTTGGATAAAGACTGCAGGCAAGTGCCAAAGTCTGAAGTGAAGGGGTGTGGTTGTGCATGTGTGTGTATGTGAGGGGAGGTGTTGGGGTGGTGGCAGTGGTGAAGCAAGAGATTAAAGATGATAACTTGGGAGTTGGCCTGGTGGCATAGTGTTTAGATTCACATGCTCCACTTTAGTAGCCTGGGGTTCATGAGTTCAGATCCTGGGTGTGGACCTACATAGCGCTCATCAAGCCATGCTGTGGAGGAATCCCACACACAAAATAGAGGAAGATTGGCATGAATGTTAGTTCAGGGACAATCTTCCTCAAGCGAAAAAAACGGGGAGGATTGGCAGCAGATGTTAGCTCAGGGCCAATCGTCCTCACCAAAAAAAAAAAAAGAAGAAAGAAAGAAAGAAAGAAAGAAAAACTGATGACAATTTGGGCATGTAAAAACCAAAAATATTTTAGGAAACCACACTTTATTTATTCCTTTGCAATAGTAATATTTTCTAAGTCATTTGCTCTGCATGAGATTTAGCCTTGCTAATGACAACAGCGCATAATATTCCATTTTCTCCATAAATAAAAAGAATTGCACAGAGATAACACCCACTGAGAAGATACACCACGGAGCATACAGTGGTTAAAAATGAACTCTAATTCATTGTATGAGTAGTAGATACACTTTGGTAAATTGACTATTAGAATAACCCAGAGTTAAGAGTAAAAGCTTAGTAGGAAATATGTTGCTTCTAAAGAAATATCCTCATTTAATTTTCATCTCTATTTGAAAAACTTTAGAACAAGCAACAATTATTAAAAAACACCACGATGTTACTTTTTTATTTCAAAATCATCCTAGTTATGGTTCAGATATTGAGCAAGCTTCAGTTTCTGTCATCACTACAATTTGTTTGACAGCAGAGACTGTACGAGGCAGATGAAGAGCTCACAGTCCTGTTATTAGACACACTGCAGAGTTGTTTTGCAACATAAATACATTTTGTCATTTCTGATTTTTTACAGATATCTTCTTTCTTCCTAAATTGACAACCATTAATGAGTTTTTTAATGAAAAATCATCTTCTATTTTATATTATAATTTTTCAAAGAAATGCCAAAGACTATAATATTGTACACACCCGTGGTTTACCAGCCAGCTTAAGACACAGAACATACAGCACATAAGTTCCTTTCAAGCTCCCTGTCCCATTTCCTTTCTCATCATTCCCACCACAGAGGAAGCTATTATCATAAATTTTACGTTTCCAAATGTATTCTTAAACTTTTCATACATATGTATGTATCTATAAACATTTTACACTTTTGTATTGTAGATTTGAAAGTTAAATATGTTACGTTATAATAAGTGGTTTTATATAATTTGTTTTTCAGCTAATTACTTTATGACATTTATTTGTGTTGATAGTATAACTCATGTTCATAATTTTCATTAATTATTAGTATTTCATTATACTATTATACCACAATTCCATTATAAATTCTCTGGCAATGGGCATTTGGGTTGTTTCCAAGTTTTTCAGTCTTGCAAAGAACATTGCCATAATATTATTATACATGTCTACTTCAACACATATGAAAGTATTCTGTTTAGCATATACCGAGGAAAAGAATCTCTGCACTATGGAGAAGGTGCATCCGTCTTTATTCACTATACCAATTGCGTATGGCTCTTTAGGGCTGCTTGCCAATAATAAACAATAATAACAATTATATATAATATATGTTTTATTATTATAAATTGTATAAAAATTGTAAATATAAAAATTATAAATATAAAATATATTGTTATATATAGACATAAATCAAAATAAAATAAAATATGTAATTATAATATATAAATTTCATTATATAAAAATAATTATATGGCCAGTCCGAGTGACCTAGGGGTTAAGTTCGGCACACTCCACTTTGGCGGCCTGGGTTTGGTTCCTGGGTGCAGACCTACACCTGTCTGTTAGCAGCCATGCTGTGGTGGCGGCCCACGCACTAAAAAATAGAGGAAGATTGGCACAGATGTTAGCTCGGGGTGAATCTTCCTCAGCAAATATTAAAATATTATTATAATAATATTATATAATTATAATAATAAATAATCATTAGTTTGTGTTTTTTGAAAAAGATATTCTGAATAGCATATCTTATCATGTATGTAGCACATATCTTCTGCTAGTTTGTGGTTTATTTCTCCTTTTTTGTTTGTTATCTATAGCAATGCAGATGTTTTTCATTTTAACATGGTCACATTTATCAGTGTTTCCTCCTTGTTTTTGTTTTCGAGTCTTGTTTAAAAATCCTTTTCAGACCAAAATTTTAAAAAATTATACACGTTTTAAATTTTGCTTTATATATTTGAGCCCTGAATTTACCGGAAACTAATTTTGAACAGCCTAAAGAATTCATTTTTTCATATAACAAACTAAGCACTTTTTATCAAATAGTTCAAACTCCACCCCCAATCCTGGTTGCTCAAAACCATTTTTACCATATAGCAACTATTTATACACCTTTGAGCCAAATTCTAGGCTTTCTATCTTGATCAATTAGCATCTTTGTTTATTCTAGTGTAATACAACATTTTCCTAGTAACTCAAGTTCAGTAATGTTTTGACGTCAATTAGGATTAAGGTAATAATTATGATCAAGACTATGGCACCAAAAGGTCCAGGTTCAAATTAGTCCCTACAACTGTGTGAAACGGGCAAATTACCTATCCTCTGTATGCCTCTGTTTCCTCATCTGCAGAATGGGGACTATATTCTAGTCACGTGCCACATGAGGATGTTTTGGTCAACAATGGACCACATATTTGACTGTGGTCCTGTAAGATTGGTACCATATAGCCTAGGGGGGCAGTAGGTTGTACCCTCTAGGTTTGTGTAAGCACACTCTATGATCACACAATGAGGCAATCACCTAACCACACATTTCTCAGAACATATCCTTGTCGTCAAGCAAAACATGACTGTACTTTTATAATTGTAGTGGGGATCAAATAATATCTAAACATGAATATTTAAACAAAAACATTGGCAGATAGGAATTACTATGTAAGGGTAAGCATTATCATTATTATTCTTGATGTATCAAATCCCTTCGCTTCGGTCTCCAAAAATTTTGGTTCTTGTCCATTCCACATGTATTTCAACATGAGCTTTTCAAGTTTCAGTTGGTATTATAAATGGAATTACATTAATTTTATAGGTGAATCTGGAGGGAAATGGTATGTGAATGATGGAGTGCTCCTATTCATTACATGGCACACCTCTCCTTCTTTCCCATCTTTCTCCTTCTCTTTCTCCTCTTGGATTTCTGTAATGTCTTTCTACAAAATTTTATATTGATCTTCAAAAATATTTGCACAGCTTTGTCAGACATAACCATAAAAACTTAATATTTTCATTTTTTTAAGTGTTTCATTTTTCAATTAAGTTGACTCCATTTTTGTTTCTGGTATATGGGAAAATAATTCATTGTGTATAATGATGCTATAATTTATTGCATATTGACCTAATAAATTCAAATAATTTGTCTAGAGTTTATTTAATTTTCTATGAGAATGATTAAAATATCTGTAAGTAATGAGAGTTTTTCTTTCAATAACATAATTTTTATTTGTTTTTCTTATTCTTTTGCATTATTTAAGCTCTGAAATAAAATTTTGAAAAAAACGTTAATAAGAACACTCAAACCATGCCTGATTTTAAAATAAATACTTTAATTATTTATTTGTCACCATTATTTGCTGATGGATTTTTGGAAGATTTACTTTATTCAATTTGGAAATCTCAGGTCTAGCCTTAGACTGCTAACAGTTTTTTCTTTTTTATAGAAGTAAAATATGTACTGAGTTTCCTAATTACATTATGGTTTCTCGTTGAGGCATAAATTATTTAAAGTATTCTATTAATTTTCTAGATGTTCACTTTTTAAATTTTTCATAGTTATCTTGTTATATATTTTTAACAATGGAATTTACATCACAAAATGTTGTCTGTATTTGAAGTCTTTAAAAATTGCTGTCTTGCAATTTGTTCTTGATGTCATTTTGAGACTAAAATATTAATTACATTTGTCAAAAGATTCAGAGAAAGATTTAAAATATATCATATGATAAAATATACAATCCATGCCCCAAATTATGTATATTATTATAATATGATGACTCTCTGCTTGAAAGTATATTTTATCTAATAGTAATCTGGCTGTACCATTTGTTTTCATTGGTATTTGATTAGTCTAGTTTTCTTTTGCCTTTTTAGTTCCACTCATTCTTTGACATTATGATTTATATTTATAAATAGGAAAAAGTTGGTTTCAGTTTCTTTTTATTTACTCCTATGACCTCTGTCTTTCAACTGGAAAATTTAAACCATTTATATATTTAAATACACATTTATATGTATCACAATTATGAATGCTTTTGAATTGTTGCTACAACTTTATTTTGTAACATCTTGTTACTCTGTTACTTTTCTTAATTTCTTTTGTTGATTTCTTTGGATTTAATACACTCCCCTCCCTGTTTTTCCTCTCTAATGGTTTTAAAACTATTTTTATTTGTAAATGTTTATCCTTGAGAGATATATGTTGACATACATACATACACACACATACAGACACACAGATACACACATTCACTGCTAGTTCCATCATTTTAGTAGTTGAGGCCATTAGAACCTTAGAACTTCTCATAACCAAGAAGTATGTTCTGTTTTACATGTTATTGCTGTCTAATACTTTACTTACATGTTACCTTCACTCCCAAAATGTATTGGATATTATTGGCATTTTATAGTTAATATGTTTAGATTGCATATGTATTTATCAATTACTTTGTTCACTATTCTTTCCTATATTTCTTTTTTATTTTCTTTATATTATCCTACTTTAGATTTCCTGAAGCAAATTCTTTCAACATTTATTTAGTGAGGATTAATAAGTGGTAAACTCAGTCAACATTTGCCTAAATTCTCATCAATTCACTTTTCATTCTTAAATAAAAATTAAATGGGGATAAGATTATGGATGGACAGTTATATTCTCTCTGCATGTTTGAGAGCTTTTCCCCACTGTTGTTATTCTGTTCTTCCTATATTCTATTCTTGTGATTGATAATCTGCTGTCAGTCTAATCATCATAATTTCTACTTCAATTGTCTTTCTTTTATGGCTGATTTAAAGTCTTCTTTTGGAGAGATGGATTTTTAAAGATTGTGACAAAGAAGTCTCCTGGACTCTTCTCCTCCCATGAACACTCTACAGGTACAGTTACATATGGAGCAATTCCCTCTGAAAGAAATCCAGAAACTAACTGAATGACTCCTATACATGGAGTAAACAAGAAAACACCTGCATCAAAACCAGTAGGAAAGGCTGAGTTTTCCAGTTAAGTAAAAGCTGAAAGAGTTCATCATCACTAGACTTTCCTTTCAAGAAATGTTAAAGGGAGTTCTTCAAAAAAAAAATGAAAGAACACTAATTAGTAAAAGAAAAACATATGAAAGGATAAATTTCACTGGTAAGGTAAATATATAGTTAAATTCAGAATACTCTAATGTTGTATGGTGGTGGGTAAACTACTTATAAATCTAATATGAAGGTTAAAAGACAGAAGCGGTAAAAACAACTATGCAATAATCTGTTACTGGATATACAAGGTAAAAAGATGCAAATTGTTACACTCAAAACATAAAATGCGGGAGCCGAGGGAGTAAAAATAGAGAGCTTTAGCATGCGTTCAAATGTAAGTAGTCATCAGCCTAAAATAGACTATTATAAATATAAGTAGTTTTATGTAACTACAAAGCAAAAACCTATGGTATATGCGCAAAAGATAAAAAGAAACGAATCAAAGTATGCCATTGCAGAAAATCATCAAATCACAAAGGAAGAAATCAAGAGAAGCAGAACGTACAGAAATTACAAAACATCCAGAAAACAACAAATAAAATAGCAATAGTAAGTGCATATCTCTCAATAAACACTTCATATAAATGGACCAAATTCTCCAATTAAAAGAAATTGAGCTTACATCAAGAAACAAGAAAAATCTCAAACAACCTAACTTTATATCTCAAGGAACTAGAAAAAGAACATATGAAGCCCAAATTTAGTACAAGGAAGGAAAAAACAAAGATCAGAGTGGAAATAAATGAAATAGAGACTACACTTTCATGTAGGAATTTATGTAGTCATGATTCAGGGTCATTTATAGGGAAATTGTCTTTGCTCCTTCTTGGCAGCCCAAGGATCTTCAAAACTATAAACTCACAAAAGAGCAGATCTTTATTTAAAATTTATGGCTAGATATTTTTCCACTGGAGCTCAGGATAGGCATATGGTTTTTCTTGTTATATCCCTCTACTTCTATGCTGGCATTATTTGGGCATTTCACTTCTGACTTTCCACTTTCATGGACCCCCAAGGCCTCAGTGCTTTCACCCATGTAGCCATTAAGGTGTAAATTCTTGAACACAAAGGTTGGAGAAGATTCCCAGGTTAGCCACACATTTATTTCCAGCTAACCATTTTGGTTTTTGGCTTCCTCTTCATTTTGGGCATCTGGGTTTTGTTGTTGTTGTTTTTTTCTTTTTTTTTACTTTTTGTGAGCTCATTCATATAATTGTGGGGATATTTATAATATTTTTAACCAGCATTCCTAAGTGCCTTTAGAGAGAGGTTAGATTGTTTATCCTGACATATGGTTTAATAATATCTCTGCATTATATATACATGTGTGTTTGTGTGTGTGTATGTTTGAACATCTTCCCTAATTAACAGGATCAGTATTGATTTAACTTATTAAAAAAATCACCACAGCTCCTACATGCTAAGAGCACACATAGGAAATGTGTTATATGTGTTACATACGAGATACGCTTTTTTTTCAATTTGTGTTTAGCAAAGGACATACAGGTAAAATGCCTTCTTCCTTTAGAAATGGTCATGCAGCAGAAATCTCGCAAATTGTAGTGGCTTTAGTAGGTAAAAAAAGGCAAACGAGCTTCAGATGTCATTTTGAATTGACGAGTTATTTTAAAGATTACTTGTGTCTTAATTTAGGAATGAACTCCTCATGGATCCCTAAAGAAGCCTTTGGAAGGTAGACACTGACTATAGATGGAACAACACCTATAAAACTAAGATAAAGAGAAGATTATCTGTAATTTCAGCTCCAAAAAAAGAATATTAATAAAAATCTTTTTATGGATAGCCCAAAAATGAGTATTGGAACTCTTCTAAATGTCCAAATCATTTTTTAAAAATGGGGAGCATAACCTAAGTGAGAAAAAAAATAAATGGCAAAGATTAATCTTACAGTGACTACACAAAATTTCCCCAAGTGCTCCTTTCTTTCTTTTCCATTTTCTTTTATTTTGTTTCCATTTGCTCTTAAATCACTAATCACCTAATTTCCAAAAGCCATAGTCAATACTGAAGTCATTTACTAGCCTGATAGTCTGAGTATCATATGCCACATTATATAACTATATACGCCAATATAATCAAAATCTTAATGAAACCCAATTAAGCTGTCTGTGCTGTGGTCCTTCAGGTATCTTGTCTCTTTATTATAGAAGTCAATCTCATTTGTTAAGCCCTTTATAAATTTGAACTAAGCCAAGGAATATTTAGCTAAATAAATAGATGTTTTATTGAGATCCTGGAAAAATAAACCAATTCTTTTGTCTACATTCTTTACTTTTTTCTTATTCCCTTTTGCCCTTTTTTTGTTCTATCCTGTGTTGTGTAAAATTCAAGGTGGGTTGATTTTTACTATTGTGAGAAATATCATATGCACACAACAGTGCGTAAAACATGTCGTTTAAATAAGTATTAATGAATATCGATATAACCGTCGCCTTCTTCAAAAAAGAGAACATTTCTAGCTCCCCTGAAACCTCTGTATGCCCTTCTCCCAAAATATTTTTTCCTGCAGAAATGATCACTCTCTTGATTTCTGTTATAATAATTCCCTTACTTGTCTTTTTAATTTTACTATGTATTTATCAATTAACAATGTTGTTTTAGTTCACCTCATCTTGGATTCTATATAAATTAACCTATACTATGTATAGTTGTGTGCCTTGCTTCCCATGCTAAATACTCTGGGCTTATTTTATGTTGTTGTACACGACTTGTATTAGACAGGGTTCTCCACAAGAGAAAAACCAGTAGAGTGTCTCTCTCATTGTTTCTGTTTCTCTGGAGAACCCTAATGCAGGCAGTATGCAACAACATGAAATGAAAGAGATGTGAAATGAGAGAGAGAGACGGAGAGAGAGATTGATCTATTATAGGAATTGGCAGACATGATTAGGGAGGCTGCGAAGTCCCACCATCTGCAGTGTGTAAGTTGAAGAAGCAGGAAAGTGGGTGGTGCAATTCAGTCCAAGTGCAAAGGCCTGAGAATCCCGGCAGCTGACAGTACAGGGCCCTGTCTGAATCCAAAGGCCTGAGAACTGGGAGTGCTCACTTCTGACGGCAGAGGATAGATGTCCCAGCTCCAGCAGAGAGAGAAGCCACTGTTTGCCTTTTGTTCTATTCAGACCCTCAGAGGACTGGATGATGCCCACCAGCATTGTGATAGTCTTTACTCAGTCTACCAATTCAAATGCTAATTTCTTCCAGAAACCCCCTGACAGACACACCTAGAAATAATATTTTACAAGCAATCTGGGCATTGCTTAGCTCAGTCAAGCTGACACATAAAATTAACCATCACACTGTCCATTCATTTTTTGAAGGGGTTCAAAACATGTAATCCCCAAAATACGCCACTTTGGCATATTGATTATTTTAGGCTGAAGGCACTAGAGAAACAGCAGATGCAGGAAGGGCTCTCTGACCTCCCCCTTTCTACCTACAAGCCGGTCATGAAATTAACCAGGAGAAAGGTGCCTTGTTGGTGCCAGGGAGAGAACATTCTTATCACTGGACACTGAGAGATGATGCCAGAATGGATCTGTACAAACAAACCTACTAAAGTAACATTTATCTTCCTTTAATTTCCCCTATTTTCCAGTTGCTTTCCCACAATTTACTGCCCTTACCTTAAATCCTTTTGTCTTGTCACTTCTCCACAAATTTATCATTTCTTTGTTAAAACTGTATATAAGCTCTTGGTCCTAACTGCTTCTTCAGGTCTTCATTTTCCTTATGAAGACTCCTTTGTGCATGAAAATATTAAGTAAAATTTGTATGCTTTTTTTCCCGTGAATCTGTCCTACGTAAGTTTAATTCTCAGGCCCTGCCATGGAATCTGAGAGTAGAAGGAAGCTCTTATTCCCCTACATTTCCATATTCTACAGTTTTACGTTGCTTAAATTTTATAAAAATTTATCCATCCTATGCTTGATGAACGTATCCAGTTTCAAACTGGTTTGAAAAAAATTTGCTAAAAACATTTCTGAAAGTGTCTTCTGGTGCACATGAGCAATGCTTTTCTAGAGTATAAATGCATAGAAATTGAATTGCTGTATTGGAGAATACGTATAACTTAAAATTTCCTAAATAATGTTCCCAAATAATGTACTGGTCTGCACTCATACTATCCACATTTTCATTCACACTTAGCATTTTCAGATCTATTTAAATGTTTGTTGATCTGGTTGGTTTTTAATGGAATCTAATTGTGGTTTTAATTTGCATTTCTCTGATTTCTAAATGAGTTGAAACATTTTTCACGTGTTTGAGAGATTTTGTTTTTCTCTTTTCTCTAACGTCTGGTTATAAAAATTTTTATCTTCATAAAGCATATTTGATAAGGCATATTTGATCAAGTTAAACTTGCCTTTCAAATGTAATCAACCTATCAGGTTTACTGGCTTGTCTATGCTTCATGCGGACTCATATATATCCCTGTATTTAGTGGTTAAGGCTTCTTTAGAATTCAGAACATTTAGTTAAGGTTTAGGAAACATGGTGAAGTACAAAAGAAAGAAAATATAATACTTAGGTGAGTAAAACTAGTTGATCTCAGAGTTTGTTAATAAATTTGAACTGATATTCTGTAAAGAATGAATAAAAATATTGAGGATGTTGTGTAGAGTTAAGAGATTTATCTAAGTCCATTGGAACTAGATTATGAAGTTTTCATAGAAAATGTATACTTTAAGTTAGATTTGAATCTTCCAGTAAAAAAAAAATGTTTGATTGAACACTTGCCAAGTACCCAGAATCATTTGAAGTAGTTGGAAAAGGTGAGCTATGAAAAAAAGTCCTAAGGTTCTGGTCTTGCTATCGAATGTGCTTAAAAGATGAGATTATCACAAAAAATTACAGATAAAGTAACGATAAAATAGCAGAAAATATGTTAACTTTTTAATACACCCTATAAGTATTATAAGAGTTCAGAGAAATGGTCTATCTGTGGACAACAAAGATGAGATAATAGGTGTCCTTGTCTTCAAAGATGAGTAAGATGCGGGCTGTCAAAAGAATCTCAAAATGGGTAAACAGTAGGGAAGGATAAAGATGAGGCAAGGGGGAAACATTTACTGAATATTCTTTCAGAGGAAACACTAAACTTGAAACTCATGGCATATACATGAGTCCTCATTCTTAAAGTATTTTAAATGCTGTTAATTTGACTTGGAGAAATATTGATGTTAGATCGATGTTGGTCTTTAGTGTAGAGTCTGATAACACTATCAGTGGAATATTTTCTCTAATGTTTTGAAACTAAATGTCTACTTTTCATGCTTAAAACAAATGCTTTGATTATTTCCTATGTGCCTGCAATCCATCGTGAAGGAAAAATTCTGGCAATTATTTAATTAGTTTGTTCAGTGAATCTAGTTAATTAAAGTAGAAAATTCTGTGGTGCTAGAATTATATGGTACTTCCACATTTAAAAAAATGGCATTGCCACTATATAAGTAAAAGTTATGATCTGGTAACCAGTAGCTCTCAATTCTCAGTGACTGATGACAACAAAGTTGTTTTGTGTTTTTGCTTTTTATTTTCTGGTTGTTTCTCACGTAAAACCACATCATAGTCAACAGAGCAACTCTGTTCACTGGAACTTCAGAATCACGAGTGGACTTAGACTGATGGGGTAAACACACTTTGGAATATTGTTGGTCACTTTGCCAAGAAGAAAAATAAAGCTCTGGAAATTTGTACCGCCAATTAAATATTTGGCCAAGACGTGCTACAAATCGTTTACATGCACTATCATTTACACACCAATTTGTTGGCCAGAACTCCTCAATTTGTCCTATGCAACCACAAGGGAGTGTACCATGTGCCTAAGAGGTAGAGTCAGAAACATTCAGTGAGCAACACTAAACTTTGTC
Source organism: Equus asinus (assembly GCF_041296235.1). Classification (NCBI taxonomy): domain Eukaryota; kingdom Metazoa; phylum Chordata; class Mammalia; order Perissodactyla; family Equidae; genus Equus; species Equus asinus. The sequence goes on from NC_091798.1 coordinate 67,515,760, forward strand.
CACTTTAATTGCTACATCTTTACTTTACTTCATGTAACATGATAACATCTTTAATAATGGATAAACTTTCTGGTTGTTCTTTTTTATAAAAATTTTATAAGCAGTTGAACTTTTTTTCTTCCTTTCTTTCTTTCTTTTTTTTGGTGAGGAAGATTGGCCCAGAGATAACATCTGCTGCCAATCTTCCTCTTTTTGTTTGAGGAAGGTTGTCCCTAAGCTAACATCCATGTTAATCCTCCTCTATTTTGTGGGATGCTGCCACCACATGGCTTGATGAGCGGTGTGTAGGTCTGCTCCCAAGATCCAAACCTGCAAACTCTGGGCTGCCAAAGCAGAATGCATGAACCTAACCACTACGCCACTGGTCTGGGCCAGTAATTGAAATTTTTCTGGTTAATTTTTCCTTATTACTTGATCAATGATTTCTTTATCACCTTAGGATTTTTAATTCAGTATCAATACAAATAATAACCATCAGCACTCACAAAAATAATGGTACCTCTTTGAATGGCACAATAGCAGCAGCAGGATTAGATGTAATTTCCTCTAGGGTTAGTTTTTAAACTAACAAGACATCAATTCAATGATCATCTATTATTTTGCTAGTTTTAAAATTTAGATGAGTTTTTCTTTTAAGTATAGTTGACTGATTTTATTCTAATTAAATATGATAATATCTATCTCCTGTCTATACAAAATATTTAACGTTTTGGTCATGAAAAGTATCAATAAAGGTATTCAATATCCTGAAGAACAATGGAGTCACACATGTACCTGCTAGAACTCATTTGAACCATCTGGAAATAAAGAAAAATAGTAATTTAGTGGTGATGACTCAGCATTTTTCTCAATGAGAATGTGCCTCTGAGAATAAATACAATAAAATCTTAAGTAATCAATCCATATTTTAATGCCTTTGGAAGGAGAGTTGGGATTCTCCAAAGAGTTTCCAGATCATTGAGAAAGAAATGAATAACATTGTTTGTGCAAGTGGTTAGGAGTTGGAAAATTAAATTGAAGAATTATATTTATTAGGAAAGGGACCATGGAGAAACGTTGACTGTGAAGGATTTACAAGAACTGATATAACTCTCTACAATGTTGTATACATAAGACAATATGTTCCATATTTGGAGCAGTTTAACAGACTGTCAAGAGTAATTCTGACAAAATATTCCCCTTACTATTTGATTACAACTCAACTCATGAGGTGTGAATCCACCGTACAAAATATTTCATGGGATAAAATGCACGTGAGGTCCTGGTAATAATCAATATCCTATTTGTGAGGGATACATGTAAGGCTATTTTGTCTGTTTTCACTGTTACATTGTGTTATTGATTTTCTGTCTTACAAAAAATTTTTAAAACAAACAAAAATTTTAGAATAGCTTTATGTTTACAGGAAATTTGCAAAGATAGTATACAAGATCCTGACCATCCCTCACCCTGCTAACATCTTACATTGCTGTGGTGCATTTGTCAAAACTAAGAAACCAGCACTGGTAACAAGGCCATTAACTGAACTCTACCCTTTATTTGGATTTCCCTAGTTTCTCCCTAATGCTCTCTCTTTTTTTTTTTCTTTTTAAAGATTGGTACCTAAGCTAACATCTGTTGCCAATCTTCTATTTTTTTTCTCTTCTCCTCAAAGTCCCCAGTATATAGTCATATGTTCTAGCTGTAGATTCTTCCGGTTGTGCTATGTGGGATGCTGCCTCAGCATGGCTGACCAGCGATGCTGGGTCTGCGCTCAGGATCCGAACCTGTGAACTTAACCACGCCGTCATGGGGCTGGCCACCCACCAATGCTCTTTTTTTCTGCTCCAGGTTCCTATCCAGGATACCACATTACATTTAATCATTATATGTGTTTATCTTCTTCTGTTCTGTGACAGTTTCTCAATCCTTCCTTGTTTATGGTGATGTTGACATATTTGAGGAGTACTGATCAGGTTTTTTGTAGAATGCCCCTCGGTTTGATGTTTTGTGTTTTTTCCCACGGTTAGACTGGGGCTATGGGGTTTTTGGGAGAAGAATACAAAGGTGAAGTGCTGTCAAAAATCATGATGTCTAAGCCCATAAAGCACAGAATAAAACAGTGAAGTTACAAATATTAAGGTTGAATTCCTATCAAAGGGCAGAGTGTCCCTCAGCCTGGAAAAGAAATAGAGCCAGTTTGTTTATCTTCAAATGGAACGTTGTCTTTGTTTCATTAAATGCTTATCGTTGGTGCTAAGATTTAGATTGTTATGCCCTAATGAAGCTTAATTGCTACACTTAAAGGACATTTAAAATTTTATTGAAAGTGTTCTGGAAACATTCACTGGAAATTGTTGAAGGAAAGATTAAAAGAAATTATTAAATACAAGAACCCAAGCAGTAAAAAGCAAATGAAGTATTCTAAAAGAACAGAAGTCATTTAAAGATTAAACAACTACAGAGGTAACTATTTTAGTGTTTGAATGGAGAGATCCATTTTATTACTAGAATCGAGTATGCTTGAACAAATAAATATAAGCCAGCTGAGAATCAAAATTATTTGGTGCTCTAGAAAGCTTTTTATAATCTCTTCGTCTCAGGTAATCAGACCATTTTTAGCTGACTTGAAAAGCAAAGATTGATAGATATGCCTGGATAAAGACAGACAAATCAGTTAAGTAACCCTAGAAATTGATAAGATTTCTTTCATGGGATAATAACATTTTTCAATTCATTTATTCCTATTCTGATTAATTAGGAGAATATTTTGAGTGGATTCTGGCAGATTTATTGCTAATTAGTTTGGCTCAAACTTGCTGCCTAGTACAGGATATAGTGACAGCCCTTATATGGGGTTATATTTATTAGGAGAGCAAAATCACTGGATTAGGTCCTTGCTTAAGTGGATATTTTTAAGTAAATTTTCCTTCACCTTATCCTGTATCCTTCTTAAACAGGAATGGAAATATGAATTTAAAATGCTAACCGTCTGCTTGTTATGATTTAATACTTTACACGAAGTATTCAAAACATTTGTCCGTTTTCCTCACAGAAATTAATTAAAGGAGCTGTGCATTTGTATCTATCAATTGTGCTTTACTAAAATGATGATACATTTGCCCATGTCATATTTCAAGTGAAAACAACATTGAAATTTTAGTTTTTTCAGAATCATGGCAGAAAGTTATATTAACATTTGCAGTAAGATTGGGAGAATAAATTCTTTTACTGAAAAAAGTGCCTAAAATATTTCAAAAAAGTGAATTTTGAAAGAAAACAGCCATGGTCTTATTTCAGACATGTGAGTGTTTCTCCTGTCCTTGCCTGGTCTCCCTGCTGTCAACACCACCCCATGCGGTCTCTTTCCCAGTGCTATCAGGTTTATTGTTTGAAATTCCTCATCCGATTGCACCACACTTAATAAAAAAAAAAAAAATTGTCAGCGCATTCTAATTGCCGAAGAATCATTTGAATCTTTCAGTATGTTTCACAAGCCTGACCAGTCTGGGACTCAGTTCTCTCTAGTTGAAAATTAGGCTTCCAGTATGCCCCTGTGTTTGGAGTGCCCTGATTTTCTCATGTTCACTGTGCTTGCATTGGTGTCACCTCCAGTCCCAGTGTCCACCTGCTTACCCTTCATTCTTTATTAGGTACCTCCTCTCTGGATTCCTCCCATGTTCCCTAGAAGCACCTTCTTGCCTCTTGACTCAGCGCTCAGCTTATTCCCGGTAAATGTGCACCCTATCGTTCGGTACTGCTTGTTTAGTTGTTCTTCTTTTACTCCAGAATGTGTAAGAAATTTTGCATTTTGCATTCCTCATCTCAAGTGAATAGCACAGCCTTGCCAAAGAGCGAACCACTGAATAAATATTGATAGAGGAGAGAGAAGGAAAATGTATAGCGATTTTAATTGCGGTGAGGAAAATAAATATTATCAAGAAATACCTAAAGAATTTCATCTTGTTTATAGTGTAAGAAAGATTTTTTTCTCAATTTTAATGTGATAGATACTGATATGTGATTATCTCCTAAAAATTTCTTCTTTTGCTAGCCAGACTATTGCATGAAAAAAATCCTGAGGGGACAGCCCTGTGGCTAGTGGCTAAGTTTGTGTGCTCTGCTTTGGTGGCCTGGGGTTCGTCAGTTTGGATCCCGGACGTGGACCTACACACCACTCATCAAGCCATGCTGTGGCAGTGTCCCACATAGAAGAACTAGAAGGACTTACAACTAGGAAATGCAACTATGTACTGGGGCTTTGGGGAGAAAAAGAAAAGGAAGATTGGCAACAGATGTTAGCTCAGGGCCAATCTTCCCCCCCCACACACACACAAATCCTTAGCTGTGGATTTGTTTATTTCCTCTTTTTCTCATCTGGGCAGAGTCAGTTAACAACTGGTGCCTATAAGCCTAAGAACTGATGCTCCAAGAGCATCTAACATAATACTGTGCCTCTAAGTACTAGAAAATACAAAGAAGCAAAGGAATCCACATTTATAACTCTTTTAAATCATGAATTTCTCAACAATACTTAGGTTTCCTAAGAAATCTCTTAGAACCACCAAATTGAGGTACATGAATTCCCTTTTTGAGCTGCAGCTTCTAGTTTCTTCTTCTCATTGCCATCCTGACATACACTTGAAATTCAGGATGTTTTCCCAAGGCAGGCTCTGAGTTTCTCATGATGATGGGATATATAGTGGGGGAGGCAAGGATTATGTGTTGTTTGAAGAAACTCTATTGCCAGAAAATTCTGATCCATCCACCCTATGACTGCCCCAGCAAACAGTTAGCAACTCGTCTACTCTTTGGGAGTTAGAAGGATGTTGAGTGTCTCACATTTGGTAGAAAGTATGACTTCACAACTGTAAATATGCAGGAGAGAGAGAGAGCTCTTAAAACGAATTGTAGCTTTGACTATTGGCATGTGGAGCTGACTGGAAGCGAGTAGAAAAAGAAAATTCAACTCAGTCATTAAAGAGCCACAGCACCTTGGGTGAAAAGAGAAAGACGATGCAAACCTTAAAATGATATTTGAGTACCTAATATTCTACAAGCCGGAGGCAGGTTGAACTGAGCATGTTCTTCCATGCTGTCTTCAGATATGGCTCAAGAGAATAACAGAGAAGGAAGGACCTCTCGGAGGGCAGAACTAAGGGCCATGGAGAAGCAGCAGCTTTGGGACTACCTTCAGGGGCAGAAAAGGTGAGTTAATCAAAGAATATTCCCTATCACCCAAATGTAGCATTCCTGGGGACCAGTAACTGTTTTCTGTCTCTAATTCTTCTGCCCTCTGAAGGGGATTGTTTGTGTGTTGATTGGTCCTTTGCTACTATTGTATAGTGTATATGTGTTGGAGGGGTGTGTGTGCAGATAACCTGGCTTTTTCAAACTTAGATCTCTGAATCAAGATGATTCACATCCGGAACAAAAGCAAAGTCTATTATCAAGATCCTGGACTTTGAGCTTTATATTGTGATTTGAGAGGACATTTGGGTGTCTCCTTAGGAAGTAGATGAGGATAGCTTACCTATAGAAGGGAGGGAAGTGAACAGTTGTGGCCAAAAGCATTGCCTGTGGTAGATTACAAACTCTTTCCAATCACTTGCTGCACTTTTTTTTTTTTTGAGGAAGATTAGCCCTGAGCTAACTACTACCAATCCTCCTCTTTTTGCTGAGGAAGACTGGCCCTGAGCTAACATCCATGCCCATCTTCCTCTACTTTATACATGGGATGCCTACCACAGCATGGCTTTTTGCCAAGTGGTGCCATGTCCACACCCGGGATCCGAACCCCGGTGAACCCCGGGCTGCCAAGAAGCGGAAAGTGCACGCTTAACCACTGCACCATTGGGCTGGCCCCTGCTGTACGTTTTGTGAGAAGATTATGTAACCCTGTCCACTGCCATGTGAGGTACAATGCCTTCCTGTGGGAAGAGTATATTCTCTCACCCCATTGACTTCTGGGTTTACAATGTCACTTGCTCTGGATGTGTACAGAAATAATGAATCTACCACAACCGAGAAGAAGTTATAAGAACAACAATATGGTTCAGCGCTTCTCCCTTTTCCCTTCTGCCATGAGAACGGCATAGTCCAAACATAGGCTGTTGCCTGGTTGCTGGAATGAAAAAGACCCACAGAAGACTACGGGGGTGGAAACAGCTGAATTGCAGCTGCTACAGCTTTTATGTAACATGAGCAAGGAATAAACCTTTGTTGTTTCAAGCTATCGAGATTTTGAGGTTCTCTATTTCCAAAGCATAACCTACCAATAGCTGACCAAGAACCATCTGAGGGCCATCTTCTGATAATTTCACTTAGAGCACCTGGCACAGTCAGCTACAAGGTTCCTGCTAAATAAATACTCAATATGTGCACAAGTGAAAGGCATGAAGATGTGTAGTCACTCATCAGAAAGCTTCTCATTTGAGAAAAGCCCCTATATAGATTTATTTTGTCTTTGATGCCTACATGAATCCTCAGGTGACTTCAGGAATCAAATCTTTTAGAGAACTGGAATTTCTTTTGATGAAAAATCAACGTTGCCAAAATAAGGATGTATTTGAAATGCAGGTATCGATTATTCCAGCCATTTGTCTGAATGGACAAAAATTCATATCAATGCAAAATATCCAATATCTTATCTCCTATAAATCATTAAGATAGAGGTCAACAATTTCATAGAAAAAAATGGGCAAGAGAAAGTCAAAATGGCTCTTAAAGTTGCATAAAAATGAAAATTAAAATTAACAAGGTATCATTTTTTAATATTAACAAATTTAACATATAACAGATTGCGATAATCCACTGCACTCACAAGCATTCAATAGGTAAACTCTTACGTTGCTTGTAGAACTTTTGAAGGTGATAGTTTGGCAATGTCCATCAAAATTTTTACAAACCCATAGCCTTTGGGGGCTCACCCCATGGCCTAGTGGTTAAATTTGGCACATTCTGCTTCGGAGGTCGGAGTTCGTGGGTTTGGATCCCAGGCTTGAACCTACACCACTTGTCAGCCATGGTGTGGCATTGACTCACATATGAAATACAGGAAGACTGGCGCAGATGTTAGTTCAGCGACAATGTTCCTGAAGCAAAAAGAGGAAAATTGGCAATAGATGTTAGCTCAGGGATGTATACTTAGGAAGACTAGGTATTTTAGTTTTCTCAGTATATTTCTGATTTTAACCTGTTGTTCTGGCAAAATTAATACTTTCGTACACTTTTACTCTTAAAAGTATCTCAGTTTGGTTGCTAAATTAGATATATACCTATGTTTAGGTGGCATATGCATAGAATATTTCCTGAAGTATGTACAAGAAATACAATGACGGCTGTCACCAAGATGGTTGGAGTTCTGGGATGGAAAGAATAGCTAATTTACTCTAATGTGTTTTTTATGTAAGCATGTAGTATAACTATGCACATGGATTGCTAATTCGTAGGTTAACATAAAAAATTTGAAACTAATTGCTCACATTTTCTTCATAAGATTTTTATAGAATATGAAACTATTGTGAAATATAAGAATTATGATTAAAATAATGATCCAACATTATAGTGTGTAATGTGGTGAGAAGGAAACAAATGGAATCAGTATTAGAGAATATTTAAGGGTACGACGATCTAGAATTGCATTCTGCTGCTACAATGCCAAATTGTGGCCCTAAAGTGGAGCATAATTTCCTCACTGACCTTTTGATGTTTTACAAAAATAAGTTGTGTGAGATGATTGTAGTGACTTCCACTAATTAAATAGATTCCTAATTCTTAAACAAATCTTGTGTATTTTCAGTTCTCACCAGGATATAGTATCTATTCGAATACCATGGCAAAGCTCAGAGGACTTTTTTCTTAAAATCCAGTCTATTATTTTCTTCAGGCTAGAGGGCCATCATACAATCAAGTATTGTGGGACAAGCTTCATTAATTATTTGTTAGAATATAAGCTTCTGATACGGAAGCAGCTTTTCCTGGATCGTTCACTGTGATACCCCGTTAGTTACAATAGTGACCAGCATATTGTGAATATGCAATAACTATTTGTTAAATAAGTGAATAAATGGACTAATGAAGAAAGCATTACAGTTTGACAGATATTCTTATATTCTAATATTGGGTATAAATTGGCATAAACTTTTTTTCAGGGTAAAGCATTTTAATATAACAACCAAGTTTAGAATAAGTATACATTTTGAATCAGTAATTTTATTTCTAGAAATTTACCCAGTGAAGATACTCATACAACACACTAGAACTCACATGGTCACACAACATATATTATATGCTCAGTGGGACATTATTACGAACAGTAGAAATGTCATAAATATCCATTCATCCAATTTTAGGGAAATAAAGTCAATTATTTTAGATCCATAAATGGAATATAATGCAGCCGTTAAAAATAAAGTAGATATATATGTACTGAGTTTGAATTAATTTATAAAAGAGAAAGACAAGACAAGAACTAGGAAGGAAGAGAGGAAGGTTGGGAGGGAGAGGAGGAATCTGCCAGCAAAGGATCCCCCGATTGGCACAATAAAATATGAAAACTTATAGTCAGCAACAAAATCAATTAAATAAATATCTTTCATAAACATGTTTTAAAAGTTAACTATAAATTTTACAAAAGTTTCTAAAATGAATATATATATAGTATGTATGCTTGTTTGATCATAGTTGTGTTTCCCTACTGCTAAGCTCTACAAAAGCTGGTGTCCTGATTTCTGTGTTCACTTCTTTTCAACTTGTTCTGACTCATAGTAGACACTCAACAATTGCGTGATTTTTGGATAATATATCTCAAACCAAGTGATCAAGAGATATCTCCAAAATAAAGTCAAAGATCAGGTATGAAGTAATATCATGTAATCTCTTTCATGTCAACTAAACAGATTTAAAATAAGAGGGTTGGGCAAGTTTCCCCTACACACTTAAAAATATTTTACTATGCCTTACATTTGGAAAGAGGCCCATGGCTCAATATTTTGCTGACAGCGCTTTGAACTCCTACTGCTTTATTGTGTACATATGGAAAGGCACAGGCGGACTTCAGCTTCTTTTGTACTTTTATACTTCCTCTGGCAATCTAAGCAGCATAGCTATCTCCGTGCCCTTTGTGTTAGATAATGCTATTGACTAAGATCATTATGCAGATGTGTGAGCCTGCAAAAATCAATATCTAACAAGTATCCCCCGTTCCCCGCCTCTTGCCTCATGAACAGAAAACGACTTTTATCCGGCTGCACAATGCAACTCCTATTTGTGCACACTGTGTGTAATTCTATTTGTCTCATGGTCTGTCTTTGGGCTAGTAGAATTATCTGATTTCAAACTGCTGATAGTCCGCATCTCTTGACTATAATGTAATGTAAACCATGAATTCATATTTGATTTTCAACCGTTTACCATAACCCTAAACTTGGTAGAGATTGTGACTTTGTAACTGATCTTTTAAAATATTTCTTTGAAGAAAGTAATCCCTATTATGATTTTTGTGATATTGAAAAGTTAGTAAAGATCTTGAAGTAATTTTAGAAATAAAACGTTGCAGAGCTTTTATATAAGATTACTGGCGGGGACTCAATTTCACTTTGCTGACATTTATACAGACAATATTTCCCAGTGTTCTGCTATTAGAATGCACAGAAGGGAGTGACTCAAAGAGCCAGAAGCCCACCAGAAAAATGAATCCTGAGTTCTTTCCCGTCCAGCTTTCTGTGCCAGTGGTCCCAGGAGGACCTTGGTGAGTTGACAGATGATAAAGTTACGATTGGGTAAAAAGTAACCCAAAAGACATTTTCCTGTCATTTTTAGAGCCTAAGAAGACCTATTTAATTGAAATATTCATTTAAAAATTTTTGAACTCTGAGTAAGAAGGAAACATAGACTATAATTTAAATATTCCTTGACCTCTTACTTTCAAACAGGTGAAGCACACCAATATTAAGGTGAAAATCTATTTCTAAATAATTATAGTCCTTGGGCTTGTGAGAGGGTAATATCTTGAAAGGCATTAACTATAATAGATGTGTGATAACTGCCATTTGACTGACACTCAGGTACTACTTGAAGGACTTCGCCAAGGACAGAAGATTCTTTCTATCTCATAAAAAGCTGGATGCCCCCAAAGGAGGGCAGAGTAAGTGTTCCCGAGAAGATATTTATTTGAATATGTTTTCAGCAGGGAATTATAAGAGAAATCATCATACTATTAAAATTAAGTCCATATGATAAAATAGTAATATTTATAGGGCTTTTACAATTTGCCAGACATTTTATACATATAATATCTCTTTTAAGTCTCCAAAAAACCGTATGATATAATTTTACAAATAAAATGACTATGGCTTAGTAAGGCTAAAAAAATCCCAAAGGTTCTACCTCTAGTAAATGATAAGGCTCTGATTCAAACACAGGCAATTGGACTGAACATAGTAAGCTATAAAAATTAAAGAGAAACTTCTACTGAATTTTTAGTTTGAAATTCTGAAAGTCAAGTGAAATATGAGATTATTTGAGTTCCTATTGTACCTATTTTTTAAAAAGTTTTCTCAATTATAAGAGGTGTTTATTTTGATGATTAGGTATTATTAATGGCGTATAGGTAAAAAGAATTCTAAATTATTGTGTATTTTGCCTCTTAAGAGACGTGCAATTATTAATACTGAAGTGCAAGAAGCTGGTTGATAAACAGATTTCTCTGTAATCTGCTATGTGTTCAGTTTCTCTTAATTTGTCCTGTGGCCCATAAAAAATCAAACATTAGAAAAAGCAGATTTTTATGTTTTATATCTAATAAAAACTATTTTAATTACTTAAGAAGAAATGCATCCTGACTAATATACTTAACATAGTGCTTCCTATATAGAATTTGTTTGATGCATATTTATTTTTTAATATATGAGTTAAATCTAAGATTTCATAGAAATAAAAACTATAACTTTTAAAAATAAAGCTATGCTTTGAGACATTGTACAAAGGCTGAACAAATAGTCCTTATGTCTTCTGTTCACAGGAGGTAAAATATCTTCAAGAGTTAATTTTTACTCGACATTATATTTTAAATTTAGTTTGTGACATTCCCATTTTGCTTATTGATTTTGTTTACATTAATTATTTATAACATGAAAATATCTTTGGACTAAAAGAAGCAAAAGGAATTTGAAGCAATCAAATAAATGATCATTATCAACAAATACGTGATGGAAAAAGCAGAGTTCAAGGCACAGTGCTCATCTTTTCTAATCCAAAGAATATATAAGTTAGAGGATGTATCCTAATGGGAACTATTTCAGGAGAAATAAGAAGTATATATAAAAAGATAAATGAGACTTTTCAAAGGTTTATGGAAGTTATAAATGACTTGTGAGGTACCACTTCCGGGGAGACACAGAGTTCTGGTCCTGAAGCAGAGTATTTTGTTAGAGGGTGACAATCAGCTAAAAGAAGAGAGAAGGAGATTAAAATGACAAGATACTGTGACAATTGTTCTGAGAAAGGTACGGGCCTTCTTGTGGTAGAATGGAGAATGGCTGCGTGGACATGAGAAGACTTGTGACAGCAAAGCATCAAAAAGATGATGAGGTAGGATTTACTTGCTGGTACTTTCTTGCATTTCTTTTGCATTTGCATAACCTACTACATAAGAATTTTTACAAGCTGCGCAGCTATGAACGAAAAAACGAAAACAATGTAAATGTTTAGTTGAAGAGGTTGTTAATAAGCCTTGAAAACAGTGCTTAGTCGGAGGAGATACACATCAATGTTTTAGAAACTCAATATATTCTGTAATGGATTACAAGGCTATAAATGATGTCATAAATAAAACCAATCTAATTATATCACAACAGAGGCTAAGAATCCATTGGTAAACTACCGAATGATCCAGCAGAAGAGACATATGTTTTCCTTAAAATAATGAAGTATAGAAGGTGTGAAATTTATTTTGCAATCAAGCCTGAGATTTTCTGTATGTCAAACTTGGGAGAGGCTATATGTTTTCCATGAGAAATACAAGGGATTCCTTTTTAAAAAATTAGAAGCAGAAAAGTTTCAAACTCATTTCAGTCACGAGTATGCCATAGCTAAATTAAAATCCACAGTTATATATCTGGTATTCAAAAAGAGTGTTTCAAATTGAAGGACATTCAGCTATTTGTTTAAACATGGATCTTAAATCACTCTGAGATTTTCTTGGATAACAAAACATAATGGAATTTACAGATGTTAGCCTGAGAATTAGTAACTGTGTCCATCCTATTATTAATGGGAATATTTAATGACCTGGATTCCACTCACATGGAAAAATGAAAGGAACAATGAAAATTAAATCTACCTTTGGGGCCGGTGCAATGGCATAGTGGTTAAGTTCGTGCGCTCTGGTTCAGTGGCCCTGGGTTCGTGGGTTTGGATCCCAGGTGCAGACCTACACAGTGCTCATCAAGCCAGTCTGTTTCAGCGTCCCACGTACAAAATAGAGGAAGATTGGCCCAGATGTTACAGCAACAATCTTCTTCAAGCAAAAACAGGAAGATAGGCAACAGATATCAGCTCAGCAACAATCTTCCTCACCACACACACACACACACACACAAATTAGACTTACCTCTTGTCTACACTTTATGTAAATATGATTCACACCACCCAGAGCGTCAAACTCTATTACAAAGGGAAACTAGGATTTGGAGCTATAACTATATATATATGTATTTATATATAACTAGGATTTTGGAGAAATAACACAGGTAGCAGGATCAAGTCTAGAAGTATTAACCTGTATGTTTCCTGTGTATTTCCCTTCATATCTTTCAGTATTTCATTGGAAACTTAAGCTGCTTTCATCCTCTCTCTCACCATGCATAGAAACAAAAAACTAAATACTTAGAGAAAGCATTGGCCTCAGTGATAAACTGAAAGAATCTAACATGTACTTGGAGAGTGAGTTTTCTCTATCCAAAGATAAATTTAGGTCCGAGGCAAACAGGGGAGAGGGGCTGGTGGCATACAGAAAGTGCAAAATGAAAGGAAGGAGTAGAGAAGCAAGAGTTATTGACGTGAAAAACGACAAAAGTTCCGGAATGTTACTGATCCTCGGTCTCCATCTATTCACAGCATTTGGACCACTTGCCATCTAGCAGTTTGAGTCACTAAGCTCACCTGAATATGAGTAGGTGGTCTTGGACATTCTGTATGGCAATAAGATGTGGAAGAAACATTTTCCCAATCTTATTCCATTGAGGAATTGAATAAAACTAGTTTGGAATTTCCCTGTAAGCCAGGTCAGTGTCGGACCCTCTGCCATTATATATATATACCAATTACTTGTTAGTTCCAAACATGTGTGGCCTTCCATTGACCAAAGTGTTCATATGTACTTTTTTAAACTCTGTTTACTTTTCTAGATAGGCTGCGATAGCATGATCCTCTGGATGTTTTCCTCAATCCCCAAAAAAGGGGGACAATTCCCCCCAAAACAACATTCTTTCCTGTGAATAAAAATTAGCAAAGGACTCATTTAATATTTTATGACATTCACTATTGGTTTGTGACTTTCAGAATGTGAAGTATCAGCTTTCAAAAAATCACATGAGGATACTCCTTCAAAGGATGAGTTACTTGTTTTTCAGGTTCCGTTACTGATGTTCAAAACAGCAGTGTGTTTATATACGTTCAACTCTTCTTCAGAGTAATGATACTATGCTATCCTTCAGGGAAGGTAAGTAGGAGCATTTGTTAGTTTTGTAATTGGCTCTAAATTTCACTTGTAGAAGAATTTTGCACTCAGGCGTGTTTTATTTAACATCTCAGAATAGCAAGTGTGTGAGTATTCCTGTATCACCAACGTATCAATGAAACATTAATTTATAGTGACATGCAGAGAGGAGGGAAAAAGAGATCTTGGACAGACGTTAGGTAGTCGGAAATGAGGAATAAATTTTAACAGCAAGTTAAATATCACACAGGATTTGGTTTCTAGTTATTATCCCAGGATGATAATAACTTCGAAAATAATTTTTCCAAGTCATTATCTAAATAAGAAATCTGTTGTTATGTATTGGTAAGATCCTCTGAAAAAAATATGATACATGACCCCAAATCAAAACATATGATCACAGTCTCTGATTGGGTAATCCCTCTTCTGGAAATTTGATTTAAGGAAACAGTTATCCAAAAGTAGACTGCTATATCCTCAGCAAACTTTGTTAAAATTCTATCTATAAAATCATACAATTGAAAATCTTATGTCTAAGGAAGCGTTTAAGGGTTGTGATGCATCAGCTAAAGAGAATGTTATGTAGATATTGAAAATGACAGATACGAAGGAGAAAGGAAAATGTTCATGTAAAAGTGCAGAATTAGACTTTTTAAGATTGGTATTTATAACATGTTACATAAAGTTAAAGTGATATAGAAAGACAAAATAGTTATTTGATTAGAGCTGGCAAAATTGTATTCAACATGAATTGTATTGAATTATATTGAATATGTTGGGCTGTGTTGAATACATGTGATTAGGGGCTAAAACAAATTCATGTCAATTTCACCCCTCAAAGAACTAAGTCTAGCAGTAGAATTAGAATCAGACTACTATTGGTATCTTATATTTTTAAAAATTATTTCAATGATATAATATTTTATTGAAAATGTTTTTATTTTTAAATGAAAAGGAATCCTAAATTAAATAATAGTTAACCATTAAATAAATTATATATTATAATATTTAACCATTACTCTTTTCTTTTGTCCCTCCAAAAGAAAAATCACAATTTTATACATCTGGCTCAAATCTTTTTTGTCCTTTTTCTTTTTTGGTGAGGGAGATTGGCTCTGAGCCAACATCTCTTCCCAGTCTTCCTCTGTTTTGTATGTGGGACACTGCCACAGCGTGGCTTGATGAGCAATGTGTCTATCTGTGCCCAGATTTGAACTTGTGAACCCTGGGCCGCTGAAGTAGAGCGTGCAAACGTAACCACTATGCCACTGGGCTGGCCCAAATCTTTTTTTCTTTTTTTTTTAAAGATGTTATTTTTTTCCTTTTTCTCCCCAAGCCCCCTGGTACATAGTTGTATATTCCTCGTTGTGGGTCCTTCTAGTTGTGGCATGTGGGACACTGCCTCAGTGTGGTTTGATGAGCAGTGCCATGTCCACACTCAGGATTCGAACCAACGAAACACTGGGCAGCCTGCAGCGGAGCGTGCAAACTTAACCACTCAGCCACGGGGCCAGCCCCCAAATCTTTTTTTCTTAATGAGGCTGGGCATACAGTAGGAAGCTGAGAAAGATCTTGTTGACAAATGGAAATTGCTAGGAATTAAAATTAGCCTGCTCATACTAATCAATACTTAGAAGACATTGAGGCATACACATTCATTAGAAAATCATTACTGCACATAAAAGATGTATTTGAAGCCACACGAATGTAAAACTTTAAAAAATATGTTTATTGCACATCTTAATAGGTGAAGAGTGATAAGGAAGGAGTCGTTAGTGCAGTGTTTGTAAAGTATGGTAAATGGACCATTGCATTTCTCTGCGGTCTATCACATTTTCTGCAGATGGTGCTGCTGCTGTTTGTGGTGAGTGATGGAGAGAAGGGAAGAAACAATTTTCTTTATCTATGTTTCCAAAATTTGAAATGTGAAATGCATAATCCATTCAGATTTTGAGTCAATATTGTTATGTTTTTAACAGTCTCTACATTCTCAAAGATTTCTCATGAACTGCAGAGCCACATTGTTGAGTTTGTTGCCACTCATTGAACAAGGCTCAGTAGTTTTGGTCACAGTGTTTCACATCATTTAGCTTTTATTGTTCGTGTTTAACAATTTATCACATATCACATTTCCTTGCTATTACCCTAATTTAAGACACAAATTGAGAGTTCAAAAATGGTTTATTTAAAAGTTGTGTGGATGGACAAATAATGTGAGAAATACATTCAGAATGCTGTTACGTAGGAACTGAGTGCACATATAGAATGTGCAGACCATGTGCTTGGAAGACTCTAATTTCAAAGAAGCAGTCATCAAAGATAATTTTAAAAAATGGGAAGTTTAAGGCTGACTATTTTATAACTGGATTTTATTGGACAATTTCATTGTGTCTTAAAAATGTTTTTCAAAGAATGACATAAAACCACTAGAGATTTTTCATGATTTTCCATCAAACCCAAGTGACTTCTCTGGAATACAGTTGGTATTTGCATAATGAACTTCAAATAATGTTTTCTAGGGTATAGATGGGCATATTCTATGTTTTTAAGGAGGTCTTATATGTTATATGTGGTTACAATATTATTCCAAATTGTATTGATATTAATTTTGTGATCATGCTACTTTTTATTGAACAAATGATTAATTAGCCATTAAATCTGAGGAAGAGGACAAAATTGAAGAGGTTCCATGAACATTTTTACTCCATGGAAGGAAAAGAGGTCAAAAATCAGATTTTTTGCTGAGAAATATATGAAACTGATTCTAAAGTTAGTTTCATGTAGTACACTCAGAAAGAAACAGAAGTAGCTGTTGGAAACATTCTTTTCATAAATGCAGTGTTGATAGTGTTATTAAGTCCATGACATATGATGTGAAAAAACTATTTACTTTTATACAAACATATCATCTACTTGCTTTATTTTTAGATGATTGATATCACTAAAATACACAGTATATTTGTATGTGTGTGTGCTGTATATACTTGTATCTACGTGTATATCTATATTTGAACGAACAGTGTTCTACTCGTTATTGAGGTCATATGAATTATAAGAGGGTTTTCATTTTACAACCTAAGCAGTAAATTGGAAGAGGATCAAAAATGATAAAGTTGTATGAGTAGCAAAGAAGTGTTTAAGTGTACAGGTAGGGCTTTTCAGTACCCCGTGTTTTTCCCTTAGAAAAGTTAAATAAACCCCACCACCCCATATCATCTGATAGCTATTACTCTATCAGTCAATTATTTGCCAATTCATTGCTAAACTTCTCCAAAGGGATGGTGATATTCACGCTCCTCATTTCCTCACCTGATACTTATTTCTCCGCTCCTCCAATTTGGCTTCAGGCACAGTATTGCCTCTGAAACCATTCTTGATAAGGAAACCAATAAAATGCATTCCTCTAAACCCATCAGGGATTTTCCAGTACTTATTTTATTTGAGTTCTCAATAGTATTTGAAAATAGCCATTTTTTTTACTTCCTTAAATAATATTTATTTGCTCTCTCTGGAAATCTTTTCACCTCACAATTTCTGACTATACTGTCATATTTTAATGCTTTTAATTTTTTTAATCTAACAGCTTTCTCTCTTTTTAGAGGGACCATCAACTACCCTGCCATTCCCCATAACAGAAGTCTCACCATTATTCACCACTGTTAATCTCTACATCCTTTTTGAAAATTACTTTCTTAAAAATTGGTTTCCATGACTCACCATTACCCTTATTTTCTATTTTTATCCTTTGCTATGTCCTGCCTTTTTTGTTGGCAAATGCGTCGCTCTTCCCTTAGCTGTTATTTGTTTTAGTTCATCAAGTTTCATCTTAAATCGTCTTCCCTTTTATTCTACATGGTTTCTCTAAGATATTTTGTCCAAGCTCATAGCCTCAGTCGTTACTTATATTCAGATGACTCAAAAGTGTCTCCAGCCCAGACTTCATTTTCTGCTCGGGAACTCTTGCATTTTCAAGTAACAAACTCAGCACATCTCAAAATGAACCCATGACCTCACCCCCACAAAGTCCTTTTCCTTTATTTGTTATAACAGTTACAAGAACCACTATGTGTTATTCTGATAGTGAAGAATCTAGGAGGTACCCATGTGTTTCTTCTTCCATGTCCCAATATCTGATTTATCACTATGCTCTGTAATTTACCTCTTAAATAGCTCTCACGTCTCTGTTTTTCTTCAGCTCTAGTTCCTTCTCCGTAGTTCAAGCTATGAAATTCTCCTGCCTGAGTTACTGCAGTACCTTCTTAACTGTCCTCATAGACACTCTCGCCCTGCCAAAGAACATACTCTGCATTACAGAGTAATATTTCAAAGCAAAGTTGGTTATACTGCTATTTTCCTGCTTAACCCCTTTAGTCATTTATCTAAAAGGTATTTATTGAGTGCCAGGTATGTGCCAGGCATTGCTAGGTACAAAGAACACAGTTGTGAGCAAATAGAAAAAAGTCCTCAGCTTCATAGAGCTTACATTTTGAACATGAAGACATACAGTATGAAATAAACACATAAATATAAAATGAAATGTCAGGTAGCAATATATATTTTGAAGAAAAATGAAGCAGGATATAGGGGAAAAGAGTAAGAAGTGGTGCTATTTTATTTCTGTGGGCTTCTCGGTTAAGGCAAAATCTGACAAGACTGACACTGAAGTGAAAAGGCAACAAAGAGAAAAGTGTCTCACGCAGGAGGAGCAGCGAGAGCAAGACCCTAAATGGGGGCATCCTTTGCAGGAAAAAGAAAACAGAAAAAAACCTGCCAGCCAGTCTGACTGGAGTGAGAAGGAGCATGGCAGGAGTTTAGATCTCAAAGAGAGAGCAATGAATGGGAAAGGATGGTACAGATTGTACAGGGTTTTCTAAGGACAGTGTTTTAAACTAAGTGCAGCGTGAAACAACTGAATGGTTGAGAATAGGGAGCAGCAAGTTCTTGCTGATATTTTTCAATCTCTTTGACTGTTTATACATACAAGATTAGGGGAACATAAGAATGAAAGCAATAAAACAAGTTTATAGGGTATGCAATACCGCAGATGGAAAAGATACAGACTGGACATAGGTTGAAGAAATAGAGGACATAAAAAGCTGGATGGATTCAGAATATATTCTGATAGTAGAGCACATAGCATTTACTAATACTTTAGATATGTGTTATGAGAGGAAGAGAGGAGGCAAAGATGACCATAAAACTTTTTCCAGAGCAATCAAGTGAATTATTGTACAACTTTTTGAGATAGAAATAAAAACCTAGTTGGGGAAAGGTTCAGTAGTTTTGTATTGGAAATGCTACGTTTGGGATACCTAGTAGACATGCAAGTGAATTGTTGAATATGCAGTCATGCATGTAGGTATAGACTCAAGAATGACGCTGGAATTAGAGATCTAAATTTGGCAGTAAATAGCAAATAGTATTTCAAGCCACGGGACTAGATGTCAACACACGTAAAGTACAAACAGACAGTGAGTAAAGAAGATGCCAGAAGACCGACCCAGCAGGAGGAGCCAGGGAGTTAGTAGAAAAGACTTTTTAACAACCTCCTAATATGTACCCATGGAATGAATACATAAATAAATTGGTTTGCATATACGTTGCAAACCACAGAGAGGTTTGTCAAAAAGAACAAGACCTGTTTCTCATTTTTTTGTTGCTTGTTTTAGTGAAAGAGACCACTACTGATCCCAATCAGCAAACCAGGAGTTTAGGACAATCCTTTGACATCACACTCTCTGATGAAGCGCTGAAAGTTCGCCTAACGGAGAAAGCTCTCCATACTATTCCTGCCCATATTTGATCCCAATATATGTAACTTTTGACAGACACTGAGTGCGTGAATCCATTTTAGGTAAGACATAAGACATTTAACTATGAGTTAGGATTTTGTAAGACACGAAACTATCTGGATATACAAACTTCTTTACACTTATAGCTATTTATCATTAAATTAGAGCTGGATGCATTAATGTCAGATGCAAATAATATCATTCTTATTAGTGATATGAAATTATTATTATTAATATTAACAATTCTATAATGTCTTGTGTTCTATTTCAATAAATCACTTTTTCTTAACTTACCTAAATGTTATGGTCCCTGTGTGTTCCAAATGTCTATTCAATGGTCTGCAGATGCCAAGAGTTTGAGAAAATTTGCATTAATGAGTAGTCTGATTCTATAAGCCAACTATTTCATATATTTCCCAGTAGTTTGTACCTAAAATATTATTATTCACCTGTTCTCTTGACATATACTCTTTGTTCTTGGGAAAAACAAAGTGTTGAGGAAGATAGATAACTCTTTTTCAAGGCCCAAAGCCATATCCAATGCTACATACATGTAATTGACAATAAACAATAGGTCACAGCTGTGTCATAGGGATGATAGTAATATTTTATTCCTGTTCCTTCAGACAATGTTTTTTTAACACAATTAAGTAAATATAATTTTAACAATTATTTTAAAAGTTGTTAAAGCCTCTTTTAAAATAGGCAGTAATTCCCACCCCCTCACCGTGAGAAAGAAGTTAATTTTGTTCTTAAACATGTGAAGGCACAGACTTCTTTCCATAACGTCAAGGAAAATGAGAAGAAGGAGTCAAAGAAAATACTCATGTGTATTCGGATTCAGAGTCCCTTCCTTCCTTAAAGACAGTGAGAAGAATGGCCATGGAAAATTTGCACCCGAGCTTCTTTGACAGCATTCTACAACGTGTTGACGCCATACCCATTTTTTAATTTCTATACTATTTTTGATTAAGCAGTTAGGCTTGAAATTCTTGAAATAAAACTTGTCTTCAGATCTATTCTTAAAGCTGAGAGAAAAATTGGCAGTAACTGGAGGGGTCCTTGCAGGGTATAAACCGCTTAGTATTCTATGGGATTTCTGTGTGGTAAGAAAAACGGTGAGCATGTTTAGCAAATACAAAGAAGCTGCATCAGATTCGGTTTCATTTAGCGATGATCCTGTTTAGGACAACCATATGAAAAGGAGTCTCTCAATGTATGCAATGAATTACATCCTCCCCCACAATACTTCCTAAGGATGTAATCTTTTACTTTCATTTTGGTGCCTTACTGACTCTGCCAGGCCTGCTTTCATTTAAGTATGTAAGTATAAAAGTATATTACCTTAAGTGTTGGACACATATGAAGACTGAATGCAAGAGTTCAGTTTCTTCCACTTTGCTTTCTAGAAGATCCAGTCAGCTGCTAATCACTATTTTTCAAATATTAGAGGGGGGAAAAAAAAGAAAGAAAAAGAAGAAGAGAAAAAAGAAGGAAAAAACCATAGGGCTAGCTTTGTCTGATTCGTGATGACTATCTCTTGATTGGAGTCTCCTAGTTAATACAGACATCGGGTAAAGTGTACTGGGCTTCTTAAATCTATTATATTATTAACTATTCCTCCTCTATTGGCTCATTTAGAATTTCATCGAAATATCTACAAATGAGGCTATATATCTCAGTGATAATAGTTCTAAACTACATTAGGCACCTAATCTGCTTACTATCACTTCTTGGTATAATAGTAATTTTTAAAAGTGACTTTAATTTCAGAAATGCTCTGTGGATTCTAAAATTTTAAAAGCAATGGCTACCACCAGCAGAATGGCTTTTAGATAAGTGGATAATTATAATCTTTCTAGGAACTAAATTAATTAGCTGCCACCCTTTCCTAAGGAGAAAGCTTTGTACTTTGCACATTTCTTCGTAGATACTTATTTGACATAGGGCCGTGACTAAGCAAGTTAGGCTACTTGAGATCATTTAACATGGTATAGTAAAATAGGGGCATGCAGTGATAGGCTGGATTCCTTGTTAGAACCAGACAGAATCTGAGGCCCCAAAAGGAACAGAGTTTGAAAGGACACAGTGCTTAAACTGCTGTTGGGTTCATTTTACTTCATTGATGAAGAAAATAATTTCAAGTTAATATCAAAATTTAATTATTAATAAGTAAAGATGCAGCAGTACTGACATTTTGAAAAACAAAGATGCGAATGCAAGTGAAACAGTCTCTGTGGCTGCCCTATTTCCAGGCTTTCAAAACCTTCACTGAAGTTGGGTTGAGGAATTTTACACCACTTTGTAAGAATACTTCCAGTACCCATGTGATACACTTTCCGGAAACATATACATATTTCTTTGAGTTAATTTGGCTTAGAATTTCAGGATGAAGTAATTCTCTTAAAATATAATCATGGGATTGTAGAACTGCTTCCTTTAGTACAGTGATTCTGGACTCAGAGGGGCTAAGTGACGGAAAGATTGGTGAAAGACTTTAAGAGAATTAAAAGAGGAGATTTGACTGACAAGCTCCATAACAATAGCTTATGAACGTGACTTTGCATGTGTTTGTAGAGTATCTAGCATGACTTGACTCAATCACTTACCACCCACGTGACCTTCAGCAAATTACTGTTCTTCAGTGTTCTCTTTCGTAAATGGAGACAATGATGGTACCCATTTAATGATGTTATAAGGATTAAATAAATTAATACATGGAATTGGCTTAGAATCAACCTTAACATATGGAAAGCACTTAAAAATATATAACATAATATTGTTACTATCTTGTTCGAAAAAAGAAATATAGGTAATACTCATATAAGAATAAGAAGAATTTTACAGGAAAAAATACTTGAAGCTTTGAAGTTATGGTTGTAATTATAGTTTCTGATGTATTTGGGGGCAAATTTGGCACTAGTGTACTTTTTATCCTTTATTTCATTGTTTCTCACCTAATAAGGAATCATTTATCTTTAAAAAACAAAACAATAAATGCAAAAAACATTGTTTCCAAAACGTTTTAGGTGTAAAGGATGGGAGATTATGAATTAATATTTAGTGAGAGTGCCTATGATCCAGGTCCTGAGTATATCTCATTTTGATATTGAAGCACTATGAGTCTGTTGGAATATCTCCCTCAGAGATAAGATTCACCTGCTGAAACCTAGCTTCTCCATTGGTTCACTCTTATTAAGCTGTTTCTCTATCTTCTCTCTTAGACAAACATTTATGTAGCTATAACTAATCAGACTCATTTGCAAACAGCATTCCAACAATTTTCTACTTTCCCTTCAAATTCCAAAAAATATTCTTTGCAGATTCATCAACTGTAAGTCTAGAAAATAAGGCTCATATTACATCTTAAAATTGCTCTTTAGAGTCTGTTTTTCTTTATTAAAATATTTTGTTCATAATATTGACCTTAGGAGGAGATGCAACATATTTTGCTCTTCCAGATCCAAGGGGGGAAAATAAGAAATATACTGCATGTCAGTTTTACCATATTACATTTTATAACTTAACCTGGAAATTCTTTACTGAAACCACTGCCATCATTCAATTGATTCATATGACAACATTTAAAAAAAATGAATCTAATGCTTAAATAACAAATTTTGTACATTTTATTATCTTATAAAATTAAGGTAATCATGGAATTAAATTTAATTTAAAAGTCCTTAAATTACAATATATAATATCAATTCATAGATGACACATACCAATACCTTTAGAATAATATTGAAATTACATTATTTTGATTTTATCAAGAACTAGTAATTTTATATCATATTATAGAACTATAATCTATTCAAGGAAAAAATATATTTAGCTTGAGAAGTTAACATTTTAAGTAAAGTTACTTTACAACTCTTCCTTTAGTTAAAAAGTTATTGAAATAATAACCTGATGGACAACCATTTCCAAAAGTCCTTAATGAGAAAAGTACTGCCTGTGCACATTTTAGCACATTTCAAATTCTTTGACTTGAAGTGGTGAGAATATTTTGAAAGCAAGTTCAATTTCCAAAGTAAATGTATTAAAATACTATTAGGGCTGCACTCATTGTAATTTTTTATCTTATTTGTTAATTATTATGTTACTTTATCTTTACCACTTAGAATAAAAATAAATAAGTTGAGCTTTTATAAGGCTAATCAATTTAGGAAACTTTGAAATAAGAAAGACAGAATTCAGCCAGTTTTAAAATGAACATGGTAGGAAAGATGGTGAAGAAGAGAAAGAAGAAGGAAGGCAAAATCCAGTCCGTTCAAAATCTTGACACAGTGGTTACAGTCTTTGGTTTTTATCCTAAGAGCAATAGGAATTGAATGGAAATACTTAAGCGATGAGTTCCCTTATTCAGAATTGCGTTTTAAAAGATTACTATTATATGTCAATGGTTGATTAGAAGGATCCCAGAGGATATATAGGGATAGTTCTTTTAGATCTTTCTAATCTTAAAACTGAGAAGAAAAATTGACAATAACCAAAGGGGAGCATACTATTGATATTAATATATATTCAAAATATTTATTGAGTGCTTCTGTGTTTCAGGTCCTATTCTAACCACTTGGAAGTAACATGAGTATGACAAATAAAGTCCAGGTTCATAAAGCTCACATTCTAGTGCACCAAAACAGTCAGTAATCAGTTAAACAAATCAGTCAATTCTAACTTCTATGATTGAAAAAACATACAAGAGTGGTAGTTTGGTATGAGGACACTTTATGTGGTAAAGTTAGGGAACACTTTTTTGAACAGATAACTTCCAAATTCCAAAAACTTGAAGTGTTAAAAGAATTTATGGAGAATTTTCCAGGAATTTGGCATATCAAATATAAAGGGCTTAAGGTATATTCTGGCATATTCTGGCATAAAAAGAAGGCCAAGGGGCCAGCCCCATGATTGAGTGGTTAAAATTCCGCACACTCCTCTTTGGCAGCCTAGGTTCATGGGTTCGAGTCTGGGGCACAGATCTACTCCACTCATCTACCATGCCATGGAGGCATCCCACATACAAAATAGAGGAGGATTGGCTCGGATGTTATCTCATGGCTGATCTTCCTCAAGCAGAAAAAGAGGAAGATTGGCAATGAAGGTTAGCTCAGGGCAAATCTTCCTCACCCAAATAATTAATTAATTAATTAAAAAAATAAAAAGAAGGCCAACGTGTTTGGAGTTAAGTGAATGAGAAGCATAGAGGTATAAAAATGGGGATAGAGAAGCATAAGCTAAATGATCTCTAATTTCCTAGATAAACCTCTACAGGCCATGATCCTAGGAGTCTTAATTTTAGTCTAGAAAGGGGAGGCTTTAAAGGAGATACGATATTTCATATGTTTTTAAAAGACTGCTTCTGCCAATCAATGGAAAATGAGAAGCCAGGG
Source organism: Equus asinus (assembly GCF_041296235.1). Lineage (NCBI taxonomy): Eukaryota > Metazoa > Chordata > Mammalia > Perissodactyla > Equidae > Equus > Equus asinus. The sequence goes on from NC_091798.1 coordinate 67,540,644, forward strand.
AACTGTGCAGTAATATAAGCAAAGAATAATGGAATTAAGGAAATGAGTTGGAGTTCTTTAAGTAGTATAGGTAAGATACTACAATAGCTTAGAATAGGTTAGTAGTATTGGAGAAGATGAGATGCTATAATATTTTCAATATCTTTTGTAATTAGGATCAATAGGAATTGCTGATGCAGTGGTTATTTATATACATTGGAAGATTGATTTCGTTGAGCCTGGTAACGTGTGTGTATGGGAGAGTTTCCTGAATAATTAAGGAGCTGGTGTGCTATTTGCTAAGAAAGGAATCACTAGAGTAGGAATGCTACTATCAGTTTTGGACATACTGAGTTTTAAATTCAAGAGAAGATTCTACACAAGGAGTTGGTTGGGTCATAGTTACAGACACATTGGAAATCTTTGGCATATAGTTGGTAATTTAGAACATTTTAGGAAAGAGTACAGATTAAGAAGAAAGTCACATAGGCTCGAGCCCTGAAGTGCTCCAACACATTAAGCACTGGTAGAGGACTTGGAGACAACAAAAAGGGCCTGAGATACTTTGGGCAGAAGAGTAGAAAGAATACTAGAAGAAATAGTGCGGTGTTATGGAAGCCTGTAGGAGAAATTGAAATGAGTGGTCAGCTCTTCCTCATGCTGCCAAGTGGTAAAGCAAGAGAAAGCAGAACTTAAGTGTGGAGATTTGCCTTTGATGGGAGGGGACTGTCCCACTTGTATCAAATGGGTAGGAGGAAAGGAGAATTCCAAATGTAGTTCAATTTGTAAGTACTTTAGAAAGAAGATGAGGTAGTTCCTGTCCGATTATCTTTTATGTTCTCAAGGAAGTGAGGTCAATTAATGAGAGTAAGTTGGAAGTATAAGGTTAGAGAATCTAAGGAAGAGGAAGTTTGATATATTTTTGGAGAAAGAAAGAGCAAGTTGATTAGAGAAGTTGAGTGTAATTTCTGAATTCATCTTAGTCTGCTGTTAAGTTTAATAACCATGACTTTATGTTTTTTATCCAATCTGTGAGCAGTCACAAAAATTTTGTTTAGCTTCATTAATTCGGGGTATGATAAAAGTACAGCAGATAAAGGATTTTTTGAAATTGGCAATACAGTGTTTGACCATTTAATATAAACTTAGTATAAGTTAAATGTGGAGATTACATTGATAATGAGCTTGGTGTGTTTGAAAAATAGTAATTGAAATTAGTATGCATAAATTATTATGGAGTTAAAGCATGAGGTGTGTGATGGTTGAAAGGAAATGAGGAATTCAATAGAATATGAATACTAAAAGGGGGAAGATGTAATGGTAACACTTGAACAAAAGAGCTGGTAGAAAAACGTGATGCCAATAATCTATGAGTCTTTGAGTAAAATGTGGATGGAAACATTCCTAAATTGTAAAATTTCTACATAACCCAAGGAAAGCGTTCTCAACTTTCAGTTCTGTAGAGGGTCCTATACATACTATTGTTCATATAACTTGTTAAAATGACATTTTTGAGATAATTGTAGATTCACATGTATTTGTAAGACATAATACAGAGAGATATTGTATGTACGTTACCCAGTTTCTCATCAATGGTAATACCATGAGACTATAGCATAATAATACCACCATGATTTGATATTATACAATCCACAGATCTTATTTAGAACTCATCAGTTTTACATGTAGTCATTTGGTTGTGCCATTTTGTGTCTATTGTGTAGACATATATTGTGTCTATTCAGTTTGGCATTTGCAGTGTATTGGTTTGTGTATCCAACGCTACAGTCAGGATACTGACAGTTTCATCTCCACAAGGAGCTCGTATAACCACGTCGCCCTCGTATAACCACACCCACTTTGCTCCCACACCACCTTCCCCTAGCCCTGACCCCTGGCAATCACTAATATGTTCTCTCTAAAATTTTGTCTTTTCAAAATTTTATACGAAGAATAATATAGCATGTAACCTTTGGGGATTGGCTTTTTCCACTCAGAAACTCCCCGAAGATTCATCAACATAGTTGTGTCTCAGTAATTTGTTTCCTTTTTTTGCCGAGTAGTATTCAATAATCTGTATGAACTACAGTATGAACAGCTTAACCATTCACCTTTATTCACCATTCATTATTCGTATACAATAATTTCATCAGCAAATAATGTAAGTCATTTTTCCTACTCTATTATTATACTAATTATATATTTTTCAATGCTTTTAATGCATTGGCCTGAACCTTCAATCTAATATTGAGTAGAAGTTTTAAAGCAAGCATTCTTGTTTTGTTCTCCTCAAAGGAAGACTTTCAGTAATTTGCCATTAAGTAGGATATTTGGATAGGTTTTGGTAGATACTATTTATTACATCAAAGAAGTTCCTTTTTGTTCCTAATATATGCAAAGAGGCTTTTTTTTTATCACTGTTGCATGCTGAAATTTATTTAACGCTTTCCTCCATTGGGTGAATCATATGATTTTTTTTCCTTTTTTGAGTTAATATGTTTAATTATATTGATTGATTTTTATATCAACCTTTCATTCCTGGAATAAATGTCTCTTAGTCATGATGTAATACACTTTTGATATTTCTCTGCTTTGATTTGCTATCTTGTTTTCAGAATTTTCATGCTTATATTCATAAAGGGAGTTTTTGTCAACTCATAAAGTCCTCGTGGTTATTATCAAGAATATGAGGGCTCATATAAAGCTCTGGAAAATATTCCCTCTTTCTTTACCCTCTGGAGAACTTTATGTAAGACTGGTGATATTTCTTCCTTATATGTTTGGAAAAATTCACCTCCAAAATGATTTAAGCCTGGAGTTTTCTTTGTGAGAGAGTTTTAATAATGGACTAAATTTTTAAAGAGATACAGTAGTATTTAGATCTCCTATTTTTCTTTGTGCCTTAAATATTATTGTTGTTATACTGTTAACTATACATATATTTAAAAATACAATGCACTACTATTTCTGGTTGGTACACTCAATATGTATCACATTTTTACTCTTTTCATTGTTCATGATTTCTACCTATGTTTTCAAAAGGGGTCATTATTGGCCTTTGGAGTTCAAGACAAGTTTTAGAATATGTTATGCCCTCTCTTCTGTCAAAAAGACAAAACTCACTGGAATTTTTATTGGAGCTGTGCTTACTTTGTAGATCAATTTGGGGGATAATTGATATAGTATTCCATGACATGTTTATGTCTCCTTTAATTATTCTCAATAGTTTTAGTTTTCATTGTATATTTTTTGTATGCCATTTATAGATTCCTTTCTATTTGATATTACTGATGTTACTGTGTATGGAAATATTTTTAAATTTCATCTTCATTATGTTTTTGCTATTGCAGAGGTATGCAAAGTACAGTGCTTTAATTCTTAAAATCTTAAAATCCTAATAATTTTTGTATATTTTAAAATTTTCTGCATATAGATATATGTAATCTATGATAGAAGCAAATAGATCCCCCTTCCAATATTGTGTATCATAAATCCCTCACCCAACTCCACAGGATCATGAACTACATTATTTTCTTTGAGGTTATTGTAGCTCATAGGTTTAGCAAGTGTTTTACAGTGGGTCACTCTGATTCTAGCATTTTATAACAGTTTACCCACAGTGCAAAATCCTGCTCTAAAGCGAGTGCTAGGTGTTCATGGTTTTGTTATGTTAACAGCTTTCACCTAGGTATCCATTTCTGTATTAGTTACCTATTTTCATACTAATGGTTACATATCATACACCACAAAAATCTCAGTGGCATATCTTAATCAGGATTCTTTTAGGGCTTTTGGGTCTGTGTGTTGACTGTGGAATTGGCTGGGCTGGTTTGATATACTCCATTATCTCAATCTCAGGCCCAGGGATATTAGCTACCTTGAATATATTCTGATCTTGATCAGTGTCAGAAACTGCCAAAAGGAATAATAGAAATATACAGCGTCTCTTAAGGCACAGAGTTGGCACTGGCTCACTGTCACTTCTGCCCAAATCCCACAGACCAAAGCAAGTCACATGGTAAAGACCACAGCAACAGGGTTGTGAGGTGTACGTTCTTCCTCTTCCATTTGGCTTCAGGATTTGGAAAACACCTTGAGGAAACTAGCTTTATGTTTGAGATTGGAAAGGTTTCCAAGTTCATTGCTCAAGTCCCACAAAACCACCCAAATCTTAGCTGTTGTCTTTTTACATTAGTAGTGACACTCTTAATGGGCAAAGCACAGATTCTTAGCCTCTTGCCTCTACCTACAATCAGCAAATACCCCCAGAGAAAAGTCAGCTACAGAAAAGTCTGCTCCATGGTTCTCCTGTTTCTAGACTCTTATGTCTGCGAGCCCTCATTGCTTCAGTAGCTCGTTGACGTCTTCTAATGTTTGGTTAGATTAACTACCTTTTTTATTTGTTTTTGGCAATATCTACTCCTTCTTCTCTGGAAGTGGGGCTCCCCCAATAGTTTTTTAAATAATAAAAATGTTAGTGTTATTTTTGAAACACTTTTAGAAATCTGATATGTTTGCTTTTTTACTCCTTATGTATCATCACTATTTTGAAGCTTATTGGGTCATTCGCATTCTTGTTGTTGAAAGACAATCTTCCACAACATCTCTGCATATCCTGTATAAACTGTTGCTTCAGATTATCTTTTCGAGGATGTATGGCAGCCTTAGAAGACAGAGGTAGAGTCTCCCTCTGGGCCATAGGACAGATTTATTTGCTGTCCAGTAATAAAAATAATACTTCTGGGAAAAATATTATGCAGCTTTATTAATTTCCTAAGATCTGAGTGCATTAGTTGTGATGAAGACCCACTGTGTGCATAACATTCATCTCCATGAGAAGTGCTAGGCCAGAGGAACCAAGGGGAACATGAATTTTAATTATGTGCTGTGCCATGAGTCATAAAGTCTTTTGCCTCTGACCCTGAGTATCCTGTCTTCTACTAGCATCCATGAAACTGTGACATGATAAACTGTTAGCTTGCAAGAAGAAGAATATCTCAGGCCCCTCACTGTTCTTAAGATCAGTTTTACACTTTACTGCATGTATATGTGTCCACTCGTTTTGTACATCTTAAAATTTAAATAAATGCTATCACCTACATGACAATATTGTTAGTTTGATAGATGTCTGTATCTTCTTGTTGGTTAAACATGCATTATTCTGATTACAAATGAAATTGAACAAGTTTTCATATATTTAATTTCTTTTCAGATTACCTCATCTTTAAATTGCCAGTTTATATATTTTGCTCATTTTCTTTATTTTTACTTTTCCAAAATTAATTTGTAGGAGTTAGTTTTTCATTCATGGTATTGAAAACTGTAAACTATTTCTTTGTCAGTAATATGTTTTGCAAATATCAGCTCCCAGCCAGTATCTTGCATTTAGTTATCTTTATGGGTTATTTTTATTTTAAGAAATGTATATTGTGAATTTATTAATTGATTTATCAAATTATGAATTTGTCAGTATCTATTATTTATCAATTTTTAATTCATCAACATACTCCATTTTTTATGGTTTGTGCCTTTTGTGTCTTATTTGAGTACTTGGACTTACTTAATATTTTATTCTATAATTTTAAAATAGTGAATACTTGATTTTTGAACTAAGAATTTTAAAAAAAGAAATTTGTTTTATATCATTTCTTTCCGTAATGGTAACAATTGTGTAATTTTGGTCTGTTATGTTTATATTTGAAAAAGATTATATAGATTAAAGAAACAAACAATTGAATAGTCAATATTTTTCAAACCACCGGTGTTATGTACTAGGTTTCTTTAATTACGTTAGTTTTTCAGCATCCTCTATTCTTTTCATATAGTCTACCTGCACCAACATACAGCTTGTTGGTTTCTATGACTGTAAAATATGGCTTAATGTCCTATATATTTCTATGGGTAAATATTTCTCTTTTTCTACTGTATTACCTTCTTCATCAATTTATTAGCCATTCATGGCTCTATGATTTTTTGATTTTGAGTTTTATGATCACCTTGCCAAGTTATCAAAAACTATCAGAAATTTAACTGGGAACGCATTATATATGTGTATGTACATATATGTGAAATAAGCTATTATTGATGTAGCTTTTTCTCCTAGCCATGAGCATGGTATATTGCTCTTTTATTATTTTTTAAGTATTTAAAATAATTTTAAATAATTTGAATTGAATAAAAAATTTGAATTTGAATTAAATAACAAATTCAGAACAGTGATTACCTTGCATTGCTGGGGAATCATAAAAAGTGTTGTTAATGGTTTATTTCTTAAGTATAGCAATGATTTTTGTATAATGCTTTAAAATTCACATATATCATTCATGCATTCTTTAATACGAAAGAACATACACAAATAGTTGACAGGATTGAGAATGATGGATGATGTGGGAAACATAATTTTTGTAAATACGAAAATCAATCATTTGAATCATTTGATCTTTCACAGAGGGCATGTGATATGTTTGCATTTGGAAAAACAATCTTAAAAATTAAAGAGAGAAAAAGTCGTTTCAATAAATTTTTAGAAATTTTCCATAAAATTCTTACCCATCTCTTATTGTTTGTCCAAGAACCTTATATTTTAATTGTTAATGCCACCAGAATACATTTAAATCAATGTCTTATTTGCTTATTACTAGTGTAGCAGTATAGTTTTCTTTATGCATGCTGATTGTGCATCCAGAACAATGGCTAAACTCTGTCTTGTTCTAATATATAAAGAGTTCTGGAATTTTATATAGACAATCACATCACCACAAATAAAGGAAGATTTATTACTTCTATTTTCTTTCTTTATTTATATAATCTAGTCATTAACCAGAATTCAAATGTAACTTTTGTTTCAGTAACTTTAAACATCTTTTTCTTCCCAATGTCAAGTGGAATGCAATATATGTCTTAATATAATATTTTCCATAGGCCTATTTTCATAAATAGACGTGATTCCTCTAATGTAAGATATAGCCCATGTCTTAATCTGTTTTAGTTTTGGATAAATATTTAACTGTAAAAGAAATCTAGATTTTTCTGGGCTTTTTTTCTCCCCCTTAGCATTCTGAGGATATTATCCTCTGTTCTCTGGAATTTATTACTGCTGATGAAAAGACTAGTGTCAGTCACATTGGTTTGTCTTTGTAGAAATTTTTTTGGTGAGGAAGATTTAGCCCTGAGCAAACATCTATGCCAATCCTCCTCTATTTTGTATGTGGGTCACCACCTCATCATGGCTGACTAGTGCTATCCGTCTGAGCCTGGGATCTGAACCTGCAAACTCCAGCTGCCAGAGTGAAGCGCACCCAACTTAACTATGCCATTGTGTTTCTTATCTAAAGACTTATGTCTTTTTGCAAGCCTGTAGCTGTTTTAGCCATTATCTCATTGTGTATTGTTTTCCCCACTTTTGTCTTTTCTTATGACACTTATTAGATGTACAACAGCCATTTTCATTTTATATTCCGTATCTTTTAACCTGTCTTTCACCTTTTCTGTCACTTTAATGTTATGTTTGCATTCTGAGATTCCCTTAAATCTCCCTTCCAGATTTCAACCTTCTAATAGCTTACTCTGCTATTTAATGTCATATGAGTTATTAATTTGAATGATTATGTTGATTTTTTAGGAGTTCTGTTTGATTTTTTCCAAATATTTCCATTTAATTCATGCTTATTTTCTGAGTCCCTAACTCATGTCTTACATATTTATTTTAAACATGCGTATTTCATATCATTTTTCCAATTATTTTCTCTTATCTGAGTTTCTTTGGGCTTATTGGATGCATGCATTCTCACATAGGATTTTCCTCTTGTTTGTTTTATGAATTTTTTTATCATGCTATCATCTTCTCTTGGGGCATTTTTGTCTGTGGGAGTTCCATGTGCCTCGGTTATGAAAGGGGGGTTGCTGCAGAGGGGTGTCTGACATTTCTTTGTGTACCTTCTGGATTTCTATGAAACTGTTCAATTCTTTATGTTTCTGGGTTTTGTTTTTTCTCACTTTTCAGATATTTAGAGTTCACAACCCACAACCTAAAGTTGCCCAGGCATTGGATTTCAAATTTTTAAAGATGGCTTTTTTTTTCACCTTTCCCATAGATTTACCAAGCATCCATTTTGTTTTGAGCTTTATGCGGGGTAGACAATTCCAAGCTCCTTATCACCCGCCGAATGGCTGTCTTCTATCCTGGTATGCTAGTCAGAACCCCTGAGATACACTCAGGACCTGGATCATAGTCACTCTCACTAAATATTAATGCACAATCTCCCATCCTTTACACATAAAAAGTGTACTGGTCAGAACCCCAGCCTCGGCAATCAGGACATGTATCTGAGGCTAGAATCATCATGGGCTGCTGCGATATCAATTTGTACTCAATTCTCTGCTTTTACTTTCTTATGACTTGTTTATTGTCAAGTCTAGTTATATATTTGAAAACAATTGTGTATGGGTGCTGGTGTGAGGTTGCAGGGGTGGAGGGGAGAGAATTCCATAGCTGTTTAGTTTTTATATTACTAGAAGATTCCAAAAGTGATCTTTGTATGTAAATCTGTAAGTCTCTCATTTACTTGGACAAAGCTTTTAAACATACTAGTGATGAGGCCAGCCCAGTGGCACAGCAGTTAAGTGCGCACGTTCCCCTTTGGCAGCCAGGGGTTCACGGGTTCGGATCCAGGGTACGGACATGGCACCACTTGGCAAGCCATGCTGTGGTAGGCATCCCACATATAAAGTGGAGGAAGATGGGCACAGATGTTAGCTCAGGGCCAGTCTTCCTCAGGAAAAAGAGGAGGATTGGCAGCAGTTAGTTCAGGGCTAATCTTCCTCAAATAAAAAATAAATAAATAAACATACCAGTGATTAAAACTGGAGTATCCTAAATAATAATCCACTAGAGCAGAGCACTTTGAGAGCAGAAACCAAGGCTCATTAAAATTTGTATTCTAATTATATTTTAAACATGTATAGCTATACAATATTTGTTGAATTAAAATTTATATAAAATATGTGTTGTTTTATGTTCTGAGTAAAATATCCTGTAGAAAGAATGTCGATGAAGAAATTTCCTAACATTCTTATAAAAAAATTCTCCTCCATGTCTATCATAAGTTCCTACTTAATTAAAAGGACCTGAGATACTTTAAAATAAAAACATACCATAAGTGATTATTTGCAAATGTTGAATGTGCTTTTCTTCACTCTAGGTCATTGAGTAAAATCTTTAAGATATTTAAGTTGGCAGTGCCTCAAGTAAAACAGGGACTTTCAGTAAACCGGTGAAATTGTTCTGGCTACTAGAGAAATATGTCTCCATTTATTATATAGACAAATTCTAACTGACCAATTTTAAAGCAACAACTTTTGCTTTTTTAAGAAAATATTTCATTCCTTCATAGTGATGGACACTGTTGAGTACGTGTTTTCAGGAGAGATCAAGGGAAATTTTGTTAGCTGAAATATTTTTCATTATATTTCTTACATATCTTATCAGATAGGCTCTTTTTGCCTGAACTGCAATCAAGTAATTATTCATAAGTTACTAGTGGATTTCCTTAGGGCAGGTAGCACTATAAAAAAGGGATAAGTTCTCATTTTGAAACAGTTTGACCTTTTATTAAATCTGTAAAGGAAAAAGGGAGTTAAAAACTCTCTGGACGATTTCACAGGCCTCAATTAAGAAAGGCTGTCATTATTATTAGAGAGCAGACTGAGTCAATCAGGCTTCTGGAACTTGTGCTGCACCGTCCTCAGCCACCCTCTCAGCCTAGTGTTAAAGTCTTGAGTTGAAGCTCTGATACACTCTCAACATTTGATTTACTTTACAAAGAGAAATGAATCATAGCCATCTCCTACAGAGTGAAATTGCATTGTAACACGTTGAAGGAGTCTACGACCAGAAGAACAATGAAAAAAACAAACCAAAAAAACCCTCAGACCTCCTAATGTCTTCCACCATCATCGTAAACGTAGTGATGAAAAGGAACTAAGGAGACAAAAAAACTCTAATTAGAAAAATATAGCTTTATTATCTATGCTGGAAATCAAATCTTTTAAGAAAAAATTTACTTCCGTGTATTTTATATAATTTTTACTACATATTCCTCCATACCCTAAGCACATATGTTTTTAAAACTACCATAAAGCATAATTGTTCTCATACTTATGTCTGAAAAAAGTTACCTTAGGAAGCTGTGAAATATACAGATCCCTAGGTTTGCTGTCTAGACATTCAGATTCAATAGGATCCTGAATAGTTAGACCTATAGTTTAAGTCCCTCTAGTACTGAGGGGCCAACTAGTATGTAGATCCATTCAGTCATTTATTCAACAAATATTTATCTAGTTTCATCCACGTAAGAAGGTCCATTCCAGGCCCCAGGGATACCATGGTGGGTAGGACAGACACGATCCTTTAGATTCCAGCATGCTAGGGAGGGATGGGCAAGGAAACAATCATGCGTTGCTTGTAATAGCAAAATGTTATAAACTCTACATGTCTCTAAAACATGCAGCTATAACTAAAACATTTGGTAGCAGTTAAGTCCTATATCTACATGCACTGATGTGGAAAGCTCAGGGCATTGTTGAGTGGAAAAATGCAAGTTCTAAATCAGCACAAAAAGAATGATACAATATGTGTAAAATCACAGTTAAAACTATGTATTTCTAGGAGTACATTTATATACATTAAGAAGTATGAAAAACATATCAAAATGATAACAAGAGTAGGAACCAGTATTGGAAATATTGATTTTTTGTTCATTTAAGAAAAATATTCGTATACTTTTACGAAATTAAAAATAATGTTATTGAGTAGTGGGTGAGACAATAGAAAATTGGGCAAAGTGCTCTTCCTCATAAAAGGAGAAATAAAAATGACAAAATAAAATGACTAAGTCCCATCCACATTAGTTGTCAAGGAAATGCACGTAAAATATCTGCAAGATACTCATTTAGACTTAGGATAAATGCATCAGCGGAAAAAATACAAGGTTTGTCTGCCTGGTTAGGAAATGATCACACAAGGAAATGTGAGATCAGGATTTGTAGCCAGATCTTAAACAGTCCTCTGTACTTGGTACACAGAAACAGACTAACAGAAACAATTTAGACAAGTCCATCGCCTTCAGAGTCTGCATCTTGCTTCCTAAGGGACATTCCCGGGGATGCTCGTACGGAATTCATCTCAAAACCAGCTCTCTACATTTTCCAGTACCTACTTCTTCCTTTACACCATGACTTGCTCTCCTGTTGTCCCACCCTCCAGCTTTCCTACCACATCAGCTTGATGAGAAACCTTCTCCAACTTCGGACATGTAACTCTCATCAATGGTTTCAACCCTGTCTTCCCTCTCAAGTGTGTCATCTCCTATCATTTGGTAAAGTATTTTCTGTTTGAGACGGTTCGTAGGAGGCAATAAATGTAACTTCTGTCTTCTCATTTCCCTTATGTTGGAATCTATTTATAATTAAGACAGAGGTGTATAGAGATGAAAATGCTGATAAATCTGATAAAGCTAATTAGAAAATTTTAGATCTGTGGCCAAAGCTGCTTGCTAATATTTCACTGCAAAGTTAGATTTATGCCCCCTAGACACTGCTGCAGCTGGAAAATCGCACTTAAAGCAACAGAGTTTGCCAAACGCAATTTATTGCATGGCCAGAGAGAAGACCCTAACACAACCTCCTGTGAACAGGCCAGCCACTAGACAGACAAGTCCAGATTAGCTGAGTTTAGCAGGAAAATTTCTCTTACATTTTCCAATCTCATAAGACATTCCTTACCTACTGAGGAGTGAATTAGGAAAGAAAAGCTAAAAGACAAACCTTATAGAACAGCGTAGTGGTTCTCAAACTTCAGGAGCATCAAAATCACCTGGAGAGCTTGTTAAAACACAGACTGCTGGGCCTCACCATGAGAGTTTCTGAATGAGCAGGTCTCGGGTGGAGCCTCAGAATGTTTAAAAAGTTCACAGGTGCTGCTGCTGCTGCTGGTCTGGTGATCAAAATGGAAGAACCACAGTGATAGAACATTAGAATCATCTGGGAGATCTTTTAGACAATATTGATGCTTCAGCTCCTCCCAAACCAATTAATTCTGTCTCTGCAGATGAGGTGCCAATCATTGGGATTTGACAAATTCTTTTCAGTGATTCAAGTATTCAAGTAGAGTTAATCACCGCATCTAGCAATAGTCGTCTTACATAGATGCCAGAGGCCAGGGAAATTTAAGTTTTCTCTTAATTTGTCTCGTAAATTTTGAACTCACACAACTTAGCCACTGGAGATATATTTTTCTGAAAACTCAGGGAAAATACAAGTTTGTGGCCATAGCTTTTGTACACATATAAAGATGTATATACTCTTGGGGCATTGCAAAGTTCCAGTAATACTTTTCCTTTATTTAAATAAGAATATTTTCTCATCTTTAAAGGAAGATAAATTTATCTTTATACCAATGTTTTGGCTGTTCATATTTTTCTTTAAAAATTAAAAATTGACCAGAAACCATAGTAAAGCACTACTTTGAGCTACCTTTGTCAGGGACATTTATATAAAACGCATGTAAACAATTTGAGCTAGAGATGATTGCTTTCATTGTGAAAAAGGTTTTTTTTTTCTGTTTTATTATCAAATACATACACAATATTAAGAGTAAGAATAAAGCAAACTCCTGAACACTAATCAAGCAATTTAAGAATTAAGCCTTGCTTTTGAAACCTCAGGAGTGACCATCGCTGAATCACCTGGGAGGAAACAACCTGAATTTTGTATGTATCATCCCTTTTGTGTTTTGGTAGTATTATCACAGTGCTAAGTTGCTTTCCAAAGTGGATGTACAAACTGAAATTCCCTACAGCAGTGTATGATTGTCTTCTGCTTGACATCCTAGCCTATCTTTGGTATTGTGCAAGTTGTAAATCCTTAAAGAGCCTCATTCTTATAGTGCATATTGTAATTTAATAAAGGAACTTAATTTCACTCAGAAATAAGTTTACATAATAAATAAAAGGACAAACCAGTAAATACAAAGAAAATTAATAACTAAAATGTCAGGGGATGGTTTATCTCAAGGGTCTTCAAAGTGTGTCTAGTCTATTTGCTCCACCATGAATATCCTCCTCTGCAATTCCTCCCATTCTAAGATTCCAATGCAGATAAAATCCATCACTTGCTTGGCAACTAAATTGCGAAATCCTGCCTAGCTATACTTTGAAAGTTATCTCAGTCTGAAACTGATTACGGGAAGATGTTTAGAACCTAACGTCTGTTAAACATCAGTTACTTGCCCCGGTTGGTCACTAAGACCTCCCTCTTATTAATCTTATCAACACATACTGAGGTATGTGGTTATTTTCCCATGTAAATTGGGGATATTAGGATGCTGTAAACAACTTGGAATCAAATCCAAACTGTGTAGTATGGCTTACACTACACCTTTATAACCTTCATCTTTATAGTTAGCCTTGTCGTCCTCTCAATTTCTCAAACATATCATGTTTTTCACCTCTTCTGAAATAATACATGTGGTTCTCTCTTTGTAAAGACACCCACCCTCTGAAGTGTGAGTGAGTGAATGAGTGCATGATGGTGAAATTTCACTGACATTATCTGTTATGTTTGTAATACTTTGGATTTACCCGAGGGACCTACATGTTCCAGGTTCTTCTTATCAATGTCAAAGCAGGATCCATGATACCTTTTTGGCACATCTCACATCTAAATACTCCAAAGCAGCCTCTTGCAAACTTAAGGCACTTTATTTCTCTTGGCTTCCTTCTGTTTATTTAAAAAATCAATGTTTTCCTTTATACAGCTTTTCCCATAGTCTAGGTTTCATGTATGGAGTCATATGCACATATTATTTTTTATACTTTCTTGCCCCTTAACGATGGTGTATGAAATCTTATAGTTTATGTAATTTACCAAGTTTTATACCAATGCATTCATATTTTACCTTGTTCAACTTGAAAATAATAGATCTGATCTTGTTATATGCTCATAGTTTTATTTTGCGATTAGCATAGTTCTGCTATATCTTTTTCTTGCTTGTGTAAGATTAAATAATGAAACCCTCATATGATACTAGTCGCTCATTAGGTGCTAGCACTGGGATTGGTGTTTTACAGATATGATCCCATTCATTCCTCACAATAACACTGTAAGCCAGAAATAGTTATTCCTGATTAACACAGGAGGAAATTGACTTCAAGGTTAAGTCATGTGTTTAAGGTTGCACTATTAATAAATAACCCTAGTCGATCTGTTGATTCTAAACCAAGCTCCTAGCCACTAAATTCTGCATTTAAATATTTTTGGAATGCACCCACACCCACAAAATTTTATTGACACATTTTATATATGGTTTTGCTTCTCTCCGATATTTTCTACAGTCTCTCTCTCTCTCTCATTATGATATAGCCAACATAGAAACCCAACCAGTATTCTACTTTTAAATTACATATATATAAGAGAGAGACAGAGACAGACAGACACATGCAGGTGAAGAATTCTGAGTTTGTCTGATCTGTTTGGTTTATGATGCTGTAGTTTTCATAATGTTTTAATCACTCAGACTTTGACTGAAACAATTTTTAAAATAAACTCAGTAAACGTAAGTGAAAGAGTTTGTTAGGGGATCTTTGTGGTATCCTAGGGAGTGCCTACAACAAATTTACCACTCACTGTTGGCACAGTGGATTATCAGGGACGCATTACGTACGTATTTTGGCATTTCATACAAGCAAGTGATTGCCAGTAATGTTCCCACTTTAGAGCTAATATTGGGGTCCAACTTTAATGTCCTGCATCATATAGTTATGATGAAGATGTGTCCAAGCTGATTGGGCAGGGAGAGTCTCAGTTTCTCTCTTTCTCCCTCCCCACCTCCCTCTCAACTCCTTTTTCTTTTTTCTGTCTTCGAAACTGTACGCATTGTCAATAGGAGGGTTATATGCCTGGTTATCTAACATATCAGTACTTTAGGAAGAGTTTTTTTCCCTAATTTTGAAATTTGAGGGAGCTTTTGTCTTTGAATAGAGGACATTGAATAGTATAGTAGAATGTATCTTCACATATAATTTATAGTAAATGTACACAGAAAACCTCTTACATTAAACTTTGGTAAAATGTGGTCATCTAGTACACATTATCCTTTTATCAGGCTTTGCCCCATCCAGGAGAGTGAATCAGAAAGGGAAAGAGGAGAAAGAGCTTCCTGCTCAGACTCTCCGGCACGCAAGAGGAATGTTGAAACTAAACGGGATGCTCACATTGCACTTGAAACTGCTCCCCTTTGTGGTTCATGTGAACTCCAGAGCTGTTCAAGAAGCACCCAGCAGGCTTCAAGATGACTACCACGGTCTGACGGCTTGCCAAGTTTTCCCACACCATGGGGCCATTGACACTAATCATTGAGCAATACGTAGTTTATTTTTGGAGGACTGTACCCATATATACTCACCAGTAACACTAAGTACTGAGCACCCTCACTGACCTTTATTTCCTTGTGAAATAAATCTCAGTCTAGCATTGAGCAAGAAACTTGAAAGCCCTTGGGTGCATCTATTTCCTCACTAGATTCTTCATATTAGGCCTAGGCTTAATACAGCTTGGACTTTTAAGGTTCTCTTCAGAACTAGGGTCTCCTTTGCTACTAAATAGATATGTGCAAATAAAAAAATTTAGAGAATATTATCTAGGGCAGACATCATGGGGTGGCTCACTTTGCACCCAATCCCTGTCTTTTCTCCCTTGCCTGGTTTTACTCCAGTAGAAAAGCAAAAGTTCTCATCTCCTCTGGCTGTCTTGAAGCTAGAGTGGCCAATGAGATGTAATAAACTCTGATATCACAGCCCATTCTACCTTCCTCCTCTTTGAGCCCTGAATCCTGGCAAGGTGGCAAGTGCCACCGAGCTGTTGTGCTTATGTAACTGCCAGAGAGGAGCATAGGGAATTATAGATGTCGTGGCTCTGATTCCACAAAAAACCAGACCAACCTCTTAACCACCTACCTTCAGACTACATATTATGTGAAAATAAATTTAAAAGCATATTTTCTTAAGCCACTGTAGTTGATTTTCTGCAGTTGAAATGATTTTTAAATAAGATATAATCTAACTATGAACTATGGATGAGTGACACTGCTCACCCAGTTCATTAAATAATGAAAAGCTAGGTCTCTAACCATGAAAGAAAACTGAATTTAACAGTGAGATAATTTTCTATAGCCCAATTTTGAGGTGAGAGAGAAACTTTGGACTCCCTTCCAAAAAAACTCAAAAAAATTATTAAAAATAATGATTTTTAAAAAAAATTATCCATTTGCAAGTATTAATATATTGGATAGTTGTTGGTTGGCATTGTTTCGTATCATATTATTCCTCTTTTCCCTCTTCTTAAGAGTACCTGGAATTTCCTACCTATAATTTTTTCAAAGGATGGATTATTCCACCTCTGTTTCTAGGGATGCACTAAGATTGACTAAATCCAATTAGCATGACCCATCTTACTGGACAAGATGATTTTTCCAGGTACATATGAAAAAGTCAGGGCAACTAGACCTGATATGTCTCAATCATATGGGTTTTATTCGACTGTTAGGGAAGCAGACTCTCTCTTTCCTGCTGTGTATGAACATGGAAGCATTTAGTAGAAGATGCTAACAGCTAAGTTGGGAATACAAAGACAGAGGCCATCACAGAATGGAGGCAAGATTAAGGAAAAAGAGCTGAGACTGAACTGTGTTCTGGTTGTGTTGCTGGAACTCAAGATATCAGCGAACTTGAAAGAACAATCCATACATTGCACAGTGAAGTAACTTCAAAATTTCCTATATTTTAGAAGTTTGAGTTAGTTGGATTTTCTATTAGAAAAAGATAGTCTTCTAACATATATATTATCTTCTTGCTTTGTAAGTGAAAATATCAAAATAAGGGATATTATAATATTTTAAAATATTTTGCCACTATTCTATTTGTCACTATTATAGTGTTGTGTTCTCTCTCTCTCTTTTGCTATATATGACTAAATGAAGGTTCATTCCGTTTTCTTGGGTAATTTATAGTGTTGTGTGGAGGGATAAGCAATAAAATGAGAACTACAATATTACTCTATAAATTCACTGTTCTGTATACATGTTTTTTAATCTTTTGGGTTAAGAAACAGAGAGAGAGAAAATCTGGTCCAGTTTTACCCTTGAACTTTGGATCAAGCATAGATTGAAATTACTTCAACCCTTGAACCATTCAGTGAAGTCACCTAATAAATTCGCTTTATTTTAAAACTTCAAATGAGAGTTGAAAAAGATGGTTTCCAACTTCCTGACAGTAAGCCCTCCCTACAGGCTTTTTATACTCTGAGTCCTATGGTGGTCCCTGAGCTAAGATACAAAGTGTATGAGAACACCCCTCTGCATTGAAAGTAAAGTCTGAAATTAGTCTTATTGTCATAAGTCCAATATACACTGTGTCTAGGAATCGTCCCGGGCATCTGTGTGAACACCCTCAAATAAACTTGGTGGACTCGGCAAACTCGTGGTAGTTGTACACGGCCAGATTTTTGATCGGTAGTGAGTCTGGAGCATATGTTTTCAAAACTAGTCTACTTTTCTGATCCCCAAGAACCTGTATTTCTCTTATGTGGTCACTCTCTCAGAGGCCAGATTTTTTGATTCTCCAAATTTAGTGTGCATTAGTATTACCCAGGAGAGCTGTTGAAAATGCAGATTCGTGCATGCCATCTTCCCTGGAAGTATCTGCTGAGGTGGTTGGAGAACCCCAGTTGAGAGACGTTAGGGTAGACATCTCCAGTTTCTGGATGCTAGCTGTTTAAAACTGGATAGGTGATCTAAAACCTTTATAATTTAAGCGCACTTGATTTAGAGCACTTACCATGCCTGAAGAAACTCAATTCTGCTATAATCTTTCCTTCAAGTCAGATATGATTGGATGAAATTCACAAGCAGATCACTTCCCTCTCAGAATAAAGCAAAGTGGACTGCCCTCTCCCTCCCACCATGGAAGCAACTTCAAAAGATGATAAAAACAAATATGCTGCTTTCTCTTCTTTCAACAAGCTTGGAGTCTACTAAAAGGAGTAAGTTGCAAGTAACTATTAAAAAATGGAGATGGTTATGCATTGTAAGAAAGAAACAAATAGTACTATGCGAGTAAAAGATAATGGAGAGCACCTTCAATTGAGGTTGCCCTACCAAATTAATGCTTTGTGCAAATTCTTCTCTTTTGTTGGTCTTTTATTTGTTTTTAATAGTTATACTCTAAGAATCAGGCAGTCAGCATTAGGTGCCAACACGGTATCAATTTCCTTACCAAACAGAAACTTTACAGAGTTCAACATTGCATACATTCTTGAGATCTGAATCTGATAGAGTCTTAGATCCACTTCTTGAAAGTGTCATTACTACTATCTGGGTTCTCCTTCAAAATTAACACAACGAAGTGAAAAATATTGAAGAAATTCATGAATTAGCCACAGAATTTGTGAGTGGTCAAATTTTTGACTAGAAGGAACAATGACAGAAGAAGGAAATAAATTGAAACATCTTTATAAAGTAAACTGAGTTGGACAAATAAATGGGATGGACATTCCTTATAAGCATGTAGCTGACAGTCCATTAGACAGCCACTTTAGCAAATGAGGTACCATTGAAAAGTAGGTGATACAGCATTCTCAAACCCTAACCATCTCAAACTAAAAGTGAATGGTCATGTTCAGGGCATTCAGAATAGTGTTTCTGTGTGGAGAGAGACAGAAACAGAGAAAGAGCGAGTTTGGCCTAACAATCTTCTCAGCTCTACCAATATGAATTAAAAATGCTTTCCTATTAGTGTCATCTTTAAAATTGAAAGATGCAATGTTTAATTTTTCCATACATATCCACTTTTCACTTCTTAGCTTTTTAAATAGTTTGTCCTATGACTCATTATGTTGTTCATTTATTAAATATTGTAATGTAGTTCATTAGACTCTCTTCTATATACAGGAGTTTGGTTTTTTTTTGCTGGGAAAGATTCACCCTGAGCTAACATCTGTTGCCAATCTTCCTCTTCTTGTTTTCTCCCCCCCAAAGCCCCAGCACATAGTTGTATATTCTAGTTGTAAGTCTTTCTAGTTCTACATGAGCTGTCTCCACAGCATGGCTACTGACAGACAAGTGGTGTAATTCCGTGCTCAGGAACCAAACCCGGGCTGCTGAAGCAGAGTGTGCTGAACTTTAACCACTAGGCCATCAGGGCTGGCTCTCCAGGAAATTTTTTTAAAATGGTAAAAAGCTTTATAAAGAGTGCTGTATGTTGACATTTAAAATAAAATGTAACAATAATAGAGGTGGACACATAGAGTGGTAGCACAACAGGACAAAAGACAGTACTGTAGGCTCAGGGAGATAGGAAGGCAGCAAATAAAGACTTTGCAGGAGACATCTCAAATGACATCTAAGACTCGCTGAAACATAAATGGAAAGAAGAGCTAAAGGAAACAATATGTGCAAAGTGATAGTATCTTAAGAGATATGTGGACTCAGGATAATGAAGGCAGAAAACTTTCACTGAAATAAAATCTTCTTTGTTCTTGAAGTTTCAAATTATTTGGTCATAATTGGTTAGGACGGTTTTATTTTCAATTGTCGTAGTGATTTTAGAGGCTTTGCTATAAATAGGAAATTTGATGTGTCAATTTATAAACATATTGTGGGTCAATGTTGATGTCGATTAATTAATTACTCTTTCAGAGAATGCTATTATTGATAATGGAATTATACAAACATCATAGTGTAGTTATTGACATACAGTACAAAAAAATTTGGTATAGCCTTTCAATAGGAGAAAAATGTGACTGGGGGATAGAATAATCTAGGAAAGGGGAAAACAATGCTAGCTAAATCATAGTAGATTTGTCCCTTCTAGGAGAAGAAGTTTCTCTCAAAACAGTGCATATTGTGCCACATTTCCTTTAAAACAGTAGAAGCAAGGGATATATTTCCATCAACAAACAAACTTTTATATATTTTTTGCCATTAACTTTACAAAGTTCTCAACAATAATTCTAAATTTCTGAAAAATTTTTAGCTGAATATCAACTTAGAAAGAAGAATGAAGAGAAGAAACTAAAGGATTGTCACAACTATTAAGTGCAAAATTTATGAATTTTCTTTGCTTCAAATTCTACGTTTGGGATAAATATGATTTTATCTTTCATTGGTAACATATACTAAATTAAAATCTACTAAATGAATCACAAGGGCCGATAATTTTCTTTTTATGCAATAGCCTGCATTACAGGCTCAATGTTCTTTACATAATAGTATTTTTTAAATGATGTGATTTCTGTAAAGAGACTTTCCCTAGATGCTAATGTGGATATTATTAGGATGTACTCATGGTATGTGAGAATATTAACAACCCAGATAATGTGACTTCCTCCACATTGAGAGTTCAAAATCCATCTTCTTGAACACCTTTAGAATGGAAAAAAAAAGAAAGATCTCAAATAAACAACATAACTTTATACATCAAGGAAATAGAAGAAGAAGAACAAAGCCCAAAGTTAGCAGAATGAAGGACATAACAAATATCACAGCACAAATAAGCAAAATAGAGACCAGAAAACAATAGAAAAGGTTAACAAAACTAAGAGCTGGTTTTGGTAAAAGATAAACAAAATTGACACATCTTTAGCTAGACCAAGAAAACAAGAGAGAGGACTCCAATAAATAAAATCAAAAATTAAAGAGGAGACATTACAACTGAAACCACCAAAGTACAAAGGATCATAAAGGACTACTATGAACAACTGTACACCAACAAATCGGATAAACTAGAAAAAAATAGGTAAATTCCTAGAAACAACCAACTCACCATGATTGAATCCTGAAGAAACAGAAAATCTGAACAGATAAATAATGAGTAAGGAGATTGAATCAGTAATCAAAAACCTCCCAACAAAGTCCAGCATCAGATGGTTTCACTGGTGAATTCTACGAAATATTTAAGAAAAATTAATGGCAGTCTTTCTTAAACTCTTCCAAAAAAATTGACTAGGAAATAATACTGCCAAACTCATTTTATGAGGCCAGCATTTCCCTGATACCAAAGCCAGTTAAGGACACTACAAGAAAAGAAAACTAAAGGCCAATGTCCCTGATGAATATGGATGCAAAAGTTCTCAATAAAATAAGAACAAACCGAGGCCCAGCCCAGTGGCACAGTGAGTAAGTTTATGTGCTCTGCTTCAGCGACCCAGGGTTCACAAGTTTGGATCCCAGGTTTGGACCTACACACTGCTTGTGAAGCCATGCTGTGGCAGGCATCCCACATATAAAGTAGAGGAAGATGGGCATGGGTGTTAGCTCAGGGCCAATCTTGCTCAGCAAAAAGAGAAGGATTGGTGGCAGATGTTAGCTCGGGGCTAATCTTCCTCAAAAAAATAAAAGTAAAAAAATATTAGCAAACCAAATTCAACAGAACTTTAAAAGGATCATATACCATGATCAAGTAGGGTTTATTTCTAGGGTGCAAGGATGGTTCAACATATGCAAATTAATAAATGTGATACACCACCATAGTAGAATGAAAGATAAATTTCATATAATCATCTCAATAGGTTCAGAAAAAGCACTTGAGACAATTTAACATCCTGTTATGATAAAAACTCTCAACAAATGGATATAGAAGGAACATATACCTCAGTATGGTAAGGGCCATATATGACAAGCCTGCAGCTAATGTCATACTCAAAAATGAAAGGATGAAAACTTTTCCTCTGATATCAGAAACCAGAAAAGGGTGCCAACTGCTTCCTATTCAACATAGTGCTGGAAGTTCCAGCCAGAGCAGTTAGGCAAGAAAAAGAAATAAAAGACATCCGACTTGAAAAGGAAGACAGAAAATTGTGTCTGTGTGCAGATGATATAATCGTATAAATTGAAAACCTCAAAGACTCCAGCAAAATCTTAGAGCTAATAAATGAATTTGGTAAAGTTGTAGGATATGAAAATCAACATGATGAAGTCAGTTCCATTTCTATACACTAACAATGAAATATCTGAAAAAGAAAACAATCCCATTTACAATAACATCAAAAGCCATAAGATACATAGGAGTAAATTTAATCAAAGAGGAAAAAAATCTGTACACTAATAAGTAAAGGACTTTGATGAAAGAAATTGGAGAAGACACAAATAAATGGAAAGTCATTTGTGTTCATGGATTGGAATAATTAGTATTTTTAAAATGTCCATACGACCCCAAGGTAAAGATTGAATATCATTTCTATGAAAATTTCAGTGGCATTTTTCACAGAAATAGAAAAAACAACCCTGAAACTTGTGTGGAAATACAATAGACTTCCAAATATTCAAAGCAGTCCCGAGAAAGAAGAACAAAGTTGGAGGCATCACATTACCTCATTTTAAACAATATCACAAAGCTGTAATAATCAGAACACTATGGTACTGACACAAAAATAGACACATAGACCATTGGAACAGAATCGAGATCCCAGAGATAAACTCCCACATGTATAGTCAACTAATATTTGACAAGGGAGCCAAGATACTCACTGGGGAAAGGATAGTCTCTTTAATAAATGGTGTTGGGAAAACTGGATAATCATATGCAGAAGAACGAAATTGGACCCCTATCTTATACCACTCACAAAAATTAGCTTCAAATAGATTAAAGACTTAAACATAAGGCCTGAAACTGCAAAACTTCTGGAAGAATACATGGGAAAAAAGCTCCTTGGCATTGGTCTTGGCAACGATTTTTTGGATGTGACACCAAAAGCACAAACACCAAAAGGAAAAATAAATGTTAGACTGAATCAAATTAAACTAGTTGGCCCAGCAAGAGAAACCATTAGCAAAATGAAATGGCAACCTACAAATTGAAAGAAAATATTTGCAAACCATCTGATAAGGGGTTAATATCCAAAATATGTAAGGAACTCACACAACTCAATAGCCATAAAAATAATCAATCTGTTTAAAAAATGGGCTGAGGTCTTCAATAGATATTTTTCCGAAGAAGATATACCAATGTCCATCCAAAAGGGACATGAAAAGATTAACATAACTAATCAGGGAAATGCAACTCAAAACCACGGTGACCTATCACTGTTAGAAAGGCTGTCATCAAAAAGTCAAGAGATGACACGTAGTGATGAGGATATGGAGAAAAGTGCACTGATAGTGGGATTATAAATTGGTGCAGCTGTCATGGAAAACAGCATGGAGGTTCCTCAAAAAATTAAAAATAGAACTTCCATATGACCCGGCAATTCCAGTTTGGGGTGTATATCCAAAGGAATTGAAATCATTCTTTAAGATGTCTTACAGTTTTCTTTGCTATGTTGCTATGACTTGCTCTCTACCCCATATTCTCTATCTCTGTTTACTTTTGTTAACTGCGTAAACATTCTCTTTTCTGAGGTAGTGTCCTCTATAGCCCTATTTTTTAGACAAACTCATCATTTTTCCTGTCTTTCAGTATCCAAATCAAAATTTTTCAAATTTAAATGAAAATATCTTTTACCCTAGAAACACATATATTGAGGCACTCTGATTCTAATTATGCACAAATGATTAGACATTTCTGTCAACATCCCAAAAGCTCAGGATATATTTTAATCAATAAATTAGAATTTTTTACATCCATTTTCCAGAACTGATTCTCTAGTCTTTTAGTAAACGTATGTATAAAATGTTAAGATGCATAAACACGTGGCAAACTGGGTCAAGGTTAGACATCATATGCATTTACAAAAGGCAATTTTCTTATCATCTACAATTCTTTTAAAGTTAACCTTGTCATGGTCCCAAATCACTTAGCTTCAGTATTAAAATAAAACTCTAAATGTTATAGCAGAAAAACTCCCAAATTCTAAATAATTATTTAAAAACTGACTTAAATGTCAATTTCTAGCTGAATATTTATTTCCAAAGACCTTAAAAATTATGTCATTTAAATATTACAACATGTAAAAGATACTAAAATGTGACTATAAGAAAACAGAGGAAAACTTATTTCTTACTATAATTTTTGAAAAGATTTACTGTTTTCCTAGTGCTTTAATAAACATTAAGAGATTTTTCATTTTTATCCAAATAAAAACAATACCTTTTAGAGACAGCTGGAAAACAAATTACAAATTCTACTGCTCAATGAGTACAAAAATGTCAAGAAAACATAGATGGATTATTGTACTTATTTCCTGACTGTATTTAACACTAAAACAAAAACTTCCTCTTATCTTATAAAAGGTGGCAAATTTGGCTTGATAGTTAAGAAATATTTATTCAGTTAGTGACAGAATATTATCTCTTACATTTCAAGTATTCTAGATCTAAACATTCTATTCAACTTTTCTTTTCTAAAGGTAGTCCAAAAAGTTGAATATTTTAATTTTGATAAAACATTTCTATAGACTCCATTCTTCATGCAGTTATTGTGTTATTGTCCTACAGTCACTTATATGAAAAGGACATATTTCTGGGGCCGGCCCAGAGGCATGGTGGTTAGATTCCCACGTTCCACTTTGATGGCCTGGGGTTTGCCAGTTTGGATCCTGGGTGCGGACCTACGTACCTCTTGTTAAGCCATGCTGTGGCAGGTGTCCCACATATAAAGTAGAGGAAGATGGGCATGGGTGTTAGCTCAAGGCCAGTCTTCCTCAGCAAGAAGAGAATTGGCGGCAGATGTTAACTCGGAACTAATCTTCCTAAAAAAAAAAAAAAAAAAACGGACATATTTCCTATGGCAAGTAAAATTCTGGGAGGAAAATCAGCACATTTTAGAATTTATGCAAGATATTCATATATTATATTTTGAACACTGTCTATAACCATTCCTCATAATTGACCCAAAGGAGGATTTGCCAGTATCTTAAGACTTGTCCATTAAAACACCAGAAAACTTTATTTAAATCATTAATTTAATTGAAGATAAATCTTGACCTACTCTTTTCCCAAAAATAATATGGGAGGAGGTATAAGTTAAGAACCTATGTTGAATGCTAATGAAAGAATCCATTTTTGTTCCAAAAACATCTTGACAGGACTCTGAGATGCAGTTTTCTTTTGTCAGTTTCTCCTGAAAGAAGCTATTACCCTGCCTGACTGGAAAAGCAAAACCAAACGCAAACAGAAACATAACCATCTAGAACATAGGCTGTATCAAATAAATGTTTTAGACAAATTATAATTTGAGGGCAGGCTGCCTAGACATGCTAATTTCAACTTATGCTTTTTACCAAACAAAACTTATATATGACACAAAAGTGCCAATTTTAATTACTTTTGCAAAGTTAGAGAATTTCATACGGTTTATGCTATTTATGTATTCAAACTATCACTGATTGTCATTTTCTGCTTTAAATAATAATAACCTGATATCTTGAATAAACTTCATTTGAACAAAAATAGAAGACCTGATCTCAATGTTCAAAATATTAGGGAAAAAAATACCTTTAATTTAATTTTACTTCTTCCACTTGTATTTACCTAAAAGAAATAATTTAATTAGTAAAGGAAAGTTCGGTCAACAGGGCCAGGTAGTAAATATATCTCACACAACTTTGAATGCACTTGGATATGAGGATGAGGATTGCTGTAGTGAAGGAGGCCCCAGGATTATCTGTTGTTCAATGTGACTGAAATCCACTCCTATCAAGTATCACCACATTTCTGAATCATTTCAAAAGACAATATTGATGGAGACCTGTTCCATTTTCCTCTTCATGTTTTTCTTGGATCTTGATCAGACATTATCTCAATTCAAAGTGGATATATGATGCCACTATAAATAAGATCCTCTTTTCCTTTTCACTGTTGCATTACTTCCTTGTGATATGTGGCGTATGGTGTTGAGATTGACTGACGTGGTTAATGAGAGGTGATAGAAAGCAATAAGATGCCAAGTTCTATAAATGCTGGATGTGAAATGGAAATCTACACAAGTTGAATCCAAAGGAGTCATCATTCATTTCAGCTTTTGTTTATCAACTAGGAGAGATATATTCACATATGTCAATGAATTTCCCTATTAGCTGTAAGTCTTAAAAATGCATATAAAATATCGTAGTATTTCAAAAACTATCTTCATCTGGTATTTTTTAAAAGTCACCTAATTAGTCCATGTGTCACTAAAAGATTTTGCTAACGCTAAGAATTTATCATTTACATGGATCTTAAGAGTCTGTGTGCTCATTGGGATGTATCATTTTGGGAAAAATGAGATTATTCGTTAGAATATTATTTATCCGGCACAAAGTAAGTATCATTGGACCACTAAATCCATTTATATCAATATTCTTGACATATTAAACAAACATTACCTTACTTGAGAGTATATAAATTTATAAATTAGTTTTTTGAATGAAGGAATATCTATAAAAGATATTAGGCATGCAAATCTGGTCTAGAGGATAAGCGCACATATCAGAAGATTTTAAAAAATTATAGTAAACGGTTCAGTGAAATAACCAGCTAATTGTCAAAGCATTAAATTAGCATTCCCAAATATAAATAGTGAATCAGATATTGAGTCAGCATTTGGTATAAGAAGAGGAATTGGTGCAAGATCAGGATTTCCAGGAAAAAAGATATTTTTAAAGAACCAGTAGCAATTCTTTGTCCTTTTTGACTCTTTAAAGGATAACAATGGAGAATAACTAGAAGTTTGGATGTCTTTAGCTCAGGAGGTTCATTTGAACTAATGATGGCTCAGCATAATATTTATAAAACTCCCAACAGTGGATATGGCGCATTGTAGGTCTTCAGTAAAAAGTGGTTCCTTTACCATCTAAATTTAGGAGACAAAGTAGAGCGGAAATCATGTTAACTGCAATTGTTAATCATAGATCCCTTTTCTATTGTTTTATAATAAGATTATGAGGACAAAAATAACTCTGTATTTCCATGTTACCTCCTTAACTCTATTTGGTAGCTTTATAAAATGAGATTTTGCTTAATAGCCAATTTTGCTTTCATTTGGTTTATAGTTTCTGTTAATTGAGATTGTATTGGATTTACAGATAAATTTAAGGAAGAGTTAATACCTTAATAAGGGTATGTCATCTCATCCATGATTATGGTATATCTATTACATTCACTTAGATAAAATTAATTTATTGTTTCTAATTCTAAACATAAGCTTCATTATTTGAGTTCAATTTTTGGTGCATTTTTACAACTTTTGGTGCATTTCCAGGGCTCAGTTGATTTCCTTAAGAAAGAGACGTACATTAGCTACAGCTATTGATTTTTTTAAATTAAGGAAGGGAAATATTTAGATGCAAAATAAGTTAATATAAATGAAAAAACATTATCAGAGCAAAATCAATTAAAACATGTGTTGATCCTGGAAACCACCAAATAATTCAATGTGAAAGAATGGTTAAATATATTGCAACATATCTATACACCAGATCATTATGTAGTTGATAAAATGAATGATGTAGATGTGAACATGCTGATACATAGGTCATATTGTAGGAAAAATGTAAGTTGCAAAATGGTGTGAATCTCTGATCTCCTAAAACCTATAGGCATATATCTACACCTATTCTCTAAACCAGTAATCTTAATCACCTTCTGCAGTATCCAAAGAAATATTTTAGTCTTCAATTTGTACACTATAAACCATTTTAATTTCTTTTTCTGTTGATCAGATAATATTTTGAAATTTGTTTAAACCAATAAATGAAGAAATGGCCAATGTTAGTTGTTAGAGAGCTTACAGTTGAATAAATTCTATCGAGGAAAAAAATCTGAAACAGTGATTAAGTACATAGATAGAAGAATGTGATTTTAATTCTGATACAATACAAATGCAAGCAATGTCATTTTTTTCTATTTCCTTGGTAAAGTTAACTGATTTTAAAAATTGGATATAAAAATTCTTCCCTCAATATAAATGTTCTTAAATTTTGTGACAAAGTATTTCAAAATCTGTTAAGAATAACAAAAGGCTTAAGATTTTACCCTATTTACAAGCTATCTGGTTCCCCTGCCACAGTTTTTTTAAGTGTGCTCTCAGAAGGCACAAGACTTCTAGATGAGAGCAGAGGACTTTGTTCTTTCCATCACAGCAAAAAGTGTGAACATCATATTTGCACTGGTTCCCCTCGCACCTCAAGTCCTGTGAGGCAATACAGAGGGGCCAAGACATGCCTGCTCTCAGGTTACCTTATAGGACAGAACCCTTATCTTAGGAAATTGAAATATTTTATAATGAGCAATAAGCATGCCTGTTTGCTCTGAAAGAAGACACATTCTCTATCTTCCAAGATGCTTCTGTTTGCTAGATGTGCAGAAATGTGAGAGATCTGTTGGAAATCTCCATGACTATACCACCTTGTCAGGCACTCTAATTAACCTGATGGACAGAGACTGGGACCAGATCCATTCAGTTGTCTCATTCAGCATTTAATTAAGCCTGTACCAGTGGGACTCCAAGCAGCAGGATGGGACGAACCTGCATTGTTTGTCTCAACCATGCCTACAAGGGCCCCAGATTGAAACAGCCAAAAATTCCACAAACCATCAGGGTCTAACTTAAAATGCCAGGTGGCTTTCTCCATCTAATTTCAAAATGACCTTTTCTCTTGGCTAAGGCATTCATCCAGCTACAATACGATGTATTAGTAATTGCACAGCCTTCATTGGGTCTTCAAAGAGGACACCCAAAGCAATTCTATCATCCACAACTAACTTGGTTAGTGAACTGAGTCTGAGCTGAATACCTCCCAGGGCTGAGGTGGCATCATTGGTCTCTTTGGCTAAAATTATGGACACATTTTATAACACTTGTTCTAAGTATATAACTCCACTATAGAGAAAACAGCCTGCCCTGCATATAGGGATAAAACGTCAGTCCCCCCTCCCTCAGAAATTCCCCTAAGTGACCAAGAGTTACCTAATTTAGAAGAGATCTCCCCAGTTGTCTGAGGGCTACATGATCTACAGGTGGTGTTTCCTTAATCAATTGCAGGTCTGTTATGACCACTATGAAGGTGCATATCATTGTTTTGGGGAGGGAGACAAATTTATGCCGGGCTTCCGCACAAGAAGTACAGTCCCAGGGATGCACACTGTGTCCATGGAAAGTAAGTGTTATTTAGAATGGTTGGAGTCTGCCAAATGGGATCCACATTAGGCAGAGGTCACAGGTTTATGGTGCCTCCAATGCCTCCATTGTTGATGGTGCATCTCTTTTATTGTTGGTAAGTCTTCAAATTTCTAGTTCAATATGAGTAATTGAGTCTACTCTTTGCTCTTGAGGGACTGCCTAAGGGAACTCAGTGCAGCCTGTCCTTTGTCCATTCCAACAGCCATGTGATATTTGCCATGGGATGGGATGACATCCAGTGGGATGATTAAGCCATGGTATATTACTTTTCTATTGCAGCATGACAAATCACAACAAACTTGGCATATGACCACAAAGGACACTTACTGTATCATAGTTTCTGTACCTGAGAAGTCTGGGCACAGCTTATCTTGGTTTTCTGCTTCAGGGTCTTGATAAGTTGCAATTCAGGTGCTGTCTGGGTCTGTGGTCACATCAGAGGCTTGACTGGGGAAAGATCCACTTTCAAGCCTATTTCTGTTGCTGACAGAAGTCATTTAATTGTGGCTGTATGACTGAGATCCTCTTTTTTTGGATGACTGTTAGCTAGGGCACCTTGTTACATCTGGCTCTCTCTTTGGGCCCTCTCATATAGCAGGTGACTTCCTGAAGCCAACAAAGGGAGTTTCTCTTACCAAGCTAGCAAAACTGGGTCTTAATATGTCTAGTAACATAATCACAGGAGTGATAGCCCATCATCACTGCCACATAGTACAGCCTCATCAAGGGGGAAACATTGCATCACTTTGCCATATACTATGGTTTAAAAAGTAGTCTCAGAACCAATTCCACTCAAGGAGGAGGGAAGCCAATAATAACACCAGTGGGGGAGGGTGAGGAGAATATAGAAGCAATTTAGAATTCTGCCTACCACAGAACACTGCAGGAATGAGGGTGGGGGAAAAATCCAGAGTGCACTTTCCTTCGTGAGGAAGGCTCTAGGGATGGCTCTGAAGCACAAAATTCATTTATGTTATTCTGTCCCCCATACCTTCAGGGGCCTAATGTGTTCCCTGTAAAAGTGGTGGGGTGATTGATTCCCCCAACCTGCAAACTAGTGTTTCCCTTTCCACAAGCTGTCCTACAAATTATCTTCTAATCATACCCTCCCTGCACCCAGAGCTTTCATCCAGAAGAGTTGGGAGCAAGACAGACAAGCGAACTTTCATAAAACTAACGGAGACCTATTATGTACCTTACATGAGTCTCTGTGGGGGGACTTGGCAAGTAATGTACTCAACCCATTACCTCTTTCATTGCCCTCTGATCATTTCAGAAATGAGAGGAAATGAGCACTTTCTGGTGACAGCTGCATTCATATGATCAAAGTGGATTACTAAGGTGTTTAGACCAGGAAGAGATGATGGAGGTGGAGTCAGAAATCTTTTTGAGTGATATTTGAGGACACCATTCCAATACTCAACAATACCAGATGTCTCTGCATCTTAGGGACCATGGAAAGTCCGTTGAAGGACTATCAGGCCATTTCTGAGTGGCTTTTGCAATGAAATTTATACCATTTTCAGATTGCAAATGATCTGGAAAGTGAAAAACATTATGCAGATTAATTTTAAAGGCCTTAGTGGTATGGATAGCATCAACTGATTGAACTGGAACATCCACATTGAAACTGGAAAATTGTGGACACAGAGTTCCAGTCTATGATGATGGATGTACTTCTGTATGTATCTGGAATGATGATAGATCCAGGCAGGCAGCAATGTTAGTGCAATCTGGTTAGCGCAGGTTCAATCAGCAGTTTGGTTTCAGTCCTTCTCATCAATGAACAGGGCCCTCATTGTAGGCAATAAATAGTGACTATTTAGTTTTCTAGGGCTGCTGTAACAAATTATCACAATTTATGGCTTAAAAAAACAGAAGTTTATTCTCCCACAGATCTAGAGTCCAGAAGTCCAAAGTCAAGATGCCAGCAGGATCAGCTCTCTCCTGAGCCTCTGAGGGAAAATCTGTTCTGTGTCTCAATCCTAGCTTCTGGTGGCTGCAGGCAATCCTCGTGTTCCTTGGCTTGTAAATGTATCGCTTCAATCTCTGCCTGAGTCTTCACAGGACCTTCCTGTTTGGATCTCTTCTATGTTGGTGTGTCTCAAATCTTCCTCTCTTTTCTCTTATAAAGACACAAATTATTGGATTTAAAGCCCACCCTAAGTCCAGGATCCCCACCCTAAATCCAGGATGATCTCATCTCAAGATCTTTAACTTCGTTACATCTGCAAAGCAATTATTTCCAAATAAAATAACATTGTAGATACTAGGGGTTAATACTTGGACATATCTTTTTAGGGCCACTATTCAACCCACTGTAGTGACCCAGATGGTTCAATGAGAAGCCACAACTTATTTCCACAGTTTGTGGCCCCAAAGAGATGTGCTTTGATCTGCCAGTTTAGTCTTCAGCTGGGGTTAGAGGGGAGGAAGGAAACAGAGGGTACAGAGGGAGAGAGTGACTATGAGTTATTAAACAAAGCTTCACAATTGCTTTCATTTTCAAGCCACATTGTTCACTGCTCAGTCAAAATTTTTTCTATTCTTTTATGTCCACACAAAGTTCTATATTGAATTATAACTTCCTCACTATAGACAATATTTGTTTCAACTTTGGGATATGTTGGTTTAGCTGCCATAGAGCCATGGTTTTTTAGCTAGGACCATAGAGTTTGCTTCCCCGTTGTGATAATATCCCCTACTCAACACACTCTCTCCTCTCAGAGAAGAGTGAACAAAAACGAGGCACCCTTTGGACAGCTTGTTTTAATGCTCTCTTTCAGGGCTCAGGCTCTAAATAATTCTTCTCCTGTTCATTAACAGATAGGACATTGGGATATACTCCCTCCTAGTTGCTCACTACAGGGGCAAGAATATGCGCCCAGATCTCAGGGAGTCATCTTGCATTCCTTATCCCAGCCCAAGAAACACTCATCCTTCCTTATTTAGAAAGTTATTTCTGTCAATATCACATTCCCATTGCCAAACTGTCAAGAACTGTGAAAGATCTGAGATCATATCCTACTTGTAAGCTAACAAGTTAGCCTGCCACATTTTCATGGATGCTGATCCAGACTGCTAGGCAGAAAGGACTTTATTACTCACATCCCAGCAAGCATTGTTAGCATTCGTGCATTTGGGGCCAGTTCCACTTCCCCCTAAGTCCCATGGGGTGATGTAGATGGGCTCAGACGGACGCCTGCATGTGTTGTGGTTTGCATTATGTGAATCTAGGGAGCCTGAATCTTTCATAATGAGGACTAATCACATCTACCCTTTGTTCCAGAGAGAGACTCTGTCTCTGTGTTCCAAGGCTCTTTGTTGTACAAACATCCTTGAAAAGATAGTCAAAAGGGGCAGTCCATGCCTCTGTTTGCAAGCTCTACAGAAGCAAGACAGATCCATGTAGAACTGTCTTTCTAGCGCATTGAATTCAAGGCCGTCTTTCATGCAACGTAATTTATGAAAATGCCATTTTTATTGTTGCATGATAGCTTGAAATAAAACATGTTTTCAACAAAATTAAATGCTCAATACTAGCCCAAGTCATTGGACTATCATGATAGTTCCATAACAGATGCCCATCTTTTGTAGAGTGAAAAATATTATTAAGATCATTCACACAATATTGATCCACAAGTGGAAATAATTTTCATTTTTTAATTAAACAATGTTTATGAGATATATAAATATAAACACAAGTACTGCTGCTCTTTAAATTATGGTGACTATGAATTTTGCTGCATAAAGTTAAAAGCTTACAAATGAAAAAAAATCAATAGAAGTGAAAAACTAAAGAAAACTAAAACACATATTTGATAAGGTACTCATATACTAATTCAATGCATCTTTCCCAAAGAGTGGTATTTTTAGACTCAATAAAAATATAAAATTGAAGCTGAAACAACTGTAATGCTATCTCTTTGGCAAGTACTTATTTTGGTAGTAGAGCACATACTTCCTGAAAACAAATTTCTGCATGAAAATAGATTAACCAGGAAAACCTGAATTAAATGTTTATGGATTGGATATATACAAGGAGAGGCTGTTGAACACTTGAGACTATTAAGAGAGAATGCTTGGGTCACGTAAAGATTGGACTGTGTGATCTCTTAGTATGTATCCATGCATAGGGTCGACTTTTTCTTGGTTTTGAGATTCTAGCAGGAAACTTTATTGGTAAAGTGCTAATTAATAATCCAATGGCATCCGGTTTTGAAAATCACCCCACATAGTTGTTAACCTAGAACATTTGAGACTTCAATAATATGGAGGATAGCCTTCCTAAAGTTTAAGAAATTAAAATTAAAGAGTAATAAAATTATTATCTGTGATTGGAGGAAACATGTATTTAATATGCTAACAATTATTAATTTTTTTGGAAATTAAGTAGGTTAATTCACATGAAACTCAGAGACATTTTAATTTTATCAGACTAAACTATTTCCATATAGAATTTTTCTTGGTGTTCTCCCTCAAATTTCTCCTCAGTTTGGCACTTACCCCTCATCTTCTCAATTATGAATTTACATTAATCTCAGATATACTATCAATACTTTTATTGTTAAGAAGTAGACTACTTTATTATTTCAAATAGGTATATGTATTTTTTTAGTATCGACCTAAAGGTTGCATGCTTGGAGAGGGGTGTGGGCATACGCATGCACCCACATGCTCATATTGCTTTTGGCAGTATAGTGGGCGCCTAGAGGTATTAGACATAATTTAGGTTAATGGCAACAATTAAACTGTATCAACACTGCCTGTCCTTCAATTTTGAGAAAAAATATTTCCATCAAATGTTATTCATTCATTCTTTTATTCATTCTTTTAGGATATTTTTGTCTTTATTTTAGCCAAAAAATACATCCCCTTTCAGGACAACGTCATTTTGCAAGGTAATAGGTGTTGTGTAGTCCTTCAGCGTTCTTTTTTCTCTTTCTACCAAATGGTAGAGCATAGCTTTCTGGGCTTTATACGGATTTCGTTTCTTCATTCTATGACATGCTGTAATTTTTTAGACGTCAAACAAAACAATTTCATGAACTTTGAACACACAAACCATTTAGAAAACAATAAACGTTTTCTAGAAGTATCTCTGCTGATGTTCATTTTTTCTTAGGGATTTGTCCCCTCATTCCTATGTGAATACCATGGTTACACGAATAACAGTTCTTACTCCAAAGTTTCGCACTCCAATGGTATAAAGTAGGCTGCAATGTCTGTGCTATGAATATTTATATATTTTGACATTTAGGAAGAATATGCCTTTCCATACTATAACCCCTAGCAGAGTTTTAGTTGATATATTTCTAGAAATGGAGCAATTCATTTATACTATGTCACTTTGGACTTAAGGGACACATAACCTACCTTTTCACAGGCATAAAATTCAGTTGTCTTATTTCTACTGCATGAATTATGCTTAGAAGCTGTGGAGTCACAAAATGCTTTAATGCTTTCTGTTTCTACATTTATTTATCCCCAGGTAGCCACTTCCACAGAACTGGAAGGGATATCAAGAAATTGCAGAATCTATGCACAGAAGAGCTTCTTAAATATAAGAAATAGTTCTTTCTGTGTTAGGATCTGCAGAAAGAGAGACTCTCCAAATTATTTTGGAAATTTGCTGAGCTATCACTAAATATAGTATCAGAAAA
The DNA here is from genome assembly GCF_041296235.1 of Equus asinus. NCBI lineage: Eukaryota > Metazoa > Chordata > Mammalia > Perissodactyla > Equidae > Equus > Equus asinus. Next base: position 67,575,430 of record NC_091798.1, read on the forward strand.
TTCTTCTGATCTCATGCAAATCTTCTCTCTCTAGTTTAAATTTGTTCTTACGTCTTTTGAGAAAGATGGGGTTTTCATCACCTTTCTCATAATTCATCTGAGAATGAACAACAGTAATATTACCCATAGGTCTTCTCGCCATTACTGATGATTGAAGCTGTCCTAAGTCCTTTTTCTATTCTGTCAGTCATAGATTTGAAATTTGATGTGAGTTAGCAATATTCCAAGAAAAATAAATAGGTTATGCAATGATTTTAAAGGCTTGCAGACATTACCGTAAAGTTTGTGGACCTTGAATTTAACCTGTATCTGTTCATGCTTTCTAGTTCTGTTAAAGTTCAAGGCTGTATTGCCAGGGCTTTTATTTTTTACTGAAGCAACAAATCTAAACTGTTAAATGCATCCATCTTAAGTCACATATAATGAATTTTGACAAATTAATATGCCTATGTAACCAACATGTCAATCAAGATATAGAACATGGCCATTACAACAGAAACTTCCCTCCTACCCATTTCTTGTCAACCCTTACCCCCATAGGCAATCACTGTTGTGATTTTGAACACTGTAGATTAGTTTCCTTGGTTTTGAAACTCATATAAAAGGAATCAGATAGTATTTTGTCTTATTTTTTACCGGACAAACTATTTTAGAGACTCATCTATGTTGTTGTGTCACTAGCTCATTATTTTTATTGTTGAATATTATTTCATTCTATGAATATACCAGTTAATCCATTTTCTTGTTGAAAGACATTGTCGTCTTTTAAATGATTGGCTATTATAAATAAAACTACTATAAATGTTCTTTAAAAAGCCCTTTTGTGTACATATATTTTCCTCTCTCATGGGTAAATAACCAGGATTGGAATTGCTGGATCATAGAGTAGGTTTATGTTTAATTTTACAAGAAAACACCAAACAATTACTCTAAGGTGGTTGTATTATTTTGCGTTCTTATCAGCAGTCAATTAAAGTTCTGACTACGCCACATCCTCGCCAATATTTCCTGTTATCAATTTTTGTGATTTTAAACATTCTAGTGGATTTGAAGTGGTATATGTTATGGGTTCAATATTCATGAACCTGGTGAATGATTTTGAACATATTTTATGTGAAGCACCTGTTTAAATTTTTGCCGTTATTTTAATGGTTTACTTGTCTTTTTTACTATTTAATTATAGGAATTATATATTCTGAATACAAGTTCTTTATCAGATTTATTATTGATAATATTTTCTTGCAATGTGGCTTGTCTGCTTATTCATTTATTGATATTTCTGAGGAGCAGAAGTTTGCAATTTTGTTGAAATTTAGTTTACCAATTACTTTTTTATAGTTAGTGCTTTCTGTGTCGTATATAAGACAACGATTTGCCCGCCCCAAGATCATAACTTTCTCTTCATTTTCAAGATCTGTTTATTTAGTTATCTTTATGTTCCACATAAATTTTAGAGCCAGCTTGTCAATTTCAACCCCAAAAAATCCTTCTGGAATTTTGATTCAGATTGAGGTAAATCTATAGAACTATTTGTGGACTATTGGCATATTATAATCTTGAGTCTTTTTATGCCTAAATCTACATACTTCTACTTAAGATCCATTAGTCTTGCTAAGCAAGATATTTGTTTTCAGAAAGTTTTGTAATCATTCATTAGATTCATTCCTAATCTTTTTTCAATGATACTGTAAAGGAGTTTTTTTTTAAAATATCTCATTTTTAGAACTTTTGCTAGTTTCTAAAATGTAACTGATTTTCTTTTGATCTTATGTCCTGGACATTGCTAAATTAACTTTAATTTTTTTTGGCATATTTCATAGAATTTTGTAGGTAGATACTAATGCCATCTTCCAGTAATGACAGTCATACTTTGTCCATTCTGATATTTTTTTATGCATTTTTTCCTTGTTTTATTAAATGGACTGGAATTCTAATACAATGTTGAATAGAAATAGTAAAAGTGAGCACCCTTGCCTATTTGTGAGCTGAAGGCAAAATGCTCAATATTTCACCACTAAGTATAATGTCAGCTATAGATTTTTCTTAATGAGATTTGACAGATTTAGGAAATTCTATTTTATTCTTAGATTTTTCAGAGTTTTTTAAAAATAGTGATGAATGAGTGTTGATTTTGGTAAAATGCTATTTATACATCTATTGAATTTATTGTATTGCTTCTTTGTCCTTTGTTCTGCCAGCAGAGTGATTTACATTAGCAGACTTGTAAATGTTAATCTGGCATTGCGTTTCTTGCATATGATCCACTTGGTCATATGGTTATAATAATTTTTATATATAGTTGGACACAATTTGATAATATTTTAAGAAATTTTGTCTGTGTTCATGAGCAAAATTGATCATTAATTGTCTCCTGTAATGTATTTGTGAAGCTTTGGTTTCAAGTTTTAGGGAGCCTCATAAAAGGAATTTGTAGAGTTCTCTTCTCTGCCAATTTCTGAAAGAAGTTGAATAAGAGCGGTAGTATTCCACACATAAATATTTAATAGAGTTCTCTAAAAAAGCCATCTGTGCCTGGATTTACTCTTAGAGAAAGTTCTGGGTTGTAATTCAATGCTTTAAATTGATGTAATATTGTGTAGATTCTCTATTTCTTTTTGTTTGAATTTTGGTAATTTGTGGTTTTTAAGTAATTTGTCCATTTATTCTAAGTTGTATTAATTAGCTTAAACTTGTTTTGATATCGCATTACTACATACTTATTGTTAGCAGGATTGGCAGTAATGTCTCTCTACTTTTATTTCTTATATCAGTAATATATTTTTTTCCTCTCTTTGTTTTCTTGTTCAGTCTTTATAGGAGTTTATGAGTTTTATTAATCTCTTCAAAGAATCAACTTTAGCTTTGTTAATTTTCTACACTGTTTTCTATTTCATTTATTTTTGCACTAATTATTTCCTTCTTTCTGCTTATATATTTTGGTTTATAATTTTTTTCCAGCTTTGGGAGGACTATTAACTTACTGATTTTTAAGATTTCTTCTATTTTTTCCTTGTTTATTGAAGCAGAATTGACCAATAAAAATTGTATACATTTAAAGTGTATAGCATGGTAACTGTAGTTAATAATATTGTATTGTATACTTGAAATTTGCCAAGAGAGAAGATCTTAAGTGTTCTTACCACAAGCAAGAATATAATATGATAAAGATATGTGAGGTGATGGGTATGTTGATTAACTTGATTGGGTAATCGTTTCATAATGCATAAATATATTAAGCCATCATGTTGTACACCTTAATTCTTTCTGCCACTCTAAGAATTTAAGCTCCACAATTGACTCAAATCTTGCCTTATGCTGCATTCCACCAACTATGATATTCTTATTGTTATTCAAATTAAAATATTTTCTAATTTCTCTTCTGATTTCTTCTTCAACCCATAGGTTATTTTGAAAAGTATTGCTTAATTTCCAAATATTTGGCTTTTTTCTAGACTTTTTTCTGATCATTGGTACCTAATTTATGTTTACTGTAGTCAGAAATAGACTCTGTAATATTTCAGTGTATTTCAGTGAAATTTATTGAGATTTATTTCATGGTGCAGCGTAGGGTCTCCGAGTAAAATTGCATCTGCTTTTGAAATTCAGAATGTAAATGTTTCAGTTATTAGTACAAAATTCTTTTAATGGCAGTTGGGTGAAGTTGGCTGATGATGTTCAAGTTTCCATTTCTCTGTCCATTGTGCTAGCAGTCATATATTGTACATGAAATAAACCGTAAAATAATTTTTTTTGCTTTAAAGACTTTTAAAGAAAATAAGAGGAAAAATAATCTCGTGTATTTCTCTCATGTTTTCTTTTTCTCATCATCTCTTTCTTCCTGTAGATCCAAGTTTCCACACTTGACCATTTCTTGTAGTGCAGGTAGGTAGACTAAGGAGAAATTTGCTCACCTTTTTTTGTCTGAAAACGTTTCATTTTAACCTCTCACACACACGTTAATTTTTAAAATATCTTATGTTTCTTTGACTTCTTTTATCTAGTTGTATTTTGAATTGTAAAATTTTGCATATTATCAAATGTTGGACTTATTTGCTTAATTACATGTCTATTGCAAATATTTTCCAAAGTGCACATTAAAGAAAAATAAAAGGAAGATATTATTTTAATATTATTTTAAATTTCAACTAATGGATGCTTTTAACTTTGACTAGTAGCTAGTTCAGAATATTCTGTGTCTGTTTAGAATAATAACGCAAATTTTCCCGAACATTTGAAAGAGCTCTTAAATCTATTAAATTAAAACTAAGCTACCTCAGGTCAGAAATCTATTCTCTCTATTCAGGGACAAGAATTTTTCAGAAGTTCATTGTATAGTAAACATATATTGTAAACATAAATATTTTCCTCTGGTCCCCAAGAATTTTCCTGCAGCTCTTTAGAAGAATCCTTTTGCTTACTTTCCTCTTCCTTATAGCACTTAGGAATTGAGCACAGAATATCTTTGTTATGCGATACCCATCTTCTCATGAAACCCTAAAGGGGTATGATTTCTTACAAGTCACTTAACTTCAGACATGACATATAAGAGTACAAAATCATACTAGACAAGTTGACTAACAATTATCAGACCCACTGGCAAAGCCAAATTCTATATTTACTTTTAATGTCTCCTTTGGTTTAGCCTAATGCTTACAACATCAATTTCTTCCATATGCTTGGATAATATACCTAGGATGCCACTATGGTGGTGGAGAATTGATCCTAAATAAGCTGCCTTCAGCAAAGCTTCTCTTCCACATGGACTCAAAAGACATTTCAACTCCCTTCATGGGGAAGATATTTTATTGCTTTACCTCAAATAATGAATGTTGTCTGCCTCATATTTCATTCTAGATGCTTTCCAAGTCACTTTCTCTACTCTCCAATTTTGTCTTGACCTTTCAGAACATTAGTTCTGTTATGGACAAAATGTTTGTGTTCCCCCAAAATTCATATGTTGAAATCTAAATCCAAATGTAATGGTATTAAGAGGTGAAGTTTTCAGAGTGTTAGGTCATGAGAGTGGAGCCCTCGTGAGTGGAATTAGTGCCCCTATACAAGAGACCTCTAAGAGCTCTCTTGTCCCTTCTGCCATGTGAAGGCACAGTGAGAAGATGCCCATCTACGAATCAGGAAGTAGCTCCTCAGTATATGGAGTACACCCAGCACACGGTATTTGTTACAGCAGCCTGAGCAGACTAAGAGAGGGCCACTTTTCAGCTGCTTGGCTATGTTTAGATGCTTTATTCTTAGATTTGATGATCAAAAGGATATACATTTCTTGTCATAATCTCATATAATTTTGCCATGGGTCAACACGTTTATTAGAAAATTTGTGGCGATGTGTCACAATGGGCAGAAAATTCAGCTCAGTCTCTCCTGCTAACTTCTGGAAAACACAGGCCTGGCCAGGCAACAATAAAAGCAGCGACTTGCATAAAATTATATAATGTTAAAAAGAAAAAAAGTCTACATTACAAAAATATTCAGCCTTTCACTATCTATAAAAAGAAGTTTTGAATAATAGCTACTGATAGATATACAAATTAATTGCTGATCTTTGATATAGTCATTGATCACTGACTTTGTAAAGATTAGTACATTTGGGTTTTATGTCTGGCTTAGCATCAATTACTACTGAACTTGAAGATATTTTCATAAATCAAGGAGATGATTGATTGAATAGTTTGGACAATATTATAAAAAGGAGATCTAGATAGCCATCTTAAGCCTCAAACTCAATATCCTAATACATAATTATTAATTATGACTAATAGTCTGGCAAACTTCTTATTCATATTTTAAGCTATTTTCCGTTCTATGGCTAAATATCTCTTTGATTCTTTTTTTTTAAACATTTTATTTTTTTCCTTTTTCTCCCCAAAGTCCCCCATTACATAGCTGTATATTCTTCATTGTGGGTCCTTCTAGTTGTGGCATGTGGGACGCTGTCTCAGCGTGGTTTGATGACCAGTGCCATGTCCATGCCCAGGATTTAAGCCAACAAAACACTGGGCCGCCTGCAGCGGAGCGTGTGAACTTAACCACTCGGCCACGGGGCCAGCCCCCTCTTTGATTCTTAATATGGGTGCCTGAAGAATAACCTTAGCATTTCAGGATCAATATAGGCAATAATACCAAAAGACTTATTTTTAGAGGAGAGGGATATTTTTTATGTGACTTTTAGTTTTTAACACTTAACATCTAAATATAGTTTTCTAATTAAAATATTAATTGCATTCTACATGAAAACTTTATTTTTTTCCTTTCATAAAATAATATCTAAATGTGTATTTCTTGTCATGTCACAATCACTATTTGCTAACTTATCTCTATTTCTGCTTTATCTAAAGGACCACACTTTGCAATATAATCATGGGAAATGGTAAGCAGTGTCCTTCTTTTAACAGTATGCTCTGGCCTATTATCTGGCATATTAACTGTGTATTGCAGAAGACCTATGCAGCCTTCAAAAATCAACAAATGTTTGATGGGAGGAAACATTTGCAAATCATATGTCTGATAAGGGGCTAACAAAATATATTCAAAAACACATAAAACTCAATATGAAAAAACAATTTAGTTAAAAATGGTGAGAGGACCTGAATAGACATTTTTCCAAAGAAGACATACCAATGGCTAACAGGTACATGAAAAGGTGCTCCACATTATTAATCATCAGGGAAATGCAAATCAAAACCACAATGAGATATCACCTCACACCTGTTAGAATGACTGTCATGAGAAAGACACGAGATAACAAGTGTTGGTGAGGATGTGGAGAAAAGGGAACCCTTGTGCACTGTTGGTGGGATTGTAAATTGGTGTAGCTAAGCCTGGAAAACACTTTGGAGGTCCCTCAAAAAATTAAACATAGAACTACCATATGATCTAGCAGTCCCAGTTCTAGGTATATATCCAAAGGAAATGGAATCAGGGTCTTGAAGATATATCTGCACTCCCATGTTCATTGCAGTGTATTTACGATAGCCAAGACATGGAAGCACCTTAAGTGTCCATTGACAGATGAATGGATAAAGAAAATGTGGTATAAATACAATGCAATATTTTGAGACTTAAAAAGAAGAAAATCTTGCTATTTGCAACAACGTGGATGGACCTTGAGGGCATTTTGCTAAATGAAATAAGTCAGAGAAGGACAAATACTGTATGACGTCACTTATTTTTGGAATCTAAAAAACCTGAACTCATGGAAACAAAGAACAGATTGGTGGTTGCCAGAGGCCTGGGTTGGGAGGTGGGGAAATGGATGAAGGTAGTCAAAAGGTACAAACTTCCAGTTGTAAGATAAATAAATCTTGGGGATGTAATGTACAGCATGATGACTATAGTTAATAAAACTGTATTGTATATTTGAAAGTTGCTAAGAGAGTAGATCTTAAAAGTTATCATTCTAGGAATAAAAACGTGTAACTATGTGAACTAATGATGTTAACTAAACTTGTGGTAAATATTTCACAATATATTCATGTATCAAATCATTATGCTCTTCATCTTAAACTAGTACAATGTTGTATGTCAATTATATCTCAATAAAACTGGAACAAATTGAAAATTCCCCTAACGTTTGAGGAGTACTTTCAAATAGAAAACATTTTACGATGTGTGCTTTTTGGTTACTCAATTGGTTTTCCATAGTTTTAATTGCAATAGTGGATTATTTGTTGAAAATTTTATTCTTAAAAACATTTCTGTACCTATTTGTGTACTTTCAGATTGTATGGTACACTGGAAACATTGATTGTCTTATAAGACGGTTAGCCTTAGAACAAAGCGGGTAGCTATGATTTAAAGCTCTGTCATTCCTATAAAGATCATCTGGTACTATCTACCATAGTTTTATTCAAAAAGTCAAATACGCAATTCTTGCAGGTTTTTGGTAAAAAGTAACCAGCCAAATCTTGGAATGAAATAAATTGAACTATCATTTTATGCACTTCTTACTTTTTCTTTTTTTTTTCTTTGGGCCTGAGACCTGTTCCCTTGTCAGTGTGTTCAAGTGTGTTGTGATGTGGCAGGCAACTACCCTGGATTCCCGTGTTCCATATGATTTGAAATAAGTGGCACTGAGATTCTTGGTGGCCCAACTCCAATATATCTTGGTTGTCAGCTTGAAATGTAGAATTCTTAAGTGACAGTCACTTTAGAGAGACATCACTTACCTGATCTAGTGTCTTCAATGTAGTCACAATTTCAGTCACAACTAAAGCAGCTTATTGTCACTGTACGCCTGAGCAGTTTATTTTTTTTTTCTTTTAGGAAGATCAGTCCTGAGCTAACATCTGCTGCCAATCCTCCTCTTTTTGCTGAGGAAGACTAGCCCTGAGCTCACATCCGTGCCCATCTTCCTCTACTTTATATGTGGGATGCCTGCCACAGCATGGCTTGCCCAACAGTGCATAGGTCCGCACCCAGGATCCAACCTGGCGAACCCCAGGCCCCTGAAGTGGAACGTGTGCACTTAACCGCTGCTCCACGGGGTTGGCCCTGAGCAGTTTACTTTTTGTCACTCAAAGATGCTAGCCAACTCCAACAAGCTGCAGAAATGGTTTCATAATAATTAGTGGTTCTTTACAGATAGAGTGTTTGCTAAACACTTTCTGATCCATTCACTAACAATCTTACATATTTGAAATGTTTCTGTGCTTGTTAGATTTTACCAAAAGAAAAAGTCTACTTCTTAGTAATGTATGAGGGCAGTGAGGTTGCAAGGCAAAAATAGCAAAATTTTACCTATCTTTGTTTCAAGTTTTCTCTTATAAAATTTGTTCTGCTGTGATATCATGTTCTCAATAATGTATATACTATTAGAAATTTTATTTGTGATCTTATTATTTGGTGTCTTAGAACTATCTTTCCTGAAATGCACCCCAGAAATGATTGGATCTTCTGAGAATTATATGAGCTATGAAAAATAAAAACACGCCATATAAAAGTTCTGAATAATTCTTTAACATTTTTTGCTTAGAAAATAATTGTCCATCTGTCCCACTATTAGCAAGTTCCTACTTCGTTTCTTAAACAATTGCTGTCCTCTCAAAAAAGGATCGTGTCATAAAAGTTGTGGTAGTAGAAATTTATCAAAGTATCTCAATTCTGGGGTGTGATATAATTTCTGAACAAAATTCAGAGTAATATTGAGTTTGCATTTCTCATGGCTTGCTCTAAAATTTCACTCTGAGATGCTGAATGGGAAGTAAAAAATGAGCTGAACCGAGAAAATTTAAGAATCACTATGTGCAAATAAAACCCAAATCTGAGGGGACAGGGGATCTATGATATGCAATACAATATTCAGGAAGTCACTGCAAAGGATATATAAATAATATCCATGCATATATTTTCCTCGCTTTATGTGTATATGGAAATGCCTAAGTGGGAAATTTTATATAGCACAAGAGAAGTGATTAAAAATATGTATTAAATCATGTTTATAATAAATTACTTCAAAATATGAATAATCGCTCTTAAAAAAAAACTGTCATTATTTATGGATTTAGTTAACTAGTTTAAATTTAAAATATGAAGATATTTCTATTGGAACCACTGTTAAGATCAGTTCGAATGTTTTGGATGGTTATGTTTAAGTTCCACAATCAAGAAGAGGAGACCATTAATTCAGGTATGGGAAAAAATTTCATTTAGCATAAAAAATAGTTAAAATTCAAATGAATTTTTTAACTTGTAAAGAACAAATTAATTAGGAAATTTAAATGACTTTCCTTGGAGTCATCAAAAGAACCCATCTCCCAAGTAAAAAGAATAGGAAGTCTTCCTTACACAATGGACTTTTTTTTCCCAAATGATTGTTTCCTGCTAATTTATCTTTTTCCGGGATTTTTTATTGGCATTAAATTCCAAAAGTCATACATTATGTGAACGTTTTAACAGGGTATTATTATGTTGTGATTGTTAACTGCTTAGAGTTCTGATGATGATAGTTGTTTCTTTCGAGATTTATATAAATATCAATTCCAAATTGTGTAGTTGGAATGTGAAAAAAGTTAAAAGCAACTTTAACAGGTAATTTTGCAAACTCAAATGATGTAACAAATCAAACTAGTCATTTGACTACGGTCACATTTCCTCTTGTGGCCATCCATACCATTTTTTTTCCACTAGAACTCAACTGCTTTCTCTCTGAGAATATACAAATTTATGTCCTCCTTGATCTTTGCACCAACTCGTGAGCTCTAAGATAATGAAATACAAAACTCCACAAGTTAACAGCTGGGCTTGTGAGTTCATTGCATACCTGCTGAAATCACTTAGTCAGATTTGGTGCTTTCTTGCAAGCATGCTCAAAGCTATTACCTAACACAGAAGCATTTAATTATACATCTACATAAAATCAAACATCAAAATCAAACCAAATTCTGAAGATGTAATTTAGCATCATGTCCATCTTAAGAAAAGAGAAATGCTTGGAGGTGAAAGATTTGTTGTTTAATTTTATTTTCACTAAATTATTGCTATTTTCCATCTTTGAAACCAATGTTCACTTTAAGTTTATCCCAGAAGTTTAGATTATCGTGAACATTTGACAATTTGTAATTGAATGCTTACAGGCTAAAGGGGTTTTGCTCTTTCATTTGATGGATTGTGTCATGCCAGAGTCTGGCAGTGCATTTTATTTGACCTTTCTCCCTAACTCCATTCATCTTACACCCCTTGTCACATGAGTGACGGGCCATCACGATGCGATGGAAGACAAAACTTTGAAAAAGATGCATCACCTTGTCAGATAAATGCATATCAAAAATCCTTTTTTAAAAATGTTTAGTGAGTTAGAGGACAGCTTAAGCCAAATTAGGTTGTAATATTGAAAAGTAGAGGAATGAACTTTGGAGATCAAACAATACCTTTGGAATAATTCTAATATTATTTACAAATGAAAAATCAGAAAGGTTTTTATGAGTTTTCCTAAAAAATGAGAAAAGTGACAAGACAAAATTTGCTGAAGACAAAGAAGGGGTCGTAGTGAAAGAAAACTATTTAACTAGGGGCGTGTGCATACTCACACACATACCCCTACTTAAACTTCGGTGCATCTGTTAAAAAATACCTCTCTTTATAGGGAGATGCACAAAGCTGAACATGTTTGGGATCCTTGATACTGTTAAGAATTTTTGTGCAACTGAAGATGGGCAGTTTTATATTCCTGGAGCAGAAATCATCTGTCTACTCACAGAACAGACATCACTGAGGTGAAGAAAGGGGTAGATTTCCTCATCTTTTGTAGGTCATTCATCTCACATCCAAGACTTTTTATTACAAAGTCCTGCAAGATTCTCTGCTTTGTGTGTTTATACCAATAGACAGAGGCCATTCATATTATAAATCAATGAACTAGTTTCTTATTTTGGCAGGATCAACAGTGATTTAGTGGTGGAATGTGAGCACAGAGTAAAGACATTGACCTGACACATTTTTATCCCTTCCCTTGTGGATAAATTTCTTCTACCCATGGAAGAACAGAGAAATATGAGAGACAAAATGATCACAAGATAGAAACACTATGGCCCTGGAACAGAAATGGTGAGAAATAAAAAGACTTGAGTCTTTTTTGCCACAAGATACTGAAATCTGATAATGTTATTTTTCTTTTATAAGAATGTACAACTATACACAAACATACACACACACTTACAGACACAAACATACATATGTATGCTGGCACTATACTTTCTTTATTCATTCATGTATTTAGTCATTCTAAGTCATGTGCTGTGTATTTCTTTGAATAATAAAGCAATCACAAAAGACCACAAAAATAGACTCAACGTCAAAGTTTAACATATTTGAATTAAAATGTATATGTAATCTGAAACAACTAATGTATTTATATTTTCTCTCTATGGTTGCATCATCTATTTAATTTAGGTCATAATTTTGTTCAATTCTCTCTTCTTCATAAGAATATAAAATCATGGCTGACCTGGTGGTGCAATGGTTAAGTTCACACGTTCTACTTTGGCGGCCTGGGGTTCACCAGTTTGGATCCTGAGTGCGGACCTATGCACTGCTTGGCAAGCCATGCTGTGGCAGACATCCCACATATAAAGTAGACTAAGACGGTCATGGATGTTAGCTCAGGGCCAGTTTTTCTCAGCAACAAGAGGAGGATTGGCAGCAGATGTTAGCTCAGGGCTAATCTTCCTCAAAAAAAATATATATATATATAAAAATCACTGTTAATCCAAAGCAAATTGGTGCAGCCATTATAGAAAACAGCATGGAGGTTCCTCAAAAAATTATAAATAAATCTATCATATGATTCAGCAATTCCACTGCTGGGTGTATGTCTGAAGGAAATGAAATCACTATCTTGAAGAGATATCTGCACCCCATGTTCATTGCAGCATTATCCACAAGACATGGAAACAGACAATCTAAGTGTCCGTTGACAGATGAATAGATAAAAATGTGGTGTACATACACAGTGGAATATTTTCAGCCTCAGAAAGGGAAATCCTGCTGTTTGTGATAACGTGGATGAACTTGGAGGACATTATGCTTAGTGAAATAAGCCAGAGACAGAAAGACATACAGTCTAGAATCTTACTTATACGTGGAATCTAAAAAAGTTAATCTCGTGGAAACAGAGAGTAGAATGGTGGTTGCCGGGGGTTGGGGGTTGAGACCTAGGCAGATATTAATCAAAGGGTATAAACTTTCAGTTGTAAGATGAGTAAGTTCTGGGAACTTAATGTACAGTATGATGATTATAGGTAATAATACTTTACTGTATGCTTGACATTTGGCAAGATGGTAGATCTTAAGTGTTCTTACCACAAAAAAGAAAAAATGATAACTACGTGAGATGATGGATATGTTAATTAACTTGGTTGTGGTCAGCATTTCACAATGCATACATCTATTAAATCACCACATTGCATACTGTAAAAAAATCACATTGAATAATCTAAATATAAAAAACTTGTATTTGTCAATTATACCTCAATAAAGCTGGAAAAAAATCCAAAGTGGTATAAAAGAATGTTTCTGGAAGTTGTTAGGACACATTGTGCCCTGTTTTTATAATTTCCGTTTCCTTTGCTGTTAACTGTTCTTTTTCAAACAATATTTCTTGGCATAAATGAATTTCAGCAAAAAATGACATTTTTATTCAATTATTATTGTAGAAAGTGAGCTTCACCTTCAAATCTGTTATATAGGATTGTTATTCTCTTTCTATTGCCATTCAAATTTAAGTACAATCTTGTAAATATGTGTACTTAACTGGCAATTATTTTGATTCTAAATTCTGAAAGCTAAACTTTTCTACCTCAATAAGTACTTACTTTCCGTAAGCATTATTTTTTAATAGTACAGTAGGTTTGGAAGAGAGTAACTTTTCAAATGTCAAATATCACCTCTAAGAATATAGAGAAAAGATGAGGTACTACCTGATAATGGAGTAAAGAAAGATGTAAACCAGCAAGTTGTGGGACTTGAAAAGATTATTTTTAAGGCTGGCATTTTGCATCAGTAAGATGATTGAGTACCACCCTTGTTTACAAAATCCATCTCAACCCTTTATCTTTCTATGACCATCCCGCGGCTCTGCTTCTATTCATAGCCAAGTGTAGGGACCTGAAATTGGCCACCCCAAGATATGTCTCTTTGGCATCAGGATTATTTGAGACTGATTGCTTTTGATAAACTGGGACAGGGAAAGAGGCTCTGAGGAATGGAACCTGCCCTTGGTTAGGACACCTTTACATTTGTAAGGTAAATCTCTATCTGTAAAAGGTGCCTCCCTCTCTGTACCAGGAAGAAGAAAGGAGATGACCTTCTCTCTAGAAACTCTTAATCAATACCAAAGGCAAGGACTTAAGTCTGCATTTTATTGTGCTTCTCTGGTAACCTCCTGTAACTGACTTCCCTCCCCCCCCCAACGTTGGCATCTCCTTAAAGATTAAGCATCTTTCTTTAGGCTGGGAACTGATTGCGGGGCTCATCTGTGACCCCTCCCCCAGCCGGAGGCAACACACCTGCCACCCCGTGGTGTTCACTGGGACAGCAGACCTATCTGTTGTTTCCATCAAGCGCTGTGCTGACAGAGCAGCCTCGTGACTATTGTGGGAGGAACATTTCAATCACATGTGAAACACCCTGTTTGGGGGTATATAACCACTCTGTGCACTCCACTTCTTCGCTGACCTTTCTTCCTTTGGGAAGAAAGGCCCAGGGCCATGGCTCCTCATAAAGCTTTGTTTAATTTTCTCTTGTTATTCTGTCTCATGTGAATTTAATTTGTTCTCCGGCCAGACGAACCCCCATTTGGGAAGAGGAAATGTCTTCCTCCCCTACACAAGCTTCTTCAAAGAATCACTACCTAATATTCCAGTAATTCGCTTTGTGTTTATGTTGTTGTTGTTATTTATTATTACTAGCATACAGAATAATGCATTAAAATACAGACAATAGAAATAAATGCGTAGTTTAAAGAATAATTACAAAGTGAACACTTGAGCAAACAAGTGTTTCACCCTGGTTAAGAAATAGAACATTTGCCAGTATCCCCAAAGCACTACATAAAGACCACAATCACCTCCTTCAACCCTATAAGTAACCATTCTCTTGATTTTTATGCTAATTATTTAATGGTTTTACTTTTGCCTTTTTTAAAACCAGTGTGTAAATTATTTAAAATAATTTTATTTTGACATCTTTAATACAATGTCAATGTAATTGAACCATATATTTTTGTCTTCCTCTTTCCTAAATACTGTATTTTTGTTTTTTACGTATCTTTTATATGATCATAATTAATTCATTTTTTTTTGCTATAAAATGCTTAATCACTATTTACTGATTTTAGCATTGAGGGGGCCTTTTGGTTCTTTTTCAGCATTTACTCGTGCAAGGCTGCCACTCTCGTACATGTCTCCTGGTTCACATATGCACAGATTTCCCTAGGGAATCAATCTAGCAGCAGAATTGCTAGTCATAGCAAAATGCATCTTCAACTTTTCTAATACTATCTACCTGTTTTTCCAGGGCACGATACCAGTTAAAATTCTACCAGGAGTTCTTATTCCTCTACTTCTTGACCAACATTTTGTATTGACAGACTTTCCCCACCCAGTTTAATTTGATGAGTGTTTAGCAGTATTTCTCTGTGGTTTTAATTATAATTTCTCTATTACTAATTAAGTTAAACATTATTTAATTATTTTATTTATTGGCCATTTTTACTTCCTTTTTTGTAAAGAGCCTGTTTAATTTATTTGCCCATTTTGGTAGTGGGTTTTAATTTTTGCCTTACTGATTCTTAGAAGCTCTTTATATATTCTGGATACTAAGATAATAGGTTAAATTGTTGGCAAATATCTTTTTCCACTATATGTCTATTATTTTAACTTTCTTTACAGTTTATTTTGAAAGTAGA
The DNA here is from genome assembly GCF_041296235.1 of Equus asinus. Taxonomy (NCBI): domain Eukaryota; kingdom Metazoa; phylum Chordata; class Mammalia; order Perissodactyla; family Equidae; genus Equus; species Equus asinus. Next base: position 67,590,848 of record NC_091798.1, read on the forward strand.
TTTTCTATGTTTTAATGTCATTCAGAGTAATCTTTTTTGTAGGGTTAGTGCTTTTTGTCTTTGTTTTAGAAGCCTCAACATATTCAGAAAACATGAAGATAGTGTATGCTATACTATTTTCTAAATCCTTTACCGTGTTGTCCTATAGTAATTCATTGAAAAATCCTGTCCTTTTACATCAATATGCAGTTCATCTTTTCTGCTTAGTTGACATTAATTTCTCATTTTGTCACTATAACGCTGTCTTCATTACTAAGCTTTATAAGACATTTCATAAGTCAAGTTCCTCCAAATCATCCCATCTTTCTTCTTCAAAATTTTCTCCTATAGTCTTGGCCTGTAAATTTTAAAATAAATATTCATAAAGTTTACAAAATCTGTAAATTTTTGTGGAGGTGGTTTTGAATCTGAGACATTTTAGAGGAAACTTGACGTCATTAAATTGTTGAATTTCAAATCACCAAACATGATGTATCTCTCCATTTTTTGGCTTTTATGAATGTATCTCAATAAAATTTTATAAATTTTTACTTATGAAACTTTCATACATTCGTTATATCTATTTTGATATGGCTTTTGTTCCCATTTCTCTACTGAAACTCCCTTTCCAAGATCACCATCAGTGGCCATGAAGGAACTGTTTTCAGTCTTCATCTTACTGGACCTTCCAGCGATATTGACAGAGTTGACTACTCTTCCTGGATCCCATCTCCTCATCTTGCATGGCACAGCACCCTCTTGGTTTTCCTTCTGCCTATTTTTTTTTTTTTTTTTGGCTTCCTTTGCCAGATTCTCTAAGGTCTCTCCTTTATGTCTATACTGTTTAGCCAGCTAACTTTTTCCATTCCTACAACTTTATATCTCCTCTGTTAAACCAACAACATATAATTAAAAAGATGTTTTCCCCAGACTTTTCTTATAGAGCACCTTTCTAACTGGGTCCCATATTATTGATGCATTAGAGTTATCCCAGTATTAACATGCCCCAAATTGGACCCTTAATTCTTAATTTAAATAAAGAAAAGGTAATATTAAAAAAAAGTCTCCCCTATCTCTGTAAATTCTACCAACAAGTGCAAAATGAAAAGAGTGGTTAAAAGAAATCTTATTTCAGCCTTCTTAAAATATTTTACTGTTTCCTGTTAATTTGGAAAATAGATTATCAATATATAAATTATAAATAGTTTAGAAAATAAATCCTTGGTAGGACTGCAAGGCCTTGGTTACTTGACCTTTATATCTCTCTTTATTTGTTAACTCCTTTCTCCATTCATTCTCTCTCTTTTTTTTCATTTTCTTTAACATGTTAAGTTCTTTTCTCCATGAAAAATTTTGAACATTCTCTCAATTGTTTTCTCCTGCTGGTAAATTGCTCCCTCTCTTCTTTCTCTTTTAAAACTCACTGTTCTCAGCTTAAATTCTACTCTCTCAAAAAGACCTTCCATGAATATCCTGCTCTGCCTAAAACAGTACTAAAATCTCCATGTTATTCTTTTTCAAAATCCTGTTGTGTGCATGTATGTGTGTGCGTTTACTCTCTTTTGCGTTAGATTTTAAACTTTGTAAGAGTTTAGAGTGATTAACACATATGATCTACTTACAAATGAGCTGTGGAATAAATGAATTGATATGAGATGTAATATGGTCAGTGCTTGGCATTAAAAAAACATATCTTTGATTAATTTCTAATCTTGGTTATAACATATTCTTTTTAAAAGATTGTTAGCAGTACAGGTCCTTATGTCCAGAATCATGCCTATCAATTCCCATTATAATGCTAGGGTCATTGGTATGAAATATTGTTCTAGGCATTTAAATGCCACGAATTTTTAATTTATTAATTCATCACATAACCAAGGGAGGCAGACTTATAATGATGAACTTACATGCCCAAAATTGAAGCTCATAATAATACATCTCACCAAATCTCTTAATATATTGTATATGGAATGTGTTCACATTTTATATGGCAATTAGACCATGAAGTTAATAGGAAAAAGGTTATATCTAAAAGCATGAGTCTGGGATTTTACTCTATGATGGAGTCAAATCCAGACACGTAATTCAGTGGCTGGCCCTGGATATTACCCTGTGGGGATTGGAATTGGCCTCCCCAAGATATGTCTCTTTGGCATGATGATTATTTGAAGCTAGTTACTTTGCAGACAGAAAAGAAACTGAAAAGCAGAATTTACTTACCATTTGTAAGAGACATTTACATTGTAAAGGAACTCTCCATCTGTAAAGATCTCTCTAGAAACTCTTAATCAATGGGGAAGGCAAGTACTTAAATCTGCATTTGTTTATTGTGCTTGTCTGGTAACCTCCTGTAACTGACTTACCTCCCCCTCCCAACATTGGCATTTCCTTCAGGATTAAGCATCTTTCCTTAGGCTAGAAACTGATTGCTGTGCTCACCTGTGACCACCCAGCTCCAGACAATAGAATTGCCTCCTGCTACGCCCACCGAGATAGCAGACCCACTATCTGCTGTGTCCGTCAAGCGCTGTGCCAACAGGGCAATCTTGTGACTATTGTGGGAGGGACATTTCAATCATATGTGAAATATCCTGTTTGGGGGTATATAACCACTCTGTGCACCCACTTCTTCAGTGCCCTTTCTTCCTTCGGGAAGAAAGGCCCTAGGCCAGGATTCCTCATAAAGCTTTGTTTAATTTTCTCTTGCTATTCTGTCTCATGTGAATTTAATTGGTTCTCTGGCCAGACGAACCCACTTTGGATAGAGGAAGTGTCTTCCTCCCCTACAACCCCATAGTAAATATTTTGACCTTGATCTACTTTTTATCTTCAATTTTTTTTTAGATCATTGTTTTATGATTGTAGATCACTTTTGCATTGATGCTGATAATCTCAGGTTACCTACACAGCCATTTCTTTTGTGTTTAAAATTGACTAATTCCACAAAACAAAGGACAACAGTCATCATTTGCATAACACCAAAAAGATTTCCATTTAAAGTTACTACCAAATGGATTTTAAAAAAACAGGATTATGAAATATTTGGAGTAACTGAAAAATTAGGGAATAGACATACTGATACCTGGATTCAACAAAGAAATTATTTTTAGGTTGATCAGTTTTAATATGCTCAATATTAAAGTTTTCAAGTTTTACTTTTAATTTTAGTTCTATATTCTGCATTGTTTCAGGAAAGATGTAAGGATAAGTTTTAGAAGACCTTTCAGTGAAGTCCAAATTTGAATTATTTCTGTGGCCCCTGAATAGCCGCGGATATCTTATTGGGTTAAATGAGAATGCCATGTGTAAGAGTAAAACAGGTGGATTATCTGCTAGGGCCGCTGTAACAAAATACCTCAGACTGGGTGGCAAATGAAAGAAATTTATTTTCTCATAGCTCTGGAGACTGGAAGTCCAAGATCAAGGTGCTGGCAGGAATTTCTGTTGAGTTCTGTTGAAGAATTTCTTCCTGGCTTGCAGATGGCCACCTTCTCACTGGGTCCTTATATGGCATTTATTCTTGGTGGCTCTTCCTTTTTGTATTAGGACGCCAGTCCTATTGGCGTCCCTTGTGATCTTCTTTAACCTTAATTACCCCTTTAAAGATCCTATCTCCAAGTACACACATCTTGGGGTTAGGGCTTCACTGTATGGGTTTGATGGGGAACACAATTCAGTCCATAATACCGGGTATTCAAAATATTGATAAACTCATTTTTCATTATTGGTGAAAATAACAAATGACTGCAATTTGTAATAAGTAGACAAAAGGAAATTTTCTGAACTTTTCTAATGAAAACTAAAATTGACTAGGAGATACCACTATAACTAATTGAGGAGAGACAACATCTAATTGTTTCATACACAGACACACACACACCCCCTGCATACATATTTGGGAAACATAACATTTGCGATTCATATTCAATTTCCCCTACCTCAGTGTTGGGTCTAGAACTTCCCTATAGGCGAGGGTGGGTGAAGGACTCCTGGCCAAGAGCATCTGTGTGGTGAATGTGTGTGAGGATGTGTATCTGTGTCTGTATGTTTGTGCTTATTGGACAAGTAGTTTAAGCAATTCACCTGAAAGCTGGATTTTCCTGACAAGCACATGGATTTTGCTTAAATTTTATGTGTGTTGGGAGTGGGGATGAGTTTGACTCAGCCTCCCAAAACACCTTAGTGCTTCTCCTCATCTAAAGAATGTAAGCTGGCCCGGTGGCGCAGCAGTTAAGTTTTCATTTTCTGCTTCTCGGTGGCCCAGGGTTCGCTGGTTTGGATCCCGGGTGTGGACATGGCACTGCTTGGCACACCATGCTGTGGTAGGCATCCCACATATAAAGTAGAGGAAGATGGGCATGGATGTTAGCTCAGGGTCAGGCTTGAGGAAGATGGGCACGGATGTTAGCTCAGGGCCAGGCTTCCTCAGCAAAAAGAGGAGGACTGGCAGTAGTTAGCTCAGGGGTGGTCTTCCTCAAAAAGAAAAAAAAAGAATATAAGCACATCAAGTACTTTTCTTGGTGTTAACAAAACTTTAAAAGATCTGTAAAGACTAGAAACTATAAAATGTTCTGAAGTATACCAGCACTAGTTGAGGGGGAAAAGAAAGAAAACTTAAACTACTTTAAAACAATGGAGATATTATGACATAAATTGCTCTATGTCTGTTTTTCTCAAGATGGAGATTGTGTGTGTGTGTGTGTGTGCACACTTTCAGCTCTCACGGCGCTTGTGCGGTCAATCTGTGTGATCAATTTTGCGGTAGATAATTGTTCTCAAACTATTCACTTTGAACACCACAGCTGTCCTCAGGATATGACAATCAAAGCTTCTAATATTCTTACCTTCTCTGCTAAACAAAATTTTAATTTTTTACTAAATGGCCCCAGGATGTGCTATACAAGATAGGCTTGAGGTATACCTAATTAGGGTTATTGAAATTGCTACAATGCCTACTTAGGAAGCAAACACTTAATGCCAAACAGGATAATATAGATAAAAAATAGGTGATGTGAAAACAGAAAGCAATGCTTACACACACATATCCAGACACACACATACACACATACATTTTTGGGGTCTGTGTGTGGATAAGTATGATTATGTCTGGTCACTAAAACAAATGGAACTTAGATTGCTGAATCTAGGAAAGAAAACAAGAAATCCTAAAAGCAAAATAAAATCTTCCTGTGTGTGTTCTTTTTAAGTTGCGCATACCTTTCCATAAGAATCTGTATTTTTCACCCACCCCTGATCTATCATAAGAATTTTTTTCTTGAAAAGAGTACTTGCTTTTCCAGTGTTTGACAAGTCCATATTTAACATAGCTAAAAATTGGCTTTTTTAGTTAATCTTGTCGCAAAAAATATACTTCACATTAATCTCTCTCTTCTCAAATATCTTGTATTAACCATAAAACTTAACCTTTCGTACTATCTTCCAGGTTACCTTCCTCTTTTGAAATTCTGTAAGCGTAGGGGTTCCTACTGGATAGAGCCATTTGGCGAGTTGAGAAGGGTTATTCAACATGACCTTTTAAACTGAATGAAACTCTTAAGTCAGAAGGTATGTTGAAGAATCCCAGATTTTTTTGTCACTAAAATGGATATAAGATCCACTTATATTAAGCACAGTATATGGCAAATAAACACTCAATACATGTTAGACAGTACTGCTTTGAAAGCATACCAAAATATTTTTCAAATTTTTCTATGCTACATATAAACGCTTTCATGATTTTCAACAAAATCTGAATCCTAAGGAATAAAGAAGGCAGAATGGATTTTTTTGTTGTTCTTTGAATTTAAAAAATAATATCAGAATATTAATTCTGACTATTTTGTGTATCAGATTGAAAAGAAACTTGTCAATGTTTTTGTTAGATTAGTAAGACTACTGGGTGGGGTGGGGGAAGAATGGGGAAAAGGAACAAGTAAAAATTAATGCAGATTTTTAATAAAACCCTGGTGTATTGCCACAGCAGTAATACAACTACATAATTTGTTTTCTTTAAGTGGCCTGAATAGTTCCATTCCCACTGTGAATAAACCATTCACCATTGTGGTTAGAAAAGTTTATTTTAGCAATTTCCATGCTTAAGGCCTCTCACCAAACAATGATTCTTTGGTGGTGACTTTTTGGTGTGTCTAATTGTCCACAAAACTAAGTCTGAAACTGGCATTTCATGTCATTTAGAAACAAGTATTCAAAATAGAATAATAATAAAAGAATTACAAGGCTCGTCCTTTAAGAAAAATAGGGATCTTTCAAATGTCAAAGAGGTTTATATGTATATATATATATATATATATATATACACAACGATATATGTCTGTATATATAGATGTGTAAATATATATTAAAATATTGTGATTAAAAACAGAATGCAAATTACCATAAAACCTACTGATTGGAAATGACATTTGCTGTCACAGATTTCTTTTTTAACAATTGCGTTTCATCAAATTTAGTTTCAACATTCTTAATGCAGGCAAAAGGCACTGACGAAACTTTTAGAATTTCTCAAATATTTTCTAAAATATTTACATATTAGTTACCATAGCCAAGAAGTATTTGCCCTGAGTACATATTTTATAGATGTGCAACATTACCAAAGAACTCTGGCTTTTGAACCTATATTTTTTTTGACTCAGACAGAAAGAAAAGAGCTTCTCATTGTGAGCCCATCTGGAAACTAGTGAACCCTTAGGACAGGCTGAGTTTTAGCTGGCCTCAGAATATTTACAAAAACTGATGACATTTCATCATTATAGCTCTCAGTGATTGAAGCCAACATATCCAATAAACGTCTATTGAACTTTGTGCTGAGGTTGTGAGCATGATGCAGAGATAATTTGCAGTAGGGTAGGAGTATTTTGTTTTGGTCATAATGAGTTTTGGGTGAAAAAATGTGTGCTTATAAAATAATAGGACTGGTTTTTATTTCTAGTCTCATAAAAACTTATAAAACTGTTTATAAAATTACAATTAAAGAGTTTTCAGTATTTTAAGCCTAGTCATCTTAATGAGGTAAGCATACATTTATCATTATTGACAACTTTGAAGAGGGCAATACGTAATTGTCATTTTTGTTACACTAATTGGAAAGTTCGCTTCAGTAACGTATAGCCACATTTGGTACATAAAGACATGTTTAAAATTTCCTGTAGCACTATCTTAAATCTTTATACCAATTCTTTATAACAACGTATTTAATATTACAGGATTCCTTATGGGAAAGGATTACTAATCATTTTCTATTGAAATGAGAGAGCAAGTCAGTCTAGTTACATGTCCCTATGATCATCGAAACATGACAGAAAATATGATTTTCTATTTTCAGCTAAATGCCTCTTCAAAAAAGGAATTTTTTTATCAGCAACTATATTATGTTTAATTGATTCTTTTATTTTAAGAATAATGAGGTTTAATATTAGTCTTCTCAGGGGAAACAAGTGAGTAGCTTTCAAGCGAATAAGTGAATTATCTGTAAAATTGTCATTGACAAGGAACCTATATTTTTATGCATGTATGTAATGAAGAAATAAAAATGGAAATCGAAAAAGCTCTCATATAAGATTCTTTTAAAAGTCTGTGCTTGGTCATTGTCTACTCTAAGACCCTTATAATAAAATCATAAATACTTAAATTGTTTGACATTAAATTCATTTTTTCTCATTTATTTGGTGAAGTTAAGTTAGCTCTATCTATTCCACTAAACAGTGAGACTTTTCTGGAAAACAGTTGCAGGACACCCAACTCTTCTTCAACCTTCCGAACCAGAAGTCTTCTACAGTTTCTGAATGAAAGATGTATATAAATGGTATCGGCACGCATAACATTTGTTACGAAAAATCATTACCATGTCCAACTTTCTAAATCAGATCAATCTTTCTCATTCCAAATTTCAGCCACATTTCATACCGCTCGTCCTGACATTCATCTTTTCCTGATTTCCTGACAGATTTGACTCTCAATAATACAGTTGATCCATTTTCTCTAAGATCTCAATTACAAATCGTCTCCTATCTTATCGAGATCCATAATATTTTAAGGCCAATTTCTCCTTTCTATCTGGTAAACTACATGTTTAGTATTTTCAAATAAGGTTATCAGTACCTGACTAGAGAAGCAGATTGATGAAAGAAAGCAAACCATCACTTTGACAAGAGAAAGCATGGAAAAAGCCTCTTTGAAATACATCATACTCAATAGCATAGATTTCTAAAGACCACATTTAGAGAAACAAAAGGAGTCAATGGAAATGACTTAATATTCTCCAAGTACTTAGAAATGTTAACAGAGAGATTAGGGTTCAGAAATTTGAATTGGAATGTAATATAATATAACCAAATAATCTTAACCTTGAATGGTTAAGATTAAAAAAGAAACTGAAAAGAAAAAGTCATATAGTAGGAAAAAAAAGTAAGGTTGTATTGACTTTTAATGATGGTAACATAAGGGTAACATATTCTAACCTGGACAGATCTCTTCCACAAGACACAGAAAATAAAACAACTAGTGTTTATTGAGCTTACTTAAGACATAGTTCTTAGAGCTTTTGTTACATTAATTCATTTAATAGTCATAATAGAACTATGAAGTAAGAGCTAATAGGTCCCCATTTTTATAGACGTAAAAACTGAGGGTAATAACATGGCCAAGGTCAACAAATTAGTAAATGGCAGATCCAGAATTTGAACTTGGCAATTTGGATTCAAAATAGTACTCTTAATTATTATGCTACCATATTCTCCTTTAATTGAGTGAGAAAGACAAACGTGTACCATGGGAATATCAATAAAGCACGGCAAAGCTATAGTTGAAGGAGGCAGAGTGTTTTACAGCAGCTCAGTGGAGAGATATCTACGTGTTCTCAGAACTTTTGAAATTAGGTAAACTTAAAATGAATGAGAAAATAATGCAAAAGACAGAAGGGAGTAACTGGACTTAAAGTGTTCTAAAGTTCTAAAATTATTTTGAGAGCAATAAAAGCAATAAATTATATTACATTGATAACGCATATTTTATTTTACTACATATGTATTTGAATATAGTAAGTCATTACCTATGCAGTAATCTCTTGAGAATCCGTTAAAAGAATACTAAAAAATAGCAAAATATTTTAACAGTCACTTCAAAAAGAGGATATCAAATGGTCAATAAATCTCTGAAGATCTATTCAACTTCAGTCGTCACCAAGGAAATGTAATTCTACTCTTAGAAACATATCCAAAAGAAATGTGTTTCTGTGTGTGTGTTTCAACAAAAAGACACTTATAAGGATAGCAAAACTCTTTGAATAGCCCAAACTGGAAATAACCCAAACGTCCATCTACGCTGGGGTGGATAAACAAACTGAGATATAATCATACAATGAATTTTTATTAAAATGAGAGTTAATAATTTATAACTACATGAGTCTCATAAACATAATGTTGAATGAAAGAAGTCAGAAACAAGGTATGCTACATAATTCCATTTATGAAAAGATCAAATAAAGTAAAAATTAGTCATTAGTGTTCGAAGTCAGGATGGGAGTTATTCTGTGAATGGAAACATAGTGATGAAAAGGAGTTTCTGCAAAGACTGGCGTCCTGTAAAGACTTTGTTTTTTGATCCGTATGCTGACTACATGACTGTTAATTTGTGAAAAGTCATTAAGCTGTGTACTTGTGAATTGGTACTTATATGCATGTGTTTTGTGACTGTTTTATTTCAATTACACATTCCCATAAAATCAATTTCATAGATGGAGTTAGATATAGTGGAACATATTCCCCAAGTGTAGCAAAAGATGAAATGATGTTTAAAAGGATATTATTTTATTTTAGTATCAATTGGAAATAGTCAATTTTCTATACCAGTTATATATATGTATATGTATACATTTATATATACTCATATATGTATATATCCTCAGTCCTTTATTTATATGATAGAATTTAAGAATTCATATATTAGCATTATGATTATGGGTTGGGAAAGAAAATGAAGCTCATATACCATCATGGCCATTGGTACTAAAACTTTTTGAAATTATGGATCTTTGTATACGTTTTTAGGTGCTTCATTTCAAAAATTGCATTCATCTAATTGATAGTGATAGAAGAAAACATATTTTTAGCCTTAAATATTCAAAGCAAATAGCATACCATTCCTTCAAGTTCTGGTGGTAAAATTAAAGAAATTTCAATCTCATCTTCAGCGCAATGAGTCTCATAAAAAAAGACGTTTTTCTCTAGTAACATTTACATACTTTATTTTCAGAATAAAATCTCAGATTTCTTCCTTTTGGAAAAAATGCAATTCGATTCTTACTGTTTTAAATTGATCCTTAGCACTAATAGTGAGCATGAAAAAAAAGAAGCTGCCATTAGTATATATTCACTTGCTGCATTGGAATAAGGTTTTGTAGGTAAAAAACTAAAATAAATGAGAAATAAAGAAGCTTGCTGGAGAGGCTGGCCCTGTGGCCGAGTGGTTAAGTTTATGCGCTCTACTTTGGCGGCCCAGGGTTTGCTGGTTCAGATCCTGGGCATGGACCTCCACATTGCTCATCAAGCCATGCTGTGGCAGCATCCCACATAGAAGAGCTAGAATGACGTACAACTTGGATATACAACTATGTATTAGGGCTTTGGGAAGAAAAAAAAAGAGGAAGATTGTCAACATACGTTAGCGCAGGGCCAATCTTCCTCACCAAAAAGCATACTTAATGAAAAAAGAAAATCTTCCTGGAATTGGGCATAGTTTCTAAATACTTTACGTCTATGTAGCATTCAGAACTATTTTGTAAACCACCAAGATTTTAGTTTTCCAAGAATTTTTGCTGTTGTCAGAAATTTTATGACAGTTCTTGGGAATCTAGGTGTAGGAATTTGAAAAGCTCCATTCTATTGCCTGAGAATTAAAAGATACAGCAAGATATTGGTTAAAAGAAAGGACTGTAGTATAGCCTTATAAACTCTCTTCTTTTCCTTTCTTCTGCTCCCATGAGCTATGTTGGCCAAAATAGAGACAATACACCATCTTCTTGGTAGTATTGCCAGCCAGAAATATGAAATAAATGATATCTTATTATCGTATATTATGATTATTCTGTAAAATAATAAGTAATTAGGATCACAATCAGAGGTAAAGCAATTCTTCCAAACAGGGGAAATATATTGATAACCACAGCTGTAGTATGCAGAATAATGGCCCTCCAAAGATGCCCGTGTCCTCATCACACAGCAAGGGAAGTTAACCTTCTGGATGGAATTAAGGTTGCTAACTGCTAGATAGAGTGATTACTCTGGATTATCCAGGTGGGTCAAATGAAATCACAAAGAGTCCTTAAAACTACAAAAGAGAGGCAGAAGAAGAGGAACAGAGAAGGAAATGTGAAGACAGAAAGATTGTCGGATTGTTGTGAGGTGAGGACTTGACTGGCAGTTGCTGGCTTTGAAGATGGAGAAAGAGGGCCAGCAGTCAAGGACTGAGGGTTGCTTCTAGCAGCTGGAAAAGTCAAGAAAAGAGATTCTCCCTTAGAGGCTCCAGGAGGGAAAGCAGCCCTGCCAACGCCTTGATTTTCATCCAGTGAGAACTGTGTTGGACTTCTAACCTACAGAACTATAAGATCATACATTTGTGTTGTTTCTAAGTCTGTAGTAATTTGTTACATCAGCCATAGAAAACTAATACAACTCCCATGAGCTATATTTTCCAAGCAGCAGAAGAGGTATGCTGTTCCAGTCAACTTCTCAAACCACATGCGCATGGACTGGGCACCAGAACACGTGTTCAGCAGTTTGTACAAAGCTGGGAAAGGAATCTCAAACTTATTCCAGTTTATAAAATATAAAACAAGCCTCCACCAGCACATTGGTGTTGGAAAGCAAAAGAATATTCTTCACTGTGCACTGTGGGGGGACTGGCAGAATGAAGACTGGTTCCAACCAGAGCCCCTAATGCTGTCGCTGAGGCCTAAAAAGCACCTGCTTACACATCATCTGCTTTAGTACCTCTGTCCCTGGTTATTGGGCAATGCTTCAAATAGCACATTTTGTGCCAGTGCAAAGAAGTTCCATCCACATTCCCTGCAGATCAAGCTCTAAGAGCAGAAGATTGTTGTGGACTAGCAATAACTTTGCGGTATTTTAATGAGGGATCCAAGGCAAAAGATTGAGCTGTGGAATATGGTTTGAGATGCAATTAATTCCTGCTGTTGCAAAGGTAAATGAAGACTCAAGTAAAGGAAAAAGTTAAATTGTCCCTTTGCTGCTGCCTATAATTGTGTTCTCTCAGGGTACAAATAAACAGAGGAAAAGAGTCGCTCAGAGTTGAATACGTTGGAAAACTGCTCAAGTTCAGTCCTGCCAAAGTTGGCATCAGATTGAGCTGTCTCTGGTACTCAACTGCCAGCAGCCGAAATGTAAGCCACAGAGAGAGTAACTTCACATGGAGATCTTGAATCTGTAAAAATTGTTCATTCATGAATTGGCAAGAAGCAGATGGAGGAGACAGAGCACATAGAATGAAGTTCCAAGGTGAGAATAAATAATTACTGAGCTATAATTTTAATGAAAAAATGTATAGATTATTCCCAAGGTCTAAATAAAAAATATGAAAAGGAAGAAAAAGATTAGGTTCATTCACATGCAGTGTACTAATCACTTTCAAACAGAGAGTATTAATTTTGTGACTAGAAGCCAGAGCATGACATGGTCATTGGATTAGTTGGATCCTTACAAAATAGATCAGATTGAGTAGACTGCCTTAGGAATTTCTTCCATCCCCTTTTGCAGTCTAACTAGCGCTGTAGGGCTAGACTGACTGTTTTAGATAAAATGTCTGAGTGGAGTCTCTGTGAATCTGAATTTTTCCAGGTTCAAAACACTGGGGAAGTGAAAGTGACATTTATGTATTTTATAACTTATTTTCGTTGTCTCTGGTTATTTCAGATTGAATGGAGTTATGGAAATATGGGACCTTCTGACATCTCATGACTGATGAACTATAGCTCTGATTTTTATGATGATTGATTTTATTTTTCAATTGTTTTGATTTCTGAAAATTTAAACACCCACTTAGCATGAGATTGATAATGGTTATTTGTCATGTGGAAAATCTGACTTAGATTTATGGAATTGCTTGACATATTTCAGACCTGCTTGTACATGTGAATCCCTACTATTTTGTTCATATATGAATGTGAAATAAAACAAGAATATCTGCTATTAGATTAGCATGAGAAAGGCAAATTCCTATTTTGGCATCACCAATTCTGGTGACAGAAAAAACTGTAGTTTATTACATTACACCTAGAAGAATGGAGAGAGAGATACATATATTTTTCCCCCTCAAAATAAGCCCTTCTAGCAATACCATATTAATTCAAGAATTACTGCTCTGAGGGGATGAACCACTATCAGATCCTCAAATAAGTTTTTAAACAGTCATTGTATGTAATAAAAAGAAGAAGAGTTCATTCTTGGTCCCAGCTGGCCAACAGGCATTTATTATCTGTAATACTTATACATGTCAGTGTGAGTTCATCAGATCTAAAAGATTTTTCACTTTCACTCGAAATAATCATAGAAATTTTGAGTTGAAACTGACCTAAGACATAACCTTGCCTAACCACCCACCTAAAGTAGAAATTATCAACGTCAGTGTCTCTGACAAGTGGTCATCCATTATATGTTTCAAATACTACAAGTGACAAGAAACTCAGTGCTCTCTGAGTCAGGTCATTTCATTGTTGAATATATCAATTTTCTAATAATATTTTTCTATATGGTGAGGAATCTGCATCCTCTTATTACATACGCATTGCTTCTTTATCTGGCCAGCCATAGCTACTACCACCTTTCTCTCAACAGTCTATTACTTTTAATCCTGTCTTTGCTCTCTTGGCATGTTCTCCAGGGCCATCATGTGAGTTACTCACCATGTTTTGGATTCTCACTGATTTTTAAAAATACTCTTAAAACTTTGACTTGACAATATAATTGGGTTTGTCCAGTGTAGACTTCAGGGTGAACTATTGGCTTTCAGTTTTTGAACACTATCATTCCATTAAAGACCATGCTTTGTTATTATTTAAATGATCTTATTTTCTTGAGCTTCAAAACAGACTTTTGGTTTATTTCATTTTATTCTGTCTGAATTATTATTCAGCTAGACTGCCCCAACTCTTGAACCCTCATCACACACACACACACACACACACACACATTATTTGCCATTAATTTTTTAAATATGAAAGCAACAGCTCACATTTCCCTGATGCGAGGGAATAGTATGACAATGTTTTTATTATCTCATACAGTGTGATGCTGGTTATTCCTCTATCACAGTCTAATCTTTTCAAGCCTGGCTTCTTGGTCTTAATCCAAATCATTCATTTAAAAAAAAAAAAAAAACAGGGGGCTGGTCCAGTGGCACAATGGTTAAGTTTGCACTTTATGCTTTCATGGCCCAGGGTTCACAGGTTTGGATCCCGGGTGCAGGTTTTGCACCGCTCATCAAACCATGCTGTGGTGGAATCCCATATAAAAAAGATGAAGATTGGCAAGAGATGTTAGCTCAGCAACAATCTTCCACACAAAAAATAAAAGCAGGAAAAGTTTGACAAGAATGAGGTCAAAGACTGGTCTTTGTGGCATGTTATGAGAAATCTCTTTCTATTAATCATTGTCCTCAATGTAGACTTTCTTTGATATGATTTACAAGTTCTTTTTATACTTGAATAAAAATTTTCTGAAACAACACATAATGTCAGTAAAATTTCTGGGGATTTTCTCATTATACATATTCTGACTTGAATTTCAATTCCCTTTAACACATGTTTCTTTCACCCATTTTGGTTTGAAGAACATTCTATGCCCCGTTATACATCAGCATTATACTAGCTATTCTTACAATTTAGGGATATTATACTGCATTGTCTCTTAGCATTTGGGGTAATTATCAACTTATCCTCAACTCTAGACTTCCTGCACCTATTATATTTGGTTAGCACCATTTTTTAATTCATCTTTGGAGATGGACACCTTTTCCACCTTTTGTACATAGTGTCAAATATTAGCTTTCTGCTAGACATATTTTTTTCATCCTAGGTAAAAACTTAGAAATCTTTAGCAATGGGGAAGTTATAAAAAGTGAGTGAGTGACTCTCTGTGGTCATTTATATTTTTTAGAATCAGTCTTCCTTCTTGAGTTATAGTTCTCTCAGAATGTCTCATCAAAGACCTTCTTTTCCTTGATGATACTGAAAAGTATATTCCTAATATTTAAGGTACAAATATTGGTCCCAAAGTTATTTCCTTCCACTATTATCATCTAATTGTGAGTTGTCAACTCCTCTTAAAACTCCCAATTTCTTCTTTTCTGTGGCTCAGAAGTAAATCCACAGTAGCAGTTGTTATTGCTTCTAATGGTTTCAGAGAAATAAAGTTTCAATAGATGAGAATTTGGCAGATGTTGCATTGAGGAGGCTTCTTCTTCCACAAATGCCTCCATATTTACCCACTGTTGTTGCCTCATTATTAATTTTGTATTTCAGAAGTTCACGAATACTATCGACCATCTCAAATAACCAGTTAATGCATACTACCATAATGGTGTTGCTTACTGACTCCTTTATTTGGCAAACTCACCCATGGCTTTATACTCTCAGTTTTCTAGATGTTTATTCAGGTGTATGTGTTTCTTTTGTCCAATCCTTCTATTAAGTCTGTTTGTGCTTAATGACACACATTTCTTTTTGGAAATAATATAATCAAGAAACCAATTTTACTATATAGGGTAACAAATAAGGTCAATTAAAAGTTTAAACAAACAGAAATGAGGACAAGGCCCAACAGACTGATCAATGACTTCACAGCTTCTTGTATTTAGCATTTTCAAGTGACGGAGTGTCTTGATTCTATAGAATTTTTTCCCTAGGTGGCATTTGTCCCTTTATTAAAAGTACAACTTCTTAAAGTAGATTTTTGACAAGAAAAGACTCTATATACTTAATATTTGATTCTTGCTATAGTCTGGAGAATACTGAGATACAAATATCACTACTACTGCCTTCATAAGTCCTAAAACCTACCCAGATATACATGCAAACAAAGCAAGCCAGTGTAAGTGTAGTTGAATCCATGTGTAGGAAGCACAGTGTTATAAGAGCTCTGAGGAAGGAATATCCTATTTGGATGTTATAAACAAGGATTGTTTTGTCTAGGTGTTATGGGCCAAATTGTGTCCTCCCCAAATTTGCACATTGAAGCCGTAATCCCCAGTGTGACTGTACTTTGAAAGAGTGCATTGAAGGAGGTAATTAAGGTTAAATAAGGTCATAAGGGTGGGGCCCTAATTAAACAGGACTGGTGTTTTTATAGAAAGAAGAGGAGACACCAGACAACCCTCTCTGCACACACAGAGGAAAGGCCATGTGAGGACACAGCAATAAGGTGGCCATTTGCAAGCCAGGAAGAAAGTTCTCACCAGAAACCAGCCCTGCTGGCACCTTGATCTTGGACGTCCAGCCTCTAGAACTGTGAGAAATAAATTTCTGTTGTTTAATTAATTAATTGGTGTGTATATGACTTGATTTTCTCTTCTCATATAGAATGATTTAAATTGATGGGTAGACTTGCTTGTTTTCAGGTTTAGGTTAAGTTGAAAGTACACTTTGTACTCATAAAGACCTGAATAAACTGAGGCATGTCATAATTTCATGACAAATCTTGGTGTTGTGCTATAATACCAAATACTCCTCTCCCAAAGTGGCTACAACTATTTTCTCTTTAATATTTTATATTACTAAAAAGCTTGACAATTTAAGACTTTGTTAGAAATTTAACCCCAGAGAGGGAAATAGTGAGAAGTCAGGAATTTTGTGCAAAAAAATTTTGAAAATTAAAGAAAAATATTTAAGAAAAAGCTATGAGATTTATCTTACTTTAAGATCTGGAAGACTGAATAGTTAGAGCCTTCTCATTCTTGGGGGCCAAATTGGGTTGCAAAATTAAACTCCTATTAATATTATGGCAGAATATAGTAAAAAAACTTGAGACCTCCTCCATAGAAACAGAACCTTGAATAAAACATGGTGGGAGGAAAGCTGTGTTTATAATAATATTAATGTGACAAAATTTTTCTTTCCCTTAATTATATTTTATATATAATGATGAACATAAAGGAGGAAAATATATGTTAATAGGAAACAATTTTGATAAGGAAGGAATTTTCCAGTGACTATACCTGTCACAGTTAAAAATGCAACATGGCAATATTCATGGCAATAGCTCAATAAGATTTTGCGCCCCTGCAGATCTTCCATCACCAGATATTCCAGCAAATATAACTGATGAGCAGCACCATCCCCACCTCATCGCACCACCTGCCTGTGCTGACTTCTGGCACTGTGTTTGACTATGGCACCCTTGGTGACAGTGCACCTCTCTGCCACACAAGTCAAATAGAACTCCTAGTCTTCATTCAAATTAAGCTAGTCTTGACACTATTTCATTTAGAAACCACTTATGATTTTCATGCCTGTGATGTAACATGCACGTGAGCCAATGTATTCATCACAATATATACAAATCAGAATTGAACTGGCGAAAAATGGCATCTAAGAACTAAGAATGGCACACATGAGTGACAGGAGTTTATGAATTCTACCAGTTGGATCAATATGTGACATATGCTGAGGTTTGCAGTACAGTGTTGTTTTCTCTGTGACACTTAAAGATGTCCTGGTTCAAGTATACCCTTTAGAAATATATTATCTTGCCAAGAACCTAAATGCAAAGCAAATACTAAAAACAAAACAAAACCCTGGGTTAGCAAAGGAAATTTGCTGAGGGTATTATTATTATTATTATTTATGTCAGGTATCTTTTTTTGTGGCTGTTTTAAAGATGAAGCCTTGTACTGAGGGAATAGTGAGTATATTTTTTAATTTAAAACTTGTTATAATCCATGCATATATCAAAAAGTGAAAACAGGGTTAACCTCTACCTATTTGCCTCTCCAGAGAAGGTTACAAAACTGATAAAACAAAAGTTTGTCAGGGAATTGAAGAAAGTGAATAGTGTAAATTCATTCAACCCCAAAACTAACATTATAAAGCAGTCTTACAGTGGGTAAGAAAGGTACAAAACAAAATAAAAGAAAAATCAGAACCTTAGTCTGGACAATAGATAAAGTAATAAATATTACATAGACTGTATCTCAATTTTGGCTTCATGAGGTATAAAATGCCTGAGTCAGAGGGCAGTGACTTACTTCCCCAAACCACAAACAGCTGAGAAAACACTATTTAAAAGCAAGAGTGAAAAATTGCTACGAGAATGCTAAGCAACAAGAGAGGACACTGGTTCCCCTTCATATCAATGACGACAGGTCTCTGGCAGGAGAGAAAAGTGGATTATGACGTCTGGCAATCGTACTTTTTACATGTGAGCTTGGGCTTTTCTCCACTTTCCTACTCTGCCTCAAGCTCTAATTCTTTTTCTAGCCCTCTTTTGTTCTTCCTTTTCTTCATCCCTCATTTAATCCTTTTCTTTCCTTTTTCTCATCCATATTATTCTAAGTTCCTGCTAAGACCTCTTCCAAGCCTTGAAAATATGTAGATGAATTAAACTACTAAAGACCTCTGATCCTAGTGGAAATGAAAGAAAGGGTAGTAGGAGGGGCATCACTCATTTATGGAGAATCTTCCTTGCATCTTTTATTTTATTTCATCATCACAATAGATAGTCATTGTATTTGACTAGGACTCATAGTTTTTAGAATGTTTTCAAAGGATTGGAAATAAGTAAGAAGACTATCTTTGAAATCAGAAAATAAAGAAATCAGCAACTTTAATAGCATGCAGATATTATTATTGAGTTATTGAAGAAAGACACCCAGTGAATTTTAGGTGAGTCTGTTGGGGGTAAGGGAGGATTGAGAAGTCACAAAAGGCTTGGTGGAGATGAAATGAATTTAGATTTGAACAACAGTAGATTAAAGTGATGTATAATACAGGAAATGGCGATCTAGGCAAAACAAACAGCATTTGCAAAGGTGCAGTGCTATGGGAAAACATGGGATAATTGGTGAACCATAATTTATGAAGTGTAACTGCATCATAGGATACGTGGTAGCAGTGGTAGGCACGGAATTTGAAATGAAATCAGGCACAAGATGAAGAAAGATCTGGTAAGACGTGGCACTAAAGTCAAGCTTTATCCTGAAGGCAGTGGTAATCCACATAGAGATTTTTAGCACAATCAGATTCACTTCTAAAATTTACTGAGAAATAAGGAGAAATGGAGAAAAATAGCTTAGGAGGGAAATGATGATAAGTGCTCAAGTAGTGGTAGTGGAAATGGTGGCAGCACTTTGAAAGATATTCTGGAGTAACTAATTTTGTGCCCAGCACAGCCCCTGTTACAGCAATAAATAGACAGATGGCACTTACAAAACCTTCATGCTTGGTGATTGGTTTCTATATTTAGCTTTTCTTTATAATGAGTAAGAGAGAATAGTTGGCATCTGAATATGGGTGCAGTACATTGACTTTAGAATAACACAAATTTTCAAAGATTCTACTAATAATGCAAAACAGACTAATGCATCACCTGAATGTCTTGCTGATTGCGTGTGCACCACACTTTCCCTCATGTTCCATGTACTTCCCATGAGAATCATAGTCTTCCTACTGCACAGAAAAGACAGTCCTGCAAAGTAGATTTTAAGGGCATTAATTGTATTTTCTTTATGCAATAACTCTGTTACAAAACCATGTTTTTCAAGATTAATCATATTTCATTGAGGCAAATATGAAGTAAAAAATAGTTATAGTTCATTTTCTAGGAAACGTCACTTTTGGATTTTGTTGTCATTTAAGAATAAAGTTGTATGAAAATTAATCTGTTTAACATCCTTAAAAATATATCCCACAACCAAACACCACTCCCTATTTCTCTTTTGGTTGTATGGAAGTTCTCAGTTATTAAAAGAAATCTCTGTGTACATTAATACCAATTCTATCAGCAGTTATGTGAAATTTTTCAGCTCCTGAAAGAGATCCTGACCAAAGTCTGGTTGTTGTTATAGCATTGTATCAATATGCTTGCTCACATTGCAACGTAAAGTAGAGATTTGGAGGTGCTTTTGTTTAAGAAGATGTTTCATCCTACTCATTTGTTTTCTTTACTCTTTAGTATCAGAGTTTCCTAAGTACAAAACATTGTGGATTTTTTTTTGCATCATTGTACGTCTGTATGTTGTTTTCATTAGTTTCCCCCAAGTGTTTTCTTTAATATCCTTCAAATATGATTTTTAAAGAAAGTGTCTGTGCTCTCCTAAGCCTTTCAGTCTTTGACCTACCTTCTAAAATGCATTTTCTCATTTCATTTCTTTATGCTATAAACATGCTCAAAACAACCTATCTGTTGTTCTTGTAGTATTTGAATCATTGTCTTTTTTTTTTTGACACACACTTTTAATTTTAAGTCCTTATGTTTTCTTTCAATATGGTTGCATCACTTGCCTGTCGCAGTTTTGGAATACAGGATACAACAGTTCTCTGTATTCCATTTTCATCTATACTTCAGGCCAAGTGTGTTCATAATACAGCACATTTCTCTTCCTTTAAAACAAATAGCCAGACCTGTAAAACAGGCCTTATTCTTGTCCTCCAACACCAGGGTTATTGCAGTCTTCTATTCTAAGTTTTTGAAGAACAGCTGAGAAATAGTGAGCCCAGGTATAAAGGTCATGTAGCACAGTGTACACACGTGCTCAATACTGTGTGCTTCTTGAGTTATATAGTATAGAAAGGCAGGGGCTGGGAGGAACTGTGACTGAAATCTATACAGCATGAGCAGTGTGGAGAGGCAAAAATGCAGCTTTTCCTTCTTTGCTTTTCTGTCAATGTATAAACTTAGTGAGACAGAAAAATAACCATGTGCTTCATTACGGTAATCAATAGGAATTTTTGTTGAAAATCTATTATGTGCAGAGCACTGTTCCAGATCCTTGGGGATGTAAAGAGTTATAAAACACAGATCCTGCTTTTAAGTGTCTTTAATTTAGATGAAGAGTTAATACTTATATGATACATAAAACATACTTTTTGGATCCAGAAAAGAAGGAGGGAGAATATTTCTCTTTCTATGAAAACCAGATTAATTGGAAGTTAAACTTTCTGATGTATTCCCATGATGTTTTCACTTTTCTTTGCTCTGTCCTGTTTCCAACTCTTCTTTAGGGAAAACTTTCAGGCTTAGCCATGCCCAGAGTGGTCTGTTATGTTGTAATGAAGGGGAGAGGAATTTCCCTAAGTACACACACACACACACACACACACACACACACACAAGTACAGCTACAATATCTTTAAATAAATGTAGAGTAACTCATTCTCTCTGATCAGCAGGTATAGTTCAATGGAGACAAATAAACTAAAAACAATTCTATGAAACAGAATAAATAGCATTAAAACAGTTCTATTTACATGAGCATAGCACAAGTTGACATTGTCTATCTCTATATAAACATTCTGAAATAAATGTTAAATGAATCATAAAATACAATTCAAGTTATGTCTTCACACTAAATTCATTAAGCATTATTAAAGAGAGTTTAATGTAAAAAGGTGAACTATAAAATAAATTAAAATGGTAAATATTTAGAGTATCACTAAAAATTTAAAATACTCAAACTGAAAAATATATGTGATAACTATGCTGCTCTTCATATTTGCAATATTCACAAATCAATAAATAAAATGATCATGTTATGTTAAATGAAAGAATCAAGAATTCAACTCTGTAGTAAGATCTAACTGTTTATGTTAGGTTATTTTCTCTCTAACTATCTAATTACCTGTATCTATCATTTAGCCAGCTATCCATCCATATACGGCTTTATGGTAATTTCAGGACAAGTATAAATTTGTGTAGTTTTTATTTTTTCCTCTGGCTTTTTTCTGTGTTTTTGAAACTTTCTGTAAAAATTAGATATCGGTATTATTATAATAATCAGAAAAAGAGTGTCAGTCTTGTGTGTAAATTTCCCTAGCCTTCTAGAATGCTACTTGTGCCAAAATATTTCAAGAGACTGAGAATGGAGTAATGCTCTGAGAGTCTTTTATTTACTTTTATAACTCCATCCTGAGGAATCAGAGACATAATTAAAGGTTATTCACACAAGTAAATTAATACCAGCATTACTTATAAACATTTGGAAAGAATCTAATTGCAAACAATTGGAAAATGCTTAAATATTATTGAAATAATCATGAGATGGAATATGCAACCAGTTAAATCACACTGGGAATTAATATTTAATGATTTGGAGCATGTTGATAATATAACATAAGAATAAATACATACAAACACTTTTTACAATATAATATCAATATCAGCTCATACACAGACCTACATTAAGGCCCACATGGATTTTATACGTTCATAGAATAGTACCAAAAGGAAATACATTAATATAGCAGTTCTTCCAGAGGTATTTTTATTTTCTTTATGCTTTTTTATATTTTAAAATATTCCACGCTGAAAAAATATTGCTATTATAATCAGAGAAAAGGATAAACGGTGCAAAAATTTAGGCTAGGTATCAATCTCTTGATTAGGTTTAATAAAATGGATACAAGAAAAGTGATGGAGCATTTTCTCATTGGGCCTGACATGTAATTATGGAAGTAAGACAGAAGAAATAGGAAAGTGGAAATGTAGTTAGTTCCCTCTGGGTGTACGAATTTCTTAACTACAAGAAAACACACACTAAGAAGGCTTCTGTGGTTAGAAGATAGATTCATAATTTAGGAATGAGGATGTTGGAAGCTACTCAGAAGTCATTTGACTTCCAGCAGGACTAGATGAGCACTGGTATTGTATTGTCTTGTGGCTGAAACAATAGCCTGGAGGAAGTTATCCCGAGTAATTTCCATGTGCTGTGTTTATGTTATGGCCTGCCGGAGAGTTTTTCTGTAAGTACTGTCATGAGTCTTGAGTGCCAGCAGGCTCCCTGGCCTGATGCTTGTTCCAAGACGCCAGATTCACAGATTAGACACACAGGGTACATATCGAATTTTGATGAGCATCTCACTAATTAGCTAGCTCAACCTTATGTAACTACCAAGGGGTTCGGGAAAGAAAGAAAATAACCTCTGCTTGTTTCCCTAAATACCCAAAAGAACTTATGCTGCTGTATTCTTAAATAATTTCCAGGTTTTTATGGTATAATTTTGAGATTTTACTAAAGTAAGTGGCCGAAAAGGACAGGAAGCAAGGATCAGTATATTTTTTTCCACTCGTCCCAAGAAACAAAAGAGATTCAATCTGGTTCTAGTAATACAGCATACTTGAGTGAGAAATTGCTATGTATTTCCAATAGTCCTTGACTTAAAATGTTAAAAAAAAAATTGAGATAAAATTTATTTTTTTTCCTAGCTGTGTGACATTATCAAGCTATTTAACCTCTCAATTTCAGTTTCCTTTTCTGTAAAACAAGGGTATTTACTTTATAAGGTTGGCGTGGGCTTTAAATTAATTTATTGTTTTGGATGTGCAATGCAAAGCATCAAATCAGTATAACACTGTTAATTCTCCATTGCCCTTTCTTTTTTCTTATGACCTATGGTCAGCGAGAGTATGGAATTTCGTGTCAAGTGCATATGTGTTTAATTCCAAGATCAGCTACTTGTTAACTGGCCATTTTTAAGCCTGGGTTTCAATGTTTTCGCATATAAAATGGGATAATATTATCAATATAAACCATCAGATGGTTGAAAGTATTGAATAGAGTATGGGGAACATTTTATTCTCCATCATTTAATTTGCATGTAATTATCACAACTGTCCCTAAAACATATGTGTTAGCAGAGACAGTAAATAAATTTCACATGTTCACACAGGTGGTAAAAGGTAGTATTCAGCTCCAAATCTTTCTGACATCAAAGTTTCTTCCCACTTTTTCAAGCTTCCACCTTATGGTTGAGGTACCTGGAAGCCACGCCAACCTGTGTTTCTAGGTATCTTCATTGCACTTGGTAAGTTTCTCTGGACTTCTGTGTCCTCATCTGTAAAATAAGAAGCCACATTAAGTGCATTTGTGCAATCTGGATTCGTTTGAGTTTATGGGTTCCTCCAAGCTTCGCAGGAAGAACTTTGAAGGGAACTGAGGCAACCTGAAGTGTTCTACTTCTGCTGCTTCAAAAAGAGCAGCTTTTCTGTTATCTCCTTTATTTTCTTATTTACATGCTTAAGATTTTGTTTGTACAAAAGACATCGTTGTTAAAAAGAAAAACAAAAAGCTTGGGGGCTGGCCTGGTGGCGTAGTGCTTAAGTTCCCTTGCTGTGCTTTGTGGCCCAGGGTTCGCCAGTTCGGGTCCTGCGTGCTGACCTAGCACTGCTTGTCAAGCCTTGCTGAGGCGGCGTCCCACACAGAAGAACTAGAAGGACATACAACTAGTATATGTAATTATGTACTGGGGCTTGTGGGAGAAAAAAAAAAGAGGAAAATTAGTAACATATGCTAGTTCAGAGCCAATCTTCCTCACCAAAGAAAAGTATAACTTAAAAAAAGCATGAAAATCACTCAGGTGTTCTCTAAGGATCTATTCATTCTAAAATATTTAATTCTAACTAAATATATCACAGGGCCATGGAAGTCAGAAAGTCAGAATAAATGACAGATTAAGTAACCAAATGACTGTTTAACCCCCGAAATGTTTACCTAGAACATATGTGGAATATGAGTGGATGCATGAAGCAAATTTTGGGACAATTGCTTTCACTGCTATTTATGATAAAAAGTAAGTACTTGGATCAAATAAGCAAAAATGAAGAAGATTAAACTATTTGAGTATGTCTAAGCGATTGGTAGATAGCTTTCAAGAAAGTGTATTGATAAAGGTATTATCAACCAGAAGAAAGGTTGGAATCAACAAATTAAACAGCAGATGGTCCAGGAGCACCTACGAACCAAGAGAAGTGGAACGACGCATTAAGAGATGTAATCAAATCACAAAAGTCACTGATAAAATCGGTCCTGATCATTCATGGCCAATTGACTGATACAGTCAGAAGGAGCAAGAATGCATTTCTCAGGACTTTGGGGGTTAGAGCTAGAACTGGAAGGCTGTAAGCAAGGATATGGGTGCTTCATCACATCTTCTGGTTCATTCAGTGATTCACTCAATATACATTTACTAAGGATGATATAAGAAATGAATAAGTGATAGAAAATTTATTGAATAGTCAAATTAACTTTCTGGGACTATTATTTATATCATCAAAATAATGAGTTCTCAGGAAAGGACAGAATTCATCTAAAATAAATTAAAGATTATGTTTGAGGAAAGATTCAATAATGTAATGAGAGAAATTTAACGTAACATTAGTGTGTAGCAGAGACAGTGCCTAGTAAATCAATAAAACCAGATGCCATGGAGAAGAACCTATGTTGTTCTGTGATTCTGTCCATCTCCACTGCTGCTACCCTAGGTGTAGTCTTTCCCTTGGAGTTCTAAAAGTGTCCTTCTAACTGGTCTCCGTGTTTCTATCAATCCCTGACTATTCCTTGCCCACAAAGCAACCAGAATGCTCTTTTTAAAATCAAATAGACGATGTTTTGCCCCTACCATAAGCCTCCAGTGGCATACTATACTACAAAGCTCCTCGACATATAGACCCGGCTCTCTCCAGCCTCATCATGTGCCGCTGTCGCTCTCCATCAGTACTGACCCTTGGACTTTTGTCTATTTCTCAATCACCTTAAGTCAATCCAACCTTAAGGCTTTTGTACCAGCTATTCCAGCTGAGTCGAATTCTCCTTCCTGTGATCTTTCTATAGAGAACTTTTTCTAACCTAAGCATACATATAATTTTCTCTGAATGTTGCTGACCATCCAATCTGAACTAGCTCCTCAGACACTTCCTATTTCAGCACTCTAGCTTTCTA
This sequence comes from Equus asinus, assembly GCF_041296235.1. Classification (NCBI taxonomy): domain Eukaryota; kingdom Metazoa; phylum Chordata; class Mammalia; order Perissodactyla; family Equidae; genus Equus; species Equus asinus. The sequence continues at coordinate 67,616,783 of NC_091798.1, forward strand.
CTGGATCTGTGAAATTAAAAAATTTATATCTCTTATTTAATCACCATCTCCTGTATGTCTAGTTGTTACCTGGTACATAATAGGTACTCGATATATATATTTATTGGTTGAAATGTGTAAATAAATACATACCTTACAAAAAAACCCAATTGTGGCGGTTGTTTCCAGTCCAAACTAACAGAGAAGAGTGTCAGAAACAGTACCTATGGCTTAAAACTACTGTTAGAGTTGCTTGGACTATGTGAACTAAACAATGCCCATCTAGAATTTTCACCTAAACAATGTCTTCTCACAATTTTTACCAAGACTTGCCGAGATAGTGCTTTGTCTGAGAAACATCAATGAAAGAGAACATTTCACATTAGAAAGAGTCCTAAGGAGGTAAGGAGGGAGATGAAAAGTAATGCATATTCATATTGTATACGTTCCATTTAATCATCAAAACAACTCTGGGATGTTTTTAAATATTTTTATCCCTGTTAATCAAATACAAGAACTGTGACCCAAAGAAAACAAGGGGCAAGCCTATCATACAGGGATTATTCAGTTCGTGTTCCTCTAATTCAAAATGGCTTTCCATCAAACCAGGTTAGCAACATCTTCGAAAATTCATTTTAAAAGCAACAAACTTCTTCCTTCAAACCAAGATCTTATTTGGAAGCCCAATACATAAAAGAGGAAGTAAGTAAAACTTTTCATTTCTTTGTCTTTTGTGGAGAGCTGAATTTCCCCTTCTGAGTGGCTCACATGTTTCTTTTGTATATTTTCATATCTTCATGCAGGTTCAGTCAAATCTTAAAAGCTTAGACGTCAGTCTGTCTTCTGAAAGTCACTGTGCCTACAGGTATGTTTCTAAGTTGATCTCATTGGCTTCTCCCAATTATATTTAGAGGAAGAGCATAGGGACAAGGATATAGTTGAGAAGGGATTTGTTTTAAAGCTGTATTTGCTCTGTTTTACTTGGATTATATGGTCATGTGGAATACTTTTAAGTCAGCTGATGGAAGTGGTGCTATATGACTACTGATTAATTTTATAGTTAATTTCCAGTTAACATTACAATTTTTTTTTTTGAGGAAGATTAGCCTTGAGCTAACATCCACCACCAATCCTCCTCTTTTTGCTGAAGAAAATTGATTCTGAGCTGACATCTGTCCCATCTTCCTCTGTTTTACATGTGGGATCCCTGCCACAGTGTGGCTTGATAAGTGGTGTGTCGGTCTGCACCTCGGATCTGAACTGGCAAACCCTGGGCTACTGAAGTGGAGCATGTGAACTTAACTGCTATGCCGCTGGGCCAGCCAGCAGTTAACATTATAATTTTAAAGTTATTACAAACTCCAAATACTGATCAGTTACGTAGATTGAGAGATACATATATATGTACATACATACATACATATATGAATATGTACATGCACTAATAGTCCATTCTCCTTTCTCCAATATACGTTCCCCAATAATTACCATAATTTTCATTTCCTTTAAATTCCCAGTTACTGACTCAAATAGAAAATTGAAGAATGAGGAACGTTTATCTCCTGTAACAACTAAGAGGAATGCTGGCTGAAGATTGCCACCTGACATGGGCAGCTCACATGTGATATACAGAATTAGGGTATAGTTACCCCTTTTATGCCCTGACTGGGGAAATTAACACATTGGCCCCAGCAGTGACATGCAAGGATGTGCTGGTGGTAGAATGACAGCTCATTTGAAGGGTCAGGTGCCAGGCTGAGTTGAATGTTCCCACCATTATGGCACTAAGTTTAGCTTATTCGCAGCTTTCCTCCTCTCTGTTCACAGGCCTTCCAGGCCTCATAAGTTTCAGGCCGTTTGCTACTCCTGGCGTGCTATTTCAGGCCTGGCTTAGGCATCCTTCATGTCATAGGCAGAAATCTCAAAGATGGTCATTTTCCTTGCCTTTACCCAGGCTTTATATTTTTCCCAATTAAACCTTCCAAATCCCCTAAATTATCTGATTATTACCCTTTCCCCAACAAACAGCCACCTGTATAACTTTCTAATAACAGCACAAGCATCAAAGAAGCTAACACTTGTCTCTTCCATCTTGAGGATAACTTATCTTTCAACTGTGACCAAGGGCAATTTCTGGCTCCTCTCTCACTTGAATATTGGGTAAAACATACTTTCTGGAGAGATATCACACTGCCCTTTTCCTTTAATAAATTTTTTGTAGTGCCTATAAAATTAATTGTATGCTAAGTCCCACCCCATGCCTAAATTCCTTCCTCGGGAGCTGGACAGGGACGCCATCGTTCATCCAGAGCTTCACGGTCCTGCTCTAAGGATAGGTCACCGAATACTCACCCCACACACAGAACAGCATTTCATTATGTCAGTGCCATTTTCTCCTGGGCGCTCTAGAATACATGGAAGTGAGATTCATGCCCAGCAATTTTTTCTTCCCCGCTGTTGATAGGACTATAAATTGGTGCTGTTAATCCTTACACTTAGACATTTTTTCACAGTCCTTCCAATTATAAATTATAAAAGTAGTGATCATCCTTATACCCTAGTCATTTTTTATTTCATTATGTTATACTATACTATTTTACTTTAAAAATATTTTTAATATTTTATTATGCTATACTATACTATTTTACCTTTACTTTTTTGTCTATTTTCTCTCATGAATTGTATTTGAAAGCCATCGAGAGAAGGAACTTTTTCTTACGAGAACATTCTACATTATTTCCCAAACACTGAATATTTCCTAGCCCATAGTGTTTCCTCAGAGATTAAAAAAATTAATGCAGTGTTTATGGCTTGGAGCAGTGTATATTGATGTTTGTGCAACAGTGAATGGTAACAGCAGCTGACTAGACAGAAACTTGTCTTTAACTGAGAAAAAGTTCTAAGCATGTCACTTTCCTCACTCAATACAGGGCAGTGATCACTTGGCCATTGTGATTCCAAAAAAACTGTAAGAATTCAAGACTGCATTGTAATAGGTGGTGGTGATATAAGCATGTAGCAAAAAATGGTTTCTGTTGGTTGCATTGACCCTCCTTTCCGGGAAAGACAGTGTAGTTTTCATTGTTTACCTATTCTTCAGTTGAGTGGGTACTTTATGTGTTCCCAAGATTTGGCTAATGCACAATCATCCAGCGATCAGAGCAAAACCATATCTGGCTAAAGCTTGGGAATGCATGCCTGGGTGTTTTGGAGAGATAGGAGATAATAGCCACTACTTACCAAATGCTTCCTCTGCCCAGCACTGGGAGATTTTTGGTCTTGAAACTGAGGCTGAAGGAAGTTAAGTGCCATATCCAAAGTAGCACAACTGAGACCAGGTGAGCTCCCAATAGACAGAATAATTAAAAGCTACACTTCAAATTCACTGTATTTTTTCCATAAATGTAAATATCTATATGTATTAATTTTAGACATTTCTGTTAATATTAACATGATATGTAAATAACTTTTGTGAACTCTATACTACCAAGAGATCAATACTATGTATTTCCCCACATTTAATTTGTTTTCCAACTAAAAATTTCCTTGGCTGATTCTTCACTACTTTAGTGTTTAAGTATTCTTTACTAGGGTGGAGGGAACCCTTGTCATCTTAATCACGTTGCCTCAAGACTGAGAAAAGGGTCTAGATAAGTATCAGATTGCATAAGTAGAGAGCAATAGTTGATAAATCACACAGGTCAATCATACTTTTATCTAAAGAAGCAGTTAACCCTCTGTTTAGAGAGTACCATGCTGTTTTAAGTAATGAATAAACATTATTAAATCATAGGACATGCAAAGATTATAATCAACAATATAAAAAATATTCAAAAGCAAATTGGTCAAAGAAATACTTCACTTTAATACTGAATTTTGTTTCACTGTTTTTCAGTGGAATCCTCTTTCCAAACCACTACAGGATGCAAACCAAGATATCTATTTTAAAACTTATATGTTGTATTTTGCTCATTCAAATATGTGTCTTCTGTAATTATTGCATAGTAATTATACCACAATCTTAACAGCAAAAATTCAGTACTGGGAGGAATTATAAGTAGAAAGAGTGAAATTGTCTAAAAGAGGGTTCTTCTCAGAGTACACTAAGTTGTTCTCAAGGTAGATTTCAGCCTGTGATACACTATTTCTGGCCGGTGTCATTGAATGATTCAGTCAATGAATCTAGTATGTAGGCAGACAAATTTAGATTGGTGTTTCCCAAAGTTCTTTGACCATGAATCAGCTTTAATATTCTAGTAGTTTGAGACAATACCAGAAGTTTGTCATATGTAACATATACTAGGATTAAAAAGGTGCCAAAATATGGCTCTGTAAATAAATTAACTGCCAAAATTATAAAAATATGGTCATAAAAATATTTTTACTACATAAGAAATAGACAAATCAGAGAACTACATCATCTCATTTTATTAAATAGTATATATATATTATCACCTAGTAAAATTTAACAAATTTACATTGAAATTACATAATAAGATATATGATACCATTAACTAGATCAGAGGTCAGCAAACATTTTCTGTAAAGCGCCAGATAGTAAATATATTGGCCTTTGTGAGCTACACAGTCTCTATCATAACTAATCAACTCTGCCATTGTAAGGCAAAAGTAGCCATACATAACATGTAAGCAAACGTGTATAGCTGTGTTCCAATAAAATTGTATTTACAAAAGAAGAAACAGGCCCTATTTGGTTCAAGAACTGTAGTTTGCCAACTTATGGACCTAGATTATTAACTCAGTTGTAGACAGTGCAATGGTTAGGTAGCATACAGTGCCCATACATCAATGCAAGGAAATAACCAGAGCAATTGTTCAATAAGGAACCAATGGCACATTCTTTGATATGGTGTATCTTTTTCTTAAAGGCAGATTAAATGCAGAAAAGTTAGAAGAATGCTATAGGTATACGTGATATTTTACCTGTGACTTAAAATACATTTTAGCTAAAAATTTATAGTTATTATAGAGCAATTTACTTTTTTCCTTCCTTCTTTTCTTCCCCTTTTTCCCTCCTTCCTTCCTTTCTTCCCTCCCTCTTTCCTTCTTTCTTTCCTTTTCTTTGCATTTATTTTACTTTACTTTTAGTTTTTCTTTATTTTTCACAAACCTTTTATTAACATCTTGCAGAACGCGATCTTTTCAAACATAGTATGGGAAATTCTTTTTGAGATAAGTCAGGACAATAACGCATCTTGTTTTATATAATTATAAGCATTTATTTTTCCTTTCAGTGGCTGTATTCTCCAGATAATTGTCTCAATTTTCTATTTGTCATTGCTGATATAACTTATTTCTTAATTTATTTGTCAATGTACACACTAGTAGAAACAACTCAGTCTTAGTATGGAAAGATAAAATTCTTCTTCAAAAATGTGATATTAAAAAAATTAAAAGATTCAATTCATAATACAGCAATCTCCAGTAAATACAGCAATCTCTTACAACCACCGAATAACTACTAACCTTGATCATTTTCTGTGTCTTTTATGTTCAAAGAAGTCTAGAGAATTTGCATCCATGCTCCTCTGACACAATATTGGAGTGTAGTCTTGAGCAATCAAAACTGATTCAACACATTTGAGATTTGGTGTTATCTGAAGTCCTCTCCTTACATAGGATTCATCAGTAACAGAAGAGAAGCAGGGCAAAAAAACCCTTTAGGCAAGCCCCCTACATTTATCATTCAGTAAAGGGAGGTATTTAGGCTAAGATGTTGGGAAACAGGCAGAATGCAGGAAACTTTCAAGGAGGGGAAGGCAGGAAGAAAGAAAACAAAAGAACTCCATGATGGTGCTTTGGTCACCCAGGAAACCAGTCTTTCTTCGTGACGAAATACCATAGCATCACATTAGACTTCTCTTCCTGTTATCTGTTCTATTTGGCTTATAAAAGAATTAATCAAAGAATTATGAGTCAGTTACTCATCATGTGATGCTTTGACAAAGCACAGGGACAAATGGAGAACATGGTAGCATAGTTGCAGCAAACCTAAAAAAGCAATCATTTCCAAGGCATTTCACTCAAAAGAGCTTGAAGCCATCTAGAGCCAATTTCTTCAATGGGCAGAAAATAAAACAAAAGGACTCCTGAATCAAGCAGGTTCATAAAATTAGTTAGTAAACAAATGAACAAAAGAAATGATTGACGTAGGTGCCAATTTGGGCCTAGATTTTGCTTTAATTTAGTATCTTTGTTCTTTTGCATTTACCAGATTGTTACTATATTGTATACGTATATCTTTATACACACATATACCCGTACATACATACATATCCTTTTTTAGAAAAAAATGTATAACTTCTTTTCCAGAAAATAAAAATAATGGGCTTCTGGAATTATTTCCTGGAAATTCTTTTTCGCTAGAGTGATTTCTTCTCCTTCTGAATCATGGATACTTTTAATTCCAATAATCATTCACACTGGAAAACTTCAAAGCAGCTCCTCTTCAGATTCTCCCTCTCCTCTCTCAACCAGAGATTGATGAAGCTCTCTCAATGATAGCTCTTATTTTTATTGCTTAAAACCTGTCTTCTTATTCATCCTAACTCTATCTAACTCAATCAGGCCCTCATTATTCCTATTCTGAACTACTGCAACAGCCTCCTAATTCTATCTTCTAACTCTGGTTTACCCTCATTCCACTCCAAATCTTATACACAGCTCCAAGATCATGTTTCTACAATATGGATCTCAACAGATTAAACTTTTGCTTTAATAATTTAATGTCTCCCACTGCTTAGGCAAAAGCCCAAACCGTAGTCACTATTATACTCACAATATATTATTTTCTACTGCCAAAGCTTTTGCAGGCTATTTCCTGGGTCCATACTGCTAGGTCGCCAAATCCCTCTCTTTTCTTTAATTTCTCAATGTCTCTTCCAGGAAAATACCTGTTTGTTATAAGTGAAGCAGCTTAAAAGTTACCTTTTTGCTGAAATTGTAGAAGGCATCATGAGTTCAGCACTTCTTACTTCTACACATAAATAAATAAAACAATACAATATAGTGTCTTCCCAAGAAAGTTATTGTATTCGCTCATCAAGGAAAAGGATAATACTTTATTCATGTCACAGTGCCCAAGACAGTTCACTGACTGCACCGAAGGATTTGGAGTGTGGGTATGCATGTAGAAAATGCTCCATCCATCAGAAATGACTGCAAATTTATTCTTCTGTCCCAGAACTATAGAAAAATCTCAGGAGCTGAAGGGTAAAACAGTGGACACTAACTTTGGTGTGAGACAGTCTTAGGTTTTATACCTGGATCTATCTCTAGCTTTACGATCTGGCTCAAACTACTTAGACTCTCTAGGTCTCATTTCTTAATATGCAAAGTGGAAAAAATAGTATCTACAGATTATGGTTTCAGACATGTTTTTGTTAGTGTTCAAACGAGTAACAGCAATTATTGTTATTATTATTAATTTAATTTCACAAATTATTCATTTATAGTCTTTTGAGTATCTTTATATAAACCCCTTCATCAGAATCTCTTTGAAGATTACTCCAGGAGCAGTTCATCAGTAACTTAAAAATAATTTTTATGCATTCATTGTATTAATAACTTCATTTCATATTCAGAAGTTTATAAATGGCAATTATATTTACAACTTGGATCTGAATTTCTCTCCTCTTACGACTGCTTGGATCTGAACATAAAGATCTCTTATAGAGAGTATAAATTTTTGAATTTCTTTCTCATAGAAAAGCATCATCTTTGAAACTCCCCAATTATGGATTTAATTTGAGTAGTTCTTTACGTATTTATTATTTGTGTGTCCTAATGTCATACAAAACCTAAAAGAAGAATTATACACACCAAAAGAGTCTTCTAATTCAGGGGTAGAAAAAGGAATTACAAAGTTCTGATTAAAATTTTCTGGTATACCGAAAAGAAGATGAATCTATTTCTTAACTTTCTGTTAGAGGCCAATATTTTTCTCTATTATTCCTTAACTATATTTTTTAAAGACTTCTGCTTGATGGTATTTCCCTTTAAGTATAGTCTCATGATTATTCTTATTTATAATTGTGTTTATGAATAACTATTCTTCAAATCTGCAAGTTTCTTGTACATTTTACAGCTACAGAGAATATTTAGTATAACATTTATAAAGTATGACGGCATGTCTCTTTATTCAATTTTCTGAAGAAAGGTCACAAAATTTTGCACACAGAGGCATTACAATTAACAAAATGATATTTCATAAGAAACAGAAACTTTATTAGTGCTTGATCCATTCAATTTCTCAATAAGAAGTATTTTAAATATAAACTAGAAGGATTCTTTTAAATAAAATCTGAATTTAATAAGTATAATCCATAATTAAAATGGAGTGTTTGTATATGATGTGTACCAAAAGGAAACCAAAACCAATTTTTGATTCCATACAATTAAAGTCCTTTCATGGAATATAAAATCCCAATTAATTATTATTTTTTTCTCAACACAAAAAATTTGATAGGGCTTTTCTATCTTTGTCTTCTATTTACCTCCTAAAATATTTATCATGGCTTTATATGGAAACAGCTTATGACCAGGAAAAGTATAAAATTTTTGTATGAATAAAATTAATTATCATCTTTTGTCTACAAATAAGAATTACTTGAAATGGAGAAAAGACCATATTTCTGTATAATTAGAAAAAAAGCATCTTAATAAGCAGCTAAACTCAATGTTATACTAATTCTCCAGCTAAAGCCTCTTCTTTCCTTAAGAGTAACATAAATACTTATGTAATAAAAAGTATATATTTAGTATACCTTATCTTTTAGTTTATATTATTTGAAAAACCTACATGGTTTTCAGTGCATGCTAATCAGTGGGTAAATTGAAATGATTATTAAATAGAACATGAAGTGTGATTCAAGTGTTGTACTAGGTGCTATTTGTCATACTACTTTGGTGTAGGCTATCATTACATTTCGATTTCATCATTAATAATCTACTTTTTCTTCAGAATGTAAACCTAGATACGAGTTCGAAAAAATACAGCTCCTATGCTGTTTTAATTGGAGACCTGTCATATGACATTAATGAGAGTAGAAGGAATACTGAAAAGAATGTTGATAGCTTTAAGCTCTGACAGAAGCTAGATTTATTTTTTCCTTGCTTCAAGTTTTTTGCAATATGATTGTCTAATAAATTTATGCAGCTCGCATTTCAATGGAAGTCTGCCTTTGCATTAGCCTTATGAAAGTTGTAGTTATTTACTTTAAATTGCATCCTTATGTATTAATGTTCTATCAGTGAAATTCTTACCTAAATTTAAAAAAGATTATAACAGTACTTCAATGAATTGAGAAAATTATTCCCTAGCATTCCAGACAGGTAATCTCATTGACATATTTAGAATGGTGATAACTTTAAGTTCATTTTTAAGTTATATTTTCACAGACTTTTTTAAGGAAAACGGTTGAACACGCTGAAAAACATAAAAGATGTCTTCTAAAAAGGGGTTTTATGTCTGCAGTCTACTAAAAAGATGAATGATCTTTACTTCGACATAAATTAATTGCATTATCACTAGGCCAAATGATATTTTCTTTCAAAGACAAGAGATTAGTTAAGGAGTCCAAGGTTCATTTTGCTAGCTAAATGAAAATAAATTGGTGACAACTTAGAGTTAGCATCTAAGAACTCAGAGAGAATTGCTCTCACTTGAAAAGGAGATTAAAAGTTCTATAAATAAAGATACTTCTCTCAAAAATGCAAACCTGGCACCATTTCTGCCGATCTTTTCTATAAATCATTAGATAGGCAATGCACACATACTTGATGTTCAGCCAGCTTGCTCCAGTGCAGTGTAGAAGGCCCTTATCCTTTTGATCTGTCTTGTATTCATTCTGTTTGCTTTGTCTTATACCTTTCTAGTCATTAAATTATTTTGACTATTATTCCTGTTTGGATATACACACATATGTGTGTCTGAAAGAGAGAGATCACATACTGTGAAAAATCTCTCCAAGAATTTAATTAATAATAAATGAGTATCAAGACTTACACTCTTCATAAAGTGATGTCTATTAGAATGCAATTCTATATAAAAGAAAGCAATATAAGTGTAATGAACTTTCTCTTAAACAGGCTGCAAGAACATCTTAAGTAAAGACAGAATGTATGTGGGGTGGTAAGAAGAGTCTGGAGAATATGTTCTATGCAGAAAGCTCATGGAGTCATTGACATATGGTGAGTATAAAGAGAAATATTTGCAAGTAACATTAAAGACCTCTGAATGTCAACTAGAGAGAAGAAGCTCTCTCTGAGAGGCAATGAGAATCACTGAAGATGACTGAATGGACAAAAGGCATGATCAGATTTGTGATTCAGGAAGGTCTATATAATCCACACACATTAAGGGTTTAAGAAGAGCTTAGAGGTAGGAGACCACATTGTTCTCATTCAGCCTCAGTGCTCACGAAGAAAAAATACTAATATACTGAGCCCAAATTTTCTCTACAATTCCACAGATATAAATTAGACAAATATTTTTCATTCTAGAACTCAAATATCATTCTCATTTCTGACAACATGAGTTCACAAAGTTTCCTTTGATATTTGTACATGAAGAAAGTTTTAATAGTGGAAACTAAAAGATGTGCTTAATTAATAGAATTTAACTTACTCATCTATAAATCTTTACCTTACTGTCCATTAGAAGAGTGGGATAGACATAAACAGAAAGATAAACTAGGTTAGTTATTCTATTGAAAGCTGAGATATTGGAATCAGACCATGGTTGAGTATAGAGCTATATTTTGCTGCTAAAGGTCAAGGTTAATAAATGATTATAGTTCTAGGCATAAAAGGAAAGAATAGAGAGTCAAGCAGAGTTGACATATCCAAGTTCAACAATGGGTCAGAAGTTTTGAGAGTTAGGCTGAATAAATCAGTAATGGGGGAGAAAAAGAAAGAAGTGGTCAGTTGCATAAACAAAGACAGTGGAAGAAAGGAGCCGGAATTAAGGGAAAACAAGAGTAATTCTTTTTCAGTACCAGCATCCAGATCCAACAAATTCAATTTATGTTGAAATAACCTGAACTAAATAATTGTCAGTTCTTTAAGATATACTGTAGAACTCCACAAATAAGGATGAGAACACTGTAATATTTGAATTCAGTCAATGAAATATATCAAGAGAAAAGTAAATGCTACAAAATATGCTAAGAAATTGCAAATTGTTCTCCCTAAGAAAGCCAGTGATAAGAAGAGAAGTTCTCTTCTGAAGCAAAAGAAAAGTCAAACAAAGGGAGATGTTGCTAATTATCTTTATTTGGGAATTTCATCAAAGACTTGGCATTTTAGGGCTTGTGGTTAACATGATTCATTGCTTGTGTCTATGTTCTGTCTAGGTTTTCTTCAGTTTCTCTCCAATTATCTCTTAAGTAATTACAGTCAACTATCTAAATTGTTTTTCACCCAAAGAAGAAAAAACAATTTTTAAACAATGCCAGTTGTTTAATCATACCTTTTGGTAACACAATAAAAAACATAGCAGAAAAAGTGTCCAGGTCCAGGTCCAGTCATAGCCCCACTGTCTTCCTCTGTGTGTGTGATTTAGTGGCCTGTACCTAACTGGTATTGATGGAATCTAGAAGAGAGAGCTCTTCCTGGCACAAAATTCTTTAACTGTGTACTTCCATCCCATAATTCTAAGAGCTCTCGAAATTCTATTTTCAGTCTGCCTTGACTTCTTTAAATCTCTCAATAGAATTTATTATTGAGTATTTTGCAGAGCCCTTATTGATATTGAGTAATTACAAAGCATTGTAGGAGTAATGCTCTCATGAGCTATGATTCAGATCTTCCTATACAAAGAAAGCACCTTCGTTGCCTTTTTAAATGTTTTTAGAATCTCTTATAATTTTAATTCATTATTTCAAGGGAATTTATAGATTTTTAAAAAGTTACCTCTGTGTTGTTAGAAAGAATAATTAACAGTGGAAAGTTTGCAATGAACTATGCAAATATGAAGTGCCACTGATGAAACTGACTTATAAAGAAGGATCAAAACATAAGCTCAACCTGAGAAAAACAAACAAAACATACTTATTTAACGTTCAGAAATAGTCAGTGCCCGAGCATGGAGGAGAAAATTGGTTATCTTGCACATCATCTTCCATAAAGACTAAGAAATATAAGTAGTGATTCCATAATTCCACAATCCCATGATAACTAAAGAACAAATGAGAAAGTCCTATGTATGAATTAGGACAGTATCTAAGTCATAGGGACAAATAAATTTAAAAAGCTTTTCATTTAAAGGAACCCTAATAAAAATGCAAAAATAAAAGATAATATGCCTTTTTGCATGGAATTTTAAGACTGATGTAGAAAGAACCAAGGCAGCCATAGGCTCAGAGAAGTCACCTTCTTTTCTAGTCATAAGTCAGCTTTATTCCCATATGCTCCATTCTGTTAGATAGGTAGTAGTTACATCTGGCTGCACATTAGAAACTCCTAGATTTTTAAATATTAAAGCCCATGCCTCACCCATGAAGAGTCTGCTATACTTGCTTTGGAATGAGACTCTGAGATTGGTAATTTTTTAATAGCACCCCAAGTGATTCTAATGTGTAGAAAGGGCTGGGAATCGTTAGATGGAGGGAAAGATGATTCTAGTAGTTTATTCCCCGTTGGACATTGTGGTAAGCTCTTTCATTGCATTATCTGATTTAATCCTTCCAGTAATCTTGCACTGCAGTAATTATTCCACTTGTAGATGGAATAAGCAGAAAAATTAAATAAATAACTTCCCCAAAGCAACACAACTTAGAAATGTTGAAGCAAAGACTCAAACTAAGGCCGTATCAATTTGAGGCTGCATGAATTTAAGGCTGTATGAATTCAAAGCCTGCACTCTTAAGCATCTTTACTATCTAATTTCTGCATCTAGGTTGCAATAACAGAAGTATCCTTCCTTAATTTTTCCCTCTTTTTTCTGGCCCAAAGGTGCCATATGCTGTGACTCAAGGAGATTGTCCCCACTTCTTTAGAATTAGATAACATGTGAAAAACCGAGAGAAGAATGTAAAAACCTTTTGCCTCCACCAGGATCTGATGAATAGACACGTTTAGTAAGCTGTAGAAGGTATTTTATATTTTCCTTTAAATTATTAAAAACATATGGATATTGGAAATTTTGCTTTTAAAGTTATATTGCAAGTTTCTCTTTAAAAGTTGCAAAATCTGTACAATTCTGGACCTAAACAGAGGAAGGTCTTTAGCTATAAATCAGTTATGCTTTCTCCTGTTCACCATAGTTCCTGTGGATGCCTATTGTCTCATATGCCAGTGCTTCTCAAAGACTAATAGCATTTGCACACTTAACCTGGGGGTCTTATCAAAATGCAGATTTTGATTTAGTGTGACTGGAGTGGGGGCAGAGATTCAGCTTTTCCAGCAGGTTTTTAGGTTTTGCTGATGCTCCTGATGCTCAGACCTCAACTTGAGTATCAAGGTTAATGCCACCTGTCATATTTATTTACATTACTTGACTTTAATTATATCAATTAATTTTGTGTCTCCTATTATGGCTATCCTTATGTAATCTCAAATAAACAAGTTCACTCCTGCTTTACTGGATAAAAATAAAAGCATGTATTTATAATTTTTTTGCCTTTTTTTTCTAGAAAAGTGATTTTCTTTCGAAACTTGTCACATGGCATATAAGAAAGACTAAAAGTCCACTAAGGATCTAGGTTTAGATTCTCCAGCACAAATTCCCTCAGGCAACATTAAGAGAGCCATTTCATCCATACACACACAATGTGCTGCATTTGCAAAAGAGAAACCCAAAGTACAGGGAATTCTTTCCAGCATTGAGTCTAAGTTGACTCATCCCAGAAAGGGGATATCAGTCCACAGTTTCACAAGGCCTCCAGGGGTTATCTATTCAACTTCAACACAAGATGAGTTGCATGTTTATTGCTGACTTCCAACTGGTATAGTTGGTAGCTACATCTGAGAGGCAACAAGTCCTAAACCTCAAAGGGCACCTCCAGGCAGAGGCTGCCTTCCTTTGCCAGAAATTTCAGTCATTAGATCCTCAGTCATGAAGACTTCTAGTTCAAAGGAGTCATTAGGTCTGTGGGGTCCCCCAAATAATAGCACTTTTCTACAGAATCTCTTCCTGATCAGGAGAATCCTCTCTGTACTTATGGAATGAGGAAGTACAAGTATATAAAACATCAATACCAACTGAAAATTCTGTGGTAAAAGCCACAGAAATAGTACATTGAATGACCCAAATATTAGTTTTTCTTTCTCACTATTGGCAGTTCTCAAATGGCATCAGCTGAATCTGGGTGCCCCCACTGCCCATGGGTCTGGGCAGGATGGTGACCTAGGTGCCTATATACAACAGTGCCATAAAGTTTGAGTCTCTTCTCTCGCAAGTTTTCCCAGCCTAATTGGTTGAGTGCATATGGCCTTCGATACTTCCAGGAGACAGGAGGACATCACTTCCATCCCTATTCACCTTGTCTTTAGAGCAACTGAGTCTAGGGCAAAGATGCTGGGAATGATCAGGGGCATGAGGGGGGAAAGCAATTCTATTTCAGTGAGCAACATCTATTTGCCTTTGGTTTCAAGCAGTGTGGCAGCAGCAGTAGCTTGATCAAATGAAACTTCCATATTTTCTATTCACTGCAAATCCTACATTGGGCAGTAACATCTTCATTAATAACAGTATTTCTTTCAGCTTTGGATATACCTGGATTTGACAGCCACAATCACATTGCTTTCTATCTGTGCCCACAGGGTTTATACTCCTTGGCTTATTTGGGATTGACTCACAGAGTGGTGCTTCCTTTTATGAAGTTCACATGAACCTGTGGGATCTGCTACTCACTAAAATAAGATCTAAGTTCTCACTCTGTTTCAAAATAAGGACTAAGGAAGTTTCCAAGGTGGGAGAGCTGACCACAAGAATTTATCTAGATTTCTTGGGGCCAGTTTTTTATTCTCCCTTGGTTAGCCTTCATCAGTATTGTAAATTCAATCTAGGGCAGAAGAATTCCAAATAACAGTCAATACTTCATATATGGTTTCCCATGGAAAACGGTATGTCACAGGGAAATCTCCCTAAGAGAGTCAAAACTCTGTTTCAGCAGCCAGGAGCCACTTCACAACACTCTGAGCCATTTTACTGTTATCTCCAAAGCTATCTCAGTTTGACATAATAGACTGCAGGGGACCACGGGGAAGAGTGGAGCTCAGCCTTAAGAAGGCACAGCTGTTGCCATTCTTCATTAATAAGCAATAAATGCTTTGCTCTCTCTTATCCTCTCAGCGAACCATCCATTGTTCTAAAGATTCACCTGCTTCTACCCATAGCAATTGTAAATTTTCCTCTTTTCATACTCAGTGTAGAAAATCATCTCTGTAACTTTTATCTGAATAGAGACAGAACCTTCCACCCCTAATGAAATTTTTCATTCTAGTTCTTATAATTGGATGGACCTGAGGCTGACCAAGAGATAACTCACTTCCTGGGCAGTGAGCTAGCATAACCAGGGCATTGTCTGTGAAGCTATCTTTGAACTGACTTCTGGCTACTGGGTCCACCTTTGGCTAATGAATAGGCAATAAAATGAAAGACCGTTTATTACCTGGTTGCCCATAAAACTGGGTCAATATGTTTGCTACTAATCTTGTGGACCCACTTCAAATCTCATTAACTGGGGGGCTGGCCCCGTGGCCGAGTGGCTAAATTTGCGCGCTCCGCTGCAGGCGGCCCAGTGTTTCGTTGGTTCGAATCCTGGGCATGGACATGGCACTGCTCATCAAACCACGCTGAGGCAGCGTCCCATATGCCACAACTAGAAGGACCCACAACGAAGAATATACAACTATGTACCGGGGGAGCTTTGGGGAGAAAAAGGAAAAAATAAAATCTTTAAACAAAAAAAAAACTCATTAATTGGTCCATGAGGGCCACATCCTTCCTCCTCCAGAAAGTCTTGTCACTGTACCATCCAGTCTTCATCAACTGTCAAGAAGTATGAATTGTCTGAGATTCTTCCCTACTTGTAAGGTAACATGTTCCTCTGCCACAACTTCATGGATGCTATGAGAAAAAAATATCATTTCTGGGTCAGAAAACAGGACATTATCATTCTCAACAGTAGCAGTAGCCAGAAGAGCAGCCCTTTTGCCAAAATCCTGAACCTCAATTCCCACAGGGTGGTGTGGAGAGAGTCAAGTAACATCTGGCATGCAGGGTTGTTACAGGAGAGAATCCCCCAGCTAAAGAAATGGGAAATTATTATAATGGACCGTAAACATTCCTGCCCTTTGCTCCAGAGTAATAAGCTATCTTCCAAAGCTGTTTACTGTACGTCCTTAAAAGATAATATGGAACAAAGGCAGTCAGTACCTTTTCTCTCAGGATGTGCAAATATGTGAGAAGCCCATGAAGAATTGTCTCACTACAGAGACAAGTCCAATATATCAGTAAACAAAAAATAAGAGAGAACCAAACACACGTGTAGAAACAAAGAAATGGCAGGTTGGATAACACAATTAACATCTCAGGCAAATTTTATTTATAAGCCACATGCCTAAAACCAAAAGTTGGAGGGATTGTGAGTAATCTTCTACTGTGAAATTTTCTCCTCGTTCTTCAGTTGCCCACTGCTTTGGGTGTGTAAGGTCTCAGAAGAGGGAGAGGAAGTCTAGATTCTCAATGGTAGCCCCAAGTCATGCTTCTGTTGGGTCCACTTTATTCCCTGGAAGAGCTCTGGGGAAGCCCTGATGTTATTCGTCCACTCACCCCCCAGTACTGGGCTCAGTCTGCCGTTTTACTGTATCACGCAATCCATCAACAGCAGCATGGCAAAGCGCAAGGCTTCAGCTCGAAAGTCTGTTCCTAGATAATTCTCTTGCAGTGGCTTCTCACCCTCCTACACCCCAGGGAATTCCTGTAGTCTTTATTTTGATTATTCTGATCCATTCAAAATCGTTTTTCTTCTGTGGCATCTTTGAGGCTGGCCTAGGGCAAAGAGCCAGCAGCCTGACCTCGTGTACCATCTTGACAGCAATAGCATCTGTTTTGCTTTTATCTTTTTAGACTTGTTCATTTTCTTGTCCATTTTGGCTCAGAACTGATAAACTCATCTTCACTGAGTGATATTGAATGTCACTCTTTTTACTTACTATGTAATTGGATTTAAAGCTGATCGTGTTAGGCGTTAAACAATCAATATATTATTTTTTTCCTTGCTTTTGTTATTGTAGCTTGTTTTTCTCTCCATCCAAAATCCATTTAATTTCTTTTTTTCTATCCCATTTTACTCTGCTGTAAAATATAAAGGCTCCAAATCAAGAAAAAGAGTAAAATGCAATCTGGATTGAATTTCATGATAAAAGGTATTCTTAAAGCAAAGAGATTTTTTAACAGTCAAGAATTTTTTCATCAATAATGTAAGCTGCTTATTTTAAATTGTAGCACTATTACAGATGTGCATGATAAATTGCTCCTGAATGCGTGCTATCCCACAGATTTGAAGCATATGAGCAGGATGAACAGCATGTTGGCTATGAAGTAACACAGTCCTTAGAGAAAAGCTTGGCAAAATAGAGAATGCATTCTATTTACTAGCAAGTGCTGCCTCACCATTTAACAAGAAGATTATTACAGAAAGAAAAGGAAAGACAAGCCCTGACTTGGCTAAATTTTGAATTCACCATCCTCCTTGACTTGCTCTTCCAGGCTCTAACTTGGACATAAGGTTACCCCTTCCCAAGTAAGAGCCACTCCACTCTGACTTTGCCTGGCAGTTTTCTATGCTTAAACCATTTCTGATCTTAGGCCTTTTAGTAAAACTCCATTCATCCTGGAACCAGTTTTCAGCTATTGTCCCAAAGTATTGATTTTAGCTTCAAATGTTCTCTTCATCAAAGATTGTTCCTGAGGAAGTAACTGTTTAAATCGGTGTTTCTTAAAGTGTGGTTTGACTGAAATATAATTTTCAGGTCCAAGGATTTTTCTTTTTTTTAATTAAACTTCCTAGGTGATTCTGAGTACACAAATGTTTGAGAAGGACTGCTCTAAACTAAAGGAATGAATAACACCAAAGTTACAGGCAAGATGTTTTAACCTGCGTGCAGCTACAGATAGCATGCTTTGTTTTATTTTTTAAGCCACGTATCTCACCCAGGGGAAATGTTTTATTTTCCAAATCTAGTTCATTGTTGTATATTATATCATTACCATAGCTTTTATCATCATACATGACTAATTTGACTGATTTAATTAATCAAAGGGAAATATTGTGGAATGAGGAGCTTAATATTAATTGTATCACAGAAGTTGAGACAATTAAAATGATCCCTATAAGGGACAAAGATGAGAGAAGAGAATAGACACCAGGAAATTTGCTTGGTCTCAACACAGGTATCTGTTAGGAAATGGTATGTGAAATTGTTTCAATTATTATCTTCTTAGTATAACCAGAGTGTGATAGCCATTCTTCTATCCATTTATCCAATAAACATTTAAGGAACATCCACTATGTCCTTGGCACTGTGCTCAGGATACTAGGATTAGACAAAGCCCCTGTTTTCATGGAGCTTCAAGCCTTCTGAGAAAAATATTTGAAGCATTTTAATTCATGTTTGTGACAAGCACAGCAAGAGGAAAATACAGTGTAAAGTGAGCATACTTTACATTGTACCTCAGCTAGTTGAAGTGGGTAGAAAAGCTGTTCCTGAAGCAGAGACCTGAAGCTTCCACTGGAAACTTAATTAGTAATGAGGAGAGGACTGTTACAGCAAAGGAGAGCAGTATATGTGAAAGCCCAGAAATGGGAAGAAACAACTCCGTCAGGAAAGGCAAGGTGGCCACAGAAACTGGAGGCCTGTGAATAAGGGAGAAGGTGATCTAAGATCAATCCGAGAAGAAATACAAGTGACCTTTCATGCAGAGCCAGGAAAGCCAGAGTAAGGGGTTTGGGGAAGCCATTGAAGAGGGTAGACAGGGCTATTAAATGGTCAGATTTACTTGATTAAAAACTGTATGCTCTGGACATCGACGTGCCAAAAAATGAATCTGCACACATACATTACACCCTTCACAGAAATTAACTCCAAATGAATCAAAGACTTACAGGTGAAACACAAAACCATAAAACTCCTAGAATATAATATAGGAGAAAAGCTAGATTACTTTGGGTACGGCCATAGCTTTTTAGACACAACACCAAGGGCACAATCTATGAAACAAAGAATTGATAAGCTGAATTTCATTGAAACTAATCATTTTTGCTCTGCAAAAGACATTATAAGAGAATGAAAAGACAAGGCACAGACTGGAAGAACATATTTACAAAAGATATATCTGCATAAGGGATGGTTATCCAAAATATACAAAGACCAGAGGTGGAGAGTGGCTAGTGGGGTCTTAGATGAAGGTAGTCGAAAGGTACAAACTTCCTGTTATAAGATAAGTAAATACTGGAGATATAGTGTACAACATGATGACTATAGTTAACACTGCTATATGGTATATTTGAAATTTATTCAAAGAGTAGATTCTAAGAGTTCTCATCACAAGGAAAAAAACGTTTTTATTTCTTTCTTTTCATATATATGAGATGAAGGATGTTAACTAAACTTATTGTGGCAATCATTCCACAATATGTGTAAGTCATTAGTCTGTCCACCTTAAACTTATGTTTAAATATACATACTGTTAAAATTAAACATACAGTGCTGTAAGTCAATTTTATCTCAGTAAAACTGAAAAAATCCAAATAAATGGGGGATATTCAACAATATTGCTGCACTAAAAATAATTTTCATTTTTGTAAATTCAAAAAACCAAAACCAAAATAAACAAAGAACTCTTGAAACCCAATAGTAAGAAAAAAACAAGCTGACTAAAAAATGGGCCTTACAGATTACCAAAGAAGAATCTCAGAGGTCAAATAAGTATATGAAAAGATGCTGCGTATCATAATATCATCAGGGAAATGCAAATTAAAACAATGATAAAATACCACTACACATTTATTAGAATGGCCAAAATCCAATTACACACCTAATAAAATGTCCAAAATCCAGAACACTGACAACACCAAAGGATGCGGTGCAACAGGAACTCTTATTCACTGCTGATGGGAATGCAAAACGATACAGTTAGTTTGGAAGTGGGTTTGACAGTTTCTTACAAAACGAAACATACTCTTACCACATGATCCAGCAATTGCACTCTTTGGTATTTGCCCAAAGAAATTGAAAACTTGTGTCCACCCAAAAACTGGCAGACAGATGCTTATAGCAGCTTTATTCATAACTGCCAAAACTTGGAAGCAAAAGACGTCTTTCAGGAAGTAAATGGATAAGTAAACTGTGGCACATCCAGACAATGGAATATTATTCAGGGCTGAAAAGAAATGAGCTATCAAGCCATGGAAAGACATGAAGGAAACAAATGCATATTACTAAGTGAAAGAAGCCAATTTGAAAAGGCCTCACACATGCTAAACAATTCCAATGATAGGACATTCTGGAAAACGCAAACTATGGAGACATTAAGAAGGTCAGTGGTTGCCAGGGCTTAGGTGCAAGAGAGATGAATAGGCAGAACACAGGGGATTTTTAGGGAGGTGAAAATACTCTGTATTATCTATAATGGTGGATACAAGCTATTCGACTTTTTTTCAAACCCGTAGAATCTACAAATTAATGTAAACTACGGACTTTGGGTGATAAAACAGTATATGCTTCTAGTTGTAGAGACTAGATTGCAGGAGGACGCATGCAGCTATATGGAGACCAGTTATAAATCTGCTGCATTGTCCAGGTGAAGAAGATGGTGACCTGGGCAAGAGTGAACACCATACAAATAGGTAGAATTGGTAGGATTAAATGCATTTTAGAAAATATAAATTGAAAAGACTTAGTGACTGAATGTGGAGTTCATACAGATAGATGCGTCAAGAATATCTTTCAAGTTATTGTCTTGAGCAACTGCTTCACTGATAAGGATTCTGGCTGCTGCTACCATTTTTTGTGAATTGCATCTTTTTCATCATTGATTATCCTTCTCCTTTTTTTTTTAAAGTTTGAAGTTTTTATTTTTGGACCAGGGTTTGATTCTAACTTCTCTTCCCTCCCCTCTCCTTTCTCTTCTTTGTCTTCTTCTATTCTTACCTTTTTTCTCTTCTCTCCTCTCCTTTTTCTTGTTACTATTCATCTTTTTTCTTATTTTCTCTATCTATCTCACTCTGTAGAAGTGCTTGTTAAATGTTATGTTGTCACAGGTTGGTCTCTCTGGAAACAGACACAGAGATGGAATTTGACACGTAGGATATTTATTAGAGATCGACACTTGGGCTCAGAGGGGAAGAAAGCAAGACTGGGCAGAGGAAGAAGTTAGACTGTAGTGCAGGCCAACAAAACCTCTGCCAACACCAAAGGAAACATCAGAAAGCAGAGGACCAGAGTTGTCCTGCAGAGGTCAGACTTTTATATCTTCATTGAGATCAGTTATTGCATGCCTGCTCTGGGAATGTGTACTTTTGGGAGAAAGGATTTTCTGTAGCTGAAGCAGACCCTGAAGGAGCTGACAACTAGAGTCTCTCTGTTGGGACCACTGGCTGCTGGATCAACAAGTCCTTCCTTGAAGAAGCATCTGGTGGTATATTTCCATCCACTATATATGGCTTTCTGATAATGACACATTTATGTCTTCAACCATGGCTGCTCTCCTAGGCTTCCATACAAACTATTTGGTATCTATATTTTGATGTTTCATACACCTCAACCTTTTCATGTCATCCTTCCTCCAAATTACTTCTAATATCTCATCCAGTGTCATAAACAGCATCATTATGAGTTGCTCAAACCAGTATCTTGGACTAATCACAATTTCTTCCTTTCTTTGACTAGTTGAAGTCAGTCATTATTAATTTGTGTCATTTTTATCTCCAAAATATACATGAGTCACCATACCCACAGTGACTACAGTCCCAATCCATTATCATTGTCTCTCTTCTAGTGTTTTACAATAGCCTACTAATTTGTCTTCTGGGGTTCACAATTACATGCCTACAGAACGTACTCCACACTACAGACAGAATCATCTTTTAATAAAATTAATCAGATCTTTACATAGAGTTTCTTAAACACTTACATGACTTCCCATTATTCTTAAAATAATATTCTAACTCCTTATTATAATTTCTGTTTCTACCATGACATGGTCTCTTCTTATCTCTATGACACCATCTCCCACTATGTTATTCTCTAGTTATTTTCTAGATGCACTGCCTACTTTTCTCCAATCAAACTGCCAAACTCATATCTACCCCAATGAATTTTCTTTTAAAGGTCCTCATGCCTGGAAGTCTCATTGCTTGGATCTTTGATTATATCATTCACATTTTGGTTCAAACGCAAATTCTTTAAAAGTGGTGTAACTGTACCACATAAATCACGTCGCCCTTTTTCTTCACTTTATTGCATTTATCACAATCTGTATTTATCTTGTTTGCTTGTTTATTTACTTGATTCTCCCTTGCTCTCCCCAATCCCTTGACAGTAAGATTTTTAAGGCAGGAAAATTATCTACCTTATTACTTGTTGTATCACTAGTACCTAAAATAAATAAATAAATAAGGATTGCCTATTATATACTAAACATTCAAAACATATTTTTGCCTCTATTAATGAGTTAATTATGGTCACATCTACTGAGCTGGAAAAGATTAAGACAGAGCTGCTGTATGGAGGAAGATGTTAAATTAGGTTTCAGATATGATAAGTTAGAAATTCTTTCTAGATGACTAAATAGAGATATCCACTAGATAGTTGAATATGTGAGTGTATAACTCACAAAAAATATGTCGGCAGAGAATATAAACTAATCATCAGAGAAACACAAATCAAAACCATAATGAGATATCACCTCACACCTGTCAGGATGGCTGTTATCAAAAAACAAAAGACAGCAAATATTGGTGAGAATGCAGAGAAATTGGAACATTTGCACACCATTGGTGGGAATGCAAAAATAGTGTCATTCCTATGGAAAACAGTATAGAGGTTCTTCAAAAATCGAAAACAGAGCTACCATATGACCCAGCAATTCCACTTTTGAATGTTTATCTAAAAGAGCAGAAATCAGGATCTCAAAGAGTTATTAGCACTATGTGCATTGCAGCACTTTTTACACTAGCCAAGAAGTCAAACAACATAAATGTTCATCAAAAGATGGATGGATAGTGCCAGCCTCGTGGCGTAGCAGTTAAGTTCACACACTTCTCTTTGGCAGCCTAGGATTCCCAGGTTTGGACCCCAGGTGCAGACTCACGCACCGCTTATCAAGCTGTGCTGTGGCAGGCATCCTACACCTACATATGAAATAGAGGAAGATGGGCACAGATGTTAGCTCAGGGCTAATCTTCCTCAAAAATAAAAAAAAAGATGAATGGATAAAGAAAATGTAATACACACACACACGCACACGCACACACACACACACACAATGGAATACTATTCAGCCTTAAAAAGAAGGCGGTTCTGCAAGATGTGAAAACATGGATGAACCTTGAGGAAATTATGCTAAGTGAAATAAGTCAGTCACAAAAAGACAAATACTGCCTATTCCACTTATATGAGCTATCTGAAGTAATCAAATTCATGGACAAACTGTGAAATCGTGGTTGCTGGGGGTTGGAATGAGGGGAAAATCAATAGGCATAAAGTTTCAGTTAAGCAAGATGAATAAGTTCCAGAGATCTGCTGTTCAACATTGTAAATATAGTCAACAATAATGTATGGTACACTTAAAATTTTGTTAATAGGGTAGATCTCATGTTAAATGTTCTTACGAAGACACATATTATGATGGGGAAAATCCTGGGTGATTTGTAAAGATAAAGTGCTGGTGTTTGACATTATGGGTGTCCTGGAAAGATTTTTCTGAAATCTGAAGAATGAGTAAGAGTAAATAGGCAATGGGTGAGGAGGGGGTGTTTTCAACAGTAGGAATAGAACATGCAAATTCAGTGAGATGAACAGAAGTTTGACATAGGTAAGGGATGGTAAAAAAGGCCAGGGTGATTCTATCACAGGGATTTATGATAATAATGGCAAAATAATAGACTGCAAATAAAAGCTTGGGCTTGGTAGGAATGCCTTTATTGGTCTGAAAGATTTTATACATTGTCCAGACGACAATGAGAAACTATGAAAATATTTTAAATGAGAGTAACGTGATGATACATTTTTCTTTTTAAAAGATCCTTGAAGCTGTCTATAGAAGGTAACTTACAAAGGTAAACATGGGAAGAACTTGTAGGTCACCAAAGATCAGAAACAAGATAGAGGCAACTCAGAATAGGGAAAATTAGAAAGAGATGGAAAAGAGTGGTCACAGTGGGGAAGATTTAAGTAGCTAATTTTAAAAGGAATAAGCAATAAACTGTGTAGTGGTCATGTGTGGAGGAACTGTCAAGAGATACTCTTAATTTCCACCTTCTTCAGCTGAAATTCCATTTTATTCTCAGTGTGTAATTATACAAGAGTATAAAGCTGGAAGACATGCCTGACTTTAGAAAACAATATCTAGAGGACAGAGACATTAATTGAATATGGGATGAATAAATAGTAAGGGCTAGAGTCAAGAGCAGCAAGAAAAAGAAATGCAACAGTTAAAGGTCAAGTAGAGGACAGAGTGCCAAAACAAGACTGAAAAGGGGTCAGTACATAAATAAATCGGTGCCACATCATAAAAGCAAGAGAAATTGAGTGTTTTAGTAAGAAGGGCTGGTAAACAGTGTTAACTACAGCTGAAGGGTCAAGTAAAATGGGTTTGAAAATGTCCATTGGGATTACAGACCCTATGAAAAGTCATTAGTCTAGAATGATGAAGGTGAAAGCCAGCTTCCTGTGTATTGATTAGAATTGTAGCCCTTGATTCCTTCAAAAAAGAAAATAAAATTACGAATATATCAAAAAATCAGGCTAACATTTTACTTTGCGTAGATCGGCATCAGCAATGGAATAGGCAATGTTAATATGTCTAGAGAGTTCTAGGCAGATGAGGCTGAATCATAAAATATGCAGTACCTTACCCAATAATTCAGATTTTCTTTGAATCTAGAGATTTCATTGGCCAAGAAAAAGTGCTGATATTGAAGAATTGAAGGCAGAAGTAAAAGATATGAGACAAATGGAGATTCTTTCTCAAGTCTTCTGTCTGAACTTGTTATATCAACTGAGCATTGTTTGATTTAATTATATTTTCAATACTTTTTCTCTTTTCGTGATTTTTTGGGGGGGAAGCTACCAACAGAGTGCAAATTAATGGATACGTATAAGAAATCACTTTTGTGTGGGATAGGAGAAGAGCATAAGGCTCTGGCTTTGTTATCAAGGGGCTTACCTACACAGGCACGCACACATGAAGCTTTCAAAAATCCTAGGTAGAATAAGGAAGATTATAGACAAATAAATGCTTATGTTAATACTGTTCTCAAGCTACAGATCAATGCATGCCATGGGAGTTCAAAGAAATAATAGATTTCTTCCAGGCCTGGTTCTAAGCTTTCTCTTTTTCTCATTCCAAGCAGTGTGCTATTTCTTAGAAATCATCCAGTTAATTTTCATTGATCAGAACATGCACAGAAACGGGCAACGTTACTATGTAACATTAAATCAACTTAAGATTAACTTTTACGTTTGGTCCAAGGCATTTCATAAGTGCCAAATTTCTTACTGAAGAAAAAGATTTCTCTACTCCACTAACAAGACATTTCTTAAATCTCCCTCACAACTTTCAGTGTATTTTTTCTCCAGTCAAGTATTTGTTTTGTTCACTTTTACAAATATTTCTATTCTCTGACAGATCCTTTTTATTTTCCTACCTTTTATTCTTTTCCTAGTGTGTGTGTGCGCGTAAGCTTGACTACATATCAATTACATTAGGTAGTAAAAATAGTGTCTTAATGATAAATCAGTAGAAGTGCCATATGTATGCTAATATCTGCTTACCAAAAAAAGCAAAGAAACAAAGTATATTATGTGTCTTTTAATGTTAAAGCTAGTAACAATATTATCTGACTGAAGCATATGTGATAAAATCTTAAATAGGTCCAGAATCTCATATCTGAAAATCCTGATGCCAAACATATTTTGGAATTCAGAATTATTCAGACTTCAGAAAGATAATTTATTCATGGACTATATTATGTGATACATGTCCCCAGCAAACTCCAGAAGAATATGCTATAGTTTCATAAACTACTATTACCGAAGTTCAACTTAAACAGTCACCCTACTTGGAATAAAAATCATAAATCATTTGTGTTTTAGCTAGAGGTGAATCATAGTGAAACATTGATAAGTGATATAGTGGATAAATATAGACTACAAATATTCTAATACTTCATGCAAAGGAAATGTTCATATGTCTATCTCTATCTATCTATCTACATGTGATAATAATCTTGAAGAACAATTCACTCCAATGTTGATACCTTCACTGTCATTAGGTTGGAGGTGGACATGTGATTATGGGACAGAAACAGGATTCCCAAGAAATGAGGCAGAACTTTGATAGGCTGCTTGAAAAGAGAGATTTCAGTTTTGCCTTCCTTGTTAAATAGCTTTCTATCTAAGCCATCTCTGAGTAAACTGCCATAACTTTCTGTTGATTGATAAATGGACATGATTAAGGAAAGTAATTAGTTGATCACAATTTTTCACCATTTCTTAGGGATTTTTCCACCTGTGCTCATGAACACCGCTCTCTTCATACTCATCATTTAAGCAATTTCTTCACTATCCGAGAGATTACAGAACAGGTGCAGAGTTATAAACGTTCACCGTTCATTCTCTCAGTTTGCTCCAAGGGCTATAGGTTTTGTCAATTATTGTCTTATCAAATTTCTCAATGTAATTTTCAGCTGCTTCATGATTTGCAGAAACCTTTTGCTATCGGTTTTTAGATATTTTACACACTGATGCTTCTTGAATTCCTGAATCTTCACACATATCTTTAATGTTTAGTTCTTTGTGATATATTCTAAGTTACTTCATAACCAACAAATCACTTAGTGGTATAAGTTTACTTCTTCACTGTCAAATCTATTTAATCAATAGCAGTCATTGTTTCTTTGTTTATTTGTTGCTTATTTCATGATAGAGTGTTTGCCCATTTTTCATTAGTTCTTATAACCACTCTCAGGCTCGGGTATAAAAACTTCAACAACTATGTTTCTGTTTCTTTAAATCACACATTAGAGGCTTAAAGTGATATGAGATTTTCTACATCATATCTTTCATTAAAATACTTCACAAACACACTTTGATGAAGCTTATGCAATAATGTCACTTGCTGAAGTATTGATAGTAAAATTTGCTCTAATTTTTATGCTTTGATATTACCCATGGAATTATATTTAATGCCTTTTGACAATTTTGCTATTCAATTTAACCCAATGTCACAAAATACAAAGCAATAAACCAAACATGGATGAAAGGAAGTGTGTGACTAGTAGGAATACTGACTCTCAACCTGTGCCTCTTACCAGTTCAGATAAGATTCTGGCACAAAATAGTTTTATGGTCAAATTTACCAAAACAAAAAAAAAAAAAGAAGAAGAAGAAGAGGAGGAGGAGAATATAAAAAGAGAATTTATATTTTTGAGTTTTTCAGGTTTTGAAATTGCCATGAAATATTGTAGCTCTATGTTGATTTATGATAGAAATTTTAATATATCAGTTAAGTGGAAATCCATTTTGATAAATGAATACTCATTGTTAATCTTGAAAGATAAAAGATGCTAATAAAAGACACATAATACTAGTAGCTTAACTCACTCCATTGTGATAACTAAAGTTGATATAATACACTTACATTGGTTTAGTCATAATTTTTTTCATTGATAATGAATATCCCCATGGCAGAAATGCCAAGAAATTTATATTTTATGTCCTCAAAAATTCATAATTGTTTGCCTGTATTAAAGAATGCATTTAGACTTATAGTGAGCAAACCTCCAATACCCCTCGGAAAATTTTTCATCTCACGGTCACAGGCATTTTTTAATAAGGAAAAGTGTATTTTACATACAAAGTAGAACCTGAAAAATGAACAGTAGCAAGAGCCATGGGATTTAGGAAACTTTGGACTTTTTCTGTTTTGAGGACTTCACATACAGCTTTCTCACTTTCAACATCTTTTGACTCAATTCTTTATTTTATATTATTGTGGTTGAAATGATTTCCATTTAAATTTCTAGGAAAGCAATAATTTAGGATTTGCATCATATTTACTCATTTACTAAATAAATTTTTATTCTGTTCCTACCTTATGCCAGTCACTCTTCTAGGCATTCTGGACCCAGCAGTGAAGGAGTAAAACCTCCTGAAGTATGAAGAATTAAATGAGTTAATGCAATAGGATGCTTAAAGAGTACGTGACACATAGTAAACACAATAAATTATGGCCAGTAATAATATTAGTGGTGGCTATATTTTATTAAAAAGCAATTGTTCTACTGGGAAATTCACAGTATAAATACGTATGATAATTATAAGATCACTTTATGTAAAGATTGCTGCTTTGAAGTAAACACAGCAGGTTCATAGGAATGGGGTGCACTTTAGTTAGGATAGTGAGAAAAAAATTCCTTTCAGGAGCTGAAATTTGAACTTAAAACCAAATGAAGGGAAATAACTCATTCTGCAGAGTTCTAGAGAAAGACTGTTTCAGGTAGAGTGATATTTAAGTACAATGCCCGCAAGCAAGGAAGAGATTGATATGTCTAGAGACTTGAAAAACTATAGCTGGCACGTAGTACACCAGGAAGAAATAGATAGGAGATGAGGGCAGAGCTTTGTCAGTTGTTATACACCATAGAAGGAGACTGAGTTTTATGCCAGTTGCAACGGGAAGCAAGTGAAGGGTCTTAAGAGGCATGATATTACCTGATTTGAAGTTCAAATATCATCCTTGCTGCCCTTTGCTCATATGTGGGGGGAAGAAGACCAGTTAGGAATCTAAAACCTTAGTCCTGGCTAGACATAATGCTGGTCTGGGCCAATGTTGGCAGTGGAGATGATGAGTTCAGGATGTATTATAGATGTAGCGCTGACAGGATATGTTGATGAATTATATATGAGGGAAGAGAGAAGGAGAGGAAACAAGAATGGGTTTTTGAATCGAACATCTGAATAGATAGTGGTAAGATTATTCTAGCGACTACTGTAGGAGAAACAGATTTGATGAGTAAATGAGTTTTTGTGTGTGGGGGGAGGTGAGTGTGTGTATGTGTGTAAATCATGACTTCTCTTTTGCTAACTATTCAAATAAGGCAATGTTCCTTACATAGAAATCTATGTAATAAATACCCTAGGTTACATTGCCAGGAAAAACAGAATTCTACAACAGCCTGTTTGCTTTCTTTAATCAGTCACTAATTTTATTAGTGCACAAAATGTTTCCTCTTTTAAGTTGGTTACCTGGAAATGGAGAGAGATATTCCGTGCTCAATTACAATAAATAATTCATTCCAGATATATGGTACATCGCTGCCCTTCTTCCTTCTAATTGGACTTTGAGCAGACTCTATATTTTAATTTACCTGCTTCATATGTGTTTTAATATTGTATGTTACTCCAAACTAGTTTGAGGACTAGTTACTCCATAAATCATAGATGAATAAATAAGTAAATGAGTGAATTAATTAACAAATATCTGTTGCTTTAAACACAGTGCATCAATAAATTTGGATAAATAGCAACACCACATGCAAAATGCGTTAATTAAAAAGGTTAATAGTATCTAGCACTTGATGAAATTAAACAATGAGTCAAATCTGACCTGTGAATCATAAATTTCTTACCTTCTATTTCTTAAAGATTTAGCATTTGAGTAATTGAGCATATTTTTCTTAATGAAGTGAGAAAAAAAAATGTTGGTCTAATGTAGAAACAGACACAGTTTGCTTGAGAGCCATCACGTTTAACGTAAGCAAAGGTGCAAGAGATTATTTTAATTCATATACAGACCAAGAAAATCTCATACGCATGGTTTAAGTACCACTTGAGAATGTTAATTTACATATTCCTGTTCAATGGCCAAGTTAATGAAGAAACAATGCATGCATTTAGTTTTAACCTTAAAAGAGATGTATAAAACTTACTTTGCTCTGTTATGTGTTCAGAGAAGCTTATAACTCTGGCCCTTAAGTGCTTTACAAACACTGAACTCACTTGTTCTCTGTCGGCTCTGGAGCAATAGAACAGCCTCACACTCATTTGAAGGAAAACATTGATTGCTTCTGGCTCATCTCCTCTTCTTTGCAACACAGTAAGACTGCAGCTAGACTGCCTAGGGTAAGCCACTGCTGCCCTAGCCAAGCTGCTTGCCTTCTGAAGTTTCGTTTCTTGTTTGCAATTTAGACATATTATAGTACTTTTTTCATGCAATTGTTAATAATAAATCACTTAATATAGTTCTTAGAAAAAAGTAAGTGCTAAATTAACATTATCACCATCGCAAAACCATTTTTTCTCCTTCTGGGCCCAGTGACAGGAATGCTCAAAGGAAAAGCAAGTGATAATAATTAATTTAAAAAGTGGTTTTAGTAATTTCTTTGTGGAGATTCTCTCTCCAGCAGAGTAAAGAGCAAAAAACCCTTGATTCACACAATCAAATCAGAAAGTCAAGAGTATTTAGAGGTCAACTAGAATGCGTCAGGCACAGTAGCGAAGGAGCAGTAGTTGTGTCTTCCTCATTTAGTTTTACATTAGGAAAGATAAAACAGACACAAAATATTTGCATGAGCAATGAGACTAAAATGGAGAATGTTGAGGGATGCATAAAATCACCAACGAACTTGAAAAAGTACATTGATTCTGGTTCCGGAAGGATAAATATAAATAAACTAAATGAAAAGAGAAGGGAAAAAAAGAGTTCAAAACAGGAGGAAGACCAAGGATTATATACAAATAGCTAACAAGCATATGAAAAGATGCTCAACACCAGTAATCATTAGGGAAATGCAAATAAAAACTACATTGAGGTATCATCTCACACCCATTAGGATGATTATTCAAAAAAACAAAACAAAACAGAAATAAGAGTTTTTGAGGATGTGGAGAAATTGGAACCCCCTGTACACTCTTGGTGGAATTGTAAAATGGTGCAACCGTTATGGAAAACAGAAAAGAAGTTACACAAAAAATTGAAAATAGAACTATCATATGATGTAGCAATCCCACTTCTGAGTATATATCCAAAAATATATTTTTTTGGGGGGGGAAGGTTAGCCCTGAGCTAACTACTGCCAGTCCTCCTCTTTTTGCTGAGGAAGCCTGGCCCTGAGCTAACATCCGTGCCCATCTTCCGCTACTTTATATGTGGGACGCCTACCACAGCATGGCATGCCAAGCCACGCCGTGTCCGCACCCGGGATCCGAACCAGCGAACCCTAGACCGCTGAGAAGTGGAAGGTGCGAACTTAACCACTGCACCACCGGGCCAGCCCCCAAAAAAATTTAAAGAAGGGTCTCGAAGAGAGAAATACACACCCATTTTCATAGCAACACTATTCACAATAGCCATGAGATGGACACAACCCAAATGTCCATCCATTGATGAATGGCTAAAGAAAATGTGACATATACATACAATGAAATATTATTCAGCTTTAAAAAGAAAAGAAGTTCTGTCACATGCTACAACATGAGTGAACCTTGGGGACATTATGCTAGGTGAAATAAGCCAGTCAGGAAAAGATAAATGCTGTATGAGTACACTTATATGAGGTTAAATTTATAGAAACAGAAAGTAAAATGCTGATTATCAGGGACTTGGAAGAGGGGCAAAGGGCAGTTGCTGTTTTATGGGTGTGGAGTTGCAGATTTCAAAAATGATCAAGTTTGGGCCTGGCCCAGTGGCTGCATGGTTAAGGGTCATGTGCTCTGTTTTGGCAGCCTAGGTTCATGGGTTTGGATCCCAGGTCCAGACCTATACACCACTCATCAAGCCATGCTGTGGCAGCATCCCATGTACCGGTAGAGGAGGATTGGCACAGATGTTAGCTCAAGGCTATTCTTCCTCAAACAAAAAGAAAAGAGGAAGATTGGTGACTGATGTTAGCTTAGGGCCATCTTCCTCGACAAAAAAAAAAAAAGAAAGAAAGAAATGGTTCTGGAGATGTTTTACAGTAATGCGAACATATGTAACATTGCTGAACTGTATACGTACAAATAGTTAAGATGGTAAATTCTGTTTTTTTTTTTTTACCACGAGAAAAATAGAAGAAAAAAAAACAGGAGGAGGAGTGTTGCAATTGATCCACAGAGGTGAGATGCACCCTTTCATCCAATATTTATTCAGATGTTGAGACTGATGACACCACGTACATTATAAGAGGTTATGAAAAGGTTTATTACTCATGAAAGAATGAGGCTTTCTGGGGAGAGCAAAGTAGATTCCCAAACAGGTCCAAGATGGTATTAGAGAACAGGAAAGAAGAATGGCTTGGAGTTTAGTGGCCAAGGGTAGGGCAGAGAGAGGGTTCCTGCATGTGGGTTGGGGCTTATGTGGTTTGTACTTTCCTGCAGTAACAAAGGAGGGAATAATAAAACTTGTGTAGCTCATCCAGATGTGGGGCAGAAGGAGGAGGAGGAATAGTGGGACTTAAAAGTCACCAGTGGTCAAAAATCAAAAATGGAGTCATACTGTGACAATCCGTTATTGTTACAGACTGTTACAATTCTTGATGATTGGCTGATGACTGAACTATGCCATGCTTCATTTAATTATATTTGGACTTGTTTAAGTAAGTCACTACTGTCCTTTATTATGCTTAGCCTTGAGGCCATAAGTGAGGTGAAATTTCCATTGAATGCCTTGTTCATGAACTCATCATTGTGGGTTTCGTGTAGTGTCTTGTATTATGGCTTTATATATATAAAGAAATATGTGTGACCTTCATTTATATTTAGGATATATGTGAAGTGAGAGATTCCTAGAATTATTTACCCCAATGAGGAAAATCTTGGATAAGAAATTGTTGTTGCTGCTATTGGCCAGACCAGATGGCCAAATCATTGGCAATAGTTTAAGAGTTTGGAAAAATGTGCAGATGGGGCCAATTGTTGGGCAGGGCATCCAGTGCCAAGATGACTATCTGACATTTAGCAAATTACGCTGTCCCTTGGCTCCCATCTTGGATCATGCACATCCTGGTTAATGGATGAAAAGTAGCAGCTCCCCAAGGAGCTCCATCATGTGTATGGTGGCCACGAAGTCCTTAAACCTTGGTGCTGGTTGTATGTGATGGGAGGGCTGTTGAGGCGTGTCATGAGAGCTGAGTAAAGGTATATTGTGTTCCTTCAAAGAGGAAGGCAAACTGCAGCTGAAAGCCTATTGAAATAGGCACCAAATAGAATATATTAGCCAAATGTATGATTGCAATGTATTTGTCTATTGCTGATTGAATAGTGGCAGTAATTTCAATAATGTTGATAGATAGAGACACAAATAGATACACATGACCCAGAGTCACTCAAAGGAGGGACTCATTCCCATACTCTTGTGCCTAAAGACCAATTATAACTTTCGATTCAGGTTGAGATGAATCTATAACAGAGGCAAGGTAGAACTCAGCAGATGTAGTACAAAAGAGCACAGATCAAAGCACAAGCTTGCCAGCAGGCAGCAACCCAACTCAAAAGTATGCTAACCAGCAAGCAGCAGAACTGGTTAGCAAGTCAAAGCAAGAGAAGAAAGATCCCCAGGAGCGTGGTCGTTTCCTAGACCCACTGTTCTCTGTGCCAATAATTGTGTCATCTTGCAGAGGCAGAATAGACTCTCACACTCAAAAACTGGTTCAAATATTGAGACTAAAGATGAAACACAAGCACCAAGAGGGTGTGAAAAGGTTATCACTCACACAACGAGGCTTTCTGGGGAGAGTAGCCTGGGCTCCCCCACAGATCCAAGAATGGCATGAGAGAGCAGGGAAAAGAGGCTGGCTTGGGGTGTGATGTGGTTAGGAAGTGGGGCTGGGGCTAAGATTCCCACACACAGGTCAATGCTTGTGTGGTTTAAACTTCCCACAGGTGCCAAAGGATAGAGCACCAGGTCTTTATTATCAGCTTGCCTAGATGTGGGACAGAAGGGGTAGGGAAAGTGGTTGGGTTTGAAAGCTGCCAGCAGTGGAACCTCAAAAGTGGAGTCAGACTATTACAAAGAGCATGAGCAAATGCACGTAGGTCAGTGAGAACATAACACTTTGAAGTAACTAAGAGTGTGGCTAAGTAGTAAGGGGAAAATTGGAAGTAAAAAGAGAAGACTGGTGAAATGGGCTAGCTATTTATCTGTCTTTGTAATAACAAACACATTTATTCTTGGCAATGAAAATAACTTGGAAAAATCTGTATCAGAATGCATAAGAAGATATTTTCACTACTATTAAGAAATATTTCGTACTAGCTCCATGAAAAAATGTTATCTACTCTTCCCACTTTCTGAATAGAAAGCTCTCAGAGTATCCAGGGACAAGAGGAAGAGAAACTAAATGTGTCCCAGTCTAATCCTGTTAACTTGTAGCTATTTTGTTAACTCTAGTTTAATTCATTTTTATTTGATTGGTTATACACATCTTATAAAGTTTCCATTTAAATAATGCATATCAACAAATGAGATGTATTTTCTTGTAATACACACACTCATAAAATTCTGAAATCTGCAAAGGAAAATGAACAAAGCATGTTAGGTCAATACACAAGATTTATTTTATAATAGTTAATAGCATTTGCCTACACGTTTGGCTTTTCAAAGGCCCTTTGTGTACATTATCACATTTTACCTAAAAAATAGTCTTATGAGGACATATAATATAAGATCATCTGTGTATATATGTGTGTCTGTATGTACAGATATGTGTATGTTCTTTATGTTTCAGTTCACATATAAAATCAAAGCACACATTTTATTTTGCTCAAAATTAGGCAACTAGAAATAAAATCTGTCTCCTTACTTGCAGTCTAACTCCTTCTTAACTATGAAATATTTAAATTCAAGAATTATTGGTTTAATTATTATTAGTTTAAATTGTTATTATGTATGTATCAGAGTCCCATCAAAAAAACGGAAGCCATGCTAGTTATTTTAACAGAGATCATTGAAAGCAGGGATTTAGTTAAAACACTTTTGTGTTGGAGAACTGTAGTCAGTAAAAAGATTACACAGAGATAACACACAGCCAGTAGCAGGGATCAGCTACCATCCGGAAGAGGAGATAAGAGGGAACCTAACACTTGAAGGGGGTTCTGAGGAGCTGGAACAGACCAGCTAGGAGAGGGTACTGCCAACTGCTGCTGTTTACTTTGAGAGGTTGTGATAAGATTGGTTCTGGGAACAGAGAAAATGATAGAGTTCACAGCTGGAAGCAACTGCTTCTGCAGGGATTAAGAACCATTGGCTGAGTGACTCTGCAGGCACAGTAGGCAAACAGGAAGGGAAGAGCCCTTTGTCTGCCTGCAGCCCTCCAATCCCCTCACAGGGTTCCTGTCAACAGAACCTAATAAGGAGTCAGCTAGCAATGTAGTTTGCACAGTCAAGTCTCAGCCCAAAAATTACGTGAATATAGATGAATGAGTTTGGGGTTGAGAGAACTGGTACAACATGGGAACTTAAAATTCATTTAATAGGCCAGCCCTGGGGGCCTAGTGGTTAAGTTCAGCGAACTACTCTTTGGTAGCCTGAGTTTGGTTCCCGGGTGTGAACCTATACAACTCGTCTGTCAGTGGCCATGCTGTGGGAGCGGCTCACATACAAAAAGAGGAAGATTGGCAACTGATGTTATCTCAGGGTGAATCTTCCTCAGCAACAACAACAACAACAACAAAAATTCATTTAGTGTATTTATAACATGGATAGCCTTAAATGATAAATAATATGTTTGAAGAAGAGTAATCTATTTTACACTCATGTGGAGAAATACGTAGAGGATGTATGTAAGGATAGGCAGTCCCTTCCTGCTTTTCTCTTTGGGACTAGAGTAATTTTTGATAAGCTACACCACTGGTCCACAATACAAGAATGCTTTTCATTGAGTGCTGGATTCTCCGTATTCTATAGGTCATTTCTGAAAGCTCCTTTCAGAAACTTCTAACTTGGCAATGGTGCAATATTGATTAATTCAACAAGTATATGTCAAGCATCTAAAATTTTGCGAGTGTTATAGATGGCCAAAGTAATTCATTTAGAAATCCTAGGAATGGTAGATTTTGGAAATCCCCTTTCTACTGATATATAATAAAAAATATGAAATCATAACACTTAAAACATATAGATATACTAAAATCAAAGTAGATTTTATTGCCAAATTCTAGACGAGTCTAAAATCTGAACTAAGTCTCTCTCTTTCTCTCTTTTTGTGCTTGCTTCTACTGGCTCCACTTTACCAGGAATACAGTGGTCGTGTCGTTACATGGATTGCATAGGCTTTCATCCTCAGAAACCCAGCATGGCGCCCACAGCCCAGAGATCAGAAGACAGGGTTATTGTGTTTGTGAAGCTTACACAGACTGACAGCTTCTAGATGGTGATTCTCCATTCCTGCCACATCTAAGCTAGCAGAGAGGTTTGGCTTTCTCTTCATGGCCTCAAGACTGTCAAGGGAATTTGTGCAGACTGTACAGAAAAGAGTTCTGACTATAAATTAAAACATAACCCATCAATTTTAAACATGGTCTATTTCAATGTCCTATTTTAAAATATGTAGTTTCAGGCAACAGATGTAAAATACTCATTTACAAAAATCATCTCTATATGGTGGTGTGTATTTTGTTTAGAAACACTGACTGTGTTAACAAGTCAATCTTTTGTGAAGTCGTTAAAGGATGGCCTACCAGTAGAGGCAGCACTGCCTTTCAGCGCGTCTCCTCAGCCCTCCTGGTTGCCACCACCCATTTTGTGAGAGACGTTAATCCCAAGCAAATGTGTCCTGATAGAGGGGGTTCTATCCCTTTGCAACTAAACAGATGTGACAGCAGGTGAGGATAAAATCAATGTTAATTTTCCATGGTGTTCATATGAAAATAACCAAGTGTTCAGGTGTAAGGAGACAGAAAAACAGAAAACAAAGGAAGAAGTAAGATCTCTGCTCAGCTTTTTTATTTATTTTGTTTCTATTATAAATAAACTCAATCTTCAATGATCTGTCCTTTAATCTTTCTCTGCCTTGTTGCGCTGTGGTGCAGTGAATTGAGTAGTGAAAGGATAGCATCTGATTGACATTTAGAGGGTCTGTTTTTACCTATAAAATACACAGTGTTTTACATATTGATATATGTATATATGATATATATTATATAAAATATATACGTAAAGTATATAATATATATTTTTTATTTCCTCCTGACCTGCTACCTACTCCTGCTCGTATCCTTTTACTTATCTTTCCTTTCATCCTAATATTTGCAAATGCAGTGAAACTTTGTAGGTGGTACCCAGGTATCAAAGACTAGTCAGGTCTCCACTCCTTTTCAAATCTAAATCTTTTATAGGGATGTGTAATAAGCCCAGCAATCAAGGTTAACTGTACACAATCCTCACTTGTATGGTGAGATCAGTGGTTTGTCCTTTCCTCATGTCTTGGGAAATTGGAGATCAGATTCATTGCAGGAGCTTCCTTCAGGTCCAGGCCTGTGTGGATATGGGTGTTGGTGTGGTAATAAAATTTGGCTGAAGACATAGGATTTGGGGCTTTATGGTAGAATAGAAAGAGCATTTGACTTTGAGCCAGGAAAATTACACCTGAGTCCTGAGGCATGAATCATTCTCTGCAAGCTTTAATTCAATTACTTCATTTGAAAATAGATGTAATGATACCCAGAAAAAAAGCATGGTGGATGTGACGTTCAAATTATGCTTGTAAAAATTATGTTGAGCTATAAAGCATTGTACAGATGCCAAGCTCTATTATTATTAATTTACCGCAAGTAATGATCAGGATTGTCATTTGGTGCAGAAACAGTTCCTTAAGTCAATCTTTTATTTTCCTTATAGAGGTTCCTGGAACAGACTTGTCTGTTTTCCCTTGAACTATCATGACCCAGCTGATCAAATTAACTCTCTTCTTAATGGATACATCATAGTCTTACAATATTTACCCTACTATTTATTCTCTAAAACAAACACAGCCCATTCCCCAACTTCTTTGCTCAATATTCTTCCTTCCTTCCTTCCTTCATTCCTTCCTTCCTGTCTTCCTTCTTTCCATCCTTTCTTCCTTCCTTTCTCTCTCTCTCTCTCTTTCTTTCTTTCTTTCTTCCTTTCCTTCACTCTTTTCTTTCTTTTAAGTTTCACAGGTGATTTTCTACTGTAAATAATAAGGTAACAGCTTAAATGTGGATCAAAGTAGTAGATATAAATAAGTGAATTTACAATAGATCATGTTGGGAAAGACTTACTTTTCATAGATAATACCTTGTTTTCAAAGAAGAAAGGACAGAAGGAAGATTTGTCCACATTCATAAAACAGCAACTGAGCCTTTTTATGACAAGACGTATAATAATAGTCATGGTTCTTAAACAGAAGCCACTTTGGGAGGAAACTTAAGGCCACTAAGCTGGGGATAGGATGTTGCCCTTGGAAGTAGACTTCTGACCGAGAATGAAAGGTCAGGATGTGGGGAAGAGTGGAGGATTGCCTTAGAATATTCTTTTATTTTCCTCATCTGCCCTGACATTCTAGCAACTGAGGAATTTCCAGAGTAAATGCCCTTCCCACTATTTCAGTGGATCTTTGTCTCCTATTGACCAATAATTAGAATCCTAGAATTTGAGTTAGGAAAAGCCGCAAGGGTCAACAGTTCCAGTCGTTTCCATTTTGCTTGAGCAGAAGAGATACTAGGGAACCTCTTCCCTGGAGATTTTGATTCAAAATGTCTGTGGTGTGCCCCAGGAAGTTATGTTTTCAACAAAGGCCTACGTGATTCTACCAATCTAGCAATTGTAAGAATACTCTCATGTTATTGCCTTGGCGCTAAAAACTTTGAGACACAGCATAGCAAACAAATTAATTGCAAGATCCTTTAAACTGAAAGGAAGCTGAAGCCAGTTAGTGCCAGGCTATGTTAAGAATTCAGACGTCCTGACTTTCAGACCAGAGTTCTTTTCTCTTTGAATTCAGGGTCTGACTCGCGTGAAACAACAGCTCCTGTCTTTGTATTATTTGGTGTTCACTGGTCTACACCTCAGAAGAACAATACCTGTCAAAATAGGAATTATTTTTGCCTCATGTACTCATGAAAATAGAACAAGCTATCCAAAACCCTTTTAACAAATTTTCATTTGTGAGGTGAGCTAGGATTTAAAACCAGAACTTGACAAGTTTACAAGGATGGTTATAAGCTGAAATAAGCTGCTAAGTGAGGCTATAGAATCCTTTTCCCTAGGGATAGCTTTTTTTTTTTTTTCTTTTTTTAAGTTTTCTTTACATGTAGTAGAACCAACAGGTAGTGGAAAAGACAAGCTGACTCATTCGTGGAAATGCACTTTAACACCATAATTTTATAATTTACCTTTTCCTTTTGATTCCAACTTCATTCACAAGAAATGATTAATAATTATATGCATTTATATGGGACCTATGGATAAATACAAGGAAATAATACAGATACAATATCTTAGTAGATTTTAGACTAAATTTGTCATTTACAACCAAGAATTGTTAAGAAAATGATTTGAAACCCCTTTAAATTTACCCATGTCACATCTTAGACTTCTCTCCCTGCCATTAATAGTCACAAATCAATAAAAAAGAAAAACACAAAGACACCAAGAGTACAATGAGAAACAGATATAAACAGATAATTAGTAAGAGAAAAGCACAGTTGTAAAAGGAATAGTCCTATTCAAGATTAGGAGTAGTCAGAAATATAAAAATAAATATTTTCATTCAACAGATTTTCAGTTTTTAAAAAAATTAATGATAATTTCAGAATAGTCATTGGGGTGTACAAAAGGAACTCTCAGACTTTGCTAGGGGAAGAGTAAATATTGACAGGGAGGCAATTAGGCAATTTGTAAAAAGACTTTAAAATGTTAATAGTCTGTAACATGCTAATTCCACTTTTAGAATTTTTTCTAAGGAAATAATTGAAAAAATTATCACAGATATACTCATTTATTAATTTATTCGTGCAACAAATACTGAGCATCTGCCATGTGTCAGGCAATCTTCTGGTCACTGGACATATATGTTTCAGCAAAATCAAGTACAGCTCATGCTTTCAGGACACTGACAGTCAAATAGCGGAGTTGAGAATTAATCCAATGGTCACAAATAGACGCCTAATTACAA
Organism: Equus asinus; assembly: GCF_041296235.1. Taxonomy (NCBI): domain Eukaryota; kingdom Metazoa; phylum Chordata; class Mammalia; order Perissodactyla; family Equidae; genus Equus; species Equus asinus. The sequence continues at coordinate 67,657,129 of NC_091798.1, forward strand.
ACAGTGGGAAGTTCTATGAAGTCAAAGAACACAGTGAGTCAGACATTTCTCTACTTCCCTTCAGGATTATATCTCCTGAGAAAGTAACATTTAAGCTAAGATTTAAAGAACAAAATATGAGAGAACTAGGGAAAGAGACTTTGAGAGAAAGAACAGCCCATGCAAAGCCCAGGATCCACAAAAACATGTTCTGTTCAAGAAACTGAACTATGATTTATGTGGAGAGGTAGAGGGTGAGGGGAGAAAGATGAGGACAAAATGGTAAGCAGGATGGAACCCTGGCAAGTCATCTTATAGACATTGTTTTTTACCCAAAAACAATAGAAATCCAGTGAGTAGACTTAGTAAGGAGTAACAGAATTCAATTTTTCTCTTAAAAATGTCCCTCCAGCTTCCATGTAAAGAACAGTTTAGAGAGAGGCAAGAAGAGATCATAGAAAAGCAGTTAGTGGGTCAATGCTCTCCTGTGAATCAGAGGTGACTGGCTTATATCAAGGTAGTACAGGGAAGATGGAAAGCAATAAATGAACTCAGGAATTATATTCGATGTGAAATCTTTAGGCTATATTGCTGGTTGGATATGGGGAAGGAAGGAGAGGGATTTTTAGGAGTGACTCCAAAGCTTACTGAAATGACTGAAGGGACAATGGGACCAATCAGAAAAATTAGAGAATCACGGCTGAGGGCAGAGTTTTGGTAGATTGTAGGGGAGGAAAGATAAGAGTTTAATCTTGTAGCTGTCGTGAAGGGGTTGGTTCTGAGAATTCTTAGTGGCCATGTTAGCAATTCCCTTGAGTCTTCAGGGTTAGATCCAAGGAGGGACCTGCCATGGAGATATAACTATGTTTCCTGGGTATCTGATAATTATTGAAGTTCTAAACATAAATGATATTTTCCTGAAAATATGTAGAGTGAGGGGGAAAAGAAAGAAAAGGAGGCCTAGGACCTTGAGTTCTTTGAGGACTCCAACACAAACAGTAGCGGATGGTTCTGCAGCAGAAACTGAGAATAAGTCACAAAGCTAGAAACAAAACCAGAAAATGCTGGTGATTGAGAAACTAATGGCCGAAGAAGGAAGTCTCAAAGAGCAAAATGTAATAAATATTTATAACTAAGTACAAAAAAGATGAAGGCCAGGATTGACTGGATTTAATGAGCTTAGAACAACGACACTGTTTTGATAGTGTAAAGGAGAGGAGAGCCATGGTGGAGTGAGCTGAAGAATGAGGAAATGTGAAAATGGAGGCTCTGATGATCAAAACATGACTAAAATAGAAAGAAGTTAGTTTTTTGGTTAAGAGGGGAAGAGAGGTTCACAAAGGAGTTTTGGATTGTTGTTATTTTTTATTTTACTTGTTTTGTGTTACGATAAGAAAGATGTGAGATAATTCAGTGGAGATGGAGGGAGAAGGAAGAATTGATAAGGAGATTCCATAGGAACATAAAGATACAGGCTCCACCATGTCAAAAAAATGAGTATCCTTTAGGCTAACAGGATACTTGTATAATATTTATTAAATTGAGGGGTTTTTTATACTAAAGGAAAGTTAGAAGTTGCCTAAATGTGAAGGCAATATGAAGTTGATTAAAGTATTGTATAAATAGGAAATAAATTATAATCTGGCCTTTAATATTTTCTAGGTTTTTATTTATTGAACTGGAAATATTTTCATAGTAGTAGAATTGTCCACAATTTTCCCTTTTTGCCTTATATTTAGTGGAGAGTTTTATACATAATGAGTGTTTAATACACACTGACTAAATAAGTAGAGAAATGCACTATTTAGAGTAAAAATCCCACTGCGCAAACAGGTATACAAGAAATATTGACATACTGAGAGGATGTCTTCATTTTCTATAAATCAGCTTAATTTTGATGCCAAACTCTCATTTCATGAGGAGTTGTGAAAAATCCTGTTTCAGTGTCCACCTATGCTTTTTTGCTTCCAGGAGCTATACAAGAGTTTTAAGGAGGTGCCTCTGCTCAAGGACAATGTTTATCTGTGGACTAGCTATGCTCTGGCTTCCATGGTTCTTTCCAGTCTATTACTTTGTCTCCTTTGGGCGTGAGAATCTGGGGTCTGTAGGCCTAGAGGGTAGGATCTGGCCTCCGAGTGCGTCAAGCAGCCTTGCCCCTGGAGACTATCTTGCCTCCCTGTCAGGGTACCACTAGAGAATCAGCACGGGCTTGATTGGCTTATATGACTCATGCCTATCTCTCCATCTCCAGAAAGGTTAGGCCAGTGAAGCACCTTTTCTTCTTCATCCTCTTTCTTCCCAATGGCCTTGGGCTTCTGGGAACAGAAGACAGCTTTACAATAAAACCGTTCTGAATCATGAAAACACAGAACATGCTACCTTTGGAGAAAGAAGAAAATTTTAGGGTCAAAAAAAGTAATATCTCAAAAATTGGATGGTCATGTATATCAATTCTATGAAAAAGTCATGAGAGTGTGAGATAGATAGATAGATGGATAGATTGATAGAGCCTCTGTGAAGTGAGATAGTGTGGGGAATTTTAAACTTTGTTTTGTTTTGCTTGGCTCATTTTCTTTTAAATTATTTTTAATAATATATTATTTAATAAGCAAACTAGAGAAATATGGGAAAAAGAAAAAAATAACTTTAATATTCTGGAAACATAAATGCTTTTTTCTTTGAAAAGCAGAGCAATGCCTAGAGCTGGTACGTGGCAGAGTCTCCTAGCAACCCCAGCTTCTGAATGACCACAAATATAGGTGGAAGGCATCCGTGTTCCATGTTGGCTATAAGAAGCTTTGTGCAACTGATGCCTTGGGGATATACTATATTGGTCACGTGCTCTACTTTTGAGCGTTTTTCTTTCCTAAATAGTCATATTGTATGCGTTACATACAGAATAGTATCATATTCTTTTCAGTGGACTCCATCCTGCTTTGCATTTATGTGTCTTTGGATATATTATGAAAAGTTCTCAATTACAGCTGGAGGACAGGGTCTGATAAATCACAGAGGAGAGAAATTTTATATGGGAAAAGGCATGTTCTATACCTTTGCCATTTCTAAAATATATCATTCATCCACAAAAGCATTTAGGTTATGAAAAGGGCTTGTGCATGTTGACATCCATTTTGGGCATATTGTTGAATTGACCAAGCTTTAGAAAATTTGGGCTCTGTTCAGACTGTGATACTGTCCATGTCACTCGATCTTCTAACATTTTCTTTCTTTCACTTCACTCTCTTAGCAGTTTGAGATTGGGAATGAGAATTCTGTCTTCTTCTTTTCCCCTCAAGTAACCACTTGCTATGACTAAATTCCTCTCAGCGATGCTGACAGGCATGTTGCCAACAACAGAGCATTCACTGCTTATTGCTGTTGACCCTGCTCTGCTGGACTCAGGGCTACACACCAAAGGAGCATATTCTGATCTTCTCCGTAGAGAAAGTCAAAGTGAAGCATGAAATGATAGCTATCTACTGTTATTCTGGTTTGATTCTAAGAATTATACATGACCCTTCTTTCATCTTCAGTTTGTATAAAATTCCCCTTGCTCCTGAGGCCAATGGACTAGGAAGATAGAAGCAAAAGTAAAGCCTGCAAATGTTCAAGGCTAAGGACTCTGTCAAAACAAAATCTCACCATAATGAGCCGGTGCATACATTTGAGAAGCTTATCTTTTGTTCCCTGGCGCCTTTTGGGAACTCCAGAAAGTAGCTGTCAGACATCAGGCCAAATCTTCAGCTTAAGGACTTTGGGCAGCAGCTTCCGGGAACGGATGCAGGAAAGAGAAGCAAGGACTAGAGGAGCCAGGGGTTCAACAAAGCTGAGCCAAAAAGGCTCAGAGGTGGATCCACCATAGGCAGAAAAGCTGGTATCCCGGGGCAAACAAAAATTGAAGATCAACATGAAATAGCAGCTTGGAAGACATGCTGGTAAGCAAAAGTTCCAGACACGTGGATCCTGAGGGTCATGTTAGAGCCGAGCTCTTGCAAAATGTACGACTCACAGCAGTAAAGAGAGGAGAGAAGACTTTAGCCTTTGCTCAGAGCCACTATTCAATAAAAGCGAATTAAATTGTGATGACTCTATTTTATTTTTAATTACCTTTCAACCCTTTTCAAGGAAAAAGTCTCAATTTAAAGCTATATGTTTCATAACTCTCCACTGATTTCTTTTTTATCAGAAGGAGATGTAGTAAATAAATACCTCCTATTTACGGCAAGTTATCGTTTCCATTTTAATGACATAAATCTTCTTTTTAAACATATTTAAAGTGAATTTATTTAAAGAGAAATGTTAGGTAAATAATGATTTCAGTGTAGTAGAGCTGGTTCATAGATATGGCAAAAGTCCTGAAGATGGCACTTAGGTGACAGACATTTGGGAAATATTGTTTTGAGACTATAATGATACACACACTCTTGCATATACACCATATTCCCTCATCAATTAGAAGCTATATCTGTTTTCATACAAAACTGAGAATATGGAACACACAGACATACACACACAAGTAGATGTTACTATGAAAGGTGGGGGGGGAGGGGAATTTGTCTCCAACTTTTAATCTCTTCTTATCCAATAAAAGGATTTGAAACGAAACAATAACTTGGATTTTGGATTTATCAACTAGGAGGAACAAAAAAATAACTGTCCACCTTATGTTTGTAACTTCTCTGAATTAACTTGCCCACATAAGTGATCCGGTTTCAGATTGTCAGTGGCATTTCCCATGGTTGATGACAATAGTGTTGGGTAATCCCAATGTTCTGATCTCAGGAAAGAATGTAAGATTTAAATGCTTCAATTCCACAAAAAAGATTTTCTAGTCTGAAATCTTCATGAATATAACCCATAAGACAATACTCTTTTATGATATTGTGAAGTAGAAGCAAGTTAGAATAGTAGTCAACTGTCATAAATCAGCCTATATACTAATAATGAGAAAAGAGCTGTCTTTTCTTTCATATTTGGTAACATATCCAACTCTCTATATAGCAGTCCTGTCAATCTAAGTCCACTGTGTTTTGTAACAATTAAAATAAAGTACACATACAGAACAGTGCTATTATAATTGCACAACTCAAGAAATTTCACAATCTAAACATGCTTATGAAACAAGCACCTAGATCAAGAACCATGATGTTACCAGTATCTTGGGAAGCCCTATCATTATCCCTTATGGTCACTACAGTTTGACAAAGATAACTGCTATCCTGACTAGTAATAGTGTAGATTAGTTTTGGCACATGTTGTAGTTTATATAAATGAGATAATGCAGAATACACTATTTTATGCCTGATTTTTTCTTTTCACATTCAAAAATATATTTTTGAAGGACCAGCCCAGTGGTATCATGGTTAAGTTCACAAGCTCTACTTTGGTGGCCCAGGATTTGCAGGTTTGGACCCTGGACACGGACCTACACATGTGGTGGCATCCTACATACAAAATAGAGGAAGATTGGCACAGATGTTAGCTCAGCAACAATCTCCCTCAAGCAAAAAGATAAAGATTGGTAACAGATGTTATCTCAGGGCCAATCTTCCTCACCCCCCCAAAATATATATATATATATATATATATATTTTGGGGATTCAGCATTATGTTTATGACTACAATTGTAGATCGTTCATTTTATGCTGCACACTATTTATGAAAAGATGTTCAACCTCACTCGAAACAGAGAACTGCAATTTAAAATTACAATGAGATACCATTTTTATCTATCAGATTGGCAAAATTTAAAGTTAAACAACACAGTCTATGAGTGAGACTGTATGATGAGATACTTTCATACTTTGTGGTTGGAATGCAAATCAGTATATTGCTTATGAAAAGCGTATACCATTACACACACATTTACCTTTGCATCCAGCCTTTCACTTCTAGGAATTTACCCTGCAGATATGCCTACCAAAATCTATTTAAAAAGAAAATATTATGTAATTTAATGTAGCATTATTTGTAACTGAAAAAATTGGATATAATCAATATTTCCATACATAGGTGAGTGCTTGAATAAATCATAGCACATCCTCACCAGGGAGAGCTATATAACTCAAAGAAAAATGGTGAAGAGTTCTATGAACAGATTTGGAGTGATTTCCAAAATATATTTTTAAGAGAAAAAAAGCAAAGTACAAAAGTGCCTATATTATTTAGTACTCTACTTTGATTAAGAAAAAATGTGAGATAGAAAATAATACGTGGACATAGTGCTCACTAATGCAAAATGAATCATGGGAAGCATAAACTAGAGACTGACTGAGATTGGTGAATTTCAGGGGATAATTGGCATGGCATGGAAGGATAGAAAAAAATGAGGGGATCCAATTTCTCCACACTCTCACCAACACTTGTTATGTTTTATGTTTATTCTTTGATAATACCCATCCTAACAGATGTGAGGTGATATACCAATCGTTTTGGTTTGCATTGCCCTGATGATTAGCGATGTTGAGCTTCTTTTCATATACCTGTTACCCATTTGTATGACTTTGGAGAAACACATAATCAAGTTCTTTGCCCATTTTTTAAGTGGTTTATTTATGTTGCTATTGAGTTGTAGGAGTTCCTTATATATTTTGGAAGTTAACCTCTTAGCGGATATATGGTTTGCAAATATTTTCTCTCATTCCATAGGTTGCCTTTTCACTCTCTTGATTGTTTCTATTACAATGCAGAAGCTTTTTAGTTTGACGTAGTCCCACTTGTCTATTTTTGCTTTTGCTGCCTATGCTTTTGGTGTCATATTTAAGAAGTCATTGCAGAGACCAAGGTCAAGAAGGTTTTCCTCTATGTTTTCATCTAGGAGTTTTATAATTTCAGATGTTACCACACACACAAACACAAAACTAGAAATACAAGGAACTTTTGGAGGTGATGGTCATATTTATTATGGTAATGGTAACACAAGTGTAATCATATGTCCAAATTCACCAAATTGTGTGCCTTCATTATATGTAGTTTTTAGTATACCAATTATATACCTCAATAAAGCTGAAAAAAGAGAAGTGAGGGAAAGAGACAGTTCACATTACCTTTTAGTAATGTTTCATATATTTAAAAAAAATAACAGGTATGGTGGAAAATTGAAGTGTAATTCCAACAAAAGCAAATTAATTAAGTCATATTTCAAACAAATATCATAACAACTCTAAAAGTTAACAAAAAATATAACCCCAAGCACAATATAAATCAATATATGAAAAACAGTAAATGATTAATTAATAAACGAACAAGCAAAAAAATGAATGCACAAATAGGGAAAATAGGAAAACTCTTTCTTAAAGTGTAAGGCCAAATAGTAAATGTGGAAATAATGATCAAATTGTGATGACAACAATCATTATAACTGGTTCAAGCAAAAATTATCAATAGATAGTATAATGAATGGAGAAAAGTTACAAGTTGAGAGTTATTTATACGGTCTCAATATACACGGTATTTATTAATCATAAAGAGAAGAATAGTAAGTGTATAGTGGAGAATCTGCAGAAAACCACCCTAACCAAGGGATGTGAATTAATATTACCAGTAATGGGAAAAGTCGGCCTCATACACAAATGATATCGTGCACCGAGAAGACCACATCACATCATTCTTGCGATGTCGTGGTCCAAACTGCATAACCTGAATCTAATCATGAGAAAACAATGGTGAAGCCCAAAGCAAGGGGGCATTTTGCAAAATAACTGTCCTGTACGCCTCAAAAATATCAAGATATTGGGACTCAAGGACCGCAAATCTATTTCAGAATCAAGGAATCTAAAGAAACATGACAACTGGATGCAATATACAACTGGAATTTTGTCTTTTATAAAGGACATAATTGGGAATGGATGAAATTGAATTTTGGCTGACAATTAGAGAATCATATCAAATTAATAAACTAACTTTTTATAATTTTGCTGTAGTTATGTAAGAGAGTGTCTCTGACCCTTAGAAATGCACATCAAAGTATTTAGGGTAGATGAATATCGTGTCTGAAAATTATTGTCCAACAGTCTGGGGAAAATATACACATATATCATGTATAGAGAATATAAATTATAAAATACCAACTACCAGTATACACATAGGAATGTACATGTATACATACATATGCATGTATATATGTGTATATTACACATGTGTAAATATAATACATATATACTAAAATTTGAGGTATCTGGGTGGTAAAGGATACACAGGAAAAGTCCTGTTTTTGTATTTTCCTTGCAACTTTTCTTTAAGTCTGAAATTATGTCAAAATGAAAAGATAAGATTAAAGAAAAAAAGTCCAGGACCAGCATGCTACTTTTAAAAAGTGTCAGAGGATTAGGTGCCACTCTTTAGTGGAAAATGGAATTAGATAATGGGAAATAGAATTACTAGGGACGTAGCAAAGGTAAAGACAGGGACTCAGGGATCTGTTGCTACACAATCAGGCTAATTTTGCCAGGTGACATCTCTTTCACCCAGACCTTCTTAAATCGGTCACATATAGACATGTCAAAGGTGCACTTCTGTGCTTTAAAGTTGTGGCCTGGAATTGGACAAAAAATAACTGCACATTTCTTGGAAAATGCTAGTGAATTTGACAGCTTATCTCTATCCCTCAGCTTTACAAATGACTGGAAAGTAGACATTAGTTAATTGAGGCAGTCTTGTATATTTCTCTTTTCAAATATAAATTGTCCTTCAGTAAAATGATCATGATACCTTTTATAAAGTTTTTAGAACAATAATGTGTTTAAATTTGCAAGGTTTGCTTGACTTTCACAAGTGTTCTAAAATGGACATAGAATTCTTTTCAGTGTATTTACATAATTAGTACTTATTCAAGGCTCATATAATATACAAGCTTAATTATTTAAAATACAAGCAAAATTTAATTACACATGCTAATTGTGCTCCTTTAAAAATGTGCTCAATTCAGTCTTCCATGGAAAACTTTGAAAGGGAGTAGATTGTAGTCAAACATAGAAAATGTAAATATACTGGAGTTTCTTTGAAATATGTTTCTTCATTTCAGTGTTTTATTGTTAGAATTTGGAATTTGTGTATTTTGCGTAAAATACCCGTGTATTTTGCAGTTTAAAAACGTCATTTGATATTGTCTTCAGCTTATTTTTTTCAGTGGGGTTTCAGACGTGGTTTGAGTAGCCAAGCTGACCTTTAAATTAAAAAAAAATTTAAAAAACAACAGTGTTAGTGTTTTTGATTTGACAGACCTCAAACACAGGTTAGACTTCTTGCTAACAGCTAGAGGGAAAAAACAAAGTGAGGTATTGGCTTATAATTATAACCTTTTCTGAAGAAAATGTTGACTCTGAAAGTCAGCACAACAAAGCTTCTACTTAAATATTCAGAGCTATTGTTTCTGACACCGGTGAATCAACGATGACCACAAATGATAAATAGTACCAGCAAAGTTCTACTGAAAATAAAAATTCCTTATTTGGAGGGCTACAAAGACCCTAGAAAAAAGCCTTTGTTGACAGGAAATTTCTAACATGAAAGGAATAAATTTTTTTTTTTTTGTAAATCTAATTGCCATGACAATGTAAGACTTCTGGTGAATGTAATCTGAGTGGAGGCATCCATATTCAAAAGATTCTTATGAAGTACCTACTATATATCAGACTAACCTGAAAATATATTATCTAAGCCAAATTTGTGAATATTATGTCAGTGTCAGAGTGATCAGATGTGCTGATATTTATAGAAGAGAAAAGCAGGTACAGAACACAACACAAAGGATAAAGTTAAGAAAATGACAGAAAGAAAGTGTCAGCTGTCAGAGAACGCAGATTATTGAACTTCATTCTCTTCCTTCTCTTAGATTTTCATAGGAGCTAAAATAATCTGGGGTATTTTCTTTAATAATTTGTTGATTTAAATAAAAATCTGGTAGTCTACACTACGTCAATTTCTGAAATTCTTTTACTTTTCTTTACAAGAATAAGTTTCATGCAGTTTATATGAGACCAATCATTCTTGTCCAATTGGGTTAAAATAAGAATATAATTTTTCTTTTATGTTTAAGAACCTAAACATCATAATTTCACTGCATTTTGAATTAACTTTGTATTATATTTTTTCTATTATATATAATACATATGCATAACTATGTACATTTTCAATCTTTTTTCTTTCTCTTAGTTTTAGTTAAAGTAAGGATCATAAAGACTGCCCAGAGGTTGAAGACCAAGGAGTTCATGACAGCGTCTTCTACAAAATGACCAAGTGTGAAATTATGTGCCAAAACAACATAAATTTGGTTTTGCTCTTTATTCAGGTTAAGTAAACATTATATTGACAATTTATTTTATAATGCTTTCCTATTCTATTTAAAAATATTTTAATTCTTTAGAAAATTAACATATAACAAGATTATATGAAGTTATTTGTTACTTAGGAATTTTAAATACAGAGTACAGGGAAGAGACAGAAAAAAATAGAAGAGAGAAAAAAAAGGACTTCAAGTATAGGAAACTAACAATATTTAAGGAAATCTCGATGCGTAAACATGAAAGTAACCCAAACGCACCTTTGTTTCAAAAGCTGGATCTTAAGAATGGCTAAATGAAGCATCATTTCCTTTGCTTCCTGTGGAGCAGATAAAGCAGAATAAGTCTCTCTTGCAGAAAAGATGAAGGTAACTCCAACCACACTGAATCAGTTAAAGCAAACTTTATATTGGTTTTTGTTCACAAATGTCATGTCCACTGAATTTTGCCTTTGGTTTCCTTTCATTTGAAACCCTAGGAAACCTGAAACTCAAAATAAAATCCTTACCCTTTGCTCAGCTCTGTGGGTTTGGAAACTTCTCTAGGGTTTAGCTCATTTTTTCATTCTTACCAACTGGCATAAGAATTGGACACTGAACCCAAATGAAACCACAAAAATTGGTCTCAAAACAGCCCTGGCTATCAAGAGAAAGCAAAATGTTAACTTTATAGGTTCACTGAATGGTTCAGGGTTTTGGAAACTATTCACATTATACTTGGCCCTTTTTATCTCTATTTTCAACCTCGAACAAAATCTCTCAGGATTTAAGGTTTCAGTGTTAGGACAGAAGCTTGGATCTTAACTACGGAAACTTTCTTGCATTGTCCCTCGAGGAAAGAGGATTGTATGTATTTGAATCTTATGAAAAAATAAATTTAAAATTTATCTGAATTTACACCATGAAGTTACTATGAAAACTTGTAAAATGCAAATTAATCTTCTTGTTCTGGACTAAGATTGATGGAATATCACTGACTCACTCACTAAATTATCCAAACCATGAAGAGTGGTGTATAATGTCGGTATGTAGGTAGTTGAATAATCTGAGAAAAGTAAAATACGCTTAATATTTTTGAAGTAGTTAGTTAAAATTATAACTACAATATAAATAACACATACTGTTGACTTTGTATTGAATAGTAGGAACTAAAATTACAACTACATTGTCAGTGATTGTGGGAATGAACAAAAGCAGACAAAAGGAAGTATGTTCACATTTTCTACTTTGAAAATAATCTGGCCATTTTATTTTCTATTGTCTTTGACTTAGGAATGATGGTCATCTGCTGCTCTCATATTTGGGTTCTAGTAGCGGTTTTTCAGTCAAACTTATATGATTTACTTTGTTTAAAAACCAACACCAATACCAACTCCAAAACCAAAATACCTTCTATTGACTGGATGCCTTGTTAGGATTAAATTAGGATTGAATTTGGTTTCCTAATAAACCTATACACACACATATTTTAGCAGCTTAACAAAATATAGGTTATATTTACAGATTTATTTATTTATTTTTACAAACAAGAAATCTGGAGGTGAAAAATAAAGGACAAATAGATTTGTTTAGGTAACTAATCAAGGACATAGGATCCTTCTTGCCTCCTATTCCCTCTGTTTTACTGTGTACCTTTTCCTTTGGCTCCTACCATTATAACTTTTTCTTTTTTAGGAAGGAGTAACAGATAAAAGTCAACAGAAAAGTTTTCCACGAATCTATCCCCTTTTTATTTTATTGTGGTACAAAAACACATAACATAAGACCTACCTTCTTAACAAATTTTTAAGTGTACAGTATCATTAGCTATGTCTCTATCACTTGTAATGAGCTTTCTTAGAACCCCCTGCCAACAACATCCAATTATTTTCCTTTGGACAGAACTGCATCAAATGGCAACTCTCAATCGGAAGGTAGTCTGTGAAGCTAAACATTTTTAATTGAACACAAGTTCACCATGAAAAAAATTAGGGATGTTTTTGGTAAGGCAGAATGAGAGAACAGATTTTGTATTTTGAACCAGAACCAGCAGTGCCTATTGAAGCACATGTGTATGGTGATGGATTGTAATTAGTCTTTGGGTGATGAACATGATGTAATCTACACAGAAATAGAAATAAAATGATGTACACCCAAAATTTAGATAGTGTAATAAACCAGTGTTATCACATTAATAAATAAATAGATAAATAAGAAGTGAGAAAAAAAAACCCACTAACAGTGCCTATTGAATATAACTGATTTAAAAAAATGGAAACAATAATTCTTGCCTTTTACTTTTATATATCTAAGGATTTAAGGTACATAAAATCATAACTGTTCAGAGTTTTCCAGAGGTGCAGAAAGATGTTAGTCTTTAGGTCAAAAAAGCACATGGCATAACAGGATAAATAAAAATAAATCAAACCCCCTACAAACCATAGTGTAATTCCAGGAGATAAAATGAAAGAAAAAAGGTATCCTAAAAGCAACAACAGAGGAAAAGGAAAAAAATCACAGAGCAGAGGAAAAAATACCGACAAATGAACAGTAATTTGATTAAGAGCAGACTTCTCTTTTGCAACACTAGTGTCCTGAAGGGAATGAAATACTATCTTATTTGTGCTCAGGGAAAACATTTGTCAACATGGAATTCTAACATTAATGAATAAAGGTAAAATAAAGACCTCTTTAAGACAAAGACTTGTATTGTAGTAGATACATGCTTGATACTCCAATATCCGTTTTACACAACTAGTCAACATAATTAGTGATAATATTCATTGTAAGGGCAAGGAAAACACAGAAAAGCAAGCTATCATTGCTGCAAGTCAGAACATGACAATTGGCTTCAGCCAGTAAAACAATAATAGAAATTACATAGAAAAGGCATTTAGAAATTGGAACAAAAAAATATGTCTTTGCAGATATCATGATTACTTAAAGAATTCAGCTTATCCTACAGAAAAATAAAATAAAAAGACTGAGAGTTCACCATGATTGTTGGATATAATATCATGCAGCAGTCAAAACATACCTATCAAAAAAGGTAAACAATGCACTATTTGAGAACTCCTTCATAATATTATTAAAAAACAAAAGGCTTATAAGGTATTTCAGAATAACAATATGTGGTAGAACTTTGTGGGAAAAAATCTTACATTTCAGTACACATGTAAATATTAAATAACAAAAATTTAAAAATGGAGGTACATTCTACATGCATATATGGGGAGATGAATGTATTAGCAATGTTAATTCTCCCCAAATTAATTTGTAAATTCTTTACAATTCTAATCAAATTCCCCAAAGGATTCTTTCCAGAACTAGAGAATTTGATCCCAAAGTTCATATGGATGAATAAAAGGGCAAGTACAGACAATTTTTAAGAAGAAAATTGTATTTGTGTGGGAAGCAGAGAAGGGCTCACTTGATTTGTCAGATATTTAGACTTAGTAGAGAGATTTACAATTTCTGCAATCAACTAGTATTTGTAAAGGGTTCAAGAATTGAATATAACTGAGAGCTCATAAGGAGATCCAAATAATATAGAAAATTGGTATACTACAGAAGTAGCTCTGTGATTTTATGAGGCATGGATAAGCTAAACTACTCAATAAATATTATTGGTAACTTTAGCTACACATATGAATAAATGGCCCTATTGACACAGTCCCCCAAAACAAATCCCAAATGAATTAATGAAATGTGTGAAAAGCCAAACTGTCAAACCTTCAGAACTCAATATAGAAGTAACCAGCCAACTATTAGTGTTTAAAATATGTAAGTATATCCCATATTACTTAAAAAGAATATGAACAATCTGATTAAAAGCTGAAAGTGAATATAAACAGATACCCGATAATTAATATATATGTGAAAATATAATTCTTTAGTTATGAAACATAATTGATTTTCAAAGTTATGTTTTCCAAGTTATGCAGTCTCTGCTAGACTAAGGACTAAACTTGGACCAACAAGATCTAGAGGCTCTCACCATGTGCAAAATGGCACCCATAATTCTTGTTGGCAATGATAAATTGGATGCTTCATAAAAAGCGGATCAGAGAAATACAGTCTCCTGCAGTCATATATTGTAATACTGTATAGCTATTAAAATGAAGGAACCAAACTTAAATAGATCAACCTGAATACATTTGGAAAAATTAATGCTGATTTTTAAATATTGCAAGAAAATATTTACATTATAACAGCTTGTTAAGTTAAAACACATCCTACCATCTTATATATATAATTATGTGTACATGATTATTTACATAATATATAAAACCTGCAAATGAATGAAATATACCAACCTAAATATAATAGTTTCTCTTGGAAAAGAGGAAGGGATGTGGGATGAGTGGAGTAGGTTTTATCTATAATTTTTCATGTAGTTGATAATGAAAAGTATAACAAAATTATTACTTTTTCAATTATAACAAAATACTGACTTAAAGAATCTAAGTGGTGAGTAAGTAGGCACCGAAATATTATCTTCTGTATGTGTGAAATAGTTTATAATTAAAGTAGTTTTAGAATATAATCACACTATTGATACCAGTTTATCAATAGAATATAGACATATCTTACCAAAATGATTTTTTTAATATAATGGCATGTCCTTAGATACTACCTAATCATCATTCTGTCATCGATTGAGAATCAAATCAAACTCATTCTTAAAACATAACTGTGATGGTGAGTTTTATGGTCAACTTGGAAAAGCAATGCTACCCAGTTAATCAATCAAACACTACTCTAAGTGTTGCTGTGAGGTATACTGTGGTTGTGGGGAACATTCTCAATCACCTGTCTTAAAGGAAAAGAGATTGTCCTAAAAAACGGGGGTGGTGAAAGGCCGTTAGAGCAAAACTCAGGTTTCCCTGAGGAAGAACAAATTCTGCCTTAATTCTGCATGCAGCATTAGCCTCTGCCTGGGTTTCTAGTCTGTGGGACCGCCCTACAGACTTCAGACTTGCCAGCCCCACAATTATGTAAACCAATTCTTGGAAATAAATCTCTGTGTGTGTGCGTGTGTGTGTGTGTTTCTATCCTAGTGTTTTGTTTCCCTGGAGAACCCTGACTAATTGTAAATCATGATTCCATATCAGTTAATTCCTAAATAGATTTCTAAATATCGTATAACTTTAATTCAGGCTAAAATTAAGCAGTTTTGTGTGAGAGTGTGTGTGCGCGCACGCATGCGCATGTGCATACGTGCATTTTTGTGTGCGTTGGCAACTGTTTTTGCTGCTTTCTAGTTTGCACTCCTTCTACAGCTTCTTCTCTGTAGAAAACTGTAGGTTACTGATGCAACATCAAACAAAATCACAATTTGTTCAGGTTTATATCCCTCAGGGGAAGTGACCCTCTCTGCCCAGCTGAGGAGTAAATCTTATAAATCTGAGCCTATAGATCATGATAATATTATTTCTCTTTGCAGTGGTTGATCCAGGGCGAGCATATGACTAATTTCTAGACAATGGTACACAGTGAGAGGTCTGCTGGAGGATCTACAGGAAACTGGAAGAGACAGTCCCTTTTCTCCCTCTGGATATTCTGTTGTCTGGATAAAAATACCCAGAATTGTCGCAATTGTTCAACTCTGATGAGAGCCAGCCTGAATTAAACAAGCCTTTTGGGATATTTTACATTTCCATAATTTTTAGCTGATCTAGGCTAGATTTTTCTGTTACTTGTGACCAAAGTCACTCTAATTTATGTATACTTTTATCTCTTTATCATAGAAATTGTGACAAAATATGTAACTTGCCAACTAACCAAGTCCACTGCATTTCAACTGACAGGGTAATTTAAGATTTGAATATTAAACATCAGAATATTACAGTATATTCAGTGAAACCTAATATCATGGTAGAGACTCTTCAAAGACTCAGTTTGAGTAAATTCATCTAATGACACTTAATTGCAGATTTTTTTGGCTGGTTTCAGTCAATTGAAGGCATTATTAATGTGGAGCGCAAATGATCTGAATTCAAAAAACCATTCATTCCAATTCTGTTCTCATAATACTAATAGAGTATAGACTAATCTTTGTTAACTACTGAAAATACATCTCAACCATATCTGGTTAATTGTGTAGACTGATAGAAATCTCTATTTGTAGAACAGAATATTGCCTTATCAGATTGCTCACCTTTGGTTCTTTTTCTAAATGAGGAGAATATATAGGAGAATTACCTGAGAGGTTGTATCACTAAATAACCATTCATTTTCTTTTATATACTGCCCAAAATAGGAATGTTAACTGTTTTATATTTTTTATGAAAATAGAACATATGCTATCTGTATTCTCTCTTACTATAGATGTGAACTAAATATTAAAATGACAAAAATAGCAACAACCGTAACAACAACCAAAACAACTTTTTAATCTCAATGCTTTGTTTAAAGGCCTAGTACCTACACAGATATCTCCATGAATTGTGCCTTTTTTTTTTTAACACATGGATTTTTTGTTTGTTTTGTTTTGTTTTGTTTTTTTAGAGGTAACGTTTATTTTTTTCCTTAACTGCTTTTTTTTTTTTTTTTGGAAGATTGGCCCTGAGCTAACCTCTATTGCCAATCTTCCTCTTTTTACTTTCCCTCCCCAAACCCCCCAGTACCTAGTTGTGTATCCTAGTTGTAGGTCCTCCCAGTTCTCCTATATGCGACGCCACCTCAGCATGGCTTGATGAGCGGTGCTGAGACGGCGCCCAGGATCCCAACCGGCAGACACTAGGCCACTGAAGCAGAGCCCGTGAACTTAATCGCTTGGCTACAGGGCTTGCCCTTGTGCCTGTCTTAATCCACCTAATTACTGCACATTTTTAGTTAACTATTTATTTTCAATAGTCAGTATGAAATGAGAGCTATCAGCTGTTCGTATCTCATTCTGAGTTGCTATGATATTCTGTATCTCACCTATAAAGTTTGCTTTAATTTTTTTAGTGTCCTACTTAGATAACAAAGACTTGACAATTCAATATTTTAATGACCACATAAAGGAATGAGTCACTGGAATTTGGAGTTCGTGGTCAGGGCTTCCGCACTGATGGAGCTGCATTATAGGAAATGAGGCTCTTTCACTGGGGAGCAACCAAATCTCTTTTGTTTCTTATATTGTCTCTTAGGTCACTTTACCCAGAGAACAATCCTGTAATCTCCTTCCTGCATGAGGGTTGGTGTGGTGAGGTATGGGTGAGTTTTACCCCGTTTCTTAGAATTTATGGGAGTTGACTGAGGAACATGGGCTGGGATTCTCACCACTCAGTTTGCCTGTTTTCACCAAACCTTTCAGAATGCTTCCAATCTTCACCCTCTGCTCTGCCTCCCACCTGTGATAGAATGAAGGAAGCCAGTTTCCTGCCTACATAGTCCAAGAGACAGGACGTAACTTCCCGTCTAACTTATTCTGAGATAGACTTCTAACTAATCTTCCCATAGTCAACCAATCCCTCCATTCTGGCCTTAAGCAATACCAGGGACCTCAAATTCTTGAGGATGTCTTAGGTTTTGTGACCTTAATTGTCTTCCTTTTTATTAGAATTCCTCTATCTTTACCTTGCCAAAGTCAATTAGACTTAGTTGTTCCTCAGTCTGAAATGTAGGTTACCATGTGTCCGTCCTTTGTCCAACTTTTAGTCAAGTTGTCTAACACTCTCGTCTCACTGTCTTTGTGGTTTTATAACTTTTTAATCATTTCACTGTTATTCCACTGGAGTATCAGGAAGAAGTAAAAACAAATGCAATGTGTCAATCTTCCATATTATAAATACAGATACTCTATAAAATGGCATTGTCATATTTGCCAAGCACTGTTACATTTACATTATGTGTTATTCTATGTTTTAGAACGATTATAGAAAAGAGAGGTAAGTGAACTGGATGCATTTAAAATCCATAACATTTGGCATTTCACGAAGCTAATTTTAATTGTATATTTACCTATTTACTTGGTGAAGTAAATTTGCTTTCTTAAATCTTAAAAATATCAAATGGTATATATTCAATATTAAACGGAAACATTGAAAATACACAGAAGCATAAGTCCATTTTACCAGTCTCTAATAAATCAACTTAACAACTTCCCTTTACCACATAGGCAATGTTTTTACACCAAATCTGTTTTGAAAACTGATAAAACGCACCTGTAAAATTTACAACCTTGTCTTCACTGATTTACTGACACTTATACTACTATGAGAAATCATAATGTCTAAAAACTGGAATATTCTGAATTTAATGAATATTCACAGGTTTTGATAATACAATAAACACATAATTTGATCAGAAGACAAAAAATCTTTGGCGTCAAACGTCCAAGAAAAACTGAGATGTTCTTATATCTTGCTTCCTACTCATTTTGAGACAAAGGAATCTACAAGAAGAATTCAAAACAATGCTTCCTTATTTCAAAACCAAAATTCTGAATAGTCTTTTATGCCTGCTTCACAGCCTAAGTCTGTCATAATAATTGCTGGGCGTTTTCAGAGCCTTTTAGCAGGGGTAGTTTTAGTACTATGCTATGCAACATGATAGACTTTAGTAACCCTTCGTGTGCTAATAGTGGAATATCCGGCAGTGTAACAAATGAAAGCTTGTTACTCAGAACTCCATAGGTTTTTCATAACAAGTGCAATTGAGAATCATTTTTCAGTTGTTATCATTCCATGCTAATCAACATTACTTATGGCAGTAAACATTTTTCTTGAATAGTTTTTATTTGAATATTCAACTAAAAGTCTCATCTTTAGCTTGCCGTTCAGAGTTAGGCATAGGACAGAATGATCCTGACACTATTTGTTGCGATTTAATAATAAAATAAATATATTTACTGTATTGAGTCATATTTGGGTGTTATAAACTTATGTCCCTAAGCAAATTAGATTGCTATGTTTTTGAAGGGGCTGTAGTTTATTGATTTTAATGCAGAATTGGTTACACTTTAAAATATGTCTGATATACTGACAGGAAATGTGGAGATGAATGATCTGAAACTTGTATTTTCCATTATAATACATTTATACCCTTAAACCTGTAGCAGAACAATAGAGAAATCAGCTTGTTTATGCCAAATAGTAATTCCCTGGGCAGAGACAGGCTCATGGGCTTGTATCTGAGAGTCACAGAAAGAGAATTATGAAAAGAAGCTCTGGTAAGCTTAGACACGAGGGATACCTTAATAACTGTGGATAATTTGCATGTCTCTCTCCTTCAAAGTACCTGTTTCCTTACCCTAGGCTAAGTGACCAGGGCCTACAGATCTACTTTCCTTAGCCCCAGCTTGGAGAATATGAGATGTAGTTCCAGACATGTTGAGAGACAGTTTTCCCTGGGTCTCTTACATTTCTGCATGTCTTGTGAGCAGAAGCACTGACTGTATTCTGGAATATCTTTTAAAGAATTTGTATATAGTGAACACATTTGGAAGACAGATATTGTCACCCTTTGGAGTAACAAGCAAGTTTGCTTCCAGCTTTGGAAGCTAGACATAATTTCACTATCTGGCTAGTTGGCTTGATATTCTTTGGAGCAAAAGACAGACAAGCTTGCTGTCCATAGTAATCCACTGCATGTACATATATCATTTGGTCTTCTTTACATTTCCTTGAGGAATTTGGGCTTGAGGAAACAGCAGAGGAAAATGCTGACACTCTGACAACTGCTATTACTGTGAGTAATAAACCATTTTTTGTCTCTGACCCAGGTGTCTTGTGTCTTCTACCAGTATTCATTAAACTATCATGGATTAAGTTGTTAGCTTGGAAGTCAGGTAAAATCTCAGACTCCACACACTTCTTGACAGAAGGAAACTTCCTTTTTCCTTGCTTCAAATTTCCTCACTCACTTTTCCCCAATTTCTTGCAAGACTTGTCTATCTATCTTGTTTTCACCTGCCACTTCACTCTTTTGGAAATATTGAAAGAGGTCTTGTATAATTTATTTTAAGGGAATGTATAATGTCTGAAAATCATCTCTTGATTTAAGACAGCACTAACTTTAGGAAAGATAGTTTTAGTCAAAGAAGTTAAAAATTATATTCATAAAACATTGTTTCACCAAAAGAAAAATCACATTTGACTCCAAATGTGTGAAAGCTCAGAATTCATTTTTACATTCTGTTTTTCTTTGACCTTAAAACCATTTGGTGTCAAAAGTGCATTACCATCCATTGCTAGAATTCACACTTTCTCAGTCGGAGCATTTGAGCATGGGGAACTACAGGTCAACCCCATTTCAATATGGTTTTTGTCAGCTCTATAGATTTAGTCTAATTCTAGCTTGCTTCATCACAGAAATTCTATTTCAGCTTTATACATCCTAAAGGGACATTCATGCCAGTGTGAAATGTTCGTCTTTATGTTTCTAATAGAATTAAAGGCATTTAAAAATCTGCTATGAATGCAAGTGACACTAATTTGATTGCCCATTCTGATATGTGCTTTAGTGCATATTCATGTTTATTACTTGCATTTAATGACTGCAGATGGGTGGAAAAGTCACACAAGTCAGTGCCTTTCTCTCTTGGGAGCCAGTAAATGGAACTCTAATATCTAGCCTTGAGTATTAATATCTGGCAAATAACTTTGACTTATATTCTAGTTTGAATTTATTATTTCATTATAAATTGTGATATTTCCTTAATATTATAATAAAGTTTCAATCTTTGGAATATTATATAAAAATAAACACATCATAGAGGCCAACACTACACTTTTAAGAAACTATGATATTCCCATCCACTGTACAGGCAAGTTTGCAGTATGTGCCTGTGTTTATGTAGGGAAATAGACCTCGTGGTGCCATCAATATTGCCACATATGTTTTTCAAACTAACAAAAATAATCTGGACATTCATTTGTTAGCTTATTGATTTGTGGGCAAATGATACACTATAAAGTTTTTCTTTTAATCTTCAAGCATCTGTTTTCGTCAAGTTTTGAACTATAAATTTCTTTGGAGGAGTATAGTCAATGCTGTATAATTTCTATATTTTAGAGTTAAGGAAATTAAGACATGGAGCGTGATGGTTTCTTGGTACAGAAGGACACTTAGGGGATCTGGTATAGAATTCTGATTCAGAGCATTATATCAATGACCAGAATTGCCACAGAAGTATATATCCATGTTTACATCCACACACCCATATTACTTGGGTCCATTCCAGAAAACTCTGTAGTAGGCATAGAATCAGTTCCAGGTGATGCTGATGCATGGCTAGATTTGCAAACTTTGCTCTACATAACATTGCCTCTTTTGAGAGAGGAACATGCTTACCAACCAGATCACAAAAAAATGAAAAGTACTTCAAAAAGATGAAGATGTATCAAACAAGAAATGCCATGAGGAAGTTTTCGATTAAGGTGTGCACTTGTTGACAGCCATCTTTGTGGGCAATCTAAAGATACACTGGAAAGTTTTCTAAGAATCTACACACGTTGTATGAGGCTTATATTGATCTGCATCATTCAACAATTATATTTTAGAGTGCATATTGTCTCCCAGGCAGAGACATGATGATGAGTAAAAATAGATGCAGTATCTAGTAGGAGTATATTTTAAGCTATAATTATAGTAATAAGTATATAATGATAAGAGATATTCTGAAGGATAGATGAGAACATAAAGCAAAAAAAGTGACCTGGCATTCAGAATGCAGCAAAATTTCCTGAGGAAATGTTGACAGTCTGAAGTCTAGAGGGTAAATGGGAGAGCCAACAAAGTTTACGAAAAAGTTCCTATGGTGCGACTATTCTTGTCACATTCAAGGAACAAGAGTAAGTCAAAACGGAAAGAGTGTCAATATCTTATGGGTAAAGAAGAGAAGCACCAATGGGATGAATACCAGAGAAGAGGGATTGAGAGGAATACAGAAAACAAGATAAATACCATTTGTTTATTTGTTTAGAGCGTGTATATTGAACCCTGACTATGGGGTAGGTACTTTGCTTAATATTTTGGAATATGAAACAATTAAAACAGCTCACCATCTAATTCTGAAGATCAGATATGTATTTGAAGTAAATTTGTGAACATGACTTACAAGAAACAATTATTTTATATTTGGGTTTGATAGTGTGATAAAATATTTAAATAGCTTCCAAAGAAAATTAAACAATAAGGCAGTATGTGAAAGGTACTAAAACTTCAGTACACAAACTTTTGCTGGGTTGCTAGAGAGTAGCCTTTTGTCCTTAAGCATTCCGCATCCTCAGGTAGCAGCATATACTAGCAAGAGAATGACAAGTACTGGTTAAATAAAATGGGGAATCGCTTACATGGAGGGTACCAAAGAGAGCTTCTATTAAACTTAAATTTCCAGACACTTGTATTTCTAACAATACAGCTACAGTTTACTGAGTTCAATTATCATTGCAAATTGGCAAATAGTGCTTGCCAGCCTTCTAACCCTTCAATATATTCTTTCATGTTCAAGCACAGCTGACACTTTAGTTGAATAGTTAATGTCAAAAATTTCGTCTCCAACCAGATGAACAGAAGTTAGAAGACAAAACAGAAAAAAATGTTTGCATCTCTGTTTCCATCTATTTTGCAAATACTTAAAATGAGTGGTAGATTGCCTAGGTTGCTGGCTTAAGTTTGGAAAAGTCCACGTAAATAAAATTCTCTAACTGGAGCTGTGTTCTTCCAAGTGCTGAAGCATGTAGGTTACGGTGAGATTTTCACATATTGCTCAAATTTGTAGGGCTTGTTCCCTGGACAATTTACCAAAGGTCAAGGTTATACTTTTGCAAATAGAAACAATAAAATTACATTTCATGTACTTTGTGGACTCCTGCTCCATACTTTACAGACAGGATCTGCATAATTCTCTCCACAGAAAGAGATTATGAAATAACCATTGCGCAGTTTTTATTCCTTCTCCTTTACTAATCATTTTTCCTCTCTGCCTGTCTTTGTGAGAAATCCATTTTTTTTTAGCAAATAAGTCATTGAATTGTTTGACAACCCATCGAATTACCTGATCACCTAATTTCCTAACAATTTAATTCAAGTTATAGGTTTTATTTTTTTAGTGCAGATTAGAGGAACTTTACACCAGAGGAGAAACATATTCCATTAACAAATCATAAGTACAGTAGAAAACATTGAATCATACACACAAAAAAGAAATATGGTTCTGGAGGAAAAAAAATTTGAAATCTTATGTTTAGAGCAGGTTTCTTGTATATCCCTTCAACTTAACAGAGAATTTGTACTTTCTTTTTTCCTGGTGGAAATCCAAAGAGATCTCGTAAGGGTTTTAACTTGCTCCTTCTACCTGGGGGGGGTGTTCCCCAATACCTCTCTTGTTATGCAATTTGTACATGGCATTGAAGGCCCTTTGTGGAATGCAGGTTTCTTTATGCAGTCTGAAAAATGGAGTTTTGATCAGTAACGTGAGTTTTTAGATCTCTTTCATCTAAGATAACATATCACCAAAAATGAATAGAATTTAAATAACACTATCTAAAACATGAAGTAATTAGATACTGATTTTTTTCTGCAATTTATCATCTTTCTGCTTTATTTATGAATTAAATACACTTTCTGAGATGCTGATTAATTTTCCAGGGTTAAAGGTGAATGCCCAATGATTTCCACCACAGTTAATATAAACATTGATCTGACCGAATGCAGAGATCCCTGTGTGCCATTAAATGGCCCCAGATTTATCACTCCTGCTGAGGTTTTGCTCCTAGCATCTGATTAAAAAGCATAGGCCATTGTCTGTTTTTATCTACTTATTTTGATTTCCTTTTTGGATCTTTTCACTGGCACTCTATTCATGACTCCCTGCTGTTTACATGCTTTCTAGCATTTATTGCCTTGGTTTTCCTCTCAGTGTGGTACCACAGTCCAACTGCATGATATACCTCCCTATATGAGGATAATCCACGTCTTCATCATCACCCAACCATCCTGAACATGGCTTCTATAGTGTTGTGGTATAAAAGGGAGGAAAGCAATCACCAACAACCCTGGGATTTTTTAAGTTGGCATAGAATGCTAGTAAAATGTACCATATGCTTCTGTGAACCAGAGTTTATTCCTGAATCTATGCAAGGCACTAAAGCTTTGGTTTGAATGATGATGTCATCTAGCAGAACAGTCTTCTTGGGAAATTAATGGAACAGAGCCCTTATCACTGGGTTGTTCAAATCCATATGGGCACTCCTATCACTAGAGTATTTATTAAAATGAATGACTTTCACTTCCTAAGGATCAGGCTGAATTTATAACTCCTTTAAATAAAGGGAATAAGATTGATACGCTAAGAAGACAGGATCTTTGGGTATAAATGATAGCATATTATGCTAATTTATTAATATTATAATTTTTATTAAAAAGATAGGAAATAGTTGAGAAGTATTGCTAAATAATGAGCAGACAGATTGTTTCCTTCTATATCCACCAAAAATATGTATTAAACATTCTTTCTATAATGTAACTCTGTGCCATTGATATAGTTTCTGTTTTTGTGATTTCTGATGTTTAATCACTACATTCTGTGATTAGTATCGATATCCTATTTCAGAAGTCTTAACAATTAAAATAAAATTACCATAAAGATAAACTTATCATTTAATACTCACTTAATTTGAATTCTTTTACAAAAAATGTATTATGCACCCATAATATGAGAAAGTTGGGGAAATATGCATTTGAACTCTATAACAAATTAGCAATATTTGGGGATCTTTTTGAATAATGTTTTTAAATAATTATTCATAGTCTCTTTCTATGTAAATTTCAATTTGCAGTTGCTAGGTAAAAAAATAGTGTTGAAATTACTTAGCAAAGAGCATAGTGAATTCAGAAATATATGAGATGATACAGTGCTATTATTTTGCATAAATGCATTAATGTACATAATATGTTTATGTAATATATAATTAATAATGTACCCATTTATATAATATAGTCTGAAGAATGATACCTTGTTCTGCAGTTTATCTAGTCTTTTCAAAGTACATATGGCCTAGACTGAAGCAATACACATTTAAAGTCAATAAAAGAAAATGGATAGTTTTAGTCGGGTCATTTTGAAAGATTTTCATTTTATTGAAGATAAAAATGACCTGAGTACCTATTCTCACAGTGTAAGAAAAACAAAAGTCTTAACTAATATAGTATATTGAGAAGAGATGAAATCTTACCTTTCTGATATTATACACATAATATCAGATATTATTTATATAATATATATATATTGAAGTCTTATTGTCTATGGATCTCAATGACATTATTAATATCAAACATTAGTCAGTTTTCTTTTAGATTTATTTTAAGATTATTCTAATGAGTCCTCCCCATTATCTATTATCAAACATTGATAATTTACAATTAACTACTAAGGATATATTTAAGGCAAAATGATTATTAAGACCGAAAAACAATAGAGGCACATGATATGCACATAAACATGGGAGTATAATTTTATGAGGGTCATAATACAGGCTTTTATTTTGGTTGAAGCATTTCATGTTTCAGGCAAACACTGAGATGCTTAAGATTAATGTACGAAGTCAAATCTGGTCTACATTGCCTTGAGTTTGAGTTAAGAGGTTAGTATTTTAAAGCAGTATTCTAGTAGATAGAACGTCCCGGTCACATTTTACTAATCCTCATTCTTCATGGGGTATCCTGTTTCCACATCACATACTAGTTTCACTCTTGGGACAGTCCATTGTACTATCAGATGTGAATGTGACTGTTACGTCTCAGAGCTCTTGGAATAAAAAAGGAGTTGTCCTTTATTCCTGCCACAACATAACCTTTGATAATTAACTAAATTCTGTATTCCACTCTATTTCTATTATTATATTTGATTTGTTATTTTAAGACTTGCATTTCATATATTTTACCTGTGACTGAATATTAGGGCTAAATCATATATGATTAACAGTAGGTAAATAGATAGATAGATAGCCAGAAAGACAGAGAAACATATACATAAGAAGGGTAGAAATGATCATTGTTTCCCTATCTTTGGGAAAAGTAGATACTTGCACTGTGTCTTTTTACAAATGTAAGTAAAATGCCTAGCCACTCGTCATTGGGAAAAACTGAAAAACCTGTGAGTCAAAATGTGCATGTTCTACACTAAGAAGCTAACTATTATGTTATTGTAAACTACGTGTATTACTTCAGAGATGAGTCTCTGCAAATATTGTTCCTTTCTGATTGTTTTACATACAGTGTGGCCAGACAATGAGAAAGAGTTTTCTTTCTCGATTATTTGCAATCTGTAAACTTACTCTTTTGTGGAGATGTTTTCCTATTTTTTTGATAAACCAGTTAGAAGAGTGGCATAAATTTCACCTCACTTTCAAAAGAATCGCTGTAGAAAGGGTGAAGTTCACAGCCAGCCCTGATGGCCTAGTGGTTAAAGTTCAGCATGCTCCACTTTGGTGGACTGGGTTTGGTTCCTGAACATGGAACCACACCACTCGTCTGTCAGTAGCCATGCTGTGGGGGCAGCTCACATAGAAGAACTGGAAGGGCCTACAACTGGAATATACAACTATGAACTGGGGCTTTTGGAAGGGGGAAAACAACAGTGAAGTTCAGTGCAGACTGTGGTGTTGTATTGCTATGCTCTTAACCATGGCCTAAGTAGATACAAGGGCAAAGCCGTAGCATCTCTGTTGTTAGGAGGTAAAGTTCCAACTATGAGGTATGGACATTTGCAGTCGATCAATCTGGGAAATAGGAGATCTTGCATATTTTGGACAGCAAAGAGTCATAGATAATAAGGTTTCAAATCCAATAAAATCAACATAATAATGCTCAAAAATATTGGTTGTGTTCTCACCTTCAAAAATAAAACGTATTAATTCAGAAGCAGTGTCTTCATTACCATCAATAACATCATTTTATCACCATTATCGTTCTAATCATTCTGTGCAAGAAATCTCCGGAGTGAGGCTGGGAGCTACATTTTAATGGCTATCTGGAGCTACTTATGTTCCTTAGAGTAGTTTAACCTCTGCTTAACTTAATGCCCATCTTCCAAGTTCCTGTTGCTTGTAGTTACACAGTAGTTACACAGTATGGACTGGGAAATCAACACCTAGGATTCTGGAGAGTAAATACATGAACCATTTCACTAGGAAGCTGGGAATAATTGGCCTCAGTCCTGTAGAGGAGGCTGGGAACTGTGTCAGAGATGCTGCAAGCAGAGGTGTGTGCTCATGACAGATAACAGAGGGCACATCCAGTTCCAGGTTGATGCTAATGTCTGCATTGTACATTCTTCTTGTGATCATTTCAAGAAATTCTTGAGGAAAGACTGATATTAGCTTAGCGTTGGGAAACTTAGTCTGGGATCTGGACAGGGTAGTAAATGGAAAATCAAAGATCGAAATCTGTCTACCAATAAAGTTTGCAACTGGCCAAAAGAATTAGTGAGAGATTAAGCAGTAGCACTATTGTAAGGATAGGACAAATGAGTAGTTTGTTGGGATCTTTCTCAATTTCACGAGAAAGATGAGAAAAGAAAATTGTAATAAGAATAAATAAAAACAAGAAAGATGGAGGAGGGCAAAGAAAGATGATGTCATTTTTTCAAATCATTACCTTAAATGATAATAACAATTCTTAAAAATTTTAAAGTTTAATTTCATGCTAGTATTTATATGTATATATAGTTTATACTATACTTTCACATACTTCGTCTCATTTTATCTTCACAGAACCTTCATGAGATAGGTTTGGCAGGAGTTGCCAACTTCTTTTTTTAAGGAAAAAATGGAAACCTAAATTATTTTCCCTGCTTTCCCTCCCAGTCATAAAACATCTTACTTTTCCTGACTAGCTAGAAGTTAATAAGGAACAAATACTAGGGGTCATACTCTTATTTTAAGAATAACACAGCTAAAGTATTGTGAAGTCACTATTTTCACAAATATTTTTTGTGAAAAATAATTTTTCACAAAAATTTTTGATTTATTTATCAAAAGACTGAGAGATATAACATCTGTAAAGTAAATATCTCAGAAGGAAAGATTATTTAGTTTAGCATAGCCAGCTACATTGAATAATAATAAAATTTCATCTTTACGTCTATGGAGAACAACTGTAGTATCTTGAGAGAGAAAATGGTGATGAGATATTCAATATTGACTTTAATAATACTAAACAGGTTATGGGTTTGTAACATCCAAGTACCTGTACCCAAGTTTAGTAATGAACTTCTAGCCTCGAAACTGTTCTTTTACTTGCTTGTTACATCCATTCTTTTCAATTTAGGCTTCTTATTATTGGGTAATAAATGATATGAATGTGAGTGTAAAATTGTCCTAGGCTGTAAAGTTGCACCAGCTATTATGTGAACCTAGAAGAAATTTCATATGCTGCTAAGAGTATACTATCTCTTTTCTTTCTATAATGCCACAAATGATTTCAATGAAAATGAGTCATAGTACCCAAGAAGAACTGGGTATTGAACTTTATAAAAGTGCAGGCAGACCTTACCGACAGGCAGTTCATCATGCTTCTACATTAAGGTATTAATTTCAATTTCAATCTTCCTGTAAAACAAAAAGGAAGAATTTTTGATTATGGAGTAATGGCCTTGCTGAAGTGACATAAATTATAGTTGAAGACATTAAAGTTACACACTAAAGGCTACTTCCCACTCCTTCACACAGTGTATTTCTTTCTAGTAGAGTCTGAATTATTTCTAAAAATAACCTAGACTCTTACCAAACCAGGCTCTCTACTTTCCATCTAGGACTGCTGCAACGTTCTTAGACAAAGATTGTCAGAGAAAATTGGTGTGTTATTTTGCATCATTTGGTGGGATATCTTATTGGAAAAATTCTTGAAGACCCCCTTAATGCTGATGTCACTACTATCCATGAATCTGAAAGCTGCTAAAACCCTACTTTGAAAATCAAAAATGAAGTCAAGTCATAGCTAAAATTATGAATTTGAAAAATGAAATTTTTGGTTTCTTCTGTCTTTCCTTTTTTCCCTCTTCCCAGTTATGTTTCATAGATTTTTATCTACATTTTCTTCAGAATCCCTTTAACACCACTACATATTTTATTAAGTATGATATCCTAAAATCTACTTTAGTTGCAAGAGTTACAGTTCTGAATATGGCAATGTAGTTTTCTTCAAGGAGCTTTAGGTAATGATGAGGGAAAGTGAAAAATAGCCAATTACGAGATAATGTGATAGTACCATAAAGTCAGTAAGTATAGAGTACTGTGATATAGGGGGCATCTAAGCAAGTCCCAGGGGTCTTGGAAGCCTTCCTGGAGTAAGTAACATGGAAGTTAAGGCTTGAAAGATGAGTTAGGGACTAGGAGTTGCCTGGAATTCAAAACAGCAGAGCTGGAGGATGCAGCAATGGCCAAGTTTCAAATTTAAGAAATAACATGGATATTATAGATAATGTAAGAAATTTGATTTTAATAAGAATGTCATTTTTAGAATTTCAGCTTTAAAGATTTGAAAATAATATATCAGCATTAAAAAATTAAATAGTGCAAAATAATTTAGAATATAATATGTCTCTCTTAGAAAACAAGCCATCAGTCCTGTGCCTCAAAGACAGAAATCATCAACTGCTTATTTTATGTCCTGTCGGTCCATTTCAAAGGCTCTCCAGGCAAATGGGTATGTGTACACACATGGTACAAAAGTTTCCGTATCATTTTATATTAATGTGTTTTGCAGATTTTATATGTCAATATGTATAAATCTGCCTCTTTTAAACCAAATAATATTTCTATTAGATATTTATTAAATTGTTCCAAAAAACTGATTTTTATTTGCTGTAAAAAACAATGGTCAACTCAGTGTCACTGGATACATAAATGAGTGGCTCTACCCCCAGAAATTAATTTCCATTTTAACAGATATTGCCAGTTTTTTCAAGCTGTTTATGCCAATTTAGTTAAAAAAGTGTTATTCTAGAATTAATGATACTTAAACCCTATAAAACTACAAATTTATAGATTTAAAATATTGAATATTGGCTATTTCATAAGATTCAACTTAATAATACAACATTAATCTTTGCCAAAATTCTAAGTGAATTGCTTCTTGAATTTCTATAATAAAAACAAATAAAAATATTTCCAAGACATTTTTTCTATATGACTTTCATATCCTTTGAATTTTTTTCTATCAGTTGTTTTCTTTTCTCTCATTAGTTTGCTCATTTTTATGATATACAAATAATTTGTGGAAATCGTTACTGTCAGAAATGTTGCAATTTTTTTCCAAAGCTTTTTTTAACTTTACTTTGGTCAGAGTGAATTTTTTTAATAGAGGTTATAATAAACCTTTATAAGGAAAGTGATTAGTCTTAAGTTTTAGTCCAGGTTTGGAAAAGTCTTTCCCCCTCTAAGATCAAGTGTGTGTGTGTGTGTGTGTGTGAATCTATTATATTCCTCTAGTACTTTCATATTTTTATTCCTTTAAATTTAGAATATTGATCCATCGGGACTTTTTTATTATAATATGTAAGAGAATGATCTAATCTCATTTATTTAAGAAAAGAAAGTTATCACAATATCCTTTAGTAAACAATATATTTTTCTGCAGTGCTTTGAAACGCAAGGTAAAAAGTATACATATCTACTAGATTTTTTTATTCCCCCTGATTTTCTGTTATAATCTGTTAATCTTGTTGTCTATTCCTGTAACTTCACTAAATCATTTCAATTGATGTGTGTTTTATATTGATTTTGGAAAATTACCCAGTAAAACTTTTCTTCATGATTTCTTCTGGCAATTTTTAGACATCTATTTTCCTTCATAGAGCGAAGTTTTTATAAGTTACACATTCACATGCACAAACAAAAAAAGTCTGTTGTTTTAGAGGGGAGCTCTATCTACACACATATGTGTGAGTGTGTGAGAGAGAATTGGCATCTTTATGATATCATTGCTTTAAATCCAAAAACAATCATGTCTTTCCACTTACGCCAATGTCCTTTTAGCTGCCTCAGTAAAATATTAGATATTTTATAAAATTCCCTCACATTTTTTTAATTGTCAAAATTTTACATCTATTCACTTTAAAAAAAGATAGAAAGCAACAACCACCAAAATAATAATAAACTGTTAACATTAGAAAGGCAGCAGCCTCCTTCCACAGACTCACCAAGAGTTTCAGCTCCAAAGGCTCTTTTGAGTATTTGTAAGCATTTATTGTCAGTTTGTCACTTATCTCCATAATATGTCTGCATTTCTCAATTAATCAAACTTTCAATATTTCTCTAGATACCTAAAATGTTGGGTTATTCTAAGTAAAATCATTAGGTAATCTCCTTTCACCACTGATATCATTATCTTTATGTCCGTTTGTAGTCACTCTATAAGTTTTAATAACAGAATTCAAACTTTCTTTCTTGTGTCTCTTGACGAAGAAGTTAACACCGTGTGCTTCCTTCCTTGTCGGCTGCCTCCACATGTCGGTCCACTGTAGAAGAACATATTTTATCATCAGATTGAGAACATGTTCATTCTCTCTTGCAATCATTGTTAAAACTCTGGTACTTTGTTTAGAAGTTGATTCAAAAAATTAAAAATAACCAAATAAGGAGTATTAATAATATTATAATTTGAAGAAGCCAAAACTCATCCAGGGTTAAAAGAGAGAAGATCAGCTCCTTGAGAGTTAGGAATCTGATCTTGTCTGACTGCTGTCTGTTTCTTGGTAGTGTTTGGTTGGTTAGCCTCAACAATTTGGAGATCTCACCAAGATTCGTTTGAGACTTATTGCTGTGATCAGGACTCTTCACTAGATAATAGTGCATATATTGGAGAGCTTTCCTGTCTCCAGTTATTGAGGCCACCTGGCCCTCTGATGTGATTAAGTTTAATGCTGAACTTGGGCTTTGATGTTTTCATTGAGCTGTTCAATGTGAGATTTATTTGTTTCTCAGGATATGTGTTTTGATCATATTTAGGTGTCGTCTTGTGAATTTTGGCCTCTAAGCCTGTTATTGGATTTGTTCTTCATTTTGTCTGTGTTATGTGTTGTCTATTAGAGGGACTCTATTGGTAGGGGCTGGCTGATCATGATAAGCCTGCATTTAATTGGCCCTGGGAGCTGAAGAGTTCAGAGTCTTTTCTGTGAGGCACCCTGTGGAGCTGTGGAGAAGTTTGCCTTAGGTAAACTTTGTAAAACCATATAAGGACTCTGCTCTGTAAGACTTTTGTGTTTCTGAAACCTCTTCATTTAGCTCAATGGCTTCTTAGAAACTTGCTGGTGATTTTTTTTTTTTCTTAACTAGATTCTATAGATAGGAAGTTAGACAAGAATCAATCTGACCAGGAGTACTTTTCTCACAACATCATTTCATCTCAGCTTGCCCTTCCACTGGGCTGGAAGTCCATCTTTCTCATGTACACATACTACTATCCCAACTCATTTACTTATCTCTCTCAGTGGCACAATTCAACCAAGGGCAATTTGGAATTACTGCAGCAACAGGAATTTGGGAATTTTAGTATAGGACAAGATTGTTCATTTATGAGGTGCAAGCAAAATTACAATTAAAAATGTCTCTGCTTTCCTTAATTGGTATGATAAAGCTTCTAAAGGCAATAAAGACTCCAAAACTGCTAACCTAAAAGACTCCTGGCAAAGGTGTAGTGGGTTGACTTGTTTCCTCCAAAAGATATGTTCAAGTCTAAACCCTGATACCTGTGAATGGGATCTTATTTGGAAATAAGGTCTTTGAAGATTTAATCAAGTTAAGGTGAGGTCATACTGTGCCCTAAAGCCAATGGCCAGTGTGTTTAGAAGGAAAGGAGAGGGCGACTCAGATACAGAAACACAGAGGGAGAACACCATATGAAGGTGGAGGCGAAAACTGGAGCGATGCAGCTGCAAAGCCAAGGAATGCCAAGGATTGTCAGCAACCATTAGAAGCTGGAAGAGGCAAGCATTCTTCACTGCAGCCTTCAGACAGACAATGGCTAGGCCAACACTTTGATTTTGGAATTTGAAGGCTCCAGAACTTTGAGAGAAATTTCTGTTGTTTTCAGCCACATTGTTTGCGATAATTTGTTACAGAAGCCCTTGAAAACTAGTACAAAAGGCAAATGAAAAATGAGGAAAACTTGAGACTGCTTCTTTTTCTGGATCCTTCTAAATCCTACTCCTGATATCTTTCTTCAACTTTTACCTTGCCTGACTCTTCAGCTCCTTCCTATCCTTCTCCCCGACTCCCAGGGCCATGCCGAGTCCCCACTGACCCTTTGCCTTTTTCTCCTTCAACTACACCTGAAAAATCCAGGCAACCACAGTTTACTTTATACTTGTCTAAAGCTAAAACATCTCTCATCCTTTTTTTCTGTTTCTGTCTCTTTTCCCCCCTCACTTGGGAAATTTAAAAGGTAAATTGATCAGAAAAAAAGCAATCATTTTGTCATTATGTGAACACTCTAGGAATATCTAGTTCAGATAAACAGTTAAAAATGTGTAAGAAAAAGTTAATTAACTGTGATTCTTTTACTTTAAAAAATGTGAACAAGTAAATTTAAATAATAGCTTTTGTTACTATAGTTACAAGATAAGAAGAAAAGGCTTTGGTTCAAGACAAAAAGGGGAGCTTTCAAAAATGATTTAAAGAGGGGCTGGCCCCGTGGCCGAGTGATTAAGTTCGCGCGCTCCGCAGCAGGCGGCCCAGTGTTTCGTTGGTTCGAATCCTGGGCGCGGACATGGCACTGCTCATCAGACCACGCTGAGGCAGCGTCCCACATGCCACAACTAGAAGAACCCACAACGAAAAATACACAACTATGTACCGGGGGGCTTTGGGGAGAAAAAGGAAAAAATAAAATCTTTAAAAAAAAAAAAATGATTTAAAGATTCTGTAAAATCTCGTTCTTGAATATCAGATTTGAAAATTGCATTTTTGGAAATTTATGTAATATTTCTGATAGACGAAATTTGGCACTAATGGAAATGAGTTAGTAATCCTATTTTAAAGGTAACTCTACATCACCTCTATGGTTTTATTATACGAAGTAACAGTCTTGTTTAAATAAGACTAAATTTACACTCATGATTCAAAGTTTCTACATGCACTTATTCTTGCTAAAAATTGTTTACAATTACAAGCTAGAAGATAGTATTTAACTCAATGATATTGTGTTGACAGATGTCTTTGAAAAGTTTTTTAATAAAAGCTTTATTGAAGTATAATGATATACAATAAACTGCATATAAAGCATGTAATTTCATATCTTTACACATATGTACACACCCATGAAATCATCACACTGTCAAGATAAAGGACATATTTATCACCTCCAAAGATTTTCTTATTCCCTGTGGTAATCTATTCCTCCTACCTTTCCATGTCCCACGTCTGTCTCCAAGAAACCACTGGTCTGCTATCTGCCTACAGATTATTTTGAATTTCCTAGAATTTTATAAAAATGAAATTATACAATATGTACCTTGTTTTGTCTGGATTTGGTCACCCAGAATAATTGTGTTGAGATTTGTCTATGTTATAATGTGTATCTACAGTTTATTCCTTTCTGTTTCCAAAAAGTATACCATTACATGGGCATTCCACAGTTTGTTTATGCATTGGCTCTAATGGCAATAAGTCAACTCTCTCAGGTGTCCTTGGTAGCCTTTCATATGAACGGATAATCGGACATTTGATGTGCCCGGGAATATCTCCACTAATCCTAGATTCTGCCTTATTACAAGCCATCCTTATTAAACAGCCCACAGGACACACACAATACACAGTCTAATCATCAGAAGCTATGAGCAGCCTTTCCTCAACATCCTCTTAAATAATCCTTGCCTAACCTACAACATGGAGACCTAATTTTCTGTAAGAAACACCAGAAAAAGACTGTTCCTGAATCTTGTTGTATTAGCACCTTATCAGGTACTGTTAACAACAACCAGCACATCAGTAAATGTCCTTATGTTTTATCTTTGGATTCATGCCTTTCAATCAAAGCAACCTAAAACATACTGAAATCGCTGTCCTAAAAAGCCTCCTTTTTAGACAGAGACCTCAAGCTGCGGGTCAAGCACCCCGACCCCACAACACACACACGCCCTCCCCTTAGGCAGGCAATTGTTGGAAGGAGCTAACTCCAACCAAGAACTTTGGATCAAATAGATAAGACATCTCCACATGAGATGCCGGGAGCTGCCACAGAGAAAGATTCCCAGAACCTGACCACAGATTGGCACGTTTTCACCTTCATTTTGTTCTTTAGTTTCATATTTATCTTTTTCTGGCTTAAGGCTACTTGCACGTATGTTCCTTACAGCATCCCAATTCTTAATATTGCTTTTTACATCATTAATCACTCCTTGGTATGGGTCAAACATCTGCGTAGAATTTGCTCATGGTTGGCTACAACATAATTAAACTGATTATTGTGTTTCCTTTGATTGTCACACAATTTCCTTTGGTACTAATTCCTTATAATAGATAACAGGCTTCCGAAGTATTTGCACTCAACCATTAAGATACTTTTCAGAAGCCAGACATCACAACATTCCAAACAATCAGAATATAACCCCCCTATCACGTCATATGTTCCTTTCACTGAAATGACACTCAGGGGCCTGTTGCGGCCTTTAGCTTTTACAACTGGACTTTCACAGATATAGAATTTGGGGATGTTTCGGGGAACAAATGGCATATATTCGAAGGCTGTCATACTTTTACAGACTTTATAATAAATGTGTATTATATAAGCTCAGGCCTGAGTTTATTTGGTTTAGATCTATCTGATGATCTGGATATGAAAAACATCATCACTTGATGATAAACCACACTTTATAAATGGCATCAAAGCATTTTAATTCTATTTGGCAAGCCCATGGGTTATTTTGGCTGAAGATCAGTCATTAGGTGGCCACTAATGACTGGTACTGGATTTCCAGCACAAAAGACTATTTATTGGTCATTACCAACACTTTGCGAAAGATCTATTATCTTAGTAAACTAATATCTGCCTTCAGGAAAGTCCTTGACATCACCCACGTCTGTTTTGTCCTTTCCTTCATGCCCTTTAATATTCATGCCCTCTTCTCCCTGTCAACCCCTGGTGACCACTGATCTGTTTATTCCCCTTAAATATTTACCTTTTCCAGAATTAGGTGTAAATGAAATCATACAACATGTTGTTTTCTGAGACTGGATTCTTTCCTAATTCATCGAGATTCATCTATGTGGTTGTATATATTGGGAGTCTGCTCCTTTTATTGCTGAGTATTCCATGTTATGAATGTAATTTGATAGATCCTTTGACTTGAAAACTTTAGCCTGCCTTTGGCTCTGAGACATTTTCTTCTAATTTTACTTTTATTATTTCCTTCCTCCCTTTTTTTACTCTTCTCTTTCTAGTACTCTTTCTCTTTTATGTTTGATTTTTCCTCAAATATTTGGCAAATTTGTGTTTTCCAACCATATTTAAGAATGAAAGCTTAGTTTGTTTAATATCAATAGTTGATATAAGTTTCCTTTATCTCTCTTCACAATATACATGGATGCATCATTTTCTTTTTATTTATTTATTTATTTATTTATTTTGAGGAAGATTAGCCCTGAGCTAACTACTGCCAGTCCTCCTCTTTTTGCTGAGGAAGACTGGCCCTGAGCTAACATCCATGCCCATCTTCCTCCACTTTATATGTGGGATGCCTACCGCAGCATGGCTTGCCATGCTGTGCCGTATCCACACCCATGATCTGAACCCGCGAACCCCGGGTCGCAGAAAAGCTGAACATGTGAACTTAACCACTGCGCCACTGGGTCAGCTGCTCATTTTCTTTTTAGCTGTCACCCTGAGATCGATAGTTTTTGCATATAAGGTGCAAGAGTACAAAAGAGGACATAGTACGGAATGTCATTATCACATTAGAACTTCTAGTTTCCCTCAGGAAGATTATTGATTCCTTTAGAGAAGAGTTCTCATGTTTATGCTTGGATATAGATACTGGGCTACCAAGTACTATTTGGGAGTCCAAGGGCAGAAAAGATAATAGCTGGGGTAGCTTTTCCATAGACTCCTTCAAGTAAACAGTACTCTTTCATTATCAGCTGCTCCTGCTCTTTGTATATAAGCCTAGCAATCTCCCTGCAGATCTCTATTGGGAAACCTGTTTTCTCTCTGCTCTAGCATGTTCTTCTTTGTCCTCCAGAAAATAGCTTATTTGTTTTTTGTTTATCTGTCTAAATGTTTCCATTTACTTCCTGTTTTCCAGATATTTTCCAAAGTGTCTGATCTATGGGGTTTCTGATCTCCTATTTTCCAGCAATGTAGGTTTTTTCTCTTTTCAACTCTTTCAATGTCATTCTTCAAAGACCCAAACATTTATAAAATCAGTTTACTGACAGAAAAGAAAGGAAGTGCATCCTGCCATACTGAAATATTTATTTTTGTATTCTACTTTATATATATACACAGTGTATATATAAACTATTTTCTCTTCATATATTTCTCTCTATATATTCTCTATTACTATATATATTTATTTATGAACTATATATAAATACACACTAAACTATACATATATGAGAACTATTTCACATTTTATTTTAATTGGGGGGATATTACAACTTACTTGGTTTCAATTATAAATTATGTATGTAAGAGAAACAATTCCTTCCTAGCATATTCTCTTTCATATGTTTCTTTTTTTTTTTTTTTTTAAAGATTTTATTTTTTCCTTTTTCTCCCTAAAGCCCCCCGGTACATAGTTGTGTATTCTTCGTTGTGGGTTCCTCTAGCTGTGGCATGCGGGACGCCGCCTCAGCGTGGTCTGATGAGCAGTGCCATGTCCGCGCCCAGGATTCAAACCGACGAAACACTGGGCCGCCTGCAGCGGAGAGCGCGAACTTAACCACTCGGCCACGGGGCCAGCCCCTCTTTCATATGTTTCTTAAAAATAACTTCTGTTCGCTACAATACTTTGACTTAGCAAAATTTATATTGCATCATCATTGGAAAAAAATAATTTTGCTCCTATGTTTAATTTTTATCTAAATTTAGATTAGCATTTACAATGGTATCAAATGTTTCACCTTAGACAGAAAGAACTTCCAAAAGCTTCACTGAGACTTTACGAGTTGGATGAACAAGATGAAACTATGTTGAAATGAAGTGCTTTTCTGGTGATGAAAGGGTGGCATCATTTAATTGTTTGTGAAGTTCTTCTGTCACTAATGCAGTCACTGTATTAACACCTAAGGCTTCACTTTTCATGCCTGAACAAGAAAATGTGGAATCAAATTAAGTTCAAATAGTTTAAGTAGGAAAAATCGTGCTTCACAGAAGAATATGTATGAACACTCTCTCTGAGGCTTTATGTAGTAAAATGTCCACTTAAAGCATATTCTTCACAAAATAATTATAACTTTTTGAAGTAGATGCCAATGTGTCTCCAGCAGATTTGTGTCCCCCAGTTCTCATATTCAGTGGTATCATTATGGCCTCGATAGGGGATGGTAAATATTGACAAATATTTTATGCAAGTTACACTTCATCTTCAACCTTCTTGAGAAACGGAAATTCATTAGCTTTCCCTTAAACATGTACTTACTCCCTCACTCCCCTTTTGTAGTTCTTTGCTGCTGAAAGCAACTACTACAAAATAAAATACAGTTGATAGGTAGCAAAATAAACAAATCATTGTACAATTATTGCACACAGTAAATGACAAAATCATTATGGCAAGAATATTCAGACTATTTTTTAACAGTTTTATTGACTGTTTACATACCATAAAATACACTCATTTTAAATGTTTCAATGAGTTTTAGCAAATCTACAGAGTTCTGCAGTCATCATCGCAATCTAATTTTAGAACATTTCCATCATTCCAAAAATGGACCTCATGCCCAATTGCAGTCACTCTGTTTCTACCCCTAGACCTAGGAAACTACGAATCTACTCTTTCTTTCTGTAGATTTGCCTTTTGTGAACATTTCATATAAATGGAACCATACAATATGTGCGCTGTGGTGTCTGACTTCTTCCGCTAACACTGTTTTAAGGTTCATCTGTGTCGTAGTATGTATCAGTACTTTGTTCCTTCTTAAAAGTTCCTTAATGAATTTTGAGATTCTGTGTTCCCACACGTATTTCATAAACCCCTAACCTGCAAACTCTCACAGTTACTCCGAAATCCCCTAACTAGCGACTGTCTAGCTGCCTCACGTGTCTCTCACCATGCCACAGCACAGTTGGCACTTCCACCAGAGGCAGGAAGAAGCAGTCATGTCAAATTCTTCTCCCAGCACCACATGGGGCAGGACAGTATTGGCTGTCAGAACACTGAGATGGATGTTCCCAGGTCTTCTTTCAGATTTCACTGCATGTTCAAGTGAAAGCTCTGTTTACTGTGCATGTGCTGTAGATATTTCTAGAGCGCAGCAAATCTTAGGAGTGTAAGACAAGGTCTTCCAAACCTATTATTCTACTCTATTTTAATGCTGACTATTATTAATAAATATTGTTTTAAATTTTAAAATCTGGATTCTGTGACAAGAAGCATAAACTGACACTGTTCTGCACCAGCCGTCATGTATGGGCACCCGTAACCCAGTGCTCTATCTTAAAATACAAGCTGGTCCCTGCACTTTGCTTGTTAGGCTTATTGTAATCACTGTTGTTGCTACTGTATTTTCTTGCATATTCTATAATTGTATATGCTTTATATATTAAATGTTGCTATTTTTTCATATTAATATTGCTATGTAACAACTACTACTTTCTCCCACCTTATCTGAAGATATTTTTGTTGTCCCTTTTGGATTTTCCATGTTCAAAATCATATCAGATGCAAGTGATAAATTCATCAATTCAGGGTCAGTATCCAGGGGAATATTGGAGACATAGAGGTCTGTATATTTTACCCAAGAAAAAAACATAAAATGTGGAGGAGAGAGGAAAAGGGAAGATGTGGGTGACCTAGGGAGATGTCCTATAATTACTAGCACCAGCTCGACAAAGCCTGCTGTTTTATGCCTCTATTGTGAGACAATTTCACGCTCATATTTCAAAACAACTCAGGTCCGGTTTGTAAAGCGAATCTAAAAAAATTATTGTCAAGTGTTAGGTAAAGAACCAATCAAATTACCATAATCTGTTTATATCTAATTGTCTAGCAAGAAGAAATAGAAGAAAGGAAGGACAGGGACATTGCCTTTTCACCCTGCTTGTCAATCAGAAGAAAAGCAAATGAGTTGATTGTGGTTAGGAAGCTATCACTGAACAAGGCAGCTTTAGGTTAGCATTAAACTTGGGACTGTGCAAATTATTTCTTGCAAGTCACAATGAGATGCTAATGAGTATCATGGTGAGAAACCTCTATTGCTCATCATGCTGCTTCAAAGCTAACATTAATCCAGAGGCTGTGTGAATGCTGCTCACTAAACACAAAGGACTCTCTTTTCTTAATTTTTGTCACTTGCTATTTTCTATTTGGGACACAGAAACACAGTATGCAGCCATGCAAACTATTTTATATCGGGCAGGGGCTACAAGAGCAATATGTTGAACAAAGAGACAAGTAGAGTAAAAAAAACCCAAGAGTTCAAAGATCTTCTGAACCAATTCTCATATAGGCAACAATAGAAAGAAATTAATTGCATCACACGACTTGGACATAATGCTAAAAATGAAATGAATGAAATGCAAATTAAAGTTTCTAAGATAATAGTCTTCCACTACAGAAACATAGTCTTCTCATTCTCGTGGCTTTAGATTGTTGGAACTAAAATTAACAGAGTATCAAAAACAGGATTCTATACCTTTTTGTGTATTAAAATAAAAAGTGAACTAACACTTCTCGCTTTTGAGTGCCATTTGTTAATATTCCTCAGTTCAAATATGATCACCTTTATTTCACACTCTTAAAATATTTTGTTTGAGTCTAATTTAAGGTAATTCTAATTTATGGTAATCCTCATGCAACAAACCATTTAGCTTCAGGGAAGGACGGGAGAGAGGCTTGCTTAGGAGAATGTCGGTCTCTCAAAATTGAAAGAAATCTGAAGGGGGAAAAAAGCTTGTGATTTATGTCAATTGCAGGTCCATTTGCAGGGGAATTTGATAGATCTCTGTTCTAATGCCCCTTATTCATATGACTCGACATGACCTCAAATTTTCCCACATGGAAACCTGTTTGACACGCCCATTCTGTGGATTTATCCACCTATATTCAGAGCTTCACCCCATTCCTGCCATGTGTCAAGAAAATACTACAGAATGCTGTGCCCTGCGCACTGTGAGTGGGATGGCAAAATTTTGAAAAGCATTGAAATTGGGAAAAATGGATTTTTCTGGTACAACCTGTTTTACATGTTATATTCTACTTTGCAACCTAGTACCCATCTGTAATTCCCATTTTAGTATAAGCTTTTTAAGGATCATAAGTAGTCTTACAGTCGGTTCTTGAATTAGTCTCTAGGCATTCTTCACCAAGGAACACATGAAAGATTTGAACTCAACGTGTCTAAAAATATCTCTACTAATGTATCAATTAATACTTCAGGACACTTATTACAAAGTCCTTAGCCTTCCTACTTGAGAACTCTCGAAGTTCACTTTGTGAAAGGACTATGTCTTTAATTCACTATTTTACTTATTTTTAGATATACAAAGCATCAATAGATGCTTTCTTATAAACAATGAAACAATAATAATAAAGCCAAAATTTGTCAGTTCATGTCTCACAATTTATCCTCAGATTCATTTGAGTACACAACCTTAGAGACTTTTCTATGCTTTTTAGATTTATTTGTGTAAATATAGAAATATGCCTGTTTCCATATTTTATGCACATGATCATTTTATGTATATTTATACAACTTTATTTTATATGCAAATACATGCTTTAGAGTTTTTCTGTATCAGTGCATATTTTTATGCTGCGTTCTTTTTACTTCTTATACAGGGTTCCATACTATGGCTACAACATAATTTATCTAGCACTTTCCCTGGGAGTACAAATTAAGGTTGTTTTACGTTTATTGAAAATGTGGCTAAGAAGACAGTTTTGTATATGTCTTTTGCAAATATTTCTTTGGAGATATATGCAGGTAGGTATTGAGAGGTGTGTATATATGTGAGAGAGAAAGCAAGAGAGAAGGAATTGGACAGCTGTTCACATAAGATTATTCTTCAATTTTTCCAGGTAACATACCACAAAATTCCAGCAATTGGATGCCAAAATATTGTTTTTACTTCTACCTCTGTAGTCCAATCTTCAGCCAGTGATTAATGCTATTACAATGAGGGCAGAGTTTTGAGGAATGGCAGAAATTGCAGCTGTGCCTACTTAAAATCATGATATCATAGCCCATATTTCCGAGACAGTTACTTACACTCTAGGAATAAAAGCATATTTTCCCAGTTATTATAATTTTATTGAAGGAGAAGTCAGGTTAAAAGAGTCATAAGTTTTGGATTCTGACAAGTTCTCAACTTTTGTCAACTATTCCCTGGATTTAGCTGAGGATACTCAGGCATAAACTCACAGCAATAATGAAATTTTACTAAGACAGGAATTCATTGAATAAAAAAATACTTATTCTGTATCTTCTTTTAGTTTTATCATTTATTTGACAAAATTACATACCAGAGATTCACATTTAAGATGGGGAATATAAAACCCCTTCAAGATTGACTAATGAAATTGAAAGTGGCTTAATGGCTTGGAAAGATGAGAAAATATATTAATCTTTTATTTTCTGAAATCACAATTTTCTGAGGTGAGATAATAAATGTGGTTTTATTTCATATTTTTAAACTCACATCCTGATAACCTCCTGGTTAACTTTTGTGTGTCTAACAAAGGCTGTCTCTGCCACTTCACACTGGAATCACTAAATTATGATGATTTCTCTAGAATAGTAATTCCTATATGAATAGAGACTGAAAATATTCAATGGTAACAGCAAAATCAGTTTTAGTCTGACTTCCATCTTCTCTAGGTCAGCGGTTTGACAGAAAATGTCAGAGAGGATTCCTCTTAAGATTTGTAAAGAGAAATATGGTCGAGC
Source organism: Equus asinus (assembly GCF_041296235.1). Lineage (NCBI taxonomy): Eukaryota > Metazoa > Chordata > Mammalia > Perissodactyla > Equidae > Equus > Equus asinus. The sequence goes on from NC_091798.1 coordinate 67,700,401, forward strand.
TTTCGAGGCAATATAATCTGGATCTGATTACCACTTCTTACAAACCACGTGATCTTGGATAATTTGCTCAACCTCTCTGGGCTTCAATTTTCCCTTTTGAAAACGGGATAATAATACTATTATCCTCAAAGAGGACTAAATAAGCTATTTCATCAAGTAAATAGCTTAGCACAGTCCCTGGAATATTAAGCACCAGATATGAATTCAGCTACCTAGCATTAGGAATAATATTAAAATTCCATTTTTATCTAAGTAAAAGTTTCCCTAACCAATTCTTACCCTGTTAAAGTTTTCATTGTGACACAAATGAACTTTACTTCTGCATAGTGTTTAACAAACTCATGCTTTAAACAATGGTCTCAGCATAGTGCTTAGGTGATGTTAGGTGCACAGCAATGAATGAAGCCAGAGGTAGTGTGGCAATCATTGCACTTCTTGAACTCTTTTTGTATTCTCTATGAGATTATGTGATATCAAACATTGAAATGTAGACAACTAAAGCATAGGTAGGTTTTTAACCTATGCACAGGATCATCTCTCTCCTTACACTTTGTTTCAGTTGATGCACAATTGGAGAAGTTAATACTACATTTAAATATTTGTTCTGTGTCCTGTGAAATAATGTAACTTTATGAACTTTTCCACTTTTTTCCCTAGATGAGAAGGAATGAGAGGGATGAGAAGGAATGAGAAGGATGAGAAGGAATTTTTTTCCTACGTGAGTAGCATTTTGCTGCTGTCCCCAAATCTAACTATCTTTCCTTAAAAATTAGCCTTCAAAAGTATGCTCTTTTATAAATTTGAATATATGTGGATGTTGATAAACACAAAATTAATATTTTCTCATGACATTCCAGACATACGGAGTATCAATATTTGTGTAATGCTTATGTTTCTGCTACAGAAACTCACAAGGTTTACTGTCTTTGAAGTTTATCCACACACACACACAGACACACATTTGCCCCAAAATAGTGTAAATGATTTGTGGTTTTTATTTTGTTGTTGTTGCATGGATGCGTTTGATCTCTGCTGAGTTTATCTTGTCTCTGATTACTGATGGAGTCACTAAGATGCTGTGAATCAGTCTGTGTCTCAGACTCTGGCAGGTGGAAAAGGCATCTCTCCTGCCTTGCTGAACTGTTCACCAGGGTTTGAGAAAGAATCAGAATTTTCTGTCTTACAGTAAAGATTTCCGGAAAACTTGATATGGTCCTTCTTTAGATATTTGTATGTACCTATGTAGGGATTTTTTTTGTGATTTTTATTTACGTTTTTCCACCAATCCTTTACCTACTAACTTTGGTCCATTTCCTATTCTGAGAGTAATTTATGGCTTTTAGAATTATTATTACATTTACTTTTACATTAATTCCCTCTTGCAGATTATTTCTAATTCCTAAATCCTATTTGATTACCATCCCAGTATGCAGTGTTTATGGCTCATTCAATGTCCTGGTCAGTATTAGACATTGGATTATGTTTTAATTGATATGTCAGAGGTTAATCAACATGCCTGCAGTCATAACAAAACAGATGTGAATACTGGTGCTAAAATGTAGAGCGTGTGCATGGATGAGCCTTTTATGATTCACACTGCCAGTTGTGCGGTTAAGATAATGTCCAAGTTATACATTCTAGATCTGTAAAGGACCTAAGTGAATAATGTTGTTGCTTGTAGTCCAAATCTTATAAGACAGGTGTTTTTCTTATTTTTATGCTCTCAACAAGATATTCTCACATTTCTTTTTAGATGAGACCACTAAATATTAAAGATTGTTAAGTACCTTTTCCAAAGTCACATAGTTAAAATTTGCCCAGGTGGCAAGGTTCTATATTTTTTTTAGTATTCCTCCTACTTTAGTGTCCTTTAATTTAAGAATAATTGAGCATATCTCTCTAGGAAAGTATATGATTGTAAAGCTTGGGCTACTCAAGGGAAAGCTGGACAAATAAGAGCCTACAATTTAAACTAGCTCTACTACTCACTAATTCTGTCATATTACATATTCAATTCTTTCAACTCTCATTTTCTTTATCTGTAAAATGTAGAGGTTATATTAGATGACTTGTAAGTTTCCACTGGGCTTTTAAATTTTAACTCAGATTAACACCCTATAATTTTTCTTTTGCCAAATTGTGAAAGCTTTAACTCAACCTTTGCTCTTCAGGACTGCCAGGCTATGGTGTGTGTTAGACCTTATTTTATAATCATATTCAAGTTCTTATGTCACTCTGGTAATCTTTTTATGCTAAATAAGTCTGACAAAGTATGGAGAGTTTAGCTAAATGGATTGTCTGTAAACTCTGTTAGACATGATTTCTCAATCTCGGTTCTATTGAAATTTTTGGGTTGGGTAATTATTGTATTGTAGAGCACTGTCCTTTGCATTTTAGTGTATTTAGCACTACCATTGGTGTGAGTCACACTAGATGTGAGAAGCACCTTATTCTGGTTGTGAGAATCAAATATATCTTCAGACATTCTTAAATATCCCTCTGGTGATAATCGCTAACACACTGATAACAATCTAAATAAAATATTGGTGTAGATCAGCCTTCTTATTCCTTCTGTGTTTTAACAAAAGAGAAGGAATTTTCCTTCTTATGGGTAAATTTTAAAGCTTGGTCGCAGAACAAATGTAATCTATCTACTTTCTAGCCCCATAGGCAATAATTTGGGATTTGGGGTGACTATAGTCATTATCTTACCAGCTACCAAAGTTGACTCCATGACACTTGGGAATACATCCATGGAAACTCTGAAGATTATTCATCATAGGCCCTTCCTAGTTTGGAGTATATCTTAAATTTCTGCTCCCAATCAGATCATATGATGTGGCTCTCTTAAAAAAATCACACCAATCTGCTAATGTGTCTTTATCTTTAGAGAATGAAAAATCTGAGCTAAACATAACAGCTAAGTCTTGTTTTCTGGATTTTTTCCCCTTCTCACCTCTTTTTCCTCTCTATATGGGTGTAATGCATTAAGCAAAGACAATCAACTGAAATCTTGCCTGTTCTCAAGCTTTTCTGGCTTCCCATTATATATTTAATGTTAATTAAGAGAGAATTTTGTAGCTCATTATAAAAACCCTCTGCCTTATGTTACAACTAGGGCTCCCAGGGAGAAACACATATTGTTCCCATTCACATGGCATATCACTTCTGAGAAATTCAAAGCAGTCTGCTATCTTTAAATAAGTTGTGTTATGGTTTATAGCAAGAGAGTGAGAAGGAGAGAGAGAAACACACAGACGGGGTGAGGGGGATTAAAAGATGGAAAACAGAAAAATTTAGAGAAAAAATTCCTCTAGAATATGGGTAGGCTTAGAACAGGCCATTTGTTTTACTTTCTACATTGGGAAAACAAGCTGACAAGGGGACTTTTTCTTACAATGACTTCATTTGGTTTCTTACATTTAGAATAAGGGATGCCTGCAGTCAAAGAAAGACTCCTGCTTTCCAGATTCCTGCTGGCCCTCTTTTCTTAATCGATGGCTAATGAAGTCATTTTCTTTCCTTTTTTCCCTCCATGCCAGTTTCTAGTGAGTAAGGTTCTTCTTCCACACAAGAAATCCGGCTAGGTAGAGATCAGCGCAGGCAATGTGGGCAGCCCAATCTTAATCTAATACATGAAAGCAAGGATTGGGACAGAAGATTAGGGATGTCTTAGCAATGTCCTCTTCATCCCATCATATGTACTACTAAGTAAGAGAGCCTCAACCAGAAGTCACATTTCAGAGTTTTGAGTTCCCACTCCTTGTGGGGCCCAAACTGATTGTTTACTGCTCAGGTGACTAGGGGTTCCACAGTGGTTCCCATGGATTACAAGTGTTTCTCTTGGCCTTTGAAATGGTCTGTGAACAAAGGAAATTTTCATAGTCAGGATGACAAAAGAAGTAATATCTCTAAGAAATTATCGTAAGGGAATTTAGGTCTTTATCCCTATAATTTAAAATAAGATACCTAGTCATGACCTATTACACACTATGTAGGCCTGAACTGGAAGAGTCGATAGCTAGAGCCTAAGGTTAGTCCTTAGATTTTTTGCTATTTTACTGACTTACAGGATCAATATACTAGCAAATATGAGTACTGTAGCTTACGGTGTTCTGGGGGATTTGTTTGTTGGTTAATTTAACATATGCGTAAAGCAAGGTTCCCTTTCAGTGTCACCCTTGTTGACACTGTTCCAAGAGAGGGAATACCTCTGCAAACGTGGCAGAGATGGAATGGAGAAGAAGCCAGGTCTGACTCCTAGGACAATCTACAACCACAACATGTGACCTAGCAGGTTAAATTAGAAGAAGAAACCAAACCAAAACACATAAACAAACCAAAGTATAATCATCTAACTGAGAGAAGAAACATGGAAAGGACTCACATTCAGGTCCAGAAAGTCCTGTTAAAATTCTGACTCTTCTTTGTATCTGTGAAAATGTAAGCAGGTCATGATCTGGTGGAACTTGAATTTGCTCATCTGGAGATGATATTCAAACCCCTACAACTTTAATCATGTGATGCAAATAAGAGAAGACATTTATAATATAAAATGTGTAAGTGTTTTGTAATATAGGATACAAAATTATATATATACATAATAGAGAAATATTTTTATGGAACTCTTTCAAGATGTTTGTTTTCTTATTTCCTATTTTTACTCTAAAAATATTTCTTTTAAATGGACTGATGCTGACATGTTAACAGTAGCAAATTGTTCTAATTGTTTGACATAATGCTAGGTTAGAGAGCAAACTGATTTGGGATTAGAAGAGAGATGTTTCAAAATATACTCAGTATTACATAAAAATCATTGAGATTGGTTGAAGTCATCTCAGAAAACCAAGGTTAATTTGTCCATATTTCACAGAAAATTAGGTGCTGCTTCACTTTTATCTTAAGACATTTGTTCGTGTATTTCTGGTACTCATGTCTTAAACCTTGTAAGGTATCTTATGAGCTAGTTCATCTTACGTGCAATTTAGGAAGGGGCTTTACTATTAAACCTCCAAATGGTTCTTTCTTCACATTTAGTTTGTATGGTTCTATAACACCTTGAGAACGACATAAGCCCCTTTAGCCTATTGTCTTTCTTTTTTGTGATTATAAAAACATTTATCCAACTTTCCTTTTTATTTATTCTCTGTGAACTTTGAAGACAAAGTTTCTGTTTTTTACTTTTAGAGGTGATTTTGGATTCTTTAATTTACCAATGTCTCTATAAAATTAATAAACTCACAAAAATTATATCTGTTTACAACTGTTTTGAGAATAGTAAACCATAAATAAATTTTGCTCTTCTTTAGTAAAATAATTTGATGTTTTTCAAATGTTTTTCTCTAGTGCTTTGAATAAAAATTTTCTATTGGGGGAAAAAAGGTATATCATGCTAAAAAAATTCATTGCATTAACGTACTTGATTGTTATAAGAAGACAGCTCTTATCCCCATCTTATAAATGAGGAAACTCAGACACAGAGAGAAGTTAAGTATCTTCCCCAAGACCACACAGCTGGGAAGTGGCAGCAGAGTCATGAATTCGGTGCAGGCAGTCTGCCTCCAGCGCCCATGCTGTTTACTAGTATGCTTTGACTCCCAGCAGACAATGTAGCCATTCTACTGCTAAGATGTTTTGCCTCTGTTTTCTTATGTACCTCTCTGCAATACTCATTTTTTGTGTTTGCCACATTTCCATAGGAGAAAACACTGTATAATGGAAAGAGATCTGTATGACTAGTCCAAAGAACTGTGGTCATTTCTGGAATTTATCTGCTTTGTGATATTAGGCAAAAGCATCTTCTTCTTCATCTGTAAATAAAAGTGGAGGTTACCTGACCAACTTCTTATAGGCTTATGAGGAGGAAGAAATTACATTATATCTAGGAAAGGTTCATGAGTTAAATGACCGATTAATGATACATTATTTTAGGTCCCTTCCTTCATCACCTACTCTCAATCCATTCTCATTGTCACCTTTAACTTTTCTCCTCATTATGCTGGTCCTATAAAACCATAAAAGCCCACAATGTGTGTGTCATGTGTGTGGCATACATATATACTGAACTTTCCTGTAAGTTACTGTGTCTGTTTATTTACCTCCCTGTTCTTTAATCCTCTCCAATCTACCTCTGCCCTATAAATTCACCTAAAACAGCTTATGCTAAAATCACCAGGAAACTCAAGTCTTAAATCAAATAGGAAAATTTCACTTATCATTTATTTGATCTCTTCAACAGTTTTCAGGAGGTTGATCACTACCCCTTCTGGGATGTTCTATTCAGGAGGTTTCCAAGATAAAACACTTCCTAGATTTTCTCCTTTCTTTCTGTTTCTTGGTCATTGGTGTTCATTTTTCTGCTTGTCATTAAATTTCTTCAAGATGGAACACTAGGCACTCTTATTTTCTCAATCTATTTTATCAATTTAGGGGATGCCAATCGCATACAAAGCTTGAATTACACTCTTTCTATTGATGGATTAAAAAATTTTTTTCAAAGTCCTGACCTTTAATAACAGCTCTAAGCCCGTATTTAATGAACTCCAGAGGCCTATTTAATAAGGCATCTTGGAAGTTTCAAAGCCAACTCATTTGAATTTGCATTTACAATCACAAACTGGACTTCTAGATCTTTCCATCTCATTGAGTGGTATAATCATGTCTCTAGTTGTGCAAAAGATAAATGTAGGATTTTTCTGAATAGTTACTTACTCTCACTCTCCTATGTCCAGTTCATCATCAAGTTCTATCTACTTTTTCTTCTAAACACCTCTCAAGTCTAGGAGGTAAACCACTTGGCACTCCCTTAGTTTAGTTAAATGAAGTCATTTAAATAAACTTTAGCAATCATTTCATAATCTGTGTCCACTATATCCTACTGTGATAGGTTAGAAACTTGGCCACAAGAATTTTCTTATTCACATCTCCTTGCCATGGAAATTTTTTCTGCTTTCCTGTTCTAACTCTGAGTTCTGGCATAGGATTTATTTGCTGACTGGGACGTTACCAAATGTCACACAAAGAGGGACTTGAAAATCACTTGGACAGTAAGGCATGTCTTCTCTTTATTTTCTTGAGATCCCTGCCATTGGCATCATGTGATGAAGCCTTAGCTAGCCTATTGGATGATGAATGACATATAAGCCAATCAGCCCTGTTGTACCAACAGACGAGTAACATCTAGAAGTAGAGCCATCTAGCCAACTAGCAGATGACTGCACATACAAGAGCAAGCCCAGCTGGTTTCAGGGTAAATTCCTGACCCACAGAATAGTGAGATAAAGAAATGATGATTGTTTTTTGGTGGGTTCTTGCCCAGCGAAAACTAACTGATACCTCTTTTCTAAGCTTTTTTCCATTCTGTATCTACAAATAGTTTTTGTAAAGCAATCTGGTCATGTTATCCCTGTGTAATCTTCTATTAGCTATCAATCACATTTAGAATACAAACCTAATTCCATAAAATAGAATAAAAAGGACCAGCATTTTCTGGCCTCTGGCTACGTTTCCAATTTAATCTCTTATCATGTTTTTCCTTGTTTTCTGTGCAAACCACGGTAGGCTTTTTCTTCTTTCGTGAAAGTTCCATATTCCCTATTGGCACATGGCCTTCACACAATCTGACTTTCTGCCTAAAATAATATCCCTCATGTACTTTTTGTTCATTTAGTCATCATGCATCCTTCATATTTCAGTTTGATTGTCACTTTCACAGAAAAGATTACCCTGACCTCTCTGACAAGGTCAACTCACAATATTTGTTAAACTTCCTTGCGATGAACCTGTCCTTATAGAAGCTATTCATGTCATGATAAAATATTTATTTGATTAATATCTCTGGTGTTTTAGTAGAACGTAAGCTCCAGGAAGACAGTGACCCTATCTTTCTCACTGTCTCATTCCCAATGCTTAACACAGTATCTAGCACATAGTAGACACTCAATAATGATAGAAAGCATAAATGAATGAGGAAATTAATTAATTTCCTTGAAACATTGTTTAGAATGTAATTATAAAATTTGTTAGCTATTAGACTAACAATGATACAATCTAGTTTTTAGAAGTAAGTGATGTTGATTCTGTATTATGCAAACACATAGGTTGCCAAAGTTTAGTACATTTAAGAATCAGCTTGTTAGTGTGTTAAAATGAAATTCTTGATCCATAGTTCCAGAGAAAGTGGTAAGGAAATTCTGAGATGTTACCCATGAGACTACAATTTTTGTAAGCCCCCAGAGGGACTTGAATGTACGGCTTTCATGGAATTTACTTTGAGAAATGCAAACTATTGAATTTTGCTCACCCACTTTAAATACCAGGCTATTTTATCTATTCCACTTAGAATATTTCTGGTAACCTATTTAAATGTGCTCAGAAAATATAAATTGATTTTAATATTTGTATAAGGAAACCATAAGTGGGAAAATAAATATGTGCTAAAAAACTGTAATAACAGAAACAAAAATATCTACTATTCTTCAGCAACAAACCCTTCATGATTATTTTCTGTTTAGATTTATTTATCCTATCTCTTCACTCCCCCATTAGCTTTGGTAATTGACAGTTAATTACATACAAAGAGATGGTAACCTATCTTGCTCTAAGTCACAGGGAATCTGCCATTTCCTAAAGAGTATACATGGATTCATCCAACCCTAGTATTTGAAAAGGATTTTAAGTCTTTTCTATCAACTGACAAATTGAGAGTAAATATCTTGATGGAATTCTTTCTGATCAAGATGAAGGTCTCAGTTGGGAATGATTTAGTTCTGAGCATCCAAAATTGCAAACTACTCACTCAAAAAAGAGAAGATTGATATTATTTTGTTGCTGCTGAATATTCTGGCTCAGCTGCATTCCCTAGACCAAAAGCCTCTAGGACTTTTCTTGGAGAGATGGGCATGGGTGTCACCTCTAAATAATAAAGTGGGAAGAGAGAAAACCAATCTACCATTTGTCTGGTCTTTGAAGGGAACCGCTAGAAAATCAAGACAGGAAAAAGAATTATGGGGTAACTTCCTCACATTTGCTCATTTGACTCTCTGATGTCTTTGTGTGTGTGTGTGTGTGTGTGGTGATTTTAAACTGTACAACTGAGTGTAGGAGTTAAGAGTGAAATGACCAGGATATAGATAATGAATTAGGGAACAGATGTTTATAACTTCCATATGTTCCTGAGGAGACATATGCACAGAAGTCAAGGGCAAGCAAACATACTATTTTTATTATGATGATTTATATGGACAATTTCTTTTGTTCTAGAATACTTGTTTTATTCAGTCTGTTTGCTAATTGAACAGGCTTAACTCTTAATATTTTACATGCTTCCTTTCCTCCAACCAGCTAGACTTCCTGTCCTCTTATATTTTGGCACAGTGCAACGGTAACAATTCCAAACAAGTGCCACTTAAAAAGAAGGATATTTGGCTTTCTCCCTCTGACTTATTTCACTCAGCATAATACCCTCAAGGTCCATCCATGTTGTCACAAATGCCGGATTTCATCATTTCTTATGGCTGAGTAGTAGTCCATGGTGTATAAATACCACATCTTCTTTATCCATTCGTCTCTTGCTGGGCACATATGATCTCACTCATAAGTAGAAGATAAAAACAAAGACAAACAAACACATAGCATTGGAGATTGGATTGGTGGTTACCATACGGGAAGGGGGGAGGAGGGAGGGCAAAAAAGGGTGATTAAGCTCGCATGTGAGGGGATGGACTATAATTAGTTTTTGGGTGGTGAACATGATGTACTCTACACAGAATTCGGAATATATTATGATGCACATCCGAAAATAAACAAATAAATGAAAAAAATTAAAATGAAAAAATAAATAAAAAAGAAGGATATTGATTGCTTTTAGCAAAAGAATGCTTTTCAATCACGAACACGCTCGTAATCAAAGATGGGGCCCCACATATGGTGGCACTAGTGGACACTGAGTGTATCTCATCTTTTCCTGCGTAGGGTCTCCCCTTTGGTAAGCTGGCATATCTATGCCAGAACGAAGGTAAAAAATGGACTGAGTGGCCAAGGTAGTTCAGGTGACGAGTCAGCTCCTTGGTTTATTTAGAGCTCCTAGCCCAAGATAATTCTCTAAGATGATATAACAATTTCTGTAAAACTAGAAAGCTGTCATGACTACTAAGCCAAAATACTTGTTGGTAAATTAAAACACATACAGTAATAATATTGTTACCACAGTGGCCAGCAAGCAAGGTTCAAGCAAAATTATCAGCTGTTGCCTGTACTTTGGGCTGTAGAATCGTATTGGTTTACCTGCATCCTGGTTATCATCACAAATGGAAGTGCGAGGTAGCAATGTGGAATTAAAAAAATCAAAGTTACAAAAGAGTACTCATGGGTTTATGGGAAAGTTTATGTTTGTTATTGCCTTCTGCTTGAGAATTTAGGCAATTACCTTGATTACAGAGGGAAGTCAAACAGGCTGCCTAGGAGGTTATGATTGTTAATTTCACCTTCTCTATGTGTTACATATTTGCATATCTGTGCACATGTCCACGTAGGTGTGTATGTGCCTGTTGGTGTGCATTGGCATGTATTGAGATTTTGGCAAAGACCTTGTGAAATCCTACAAGTCAAATGTCTTTGCTACTTTCTTCCCCTTTCCCTTGCGCTCATAACATGATAATGATGACCTAACAGAGGTTTCTCTGATCATGTGGAAGATATACATAGTAGGGAGGAAACAATTAGTTTTTTTCATTTAAACTCTTCATTGAATCAATGCAGGCTTCTTAATACCATTTATAAATATTATATTTTGAAAGTTATTTTCACTCTTAGCTGGCTTTGCAAATGTCATGTCCTAGAATCCAGTTTTTGATGGTCCCTGATGCTCTAGCAACAGCGGATTCAGATCTTTAGGAACACATCATGTTCTTGCTCAGATTGTCCACCACTTGGCCCCTGTTCTTTATGTTCAATGGAAATTATATTCCATAAGACAAGTAGTTTGTTGGAGTTTATGCATCTATGTCTACCATCCTCTTGTTTGAAATTTGGTTCTTATTTGCTGTCAAGAACTATGAAGTGCTTGAATAAGTTAGCTTGCCACAGTTTCATGGATGTTAGTAGAGGACACGAGACTCCTGGGTCAGAGCCCGATTCCACAGGAAAATGTGAGCCAGGCTACATTAGACCCTCACATCCAGTGGGTTGTGTTATTGTAGAAGAGCCCTGCTCCGAGAGAGGCTGAATCATTGATAATTGACAGTGAAGCTGCCTGCCCTTCGCTGTGGAGGGAGACACTATCTCTGTCTTTCCTGGCTGTTTGCTGTACAAAGATCCTTGAAAAGATAGTCTGGACCAAAAGTCCAATTGGTGCCTCACTCACAATACATGTACAAACACGAGACATCTGTGACAATCATTTCCCAAAATTTATTGTCCTTTATTTTCCCCTCAAAAACATAATTTGAGTTAGTTTCTTATTTGGAAGATCTTAAAATAGAGCCTAGGTCGAAAGTTCCTGAATATGAGTGCTGAGAACATCTTATATGGCTGCTGGGTTCATGTTTTGGAAATGACAGGCAACTATATTGGGGTGATTTTCAGGTTGTCAACAGAGGGAAAGTATAAAAGTAGGAAATGGGTCAGAATAAGACATTCTTAGAAGATGATAATAAAAGCCCTATGAAGCAAAAGACCCTGTTAAACTAATTGTATCATTTTCTTATTTCAAAAAAAAGAGACAGTACCAGTTCCTTGGAATTCTTGAATAATCTTATGGGAGAAAGAAATATTTTATCTTGCAGAGTTATCTATCTCGGTGTTTGCAGGAGTCATTAGATTAGAAAACTGCCTACTAGGAAATGTGAAACCCCTGTTTGGAAACAACATGCCATACAAAATCGTAGTTGTTCAGAATTTGTTTTTAGTGTTTGAATGCTATCCGTGTTATTTAATTGGTGCTTTAGGAAGGAAGGGGCAAGAAGACAGTGCTATATTTGGACTTTTATTTAGTAAATATTTCTTGAGAACCTACTATAGAGTGGGCACTGTACATGAAGGACAGTCTACACGTCCTTCACTGTACATGAAGCTGGAGATAGGGGGCAGATTTATTGGGAAGATAAAGAAACTTAAGTCTCCAGGCCTCTCACCTGCTTGGGGCTCCAAGACCCCATCCAAGGACGTGGGAAGAGGTCCAGCACTGGGTTCACTTGGTTGTATCATTTTTGTAAAGTTTGCAGAAGTAAGACTGCTATCTTTTTCCATTCTGATTTCCACTCAGTAAAGACTGCTGTCTGTTTCCCACTCTGATTTTCTGTCCATCTTACTTCTCCTGATGGGTGGCATTGGATTGGCCAGGGATATTTGAGATCTAACTAGAGTGAAAGTTGAAGTGATTCACTGTCACTTCCATGAACAGTTAAGTTATTGCTAGCTGTCTGTACAGGAATAGCTTCCTGGAAAACTGTTCCCAACCTGTATCAACTGCTCATAATTCTTGCCATGAAACTGTAGTTCCCAAGGTGATATCTTGATATGAACATATTTGATGGTACTGTGTGCATGTAGGCAGTGGCAGATATTCAAGATCTTAATTATATGGTATCAGAAACTGGTCTGGATTTTTTTTCATTTTCTGATGCTCTGGTATTTGTCACCATTTTAAAATTTGAAATAATTGTGTTAATATTTTTACTTCTAATTTTGTTTTCATTATATATAAACTTGGATCTGACATTTCTAGGGATACAATGATGAGCAAAAACAATTCATACTTCTTGTCAACCTGGAGCTTAAAGTCTAATAGACAACATAGATATACTAATAAAATATTCAATATGGGGTGGCCCATAGTGCAATGAGCACATGCTTAAGAGACTCATCTTTTTCTGGAGGGTGAGGTATGTCTTCCATGTGGAATTACTGCTTGAGGAGAGATCAGAATTAGATACCTACCTGAATTAACAGATGACGGTGGTTTGGGGACTGGCCACTAATTATATTGTAGCACTCAGGCTAGTGAGAACTACCAAGCAGTGAGAAAAGATATTTCTGTGTAAGCAAAGATATTGGCTAGCATAAACTAATTTTTTATCTCTTTTCTTTATTTTTCTTTCTCTTTTTTCCTTCCTTCCTTCCTTCCTTTTTTCTTTCTATGTCTTCCTCTCTCTTTCTTTCCTTCCTTCCTTCAGCTAGTGTAGAAAGCAAACTTTGTATTGATTTCAAGGAGAATATTAGCCTGTTTAAGAGTTATTTTCTTCAAACCCATTATATAAGATCATAAAGTGTTACAATTTCATGAGGACTTTGTGTGGATATGTGTCTATGAAGCTTAGTTGTGGCTGAAGACTGTCTTTTAGTTGGTCTTTAGCTATCTCTAAAATTGTTTTTTTAATTATTTATTCCTTCCCAATTTCAAAACGTTTCCCTGTAATCAGTGAATGCTATATGTTTTCCCTGATGGCTAATTCACATGTTTTACACATGTTTGGAAAGATAGCAGTGTAGCAGATAATGGTGGCTGATATAGATGTCATCGAGTTGACATAGATCTTATTGATGATATAATTCTCATTCCGTAAAGCTCTATTTTCTTGTCTTTATCCACTCTTTCCCCAATACTTTTTCTCTACAATTAAAAAAAATAGATGACAGTATAAAGAAGGTTTAGTGAACGCTCTTGATGCCTCATGCAGATCCCTTTCACCAGACAAGTAAATCCATCCCATAGCTGCCGTGAGTTTAGCGGCTACTAATTCAAAATAGTTTTTCTTTTCCTTAAAAATTACCCAAGGAGGGGCTGGCCCCATGGCCGAGTGGTTAAGTTTGCGTGCTCCGCTGCAGGCGGCCCAGTGTTTCGTTGGTTCGAATCCTGGGTGCGGACATGGCACTGCTCATCAAGCCACGCTGAGGCGGCGTCCCATGTGCCACAACTAGAAGAACCCACAACAAAGAATATACAACTATGTACCGGGGGCTTTGGGGAGAAAAAGGAAATAAAATCTTAAAAAAAAAAAAAAAATTACCCGAGGAATTGCTCTAGGCCAAAGGTTCTTTAGGGGATATCTGAATATTCTTGAAGGAATGTAAAAGCAGAGATTGCTGAGCCCCGTTCCAATCCCAGATCCGGAGTGAGGAATGAGAACCTGCATTTCTAACCAGTTCCCTGTGGTGCTGACGGTGCTGGTCAGGGGCACTGGGTTTAAGGGAGTTGCCTTGCCTGAGTCACTTTGTCTTCCTACAAGGGAAGGGCCCAAGCCGGAGAAACAGGACAATTCCTTGGTGTGGTTTTTGTTCAAAAGGCACTCCTCTCTTTGGGTCAGACCAAGAAACGTCTTTCTCTGGCTCCACAGTCTCCTCAGCTCTTTCTCTTCACATTCAGATCACTATATTGCTTTCTTTACTCTCTTAAAGGGCACACTCTCCCAATAAACAACAGGCTAGAAGCCCCGGCACAGGTTCTGCTTCTAGGAAACAAACCTAAAAAAGAATAAGAGAACTATTTTTCTTCAAGGTAGTTAAACAATTTTTATAAACATTAATTGTCTTGATTCCATGTCAGCATCTGTACCTTGATTTGTCAGACTTGTTCAGTTGAGGCTGGAGTAGAAATCTGCTGCTGTTTTGGGATCAGTGCTGAGATCTCGGTTAGCAGATGCTCAGAATTGGTTGTCAATTAAACCAAAAGAAATCTCTGTTTTTGGACTTTTTTTCTTTCCATATCATTTCTGCCTCTCTTCCTACCTAGGGCTAAACAGAAAGTTAAATTCTAATGACTGATCTTGCAGGTAAGACAAGCTAAAGCTCATATTTTCAAAATTGATCAGCTTGCCTTAATGGAGATTTGATCTATAGAGTACACCTCTGTACACTTGATGTTGAACGTACCTTCTGGCAGTAGATCTAGGAATATAAATATATAGAGTAATAAATAGGGAAAAGAAAATATATCTGATTTAGAGTAGCCCACCTGTATTATAATTACTACACAAATTACGTACTTTGGGCCAACTTTTATATTTTCCTTTTTTGATGTTCAAATATTTACATATTTTTCTGTAATTTGTTTTTATTCTGCTAAATATTTTGGAAGAAGTAGTGTCACCACTATTTACTTAATAGAAAAGCGTTTATGCTTAATTTAAAGAAATTAGCATGGAGTAGAGTCCTCTTGTTCTTGTTTTCAGGCAACTTCTTAAGGAAAGTGGAAGGAATCACTTTGAGAGATCAATGAGAGACTTCTATTAAATAAATTTAATAAACACAAGGCTTGTGAATTATAGGAGAGAAGGAATTGCTTGTGATGTGGTTACGTTCCTATCCACTAATGTATATACTTGTGGCTTTCATTGACTTTCACTGTGTATGTGTGTATTTCCTGTGAAATACACACAACCATGTTTTATGTGGTTATGTGGCCATGTGAGTTATGGATTAAGATATACTTATTGCAAAATAAAATCTTTTATGACAACATAAAGAGTAAATTATGTTGCTAAACTTAATTCACAGTCCCATATCAGGGGAAATATCCAGAGGAAATATGCATTTAAGTATAATATTGCTATAGAACTGATGAGGAATTATTTAGAGGCAGCAAAAACTGAGTTATCCATCAATGATTTCCTTATTTTTTTTGAGGAAGATTAGCCCAGAGCTAACATCTGCTGTCAATCCTCCTCTTTTTTGCTGAGGAAGACTGGCCCTGAGCTAACATCTGTGCCCATCTTCCTCTACTTTATACGTGATATGCCTACCACAGCATGGCTAGACAAGTGGTGCATACGTATGCACCCAGGATTCGAACCAGCAAACCCCAGGCCACCAAAGCGGAATGTGAGAACTTAACAGCTATGCCACTGGGCTGGCCACAATAATTTCTTAATTATAGATGTCAATCTATTCTTTGTTCATGTAGGATTCTAATTTAGCAGTTTTATTCAAATAAACATCTTAATGTAACAGGTGAAGAAGATTCAGCAGGCTTATAGAAAGGAAAAGCTATCTGTTCTCCAAAGACGCCATCAATGGAAGAGTTGTGTGTGGTT
Source organism: Equus asinus (assembly GCF_041296235.1). Taxonomy (NCBI): domain Eukaryota; kingdom Metazoa; phylum Chordata; class Mammalia; order Perissodactyla; family Equidae; genus Equus; species Equus asinus. Next base: position 67,716,429 of record NC_091798.1, read on the forward strand.
ATATTGACTTTAAATTCTACTTTTCCAAAGAGAGTTACGTTTTGTTTTTCGCTTTATTGCAAACATTACCCCGTGCATTTTGAATACAAAAGGTAGCAGAGATTTTCTGATTTAAGTGCCGATAAACTGATTTTTTTTTTTTTTGAAGATTTTACTCCTTGAAGGAAATGGGTGATACTTTCTCTTTGTTTCCTTATTCTCAAATCAGGTTTTTACCTTCTGAGACCAGCCTGTGTATTTTCAGATACCAATTCTAACACTTACTACCTCTTTAAATGTGAGGGTGTTACTTTACATGTTTCAGTTTTCTAGACTGTGAAACAAGAAGCAAAATACTGACCTAGAAACTGCTGTGATGATTAACTGAATTCATACCTGCAAAAAGTGTCAAACAGTGAGTGCTTGTCACATTGCTTAGCAGATGTATTCATATTTGTTATTGCTGCTCCTAAGTACCTATGTTCCAGGTCTTTTCTTTTTTTTCCTTTTAAATGCCATCAAAAGCTCTGACTTCAAATTTAAATACATTTGCTTTTTGAGAGATAAAATTTCTAGCTCTAGCAAAAAATTGTCAAACAAAACCACATTTCATTTTGTCACTTACAGTGTAATTTAAAAAAAGAAATATCAAAATACACTTAAGAATTAAAATTATTATACTAGTGTTTCAAATATGTGGTCTGGTAAACTAAATAAGGGATTAAAAGTACTTTATAAGCTGCAAGTCTCACAAAATTTATGGTGACATTATTCTTATCTACACTTCTACCCTCCACCCTAATGGTCATCTTAATAGTGTAAATTTTCTCAAGTATACATGAGACCTTTTATAATGTCACAAAGTAATACACTAATTAGCAGTAGACTTGTTTTCCACCAAATGTGAATGAATTTTTTTGAATGCCTATGTGTAAACAAGATAGACAGAGCTCTAGATTTTGGGGCTTACATTCTGGTGAGGGGAATACAGGGAATAAAAATATTAACAAATAAAGTTCTAGGTACTGATATGTGCTATACAATAAAGGATCTGAGCAATGTGACAAAGAATAACACAGGAAAGATGTATATGGAGGAGTTGCTTTAGGCATCATGGTCAGAGAAGGCCTCTCTGGAGACCTGAAAGATAAGAAGAAGCCAGGTTTGGGAACATCTAGTAGAAGGGCAACCCAAGATGAAGAAATCACAGAGTAAATGCCCTGAGAAGGTTTAAGGGACACACGGAAGGCCGGTGGGAACGACATATAATGGTTGAGTAGGAGACAGGAGAGAAAAGAGATGAGAGATGCAAGCATCGGTTGGAACATGTAGTACCTTGTAAAACAGAATGTAAGTTGATAATATTTATTCCTGTTGCAAGGGGAAGCCACTGGAGAATTCTAAGAGGAAAGTGTCATGAGATTTGTGCTATCCACAGCTACAAGCTGCAGAAACTCAGAAATCTTATGAGAGCCCAGCTCATTAAAGTCCCATCTGTCAAATTGTAATATATTTATCATTTTAATGGGCACTAATAATATTTTGAAGGTATTATACATTCAAAAGTTATCTTGTAAATCATTGTTTTTTTATACCACTGACAGCATTTGGACTCAGAGGTACAGGTGGAGGGAATCGCCCTGCACATCTCTAATCAGCCACGTTCATAATTAGCTAAGCAACTATTCACACAGGTACCTTCATGTTGCTTCTCTCTCTAGGCGTGCAAGCCTCAGTGGAAGCTTGTTGTATTTATTGAGTAGTAAATTAACATCACCGTGCTTCAAGCAACAACATGTTTTTTAATTCCATTACAATTTCAGCCCCTCTTCCTTCTCTGCTGCAATCCTCTGACGATGGAGCCAACTTACAAACTGAATCTTAGATAGTTTTGTCAGCTTGGCAAATCACTTTATTTTATTTTTCTTCCCTTGTTTGGCAGAAATAACAAGAAGATTCTCTTTTAATATAAAACTAAAAAATTGAATAGTAGAAATTGTACAGAATCTTAATCCTAGAACATTTTATATAGCCAATACTGCATCATTTCCTTTCACAAGAAAAGCCATTGCTACTTCAAATGTTCTAATTCCCTTAAAGTTCCATTCAATATACTTTCTGAGAAACATCAATTGCAGTAGAAAGCAATCTTTCAAAGGGACCTATTTGATAAGCTTTAAATGGATAACAACGCTCACACACTTACACTGATACTGTACAGAGGAAGAAATTGCCGGCAAAAGAGACGTGAATGTTCTTAATCCAAGTATCGTCCACTGAGTCACTTACAGAATAGGAGGAATGACTGGGAAATTGACGGCTTTGAACCAACTGAACGAAGCAAAAAGGGGCCAGAGAGAACATTCTGATACAGCATTAAAATATGTCAAAAAAAATAAAGAGTTAAATTAAAAATAGTAACAAGTAAGAATTTGATCTTTGAGACCAACTGAGGAGATGTGTAATTTAAAAACAGTTATCTAGTGATGCTAAATCATATAGAGAGAATCTGGCTAGAGTAGAAAGGAAAGGGGGAGACAATAGTTCATCTGTTTCTATAATACTGGGGATGAGCTGGGGCGAGGTTACCTAGCGATATTGTCCCTTTAATATTCTAGATACGATTTTGTTTTGCTACAAATTCACCTTGCAGTCAAAGAAAGGGCAATATTATTAGATGTAGTCCAAGATTCTCAACCACACACAGAGATAAAAAGTCAGTCATGATGTTTTAGCTAAACTGCGTCAACAAGCATGTCTCAAGTATAGTTAACTACTACTTATTTTATGGTATTTAATTGATTTTCTGTGTACAGGGAGCTAAATCAGCAATCTCTATTTTACATACTTCTAGAGTGGGGATAAGTATATCTGCTTTTCCGTGATGTTTAGAGTCAAGAAAAAAATGATGTTTCTATAAAACATGTTAAACATACAATTTATAAACTGGTTTGTTAATTCAAAATAATAATAGCTGATTAAATACAACTATGTCTCAGTTTCCAAATGCATGTGACTGTTGAATTATAGCAAATAATAGGGTTCTGGGTTTCTTTTGTGTCTTCAGGGATATATTTACATTATCAACTTTACAAATGAATTGTAGGAAAATAAGTGGCTTTTAGCCCACACTTTAGCTTTCATACCTGATTTCAATGTTTTAAAATATTGCATAAGTGCATTGATGAGGCATGGCTGTGGGAAAAACTTTGCTCTACTTTTTCTTGGGCCAAATTCTTGTATGGAAATCAAACTCGGTGTGACGTATTATGTAGCTTCCCTCGAGAATGAGATACATGCACTGGTCCTCCACTGGCTCAGGCAGGAGGAAAGCCACCATGGAAACCACACCATGGAAGGCCCTGAGAGCAGGGAATGTCCGAACACTGAGCCTAGCTCGAATTACTCGTTCGATGTAATTTACTGAACTGAATTTTAGGAGAAATAGATGTTTATGCCTGGAAAGTTTGTTGCTTAATGCCTACCATTATATAAATATCTGTTCCCACACAGGTGCACGTGAGAGAATAATCTTGGAAAACAAAACTAAAGTATAAACTTTGTGCAAAATGCATGTGAGTTTTTATTGAAGTGTATTCTTTTGGATAAAAAATTGGTTGTAGGGTCTATAGAAGCTATACTTTGAATAAACTGTTTTGAACAATGAAAGCAAGCATATACCCACAGCCAAGTCATTTGATTAAATACAGTAAAGCTTGTTTATCACTTTTCTCTCATCCACATTTTTATCATTGCTCTCCTCCATAGTGACGCTGGAGATTTCATAGTAATATATGCTATATTTGCATATGACATAATTTGAGACAAATAATCTTGAATTGGAATAATGTTAATAATGTAGCCTGAGAATTGGCCATTTTATCTGTAGTAAAATTAACAAATTAAAGTGATGGTGTCACTTCTATCAACATTTAGTAATGGGCTTTTTATTTTCATGTTTAAAATGTTGAAAATTCTTAAGAAAGGATAATATAATGTGCATTTTTCTAATTATACATTTATCAAGATTAAGATTTAAAGAAAATTATATCACAGACGTTTATGACTTTAGAAATGTCTAGTGCTTTCTATTGTATACTAAGTTTATGTATTTTAGAATGACATTTTTTCCAGTGTGTCTAGGTCATTTCACGTTATATACAATTTTCTAAAACATAAATTTTATTAAAATTTTGTCCTCTATATATATGAAATATTTTAAAGTAATACAATACATATTTTAACCTGGTGTCATAAAATTGTGTATACTGTCAATTTCCACTACTGGCAGTATGAGGAACTAGACTTCCTGACAGACTCTTGCATTTAATACACTAACCCACGAATGGGAGTAATATGCTATAAAATGACCAAGATAATTTTGAAAACATGAGACAGAACTGCTTAATTTTAATGCAATAAAAATAAAAAATAAATCATAATGAATTAGTTAATAGCAGATTTGATCAAGTTGTAAAGGGACTTTGGAGACTTGAAGAAAGTTTTAAATGTGTAGGTAACTCTCAGGAAAAATTTGCTATTAAAATAACAATAATGTGTTATCTTAGATCTTGGTGGACCTTTGACTTACATATATATCAGTTAGGAAAAAAATACTGTTTTCCATGTTTGTTAGAGAAATTTGAAATGCTAATAAATGATTGATTTTCATAGAAATTCTGCTACATGGTTATTAACTTTTAGAAAACTTATGTGACAATATAAACTATATATTCATTATTTTCTCCTGGTTAGTATTCAGCTAAAGACTATTTAAATTGATGTTATTTATCTTTTGTCATTATTTGCATTTGTTAAATTTGTGGGTTTTCATAAATATTATGTTATAGTTCCAATCCACCAAATGAACAGATCAATCTAAAATTATTCATTAAAGCACAAAATGTGCTGAAATGATAATATTAATAAGCATATTTTTGAAAATATTACATAAAAAATATAGAAGCAAATAATAAACTGAATTCAGAAAATACAGAATGTAAGCCTATATGTTCTGGAATAAGGTGATATGTGACACAAATATTTCTGCACAAGCAAAACAAAAATTGTATGAAGAGAAAATATTGTATATCTTAAAAATTGTATGCATTAGACAAGCTATCTATCCACAATCTCTTTCATATTTATCTGTATATTGCACAATGTTGTCAATACTCATTAAGTTTTCATGTCATTTTAGAACAAAGCACAGGGATCATTATTAAAATTATTGATTGTTTTTTGAACGTTTTATCAAATAACCATGAAGTGTTTTCCAGTACAAAATTGATAAATTTCTGTCACTAATGGTAGGCAAGTGCCCAAAACTAAAGAAGTGTCATTTAGCCTACTAATATAGCATAGTTTGCTAGGAGAGAAAGAAAAATAAGCTACTGGAAACAATTATTTACTTAATGGTAGAGTTATAACAAAAGCATCAAGTCACTATCCTGACTGCTAAATGAAAAGTGCTTACACGCATTTTGGTACTAAGGGAAGACATAAAATTCATGGTACAGACAATACAAAAAATATCAATTTCAGTTATTTCTTGTGGCCTAATACATTGTGTGGTCAGGAATACATTTAATATCTTGTATGGTAAGAACTTATGATTTTCTAGATAAATATCATTCTTTTTTAACATTAAAGATAAAATATTCAGTTGTTTTAAAGTACCAACTCTGATATGAATAATTTGAAAGCTAAGCTTGACTCATTCTTTCTTTTTTTACACAAAACATTGGTGATGCATTACTGTGGGTATTAAAAAAAAAGGGATTTTCATGTTTGGAGTGATGTCAACATCATGGTGGAGTGAACTTGCCAAGGATTCTTTCCCCTCCAACATACAGCAAAAGGGACCTCCACACTCCAACAGAGGACATCCTAACACAACACAAAACGTTGGAGAGACACACGGCCATATGATGGAGGGCGGAGAGGCTGGAGCCCCCCTTGGAGGAGCTGAAAAGGGGTAAGAGAGAACTTTGCTCCTTCCCCTAAAGACTGCGATCTGTGACCTTGGGAGGCATCAAGAGGGAAGGAATGGGAGAGGGAATGTTCGTTTGTGGGCACATCAAGGACCCCTGAGGGCCCATGCAGCCTAGAGGGAAGACCTCTACTGGGATGAGAGCTTTCATGAGGGGTAACCTCACCAAGCCAACACCCCAGGAGAGCAGATAGTGAGAGAAGAGCAAGAAAGCTCAGAGTGCATGCAGGAGAAAGTGCCCCTCCACCCACCTGCCCAGCTGCTCCATTGCCTGGGATCTTGACTCAGAATACGTGGCTCTTGACCCCCATCCGGTGGTGATAGGTGGTAACTACAATCAAATAATATCAGGATGTGTAAGAACTGAAACACATCCTCTAGCAATATCAAACGCTGTATCAAATCTCCAGACTAGAGAGAAGATGAAAAGTACCCTGATTTCAGTCCTGAGAACACAGAAATCTGTAATCTAAATGACCATGAATTCAAAATAGCTATCATCAAAAAGCTCACTGAGGTAAAAGAGAATGTAGAGAAACAATTCAACGAGTTCAGGAGCTACTTCTCAAAAGAGATTGAAACTGTAAAGAAGAATCAATCAGGAATATTAGAGATGAAAGACACAAGGGAAAGGATAAAATAAAATACGAATTCCCTGAATGCTCGAGTGGACATCATAGAGGAACGTATCAGCATAATCAAAGATAGATACGTTGAAATGCTCTAGGCAGAGGAGAGAGAAACAAGACTAAGAAGAAATGAAGAAAGTCTCTGACTCAATGAGGAAATGCAACATAAGAATTATAGGTACTAAAGAAGAAGAGAAGGAGACTAGAGCAGAAAGTGTGCTCAAAGAAATAATAGCAGAGACCTTCCCAAACCTAGAGAAAGAGAGGGAAATCCGTGTGGAAGAGGCTTCCAGATCTCCTAGATATGTCAATATAAAAAGACCTACTGCAAGGCATATAGTAGTAAAACTGGCAAATGAATGATAAAGAATGAATACTAAGGGCAGCAAGGCAGAAGAAAATAACATACAAAGGAACCCCTATCAGGCTTTCAGTGGATTTCTCTGCAGAAACCTCACAAGTTAGGAGAGAATGGAATGACATATTCAAATCTTTGAAAGACAAAATCTTTCAGCCAAGAATACTCTATCCAGCAAAAATATCCTTCAGATATTATGGAGAAATAATTTTCCCAGACAAACAAAAGCTAAGGGAATTTGTAGCCACAAGACTCTCCCTACAAGAAATCTTCAAGAAGGCCCTCGTCCTGAAAAAAAAAAGGGGGGAGAAAAGGGTTACAAAGCAGAGTAAGGAGATAAATAGGTAGACAGAAGCAGAATAGGATTGCAAATACTCAAGTATAATATTAAAGATAATAGGGAAGGAAAACAAAGACCATCTTGTAAGTTTAACCACAAACTCACAAACAAGATGGAATAAGATGTGAGGAAAACAACTTAGGAGGGAAGGAGGAAAGGGACTGAATCAGTTTAGACTAAGGAAATAAGAGGCCATTAGAAAATAGACTATCTTATAAAGGAGATTCTGAATACAAACCTCACGGTAACCACTAAACGAAAAAGCAGAACTGAAACATAAATAATAAATAAGGAGAAAACAAAGAAACACATCATAAAAAACTACATAATTCAATGGGTAGACCAAAACACACAGGGCTAGAAACAAAAGATGTGCAGGAGGACCAGAAAATGAGTGATAAAATGACAGCATTAAGCCCTCATATATCAATAATGACCCTAAACGTAAATGGATTGAATTCTCCAATAAAAAGACACAGAGTGGTGAGATGGATTAAAGAAAAAGACCCAACAATATGCTGTCTCCAGGAAACACATCTCAGCTCCAATGAAACACAGGCTCAGAGTGAAGGGATGGAAGATGATACTCCAAGCTAATGGCAAACCAAATAAAGCAGGTGTCACAATACTTATATCAGACAAAGTAGAGTTCAAGATAAGTCAGGTAAAGAGAGACAAAGAGGGGCAGTATATAATGATCAAAGGGACACTCCATCAAGAGGAAATAACACTTGTAAATATCTATGCACCCAACACGGGAACACTAAAGTTCATAAAGCAACTATTAACAAACCTAAAAGAAGATATTAATAATAATAACACAATAATAGTAGGAGATATCAACACTCCACTCACATCAATGGACACATCATCCAGACAGAAAATCAATAAGGAAACAGAATTAAATGAAAAGCTAAACCAATTGGACTTAATAGATATATATAGCACACTCCATCCAAAAACAACAGAATACACATTCTTCTCAAGTGTGCACAGAACATTCTCAAGACTAGACCATATGTTGGGAAACAAGGAAAACCTCAATAAATTTAAGAAAACTGAAATAATAACAAGCTTCATTGCTGATCACAATGCTATAAAGCTAGAAATTAATTACAAGAGAAAATCTGAGAAAGGGACAAAGATGTGGAGACTAAATAACACGCAATTGAACAAGCAATGGGTCAATGAAGAAATTAAAGGTGAAATAAAAAAATATCCAGAGACAACATACAATGCCAACTCATATGGGATGCGGCAAAAGCTGTATTAAGAGGGAAATTCATCGCAATACAGGAACACCTTAATAAACAAGAAAAATCCCAAATAAGCAATCTCAAATTACACCTAACTGAATTAGAAAAAGAGGAACAAACAAAGCCCAAAGTCAATGGAATTAGAAAAATAATAAAAATCAGAGCATAAATAAACGCTATTGAAACAAAAAAGGCAGTAGAAAGGATGAACGAAAGAAAGAGTTGGTTCTTTGAGAAGATAAATAAAATTGAGAAACCCCTATCCAGACTTACAAATAAAAAAGAGAGAAAGCTCAGATAAACAAAATTAGAAATGAAAGAGGAGAAATAACAATGGACAGCACAGAAATACAGAAGATTATAGGAGAATATTATGAAAAACTATATGCCAACAAAATAGATAATCTAGAGGAAATGGACAAATTCTTAGACTCTTACAACCTTACAAAGCTGAATCAAGAAGAAACAGACAATCTGAATAGACCAATCACAAGGAAAGCAATGGAATCAGTAATCAAAACCATCCCAAAGAATAAAACCCCAGGATCAGATGGCTTCCCTGGGGAATTCTACCAAACTTTCAGAGAAGATTTAATACCTACCCTTCTCAAGCTATTCCAAAAAATTGTGGAAAATGGAACACTTCTGTGAGGCCAACATCACTCTGATACCAAAGCCTGACAAGGACAACACAAAAAAGGAAAACTACAGGCCACTATTGCTGAGGAACATAGATGCAAAAATCCTCAATGAAATTTTGGTAACCCGAATTCAGCAATACATCAAAAGGATCATACATCAGGATCAAGTGGGATTTATACCAGGGACACAGGGATGGTTCAACATCTGCAGATTGGTCGACGTGATACACCACATCAATAAATTGAGGAATAAAAACCACAAGATCATCTCAATAGATGCAGAGAAAGCATTTGACAAGATCCAACAGCCATTTATAATGAAAACTCTTAACAAAATGGGGATAGAAGTAAATTACCTCAACATAATAAACGCCATATATGACGAACCCATAGCCAATATCATACTCAGTGGGCGAAAGCTGAACACCATCCCCCTGAGAACAGGAACAAGACAAGGATGCCCACTATCATCACTCTTATTCAATATAATACTGGAGGTTTGGGTTAGAGCAATTAGGCAAGAGAAAAGAATAAAAGGAATCCAAATATTCAGTGAAGAAGTGAAAGTCTTTCTGCTTTCAAACGACATGTTCTTATATATAGAAAACCCCAAAGAATCCATCAAAAAACTAATAAAGATAATTAACAAGTAAAGTAAAATTGCAGGGTACAAAATCAAATTACAAAAATCAATTGCTTTTCTATGCTCTAACACTGAACTTACAGAAAGAGAACTCAAGAATACAATTCCATTTACAATCACAACTAAAAGAATAAAATACCTAGGAATAAATCTAACTAAGGAGGTGAAGAACTTATACAATGAAAGCTATAAGACACTACTGAAAGAAATAGATAATGATATAGAGAGATGGAAAGAGATTCCATGCACATGGATTGGAAGAATAAACATAGTTAAAATGTCCATACTACCCAAAGCAATCTACAGATTCAATGCAATCTCAATCAGAATCCCAATGACGTTCTTCATGGAAATAGAACAAAGAATCCTAAAATTCATATGGGGTAACCAAAGACCCCAAATTGCTAAGGCAATCCTGAGAAAAAAGAAAAAAGCTGGAGGCATCATAATCCCTGACTTCAAAATGTACTACAAAGCCACGGTGATCAAAATGGCATGTTACTGGTACAAAAACAGGCACACAGATCAATGGAACAGAACAGAAAGCCCAGAAATAAAACCACATTATATGGACAGCTAATCTTTGACAAAGGTGCCAAGAACATACAATGGAGAAAAGATAGTCTCTTCAATAAATGGTGTTGGGAAAACTGGACAGCCACATACAAAAGAATGAAAGTAGACCATTATCTCATGCCATACACAAAATCAACTCAAAATGGATCAAAGACTTAAAGATAAGTCCTGAAACCATAAAACTCCTGGAAGATAATATAGGTAGTACACTCTTTGACATCAAACTTAAAAGGATCTTTTCAAATATCGTCTCTTCTCAGACAACGGAAACAAAAAGAAAAACAGGTTGGAGTTCATCAGACTAAAGAGCTTGTGCAAGGCAAGAGAAACTAGGATCAAAATAAAGAAACAACCCACCACGTGGGAGAAAATATTTGCAAACCATATATCTGACAAGGGATTAATCTCTATAATATATAAGGAACTCACACAACTGAACAATAAAAAAACAAACAGCCTGATCAAAAAATGGGCAGAGGATATGAAGAGAAATTTTTCCAAAGAAGATATACAGATGGCCAACAAACACAAGAAAAGATGTTCAGCATCACTAATCATCAGGGAAATGCAAATCAAAACTACACTAAGATACCACCTTATGCCTGTTAGAATGGCTATAGTCACTAAGACTGAAAATAACAAATGTTGGAGAGGGTGTGGAGAAAAGGGCACCCTCATACCCTGCTGGTGAGAATGCAAACTGGTGCAGCCCCTATGGAAAACAGTATGGAGATTCCTCAAAAAACTAAAAATAGAACTACCATATGACCCAGCTATGCCACTACTGGGTGTCTACCCAAACACCTTGAAATCAACAATCCAAAGTAACATACGCACCCCTATGTCCACTGCAGCACTATTCACAATAGCCAAGACATGGAAACAACCCAAGTGCCCATCGACTAATGATTGGATAAAGAAGATGTGGTGTATATATATACACAATGATATACTACTCAGCCATAAAAAAGACAAATTCATCCCAATTGGAACAATATGGAAGGACCTGGAGGGAATTATGCTAAGCAAAATAAGCCAGACTGAGAAAGACAAATACCAGATCATTTCACTCATATGTGGAATATGAACAACACACGGACAAAGAAAACTGTTCATTGGGTACCAGGGGAAGTGGAGCACTTATGTGGTGACAGTCAAGAAATGATGTACAACCAAAATCTCACATTGATGTAAATTATTATGAACTCAATTAAAAAAACAGATCTAAGTATGTCACAGGTTTGAGGAGACTGTATTCGCTATTTAAAAGTAAATAAAGATTGATTAAAGTTTCGTTAGGCTCTGGCTTGCAAATTGAAATACTCAACATTTGAAATTGTGGAATCTGATATACACTTCATGTTATCATATTATGTAAGATTGTCAAAGATTTTCAGGGAAAAATACCTCCTTATTTTCTGAGTCCATGCCAAACATTCAGATTTATATGGTGGAGCCACAAAACACTTGGTGCCATTCCCCAACCTGTAACTGTGACTTAGGAGTTTTAAATAATTATAAATAGAGTAAGAAAAGAAAGAAACTAACTGGATAAAGAATCTGAACTGAAGTTCACAGTGTCAATCATCAAGACTCAAAAAGATCCCCTAGTATTCATTGGGTAAACTATATAATCCCTTCCGAAGATGTGATTAGTTTTATTATTATTATTATTGTATCAACAGAAATTATTTTATCCATTTTACTTGAAAGATGAATTTCTATCACTAAAATTTACCTACCACATGGGATTGAGCTCTAATTCCATGTTGAAGAGCATTATGTTGGCCTCAGTTGCAAAAATTTGTGAAAAACACTGATCTACATGAACTAGTGAAAAGGAGATAATATAAATTTGCTGTACAGTATAGCATATTATTAAAAGTGGAAAATTTTTGATTAATATGTTTTCCCTCCCCTGGCCATCTCATTAGACTTTATCATTGAGGTTATCTTTTTGCTTCAAATCTAGCTGTTACTTTCTATATAATATGCCTCCATAGATATATAGAACATTGTAAGAGACAATTGACTCTCCAAGCTGAAATTTAACCTACAGAATGACCAAGACACATTTCCCCTAAGTTCTATTCTTTGCCTGTGTCTTTAAAATATACAACTTGATTTAAGTATAAAGGGATTTTAGCTGATCTTATTAATTCACAATGATGTCAGTTTCTGGTAGGAGGAATATACTTTAGTGGCTCAGTATAACTCTTTGATGTGGAAAATAAACTTTTGGAAAAGTGGGACAGAGTAGACATAAACGTATTATCATTTAATATAATAGGTTTATTAAATTATGTTGCATGACAATGGCCATGCTTAATTAACTAAATCCAATGTATGATTTCGTGGAAAAAATTACCAAGATCAATTTTGTTCATGTTTGTGTTGTATTTAGACATTTCAATGTGTTATTATTTTATAAAGTATATCTATCTAAATTATCTTCATCATGCCTTAAAGAATTACTTCTTAGAGTTGGAGGCAATATCATGCTCTATGTAAGAGAAAGTTGTGTAATAAAACCAGTTGTGTTTAAATCTTGCCCTTCCAACTGCCCCAGTTTTCTTAGCTGTAAAATCAAGATAACAAGTGTACATATTGCATATTTTGTAAGGTTTAAATATAATAATAAATACAAATAACATATAACTACGATACGGTATTTGTGGATATTCTATATTTAGCCAATATCATCTTAATACTCAGCATGACGTTTTTAATTATGTATATATTAGTATTTTAATAGATGTACTGATAAAAGTATTGCTATCTGCAAGAGGATAAGTAGAATAAATACCAAAGTTAAGGTTCTCTCATTCAACATCTTCCCATTCTTTCTACATATACTTCCTTCTGTATGTATCCACCTAAATAAAGACAGAATCACATATGATATAATGCCATATATATTTTATTCCATCTATTTATTTTGTTAATAGTAATGGATATGTTTTGGTTAAAGTATTTCTCATCAATAAGCTTTGAGAAACAAGAGGAAGTAACACAAATGGTCATTTCTACACAAAGAACCAAAAGTAACCTGAATAAGCTACAAGATCATGGTTTTGCAAAACTCATTACAAAGTTGATCACACACACACAAGTAAAAGCAAATACATTCCAGAAGTCTTAGGTTCTACTCAGGAGAGAATGGACACACAACTGTTCCCATCGCTGAGAGAACTGTGCAGGAAGAGAAATCCACAAGAGAAGAAGATGAAGATATACAAGTTGGACTTAAACATTTAGCAGTGGTTTGTGGGCTGGTGTGGCAGAATAGAATCCAGAGCATCCTACTAGAGAGCAAACTGCATCTATATGCACCACTTACTTGTTCTTCTTCTTTGTATGTGGTGGCAGTGAAGGAGGCAGGAGTACCAAAATAAATCCGTTAATAGCTCTCTAAGTCTTCAGCTATAAAAAGGCTCTAGTCAGTCAGGGTAAGAGAGCAGAGAGAAACTCCTTGGACACCCTGGCCTTTCACCTACAAAATACTGAGGGTTTGGCAAGAGAACTGAGACGTATTTGTAAAGAATTTTGTACACCTTAAACTCATACAATGTTATATGTCAATTATATCTCAATAAAACACAGGAAAGAAAAACAGAACTCTACACAGCAAAGGGCTCTAATCCTACAGAAGCTAAAAAAGGGACAATTGGAAGAGATTAATTCAAGCACACAAAACAGAGGGCAGAACTAGGGAGGAAACACTTCCACAGAAAGCCAAAACCTGGCAGCGAAGCTATAAAAAAGCATGAGATTCTCCACATATTGAAAAACTAGAAGTTTAACTATGAAACAAGCAAGATCTTTGGAATCTCCTTAGTGTTCAGATCCCTGGTCCTGGTTCCACCCTCAAAATATTTGAAAACAGCTGCAATCTGAAACATATTAAGGCTACAACAAAGCTCAGACCCAGATTAAGTATAGGTTAGATTGACTCAGCCTCACTGTTTTTGGGATAACAAGAAAGAGATCTGCTCTTTTTGTGATGTTAATATTGCTTAAGACTCCACTATTATTTTATCTAAAACTTTCAGTAGAAAAGCAAACATTGTAAGATAAATCAAAAAAATCAAGAAAATGCAATCCAAGTTCCAGAGAAAAAATGTTCAATATAAGCAGTCTCAGAGATGGTCCAAATGTTAGAATTACCAGACAGGAACTTTCAAATAATTTTGTATGAATACTCAAATTACATATTTGAAAAAGTGCAAAAATATGTGTTAAGTGATGCCAACCTTTGGCAGAGATAAGGAAATCATAAAATTAAACTGGATAGCACACTAAAAACAAAAAATATGATATCAGAAGGGAAAAGTCATTTGATAGGCTTAAATTCAGAGTAGACCTAGCTAAAGAAAAGATGAGTGACCTTGAAGACGGGAGATAGAAAATATCTAGATAGAAAAACAGGAAAAAATACTTGTAAAAGGAAACCAGAGAGTATGAGATCCTTGGGATAATATCAAACAGTTTAACATATTATCATTTAAGTCTCAGGAGGAAAGAAGAAAAATATGGAGAAGAATAAATGGTAGAAAGGAAAACAGCTGAGAATTTTTCAAATTGATGAAAGATGAAAACAGATACAATAAACTCAATGACTTCCAAGCAGGGTTAATAGAGAGAAAATACACCTAGGAATATTATACTCAAAATAGTGAAAACTAAAGAAAGAGGGCAGATATTAAACAGTGCCAAAGAAAAAAAATCATATCAGAAGAAGAACAATATGAATATTGTTGACTTTCTATTAGCAATAAAGTGAGAAAGAAGATAATGAAATGACAATATTAAATTGTTAAACTCTCATTAAGTAAAATGGTTTAAAAAAACTGGAAAGTAAAAACATACAATTCACAATCACGTCAGATAACTTTAAATCCTCCAAAGCATTACCAGGGTAAGTAAAGAATAACTAAATAAATGGAGAAATATGCCATACTCATAGATTGGAAGATTCCATATTTTCACGTGAAGTTTGCCCTAAATGATTATTGATTCAGTGTAATCCCTACCAAAACTCCAGCCACTTTATTGAAAAATAGACAAACTGATTCTAAACTTTACATAAAAATTCAAAGGTCTAGAAAAGCCAAAAGGATGCTACCAAAGAAGAACAAAGTTGAGGACATACTTTACCTGATTTCAATAATTACTGTAAAGCTAGTCATTAAAACATCATATTTGCATAGGATAGACAAATCAATCAATTGAACAGAATAGAGTCTAAAAATAGACCCACATTTTTATAGCCAACTAATTTTCAATTAATGTGCCATGACAATGCAATAGAGAAAAGAAAATATTTTTAACAAAAATTGCTGGAAAAATTAGATATCCATAGGAAAATAAAATAACTTCAACTACTTTCTCACTTCATACATAAAATTAATTTGAGATAGAGTATAGACTGAACCATAACACTCAGAATCATAAATGTCTAGAAAAATAGGTTTAAAAAATATCCATGGGCACAACCAGAAGGACCTACGACCACAATATACAACTGTGTACTGGGGGACTTTGGAGAGAAGAAGGAAAAAAAAAGATTGGCAACACATGTTGTCTCAGGTGCCAATCTTTAAAAAAAATATATCCATGGGAGCTTAGAATAGGCAAAGCTTTCTCAAACAGGATGCAAAATGCATCTACTATTAAAGGAAAAAATGACAAATTGGATAAGTGATAATTTTTTATCAAAATTAAAAATGTCCGCTCCCTAAAAGACACCATTAAGACAATGAATAGACAGGCTACAAGTTGGCAAAAATGTATATGACAAAAAGAATGCACATCTTTAATACATATATAAAATTTCTACAAATAAACAATAAAAAGACCAACAACCCAATTAAACATGGTCCAAAACTTTAAGAGATACAATATGAAAAGGCACCAACACCATCATTTTTCAGGGAAATCCAAGTTAAAATATTAAAAATGTACCACCTTATACCTAGAAAAGTGGCTAAAAATTTATATCGACAATACTGAATGTTGGTGTGGGTGTGAAGCAACTGGAATTCTCATATAGTGCTGACAGGTAGGTAAACTTAGGAAGAATGTTTGGCAGTTTTTAATGAAATTAAACATTTATCTACTCTATGACTGAGGAATTATATTACTAGATATTCACCACTCCCACCACTAATAAAAATGTATGTCCTCAAAAAGACTAACATAAGAATCTTAATAGCAACCTTATTCATAATAGCCAAAACTGGAAACAACTGACATGTCTATCAACAAGAGAACAGATAAAAGTATTGTGGAATATTAATACATTGGAATACTACTCAGCAATAACAAAATAATGATAATGGACTACCAGTTCATGCAATGGCAACATGATTGAATCTCAAACACTTTATTTTGAGTGAAAGTACCCAGACACAGATAAAGCACTTATTGTGTATTCTCTTTATAAAGTATAAGAACAGCTAAAATCCACCCACAGCATTAGAAATAAGAAAGTTTAATTTAGGGGCAGGGAGAGAGAATTTATTGGAAAAGTACATGAGGAACTTTCTGGGGTGATGGAAATTTTTGTATCCTCCTTTGGGTGTTGGTTATACGACTATGTAAAATTGGCAATAGACTTCAGACGGAACTTCTTATTTCTGTTATTTTATTTTAGGGAAATGATACATCAGTAAAAAAAATATACAGGTCACGTTTGGAAATATGATACCACGCTGAAGTATATAATATTTTAAATATAATTCATGTACGATTTTCAATTTTGTGATTTCCTTCTTACATAAACAATTTAATCTCAACCAGGAAAAAGATCTTTCTCTAAGTCTCATGGATGTACTAATATTTTAAATTTAATTTATTCTTTTCTACTCTCAATTGCTGCAAGAAACAGGAGAGATGTGAGACACTGGACACTGGTGAGTTCTTGTCACTGTTAACTTAAGGAATGGTGTAGGGTAAAATGGTAAAATGTTTTCTTCATAGTTAAGCAATTTTGTCCCCATTTGATTGCATTTGTTTTACTATTTCTAATAATAAATTTATCACTATTTTATTTTGCATATGCCATTTAGCCATATGAGTATGTTTAACTTATTCTAAACTCTTACGTAGGAAATGACTAAGATAAACACATTACCTTGAGGGAAAGCACTTACTTGTTCATTAAACACACAACTATCGATCACTTGTAGTGTCTAGGCCCTTGCGAAACATAGCATGACAGGATGAAAGAAAGGAAATAAAAAATATTGAGACAAAGTTTTATCTTTGTTTTGCTTTATTTTTATGTTTGTGTTTTTAATTAAACTAAAGAAAGAGGAGAATGATTAAATTCTAGATGCAGAAAGAGGAAATGGAATTCAAAGTATATAGAGAGGAGACCTGGAAAAAACAAATATGATGCAAAGAAGTTAAGAATGTGAGCCTTTGTATGTGAGTAATACGAGCCCCTCAAAAAATTTCCATCTGGAAGCTTCTCTTTTCTCTGGAAAGTAAGAGAATGAAAAATCACCTAAGAAAGGTGAGGCTCTATGATAACACCTCTTGTATTTTTCTTTCCCTATCTATGTGGTCAATTCACAAATTGGGGTTTTCTAAAGGAAACATCGGTAGAAAGCTTTTATTCCTCAATAGCCTATTTAACTGAGTGAGAGGAATACTTTATGTTTATTTGAGAAATAATGCCAAGTAATTATAATTTTTGTACAATATTAGGCTAAAAACTACTAAATAACTTATTTGAGCTTTGTGAATCCTTAAGCATTTTCTTGAAAATCATCTTAACTATTAAAAGTCAGCAAGAATGTTAACTCTCATAAATATAAATTCAGAGATTTCCTAAGATGAATTAATACAATTTTTCTTTATAAAGATAATTTTGAGTGCAGTTGTCATTGACTCAACTGTCATTATAACCAGGAGGTTTGATCAAAGCATTGTCCTTGACATATGTCACCTTATTAAGTCAAGTTTCCATGTCTGCTAATTGGTTGAATGGATATTGATTGACCTAGGAATTATAATTGGAAAGAGTTAGAATTTGCCACCGATGGAAAGAAATACACATGCCTATATTTTTTTCTACCCATGGAAAATTATATATACTGTACACATACATATATTGATGTATTGAGGTTAATTATGTCTTAAAGTCTATGGAGAATAATAGCAAAATGAGATGTGTTTAAATGCTTAGTTATCAATACATATTACAAAAGATTTACCAAGACATATGAATGTTCTCAACCAGCTCAGTATAAACGAATATAATCTTTTGAGTTTACTAATTCCATTTACTTGTCTCTACATGATTTTTGTTTTTATTTCTTCTAATGATTCTCCAGTTTTCCTGATAATCTGGACTCAAAACCTCAATGTTAGATTAGGGTAGGGCAGGAGTGCCTCTATGAATGAAAATAAGTCTCCTTATCCTATATCTTGCCCTATGTTAAAGATCAATTTGTAGAATCAGTAGAAATAGAAGATAATACTGGAGAGTTTTGTGAAATTACAGAGAATTGAAAAAGAACTCAGAAAATTGCAGGTGGGGAAGTTCTTTTTGAATTTCCACTTTAAGAAAGAGAAGAAGAACTGGTAAACTCAATGACATATGTTGAAAAAATTCTAAATTAAATGATTAAGCGTATGAGTTGAGACAAGCAAAAAAAATAATGATCACTATACATAAGTATGAATTTATGAAAAATTAACATCTACATAGTAATTAATAATAACATTTTTCTAGGGTAGAAGTAACTTTAAGTCCTAGGAATTTCTGGTCACTTTATTTCCAGTATTGTTTACAAATAAGGTAGACGCAATCCAATTTGTATTTCTAGTTCCCATGTGACATCAGTAGAAGACAGATTTTATTTCAGCTTAAGACAGAACTTTTAAAAAACTAGGGCTGTCCTATGGAACAAATTCCCGTGCGAAGTAATGAAATTCTGCATTCTAGAGGCTTGATGCTTTCTCCTTGAGTTTCTTCAGATGGGGTTCCTCTAAAACAATGTCTCACAATGTGCGGCATATATACCACAGTAGACACACCAGATGATTTTAAGTGGTACATAAAACACAGTCTGGCCAATATGCATTCAAAACACAATTAACATATTGAATTTTATTTCAAGGATGTTATTTTCTAGGATGAGGCTAAAATAGGTAGTGATTACAAGCCTTATTAGATTTAAATGGAATATAATTTAATAATAATGAAATAAGTAGGTGATATAAAAAATGAGAGTGATAATAAGAGGACCAAATTTGGGAAATATGCTAAATTCTAAGAATTTTGGAGGCCTTGCTAACTCCTAATTCTTTCTTCTTTTATACCAAGTCTTGGCTCTTAAATGAAGGTTCTTTATTTTACTTTCCTCGTATTTTGCCTAATTAGTTGTTCTCTACCTTCTTCTGAATAGATCTTCAGTAAATAGTAATTTATTTCATTTGATTATGTATACTCAAAAAGTTTAAATTTTTTCCATATGTTTTCTTTCTTTGAAAAATATTTAATTTTATTGGCTTTATAAAGGGGCAATTCAATATAATTTATGGTCTAAATGGAATGTTATCATATTTCAAAAGGTTCTCATATAAATCAACTAACTGAAAATGTCTCCCCATAGCAATCAAACTTGCAAAATTACAAAGGAGAAACAATACTGTTCAGTTTTAAAACCCCTTTGGTAAATATTGGTAAGCCTTTTTATGCTTTGGAAGAATTATATCATCTTGAAATGTCTTTATGATCCCAGACCCATAAGAGATAAACAAAAAGGTTGGCAACATATTTTAAACTTTGCATTGCCTTAAAAATGACTGATGACACATAATAATATTGGCAGGCCTCAAAAGTGCAAATACATTGTGTTCTTAGAGTTCAATTTTAAGTTGATTATATATAACTCAGAACCTGTACTTCAATGGGAATAATATTATTAAATTTGTTCAGTTCTTAGCTTTGTCCTTAAATGCCTACAAACTCTAATGACATGAAAACAAAATACTAATACTACCGACCTGAATTCTGAATCCTAGGATGAGAAGACAATGAAAGATGAAAAGAAGAAGCAGAGATTCCTTATTTTCTTGAAGATAGGTTAAATATTAAAGTTATTATTTATTATCATTGTTACTATTATTGTTGGTATCTGCCGTTCTCCCTTTCAGTAAACTTTTCTTACCCCGTTTCCTTCCTCTAAGATGTTTTGAGCTTTACGTTTCCGTAAAGCACCCACCATGTATCCCACAATCCATTCCACCCAATTGCCCTAAAGTGTTTCATAGTCCAAGTCATTACCCGTCTACATGACCAAAACTCCTGTTTATCATAGGCTTCTGATTTAGCTATATTTTAGGAAGAATGTAATATAATTTAACAATTTAAGTATTTCACACTAATATATGATTACTGCTCCTTGAGCGCCTTAAAATTTTTAAAAAATGATGTATTTTTAAAATTTGTAGTGATTCGACCTATCGGCAGGCCTCTCTTGAAATTGGCTTCTGAATTTACCTCCACAAGGCTGATTGTTTTCTGGGTTAGTTGGAATATCATTTGTTTTATTATCATTCCAGTTTCTTCCACTATTTCACCTCTGAACTTATTAGACTACTAAAAACTCCAAGTCTTATTCCTCTCTCACAAAATCTTTTATGGCCCAAGTGATGAGTTTGGGTGGCTTGGAAAGGGTCAGAGGGAACCAGGGCCGGGGAAAAGGAAACAGGAGAGGTGGCGTCAGTCAAGAAGCGAAGGATATTGCAATAGAGATCATAGTAAGACAGTGTATTAGCCAGGGCTCTCCAGAGAAACAGAGCCGGGAGGATGTGTGTGTGTGTGTGTAGATATACGAGAGAAACTTTAAGGAATAGGCTTATGCAATTGTGAGGCCTGGAAAGTCCAAAATCTGCAGGGCAGGGAGGCAGGCTGGTGAACCAAGGAAGAACTGATGTTGAAGCTGGAATCTGAAGGCAGCCTGTTCCTTTTTCTAGAAGAACCTCAGTCTTTTCCTCTTCAGGCCTTCCACTGATTGGATGAGGTTGGAAGTTATGGAGGTTAATCTGCTTTATTCAAATTCCGATTTAAATGTTAATCTCATATAAAAAATACTTTCATAGCAATATCTTGACTGATGCTTGAGCAAATATGTGGGTACCTTAGCCTAGCCAAGTTGACACATAAAATTAACCATCACAGACTGCCTGCGAGGACTGTAGAAATGGTGTTTTGGGTTTAAATATATTTAAATGTAGATATAATTACTCCTATTTTTAAAGTAAGCAACTTATACAGGAGCATTTATATAGTTAAATATTGCAAAATAAAAAAAATAGAAGACAGAAAATTAACCAATTGCCTTTTTGGAATTTAGTACTAGTTATTTTTAATAATAAATGGCCTATGTTATTTATATTTTTTAATGATTTATGTTATTTAATTATTATAAACTCTCATCTGTCAAATTGATAGAGTTTATGCCCATTGTTCTCTCAAAAAATATTTATGAAATATATATTTACATAAAAATTTATCAAAATTGAAAATGCTTCTTAAAGTGAATCTCGTGGTTACTTCATCCAAAGAGATGAATGCAAGAGTAGAGTATGTTTATATTTTGTAACCAGATAAAATTCAAAGCAATTATATATATTCTCAGAAAAAAAAGAAAAAACTTTACCATTTTGGGGTCTAAATTCCCACTTTAATTAATTTGGGAGCATACTTACTTTATATAGGACATAAATTTTTACCTAGAGTACACAGTTATTACCGTCATCATTACTTCATTTCTCTTTCAACAATAAAAAGCAATATTTTAAGGTTTCAATAAACATAGATTTTAAAAATCTAAACACACACCCAAACAATAAAAACACTGAAAACTGTTGTTCACTGTTTTTATAATAAACGCAAACATACTTATACAATACTAAAATAAATAGTAACATTTTATGTTTAATGAAATTCCTTTCTTTAATAGATTATAATAAGAAAAGATGCAGATTTTTAAGTGAAATACTTTTATCTCTGTATCTATGGCAATATAAATCACTCCTTTATGGTTATTATAATGCTGAACAATGATAAAGTCATATACACATATAATGAATACAAATGAAAGGTAATAGTTAGCTAAATAATGTGTGCCACATAGATGTATGAAACACTAATTTAGAAATTTCCAGCATCCAAAGGGAATATCAATGAGAAATAACCTAGAGCAAGAAAGAATCAGTTTGATGAATTGGGCTATATTAAAGAAGTTCTGAGACTTTTTCTTTTTTCAACTCCAGCAATAAAATAGACAAAACTTTCATGTGAGAAAGTAATATTTTACTCGTGGAAAATGAAAACTTCGAATCTTTTCCTTAAGGGAAGAACTTTGCATTTAAACCATTGGCTCTTTAGAGACATTTTCAGGATGAAAAAAATCAAAAGATTCATTTTACTTGGAGCATTAAAAAAGGTAAAACACATGGGGCTCCTGGTATTCCTCTCATTTAAGTTTAGTGTCATGGTGACTTGATAGGGCCTGAACATTCATTTAAAAAGATATGCCAAGTAATTAAAAATATTGCAGGTAAGGTGAAGATTTGACCTATTTGCTTATTTTAAGCTCTGCCTCGGGATCACTCCTATTCCACATTGTAGGCTATTCCACAGAAGTTATAGGCCATGCATATATTTTAGCATGATGAATGTTGGTATTAAAAGGCTGGAGTATGTCCCATCTGAGGCAGCACTTTACATCAATGTGGAAACTTAGTATGAGATTGGGAGTCACTATAGCATCCTAAGGAATCAAGAAAAGTCATACTCTAAGGTAATGAATATTCAGAAGGAATAATGTACAAATGTACCATGTTTTCATCAACATCTCTAACACAGTATTAAAATACATATTCAAAAAGAATACATTTTCATTTCAATAGCAACATTTGTTCCACTTTATGCTTTAATTCACTCGTTCATTCACTTATGTATTACTTCATTGATTCAACACATATTTATTGAGCATTAATTATGTTTTCGGGAACTCTTCAAAGTCATGGGACACAGCTGCTAATAAAATAAACAAGGATCCCTAATTTCTGTTTAGTGAGGGGAGATGGAAAATAAGCAAAATAAACAAATAAAATATGTGGTGTCTTAGGTGATTAACAAGAAGCATCATGGGAATAGTATCCCCTATTATGTGTATGTTACATCTTTTATCATAGTCTCATGGTTCTTGGATATTCTGTTCTGTTGGGTTTTTGTTCCATTCATTTTTCTTTGTTTTTCATTTTGGGAGGTTTCTATTCATGTATTTTCAAGCTCACTGATTCTTTCTTCACTTGTGTCCAACCTAATGATGAATCCATCAAAAGCATTCTTTAATTCTTTCACTGAGTCTTTGCTATCTTGCATTTCCTTTTGATTCTTTCTTAGAGTTTATATTTCTTTGTTTGCATTACTCATCGGTTCTTGCACATTGTCAATTGTATTCATTAGAGCCCTTACCATATTAATCACAGTCATTTTAAATATCCTGTCTGATAATTCCAAAATCTCTCCCTTATCTCATCCTGGATACTTGTTTTGTCTCTTCAAACAGTGCTTTTCTTGCCTTTTTACCATGTCCTGTGATTCTTTTGTTAAGAGCTGAATGAAATGTATCAGGAAATAAGAACTGAGGTAAATAGGCCACTTGTGAGAGGTGATGTGTTTGTCTGGCTAGGGGTTATGTTGCATTTAATGTTTGCTGTAGCTGAAAGGGTCAGAGCCTTCAATTTCCTCTATGTTCTTGTTTTTGTCTCCACTGTTGTCTTTGGGTTTTCCTAAAATCTCCTTCTTAGATAGAGTCTGTCTTGAAGCTCTCTCAGTTATAATCTGCTGTTGCGATACTGGAGTCCTGTTCATGTGGTTCATGAACACAAGGTATTTGGGAGGAGAAGCATTCTATAATTTTACAATTAATTGTCTGTTTATGGGGTGTGCCAGTATGCCTGTGTTGTGACCATTAAAAGTATTTCTTAGCCTTTTTACATTCCCTGTCTGAGATCTGAAGGCTAGTGGGTGCTGGAAGTATCTAATTCCTCTTTCCCTAGGTTGGAAAGGCTCTGGTAAAGTATTTTCCTTTGAGAGCAATTTGTTATGGAGAACACAATGGTCTGGGCATATTTCAAAATTATTTATTCTCTCTCCCCTCCTCCGCTACTGAAAGGAGGAGGTGATTTTTCTCTGACCTTCACCAAGAGAAGTGAGTAGAGCTCCTAAAAGTAAAACTCATGAAAGTTCAGAAGTCATTCCCAAGAGTTGACCCCCAGGAGTTTTTAACTCTCAAGCTAGTCCACACTGAGCTTATCACCATTTGTCAATTGTTGGTTAAGTGCTCCTATCTGTTAGCTGTTCCAGTGAATTGTTCCCTCTAAGCTGTGATTCTCTGTATTTGTCTGTGTCTCAAGTTTTCAGGGCAGTGGTTTGCTATGTGACCTCAATTCTCTGGTGGCTCTAACAAGAGTTGTTGATTATCAATTTGTTTAGTTTGTTTTTTGTTGTGAGTATGGAAGTGACAGCTTCCAAGATCTTTACATATCCAAGCAGAAACTGGAATTGTCTCTTAGAGTTTTTGAAACCTACTTTTTATACTAGTCTTGAAATGCTTATCATATATTGCACAGTACAATATATTTTTGTTTATATCACACTTTGTCACACTTGGCACATCCCTCAATTAATTATAATATGTATAGGTAGGGATATTTTTTCCATCTCTTTATTCTATAATAAATACATCCTAAAGCTGAAACCATGTCCTATTCACAGAAGCATTTCAATCTTTGTAGATTTGCCGCAGATATTTAGAGGAGGCATGCTTCAATCCTGCACAAATGCAAATGTTTAAGTACCTAAGCAACTAAGTTCAATCATGATACTTTATTTTTTTCTGTTCAGAGATAGTTTCAGCTATTGAAGTTAAAAAAAAAAAAGATTAAAGTTTTCAATTCTAAATGGATTCTTACTGACCTATGATGTCTATTGTATAAAAATTTTCTCTAAAGTTTAACTTTGATATTTAAAGTCAACGTTTGATAACTAAGCTATTTTTCTGTACTCAGTCTTTGCCTTTTCTTGAACCAAATCTACCTTAACAGATAGGATTTTGGAAGATTTCTGCTAGAGAATTACTTCAAGCCATTTAAGCTGCCATTAGTTCCTGATTTAACATTTTTAATAAACTTCCTAGGGCAAAGGATTAATTTCCCTGGACCCTCTTTATCCTTGCTGTAAAAGTATAATGTTTAATTGAGGATGGATCATTGTTTGCCTGCTGTCTTCCCTGTGTGTTTATGAATAACTAGATATAAGTTCAGGGAATGGAGGAAAGCCAGGGCAAAATAAAAGTATTCCCAATCCTTAAAATTTGCAGCTAAATAAAAACAGCAACTAATACATATGAATGCAAATAGAATTACTTTTACTGCATTAAAGGGAACGCATTAAAGAAATATATGTCTACGGAGGCAGTTTATAGCCAAATACTTGCATTAAATTGCCTACATGCTTATTGATCCTTATCTAAAACTCATCTACAAACAGAAGTTCCCTTGTCTTAGCAAAACTGTGGTTCACATGGTGACCCAGAAGTTCTGGGCTACAGCATTGTTAGGGACACTTGGATCAGTAAGTCAATTCTCAACAGTTCGTCAGCATTCTAACGGGAAGTAAGTCTAAGAAAATTTGTATATTTTTCCCACTTTCGTTACATATATACATATTCATGTTCAGAACCCAATGATTTCACATGTCAAATTGTTATTTGTGAGATTCCCTAGTCTCTAAGTTTGGACCCACATAAAATGCTTTTCAGGAGAGTGAGAAACTAGGTAAGAAGCCATATATTAGCTGGAAAAAGGTATAAGAAATGCTGGCAAACAATGTTAATTAAGGATACTCTTTTTTAAAATCAAACTTTCTCTCAGGCTTTCTAATAAGATCTTATATATTAATACATTTATGACAAAAATATATATATTCTGTGTTTAGGTAAAGGATATCTTGCCACAGTGCCATGAGTGAAACACAAGCCAGAGCCATCAACAAGTCTTTTCTTAATGATAATTAATGATGATATTATCTCACGTGTCACTCTGTTATACATTCTTATTGATAGTGACCATATAATTCATTGTCCAAGTGGAACACGTTTGAACATAAAAGAAGGCACTTACTGAACAGAATGCTGAGGCAACAGGCTTAAATTGAGACTATCCCAGGAAAACAAAATACATTTGGTTAAGGATCTAACAAATTTCAGACTATGGTTAGATGACTTATTTTCCTTCTACGAAAAGAGAACTGTTCCAAAATTACCAATGTTTTCTATGATAGAATGTATACGCTAGTCAAATGGTAACTATGAAACATTTTAAAAATAAATAAACATGAAAACCATCTTTTTAAGGTCAGTTTAAAAATAATAAGAAAGTACTCATTTTCAAAAGAAACTGGTGCTAAAGGAAAAGCACTTAAAAACAGATGTTTGGAAATATATCTGACATTTTTTTCCTAATGAAAACAATGTATTTCACATGTAAAAATTCCGTTATCTACAGACTTTTACAAATTGGAAAATTATGTATAGAATCTTTAACAGTTTCCAAAAGGAATGCATATTTTTTAATAAATAAACTATTCTGTGCAGTTATAGGGTTACAGAAAGGTTCGGCAGAAAGCACAGAGAGTTCTCATATACACTCTCATACCTGCCCTTTTTCCCCCTATTAATGTCTTGGACTAGTGTGATAGGTTTGTTACATTTGATGAGCAAGAATTGACATATGATTAACTAAAGTCTGTAATTTACTTTAGGGTTCACTCTTAGTGGTGTACATTCTGTGGGTTTTGATTAATGTATGATATATATTCATCATTTCAGTGTCATACCAAATAGTTTGACTGCCTAAAAACTCCCCTGGGGAAAATCAGTGAGGACATAATTGAACTCAGCAACAACATCAATCAGCGCGATGTATTTGGCATCTATAGACTACTTCATCCAACAACAGCAGAATTCACATTTTTCACAAACACATGGAAGATTCACTAAGATAGACCACATTCTGGGCCATAAAACACACCTTAGCATATTTAAAAGAATTGGAATCATACAATCTCTACTCACAGACTACAATTGAATTGAACTAGAAACTAATAACAAAAAGATAACAAAGTACATGGAGATTAAACAACATACTTCTAAATAATACCTGAATAAAAGAAGAAATCCAAGAGAAATTTAACAATATTTTGAACTAAGTGCAAATGAAAACACTACTTCTCAATATTTGTGGGACACAGTAAAACCAATACATAGAGCGAAACGTATAGCATTAAATACATATATTACAAAAGAATAAAGATCTAAAATCAGTTATCTAAATTTCTACCACAGGAGACTTGAAAAATAAGAGGAAATTAAGTCCAAAGTAAGCAGAAAGAAGGAAATAATAAGAATTAAAGCAGAGATCAATAAAATTGGAAACAGGAAATCAGTAGAAAAAACAAGCAAAACCAAAAACTGGTTCTTGAAGATATCAATAAAATAGATAAGGTTCTAGACAGACTAACCAAGAAAAAAAGAGAGAGGACACATTACTAATATTAGAAATGAAGGAGAGGATATCACTATAGATTCCATTGAAATTAAAATGATAATTAAAAAAATACTATGAACAACCCTGTGCCCACAATTTGATAACTTCAATGAAACAGATCAATTCTTTGAAAGAAACGATCTGCCAAAATTCATGCAAGAAGAAATAGAAGATCTGAATAGGCCCGTATCTCGTAAAGAAATTGAGTCAATAATTAATAATCTTTCAAAACAGAAAGCACCAAGCCCAGGCAGAGCACAGAGAATTTTTAGAGCAATGAAAATACTCTATATGATGTTATAATGATGGATATATGTCATTGTACATTTTTCAAAACCCATAGAATGTACACCACCAATAGTGAACCCTACCTAGGGTGAACTGTGGATTTTGGCTGATTATGATATGCCAATGCAGGTTCATCCTTGGTAAAGAAAAATGTACCAGTCTGGTGAATGCTGTTAATAATGGGAGAGATTATGAACGTGTGCAGGCAGGTGGTATATGAGAAATCTCTGCACTTTCCTCTCTGTTTTGTTGTAAACCTAAAACTACTCTTAAACATTGTCTTAAAAAAGAAATCCCTTGTGCTGCACTTATTCATCCCTGCCTACCTCCCCCCAAGCCCTTAACACCACTAATCCTTTAGCATCTCCATAATTATGCCTTTTCCAGAATGTCTTGTAGTTGGAATCGTACAGTACCCAACATTTTCAGATTGGTTTCTTTCACTTAGCAACATGCATTTAAAGTTCCTCCATGTCTTTTCATCATTTGATAACTCATTTCTTTTTATCACTAAATCGTATTCCATTGCGTGAATATACCACTGTTTGTTTATCCACTTCCCTTTTGATGTACATCTTGGTTTCTTCCAAGTTTTAGTAATCATGAGAAAGTTGCTATAAGCATTCCTGTGCAGGTTTTGTGTGGACATAAGTTTTTAACTCTTGGGGTAAATACCAAGGAGTAGCATTGGTGGATCATGTGGTAAGAGTATGTTTAGTTTTGTAAGAAATTGCCAAACTGACTCCCAAACTGGCTGTACTATTTTGCAGTCCCACCAAAATGAATGAAAGTTCTGGTTGTTCCACAACTTTATAAACAACGGTCTGAGTATTTCACAAGTGAAAAAACCCATTGTCTGATGACTTTCAAAAATTGGAAATCTATATCTAAACTCTTTAACAATATCTCACATGAAGAGTTTCAACAGTTGTGAATCTATATGACTAGTGTTTTTTAAATAGTAATTTTTAAAAGTTTTTTGGCGCTAATGTTCTCAAGAAAGTTAGAAATTTACTAGCTAGTTTAAAGATAGAAACACACAAACAAAAAACAATAAGCCCATACCATCTTGGTGGATGGATTGGAAAAATATCTATAAATTTTTAGTGAGCCAAGCCCATGATTAATTTGTTCTGTTTTTATTATATTTTTACTTATAATCATTATTATAATTAATATGTAAAATTTTAAGTTCAGATTAGAAACGTGATATATTGTATCAAAAATGTAAAATCAGGATTTTCCAAATAATGAGACGTTTATTCCATTACCATGACTTAAAATCTATCATTGTTACTAACATTTTGAGTGAGTCAATAAATATTTTTACTAATAATAGATAAAATATTTTGGAATACTGTTTTCTATCTTTGCATCATTCTTTTTCTTCTCTATTGTTTTATTTTATCAAATGTTTGGGAAGGACAGATTAAAAATAAGGCTTTTTTTTCCTTATGAAGTAAATTTTTTGTGATGTTAGTGATTTTTGAAAACTATATTTGAGACTTCTTAGGTTTATATTTTGATGTGGTATTTTGTTTGCCTCTCCACGATTCAAAGATGATATAGAGATCTTGAAGGAGATCCAAAGAAAAATAACATGGCATATGATTAAAAGTCTGGGAAAGAAGCTTTATTAGGAAAGAATAAGGACTGGGAGAAGAGAGAAGTAGTGACTTAATCGCAGTTGCCAAACTTCGTAGGTGACATTGAATGAGCTTCACTGGGCACCTGTCCTTTCCCTCTAAAGACCACAGTAAATCTGATTTAAATTTGAGAATGCTGGTGTTGAGTCATTTTGTCAGAAGAGACCATAGGGCTGCTATCTCTACAGATCTTTTATAAAAACTGAATTTTGACATAAATTGGAGAACAATTCTGACTGCAAGCAGGAAAATAACCCAAGTGCTCTTGATTCTTCCAGAACTGATGCTTCCACATTCAATTGCCTCCTGCCCAGTGGCTATGCTGGTGAACACCACTACCACTCCCATCTCACTCCTAGTCACATCTCTTTCCTCCAAAAAGTCTCTCACGACAGCTAGGTTGTAGACTAGATTGGAATGTCAACTCGCCAGCAGAACCAAGCTTCCCAACGGTATAGAAGTTAAATTGATATAGTTCATGGCTATAATTTTTGCATTGTCCTCATTCCTCCAAACATTAGGATTTCAACAAGAATCCATTTTCTTTCACAAACATTCTCTAAAAATAGGAGATAAGAAAAGAGAAATTAAGAATACAATCCTATTTACAATTGCAACAAAAAGAATAAAATACCTAGAAATAAACTTAATCAAGGCAGTGAAAGATCTGTACACCGAAAACTATAAGACATTGTTGAAAGAAATCGAAGAAGACACAAGGAAATGGAAAGATATTCCATGCTCTTGGATTGGAAGAATTAACATCTTTAAAATGTCCATACTTCCTTAAAGCAATCGACAGATTCAACGCAATCCCTATCAAAGTTCCAACAACATTTTTCACAGAATAGAACAAAGAATCTTAAAATTTATATGGAACAAGAAAAGACCCCAAATAGCCAAGGGATTCCTGAGAAAAAAAGAAGAAAGCTGGAGGTATCACACTCCCTGATTTCAAATATACTACAAAGCCATATTAACCAAAACAGCATGGTACTTGCACAAAAACAGACAGATCAATGGAACAGAATTGAGAGCCCAGAAATAAACCCACACATCTATGGACAGCTAAAATTCAACAAGGGAGCCAAGAGCATATGATGGAGAAAGGAGAGTCTCTTCAATAAATGGTGTTGGGAAAACTGGACAGCCACATGCAAAAGAATGAAAGTAGACCATTCCCTTACACCATGCACAAAAATCAACTCAAAATGGATTAAAGATTTGCATGTAAGACCCAAAACCATGAAACTTCTAGAAGAAAACATAGGCAGTATGCTCTTTGGTATCAGTCTTAGCAGCATATTTTCAAGTCCCATGTCTGACCTGGCAAGGGAAACAAAAGAAAAAATTAACAAATGAGACTACATCAAACTGAAAAGCTTCTGCACAGCAAAGGAAACCATCAACAAAACAAAAAGACAACCTAACAACTGGGAGAAGATAGTTGCAAACCATACATCAGATAAGGAGTTAATATCCAAAATATACAAAGGACTCATACAGCTCAACAACCAAAAAACCAAAAACCCAATTAAAAAATGGGCAGAAGATCTGAACAGAGATTTCTCCAAAGAAGATATACGGATGGCCAACAGGCATATGAAAAGATGCTCAAAATCATTAGCTATCAGGGAAATGCAAATCAAAACTCCAGTGAGGTATCACCTCACTCCAGTCAGAATGGCTGTAATTAACAAGACAGGAAACAACAAATGTTGGAGAGGATGTGGAGAGATGGGAACCCTTGTACACTGCTGGTGGGAGTGCCAACTCGTACAGCCAAGATGGGTTTCCTCAGAAAATTAAGACTAGATCTACCATATGATCTAGCTATTCCACAACTGGTTATTTATCCAAAGAACTTGAAAATGCAAAGGCATAAAGATATCTGCACCCCTACGTTCATTGCAGCATTATGCACAATAGCCAAGACTTGGAAGCAACCTAGGTGCCCATCAAGGTACGAATGGATAAAGAAGCTGTGGTATTTATATACAATGGAATACTATTCAGCCATAAGAAATGATAAAATCCAGCTATTTGTGACAACATAGATGGTCCTTGAGGGTATTATGCTGAGTGAAATAAGTTGGAGGGAGCAAGTCAAATACCATATGATCTCGCTCATAAGTAGAAGATAAAAACAACGACAAACAAACAGGTACAATGGAGACTGGATTGGTGGTTACCATGGGGGAAGCAGGGGAGGACAAAAGGGCTGATTAGGCACATGTGAGGGGATGGAGTATAATTAGTTTTTGGGTGATGAACATGATGTAATCTACACAGACTTCAGAATATATTATGATGTACATCAGAAAGCTATGCAATCATAATCCAATGTTACTGCAATTGAATAAATAGAGAACTAAACAAACAAAAATAATCATAAATAAATAAAAGCTAACAATATCATCGACTGTAGAATGTTGTTATGAGAAATAAATAAAATATCATTTATTAAAAAATAGGAGATAACATAAAAAAGAAAAGCTGGTGTTGGAATTAAGGAAACTGTTGTTTTCCTTCTAACCTTAAGCTTATTCTCACACCTGAAAAAAGGCATTTTAAACAAAATTAAAATCACCTTTTGTACTACTTTGTTAAAATTGCCCTCCCAATGTGAACCAACCTCCTGCAGTAATATTTTTAAAGTGTTCTGGTGCTGTGAAGAATATTTAATTATGTGATTATCTTTCATGATGTGTGTAGTTAATTGTCCTTACATCAAATGTAAATGATTTTGAACAATAAAAGTGAATGAATAATGTTCTGGCTGTGAGCAACAGATGTCATGTGGATTTTGATTTCTTAGTCATTATAAATATTTCTTTTCAAGTCTAGAAAAGCAATTAGTTAAGATTATAGACTAATAGCCATTCAAATCTAGGGTTAAGAATGAAAGGCAATATGAATCACCAAACTGCAGAGTGTGGCTTAGGAAAAAATTTCATTGTGTTCATGTTCTTTAAAAAATATCAAAATGTGACTTTTATAAAATATGGATAGCCTAGTTGTAATTCCCTGGGAAGATTTATAGCCTGCTTATATATGAAGCAGTATCTTCTCTGCCTCTGACCAGTGCTTCCTTTGGTCTTGCACATCACAGACATCTATGTTTATTGAATAGTATATGTAAGAGTCAGAAAAATAACAAGGTGTATTTTTTTAGTTTAGTGGGCATTTTCTGTTAGCTCACAGGCATCCATTCCCCTTTGACTTGAAAACAACATATTTTCCTGGTGACCAGCTACTCACCTACTCCCAGCCCACATAATTTAGGTAGGATGATTACAATTCTGGTTCCAGGGGTGGTCATGTGACACAGATCTAACCAACAAGAACATCACATTTCCCACTCAGACTATTTTCACTTAGAGGTGGTAACACCATTCAGACAGTGTCAAACTTTTGGAACTTTTGCTTGAGTGATTAGGAAAGAGACAGACACTCTTTTGCAAGGGAATCACTGAAGTGACTAGAAAAGCTTAGAGCTCAGGGAATTACCAAGAGGATTCATTTTGCTTAGGAGAGAAGCCAAAACAGAAGGCAACAGAGCTGTGAGGCAGAGAAAGATGAATATTGATGAAGTTGTTTGAGTTGCTGGACCTAGCCATGGGTGATAGTTCTTTCCCTAGTTTGTAACAAAGATTCTCTCCTTGACCAAGCTCTAGGCAGATTTGTCTGAGCCCTTTCTTGACTAACCATCAACCTTGGCCTATAAAAACTTGAACAAACATGAACAGTTTCTAACAACTCAAGCCTACATCCCCAGGATGACTCTAATTCTCCTTAAAGTGTCTGCCTGAGAAAACAGAAGGCTGCCAAAAGAATTTACCTGAAGATAGGGTCCCTGTCTCCCAGTCTCTGTAGGAGGGTAGGAGCTGAGCTTTGATAACCACCCGTTAGCAAACCCGATGGCTTTCACAGGGACCAATTCACCTATCCCCTTCTTACTTTTTGTAGTTTTCCACCTCGCTGTCTCTACTGAGCCCTGCTCACTCCACTCCCTATTCCTTCATTCTCCCTTCAAGACCCCTAGTCACTTCTGTACAAATTGAAGCTGAGTTCCATTCACACTAGACTCTTTTCCCCATGACAATAGTATTTCACTGATTAAAATCTGTCCTTACTGCTTTAATGAGTGCCCAGCTTTATCTTTGACACTTGTTTTTGGGAGCCAATAACCTGACATATAGCAAATTGAGTTTAGTTTCTCCATTATTTGCAAACAGAGAGAATCATAATTAATTTACTCTGTGTATTACCTGGTTTTGACGTCCCCCCCCCATGTGCCTTTGTTCATATTTTGTAAAGATGATCACAGAGATATCGTTGGGAGGCAGGTGTTCCACAAAAATTCCTCTTTATCTTTAGAAGGAAACAAGTGTGAAGCTTGTTTGATAATTACACAGAGATTGGCTAGATTGGAGGGAAACTAAATTAAAGGAAACAGTTTACAGACAAAATAAAATATTTTCTAGGATGTTTACTAATTATTCATAGCTAGGACTTGTATTTTCACAATCAAAATTTTTTAATGAGGTCTTTCTTCCCCTTCCCTCCCTCCCTCCTGCCTTCCTTCCTGGCTGCCTTCCTTCCTTCCTTTTCTTATACACACAGCCTAACTCCAAAAGCTAAGAGTGTATGTCTAAGCACATATACAAAAGAAAAAGTCTTGTGCTTCGAAGTGATATCCGCTACTTTAAACTGAATGAATTAATACTAATTCATTTACTCTCTAAATTATGGTTGGAGAAAACCAATAGGACTCTTTTCTTCTAACTCTACTTTAATCTGATCCTTATCAAAATATTATATTGTGTGTCTTTGTGGAGAAGAGAGGAGAATCAGACAGGTAAGAGAGACAAGTAGAGGAATGGTATATAGGCTCAGAAGCATAACTTTACGATCTTTAACAGAGACAAAAGAAGTTGGAAAGACAACACGATAGGAGGATATCAAAGATAATTAAGCATTTTTATATCAGTGGAGAATTAAAGGCATATAATTATTTTTAAAGTAAAAGTGAGAAGGATGGACTTATTGAGTATTATAAGAGAGGAGGCACACAAATTGAATGGATAAGAGAAGTGTAGATTTTATTTTGTTCCTAGAGAGCATTAGAAAAAGATGGCTTATTGAAGGTTGACCTAGTGTATTTGGTAGCTACTCTGGAGCATGACAAACACAAGGTAAAGCAGATACTCCTTCTCAACTCCAACCATGTTTTTAATATTTTGATCCCATAATTTTCATGTTTGGAGTGAAAGACAACTTAGTTTTAACTACTACCAAGACTGAGATTTCTGTTGCAATCAATTTTGTTCCTTTGAAGTACAATGGTGTAAATATAGCTGTTGCGCTGCAGGTAAAATGGACTTAAAAAAATACTCAAGGAATCAATGCCCTGGACCTACAAATGTACACTGTATCATCACACCAGAGAGTCTCTGTTTCTATTAAAATCATGTGTTAAAGAAAATAGTACTGATCTTCAGAAAACCAATGTTTCTGAAAGCCAGGAGAGGTTTGTGTAAAACAAGGATGTCTTTTAGAGTTGTTACTCTCAAACTTGATTTACATGTTGTCATCAAGCAGGAAGTTTTAAAAAAACATTGCTGATGCCTGGTTCCCCCTCCAGAGATCCTGATTTAATTCGTCTGGAATTAAGATTGACTGTTGGATTTTAAAAGAAAATATCCCCTCAGATGGGTCTAATGTGCATTCAAGGTTGCACATTACTTTGTTGAGAGCCCAGTCTAGAGGCGGGCTTCCAGGCTTCCAGGCTTTTCCATTATGGCCTGCTATGTAGCTGCCTGACACTTGTGTCTTAGAGATGAAATGGTGGTCACATGCATATTCTTTTACAACTAATAGCTCTCTGTTGAGCTTAATACACTATTTATCAAAATTTAAGCAACATTTATAACATTTACATAGCAAAACTGTGAACAACTTCTTAATGAACTTTGGAAGTAAACATGCAACTAGTGTGAGTTATGGGGCTCCTTGTACATTATTAATTCAATGCAACAAACATTCCTTAATGGAAACTATTTTAAATACGTTATACAGCTTTAAGCTTGTTTCGAATTCTTAGGTAAATTGCTACAATTTGGAAAATTATAATATAGGTTAAGTTGAATCCATTTGTAAATTTTTAGAAAAACACTCGATAGTAATTTTTTTCATAGATAAAGATGTGAGCTGGTTTTCAGATTTGTCTGTGATTCTGGGAATTGTGGCTAGGTATGTTTTCATGATGCAACTTACGAGATTTTATTTCATTGCATTTGTAGACAATTCAAATTACCTGTAAGATATATTTAACTGCCACAAATTATTCTCTTTGGAGCATATCTTATATTCCCTGAGAAGAAATATATTTTCTTGTCAAACACTATAATTTTGTAAAGCCTTTCAAGAAACAGCTACCTTAAAATCATCACGTCATCAAATAAGGTATTAGAAATATTTTAATAAATTTGTATTATTTATTAGCAAGTGCTAGGAAAAGAATCATTATTATAACGTAAAGTTAATAATATCTTCGTCCTTCATTTGGGTATTTAAACTTTATGATTTAAAAAATAGAGATTTAAAAAATAATGTATGCACACATAAAAAATTCATAAGGTAGTAAAGAATATTGTTTGGTTTAGAGTTCTTAGTTGTGAGTAAAGACTAAATTCAAAGAAGTGGAACTGCTGACTCAAAGAGTGTATGTTATTTTAATTTTAAAGGATATTACCAAGTTATTTTGCATAAAGTTAAGCTAACATTCCATCCCAAAATATATGAATATAATCCACCCTTACTTCTTGTTATCATAGACATTAATCTGATAGGTATAAATGATATTTCACTGGACTTTTAATATGCATCACTTAATTATGTGTTGAGCATATTTTCACGTCCTTCTAAGTTATTGTCTTTTCTGTAAGCTTGTTGATTATGTCATTTAGTGACTGTTTTTTGGAATGGAATTTTTTTACCACACTGATTTATTGAAGTCTTTGCATTTTTTTAAAGTGTCTATAGTTGAGTGTGTGTGTGTACAGGTGTGTGCCTGTGTGCGTGTTGCAAATATGTTTTCTTGGTTCATTGTTTGACTTTGGTCTCTTTGCTATTTTGAGAAATACAAATTTTTAAGTATTATGTAATCAAAATTATCAATCCTTTTTATTGTATTTTTTCAATTTTATATTTTGCTGAGAAAAGTCTCCCCAGGTTTGGCCCTGTGGCGGAGTGGTTAAGTTCACTCACTCTCCTTGGGCAGCCCAGGGTTTCACCCATTCGGATCCTGGGCGTGGACCTAGTGCTGCTCATCAAGCCACGTTGAGGCAGCATCCCACATGGCAGAACTACAAGGGCCTACGACTGGAGTATATACAACTATTGTTGTCCTGGGGGGCTTGGGGGAGAAGAAGAAAAACAAAAAAGATTGGCAACAGATGTTAGCCCAGGGCCAATCTTCAAAAAAAAAGAGCCTTCCCCACTACTAAGATTATGATAGTAATAATCTTCCATACTTTCATCTAATAATTTTATGGTGTAAATTTTTAATTTTTTCTCTCTTTTCATTGAAATGTAACACCTGACAAAAGAGAGAGTGAGAACACAAAACAACAAAACAAAGTAAACACTTATGTAACTGCAAACTAAATAAAGAGAGAGAATGCTGCCAGAACCTCAGGAGCTCTACACTTGTTTTCTAGGGCTGGAACAACAATTTACCACCAACTGGATGGCTTAAAACAGCAGAGGTTTATTCTTTCACTGTTCAAGAGGCCTAGAATACAAAATCAAGGTGTCGGCTGGGTTGATTTCTTCCTTTTGGGGAATTCATGGTGAAGCTATCTGGGTTTGTATTCTCCTTTGGGACATACTGAATCAGTTGGATTCAACAGATATAAAAGTAATCAAAACTTCTATTTCATCTTTTAAAAATTTTGGTAACGTGCTTATTTAGGAATTTGTTTATATAAATTAAATATTTAAATGTATAATCATAAATTTCACCTTTTTCAAAAAATTATTTTGCTGAAGAACATTCGCCCTATGATAACATCCAGGCCAATCTTCCTCAGTTTTTATCATGTGGGCCACCAGCACAGCATGGCTCTTAACAGAGCAGTGTAGGTCTGACCCGCAGGAACCAAATCCAGGCTGCTGAAGTGGAGTGCACTAGAGTTAGCCATTAGGACACAGAGGCTGGCCCCATAATATCATCTTATTACCTAATTTAATGTGTGTGGGGTCCTAAGCAGTTTTCTTCCTCTTCAAAGTACCAAGTTTGGGCTTTGTAGATGCTCTCTGAATTAGATATGTTTTCCATTTCATTATTTTCTCCTATATTCTTTGCTATTTCCTTCCTTTACGATTCTCTGGATTTAATTTGCTAATCTTGGCCTAATTTATAAAGTATAAAATGTGCTAAAATAAATTTCCTCATAAACATGGCTTTAGGTTCCTTGCATGTATTTTTATATGTATTGTTTTTGCTATTCTTCTGTCAAAATTTGTTAGTTTTCATTGTGTTTTTTTCTTTGACCATGAGGTATTTGATGTTATTTCTTAATTCTCAAATATACAACCTTTTAAATTTTGTTGCTTTCAATTAATTTTTTACTAACTAAATTCCATGTTTTGCATTAGGCTCACTGTTTGTGTTGCAGAAGTTCCAAGGGTTTTCTCAAAGGCATTACGTCATGTATCACTATTATGGTATCATACAGAATTACTTCTCCTTTCTAAAAATCCCCTGTGTTTCATCAGTTTATCCCTCTTCCCCTCCTCCCAGCTCCTAGCGTCCACTGATCTTTTTCCTGTCTCTATAGTTTTGTCTTTTTGAGAATGTCAAATAGCTGGAATCATACAGGATGTAGGCTTTCAGACTGGGCAAGTTTTCTCTAATGTTATCTTCCAGGAGTTTTATGTTCTAAATTTAGGGCTATGATCCATTTGAGTTAATTTTTGTAAACCATGTAAGGTCTATGCCTAGATTCAGTATAATGCCCAATTTGGGGTAAATATTCCCTATAAATTTGAAAAGAATATGTATCTCACAGATTTTGGTGTACTATTTCATATATGTCAATATGCTTGTGTATGTTGTTCAAATCGTTTACATGCTTACTAAAGTTCATATTCTTTTCAAAAATTGACAGATGCTTATTAATATCTCTCCCTATAGATTTGGATGATCTGGAGCATTTATTTCTCTACACATAAATAAATCTTTTATTTTTTTACTTCATGTATTTTCAGACTATACAAGTTTGACACTACCTTAGACAGTTGTCTCATCTTTCCAGCAAATTATTCTCATTTTGAAATGTCTCTATCACTGATAGTGTCTTATACCTTAAAGTCTATTTGTGTAATATGAATTTGCCTTCAAGCTTTCTTTTGCTTAATGTTGGTATAACATATGTTTTTCCATTTTTTGGTGTTTAACCTTTCTACATCCTTATATTTTATCTATATTCCTCAAAAACATATATGACTCAATTTTGTTATTTGTTTTTGGTGCCACAATCTTTTCCTTTTAATTGAAGCATATATTTCATTTTAATTTGACCTCATTATTAATCAATTTAATTTTAAATTTAGTATCTTAACTGTTTGCTTTCTGTTTATATGCACTTTGTAACTTCTTTTGGACTAACTGTAATTTTTAAATGAATTTCCTCCTCTGCTTGCTTTAGTACAATCCAGAAATTATAATATGTATGCTTGACTTACTAAAGTCTAATGTAAATTTGAAGACATTATATGTATTTATGCATTCACCCTACTCCTGACT
Organism: Equus asinus; assembly: GCF_041296235.1. Classification (NCBI taxonomy): domain Eukaryota; kingdom Metazoa; phylum Chordata; class Mammalia; order Perissodactyla; family Equidae; genus Equus; species Equus asinus. The sequence continues at coordinate 67,756,231 of NC_091798.1, forward strand.
TATCTGTAAATTTATGTACTTTGCTTTCATATTTACAAAATTCATAATACAAAATTTTTAAAGTTTTGTACATATTAATATTTAGTTGCATATACCAAAATATTCACCCTTTTTGTACAAAACTGAGCTTCGTTTTCTAATAATTTTTTTAGAGCCCAAAAGAGCATCCATTTTTATTCTACCACTGATAAAACTATGTATTTTTGTTGTCAATGAAATTATCTTTTTAAAATCTTTTTTCCTAAAAATTATTTTTATTTATTTATACAACTCAATACATTCGAGAAACTATTCAATTGTTTTCTGACTCCCATTGTTTTGGTTAAAATGTTTAAAATTTCATATGTTTAATCTTTTTAGCTTAATCTATGTTATTTCAAAATATTTGATAAAGGTATTTTTCCAGAAGATTGGTCCATTAGTCCATTTTATTTAACTTTATTTATTTTTTCACTGCTTTGATATGCCTTCTTAATCATATATCAACTCCTTTATATCATATTATATATTAACTTTTCTACATACTGAGATCTTTTTCTGGATTTTCTTTACATTAATTTGCTGTCTATTCATGCCATGGTTTGTTTTGTTTTATGTGATGTATCATTATAATAAACTTAATGTTTATGTAGTTAGTCTTCACAGTATTTTTTTGTTCTTTGGGTTGTTTTTTTTTTTTGGCTTGAGGGAGATTCACCCTGAGCTGACATCTGTGCCAGTCTTCCTCTATTTTGTATGTGGGTTGCCACCACAGCACAACCACATTTCAAGTGATGTAGGTATGTGCCAGGGAACCAAAACAGGGCTGCTGAAGTGGAGCACGCCGAACTTAACCACTAGGCCATGGGACCAGCCTCCCCAACAGTAATTTTTTTAAAAAAACTATTTCCCAGGTTATTTTTACATGGTCTCCTTACTATGTGGATTTTATCATTTTTGCCCATTTGAAAAATTTTTCAGGTATTCTCCCCCTTTTTTTTTATTTTTAGTGAGGAAGGTTGGCCCTGTTGTCAATCTGTTGTCAATCTTTCCTCTGACCTAACATCTGTGCCAGTCTTCCCCTACTTTGTATGTGGGATGCTGCCACATTATGGCTTGGTGAGCACTGCACAGCTCAACACCCAGAACCAAACCCGCGAACCCTGGGCTGCCAAAGCAGAGCATGTGAACCTAACCAGTATGGCACTGGGCTGGCCCCTTGTTGGTATTCTTAATGAGAAAAAATAAAGAAAGTTTGTCATATTTTCTAACATTTTGAGTTTATTTCTTATTAAAGATATCATATAACTTTTAAAACAGGACACCTTATAATTTCCAATAGTTTCCTTTTACTTAGAGACATCCAATAGGGGATTGGTATTCTTCATCAATCTTGCCTGGTCATTATTAAAACTTAGTATACAACTGACCCCATCCCTCTACATTGCAATTCTTCTGGTAAGATTCTTCGCTATCCATATGAGTGAGATGTCATATATTCTGCATCTCATGTTTCAGTTTTTTGTTCCTGATATTTTTGCTCTTGTTGCTATTGTTATTTGAGTGTTTGCTTAGCTACTCTCTCTTCTTAGGGAGCATAGCATTTATTAGCTCTTGAGAAAAAGTGCATGGGGATAATTTTGTGTGTTGGAGGGAGGGAAGATTGGCCCTGAGCTAGCATCTGTCACCAGTCTTCCTCTATTTTATGTGGGATGCTGCCACAGTGTGGCTTGACGAGTGGTGCTAGGCCCGTGCCACGGATATGAATCTGCGAACACTGGGCCACCTAAGTGGAGCAGGCAAACTTAACCTCTATACCACCTGGCTGGCTCCAGTAAGTTTTTTAATATTCAAAGTCTGAAAAAAGTTTTATTCTACTCTTACTCCTGATGGATAGTTTTCTATACATACATACAGTGATATACATCACTCTGACTGAACATCATTTTTTTCCTCAATATTTTCAAAGCATTGTGCTTTTGTAACATTTTCTTTTTACTACATCTTCTATAGATATTTCTTTGGGTGTCATTCTGAGTACAACCCATTACTCCTTCCTTGGTCATGCTGGGTCGCAACAAGGCCATAGTATTTGGTTCATCCTCTCAAAAGAGCAAATTCCCAATCTTCTGTGGAAGCGAGGGAGATTTACCCGACTTTGCAAAGATACAGAATCTTGAGGCCTAAGAGCTTCATAAAATCACTTTCAACCAATTCTCTTCTCAGTCCCACTCTGTGCTTTGACTTCAGTGATTCCTGTTGTTTTCAGCGCCTGGTCTTGTCACATTCATCAGTCTGGTTCTTGCTAACATTCTCACTTTAGGTATTTATGCTGCAGGCACGTATTTTATGCCTTTTGTATTAACTCTAATATTAGGAGGAATCCGTGAAAAAGAGCAATGCTAATCATGTCTATTCAAGCTATTTTAAACCAGAGGTATTTTTAAACAGCAGTGTATAGTGTATCTTTGTACCAAAAAATCCATAATTTCAAAGTTGGTTTTTTGTTTTTTTCCTTTACTTTATAAATTTCTCTTCCTTATGTTTCAAGTGTGCATTCAAAGGTTACTTTTTCAGTGAAGTCTTCCCTGACAATGTCACCAATCCCATCATTTGCTATCATATTGTGCCTTTACACTGATTTCCTAGAACTTACCTGAAATAATTAATTATATTTCACACATCTCATTTCTTTTATCTTTGTTCAACATTATATAACAAACACATTAAAAAGTGTCTGTTTTAAGGTACTCAGTAAGTCTACCATAAATATATGATGAATGAAATAATAAATGGAGGAATATGACATTTTGTATATTGAAGATTTTAGTGATTGAAAAGATGTAATAGAAGAATAGCTTATTGGCACGTCACATTACTTGTACGCACCTTGGCATAGATTAGGCAATTAGTAAAATGTTGATTTAATACCCATGGAAAGAATTTCAATTGTCACTGCAGATGGAATTTTCTGTATTACACACTCATTTTTATAATAAGCAAAAATTCATGTGTTTCAGAGATTGTGGTATATGTTCAGAGCATTAACGACGTGATACTAATCCTTTAATTTATTTTTCAAAACACTCTATTTGAGTTTTAACTAGTATATACTTGCTACTTCAATTAGTAAATACAAAATTTCAAAATATGATCTTCTTATGACTTTAGCTTTTAATGTTTTGCTAGTTTTTTGTCTTTTTAAATATTCTAAAACTACATTAGTTTTCCTGCTATACGAGAACAGAAGCAGATTTCTTCTTAGGTGACCTTTTTCTTCTCTTTAGAAGAATCAATGTCCTGCTGTTTTACTATTTGTGAACTTTTACACTTTATTGTATATCTATTGCTAAAAAATACACCAAAAGAAAGATCCCTCAAAGGACTAGAAAAGAAAAATTGAAAGCTTGAAAGCACCAGAGTGAAATGCATATTTCATGTCATAGTGGTAAGTGCTGCTTTATATTAGCAATTTAGCTATAGGATCAGTGACTTTTCTGTCCTTTATTGAATTTCTAATATCATAAGAAAGTTACTAATGTGATAAAAGTCTTAAAGTATTACTGACTTTCTATCATGCTCTTGAAGTGAATTTTTATAGCATTAGCAAAAACAGAGTTTCAGAATACCATATAAACTGACCAAAATGATAATAAAAAAGCTTAAAAAATCAATAATATAGTTTATTCAGCTGATCTATTTGAAGCCTCTCATATTTCATTTTCGGATCTTTCTCTTTTAGTGACTCCTGCTCATTGATAAGAGTAGAAGTTGCAAAATCCTAGCTTGCCCTGAAACAACATCTAGTTTTCGATACATTGTCTTGCTAAGAACAAACCCTGAGAACTGCTGGTAGTGTTATTGACAGAAGAGAATGATAACAATGAACTTTCAACACAATAAATGTTACTTCCAGCTTTACAAAATCTCCAGCAAAAATTAAGTCCAGTGAGTGAATCACCCTCTAAGTGTTATCAGCTGTCATTCTAAATATTTTTTTCTGCTTTTGGTCTTGTACATATGGAACGTTTCAGTTGTGACAAACAGAATGTCATGAATTAGGGGAGTCCACTTTTATTTTCTGTGAACATCATCTTGAATATGAAAAATAAGAAAAAACAGGAACAATGTTTACTTTTCTCCAGTTTTAGAGACAAAAGGGAATTGTTATTCTTTACATTATTTACTGATGTAAATTCATTACAGTTGTTTGTAATTGAAATGCAACATAAACTGACCACAAAAACATATTTTGAAAATGCGCACATATTCAAACTAGTTTCCATAGGTTGACTTTTCCTTGGCAGCAATTCTCTATTTGAAGAAAAGGAAATTCTTAAAATTTACTTTCTTATTGAGAATTTTTATATTCTCTTGTAAAAATACCTACTTTGGGTAACTTCTTGATTAGTGTTACATGTCCAAGCATTTTTCTTTTATACTCCATGCACAGTTAAATGTCAAAAATGTAACTTGGAAGAGTTAAGCATGAAAACATTTAGTTCCATAAATTTGGGGAAAAAATCACAAAAAATTATTCATGCTCCAATATTTTGTTTCTGTTTTAGACAACAAAACGGAAACTGGTGATGTTAGTGAAATAACTAAAAATAGCTAACCATTTTTCTTTAATCCCTTGGTTACTTCATGTTTCTTTCCTAACTAGGTATAAATCATCAGATTGATTTTTAATCTTCTATTAAATTCAATCTTAATTATATTTATCTGTGTTCTGTGCGTATTCTCTTTGTACTATATATCCTTTAATTTCAATGCTGTATTATAATTTTATAGTTTCCCACCACTATTTAGTGTTTAATAGTTTGTATTTGATTAATAGAATGAGGGCAGTGAAGATTGCCAAAATGTGTATTAGCAAATCTCAAATCAAAGACTTACACATCATTGCATTGTAACTATGTCTGTTTAAACTTTCTGCATATAGTGCTCATAATGTGCTATGACCATGGTGCTGTGTACAGTTGTTTTCTTTACCAGATTATAAGCCGTATGTGAGAAAGTTCTCTGTAGACCATGACACTGAGATCGTAACCCAGTGTGACCTAGGAAATACAGAACCAATTTAAAACACATCTCAAAAAAGCAGTTTGAATTAATCCAATCACTTATTGCCTAAGATCACTGTTTCTTCCAGAAAACTGATGTCTTACTGAATTTAGTCTTTCATGATTTTATTCATGGGTTTGTTTATTTGATCAGATAAAAGTTGTAGTGGCACATAGGTATACTGTTACAAATATGAAGTTCCAAATAATATGTCAGTGATCTCTAGCCAAAGACTAGCTAGAACACACTTACAGTTCAAAAAGTCAGGTTTATTATTCATTACAACAAAGAAGGAGATACTCTCTGGGAAATGGTGGGAAGTCTCAGTAAAAGCATGTTAGATGATTTGATGGAGCATTTAAGGAAGTTGGGACTTGTTCCAGATTGCACATTATCAAGAATTGGGGTAAATCTTTGATTGTGTCTTTTTAAATCTTGTGTATTGAGAGGGAAGACTAGACAGGGGGAAAAGGTGTAGTTTATGAACAAACACCAGTGAGCAATGTTTGTTATTTTGTGCCTTGACAATTTCCTGTTTTGTTTGTGTTCAGACGTGATTACAGAGTGATCTTATTTTTGTTTTGATCCACTGTGATCAGAGTAATCTTGTCTGATGTTGATGCTCTTTGAAATGGTTTATGTTCATGAGGAGAACCCTCAAACTTAGCTGTGAGTGCTAGGTCAGTTCACAGTAATACCAAAGATGAGTTAACATTACCAGGACAGCTCATGGATGTCAGAGATCATTTTTATCTTTCTCAAAAATTAACATATAATTTTAATATATGTATAAGAAAAAAAATTTGATTGAATCTATTTAGACTTTGCATCATAAACAAAGTATTAGATAGGGGCCGGCCCTGTGGCCTAGTTCTTAAGTTTGACATGCTCCACTTCTGCAGCCTGGGTTAGGTTCCTGAAGGAGCAGACATGCTGTGGTGGCAACCTGCATATAAAATAGAGGAAAATTGGCACAGATGCTAGCTCAGGGGAATCTTCCTTAAGCCAAAGGAGGAAGATTAACAACAGATATTAGCTCAGGGCCAATCTTCCTCACCAAAAATAAGTGTATTTTTAAAAAGAAAAATTTTTTGCAATTATATTTTTTCTTCAAAATTATCTCTAATACTTAATTTTTATCAAAGTAACCTAGTGAATCAATAGAAGTAGATAATCGAGTATAAATTATTATTTTGCATGGGAGCTTAGTCACCATACCTGTAAAACAAATCAATTTTGCTCTCCATTTCAATAACATCATATCATTGCTTCTTACAAAAAAATGCTAATATACACAAAAATAGCTTTCCTGTTCCTGAGTAAGCCTGATTTACAGTCTTTAATATTAACCCATGAGGTGATACTGGACACTTCAGGCAGTTTGAGGCTTGTTTTAGATGTCCTTTTAGTTGAATTTTCCAGAGGAGAAACAGCTTTTAGCTTCATCAGTGTGTGGATCAACTGTTGCCCCCCTTGGAAAAATTGCATTATAGATACAGAAAAATCATCAAGAGCTTGTAATTGTCAATTTAAATATTATTAATTGTCTTAATTATAAGTGAATGTTTGACAAACCAAGTTCACACACGGACTCCCGCGGAGGCTTCACAGTCTCTGAATGAGTATTCCAACACTGCAGCCCTGTTTTGGAAAAATAGATTAAAGTTTCATGAATGTGCAATTTAAAACCATATTCCTAGAGCTCTCATTGAAGGACCTTTTAACTAATTTAATAAAAATGCTCCTTCTTACGGGCCTGAGGAATAAAGTCTCAGAAATTGATAAGAGACTCTGCCTAAAGGCAGAAGAAAAGGCTGAGCCTTAGTGAGATTATCATTTCCACGAGTTTAGCCTCACAGCTGCATGGGAGAACCAATCATAATTTTATTTGCTTTGTAAATCTAGAAAGAAACCTGAGCCATTGTGCAGTATAGGCGACTATTACCATGCAGCCTGGGTGTCTGGAAGTGCCCAGCTCAATCTTAGCAAGGATGTGGGCTTCTCAGTTATTTTTGTCATCCTTCCTGCCCAACCTCCCACCCCATAATATTGCCAAGTAGGGCTGAAACAAAAGTGTTCAGACAGAAGACAGGATTTACAACTGATATTGCATGGAAAAAGTTAATTGGATATTTTCTATGTAAGGGCACTGCTGCAATTGCTAACTGTATTCTGGTCACAGAAGAAGCCATGTGTCTAGGAACACGATGATATAGCCCTATTACTGGTCAATTAAGAGATAACAACAGTGTGGCAGTAATTTGCCTCTCCATCTGCAGCAATCTGTCACTAAGTCTGAAAGCCACTTATCCTAGGAAGACAATCCTAAAATAATCCAAAGAATTAAGAATAAAATTTAACCAGAAAAGGAAAATTTCAGGCAAGAGTTGCCCAGCAACAAAATCAATTTGACATTATTATACATGATTTTGTATGTCCTAAATATTATTTCCATTTCATATAGAGGTTGAAGGTAAAATCTTGCCTTAAATCTATGGAAAATAAAGGGAAAATTATCTTTTCACAAATAATAGAACATTTGAAATAAATTGTATTTTGTTGCTCTTAAGAAAAATTTCAGATTTACAGACAACATAAATATTCTGATTTCTGAGGTTTATGTATTGTTAAAATGTACAAAGAGGAAATAATGTGAGACATAAATTTCCGATGAGTTTTAACCTTCTCTCTCTATTATTTCACCCCAGATAATTTCTAGAGGAAATTACTAGAGGTCATTTTTCTCACATTAATTAATTTCTGAAGTAAATTTCTTACCAGTTTAATGACAAAAGAGCCAATTAATTTACACATATTGATCTACTTAAGCCTTGTGGGAAGGCACTATGTTTAGTTCCATTTTATAGATAAGGAAACTCATCTATTAGAATGGTCAATTTCTTACCAAAGATCACATAACTGGTATTTGAACTTAATTCATGTTTGTAAACTACAATCCAGTAAAAATATTATAAAAATGTAGCCACCAGTTTACACAGAATAACTACATAGCTAATCCCCCTAACAAATTTATATATGAATCATAAATTCTCAGTTGACACAGGATAATTACGTAGTTAGTCTCTCTAACAAATGTTTATGTGAATAATAAATATCAGAACGGTATTCAATCAAAGTGAATTATGGAGGACATCACAAATTTGTCTATGGTGTTCTTTTGTTTATTTATTTGAGGGTTCAAGAGGTAATGTTAGTAAATAATAGGCTCAGGAGATCACATAGTAGTGGTGTTTATTAACAATAAGATCATAGTAGTATCTTATTTCTAAAGGCTATGATATAGAAATGCCAAATGAAAGAAGAGTTACATTAAAAACTTCTTTGCATTCAATATAGTCAGCTTTTTTGGATGCAAAGCATAGAAGGCTTATCTTCTTCTCATCTTGATCATCTTAATCAAACATATCCCCCTCAGAAAAAAAAAGATTGACTTCATTTATTAGAACCAAGATCCTATATTACATGAGACATGCTGTGTGGTTACCCATTTTCTTGATCCTCTCAATATAAATATTCAAATATGCAGTAAATACGAAAACCATTTTCAGAGTAGAAGTTACTAATTATAATCTTCCTTTTTCAAAATGAAGGTCTTATAGACGCTAAAAAGGAGACTTTCCTTCTTAGTATTTAGCAAAGTTGCCATATTCATTTTCAACAAGAATATTAAATGCCATTGAAGCTTGAAATCCAAATATTTCTTTGCTAAAAATATTTGTTTGAAAAACTGATGACTATAAAATAGTGAGAGAAAAAGAACATTTAATAACAAGATCATTTAGTCCTATCAAAATCTTCAGTAAACTAACATACACTTCTGTTTTGATATTTTCTATCAGATTTGTACATTTTACATTGCTTTAATGGTTGACAAATGCTCAGTAAATTTCTCTGTAGGAAATTTGTTTTCAATCGTCAAATTTACATTTGACATTTAAAACTATCATTACAATTCTCACCAGTGATGCATGTCATAAGTTACTCTATTTTATTTACTGTAGCTTCATGCATACGAGAACACACTGTTACATTCAAAATATCAAGTTTACAATCTTTCATCTCATCAGGTGAACTATTTGAAGCAAAACTCTCCGTCAACAATATGTGATACATAAATTTGTTAAGACTATTTTTCAGTTAACTTACTATGGGATTATATGTTTCAACTTAACATTTCAAAATATTTGCAATTTTTCCTAAAGTACTGGTTTCATTTGTTTTTGGAAATAAATAATCGGTCCACTAATGCTAAAACTTGCCCCTGGAAATGGAAACATAAAAAGAATTTGAATAGAAACAGCGAGAATACAATGCTTGAGATTAATGGCCAGTAACAGTCGATCTTAAGGCAACTTCTTGTGTATAGAAAAGAAAAAATAATCACTATACAATAAATGATCTCACACTTTGATATATGTCTTTTTGCCCAGTTCATAGTGAATCGTATGTAGTAAATATTGTATCAGAATTTGCAAAATTAAACTGATATTATTATCTAATCTGCAGCTGAAAAACCCCCAAACTCCTGTGACTAAGGTTTCCAAAGTATATAAAGGGCTTCTTTCATTAGATCAGGCATATTTTGAACAGATATGTTCAAAGTCTTGAGATATGGTTGGCATCTGAGGATACTTTGCTGGTCATTCCAACTGTTGTCTTTCTCCCAGAAAAGTTTGATCTATACTGAAGATCTTTCCTGTGGATATAGCTTGAGGTGTCATCTGTCAGATCTCCCATGTCAAGAAGTCATTAAATTTTAACCAAAAGACTGATAGTTCTGCTAAAAATCTAAAACAGTATCCAACTGTCTTAATAAAATAATGTGTTAGCTATAATAGATTTTTAACCAACTAAATCAGTTGTTTAAAGCTGTATGTGTATATCATAGCAAAACAAAGGGGAACTTGTATGTGTGTAACTTATTTGTGATCCAGGTATGCAATTCCTAAGAATGCTTTTAAGGTCATTACCATGTGTACTGAGATATGAACTTAAAGAGAAATATCCCACATAGTTAAATTTATGTGTTCATTTGAAGGGTAGACTTTAATTCGACTTGCTTAGAATTGAAAGCTAGGTCTGGCACAATCAAATTATTTCATCTTTCAAATTGCATCCAAAAACTTAAATTAACTACCTTTTAAAAAATCACTTTAGGTAAGTGGAAGGGCTATATTTCTTTAAAGAACGGTTTGTGAAATAACATGAAACAGATTGTGGCAACAAGAAAGCATAATTGTGTTCTCGTGGGGATAAATACCAAGTTCAATTTCACTGGAAAGTCAAGAATCACAACTAAGGAAAGTTATGTTCTACTATGAAACCTTCACCAAGGTGCCTACACAAGATTCACGCCAGATACATTTGAACAAATGTAAATGAAAAGATTTAGTTAGAGAGTACTAATCGTTTCCCACCTGAAGGAAAGAAATGATGGGGATGCCAGGAAGAGTTTTTGAAATTCATGGTAAAAGGAAGAGCCTTTTAAAAATTTTCTCTCAGAAACAGAGCTTTGAACACAGGAAATTACTCCATTTACTTATGATTGTTACCAAGCATGGGGGCTTTGCTGCCCCATGCACACAAAAAGACAATAATTATGGTACTGCTTTTTTTTTTTTTTTTTTAAAGATTTTATTTTTTACTTTTTCTCCCCAAAGCCCCCCAGTACATAGTTGTATATTCTTTGTTGTGGGTCCTTCTAGTTGTGGCATGTGGGACGCTGCCTCAGCGTGGTTTTAATGAGCAGTGCCATGTCTGCACCCAGGATTCGAACCAACGAAACACTGGGCCGCCTGCAGCGGAGCGCGCGAACTTAACCACTCGGCCACGGGGCCAGCCCCTATGGTACTGCTTTTTGAGAAAAGAAAAGGGTTTATTGCATGGCTGACCAGCAAGCAGATAGGAGGCAAGGGTCAAATCTGTCTCCCTGAGCTGAAGCAGGGACACACTTTTAAGGGATTGGGATTGGAAATGGTTATACAAAATGTTAACTTGGTGGAATCTGATTGGAGGGTAAGTGTCACAGTTTTATAAGTCCAGTGGGCTACAAATCAAGGGACTCCTTGCTTCTTATTATATTCTCCATTCCATTTTTCTCTTCACATTGAGTTCCATAGTTAGCGAACTTTTGGTTCCCTGGTGGCTCAAAGTCATCTGAGAACAGGGTTTCCATCTTCTAAGCATTCTCCAACTTCATGACTTGCAATTTTTGCTCATTGTCCCTGCAAAACAACTTTGATTGTCATTTTATTGTTTGTACAATAGGGCCAGTATGAATTGGTCTATGATGGTTACAAATCTCACCTTTTCTTTGTCCATTCCTCATTCTTGAGGGATTAGGGACAATGACTGTTCTAGCTACTTCCTGCTGGTTAGGGATGCAGATTTGAGCTTCACAGATTGAAATTGTTTTGCATTCACTGGCAGATATCAAGAGGTTTCAGGGTCTGGGCCCTTATGTTGAATGGTCATCATATGCTTTGAGGGTATAGGTTTAAAGATTCAGCAAAGATACGGTAAATTTAGAGTTTGACGAGAAGGATACAAATGCTAACAAGCAAAAAATAATGATACAAAATTTAAGTGACCCTTCAAATATAGACCTTGTTCTCTCTGGGATCCATGAGAAGATATTTCTTATGAGATCAAACCCACATTCTTGGGATGACACCTGTTGGAGCCAAGTTGCCTGTCTCCTAATTTTATCAACATGAGCTTCAACCTCTGAACAGGTGTTAATATAGATGCAACAGGAAGAGTTGGCTACAGCACAAACTCCTCTTTGTTCAGCTAGTACGTAAACTAGAGCAATTCATTTATCTAATACCACTTTAGCCAAAGAATCCAATGCTTTTTGCTGGGCACATGAGGCATGGGCTATTTCTCTGACTATTGTTCCTAAGGTGAGAGATTTCTAATCACATTTTCACGAGCTGCCGCATCCTACCAAGATAATAGAGTTCATCCCAAGAAATATCCAGCAGAATCTGACTGACCCCCAGGCAAATATTTTTAAGGTGTTCCCCAAATCAAATCTCCATCTAGTATAGATCTTTTAGTTCTAGTAAAAAGTTTTGAAGAACTAGTCCAATGCTAGGCTTTGCTTGAATTATGTATAGAGAAAAGAGTGAGTAAATATCTTAATAGACAAGTACCTCCTATGCACCAGCTGTGAAGGCATTTATAGGCCGAGCGTTGCTGTTTGGACCCACAGATGAAGATGTACCCTGAGGGCACACATAGCATATCGGACATATTTTTAAAAATTAGGCTTTCATTTAGGAGATTTTACCCAGGACATGGTCAAGCCAGGGGTCAGTGTGCAGCAGCATCCTGGAGAAAGAGGTATGGGTGCCCCTTGAAAATGTGTTTTTTTTCTTGTCTTATCTTTATACATAGTGGAGTGTTTTGACTTTTATTGGTTCAGCTGAAACACTTAGATATTGAATATGAGAGGTACACAGGCTGGGAAAACTAGGTATAGTTTAAAAAATATCCTAACTAAAAGGCACCTTGACAATAGTAGATGCCAGGGTCGTTCTTTTGATCTGAGGATACAGGAAGAGGACCAAATTTAGGCTGAGTTAAGAAAAAACAGGATACAGGAGATCCTCTGTTGATCAATCTGGTGATATAGGTTGATTCTAAAGGTTTTTTTTTTTTTTTTTTTGTCATGGGTTGTGGCGAAATTAGCTGTGCTTGAGAAAGTGAGTACTAGCATTATTATAAGGTCACCAAGATCATGTACTGACTAGGGCTTTGGGTGGCAGATCCAACAGTCAGTAAGATTTCCTGAATTTGAAAGAACCTATGAAATTCTTATTAAGGAATCTCATCTTTCCAAGCCTCAGAGGCCTGGGCAAACAAAAGAACACAGCAAAGAAAGGTAGGGAACATGTTATACAGGCTTGGTTCAGGATCTTGGGTAATCCATCTCCAGCTGTCATCTGCTCTGGCCTCTCAACCTGACAGGCAGAGGCTGGTTAAAGGGACAGGAGCAGCTTCCTATTTATCTGGAGATTCAAGAGTCCCCTCCATTTAATTGTTTGTCTTTTTTCTTTTTTCCTGAAAAGTTACTTTACATCAGTTAAAGGTTCACAAGAACACTCTTGAGTGGAAAAGTAGGCCTTTGGCCTCCATAGCCACCCTGTGTCTGGATGATTTTGTCCTTGTGCTTCCCGTTGTCTGTGAAGGGCATGACCTGTTTGGGAATCATAAAGAGGATGAAGGGAATCCTGATTAGAAATGGGTATAATTTTTACTCATGAATGATGTATCCAGGGTTTAATTCCTTTTAATTTAACCAAAGAATGTGTAACCAGAAGAACTTCCTAGGACGCATTCCACTTAGGTTGTAGTTGATCCTCAGGGTATTGATTCTTCCAAGTCTTAAGGAGGAGCCAACCCCCAGGCTTATACAGCGCAGGGGCACATCTGTGGGAAACATTAATCGACTAGGAACATATTTATGTATAGCAAATAAAGTAGTACCCAGGGACTGTACACATTTTATAGTATCTAATTCTTTTACAATATGATCACTTTCAGTACTGCAACAATGCTTAGTCTTAAGGAAGTCATAAGGGCTCAACTGGAGCTTACTTCTAGGGACTACTCTTACCCTAAGCAGTACAACTGGTAAGATCTTATCCCATGGTACGTTGGCTTCCTGACATATTTTGGCAATTGTCTTTCTTTAAGGTATGGTTCATCTTTTCAGTCTTTCCTGTAAACTGAGTCTCCAGGAAGCATGGAACTTCCATTGTATTCCACGGGCCCCACATACCTCCTGGCTATTAAAGCTATGAAAGCTCCTCCATTATTACTTTGAACTGGAAGAGGCAGCCTAAAGCTAGGAATCGTTTCTCTTTGTAAGGCTTTTGTTACTTTGGCAGCCTTTTCCATCCTGCATAGAAAAGCTTTGACCCATACTGTGAAGGTGTCCACAAATACCAGCAAATACTTATAATTTCCCATGGCTCTTGGCATAACAGTAAAATCAGTTTGCCAGTCATCTCCTGGTTCTATCCTTCAGACTTCCCTCTCTTTTATTACTGGAAATGGCCCACTTGTGGTATCATTTCTGGCACAAATCAGGCAATTTTTTACTACCTTTTGGACAGTGCTTTGCATTTGTGGAACAACAATAAACCTTTGTAGCCAATGATAGGTTTCATCTCTCCCATAATGGGTTCCTTGATGTAGATGAATAATGATTACTTCTGATGCAGGGTCGGTGAGCCAAGGAGTAGAAAGAAAGATTTCTTAGACTCTTAAGATCTGGCAGTAGTGCTCTTTTATTTAGAGAATAGAATAGCATGGGGACAGGATCCATGGGCAGTCAGAGCTTCTGCTGCCCCAAGTTGAGGGTTAGAGCTAAATTTAAGGCATAGGTATGTGAGTTACCTCTTTACAAGACAAAGAATATGTAAAAAAGTTAAAACGGCAGTGCCAGTAGGGTCCGGCCATTTGGCAGTCCCACAACTTTTAGATAAGAATCAAACCGGATTGAGTAAATGGCAGAAGTCACTGCTTGAATATTATCCTCAGTTAAAGACAAAGGAGGATTTGGTGGGTGGGGGGGGTCAGTTACATGAGGTTGCCAGACAGTAAACAACTTAAGTTCTTGCCTCTGGCATTGATTAAGAGTTTCTAGAGATAAGGCCATCCCCCTTCTTCCTGGCACAGAGAGGGAGGCATCTTTACAGATAGAGGTTTCCCTTAGAAATGTAAATGTTTCCCAACAAAGGGACAAGCAAATTCGACTCCTCGGAGCCTGCTTCTCATCTGTAATTTTAAAATTAACCAGCCTAAAAATCCTCATCACTTCCATTAAACACTCGGGTATAAGCACTAGCTCCTGTTCTTTATAAATCCAGCCTTCTTTGGTTGTCTGGTACTGATCACCATCTAAGACTCGAGAGTCAGCATGAAATTCCCATTCATCTGCTCTGTCTACATCCATTTCTAAATACCGAGGCCTAAACAAGGAGAGATCCACACTCAGAATGAGTGCTAGGGCCTTAGGCTTTGGGTTTTTGGTTCTGGTTGCCTGTTTTACAGCCTGATGCCGAATTATTTCCTTTCGTTGCGTAACTATCAGTCTTTCGCTGGCCTGGGCAATCTACTATGGCTACTTCTTCCAGCAACATAAGAGAATCTAGTAAGGCCAGTATCCCCTCTACATGTTTAATCTATTTTCTTCCTGATGTTAATAGACCTCTTTCTTTCCATATGGCCCCATGTGCATGCACGACAGAGAATGGCAGACACACCTGGAGGGAGGGCTTCTGCTTCTAGGACCTCCTGATGAGTGACTATTGCATATCCAGCCTTCCAGTGTCCCTGGTTCATGAAGTTGCTCCAGCCAGTAAACATTTCTGTCTGGATTTTCCAAAGGCTGATTAGCCAGGTCAAGTCTGCTAGAATAAACCTCTTCAATTGTTATGTAATAGTGGACAGGGAGGAGGGTGGCTTGGTTTATGGTAGACACCGCCTTTAATTTTAAGTTTGGGATGTCCAGTAGTACGGCCTAATATCTTCCCAATCTCTTCTAAGTAAGCCAATATCCACCTTTTTATTCAAGTAGAGGTAGCACACAATGTGGGTTATGCACAGTAGTAGGCTGACCAGGGTAAATTTTTCAGCCTCTTGTAAAAGGTCAAAGGTTATGGCCACAGTCCCGAGGAAAACTGGCCACTCTTGAGTTATAATGTCCAATTGTTTTGAAAAATAAGCAACTGGCCTTCTGGTAGCACCTAAATTCTGAGTTAGCACTCCAAGAGTCTCTCCCTATCTTTCATATACAAAAGATCAAACGGCTTTTTAATGTCTGGGAGACCAAGTGCTGCGGCTGTTAAAAGTCTCTCCTTGATGACATGAAATGCCTATGGCATTCTGCAGTCCAGCTCAATGGCTGTTGTCATTTCCTTTAAGAGCTTCATAAAGGGGTTTGGCCCTAAGTCTAAAATTAGGAATCCAAATATGACAAAGCCCAGCCATTCCTAAAAATCCTCACAATTGTCTTCCGGCAGTGAGGACAGCCGTCCTAGGTAATGCCTCCCTTCAGTCTGGTAATACATTTCTTTGTCCTTTTATAACTCAAATCCTAAATATTTTACAGTTGGTTGAGAAATTTATGCCTTCCCCTTGGAGACTTTATATCTCAATTCTGCCATAAAGTTTAAAGTAAGGACTATATTTTGGTCTGAAGCTTCCTTAGTAAGATTCCTTCGCTTAACTGGAAATCCCTTAAGTCTTTGGGTAGGGCTGCCCCAAAGGCGGTGGGAGCATTTTTGAATCCTGTGGGAATACCATTCAGCAATGTTGCTGTTTTTTGCTAGTCTCTGGATCATCCCATTCAAAGGCAGACAGTTCCTGAGACTCAGGGTTTAGGGGTACGCAGAAAAAGGCATCTTTTAAGTCTAGAACTGTAAACCAGCAGAAGGCTCCAGATAAAGCTGTAAGCAGAGTCTAAGGATTCGGCACCACTGAATGTTTATCCTCTGCTTAATGGCTCTCAAGTCCTTTACAAAGCAATAGTCTCTACTCCCGGCTTTTTATACCTGTAGGATGGGGCTGTTATATGGCGACTGACACAGTCGAATTAATTGGCCTTTAAGAAAGGTAGCTGTAAGAGGCTTTATAACTTCTTTTGCCTGTCTCTTTAAAGGGTCTTGTTTCAAATTTGGAATCTTGGCGCCTGGGTGGCGTTTTACGACTATTGGAATAGCCGTCTTTGTTCTTCCCAGCCTCTTGTCAGGTAAACATCCACTCTCACCTTTTGCAGAACTTTTTCAAGGACTTCTGACTGCGGCTTGTCTCCCAGTTACAACAACGTGGCTCGAGGGGTGCAGGCGTACTCTGGGAGGACTTTAATGACTGTTTTCTCCGTTGAAAAAGTCACTTGGGGATTTAATTTTGTTAGTAGATCTCATTCCAAAAATGGAATAAGACACTCAGGCATACCCAGAAAGCTATGCTTTCGATATGTTTTAGTTCAGATATGCTTTAGGTATATTTTCGCTGTGTGACACTCGAGAGGTTGCTGGAAAGATTTGAGAGACTTCCCCAGATACACCCATAACAGATGTGGTCTTGAGGGAAAGGGGGGTGCCTGTCTGGTATTTAGTACAGAATATAGCTCTGGTGTCAACTAGAAAGTCTACGAGTCTTTTTCCCACAGCAATTGCCACCCAGGGTTCCTTGTGGAATGTTAATGATGCTGGTGGAGTCTAGAGGAGTCCCCAGGCCCCATCATTCTTGATTACTGTCCACAAATGGGGGCATCTGGTAGTTAGGCACACTGGCTTCCTCTCTCAACTTCGGAGAATGGCTGGAATATTCCCTTTCCTATGGCCTTGCGTAGGCACATTGCCTAGGTCCCAGAGTTGGATACCTAGGACAGTTAGAAGGGGGCTCTGGGGATCTTCCGCATGGTGGCCTGTCTCTTCCCATGGGCAGTTGTGATTTCTTTGGCTGATTGCCACTGATTGCTGCAGCAAGCAGGGCAACCTGTTGTTGCATTTTCTGTTGTCTCTGTTTTTCTTGTATTTGGTCACAGCTGTTAAACACTTTAAAGCAATCTCAGCAAATTGAGACATACGCCTCTCCACCCCTTCCAATTTTTGTAACTTTCCCTTATATCTGGGGCACTCCGACTGATAAAATTCAGATTGACCAGCCTCATGTTATCTGGATGTTCTGGGTCAATATCCGTATACTTTCTGTCAGTTTCAAAGACCCTCTCTAGGGAGGTTGAAGGGTTTTCTACTGGTCCCTGTTGCACCTTCTGGACCTTATTTAGGCTCTTCAGTTTGAGGATTCCCTTCTGCATTACAGTTGTCAAGCATGCTTTGTAATGGTTTAACCTCGCCAGGTCTCCAGGGTCATTGGGGTCACAGCCTGGTTCAACTCTAGGTGTGGCTTGCACCACTGGAACCCTGATTGGATTGTTAGGTTGTAGTTCATGAAGTCTCTGGGCCTCCTATCTTTTTTTTTTTTTTTTTGAGGAAGATTAGCCCTGAGCTAACTACTGCCAATCCTCCTCTTTTTGCTGAGGAAGACTGGCCCTGCGCTACATTCATACTTTATACATGGGAGACCTACCACAGCATGGCTTTTGCCAAGTGGTGCCATGTCTGCACCTGGGATCCGAACCGGTGATCCCCGGGCAGCTGGGAAGTGGAATGTGCGAACTTCACTGCTGTTCCACTGGGCCGGCCCCTCTGGGCCTCCTGATGAGACTTGTCCAGTACCATCCTACGTTCCTCTGGAGTGAGGAGGGTCTTCATAAAAGACTGAATGCCAGCCCATTTGGGGTTATGAGTAGCAAAGATGGATGTAAGTAAACTTTCCATCTTTGGGGGATCATCTTGGTAGGTAGGCATGCTGTTTTTCCAAATGAAAAAGTCCCAAGTTGAAAAGGGGCAATGCACATGCAAAAACCATCTGAGCTGGCCTCGGTCATCAAGCACTGCAGGGATTCACCTTAGTGGGAATTGCCCTGCCTGGGGTGGAGTGTTCCCTGGGCCAAATTGAGTACTCCGATGTGTATAAGGAGGGGAGACCATTCCTTTCGAACTATTGGGTAAAGGGAGGTGCAAAGATGAGTCAGTGGCTTCAGGGGTTCGTTGTGCCCTTCCTGGTCATCCCCAACAGTGCCCCTGGCATATGGTGGAGGCTCTGTGGGAGATAGCAAATGAGGAAAGACAAGGTCATCCTCTGACTTTGATTCTGGAAGGACAGGATCATTCTACGGACCCTCCCTCTGAGTCATGATCTTACACCTCTTTTGCAAATTCTGATTTTGATATAAAGATGTAAAAGATTGCACATAGGAGATCTCATCCCATTTCTCTTCCCTTTTACAGAATAGGTCTAATTGCAAGATGACGTTATAGTTCAAAGACCCATTCTCAGGCCACACCTCATTTGACCCCAATGAGTATTGCGGCCAGGCTGTGTTACAAAAGAAAATGATTTTCTTTTTCTTAAAGGGCTTATAACTGAACATTGCCCTATTTTGAAGAATGCACCCCAGTGGGCTGCAATTTGGTACACCATTTACACTTCCCATTTTAGGGAGGCTTTTCCTGTGTGGCCTAAACAAACAAGGTCTGTCTAGGGATGGTGTTGTTTTGATAGTGCGGTGCTTGCAAGAACAGTTGCCCCAAGAATGATCAAGGGTTGTTTCCTGTACATGTCCCAACACCAAAAAAGTTGAGGTGAGTGAGCCCCAGATGAGCTGCTGCTACCAACTGCTTTGCCATGAACAGTGAAGGTTTGGTAAAGTATATTCTTCGGGGGGGGGGGGTCTCTATGTGGCCATTGTATGTCATGGGCATACACCCCAACACTTCCATAGAGTCCTAAGTCAACCTGGGAACGTCTCAAGGGACTAGAGGAAACAGTGCCTCTTTTCTTTATAGTCAGAAGACTCTGATAATGTTAATTCCTAAAGAGAGTTTGTTATGGTCACCGAGAAACTCAGTCCCCAAATAGACAACTCAATTTAGACAAACAACATTAAAAAACAATAATGTGGGGCTGGCCCTGTGATGCAGCGGTTAAGTTCGCACGTTCCACTTTGTGGCCCAGGGTTCGCCAGTTCAGATCCCTGGTACGGACATGGCACCACTTGGCATGCCGTGCTGTGGTAGGCATCCCACATATAAAGTAGAGGAAGATGGGCACAAATGTTAGCTCAGGGCCAGTCTTCCTCAGCAAAAAGAGGTGGATTCGCAGCAGGTGTTAGCTCAGAGCTAATCTTCCTCAAGAACAACAACAAAAAACAATAATGCACAATACAATTATACATAAAACATAGATCAGAATGCTAGCCAGATTACCAACCAGGAGTACTCAGAACCAGATTACCAGGAGCAACCCACTGAGTGAAATTTTTGTCCAGTCTCTAACTATCCCAAGTCGAGACCCAAGATTCAAGACTTAGCCCATTAAGATTCCCTAGAATACAAGTCAAACTTCTATTTCCAGGGGATCAAACCAGAGAGACAAGATAAAGGATAGTTGCTTTCTTGAAATTACTCACCCAGAGATGTCTTGATCCAGAATCAGTTTCTTTTCTCAAAAGTGAATGTAGCTCCAAAGAGCCAGTGGTGTTGCGGTGGGGAAGCAGGATCCAAAAGCTGAGCCTCCAGACTAAAACAGTCTGGTGGGCCACTCAGAGTTGACAGGGAAGGTGAATGCCCCACTGAGAGACCACTGAGCCTGTCGCAGGCAGTCAAGATACCAGAGGTCCCTTCATGGTTGCCAAATTTGTTACCAAGCAATGGAGGTTTGCTGCCCCATGCACATAAAAAGCCAGTGATTATGGTACTGACTTTTAAGGAAAGAAAAGGCTTTATTGCATGGCTGACCAGCAAGGAGACAGGAGGCAAGGATCAAATCTGTCTCCCTGAGCTGAAGCAGTGACAAACTTTTAAGGAGCTGGGAGTGCAAGTGGTTATAGAAAATGCTAACTTGGTAGAGTCTGATTGGAGGGTGGGACTATAACAGTTTTATAAGTCCAGTGTGCTACAAATCAAGGGACCCCTCACATCTTAGTAGATTGCCAATTCCGCTTTCTCTTCATATTGATTTCCATCATTAGGGAAATTTGGTTCCTTAGTGGCTGGAGGTCATCTGAGCACAAGGTTTCCATCTTCTAAGCAAGCTCCAGCTGCATGACTTGCAATTTTTACTCCTTGCCCCTGCAAAACAACTTTGACGCTTCATTATTGACACAATAGGGGCCGCACAGATTGACTTATGGTGGTTACACTGTATCACTTGAATTTATACCTTATTATGTATGCAATGTATACGGATATCTTATATATTAAAAGAAACAGATAATTGTACAACACTTCGACATTCTAAGGTAAATATTACTATTTGGATGTGTGTGTATCTAACGATATATGTACAAATAGGTATACGTTTGTGTATATGTGCTTGTGTGTGTGAGTATATATATTTCAGTTTCTTTGTAGAATTCAAGTTGAGAAATAAATTTTTCCTCCTGAAAGTAACATACTTGCTAGTAGTATTTAATAGGCTCTAGATATACTGAGTTTCTTTTTTTTGCCCTGGATTCTTGCACCAAAGAAAACTAAAAGTTACTATTTTGTTCAATTTTTCAACTTCTGTAAAGCTGCTCAAGAAGTATTTTTAAAACATTCCTTTTCTTTCTTTTTTACTTCGTGTTTCTAGTGTGTTTCTTTTGCCTTTTATTTTAAGTTAGTAACTTTCTGTTTGTTATTTGTAATTGCACTGCTATGATGCTTTTTGGTAGTTTGCTATATTGGATACAAGTATCAGTCAATAAAAAATATTTATTAATTAAAATAAGATTCATAAATATGATTTAAAGAAAATAAGAACAAGGTTCAGACAAACTATTAAGTGTTTAGGATATTATGTAATTATCTTAGAAATAGAATATAGAAATAGAATACTTGAAATGATAAAAACGAAATATTAGAAATAAATTTTATTTTATATTTTACGTTTACATAAAAGCTTTAAATCTATTAGAGGCAAAGCACATTAACAACAAAAATAATGAAAATATTTAAAATGAAAAAGTACATCTCAGTTTTCTCTTGAGTTTTCTGCCTTTTCTATGCATGAGTATTACTTTTTTACCTTACACTTTAAACAATGTTAATTCGCTTCCTAAGGACACTTTCTAGACTTCAACATATTTGAAAAGTTTAAAATTTGCATGTAAATTTGTATGTATATATGGACATCATAACTATTTTTTAAAATATTCCTTTTATTTTTGAGCATTTTTCTGTGTTTAATCTAGTTGTCTTCTGCTAAACATCCCAAATTTGTACTTTTATAAATTTTCCATTCAGCATGCCACAGTTTCATAGGAAAACTATATTAAATGATTTTAGAATATTTAGTGTAACCATACTTAAGCTGTGGTCATATATGAAGTTTTGATGCTTTTGTATATATGAAATTCAAGATCAGAAATTAACCTATTTTTGAAAAGTAAATTAGAGAAAGCCATGATAATTTAATATTCTGTGACTTAAAGAAAGAAACAATTGCAAAATAAGGATAACAATAATACTATCTAGCAATGAGAATCAGTGATCTAAAATAACAAAAACATGAATGAATTTTGCAAAAGAATTCAGGTACAAAAGAGAATTATTCATTGAAACAAAGTACAAAAGCAAGTAAAACCAATTATGGCATTAGAAATTAGGCTGGTGGTGCTGGTGGGGGATGAGGGTTAAAGGAATCTGAGGTGGTTTCTTAATCTATGTGCTTGTTACAATTGGTAAATTTGACATGAAAAATATTCATCAGGATTTATACTGATGTGCATTTTATTACATACATATCTTAAATAAATAATTTAAAAATGTATTTCTATCCATTCAATTAATTCCTATTTTCAATAAAGTAGGAGATTTATAAAAACCTCTAAAACTTTGATGGTTTCTAGATTTTTTGCTATTGTAATTAATGTTGCTACAAAGATTCTGATCAACGTGTTTTGGTGAATATTTGGGCACACTTCTGTTGAAATATACCTAGAAGTTAAATTGTCACACAATAGGGTAGATACATGTTTAAATTTATAAGAATCTTCCAAAAAGTTCTCCTGAGCAATTTTACCAAGTTGCATTTCCATGGTGCAGCTTGTTCCACATCCTCACCGATGCTTGATGCTTTCTGTCTTTTTCACTTGAGCTATTCTGGAGAGTGTGCAATGGTACCACGCGGTATTTTTAATGTGCACTTGCACAATGAATAATAAAGTTGAGCACTTTTTCATAAATTTATTGGCCTTTTTGATTTTTCTTTTGTGAACTGTCTGGTCAAGACTTTCGTTTCACAAAACTAGAGTTTTGTGACCTATTTAAGAAATATTTGCCTAGTCCAAGGCCATGAAGTTGATTTCCTCTAAAGGTTTTATTGTTCTAATTTTCATACTTAATGAAATTAATACTTGATTTCATACTTAAATCTTAAATTTCATTAAAATACATTTTTTTAAAAAATGACAAACTCTCCTATCATTTAGTGTGTCAAGTTTATACACACACACACATACACATAACACACACTCATATATATACACATTCACTCATTCTCTTAACATAACCTTTTCTGGCAAATCTATACTTAATTTGTTCTTTAATAAAATACGCCTCTTCCTTTGTCATGAGTGTGCTTTTAATAGTTGGGCAATTTGTACAAGCCCAATATAGAAAAGGAAAATAAGCATATCCCACCTCAGGTCTCTTTTAAGAAGCATCAATGAAACATTCAACTCCTAAGAGTTACCATTAAATAGTATATAACAGGGGCTGGCCCCGTGGCCGAGTGGTTAAGTTCGTGCGCTCCGCTGCAAGCGGCCCAGTGTTTCGTTGGTTCGAATCCTGGGCGCGGACATGGCACTGCTCATCAAACCACGCTGAGGCAGCGTCCCACATGCCACAACTAGAAGGACCCACAATGAAGAATATACAACTATGTACTGGGGGGCTTTGGGGAGAAAAAGGAAAAAATAAAATCTTAAAAAAAAAATAGCATATAACAGGAAAAACAACACAACATTGCCATAATCTCTTAAAGTTTTCTGCTTAATTTAATTTAAAATCAGTTAAAACTACTTGTTTTAACCAAGTTCCCACACTTTGACGTATAGAAATGTTTATAAAATGATTAACAAAAGGTACCATTTGCAATTCTTGAAATCAGCAGATATTTTCCTATTACAAAGCAAAAACACATTGATCCTACCCTCAGTAGCTTAACAAAATTTGTAACATTTGAAATAACTTAATATCTACTGTCAATCAGACATTGGGATGCTTATAAGATTGAAAATAAGGAGTGAGGTAAACTTCAGTTAAAGTAGCAACAGCTCTTCCCCTTAGAGAGATATTTTCTACATTAATTGTATACACGTCTGTATGTGTATATATGTATAAACATACATACACAAGCACACACCCAAACATATACATATATTTATTGTTTATTGCTATATATGTATATCATATATTATGTTCTAAATTTTTTCTTAATTTACCAAATCACATTTTTGCTGTTATTATCCCTGGAAAGGGAAATATCAGATAAAGTAATCATAACAGAACTTATTCAAACTGGCTTATTAGTGTACTTCCGATAAAAGAGAAATTAAGAACTAATTTGAGAAACATCATTTTCCTTTAGTGTCATTAGCTTTAATTTATTTCCTTTCTTTTTTATGTCAAGAAAATGTCAAGTGGCCCTAATTACACGATAAAATAGAAATTTTAAACGGTGACCATTAGAAATTGTGCTATTGTGCATAACTCAGAGAAGGGGTCTTGCTCCTACATTTCCCTGTAGAATCGCAGAGAAAAATACAGATAGGATGAGAGGTGAAGAGCAAGAGAGTAAGAGAGATAGACAAGGATGTAGCTTTTCACAAAGATGAGTATACTTATCTTTCTAGAAAAAGAATATCTTATTTTGACAAAGAATTAAACACATAGCAGGAGAGCAAGAAATAAAGGTATTACTCTCTCCTTAGAAATAAGCACAGTTTTCCTATCTTCCTCCATCTATAAAACCCCTTGTTAATTTTGAATTCCACATTCCAAAGAATTCAGATTGATTTATAATATTGTATCCTTTAATTTCTCTAATACACTATAAGAAATAAAATGGTATGTTATGTTAGAAAAAAACTTCTCTAAATAATTATTAATATTACATTATCTTTTTTACACTCCTGTATTTTCAGGAGTCTCAAAATAACAAAGAAATATCTAGTGAGATCACAGAAAGTACAATGGTAATTATTTTTAATCTAATTTCCTTATTTTCAGGATGAGAAATCAATCTTAAAGCAGTTAAGTAACTTGCCCAAGGTAGTATAGGGCCACCAAATGCCATAATCATCTACTTATCAGATCAACTTATGACCCTAGTATCCTCTGCAGGACCACCAGACATTCAATCTAAGTTTTGACTGGGTTGCTCCCCATTATGACTAGCACACTGCCTGACATTGCAAAGGCACTCAGCACATATTTACATTAATGACTTTATTGGCAACATTGATGAATATGAGTGGATGTTCTCAAGGTACCTGTGCAACTCTGCTCAGCATTGGAGCCAGCTTTTGTGAATCAGAAACTTAAACAATTTGTGAAGCCATTTTTAAGAAAAAAGTATGCAAAATTAGACATGTAAACATGGAACAAAAGTAGCTGTTTATTTTGAAAGAGAAAATGAAATCATAAGACATAATAAAAATTTTTAAAAGGAGCGCATTAGTTCTATTGTTGTAGTAACAAATTACCACAAATTTAGTGGCTTGAAACAGTACAAATTCATTCTCTTACAGTTCTGGAGGCCAGAAGTCCAAAATCAGTTTCATGCTAAAGTCAAGTGTCGGCAGGGCCATTATCCCTCCAAAGGCTCTAGGGGAAAATCTGTCTCCTTCCCTTTTCTAGCTTGTTGAGCTGCATTCCTTGTATCCCCTGACTCGTGGCCCTTTCCTTGATGCTCAAAGCCAACAGCAAAGCAACTTGTTTGAGTCATCACATTGCTTTCCGTTTTTGTGTCAACTCTCATTTCTCTTCTCTCTTCTGAAAACACTCTTCATTGCATTTAGGTCCCACCTGCATAATCTGGGATAGTGTCCCCATCTGAGATCCTTAACTATTCATGTCTGCAAAGTCTCTTTTACCGTATGAGGCAACATTTCTGGGTTCCAGGTATTTGGACCCAGATATTTTTGAGGGCCATTATTCAGCCTATGACAAGGGGATAAATTAAAATCATCACAAAATAGTGATAAATATCATAATATTTACATGAATTAACTCCCTGTCACACTACTATAAAGTATTCCCCTCCATCTTTTGGCAGCACACTCTTTGATTCTTCATACGACAACATTTTACAATATTTTTTTCTATTTAGAGAATGGAAAGATGAGAACTTTTCCTCTAGTACAGTTAATAAAAATATGGTTTTTTATTATTATCAACAGCATGCCTAAAACATGTGATACCAGACACAGACATATGCACTATTTTTAGTGCATATCCAGGTTTTTTATGATGTCATATTAAAAATCATATAGAGCATTTGTACTTATATAACCTGAAAGAAGGAACCTCTGTTTTGACTAGGTGTTAATAAATTTGGTATTAAACAAATTTTACACAGTTAACGTTGGGAAGTATTTTGCACAGACCCGTTCCTGGCTCCATTCAGTTCTTTACTCTCCCATTCTTTCCGTGCCAGGCGCCACAGGACATATCCGTACCACAATTCACGTAGTCTTTTGTGACACAATGCAATGCTGTGCGGTCAACACCATGAGCAGCAGTAGAAGTATTTCTAGAACCCATCCCTACATTGGGGAGCGAAAAATAACTTAGCCATATATAAAAGAAACGTGAACCCCATAATTAAATCCTTTTAAACTCAAACTAAATGTGTTTCAAAATCAACTTTCCCTTAACTGGATCCAAAAAAATCTCACGGCACTATTAGAGCACCATGATACAGGGGCAAACGAGAAGGAGGGGAAGTCAGAGTGGAAAGAAACAGTGGTTTTAAATGGTTATGGTTAAAATATCTTACTTCAGCAAAACTTACAAAAACATATGGCCTCGTGAACTCATTGCCAGGCTCCTCTCAGGGCCTTGCAAGAGTCCACGGAACGAGAAGCCCTGGAGCTCAAGCTGCTTGGCTTTATAGGAATTCTGCCTCCCTTAGCTTGCAGGAACTTCTTTCTGCATACCACTAACAAATCAGTTGATAGCAAACACAGCTTAAGTAACCTACAAAAAACACTCTTAAATAATTTATTTTGAATTCCTCCCCATTTTCTACCAAACTCTGTGAACATCTGTATTCTTATTCATCATTAGCACATGTGTGAACTTCACTAATCTCAACTGCTGTCTACCTTTTGATTATTTTATGATCCTTTCAACTGCTTTAGCTAGCATCATTAATTTGAAATAACTGGGAATTAGTGAGTTATATGAACTATAGAGTCTTTCCTAAAGAAGTCTAAATTTAGTGACTTTAAGTAGCTGCAGTAGCAGAAAACGGCTTAACAAAATACTCCTGCATAGAGGTTCTATTGGGACATGTTATATCTAAGAGTTTGAAAACATTTTAAAAGAGCATATTCTTGTTCTGTACAAGTTTTAGATGTCTACATGTAAATTAAATAACAGATCATCCTTTTTGGTTGATTAGACGTTTCCCCTGAAATATTTCAGATTCCTAATTAGCTTTGACCAATTTGGACAAAAAATCCATGAACTTGACTTGACCAAACTTTATTCAGGCTTCTCTCCTCCCAACAGGCCCCTGATTTTGGCCCACACTTGAGCTAAAGCAAGCACGGGAACATAGAACAACCTCCTTAAAAGCCCCTTCTGAGGATCTACTGTCCCCAAAGAAAAATATTCTCTGTATGGTAACTCAGTTACACCACCTGCCTACCCAACTCCACCCACCCCTGGTTCTTTCTAGACTGATTTACTCCTTAAGTCTTGGAGTATTCTCCTTACTGCAATAATCTTTTTAAATAAAGTCTGTTTTCAC
The DNA here is from genome assembly GCF_041296235.1 of Equus asinus. Classification (NCBI taxonomy): domain Eukaryota; kingdom Metazoa; phylum Chordata; class Mammalia; order Perissodactyla; family Equidae; genus Equus; species Equus asinus. The sequence goes on from NC_091798.1 coordinate 67,783,906, forward strand.
TTGACTGTATTTGTGTTTTATTTGACAGCTAGTTAAGTTGTCCATTAACCTTTTAAAATCCAGGTTATCTGCAGTCCATATGACCGAAAATTAAATATTGGCCATTTGCAAATTAATAAGATTTCATTTTCTTTATATGCTGAAACCTATGCCTGTTTATTTTATTGAGGTACAATCAACATAACACAAAATTCACCATTTTGATCATTTTAAAATGTACAATTAATTGGCTTTAGGATATTCACAATATTGTCCAACCACCAACATTATCTAATTCCAGAATATTTTCATCAGCCCAAAAAACGGATCCCATATCCACTAATCAATCACTCTACATTCCCACCTCCTTCTAGACCCTGGAAATGTTAATCTGTTTTCTGTTTATATGTATTTGCTTATTCTGGGCATGTTATATAAATGGAATCATATAATATGTAGCCTTTTTTGTCTCACTTCTTTCACCTAGTGTGATTTCAACATTCATTCATATTGTAGCATGTGTCAGTAGTTCAGTCCTTTTTAAGGATGAATAATATTGCATTTTATAGATATGTCAAAGATTGTTCATTAGTTGACAGACACTGGGTGGCTTCTACATTTTAGCTATTGAGGTTACCACTGATAAGAATATTAATGTACAAGTTTTTATTTGAATACCCATTTTTAGTTCTCTTGAGTTTAAAAGCATGGGAGTGAAACTGCTACATCACATGGTAACACTATGGTTAACTTTTTGAAGAACAGTTAAACTGTTTTCCACCGTCACTGAACCATCCTTCATTTCCACCATCAATGTATGAGACTTCAGATTTCTCCACATATTTGCCAACACAGTTTTTTCTATTTTTTCTTGACCATCCTAGTGGATATGAAGTAGAATCTCATCGTGGTTTTGATTTGCATTTCCCTAATGAGTAATGATGTAACAATGATCGCAAATGAGTAATAATTTTCCTGTGCTTATTGACCATTTGTACATCTTCTTTGGAAAAACGTCTATTCAAGTCCTTTGCCCATTTTTTAATTGAGTTTTGTCTTTTTATTATTCAGTTGAAAGTATTTTTTATATATTCTAGTTATTATGCCCTTATCACATATTTGATTTACAAATATTTTATCCTGTTAATGGGTTGATTTTTCATTTTACTGATAGAATACATTGGTATAAATTTTTTTTCGACAAAATCCAATGTAACTATTTTGTTGTTGTTGTTGTTTCTGCTTTTGGTGTTATATCTAAAATCCCACTGCCAAATCCAAAGTCGGGAAGATTTACCACATCCCAACTTCATTCTTTTGCATGTGTAACCACATTCATTGGTAGTTTTCATACAATCCTACCAATGGTCTTGGCATCTTTGTCAAAAATCAATGTACCAAAGATGTATAAGTTTATTTCTGGACTCTCAAGTCTGTTTTATTAGTCTGTATGACTATCCTTATGCCGGTATCACACTATTGTGTATACTGTAGCTTTATAGTAGTTTTGAAATTGAGAAGGATCATTTCTCCAACTTTGTTCTTCTTTTACAACATTATTTTAACTATTCGGGACCTCTTGCAATGCTATCTGAATTTTAGGATCATTTTTTTTCCAAAAAAGGCAGTTGGAATTTTGATAGAGATTGCATTAAATTGGAGTATTACGCTGGAGTATTGTCTTCTAAACCATTAAATCTTCAAATATTTGAACATGGTCGATATTTCCAGATATTTAGCTCATCTTTAATTTCTACCAACAGTTTTGTAGTTTCTAGTGTACAAGTCCCTGGTTAAATTTATGCCAAATTAGTTTACTGTTTTTGATACTATTGCAAATGAAGTTATTTTATTCATTTTATTTTCAAATTGTTCTTTGTTAGTGCATAAATATACAACTGATTTTTGTACGTTGATCTTATAGCTGCAACTTAGCTGAATTTGTTTATTTGTTGTAATAGGAATACAGATTGGGAAGTAAAAAATAAAAGTGTCTTTTTTCACAATGAAATGATTGTCTATGTAGAACATCTGAGAGAAGTGACAAAAAAGTCCTGCAACTAATAAGTGATTATAGCAAGGTAGCAGGAGACAAGTTTAGTATACAAAAGTCAATCACTTTCCTATATACCAGCAACTAAAAAATGTAATTTGAAATTAAAAACACAATACCATTTTCACTGTCACCCACTAAAATGAAATACTTGGGTATAAATCTAACAAAATATTTATAAGATCTATATGAAGAAAACTATAAAACTATGTTGAATGAGCTCAAATAAGAACTAAATAAATGAAGAGATATCCCATGTTCATGGATGGGAAGACCCAGTGTTGTCAAGAAGTCAGTTCTTTCCAACTTGATCTATAGATTCAATGCAGTCCCTGAAATCCCACCAAGTTATTTTGTAGATATCTTCAAACTCAAACTGATTTTAAAGTTTATACGGAGAGGCAAAAGACCCCAAATAGCCAACACAATATTGAAAGAGAAAAACCATGCTGGAGGACTGACTCTACTCCACTTCAACACTTATTATAAAGCTACGGTAATCAAGACAGTGTGGTATTGGTGAAAGAATGGATAAATAGATCAATAGGAACAGAATAGGGAGTCCAGAAATAAACCCCCATAAATATAGTGAACTGATCTTTGACAAAAGAGCAAAGGCAACACAATGGAGCAAGGATAGTATTTTCAACAAATGGAGCTGGAACAATTGGGCATCCATATGCAAAAAAGTGAATCTAGACACCAACCTTACAACCTTCATAAAAATTAACTCAGGGGCTGGCCAGGAAGCATAGTGGTTAAGTTTGCACGCTCTGCTTCGGCAGGCTGGGGTTCAAGGGTTTGGGTTCAGGCATGCACCTATACACTGCTCATCAAGCCATGCTGTGGTTGCATCCCACATACAAAATAGAGAAAGATTGGCACACAAAGATTAGCTCAGTGACAATCTTCCTCAAGCAAAAAGAGGAAGATTGGGAACAGATGTTAGCTCAGGGATAATCTTCTTCACCAAAAAAGAAAAAAAAATTGACTCAAAATGATCATCAACCTAAATGTTAAATGCAAAATTATAAAACTTCTAGAGGATAACAAAAGAGAAAACCCAGATGACCTTGGGTATGGTAATGCCTCTTTAGATGGAACAACAAAGACACAATCCATGAAAGAAATAATTGATAATCTAGACTTCATTAAGATTAAAAACTTCTGTTCTGTGAAAGATAATGTCAAGAGAATGAGAACACAAACCATAGACTGGGAGAAAACATTTGCAAAAGACACTGTTGATGAAAGACTATTATCCAAAATATACAAAGAACTCTTAAAACTAAACAATAAGAAAACAAATAACCTAATTAAAGAAAAAGGCCAAAGTCCTTAATAGACACCTCATCAAAGAAGACATACAGATTGCAAAAAATAAAGCATATAGAAGGTGCTCTACATTATACGTCATTAAGGAAATGCAAATTAAAACAACAAGATACCACTCACACATATTAGAATGGCCAAGTCTAGAACACTGACAGCACGAAATGCTGCTGAAGATGTGGAGTAACAGGAAGTCTCTTTCATTAGTGGGAGGAATGTAAAGTGTAACAGCCACTTTGGAAGATAGTTTGGCATCTTCTTACAAACTAAATATACTCTTACTATATGATACAGCAGTCCTGCTCCTTGGTATTTACCTTGAGGAGTTGAAAATTGTGTCTCCACATGGTTTATTCACAAGTGCCAGAACTTAGAAGTAGCCAAGGTGCCCTTCAGTAGATGAATGATAAATGATCTGTAACATATCCAGATAGTGGAATATTATTTATTGCCAAAAAGAAATGAGCTATCAAGCTGTGAAAAGGCATGGAGGAAACTTAAATGTATGTTACTAAGTGAAGGAAGCCAATCTAGAAATGCTACACATTGTGTAAATCCAACTATATGACATTCTGGAGCAAGCAAAACTATGGAGACTGTAAAAAGATCAGTGGTTACCAGGATTTTGGGGTGGGGAATGAGATAGAGAAATAGGCAGAGAACAGAGGATTTTTAGGGCGTTGAAAATACTCTCTATGATGTTATAATGATGGATATATGGATTTAAAATCTGTTTCAAACCCATAGCATGTGTAACACCAATAGTGAACGCCAAGGTAAACTCTTTACTTTGGGTGGTCATGATCTATCGATACAGGTTCATCCTCGCTAAAACATGTACCATTCTAGTGAGCGATGTTGGTAATGGAAGAAGCTCTGCATGTGTGGGAGCGGCAAGTATATGGGATATGTCTGTATCTTCCTTTCAATTTCATTGTAAACTTAAAATTGCTCTAAAAAAAAACCTCTTGGGGCCGGTTCCATGGCCGAGTGGTTAAGTTTGCGGGCTCCGCTGCGATGGCCCAGGGTTCGGATCCTGGGGACGGACATGGCACCACTCGTCAGGCCACGTTGAGGCTGCGTCCCACATCCCACAACTAGAAGGACGTGCAACTAAGATATACAACTGTGTACGGGGGGTGTTTGGGAGATAAAGCAGAAAAAAAAATTGTCAACAGTTGTTAGCCCAGGTGCCAATCTTTTAAAAAAAAAAAAAAAAAACCTCAAGTAAAACAAACTAAAAATAGAACAGAATATTCCAGGACTGTGGGACAACTACAAAAAGAATAATATATACAAAATGGGAGTAAAAAAAGCAAACAAAAAGAACAGAAGCAATATTTGAAACAATAACGATTGAGAATTTCCCCAAAATAATATTAGACACTAAGCATTTTTGAACAGTATGGAATGTTTTACCAGTGATAGTGAGTCTTAAAATTCATTTCAGTCAGGTAAAGGGCATGGCAGGCAAGAAAGTAAGGGGAGACTTTACAACCATAAAATCAAAATAATTTCAGTTTACATGGCGATACTAATGCACAGATAAAAAACGTTTTAATCTGAAGTCTTACATTTAGCATTTGAATTAGCATTGAACGTTCTAATACCTTTCAGAAAGTTTACCTTTCCTACACCCAGTTTTATAAGGCTGTGTAAAAAGGTTACACCATTTTCAAATATTTTGGGAGAAATTTAACTTGTTTAAATCCATTGGAAAGCAAAATAATTTTTCTAGCAGATGAATAGGTTACAAATTGTGAAGATTTTCAAAAGAACCAGAACTTCACTTTACTTTCCTCCTCCTCTTTTTGAATTTGCGATGTGGTGAGCAAAAGTGACAGCAGTAGGTTTGTGCAACCCTAGTTGTGCCTTTGGCTGTTCTCTCTCTCTCTCTCTCTCTCTCTCTGTTGAATAAGTAGTCCCCCTTTTCCCTGGAGATACATTCCAAGACCCCCAGTGGATGCCTGAAACCCTGGATAGTATTGAACCTTAGATATGCTATGTTTTTTCCTGTACATATATACTGGACGTGTGACAGCAAAACCAGCATAAATTTCTTTTTCCTTCTTCACAATTTCACAGATAGAGGATTTGTTCTTACTGTAAATCTTAACAACCTCAGCATATGACTTTTTTTTCCCTTATTAAGCCAAGAACTTTCACCTTTTCACTTAAAGGAAGTACTTTATGGCTTCTCTTTGGCATATCCAAACGGCTAGCATCACTACTCTTGTGCTTTGGGGCCATTATTAAGTAAAATAAGGGTTACTTGAACACAAGCACTGAGATAAAGAAACAGTTGATCTGATAACAAAGATGGTTCTTACAGGAGCAGGTAGCTTATATAGCGTGTATCCCCTGGACAAAAGAATGACTCATGTCTTGGGTGGGACAAAGCAGTGGGATGGGGTGAGATTTCATCACACTACTCAGAACGGCAGATGATTTAAAACTTAGTTGTTTATTTCTGTAATTTCCCATTTAATATTTTTGTACTGCAGTTGGCTGCCGATAACTGAAACCACAGAAAACAACACTGTAGATAAGAGAAGACCACAGTATTTCAAGTCCCATTTGCTTAGTTACAGCAAGAGAAAGATAGCTTACCGTTAATTTGCATTTCAATCTTTCAAATACCTGTAAAGTGAAAAACAGTTCCATGATAACATTTTATTAGCAGAGCTAAGTACAATTTAGTGTTAATATATGAAAGATTCCTCAGTTCACTTTAATTCCTGATAAAGTAGGCTGAACAGTCTATTAACATAACAAGCTTGTAAAGTGTTTAACACTGTTTACCTAATATATACTCTATTATCCATGAAAGTTGACTGATTTCTGTGACAGTAAAATTAGAAATTGACATTTATTTGGAAACATGATGATTTAAGTGTGTGTAATATGCATTAAAATACAAATTTAATCAATTTGATATATTTTCCACAAAGTCTTGTTAGAAGTCTAGGCTTAATTTTATATATATTCAGATAGAGTGAAGAAATATTGCTTGAATAATATAGTTAATGAATGTCCATTATGAACAAATATTAAAGCTCAAAACTCCACAGTTACTTTTAGACATAATTATAACAGAATAAAAATGAGAAGATGAATTTAAAATTTTTGTTCAAAATAAGCATTCTATTCTTTGATTGGTTTGTATGTATCGTATTGCATTATGTTAAGGCATTTGAATGGTAATGAAGTCTTCACCAAGACACTGGGAAAAAAACTGACTTCTAAATTATGGGTTTTTTTTCAGTGTAGCATAAAAGTATAAATAATATTGGGACAAAAATAACCTCTTAAGATATAAAAGCTCTTTCTTTTTTCATTGCTCCCTCCTGTTATTTTCTCCATACTCCACATATTTGGCTATTATTCTATGTACTCAAATCCTCCAAATGTCAGAATAATACAATGTATTGTAAAAAGTTCAATCCAAATACGGAATTTCAAATTGGAAGAAAGAAAACTCCAAAGTGAATGCCTCTTCTCACAAGATGCCATCCTATATTGAAGTTAAAGGTTGACTTTTTTACTGGAAGTCAAACAAATGGTGACAGCCGAGAACATGTAAAGTAGATTTAAAAACACCAATTATGAATGTCAGACTTAAAATTACTGAAAAACATTTTCTAGATTAGGTCATCAGTTTTAATAGGACTCCTTCTGTTTTTGTTTTTTGTCTTTTCTTCTGGCTGGTTAATGTGTATCGTTGTGAAACAAAGGCTGAGCTCAGGAAATGCCTGCAAGAGCATTGCCTAACTTCTAGCCAATAATTACTGACACTATTTTTTGGTCCACTTCTTCTGAAAATATCTAAGTATGCTTTGAATTGCTTATTATTTTAATTTTCAGAAAAGAGTATAATTCTTCAGGTGGGGCGTAGGTAGAAAAGGTCACAGTATCCCTATTACAACAATTTGTAATTTTTTCTTTTTTTATGTTCTACAAAGTTCCAAATTTTTACGGGAAGATTCTCATCTATATTAATTCACAATGGTAAAATACATTAGTTACCAGAGAGGAATAATTTGCAGCCACGTACTCAATCACTCCAGGAGTTCAGATGATCTGGCTGGCCCTTGCTTCTCTTCTTACATGATCCTGTCTCCATCCTCCCAGTTCAGACCAGTTGGATTTGGGGAAATTGCTCTTTTTCAAGATGTAAGAGGAGTAGGTCAGCTCTGCCTTTGGATTTAAACACTTGTACTCTCTTTGACCTTTGATTAATTCCTGATGACAGCCAGGTGACCTGAGAGGTTAATGTACTGACACAACCACCTAAATGTAGCTAAATGACACAGAACGCTAGAATCCTAGCTCCAACCTCCATAGCACTTTATTATCATCACCCTCACCCGCACTCACACCCTCACCTGAGTGCTGATCATTTCCACTGGACATTTACAAGCTCAATAATATAATTTGTTGAAAAAGGTCTCCTTACTAGTGAATTAAACTCTACTTTGAAAGTAGTTGTACGTTGTGAACATTCAGCTACATTTTGTCATTTTAAGTGCTTATAGAATGTCACTAAAAGTGCATGTTATTTTCTTTCCTCTGTTATTTTTTATTTCAGTCTACTTTAAAATTTCACCGTGGTATATGTCAGTAGAATGAAGTTAACATTTATTGGCCTCTCTGCTAGATGTGTTTTGCCCCCTTGCCCTGCATCCCTAAATCTCCTGTGACAGTTCAGAAGAGGCCACAGTAGACTTCAAATGAGGGACACAAATTTGATTTCCACTTACTCCGTTCACCTGGAGGCAGTTTTCACCATCCAGGTAAACAAAACAGGTGTGATCCTGCAGCTGGGACATTTGATCCAGCAACTGTCTACAGCATCACTAAGAAGACACAACGGTTGCTCTTTGCCCATGGCTAGCAGAAGGGGCATTTTCTGAATTTATGTGAGGAGACTTAGATTTCAAAAAAAGAAATTCTTCAGGAATTTCTATCATTCTTTAATACATTTCCTCCTTTTGAAAGCTTGGCTTCCTTATATAGCATTTTTTTTCTTTTTTTCGGCAATGTTCTTCTTCCCGTCTTTCTTTGCCTGTTAATCTCAGATTTTTGGTCGGGAGCATTACAACTTGCTGGTTTGACTCTCCCTCTATTTAGCCTTCACAATGTGGAAACATACGTGAAGCATCATGCCAGGTGAATCTAATTCATCCTTTGATCTTAAAAGTAAATAGCCTGCACTCTAAAAGAGTCCCTAATGAATCCTAATACACGAGTAGTACTTTCTAGTTAACAGTGGACTTTTACATACAATCATACTTTCATTTTTACTCCTATAATAATTCCAGGAATTTTTTCCAGGGCTTCTGTGGTTGTTTCTATTTTTAATGAAAGAAACTGGACATTGCATAATTGAAGTGCTCTCTGATCCACTCTTGATTCCAGTAGGTGTTATTATTTTTACCATACCATTATGGAATAGTGTGTATAGCGAACTGCTCCATCTTGTGAGTTCCTTAAGGGCTTTGACTGGGTCTTGTTGGGGGTTAGCATAGGAAGTGGCACATAATATGTGTTTATGAATGAGTTCTAAATATAGTAAAGGCACTAACTAGTAAGTGGCAGAAGTATTATTTAAATTTAGTCATCCAAATTTAAGTTTTAAGCTCTTTTCACTCAAATTTGTTGCCACCTAGCCCTATAATTAGGCAACAAGCCCATTAGTTAAGTCATCTTTGTTAAATGAGAGATGCTTTATACAACCTAGATTGCCAAGTGACAATAGCAATGAGATAAAGAATAGGAGATTCCTTGTAAAAATTTATGTTTTGTCTTGATTTTCCTCCCCAGTGGAGCAGGTCACCCATCCACTTCACCATTATCATTTCTCTTAGTGGAAGACATTCAAAACTCTTCCTGTTGTTATTGCCTTTTTAGATTTAAGCTGCATTGTATTTTAACTTTTCAGAAAACACGTCAAAAAAAGTACTCTTTTTTATCATCAAAAATGAAAAATGCATACAGCTGACTTGTAAGAATCTGAGGGTCAAAGTTTGCATGAATTGAAGGAGAGGCTCAAAGTGAATTAAAAAATAAGGGCCTTAATGCTTATTTGCAAAGATAATTCAACTGGTAAACTAATTTTCTTCCCCTAAAGAGTTAAAAAGAAAGAAAATTAGATGAAACAATTGTTGACTAGCTTGAAAGAATAAAAAGTTGGTTGAATGAACTTTGAGATTAATGCTAAATTCATACGAATTACAATTTTTTTCCTCCATTCAAAGCAAGAATAGCATCAAAAAGACAGAGTTTCACTCCTAAATTCATAAACTTCTGGAATAAGGTATTTTAAAAGTAAATGCAGTTTGCAACTGTGTCGTAGCATCACCTACATGCATTTTATTCAGGGAATCTTTCTATAACTGTTTGAGTCAAGACACTTAGCTCCTTATGTTTTAAAAGCATTGAATCTTCAAATTATACCACCGAAAGTGCAAAAGCGCGGAACCAAAGGACATTATATTTCAAATATGAATCTAGTATTTTTCATTAGAAAGAAATAGGAGAGAAGGAGAGAGAGAGGCTGGGTGGTGGTGGGAGGGGGATATGACTTCCCGATCAAGGCTATTTGATCAAGGCTATTTTCCTTAGTTTTGCAACTATAGGGCTGAAGTGAACCTTGCGAAGTCATCTGGTGCAGCCCTTTGCCTTGAGGCAAAACTACGTCATTGAAGCAGATGAGAATCAATACCGTTCATTGAGACTCCACAGAGAAGCTCATCCGTAGCCTCCTTCATAACCTCTGAATCTTTTTCTTGTGGCTGTTTAAAATGGTTGCGATCCATATGGTTCTCTGACGTCTTGAGATTCCTTTAGGAGAAATGAACAATAAGCTTCTGAAACAAATCAGACCCCCTTTAAGGAGATCTTTGATCACAAGTCTAGAGATTACTTTAAAGTATTGAACTAGGAGAGAACCTCACAATTTAAATTTAAAAAAAAAGAAGCCAAATACCAAATCATTAGCATACTTAAATATAAACTGCTCAAATCATGTTACTATTAAAATGGTTTATTCATTTATTGAAAGAGACCTACTATCCAATGCTCGGTAGAAAAAATACAATGTTTATAATTGTGTTGATGTTTTAGGTTGTGGAGAGCTTCGAAAGAAAAGAAATCTACTCATTCTTTACTTCAATAAAGCCCTTTTCCATGTTGGGTAGGTCAGAAAAGAAAACTGCTTAAACAAACCAGGTAATTATTCAAAAATAACAACAACAAAAAGTACAGATAGTATATAACTGCTATTTATAAAAGCTTATTGACTGAGAACATATTTACGGAGCTCATATAAATTAATACAAATTTCTGAGAACCTGAGCTAAGATTACTCATATGCCCAATATGTCATATGTGTTTCCTAACTTCAAAATCAATAAATTTTAACTTCTTATTTTGCTTTGCTTTTCTAACTTGTAACACTATCATTCTTAATTCCATATCTACTCCTTCCTTCCATCTACTCCCTTTCCTACAACACACAAATGTGGAGACTTATTATATTTTATGGCACACTTATTTGCCAAATGAATGATGTAATAAGTTGATTGTGTAATTTAAATGTGTTAATTTTTGCAGCATTTTTTGTTATAGCAGTCTCCATGATGTTTGAAACCATCTTTGACAGAATTACTTCATGTATTTATAACACAACCGTAGATTTATTATGCAGGATTCCATAATGCATTCAAAATTTGCAAATATTTTCATCAATCTTGATATTTTTCATATTCTTTTTTTTAATTTATGGTAAGTACTTTTTTATAAACCCCTCTTTATTTGGATAATTTTCGCTTTGTTCTTTTTTCATGATGACACTATTCAAACATACAAAAAAGCAGAGAAAAGAGTACAAAGAATTTCATCATACCCATCATCCATCATCAACCTTAAAAATTATCAATATAGGGGCTGGCCCCGTGGCCGAGTGGTTAAGTTCGCGCACTCCGCTGCAGGCGGCCCAGTGTTTCATTAGTTCGAATCCTGGGCACGGACATGGCACTGCTCATCAGACCACGCTGAGGCAGCGTCCCACATGCCACAACTAGAAGGACCCACAACGAAGAATACACAACTATGTACCGGGGGGCTTTGGGGAGAAAAAGGAAAAGATAAAATCTTTAAAAAAAAAAATTATCAATATAAATTTGTTTTCTTCACTTTCTCTTTCTATATAGTAGTCTATTAAAGTAAACATGGGGTATTACAGTCCTTGTAATATTTAATCAGAATTTTTTAAATGACAATAACGTTAATCACTCAAGTTTCAAAATGATCTTTCCATGAAAATTGATAATGTCCCATATAATTCAGCTTCATCCTGAAAAGGTACTATTCCTCGAATTGACTATGGGATCATAAGCAAGAAATAAAAATCATCAAGACACCTCGATAATTCTGGACGGCAGATGCGTCATGATCACATCCTGTGCAATTAGATTAGAAATGTAGATGGAATTTGTGGACTGCAGAGAGCTACTAAGCAAGTAGGAATATAATGTAGATTTGAATTGGGGATTTACTGTGTTCATACCATGTCAATGTCTTTTAGATAGAAATTAATAAGGACCTAGTATTTGATACACCCTAGTATCCACTTATATAATTTGGGAAAATCTTTAGCAATCCATCAACAAGGAATAGAGGAAGAAAATAAAAATTTCATGGCATAGGGAAATTAAAGCAAAACAGCTTTCAAAAACTATCCTAGAGAGAAAACAAAGAATTTAAAAATTTAAAAGAGAAGAATGTTTATATAATTAGCTTAGACAAAGACAGCTAGTTAAAATAGAGAAAAGCGAGCCTATAGTATAGTTTGATTGTTAGAGCCAACAAAAGACAATTTTTTAAAAAATAGTGATTTTGGAAAATCTCCAGCAAAGTTTTGAAAACTAATCATTCACAACCTTCTCTGAGCATATACTCTAGTGTTCCATTTGTCCCTCTTGTTTTGCTTTGATACAGCTCAGCCCGAGCAGCTGTAGCATCTTTCACCACACCCAGTGATGCTCAAATGTACTGAGGGAGTTAGGTCTGTAAATCCTGCCCTCAGTATAGTAGAATCTCCTCCAGGGGATATATGTAGTTAGATATTCAAACCTTAGTATCACAGTATAAAACTGATGTTATAATACAAACTTTGAAGGAGTGAAAACAAGTCCTAATTAAGAAAAATTTCTCAATGAGTGAGGGTACACATTATTACAGAAGTAACAGTCTATCTAATAATTTTAGTATAATTTCCCATGCATGCATATTACTAAATGACTAGAAATTTGGATTTTCAGTGCAGTGATGTTGCAAACAGAGGTATTTCTATATGCTGCAGCTGGTATCACAAACTAACATGCCAGGTGTTCTCAGTTTTAGTGCTGAAAATGTCTAAAAGATATCCACAATAAAATGATCCATGAATATATGCTGGTTTTCAGGAAAGAGAATCATGCTGTGACCATGCTTTCTTTCTAAAAGGAATGAAGGAAAATACCCTGGAACTTTCAAACAACAAGTATCCTAAAGTTCGTTGATTTCTATAAAGCTTTTGATAGCCATCCCTCTGCCTTTTAATTGGGTTTATTCCTGGAAGCTATACTCTCTTCCAGTGAAGTCTTATTTTGAAGATTGTCAAGGCAATCCATGGAGGAGACGAAGTGCTGATTCAGTCGTAGGCCTCTTCCAACACAAGGGCATCATTTTCTTTCTTCATCTATCATTTTACTTCACACATTGCCAGTAGAGTTTTCTGGAAAGTAAGGTGCTACTGGGTATGACAGTAAACTTCCCATGAAAAAATGTGATCCTACCTTAATGATGTCATCTTTTGGCCCGCACTGAAATTTAAGAGATTTATCTAAACCGTAATCCTAATTAAAGGAAGGTTAAGTTTTTAAGAAAACCAATAATAATTATCATTTATTTAGTCCAAGTTCTAATCTATATAAAATACATATAGTATATATACATTGTATAAACTATATATAAAATATAGAGAGAATGTAATATGTGTGTGTATACGCACATATACACAAACACACATTATCCAATATATACAATGTCTACCTTTGTGGGTTGAATAGATTAGAACTGGCGCTAAATAAATGATACACCCACCCACACAGCCATATATTGACAATAACACTTCAAAGCTATTATTATTCTTATTTTCTGGATGCAAACACTAAAGTTTAGGAAATTAAGTATTTCTCAGCACCATGTCACACGTAAGTGGTAGACACAGATTAATAAAATCCTACTTTGCTTGACTTGTGGCCTAAACTTCTCTCTCTCTGTGGTATATTCAAGATTGGGCTAATCCTTAGGACAAAGGAAACCTGGAGTTAGTTGTCATTTTCCTATTGTTGTTTTTCTTAAAAGAATGAAAGAGCCTACAGCTGTAGGAAACTTATTCCATCATCTTGCTGTAACAAGATTTTTCTGTAATGTTAATATCCAAAATATATATCAATATGCCTAGGCATAGGGAAAGCAAGCAAACAAAAGGAAAACAGAAAAAATACACGCATGCGAAACAACAGCAACAAAATCCTCAGGAACTAACAGCAGGATGAACTGAGTCTTTTTCCTTCACTAGTTAAAATCAAAAGAAAATGGATTATTTGATCCAACTATTTGATGTGAGGAATCTTCACCGAATAGAAAGCGGAAACCCAGTAGGAACCTCCCCTCTCAGCCAACACTGATAATGAGCTAGTGTGTACCAGGCCAGTCATACAGTTAGCAGAGCTAAATCCTTTCACACAAGTGGTTGTATAGGCTCTGCCTTGAGACCCCTGAGGCAGAATTCCGCCCCCAGCCAGCTCTCCTGGCCCTTTCCTTAACTGGCAGCTAAAGGATGAGTGAACACAGGGCAGGAACAGGTGCTGGAGAACCTGTACCCGTCTGTTCTGATTGATCCAAGCACAGGCACACTCGTGGTTATGTGATTGGAAAGTCATTGCTGCTGTCAGCACAAATCACATTATTTCAGGAGGAATAAGTAGTTAAATAAAAATGAAAGGGCATATTTAACTGCTCATTGTATCATGCAAGGCTGTCTAAGCATAAAAGCAATGGAAGAAATTTCAAAGAGAAAGGTGGATTGCTTTTACAATCTTTCAAACAAGGTCTACATACAAAATTAAATGGTACATTGGAAAATATGTAACACAAATATAACAGAAAAAGTATTAATATAGACATTTCATAGCTTTAAATATAAAAGTAATCGAACACCCAAATAGGTAAAAGAAAACTGGAAAAATATTCAACAGTTTATGGAAAAATCCAAATAAAGAAATTAATTTTTTACACTACAGTTCTGCAATTAATCAAAGAAATAAAACTTGCTACAACAGTATATCATTTTCAACTAAGAATTTAGCATAATTAATCTCTTAAATAATGACATTCTCCAATTTGAAATGTCTCAATGATTTTTCTCACAAATGCAATGAGATACTCAACCCCCAGTTATGCAATATCTGTTGGCAGTGACAGTGAAAGACACTTATAGGTTTTAAATAGGTTTTATATATTTATAATTGAGTAGAGGTTGTTATGCTAATTAATGTTATACCATATAAATCATTACTTAAAATGTTACTGTCTATAAGATTAATAGACTATACAAATGAACTAATTGAAAAATCTCAATTCCTGGACAAGATATGGTTCTCAATATCCTTTTCAAAATCAAGGTGCATTTTCAAGACTAATTTGATGTTAATTACAATAATTATATTAAGTATAGTTAGAATATTTTCTTTCCTTGATCCTAATTTTACATTTGAATTATGTAACACCAACTTTACTGTACATGTATATTTTGTTATACTTATCTTACATCTTTTTTTTGGAAAGAAGTGTGGTGTACGTTTAGACATATAAATTATATTAGGATAACTTTGAAATATTCTGTCTTTAATTTCTTTGGGAACAATTGGGGGCCAAAACAGCTCTTGCTTTGGCTTATTCTCGGGTATTTTCTAAGGAAGTCTTCTTAAGAGGACCTTCTGTCGTATCTACTCCTGCTTTCCAATGAAGTGTCACTGTACAAAAGTGCCATTTTAACATTATAATTGCATTTCTTTTAGCAACAGAGGTGTGAATCATTCATAGTTGAACCACAATGCATACACTTCTTAAAAACTTGTGTTTTAAAAACATTATACATCTAAAAAGGTTGTTACTGGAAATATGCATTACTTTATAATTAACCAAACCTACAACAAATTAAAGTGCTGATTGTGAAGGCAAAATAACACTAATCTATAATTATAATCAAGAATAGCAGCAACTGAAAAGTATAGCCAACTCAAGACGAAATTTTTATGGAATGCAAGAGCCACAAGAGACTTCTTAGTTGAATCCAAAGTAACCATAAAAAATGCATTCATATTGTATACTTTCCAGACTTTGGTAGACCTCAATCATTTATTTAATAATTTATTGGTTGTTTGTACATAAAAACAAAATTACGTGGAGTTTTCTGTCATTTGCTTTCTTTACAAAAAATGAAAAAAAAAAAGAACTTGATTTGTAAGCTCCATAAGACCCCTGGAAGAGCACTTGTTACTCTAGGCTTGGGTCACACCATAAAAATCACTAAAACTAACAAACCAAGCAAGAAAACAAAACAGAGCAATATACTTCAAAATTCTTATTGTTAGCCTATCCTGGCACTTCCAATTTAATTCCTATATATTGATGTCATTGATTGAGCATTTTTCTTCCTAGAGAGAAATGTGATTACATAGATATCTGTGTTTATTAGATGGCACTGACTTATAATTTTCAATGGCGAAGTGTAGACATCAGAGGATCCCAGATGATCCTTTGCTAATAAATATACATTCCTGTAGATAGGAGTTAATTAGCATAATGGTTAAATGATCTAGATTGCTTAGTTTCAAATGCCATTTCCTCAGATTACTAATTGATACCTTATCTCTTTAAATCTCCATGTCCTCATCCTTGGAGATTAACAATGGCATCCATCTCCTAAAGTTGCTGTGAAGATTAAATAGAGTAACTCATGTGTGCTGTTTTTGATGGTATACGGTACGTAGTGGAGACCCAAGCAATTTTCACTATTATTATTATTGTATATGGAACTTTAATTAATTTTTACTGTTGCAGGAAAAACATCATAGAAAAACTGTTTAAAGTTTTCATATTAAAATATTGAATGCATCTTTCTGCTTAGTCCAAAACCCTTTTGTTTAAGTATCATGCCACATTGCACATTTAATATATTACATAAGTTGCTTTGACCCGTCCCTTGTTTTGAACTAGAGTTCATAAAAGAGATGTTATCATGTTTCTTTAATGAGAAAGAGATGCTAATCATTCGTAGAATTGTTGAATATGCCAAAAAGCATTTCTAGTGGTTTTAGATGATCTATGAACAAGATTTAGAGTGCACACATGCTGGCCAGATCTAAATTCCCAGTATCACTTTTTCTCTTTCTTACTCATGCATACACATATACATGTCCTTAAATATTTTGATAAAATTCTACATCAAGTCCAAGAAATAAAAGTAAGGAAATTTAGTCCTATGATAATTTCTTCTCAAATGAGATAATTTCTCCTGGAGTGAATGAATTGATGTTTTTGTTGCAAATTGAATGCTTAGAAGTTTGTGCTTGGAATAGTGCCCTGTCCAGGCAATATATTTACTGACACATTTTTCCCTCTGTTCCATAAACAGCATTTTTTTTTTCAAATTCATTGTTAGCATTTAGTTTGGGGAAAGCCTTGTATTCATAGCAGTTATTTTTCTAAGATGATCTAACAAAAATCAATGATGATAAAACCATTAACACAGTTTTTTTAATTTATAATAGATTCTCTACACATCAATGAAGGCCTGAACATTTTGGATGACTGGAAGAGTATGTATAAAAATTTATAAGAATATTCATGGTGGGAAACCACCATTCCCTGGAAAGAGATGACCAAATTTGCTTGATATAGAGACTATATATTATTAAAGTTCTAATGCAAGGTCATTTGTCCAAAATATCCCTTTATTATTAAAATGGAAAGTAATTTATTTAATTTTGTTTATATTCAACCCTTATGGGTCATTTGGTTTATTACAAATTTGACAAGAAAATAACGTAATCTTTTGAAAGCAATATAGAAAATTGGTAACACAATTGTGACACATAGGGTGGGTTTTCCATAATTATATAACCTCATCCAAATTCCAGGAAGTTGCATTTGTTCCCTAACATATGGATGATGGAAGTGACGACTAAGTAGACATGATGCCAGTGGTCACTTACTCCAAATGTTCTCAAGTGGTGGTCAAATGAACTGTCACAGGATTGGCTCTATAGGTATGACCTCAAAAGAAAAACATTAGGGAGCCTCAATCATGGATAATAGTTAGTAGGTCTGAAGTGGATCTAGAAATCTGTGTATTCTCCTCCTACCAGGGCCTTCTAAAAAAAAATGGTAAACGATCCAACAACTCTTTTTAACATATAAGAAACCTGGAACCCCAAGACATTGAATAACTTTCTTAAGTTCATAAAACTATTTAGGAGCAGAATCACAATTAGAAAAAAATTGCTCTTCTGATTCATAATCTCATTCTACCACTTGATAACAACATATTATATTTTCCCAAAGTTAATATTTATAAGTTCCAATGAGTGCATCTTTCTATTTATAAAACAAGTACATTACAAAGATAAAATTAAGTCTCTTGAAAACAGGAGTGTTTCTTCCCCCCCCCCCCAGTTGTATTGAGGTATATTGATGTGTAACATTCTGTAAGTAAAGGTGTATGACATGGTGGTTTGATATATTATATATATGGTATATATATATGTTATATATTTCTAAACGATTACTACAGTAAGGTTTCTTAACACGTGTATCACTTCACATAGTTACCATTTTGTGTGTGTTTGTACGGGGTGAGAAAACACAAGATCTACTTTCTCAACAACTTTCAAGTAAACAATACAGTATTGTTAACTATAATCACCATGCTACACATTAGATTGCTGAAAATCTACTCATCTTATAACTGGAAGTTTGTACCCTTTGAACAACATTTCCCCATTTACCTCTTAGCAACCACGATTCAACTCTGTTTTTGTGTTTGATGATTTTAGATTCCACATATATGTGAGATCGTATAGTATTTGTCTGTCTTTGACTTATGTCACTTAGCATAACGCCTTCAAGGTTCATCCCTCTTATCACAAATGGCAGGATTTCTTCCTGTTTTATGCTATATATATGTATACCACATTTTCTTTATCCCACCCATCAGTGGACACTTAGGTTGTGTTGATATCTTGCCTATTGTGAATAAGGCTGCAAGGAACCTAAGGATGCAGATATCTCTTCAAGATACTGATTTCATTTCCTTTGGCTATATAACCAGAAGTGAGATTTCTGATCATCTGCTAGTTCCATTTTTTGGTCTTTGAGGATCTGCTACATTGTTTTCCCTAGTAGCTGTACCAATTTACATTCCCACCAATAGTTCACAAAGGTTTCCTTTTCTGCACATCCTCACCAGCACTTGTTATCTGTTGTCCTTTTGATAATACCCTTTCTAACATGTGTGAGGTGATATCTCATTGTGGTTTTGATTTGCTTTCCCTGATAATTAGTGATGTTGAGCACTTTTTCGTGTACTTGTTGGCCATTTGTATGCCTTCTTTGGAAAAATGTGAATTCAGTTCCTCTGCCCATTTTTTAAAGATTTTATTTTTTCCTTTCTCTCCCCAAAGCCCCCCGGTACATAGTTGCATATTCTTCGTTGTGGGTCGTTGTAGTTGTCATCTGCCCATGTTTTAATCAGACTTTTTCTTTTGTTATTGAGTTTTAAGAATTCAAAGGGGTGTTTCTTACTCTTCTTCATATCCCTGGTGCTGAGGACAAAGAATGCTAAATAAATTAATTAATAGATTTTCATTTCGAATTAAATTGGTGTTTCAGAAATATTACTACAGAAAGAAAATGAATCCAGTGGTACTGTGACATGCATTTTGAGTTAGCATGTCAGAATCTTAGTGGTTTGTGGGTATGTGGGGGATGGGGAATTAGTTGCAGTGGGCATATCGTAGTTGAAAGTCCCGAAGTGATTTTGACAAGTCCCCACTGAACTTATTTTCTATTCTCTCCTTGAAAAACATTGATTTAAAAACAGATGCTTTATTTAGGAATTGCGTCAAAAGAGGCAATAGAAATAGTCTCCTAGACTCCTAATTTAATCAGGCTAAAATATTTATATTTTGCTATTTATTCCAGAAACTCAGTGCACCTCCAGTTTATGGATTCCATCCCAAGATGCCAAAATTAATTTTTTTTATGAAGCTGAGTGTTTCTTCTCTGTATACTTCTGATTGTGTTCCTTTCAAGTAGAAAGTACTTTGAATGGTCTTTGACCAACTATTTGTCTTTTTAGACCCCTTTCTCCTTTCATTGTCTGTACTCTTCCTCCATAATCTCATCTACTCTCTTAGTATATTTAAGTTGATAAAACGTACAGCTGTAACTCTAGATTCAATATCTAGGTTAAATATCTTTTGACATATACTTTAAACTGAATTTTATCCAGCTCAACTTGGATGTCCCAGAGGTGACTCTAACCAACCTATTCAAAACTAAACTCATCATCTTCCATTTACTTTTGAATTTGCTGTTCCAGTCACTGATACTATCGTTCATCTTGTTGATCAAAACAGAAACATGGTCTTTCCTAGAAATGCTACATACCACCCCAAATATTTCCAGTAAATACCCGTATATTTTGTCACCCTGTCCTTAAAGTTCTCCTTTGACTTAATGTCAAATCCAAACTCCAAAACAAGGCTAGTGAGATCCTTTATGATTTGATCTTGCCTATTCCTTCAATGTCCTCTTCTGGAAATATGCATAAGTTTTTGTCCTCTACTCAGAAAACTCCACTTTCCTCTACCTCCCCCAAAATTCATTTCTTTCTAAATCCATGTTCCCATTAGCATTCATATTAGCTACCACTTCCTCCAGACAGACACCCCTGGCTGCAAATGTCTGGATTAGGTATCTATTCACTGCACTGAATACATTCCATTTTAATTGGCAGTTTATTGGTCAGGATCCTCAACCGTGCTCAGATAAGGCATGTTTCATAGAACAGTCTTACCGTAAATGTAATCCATGGCTCATTGCCAATCCACAAATTTTTACTAATCTGAAATAAGTAAAGAAATTGAAAGTGTTTAAAAACTCCTTTAGGAATTTGACAGTGTTATCTTATGTCTGACGAATGTAATAATAGAGAATTTGGTCGTGTATTTCTGTTTCACCTCTCTAGTAATTCATTTTCAGTCTTTCATACAAACATATCAGTCAGTGATAGTTTGGGAATCACTGCGGTTGAGGCAAAGGACTTTGTGGCCTGTGTCTGTCCATTACACTGTTGTAGCACCAGAACCCAACAGAGAGCTTTACTCACACTACGTACAATATAAACATATTGTAAATTGATTTATTTAATGAATGAAAATATTAATGAATAGACCTATATCTACTAACCTCACTTAAACTTGGTAATCAGTGCCCAAATGAAGCAGCCATGTGAAATCTTGAAAAGTAAGAAATATTGAGAAACACAATACTCATGAAAAATCATCCTCTATATTTGGAGCAGCTAACTTTCTCAGTTGCAAACATTACTTTCAAAATATTCATATTGGATAAAATAAGATTTTGAAACAACTCTTGTCCCTGAAAAGTTATTTGCAATGTTTTTGATTCACCAGTCTTTTATTAGAAATTATTACAAACCCTTAGAAATGTTCTACACTTTTGCTGACAAAAAAATGTACGCTTTGCATCAAGATGGGTAAAGGCAGAGTCCAGATATGTTTTACAAGTTCTGTGAATCTTTCTCCTCTAAAGTCTTTTTTTCTCTAAAGTCTCCTTTATCCTCTGAACTCTTTCAACCTCCCATCTTGTTCTGTTTTCTCGTCTTAACCAGAAATTTAGGAAGGAATTTCTTGAGCAATATTTTCATAAGAAATGAATGACTATGTTTATGAAGATGAAGCGTGTACAAATGAACTGTTTTCTGTTACTGTTATAGTGGATTATGCGGTGCTTCATTCAGACAGACGCCACCTATGGACCGAGGCACTCATGTTTAGCTACTGCCAGAGTTTTTAGCTATTGGTAGTTCACAGCACATTCCTTCCCTAGTAACTGGCTTTTGCTAATAATAGTTGTTTCACTCAAGGTCCCACTCTCTTTCTAGGAGTTTCCAAAATCCAATGACTGGTGATGTGGGGGTACAAATGACAAGTCCCATTTCTTCAATTTGGGACAACTGAAAGTCCCTCCCAGCTCCTTTGCATCTTATGGGATGGTTGAGGTCCTTGTTGTAACTTTATTGCATTTCAGTTTTTCCCTCTAAACAAACCTGAACTATACCTGAGAGCATGCTCTAATAAACCACATAAATGCATATGCACATCTCAGATTCTACTTTCTGGGGAAACTGACTTAAGAGAATGAATAAAACATGTTAGACTGAGATCATATCTTATAGAGGAAGTAAAAAGACATATAAACTGAAGTAAGTTTAAAAATATGGTAGAAGTCGCAAAGGAGAAGCATATAAACCAGTGGTTCAAATCTACGTCCAGCCTACTCACCACGTATTAAAACGCAAGTATAATCTCTCTGAGTAAAAATACAACTGTTGCTATCTGGAACAGTGGTTCTGGAACTTTATTAAACAATAAGCTCATGTTGAAAATGCACAACAAATTAAGTTGGTTTGAGGCAGGGTCCAGGAATCTGTCTTTTACCATGGAGCACAGAAGTTTCCAGGCAAAGAATTAATATTATCATGTTTCAGAGAAGAACTGTTTATATCAACTGTAGGTAAGTCTATTTATGGGTCTTTAGTGCTGAATCAAAGGAGGAAACAAGTTAAAAAAAAGAAAGCAAGAAAAGCAAAATGAGGAAAAATATTATTTGTCAGTTTTTTTCAAAGGAATCATACGAAATTTTGCATAGCAAAATTTATATTGGCCCACTTTGAAACAAAAATTTTTTTCTCGACTAGGAACTGAATCAGACTGACTTGTAAAAGTTTGTCTCATATCGCAAGTTTTCTGAGTACATGCTCTTTGGATTATGTGGAAACTAGCTCTGGCATTTCAGAGTGAGAACAATTATTATTTCTCTTTGTAAAGAGTGTATATGTTGATAATGTGTGGAGTTCTGACCTCAGTGCTTTCTTAAGCTACAAATTTCTCCTTGGTGATCTTAATCACTTCCATGCTTGCAACTGCTACTTTATCCTAATGACTTCTAATTGCTTACTTCCATATCCAGGTCTCCCTTGAAATATCATATATAAATATATATTCGCCTGTTTTAATTTCCCGATGGTCCCATAGTCTTTCCAAGTTCAGCATATTCAAAAGCTTACTTTGTTTAGTCACCCAAACATGGCCACATCTTCTATTTTACATTTCAGATAATATTATCTCCACGTACCCAGTTGATCAAGCTCTTCATCATCCACCTTCTTCCCCATCAAGTATACGCAATTTAGTGTTAAATCATCCCTGAAAACTTGAATCTCATAAATATCCCTTGGATGTAATCAATCCTGTCTTTCCTTGCTGATACTAATTCAATCGTCTCTTGCCTAGACTTCTGCAGTCATTTATTTGTTTCCCCACTTCCAGTTTCTTCTTTTCAATGTTCCAACTGACCAAGAGAATTACATTTCTAAAACTTCGGAATATGTCACTTCTTAATTTAAGTAGTCAAATTTCTTAGTATATTGTAATAGTTTCTTTGTAAATTTTACCCTGCCAACTTTTCCACCTGCATCTTACATCAGTTTCTCACAACAAACCCAGTGCTGAATGTCATGGGTAGATATAATATTTAATTTAAATTAAAAAACAGAACTGAGAAATTTTTTAAATATTTCAATTGATTTCTTTAAATATACTTAATAAACCATTACATATTAACATAAATGCATTACCTGTTTTATAAAAAGTAATCATGTTTTCACAGACTGCTTATAAAAAAAGGTGGCATGGATTTTACAAATCTCTTTCATGCCAAGTTTTATACAGAAAAACTGAATTCTTCTATTTGCTTCTGTATTCAACCCGTTGGGATATTTTGTTTTGGTTGAAGTATACCATGAAAATGTAGCCTCACACAGGTATATAACTGGCAAAGGGAAGAGGGTTTAATAACCTTTTCAGATAATCATGGAAATTGTTCTTTGATGTTACACCCAAATTGTCCAAGTAGTAGTTTCTTAAGGCTAGTTATAACATGGAATCTGAAACCATATGAATGAACTTTCCATACTCTATTACATGAAAATACTTTGGCCTGTCTTACACTTTGAATAGATGTTGAATCCAATTATGCATTTATCCTTCAGAAAATACTGGCTTATTGTGTTACACAACTTTTCCATTTTTGATGGAATTTATTACAAAATGGTGGCAGATAAAAATTTTCTAAAAATTCCAATATTTGTTTGGAGACTCAAATTGTATGATTGGAACAAATAGTCCCATTTTTTGTCCTCCTTGATGTGGGTAGCTCACTTTATTCATCTTCAAGAAATCTTCTGCCAAATACCAGACTCTGAATAATCCTAGTTTTTTGATTAGCCACCCTTTTGAGTAAAAATGGCATTTAAAGAGAAAAGCAGCTAGTTCAGCTTACAACTCAAACAATCGCACAAGTTTGGTTTTTTTCTTGGATACAACAATCATACTCTGGTATGCAGTGCTTTATGCATACTTCCTGGCTTGTGACACGGAATATTAAAACCATGCGTGGTCAAGAATCAAGATTTAATCTGCTACATTGAAGATGTTTATTTTCAAATAAAAATTTTTCTTTTTTTCTAGAAGTACCTAGTGTTAAAGAATACAATAACTACTAATACAACTTTGTGCCACTGACTTGATTCAGGTTAAGTCACCTAGCAATTTTAATCACAAACCACATTGGAGCTTGAGGCAAAATGAAAAAAGTGTATATGTGTTTATATATTTATATATGTTTTATGTATTCCTTGCATATTTTTATATATTTTAATGTATTCTTACATATTTATGCATGTTTTTATGTATTTTTAATGGTTAATTTTTTTCAGAACACTAATATACTTTAAAAATATTGAATTTTTTTTTCCTCAGGCCTCAATGTAGCTCAGTATGGTATTGGTCTTTATTTAAAATTTTATTTTTTTCATCGTGGAGTTTTGCATAAATTTTGACTTTTAAAATATTTCACTAAAATATTTGTCTTGATTACTGAGTGTTTTGCTGTACCCTTTAATTTTACACCCAAGGCTAATATCTCACTCGCCGCACCCTAATCTCTACTCTATTAAACTACTTTTGCTTTTGTAACATCAATGCAAAGTCAATACAATGTAAAAGTCAAATGACATCTTAGTATTGTCATAAACATGATTTTGACCTCATAGACCTCCTGAAAGGGTCTCAGTCATTGTCTATAGGTCACATTTTAAAATCACTGCTTTAGGTTAAAATAATTTAAAAGTTATTTAAAAATAACTTTAATTCTAATAATTCATCCACCCCCCACATCCCTGCAAAAAGAAAGTAAAACATATTGGCTGTCAAAATTGTCACAATTCAGTATAAGGAAATATCAATTCTTATAAAGATCTACATGTTTAAAAGAATTGTTACATGGACATTAAATGAGGATATTGACAAGATAGGTGGAAACCCTCTCAGCATGGGGGGAAAAATCTTCCTGTGTCCATGTCTTATATTAAGTAAACAACATCTGTGAGCCTATACTATTCACATGTAACTTAGTGAAGACCCTTTTCCAAATGCCTTTCTGAATATTGGCCTTGACATAGACTATTATGTATCAGTAATTGTGAGGTTGTTCAAACTAACAATCTCTAACTGTTGTTCATTATCATTATCACTAGAGTGACACATTTCTAATTATTTCCAAGATTATAAACTCCTTGAAATTAGGATCATACTTTTTATACCTTGAGATTCCCTACATCATTAAGTATCATAATCTTTAAACATAAATGTTTATTAAATGGAATTGACTGCATAAGCTGAAGCTCTTCTAGCATGGATGATATGATTTTATTTTCAGAACCTGAGAAAATTAGATATATTAAACTAAAAAGACAATGTATTTCTCATGTTATAATAGATTCATATGAAACTCTGGAAGCTTGCAAAATTATTTTCAAAAATTTATTATGACTGAGAAAAAACTTCTTAGCAAGAAAAAATACTCATGTAGACAGTGAAAAATTACTCTTTAACCTTTACTTTAGTTGATCAACTTTGTATGTGATCAACTAAACTCTGTATATCACCACATTTTCAAAAATAAAGTTGTATGAATTAAATTTTAGAATAGAGTAATTAGACATAGCCCTTAAAATTCTGAATTTTCTTCGTTACAGATATTTGATTACTTATTAACACTTTACTCCTACCAGAGAGGAAGCAAAGAGTCACTATGTGGTGATGACTCTCCTGCTACGTACAATAGCTTTGTGTATTGCATCAAATTAAGAAGTGGAATTAGGCCACACTTCCAAGATATCTAGAAAAACAATTTTGCCTATTTAAAGTTAAAATACAAGCTGCTGTTAGAGTGATTTTTAGGCCATTTGTTAGGTAAGAAATATCAGTGAGTGCTAAGGTCAATGACAGAGTCTAGGAACCATGTGTATGGCCTGTAATATAAACAACAATGTCCATTCTTCAGGTATTAGAGGTGTTCAATGTTGACAGTAAAAGCAAGAGAATATTTAAGTCACACTAATAAAGAGTAGGGATAAACAGTTTTAATCACTCTGTGGTTAAAATCAATGACAACAACAAAATTATGGCTTTATTCTAGGAAATGTTTTCTAGTAATTTATTCCATTCAACCTACCTCAAGAGGTAACAGTCTTACAGCTGGATGGAAACAGAAAGACTAAGAGCTTCAAATAAACTAAAAAGCCAGAGGATTTATAAACTGACATTTTATTCCACAGAGGTTTTTATACACACTCACTGTGTTGCTTAGTAAGGAAAATTCTTTTAGCTCACAAAAGGATTTAGACTGAAAAGTTCAAAAATCGGGCATTTTTTAAGTGCTTTACTTTCTTAAGTGCTAAACTTTATGAAACTAACTCAGGGTTAGGGTGGAATGAAAGTTCCTCTTTAACAAGATAAATGCAATCAGTTTAATGAACTCTTCTTGGAGACAAGGATGAGATGGAAGAAATTATTTGTTCATTATGCTAATTAAAAAAGGGGATCTAAAGTCTGTGAAAACAAAACTGATTAAAGCACATTCAGTTTGTCTCCTTAGAGTTGTGAAGCACAAAATCACACATAGTGTGCAAGCCATGGATATTGATTGGAGCCTGCACGGAATTATTTTTTTGCATGTGGTGAATATGGTTTTTGGTTTTTACCTATGATTGTTTGACATATTAAACACATATGGGAAATAGAAATTCAAGAAGAGGGAGATTACCAAGCAAGCCAGAAGGAAACTCTTAATGTTCCATTGCAATTAAGCAGCACATAAACTAAGGCATACAGAAAAAATTCCTAATGGCCTTCTTTTATGAAACTGCTAAGAAGTCCAGTTGAAACAGTATTCACAATATATAATGCTGGCTTGACAACAGAGAAAAATGCTTTTCACCAGCTTTTTTCTATTAGCCAGTCAGAGGGAGCTTGCAAGGATGTAAGAGTTTAATCATCATTTAACAGCTCTTTTTGATCCACCCCATGTCCTTGGTGAAGGTTGGAAAGTGTTCCTCTTACACTCATAGTTTCAACTGCTAACAAAAGTCCTAGCATATGAGTGAATACACATGACATTGAACTCGGAGCTGCTGAAAAGAAAATAGAAAGTTTATTTCTGAATGAGGCTATATGTAGATCAACCTCTTTCCTAAGAGTCAAGAGATCAAATGGATTAAAATTTGGAATTAATTTCATGTGAAACTTAATATGCCATGTTAGAATAAAATGAGTATATTTTCCAAACATTTTGTGTGATGAAATATATTTCAAATTATAAATACAGAACTGATGAACACTCTGGAAATTTTGCAAGCCTTTTTTATTTTTTAAAGAATAGTTTGATGGAAGTGGTATGGATTTATTGAGTAAATTCAGTATTCCCCACTGGCATTTTACCAGATCTATTACATATAACTTAAAATTTTTTTCTAAACAGAGCAGATAGAAAACAGTTCACATTTCATGCCATTTTAGTAAGTTCTTCTTTTAATCTTAAGACTTTGCTTAACTATGTGATTCCATGTGAGGTTTTGTTCAGCACATATAGACAGAATCAGTTACACTCTATATGAACTTAAAATGCTGTCTCCTTCTTTGACTGCAAGCGCTTTGGGAAGACCATCTGTGTCTCATATTCCAAAACAGTAAATGGTATTGACAAAAGTACCAACAAATAAATAACACTTTATCAATATCAATTGGATGTATTTACACCTTTGAACATTACGAATTCTAGACTCACTTATATTTTTAAGATAAAGTGATGTGGTGAATAGAGGCATGGAACTCAAAGTCAAAATACTTCAGTTTGAGTTCTGAAAATTACACTTACCAACCTTGGGACACTGGATAATGCATTATTTCTCTGACCATATTACTTCATCCATAAAACAGAAGAGTAACCTGAATCTTTCTATTTTAACTCACAGTGTTATTAGGGACAATATGTTCCAAAATCTAATCTGCTAGCTCCCTAGACAGAAGTCTCTTGTCTGTCTATAAAACAAATAAATTCTGGGCCCAGAGGTGACTCATATAATCAACGTCTAGGGGCCCACACCAAGAACAGGATTTTTAACAAGTTCCCCGGCTAAAGTCTGGATTGTGATCTGCAATATAATTTCTAAGAATATATTATGCAAATGAATAGTTCTGTATATTGTTTGTATTTTTGTACTGGTAGAGATGTTACACCTATGCTTTTAAAGCCCTTATTTGTTTTTTCAAAAAAGTTGTACCATAGGGCATGACCACCCTTAGCACAAAAGCAAAACAGGGATCTTGATCCCTAGCTAGAGAGTATTCCTAACTTCGTTATCATTATTATTAATGTTTTTACTATAATTGTCATTTGACTTTGTCACATGAGGGAAGTAGCACACACTATGAATCTTGAAAATTAAGTCTTTTAATACTTGAACCCACTCAATAGCATTTTGGCTTTAAGATAGTTGTTCTCAAAGCACGGACCAGGATCCAGCAGTTACCATCATCACCTGGGAACTTGTTAAAATCGGAAAACCTGGAGTGGCATCCAGCAAGCTCCGCATTTATAAGCCTTCAAAGTGATTGAGATGCATGCTAAATTATGGGAGTCACTGTTCGAGGATAATTGGACTAAGGGCTAGTGTTGTAGGATAATTTGACTTATCCCTTAGGATATATCCTACATTGACTTGGTTGATCTGCAGTGGGAAGATGAAGCACGTGCTATTTAACACAGATTCACACATTGTATTTATCTCTTGTTAATTCAGGGTAATTGTAGTAAGCCCAGTGCTATTTTTCACATCTTATCCTATTGTCCGGCCACTCCATTTATGTCTCCTCAAAGGCAGCCTAAAGAGCCCTCTGATTCTTATATTTGGGGATAGACTTTAAGACAACTCCTGATAACCCTCAAAGATAAATTGTCTTGCAGGAGGTATCTGGTTCTTTTAGAAAAAGGCTTGATCTTTCCTCTATACCTAATTGTACTGAAAGATTAGTTATCTTTCCTCTTCTATTGGGAAAAGAGATAAGGGAACTGGCTGGAGTTTATTTTCAGCTGCAAGCCCACAGGGGAATGAAAGTTATGCTAATGGTATGCAGAGAATTCTGTTATGACACCATTTGTGATCTACATGGAAAACTTTATATATATAAAACAAATTCCTTGTGGCCAATTTTTATCCAGTCTCTTACATTCACAATTTGGAAGAGGTAATATATGAAAAATTAATATTCTTCCACCTATTTTTTATTAGACTTAGGACGGGAAAACAACCATGCTATTATGAAAATTTGTGAAAGAAAATCCTTCCATTTTAAAAAATAAGGATGACATATTCTAGGCCAGTGTTCACTTTGGTACAGACGCCAAAGTGATGCTTCTAACCCTGGTTTGATTCAGTACACTTAAAAGGCTTTAGCTGAAGCACAAGTGACAGACTGACATTGTGTAATCCTTCTTCCTTTGCTTTTCTTGTTTTCTTTTCTTCTCTCTTCTTTTTTCCTTCTGCCACTGGCCCTGCTGTGCTGAATTCTCCTTTTCCTGATTAGACCACTGCTGCAAACTACCTGGCTATTCTTCTCATCACTGCTGCCCACTTGGGCTCTTTCTGGTTGCCTTGGCTAGGTACTCATGGAGACTTCCCAGTTTTAACCCCTCTCAAAAGCATCACCAGCAGCTCTGGAAATCTGCAAGCACATGGTTAATGTAGGAGAATACAAATCCACAAAATAAGATACTGCTCTCATGGATCTGACTGACTAGTCCAGGATAGACCCGTCACCCGGGGCCAATCCAATTCCCTGTGCTGGGAATTAGAAGAACAACAAAGATATTCAAAACACAGGCTAGTGTATTTATGGAATGGAAGAGATGTAAACTTGGAAGCTTGTCAGTTGTGTTTTGCTGTATATACTGGGAATCATAAAACTTTGTTCTTCAGTGACAGAAGAGTAAAAAAGTGCCCAGAGAGCTGCAGAGGACAGAGATGGGGAGAGAGAATCTTGATGCATTTTAGTCCTGGTTCTAATTTATTCCTGATGTCAGGATTTACCCCTGTGCTAGCGTCTGGGAAGTAACACTTGAATGAATTCCCTTCTTGTGATAAGCTAACTCAATAAGAGTCTATTTTTTCAAACAAAAAAACCTGTATCAATATAATATCTTTGAGTTTCCATCTGCAAATGGACAATTAAATTGTTTTTTATGAACTAGGCTAGCAAACCTGCAGAACGTGTCTCACGATTCTGTGGCCAAATGAGTTCTGAGTTCAAAACATTAATAAGAATTAAAGTTTTAGAACTATTTGTGTTCTTTATTGATATTTTAAAATATTATGGTAACTGCAATTTTCTTGTTCATTGTGGTTAAAACTGTTATGAAAAGTAAATAGGTTAAGCAGTTCGTAATGTTAATCATGTTTTTAGATACTTGTAATATATTGTACCGAAGAGAAAATACACAAAAGATGCATGATATAAAATATTTCTCTCTTCCATATGTACATTACTGGATGCTTTTCTCTATTCTGACTCACAATAATATAGAATATAAAATATTCATTTTATAAATAATGT
Organism: Equus asinus; assembly: GCF_041296235.1. NCBI lineage: Eukaryota > Metazoa > Chordata > Mammalia > Perissodactyla > Equidae > Equus > Equus asinus. Next base: position 67,814,701 of record NC_091798.1, read on the forward strand.
TAGTTATTATCTTCATATCTTAACATAATTTTAGATGTTCAAAATCATCTAAAAAAGAACACTGTCAAAGTCAGAAAGAGAAAAAAGAACATATTTTACTTTAGTGTAAACTAAATGACATAAATTTAACATTTAAAATTGAAAAATATAACTGTTAAAACATGAAAAGCAGGCAAAGAGACATTTTGAATTAAAATACAATTTCTAGAGTATAATTAATGTATTGTAAGTCTTATATTATTGTAGATATATGAGTGATTTATTAAGGAAATTCACACATAATTTTTTGTTCTTAAGATAGTTATAGATCTGAGGTGAAATATATGAATATATAACAAAAGAAATTATAACAAAAAAAGGACAAAGTTTCTGTGGGTGCTGATTCCAAGACGCTTTCCTGGGTTCACACTCTCCTTCTGAAGTAGCACATTTTTATGGTTCTTCCTCCAAATTGCAGTCACTTGATTTACCAAACTAGGCATGCGAACAGTGTTATTTCTTGGCATCTCGTTTCCCTGATTGCTTTGCCGTTAATTTAGTCTTGAGTTCCTAGATTTTCCCTGTATTTCTGGATAAAGGTCTTGTTTTAGATAGGTTTCTTATAATTTCTACTTAGGAATATCTAATTAGGAAAGAAGGAGAGGAAACAACATTTATTGATTCCTTGTTGAGTGCCAATCAACTTGTATGAATTATTCAATTATGCTAGCCACGTGACACATTACTTATAAATTTACTTCTTGAGATTGAGATTTTCCCCTAAGCAACTGAGACTTCGAGCAATTGAGAAACTTGCTGAAGAATTTGGATCTTTGAGAATTGAAGCCAAAATTTCAATCACAAGCCTGTGCTCTTTCTAATACATCTGTCACCTGTTTCAACTGAACACTGATGTGCTGAATACATGGAACTGAATTTCACATTACTGAGTGAATGGTTTGATACGAACACTTGTTTGATAGTGTAGGACTGACTTTTATAGTTTAAAACTCTTGTATTTTGGCCAAGTCAAAGTTTATGCATTTGTTGAAGTCAAGAGGAGATGTATGAAAGAAGAGGTGGCTCTGCCTTACTAATTCTATGAAAGTAAGTTATGCAACTTTTGATTCTGGGGCTGGTCCCACGGCCAAGTGGTTAAGTTCGTGGGCTCGCTTCAGCAGCCCAGGGTTTCACCGGTTTGCATCCCGGGTGTGGGCATGGCACTGCTGTTTGGGTCATGCTGAGGTAGCATCCCACATAGCACAACCAGAAGGACCTACAACTAGAATATACAACTATGTACTGGAGGGCTTTGGGGAGAAGAAGAAGAAGAAGAAGAAGAAGAAGAAAAAGATTGGCAACAGATGTTAGCTCAGGTGCCAATCTTAACAAAACCAGAATTTTTGTTTCTTTTTTTTTGTTTGAGGAAGATTAGCCCTGAGCTAACTACTGCCAGTCCTCCTCTTTTTTTTTGCTGAGGAAGCCTTGCCCTGAGCTAACATCCTTGCCCATCTTCCTCCACTTTATATGTGGGACGCCTACCACAGCATGGCTTGCTGAGTGGTGCCATGTCCGCACCCGGGATCTGGACCGGGAAACCCTGGGCCACCAAGAAGCGGAACGTGAGCACTTAACCACTGTGCCACCGGGCCAGCCTCAGAACTTTTGTTTCTTTGGCAAATGGTTTTGGTAGATTTTTTAACTGCTTAAGGATATATATTTACTTTTCTATTGCAAAGCATAAGGAATAGTTCTAAAGCATAAAATGGGCATCATAACTCCTTTCTTTTAACCTTCAGCAGGCATTATACTGTTCTACTTGATAATTAAAGTGTTCAGCATAAAATCTACACCTAGAAAATATAGACTTTGATGTTAATATATATTCCACATTTCACTTTTAATTCAATCTTCCCAGAGAAAAAAACAATCAAATTATTATAGGGAGATCACTAAAATTTGGTTAGATTTGCAGTTATAAAATGTGAAGTACATATGTATTTTGTATACTAACAAATAGAAAATAATGAATTCCACACCCTTGAACAAACATACTTTTACTCAGAACAAGGTAACCACAGTAGCCAGTTTGCTGACATCTAGTTTCTCAACAAAGTCACAACCAAAAAGATATGCAAAAAAGGCAATTTTAAGTTAGGAATTTCCTAAGATAAAGTAATAGCTCTCTTCTGAAACTGTATTTGAGTGCCCCCAGAAGACCTATTTTGTACTGGATCCCTGCCAGCCGCATGTGCAGTTTCTTCCTGTATGCGAAATTGTTACAAGAACGAGGAGTTCAGAAACTCCTCATACCAGGAAAGTGCTGTAGTCCACTTAAGATTGAGGGTCAATTAGAGACGAATACATCTTGGCAAATATTTTGGAAAAATGTTTTTGGTTTTTTTGATTCTTTGACCTTTATGATCTAAACATTTGGGGGAATTGAGCCGAATGATATGGATGAAAATGGCTCCAACCTAGTTAAACTCCAGATACTGGTACATGAGCCATCTTATCAAAATTTTCCAAAGAGAGAGAGAAAGAGAGAAAGAGAGAAAGAAAGAAAGAAAGAAAGAGAGAGAGAGAAAGAAAGAAAGGAAGGAAGGAAGGAAGGAAGGAAGGAAGGAAGGAAGAAAGAAAGAAAGAAAAAGAAAGAAAGAGAGGGGAAGAAAAAGAGTCACATAAGTCATTTGATGCGTCCAGCATAACTACACAATTTTGTGCCTTGACATATATGGCTAACTTTGATTTCTAGTAGCAATCCAACAAATCTTTTGTACTTTGATTTACAAATAATTTTTATTTATTACAATGCCTATGGTCACTTTTCTCTTTCATTCTCAGTCTTTGCTGACTTCTTAAGTTATAGACACATATGGTTTTGATACAACTTTGTTTCAGATTTTTATTCTTTCTAAGTTTGGGTGCATTGAGAATCTTGCACCAAACAGCTAGAATTTTGAAGGGACAAAAATGCCAGAATTTCTTTTCCATACAGTGCCAGCCAACTGGATCCACATGTTCATACTCTTGTGCAAATCATCTATCTAGGTGTCAGTGAATTTCAGTAAAAGTTACACATTGCATTGAACAGTTGAAACTATTATGTGGAAAGTAATGTAATTCACCTGCATTTTCCATTCATAATATCTAAAAATGTAGTATACTTCACTCATGAAGTTTCCTAGGGCATCTCTTGCTTCTTCAACACGAATGATACTATGTGTCAACACAGAATAGAAAGTATTATCATTGACTGGTTAAGAGTAACTGTAAAAGCAAAACCAATTTCTTTTGGTATATGTATTGCGTCTACTTTTTCCTGATGAGATACAGATTTTTTTTCTAATTAGGCTGGCTTTTAATGACATTACACATTCATATGTAGCACAAGACTTTTTAAAAATATGTATTTTATACAATTTCTTTTATCAAATACAGCACAAGCCTTATGTCTTTCACTTATATCTTTCTTCTTTGCAATGGTACCCAACAGTTAACAAGGAGTAGACAAGATGTCTTTTGGCTTTAAAATCACTGCTGTATATTGGCAAAATCCAAGACCAAATATGACTCATTTAAACATCAATTTGTATTTGAATAATGTGCAGGAAACAATTTTTTCTATTAATTCAGCAGCAGCAATAACAGCAATCAGGTTCTATCTCAGGAGGGAGCAGAAGGGCCATTGGGCCTCCACTGATAGAGGCAGTTTGTAAATGGGATGCAAAAATTGGAACCTAGATCTATCTGAGTATAAAACTTTTACTATAAACAACTATATTCTGCTGCCTCATAGTAGCACATGTAAGCATTATGGGCCATATTTATGATTCTTCATGACTACTCTTCTTTATTCATTGCCATTCTCTGGTTTTTGAAAACTTATGCTAACCCAAGAAGGAATATACCGTTTTTTTGAGGGAGAAGAAGAAATGTTATGGGAATATATTACCACAATAATGCTCCATGACAATACCACCTCAAAACTCTGTGGCTTAAACAATAAGCATTTGTAATTTTGCTGATAAGCTTACAGGCTTGCTGGGCCATGTTTCTAGTTAGTTCCCACCCACGTGTCTACAGGTTAGCAATGAAGCTTTACTGATCTTTCTTAGGGTCTTTTGTGTTTCTGGGGTTTCAGCTGAGACAACTAGAGTGCCTTGGATCTACTCCATATATTCTTTCCAGCAGTGTAGATCAGGTAGGAGTTCAAGAGAAGAAAGAGAAGCAAGAAAGCAATTTGGCCATTAACTCAAATTTGATACCGCGATGTCATCACTTTCACCATACTCTCTTTTCCAAAGCAAGACAAAAGTCTATCTCAAAGTCCTTGTGTAGAGAGACAGATTCTTCACGTGGAGTCAATTCAATTGTGGGTAGTACAAGATATGGAGAATTGGACAATTTTTTCTGTAAATATACCACAAGGAATCATACATATATTTTAAAAGATATAAAAATATCTCCTGTAAATGTGTAGTCCTCATTTATAGCCTTTAGAGTTTAGTATTCAATTTTCTGTAGACTGGGAAATTACTTGAAATTAATTCCAGTTATCTCAGTGAAAAATTTCAACTAAACTCTTCTATCTTTGTTCTTAAAAATAGAATGTTTGTATGCTAATGTCACAAGGTGAGCAACATTAAAGTTACATCTCTGTGTTTCAAATCCAACACTGAGCTGTATAACCACTGAACTCCTAAAACAGTGAACTCAGCAATTTGATGCTATGCTCTCGGAATCCCTCCTTGGAATACACAACATTGCTCTGAATTAACAAAAGGCCAGGTCCATATGTTGCCCACGTCCTCATTGGAACTGTTGACATCAACAGGAATATCTTATGCAGTGTATGGTCTTGATAGGTCATCATTGTTATTTTATTTTGAATAATTATTTTATTTCAACTCCCAAACAGTGGAAGTCTTTTAATTATATTTTTTTCCAATTCCTTCAGTCATAATTCCTTTAAGAGGTCTGAAGTTTATTAGCAAAAACATTATCAGAAATTTTAAAATCCTGTTAATTTAGACAGAAGACAGTTTTGCAATGCTGATATATATATTAAAATAAAACAATATTATGGAAAAGTAATGTTTGATAAAACAATTTCATTAATATAGAAGTAAAAACAATTTCTTCCTTCATCTTCTTCTTCTGCTTCTTCTCGGTACTAATATTAATATTAGAAAATGCGACTACTACAGATGTAATAAAACTAAGTTGATTCATTGCCTATTACTTTATAATCTTTTCCCTTCTACTAGACAAGCATGAGAGGAACTGTAGAAGATCACAGATCTAGTTGGCATTGCATTTGGTAATTTGAAATGTTTTATTCTTACTTTCCTTCATTTTGGTTGTATATCTTGCACATAAGGCTTTTTATAAACCATAGGCATCAACTCACTCCCGAGAATCACATTAGCAACCTAGAAAGAAATTCACTATCACTTTTGCAAATTACAAGAGGCCTTTAGTAAGGTGGGAAATGAAGATGACATTTAAGACTGACTGCCTATTAGGTTTTCTTCAGTAAAATATTGGATGGCTGAAAACTGAGTAATATATTGTTCATGATAATAAAGAGGGCAGCATGTGAGGTAATTAAATGTGTTGAGTAACTTCTTTCTTCAAAAATAAATCTACATAAAGAAGTATAAGAAACAATTTTGTTAAATATGTTTTCTACATTTCTCTTAAAATAATAAATTTGTTTAAAATGTATTTTTTAAACTATCACAGGTGAAATGCCTCAGAATAATTTAGGAAAAAAAGGACTTCCATGATCAGTGGTTGTCAATTTTCTTTCTCAGCATATGTAATAGAAAAAAAAAAGATAAAAACTACATCACACATTTTGTGGAAATCGATATTGTAAATATAACGTATCTTTATGGACTGAATCCAGACAAGTAGCTAAATAGTAGTCATCTAGGACATAGAAAAAAAGTTTTACTCATAAAAATAAATTTCTAATTCTGTTAGAATATGATTATTAGGATATTTAGAGTTTGGTTGAAACTTGAGTTTAGTTAATTGGCTTTTCGAGTCTACTATGGAAATGGATTTAACAGCAGTTTATCATTCTTTAATACCAGTTATCATTCTGATATATGCCAATTGCTAATTTATTCCTTACGAGTATGTGAGTTTGAAGTTCACTCATGATGTGGGAGATGTTTATGGACATTTGTACAAGAGGATGGGGAGTGACAGGGGAGAAAAGTGTATAAAGGATGTGCCAGTTTTGAATTCACTTAAATAGATATGAAGTACAGCGATTTAAGACACATATTAGCACTCTCTCTGCATGCCTAATGAATTGTGATATTTAGGTTTCAGAGCACAAAAATACCTGGGGAACCAAAGCTTCCATCTGTCTTTCCAAAAATCACCAATATTTTTGATAGCAAATATTAATTTTATATCACATTGTGAATTTTTCCTCTGGAAGAACATGATCAAGACATTTTATGATTCTTTCAAACATATTATTCTTTTTCTTTTTTTAAATTATGACTAGAAGAATTTTAAAATAAATGTGAAGACTTTTGTTATGTTTATTATGAAGGTTTAAAGTATATAGATGTATATTTATACACCACATAATTACAGATCCCCTCCTACAGCTAATCATGCATGCATATCCATTACACTCAAAGTTTCCATTCCTTAATCAAGCATTCTGTGATTATGCAAATTTGAAAGATAATGAGGTACACCCTATAACAGATAGCAAATCAGTGTTGTTAAATAAGTCTTGAAAAATGAGAAAATCGCCTCTTTTGGTCCTGAAAATCTTGGGGAACTTTCATAATTAGTAGACTAGTCACATAGAGGAAAGTGGCACATTTTGATATATTGTATTGGTTTTCTCCTTACGATTATTTGATTGTTTTCTTTCCTCATTATCAGTGACTAAACATTCCCAGAATTTCTGGTCACATCCAGCGATCAGAAAAATTATGAAGTACATAATAGGGCTTCAATCCAAATACACACTTGTCATGTCTATTGTCTACCGCTAGTTCAGAATTTAAGAAATCACTTTCCATGGAACATTTGAAAATGGAAATGGATCTAATGAAAGCTGTGACACTTTCAAGAGTCAACGGTAGAATTTTAGGTTTTGGTATTCTCAGCCAGAGAATATTTGGCAGCAGAATATTTTGCAGATATCATCAAGTAACTGCCTTTTTCACAATTTGCTATTTCTTATACTGCTGTTGATCCTTTCCATGTAACTTTGCTTTAATCATTGCAATGGACTATGTAATGGTCATTTGCAAGTCAAAGTGCATTTTGTTGAAAGTTTTTATTTTATTCCCCTTTCACAAAGGAACTCATAGCTTGGGAGGAGTTGGAATAAAATGCTAATATGTTGTATTACCCAGCTAGCTGTTGATAGGTCTTTATTAAGGGTGGGTTAGTAAATATTTCATGTCAAATACCAGGAACACATCATCATATAAACACCGTAATCTGTAAGATATAAGAAGAATGATTACAGATTATTTTAGAAGCCCAATATCTATTCAACAATGTGTGATTTAGAATTAGTAAGAGGCCTCCCCACCTTGGAATATTTTCTCTAGCTATATGTGATGAAGCCTGAACCATTAGTCACTTTTTCAATTAACATATGAGGAGATAGACCCAAGGAACAAACCATGCTTACAGTTTCTGATAACTATAAATAAAATTGTAAGACATTTGATTTCATTACCTACATACATACATTTAAAACAAACAAAAAATAATTAATACTCTCATTCCTCTTCAAAATAATATTAAGTGATCCTGCTCTTAAAGGCGGTGAGGGGACAAAACTGTAGCTGTCCATGAGGAAATCAATGTTTCAGAAGATGAAATCAGATGCTCTCAAAAGTCTGTCTCAGTGGGGTGAAGATGATTACTGGAAAAGCTAATATTAGAAGAAATCGTGTATTTTTTTTTGATGTAGAAGCATATTCGTTTCAGGTAGAATAGAAAATCAGAAGTGTAAGAACAATATCCAAGTGCTAATAGTTGTGATTTTCCTTTGTTAAGTTACATTTTTTGAAATATATTTCACTTGTTGATTATTTCCATCAGATACTTGTATTTGAAAAGACCCACAGTGTTTTACTTTCCTAAAATTTCCAGTCATTTTCTCCCTTTTCAACAGTCTCTGTATTTCTTCATCATTAGAAAATTTAATTTGTGTCTCATAGTCTTTTTTTGATCATTACTAAAATACACCATTAAATTATGGGAAAATATTTGAAGATTTTTAAACAAGCTATTTTTATTTCTTCAAATGTTTCTTGCTATTCAACAAGTGATATTTCCCTTTCCTTGGGGAGGTAGTAGATAGACCCTATAGAAAAAAAGTCAAAGTGAGAAGACATTAGCTTATAGCAGGTACTTTAATTGGAAACCAAACACTTTTGAGATGAACATTTCATATAGACGCAGGTGTATTGAATTTCCAAAGGTTCGATTTGGAATATTCAGCCAGGCTTTATAAAGCTCAAGTCTAGATTATTGGAGAATATATTTAATGAGAACAAACTGTAGAGTAGGGAGTGGTCCAGGTTAAGCCTGGGCACAAGGGCCACGGCAACATAAATTCTAGACATGTTGAGCGGAAATCCAACATCACATGGCTTATTCCCTGCTTGCCATTTAGAGGCCACGCAGGAGACCATCTTGCATCAAAATGGGGAAGCCACAGCTTAAATCTTGCATTTTAATGAATGTCTATTCAAAATAATCTAAGTTTTAAAACAGAAATGAGTCCATTTCTACTAGTAAAGATTATTTTAAAAATGGAAAAATTAAATACTTTATTACACAGATATTTATTGAACATCTACTGTTTTACGTAGAAACAAAGCAATGTCCTTGTTTCATGGAACTTACTTCTACAGAGAGTACAGGGCTGAGATTAAGAATTTTCAGATATCAACAGAATTAGGCGCTTCTTAGCTAAGTTGAATTTGTTATAGAAAATTAATGTTACCTTTCTGTGCATCTGAGTAGTGAATGTACACTTAAAATGTAAACTTAGAACTCATATTATCTTAGAATTCTTACACAGAGTTCAGCTGCTTAAATCTTTTAGAAAACTTTTAAACTTTAGAGAATTAAACAGAGGCTTAGAGGCAGAAAGAATCATATTTTTAAAAGACTCAGTACTTCAGGTTATTTGTCAGAACCAAATTTTTTCATTAACAGCAGTGGTTTTCATATGACCCCTGGTTGTTTCTGCATTCCTTGTCTGGAAGTATCAAGAGAAATCATATTATGTCAAACCTTAAGGAAACATTCCTACATTTTTATACAGAAAAAGAAAAAATAGATAGATAGACAAATAGACATAGATAGATATAAATAGAAAGATAGATAGGCAGACACAGCTTTGTTATCTTAATAGCACCTCCTTAAACACAGATTCGACATCTATCTATTTAAATGGTAATAAATCTTATAGTTCCTGGCACCTTATAAATGCACATTTTATGTGTTAAATGTATTACGCTATCAATCAGCAGTTATTAGATGAATTTTAATATTGCTAGGTTTATAATACTTATTTAGTGATTATTGTGTATGTGTGTTTTCGTTTTAGCTGCCTATTTCCTGAGGAAATATAACTAAAGTTAGGAAAATTACCATTGTTGAAAAGGGCCCTGTTGGTCAGCAGCATAATACTCATGGGGTCCTAGAGTTGGGTCCCTTTCTATTAAAAAGAACAATGAGATCATTAGGCTTTACACAAAAACTCAGAAACGGAAGAGAGACACACTGAGAAAGTGGGGGGAGTACCAAAGACACACTTTCCTCTATTTTACAACTTTGCCCAGGGCTTGCTTTGTTTTCCAGTGATGATTTATGACTATGGGAGATCCCTGAGCACTTACATGATTTCACATTATCATCTTTCTGCTTTCTGGAAAGATTTAAGTACATTTGAATAGCTGACATTGACACAGAGTTTTGTTTAGCATGGAAGCGCTCCAGGAATTTCAGTTCATACTTGGGAGACTACTTGTCACCTAATGGAATTGTATGTGACACTCCTGTGAAGAAATTTACAATTTTTAACCATCTGCAAATATATATGAAACAACAGAGAGAGTGGTGGAGACACAGAACAATGATTCAGTTGCTCCTTTCTTCCTTAGACTAAGTGGAAGAAGTTTATCTTCCCTGTCTCTACCACACAGGAGGCCACTGCTGCTAAATGCCAACACTGTCACCTACACAGTGTTCATCGAAGATCAAGCCTTTGTCATAAATGGAGCCAAGCCAGGAAATGCTTGCTCCAACTAGCTGTAATTGTTGTCCTGCTCACCTCCAAGAAGTACATTTAGAGTCAATGCAGGCTTTCTTTTTATCAAGAAAAGCCTTCACCATAAAAAACGGAGTGCTTTGAGCAACTCAGACATAAATGGGAGGAAAGGTTGGGAGAGAGGTTTCTAAAGGAAGCTTTTTTTTTTTGAAAAGATTTCTGTTTTTCCTTTTTCTCCCCAAAGCCCCCGGTACATAGTTGTATATTATTCATTGTGAGTCCTTCTAGTTGTGGCATGTGGGATGCTGCCTCAGCGTGGTTTGATAAGCAGTGCCATGTCCGCTCCCAGGACTCGAACCAACAAAACACTGGGCTGCCTGCAGTGGAGCGCACAAACTTAACCACTCAGCCACAGCGCCAGCTCCAGAAGCTGTTTTTTCTTTTTTAATTCTTGAATAAGTGATTGTATATGAAGAGGAAACAGAACTGATAACTTGTGAAAGAGCTAGGTAAGCCATTATTCACTTAACTTCCAGTTAGTATAACATGTAGAACTATAAAATAAAACCTATTTTGTGGGATTAAAATATCACAAAAGAGAATCATGAAAAGTATGGCATCAAAGATACTTACAAGTTTGTGAATAGTTTTGTATGGCCCATTTTTAGGTTTGGGAAGCCATCACTATCATCATTATTATTAACAACACAAACTTTATTAGAAGACTAACTATAAAAAATCCTTGATTATACTGTGTTGAAATAAAGCAATTCAAAGAGATACTATTCTTTACAATACACGAAAGGTTATATGGACTTTTACAGGGATATTGAAGGCATGTATAGAGCAATTTCATAATTATATCTGAGTAAATAAGGAAATATTCTTGAATAAAAACAAAATCATACAAAGTGATGAAAAGAATAAACATTTGTTTTGTCCTATCAGTTACAATAAGAAATCAAAGTGATTTTGCGACACGTTCGTTGGGAAGCAAATTATTTTTAATATTGAAATCTTAAATAATTGATTTTTGACATTTACAAAGGAATTTAGTATTGACAAGCTAAAGAAGAAAAATCATATGATCATAATAATTGATAGAGAAAAATCATTTGACAAAACATCCATTCTAACCCAGATAACATCATACTTAGTGGTAAAAAAATGAGGATTGGGAGTAAGGCTTCCTCGACATGGGACTAGAAGTTCTGGTCATTACGATAAGTCAAGAAAAATAAATAAAGTCGTATAGAATGGAAAGGAAAAAATAAAACTCTCTCTATTTGACAATACATGATTATATAAGTATAATAACCCAAGGAATTTTAAAAAATCACTTGTAGGACTTGTAAGTGAGCATATCAAGGTTGCATGACACATGTTTGTAATGAATCATTTTGATGTTTGACTGTGACAGATCTTCAGCCTCACTCCTCTTTTTTCCCCTGTGTCCCACATCTGGATGAGCTGATAAAAAAGCCTAGGTGGTCGTTTCTTCAGCGCATGTGAGGAATTCAAACCATGTAAGCCCTTTCCAGTGTTCAGGAACACTGACCTTGGACATACCCCCTAACCACGATATAAACCCAGGCTAGTCTTCTTTCCTTGCTCTCTCAAGCCATTTTGACCTACTTGAGAGGCTTCTCCTGACCCCCAAAGACTTCAATAATATAAGTAATAAAGCTTTTCATTCCCTCTTGGTATGTGTGTGGTATTGTCAGTCTCAATGTCTGAACCAAGCTTTTTATGGGGTCCATCTGCCTCTGCATGCGACCGTACAAAAAGATTAACACATTAAAAGAAACAATCAATTGTATTTCTGTATACTAAGATTGAATATTCAAAAACCAAAATTAAAAACACAAAACAACTCACAACTATGCCAAAGAAAATGAAATACTTAAGTATCTACTTAATAAAATGTACAGGAAGTGTATCCCTAAAATTAGTGAGGACTTAGATAAATAAGGAGATATATTCGTAGAGTAGAAGACTCAAGATAGTAAATGTCATTTAATTCCAAACAAATCTATAGGTTTAATGCAATTAGTATCAAAAAGCCTTCAAAGTTCTCTGTAAACACAGATAACATTATTTTAAAATCTATATGGAAACATAAATAAACTAGAATAGTGAAAATCATGGCAAAGAATGAAGTGGGAATAACTCTGCTGAATGCTAAGTTTTACTAAATAGCTAGACTAATTAAGAGAGTTGCTATTGGTGAAGTGGCAGACACATAGATCAATGGAACCAGATACATAATCAGACAGATATGCCCAACTGATTTTTGACAAGGTGCAAAAGCAATTCAATAGAAGAAACACAGCCTATTCAATGAATGGTGCTGGAGCAATTGGTCATCCATAGGCAAGAAAATGAACCTAAATCTGAACTTCGGAAAATGAATCACATACATAAATGTAAAACATAAAACTATACAACTTTAGAAAAAAATGAAAACATAGTTTTTGCATGAAAGCACAATCTATAAAAGACAAATATATAAGTTGGGTCTAACCAAAATTAAGAACTTTTGCTCTGCAAAGGCCCATGTGACAGTATTACAACTTAGTAGCAAAAAACAAAATACAAGAAAAAAAATAAACTGATTAAAGACAAGCAAAAGATTTGAACAAACATTTCTCCAAAGAAGACATACAAATGACCAACAGGTATCCAAAAAGAGACCTAACATCATTAATGATCAGGAAAAGAAAATCAAAACTACGTGAGATATCACCTTACACCGAACAGGACAGCTATTATCAAAAGAAGAGAAGATTAAAGTGTTGGCCAGGATATGGAGAAACGGGGACTCTGAGAACATTATTGGTGGGAACTTAAAATGGTGTAGCAGCTATGGAAAACAGTATGGGTGTTTCTCAAAAAGTTATAAATAGAACTACCATATGATTCAGCAATCTCACTTCTGGGTATACATATCCAAAAAGGCTGAAATGAGAATTGCAAAGAAATATCTTCATTACAGCATTATTCACAACAGTAGAGATATGGAAACTACCTAAGCATCTATCAACAGATGAATGGATAAAGAAGATGTGGGATATACATACATGAAATATTATTCAGCCTTAAAAAAAGAAGGAAATCCTGCCCTTTGCAACAACATGGATGAATCCGAAGGACATTATGCTAAGTGAAATAAGCTAGTCACAGAAGGACAAATACTGCACAATCCCATTTATATGAGGAATCTAAAATTATCCAATTCATAGAAGCGGAGAATACAACAGTGGTTTCCAGGGGTTGGGTGGGGCCATAATGAGTTTTTCCACGGATATAAAATTTTATTTATGCTAAATGAGTAAGTTTTAGAGATCTGTTATACAACATAATTCCTATAGTTAACAGTATGGTATTACACACTTCAAAATTTGTTACGAGGGTAGATTTCATGTTAAGTACTCTTACAGTAAAAAAGCAAAGACAAAAACAAAGGGACATAAGGAAACTTTGGGAGGTGTTGGATATGTCTATTACATCGATTGTGGTGGTATGTCACCTGTGTTAGATATGTTCAAACATCAAATTTTATACATTAAATCTATTTATTTCTTTGTATATCAAATATACATCAATAAATTTGCTTTAAAAAGAAGTGCAAGTGAATAAGATGAAAAGACGAGCTACATTCTGGGGGAAAATATTTATGAACTACATATCTGCCATAGGATTAATATCCACAATATACAAAGAACTCTCAAAACTCAATAGTGAAAAACAAAAAAATAAAAATTCAATTTGGAAATGGAGAAAAGCCCTGAAAAAACATTTCACTGAAGAAGATATTCTGCCTCGTTAGCCACCAGGGAAAGGAAAATTAAAACGACAGTGAGATACCGCTACATACTTCCCAGAATAACTTTTTAAAAAACAACGATAACAAACACGCTCATGAGAACATGGAGAAATTGAGTGACTCAAAGATTGCTTGTGGGAGGGTAAATCGTACAGCCAATCTATAAAATAGTGTGTCATTTTCTTACAAAACTACACACGCAACTACCATACTATACAATTGTACTTTGAGATATTTATCCAGAGAAATAAAATTTATGTTAACACTAAAACCCATACACGACTGTTCATAGAACCTTCATTTGTAACAGCCAAAAAAACTGTCCTATTCCCAGATGTTCTTCAATTGGTGAAGGGTGAAACGAACTGTGTATTTGTATGTGTCTATACATACACCATGTAATACAACACAGCAATGAAAAGGGATAAACTAGATCTCTATAACAACTTGGATGAAACTCTAGGGAATTACGCTGAGTGAAAAATACTAATCTCAAAAGGAATACATAATGTGTGATTCTACTCACATAACTTTTTTTTTTTTAAAGATTGGCACCTGAGCTAACAACTGTTGCCAATCTTTTTTTTTTCTTTCTGCTTTTTAGTCCCCAAATCCCCCCAGTATATAGTTGTATATTTTAGTTGTGGATCCTTCTAGTTGTAGTACGTGGGACACTGCCTCAAGTGGCCTGATGAGTGGTGCCATGTCCGTGCCCAGGATCTGAACCAGAGAAACCCTGGGCCGCTGTATTGGAGCGTGAGAACTTAACCGCTCGGCCATGGGGCCAGCCCCTCATATAACATTTTTGAAACGAAAACTTTTAGAAGTGAAAGATAGCTCAGTGGTTGCCAGGAGGTAGGAACAGGAAGAAGAGGCAGGAGTGTGGTTAAAGAAGGGTAGTAGGAGGGATCCTCATGATATTGGAACTGTTCAGTGTCTTGCCTGTATAACTTTAGTGTAGAAATAAATACACATACACAAAGGAGTACAAGTAAAACTGGGGAAATCTGAATATTTTGGTGAATTGTACCAATGTAAATAGCCTGGTTTTAATATTATACTATAGTTTTGCAAAACATTACCTTTGGGGGAAATTGGATAAATTTCTTTCTTTCTTTCTTCCTCTCTTTCTTTCTTTCTCTTTCCTTCTTTCTTCCTTCCTTTCTTTTTTGGTGAG
The DNA here is from genome assembly GCF_041296235.1 of Equus asinus. Taxonomy (NCBI): domain Eukaryota; kingdom Metazoa; phylum Chordata; class Mammalia; order Perissodactyla; family Equidae; genus Equus; species Equus asinus. The sequence continues at coordinate 67,829,965 of NC_091798.1, forward strand.
GAAGATTGGCCCTGAGCTAAGATCTCTTGTCAATGTTCCTCTTTTGTTTATTTCTCTCCCCCAAAGCCCCAGTACATAGTTGTACATCCTAGTTGCAAGTCGTTCTAATTCTTCTATATGGGATGCTGCCCAGCTTGGCTTGATTAGTGGTGTGTAGGTCCACACCCAGGATCCGAACCAGTGAACCCCGGGCTGCCAAAGTGGAGCATGCAAACTTAACCACTGGACTATGGGGCTGGCCCCTCTCTATTTCTTATAACTGCATATGAATCTAAAATTATCTCAGTACAAATTTCAATTTTAAAAAAACCTGAAAAGAACATCTGAAAACTAAAAAAGTAAAAATACATTTCGTTGAATTAAAAAATATATCGATTCACTATATGTATTTTGCTATCTTTCCTGTATAATTTAAAATATGTTTTGTTAAGCCATATATTCTCCAACCACAATTTAATTTATTCCCTGAAGAGTTCCAATCATATGTCTTTAGTGCAAGTAATGCTTTTCTTTGTGCTTGCTCTTGCACACAGTGGATTTAGTGAAAAGTATGTAATTACGGGCTATGAAATCTAGAGATACAAAAATTAACTTAGGATTTATAAGGAGAAAATACATGTATGTTTAGTCACTTTTCAGGTTTTCCAGAAATTCGATATTATTTTTCTTTTTGGCCATTACATTTTTGAAGAAACAGGCCAGTTATTTTGTGGAATGTTCCTAATTTTTTTCTGATGTCTCCTCATGATCTGATCCAGATTATGTAATTTTTACAGAAATATCACAGTCATGATTTTGTCTACTTAATGTATTTTATTCAGGAGGCTTATGATGTTGGTTTGACTCAATATGGATAATGTTGTCCTTGGTCGCTTTGTGAAATAGCCACTAGATTCTCCACCATGTAGTTGTAATACATTCCCTTATAAATAGTAAGTGATCTGTGGAAAGATACTTTTAGACAATTAGGTATCTTGTTCCTCATCAACTTTTCACCCACTCACTCTCCATCAATGATAGCTCAGTGGCATCTTTAGAAGAGATTTTCCCTCTTTCACTTATTTATATCAGAAAGAAATTGTTTCTATCATTATAGAACTTAAAATATATATACTTATATATTTAAAGTTCCAAGTAGAAAGATCTTTTTTATTTTTTGATTGTGTAAATTCCTATTTTTACTGCACAGTGATTTGATGTTTTTTGTGTGAAATTTCTACTTTATGGAATTTACTGATTATTCTGTCAGTTAATAAAGGATCAGTTGTGAATGCTTTAAATTGTGAATGTTTTAGTGTATCGGAAAAGAGGATTTATTTTCTTTTATCAGGTTGTAAAGTTTAATATGTATCCATATGATCTACACAATTTTTTACTCTACCAAAACTAATGCATTGTGTTTCAAGTCAGGTTAGTGGTTACTTTGGGCAGGAGGAAGTGGGTTGTGATTGGAAGGGAGTATGAGGTGAATGCTGGGTTGCTGGTAACATACTATTTCTCGTCCTTGGTGTGGTTATGCAGGAAATTTCAATTTGTGATGATTTATTGGCTTTTACACTTCTGATTTGTGCATTGTCCAAGTTTTTTAAAACAAAAAAATAACAAGAAATTGTTCACAGAGGTTATTGATGTGGGCTCTGGAACAAGAAAAGACATCTTTCCTCTAGAACGTATATGGCCGATTTCCATTGCATAAATAGGGTCATGAAATTTCATTAGTGTTGGAGTAAAATGTCTGGAAATATATTATATGTAAGTAACAGGGTTAAAATTAATTGGAAGTTAATGAAATATTCATCACGCAACTATTTTTTGCCAAGCTTTAAGGCAGTTGGGGGTAATTTGCAAAGGGATACAAGAGTGAATATGACATTACTCCAAAGCATACACAGTTTACTGGGAGAGACAGGAGAGAAAAAATTCACCACATCTCTGTGTGGTAAATTGTACTTTATATGAGGGCATTGTTCAAGTTGTGATGTCAACCTGCAAAGGGGGCCGACAAGAAATACTCAGAAAAGTTGAAAGAGAGAGCTTGCGAATGAGAATCACAGGGAAAAGTAATGAACTAAAATAACACAGGAGGTCATTAGGTACTTTTACAAAGAATAGTGCTGTGGCTGTGGAAGAAGAAGAAATATAGGTTAAGATGAAGCATCCTCTTTTGGTGAGCTTGGATAGAGGAAGAAAGAAAGAAGCTATATTTTTAAATTTATTAACTACTATAGGAAAATTTGAGCCACTTTGTGGCTTGAAGTAGAGATCCCACCAAAAAGAATAAGTTGAAGAAATATTTCAAAAAAAAGCTTGAATACTTGGATTGCAATATTTCTAGAAAGATAGTAGAGTAGGATCAAGATCATAAGAAGAACATCTTTTCTTCTGGACACATCAAACAGTGAAAACTAGAAGCAATTAAATTTAAGGGACTTGAATTAAAAATTATTTTCTTATGATGTTCCTAATTTTGCTTTTACCTCTTAATCTCTGACCACAATTACCTGAATTTCCATTCCTCCCAAGCAATTTTTCTTTCTACCTCTGTTGTCCATTTCTTCATTATCTCCAGTGTCTTCCTCCTCACTTTTTCACACTATATTCTAATTTGACCCTTCTACCCAGCAAGCACCTGGTGAATTACTGTCACTCCCCCTTTCAAATTCCACATGATCACATTAACCCTAACCTATAAATTCTTTCTTTTCTTTTCTCCTCTCTTCTACAATTTGACTTCTTTATTCCTACATTAGAAAACTTTAACTTTTATGCCATCTAGACTGTGAAAGGTCCAGGTTGAAACCATGAAAAAGAGTGGGTGAAATAGACTGGAGGGTGGCCGTTACTGTGAAATGAGGCTCCCACAGCAATGGAGGCATCATCTCAGATGGTACCAAAATTTGGATTCAGAAGGAAAATAGTAAGTCAGGTGTTAATAAATATGAGTGTTTCACCTAAAGGTTATAGTCACAAGTACGGGTTTGGATAATGCTGTCAAATCATACGAAATTCATTGGAGGAAGATTTTTTGTTTGTTTGCTTGTTTCTTTGTTTGATGGGAGAGAGCGGAAGGTTAATGATCTTGATAGGCAGTGGGAACGTGGACCTGCAGTCTGATGGATGGGGTTGCATAAGAAAAAGAAGAAACTCTTTTTCCAAGAGCTGTAAGAGACTCTGTTTTTTTTCTTTTTTAGGGGGGCGGGGGCAGCTTTCTGTTAATGCAAAGACGGCACGAGAAATAGGGGTGCCCTCAAAGTTTCCAATATTCCTCCCAAGAAACATATTTCCAAAATTGGCAGAGATTCTCAGAGGCTAGCCAAGAATGGTCTTCAACTTCCAAAGCAGTTGAAAGCTATCAAAGGTCTCAGAAAGAGTCAGAATGTGGAATCTACGGGGAAAAAGTTCTCTCTTTGTTTTTTCTTATTTTCATTTCCCAGAATTCATCTACAGAGGGCATCGTTCTATATTACTATTACACAATCATGGCCTGTAAACTGTGTGACTGGAAAGAAAATTGATTCTTATGAAGGAGTAGGGTACAGTAGAAAAGGATCAGACCAGAATTCAGACACACTTTCCTATACTTTTCTGAACAACCGGAGTTAGAGAAACTTAACAGCAGGATAAAGGGTAGTAATGAGAAGTTTTAAAACTGCTGAAGAAGCAAAGAGAACCCGAATTGCCAAATCCCTGCCTTCCTTTATATCTAGTCCCTTCCCATAGGCCCCATTCAAAGCCAGTTGCCTTCACAGGAGACAATTAGACTCCCTTGCTTTGCCCACTCAAATACTTGTTGTAACATATGGCAATTTAGATGGGTTGCTTCTCTCCTTAAATGCCTCTCTAAGACCATTTACTGTTTTTATGGCCAGTTTTAATGTGCTGCCATGTTTTCAGTACTTGGCTGCCAGACACTATTTTAATACTGGCATATCTCTTGCAAGGAAGCAACCTGATTCATTATTATTAAGTTATCTCTTTTGGCAGTAAGTTCTGCCTGACTGAAAGATTATGTAGAAGAAGAAGAATGTCCTTTCACAACCGTGGGTGCCTCCTTGACGTTTCTCTGATAAACTCGTTTTGTATTATCTCCTGTTTTCTTTGTAGAGCTTTTCTTCCAAGATTTTATTACAGCTGGGTGACAAGGATTTTGTTGTTGTTGTTTAAGTAAATTGGCATGTGCTAAATTGCCTCTGATAGAAGAAGAACTCAATCAAAACTGACATTGTCTGTCTAGTGTTTCACTAAAAGCCCACTAGGTTGTGATATGTTTTAATGTTTAGACTTCAGTTCCGCATTGAACATTCAATCAACAACTCTGGCTCGCATACCAATTCGAGGAATCAGCACAGAGCTTGGAAATTCTTGAAAATAAGGTGTGACCCTGCTGAGGATAATTCTGGCTTCTGGGCTTTCATGGAGGATATATTAATTCATTAAATTATTCAAGCATACTGTACACAAATGCTGACAGGGATTCAAAGGTTCGTTGTCTCCTATTAATCACTTTACTATTCACATCATTCTTTCATAGAGGCATTAGAATATGTTTGATTAATATCTTATTTATATTGTTCTTGTGAGCGATGTTTATTGGCTCCGCTCTAGAGAACTTTGTTTCCTTTCAAGTAACATGAACAGAACAATAGATAATTATCAAATCTTGGTGATGTTTTCTGTGGTTGCACAGTGTGTCCTAACAACCGTGGCTATCACACCTAGTTCAGCCTGTGGCTAGTATGGATGATGGTGATATGTGGTGTCTCATCTTAACCTGGCAAGATCACTTGACTTAAGACAAATCTTAGCAACCTCTGAGTGTCCCCAGCTACTTCGTTCTTCTCTCACTTCGGGACTTTCATACTGGGATCCTGGCCATTTAGTTCGAATGTCAAATCTAGAGGACCTGTTTCCTTCATCCATTCTACTAAACATAAAGAGAGATGAGGGACATTTTAGAAGACCCTTGATGCTCTAAATATTGAGCTTAGGATGGCATAAATTCCTTGCTCTAGTCTTGAAGGCAAAGCCATTAGGCAAAGCTTAACAGCTTGCATGCCAGGTAATTTGTTTTGCTTTTCGAAGCATAAATTATTCCAGATCATGTTTTGAGTTGATTTAGGAAAAATTCAGATTTGGGTGTGTTTCATGCACAAATGTTATAAACCCACATTTTGGAGGTTTGCTATTAATTAATGTTTTAAAGAGGGAAACAACATTTACTGTAAAAAAAAAGGAAGGTAAGCAAACAAAGGCTGATGGATCATGGAAACAGTGGACATGGAAACAGGTTTCATAGCCAAAAATATCTATTCTCAGTGGCTGATTTTTTCTCTGGTCCCAGGTTCAGCAGCTATTTTTATTAACATAGGTAGTTGCCCCTGGCATTGGGGTCCTGCCCCCTCTCAGCTGCCTTGCTGTGTATTCCCTGGGCTGAGCAACGCAACACAGACAGATCCACAGAACGTGCTGCTGAGAGGCAACACTTCCATATCCATATGGCTCCATCCAGGCCCTTTACAAGCTTGACGGCATGTACGTTGTAGCTGGTCCTTATTGACCCTGCTGCTTTCCTTCTGCTCACCACATTACCCTTGTATGCTGGTTCTTTCTCTGCCTTCCTAAAGTGAATACACGATTAATGAATTGGAGAGAAGTTTGCCCCACAGAAGTCAATGCCACCTCACTTATCCAGATTTCGGGTTTTTTGGCTGTCTTCATTCTATAAAATTTAGCTATGAACAACCCCAAATGTGTGGAGAAAAGCCACTGAAGGAGAGCTTAGATTTACCAGTGAGGGCAGTCACCATAGCACTATAAAGAGGAAGAAGCAAAGATAGGCTGGCAGAAGCCTTGGGCTTTGTGCAATGAGCTCATCTCATTGGCACCCCTTTTCACACTCCTTTGTGTGTATGAGAAGGGAGGTGGGGAGAAATAGGAAGAGAAATGGCGCTTGGGGAATGAACTATAATGGAAAGTTTGTAGGTTTTTAATTCAGAGACGAAGTTTCAAATCTCACCCCTGCCACTTAGGACAATGGGCAAGTTATTTAAACTTGACTTTTGTTCTATTCATCTATTAAACAGAAAAATATTGCTGTTTATGTTTATTTAAAGGTTTCTGTGATTTCATCTGAAGTTCCTGACCCATCATATAATGTCAATAATGACATTTTGTATTTCCTTTTCTTTTCTTTCTTTTTTTTGAGGAAGATTAGCCCTGAGCTAACATCTGCTGTCAATTCTTCTCTTTTTGTTGAGGACGCCTGGCCCTGAGCTAACATCTGTGCCCATCCTCCTCTACTTTATATGTGGGATGCCTGCCACAGCATGACTTGCTGAGCGGTGCCATGTCCACACCCAGGGTTCAAACTGGCAAACCCCGGGCCACCAAGAAGCGGATCCTGAGAACTTAACTGCCGCGCCACCGGGCCAGCCCCCGTATTTCCTTTTCTTTAATTTTATTAGTCCAGGTTCCCCTTTATTGAGGACACATGTCGTTTTACTCTTTGCACCTTCCACATCTGGAAGGTGGGAAGAAACCAATAAGCACGTGTTGTGTGAATCTAGGACTGAATAAGTAATCCATGATATTCCTAAAGAGAAATAGTGTACTTTTTAAAGATATGTCCATAACTCTTCCTTCATCTTTTCTAATAAGGCTAACTATTCCATTTCCAGGATTCAGCAAAAATGTAAAAAGTAAATTAAATCAGGCTTGAAGATTGCTAGTTAGGCACATAGACAATAGTAAAAGTTACAGCTGACAGGCTGAAGATAGAGAGAAACTGAAAAACACTTGATTGTAATCTGTTCTATAGCCCTCCAAGCCACTCTGGTGCCATTGGTATTATCACATTACAGAATAGATTGGCGTTCATATAGATAGATACTTTGAGCTTTAATGGAAAAGTAAAATTGCATTCAGCTCCTTCTGCTTTACAATTCATAAATGTGTGTAATATGTTTTAGCAATATTTCTATTAAAATGGTTACTTTTAGTGCTTGAAAAGTTAAGCTTCAGTTATCTGTAAAATTAACACGTGTACAGATCATTCTCCATCACTGTCAGATTAATAGACTGTTCTGCCTATTGCCATCACCAATCATTCTTCCACCACCCTTTGGCATTTTTCCCCTACCAAAAATGCTACAGTGATGAAGAGCTCTTTGAAGGAAAATTCCTTTTAGGAAAGGTAAGAAGGTCTTCTTTGAAATTGGCAAAGGCCATCCTAGACCCGTTTCAGGCGATCAGTCAAACTTCTATGCTTCACTATGATGTCAAAGAAATTCCCAGGCTCAGCCTGGCATCAGTGCCATTGTGTGTGTTTGTAATCTGAGCCAGACATCTGTGAGTGAACTAAACAAGCCCCAGGGCAGGAAGGCTGGCACTTTTCCACCTGAATGACTGTTTAAGTAAAAGCAGCACAGGAGAGAAAGACAGAGTAGTCTGTTTTCTTTGCAATTGGTGTTGGCTTGAATGTACGCAATTTATAAACTGGCTCAAATGCTGTTCATTTTCAAGAAGACAATGCTTTCACATAACGCTGCAATCATCAAAGAGCTGGAAGATACAGCAACATTTTAACTATATGAATAGTCTAAACTTCTCCTTATAGCTTTTCATGCGTACCACAGCTCTCCCCTTCACAAACAGACCACCACATCATTCACCACACACACACACACACATACCTAAAGTATGTGGCAATTTCCTTGCTTTCTTGGCTTATTTGATAAATGCTTTAAAGTATATTCCCATAAAAGTAAGTCGCAGGTTCCTTTGGCAGGCTCATTGAGTGAAAACAGTTTATAGATTGGCTGATGAATATTGAATATTAAAGAAAAACTAATTATAAAAAAGCATCCTACATATATTTTAATATGTTTACGTAAATAGGAATTCAGAAATTTGTAAGAAAGTAAAAAGTGACTAATATTGTGTAAAAGTAGAAAGTGCATGGGACGCTAGTAATCGTCTCTGAGAGCAGCTTTAATATTTTGCTGGGAATATTGGTACAAGTTATTTGATAAGGGTGACAGGCAGAAGGGTCAGCTGGTGGCAAATTGTGGAGGGCATTCCTCATCTACTACAGAGACAGACGTACTATATGGGACTTCATATGGGACTATATCCTAGCAATGTGACCCTCCTTTACTGTTCTCACTTTTTATGGGGCAGGAGTAAAGGCAGCCTTGTCTTCGGAGAATAAATATTTGGGGCTAAAGTATTAACTCGGCTGAGTCGAGTTGCCAGTTTTGAGGAGGCTGCAAGGAAATGCCATCTGCCTGATGTTTGCAGATGTCAGGGGTCTTCAGCCTTTGTGGGCAAACTGAATGTGGGCAAATCCTTTCTTCTCAGAGGAAGGACAAGTTCCCAGTCCTCGATTAGGTGGTTGCCAGACAACCTGTAATGAAACTCGGAGGTTCCTCACCTGATTTTCCTGACTGATTGTTTCCGCAAAGGGTTATAGAATTATTGAATACCAAATTTAAATTTGAGGTTTTATTGTTATTATTTTAAAGAAAATATGAATTTGATGGAGTTTATTTAGAAAGTATGGAATTAGGAGGTTACTAGAATTTTCGTCAAGATAACAGTATTTTGCATGTGAAAAAGGAGAATTTAAGGGCTTAAGTTGTTGGGATTAACTTGTTGGGATTTCTGACCTTTCTTGGTTTGTGCTGTAGTCCAAAACCATGTTCTTAATATCTAATCAATTTTCCTAAAATAAGGTATGTAGCACATATCTCAAGCTTTACCAGCTATACATCACTTTTTTCCTTCTAATTTCTATGCTTCTGTTTTTTTTTTTTTATCTTTTGGTGAGGAAGATTCGTCCTGAGTTAATATCTATTGCTAACCTTCCTCTATTTTTTTTTTCTTGAGGAAGATTAGCCCTGAGCTAACATCTGTGCCAATCTCTCTCCATTTTGTATGTGGGATGCCTCCCCAGCATGGCTGATGAGTGGAGTAGGTCAGCGCCAGGAATCTGAATCCAAAGACCCAGGCCATCAAAGTGGAGCACATGGAGCTTTAACCACTCAACCATGGGGCCCACTTCTCTACACTTCTTTTTTATACTACTTCTCTAGTGAACCAAGCTCCCACCAGCTTCCCTGACACAAATTAACTTTTGTTAACACACCCTTAGTTACCAGGAGTTTCAAGAAAGAGCCCTAACTCATGCCCACAAATCAGTCCTATCAGCTGAAGTCCCCGTGTGAGATGGGCCCTCTTTTTCTCTGCTCTGTGACGCTTTCTAGTTAATATCTGATCTTGTGAATCCTCACGCTTGGCTTTACCCAGGATTACATCCACAGAGCAAGCTGATGGCAGTCTCTAGTGAGTCTAAATACTCCAGTCACAAGGCTGCAACATCTTTTCTGTGTTTTACGAAAAGGGTAAGAGAACAACCTCCAGCATGCCCCAAGAGCCCTAGACCATAATGTTTATTTCAGGTCTAAAACACACAAATAGAAATCAAATCAATCTAAAAAGCTATCAAAAGACAAGACTAAATAGGGGCTGGCCCTGTGGCCGAGTGGTTAAGTTCGCGCGCTCCGCTGCAGGCGGCCCAGTGTTTCGTCGGTTCGAATCCTGGGCGCGGACATGGCACTGCTCGTCGGACCACGCTGAGGCGGCGTCCCACATGCCACAGCTAGAGGAACCCACAACGAAGAATACACAACTATGTACCGGGGGGGCTTTGGGGAGAAAAAGGAAAAAATAAAATCTTTAAAAAAAAAAAAAAAAAGACAAGACTAAATAAACCATGGTAATGTGTGTACTAAGGCAGGTACTAAGGCAAAGCTTCTCAATTAAAGAAGTGGGTCTATGAAAAAATTCCCCAAGATGTTACATTCAATAAATAGATAGTTTCAGAATAGTATTTTTACATTAAAAATAGTAATGAAATTCTCCCATATGATACAATATTTAGGGTTTGGGTACTTAATGAACCAAATGTATATAACAAAAAGGCCAAAAATAATACAGAGCAAGTTCAGAAAAGTAGTTTCCTCCCAGGAGTAAGGAAGAGATGAGGGTTGGGGATGCTGATCAAGAGGACGTTTAGCCAATGATTTCTTTAACGGGAATTTATTAAAGTATATTTCATGTAAATCAATCAACTTTGCTACCTATCTTGCTGAGGCCATGAAAATATAAGAGGGAATTGTGGGTGGCCATAAAAAAGGGGCCAGTGCTGTTCAGGAGACTAATTTTTTTCTAAGTGTAGCATGAAATTTACTTATTAATTTGCAATTATAGATTATCTTCTAAAGCAACACACAAACAAATAGGCCTTGCTCAATATATTTCTTTTCCTTGGGAAGTATCCAGTGCAGTATCAACTCCAGGGAGTTTCTGCCAGGAATATCAGCATCATCAAGCTCTCTGATCCTTCCTTGTCACCAGGAGGTGCTGCTCCATTCGAAGGCAGCCTGTGCAGAGTGACTGGTTTTACTCTAGATGTCACCCCGAGTAAAAAGGGAGTACAACAATTCTTGTCTGATCAAAGGACCCCTTGCTTGAGGACTACAAGTGCTGATGGCCTGGGTAAACATACATTTATTCAGGCAAGCTCAGTCTTGAACAAGTTTCTCCTCAGTGTCCACAGAACTGCATTTCGAATCAGGAACTCCAAAGCTCTCGGAGACACACGGGGGTAACACTTCCTGTTAAGACCGCATCCCTCCCTATTCCTTTCAGTGAACTTGCCCTTGTTCTGCCTTTTGGTTCTGGGTCTCCGCAAGGCTTCTACTTGATGAAAACTTCATAGTTTGTTTTTATGTGGTTCGTTGGTTTTGCTCTTTTGGTGACCCAAAGTGAGTATTTCACATTCCATGATGAAAGTATCTGAAGTCACAGGGTTGAATTCATCTTCAAAGTCCTAAGCAAATAGTTTAAACAGAGATTCAAAAATTTCATTACAAAATGTCAAGAGTCTCTTCCTTCAGATGAAACTACAGAAGTTCATGCCTGTGCCTTCTTTTACCTTCTCTGGGGTTTTCACTCATGAGATATTTTCTCTTTTTATTTTCCTGTACTTCTCTCTCTCATCCCTCTACGGTGGGTCCTGTCCCTCAGGTTCTAAACATGCTCAGTCTCTCACTCATTTAAAACTAGTGATCTAACTAACAAACAAAATGTGCCTCAGCTATCGTTTACTGTTCCTCCTTTGCTTCTGGAAGTCCTCATTTCCTTACCTGCCACTCATTTCACTCCTCAATCAACTGTAATTTGCTTATGATTCCGACTTCTCTCACTGAAGTGGAGCTTGTTAGACAACGAGGTAACAAATTGTTCTGAGAATCTATTCTAAGATTTAAGATTCATCCCCCAGAAAAAAAATGCACATACTCACAAAAAAAATTTGGCACAGGCTTATCTATGTGTCTGTCCTGACATTAATTACCCTTAAATTAAATATATTGAAAGGAAAATCCGTGAATCCAGGAACCACAACTCTCTTTCTCTATCATATCTTTAACAATAGCATAGTTTCCAGAAGCTAATAGGCATTTTATAAATGTGTTAAGTTAATAAATCAATGCATGGAATATGGTGAGTATTTTTTACTCTATTAATAACCAAAATTTATTGAACACCAACAATTGGCCACACAATGCACTAGGCTTTTTATCTAAGTTGTATATGTGTAACTCACATGAATTCTGGAGTCAATATCTGTCCGGTATTACCCAGACTGCATTCAAACCATTCAATTCAAATAGCTACAAGGAAAAAGACAGTCTTTCCAGTCCTTACTCAAAATACACTAAAAAGAATGCAATTCATAGTCTCTGGTAACATTTCTCAGTACCTTAATTTTCACAGTTCAGATTTCTCTGAAACTTTTTATTCACCAATCACATCCTAATTTCTCTCCCCCAAAATTGCCCTGTACTTATTCTATTTCTTTTCATCTTTTCTCCCCCTCAGAGCTTAATAATTTAGATTGGCTTAATCTCTTTATCTAAGTAATTTTCTTTCTCTTCAAGTGTTAATGACTCCGCTTTTTTGTGCCTGTCATATTATACTGCACAAAAATCCAGGATTTGTCTGAAGAAGATCAGTTTTCTACAGAAGTTAGAAGAGAGAGGAGGAGGTAAGTGGGAAGAGACAGCATTCTCTTTCTGTACCTAAATAACTGCAGGCCTCCTTATTATCCTCCTGTAACTTGCCAGAAACAGAAGCTCAAAAATATAAAGCTACTTGCCTATAGGCTCACTAAGGGGCTAACCCTAGACTCATCCAGATCCATTTGATTCCAAAAAGCATATTCTTTAGCATCATACTTTACTGCCTGCTTGAAACTGTATTCATTCACTGATTAACATTTAGGTTATCTCATATGTAGCGGGGATACAGAAATAACAAAAACTATATAAAAACTCTTTACCTTGTGGATCTGATTTTCAAGTGAGAGAATACAAAATAAAGAGTAAAAATAACAAAGAATCAAAATATATAACATTTACAAGGTTCTACAAAATATAGAACAAAATAAGGGGATATCTAGAGAGTGAAAAGTGGTAAAGAGGTTGAAATTTTAAACACATCAGTGGAGGTCATCCATATGAGAAGGGGACACACGAGCAGCAACTTGAAGGAAGTGACAGCGTGAGCCAGACAGATAGGTCCAGGAGGGTCATTCGTGGCAGATGGAATAGTAAATGGAAAAGCACTAAGTGTTTGCGGTTATTCAGAAAATAGCAAAGAGACTACCCTAGCTAGAATGGAGTAAGCCCAGAGAAAAGTAAGGGATAGAGAGGTATGCAATGTTTTGTATATTTATGTATTTTTCTAAGTGTATGGTACATTATTTTATTAAGTATTCCATAGGTCCTGTGAGTCCAAAAGGTTAAATTTCACTGCTTTGGGGAAAAGAGTGTTGGTAGACGGCTGAAGTACTCATCTTATTCACATTAGCTGTTATGTGTGACTTTGTATTGCTCACTCCTTCAAATTCTTTGCTCTTAACCCCCATAAGCGTACGTGCTCCTGGATCTCCTCTTAGCTCTTGCAATTTGCAACTTATTTCCATCATAAGCTCATATTTCTCAACCTAAGCGGTTGGCAAATGTTCATCGAAAGAAATAAATGAATCAAATATCTGGAACCTGTGTATTTAGCAGCAAAATAGAAGATCGTGTTATGTGAACCCATCAGAGAATTGATCCATACATTGACTTTGATTGAGCACTTGTCAGAAGTTTTGTTGAGACTGACATTTAAGAGAGGCAGGCTTTCTATATTCTCAAAGTTCTTTCCTTGTCAAGAGTTGACTCACCAAAATGGCATTCCTGAGTTAAGTTTTTAGTTGTCCTTGACTTTTAAGAGATATTTGTAAGAAGTATCTAGCTGAAAAGTCTATTTTATCTTGGAAAATTACAGCTGAGTACGTTGTCCATTAAGTTATCCATTCCCCCTTACGTGAAGATCCATTTGACATAGTCCTTCTAGAACTCAGTCCAAGGAAAACCTTTGTTTTACAAATAACCTTTCATGCTTTTTTTTGTTCTATTTTGTTTGTTTTTGTTAATGAGAACAACATAAGCCCAACCCATTTTTTCCTTTCCAGCCTTCTCTGGTGCTCAAAGCTATATTGAATATTTATTGACAATCTGATATAGAGGATACTGTGAAGGGTGCAGAGATTGACTGAACAGTGATCCTGTTTTCACAAAGCTTTCCGGGGAGTATTAAACTTGTGTGTAAACAACTGTGGCACAAGAAGCAAAGTACTAATGACTTTAGTGAGGTTAAGGAGAGAGATTGCTTTCAATAATGGAGAATGATAATTCTTTTTTTTTTTTTAGAGATTGCCACCTCAGCTAACAATTGTTGCCAATCTTTCTTTTTTTTTACTTTTTTTTCCCCCAAATCCCCCCAGTACATAGTTGTGGGTCCTTCTAGTTGTACTGTGTGGGACAATGCCTCAACATGGCCTGATGAGCAGTGTCATGTCCACACCCAGGATCTGAACCAGTGAAACCCTGGGCTGCCACAGTGGAGCACGCAAAGTTAACCACTCGGCCATGGGGCCAGCCCCTGATAATTCTTAAAATTATTATTTTTTAATAAATATTTTCTGTTTAATCATTTTAATCTGTATGTCATAGCTAAGTCATATCTTTTCCATAAATAGATAGGGATATATCATTGTTCTTAACAATTGCAGACCTTATCATACTTGACATCACACAATCTGATAATCCCCTATATAATTTCAGAATTTGTTCTAAATTGGATGCAAACAAAGACAGATTGCTCTAAGGATGATGAAGTAAGGAAAAAAACATTCAATCAAGTTGTGAAGATTTCCTGGAAAGACAAAATAACAATCTGGATTATATAATTGCTTACCTTTCTGAGGTTAGAGAAATGAACCAGATAAATTGTGGGGTCAGTTGTTCTTTTATGCTACTGATTTTCCATATTACTGTAAGAGAAGGCACTGCCAATACCTAAACTTATAAGCATGTTGACAAGGACAGAGTGTGGATGTGTCTCTGTGTGTTTCTATGGGTCTGACTTTTACATCCATGCAGGAATATTTGCCTTGACTGGAATCTGGAATTTTATCCAAGATTTGGTTGGCATTTAAGTAAGATTTGACTTAGTGTGAAATAAGTAAAATCAGCAACAAAACAAAGATAATAAAAGCATGCTTTTGAAAATAAAAGACAAAGTCATAATTAAATATTTTAGAGGAGCTAGAAGTAGTTATTTGGTTTCTCACAAAGTAGCTGTTTTCAGATATGCAAGTTGGAATTTTGGTGATTTCCACATTTAAGATTCAATTTTTCATATATCAAGAGGAAGTATGCACTTTTCACAGGAGTATTATTTGTTCAATATCTCATTTAATTAAAAAAAATTATAGTTTGCTGAGCACCACATTTTTTTTCTATTTTTTTTTTTTGAGGAAGATTAGCCCTGAGCTAACATCTACCACCAATCCTCCTCATTTTTGCTGAGGAAAACTGGCCCTGAGTTAACATTTGTGCCCATCTTCCTCGACTATATATGTGGGACACCTGCCACAGCATGGCTTGACAAGTGGTGTGTAGATCCGCACCTGGGATCCAAACTGGCGAGCCTGAGCTGCCGATGAAAGTGTGTGAACTTAACCACTGCGCCACCGGGCTGGCCCCACCACATTATTTACATGAAACCTCTATAGACATACATTTTTGTCACTTTCTATCACAGA
Source organism: Equus asinus (assembly GCF_041296235.1). Lineage (NCBI taxonomy): Eukaryota > Metazoa > Chordata > Mammalia > Perissodactyla > Equidae > Equus > Equus asinus. Next base: position 67,845,185 of record NC_091798.1, read on the forward strand.
TAACACAGATGTTGATGAAATCTTAATTACTGGTCAAAGCCTGATTTAGTTGGCCTTCAGCATTATGACATCACCTCTATTTCACAACAAATGAATCCAAACATCATGGATTAAACTGTTAGATTTATACAGAAAAAAGGAAACATAATTGCTAACTATTTCTAATTTGGTCAGTGTATCTAGAAACTTTCCTTGGCCCACATTTTCCATTTGCCAACACTGGGATCAAGGCTCAGCTTCTCTTTATGATATAGAAAGCCTGTTAGAATAGCGTGATTCCATAAATGTGCTGACCACTGGTACAGGAGACTTAGCTAGCTAATTCATCTCATTTCACAGTTTGGGGTGGGGGCAGGGTGGCTATGTTTAGAAGTCCTTTAAAATAAGGGTTCCATAGCAGTCTTTTTGTCCACACAATAAGCTCTCCATGATGAAAGAGGATCTTACATAGAATACATTTATGATCTGAAGAGCACATCCTCATTACATTTTTAGATCTCCATTTCAAAGACGTCAGGCCTACTTTCCTCTCATGAAGTAAGACCTCTCTAAAGAGCATCACAAATGGGCTGTCACGCACCGGGTCATAAACTGTATGTTGGTTGATTAGAGGAAAATAAAAGGCAACATTGGGATTCGCTCCCCTGGAAGTTGGTATTCTCACCACTGACTTTTACCCTTACCTGTCTGTGGCACCTCTCTCAGCACTCCATCTCATTTCTTTTAGATCAAACTGGTATAAAACATCTCTGTAGGTGGTTTTCTTCTCATGGTAAGGCTTGTGAATTTGAGTTCTTTGTTTCACAAAAGCCTGACAAATTCAGCTTTCACTCAGCCTCTGAACACAGTTGTTAACCAACTAAACAAGAAGAGTAAAAAGCTGACAGCTGACAGGCTTTGCATAGATTTTATCTGCAAGTAGATCATTTCAAAGAATTTGAGCCTGGTGACTTTGACGAAAACTCAATTAATTTAAATCATATATTCTTATCAGTTGCAGCTTAAAACTCAAAGGTTGGGGAGATTTAGGGCTAAATCAAACGAAGCTGAACAACAAAATGTCTTTGTGTTAAAAGACAATACTTTGAAAATGTCATCTCTCAGTCATTTGTTGACTTCCTCCAGAATTCAGTAACATCTCAGATACGCCAATTGACAAACAGCAGCAGTCCTGTCTCCTCAGATTCTAGCCGTTCTTAAAGAAAAGGACAGAACAAAGTAAAATAAATTACTGGCAAGTAAGTGGCTTAAGTAAAGATACAGAGAGTGAACTTATTAATGTAGGGAGGAAGACAATTCCTCTACCCACTCTACGTCCTTTGGGCTGGGCTACAAATTAAATTGACATGAGACAGAATAACGGGAGAAAAATCAAACATGTTTAATAACGTATAAATGGGAGAAACCCAGGAAAACTGAGTAACTCGCCAAAATGGCAGAGGCTGTTACCTTAAATACTATCTTCAGCTGAAGACAAAGGAGGATATTGGGGTTGGGGGGAGTCAGTTATGGGAGATCACCAGAAAAGCACAGTAAATGAGAGTAAAGTTATTATGCAGATTTAAGTCCTTGCCTTCTGCATTGATAGGAGTTTCTAGAGATAAAGTCAATCCCCCTTCTTCCTCTTAGAGAGGGAGACATCTTTACAAATGGAGGTTTCCCTTACAAATGTAAATGTCTCTTACAAAAGGGTAACTTCTACTTGGTTTTCAGAACTTTTCCCATGTCTGTAATTTCTTAAAAGTAACCAGTCCAAAATAATCCTCATGCCAAAGAGGCACATTTTGGGGTGGCCAGTTCTGAATCCCCATGTTAACAACAAAGATATTATTGAAAAAAATAACCAAGGCTTGAACATGGAAGTGTGAAAATTAACTACTCATGAAAACGCAGCTAAGAAATTCAACAAAATGCTATGAAACATTAATAGCATGACCAATGTATAAAAATGTCATATATTGTAGAAAACATCTTGAAGTTACATATTCAAAACTAGAAAACAGGTTAGAAAAATATTTTTAAAACACTAAAAATATAGATTAAAAGGCAAGGCATAAAACATGAAATTATATTTTTCATAAATTATGGCAAGTTTTAAGTGTGTGTGTGTATGCATATTTTTCCAGATTGCTTATAAGTAGTGGGGAGACGAATAGGATGGGAGCAGGTGGTTGGCAATATTTTGGGAAAAGAGTTAATTTTGTAGCAGCTGCTGACAATTTTCCTACAATATTATTCATCATTTTTAAAAATTAAAGTGATTATAATTACCCTGATATGTCATATTATATGTGACTGAAAAGGGAAGACAATGATGGCGATGGAGAAAATGTCTAGATCCCTGGAGTAGGTGTTCATTACTCTAGGAACTCCTGAGCGGCAGGCTTCCATGGGATGTTACCCAATGGATGAAGCTCAGGTGAGTAATAAAATCGAGCAGAAGGCCCGGTCGTGCGAGTGGCCACCTGATCAGAGCTCATTTAGTGATTGTCATCACTTTGTAGCAACCATGCAGTTAATGCTCAGTGTATTTGACACCTGCTATGTTAAATTAGTACTCGAAGAATTAACACCTGCTGTCAGCCACCCAGCAGGAAGGTTGCTTTCTTCAGAATAAAGGGGAAATGAATTATTTCCCTAGGAATTTGTGTGAATTATTTTTGTGGATGGAGAATTACTTGGAAAGACCTTGGGACGGGCAGTCAAGATTCTTAGTGTTTTTTTAATGGAGTTAGCACTGTTAGTAACTTAGAATCTCTTTCTGACTGTCAGAATAAAGGTCTCAAAGATGAGCTTAATACTATCCCTAGAAACAAATAAGACACTAGAGGTAAATGTGTTTTCTAAAGTATAAAAACCTATACAGGTGTGAAGTGGTATGTTAACTGTCCATTAATAATAATTCTAATAAGTTTGTCACTTTAAATTCTCATTGATAATTTGTAAGTGCGAAAATCTTTATCTTTTGCAGTACGTTTTCTTATAGTAGGGCACAGTATATTTTTTATTTATATGCAACTCTATACGTGTTTATATTTATAGCATATATAATATTACATTAGCGTCTTTCTTTTTAAAATATTTTGTCTATTATGATTGATATTAATATTATACAATTACTACTGTATTATAAAATACCAAATACATTAAAATATTAAATGTAATATTAAATATTATTAAATATTAAAATGTAAACTATTTAAAATATAATATATACACACGTGCATATACCATGGGAAAATTACTTAACTTCTCTAACATCTGTCTCCTTATGCAGAAAACAATAACAATAATAATATTATTATGGTATAATAAGTAGAAATCACCTTAGCACAATGCCTCACATTTAGGATAACACTTTCCTGAACAAACCAACAAGTAAAATAAATAACATAAAACAAAACAAAACCCCAAACAGCATTATACTGCAAAGACTTCTCCTGTGGACCATAGGAAATAAATGTATAAGACTTGAACCCTACCCTTTGATTTGCTTATTCATACTGATTCAGTGAAAATGTGTTAAATGCTATGGGAAATACTACTAAGTATAAAGTACAGTTTCTGACTTCGTGGTGGTTAAACATCATTGGGATAGGAGTTTTATAATTTCGTATAATTCAAGGAAAATTAAATAAGTACACTCAAGGAGCAGAATAATAACAGAGTAGAAGTGAAGAAAGTTTCATTTTGAGGAACAACATAGGACATTTATTAAGAGCTTGGAATTGAAGCAAGTAAGGTGAATGACCTCTAGCAAGTAGCTTAACCATTCTGTTCCTCAAGCTCTTTATCTACAAAATGGGGATGTGACGGTATCAATGACCCGAGGTTAGTATGAGGATTAAGTGTTTGGGGAAATGAGGAGCACATAGTGAACATTCTAAAGGTGTTCATTACTTTTCTTTGCTAAATCCTGACTTGGAAAAAAAAGAATAATAATTAATTGAGCTAAAGTTAATAAAATGGCCATCCCTTCAGAAAATGAGGAAAATTCATGTCCAAGTTTGCCTCAAAAGCTTCTTGAGAGGGAATATATTGTATAAGATGATCTTAACTCAATGAAAGAACAGGATTATGAGGCCAATACAATAGTGGTTATTCAAATCTGTCCCTTCCTCTGCTTCTTGGATGTGGGTTTCCATCCCATGGAGAGATAGAACATACATTTTTAATACGGCAAAAGTTATTTTACTAAACTCTGAAGTGCGTCGGGACACGGTCAGTATTGTACTGGGAAGCCTCAGTTATAGACTACTACACAGCTTGCTTCCTGAAATGGTATTTAAGAATTGCCATGCCCAGAGACAAATTAAAAGTGTCAAAATGGCCAAAGTGTACACAAAAAGTGTACAAATTTATATGAGTACAGAATATGAAAAATACACCCTGTGAATCCCCAAAATACTTGGAGTATTTTGCAGAGGACTAAAGTTTCAGCAAATGGAAAGTGCTAAGTCAGTAAATGTTGACATAAAATGCTGGTATGACCACTCTGCACACTAGACCCTGCCAGTGGCTTTCAACCTTATTTTGGGTAAATTCAAAATTCTTATAATGACAGACAGGCCCTATGTCAACTGGCCCCCTCATAACTTCCTGTTCTTGTCTCCTTCTCCCAGGACAGCATCATGAGCATGTGACCTGTGCAGCTGCACATAACCTATGTTTGATACAGTGCTCTGCTGTCTTCTTAAAATTCTTAATAATTTTATCCTTGCATGTGTGATTTCTAAGTGAGGTCCAATGGATGGTGGAGAAAGTGAGGGGATGCACACAATATGCACTCCATTCCTTGCAGCCCCATTCTCATATAGCCTTTGCCATGACCCATGAACACAGAATTCCGGTGGTTGCCTAGTGCATGGATCTTCACAAGATTCAAAGTGAGCACAAGGTAAGCGTGTTGTGTCTATGACCAAGCAAGCAGCATTGTGCTGACAGACCTAAGAGGCCCCTCTTCCATTTGAAGAACTTACATTGAAAGGAAAAAGAAGGCAATGGCTTTCTAAGAAACACAAATCATTAAGAAACCCCATTATATCTTTTCTTCCTCATGTTAGTATTCACATAAATGCTCCTGTATTAGCAATCATTTCCACTGGAATGATGACAAAGAAGGAATGGGAAAGAGAGCAACCCATAGTTCCTTTGGTTTTCAGTCTATCTTCACTTATCAGGAAGCTGAAGGTAGAGAGGGCGGGAAGAAGGCTCGTGTATCAGGAAGTGAAATGAAAGCAGTTGAGTTTGTTGCACTGTTTTCACTATTCTCATAAAAAAATACATGTGAATGCATGAGCTACAAAATGCAAATTATGTAATTTCAGTGATTCCACAGATGAGTTAAATGCTCTTATATTTGCATTTAAAACTTTTATTGTACAATATAAAGTTAATTAGTAAAATTAATGCTAATATTCAGAAGCTTAATTTTTCTTAGGACAATATTAAAAGGAATATAAAAATCCCATGGCAAGTCAAAAGAGAGACCATGGAAGAAAGGAACAGTTTTGTATTGTAAACGACAGTACCTTTTTCCTGCTTTTTAAACAAGGCATTCCACCTTTGCACTTGCACTGGGCCCTGAAAATTACATAGCCCGCACTACCTGTTCCTTTCCAACTACCTGACTCTTATGTAGCCACGCTTGCTCTCTTGCTTTTCCTTGAATGTGCCGGGATTTCTCGCATTGCAAGGCCTTTACACTGACTCTTGCCTCTGCCTGGCACACTGTCTTCCCGAATGTCCAGGGCAGGTTTCCTCACTTCTGTCACATTTATTTTTTCCTATAAAATCCTCCCATTAATACTCTCCCTGTCCACTCTGTCTAAAGTGTCATCTCTCTCAGCAAGGGAACTATCAATTCTTTTTTCTCAAAAATTTATGGTACTTAACATGGTCTAACTTACTATGTGTTTTACTTATTTAATTTGTTTACTGTCTGTCTGCCCGATAGATATTTGTTGAGAGGAGGAATGAATTTTTTCCATGGAAATAAAGATCTAGGGAGATTCAGGCAAATTATTCATGACTTTTTCTCACAGAAAACTTCACTTTAACCAAGTGGCCAATTTTAGACCTCTTGCCTTTTGAGTCACTATTCAAAATGAAATCAATCTTGGTGGTCAAATGAGATCTTAGCCTTAATGTAAAATTTTAATTATTTTGGCAGGAGAATGGATTCATGTTACTTGTGTAATAAAAATTAAGATAAAAGTTAAGATTATAGTTTATTTAATTTTGAATCTTCAACCAATTTTAAGTCTCTAGTCTAAATTTTTAGTTTGTACTTGAAATTAGTAAGCAGTAAGCATTCTGAGTGGCTAATGGCAGGTGTTCATGGTAATTTAACAAAGCAGATGTCAAATAGTGTTTACTGGGACTAACAGCTCCTCCTTCTGGAAAGCTCTTTACTTTGGGGTTTCTCCTAATTAAAAATATCTAGCCATTACCTGTCAACTTCTTCTCAATGGGACAGCGAATCCTTCAGGGAACATGACTTGAGCAATCTTTCAGATAAAGAAAGAAAGGAGGAAAGAAAAGATTGCCATTAATTATTTAGAGATAATTCTTTCTCTACTGTCAACATTATAGCTGCATGATATAATTCACTCCTTCTGGAAAAATATTGTAAGACTTTGAGATTGGTACAATTTGATAAGTAAATTAAATCCCAAAGATGATGCATAAAGAGAGCCAAAAATGCAATGTTAGCTAATAAATTTCACATCTTGCATTATTTTGTTTCCCATAAAATTTCAAACACCTGCACACAACTAACATATTCTGAGAATACCCCAAAGAGACACATAGAGGTCATGGGGGTAGCTTAATAATAAATGGCATGTTCTAATGATAAACGTTTTCCTACTACTCTAACTATATGCTAATACTAATTTCCAGGTAACTGACTTATGTGGATCAGAGCTTGTACTTACTGCGCTGGAACTGTGGTATTTTAAAGACTTTACATACACTGTGATTCATGTTGCAAGGATAGAGCATGAAATTTCATCTTCATAAAATGAAACTTCGTTAATGAGACCATTTTCACAGAGAATGATGTTGCAAAGTTAAGGAGGTTATTTTTGTTTTCGGTAGCCGAGAAATGTTTATTAAAAAAATTACATCTATTTATTAGGCGCAAAGTTAAGTTTTTCTCCCATTGTCTTTGTTTGAATTCTATCCAAATATGCAGCTGTGTTGTGCTGTACTTTATATACATAAACCTCAATTGTTGAGTTCATCAATATCAAGAAATGCGTGTTAGGTTGAACTATAAAAACTTGATGAAATAAACACTGGCTATTTAATGTTTAGCCTAATACATCCCTGCTAGAAATAACTGAATATTGATTTTCAAGTAAGCTTGATCCTTTTTTGTTTGGTGGGAGATACCTGTAATAACATGCATGGGGAAATGAGCTGAATGAATATGTTCTAAGTCAAACTGGGTAAAACTAATAGAAAGTTTTTCTTTCAGATCAATTAGGATTTGAACCAGGAAAATATATTTTGTCACTTCACCCTATATTTTTCCAGTTTCTTATAGATTTGATACTTGAACTTTCTGATTGTGAACTATAGCGGCCGAAATCACACACACATACATACATACACGTGTTCAAAAGTTGCCATTACCTTGAAACTAAGCTCTGGGGAAACTTGAATTATGTACCCTCAGCAACAGGTATAGAATCGACACATAGTAAGTTGCTCAAGGTATTTGAATTGACTTTTAAATTTATTCAAACACTTTTTAGGCACTGGCAAGGGCATTTCCCCCCAAATTCCATCAGCCTGATAAAGGGAAATTTACAATTGAAATAGCATCCAAAAAAGTAATCAATTTGGTTCTATAACCAATCTAAATATAATCTGAAAGGCTAAATTTCAGGGTATTAGAACAGTAGAGTAAGTTATTATTTCAATTGAATGTTTAAGTCCATATTTCTTTCGTTTTCTTGGATTTTTCTTTATGTAGTTGGATAGAAACTTGCTATATTATGGATGATATTATTTTCATATTACAGGAGTTAATTTTTGCAGTGCCCTTTCTGCTCTACTAGTAACAGCGGCTTTGACTTCAAGTTGACAGTCAAACTCATCAAGCACGATTGGCTTCATTTAGCTCAAATTTAGTCAGAATTAAGAAAATATACAGGTCAAGAAACAAAAGAGCATGTGCATTCATAGTATAATAAATATCCATGACTTCCAGTCGTAGCTTCTAGGGTCTCTGTCGTACTGAATTGGGACATGTCGTAAGAAGGAGGCTGACTGGGGATGCTCCAGCTCATGCCAGTGAAACCATTAGCTTGGGGTTCTTCCAGTTGTCACCCCTAGTTGGCGATGCAGCCTCTAATAGGATGTACTAGCTCCCATTATCCAGTGCAGCTGCACCTTTTTCATATAGGTCACTCATTCCATAGTAAATAGTTTCTACAATGAAGTACAGGTACTTGGTCCTGTATATAATCTTTGGTGGACTTGTCATTCATCTTGAATCTGATGAATTCCTAACAATCTTGGGAGTTACTGTTACAAAAATTGACAAAAGGTTACAGCCAAAGATGCCCCTGAGGCCACAGCAAAGTCTTCAAACCAGCAAAGACCTCAGACCTGCTAACCCTTTCTTTACAGTTCTGTAGTGTGAGAAATATGACTATAGTCTTCAGTGAGATTTGAAACAATTAAAATAGATTAATTCTTTCTTTATATTCCAGGATGAATTTATAAAGATCTGAGTTTGCAGGAAAGTTTTTACTTGTTGTCTCTAAAATTGTGAGAATGTTGAAATTCTAAAAAATGTTACTGCCTTTATTACTACATAATGGTATAATGTAAAACGTTTGATTACTTGTTGGATAATTCAATTTTTTGAAGACTATATGGTAATACAGTGTCAAGTTGAATATTATGTATCTTTACAAGAATGTGTTTAAATATACACATAGGGAAATTATGAAAAAGAGATGTAGTAATACCATACACATTTTTTTCTCATATGTTTGCAGAAATTTATCTATTGCATTACTTTCAAAATGTACTTTCATATGAAAGTGCTCATTTTAGTAACTTTGATGAATTTCCATTGGTTCATATTGACAGCATAGTTAGGGATGCCACAGCTATTGCCTCAGAGAGCAAGCCCATGTTTTTTAAATAAAAAAATTATCAATTTTGTGTGTCAAATCATATTCAATGTATTGTTTATTAAATACTTCCCCAAAATTCATAATCTTTTATTATCAAAATGAAACATCTTAATTTGAGTAATTTTAGCTTGATAGGAAGAATCTTATTTTTTCTCTCATTGAATCTCATTGTTAACATAGCGGTCACAAAAAAAGTAACTACTGTTTCAAATTATTTTAACAGATTCAGGAAGACTTCATGGTATTTCTAGATATAGTTTACTGTACTGATAGGAGCACATTTTAGAAATCTATTGATCACAGAGTTGCAGCCTTGGCATTCACTGATGAGAGAGTCTGGTCAGAGAAAGAATCTTATAGTCACATATTCAGGGATGTGATGAAACAGTTTCTTTATTGAATGAAGAGTATACAGCACTTAACATCCTGTTGTCACACATGACAGTCTCTAATGTTGCTAACTATCTTGTATTACAGCACAAACTGAAACAGTTAGGAGCACTCAAAACCATGGGTCTCATCAACTTTATTGAGTTACTGCCATTCAGGCTTACAAATCAACAAAGAGATTGCAGTTAACTGCTCAACTGATAGGACCTTTTTTTTTTTTTTTTTTGGATGAGGAAGATTGGCCCTGAGCTAACATCTGTGCCAATCTTCCTCCACCTGGTAGGTGGGAAGCTGCCACAGCATGGCTTGATGAGTGGTATGATCCAAACTCATGAACCCCACGCCACCAAAGTGGAGCATGGAAATTTAACCACTACATCACTGGGCAGATGATAGGACCATTTTTATGAGTCATATCAAAAGAGAATCAAACCACAGATATAAATTCAAGAAGAAAATAAGAAATTGGATTTTAGCAGATCTACATCTATTTTAGTCAACTATAAATTAAAATCAGGGCTGGCCTGGTGGTGCAGCAGTTAAGTGCACGCGTTCTGCTTTGGCGGCCTGCGGTTCGCCAGGCCAGTTCAGATCCCGGGTGTGGACATGGCACCACTTGGCACGCCATGCTGTGGTGGGCGTCCCACATATAAAGTAGAGGAAGATGGGCATGGATGTTAGCTCAGGGCCAGTCTTCCTCAGCAAAAAGAGGAAGATTGGCAGCAGATGTTAGCTCAGGGCTAATCTTCCTCAAAAAAAAAAACCAATTAGTGCCTTCAGGTGTAAAGAAGGAATAACTTGTTCTATTGCTATAATTACAAAGAGTATGCTACAAATGTCAACAAAGCTATCAGATTACAAAAGTAATTGATCAGAATACATTATCATCAGATAAATAAACATCCCAGCCTTTTGAATGGGTGACACAACAAGTATACAATCATATATAATTGGTTCCTGAAAAACCGTAAATCAAATAATTTGTAATTATTAAAAGATTATCCAGAATATCTGGGATTATCATCTTTCATTATGCTATTTGTAAGGGTTATCTAACAATGAAATTTCTAGACTTTGTAAATTTGAATGTCTTAGAGAACAAATAAGAGTACTAGAGTATTGTGCATCATCCAAAGACAGTTATGATAGATGATTTAAAAGAATCCTTATTACTAAAACTATGATCTAAAAGAAAGTTGTAATAGTAATTTAGGGCTATGTTCACATTCCATAAAGTTATTTAATTTTAACAAATTTAGAGTGAATTTAATAAATGATTCTAGGAAATTCTATATTAAAAAATCACTTTAAAGACTCAATAACCTGTTGAACAGATCAGTCAGTAAGCATATACTATTCTTTATAGTAAAATCACAGAGCATTCCAACACAGTGAAATTAGTTCAATACTAAACTTTATAAACGTATAATTTTATCTGATTTTATCTTCTTACTAGCCACAATAATGGCCTGGTTATTATTATTCAGTTAAATATTAGAACTACTCACTTGAATCAGCTGATTATAAGAAGATTGAGTACTGGGTATTTGACATTAAATAGCCAAGCCATTTTATTATAAAGATCCTGCCTTAGGTTTCCCCTTATAGCTATTAAAATTTAACTTGTCTTGTAATTTAGGCAATGAGGGATCTGTTTAATCAGTTGTAATAATTTTAAGTGACTGTGTTTGACAAGCAGTCCTTTTCTGCTTTCAATTAGTCCCTAATGTAGACAGCCAGATCTGATAATTCAAAAGTGTTTTTTTTTCACCTGAATTATCTGGTTTGGTTTACTACATTGGCTGAGTTAATTGAAACATTGCCAAATATCCACTTCATGCTGTGCTGTGCAGACAGAGCAATAATATATTTGGTATAGCAAATGATTTCATGGATAAATATGATGAAAACAAGACACTTTATTACCATTTTTATCTTCAGCCCTTCAAACAAAACATGGCCTCACAAATCTGGTCTCCCATTTTGGATATTGTTATGATTATTGCCATTTGCTAAGACCTAACTGATGAGTTGACAATTTACAATCATCATCCAGGCCAATAATTCATAAATTATAAATCTGAAACTCTTTCTATATTTCCTTTCCATCTTTTCAATTCTTTTCACAACAGATACTGACTTCTGTTTTAACACAGATTGCTAACCTAATCTTCATTTGTAACTGTGCCTTAGCAAAAACAGTGATTCTTGTGTCTAGTTTCTTCAGTTTGTTTTCGAGAACAGACTAGCAATTTCTGGATTCAAATTGAGACACGAAGCCAGTTTATAAAAACCTCCCTCGTACAAAATCTGATGAAGTTAAATATGAACATGGAAAATAAAAAAAAGGCCAAAGAACATATCAGGAACTTCCAAACTAAGAAAAAGAAATATTACCATAAAATATACTGAGACTTGTTCTTTATTGAAAAAAAAAGAGACAGCTTCAGAAATCACCCAATTCTTTTATTTTTATTTTTATTTATTTATTTTGGTGAAGAAGATTGGCCCTGAGCTAACATCTGTGGCAATCCTCCTCTATTTCATATGTGGGATTGCCACCACAGCATGTCTTGATGTAGCTCCTTGTCCAGGATCTGAACCTGTGAACCCTGGGCTGCTGAAGCAGAGCAGGCGAATTTAACCACTATGCAACCAGGCTTGCCCCAAGACAATTCTTCAAGCAGTTCTGAGAAAGGAAAGAATTTGCAAGGAAAAATTCGGAAAGATCTCATTTATACCTGTCATTAGTCCCATGGATAAAGTAGAAAGCCACAAAGGAAAGGAGAGAATTCTCTCTGAAGATCACTGATTCACAAGACAAAAATAAAAATGACAGCAAAATTTTTTCTATTTTAATAGGACAATGGTGGGGAAGGATTAGAAAATAATGACGATTACACTAACATATTTATTTAACAAAAGAGGGAGGGAGGTGAGTTGTCAACTTTTGAATTAGGTGTAGAAAGTTACAAGAGACCCTTGTCCTCAACCTAAAGCAAAAGCAAGACAGATATGCTATAAAATCTTCACTATTGTAAATTTATTAGAGAGATAAAGATAAAAATCAAATCAAAAACCTGAAGAACTAAAATGCAGAGAGTAACTTTCCAGGATAGAGATGATCTACAACTCTTTTCAGCCCTGTTAGAATAATGGGACAAAGTGGAATTCACAATAGACGGGTCTCTGGAAAATAGGGTCTCAGTAGATTGTCAAGTAACTTTCATTTAGGCTCTGAAATCAACTATGGTATTGCAATTAACTATTCAACAATCACATCCCAAAGAGAACCAAATACAGATAGAAATTTAAGAGAAAAATAAAATCAGGAAAGTAAGAGTAGCTGGCCATAAAGAGAAGCCAGTCAAATCATTAATGTTTGGACTTGGTTGATAAAAAAAAATCCTAAATTACTCCAGTCACAGAGCAAGTCTGCCGCTATTTGTCAATGTTGTCAATCGATTTTTCCTGAGTGAATGGAGGGAGATTCAGGTGCTGTGCCAGAATAAAGGACAGGGCACGAGAGCAGAAAAACACAACCTTGGAGATAAGTGAAATCTTCTCTATCTCCAAAGTAGTGGAACACGAAGTTTGAAGACAAACCAGGAGAGCTAATCCAGATCAGGCAATGCAGATTTTTGTTGAGAGGCAATTATCAATGAGTCTTTTTCATTTCTGCATATCTTGTGATCAGAGGCCTTGACAGTCTTTTGTCCTGGATTATCTTTTTCAAGAATGTTTTACAGCAAAAAGCCTTGGCAGGTAGAGATAGCTGTCTGCTTCTAAACGAGAGGGTCAATATTTTTTCACCCAATATAATAAAGATAAAATTTCCCTTTGAGGCAAAGACATTGCAGGCTTGGTTGCAGGCCATTAAAAAGATTTGGATTTCCTAAGCTCAGTGTTACTCAGTTGTGATGCATGCGTACCAATTGTGTGTGTAGCATACAATTGGATTCACTTCTACCTTATTGCTATGGGTCTTGGTGGGGAAAGGGATCCAATGTGAACGTGAAACTCAGGTTACAGGTTGTCTTGTAATAAAATCTATTGTCTCTGACCCAGGATCTCCTGTCTTCTACTGGCAACCATGAAATTGTGGCAGACTAATGTGCTAACCTGCAAATAGAGAAAATCTTCATACTCTTCACAGTTCTTGATAATTTTCACCAAGTGCAAGGCATCAGCTCTTAAAGGCTGGAGGCAAGAAAGTAGACATGAGTGAGATCTCACAAAGTATGGAAAGACCATAGTGGTACTTGAGACCAAAGAGAACTTGCCAATGACACCAAAATATAGCAGACAATCTGAAACCCCTAAAGAGATCTCTGTCACTGCTCAGACTCGAAGCCCTGTTGAAGAGTAAGTGCTTATCTCACACACAAAAATTATTCACACACAAAATGTTTGAAAGCACTAGTGAATTTCATCAAACGAAGGCTGCAACAAAGTCCAGATACAGCAGAATTAAATAAGAGTCAGCCCCACAAACTGCCAGTTCTCCACAATAAGCGTCATGCTCTTTTGTGAAAATAAATATTATTAATTTAATTAAACCCTATGGCCAAGAGAAGAAAGAGTCAATAAAGAAAAATCAGAGATTATCAGGAAAGCACTTTAACATTGATAAATATACTGATGCACAAAGGGCAAAATATGGATAATATTCTTGTCCAGATAGAGAATACATCAAAGGGAGGGAAATAGAAAATACATATCCAATAAAAAAGAAAGAAATATAAAGTAAAAAATATGAAAAGAATTGTTTTGATGGATTTAGCAGCAAATTGACACAGAGACAGAATCTGTATGTATGAACAGATAGGGTCAATAGAAATTATAGAAATGAAATGTCAATAGAAAAAATGTGAATCAATAACAATTAATATAACAAATGTAGAGCTGAGCACTCAGATAAGAGGAGAAACAGAACAAGGAGAAAATATTTTTGAAAAGATCATGGAAAGGATTTTCCAAAACTGAGGAAACATTTCAAACAGAAAAAAGCAAAGAAACAAGCACCAAGCAAACAAAACTCAGCTAACATACACAGAATAAATACAAAGAAAGACACACCCAGGCACACCAAATCACACTACAGAAAACCAAGAAAGAAGACGAGAAAAATTTTTAAATATCCACCAGAGGGAAAAAAAAGACACATGATATATAAAGGAAGAACAGTACAAGCACATTCCAAGTCAGAAAGGAAGAAATAGAATTGTCTTTGTTTGCAGATGACATGATCTTACATATTGAAAACCCTGTACACTCTACTGAAAAAAACTAGTACAACTAATCAAAGAAGTCAGCAAAGTTGCAGGATACAAAATATGCATACGAAAATCATTTGTGTTTTTATACAGTAGTAACAAGCCATACAAAAGAGAAATTAAGAAAATCCATTAAGATGTATGAAACTAAGAAAACCCCATTTATAATAGCATCAAAAACAATATAATACTTATGAATAAATTTAACTAAGGCGTTGAACTATACACTGAAAACTATAAGACAATGATGAGGAAATTGAAAAAGACAAAAAAACGGAAGATATCTCATGTTGTTGGATTGAAAGAACTAGTATTGTTAAAATAGCCATTCTACCCAAAGTGATCTACAGATGCAATGCAAGCCCTATCAAAATTCCAATGGCATTTTTCACAGAAATAGACCAAACAATCTTGAAATTTCTATGGAACCACAAAAAAAACTAAATAGCCAAAGCAATCTCGAGCAAAAACAAAGCTGGAGGGATCATACTTCCTGATCTCAAACTATGTCACAAACCCATAGTTATCAAAATGGTATAGCACTGGCATAAAAACAGACACATAGACCAATAGAACAGAATAAAGAGCACAGAAATAAACAATGCTTTTACAGTCAACTTTGACAAGGGTGCCAAGAACATGCAATGGGGAAAGAATAGTCTTTTTCATAAATGGTGTTGGGAAAACTGGATATCCACATGCAAAAGAATCAAATCAGACCCCTATCTCACAGTACTCACAAAAATTTACTTAAAATGTGTCAAAGACTTAAATATAAGACGTGAATCATAACACAATAGGACACTTAGAGGAAAACATAGGGAAAAGCTCCTTGACATTGGTCTTGGCAATGATTTTTTGGATATAACACTAAAAGCACAGGCAACAAAAACGAAAATAAACAAGTGGGACCGCATTAAGCTAAAAATCTTCTAAACAGCAAGGGAAACCATCAACAAAATGAAAAGGCAACCTACAGAAGGGGAAAAATATTTGAAAACCACATATTGGATAAGGCGTTAATGTCCAAAATATATGAGGAACTCATACAACTCAACAGCAAAACAAAAACAAAAACAAACAAATATCTAATTAAAAAATAAGCAAAGGGCCTGAGTAGACATTTTTCCAAAGATGTCATATGAACATCCAACAGGTACATGCAAAGGTGCTCAACATCACTAATCATCAGGTAAATGCAAATTAAAACCATGATTAGATACCTCATACTGGTTAGGATGAGTATTATTAAAAAGACAACAGATTACAAATTTTGGTAAAGATGTTGAGAAAAGGGAACTCTTGTATGCCGTCGGTGAGAATGTAGACTGGTACAATCGTTAAGGAAAACGGTATGGAGTTTCCTCAAAAAAAATTAAAAATAGAACTACCATATGATCCAGCAATCCGTCTTCTGGATACATACCTAAAGAAAACAAAATTAGTATTTCGAAGAGATGTCTACACTCCCATGTTCATTGCAGCCTTATTTACAATAGCTAAGCTATGAAAACAACCTATGTGTCCATCTACAGATGAATGGATAAAGAAATTGTGATATAGACATATATGTACAGAGATATAACATCATGTAGAATATAGATTATTTTAAGTGACCCAATTATAATGTTGCCCTTTCAGATCACCATTCACCCTTACTTTAGGTCTCCTTGATGATGGGAATCCAGCTACTCTCTTATTGTTTCTACTACCATTCTTAATTTCCCACCAGACAATTTCAATATAAACACCCAAACAGAATGGATCTGATTGGTTTGGTTGTTATCATCCAATACATGGTGACCCTATTGAATAAAATGTCAGCATCTCATTACCCTATTGACTGGGTTACTGTTCATTTTTTTTTCTCAAATTATATTTACACAGGTAATTGGAACATGCGATACAAAGCATAGTAAACTTTGTGGGGGAAGAAAAAAAAACCTGTCAAGAGAGGGATTGAGTGTGGCACGTAGTATAAAATTTCCCAGGCAAAGTTATCTTAATTGGCAGGCACCTTGTATGGCTTTTACCCGTGTTTTTCTTAAATTTGCCTGGAATAAAGTGAGCCCTTTCAGACTTCATAAATGCCATGCAATTATGAATTCACTATTCCTTCTGTTTCAATCAATTTTTATCCTCCATAGTGAACTCCCATTTTACACTATCATCAGCAATGCACGTGAATTCCTTTTTCCCTACAAACTTACCTGCAGGTGAAATTCTCACCTCTTGCTGAATTAGTCATGTTTAATGCACTCATTTGGGATGCTAACATCATTATATAGTAAGTTCCTTGCATACCTCCATGTTTCAGTTTCTGGGCTTTCTCTTCTGTTCTATTAATCTATTTTCCTAATATTACTGTGGTTACTGCACACATTTCATGTTGTTTTAACACTATGACTTCACAACATAATTTGACATTCGTTAGACTTTGTTTCTCTGTAGAAGAGACTCTTAGAATCTCCAAATATATTTTCTTTCTCTTCCCAAATAAGTAATTTTGTTTACTGGACATCATTTATTTCCATAAGCATTCACGTACATTGACCAAGCTCTCCAAAACACTGTTGAATAGTATGGATAATGGACACTTTGCCTTGTTACTGATTTTAGCTTCATGTTTGTGAAGTTTCACCATTTAGTATGATGTTTGCACTAAGTTTTTGGCAGATATCTTTTGCCAGATTAAGGAAATTCTCTCCTATTTTTTAAGAGGTTGCTTGTTTTTGTTTCTTTGTTTTTTTCTTTTATCACGTGTGTTGAATTTTACAGAAGTGCTTTTTCAATTTATTAAGAATATCTAGGCAGGGGCCAGCCCAGTGGCATAGTGGTTAAGTTCACACACTCTGCTTCGGTGGCCCAGAGTTCACCAGTTCGCATCCTGGGTGCAGACCTCACCACCCATGAAGCCATGCTGTGGTGGCATCCCACATAGAAGAACTAGAAGGACTACAGCTAGGATATACAACAATGTACTGTGGCTTTGAGGAGAAGAAAAAAAGAGGAAGATTGGGAAACAGATGTTAGCTCAGGGCCAATCTTCCTCATCCAAAAAAAAGAATCCAAGCAAAGGAGAGGGAAAATTATTCAAAAGATGACTTATATGGTCAACTTTTCTAAAATTGAAACATTTTCATTTATCTGGGATATGCTCTCTGGTCTTTTGATGTGGTTTCACTTGTCTTTTTTTCTTCCATATTAGTAGTTTGGATTAGCTCCAATTTTATTTTTCAGTAACTTTATTCCTGTTATGTAATTGTAGGGCAGGAAGACATTTCCTCTATCCACTTTAGGTCCTTCTAGCCAGGCTATGAATTAAATTCACATGAGACAGAGTAACAGGAGAAAATAAAATAAAACTTTATGATATGTATACATGGGAGAGGCTCAGGAAAACTGAATAACTCACTCACCAAAATGGCAGAGGCTCTCATCTTAAACACCATCTTCAGCTACAGACAAAGGAAGATGTTGGGGATGGAGGGAGTCAATTATGGGAGATTACCAGAAAAGCACAGTAAACAAGAATCAGGTTATTGTGCAGATTTAAGTCCTTTCCTTCCTCATTGATAAGAGTTTTTAGTGACAAGTTCATCCCCCCTTCTTCCTGGTCCAGAGAAGGAGACACCTTTACAGATGGAGATTTCCTTTACAAATGTAAATGCCTCTTACAAAGGGTAAATAAATTCTACTCTTCAGAGTTTCTCCCATGTCTGCAGTTTTTAAAAGTTATCAGTCCCAAATAACCCTCATGCCAAAGAGACACATTTTGGGGTGGTCAATTCCAATCCCCTACATAATCAAGGTTTTTTCATCTGATAAAATGAATTGGTTAGATTTTTCTCTTATGTATTCCCTAAATCAGTTCACATATTATAGAAAGAAACTATTTCATGAATGTTTGGCATCTTGTGCATTTAGAACTGTTTAAGCATGGTGCCTTTTGAAGTGCAGGGTTTTTTTACTTCTTCCGTTTTATTAATCTTTACTGGTTGTGCATTTTAAATATCTATAAATACATTCTACCATATGTACTATACTTTAATTGTAATTATTGCTGAAAACTTTGTAGTTTAAAATTTTAAATATTTGTAAATGTTAAAAATGTTATTCTGAATATTCAGCTCAATAAAATAATTGTTCTATTCAGGATGTTTAATTTAGGACAAATTCCTGAAATTAAATAGTGGTTCAAAGATTTACAATATTTTAGGATTTTTGATTTATATTACCAAAGTGCCCTTCATAATTTTGCTATTATAGACCCCAAATGCTTTTTGGGTGCCCAATCTTTAAATCAGCTGAGCTGAAAAAATGTTAGTTTCCCTCTGGATTCTGTTCTGGGAATTTAAAAGAGATCAGGATATTCGAGCAAGTTAGCAACAACACACATTTTGACACTAAATACAGAAATTCAAGATTGTTCAGTGGAGAAATGAACTAATTGAACAAGCAGAAAACAGTCTTACTTCTACAAAGCTGAAAGCAGTGCCTCCTCAACCCTATACGAAATGACTTTGTCTAAAACCCTACAAATATCAGAGCATAGGGATATTTAAAGGACATTAGATTCAAACAATAGAAATTCTGAAAAGTATTTGCATAGAACAATTTCCAGGAAGACAAGACTGCCATCTAGTCAAGCAGACAGTAATCTAAGGCATGATTTTTAAGATATTACTATAAAAATAAGTCTCTCTTTTATTCA
Organism: Equus asinus; assembly: GCF_041296235.1. Taxonomy (NCBI): domain Eukaryota; kingdom Metazoa; phylum Chordata; class Mammalia; order Perissodactyla; family Equidae; genus Equus; species Equus asinus. Next base: position 67,864,723 of record NC_091798.1, read on the forward strand.
CTGAATTCCAGTTTCATAACATATATATTTAGTGTGCTTTCAAAATTGTTTTATATATAATACCTCTTTTGAATAATTTATTTCATCAAAATCATATGGAATCTAATCAATTAATTATGTTTTATGAACCAAATCAGACTAGCAGCCTGTTTTCATACAACTAATAAGCTAAGAATGGTTTTTACATTTTTATGCAGTTGGGAAAAATCAAAAGAAGAATAATATTTTACACCATGTAAAATTACATGAAATTCAAATTTAGTGTCATAAATAAAGTTTTATTGGAACACAGTCACTCATTTGTTTACGTTCTCTTTATGGTTGTTCTAATGCTACAACAGCAGAATTGAATAGTTAGGACAGAGAACATACAGTCTACAAAGCTCAACATATTTACAATTTGAGCCCTTACAGAAAAAGTTTGCAGACCCCTGATCTGAACTAATGGCAGAATTTGGACTTCTTTTTATGGTTGGTAAAATGTTTTCCTCTTTTCGACATTTCTCTTTTCTTGATCCCAATGTGTGACTTGCTCTTTATTCTTTAAATGTCAACTTAATCTTCATTGTACTTCCTTTTGTGCTCATCAATTCATCAACTAATATCCAGATATTTGCAGTGAACCATAAAATGGAACTTCCTTTTCTTAATGTTTGAATTTATTCTTGATCTATTTCAAATACTTTTACATTATTTCTTGTATATTATTAATTAGCTTTAAGATATATAACTGTTTTTATAAGTAATCGCACATTTGTATTGCAATATCTTTAATTAAGAATACGTTTCATTCTCTATGTATTTCTTCATTTATTTGCTAGTTTTTCTGTTTCACTCTACTCTCGAACATTCCTTCCATTGCCATCAGCAGGATGCATGTTTGTGAAGTTAGTTTGCTTGTTTGTCTGTTTAACTTTGCATATTTGAGAATGACTTTCTGTCGCAATCACAAGTAAATGTCAGTTTGTTATAGAACTTATTTTTGGATCATACCCTTCATTTTTAAGACTATATTCTGTTGTCTTAGTTTTATATAGTTAATAAATTTGAGACAGCATAGATTTTTGAAACCAATGAACTTCTCTTTATAAGTTTGGATGATTCTTTACTTTTTCTTTATAAACATAATGGGGCGTATTTTGGTAATAGTTTCTCTTCGTTCCTTTTACATCGGATAGGTGCAAGTTTCTATGATCTCTAGTCATTTTTCTTAAATTTTTATGAAGCATTTTTAAATTTAACCTATATTGATTTTCTTCAATTTGTTCTATCTTCTAGCTCTGTGAAAAAATGTCTTGAATGTTGAGCCACTGTGTTCTACACCCCATGCCTGCTGTCCACCCTCCCAATCTATTCACCATTCTATTGATCATCTTTTGAGTTCTGTGTACTTCCCATTCTGTATAAATTTTTTTTAATTCAGTATATGTGTTTCATTAAATGGTATTTTCAGATTCATTCCACCAGGTAACACTTCTAGTGTTACTTTGAATTGTACCGGGGTAGAATTTAATTCATTGTATTCCAGTTTTACAGCTTCAACACATCTCTTTTTAATCCCCTTGAAAAGAGAAAAATGTTATTTTCTCTACTGTATGTGCATTTCCTGTGAAAGATTTATATTTGAAAGAACTTTCAGTAACACAATATGTAGAGATACTTTATTCTTCAATATCTGCAGAACATTTCAAAATGGAGATGTATCAATTCAATGTTTATTTTTATTTTTTAATTTTCTTGGTGAGGCAGATTGGCCCTGAGCCTACATGTGTGCCAATCGTCCTCTATTTCATATGTAGGATGGCCCCACAGCGTGGCTTGATGAGTGGTGTATAGGTCCACGCCCAAGATCTGAACCAGTGAACCCAGGGCCACCGAATCAGAGTGCAGGAAATTAACCGTTACACCACGGGGCCAGCCGCTATCTTTCTGTTTTGTAAGTAGCCTCTTTTCTAGTACCTATTGTCCTGGGAACTCATGGCTATGGCTTCCTGTGCTGCATTTGCTGCAACTGCTTTCCACTTCCCAGAAATTTCCTCCATGAACGCTTTCAGTGTTTTGTACCATATTTGATTCCTCTATAAGAGACTTGAAATTCTACATTTGCTGACGATTTCCCTCTACTTTGTTTCATTCTTTAGTGTTATCTATTTTTCATTTTCTTTCCTAATATTTTCTTGGGATATCATGAGGGGGAATTAATAAATTCATATAGATAATTTCTCATAATAATCAGCTGTTTTGGTGATACTCTATTTTCATCATAGTTATTTAATTTTGGTGTCTATATACATGCATATATTTTCCCACATATTTTTCTCACAACTGATTTGATAGTCCTTAATATAAAAATACTTATAATTCTCAATAAAGTAATTGTTTCAGTTTGAAATCGAATGTGGTGGAGAAGGACAACTGTTTGTGTCCTGAGGTCCCTTCTCCAGTCAATGAACATCTGTGGCTAAACCCTGCTGATCTGGAATGTCTTTCCACCAGCTCCCTTCAGCTACCTTCCTATTCATCCACTTAGCTTGGAGGTCAAAGCCAGTGCTCGATGGAAGAACGTTCTCAGCAGAAAATAGCTGGAGACCTTTGATTTTATGTTATTTGAAGTTGATATTGTTCTTCTGAAGCCTGGCCCGTCTGTTTTGTTCTGATTTGATAGTCATTCATTATCGTGCCAGTGTTAGAGAAGTGATTCAGACCAACTGACATTTTCTCTCAGGATGACTTTTATTAAATAATAATTGCTGGTCAGCTTCTAGTTCCATTTTCTGTCTTCATAGTTGTTCTCATGAGAAAATAGAACTAGGTGTCGCTAGCATTTTCACTTTTCTTTATTGCCCCATAAGTCCTAGTAGAGTTATTTTCCTTTTTTTCTATTTTAGTTTCTTATAATTATAGTTGAATTTTATTGGGGAGAATATTTTTGTGTCAGGAATTGTGCTAAAATCTTTGCATATATTATCTCACATAATTCTCATAAAAACCTAAAAGTTATTATTAATGTATCAATTTTAGAGAGAGGAAACGGAGACTCACAGGTTACATAAATTATTAAAGTAGACACAACTGGTAAGTGACATAGGCAGGACTCAAACCCAAATCTTTCTGACTATGAATGTGAACAGGTGCTGTGTTATACAATCTTTACCACTGTGGTTGTAGTAAGGTAGAGAACAGGTACTTTGACTCAACTTTTGTCCTTCATCTTTTTTCAAAGCCTAGCGAATTGTTATGAACACTCTCAGTGTTCATTTATTTTCTTAACTGGGTTGTACTTTTAAAAACTCAAAAATTGATTTATTCTGTTTTTTTCGACTTTAATAACAAAAATCGCAATGCTCCTTCTCACTGTAGCAAGATATATACAATTCTAGAATAACTTTAAAGTCTAGTTCTTAGAACAGGAAAAATGCAAATACATACATTTGCTGAAGTTCCATTGTGTTCTCTCGTGTTGGAAGGTTGCTGACATATGAAATAGTATCACGTTTGCAAAGCATGACATCCTTGCAAAGAGGGGAGTTCTCTGAATACTTTTCATCTCATATTTCCATCTAAATAGGACTTACATAACATAGATTTTAGGTTGCAGGAGGGTTACGGATAATTATCTCTTTTATGTTGACCTTTATTTTATGAAAATCGCTTATATTTATTAAGTATATAAAGTGTGTATTAGAAAGTGGATGGTGTAAAAAAAATTAATGCTAATCACTCCATGTAGAACTTATAAGGGAGATTGTAGTAAAAAAATTAAAACACGCATATCAGTAACCAAATAAATATATAAATTGAAATCATTAATACCTGTATGTTAGGATCCTCTAGTCTGTGAAAAAAGGTTTTCAGGTAATTTCACACTTTTCTCCTCGTTCTGATAGATTTCTTTGCAACATGAATTTGTCTTTGATGTTAGTGGAACCACTAACCTTGGATAACTCTGTGAGTATACCGAGTCCAAAGAGAAATCGGCTTATTCAGCTATCCCTGAATCCAGCATATATAAAAAACCCACTGCAGAGCTACTGCTGTGACAAAGTACCACAAACTGGGTGGCTTAAAACAACAGAAATTTATTGTCTCTTAGCTCTAGAGGCTAGAAGTCCAAAATCAATGTGTTGGCAGGGCTATGCTTCCCCTCTGTTACCTGTAGGGAAGAATCTCTCCTTGCTTATTTCAGCTTCGGACTGTGGCTGCCAATCCTTGGTGTGGCTTGGCTTGCAGCTACATCATTCCAGTCTCTGCTTCCGTTGCCACATGGCATTCTCCCTGTGAGTCTGTCTTCACATGCCATCTTCTCCCTCTAGGTATCTCTTCTGATAAAAACATCAGTTGTATTGGACTCAGGGCCTACCTTACTCTAATGTGACCTCATCTTGACTTGACTAATTACAGCCGCAAAGACTTTATTTCCAAATAAGCTCACATTCTGAGATACCGGGAATTAGGAAGTCAATATATCTTTTTGAGGGACACAATTCAACTTGTAATGCCACAGTGCATAGCGTGTATAAAGCCTGAAGAGACTCTATTTACAGTTGGCCCTGATGGGTTGAATTCTCTGCATATGAGACAGTCTGGTTAAGGATGGCTACACGTAGGCTAGCACGTGGAATCTGGTGTCAGACATGCTAGAAATCACCTAAAGTTAGACAAAATTGATAAGATAAATCTTCTAAGACCAGTTTTTGTATTTTCATTTCTAATAAACACAAAAATTTGAAAATTTTCTTTTACTTTCCCTATGTTTACTATACAGCCTTTTTGTTATTTGAAAAGAAAACATTTTATTTCTGAATATATTCTAATAAAACTTTTAATTTTGGTAAACCGTCTGACCTCTTGTTCAATTCTGCCTGATATCCACCAATATTATTTGGTAAACATATTCAATTTCTTTTTAACATAAAAATTATATAACAGATTTTTTTACTTCTTACATATAGGTATTGAGACTATTTTTATTTTACTGTCAGTGTAGTCATATTATTTTCTTGTATCAAGGTGAAGCTGAAAGGAACAATCAGAAAAACATATTGGAATGGAAAAATAAAATTGATTATTAAGTCATAAAGGAACAATATGCATGGTTGATAGGATAATATTCCCTAAATGAATTTTCTTAAGTTCAATGGCCTAAAAATCAGCACTTAAAATTAAAGATATAAAATCTCAATATTCTAATATAAATTCCAAATATAAGCCACATTTTTATAATCTCACTTTTACCTAGATGTGTAATTCCATAGTTATTATATTAAATCACCCTTTTGAATATTATGGCTAAATCCTTTAAAACACTCCTTTAGAGTTCAAAGATCTCAGCAGGAAATTTGTGCATTCAATAATTATATTGGAAGATTCACTCAAAGGACATTTTTCTTAGGCCAAATTAACAATTACTTTGACATTAAAGTGGCATCGTCATCATAGCATAACAGAATCCCCAAATTAAAGGTAGTAAATATCACCTTGCCACCCAGTTTAGTAGCGGATGCATAAATTTCCCTTCCAAATTAATATGTATTGAGAATAAGCAACATTCAAAACGCTATTCTGAACAGGCAAATAAAGTATCAGAATCTGTATCGTGATAGTTGAATAAACATTGATGATTCTCTGCCCTTTTTCCTACTCATTCTTTTCCCTCGAACTTTGAAATCATACTACTTATTTTCAGTTTCTCTTTTACTATTGTTCTCTATATTAAAATAGCGAAAAAGTAAAGAGAAGGAGTGCATGATGAGTAACCAGCCAAATGAGACGTAGATGGGACCTTGGTTCTGTGACTGACAAAAACCGGATTACAGTTGTCAAAAGGAAATAAGGCAACCCTATGATAGATTATCTCACAGATAGTAGTACATTGATTGACATAAAATCTACACTGAAGATGTAGAGAGGATCTATCACAATTTAAAGCATTTGTAAAAATAAAATAATAAATGTGGCTTACATTTTGGACCATAGGTGTTAACGTTGTCTGTTAAAAGCAGGCAGCCAAGCCCAAAGTTAACTATTCTACTTTTTGCCTACCCAGGACCATTCAAATTGATCACCATATTGAATGCCAAATTCACTTTAACATTTGAAATTTGTATGTGATGCACCCATATCCAAATTCTGAACTGAGGTCAAAATAAGGGCATGGGAATTTATAAATCCCCTCAAAGTAAAAGAAAACATATCGTAAGAAAATCATATATAAGTTGGGAAACATAGGAAGCGAAGAAATATTTATTTATGACACTTTCATAGAAATAGGATTTAGTTCTAACAAAAGTTGTCCTTTAAGCTTCTTCTAGTTAAACTTAGCAAATAAGAAAACAACTTTAATGAATTAAATCTTACTGTCCTTTCATAAACCAATCAATAACAACTCCTCCCCTCTAAAGATAATTAAATTTGCACTAATTTGATTGCATTCACTTACAAACATGTCATGTAAATAAAGTTAATTTATTATCACACCCAGTTTACCTATGGTAATTATTATAGTGTAATAATGGAATTATTGTTGCAAATCTTACAACATACCATGTATAGATGCCTAATATTTTTGCTTGAGGCAAGATTCCTTTTTTATTGTGCCTTATCCATCATAAATAGAGCTCATTCTCTGTCACATCATGTGAACTTGAGCAAGCACGTTCAACTATGTATCCTTAGAATAGTCCACTTTAAATATTGAATATAGCTGATATTTTTCACACAAGGAAAATGTATTATGACTGTATCACTGTATGTACAACTTAACATCCTATGCAATGTTTTGTATTCATATAATGAAAAGAATTACTATCAACATAATCTTATGCAATGTTTTGTATTCATATAATGAAAAGAATTACTATCAACATAATCTTACCTTCATAATCAAAAGCATAGACAAATATACTTAAAATTGAAATACTTCATATGTATTACTCGAAGGTTTCAATCATTCAGCGAACACTTCTTGAGATTTTATCCCGCATTGCAATATACTGGTTAATATTTATGGTGGTGGACTATAATTATAATGCTATAATGTGTAGGATATTTAGTTCAGAGCTTAATTGGCATATGTGCAGATCGTAACCAGCAGAATAAGGAAATTCTTTGACGCTGTTACATGGAACAGAGCAGAGTCCCCCAAATCAGTTTTTATTACATGTTCATCCTGATATGGACCATATACACATATCAGGTGTTATGTGTTTAATAATTTTCTTCAAATTTATTCATATATAACATGCATTTTAAACATGTTTCAATTTACCTGAATGTTTACCATTTTCTTTGTTCAACATTTCTATCTAAGAATTGCCTTCTGGAATAATTTTCATTTTTATTGAAATAAAAAGTTTAAAAACACTTTTAGTGAGGGAATTTTGATACAAAGATTTCTTAAGCTTTTTACTTTTATTTCACCTTCATTTGGGAACTATAGTTGACTATAGTTGTTATTTAATTTTGCGTTCTCTAGTGAAGAGTTTGTCCTGTATTAGATATTTTTTTGTTGGTTTTGAGAAGTTTCATTCATCCTACTTTTTGTTCCTTTATAAGAAGTCTATTTTTTTAATTTTCTTTTTTAGAAAACTGTTTTAAAATATTTTTGTTTTTAAAATTTTCTTTTAGTGTTTGTTGTTTGGGTAGATTATTTTTTGTTTATCTGCTTGGGACCTGTCTTTCTCAATCTAAGGATAGTTATTTTTAATTATGTATGAGAAACTCTCAACCTTAATCTCATTGATTACTGTCTTTTTCTAATTCCTCTCCTCAGTCCTTCTAGCTAGTTCTGAAATCTGTTATTCCTTCTTACTCTGTCCTTCCTGGGACCAAATTTTTTCTTCATAATTCCAATCTTTTTTGAGCCACTATAATTCTTTCTTGGTAGTTCCTTTAAATCTATTTTCTCTTCAACTGTGTCTAATCTAATATTTTAGTTAACCTGTCATTTGAGATTTGAATACTCCTTCTTTATTTTCAGAGGTATATGGCTTCTATTTAAGTTTGCTTGACCATGTTTTATCATTCCCTGTTCCTTAGTAAAGTTTATTTCATATTATATATATAAAAATATTAATATTTGCATTTTTTTGTAAGTCTAATTTTGCAGGGTTTTTTTTTTCTGCTGCTCCTCATTTAGTTTGTTATACTTGCCATATTTCATGATTTTATATTTATTAATTATTATTTTCTTTCTTTCTGCCTGTCTTTTTGTCTTTCTTTCTATCTTTTTTCCTTCCTTTCTTTCTTAGATGTCAGGAGCCTGTGACATTTGTGTGTGAGTAATCTTTACAGATTTTAAATGTGTTTTCCAGCTAGGATTTGCCTTTGCTTCTATCAGAGGCATTACAACCCCAGGTCACTTTAAATGAACTTTCCAGCTCTCGTTTTTCAGGGCTATGAGGTAGAGTGATGTCCTGTGGGAGAGCCAGTTGTGTTTGGGAGCTCTCAGAGGGTGCTTTTTTATTTCTCTTTAATTTCAAGCTAAAGTCAAAATAGGCAAGTTTCACAACAGCTTCATCTGCAGGTAGATTTCTTACTAGTTCACCAATGAGACTGTCATGTTTAGATGATTCCAGACATACTGAAGGATCTCCAAACACACCTACCACCTTGCATGCATCCCAGGTGGATCTCTTATCCTTCAGGACACTCAAGCTCTTGGCTACCATGGATTAGTAGATGTCCCAGTGCACTGCTTGTTTGATATTCGTCTACTTTTCTGTATTCATATCTACTATCACTTTGGGCTCCAAAGATTTCCCTTAATCTTCAGTTTGTTCATTGAAATATTCTAAAAAACATACTTTAAAATATCTTATGAAACAATTTTAAGTATTTGGCTGTGAGAGTTTTTCTCTGGAAATCTAGCCATCTTACTTCTGAAATGGGTGTTTCACCTTTTATACTGAAATAAATTTAGCCTTGCACTAAGAAATATCTCTATATGCACCAGTTGGCTACTCTAGAGAATACGTTATTTTAAAATACACTTAAAAATACATGCACTTACAGAATCATGTACCAGTGTGTTTCCTAAAATCCCCCTTCTAATAGCTGGGATATGTGTAACACATTTGTTGAAATGTAGGAACAATAAGGATGCTTAGTCTAAATCCTATTTCCATCATTAACTAGGTGTTTGAAATTTGGGAAAATACTAAAAATTTTGAAGTCACAATTTCTTCATTATAAAAACAAGAAAATAGCATTTATTTTAAAATTTTCCTGTGGTGATCAAATAGGGTTATTATATTAAATTCTTAGCAAAATTCCTGGAACACAGTAAGTGATTGATTATAGCTCATTAATTTATTCAAAACATTTTTATTTGGTTCTATCTATGTCTAGGTATTCTTTTAGATGTGATGAATACACAAATGCACAGTACAGACACATTCCCTATCCTCCTGAAAAGACAGACAATGAATTAATAAAGAAGTAAATATATAACATACATTGGGAATACTACATGTTATATTATTAAAAAAACAGAAAAATTATGCTGGATAAGAGAGAGTGTGACTTGATGAGGAAAGGAATGCTATTTTACATAAAGTAGTTATGGAAAGCCTTTCTAAGAGAGTGAAATAGGCCAGATCTTGTAATGTCTTGTAAATGATGTCACAGAATTTCTATTTTATTATGTTTTGTTATGGAGAAACTACAGGAAAGTATTGAGCACAGGAGTGACAGAATCCAATTTAAGTTTTACACAGATCCATCTGGCTGTTTTGGATAAAATATAGAAGAACTAAAATAGTGAAAGTTAGAGAACAATCAGAAGGCTATTTTTGTAATGAAGGAGAGAAATGATAGTGACTTGGATTAAGAGAAGTTGTGGAGGTGATGACAAGCATTTGGATATTTTCAGTATATTGTGTTGTTAGAAGTAATAGAACTTGCTGATAGATTGGATATAGGGTGTAAAGGAAAAGATGTCAAAGGTGAGCCATAGGTTTTCAGTGTGAGCCGCTAGGTAAATTATGTGACATTTACTAAAGTGACAGATTACAGGAGATGCAGAAATGAGTCATGGGCTAAACGGCCATATATGTCATCTCACTTTGCCCAGGAAAGTCCTGTATCCCAGCCACTTGAAAATCTGTCTTTGATTTTAAATTTTTGTGTGTGCGTGTGTGAGGAAGATTGGCCCTGAGCTAACATCTGTTGCCAATCTTCCTCGTTTGTTTTCTCCCCAAAGCTCCAGCACATAGGTATGTATCCTAATTGTAAGTCATTCTAGTTCTTCTGTGTGGGATGCTGCCACAGCATGACCCAATGAGTGATGTGTAGATCCATGCCCAGGATCCAAACCAGCAAAACCCAGCCCTCCAAAGCTCAGCATGTGAACCCAACCACTCAGCCACGGGACCGGCCCCTGATTTTGAATTTAAATTTTTTAAATAAAGTATGCTAATAGTGTTTTCATTCAAATAAGCTAGGGTAGGTTTGATAGATCTTCATTTTATACTTGCAGCTTCTGCAATTGTCTTGTCTAACAATGTACAAAATGCAGTGCCTTTTCCTTGTAGTTGGATCAGATTTTGTTTTACATATTTGGAAGCTCTGATAGTTGCACAACACTTGTATTTAGCTTATTGCTTAATTGAGCTTTTTAAGATTATGAAATTATTTGATTTATCCCTGGTAATATTCTCTGTTCTGAAGTATACTCTGATACTGACATAGTCATTCCTACTTTCTTTTGATCAGTACTTATATGGCGTAACTTTTCTATTATTTACTTTTAACTTTTTTATAATTATAATTAAAGTGAATTTCTTGTAATAGAATATAGTTGGGTGCAATTTTTAAACATCTGATCTGAGACTCTGTCTGAATTGTGCTTACACCCTTTACATTTAGTATAATTGCTGATATGTAGGATGCAGGTCTATCATTCTATTATTTGCTTTCGGTTTGTATTTTTTCCTCTGCTCCTTGTTTACCTGCCTTTTATTTTTTTTAATTAGCTAATTATGTTTTACTATTCCATTTAAATTTATTTACTGACTTTTTGGCTATATCTGTTTTAATTTTATAGTAGTCACTTCAAGGGAAAAAAATACCCATACATTTTAGTCTACTTAGAGTTAATCTTGTAAAATCATAAGTAAAACACAGAAACTGACAAGAACATAGGTTTCTCCTACAACCTTTTATTTTATATTTGTCATACATGTGATGTCTACATACACTGAAAATCATCTAGACAATTTGATTTTGTTTTCATCTGCCACATATACTTAGAGAACTTCAAAGGTGAACTATAGACTGTTACATTTACCCAGACATTTACCATTTCTGCTGCCTTCTCATTTCTGAAGTTCCATGTTTCCCTTTGGAATTATGTCTCTTCAATTTAAAGACTTTCCATTAGGATTTATTCTAGAGCAGTTATGTTAGTGATGAATCCTCTTAGTATTCCTTCATCTTTATTTATTTAGCTTTATAGCTAAAGAATATTTGCATTGAATATAAAAATCTAGGTTGACATTTCATGTAACACTTCATGGATATTGTTCCACTGTCTTATGCACCACGGTTTCTCTTGAAAAATCTGATGTCATTTGAGTCATCTTTTCTTTATATATAGTATTCCACTTTTCTTTATTTCTTCTTTTATTATTTCAAGACTTTTTAAATATTTTATCTTCTGCAATTTGGTTACAATATATCAGTGTTTTTTTATTATTTATTTATTTTTTGTAGTGTATCCTCTATGGGTTCTGCTGAGCTTCTTGAATCATTTGATTTACGCTTTTCATCCAACTTGCAAAACATTTAGAATTTATTTCTTCAAATATTTTTGATGTGCCAGTCACTTTCTCTTGTCTCTTTGGGATTGCAATGACAAGAACATTACAGCTATTGATTTGTCCTATAGGTCTTTGTGGATCTATTTTTTGTAAGTCTTTTTATTTTTTTTTCAATGTGTTCTTTGTATTTGTATTAATTTTCTAGGGCTTCTATAACAAAGTACCACAAACTGAGTAGTATAAAACAACAGAAACTTATTCTCTCATGGTTTTGGAGCTTAGAACTCTAAAATCAAGATGTTGGCAGGTCATTCTCCCTCTGAGACTCTGGGTAGCATCCTTTCTCGCCTCCATAGCTTTTGGTGCTAGCCATCAATCCTTGGCATTCCTTGATTTGCAGTTGCACTACTCACACCTCTGCCTCTGTCATCACATGGTATTCTTCCTGTGTGTGTCTGTCTTCCCTTCTTGTAAGGAAATTGGTCAAACTGCAGTAAGGGCCCACCCTACCCCAGTATGATTCTATTAAAAGCATCTGCAATGACTCCATTTCCAAATAAATAAGGTCACATTCTGAGGTATGAGGGGTTAGCAAAGGGGAGTGGAGTATTTTCCATGTCCTACCATTAACCCACTCTCTGGTGCACCTCTTCTGCCTTTAAAACTCATGCGGGTAGATTGGGTCCATCCTGGTAATTTGGACAATCTCCTTATTTTAAAGTCAGCTGATCAAGAATCTTAACACCATTTATAGATTTAATTCCCTTTTGTCATATAAGGGAACATATTCACAGGTTCCAGAGGTTAAGATGCAGGCCTCTTTGGAGAACTGAAATCTTTGGGGAAATGAAATATCTTAAAATTCATATTCTAGCACTATGGGAACTAGGCTTTACTGAGGCAAAAGAAAGGTAATTCAGTGACTATCCTACATCTTGATAATCTTTTGGCACACCTGTGTCCTGGGTGGTATAGGAAACAGAAAAGGAGTGTAATTGTTAAGCTGATAGTTTGTGGAGGGATTTCCAGAAAAAGTGGTACTTGAGTAGAGAATTTTGAAGAATGAGTTGTGGTAACAAAGATAAATAGAGAGGAAAGTGCATTGGAAGAAATTGCAAACGAGATATGACCCACATTCAGCAAAACGCAAGTGGTTTACCATAAAGAGATGCATGCCTGTGAATGCTAATTTGATGACTAGCAAGCTGTAGATTATCCCACATTTGAAGAAACATATATGTGCGGTGAAGGAAGTTTACTTTGTTTTTAAAAGCCATAGTAAAGTCAAATATCATATTTCATGCAGAGCAACGACTGGGTTAGACGTGTTTTATAAGATCCTCTGCCTTCTACTACCACTAGTAGTAAGAGCAGTGTGGTAATTCTAGAAAGAAGCAGAGAAATTAATTCTTTAAATTCACTCAAGAAATAATGTGAGTTTAAACAAAGTAGCGGAAATGGAGAGAAGGAAAAAATACCTTCAGGAATTGAGGGTTGATTGGATGTGCAGGGATGTAAAAGATAAAAGGGACTAGGATGTTTTCTAAATTCCTTTATTTGAAAACTTCACGGACCCTGGTGAAACTCACCCAGATGAGAGATATAGAAAGAAAACCAGAACGGCATAATCATAATAATTATGGTTTCAGCATGCAGAGTTTGAGTAGCTATGGAATATCCTAGGAGCTATTTAGAGTGGGCAGGTGGATATACACATTTTAAGCCCATGAGAAAGGCCTGTACTAGATATAATTTGCTAATTATCATTGTTTTGTAGAAGCTTAGAATGTAAGCCTCGTGAGAGGCAAAGACTATGTCTGTTTTGTTTCCTGCTGTATTTCAGCACCTCGGAAAGTATCCTCTTCAGTTAGGCATTCGATAAATATTTGTTGAATGAATGAATCGGTTTATATTTGACATCTAGTTATAGGTGTTGATCAGATCACCTGAGTGGATTATATAGAATGAGAAGAGCATAGGAGAAAGAGCAGAGCCATGAGGAAAATGAACATTTATGTAATGTCAATTTTATTACATAATTGAAATCTAAGAAGAAATAGCTCCTGAGAAAAATGGAAACCCAGAAAATAAAGTACCCAGAGGTAAAGAAGGAGAGAATTTTGTAAACGTTGTCAGAATGACGTCAGTGGCTACAGAGAGGTCACGTAAGGAAGCAAAGAAAAAGGGTCTGCAGATCCTGGCATCAATACAAAGATCAGAGGTGAGCATATTGAGACTACTTATTGGAATGATTAGACAGAGGTTAGATCAAAGGATGCTGAGGAATGAAGGAGGAAGGAGCAAGTGAAAAATGTCAACTTGCGCTGAAAGGAAGGCAAAATATGAGTTATAGCAAAAGCAAGGTATAAAATTAGTTATTGTATACTAAAGGGAATGAGGCAATAAAATGGGGAAATTGGAGGATACGAGAAAAAGCAGGCATCAAAGAAATGCAAGTTTACGAAATTTAAGTTCAAATTGTATTTCTATGTTGATTTAATGGTGTATTTCTGAATGCACACACATTGGTGAATGGGTAGTTATACGTAGGAGGATTAGACATATTTTTAATTAAGAGAATTTTGGTCAATGTCTTGCAGTGAATGCTAATGAGGAACATTGTATACATTGAGACTGATTTTCATTTGTGCATCAACCATGTTAATAATAGTATCTAATTAAGACATTCATTAAAAGTCTCTAATGTTAGCTTAATGAGAAAAAAATCCAATAGAACTCCATTAGATTCTCCTTGTTACCTTAAAATTATACAAGTTTAATAAATGCCTTAATTAGTTGCTAAAGGCAAGGAATATTATACAATTTAGTTTAAGATTATTTAATGTAGAGAATAGCATTTTCTAGTGCTAATGCTTTATTTTAGTGATATATACAGAAAGAGATACATTTTTAAGTATCTAACGACTGATTTCATTACAGGTCAGTAAAGTAAGTGTCTGTGGAGGATTTGGAAATGTGGTATATAAAATAAAATTCTGGAGAGACCTTGTAAAGCCTTTACAGTAGTTCTTGTGTAGGTAAAATTCTCATTATTTTGTTTCCTTCAGAACTGGAAGTTCAAGTGGTTAATAGAAATTTGCTTAGTTTTCAAAGACTGCTGACATCCTGTTGTATTAGAACAAAGAAGAAAGAACAAAGCAAAAATTTCCTTGAGATAAAAGACTTTTGGTTTTCATGCCGTGGGTACAATCATGATGCTTTTGGCTCCAGTTGCAGCTGTGGTTTTATTTTTCCCTCTTAACTTCACTCCGATGTTTCTCTATTTTTTTACATATTCTACTTTTCCTCTTAAGAAATATTTTGATTAATAACATTTTATGATTAATAATATCATTAATAACAATATTCACCTGCAAATAGCCCACAATAAAAGATCTGGCACAATTCTGCAACTAAAAATCGAAGAATTTGGAGAAGGCTCACTTCAAGGGAATTGATATTTGAATGCATATTGAAGGTCAAAGGTCATAATATCCCTTTTAATAAGTTCTGATGCTAAAAAGTAAAACTAATGAATTTATGAATTTGCTTTTCCTTTTGGATAGAGATGATATAAAAAATCTTAAGGAAAACACCTTATGAAATATCTATTCAAAACCCAACTAGTTTCTGTAATCTGATGCCATTCTATATCACAGGATTATAAGTCATCTTCACTGGATTGTCAGTCTGGGAATCTTGACTGGCTTACTACAAAATGTGGAGAGTAGTTTCCTCTTAAGTTTGTATTGAAGATTTACCTCAAGGATGGTTCTCTAGAAGCAGAGACTGAGATGCAGATTCTTGGTCGAGTGCTGTCCTGGGGGACTGTTTTCAGTAGAAGAGTGAGGGGAGCAGGGTAGACAAAGGAAAAGCAGCAGAGTAAGCATGCTGTTTTGGCTGGCGAGCAGCTGCAGTTTGATCACGTAGGGAAGTGCTGAAGCATCAATTGCACCACGGAGTTAGTACCACCTGGAAGCAAGAGGCGAACTTTGTATACCCATATGTGTCAGTTAGTTGGCTCAGGGCTGCCCCAGAGCAGAAGGAGGCCACGAGGCCTCAGACTAGTAGCGCTCATTCAAGCAAGAGCAATTCACTAGGTGAGGGGGTAACTTGGAGTTATCAGGTAACATTCGTAGCAGCCGGTAAAGTGTTTCTGGGTGTTGACTCTTTGATTAGTAATTCTCCTTTGCTTACTCCAATCTTGCCTTAGTTCTTGACTTTACCTAGCCTTTCTGAATTATTAGAACCTGTATTTGAGTGCTTATACGTTCTAGTACCTGACTTTCAAACTATTTCTCATGCATATGGTTTTTCCTTTTAATGAAATTAAAAACATGATATAGTCTCCGATTGGATCCTTTATGATTTTTATATTCAGAGTTTATTGATCAAAGAAAAAAACAGGTGAACAGAGACTGAAGCACAATTTCTGAGTAAACGATCAGAATGTTTTTACAGACTAGAAATAATAAAACTGCCAAACACATTGCGATAGCTGTTCCATTTTGTTAAAATTTTACTAAAACACATGCCAAAGAATACAAATGTAGCAGAAGAGTTAAAACAAACATGGAAAAATAAATATATTACAACACATTTTTTCTCCAAGTCAATGAAATATTTTATATCAAGTCGCTGGTTATACTCTAGAATATTTTCTTTCATTTTTTACATAAATATGTGATGTTTTGTCTAGTTCATCCCCATTTCTGGAAAAGCTTTCTACAGGAGGATTTTCGGGACAAACTACACCCCCTGCTGCTGTAATTTGTCCTGCGTGTATAGCTGATACTCATTGCCTATATTTTGGACGGGATACTCAAGCTTTTGAAAGCAGCACTAATCTCTGTCATTCGCCTCAGGGATGTGATATTCTTGTTGATTTACAATCTTGGTGGGCAGCTGTGTGTGTGGGAGGGCAGTTTCAGCACAGCTAAGGCAAAATGCAAAGTAATTCAGAACCTATCAAATTTATTTAAACACAGGCCAATTGAAGCAAACAAATAACCACTAAGTCAAACACAGGAACAAGCAATAGAGTAAATTTAAGGGTGGTTAGTAAAGGATTCATGGAGGACGTGAGAAATGACAATGGATGTTCAAAGAATAGTCGAAATTGGACAAACGGAGAGGCATGGGAGAGTTTTAAAATACTGAGATAAAATGATGTGAGCGCTTGGGAACAGGAAGGTGAAATGCATGTGCTGTGAACAGTAGCCCAGGTAGGCTGGAGCTGGGTGCTGTTGTATAGAAAGAGAAAAAATATAGAGAAAAAGAAAAAAAGAAGAGGATTATAGGAGGTCTCGCATAACAGGCTTAAGGAATTATTTTCTTTAGAGAGCAGAGATATTCGACAGACCTTCGAAATGCAGAATGACTTGAACAGAGCTGGACTTGTAAAGATGCACGTGGCCGCAGCATACTCAATGGTATTTACACAGCAAAGAAATGATTCAGAGAGGCAAGTTAAGCAACAATTTTAAAGTGCTCTTAAATTAGACATACTAAGAAAATAGTAGAGATTCAATTTTATAATTGCCATTGGAAAAAATTGCAGATGTTCCAGTCACGTTGCATACAGATTTCTTTTCATTACAACCACATCACAGATGTCACTGACAGGCTAAATCCCACCTCTTCCTCCAAGGAAATAAAGAAGAAAGGGTGTACATATGTGCTGGATGCATAAACTCCTGCTGCTTCTTTGACACCAAAAAACATATGTCTGTATTGCTATCAGTAGGATTCTGATTCACTTATTTCAGAATAATTTTGAGGTCATAAAGGTCATTGCTGTGATAACAACACTGAAGCACCTTGACATTTAGGGTGTATATATATATATGTGTGTGTGTGTGTGTATGCTTATATGCATATATATATATATGCTTTTTTAATTCCATATTTCATGGAAATCATAGAATCAAAGAATTAATACAGACTAGTGCCAGAAAACTGAAAATAGAATTTCATACAATGCCCAAACTGGAAACACAGTAATCAATTGGCTGCATAATGGAGAAAGCGGAATAAAGGACCTTCAATAGTAATTAAATTGTTTTGATTCATGTGCCCTTGTATTTGTAAGTCCCATTTCTTTGGCACTTAAAAGAGATTGTGGACACGAAGGGCAAGGATGGTGTCTTTGCAACCACAATATCATGCCCTACGTACAGTTTTCAAACAGCGTGTTCTAAATTGAATTATTAATATTTAATTGAAAAAGTCAAAGAAAAGAACAAAAAGAGGTTGTCTGCAACTCACAAAGGGGTTAGGTTCCTAAAAGTCACATAAACCCAGTCACTTAGAACAGTAGATTCATGTTTCTCATTAAAGTAACAAAAATTGAATTAATTCACTTATTCATTTCAACAATTATTTATTGAGTACGCACTTGTTCACTTTGCTAAATATTGCTAATAAAAAATTGAAAAGATATTATCCTTGCTCTTAAAACTGCCCTTTTATAGTTCAGTGGAGAAGAAAGCATGTCAACAATTCAACTAACACAGCCTGTCAAATTCATAGCATAATACATGTATAATTGAGGTGCAATGGAAAAAGAGAGGCAGGTACTTTTTTCTTCGGAAGCAAACAGAAAACTCTACTGAAAAGTTAATGGCCATGTCACTCTTGAAAACTTGTGGGATATCACTGGTAGACCTAGATAGGAAAGAACTGAGAAGGAGCATACCAGACAGAGGAAAGAGCATATGCAATGGCCTAGGTGATCACATATAGTGATATATTTGTGCAAAAATAATTTGCTATAATTGAGCAAAGGGAAATTTCGCAGAAGCTTAGGCTGGATAATAATGGTCTTATATGCATAGGAGATTGGGAAGTCATTGAGAAGTTTTCTGCAATGGAGGAGTATGAACAGATGTTAAAGGGAAAGGATGAAATCCAGGAAAATTCTTACTTTTCTGCGTTAAGTGGCCAGTTGACTGGATGAGAGTGTTTCATGCCAGCATATAAAGTTCTATTTAGTCTACACTATTGCCAAAATATTGAGCTTTCATATTCACAATCTGGTATCCGTGCTGTCTCCCTTGGGATGCTGGGCTATAGGGTCAAGGTGAGATTTCCCAAATTTCCATGTTCCTGTCTCAATGCTTAAGACAGCATGATAAAGCTGTGGTGGTGAAACAGAGAGAGAGAGAGAGAAGGAGAGAGAAGGATATTTCTTCTACTTTTTCTTCTTTCAGTTGCCTGGTTGGAAAATATTAGAGCTAAAGCACATTTGTTTCTAGAGTGCCCTTATTCTCATCCTTTGTATGTTGTCATAGAAAGCCTCAACCTGCAGAAACTGTTTTGTAACTAATGGTTATGTTCCTAAGTTTAGCTATATCACACATGTAACACAATTTTATTCTACATAAGAACATCTTCAAAACTTTGAAATTAATGCAAGTTCTCCCAGAGACAGTGAACATTATATAATCAGGAGCTATGGAGGATGGAGTTAAACCCAAGTTTCTGGCTTCTCTGGATTCATAAGTAAAAATAGGTGAAACAATGGAAGACATAGATAGGTTGAGTAGGCATTATGGAAATAGAACATGCCAATATACTCCTTTTTAAACCCTCTTTTTCTTCTTTGTTGCTTCATAGTCTCATTTTCTTCAGCCAATTCTGTTTTTCTTTAGTAAGCCTTATGTCAAAGACATGTGGCAGCACGAGCACATCACATAAACAAGTCATATAGCCCAAAATGCCTAGGTAATGTATTCATAAGAGCTCTACATTTTAGTGTTAGATACCAAGTTAAACTTTATGTGAAGATTAAAAAGTAGTCCAACCACATCATTGTTAGCCCCCCAATCCTTCTGGCCAGTGTTATGGGAAAAGTAAGAATACATAAGTAACAGATTAAGTGTTCTTAGCAAGGAAAGAAAATGATTTTCCATTTTTTGCTTCGTAGGTGTTTCCAGGCAGTGGTGTATCATGATGATTATATGTGAGACATAGTGGATATGCAAGTTACATGAACTATTAGTTTGGCTGACTTCAACCAAGGTCAGTGAGAAAAAAACAAAACAAAACACTAAAAGCAATAACAACCAATAGGTATATGACTTACTTAGGTATCCTTAATTATGAGGCTATTGTTAATTTTTTCCTACATAATTCAAATGTTACCCTTAATTAAATCTATCTGTGTCATATTGCACAAACTCAACTGAAGTATCTTTCCAGTGTTTTACCAATAGAGCTAATTAAACCATGCATTGTTTTACCTCTAATTACTATTTAATTTATAGTTTTTTGGTTTTCAATCATAAAGCCATCATCATAAAATAGGTGCCCCATTTCCATGGTACAGAATTAGTGTGTGCACCGATCAGACTTATGTAGTTATTTTGTTACATTATTCAAATTCCTTGTTCTAATGCAGTAGATTTTCTCCTCTGAATTCTTCCATCACCAGTACTGTTCACTCAATAGAAAAAAAGTAAAAGAAATTATTTTAATATATTGTAAACCATTTAAATAGGTTCACAGATTTATCCATACTACTACCAGATGTGTAGCAAAAATACTATTTCTTCATTTTCCTGAAACTGTTCTAATTTACTTCAGTAGAAGAAAATATAAATTTTGGTTGGCTCCAGTAATTTCGGTTTCAGCCTAAAATTTGAGCAATCTTTTTAAGTAACTCTTTCCTTTTTAAATTAATGTCTAGTCTTTAGAACCCCTCTCTTTTCCAAGTTTAAGCTCTCCCTTGGGTCCTATTGGTTGAGGGAAAGAGAGTGCCTCTGATTTGTGCTTGATATTCTTGAGCTGCCTTCAGTCCTAGTATCTATTGTGATTAGTTTCTTTCCTGAGAATTGGGTCAAAATGAACTTCTAACAGTTGAAGCAGAAGGAATTCATGGTCTGAGTCCTCTCTCTGCTTAGTACAGTTCGGCAGCCTCCTGGGATGGCTTTGATCCAAGATTTGCTTTTGCTTCTGCTGCTGGTGCTCAGGACTTCTTTAAGTTCTAACTTAAATTCACATGATACACAGCCCAGATTGTCTGCTCTCCTGCCCTCTGTTACACCGTCACTTTGTACCTTATAGTGGAAAGTCCCTTCTGGCAAGTTACTTGGTTAAAGACCCTCAGCTAAATACCACACCTCCCACAGAGACCATCAGGAACTTCCTGGTCTCTTATAGGATCCATGGGAACTAGGAGAAAAGAAAAACTCAGGACCTCCTAGACTTTGTATAGTTTACCTTGAAGACTCACCATTCAGGCTGGTCTGGGGAGCCTGTAATGTGATCTCCTTCAAGAATCTCAAACATAAAATCTGAATTTAGACAAAAGCCCCTGTACTTGGTGTTTTTCTTGAAGTAACCTAAGACGCCTGCATCACGTTGCACGAAGACCAAGGAGCAGAGACCACTGCCATGCGCATCTTTCCTCCCCTTGTTTTCTTTCTTTCTTATATAATCACCCTTGCTAAAAGGGGAATACTTGTGCTCTTTCTTCCATTTTTAAGTGAGATTAGTCTATTCTGTATTCTTTTGCCCTAGGACAGACGCCCTCCTGGCTTATACTGTAGGCACAAAGTCTATCCTTTCTACATTGAGGCTGAAAGTTGATCTGAGTCATTCAGTGTGATAATTGATACGATGAAGAAATTCAGAATCATTTCTCTCTATATATGCATGGCTTTTAAGAATGTGGTAATGCTTTAAAATAGGATTTTAGATATAAGAATTTCTATCTTAAAAATTTTAACCATACTAAGGGTATTAGATTCCTGCTTTGGATCAGAATTTGAATTTTTTTCTCTTCATTCCTATTAAAATGACTTGAAAGCGTTACCTCTCTCTCCACCCAACCTGCCTCCTCACAAACAAACAAACAAAAACATAGAAACTTCAGATAGATGCCTCAAGTTAACTAGGCAAAAAACACAGTTAAGATTTATTAATATTTCTCAAATTGTTACCCATATTTTACATTTTGCCTCAGTTATATACTCATGTCTCTGATTAATCCAAATTATTTGTATAATATGAACATAAAAACAGTAATTTAAGCCTGACTCTACCTATCTAATGAGAGTATTTACCAAACTGTTCCCTTTTGGTTTAAGTATTCTTTACTTATGAGTCTATGTATGGATTTTGGCTAAGAATCTTCTAAATCTGAGTGGAGAAGTTTTTGTGTCTGTGCATTCATTAATCATTTTCTGAACAAAAGAACAATGTTTTCATCAGTTTCTCACAGGAAACTATAACACACAAAATGTTAAGAATCTTTTCATTGAGGAGAATAAGAAAAAATGAGAAAGAACAAGAAAGTCAATTAAAATAAGTAAGAAAAATGAGGAAGAAATGCTCAGTAAACATTAATATAGCCAAGTTACAGTTGTGTTGATGTAAGTGATTATTTTTATGATGACCTTTAGCTCCATGTCTTTATGTTAAAATTTCCCCCCTGTACATATGGACTGGTCTACTTTACTTGTATCCCCCCAACATCCATTCATTTCTCTCTAATTCACTTCCAAAACAGCTGTCAGAGCAACCTAAAATGCAAATCCGATCATGTCACTCCTCCATTAAAAGCTCTCTGATGTTTTCCCATTGCACTTAGAAAAAATGTCAAGTTCTTAGCATAGTATTCAAGGTTCTTTTCAATCTGGCTACTACTAAACTTCCTACTCTCGTCAAGTGCTATTTTCTGTCCCAAAATGGACTTCCTTTAGATCCCTTTAAATGTGTTCATTCCTCTAGGACCATTTTACTTGTTGTTGCTTCTGCCTAGAACTCTCAGACTGCCCAGATACTACTCATCTTTTAGGTATCATTCTAAATGTGACTTCATCAGAGATTGCTTATGTCCCCAACCAATTTATAATCCTGTTACAGCAAAAACTCTATAAATCTTATTACATTATTGTACTCTCAATCTCTTGTTTTGTTTCACAAATATTTGCATATTAACTGAATAAGACAATAAAAGGATAAAGTGTGAAAGCCAGAGTAACCAGAGATATTTGTATTTTTAATGTAAATAAATGGTTTATCATGATTTATTTTTGGATTATATCTTCTTTATATCACCACAGTCAATTTATTTTGAACACCAAATTAATGCCAGTTAGTTATTTTTATTAGTCAGCATCCCAGCAGATAATAGATTGGCACAATAAAAAAAAGATAAATGATAAAATTTTAACAAAATAACTGATTACAAAGGTATAGGACAGTTTAATGGAAATCAAGAATTGTGGCATACTCTTGGGGTGACAATAGAGAGAAACTTGTGACCACATCCACTCATGAAGAAGCAAGGAGAAGCAGGAGTTACCAAAACTCAGGGAAAGCTGGTGGCTGTTAGAAGAAGGCCTTGCATACAGAACTTCTGGCCTTAAATAGAGGGGGCCAGATGGGAGGAAACTAAGAGAAAAACATCTTGGACTTCACTCTCCTCCTGCCTTTGTTTCTCCTGTTGGTGCCTCTCATTAGTCATCCCCAGTCAGAAGCCAGAGCAAGGGGATTTTCTTGATGTAGTGTAACAGGGTTCAGCAGCCTAAACCACAGAGCCTGGTGGAAAAGGATGAAGGGTGAATCTGGAGGAGAAATAGGGTAACTAGGGAGTAAGTATAGGATCAAAGAGGATGAAGAATCATTCCGACCTCGTGGGAATATCTAACAGCTAAATTGTTAGTTTTCAGTACCTGTTAACAAATGATCTCAACTAGTGACTCCTATCATTGTTTATTTTCCTAATTCAAAGTTGTGGTGTCTCCTCATATTATATGCTTGCAGAAAGAAGAGATTATAGTTCTTGTTTCTGTATAGCCCAAAGAAATCTACTTAACCTTTAAAAGTAACATTTTATTTTAATTATATGGCATGCGTGTGTGCGTGTTGTATTAGCATTGAATCTGTGGTTAGTGTTGTTTGACCCTTACCCTGATTGATTTATTCGTAGCCAATAAAATGAATCAGTTATTAAGATGGATGAAAATGCCAACTTAGGTACTCATTTAATGTTGTTACATGTCACTCTTGCCAAATATAATGCTGTCTCTAACTTGATTACATATTTTTAAGCAGTTCACTTTTCATTCAAAAAGTTTTATTTATAATACAAGTATTCCAGCCTAATGAAAGTGTAAAGAAGAAAATAATTTTATTATAGAAAAAGAATAAAGCATATCTATGTTGGAATTAATTTCTTTCAAACTTTTGTCCACTCATTTTCTGTATTTATCGTTGAAAAATCAGCAAGTATGAACTAACTATAGAATTATTGTTTAAATCCATTATCTAATAATATAATCTTACCTCTGTTATTCCTATTTATATGCTTTGCTCCATAAATACCTTACTTAATATTCAACTTATCTTACCATGCCAAAGAAAAGCTATTGTTTTAGCTTTTGTTTGCAACAGAAGTTGAGCAATTTCTGCATTATACTGTATAAGGCAGTACACACAAATTAGCAGATTTGGAAATGGAAAACTTCCAACTTTATTTTCCTAGGTGAAAATGTGAGGAAATAAAAATTGATACTCCATTCAACAATTATATTAAAATGTGTAGCACATATTTTAGGATATAATATAGATGTCTCATGAATGAATTAACAGCTTTGTTATCTAGAGTCCAAAGAAGTAGCAATACCACACGGGTTCCTACTTGCCACCATCTCTTCTAGTCACTTTAGAGTGCTTGATCCAGGCAGGTGCTCCCTTATGGAATGAGATGCAAAATCTAATGAAAGAGTCCATATGCACTTTAGTGTATATTTGAAAGGCAGCACAGAGACAAATGAGTAAGCAACAAAAATAGATTGATCAAAGGAATGGACAGAGATAGAGAATATTACTTTTATTAGACATAAGAGAGGGAATCCTTGACCTTGAAGATCCTTAAAAGCATTTACTCTTCTACGTTCCCTCTTAATTTCTTGTCTGGAACATTGTTTTTGTGTACTAACAAATCTTTTATTTTGCTGTCATCCACTATATTCTTTTTTACCGTTCCACGGAGTGACTTACTAAAACATAATCAGATTGTGTTATTTCCCTGGTGAGAAAGGGGGTAGTGATTCTCCGGGACCTTCAGGGCTAAATATAAACTCATCAAGTTGATAGCGTAGGCATTCATGCAGGCATCATTGCTTACTATATTGTATACCACCTCAGAACAAGGATGTTATTACACAAAGAGCTATATTATGGATAAATTATTGATATGTTAACAGGGGATAAGTAAGATAAAACAGTTTCCAGAAGATAAATTTGATAATGATGTGCTGACTGGATTGGAAGAGAAGTGGACCATGTAGTTGACCATATTTGAAGCAACTGCATTAATTGGGTTTAGAGTGGATAAATGTATATTCTAGGGAGTTGAAGAAATGGAAGGCAGC
Organism: Equus asinus; assembly: GCF_041296235.1. Taxonomy (NCBI): domain Eukaryota; kingdom Metazoa; phylum Chordata; class Mammalia; order Perissodactyla; family Equidae; genus Equus; species Equus asinus. Next base: position 67,889,867 of record NC_091798.1, read on the forward strand.
AACATTTCAAGAAATATTTCAAAGGAAGCATTAAAAACATTATTGTTTAATGGGATAAGAGTGGACCTCCAGAGAGAGAATTCAAAGATCATCTTAATTTTTCAGTTCTGAGACTGAGAAAATATTGTTACAATGAAGAGATTTACAATGCAGGTGGAAAGTCCTGGTTATGGAACAACACGATCGGTAACATTTTAGATGCTTTTATTTTGAGGTGAAAATGAGAATTTCAAGTGGAAATTTACTCTAAAGACCTGGAAATATACAACTAGAGCTTGAGGCCAGAACTAAGAATATAGAAGATAACAGCATAGAAATAATAGCGATTCAACTAAACTAATTAAAAGAGGAATATTTCTATGACATGATAAGAAGAGAGATAAAAACAGAGAGAGCAGAATTGAGTCATTCATGACCCACATGAAATATTATGAAATCTTTGGTTTTTTCTATTTTTTTCACTAAAAGGATAGATAAATAGACAATAGAAAAGTACATGATAGATAGACTTTCTCATTTATGCTCCCATAAAATTTTCCTTCTTCAATTAAATGTTTGTTCCAATTTGTATATAATTTTTTTCATATCTCTTTGAAATTTTACCTTAATTGCATGTTAATCTGCCATAGTTTGTGGATACTGGGTCCTGTCTTATACATATCTACCCCATCACTCAAGCACTAACATAGTTCCTTAAATGAGAAAAATGCTTTTTTGAATTTAAATTGAGTATACTCACTAACGAATATCAGAATAACAACCCCCCCCCCCACACACACACATGAGAATATATATTAATGGGAATTTGTGACGAGGTCTCAGTTGAGTCATATTCACTTGAAATTACTCAATTATTACACCATTTACAAATTTGTTGATGTTCTATGCTCTTAAATGACAGTGTCTCTTCTGTATGTTTAAACCTGTACACTTTCTTCTTAACTGCAGCTGATGAACTTCACCTAAAATAGAACCATCAGACAAAAGCTACCCCATCTTCCTACCAACAAATTTGCTAGTTTGTTTCCCTACTTTCTCCCTTTCCTTAGGCAAGGATAGATCAAGTGTCTCCCACCCTATCTAAAGCTAGCCTTTCTGGATCTCAGCCAATTTCACCTCAAGCACTTCCCTTTTGTCTAACTCATCAATTGCTCACTCTCTATTGAATCACTCTCATTAACTTACAAACACAATATTTCATATCTTAAAAATTAATACTCTCCATTGATCCCACATCCTCCTCCTGCTATCACACCATCTTTCTACCCCACAACAAAGATTCATGAAAGAATTGAATAAGTTCTTGCCTTTCCCTACATTCTTTAATTGGATTCTATTCCAATAGACCCATGGCAACTTTTCCAGTTTATACACCAATGGCTACCTCTCTTATTTAACCCCTTAGGAGAAATCAATGTAATTAACCTCTTACTCTTTCTCAAAATTCATTCTTCTCTTGCCTTCTGTGAAACCGCATCCTTCTGGATTTCCTTCTGCCTCACAGTACATGCTTATTTATACTCCGTTGTCTGCTCTTCTCTTGGGCTTGACGTGTAAATATCAGTGCCCTAGAATCTTTGTCCTATGCCTTCTTCTTGTTTCTCTCTCTATGTGATATCATTTCACTTAAAGTTATTAAATAAAATCTATTTGTCATGACTTCCACATGCACCTGAAATCCTACACACACCCATAAGATCCAGACTTGTATCTCTAACTGCCTAAGTCACCTGCACATTAAGGTTAGAAATAACATCTCAAACTTAATAAAATCCAATATTTTTTTACATATCAGATTCCTACACAGTCTCCCAACCTCAGCCAATGTTATTATCACTCACCAGCTTTGTTCAAGGCAACAATCTCTAAGCTATTCCTGATCTTTGATTTTCCCTAATTCCCTACATTTGATGTAATTCCTATTGATTATTCTCCCAGAACAGATAATAAATCTGTCCAAACTATTTCCTAGTTACTATCATTCTCTTCAGCTTCATTTATTTCTCTATATAGCCCTTCCACTGCCAGATAGTTTTAATGTTGTTTCTTACATTTCTGTTCTATTTTTTCCTTTCTTTCTTCATTCCTTCCTTATTTCATTCTTTCCCTCATTTGTTCTTTTTTTTTTTTTTTTACTTATTAAGATAAGGATAAAGATGAAACAGCTAAAATTTAGAACAAAGATAAAGAGATATTTGTCCACAGTGGAAAAGTACTACACAGGACGTTATAAATGATGATTGACAGGAGGGGGAGATGTATTTCTGGATTTACAGTAGATACTAACTGGATAAAAACAAACAAGATCATGTAAGAAGAAGTAGAAATCACTAGTTATCATTCTCCTGATAGTATTCAAAGTCACACCATATATTTAATAACAATAGTACATTAAATATGCTTATTTCTCTTCTCACATATTACAAATAGAATTAATACAAAGAATGTTTACTCCAGAATTTTTAGTATAACTTAAAAATATTCAGTTTAGAACTATTTTATGAAATGATTTTCTTAGCTGCTGTTACAGAAAATGTAGCGGAAACAGAGAGCGACTGGTTGATTGATAAGACACAAGCTCAGTGGAGCCTGCTTCTTACTGGAGTCACCACAAATCCATGATTCTCTTTACAGTTTTTTATGACCATGAATACAATTTTATATGTTCTTCAGAGTGATTACGTTCTGAGGGATTCATTGATGCCTGGATCTGTTATGATAACCTTCACGGAAATTTATCCATTTAAAATGAAAGTTAACTACTGAGAGTACAAAAATGTATCTTCTTCACCCCATAATAAAATCTACTTAGGAAAGATACTATTTTGGAACTTTCTTATTAAAGCCAGATTCAGAGTCAATGACAACAGACTATGATAGTCTGATGCATGTAGCTCCATGACAAGCCAAAAAGGTAAAAAAAGAAAAAAAATAATAATCCTATTGACCAGAATGTGTTTTCAAACATAAAGCTTTATTTATTTTTAAGGATGATAAGAGAGAGAACAAAGTATCAAGAGCATAATATGTAAATTTACACTTAGAAGTCAATCTGTGTCTAGGAACTTAAAGTGCAATTATACTTACTGAGTTTGTTTGGTTTAATGTACTGACATCTACACGTCTGAATAACTGCTCAAAATGAGATTAATCTTGTAGGGTAAATATGTACTTGAAATGCTCATGTGGCCTAGTGAGAACTAGGTCAAGTTTGAAATGCATCTTGTTGGTGATTTGTTTTTCTGAGGCTTAACTATGCCTTTCAAAAAGTAACAAGGAGGGAAAGAGAGTAGACCTCAGATGTCATATGGGCTTCCTGACAAATTTCCCTGGTGGAGAGAAAGAGAATAAAAAGCAGAGAGCGGTTCAAAGTGTTCTTGTTGATTTGCTAAAATTTAGTCTGTGCTGCTACTGTCGTGCTGCCTTGTTTCATTTTGATTCTAGAAACTAACGTGCAGTTTCTTTCCTATTTTCAAAGCATTCCGAGGCCATGTATTTGCCCAGTGTGATATAACCAAGTAATGATGTTGGGACCTTTTGTTTCTATTGCTTTAACAAAATATTTTGTATCTGTTTGTTAAAGAAGAAAGTTCTATTCGAAATCTTTTTCCAAAAAACTATGGCTAATTCAAAAGACTCAAGTTTCCTTTCTTCTGTGACAGCAAAATATAAGGCAAAAAGTCCTAATTGTTGTTTCTTCTACCATCTGCCCCTTTGCTGCTGCAACGAAACGATCATTTTGAACAATGTCCTGAAAGTAAAGTCAGTAGTCCAACAGCATCGTTGTTAAATGTCAGGGAGCACCGAAGTCCGTGGCAAGTTTAATGGAGACTTTGATGAGATGTTAATCTTTTTTCGCACTATCTTCTGAACTGCTAGACTCCTCAGTCACTCTGTCTTTGAGAGTAATTCCCCTAAGGTCTGACTGAAGGTGGCAGAATCAGAACCAACCGCATTTGTGGGAATATACAACAGACCAAGAAGCCTCAACAAAACATGGCCATAATTGCCACTAAAAATATGTAACCAATTCATGCATATCTGTCATTAATTCATTTAAACATATTTACTGTCTACTATATTCAACTTGAGAGTTGTAGCAGGGTAAAAGAAGTCCAGGTACTTGCTCTAATATGGAAGACACAGAAAAATAAATTATTAAACAAAAATGATAATTTTCAATGGCATTAGGTGTTGTGAAGGTAGCCAAGCAGAGTTGACATGGTGAGAAGGGATGACTGAATAGGGTCAGCTGCTTTAGATATGGAGACAGATAGCTTTAGAGAAGGTGACATCTCTGAGGAGGTAAGGTTTGATCAGATAGGAATAAAAAGAACTGACCATGTGAAAACGAGGGACCAGAAAATTCATACAAAGAAAACAGAAAGTGTAAAGATCACAATGCAAGAAAGTCCTGGGAGTTTTATAGATTCAGAAAAAGAAAGGCTAATGTTGCTTTACTACAGTATACCAAGGGAAGCATGGCAGGTGATGAGGTCTGAAAGGAAATCAGAACCCGAGTCATTTGGCATCATGCTGGCTTTGTAAGGGAACTGGAATTTTATTTGACGTACAATGGGAACCATTAAGTTACTATAAATAGTAGGATGACGTGATCTTATGTAAGTTTTTAAGAGAAACACTTGTACTTTTCTCTTTTTCATTTCCTCTCTTCTATTCTTTCTATTTCTCTTACCTTCTCAGTCCTTGATTAATGTGTGTGTGTGCATGTGTGTGTGTGTGTATACACATGTATAAAATCAGCCTTACAATGATCCATGGGCCTGTGAAGTCCAGCCACGTTGAACACTCAGGGACTCATCAATGTTTTCTTTCAACTAATGATCTGATGCGTCCCAGATGTTAGGTGAACCCGCTCCCAGATGTCCTCCATATTAAGCAATCACAGATCTAATGAATTGTAACTTTGTAAGGTGTGTTTTTAAGATTAGTGAAGTAAATGGAGTGTCAGAGAGATTTAGTTAGAAGGCGGGAAACATATGTTTGTTTTAGGGTCATTTTTGAATATGTCTGAGGGCAATAGAGCCTCCAAACATATTTCTTAAGTCTGTTTCATTGGTGCGGTTGTGTAAGTGGTCATGGGATTTTTCATAAGTTCTTTACGGCCACACATGTACAGATAGCTATGTTACAATATGATCCTTATTGTAATAGCAAATATGCTTTTTAAAACATTCTTTAATCAACTTTCAGAAGTTTATCAACTCTATCTATGAAGCTTTCCATTTCACAAAGCTCCAAGTGCAGCAAATATATGTTTGTACATTTATGTGTACACTTTTGAATCATTGTAATTCAATTAAATTAAAATAGAAAAATTCAAAGAGCATGAATGTTGTGCTTCCTTAGATGATCAAGTGCCTGAGGATGCCTGTTTGGTTTCTAACGAAAAGTTGCAGTGACTCCAAACCTCACTCCCAGAGAAGACCCACAGGGACATCTGGACCATCACTTATCTACTGACTTGATCCTCCCTTAGAGAACCCGAGGCCTTTCTTTTTTATCTGCCTCATTCATCACATTTGGGAAAACACTCAAGGGCCCAGTGACAAATAGGGATTACAAACAGTGGTTACACTTTCTTGGTCTGCTTCTCTAGCTGTGGACTTTAGATACACATACAAAATACTGAAGTAAATCTCAGAATTCTTAGGATCATTAATCACCAAAGAACCCTGTCTTTTACTGAAATACTTAACAATTTTCAGTAGATAAAAAGGAAAGATACTTATTAGCAAACTACAAGTAAGGTTTGTAGCTCTTGAGGCAAATAAGGTATAAGATTACATGAAAGTCAAATATTAAAAAATGGAAAACCAACTTATAAAACACATTTCCATTCATGTGATTTTTGGGGGCATTCTAATTTGGTTGTGAAAATAGATGACATGTGTCTTAATAACTTTTAAGCAACTACAGAATTGTTGCTTAAAATACTATTTAATACAAAATGAATAATTTGATTCACAACAGGGATTTATCTGGAAAGAAAATTGTAATAAATCTTCTATCCCACTGGGATACTTTGACAAGTGCAATAACACAAGCTGTGGTTGGCAGTCTCTACGAGTGATATCTTGGCCTGTCACCATAACTCTGACCATAAGTCTTGAATTAGCTTCTGCACAGCTTACTAATAAAAGCTTCTGTCTTTGACCCTTGAGAAGATACTCATGAATAGAAGAGCACTTTTGGTTGTCTGAATTAAAATTTTAACTATTTTATATTTTAGGCATTTGTATAATTGATATTTGAGATATTTAATGAAAGCCTATTGAATCATAGTGAAACTAGTTAATTCCTTACTTTCATGAGAAGGTATACATAATTTAGGACAGAAAAACCTACCTCCTATTGGCAGGAATGTGAAGCATCTGGAGCTCCCAGTCACTCTGCCTATGACCCTAGGCTATGTCCAGTGATACACAATAGAGGAGATATCAGCACATAGGGATCATTGTGAAAACCAGGGGGCAGTGCTGCTTGCTATAATGTTCGGGTATTCTAATGGTGTGTAATGAGCAAAAACCAAGGATGTTAGATACACGATGAGGAACGGTCATGCCCCCTACTGACATTCAAGCAATGCAAGGTCTATTTGTAATTATAAAGTAATATTTTCTGAATATTAATATGCAGTAAATTTTCCCTGAATACAACTAATGTACATATCTTAGAAACTTGTACATTGTTATGTTTGGAGTCTTCCTAATAATTATTCACCATTGAGAAAATTTGGAGGGTTTAGTTTAAGAAATTTGTTTTGGAGGTCGACCCGTGGCTGAGTGTTTAAGTTCACGCACTCCGCTTCGTGGCCCAGGGTTTCACTGGTTCAGATCCTGGGTATGAACATGGCACTGCTCATCAGGCCATGCTGAGGCGGCACCCCACATGCCACAACTAGAAGGACCCACAACTAAAAATACACAACATTCTGAAATGTCTATACTCATGTTTTTATTTTAATTAATTAATTAATTAAATTTAAATTGCCAATGACTCAGACATATCAGTAGAGAAATGCAATTTAGCACAACACTGCTAGCCTTTTTTACACACATCTCAACTCATCTCCAAAATAGAGCCATTTTTTCTTTTCCCATCTTTATCTTACCCATTGATTTCCCACCAGAAAGTACATCCCCAGGGGGCTTTGGGGAGGAAAAGGAAAACTAAAATCTTAAAAAAAAAAAAGAAATTTGTTTTAGTCTGCCCACCTGGTTATTCTACATATTGGTGCAAATATCTGATTCCTTCAGTATATGTTCTAGTGTCGTCATGTTCAAGTATGTACATCTTGAAATACACAATATTTCATTGCAACTTTATTATTTTCTTCTGTATAACGAGGAGCATTATATCAATTATTTTGAAATTATGTAAGTAGGTTTCTTATTTTGTTTATGAACTTCATTTCAGGAAAGTAGAGAAGGACTTTCAAAACATTTCTTTTAAACCAGCATCATTGTGTTTGATAGGATTGAGAACCACCACTGATAGATGTTGCACAAGGAATAGGTACTGCAAAGAGTCGTGGTACTTGAATGGAGTCAGAAGACCTGAGTTAGAATCTTGTCTCTGCTTTGTTTAAGTTTCTGTATCTCAGGGAAGTTTGAAATTTTGAGCATAAAAATAGTCATTTGTGAAAGAAGAATGATTACATACAATATACATATATTCTGTAATTTATGAGAGTGAGATGAAATCTTGCATGTGAAAGTTACTTTTTTGTAAATTTTAAAGAATAATACAAATAGAGGTCATTCTTATTACTCAAGGAATTCTGCAAGTGCACTTCTTCCCTCTGTGGATTTATTTGATTTCAAAGATCATTGGAGTAATCTCTTTATCACAGACATTGACATTAACCACCATAAAAATAACAGAACTTTCTCCATTCCTAAACAAGCATTTCTAAGCCTATATTTAGTACAAAGTATTGTCCTACATCGAGAGGATAAAAGGAATGAGTATGACAAATGTGTTTTGTAAGATAGTGACTTTTATCATTTGTATATAGTTAAATTTAACATCTATACAGAAAACTTCTCATATAAATTGGCACTTTCAGTACCTCTTTTAAAGGTGAAATTCTTGGTCTTTAATTAATCTACACATTATAGTAAAAAGTCTGACTTTTGAATAAATAATTAAGCTATCTAGATAGATGAAGATAGCCCTAGACCTACATGGAGACACAGATATGACTATAGGTAGATAGATTTATCACAGTCCTTTAGGAAGGACATTACCATATCATCCTCTAGGCTGAACTGCTCCACTCATTCACAGAACAACAAGATCCAAATTAAATACTAGTTAGCAAATATATAAATGCAGCTCTACTTTTAAAAAGTGTGCTTACATTGTACCCATGTAGCTAAAAATTTTTATTAATCGATATTCTTGGTTTTATTCATCACAGTATAAATAACAAGGATAATACAAATAACTGGGTATTTCATACAGGAAAACAAAACAAAATGAAACCTAAAGCCTTTATAGAGGATGTGCAGGAATAGTTTGGAATTTTTTATCCACCTCTTACACAGAATACATGATCAAAACTTTTCATGAGTTCTAGAGTGATGCTAATAGAATTTCTTCAAAAATCACAATATAGGGGCCAGCCCAGTGGCACAGTGGTTAAGTTTGCACGTTCTACGTTGGCGACCGAGGGTTTGCTGGTTCAGATCCTGGGTACGGACATGGCACAGTTGTCAAGCCATGCTGTGGCAGCTGTCCTACATATAAAGTAGAGGAAGGTGGGCACAGATGTTAGCTCAGGGCCAGTCTTCCTCACCAAAAAGAGGGGGATTGGTGGCAGATGTTAGCTCAGGGCTAATCTTCCTCAAAAAGATAAATCACAATATAAGCAATGTGTCAGAAAATCTATACTTTGGATTTTGTTGATGAGAATGATGAGAACTGCCTGGTGTTATATTATTTCCATATGATTTCTGAAATGTTTATACTCATGTTTTTATTTTAATTAATTAATTAGTTTAAATTGCCAATGACTCAGACATATTTGTAGAGAAATGCAATTTAGCACAACACTGCTAGGCTTCTTTACACACATCTCAACTCGTCTCCAAAACAGAGCCATTTTTTCTTTTCCCGTCTTTATGTTACCCATTGATTTCCCACCAGAAAGTACAAACTGAAAGTATATGCTATGCCCTTTCTGGTTGAGATGGTAGAATTCTATTTTGACATTAAATGTATGAATTCAAGAAATATTTATTGGGAACTACTTTATTCAAGACACTATAAAAAACACTGGATGAGCTGCATTGCATCCTCTGGAAAAGATATTTTGAAGTATGTCCTTACCCCTAGTACCTCAGAATGAGACCTTCTTTGGAAACAGGGCAATAAAATTAAAGTCATTAGAGTGAGTCCTAATACATATAATTAATGTCCTCATAAGAAGTGAGAAATGTGAGCACAGAGACATAGGGAGAATGCCATGTGAAGATGGAGGCAGAGATTACAGTGATGCCATCTATAAGCCAAGAATCACCAAGGATTGCCTGTCATCATAGGAAGCTAAGAAAGAGACATAGAAGAAATTTTCCCTCTGAGCTCTCAGAAGGAACCAATCCTGCCCACACCTTGATTTTGGAATTTTAACCTTCAAAAGTGTGAGACAATACATTTCTGCTGTTTTAAGACACCAGTTTGTGGTACTTTGTTACCATAGCTCTAGAAAACTAATACAAATTTTGGTACTGAGAAGTGGTGTGCTATTGTAACAAGTACCTAAGAATGTAGGAGTAGCTTTGGAATTGGGAATTAGGCAACAGCTAGAAGAGTTTTGAGGTGCATGATAGAAAAAGTTTAGATTGCTTTGAAGAGAATGTTAATGTCAATTCTGCTGAGGGCTCAGAGACAAGTGAGGAGATCTGTAGAGAAAGCTCATCATCTCTAAATACATATTCATATTCAGATCATATCATTGTCCAAATGCCCATATCACCATGACAGAATGTTGCTAGAAATATGAACGTTAAAGATGTTTCTGGTGAAGTCTCAGACAGAAATAAGGAAAGTGTTGTTGGACATTGGAGGAATGGTGACCCTTGCTATAATGTGGCAGAAACTTGGCTGAATTGTGTTCTGATGCTCAGTGATGGAAAATAGACCTTTTAAGTGAAGAACTTGGATATTTAACTGAGATGTCCAAGCAAAGAATAGAATATGCAACTTGGTTTTTCTGTCCTCCTCATAGTAAAATGCAAGAAGAAAGAGGTAAATTGAAGGAACTGCTAGGCTAAAGAGAAGCTATCACTTGATAATTTGGAAAACTTTCAGCCTGTCTAGATAGCTTGGTCTGGACACAGGGCCAAAGGTGCGGCTGGGCAACCATTTGCTAAAGAGAGTAGGTGTGATTCATGGAGCCAATCAACCATTTCAGCAGAAGCCAGGAATAGAGATGAGGTTATCCAGGAAGGATCTGTGGGGAACCCTTCTATCTAATGGTGTAAATTCCCTTGACATCCCATGGAAGACCCACAAGGTTATTGAGAACCAGCAGAACACTGCCAGCTTGAACTGAAAAGGACAGAGACTCGGTGAAATGAAGGAAGTGTAACTCCCCAGACAGAGCCCTGGATACAGAGCCTTGGACAGACTGTAACTCCTGGCTTCCAGAGGGTGGGGCCAATGCTCAAGACTGAGGGGTGGGGCCACCCCGATGGGCCCAGAAGACACATTACCAGGCCACAGAAAATTATTCTCAGGCCTTGGAATCTAATAGAATTTGACCTGCTGAGTTTTGGACTTGCTGGGGAACAATGGCCCCTTTTGTCAATTCTTCCTTTTAGAATTTCTTTCTTTTGAAATGAGAATGTTTACCCTATGCTTTCCCCACCTCTGAAAATAGAAAGTAGATAGCTTATCTGGTTTCGAAGATTTACAGATGTACAGAAATTTTGCTCCAGGATAAATCATACCCAAGTCTCATTTGTAACTGATTTAGGTGATTTAGATAATGAGATTTGGAACTTTGAGTTGATAAGATTTAGAGAAGATCTTGGACTTAGGGTTGATAATGGAATGGGTTAAGACTTTTTGGGATATTGGGATGGGTGAATCTATTTTGCATGTAGAAAGGTTATGAATTTGGGGCAGCCAGGGGGAAGGCTGTTATGGGTTGAATTGTGTCCCCTAAAAGTATATGTTGAAATCCTACCTAAACCCTAGTACCTCAGAAAGTGACCTTATTTGGCAGATGTAATTAATTAAATTAAAATGAGGCCATTAGGGTGGGTCCTAATCCAATATGACTGATGTCCTTACAAAAAGTGAGAAATTTGGATGCAGACACAGGGAAGATGGAGGCAGAGATTGGAGTTTAGAAACCAAAGAACACCAAGGTCTGTTGGCTATCATGAGAGGCTAGAAGAGAGGCATGGGACAGATTCTCCCTCAGAGGCCTCAAAAGGAACCAACTCTGGCAACACCTTGATTTCAAACTTCCAGCTTCCAGAGCTATGAGTCAATAAATTTCCGTTGTTTTAAGCTTCCAGTTTGTAGTACTTTATTATGACAACCCTAGGAAACTAATAGAGGCATTGTGGAAGAATAAGCCTATGTATAAAAGGCAATTAATAACCTGATTAATAATTTACGGAAGAATTTAACATGTATATGAGTAACAATAATGCAGTTTAGGATTAACAGTTATTGTCCACAAAGAAGAAATGAACACCAATGCAGAGGTTGGATTACTTACATAAGACTAAAATAATCAAGAAAAATAATCTGGAAAAAAGGACCATCTGAGATCTGCAGGATGTTTTCTTTGTTTAATTTTTAAAGTATAGTTTACTGTTATACATACTACAAAGTGCACTGATTTCAAGTATGGAATCTAATAATTTCTTAAATGAAATTTTATTGAGATCATTGTAGATTCACATGTAGTTGAGAATATAAATACAAAGAGATCCCTTACACATTTTTCCTGATTTTGCCCCAGTGTAACATTTTATAAAACTACACTATAATATCACAAGCATATTTTTCAGAGTCCAATGACCTTATTCACATTTCCTCAGTTTTAATTATACTCCTTTCTGTGTGTATGTATGTATTGTTTTGCACAATTTATCACTTGTGTAGCCATGATCCTGAACAGTTCCAAAACCACAATAATCTCTCATGTTGCCCTTTAATCATGAACACTTCTTTCCCATCTGTCCCAAGCTCCATTGCTAGTTTAACACTAAGCTGTTGTTCGTATCCAAAATTCTATCATCTGAAACGCTACTTAGATGGAATCTTACACAATATAACTTTTTGAGGTTGTCTTTTTTTTTTTTTTTACTATTCAGAACAATTCCTTGAAGATTAAGTTAAGGTATCACATGGCGTATCTAGGTGCATCTCTGCAGTCCCTTTTATTACTGAGTGGTATTCCATCGTATATATGTACCACAGTTTGTTTAACTATTGAGCTGTTTAAGGACATTTAGGATGCTTCCAGCTTTTGGGTATAACAAATCAAGCTGCTGTAAACATTAGTGCAGGTATTTGGTGAACAGAACTTTGCTTTTCTCTGGGATAAATACCCCAGTATGCAATGGTCAGATCATGCGGTATTGCCTCTCAAAGTCAGCCACTTAGCAATCTGAATTCCATCTGCAACTTTCATTCCTTTGTGCCATGTAATCCAACATATTCACAGGTTCTAGGCGTTATGATGTGAACATCTTTGTGGGGGGCACTATTCTTCTTAACACAGTTATTTTAGTTAGTCTTGGTCCTGTGCCTTAACATACAAATATTGTGAAAGTTTTCTCTGTTTCTGCAAAAATCTTGCTTCAGTTTTGATAGGGATGGATTAATTTGGTAATAATTGACCTATTTACTATCTTGAATCTTCTAATCCATTAACAGGGTCTCTCCATGTACTTGGTATTTCTAAAATTTATTTTCTTCAGCATTTTGTTAAACAGACACTGTACATGCTTGTGTAACACCTAAGCGTTGCTTTTCATGCGGAGCAATGGTATTGTGTTTTTAATTTTGCCTTCCATATGTTCATTGTTAGTACATAAATGCAATTTTTAAAAAATAACAGCTTTATTGAAATATCACTCACATACCATAAAATTCACACATCAAAGTGCACAATTCAATGGTTATTAGTATACTCACAAAGTTATGCAACCATTACCACTATATAATGTTAGAACACTTTCATCATCCTGGGAAGAATGTCAGGCTCACCCACAGCATATGGCGACCACAAATGGACTTTTGTATTTACGGATTTTTCCAAACCTGGAAATTTCATATAAAATGTATCATACAATATGTGTGGTTTTGTGTATTGCTTCTTTGACTTAGCACGTTTCCAAAGTTCATCCATACTGTAATATGTGTTAGTGTTTTATTTCTTTTTATAGTCTAATGATATTCCGTTTGATATACCACAATTTGTCTATCTATTCATAGCTGATGGACATATGTTTCCACAGTTTTGCTATTAGGAATTAACGCTACTAGGAACAATGGTATACAAGTTTTTGTCTTAACGTATATTTTCAATTTTCTTGAGTAGATTCCTAGATCACATACCTGGGTCATATAGTAACTCCATGTTTAAAATTTTTCTCCTTAAATTTACAAGAGCATTTCTTTTCCTTCACAAAAGGGTTTTGACGTTAGATGCTTTTTCTGAATCTACTGAGATGATAATATGGTTTTCCCTTTCATTCTTTCAATATGGCTTATTGTATTACCTGATTTTCAAGTGTTACATTAACCTTGGAATCTGGGAATAAACCCTGCTTGATCATGACATGTTATTCTTTTTGTAAGTTTTGGATTCCTTTACATGATATTTTCTTAAACATTTCTATATCTATGCTTATGAGAGATTTTGGTCTAGAATTGTCTTTTTCTAAATTAACTTTTTCAGATTTTGGTTCATGGCCTCATAATAAAATGAGATTCTTCCTCCTATACTACCTGAAAGAGTTTCTGTGGGGTTAGTGTTCTTTCTTCCTTGTATATTTGTTAGAGTACGCTAGTGAAGTCATTTAGAACTGGAGATTTCTTAGTGGAAAGTTTCTAAATTTGTGAATTCAATTTCTTTAATTATTGGGTTATTTTGATTTTCTACTTCTTATTTCAGTTGGGTAAGTTCTGCTTTATGATAAATTTATCTATCTTTGTTTCATTTATTGAGAAAAATTGCTAATATCTCTTTTTTATCTTTTTAATATCTGTAGAATCTTTACTTTTGTCCTCTTTTTGATTTATGATGTTGGGAATTATGTTTTCTCTCTTTTTTCATGATCAGTCTTGCTGGGAGTTACCACTTTTTAAAAGATCTTTCAAAGAAACAACCTTTGTCTTCGGCGATTTTCCTTATTATTTGTTTATTTCATTGATTTGCTTCCTCGTTTTCGTTATTTGCATTTTTCCCTTAAATGGTTTCATTTGCTCTACTTTGAGGGTAGGAATTTAGTTAAAAATTTGCTTATACTCAATCACCTCTGCTTTTTGACTCTTTGGAGATGATTTTAAATCCCCTCTCCTCAGTAGGGTGCTAAGACTAAGTACTTTGTCTGTTAGATCTCAGCATTGAGTCTGCCAGACCTTGAACTCGGGAGATCACCTGACTACAAAAGCTCCAGCATGCTGTGTATCGAGACTGGACACTTAAAAAGAGCACAAAAATCTCCTTTTGCCATGGGTCCCAGAATAGGAACACCTGCTACACAAATACATAGTAAGTAAGATATGATGTAGGTACATTAACATGGGTTTGGCGAAAGAAATAAATGTCATAATTGAAGCTATATTCTTTCTAATTACTTTTGGATTTACTTGTGCTGTCATGTTAAGAATTAGGTAGGCAACAATGAAGCAGTGAAGGGTTAAGTTTCCAGGGCAGGCTTTAGTAATTATAGATATTGATTACTTTAAAACATCATTGAGCTGACAGGATAAGAAAAGCCCACTTGTCTCACTGTTTGGTCCTTTTATTTCTCACAAGATGGATGAGTTAATAAACAGAGAGCAAGCACTCCCATAAATTCAGCATCTGTAATATTTGTCACCTTTGGAATTACTTGGATGAGAGGAACATCCTTTATGTGAATCCACAGGAGAGGACTAGCAGACTTTCCCAAGAATCTGTATTCCACTCTGTGATTAATGCTATGTTGATGTTTAAAAAGGCAGTGTCATTAGCGAAAATGTGATGAGAAAGAACCGTGTTTCCTGTAGAGTGCATCCCAAACATGCTAAACCTCTCTGTACGGGTTATGGTTTTGCTCACTTGCATGGTTTTGTTCCCTCTTATTCCCAGTAGCATAGTTTAAAAGAGTAAAAACGTTAAACTGCATATTACACACACAGACACAGACAATTTCTTGAACTGGGAAGCCCAACGAATTATCTCCAAGTTAGAAATAGAATTAATGAATATTTTTAATGTTAAAGGTCATCTAGTTAAATTCTTTCACTTTAGAAAGGAGGGAACTGTTACTTAGAGAGGAGATATGACTTTTCAAGGCTACAGGAATGTTCAGAGACAGAACCCCCTAGCTACCCCCTTCCAAGTATAGAGGAATTTGGCTTATTTAGTAAATCATGGAGGGTCTATTCAGACATTGTTTAGCTTACTTTTTCTTCCCTCTATTATAAAAATGAGGTAATTGTAAATATCTAAATTTGATTTAGTCTGTGGATGAAGTACTTTTTTGTAAGTAAGTAAATGTTCATGCTTCTTCACATTTGCAGTTGAAAATTTGGAAAAAGATATAGAGAACAAGGAGGGTTTGGTTTTCTAAAATGTGAGCTGAGTCAATGGAAATCTTAATTTAAACAAAAAATATTCAATTGGTAAGAGTTGTGTTTTAAACAATAAAAGAATCAGGCTCCCTGACCATAATTGTGCCCATTGTAAGGTGGACTGATCTAACAGATGAAACAAAATATTCCTTCTGCAATATTTGACACAATGTTGACTTCTTCTTGTTCACTTGATGCATGTCTGGATTCTCCTTTTCAAACCAGATGATTGTTAAACCATATTTCCGGCCACATTGAATATGGAGTTTTATTGTTCCATTTGACTGGTCATTGGCAGAATCCATTCAATAGTCAGTAACTATGGAAATGAATGTAAATTTTTATTATCAGAATAAGCTGTTCAGAATAGTGGATATGTGAAATGGCAGGAATTTAGTACAGTCTATATTTTTGCTATTTTGTAATTTGAGGTTTTCTTATCCCTTTTTTAATGAGACGCCCAGAGGATAAACATGGTTACTTCAGTATCTATATAATTCTAATTCAACTGGTCAATATTTGTCACATAAATAATCAAATTTAAGTTATTAGAATGCCACAACAAATGTAAGAGTGAAAACTCATAACTTTATTTAATGGTACATTTTTTCTCTCTCCAAGCATCTCTTTTTGGCTTCCTTGGGTCTAGGAACAGGCAATAGGGAGAGAAGGGGTATGATCAGCATCTTCTGTTTCTTTGCTGAGCTCCTCATCACCCTTTCTTTAGCTGATGCTTCTGACTCTCCCAGAATCTCATATGCAAAACAGAAAGAAGTAGTAACAGAAAGGGGCAGGGAAGTTCCATCCTAAGCAGCCAAAGAAATATGCAGTTTGGTGAATGCTTAAAGCTGGCTTTTCATTTCCTGTCACTACATTTGTTAATAAACAAGAAGACTAAAAAGAGTTGATTATAGCCTGAACTGAGACAGGAGATATTCACAAGATTGAAATGACAGAAATTTGATGTTGATGAATAGGGGGAAGTATGTGCCTCAAGAATCTGGCTTTTGTGGCTGAGCAATATCTGAAAGTGTGATTTGTGGCACATATAGAAAGAAAACACTCCTGGATAGTGAGCTATTTTCTAAGGTATATTACTTCTCTGCTGATTTTTACCACCAGAATAATAACCATAGTATGTGCTTGAAATCTCCCTAAGCAACATATACATCTATTTAAGTATTTGGGGGGCAGGAGGGTAAGAAAGGAAAAGTAATAATTACGTGGAATAAATGGACTCATATTAAGGAACGAGAGCTTGGATGAGTAGGCCTATTATCAGTTGTTGGCTGAGGAAATGAGTTCTCTATTTGTGTGACCTTGTACCTTTTACACTTTCTCCTGGGACTCTGCTTTCCTCTCCATTGCCATGGAATTGGACAAGATGGAGGGCAATAGTAGGGATGTTAGTTATCCTTGTCCCTTTTAACGAGGAGGACAACTTACACATTGAGTCCAAATTGACAGTTATTCCTTTATTAGGCAGATAAATGAATGTAGTGATAGTAACACCCCTTATATGTCCTCACCAGCATAAGCAATTCCATCGCAACCAGTTCATACTCACAAGAAAAGAATTCAATTCATTTTATATTGCCTGAAGAACTACATGTGACCTGGGCTGAAAATTATAGTTAGACAGATTTTGGTTTAGCATAAGGAAGGGCTTTCTAAGTATCTAACTAGAAAGATTCAGAGTGAAGACAGCTGTTTTGGAACAAATGTGCTTCTATTAAGTGAACGTGTTTTACTAGAGACTGGACAAACACTTGGGGTACTTTGTCAAGACAGGTATTTAAACTTCCATATTTGTGTCAAATCTCAACTATTTACATATTGGCAAGCTATTTCTGCTATTATTAAATAAAGTTGTTTTTTTTTGTTTTTGAGGAAGGCTGGCCCTGAGCTAACATCCGTGCCCATCTTCCTCTACTTTATATGTGGGATGCCTACCACAGCATGGCTTGCCAAGCGTGCCATGTCCGCACCTGGGATCCAAACCGGTTAACCCTGAGCCTCTGAAGCGGAGCATGTGAACTTAACCGCTGCACCACCAGGCTGGCCCCTAAATTAACATTTTTTTAAAAATTAATTTTAATTTTATTTACTTTTTAAAAAAACGTGGCTTCAGAGTAAGTGATTATATTCATGAAATCTAGGTGTTTGTATGCTAGTAATAGCTTATTTTTTCTATTACATATAAAATAAATTGACAGCTATTAAAATTTTAAATATCCGTCTGTGTACCTCCTAAATCATCTTATTCACCAGCCCTGAGAAACACTACTCTAGTTTGGAAGAGATGACCATTAACTTCCTTCCAGACACAGGATTTCATAGTTTCCTAAATTTTGTATTATATACGCACTTTTATTTGTACATTTTATGTATTCATGTTTTCATATTTATGAGCATAATTATGTATGGCATATGTGATATTGGTGATTAATATTTGCAAATGAGCATGGTTGCCACTGTAACAGTGTTTGGTCATAAAAATATATCTATTTCCTCTCATATAAACTGGTATAAAACTAGCTTGGCAGCACTTCACTGCTTTATAAATTAAGCCCATTGGGCTTTGCAGCTTTAAGCAATGTCTTCATGCAGTAAGATATATTGTAGTCCAAGTTTGTTAACCTTTGAGAAAATAAATTTATCCACCAATCCTTTCACATGTTTTTCCTTGGTGTATAGGGTCTTTGAAGATCTGCTGCTTCCCACCTTCCCAGACTTATGAACTCCTCTCACTTTTACTTCATGTTACAGATATGCTAGCTTTCTCTGTGTTTTCTAAATCTTCACTCTGTCTTAATTCCCATGCCTTTCCATTTGCACAATCCCAGTCATTCCACAGTGGACACTTCTCAATGCCTTTTCTAGATGCTCAAGCTATGTATTTGCTATGTATTATCAAGTCTCTTTCTACTTCCCCGTTTGTAACAAGTAACACACTTGTAATTGTTCAGTGTCTGAGTATTTCACTGGGTGTTTTTATTGACTTTATTTTGGTATACAATTCTATGAATTTAAATGCATGTATAGATTTGCAATCAATCAAGATATTTAATAATTCTTTCAGTCTAAAGAACCTCTTGCTATCTCTTTATAATCACACTACCGCCAAACCTCTGTTTCTTCACAACCACTGATTTCTTCTTCACCACTACAGTTTTGTCTATTTGAGAATGCCATTGAAATGGAGTCATACAGTATATAAATTTTGAGACTCAGAATAGTTCCTTTGAGATGCAATCATGTTATTGCATATATCAATAGTTCTTTCCATTTTTATTGCTCAATAGTATTTCATAGTATGGTTGCACAACAATTTGTTCATTAACTTGTTGAAGGACAATAGGGTTGTTTCCACGTTCTGGTGATCATTAATAGAGCTGCTATAAACATTTATATGCAAGCTTTTATGTGAACATGAGTTCTTGTTGTTCTCATTGTAAATACCCAGGAGACTGATTGCCAGGTCATATAGTATGTGTATGTTTAACTTTACAAGAAACTGCCGAATGGTTTTTCAGAGTGGACCTACTATGTTGCATTCCCACCAGCAAAGTATGAGAGTTCCTTTTGCTCTGCAATCTCCAACTCCTTGTATTCCAGTACTTTTGATGTTAGCCATTCTAATATGTATGCAGTCCTGTTGTTGTGACTTTGTTTTGCATTTCCCTGATGGCTAATGATACCAAATATCTTTTTTTAACTTTTTATTAAGATTATGATAGTTTACAACCTTGTGAAATTTCAGTTGTACATTATTGTTAGTCATGTTGTAGGTGCACCACTTCACCCTTTGTGCCCTCCCCCCACTCCCGTTTCCCCTGGTAACCACCAATCAATTCTCTTTGTCTCTATGTTTAACTTCCACCTATGAGTGGAGTCATACAGAGTTTATCTTTCTCTATCTGGCTTATTTCACTTAACATAATACCTTCAAGGCCCATCCCTGCTGTTGTGAATGGGACAATTTTATCTTTTTTTATGGCTGAGTAGTATTCCTTTGTATATATATACCATATCTTCTTTATCCAATCATCAATTGATGGGCGTTTAGGTTGCTTCCAAGTCTTGGCTATTGTAAATAATGCTGCGATGAACATAGGGGTGCAAGGGACTTTTGGAATTGCTGATTTCGATACCAAATATCTTTTTATGTGCTTATTTGCCAGGCATATATCCTATTGATAGAGTACTTTTTAAAGTTTTTGCCCTTTTTTAGTTGGGTTGTTTGTGTTCTTACTGTTTAGCCAGGAGAGTTCTTTAAAAACTTTGAATACAAATTCTTTACTGGATATATGGTTTACAAATACTTTTTTCCCACTACCGCTTTGTCTTTTCATTTTCTTAACAGTGCATTTGACAAAGCAAAACTTTTGAGCATTTTAATAAACTTTTTACTTTAGATTAGTTGTAGATTTACAAGAAATTACAAAGACAGTAGGGAGAATCCCTATATACCTAACACACAGTTTTCCCTATCATTTACATCTTACATTAATATGGCACATTTGTCAAAATTAATGAACCAATTTTGATACATTCTTATTAACTAAAGTTCATACTTTATTCAGATTTCATTGACTTTTACCTCATGTCCTTTTTCTCTTCCAGGATCTCATGAAAGACACTATATTATATTTAGCTATCATATATCCTTAGGCTCATGCTGGCTGTGAGTTTCTTAGACTTTCATTGATTTTAAAGTCCTTAGTTTGAAGAGTCCTGGTCAGGTATCTTGTAGAATGTCCTTCAATTGGGATTTTTATGATGTTTTTATCATGATTATACTGAGATTATTGGTTTGGGGAAAGAAGACTAGAGAGGTGGAGTGCCATTCTCATTGTATCATGAGAACACACATTATCAATCTAAGTCATCACTGTTCACATTAACCCGGACTGAATGGTTGAGGCATGTTTGTCTTGTTTCTCTCATGTAAAGTTACTCTTTTTTCCCCTTTTCATATTGTATCTTTGAGAAAATGTCAATATGTGAAGCCCACACTTAAGGAGTGGGTAGTTTCACTCCATCTCCTTGGGGGCGAAATATCTACATAAATTATTTGGAATTCTTAAGCCTGGAATATTTGCCTATTCTCCTTTATGTATGTATTTCTTTATACAATTACATATTTATATCAGTATAGACTGCTGGGTATTATATCCCTGGGGCTATAAACCCGAACTTCTTCATTAACTTTGTGGTTCAAATTGTTTCAACTGTGGCCAATGGGAGTTCTTTCAGTTGGTTCCTGTGTCTCTTTCACATATAACCATCATTGTAGGCTTTAGTAATAATTATAGTAATAAAAAATAAAAGTTCTACCTCACCAGACATCTTGTTTTTTACCTAATTATAGCACAATGATCAGTGTGTGCAAGCGACAGTGGCCATTTGCATACTTTTACTTAATTTTTATTGCATTTTATGGATGAAGAAACATAACAAAGTAAGGCAAAAAGGGAAACAGTATGGCTCAAAAATGAATTTCAAAAGTTTAGCATACAATTGCATTCATCATAGTGAAGTGATAACTAGGGTAAAAAGCAAGGGAAGATAGATTTTGACATGGTGCACAAGAGGTCTCTAATATGTTTCTTCTTGACTAACATTGCACATTCAGTTCCTAAACTGATATAGATTCCCCCATACACTCCTCTCCACTCTTACCATCATAGTTCAATCCCTTGTTGTTCTTCATTTGAATTATGGAAGAGCCCATAACTAGTATTTCTACATTTAGTCTTGACTTTCTTTCTTTTTTTTTTAATGATTGTCACCTGAGTTAACATCTGTTGCCAATTTCTCTCTTTTTTCTTTTTCTTCCTCTCCTCAAAGGCCCCTAGTACATAGTTGCATATTCTAGTTGTAGGTCTTTCTGGTTCTCCTATGTGGGGCACTGCCTCAACATGGGTTGATGAGAGGTACTAGGTCCACACCCTGGATTCAAACCAGTGAAGCCTTGGGCCACCAAAGCGGAGAGCATGAATTTAACCATTGGCCACGGGGCCGGCCCCTAGTCTTGCCTTTCTTAAGTCTACTTTCCATCAGAGAATATTCCAAAAACATATTTAATTATGAGAGACAGTTGAGCATTGTGAACTACTACAAACTTTGGAGTAAGATTTAAAGTTTAAATTCTTCTACTCCTTTTGTGCCTTGAGCCAAGTATTGAACTTCTCTGAGCTTCGCTTTCCTAATGTGGAAATATTCACAAAACATAGGGTCATTGCAAATATTACAAAAAATAGCTAATAT
Source organism: Equus asinus (assembly GCF_041296235.1). NCBI lineage: Eukaryota > Metazoa > Chordata > Mammalia > Perissodactyla > Equidae > Equus > Equus asinus. The sequence continues at coordinate 67,911,977 of NC_091798.1, forward strand.
CAATATTATTACTGAGTGCCTATTGTGGACAAACACTAAGCTAAGGTTTGTTTTATATATCACAGCATCCTCACAAGGTGATCACTTGTAGATATGGAACCTAAGACACAGAACAATTATGTAATTCTTCAAGATCACATAGCAAACGATAAAGCAAGGGTTCAAACAAGCATTTTCAACTCCAGAATCCACGTTCTTTAAAACCACGCTGGCCAATTTCAGACTGAGACAGTTGTGGAGCTAAGATTGGAATGCAAGTTTTGTGATATTTCAGACTACATAATACTATTTCCTAAAAGACAAAATATGTAAAAATCATTAGTACAGTATCCAAAATATACAAAGCATTAATAAATAGAAGTGATTCTCTTTATTATTAGTTTGATAGCCATCATTATTTTATCTTCCTGGATTCTGATCACCTACCTTGGTGTGGTAATGAGAAACTATCATAATCTAGTCTTTGATTTTATATTCAGACATGCAGACCTATCTTTAGGTCTGCCATTCTCTGTCTTGCTATCTCTTTCTCTGTCTCTCACTCTTTCTCTATTACAGACACACATGCATACACCTGAACATACGTGAATACATAATGACACACAGAGTTGGGACAATATATTTTTTGTTCCAAAATGTGGCAGGCTGTTTTATTGCTCTTTTTATTTACGCTAATTTCTTTGTCTGGAATAACTCATCATCCTTTCCAAGGCTGAATAATGCCTAATGTTTATTTAATATTCTTATAAAATCTTTCTTCCTCCAAGCAATCTTCCCTAACCTTCACTCTCACACTCTGTAATCCCATATTCCATTATCATAGCGTATGTCACTCTATTACATTCTTTCATATTTCAGATTGCCCTTTTAGACAATAAGTTTCCTGAGGTCAAAGACTACTTTTTACATCTATGCTGCTCTATAGTTAGGACACACTATCTGACCCATTGAAAAGCACAATTACTAATAATTAACAAGTGAACTGGTATAATGATGTAATGACTCATCCTCTAAATAGTTTAGAAAAATATTTTCATCTGAACTTTAAAACTGTATTACAAAAAAAGAATCCTTTTTTCTTTTCCATTTGGTAAGGTAGCAGCTAAAAGAGCTTTCCGATATCTATCTTCTCACCAATTTTCCTGGTTAAAAACATAGACATCCATACAGAGTTTAGAATAAGTTGGAAATTGTACAAAATTATCTATGCTAAATAAACCAATAGCTATGTAAATTCGGCTTAAATTTGAGTTCCCCACGGGTTATAAAGGGACATGAACAGAAAAAAAAGCTCATTTTCGACTCAACTTAAAAAGTATATTTGACTGACATATTCGATTTTGTGTCTTCATTTTAAGAATTGTGACAGAAAGGATATGTGTACACATATACACATCTATGCTTAATTTCATTGTTACTTTGTCTACTTTGGCCTCGAAATTCAATAGGTAGTCTTGTTTGAACAAATGAATGCTAATATCTACAGAAAGGATGAGAGAATTCAAAGGGTGAATGACCTGTTATGAAGTTTTTTGTAATTACTTATACATTGAATTGGTAAAAATGAAACCAACCTGGGCGAAATTAGTCTTTGTAATATAATTAATGATCATTTTAAAAAGCTTCAGATTTGTCTGAGGAATGTAACAAATATTAGGATAAAATATTATTAGAGAAGCTAACAGAGGATCAATGTTAATAAAGAAGCAAATTGTGTTCCAACATCTTTAGAAAAAAAGACTATCCTTGGTACTAGAATTCAAAATAAAGAATTAATTTAAAAGTATGCCATTACTATACAAATATGTACCATCACTACCCGCCTAGACTTTGCAGTAAAATTCTCTATGGGATAGTGAATAAGAGTTGAAATAATTAAACAAACCTCAATCCATCACAGTGGACTAAGTCTTCAACGGTAAACGAGAGGGAAATACATTTCTTTTTGTAAGTAGAGTGATCATATATTTGACTATGAAACCTCTCCTAAAGGGACCATTGCCTCCCACTTATTCTAGCACATCATTGAGGTTAAAATTCATATTTCTGGTTAGTCTACAGATCTGATCCCAGAATGAAATAGAATGGATTAATCACTATCACAAACCCAGTTGGGAACTCATGCAACTGGACATATTTACGTTATTTTCATTTTTTTCTTTTCATTTCCCCAGAAGAGTCAAGATTGTATATGAAAAATATACAAGACTATGTTATAAAGTTGAAGTAGGGAATTAATTTTATAATTTAAAGGCTAGCAAAGACTTTCAAAATTAGTTTAACTGTATGATGAAATAAATTTTATCAAAAATTTATTCAGTATTCTTTAGCTTTTTTATTAGTTATAAAGAGCACATAATTAATATATGTTGTTTAAATTTTCGAATAAAATTTTAATGTTTTAACAACTTATTAGAAAAGTTACCCCTAATAAAATAAATGAACAAATTATCGCAACGTGTTCCACAATTTCATTTAAGAGAAACCTCTCAATTTGGTAAATAATTCCATAATAATAGTGCTTGGTCTAATTGAACTCTTTCTTTACTGAGTGATTAATTTTTCCATGCAAATCTGGAACAAACAATTGTATAAGAGAGAGAAGTACAGTTTTTACTTGTAAATCATGTTTGAATTTTGGAATTTTTTACTGGTATTTACATAAAATTTATTTCCCTTGTTAAAATATGTGACAGTAATTGAAATTGGAATAATTGCTAATGTAAAATTAGGATATAATTCTAGCATCATTTCTAATTCTTGTTCATAATAAGTGGTTGGTAATGCACAAATTATAATCTATATATTTAATCACAAATTTGATTTGTTCCACACACCAGTACTCAACTTGGGATAATGAAGTGGTTTCATGTCAGAACTGAGAGAGTATGAATTGAGATGACTTCTGAAACATTTACATATTTGTTTAAGAATTTTTAAAAATCCAGCTGCATAATACATTATGCAAATGCTGATTGTGTATAAACAACTACAGAAAAACTATAGCATATTTTCACTAATTTTCCACCAAAATGAAGTTATATAAATGAGACTGTATTAGGTATGAGACAACATAATATGTGAACATACTTTCTAAATAGTTGGCTAAAAACTTCAAATTTATACTTGAACGTATGTATGAAAATATGATAGCAAAACAAACCTCATTAATACACATAGAAGTTCAATTGTGGTTAAAATTACACAAAGGATTACTGGAAAAAATATTTGCTTTGAAAACACACACGTTCTCCTCTATAAGATCTAATAAAATTCAAGGATTCAAAATAAGATCACTTATTTATTGTCCTAATCCTAGTGATTCCAAGTCTCCTAAATGTCTTTCCTCTGTAGAGTTTCCCTCTGATGACAAGATTAAGAACTTCTGATGTGATAGCACTATTGAAGAAGTCACAATAACTTCTGATGCACAGAGAGGGAATTGAAATGTCTGGTCATCCTGTCAAATAACTCTTTCCTCCTCTGCCTTTGCTGCTGTCGGGGTCACATGATTTTCTGCTAGGATTCAACTCCCCAAGCAAGGTACTGCTAGATGCAGGAAGCATCGCTATAAGACCCTGTCTCCTGCAGGAAGAGTCACACTCACTGAGATCTTATCCACCAACAGAAACCATTATCCTTAATACATATTCTGGATGACAATTCTAAACTAATGTTTTAAGCTATTGGGGTCAGAGGAAGACCTTGTCTTCTCCCCGGTGTTCTTGTCACAATGGGTGTTCCATATTAAAGCTAGCTGATATTAGTTTTTTTTCTGAAAAGCTATTTCAATTTGCATCTGCAAGGGCACATCATTTTTACCCAAATCATGTCTCTGATGCTGAGTGAGTAGCCTTGAAGGCTAGACTAAGACGTACCCAACTGTTGAGCTCATGTCACCCTTATAAAGACTTTCTCCCTGAGACCTCAGGGATTTTCTTCTTTGAAGTATCCTCACTCAGGGTCACCTCCGACACCAGAAGTTTTAAATACTCTTAATTTACTGTGAAAAAGAAAAGAGTAAGATCTCAAGTGAGCAATCTAACTTTACACCTCAAGGAACTAAAAAAAGGAAGAACAAACTAAACCCAAAGTCAAGAGAAGGAAGAAAATAACAAAGATCAGAGTGGAAATTAATGAAACGAAGACCAAAAAGACAATAGAAAAGATCAATGCAACTAAGAGCTGGTTTGCTGAAAAGATACACAGAATAGACAATCTTTAGCTAGACTTCCCAGGAAAAAAGAGAGAAGACTCAAACCAATAAAATCAGAAATGAAAGGGGAGACATTACAACTAACACCACAGAAATGCAAAGGATCATAAGAGACTACTATGAACAATTAAATACCAACAAATTGGACAACCTAGAAGAAATGGATAAATTCCTAGAAACGTACAATCCACCAAGACTGAATCATGAAGAAACAGAAAATCTAAACAGACCAATAGCAAGTAAGAAGATTGAATCAGTAATCAAAAACCTCCCAACGCAGAAAATCCTAGGACCAGATAGTTTCACTAGTGAATTCTACCAAACATTTAAAAAATTAGCACCAATCCTTCTCAAACTCTTCCAAAAACCTGAAGAGGAGGGAATACTTCCAAACTAATTTTACAAGGCTAGCATTTTCCTGGTACCGAAACCAGACAAGGACTCCACAAGAAAAGAAAAGTACAGGCCAATATCCCTGATGAACATAGAAGCAAAAGTTCTCAACAAAATATTACAAACTGAATCCAGAAGTACACTAAAAGGATCATACAACATGATCAACTGGGATTTATTTCAGGGATGCAAGGAAATAGTCAATTTTCACAAGTCAACAGTTACAAGTCAATCAGTGTGGCACACCAAGTTAAAAAAATGAAGGATAAAAACCATATGGTCATCTCAGTAGTTGCATTTGACGGACTTCAACATTCTTTCATGATAAAAGTTCTCAACAAACTGGGTATAGAGGGAATGTACGGCAACATAATAAGGCCATATATGACAAGCTCACAGCTAACATCATGCTCAACGATGAAAAGCTGAAAGCTTTCCTTCTAAGATCAGGAACAGGACAAGGATGTAGACTCTCCCCACCTTATTCAACATAGTGCTGGAAGTCCTCCCAGCATAATCAGGCAAGGAAAAGAAATAAAAGGCGTCTAAGTTGAGAAGGAAGGAATAAAATAGTGTCTTTTTGCAGATGCCATGATACTATATAGAGGAAACTCTAAAGATTCCACCAAAAACTGTTAGAACTAAATCAACAAATTCAGTAAAGTTGCTGGATACAAAATCGATATACAAAAACTAGATGTGTTTCTACATGCTAATGATGAACTATCAGAAAGAGAAATTAGGAAAAAAATCCCATTTACACTTGCATCAAAAGTATAAAATACTTAGGAGCATGTGTAACCACAGAGATGAAAGATCTGTGCAGTGAAAACAATAAAACACTGAGGAAAGAAACTGAAGAAGACACAAATAAATGGAAAGATAGCCTATGCTCACTGATTAAAAGAATTAATACTGTTAAAATGTTAATACTGTAAAAGAATTAATACTGTTAAATACTGTCTGAAATAATCTACAGATTCAATGCAATGCCTATCAAAATTCTAATGACATTTTCCACAGAAATAGAATAAGCAATCAAAATTTCTATGGAAACACAAAACAACCCTGAGTAGCCAAAGCAATTTTGAGAAAAAAGAACAAAGCTGGAGGTATCATACTTTGTGATTTCAAACTATGTTACAAAGTTATAGTAATCAAAAGAGTATTGTATTGGCATAAAAACAGACACATAGATCAATAGGACAGGACAGAGAGACCAGACATCAACCTGTGCATTTATGGTCAATTAATTTACAACAAAAAAACCAAGAAAATACAGTGAGGAAAGGATAGCCCCTTCAATAAATGGTGTTGGTAAAAGTGAACAGCCACATAAGAATGAAACTGGACTGTTATCTTACATCATGTACGATGATCAGCTCAAAATGGATTAGACTTAAATTTAAGACCTGAAACCATAAAACTCCTAGAGAGAAAAAACATATGTGGCAAGCTCCTAGACATCAATGTCAGCAATTACTTTTAGGATTTGACACCAAAGGCAAAGTCAACAAAATCAAAAACAAAAGATGGGCCTACATGAAACTATAAAGCTGCTGAACAGCAAAGGAAACCACTAACAAAATAAAAAGGTAACTTATGGAATGGGAGAAAATATTTGTAAACCATATATCTAATAAGGGGTTAATATCCAAAATACAAAAAGAATTCATATAACTCTATAGCAAATAAACAAACAATTCAATTAAAAAATGGACAGAGGAACTGAATAAACATTTTTCCAAAGAAGATAGACAAATGGCCAACAGGCACATGAAAAGTTGTTAAACATCACTCATCATCAGGGAAATGCATATCAAAACCACAGTGAGATATCACCTGACATCTTTTAGAACGGGAATCATCAAGAAGACAAGAGATAAGTGTTGGTAAGGAAATGAATGAATGGAAACCCTTGTGCACTGTTGGTGGGAATGTAAATTGGTGTAGCTGCTATGGAAAACAGTATGGAGATTCCTCAAAAAATGAAAAATAGAACTATCATATGATCTGGCAATACCACTTCTGGTCATATATCCAATGAAAATGAAAATAAGATATCAAAGAGATATCTGCACTCCCATGTTCATTTCAGCATTATCCACAACAGCCAAGGTATGAAAGCAACCTAGGTCTCCATCAAGAATGAATGGATAAAGAAAATGTGATATTTATATAAATGGAATACTATTCACCTATGATAAAAAAAGAACTCTTGCCATTTGGGACAACATGGATAGACTCTAAGAGCATTATGCTAAGTGAAATAAACCAGACAAGAGAGAAAGACAAATACTGCATGGTATCACTCGTATGTGGAATCTTAAAAAAAGTCAAGCTCATAGAAGCAGAGAGTAGAAAAGTGGTTGCCAAGGGCAGGGGGTGGGGGAAATGGGAGAAGTTAGTAAAAGGGAAAAAAAAATACGATACCCTTGATTAATCAAACATTAATTTATTAAAACTAAATACATCATTTTACCTTTTCTAAATGTTACCAAGTTTATTATCTTGATTATATATTCACTGTATGGTATGGTCAATATATTACCAAATGGATTTTTAAAAGCATTTGCAGAAAAGAGAATGGACATGATCTATTACAATTACATTTGAGATACACAGAACAGGTTGGAGGGGGAATTCATTTTACTTAATAGACAATTTAATCTATTGCATAAATATTAACATTATTGTACTAGTGGCTAGGATGGGGGTGGGATACGCCAAAGGATACTTTTGAAATAGAATCAGATTACATTTGACAATATCAGGGAAGAGGAGAGAGATCTGAGAATTTTTTTCTTGCTCTGGCATTTAAAGCCAGTTTTGGCCTTTTAAAATGCTAAAATGTCTGAGTGTTATGTTGACTCAGTTGCTTTGCTGGACTCTCTTGCTTAGAGGGAATAGAAGTCTTAATGGGAACCTACCAAAGTCATAATTCATAACTCGCTTTTATCAGCAGACTGTCAAGGTGAGAAGCACAGGCTTGAAAAATAAGTGTGTTGTGTCATCATCATAAAAGAAAGTTTTAGTTGCTGAACCTGAGGCTTTTGCACCCCACACATTATATCGAGCAGTTTTGGTGGCCTTTTGATCTGTCACAGCTACTAACAACTTTTCTTGTTAAGTGATACTGGCCCAAAACTTTTTGAGGAATTGATATACAGGCACCACTCAGTGTAAGGGTGTTTGTGTTTTTCTCTCAACATCAACGGGAGATGGAATAAGCTGTGGTGGAAGTTCGCTATATCAGAAATACCACAGACTTGCTAATGAGAAAGCACTTTACACACTTCAGCCTGAGAAAGTCAGGTAGCAAAAATATCATGGGCCTTGTAAGCAGAAGCTAAGTCAAGCAGAGAGTACCCCCTCTATGCCAATATGATACTTGATTTTGTTAGAGCAGCTTTCAACCACGGCCCTTTGAAAGTACTTAGAAGACCATAGCATATTTCAAGAAGCTCTAAATTCTCCTGTAGCTAGTAGTAAGTCAGACACTAAATGACATTTATTAACTCTTTTAAAATAGGAGTGAAAACATTTTTGGTGTACACCAGCATAAAAGGGAAAGAATTTGAAAGAAGATGGTCTGCGTTTATTCTCATTTCTTTAACTTCCATTCTGGTGGAGAAAGTGAAGAAGTGGTCATATGAATTCCTCTGGAGCTTTTTGTTACATGCAGTAGAGTCTTAGCATTGGTATTTATTAAATACAGGAATACATAACATAGAGATGGGTTAGAAGGACCCTGACTGGAAAAAAAGAAATTCTCATCTTCTGTAAAATATGCTCTTTGAGCATTCTGTAATTATCTTTTATAGAATTATCACTCATAATTAACATACACACACAAGAATGTAAGATTTATGAAGGAGAGAAGGATGACTGTGTGGTTCACTGGTCTATTCTCAGTGCTTTGCATGGGGCCAAGAGCATTTTTATCTACACAACAGATGGCACCTTTCCTTAAAACAAAGTATTGAGATGTCTGACTGTGGAATCTTTTCTTAGAGAGACTGAGTAGAGGCTTGGGTACAATCTCAAATTCCTTACCTATCTAGATAATCATCATGTATGGATCTGTGTAGTCAACCAATTTTACGCGTGTATTTAAAGCAGTTGTCTATTACACGTGTCCGAGTCTCTTAACTAGATTGTAGGCATTAGTAGGCATACTTACCAAGCATGTGTAGACCTGAGAGATTACATCTTAATTTACTTTTGTAAATCAATGACATTACTTGTATTGTATGGACTTACCCTTGTTACTTTTGTTTGTTTCTTTAAATCAGATAATCTTTCTGATTATCAGATATCTGATAATATTTCTGGTTATCATTCATAGATTGAATAAAAGAAAGATGCATGTGTGTGGCCCTCTTTCTCTCAGTTTGAATAAGAGCGTTTTACTTAGTATCCAACCAAGGATCTGATCTTCAAGGCACTTAGAATGATTTCATCCTTATTTAACAACTAAGTTCACTTTGTAGATAAAGTTTAATTTCAAAAAATCAAAATAATGACTTTATCTCAGTATTATTGCTTTTCATACTTCAAGTTATAAATCATTTATTTTCTTTTCGACATATGATTATAGAATTTATTTTAAACATATAAACAGCAACATAATAGATCTTAAAATTGAGTGTGTTGACTAGGATGAAGTCACTTGAGAGTAGAGTCTGTCTTATTAGAATGCAGGGTAACACCTCCTTCACATTTTTGACATGCGCTAGTTAAGAGGATGTAGACTCCTAATGAATAGGACTTGCTACTGATTCATAGTATTCATTATAGGTGAAGTTCACTTGTCAAAACAGAATCAACACGTATTTATCATTATTACAAAATACAATTTAAACATATCGCTCTAAACTCATTTAAAGAAAAAATATAATTTCATTGGACTCTATTCTGAATCTTCCGAAGTCTCGTAAGAAGACAAACTCAATATACGGCAGATGTTGCTTCCATCCTAACTCCAGAGACAAAGCTAAGTTTGTGTACATTTTGTAGACTTAAAAAAAAAATAGTTTATTCTTGTCCTTACTCTTATACTCATTAACTGAATATATGCAAAATACTATATTAAATAGTAACACGTTTTCAGACTGAAGGTTCACAGTCAAGAGTTTTGAATTATCTGCAGGACAATGAAAATTGAAACAAATTAAGTAGAAAATTAATTCAAAATTAGCAAATTAGTGGACTGTAATTATTTCTTTAAATTGAACTCTGACTTCAATTATAAACCTAAAAATGGTAGAAGGAAAAAAAATAATTTTCTTTAATTAGAAGTCTAAAATGTTTTTGTGTTAAAGGAAAGTAGTCTTCCAACAAATTTTTTTTTAATTGGTTTGGGAGTGGGAGTGGCAGATGATATCAATGCTCTGCCTGTATGCTTTTGGATCTCTTATCATTTTTATGCTGTACTTTCACTTCCAACAGCCAACTCCTGCAAGAAAAGCCAGAAATACCTGAGATTTACCTCTTCCTGGGGAGAGCCCTAGCAAATGATTTCCTGGTGCAAAAATGTAACTAAGCCAGCTTCCTCGCCTGTGGTCCAGACAGCTCTGAGGTACGCTTGTCTCCAGAATCTTCCATGGAGTTGAGCCTAAAATGCCCTTCATGGGACTTTGTTTGACATCGAATAGTTGCTTGGCTTCCTCCTTTTCCCTGTCTCTCTTCCCCACTCCTTTACTGTTTTTTCCTGGCAGCACTTCCTAATAAATCTTTTTCGCATGAATCTTCATCTTAGGGTCTGCTTCTGGGTAGTCCCTCCTAAGATAGTATGGTAGTCATTAATGCTGTTCATTCATTTTTCTACTCTGTCCCTTCTGGGCACAAGGTAGGATCGTACTGCCTGACCTCTCTTGGTTGGGTGATGGGCCACGTTATGAGCTCTAGCAGAAGTGATCTGTGCTGCTTCTGGGCTGAACGTCAAATTGCCAGGATGAAACGCTTTAGAGATCTTTTCCCTCTGTTATTATGACCAAGAACGTTTCAGATAGTGGCTGCTCTATCAGCCTGGGACCTAGAGTCAGTGTGAGAAAGTGGAGCAGAGCCCCCAACTCTGACTCAGTAGGCAGAGTGAGAAATAAACTTCTATGGCATTAAGCCACTGAGAGTCAGAGGTTTTTGTTAACTGCAATATAACCCAGCAATCCTGACAGATATACAAGGTGAAAAAAGAGAAGTATCAAGGATAACTAAGATTTCTGACTTGGGCTATTGGATAGATGATGTTGACGTTCTTGGGGTTGGTAAAAGTGAGCAGGAAGAGCTGGGTTTTATTTATTATTTTTATTGAGGTATAATTGGCATATAACATTATACTAGTTTCAGGTGTACAATATAACAATTCAATATTTCTATATATGGCAAAATGATCACCATAGTGAGTCTAGTTAACATCTGTCACTATACATAGTCACAAATTTTTTTCTGGTGATGAGAACTTTTAAGATCTACTCTCTTAACTTTCAAATATACAATACAGTATTATTAACTATGGTGGCCATACTGTACATTACATCCCCATACCTTATTTTTTCCCTTTTTAGTTAAACTACACTGCTTGTTATAGTTGGATAATTTAGTATAATGATCTCTAATTTGTCTTGATTATAAATTATAATTTTTAACAGAAATGTATGCTTTCCTCATGCTGTTTATAATGGAAGTTAATATGACAAATTATTTTAAATTATTAAAATATGAAGATTGCTTTCCAAAACAATCTTAAGTCACTTACATGTCTCAAACATTTTTTGTTGTTTCCACACTTCTATTTGTAGTTCAATTTGTAAAAAACAAATATTATTTCCTCCACCCCCCAGAAAAAAAATCTGTATGTTTGTCATTGTGTTCTGTGCTTATATTCTTGATCTTCTATATCAAAACTCTGAGTGTGACATAGTTCATATCACGGTAATGTACAAATGATGTCTTGCACAAATCTGTCCAAATGAGATCTGGTTTTAGTACACAGCTCTTATGTCTGCATGAGGCTTTGGGTTTGTTTGTGCAAATGCATGTGAAAGAGCAGGAGTGGGAGAGAGACAGTGAGTGAGAGTTCACGCAGATGTTTGTATGCAAGATTTTCTTAAGTAGTAAGAAATAAAATGTTTTAATTCCAGAAAACAATATGATGGACTGATTCTATGCCTAAAGGTCTGTTCCATAGGGGATACAGAAAGTCTGATAGTTCCATAAGTCAAACGAATGCCGAACCCCTGATTGTACGTTGGAAGTGATCTGGTACCCAAGGGAGGAGGGGAATCCACCCAAATTAGTTTCTTAGAGTATTACTGCTCCTTAGAAATCACTTGTGGATACTCTGCACAGGCCAATGCTCTAAAAGGCTCTGTTGCTTCTTTCATTTGCTTTGCTTCTCAGAGGCCTAGAAAGGTCTATATTCAGAGGAAAGCTACATAGGTCCTGTCTGATCTTCAAGCCAAACATAATGGTTCTATCAGGCAAAGGAGGAAATGCAACTCCCAAATGTCTTACTATGTTGATTCTCTGAAGAATTGTTCAAACTCATTCAACAAATGTATATAGAATGATTCAAAATAATATTTAAGTTTTCTAGGCTCTGGTCTTCCAAATGCCATGGTGTCATCAGAGGCCTTTAATCTTAGCTCTGCATATAATTTCTGCAAAGGGGTTTATTTCCAACTTCACTGTTATTGAAGGTAATTCCATTTTCATTAAGCCCTCAGTGTGTGTGTTTGTCGATTTGTGACATCAGTGAAAATTTAATTAAATAATCTTAAATACATGCACTTAAAAAGTCAGATGAAGAAATTAAGGTCCAGTTGTTCACCTGCAACTGCTTAATTTATGCTGGATTCTATTTAATTGGAAGTCAATAATCTGGAAAGGAAAAGCATATTCCCATGAGATTGCCTTAGAAACTGTAAAGCATGATCAATTGCATGATGCACAAGCGTGTCTATTCACTGCTTTCCTTCAGTTTAAAGTAACATTTTTTGTCCCCTTCAAATATGTGTATCAAATGTAAATGCCATTTTAAAGTAATATTAAAATGACCAATATTCCCAATTTCATTTGAAAACAAATGTAAATTTAAGCTACCTAAAGCTAACCTTATTAATGCCACACATATTTCAGTTCTACTTTTATTTTCAGTTACATTTTATTGTTATGTGTACAAAATATTTTTAAAAATCACGTTCCTTTTAACACAATATTAAAGAGATAACTAAAATTATGCCTCAAGCATGAGGTCTCTCACACCCACATGAACGCTGTTTCTGTTTAAGCCTTGTGGTTGCTAACCACTCTGGATAATTTAGTTGACTTGTTTCTCATCTCTCTCCTTCCTGAATATACTTGTGTTCAATGGAAGGAATAAGAAGTCAAAATATTTTCACTTATTACAATTTTTAAAACTCATTTCACTGCATAGGAGATTTATTTAACTGGGAAGGAGATTCCTACAACATTTATAGTGAGGACACCTGAGCCTGACTGCCTTGAGTTAGAACACTAGCTGTCAACTTACCGTGTGACTTTGGAAAACTTGCTTAACTTCTCTGTCTCAGTTACTTTACTGTCAACCTAACATAGCAGCTAGAATATATGATTATTTTTATTTGAGATGATTTTCTGGAATAATGCATGGGAAACAAGGTAGTAAATACTTAAAGATTTAAAAAAATCTAGAAGTGTCTTTATCATATATATAATCATATATCATATATCATATGTATGTGATCATATATCATATATATGAAGCAGAGTTGGGAAAAGCAAAGCTCTAAGGGGAACCAGGATGCCATTTTTTGCATGGAACATTGAGCAAGAATTTTTACTTCCTTAAATATCACTTTCCTCTGTTGTACATTGTGGTTGATTCTAATGGGCTTTTTTCCCTCGTAAGTTAGTTCTATCAATGAAATAATGCAGTTTGAAATTCCTTATAAGTTATAAAATGATATAAATGCTACTTATCATGTAATATTAACAATAGCAATCACTGAGACCTGGATGTGTCACATTTCTTTGATATGCAATCCTTTTCAGGCCTGACAAGTTTACAGAAGTTAACTAAATTAACATAAAATCACAATATCAGAATATTGAGATTCTACCAAAAAAGCATATATATACTATTTAATGAGTTTATAAAGCAACTTAGCACATATAATAAGAGGCTTATCTGCTAAAACCATTATACTCAAGCTCTATTTCATTCTATGTTTAGTAAACATATAGCCCTTTCACAACTGTGGCAATATAGCTAATGTTATAATCATTGATATCTCAAGTTTCAATTAGTCAGATATTCTAAAGTTTCAAATTATTTGCATAAGAGAAGATGTAATTATTCTGAGAACGAAAGCTAGCAAATGTTGATGTCGTATATCACAGGTAATATATTTTTATCACATGCCAAACAATTGTAATATATTCTCTTATAAGTCACAAAAAAGCAGAAAGCACGAGGGCTAGATCTTACATTTGCCTTTGAGATTAACTGGCAGAGTTGATGAGTCTCAATGACTAGATTTCTCTTCTGGGAGGTCAGAGGAAGAAACACTGAGGAACACGGAGCAGGAAATGCCTTGTGATGTTCTCTCTCCACGCTTTCTATGGGTTTTCCTGTGGTTAGCAGTTTTCTCTAACATCTTTTCCTCTTCATTTTTTAAAGAGGTAGACTTATTTTTTTAAATTATTTATGTTATTACTAGTTTTGAAATTCTAATATTGCTTGATCAACTTTTTAAAATTTGACTTATTTCTGGAACTGATAGAATGAATGCCCTAGCAAAGTTAAATTTGTGATGCACTTTTTCATGGGTGGAATACGTTTGATCCAACATCCCGATTCTACATTAGTAAGAGCAATGTGTAGGTTTTCAGGTAAAATGGTGGATTGAACGCTGGTCTAATTTCACAGCAAGCAAAATCTTTCTGAAGAAAAAAGTTAAGGGGAATATTTTAAGGGCACGAAACTCCAAGGATGAGAGAACTAGAAGGGACACGAGAACAACAAATTTGGAAGCTAGAATGTAGATGGAAAAGTGGTAAGTGAATACACAGACCTGAATTCTCAGACGTGAGAAATCCCAATTCTAAATTACTAGTGGTACAAGCTGAAAATCATCCTGACTTACATTGGGCAAAATTCCCCACAGCCTTGAGAATTGGCAGCGTCAGGTGCTGCTTCGAGTTGGGGATTAACAGGTGACTCCAGTGAGGAAGACCAGTTGTGAGCAGCCTGGTAACAGCTTCTTCTAGACGGAGAGGCTAAGAGAGTGAACCTCTGGACCTGGGAAACATCAGGTATACTTGACTACAGGGTTCTCATAAGGGAAACCTCAGGTGGAGAGGTGAGGGAGTGACAGTGTGCATATCTTATGCTGACAGCCAGGAACTCTTGACTCTCAGTATGCTGGCAGTCAAATCTTCCCAGGTTGGAAATAACAATTGAGTCAGTTTGATGTGAAATATGAGGATATTGCTATTAGGGGTTTCATCCTGGAATAAAGTTTATAGCTGACAAGAGCCACCCATCTGCTAAAAGTTCCCAATCAATCTTTTAAGACTTAACTCAGAAATATCAGTACATATTCAAAGATTACCAGAAAACAAAAGAAAGCCTCTAAAGTAAAAGAGAGAGTGAGAGAGAGAGGAAAGAAAAAACACTTTGGGACTTCCAGTTTCCAGTCCAGGTGTAAGGAACTTAGAAATCACTACTCTATCCTAAAAACAAGCAACAATCTGAACAAACTGAAAAATCAACAACCCTTCTCAGAGTTGTCAGTGAAGTAACAGGACAAACTGCCACCCCCAAAATTGGAGAGAGAGACAGGTGGATATAGAGAAGCACAACTTACCAGAGCAGAAACTCACAAGTAGAGACCTCTGTGGGAACCAATGCTTCGGTAGAAAAACTTCAACTGTAATTGATGAATTGCGGGAGGCTCAGTGTGGACAAACCTAAGAGTTAAAAACTCCAGGAGGACGCAGTCGTAAGAGTGCCCCAACACTTTTGTGAGTTTGGCTTCCCGGAAGTCTAACAGGTCCTCACAGTGAATATCAGGGAAAAATTCCCTTCAGCTTCCAGCAGGTGGAGGGGAAAAAAAAACTATTTTAAAAAACACGAGTGCATTCTATTTTTCTTAACAAGGCCTGCCTGCCTTCATGAGAAACTATTTACCAAAGCCTAACCTACCTGGGGGAAGGACGATACACAACTCCAGCCCCCCCACCCATGCTGTCCCACCTAAGGGGAGAAAAAGAAAACAAGAAGCAATGTGAAGTTCACAGCCCAGGGAAACACGTTAATCAAAAGACTGAGACATATGTAGAGGCTAGAGAATGGTTCCCCTTTCTTCACACTTTGCCACTACATAATTAAAGATGTATTTATCACAATTCCTTTTACCCACAACATCATGTTCACCTTTCAACAAAAATTACAAGGCATACTAAAAGGTAAAAAATAGTTTGACTGCACAAGCACCAGAACCAGAGTCAGATATGGCAGGAATGCTGGAATTATCGGACTATGACTATAAGAAAACTATGATTAACATAGTAAGGGTTTTAGTGGAAAAACAAGGAGACAGTCTGTAAGAACAGAGGGATAATATAAGCAGATAGATGGAAATTCTAAGAAAGATTAAGAAAGAACTGCTAGAGATCAAAGACACTGTAACAAAATGAAGAATGCCTTTGATGAGCTGTTTAGGAGACTAGATATAGTTAAGAATCTCTGCCCTTGGGGATATGACTAAAGAAACTTCAAAAACTGAAAAGCAATGCGAAAAAAAGACTGAAGAAACAAAACCAGAACATGGAGCAAAGGAAATACAATGGAGCAAAGATAGTCTCTTCAACCAGTGGTGCTGGAACAACTGGGTAATCACATGCAGAAAAAACATGAATTTAGGCACAGATCTTCTAATTTTCATGAAAATTAACTCAAAACAGATCATAGACATAAATTTAAAATGCAAAATTATAAAAATCCTAGCAGATAATCTAGGAGAAAACCTAGGCGACCTTGGGTACGGTGATAGCTTTTTAGATACACCACCAAAGACATGATCCATGAAGGAAATCATGGACAAGCTGGATTTCATTAAAATTAAAAACTTCTCCTCTGTTATAGACAATATCAAGAGAATTAATAGATAAGCCACAGTCTAGGAGAAAATATTTCCAACAGAAATATCTGATAAAGAACTGTTATCGAAACTGTACAAAGAACTTATAAAACTCAACAGAAGGAAAACAAATAACCTAATTTTAAAAAGGCCCAAGTCCTTAACAGACATTTCACCAAAGAAGACAACAGATGAAAAATAAGCATGTAAAAAGATGATCCACATCACATGTCATCAGAGAAATGCAAATTAAAACAACAATCAGATGCTACTACATACCTATTAGAATGGCCAAAGTCTGGAACATTGAAAACATCAAGTGCTGGTGAGGATGTGGAGCTACCAGGAAATTCCATGCATTGTTGCTGGAAACGTAAAATGGTGCAGCTGCTTTGGAAGAGTTTGGCCATTTCTTGCAAAGCTAAACACACTCTTACCATACAATCCAGCAATTGTGCTCTTTGGTATTTGTCCAAAAGAGATAAAAATTATGTCCACACAAAAGCCTGCACATGGATGTTTATAGCAGCTTTATTCATAGTTGCCCACACTTGGAAGCAACCAAAATATCCTGTAGAAGATGAATGGATAAACAACTGTGGTATGTCCAGATAATGGAATATTATTCAGTGCTAAAAAGAAATGCTCTATCAAGCCATGAAAAGGCATGGAGGAATCTTAAATTCATATTGCTAAGTGAAAGAAGACAATCTGAGAAGACTACATACTGTATGATTCCAGCTATATGACATTCTATAGGACAAAACTACAGAGACAATACAATATCAGAGCTGCCAGAAGGGAAGGGGGAGAGCACAGAGGATTTGGGGAGCAGTAAGTGAAAACACTGTGTATGATATTATAATGGTGGATGTATGTTATCATGTATTTTTCCAAAACCATTGAATGTACAACACCAAGAGTGAACCCTTAGGTAAATTAAAACATTTTCTGAAGTGACATTTTTTTTAAAATTTAGAGTAAATGCTACCTCAAAACTTTCACCTCAAACCTATAGATTTAGGGAAAATAAAGTCTGCATTTAGCTATTCCACGAATGAACTCTTACACGTATGTTTTCCCCTGTTGGAAATATTCAGTCTTTTGTCTCTCTTCTGTACTTACTTCAATCAATGTAATATTTAACACATTCCTCCAGCAACTTTAACAGCGCCCTGTGGAGTCATTTAGGAGACCATTACAGTCAATATTTAGTTTTAGAAAAAGTGTGTGTATGCAATTATTAAAATTCACAGAGTGATTTAACATTTTTCTGTATTTGACTTTGCATTTATACTGGTACATTTGCAATGCCTTCTTTTGACTCTTGAAAATAGTTTTCATTGATAATGGCTCAATTATATGTTTCTTTTATAAATTGTTTTAAATGCCTTCTTAACCAAAATATGTATTTGCACACAATATTTCAGTTTTGTCTTTCACATTTCAGAAATATGGAATATTCATTGGTCAAAAATACTTAATATGTAACAACACAAGGTAAAGATTAAATGGAATTCCCAACATTTGAAAGTTTAGTACACTCCCTCTCACCTCGGTTTTGTACACTTAAATAAAAGAAAAACAACTATTTATATTTTTAGCAGCACAAATGTCCAAATAAGATCACTTCTTTGTGCTTATTACTGAGTGGTGAAATTGATGGAAACTTATGTCCCACAAGCAAACTCTATTGTCAAGTTTTGAGCCTTTCCTAGAATCTAACGACATTTACTTTTTTAAAATCCCATATGCTGCTGCTCCACTCAATGCTGAAAACTACTCTTTTTTCCCTTTCTGCATGTAAACATACACCAGTTTCTGCAAAAGAACTGTATCGATGGTCTTAGGATGGCAGTTAGTAAGAGAAAACAAATATTTGTAGTAACCCTTATCTCAATAATTATTCTTTGTAAATTCCCTTCTGTTAGGTGTGATAAAGATGCCTTATAATGCTGGTTTGTTCATTGCTACCTGGAGCATATTTTTAATATTGAAACATTTTAAATAATGTAAATATTAGTTAATTTTATGAAAAATAACAATATAAAGTATTCAGAAGACTAATTTGATATTTTCATTGAATGTGAGAACCTGACAACCTTCAGAAGAATCTTGATATTTTGTTAACTATATGACTGAGTTTTGAGTGGAAATGTTGACATGCACTGAGCATAGGTTATATATACAAGAATAGCAGTTATCCACACTGGAAAGAAACATTCAATTTGACCATTGCTTTTTAAGTTTGAGTGCCTAGTTCTGGAAGCCCTAAAGAACGAGAATTGCTCAGAGAACATTTAAAATTGGCAAATATAATCATTTAAATAGAACACAACATTAAGATATTATTTTACCATATCAATGTAATTAAGATCCAGTTTAAACAAAATAGAGCATATCTTTAAATTAATTCATTGTATTATAGGTTCATTTAAAGACATAGATGCCAGAAATAAAATTATTTTTATATGAGAATGTTCTTTTGTTTAATGAATATAAAGGTTTTCATTATTATGATTCTGTGCATCAAGCCCCTTTCTTTTCCAATTTATTTCTTCTTTTATTGCCATTTTATTTACTATTGGGGAAAATTAAGACTATATTTATGAGAAAAATAATTTCATACAATTAATTGCTTCGCTTGGCAACATATTATGGCTCCTAATTGCCCTTGCAATTTTAACATTTTTTTCCTTTTAAATCCTTTTTTTGATGAAGTGATACTAGATTAAAATATATTTTATTAACGTAGTCACCACACCAGACCACAGAGTGGTTTTGGTGAGCAACATATGTTTCCACTGGATTTTCTAATTTTTGATCTTACTGTCCTGAAATGGCAAGTTTGAATTTTTGTTTCCTAAATATGACAGGGATCCCTTTGTCTGCTCATCATGTTATATTTATCTCCTACTGAAATCTAGGAGTTCAGTAAATATGTGTCAGTTAATTTCACTTCATGGAACTTGCGCTAACACTGTTTCAGCATGTCAGTCCAGAGGGGCAAGACGCGTAGGCATTAGGAACGATAATACTCTATTATTTCATTAAAGCTGCACTGGTTATCACATATTTTTACAATCGAAAGAAGTTCGAAAGGAAATCTTCACAAGTTTTCCCATTCTCATCTTATATCTCCTCTCCTCCTTGAGACTGAGTTAGTACAAGTAATTAAAAAATGCTGCCCAGTAGGGCAGCAAGATACATTTTAAGAGCATGAAGTCAGGAAAGAGACAATTACGTTACACATGCAGACAACAACTCGAGGTATCAAATGCCCTGAAAAGTCTGGTCTATCCATCCATTCAACAAGCATTTATTTCACTCCTACTGTGCTCAAGACACTGGATTAGGTATTATTCATGATATATAGATGAATCATACAAATTTTTTGCCCTTAAGAAATTTATCTTTTATAGACTGGTAAAACAAATAGTCAAAGTATGCTATAAACTATGTACATATAAGCCATAATGTCAGCCAAGCTTTTTAAAGCTATTGGATATGTCTAGTGCTAGAATATTGTCTTCCTGTATATTCTAAGAGAAAAAGATTTAAATAAAAATTAAGGACTTTATAGGTCCTTAGAGGTGATACTACATTATGTTGGAGCAGGACATTAAGACAAGTTGAGGCAGTGAATTGTCACCAACATTGGAATTAGACATTCCCTAAGTTTCAAGTGTTACGCTTTATATCCTAGCTGTGTATAAAACTGCACATTCTGTTCATTCTATTGTTCTTTCTCCTTCCCATTTAATTCCTTTTTTTCTCATCATATGCAGTATTCTAGTATTTTCTTCTTGTGATTTCAACACAGGAATTCTCAGTTCACCTTTCCGTATTGTAAAGCTCTTAATTAGCATTGACTTTCACACTGAAGTATCTGTAGTAAAATCTCATTAATTGTGCCCAATTGGGAAATAAAAGGTAAGTCTGAATTATAGAACATTTAAGAAGAAATGGTATTAAATGAAATATGCATATAATAATCTGCTGACAGCAACTGAGGGATGTGAGAATCAGTCACAAATGTGAGAGAAAAGAGCTTGTTTTGAGCTTAAAAATACTAATAGATAAAATTTATTTTTATTACCATATTTGGGAAAAAACAACACTGCTAAAATGGCTTCAAATAATTTCATGGATTTGCTTGAAAATAGGCTAAATATTACCCCATTAGCAGTTTAAGCTCATTAGAAAGTAATGTTTTGAAGGGTGCACATATGTATTTCAATTCAGCTTACCTTAATTATCATGATTTCCAATTTTTAATTAAACAGGTTTTTTATTGTTTGGGGAGGAAATTCATCTAATGGGACAAAGACTGTAGCATAAAAAGTTCTTGTCCAAGACAGTAAATAATTTTAATTTTGTAGACACTTGAACCTGATACCAGAGTGTACAAGTTAGGATTGATACCATGTGTAGTATTTTTATTTTCTAAGAAAACATTTAAAATTGCATTAAAATTACAAAATTTTTTCAAATACATTGTAAAAAACAGAAGCATATACAAAATGTGGCTTATGTTTATTTACCTATTGGTTATCTTTTCATTTACTTTCTTTGGCAATATTTCAAATTTATGGTTCACTTGCTCACTTCCTGTTAGATTACTCTAAATATAAGCAATGGGGTTCATGGTGAAATAACAGAATCATGTACTCAGCAGCAAAGAGCAGACTTTTAAAAAATATTTCCAGGAAATCTTTCATTCAAATAAGAATATGGTAGAAAAGTTTAAGGAAGGTTCAGCTTTGTGCAAACACAACTTTATTAAGTTTAGAAAAGAAGGAGAGACCATAGAAGGATGAGATAGAGTTGACAGAAGTGGTAACACTTAAAGAGAGAGCTGGAGCAGTAATTGAAGTAAGATAATATCCATAAGAGAAAAGTGTTCCTGAAGTCATGACAGGAGAGGATTTTAAAAAGGAATGAGTCATCAGTACTGTAGAATATCATAGGCACCTAGAAGCTAAAGATAAAACCATTTTCCTGGCCATAGGAATTATAGAAAGGAGATCCTGTGGTCCATAGAGCTTTGGGGAAATTTGTTTCTTTATTTTCTCATAGCACTTAGCTCTGAGGGTAGCTCCAGAAGGATGCAGCATGGGAAGCTAAATTACTGAAAAACAAAATATTTCTATCCAGAAGACCAGGTAAGGGATTCTTGGGATACAGAATGTGTAGAGAAAATCCTGGAGAGGAGTGAGCTAGAGAAGGGAGCTTCCAAACTCTGTCTGTAAACCTAACCAAGCCTGGGCTCGCCCCTGAGGGATTCGGTGGAACAACCTATCAAATAAGGCAGGGGATTTGAAAACCAAACCAATGTTGGAACCACTGCAGATGTCAGTCCATTTGTAAAGTTGGTAAACGTCTAACCAGACTAACCACAAAAAAGAAAAAATTCCTTCAACTTAGAACTCTATATGCAGTAAAAGTATCCTTCAGGAATGACAGTAAAATAAAGATATTCTTCACACAAGGAAAACTCAGAGAATCTGTCATTAGCAGACATTTCCCCCCACCCCTAAAAACAAAGCTAAGAGGAAGTTTCTCAGGCTAAGCAGAAATAATTTCAAAAGAAATCTTGTAATTTTTGCAATAAAGAAAGAGCAGAAGAAATAGTAGTTAAGTTAATAAAATTGATATCATCTAAAGCATATTCTCTCATAATAGAATGAAACTAGGGATAACTGACAAAAAGATATCTGGAAAATCCCCAAATGGTTGGAAATCAAATAATACACTTCTAAACAACCTATGGACCAAAGAAGACATCTCAGGAATATAAAAGAAATATTTTGAACTAAATAAAAATGAAAATACAATATACCAACACTTGTGGAACGCAGCTAAAACAGTGCTTAGAGGGAAATTTATAGCATTAAATGTATATATTGGAACAGAAGAATAGTGATCTAAAATCAGGAAACTAAGTTTTCACCTTAAGAACTAGAGACGGAAGAGCCAAAGGAAACCTAGAGCAAGCTGAAAGAAGGCAATAAGAATAATGATTAGAATGGAAAGCAACGAAATCGAAAACCAAACTATAGAGAAAATCAATAAGCCAAAAGTTTTGCTTTTTAAGATCAACAAAATTGATAAACCACTAGCAATGCTAACAAAGAAAGGAAAGAAGACATGATACATGCCCCTCTGATATGAAAATGATAATAAGGCAATATTACAAACAATTCTATGGCAATAAATTTGAGAAATTAGATGAAATGGACCAATGCCTTGAAAGATACAAACTACCCAAATTCATTCCAGATGAAATAAAACCATGAGTAGCACAATACTCAACAAAGTAAATCCCGGTCCCTGATTGTTTCACTGATGAATTCTACCAAACATTTAAGATAGAAGTCATATCACTTCTACATAACCTCTCCAGAAAATCCAAGGGGAGGAAATACTGCCCCATTTAATCAGTGTAACATCCTGATATCATATCTGGATAAAGATATTACAAGAAAACTACAAATATCCATCATAAATACAGACACAAAATCCTCAGCAAAATATTAACAAATCATACCCAGCAATATAGGAAGGGATAATATATTATGACCAATTGGAGTTTATTTCAGTAATAAAAGATTAGTTCAACATTTGAAAATCGAGTAATTCACCATACCAACATACTAAACAAGAAAAGTTGTATAATCATTTCAATAGAACTAGAAAATACATTTGATAAAATCCAACATGCATTCATTTAAAAAACTCTCAGTGAACTAGGAACAAAGGGAACTTCTTTAACTAGCAGGAAAGGGAGGTCCTAGAGGGCAAGGACCATGACTTGGTGATTCCTTTCACCAGTGCTTAGCACAGTCCTTGTTACAAAGGTGAAAAGAAGATTTGCAAAATAAATTATTTACCAATATGTAAATTGACAGTGTCCAATTTAAAACCCAACACACACAAACTGTTTTGTACAAATAGATCCAATCACTTCACCAATATTAATGAATATCCTCTGGAGTGAAGGCTCAAAAGTAGAAGGACGTGAAATGTGTTTGCGTTTTTTTGTGCGTGTGAAATTGTGAGAGTTAAGTGTTTATCCACAGGGGAAGATTTGATGCTGTGAAAACTTTATCTTGAGGAGCAAGTTTGTTAAGAAAAAATAACATATTTCTCTAGGTTTCCAAGCTGCCTTGATATCAAAAATTGGTTTTGGGAAGCTGATGCATTTTAATTTTCCTGTGTAATTTAAAATGAGTTGTGAAAGGGGCTAAAACTATGTAGAGTTTATTCCAGACCTGACGATCAGAGTCTCAATGGCGGCAGATTTGATGAAGATGATAGATAAGAAAAATATATTGGAAATCTTTGTTTCTTCAATTCTATGAGGTAAATAAATCAGGCTATAAGTAAATATTGTTTCCAAAAGAGAAGAGGATTAAAAAATCATTTATTTAAAATATTTTTTTTTCCTCTGGTAACAGTTAAATTCAGCTATAGTAACTGAAATTACGCACTATATAATCATTCATTCATGTATATTAATTTATACATATTTATACTTACACACATTTGTATTTATATTCATATTCATCTTCTCTAAGATCCTCTATTAGAACATACATGCATTACTGTCACTTATTAGACCTACACATCCTATATTTTCCCTAATACACTACATTGACTCTAAAAGAGATTCAATACCATCGCATGGAAGTGCATGAATACGTGAATTGGTGATCAAGCAAGGTTACTTGTTACAAAGAATTACAGGGTCTTGTTTACTCTAGATGTATCTTTATCAGCCAGGATGTATTTCCTAAGCTTACTACACATTTAATGGGGTGTTATTAAGGGGAACATCTGTTTTTTTAAAGAACATACTTAAGGTGAATTCTATTATGGGCCAAAGGTCTGCATCCCACTGAGAGGGCAGATGGATAAATGTTTGGTTTATGGTACCAGAAGGAAATATGCTTCTGAATTAGAGATTTCAGTTCACCTTATCCTCAACTAGATAAAACTCTGTATGCCTCAAGGCAATATCTTGATAAAACTCTACTTAGCCTTATGTGATTCCCGTCCATTATTTTAAATTGTGCTCACAAGATACAGATAGATCTATAATTTGTTTTTTTAAGTGCCGAATGCAGAAGTTGAGTCCTTTTGTAATTATATTGTTACTTTATTTGAATTACTTGTAAATTTATTTTCTCCTTTAGTTTACAAGTAAGCCAAAACTACATAGAAAAATAAATATATACATGGCTTTAAGAAAACTATGACATTGTGTCAGCTTCAGATACTGAAAGGAATACTTTTGGACTATAATTTTTCTCAATTTCAAGATCATAAGACTCTCCATACTATTTTTTTTGGTTATTTTCTTTTTGTGACTACACACTTCATTGCACAAAAAGTGAGTTAACACTAAATGAGATGGTGAGAGTCTGGGTTGTGTGATGTTCATATGGTTTACACAGCAGAGGCAGCTGTTGGTGCCAATTATGGAGTAATAAGCTTGAGCAGCTGCCAAAGGAATAAAACTAAGTTTGACTGGAAAGCAAGTAAGACGTGATGTTCTGAAAGCTTGTATCTCCCAGGACAAGTGGGTGCCCATTTTTAATCTGTAGATAGTAATTGGAGCCAATAAATCAAATGGATAAAGACACTCTGGCTTCATATATGATCCTTGTAGCCATAAGAAAAGCATGACCTTAAATTTTAAACAGTTCCCTGGACTTTGCAAAATACAAATAAGGGTATGATTTAAATGTATAGATCCATTTATATCAAATCACCATGCTGAATATACACATAAGAAATAAGCTAAACATACAGATTGCCTTGCTTATAACAAAACATAGCCACCTCTTCAGTGGAATTAAGCAGATGTTTAAAATTTTTCAACAAATTTTAAAAATGACTTAAGGCAGGAAATGAAGAAAATTATATCCAATTTAAGCTCTAGGAAGTCTGTAGACAGGCTATAATTATCTATTATTAAGGCAACTGGTGTAAAGGATAGAAAACTTCTATCCAGAAAGGAGGTTTCTTATGTTGTTTGGGCCTTTTGAATTTCAGCAGGATGACAAATGAGGAATCCTTTTATATTCTATATTCGTCCATCTCCTTTTGGTCTTTTCATTCATTAATTTATTTGTATAAATTTAAACTTTTTTAGATAGTGAAAAAAAAAGCAGCTCTGATAATTAGCCAAGGAATGCAGGATGATTAATAGTTGGTAGTCTAACAAATATTTAGTCATTTGTGTCATATATTCCCATCTGTAAGTTATAGAAAATACTACAAGTTCAAAATGTCAAATCCTACTTGATGCTATAGGAAGAGAAGAGTTTCATGTTTTTGTTTTTGTTATTAAATGTCAGGCTCTGTGACTTTCCGATTCTTCCATAATATGATATCCTTTGAAAGGCACCTATCTACCTGTCTGGAGCTGGACAGCTTTGAAGCCTTGAGGTCTCAGCTCCTTTAGAATTTTGAAAGTGAACAATTGTACTGCAAATACTGAAGGGAGCCCTTACTCAGGGGTCTTCCAGAGAATGGAGTTTCGGCACAAGGAGTCCTCCAGGCTCTGCGCTCTTGTCTCCTAAGCTGAGAAGCCTCCAGCCTTTGTTGCTTAGAACACTCCTGAGTCCAGTCTCCCACCTGCAACGGGCACTGACAACTTACTGACTAGTAAACCCCTGACGAAAGAGAAATTACTCAGTGTTACTATCTCTTAAGTTACCCCAGGAGGTAAAGCAATGAGCATACTAAAAATATACATTAATTAATTAATGATAATAGCAAATCCAAGAAGACCCAGTAGCCAAGAGAAAACTAGAAGCCAAATACATGGATTAGGCAACTCTTAGAACAACTGGGGAGAAAGGTACACTTGAAAGAAAAATAATAGCACTAAAGAAGCTTCAAGTGTAGCACGAATAAAACTCTGGGGCTGAAGAAACAACTACAGAAGGAGCAGCAAGCTGGGATTTAGAAATGAATTTCTGATCACCATTATGCTTCGTTGTCTATTTTCAACTTGGATCCACCAAAAGCATCGTCTAAAGTCCCTTCTGTATGCAGAAGGGAAGCTGGATATTATATTTCCTCTTTTCTGTGTGATACACAGAATCACATGAGATTTGGAAAGTAGAAGAGAAGGAGAAATTATTATTTTCCTGAGACAGTTGCATCCTGATGTGAGATTCACGTGCACTGTCTTGTAGTTTCCTGGGAATCAACTGCTTTGCTGCTGCAGACTGAAGTGTTTGAATACCCTCCTGTATTAGTCCATTAAGCATTCCATAACAAAATACCACAGACTGAGTGGCTTAAACAATGGAATTTATTTTTTTTCTCACAGTTCTGGAGGGTGAAGTCCACGATCAAGGTGCCAGAAGAATTGATTTCTCCTGAGCCCTCTCTCCTTCACTTACAGATGGCCTCCTGCTCACTGCGTGGTCCTCATGGGGCCATCACTCTGTGCACTCACACCCCTGGCCTACCTCATCATGCCTCTCTGTATATCTTCATCTCCTTTCTTATAAGGAAAGCTGAAAATTGGATTAGTATGTCCTAATCTCTTTTTCCTATAAGTACACTAGGAAGATTGTATTAGGGATTGCTCTAATGACCTTATTTTAATTTAACTACTTCTTTAAAGGCTCTTTCTCAAAATACATTCACATTCTTAGGTACGGGGGCTGGGGCTTCAACACATTGATTTTAGAGGAAACATAATTCAGTCCACAGCACCTACTTAGAAATTCTTAGGAATTTCAGTGAGCGACCACTATCCACTTAGCTGCTTCAGGCTAAGATCTTCAGCCTTTGCTTTATTGACTTTTGACAGTGCTTCTCTGAACCATAGTGGTGGCTTACCTGATACTTTCTTCCTCAGTTCCTGCATAGTTATGAAGTGCCTACTTCCTAGTTTTAAACTTGAACAACTAGAATATAGGGTAGTCCTTGCCTCTTCTCTCCTTCAATTTATCATCTATCTATCCATCTATCTATCAATCAACTATCTATTTGTTGAACTATTTGAAAGCAATTTGCAGACTGCAAGATGTGTTATATGTAGATACCTAGCATATGTTCTTAAGAATAAGAACTTTCCTCTAGCTTCTATAGGACTGCAGCACAGTGACGGGAAGGGGATTTAAAGTCAGAGAGACATCCTCCCATTGGCTTAGAAGAAGACAAAACACCCATGTTGTGACCTTACTGGGTGGCTCCTGTGCCAAGGAAGTGAGGGTGCCCTCTAGAAGCAAAGAGTGGCTCCTGGCAATAGCTAGCAGAAAAATGGGGACTTCAATAACAGAACTGCAAGGAAATGATTCTGCCCAAATTAGCGGGCTTGGAAGAGAATCCTGAGCCATAGATGAGAACGAAGCCCCAGCCAACACGTTCATTTCAGCCTAGTGATGTCGTGAGCAGAGGACCCTGCTAACTCAGACGCCTCACCATGGAAAGTGTGATATAATAAATTTGTGTTGCATTAGAACACTGAGTTTGTGGTAACCTATTACATAGTATTACAAACTAAGGCACTCTTCTTTTCAAGCTAGGCCATTTGGCGATGTCTGGGTATATTTTAGATTGTCACAATTTGAAGGGGGTCCTATTTGCATCTAGTGCATAGAGGGCAGGGGTGCTGCTAAATGTCCTGCAATGCACAAGACAGCCCCTCAAAGCACAGGGTTATGCTCAAAGTTAATAGTGCCAAGGTGGAGAAAACTCGGCTCAGGCTATTTTATTAGAATCATCTCCAATTGGAAGAGGAAAACTGAATTTGAGTTAGAATCTTGAGAATATAAAGAACTTTCTAAGAATAAATTAGGGATTTTCATTAACTATAAATTTTCTTTGGGATAACAGGATATTATTAAATACTATCCAGTGGGAAGCATTGTTTTCAGAGTTTCCGAACTGAATCTGCCAGTTCTTACATACAAGGATTAAGTTTTAAGTTATGTTTTGATATTAATAAGAAATCACCACCTACATGAGAAAATCAAGGATCATGAAGTTTAGAATTTTTTTTCAAAATGTGTAAAATGCTTGAGTTTTTCTTTTCTTTTTTACTTTTTGGAAATATTCTGCAAAATGTGCAGGGTCTCAGTGGAAGCATTTAATTGGTAGAAGTAATTCAATATTTGGCTTCTTCACTTCCTTCACATTCTGTTCCCTTTCTCATCAGGAAAGCTTCCTAGGTCCTTGGCAGAACATCTGAAAAAAATCTGATGCCACAGGAGTCCAAAGTTTGTGGGTGGCATCAACACAGAAATTAGAGACTATCATACCTTTATAATTCCAAAGCAAAAGACTCTTTAGGACCTCAAAGACACATATTAGACAGGAAGATTTGTAATAGCAAATATATAAAAAAAAAAACGCTAGAGCTAGTGACATGCTTTAGCTACATATAACCCTTGGACATGACAAATTAATATTAAATGAGTTCAAGTTTGGAGTCTATTTTCTTCAGTGTTGTTCTTGAGTTCCTAATACTCAACAAGACTTTTTGGGATTATCACATTATTTTTTTTTGGTAACTTTGTTTTGAGGAAGATTAGCTCTGAGCTAACATCTGCCATCAAACCTCCTCTTTTTGCTGAGGAAGATGGGCCTTGAGCTAACATCCGTGCCCATCTTCCTCTACTTTGTATGTTGGACACCTGCCACAGCGTGGCTTGACAAGCAGTGCATAGGTCCGTGCCAAGGATCTGAACCAGCAAACCCCAGTCCACTGAAACAGAATGTGTCAACTTAACCACTGCTCCACCAGGCTGGTCCTCTCACACGTTCTTTGAGGAGAATTTTAAAGAACAGCAAAACATTCTAAAAGCACAGGAATCCTGGAAGCTACTACCAGCTGTCAGTCAATGAGATTCCACAATGCAGATCCTTTGTCATTCAGTATGAATTCCAACACTCTCTTTCTGACATGAACCATCAGAACATTTAACAGAGAATAGATAAAAGAGCTTGAAGAAGGCATTGTGACAAGATTAGAAAAACATCTTGAATATCAAGGTCCGTTTACAGGAAATAAAGACAGTATAAAGAACCTGATCCTTGTTCATAAGTTTCTGTCTTGACTGAGTCTTCACTATCAAATTAGTATTACAAAATAAGATCTTCCTATCTTTTTGGCCATATTGTTAAATCTCTGCAAAGACAAATGTCTTATGTTTTGTAGTTATTCTCTCCTGCTTGTAATTAGAGTAGCCTTCAAGGAGAATAAAAAGACAAATAGCAAAAAAACTAAGTGAATGTGAAGTTGTATCCAGAAGTCTCTTACCTGATAAGCTTGGCTATCTCAAATTTGCAAAGAACATAAGGTATCAAAAGATATACTAGAGCAACTAAGACAAATGTCAGCATATCCATACAGGAAGAATAGCGGCAACACATATAGTGCTTATTGGAAGTCAGAACCAGTTCCGAGGGCTGTCTTTAGACAGTAACTCACTTAATCCTCATAGCAACCTCATGAGATAAGCATTGTATTTATCGCCATTTGATAAATGAGAGAAGCGAATGAGACAAAGTCTAAGTACCTTTTCAGAGGAAGCTCAGCCAGCAAGGGGATTAGTAAATATTCAAACCAGAGATCTTTCAACCACTTCGAGTGGTTAATCTCCAAGTCTCTATTTAGTCTTTATTCAAGCATTCATTTAGAGTTTAGTGTTTGCAGCACCCTGAGCTGGTTGCTGGGGGTAAAGATAAATAAGACAAGTATACAAATCAATAAATTTCATTTTAATATGTGTTGTGATATGAACACAAAGAAGGGATCATCACTTGACAGATAACAAAAGGAAAAATAAGGAGGCGGTTAGATTAACAGTCAACAGTTCTGTATATTTCAACTTCACATCATTTTATAGCCATGCAACCTACTGACATTGTCGATATGTCAGTTGTACTCACATTGACAGCCTCAAGCTGCCAAAGAAGATTTAATCTATGTTCACAGAATTTTGGTTAAGAAGGAAGGCAGCACATTTATAAACTTTTATTTTGGATACCTTATTTATGTTTTGGACTAAAAGCTTAATTGTTTTCATTATATTTTGGAATTATTTTCTTTATGGTTGCTCCAGGGCTGACTACATACATTTTAGTTTATGAGAATCTACTTCTGATTTATACTAACTAAATTCCAGTGAAGTGTAGAAATGCTGTTCCCGTATAGTTCTGTTCTGTCTTTTCCTTATTTTCCCTATTATTGTTATATATATTGCATCCATATATGCTACAAAATCAAGCGTATGTTACTCTTAGAACTTTGTATGATTTTATGTCGATTATAGAAGCGGAGAACAGTATATATAGATTGTCTTATACTTACCCTTTTACTTACCATTTATGCTTCTCTTCATTTGTTCCCGTGGGTTCAAGTCACCTACCTCCTTTGGCAAACATAGTGCATTGCTATATGTTATAGGCCAAAGTACAACTATATACATACTTTTATACAATTGTTTTTTAAATCAATTAAAAGAAGAAACAAAAAATATGAATTTACACAGCGTTTTGTAATTACGTAATTATCTTTCCCCATGCTCTTTATCTTTTCATGTGGATTCGAATTTCCATCCAGATTTTCATGTCTTCAGCATAAGGAACTTCCTTTAGTATTTCTTGCACAGCTTCTTTGCAGTTACAAGAATTGTCTGTGTTTGTTTATCTGGAAATGTCTTTATTTGCCCTTTATCTTTGAAAGGTAGTTTTGCTGGATACAATATTCTTGGGTGACAGTTTTATTCTTGAGAACTTTGACTATGTCATCTCGTTGCCTTTAGCCTCCATTGTTTCTTTTTTTTTTTTAAAGATTGGCACCTGAGCTAACAACTGTTGCCAATCTTCTTTTTTTTTCCATGCTTTTTCTCCCCCAGTACCCCTAATACATAGTTGTATATTTTTAGTTGTGGGTCCTTCTGGTTGTGGCACATGGGACATCACCTCAGTGTGGCCTAATGAGCGGTGACATGTCCATGCCCAGAATCCGCACCAGTGAAACCCTGGGCACTGAAGGCTGAGCGAGTGAACTTAACAGCTTTGCCATGCCACCGGGCCGGCCCAGCCTCCATTGTTTCTGATGAGAGGTCGGGTGTTAATATTATTGAATTTCCCTTGTAAGTGATGAATGATTTTTCTCTCACTGATTTCAAAATTTTTTCTTTGTCTTTCAATATTTTTACTATGATACATTTGTGTGTAGATCTTTTTGCATGTATCCTATTTGGATTTGTTGAAATTCTGGGATGTGTAGGTTACTATTTACCAGCAAATTTGGGACGTTTTCAACCATTTTTTCTTTGAATATGTTTTCAATCCCTTTCTCGTTCCCCTTTCCTTCTGGTACTCCCAGTATGCTATGTTGGTGAACTAAAAGGAATCCCACATTTCCCTGAGGCTCTGTTCATTTTTCTTCATTTTATTTCTCTCTATTCCTCAGGTAGGATAATCTCCAGAGATCTAACGTTGAGTTTGCTGATGCTTTCTTCTGCCAGTTCAAATCTACTATTGTGTTTCTTTAAAGAATTTATTTCAATTATTGTACTTTTCAACTCCAGAATTTCCATTTTCTTGTTAAAAATTATTTCTAATTCTTTATACATATTTTCTATTTGATGAGACATTGTCTTCATATCTTCCTATAGTTCTTTAAGCACGGCTTCCTCTAGTTCTTTGAATACATTTCTAATGGTTACTTTGAAGCTTATCTGTTAAATCTGACATCTGGTCTCTCACAGTTTCTGTTGCCTTGTTTTTTGTGTGTTTGTTTTTTGAGGCTTGTTTGTTTTACTGTGTATAGGTCATGGTTTCTGTTCTTTGCCTATTTCATAATTTCTTGTTGAAAACTGGATGTTTTCAGCAATTTATTTTAGCAACTCTGGATATTGATATTTTTCCTCTCCAGGGCTTGTTTTGTTGTTGTTTATTTATTTGTTTTGTTACTTGGCCATTTTAGTGAA
This sequence comes from Equus asinus, assembly GCF_041296235.1. Lineage (NCBI taxonomy): Eukaryota > Metazoa > Chordata > Mammalia > Perissodactyla > Equidae > Equus > Equus asinus. The sequence continues at coordinate 67,944,706 of NC_091798.1, forward strand.
ATTAGTTTCTAACCATGCAGCTTTTAGTATCATTCCCTGGAGGGTGCAGGCTTGAGTGTGTGCACAGCCATCCTGGGACAACAGTGGATTAGCAGGGCTTTCTTGACTATCTCCTTCCCTGATCTCTCTATCAACATATGTATTTCATTTAGGTTTACACCTCGCATGTTAGGTTCCCCTGAATGCTAGTTAATTGCTTTATAGTTTGCAACAATGTCCTGGTGCATAAATTGGTAAGCAGTCAGATCCAGTTAAATTCAGGAATTAAATTAAAGCCAGTCTTTGAGATTTGTTCTTACCCCAGCAGGGCTATTCCTAACTCTCTTTTCCTTGTTCTTTCTGGTGAACTAGATGGTCTATGGTTTAGCTGTTTGTTCTGAGATTGTTTAGCTTGTTATTCTTTTCAAGAGTGTCCTTACAAGTGGACTTTTCCACACTCTGTTTCAAATAAAGTCAGTAACCTTAGGCAGAGTTTTGGAGCTCTCTATTTTTGTGGATTTCTTCTCCTTCTGGGAAAACTCACTGAGGCACTGCTCTATGTGCTGGATGTGGCTGTAGCTTCAGGTTCCCCCAGCTTGCCTCTCCCAGCTTGGATCATCTACTCAACTAGCAAGCTGGAGTGAGGGCACTCATGGCCCACTGTTTTTGGCTGGCCATGCCTGAAGTAGAACCTCCAAGCTATGAGTAGGGGCTTGGTAGTGGAAGAGAGCTCCTGGCATGTTGGATGTACTGACCAAGCCCTTAGCCTCTTCAATTTAGTGTTGGAGGAGAGGAAAAACATTGATTGTTTGCCCTTCATGGGTATGTTAACTCTTGATTGGAAGATGAGGACAGAAGGAGCTCTGTCCTCTTGGCCAAACCCACCCAAGTGTAGCCCCCATTAAGGTGACCGGGGTGGTAGGCGGGAGGAGGAGGGTTATGGCTCAAATGCACAGACTCCCACTGTTCTTGCGGAATTATGGGAGATTTTCTTAAATAAATGATTTTTCTTCAAAATATGCCCTTAGGACAATTTCCAGAGACTTTATTTATTTGTATCAATGAATTTCCCCAGCTTTGCTTGTTTATCTAGGGGGAATGTCCGCAGAGCTCCTCATGATGCCATCATGGATGTAGAATAAATACCTATTTAAATGATTATTTTTAAGGATATTTTCAGTTATCTGAATATTGCATTTAATGTAAAAAACAATATCCTTCCTCAATAATATGAGATAAATGATGTATAACCATAAATGCTTAGAATCAATTTAATAATATACTAATTCCATTTCTCTTGGTTAAAAGACAACTTAAAATGAAATGAAAAACATTATAACTGTCTAATCCAGTTTGCTATTACCAGCAACTGGGTCGCATATTTACAAAATATCATTTATAAGTTCCACAACACATCATTACTTGTTTATTATTATAATTTTCCCATTACAGTGCCTTTCATCCACCCCCACTCCCTGCCATCCCACCAGCCCACAGAGTTAGCTTCTTTCAGAACACTTTGGGGCATTTCTTAATCATCACCGATATCACCATCATAGTAATGTTTATTATTTCTTTTACTCCCAGAATTTAAAACTCAATTTATTTTTCTCCTGGGCTGAGCATCTAGAAGATGGGTTCACTTTATTTGATAAATGGATTAATAAGTATTTATTTGGAATTAATTTATTCTATGACTATTGGTAGACTCTTGCTTTGTCTCAATTACTATTCTAAGCACAGGAATTAGGAAACTCAATGAGAGATGAGGTACAATTCCAGCTTTCAGTGATCTTACAATTGTGTAATGCCCAAATATATAAATGCAATCTTTTTTATTATGAAAAATAAAGCATTTTTAAAAATTTTACAGAGTTCAGTTAGTGCACACAGAAATGGGTGGACAATTTTGTTTAGACTGGAAAGCTGCTGGACAGCTTCCCAGTGTTCATATATCTTAACATAGGGATTCAGTATTCTAGATGTAGTTGCAAAATACGGGTAGTTTGGGATGAGCCAGTAGTTCCATTTGAGTAATATCTCAGGTGGATGAGAGACGAATGTGAAATCAATAACTAGAGAGTTAGGCAGAGACCAGATTATGGTGAACTCTTCATACTATGCTAAGGAATTTTCACCATATCCAGCAGGTAACAGGAAGCAATTGAATTAATAGTTTGAAGTTGGAAGATAATGGACATCACATTTTCATTGTCATCATTATTAGTGTTAGAAGGATTTCTCTGCCAAATTTTGGAAGATAATATCTCTTAGACTGGTTAAGAGACTACAGTGATAGTCAAGATAAGAGTTGATTGCTTGAAATAAGGCAGCACTAGTGAAGATGGATCAGGGAGGGCAGATGCAAAAATAGTTAAGAAGGTAGGAGAAATAGGATTGCATTACTAATTTAAGTACAGAATGAGAGGAATAAAAGATTTGAAGACAAATTCTAGGTTTTATGATTGTGTGACTTCATTGATGGTGATGTAATTAAAGAATATTGATTTTTGGAGGAAAATTAATGCTTTCAGTTGTAGACACTGTGGTTTTGATATACCCTTGGGACACCAGTTACTCAGACCTGGTAGATAGTTGAATATATAGGTTTGAAGTGCAGGGACAAGATCTGTGCTAGAGTTATATATTTGGAAGTCATTCACATATAGGAATTCATGACATCACGAAAGTGAAGAAAATCTCAGTTTAAAATTGTGAAGTCTAAAAGACATGAAGCTCCCACTCTGCTCCTCTCTGAAGCCCCTGCTCAGCTTCTCACTAGTGACATGATCTGCAGGCAGTTATTTTGAAAGGAGGGTCTGTGCTAACATAAGAAAACTACCCTTAGTGCATTCATTTTTCATATAAAAGTTTTACTTTCCACACAAGCATTAGCAATGTTGGATTAATATAAGCTTTACTTTCAGTTATTTTCCAGTGTGACTGAATTAAATATAACTAGTCATATTAGGCAGGGGGAAAAACACACACACACACCCACACCCACACACACATATATATAAAGGGAGAGAGAGGGAAAGTGTGTGTGTGAGAGAGATAAATGCTGTAATATATCAAATGTTCCTATACATTTTCAGTATCTTGCAGCTGTAAAAATATAGGTATAACTAATTATCTTGCAAATGTTTGAAATTTTACTTTTGTATGTAGGCTGTACACCAAAATCGTCGTTTTTTTAGTTAAAGCGAACTCATGACTGACTAAAGGAAGTGTCATGTTTTGATGAACATTCTGTTTGCACTAAAATACATGATAGGATCCTGGATGAAAATTTGGGCGAGTTGAACTTTTAACCATAAAGTAAATATACTTAAGTTGCTGAGAGTTTACCTTCTTCCTTTCTGAGTTGGAAGATTTCCATAACTATGCTTGAATTTGAAGACCTCACAACTAGGAGCTGTTTTCTACAGAGACTTTCCTGGAAATTCTACACGGAAGAAAAACACTGCATGCCATATATGGTGATGCAGCATACTTCCTATTTTTGAACTGGATGGACTAAAGATAAAGCAATGAAATGCACATTCCTCCTTAGTATACTTAGCAATATGTCAAATAAAACTATTAATATCTATTCATCCAATTATCTTTTGTGCTTGAAAATTATTCTTGCTGGGATAAAGGGGTTTGAAAAATCAAGACCTGGCTGAGGTTTTTAAAAAAGGAATATTTTTATGACTGGTGTTATATCTTTCATCTCACCAATGTGAAATGATGAAACTAGGGATTATAGGCTGCCAAAGTTTTCGCAAACAATAGCTAGGAGAGGATAGAGGGCAAGGGGCACTAGTATTGTACAGCCAGAAACACTATTTCCTATTCTCGGTCAGTGAAGTGTATTTTTTAAAAAGAATCACTACTTTCCCTCACTGTGCATATTATATATTTTTTTTTAATTACCAGATGAAATAACAGCATTAAAATATCTTGAAGGAGAGTTTTGTTAGTGTTTCCTTAAAGAGTTTGAAGAAATCCTCTTTTTTATGATTGATACATTTTTATGGATAAATATTTAGTTCAAGTACATAAACTGATTCTTTTCTTTGCACCTAGAAACTCTATTTCATCTCTTGTCTTTAACTTACCTCTCTCCCCTTCAATGATAAAGTGCCACCATGATGCTTTTAATTTCATCCTCAGATCTTTATGATTAAAACATTTGTACCAAATAATTTATGATTCCAGCACTATTGCTTGTTGACTTGTTCTAGTCTTCCACAGTTTTGTGCCTTTACACCAGTTGTTTTTACCACTTGAAGCTCTCCTCCTTTAGCTGTCAAATATTTTATCAAAAACCACTTCGATTATGAGGAGTTCCAGGTTTTTCCAGGCAGATCTTGTTGCGTCCTCCTGTGTGGTTCTGCAACCTTTGCACATGCTGCCATTTGAGCATTTTTATGATGCATTGTCCAGGTGTGTTCAGAACACCTAAGCACCTAGAAGATCTAGAATACACAATCGCCAAGCATCATTCTGGATACAAAAGAGGCAGTGAAAATGCTCAGTGAATGGATGGAAGAAAGAGAACAAGGTGTACGCAAAGAGACAGGACACGTGTGCTGTTATGAAGAAGAGCTGGAGAGCAGTTGTAAAGAAACCAGTGTTTGAGGGAAGACGGGAGAGATTTGAGAGTCTGTCAAATGTTGCCTATTTCACAGATTTGTATGTGGAGAAGAAGCTATTTTAAAATAATCAAACACTATTTTCGTCTTACACACATACCATTACCTTGATGTGTATTGTCTCATTTGAATGTAAGACTATTCAAGAAGCTAATAATATTTTAATCAATTATTATAATGTGTATAAGAAATTCACTGAGTTAAATAAATATTTCCTCCTCAAAAGAAGCAAGTTAAAAAAACTAGATTGGAATAAAACTGCATATTTGCTATAATTTCTGAAGATGTATTTTGTTAAGAAGGAATTATATTTTCTCCATATGTTTTAAAAGTCCATATATTTTAGCGGTTTTTGTTTTTGTTTTTCCTTCTCCCCAAAGTCCCCAGTCCTGAGTTGTATATTCTAGTTGTAGGTCCTTCTGGTTGTGTTAAAAGTCCATAGATTTTAAAAGGGAAATCACAGTGGTCTATATATTTAAAGCCTAAAAATGTTGTGCCAAATACATTGTCAATCTAATGAAATATACAAGAAATGCTAATTTAAATTATAACAAATAATGTTTTGAAAAAAATTCAATGACCCTCAAAAAGACACAGGCTACATTTTCTTCCCATTTGGTTATCTAAGTATGCCTCAAGTGTTCTAAACTGTCTTTGAATACAATTTGATCTATGCTTATAATAGAAATAAGATTGCATATAAACACACTTAATATAATTTGGTAGTTTCAATGCATAAAATATAGAAAAGATGTATTATGTATACATATATATCTAGTTTCTATGGTGACCTGGTCACTTAGAATATAGTTTTGCATGAACAATAGTACACAGTCATCACTTTGAATTTCCTGACCTATCTTTTCTGCTTAAATGCTGCATTAGCAGATTTCAGTAGCTAATGCTTAGCATATCTTGTAAATTGTATTAATGTTGTCTGTCTGGAGCTCAACAGTTACTTCAGAAAAGAACAAGTTTAACTTTTCTTTTAAAAGTTTTATTTTAGCTTTAAATAAACCTTGAGATTACAGCAAAGCAAAATAAGTATGAAAATGCAGTAAATTACACATTTTATTTAATTATTCCTAGCTTTTATACTAAAAATAAAGAGAGAACAGATGTTTCTATATTTATAAAGCTATGGATTAAAAGACATTTGAGGGCCGGCCCAGTGACGCAGCAGTCAAGTTCACACATTCCACTTCTCGGTGGCCCAGGGTTTGCTGGTTCGGATCCCGGGTGCAGACGTGGCACCACCTGGCAAAAGCCATGCTGTGGTAGGCGTCCTACGTATAAAGCAGAGGAGGATGGGCATGGATGTTAGCTCAGCGCCAGTCTTCCTCAGCAAAAAGAGGATTAGCAGTAGTTAGCTCAGGACGAATCTTCCTCAAAAAAAGAAAAAAAAAAAGACATTTGAGGCATCCTTTAAAGTTACCATGGTATTTCTATAAATAGCCTTAAGCTAGCATGTTCATAATGTCAATATAAAGTTCAAAATGTCAGAGAAAGAACACTGGACTAGGCACCCAGGGTCCGAATGTCAGGTCTGTTGATGCCACTTTAGTTGTATGACACAAGATAATAAACTTTTCAAATTCTCTGCTACCTTATCTATAAAATGAGGATTGATAAAAACATAAAATTTTATTTATCTAATTTCGTAAGTCTAAAGGCCTATAAAAACTTCAAATGAAAAAAATGGCCTTATATTTCTAAAAATCTTAATGATTGCATGTTTTATAATAGCAAAAGTAAATTAAAAAATAAATACGCCTAGCAATTGGAGAATGTTACATGATCTATGACATATGGTACAATAAATATTTTTGTTATTAAGTCATAAATATGTGGACTGTGTATATAAAAAAGAAATGTTTGTATATAACAGCATGTTAAAATGCTAAAAAATTGATTACATTGAAGGCAGTTGTGTAAAAAACAAAAGCTCACATACTAAGGTCCAAAGATGTCAGATTAAATTAAAATAGTGTGGTCAAAGCGCCATTTGCTTTTTGCTACTGTTGTTTATCTGCTCTATTATACTTGGTGAAATATTTAATATTTTTTAAAAGGAGGATATAACTGATGCTTTTTTGCAATATCAATATAGTAATAACTAGAGACAAATGAACTTACATCTGTTCTTAATTATGAAAAAAAGAGTACTCTGAGCTGAGTGTGCCCTCGATTGGAATACACAAGTGGGAAAACACAATATCCTTAAGACCAGAGAGCACCTAAGAGGATATACCTCTTTGTCAGATGTGCTTTGGGTTCACACCTGGTTTGACCTGGTTTGACCCAACATAGGGTGAATTCAGACAGACTAGCTAAACTACATAAAGAATATGGAAATGAGACAAATAACATAAAATGTCCTATAAAATGAATTTGAAGGCTATAAGTAAATGCGTGTAAAGTTCTTATGATAATGCCTAGTTAGTAAATACTAAATATTAAATAACATCTCACTATGATTTATTAGATAGAGAACAGAGGATATTTTTTCTTGTTTCTAGAGATGTAGAAATACAGAAGTTGTAATATGGTGATCCTAATATTATGAAAACTGTCTTGTTTCATTCACATTATTTGACTTTATAGAGAAGTGGATAGAGTTAAAGGGGAATCGTTTACTGTAATGTAAAATACATGGGGTCTTTTTGTATTGGCTTCTCTATATATTGAAAAGATGCATAATATAATTAAAAAGCAGGGAAATGTATGAATATAATATCTACAGTAGCTATTCATAAAGAAAGATGCCAGTAACATTAAGAATCTGAATGATTGCTGTAGGAATATTGGATGAAGTGAAATGGTTATAAATTGCAACAAAGGAGACTTAGCCACAAGAATTACTTGACATTAGGACTACATAAAAATGTCATGCAGTTATTTAATCCTTAAGTTTTGTTGAAAAGAGTAAATGAGAATGTGGTTATAAGATTAGAAAAGAGTGATTTAATTTTTTTTCTGCATTCATCATTCTAGAATGAAAGTGTTTATGAGTGCATTGGCATGGATGTTTAGGAGAAATAAATGTGCTAAACTAAGAGTATCTACCTATATTTGACATTAAACAGCAAACATCTGATATCTTTATACTTTTATTTAAATCATAAGATAAAGAGTTATGTATATATGTGTGCATAGGTGTGTGTATAGAATAGACAATCAATTTATTAACTCCAGGAAATCAGTCACTATTTAAAGGAGAAATGGAAAGGAGAATAGACGACACCAATTTAGTACTTAAAAGTAATCTTTTTTGCAAATCTTTTTGCTTGCGCTGCATTCACTATTCTTTGTGTAAGAGAAGCACAGGAAGAGAAATACACATTGGAGATAACAAAGTGTACCTGATGGGCAGAAAAACAAGAGTGGAGAATTTTGCATCTCTGTTAGCAGGATCCATTTGGCATAAAAACATTATTGAATTTTTATTAGAAAAAAGTCATAAAGCAATCAGGAAAGATGAGGTACATAAATTAGATATATAGGGTTTTTTTTCTTCAAAGAGAAGAGATTTAACACTTACCTGCTGGGATTCAAGGTAGAAAGAGGTAAATGAGGTAGATAGTCCTTGTTTTGGTGAATATTGTTAAATCCTTCTGGGGACTCTATAGGTGTCTCCAAATCTGTAAGTTACAAAAATGTCCTACTTTCCATGTAGATGGTCAGAGAAACAGTGCACAGATCTACCTTCCGGTTGTTAGCACTAAGTAAGAGTTAAGTGACATTTTAGGTAACTCAAAGTGGAGGAAAGCTGTATTTTTATTTTTAGATCTTTGAAAGTTCCAGATCAGCACGATGTGTTTGTACTCAAAAGTTTAGAGTTCTATACAAACACACTGAGATTGGCATTGAAGCATTCCTTTTATAAACAATACAAGAACCAAATTCTATTTATTTGCCTATTACTTTATTCTACTGGAATTCTGTTCATTAAATATTGTCTTATAATAACTTAAATCTACAGGTGGAGAATATGAAAATCCAATTCATAGGAGATTATCATAGTAATGGTGTTCATATTTGGCTTATATTTTGAAAATTGAAGATTATGTGGTCAAAATATATAAAACAATGATTTAAAGGAGCACTAATATCAATATTGAGAACCAGAAAGAACTTTGTAAATTTTGTCTACAGAGTTCAGAGCACAAGGAAGGTATATAAATATAAATATAACACATTAATTCTCTAGCCAAACTCTGAATGTATTCTTTCCTCCATCCCTGTTCAACCCAAAGATGCCAGAATCACCCAAAAGATACTTACTCTTGTATCTGCATTGCTTAGCATTATGGTCTCTTCAATAAACGGTATTGGGAAGACTGGACATCCACAAGCAAAAGAATGAAACTGAACCCCTATCTTACACCACTCACAAAAATGAACTTGAAATGGATTAAAGACTTAAACGTAAGTCCTGATACCACAAAATTCCTAGAAGAAAACATAGGGAAAAAGCTCCTTGATATTGATCTTGGCAATGATTTGTTTTTTTGCATATGTCACCAAAAAGCACAAGCAGAAAAAGCAAAATAAACAAATGGGACTGCATCAAACTAACAAGCTCTGCACAGCAAAGAAAACTATCAACAGAATGAAAAGGCAACCTAGTGAATGGGAGAAAATATTTACAAACCATATATCTAATAAGGGGTTAACATCTGAAATATATGAAGAACTCATACAACCCAATAACAAAAAACAATTAAGCTGATTAAAAAAATAGGCAAAGGACCTGAATAGATTTTTTTCCAAAGAAGATGACTAACATGTACATAAAAAGGTGCTCAACATCACAAATCATCAAGGAAATGCAAATCAAAACCACGATGCGATATCAACTCATATCTGTTAGAATGAATATTTTCAAAAAGATAAGACATAAATTTTGGTGAGGATGTGGAGAAAAGGGAACCCTTGTACACTGTAGGTGGGAATATAAACTCATACAGCTACTATGGAAAACAATATGGAAGTTCGTCAAAAAATTAAAAATAGAAAGCCAGCCCTGATGGCCTAGTGCTTAAAGTTTGGTGCACCCTGCTTCAGTGGCCCAGGTTTGGTTTCCAGGTGCAGAACCACACCACGTGTCTGTCAGTAGCCATACTGTGATGGAGGCTCATATAGTAGAATGGGAAGGACCTACAACTAGAATATACAACTATGTAGTGGGGCTTTGAGGAGGAAAAAAAAGAGAGGAACATTGGCAACAGATTTAGCCCGGGGCAAATCTTTCCCAGCAAAACAAAAAAACAAAACAAACAAACAAAAATTAAACATAGAACTACCATATGATCCAACAATCCTGCTTCTGGATACATATATGAAGGGAATGAAATCAATATCTCAAAGAGATATCTGCTCTTCCATGTTCATTGTAGCATTATTCACAACAGCCAAGATATGGAAACACCCTAAGTGTCTGTTGATGGACAAATGGGTTAAGAAAGTGTGGTATATACACACAGTGGAATATTATACAGCCATAAAAAAGAGGCAATCCTGCCCTTTGCAACAATAAGAATGAACCTGGAAAACATGCAAAGTGACATAAGCAAGATAGAGGAAGGCAAATACTGTGATCTCACTTATATATTGAATCTAAAAAAAAAGTCAAACTCATAGAAGGAGTAGAATAATGGTGGTTTCCAGGGGCTTTGGGGGGGGGGGGAATGGGGAGACAATAGTCAAAGGTACAAAAATTCAGTTATAAGATGAGTAAGTTCTTGGGATCTAAGGTACACCATGGTGACTGTAGTTAATGATACTGTATTTTATGCTTGAAATTTGCTATGAGAGTAGATCTTAAGCATTCTTACCACAAACACCCAAAAAATAGTAATTTGGTGGAGTGATGGATGTGCTAATTAACTTCATGGAGGGAGTTTTTCACAACGTGCACATATACCAAATCTTTACATTGTACACAATTTTATTTTCAATTATACCTCAACAAAGTTGTGAAAAAAAGAAAAGAAACTAAATAAAATCTATGCAAAGAAATGAAGGAAAAATGCAGTGAGTTTTCTGCATTTTGGTTTTATGAATTATGCAATTTTAAGTTGATGGATGTTTTTAAACATCTTATTTTTTAGCTGTTACCTCTCATGCCCTACTAATAATATATACTGATATGAAAGAAAAAGTAAATGCAGAATATCTGAGTTCCTCTAAGATTCCATGACTTAAGCTCATATACTAAGATTTACGAACCTAAAATATTTCTATACTATTCAGTAACTGCTTGCAGTGAAAATTGATTCTTTTTCACATTTTTGTGAAGTTTCAAAGTACAAAAATGCCACTTTGATGGACTTTGCTTTTGAAAGATTTTCCTAAGTGACAATTTTACATTCTCCATTGTTAACACAGAGGCTGCCTTCCTCCTCATCTCTGAGCCCTTAGGGTAAGAAAAAGTTTGTTGGAAAGGAAAGAATCACACATTAAGATATTTTATAATATTGATTTATCTTTTGAATTGAATCTGGAGAGAAAGGAAAATGAGTGACCCTCTACATGAAGCCACATTCGGAAAACTTTGCTTTACAATATAAATATGAAAGGATCCAGTTATAACTAATACAGTTGTTTTTAAATATTCCTTTCTTGAACTAGATGGAAACTGATATCACAAGAGACAAGAATATGAGTGAGACGGAGTGGGAGGAATACATCTTTTATAAACTTTCATTGCTGGGATTTTTAGGTTTTCTAGTTGTCTTGACCTACCTTTTACCACATTTTAAATAGGACCCTGTTGTTCTGTTTTATTTGTTTTGCTTCTTTTTAAACGCCTACACTTGGAAAAAAAATTGCACAGTTTATTTCCTCATTACCCATGTCTTATTTTAGGCTGAGTAAAAAAGTTACAGCCGGCATTTTTTTCCCTCAAGGCATTGGGTAATTTTCTTTATTATCATGCTCTCCTGCTAATTGTTAAATGTTCCTATGTGTAATCTTGAGAGATATTGCAATTCAGGCATCAACATTTTCTTTTTATATATGGAAATTTTAGTTTATTCCAAAGTTATAAAGTCCTGAATTTTTGCAACCTCCTTTGACCTAAGTTGTAATAGTTGCTCTGTTCTATTTGGATGACACTACATTCCTCAGTTGTTGATTACTCCACTGATGTTTAGCTACTATAATTTTCCTTTGTATCAAAAGTTACTTGATTTAATTATCAGCATTTTTTCCCCAAAACTACAACCTAAACAATAGTTCCTAAGTAAATGTATACTTTATATAGACTGGTTATGGCTATCAAAGCATGAACTTAATTAAAAGCAATATCTCAAAGCAATAATGTAAGTGGGTGGGAAGAGATACAAATGCCTCTTACAAAAGTTATTATAACAGCTCATCTCTTTAAATCAAACCAAATAGTTCTCAGCATGGAGGGTGATTAAAAAACATCAAATCCAAAGACTAATATTTACTGAATATAGGAAACATGCCTTACTCAGATATATTGGTGCATAATCTTAACCATAAAAAAAGTCAAATTATGTGACAATTAAAAAGATGAGAAAAACATATGATCAAGCGCTCATATACTAGTCTTATGAAATGTTAATCACATCCACCATTTGGGAAGGACAGGACTGTGTCATTAGATATTAATTCTACTGAAAGATATATCATGTCTTAATGTTGGTCTAATGCTTCAGATTAATTAAAACACACACACACAGATGAGTAATTCATTTGTAACAGCAACATTATATTGACCTAATAATGTGTGGATCAAATTTTTGCTTCATGTAAGAAAGCAGAAAGGTATTCAGGGAGCAGCACTGTCCAAAGAAAAGCCACAGGATTAAAAATGGTTAACCCTTATCAATTCTATGATTGTGGGCAAGAGACTTCAACTTTAAGAGACTCGTCTTCATCCTTGTTTCACATATCTGTAAAATGGGAACATAAAAATCACCTTTTAGAAGAAGTTTGGAAGTGCAGTGAATGCTATCTGATGTTTTAATGTTGTTTAAAATTTGAAAACTGCTTTTACATCTGCTGTTCCTTCCCCTGTAACTGCAGCTACACATATCTCCTTTGGTGGTGTTGACTGCCACTTTTTGCGCTAAAGAATGATTTCTTTGTAAACTAACAAAATGGCTAATCACTTACAAATTAAAAGAGCCAAACATGGTTGTAGGTCTAGACTTCAGCCCCTCTTTTAAAATGCTTTCTAAAAAGTGACATAAAGCTAGTGGGATAGTGTTCATCATCCCTTAATGATCTCTGAGTGTCAAAATAAAAGTCATGCCAAGATCTGCTGTGTTAAGATAAATTTTATTCTCAGAATCCATGTAGCTTAAAGTTATGTTCCAAATTATGACTTGAGAGATACAGAATAAAGAGTGTAAAAGGCACTACTCTATCTGCTTCTCGATTTTATAAATGAAGGAGGAAGATTTAGAATTTAAGTGCCTTGAACAAAGTATCCACTATTCAGAACCAAAGTTCTAATTAGAACCACTTCCCTACAACAAGTTGCTTCTCTCAAATAACCCCGTGACTACCTAATAATATGACATTTGGGTTTCATCCAGCTTATCTCATGATTATGCATTGGTTCAGACTACTTCTGTTTCATCGTTCCCCAGTTAAAGACTAAGATAGCTATGTTTACTTCATTGAGTAAGAGAGAAGTCCACCACATTCCTGGGAGCTATTTTTCCTCAATATCCTGGTAACACAGTGACCCATACTTCCCAGAGATATGCCATCCAGATAGCCATAACAAACAGAAAGATCTCCCTCTAAATCTTTGGATCTTTCTATGTTCTCTCCATTCCCAATTTTTAAGACTCTCTTGGTTTCCCAAATCCTCAATTCAGTTCCAACTGAAATTATAATTTGTATTATTCTGCCAAGTGAGAAACAAATAAAAGTTTAATTTATGTTTCTATAAGAGATCATCAGTTCTTCAATTTTTTTCAGTTGGGATGAAGAGGGTGTTGGAGAGGACTTCAGTTATAAATTCGTTTTAACCCTAACCAATCACTACACACATTGCTTATTAACAAGAAATAAGACCTATAATTTTAAAAGATTATCTTTTGAGTCATACATTTGTATTATGAAAAATACAGTACAGCCATAAACAAAAGCAATACCTGAACTCTCAACCAAAAAGATAAACATGACTATTATTTTATGGTATGTCATTTGTAGACACCATATTTATAGTATGTCATTTGTAGAGACAATGTGACTCCACTATTGATACATTGTTACATCCGCATGCTAGGATTGTTGGTTCATGCCCTCCTTGATTTGTCTGAGATTTTAAGAAGTATATAGATAAATAGATGATAGACAGGTTTTCTTCAAGTTTTTCCAAATTCTTCCCTTATGTCAGCCACAGAGGCACAGTTTTTGTTTTTAGACTTGTAGAATTTCATAGTCCAATTATACTTTGGACAGATTCTTCCGGACCCAATGCTTTGAATCAAAAAATGTGAAATTTCCTAAATCTTACTATCGAGATGGGGATGCTTACATTTTTCCTCTTTATTACTGTCAAAGTGACTATAAACAAAAGTCCCTGCTAACATCAACTAAGGTATTTCAAAGCTATAAACTCAGAGTAAAAGTAGGAATGAAGTGTAACAGTAGCGGCAAATTAAAATAATCCGTAAGGATCTAGCTAGTGGGTCAAAGATCAAGATTTTTAAAGTTTCATGCCCCTCCAAATTTATTTCTAATTCTACGATAATATTAAAAATCCATAAAATTAATAGATTTATCTGAATAATTTTGTTCCCAACATATATGTTACTATATTTCAACAAATACTAGGATTAACTAGATTAGGCTGTGGTAAAAACCACAGCACTTCAGTTGCTTAAAAGACCAAAAGGTAATTCCTTGCTTAAGCTACACGTCCATCACCAGTCAACTAGAAGGCTGTTATTCACGTACTTGTTTTCTTCACTCTGGGATCCAACCTGACAGGGTGACCATTATTTCCTGAGCAGAGAAGAGAGGGTGGTGAAGCATGTACTGACGTTTTAAGCTTCTGCCTGGAAGGGACACATATCACTTCTGTTTATGTTCAATTGGCCATATCAAGTCATATAACCTAACTTCAAGTGGGTGAGAAAGATGAATCTTCCCATGTGCCTGAGGAAGAGAAAGCCAGAATATTTGTGAATAGCCACACATGTGGGTAGAAAGTATGACATATTTAATCTAATCTGTTTTTCTCATAATTTCATAATAAAAAAAGTATTTTACCCCAAAATAACCATTTGCTTTTATTTTGCCTACCCAATGTTATTTTTATGAATGTACACCATAATTTAACAGATTTTTTAGCTTTTACCTAAAGGCTCACTTAGGTTTTTTTTATTTTTAATTTTTATTTATTTTTTAGTTCTTTTTTATTATTTATTTATTTTTATTTGTTTATTTTTTTTTTCCTGAGGAAGATTAGCCCTGAGCTAATATCTGCCAATCCTCCTCTTTTTGCTGAGGAAGATGGGCCCTGAGCTAACATCAGTGTCTATCTTCCTCTACTTTCTATGTGGGATGCCTACCACTGCATGGCTTGCCCCTCGGTGACTTCTCTGCACCTGGGATCTGAACTAGCTCATTTACATTCTTATCAATTGTAAACAATATTGCTGCATGCTGTCTTTTATATACATATAACTGTAAAAATTATTTCCTCAGGCTATATAGTTCTAGAAAAATTGATGAATTAGGAGTATTACCAAAATCGCTCTTCACAGTGAACCAATTCATACAAACTGTATCAGTTTCTTCGTATCTTCTACAAAACGAGCATTATATTTGTGCTGTCTTTGTCACTCCAATTGGTGAAGAATGTGATTTCATTTTTTAATACATATTTTGTTGATTACTCGTAAGATTTAATATGTTTTGTTTTAGTAATTTGGATTTCCTATATTGTGAATTCCCCCATGTTTAAGGACCAATTTAAACCAGAAATTAAAATAATTTATATATTCTTAACATAAGGATAGGTATATAATAACTAAAATTATTAAGAAGTGCAGGCACAGAATATTTATTAAGTTTTAAATTTAAATAAAATTAAATCACAATATGATTTCTACCAAAAATGATAATAAAAAGGATCATTCTACAGTAAAATTTACTTAAAAACTAGTATGAAAATTCACTGTTTCATCATTCCCTATAAGTCTAAGATTATTGAAGAAGCTTTAAAATTATAACTTTCTTATGTAGCTATGACTGCCTGAGGATATATTAGAATGGGGGATACTAATGCAGAGAAAACTGTTTTATGTTTATATGATTGCTTTTGTTTATATTTAACTTGTAAAATTTTGTGTGTTTTCAACCTTTTCAGATTTTATAAATGAATCTCTTTTAAATGACTTTAGAATCAACACCCCTTTGTGCCTCCTGCTACAGAGAACTTCAATTTTTAAGTTTGATTCCTTTCCATTTATTGCACCACTGATACACTCCCTCCCATAGTATTTTATATTTTATTCTTATGGCTTTCTCTTACTAACTTTCTATTTGAAAGATCATGGGGTAAATTTGTTCTTTCTTTCTTTCTTTTTTTTTTTTTCTGAAGAAGATTAGCCCTGAGCTAACTACTGCCAGTCCTCCTCTTTTTGCTGAGGAAGCCTGGCCCTGAGCTAACATTCTTGCCCATCTTCCTTCACTTTCTATGTGGGACGCTTACCACAGCATGGCATTTGCCAAGCGTTGCCCCACCTGGGATCCGAACCGGCGAACCCCGGGCTGCTGAGAAGTGTAACCTGCAAACTTAACCGCTGCCCCACCAGGCTGGCCCCTGTTCTTTCTTTTTTTTAATCGGCAAGGTGAATGTGAAAATTTCTTGATTTTTTCCTCTCTTGTCTGAATGTTGGCATTGTTATGCAGATAATTATTTAAAACTTTAACCTGTAATTCTAACTTCTCAGATTTCTTAGTCACGGAAAGGAAAGAAAATAGAAACGAAAATTATAAAACAAATTTTAATTCCTATATGTCTGTCAAAGGCGCCTGATCTCATGGGTTTTTTTCAGATTATTTTCCATTGCATTTGTAACTTTAACCTGAAAATAAATGTCTTGTTTGACTGACAACTGCCTTCTATCCTTGGTACATTCTGAGTTTTGATTCAATAAGTATTTTTGAGTTCATTGTTTACTGAGACATTCTGGTAGGTAAAAAAGATATTGAAATAATGTAAAGTTCAGAATGAAGGTTTTTTGGAGATTTTTGAAAGCATACAATCACATAGTGAAAATTTCATGACTTTATACATTTCATAAAATTGGTTTTAAAAATTGTTCTGTATATTTCCTGAGCTATCTTAAAGTTGAAATTATTTGCAATTGTCCTAAATATTACCAAACAAGTAACATTTATTGAGTCACTTTCATATGCATGGTCAACATACCAACAAATATTAGTTGCTCAACTTATCTTGCCTAACACCTCACTCTACCACCAAAGCTACAATTCACAGAACCTATTCTGAAGCATGTGTGTATGTACAAGTATTTGCATGCAACTTTAGAGGTATCCAGGACTGGAAAGATAATAACTATCTTCTTAAGAATCCTACACGTGAAGATAAGGCTACCATAATCAACCACAAAAACATTTATATTAAGGATTTTAAACTACAATCATAATACAAAGGAGCTTCAGAAGGAAAATTGCATATAGTCAAAGTACATTTTGAGCAAGGAATATACGTGATTTTGTTCTTTTTTTCTAAAAGTCTTGGATAGGTAAAAGTGTTCTAATACAACTTGGGACCTTGTCGATATCACACTTCCCATTCATAAAATTTGTTGAAGTGTGTTTAGTTACAAAGCACAAAAAGTATGCACCATATTTATAAAAATATTTAAAAACTACTTTACATGTATAAACTCATTTTGAAGTATGATGAGCTTAAGTATGTGCAAATTAGTGATTACTTGCTTTTTATGATCATTATATCAAGCAGTGCCAAGCGATCATGTATCAATGCCATTTGCTTTAGACTTAGCTACTTGTGTGGTAGAAATCTGGGGTTTCTTTTTTCTGTCTCTCCATGTCTAGAAATGTTATCTATGAGAAACATGAGAAACCACTCAAGACTTACCCAGATGTTTATACAAATTAATGATTTAAAGGAGGAAGTAGACAATGAGTAAGTGAGGTTGGCTGATACTATTAAGTGGTTTCTACTCGTTAAAAACTTTTTATTTGTAAGAGTTTGCAAGAAAGTCCAGATAAATCCAATAGCATAGGCCAGCATAATGATATAAAAATTCTGATTAGATATAATATAGATATGTTGGCAAAAATAACAACTATGTTTTTAAAATTAGATTCCGATATGTAAAAATCTATTAAAAGAAAAAGTGTTTGAGAAGCTTTATAAAATGGGTTATAGATATTATAGATCCTTCTTAGTATATAAAAACAAAACTTGAACTTAATGTAAAAACAAACTAAAGGCAATGTCCTCATTTAATTTGGTGATTTCAGTAAAGGAATATGTCATCAGGACAAAAAGTATCCTGAAAAGGTCAGTGTTCATAGTACCATTTATGAGAAAGTAAGTATAGAAATATATTAGAGAGAGATAGTGTTTTCCTGTTTTCCAGAAATAGGAAATGAAGTGGAAATTGAATGAGTCATGAGCGTTTAAGAAAGATGTAGTAAAAATTGATCCATATTGCTTCTTTACTGTTTTTACAAAGTGACTATGAAAGCCTTAAAAGAAATTAATATCAAATACATTTGAGCAAAGAGAAGGAAATACTTCACACAGCATTGTGGAAATATATTGCCTTTAGAAGGTCACAGAGTCAAAAACTGTAACTGATTAATAAGAGCAATAATAATATTTGTATTGGCCAACATGAGGAAGTTGGGGCCAGCTCCATGCTAGCTTCAGGGACTTTTCTCTGAACTTCATCCAAAAGCACTTTCTAGCTTGGGGGCCCTGAGTGTGCATAATTAACTCCGTCTGACCCAGCCACACAGAGGAAAGGCATCAGTCTCTCGGATTTGGCTCACTTTCTTCCAGGGAATTGTAGCTGAAGGTCTTCTACCTATTTTTGGACTAATGAAAGCAAATTGCCTCCTCTTCCAACACACACATATCTCAAAGAAGAAAGCATGGTGTGGTAAACTCAGCGCTTTGACTTACACTGATGAGTCCATAAAATTTCCTGTCCTGATGCTATGGAAACAATGTAGTGTAATAGACAAAATATACAATGAAGAGTCAGAAAATCTGGACTAAAAAACAGTCTCTTTTCCTTGACTACGTGACTTTGGGCAAACCACTGAACTTCACATAGGCTTAGTTTTCTCTGTTAAAAAAGATGGAAACATTCCTCATAGAACTTCACTAAGGATATAAACCTTAGGTCATTAATAAAAATATTTAAATTATTTTTTGTTGAAAAATATTTTTGTAATTGGGGAATTCTCTACCAAATATGAATATGAAACAAAGCTTACTTTGGACTTCCCTGTCTTTTTCTCTTTTTCATGAGTTTTCGCTTTTTCTAAATATTAATGTTGTTCACCAGATGCCAAAGTCTATACCACTTTCTGCCCCACAGTATATGTACACATTTATTCCATATTATTTTATTTGGGCCCATTGAAGAAAAGCTGCTTTAATAAAATGAAGCCAAGTATAGATGAATATTGATAATGGGAAAAAGGAGGATGTTTGAGTTGGACTCACACTCTCATTTATCGTTTCCAAGATGTACTTTTTCCTTACATATTTCTCTCTTTTTATCAAGATGGCTTCAGGAGTTTCTTGCCTCAACTATGGGTCATGGGTAGCTAAATTATAGCTGCTTCGTTTTGGGGTTTTTTGGTAGAGACAGTAAAATGGGTAACAAAAAATTGAACCCTCTTCCATAATACAGGTGAAGCAGCTGCCCAGTGAGATAGCTTCCCAACCATCCCCCCTTCTCCTATGGTCTCCAGGCAGCCAGGTGGAGTGATGTGATAAAAACTCACAAAATGGAAAAATCCTGCTGTCTGAATAACACATAAAGGAAACCTGCCTGCCAACTATAACACTTATATTGAACTGCTTTAAGAGTTAGAAATAAACTTTTGTCATGTTAAGTCACAGAAATTGGGGGTTTATTTTTTAAACCTACAAACATTTCTCTAAGAAATACCCAATTATGCAGATTAAATAAGTTTAGACTATGCAAGTAGACGTTTACAAGTGCTGCAAATAACAGGGAAAAAAAGTGAGAATGAGATAGATAGACCTTGGTTATCCGAACCCTGCAACTGCATTTTACTAGGGGTTGCAGACAGTGCTGTTGCATCCTGTCTCTTGGTCTGCTTCCATATGAAGGGTGCCACCTTAGCACCTTCTACTGAGAAGCCAGACATCTACCCCCCCGAAGACAAAACTCAAGAGAAGCCCAAAGAGAAATGGGTATTTCTTTATCGCCTATATAAAGCTTACTTTATGCATTTTCATCTTCTCATTATCAGACTCTTCTCATTGCAAATGAAAGAAGAGACAACTACTCCTTAAGGAAATACTAAGTCTACTCACAAGGTTATGTTCTAACCTAAAGAAGATGATAAAATAATCACTATCTCAACATCTCTAGAAACTAACATTCAAACTAGAGAAAAATTTAAAATATAGATCATCGAGTATAATTTCATTACAATTCACTTTCCTTCTATCTTCTAAAAATTTCTGATCAATAAGACAAAGACAAGGATTAGAAAACTCTTTCTGTAAAGGCCCAGATAGTAAACATTTTAGGCTTTGCAGGACATTCAGCCTCTACCACAACTACTTAACCTTTCCATCGTAGCATGAACACGGCTACAATACAGAAACAAATGACTGTGGCTATGTTCTACCAAAAGTTTATATATGAAACACGTAGTCGGCCAGATTTGACTCACAATCATAGCTTACCAACCCCTGCTTTAAGAAATTAATTCATTCAATGTTCTATTTTTTAGTTCCTGTTCTTTTCCGGTGGCCTGTCTGTGATAACAGACTGATTTAATAAAACTCTAATATTTATATGGGATGCTGTAAGCTGGGCTTTGTGGATCCCAATAAAATACTCAGCACCCCTTCTATCACGTTCTGACTCAAGTAAAAAATTTTTTTAAAAAGTAGATACAGGCTAAGACATTATTTTATTACTGATAGAATTATATTTGAATATGTGACTTGGGCATTTCCAAACTGAATTTTTAGGAATCCCAGAACTAGACCAGTTTGCCTGCTCAATTAGGAAGGTGATGGGCCATCACAGGCCTCCGCTATGGAAGAAGATACCTGTAAAACAAAGTGTGGGGGATTGTGGCAGAGCAGAGAATATACTTGTTGTGTGTAAGCTCAGTTCCAAGACTAAGGAAAGAGAAAGGGGTGAATACAAATTTCTAGTCTTCTGTTAGTTTGTTTCCTTCTAAGCTCTGTTATGCCAGTTAAACCATTTCTGTCCAATGTATTCTGATCCAAGGGTGGCACGATGGGGGGCTGAAGTGGGACGAGAGAAATCAGCCATCTCTCAGGATAGTGGGTTCCAAGAATTAAAGAAACTCGTCCAGTTGAAAACAAGCTGTAGAACAGAAATATCAGCTGCACTACACAATATAGTTGCCATAAATTACCAAAATCAAAGTTAAAAAGACTCAGGCACTACAGCCTAATGTTTAATGCCATAGGTCCTAGACTGAACCAAAGACACTTTGCTTCCTCAAATACTACTTCTTGTTCATTTCTCCTATATCTTGACCCATTGGACCAGATATAGAGGGTACCACCTTCAAGAGTAACAAAGAAATGCTCTTCTGGTCATGTTTATTGTATCCAATTCTCTATGAAAACTTTTCTGTTCCTCATCACATCCCCTGCACAATTAATTGCTTCCTTCATAGCATTTCATCAAACACTGACCAAAATGCTAGAAGGCAACTTTTAATGTATTATTATGATTAATTGTGATTCTTTCTTCAGTTGATCATGATTAACATGCTATATTCCTAACGAGTTAATCATGATCAATCGAGAAAAACAAATATGTACAATTATCCATAATACCATATATATATGAATATTATTAATATGTTTATAGGTATATAAGATTAACATAGGAATATAATATATATTATAAATATATTTTGAGTTTCATAAGGATAATAAGTTAGCTATAAGGAAGGATGGAGATTATTAAGATTTCAGTGATGTGAAGTTCTACGTATGATTGAAATTTGAGTACTGGGGGAGAAGTTAAAAGCTTCTCAATTTCTCTCAAATTACGTCTCCATGATTACAACTGTGTTGATAGAATGCAGGATATAAATTTTGTGTAGTTTTAAAATAAAATGTGGAAATTCAGGAAGAAAGTTCAAGAGAGTAAACTGACAGGGTTGTAAAGGTATGTAAAGCATGAACAGCCATGAATTTTCCTTATATGAGGTATTAAACAATGTTTCATCCTGTAAAGAATGTTAATTTATTAGATTCATCTCTAGACTTCTAATAATTTCTTGAAGTAATACCTCTTTTAAATATGTTGTTTAATGATCTGAGTTTAAAAATATTTCAGATCAACTACTAATTATAGTTATTTTTTCTTAAATTATTTTAATCTTCCTCTCTGTTTATATATACCTAATGTCTGAATTATGATATCAACTGCAAAACTGAAAAAATATCTTACAAAGAAACAAGAAGACTAGTGTTCTGAAGAATTCTCTATATATTTTTGGTCATTACTGATACACTGTTGAGGAAAATAATGGATGCATGACTTAACTGCCATCAATATATTTATTTTCTATTAAAAGATGATATTTATCATGGAAAGAAAAATAGTTTTAATTTAACATATACTATGTACCAAACCCCCATGCACTGATTTCATTGAATGACGTTACAACTCTTCGTTTAACAAACAAACATCGGAGGTCCTAAAAGTCACAAAGCAGAGAAGCAAAACAAGCTGACTGTTTTTAAAAAATCAACATCATATGGAAATGTTTAAAAACATAAAAGTGATAATTAGATATACACTAAACTTTTCAAAATGCATTCAACCAACATTTTTTGAGCTCCTAACGTGTATCAGACTTTAATAGTCTTTAATAGTCTAAAGACTATTAATAGTATAAAGTATATAAATTTTTAAGTAAGAATAAAAATTTACTCTGAAAAAGACATTCTCTTAGGAATTTAAATCTTTAAGCTTTTGTTATAAACATATTTTTTATCAAATTCAAATAAATCTCAGCTCTTTTTTCATATTCCCAATCTGGAAGTTTTACCTGAGAATTAGTCTCTGGAAAAAATAGATCAGTTCTAAATATGAGAGATAAGTTAAAATATCAGATAGCTTTATTGAATTACATTTCACAGCTTTCCTTACTGTCTATTGCCTCATATCAATATCCTTCTTCTGATTCACTATATTGGATACTTGAAATGTTTTTCACTTCATTTTTAAGACTGATCATGATCTTTAGTGGCCCTGTTCAAAAATATCACTATTTCATGCTATAAAATCAAATCTATCACAATTTCTTCTAACTAGGTGTGTAAACATTAAGAAATATAATTTTTGAAAATTAATATTTTTAGGATACTGAAATCACTGTGAAACAATGTAACCAAAACAGTTTCCACTCGTATTCTAGTTTGTGTAACTAGTAATGCAGATTTTTGGTTGATTGTTTCCCCAAAGCAGGTTGAATAGTATCCTTCTCTTATCAAATATTATGTATATCTTCTATATTTCACTCAGTACTATTTCCGTCTTATCATTTAAAATAAACATGTAATTTATTTTCTTAGAAAAATGTATAGAACTTTTTAATACTCTTGATATAGCTATATATGATATACATACATATCTCTGTATGCACATATATGGAGATAAAGTTATGAGCACAATGTATACATTACGTGAAGAATTTTAAAATGAGAATTAGGCAGAGAGAAATTCTTCAGATTCCTAGAGACAACACATTATAAGCAGATCCGAGGGAACACTGAGTGTTATGTAAACTGTTAGGCTCCTTTGAGGCTTTGCCTAATTGTTACCCATTTAGAGAAATCTACAGTATCTCCTGTTGCCTGAGATTGAAAAGGGGAGCATTCACAGGCGAAGAGTAGTACTATGCATCCAGGTTAAAGGGTGGAATGTGATTTCTATCCCTCTTTCTTTAAAAAGATGTTCTATATGCTCTCACTCATATAGTATTCCTTTTAAACCTAATCTTATTTTATCAGGCTACCTTGTTAGCTAGAGCTGGGTTCATTTAGATTCCTCTGATTTCCTCTGTCACTCTTATCTACTAATGCTAGATTTTATGAAGAACATCTGGGATTCTTAGAAGGCGCTTCCCCGCCAAGCAAATAGAATTACCTTGATTAATGTGGGGATTTTCAAATGCTGCTTGATAATTACATAGCATAGGTCCACCTTCACTGACATTCCTGAGTACAAACACCTACACAAGAACAGTTGCCTGTTTCTGATTTATGGACAAAGCTGTAAGTGCAGAGTCAGCTTGCATTTTTACTGATAAGAGGAGTTATAAAATAACGAAGGAGGTAAAATCTGAGAGGACTGAAAAATAGGCAATGTGTAGGTAATATAATCTAAATATGGATTTTCTACATTAAATACCTGTAGCTGGGCTGCGATGCTACATTGTCTGCCAAGTGGTCAACGAACATCAAGAGGTCAACAAAAACTTTACAAAGCATCTCTGTTTTCCTTAAATTACTCTAGGACTCTGAAGAAGTTGCAACCACTAAGAAAGGAGGTAGAGAGGGTTTTTGTAATCCTTCCATGTTCAAAGCCCACAGATAGAGCTCCTTATAAATCATTACTCTTTGTCCTTGAAAAATATATGCACTTGTTTTGGGGGGCCTTTTAGATGTTAAATTATGATTTTAAACAGATAATTTTATTGATATAGTATATTTGATAATCCTTTCTGATTTTTAATGTCAATATCCTGAAACACCAATGTGAATGAAAAAATGTAAAACATTTTTTAATGAGACAAATTATTATGAGTGCAGAGGAATGATAACTTTTTAAATTATACAACTGTATGGATCAAATGAAATGTTTTAGTGAAAGATTTTCTTTAAATTATATTGTTCTGCCATAAAGTACCTTTTTATCTAATATTGTTAATCAGTTTATAACTAAAAAACACTGAAAGTAACTGAAAGGCAAGGGTTTCTCCTTTTTTTCTGTCCTCCTTGGTTTCTGGCATGTGACAAAAAAACTATGAATGTCTGTGAATAGTGATGTCCACCATCAATGGATCTTTTGTTAAAGATGCCAGCATGAAATTTGCTAGCCTACAGCCTCTTCTAAATGATCCTCACCCAACTCACTCACTGGCCCTAATCTAAAAGGACCCATGACCACCTTGTTATAACAGAGCAACTGGACCAGAGGTGGGCATCTGACCCAAGAATAGCCAGCTAACCAATGTATCAGCCAGCCCCATATGATCTAGTCTGCCAAAATCCGCTAAGCCAATCAGACATCTTTCTCAGAAATGTAAGTTAAGCAATTAGGACTGAAGTTTAAGGTGAAAAATGTTATAAGTAGTCACAGAAATCCAAGGTTTTGAGAAAACACAAGTTATAATTATGAAAGGGCAAAAGCTGTGAGTGAACAGATGCTATACGTGCCTTTCCACAGTGGAGGAAATCCAGGGAGTTGTTGCACAAGGAAAAGAAGTAAGAGTATAGGGAGTAGTGGTGGCATGTTACTAGCAGACATTAGGGTGAAAAGCCTGGAGCTCTCTTCTACTTCTGTTACTGCCCTTCTTGAGGCTAGGATACTTAGCTTCCTCTTATAAGACATCCAAAATTCTGTTCTTCACAAGCATGTGAACTTAATTAGATAAGTGACGAGGTATAGATTTCTTTGAAGTATAGAATAAACAAAAGAAAATAAAAGAAGCCAACAAAAGCCTTTGATTGTCTTTAGAAAAATCAAGTGGAATGGGGGAATCCTTTTTCAAATTAACTAGACAGAAATCATAGTATAGCAAAGATCCAAGTTTTGGTGCCAACTGCAAGTCTTCCGCTTAGCAGGTTACTTAACTTCTCTTGCATCATTTTCCACATCTACAAAATGGGGGTAAAATTCTTATGTGTTTCAGAGTTGATAGTGCTGAATAAATATTATTACATCTAAAGTGCTTGGCAGAGTACTTGAAGCACAGTAAGATTTCAGTGAGTGCTGTTTTTATTTATTATTGTGTTATCATAATCACATGCCTTAGTATACTTGTTATTTGTACATTTGACCATAAATACCATCCCAATCTCTTTGTGTCAGAAAATGATGCCCTTGTATAATAATAAAACAGACACTAATAATGTATATTTGAATCTATAAGAATTATTCACATAAAATTAGTTTGTATGGTTTATTTGAATGCAAAAACGCCCAAGATGGAAATGCTTTGTTTTTATAGTGGAGTTGACTATGGGAATAATACTTATAACTCTCTTTTAGAGAGGAAGTAACTGTTGACTGTAGTTGAAATCACGAACAAATGCATTGAGTAAAGGAATTGCAGAGTATTAACTTTTGGCCATTTCATTCCATAGAAGACATGGAGTCAAAGGGAACATTTCCATTTACTGTGAGGCTTTGAACTACTCTGAATTACTTCCTTCTAGAGAAACATACAACTTGAAAGTTACAAGTTTTCAATTTACTGTTGCATGTATGATTGCCATATAGTCCATAATTTAAGTATAATGGTTTAAAATAATTTATGAGAGGGTCAGAGAGAGTTAGTGAAGTGGAGAGAAGGACTGAAAGGGCAATAAACAAGATTCTTTTGTTACCTTTAATATTTTCTTTAATTTGTTGGACACACTTCTCTTTCTTTAATTATATTCAGCAAAGCCACTGGAAGGAAAGCATATTGGTTGTGAATGACCACTCTTAATAAATATGCTCTCCATTCATAGCAGAACTGGGAAGGAGGCATCCCTAATCACCTGGGGTTTCATCAGATTAAGGACTTTGAGAGAAACAAATTACTTGGCCCAGTATATCACTTTAGGTTAAAACTCTGGAAAATAAATTTATCTGAAAGTTTAAATAGATAAATTACAGCATACTCGATCTTGAACGTAGTTTTAAAAGGCTGCAGCAATAAACATGTTCCAGGAAAAGTTTCCATTTCCCCTGCTGTTTGATTTTACACTCCTATTGGTTAAATTAATCTTCCAATTATTGATTACCAAGTAACACTATGAATTGGTCTTCTATAGCGTGAATCTAACTAGCATGTTTGTTTTATCATTAATCTTGTTGGTCATTATATCATTTACTGTTCATTATAGCAAGAGATAAATTGCACAAATGTTTAATATTGTTAGTTCAGCTTGGCTGCTTTCTTCAGTGACACTAATTCTACAGAGCAGTTGGGCAAAATCAATGTCCTATGCACCATTTAGATTAAATTACGCTTGTTATATGATTGAATCAACACTACATAGAGTTTTCTCAAGTTAATTGATCAACTCCTACAAAACAAATTAATATGATACATCAAACTTATGGAATTGTCGTCTAGAAAGGACATCATAAACCTCAGTGCTGAAAGAAAACCAGTACTCCTCCTGGAACACTGAAATTCTCAACTCTAACCAAATGGCTGACTAAAAGGAAGAGCAGAGAGAATGCAAATGTAAATTTAAACAGAGATATTCCTACTTTTCTAGAAGGATTGAAGATATTTATGTCGAGTGATACAGCTGTGCTCGCTGAAACATTGCAGTGTTGTTTGATGGGGCTCCAATCACCTGCACCAATCAATTAAGAAAAAATGGAATTTGAAGAACCACTTAGGAGATTTTTTGTTCCTTACTGGTTTAAATGGCTATGATTGGAGTCATCTCCCTAACTTTGAACTCTGTAAATATCCTATGAGCCACCTTCCATGTTTTCACAAAGTAACTCAATTTTAATATTGTTAAAATACATTTCTTTTATGAGTACAGGATGTCAAATTTATCCAGCTATGTTGAATATTACTATGTTTTAATATTATTAACATGTATTCATTAGAGTTCCAGCATGGATTAAGGGTTAGTTTAATAAAATAAAAATTAATATTTTTAATTTTTTTCAAATAGTCTAGTCCTTATATTTTTTGTAAACTTGAGACTTTGAAAGTTTGAGCCATGATAAAAAGAAAAATATTTAAATATATATGTGAACCAGAACTGTTGCCCCATATCGGCAAGTATTATACAAGTAAATTAAAGAAAGAACATTTTAAATCTTAGGTGTCTATTATATATGACCTAAATAAAACATATTTTACCCTACGTAAAATACAGTCATGTGCCACATAACAACATTTTGGTCAATGATGGACTGCATATACACTGGTGGTCCCATAAGATTAGTATGATATAGCATAGGTGTGTAGTAGGATATACCATCTAGGTGTGTTCAAGTATACCCTGTGATATTCCCACAATAACAAAATCACTTAAGGATGCACTTCTCAGAACATATCCCTGTCATTAAGCAACACATGAATGTATCTTACTTTGTTTAAATACAACGTTTAGTTTAGTCATCTGGGTGTACTTAAAGTAACAGTAATAATAAGAGAAGAAATGAAAGTGTTTAAAATAAATAAATAATCAGTGACATCCAACTAACTACATGGTACATCACCAAGGAAATTAGTGTAAAACAGGAGTAAAAACATAATTAAGGTTACTTTAGATATGTTTTGCAAAGATCATGACAAGGTGAATACCTTTGAACAGTATTCTATTTATCTATGTTTAGATAGAGTGGCTTGATTCTATATATTAATTCAGCAAAGTTAGAGTATGGGTGGCCCTTTCAGTTCTTTACTCTGTTCAATGGCATACCATTACTTTCTCTTTCAGTGTTCCTTAAGTGTTTAGTTATAACCTTTAGGAAAGGATAATAGGCTAACCTTGGTAATGAATTAGTCCTTTCAATCTACTCTGATTAACATCCACTTAAAAAACCGTATTCACATGTTCTGAACAAACACAATGAAATTACATATTGAATGTCTTCTTTTATTTTTAGGTTTCGCTTTTTTTTTTTTAAAGATTGACACCTGAGCTAACATCTGTTCCTAATCTTTTTTTTCTTTTCTTCTTCTTCTTCTCCCCAAAGCCCCCCAGTACATAGTTGTATATTCTAGTTGCAGGTCCTTCTGGTTGTGCTATGTGGGATGCGACCTCAGCATGGCTTGATGAGTGGTGTCATGTCTGTGCCCAGGATCCAAACTGGCGAAACCTCAGGCTGCCAATGTGGAGCGTGCAAACTTAACCACTTGGCCACGGGGCTGGCTCCAGATGTCTTCTTTTTAAGGTGAATGCAAGATATAAATATATTCCTTGCTGTTGAATAGCATCTCTTGAGTGGAAATATTAATTCCAAAGTCAGATTTTCTGTCTATTTAAAATTCTATGGCATTATATTCCCTAAGGATATGAATTAAAATTACTTTAAGTAATTGAGCCATTCTAGAAAATATTTTAAAATTTTTATTTTTTAAAAACTGAGAACAAAGTATTTTACCATGGAGTGACATCAGCAACATGGTAGAATGAGCTGTTCCCTTTATATTTCCCCCCTTGAACTACAACTAAATGGACATTCACTGCCCAACAGAGGATACTGACACAGCAGAACAGGATGCCTGAGAGACCCACACAGCTATACATCTGAAAGTGGATAGACTGGGCCTTTGGGATGTAGTGGAGATAGGTGACTACTCCTTGACCCTTCTCAGCAGCCCTGTGCATTCTGAAAGAGAGCTGAAGTTTTCTGATTTTGTCTGTGTACTTATCTCCTTGCTGAAAGCTTTGTAGACCTTTGCCTTTTTGTTTCAGGTTTGAGGGCATCCTTGATCATCTCTTATAGGGGAGGTATAATGGTGATGAACTCCCTCAAATTTTGTTTACCTGGGAAGGTTTTTATTTCTCCATCTTATCTGAAGTTTAGTTTTGCTGTATAGGATATTCTTGGCTGAAAGTTTTTGTCTTTCAGTATTTTGAATATTTCATTCCATTTTCTCCTAGGCTGTAAGGTTTCTGTTGATAAATCTGCTGAAAGCCTGAAAGGGGTTCCTTTGTAGGTTATTTTCTTCTGCCTTGCTACCCTTAATACTTTTTCTTTATCATTTACTTTTGTCAGTTTTACTACTTTATGCCTTGCAGAAGGTTTTTTAGCATTGATGTAGTTAGGAGTTTTAGTGGTTTCGTGTATGTGTGTCTCGTTCTTTCTCCATTTTGGGAAGTTCTCAGTTATTATTTCTTTGAACAAGCTCTCTGCTCCTTTCTCCCTTTCTTCTCCCTCTGGAATACCTACAATACTTATGTTGCTTGTCCTAATTGAGCTGGATATTTCTTGAAGAATTCCTTCATTTTTTTTTTTTTGAATCTTAGTTCTCTCTCCTCCTTTTCTTAAAATCTTAGTTCTCTCTCCTCCACCTGAAGCATTTCTAAATTTCTATTCTCTAAATCGCTTATTCTTTCCTCTATAATGTCAGCTCTGCTTTTTAAGGATTCTAGGTTATTTTTTATCTCATTAATTGTCTTCTTTGTAGCCAGAATTTCTGCTTTTTTTAAAATAGTTTTTTTGGTCTCTTTGGTGAAGAATTCCTCCTTCTCATTAATTTTATTCCTGAGTTCATTAAATTGTCTTTCTGAGTTTTCTTATAACTCATTGAGTTTCTCTATGACAACTGTTTTGATCTCTATCACTTAGATTGTAAATTTCTGTGACTTCAGGGTTCAATTTTGGAGACGTCATTTTCCTTGTGCTGTGAATTGTTGCTGCAGTTTCTCACGGTGTTTACTGAACTAATCCTTTTCTGGCACATTTGTGGTAGTATCAGGTGGCAGATTCCACCTGCTACCACAGGGGGGAAGCAGGAGCTGTTTCTGATCCTACTCCATCTACTGGAAGTTGTAGGGGTACAATGAGCACTCCCACTGGCAGAGAAATCATTCACATGCCTGTGTAGATCTGCCCCCACCTCTTCTTACAGTCACACCAGCTGCTGTGCTTGGTGGGAAGGGCTTCTTCATAGGGTCTGAGCTAGGGCAACTCATTGGGACCACAGTGGCACAGCCAGGAAAGCATTCGCGTGTGGACTCAGGGCTGCCTCTGCCTTTTCTTACAATCTTGCCAAAGCATGTTCCCACTTGCAAGACCACAGTGATGCTATGGGCACTCCTGACTGGTAAAACATTCATACAACAGATACTTATACTTATACTATACTTAATTATAACTCAAAAGATAAGGGAAATGAAAGCATCAAAAGTAACTATAAACACTTCTACTTAGTCACAAATTCACAACACAAAGCAGAATAATTTGGGATAACAATAACTCAGAAGAGGAAGAGGAAAGGAATGGAACCTACTTAGGCTAATGGAGATAGGCTATCAAAAAATGGACTATCTCATCTATGAGATCATTTATAAAAATCTCACAGTAACCACTAAACAAAAAATCAGAGCAGAGTCACAATACATAAAAAAGAGAAAAATGTGAAAACCACCACAGAAAACCACCAAAATGAAATAGCAGTTGAAAATACAAAAGAAGAGAAACAACGGAAATGTAGAACAAAAAGAAAACAAGAGATAAAATGGCAGTATTAAGCCCTCGTATATCAATAATCACTCTATATGTAAATGGATTGAATTCTCCAATCAAAAGACACAGAGTAGCTGAATAGATTAAAAAATAAGTCCCAGCAATATGTTGTCTCCAGTAAACATATATCAACTCTAAAGACAAACATCAGCTCAGAGTGAAGGGACAGAAGACAATACTCCAAGCAAATGGCAAACAAAAGAAAGCAGATGTTGCCATACTTATATCAGAAAAAGCAGACTTCAAAATAAAAAAGACAATGAGAGAGAAAGAGGGACAGTATTAACAATAAAAGGGACTTTCCACCAAGAAGACATAACATTTATGAATATATATGCATCTAACACAGGAGCATCTAAGTATATAAAGAAACTATTAACAAAACTAAAGGTAGAAATTAACAGCAACACAGTAATAGTAGGGGACCTCAACAAATGAAAGAGAGACTAAAAAAACAGAAGAATGGATCAATGAAACAAAGAGATGATTCTTTGAGAATATAAACAAAATTGACAAATCCTTAGCCAGACTCACTAGAAAAAAAGAGAGGAGGCTCAAATAAATAAAATTAGAAATGAAACAGGAGAAATACACAGAAATACAAAGGATTATAAGAGAATACTATGAAAACCTATATGCCCCCAAGTTAGACCACCTAGAAAAAATGAATAAATTCTTAAACTCATACAACCTCCCAAAACTGAATCAAGAAGATCTAGAATATCTGATTAGACCAGTCACATGCAAGGAGATTGAAACAGTAATCAAAACCTCCCCCAAAACAAAAGTCCAGGACCAGATGGCTTCTCTGGAAAATTCTCCCAAACATTCAAAGAGTATTTAATACCTATCCTTCTCAAACTATTCCAAAAATTTGAAGAAGACAGAACACTCCCTTATTCATTCTATAATGTCCAACATTACCTTGTTACCAAAATGAGGCAAGAACAGCACAAAAAATGAAAATTTCAGGCCAATATCACTGATGAACATAAATGCAAAAATCCTCAACAAAATATTGACAAACTGAATACAGCAATATATTAAAAGGATCATACACCATGATCAAGTGGGATTCATACCAAGGATGCAGGGATGGTTAAACATCTTCAAATCAATCAATGTGATATACCACATTAACAAAATGAGAAGTAAAAATCACATGATCATCTCAATAGATACAGGGAAAGCATTTGACAAGATCCAACATCCATTTATGACAAAAACTCTCAATAAGATGGGTATAGAAAGAATGTACCTCAACATAATAAAGGCCAAACCCACATCAAACATACTTAACAGCGTAAAACTAAAAGACATTCCTCTGAGAATAGGAAGACGACAATGGTGCCCACTTTCACCACTCCTATTCAGCATAGTACTGGAGGTTGTGGCCAGAGCAATTAGGAAAGAAAAAGAAATAAAAGGTATCCAAATTGGAAAGGACGAAATGAAACTCTCATTGTTTGCAGATCACATGATTTTATACATACAAAACCCTAAACAATCCGTTGGCATACTATTAGAAATAATCAACAATTAAAGCAAAGTTGAAGGGTACAAAATCAACTTACAAAAATCAGTTGCATTCCTATACACTAAGAATGAACTAGCAGAACACAATCCCATTCACAATCACTAAAAAAAGAATAAAACACCTAGGAGTAAATTTAACAAAGAAGGTGAAAGACCTGCACAATGAAAACTATAAGACATTATTGAAAGAAATTTAATAAGATACGAAGAAACGGAAAGATATTCTATACACATGGGTTGGAAAAATAAACATGTTTAAAATGTTCATATTACCTAAAGCAATCTACAGATTCAATGCAATTCCAATCAGAATCCCATGATATTCTTCATGGAAATAGAACAAAGAATCCTAAAATTTATGTGGAACAATAAAAGACCTCAAATAGCCAAAGCAATCCTGAGAAATAATATGAGAAATAAGAAAAAAGCTGGAGGCATCACAATCCCTGACTTCAAAATATACTGTAAAGCTTTAGTAATCAAAACAGCATGGTCCTGGTACAAAAACAGACACACAGATCAATGGAACAGAATTGAAAACCCAGAAATAAAACCACAGATTTGTGGATAGATAATCTTTGACAAAGGAGCCAAGAACATACAATGGAGGAGAGAAAGTTTATTCAATAAATTATATTAGGAAAACTGGACAGCCACTAGCAAAAGAATGAAAGTGGACCATTATCTTACACCATACACAAAAATTAACTCAAAATTGATTAAAGATTTGAATGTAAGACCTGAAGCCATAAAACTTCCAGAAGAAAATATAGGCAGTACACTCTTTGACATTGGTCTTAGAAGCATCTTTTCAAATACCGTGTCTACTCAGGCAAGGGAAACAAAAGAAAAAATTAAAAAATGGGACTACATCAGACTAAAAACCTGCTACAAGGCAAAGGAAACCATGAACAAAATGAAAAGACACCCCACCAACTGGGATAAAATATTTTCCAAACATATATCTAACAAGGGGTTAATTTCCAAGATATTTAAAGAACTCATACAACTCAAAAAGCAAACAACCTGATCAAAAAATGCACAAAGGATGTGAGCAGATATATTTCCAAAGAAGATATACAGATGGCCAACAGGTACAGGAAAAGATGTTCAACATCACTAATTATTAGGGAAATGCAAATCAAAACTACAATCAGATATCACCTTACACTGGTCAGAATGGCTATAACTACCAAGACAAAAAATAACAAATGTTGGAGAGGATATGGAGAAAAGGGAACTCTCATACACTCCTAGTGGGAACGCAAACTGGTGTAGCCACTAGGGAAAAACAGTGTGGAGAAGTCTCAAAAAATTAAAAATAGAAATACCATATGATCCAGCTATTCCACTACTGGGTATTTATCCAAAAAAATTGAAATCAGCAATCCAAAGAGATCTATGTACCCCTATGTTCATTTCGGCATTATTCACAATAGCCAAGACATGGAAGCAACCCAAGTGCCCTTCTAATGATGAATGGGTAAAAAAGATGTGGTATATATATATATATATATATATATATATATATATATATATACTCAGCCATAAAACAAGACAAAATCATCCCATTTGCAACAACATGGATGGATTTTGAGGGTATTATGTCAAGTGAAATAAGCCAGAGAAAGACAAGACATGATTTCACTCTTATGAAGAAAATAAACAAACACATGCAAAATAGAACAGATTAGTGGTTACCAGAGGGAAAGGAGGAGGAGCGTGGGTGAAAGAGGTAAAGGGGCACATGAGCATGGTGATGGATAAAAATTAGACTATTGGTGGTGATCACAATGTAGTCTATACAGAGATTAATAATCATAATGTACCCTCAAATTACACAATGTTATCAACCATTATGTTCTCAATAAAATAATCGAAAAAAATGTTTTGCCATGATCACATCACATTCTACATACTGTCAAGTATTTCAGTAAAAATTAAACGGACATAATCTATATAATTTTAGTTTACATATTCAAACTTAATTAACTAGGCAATATATGTTTGTTTTAAATGCATGTTTCAAGTTTAATGATGTTACAATCATTTAAATTTCATTGTATGCACATTTAAATATTTAAATTATGTGTAATAAAAGGTACCTCAAAACTATAGAAATATAGCTAATATATTTATTAAAAGAATTGACCAAAATGCCTCTATACCTGTAAAATTAGTAACTGATAATTGAAAACATAAGTGCTGTCAGTACTGTAAAAGCATTCCAAATTACTGGTAGCTTTATACAATTTTTGCTATAAAATATAGATATTCTTATTTATATAGTAATGCATTGGCATGGAATTTTATAGAATATTTACTCATTCCCCATAAAAATTCATTGCAGAAAGTTGAGATACCATGGCATTTTACTTTCACAGTGCCTGTGACCACTGATACCTTGACACTGTAGGATTATGGACTAAATTAGATTACTCAGGACCCAAGTATTTTTTGTCCCTGTAATATTCTGATCATCATAACTAATTTAAGTAAATTTCCTAAAAATGTCTTTTTTTCTTTTAACATAGTTTAAATCTGAAGCAAGGATTAATTACATGATGGAGAACCAAACTTACGTGTGTATCTTTATAACATTAAAATTCTAGATGTTAAGAATAACACTATTTAATGACTTTTTTTTACATTTGTCTGGATATTTTGTACTACACACACATAATGATTGAAAGGCAGCTTTTCATATATATTGGCACATAATTTAGGGTTTTGTTTTAGGCTATTAATTGCAAAATCTGAAAAACACATTGGCTTGAACAATTAAAGAGTTATCTTTTCTTTTGTCCTTGTAATGAGAAATTTGGGGAAGCATAGTCTGGGACTGGTGAGGTGACTTCACAATGCTGTCAGGGACCTAGGATCCTTTGCATTTTTTTCTTTTTGTTGAGGAAGATTAGCCCTGAGCTAACATCTACTGCCAATCCTCCTCCTTTTGCTGAGGAAGACTGGCCTTGAGCTAACATCCATGCCCATCTTCCTCTACTTTATATGTGGAACGCCCACTACAGCATGGCTGGACAAGCGATGCCATGTCCGCACCCAGGATCCCTCTTGGCGAACCCAGGGACACTGAAGCAGAAGGTGAGAACTTAACCATCGTGCTACCAGGCCAGACACCTTTGATATTTCAATCACTATTCGTGTAGTTCCAAGATAGTTTCTGACTTCTGGGTATTGCATCAGTTTTCCTGATGGCAAGAAGAAGTGCGAGGAAAAAGAATCACACATGCCTTGGAGCCTACCATCCTCTGTCCCTTCACTCATACATTTTGAGGCTTTCGTCAAAGGTGTCATCAACAGCTTCCATTTATATGCCATTGGCTAGAACTGTTTTACTCCAATCTACAAGGGAAAGTAGAAAATGCAAACTTATTCCCCCTGATGAAATCAGGATTATTTTTGTAGGTGAGAAGGAAAAAATGGATATTGATTATGGAAATCACAGTCTTTGCCTCAGTCTGTGCTACAGTTTTACAGAGTAAGTTTATCATCAGCATTACTGTGTTAAAATCATTTTCAGGGTACGATCTGACCAGAAGCCGGAGTAATATCTGAAAGATGATTGCTTCTGCATGGAAGTGTTTTATTAGGGTAGAATCAGCATGGATATTAAAGTCAGGCCTGCGAGTTTGATTCCTTGCTTAGTCTCTTATTCAGATGTGTGAACTTGGGCAAATACTCTGACTTGAAGTTGCCTTAGTGACCTTGTACAGTTGTTGAATGAATCAAATTAAGCATGACACATACTTGGTACTCAATCATTGTTATTTCCCTCCTCCCACCTATCTATCTGATTTTCCTTTCTAGTCTGAATAAAATATTTACAATCTTTTCTTCCACAAGTCAATAAGATATTGTTTCCCAAAATTCCACGAAAATGGGAAATGTTTCACAGTGACAAATCTTCATTACCTTCAACATCATTATCATAAAAATTTTCGTCATTATTAATAAATTCAATTTGAAAACAGAACCCAGAGCTGTAAATATTTCAGTTTGCACATTTAGCAAGACACAATAATTGACAGCAGATTTTGAACTCGAAATTAATTTGCAGATATCTTTTTATATCTTTTTCTTTCCCCTGCAAATTTTTTAGTCTTCTTGGTCCCCAATTTTCTAGTAGCTGCTCTTTGTCATTATTTGCTTTTTTTATTTTTTGTTTTTTGTCATTATAGTTCTAGTCTCTTTTTGAAACTGCCACATACCAAACCTCCACTAAGGCAGCTTTTAAATTGTTAAAAGAGTTTATATCTTTAATAAGTACATCTTAGAGAAAATTGCTTAGAAAGAATATTATTTAGAAGAAAAAAATATTAAAAAAATGGACATATTTGCCTAGTGCCTCTTAATTTTAAGGCTTTCTTACATTTCAAACTCCTGTTACGTGTTCAAGTTTTCAAATCTTTAATACTTTTAAAATAATTTTACATGATTATATTTAAAATTAAGATGAACTATTTAGTCTTTTTCCAGTGTTTTACAAAATGGTATTAAAACATGTAAGCATGTTTTATTTTAAACTGAAAAGTAAAACAAAATACAATTGTGCTTCTTTTAATCTCAAAACAAACCAAAAGGCTTTATAGTTCATAGTAATAATGAATGTGAATGAATTTTTCCAGTAGAATAAAATTGCTTTATTAAAAATTAAGCATACGGCAGGCCCTGTGGCCTAGTGGTTACATTTGGCACACTCCGCCTAGGTGGCCAGGTTCAGTTCCTGGGCCTGCACCTACACCACTTGTTAGCAGCCATGCTATGGGGCAACCCACATACAAAGTGAGGAAGATTGGCACAGTTAACTCAGGACAAATCTTCCTCACGCAAAAAGAAGAAGACTGGCAACAGATGTTAGCTCCGGGTGAATCTTCCTCTGCAAAAACTCTCTGTAAAAAATATAAAAATATCACTCAGAAAATTTATCATTATAAAATTGAGATTATTTGATCAACATAAAAATATCAAACACATAAGACATAAAATGGTTTCCTATTTATTGAATAAAATACATCATTTGATTCTCAATCCAGTGGGGCAAAGGAAGTATTCTGAAATATATATGTTAATATGTTTGCATTTCTTGGCTTTTTTCCCCCCAAAGTCTCCCAAGACTCTTTAGAAGTCAGCCTCGTTTAGCACTCAGGCCTCATTCTCTGTTATCCATCATAAACCCTCTGGTTTAGGTGGTCTCATCAGCATACGATGCAAATCTTCATCTTAGAGATTTTTTTTTGAGCAATTCTTACTGCCCAGGTCCAATTTCAACGGTTCCTTTAAATACTTTCCTTTAGAAGAAGCCTCCCTAAATGCCTCAGTCTTTGGGGATAATTTCCTCAGACTTCGTAGACCATTTTTGCCTCGATCATTCATTTTCCCTGTAGAATTTGCTCTTATAATGTTTTTCATCGGGTGTCTGTCTCTTCTCTGCAACTAACTCATAAACTCTTTACAGGCACATGTTATTTCTTATCCTCAAAGAATAGCACACGATTTTTTCATGTTTATTATTCCTGATGATATAAAGAACCATGTCAGCAAAAAACAAAACTATAAACTAACTCTGCAAGAGATAGGCAACACTGCATAGGATAGATAATATTTAGATAGATATAAAAATAAAAGGAAAAAAATGATGTTTAAACTAACATTGCTTCAAAGATGGTTCATATAAGAAAGACAGAATATAAATACATTAACTCTAGCTATTCATGAAAACAAGGACTTCCTCAGATTCCCTGAGCTCAAAACAAATGAAATGAGACTTGGAATGCAAAAGAAATACCAGGCTCCAGATCTGCTTGGTTTGGTTTACTTGAAAGATGCTATGTGAGATTATATTTGCTGTGGGCAGATAATATGATTCGTCCTTACATGGAAGGCCAGCATGCTGAACTTTGCTTTGGCTGAACATATAAAACAGGAAACATCGGCTGTATAAATTCACATTGATATATTTTTACCCCAGATGGATTGAATTAGCTGAGAGTAGCAAGCAATTCTGCTACGTCTCCAGAAACTTTCTGATCTTGTCTCATCTTTATCTGAACATAGACCTGTCCAGGATTAGGCAAGTGTAGCTCTAGTGTTTATCATATTAAAAAAAAACAAGCAAAAAACCCACAACTCATTAAGTCAAAATGGCCACCCAAACAGTTGAAACAGAGAAAGCTATCTACAGAATACCAATGTCAAACTTCCTTTATGCTTTGTTCCCCAATATTCAAAGAGAAAAGTGCCAATAACAAGATGTTTGTTCTTTAAAAGTTGAAATTTCACTGATTGATAAGAATTTTTGTTCAAAAAATAGACCTTTTGGGTTATTTGTAAGACTCATGACAGATAGTCATGGACCCAGAGTAGTTCTTTAAGGCTTCTTTGAGAAACCATAAATTCCTCTCTGTTAATGTGATATTTAAGACAATAATTGGTGGAAGAAGGGGAAAACCCAGCCTTTATCTTTCTGTTGTTCCTTCAATTTTGATTTTGAGTAATTGATGCAGGCAACACATAAGGTAAGATACTTTCTTTTTGACTCTTGTGATATTCACAGGTTTTTTTTAAAGTTGTAAATAGAGATGATTTTCTTTTCATTGGGTTAATATTTTCTTCCTAGCCTATGTCACATTTTATCATTTAAATACTTTTTGTCTATGGTGAAATCACACCTGTTATGCTTTTGACTGAAACCTTGTCTTGCTCCTGCAATAGAGAATAAACAGTCTGGAGTATGAAAAATAAGTGCTGAAAGAAATCAAAGGTTTTGCTTTCTTCTTCATCTTGAAATAGAATGCTATAAAAATATAGAAGAAAAAAAGCAAGAAAAAGTTGCTTATGTGTTCTTTAAAATCAGATTATTTTCTTTAATTTTTATCTAGAATTCATATGGACCCAAAAAATGAAATCTCTTATCACATTGATATTTATTATTTGTTATATATAGTACTTGGAAAATATTGATCAAAATACAAAATATGTTTTCTTTCAGTCCTTCCTTAAACTTTCTGTAATACGTACTTTTTCATAAACTACACACTGCTTAAATAGCCTTCACACTAACAATTAACATACTGTCAAGTATTAATATAAATACAGATAGTCCTTAAATGGGTTGGGTATAAAAGGCATTATTTTTTATGCCCATCCTTTCAAAGTTACTTAATGTTCTTTGTTTATTTCCTTTAACCATCTTATTATATTCTTCATCTCCTTTAATCATCTTACCATATTCGGCAGCCATCAGACTTGAAGTTCTTTGAATTTCCTCTTCTTTCTTTCTATGTACAGTGAAACTTTGGAAGCCAAGTCTGCATCACTGAAATTTTATCACATTTCCTGATGGGGTCACACAGAAGATAACTAAACACTTCCCATGAAAGTCCTTTGAGCTTTTAAATACTTGTGGAATATTCCTTTCGATTTTGCATGCTTTAATTATTAATGTAGATGTCTGTGTGACTTTTTCCTTAATCTTCTTCTATATCTTGTAGACCCTTTCAATACAAAATTTATATATTGTGTCCATTCTAAGATTATATCTATTTTTTATTGCAAAATGCATAAACTTTTTTGTTTTTGCATCTTCTATTAGTTGAGAATCAAAAATGCTGATGTGGTACTTATGTATCTCTATTTTCCTTATATAAATATAATTAATATATATTAAATATATATTTATATTTTTGTTTCTTTATCATTTGATCTGTATCCTTGTGTGTTTCTTTAACATCGTTTCATAGATTTTTACTGCATTCATTTCAACAATCGTATTTCTAATTTCCAAGGTCTTTTTCTTATTCTTTACATAGACTTTTCTCTCAGCATTCTTCTCATCTTCTCAAAATTACACTGAGGATGTACCACAATGTTTTAAAGTCCTCTTCTCAAAGTTCTCTTGTTTTACCAAGTGTCAAAGGGCTTTTTTTTTCTTATTTGCACAGTCTTTCTCCTACATTATGTGTATTTCCCTCCTTGAAGTGTGGTGATTCTTGCTGGATCATTAAGAATATGGAATCTTGCCAGAGTCGTTAAGAACAAAGAATTATATTGATTTTTCTAGGTGGCTATGTGGATTTCCTCAGCTGTTTTTCAGATTGGTTTGTTTCCCATTAGACTTCCCTCAGGAATGGGAAGCCAACCAGTTTCTCTTGTGCGGCTGGGTGTGGCGTGGGGAGGGACTAACCTTGTGGGCTGGTGGCTTTCCTTACACTGTGAACAGAAAGGGAGCCAATTCAAGGAAAAAATTCAAAAAAAGACTTTAAGTTGAGATGTAAAAAGATTTACATTGTGGTGTTTGTCTTGTAGTAGTGAGGATCTGCAGATAACCTAGAAGTCCATCACTGGAAACAGGTGTGTAAAATGTGGCTAATGCATGCTGTGGGGTACCACCCAGCAGTTAGAAACACTAAAATAGATATAAGATACCAATAAATATTAACATAGAAATTTAAGGTAAATCTGAACATATCATTCAAATTTCAGTAAGGACCGAATGAGAGGTGGTGAATGACAACAGTGAATGTGTCCCTTCAGACTATAAATCACTCAAATCTTTATTCCATCCGGTTTTTTGTGCCTAGTGCATTTTGCTTGTTAGTATTACGAATTATATAATCCTAAAATTCACACTTCCCGTTTCATTTTTCTGATTTTCTGTCACCCAGATAAAACTGGTGAAGTTCTGCTTCATCTGTGCAGCCTCTTGACGCTCCATGTGTGTGTGTTTGAGGCATTGGGAGTGAACTGTGGGTTCTGAGATGCCTCACAGAGAGGTGCCCTCTCTTAAGCATAGAAGAAATCTCCCAAAACAAACATTGGTTGCCTTAGTACACTTTATATGAGCATTTAGGTTAATTTCTTCCCAGCCTTGGGGACACTGAGTGGTTATTGTAGTAAAAGCTAATCATCCAGCTAATCCTCACTTGCCTCTTACAGCCCCCAGCTCCGTCCTTACAGAACAATAGCTTAACCGGCCTCAAACGTCTTTTAGAGGAGAAAGTGGAGTCTAAGTGACTTCTAACATGTGTGTAAAATAAGTGTTTACTATTAAGTAGCTTAAGTGGCTGAGGTAAGGGGACATGAGAAACACAATTTACCACTCCCTTTTCGTCCCTATTGTCAACTTTAGAATTAAAACAAAATTAGATTTTTGTTATTTATTTGATTATTATTCCTTAATCAGTGACCCCACAAGTACCCAAGGGACAAATGACTTATTTCAGCTACATATTTTTTTATTTTGCCTTAGATGACAATCAATCTCTCTCTCTCTCCTTTTATGTTTATTCTACCACATCGGAAGATAATATATATCGCTAAGAAATGTGTTTCTAGATGTTTTCTTTTTTTTTTTTTTTTTTTTTTTTTTTAAAGATTTTATTTTTTTCCTTTTTTCTCCCCAAAGCCCCCCGGTACATAGTTGTGTATTCTTCGTTGTGGGTTCCTCTAGTTGTGGCATGTGGGACGCTGCCTCAGCGTGGTCTGACGAGCAGTGCCATGTCCGCGCCCAGGACTCGAACCGACGAAACACTGGGCCGCCTGCAGCGGAGCGCGCGAACTTAACCACTCGGCCACGGGGCCAGCCCTAGATGTTTTCTTATGCATCAAGGATTTTAAATTTGGCAAGTGTTGCCAGGGGGCCCCTGGTCATCTCATATTTGTACTCTCACACATACTTGTGGAAAAAGAAACATAACATTAAATAAAATAAACACTAGCTTCAACTTTTATGTGTTTTCCTCCTCTTTTCAGATTATCAGAGATGTGTTTTTATTAACAAAACTAACAAAAAAAAATTTCTAAACTCTCTATGGAATTGGTACCACTCCCTCATTTTCTCCTCTTTATTAATTTTTTAAAGAAGTACTTCCTCTTGGTAAAGTGAATGCTAATGCGTGTCATTGGTTAGCCTTACTTAGCTCTAGTAACCACTTCTCAATACTTGCTTTCCCTTTTCTCAATTTAGGGAGCAAAAGTCCTCATCGAAGTACGCTCAGGGTTAAGACACAGTCGTTTCACTTTGAATGATACCTTTTGTTCCAGCAGCTGAGCTCCTTTTACTCCTTTGCCTGCCAAAGACAGCATTTTCGTACCTTATCCATGGCACACTTTTCTCTTTTTTCTTCTACACTTATCTTTTTTCTTTTTTTATGGACAAAATTGGCTCCACATTCTAAGCTGAATGAGTATGTACAGGTTGGCAGGCAAGAAAGAGTCATTTATGTAGAGGGCTGAGCCAGCTGCAAGGTACAGAGCTTTCATTTCATCTTGAGGAAATAAAACAAAAAATACTAATATTCTACTAATCCTAATGTTCACATGGGAAGCATTTTAGAAATCTTGGGAAAATATGGAACAGATTAGGTACTCCATTACCACTACCAGCCCGCTGAGGTGGCTGACACTTATTATAAAGTCATATTCAGAAGAAGTGGAGGTAGCTTGTTGGAATCTGTATCAAATCGAATATATTAAAGAAATTGGCAATTGCAGAAAGATTTAGTTGGCATATATTTTTCCTCAGGAACCATGCTTTAAAATTTAAATTTGAAAAGACGTTAGAAGAATAGCTACATAATGATTAGAAATAGGTCTTAGGACTAAGGAAAGCTTATTGGAACAGTCTGCTTAGCCAACATGGTGACTTTTGTTTCTTTCTTTCAAAATGATGTTTTATGATAAGTTTTTATGACGATGATTTTAAAGGAAATATTTCTCTTTCAGATATAAAATAAAGACAAATCAAGAGAGATATAAACCAAAGGAAATCAAAGTAATTAGTGTGCCTAATCTAGGAAAAGTACGTTACTTGAAATAGAAATCAACTCACACAAATTTTGGTTGATTCTGACATTATTTAGTATCTGTTTTACAGAAAAATGATGTT
This sequence comes from Equus asinus, assembly GCF_041296235.1. Lineage (NCBI taxonomy): Eukaryota > Metazoa > Chordata > Mammalia > Perissodactyla > Equidae > Equus > Equus asinus. Next base: position 67,988,484 of record NC_091798.1, read on the forward strand.
TACCTATCCCCAGGAAGTAGCTAGCTAGCTATGTATTTCAAACATCTTCAAATTAAGTGTGCTATTTACAATATCCAACTCTCAACTAGTTACTCCAAACTTCTCTTCTTCCCATGATATTTACATCATGTCCAAATGACTACCTAACCAGTTATTGAACTCTGAAAAAACATTTTAAGTTTGTTTCCAGAGACTTGTGAGAACCTGACCAATTCTTTGGAATATGCTCTCCTTCCTATTCTTTACTTTTGTGTATTGGCTATAAGTTAAGTCGAACATATAGGAAAGCCATAAAGACCAACTGGTACATCTAAATATCCTTCCCTACCACCGCTATCTCCATGATGCTTTCCTGACTCCGTAGCTGGCCATCAGCTCTGTGTCTCCTCACAGTGTTTCACTTCAGAAAAAAATCTGTCATGTCAGTGCATTTCACTTGAGCCTCTGAGCATTTAAAACCCACACTTTAATTGGTGTCCTCATGCAGTGGCATTTAACGTACATATAGCATGACCCAAATAACTGCTGTATATATGCCATTATTATTTTGTTGATGACTAAGATATTAGTCATCGGGAGAACAATACATTGATTTATTGCGTGTGTCAATATTAAAAAGTTATTTTTATTCTCTTAAAATTGCATCTAAGCCAAATATAGGAAACATTTGTATCATTCCCTCCTCTACTTAGCACCAATTTAGGTAAGCATTCATGGCACTTTTTCAGAATCCTTTTTAACATAATGTTCCCAGCAGCCAATATTAGTTGTTCAAAATTTGTGATAAAATAAAAAGCTATTTGACATCCCTGCTATAAATATGGAGGTTAGTGGAGTTAGAGGATTGAGTAATTTTTTTTAATGTAAGGTTAAGAAGTCTGAGCTACTATGCATGACTGTTTCCCAGCTTCCTCTGCATTCCCACCCTCCTCCATGGAATGGTTGCTCCCGCAGTGAACTCATTGGGATTATGCCACTGTCACTGGGAAGTAGAAACATAGCTGGATGGGGAATGAAGAAAACCAGCTTTTTAGGTCAAATTCTGTTTTCCAGGCCTCAGCTTCCCGGTCTGTTAGAAGAGGGACTCTATACTTAACATTTAACGATTGTTGAGTTCCCATTCGGGTCTAAAGCAGCACAACTCAATGCTGAGGCAATGGCTTCTGGAAAGTGTTATGAATTAGGATTCAAGTTTCTTACTTCTGAGATTTTAATACTTTACTGTGCTTTTTATGATTTATTAGTATGCAGCTTTCATAAAAACAATTGTGTAGTTATTTAAAACACATCATAATTATCACGATGATTCCTTTGCTAATGTGATGATCTGTTTGTGGTGAAACACAGTTGCTTTTACTCCTACACGACTCTCCTGAAAGGAAACTGTTTGTGGGTGAAATTACACATTTGTTCATAAGATACTATAATCTTTGAAATATATATTCAAGTCAAAATCGCTACGTCTACACATAGGCAAAACATATTGCACATAGGCACGTCAACACCACAAAATCGATAAATTCAAGTCCCAAAGACCTCTGTTCCATTCTTGTTTCTTCCTTTTTATCCACAGAAAATAAGCTGTTGTTCTTGAATTCTGAAGGTAAAAGGCTGGGGAAAGGATTGTCATTTCATTTTGACCAAATATTTCCTGTTATTTAGAGTTCTTCATGGGAAAATATATATGATATGCTATCAAAGAAAAAGTAAGGCATAAAAATTACACCTGTATAAACAAATGCACGGAAAAAAGTCAGAAAGAAAATATATCAGATGTAACAGTAGCTGTCGGTGGAATTAATATGGGTGCTATGTTTTTTCTTTGTTCTGTAAATTTTAAATTTGTCTTTAATATTTTTAATGTTTTTTCTGATAACTATAAATGATTAAAATGTCATAAATGATGTATTAATAAATATAGTTAAGTGAACCTTATTAAGAAAACTGAAGGCTTCTAAAAGGAAGAAAAAAAGAACAAGGGGGAAAGTTTCTGGGGTCCTTGAGTTCACACCACGAGTATCCTTCTCTCTGGCATAGACAGGAATCCACTTAATTATTGTTCTTCCCTGTCACTCCATGTATGTCTCATCTTCTTTAAGGCCAAGTTCAAATGGTTTATATCTATCAAGCTCTCCCTGATTCTATCTGCTCATCCCTTCCTTGACCCTTATTCAGAGGCATTGTTCTCATCCTCTGTGCTCCTGTTGCCCTCTTAATTTTCTCTTATGTTTCTTAGCACATTCTGCTGCCTCGTGGCATATTTTTTGTATTTTATTACTTCAAAAGATTGAAAGTTTCTTCCAGTTATTGGACAAGCTTTATTCTCTTTTTTCATACCTCTAATTTGTTTAATATTAATTGATATCTTACCAAATTTTTGATAATTCTCACTTTACGTGAAGGTTCACATTTTCTCCCTCACAATATTAAACAGAATGAAGAAAACGGCAAACTTGAAAATTTATATTTTCTAACTAAATTCACTCTTTTTTTCATAGGTAATGGAAATTCTAGCCACATTCTTTTACTGTATTATTAATTTTTTTTTTTCTGGAATGACATATGTGTTACCCAACCTGCTTGTCTTGCATAGTCCTCTTACTAAAAGGTCCAGATCTTCATTTTAAGTGTTGGTAAAATCACAGCAATATAAATGCTAATGAATCCCTCCCTCAGAAAATGGTACCAATAAATATAAGGAATGAATGAAAAAGTTTGGCAATACAAGGGGGACTTTCCTGGTTGGTGACTCTAGGTTTATTCAAGCTATGAAAATAAAGAGATGTTATCATGTTCTGACTTTGCTCGGATCAATGATGAAATATCTACTGCAGGGAATGTTAAAATCTCATGACAGTATCACACAGCATGTTTAATATTAGTCAGGAAGAGCAGCTTTTCAAATACTTTTATGACTTCCCTAGAAATTGTACCATTGAAATCAAATAACACTTAGCCAAATGTATCCTTGTTATTCAGTACATGGTACCATATTTTACAACTAATGGCATGCAGTGTTGGGAGCATTGGGAAAGACCTAAAAGGTCATAAAAAAGTTATTATTTCTTGATCTTGGATTAAATTTTTTCAATAACCTGGCTAGAATATTTTAGTGTTTGGGAACAATATATGGTGCTAAAGTCAATGCTTTAATTCCAGTCCTTAATAATATAGGCATTATTTCTTAAACTCATATTTTAGTTTTTCCATATTGTTGCTATCTTTATTTCCAGTTGAAATTTCCATAACCCAACATTAAAATGTTAAGACTAATTTTTCTTTCTTTCTTTCTAACCAACTAAACCAAATCCCTCACATTATTTCAATTTTAACCTCTTTGTGCTTAAAATTTTTTTCTCACTCTTCAGTATCATGAATATTTTTTCAAATTTTTACTCAGTAGGACAGGATTTTTACCATCAGTGTAACTTTATGAACATCTTTTTTTAAGGATAAAAAGTGTAATACCAAGGAAAAAATATAATAATGTAATAGAATACCTATGTCTCAAAACAGTGTCATGGAAAAACTGTTATTTGTAGGTGACTTTGTAATTAGCCCATGTTTATAAGATATGCAATTTAATCAGTTTTCTTTAAAATTGACTTACAATAAAATCTATCAATTCAGTGAGTTTAGACGAATGTATAAAGTAACATAACTACAACCATAATTATGATATAAAATATATCTACCAAGCTGAAGAGTTCCTTTGTGTCCCCGTATCAATCTCCCTCCAAAAGTATTAGCCTCTGGAAAACACTGTTATGCTCTTTGCCTTATTAAGAATTTCATATAAATAGAATAGAAAGGATGTAGTAGTGTAACTAATTTTTTTCACTTAGCAGAATGATTTTGAGATTCATTCAAGTTTTTATGTGTGTCTGTACTTTGATTTTTTTAATGCAAGGTAGTATTCCATGTTATGGGCATACCAGATTGATTTTTCTTATTCTCCTCTGATGAACATTTGGATTGTTCCTCTTTGAGGGTATTATGACTAAAGTTACTATGAATATTTGAGTACAAGTTTTTTTCCCAAGGTAAATGAAAAGGAGTGGGATTGCTGAGTGTATGCTAAAATTATAAGAAAATGCCAAAATATTTTTCAAAGCAGATGTATTATTTTTCATTCTCACTATCGATTAATGAGACACTTAGTATTGTCAGTCTTTTTAATCTTACCATGGCTTTGTGTAGTAATATCTTACTATGATTTAATTTGTATTTCCCTAATGACTGATCATGTTGGGCATCTGTATATGTGTTTATTTTTCATTTGTAAATCTTCCTTCAAGAGTTATCTATTCAAATCCTATGTCCATGTCTTTTATCAGGGCAATCATCATTTTATTATTGGACTGTAAAAGCTCTTTATATATTCTGGACCCATGTCCTTTATCAGATTTATATTCTGCAAATGCTTTCTCCCAATCTGTGGCTCGAATTTTTAATTTCTTAAAGTTTACTATAAAGTGTAAAATGTTTTCTGTTTGAAAAAGTCAATTTGTCATTTAAAATTTTTTTGTTGTTCTTGCTACTTTTTCTTATCAAAAAATCTGTTCTTATAACCAATATGCATAAAATTTTCTCTTTTGTTTTCCCTTGAGAAGTTTTAAAATTTTAGCTCTAAATTTAAGTCTAGGACCCTACATTTTGAATTAATTTTGGTCCATGGCATGTGGTACATCAAGTTTTGGTTGAGATATATATATATATAAATTTGCATTTAGATATCTAATTGTTCTACCACCATTTGTTGAAAAGGCCATCCTTTCCCAAAGTGAATTATTTACATTGGCATCTTCTTCAAAACAAATTTACTATATATGTGTGCAGTCTCTCTCTAGAATCTCAATTCTCTTCTAATAATCTTTACAGATCTCTTTCTTACAATACCATACTTTCTTGATTACTATAGCTTTAAAGCAACTCAAATTCACCATTTGGATTGCTTCTACCCCTTGCTTATTGTGAATAATGTTGTCATGAACATGGGTCTAAAAATATCTATTCAGGGGCTGGCCTGGTGGCATAGTGGTTAGGTTTGCTTGCTCCGCTTTGGTGGCCTGGGGTTTGTAGATTCAGATCTTGTGTGTGGACCTACACACTGCTTGTCAAATCATGCTGTGGCAGCATCCCACATACAACATGGAGAAGGATTGGCACAGATGGTAGCTCAGGACCAATCTTCCTGAAAAAAAGAATCTATTCAAGTCCCTGCTTTTAATTCTTTTGTGAATATAACCAAAAATGGAACTGCTGGATCACATTGCAATTAAATTTTAATTAAAGGTTTCCTACTGGTTGCATCATTTTACATTCCCACCAACTGTGCCCAAGGGTTCCAGTTTCTCTACATCTTCACCAACACTTGTTTTTTGCATTTTTGATAGTAGCTATCCTAATAGTTGTGAGGTGACATCTCATTGTAGTTTTAAAGTATTTCCCTAATGGTTAAAGGTGTTGAGCATCTTTTCACATAATTATTAGTTATTTGTATATCTTCTTTGGAGAAATGTCTATTCAGCTCCTTTGCACATTTTTAAATAGGGTTGTTTGCTTTTGTTGTTGTTGTTGAGTTGTAGGAATTCTTTAGATATTCTGGATATTAGTTCCTTATCGGATATATGATTCTCGAATATTTTCTCACATTTCTTAAGGTTTCCTTTTTACTCTGTTGTGTCTTTTGGATGCATAAAAGTTTATAGTCCTATCTATTTTTTTCTTACTTGCCTGTGCTTTTGGTGTCTTTTCAAGGAAATCATTACCAAATCCAACGTCATCAAGATTTTCCTCTGTTGTCTTATAAGAGTGTTATAGTTTTAGCTCTTACATTTAGGTTTTTGATAAATTTTGAGTTAATTTTGTATATGATACAAGGTAAGGGACCAACTCTTTCTTTTGCAAGGGTGTATCAAATTTTCTAAATATTGTTTATTGAAAACTCTGTCCTTTCCCCATTACATGATCTTGGTGCCCTTATTGACACCCATCTGACTATATATGTGAAGGTTTATTTCTGGCCTCTTATTTTAATCCATTGGTCTATATGTCTGTCTTTCTGCCAACACTACACTGTTTTGAATACTGTGGCTTTATAGAAAATTTTGAAATTAGGAAGTACGAGACCTTCAAGTTTATTCTTTTTCAAGATAGCTTTGGCTATATGTGCTTCCTTGAGATTCCATTTGAATTTTAGGATGCATTTTTGTACTTCAAAAAACGTCATTGCAAGTTTAATAGGAATTGAACTGATTTTGTAGATTGCTGTGGGTAGTATCTATATCATTTTTTTGTGTGTGTGAGGAAGATTAGCCCTGAGCTAACTGCTGCCAATCCTCCTCTCTTTGCTGAGGAAGGCTGGCCCTGAGGTTACATCCATGCCCATCTTCCTCTACTTTATATGTGGGTGCCATTTCCGCACCCAGGATCTGAATCAGCAAACCCCAGGCTGCCAAAGTGGAACGTGTGCACTTTGCTGCACCACTGGGCCGGCCCCTATATCTTAACAATAAACAGTATTATGTCTGAATCCATGAACACAGGATGTATTTCCATTTCTTGATGTCTTTTTACATTTTTTTAAATACTTCATACCTTTCACTGTAAAAATCTTTTACATCCTTAGTTGAGTTTATTTCTTAGTATTTTATTCTTTTTGATGCTACTGTAAATGAAATTGCTGCCTGGATTTACTTTTTTCATACTTCAATGTTAATGTGTAGAAATGCAACTTAATTCTGTGTTTTGATTTTGTATCCTGAAAATTTCTGAACTTGTTTATTAGTTCTAACAATTTTTGTTTTGTTTTGTTTTGTTTTGTTACTAGTGTGGAACCTTTAGGCTTTTCCGTATGTAAGATTATGTCATCTGCAAACAGAGATGATTTTACTTCTTCTTTCCAATTTGAACGACTTTTATTTCTTTTTCTTGCCTAATTGCTCTGGCTAGGACTTCCAGTGCTAATTTGAATGGAAGTGGCAACAGTGAGCATCCTTGATTTGTTCCTGATCTTAGAGGAGAAACTTTCAGTCTTTCACCATTGAGTGTGATGTTAGCTATGGGAACACTTGAGTTTTAACCCAAACAAATCATTTTGTTCTCTCGTGGTTTTTAAATGATTTGGAATTACTTACTTTTATATCTTGCTTATCCCTTAAAATTATTTTTTATTATTGTTTAAAATATATTTCTTTTAGGGATATGGAAGAAAGTTTAAAATATATATCAGATGTACTATAATTATAAGCAGCTGACAAAATGTTGAGTTTTAAAAATTACATTAAACAACAAATAACCATGCCCTGCTCTGTAATTGATAATCTTACTCACTAAAACCTGGGAAATATCCAAAATCCAATGGTGTACTGTACACGAATTTGTCATTTAAGAGATATTTTAAAACTGACATCACAGCCTTAAATCTTTACACATGTTTTACCAAGTTATAACCTCCACTTTAATTGTGTTTATGTTTTTTTCTTTTTGCATACGGAACAATAATAACAATAAAATAGTGTATTAAATGGAAGATGTTCTTCAGGTTATAGAAATTGATTGAAAGCACAGAATATCAGCTACCATTCCTTCAAACTCTACAGGTCCACATAAATTGTACTTTTCCTCACTTTTAGTAAATAGTTACTTTTGTCCTTTCAGATTTCCTAATTTGGTCTATAAAATTGATATATTCTTGATTAAGATATGTGTTAGATTGTGTCATGTTCTAAATTTTGAAATGAGACATTCAAAATAAAATATACTGCATGGGAAATCAGTTCTTGAAGATTTGAACTAAACCTAGTAGTGCTTGCAAGTTTTAAACTCAATGATACTTTAATTTGACTCAGAAGAAAAGCAAACCAGTGAGCTGCCAGAGATTTATATATTTAATTCCATTGCTTTATATTACAGTGATAAAACCAGTTTGAGAAGGCATGAGGGGGAGACCCAAGGAAATCATTAAAATTCAATGGAAAATTAAACCACGTATTTTGTAGCCATAATTGATTGTAAACTCAAGAGGATTAAGCTCATGTGTTTGGGACACTCAAGACAGAAAAACGCAACGATGCAGCAGGCAAGTAGGCAGTTTTGAGTCCAGTCATGGTTGTTTTCTAAAGTTTTAAATGCAAGTAATGACGAACTGTTGTGTCTTGTCTTTTATTCTGACTTAAACTACATATTCATTGTTATATTTTAAAATATTGATTTTGGAGCAATTTCCAGAAATATTCAGAGACAGCAATGTTATATCATCTGATAGACCTTATTTGATATTCCCTACGGGAGATTTAGGTAAATGCAATCACGTTATCAACTCTGAAAAAATGAATTTCCTAGCACACAGAAACAACTATACAATCAGTGTTTCTACCTTTGTATACTTTCTTAAGCAATCGATTAAAAAAATAAAAAATAGATAAAACATGGGCTCCTATTACAGTAAAACATTAGAATAGATAGTAAGAAGTATAGTTTAATGATAAAGCCTATTAAATATCACAGTGGGAAAGTTTAGTTAGAGCAGAAGTTCAGAGGAACGGCTTTTGTAGTCATCTTCTGTTCCTAAGATCAAGTATTTTGCTTTTAACTTTTTCCTTTAATGAATGAGGACTGCTCCAAGTATCAATACTTCTGAAACCAACATAGAATTGGAAATTTACTATATGGCATACCTTAGAATTCCTAGATTTGTTTTAGCTGCACTGATCTACATGTTAGTGGACTTGGAGAATGCAGTAAAACCATTACAGTTAAGAAGCTGTGTTAAATCCTTTGTATGAGCTAAATTGTTTTAATCAAGACACCTTTGAACAGAACAGAAAACAGATCTCAATTACAACCCGATGTGTTTGCCTAAGCATTCATTTTTTTTGACCAAAATGAATAGTATAATTGTGAAAAGTTAAAATTGAGATTAACAGAAAAACTATATTTTTCTTCCATGCAATTGATGCCAACAAGTAAAATGGATTGCTTGCTGATCCTTTAAAATTGAAAATTTGGTTTAAAATTGAAATTCAGTTAGTTCAGAGTGTAATTTTTTCCTTACAAATAATTAAAGCGATATTTTGTGATACTTACATTCTGTATGTAAATTTATTACTTTTTCTTATCTTTCTTCCCTCCTTTTCTCCTTCCCCCTCTTTCTCACTTTCTTCCTTCCTCTCTTCTTCCTTTTCTTTTACCCTTCCTCCTTTTCTTCCTTCTTTCCTTCCATTTTTATTTTTTTACATAGGAAAAAATGGCAGTTATATATTGAATTGTATTATGACTACATTCTCGTGTAATATATGCGATACATTTCTCTATAAAGGTTTCAATTTTACTTCAAACTTCAAATTATTAAATAAAATAGTTTTGTATAGTAATGTGGTATATTACACTTGTAACAAAATTTCAACTGTATAATTAATTTGATACGACTAAGGTTTTTTTAATTTATTGTGAAAACTTTTGACTGAATTTGCCTTGTAATATAGACTTCGACTTTATTTTTTTGCATATTATCAATAACTCTATGATGCAGTTAAATTATCTGGTGGTGGTGTCATTAGAGGCTAAAAACTAGTAAGACTAAAGTCTGTGAAAAGCCACATGGCAAGTAAAAATGCTGGAACTTGAATCCGTATTTGATTACTATTTTTCATTACTCCTATAGGAATCAACATGGTGTGTTGCAGTGTTTGCTGAAATATGGCTCAGATATAGGAGACCGTTTTATGTAGTTGCCTTTGCTAGAGTTACCTAGAAATGGAGACCAAAACAAGGGTTAAAGTGACAGTGTTATGTGGGGAGGCAAATCCAAGATGAAGAGAAAGAGTAAGGAGATAAGGGAGGATGTGAGCTAAAGTAATGTCGTGCATAACAGTGCTGGCTACCACTTTAAGGGAAGTTGGAAAGGGATCCAGTCCCTTGCTGTGTCTAGGCCGATGCATTTAAGACCTCTGGGCACACATCAAGGGGAGCCATACCTTAAAGTAGACCACAGAAGGAAGGCAGGAAAGGGAGTTTATCTTCTGTGTTCCTTCTGTTTCCCAGTTCTGATTGGTCAAAGTTTTCGTCTTATGGAATCAACTCCCCTGCAATTACAGGTGGAATCATTCAACCCATTTTAGAGGGTCCTAAAAAAGGCTAATTTTAGGGGATTCTAAAAAGGGCAGATCTTATACCCTGTAGATGGCATTTCATACAAGCCCAGAAGTAATGTTAAAAGCCAGAGACTTGGTTGTATAGCTGTTCAGCCTGACTATGCAATGGGGATAGTGACTGGTTAGCGTTAGACAGCAGAGCCCAAGTCATGGCTGAGGAAATCAGAGGAGGCGCAGGAGATGTGCTTCCAGCACAGTGCTTAGTGGAGGAGCCATTTTATTCTTATGTGTCCTCCATGGAGATGATTTTGAACACGCTTCTTACATGTTTGCTCTGGCTTGTTACCCTGCATGTTCCACTACTAAAGCACTGTGTTCTCCCCTAAATGTCAAGACCTCAACTATGCTCCTCTCAAGTTTTGGGTCCCACTCCTTCTTTGAATTTTTGGCTTGCCCCTGCTGCATCATTATAGCCTCACAGTTCTCAGCACCTCTTCCCTCAGCATGGCCTCCTTCATGCTTTCAGTGCCTTAGTTTGCTCAGTCCTCCCATTCCGAGTCCTTTTCCTCAGCTGCAGTTTACCTCTTCACTCGGGTTTTAGCCCTGCCGCATCCCCATCTGCTTTCAGCAGATCATCCCCTAAAAAACCTACACCTACTTCTCACAAGGCGTCTGGCCCTTCTGTCAGGCCCACACTGTTCTTTCGTTCCCCAGCTCCTGCTTCTTAATGCCAACCTTTGCAATACCAGCCGCAAAAGCATGTGCCCATCTCTAGGATCGGCCCCTTTCCCACCAGCCTGTTTTTTTAAAATCCCATCTTTTCAATTCCCTTTTGTATTATTTTTCACTTCTGTCTAGATTCTCCTTCTTCTTCATTTATTTATGAATCTTACTACCTGGACTCCTAATCTCTAACACAAGTGAAGGCACAATCTGTCGACTCTAATGTGTTAGAGGATGTATTTCTCTTAAGAATAAAGTATAGAGGGATCTAAAGAAGGGAGGACTGACTTTTCTCTCTTTTCTTTGTGATTGTGATCTGTTTCAGGGAAGTGTAAATTCCACAAGCTGTAGGAGGAGTTCTGGGGCCCAGAATTGGGTGGTTGAGCCTTATGGATAAGACCTCTGTCCATGGAATGAGGGTGCATTCTAGGAGAGGTTATTGTGACTTTGTATCTAACAATGGGTAGACATATGAGATGTTCAAGTTGTCCAACGTCATGGCACAATCTAAAAGTTTGATACATAACAAATAACGAAATTTTGGAAACACCAATAAAGTGGAAATACCATGGTGCTTTGGGTGAGACAAAACAAAGCCCAGATGGAAGTTGTATCACTAGCAATGAGGCATAAATTGATTTGGTTATTTCATTGCACCGAGTTTTAGTTTCCTCATCTTCCAAAAGAAATGATAAAAATTATAACACTGTGAGGATAGTGAGACTGTTAGAAGAGATGATATAATTCTAAGCACCTGAAACATAGTATGCATTCAATACATATTAGCTCTCTTCTTCCCCGTCCTTTTCTTTCCCCTCACAAAACACGTTTAAAAATGTGTGCAGATGGGATAGGCCTGGTGGTGCAGCTGTTAAGTGTGCATGTTGGGCTTCGGTGCCCGGGGTTCACTGGTTCGGATCCCAGGTGTGAACATGGCACTGCATGACAAGCCATGCTGTGGTAGGCATCTCACTTATAAAGTAGAGGAAGATAGGCACAGGTGTTAGCTCAGGGGCAGTCTTCCTCAGCAAAAAGAGGAGGATTGGCAGCAGATGTTAGCTCAGGACTAATCTTCCTCAAAAAAAAAAAAAGTGTGTGGTATGTAGTTGTCATGAGGAAAATATTTACTTACTTAGCTCAAGAAAGTTTATAGGAGCATTTAAGTTGCCCCTGGTGAGGTCTATGTCAAAAAGCTTAAAGGTAAACCTCTTTCCTTGTTTTGTTTTGGTTTGTTTTTGTGTGTGAGTAAACAAACCCGCTTTGAGGAGAATACATTGAGAGGACAGGGCGATACGGGAGCTTCTGGAGGAAAGTGGATGGTTGGCTCATGAGACTGGGATGATAGCAGACATCTTCAGACCCTTCAGAGAGCAGAGCCCTGTATCAAGATCCATGGTGGCAATTTGGACAGAAGCAGGACCTTTAAGGGAAACATCTGTGTGGTACACCTAGGGAGGTTGAGCCAGGACGGTGGCCCACAGCTATGGCACCTTCAATTGTATTAGAAAAGATACTTTTTCCTCTAGGATGCAGTCAAGCACAAGGGCTAATGGCCTGATGACTGGAAGCAGGCCTTCCTTCTTCCAGGATCCAACCCTCCTACCAAATGCAGAGTTGCCTAAGGGGGCCTCCCCAAGACTCCGTAAGCCCACATCTTTCAGAGAATTTGCAGTGCCACTTTCAGAGGCCATGTGGATTGTGACCATAATCATGTGAGCCTGACCATTATAGAGTGGATACTTGAAGTCCTCTTCCTAATTTTTAATAATCATGTAACCACTCCTCTGCCAAGATTCTTGAACAACTTCCCAAATGACTGAAAGGAAATGTTGTATCAACAGAGTGGCATGGTTGCTAGGATTCAGGTTTAATTTCATTAAAGAAAATAATGTATTGCAAAATTTCTTACACATCTGAGTATCTAGAGTTTTATTGATAAAGTTTCTAGGTGAATGTTAACATTTTGGATAATTAAATTTGCTCTTTATTTGTATTCTATTATATATATATATATATATATACATACATGTATTGAAAGAGTTTGGAGAGAATTGACACAAGAATATATTAAATGATTATTTTTCTGATTGTTGGATCCATGAATTCTTAAACGCAAAAGGAGGAGCCACTTCATGAAGGAGGACATCCTACATAGAAATGAATTCATAGAATGAATGCACATAAAGTCCACAATGTAAAATTTTATAAAATATACAAATGATTTCAAAATTGTCCTTGGTTTTGAAACCAGTTTCTAGTTTATAATTCCATGCTGTTGTCACTAAAATTAAAATATTTAACCTGATTCACGTTAGAGACAATTAGCCACACAAAGTCTTTATTAAAAAAGAATACTATTGAATATATGTAATAGCCTCAGTCTCTGAATGATCAAATATAAGGTCCCTTCAGTACACAGCATTTTCTTTACGTACCACCAGATTACCTCAAATAATATTTAATAATTAAGTAGAGTCCTGAAATACAAGACAGAAAGATGCAAAATTTTCAGATATCTGTATACAATTTTATGTTCTTACCAAGGAAAGAGTTAAGACTTCTCTTAATAAAGAGAATGTAATTATCTTCCTTAGCAAAATCATTTTCTATTAATTCTATTTAAATACAGCTTATTTCAAAAGAGGAACTGAAAAAATATATAGTAAAAAAGATTTGTAATAAGATAAATCTGTGTTTGATGCCTGGATTACCTGCTTGTCAATTGTTTGATCTTGAGCAATCTATTTAACATGTCTAATATCAGTTATGTCTTCAGTGATAGGAGAATATTTTGTACATCATAGTTCTTGCATAAAGATAAGACAGTATGTTGGTCATAATACCCCTAACATAGTGAGCAAAATGGTATTTACAGTTCACTATTTTATTCATATTATGCCAAGAAATATCTATTAATGCATAGCTAATTTTCAAAGATATCAAAAATTTGTCTTTCTATTCATGAAGTTACTTGTCAAACACAATTTATAAGTCTATCTCAAATCACTATTGCTTTTGAAAATAGACAGAACTTTTACTCCTTTTTAATCTGATCCCATCAACCATTGGAAATCTTAGGGTTTATGGATATTGCAACTGTTAGTGTCGTCACGGCAACCACGTGGAGAGATCCTGATGAGAATGCAAGCAGCCCAAAGAAGAGCAGCCTAACCGAAACAGAGAGAGATAATTCTGATGCCTTAACGTCAGCATTACCCAATCAGCATTTCTGAAACCAAGAAAAAAGATGTATTCAATAGAGTTATATGAATCAATCAACCTTCCTTTTTGCTTAAAAAAAATCCAAATTCTGATATTCTAATTGCTTATGCTAAGATTATAAGATTTACTAAGACTTTTATTTTGTGAGGAAGATTGGCCCTGAGCTAACATCTGTGCCAGTCAGCCACTATTTTGTATGTGAGACATTGCCACAGCATGGCTTAATAAGTGGTGTGTAGGTCAACACTCACAATCCGATCCCTAGGACTACAGGCCACTAAAGCGGAGCACGCAAATTTAACCACTGCGCCACTGGGCTGGCCCCAAGACTTTTATCTTCTGTATACTTATTGTCTTTAAACATATTCAGTTCCATTCATTGATTTAAATTTTTTTACACATGTTTAGAAAAGAGAATAATATCATCCAAAGTATGACAGTTAATGCATTGTAGGAGAGGTGTTACATGATATTGACTCAAGATCTACAACATAACTTTATATTTGGAATTCCTTTTTTGAAAATATACTGACATAAAGAGAGAAATATTACAGATAAACCCTTAAAAGATTTATGAATATTTTCAATAAATTTTATCCAAGTTAATGGTAACAGCAATTACTGACTACATATTAATGAATAAAATTTAACATTTTTGTGCATTTTTTCTTTTGCCTTTTCAAAAGAGCTTGATATTTATTTGTCTTTATCTTAGCAACTGGTTTATTCTTAAATCAATGCATTTCTGAAAACATAATTAATTGAAAATATTAAAAATAATATGGAACATTTGTCACTGTCTGGAAAATTTTTATTTTTTCTGTATTAGCTTGAATGAATAAAAAATGATACAAAGTAAGTGTTATGTACAGCAACTTTGTTGTTGAGCTAAATAAGACACACGAGCTTCTCCCTGTTTAGGTTACTATTGAAACTAGAGCAGACCAAATATTTCACAGGGATGTTTTTCATTCAGCTCATTTTCACAGGCATATTAGGTCTAATTAGTATTTTTTAGTCATAAGTTATTCTTAATAACCTGAGGACTATGGCATTAGTGTTACAATTTATAGGTTTATAAGAAAAGCAAGTTGGAGAAGGGACAATCCCCTAATTTGCATGAGCTAATTAGAAAGATATTAATTCTAATTTTAAAATCAGTAATTTAATATTTTTAGTAAACCAGGACAAGATAGCAGTTCTAATTAGTTATAGCAAATTGTTACTAAATGAAATAGATTTAATAGTCCCTTTGAACCTGTTAAGAAAAGTTTGGTTGTAATAAATATCTCTGTGTATTATTTTGACCTCTGCTTCAACTACACAATCCCAATTTGTTTTAAATGTTTTCCTAGGTACAGGACTCTATGATTAATATCTCTTGCTGTGTTATCTCTGCTGCTAATGAAAAACATTGGGTGTTCTTTCACTTCACAGAATGCAAACGCAGATGAAAAAATTTCACAGGTGAACTCCTTATGAACACTTCTAATTGCTTAGGAACAGTGTTTGAAAATCTCAAGTAATTTGCCATTATTATAATGAATAGCATAAACTGTAATTTTTCATAGTAATTAACTTGTGTCAGCACCATTATTTTTCATTAATTATAAATGAGAAAGAATGAAAGAACACCCGCAGGAACAGATGTGCAAAATTGTCTCTTAGGTTCTGTTTTAGGTTTTGTTTTGTTTTTCTCCTTTTTTTTCTCCCTCCTCAATATACTGTTTGGGGTATATACTATCAAGCCTGGAGAAAATGCAGATGGTAATGCCTGTTTGGGGCAGAAAGGGACAAAGGGCATTTAATTAGGTTGTTGCCTATGGAAGTCCAGTGTTTTAATAAAAGAAGTTGTTATTGGCGTGCCAGATAAACTACTGAGAAAAGCACTTTACTATCAATAAATGCAGCTAAGATAAAATTGAGAAAATGTATTTTGAAAGTCTTTTTCTTTTGCTTGAGAAATAAAAGTCACTATCTAGTTTTGCCAGATTTTAAGCCTGTGGTGTATTCATTGAAGTCAAATTTTTAAGAAGGAAGGAAGGAAAGGAGAAAGGAAGAAGAAAGAGAGAGTGAAATTTATAGTGATATTGGGGTGGTTGGATGTCTTTTTTTTTTGTAATTTTACATAACAGTTTTCATACTGTTTCCAGAGGGCAGAGTACAGGTATGTCTTGGATATTTTTGTATTAAATCCACTTCTTTTAATTTCATAAAATAATTAACTGTGCTGCCTTTCTCAATTTTTGTACCTTAGGCTGGTTACAGGCACGAAAGCTTTAAAATCATTGTACTGTAAATTTGCTGTGACTAAACAGTCCATTAAGATGGTAACCTAAGTAGCAGAAATCTAGAGATGTCATGCTTACTCTTGGCTCCCTACAAGTTTCGGTCGGGACTGTCCTCAGAATCATTCTTATTGCATGATGTCAGAAAAAGCTGAGTTATCACTTTTGTCCAAAGTGAGCTCCTCTGGAAAACAAATATTAGGTGATAAAAGGAGGCCATGGCCAAATACATTTGGCAAAATGGAAACAGTAAAAAGTTGTTTTTTTATAAAATCGGGATGTTTCAGGGCTTATAAATTGGTGATATTCACTGTGACTCTCCCGGAGGGAAGTAGAATATTCATAGAATGTTTATTGTTTCTCAAACATTTTTTGATCCTGTTAACACTCTGAGTAACTTGCGTACCTCATAGCAAATATCAGAAAATAGGTGCCCGTGGCATTCTCTGGAGGAAATGGTGCGAAAGAAGCAGCAGCATTGCTTCTTGTCTATTATCCGAGGCTATTTACCCCAATGGAATCAAGGATGATAGGTGCGGAAGCTTGAATCAGGGAAGGTTTGCTTTTATTTTATCATAATTCTTCTCAGCTTTGGCCCACTTTTTTGTCCCGAGCTTAACGAGTCCCTCTAGATTCATCCTGTTTCGGATACTTTCCTACCCACTAAACCCAATTAAAATGTTCATACCTTATAATAGACTTTTGAGCACAATTTTAGTAGAGGAACTCCAAACTTGGTGGTACTAGTGAGCTTTTTTTATTTTACTGGAACTGCTCAATCAAAACTACTAATCCAGATAACAGAAACATTGTATTTAATATTTGGGCTTACATCAGCATTTGCTTACATTTAAGATTATTAGGAAGGCTAAATAATATTATATATAATATATGAGTGAGTTTAGCAGAGTGTCTAGGCTCAGGGACTATTTATCAAATCGTATTCTGTTTCAACCCACTTTCCTTTGTATTCTGAGGAGTATCCATTCTCTTTCAATAATTTCGTCTTATAAAAATTGCTTAAATAAATACAACCAAGTAAAATGCTTTCCTTCTATCTTTTCATCAGGTGTTTCTAATCTTTTAATATCCCACTTCTCAAATGTTTCTGCCAAAGGAACCTTGAAATGGAAGAAAAAAAAATGTGCCTACAGGAATATGTGGGCACTGGCAAAAGGTGTAAATTTTTTCTGAAGTCTTCATTTATTCTAAAATTATGAAAAAAATTATATTTGACTCCTAATAGTCCATGTTAGCTATATTTTTCCCCAGATTTCAAGCAAATTTGACAATCTGAAAAGCTATACAGTGTTTGTCCTATAACCTCTGTATTAATTTCTTTGGGCTGCTGTAATAAATTTAGTGGATTAAACAGTATTGATTTATTGTCCAACTGTTCTGGACGTCAGAAGTCTGAAATCAGGGTGTCAACAGGGTGGCCATTCCTCTGATGACTGCAGAGATTCCATTCCCTGCCTCTCCCGCTTCTGGTGGCTTCAGGCTCTCCTTGGCTTGTGGCTGCATCACTCCAGTCTCTCCCTCCATGGCTACATTGCCTCCTCCTCTTTTGTGTATTCTCCTCCTCCGTCTGCTTCAAATCTCCCTTTGTCTTTCTGCTGTGAGGACACGTCATTGGATTTAGGCCTCCCCTGGATAATCCAGAATTATCTCATCTCACGATCCTCTAATAAACCACATCTGCAAAAGAATCCTTTTCCAAATAAGAAAGCGTTCACAGGTTCTAAGGGTTTAACATCTACAGCTTTCAGATTGGGGAGGGGGGAGTGGCTACTTACCCTGGAGAAAAGGCTTTTTTGCTGTCTTGACACAATTCCTAAGTAGCACCTAATGAGATGGATAACATGGGTACAAAGTAAGAGGAACAGAAATATTTATTCAAGATCTGATTCCATATGGATAAATCTTTATTGCTTCTCTACCACACAAAA
Source organism: Equus asinus (assembly GCF_041296235.1). NCBI lineage: Eukaryota > Metazoa > Chordata > Mammalia > Perissodactyla > Equidae > Equus > Equus asinus. Next base: position 68,006,763 of record NC_091798.1, read on the forward strand.
AATGAATGGGCAGAGGAGAGGCAGTTCCCCTCCTACCATGCTCACCATGGAATTCATAGGAGATTTATACCTACTTAAGAGATGTATACCTGTGTTTAAGAGAATTGCTTGAGGTCAATGTCACTGTACCCGAAGTAACAAGCTAACACCTAGAAATGTCATTTGTACCTCCTTCTTCGAAAACCTTAACTTTCAACAGAATGATATTCTCACCAATTTGTTATAAACTTGTCACAGAAAACAGACTAGGGTATTTTTTAAATCATGATACTTCTATAAATACGTTGATCTTTGCTACTTAACATGCCAATATGAGGTGATGAATATATGCTACTTTCTTTATTTTCTGCTTTTCTCCACAAATCCCCCCCGGCACATAGTTGTATATCTTAGTTGCAGGTCCTTCCAGTTGTGGCATGTGGGATGCCTCCCCAGTGTGGCCTGACGAGCAATGCCATGTCAGTGCCCAGGATGCGAAGCGGCAAAACCCTGGGCCACCGTAGCAGCCACGGGCCGGCTCCCTATGCTGCTTTTTTGATAAACAAATAGTTAAATTCTACCTTTCTTCTGACATAGAATAGCGATGGGAGTTACAAGCACACACACGCACATATATATATATGGTTTTATTTAGCTATGGTTTCTATAGGCACATCTTTTTATAAACTAAGATTAAGCATTCATCTAAGATTAAGCGAGAGAAGACTGATATGAAGGCTATTTTACCATAAATGTCACGTTTACTTCCATCTGAGTATATCCCTCTGTTCCTATCTCATTCCAATCAATGTCCCCTTGCTCTCTACTGCCCTCTTGGCTGTCCTTTGCCCCGAGATATTTGCTCTTGTTCCCTCTACCTGGAATGTTCTTGCCACAAATATTTGCAGAGCTTGATCCCTCATATTCTTTAAGTTTTTGCTCGGATGTCGCATCCTCAATGATCTCTACTTAACACTGCAAATGTTCAATCATTGGAACTCTCTTTCTCCTTTTACTATATCATTTTTTTTCTCCATAGCATTTAATACTTTCGATGCAGTACAATATATAACTTATTGCCCACATCTTTCTACTAAAAGATCTCTTTCTTGAAGGCAGGGGGCTTTTCTGTTGCTTATTTTGTTCCCTGAAATATTCTAAACACCTAGAACATGCCTGGCACTTACTAAGTTCTTAATAAATATATGTGGAATAGATTTACCAAAAAATATCTTATTGAGACACTTGTTGTGGCTCTTGATGCTATTGGTTACACATCTGCCTTCAACCTAACGTTATCTTTCAGTTTCCAGAAGAAATATAGAAATGCTCAATTTGCAGTTTTTCATCATATTTTCTATGCTGCAGCTAGCTTAACTAAAATGACATATAATGGAAAAGTCAAGGGTACCTTGAGACTTATTTTAAATTAACTTGTATGCTTAATATTATTCTGAAACATTTCAAGATGATACCAATAATAATTAAATGCAATTCAACTTTTGTATTATAAACTTATTTTTCAACAACTCTTTCTTTTATAGGAAACAACATGATAACTTCTCCAGGTCCTCAAGTATGTGAATTAGCTCAGAACTGGTATGCAATGACCTCACAGAGCCTGCAGCATTCACAGTCCTTTGTCTATAGAGTTATTTTGGTAAGTGATCATATGTAATTTGGTCATTGAATGGAGGTGAATTTTCACAGTTATATGCTGGTGAATTTTTATAGGTTCCTTCCTTAAAGGAATCAAGAAAACTGTTCATTTAAAAACTCTGAGACTCTGAATTGACTAAAGAATAGGGAAGACTGTGTCTGGCTTAGTGCTGTCATTCAGACTTCTAGTTATTCCTACCTGCAGTTTGTATATTTTCATTGTTACATGTTCTTTCTGTTGTTTTTTGCTTCTATAAATCACTTACAATGTCAGTGAATATCCTATTGATTTCATTCCTGGGAACACCATAATTAATGAAATATTAAGAGATCTCCATGAATTAATGAACTACAAAGAGACCATTCCCAAAGATCTTGCTTCTTTGGATCAGCCAAACCATCCAACCTAATGAATAATATCAGTGTTATCAGCCTAATTGACAGCATGTGTGTTAAATTTGTGGCGGAACAAGTATCTAATCCTTGTGAATTTCACTGTTAATCTTCCTATATGATTTAATGACCCATTTTACCATAATGTGCCAATGGCTGAAAGCTTCCCATTCCATCTTTTGTTATTTCTCAGTAGCCAACTCTGAATGCCCCACTTTTCTTGAATCAATCTTTCCAAAACCCAACTTTGGTGCTAATTAGTATCCTTTGATACCAATCGTAAAATCTGACTCTAAATTTATGTAAATCATTAAAAATTTCTTTTAAAAAATCATGTTATGGGAAGCATACTGAGTAGCTCCCAGAATTAATGAAAGAGGAAAAAAAATTCTGGTTCAGACATAAAATGAACCAGAGTAATTCTGACTATCTTAGGAATTGGCAGTGTTTAATGGACCATCATTTGAGTGATACAGCCTCAAAGTTATTGGAATACTGCATTTTCAAACAAGATTCTAATTGCCCAGATAGAGAGCAAGTTTATAATACTACTAAATTTGCTGTTAATTGAGTTGGCAGCAATCGACCAAATAAAATAATGATATGGACCAAAAAACACTCTAAGTATTTTATATATTTTATCTCATTCAATATTTAAAATAACCTTAAAAGGCAAATATCATTAATGTCCTTATGTGACAGAAGAGGAAATAGGAGCTCAGAGAGGTAGAGTAATTGGCCTAGGTAACAGGGCTAGGAAGAAGGGAACAAAGGTTTACACAAAAACAGTTTCGTTTAGCTCTGGGTTCCACCAGTCTGATATGTTGAAATATATGGACTAGAACTATATTTAGGTTTGTATAGCTTTAATTTTTCTGCAGTAATGCAAATATTTTTCACATTATGTTGAGTGGTATCTTTTACAAAATTACAAAATTCTTCTTGTATCTAGGAAGTCGTCCAACACAACACTTTGGAAATTATGGTGATTAAAGCAATAAATCCAAACTAGGGGGAGTCATTCAAAGCAAATTCACAGAAATAATTCTTTTACTTATTAATTTCAAAGTTAGTGATTTTACGGTGGATCCTTTGATGACTATTTTCTAGTTATTAACATTTAGGTTTGAGAGTGTTTCATAAATATTTAATTTTTGCCATTCATTGAGATTTTCTGTGACCTAAATTATAATAAAAGTATAAATTCACCAAAAGTATTCAAATGAAAACAAAATTTTTCACGTTGTAGGATAAGTCTTTCACATGAGTCTATTGAAACAATCTGAATCAGATCCTTCGGATTTGTGTATTTATTTAATTTTGCTCCGACAGAGTATGGGAAAAGGCTCCATTCTTATGCAGTCAATTTCTTCTAAATTTCTTTTTTTTTTTTGTTGTATATAATTTGATACTTTTTTTACCATACTTTTCATTTTTTCACATATTTTTCCAACAAAATCCTGCTTTCTATTGCTATTACTGTCAAATTTGGTTTCTTTATTTTCAAATTTTCTTGACATAGCTTTCTAAAATTGGATTTTAATTTTTCATTTTATTATATAATAAAATTATTTTATAATTTTTACCTTTTTAAATATTCAATTTGAAAGCCTTGAAATATAATATGGAATTTCAAATTATTTGGCCATACCAGACAAGATGATATGGTTGCTCATACTTATTTGATTTAATTCTTTCTATTTCTGAAACTTTATTTCTATGGATTGATTTTATTTTATTTTAATACAAAACTTATTTGCTTTTATTGATTCAATTTTGCAGTAGTTTGGAAAACATGCATCCTTTAAAAAAGTTTTTACCATTCTAAAAAACTTTTTTATTTAATTATAAAGGTCAATAATAAAATAGCATTTTATTAACATAGTATTTTTTTCTCATGGCTGAATAATATTCCATTGCATATATAATATTCCACATCCTCACTATCCATTCATCTGTTGGTGGATACTTAGATTGTTTCCATATCTTGACTATTGTGACTAATGCTAAACTTGGGAATGCAGATATTGTTTCGATATCCTGTTTTCATTTCCTTTGACTATATACCCGGAAGTGGGATTCTTAGATCATATGGTAGTTCTATTTTCTAATTTGAGGAACCTCCATGTTATTTCCCATAGCAGCTGAACCAATTTGTTTCCAGCAACAGTACACAAATGTTCCCTTATTTCCACGTCATCAGCAACACTTATTGATTGTCTTCTAGTTGTTAGCCATTCTAACAAATGTGAGGTGATATCTCATTGTGGCCTTGATTTGCATTTCCCTGATGATTAGTGATGTTAAGCATCTTTCAAAGTACCTGATCATTTAGATGTCTTCTTTGGAAAAAATATATATTCGATTCCTGTGCCCTTTTTTTAAATCATACTGTTTGTTTTTTCATTATTGCATTGTATGAGTTCTTTATATATTTTGGATATTAACCCCTTATCTGATACATGGTTTGCAAATAATTTCTCCCATTCAGTAGGTTGCCTTTTCATTTTGCTGGTAGTTTCTTTTGCAGTGTGGAATGTTTCAGTTTGATGTAGTCCCACTTGTTGATTTTTTCTTTTGTTGTTGCTTTTGGTGTTTTATCCTAAAAATCGTTGCCAAACCTATCCTTATGGATCATCTTCCCTATGCTTTTTTTCTAGGAGTTTTTTCATATCAGGAATTATGTTTAAGGCTTTAATCCATTTTGAGTTAGTTTTTGCAAGTAGGGTACGAAGATAGGCTTTCAATTTCATTTTTGTGCTTGTCGTTATCCAGTTTTCCCAACACATTTTGTTGAAGAGACCATCCTTTCCCCACTGAGTGTCCTTGGCTCCTTTGCCAAATATTAGTTGATCACTTATGCAGGGGTTTATTTCTGGGACTTCTGTTCCGTCGGCCTATGTGTCTATTTTTATGCTGGTGCCATACTGTTCTAATTATTATAGCTTTGTAACATAGTTTGAAATCAGGAAGTGTGATACCTCCAGAATTATTTTCTTTCTCAGGATTGCTTTGGCTATTCAGGGTCTTTTGTGATTCCATACAAATTTTAGGATTGCTTTTTCTATTTCTGTGAAGAAATGCCATTGGAATTTTGATAGGGATTGCACTGAATCTATGGATGGCTTTAGGTAGTATGGACATATTAACTGTGTTAATTCTTCCAATAATGAACATAGGATATCTTTCCATTTGTGTGTGTCTTCTTCAATTTCTTTCATCAAAGTCTTGTAGTTTTTATTGTACAGGTCTTTCACTCCCTCAGTTAAATTTATTCCTGAGTATTTTATTATTTTTGATGCTATTGTAAGTGGGATAGTTTTGTTTCTTTCTTTTTTCAGATTGTTTGTTAGTGTATAGAAACACAACCGATTTCTGTATGTTGATTTTGTATCCTGCAACTTTGCTGAATACATTTATTAGTTCCAACAGCTTTTTGGTTGCATCTTTAGGATCTTCTCTGTATAAGATCCTATCATCTGCAAATAGCAACAATTCTATTTCACCTCTCCAGTTTGCATGTCTTTTATTTTGGTTTATTGCTCTAACTACAATTTCCAGCACTCTGTTGAATAAAAATGATGAGCATGGGCACCCTTGTCTTGTTGCTGCTCTTTGAGGAAGAGCTCTCAGTCTTTCACCACTGAGTATGATGTTAGTTTGAGTTTGGCATAGATGGCCATATTATGTTGAGGTATGTTCCTTTTATATCCAATTTGTGGGGGCTTTTTATCTTGAAAGGATATTGTATTTTGTCAAATACCTTGCATATGTTGAACCATCCTTACATCCTAGGGATAAATTTCACTTGGTCATGGTATGATCCTTTTAATATGCTGTTGATTTCAGTTTGTTAATATTTTGCTGAAAATTTTTGCATCTGTATTAATCAGGGATGTTAATCTGTAGTTTTCTTGCCATGTAGTATCCTTATCTGGCTTCACTATCAAGATAATTCTACTCCCATGAAATGAGTTTGGGAGTGTTCTCTCCTCTTCAGTTTTTTGGAAGAGTTTGAAAAGGATTGGGGTTAATTCTTCAGTAAATGTTGATAGAATTCACCAATGAAACCACTTGTCCTGGTCTTTTTTCTGTTGGGAGGTTTTTGATTACTGATTCAATCTCCTTACTCATTATTGTATTGTTCAGATTTTCCATTTCTTCATGATTCAGTCCTGGTAGGTTGTACGTTTTTAGGAATTTATCCATTTCTTCTTGGTTATCCAATTTTTTGGCATATAATCGCTGATAGTCTCTTTTGATGCTATGGATTTCTGTAGTATCAGTTTTAATGTCTCCTCTTTCATTATTTTATTTGAGTCTTCTCTCTTTTTTCTTAGTCTAGAAAAAGGTTTGTCAATTTTGTTTATCTTTTCAAAATACCAGCTCTTAGTTTTGCTGATCCTTCCTATTGTTTTCTGATTTCTATTTCTTTTACTTCTGCTCTGATCTTTGTTATTTCCTTTCTTCTGCTAACTTCCAGCTTAAATCATCCTTCTTTTTCTAGTTTGTTGGGGTATAAAGTGAGAATTTTTTATCTGAGTTGTTTTTTATTTCTTTATTTTTCTTAAAGATTGGCACCTGAGCTAACATCTGTTGCCAATCGTTTTTTTCTTCTTCTTCTTCTTCTTCTCCCCAAAGCCCACTGGCACACAGTTGTATATTCTAGTTGTGAGTGCCTCTGGTTGTGCTATGTGGGATGCCACCCAAGTATGGCTTGATCAATGGTGCCATGTCTGCACCGAGGATCTGAACTACTGAAAGCCTGGGCCACCAAAGCAGAGCACATGGACTTAACCACTCGGCCATGTGGCCAGACCTTGTTTTTGTTTCTTAACATAGGCATTAATTGTATAAAATTCCCTCTTAGAACTCTTTTGCAGCATCCCATATATTTTGATATGTAGTGCTTCCATTTTTGTTTATTTCAACATATTTCTTGATCTCCCTTTGATTTCTTTTTTGATCCATTAGTTGTTCAGGAGCATGTTGTTTAGTCTCCACATATTTGTGAATTTTCCAGCTACCTTTCTGTTATTGATTTCTAATTTTATACCATTGTGGTTGGAAAAGATACTTGGTATGATTTGAATCTTCTTAAATTTGCTACGACTTGCTTTGTGGCCTGCCATATGATTTGTCCTAGAGAATGTTTTGTGTGCATTTGAGAATAATATGTATTCTGCTGCTGTTGGATAGAATTTTTTGTAAATTTCTGTTATGTCTATTTGGTCTAGTGTTTGGTTCAAGTCCAAAACTTTCTGCCTGTATAATTAGTAATTGGAATAGTATGGCACCAACATACTTCTCTCTTTCTTCTCCCTCTGGAACTCCAATTATTCTAATATTTGTATGTTTGATTCTGTCCTTATAGATCATGTAGGCTTTCTTCCCTCTTTTTTCATTCCATTTTCTTTGTTCTCTTGTGACTGGGTTATTCCAGAGTTCCATCCTCTAACTCACTGATTCTATCTTCTGTTTGGTCTATTCTGATGGCACTTTTCTCTGTTGCATTTTTCATTTTATCCATTGAGATCTTCGGCTCCAGAATTTCTGTTAGGTTCTTTTTTCATGATTTCTATCTCTTTGCTAAATGTATCATTTTGTTCCTGTATTTTTTTTCTTATTTTATTGAATTGTCTTTCTGTATTTTCTCATAGCTTGTTGAGTTTCCTCAAAACAGCTAGTTTGAATACCTTATCAGCTAGATTGCACCATTTTGAGTCTTTAATTCAGTTGTTAGAGGATTATTGTTATCCTTTGGTGGTAACATTTCCTTCATTCTCCATGTCTCTTGTATTTTTGTGTTGCTGTTTTTACATCTGAGGCAGCAGAAACCTCCCCACATCTGTACTTGTTGTCTTCCAGTGGTTGATATTTTCATTGGTCTTGCTTATATCCTGAATTTTCTCAAACCTTGTATGAATACACCTGCTCCCCACTTCTTCCCTCTTGTGGCTAAATTCTCAAGCTTATATGTAATAACCTGGTGGTTATTACAACTCACCAGGCTGGCTATTGAAAACCTCTTTTGTTTTCCAAAAGATGGAGCTGCAGCTCCAGTTTGTTTTTTCTCACTTGCCCAAAAACTCTGCCCTTGACTTTCTGAGCATATGCCCTGTTTACCAGAGCTCTATCCTGCTGCCACACTCAGGAGCCATTCACAAGGAGCCAGTCACAGAGTGGTTGGAGGTTTGGGTTTAGCACTAAAGTGTTGAGAGTGCCTGTGGGCAGGGGTGGTTATATTCCCTTGTGTGAGATTCTCTCAGCAGCTTGGGCAGACTTCATGCTGGAGTCCTGAGTTGTCAAAAGGAACTGTCAAAAGGGCCGTTAATGCCCTTTGATATTCTTTTATGCCTCTTTCCTGACTCCTCCCTCCCTCCAGTCATGAATGCCCTGCTTCAATACTCTGGGTGCTGAGGAAGAGAAATGCTGGCTAGTTCAGCTCCGTGCTATGTTGCCTTAGAGGCGGGGCAGTGCTGGCAAAGTTCCCCTTACCCTCTCCAATGCCTCTAAACTTGGATTTTTTTTTCACCAATGGAGTGCCAGAATTTCTCCTTGAGAAGACTGTATTTCCACAAAATCTCTCTTCTTTGTGGGTATCTGTCCAAACCAGCACATTCTGGGTTTTCCCCAACCATGACCAAGAGGAGATGGGGCTAGTGCATTGGCTTCTTATGACTCCACAACTCATACCAAGGTCCATCTGCCCAATACCTGATGCACAGGTGAGGAAGACTTCTCCCAGGTCCTTTGGCATATGGTGCTAGATTTTACAGCTCCCACAGAGGTACTTCTGTTTATAGACGGATGCTGCTTTTTATTTCTTAAAAGGGGGGACAAAAAGGAGGTACATTTCACTGCCATAATGCTGACATTCCCCTGGTTGTTTGTCTTGTTACTGTTGACTTTTAAGAGTTATGTGTTTATTTTGGATATCAGTCTGTTATCAGATGTGTCTTTTGAAAAGACTTTCTCACTGTCTGTGGCTTGTCTTCTCATTCTATTGACACTGCCTTTTGCAGATCACATTTTTCTCCAAGGTTTACATACAAAAGTTTTTGAGACAGAGAATCAATTAAAATGAATTTTTCTCCAGTTGTCCACACTTATTTCATAATATATCCTCTCCTCTAATCGTGGCAGATTTAGATGTTTGGGATTTAACAATACGTTCTCTGCATGGATTATAGCACTCTAGTGAGAGTACAGACATTAAAGGGCACACTGGTCATACCAATGAATTTAATGTAATTGTCAGAAAAGGATCTACCTCGTGTAAATACCTAAACTCATACATTACCTGAATTAATTTTTATTGTATATAATACACATATTGATAGCTATAAATTTCTCAGATTATATGATGATTAAGACTTTTACCTTATTAATTAAATGTTCCTCATACTTTATTAATTGAGTTTTAGTTTTAAATGGATGATAGAAGGTTTTTTTCTTTCATGGAGTAAACTAATATGGAATATAAGCATCATTTAGAGCAAGATGGCTCTAGGACAATTCAAATTGAGAATTTTATGTTAAAACTAAGAGAGCTATAGATGCTATGCTTCTCCTCCTTCTTCATGTCTGACTTGGTATTTATCTGACCAGTCAATATACTGGTCAATATTTATCTGACCAGTATAGTATGATTTGGTATTCTAACACCTTTAGGGATTGTGGGGAAGCAATGTTCTCAAGGAGCTTATCATGAGGAATTGAGAAATGGTGAGGAAGTTTAACCTGAAAATTAATGCAAGTATAAAACAGCTTGTTAAGTGCTATAAGAGAAATACTAGATATATGCTACATGAACCTAGAGGGCGGATGAGCCAGCATTATTTTGGGACTGGGGGAAATTCCATTGAAGATATAAGAATTGAGTAGGGTTTTAAGGGACAAGCAGAAATTTGCGAAAGTAAAAACATAGGTAACTCCACTATGAGAACAAAATGAAAGGCCTTACAATGAGAATGGTGAGAATTACAGTGATACTGACCATAGGATCTAAGACACAAGCAGCTGGAGAAGAAACTATGAGGAGTCTGTCATATTTTTCCTAAAGATTAAAGGTTTCCAAGAGGGTTTTCTGTTTTGCTTTGTTTTTAATAAGTGAACTGATATAACCAGCTGTCAGTATGGAAGACAATCTGGAATGGGATGACTAGGGAGAATTTCATTTCAATAGTTTAAAAGGCAACTGAAGAGGTTCTTAACTAAGAAAAATTGGGGATGGATAGATGTGGGGTTCACATTCAGTGTTAAAGATGTTAGGGAATGAGAAAGAAGGAGAAATCCAGATTTAACACTAAAAGTTATACTACAGGAGTAGAGTGGAAGGTAATTGAATTAACAAGTCTAAAGAAACAGGAAGTAGAGAATATATTTTTGAAGATAGGTGATAAATTCAGATTTGTACTTGCTAAGAATGAGATTGTATAGTGTTTTCAGGTTGCTCAAGTGTTATGCTAAATAGCAAGAATTATGAGTTTAGGACTTTGAAGAAAAGTGTAATATAGGGATGTGGTTCTAAATTTCATAGACCTAAAAAAAATCTGGTGAAATCTATAGACCTTTAACTCAATGAGCATACACAATCATACATACACATCAAAAGTTGCATACCATTCCAATAATATCTGATTATGTTTGAAATCATGTAGGTATGTCAGATTACACAAGGAAACATTTATTTTTTTAAGATTTTTTTTAAAGATTTTATTTTTTTCCTTTTTCTCCCCAAAGCCCCCCGGTACATAGTTGTATATTCTTCATTGTGAGTCCTTCTAGTTGTGGCATGTGGGATGCTGCCTCAGCTTGGTTTGATGAGCAGCGCCATGTCCGCACCCAGGATTCAAACCAACGAAACACTGGGCCGCCTGCAGCGGTGCGCGCGAACTTAACCACTCGGCCACAGGGCCAGCCCCCCAAGGAAACATTTCGAGTTAGAGAAGAACACAACCTTAAATGGAACTTGAATCAAATATACGATGGACCTCATGAGGTGGAAAGAGAACAAAGAAAACAACATAAAGAAAGAAAGAATAAATAGAACTTATTAAGAGTGGTGCTGAAGAAAACAAAAAGAGTTAAGAGTTTTGAATAATAGTGGTAGTTCACTATTGCCAAATCCTACTCTACCACCAAACAAGGTGAAAATGTAAAATAAGGCATAGGGTTTATCAGTTACAAAATTGTTAGTAATCTTAGGTGGTGTAATTTCTTCTGATGTGGTAAGTGGAGAGAACAGACTGTAACAGACTGAAGGCTGAATTCTCATTCACAAAAGTTAAAAGATAGTAATTAAGTCTATTCTTTCTTGTTTAGTACTTGAGTACTGTTAATGTTATGTATTTATATTGACTAGTGGGCATTATAAATATTGACTAAACTCCCATACTTCTCTCTTTAGTGAAACTGTCCCATCTATGCTTTCTGTAAAAGTAAATGGTAATACACCGGATGACCTCACCTTGGCTGTAACTGCCTGGTAAGTTATCCCAAAATCTGAAGGCTAACTATTCTTCTTGTTACTGAGTGTATTGAGATTTCTCTGCATTTGTTCAATAAATTACCTTATTATTGGAATTATTTTGGGAGGCTTTCTGTACTTTGCAACTGAAAAAAACCTACATCAAAATGCTTGTTCTTGAAGGCCCCTCTACACTCCCCCAGAAATTCCACTACAGATTGCTGGGGAAATATTAGAGAGAAACTAATAATTATAGGACTCTGCAATCAATGATGAATGAATACCTGACATGATCAACACCCATTTTCATCAATAGATGAATCCCCACGGCCCTGCCTTTGGGTATGGTTGGCTCCTTCATACCCATTTCTAACGAGAGAAATTCAATAGTTCTGGTGAGTAAATGGCTTGTCTACTCTTTAATTCATTTGTCTTTCTTAACCAATTACTTAACCACTTCTTTTATTTCTATTCCAAAAAAATTACACTTATAATCCACTCAATTTTCTTTGCTTAAATTCACTTACAGTTCAGCTTATTTTGTTAAGGCAGTTTTTCATATTTGGATGCACATTATTTTTATTCTCTTATTTCCTATCCTTTCAACTCTTCTCTGGTTATTCCAATAAGATCTCTCCTTCTTTTCTCCTTTTACCTTTATTCCATTTATGAGTTAAAGAATGACCTCCCTTAACGACAATAACATAAAGGAAAGCTAATGGCAAACATATATCAAGGAAAATAAAAGTAATATTTTTTTAATAGCAATTTAGATTTTATTCTTTTCCTTTTTCTCCCCAAAGCCCCCCAGTACATAGTTGTATATTCTTCGTTGTGAGTCCTTCTAGTTGTGGCATGTGAGACGCTGCCTCAGCGTGGTCTGATGAGCAGTGCCATGTCCGCGCCCAGGATTCGAACCAACGAAACACTGGGCCGCCTGCAGCAGAGCGTGAGAACTTAACCATTCAGCCACGGGGCCAGCCCCAAAAGTCATATATTTTAAGTGAATTTAGTCTTAAAGAAAAACATGTGACATTCAACTTGATAGACTTTGAAATTGCTTAGAATTTCCCACATGAATCTCCACAAACTTCCATCTACTTCTGTTATTCTCCTTTAATGAAAATACTTTATCCTTCAACAACCAGAATTCATGGTAACTTTTTAAACTCTCATTCAAATTTTCTCTTTATTTCTGCTATTATCATCATATTGTTTCCACTGAATTACATTGAAAACACATAAGTTTTAGCAGCAACATAAGATAAAATTGGTATTTGTTTACTATACTCTGTAACATAATCAGTATTCAAAATACTGTTTCTGTGAATAATCTGTTTGATTCTTTTACAAAAATCTTTTTCGAATTTGGAATCCCCCGCTGTTATGAAACACTGAATAAATTAACAGGAAACTGAAATAAACAGTTTAAAAACAATCTTAAAAATAGGTCAATGAAGAAAAACAGATACCTGAAATAATATGAACTCAACATTTCCATTCAAAGATCTTCTCTTAGATAATCACCAGTTTGTTCATCAAAGTTAACATTTTACCAGCGGTGAGCAAGTTTCCCCCATGATTAGAAGCATCTAAAGCTGAGCAGCACTCTGGCATATCTCTAAATTATATGCCATTTATTTAGCAGTCACTGTGTAATTAGTGTGTCTTAATTTGAGTGTTAAAAATGTATTGAGTTTTACATGCGGCATTCATAATTGCAAGATCGATTTGTGGTTAACTGATTTCACTGCTAAGATTTTTGTACCTGGAATATTTATATGCACTTCCAAAAAATTGCCACAGTAGAGAATTTTGTGTTGGCATGTACTTCAATAAAAAGAAATCACTTGTATTTTACGGTGGATTAATATCAAAGCATGCAATATGCAAAACCCATGAAACAATCAATAATGCACTAGAAAGAAATGATTACATAGGCAATCATATATACATGTATATATATTTGTGTGTATACATACATATACACACACACACATGATCATATCAGATTAAAATAACCTATTTAGGAAGAATAAAATCTTTGTTGGAGCTTGATTTGTATTATTCCAAAACCAAGCATTTTAAACTGGTATGACTTTTTTTTAATATCCTGTTTTATGACCTCCAGAAGTGATGTTTTGAAAATATTCCTGTATTTTATATCTGTGTTGGCAGAAACATTTAGTCTCATACTCTATGCGAGTTCCTATGCCACTTAAACTTAAGAATGACACAAGCTTGACTTCTCTCAGAATCAAGCATAAACATGATTGACTTAGTAGATTGTGTCATGATATATACGTGTTTATTCTTTGACTAAAGTTGATAAACCAATTTTCCAAGGAAAAAAAACAAAAGTTTCAGAGTGCCATTGCTTGGAGTTGCAGGACATTAAGGAGCTATTTAAGAGCATACATCTGGAGCGAACCACAATCTGCTAGAAGAAAGCATAATTAGATACTTAGTTTGGTGTGCAAAATTTTGCATGAATGACCTTGTTAAATTATTTCCTCTTAAATCAAAACAAAAAATGCCGTAAAGACTCATCTCAAAAGTGCAGCTTCAGCAAAGTTGATGTACAGTGCATTTGGGATTTTAAAAGAAGCACTGGGTTACCAATTTGGGCATCAATGAAGAAAGTATACAGGAACAAAAACCAAAAATTGGAAAAGAAAAGGAAGATTTAACTGGAGAGCTTGAAAACAAAATCAAAACAATAAAAGATGTGTATGAAACAATAAAATATTTAATATTTACCACGAGATATATTTTTAGAAATTGATATAAAATTTGAAAATTAATATAATATATAACTGAAAATTAATATAACACAATGTAATTAACATACTTTACATTGATATACTAGTATAATTTATATGTAAATTAATGTAATTTCAAAACGAAGTGGGAAATCTGGGGAAAATATTAAAAAAGGTATAAATTTCACAGAGCATTAGTGGTATATATTTAACTGATGGGCTGGTTGCTTTGTCTGCAGACTGGTCTTTCACTCAACGTCACTCACCTTTGCTGAGAAATGTTATTGATTGACCTTCTACCCAAAGAAGCAGTCGTTTAAAGTGAAACTATATTTTCTTTCTGGAATTGCTCCAGAAAGAAAGGCAGAAAGACAGGTAGACACATGTCACAATCTGGCTAATTCTATTTCCATTTCTAAGGGATTTGAAACATGAAATGGAGAGAAAGAAAGAATGAGAGACACAGAGAGAAGGGAGAGAGGGAGGGAGGATGGGAGAGAGCGAGAGAGAAGGGAAGATGAAAAACTGGAGAGAAGGGGAGAGAGAGACAGAGAGAGCAAGAGACAGAGAGAGATCCAGACACATAGAAAGATGAATCAAGAGAAGTCTGTCTTTAGTGCCAATAGAACAACATAATGTACCTCAGTGTCTATTCTGCCAGCTGTACTGAGAAGTAGAAGACACTTCCTGCAGCAAGAGTGAAGAATGCACTGGAAATGCATAGAGAAAAAAATGGAAGAAATGCTGTCTTGATGGCATGTGATACCTAGTTTGCAGTAGATTCTAATACAGTAGCCCCCTCTTATCTGTGGTTTTGCTTTCTACAGTTTTAGTTACCTATAGTCAACCACAGTCAGAAAATATTAAATGGAAAATTCCAGAAATAAACAATTGAAAAATTTTAAATGACACACCATTCTGAGCAGTGTGAAGAAATCTCTGGCCCTTTTGCTCTGTCCTACCTGTGAGATGAGTCACCCCTTGTCCAGCATATCCACGCTGTATACACTACCCAGGCCCTCTCAGTTATCAGATCGACTGACGTGGTGTCAAAGTGCTCGTGTTCAAGTAACCTTTATTTTACTTAATAATGGCCCCAAAGCACAAGAATAGTGATACGGATGATTCAGATATGCCAAAGAGAGGCCATAAAGTGCTACCTTTAAGTGAAAAGGTGAAAGTTCTCAACTTAAAGAAAGAAGCAAAATCGTTTGCTGAAGTTGCTAAGACCTATGGTAACTTTTAATATAGTGTATTATTATAATTGTTCGATTTAATTATTATTATTTTTAATCTCTCACTGTGCCTAATTTATAAATTAAACTTTATCATATGCATGTTTGTATGTACGTATGTATATGATAAAACATTTTATACATAGGGTTCAGGCATCCACTGGGGGGTCTTAGAACATATCCCCAGAGGATAAGGGGGGACTACTGTATGAATTTTATCCTTGTCTTAAGTTCTTTGAGACACACTAAATTTTTTCAACTTAAGCAAGTTGGGTGGGCTTCTGTTACATGCAACACAAAGAATCCTCATTTTTGTGAAATAAAATTAGGTAAGAGAGAGTGATAATCGTAGAATAAATGTTCTGAAAAGTAATTTAGGAGTAAAGTTTATAGTGAATAAAGCAACACTAAATTAGAAAACACCAAGTAGTTATGATTTAGATATATTCATGTAAATATTTCATATCAAGAGAAATTTTATCTATAGAGGAAGACCCCAGATAGACATTCCTGGCTAAGACAGTAAGCTAGAGTAGACAATTAGGTATGACAATTCAAAACTGTTTAGAATTTATAGTTGTTCATCCATCTCTAATTTACCACAGAGCACTCTTGTAGGTAGAGTCACTGTTGTAAATGATGGGCTGTCAGGAATTGGATTAGTGAGATTTAGCATTTTTCAACCCATTTTCTCATAATGACATCCCATCCACTTGTAATTTCAATCTGTATGTGCTATCTATATTTGTTTTATATTAATGGTCTGGCACAATTTCATGTTGCAATAAAAATCTTTATTGATAACTTCTCCCCAAGAGCTTTTGGATAAGAATGCTATTTTGATTAATAAGAGCTCAGGTCTCTGTTAAATGTCCCTATTAATAATACACTGAAGGTGCTCAAAGGTGAGTGTCGGTAGTTCTTTGGCCAGCACTTGATCTTACACATATCTCTGACCTCCACACGCACAGAGATACACAAACATCAGCTATGCACCAAGACAGCAGTCAAATACCTGTCCTTAGTGAGCAGAGAACAATGCAAAAGGTACATATGCAGTTTAGAAAGAAAATAGAACTTGTTACATGCTGAAGAAAACAGTAAACTACTGACTGGCCATGATTAGAATTTATCAGAGAAGCAATAAGAATAGCTCTTTTATTTTTGCTACAGGTTTGATCTTGGTTAAATAAGTAAAAAAAAAAAAAAAAGACAATTAATTTAATCTTTCTGCTTGCTTGAAGCTTTGAGGAAGAAAAGCAGTCTAAATGCAAAATTTCATTACTTCTATTGTTTCTATATTTTAGAAGGAAAGAGCAGCAATCTACTCCCACATACCTCAGTTATTCCCCTTTCCTCTCAACATCCATATGTCTTATCCAGGTTGAGTTTATAAAATGTAGCAGAGGATTAATTGATCATTAAATGAATCTAAAAAATATTGTGGGGCTTTCATCATAATTTTTAAACAATTAACATAAATTGATTATCTCTACTACTTGGACTCATGGCTTGGTTAAAAGTAGTTCATCTTTGCTAAAAATATGTTTTAAGGTGAACTTTACACTCTACCAATATAGCTAACACTGCATCAAATCAAATGTATAAATATATTTCTCTTCTTTACTAGTTTTCCCATTTTTTCCTTTCCGTAGGTGTGAATCTTACTGAATGGTAGGCCCCACCTTTGTTCCTTTTGTATGCTTTCCCCAAAGAATTTATGTTACATGAAGCCACTGACTACTGTATCAGTACAGACGACACACATCCTGTTTGGAGCATGCCTCTACTTTTACTCTTCATTATAAAATTAGAGATATTTAATTTGGGGAATTACATAACTCTAAAACTACTTAGAGGCTGTATTCTTTACTTCTTTTAGATTACAAGGGAGTAAATTATGACAAAATAGCTTATCTGATGTGACAAAAGAGAAGCAGAACTAAATGGAAATCTGTGCTCCTGTTCTGTTGCTCATTTTAAATTTGCACATGAAGTTACACTATATCATAAAATAATCCTTTTTATCATCAAATATTTAAAAGCAGTGAGGTGAAATACATTTTTAAATCAAATGTCACCTTTTTAATTCACTCAGTAGTCTAAGATTTATACAATTTTTTGTTGCTTGGAAATTGTTTACCAATATATAGAACTTTTTGATTAATGCAATTGGAACCCATAGTTGAAAATTAAATTGACATTAGAAATAAAAATCACAACAGACTACTTCAAACATCTATAGTAATATCTACTAAAATCTGGATGAAGGAAATACTTTTAGAAAATTAGAGTTTTTTTAAGAATGCATGAAAAATAGAAAATGTAAGAGGTAAGTAAGAAAGGATGAAATGGACGGAATAAGCAACATGATAATTTTCATAAAAGTCCAGGCTGAGAAAATTGCAGGGTGAATTCAAGTTAAAATTTAATCCAGTCTAGGCATAAATGATTTTTATATAGCCAGCATATCACTAATATCAAAGTCTGACAAAAATAAACATTAAAACAGTAAAATTTAGGGGGCCAACACTGTGTTTGAGTGCTTACGTTTGGCATGCTCTGCTTCAGTGACTTGGGTTTGGTTCCCAGACACAGACCTACACCACTCATTGGTGGCCATGCTGTGGTGGCAACCCACATACAGAATCGAGGAAGATTGGCATGGACGTTAACTCAGGGCAAATCTTCCTCAAGCAAAAAGAAAGTAAAAAATAAATTTAACTTATGGATGTTTGACTTCATAAAATATTAACAAATATAATTCAGCAGTACATTAAAGACAAGTGAGTTCATTCCAGAAAAGTAAGAATAGATTATTCATTCATGCAATTCAACTTATTAATAGAGAAAACAGGCAAATGCCGTAGAGAGGCAGTTCACAAAAGAAAACAACAAAAACAACAAACATTATATAGGAAAAAGAGAGAGATAAGTGGACCTCTCCAGAAATCAATGAAATATGTATCTAAACACTAAAATAACATTTCACCTTCAATTTATTAAAGATTAAATCAATTATAATTAGTGACATTGAGGTTCAAATAAACAAGTACTTTATTTTAACCTTTTTTTAGGACAATTTAATATACATACGTAAATTTTGTGTGCGAACATTCTCACTGAGCTAACACATGTTCCAATCTTCTATTTTATATGGGATGCCATCACAGTGTGGCTTGACCAGCGGTGCTAGGTCTGTGCCCAGGATCCGAACCTGCAAACCCTGCGCCACCAAAGCAGAGTGTGCAAACTGAACCACTATGCCACCAGGCAGGTGCCTATATATATATATATATTTTTAAAGAGTGTATTTTCTGTTAAGAAATTCTATTGCTAGAAACTTATCCTATGGAAATAATTGTTAATATACTCAAATATTTAACTACAATAATATTGAAAGCATTTTAAAATAATATGATAGAAGATTGGTTAAATAAACAAAATTGATTGCATACTTTATATAATTTAATGATGCTGTTTAAGAATAATATACTAATCATTATAATGTGCTCAGTAAAAAATAAAATCAATTTACAAAGCAATATGCTTCCACGTCTCTTAGGCAAAGGGCTTATAACCCTACACACACACGCTCACACACACACACAAATGCTCACACACACAAATGTTGGGAAGAAATTACACATATGTGCATTATTCTGAGAGGAAGGTCTATAAATTTCATCAGATTTTCAAAGGCAATTATAATCTCCAAACATTCAAAAGAATGTTATATAATAATCAGGAAGGTCTTGCAATTTAGAGAACACTGGTGATTTTAATGTTTTATTAGATGTTTAATTAATTTTATGGTGTTTAAAATTAAGAGTATATTATCACTATTAATGAATAGCTTACATAAACAATGCATACACATTGAAACCAAATAGTTATAAAAATAAACTTTAGACTAATGTTAGAGGCTGTTATAAAAATTCCTTCAGTGCACAATCTTCTTTGTATTCACAAGTAACTTTTTGACATGCCTTAAAAACCTGTTGAAACACATTTACTGATCCTTTTCTTATGAGTTTCCTTGGAAGCATTCCTGATTGTGCTCTGAAAATAATTAACAGAAATTAGTGGTACATGATAGGCCATACAATGTGTTTTAGCCCAGTTCCCCTGAGAAGCAAACACCAAGACACGATTCAATATGTAAGGATTGTGTTAGAGGAACTGGCTATGGGAGAGAAAGTAAGGGGGCTGGACAGGCTGAGAGGGCAATGCAAGTCTGACCTTGAGTGCAAGAGAGGGAAAAAAGTTGGATGGAAACATCCTAGACTCCCGCTCAGTGTAAGGCATGTTTGGCACAGCCTTGGGGAGCCTTCAAGCCAAAGATGGTCATGAGAGAAGATTGGTTTTTACCAGAAGCACATTTGCCTTAGCATCCCTGTTGTATTGAGTCTTGGCTGGGAGCTCCCCATGGAGTATGTGTGCCTGCAAAAATGTGGTGAGGGATTTCAAAGTGCAACAGCTGGCTCATCCATTAATTATACCATCAAGGCTGCCACAATTACTATATCTTAATACTTACTCTAAAATTATTTATATAATTTATTATATATTAATTTTCCATTTATTTACTCATATTTATTTTACATAATTGTTTCTATGTATGCACATGGTATACATTGTATATATGTATATTACATACACAAATACATAGAAACAAATAATTATTCATATATAAATATATAGTATATACATTCTTCTCAGATACAACATTTACTTAAACTTCTGCCTGAAAACTTCAAAGAGCAGTATATCATTATCTATGACTAATTACAGGTTTCAGAATATAACAACATTTTATATACTGTGTAAAGTTCACAATAGATAAAATGGTTACTATCTCACATACTTTAGAAATTCAAATTTTCTAGAAATTAATGATTATAAAGATCAGCAGTATAAGAAATAGGAAATATGTCCATGTTAGCGTGCAGAATAGTAGTAGATTGGGAGACAAGCTCTTAATTACTAAAAAAATTTAGTGGCATGTAAGTCCATACAAGTTGCAAGTTTCTATTTATTCTTTCTCTAGTTTTGGCATTTCTTTTGTAATAAATGTATTCATTTCAATTAACCAAATTTGTTGACACAAATTTCATAACATTGTGTTTTAAACCCCTATTTTATCAATAATTTTATCCTCCTTCATTCTGTACTTCTGTTCATCAGTCACACCAAAACAGCACATCTTCCTTTCAACTACATTTTCTTGCCCTTCAATTTTTGCTATTGTTTTTGTTTTTTATTTTATTGATTTCTATCTTTATTTCCTCTCTTATTTCTTTGATTTTTATCTCGCTCTTTTTCCAATTTCTTCAGGTGTTTTATTCTTTTTTCTTCTTTTCCGGAGACTGAAAGTTAAGTTTTCTAAATGTTAATTGATATTCACAGTTTTCATGTGATCACTGTATGTTTGCATGTTCACAGACTGGAGTGACCACATAAAAAATTTGTCTAGCTGAACATTGGGGAATACTTTTTGGTCTTTTAAATTAATGGAAGATAGAACATGGTCCATTGATGGCCTTTCCCTGGCCCTTACTCACCCCTCTCAGCTTGTGAGGAGTAAGTCAGAGAAAGTGTACGGCTTTTATGGTAAGTGGGCCTGGATAGTTTTTGATCATCATTGATGCAGTTGAGAGGTCAGTCTGTCCAGTGGATGCTGCGGATAATTAAGATTGATATGAACAGTATTTTTAGCATGCTCAGCATATACAAACCAGCTGACGTGTTCAGACTGTTAACATACTTTCCATGTGTTCAGATATGCTTTGCTATAGGAATAATGAAAATGGAAAAACTCCCCAAGCTAAAATAAAAGAAATATTAAGTTAATGAATTTAAATTGTCCATATTTTGGGTCTGGGTCTTTATTACATTGTCTAGAAAAAAACCCACTTCTTTTTTGTAACCTGACATTCTTATTTAGGTAGTAAATGCAAATGTCTGTAAAATCAAGAGTTTATTGGTTCAGCTGATGGGAATGCCATTGGCTCAAAAACAACTCAGAAATATTTTATTATTTCTGGCAGTTTTTTCTTAAAACTTATTTCTTAACCTTAACAATTTCCTTCTCATCCTGTGCTTCAAGGAGTCAGCGCAACTGCAGCCTGTCGTTGCCAGGATACATGTGCAGACACTGTCTGATGAAAGAGCAGTGTAACAGCTTGATTTGTCATCAAAATGGAGTCATCTTGAGGGAAAAGTGATTTGGTGAGTGGCAACTAGAATTTGCAAATGCTGATTCTCCTCTAAGTTAACAAAACAAAATTTGTAGCAAGTTGATACCATGAGCACGTGTGTGTGTGTGTGTGTGTATCTGTATATGGAAATATAGATGTATGGATATGTATTTCTAATGTGAAAGCCACATGAGAAAAAAATGACAATTTATAATTGATATGAGGTTAAGTAGTTGTATTTCCTATATAGAATCAGCAGATAATGAAATCACATTATTTCCAGTATTAGCTTGTCATACCTGCTTAGTCTTATCAAACCAATAGTGTCGTAACAATTGACTTGTTTTTCATAGTTAATAAACATTACCCTTAAAGAATTTCCAGAAGAATCTTAAATAACCTATGATTGCTGAATTCACCATTTGCTATTTCCACATCATTTCCAAAACGAACATCATTTCGAAAGACTATTTACTAAAGAGTGTCTCTAAATGAATTTCAGCATTGTGACCAACCCTACGACAATGCTCTTCGAAATGTCCACTGGTAAGAGTTCTCCAGGAGATGGAGTTCTCTGCAGTCCTAAAAGATAGTTCAAAGACTTGCATAATATTTCTCTGTGGAAGCACGATATTTTTAGAAATTTTTAAATTATTTCCTACTCCATTAACGCTATGCAGAAAAACTTGTATGTAGTAAACTAAAATACCAAAATAGTATTTTCTCATTATAACTTGATTAATTGTGTTGCATAGAATCCTTCTTAATTTTATAGTTATATGTAGTTATTTTTTTACCTATTAACTTTTAATGGAATGAAAGTGATCAAAGATGATTCATAAAGAGGGCTAAAAATGAGAGGGAAAAAGAGATTCAACTTTTCAGTGTACTAGGAAATTAAAATCATAAAGGAGTTGTGACGTGACTTATGGCTCATTTACTGTTTAAAAATTGCAAACATTCTGTAAATTAAATTCCCTCAGTGCTCCACACTCACCATATTTTCAAAAAGGGCACATATACAGATCTTATCTTTTCTAAGATAGAAAAACTCTTAAAGAAATTTCAAGTTGTAAGAAATTTCTGTGTCAAAATCTTACGTAACATATAGACATTTAATTGAGGATATTAATTTCTGTACTCTAGATGCTGACACATAATCATTTAACATTCATGTCAGTGACAGATATTTATTTCACCCTGCAAGCTATAACATATAAAAATTTAATTATGGATATTCATTTCCTTCTTTTAGCCTTGATATATACCCATTTAACTATCACATCATAGATACATATATTTTCACCAATGCAAGCTGTGAAATGTTAAAATTAAATTGCAGACAGCCATTGCCTTGTTCTAGTTCCAGGCACATAAAAACCAGGCACCAAATTATAGACAAACAGATATTTTACTGTCAGATACTTTTATTAAATGATATTTTCAATCATTAGTAAGTGAATATTTAATCTTTCAAAGGATAACTATAACTATAAATTTATCTATGATGAATTATTGAACAAACAAATGAAACAAAAATGATTTAATACATCAAAAATAAAGCTTAAAATAGATTAACTTTTTGTAAAAATGAAGCATGTGTTATAAAATGTCAAGCCATAGAAAAAAGCACACAAAGTTAAAACTTCACACCAAAATTCTAATACTTGAAGATAGTCTCTGACAAAATTCACTTATGTTGTAAAGAATATCTCTCTACTGCACATAAAGAGATGCAAAGATAGAGATAGGTAGATGGTAGATAGATAGATAGGTAGATGATAGATGGTAGATAGATAGAAGCAGAGAAACATATAGATACAGAAAAACAAAAAAACTACTGCTTTAGAAAAAAATGATTAAAATGCCATTGAGTTTAAACAAAAAAAATGAAGCTGAAGACAAAGTGCAGAAATTAATGAATTTCAGATAAATCTTGTTTTACACAAGGATATAGTTACTATAAACTCTATTTAAATGTAGAAAACACATCCAAACTGTGTGGCTGCTCATTGGCTCACCAGAGAGCGCGTTATAATTACTGATGCCTGAGTCTCACTTCCATAGGTTCTGATTTAATTGGTCTAAGAGGACGCAGCTGGATTATCAGGAGTTTTAAACGTGATTCTAAAGTGAAGGCAGAGTTGAGAAACACTGCTCTAAAGCAGGGAAAGCTATAGTGAAAATCTGGAGTTACGTAAAGTTAGAAAAAGTTGTAAATCTTGTAATTTTAAACACCTTTCAACAGTATTAAATTATACAACAACATAAAAGAAAAGAAATTAGCAGATTTACCCTTCTATTATTAATTTCTCACCTCCCAAGTATTTTTTTACTTTATTGACTAGGAATGAAATATATGTATATAATCAAAGAATTCCTATAGTTGTTTAATCTTAGTTATTTGAATTGGTTCAATGACACAAAAATCCTTTCAGTATGGTTTCCTCTTCCCCCTTTGCTTTTAATCATATCTTGAATGGCTGAATTTAATTGTTGTTTTCTTTCCATCCTTACATCTATTCATGCAACCATTTATATATTTATCTCATGTATTTATGCTATAGTTTCTTAAGTTAGAGTTCTTGGCAATAAAATTCTTGGTTTACACTGTTTATCAAAACATTGTAGGTTTTACTTTACAGTTTACATTATAACCTTTGAATATTGCTGTAGAGAAATATGAAGTAAACCAGAATTTTTCCTGTTTTGAGTGACCTTTTTTTGCCTGTTCATATGTTCATAAATCTTCTTTCTTCATTAAGGTCTAGAACCTTAATCTCATGATGTTTATAATCATGTTCTTTTTTCTGGTAAATGATACTTCAGTATGACGTGTCTCAAGTATTTATTTCAACCAATGTTTCTTTTTTAATTCCTTGTGTGTTTGTGTCTGTATGTTTCTATTTTGTTTTGCTTTCCATTATAACCAATTATGCACATAATGAATTTCATTTGTCTTCAATATCTATAATTTTAAAAGAGATTCTTGCTTCTTTGTGAAGCAAAGAATAAGCAAAAGAGCTTGCGTGGAAAACAATAGAGGAATGACAAGCAATAACTCCTTCTACTCAGGCCAATAAGTGGAATTTCCTAGAATCTAAGAAGCTCTCTGAGAGCTTCTTTTGTATTCCCCTATTGCAAGGTAATCATTATCCTGAATATTATGTTAAATTCATTAAATTTCTCTATAGGATTATTATATATTTTCATTCCTAAGCACTATATAAAAATTTTCAACTATGTAAATAAATTCATTCCAGATATATTCATTTATGATGTTTCTTTTGCTCAAAGTTATGTTTTTGAGATGAAGGTATGCTAACAAATGTACTTTATCTATTGTGTAAATATTTCACATATTTTTAAAATATGTTTACCTCATGATGGACATTCCAATTTTTTCCAAATATTTTAGAAGAAGGCTGTTATAAACTTTCTCACATATATTTTCTGGGCCATGTATATGAATCATTAAGGGTAAACATAACATAATAATATATGATGATGTTCACTTTACTGAGTAATGTCAAATTTTTTAAAACAGTCTTTTAAAATTTTTACTCCCCCAAACAGGAGATAAGAATTACATATATATCATATATCATATATCTTATATATCCTCACCTACATTTTACTTTCTCTAACTTTTTTTTTAACAATCTGGTACATGTAACATAATATAAAATTATGGATTTAGTTTTCATCTTGGGTTACTAATTTTACTAAAATTATCTTGTTTTGTTTTGATTAAAATACCACAACTTACCTATTTCCATTGCAAAGTAAGTTTGTATGTATGTATGAGTTTGTTGCTAGGTTCTGTATGCTATTGTTTTGGTCATTTTATAGTCCTGTATCAGTACCAACTTCGTTAGATTTGTCCTTATATATTTATACTTTTAAACAATTATAAAAGCTGAAAGCAAATAATAAGGCCTTGAATAAAATTATAAGGACTTCAAGTCCTTACCTGAGATGATAGGAAATTATTTGAGGGTTTTACGGAGAGGAATGATAATCTGATTTAAATTTTAAAACAATTTAGAATAGACTAAATCTCTTCTAACTCACAAAAAAGGGAGAATAGAATTACAGGGAGTCAGGGAAGAAGCATGAAAAGTATGGAGTCTGATTTAAAAGTTTTGAAAATAACTCAGACAGAAAAATACAGAATGACTCTTGTTGGTAAAGACAGTGGGATTTTTTTGAAAGAAAAAAATTGAGCATAGTCCCAATTTTTCACTTTTTTTCTTATTTATTTATTTATTGCCTAAGTAATTAGAAATATTAGGTTACCATTTTCTGAGATAAAGGAGAGTCCATGAAGATAAAGTTGAAAGGAAGGAAATCTAAGTTTAATTTTGGATCTCTTAAGTACGAGGTGTTTATTTTATATACACATGGCTGTGTTGAGTAATCAGATATTCAAGTCTGAAGCCTAGTGATAGATGCTGGCTTAAAATATAAATTTGGAAATAACCAGAGAATGAAAGACATTAATGTTCTAGTACTGATGAGGTCAACAAAATAGAAAAAAAAGTACATCTGAAGAGTAGTTTTGGAGCCTGTCAACACTGATAGTTCTAGACATGGAATAGCCATCAGTAGAGACTGAGAAAGAATACTCACAAAGCAAGAGGAGAACCAGGAGTATGTGATCTCCTGGCTGACAAAAAAAAGAAAGTGCTGCAACGGGGAAGGAGGGATCTACTGGGGTCAATGCTGCTAAGTAACATTAAATCTGACAAGTGACCTTTGAATTTGTTAGGACACAGATCATTGATGGTCATCATTACAGCTGTGTTAGTGGAGGCAAAAGCCTGGATGGAGTAAGTACAAGGGAAAACTGAAGAAGAAAAGACAGAGAAAATGTGTGTAAAAAATTCTTTTGAGTAGTAATGTTATAAAGAGGAGGTAAGAAGTTGGATGTAAGCTAGTCGGGGAATTAGGATCAAAAGATGCTTTTAGTTTGTCGGTGTTTTTAAACACGGTAGGAATGATCACATGTTTGCTTGCTTATTGAAAGATAAGAATAGAGAAACTCCGAAGATGCAGTAGATAAAGGCAATAACAGAAGGAGTGGTGCCTTTGATTAGTCAAGAAGAGATGGAATCTAGTGTGCAAGTGCAAAGTTTGGCCTTTCCTGGGACTCATCACCATTCATCCACAGTAACACGGGCACAGGCAGAGAATGTGGGTACAGTGCAAGGAGATGAGAGCATGGGAATTTGTAGAAATTGTGTTCTTCTCCCTTCCATTCACTATCTAAAAGAAAACAAGTACTTCAGTTGTAAGCGACAATAGGGGAGGATTTGTATGTATATAAAAAAAATAAAATTATACTACGCAATCACCTAAGACACTAGAATAGTTAATATTTTCTCAAAATATATGTCTTCTGGGCAATGCTCGGGGTTGTTTGGATGACCACCTCTTCACTCTGTTGCATAGGGAGGGATTCCTGCCCTAAATGGGATGAGAGGGTTGAACATAGAACATCTGACCCTGCATGGACAAGGTTAACAGCAGTTTATTAGTCACTTTTACTCGTAGGCTGGGGGAAGACCAGGAGACATGCGGGCTACACAGGGGTTACACTGAGGAACAGAGTAAACAAGCAGGGGTTGTGGGAGGCTGGCTTTGTAGTAACAAGAGGGTGGGTGACACCTGGTTCCTGCAGGAAGATGTGACTGGCTTGTTTGAATAATTTCATGAACTAGTGGGAAAGTGAAACACATTAGGTTGAGGATGATCTGGCTGATAGTGGAACTAGCTGAGTGGAGAGCCTTTTGCCGATGGATAGAGGGCATATTTGGTGAAAGTGGGTAACTTGTGGCTGAGACTTTGAGGCTCTGTGATGCTCAAAGATGTCAAGATAGCACTAAATATTGAATCTTAATTTTTGGACTTATACCACAATGGCCACAGTGGTTAGCAGTGAATTTAATATCATACTAGTCAAAATATTTGCACACTTTTTGTTCCACCAGCTGTATTTATTTCTCTTATATTGTCATCTTTAAATGCCCTTGACTATTCCTTAGACTTTTTAAGAGGAACATTTTATCTAAAATATCTATGAAATTATCTGTAACTTTTTCATTACAGTCTTGTTGTGTTTCTACGGATAATTTTCCCCCAATTCCTTCCTGATTCTTCTCACTCTGCTCATCCCCCGCAGTCCACAAGATGCCTTTGTTTTGATTGGTATCTTTGAAAGAGTTCTATATACTTCATCAAATAGTGTTGGTTTGGAAGGAGGAGGAAGTAGGCTGGGATGACCCACAACCTCTGCTTTCTCATGTTCTTTCAAACACGTACTTGCCAAGTCTATTATTGCTTTAGGGATACGCCTTCCCCTCAGTTTTTATGATTTTGCAAGTCTATTTTACTCACAGCAATGAGCAATATCATATGTGTCACAGCCGTTTATATAGTAATGGAGCCCGTTCACTCAATCGCCACACTTTTCACAAAAGGCAAAAGACTAGGGAGAGATAATAGAGACGTTAAGTATAATATAATAAGCATAGAGTCCCCTTCAGTTCCAACTCCTCTATTACCTTGCAGTTTGAATTGAGCCTCTCTGCACCTGGGGAACCTGGTCCATAGCCCTAGGCTCATCCTCCTAATCAAAGGATCAGTGAGAGAAATTTATGTTGGTGAAAATGTCAAGAAAATTAGAATCCTTTTAGAGGCATAGGTCACATATGTTAACTCTTAAGTTGCTGACTCACTTTGGTATAGACACAGTATGTGGCTATGGCAATGTCTTTGCTCCGTCACAAATTGTGTTTTTCCCTTTCTCTCTTTTTTTCATCTGTTCTCATTGGTGTTTATGGAAGAAGAATGGGAAAGGTATTTCTATACTCCTCTCTTTAACTGGAGATGAATTTCTATCTACGGATAAAATTTGTTTTAAATTGTGAATGAAAACAATTTAAGTGGAAACTAAAGGTGGAGAAAGAGTTAAACTTTTTTTAAATGTCTATAACTTTCTAGGTACTGTCAAGAATGGCCCTCAGCAATGTCAGCAAAACTGGCAGAGTAAGGATTTCCAAAATCTCTTCTTCATAAAAGCAATAAGAAAACTGGCAAACATTGTCACAATAAATTATTACATAATGCTAGAAATTCACCAAAGACTTAGAGCAAACCAGGGAGCATTTATTTAAGAAAAACAGCTTAATCTCTGTAAGAAGAGTGAACTTTGTGGTGCTTTAACTTTCAATACTCCCTATGCTTGCTCTCCATTTCCATGATAGCCTAGGAAACTAACAGGCATTCACAGTGAAAACCAGCACCTGGAAGCCACTGGTGGGAGCAGAACAAGATTGGAGCTCCTTTAAAGCCTCATTCTGAGAGAATTAATAATATTTGACTTTTCTGGTGGGTTCCCTGGAAGACCTCACTTGCAAGGATGTGTGAATTTGACATAACTCCAAGCTTTCCCAGTGTGAAAAGCCTTTTTCTTGGGAAGAAGGGGCATTAAAAACAATTAAAGGTAATTGTTTAACTTTGTGGCTTCCTGAGGTGGTGAATAAAGTTGGAGAAAACAATAGACTAATCAAAATGTTAAAAGGAAAAGTTGGGAAATAAGACATACAGAATGTCTTTGAAAAACTCTGACACATTCCTTGGAATCTGAAAGGCCATACACGTGCATAGGGCTGTGAGCAAGCATGCCCAAGGCTGTGCACAGACTTAAGAAAGGCCTGAGAATGAGGCTCTGCACAAGTAGGAAGTGAAGGTTAAGACATTGTTGTCAATTCCCTGGCTGAGTGTTGGAGGCATGCTCCAGTATATATGTAGAGCCTTTTAGCAAGCTCTGGGGGATTTATTGGTACTAGGCATTTACGGAAATCTCTGTCCAATAATTAGATTACTGTTAAGCTACCCAAGCAGAGACTTCAGGCCACACACAACAAAAAAATACTGACTTTACAAAATTAGATAAGAAAAATTATGGTAATTAAACTATGTATTATTGGCACAAGAATAGACATGTAAATCAATGCAGTAAAATTGAGAGTAGAAATAAACCCATATATCCCTGGTCAAGTGATTTTTGACAAGGATGCTAAGAAAATTCTATGGGAGAAAGTACAGTCTTTTTAACAAGTGGTGCTGAAACTGGATATTCACATGCAAAATGAATAATTTGTACCTCTACCTGACATTATATAAAATTTTAACTCAAAATGGATCAAAGAGCTAAATGTAAGAGCTAAAACTATAAAAGCCTTATAAGAAAACCGAAATGTAAATCTTCATAGATGCAAATCTTTAGAACTGTGGAGTGGGCAATGGTTTCTTAGATATGACACTGACACATAAAACACAAGCAACCAAAGAAGAAATAGATAAAGTGGACTTCATAAAAATTAAAAACTTTTTTCCTATGAAGAACATTATCAAGAAAGTAAAAAGACAACTCAAAAAATGGGAGAAATATTTGAAAATCATACATCTCATGAGCATCTAGTATCTTGAATATATACATAATTCTTACAGTTCAACAAGAAAATAACAAATAACTTGATTTTTTTAAATGTACAAAGGATTTGGATAAGAATTTTTCCAAATAAGATGTACCAATGGCAAGTAAACACGTGAAAAGATGCTTAACATCATTAAGAAATTGTAAATCAACAAATAATATATCACTCACAGCCACTAGGTTGGCTATAATGAAAAAAGACATATGATAACAAGTGTTGGAGAGCATGTGGAAAAATTTGAATCCTTACACATTACTGGAGAGAATATAAAATGGATGTCCACCTGGAAAAGAGTTTGACAGTTCCTCCAAAAGTTAAACATAGGGATATCATATGGCACAGCAATTCTACTACTAAATATATACCCAAAGGAATTGAAAGTATATGTTCACTAAATAAAACTTGCATATGAATGTCCACAGCTGCATTATTCATAATAAATAAAATCGGAAACAACCCTAATGTCCATCAACTGGTCAATGAATTAAAAAAGTGTGACATATCCACGCAATGGAATATTTGCCAGCCATAAAAGTGAATGAAGTACTGAAATGTGCTCCAACACAAGTGAATACTAAGCTAAGTGAAGAAGTCAAACACAAAAGACCACATGTTTTATGAGCCATTCTTATGAAATATCCAGAATAAACAAATTCATAAAGACAGAAAGCAGATTAGGGATTGCTAGGGGCTGGAAGGAAGATGGAATTGGGAATGATTGCCAATGGATATAGATTTTCTTTTTGTATAATATAAATGTTCTGGAATTAGATAGTGGGGATGGTCACAGAGCCCTGCGACTATACCAAAAACCATTGGACTGTACACTTTAAAAGGCTGAATTTTTACGGCATGTGAATTATATCCTAAATGAACAATAAAATAATGCATCCAGATAAAATCAATGGCTACTAAAACTATGAGGTGAAAGGTTAATGAGGAATTTTTTAATAGATGGATCTGTCTGACAATCTCTGAACATTATTCAAAGTAGGACAGACATACCTTAAGTGCCTCCTGATATAATGCACTGGGAAAAACATAACCCATTTAAGAAACATTCTTTTTAAAAGAATTGAACTTGAATTTGTCAACTCTATGACCACCAGTTTTCAGGAAATATGAAAGAGGGAGAAGCATGTTAAATAGCACCATAAGAATACAAGAAATCAAATCAAGAAAGTGGAGAATTCTACAAGAAAGTGACTCAATTTCTTTAATAAGTAAGTGGTTTGAAGTGAAGGGACTGGGAATACAGATTCATGGAGACCTAAGATGTAAGAAACATAAAAATTTGAACAAGAAAAAAATATTTTTCAGACAAGCTAGGAAAATGTGCACAGATTGGACATTAGACGATACTAAGAAATTATCATACCTCATAAAATTAACAGTAATTCCTTAATATCATCTAACGCTAAATCTGTGTAAATTTGCACAGACTTGACTCTGAGTGACAATGGGCTCTTGGGATTCATAATACTATTTCTTCCCCTTTCATGTATGTTTTAAAATTTCCATAATACAGAAGTTTTATTAAAAAATAAACATAATACTCAGCAGCAATGGGTTAATATTAGTAAGTTCATCTACTGATCTGGGACTCTTTAACTGGAGAAGGCATTACTGATTCAGTAGGAAGATTTGGGGCTTTGAGTCAGAAAGGCCTAGGTCTGAATATGACTCTGTCACGTATAAGCACTATTACCTTGGGCAAGGTACTTACTGTTCTGCATCTGTTTTCCCATCTGTGAACAAGGATAGGATTACCTACTTCAGAAGGGATTTGGAGGAACAAGTGAAATGTTATATATAAAAGGGTCATCACTTTATAGTGCCTGGCGTAGAATAAATGCTCTATAAATGTCAACTACCTTAAACCTGGTCGTGAAAGCAGTGACCTCTACTGAACCTGATTTCTAAAAAGAAGTTATGTTTGTTTTCAATTCTATGTTAATTCTCACAAAAGAAGGCCAATTAATAGTCATTCCCTAAGTCCTCATGCATCTCCGTACTGTATTCGGGAAACCAAAATATCTAATTCACAATATTTGAAAGTAAATTAATTTCCAATGGTTACAAGTTCTTAAAGGGGCTGCTTGATAAAAGATATGCCTATTTCGAACAAAATCATTGATGGTAAAAATGCCAAGAAGCTTATTTCTGAAGAAGAAAAGCATGCATTTTAAGATACTTGAGAGGAAAGAAATAAAACTCAAACTCTTATATTCATTAACGGTAAACTCAAGACAGATTTTTGAAAATGTGTTCCTGTATGAGATTAGCTCTCTTTCAACTAAATTCCAGACACTATACCTAAACTTTTATAAGCATTCTTACTTTACTTCAACTTCCTTGTTCCCAACTTTGAATCATTTATCACATTGTTTCCAAGAGCCAGGAGCCATTCAGATAGTTTTTATTTTAAAACTATGAATCATTTTCTTACATATAGATTGCATTTCTCACTGTAGAGGATAAAGAGAAGGGACGTGATCCCAAGATTCAAATTGTATAATCTCCTCTTCTTTATGGCTTGCTATTATCTTTGTCAATGATTGTCACTCTATTTTCTTCGTAATCAATAACATACATAGTTTTATATTCCCCAAGTCTTTACAGCTCTATTTCTGTTTATTTTCCTCTAATATTTGACAGAAAGTTGGAATATATTCCTTGTGGAAAAAAGCAGTCTTCAACAATTTTTTATGTGTATACTTTCTTTATCTTTACATATTTGCTAGCAAATGTCATGACTTTTGTGATTTCTCTGAGGAAAAATATTTTCCCTGGTACACTTCTGCTTCTCATATTTTGGGAGCCTAACTGAATAAATCATGGAAGTTCAGCTTATAACTGGGGAAACTAAATTGATTTAAGCATTCCATTAGTCCTTATCCTGACCCTGAAATTACTTAGTAATATAAAATTAAATACACTTAAACTAAATATAGTTTCAAATCAGTTTTCTGTTTATTATAAAATTAATAGAAGCTAATCATAAAAAATGAAATAAAATCATTTAGACTGAAACAAAAAAAGAAAATAGAATAAAAGCTACATTTTCCTTACCAACTCATCAATCTTTTCAACCAGAAATGTGTATGTGTGTTATTTTAAAGCAAAATACTATATGTATTATTGTACCACCTGCTTTCCATTAACAGCATACTTTAGTGATATTTCCATATCAGGACAGATAGATGTGAATCATTTGCTTTAAAGGCTCTACAGTATTCCAATTTAAAACTGTACTATGATTAATTAGACCTATTTAGATAAGTTTATTTTTATTCACAGATTGATGATATTGAAGACAATGCAACCATAAATATCCTTCGATTTATTTCATGGCAAAGTAGTGTATCTTCTTAGATTGATGGATTGCTAATGTAAACATTATATTTATGTCCAAATCTGCTTCCAAGATGTTTGCCCCAGTTGACACTAACACCAACAAAAGTACCAGTATCTGCTTTCTCATATCTTAGCAAACACTTGGTTTTATGAAATGTATGCAAATTTTATTTTACTCTGATAGGTAAAAGTATTTTGGAACTTTATTTCATATATTTTTCAGATTATAAGTGAGATAAAGCATTTTCACATATTTGAGGGATATTTATTTTTATTTTGTTTAATTTTGTAATTTTTCTGTGTCCTGCCTATTAATGTCTTTTTCGCATTTTTTCTTTCAGTTATTTTTTTCTAATGGATTTATATAACAACAAAGTTGAAGGAATTAGCCTGTTTTTTTCTAGGAGGTATTGCAATTATTCCCTCCAGATTGTCATTTCAATACTGAATTTATTTATCAGATTTCTTTCATATTTGAAGTCTGTTTTTGTTTTTAAATATTTTTTGAGTTGTTTGTGTGCAACTTTTGTCTAATTTATTAAAGCTGTTAGGTCCTATGTAGAATAAATGGCCTTGTTCATTAACGGTTGTTTTAAAAATTAAAAGTTCAGTCAAATTTAATCTTATTACTTTTTTGGCTTCATTTAAAATTTTTTCTGAAATGTTCCTCATTGCAAGAATATTTTTAAATGTTGCCATATTAATTCTGGTACTTCTCTGCTTTAAAAAGAAAGTTTCCAAAGAACTAGATATTTTTCATAAATTACATTACTAAATATGTTTATGTCTATTTCTGTATTCTCCATATTGTTTCATTTAGCTATATGTCTATTCTGTGCAGACACTTCACTGTTTTAATTACTGTGGATTTAGAATAGATTTTAATATTTTCTAATGCTGTTTTGCTTTCATTGTCTTCCTTTTGCACAAGTTACTTGGCTTTTCTCTTGTGCTTATATTTCCAAGTGTGCTAAAGCAGCAGTTGGCAAACTTGAGGACAAAACTTGGAAAATGATCTACCAAGGCAGATTTTTAGGGACCAAAATCCCAGAGAGAAGAAAGCATAGTTGAGTGACCCTGAGATTTAGTACTGCTTTTAACTTTATTTTTTTAATTACTTTTTTATTGAGGTAGCATTATTTTATAACGTTATGTAAATTTCAGGTGTACATCATTATATTTTGATTTCGGTGTAGACTACATCATGTTCATCACCCAAAGACTAATTACCCTCCATCACCTTACCCGTGTGCCCAGTCATCCCTTTCATTCTCCCCCCTCTCCTCCGGTAACCACCAATCTAATCTCTGTATCAATCTGTTTGTTTATTGTTGTTGTTTTTATCCCCTATTTATGAGTGAGATCATATGATACTTGAGTTTTTCTTTCTAACATTTCACTTGGCATAATACCCTCAAGGTCCATCCATGTTGTCACAAATAGCAAGATTTCATCTTTTTTTATAGGTGAGTGGTATTCCCTTGTGTATCTATACCACATCTTCTTTATCCATTCATCCCTTAATGGGCCCTTAGGTTTCCAAGTCTTGGTTACTGTGAGCAATGCTGCAATGAACACAGGAGTGCATATATCTTTATGCATTCATGTATTCATGTTCTTTGGATAAATACTCAGCAGTGGAATAGCTGGATCATATGGTAGGTCTATTCTTAATTTTTTGAGGACACTCCAAGCTGTTTTCCATAGTAGCTTCACAAGTTTGCACTCCCACCCGCAGTGTATGACAGTTCTCTTTTCTCCACATCCTCTCCAATACTTTTTGTTTTCTGTCTTGTTAATTCTAGCCATTCTGATCGGAGTGAGGTGATATCTTATTGTAGTTTTGATTTCCATTTCCCCAATAAATAGTGATGTTGAACATGTTTCGATGTGAGTGTTGGCCATCTGTATATATTTTATGGAGAAATGTCTGTTCAGATCTTTTTCCAATTTTTTAATTGGGCTGTTTGTATTTTTGTTATTGAGATGTACGAGTTCTTCATATATATTAGATATTAATGCCTTTTCATATATATGGTTTGAAAATATCTTCTCCCAATTGTTAGGCTGTCTTTTTGTTTTGTCGATGGTTTCCTTTATTGTGCAGAAGATTTTTAGTCTGATGTAGTCCCATTTGTTTATTTTTTCTTTTGTTTCCTTTGCCTGGTCAGACACAGTATTTGAAAATATGCTGCTAAGATCGATGTTGAAGAAGAGACATGATATTCAGAAGATATTCCTAAGACTGATGTCAAAAGATGTACTGCCTACATTTTCTTCTAGAGTTTTATGGTTTCAGGTCATACATTCAAATTCTTAATCCATTTTGTGTTTATTTTTGCATATGGTGTAAGATAACGGTCTACTTTTATGCTTTCGCATGTGGATGTCCAGTTTTCCCCACATCATTTATTGAAGAGACTTTCCTTTCTCCATTGTATGTTCTTGCTCTCTGTCAAAAATTAGCTGTCCATAGATGTGTGAGTTTATTTCTGGTATCTGGATTCTGTTCCATTGATCTGTGTGTCTATTTGTGCCAGTATTATGCTCTTTTGATTACTATAGCTTTGCAGTATATTTTGAAATCAGCAGGTGTGATACATCCAGCTTTGTTCTTTTTTCTCAGGATTGCTTTGTCTAATCGAGGTCTTTTGTTGTTCCATATAAATTTTAGGATTCTCTGTTCTATTTCTGTGAAAAACATCACTGGAACTTAGATAATGAGTGCGTTGAATCTGTAGATTGCTTTAGGAAGTATGGACGTTTTAACCATGTTAATTCTTCCAATCCAAGAGCATGGAATATCTTTCCATTTCTTTGTGTCTTCTTCAATTACTATCAACAGTGTTTTATAGTTTTGAGTATACAGGTCTTTCAGCTCTTTGGATAAATTTATTCCTGGGTATTTTATTCTTTTTTTTTTGCAATTGTAAATGGGATTATATTCTTAATTTCTCTTTCTGCTAGTTCGTTTTTAGTATATACAAATGCAACTGATTTTTGTATGTTTATTTTGTATCCTGCAACCTTACTATATTCATTTACTATTTCTAAAAGGTTTTTGGTGAATTCTTTAGGGTTTTCTATATATAAAATCTTGTCATCTGCAAATAATGAAAGTTCCACTTCTTCCTTTCCAATTTGGATCCATTTTATTTATTTTTCTTGCCTGATTGCTCTGGCTAGGATTTCCAATCCTATGTTAAAAAACAGTAGCAAAAGTGGACATCCCTATCTGGTTCTTGTTCTTACAGGGAGAGATTTCAGCTTTTCTCAGTTTAGTATGATATTAACTGTGGGTTAGTTCATATATGGATGGCCATTATTATCTTGAGATACTTTCCATCTAAACCTATTTTATTCAGAGTTTTTGTCATAACTGGATGTTGCATCTTGTCAAATGCTTCTCTGCATCTATTGAGATAATCATGTGATTTTTATTCTTCATTTTGTTAATGTAGTATATCACATTAATTGATTTGCAAATGTTTAACCATCTCTGCATCCCTGGAATAAATCCCACTTGATCATGGTTTATGATCTTTTTAATGTATTGTATTCGATTTGCTAGTATTTTGGGGGGGATTTTTGCATTAATGTTCGTCAGTGATATTGGCCTGTAATTTTCTGTTTCTGTGTTGTCCTTATCTAGTTTTGGTATCAGGGTAATGTTAACCTCATAGAATGAGATAGTAAGCGTCCCTTCCTCTTCAAATTTTAGAAAAGTTTGAGAAGGATAGGTACTAAGTCTTCTTTGAATGTTTGGTGGAATTCTCCAGGGAAGCCATCTGGTCATGGACTTTTATTTTTGCAGAGGTTTTTGATTGCTATTTTGATCTGCTTGCTGGTGATTGGTCAATTCAACTTCTCTATTTCTCCTTGATTCTGTTTTGGAACGTTGTTTGATTCTAGGAATTTATCCATTTCTTCTAGATTATCGAATTTGTTGGCATATAACTTTTTGTAGTATTCTCTTATAATCTTTTGTATTTCTGAAGTGTCCGTTTTAATTTCTCCTCTTTCATTTCTGATTTTATTTATTAGAGCCTTCTCTCTTTTTTCTTGCTGAGTCTAGCTAAAGGTTTTTCAATTTTGTTTATCTTTTCAAAGAACCACCTCTTAATTTCATTGATTTTTTCTATTTTTTTTTAGTCTCTATTTCGTTTATTTCGGCTTTGATTTTCATTATTTCCATCCTCTACTGATTTTTGGCTTTGTTTGCTCTTCTTTTTTTTGTTCCTTTAGGCACACTCTTAGATTGTTTGAGGTTCTTCTCATTTGTTGAGGTAGGCCTGTATTGCTATAAACTTCCCTCTTGAACCACTTTTGCTGTATCCCATATATTTTAGCATGTTGTATTTTGGATTTCATTTGTCTCCAGGTATTTTTTTATTTATCCTTTGATTTTTTTTATTGACCCAATAATTGCTCAGTAGCATTTTGTTTAATCTCCACATATTTGTGGCTTTTCTTCCTGTAGTTGAATTCTAGTTTCATACCATTGTTGTCAGAAATGATGCCTGGTGTTATTTAAATCTTTTTAAATTTATTGAGGTTTGTTTTGTGGCCTAATATGTGATCTATCCTGGAGAATGCTGCATCTACATTTAAAAAGATTCTGTATTCTGTGCGATTTGGATGGAATGTTCTGTATGTATCTGCTAAGTCCATCTGGACTAATGTGTCCTTTAAGCCCAATGTCTCCTTATTGATCTTCTGTTTGGATGATCTATCCATTGGTGTAAGTGGAATGTTAAAGTCCCCTACTATTATTGTGTTACTGTGTATTTCTCCTTTTATGTCTGTTAATAATTGCTTTATATATTCAGGTGCTCCTATGTTGGGTGCATAGAGATTTACTAGTGTTATATTTTCTTGTTGGATTGTTCCCTTTATTATTATGTAGTGCTCTTCTTTGTCTCTTGTTTCAGTTTTTTTTTTAAGTCTATTTTGTCTGATATAAATATTGCTATCCCAGCTTTCTTTTCATTGTCATTTGCATGGAGTATCTTTTTCTATCCCTTCACTTTCTGTTTGTGAGTGTTTTTAGGTCTGAAGTATGTCTTTTATATGCAGTATATATACAGGTCTTGTATTTTTATCTGATCAGCCATGTCTTTTGATTGGAGCATTTCATCCATTGACATTTTTTTTTCTTTTTCTCCCCAAAGCCCACCGGTACATAGTTGCATATTTTTAGTTGTGGGTCCTTCTAGTTATGGTATGTGGGATGTCACCTCATCATGGCTTGGTGAGTGGTGCCATATCCGTGCCCAGGATCTGAACCAGCAAAATCCTGGGCCACCAAAGTGGAGTTCACGCACCTAACCACTTGGCCATGGGACCGGCCCCAGTCCATTGACTTTTAAAGTAGCTACTGATACGTATGTACTTATTGCCATTTTGTTACTTTTTTTCTGGGTGTTTTAATAGTTCTCTGTTCTTTTCTTCTCTTGCTCTCTTCCCTTGTAGTTAAATGGCTTTCTTTAGTATTATGTTTGGGTTCCTTTCACTTAATTTTTTGTGTATTTATTATGGGTTTCTGGTTTGTGATGAGCGTGAAGTTCGTATATAATAACCTACATAAATGGCAATCTATATTAAGTTGACGGCCTTTTAAGTTTCTCCTCTTTCTAAAAGCTCCACTCTTTACTCCCATCCTCCCACATTTTATGTTTTTGATATCGT
Source organism: Equus asinus (assembly GCF_041296235.1). Classification (NCBI taxonomy): domain Eukaryota; kingdom Metazoa; phylum Chordata; class Mammalia; order Perissodactyla; family Equidae; genus Equus; species Equus asinus. The sequence goes on from NC_091798.1 coordinate 68,046,012, forward strand.
ATTTAACCTATCTTCTTGTGTGTGTGTCCACTAACCTCTTATCATGGAAACATATAGTTTTAGTACTTCTGTCTTTTGACCATATTAGTTTTACAGGCGATTGATCTGCTACCTTTACTGTATATTTGCCTTTACTGGTGATTTTAATTTTTTTTGATAATTTTCTCCTTATTTGTCATCTTTTCTTTCCATTTAAATACGTCTCTTTAGCATTTCTTGTAAGACTGGTTTCTTGGTGATAAAGTCCTTTAGTTTTGCTTGTCTGGAAAACTAGTTTTTTTCTCCTTCCATTCTGAATGATAACCTTGCCAGGTAGAGCATTCCTGGCTGTAGATTTCTTCTGTTAAGCACTTTAAATATATTGTGCCCCTCCTTTCTAGACTGTACAATTTCTGATGAGAAGTCAGCTGATAGTATTATGTAGTTTTCTTTATATGTAACATGTTGCTTTTCTCTTGCAGCTTTTAGGATTCTCTCTTTGTCCTTAATTCTTGACATTTTATTTATAATGTGTCTTGGTGTAGGCCTCTTTGAGTTCATCTTGTTTGGTGCTCATCTCCTACATATCCAATAATTCAATCCATGGGTGATGTAGCTTTTTAAAAAAATTATTTATTTATTTATTTATTTGTGAGGCAGATTAGCCCTGAGCTAACATCTACTGCTAATCCTCCTCTTTTTGCTGAGGAAGACTGACCCTGAGCTAGCATCCATGCCCATCTTCCTCCTCTTTATATGTGGGATACCTACCACAGCATGGATTTTGCCAACCAGTGCCATCTCCACACCCGGATCCAAACCAGCAACCCTGGGCTGTCGAAGTGGAACGTGCAAACTTAACCACTGTGCCACTGGGCTGGCCCTGAAAGATTAAATGATTTAATAGAGGAAAAGTCCTTAGTGCTAAACACATAGAAAAGTTCAGTAAGTAAGCTGCTACTATTATGAGGAAAAATAAAAAAATGTGACCATCGCTTAGAGAAACTTGGTAAATTAATTTAATTTAACACAAACTGTTAGAAACAAAAGGGCTAAATTACAAAGTAAATATATTACTCAAAATGTAGATTTATCCTAATAAATATTAGACATCAAAGTGAAATAGAGTAATATCCACAGAGTTTTGAGGTCACCTAAATATAATAGTTATATAGGTCACCTATTAATAGCTCTATTCTAACTAATAGGTCTTTTATGCATGAATGTAGTAGAAATACAGCCTCAGATTACTTTTTAAAAAATCATGTGTACTTTTTCTAAATGGGATGCATGGGGTATGACTTGCTAAAGAACATATTCAAACCCCTACAAAGTAATCAAAACAGAGAACTAGAATTTTTTAAAAATCATACTAATTATTTTTATGAAAATACTTAAATACAAATTACATCATAAATAAAAATGTTCTCTAAACTTGCAAGATTAATAAAAAAATTAAAAATACATGTAGCAAAAGTAAGAAAACAAATAAGTAAAGAAACAGAAGAAGTCAGCTTATAGAAATAATAATCAGCCAATCTATAATGACATAAAGATTAATGAGCTCTTTAAGATTGGAAACCCTACTCAATTCTTTCATATGCTATTTATCAAGAAGAAATCACTCAATATAAGCAAAGATAAGCAAGGAAAATGTAAGCATAAAATAAGCAGATATTTTAATATCAATATAGAACATACAATAGAATGCAATAGCATCACTTGAAATGAGTGGTGTTGTTTTATTGAAGAAATGTTCAATCCACAATGGAAAGTATTTATTTTCAGTCTCAAGTTATACAAAACATATATCACTAATTACAGTGAAGAAGTAGACAGAATCAAAATATAATTGGAATTTCCTGAATGTCTTTCTCATTCTGGATAGATTAGATCCAGGAATAAAAACATAGAGAATATAAATATTTAAACTTCATTTAAAAGATTGATGTCAAAATTCACATCTTATAAATAATAACTTTCTTTATAAGAACTCATGTAATAATAGTAAATGTTACTATGTATCGGAAAGTTATAAGTAGTGGTCATTTTAGGATAAATGTTTGATGAAGATATAGTTAAAAATGTAATTACGTGTGTGATTGATAAATGAAAGTGAATTTAAAACTTTATGGAACTGTTATAATTTATGGAAGACAAACAATAGGATCATAGCAATATAGATAGAATATGCTTGTGTTCGTGTGTATATGTAAGTCCATATACTTATTTATGTCAGAGGCATTTAAAAAGTATGCACCATTCAACCAGACAATATTATCTTTAGGAATTTGTCCATAATGGAAAAGTTTAAAATTACATAAAAAAATACAAAGATAATTATCACTACAGATTTACAATGGCAGTAAATTAGAAGCAATCTGTGTCCACTTATGTGGTATTTCTTAAATAACTCTCATATAGTCTTATAATGCAACCCATGTAGAAAACAGAGTCAATACGTATTTGAAAATGTAGTAGAGAAAATATCTATCATTGATACCTTTACTTTTGATTTTTAAAATTGCAACTAAAATTGAATAGCTTCTAAGAGACAAAAAGATTAAAATAAACAATAATTTCAAGGATATTATAAGCATTGTCATATATTACTCATGAAAAATAGTTTCAGCCTTATTGCAAGTGGATATAAGTATCTAAATTGCAGATAATTGGAGCATTCCAATTCTTAAAACTTTTTTTCAGTGATTTTTGAACAGATTTGCACTCATATACATACAAGGGTGCCTTTTGAGCACTGTCTAATAGTCAAAAGTAGAAGCAGCCTATTGGACTATCATTTAAGGTTAGTTTAATATTATTTTACATCCTTACCTTAAAAAAGTATGATTCACTTTAAAATTCATACATATTTAGCTCCATACGTATGAATATGTATTTAGCTTCAAATTCAGATGAATTTAGCTTCATATTTAATCAATAAATGAAAAATATATTGCTAAATAGTATGAGCAGGGGCATGTACCACTAGAGAAAGAAAGACAGAGAGAGGATATTAGTAAGATTATGTACCAAAACATTGGTGATGTTTATCTTTGATGTTAGGATTTGGGGTACATTTTTCCTCTCCATCTAAAGTGAAAAATGGCAGAGATTTATAAATATTGCCCTAAAGAAATATTCAGAATAAACAGTTACATTTTTTAAACACAAGAAGGGTAGTAGATCTATATGTATATGCGTTTATATTTATATGTGTATGCATGTGTGTATATATACATATGTGTGAATGTATGTATATGCATGTTATCTATCTATTTTATTTACATATTATAGCTGGAAGGCTTTACCACAAATGTTGAAAGTCATAAATCTTGAAAGAATGAATTGAATATTTTGGTTTTGTTTATTTGTCTGTGATTATATATTCATTCATGGCTTATTTTCATTGTCTAATTTTTTATTAAAATTAATTATTTTTAATTTAAACAACTTAAAATGGAAAATAAATAGCATCTTGACAGACCTCAAAGTGTATTGTATATTCTTATTATTCTCTAAGTGTTAGATATAGAATTATAAGCAAACATCTTTGTAATGTAACAAGTCAAGATAGATAATGTAAATTGTTTTACAAAAGTATTACCTAGAGTAAAATTATCTTTCTACATAAAATACTGTCCAGGGAGTTTATTTTGTTTTGATATTTTTCCTTAGTTCTCAGTGGAATATAATGTTTATCTTATGAAGAATGAAAAGAGATAGCATTGCAGTAATAGGAAAGTATACAACACATTTTTCTCTTTCCTCCTTTCCGTGCATTAATATTCTTAATACTGCTGATAATCAAATTTGTAAATAATGCCACCAAGTCTAAAGGTAATAATAAAAATAAAAGATGAATCTGAAGGGAGTTCAATGTGTTTAAAATCCATGTAAGTCTCTACCATACATTTAATACCACTTGTTTTATCAGGCCTCATGTTCTTGAACATACATGGGAATAAAATGTATTTTATTGGGAAGCCTGTTCCATTTATTAAAGTTATAATGATTTATAATTATGAGCAAATCATGATTTTTCATATGCTTTGAATGAAAAAACCAAGCTATGATGAGTTTGGGCATTTCCCCTAAGATTCAACAATTAGTCACGCCTACCTCTAGTTAACATCACCTTTCATAATACATACTCTAATTCTACTTATTTTAGAAAACTACGTTATCATCATCATCATGATCATCCATTTTATTTTGTTGAATGTCTTGTAGTAAATCATGTCTTGTATATGGGCTTATGTGTAAATTTCAGAAAGGGAATGTAAAATAAATAAGATTGAGTTATTTAACCTAGATAGCATATTGGTTAATAAAATACATATGTAAATATGTTACAATTCCCTGTCCAAATGTCCAAATATAGCCTCTGCAAAGAACCACATCTGTAACCCCTCCTTCCCAAGAAAGAAGCTTGAAATGAAAATGAGGGCATAGAGATAACAAATGCAAACATAAAATGAGCCAAAATAGAAACATTAATTTACTTAACATAAAAAAGAATTTAAGAAGAAAAGGAGCAAAAGGAGGTATTTGAGAATGACATAAAACTCAGTTTAACTTGCTAAAGTCTTGTCATAGTAGTTGAGTAGTTTAAACTCTAGTTCTGGCACTAAAAATAGTGTATCCTTGACCAATTATTATCCCCTTTAACCTCCATTTTTTAGTCTATAAAAAATAAGTACCATAACTCCCTCTTCATTGTAAACTTCAGGGGATTGAATGAATTAATCTGACAAAGAAATTCACAATATGGCAGTTGGCAAATATTAAGCAGTTAATAGATAAACTGTCTATGATAATAATTATTCTATTACATATTATACATTATAATATATTACCTTTTATTACATAATGCAATGGAGAATAATAGGTAATATATTATATATAACATATCATATACATTATATTGTTTTATGAAAACAAAATTTGCATAAAATATTATAAACCCAATGTATACCAAACAGCATGGCAATAGAATTCTTAAAGGCAAAACTTCTAGAAGTAGACAAAAACTTTATTTTCTCTCCATATTTCTATCTATAAATTGTAGCTGTTTTATTTTATAAACAGAAAAGAATTTGTTCCTGAACATTTATAAAAGATACATGGAATTATATGTACAAAATCCTCAACAACTACTAACAAATTGAATCCAACTCTGTATAAAAATAATTATACACCGTGATTAAGTGGCATTTACCCCATATATGCAAACCTGATTCAACATTCAAATATCAATTAATTTAATTCATCACATCAACAGACTGAAAAAAAATCACATTTTCATATTAATAGATGCAGAAAAAACATTTGGCAAGATCCAACACCCATTCATTATAAAAACTCTTAATAAACTATAAGTAGAGAGAAACTTCTTCAACTTGATAAAGAATATCTACAAAAAACCTACAGCCAACATTATTTTTAATAATAGAAACTTGAAGCTTTCCTACTAACATCAGGTACAAGACATTCTTGACTCTCATCTCTCTTACCACTGCTTTTCAATAAGGTACTGGAAGTTCTGGCTAATGCAACAGGAAAAGAAAAGGAGATCAAAGGTATACAGATTAAGAAGGACACATAAAGCTGCCTTTGTTTATAAATGACATGATCATCTATGTGGAAAATCCATAAGAATCAACAGAAAAGCTCCAGGAACTAATAAGTGGAATAGTAAGGTTTCAGAGTACAAGGTTAATATGCAAAGTCAATTATTTTTCTATATATCATCAATTAACAAGTAGAATTTGAAATTAAAAACACAATACCATTTACATTACCACATCCCCCAAAATATATAAATTATAAATCTAACAAAATATGTACAAGATCTATATGAGGAAAACTGGAAAACTCTGGTGAATGAAATCAAAGAAGCACTGAATAAATGGACAGATATTTCATATTTTTGTATAGAAAAACTCAATATTGTCAAATGTCAGTTCTTCCCAACTTGATCAATAGGTTCAATGCACTTCTAGTCAAAATCTCAGCAAGTTACTTTGTGATATCAATAAAGTGATTCTAAAGTTTTTATAGAGAGGCAAAACCTCAATATAACCAACTCAACATTGGAGGAGAAGAACAAAGTTGGGTTACTGATGGTATCCAACTTCAAGACTTACTATAAAGCTAGAGCACTCAAGACAGTGTGGTATCAGTGAAAAAATACACATATAGATTAATGGAACAGAATAAAGAGTCCAGATACAGGCCTCCCATAAATATAGTCAACTGATCTTTAACAAAGGAGCAAAAGCAATAAAATGGATCAAAAATAGTCTCTTTTAAAAATGCTACTGGAACAACTGGACATTCACATGCAAAAAAATGAATCTAGACACAGATCCTATATCCTCAGAAAAATTGACTCAAAATGAATCACAGATCCAAATTTAAAAAGCCAAACTATGAAACTCCTAGAAGATAGAGTAGAAAACCTAGATGATCTTGAGTATGACCATAGCTGTTTAGATACAATCCTAAGCAAAAAGTAGTTGATAAATGAGTCTTCATTAAAATTAAAAACTTCTGCACGGCAAAAGACAATGTCAAGACAAGGAGAAGACAAACCACAAACTAGGAGAAAGTATTGCAAAAGACACATCCGATAAAGGACTGTTATACAAAATAAATAATGAACTCTTAAAACTAAACAAGAAGCAAATGCACAATCTGATTTAAAAAAATAAGCCAAAGACTTTAACAGATATCTCATTAAAGAAGTTATACACAAATGGTAAATAGGCGTATGAAAAGATTTTCCACATCTTACATCATCAGGAAAGTACAAGTTAAAACAATGGGATATCACTACACACCTATTAGAATGGCCAAAATCTGAAATACTGTCCACACCAAATACTGTTGATAATGTGGAGCAACAGGAACTCTCATTCATTGTTGGTGGGAATACAAAATGATAGCCACATTAAAAGACAGTTTGATGGTTTCTTACAAAACTAAACATACTCTTACTATACAATCCAGCAATTCCACTACTTGGTTTTTACCCAAAGAAGTTGAAACTTTATGACAGACGGAAACATATATATGGTTGTTTATAGCAGTTCTATTCATAATTACCAAAACTGGGAAGAAATTAAGATGTATTTTGGTAGATGAATAGATAAATATACTGTGGTACAGCCAGACAATGAAATATTATTCAATGGTAAGAAGAACTAAGCAGTCAAGCCATGAAAAGAGATGAAGGAAACTTAAATACATATTACTAAGTGAAAGAATCAAATCTGAAAAGACTACATACTGTATGATTCCAACTATATGACATTTGGTAAAAGGCAAAACTATAGAGACAGTAAAAAGATTAGTGGTTGCCAGAGGTTGGAGGTGTGTGGGAGGAATAAATAGGTGAAAAACAGGATTTTTAGGGCATTAAAAATACTCTGTATGATATCATAATAATGGACGTGTCATCATACACTTGTCCAAACACATGGAATGTAGAATGTACAACATCAAGATTGAACCATAATAATATCATAGTAAACTATGGACTTTGAGTGATTATGATGTGTCAGTTCATCAATTTTAGCAAATATGTCACCTTGGTGGGGGCACGTCAATAATGGTGGAGGATATACATGTGTTGGAGGGGTTATATGGGAAATTTCTGTACCTTTCCCTCCATTTTGATATGAAACTAAAACTGCTAAGAAAAAAGAAGAAGTCTCGTTCTCTCTCTTTCTCATATGTATATATATATATGTATATATATTTAAATATATATATAATAAAGGTAGTAGATCAATCACTTATAAAACAAGCATGGAAGTTAAAAGATAAAAGTAGTAAAATCAACTAAAAAATAGTTAAGGGATGCATAAAATAAAAGTATGTAAAATGTGCAATCAAAAATATAAAACATGAGGGGGGCAGTAAAAAAGTAAAGCTCTGGAATGTGCTCAGATTTAAGCTGCTATCAGCTTAAAACCTACTGCTATTTACATAAAATGCTATGAGTAACCACAAGGAAAAACCTTATAGTAAACACAAAAGAAAAATGAGAAAGGAAAGTTCACTAAATAAAGCCATCAAACCATGAGAAAAAAAATAAAGATGGAACAGAGAAGAACTACAAAAACAGCCAGAAAACAATCAACAAAATGTCAATAAGTACATAATTATCAATAATTACTTTAAATGTAAATGGACTAAATTTGCCAATTGAAAGACATAGAGTAGCTGAATGGATAAAAACAATAAGATCTATCTATGTGTTGTCTATAACAGACTCACTTCAGAAGTAAAGACTCACATAGATTGGCAGTGAAGGGATAGAAAAAGATATTCCACACCATTGGGAATTAAAAGAAAACTGGAGTAACTATAGTCATTTCAGACAAAATAGACTTTAAACAAAGACTGTAATAAAAGATAGAAGGGCATTAGATAATGAAAAGGAGTCAATCCAGCAAGATGATGCAACATTTATAAATATGCAGCCAACATAGGGCACCAAAATATTTAAAATAAATATTAACAAACCTAAAGGGGTAAACTGAAAGCAATACAATAACAGTAGGGGACTTTAACACCCCATTTACATCAATAATAGATTATCCAAACAGAAAATCAATAAGGAAACATCAGCTTTAAATGACACTTTAGACCAAATGGACTTAATAGATATATACAAAACATTCCATCCAAAAGTAGCAGAATGCACATTCTTCTCAAGTGCATATGGAACATTCTGCAGAACAGATTACATATTAGGTCACAAAATAAGCTTCAATAAATTCAAGATTGAAATCATGTCAAGCATCTTTTGTGACCACAGTGATATAAAACTAGAAATCAATAATAAGAAGAAAATGGGAATAAAACACAAAAACATGAAAAGCAAACAACATGCTGCTGAGCAACCAATGGATCCTTGAAGAAATCCAAAGAGAAATGAAAAATACCTAGAGGCAAATGAAAACAAAAATATGACATGCCAAAATCTATGGGATACAGCAAAAGTGGTTTAAAGAAGGAAGCTCATAGCAATACAGGCTTACCTCAAAAGACAAGAAAAACCTCAAATAATCAATCTAACATTACACCTGAAGGAACTGGAAAGCCCAAAATTAGCAGAAGAAAAGAAATAACAGAAAAGATCAGAGCAGAAATAAATGATATAGAGACTAAAAAAGCAATAGAAAAGATGAATGAAACTAAGAGGTTATTCTTTGAAAAGATAAAAAAAATCCACAAACCTTTTTCTAGATTCACCAAGAAAACAAAGAGAGAGGGTTCAAATAAATAAAATCAGAAATAAAGGAGGAGAAGTTACAATTCATTACACAGAAACAGAAAGGATCGTAAGAGAATACGATGAACAATTATATGCCAACAAACTGGACAACCTAGAAGAAATGGATAAATTCCTAGAAATTTACAATATTCCAAGACTGAATCATGAAGAGAAAGAAAATTTGAATGGAATGATTATGTAAGGAGATTGAAAGAGTAATTAAAAACCTCCCAACAAACAAAAGTCCAAGACCAGACAGCTTCACTGGGGAATCCTATCGAACATTCAAAAAAGATTTAATACTATCCTTCTCAAACTCTTTCAAACAATTGAAGAGGAAGGAAAGCTTCTAAACAATTTCTATGAAGCCAGCATCACCCTAATAACAAAACCAGACAAGGACATCACAGAAAAAAGGAAATTACAGCCCAATATCCTTGATGAACATAGGTGCAAAAATCCTCAACAAAATATTAGCAAACTGAACCCAACAATATATTAAAAGGATCATACACAATGATAAAGTAGGATTTATTCTGGGAATGCAAGCATAGTTCAACATCTACAAATCAACCAACATGATATATCACATTAACAAAATGAAGACTAAAAATCATATGATCATCTCAATGGGTGCAGAAAAAGCATTTGACAAAATTCAATATCCGTTTATGATAAAAGCAAAACAAAGTGCATATAAAGGGAACATACTTCACCATAATAAAGGCCATATTTGACAAGCCCACAGCTAGCATGACTCTCAATGGTGAAAAGCTGAAAGCTTTTCCTCTAAGATCAGGAAGAAGACAAAGATGCCCACCCTCACCACTTTTATTCAACATAATGTTGTAAGTCCTAACCAGAGCAATTAAGTAAGAAAAAGAAATAAAAGATATCCAAATTGGAAAAAAAGAAGTAAAATTGTGACTATTTGCATACGACGAGGCAATATATAGAAAAACCTCAAGGCTCCACCAAAAAAGTTACAACTAATAAATGAATTCACTAAAGTTGCATGATACAAAATCAATATATGGACATTTATGGCATTTTTTATTCACTAATAAAAAACTATCAGAAGGAGAAATTAAGGAAACAATCCCACTTACAATTGCATTCAAAAAAGAATAAAATACCTAGGAATAAATTTAGGAAGTGAAAGACCTGTGCACTGAAAACTGTAAAACACTGATGAAAGAAATTGTAAAAGACACAAATAAAAGAATAGATATTTCATGCTCATGAATTGGAAGAATTAATGTTGTTAAAATGTCCATACTATCCAAAGAAATCTACAGATTCAATGCAATCCCTATCAAAATTCCAATAGCATACTTTACAGAGCTAGAATAAATATTTCTAAAATTTTATGGAACCACAAAAGATCCTTAATAGCCAAAGGAATCTGAAGAAAAAAGAACAAAGCTGGAGGTATCATGATCTCTGATTTCTAACTTACTACAAAGCTATAGCAATCAAAACAGTATGGTATTGGGACAAAAACAAACACACAGATCAATGGAACAGTATAGACAACCCAGAAATAAATTCACACATATATGGATAATTCATCTACAACAAAGGACCCAAGAACATACAATGGAGAAAGGACAGTCCTTTCAATAAATGATGTTGGGAAAACTGGACAGCCATATGCAAAAGAATGAAACTAGAGCACTGTCTTACACCATACATAAAAATTAACTCCAATGGATTAAAGACTTGAATGTAAGACCCAAAACCATAAAATTTCTGGAAAAGAATAAAGGCAGTAAGATCCTTGATGTCACTTGTAGAGACGTATGTGTGGATCTGACACCAAAAGCAAGGGAAACAAAAGCAAAATTAAACAAATGGGACTACATCAAACTAAAAAGTCTCTACACAGTGAAGGAAAGCATCATAAAAATGAAAAGGCAACCTACCGAATGGGAGAAGATATTTGCAAACCATACATTCAATAAGGGGATAATATCCAAAATATATAAAGAATTCATACAACCCAACAACAACAAAAAACTCAATTAAAAAAATGGACAGAGATTCTGAATAGACATTTTTCCAAGGAATATACAGATGAGCAACAGGCATATGAAAAGATGTTCAACATCACCAATTATTGGGGAAATGCAAATCAAAACCACAATGAGATATTGCCTCACATAAAAAGACAAGAAGTAAAAAATATTGGTGAGGATGGGGAGAAAAGGAAACCCTCATACACTGTTGGTGGGATTAAAGTATAAATTTGTGCAGCCACTATGGAAAATATTATGGAGAGTCCTCAAAAAAATAAGAATAGGAGTGGGCGGAGCAAAATGGCGGGGTGAGCTGACCCGGGATTCTCTCCCCTCCAAAATACAATAAAAGACTGGAAGAACTGAATTTCAGAGAATAAACATAATGCCAGCTCGTTAGATACCTACAATACCAAGAAAGTGGAGATCATAAACCTTGCAGATGGCCTCGGAGGTGCTGGAACGGTAGAAGAGAACATCGCTCCCTCCCCTAGAGTCTGCGATCGCTGCGGCGCGGGTCGGGAAGGAGCGGGGGAGGGGCCGTGCCACCGGGGGATCATCCAAGACTTCTGCTGCTTGTTCAGTGGAAACCCAGTGACGGGGGGAAAGCTTCCACCATGGGGACCCTATAAATCAAGGGCCTTGGGAGACCAGAGAACAGAACTGATCTGAACCCAGACCGGCGCGTGTGAGTAACAGCCCCTCCCCCCCAACAAAGCCAGTGGGCGCAGCCATCTTGCCCCAAGGCGGAGAGCTAACACGCCACTCTCGACCCCCATCTAGTGGTGACAGGCTGTAACTGCAACTGAATTCTACCACCATGAGAAAAAACCGCTCCTCTACCATCCAGCAATTTATAAAAGCCCCAGACCAGAAGGAAAACAATAAAAACACAGAATTAAGTCCTGAGGACTTGGAATTAGGTAACCTAAGTGATAATGAATTCAGAGCAGCTGTAATCAAAAAACTCAATGAGGTAGAGAGAAAGATAGAGAAACAAGCCGAGTTCTGGAGTTACTTCACAAAAGAGATTGAAATCATAAAGAAGAATCAAACAGAATTACTTGAGATGAAAAACACAATGGACCAGATAAAACAGAATACGGATTCCCTGAATGCCCGTGTAGACCACATAGAGGAGCAAATCAGCATAATCGAGGACAGACAGGCTGAATGGTGCCAGACAGAGGAAGAAAGAGAACTAAGAATTAAAAAAAATGAGGAAAATCTCAGAGAGATAATGGATTCAATGAGGAGTAAGAACATAAGGATCATAGGAATTCCTGAGAATATGGAAAAGGAAAATGGAGCAGAAAGTGTGCTTAACGAAATTATTGAAGAGAACTTCCCAAATCTAGGGATCAACAGAGAAACGTGTGTAGAGGAGGGTTTTAGATCTCCTAGATTTGTCAATGTAAAAAGACCCACCGCAAGGCACATAATAGTAAACTTGGCAAATAAGAATGATAAGGAAAGAATACTCAGGGAAGTAAGAAAAAAAGGGAGAATAACCTATAAAGGAGCCCCTATCAGACTGTCAGCAGATTTCTCTACAGAAACCCTACAAGCTAGGAGAGAATGGAATGATATATTCAAAGCTTTAAAGGATAAAAACCTTCAGCCAAGAATACTCTATCTAGCAAGAATTTCCTTCAGATACGAGGGAGAAATTAAATCTTTTCCAGACAAACAAAAGTTAAGGGATTTGTAACTAAAAGCCCTCCATTACAAGAAATCCTCAAGAAGGCTCTCATACTTGAAAAAAGAAAAAAGGGAGAAAGGGGACACAATCCACAGACTAGGGAGACTGATGGATAGAACAAGAACAGGATAGCAAATATTCAACTATAGCATTAGGGTAAAAATAAGGAAACTACCAAAACAAGGACGATCTTAGCACTTAACTACAAATTAATAAGACGAGTTGGAATAAAAAATGAAAATAATTATTTAGGAGGGGAAGAGCAAAGGGTCTAAATCAGTATTGGTCGAGTAAGTAAGAGACCACCAGAGAATAGACTATATTATACACGAGATTCTAAATACAAACTTCAAGGTAGACACTAAAATAAAGTACAGAACAGAGTCACAAATCATAGATAAGGAAAAATCTAAGAAACCCAGCATAAGAAATTGCAGTATTAAATGGGTAGTCTAAAGCACACAGGAAAAGAAACACAGGAAAACAAGATAATGAGCGACAGATTGACAGCATTAAGTCCACATGCATCAATAATCACTCTCAATGTGAACGGATTGAACTCCCCAATAAAAAGACACAGAGTGGCAAAATGGATTAAAGAACAAGATCCAACAATTTGTTGCCTCCAGGAAACACAGCTCAGCCCCAAGGACAAACACAGACTCAGGGTGAAGGGATGGAGGACAATACTTCAAGCAAATAGCAAGGAAAAAAAGGCAGGTGTTGCAATTCTCATATCAGACCAAGTGGATTTCAAAATAAGACATGTAAAGAGAGACACAGAGGGACAATATATAATGATCAAAGGGACACTTCATCAAGAAGAAATAACGCTTATAAATATCTGTGCACCCAACACAGGAGCACCAAGATTCATAAAGCAACTATTGACAGATCTAAAGGAAGATGTTAAAAACAACACAATAATAGTAGGGGACCTCAACACCCCACTCACATCAATGGACAGATCATCCAGACAGAAAATCAACAAGGAAATAGTGGAGCTGAATGAAAAACTAAAACAATTGGACTTAATAGACATATATAGATCACTTCACCCTGAAGGAGCTGAATACACATTCTTCTCAAGTGCACATGGAACATTCTCTAGGATAGACCATATGTTGGGAAACAAGGCAAGCCTCTACAAATTTAAAAAAATGAAATAATAATAAGCATCTTCTCAGATCATAGTGCTATAAGGCTAGAAATTAATTACAAGAAAAAAGCTGAGAAAGGCACAAAGATGTGGAGACTAAACAACACACTACTGAACAAGCAATGGATCATTGAAGAAATTAAAGAAGAAATAAAAAAATACCTGGAAACAAATGAAAATGATAGCATGCCATACCAACTCATATGGGATACAGCAAAAGCTGTATTAAGAGGAAAATTCATCGCAATACAGGCACATCTTAACAAACAAGAAAAATCCCAAATAAGCAATCTTAAAGCACACCTAACTGAACTAGAGAAAAAAGAACAAATGAAGCCCAGAGTCAGCAGAAGGACAGAAATAATAAAAATCAGAGCAGAAATAAATACTATTGAAACAAAAAAGGCAGTAGAAAGGATAAATGAGACAAGAAGCTGGTTTTTTGAGAAGATGAATAAAATTGACAAACCACTAGCCAGACTTACAAAGAAAAAAAGGGAGAAAGCTCAAATGAACAAAATCAGAAATGAGCGAGGAGAAATAACAACATACTCTGCAGAAATACAAAAGATTATAAGAGAATACTACAAAAAACTATATGCCAACAGAACGGATAACCTAGAGAAAATGGGTAAATTCTTGGACTCCTACAATCTCCCAAAGCTCACTCAAGAAGAGGCAGACAATTTGAACAGACCAATCACAAGGAAAGAGATTGAAACAGCAATCAAAAACATCCCAAAGAATAAAACCCCAGGACCAGATGGCTTTCCTGGGGAATTCTACCAAGCTTTCAGAGAGGATTTAATACCTATCCTTTTCAAGCTATTCCAAAAAATTATGGAAGATGGAACACTTCCTAACACATTCTATGAGGCCAACATCACGCTGATACCAAAACCTGACAAGGACACCACGAAATAAGAGAACTACAGGCCAATATCACTGATGAACATAGATGCAAAAATTCTAAACAAAATTTTGGCAACCAGAATTCAGCAATTCATCAAAAGAATCATACATCAGGATCAGGTGGGATTCATACCAGGGACACAGGGATGGTTCAACATCCGCAAATCAATCAACGTGATACACCACATCAACAAACTGAGGAATAAAAACCACATGATCATCTCAATAGATGCAGAGAAGGCATTTGACAAGATCCAACAGCCATTTATGATAAAAACTCTGAACAAAATGGGCATAGAAGGAAACTACCTCAACATAATAAAGGCCATATATGACAAACCCACAGCCAAAATCATACTCAATGGGCAAAAACTGAACCCCATCCCCCTGAAAACAGGAATGAGACAAGGATGCCCTCTATCACCACTCCTATTTAACATAGTACTGGAGGTCCTGGCCAGAGCAATCAGGCAAGAAAAAGGAATAAAAGGAATCCAAATAGGGAGGGAAGAAGTGAAACTCTAGGTGTTTGCAGACAACATGATCTTATATATAGAAAACCCAAAAAGAATCCATTGGAAAACTGTTAGAAGTAATCAACAACTACAGCAAAGTTGCAGGGTATAAAATCAATTTGCATAAATCAGTAGCATTTCTATACTCCAGTAATGAACCAACAGAAAAAGAACTCAAGAATACAATACCATTCAAAATCGCAACAAAAAGAATAAAATAACTTGGGGTAAATTTAACTAAGGAAGTGAAGGACCTATATAATGAAAATTACAACGCCTTTCTGAGAGAATTGGTTGACGACATAAGGAGATGGAAAGACATTCCATGTACATGGATTGGAAGAATAAACATAGTTAAAATGTCCATTCTACCTAAAGCAATCTACAGATTCAACGCCATCCCAATCAGAATCCCAATGACATTCTTTACAGAATTAGAACAAAGAATCCTAAAATTCATATGGGGCAACAAAAGACCCCGAATTGCTAAAGCAATCCTGAGAAAAAAGAACAAAACGGGAGGCATCACAATCCCTGACTTCAAAACATACTACAAAGCTACAGTAATCAAAACAGCATGCTACTGGTACAAAAACAGGTGCACAGATCAATGGAACAGAATTGAAAGCCCAGAAATAAAACCACACATCTATGGACAGCTTATCTTTGACAAAGGAGCTGAGGGCATACAATGGAGAAAAGAAAGTCTTTTCAACAAATGGTGCTGGGAAAACTGGAAAGCCACATGTAAAAGAATGAAAATTGACCATTCTTTTTCACCATTCACCAAAATAAACTCAAAATGGATTAAAGACCTAAAGGTGAGACCTGAAACCATAAGGCTTCTGGAAGAAAACGTAGGCAGTACACTCTTTGACATCAGTATTAAAAGGATCTTTTCGGACACCATGCCTTCTCAGAGGAGGGAAACAATAGAAAGAATAAACAAATGGGACTTCATCAGATTAAAGAGCTTCTTCAAGGCAAATGAAAACAGGATTGAAACAAAAAAAAACCCACTAACTGGGAAAAAATATTTGCAAGTCATATATCTGACAAAGGCTTAATATCCTTAATATATAAAGAACTCTCACAACTCAACCACAAAACATTAAACAACCCAATCAAAAAATAGGCTGGAGACATGAACAGACATTTCTCCAAAGAAGATATACTGAATGCCAATAGGCATATGAAAAAATGCTCATCATCGCTGATCATCAGGGAAATGCAAATCAAAACTACACTAAGATATCACCTTACACCCGTTAGAATGACAAAAATATCTAAAACTAATAGCAACAAATGTTGGAGAGGTTGCGGAGAAAAAGGAACCCTCATACACTGCTGGTGGGAATGCAAACTGGTGCAGCCACTATGGAAAACAGTATGGAGATTCCTCAAAAAACTAAAAATAGAACTACCATACGATCCAGTCATCCCACTACTGGGTATTTATCTAAAGAGCCTGAAGTCAGCAATCCCAAGAGTCCTGTGCACCCCAATGTTTATTGCAGCACTGTTTACAATAGCCAAGACGTGGAAGCAACCTAAGTGCCCACCAACAGACGAATGGATAAAGAAGATGTGGTACATATATACAATGGAATACTACTCAGCTGCAAAACAGAACAAAATCATTCCATTTGCAATAACATGGATGGACCTTGAGAGAATTATGTTAAGTGAAATAAGCCAGCGAGAGAAAGATAATCTGTGTATGACTCCACTCATATGAGGAATTTAAAACTATGGACCAAGAACAGTTTAGTGGATACCAGGGGAAAGGTGGGGTGGGGGGTGGGCACAAAGGGTGAAGTGGTGCACCTACAACATGACTGACAAACATTAATGTACAATTGAAATTTCACAAGATTGTAACCTATCAATAACTCAATAAAAAAAATAAGAATAAAACTGTCATATGACCCAGCTATTCCATTTCTGCATATTTATTGGAAAAATATGAAAATACTAATTCAAAAAGATATATGTACCCCTATGTTCACTGCAGCATTATTTACAACAGCCAAGATGTGGAAACAACCTAAGTATCTATTGATGGATGGATGGATAAAGAAAATGTAAAGTGTGTGTGTGTGCACACACACATGTATATATATATATATATATATACACACACGGACAATGCAATAGTACTCAGCCGTAAAAAAGAATGAAATATTGCCATTTGCAACAACATGGATGGACCTTGAATGCATTACACTAAGTGAAATAAGTCAGACAGAGAAAGACAAATACTCATATGTTGAATCTAAAAAGAATAACAAAATATCAAAGAAAAGAAAACATAAACAAACTCATAGATACAGAAACAGATTACCGGTTACTAGAGTAGAAAACGTCTGGGGGGTGGGCAAAATAGGTGAAGGGGGTCAGTGGTATGATGATGGATGATAACTAGACTGTGGTGGTGAGCATTTGGTAGTGTATACAGACATCGGATTATAATGCTGTACACCTTAAACATATAATGATAATGATAATAAGAGGTAAATAGAACTGAAGAAAACTTCTGACAAATCCAGAGTTATAGTTTAAGACTTCAACAGCATTGAGCAATTGACAGAAAAAGTAGAACAAAAATCAATAAACGTATAAAAGCTTAAACAGTATTACAAACCAATAAAAAATGGCCAAAAGAATTATACCTGCATTTCAAAAATGTAGATATGTGAATGACCAATAAGCCAATGAGAAAACACATATATTTTTAGTTATTAGGGAAATGAAATTAAAATCGTCCTGAGATTCTGATACACAAAAACTAGAATACTAAAATTAGAAAGATTGACAGCAAAAAACAAACAAACAAAAAATATATATATAAAGGAATGTGGAACAACTGGGACATATTTTGCCAGTGGGCATGTAAGACTATACAACTACTATGGACATCTTTCTAGCAATATCTGTTACTATTAACCTTATACTCACTCTGTGATCCAGATCTTTACTTCTATGTATTTCTCTAAGAGAAATTGGAACATGTGTACACCAAAATATTTGAATAAGAATGTCAAAGCAGTTTAATCATAGTATTAAAAATGGAAACAAGGAATGTCCATCAATAGGAAAATTTATAGTCATGTTACAAAAATACAATGGAACACTCCTCAGTGATTTTTTTAAAAGGGAATGATATAACAGGTACAAACAACAACATAGCTGAACCTCAGAATATTATGCTAAGTGAAAGGAGCCAGACGCAAATAGATAACATGCTTACGAATTCCATTTACGTGAAGTTCTAGAATAGGCAAAATTAATCATAACAGTGTTTGTCTCTGTGCTAGAACATGTAGCAGATATTTACTGGGAAGAGACTTAGGAAATTTTTCTGGAGTGTTGGAAATATTCAGTATCTTGACAACAGTACATATCACGTGGCTATATGGAATTGTCAAAATTCATGTAACTATGCACTTCAGATCTGTATATTTTGTGGCATGTACATTATACCACACTCTACAAAATAGATAAAATGAAAGTATAAACTATGAATGAGAAAATTTTAAAACTTAATGACATTAAATAACAAATCTAAATACTAAATTTCTTAATCACTGTTAAAAAATAGAAATCTCAAAGTAACAAAGGCCACCAGACAAAATTGAAAAATCATACAGCCTACGGTTTAGTTATTATATCCAAGAGAGGCAAGAGTGAAGTAGGAAGTTCAGATAAGATGTTATTAGTTGTTTCCATCTTTAACTTTAAATAATATAAATAAAACCAAGATTGTTTGTTTCCGGAAAGTATGATCCATGTGATTCATAAAACTGTTTGGTGCAAATGCCTTTTAAAGCATAGTACTCTCATATTTTTAAGTTAATATTTCTGGGGCAGCGATATAGTCTGTATTATTCATAGCAATAGAACTTTTGAATGAATTAATTAGTAAAATTTTGTATGACAATTACACTTTTATGAATTATTATAATTTATTCATTAGACTACATCTATTAGACTGACATTTCTGATTCCTCTTTTTTTGCTTTTTATGTTAATTTTTTTTTTTTTTACATTTCTTTCGTCATGGATTTCACAACAATTTTTGGTTCATAGCAAAATTAACCAAATGATCCTCTGAATTCCCTGACCATTAAATTTTTCTGGTCTTAATTATTTTTTCTTTTTTTTTCAAGATTTTATTTTTTTCCTTTTTCTCCCCAAAGCCGCCAGGTACATAGTTGTATGTTCTTCGTTGTGGGTCCTTCTAGTTGTGGCATGTGGGACGCTGCCCCAGCCTGGCTTGATGAGCAGTGCCATGTCCACGCCCAGGACTCGAAACAACGAAACACTGTGCCGCCTGCAGTGGAGCACGCGAACTTAACCACTCTGCCATGAAGCCAGCCCCCTTAATTTTTTTTTACTTAATTTTTTTTACTTAATTATGGTCAAGTATTAGAAATGGACTTTTTCAGTTGAGTATCTCAAGCAGATAAAAATGTGTAAAGCTATCTATCATATAAGAAAACATTGTACTGCTTTATATATTGTTTTAGATTTAGAAAGATCAATAATATGTGAAAATATAAGACATAAAGTGATTAAAACACTGCTGAAGAGATGACGCATATGCTAAGCAAAATACGTCACATGGAGAAAGACGAATGCCATATGATTTCACTCATACGTGGAGGATAAAACAACAACACTACCACCAAACAAACACATAATACAGAGAACAGATTGGTGGAACAGGAGGGAGGGAAACGGAGGGGAAGAGCAAAAGGGGTAAAGGGGGACATTTGTACTGTGATGGATAGAAACTAGACTTTTGGTGGTGAAAGTGATGTAGTCTACACAGAAGTCAAAACATAATGATGTTCACCTAAAATTTATATAATGTTATAAACCAATGTGACCTCAATAAAAACAAAACAAAACAAAGGCATGGTTGCCACGTGATTTAGTTTTAAAGGCAATTTTCTCCACCTTATAATTTAGTGACCCATAGGCAGAAGTATGAGAGTATTTGCTGAAATTTTCTGCCGCACAAAATGAGAAGCCTGAAAATGAAGTGAGAAGAGGTAATATAAGTCAGTGTGTTCTGAAGAATAAAGAGCTGGAGATAGAAGAGCAAATGGTTCTCTTGAGAGATAAGATGAAACTGAGGATATTAATATTTAGTGCAATAAACACTCATATTTTGAGAGCGTGAAATATTATAGAATAGGGAGGGAAGACAATTTAGCTTATTATTACAGTGTCAAAAACATATGTAGGATATTAAAGAAATACTTAATGCTTCTATAAAGATAGGTGTTTGGGGTGTATATGAAAGAAAAGCTTTGCTATTATATATTCTTTATAATTTTGTCGTTGGAGGTGATATTGTTGTTGAATGCGTACACAGAAATATCATTCCAGGGAATTACTTTGGAGCAAAAAGAAAAAAAAATACGTATCTATAAAAGCAGTCTTTAAGTCAATTACAATTTTTTATATGACACTAAGTAACACAACTTTTTAAAAACGCAATAGGTAGGTAGTTCAACAAACACATGGCCAATTTACTTTTGATATTTTCCTTTCAGTTTATTAGTCTGTAATTATTTGGTACTGTATATCTCTGATCTTAATATCTAGTTTATAACTAATATGAAATCTAAGAACTTAATCAAATTTACAAAAATTCATTGTATAATTTTTTACTGTCTCCATAGTATTTGTCTTTGTCTGTCTGGCTTATTTTGCTTAGCATACTGTCCTCGAGGTTCATCCATACTGTCGCAAATGAAAAAATTTCCCTCTTTCTCATGGCTGAATAATATACCATTATATATATATGCCACATCTTTATCCATTCATCTACCATGACAGTCCATTTTGATTATATTTATATCAAAACAAAATAATTTAACAATCAGAGGAAAAATTAATTAATAGAAAAGATTTTGTCTAGATATAAACTTTAATATAAAATTATAGAAAATAATTGAAAATTATCTGATTACCACATGTTTACAGAATAAATGCACTCTAGCATTTGACTGTGGAAGTGAGTTTTGCGCATCAGAAAATAAAAGATTACAAAATATAATATTTCTACTTTACAAAAAAATTATTCATTCCATATAGAACATATATTTATCAGGTGTTTATAACTTCATAATCAAATGAAAAAAATCCTCATTTCCACAGACACACCAGTGTCAAGACCATCATTTGTTTATGGTTGCAACAGAATTCCTCCCTCCAGGATTTTTACATCATTCTCTGGCTCAGAAAGTAGAAAACAACATTTTGTTATTTCTTTTTGCTAGCAGTAGTTGTTTGCTTACACATTTTATTTATACTCCTTGAATGTGACATTTATTTCTTTGATGTATAGCTGAAAAAAATGACTCAGAATGCACTTAGATGGATAGTGAAAATATAGCTTATTTGATAAAATTGTTCCAGTTTTCCTTATGAGCTGAAGCAAGGAGAAAACAAAAATAAGAGTTTGCACTAAGATATTTTCAGGCCAATCTCTTATCTCTTTAGATTCTTAATATGTTTTGGTTAAGTGTTCAGTTTTTGCAATATTCTCTGTAAACTCTTTCTCTTACCCAAAATAGTTTCTATGTTCATAAAGGATGGTGGCTGATTTCAAGGTATCCATGCGACCTCACTGCACAGGAAATTAGAAAGACAGACATACAATCACCTCCATCCTAGTGGATGACAGATGCCAAAGGAGAATAGGTTTGGTCCAGAATCGTAAGCTGAACCAACAGTTAAAGTAATTTGTTCTCTTTTGGAAACATTCTCAGACTTTCAGACCTCATCCCACTCACCGTTCTTCCCCTCGTTGATATCTAAGGGGTAAGGGAGGCTTGCCAATCTCCTTTCTCAATCCCCAAGTCCATTGCCTAGTGATGAGGATGGGAGATAGAGAATGACAAGATTTAGCTTAGTTTATTAATGTCAATCTATCCTCAAAATGTGAATATTTAAATAAGGTTTTTTTGTGCCCAAATGCCTTAGTTTTCATGTCTGTGAGTGTCCTCTTGCTACTGGCTGCTCTAGTCATGACAAAGTCTCTTGATTAAATACTCATTCTTTATTCTGATGGCATTCATGTCATAACTTTTCACGCTGTTTAAGCGTTTAGCTTGACTATTAGGATAAATTCAGCATTGAGATGGATATGTATATTATGCAGTCTGGGCTCTCTCCGATTTGGTCAGGGCCTATGCCACTCTGGTCAATCTGGTTCCCTTTTACATCTTAGTAGCACTGTGGATACCTCAAAGTCTCAATCATGTTCTGCATCCAGTCCCTGAGAGAGTCCCCCAAGCCCCTTCTGTGGAGTCACCATGATCCTTCTGTATCAGAGCCCAAGGAGGACTTCTCTCAACTTAGTGTCATAATGCACAGAAATGAAGGCTAGCTTGGGTGGCAAAACAGGCCCTAGCTCTACCTGATCTTGCTGTTCATGTTTGCATGCATTCTGGGTCCACCCTGTTGATGAAGGGCCACCATTCTGCTGGACGTCCACCAGGCTTTCCAACAGAGTGGAGCAAATAACTCTTCATTATGAGCTTTAAAACTCAGAAATATTATGGCCATGGCACGAATCTTGCTATATTCCTTTCTTATCTCTCTCTTCTTTCCTTACAGGAAACTCTGGGAATGAAGAAGGAGTCTTTCTTTTACTTTTTTTTGTCACCTTGTATGCTTGATTCTTTCTAATTTTTATTGAGATATAATTCACATAATATAAAACTTCACAGAGCTTAAATTCACCATTTTAAAGCATAGAATTCAGTAACTTTTAGTATATTCACAAGGTTGTGCAACTATCACCACTATTCAATTCCAGAATATTTTTGTAACCCAAAAAGAAATCCCATAACTACTAGCAGTCACTCCTCACTCCATCTTCCCACTAATCTACTTCCTGTCTCTATGGATCTGTCTACTCCGGACATTTCAGATAAATAGAATCATACAAAACATGGCCTTTTGTGTCTGGCTTCTTTCACGTAGCATAATTTTTCAAAGTTTATCCATATTTTGCATGTTTCACACCCATTAGGAAGGCTATAATTAAAACAATGAAAAATAAATGTTGGAGAAGATGTGGAGAAACTGGATGCCTCCTACTTGGCTGGTGGGAATATAAAGCAGTGTGGCTATTGTAGAAAACAGTTTGGTAACACGCAGTTACCACCTCACCCAGCAATTTTACTCCTTGGTGTATACCCCAATTAACTGAAAACATATTCATGCAAAACTTGCACACACATATCCACTGTAGATTATTCATAAAAGCAAAAAAAGTTGAAACAACTCAATTGTCCACTAACTGATGAATAGATAAATAAAATATGGTCTGGCCATAAAATGGAACATTATTCAGCAACAAAAAGGAATTTAATAATCTTTTTTTAAAAATATTGTGTTATGTCCTCTTTTTATTAAGATAATTTTTTCACCCTTTCCTAAAACAAATGATAGATATGGATAAGTAGACACATATTATATTACTAATAAGACATATATAAATCAAGGAATACTTTTGAAAATATTAAATGCTGTGTTTGTTGGAACAACTCTGATTGCCAGTAACAAAAAAACAAACTCAAGGCAGCTTAAAAGACAGAGGAGTTTCACTGACTTACATTGCAGAGGAATTCCAGAATAAATATGGCGATCAGGAAGGTTCGATCAAGTTTCCAGCTTCATTTCACACAGATTCTAATTTTTTTTGTCCTCTTCTGTATGTTAACTTCAAACCCAGCTTCACAGTAAGCTGGCCTTATGTCAGCTGAATGGAGACTCTGTGTCAGAATGAGATTTCTTTATTGATTTAATTTAATAAAAGCTTAGGTTAGCTAATTTAGTTGAATGATATGAGTTAATTTTTGAGAAATTCAGGCAAGCCTAAAACATCTTGTGGAGGAGCAGACAAAATAGCAAGAAAGAGATGAAGAATGTTCACATTCTTATGACATTTTAATAATATTTTTGTGATATGGTCTGAATTTGACCGATTAAAATTGAGGAAAACCAACTGAGACAGAAGTCTTTTCACTACTCTGAGTTGCCTTGGAAATGGAAGTTCTTGTGATAATCACAATAGCTACATGAAAACAAAATATAGAGCAATTAAGATGGAGCAGAAAGGGATCTAGACAGAGCTACTTTGGGGGATGTTGAAAGGAAGAATTTGGAAAGGATGGTGCAGAAACTAAAAGGTAGATCACTGAAAACTTTGGATTGATTATAAAAACATTAAACAAGACTTACGTATTTGAAATTGTTTTTAAATTGTGAACTCAGCCCATTGACTATCCAGCTGACTTTGGTTGAAATTAATGTAAGTAATAAGCTAAATATAAATCTAAGCTGCTTCAGTGTAACAAATCCTAGATGGGATAGAATAGGTAAGGAAACAGCATCTCCATATGACAGTGTCCAGATGAAAACAGAATTTTTTCCTGAAGTTCTTCATAAATGCAAGAGAAAACCCCAAAATATTTTTATGCTTCTTGACCTGCATTAGGTCAATATCCATTCCTCAATCTATTTCTACAGCCAGAAAATGTAATATGTTGATAGTATTAGGTTTACTAATATCAAAATCAATGTATCATTATGACACAGAAGGTGACTGACTTGAAGAATTAGCCAGAACCTCCTACACCCCAAAATCTGGAGTTGTTCCTCCAGGTCTTGGTATAAAGCGTATGTGGAGGAGATTATAAAATGGCCACTAATTACTTTGCATAAAATATTTTTAAATAGTTATCATATACTTGACAATGTAATAGACAGTGCTCATACAATAATGGGCAAAGTCCTCTGTATCAAGTAACTGACAGGCTAATATGAGAGATACGTAAATATTTTTTGTTTTGTTTTATCACATGATTTATTTTCTTTTAATTCTTTTAGTTGAGTTCATAATAGTTTATATCACTGTGAAATTTCAGTTGTACATTATTTGTTGTCTGTCACCACATAGATGTTCCCACTCACCCCCTGTGCCCACCCCCCAGCCCCCTTCCCTGGGTAACCACTGAACTGTTTTCTTTGTCCATGTGCTTGCTTATATTCTACATATGAGTCAAATCATCTGGTGTTTGTCTTTCTCAGTCTGGCTTATTTTGCTAAGCATAATTCCTTCCAGGTCCATCCTTGTTGTTGCAAATGGGATGGTTCTGTCTTTTTTATGGCTGAGTAGTATTCCATTGTGTGTGTGTATGTGTGTGTGTGTGTGTGTGTGTGTGTGTGTGTATACCACATCTTCTTTATCAAATCATCAGTCGATGGGTACTTGGGTTGTTTCCATGTCTTGGCTATTGTGAACAGTGCTGCAGTGAACATAGGAGTGCATATGTTACTTTGGATTGTTGATTTCAAGTTGTTTGGGTAGATACCCAGTAGTGGGATAGCTGGGTCATATGGTAGTTCTATTTTTAGTTTTTTGAGGAATCTCCATACTGCTTTCCATAGTGGTTGCATCAGTTTGCATTCCCACCAGCAGTGTATGAGGGTTCCCTTCTCTCCATATTCTCTCCAACATTTGTTATTTTTAGTCTTAGTGATTATAGCAATTTTAACAGCCATAAAATGGTATCTTAGTGGAGTTTTGATTCACATTTCTCTGCTAATTAGTGATGTTGAACATCTTTCCACACGTTTATTGGCCATCTGTATATCTTCTTTGGAAAAATGTCTGTTTGTATCCTCTGCCCCTTTTTTTTTTTCCTTATTCTCCCCAAAGCCCCCCGGTACATAGTATATTCTTCGTTGTGGGTCCTTCTAGTTGTAGCATGTGGGACGCTGCCTCAGCGTGGCTTGACGAGCAGTGCCATGTCCTCGCCCAGGATTCGAACCAACGAAACACTGGGTTGCCTGCAGCAGAGTGCGTGAACCCAATCACCTGGCCACGGGGCCAGCCCCTTCTCTGCCCCTTTTTTTGATAGGGCTATTTGTTTTTTTGTTGTTCAGTTGTGTGAGTTCCTTATATATTACGGAGATTAACCGCTTATCGGATATATGATCTGCAAAAATTTTCTCCCATTTCGTGGGTTGTCTTTTGACCCTAGTTTCTTTTGATCCTAGTTTATTTTGCCTTGCAGAAAATCTGTAGTCTGATGAACTCCTACTTGTTTATTTTTTCTTTTGTTTCCCTCGTCTGAGAAGATCTGGTATTCAAAAGATCCTTTTAAGGTCGATGTCAAAGAATGTGCTGCCTAAATTATCTTCCAGGAGTATTATGGTTTCAAGACTTATCTCCAAGTCTTTGATCCATTTTATTTTTGTGTATTGTGTGAGATATTGATCTACTTTCATTCTTTTGCATGTGGCTCTCCAGTTTTCCCAACACCATTTGTTGAAGAGACTGTTCTCCATTGTATGTTCTTGGCACCTTTGTCGAAGATTAGCTGTGCATATAGTGTGGTTTTATTTCTGGGCTTTGAGTTCTGTTCCATTGGTCTGTGTGCTTGTTTTTGTACCAGTACCATGATATTTTGATTGCTATGGCTTTGTAGTACATTTTGAAGTCAGGGATTGTGATGCCTCTAGCTTTGTTCTTTTAACTCAGCATTGCATTTAAAACTCGGGCTCTTTGGTTGCCCCATATGAATTTTAGGATTCTTTGTTCTGTTTCTGTGAAGAATGTTATTGGGATTTTGATTGGGATTGCATTGAATCAGTAGATTTCTTTGGGTAGTATGGACATTTTAACTATCTTTGTTCTTTCAATCCATGCGTATGGAATCCCTTTCCATCTCTTTATGTCATTATCTATTTCTTTCAGTAACGTCTTATAGTTTTTATTGTATAAGTCCTTCACCTCCTTGGTTAAATTTATTCCTAGGTATTTTATTATTTTAGTTGTGATTGTAAATGAGATTGTATTCCTGAGTTCTCTTTCTGGAAGCTAGTTATTAGAGTACCTAAGGGCTGGCCCCGTGGCCGAGTGGTTAAGTTCGCGCACTCCGCAGCAGGCGGCCCGGTGTTTCGTTGGTTCGAATCCTGAGCGCGGACATGGCACTGCTCATCAGACCACGCTGAGGCAGCATCCCACATGCCACAACTAGAAGAACCCACAACGAAGAATACACAACTATGTACCGGGGGGCTTTGGGGAGAAAAAGGAAAAAATAAAATCTTTAAATGCAACTGATTTTTGTACATTGATTTTGTACCTGGAAACTGTACCATAGTTGTTAATTATTTCTAATAGTTTTCTGATGGATTCTTTAGGATTTTCTATATATAAGATCATGTCATTTGCAAACAGCAAAAGTTTCACTTCTTCACTGCCTATTTGGATTCCTTTTATTCCTTTCTCTTGTCTAATTTCTCTGGCCAAAACCCCCAGTACTGTGTTGAATAAGAGTGGTCATCCTTGTCTTGTTCCTGTTCTCAGAAGGATGGTGTTCAGTTTTTCCCCATTGAGTATGATGTTGGCTGTAGGTTTGTCATATATAGCCTTAATTATTGAGGCAATTTCCTTCTATCCCCATTTTGTTAAGAGTTTTTATCATAAATGGCTGTTGGATCTTGTCAAATGCTTTCTCTACATCTATTGAGATGATCATGTGGTTTTTATTCTTCATTTTGTTAATATGGTGTATCACATTCATTGATTTGCTGATGTTGAACCATCTCTGTGTCCCTGGTATAAATCCCACTTGACCACGATGTATGATCCTTTCAACGTATTGCTGTATTTGGGTTGACAATATTTTGTTGAGGATTTTTGCATCTATGTTCATCAGCAACATTGGCCTGTAGTTTTCCTTTTTTGTGTTGTCCTTGTCAGGCTTTGGTATCACAGTGATGTTGGCCTAGTAGAATGTTTTAGGAAGTGTTCCATCTTCCCTAATTTTTTGGAATAGCTTGAGAAGGATAGGTATTAAATCTTCTCTGAAAGTTTGGCACAATTCTCCAGGGAAGCTGTCTGGTCCAGAGCTTTTATTCTTTGGGATGCTTTTGATGACTGTTTGAATCTCTTTCCTTGTGATTGGTCTACTCGGATTCTCTATTTCTTCTTGATTCAGCTTTGGGAGGTTGTAAGAGTCTAAGAATTTATCCATTTCCTCTAGATTGCCCATTTTGTTGGCATATAGATTTTCGTAGTCTTCTCTTATAATCCGTTGTATTTCTGTGGTATCCATTATTTCTCTTTTGTTCTTTGTAACTCTGGCTAGAAGTTTGTCAGTTTTACTTATCTTCTCAAAGATGAGAGATATGTAAATACGTAATTCAAAATTATGTGAAAAATCATACTCTACCTGAAAGCAGAGTGTCAGGCAAGATACTATGTAAAAGGTGACCTTCATGTACTTTGAAAATGCATAATTATTTATGAGGGAATGTTAGGAAAGGGGCTGGTATTCAAGGCAAGGAGGAAGACCACCTGCAAATAAACTGAGGCATGAAAGAACTTGTGGCTGAGTTATGGGAAATGAGACTCGACAGCGTTCAGGGACAAATCCAATGTAGTCTTGTAGACTAAGGGAATGTAAGTTTTATTACACAAGCTGTGGCAAAACTTTTGCCTAATTAGATGTATAATTTACTATCCATTCTCACATCTGTGTGAAAAATTGTGTATGGGACAAGGAAAAGGGTAGAATAGAGAAAAAGAAGGCTATTTATATGTTAAGTTAAAGACATGTGAAGTATCTAGATGGACAGAATCCAATACTAAAGTTCAGAAAAAGATCTGGACTCTCAACATAGATTTAGTATTCAACCATTGTTTATTAATTATGGGAGCAATTGTTGCAGAATACAATTATATTACTTCGTCAGATTCACATATGCACACCATCACATACACTATTTGGGTCCATTGGATATTCAGCTTGAACCATTCAGAATTTCAGTGTGTAGAGGAGGAATTTAGAGTCAAAATATCTATAAACGCTTAAATATTCATAGAAATTTTCCTCTGGAATTTTTTAAACCAAATGGAAGTTTCAATGTTATTGAAATGAAAGCTTAATACCTAAGATTGTAAGCATTGTGTGTTATTTAAAATATAAAGTACTTATGTGAGTTTAATTGGCTGTAGACTTTTGTTATTTTCTTGATAACAGCATTAGGCCCTAGAAGTACTACTTGTGTACTGTCATTCCACAGAAATAATGATTCCTCTGAAAATTTTAGTTAGGACCATTCTATTTTGATCTATATTTTTGTTACCCTTGGGCCTAGAATTTAAATCTGTTGAATTGCAGTTATTCCATTTCATTGGGGATGCTTAACCATTTTGGCCAGCATTTATATACTATTAATGCCTTACCACAGTTAATTTGCATGTCTATTTTACATTCAATATTAACTCTTTTGGATGTGTGAGATTCTCCTGAAAGAATTCATTGATGTATAATTCATTAGCATTCATTTGGAAGCTCCTGCTCTTAACGGATTCTAGAGGAGATAACTACTAGAATTGAAAGACGGCTTTTTGTATATCTGCTATATTAGGAAATATGCTTTACATTAAAAACTCATCAAATATGCATAGTACCTTATTAAGACCATTATTATTATTTACTGAACAAATATATAGAGTTGACTCCCTTTGAGTGGTACAATATACACATATTCAAGGTATAAGGCTAAGTCCATTGATACCACATTGCAGATGTTTCACTTTATAAAGTGGTATTGTAAATGATTTTGCTGATTAGGGTTTTAAAGAATATAGAAGGGAATTAGGGGGATAATATAAGAAAAAGACTAATGGCCTCATTAAAATCTGTTTTGCAGAAACTGCATGCACTACAATGCACACAGTAGCAGCAATTAGTTGAGAGAATGGGCAATGAGTCCTGATTCTCCTACCTCACCAGTAAATTCTGTCAGTACGTAGTTTGTGAGGCATAACATTACCTGCTAATGACTCTATGATACAGTTCACATAGATTTTTACAAGAGGAATCAATAACTTCAGAAAGCATTTAGGTTTTACTCAGATTCCTAAAATGATTAAGTGAGGAGGAAAAAGACATCTATAATTTCATTAAACCTTTGTCTTACTGGAATAATGACTGTTTTATTAAATAAATTCGCCGTGTTTTCCATCCCAAAGAAGAGTTTAACAATTTTTCCAATGATTACATTGTGATGGCTGTCCACATCTTTTTTACTTATTTGTAATGATCACAAATGTATTGCTAAATATATTGCTAAAGGACATAACATCTACAGTGAGCAAGCCATGACGAATATAGCTTCCACTTGGAGGAGATATACTGTAGTTGCATAATACAATTTTAACTACATTTTTCCCCGAGTACACAATGCTGCACTCTATGTTACTGCAAAGTCTTGGTGCACACATTTGCAGTCTTGTGGAACGCCCTTTGCCTGAGCTGTGCTGGCGAATCTTAGGTTTCCTCAGGCTTACTTGCTTCCAACAGAGATTTGACTTAAGATTCTCGAATGGAATTTCAGATGGAGCCAGGCAAAGGAAGTGAAAACTCAATAGTGTAAATTATGTTTTATCTTTGAATTTGAATTTCTTGACTTTTGCTGGTTTGAATTACAACTTTACTACCAGTTACATGCAGATTTGGCGGCCCCATGTATGATGAATGTATACATGTCTTTAAGTACTTTTAACTGCTTCTGATCCAACTCAGAGTTTACTGCTGTCTTTTTTAAAAATTCATCTGTATTTCTGCTTACACATCCAGCAAAAAAAAACATTTTGTATAGACTAGCTATTCTTTTCTCTATACGTTTTTATAGACTTAATTGGAGTTCAAAGACACCAATATAAACTATTGTCTTAACCATAAATCTTACAGTCTTTTTCACAGCTTTGCACTTTGAAGTTCCACCCTTAAATTTATCTTGTAATGATTGGTGCTTCCTTCATTCAGTTCCCTGGAAATCATTCAGTGAAGCAAATTGCCAACTTCATAATATATTAGCCTTAGTGGGGTACTTTTTAGACATACAGGGGAAAGTGACACATGTCCTTGATTTTACTTATCTAGTTTATGTGATTCATTCATTCACTTATTTATTTCACAATTGTTTATTTGACTAAGTCTATAGTCACTGATGGGTTTGATGTTATGGAGACCACAGAGAGAGCTAGACGTAATCCTCCCCTTTTAGCAGCATGGAATTTTATTGTACTCACTTTAAAGGAAAACTAAAGCATTTGATCATTTTTAATGAAAGCTAAATACTTCCTTTTTCTCAGAAAGTAAATTACCTGATGCTGCTTTCCTAAATCTTTAGAAAATATTAATATCAGTCCACTACTCATTCAGCACATGTTTATTGAGCACTCACCATGTTTTGGCACTTTTCTAAGATCAGGTAAGAAAATGATTAAGAAAAATTCCCTGCTCTATGGACACCTCCTTAGGATCAAACAGAAGTAAAACAAGATGAGACAGCTAAAATATGGTGTGATGGGTGTAAAGGAAGCATAGATAATATGGGATAATGTGGGAGGATCCTCCAACCAAGGCTAGACTTGGTCTGAACTAGACTAGGGTTTTGGACTATTCTAGAATAAATGATACCTAAGTAGAGACCTATATTATAAGTACTAGGTGAATGGGTTCAGAGAAAGGGGCATTTTAGAGAAAGGAAACAGCATGTGCCTTTCACCAGGGTGAAATAGTGGCATGTTTCAATAACTGTAGGTGTTAAATGTGCAAGAACGGATCAGTGAGAGATGAGACAGAAAGGTAAATAGAAGGCAGATCATGCCATATCTGGATGTCAGCAGATAACTAATGGGGTGCCTGTGAAAGACTTTTTAAATAAAGAGCAATCCAATCAAATGTATGTTTTTGGAGGCATCACTCTGTGAACAGTGTAGAAACTGAATTGGGGAGACTGAGTTGGAGGGAGACTGTTGAATAATTCAAATGAAGGATGACAATTACCTGAACTAGTAGAGTTGTTGAAAACCAGAGAACTATTTAGCAAAAGAAATGTATAGAACTTGTTTATCGAAGGGAAAGAAGGAGAGATGGAAGTCAAAGATGACTGCCAGAATTTTGTGTATTTTTTTTTGTTTAGGTGGATGGGATAACCATCAGTGTGCTTGGGAAATACATTGGGAGGAGAAGATTTGTTAGACAAGATAATGAGCTTTCTTTTAGATAGATTAAGTTTAAGGTAGTCATGGGGCATCCAAGTGAAGATGATTAATACATTTAGAGGGAAATGTATAGTCAAAATGTACTGAAATCATGGGCTTAGAAGAAATTTACCAAGGAAAGTCTACATCAGAAGAGAAAAGAAAGGAGTGAGAGAAAAACCATGAAGGATAGAAAGAAGGAACTGCGAGAAAAATGTCAAGTGAAGCAGGAAAACTTAGTTATTATCAAACATGGGTGTGAGAATATTCTAAGAGTTGTCAATGCTGTTGAGAATTTGAGAAAGATAACAATTGAAGAGTCCATTGGATGTAGTAACAACAAAATTACGGTTACCTTGCAAGAACATTTTTAGGAGATGTAGTAGGTATAGTAGCCAAATTCGAAAAGGTGGTTCAGTAAGTGGGAGGTGAGCAGGAAGAAAATGCAAATTTGAATTGACACAACCCTACCTGAGAGTTTGGCTGTTAAGAGAATTAGCAATATAAGAGAAAGTAGAAGTGACTAGAATCACTGGGAGCAATTAGCTTTATGTAAATCCTCCTTCTACTCAGTTTCCTTTTCCTCTAGCTGTCTTCTCAGGAGGGATTATCTTTACACATCCTCCAACTAAATATTATCAACAGTAGATCTTCTTTGCCTCCAGGTAGTCTGAAATACAGTAGCGATTAGACGTGTGTTAAAAGATAATCAACTAAGATTGACCCTATCGGTATTTAGAATACTACCTCAGCCACTTTCCCTGAATGGGAATGACAAAGGATCCAGAGAAAATTTGAAGCACTACTCTACTATGAAAATCTAACTGGTTTTGTGTCCCAGAGCTCTATTCTACTATACAAAGGCACTTCCCTAATAGCTAGGCCTTTAGAGCTTGGCCGGAATGTTTTCTAAGCATGTGAAGGATGTCCCTTATGAACACCCCCCACCCCCAATTTCTCTTCTCCTACTCTTCTGTGGCCCTCTCCTTTAAATAAACCCCCTGTCTTTATTTCTGAGAGTCTCAGCCTTCCATCTTTTCTAGAGATACCCTAACTCTCTCTACAAAAAAATCAAGTTACCTTTTTTCAGTCCTTTCTTCTGTCTTACAATAGCCTAGTCTTAGGTGCCTGCTCATTTCAACTAGTTTCTTTTGGCACCTCAAACAGAAGGGAAGCAGTGCTTACATAACAATGAGAATGGTTCTTCATGGAAATGTTAAGTTCTGGCTCTTCCATGGGAGGGGAAAAATGCTGGAAACTTCCATGTCCTGGGGGAATGTTTTTTCTCCATTTCATATAAGAAATAAAATATAGGTAACATCACTATGAAACATGGCTTTTAATTTATGGGAGCAATACAGAAAATGTCTCTATACCATAATAGAAAAAAGGGCATGAAATAAAAGACCTTATCCTATGTCCCACTGAGAGCTCTGTAGTCTAGGTCAGGTTACTTAAACTTTCTGAAGTCAATTTTTTGATCAGTAAAATAGAGACAGTAATAATGTTTTCCCAGTAGGATAATGATGAGAATGAAGAAGGATAAATTAACATAAAAAATTCCTGCTATATGGTAAACTCTCAATAAATGCTATCCATTATTATTGGTGACTTTTACCCTTAGGAAGAAATAATCTTACTTTCTAATTGTACACTGCTAAAAGGATTTTTACCACATTTTCACCTACACTAGACTTTCAAGCTTCTTTGGGTCAAAAATGGTCAAATATTGATGACTTCATATTGTTTAATCTAATGTCTAAAAATGAATGATGCCACATGCTTGACCATAAGGTGGCAGTAGGGAATGTTTTGAAGGGATATATTCCCATTTTCCTACCATATTTTGGAGGCAGGAGAACTTTTGTCAAAGGAGGACAGAAAAAGATATTTGCTAGTGTGATGAGGATAGTAGCCAATTTCTAAAAAGTTGTTCAGTAAGTAGTTTAAAATATGGTTTCTTTACAATTTAAAAATTATGTTTATGGTTTTATAAAATTAAGCATTAATAAAATTCTTAGTATATAGTAAACTTTATTTCTTGTGCACATCTTTCATGATTTAAACCTCATTATTAGCTAATATTAGTGAATTTCTTAAACATGAATGTAACTTTTCTTGAGCATGTGATCATTTTGATTATACTAAGCCTCATTTTAATAGTGTCCCAGATGGAACTTCCTTTTTTAAGCTTTGGCTTGCAATAAATATTAAATCGAGTACTTATAAACACAAATTTCTAATTGTTCTCTCTTACTGTAGAATAAGCACTCAACTGGGTATAACATTTTAGATATAATTTAATGGAAAATGTAATTTTCAATGCATATTTCTCTGTTGTCACAAGGAAGCAAAATGAAAAATAAAAACTCTCCAGTCAATGACTAAAGTTATCACTGTGATTTCCCACGATTAGTTTGAAACCCCCAGCTTATATACCTCAGCTATCAAGAACACTTCTGAAACCGCCTTCTCCTATAGTCCATGACTTTCTGTTCAGAAAACAAACTAATGTTAAAAAATGTCAAGCAAATTTTCAGCTAGAATGTACTATTCTTGGGATGAGAGAACACACAGGAGAAGGAGGACCCTAGAATCAAATTCAAACTCAAGTAAAATTCTATGGGATTATTTAACATTATGCAGAATGTTCTAGCATTCCTCTTTAAGAATAATACAGCATATTTAACAAGAGAAAAAAAACCTTTTAGCTACTACTTTTAGTCCCTTCTTGACCATCAGCAAATTGGGCTCTAGTTTTCTCTGTTAACTATCCTTATGAAAGAATTTGTAGTATCTCCCTTAATCTTCATGGTTCTGTTACAGAGGGATTCTTACATTGAATACATATTCTGCTGTTCAATTTTTAAATAAAGTAATGCACATTTATTAGGTGCCAATTAGACAAAGAGAAAATGTTATATAACATTGAGAAGAATAGTCTGGAAGAATGGTAGTGCAAGAATAAATGTAACATTTTTTCTCAAACCACAATTCAAAAGTTTGAGTATTATTTAGTGCAATAAAGGTTATGAAAACACATACCTGCCTCTTATGTGGAAACTGGTTTAAGTAAAAATTGCGTAAATAAATAAATAGAGCTTTGAAAGTGTGGCAAAATAATTCCTCACCGAATAAAAATATGGACTAAAATTTGGAGCATTACTAGAGGCCTAGGAGAGCCTTCATGTCTGTCTGCTGGCTGCAAGGGCACAAAGGTCTCAGATGTGTCTAACTCTCAGTGGATAAATCAACCCCAATTTTAAAAAGGATTTTTTTAACCTTAAAAGGTCTATTTCTATGCCACAATAAATGGTTTGGGGATTATCTAACACTTTGGATTATCTGCACCATTAGTGAGGATAATAAAGAGCCGACTGCATTTTGCATTGAAATAGCACGGTCTATTACACTCATGAATAGTCTGAGAATGAAGCAGTGGAAAGTCTTTCTTGCTGCTTTTCTGCACAACAGTTTAATTGACTGCAGCGTGGTTGATGGGTTTTTTAGGTTGTTTACAATTGATGGTACATTCATCACTTATTCAGTGATTAGTTTCAAAATTATCAAAATTGATACAGTGAATAATTATACAGCTATGGTTCAAGAAGCTTTTAATTTCTGTTCTTAAAAACAGTGTGGCATTATTTCACAAATATCTTGTCTTGGGTTCTCTGCTTCAGTTTTCTTGACAAGTACTAGTTGTCATTCTTGCCTTGCTCCCTTTTTCAATGGCGTCAAAAGGAATTATCAAAATACTAATAATTTTCAGGAAATGTATTTCATGTAATGTAAAGGAAACCAATCTCTGTTACCAGAGTTTAAAACTCTGACAGATTGGCAGAAATTCATTTTCCCTAAAAATATTCCAAGCATTTCTGCTTATGGAAATCATAAAACCTTAAATGATTTTTTTCCCTCTAAACATTACCACATGTCTGAGACTTAAATATCCCTATCAAACTTATGATAAAGATAAAATTCTTTTCTGTTGCTCTCCAAGGCTATTTTTGTTATTTTTCCATGGTCCACGAATCACAGTGATGCTGGAGAAAATGGCATTCTTCACTCACTAAATCAGGCATGAATTTGCAACGGTATTTCATGCAAAATGTCTGGCATAGATCATATTACTCTTTCTAATTTTGAAGTTTTAAAAATAACTGTACAGCTTCTTATTTCTTTTAAAAAACCCAAGTACTAGAAAACCTTCAATGGTAATATTAACCACATCCTTTGTCTCAAAATAATAATATTTAATTAGAAATAGCCTTTGATGTTTTTGCTGCATTTATTAATTTACACAGGAAATAATAAAAGCAGAATTCTGATACTCCCATCACTAAAGAGGTCTATGTAAATGGCTTTAGGTTGAAATTTTCCCATATAACAAAGTTTATTCATTCATTCGTACATTCTCATGATCAGTTTTTGGGCTTTTTAGTCCACAATATGGCAAGCTCTGTCCTAATCGGTAGGGGTATATTCAGAGAAAGGCAAAATAAAAATTTCCCTTCTCATAGAACTTACATTCTAGTGGAGTAGACAAACAATAAACAATAAACCACTCTGCTTCTGAATTGAACAAAATATCACAATTTAGAGTGGGGATCTCTGATTCATGAGTGACTGCCAGATGATGTAACCCAGAGGGGAGGGAGGAGTTAACCTTCCCAGAAATGAATCTTATTCAGTACAAGTTGGAGATGCCTTAAATGACAGCATGGGGATGTAATTAGCCAAATCCAACTCTCAGACATTCTGAGAAACATGTGAACCCATTTATTCAACAGGGAAATTGTAACACAAAGGGAGAGAGAGAACTTATAGTTTAAACCCATAATTTAAAAGAAGTGTAATAGATATATCAACCAGTTCCAATGCACGAACCTTCTTTGACTCTACTCAAACAAATCAATTGCTAAAAAGTATGACTTAATCAGAGAAACCTGGACACATACTGAGTATTTACTGATAATTTGTGCTCTATTTTTAAATAGTATAATGATGTTTTATTTTAAAGAATTCTTGCATTTTAAAGTGTTTTTGGGTTAAATTACATAGATGCTAGGATTCACTTCAAATTAATGTAATAGTGGATTTCTATTAGGTAAGACAATAGATCAAACAAGATTAGCTATGCTTTGATACTTGCTGAAACTGAATGATAGATATATGAGAGTTTGTTATAATATTTTTCCATTTTAGAATATATATGAGGTTGTTCATAATGAAAACCTTTTTATTTTTTAAGATTAATCCTTATGTTTACCATTTTCATTGGTTCATACATTGGAAATTTCTTTAGTTAGAGTTTATTGACAGTAAATTCTTCGGTTTTTGTCTAAAATTTTTTTCAGTCTCAATCTAAAGATAAATTTGTTCTCTTCGATAATAGTACATGGAAAGGAGAAATGAGAGGGAAATTATCTGCCTCTCAGTAAACAACGCATTAAGAGAAAAAGGGTCACTGAGGCAAGAGAAGATGAACACATTAACATATAGAACAGTGCCCAATGGAGGAATTACTTTCATTTTTCAGGTATTATCCTTTTTGCACATTTTATACAAACATACAAAGTTACTAATTCCGAGTAATTTTACACACAATTTCATCCAAACGTTCAACAGGGACAATTTGATTCTTCCACAAAATTTTCCAGGGAATATAAATCTATTTTTATGAGATTAGAATAGCTTTGAAACCAAATTGAATCCAGACAGATACAGTACAAGGCATCTAGAGTGACATATCTAATTGTGACGTTTCAAGGGGAGGAAATGGGTATATCAAGATAGCTTTTGTCTGTTTCCTCTTCCTCTTCTGAATAAGCCAGCAAGTAGGTAGCATACGTTCTGCTCCTTCTTTCATACTTTTATAGGGGCAGACTCTACTCCTGAAAATTTAGGGGGTAAATTAAAATCAGAACAATATTATAAAGGGTATCTATTTGGAGGTGCAAAATATAAAGATTCTCTTGCAATGGACAATACATGGCTTGACCCTTTAAACTGTAGACTTCAGGCAGTATTTTGTAGTCATGAGCCTGACTTGTATGATTGTACTCTTTGGTTTTTACTGTTAGAATCTGGACATGTAGCATTAGGCATTAAATGCCAGCTAAACAGCATTTTCAAATTGGCAAATCAGTACATTTTATGGCATATTTGGCCATAGGCTAGCAGCTGTTTCAGATAATTGCATGTGTTCAGACCTTAAGTGCTGAACTTAAAAGAACTGAAGATCTCACTTAAGCAAAATCTAACATTGCAGAAAAGATAAAGAGACAATTTATCTCAGTAACTACATAGAGGGCATGATTCCCAGCAGACGTTTGGACCATGGAGACCTCAAAGATTCATGGTTCTCGTTGCAGAATGAACATACACCACTTACTCTGACTTCAGAAAATACGTGGTCCACGGAGGCCAACTTAGCCAAGCAGAAGAGACTTTCCTGGAACATGAATGTGGAACAACATACCTACAGCTACACCTGGAATCACAAGCTTGGCCGAGATGGTATCCTGTCTTATGTCTTTTTAGGTGTTGTTGAACAGAACAATATTGACGAGTCTAAAACTGAAGGCAGCTGGGTTTGGGCTGTGCTAATAGCACTAGTGCAGTTTCAGCTTTGAATTCTCAGTGACTGTGTTAGGCAAAGCTCACATCTTACATTTCATTGAGTATGTTGGGTAGGAAACAAAGGTAATTCATACAGGACCTGGTGCCCAGGGCCATCACCACTCCATCCCCAAACACTGAGCCCTTCAAACAAGATCTTTTTGGAGATCTTGTTTGATCTCCAGAGGCTAAGGATTGACTTGTTTTCTAAAAAAAGTGAATGTGGGGCCAGTGGTTTGATTTCTGATTATCATGGACATCTTATTATCTTTTTGGACTCTATAAAAAGCAAGAAATAGAGATACCAAGTTCTAGGTACAATAGAGCTGCTTAGGAAAAATCAGATAAAGTACAAATGCAAATGTGTGTGTGCGCGTGTATCTTACATATTTCACAGGTCATGTTCCCTAGGAATCAGACTCTGAGATAATACCTATGGAAGAGTGAAACAATCATATCTGAGCAGAGGAAAAGGTTGTAAGTGACAACAAATGCCTCAGCCAAGCCCCTAGGGAACTCTGGACCTGGGATAGCTGCACAGAAATATCTTGAATTCTGGGAAGTTTGCTTGCCAAGTCTTTGTACCCTTTGCCTTTATTATACAATTTACATAGCAGAATGGAACATTAAAATTACATATATTATATTACATGTAATTAATGATATATTATTTAAGTAAACAAAGTATGCGTGTGCTTGCTGTGTGTGTGTGTGTTTGTGTGTATGAAGCATCTAGAAACTCCTGAATCAACGAGGAACAGGGAAGCAAAAATTCAAGAATTCTAGAAGACAGAACTGCAAAGAAGAAAGGTAGATAACCTTTATTTCCACTTTAACATTTGCCAAATTTGGTTTAAGAAATCAAGACAAATGGAACATTGGAATATACTCATGCACACATTATGCATATATGATCTTTCAGTTTATGGCAAAGGTGTCGCTGCAATGCAGAAAGGAAGCATGATCTCTTTATTAAATGGTGCTGAGTCAAATGGACATCAATTTGAGGAAAGAGGTGAATGAATGCTGATGGATCCCACTCTTACCTTAGAGAGAAAATATCAATTTGATATGGATTGAAAAATCTAAGTAGGAAAAATAAATCTATAAATCTTTTAGAGGAAAATGTTAAAAAATATATTTCTGTTTTCATGAGCTTTTGAGAGATGAAGAGTTCTTGAAAGGATACAGAATTTTCAACTATAAGAAAATTAATTGGACTACATTAAAGTTAAGAAACCTTATCTATTTTTTTAAAAATTTGAAACATCAAGAGGGCAACCTAAAATTTCCAAGAACATAATGGTAACGCACCAACAATGGAACTGTACTAGAATCTACAAAGAATTCCTACAAATAAATAAGAAAATGGCAGACAACCCACGGAAAAAGAGATAGAAGCCTTGAACTTCACACAAGACAGTTTCCAATGCCCACTTATCTATGAAAAGATGCTCAACTTCCCTATCCATCAAATCAATGAATTATAGCCATAATATAATATTGTAGTATGTTCACATAATGAAATTCTCTATGGCAATGAAAATCAATGATTTGTTATTGCTCTATGTTTCAATACAGACAAAAGAGCACACATTGAGAATGCAACCAAACGCAAAAGAATATCCACTGTAAGATATCACTTACATGAATTTTAAATATATATATATCTTTTAATACATATATCTTCTAATAATGCATATATCATACATTAAATGTAATTAAATATATTATTTATAAAATATAAAACATATTTTAATACAACATATTATGTTATATATAATACATTTATAGATAGCTAGATACATATACACACGTACATACGTATAAATGCAGAACCAGAGCTATGAGGCTGGACATATTTGCAAAGAATAATATTATAGGGACTGAATAGTCAATCTTGAGTACAGAGAGACTTTAGAAGTAATTTAATTAATGTACAATTTAAATCAATTTCAGAACTTCTGGAGGCAAAATGAATATTTTCCAACATCACTCCCAGAAATTCCAATGAAACATTGGTCGATAGTGGAGGTGGGATCTCATGAAGGTGGGAACATGCATCCTGAGAGAGATTGCTGATCTCCTCACATAAACAGTAGCCATAGTCTTGCTGACTGTGTGCTGAGTGGTTAAGGAGAGAGATTTAATAAAATAAAATTCCAGGACTGTTGTAGGTGCGTATTTCTTCCCAAATCTTTACTTATATTGTCAAATAGAATGTGCTTAACTTGAGTAAAAGTCTCAATCACACCAAGCATGAAAGGAATAATTTATGCAGATTTTATTGTTGTTGTGTGTATGAATGAATATGTTTCTTACCTTAGAATATGTATAGATTTCTGAAGATATAAACATGGAGGGCCACATAGTAAAATATTGTAAATTACTTCATGTTGAAATTGAGGTTATATCCATAAAAAATGGATCATATGGATCAAATGGAAAAGTGAAAAAGCAAGAAAAAGTTGAGAAAATCATTTATAATATATGTAACTAAGGATTGATATCTTGATTATATAGAGAATTCTTAAAATTCTGTAAGAAAGTCAAGCTTCCTAATAACGAAGTGGGCAAGGAAATTGATAGTCATTCCAAAGAATAGGTAACAAGAATGGACAGTGAAATATTAAATGATGTCTAAAAATCGTTTTAGCAATCTAGAACTGCAAGTGAAAACACAGTACAATACCATTTCATTAAAATTTAAAAACTTAAAGTTAAACAACATCAGTTTAGCCAACTTCAACAATATGGAGCAAGGTGAATTAGTAAATACTACTGAGGTGAGACTATTCATTGATGCAACCATTTGGAAAACCACGTGGAATTATATCATACATGTGAAAAGGTGCTTTCCACCAAATCCACCAAATTCACTCCTAGATAAACACTGTACAGAAACTCTTGTATATGTGCAATATAAGTAAAGGAAAGTCCATATCAGAGTAGTTAGTAATAATAGAACCCTGGACACAACCCAAATGCCCATCAAGACCACATTAGGTAAATAAAGTATAGTCTACCAATTCACAGGAATATTATACTGCAGTAAGAATGTATGCATTATCACTTATTGCAAAACCTGAAATAATCTTATCAATGTAATTTTGATAGCATCAAAAAACAAAAATGGCTAGGAATAAATTTAATGTGTACAGATGGAGAAAACATTAAAAAAACTCTTGATCAAAAGTGGCTTTCTACAAATGGAAACATAAACTATAGTTTTGGATAAGAAGACATAGCATAATTAAGATGTCAATTTTACCTATATTAATTCATAATTTTAATATTACTACAGTTAATAATATCTATGATAATAACAATTTATATACTCTTTCAATGTTTTAGACATGCCTCTATGATTTTATATTAGTGTAATCCTGCAATTAATCCCAAGAGATAGATAGCATTATTGCCTTAACTATTTATTTATATGCAAATTGAGGCACAGAGAAGTGAGATAACTTACTGGAAAGAATAAACGCTGCGATTGAAGTGGAATTTAACTCATAGTCTAATCACAACAATATGAAGTAGACAGACAGCTAATATATAAACTATAAAATGAAGAATTAAGAATATTCAGAAAAACTATGGAAAAAAATGAGTAAAGAGAATGGAATAGCCCTCCCTAAACATATTATAAATCTTCAATAATTGAAATTTGAATCTGGCACATGAACAGACAGAACAAACTGAACAGAATACAAAATCCAGAAACAGACCCAATTATACCCAGTGTTTCAGTATGCAATAAAGGTCTGTCTCAAGTCTATGGGATAAAATTAGACTTTTTAAATAAATGATATTTAGACATCTGGTTAGTCATATGGAAAAGATAAATTTTGTTTCATATTTCATCACATTGTACATCAGCATAAACTCCAAATGGATCAAATCTTAAATTAAAAATATGAAATAATAAAAGAACCAAAAGTAAATATGGGTACATATTTTGGGGGTAAAAAACAAAAAAATTTGGAACAGTATAAGCATTTTTAAAATGCAACAAAATCTGGCAGTCATAGATTAAAGACTGATAAAGTTTACTACATTAAAAATCTAACAAGCAAAATACTATAAGCAAACAAAAAGATGAATGGTAGATTGGGAAAAATATTGGCAGCTCATCATGGCCACAAGGGCTAATGTCTTAATATACTGGACTCCAAGAAATGAAGAAGAAAAACTCAAAATCCTATAGAAAAAAAGAAGAGAGGATATACATGGACATTCCACAGAGAAAGATAAATGATTCTAAAACATATAAAGTATGCTCACATTCACTTATAGTCAGAAAACTGCAAATTAAACTACACTGAGTTGTCATTTTTCATCTAACAGGTTAGAAGAAACACAAATTTTATAATATACTTGTTGGCAAGATTTTAAGGATACAGACTTTCTCATCAATTTTGAGAGTGAGTGTAAAATGCTACAATGTCTTTGTAGCATATTTTGAAAAAATATACCAAAATTAAAAAGGCATCTATTTACCCGCTTAACCCAACAATCTCACTTCTCAGAATTTATTGTCTGTATATATCTGCAAGTGTGC
Source organism: Equus asinus (assembly GCF_041296235.1). Classification (NCBI taxonomy): domain Eukaryota; kingdom Metazoa; phylum Chordata; class Mammalia; order Perissodactyla; family Equidae; genus Equus; species Equus asinus. The sequence continues at coordinate 68,089,872 of NC_091798.1, forward strand.
AAGATAATATTCAAGGCTATTTGTTGCAGAATTATTATTAATGCTGGAGTATTGGTAACAATAACTCATCATTTTTATCATTTCCATCAATTTTATCAACAGGGCATAATTTCTATAAAATATTTATCATGTACAAAGTACAATACTTTATAGCTCCTAAAGGACTGGCATGGAAAGATTCCCCAGAATAACACTGGTGGTGTACATAAGAAATTAACAAAATATTTACAATTGTGCCTCGGAGCTAAATTTAACTTCTCATTTTTGAATCTTGTAAAATATTTCCTTCTTGAATGGTAACTATAAACATAAATTAAAGTTAAATAAGATTTTCTTTTTTTTTTTCCTGAGGAAGATTTGCCCTGAGCTAACATCTGTTGCTAATATTCTTGTTTTCGCTTTAGGAAAATTCACCCTTAGCTAACATCTGTGCCAGTCGTCCTCTATTTTGTATGTGGGGCACCACCAACGCATAGCCACTGACAAGTGGCGTAGGTCCACGCCCAGGAACCAAACCCAGGCTGCTGAAGAGGAGCACGCTAAATTTAACCACTAAGCCATGGGGCCAGCCTCCAAGATTTTCATTTTATTGAAAGCATTTGTTTGAAGCCTGTTTGCCTCAAATGAATTTCCACTATAATGACATTTGAAGTTTTAAGATTTTGTATTTTATATGTCCAAATGACCACAATTTCATTTTATTTTGTGACTTTTAAGCTGTATGTGCAAATTAATCAGTCTCAGATTCTTTATTTCCTGATATTATATATAAATGTCGATTTAGATCCATGGTTCACATGCTCGTTATCTAACAGTTGGCTATAATGCTCCATCAAATTTCCTAGTTCTAACCCAAATAATATTATGATTAAAGAATTCATAAAATTTAGCGATGAGCTGAATGGCAATCTATTCTAAGAGCAGGTGGAAGAAAATGATTATAAATAAGTACCGAATTGGAACAAGTATGTAGACATCAACTAAGCCATTCCTTAGGCATAAAACAATTGTAGACTAACTGTTCCTTTAATCAGTGGCAAGCCATGAGTATTTCACTGTTTTGACTGATGAAGGTACTTCTACTACTTGGTTACTTTGCCTAAATCTTTAAGATAAGGCCTTTTTTACTTTAAAATTGAGAAAGATTTAGTTTGATTGCATCACTTTAATTGAAATATAACTATTTTCTCCTTTGGCATACCTATCCAAGGCAAATATTTTCTTGTGTTGTGATTGACATTTGATTATGAACAGATTAGTCAAATCTCTTGCATTACATGTGATATTGGCCTATCCTAAAGATGGAAAATACTGTATTTCTACATTTACATTTTTATAACATATTGTTTTATTTGGGATTTATTTTGATGAGAAATGATGCCCTGTAATTTTTAAGGTATTTTTGCCAACATCAATCAGGTACATTTACACAACAACTTAAATTCGCAATGGCTAACACCCAAGGATATCTCTGCTCCTACCAGAATTTTGTAAAGAAAATTATCAGAGTCTGCCTACTGTTAAGGACGTTCAGTGCAATTATTTCAATAGTAATGCAACCAACCATGTCAATTAAGACTTTGGATTGATGGTAACATTTTATACCTAAACACGAGCCTGGTCTCTTCTTTTTTGTTGATAGAATGCAATGCAAAACTTTGTGTATCAAGTTCTGGCTGTGAAGGGGAATGTATTTAGTCTGTCTTATTACTGTCACAGCTGCAATGCTGAGAGCAGTCAGCTCTTTCTGATAAGCACATCAGCTCTTTATTTCTTACTATACAGGTTCAAATGGTAATCATTTTAAAATTCCGGAATAAAATGCCCATAGATAGGGGGCCTTGCCATCACCCTGGAAAAGTGCCTGCCTCTTAGTATTTGCCTCTTAATTAAAACAGCATCTGAAATAACAGTAGGATGGTGCTGAACGTTCTCTAGGAAACAAATGCTGCAGAGGAGCCTTGGTTCCTGTGGTTAGACAAGCATTATTATTTATTAATTTATGGATTGCAGTGCCGATGTATCAGAGTACTTTACGACAACAGAATCAACAAGATAGCCTTGAAAACATGAAAATCCAAGAAAGTATGCTCTCCTCAAACAAAGAATAGCAGTAATGCCCTTTTGATTTGATAGAGAGAAAAACTCTAGAAAACTCTCGAGCTCCTTGACAAATACCACATCCAGAACTTTAAATTCTCAGGGAAATTAAATTGCCTCAGATGACCTTCGATCAATTTTAAAAGAGGGAAAACTATAATGCTTTAAGCCACAGTCCATTTTGAATTAGAACAGTTTATTTTAAGCCTTAATGGTTATATTTCCTACGTCAGTTTTATAAACTTGTCCAATATTTCCATCAGCTTTCTGTAAATGTACCTGTCATTTTTGTCCATATTAAATAAAGACATTTATTTTTTCAACTCAGAGTAAATGTTATCTTTAAATATGAGATAAATAGCATCTTTTGGTTTATGTTTTTAAACATTCTGGATGTATTCAGAACCTAGGGAAAACATAAAGGTGGAAAGAAAGTTATTCTGTTTAAAAAAATCCTAACTAAATCACTGAAAAATAAATAGATTTAATATGAAGTTTGCTTAACTCTGTACGGTAGCTGTAGCTGAAGACAGTCTGTTCTTTTTGTGATATATTGGAGGGTGTAATGACTGTTGTCTCCCCGAAGGCTATTCATGATGTCATGATATATCTTCACTCCCATAGCCTCTAAAACTGCAATCCAGAAAATAAATTATTTCATAATCCAAAAGGAAAAAGCACAGCTATGTTGATTGCCATTGGAAATAAAAGTAGTGTTTCACAGAATGGATTAAAATGAAATGTCTATTCAAATTCTATTCCAATACTTCCCTCAGTGAAATTATTAAGACTACATGAAAACAATCCCTATGCTTCAAAAGTTACAGGAGCCAATGACAAGAAGAAGGTGGGGAGGGGGGAAAATGAAAAACAAAAACCCTAGAATTGGATATATTAAAATACCAAACCTTGAAAAATATTGATATTACTTAATAAATATGCTTTGTAGAAAGTTGGCTCAAGATATTTTTTGAGGTACCTTCTTATTGAACAAGCTTGCATAAACAAAATTTGCCAACTTCTTAAGCATTAAAGTCAAAGGTTGTCTTCAGATGCATAGACAGTATACACACCCTTGTTTAACTTTCTGACTTGTGTACCTGCAAAAGGATATTTTGGGAATAAATTGGGGGTAGAAATTGAAAATTGGCAAGCAACAGCAGTATACATTGTTTTTGTTTTTAATTTCATCTTCAGTTTCTTTATTTTAGTCTGATTTTTTAAATGTTAGAAAATAAAAACACTTGATTTGTGTTTTATTTTACTTTGAATTTTGTAATAAACAAAAGTGCCCTAAAAAATTAATTGCATTTTATTTAACAAATATTAATTGTTTTTCTTCGATGTTTAAGCCAACTACTAGACCTAGGGGGAAGAAACAGTCAGATATGGCCATTGACCATTACCCTGAAGCTCATAACAAAGGGAAAATAGCAGTTATAAAATGATGAAATAAGTCTGTCTGCTTCCATTGGTGACAACTGGACAGTCTCTACTTCCGGAGAGTGACACCCATCTTTATGGGAGGAAATTCCCATAGAAAGAAAATAAATCACCTTGGACCAAGTCCTCCAAGAGGATTGGAAAGCAGATCCCTAAGGCATGCCCATTTGAAATAGAAAATATCAATTTTACGGGCAACTGAAGAAGTAGAAAAGTGTATCTACCTGAACTAAAAGTTGGAAAAAAAGATGATTTCAGCTAAGATCAAATTCAGAAAAGTGGAAAGGCCATATGGATTCGCTTAAAAAGCATTGAAATATTCTTGGAGAATGTTGTGCAGGGTCAAGATCAGGGGTGTCCTGGGAGTGAGCAGGCCAGCCTTTGCCTGCGTCACACACTTGCTATCAGTGAAACCCTGGGCACACCTCTTAGATAGGTGATAACCAATCACCTTAACTGTAAAATCATAGTTTTGCAATAAATGACCTCTCAAAGGCCAGTTTTACTCTGAAAAAATCTATTGTTATGACCGCTAATACCTCCTCTCTCCAGAAAAATGAATTTAAAACAACCTTTTAGTTTCCACATACATTCAGGAAAAGAATTTAATGAAGAAAAGTCACATTACAAGTAACTTCTGTACAAATGATTCCAGTACAGGATTATTTCTAACAATTAATAATGGAAATAAACTACATGAGTAGTAATAAGATATTGAATTAATAAATTCTGATAATCCATATCACAGGACTAATATGCAGATATTTGTTACACTTTTCAATATATTTAGGTACAAGGTAAATTTTCATGATAAAATGTTTGATCAAATATATATTTAACTTCTTTTTCTTTTTTTCTTTTTTTTTTTTGAGGAAGATTAGCCCTGAGCTAACTACTGCCAGTCCTCCTCTCTTTTCTGAGGAAGCCTGGCCCTGAGCTAACAGCCGTGCCCATCTTCCTCTACTTTATATGTGGGACACCTACCACAGCATGGCCTGCCAAGCGGTGCCATGTCCACACCTGGGATTGGAACTGGTGAACCCCAGGCTGCCGAGAAGCAGAACGTGCGAACTTAACCGCTGCACCACCGGGCCGGCTCCTTAACTTATTTTTCTTAATACTCTGATCTTAATTTAATGAAATAACTATGTATCTAAATACATATATAGTTAAAACTGTAGTTAGATAAATGCACCCAAAGACATGTATTTGTGTCAGTAAGAGTATAAGTAGCTAAACACAGATATATTTTCCCACAAAATACATCCAAGAGAGAAATATAAAAAAATGTTAACTGTGTTTATCTCTAAAGAAATTATAGGTTTATATTTTTCATTGCCATTTTATGCATTTTTGATTTTTCTACAATAAGTATATATATATATTTATACATATATAAGTATATAAGGTATTATTTTAAATAGAAAGTTATTAATATTTTAGTCATATTTAATGTTTTGAACATTTACTTTATGCAGATACTATACTAAAGGTTTATATGCACTTTTCACAACTAATTCTATGAAATATAAACTATTTTTAATCATCTTTTACAGTAGAATAAAGTGAGGCTTAAGGAGATTGTTTGCATTCACACGGAATAATATCTCTCCTTTTAGAAAGTTGGGTGAAGTGTCAGTGCAAAATATTTGGTCTGTAACAAAAAGTAGAGTAGAATTATATGTAAAATATTAACTAAGGCATTGAGTTTTTCATATTTTCATAACAGTCATTTCTTCTTTAAAAGCCAATTTTGTTGTAACAAGAACAAAGTTCTTCCTGAATCAACTGCAAGAGGGTATAAAAAAATAATTGCTTATCAATATAAGATAGAGAACATTAGAGGGGAAATGATCATTCGTACAAGAAAGAATGGCAGTTGAAGTCCAGTTCTTGTGTTACTGTGTATGATGGATGAGTTAATTCCTCTGACTAATGAACCAAGTCTCTCTCTTGGCCAGAACTAATGAACTAGGATGTTCTGCATACTCAATATTGTAAGGTAACCACTCCTCCGAAATAGACATGGGCCTTGATGACAGCAATCATGTGTTGAATAATGATCATGGCAAACCTTACCTGAAGTCCCTCATTTTTTTTTCCTTAAAAGTGTTTGAAAGATCGTGGATGGAGGGGGTTAATGGGATATAAGTAGGAGACTACTGGCAGTTACCTAGATTCAGAAACTTAAGAGGTTTCTTCATCATTGTGGAGGATCATAATTAAAACCAGGAATGCAACTTGACAATATTATTTATATAATTCGACTATACATTCATAAGCATTTGATCAAGCTTTACTTTTATTATCTCAACTGCATACGATAATCTAATGAGGGTAATATCATATGGGATGCTTTTCTATATGAAGAAGAAAAGTAGAATGGTAGAGTAATCCTGAATGATGAAGTCCCTGGGAAATATGGAACAGGAAGGGACATCGGGACATCTGATGAATGAGACACTATTTGAAGCTCAAACATGATTCACAAACTTTTCTTAGCACTCTCAGGGGGTATTTCAGCATCAAAGACACCTGGACGATGGATATCCCTTTTGTTAGCATTGTGTTCCATTATCCATGCACAATCCATCAATTACAGAACTTACAAAAAACAGGAATAGCCAAAAGAGGATGAGCAATGCTGTCATGCTATAAAACATTTCTTAACTTACTATTGCTTATTTATACTGTCTGAGGTTTCCAGAAAAAAATGGTACCTGCTTTAAATTGTGCCTGAAACTCTTGTGTCAAATTCCAAAAGGCTTCCTCTGTATTTGCATTTGGAAGCATATGGCAGCTAGACAAAAAAAGAAAAAAAATCAAAGAGAATTTAGTACAGACAGTGCAGTCCAGTGAAGTGTTTAGAGCAAGCATTCTCAGTATTGTTTTTCAGCATATGCAAATATCCCTCCCACAGCTGAGAAGATGAAAAGTTACTTAACAAATACATGCAGAACTTGCTATGTGGCAAATATTCTTCTCAACTTTTATACACAATAACTGTTGTAATCCTCACAAAAACTCCTTAAGGTAGCACAAATATTATGCCTATTATACAGATGAGAAAATAAGATACAGACAGAGGTTTAGAAATTTGCCAAGTTACACAGCTGGAAGAGGCTGTTCTGGGTTACAAACCATCAAATCTGCCTTCAAAGTCATTGCTTTTAAATACCAGGCTTGTCTATGTCTCCATAAGTTTAACAATGTCTTAGTCCCATCAAGTACTAACAGAACCACCTGGGTTTCAACCCCAGTTCTACCATTTACTGGCAACTACCGGATAAATTGCTTTAGCCTGTCTTAGTCCCAGTTTTCATATGTATAAAACGGAGATCATACCATTGATCTAATTGACTTGTCATGGGGAGAAATGGGGTAATATAGGAACTCTTTTTTTTTTTAATTTCCTCCAATTTTGGAAGAACTGGGAAAAAGGAAAATAGAATTTTGTCTCTTAGAAAAACGCATCTTGTCCTCTAGATCCTTTTCTATCTCATGTCTAGACCCGCCATGGCTCTTTTTCACTAAGATTATCAGATATTTTCCTTAACTGGATAACTCTTAATACGATGAGCTTGTGAATTTTTCAGAGAGTTGACGGAATAACATCATTCTAGTTACTGCAACGTGGAGTCACTACAGTAAATAAGAATCTATGCAGAAAACTGACACTCTGGGATCAGGACTAAGAAGAGCGTGAGTAGATGGAATTTAAGACGACTTCACTACCACAGATGATCAAACTCTGCACCTGGCCCCTGCGTACTCAGGGCTGATGCCGCAGTCTTTTTGGACATCCTCCTAGAAAAGCTGAGGAGATCAGTCTACATTTGCTCCTACGAGCAATCTGTCCTACTTTATATAAAAGAGAATTACTAAGGAGGTCAAGGCATTAATTCCACCCCCCGCTCCCAGAGATGTCAGGAAGCCTTCAGCTGAGCCATTCATGGACAAATAAGAACATCTTTGACTTTCTATGTCCTTGTCAATTGTCTTTCACTTTTTAGTTTCTTCTCAAGACGTCCCTATTTTCTTAGTAATCAATGAATCTCTCTCATTACAGAGGAAAAGTCCAGGATGGCTGTCTTAGTTTCATCTTGTCTCTATCTTATATTGGCTTTCTGGACCAATTCTCACTTAATTGATTATACATTCTCTACTGTTGATTTAACATTGTGGCTTTTCTTTTAATAAACTAGTTTCTGCAAAATGCTTTTTTAGAAAAATATGTTGCACTAACTTATCTCAATTGTACCCTGGAATTTTAATAATTTTTCTCACACTCACATGAAAGATGGTCTTCTTTATGTGTTCTCCCTCCAGCTTATGTTTCCTATCACTATTCATCTATTTTATTGATGCATTTTCTTCATTATTTCTTAAAGGGAATGCATTCTTGGTCTCTAGCTGATGACATATTTAGGAAATTTATGCTGTTGTTTGCTTTATTGACTTGTGTATTTCTTCTTTCATGCTCAATTGGGTAGTTTAAAAAAAATTATATTCTTACCTTCCCCAATTCTATAGTGTAATATCCTGTTTGAAGAAACACTAGCTCAGCTGACTTATGTATTTCATGAGCCCTGCCCTTTTCCTGATTATTCTCTACTCTTCAAGTAAATCTTGCCTGATCTCTTTGTACACTTACATCTCCTCTCTTTGACATTCTCACTTATAACAACATCACAAATATATCTTTTTTCGATATATATACATATTTCAAATTGATATCAACCGATTTTTAATCTCAGAATTTACATTTGATTACCACTGTTGATTCAAATATCAGAATTATTTGGAGACTCTGTCCTGCTTTCAATTATTCACCTAAATAGTCCTTGTTTTCTACTCAAGTATCAAGAAAAGTTCCTTAACTCTAATCACAAGGGAACATTTTATTCACTGTGCACCTCCTTAGTGTACGTGTAATCAAGTGTCTCCCTGGAGAAGGTCAGATATGTGTGGTTTGCTGTATCAGTGATTTAACCACAATTCTGTAATGAATCATGTTTTACACTGATGCTAATATGTGAATGCCCTATCTTTCAAAAAATATGGCATTGGGAACCATAAAGATTTAAAATTCAAATATTTTGTTTTACTGTTACACTGTATGAATTTCTTTGTAGACTTCATAATTTATTCATTAAAGCAGGTAGCACAGCTGTGAAATAGTCCCTCTGGGGGAGCGCTAAGTTTCTGTTGAAATGGAGGAAATAAGTGTGTTTAATTGATCAATGAATTTATGAGCACTCATCTTTTGTAAAAAATGATGTCAAGGGTAAAAGCAAAAGACAACAACCAGTGCACAAAAACAACTTACAGAGTTTTGTGACTCCATTACCTTTCTGTGATGTAGGCTTTGCTCTTTTGATGAGTAGCTGCTTTGTAGAAAATCCTTATTTTATTCTGGAACAAGCAAATCTTAACTAGATAAACCCAATCATGCCTTGATTGTCTGAAAAATCTACACTTAACATTAACAGGCTTTAATTCTTTCTCCACCAGAGCCTGTAAGAGACAGCTAGGTACTCCTCAGGTAGTTTTTCCTTACTCACCCTTAAATTAACGAACACTGTCTTCTTTAGAAGTCTATAGTAAATTTCATTCTTATTAATATGTCTCTTCTCACCTGTTCTGAAGTTTGGGAGATGTAGTAGCAAAAACAAACAGTATCAAATTAATCATGACAGTAAACATTTTGATCACTTGCTATATGTCAAGTCTCTAAGAGTAGATGTTACATATGTGATCAAAATAAAAAAAATATCTGTTCTTCCAGAATGGATGGTTTTGATATGGACTTTTTTACTTGTCTCAGTCCTCAATGACTTTCTCTTTTCCTTAGTGACTAGGGTAGAAAAGAATCCATTGGTTATGCAATATTTTTTTAAATGAAGTTATTAGGGGAAGGATAATCTGAAGTAATTATTTCTGTAACTCTTATTTTCCTAGTGTGTCAACATTATTGCAAACAATGGCATAGAAGATTCTGGAATAAGAAATTCCCTGAAAACGTTAAACAGATTAGAGGAGTATAAAATCTATAGGATTATAATTTGGAATATTGATTGAGAGAGAGAGGAGGTGAAATAATAGAGTGCTAAGTAGCATTCCATTATATACATATACCACATCTTGTTTATTCACTCATCAGCTGATGGGCACTTGGGTTGTTTCTATGTCTTGGCTATTGTGAATAGCGCTGCAATGAACGTAGGGGTACATATGTTACTTTGGATTGTTGATTTCAAGGAGTTTGGGTAGATACCCAGTAGTGGGGTAGCTCGGTCATATGGTAGTTCTATTTTTAGTTTTTTGAGGAATCTCCATACTGCTTTCCATAGTGGCTGCACCAGTTTGCATTCCCACCAGCAGTGTATGAGGTTTCCCTTTTCTCTACAACCTCTCTCACATTTGTTATTTTTAGTCTTAGTAATTATAATCATTTTAACAGGCATAAGGTGGTATCTTAGTGTAGTTTTAATTTGCATTTCCCTGATTAGTGATGTTGAACATCTTTTCACATATTTCTTGGCCACCTGTATATCTTCTTTGGAAAAATGTCTGTTTGTATCCTCTGCCCATTTTTTGATCAGGCTGTTTTTTTTCTTTATTGTTCAGTTGTGTTTGTTCCTTATGTATTATGGAGATTAATGCCTTGTAAGATATATGATTCGCAAATATTTCCTCCCAATTGATGGATTGTCTCTTTGTTTTGACCCTAGTTTCTTTTGCCTTGCAGAAGCTCTTTAGTCTGATGAAGTCTCACTTGTCTATTTTTTCTTTTGTTACCCTTGTCAGAGAAGACATGATATTCGAAAATATCCTTTAAAGTTCCATGTCAAAGGATGTACTACCAATATTATCTTCAAGGAGTTTTATGGTTTCAGAACATATCTTCAAGTCTTTGGTCCATTTTGAGTTTATTTTTGTGTATGGCTTGAGATAATGGTCTACTTTCATTCTTTTGCATGTGACTGTCCAGTTTTCCCAACATTATTTACTGAAGAGACTATCTTTTCTCCCTTGTATGTTCTTGGCATCTTTGGATTAGCTGTCCATAGAAATCCAGTTTTATTTCTGAGATTTCAGTTCTGTTCCATTGATCTGTGTGCCTGTTTTTGTACCAGTACCATGCTGTTTGATCACTATGGCTTTGTAGTACATTTTAAAGTCAGGGATTGTGATGCCTCCAGCTTTGTTCTTTTTTCCCAGTATTGCTTTTTTGTTGTTGTTTTGGAACATTTTCGATTATGAACCTATGAAAAGGAAAAGAAAAAAGCCAGAAGGCAGAAATTACAATGAGAAATCTGACCAACACTCATTTGGGGCAACAGTTAAGCCACTAAGGTTGATAAAATTATAAAGATTAAAATGTTTGAGCTAGTATTTTATAAAGAGGTTATGTCAACTTTGCCTGAGTGGTTTTTGGGAATGGATGTTATGTCTAGCTGGAAATGCTTCCCCTGGTTAATGGAGTCTTTTTTTTTTTTTTTTTTTTTAAGATTTTATTTTTCCTTTTTCTCCCCAAAGCCCCCCAGTACATAGTTGTATATTCTTTGTTGTGGGTCCTTCTAGTTGTGGCATGTGGGACACTGCCTCAGCGTGGTTTGATGAGTGCCATGTCCGTGCCCAGGATTCGAACCAACGAAACACTGGGCCGCCTGCAGCGGAGCGCGCGAACCCAACCACTCGGCCACGGGGCCAGCCCCCTGGAGTCTTTTTTTTTTTTTTAATTTAATTTTTATTGAGTTAATGATAGGTTACAATCTTGTGAAATTTCAATTGTACATTATTGTTTGTCAGTCGTGTTGTAGGTGCACCCCTTCACCCTTTGTGCCCACCCCCCCCACCCTACCCTTCCCCTGGTAACCACTAATCTGTTCTCTTTGTCTATATTTTTAAATTCCTCATATGAGTGGAGTCATAACAGAGATTATCCTTCTCTATCTGGCTTATTTTGCTTAACATAATTCTCTCAAGGTTCATCCATGTTGTTGCAAATGGGACGATTTTGTTCTTTTTTATGGCTGAGTAGTATTCCATTGTATATATATTCCATTGTATATATACCACATCTTTATCCACTCGTCTGTTGATGGGCACTTACGTTGCTTCCAGATCTTGGCTATTGTAAATAATGCTGCAATGAACATTGGGGTGCACAGGACTCTTGGGATTGCTGACTTCAGGCTCTTTGGATAGATACCCAGTAGGGGGATAGCTGGATCATATGGTAGTTCTATTTTTGATTTTTTGAGGAATCTCCATATTGTTTTCCATAGTGGCTGCACCAATTTGCATTCCCACCAGCAGTGTATGAGGGTTCCTTTTTCTCCACAACCTCTCCAACATTTGTTAGTATTTGTTTTGGTTATTTTTGCCATTCTAATGTGTGTAAGGTGATATCTTAGTATACTTTTGATTTGCATTTCCCTGATGTTCAGTGATGATGAACATCGTTTCATGTGCCTATTGGCCATCGGTATATTTTCTTTGGAGAAATGTCTGTTCGTGTCTCCTGCCCATTTTTTGATTGGGTTGTTTGATTTTTTGTTGTTGAGTTATGTGAGTTCTTTATATATTATGAATATTAACCCTTTGTCAGATGTATGACTTGAAAATATTTTTTCCCAGTTAGTGCGTTGTTTTTTTTGTTTCAATCTTGTTGTCTTTTGCCTTGAAGAAGCTCTTTAGTCTGATGAAGTCCCATTTGTTTATTCTTTCTATGTTTCCCTTGTCTGAGAAGACATGGTGTCCAAAAAGATCCTTTTAATACTGATGTCAAAGAGTGTACTGCCTACATTTTCTTCTAGAAGCCTTACGGTTTCAGGTCTTACCTTTAGGTCTTTGATCCATTTTGAGTTTATTTTGGGGAATGGTGGAAAAGAATGATCAATTTCATTCTTTTACATGTGGCTTTCCAGTTTTCCCAGCACCATTTGTTGAAAAGACTTTCTTTTCTCCATTGTATGCCCTCAGCTCCTTTGTCGAAGATTAGCTGTCCATAGATGTGTGGTTTTATTTCTGGGCTTTCAATTCTGTTCCATTGATCTGTGCTCCTGTTTTGTACCAGCACCATGCTGTTTTGATTACTGTAGCTTTGTAGTATGTTTTGAAGTCAGGGATTGTGATGCCTCTAGCTTTGTTCATTTTTCTCAGTATTGGTTTTGCAGTTCAGGGTCTTTGGTTGCCCCATATGAATTTTAGGATTCTTTGTTCTGTTTCTGTGAAGAATGTCATTGGGATTTTGATTGGGATTGCGCTGAATCTGTAAATTGCTTTGGGTAGTATGGACATTTTAACTATGTTTATCCTTCCAACCCATGTGCATGGAATCTCTTTCCATCTCTTTGTGTCATTATCTATTTCTTTCATATTGTCTTATAGTTTTCATTGTATAAGTCCTTCACCTCCTTAGTTAAATTTATTCCTAGGTGTTTTATTCTTTTTGTTGCAATTGTAACTGGAATTGTATTCTTGAGTTCTCTTTCTCTAAGTGTGTTAATTTAGTATACAACTGCAACTGATTTTTGTAAGTTGATTTTGTACCTGGCAACTTTACTGTGGTTAATTATTTCTAATAGTTTTCCAATGGATTCTTTAGGGTGTTCTATATATAAGGTCATGTTATCTGCAAACAGCAAGAGTTTCACTTCTTCACTGCCTGTTTGGATTCCTTTTATTCCTTTCTCTTGCCTAATTGCTCTGGCCAAAACCCCCAGTGCTATGTTGAATAAGAGTAGTGATAGTGGTCATCCTTGTCTTGTTCCTGTTCTCAGAAGGATGGGGTTCAGTTTTTCCCCATTGAGTATGATGTTGGCTGTAGGTTTGTCATATATGGCCATTATTATTGAGGTAATTTCCTTCTATCCCCATTTTGTTAAGAGTTTTTGTCATAAATGGCTTTGGATCTTGTCAAATTCTTTCTCTGCATCTATTGAGATGATCATGTAGTTTTTATTCCTCAATTTTTTGATGTGGTGTATCAAATTGATTGATCTGCAGATGATGAACCATTCCTGTGTTCCTGGTATAAATCCCACTTGATCATGATTTATGATGCTTTTGATTTATCGCTGAATTCGGGTTGCCAAAATTTTGTTGAGGATTTTTGCATCAATGTTCATCATCAATATTGGCCTATAGTTTTCCTTTTTTGTGTTGTCTTTGTCAGGCTTTGGTATTAGAGTGTTGTTGGCCTTGTAGAATCCGTTAGGAAGTGTTCCATCTTCCCTAATTTTTGGAGGAGCTTGAGAAGGATAGATATTAAATCCTCTCTGAAAGTTTGGCAGAATTCTCCAGGGAAGCTGTCTGGTCCTGGGCTTTTCTTCTTAAGATGCTTTTGATTACTGTTATCATCAATCTCTTTCTTTGTGATTGGTCTATTCAGATAATCTGTTTCTTCTTGATTCAGCTTTGGGAGGTTGTGAGAGTCTAAGAATTTATCCATTTCCTTTAGGTTATCTATGTTGTTGGCATATAGCTTTCATAGTATTCTCTTATAATCCCTTGTATTTCTGTGGTATCCATTGTTATTTATCCTCTTTCATTTCTAATTTTGTGTATTTGAGCTCTCTCTCCTTTTTTCTTTGTAGGTCTGGCAGGGAGTTTGTCAATTTTGCCTATCTTCCCAAAGAACCAATTCTTTGTTTCATTGATCCTTTCTATTGCCTTTTTTGTTTCATTAGCATTTATTTCTGCTCTGATTTTCATTATCTCTCTCCTTCTTCTGATTTTGGGCTCTGTTTTTCTTTTTCTATTTCAATTAGGTATAATTGGAGATTGCTTATTTGAGATTTTTCTGGTTTGTTAAGGTGAGCCTGTATTATAGTGAATTTCCTTCTTAATACTGCTTTTGCTGCATCCCGTATAAGTTGGTAGAGTATGTTTTCATTTTCATTTGTTTCCAGATATTTTTTATTTCTCTGTTAATTTCTTTAATGATCCATTGCTTGTTCAATAGCATGATGTTTAGTCTCCACATCTTTGTCCCTTTCTCAGCTTTTTCTTGTAATTAATTTCTAGCTTTATAGCATTATGATCAGAAAAGATGCTTATTATTTCAATTTTCTTAAATTTATTGAGGCTTGCCTTGTTTCTCAGCATATGGTCTGTCCTTGTAAATGTTCCATGTGCACTTGAGAAGAATGTCTACACTACTGTTTTTGGATGGAATGTTCTTTATATGTCTATTAAGTCCAACTGAGTAGCTTTTCATTTAATTTCAGTTTCCTTTTTGATTTTTCGTCTGGATCACCTATACATTGATGTGAGTGGGGTGTTGAGATCCCCCACTATTATCATGTTATTATTAATTTCTTCTTTTAGGTTTGCTAATAGTTGATTTATGAACTTTGGTGCTCCTCTGTTGGGTGCATAGATATGTATAAGTGTTATTTCTTCTTGATGGAGTGTTCCATTGATCATTATAAACTGCCCCTCTTTGTCTATTTACCTATCTTATCTTGAAGTCTACTTTGCTAAGTAATGTAACCCCTGCTTCCTTTTGTTTGCCATTAGCTTGGAGTATCATATTCTTCCATCCCTTCACTCTGAGCCTGCATTTGTCATTGGAGCTGAGATATGTTTCCTGGGGGCAGCATATTGTTGGGTCTTGTTTTTCATTCCGTCTCGCCACTCTGAGTCTTTCTAGTGGAGAATTTAAGCTATTTACATTTGGGGTGATTATCAATATATGAAGGCTTAATGCTGCCATTTTGCCATCGTTTTCATTATTTTAAACCAATTCAATCTCTTTCCTCCTCCCCTCCTACGTTGTTTTTCTCATATCTTATTCTATCTTGTGTTGTGAGTTTGTGGTTAAAATGACAAGATTATCTATGTTTTTGGTGTTTTCCTTCCCTTTATCTTTAATGCTATACTTGAGCATTTTCTATCCTTTCTGATTCTGTCTACCTATTTATCTCCTCACTCCATACCTTAGCTTTTGTTTGTCTTGGAAAGTATTTATTTCTCCATCATATCTGAAGGATATTTTTGCTGGATAGAGTATTCTTGGCTGAAAATTTTTGTCTTTCAAAGATTTGAATATGTCATTCCGTTCTCTCCTAGCATGTAGGGTTTCTGCAGAGAAATCTGCTGAAAGCCTGATAGGGGTTCCTTTGTAGTTTATTTCCTTCCACTTTCTTCCTTTAGTATTCTTTCTTTGTCATTCAGTTTTGCCAGTTTTACTACTATATGCCTTGTAGTAGGTCTTTTTACACTGACAAATCTAGGAGATCTGGAAGCTTCTTCCACATGGATTTCCTTTTCTTTCCCTAGGTTTGGGAAGTTCTCTGCTATTATTTCTTTGAACAGTCTCTGCTCCATTTTCCTTCTCTTCTCCTTCATGAATACCTATCATTCTTACTTTGCATTTCCTAATTGAGTTGGATATTTCTCAGAGACTTTCTTCATTTCTTTTTGTCTTATTTCTCTCTCCTGCTCTGTCTGGAGCATTTCAACATGTCTATCTTTGATTATGCTGATACAATCCTCTATGATGTCCACTCAAGCGTTCAGGGATTCTGTATTTTATTTTATTTCTTCCATTGTGTCTTTCATCTCTAATATTCTGATGGATTCTTCTTTATAGTTTCCATCTCTTTTGTGAAGCAGCTCCTGAACTCATTGAATTGTTTCTCTACATTCTCTTTTACCTCACTGAGTTTTTTTATGATATCTATTTTGAATTCATTGTCATTTAGATTAGAGATGTCTGTGTCCTCTGGACTGAATTCTGGGTACTTGTCATTTCTCTCTGGTTTGGAGATTTGATATAATTCTTGATATTGCTAGAGGGGGTGGCTCTGTTTTTACACATCCTGGTGTTGTTTGGTCACAGTTACCACCTATTGCCACTGAGTGAGTGTCAAGTGCCACGTATTCTGAGACATCTGCCTTCAGCCAAGATCCCAGGTGTTGGAGGCATGCTGAGTGGGTAGGAGGATGGGCCCTTTCTCCTGCATGCTCTCGCAGTTTTCTTCCTCTGGTCTTGCTATCTGCTCTCCTGGGGTGTTGGCTTGATAAGGTCACCCCCCATGAAAGCTTTCACCTAAGTAGAGGGCTTCCCTCTTGTCTGCAAGAGCCCTCAGGAGTCCTTGACATTCCTGTGAATGATTTTCCTTCCCCCATCCCTTCCCTCTCAGAGGCCGCCTGCAGCCCTGGACCACAGTCCTTAGGGGAGGAAGCAAAGTTTTCTCTTACCCTATTCCACCTCCTCCAAGAGTGGCTACAGCCTCTCTGTCCTCTGTCCTATGGCTGTGTGTGTCTCTCCAACGTTATTTTTGCTGTGTTTGGATGTCCTCTGTTGGAGTATGAATGTTTTTTCATTGTATGTTGAAGGGGAGAGATTACCAGGAAACTTCATGCTGCCATGATGCTGATGTCACTCTCAGAATTGTGTGCATTGATCTAAGTATCCTATTGACATCTCTTCAACCCCTTCCACCACCTATGTGTAAATATGAGTACTCATAAATTGCTTCTTCTGAACCTATGCTTGTACATTTCATTGTTAAATATGTAATATCCAAAGCCCCAGTACATAGTTGTATATCCTACTTATAAGTTGTTCTAGTTCTTCTGTGTTGGATGCTGCCACAGCATGGCTTGATGAGTAGTGCCGAGGCCCACACCCGGGATCTGAACTGGGGGTGAATCCAGGCCTCCGAAGCAGAGTGCATGAACTTAACCATTCAGCCACAGAGCCAGCCCCCAACAATTATTCTAATGAGCTTGCCCCCAGAAATTGTATATTGTTCTGCTACAAACACTTGCCTAGAGAATCTGATGGAGTTGGAAGTTCTTTTCTCAACCACATGCTGTTCAAAAAATTATCCGTCTTGCCAGTATTAGGGGTCAGTATAAAAGAACTTCAGAGTATCTCTCTCTCCCATTGTCATGTATGGGACTTAGTGTTACATCCTCAGAATGGTTGGAGAGCCAGGGGAGCTGATCATGTGCAGGGGGGCAGAAGTAGGAATAATTTTTTCACTTAAACCATAGTTCCAATAACCGAGACACAGTCTTTAAAATCTTATATCTAAATACTGACAGGTAATATGATGTAAAATGTTCCTTTAAGATAGTTTTTCAATTTTGTGTCAGAGGGAGGAGAGTGCTAGACGGCTTAAGAAAGGGCTTCTGCCTCGATGGTGCAATTAGTGAGAAGTCTCCACACATGGGTTTTGGTTTTCACTTGCAAAGACAGTTTTTTCTTTTTATAAAAAATATTTTTATAGTTATTTTCATAGGAAGGTTGAGGATGGTATACTATGCATGATTAGGTTGCTGACATAATAAATAAAAAGTACATAAATATTTTATTTTTTTCTTGAGGGCAGAAAGTAACATATGAAACATAAATATTCCTATTAAATTAGTTAGTAGACATTTTAGGAATGTTAAAATGGTTGAACAAAACATTAATTAATTTAATTAATTTTGGCTATTTATATGTAAGGAAATTACCAAGTACTAAGATTATGAAGAATAATCAATTTATTAGCAATATTTTTATCTTGAATTATAACATTATAGTCTGTTGAAAATTAAACTTAGAAATCATTAAAAAAAATACATCAAGGGGCTTTAGAAATATCTTTATCCTGAGGAAATTCTGAAAGGAAAAAAGGGAAGATTATTTCTTTTACTTGATTCCAAGTAATTAGCAATTTAAGTAGCTGAAATGAGAGCAGGTATGAAGAAAGATGGAGGTTTGCATACATATTACTGAGAAAAATATGTGATTTAAAAGTGTATGTTAGAGAAGTCACAAAAATGTTGATTTGGAGGATTATATTCTTGCTTTTCTTACTGACATAGATAAGAGGTATAATCAACGATAAAGTTATCATAATCAAATAATTAGATAAGATTATTCTATCACTCAAAATACCTAGTTTTTATCTAAAGCTCAAATTGTAAGTAATTTTCTTCTTAAATTATATTGCTAAAATGATTTTAGACAGATATTACAAATTTGATTTATTCCATTGTAAATTTAAATATGTCAATTCATCCTTATAGTGATTGCTTATAGTTGAAATGTCCAATACTAACTTTTGGTCTGAAATTAACATCAAGCATTACATAACTTTGTTCCCTGAGTGAGCATAATTAAAGAATAGAATAAACCTAGGCATGAAATTCTTATCACCCTAAAGACATCGCCCCACCCTGATGTTATCTCTTGCATATGTTTCTTTTTAAAGACGAAATTGTATTATATTTTGCAATGAAGGGAAGTGTTGGCAAATAAATAATGGCTAAGAATAAATCGTAAATTTTACTCCATCTTTTTGATTAAAATACAAATTGGAGAACATATAATGTTTTGACCCCCTCTCCCCCTAGAGCTAAGGAAGTTGAGAACACTTGAAAAAGAAGCATATATGTAGAATTGTCAGTGACTACTGCTTACTAGGGAGCAGGTAAATCCCAAGATAAAAACTGATATTGTCTATACCTAATAACCAGACATCCATTCATGCATTTCTATTTGTAATGTTCTATATCTATTTGATAATCCAGAGAATCTATTTAGTTAATTTTGATTGTCTATATAGTTGTCAATATAGCAACAACTCAGGATGAGAACAAAAGCAAAGGCACAGAGGAAACTTGGGTCTAACCGTAATCATAACAAGCTTTGCCTGTCGTGGGAAAGGTGGAGATGAAATCTTAGGAGAAGATGGAATCATACTTGATAAGCACATGTGTATAAGTCTGCAATTTCACCAGCAAAACCTCTTACCAAGATTTGTCTTCTTCACCTGGTCTAATGTTTGGCTCTTTAAAAATTGAAATAGTACATAAAGAATTTTGGATTTACAATTTTCTAGGAATCTGAAATTTAATTTACCAAATAGTTAGGAATTAGTCTATAGGCATTCTGCTGTTCTTTTGGGGTGTGGTTGAGTCATTTTCAGATGTTCTCAGAAGAACTGAGCAACCATGTCATGGACCCTTCTTTTGAATTTCCCAGGACCCAAGTCATACCAGTCAAACCACTTGCTCTTTACTAATATTTATACCACAAACATATCAACCAAAGTGGAGTTTAACAAACACCATATCATCTAGAAAAGAATCTCTCCTATCAGAGTAATTTAGGTTTTTTTAGAGAATTGTGCCCTATCATTTGTTCGTTGGCCAAAGGAAGTCTTCCTCCGTAGCACTGAAATAGATTCTGTCTCATTCCTGCATACCTGTCCATTCCACATGGTGTGTCTCTCGTAGTCATTCAATGAACTTCAGGTCACTCTGCCAAATCAAGATTTTCATGAAAACCATGATTTTTGATAGGACTTGCATATAATTTATAGACAAATTTAGGATTAATTTATATCTCCCTATTATTTATAATTCTCCATCTTTGAATATGGCTTATGTTTTCATTTCTCAATGCCTTCTTTTACGTCCTTAATGAAAGTTTTATAATTTTCTCAATGAATATTGTACACGTTTCCTAAGTAATTTTCAATTTATATTGGTATTTAAAATGGGATTTTTAAAATTAACTTTGCTACTTTATGTTTCTAGCATATGTAATGCTATTGAATCCTGTGTAGGAGTCATATTGTTTAGTTTGCTTGAAATTTTTTGGATTTTTGGTTTATTTATTTAATCACTGAATAATAAAAATTTGGTATCTTTTTATTTCAACTTTTAAACCTCTTTTTGGTTTACCCTGTATTATTTTACTATCTATGATTTTTATAAATATTTTTCTATTCAATATTTATAAGTAATTCAATAAATCTCAATTTCTATCTGTTTCACTACTAAATATGATGAATGGATAGAATTTAGAAAATTGCTATTATCAGTTAAGAAAGTTCTCTTGTGGCTTTAGTGTATTAACACACATTGTCAAGAAAGAGTGTTTGGATTTAGCAATTTTTACAACTTTTGACGGTTTTTAAGGCTACTTTACTTTGTTAAAATAGTTGCCATAAACTCTGATTTTTGATTGTAAGCATTTATGCAATCATGGGATCAATTCTCGGTCATAATAGGTTTCCTCCTTTTTTTACCAACTTTCTCTCATTGATGATAACATGACTTTATATTCTTGCGCTTGAAATGATCTCTAATAAAGCCAAAGAGCACTTTCTTATGTTAAATGTCTGGACTTTTTCATGAACAACTCCAAATATATAATTCAACAGGAATTTTCAATTTTTCAATTGTGTGAAAAATCTTACGTCAATTCTTGTCTTTGTGGGGGTTCTGCCATTCTTTTTCAATAAACCTGTTTAGTAAAGGCCCGGAGAGTGAATATTTTAACTTCGAGAGCCATTTGTTTCATGTCTCAACTACTCAAGTCGACCATTGCAGTACAAATGTAACCATAGAGAGTACACTAAATAAGTATGACTGTGTTCCAATAAAACCTCGTTATGGACACTGAATGAAGCATTGACAGAACTGAAGGAAGAAATAGACAATTCTTCAATAATAGTTGTAGATTTCAATACCACACTTTCAATAAAGAAAAGAAGATCAAGACAGAACATCAAAAGGAAATAGGGACCTCATCAACACTATAAACCAACTATACTTAACAGATATACAGAACACTTCATACAATAAGAGAAAAAAATATATTCATCTCAAGGGTGCATGCAACATTTTTCAGAATAGATCATATGTTAGGCCATGTAAAATTCTCATTATATTTTAAAAGATTGAAGGCATATAAAGTATGTTTTATGATCACAATGGAATGAAAGAAATCAACAATAGAAGGAAAATTGGAAAATATGTGGAAATTAAACAAGATAGTCTTAAAATCAATGAGTCAGAGAAGAAATCACTAGAGAAATTAGAAAGTACTTGGAGATGAATGACAACAAAACCACAACACACCAAAACTTTTGGGATGCAATGAAAGCAGTGCTCAGAGAGAAAAGTGTAGCTGTAAATGCCTACATTAAAAAGAAAGAAATATCTCAAATCAATAACTTAATTTTATACCTTAAGGAACTAGAAAAAAAGTGGCAAACTAAACCCAAAGCAAGTAGAAGGAAGGAGATAATAAAGGTTAGAGTAGAGATAAATAAAATAGAGAATAGAAAAACAATAGAAAGAATTAATAAAACCAAATGTTGGTTTTTGGAAAAGATAAACAAAATTGATAAACCCTTAGACTGAAGCAAAAAAGAGAGAATACACAGTAACTAAATCAGAAATAAATACAAGTTCATTAGTATTGATCTTGAAAAAACTATGACAAATTGTATGTCAAAGAAATTAGATAATCTAGATGAAATATAAAAATTCCTAGAAACACGTAAATTACCAAATCTGACTCAAATGAAAAAATCTAAAGACATCTATAACAAGTAAACAAATTAAGTAATCAAAAATCTCCCAACAAAGGCAAGCCCGGGACCAGATGGCTTCACTGAGTGGTGAAGTCTACCAAACCATAAAAATGAATTAACACCAATGCTACTCAAACTCTTCCAAAAGAGAAGAGGAGGTAAGACTCCAAACACATTCTACAAGGCCCGTACTACTCTGATACACAAGATACCACAAGAAAAAAACTATAATCAATATATATTAATATAGATACAACAGTCTTCAACAAAATAATAGCAAATCAAATTCAACAGTACATTGAAAGAATGGTACATCCTGAACAAGTACAATTTATCTCAGGAACGCAAGGGTAGTTCAATATAAGAAAACAATCAATGCAGCACACCACATTAAAAGAACAAAGGGGAAAATCATATGACCATCTCAACAGATGGAGAAAAAGGATTCAAGCAAATTCAACACAGTTTCATTATAAAAAGCATTCAACAAACTAGGAATAGAGGGAGCTTCCTTAACATGATACAGAGCATTTATCAAAAAGTCACAGCTAATGTCACTCTCAATTGTGAAAGACTGAAAACTTTCCTTCCTAAGATCAGGAACAAGAAGAAGATGACCACTTTCACTACTGCTATTCCACATCATATTGGAAGTCTACCGAGAAAAAATAGTCAAGTAAAAGAAATAAACAGGGTCCACATTGGAAAGAGAGAAAGACAGCTATTTTTACTCTCAGATAACATGAGTTTATATACAGAGCATGCTAAACTACCTCCCCCTACAACCAACACACACCCAAGCATACACGCAAACTGCTAGAGCTAATAATCAAATTCAGCAAAGTTGCAGGGTCAATTGTTTTTCTAGACACTATCAATGAAAAACTGAAAAGGAAATAAAGATTAAAAACAACATTCATAAGAAACTGCAAGAGGTCTTGGGTAAAGAAAGCAATATTGACATGAAAAACAAATGACTTACGCTTCTTGATTTCAAAGTTTACTGAAAAGCTACTGAAATCAAAGCAGTGTGGTATTGGTGTAAGCATACATAAAGACTAGTAGAATAAAAGCGAGAGTCAAAAAACAAATTCAGACATCTATGGTCAATTGATTTTCAACAAGAGAGTGAAGACTATCCATTGGGGAAGGAATTGTCTCTTCCAAAAAATTGGTGCTGGGACAACTGAGTAATCACATGCAAAAGAAAAAATTGGATCTCTATCTCACCCCATATTAAAAAAATTAACTCAAAATTAATCAACATTGTGAATATAACAGCTAAAATTATAAAACTATTAGAAGAAAAGATAGGGATAAATCTTTATGACCTAGATTTTGGCAATGGATTGTTAGATTTGACACCAAAACCATAAGAAACCAAAGAAAAAAATATATAAATTGAATTTCATAAAAAGTAAAATTTTTGTACATCAAAGGACATTATGAAGAAAGTGAAAAGATAACTGACAGAATGGGAGAAACTATTTTCAAATTGTGTATCTGACAAAAGTTTAGTATTCAGAATATATAAAAAACTCTTACAACTCGTCAACAGAAAGACAACCCTACTGAAAAATGTGTGTAAGACCTGGACAGATATTTTCTAAAAAAGATCTACAAATGGCCAATAAGCACAGGAAAAAAATGTTTAAGATCATAGGTCATTATGGAAATGCACATCAAAACCACAATGAGATATCACTTTTCACCCTCTGTGGTGGCTTTAAACAAAAAGCAGAACATGACAAGCATGGGCAAGGATGTGGAGAAATAGCAATCCCAGTACATTCCTGGTGGGAATGTAAAATGGAACAGCCTCTGTGGAAAACATTTTGGTGGTTTCTCCAAAAGTTAAACATAGAAATAACATATCACACAGCAATTCCACTCCAAGATTAATACCCAAGAGAAATGAAAACATATGTTCACACTGAAACTTGTACAGGAATATTTACAGCAGTATTATTCACAATAGCCAAAATATGGAAACAATGATCATCAATTGATGATTGGATAAGCAAATTGTGGCATACATTTGTGGTTATCCCATTATCAGAACAAACCACCAGGTATAAAAAGAAATAACAATCAGTATACAGATTAACACAGTATGAGAGAATACTATACTCATACAAATCTAATAGCTTGTGAAATACTTGTAAAATGTAAATGAAAACATTTTAACTTGTCAATAGCCAATTATTTAAGGAAAAGAAATAAAAGAAGAAAAACGATCTCGAAGAACATCCAGACACATATAAATTAGTGAATTACTTTAAACTTAAATAACATTTTATTATATTACTTTAAATTACATACACTCTTTATTTTATAAAGGATATTTAATGACTAAAACCTGACACAGATTCCTGACATAGGAAATAATTCCATGAGCAAATCTTACATACAAATATATGCAAAAAAATTTATTCCAAATCATATTATAATATCCCATAATTTATAAAAGAATTATTATAGTCATGCAATAAATAGTATTCTCTCATTAATTAAATTAATAAATTGTCTATTAATTAAAATAAAATATAGCAACCATATATATTATCCCATACACACTATTGGACATTTTCATTCATTTGTCTCAAATCTTATGATTTGTCTTCAGTGTGAACTTGTGACTTTCAGGATACTTTGCAAAAAGTTGTGTAATTTTATGATTATTTTCATGTAGGTTGTCTACATTCACTATTAATAACATTCCATGAAACAATATTGATTTAATTTCTGTTTTTATTTATTTTTGCTTTAATAGTAATGCTGTTAACTTTTTAATATTTGTTGTGTCTGGTCAACTTACTGAATATTCAGTATATCCTATTATCTTTGTAATGTGATCATTTCTCTTTTTTTTATTGTTATTCAATTGTATCAAAGATAGAATGATATGTCTGTCTCCTTATAATGATTGAATTCTATAATTCTATTTTCTATTACTGAATAGTTTGTATTTCCAGAATAATGTTATGTAATATACAGATAATATGAATTACGATGCTTGATGGTTATGTGAATGCCTCTATTGTTTCACTATTTATTTCTGAATTTAAGATGGACATACTTCTTTTCTCAGTTTATCTATACTCTGTGCAGTTTATTCAATAATTTTTCAGAATTTTCTAAATTAATTTTGTGCTTTATTGAACTTTATGGAAATTGCAGTGGTTTAAGTAAGTATGTGATTTTTTTTTTAATATGCTAGCTGCTGCATAAAGCAAACCGGAACATTTCAGGAGATTTGTATACCGGAGGCTTATGTTTCCCTCTCGCAGTAGTCCAATACGGGTTTCCTTGTTTGGCAGGCAGCTTTCTCCACACGGTGAATCAACGATCCAGTATCCTTGCACTGTATTCTCTTATCATTCATTAGGACCTCCTTTTAACTGAAATCGTGCTTTGGTGCTCTACGTCACTTCCACTCCCATGCTTTTCAAAAGAAATAGCCACATAGTCCTACCTACATTCAAAGGAGGTAGGAACCAGGTAGGACTGGAAGATGCAGTCCCAGGATAGATAGCATCTCCTCAGCCTCGACTTTTTATCTAGAAGTAGGAACGTGAAAAACTAACAGTTATCACAGCAAGACTAACCACCTATAATTGCTGAGACTACTTAGTTTAGCATCAGACTCATTCTTACCTTAATCCCTCTTTCAAGTAAAACATAACACAGTGGTACTTGAATACAGTATAAGCACACTTTGTCTTCTCTTTCTGTATTGATAATACTTTGTGAGGTTTTCAGTGCCAGAACAAGGACAAACAATTAAGATACAAATATTTTTAGCTAATATTAAATGCAGTTGATGTTGATTAAAAAGTAACATATTTGGTTTTTGACTGACATAATGCACTTATATGTTATTCATTTTATATAAACTGACTGCTGGTTCACCCTCGGTGTTTATAAATTTTCATCAGACTCAGATTCAAGAAGTATTCAGAATTTTTTAGATAAAAAAACAATGCCTATTTGTTATAAGCCAAAGTTTTGAGTGAGTAAAATCACTGCATCATTGCGATTACTTTCTCTGTTGTAACAGACCAGGAAGATTGGCCACGTATATTTGCATATAGATAAACTAAATAATTTCAGGCATCTCTATGAGTCTATTGTGAAGACAGAGGTAAAATGAAGCAAGCAGTTAGACTGGCAGACTTACCTTTGAGAATATAAGACCCACCACTAAGATATTTAAACAAAATAGTGGTCATCAAACTTGTGACACAATCACCTGACAGGCTTATCAACAGCAGGTGGTCTGAAAAATATAGACTTTGGTGAAATTTATAAAGTTTACTTTTTTTCAATATCCCAAAGGGCAAATTTGCCCTGGGTATTCTGTGACTGCAGTGGTGATCCATTTAAGATCTTGGTCTTAAATTACTGCTTGTACCTGGTTATAAGAGCAAATTACTTTCATAAAAGGGAGCATGAAGATTGAAGAAAATACAGTATGACAGTTTGTTAATAATTACAACCCTAAGCCCCTTGATACGTGATTATTGGTATTTAAGCCTTGAGTTTAGGAGGACCTGGATGATTCATTTCTCAAGAAAGAAAGGGAAATGAAATAGCAAGTTAGTGAGACATTTAAGTGACCACAAGGTGTTCACACATTTTCTAGCACTGGAGGGAAACTGAAATAAATACTCCTATCTCTTTCTTGGCTTAAAGTAAGTAAAGTAGACATTCTATGGAGTCTAATACTGATACTGACAGGGGAGAGAGAAATGGAGAAAGCTGTAGTAGTCAATGAAGTTATCATAAAGAAGGATGGAAAAGATAAGTGGGTAAAATTTGCAAGAAAAAGGGAATTCTATGGATTTCACTTCTTCAAAGATGTAGATGAAGGAATAATCATGGTGTATTGCCGGATTACTTTCCGTCTAAATTACGTTGTAGGAAGAATAGAGCTCTGGACAGAATGGAGGATAAGTTTAGATCTGTAGAAGAGTGTCAAATTTTAAAAAGTTCTTTTATTGCATTTGAATTTTTATTGTGAAAATGACTAATATGCATATTAATTGCAAAAATTGTGAAAAATATGAGTAATACAAGTGGTAAGATAAAAATCATTCATAGTCACATCAGAAATAAATAGCCTATGTTCACATTAATAGGTACTGCTTCCTAATAGCGTTTTATTTTTATCTATTTATAATAACAGTGGGATCACATTGTGTGTGTGTGTATGTGTGTGTGTGTGTGTCTGTGTGAATCATATTGTGGGAATTTTCACATATAACATTTTTGAAATAACAATTTTTCTTTTGAAAACACTACTCAATTGCCAAGTAGCGTTATATATTACGCCAACGTTGGTCAAGTTTCCCAATGTTAGCAACTATCAATGGCTTTTTTTTTACCTTTTCTTCATCTCCTTTCTCTTTCCTTCATTCCTTCTCTTTCTCTCCACTTCTTTCCTCCATCCCTCCTTCCCTTGCATCCTTCTTCCCATCCTGTTCTTCCTTCCTTCTAGCTTATGTATATAATGTTAAAAGGATTATCCCACAATTTATCTATTTTTGTATTTATTTGGATAGTCCTTGGAAAATAATTACTAGGCAAGACCCCTTTGGCTAAAGAAGAGCTTATGAAACAGTAGACTGACAGTGGCATATAGGATGAGTTGGAGAGAGTAAGGGTCCAGAGTTAGGAATATAAACTGAGGTCTGGGGAAGCCCCAACTAGGGGTAAATGTTGTCTTGGTTCTCCTTTCCCCTTCCCCTGGATATTCTCTCTCATTTTTTCTCCCCATTTAATTTTAGGCTTTTAATATTTTTAAGAGGAGTGTAGGGACATCTACACAAAGAAAAGTAATAAGAAAAACTACAAAAACTTAGAGCAAATAATAATAATAATAAAACCACTCAATTCAAAGGACTGGAGTTGTACATGCGCTAGGGCAGTTCCAGGGGACCACAAAATATTTTTTATTTCCCAATATGTAGTCAGAATCTAAAACTGATTCAATTTATATTGTTGCTTCCTTTTTTTCTTAAAGAGAGCATTTTCAGTTAAAATGGTCCTTCCTTAGAACACCTAAAATGAATCATATAGTTCTCCAAAAGAAAACAAATGTAAAAATCTTAAATTATGAGAATAATTGTACTTTCACTAAACGTTCACAAACACAGGTATAAAACATCCATCATCTAAGATTCTGTGTCTCTAATTAATTCTGTGCTATTAACATAGTAACCCTGTTTTGTAAGAGTAGAATGACAAATAATATTTGTAAAAGTGTTCTTTGTGATGCTCAGACTCCTGTGATTTTTATCAGGCCTAACAAAACATCATTGCCTTAAAGAGATCCATGTGTAGAAATTCCACACCTCAAATATATTGTGCATTTTGGATCAGTTGTCTGTATCTCTTTCATGCTAAACCAATAATCAATTCTGACATTTGAGTAACTTTACACAGTTCTTTCAACCAAGATTATTATTGAAAAATGTTTTGTACAGGCATCCTCAATTCTTTGTCTAACCCAACTTAATTTTCTATTACTTTAGCTACTATATTAAAGTACCAACCCAGGTAACCAAAATGAATATGCCATTTTGATCAAAAGACTTATAAATTGGTAGAAGAATAGACAAGCTGTCAATGGCATTTCTCGCCTAAGGAAATTGGCATTTGGAAATATGAATAAGTAACCTTTCTCTTAGTCTACAGTTGGGTAGTGATTTTATAGTGTCATTTTCCTGAGACTTTGACATATTTATTTGCATTTGTAACTTTTGCTTTCAAATTCTTTCATTGTTGAATTTTTTCCTCCTACATATTACAGGTAGTACTAAGCTGTCTCTAAATACAAAAGACACTCTTTTCTCTTAGAACCTCCTCTTTCATCACTCCAGTATTTGATTCTTATAAAATTTGCATTTATTTGAAAATCTATGGCATAGAAAAACTTTAGTATCTAAAAGCAGGTTTGCTAGCTTATGACAAGTGTTCAAGATCAGGCTTATCATTTGTTCATTCATTTTTTAGTAGTGTGGAATCAGGACTTTGGGCAAATACATTTAAAATTTCCAAGTACAATGCATTATTTTTTCAATTAGAAGAGCTCCTTGTTTTCTTTGTTCTTTTTTACTGAAAACGGTGTATATGTATATAAGGTGTGCAACATAGTAATCTCATATACATATACAAAGTTAAATGATTACTACAGTTAAGCTAATTAACGTATCCTCATCACATAATTACCATTTTTTGTGTGTGTGATGAGTGGACTTGAAATCTACTCTCTTCGAATATTTCCAGTGTTTGGTACAGTATTCTTAAGTAAAGTCATCATGGCTGCAGATTAGACATCTAGACTTATTCATCCCCCATAACTACAAATTTGTACATCTTTTACTAATATATCTCCATTTCCCCCAGGCTCCCAGCTACTGGTTAACCACTGTTCTACTATCTACTTCTATGAACTCAATTTTTTTTTAATTCTACATGGAAATGAGAGCATAAAGTATTTGTCTTTCTCTGTCTGGCTTATTTTATTTAGCATAATGTCCTCCAGGTTCATCCACGTTGTCATAAATGGCAGAATTTCCTTCTTGCTCATGGCTGAATAATATTCCTATATATATATATATATATCACATCAACTTTATCCATTCATACATCCAGAGACACTTAGGTTGTTTCCATATCTTGGCTATTGTGAATAACTCTGCAATGAACATGAGAGTACAGATATTTTTTTGAGATACTGATTTTGTTTCCTTCAAATATATAACCAGAAGTGGGATTGCTGGGTCATATGGTAGTTCTATTTCTAATTTTTTAAGGAGTTCCCACACTGTTTTCCATAATATCTGTACTAACTTACATTCCCACCAGCAGTATACAAGGGTTCTCTTTTACCTATCTCTTAGCCAACACTTGCTACCTTTTGTCTTTTTGATAACAACCATTCTAACAGGTAGGTGATATTGTGGTTTTGATTTGCATTTTCCTGATGATGGCTGATATTGAGCACCTTTTCATATAGCTATTGGCCCTTTGTATGTCTCCTTTTGAGAAATGTCTATTTAGGTTCTTTGTCCATTTATAATTAGGTTATTTGTTTTCTTGCTATTCAGTTATTCGATTGCTTACATATTTTGGGTATTAATCACTTATCAGATGAATGGTTTGCAAACATCTTGTCCCACTCCTAATGTTTTCTATTCAAGCCATTGATTGTTTCCTCCGCTGTAGAAAAGCTTTTTAGTTTCATACAATCTCATCTGTCTATTTTTGCTTTCGTTGCCTGTGCTTTTTGGGGTCATATCCAAAAAATCATTGCCCAGATCAATGCCAAGAAGCTTTTTATGTAAGTTTTCTTCTAATAGTTTTATGGCTTCAGGTCTTATGCTTAAGTCTTTAATCCATTTTGAGTTGACTTTTATGTAGAGAGTGAAATACAGGTCCAATTTTATCCTTATGCATGTGGAAAATCAGTAACAGAAGGAAGATTGGAAAATTCATAAATATGTGGAAATTAAACAACACACTTCTAAACAAGTAATGGGGTGAAGAAGAACTCAAAAGGGAAATCTGAAAATATCTTGAGACAAATGAAAATAGAAACAAACATACCAAAACTTATGGGATGCAGCAAAAGCAGTTCTAAGAGGGAAGTTTACAGTGATAAATGCCTACATTAAGGAAAAGAAAGACCCCAAATAAGCAACCTAATTTCACATCCCCAGAAACTGGGAAAAAGAAGAACAAATTAAGCCCAAGTTAGTAGAAGGAAGGAAATAATACAGATCAGAGCAGAAGTAAATGAAATAGAACCTAGAAAAACAGTAGAAAAGAGCAGTTAAACAAGAATTGGCTTTTCAAAAAGATAAGCAAAATTGAGAAACTTTTAGCTAGACTAAGGAAAAAGGAAAGAAGACTCAAATAAATAAAATTAGAAATAAAAAAGAGACATTACGACTTATACCACAGAAATACAGAGAATGACAAGAGACTACAGTGGACAAATTATGCCAACAAATTGGATATTCTAGAAGAAATGGATACATTTCTAAAAATATACAACTTACCAGTCTATATCATGAAGATATAGAAAATCTGAGAGATCTGTAATGAGTAAGGAGATTGAATTGGTAATCAAAAACCTCTCAACAGATAAAAGCCCAGAACAGTTGGCTTCACTGGTGAATTCTACCAAACATTTAAAGGAGAATTAATATTAATCTTTCTCGAACTCTACCAAAAAAATTAAGAAGGAAGGAGTATTTCCGAATTCATTTTGTGAGGTCAGGGCTATCCTCATACCAAAACCAGATAGGGACACTATAAGAAAAGAAAATTATAGGCCAATATCCCTAATGAGCATAGATGCAAAAATTCTCAAAAAATACTAGCAAACAGAATTCAACAGCACATTAAAGGTATCATATACCATGGTCAAGTAGGATTTATCCCTGGGATGCAAGGATGTTTCAACATATGCAAATCAATAAATGTGATACACCATATTACCAAAATGAAGGATAAAAATCATATGATCATCTCAATATATGTAGAAAAAGCATTTGATAAAATTCAATTCTTTCATGAATTCAATTTCTTTCATGATAAAAGCTCTCAACAAATAAGGTATAGAAAAGATGTACCTCAACATAATAAAGGCCATATATGACAAGCCCACAGCTAACATCATACTCAATGGTGAAAAGTTAAATGTCCTTCCTCTAAGAAAATGAATAAGAAAAGGATGCCCACTCTTACCACGTCTATTCAACTTAGTACTGGAAGTCCTAGCCATAGCAATTAGGCAAGGGAAAAAGAAATAAAAGCTACCCAAATAGGAAAGGAAAAAGTAAAAATATCTGTTAAAATTAATCCACAAATTCAGAATACAAAATCAACATACAAAAAGCAGTTGCATTTCTATACACTAACAGCGAATTCCCCAAAAAAGAAATTAAGAAAATAATCCCATTTATAGTAACATCAAAAAATACGTAAAACTCTTAGGAAGGAATTTAACCAAGAAGTTGAAAGATCTGTACACTGAACACTATAAAACTTTTTAAAAGGTAATTGGAGAAGATACAAATAAGTGGAAAAATATCCCATGTTCATGGATTGGAAGAATTAATATTGTTAAAATGTCTGTATTACCCAAAGTGATCTACAGATTAAGTGCAATCCCTATCCAAATTTCAATGGCTTTTTTTCACAGAAATAAAACAAAAATCCTAAAATTCATATGGAGCCACAAAAGATCCCAAACAGCCAAAGCAATCTTGAGCAAAAAAATACCAAGTTGGAGGCATCATACTACCTGATTTCAAAACATACTAAAAAGCTATAATAATAAAAATAAATGGCATAAAAATAGACATATAGACCGGTGGAACAGAAAAGAGAGCCTAGAAATAAAACCACGTGTTTATGGTCAATTGATCTTCGACAAAGATGCCAAGAACACACAATGAGTAAAGCAGTCTCCTCAATAAATGATGCTGGGAAAAGCTGCTTTTTTTCTTTCTATTTTCATTATATCTTTTTTACGGCAAGCGTAAATCTTCTGAGGATATGATGTTAGTTTAACTGATTCTTCCTTACAATTCAATTTGCTTCACTAAATAGTAAGAAGCATGATTTGGATACCTAGAGTAATAAAGAAGAGTTCACATTCCAGGTTTCCACTTCTACATGTGTGACTTGGGGAAAAAGATCTCACTTCATGTTGTGTCAATATTTCCTATTATGGATTTTGGTAACAATAAATTTTTTTTTGCAGGGGTATCAAAACAATCCTTACATTGTGTTTTCAGACTCAGGTAGAAAAGTACCACCAATGAGTTATACGTTGGCCTCTATTACTAAGAATGAGGCTTAAAAGTTGAACTTTATATCTTTCTTTCTGACAGCCGTAGCCCCACACTATTGCCTCAGTTCATGCTGCTTTCTTTCTACTAAACAAAGCTATTTAAAACCATTTTTCTCAGTGCTTCCTATTTTACATAATATCTAATGTTGTTTCTTTATTAATTCAATTAAACAAAATCATTGTGCCCCTACTGTACACAATGCAGTGTTGGATGTTGGGAATACAAAGATGAATAAGAATGTGAATGGGAAGATGTATAAGCAACAAAATTCAGCCATAAACTATCCCATTTCTGCAGTTCCTTTCTCTATTTCTTATCTTGACTCCAACCCTCCATCCAAAAAACAAACAAACAATCAAATTCACTCACTTTGCAGCCAGAATTTTTGTCAAATCCTTGACTGGTCTGCGAATGAACTTCAGGATAAATTCCAAGTTTCGAGCCATGAGTATGTAGGGCTCTGTTGGGCACAGGCCCTGTTTCTGCCTCCATCTTCATCTGCTCATATTTCATGATTCACAATTTCCACCCTCAAATACAAAATGCGTATCATTTCCATTCACTTTATCTTTTTTATGCCTGTTTGCTCATGTTCTCTCTCCCCAAGAAACCCACTTTCTACCTTTTTTTGGTATTATTATTCTCCCCTTAGGTCAGGAGACTTGTCCTCCAGGCATCCTTTGTTACTTTTTGCCTGTGACTTCATAGCACTCTTGCATATATCTATCCTAACATTAATAACTACAGAGAAATTGTTTGTTGGTGTTTCTGCCCATATCTCTGTACCTAAGCTTCTTGAGGGATGGAATCATTCCTTCATTTTTTTTTTCAGTCCTGACCTCTAGCTCAGTGCTGACAAACTGTGTTTGTAAAGGGACAGATAGTACGTATTTTCGGCTTTATGGGCCACACGATCTCCCTCACAACTTCTCAGCTCTGCTGTTGTAGCATCAAAGCAGCCATAGGCAATAAGTAAATGAATGAACATGGTTGTGTTCCAATAAAACTTTGCTTACTGAAACAGGTTCACTGGCCTTACGCTGCTGGCCCTTCCTGTAGTGTGGTGCTAATAATATAGTGCCAAATAAATGTTGAGTGAGTGAAGCAATGAATGAATGTCTGATTTTTTCCTGTGCTTAAATTCTAAATGGGTAAAATGCCTAGTATTCTGTTCCTTCTGCAAGGGCCCTGTACTATGGTACCCTGTTCCATAGTGATTAGTGTCTTGCCCTGGAATCCGGAGAACTATTTGCTGCAATTTCACTTCTTAACGAGCTTGCTTAATACCTGCTGCCTAAATGAGTTTTCTCTTGCACATTCCCTGTTTTTCTGTTGATGCTCTGTCTTTATGCTATGAAATCCCATTGTCTCTCTATTGCCAGCATCCTGTCTTTAGCAATGTCTGCATATCTCCTCTGGGCCAGGGACTGTGAAGCAAGGATGAATCAGACACGGGCTCTCTCTCCCCCAAGGCCACGTGTGTCACGTAGAATTGCAATCACATGCAAGGAATGGGAAAACATATTCCATTGACTTAAACAATCAAGGCTTTTTTTTTTTTTCTCCAACATCAGTAACATCACATTCCAGGATTTGTGGCAGCTCAATGATGCTTTTAATTCTGTTGTATTCTCTGTAGGTAAGGCCTTTGTCCTCATGTTCACAACGTAGCTGCTGAATATCTAGGCATCATACCCACTTCCCAGGTAGCAGGAAGAGAGAAAGAGACAAGAACACCAGCTTATTTGCACTGGTGTCAGGTCTATATCACACCACCATTCCTAACTGAAATGCAGATTGAGAAATAGTGGCAACACCATTCCGACTTCTACAGCAGAAGACACCTGGGACATAGGGCTGCAAGGATATTGAGTGAATTTCCCTGAACTGTGTGCCACATCATGCTACCTCTGTATACTGATTTGTAAAGCTAGATGTTTTATTACACTGCAAATAGGTCTAAAATCTGCAGCTTTGGCCAAATAATTTTCAGAATTTTCTTAAACATCGTAAAATTTAATGTTAAATTAGGGCTAGTCTGTCATCATGTAAATTTAATGTTAAATGAGGACTCTTTTGTGTGCAAATTATCATTTTGTTTATCTAGTGCTCACTCTCTCTTACTACCTTCACTATACGACCTTTTCACATTGAAACAATTTTTTCCTATTCTATCAAAATATTAGCACATTTTTGTTATAAAATTCTACATGTAGAAAAGTATAATATATGTTCTAATATTTGATATTTGAAGAGCAATTTATATTTTCAAAGTACTTTAAAATCACATATCCATTAATCTTATTTGAATATTATATTGACCCACTTTTTCTTTCATTGTGAATAAAGGCTTTTAGTAGAGACCTGCAGTAATTGAATGTTATAGTTAAGGAGATGAAATATCTCACATTCATTTCTCCATAATGAAATCTCCATGCCTTCATATCTAAAAATGCATTGCTGAAGAAAATAATTTGGTTGTAATTCCACAGTTCATAGACAGATTGCATTAGACCTGCCACAAAAAAATCATCTGCTTTGTGGTAATAATTATTATTAATTATCAATATTTCAAAATAATGGGAATACAGTGATGAAATATATGTCATCACATAACCCACTATTGAAAAATAACATGGTAAGGAGAAAGCAGAAGAAGCTAAAGGGCAAAGGGAAGTTTTATTCTCTTTTGGAACTAGAACACCACCTTTCCTATGACCCTGCAGAGATGTTTTAACATTTCTCCCTTAATGTTTTTATTTTTGCTCTTTAGCGATGTATATATAAATAATTTAATGTTTAGAAAGGAATTATCATATGAAGAACGATATATAAATAACTTACTTTAATTTCAAGAAGGTTATCAAGGATGCTTAAGATTTGCTATGAAAAGCTCAATCACAATTTATAAGGAATCCATTTAATTAGTAAAAATGAAATTACATATTCAAGAGAGATAGCAAGTTTTCAAATTGTTTCTTACAGCAACAAAGATAGCATTATTTATTATAGCCTGCTTCAATCCTTAAACCTACAAATAATATACAATTATACATGATATATTCAGAGTTCCCTTCCTTCAGTAGTAAGATGTAAAAAAAAAAATACTTTCCCTCTTTCAATCTCTTCTCCCTCGTTCCTTCTGGCTTACCTTTTATTATAGAGTTACCCCATGACACCCCAAAATTGAGCTCTTGCCTAAATGAAATTTAATATCTGCAAATGAGGTCTCAGATTGCCCTTTTAGGTTATTGCAATCTTAATAAGAGATTAAATATTGAAGTAACACTTATTGGAGTTGACATGAACCTCCACTATTTTTATCTCTTTTTTTATCTTAATGCAATTTTATACTTACAGAAAAATTGCACAAATAGTGCAGAGTGTTCCTGTCTTCATTTTACCAGATTATTCTTATGCCAGGGTGTGGATAACAATAGTACAATTATCCAAACTAAGAAATTAACATTCATACAACTTTATTATCTAAATTAAAGACTTAATTAGGGTTTCTCCTGATATATCATTAATATCTTTTTGATGTTGCTGTTCCAGGATCCCACCCCATGAGCTCCTATTTCACTTAGTTGCTATCGTCAGTCTCCTTCAATCTGTGACCGTTTCTCAGTCTTTCGTTCCTTTCTTTAGTGGCCTTGACACTTCTGACGAGTATTGGTCAATTCTTTTTCAGACTATCCGTTAACTCGTGTTTGTCTAATATATTTCTTTTTTATTGAGATACAGTTGACATATAACATTGCGTAAGTTCAAGGTGTACAACGTGTTGATTCAATACAGTTATGTCTTGCAATATGATTACCACAATATCATTTGCTAACCCTTCTATCACGTCACATAATTATCATTTTCTTTATGGTGAGGGCATTTAAGATCTAGTCTCTGAGCAACTTTGAGGTATATAGTACAGTATTATTGACTGTAACCAAAATGCATGCATTCATTCTCCAGAACTTATTCATCTTCTAACAGAGAAGGACAAATACTGTATGACATCACTTATACGTGCAATCTAAAAACAGTGAACTTGCAGAAACAGAGAGTGAACCATGGTCATGAGGGGCTTGGAGGTGGGGGTATGAGGGAGTTGTCTAACATTTTCTTATGATTAGATTAAGATTATGTATTCATTGGTGAGGCTGCCACAGAAGTGATGTCCCTCTACTATTGCATCATTTCTGGGAGTGTGTGATGTTAATACATCTTTTTACTGGTGATTTTAACCTTGATCACTTGAATAAGGTGGTATCTGCCAGATATTTGACTGTAAAGTTACTACTTTCCCCCTTTTTCATTAATAAATGTATTGTGAGAGGTATTTTGAAACCATGCAAATACCCTGTTTCACTTCTACCCACTATTTTAGTATCCATCAGTGAGTCTTGCCTGCAACAATTATCATCATGGTGTTCTAATGATTATTTTCTTTTTCTTTCATTTCTTTTACATTTATTAATCGGAATTCTTTATAATGAAGAACTGTTTTTCTTCTCCCCATTTCTTTCTTTCTTCATTTAATAATTTGTTTATATCAGTATGGACTCATGAATTTATATTTTATTCTATGGGGTTTTTTTCAATACCTTTGTTATTTTGTTCCTTCCAGTTTTCCAACTTTGGCTATTGGGAGCTCTTTTGCAATGGTTCCTCTGCCCTTTTGACCTGCTCCTATCATTTTCTGAGCATTTTCTAGCTTCACAAAAGGCTCCAAGATCTCTTATGTTTCCTCTGCTCTCGTCTTGGAATAAACCATTTCTCCAAAGATCCAGGTGCCTTTTATTGGGGAATAGTATCAAGAATGCAACATGTATGTTCTGAGAGTTCCCATTGTTACAAAGGTGTAACTTATAGGCCCTCTCAACAAATGGAGCTTGGAAACATATGTATGTATATTAACCCATGTATACGCAGGTATCTGTATTTGTTTCTGAATCTATCTGCCTGTATATCTATTTTAAAACCATAAGTTCACATTGATACTTCCATTAAATGCAGTATTACATCACTCATTCTAGCCCTCCTCCTTTCATTATTCCTTCTTTCCCCAATAATAAGAAACCCAACTCACATGATCTAAGATATATTTACTTATTTGGTCAACAGTAGTATATACTTAACAGAGTTTCAGAATTCTAATCCTCATTCCACTGAGAAACAAATGTACACATCCTTAAACCACTCTTAATAGAACATTTTATCAGGTGAGAGCAGTTAATTTACTTTTGGTATTACGACTTCAAAATAATCCCCAAACACTCATTAAATGTGTAGGGAAATAAAAATTTTCTGTTGTTTCTTTGTTTTGCTATTTTCAAATAATGCACTCTATTTTCAGGGCTAGAGTTTCATGTAAAGCTAATTGTATTCCTGTGTGTCACATATTTTGATATAAGTGCATATTTCCCCTATAGATTTTCCAGCAGAGAGAGGAAAGTGGGCTTCATGTATCTCATTACATGACTCCTCTGCACGTGCCGACTTAGCCACCACGCTAGAGCAGATGTGCCCCTGAAGAATTTCAGTGAACCGTCATGCTCACTCCATGGAAAAGTCTGGACAGATGAGTACATCTTAGCCTCTCAAGCACAATGGAGTATAGATGTACAAATTATTGCCATTATTATAATTGCACTGCTATGCCATATTGAATGACTTCAGTGAATTAGCATTACATTATAAAGGCTATCTTAGAAAGTGTGTGAATAACCTATTACATTTTTAGAGAATAAATGAAAATGAAAGGAATAGGCAATTTTAAACTAAAAATGCAGTGGATGCAAGTTTTATTGATTTTTTGCTCATTTCACTTATGAAAGGTCAATTTTATATCAGCTTCTAAAAAAAGTAGTTGTTGGCACTTTTCTGGGCAAGACATAGATTAGTGAAAATTCCCTATTCTAACAGTGTCTTTGTAGCACATTTATTTTACCTTCTCATAATACACTAGCATGAAAATCTAGTTTTCAGCCATATTTGTATTTGGTTGAAATTGCAGTTCTCTCACAGACAAGGAGGTGTAACAAGAAAATAAATGTAGTGGGAGAAAGCCATAGATTCTCAAACATATGCAAGACAAGATGGCAGGAATTAGTGACCAGTTACATATACAAATAAAGACTTTGCTGTTTTGTCTCATAATATTTTGTTCTCCAACATGTACAGTTATTTTTGTATTCCAATATGTTTTAAGCACCATTGCCAGCTCTCTCTCTTAAAACTGATAAAACAGAGGATAATTCACTGATCATTCAACTCTGACACAAAAATACTTCCCGAGAGTCTCAAAAACTGGAAAGAAAATGTTAAATCAAATTTGTCAATTAAGCTTTAGCTTCAATCATGTGTGGAGAAACACAGAAATCATTACTTTTCTAAACCAGAAAAATAATATCAGGCTTAATATTAACCCAGCATATTTGGTTATTTAAAATCCTTGAAGAAATTATTATTTAGAGAGCCAAGTTTTCCAGATATTAAAGCGTATGCATTTTGTTACTTAAACTTTTATTGATCTTTATAATTTTGAATTGAAGTCACCCTAAAATAGTCTCATCTAAATATATTACTAATTCAAAGATAGGATATAAAACATAATCTCAACTTTATCCCTCCTAATTTGTTTAAAAGTGTTTATTAAGTCCTTACTCTGTGTCAGGTACCTCTCTTGGAGGGGGTAGGGGGTGGACGAGGGATGTTTTCCAGTCCAGAGTGTGGAATCTAGAAGCATTCCTCTAAGGTGATTCTGAGCAATATCAGTCTATCAAGATGCTTGCACAGTTAGAGGGAATTCTTTGCTGGCTGCATTCAGGCAGTTAGTAAACTCTGACTTTAGCAAAGGCCATCATATGTGAGGCTACCAGCTTAAGCAGACAATGCCAGAGGGACTGGTGGACACAAACTACGGCATCATATCATAAGGGCCCCTGAGGCCCTTTGAAGGTCACGAGTTTGTAACTGAGGAAGGTAAATTCAGAAATGGCCCAAACCAAGAGACGGATTACAGGTAAATTTGGAGGAGAGCTGGAGAGGAGGAAGCAGTGCATATGAGGATGAAGACAACATAAGATGATAACAACAAAGAAAATTTCTTTGTGTCTCAGAATCTGGGGAAAGAAAAATGTTTTCAAGCAGGCAATACCTGGTTCACAGAGTTTCTGTTTGTGTTATTGTTATTTCATTAAAAATAATGAAAATACTATTTGCTAATACTTATATAGCGCCTGCTGCATACCAGACATTGTTCTGGGAGCACTACAACTCACACTGCAAGGACTATATAGAAAATTAATATTATCCTTATTTTACAGGGGCACAAAAGATACACAAAAAGATTGAGTAACTTGCAAAGGTCATAGGATTAGCAAGTGGTTGAACTGGGATTCAAACCCGCGTGGTCTGGCTCTAGTTTTTTCTCTTTCCCGCTGTGACATACTACTTCTCAAATATGGAATCAAATGTTACCCTTTTCTTCTGTTTAAAAGGGATGGCTGTAACTTAACGCTGTTCCCTCTGTCAGAAGTGCTGAAAAGGTTGGTTGTGCTGTGTGGGGCATTATGAAGGGTTTTTCAATAGGTACGGTCCTTGTTAAGAGAAATCTCCCAAAAAACTATTTTCATAAGATAAAAATGAATACACATTTATGATGATGTCTTTCTTTCTTCCCTCCTTTCCTTCCTTCCTCCTTTATTTCTTCCTTCCTTTTTTTCTTTCTTTCTTCCTCAGACAAACTTTGCCTTTGGTTTTAACTATTTTTGTGGTATTCTATCAATAATATTAATATAGGAATAATAAATATGTGTCAATGATATAGTCAGTCATTAAACTTACTACTACTGGACGCTTCCAAAAAGGTTTTTGTGTATGTGACAGATTTAAAAAACTGAATGATTTACCAACAAACTCTCAAAGCCAAAAAAGCACAGATCTGAAAGCTACTTCAGTTTGTCTAAAAATGAAACTTGGAGAGTCTGTTCAGTTCTGGATTGAGCCCGTATTAGTGATTCCTTCCACAACATTGACCATAATTCCTACCTTTATTGTGATCTATTTAAAGATCAATATAAATTTATTTCTCTTTCGAGTTATCTGCATTTTACCATTCTTCGTGTGTGTGTGTTAGCACTTAAAAGTGATGGATTAAATCTCTTCTAAGGATTAGCATGCACAATGGGGCTATTCAAATACTATGTCAGTTTGAAATTTGTGATGCTTAAATCATTGAATTTCTGATTTTTCACTAAGAGATCAAGAATCTATTTTCTGCTCAGTTCATTCATTTTTATTTGCAGCCAGCCTATACCTAAGTCTTGGTCAAAATCATTTACTAACAACCTAGGTAATTCAGTAAAAAGAATTATAATACAATTTTAGATAAAAATTCACTCTTAAAATGAAATTTCTTCTCTCTGCTTAGTGTAGACTAAATATTACCCAAATCTTTCCTCCCTGATTGATTCCTCCCTGCATAGATGCAGCAGAGACATGGGAAAAAGACCTTCTAACAGGGCTGAGACATTTTGATCCACTTCAGCTGTGCTCTGCCTCGTCTCACGAGTTAGAAAATCAATGGCATATCAGCTTAGTAGTCACTGATCCATGAGGTAATTGCACCTTCTAATATCTTCAGCATAAAGCTTCTGAAATGGGCAAAGCCAACGACCAGAGGGTAAAACGCATTGTTTTTCTCAATTTTGTGATTAAATTGAGAAATAATCATCTCAGTCTATATTTCTAAAGGAAAAATAATATTGCCTCAGAGGTGTAAAGCTACTATTAAATACACTTTTATCATATTAAGATTATTATACTTCCAAACAACCGGCTTTCTTGTGCTGCAGATTCTATTTACCTGCAAAACGTATATGTAGTCTTCTAACCTAACTCATTAAAAAGCACTCTGAATTTCAATATGGAGAACTGGGCACTTCATTTTATAGTTAAACATTGTAGGAAATTATCCCCAATGCTTTTGTTATGCTGCTTAGAGACATCTTAACGAACTAGATAAGAATTCTTCTTTAGGAAAGAGATGTGCGCTTAAGTAAATACTACACAAATTGAGTATTAACACACAGGGAGAAAGTAAGATTGATGATCTGACAAAACATTAATTAAAAGAAGGAATATTGCCAAGATTTTCTTGTATAATTCAATTCCACATAATTCAAAGGCAAAATTAATTTACTGTTTCTCATTTGACAACAAAGAAAGAGCTTTCTATTGATTATTTTTTTAAATGTGTGCACACATGACATGGTAAAGCTCTATAATCAGAAACATAGTTGTTTAACCTCAGAGGTTTGCATTTAAATTCCAGAACTCCACAGAGACAACAGAACATTTCTTTGAAATGAAATGAGTTTGCATTTATTTCTGCAGGTTTCTAGGCATACACAAACATCAAATACCAATTTCGGTATTAATTAAAGGAAATAACCCTAAAACATTTGGCAATTTTTACTTTGAGCAGTTGCCAGTTTGCAAAGCCCAACATATGCTGAATATTTTATACGCAAATGATTTATTATAAAATTTACCAATGATGGCTAACACTGTTTTTTAAAGTTTATTTGCCCAAGTATCAACAGTTTTAAAGATTAAATGCCATTATGTATTATAATGCTGAGTATACTTACTAATTTAATCTTAAGAAGCTTCTTTAAACTTATTTAGTGTCACTGCCATTTCAAAAATGTGATTTCCAAATAATTTCCTCTTGAAGATTTCATGCAATTGTTGTTTGAAAATATTTAATTCTTCCATTTGATGAGGTAGGGGGATGAGTTTTTGTTCCAAATGTTTAATTAAATGTCTAGCGTTAAAGTGATGCCAAAGTGAACACTCCTTAGACTTATAAATATATAGAAACAGAAATCTGTTTGCAGTTGAAGTCTGAATTTTCAACGATAATTGATTCTGAGATACTGGTTGTATTGGTTTTAATAGCATTGATGTTGCTTAGAAGATGTAACATCATGGCAAAACAGTGAACTGTAGGTTTTCTACCCTGGGAATATTGTTCCTTGAAAGAGAATGTTTGAATGGAAAACTGACTTTGAAAACTTAATTGATTTGATTCCACCAGGAATCAGAACTGAGGCATAAACTTAGGGGCTATTAGTTTATTATGAGGTAGAATATCAGGGAAGCAGAAATAAGAGAGAAGGAATGAAACAAGGAAGAAGGAAGTCAATAAGATTATGTGGTACTAAGCTGCTACCACTTGGAACCAAGCAAAAATGATCATGTGCTCTCAGGGGACTCTTCTGAGAGGTTACAGAATTTCTGGTCCCAAGGAAGTCCGTGGCGAGGCAGGGAAGGAAGAAGGAAGAGAAAGCATTCAACCATGAACTTTCCTGGTCTAAACCAGGGGATGTTTGCTTCCACAAGGTGTTAACTCCACAGCACTTATTTTCTTCCACAAGCATGGGCTCTGACTAGGTCCTAAGAAGTCACAAGCTTCTGTGTCAAAAAGAAAGCTTTAGGACGTGACCCCATGGAGGGACGCACCCTAGCACCCAGGCAAGGTGCGGTTGTGCTGTGCTTACCTGCAGTTACAGAGTTGGCCCTTACAGTGGTTACTGAACCAAAAGAGTGGCCAAAGCTGGAGATAGGTGAGAGCAAGAGAAACTGAAGTGGCATATAAGGGGTGTTTGAAACAAAAGCAAACTTCTTCATTCACACTTGAATGGTAGTTTACAATTTAAGGTCAATTCATTAACCTGTACATCTATTCAAAAGTGTGGCACTAGCCATCTGTGTAGCAACAATATCTGAGTAAACACCTTAAAGCCAATTATTTACAAGGTACTTCATTTTCTTTATGGTGCTAATATTTGTTTAACTAGTGAAGATAATGATCTACCTTTACAAGTAGTTGTATACTTCACTAATAAGATATTTCTGAGCTATTAGACATTTTAACATTGAAATAACATTAGATTTCATAAGTCTGATGTTACAGACCATTTAAAATCACTTTGAAATTTTGAATGATGAAAATCTTTCAACCGTGTTTTTATAAAATGTAAATTTGTTTTCTTTATTTTCTAGGAAAGAAGAAGTTTTTATTCAAAATGATATTTATACTTTCACACTATTTATGCACAATAAAATCTATGGATAAGGAATAGTTATTTATGAAATTTAAAATAAAGTTGATTTTTAAGGGGAATTGTCATTCTTTGCAGAGAACATGAGAATAAGGAAATAGTAAGGAGAATAAGTAAATAAATAAATAAATTTACTTCTTAGTCTCCACTTTGTATGCCAACTACTCATCTATATCAATTTCAGAAATGGCATAGACTTATCATTTACATTATGATAATCTAAATTTATATTTTGTTTTGACTTCCTTCAGAACTTAAAATTTTCTTCACATTTTTCAGTAGTGATTATATATAGTTTAATTCATATTAATACATATATATTTTATTCAAATATTATTTATTAATTATTATTTATTATTATTATCCCTTATATTTTATATAATGTTTATATTTAAGTTTGGAAAGGACACATTAAGGGAGCCTAATTGGACTTCCTTCCTCTCCTTCATGAAAATTGAAGCTTAAAATATAGACAGCAAATCAAACATAAATGAGAAAAGTACACGACAATCTTTTAGTATTTTAAATTTTCTCATTGTTCACCAAATTTTTCTGGCCAGATTCACATTTTCTAAGATCTTATTGATGACTAATTTTATTTTTCTTAAAGGGACTATCTTCTGGCCAAGCTGATTTCTGCTAAATAATTTCAGAGCTCAAGAAGTAAGGATCAAACAGCATTGAAGCAAAGCACTTATTTGGCAAGATAATTTCAGCGCAGAGAAACTCTAAAACTCAGAAGAGGAATTTAAACATGTTAAATATAGACAGTAAATAATTTAGATAATTTAAAATTCTTGAAGTAGGTAGACTGGAAAAAACAAAGATGATAAA
The DNA here is from genome assembly GCF_041296235.1 of Equus asinus. Lineage (NCBI taxonomy): Eukaryota > Metazoa > Chordata > Mammalia > Perissodactyla > Equidae > Equus > Equus asinus. Next base: position 68,134,593 of record NC_091798.1, read on the forward strand.
TTTAGGTCAAATCTCTATAAAATAGCACAAATAAATGGCTTTCTGGATCTTAGTTGATGTTCCTAATTTATTTATACTTTGGAGAATATTTTCTTTTTAAAAGATCTTGTTACATTTTTTTTCCCTCTCCAAAGCCCCAGCATAGTTGTATATCCAGGCCTTCTAGTTCTTCTATGTGGGATGCCACCACAGCATGGCTTGATGAGCGGTGTGTAGGTCTACGCCCAAGATCTAAAATGGCGAACCCTGGGCTGCCAAAGCGGAGCACTTGAACTTAACCACTATGCCACCGGCCCAGCCCCTATTTTGGAGAATCTTAAAGGAAAGATAAACCATAACTGCATTTACATGTATTTGAATATCCTACTTATATAAGTAAACTCTACAAAAATAAGTTTATTTGAACTCTAGAAAAAATACTAAATCTAATAATTTGTCTACATTAAATTTCAAATATTATTTTAGATTACTTAAACCCCAGCTATCAATTTGCTCTGTTAGAATCTTTCAAACTTCAGGTCATTCACATAACTTTAAAAATATTAAATATTAATAAAATGTAATAATTCATCAAAACTGATAAAATCGTATTTACTAAATTGCTTTTGATTTTACATAATTTACCCTCCTCTGTGATATGTTTTAATACACTTTCCAAACATTCCTTGAAGTATCTTACTGACTAAATACTATATGAAATAGACTAATGTTCTACAAAGATAATTAATGACAAAATGGCAATCTGTGCAGTTTATAGAACTAAAGACTCCAAACTAGGCTTCTCAAAGAGGACAATGATTAAAGGAAATGATATTATTAATTTGGACTCTTCTCTAATTTGGTCAAAATTTTATTTTAAACTGATGATTTCCAATTGCTTCTGTTTAAAGAAACAACAAAAAATTCAAGCAGATGCACGCTGCTGTTGTGGCAAATTCCCAAATGCTTAGTTTCCAACATGCTAAAGGAATAAACGAGAATCGTTGATACAGCCCAAATGAATCACACTAGTGGTTTAATCTGGCAGTAGAGCTATTTAGAGCTGGAGCAAAGGGGATTCCTTAGTTTGGGTATCATCTGACGGTTGGGAAAACTATCTCTTCTAAACACAACCCTGTTGTACTGACAGTAATAATACAAGTTCTAATGACAAATTGTCTAAATTTGAGAATGCTATTTAAAGGCTGTAGGCTTGTTTTCATAAAATGAGTGTAAACAAATGAAATATATTTCTTGTTCTGTTGGAAGTTTAAAATTGAAAGCATTCAAAATATGTTAAGCAATCTAAATTATAACGTGTTTTACAAAGCCCGTAGCACCTACGGGGAAAGAATGTACCTGGATTCACAGCTAACATGAGATTTGCAATACAAAATAAGTTAACAAGGAAACCAATGACATAAGCCCCAGGGTAAGGCTATTTGCTGAAACAAAAGAATACACATAATAATTCTAAAGAAGGACTCTGCAACTACAAAGAAAGTATATTTAAAAGAAAATTATAACTTACAGTAATGCTGTCACTTGACACAAAATATTTTCATCAGATTTGTCACGTCACGTGTCATAACAGTATGTGAAAAAGAAAGATGTTCATCATTGAAATGATTTAACTCCTCTTCAATCTGAGTAAAAAGAGCTTGAGAGTTTTCTAGTAGTTCTATGATTTCTCACACCTAAAATGTAACCATGGGACATTTGTTATTAATTACTAGCTCTACCACAATCACATTTCTCATTAGTTGGGAAATGAATCTCATCAAATCAGTATTAGAGTCAATGACATTTAATCCTTTGCTAGTAATCTGGCTTTTTGAATTTGTTTTCAAAACATGATGCCCTTCTTAAATATGTGCTTAAATTTATATTTAATATTAAATTTATATTTAAGAACATATTTAATATTATGGTAAACTATTTTGTACTTTATATATTGTTAAGGAGTATATTTTGTTAATTAAAGATTCTAATGGGGGCCAGCCCGGTGGCACAGGAGTTCTGTGTGCGCATTCCCCTTCATTGGCCCAGGGTTCACTGGTTTGGATCCTGGGTGCAGACATGGCACCGCTTTGCAAGCCATGCTGTGGCAGGCGTCCCACATATAAAATAGAGGAAGATGGGCACAAATTTTAGCTCAGGGCCCAACTTCCTCAGGAAAAAAAAAAAAAAGATTCTATTGAGTACTCAATGTTACAGTGCTAGACTGGTAGATGATGGATACAAATAAAAAATTGTATAAACACCCTAAATTATACCCCTGCCACTTTCTCAACAATGGGGGAAAAACGATAACTGTTTCACCCATTTTTCTCAATGATTGTTCAATGACCTTGTTTAGCAGTTTCAAGTGTAATGCATCAATATATTATCAATTTTGAGAATTGCTGTTTGTGTCTTAGAACATATTTTGGTTATAAATTATTTTATTTTTATTTATGCCTGTGACCAAATTCATTCTTTTGGCAACATTCTGCATAGTAATAATCATAGAATATGATATATTAAGTATACAACATTCATTAGTTCATTTAAACAAAACATTTAATAATGTTTTGTGTAGCATTATTCTGCTGAAGAATTTATATTACTGATGGCATGTAATGTTAAAATAAGCAGTATAAGTCACATTATCATTAAGAAATGTATTAACAATAGTTCAATGAAAGTGTTTGTAAGCAAAACTGTAGAGCTGCCTGTTGCATCGGTGGTCATTTAGCACAATGAACTCAACTGAAAGTGACAATCAAGCCTTTATTTACTTACTGAGACAGTGCAGGCAAGAGGCAAAAGAGAAAGCTGCCAACTTGCCAGTGTTCCATCTTCCCCCAAGGAATGATATAGTCCAATGACTGGATGACATGAGTGAAGATGCAAAGGAAAATACCTCAGTTGAAGTCCCCCAAAAAAGAGATCTTTTTTTTTTTAAAGATTTTTATTTTTTTCCTTTTTCTCCCCAAAGACCCCTGGTACATAGTTGTATATTCTTCACTGTGGGTCCTTCTAGTTGTGGCATGTGGGACGCCGCCTCAACGTGGTTTGATGAGCAGTGCCATGTCCACGCCCAGGATTCGAACCAACGAAACATTGAGCCGCCTGCAGTGGAGTGCGAGAACTTAACCACTCAGCCACGGGGTCAGCCCCCCAAAAAAGAGATCTTTGCAAAGTCTCAGCCAAAAAAGAGACCTCCAGTAGGAGGTTCCCAGGGTAGGAATATAGATGTGCACGTGAGCATGGCTAGCCTAGGAGCGCTGAGTCCTTGGCGGCTGCAGCTCCCTTGGAAAATTGCATATGCTGAGTGTACTCCTAGTCTGGTGAGGTGAGAGCAGCTCCCCTTCATGAGGCCTGCCAGGAAAAGCCTCGTGATTGCCTACAGTTCTGCCTGAAAGATCACATATGGATTTTGGTTTAGAGATGGACTTCTTAAAAGGAAGTTTCTTTTCTTAATGACAAAGCATAATCCAGTTTACCCATACTATGAACCCATTAAAAGCTACAGTTACAAAATTTTATGTTAATATTAAACTATATTTTTTTCTGATAATCCCACAATTTGTAATCCATCTAAAATACCTGGCTTAGAAGGAACACTATTTGTTTACCACTCCTATTGTTCAGAAATTTTTCACCTTATAATGACAAATTCATGAAGAGAACCCAGAAAGTCACTTCTCCAGCTTTCCTTACAGTTATCATGTAAGCATACGACCTAGACTTCTCTGACTTTTTAGATTCTCACTTCACTGAAGTGAAAAAGCTCCACCTATGTCTTCTGTCATTATAGATGTCAGATACACTGAGAAAACCCTCCTTCTAAAACTAAAATATTGGATGAAAATATTTACAAAAATGTGAAGCCAGCCCAGCTGTGGGCATAGTGGTTAAGTTCCCATGCTCCGCCTTGGTGGCTCAGTGTTCACTGACTCAGATCCCAGTCACCGATCTACACACCACTCATCAAGCCATGTTGTGGTGGCATCCCATATACGAAATAGAGGGAGATTGGCAACAGATGTTAGCTCAGGGCCAATCTTCCTCACACACACACACAGAAAAAACAAAATTAAAAACATAAATTAAAATGAAGTGTTGACTGGACAAGAAAATAAAAAAATCTCAAAAGCCAAAAATCAGTTCAGAGTTTGAAAAGTTAAGATAGAAAGAAAGAGACACACTGAGAGAAAGAGATAGAAAGGGAGGGAGGGAGGGAGGGAGGAAGAAAAGAAGCAAGGAAGGAAGAAAGAGAAAAAGAAGGAAAGAAGGAAAAGAAAAAAACTATGCAAACCAGTTTTAGCTCTTTGGATAACTGCTCAAGTCAAACTCAAGTTTCTCTCTCTTTCTCTTTTCCTCTCTCTTTCTCATTTCATTAATATTTTTGCATATGTTGAGTGTTCACAATTTTAGGATTGTTATATGATACTCTGGTTTTACCCTTGTATCACTGACAAATGTCCCTAATTTTAATAACGCTTCTAGTCTTCAAGTCAGCTTTGCCTGATGTTGGCATATGGAACCAACTTGTCTGTGTTTAGTGTTTGCATAGTAGACAATATTGTTCAAAATTGTGTTGACAAACATCAAATATATTTGAATAAATCAAACAGAAAAGTTATAAGTCCTCCACGTGAAAACTAAAACAGACTTGCTCGGGAAAATTAAAGGAAACCTAAATAAATGGAGGAATATATGTTCATGAATTCTCAGACTTCCTATTATAAAGATGGCAATTCTCTTCACATTAATATAGCATATATAACATGCAATTTCAACATAATCCCTTTATTTTTCTTTTGCAGTAATTGTTTATGAGATTATAAACTTCACATGGCCACACAAAGACTCCAGAATAGTCAAGGGAATCTTTAAGAAAAAGACAGTGCTGGAGGGCTTACACCACCATATGGTAAGACATATTCTAAAACTATAGTAATTAGAGCTGTGTGGCATTTATTTAATTTATTTAGTCAAATGGAACTATATTAACATTCCACAAGTAATAGCATGTAAATTTGATTGGTACAAAATATTTAAGCCACGACATGACTTTCTCCTAGAAGTTTATGTAGTTTGTCCTTAGTAAATGAGAAAATATTTCGTTTAGCGGTATGCTTTAACCATTTTAAATATTGGTCTTGGTACAGTTTTATAAAACTACATATATTTTGCTTCATCAGACTTTCTCCTTAGAAAATAAAATAATCATAAGTCAAAATCTGCAAAACAAATAAGCAATGTAATAAACATATAGTGACCAGACAATATACGATGAACAAAGACTTTACATCAGGGAGTATAGTGGTTCCTCAAGAAAAAAACTGTTAATGTAGTTCCCCGGTAAGGTGGATTAGTGGAAAGCGCCATGAAGCATCACTTTACGTCCCACAAAGAATTTAGTAAAATTCCATAGCTATTAATGTCAACAAAACCCCACAATAACATCAGCATATAAATACAATTTCTCAACCTAGTAAAGAGTACTTCTCAGAAACCTAGAGCTAACAAGGATGCGTGGAGTTAGGTATGCCTAAGCTGTGACTCGGTATATCAGTTGCATATTCCTCTCCGAAAAGAGAGTGTTCTACGTGTGCAGTCCTGGAGGAATCCATGAGAGTTACGAGCCAGGCACACCAGGCTGTGTGCCAACATTATCTTTAATGGTGCCCAGTTATTTTATTCACTCTTTCACTAATTTACTCTCATTAATTCAATGAATACTTACTAAGAATCTACTTTTTGCCATTTATTGCAGTAAGTATGGGGTGCAGATAAAAGATGTCAGATATAGAGCTTGCTTTCTAAAAGCTTTTAAAATTATCTTTCTATATATTTGTGTTTTGTCAGTGCATATTTATGTGTACATCGTCTGTATTCAAACGCATTTTTATCAAGTGAATTGCCTGTGATAATTTTAACACTCCTGAGTATGAGTGTGTGTGTGTCTTTGTATGTGTGTGTTATAGGTAGATAAGAGGAAGGCGGTGGGAATAATTTAATTGAATTAATATCCAAATCTAAAATGAAAATGACCCATCTAAACCATAAATGTGGGTGTTTATCTTTAAAAAAATTACCGAATAATTATTCTCATATGTTTATAACTAATGAAATTCACCAAGGGAACAGATGAAAATGTGTTGTAAAATACAGTAAGTGTGTAAACTTTATTTGGATAAATTTTATTTGAAACAGACACTTGGCTTCTGAAGTTGAATAAAATAATTCAACATTTTCTCATTACGACCACAAAGATAATATGTATGTTAAATTTAACAGTACTTCCAGAATGCACAAAGTACAAAATTTCTTAGGATTGTATGCTTATAATTATTACTTTATCAATCTGTCCCTTTGGGTGAATATTTTAACTTAATTTTGACCAAATTAAATGCCAGAAATAATATATTATATTTCATATGTTACTACCTACTAAAATCATAATGCTGATTTATTGCTGTGATCTCCTATTTAAAGCATGAACAAAAACTATTAAACTCTCATTCCAGAAGGGAAATTTTTATTATTAACAGATGCATTCTAACTGGGGAGTCTCATGCTGCTATGAAATATGAGTCTTCACGATGCATTTATTCATTACGTGTGTAAAGAGCCCAGGAGGTGGTTCAGCTCTGGGTCCAGCCTCTATTCTTGGCTCCTGTTGTCATCAGCTCCCTGAGTGACTCTGCTCCTTGTCCCCCGTGACCTGCCCATTGTTCTACTTCTTCCCGTGTAAACACTGTTTTACCAGTGCAGATGAGCATTCTCTCCTCCTCCCTACTTGGCTCTAATAAAATCTCCATTTTTCACAAACAGGAGGACCTTCATTTTTCCCGCCTCATTTTTCAAGTACCAAATCATGGCATTTCAAATTTTAAGTAAACAAAAAGTCCAATTTTTCATAGTGACAGCAACTGCACTGATGTGTGAACCTGAAACACCAAATGACTTATTCCTGATGATATTTGAAGAAACCCCTTGTATTTTTAAAACATGTCAGAATGATTTGTTTTGGCATTGCATGTAGCCCTTGTTTATGTAAGCTCTTAATAGGCTGTGTTTCATTATCCGGGGTGTAGGTCCTTGTTATAAATTAGATCTCATGTGCTAAAACCTCCTCATTAGAGGTTCAAAGGACAGATAATGCCATGTACTCCACACTTAAATAAATCTCAGAAGCCTTCAGGCTGCCTAATTGACTCACTGAAATCCTGGAAGCAGTAGAAACAACGACAAACATGAAACTTCTATTATTATTATTTTTTCTCTAGCCTTTAGAGTGAACTGTAGTACAAGTATGTCTAGACAATCTCCAAGATGGACAGAACCTGTTTTCTTGTCTGGATATCCTGAGAGAGAAAAATAAGTGTCACAGCAATTGCCTTTTCATTTTTGCTCCAGTCACAGAACCATAGGGATGTGTTTTGAGAAGAAAGTACTTGTAGCCGTCAACATAATGCTCTGCCCATCCCTCGCTGCCTCCTGTGAGTGGACAATGATAAATGAAAAGGGCTGTAGGAAGCAAGTGTTCGCTTCAGATCTGAGCTTTCTACCTTTCAAGAGTGATTTGCTAGGACCCATGGCTTAAAGGGTGCCAAAAAATACTCATCATTATTTTTTCCCATGACTGTGCTGGAGCCTAGGGATATAGTTCAGTGGTTAAAAGGGTAAGATGTGGAGTAAGAATGCAAAATTGTGAAATCCTCCTTTACTCTTTGTTTTCCCTGTGGAACTTAGGGAAGGGGTGGCTCTTGAGCCCTAATTGAATGTTTGCATTGATGTGTAATTGACATAAAATAACTGCACATACATAAAGTATGCGCTTTCTCATGCATTGACATATTTAGCCACCTCTGAATCCATCACAGGCAAGATAGTGAACATATTCATCACATCCAAAAGCTTCTTTAGGTTGCATTATAATTCCTCTCCCTTGGCCCCCTCTGCCTCTCTGCTGCTGTCCCAGGCAACCACTGATGTGCTTTCAGTTACTATAGATTAGTTCATATTTTCTGAAATTCTATATAAATGGAATTAGACAAAAATATAAAAGATACTCAAAAGGTACAAATTCATATATTTTGGGGGGCTCTGGCTTCTTTCACTAAACATAATTATTTCAAGAACTTTTCCGTGTTGTTTTATGTATTGTTTGTTCCTTTATATTGTTGAATAGGGTTCCGTTGTTTGGATATGTCACAATTCGTTTATCTAGTCTCCTGTTGATAAATATTTGGGCTGTTTCAAGTTTTTAGCTATATTACAGATAAAGCTAGTAAGAACATTCCTGTACAAGCCTTTCCAACATCATTCCTTTTTTTCTATGGTGTTAATTAAACACCTAGGATTAGAGTGGCTGGGTTATACGGTAGATGTATGCTTAACATTTTTAGAAACTGCCTCACTGTTTTCCAAAGTAGTAATAATATTTTACATTTCTACCAGAAAAATCTGAGAGTTCCAGTTTCTCCACATCTTTGTCAACATTTTTATTGTCAGCTATTTAATTGTAGCCCCTCTAACGTGTGCAATTGTACTCCATTGCCATGTTGCTATGCATTTTCCTAGGGTCTAGTGAAGTGGAGCATCTTTTCATGTGTTCTTTTCATCTGTTTATCTTCTTTAGCGAAGTGTCTGTTCTAATCTTTTGCTCATTTCTTATTCGGTTGTGAATGTTCTTATTAGATTTTGACATGATATATTTTAGATATAAATCCATTATCAGATACATACTTAGCAAATATTTTTCTCCCAGTTTGTGCCGTGGCTTTTCCTTCATTTAACAGTGTCTTGCAAAGAATTTCTAAGTTTTGATACGTTACAATTGATCATTTTTTAATGGCTGTTGGTTTTAAAATCATATCTAAAAATGTCTTTCAAGGAGAATTTTTTAATTTTAACAAGTTACAATTCATCATTTTTTTTTATGGATTCTGGTTTTAGGATCACATCTAAGAAGGGTTTGCCTAACCCAAACTTCTAGAATAATATGGATTTACATTTGCATCTTTGATTTATTTCGAGTAAATGTTTGTATATGGTGTCAACAGCAATTTAAGTTCATTATTTGTATGTGGATATTCCATTGTTTCAGTATGATTTGTTGAAAGATCATCCATTTTACACTGAATTGCCTTGCCAACTTTCTTGAAAATCGTATTCTGACAGTTGTCAATATATGTCATATATATATGGGTTTATTTCTGGAGTCTACATTTATAATTTGATTCCCTTAATGACAATATAAAACTTTAGAATAAATTACATAGTAAGTAAACCTTTATAATGTAGCTCCATACTAAGTCTTAAAGTCAGATATTATTAGTCCTCCCAGTTTGTTCTTATTTTTTAAAGTTGTTTTGGCTTTTGTCAGTCTTTTGTATTTCTATATGAATTTTTACTTGGCAATTTCTTTTTTAAAAAAAACTACTGGGATTTTATAGAATCTATATATCAACTTTGGGGAATTGATGTCTTAAAGATATTGAGTCTTCAGATTCATAAACCAGCTATATCTTCCCATTTGTTTAGGTTTTTAATTCCTCAGCAATGTTTCATAATTTTCTGTGAACAGAACAGGTTTTGGATACCTTTTGTCATATCTATCCCTAAATATTTCATACTTTTGTTGCTATTACTAATGGCATTGATTTCTTTAAAATTATATTAAATTTTTCTTTGTTAGTATATAGAAATAAAAGTTCCTATCTTGAAATCTAGCTAAATTCACTTACTAGTTCTGGTTGCTTTTTTCTAGACTTTACCAGATTTTCTGCATAGGTGATCATTTCATCTGTACGCAAAGACAATTTCACTTTTTCCCTTCCAATATGTAGGTCTTTTATTTATTTTTCTTGCTTTTTAATTTTTTTTGGCTCTATCTTGAACTCCTAGGACAATGTTAAATACAAGTAGTGAGAGTGGATGCTCATGTCTTAATCCTGATTTTAGGTGGAAAGCATTCAGTGTTCCATAATTAAGTACAATATCAGCTGTACTTTTTCATAATGACATTATCAGGTTAACGAAGTTTCCTTCTATTCCTAGTTTGCTGAGAGTTTTATCAGGAATGATTATTGGACTTTGTCAAATGATTTCTCTGGGTCTATTGGGATGATAATATGGTTTTTAAAATATTTTTGTCTATTAATGTGATGAGTTACATTAACTTATTTTTATAATGTTAAACCACCTCTAAAATACCGAGATAAACTCAACTAGGTCATGATGTTTTACCCTTGTGAGATATTGTTGGATTTGAACATTTGTTTAGGATTTTTGTGTCTAAAGTCACGAGGGATATTTTGTAATGCTTTTTTTCTTTTCTTCTGGAATGTGTTTGCATGATTTTAATATCAGGATAATGTTGGCTTCAGAGAATTCTTCAATCTTCTGAAAGAGCTTGGGCAGAATTGGTATTATTTTCTTAAATGTTTGTTAAAAATTACCAGTGAATCCATTTGAGCCTGCAGTTCTTTTTGGGGTTAGTTTCTAACTAAAAATTCAATTTCTTTAAATTACATAGTGCTATTCAGGTGATCTATGTACTGTTGAGTGAACTTTGGTGGTTTATTTCAAGGAATGTGCCCATTTCATGTAAATTGTCAAATTTATTAGCATTACATTGTTCACAATACTCCGTTATTGTCCTTTTAATATCTGTGCCTGTAGAGTGATGTCAACATCCTCATTCCTCATTGTGTTAATATTTGTCCTCTCTCACTTTTTCCTGATGAGTCTGACTAGAGCAAGTGTTGGCAAATGTTTTTCTGTAAAGAATCAGATAGTGAATGTTTTAGGCCATGGCCCACATCAAGTCTTTGTTGCTGCTTTTCTTTATTGTGGTAAAAAACACCTAGCATGAAATCTTCCCTCTTAAAAAACTTTTGAGTCTACAGTATAGTATTATTAGTATATGCACATTGTTGTACAGAAGATATCTAGTACTTTTTTATCATTCATGACTAATACTCTATGCCCATCGAATAGCAACTCTTCATTGCCACTCTTCTCAGCCCCTACAAACCACCATTTTACTTGCCACTTCTATGAGTTTGACCACGTTAGCTTCCTCCTGTAATTGGAATCATGCAGTATTTGTCTTTTTGTGACTGGCTTATTTTACTTAATGTAACATTCTCAAGATTCATCCATGTTGTAGCATATGGCAGAAATAAAGAAAAAAAAAAATGGTTCAAAAAGGGGCAAATAATTTGAATAGGCATTCTTCCAAAGAAGACATACACATTCCCAACAGATATAAGAAAAGATGCTCCACATCACTAATCATCAGGGAAATGCAACTCAAAACCACAATGAGACCTCACCTTACTCCTGTTAAAATTGCCATTGTCAAAAAAATAGAAAGTAACGAAAGCTGGCCAGGATGTGGAGAAATTGAAACACTTGTGCACTATTTGTGGAAACATAAAATGCTGCAGCCATTATGGAAAACAGTATAGCAGTTCCTCAAAAGATTAAAAGTAGAATTATCGCATGATCCAGCAATCCCACATCTGAGTCTTTATCCAAAATAATTGAAAACAGGATCTCGAAGAGATATTAGCACTCCTATGTCCATTTCAGCATTGTCTGCAACAGCCAAGAGGTGGAAAAAATCTAAAGTCCATCGACAGATGAATAGTTAAATTGTGGTACATCCGTCCAATGGAATATTATTCATTCAACCTTAAAAAGGGAGGAAAATCCTTGTTTTTGTTTTTTAACAACCCTTCAAAAAAAAACTCAGAGCACACAGGCCGTACAAAAACAGACTGAGGGCCAAATTTGGCCCACAACCAGTATTTGCCCAGCTAGTTGGCCCAAATTTTATCAATTTGTTGATTTTCTCAAAGTTCCACCTTTTAGTTCATTGGTTTTTCTCTATCATTTTTCCTTTTTCTACTGCATTAAAATTGACTCTGATTTTTCATATTTTCTTTCTTCCACTATTCTCAATTTAATTTTCTTGTCACTTTCTGGTTTCTTTCTTTACTTCTTCTTCTTCTTCTTCTTTTTTTTGGTGAGGAAGATTTGCTCGGAGCTAACATCTGTACCACCCTTCCTCCACTTTGTATGTGGCATGCCTCAGCAGCGTGGCTGATGAGCTGTGTAGGTCTGTGCCCTGGATCTGAACTGGCAAACTTGGACTGCCGAAGTGGAGCAAGTAGACTCGAACCTCTCAGCCATGGGGCCAGCCCCGAGTTTCTTAATGTAAAAGCTGAGTTTATTTCTAATAAAGGCATTTATTGGTGTAGTATTCCTCCTAAAAACTGCTCTAGTGGCACCCCACACATTTAATATGCCATGGAATGTGGCCTACCTTCATAAATGTTCCCTGTGCCCTTGAAAAAATGCTGTTGTTTGGGATGTTGAATAAATGTCAGGTGGGTCATGTTGGTTAATAGTGTTGGTAATCTTGTATATCCTTCCTGACTTTCTGACTACTTGTTCCATGAATTGATAAGATAGGGGTTTTGATTTATTCATGTATCATTACAAATTTGTCTACTACTTCTTACAGTTCTATCTGACTTTTTTTTCATGTATTCTGAAATCCTATGATTAGTTGCATATTTAGAATTGTACATCCTGTGGGTGAATTCATCCCTTTCTCACTATGGAATGATCTTCTTTATCCTTTGTAATATTCTTTACTCCAAAATCTACTTTGTATGATACCTACTTTGTATTTGTGTGTATGTATGAATATACCCTTTCTGGCTTTTTTATTGTATATCAATTTTCCATCCTCTTACTTTAAACTTATTTGTGTCTTGATATTTAAAGTAGATTCCTGTAAACAACATATAGATGAGTCTTGCTTTTGTACCTAAACTGACACACTCTGCCTCTTAATTGGAAGGTTTTGGCCATTTATTTTTAATGTGATTATTAATCTGGGCAGTCTTGAATCTATCATCTTGCTATTTGTTTTTTATTTGTCCCTTCTATGTTGTGTTACATTTTTCCTCTTTTCCTGCCTTTTTATTAGGTGAGCTTTTTTTTATATAAGCTTGTTTTCCTTTTCTACAGCTTGCTAACCATAGCTATTTGTTTTGTTATTTTAGTGGTTACTTTACAGTTTTTATTATACAACCTTAACACTACTATTTACCCTCATGTGGTATTATGCCACAGCATATAAAGTATAGAAACCTTAAAATACTCCCATTTCTCGACTTACTGTCTTTCCAGTATTCTTTCATATATTTTACTTATACATGTTGTAAACCCTCACAATGCAGTGTTATATTCATTTAAATAGGCAGTTATCTTTTAAAGAGATTTATATAAATTTTTTTAACAGTCAGATATTTACAATGCGGTTTCTATTCTGGTGCTCTTCATGGTTTTGTGTGTACCCATATTTTCATCTGGTGTTATTTTCCTTCTACCTGAAGGGCATCTTTTAAACTTTCTTATAGTGCATATCTGTTTGTAATGAACATTTTCAATCAGGTCTAATAGCCTCAAGGTCATTTTCTTTGAAGAAATTTTAAATGATATTGTGTTGTATCCACGTGATTGTATGCAGTAATACAATTTTCTTCTCTGTGATGATCTTGTATCCTGTGACTTTTCTAAACTCTCTTATTAATTCTTGGAATAGATATATATTTCCGAGAATTTTCTATATAGACAACTGCAAATTATGTCATCTTCCTTTCCTATCTGAATGCCTTTTATTTCTTCTTCTTGCCTTATTGTTCAGGTTAGAAATTCCAGTACTATGTTGGAAAAGAGTAGTAAAAGAGGATATCTTTGCCTTGTTCTCAGTCTTAAGAGAAAACATTCATCGTTTTGCCATTAAATGTGATGTGGCTGTAGAGATTTAATGGAGATGTTTTTTATCAGATAGAAGAGGTTCTCTATTCCTATTATGCTGAGTTTTTATCATAAATGGCATTGGATTTTGTCCAATGCTTTTTTTGTGTCAACTGATCATATTATTATGTCAACTGATCATTTTCTCTTTTAGCTTATTGCTATTATGGATTATATTGATATTGTACATTAATTGCTGAATGTTGAACCAGTCTCACATATTCGGAGTAAATCCCAATTTTCCTTGCTGTAAAATTAATTAATTTACATATTTTTAAAATTTGACTTACTAATATTTTGTTGAGGATTTTTTTATCTAAGTTCCTGAGAGATATTAGCGTGGAGTTTTCTTCTGCAAGCTTTGTCTGACTGTCTCACTTTTGAAAAGTATTTAAGCATGGTATAGAGTTCTAGCTTGATAGTTTTTTGTTTTGTTTTGTTGTTGCTGTTTTTCAATAGTTTGAAGATGTTACACTACACTCTTTTTGTTTGCATTATTACTAATGAAAAAGTTGCTGTCATCATTACCTTTGTTACTGCGTATGCAGCTTTTCCCTCCCTGTGCATACATTTAAGATGTGCCCTTATTTCTGATTTTAAGCATTTTAATTACTATGTGCTTTGGTTTAGTGTTTTCATATTTCTTGTGATGGGTTCATTGACCTTGAATCTGTACATTTACTTTTTTTTCCGCAAATTTGGTAAATTTCAACCTCTATTTTTCAAATATTTTTCTTTCTCATCCCTCTCTCTCTTCTTTGGGAACTCCAGTTATGTGTATATTAGACTGTTCACTGGTACTCTGTTCTTTTTTTTTGCTTTTGGTGAGGAAGATGGGCCCTCAGCTAACATTGGCCACCAATCTTCCTCCTTTTGCTTGAGGAAGATTGTCCCTGAGCTAACATTTGTGCCAGTCTTCCTCTATTTTGTATGTGGAACACCACCACAGCATGGGTTGATAAGCAGTGTGTCCACGCTTGGGATCTGAACCTGCGAAACTTGGGCAGCCGAAGTGGGGCGCATAAACTCAACCACTATGCCACTGGGCTGGTGCCTCTGTTCATTTTTTGTAATTCTTTTTTCCCATCTGTGTTCCGTATTGGATAGTTTATCCTACTAAGTTCCTTTCTTTTGCCATGTCGAATCTGCTATTAATTGTATTCAATATATCTTTCATCTGAGACATTGTACAGTTTATTTCTAAAAGTTCCGTTTGGATCTTATATCTTCCTTATCTCTGCTTAACTGTGTAAACATATTTAATGCAGTTGTAATAACTGTTTTTGTATCCTTGTTTTCTAATTATTACATCTGTGTTAATTCTGGATCCACTATAGTTAATTGACTTTTCTCTTCATAATGGGTCATATTTACTGCTTCTGTACATGCCTGGTAACATTTTATTGACTGAAACATTGTTAATTTTACCTTGTAGGCCCTGAATATCTTTGCATTCCTATAAAAATTCTTGAGCTTTCTTAAGGGGCACAGTTAAATTACTTGGGAACTGTGATACTCTTGGGTCTTGATTTCCTGATTTGTTTAGTGAAGTCAAGCAGCATTTATTCTCCTTTTTGATACAAAATGCTTCTGAGTACTTTTCCTTGAATGATGACTTTCCTACTCTGGCTGGAGAATAGCATCAGTTATAATTCCCTTTAGTCCATTTGATGGTGTTTCCCAGCCTTAGTTTCTTCACACACATGCACTGATCAGGACTCTACTAGACACCTTTTGCAGATCTTCCGGTTATGTCTATGTGTAGCTCTCTTCTTTCTGGTTCTCTGTCCTTCAAACACTAGTTGTCTTGATCTCCCTTGACTCTAAGCTCTGTCTCTTTCTCTCTTCAATTCCATGCTCTGCCTGGGCTCCCCTTCCTGCATCACATTTGCTGTACTGTCTAAAGGCCGTAATCTGGTACAATTTTAGTGGTCTCATCATTTGTTTTCTCTCTTTCAGAAATCACTGTCTTTGATGTCTAGTGTTTTGAAAAACATTATTTCATATACCTTTTCTGTTTTTTTTGGTTGTTTCAGAAGGGAGGGTAAATCCCTGTTATTCCCTGTTATTCCATTTCTTGAGGCAGAAGTCCTTCTTCACTTCTTAATACCTATTTGACCTTGAGCAAGGATACCACTTTCATGATAATAGTTTCTGTTTCACAAATATTATGAAACAGTGCAAGCAAGAATATTATATATTAAAACTGTGTTACACAAGGCGTGGAGTAAAATATAGGCTCACTATTATGATTTTATTATTTAATTACATCAGAAATTTCCAAAAAGTGTTAGCATTTCCTTTTATATAACATCAATAGAGTATAAGTCAGAATTAAGAATTTTTGAGAAGAATTATGGTAATTTAAGCATCTTATTCTCTCAAAAGTTTGTGAGGGTTTTAAGACACTCTGCTGGGAGGCAAGTAAATTTAATAAAATGATTAGAGGGCAATCAATATTATATAAATTTAAAATGTTCATAATTGTTGAGCCAGAAATTCTAATCAGAGCATAATTTCTAAATTAAACCATCAGAAATGACCAAAGAGATGTATGTGTAAAGAGTCAGATGTTGCCATTTATAATATGGTCTTTCTACTTTTCTCTAGTTGCTTAAAGTAGGGTCTGTGTAAATAAACTATGGCCCCTTACTCACATGGAATACTCTGTAGCCATTAAAAATCATATTCAATGACATGGAACATCTGTGTATTATGTAGTAAGTGAAAAACAAGTTATAAATTTTGATTATGGTAAAATTTCTCATTGTATGCTTAATGGTCTAATTGTGGTTAGTTTGATTTTCCTTCATTGTATTTTATATTTTGCCATATTTCACTAATTTTTATATATTATTTCTGTGATCAGAAACTGAAAGCTAAATTTCATGCCAATGTTATTGTGAAAAAATAGAACATCAATGTTTTTAGTATTCTGATGTTGTGTTTTATTTGATAATAAATTTCTACTCAGGGATATTTCATTAAGATATTTTCATGCTGATAAATTCATATTTTATAACTCTAAAGAGTTGGCTATAAAGGGAGACAACTAAAGTATCTATGACAAATGGGCAAGTAGTTTTTTCCTTTTCATTTAAAAATGCATCAAAATTTGAGTTACCAATAATTGAGCAAATTCTTCAACGTAAAGCAAAGAATCTATTGATGTTTTAGGAGAAATACTAAGGCTAGTAGTCACATGACTGAGTGACAATAACATGCTCTAGAGTGGAAAGGCTTAACATCAAGTCATAGCCTTGGCTCTCATCTCCTGGGTGACAAGAGCAAGTTGCTTAGCTTTACCCAACCTATGCTTCCTCATTTGTACATTGGGATATGTCTGCATTCTAGTTCTGTGGATTAAACTAATACGGCAAAACCTTTGACTTAGAGAATATTCTTGATACATGGTAAGTATTATTATTAAAGGATCTGAACTGTCTCTGTCATTGTGTTTGAGTCAATATTTTTCAGACCATTTGTATCAGTCAGAGTTTCCAGAGAAAAAGAGCCAATTTTATATATATATATATATAAAAACACATAGGTGTTATATGTGTATATATACATACACACATAAATACATATGTGTGCATGTTTATATCAGAGAAAAGAGATTTATTGTGAGGAATTGGTCCACTTGATTGTGGGGACTGCACAGTGAGATCTGAAATCTGTGCAACAGGCTAGCGAGAAGATAGAGAGAGATCTCCATCCAGCTAGTCTCCAACTGCTCCGGCCCCCAGATGTGTAAGTCACTGTCTGAGATACCTCGAACCAGAACCTTACAGGTGAATCCTATCTAGAACTATGGAGAGACGTTATATCTATCTTCCAAGGCTCATTGCTGTAGAAACATCCTTTAAAAAGCATATGGAACGAAGATGCCAATGCCTCTTGCTTGGAAGATGGGCAGAAGTGCAAGAGACATAGAGAATTGTCTCCCAACATACTCTTCCAAATTTCTGATCCACAGACACTGTGAGAGATAATAAAGTGGTATTTTAAGTCATTAAGTTTTTGGGTGATTTTTAGGCTACAGTAATAAAGGAAATACTACCTTTTGATGCAGAGGTCTTAACAACTATAATTAACATGGATACATTTATCAAAATATTAGCTATCAACTAACACTAAGGACCTGAAAGAGTATAACAAAAGAAGAGTTAACTTTTGAGGAGAAGATGGAACTAAAGAGGTTTAAAAATTATTTAGAACCCAGGGCATATCCAAAATAGAATATTACCTTAGCATATCACAAGTAATTACCAAGTACAATGGAAATGGGAAGAAAAGAAATCAAATCATCTATGACACAGAAATCCATGGCAAATGAATCAAATTCCACTGAGCTATGGCTGCTGTAATCAAAGACCTTATGTTTTAAAAAACATAAATTTATTCTATTACAATTCTAGAGGCCAGAAGTCCAAAATCAGTATCACTGGGCTGAAATCAAGTTTTAGCAGGACCGGATTCCCTCCAGAGCCTCTAGAGCAGAATCCATTTCTTGCCTCTTCCAGAGTCTGGTGACTGCTAACATTCCTTGGCTTGTGGCCTTGTCGTTAACGTCTCTGCCTCCCTGTTAAACAACCTTAACCTTTCCTTTTGTATGTAATCTTCCCCTGCCTCCTCTCATAAATACATGTAATAGTATTTAGAGCCCATCTGGATAATCCAGGATAATTTCCCTGTCTCAAGATCCTCAATTTAATCATATCTGCATAGACCCTTTTTCAATATAAGGTAAGATTTACAGATTCCACGTATTAGGATCTGATATCTTTGGGAGTCATTATTCCCCCTACTGCATACATTTATATTCATCAGCGATTGCAATGAAAATGCTGCAAAACAAACAGAACCCAAATCTCTGCCATGTTTTAACTAATTCCATCTGAGTTCAGCTGGGTTAGGGTAACACAGGATTTATTGCCTTCAGGTATGCCCCATTTGTCTATATAAAAAATGGTGACAACCCCCTGGCCAGGCCTCTTTCCCGGCACAGTTAGAAAACACAACTGCTTGTGTTTGTATTAAGAAAGGATACTTTTCAGGAGAAATTGAACTACTCTATAGATAAGACACATAGAAATAGTGTTTTGGTGTCTCCAATGAAAAACACAGCTGTTCAGCCAATTGTTAAGTATTAAGGCCATCAGTCAATATACAGAAATGTAGGGGAACAGAATTTGCTACCCCAAATTCTGTCTCTTTGACTTCATTATTTTTGAGAAGAAAAGAGACAGGAAGAAACTTTGACCTTCCCCTTAAATGTCTAAAAGTCTTTAAGATGGAAAGCATGTTCCAGAAAGGACCTATCACCACAGATAACTATAGTACTATAGTATGATATGAATTAAGTGTGGTAGACAGGGAGGAATCTAGTGGAGCCCCTTGGATCAAAGTCTTCTCCACATCCCATTGTCTTGACAAGGCATGGCAAACATTTGTTTACCAAACATTTGCTTTTCCATCTCCATATGAATTGCCTTCCTCCCCTCTGAGGTCCCAAACCCCTACCCGCAACATCCTCCTTCATCTTGAGCTGAGGATGGTATTTAAGGTGGTAGCTTGGCCATTTTGGGAGATTTTCAGTTTACCTGGTTTTCTCCCATGTATACATGTTATTAGATTTGTTTGACTTTTTCCTGTTATTCTGTCTTATGTCAATTTAATTCTTAGATCAGCTAGAAGAACAAAGAAGGGTGGAGGAATTCCCACCCCCCACACTACTCATACAAAGCTTCTAATATTTTAGAATTTTATTTAAAAAAATGAATAGGCACATCAGTATAACAACATACCACTCTAGTGAGGGATATTGATAGTGGGGGAGATTGTTCATGTGTGGGGACAGAAAGCATATGGGAACTCTCTACTTTCTGTTCAGTTTTGCTGTGAATCTAAAACTGCTCTAAAAACAAAGTTTATTAATTAAAAAAAGAATAGGCCCCCAAGAATCTCTAGTTATCTGAATAAAGTCTTAATGCAAGGGAGACATGAAGAAGGAAAGGAGATCAGATGAAATAAAGACAACTTAAAAACTATAAGTAATATCTTCATAGAGATTTTTTTAAAAATCCTGTATCTATGAAAGTATAAATGTTATTTTTAACAAGGAACAACTAGAAATTAATAAGAAGCTCATGGAAATTTAAAATAATATAGCTCTGTTTGATAAAAATCAATCAAATTTTAGAAGATAAAGTAAAATAAAATTTTCACAAAATAGAAGACAAATGCAAATACAAGTTCAGTTTGTAAAATTCAATATTTGCTACAGCATTTCCAGAATGAGAGAATAGGGGGAAAAAATCTAGCAAAAGAAACTAATAAAAAGGAAACATTCCAATAAAGGGCATTATTTTTTTAGATTGAAAAGACCTATCAAGTGCTTCACAGAACAAATAGAAAAAAGAAAAATGTCCTAATGGGCTTATTGAGTGCAACCCCCAGAATAGAGAGGTTAGAAAAGAATATATCTTGAGGATCATTGCAAGAGAGAGAAGAATAGTCTTAGATAACATGTCTAAATCTTTCTGAAGGGCTAGATGTTTCTTCCTGTGAAAGATGCTTTGTCCCTTGAACTTAGATTAGAGCATATTCTTACAAAAAAAAAATCACTTCTAACATCCAGGTTCCAAATGACAAGGCAGCAACAAACCACGCTGTAATAGGTAGAAAGTCCTCACTGAAGAATGAAACCCCCTGGTCTGCACATAAGTCAAGGGCGGTGTAAATCTTCCTGAGAAGCTGTGAGACAGGGGAGAGATCCCTTCAGAGAAGAGGACTTTGATTGTCATTCAGATCAGTGTCAGGCCACACGGAGAAAACCACCAAAGATGACGTCACTGATGCTAACAAATGGAACCTTATCTATAGTGAAGTACTTCAGTATCTCAAGCAACTAATTGTTCCTGCTTAGTATCTTTTGAAACCTTCCTGTCCCATGGAATGAATGGTTGACAAGTTAGGAAGAGTGTGTGTTTCACTTGCCATAAAATATCATTGCCTTTCAATATAATGATAAAAATTGCATATGTACTATATTGACCTGATTGATAACTAGGAAGCTCTCCTCTAGATTCTTACTGTAGAGACATAAGAATAGCTATATTTTTTACAGACAGAATTCTAATGTGGTTTTTTTTCCCCTTTCTTGCTGCTCTTCACATACCTATTAATTGAATGAGCCAGATAAGCAAAAGAAATGGCACATTACAAACAAACAAATCACTCCACTCATTATGAAAATTCCAAATTTAGAATATGTTCTCTGAAAAGGAGATCGATTAAGGCCAACAGTATCAATTATAGTGAAAAAAATGTTTTTAACAGAGTTCATTCTTTGAGGACTTTAAACACGTGATGTTTTAAACGGGGAGTATTGACAACTTTTAAAAAATTGTCCTAGTGTGGCAGATAAGCATAGTGGGGTGTTTCTTCCATATTTTATTCATTCATTCACAATATTTATTAACCTTCTTTAAGGTGCCAGTCACTGTGCTAGGAGGTGGATTCTAAGCTTTGTCGCACTTTCAAAAAATCAAAAAGATGAAAATATTTAAAAAGATTGCTGCACTTTTTTTTTTAACCCAAATGACAAAGTTTGGTGATCACTTCCTTTTTGAGAAAATGAAGAGCAAGAAGTTTGGGCTTTCAATAGGCCTCTACCATCTCCCAAAAGAAGCATAACATACTGTGAATGAAGGTTTTAAATGAAGGCTTCAGATCATTTTTAGTTTGGTTTTGAAAGTGAGGTGCCTTTTGAAAGGATTTTATTTTTTTATTCCTAGGAAAAGCTGTAGTAGCAGAGAATAATACAGAGAGACTTACTGAAGTTGAAAGCTATAATAATATTACTTTTACTAGTTTACTTTTTTTTCTTAGTCTGAATGATTCAAAAGGAAAATCAGTGTGTTGGACTCTAACGTAGTTAATGCAAATGCATGACCAGATTTCTTAGAAATCTAACACAGGAATCATAAAACTTCATGGGCATTGCACACATTTAGAATCTGAGGTCATAATTTTGTTTCAAAAGAAACTATAGGCACAATTTTCTTTTCCATCTACAGAATTTAAAAAGGAAAATGAGTGAATGAGAAATAAATAATTTAAAAATAAAATGAATTTACTTAACTAGGGAAAAAAACATCTGTTAGTCTTTGAAAATGTAAGAGATTCTGGAATTCCAAGTCAGCGTTGAATCAAGGACCCATAAATAACCATCTACATCCCAGCCTGAAGAGCAGTGGTTTACTAGCATCATTGAATTTATTCTCTTGAAGGAAGAAGCAGGAGACGAAATGAAACAAAGCTTCTTAATAATCTAATTTCCATTTGAGCTATTGCATTTGCTGTTTTCTCAACGTCTCTCATGTCATGTATGTAAAAGACTTGTCTTCAATACACTCTGAAAGAATAAGGGATATTTACACAATAATGTAAATAATATAAATGAAAACAGAAGAAAGGATCTTGTGTGGTGACACATGTGAGTTACAATTTTATAAAATCCTAAAGTAATACATACATTGTAAATTATAGCTATTTTCTCATTTTCTGATGAAAAGAGTCTTTTTAAAAGAAGACTTTCTGTACTTTTTCATTTAAGAACTGATTGCAAAACTATAAAGAAGACATATCATGTTCTATTTATATAAATTTTCTTAGATTCTTAGCTTTCTCTATAGAGTTAGAAATAACATCTTAAAAACTGTTAGTAAGAATTTAATATACATAATTTCACTTTGAAAATGATTCTAACAAAATATGTAACACTTGAAATATATTTTTACTTCCACCAATAAGTTTGTGGAGGAGAAAAATAATCTCAAACTGAGGTGGTATATCACCAAAAATAAATGTGTAGTTAATCTTACTTGTCTAAGAAACTGAACTGAATCCTAGTAGTTTGTATTGGTATATTAAAATGGCTATTAGTCTATTAATTCATTTAGTCAATAACCGTTGAAAACAAATTCTGTTTACTATGCCAAGCTCTGATAAAATATGGTCTCTTATTTTCAAAAATTCACCAATTATTGGGAAAGACAGAAAACTGTATTTTAAGTTGACGATTGCTGTGATAAGTATGGTCATGTATTCATAAGAAAGAGGGAACATACGAAAATAAACACTCATAACTATCTGAATTTCTTTTTTGCTGTCACCTAAAATCAAAAGAATTACCTTTAATCAATTTGTCTGAATCTTAACTTTCTCATCTAAACTGGAGTTTCAGCAAGCAGAAGAGAAAAATACAAATGAGGTCATCTAGTATTAAAATCATTCTACAAACTCTTTCTTGGGAAACCAAAACTTCATTGCAATTGAATTACTTTTTTCAATGGCTTTTTATGGTCTTCATCAAAATTATGTTGCTGTTTGATTTCTCAACCCAGGGTCTTTTTTCTAATGATAGACTTATACTCAGGTTGAATTGAATAATAGTGTTATAATCTTTTGTTTTTTCTTTTGAGGAAGATTAGCCCTGAGCTAACTGTTGCCAGTCCTCCTCTTTTTGCTGAGGAAGGCTGGCCCCGAGCTAACATCTGTGCCCATCTTCCTCTACTTTATATGTGGGATGTCTACCACAGCATGGTGTGCCAAGCAGTGCCATGTCAGCACCTGGGATCCGAACCAGCAAACCCGGGGCCACTGAAGCATGTGCACCTAACCGCTGTGCCACTGGGCTGGCCCCATGTTATAAGCTTTTTAACCTATAGATTATTATTTTTTTTTAAAGATTGGCACCTGAGCTAACTGTTGCCAATCTTCTTTTTTTTCCTGCTTTTTCTCCCCAAAGCCCCCCAGTACATAGTTGTATATTCTAGTTGTGGGTCCTTCTAGTTGTGGCATGTGAGATGCCGCCACAACGTGACCTAATGAGCAGTGCCATGTCTGTGCCCAGGATCCAAACCAGGGAAACCCTGGGCCACTGAAGTGGAGCATGCAATTTTAACCACTCGGCCATGGGGCCAACCCCTATAGATTATTTAAAAATATTAAAATGGTAAGATTTTTTCTCTTCACTTGCTCTTTCCATTGTCCTTATTTTTTTTTCTTCTAATTCTCCTTCTCCTTCTTGTTCTCTCTCTTTTTCTCCTTCTTCCCCCCCGACCCCCCCGCTCCAGAGCGGCAAAGGATACATAAAAGGGACCCAAAAAAAAGTGATGAAGAAATTGGAGAGTAAACTCACTAGGAAAAGGTAGATGACATAAAATCACTACCACAGAGATCATTTTTACCCCAAATACTAAATAGTTGCTTTTCTATGCTGGCTAGTGTCTAAGATTTCTTTTTCATTGATACTTCACAAAAATCAAAGTACATATTTTCAAAGCTGGATTGAGTATTAGAAATTTACATAAGTCTTTCATTTTATAGATGACGAAGGAGAGGCTCCAAAAATATAAATGATTTTCTGAGTCTCAAAGTGCGGCCCAGGCTTCAAGAGCTCACCCCTAAAAGTCACACCTCTTTATTAGAGATGACGTGGAGGCAAAGAAGTGAGGGGTAGATGACAAGTCCAGAGCAGACCATTAGAATACCCAAATTCTGCTAACTAAACATTTCTTAACATATTCAAGTTTTCGTCTGTCTATATGGCTATGCATAAAAAATTTAAATAGGTAAATACTGAAATATTTGGAAGTGTAGAATAAAAATATTCATATGGTCAGATAAATTTCGTTTCTCTCTGAGCTGCAAACAGTTCTCTTTCAGTAATCTCATATTTTATAAATATAGATTGAGATGAAGACATTTTCTGAACTTGATCACTTTGTGTTTTAGACAATTTTAAACTCTAATCCCAAAGCTAATCATTCTCCTTTATACCTTCCTTCTAGAGAAATGTTTATGGTGGCTACTTTCCTGTTTAAAACAAAAAACTAAACTAAGCATTTACCTATTTTAATTTTCAGCAGTAGTTTTGATTTTTTTTTTGAACTTCCAGGTAGGTCACCTCAATTTCACCTAGTTTCTTTGAAACTCTTTCTCAACTCTCTTTCTGATAGGTTTTTAATGTGCTTTAATTTGGGTATTTTTCTAAGATTGAAAACAAGGTAAGTGGCCAAGACAGGAGCAGAAGAGAAATTTGCCAGAACAGGCTTCAGAGTGACTTACTAAGGACAGAGCTGACCCCTTCTCAACTTTTCCAAATCCTCTTGTTACTGTAGAGACCCTAAAGGCAAGTAATATCATTTCACAGTTGCTAATCCAGCCTTTAGAAATAGGTTGAAGAGTGCATATGACATGTCATCTCAGTCCGGCTCTAGTGGAACTTGCAGAAGCACACAGGCAAGATTCCCACGGAGATAAGCATCTCATGGCAGATTGGCTAACAGGGCCTCAGACCAGCTGATACCTCCCTTGTTTAACTCTCACTAGGATCAGCCATTAGAACCCCAGCTTTGCATGCTTAAAAGATGGCACATGATTAAAATAATGACAAAATTCATCCCTGTCTTAAAGAACTTTTCTACCTCTTCTTCTGGTTTGATTGTGTGCTTACACATAGTACTGTTTTCCATTTTGAAAAATGAAAGTTTTAGTGGTTTCCGTAGAATAAGAGCTGTCGAAATGCAGACAAAAGAGGTATGCACTTTGTTCTTTTCTTTCAGTTTTAAAAATATATCTTTATATGCGAGGGCAGATCCAAGTTTGGGGTCCTGAAAGTCAAACAATTTGGCAACCCCTTTTTAGAAAAAGAAGACAAAGATTAAAAGTATGTAATTGCATAAGAAACTGAATATCCAGTTAGAATGAGAAAATGGAAGCCTTAGCAGGGACTCATGA
Source organism: Equus asinus (assembly GCF_041296235.1). Lineage (NCBI taxonomy): Eukaryota > Metazoa > Chordata > Mammalia > Perissodactyla > Equidae > Equus > Equus asinus. The sequence goes on from NC_091798.1 coordinate 68,160,222, forward strand.
AAGGAACAAGCCACAAAGTTTAATTTTCATGAGCTTCCTAGTTAACCCATCTCTATTTGGCTGATTATATTGTCCCTTGGCAAAAAGCCATGAATAGTGTGTATATTTTATCATATGTTTCACAGTCCTTAAGCCCTTATTTAATGGAAGTACTCCTTTTAAAATCTTAAAAGTATTAGCGTCCTTAAACTTATTCATTTTATAATGCCGTATGAGATACCAAAGAGCCTAAATAGCTTTATTAATAGTCACGTTTTCCACTATAGAACCTACTTAAAGTGGTAATTAACATGAACCAAAAAAAATAAAGACTTACTAGTGTATTTATTTTGTCAGGAAAGTAAACACAATTGTGCTGACAATTTTTCAACACACATACTTCCTTTTCATTTTTAGAATAAGCAGAAACAGAAATTATTTTTCTCCTTAGATGTGTAGGCTCATCTCACAGTTATTAGCAAGGTAAAATAAAGGATGCCTGCTTTTGCTTAAAAAGAAATCTGGAATACTTGACAGTTTCATGCTCAAATCTGAAAGTATGGTCAAGAATTTTCCCGAGTGCTGAGACATATTATTCACCAATGAGGGATCAAAATTATTTATTACCTTGAGATTTCAGTTGTAGAGAAATAAATAATGCAATCAGGACCCTATGTAACAAGGATTTTCTATACCACTACAACTCCAAAGTTTTACTATTAAAAACGTAAAGGAGTTAATCATGTTGAAAAAAATCAATCCTGTGTTTTAAAGATATAGAGATTTTTTTAAGCTATAGTCTTCTTTGGGGACTATTGTCACCTCCCCTAAAGTAAATTATAAAGTATTTCACATCACTTTAAAAGATATCAATGTAACGAAAATATTGTCATGGTACGTTTATTGTAAGCATTAAAAAAATTACTTCCCAGATAGTTTTTAGATGTTTGTATGGTGAGGTTTTTTTTCCTCCAAATGTACTCAAAGAATCACCTGCATCATAATTACGGGATCGCTTGCTAAACTGGTGGTGCCAAGATCTGCTTCCAACCCAGCTAACTAGAATCTTCCGAGGGTGGGTTCCATGTATTTACATTTTTTAATTAAGATGTCCAGGGAATTGTTTTGCACGCTGAAGTTTATGAATCACCATGAAAACTATAATCTTACTGCATTTATTAATAAACACTTAATATAATTATTTCCTATTTCTTACTTTTGGCTACAAATATTGAAATGTGAAAGTAACCTTAGTTTAAAAAAGAAATTACCAAAGTGCTACAGATATTTGCCAAGGCGCTATCTTTCTATTCTTATATACCTCATGGGTAATTTTAAGATTCTTTATCACTCATGTATTTCTATATAGAACCTAACAATCACATTAAGCTTACTTAATTTTTTTGAGAGGTGTGACAAACATTTACTTAATATTAATGACTCAAATATTATGAAATCCCATAGTTTCTAATTAAGTATAATTAACTTAATAATTTTACCATAAGCAAGCTAGTGTCATGACTTCTAGACAAAGCAGAGTTAAGACATAATATTTGACAAAATCTGCCAAGTTTTGAAAAGATAAATTTAACTATGTAATTTAGGAAAAAAAGTAGGTTTTGAGTCAATTTATGTGAAACATTAGTTTATTTACCCCGCAATCAACCACGAAGATATGCATTAGAGAGCTATTGCAAACCTCTCCAGGCATGTTCAAAGCTACCTGCAAATAATGTAAGATTCATAGAATTCGAGCAGAAATATATTTCCTTACCTATCCACGTATTGTTAATCTAACCATCTTCTCTGTTTCCCGTTTCTCCCTTGATACTATTAGAGTAAATGTAGAAGAAAGATAAAAGTGACCTAAAGTTTATTTGATCACAAATATACATAGATCTAAAACATGGAGAGATCAGTGACATCCAGATGAGGCTGTGGTTCACGTCCCAAGAGGGAGAAGTAGCATCAAATGCTTTTTGACAATTTTAGCCCACTGTATTCTGTTCTATCCCAGACTCTGGACACCCTTCCTTGGCCAGAGTGACTGCTTCTAGAAAGTAATTTTGGATTGAATTAGAGCTTTCTGAGACAGACAAAACATACTTTACAGTAGGCAAATTGAATTTCTCTGGTTCAGTGACTTGCTGTGCCACGGTGCCTCTCAAGAAGATTTTCACATTATTGAGAGCTGGTAGATTTCCTTGTAAAATAGCCACAGGCAGCACATACATACTATGCGGCTGAGTCTTTGTCTGCCATTTCCCTTGGAAAAATTTCTATCTTTTCTTCACACACATACAAAACTATTTAAATGAAGCATAGAAAGACAACATAAACTATTGTCTCTGTCTTTGAAAAGAGTATGTTTCAAGTGGTTACTAATTCATGAAGAGGTCTCGAAGGAAAAGCTTAGCTGAGTACCTGGTATTGTGGAAATTCAAAGGATCTTTAATGGAGTGAAATGGAAGGGATATTTACTTATCTCATATACAACTATGAATGGAGAATTGGAAATATTTGCAATGATTTAATTAGGAATACTGTGTGGTACCAGCTGTTGGAGATATCTATTTATCCTAACAGTTTGCAAAGAAATGAGCCTCTTCTTTTTAATTTTCCCTTTTGGAACATTCCTAAAAATTATAGGCTGACTTAACTTATAACAAAGATGTTACTTTTTAAATATTTTTGTTCAAATTAAGCCAGAAATTTCTATTGAGTTTTCAACATGTGCAGGTATAAAGAGAAGTTAGTGGTGTTAGTATCAGAGGAATTGGCAGCACTTATAAGAAATAACTTTACACATTCTGAGTTTCATAGTTGACTCAAAAATTCTTTATGGGTCCCACCCGGTAGTGCAGCCGTTAAGTTCACACGTTCCGCCTCTCGGGGCCTGGGGTTCCCGGTTTGGATCCCAGGTGCGGACATGGCACTGCTTGGCACACCATGCTGTGGTAGACGTCCCAAATATAAAGTAGAGGAAGATGAGCATGGATGTTAGCTCAAGGCCAGTCTTCCTCAGCAAAAAGAGGAGGATTGGCAGTAGTTAGCTTAGGGCTAACTAATCTTCCTCAAAAAAAAAGAAAAAAAGAATCCTTTATGATTAACATAGTTCATCATACAGAGAACAATTTTTTTTTCATAGATATGGCAAACATTTTTTATTCATTCTTAATTGTTTTTGTTGATATTGTCTTTATTTCTGAAAGACCTCATCTTGTTGTTAATTTTGTAGTCACTTTACTCCAGGAAAAGTATGCCTACATAGTTTCCTACATGGTATGAAATGCCATAGTCTTTCTCCTATTCACAATATCATTTTATACACCTGAGGTAAAATTGCATGCTGTGGGGAAAAAACATGTCAGGGTCATTAGGCAACGAGGAGCATTCATTCTGAAACAGGGGAGAGGATTGCATTTAACCAGAAAATGCCGAGTTCTCTGTGGTGATGCTTCCCTCAGAGGTCCCTTGGGCTCAGAGCCCCAGGAACAGATGTGATTTCAGGCCTAGTCTAAAGAGACAGAGCCATGGGCAGACCCTCCCTCCATCAGCAATGAAGCTTCTGCCAGAAGCAGCTTTCTCACCAGGAGGAGCCTAGAATCGTTGCCAAATTAAAATCAGCTCCGTGAGAAGTCACTGGGCATAAAATCTCCAGTGATTTGGTGCTTGTTCACTGAGTAAAACCCAGAAAGCATATGTGAAGAATTCACGAAAGGGCTTGTGTGCGTGTGCCACAGCCACTGCGAGGCAGGGGGCTGGGGAGCGGGGCGGGGTGGATGGGGTGGGAGGGAGATCTTGTTGGCTTCTCTCCTGAAAGCGCTTTCTCAGGGGCTGCTGTATAGTTTGAAACCTCCAGCAAAACTAGGGTATCTAGACCATATGGGGTGGGAAGATGGAGATTATGTTTTTTTTTTTTTTTAATTCTGTTTTTCTCAATAGTTTTGTTTGATTTTGTTTTGTGGGACAGGACAATAGTAAAACCATCTGGCTTCTATTTTTCTTTTAAAAGTATAAATAAGGCCTTGAGAAGAAATTTGAAAACAGACTATAATAATGCTTCATGTGTCTAGCAACATTAAAAAAGTGTTCTATAAATAAAGGCATTAAATAAAATAAGACGTATTACAGACATATTTTAACCCTCACTTTAAAGAAGAAGTACACAATATTCAAGGGTTTGCCATAAATTCTAAAGCACTTTGGTATACTGCAAAATTAAAAGTGGTACAAGGAACTTGAAAGTGATTTATGCATTGATGGATTATAACATACAATGCTATGAATACACATTAGCTACCTGGCTTGTTAGCATCTTACATGATACTACGTCAGGAAGAATGGCTTGAACGTTTTATTTTGTTTTGTTTCAACAGCTCTGAGTTGCTGTGCATTGGCCAATTTAACAGCAAAAGTTACATTTTTACTGCTTTGCATATTAATCAGTTATTTAGAACATCCCTGCTGAGAAATATCATCAGAGCAACACCACCATTTTAATGGGGCAGTGCAAGATACCGTGGAGAATCAATTACAATGAAGGCCCGTGAAAAGCTGTTTTGCTTTCCATTATTTTACGGGGTTAGGAGGACAGTTGATGAGGTAATGAGACCTGAAACATTTCCGATACTTCTCAGGGAAAATAGAATAAAATTCACTTGGGTCAGAGGCATTACTGAAGAGTTACTAGTTGGAAATGTTGGTCTCTATGACTCTAAAAGCGTAAAAGCAGCCCGTGTTCTGCAATATTCACAAAATAATGTGAAACTCCTCAGGTAAGAGTAATGATGCATCAACTAAATAGTAGTTCAGTTCTACAAGCTTGTTTTCAGAAAAGGAATGGTAAATAAGATATTGGGTGACAAGGTCAAAAGTCTACACAAAGAAAAGTTTTATCAGAGCTAGCCTGAAGAAAGCTGGGAAATTTTTATCAGAGCTAGTCTAAAGAAAGTAATTTTAAAATTACCCGCTAGGTGTTACTAATCTAATCAAAAATCTTCAGTCTGGAGTTGAGAATCTTGTCTTAATATTCATTAGTTGGGATGTGTTCCTCAGTATGTAACTAAGACAATGCAACCCTAACAATATCAATGAAACCTGTTCCTGGAAATGTTTCTTCCAAAAGCAGCTCACTTCAAGTAATAAAAGAGAAGAATGAGGTACGAAGTGTTTTCTGAAGCAATTTTTCCAAACTAAACACAAAAGAGCTTCCTTTTAATCACGTCTCCACTTACAGTTTCAATCCTAACTCCCAGAAATCCTTCTTCCATTCTCTACTCTTTAATCGCATATAAGTAATTTCTGCTCTTGATTCACCATTGAAACTTTCTTGACTTTGTGCCTTTCCTCTGCCCAAGAGTAGATTTCCTTTCCCTTATTTTCACTTGCTCAAAGCATGCTCAGCTTTCAAGTTTCATGCTTTTTCCTTAAAGTGTTCCCTAATCTTCCCGGCTGGAAATCATTGGCAAAGGGCGCAGTCTATGCTGTAATGGCAATTTGTAAAGCTCTCAAAATCCTTAGCACATTCTGTTTCGTATTATGGATATGTTTGTCCTTCTTCTCAATTCCACTAGACTCTAAGCTCCTTGAGGATAAAGATCACATTGTATTGCTCATAATATGAAACACAGTATCCTAAACTTAGTAGGTGCTTGATGTAAGTTTGTATTAACTAGGTTAATGATACATCGAAAATATCTTTAAAAGCATTGCTCCTCTTCAGCTTACATTTTTAAGAATACTCTCTCAGAAAATTCATAAAATTTTGAAAAGTTTTAGTTAGTGGCTGAATCACATGTAGAAACTGGTTTAAACTGCAGAACTTTTTCCTCAAAAATCTGTCTGGTCAGATGAACGAAAGTATGTATATATCAAGTATAAAGTACCAAATAGTGCACTTCCCTTTTAGCAAAATGCACATCCTTCACTGCTACAAGAAAAACTATTATTGTATAAATTGAATCACAAAGATTAACATTTAGCTTTTATCATACCTTCTGCAAATAAAGTGAAAAGTAAAACGATACAGATAAAAATAACCACTAATCCAAAATCTGACTGGATTACCAAATGTGGGACTCATTAACAGGTTCTTAGCATAGTAGACAGCCTCATTTGGGTGGTGGCTGGAACTAGCGATGATAGGTGCAACTTATGCAATGGTGAGCAAGAAGGATATTTCTTTAGGACAGAGAGGGGATGATTTGATGCCTCTTGGTTTTCAGAAACTATGTTGTAACTATAATTACATCTCTTTGTAATTTGATTTGTAGATTACTTTGAAATATATCATTTATATCTGTGAGGGATTTCATTGTATGAATTCTTCGGATCGTTTATTACAAATCCCTAGATATTGGGCATTTGGTATGTGTAGGAATGTACTTCAGTAGGCCTGAAACCCAGGGTTCTTAGGGTCTGGAGCACCAGGAAGACTTACCCAAAGAGGCGGAACTTTACTTTCTCCTCTCATGAGCACTCAGAAAGTATTGATTTCGTTACCACTTACTTGAGGCAATGGGCTGGCACAAACATATCCAGAGACTCCAGAATATTCTAAGGAATATCAACCACCTCCCACTACTCCTCTGGCCCCCGCATACCACCCATGTTTCTTGAAAGGATCTGAAAGAAGGTGTCAGCTGCAACAGAACATCTCTGTGGCAACTGGAAAAATATGGATCTTTCTTCCCTCCAAGGCCAGTACCTTTGAGTCTCTTATTTGGACAATTATCTTCCGGCAGTTGCATTTTAATACATATATATAGTTATGCTATGGTTATATATATATATGTCTTTATATATATGACTATATATAGTTATACATAAAGGTATATTGTAAAATTTTTGTGTATGTTCTCTCTATTATATATGGCACTGTGGTTCTTTTGATTTATTTGTCATCATTATTTCATTGGAATAAATTCCTAGATTTGGAGTAAGGTTGGGGATGGGGGTGAGTGAAGGGATATGTATGCATTGGGTTTTGTTCTATGTATCTTATTGTTTGAATTTTTGATTTTATTAAATATGCCTTCTATAATTTTTAAACAGTTGAAAAATACTTTTTCTGTATTTTTGGATTAATGTTTTCCTATTCTTTACTCTTGTGTATTTGTGTCTTCCCTCTCTTCTTATTTGAGTACGCCAAAAAAAAGCTTTCAGTTAGTTTTTTCAATAGACAAACTATGTATTTTGTGGAATAAATTCTCTAGCTCCCTGGTGGACTTGTTGGCACTCTCCTGGAGATATGTCAGACTCTAATTGCTGGTCTGGTTTTACGGAGGTGACCTCAGGAATGTTCTTGGATCAGGCTATATTTTCCCCAAGAATAGAAAGCTGATGGATCAGAATATCATTCCTCCTTGAGAGAGGATGTAGTGCCCTGAGAAGTTAGTATTTAAAAGTTTACACTCTTTGGGAATCTTGATGAGTCTTCGGTCAATCATTCGGTAAACACATGTGTCTATAGTCATTTGTAAATAATTTCTTTGTTTAGTACTGCAGCAATTCCTAAATGTATTCTAATTATTTACTGCATTTTATTCATTTTAGATTTATTTTACTATCATTTTTCTAGTTTTTTTGTCCAGTGAATTACCTTGTCTTTTCAACTTAGCTTATTTAATGAAAGTACCTTATAAAATTTCGTCTGACAGTTATAAATTTCCTTTTTATTAATTTTTTACTTAATATTCTTTTTTTCATCAAATTCTAAATAGTTTTAACCTATCATTTGGTTTCTTTTTTCTTTTTATTCTTTTTCCTTTTTCTCCCCAAAGTTCCCCTGGTACATAGTTGTACGTTCTTCGTTGTGGGTCCTTTTAGTTGTGGCATGTGGGACGCTGCCTCAGCGTGGTTTGATGAGCAGTGCCATGTCCGTGCCCAGGATTCGAACCAACAAAACACTGGGCCACCTGCAGTGGAGCGCATGAACTTAACCACTCGGCCACGGGGCCAGCCCCTCGTTTCCTTTTTTTAAATTTTCTTTAATATTGGCACCTGAGCTAACATGTGTTGCCAATCTTTTCTTTTCTTTTTTTTTTCCTTCTTCTTCTCCCCTCATACCCCCAGTGCACAGTTGTATATTGTAGATGTGCTCCTTCTGATTGTGCTGTGTGGGACACCACCTCAGCGTGGCCTGATGAATGGTGCCGTGTCCACACCCAGGATCCAAACTGGCAAAACCCTGGGTCACTGAAGCAGAGTGTGTGAACTTAACCACTCAACCACAGGGCTGGCCCCTGATTTCGTTCTTGACCCCAGGCAATTAAATGAGTTGTTTTCAAAGATTTCCCTTGCTTTATTTATCCTTTTATATTAATATCTAACATAATTTCCTTTTGGTCAGATAATGTCATGTGTAATACTCCTTTTGTATTTTTTTAATTTTTAAGATAAATTTATACCCCCTTCACCCATTTTTTCATTCTTCCTTTTCAATATATTGAAATATCATTGAACTTAGTACACTATCAGCTTTGTAACATTCCACAGACATTTTAAAATAAAGCAATCTCTCTTTTCTTTCTATGGAATGAAGCATCCTTAATACTTACCAATTGGTATTATTAATGCTAGTCTATGGAGGGGTAACTGAGATTCTGCATAGTTTGAACTTCTGAAGTGAACAGTGATTATGTTTGACATAATTGGGACTGGATCCCCTGCCTTATGCCAAGGGTCTGCTATCATTACTACCTTAGAGGGTCTTCCTTTGGCACCTAGTGTTGACAATACACAAAGCAGATTATCACAATACAGTATCAGGATGCCTGAAAGATACTAAAGAGAAGCATTCCAAAACATTGGTACTATATCCATATGAATGTCAAGAGGGAAAGAACTGAGTTCTTCTCAAGACATCAAATTATAAAAGAGAGAGAAAGCAGAATAGAGCATGGGCTTTTCATACTTACTTTCTCTGTATTTGGGAAAATGGCAATGTACAGAAGGAGTAGATGACAATCCAGAAAAACAAAAAGGCATTGAGCACTGGGGGGAAGAAAGACTGTGGCATCCATACTACCTTCTAAAACACCTAAATATCTTTGTTTTAGAGGAAAAGATGGAGAGTCAAAGGTAGCAGTGACGAATGAAAATATATTTAATCATAAGGAAAACTTTATTACAAATATATGTATTTTGTTTTAATAAAATCATTTTGATAAGGAATTTTACTTTGTATTTGTTTCTTTTATTTTCATCTCATGCTTTTTGTTAAAAAAAGATTAAGTTTTCTTTACCACAGGGACTTTTAGATTACATTGATTCATTAAGTTGGGGAGGAATTTCGAATGCTTAAATGTGATCTTAAAATAATTCATTTGAATAGGAAACACATGGGCATGGTAAAATAAACAAATAAATAAAAAATAAACAGTACAAAATGATCCATAGTAAGTAAGCACAGGATGGTGTTTTGCACCCTCACAATATCCAATGGCCTCTGGATAAGCCTGTACTTAGAATTTTGTATCTTTAAATATCAATAAGCCTATCCATTGTGGTGGACTATTTTCTTAGGCTTGTGGAAGGTGGACAAAATAGCTTCACCAAAATAAAATAAAACAAGCCAAGCACTATATGTGAGAGAGACCTGTGAGTGAAGGGCAGCCTCATAATAGTATAAAAGGTAAAGAGAGCGGAGAGCATCATTTAATTCACAGAGGCCTTCTCTCTACAGAGCTGCCGGCATCCCACAGTTCTGCTTATTCATTTCCTGGCTACTGTCCAACTTGTTGGTTTTGGGATCATGGAGAATTTTGAAACCCAGGAGCGCCTACACCAACCAAGACTATCGCACCTGATACAGGTGAGTATTATTCTAGGCATCTATTGTTAGTAACGTGGAAAGAGCTTTATATGTCCCTTGCTACTGTCGGGGATCAGAATCAGTCACCTCAAAATGTGTCTCTGTCTTGACTACTTTTAAGAACAAGACTCTGAAAGAAACTTTGACCTTCCCCCTAACTGCCTTAAAAAATTTAAGATAGAAGGCCTGTTCCAGGAAGGAGCTAATACTATAAGAAAACATTGTCTCTCTCCGACCCAGCAAACACTTGTTTAATAAACATTTGCATTTTGATCTCCATGTAAATTGCCTTCCTCCCCTTTGAAGTCCCAAACCACTACAGTCAACATTCTCCTTTGTGTCTAGCTAAAAATGGTATTTAAGGTGGCAACTTTGGCCATTCTGGCAAGTTACTCAGTTTTTCTGGGTTTCTCCCATATATACGTTATAAAGCTTTGTTTAATTTTCTCCCTTTATTCTGTCTCACATCAATTTAGTTCTTCGGCCAACCAGAAGGTCCTAGAGGGCAGTGGAATTGTCTTCCTCCCCTACACTAATAAACAGTACCATGGTTGCCCTCTACTGTGGGTATCTTGTTCAATAGAATCTGACAGGTTAGAGTAAGCAGTTCTAGGCACAACACGAGTCTTCATGCTCACCAGACATTTATTTATTTAGCAATCACTTTAGAGCTTGCCCTTTTTTTTTGCAACTGAACAACTTTTCCGGAATAAGCATTGCAGATGAGATCTAGAGTCTTCTTTATCCCTTTAATTTTCTGACTTTAGAACAAAAGGTCATTAATAATAACCAGCTGCAATGATACATTTTTGAGTTGACATCAATATATATAGTATTGCAGTCCTGAATATGTTAACTGAAGTATATTTCTGCCTCCCTGTATTTTGGTATATCTGAATCAAGGAAGAGATACTTCATGGCTTAGAAATGAATTTATGGCATAGCTTTGTTCAAATTCTACTGTAATGGGGTATTAGCTCCTAGATTGCTGCTTTCCTGATGCTACAGGAGCTGGGGCTATAGATGTATATATTGAAGAAATCCCTAGAGCCATGCGTATTCTTCTGTTATGATAATGTTACCATTAGCCTTGATTGCTTTTGACAATGGTTACGAAATTGCCCAAAGCAAGAAGTTTAGTTTTGTTCACATTTTCCCCCTTAATTTGGGAGAGTGTTTTTATTTCACTTTTATTTGAAATGAGTTCCTGTGCTGTTATTATGGCATTTTATGTGGCTTGTCATTGTAGTAATCAATTTTATATTTTCTTCACGCCAGTTCAACATTCTGCTCTTGACGAGCACTTTGTCATATTTACTAGAGTTCTTGTCATACATAGGAAAACGCTTCCTCTATTTGTCTTCTAAATTTTCTTTTTCCCTTGTTAGTAATTTTGCTATCTCTATATCAATGTTCTGGCTGGTTGCAATTACAAGTTTTCCCAGCTGGGAGCTTGTAGCATTTTCTCAGTCGCTGCAACATGCTGATCTATTCTGATATGAGTTCCAATTGTTTCACCTCCGTGTTCTGCATTTTTACAATGCTTTGTTGAAAAAGAATTGTCGAAATTGGAAGAGGTAGTTTGCTTTTTGTGTATTTCACCTGAGACAAACTTTTTGTCACTTAGGTATCTTCCCAGTGAGATGAATTCTTTTAGGCCAAGCTCTTGGAATTGCTGCCTAGATATTCCAATTCAAGTTTAATCTATAAAAATGTCAAGGGCAAAAAATGATTAAGTTCAAATCCTGAATGAGAAACTAATTGACGCTGCTCACGGCAACATGTATTAGAAAGATTCTCATTTTGAATTCAGTAATTGTGAAGATCTATGTGGGTGTGTTGCACACATGCATGTGGATATGTGCTCTCCATTGAGATCAGAGTCTTAATTATTGCCACAGATTGCTGCCATTTTCTTGTCTGTTTTTGTCAAAAAATTCTGTTGACAGTAAAGGTGTTACTGTAGAATAACTCTCAAATCACAAATCGGAATCACATGGATGGCTGGATGAAGCGCAGAGATTGTAAATCAGTACGTCTGGGGTGGAGCCCAAGAATTTGCATTTCTGATAAATTTTCCGGTAATGCTAATGTTGTTAGTCAGGGAACCAAACCTCTCTAAGCCATGAGGCATTTGACATTAATGAGTCCTAAGTTTTTAAGTCAATACCTCTCTCATTTTTTAGAATATTATTTGAATGCTCCTTTAGGCATGATGATTACCATGGGAAGGACAACACTAGCCATCAATTACACATAAATTCAAGAGTCCAAAATTTTACATTACGTATACACACACACACACACACACACATTCCTCTTCCATGAAAATCTTACATATTTGGATGGGTTGTTGATTTGACTTAAAAATTTATTTCTGATATAACATAGGTTGAAATGAAGGAAGATTTATCTACAATGTTCCAAAACATTACTTCAAAAACTGCACAAAAAAAGCAAATGTGCAAGAATGGAAGGAAACTTTAAACTAATAGCCTAATTTAAAATGACACTGAAACAAGTTTGACTTTCTATTCAAATACACAGTTTTCAGTTACCAAAATTTGACTGATAATCCAGTTCTAAATAGTTTTCAGATTTGATTAGGGAACGTCAGACAAAAAATTCTAAACTAAAAGGATAAAAAACACAAGTTTTCTACATGAGTATATTTTGGCAGCTAAAGAGTTAGAGAAGTAAAGGCAAATTCCTAGAATAATAAGAGATCCACAATTATTCATTATCTAAGAAATTTAAAGTAGTTAAAATGTTAAGATGAAATATAGCAACTGTTTTAAAAACATAGTTATAACTGTTACTGAAGCAGGTTTATCTTTGCCCGTCGCCCAGAAACCCAATCACCCAAATGACAAGCTTGCAGCAGAGAGAGGTTTTAATCACAAGGCAGCCAAGTGAGGAGGCAGGAGAACAAGTCTCAAATCAGCCTCCTTGAAAATGGGGACTCAGGGATATTTATGGGATTGGGGGCAAGGGGATCTGAAGTGTGGGGATATATGTTTGGAGGCAGGGAGAAGTGAGATAATCGATGATCTGCGCGTGCATAGTCAAGCTTCACAGCTGCTCATAGGATGCATGTTCACAAGATGGTGGTGTTTGTGTGATCTAAAGGGAGTTGTTAACCTCTTGACACCCAAAAATGTCACTTACTGGGCACCTACACAGGCTCAGTTGATGGGTTGGTGGTCTCAACTGATGTGAACTAGACAAGGGGGTCCTAATTCCTATAAAACAACTTGAATATCCATTATCTTATGACTCAGGAGCCTGGGAGGTGTTATCTATAGGAACCCAGTTGGAGTAGGATAATACATTGCCTAGGAAGCACAGTTCATGGAACAACTAAAAGCTATAATTAGTAATTGCAAAAAACACTTTAGTCATTGGTTACCTAATCATTAATGGATAACTGTTTACTGGTTTTATAGCCACTGATTTAGATTATTTTAAATATTATTTTGCTCTTAAGTAATCTTTATTTTGATGATAATATGAGAAGCAAAATCTTGGAGCTGTTGGGAAAATGGCCTGAAAGGTCTTAAAACAATGTTTGAATAACAGAAGAAGATAAATTTTATTTTCTGGTTTGGGTTGTTTCATACATCTCAAAAGTCACACATACAAAGTATTGTTATAACTATTTCTATTGTCATTTTAATTACTTTCGATCCCTTATTTTCTAATATCTTTTTTTTTCTTTTTTTGCTGAGGAAGATTAGCCCTGAGGTAACACCTATTGCCAATCTTCCTCTTTTTTTCCTTGAGGAAGATTAACCCTGAGCTGACATTTGTGCCAGTCTTCTTCTACTTTATATGTGGGTCACTGCCACAGCATGGCGTATGAGTGGTGTAGGTCCACACCAGGAATCCGAGCCCTTGAATCTTGGCTGCTGAATTGGAGCACGCCCAACTTAACCACTAGGTCACAGGGCCAGCCCATAATATCTATTATTTTTAATAGCTTAACTAAGATAAAATTGTCATATGATAAACTGTACACATTTAAAGTGTGCTTTGATTAGTTTTGATACAAGCATATGTCTGTGAAATTGGCAAAATGGTAACTATAATTAACATACTCATCATCCCCCAAAATTTATCCTGCCTCTTTGTAATTCCTCCCTCTCATCTTCCCTCACACTCCTCCCTGGCCCCAGGAAACCACACATCTGCCTTCTAACACTATGCATTAGTGGGCATTTCCTATAATCTTATTTAAATTGAATCATACAGTATGTACATTTTTTTATGTTTTTTTAATTCAACTTAATTATTTGGAGCTTCATCCACATTGTAATATTTATTCAGAGCTCTTCTGGAGCATCTTCCTATTCTCACATCCTTCTCACCGCCCATAGAGCATAGAGAAAAAAGAAAGGAAGTATGTTTGTCTGCTACAAAGCCACATTTCAAGAGTATCTACAAAAGTAACATAACAGAAGCTGAATTATAACATCTATTTCTCTCACCTCACATCCTTTCTGGAACAAAACAAAACAAAACCCAGCCTCTACTTCTCAATTCCACTCCACCTAGAACCAGCTCCCTGATGGGACTTGGAGAAGGGAGCAGAGTGAGAGAGATTTCCTGAAATACTTTTCTAAAACAAGCGCTGCCTGGAAGAAAACATTTGGAGGGATATAGGAAAAACAAGCTAAAGTGCACCCGCTATACAACATACTTACAGGAAAACTATTCAAAACACACATAAACCCTTGTCCACCTTGGCCTTCTCTGACTCTCCCTTTCTAAACCCTCTTTTTCCTTAGTGCCTTATCTAGATGTGGCCTCCAGACTCTGTGGAACTTAACTCCCCTACACTGGCTTTCCTTTGGTCTTTGCTAAGGGAAAACTCTGAGAAGGAATATTAAAACCGTGACAGAGTTAAGTGGGAACAGCAGAAAAATTCTGGATGAGTTTCAGAGATGAAGTAGAAACCCCTGAAGTGGCACTATACACAGCTCTGAACCGAGCTTCTGTTCAGTGGCCAAATTATTTTTAAAAAGAGTAAGACAAGTTAGACTAAATCTAGATCAATATGTAGCTTAAGAGTTCTGCCTGTTGCAAATTAAGACCCAATATCCTTATTTTTAAAGTTAAAGGAAAGTTTGTTTTTCAAAGAAGTTACCTATTTCCATAGAATTTTGTTATTTTATAAAAGAAAAGATCAAGTGCACATAGAGTAATATTCAAATAAATGTTTGAAATACTTTATGAATATAACTTTGTTTTTAGAAAACCATTTTATATGACTTACTGGGTAGTCCCAGTGAGAAAATGACCAAATTTGCAGGTTAAATAATTTGTGGACAATTAAACATCTCAAATCAAGGAAGGAAACAGAATTCCGACTCTGTGATTTTCCACTTAGCCATTGAGCTATGCCGTATCAATCCTGCTATATGTGTAGTGAGCACAGATGGTAAACACTGAGAAGCATCATTCTTTACTCTAGGTCTCTCTGTAGCTATGTATCTATCTATCTATCATCATTTCTATACCCACTCATTCCATTAAGAAATTTCGAAGTTTTTGAACTTTTGGGACCAATTTCCTCTTTTCTGCCCAAGTGTAGCGCTTTACTTTTGAAGGACTCTAGGACAAACAGATCAAATAGGTAAAAAAGAATAATATTCTTTTCTGGTTTCCTAGTGAATCAGTTTGTTAAAGCCTAGGTATAGAGACACCGAATCACACACTCTGGGCAGGGGGAACCTTCCCTTTATAATTTATGTGAGGATGTCCCCAAGAGTTGGACAGTGTGCTACATGTGTGGGCCTGTGTAACAGCCCTTCCTGAATTATTTGTACCTCCATTCATAGCCACAATTTCAGTGTTTTTTTGTACTATTGTCAGCAGTAATTACATACTCTGACATATTCAATCCAAATGACTTACTACTTCTCACAATCGAAGAATAACAGAACAATATGAAACATAGTAAAACATAACATCATCTCCTGCTATTTCATTACATATTCTCCTTGTAACAGGCTGGCCAAAGCATCCCTTCAATATGATTAGATAAGTGAGGAAATTATATTAGATTTAGTTCCCTAAAAGACTATCTATAGTAAATAGAGCAGTGGGTTTCAATTTAAATGAAAATCGATTGTATGCTTATTGGTTCTTCTAAGCTTGGAACTGGAAAATTAAAAATTCACACATAGCAATTTTTATTTGCTTCTGAGAGAAGGCTCTTGATTTAGACACCCAGCAGGCTGTCAAAAGGTAAATATAATAGTGGAGAAAACATAAAAGTATTCTATTTGGGGGTTTATCATAATTGTGTGGATAAAACTGAAGATAAATACTACCTTTGGGTTTCTTAAACAATTATATCATGAACTACTAGTTGTTGTTGTTGCTATTGTTTCATACACAGCAGTAGGGCTAACATATCTCCCACTTCTCATGAAATATCCTCAGTTTACATCCACTATCCCAATGTAATTTTCCCAGTCTCCAAATTATCCATGTTGGATGATAATTTCTATCATCATTATCCATACTGGAAACTGTCCTTCGCAGCAGCCCAGTAACAGTCTCAAGAACTTTCCAGTATTGTCCTGGGATAAAACACCATCAAATTTAAATCATATAGAATCATATTTGGATTTCATAAAGACAAGTTTCTGAATGGTATTTAGGACCCTGAAGTTCTGTGATTCTAGGGGAATAATTAAGCGTCTGATCTAATTGTAAATTTAAGTAGGTAATGAATGAAATGAAATTTGCCCTTAACATCGAATCTGTCCAGTCACCTTTCCTGACCACCTGACCATCTCTGCTTAAAACTAGGTTTTTGAAGAACTGTTTATATCTATGTATATATATGAAGAAATATATATATAAAGTACTGAAAATGGACAGGAAGGAAAATAAGAGCTCTACATCAGAGTAATGTGCAATTAATTAGAAGCAAAAGACTAGAATTAAGAATACTAAAATAAAAAAGTAAGTACCACACCCAATCTATCGGCAGAAATCTGGAAGAACTTTATCAAAATATTTTCTAATAATTCTGAAAAGTAGTAATGAAAGCTAATACCTATCGGGTATTTATCATATGCCAGGCACTGTCTAAATCTCACCAAAAAAATGCGGTAGATACCTTTACAATTTTCACATTATAGATGATGAAACTGAGGGACTAATCGTTTCATTGTTTCCTAGAGGTAATGCTTTTAGAAAGCAGGGAGCAAGGACTTGAATCCACATGGTCTGACTCCAGAGCCTGCTCTTGAACCGCTAGTCCGTCCTCAAAAGAACAACTGTGGCCTTCCTTCTAACGAAAACCTAGATATGTGAAAATTGATAGTTACATAACTTTTATAATATCAATTATATAAAAATTCCACAAATCGTCATTTATATAAACAGTTCCATAATTTGGTCTGGATATTAATGTAAGGTTCATTGGTATATATTTAACAAATTTGTCTTTTTTCTCTTAAAAATCACGTTAATGCCACATTTTGACCCAAAATACATCACTTCTTAACAATTCCTCCGAAATTATAGATAATGATCTGTAAGTCATATTTAAAAGCCCTGCTACATAACACCAAGTGAATCTTGGTTGTGTCAGTGCTATTCCCACTGCTTGACATATATTATATGACTCATTCTCACTGAAACATCACAAAGTGGGTACTACAGTTATCCTGATTTTTATACATAAATTACTTGTCATTTCTGGGATTCATGGAGAATTTCTAGATTCCCTCTTATTATTGCAACTAACATGAATGTTAAAATTCTTTTAAAAACTTTACGTATATTATCTCTTTTAAGTACCAAAAGAAATGCTTTATTTAGGTAGTATTATTATGCTGTTTTACAGCTGATTGTTTTTAACTTCTTCTAGCAACAGAGCATATATAAAATATGGACACGTGGTGAAGTGAAATATACTCCCTCAAAATCTCAACTGCCTTGAAGGTCAATCCTTTCTTTCTGATATTCGTTCAATAATTTATAGTATAACAACTATTATCATTCTCAAAAGTAATTCACACATGACGTGAGTTGAATTTCCTTACTCTGATTCATATCATTTAGCAATATTATAACATTTGTCTTAAGAACCAATCCAATCTACCCTCTTTTTTGTTGTTTATCTTCTTCATTTTAATATAAATTTAAAAGCCAAATTTGTTTTCTTTTAACATTTAATTTGCCCTATCGAACTCACCATATTCTAGATTTTATTTTTCTGCTTAATCTTACTAATTGGTGTCATTCTTGTATTCTCTGATATTACAAACAATAGTATTAATAACAGGAATGTCTTCCTCCATACCTACTCTATGCCTGGTGTTCACAAGAAGTGAGATAGAAGAATCAAGTTGTTGATTCAAGTACAAAAGAGGTCAAAATCCCTCATTTTGGGTATCCCAATATATATCCCCTGGACAGGGACCGAACGTGACTTTTTCAACTTAGCTTGTTATGATTCACTTATTCTTCACAACAATCTTATACACTAAGTACTAGAATCTCAACCTACTGTATGAGAAAATGGATGCTTTGAGGATTAAGTAGCTTGCATAAGACCATGTAATTATGTGTATAGAGATCCAGGATTCAAACCTAGCTTTGCTGATTCCAGAACTTGTACTCCACTAATATCACCATACTACCCATCCCCGTCCTGCTGGACTTCTCTTTGCTGCTCTCGTCTGCTTTTCTTCCTTAAGACCTCACTTTGTTTCTCTCCTTTCTCTCTCATCTTCTGGACAAGAGGAGCAAAGTAAGCCCCACCAGAGGGCTAAAGGGTTGAGAACTCTGGCCACGTGTCCATACCTTCCTCTCCCAAAAATCTGTACATTTCTCCCATTAAAAGGACTTTTTCGAAAGGGTAATTTCTGAAGGCTGAAAGTGACTTAAATTTAAGACCAGAAAATTCTATTATTGTAGAGAATGAAGGGCCTGTAAGAGTTCATTTTATAGATGGAAAAAATGAGACAGAGCAGAGAAAGGATTTGCCTCAAAATCACACATCCAGTAAATGATAGAATTGAGCAGAGGACCCAGGTCTTTTGAGTCTTGTATCCACACTATTGTTTCCCAAATTATGGGGATATTGGATGAGTTACAATTCTCAAGGTGATTTTAGCTGTTACATGGCAACAGCATTAGATGGTAGTAAATCACATACTGAGAAAGTTATTCCCATTTCAATTCCTTACAATCCTTCGATGAGAAATTCTCAGTTTAATGATAGTGTGTCTTTTAACCCCACTTAAACATTCCTCAACCCTCGTTTTCCTGTGCTGAAAAACATGTAGTGAATGACACAACAAACACTGTGACTTTCTACTTTATAGAAACAAAACGTTACTACAGTTGAAGAGTATATGAGTCAATTTTAGTCCTTTTGCTATTGCAAAATACCATAAACTGGGTGGCTTATAAACAACAAACACTTCTTTCTCAGAGTTCTGGAACTGGGAAGTCCTAGATCAAGGTGCCGGCTGATTCAATGTCTGGTGAGGGCCTGTTGCCTGGTTCATAAGATGGAAATCTTTTCACTGTTTCTTTGCATGGTGGAAGGAGCGAGAGAACTCTCTGGGATCTCTTTCATAAGGGCACTAATCTTATTCATTAGAGCTCTGCCTTCATGATCTAATCACCTCTGGAAGGACCCACCTCCAAATACATCACTGGGGATTAGGTTTCAACATATGATTTTGGGGGGACGCAAAAATTCAGTCTGTAGGAGAGCCCTTCCCTGATTTATCCTCCTTTTCAACTGGCATTGACTAATTACAATTTGATCATTTCCATTCAAATGAATTTTTTCATAGTTTTAAGGATAGATGTATACATCTATACATAGTACAGATGCATATGTACAGTCAGTACGGTCTGAAGTGATATACATAGTTTTATACAGTTTTATCTGTCCTTTCATGAAACTATTTTACATTTTAAAAATATACTTAAATTACATCATTCTTCTGCAACAATTTTCAGCTCAATTATTATGTTTCAATATTTATCATCTTGATGCCTATGGCCTTCATTCATTTTTATTGCTGTATATTATTCCATTCTTCCATTCTTCTACTACTATGCATTTCCTTGTCTCCAGTTTTCGTTTTTTTGATATTACAAGCAAAGCTACTTTGAATATTCATGTTCATGTTGAATTGTGTACAGATGCACAAGTTACTGTAAGTTAATGAAAATAGAAGAGTAATTGCCAACAAAATTTTGTGCCTATATATTTACTAGATTGTGCTAATTTTTTTCCCAAAATTGTGATCCCAGTTTTATACTCCAATAGTATAGAATGATTATTGTTAATCTTTGTTATGGTGATAGTTTTTAAATTTTTGCAGTTGGAAGTAGCAATTGTGTGTTTATTTTACATTTCCCTAGTGCTAGTGAATTTAAGCATCCTTAATACATTTATTTTTCATTTATATTTCTTTTATGTTAATTACATTTTCACATGTTTTAACTGCATCCTACCAATAATTTACTTTAGATATTTATTCATGACTTTTAGATGTTTTTTTTAATTCCTACTCAGTTTTGTATGTTTCAGCTACATTTTTCCATCATTGGGCTAATTTTCTTGAATTTATTTGTAGTGCTTTCATGTAAACTAAAATTATTTCATTTTGGTATAGCCTAGTTTATATATTTTTTTAAAGTTCAAGGATTTTACTTCTTAGTTAAGAAATCCTTCCTTTATAAAGATTTGAAATATATTCTTCTACATTTATTCTAAAATGGATGTAATCTCTTATTAAACATATGAAGTTATTTTATAGACAATGATATCATCTACAAATAATGATCATTTTAATTTTACTCAAAAATCATTTACAGTTTCACATGTAAGAAGTTTGGAATTTACCACTCCATCTTAATAACAAGTAAAAGCTGAACAGACTGAAAAATCAAGGACTCTTCTTGCATCTGTAGGAGAGGGCAAATTGATGCCGCTGAGATTGGAGAGATAGACAGGTGAATACAGGGAGTCACAAGTCACTGGAGTGGGCTAACCTGGGAACCAGTGAAGGGGTAGAGCAACCTAAACTGTAACTGACTAATTATTGGAGGCTCAATGTGAACAATTCTGAAAGTTAAAAACTTCATGGAGACTCAGTCATGGCGGGCCCCTACGACATTGTGTGATTTACCTCCAGAACTCAACCAGGGGTTCACAATAAATATCAGAGAAAAATCCCTTCAGACTTCCAGCGGGGGGGGAAAGGAAAAAGGAACCATTTCAAATAGACCAGAACACTTTGTTCTTAACAAGGCCTGCCTTCAGGGAAACTACTAAACCAGAACCTAACCTGCTTGGGTATTATTAGAGAGTAACTGACCTGGGGGAAGGGAAATACCAAACTCCAGCCCACTGTACCGTCTTGTTCCACCTAAGGGTGACAAGAGATTTTCACATATTGAGGTATATGAGGTAACTATTGGGATTCAAAACGGGTTCAGCTTGAAGAAAAAGCCTTACTTGTGGCATATCAAAGATATATTGTACATCTGCTTTAACCATTAAAGTAAAGAATTCATTCTCTTAAAATAAGAATGCATACTCCCCTCTTACTCCCTATTGGTAACACCCTATTGATAACATCCCCTTTAGTCCCTTTCCTGACATCAGGGTCATCTTGATCTGCTGATTTACAGCTGAATACCTCTTTGAAACCTGGGTGGAAATGTATCCTGAATGTGTTTAATGTATGTCCTTTGTTCTAAAAAGACACAAGACTGTACTGAAAACCATGCTTCTCCAGAATGCTTTCTTCCTTTCTGGAAAAACCCTTCCTGGGTTATAATCCTCACCTGGCTCAAGCAAAACTCACCTATCTCTCTTCTCTATAGGATGGTTATCAGTTATTTTGCATCAGCAAGGAGGAAGAAAAAAACTCAGAGAAACACTTGGGAAGTTCACAGTCCAGAAGCGTAGACTCACTACAAGACTGAGATGCAAGGGGCAGGAGGAAAGAATTAGGATTACGTTGTGATTATAAAATATCCCCATACCTGTGAAGTAGTCTGGTTTTATCTGAAAGTGAATTTGGATTGGCTGTAACTGTATATTGCAAACTGTATGGAAAACAATAAAAAATAGTTAAAAAAAGAAGTATAACCTGCATGCTAAAAAAGGAGACAAAATGGAATCATATAAAATGCTCAATTAAAATGACAGAAGGCAGGCAAAGTGTGGAAGATAAGCATAGAAACACAGAACAAGGGCAACAAATAGAAAATAGGAACAAATATAGTAGATACTAATCCAACTTTATTATTAACCAGTTTGAACATCAATGGTCTAAATGCACCAATGAAAGACAGAGATTGTCAGATGGGCCAAAAAACATGACCCAAATATTGTGTCGTCTACAGTAAAATTATGTTAAATATAAAGACACATATAGATTAAAAGTAAGTGGATGGAGAAAAATATACGTGCTAACACTAATCAAAAGAATGCAGGAGTAGCTATATTAACCTCAGACAGAGCCGACTTGGAAGCATGGAAAGTTATCAGGGATAAAGAAAGGTATTACATAATAATAAAGGGGTCAATTCTAAGAAGACATAACAGTCTTTCATGTGTATACACCTAACAACAGAGTGTCAAACTATGTGAGGCAAGAATTAATAAGATTGCAAAGAAAAAGAAATGAATTCCTTATCATAATTGGAGACTTTAATATCTATCAGAAATAGATAGATCCAGTGAGCAGAAAATCTCTAACATAGTTCAACTTAACAACACTGACCAACTGGATATAATTGACATCTATAGACTGTGTTGGGGAGGAAGACATTTCCTCTTCCCAAATGAGGGTTCCTCTGGCTGGAGAACGAATTAAATTCACATGAGACAGAACAGCAAGAGAAAATTAAACAAAGCTTTATGAGGAACCATGGCCCGGGGCCTTTCTTCCCAAAGGAAGAAAGGGCACTGAAGAAGTGGGGTGCACGTAGTGGTTATATACCCCCAAACAGGGTGTTTCACATGTGATTGAAATGTCCCTCCCGCAATAGTCACAAGATTGCCCTGTTGGCACAGTGCTTGATGGACACAGCAGGTAGTGGTCTGCTATCTCTGTGGGCGTAGCAGGAGGCAAGTCTATTGTCTGGAGCTGGGTGGTCACAGGTGAGCGCAGCAATCAGTTCCTTGCCTAAGGAAAGATGCTTAATCCTTAAGAAATGCCAACAATGGGAGGGGGAGGGAAGTCAGTTACAGGAGGTTACCAGACTAGCACAGTAAAATGCAGATTTAAGTCCTTGCCTTTGATATTGATTAAGAGTTTCTAGAGAGAAGGTCATCTCCTTTCTTCTTCCTGGTACAGAGAGGGAGGCACCTTTTACAGATAGAGATTTACCTTACAAGTGTAAATGTGTCTTAACAAAGGCAAGTTCCATTCCTCCTTCCCTGTCCCAGTTTATCAAAAGCAATCAGCCTCAAATAATCCTGATGCCAAAGAGACATATCTTGGGGTGGCCATTTCCAGGTCCCTACAACTGCTTTATCCAACAACAGCAGAACACAAATTCTTCTTTGTCTCACATGGAACATTCAGCAAGATAGACCACATTCAGGGCCAGAAACACATCTTAACAAATTTAAAAGAATAGAACTAATACTCTGCTCTCACACCACCGTGGAGTAAAAGTACTAGAAATCAATAACAGAAAGATAAGTTGAAAATTCCAAAATATATGGAAATTACCAACATGCTTCCAAATGACACACAGGTCAAAGAAAAAAATCTCAAGATAAAATTAAAAAGTATTTTGAACTAAATGAAAAGGAAAAAACAACTTATAAAAATGTGTGGGATGTAGCAAAAGCAGTGTTTAGAGGGAAATTATAGCACTGAATGCATGTATTAGACCTTGGTTGTGGAGATGAGTTTTTAGATACAACACCAAAAGCAAGATCAATGAAAGAGATACATAGGAGGCACATTCAACCTGCAATATACAAAGGAGTAAACAGGTCCTAGATCTCTTTTTGGTGACAGTGGTCAAAGGGATAAGAGTCAAGATTTTTCTTTACTGTTGAAAAGATTGAGCATTATAAATCTCCCCATATAGTCTAAGTAACTTCTTTTGGCAATCAGGCCCCTAAATAAATTTTTAAGAAAGAAATTATTAGTAAGTTAGACTTGATTAAAGTTAACATTAAAAACTTCTGTTCTGCAAGAAACAATGTCAAGTGATGGAGAAGAAGCCACAGAGTGGTAGACACTATTTGCAAAAGACACATTTGATGAAGGAATGTTATCCAAAATGTACAAAGAATTCTTAAAACTCAGCAATAAGAAAAGAAACAACCTGTTTAAAAAGTGGGCCAAATATCTTAAAAGACACTTCACCAAAGTATATATGCAGATCACAAATAAGCATATGAAAAGATGCTCCACTTCATCTGTCTTCAGGGAAGTGCAAATTAAAACAACAATGAAATGCCACTGCACATCTATTAGAATATCCAAGATCTAACACTGACATCAATTGTTGGCAAGGATAGGAAGCAACGAGAACTCAACATTCATTACTGGTGGGAGGTCAAAATGGTTCAGCCACTTTGGAAAATGTTTTGGTGCTTTCTTACAAAACTAAACATGATCTTATCATAGGATACAGCAATTGTATCCTAAGGAGTGGTAAATTTATGTCCAAACGAAAACTTGCCCATGGATATTTATAACAGCTATATTCACAATTGCCCAAATCTGGAAGCAACTAAGATGTCCTTTAGTAAGTAAATTAATATACTGGGTATGTCCAAGCAATGGACTATTATTCAGTGCTAAAAAGAAATGAGCTATCAAGCCATGAAAAGACATGGAGGAAACTTAAATGCATATTACTGAGTGAAAGAAGCCATTCTGAAACGGCTGCACATATTGTATGATTCCAAATATATAACATTGTGGAAAAGACCAAACTATGGAGACAGCAAAAAAGTCAAAGATTGCCAGGGGTTGGCAGGGTGCTCTGATGAATAGGCGAAACATGGAGGAGCTTTAGGGCAGTAAAAATATTCCACATGTTATTATAATGATGGATAAATGTCATTATGCATTTTCCTAAATCCATAGAATGTACCCCAAGAGTACCAAGAGTGAACGTTAAGGTAAACTATGGACCCTGGGTGATTATGATGTGTCAACGGAGTCAAATGTTATAAATGTCTTACTGAGATGAGGGATGTTGATAATGAGGGAGGATACATGTATGTGGAGGCAGGGAGTATATGGGAAATCTCTGAACTTTCCCCTCAGTGTTGCTGTGAACCTAAACTTCTAAAAAGATAAAGCCTTAATACAAAAAAAATTAAAAAGTAATTTACCTATGTATTTATTTATTCACCCATTAACTTATTTATCTATTTATTTATTTATTTAACTTTGCTTACTAGATGGTCTATGTCTGGGATTGCAATCTTGATTTGAACGTTTTACAGGCGAAGTACAATTTGGTATTGGCTGAGATAAATTACTTTTATCAGATATAGGAGATTCTTTCTTAGCCTTCACTGGATAACATTTTCATAAAAGATGTTGAATGTTATCACAGAATTATTGGGATGCCCATTGCCTGTTTATCTTTAATCTATTAATACACGGAGTTATGTTGACTGAACTTGTAATGTTTATTAATTCTTACATTCCTTTGAAAAGCTCAACTTTGACGTGACTAAAAGTGAATATAAAATTAAAATATATATATATAAAAATAAAATTTATACACATATACCCCCATACTTATCTGAAGTACTGTGAAGAGTCTGAGATTTTACCATCCTTGTAAGCCAAGCCAACAAGTTAGCCAGCTAATTTCATAGATCCTAGCAGAAAATATGAAACTACTGGGTCAAAGACAAAGACTTTAACATTCATGGTAATAACCATGGCCAGAGTATCACCGTGGAGAATTATCTTCCAACAATGTCCCCATCTATTTCTATGGTCTTACTTTCCAGAAAATTTTCCCACAGGTATGTCATTCAGTTGGTCATTCTGAGTAGTCTGACTGATAGAAGCTGATCGTATCCACTCAGTTTGTTTCATTCAGCTTTCCATTAAGGCTACCATAAACAAGACTCCAAGCACAATTTGAGGCCAAACCTTTGACCGTGTCCACCAGGGACTTGGATTCAGCCAGCTAAAGAAGTCCATAAACTTACAGGGTGTACTTTAAAGAGTCAGAAGGCTGTCTCCTTGAATTTCTGTGAAGATCTTTCTATGTGGCCCAAGGCTTTAGCCAGGCAAAGCAAGATGTAGTAGTGATTTCATACTATATATCGTCTTACAAGGAGGAAACCTAGGTTAACTTTATCATTTATAACTCTGGCTGGTGAGTCGCAGCCAATCTGAATGCTTCCCAGGGATCAGGTGGTGTCATTGATCACTTCTTCTAAATGTTGGAAAAATTTGTACCAACTTTTCCAATTGGATGACTTTAATTATAGGAATAACTGCCCACCGGTAACACAGAAGTAATGAATTGGTTACCCCTACAGGAAGCTCTGTCAAGGAGCTCAGGGTAGCCTCATTTTGGAGAGATCGCCAAGTGACCTGAGGATTACATAATCTACACCTAGAGTTTCCTTAAATGCATAAATCAATGTTCTCTTTAAGCCAGAGGCTTTGATTTCGATGGCAAAGTGTGGGATAATATTTCCCCAAAAGGGATAGCTGGAATTCTATTAGTAAAGTTGAGATGCCATTGGGGTCACTATTTTTGAATACACCATTTCCTTTTGACAAGCAATGCATATTAGGTCCTTCCCACTGCAATAGTCACTGTATGCAAGTCAACTTACCTCAAAATGGCAGAATCATCTGGAGAATCACTAGATTTCCATTGTGTAGACTATGGCAACAGTTCAGTTTTTTGTTGTTTGTTTTTGTGAGGAAGATTTACCCTGAGCTAACATCCATTGCCGATCCTCCTCTTTTTTTTTTTTTTTTTTTTTGCTTGAGGAAGATTAGCTCTGAGCTCACATTTGTACTAATCTTCCTCTACTTTGTATGCAAGATGCCTCCATGGCATGGCTGATGAGAGGAGTAGGTCCACATCCTGGATCCAAACCTGCAAACCCTCTGCTGCCAAAACAGAGCATGTGGAACTTTAACCACTCAGCCACAGAGCCTGCCCCAAAACAGTTCAGTTTTCACAAGAGCCCAACAACAAACTAGTAACGTTTTTTCAAAATTGATATTTCTCCATGCCAAGGAGACGATGAATCCAAAACATGTAGCTGTGCTTTCCTTTGCCAGACGCTCTAATAAGCAAAATCATCAGCACAGAGACTTGTAGCTCAAAGAGTTATTAGATTATTTGCCTGGAAGGTAGCAAGCAGGCCTCAGCTTGCTAAATATCTTCCAACACTGACTGTGCTGATTTGTGGGCTGGCTGATAGAAAGGATCAAATACAATGACGATGCGAAGCACATTCAATCACCAGTACACAAAGGACTAAGCTGGTCCTGGATCTTTTTTGGTGATGGTGATCAAAGAGATAAGAGCCAACATTGTTCTTCAGTATTGAAGAGACTGAGCACTGTAAATCTCCCAGCATAATTCAAGTAACATTTCTTGGCAATCAAGCCCTTAAATACCTTTTTAGCCATTTTAGCCATAAATACATATGATAACACTGTGTTCAGGTCTATTGAGTTTAAGACTTCTGACTTGCCAGCAGGACATCATCTATACCACAAAAACTTTTTTGTCTCGGAGAGTAAAGGAGACCACTCATATTAAATCATGATCTGACTGCTGATGGCAAGAAGTAGGGGAGTTTATATATCCCTTGAAAACTACTGCAAACATGTATTGGAGGACTTGTCACATGAATTGGAATTGATCTTGGCCCTTGGGTGCCAATAGGTTGTAAAAGAAGTTGTTAGCAATGTCTAAGACAGCATATCC
The DNA here is from genome assembly GCF_041296235.1 of Equus asinus. Classification (NCBI taxonomy): domain Eukaryota; kingdom Metazoa; phylum Chordata; class Mammalia; order Perissodactyla; family Equidae; genus Equus; species Equus asinus. The sequence continues at coordinate 68,187,973 of NC_091798.1, forward strand.
AGTGTCATCAGTCTGTGCAATGGATTCAGTTACAATCAGAATTTCTGGAACAGTTGGGGCTATGGGAGCAATGAATAAATTCAGTTGACAATAATCAACTGTAAGTCTCCAGATCCTGTGAGTCATTTTTACTAGCATCATGGCTGTTGTATTGAAATATTTCATCTCTTGTTACTTGTGCTGCTTTCAAGTCCTAATCAAGGTTGTATTTTCTCTTTCTCTCCTCGGAGTTCAGAGCAGGGACGAGGAGGTGGTTTGAAGTGATTTAGGCATCCCATTAACACTTCTCTGTGTGGAGCTATTCTCAGTCCGGAGGATCCGCCTCTGAACTTCATGAGCATTCCTATCACAAGCATGTAAAACGTTACTCACAAACATGCGGAAGTCACAACAGTACATTGAATCCTTCCAAAGGGCCCTACCCACAAGATAACTTTAGATTACCTTCCTTGCTGTGAATCTTACCCCAAATCCATCAGTTAAATTTGAGGTCCCCTGCCCAACAAGAGCAGGTGCAGTGGCGACTTGGGTGTCTGTATTCAACAGAACCATACAGTTTGAGTTCCTGCTTTCCCCAAAGTTCCTCAGTATACTCACATTCGTGAGAATGGCCTTTGGGTTCCCTTCGGAGATAAGGAGATCTTGGCTGCACTGCAAGACATTATTCTCCTCAGAACTGCTGAGACCAAGGGAGACTGGAAGGAGTGATCAAGGGGCATGAAAGGAGAAAGTAGCCCAGCACCAGTGATCATGGTTTTGCATTTACTTTTGATTTGGGACAGCACGGTAGCGGCTTGAGATGCAAACAAATACATTTCTGCTGTTTTCAGTTTTCTCAATGCTATATTGCATGGTGAGACCGTCATGGCTGACACCGTCTATTTCAGACATGGAGACCACTTAACTAAGTTATATTCTTTTCTAAATGGAGCCACAGGCTTTGCTCTCTTTGCTGGGTGTCTTGACTGGTGCATTCAGGGCTTCAAAAAAAATGTCCACATTAATTTGGGCCACTTTCTGTTCCATTGACACAGTAATACTTTTTAAGTTTTCACCTCACTTTGACATAGGGCTGTGGGAGTTTTCAAGAGTGATGATGATAGCTGGAGGAATTTACCTATACATATATCCTCAGGACAGTTCCTCATTCTCTAGTAAATTACATTCATCAGTATGATAAATCCAATCTGGGGCATTCAGATTTGTTTTCTTTTGGCTTTTAGGAAACTTAGAACCACATTTTGATTTTATGAATAGTAACTCTGAAGTATTTATCATCTATGTACCTGCATTTTGACATTTCAATTTTACAAGTACGTCCTATTTTTGCATTATCCTTGGTTCTAATACTTCATTTTTATTCAAGCATTATAATTCTGTTTTAGGAATTTACTCTCTCTTCAAGCTTCAAATTCTTTTTTCAACTAATTGTACTTTATCAGTGAATATATAGAGAAACAGGTAATTCTTCACAGATTCTCAAATAAATTTTAGAATTTTTCAACCCTATTTAAGCTTCTATAATAGCTAGACCCTGGTTCTTGTCTTTGTCCACAGACTCCTATGCACATGGGAGCACAGATACTTGCTAGAGCTACCAGCTTCCTAATCAGGCAAGAAAACATAGATGGCTCAGCAGAACCCTTTGCCACTTCTAGACAGGTAACATTTTCGTCTGTAACTGGATAAACTGAGTTCTTTTGTTTTCATGAACAGCAACTTTCTGTTATAAAATTTTTTCCATCCAGTTGCACCAAGACAATGCAGATTTATTTCCCTAAGGGGCTATGTTTTATCTCCAGTTACCAAATGCATTTATGTTTATTGTAAACAGCATCAAAATTATTTTTGTTGAAACACCAGCAGGACCAAAATCTCCCAAGTGTCTTTTGATTGATTTAGTTCAACCTTAGAATGATGTTCCTTTCCACTTGTCCATTCCAAAATTACTTCAGGTCTTGATTAGCATCCCTGTGGATTTTCAAACAAATTTTCCAGCCTTTTCTGATTTCCAAGTGGAAATGTGGAAATTTTGAATACAAATATATTTTAAACTGACACATACTTCAAAGCAGTAACAGGTAGAGAGTTTAATTGGGGAGACACAGAAACACAATGCATACAAGACCTGGCTCAAAATCATCTTACAAACTGGTTGAAGATCTGAGAGCGAAATTTAGGGCCATTTATCTTTTTCCATCTTTGTTTAATCGACAAAAGAAAATAATTGTTTGTATTAAGGTGAGAGAAGAAACAATACTAGAGGACCTCTGTAGTCCCATCCTTCTCGAAAATGTCTGCACCTCACACAGCTGATCTAAATAACTCTGTCTCTTTCTGTATGTGTGCGTGTTTGTGTCTTTATTAACTTTACCACACGCTCTCAAAGCAAAACAAAAGGAAAAAAGAATAAAATAAATAAGCCTTAATATTAACTAGTAAATGATGCATATTCATATGCCTAACCACAGGATGAAAGTGTACACAGGAAATAAAGGCGCAAAGGAAAATATCACAATGCTGCTATCTTAAGAGAGCCATCTATTCCTTCATTTCTTTCCTCAGAAGGTTGGTTTAAATAAACATAGCAAAGGATAAAGTACATTTGTGTGTGCCTAACACAGTAAGCATAGTATCATACTGAAGTATGTGAATACACTGCCATGTTTCTCCAATACTGTGTGTTTTACTGTATATGTTGAGTTGTACCCATGCATCCGTAAAGCTAGGGGATAAGTTCTTGTGCACGTGGCTTACTTTTCTTGAGTAGAGTGAAAAGTCAACGTCATCTACTGAATTCTTATTTATTCACTTACTCTTTTCTTTTTTTTACATTTCATTTGAACCATACTCTTACTGGATCTGGTACAAGTGACCTGGTGGGCCGAATATTCCAGTCACCAAAGTGGCCTAGAGATCATGATCAATTAGAGCAGAGAGATACACCTAAGTACATTTGTCAGTCCAGACTGACCAGACTAGAACTCTTGAGCTATCTGGACACGATGGCTTCCCTGAAAGTCTAACCACAGAGGGCTTATTGCAGCCATCAGATAATTAGCACCTCTCCATTTGCTGGGACAGTTCAGATGTGCCAGTTTCTTCATAAACACAGTCTGGAGTAATCTCAACATCCCTTCTACATATACTGAGAATCCCATACTGACCACTAAGTATCCACTAACCAACCACTATCACCCTAAGCCACACAGTCCCCCTATGTGGCAGCTCTAGTGGGCCACTTTGCAAGGAGGAGGGAGAGTGAGGTCAGCCCAATAGCTCAGACATTATTTCCTCTCCTCTCCATGTGTATCGTATAGCAATATGTTTCTCCAAATTTCATTTAGACAAGTGTTCTGTTGACAACTATAGCCAGGCCGCAAGAGTCGCTTGAAAATCATATAAATTAATTTGTAAATACTGATACTGGTAGATTACATGTAAATTAATTTGTAAATAAGATACAGGTAGATTACAGCAAGGGAATAACTATATGAGAATACAGGTGTATCTGACAGCTTATTTATTCAAACTTTTGAAAACAAAATTAGAATTTCCACAAAATGTAACTTTAAAAACCAGCCACTCTTTTCCTCTTTGATGCAATTCATTGACACTATAAGACTTGCCTATGTTTCTAACCCTGAAAGAATGACAAACTTTTAACAAAATCTTTATTCATTTGCAAAATATAATAGTCATGAATATCTAAAATTGCATTCTTGAAAGTTTGATCTTTTATTAAGTGCTATTTCTGAGGAGAAAGAGTGTCAATTATAAATGTTAATTATAATATAATTTATGAATGTAAGATAGTGTTAACATTCGAACTATGCCTAATGCTTCTAAATATGAAAGGGAGAAATAGAAAAGAATGGGAGAAAAGAATGTGGAAAGACAATATTCAGAAAAGAAAATCCATATAGCCAATACATATATATGCAAAGATGCTCAACAATAAACAGAATTGTGTGTTTTCTAATTCTTATTAAACTATTGGATATAGAAAAAAGAGAAAAATAAAGTTCTTACTTGTATAGATAATATCAGATTTTAGTTATTACAATAAAATTAGAAATAATTAAATATTTATATTCCTCGAGATAGAATGAATATATAATCTTTGTGAAATAAGATTTGTTCAGATACTAAAATATGATAATGAAAATACAAAATTTAACATTTTTAATATTGTTGTTTTCACTGTTTTATTCACCTTTTGCAGGAGTAGCTGTGCATGACTTCAAACTCATGCAAAAACTCCCTTTTAGTAACTAATATAATCAGTTTTTAACCACTAAATAAAGGGATGTTTATTACTCAAATTTAAAATGTTCAACTTCTATAGAAGTTAGGGCCCTGTAAATTGAAAGCATAAAGAAATGTGCTTTTGCCTCATTAGATTCTTAAAAATTAAGAAAATAAACCATCATATATCCAGTTTATGAAAATTAAAGGCAAGAGGTTGTCTCATTGACATGAGAGTTTGATGTTGTAAAACCTCCTAAGGAAAAATTCTGATTTCTTAGGTATATTAAAATTAAAATTACTTACAAATTTTGAGTGAGGAATCCATCTCTGGAGAGCCTTGCTATAGTCATAAAAATACTAGTAAAGAAGAGTTGTGGGGACACAAAAAACCCTGAATGTACATAAATAATTGAATAAAATAAATTCCGTGTAATATTTTTAATTACTAAGAAAGATTACTTACATCTACATCTAAAGGTCTAGCAGGATGTCAGCTAAAGAATAAATATGAGTGTTTAAACTTTTTTAATAAAGCTGTTTTATAAACAGAGGTATATACAAAGTATTTGTTTATTTTGTACAAGTACAAAGAAAATTGTTGAAGGATGCAGTCAGCTTGATGGCATCAGATGTATGTATATGAGATTGTAGAGGGCAAGAGAAAGATGATATAAAATCATGTTGCATATACTTTATAATATAAAAATATATGATATATAAGATAAACTTTATATATTCTTTACAAATATATTGATATAAAATAGAAATAATATATTACTATGATATGGCATATTTTATGTTTTTATATTTACATATTATTTTATATAACCATTCTTTATAATATGTAGTATTATAATAACTTACATTTAATAGGAATAAGCAGAAAATAGCATACTTATTATATCCCTATGTAAATATATACATGCATATATGCATATATGTACAGAAGAGTTGGAAATATGAAAACAATAATAATGTCGATATGGAAACAATAATAATGTCAATTGTTACTTCTTAGTGATAGCATTTCACTCTACTTTTCAAACAATGTATTCTTTGGATTGTTAAAATAAAAATACTTTCCCTTTCTAATAAAAAGAGCTATTTCTTAGTTTCTTAAAGTCACAAAAATACAAATTTAAATAAAAAGTGCTTCTACACTTCTATTATATCATATGATTAATTTTGTAATGTTCCATTAGATTTTCTGGATTGCAAAGACACAAAGCTCAATGCTAGGTACAGGTCTGGTGGTGTAGCAGTTAAGTTCACAAGTTCCGCTTCAGTGACCTGAGGTTTGCCGGTTCAGATCACAGGCGCAGACCTATAAGCCACGCACGCTGTGGCAGGCGTCCCACATATAAAATGGAGGAAGATGGGCACGGATGTTAGCTCAGGGCCAATCTTCTTCAGCAAAAAGAGGAGGATTGGCAGCAGATGTTAGCTCAGGGCTAATCTTACTCAAAAAAAATAAAAGATGCTAAATTTATCTTTAAAATGAGATATCTACAGTAAATTGGGATGCTTACTTTTTCCCTCAACATGGTACATTTTAAGTCTTCTGTTTCTAGTTATCTTCTTTTCACTATGTCTTTTCTCTTGGAAATAAGTCTGGAGCACATTATAAATAAATAGCTCCACTTTCTCCAATAATCTTAACAGATCAAAGATATATTCACCCTTTGTTCTAAGAATTGCCCTATGGAGTGATTTTATTTATAATCTGAAAGCACATAATCATATAACCATAATACCAGAAGAACCTACAAATAGGAAAAGAAAATCATAAAGATCCAAAGGGGAATCATACTATGTTTAACTCAAACACAAAATTTTAATAAAAATTAATAGGGATTAGGATATATCCACTGAAACTCCATATACAAAAGAAAAATCCAAAATGTTCTGCATATTCCAAATCAAAGATACACATAGAACTCTTTTGTCATGTTATATTTAACCTCAAGTATACATTAATGCTATTTCCAAAAACAAGCTTTATAAAGAAGTTCCAACGTATTTGGCAGTGAATAGTAAACATTCCATTTCGCATTAGCACTCATTGGAGTCTCACACAGAAATTTCGCCTTAATGAAGCAATGAAATTTAAAACATGTTTGTTGTAACCAGGTAGGCAGAGCCTTTTCTCCCACCCTCCAAATCCTAACCAGGAGATTAACACCCCTGCCTAAAAGTGGTTTGGAAAAAAATTTTTAGCCTTTCCTTTTTATTTATCCTGTTTGTTCTTTTTTCTCTCTAATGGTTTGCACATTTTCTTGTTTGAGTGTAATCCCATACACTGCGTGTTAACTGAGAATATTTTATGTACCCAGCAGAGATGGGGGATAAAACTAACACACACAGTTTTTTTAGTCACTTCAAAAGCTCATAAAATATTTGAAAGAAAATATTTATATTCCTGATATTATTACAAGTGGCATTATACCGTAAAGAGGCAATTAAAGAATTATTTGGAATATTAATAAATACTAATGGAAAAAAGAGGAAGATAGGTACATAGAGAGGACTTGAATTCATCTACTTTTAATATGAAATTTTGAGCTTTTACAGTATGATTTTTTTCCCCACATGAAAACCTGACATTTATAGGTAGAACTTCACAGGAGTGAATATATACATCTTATGTCTTTTACTTTAAACACATATCTTGAGAAAATTAGATACGTACGTTGAATTAACACTTTAATATAAACATAAATATCATGCAATATAATTTTTGCATTCACAAGATTTCTTTAAATAGCCACTAAAATATGGTAATGAGATGAATGTTAAAGGTTAATGAGTGTCTTCATGTTTCTGTCTTAGCAGTATATCTCTGTGTTGCTTTATATTGTCTCACTTGGAACAAAAATCAAAGGTCAAAATCTAAAGACTTTTGAGACTTTGTAGTGCTCATTCTATGTAGGATCCCACTGATATCACAGCTTCACTATAAGATTGTGGGTCTCCCGCAAATTATGTGTTCTCTCACAAATGATGAGGGGCACAAGTGCAGTCTGTACTCTTTCCCCCTCCACACTCGCCATTGTGTGTAGGCTTGGTTGGGTCCCCATGGGTGGGGAACGTGGTAGGCACCATCCCACTACTTGCTAAAAATGCCTAAAAGATCTAGATCAGTAGCACTGTCCAACAGAAATGATAAATTTAAAGTGCGCCATATGTGGAATTTTACATTTTCCAGTAGCCACAATAAATTTTTCTTCAAAAGTGGTAAAATTCATTTTAATAATATATTTTGTTTAGCCAATTTCAACATGCAAACAATATAAAATATTGAGATAGTTTATGTTCTTTTAATTTTTACCATGTCTTCAAAACCCAGCGTAGTTTACACTCACAGCACATCTCAGTTAGGACCAGCCACAATTCAAGGGCTCAAACCACATTCATCCGTAGTGGCTACCATATTGCTCTCTCCTCTCCTGACAGCCAAGGCCCCTTCAACAGGATTCTGCTACTTGGAACTTTGAATCCTGAGTGAGTAACACAGAGGAAAGTAGCTACTGAGTTGCATTAAACCCTGAGCTGTGGCGGTTCCTGTAATATACTTGCTTTCTGGCTAGACTTTTCCACATAAAAGATAATTTTGTGGCTGTCTCCTTTTTGCTCCTCTGAAGCTGCCTTATTTAATTAAAGCCTATTTTCGAAATCTGGTTTTTCCCCTTCCCATTGCTTCTCTGAGCCAGCTATCCTTCCAAATAATGCTATAATTATATTTTAAGAGAAAGGCAAAGTCTGATAATGCTACTTGAAGTTGAAGCATTCCTAATCATACGTAATAAGCATTTTGGATAAAGTGAAAAAATTAACCATGGCCAATACTTGAACTTTACTTAGGAATATTAGAGATATAGTATAGTTGGGTATAGAGACTGTCCTTTCATAAGAAAAACTTTTGCTGTGAAGTGTAGTACATGCTCTGGATTAGCTGCCAGGTAATTAATTGCAACTCTGGAACTACATTCATTCTTTCACTTATTCACTCTCTGTTTTATTTATTCATTCTTTCAGCAAATATTTATAGAAATAGATGGTGTTCAAGGCACACTGAGATATAAAGATGAATAACAACACACTATATCTAATTCAAGGATTTATTTTCCTAAAGGATTTGTGCCACATACACATACATAAATTATCAGACTGATATCATATGATTGCTATAAAGAAGATTGTTGTAATTCGAGAGAAGAAAGTGGTGATGGTTTGTGGAAGAGCTGCCAAATGTTCTAGGATTTAAGGGATAAGAAAAATTTTAATTCCTAAAGATATGAATAACACAGAAGATTAAAGAAAAAAAAAGTACATAAAGGCTGAAAATCACAGAGCATGATTTTGGAATTGCAAGTGACAAGTTTAGCTGGAACATAACAGATCTACAGTAGGACAGAGATGTTGCCTAAGTGTTAGCCAACTGAGATTTTCTGAATTTTACTGATCCACCAACACTTTATCACCTGGCTTCCCTTTTGTAAGTGGGGCGCTTTGCAAGATACATGGTGTGAGATCAGAAAGCAGAACAATGCTAATTGGCTCATGTGGGGATTAGACCCTTAGCCTTGACCTCATTAGCACCAGACTCTAAGCAGCTAAGGCATATCATTGAAACTGGCTCAAAGTAAGGACCTTTGCCATTACCTTCTTATTCCTTTATTTAAAAAAAAAAAAACAAAGGAAAATAAGTGTCTAATAATACTACTATGTAGGAAGCATTGCCTGGAACAGTTTTCTTTATATGCCCTTATTAACATTTAAGAGAGAGATATCTAAAAGAGAATATGGTTACATACATATGTGTACATTCGATTTATGAATCAAAGCATTTGTATGTAAAATTTTAGAAATTTACTTTTTATTAGACAATGAAGATATAAATGTTATGTGCCCTGTAGAGTTTAGGAATGTGCTTAACTAGTACAATTCTCCCTGCCCAATTAGCCCAGTTAAAATAATACGTTTGTGTTCATTCATTTGCATAATCGAGATCTTCTAGAAGAAATACACTTTAGCCACTATAAGAAATTTAGGAGACTCAGTACAATTCATAAAACTTCACAGATATAACAATCAGTTATCCATCTTTGTTGTCTGTTTCTCCAGAAAAATAGTAAATTTAACTACATTTTAACAGTTTATCTTAACTTTTCCATGTCATTCATATAACAACTGCTGTGTTAAAATAAATGTTTAAAAAAACTCACACACAAAGTCCTGATTGTTACTAAATCAAGCAATTATAGTTCCTTAAGAAAAATAAAACTGTTGCATAGACAGTTTATATTATGGACACTTTAAAATACCACATGAACCGTAAAAGAAGGAGATTAGATGCTGAAGTTTTTGTAGACTGGGTATTTAATGGTGAAATCAAGGAGAAAAAACACAGTACCACATGTGCACACGAAATACAGTCAAGGGAACGAGTTAGTTTTTTAATCATTCTGGGAAGGTTTCCCAAACAGCTGCAGATTTAAAATACAAAGGTGTATTTATTTTACTTCCTAAAAAGGATAAAGTAAATAATTTGGAATCTGGACATTGTTAGTAAATGAGAATAAACATTTATTAACTAAACTACATACATACTTTCTTTGTCTAAAATTCATCAAAGCGAGAAATGATTTTTTTAATGAAATCAAAGTTTTCTTTATTTATAAGAAATATGGTAGATCTCCTAGTGCTTTCTTCAAACTGAGTCGAAGTGGTATTTATAGAGGTATAGAATTTCTAAATTTAGTTTTTCCTTGAAAATTTTTTAGATATGTCAGATACAGCATAGAACTGAACTCATAAATGTAACATTTTATCACAAACTGAATTTTAAGAAATTTACTTTTTTCTCATTTTAATTTTTTAATAAGTCTCAGGTGTATATTAGAGGACAAAGTCCAAATGATTCCTTTCCTATAGCAAGTCTTTCCCTGATTCAGATGGAGACTGGAAATATTCCATGAAAATTGTCTCTGGCCACGCCTCAGCAGGCCTAGGACTTGCTCTAACCTCTGCTTTCCTAATGACTAACAATTCGAGCATCGTTTTTGTGCTTATTTGCCATTCCTATACCTATGTCTTATTTGGTGACATATTTATTCAAATCTCAATGAGCTTGTCTGGTTGCTTTTAGTATTATTGAGTTATGAGTTCTTTATATATCCTAGATATATGTTCTTTATCCGATATATATGTTGCAAATATTTTCTTCCAGTGGCTTGCCTTTTTATTGACCTAACGATATACTTTGAAAAGCTTTTTTTATCCTAATGAAGTCAAATTTATCATTTTATTCTTATTGTAATGTATTTACCTATTGTGACTTAAGAAATCCATGCCTAACTCAAGATCACAATGAATTTCTCATTTTTTTTTTCCAAGAGTTCTATACATGTATACACAAGTTCCATGCATTCTATACACAAGTGCTTATATTGGGCTTATGGTGCATTTCAAGTTAATTTCTGATTTCAGTTGCAAGTATAGAAGTTCCTATTTTTGTTTGTTTGTTTGTATATGTATATCTAATTGTTCCAGCGCTTACCCATTGAATTACAAACCTTGGCCCCTTTTTGAAAAATCAATTGATCACATATGTGTTGGTCTATTTCTGGACTCCCTGATCTATTGCAGTGATCTGTTTGTATATCCTTACACAATCATACACTCTTTCAATTTTTGTAGCTTCATTGTAAATCTTGAACTGAGGCAGTATGAGTCATCTATTTTTGTTCCTTTTCAAAGTTGTTTTGGCTCTCTGAGATCCTTTGCCTCTTCATAAAAATTTTAGAAGCAGTTCATCAAAAAATACTTTTTATAGAAAAAAGCCTGCTGGGATTTTGATTGAGATTGCATTGTATCTGACCCATGAGCATAGGATTTCTCTTTATTTGGGTCCTCTGTGATTTCTTCTCTTCAATGTAGAGATTATATTAATATTTGTCCTCCCTAAATACTTTGTATTTTTGGTGCTTTTATAAGTAATATTTGTTGAAATTTCTATTTCCTATTCCTAGAAATGGAAATATGATTAATATTTGTATATTTACCATGAATCCTACAACCTCCCTAAGCTCTCCTTTAAGTGATCAAAGCCTTTTTAGGTTCTTTAGGACTTTCCACATGGATAATCATGCTGTTGGCAAATAAGACAATTTCTATTTCTTCTGTACAATCTGTGTTAATAAATAAATCTTTTATTTCTCATCTATTGCACTGGTTAGTACCTCCGTTACAAGTTGAGTAGAAATGGTGAAGTCATGCTTCCTCCTCTTGTTCATGAGCTTACAGGAAAATATCCAGTCTTTCATTTTAAGTAGAATTTAAATGTAGGTTTCAGAAAGATGCCTGTATCAGGTTGAGAATGTTTTCTTCTGCATTATGGAGATTTTTAAGACTTGGGAACGGTAATTGAATTTTGTTGTATTTTTTCTGATTTATGAAAAATCATGATATGAATTATCTTATTTAATTCATTTATATGGTAATTTCATTGTTTTTCAAATGTTAAGACCACTTTCCATTCCTAGGATAAGCGCTACTTCTTCATGGGATATCATCTCTTTAATGTATTATAGAATTATATTTGCTAAAATTTTGGTAAGGACATTTGCATCTATGTCCCTGAGGGATATTGGTTTATAGTCATATTTTCTTGTAATGTCTTTGAAATGTTTTATTGTCCTGATACTGTTGGCATCATCAAAGTATTTTTTTAGCGATCTCTCCTCTTTTATTCTACAGAAGACTCTATAGAATTGACATTAAATGCTTAATAAACTTCTAAACGCTTGGTAAACTTCTACTATGAAGGCAACTTGGCATGGACAAGTTTTCTTTTTAATGGGAAAGTTTAGCTTTTTTTTAATAGATATAGGCCTATTCATGTTGTCTATTCCTTCTTTAATGAGCTTTGGCAGTTTATGTTTTTCTTGTAAGACGTCAAATATATTGGCAGTAATTGTTCATAATATTGACTTAGCTTTCTAATGTCTATAGGCTTTGTAATTTCTTCTTTCTTTTCTGACATTAAGTTTTGTCCTCTCTTTGTCATGATCAGTTTTCATGATAGGATTTATTAATTTTGTTTGTTCTTTGAAAGAAACTATTTTTGTTTTTATTGTTTTTCTCTATTTTTATTCTGTTTTTTATTTTCTTCTGTTTATTCTAATATTTCTCTTTTTTTACTTTTTTCAAGCTAAATATTGATCTTCATTTCTAGTTACTTTAAGTGGAAACTTGAGCATTTATTTGAATCCTTTCTTTTCTCTAATGAGCATTTTATGCTATAATATTACTCTAAGCATGACTTTTATGGCATTTCCCAAATTTTGACATTTTTCAGTTCAAGTTTTTAATTTTTTCTTGTGATTTCTTCTTTGGCTCATGGATTTAAAAATGTATAGCTTATTTCCAAATATCTGGACAATTTCCAGACATCTTTCTGTAATTGATTTTCAGTTTAATTCCCTTATGGCCAGAAAATAGAAGTGATTTCCCAAGTTTTTGAAATTTATTGAGGATTTTTTATGGTGTAAAATATTATCTGTGTTAGAGAATGATCTAAGTGTCATTGAAAAGAATGTATATTCTGTTATTTTCATATGGCTGTTCTATAAATGCGTTAGTTCAACTTAGCTGACACTGCTCTTCAAGTCTTCTGTCCTTACTGATTTTCTATTTGTTCTGATAATTACTGGGATCGCAGTGCAGCAAAGTCCAAGTATACCTGTAGATTTGTCTCTCTCTTCTTTCATTCCTATCAGACTTTCTTCATGCATATTGAAACTTTTATTTCTCAAAATATTTAAGATTTCTATGTTCTCTTTGATGACTTGAAATAATTATTGTTATGAGATTCCTTCTTTATCCTGGTAATATTTCTTTGTCTGACTTTTACGTGGTCTTTTATTAAAAAGTCACTTCAGCATTCTTTGGATTAGTACTTGTATCGCATATTTTTATTCTATTCTTTTACTTTTCAAGTACTTCAAAGGTAACAGATATTTTAATATCTGTTTTAAACATGGCTTTCCATCATCTTTTGGTTTGCATATTTTCTGACATTATATGTTGGATCTGTTTCTAGGTTATCTATTTTCTTCCCACTGGTTTCGTGACTATTCACGTGCCAATACTACCCTGTTTTAATTATAGAAGCTCAGTATGTTTTATAGTCTGGCAGAACTAGTCCTGCTTCATAGTTTTTTGGTACTTCCCAACTTCCAATCTACCCCCAGTAATTCCTTAACCATTCTTATGTGTTTGTCTACCGTATGAACTTTAGAATTAATTTGTTGAACTCAATAACAAAGCTTGGTAGTATCTTTATTAAAATGGCATTAAAGTTATGAATTAACTTAAGAAGAACTGACATCTTTACAATGTTGAGTCATTCTATCCAAGAACAGAAAATGTCTTTTCATTTGTCCAAGACGTTTTTTTCTTTTCTTGAGGAGTGTTTTAAAGTTTTAGTTTCCCCACATAGGTTTTACACATTTTTTTACTAAAGGTCCAGAATTTGTTTGTGTCATGTCATTTTAATGGTATTTTTTTACACTTATATTCTCTGATTGATTATTGTTTAGTATAAAAAAGCTGTTAGTTTTTATATATTGACTTTATATCTTTCTACTTTAATGAATTATTTTATTGAGTAATTCTGTCATTGGGGTTCTATGTATTTCTAGATATACTATCATATCATATAGAAAAAGATACTATGTATTTCTAGATATACTATCATATCATATAGAAAAAGATAGTGTTACTTCTTTGGTATCAACTTGCATGCCGTGAAATGATTTCTCTCATTGAATTGGATTGGTTAATACCTCTAGTACACTATTGCATAGTAGCTCAGTTAAGCATTCTTGCTTTGTCTGTCTGACAGTGGATATTTCTCGTTTCCCGTTATGCCTTGAGAGATTACATATATGTGTATTTAAATTTAGTATACATAACAAATATATTTACGTATTATATTTGTTTATATGTTGGTTTTTGCATTTATATATTCATAAAAAGAAATCATCACTCAATTTTATCTTATTATCCAAATAGATGCTGAATTTTTTTTGAAGGCTTAGCATCAATGGAGATAACCACATGATATGTATGAGATTTTTTTCTTTACATTTATTAACATAGTAATCATGTGAATAAATTACTCCTGGAATAAAAACTACTTGGTCAATTTGTATTTTTTAAATGTGCTCTTAGATTCTGTTGCTAATATTTTATGTAGTATTTTTGCATCAATACTTTTGAGTGATTTTCGTCCGGATTTTTTTCTTCCTACTTTCTTTAGCAGTTTTAGATACAATATCCTACCTACTTTATAAAAGTAGTTAGGATGGTTTCTTTCATTTTCAATGCTCTGAAACAATTTATAGCACATTGGAATAGTATGGTCTTTGAAGATTTGGTAGAATTCTCTTTTGAAACTATTTGAACCTGGCTCTTTCTTGTTGGGTAGTTTCTTGATAACTTTCTCTATTCACAGTATAGATATACATCTGTTTAAGCTTTCTAACTCTACTACTGTCAAAATGATTATCTGCGTTTCTCTAGAAAAGCATCCAATTCTTAAATATTTTCAAACTTATTTGCATTGTGTTCCTCAGATTAACTTTTCTGATTTCTTTTGTTTTAGTTGTTATTGGTGCCTTGTATTTCTTATCCAGATCCAAATTTTCATCTTGTGTCATTTCTCTTCTATCCAAAGACCTTCTCTTAAAATTTATTTTAGTGCATTTCTGTCAGTGATGAAGTCTTTCATATCTTATATGTGCCAAAAGCCTTTAATTTGTCTGAAATTTTGAAATATCTATAAAATATCTATAATTATAAAATAGAAAAATAAGACAACAATTTTTTTGTTTTGTCCAGTCCGTTCATTAAAGACATTTTATCTTCTGGATCATATTGTATCTAATGAGAAATCTATTGTCATTATAATCTTTGTTCCTTTTCAGTTTTCTATGGCTGCTGTTAAGGTAATTTCTAACATTGGTTTGCAGTAATTTCATTATATCATAATTTTGATGGTTTTCTTCTGTTTATAGTAGTTTGTAGTAGATTTGAGATGGGCCTGAGTTTCTAACTGGGCTCTAGGTGATGTTGAAGCTGCTGATCCAACACTACACATTGAGTAGGAAGGTGCTAGAGTATATGCGGACTAGAACACTGTATGCTCAAACTGGATATTGACTTCTGTTTGCAAGTGGTCTAATTATCTATAATTTACGCTGACATCAAAACATTATGAGAGCTTTTATTCTCTTCCATCACCCACTTTCATGATCCAAAGCTCCACATTTGTCTTTTTATAGTAGCCGAATTAGTTGGGGTTTGTTTAGCATCTTGAATATATGAAATATTGTTTTTATTAAATTCAGAAAATGTTTTAATATCACAGCCATCCCTTGATATTCCTGGGGAATTGGCTTTAGGATCCCCTGTAGATACCAAAATTCATAGAAGCTCAAGTCCCTTAAATAAAATGGCATAGTAGTTGCACATAACCTATGCATATCCTCCTATATACTTTAAATCATCTCGGATTACTTATAATACCAAATCCAGTGTAAAAGTTATGTAAATAGTTGTTATACTGTATTGTTTAGTGAATAATTACAAGAAAAAATGTTTGTACATATTCAGTACAGATGCAACCATTGTAGGCCTTTCAATCCGTGGTTGGTTGAATCCTTGGATGCAAACACACAGATGTGGAGGGCCGATTATATTTCTCCAAATATTTTATTTGAGGATTCTCCCTGCTCATTTCTTTGTCTTTAGGTCTTCACTCACACGTTTATTAGACTTATTGATTTTGTTTTCCAATCTTTTCTCTATATATGATTCTTTTTGATATATAAAATATATATATTATATATTTTTTTAAATTTTTTTTCTTTTTGTGAGGAAGATTGGCCCTGAGCTAACATCTGTGGCAATCTTCCTCTATTTTTTGGTATGTGGGACACTGCCACAGCATGACTTGATGAGTGGTGCACAGGTCTGCTCCCAGGATCCAAACCCATGAACCCCAGACCAATGAAGAAGAGCACGTGAACTTAACCAGTACGCCACTGGGCTGGCCCACTATATATGATTCTTTTTGGATAGTTTATACTGCTACATATTCAATTTCACTTATCTTTTCTTATTTGCATTGTCTAATCAGCTGTTAATTTCATCTTGTACATTTTTTCCATTAATATATTTTTTTCATCTTCATAAGTTCTATAGTCTTTTAAAAAATATTTTCCATTTTCTAATTTTGTTTTCAATACTTTTTCCTGGCATAGGGTGAACCACTTTACTTTGTGCCTTTTCATATTTCTTCAAGATGAGAATTTTCCTTTTCCAAATTTGGTCTTTGATTCTTATATAGCTTTCCAACTGTTCTTATGTAATTGTCTAAGATGTTTATAATTATTTGTTCAGATGCTTGTTGTCTAACTTACTTGGCTATCAGGTTTTCTCTCTCTCTTTCTTGTCTCTCTTCAATCTTTTTACTTTCTTCTCTGTGATTCATGACAAATTTCCAGGTTTGCTCTGCAAATTATGATTAAAATTTCCACAATGTCAATGCTACTTTTATTACCTTTTATTTAACTTTATTATTACACTTTAATTTCATTCAATTTTTTTATCTGATTCAACTGCTTTCCATTGTAACTAATGTTCTTAGGTTGACAGACACTGTAGCTTGATTGCAGTGATTTAAATTTCCACCCACCTTATGTTTTACATGTTCTAACTGTAGAAATTTGATAAGTCAAAAATGAGATCGATCTGCTTTCTTTGTACCTAGATGTGGCTAGATGGTTCAATCTTAACCAATGAGGTAATTGTAGGAGTCTATTATTGCTTTCAGATGTGCACGGAAAAGTATGTCTACATCAATCAGGATTCAGTCAGGAAACAAAAATTATAGCACATATTTTAAGGATATAGTTAAATAAAATTAATTTATTAACTAGACATAACTGTTTGTTAAAACAGTTCACCATAAAAACAAAAAAGCCAAAATATCGTCACGGAGGTATCAACCTAGGGGAAATAGCTACCATCCCTGTGGGTGAGGGAATAAAAGGGATTGTTTGAAATAATGAAAACTTAAAGCTTAGAGGAGTAAACATGAAGGACTGAAATTCAGACTTCTCAGGAGGCCACGTTGCTTGGCTGATTCCGCTGTCTCTGAGGGGACATGGTGAGGTTGCTTCTGTGCATAAAGAAAAAACCACTAACTGGCTTCACCCACTGCTATGGGAATAAACTGCTGCTATCAGATTAAAAAGGAAAAAAAAAAGACTAAAGTAATGCTAAGAATAAAGAGGAAATCCTTTCTTTCTCAGCCATTCAGTCTCTCTCTAACACCCTCAGTGGTAGAATATAATAGGGAGCCAGTTGACAAATTAGAAATGTAGTTTGCAGGGTTCTAGTCTAGCATCACATAGCTGACTAGATAATTGTGGTTTTGGAGCTGTGAGAAAACAGCTTATTAATTGGTATACTATCAGTATAAACCATTGAAAATGGCAGCATATTTTTATCATCCAGATCTAGAATTCAAATCATGGCTCTATGTAATATCTAAATCTATATCTATAGGTATGTATATACATTTATACATCTATCAAAGCTGAAATTTAAGCAAAAATGTGTGTATTAATATATTTATTTGAAATGAAATCAGACTTTTTTCTCATAGAATTTCAGTATGATTTGGCTGACCAGTTTGACAATATTTACTGACTTTGCCAGTTAATTTATGTGGCAGATATTTTCAATAAATTGAGTGAACTAAATATGCAGAACTAAACTTTTGGGTTTTTTAAAAATGTGTTTAAAGTTATAATACATTCTGTCGATCTATAAAGTACTATATGAAAATGTTATATGAAAGGATTTAATAAAATTATATATAAAAATGCACACAATACATACGTATATATACACACATATATTTTTTTTGCAACCTTTGCTAATTGTATCAGGGTGAAAAAGTGAAAGTGCCTCGAAGGGAAAGAGTAATAGAATCGATACATATTGGTTAAAGCTTTTTGTTTATTTCCTATAAGCTGAATAAATTAATGAATCCAATGACTGGATAATAAATTGTTCTGAAAGTCAGTTGGCTTCCAATTGTTTAATTTTAACAGAATTAAAGGAGGATCTAACTGAGTTTTCAGCAGATAGACTGAAATTATTCTATGGTCAGATAGGTTACTATGTGAATTTTGGCCTATAACATGGAATGGCTTTAAAGAATTTAGTGACAAAGCTTTCTAGAAAAATCTACGAAGCCACAATTTCCATCCTGTTATTTTTCTGCAAGAATTTTTGGAACTTAAATCTATCACATGAAAAACTGAGTATCAAAAAATGGATTCTCAAATGGTGATGGCAAGCCCTGTTTGATAGTCAGTTTTATGTGTCAACCTGTCCTGGCTACAGTCGCCAGTCATTCAAACACTAATTTGGGCGTTGCTGTGAGGCATTTTATAGATGTGTTTAAGGTCTATAATCAGTTGACTTTAAGTTTGGAAAACTATACAGATAATCTGGGTAGAACTGATTCATTCAATTGAAAGGCTTTGAGGACAGAGTTGAAGACTTCCCTGAAGAAGAAACTTTGCCCAAGGATAGCAGCTTCAGCCCCTGCAGGCATCCAGCCTGTCTTTCCTGACCGCCAGCCCTATAGAATTCCCACCTGCCTAGCCAGCCCTCACAATCATGTAAACCAATTCCTTGCATTTAAGCCCTTAATGTATACTGTCTGTTATGTCTGTTTCTCTGATTGAACCCTAACTAACATCCTGACTCATTTCAAAAAGAAGTAATTTCTACCCATGGATATACAAATTCACTGTGAAAAATATCCACTTTCATCTCATTAAGAATTATTTTTTCCCAATTAAGCAGTTACTTATCATGAATAATTATCATTTTAAAAACGTGTAATGTGTTTGTTATTCTGGTTATTATGTTTTAATACTTGTAATATGGCTAATAAACAAGACATTTTTGATATTTGTTCAAGTCACAGGGAATTTAAAAATATAAAAATATTTTAATTGATAAAAATATTTCCATTTCTGAAAAGCTGATAGGGTGATAGGGCCATAATAGTATTTAGATAGGTAGAGATAGCCTAAAAAATCGTCTTACCCTACCAACACCTTAATTTTGGACATCTGTACCCTGGAAGTATGAGAAATACATTTCTATTGTTTAAGGCATCCTGTTTGTGGTACTTTGTTATGACATCTCTAGCAAACTTACAAACCAATTAATGTGAAATATTTATATTTATATTTGTTTACTGAGCATCAACTATATGTGGTTTATACTAATTTCAGATTTTTGTCCAAATAGTAAAAAATTAAATTTAAATGTATTTATTCATAACGTTAATTAAAAACAGTGTTTATGAAACTAAAAGAATACTATTTTTATATTCCTATAATATATAAAGTACCAAACATAATTTGTAATACTGCAACACGTCAAATTAAAAATCATTTATTCACGACCACACTGTCATGGATCAATTCAGAACACCAATAAATGGTCTTCATCCATTTTGTAACTGTTATTTGCACACTGAGATGTAAAAGAAACTAGAAAAACAGAAAGTAAATTATGAATGACTATAGTGTACTGAATACATGATTGAGAACAATTTGAAACTTGTGGAGTAGAATTCTGGGTACAGTTCTGGAGGAGGCCAAGGAATATAGCTTAGGAAAAAATGTGAAAATAATTCCTATTTCAGACATTTCAAAACTATAACTATTGGGAGGTAGGCAAAGGTAAAGTAAATGGGTAATTTCCTGCAATGTGTATAGAGTGCTTACAATTTAAATCTAAAGTTCACATTTAATATAAGATATATTTCGTCATGTGAGAATGCTGATGAGATGAAAATTAATACACTCAATCTGTATTATAAAATATTACATCTATTGAATTTAAAGGGAGGATACCATCCTTAAATGTGAATATGAGGGCAGTACAGCTTAAATTAATGAAATAAGTAGAAGATGGATTATTCAGCACCTATATTTGATGAAGAATTGATGAAATGCAGTAATAGGTTAAAGATGAGAAGTAAACAAAACAAAACAATAGCAATGTATTTGGAGATATCAACAATAGATGTATAGATTTTAATTATACAAGGGAGCAATATTTAACATGAAGTTAAGCTTCTTAGCTATAATATTATACATCAAGATAAAACACAACTTTATAAATTTTATAATTTTGTTGATTTGCATAACAAAATTTTCTTCAAGTTTGGAGCCAAATGAAATGCAAGCATCTATCTTATAGTAATAATTTGGTCTTATTACTATCCCAACCAAAACCACAAAGATTCCATTGATTTTCACATCTAACAATGAAACAGGTGAAAATTTCCCAAGTTTTATTGTAAACTGAAGTTGAGTTTATTCAAAAGGTATGTGAACTCTGGCTTAACTTATTCCAATTTGAGAATGGGTTTTATATTGTACACTGCAAATCAAGCAAAAATTCCTTGTTCAAAACTCTCTATGATGATTTCTTTTCAAGAAAATCTGGCATAGGCTTAAAAATTGGAAGAAAGGACCAAATGTAACAGATATGGCTTGTCATGCTCATCTCCTCTAAGTGATGCTAATGTATTTCTCTCAGATCAGACCTCAGCTGTCACTATTTACCACATAGTTGTAGAGGCTCTCCCTTAAAAAATGCAGAAACTGACTCCCTAGAATTCTACTGGCATAAACATAAAAATGACCTGCTCTCTGGAGTGGCAAATAGTTGACTTTTCAACTTCCACTGCCAACTTTAAAGAGAAATACAAAAATGATGAATGTGGGCATGTATATGAGTTTTTAAAAACATAAATATTGGACAGATTAGGTGCACACTAATAGAAGCAAAAAAAAAAAAAAAAAAACAAGAGGCTAAAATGATTGTCCTCCTAGACTTCCAATATCTTAAAGCAAATGGCAATCCTGAATGTAAAATAAACATCTACCCTTTCAGATTGCTTTTGTTAGAGAGGTCACCTCCTAACCACACCTCCAGTAAAGAGCATACACACACTTGTTAAAAGTGATTACATATTAGCCCTCACTCTTATCTTCATTACTAGTAAGTGGCCTTTGCTGATGCTCCAGTTTCAAAATAAAACAGGAGGCAGTGAAGGCAACAGATCAAAACAGCCCTGTCCCACGACGCCGCTCTTCATTAGTGAGACATTCAATTCACCATCGTGTCCATTTCACTTCACAGTTACTCTGAATTTTATTTGTTCGTTTTTTGATTATCTGCCTGTGCATTTGTTTAATTTTTTTTTAGTCTTTGGAGATAACACTTTTCTACTATTTGATAAGAAATGCTATTACACATACTATTTGGTGAGAAATTAACTTTATTTTTGTTATCCATTCTTCTTTGAAAATTAAAATACAAAACCTTACTTTTACTATATTAAATGATATTTAGAATTTTCTTTGGGGATTGTACAGTATGCAACAGCAATTTATTGCAAAATCTCACATTTATGCAAATATACATTCATGCAGGCACAGTGCTCTGGTTAAAATTAGCATATAATAATTGTATCATGCCTTATGATTCATAGTTCTCTTATAATTAATGATGAAACCATAAGAGTAAAAAGAAACATCACATTTGGAAATCAGTCATCCTTAATCTTATGAGTTTTTATATCTTTCAGCTTATAGTCTAACATACTTATAAAAAAGTATGTCACCAGCTTTACCTCCTTTATTGTAATAACAATACTAACTCATACCTGTATGGATTATTATTAGCAGGCCATTAATTATATATAACCATTTTATTTAATTCTTATAACAGATATCTGTTATGTATTATTACTTTCATTTTTAAGAGCAGAACTGAAACAGAAGGTGGTTAAGTCGTAGCCCCTTCTATGCGCTCCTTCTGTCATTTTTTCATTCATTCATTCACCATTTGTTCAATAAAAATTATCACTGTGCTTATCACATGTGAACCAGTATGCTAAGTGTTGGGCTTTTAAGTCTGAATCATGCAGATGTTCTTGCTGACGTAGAAGGAAGATGAATGTGTTTGATAAAGCGAAAAAACGTCCTTGGTATTACAGTGCATCGAGTAGTTCTTCAAAGATTTTCTAACTAGCATTTTTTATTCTGCTATTCATGAGTATTATAGAAAATTTATGCGTAGAAAATGCTTAGATGAGATCATATAGAAGTTTTGTACTTGTATTTAATTTGCATAGTGCTAATGAAATGACTGAGGGAAAGCAAGAGTGAAGAACAGCAGCTCT
This sequence comes from Equus asinus, assembly GCF_041296235.1. Classification (NCBI taxonomy): domain Eukaryota; kingdom Metazoa; phylum Chordata; class Mammalia; order Perissodactyla; family Equidae; genus Equus; species Equus asinus. Next base: position 68,210,582 of record NC_091798.1, read on the forward strand.
GCAGTCAACCCATCAGGACTGGAATCTCAGCCACTTATTAGTGATTTTGGATTCTGAGTCTTATTTTTGCAATATTTCAAGAATGAATAATGATATTAGGTTTATTATGAGGCGGCAAATCGCTTGACTAGGCCTGGCTGTTAATATGCACTGAGAAAACATGTACCTCCTCCCCAAAGCAGGGCATTCCCCTTCTATAGTCCCTATATATGTTACATATATATATGTTAAATATGGCCTTCTCTATTCAGTTATTCAGTCTACAAACATTGAATTCTTGTCATCCATCTCCTATCTCTCAGCCCTCCATTAAGTAGTAAGTCACCAAGTCTGGCCAATCCTACTTTCTATATTCCTCTTAAATAGAACCCCTACTTTATTTTCTCATGGCCATTGACTTAGTACAAACCCTTGCCACTTTTACTTGGAGAACTTATTTAAAATAACCAATCAATAAGCATTTATTTAATATCAACTAAAGCACATAATCTCTAGGATTGTAGGAAAGGAAGAGATGCAAACTGCCATTTCTACTCTCTTGGGACTCAATATAAAGTTAGAGAAACCTGATATAAATGTTTAAAGGTGCAAATAATATTATTTTAAAAATAAACTTCAATGTATTACTGCAGTAGATTTCACAAGACATATGATTAATTGAAAAATAAGCAACACAGACAATTAACATGGGAGTCTTGCAAATTGGACATAAACATTGATTAAAGGTTTTTAGTGAGGTTATGAGTTAGCGGGGATTTGATTTGGTGTTATTTTGGTCAGCCAAGAAAAAGGAGCATGTTATTACTAACTGTAGGACTAAATGAATTAAAGTAGCACTATTTTATATATTTAAAATTTAGATCTTTTTGGGATGCTCTTCCCTCAGCCTGAGCAGTGAGGGATTCTCGTCTTTGGCGTCAGTATTTTTTGTGTCCTGGGAAGCAGTTTCTGGGAGACACCTGTAGCTTCAGCAGCCTGTGTGATGACTCGCTTTCAGAGACTAGCTCAGTCCGTTGTACAAGACGGTGAACTTACCATACATTACTTGAAATCCTGTATCTGCTTGTCCTCTATGTAAACATGTTTCAGATAAATGAGTTTAATAAGATTTGAAATACGCATTTTGTTTATCTTTAAGTTAGTGAAATAAGATTTGAAACTGAAAAAGAAAATATGCCACATGCTAGAGAACAGAGTCCTAGAGACTCTCTTGATCTCTAATTAGTTCCGTGAATGAGTGAAACCTGGGAACCAGCTCAAAAATACTATCTCACAGAGTTCCCTCCTATCACTTCCTCGGCGCTGTCAGCCCTTCCCTCTGATGCAATACCACTATACCTTCACATCTCTCGAGTTTTCAGTCTTTACGCTACATACCGTAGTAAGCAGTTGTTAACATGCTTACTTTCTCAAATAAGAAAGCAAGTACGTAAAGATCGCGGCATGTTTGTTCTGGTTTTAATTCAGCACCAAGTAGTGTGCATTAGTAACAAGTCAGTAAGGGAGTTTTGACTGCATAACTTTACATTTTTCATCACTCAGTTAGTTGTTTTGTCTAGATGACAAGGTAGCGAGAAATTCCTTTTTTCTTTTTTTTACTGGAAGGATTGTTTTTTTTGACTGAATTGAATAGATGTGTGTATTTGCTACACATAGCTCCATTTTGAATAATAGCTATACTAAGTTGGCTTCAACTGATAGCTGTTTTCCATGTCCTATAGGCATTTTGATTGATTTTTACAATTCACGGGTTCTTTAAATTTGCCTGAACACAATTCTTTCTCTGCACACATCAAAGAACACACACTGTATTTCATTATCTCAATTGATCGTTTTAACTTCTAATCTTCGTGGAAGGGTTCCAGTCACTTCCCTGACTCTGTAAGTCTCTTACTTTTGTTAGTTCAAGCCCCCTTTGCTCATTTTACTTTTGAAACCAAAATACTTCAAATGCTAAATTTGAAGATGGGGGAATTTATATATGATTTTTTCTCCTTCTATCTTGCCTCTAGGCTTCTCTGATGCTTCTGCCTGAATAAAGTCTTCGACAGTGCAGAAATTGTGTACTCCCACTTCTTGCACACAATCTATGATAAACATAGCAAACACGTAATGTCCATAATATTTTGAAATACTTGCTGATTGAAGTGCCCATTTCAAGAAGCTGGTTTCAAATGTCCCCATACCTCATATACTTTTATAGGCACAGAGAAAGTGAAAATAATTCTGCTCCCTCAAAAGGAGAATATATGGCATTGCGTGGTAAAGATTCTCTTTAAATTTGTTTTGAAATAACTTCCCATTTAGGGAAAAGTGTGAAAACAATAAAAATAATTCCCATTTGCCTTTCATCCAGATTCCCCAAAGGTAAACATTTTACCAAATGATATTTGTTATACCATTCTCTTTTACTATATATATTTTTTCTGAACGGTAAGTTGATAAAATTATACCATTTACCCCTAAATATTTCAATATGTATTTCCTGAAAACAGAGACACCCTACCTTAGTACAATTATCAAAATAAGGGTATTAACATTTCTATAATACTGCTATCTAAACACCTACAGATTTATTCAGAATTTTTCACTTGTACCAAAAATGTCTTTTATACCAAAACAAACAAAATAGTTTTTTTTTTTTTTTCTGGCCCAATATTACATAGTGCATTGGGTTATCCCATTTCTTTCATAACCTTTAAGCTAGAGGTGTTGCACAATCTATCTTTGTTTTTCCTCAACTTGACATTTTTGAGGAGTACAGGCCAACTATTCTGTAGAATGTCTCTCACATTGGGTTTCTTAATATTATCTCATGGTTACAATCAAGTATGCATTTTTGCAGGAATATGATAGAAGTGATGTTGTGTTCTCAGTGCATAAGATTGGGAGATAAATAATGACTCTTGGCCCTATTACTGGCAATGTTAATTTGGATTACAGTACTTGGTTAATGTTGTGTCTACCTGATGTCTCCAGTGCAAAGTTAATGATTTTTCCTTTGTATTTAGTGACTGTCTTGTGGAGAGCTATAGTGAGATTCCTGTTTCTCATCAAACTTCCACCCACTACTTTGAGCATCCATTGATGATCCTTGTCTATAACTATTATTACTATGGTGATTGCCAAATAGTGATTTTCTAATTGTATCATTCATTTTACATTTAATAGTTATAAGTATACCACCAAAAAGAGCTTTCTCTTTTCCCATATTTATGTATTGATATATTTATGTCTTCACGGACTCATGGGTGTTCTCATTTTAGTCTAAAATTTGTAATTGTATATCATTATTTGTCTTCATTATCAGTGTATCGGTGAAAGGTTCTATCAAAGTGGTTATGTCTCCTATTGATGTGTCCAGTTGTTTTTTAACGTTTTCTTACTATCACAAAAATATCTTCCACTCTTGCACTTTCCTTGCCCAAACCAGAAGAAACAATTTATGAAAGGAGCCTGAGTTCCTTTCAGTGAAGAAAGATATTTAGAACTAAGATCTGAATGCTAAGTACGCATATTTCTTGTTGCAGGCCAGTGCTTCTATAACTCTCAGTAGACAGAGCAGGTAAGTACCTGCACATACAAATAAAGCTTGCACAACATGTGCATGTATATTTATTCATTTATCTATCATTCTATTTAAAATAAATTTTATATAAAATTGACAAATTTCTTGAAAGATACAACAAACTGAAGCTGTGAAAAGAAGAAATTGAAATGCTGGATAATTCTAAATCTATTAAAAAATGCATTTATTACAAAAAAAATTATAAAGAGAACTCTAGATGCAAATAACATTTCTCGTGAAAGTGTCCTAAAATGTAATAAAAATAAACTCATCTCAAACTCTTTCAAATATAAAAGAATGGAGTGTTTTCCAGTTTGCTTTTTGAGGCCAGAAAACCTTGATTCCATACCTTTAGAGGACCTCACAAAAGAGAAAAGTTAAATTTCAATTACTTTTATGTATATATGTACAAAAATATTATCAAGTTTTATATCTATAAAGGAAGATTTTCAAAGAGCACAAAATTACATGTAATCTATGCTCATGGCTGTTCTTTTTGTAGAAATTCTATTTGGCTTTTTTATTCAACATATTTGTTTTTATTTCTACAGCTCTGTTGTTTCAATTTGGTTCATCTTTCTGATTTTATGCCTTAAATGATTAAAATATGTATTTTCAAAATCTTCTATTTTTCTAATATTTAGCGTGTCAATTAACCTTTTTGTTAAATCTGTTGAATCTCCCTCAAAGTAACGCTTTGGTTGGATTTGTCAGGTTGTATTGTATTTCTTCTCTTTTGAAGTCTAGTGTGCTCCCTGGGTTAACGGTTTTGAATTGGTTGGTACCTCTCTGGTTTCAGAAACTTTTTTCTTTCTGGAATTTGGGGATTTATCTTTCTGTCTCTTGAAATCTGATTTTTTTTCTCTTCCTCTCTCTCTCTCTATATATATATATTTACACAAATATATTTATATATAACCTCAGTATTTCTATGTCATTGGCTTGGAAAAGGCACCCAACTTTATCAGTCCAGCGCACAATTTTGCATTTCCACTTTTGAAATTATGGTTGGCATTTTAGAACACATATTTCTCGATAATGTTCTAAGCATGTTGTCCCCACTGATTCTTTAACACTAAGAAAAGTCCTCGGGATGAGATGCTTACCAATATTATCTCACATTTTAAAAAATTTCCTTTTTTGTTCTATGAGAAACCTGAGAGAGGAAGGGTTTGATAACTTGTCCCGTGTCATGTCATGTATAAGCAGCAGAGACAGGATTTTGGACTTACATAGTTGGATTATAGAGCGCCACACCATTAATATAGCAGCCCTGTTTTGTTATCTGTCTGTATCTTTTTTCCCCTTCAATTATGTTTCACTGATTCTCATGGGTAGAATTTTGATCTAAAATTTGTTTCGTTTCTCCCAAAGTATATGTTTAAAAGAAACAAAATTTGAAAATTTTACTTCATGTCTTCTCAGATTCCAGGAAGTAGTTGATGGTAGACTTTGAATATTTTTCTTGTTTATGTAAAAGTAGTGCGATTATTACCATCTTGGTGCTACAGTGTGAAGATTTTGTTTCCAAATAATTGCATTTGTTATTTGCTCCATTCGCCCATGATCAAAAAATTATTTCATCTTCCTTCTTACAATGAAACCAATTTTCTTCTTCACTGGACAGCTCTGACCACTGTCTCTCACATCAATAAGACTGTCTTACTTCTGTTGATATTTCTTAAAATTTCTGAAGAGGAAACCTATGCTTAGCACTTTCTCATATAATTTCACCTTAAATATTTTCAGACTTCACACTTAAAAAAATAAGTTCAAGCAATACACTGAGTTCTTTATATAGAGTCCCACATCACTAAGTTGCTGAGAATGACTTTATCAATAGACACAGGTCACTAAAACTTTTCAGAATATATCCAAAGAGGAAAGCCATGCTTAAAACCAGAAACAAATAAAAATGGAATATTCCAGCACTTAAAAAGTTTATTAATTGGGGCTGGTCCCGTGGCCAAGTGGTTACGTTCACCCGCTCTGCTGCAGGTGGCCCGGTGTTTTGTTGGTTCAAATCCTGGGCACGAACATGGCACTGCTCATCAAACCACGCTGAGGCAGCATCCCACATGCCACAACTAGAAGGACCCAGAACGAAGAATATACAACTATGTACCGGGGGGGCTTTGGGGAGAAAAAGGAAAAAATAATAATAAAAAAATCTTTAAAAAAAAATTTATTAATCAATTATTTTTTCATCTATTCATTAATTCATTCAATTGATAAATCATTATATATAAATGGATTATATATTAATATATTACATAGATTATTACATTATGTATATTAATATATAATATTTTGGATTACCTACTACCTTTTACATGCAGGGAATATCTTAAGCTCTGGGGATACAATGGTGATCAAGAACCATAGAATCTGGACATTCATAAAAATTTCTAGGGAGAAAAAAGCAAATTAATGAAGAAGATATTTATAAATGATCGTTATTAGGAGAAAATTCTCCATGGATTTCTCAGCTTTCTATACAGGTTGTGTCTACGGAGCAGAAGATGTGCTGGCAGACCAAACAGCCTTGGAAGCTAGAGGGAACGCTTTCCCCTGGACAGATTTAGAGATCTACTCACCTGGAAATGTCCACAGTAGGAAAGATAAAGCCCTCTCTGTCCCCTGCCCAGACCTTTGCTTGTATTCCAGGATGGTAAATCAAGAGGGCTTTCCCTCTCCCTTCCGAAGGAGAGTTTCTTATATTCAAGAGGAATGAGAAATCTCTCTCTTCAGAGAGGAGGCTGGGATTTGCCAGCAGCCCCATAAAATCGAAGAGTCTCGTGATTTCAGGCCTCCTCTCCGGTGGTGCCTCCCACGGCGCACGTAGGGGAACATCTGGCCCTCATCTGGTTGCTCTGTGAGAACTAGGGTGTAGGGAAGTGATACAAGAAGCTGCGTCAGCTACTGCTTCGGATCTTTACCTGTGGTTTGTTTTTGACTCAGCAATCTCAATCTTTCACTGAGAGAGAGAGATATATATATAAATATTTATCACTGTATAGAAATATACAATATATAAAAACATATTTCATATATATGTTTATATATGAAATATATTTCATATTTATATATACTATATAAAACTATATATTTCATATATATATCCCTTTGTGTGTGTGTGTGTATCTGTAACACACTGGCTGGCTAACTAATTAGCAAGCAGTTAAAAATCTCAGATCCTTCACAGTTTCTGATTTAACAATTATATGTGCCCAATAGAAATTACATTGGGTAAGATAAAGGAAATATGTGGATATATAGGTGGGGATGGACATATTTAATGGAAAGTTCTCAGCCAATGAAACTGAGACCCGAGGATAAGAAGGCACCATCAATGCAAAGAAAAAAAAATGAGATAAGAAAGAACACCAAGTATTCAAGGAAGAGAAAACATTATTAGCATGGAGGAAGCTTAAAAAGTCAGAGAGTGTGTTATGGAATACAACAGAGGGTAGTTTCTCATATGCTGTTGTGACAATGACTGCTGTAATAGAGAAGTGTCACTGTATTTGGCAATGTGAAATTCATTGGTGAAATTCATATGATCCACTTTAGTGAAGTGGCCAGAATAGGTGAGAGGAGCGGATTAATTGATAAGTAGGAGGTAAGATTACAGAAATACTGAGGCGTTCAATTCCTTGGAATTCTTTTATCCTGTGAAAAAGTGCAAAGAGAGAAATGGAGAGAGACTTAGGTTCAAGTAAATTCCTTCAGATATTACTTTTTTTTAAAGTTAGGGTAATTAAAGAGGACAAGGAACTATCCCGGGACATTAGTCTTTGACGGTTAAAAATCTATTGGCTGTTAAAGGAGATGCAGTTCTATACGGCCGATAGAATGCTGAACAATGTGGCCAGGTCCTAAAACATAGTCCTGGGTCTTCTACTTCTTAGGGGTGTTATCTCGGACAAATAACGACCTCTCTAATCCTCAATTTCTTTGTCTGTGCAAACAGAAAATATTCTGTACCTCCCTAGAGACTCGTTGTAAGATTAAAATGTGTTTAACTATGAGAACACGTTTTCAAAATCAGTAGAAGCTGTATAAATATAAAGACTTATTTCACCAGTTTATGTTGAAACAAAAGAAAAATAAAACTACTTGATATAATTAATAATGTACCAAAGGAAACCAAAATATGCAATATAATGTGCTTAAGCTTTTTAAAAATAGAATTCATTATTTTATTTTAATATGGAAAAATGTAAAACTCCTATAAGAATAAGGGGCAATGCTAACCAGGTCATGGCCAATCCTCATTACATCTCCATGTTGGTGGAAGTCCTAGAAATTAGTCAAAATGCTGATTTAGCAACTGTAATCTGTTTTATATATAAAACATCAGAGATTCAGAATAGTTAAAATACTTAAGAAAAATATAATGAATTGCGTAATTATACTTTTATACTAGAAGAGAAAGGGTGCTATTATCTTGATATTCAAGCTAACAATTTTCTAGGCTAAAAGTATGCTTTATGAAAAAATGTTGTTATATTTTACCAAACTTTTAAAATGATTTACCAGCTCTTTAAAGTGAATAAATTGCAAGATATTTTAGAGAAAATAATACAAATACTTTTGGTAAAGGTGACTCTAACAATATAAATGGTGACAACATTCCATAGGCTTGAAAATGTCTGGATATTTAACTATGTCTTTTAATCATCATTCAGTATCCTCTAGATCCAGGCATTAGGCTTTTCCTCATTTTATTAATCAAGTGCTTTACAAATTTTCCTGTGGGGACATTTGTTTATCAGCATATTAAATTCTATCTCATATGTTAATAAGAAATCCCCAAACAAAAAATAAAAAGAATACTTTTTTTCCTCTCTCTCCAGTTTTAGATTATTGCCTTTTCCCCTTTTATCTTGGAACCAGGCACTGGTTTGGGGTGAGTGGGAAGGGAGAGGTTTCCTATCTCCAAACTCTTTTGGCATGGTTTGTTTTATATCAATACAGAAGAAGGGGACAAATGCTGTTCCGCCACCATTTTATTCAAATGTTACCATTCTTTCCTTACTAATCTATAAAAATACTATCATTTTACAATTTTCAAAGATCTGGGTTAACCCATACATTTTGCATACTTGCAGGGCCTATATGTCTGCCTCTGACATCCCTGTTCTTTCTCTCTTGCTATTAATTTGCCACCCAACTTGACTGTTTCTAAGATTTCTAGGATTCCTCCCTAGTAGGGATAATATTGCAAAGCTTTGCCTTCAGGGACTCTCCAGTCAACACCCTTCCCCACTGTTCATTGAAAATGAAAAAGGGGAATGAGAAGGAACTTTTATGAGAAGAGACTTAGGGCCTCTAACCTAAGTTGTGCAATTTTGTGTTTTGTTTTTTAGAGACTTTGAATCACTGATTGTATTGTTATATTTCTAATTGTGCATATGACAGAGGCTTCTATTTTATTCTTGTATACAAGCATTATGTAGCCCAAGTTAAATCTCCGATTTTTACTCTGTCTGAATTTGTAGAATCTATATTCACCGGTTTGAGGATAATTCCTTGGTCTCCATGGCCTGCTAGTCATCAAATTGCTCTTTTCTATTTCTGTCATACTCCTTCTGAGATGCTTACTAGATGTCATACATCTGATTAAACACAATTTTGGAGAAATAGATCTATTTGATGGAACTAAGAGACTGCTGTTAAATGTTTCCTCTCAAATTGCTACTCTAACTTCTTCACTTGGCACTCAAAGTTTTATATATGGAATACAACAGAATTTTTATTAGGGTCAAATTTGTGATTAAAAAAAACACAAACACAGCACAACACTTTTCTCCAGTTGAAGGATATTGTCTAACATAAACATGGAAGGTTTACATTTCTTTTAAATCTGCCTTCGATTTTATTTCTATAAATGGAAGTCTGTTTTTCCTTAAATATTAAAGCCATGAATGTTGTTGGTGAGGAAGGAGTTAAAGTATCTGACCTGAGATCCATTCATTCCCTTTAGCAGGGTACAACCCCAGGGGAAAGAAAAAGGGGGCAGGTGACCTGACCTAATCTCCTTGTCGACTAGACCTCTGAGTAAAGAGACTAATGATATTTGCTGGGAGGAGGAGACCTTATCTGTAGAACCCCTCAGCAGGATGTTCCTGGCTGAAGGATTACTTATAGTAAATAAAATTGCAATCACTGGATTTATAAGGCATGGTTCCCTGGAGAATGTCATGTAAGCCATACAACTCTGTGGGTATAAAATAGAAATGTCACATAATTTAAATGCCTCCTGCTGTGTTAGGTAAAGCCACAAAACCTCCTTTGGAAACCTCATCTGTCATTCTGGGCGAGAGAGTGTGCTGCTGGTACTGGAAGGAAGGATGTAATGGGGTTGCCGGATTTAGCAAATACAAATACAGATGCCCAGTTAAATTTGAACTGGAGAGAAACAATGAATATTGTGTGTGTGTAAGTATATCCCACGCAATATTTGGGACTTACTTATACTTGAAAAAAAATGTGTTCTGTCTCTACAATTTAAACTTAACTGGACATCCCATATTTTATCTGGCAACTCTAAGCTGGAGAAACAGTTGGGATGTCCTAGGCATTTAACATTTATTGTCTTTGTCTTCACCTCTGAGATCATTAGTAAGCTTGATACTGGGTAATATCTCTGATTCATAAGTCTTATTTGACAATTTGATCCTGCGTGTAAGCTCAGCAGAATATATACGCATATGCACATAAATCAGTTTTACTCAATGCGTCACTAATACATTAAATTGCTAAAGTAATTGTTCATAAACCACTAACATATTACTCAGCTTACGTATCAACCAGGGACCAGATTTGTGCTCATATACATGCTACACAGATGCGCAAAACTCACCTCCATGTTTGAGGACAGTGACTGAGTTCAATTGTGTTTGCATATAGGAAGTGACCAAGTCAAATTCTTCCAGTTAAACTTATCACTCAGTATGTTGTAGATGGTAGATAATTAATAAATTGATCTCCAATTGAAGTGTTTGTTGATTAAATGACATGTTCTTCAATAAACTGTATACAGCTAAAATAGGATTGTAAATAATGCCAATAAAGTCTGATAGCATCTCCGAAGAGGTTCTGTGATGTGATATGTTAAATCAGCTCTTTAATAAGGAAGAATGAATAATGACCTGTCTTTTTTTCTCAAACTACCTCTGTCTTTCATACTTTCTAGTTGACTTTCCATATCTACTCCTCACCCTTCACTCTACTCTTTGTCCCTTAAAGCTGACCTCGATGGAATTCTTTAAGTTGGCTTGCCCTCCAGATTTAGTTTGCTTTTCTCAAATGCTGGCAAAAGCCGAGAAAGAAATCCTTAGCACTACCAGTGGCAATAGGCTTCTTCCTTATTCTAATGGGCTTTAGAATCTTTGATAAGCCCTACATTGGCTTTATATAAGATGACTATAAAATATCTTGAGTCCCTCAATATCATATAATTAATTAATTGATTTATATGCTTTTTTCAGACGCATTATGAGATTACTTAAGAAATATTAAAAAATTACAAAATTATATGATATAAAAAGCTGTATGAAAGAAAATATAAAAATTAGAGGGAAGAATGATGTGAGATGGAATTCAGATAAAGTGCATATCATGATGACCTTCACTTATACAATTTTGAGGAGTTACAAATTTGTCTAAAATATCATGAACAGTGGCCAGCCTCAGTAGCCTAGTGGTTAATTTCAACGCACTCTGCTTTGGCAGCCCGGATTTTATTCCTGAGTGTAGACCTACACGACTCATCTGTCAGTGCCCACACTGTGGAGGCAGCTCACATACAAAAAGAGGAAGACTGGCAGCAGATGTTAGCTCAGGGCAAATCTTCCTCAGCCAAAACAAAAAAGAAATCATGAAGAGGAAATTTTTACCCATTGCAATTCAGTGTGTCTACATGGAAAGAATATTGTTTGAAGACATTCAACGGCTCATAGGGCAAGAAGTGAATAGAAATTTTATAAGATCTTCATTAAAGCCTTTGTAATGTTAGATAACACATTAAACAAATCATTTTACAAAAGTACAAGTTTAATAGGGGTTTTATTTTGTTAGGATTTGGTTTTGTTTTGGCTTTTTGGTAGCTACTTTGTTTTGTTTGTTTATAACAATAGTACTGACATAAGATGGATAATTTACAGACAAGTGCAATTCAGATACAAGTATAAAAATTTGAGGGAAAGATTGAGGGTGAGAGAAGGAAGTGTAGTAGAATGCAATGTTGTCATCTAGGTAAATATTTTAGAATAAGTGAAAACCATTCTATTGGATCTTAGGTAACTGTTGAACTATAAGCATGAGATTTTACTCTGTGAAATGCCTCTTTTGCTGATGTCACACATGGCCAGTTGAGAAGAGGCTCACGGATATACATAAATTCACTACAATCACGGTGCGGGAGGAGTGAAGATTTTTTTGCAGAGGTTCAGAGACTAACAATGGCTTGTGCCTGAAGAAAACTCCTTCTCAGCCTGCCCTGAACTGAGGTGTTAGCAAGACCGTGCTTCCTCTTAGAAAATTATCTTAAAACAACCTGCCATGCTGTCAAATGGCTAAGAAGGGCAGAAAAGCTTGACCCAAGAGTCAATAAGTAGTAACTTTGTAATTTGAAGCTAGCTCTATTGATCAACTCAATCTCTGCTTTTTCTAATACATCATTAATAATATTAATTATTAGCTATTGGCATTAATATTACTCTGAACATTATTGTTGCTGTGGTATGCTTGCAAATACTGATGTTTCAAATAATGATGCAACAACTTTACCCAATAAATATTGCCACTTCTCGATGAATTGCTCCAAAATGAAGTGGCTCTTGAAAATTAGATGTTTTAGCATTCCCTACTAAGTGTCCAGCTGCTCATTAAGTATGAAAATGTGTTTCACATATGCTGGTCTTTGACCTTTCTATTTGTAGAGCATTTTACACTTATGATTTCATTACCTTCTCCAAAGCCCTGACAAGATTTGGCAAGCTTTGTAAAATAGTAACTTGATCAGCTTGCCTTAGGGCCACCCAGAAAGTCAAAAGCAGCCAAATAAAGGCAAGACCCCAGGCACTGTGGCTCTCTTTTTCCCTAAGTTGTACAAAAATATTTATGTAGCAAAAATGGTACTTTTTCCTTAGAAATATATTTCATATATATAAGTGAATTATTATTATTGTTAATAAATTACATAAAGAAAATTTGACACTATAGGTTCTATTGTTAATTTTTTAGCTATTAGTCCCAGTAAGTTAGAACTTCTGGGTCACACAGTTAGAAACCATTTGAAACTCATGATTGATAAGCAGCTGCCAGAAATACTAAGTTCTAAGAGAAAATATTTTACAAATTTTCTACTAAAAGTAATCTTTAGCACATGGCTTCTTCTTAAATGAGTATTTACTTTTTCTGAAAATTACCCAAAAATAGCTAAGAGGCTTATTAAATTAACTCCATAATTTATCTGAGATTATTTGCGTAACAGTTGCAGTGAAGCTTTCTTCTCTTGTGCTAAATCCATTCCAAAGATAATTGTAGAATGAAATCACAGAGCTTTACAAGCACAGAGTCCCAGAGGGATAATTGCTGTCCTTGCTATGTATGTTAAGAAGTTTAGATCAAAAAGATTAAGTGACTTGTTCAAGGTCACACAACTAACTGGTGAGTAGAATTTAGAGATCCTGACACCCACTCAATATGTTGTGTTTATGATCTATTTAATAGCTTTCTGTAAAAAAGCACTAAATAGCTTAATCACTTGATCACAAGGGTACATTGATTCGACAAGCCAAATATGACACAGCTTAAAAGGTGCGTTTTATGAAAGATGTTTAGCTTATCCTTGTTTACACAGCAAGGAACTTTGAGGAGTTAATTTCAAAACTGTAAGCTGCCTGAATCAACTCTGATGAAAAACAAATATAGAAAACCAAAACAACCTCTAAATATTCTAAGTAGATAAACTTAATAATATAACTTAGAAACATACCATCTTGTGTTTGCAGCTCAATGAAATGGAAGTTGATTCTAGATTCTTAATGTCAAGTCAGCTTACAAAAAGATCAACGAAGTAGAAAATAAATCCAAGTAATGGAAATAAGCCAGCATGATCACTCTAAATAAAATTAAACTTTCTCTTTCTTCAACTTTTCTTTTAGGGAGAGTGGACAGAAACTAAAATAGAAAATATTTGGTCTAGGGTAGAATTTTCAGTATACTCATTCTGCACCTGGATTGTTTAACTCAAACAACAACATCAAAATGGAAACTATAAATTCAGGAAGGAAATTAAGATATTTGTACAATTTCATTAATGAACATAAGAAAATGTTTTCAATAGCACAAGCTTGAGCTATTAGGATCTTGAAGGAATTTTAATCATTGTGAATTACTTGGCTGTGCTATGAAGAAAGACTTTAGAATCATCATAATAAAACAATACATGTATTTGGGATTTTTTCACATTTAGAATGAACCCATATACAGCCTTTTGTTCGTTAATGTATTATTTGTGTATATCTTTGTATATTAAGTTTGTACAACAAATTTAATTATGATAACGAACAGAATGTAAAGTGTATCAGCTGTGGCAATGTGAAAGTTTGACAGAGGTTAGGGGGTGGGAAGGAGAAAATCTTAAGGGAACAGAAGATTTAAAAATATTCTCCTTTTACAAAGAGAAGGGTCAAGAAGCACTGTCTCTAGTTAATAAAAAAGGAAGTAAAAGTTTAGATTATTATTCCAAGTTAGAAATTTGATCTATGGAACTAAATAGCATGATAAAAATATAGAAATGAAAAGGACAGCTCAAGTGTATAATTAAGACAAATTCTTTTCTGATACAGTATGCATACAACAGGTGGTATTTAAACTTCAAAAGTTAAGAAAGAAAAGTATAATATATTATTTAGAGATATAAGATTATCCACCAAAAGATGAAAAAATACTTTAAAATATCTGTTAATAAAAATACGCTGGGAAATGGGTAAGATATTTTTCCTTTATACTCTTTTATTTTGTAAATCATGTTTATATCTTAATAATTTTAGATTCAGTTATGAGTTCTCTATTAAAATAATAATTATATAATCGCCAGCACTGACTTAAAGTTGTTACTAGGGTAGTCCCTAATCTCTTACCAAATTTCTCTAAAACTAATTAGAAGTCTAAAATATATGACCATTTCAAACTATATTCAACTAGTATATTGCTGCAAAAATAGCCTGGGCCTTGGCATAAGCTTAATGGGAGAATTGGTGGTCTTTAGTAATACTTGAAATGAAGTCAAATAGTTCACAGAGTAGCATGGTTATTGGGAGCAAAGCAACTTAAGTGCAAACAGTGGATTGTTGACTATATTGAATTAAATCCGCCTCTGCATTCTGTTAGAAAAGGATTTCATCACTGAAAGACAAGTTAAAATAACATATCTAGAGTCTAGTTGTAGACTATACCTATATCTAAGTTTGACTAAAAATGTTAGGCATTTTGGGAAAATAGTTTTATGTATTCTAATACTTATAATCTTATAAATTTTTATTATTCACTCATTGGGAATATTTAGTATCAGGAATAATGTTTTTTAAATCCAGAGAACAAATGAGAACCATATATTCTAAGCAATTAAAATTAACCACATATTATTTTAGTGTTATTAATAGTATAATATGTCAGTGTGCTATAGTCACCTTTTTATGCAATATTAGCATGTTTAATATATTTTTGAAAGGTAGGTATATTTTATTTTTGATTAACAATTTTAATAATAATATAAAATAGTGGAAAACATTTTAAGCAAGATTTTAAAATCTGAAATGATATTGCATTATAAAAATGTCTCAGATTATTGGAAAATGTAAACAGTGCCTATGGATTATTTTGTTCTATAGGAAAATATAATGTATACTTACATGTGATGTACAAGTTATTGCTTGAACATCACAAATCTTTCCTAAGCTGTGTTGCTTGTCAGAAATCTTTATTTTATTCTCAGAAATGCCAAAGTGGTTATGCAGCAGTTGGTGAATCATTAACTTCTCTGAGCTACAGGTTCACCATAAGTTCAAATTGTGAAATTCTAAACAGTGAATTATTTTTTTACATTTTTAAGTTTTTAAATTATCTTTTAGAAATCTTTCTATCCTCCAACTTAAAAACACGAGCAACTAAATTACAAAAGTAAAACAAATGAGTATGTCATATTAGTTCTATTTTAGTGAATGATGACAGTAGGTTAAAGGATCCTCTAGCAAATTATAAAACCCATGGTAACCAGAAATATATCATAAATGAGTTGGGAAGGAATAGCGTGAAACAGTGAGTGTAGTGGGCTTTGTTGGGTTACAGAACACATGATTCTTCAAAAATGGGCAGCTACTACATAGATTCAATTGATGCCCTTTGAGAAAGTAGACCTTGTGTTGAAGGTCTGCAGTTTCTCTACAGAATCCATAAATCTAAATTTTGCTGTAAATATTTAATTTTTAAATGTGGACAGATAATTTAAATTATCTGAGTCTAACAAAAAAGTCTGCTGGCCATGTATGCCCCATAGACAATAATATTTTCCTTGTGTTTTTTACTGTTTCAAAGTTCACTAGAATACGGGTTTTTGATCCAACAATACTTGATGGGATACTTAATAGAAATATTTTAACACATTCATTTTGATTAGTGTTTACATTAATTTCTTTGAATATTTAATTTTAGTATTAAGATTAAAAGAAGTTATTCTTTATAACTTATTCAATGACTTGTCTTAACTTATATCAAGATAATACTTGATTGAGCCATTACCAGACACTTGCATCTGTAACTGCATTCTATCCCTAAGACTTTCCCATCCAATAGCTTTTAGCATGATCAGAAAACTTATCATCTTTGGATCTGAAGGGAGCAGAATATTAATTGTAAAGTTTGGGAGGTAAATATGTTTTTAAAGTAATTCTATGGGGCAAATGAAATGTGGTGATGTACCATAACGGGGTAGAGTACCTTTCCTGTAGCTCAGTTTGAATGACACCTGAAGTAGAAAAAGCAAATACATGCTACAATTTCTAATGTCAAGAAGTAGAAAATGCAATATTTATAATGTTATTCAACTTTCCAAAAGCTAAATGCCTGTGAAGCAGACGCATGCACACACACACACACACTCATATTAAATCCAAATATTAAACTTAGTTTGTAATGAATAAATTTTGTTGGAAGTCACTCAGGTCTGGGCTTCTGATGTTGTTAGAGCCCCATGGGTAGTGTGTGTGTGTGTGTGTGAGACCCACTATCTATCTACCATGTGCCTAGAATATTGAGTGACATATGATAGGTTCTCAATAAATATTTGTTTAATAATTGAATTATGTTTATGAGCTCTTTATGGCACATTTTTGACAAATGTATTCTTGTCTCGCCTACCAGCATACACGTAGAATGGCAGGATTAAAGACATCGTTGGGAATTGCAGTAGGAAACAGCGCTCTCAGAACCATATGCACTGTGGTAGGGTGACAACAGAAAAGACGGTCTTACAGGCCATCTGCACAGAAGGATCTGAAGGTGAAGGGAGTACGCTATTTATATAAAAAGAGAGAGGTGAACCAAACAGGTCATGCGAATTATCTACACCAGAGAAATAAAACAGCTTTTCTATCAGTGAGCTTACTGAGTCTTCTGTGTTTGTTTTGAACAAAAGATTGAAAGAGTGCTGTGTTATTCAGGTTCAAACCCTTCTCTGACCTCTCAACTTTTACAAGATGCCTTAACAACTTTAGACTTTTTAGTTATTGGTTCAAAGATAAAATGTTATGGGTGTGCACAGGGTTTGTCTCCTCAGTTGCAAATAAATTGAAGCAAAACTAAATTCAATTTAATTTTCCTCTGGCACAGTGGGTGATCATGGAGATTGGCCATTTGCAGTTCAAAGAAACTGAACTATGCTGTGCTTTCTGGATAAAACTTTTTCTAGCCATATGTATCCCATATGATATACTTGTACCATGCTTAAATCACGTTCCTTCTTTTTCTCATTAGGGTAAGGATTGTAACTTTAATATGATTTTGATATTTATAAATGAAAATGTTTATTTTCAGTGCAATTTTTCAGATAAGATTACAACATATCTTAACTGCTATAAAGCTGGTGGTGTCCACATTTACACAACTATTTCATGTAGTTATTAAAATTACTAAATCTTGTCTTATCTATATTTTATAATATTAAAATTGCCACAATTTGTAAGTTTTACCCTAAATGAACTCTGAAAAAGTAAATAAAAATATTTTTAGTTAATAAAACAAATTCAATGTCTAAGTCACAAAAAAATACATACTTCTCTATATAGAGTCCAGAGTATAAAACTTACCTCTCTTGCTTTCTGCTTTTGTCCCATACAGTAGATCATTGGTATATTACTTATCATGAAATGAGCAAGACAGTCATCAAAATAAAGTTTGAATGCTAAATCAGGAAGTCCCCAAACCTCATTCTGTCATTTGCTATGTCAAACACCCAACTCAGAGACCCTTAGATCTGGCAGAGACTTAGTATATCATTTTGGTTCAACTTAACATTTATATATTTTGGATTTACTATACATTTACTATATACTATATATACGGTTCTAGCTACTGGAAAGCAAAGTTAAATTTGAGTAGATCCCTAGTCCCCAGAGGCTACATTTAGTGAGGAATCATAATTTCTCCCAATGTAATCTCCAAGCACCTGGATCAGTATTGTCAAAGAAGTTCAGTAAAAATGAAGATACTGTGGCCCGACCTTAGAGCTAGTGAGGGAGAATATTTGAGACTAGATCCACAAATCTGCTAATTTAACAAGCAACCAATTTTAAAGCAATTGGTCTAGTCTAGCCCCTTAATTTTAAGACTTTTAAGGTAAAGAAATTTTGTTTCAAATAATCTGACTTGGCTAGTCCACACAGTTAGTTAATAACTTGGCTAGCAAGCTATTAAATTCAGCACATCCTTTTATTTTTCTCTCCGATCCAAACACACACTACCATCCCCATACACCCATAAGGAAACACAAGCCTCCAGTATTAACAGCCAGGCATTGCACCACTGCACTAGCAGCAGGACTTTATCTTACTGTATTCCTAATTCAAATTCTATGCCTCTGTTGCACACAGCGTGAATTACTCAATGAAATACTGACAGAGGCTCGTGGATAAATATATTGGAATATTTGATGCAGAAGGGCATTCTATGATTTCATAACTTTTCAAGGGTTGTTTAATTGAGGATTATACATAAACTCAGAGCAACTCAAATCCATATTTCATACTTTTGTGAAACATACCTTCATATATAAGAGATTACTTATATTTAAAATAGAATGCAGAAGCTTTTATATTGGAGAAATTTTCATTGTATTTACTTATAGATATTTTACTCCCAGAAAAATTCCAAAATACCAAAGAAGGGAGAAGAGAATTTTTTCCCCACTTAGGATGTAGAAACCTGCAGGAGAAGGTCTCTCAGATCCTAATAGTAAGAAAAATGAAATAACCTACATAATCATAAATTTTCCCGTCAAAGAGCTAAAATTGCAAAACAACCAAGGAAACTGATACCTGAAGAGTGACAAGCTTCTCTGAAGAGAGGAAGCATATGGATTGTTTCATCATTAAGGCAGCATGGGAGGAAGAGGTGGCTACTCTGAAAGCTGATCACCAGTAATCAGCCAAAACTGTAATGACTGACTCTAGGCCAGTTATTGAATCTGTGGAATAGCATGAGTTTAGAAAGGAGTTTCTCAACTTTAGTACTATTGCATTTTGCACTGGATGATTCTGTGTTGTGGGGGGCTGTCCTGTATATCGTAGTATGTTTATCAGCTTCCTTGGCTCCAGGTTGTGACAATCAAAATTGCCTTCAGACCTTTTCAAAATTTACCTGGTACAAGGAAATATTGTTCCATGCTGAGAACCATTGATTTGAATAACTGAAACTCCAGACACAAGGGGACTTTGCACTCAATCACAAGCTTTTCTTCCAAGGAAATCCACTGGTTGTTTACAAGAAAGATTGGAAAGAGGGACAGGAAACCACGAAGTCCACCCTTAGTAATGCAGACCAGGACGTAAGCAACTGCCACCAGTGACAGAGAAGAAACATTGTCCCTATTGCCAGCCTCATCTCTCAGATGCAGAAAAGCCTTAAGCCACTCTGGGAGGGATAGTGAACACTCTTGCCCTCAGAACAGCTAGGGGGAGGTAGTAACAAAACCTTTATCCTCTTGTGGGGTGGGCACAGTGGGAAATCCTTTTTCCTGCCTTCAGGATACAAGCCAAGTTCCAGTGCTTCAGGAGGAAGAGTAGAAGATTCTTGTCCCCAGTGCTAGGACAAGGAACTTCCCATACTTAGTATGATGCATGAAACACAACAGAGGACTTTTACAGCTAGGTGCAGGGCAGGAAATCCTCTTCTGTCAAAGAATTGCAGAGACAGAGTGCAGAGTTTAGATGCCACGTTAGGGAGGGCATGTCAGAATGGGGGCGGAAATGTTTAGATGGCACTGATTCTGACGCCCACATGTGGAGCTTATAACACATACAGGAGAAAAATCTATACAACAATAGCACAAGGGATGGGATGTGAATATATAGTCATAAGGTTCTTAGGCAATTTATGAAGTGATATTCTATGATTTGAAAGTAGACCATGATAAGTTAAAGATGTGAGTTGCAAACCCAAGAGCAAGCACTAAAATATTTGCAAAAGAGTTATGATTAATAAAACCAGAGTGGAGAAAAAAAGTAGTGTCAAAAACTGGAGAAATATAAATAGTCTAAAAATCCACATCAAAATGCAGATATTGTCAATTGGATAAATAAGTAAGACAACGCTGTGCTATCTACAAAATTTCCTTTTTAAATATAAAGATAGATTTAGCTTAAAAATAAAATGGATTAGATAGAGAGAGAGCGAGAGAGAGATCTTTACATGGTCAAAAGGACTTGGAGATGTGGTTAAATTAAGCATCTTGATATAGCAAGATTATTCTGGATTATCCAGGTTGGCCCAATGTAATCACAGGGGTCCTTATAAGAGAGAGGCAAGAAGGTTAATTTCAGAAAAAGAGATGTGACAATGGAAGTAGAGGTTGATGCGATACACTCTGAAGATAAAGGAAGGGGCCAAGGATTGTAAGTGACCTCTAGAAGCCAGAAGAGGCAAGGAAACAGATTCTGACCCAGAGCCTCCAGAATAAAAACAGTCCTGCAGACACCTTAATTTTAGCCCCGTAAGATTCATATCAAACTTCCAACCTCTAGAACTGTGATATAATAATGTGTTATTTTAAGCCACTAAGTTTGAGGTAATTTGTTAATAGCAATGAGAAACTAATACAATTTGGCAACTAAACAACACATTTCTAAATAACTTTTGGTTCAAAAAATAAATTACATGGGGAATTTGAAATTAAGTAAAAATGAAATTAAGTAAAAAATTGAGAATATAACATGAAAATTTCTGAGAGTTAGGAAAAAGCAATGTAAACAAGGAAATGTACAGCATTAATGCTGATATTAAAAAAGGAAGAGTTGTCACAAACCAATAATCTCAACTCTCATCATAAGAAACTAGAAAAAGAAGAACAAATTAAATCTAAAATGAGAAGGTAGAAAACAATAAGCATAAAAGCAGAAATCAAAGAAATTTAAAACAGAAAAAATAGAAAAAATCAATGAATCAAATTTGCTTTTGGAAAAAATCAGTAAAATTAATAAATATCTAAGCCAAATCTCCAGACTATGTATACATTGGAGAGGAAACGCAAGTTACAAATGGCAGGAATGAAGGTGGGGACATCACTACAGATCTTATTAATACTAAAGCAAAATATATTATGAATAATTTGATCACAATAAATTCACCAAATTAGATGAAATGGACAAATTCTATGAAAGATCTATGAAAAATAACAGAACTCACTGAATAAGAATTAACAACGCTATGGGAATTAAACTGATTAAATTTATTAAATACTTTCCCACAAAGAAAACTGCAGGTCAGATGATTTAAGCAGTGAATTCTACAGAACATTTGCGAAGAAATAATACTAATTCTCATAAACACGAACACACAAATCCTTTATCAGTACTAGTAAGTAAAATTCAGCAGTATATTAAAAAAAAACAATAAACCTTGACAATATAGGTTTCATTCCAGGAATGCAAAATTGGTTCAACATTTAAAAACCAATCCGTGTAAATAACCCTCTCGACAGACTAAATAATAAGTGATCATCTGGGATGGAGACAGATATTTGACAAAATTCAACATATGTACATTATACAAATTTTCAGCCTCTAAGAATGGAAGGAAACTTGCTCAACTTGATAAAGGTAATCTGTGGGAAACATACTTACATTGTACTTAATAGTAAGAGACTGAATGTTTTTCCCCTAAAATCTCAAGGCAGTGATATTCACTTTCATTACTTCTATTTAATATTGTACCAAAAGTCCTGGACTTTCAGTGAAATAACGTAAGAAATAATTTAAGAAAAACAAATAAAAGGTATAAAGATTGAAAAGAAGAAATAACACTGTGATCGTGCGTGTGTGTGTGTGTGAGAGACAGATAGAACGTGAACTACATAAAATATTTAAAATAATCTGGGAAAAAACCCGACTCACTTACACTAAGTGAGTTTATGCAGGTTTCAGATCAATTAAAAAAATAAAAAATATCAACAAAAAAATCAAATGCGTATCTAGATATTAGTAATAACAATTGAAAAGCAATGGAAAAAACAGTCATTGATTGTAGCATTAAAAAAACAGACAGCTATAAATCTAAAGAAAATATGTGAAAGAATTGTATGCTTAAAACCACAAAATATTCTTGAAATTAAAGCAGATCCAAATAAATGGAGAAATATCTAGAGTTTATGGACTGGAAAATTCAGTATTGTTAAGTTAGCAATTTTCTAAATTGATATATAGATTCAATGCAGTCACAATTAAAATATCAGCAGGGTTTTTGTACACATTGATAATTGAAATTTTATGTGGAAATGTAGAAGGCCTACATTAACCAAACAACTTCAAAACAAACTTATTATAAACTATAATAATCAAGTTAATACAGAATTGGCAAAGAGATAGACAGTAAATAGAGGCTTAAAAGACGTAATAAATAAAAAGAGGTAGATCAATAAAACAGAATACAGTGTCCAGGTATATTTATATTGAATTGAATATACATATATATACACACGTATATATTGAATATATATACTAAATTGAATATATATATTCAATTGATTTTTTTTTTTGAGGAAGATTAGCCCTGAGCTACCTACTGCCAATCCTCCTCTTTTTGTTGAGGAAGACTGGCCCTGAGCTAACATCCATGCCTGTCTTCCTCTACTTTTTACACATGGGACGCCTACCACAGCATGGCTTTTGCCAAGCAGTGCCATGTCCACACCCGGGATCCAAACCGGCGAACCCCGGGGCGCTGAGAAGCAGAATGTGCGAACTCAACTGCTGTGCCACCAGGCCAGCTCCTATTCAATTGATTTTTACAAAGAGAAAGATGCTAGGGTAATTCATTGTGAAAAAATAATCTTTTCAACAAATGATGCTGGATCAATCAAGTATTCATATAAAAAATGAACCTCAACTCATATCTTGCACCATATATAAAATTCGATTTTAGATAGATAATAGATCTAACTATAAAACCTAAAACTATAAAGTTTCTTTAAGAAAATATGGGGGAAAATCTTCATGATATTGCATTCGGAAATGATTTCTTCTGTATGAGACAAAAAGCATGAAAAATAAAAGAACTAATCAATTGGACTCTGTCAAAATCTAATACTTATACTATTGTAAAAACATCATAAAGAAAATGAAATAGCAAGTCATAGACTGGGAGAAAATAATCACCAAACACATTTTTGATAAAGAACTTTTGTCCTGAATATATAAACATTTACAATGTAATTAAAAATCAATCCAATTAAAAAATGAAGTAATAGATTTGAATAGACAGCTTATTAAAGAAAAGATGATTGGCAAATAACGTGAAAAGCTGTTCATCATTAGTTATTTGGGAAATGCAAACTAAAATCACTGTGAGGTATCATGACATACTGCCAGAATAGCTAATATGCAAAAATCAGAAAGTTTAAAAAGCTGGCAAGGATTCAGATCGGCAAGAAATATTGCACATTGCTAGTGAGAATGCAAAATGATGCAACCATTATGAAAAAGAGCATGGCAGTGTCTTATCAACTTAGACATATGATAAGATCCTGAAATCCTACTTCTAGTTATTTACCCTAGACAAAGGAGTGCATATGTTCACACAAAGTCTTGTACATGAATTTTTATGACTGCTTTATTCACAATAAGCCTAGACTGAAAGCAACTCAAATGTTCATCAATTTGGTATTGGGTTTAAAAAAATATTTCAGTCTATGAATACTTATTACAATTCAGAAATAAAAAATAACGATGAATCACTAGCATAAGCAAAAAAAGGGCTAAATATCAAAAATAGGCTAAGTGAAATAAGCTAGATACAAAAGTCTACACACTGCATAGTTATTTGACTTTCTAGAGAAGGCAAATTGTAGGACAGAAAGAAGGTCAATGATTGCCAGTGCCTGACTTTGGCAGTGGTGAGAAGTTGATTTCAAAGTGACAAAGGGAACATTTGAGATGATGAAAATATCATATATCTCAATTGAGGTGGTGGTTACACCACTGCATAAATTTGTCAAAACAAATTTTATGTAGTAGTGTATATCAATAGATGGTGAGGTTTATTGTATGAAAATTAAACCTCAGTAAACCTTAGAAAAAGTAAATGGAGTCTCTTTAGAAATGTAAAAGTCGTACATATTGCTAAATAATCCTGAGGAAAGTTTGGAAGTATTAGAGAGAGAGTCCATAACAGGAACTGGACCCTCTCCACCAGCAGCAACCTGCTTCTTCTATAATGAGCTTGATTAAGGGATCTTTTAATTTTTGGCTTGAGCATAAATGTTACATGTAACTGAAATTGGAGTAATTAATTTATATATAAGAAGTGAAAAATAATTTTCTCTTCCTAGATTCAAGAAATGTAGCATAGACGGCTCAAAGAAACATATTTTCCTTTCCTTACTTACTTTGTTTTAATTACAAAACTAATACATTGGTTAAAAATTAAACAAGATAATATAAATTAAAAGAGAAATACTCCTAATATCTCTTCAAAATAATCCCTCTGCCACTACGCCATAAAGGCGTTCATTATGGAGACAAGTGAACAGCAATTTTGGATATCCAACTCTATGTCTGCTCTTTACAGGTGTAAATTAAGTTGAGTCTGTTAGGTCTACCCTGTAAACTCAACTATGCTAAATTTCATGTGTTCCCACGAAGATGGTAAGCTTGTTAAATACTCCTACACCCAGCAAACCTAGAGGGATCAAGAGTGGCTTGACAGAATTGGGCATCCACCTCTCTGACCACTCAGAGTCCGTATGGACATTCAGGCTCTCCAGGTGCTAAAAGTCTCTTCTGTGCCCATCTGCAACTCTTTTGTACCCTGCATCCTTCAAATCAAGTAGCCCATTGTCCCTGCATCTTGGAGCTTCATGCATTGCCTATAATCCACAACCCTGACATTACTTGTGTATTGAAATAATAGCCCTCAGAGTTAACCCCTATTAGGGTTTAGGATTCAAGATATTTGGGGGAAAACAAAACTATTAAGAAATCTGAAATGTTTGAATAAAACTGAGCTAAAGGTAAATATTAATCTGGTATGTCTGGAAAAAATAATCACTGGCCTGCACTTGGAAATGCTAGTGAAAAATGAAGCATTTTAGGTCTCTAATATTGAGAAAATGATTTTTCTATATATAGAGAGATTTTGTTCAGTCTAATAACAATTGTAATTGATCATCCAAACTTTCATTTATTGTAAACAGCTTGAAATTGACCACAATATTTTGCCAAAACAATTATTATTTGAAAATAATTAAATAATAGGTATTTGAAGTATGGGTTTTCGATAATGATTTTCTGCATTAGATGTATGGAAACCTCATATATCTAGACATTTAGTGTGCTTCTAAATCATGTATTTTATAACGCCTTGGTCAGGAGAAATTCTTTTTGTTTGTGAGATAAAGTATTGATATTTTTGCTTTAATTATAGATTGATTTTCTCCTCACTTTGAGTAACATTTCAGCAATGTTGTAACAAGTAATTTTCATCTGATGTCAGAGAAATTAATATATTCACCTTCCAGACATACATGTACGGAGATGACCTGTTTTTCATTGAGCCTTTTGAAACCATGGGTTTCATCTCTCATTATACCAGCAAAAATCCCCCAGGTCACATTCTGTCCTACAGCTGTTGCCAAGTTTCACAGCCTTCTTGGCTCTGGGAAGGGTCTATTGCTTTCTTTGCTCACCTGAATCTACCATGAGGCCCAGTCTGTTTCTGACAATCCATTTCTATTCTACTGTTTCCACACTATTTGTAGTGAGAGGGATTATCTTACAATTGCCACCTCCCTGAACTTCACACAAAGAGTGGGTGCAAGTCTTTTCATTAGAGTCTTAAATTTATTTGGAGATGTTGTGGTCTCAACATCAGATGTGGGACGGAGGACAAAGAAGGATCAGGTGCATGACATTGGCATCTAGCACGCTTTTTGCATTCCTTTCAAATCTCTTCTTTAAAAAGTAGTGGTAGTGGTCGCGGGTTGGGGGTGATCGCTGATGTCCAAGCTTATCTGCTCATGCATATTTAATTTTTATTCTATTTTATTTGAACTATATCTTCTTTGGGGGAAAGTTTGCTTTTCAAACATAAAGTTGTGAATTTGGCATTTGGGTCCAATAGTTACCCTTGGATCACTCCCCTCCCTTGGGCAATGCCAGATTCATATCTCATAAGCCAAAATAAGGAAATAACAGAGTTAATTGGAAATTGAGAAGGAAATTAACAGAATTGGCATCTGTTAATACTTCATATATTATCCTATTATTCTTTTCTTACACATTTTTGTGGAACTCATTATTGAGGCAGTTTTTATGAGCTTCCCACTTCATGTTTTAGGTCAAACACACTTTTTAGTGTATCCTTACTGATTACACATAATATTTTTATTAAGCCATGAAGCTAAAACTATAACATGTCATTAGCATGAGAATGGCTCTTGAAAATATAATGAGACTATAAATACATATTGAAATAATATTTTCATTATATTTTAGAAAAGCCTTAATCTAGCACTCTACAGCATGAAGGATTTAAATCAGATATATAAAAGAAGTGGTAAAGTGGGGGCATTGAACACTCTCTGTTCCATAAATTATTCAGTCATGATTTTTCTTTTTTTAAAAGTCAAACATGCAAAAGTACCCCATGTTGTACTTGAGTTAACTCCACAAAAGTCTTTATATCTCCCAGTAGCTTCATCATAAGAATTGGCAATGAGAATTAAAGAAAAAAGGTGAAACAGGCAAATCTCAGAATAATACTTTTTTTGGTTAAATAATAATTAAACCACTAGGAATGACATTAGCTAACAGCATGAAAACTTCCCAGAAGAAGCTTACCTAAAATGGATTTGGAAACATTCAAGGTGCCTCCCTGGATGCTATTATGAAGTAGTCACATTAAAATGTATTTCAAAAAAACAATTAGTTTGTCAGATATGTTATTATACACACTTACACTATGTAGCACGATTTTGTGATGACAATGCAACTGTTTCTCAGCTATCAAAGCTGTAAGGAGAAGTGATGATTTCTACATCAATAAAATTTTTTAGATGAAGGAAACAGAATCATCACTAACTACCCTAAAATAGAAAAAGAGGAAACAAGAGGGTCTCAGAAAAATACAATAAATCTTAAACAATTATAACTATAAGTTTATAAAATCATGACATTTTTCCTTAATAAATTAGGTCAGGTGAGTAGAATCAGGATGGATTTTTGAAAATGTTTTGAATTATTTATTCTTTTAAGAATCCTTCCTTTTGGCATCTGTTTATTTTATCATTTTACTTTTCACTTTGGACCCTGTAGGAAGCCAGTGAGTCAGCAACTGGGTGAAAAGACAAAAATATGAATTAACAGTTTGGGTAACATCTTTCTACATTATTCTAGCTTTGTTAACCTGAAATGATTTTGTCATGTTTCTTTCCTATTTAGATTGCTCTGTTTCCAGTATATGGGAGATCTAATAAAATTTTCGGATTTACCAACTTACTGTGCTAGAGAAATCAAATTTTCACATTAAGACACATCAACCTTAAAAGGAATTGGAGAGTAATTTTTTTTAATCGATTCACAGTATATTTTTGGAGTCACATTACCTTAAGACATATGAACTATAATAGATTGTTAAATTTCTTAAAGAAAGCAATCTGCAGTCATTTAGTTTCATTTGTATTGCTGTTGTTACTTCAGAGAGATTTCCCTTATAAGAATGTGTACATCTGTAAAGATCTCTGCAAGCAAGTATATGCAGTTACATAGATATGTGTGTGTATAACATAAATACAAATTGGTACAAACAGACAAGTGGTTGGAAAGATAGTTTCTTTCTCTTTTCACAGTGTTTATTTAAAATGCACTTTGTAGTCAAGACTCATAAGAGGCTTTGATTTGAAGAGGTTTCCTTTTGAAGGTGACAAGCTAGCTTTCACTACAACATTAATCCTCTGGCTATTTATCAGAAACTAGAGACTGCAAGGACATTGGAGATTAGAAATATTATATACTCAGAGAATAAAGAAAATCCTACTTCTTGAACTCAAGGATTTTTTCACATTACACAAAATCATTTGGAAAGTACATGTTTAGAATTAAAATGGAAGTGTGAACCTTCAAACATTTATAATAAACAGATTACAGAAAGCTACCATTTAGTGAATTTCTTTTTAAATGTTTTATAAAGGTCCAGAAACTGCACACACACACATACACAAATGATTAGTGCAAAGAACAGTTTTAACAGCTATGGCAAAAGGAAAGATTATTTAAAAGGTTTTAGTCAAATTATTTATTTTGATATTGCTAAGTTAGTCCCTAAGGCAAAGTAAAGAGAAAAAGCAGAGTACACAGAAGAGGTGCTTTCCTGGGAGGGTTGCTCAGAAGGCATAAGGGAGAGATTAGTTCGCGGAAGTAGTCAGTAAGTTTCACAAATCTTGATTCCTCCATATTTGTGCGCTCAGAATATGAGAGACTTCAGGAGAACGTGAAAAATGCAATGTCAAGTCAATACATCATGAGGAACTAAAAAAAATAGTTCCAGTGACACAGGATTTCAGAATTATGGCTTTTAGACTTTTGAAAGTAGAGATCATCTACCTCAGCGGTGTCATCATCTACCACGTTTGCTAATGAGAATGCTGAAATCCAGAATGGTGTGTCCCGCAGGATCACACAGGATGTAAATGGAAGTGGCTGCTATGTTGTGGAAGAGCTACTGGCCTGACAGTAAAGGGAACTGAATGTTAATTCACTAAAATAGCGTTATTAAATAAAATAACTAAGCACACCCTTCATTTCTGTAGTTGTAAAATTAAAATGGTTGGACTAAACTGTAACAATTAAAAGGAATAAACAAAACATATATCAATCTCTAAATTGAAAAAAATAATTTTCAGAACAGCACACATAGTCCGATATCATTTATATGAATTTAAAGTAATCAACACACTATTATGTATTGTTTATGAATAGACATGTGAACGTAAAAAATAAAAATGGGGGGCCGGCCCTGTGGCTGAGTGGTTAAGTTCATGTGTTCTGCTTCTGTGGCCCGGGGTTTTGCCAGTTCAGATCCTGGGTGTGGACATGGCACCACTCGTCAGGCCATGCTGTGGTGGCGTCCCACATAGCACAACCAGAGGTGCTCACAACTAGAATATACAACTATGTATAGGGAGGCTTCTGGGAGAAGAAGAAGGAAAAAAAAAAGATTGGCAACAGATGTTAGCTCAGGTGCCAATCTTTAAAAAAAGGAAAATTCACCTTCCATTTGTAGAAAAGAAATAAAATTTTTAAAAAAATGGACTAGATGAAGACACACCAAACTCATGCTGGTGGTTGCTTCTGAGATAAGGGTAATAAAAATGTGGTTGGAGTGTGTGGTTAAAGAAACTTCACTTGTATCTGGGATTTAGTTTTTCCAATTGTAAAATGTGTATAATGACAGTATGTACCTCATAAGGTTGCTGTGAGCATTATATGAGCTAACATAGTAAATATGTACTAGTGTGATAATAATATGCTATTTTTATTATCATTAATATTTTATAATTGGGACATCATATCTATCTCTGGAACTTATGATATTCAAATACACTCCAGGTAAATCCTGGATCTTCCTCTATTCCCAACACTGTAGCAAGTACCATGGGAGACAGAAAAACATTTTTTTCCAGTTTTTAACACAATAAAAGCTCTGTATTTACCAAACTATTGCAGGATACATTGAGAGGAAAATGCCTGTGTATCATTGATGATTTTTATAAAATCGTTTATTATTTACTAATATGAATTTTACATACATGGAGAATATCATATAGATATACAAGCAAGGTTTGTCAAATTGCATGTCAATTTTAAATTTAATATGTTTTTAGTATGTAATGCAGAAGGCTGCAATTATCTTAATGCAGCACAGTTGGTTATTTAATTTCTGTGTGTGGCATTAATTCTTTACCGCAAAATTCATTACAATTTCTATTTCATTATCTTTTACCTAACCGTGTTTTCAATAATGAGATATTTTTCAATAAAGTATGTATTATAATGTTAACTTGAAATAATACTCTTTGCTTGTATAATTTGTAATGAATAAAGGAATGATATTTATTTGAAATATTACTTTTAAATTCAATATTTTACTCTTCCATCCTCTCAGATTTTAACTATACTTGATCAATTTTTGTTTATAACAAATATATTGATTAGAAGTAGGTGAAAATATATACCCTAAAGAAGCTTATTTCAATGTTGTAATAATTTAGAATTCTAGTCTATCAGTAAATACATGGAAATATTATTTGCATTTCCTAGTTATAATTTAAACGTGTTTAATCAAATGAAGAAATTTTCACGTTAATTTTTAAGAGTAAATTTAAACCTAATCAAGCAATGGTATCTTGATTCTTCAACAAATGATAGTATGGACTCCAGAGCAATTATTTCAATGTGGCACAAAAATTAGCAGTAGTTTAAATAATATATGCACCAATTCACATAGTGAAAAAGCAATAATTTTATTTTATAGCTCCAAGGAGTTGAATTTTAATGATCACTAAACTTCTAAGCAATTCTTTAGTCTCACAATAAAAGATCAAATATTTTTCCTGTTATAAATTTTGAACAATAGTAGAGATTTTCCAGTTTGAGTCAAACTTTATGTCCTAGAATAGTGGTCCTGAATCTCATAGCTTTTTGTATGAATTTAGAAAATTAAAAAAACATATTCAAAATTTCTCATGATCCTCATTGGTATGATTCATCAAATTAAGGCAACATTGTTGCCCCTAGAAGTAGAGATAATTCATTCTTATATCCTTAATACTTAGCATGTGTCTTGCTACACTGAAAGCATTAAACAAAGGCATGTTACACTTTAATGAATGAAAAACAAATGAATTGCTTTACTTATGTGTAGATTTCATCTATATTTCTGATTTGTCCTTGCTTTAAGTAGAGAATTTAAAAGAGAGAGAAAACTCTTCTCTAAATTTAAAAGGGGGTGAAAGAAATGGTGAAATTTGATAATTAGATCCATCTTTGATCCAATTATACTCCTCTACTCTGTGCATAAATCCTGAAGTTTTTGCTATACTTGGTAACATAAGAAGCACCGAGGGTGATAGAAAAGAAGAGGAAGATAATATTCTATGTTTCATGATCTTACTATTTTCAAAATAAACGATTATTTTTAATGAAGTAAAAATGTCTATCTATATAGCTATAATTTGGATGCTTAGTCTCTTAAATTTGGGCACCTAAAATTATCTGTTTGAAATTGTTTAGTTTGTCTTTTATTTAAATTTTATTAGAAATCTGTATTGAATCTTCATTTTTAAAAATGCTGGGTAATATGAGCCCTATTTATTTTAGATGTTCATGCATGTGGGAAGTTAAATATTTATTGCCTGTATAATAAATCCTGAACTATTCAAATGATGCACAAATTCACAGTAATTGACATGAACTTCATATCCCTTAAACAAAAAAAACATATTCAACAGTTTAGATTGGTTGCACAGTACCCATTTTTTTTAAACAAAAAGTTTTTAGATGTAATATATTTTACATACGTGATAGGCCAACAAAGAAACATCTTCCTCCAAACTCCTACCCACTCCCAGATACCCTGAAATATTGCTCTTACAGTTTTGGGAATCACAAGAAAAGATTCCCAAATTTATAGAAATCAAAGTTCATTGCGTCTTTAGAAAGACTAAATATTATCTAAAAAAAAAAAAAAACAAAACTCTGTAGTCTCGATTACATGAATAGAAACTTTCTTTTTTTAGAAAGCCCCTGTTCTTTTGATTCTTAGACAAAAGAAAATGCCTGCAGATGGATTTTTAGCACTGCAAGGATTAGGGCTGTGAATAGAAACTACATATATTTTGCACCACTTTGGTAGTAAAATAAATAGCAGATATGTGCCTAGAGGAAAAAAAAGACTAAATGTACTTGCATATCTATTTTTAATACTGTGTTTGCCATAGATTCATTGTGGCGCCAGTCAGCAGTTTCCCAAGGAGAATGGAGGCTGTATCATTTCTACAAATTGGCAGATTATATGGTTACTTACATGGCTTAATTTAGGGAATATCAGAAAATTTTGACATACTAAATAAAGAGCAGTCACACCTGGATCACGCATCCTGAAATTCCTACCTTGGTCTGTCTCTTTGCTTTGTGGTGGTAAAAAGTAGAATCATTGTTTCAGAAGATCCTTATTGAATCTGTAACATACTATCTGGACATGGAACTAAAACATTCAATTTAGCCTGACTTTAAACTAAAATAGCAAAGACAATTTAAATAAGTAAATAAAGTGGGGCCAGCCCCATGGCTAGTGGTTAAGTTTGGCACACTCCACTTTGGTGGCCTGAGTTCCTGGGTTTGGATCCCAGGCACAGACTTACACCACTCATCAGCCATGCTGTGGCAGTGACCCACATATAAAGTATAGGAAGATTGGCACAGATGTTAGCTCAGGGATGATCTTCCTCAAGCAAAAAAACAAAAAAAGGTAAGATTGGCTACAGACATTAGCTCAAGGCTAATGTTCCTCAGCAAAAAATGAATAAATAAATAAAATAAAGAAGAAGAAGAAGAAAAAGAAGAAGAAGTTACATAAAGGGAATTCTAACTTATTTCTTATTCCACAATATTACTTTGAGATACCAGTATATATGGCCATTATAAAAAAATCAATTGTATTTTATATACTACCAGTATGGTATATTTAAGCCCAATCATATTGATAATCATGTTAACTGTCAATGGTCCAAATAAACCAATTAAAGGCAAAGATTACTAGGTCGGATAAAATAGTCCTACCCAAAGTTTTACTATGTATTGTTACATTACAAAGTACTCAAAACTTACCATGTTAAAACCAAAAATGTCTTATCTCACACATTTTTGGGGAGTCAGAAATCTGGGAAATGCTTTACTGGGAGGTCCTGGCTCACAGCCTTTTGTGAGGTTCGACCTGTGCTACCATCCCCTGAAGGCCTTCACAGGGCTGAAAGATCTGCTTGTTGGCAGGACACCTAAATTCTCCACTCTGTGAACCTTTCCACAACGCTCACTGAGTGTCCTTGTCATACAGCAAGTAGCTCCCCCAGAATGAGTTATCTAAAAGAGAAAGCGAGGAGGAAGCTGCAGTCTTTTACTGCCTAGTTTTTGAAGTCTTACACTACTGTGTCTGCTTTCTTCAGTTTATTATAAGTGAGTCCCCGAATCCAATCTACACTAAGGGAGAAGGGACTGAGACTCCAACTCTTAAAGGAAAGAATATCAAATAATTTTTGGTCTATTTTGAAAACACTACATTCAATTATATTCTACCTATAAGAAACTAATTTAAATATACAGTAGTCCCCCTTTCTCCATGGTTTCAGTTGCCCTCAGTCCACTGCCATCTGAAAATAATGCTACATCACAGTGCTTAATCATTCACTGCATTTCATCTCACATAGGCATTGTATCATCTCACATCACATGAAGAAGTGTGAGCACAGTACAATAAGATACTTTGAGAGAGAGACCACATTACATAACTCTTATTACAGTATATTGTTATAATTGTTCTGTTTTATTAAGTTATTGTTTCTAGTCTCTTACCTTGCCTAATTTATAAATTAAACTTTATCGTAGGTATGTATGCATTGGAAAAACATAGTATATAGAGGGTTCAGTATTATATGTGGTTTCAGGCATCCACTGGGGGTCTTGGAACATATCCCCTGCAGATAAGGATGGCTATTGTAAAGCCACAGATAGGTTAAAAACAAAAAGAAAAAATATATATCATGCTAATACTAATAAAAACAGCTGAAGTGGTTATATTAATAACAGATAAGATAGAATTTAAAGATTTTTTATTTTTTCCTTTTTTTCCCCAACGCCCCCCGGTACATAGTTGTGTATTCTTCGTTGTGGGTTCTTCTAGTTGTGGCATGTGGGACGCTGCCTCAGCGTGGTCTGATGAGCAGTGCCATGTCTGCGCCCAGGATTCGAACCAACGAAACACTGGGCCGCCTGCAGCGGAGCGCGCGAACTTAACCACTCGGCCACGGGGCCAGCCCCAGATAAGATAGAATTTAAATCAAGAAATATCATCATGGATGAAGAAAATTATTTCATAATGATAAAGCAACCAATTTTTCACGTGGCCATAATTATTCTACTAAGAGAACTATTATAATCTTGAATAACCTAATAAGAAAACTTCAAAAACATGAAGCAAACAATGAATGAAGCCAAAAGGAAAAGTGGACAAATCCACGATTATAGTTAGAGATTTCAATACCTCCTCTCTCAATAAATTGCTGGATAATTAGCAGAAAGTAACTTGAAAAAAACAAAGAACTCTGAACCACTCTGACCTAATTGACATTTACAGAAAACTCCACCCAACAGTAGTTCTTTTCAAGTACACGCAGAATATATATCAAGATACATATTATTCTGGGACAAAAGAAACAAAAACCACTATGGCTCAATAGATTTTAAAAGAGATAAAACAGATGTGAGTCGGAATGGAAGAAATGAAACTGTTTACTTATAGATTGCATGATCATCTATGTAGAAAATCCTGTGAAGTCTACTCCCATAAAAGAAGAAACTACAAGAACTAATCATAGAGGTAGCAAGGCTACAGGACACTATATCAATATACAAAAAAACCCAAAACAATTCTATTTTCATATATTAGCATTAAACAACCAAAAAGTAACATTGAAAACAATATTATTTAAAATACCACCAAAAATATGAAATAAGTAGGGATAAATTGAATAATAGATGTGCAAGATCTATACATTGAAAACCCCAAAACGTGGCTCAGAGAGTTTGAAGAACTAAAGAAATACTGTATTGACATATTCTGTAAGGATTAAAATCTGAGTAAATTTGATTTTTTATTGAGATGTGATTCATATACTTTAACATTACCCTTTTCCAGTGCAACTCAGTGGTTTTTGGTATATTCAGCAAGGTCGTAAAACCATCATCATTTTCTAACTCAAGATTATTTTCATCACTCCAAAAAGGAAATCACAGCCTATTAGTAGTCATGCGCATTCTCCTCTCCCTCCAGCCCCAGGCAAAAAATAACTAATTTTCTGTCTCTAGAGATTTGCCTATTCTGAACTTATATAATATGTGGCCTTTTGTGTCTGACTGCTTTCACTTACCATAATATTTTCAATGTCTGTCTATGTTTTAGAATGTATAAGTATTTTATTCTCTTCAGAGGTAAATAATGTTTCATTGTATGGTCATATCACAATGTAGTTTACCCTTTCATTAGCTGATGGACGTTTGAGTTTTTCCATTTTTGGCTATTATGAATAATGCTATGAACATCTGTGAACACTTTTGTCATGAGCGTATGTTTTCAATTCTTGTGTATATATCTAGGAATGGAATTCCTGGGTCATGTGGTAACTATGTTTAACTTTTTAAGGAGCTGCCAAATGGTTTCCACAGTGACTGTATCATTCTATCATTCCATAGTGCCATCAGCAAAGTGTGAGGGTACCAATTTCTCCACATTCTCCTTAAAACCTGTTATTGTCTTCTTTTTTATTATTGCCACACTAGCAGATGTGAAGTTGTATCTCATAGTTTTGATTTGCATTTCCCTAATGACTGATGAGATTGAGCATCTTTTCATGTGCTAATTGGCTGTTTATATATTTTCTTCGAAGGAATGACTTCAAATCCTTTGGTAATTTTTTAACTGACTAAGGTCCGAACCTGGACTTTTCTTTGCCAGTAGCTTTTTGGTTACTAATTCAATATATTTACTTGCTATCAGTCTGTTGCCCTTGTTATTGTTCTGCTCATGTTGTCTGTTTCTTCTTGAGTTGGCTATGGCAGTATGTGTCTTTCTAGTAATTTGTCCATTTCATCTAAGGTATCTAATTTTTTGCCATACAATTGTTCTTAGTATTCCGTTACAATCAATTTTATTTTTATAAGCTCTGTAGTAATATTCCCTTTTGCATTCCTGATTTTAGTACTTTGGGTCTTGTCTTATTCTCTTGTGCAGTAAAGCTAACAGTTTGTCAATTTTTTGAAATTTTCAAAGAACAAAATTTTAGTTTTGTTAATTTTCTCTATTCGTTTTGTGTTTTTTTTATCATAGATTTCTGCTCTAAACTTTATTATTTAATTCCTTATGCTTGATTTTAGTTTGCTCTTGTTTTCTAGTTTCTTCAGTTGGAAAGTTAGGTTATTGACTTGATCTTTCTTCTTCTTTTTTTTTTTCTTTGGTGAGGAAGACTGGCCCTGAGCTAACATCTGTTGCCAACTTTCCTCTTTTTGCTTGAGGAATATTGTCATTGAGCTAACATCTGTGGCAATCGTCCTCTATTTTGTATGTGGGCTGTTGACACAGCATGACTTGATGAGCAGAGTGTAGGTCTGTACCCGGGATCTGAACCCATGAACCCTCGGCTGTTGAAGCAGAGCATGCAAACTTAACCAATATGCCACCAGGCCAATCCCTCTTCTTTTTTAATAAAGGCATTTACAGATACACATTTACCTCTAAACACTGCTTTAGTTTCATCCTATAAATTTCCGGATATTTTATTTTTGTTTTATTAATCTCAAAGTATCTTTAATTTCCATTGTGATATCTTCCTTGTGTCATTGTTAAATTGATGTTTTTGCTGTTTAATTTCCGTATATTTGTAAATTTCCCAAATTTCCTTCTGTTGTTGACTTCTGATTTAATTTCATTGTGGTCAGAGAAGATATCCCTTATTATTTCTATCATTTAAAAGTTGTTGAGACTTATTTTGTTAATAGTTGCCCTGTAGATTACAATTAACATCTTAATTTATAACAATCTAGTTCAGGTTAATACCAACTCAAATCCAATATTATACAAAATCTTTTTTCCTCTATAGCTCTGTCTGCTTCTCCTTTGTTCTGTTATTGTCACTAAAATTCCATCTTTATACATTGTGTGCCCTTCAATATAGATTTATAAGTATTGCTTTAGGTAATTGTCTTTTAAATGATGTAGGAGGAAAGGAGTGTTACAAACAAAAGTATATTTATATAACCTTTTATTTTTATCAATATAGTTACCTTCACTGATGCTTTTAATTTCTTCACATATATTCAAGTTACTGTTCAGTGTTCTTTCATTTCAATTGGAAGGACAGTATTAGCTGTATTTACTGAGAAGCTCTTTCTTCATGTTGGGGGGCACACCGTCAACCTCCCCTAGTCAGTTGACATCTGTGACTTAGCTTTCACTTCCTGCATGTGACAGCCTCAAGATTCGCCAGAGGAGAGAGCTTATGGCCTCCTCAGGTCTTTCCAGAGCATACACACAACCCTGGGTGTGTGCACCACCACAAGCATGGATGTGCCCTTCCAGGCTCCCAGGAAAATGTCAGAGCTTTTCAAAGCTCCTATGAATATTTCATTCCTCAGGTTTTCATTTGGAGTTTTTCAGTTACTCTATTTTTCACTCCAACTGTTATCCATTGCCTCAAGTAACTGAAAAATTAAGTAATTGCCTCTATTTGTTTTCAATGACACCCCAAGGGAAAATGCTTTTCCCCTCATATCTTCTTTTTTGGAACTCCTTTATTCCTTTGTGAAACCTTCATG
The DNA here is from genome assembly GCF_041296235.1 of Equus asinus. NCBI lineage: Eukaryota > Metazoa > Chordata > Mammalia > Perissodactyla > Equidae > Equus > Equus asinus. Next base: position 68,248,568 of record NC_091798.1, read on the forward strand.
ACATTCACCTATTCACCTTTACGGACACTTCACGGCCCAAGAGAACCCTGGTGGAAAGAAATCTACTATGGGTCTCATCTATCCTCCATGAAGCACCAGGCTTAGAACTTCTCTGGCAGCTGACTCCTCTCCATATCCTGAGCCTAAAAGAATTAGTACCAGAAATAATTATCTGGCAAGAAATTCTTGATTTTCCCCAATTTTTATCCCACTTCATTTTCAGCAACTCCTCTTCCATTTTTTATGTCCCAATCAAGGACAGATTTTCTCAGGAAAATTTAAAATTTAAAAAATCATTCATATGCTCTTCTTCAGAGCTATTTACCTCTTATTAGATTAAATTTGGAAGGAGGCAAATCAGGGTTCCAAAGAAATTCAAAGGAAGTTTTCCATTTATCATTGCCAAAATTGATATATATTCTTTCTCTGACAGGCAAATATTCTCAGAATTCCCAGGTTGAAGTCACTTCTAGTGGCCAGGATACTTAAATTCTCTGGATTCAGTTCTCACCCGTCATTAAGCAGTTTCAACAGTAACACAACTTCTCCTTCCTTTACAACTATAAAAAATGGTATTGGTTTTATTGTATCTTCATTTTTCAAGTAATCTTTGGAAATAAGACACATTAAACATCAATACAACAACAAACTGTATAATTTTCCCCTTTTTAAGCAGATATGTCTCAAGCATCTACTACATGTTAAATGCCTATCTAAGTACTAGAGATAAAGAAACAAACAGTAGTTTTTGAGAAATAAATGTTATGGTTTGAATTTTAAAACATACATTGAGATTTCAGAAATGGAAAAATCGAGCAGCACTGGAGTAGTCTGGAAAAACAAGATGAGTGAGGAAAGGGAATGAACTGAACATTAAAGAATGAGTAGGATTTAAGTAAACAGAGGGAATTCAGACGTGCAGCCATGCCCCAGAGTCAGATCACGAAGTCAGTCAAATAAATCCCAAACTATCAAGCCTGACGAATCCAATATCTCTTTCTAAAGTCAATGTTGAGACTGCGTCACTGCTGCTTCAGGCTGCCTATAAGGCTTTGTGGACTGGTATTCTATCATCTTTCTGAAATGTATGGGAAGTTGCCCAACATTAAAGTCTTTTCTTGATCCAAAAGAAAAAAAAATCCCTTCCTCTTCTGTCAAATTTATTCTTCCTTCCACAGCTGACTAGACTACTTTTTCCAGGTGCTTTATAAATATGTAGCCCATTCCTTCCTCCCGCTTCCCTAAGTAATCCAGAAAATATTTCATTAACTAGAGTGCTTTGTGAAAAATGATTGCTACGAAGTCCAAAAGGATTTTGAAAAGGAAAGCTCAGTGCTGCTGTGGCCCACAAGATGATAGTGAACGTGACGCTAACAGGAGCATGAACAGTGCTTGCCAAGAGGCTGCCTCTTCCCATCCCCCCCACCCCCCCCCAGAAGAACCTGCCCATTGTAATCTGTTAGAAGATAAGAGATGTGAAGCAGAGCTGACTAAGTGAGCTGAGACCACCTTAGATGAGCAGCTCACCAGTCAAGCCCTAGGTATGTGAGTGGGCCTTGTCAAGATAAGCAGAGCCAATTGGCAGACCCTTTAAAGAGCCAGCTACAGCACAGAGGCATGAGCAATAACAGCCAAACCCCATCTAGATCAGCAAAAGCCATAAGGCATACTGGATGCCAGTGTTTGTTGTTGCGTGCCTCTGAGTTGTGGGTGGTATGTCAGGCAATACTATTGTGTCATTAGTGAACTGATGTACTCCGTTTGCAACCAAAGATATAACCTTTTTACATCCACAAAAGGAAATACCCTTTAGTCACTTCCTCAGGGGAGCTTGATTAAGCAAAAACCAGATCCTTCTGCCTCCTCAAAGCTGCTGCATCCCTGAGACCCACGAACGGAAGAGTTTCTCTCACTTGACCGGGGAAAATGGTCCAGTGCTTTCGGGATTCCTCTTGAAATCAGCAGGCAGCCGAGAGAGAATACAAATTCCCTTGAGTATGAACTGATGACCACTGGATTGCTGAGGTTTTGTTTGCTTTTCCTGTTTTTTTTTTTCCTTCTTTTTAAATAGAAATGAAAGGAGGAAATAAAATTATAGCCACATCCCTATCGAATATGAAAAAACAACGAAGACACAGTAAACTCACCATTTTAAATACTGGAATAAAATGTTGTTTTCCTAAACCTGGCATAATTCACTCATTCGTGATATCTGCCTGGATCTTAAAGGCATCTGGACTTTCTTATTATATTCCTGGGAACTATCATGGAATGTCCCCCATGTGCAGTCACATCTAAAATCACTTCTATTTGCATGACCCGTGAGGTTGTAGGGTAATTGCCTAGATCTTTCCACCTCTGGCAATCTTGGAATCAGATATGTGTATGTGTGTACAGGTACAAGTTTGCTCAATTTTACAAATTAGCATGAACTGAATGACTACAAAGAGGAAGGAGGTAGAGAAAGAATAGAATTTGCCCCCATTACGTAGAAGTGTTCTAAGTGGTCAATTCATCCTCATAAAACTCTCATTGAAGTCTTTTCTCTTACTCCTTTCCCTCTTCTAAATCCACTCTCCACCCTCCTCGATGTTTCTCTCTGCAACCAGAGCCCATCCTGTCAAGACCACATTAGTATATCCAGTGTTTTCAGGTGTACAGCCAATAGGGGGTCCTGGCAGGAGTTCATATAGAACATAGTGAAGTCAGAGTACTTATCCCCCACACCCTTCCTGCAAGACTTCCTGGGGTTGTCCAAGGTGACTTTTCTCTCAAGACAAAAGACTTTATCCTACTTTTTCTCATCCTAGGTTCTGGTAACATCCCTTAGGGTACCGGGGTGATAAATTCCTGGTCACTGCACCATCCCCTGTTTCTCCTTACTCACACCTTTGTAAATTATTGTAAATAAAGCCTCCTAGAATTATAATTAACTTATATTGAGTTTGCCATCTGCTTCCTGTAGGAAACTGGTAAATTCTTTAATCATAGTCCTCAAAATTTTTCTTTTTCACTAAACAATTAACTTTTCTCAGGAAGTGTGAATGTGTGCCTGAGCTCTTGAGTAGATTAGAACTAGCCTGGCTATAGCAAGGGCAGTGTGAAAGAGGAAAATAGAAAAAGTATCCACATCACCATCCTGTGACCCACGGTAGAGAAAACACTTTCTGGCACAATATAACATGGTATCAAAGTTATAGTGGATAAATGCAAGGCTGAACTATGTTCCAAAGCCTCAATTTCCCCATTTCCGACATGAGCATTTGACCTGCTCTGTTCACCTTTAGTCGGATTCTTGAGAGAATCAAATGAGATAGCAAATATATATAGAACTACGAAATTTTAACAAGCAATGTTTGGTAAATATTTGGGAATATCCAATCCTATTTTATGTGATTTTTGACCCAATGAAACTAAAATATATAAGATTTACAAACTCATATTTGTTTGAATCCTCTTAGATATTTATGGATTATTTTTTTCCTGTTAAAAATTAGGATCAAGTTCCAGGTGTGTTTGTCTATCTCAGTTAAAGGAGAAATCCAATAAACTAGAAATTTTCTAAGACTAATTTCACTAAACACATCTAATTTCTGCACCGTTGGAGTTGGGCAAATCCAGGTCATCCTCATGAGTAAATATTATAGAAGTCATCTAGGTACCATTTAGGGCCACTCACTGAATGTTTCATGGTGCTAACCATCTACAAGGCAATTTCATTATCTGCCCATCTATCTACCATCTATCTATCTACTTATCTATCTATCTATCTATCTATTTATCATCTACCATCTATCTCTCTATCATCTCTCCCAGGTTCTCCGAGTTACATAGCACATACCGTGGAGGATTATGCGTGGTCTATTTGTTGCTGTCCACTGCCAACGAAGCCTGAATAAGCAAGTCTTCTGCTCCTGTTCTCCTTGCTTGGTGTAGTGGTGGAGTCAGTGATTGTTATCATGTCTGAAGAAACACCACCCATCAGGGGTCACATTTACATGCTCTACTGAAAAAGAACTTTAGCTGAAACTGTTCTAATAGTTCAGGTCCGGCTGTGAAACATATGTGAAGGGACATTAACCACCTACACGTGTTAGGAAAACTGTGCCGTTTTATAAACTGGCAACATAATTGAAGCTTAATGAGGAGGTTCTCTGGGCAGAAAATGACCTCTGGTTGCAGTGTCACTGAGCTCCCCCTTTCTATCTGGTAACTGGAAAAATGAATGAGTAAGAGCATAAGGAGCAGTCTAAACCCCACTGAGCCCATTTTTTGCTCAGTGTTGATTACCTGCTAGGTGATCTTTTTTGCCACTTAGGTATTCAAAATAGTTTTTTTGCTTGGTTGATTTGGACTTTTTAAGTTTATAAAAAGCCAAAAGAGAGAAACTTCCTTCTAGTGTTTTCACTCAGTATTCTGAGTGTAGAAGTAGTGACCTTTCAACTAATCCTGTCTCAGTTTTGGCAACACATTTGCAAGTAAACCCTAAATTTCTAAATTTGTCAAATTTGAACTGCTAAGCTTATTGTTGTAAACTTCAAAAACGATCTGCCTTTTTAGATATCAGTTTTCTTAGACTGAGAAACCAAAGGATTTAGCTCTATATTTCTGCTGAGGCAAAATCTGTCTTTGGTTCTTTGTATCATGCTGTCCAGTCATCCAGGGCTTGTGACTGCCCCCTGGCTCACCAGAGTCCTCCACTCCTCAGAGCTGCCCTCCAGACCTGAATTTTCCCATCACCACTTGCTCTGTCTTCTTTCCAAAGAAATTTTTCTAAAATCTATTTACTCAACATTTCCTTCATTTCTCACTTGGATGAAATTCCTTATTCCAGCTAAGCTCATCTTATCATTTACCATAGTAATGCAATTATTAATGGAAGAATCTCAAGTTTATGTCCATTCCACTAGTTTGCTTGTTTTTTTTTCAAGTTCCCACTTCTTTCTGCTATTAACTTTCAGATCTCTCTGATCTTGTTGGATCTTGCAACTTGTGATGTTAGAAATGTAGCGTATTTCTCTTTTAGTGGGCTAATACACCACCACTAACTGCAATTTTCCAGAATTGGTAAATTGTGACTGTTGGAGAAAATGATCAAGTTCACATTTTATGTTAAATTAACTACAGTGTTAGTGTGAATGTGGAGCAACATTAACTCTTAAGACATTGCAAATGGGAATGAAGAATTGTACAACCATTTTGGATGTCAATTTAGCTGTTTCTAATGACATTTAATGTCAGCCATTTGACTCAGGTAATTTCTGGAGAGAACTGAAAGCATGTTAATATAAAATTGTACATGCATGTTTATAGAAGTTTTATTTAAAATCAGCAAAACCTAGAAACATCAATTGTTCAGAAATAGCTGATTGAATAAACAAATCATGGTGCATCTATACAAAAGAAAACTACTCAGCAATAATAAGAATGATCAATTGATATACACAGCAACATGGATGACTCTCAAAATAATGATGACAAGCGAAAGAAACCAGAGAAAAATGGTACATTCATTTGTATGATCCAATATATTTATATTTCCAGAAAATAAAAACTAATGTATCATGACGGAAAACAGATCATTGGTTACCTGAGGCTGCGGCTGGGTATGGATTTCTTAATGAAAGTGATTACAAAGGGAGTCAAGAAACTTTGGAGAGGGATGTTTATAGTAGTGATGGTTTCACTGTTGAATACATGTCAAAACGTGAAAATGTGTATGCTTTACACCTATGGAGCTTATTAAATATCAATTATACTTCAACAAATCTATTATAAAACTCAGCGTAAGGAAAGCAAAACACAGGCTTCATACTTAAAAATATTAAGTTGTTGAAAGAGAGCATTTATTTTTAGAGAGTTTGACAAGTCTTCCTGTGGAAAGGTGCTGAAAACCAGAGGAAAATGGAGGAAACAAATATTTTCAAATAGAACATTACAAGTTAATAGTTACAAAACAATGCAACTCCAGATAGATTTCTGTTTATTCATATTATAATATAAATCCCAATGAATATAGGATAATAGGTTGCTGTTGCCTCATGCAGACAGATGGTTATCTCCTTAATCTCTTTTGGGAGGGGCTGTCTCTTCCTGTGAACTGAAAAGATTTCCTGGTTTAGGATTTAGCTAAAGAAAGTTTAGTGACATTGAAGCAGGGTGGGTGGGGAAACATTAGATTTTCACACCATGTCACAACCCTGCCCTCTCAGATCCCAGAAATATTACTCATGTGAATCAGGAAATAGCCCTACTGGACTAGGGGTACAGTTTGCCTGGCAATTGCAGACACATCTTTTCATAAGCCACCTACATGAATAAGCAATACCAGGTGGGGTTCAGAACCAATTGGACACTTGATAATTTTAACCTTTAGGCAGATACTAGCTAAGCATGCTGTGAATATTTTAATAAGAATTTAAAGTGAAAGTGAATCCTATAATAGACTTCTCTTTCTTGATGTCTTTAAATTTCCTTTTAATTGCAATTAAAATAATACTTTAATTCAAAGTAAAAGACTACCCTGAATTTAGGGCTGCGGTAAAATCAACCAGATAATGATGTCTTTTGCTACACAAATTTCCTCAGAGGAAATTAGGGACAAACGGATTTTGTTCCAGTCAAATTTTGGGTACCGGATAGAGTGGGTGCTGTTTACTCTGTAGAAAGAGAATTATTAAACAAAAGATACTAGATGTTGTTCTTAAACTACAAAATGAGGGACTAGCAAACCCATAGCTGTAATACAGCTCCTTCTATGTCCAACTAGGACTGTTTCCAGTGGTCTCTTGTGATATTATTGACTTAATTGTTGACCGAACTGCTCAGCTGTAACTTCTGAGAAGTTACTGGCTGAAATATAAAGGAGTTACCGCAACTGAATACCACTACCACATTTATTTAGAAAATCCAGAGCACAAATCTGGTTATCTCAAAGTTACTGTGAATCAGAGAAATGAGAGAAAGAAAGCCTTGGAATTAAAAAAAAAGTAATCATTATTATATATAATCTTCACAGCCTTCAAATAAATATAAATAGCACTTAATTAACAAGAGAGACTCATTACTCATATGTTTTTATAGTTATTAAGACTAATACTGGAATGGATCTTTAGTATCTTCTAATTCCAGGGATTTCATTTCCAGAAATTATATAAGTAAAAATTACCAAACTAGTTGAAACATCTGAATTTTTCAATATGAAGAAAAAAGGTCCCACGAGTTGATTTGGCCTCAGATGATGACCTTACTTTCTACTTGGCTGAGAAAATTAAAGCAACAGAGGAGAACTCCCACAACATGAACCCATCCGCCAGCACCTGCAGCCGTATACTCCTGTCCATGCCTGTGCCCAGAGATAGCAATTTCATTTGTGTTTGGTCCTTACCACTTTGGACTACCCACAGCCATCACTGCACAATTCTATTCTCTCCTTCATATATCATTTAATTTTTCCTCTCTATTGAAATATTTTCATTAGTGCATGATGCCATTATTTTTTCTATTTGAAAACAAAACATTGCATTGATCTCACTTCTCCTGCTGGTTACTGCTCTATTTTTTTTGCTATCTTTTGCAACATATTTCCTCAGGAAATTGTTTATGTCATCATTTTTAATTTCTTCCTTCCCCTTCCCTCTTGACAATAAATGTATATATATCCATTCCAAAGACTCTTCTGTCCAAAACACGCCACTCATGCCAAGATCACCAACCACCTCCACCTTGCTAAATCCTTTGGCCATTAGACAATTTTAATCTTTCTGAAACCATCGGCAGCTTTTTAGACAGTTGATTACTCCTTTCTCCTTAATTCATATATCAGCCGGAATAGGCCGGGTTATGCAACAGCAAAAACAAAATTCCAAGCTGCAGTGTGTTAAAAATGATCCATGTCTCTCATTCATTCCACACATTCATTCCAGGGGGCCTGGAGCCTCCTCTCTGCCAGGCCCTCATTTGGTGAACCAAGGCTGATGGAGCAACCAATGTTTGGAAAAAGAGCTATTAAATGCTTGAGCCAAGAAATGACACATGCCCCAGCTCACTACCCAGACCATCTATGTTCCTAACTACCTTTCTCTCAAACCCACATCCAATCTGTCAGTAAGTCTTGTTTTTCTTACTTACAAAATACACCAATGTCTGGCCACTTTTCTCTATTTTTGCTGCTAACATCCAAGCTAACATCATCTCCTTCTTGAATAATGGTAATATATTTTTAACAAAAAGTCTCCTTGCTTCTTCTTTGCACCCCAATGGTTTATTCTTAACACAGTAGCCTGAGAGATTCCTTAAAAATGTTAATCAACACTATCATTCAGCATTAAAAAGGAAGGAAATTCTGACAGACGATATAACACGATGAATCTTGAAGATGTTATGCTAAGTGAAATTAGCCAGTCACAAAAGCACAAATACTGTGGGATTCCACTTGCATGAGGTATATAGAATAGTCAAATTCATAGAGACAGGAAGTAGAATGGTGATTGCCAGGGCCTGGGAGGTAGAGGGGAATGGCACGTTATTGATTAATGGACACAGAGTTTCAGTTAAGGAAGATGTAAAAGTTCTGGAGATAGATACTAGAAATGGTTGCACAATAATGTGAATGTACTTAGTGCCACTGAACTATGCACTTAAAAATGTTTAAAGTGGGGGGCTGGCCCCATGGCCAAGTGGTTAAGTTTCCATGCTCGGCTTCGGCAGCCCAGGGTTTCACCAGGTCAGATCCTGGGGGAGGACGTGGCACCACTCATCAGGCCATGCTGAGGCAGCTTCCCACATGCCACAACTAGAAGGACCCACAACTAAAAATATATACAACTATGTACCGGGGGGCTTTGGGGAGAAGAAGGAAAAATAAAATCTTTAAAAAAAAAGTTTGGTAAATTTTATGTTATATGTAGAATATGTTATATGTAGAAAAATATTAAGTGGTATCATGTCACTTATCTGCATCCCTTTCTGAAAGCTCCCAGTTTCACTTAGAGAAATATACCAAAGTGTTTGCCTTGGCCTACGTGGCCATACATTATCTTTCCACACCCAAGAACCTCTATGTTTATCTCACCTACCATTGTCTCCCTCACTTACTTTGTCCCAGCTATACTGACCTCTTTATAAAACTATCCATTTATGCTCTTTGCTTTAGCTATGACTAATTCTCTCTTCACTTTGTCATCTTTGGTTAAATCTCATCTTCTCAATGAGTTACCTCGACCACACTACTATATTTGAAATGTTGTACATATCTGGACTTATACTTGCCATTAACTTACTACAGACATCTCTGACTTATGATGGTTCAACTTAAGATTTTTCAACTTAATGATGGCGTGAAAGCAATATGCATTCTGTAGAAACCTTGTACTTTGACTTTGAATTTTGATCTTCTGCTGGGCTAGCAATATGCCAAATGATACTCTCTTGTGATGCTGGGCAGCAGTGAGCTGCATCTCCCAGTTGGCCATGTGATCATGAGCGTAAACAACGGTTAACACTTACAACCATTTTATACACATACAACCATTGTGTTTTGAACTTTCAGTGCAGTATTCAATAAATTAAATGAGATATTCAACACCGTATTATAAAATAGGCCTTTTGTTAGATGATTTTGCCCAACCATAGGCTCATGTAAGTGGCCTGAGCACAGTTAAGGTAGGCTAGGATGAGCTATGATGTTTGGTAGGTCAGGTGTATTAAATGCATTTTTAGCTTAACAATATGCTCAAATTACAATGGGTTTTTCGGGACATAACCCCATTGCAAATTAAGGAAGATGTACATACATTTTGTGTAGTACCCTACATACTCTAAAATATTCTGTAATTTGCTTAGTTATATGTTTGTCTGTTACTCACTGTCTGCCTCCGCTCGCTAGAATGTAAGTTCTGCAGGATAGAAAGCACGCCTGGTCAGCTTGTTGATGCATTACACATGCCATGGACAGCGTAAACCCATAGAAGGTACTTAATATTTGTTGAATGTTGAATAAATAGATGCCATTCCACCACCCCCAATTTATGTTCATGTTTGATCTATTTGGCTTTCCAATCTCAATAATTCTTGAGGAATATATTTGCTCTCATTTTCTACTTCTTAGACCACGGTTATTTTAGTTTTCTTCCAGGCCCTCATTTACATACCGTGGAGTGGACAATTAATTGAGTTAGACTTTGCCTTTACTGCTTAATTGCTTGTTTTTTTAATCTACTTCTCTGCTTATTAGTGTACCTGCAAAGATGAAAGCAATAATCTAAAAGGGAGTAAACTTTTAGAACGGTTTCTTCTTTCTTTTTCTTTCTGGCTCTTATTAATTGTTCTGATAGTTATAAGTTATTATTGTTATATTTTTTGTTGAGGAAGATTTGCTCTGAGCTGACATCTATTGTCAATCTTCCTCCTTTTGTATGTGAGCCACCACCACAGCATGGTCACTGACAAGTAGCGTAGGCCCATGCCTGGGAACCAAACCTGGGCTGTCAAAGCAGAACACGCCAAACTTAACCACTAGGCCACTGGAGTTGGCCCATAAAGTGTTTTTATAGACAACTATTATTTTTTTATGGGTAATTTAACATTACTAGTAGACATGGTACATGGATATCATTTGAAATTTTATTCTTCAATTTCTTCCAATTAGATGGTGTCATCAATATTTGGTAATAACTCCAGGCACAAGTTTTTATTATGTGTTTGAACTTTGAATGTGAATAGCAGGGACATTTAAACTTAAAACAGGGAATAAAATAATGTGAAACAACCTGAATAGTTTTTATTTAAGAATCTCCAAGTTTTTGGAAAGATAGACTGTTTTTTTTTTTTTGAGGCAGATTAACCCTGATCTAACATCAGCTGCAAATCTTCCTCTTTTTTTGCTAAGAAGAAGAGAAGATTGGCTCTGAGTTAACATCTGTGTCCATTTTCCTCTATTTTATATATGAAATGGCTTGATAAGTGGTGGGTAGGTCTGAACCCAGGATCTGAATCTGTGAAACCTGGGCAGCCATAGCATAGTGTGTGAACTTAACCGCTATGCCACTGGGCTGGCCGCTAGAAAGACAGACATTTATGATTAAAAAGTAATATGTAAATTATCCTTTATGATTTAACATATAAGAAAACTCATTCTTCCACCAATTGAGGTAACTGCCAATAATATTTCTACCTAGGATTTGGTGGCCATTTGAAGATTGTTGTTAAAAAATAACAGCAACAAATATATGTCTCTATATCAAGCATGCAAATCAGTTGAAAAGTATTTATTGAATGTATTCAGTGTGTCCATCTCTATACTCAAAACTGTATACAGAGTATTCATTTTATTCTTTTTTGTGTTTTTTGAAATATTTCATCAAAATGATTCCACAAATCCATTTGAACACCATCTGAAATTTATGTACAGATAGATCTTTTACACAATAAAGTCAAAGTAAGTGTTAAAAATTTGGTCTTGCAATCGTGTTTGCATTTTGCAAAAATGGGCTTTCATGCAGTAGTTTACCCATTTAACTTCTCACTTCCTACCCCATACCTGGGCGGGACTTGGTCCACCACATGATGTTTCAATCATTGCCTTTGAGTAATCCTGGGAGTAATTACTTGCAACCCCTACATTTCTACCAGCAATCAATTCAGATTCCACAGAAAATTTTTTTAGCTCAATTATGCCATTTAATGATACCATGCTTTAGCTTGAAAAATAATACAATCAGCTGTATTTGAAAGTCCTGAATATTTGAAAACACATAAACATACATATAGACCAGTTCTTCAAGTTCCGTTATTTCTATACCCTCTTTCAAAATAGGGCCCAGGATTTGAATGGGGAACAGTGTTGGTAATGGTTTTCTCTACCATTCTCTTCATTCCAGGGCAAACTCTCATATTTTTGAGTATCCAACTCAAGATTTACATTTTCTGTTTGATTGCTTCCTCAATGATTTGCTAGCAAATGTTCCACAATGGGCTCTCAAACAATGTATGCAAGTATGTAACTCAGTTTACCAGGACTTTTCACTTATATAGCAGACGTGCAGCACATAATTAAGAAATAATTATAAAATGTACCCTTTATTGTAAATTCCATATGGCCAATTGATTCTCACAAAATGCTTTCACTGTTTTTTTCCAGTTTCTGTAAACATGTAAAACGTATGCTTACAATAATTGCGTGTAGTTCTAATGTGAATAATGGTTGATATTTTATGTACATTAATAAATAAAAAGAAAATGAAACAATTATGATATATGTTGGAACTTCACTTATTCTTCAATGACATGAAACATTTTTGCTGAATCAAAGAATGATTTTTGAGTACTGGAAGAATATTTTCTTAATTTATTGTGCCATTTATAAGGCAAAAGATATACCTGGCAACTTGTGTGTTTAATCTGCATTATTAACATTTTCTCCATCTCTTTCTAAAGACTGGACCTTCAAAAAACAACCAATGAAACCTTGATTTGTGGCATTTGCTTATTCCTATCATAAAAACCACTCAATGTGGCCAATTTCAAGATATCAATGTGACATCTCTGAACAAACATTGCCACGATACAGATAGCATACACATATTAGGATATCTATTTGATCATCAAAATCCCATCTTTAAAATCATACTTGACTTTTTCAGACATTTTTCATAGATTCAGCAACATTTGAAATTTTACCTTAGTCCACTAATGAAAATTCTAATTAGCTTATTCCTCTGCATTTTTCAATCTTTGACATACCTCTTACTGAGTTTTGCTAAAGGTGGTAATCCTCCCCAGCTGCTCTCTGTGGGTTTCCTAGAATGGCATAATAAGCATGCTTTGATATTCAGGGTGTGTAGGTTGTTTAGGCCCATAATCATTTTAATGGGCTGCTCTCTTCAAAAACACAGTTGGTTACTAAACACAGCAAACTAAACAGAGTTAGTCCAATAAAAATTAGTGGATTTATAAGTTTACAATAAATGAAACTTTGATAAACATAAATAATCACTAGCATTTCTTTTTAATTTTGCTCCATACTATGTAAGATTTACTATCCTACATATCGTCATTCAGTAATGGTTTGGAATACTGTCTGACAGTAGTCAGCTGCCAGAATAATGCAACATAAAACGCTCCTTTGTTTAATGATTTCATTTTGGCAGAGGTTTGTTTACAGACAAAGTGACTTGTGTTTAAAGCAGTCAATACGGAAGGCATTTCTATTAATGACAGCAATAATCTGGCTTGTGCCAGCCTCTCCCTTGCCTTGTATTACACACAGTTTGATAATCAACTTCACAGGAAATCCAATTCTGACTGGTCATACCTAGGCAAAATAAAGAGTATGTAGAAGCGATTCTCTGGGAATTTTCGGGCAAATGAATAGGGCTGATTTATGAGGAGTTGATTTTTTTGATTTAATAGGTACTTCTTAACAAGGGGAATGTTCATTTGTCCATATGGAAATAAAATTTCCTGGAAAATAATATTTCCTAAATAAAATAAAATTTCCTAGGACTTTCGGGGTGAGGTGAGATGACCATGGGAATTATCAAAAAACTCAAAAATTTGGGATGGCAAATCAATATTTTAAAAGTCCAAAGCATAATATTTACTATGATAAACTTACTCCTTTTCCCTGTACAAGTCTTTACCTTGGGTATGTAAGAAGAAACGTTGCCAGGTTTTGAGGAGTTTCAATGATTATCTAAAATTAAGCTTACTGTGTTTGAATTCATTTCAAATGAATCTGTTTTTCCAAGATGTTTTCCCTAAAATCTAAGCCTAGCTATATTTTAAGAGGAAAATCCTTGCATGTGTTTCTAATTCTTCTATAAACATGCCATTAAAGTATAGAATGGCAAAGGCCGGTAGATAGCCAAACAGTGTATAAACTCTTTTTCCATAGAAACAAAAAAGTTTTGAGGACCAAGTGTAAACAAATATGATTCCAAAATATTCAGATAGTTACATAAAGAAAAAAAGCTTCACTCAAGTTGCTCATCAGACTTATTATATATTTTACTTTGTTTTTTCCACTTTCCAATATTTTTTCTTTAAGCACCTGGTCTTATACTGCTTTTTTAAAAAACAACTGCTTCTTTTCAGTCTTTTCTAAAACAATATGCCAGGTAACTAACTTGGTTTGGAGCAGCAGAAAGCTATAGGAAAATAAAACCATAATCAAATGGCCCACGGGACTTACTGTATATTTAGCTCATGGTTTTAGAAAGGAAATATAGAAGAAATCAAAAGTTAAAAATGTGGGCATTTGTCAAATATTTGAGGTGAAAGCACTCAGCGAATATTTTCGTAAGTTTCTGCTATGTCCAAAAGCTTACTTCAATAATTAAGATGAAGTGTTTTTCAAAAATGGATACATTTTCCCTTAATGAAACTGAGCTCATTTCTTTAGCAGTCTGATGACATTAAACAAGTTTGTCTTTTACTTTTGTTGTCATGCTCCAAACAGTATCCATTTGAGATCCAAAATGATTCTGTTGGCTACTTGCGTAATCCATATTAATCCGTTTCTTGCCATAAATTTCCTTTGGTGTATGTTGCCAACTGCTGGAGCTGACGAAAATGGTGGGTATGAAACTATTCAGAAACAGAAGCCAGGACCATTTCTCTGTGTCCTACATATTTCTGCCATAAAGAGGCAGAACTAATCAATGCAATTTTCCAAGGCCAGTCAGCCTGATTTGTCCGGAAGCACCACAGATGAATGAACTAGACGGTGATCTATCTGTGAACTGCACTGACCATTCAGTTTTCCATGGTCCGTTAGGCTAGTTACAGACCTATGTCTATGATGCAAAGTAAAATGGACAGTTGAGGCAATTATCTGAACAATTCTGGCGAAAGGAAAGCTTGTTACTAGGAAAAAGTGAGTTGGGGGGGTGCCTTAATTATCCATATTGAATTTCTATATTGATCACATTCACAAGACAATTTCTTGACTCACCACTTCATTTTGCTTGGGTAGACACGGGCTAAGATAATTGAAAGCAATTAAACAGCAGTGTCTGGGGAACCATAAGTGACAACTCAGGTCAGATATTGTGACACAGGGTAGCTTCATCAACAGGTATTTATCAAATCCCTACTGTGCTAGGTACTGGGAAAATTACCAGTTAAACAGAGAAGAAAATGGCTATCCACAAAATAGTGGAAATGAGGCATGCATCCATGAAAAAGTTAGGTGAAACAGGCACCAATTCAACAGTGAGTTTCAAAATAAAAAGGCTGTGTTGTAAGTAATATGTTGTTCTCTTTCCAAAGCCCAGTGGAACTCAAAATGCTTGCAGTTAGACATTGAATTGGCTTTATAAAAAGGAGTGCCATTATTTGAGGACGAGTGGGAAAATTTCTATGAAATCTTCGCATGAATGAAGCGAAAGCGCCCTAGCCATCCTTCTTTGGAAGGCAAATATGTCTGGGAGGAGTCAGACACTTAAGTCCACTAAATCCCTAAGGCCTTTCCTTAAGGAAAGTGAGTCGTCACTTTCTTCCACAGTGACAGGTGAGAACAGTAGCATAAGACCACTGAGTGCCCATGGGAGATAACTGAACGGTGAAGAAAGGATAAGTAAAGACTGAAAATAAATTGTGCCCCCACATAGAAATTTTGCCTTGAGCCAGCTAGGTGGACTAGTAGGTCCTTTAGGAGCAAATGATTACGTAGTGGAAGTGACAACAAGGTTAACCAAATTCTACCCTGAATGTGGAGGCAGGACAGGTCCAATATAATTTACCCGGACATTTTCTTTTTTAATGTGTACAGTATCACTGTAGGTCTATAGTAACTTTATCTAGAACCACTTGATGTGTCTAGTAATACACATAGACACACAGAAACACAGACACACACACATAGCACCGGAGTCCTCTATTACCGCAGAAAAGGGAGGAATTCAGTATTCACATATATGTTTTTATCATGTAACTTGTTCTCTTTTTTTGAGGAAGATTAGCCCTGAGCTAACATCTGCCACCAATCCTCCTCGTTTTGCTGAGGATGACTGGCCCTGAGCTAACAACATCCATGCCCATCTTCCTCCACTTTATATGAGGGATGCCTACCGCAGCATGGCCTGCCAACCGGTGCCATGTCCGCACCCAGGATCTGAACCAGCGAACCCAGGGCCGCTGAAGTGGAACGTGGGAACTTAACCGCTGCCGGACCTGGTGGGCCCCTATTTTGTAACTATTTTAACTCTTTAAAATCCTAAATAAGATGTCTTTCTCTTTATAATTTTGAACGTATCTGTCTGTAAAGTAAACATGTGGGATAAAACTATGAAGTGTTTCATAGCACCTATGATGTTAATAGAGTGTTAAAATATGCATAATTTCGGGATTAAATGTAATTTGCTACCACATACAATTGAGACTTACTCGTAAAATAAAATGGGTTATTTTTAAATCAGAAATTAATATTAAGTCAAATAACACGTAGAAGTAAATGTGGACACTTTCTGGTAATGTGTTAATGTTTTTAAAGGAGAGATCAATGTGTCATTAGACTCAGGTCCTCCAATGACACATATCTTTTCATGTTCATCTTTGTTGTTTAGGACTGGTGCTGGAAAGCAGAAGTGACAGAAACATGTTCTAGCTTCCTTGGAAGCCGACTGTGCCATTTTTACCCACTCACACCCTAGTACACACGCACACAATTTCTTAGACACCCACATACTCACTCCTGCAAACGCAGACTCACTTCTATTTAGAGCTAATCGCAAAAATACTAGAGTTCAAAGGCAACTTGTGATAAACTAATTTCCTGCTTCAGATTTTCCTTATTCAAAAATTGATCTATTTCATTTGTCTCTCTGATTTAATGTATGACATCAATCAAATGAAAGATTGGTACAAATATACATATAAGCTATAGTGACTCTACTCAGCTGTAAAGATGAAACAACTGTTACCCTTTACCATGATTGTATCTCACCCTGAATCAACCTGAATTATAACTGAGAAACTGGAAAAGTTACAATTGGTTTTCCCTGCTCATTCAGCTGTTACTCTTAAAAGATCTGAACCTTCCCACAAATCCTCAGAGGCAATACAATTCTCTATTTTAATGAATTCACTTGCACCCTACTGAGAATTAATTGCTTTGGAAGTAACCCAATGGTCTGACATGCTGAGAGGCCCACTGGTAGTTTTTTGCCTAATAAAGAGTTCTAGGGAATTAACCAACTTCCTGACCAGGTATAATATCTACTTCTATTCTCCCTTTCTACCTCTGTCTCTCTTGTCTCTCTCTTTCTCTATCTACACAGACACACACACTGGAAAAGATTGTGAGATCCCTGGTATTATTGACAAAACTTAAAGTACTTTGTTGTGTAAATACAACTGGAAGATTTTTGTTATGTAAAATGATAGGTTAACTCTCTCCAGTGTCTTTCTCTTTGTGAGGAAAATCAGCAACACATTGTTCTTTGTGAGAATTTCTTGGTTGTTGACATCTATAACAAGAATAGAATTTGCCATACTTACTCGTAAATAATAGGATATACCGTCCTGTGATTCCTATACGGGGCTATAACCTCTAATGGAATTAATTCCTAATTCATTAATCAAACAGATATTTATTCAGCAACTATTGTATGTCAATATTTGCCAGAAAATTAGATGCTATAATGGAAGGTTTGCTCCAGGAGGGTAGTACATAGTAAGAGAGTTCCTCAGATACACCGGTAACTCAGATGACACACAGGAACTGGGGCATAGACTGCAAGAAACAGAGCTAAGATATTGGTTGAATTCTATGCAAACACCACTTTAAAAAAATTATTATCTACACTGCCTAAGTCCCTTAAGTATCTTCACAAAAAGGATAGATAAAACAGAGCTACTGAAGCAAAGTTAATATATGCAAGGCACCAATAACAGAAAAGGAACAATCAGAGAAGGTTAGAGCTGAAACAGGGCTTAAGTTATATCATCGGCATTTCATCATAAAACTCACATCTTGATTCTTTGCTGTTCAGGCAGAAAAGGGAGAAAAGGAATGGCTTGCTGAATTATAGTTATGGAATTAAGAAAAGCAAAATAGTTTACCATAAATAATATTTTTCTATTATGGAATTCTAAAAGAAATTTATCACATAGCCCTTTAGTAAATAACTTTAAAAAATATAAAGGGCCTAATGCATTCCTAATAGTTGTTTCCTAAAACAAGAAGTAATATTTTTCAGTGACTTCTACTTCCAGCCAAGAAGGAGTAACAGGACCCGATATACTCTGCTTTTTGAAAAAAACTGAAAAAAGAAAAGAAAATCACAAAAATATAAAAGATTTCATTGGACATCAGGCAACAAATGATAGCAATCCCTGAGAGACGTGAAACAAATGAAGACAGCCCTCCTGATTGTCCCATCTAACTGTCTGTGTTCCCAGCCTGTGGAATGGGGAGTGGGAATTCAGGCAGGATACGCCTGAACAGAGGAGACAGATCTGGGAATCCAGGGAGGCCAAGGTGGCTAGAGTAGTCAGAACAAAATGCTGGAGAGGAGAGAGCGAGAAAGTTTGAAAGACAGAAACAGAGACCCAAAGATCTGAGGATTGTCTCTCTCAAGCCTCCAGGCCTTTTGATAACCACTTATCAGAACATACACATGATGAAAACACCTGATACTGGGGACAGACTCACCCGAAAGGATTAGAGAGAACAATCCTCAAATCTCATATAAAGCCAAGGTAGAGTATGTCTTTAGAACAGCTGAAGTAAAAAGTGTTCATAATTTATAGGCCATCAGGTAGAACACTCTGAATAGTTTTGCTTCAGTAGTGGGGCAAACTTACCCCAGACTAAATGCTGCTCCAGTCCTGACTTAAAAAGTTTACAGCAAGAACCAAAATGATCAGATTGTTTTAGGTAACACGACTGCATTCCTGAACAAAGGTTATGAGTATTTATAGGAACACAAAAATATCCAGCACCCAGCAAGGTAAAATTTTAATGTCTGACATCTGATAAAAAATTACCAGGTGCACTAACTGTGGTGGTAAGTCAGACTTCAATTGTGAAAGAACATTCATCGGACCCAAGAAAACAATGCTTATGTGTTTCAAGTTTATTGCAAGAAAAGTATAAAATACAACAACAGCATTAAAGTAAGAACATGCACCACAGCTAAAAGCTAGTTCCCAGCAGGGTTTCGCAGAAGCAGGATGCAGTTGCCTCCCTCTACATGGGTATATAGAATGTGTTCTCTCTCTGTAGGAACCAACACCACCTGCACAGGACACCTCAGATCCAAGGAGTCCAAAATAGAGTGTTAGCCTGGACTGTATACCCTGCTGGCTACATTCCTGTTATGTAACTTCAACTCTCTGAAGATCTTGCAAAACCCAGTTACAAACCATCAATTATGATTTTATCAGCCAATGATGCTAAGCTGATTAAAAAACAAACAAACAAAAAACACATTCTGAAACTTGTCTGACCCAGAGTTATAAAACAGCTCCATTAATCAGTACATTTCAAGGTTTCTTCAGGAATTACTATCAGGCTAATACATCTGTTTGTTGAACAGGCTGTTTCCAGGTCTTCTAGAATAAACTATTTTAACGCACCAATCATACAAAGAAGCAGGAAATCACTATTGATAATGAGGAGAAAAGTCAACCCATCTATAAAGTGGTAGAATTGAAACAGATTATATAATTATTAGACAAGCACATTGAAACAGTTATTCTAACCATCTCATATGTTCAAGAAGCTAGAAGAAAGACTGAGCATGTTAAGTAGTGACCTGGAAACGTGAAAATGACTCAAACTTCTAGAGAGAAACCTACAAAGCTTAAATTAAAAGTATGCTGGATGGATTTACTAATAGAATAGATATTGTGGATAAAAAGATTAGTAAACTTAAAGACATAGTAATAAGAGTTATTTTAAAATAAACACTTAAAGAAAAAAGCCTGAAAATAATAAATATATAAAGCAGTTGGGCATTCATGGACCTTCACCTAAATCTCACAGCATGTACAAAAAGTAACCCCAAATAGATCATATATTTAAACGTAAAATATGCAATTACAAAAATTTTAGAAGAAAACATAAGAGAACATCTCTAGGATCTAGGGCTTGGTAGGAAATTTTTAGACATGAAACAAAACATAACGCTTACAAAATATCAATAAATTGCACTTCATTAAAATTAAAAACTTTTTCTCTGGGGAAGACTCTGTTATGAGGATATAAAGACAAAATTCAGACTTAGAGAAAGCATTTGCAAACCACATATGTAACAAAAGACTCTAGAATATATAACTAGAATATATAAGGACTTCTTCAAACTGAACAGTAAGAAATATTGAAATTCAATTGGAAAATGAGCAAAAGACATTAGCAGACATTTCACTAAATAGGATATATGATGGCACATAAGCATATGAAGACGTGTTCAACATTGCTAGTCATTAGGAAAATCCAAATTAAGACAATAAGATACCACTACACGTCTATTAGAACAGCTTGAAATAAAAAATATTGACAAAATCAAATGCTGGTGAGAATGCAGAGAAACTAGATCACTTATACATTGCTGGTGGGGATATAAAATGTATAGTCACTCTGGAAAATAGTTAGGCAGTTTCTTAAAAACTAAATATACACTTACCATATGACCTAGAAATAGCCCTCCTGGGCATTTATACCCTAGAAATGAAGGGCTACCTCTACTCAGAAACCTGTGCCCAATTGTTTAGGATAGCAGATTTATTTGTAGCAGCACTAAACTGGAAACAAGTAAAATGTGGTACGATAAGTGAACAGTTAAGCAATCTGGTATATCCACTAAGTCTTATCTCTTCCATTCCAAAGAACTTTCCATCATACACTGTGATACCAATATTATTGAGGGGCAGAACGTTGATTTTAAAAGATATAAAATCTTGTTTGAAAGTCCTGGTTACCTGATTTGTCGCTAATTTGGGGAAGATATATAGTTTCCATGTTGTAAATAGAAGAGAAGACAAGAATCACAGAATCCTGGAAATTATAGAAGACTTCGTGTCTAGAAGCGTTGTCTGTGTTCATTACACGTTCTGCTGTGAGTTTAGCTGGACAGATTCCTTAATCTCTCCCAGATTCATATTCCTCACCTAGAAGGTGATGATAAGACCAGCTCCCAGAAAGGTGGTTGTGAAAACGAAACCAGTTTAAAATGCCTACTATAGAAGCATTTAGTTAAGATTTTTCCCCCCTACCTAAACATGTGTTCTTTTTACGGATATTATGTAGTGCATTGTTCAGAGCAGTCAGGCCTAAAAGAAACTTGGGTTAGAATTCAGACTGTTTATCTCACCAGTTACATGAATCTGGGATATTTACTTTGAGCCTCGATATTTTCATCTCTGGAAAAAAAAATAATATTATACCACAAGTTTTTGTATTGAGTTAAGGATAAAATGATATATCGTATGTATACTCTAAGTTCAGAATCTTTGAGGTCTTTACTAAATCTATCCACTTAGACATACGGCAATTTGGATTGAAATCCAATCTATCTTTGTTGTTTCAGGAGTAGAAATAATAAATCCATCAAATTCTAAACAATGTAATGGAATCAATAGAAGTGGCAAATAATTAATTTTTTCTAATTTAAGATGCTCATTTCTTGCATGGAGATCAGAAAGAAATCTAACAAGGTCTGGATTTCACCTAGACCGTCTCCCAGAGCAACACTCTCAATTTGTATTTGCCATATGTATCTAAACAAATATAACTCTTGTGTGAAGACTCTGGAGACAGCTGTTCTGAAGTTCTGAATCATAGGGAAAAAAAATTCATGATCCAAGGCTTCCAAAATGCATTCTAAGGAATATACTAGAAGCCTTAGCACAGTATTTATATTTTCTAAAACTGCTATGAGTTAAGTTGTCTCTGAGTAATTGAATTAAAAAAATTAGAATTAAATATGAAAACATCCAAGTATTCAACTGTATATTGAGAGAGGTAGAAGAGATTAAAAATGAATTAATATAAATATAAAATAAGAAATAATATATATGTATGTTCTCTAGTGTTAATTACACTCGTCTTTGCCTTCATTAACATTATGTTACAGAATAAAAGAAAAAAGTAATAAAGAGTTAAACATAAGGGAATTATTTTTCAAATATAATCCTCTAGTGCACAAATAATATTAAACAAAACAAGAGCATTTTTTAAATAGCTCAATATAATTAGGTTCTTTTACTGACAAATTCCACATGCAAAGTTTTAACGAAAAATCCTCGAAATCAAAGAAACTGTAGTAGCTTTTCTCTTTTTTAGTTCAGTATTCATATTTCTATAGTTGCTTTTAAAATAACCCAAACAGGATAGGGTTAATTTCTTTTCCATATTTAGCTTTCATTTGTTTGAATTGGGAGAGTCTATATACTTCCTCACTTGGTCCATCTGAATAAGGGAAGATGACACTGACAAAGAAGTTAAAAATATCAGAGCAATACAGTAAAAGTTTATGCTGAGTTTAACCTAAAAATAACGCCACATGTTTTTAATCTGTGGCAAAGACAGAGTGAGTTTTCAAAAGTAAAATTAACACTATTCAAAATTTGGAATATTTTTCTTTTGCAGCTCCTTTTAAAGAGCAATTTAACTTAAGAGCATCATTTGTGCTATTTTTTTTTTTTTTGGAGGAAGATTAGCCCTCACCTAACTACTGCCAGTCCTCCTCTTTTTGCTGAGGAAGCCTGGCCCCAAGCTAACATCTGCGCCCATCTTCCTCTAGTTTATACGTGGGACGCCTACCACAGCATGGCTGCCAAGCAGTGCCATGTCCGCACCCGGGATCCGAACCAGCGAACCCCGGGGCGCCGAGAAGCAGAACGTGCGAACTTAACCGCTGCGCCACCGGGCCAGCCCCTCATCATTTGTGTTACTTTTAAGGAATGATGGTATCACAACATTTAACTGAAGTGCTTATTTCAATAGTTTTATTGCTGAAATTATGTTTGGAGATCAAGATCCTCAAGGGGACCTTCTTTTTTTGACCTTCTGCTTCACCATGGTTCGACGTATCTGCAGTAGCTAGCGTGATTTCCCACACACACATAGGAAAACCTCAGGATGTTTGCTTGGTGGTATGGGGGACAATGAGAGGGATGAGCATACACACACATACACACGCAATAATGTTGTTATGTTCAAGAATTTTAAAGAAATTGAAATAAACAAGAGGATTAACTGTCTATTTAGCTTCTAAAATAGAAACGTGATTGATAAGCATGCTAAAGATGCACTCTCATTTCAAAATTCATAGCAACAATTTTAGGAAATGAAATATATGGTTAGCAAAGATCATTACACAGAAAAATGAGCATTATTTTTATTGGGGAGCAAGGAAAGGCAAGTTATTAAGCAGGTTCATACACAACATATTTATTAAAATCTTCCCAGTATTTGGAAGTGGTTTTCAATTAATGTTAAGAACATAGAGCTATAAGGAAATAAGATAAATTTTGCAAATCAGTTAACATAAAAGTTTAATGATGGTAGACTGTATATGTTATATTTTTATTAATTTTACCAGGCATAACCATCTTCTAGTTATAAATCCTATTTTATATTAAACTAAACCCTTAACAGTTTCATGGAAAATGGACTATAAGACAAATTGCTCTGATACCCCAGAAATGCAAAAATAAAGAGACCCAAGGTACCATTTATTGCGTGAGCACTGAAATAGATCCAGTTTCTTCAAGTAGATGAGAGAAATCAAAACTCTAGAGGTGTGGAAGGAAGATATGGTAGAATTATTGTTGATCTCCATTCTTTAATTCTCCTGGAATCCACAAATTTTGTAGCATTATTATTTTGCAGTTCCTCCCACTAACGGGGTGAGGTTCAATTTCTCACTCTTTGGGTTTGGTCTGGCCACATGACTTGCATCAAAAGGCAGTTCTGATACTAGGAATCAAAACATCACATACATTTCTACTTGCTCTCTTGCTACTCCATCATTATGAAAATATCATGTCCCAGACAGTCAGCCTGCTAGTTCAAATAGGGGAAGAGACGGAGGACACAGCTGCCACAGCCCACCCATCCAACTACCCAAGAGAAGAGGCTAAAACAGACAAAATCCAGCGGGCTTGCAGACATGTAAGAATAATTGCTTTTGTTTATGTATCCACAAAGATTTTGTGGTTGTTTTTTAAGTGACATTAGTTTGACAACGTTAACTGGCACAAAAAGCTAAATGCAACAGATAAGTTCACAGGCACGTAAAGAGAGAGGCGATCCAAAATAGAGCCGAAGTAAGATTCAAGAACTCAGGTCTTGATGGAGATGGGGAGTGGTGTTCCTTCCCTGATGTAATTGTCCAAAAGGAGTAATTTTTCTACAGCTATTAAAACATTTTATACAAGTATATTGTGAGATATTATTAAAATGTCGGTGATTATACAGGCAGACATATGTGGGGAAGGTTCTCAAAGAGTGGTGTTTGTATATGAGCTTGTCCAGAATACTGAGGCGGAGGACACCTCTCCCAACCTCAAAACACCTCAGACTCATATCTTTTGTTGTTAAAACTTGGCTATGCCTTTGGGTTGAAATGAAGAATTAAAAGAATCACTCCATAAATTAATCTCAAGGGCTGTTTCTAATGTGCTTTGCTCCATCTGTTTGGCAAGTACCTTGGGATTACACATAAGTGGAAGTTTGCTCTATAACGAGAGAGAAGAGCCTAGTAAACACTCTATAAAACAATCTCTGCCGGACTCTCTGAATGACATCACTCTCAGAGGTGAGGTGATTCAGAGGAAAATCACCACGGTAAACCTGACAAATGAGGGAGCTCAACTGTGTATCAGTTCTGTCCCGAAGTAAATTGAAAAGAACTTGCCCCATTCTAACTATCTGCCAGAGTTAAGCGTAACTCTTCTCTGGAGGAAGACAGCATCATTCAGGATATCTATAAGTTTTCATATACAACATATACCATGCAGTCAAAAACAACCATATATTCTGAAAAATAAAATGATGGAGAATTTCACTAGAATCAAAGTACAATTATAGAGGCCCGCCTGGTGGCGTAGTGGTTAAATTTGCACACTCTGCTTCAGGGGCCTGGGGTTCACAAGTTTGATATCCACACTGAAGCATAGAAAGCAAAAAAAAAAGAAAAAATATGGAAAATTGAGGAAGAAGTATAAGAAATACATGGAATATTATACAAATATTGATGTATGAGCAATTGGAATCAGAAGGAGAAAGAGAATAGGAAAAAAAAATCTGTAAAGAGGTAACAGTAATTTTCAAAAGCTGATAAAAGTTATCAAGCTACACATTTAGGAAGCCCTATTACTCCTAAGCTGGTTAAACGAAAAGAAAACTAGAAACAGCTCATTCCAAAGAAAAACTGCTAACAAATGGAAAATCTTAAAAGCAGCTTGAGGAAAAGACCTGTTACATTTAAGGAACCTGCAATAAGACTTATTGCTGATATCTCAAAGGAGCAACAGAAACCAGAAGACCCTGGAAGAACACTCCTGGACCACTGAGAGTATCGGCTGTAGTGGGCATTGTGTCAGGCTGTCCAGACGAATCCTCTAGCCTGAACTGAGGTTCTTATTCTCCCTTGGATGCTGATGGTTCACAACTGAGTCAACACAGGAAATATGTCCAGCTAAACTGAGCTGTCTTAACCAAGCTTATACTCTTTTACCAGGTACGGCCCACATCCAATAACCGGTTAATGCGGGTAAACAAATATTCCTATCAGTTGCTTTAATTAGGGGTGACTACAATTGCCATCTCAGAATTCGAGCCCCTCTTGAATTCGCTGAGGCAAATCTTGTAACTCCAGGGCAGGACAGCTTCTCCCTCTGCCAGCCTCTTTCTTTGCTCTTTCTCAAGTGTCCTTCCTGACGACACTCCCTAGCAAACTTCTTACAAGCAAATCACTTTCAGAATACAACCTTCCCTTTCAGAGGAGACAACTGCCACACTAGAATTCAGAAATGAAGGTGATATAAAGGTATTTATTCTTTTCTCTCCCCACAAATTTGTCATTAGCAGTATCTCGCTAAAGGAAACTAAAGAGATTTTTTTGGGAGAAGGGAAATGATTCCCAAGAAAAAACCAAAAATGTAAGTCAGCGTAAAGAGTGCTGGAAAGTGTTTGTAGGTGAATCTAAATGGGTCTTAAGTTTATACAATAATAAAAATAATGTCTCATAGGGGTTAACTTCTATATAGAGTAAAAATGACAGCAATAAACAAAAAGAGGTAAATGGAGTTAAGGTGTTCTAATATCTTAATATTTTCTGTTAATTGGTAAAAGTACTAATGTATATTTGACTGTAATAATTCAAATATGCCTATTGTAAACTCTAGGTTATAAAATGTCATGTGCTCCTTCACTACGGGGAGACGTTCTGAGAAATGCGTCATTAGGCAATTTCATCATTATGTGAACATCATAGAGTGCACTTACACAAACTTGGATGTCACAGCCTACTACACACCTCAGCTGTATGGTACTAATCTTGTGAGATCACTGTGGTATATGCGGTGCATTACTGTACTAAAATAATAAAAAATAATGTAAAACTAACTACTGAAAGTAAACATAATAAAACAATTTTGTGATTGCAAAAGAAGACAAAATCGAAGAAAAGTAACAGAAAACAGTTGAGTCAAATAGGAAACAGATGTAAGGTGGTCATTCTAAAGCTAAATATCAGTAATTAATTAAAATGTAAATGAAATAAATATTGCAATTGCAAGACAAAGATTTTTCAGGCTGGATTGAAAGATAATTTTAAAAAATTCTCTATGTTGCTTACAAGAAACATCCAAAATATAGGGGCCAAGAACTGTTGAAAATAAAAAGTTGGATGTTTGGAAATAGATACATCATACAAACTCTAAACTGAAAGAAAGCTGGTATAAATATACTCGTATCAGAGAAAATAAATTTTAATGCAAGAAATAAAGAAGGATATACATAATGATAAATGAGCAATCATCTAGAAGTATTTAGTGAGTGTGTATGTGTGTTTAATAATATCTTTAAAATATAGAAGCAGAAACTGACAGAACTGAAAAGAGATTACAGAGAGACAACGCAGAATCACGAAAAGAGACGTGAGGACATACTCTTGCATTCAGGAGATCTGGATGTAGAAATCTGGCAGAAACGAAGATTTGAATGTATTAAAGATGGACAGGTGATTCTATATGTGTTCCTTCCCTTTTTAATGCTTCCTATAGAATTACCATGATGGAGGAATCACTGGAATAAAAAAGCCTATTAGTTAAGTGATAAAAAAGTGCCTAAGCCCCTTACCTTCACAGAGTTGAAAACCTTACGGCCCACCCCATCTTCCTATATTCTTAGAGTTTTCTGTCTGTATCTTTTCTTTCCTTTTTTTTTTTTTGTTTTAAAGAGTGGCTGTGAGCTAACATCTGTTGCCAATCTTCTTTTCTTCTTCTTCTCCCCAAAGCCTCACAATACATAGTTGTATATTCTAGTTGTGAGTGCCTCTGGTTGTGCTATATGGGACGCAGCCTCAGCATGGCTTCACAAGCCGTGCCACGTCCCCGCCGGGGATCTGAACTGGTAAAACCCGGGCCGCTGATCGTAGGGCGTGAAGTTAACCACTGGGCTATGGGGCTCGCCCCCTGTCAATATCTTTTCATAGATTGTAGCTGATAATAACATTGGAAAACAACAGAGGTTAACTTCTGACCGTTTGGACAATGTGAAAACTGAAGTAAGTTTGAATATGGGAATATATTCTTTTAATGGATGTTTTTCATTTTTGAAGATTTACTGAGATGAGTGAGTCAGTGTCATATATTGGGTTATTAGATGTAGACTTGTGGAAAAGTAAGAGTGGTGGAGTGGAGAACAAGAAGTGTTTTCTAATACTATCAGTCTTACAGAATTGAAGACATTGAAAATTGTGTGATACAGTCTTTTAGGATCAAAGAACCATAAAGAACTCATCAGGGGATACCATTCTTTCTCTTGACTCTGATAATAACTGAACTGAAATCTGAAATTCACTGTTAGATTGTCTACAATTCCATTATTGTTGCATCATACAATGTATTTATTTTATAGCCACAGAGATAATGTAGCTTAATATTATTTTGGTTATCAAAGTTAAAGTTTCAAACTAATTTGATTTCTTATGTCAATGAAACATGCAATGTACGCATCTCTGGCTCTGTGCAAACAAGGGAAGTTGCAGCATCTCCCCAACCCCGAATCATATGTTCATGGATATTTAAAAATGACACCTTCTGTAAATAACAGTTTAATACATATTATTATAGCTAAATTGTCTTATATTTAAACAAATTAGCTTGCACGTATTCTTTTAAATTTAAAATCAATTATTTGACTCAAGAAAAAGTTTACAAAAAGTCAGGTACTGGCATTGCACAATAAGGCTACATAAGAAAGATATGGCAATATAGGAGCAGAAATTATGAGCAAACATTTTTCTAAACTATAAAAGCTTATGATTCATTTTTGCTTCTCTAATTTACTAATATATACCCATGTTATTTCTTATAGGTGACTAACAATTGCCTAAAGTGACAATTTCATATTTCTTAGAAATTTCCCAGGCTGAAGGCAATGGAATTATGCCTATACATTTTTTTACAGTAGTAAGAACCAAATACATGATAGGAAGGCTGTATGGAATTTGACTATACAAGTAGTCTAGGAAGGCATAATCTTCAATAGTAGGGGGGCAGAAATCACCACAAACGATTATACTCTGATGCTTGGCAAAACCAATTATTTTTCTGGATGGCAAGGATTAACAATGATTTATCTTGTAAACTCCTTTACCCACACACACTGCCACAATTTAGCATCCATATGTGGGTAAAGCGTGGGCTATGTAAATGGAGACATTATCCAAGCGTAACATGCAGTATAATTGTGGATTCAGCTTTTCAATTGAATTGCTTTAAGCAATGTTAAAAAAAGAAATTATTCTCTAACAAAGGAGTAATTTGCATTAGCAATATGTTTGGTTTTTGGTGTTTCTATGATTTTTACAGGTTTATTTCATTTAATAGAGATTCAAATTATGAAAATGTTATGTTTCAAGTACTTATCAGTACCAGACAGTATGGCTGGTTTCAGCCTAGGGCAATTATCAGTTAATTTGGCATCTATCTAGTAGATTGGCTCCCAAATCACAAGGCTTTTCAGACTAAATAGCATTTATTTCATGAGTTGTTCTCAAGTGCTCATCTGCATGTATGAAATTTCTCCTCTGATTCTGATTTCTGAATGTGCATGTTAAGCAAAATTGTAGGGTTGAATCCGCTTAATGTCTTTCAGATTCTGACTAACTTATTGTCTTCTGAAGTCATTTTTAAAGTTTTTTAACTCCCTCAATTAGGACTTAATTATTTTAGTAAAGATTCGTACCACTGCCTCACTACGCTGTACCTCACTGGGAAGCCTGCACCATGAATGGAAATGTAGGGAAATTCTTCTAGAAATTCTAGTTCTTTTGCACAAAAACTCATGTGTAAGAAAATGAAGAAAACAAAAACAAAACAAAAGAAAAAACCGCCACCAAATGTTCACTTGGTTTTCACAGGTTAGGAAAGCTTATGTATAGCATAGCTGTCATACTGAATATGATACGCAAAAGCTCATAAAGAAATCTAAAAACAGATGCTTCTTCCTTCCTGTTCACATTTTTCTTATGTACTATACTTCTAAAATTGTAAGTACAATTGAATTAACTCTAAGATTATCTACCATATTTTGTCCTTTAGCTTATATTGGCAAAGCACATTAGTAATTTATGATAATCTCTAAAAATATGATGCTTGTTGCTTTTAATTGTAATACAGCAATTTGATATGTGTATGCACTTGTACATGTCCATGGTTCTCAACATTTAAAGATAAACAAAGTTTTAGGTGTTTTTATTGGTTTACTAGTTTTTGTTTATTTCATATAAGATATGTAATCTGTCTATAACAAAAGACATTGCTTTCTTTATACTAGTTTTACCCAAAGCAGTGAAAAATTTGCTTAAGCATTGTTGTCACTTTCATATTTTGTTCTTTATTTGTGGTATATATACAAACATGATCTTTAAAAAACATGGTTTTTACACTTTTCAGTATTTTCTAAAAAGTTGTAATGATTGTGTAACACATTTGTACTCATAACACAAAAAAGAAACACAAAAATTCTCCCACTTTACCAGTAATCATGAGAAAAATTACTTTGTTAGGTTCATTCTTTTTATTCAGATTTTTAATAGATTTAAGGTGATTTGTCCATTCTCTTCTGCTTATTGACCACTGTGGTAAAAAGTGAGTATTTTTAGAGCATTGAACAAGGGGCTAGAGGTCCTTAGTCTGCTTTGGTGGAGTTTAAGAGAACTAGGTTAACTACCTTGAAGTCTAACTATTGCTTTGGCGTTATTAGCCCAGGGCTCCAAGTATTCTAAGCCACATAACTAGCATTTATGTGAAAAGTTCATCTTGATTCTTGGCACACAATGAGAGTGGAAGCATTTCCTTGCCGGATCCAACTGAACTGATACTCTGCTAGTACACGAGTACGATGATTCTGGTTGTTGAGTTGTTTACAGTCAGCGTCATTCCAGATTGGCAAGTTCCTGTGCTATAGTGATTGTAGATCCACTGTTCATTCAGCCTAATATTCTCATTAAGACGTTTTTCCACAAAAAGTTGTTTCAATTGACATTTATTTCAAGGTTATTACTCCTGGTTTTTGTGCTATCTTGAAGAAGATGGTATATGCCATACAAGTTTCAAATGTTTGATTTATTCATATATTCATTGATTTATTAAACTTTTAATGAGCCGCTATTACACTGGGCATGCATAGACTAGTGGAAGAAAGAGGCATAGAAAATTTATTAGATGCAAATATATGTGATAATAAGATATACACACAGCTCTATTGGCATATTGGAGGTGTTTTTGTACTAATGTAGCTACAAACTTTGGGTGAAATATTCCATTTTCAGAGTTACATAATTCCTTTGCAGTTAACAGTTTCCATAAGTTTACTGTCTATTTTGTGATGTATCTCTTCCTTTTATTTTTATTATATTTACTATTCATTATTTTGAACAGGTTCACTCACAGTTCAAGGTTTAAATCATTTATTGTATCTACTTGACAATTCTTTTCTAGGTAGAATAATAATTCTAGTTTCCTTCAATGCATTACGGCTTGTTTTGATGTTGGTTTGCTTCATTCCCTAACATTTATCGATGCTTCAAGATTTTCTTATACTTTATTCCTATTCATCTGATATTGCACTGATCCAAAAACCTGAGGATCATTAGCAACTTCAAAATCTCCTCTGTGCACTTCTTTTTCAGTATCACATGTATATGGTTTTTGTGTGTGTGTGTGCATACATTCGTATATTTTTTTCCAGAAAAACCCACCAACTATTTTATGTGTGGGAAATTTCTTCTGTTTCTTACATCTAAGAAGACCCTTTGTTCTATCATCATTATTATCTAAACCATCCTTCTCTTCATAGTAATTCCCTTTCCATTCCTCCACCTTGTCCAATGACCTGGTGATTTAATTTTACTAAACTAATTAACCTTACTGTAGAAGTTTTTCTCCATGTGTCTAGCCCTTCTGAGTTTAGTAGATTAATCTGTCACATTTTCCTTTATAGAAGCCAAGTTTCCTTTCACAGATGTGCTGATCACAACTACAGCATAAGGATTGTTTATATAAAACAATCTCTCTGTGCCACTTAAAATAGTCAAATTCAATGGACAGCTAATACTGAAAGACCTAATACATATTAGAAATTGTGGAAGCTGGAGCTCTGTCATAAAAGGGGTATACCAATAACCATTATTGGGATTTGGAAGAAAAAAGATTGTAATTTTTCCCTAGTAGGAACAGATAGGAAAAGTTAAATTATAAAGACTCAATTAACAATGGATTTTGAAGATTGACTATTTGACACTCAGAGAGCCTCAAAGACCAGATAAAAAAGAATTCCACAAACAAAAGACACTGAGGCAGACATGAAGAGTGGGCTTCTCAGGTAGGGGGAAAATTCATTTTGGCAGGATGTGGAGTAAGATGAAAATTTCTATTGTAAACTAGCTAGAAGTTTAGTTTGGGGCATGTTGTAGAAAATCTTTTGTATATGCTGGCAAGATTTTAATTTTTTATCTGGTCAATTCGAAACCAATGAAAATTTTGAATCATATTAATAAAACGTTGCACATTTGTATGCTTTTGTAAGTGTATATTAAAAATAAGATTTTGTAAAATGAGATAAAATACCAAGTACTTATTACATAATTACATATATGAAGTCATACCTAAATAAACATGAAGCAGTATTCTGAGACAAAACAAATATCAGAGACAATGGGTATATACATGTGTGGTCAAGAATTAATAGCAGACGAAAAAATGCATTGTCATAAAATATGATGCACAAAACCAAGAAAATAGCTCTGGTTGACCATTTTATACACTGTGGTGGCCAACTATTGAGCATAGGGGAGTGATAGACAATTCTAAATGAGTGAGAGATAAAAAGATAGAAAGATAGATGTCAGAGATTTCATGAAAATAGATTTTGATGCATTAACCAATAGTGAATCTAGCTAGATTTTTGAAGGCATAACAGGAGACTGAACTTCATTTCGTATTTTGACTTGCTCATTGTGTGAATTTAAGTATTTCTGATTTAGAATGAAAACTGCAAGTTGAAAACATTCCAAGCTGTCTGTAGTCTCCTGGTGCTGGATTCACTCAGAAATAGTAATGGAGGCAATCTCATCATAAGAGAAAATGGAAGAAGATGGAAAGATGATACCAAGATAACAAGAGAGTCTTCACTATTCACTGAAGTTTGCAGTAATTATGCTTGAAAAGAGATGCTTTCATACTACAGAATCACCTTTCTTGGCACAGCCCTGTCCTCCTTTTGGATTTAAGGCACTTAAGACTAACAGAGATGAATGTGCTCTCATTTTGAAACTTCACTGATGTGCATTCTGCTTAGAAATTTTATAGAGTCTGACAAATCTCACTTCTTACCATCTGATTTACTTTAACATAGATCATTTTGTTTTATCTCCATCTGACAGAAGATTTTTTAAAATGTTCATTCTTTAATTGGCATATGGTCCAAATAAGTTTTATGAAAAAATAATAGTGAGGATCTTCAGAGTTTTTAATTAGGTCAAGTCAATCTTTTCCTCTTCTGAAGCCAAGGGCATCATTATTAGGAAGTGTCTAACGTGATAGAGGATTTCAAAAGCAGCACAATCAATGGCTTTTCCATTGTCAGAGAATAATAGGGCTGAAGCTTAATTACATTTCAAAAATGAAAAGCAAAAGAATCTCGAGGTGCAGTAGCCTTTTATCACAGGTTTTCTGAGGTCAAAATTTATAAAAGTTGAGATAAAAATCAGTCGATTTTCTTGGAATGTTCAGTGTATATTGCAGACTCATCAGTCCTTTGCTGAGGACTATAATGTTGTGATAGTTCAATACTGTGAAGTCATTATGACTTCAAATGGGTAGATGTTATTTGATTTTAAATATATTTTTCTGTCTCTTTATGCTTATAGAAAGCCTAATTCATCTAAAATGTTTTCATCAGGGTGCTTTCAGCATTGCACGTTGTTACATTCCTCTTCCTGCAGAAAATTTGAAACAGCATGCCATACAATCTGCTATGTGCACGAAACTGGATTCAACAACTGTTAAAAAAAAAGTTACATAGCTAAAATTTGGTCCATTTAAGATAATTTTCTAAATTAATGTAATTTAAAGCTCTAGTGATAAGTTGCTGCCTTTTAATATTGATAGCATTACTACTAGTAAGGTCCTGTATTGAAATCCTTTTATTGTTTAAATACACTCTTGCCTACAATATCTTACTCACTACATATATTACAGATTTTAGGGCCAGTGTAGCTATTCCTATTGCGCAGATAAGGAAATTCAGGCTAACAATATTCAACGCCTTGCCCAAGATTGTATAACAAGATTAGTAAGCCTGTCTTTGTGTGTGTGTGTTTAATAGGAGTGACGAGAGAGAGACTGCCTTAAGACTTGAATTCAGTCTCTGTGATATTTGCCTGTGAACGTTTCAATCCAGATAGAAATCAATGGCACTTTGGGGGAAATGAGAAAACAAATGGAGAATCTGTCTCTGATTTGAAAGGAGAGGCCTGGTCGGAATTTTCTGTAAAGAACAAAGACAAGCCTAGCTGCTGAATAGCACTGCAGCTGGAGCTGGTCTTGCAAATGGTGGTGTTTCTCAAGGTGCAGAGACAAATGGGAGCTTGCCTCTGCTTTATTGCAAAGATTTAACTATAACTCCTCAAAAAAAATAAAAGCGCTTGAGTGAGTGTCAGACTGTCACTGTCTCACCTCTCAACCTACTTCTTCTTCCCCATTGCTTCCTCTGACACTAGCCAATTTCTCCAGCCTCTCTAGAAACACAGGCAGCAGACAGCCCCTTCCCTTCATTACTAGAATCATAAAGGAACGTCTCAAAAGTGGGTTATAGTTTTCCAAAGGAAAGCTATTATAATTAAAATTATTTTCCTTAAGACTTTGATAGAATATCCTAAAAGAAACTATAATTGTCCATAATAACTTTAAATATCAATGATTCAAGTCCAGGAAAATAGGCAAATAGATACACTTACTTTGAAGAACCCAAAATAAAATTAAATATTTAAAAATGCTTTTGAGCCAGCCCTGATGGTCTAATGATTAAAGTTTGGTGCTCTCAGCGCTTCAGTGGCCAGGGTTCACTTCCCAGTTGCAGACCCACACCACGTGTCTGTCAGTTGCTGCACTGTGGCTGCGGCTTACATCGAAGAACTAGATGAACTAGAAGGACTTATAACTAGGGTATAAACCACGCACTGGGGCTTTGGGGAGGAAAAAGAAGAAGAAGAAGATTGGCAACAGATGTTAGCTCAGGGCAGATCCTTCCCTGCAAAAAAAAAAAAAAAAAAAAAGAAAAGCTTGTTTATTTATTTTTTAAAATTGTCCTACATATGCTATTATTTGAAAATCAAGCACACAAAATTTTGAGAAATAAGCAAAAATACCTGCAAAAAAATTGCCATCCTTGTCAACTATGTCTGTGGAAAAGACTTGAGCAAAACAAGAATCATAAAGTGCAATAATAAAAAATATTTTGTTTTAGTCTCACATTGTCCTTTATATGCCAAATGCTGAACGTATCCTTCATCTTAAGTAATAACATGTGTAGGACTCTTGGCTCTTTTGCTCACTCTAACATAATATAAATTTGTATGGACACTTTAAGAAGCAAAATTGTCCCAATTCAATAAAAAACCCCTAATGTCATGTAATAATCAAAATTTGAAACTAATTTAAGATTAAATCATCTTGTTTTTCCCCTATGATGCTAAACGTTGGCTGAAATCTTTCTTGCAGAAACTTCTTGATCACAATCTCTTCATTTTTAAATGATCTCAGGCTGAAAGTCCTTCTGTGGGTTCCATTTCTTGTCCCGTAAGTCATACATACTAGTCACAGCATCAGAGAGGTGGGCAGCCATCTCCTAAATGAGCCTCTCCTTTTCTGCTACCCTGAGGCTTTAGCTAGTCTCGCATCTTTGAGTTTGCCTAAATGTAGTCACACCCTACAATACTGTGTCCATTAACAGTCGGGAGCATAGAACAAGGTCCCGTAGAAACCCCACTCAGCAGACTTGAAATGAAGGGCAGCCAACTCCCTCCCACCCTCCAACACAATCCACAAGACTTGCCAAACAAACTCTCCTCAAAACCTAAAAGCTCTTCAGTCTCTCAACAATCCTATCCTTATATTCTCTCCACGTTGAGGACTTCTGTAACAGAGTTATGACGTTTGGTACGAAATTTGTCACTGTGCACTATTTCACCACTCACTTTGGAATGTGGGAGCATCTGCTGCCTCCATGATTCACCTGAAATTGGGTTGGAAGAATTCCATGTTACCTTGATATGTACATAGATGCAAATAGAATTTCAGGAAAAAAAAAAATTCTTAAAAATATATTGCAGCATCTATTGAATTTTAAATAAAACATTAAAAAGATGTTTAAATGTTAAAAAGGAAAAAGAATCTTATGCTTCATAGACTGATCCTGTATATCTCCTATTTTTTCAAGAATTCTTTTTTCAGTTGTTTCTTTTGTGGAATTTCTTCAAATTTCACTTTCACCATTTTTCTTTCTCAGAAATCACACTGTTATTTTTTCAACTTTGATTTAGGAAATCTTCCAATGTAGAATATCTGAATGCATACGTATTTGCATGGGTTTGTATCCTCTAGAGTCTACAGTTGTTATTATGTTGCCATATGTGCTTCATCCATCGTCCTGTCTTTCTGAACCATTTGAAAGTAACTTGCAGATCTGTACTAGACCCAGGTTATGGAACATCCCAGAACTTCTCATCCCCTTTCTCTGGCCTCAGCTTTTTGCCATGTTTCCTGACCAGAACAGCTTTGGCAAAGGGTCCTGCCATTTCCATGGTTGTGAAATTGTGGACACTGATGCTACCATAGACCTAAGGGCCCCAGGGCCCAGTGCCTTTGAGGAGAGGCCACTCTGCCTGATCCCTGGCCGGACTTGACTACAAAGACTCTGGCTTCACCATATGTTGCCTGGCAGTCAGGTGATACAACCTGGAAATTAGTAGAGTTAAGATGCATGGAATTGACTTTGGTAATAAGACATGAGAACAGGAAGGAAGAAGCATCTGATAAACTTCTTTTCCTCCCCTTCATTCTCCCTTCACAGACTGTTTCAAGATGCTGTAGATTTACACAGTCTCTCTGGAAGTAACCAGTGAAGCCAAAATTGTTGATCTGTAAAACTGTGGCCAGTTCAATAATGCAGCCCCTAGTAATCACTGTCCCTCTTTCCTTGCCTCACTTCCCTGCTCCTGTCATGCCTGCTTCTCTGAAATTTCACCCTCTCCCCCCACTAAGTATTAGCACATATACTTTTTCTCAGGCTCTGTTTTCTAGAGAATTGGGAATTGGTTCAGTTGGTGCCAGGAATGGCAGTAGAAAGTAGACCCTTGGGGCTGGATTTTGGAGTTGGATTGCTTTCCAGTCTGAAGGCAAAAGAAACCACATTTCTGTTGGTGAAGGGATGGTGATAATCCCTGAGATGCAGTGACATCACGATGGTGTAGATGTCAAAAACATGTAGCGGGATATCAAGTGGCTGCTTCATGTGACTGACTAGTCCGCTGCAACTATAACTATGAAAATATTAGTATGGCTTGACTGTTTCTGATGGCAGTGAAAGTCTGGACAAAACTGACATGTAAATGGCAGCTGAGTGTCAACTTAAAGGCAGATGGTGAAAGCCAGAGGGCTTCTACAGCAGCTTTAAAGGAGACTCTCCTCTTCCTGCAGTCTTGGAGTAGGCTTTGCTCTTGGCGTGCTACCAGGCCCTAACAGAGACTGAGCAATTAAACATGAGACATCAAGTGGCTGTGGGCAAGAGCAGCCAATGACGAACCGGTTGTTTTCAGATCGACTGAGTCACCTATTTTGCAGGAGTAGAAGCAGCAACAATCCACTGAAAAATAGAAATGGTGGATGAGGGATGGGGCTCAAGCCTTTCCAGATGGCATGAAAAAATTAGATGAGTCATTGGTCTGGATTCCCTTGTCACCTACTTATCTTGCTCCCTGAACACACATTGGCCTCCTAGAACATTCTCTATGATCAACTGCAGAGGAGGAAGGGACTTAGGCCTGGCTTACAAATGAATAGATGTGATACGTTGGCCCCAGCCAGAAGGAGACTGCTGCTATATTACAGCTCCACTCATAGATTGCCATGAAGGGTAGCAGTGAGAGAAAATTGTTCAGGGTGCAGACTATAAGTAGTGCACTTGATTGTTTATTTAATCGAGAGAGACAAGTGGCTTGAGGTAGAGATAAGGAATGACTCCTCGGCTGTGATAAATGATTGGGAAATTGGTCAAAAGCCTGGGAAAACGATACTGAAAGGTCTGGAAGTGCTCTCCGGGACATATGTATATGGATGGCTGTGGGAATGGGGAATACAC
The DNA here is from genome assembly GCF_041296235.1 of Equus asinus. Taxonomy (NCBI): domain Eukaryota; kingdom Metazoa; phylum Chordata; class Mammalia; order Perissodactyla; family Equidae; genus Equus; species Equus asinus. The sequence goes on from NC_091798.1 coordinate 68,286,669, forward strand.
ATACAGATATTTTTGTCTCACTTTAGTGACCTCGAGAGAGCATTTACTCAGGAAGAACTTTATTACCACATGGACAAGATGGTCCTTCCTATGGACGTCGAACATCCTCCCTCCTTGACTACTCAAGGAAAAGAGCATACATTGGCACCAATAGAGCCCTCTTTTACCAAGATGGAGATAGGTGCTTCCACTGTCGAATATCCAAATTTGCAGCATCAGAAGTTGCTTTTGCGCTCTTGATAATGTCTCAAAGAAAATCAGCTACAGCTACCCACTTGGGTCATGGAAGTTACTTTGAATTACTTCCACCTTGGAGGAGAGAGCAATGCATCCTTACTGAAATCAACATATGCCAGATTTGAGCTTTCCTCTCTGACTTTAAAATTTTGAGTCTTACTACCATTTGAGGGCTTACAGAATGACAAACACATCTATATGGTATCCTATAGAGCATTGTTTCAGATCAAAGGACTTGTTCACAACAAAGGAATTGTAAGAACTGACTTACGATCATGAAATTTACTGATTTTACCATTTTATCCCAAACCCAGAAACTGCTGGCCTGAAAAAAAATGGTGAAATATCATCTTGGTGGTAAAGCTAAGTTACCAATCTCAGGAAACCCCTTGCACATTAAGGTATAGTCTTAGAGGCTAGGCTTTATGTACTTAACCAATAGCAATGCGTGGTATATCTCCTCAAGTGCTGGAATACATTACTTTGAGAATCAAAAAGTAGAACTAGGATTGCCCCTTCCTATTATGACTCCCTTCAATTAGTGCTTCTCTTTCTTGAAAAGTAGGTTCTGCTTGGTTAGAAGTCCTGGTTCAAAGGTGAGGTAGTGTACCTCTGCCAAGAGACACAATAAGAATTCTATTAATTGGAAATTTTCACTACTAACTGGCCACTTATGAATTTTTCATCCTATTGAATTATCAGACAATGACAAGAATCCTGGTGCTGCCTAGGAAAATAAACCCTAGTTATCTTGAGAAGCTGGTTGTCACTGAAAATCCATAAGGAAAGAGTATGCCTGGGGTCCAATGGATTTACTTGGAAGATGGCCAGTGAAAGATCTAAACGAAAAATTACAAAAACTGTGAGTCAACAGAGATAAGCCATTAAGGGTTTAGAATACTTGGTGAAGAAATTCTGGAATACCTTAATGGGTAATCAACCCAGAACATCTTAAGATCTAGCCAAGTGTGATGAAAATCCAGAATGGGAGATGGAGATGGGAAATGAAAAATATCAATTTTGGCCCAGAACTAGCTGCAGCTTGAGGATCATAACTTACTTTGCTAACACCTGTTATCCAATCTCATTTTCAGAGACTGCAACTCCCTCTCACCTTAAAAGACTGGACATGCATCTTTATTTTCAGAGAAGTAAGAGGATCTTGATCTCATATGACATATGGACATTATAAAATTATGCTAGTTGCTCTCAGTGGCACAAAGAGTGAGCCTTATTCGTACCATTCCAGATCTGTTTGGTTTCTCCCACTGTCCTCCCCCCACCCAGCTTAGCTACTTGCCATGTTTCCAGGCCAGAGTGGAGACTCAAACTTTCTTAACTACTTTAGTGATGTTAAAATACCAGTCTATGTTGCTGACATTGCATCTATCACAGGCCAAGATGTCCCATGTTTGTCAACTACAGAAGTAAGAAACCGATGACCAGGCCCTATACCCACAGAGAATTTTGCTTTAAGAGGGGCTCTCTGGTAGGGCCAAGAGACACAGCCTGATAGGTCAAGAGGGTTAACTTTCTGTTGAATGGACTCTAGTCAATAAGAAATAAGAGATAGGAAGAAGGAACAAATAAATAGCTTGACATTTTATGCTTAAAGGTGGTATTCCCAGAAATAGCAGTTTCTTATAGTCACTCTGGAGATGCCCTACAAGTCATGTGTTTTTTTTGCATAGCTATGTCTCAGATATTTACATCATTCCATTGAATTTGCTGGTCCTCCCCGCCTCACTTCCATTTCCCCTCATGCTTTCTTTTCCGGAGTTTCACTCCCAATATGACATTAACTCATCTGCACTTGTCTCAGGCCATTTTCTAGGGAACATGAGCTAAAACAAAATATCACGATTCTTCAGCATGCACCTCTAAAAATAGACATTCTTTTCCATAACCACAATACCAAGATCATTATCACAGCAAAGAAGATTAATAATAAATCCATGATATAATTTCATATCTCCTAGAATATCTTTCATAAGTATTCATTTTTAATCAGTATGCAACCTATATTCACACATTGCATTTGGTTATTGTGCCTATTTAGTTTCTTTTCATCCATCCCCCCTCCCCCCCTTTTATGGCAATGAGTTTTGAAATGTTGAGGCTAGTATTCTTGATTGCTTCCTCATGGTGTCATTTACTTTGTGCCTCTGTCCTCTTTTGAATAAAATGAGTTAAATATGTAAGGGACTTCCTAAATAACAGCATATGCAGATCTTTATTCTGAGGTAAGAGCACACACACTAGCTTGCCTAATTTTCTACAAACCACTCAGTAAATTTGTTTAGAGAAAAACTCTTTAATTTTCGCATCCTGTTATTAGGCTCACTTTTAGGAATTTGATAATTGTTTGTAAGGTCATTATTTCTCTAGTAGTCTCACATTCGTTACTCCTGCCTTTTAGAAATGTCTTCAGATCTGGAGAATTTCCTAGTCTTTGGTGGCATATTTACTGTCTTTTTCACAGTACTAAACTTGGGCTACGTTCTAGGCAGTAGCTTTTTTATCGTGCTCTATTTATTGCTTAATGTACTTTTATCTTTCTTCTATATTGCAGAAATTAATTGAAACTCCTTTATGTTGATAGATCAACTTCTATTCTCTCCGTTGTTGTGGGTTAGTACCTTAATTTCAATTAATTTGCTGTCATCTAATGAGCTCCCAAAAGGAAATGTTAAAAATATCAATTATAAAGATGTGACCTGACAGTTGTTAGCATCCTTTGACACAAACTTAGTCAATGGTCACATATAGCTATAATGGAGCCTGAGAAGGGCATTCTCCAGCTGGATAACATCGTACAAGAAAAGCCATATTGTTCTATTGCAAGAAGGAAGAGTGGATCGTGGAATGGTCAGCACCATCAGCAACATGGTTCCTTTTAAATTTCAGAGATCTTCTTGGAATGTCTAAGGATTCCAAAAGAGGTTACATTTGCTATGTTCTCAATTTTGTGGATGCTAATTGTCCTAAACTAGGATCATTTGTTTGTCATCTCTATTACATTCTTTCTAATTATTTAAATCACATCATCTCTTATGTCTGACTTCACACTGAATATTTAAAACTTTTCTTTAATTTCAGTGCTATAAACTGAATGTTTATGTCCCCTAAGAATTAGTATGTCAGCTCAAATGCTCAATGTGATGGTATTAGAAGCTGGGGCTTTTGGGAGGTGATTTGGTCATGAGAGTGGAGCCCTCATGAATGGGATTAGTGCTCTAATAAAAGAGACCCTAGAAAGTTCCCTTGCCCCTTTTGCCTTGTGAAGACACTGTGAGAAGATGACCGACTATGAACTAGGAAGCGGGTTACCACCAGACTGGTGTAATGAATCTGCTGGCCCACTGATCTTGAACTTCCAACCTCCAGAATTGCCAGAAATAAACTTCTGTTGTATGCAAGCCACCTGGCATATGGTAATCTGTTACAACAGCCCTAAGAGACTGAGAGAGTCCGTAACAAAATTTTCAGAAATAGAAACTCTGTAATTTGCTTTTACTAATATATTTCTTAATTCTCTAATTTGTTACTTTGGGATTTCCTTAGTTTTTCTCAACTCAAACTCACTCTTTCATGTCATTCTGTTGTTTTATCATCCTTCTTTGGATCTCTAGTTTTACTGAATTTATTTTTTTATTAAACTTCTCTTCAGTGTTTCCCTTTTGTAGATTCATTTTTTTCCTTTTTTTTCTTTCATTGCATATTTTCTTTTACATTTGGTATGTTTTCTAATTTTAAATCAGAACAATTTTTTAAACAGTATTTTTCCTTTTATAAAAAATTGGTGCTAATATTTGCATTACACCAAACATTTTCTTTTTGATTTTCTCAAAATAAATATGATAATCTTTCTTCAGATCCTCAAATTGCTCGGACTTAATGTGTGTATCCTACACAATATGCTTCCCAGTATAACTGAGAACTCTTTCCTTTCTGAGTAACCGTTTGAGAATGGCGTGTTGTGTTGTGTATAATACACCACTGTGAAGAAGCGACACTAAAGGAGGGGAAAAGATCAGAAGGTGTTGTGTGTAGCCCTTTCTTGCAGGATTGAATAGTGCTGTTAGAGACTGAATTATGTGCCCCCCTAAATTCTCATATTGAAGTCCCGACCCCCATTACTCAGAATGTGACTATATTTGGAGATAGGATCCTTAAAGAGGAAATTCAGTTAAAATGAAGTCCCTGGGGTGTGCCCTAATCCAACAGGACTGGTGTGCTTATCGAAAGGTAAGATTAGGACACAGACTCACAGAGAAGGAAGACCAGGTGAAGACACAGGGAGAAGATGGCCGGCTACAAGCCACAGAGAGGGGTCTTAGGAGAAACCGACCATTCAACACCTTGATCTCAGACTCCTAGCATCCATAATTGTGAGAAAAATTTCTCTTGTTTAAGCTACTAGTCTGTGCCACTTTGTTTTGGCAGTCCTAGAAAACGAATATTAATGCTTTCTGCTTTCTCTTCTGAGAGTGTCAAACATCCTGTACACTGTTCAATCAACCGTATTGGGTATATTATCTTCCCATGAATGTGGACAGTATTGTGGTTTAGAAATGAAGCTCAATTCACTATGGAGAATGAAAAAGTGATTTTTCTTGCCTCTGCTAAAATGCTCATATCCTTTCATAAGGACATCTACTACAAAAGATTTTTTGACTCCTTCTTGGCCTGCCAACTCTTCCATTCTTCATGCTGGTATTTATATTCCAGAGTATTTGTTTCAATTTTCAGCATTTTGTGAATTAAATTTAGATGTCTAATGCAGCTTTTCTCACAATTAAGTGCATAGCCAGGCTGAAATTCTTTATTCTCTTTCTTTTAAATTTCAGAATGAAATCACATTTCATTACTCAATTGATTTACTGCCTTTTAAGTTTCTTCATTTAATTATTGTCTTAGTCCGTTCGAGGTGCTATAACAAAATATCACAGAACCGGTAGCTTATAAACAGCAGAAATTTATTTCTCACAGTTCCAGAGGGAAGGCCAGGATCAAGGATCTGGCATGGCTGTGTTTTGGTAAGTAAGAGTCCACTTCCTGGTTCATAGCTTGTGCCTTCTCATCGTGTGCTCACATGTGGAATGGGCTAGGGAGTTGTGTACAACATCTTTTATAAGGACACTAATCCCTTTCATGAGGGCTTCACCCCCATGACATAAGCACCTCCCAAAGGCCCCATGTCTTAATACCATAATTTGGGGGGTTAGAATTTCTTTTTTTCTTTTTTTTGAGGAAAGGTTGGCCCTGAGCTAACATCCATGCCCATCTTCCTCTACTTTTTTTATATGTGGGACGCCTACCACAGCATGGCTTTTGCCAAGTGGTGCCATGTCTGCACTCGGGATCCGAACTGGTGAACCTCGGGCCTCCGAGAAGCGGAACGTGCGAACTTAACCACTGCACCACTGGGCCGGCCCCCTAGAATTTCAATATATGAATTTAGGTGGGACACACTCAGACCATAACAATTATTATGCTTATATTTTAAATGGTAGAAGCAGGGAGTATATTCAAAACACATATCATTTAAAATACAATTTTATTGCATCAAAATCTTTACATACAATTATTAGTTATTTTTGCTAAAATTAATATCAACTATTAGTTGTCTTTAATATTGGCTTCCTGGAAATTTGATACAAATAGGACATAATGGAATCACCACTATCTCTTTCAAATTTCTCCAAAGAGAGTGAGCTATACTTTTTTTTTTCCTCCAGGAAACAGAGATGTTCAAAATCATTCTACTGACCTTAGAATTACACTTACCCTAGTGGATTTAATAAATGTTTTTCTGTTGTCAATACTGATGACAATGTTTCTGCCAGCCAAAGTCATTTTTTATAGTAAGGGCTGACCCAACATTCATTTTCTTCATCACTTTCCACCTCCGCAGCTTATTCAAAGTTATAGGCACTATTTCTCAGTTTCAGGCCAAAGCAGTTCCACCAGAAAACAGTGCATCCTGTTAAATTACTCTTTCTCAGTCATTGCTTCTGCAGGCTTCCTCCTCTCCTAGTGTTTGCAATTTCACTAAAATGACGTAGAAAGCCCTGTCATGTGATCAGCATGGAATCTTTATAAAAGGAGCTTCGAATGCCCCTCACAGGATCACCTAAACCAGTAAAGGGCCACATCCTCACTACACATCTTGCCTCAGGTGGTACTCAGATGTTTCTAAAATGTCCTTTGAAAGAGAATCCTTGAGTTCTGATGAAAGCAGGAGATTTTCTCTTTATTATTTCTTAGAGGCAGAATATTGGGAAGTATTTTGGTCAATAGAGCAAGTTTAGAATACCTGAGAGAAATTCCTCACACTTTTCACAGATCAGATAAGAAACAAATGCAAGCACTCATACTTTTACCCAATTCACATGACTTTAACTGGTACTTAAAACATAAAAATAACTGTCAAAAATACACATGGAGCTAAACTGATGTCATAGTGGTTAAGTTCCCACACTCTGCTGTGGCTGCTAGGGGTTTACAGTTTCAGATGCCAGGTATGGACCTACCACCGCTCATCAAGCCATGCTGTGGTGGCATCCCACATACAAAATAGAGGAAGACTGGCACAAATGTTAACTCAGGAACAATCTTCCCCAAGCAAAAAGAGGAACATTGGCAATAGGTGTTAGCTCAGAGCCAATCTTCCTCACCAAAAAAAAAAAAAAAATTACACACAAAAGGATCATGTTTTACTAGTAACTTTGAAAACTGGAAAATCAGAATTAGGAGTATTGATAGAAATAATGACTGTGATCCTTGATAGTAATTCTAATTACTGAAATTTGAAATAGACAAGTATCTGAACAGTAATAGAGATCTTCACTGTAAAACTTATAATAAAATTATCCTTTACTAAGTAAATACAGTAATATAAAAAGAAAATGGAAAAAAGAGAATTTTTTACTGTGTTGTTTATAATTGTTGATAAATGAAAAGAGATTTAATTTGGCTTACTTGAGAAAATCTTTTCTAAATAAGCTAATAATTCCGATTAGAATATTTTTACTATTAATAAGTCTTAAAGTCAATGGCCTTAGAGTCAAGCTAGAAAGATCAAAATATCCACCACATAAAGTAAAAGATAAAATTACCTGAATCTCCAGCTTCATATGTGTAGCAAGTTGTAGAATAATGACCTCAATCAGGATGCACGTGAATTAAGTTTACTATGGTAAAAGAAACTGGGACTCCTGCCTCTTTGACCTGATTTGCTTCCAATTAGTTGTGTAGTTTCTGGCCAATCACATTTCTACCTTGGTCCCAGGTTACTAATTTTTAGAATGAGATTTTTACCGAATCTTTTAGTAAGCTTTCTTTCAATTCTGTCATGAATTTCATTTGCCCTTCGTGTTGCTTTCCTTGCCCCTCTCTTTAGCTGCATCATTCATGTAGCCTGTGCAGTGGAAGGAACTTAAATAATATGATTTCGTGAGGAGCGATGCTGCCTGAGGTAACTGCCAGAGTTGGAGGATTTAGACCTCAGAGCGTGAGGGGGCAGAAGGTAGAAATAATTGAGCTCTGAGGAAGCTCTTATGATTTAAATCCCTTTTACTAGGTGCCATCCTAGGTAAAATTTTATCCTATTGTAAAATAAAAAGCCTTTCGAACAGCATTTTTGTGTTCCTGCTGAAAAATTAACACCTGTTCTTCCTAAGTTATAAGTAAGGAAAAACAATACTTAAAAAATAAGGCCAGTTACCGTTGTTAGTCCTGTGTGCCAAGAAATATATTGAACGTTTTCATATAAACGATACAATTAAGAAAAAGACCTTTCCTACTTATTTGCTACTTTTCTCATTATCTATATAGAAAATATTCAAGGAAATTTTTAAATCTTAATTGTGGTAAAATACGTATAGTGTGTCTGTTTTTTGCAGAGTAACTATCCTGCTGGGGGTGAGGTGGCATCTCATTGGGGTTTTGATTTACAATTCCCTAATGATTAGGGATGTTGAACATCTTTTCATGCACTTGTTGGCTATTTTCATATCTTCTTTAGAGAAATGTCTATTCAAATCCTTTGTCCATTTTTTAGTTAGATTGTTTCATTATTGTTGAATTGTAGGAGTTTTTTATATAATCTATATAACACCCTTGACAGACATGTGATTTACAAATTTTTCTCCTGTTCCATAGACTGCCTTTTCACTCTGTTGACTGTGTGCCTTGATGCACAGAGATTTTATATTTTGATGCAGTCCAATTTTATCTGTTTTTACTAAGCTAAGTCATAAGAATTTTGACTTATTACAATTGTGATAGAAGCATTAGATTCAGCGTATTATGATTCTTGCTACCAATTTGAGAGCAAAGACTGATTCCATGAGAGCCTTTGTGTTATAAACACAGAAGCTAATTTAAAGATGTGTCTCAAAGAAAGTGGGGCCATTCTCTTTTTGTGTGTGTAAGGAAGACTGGCCCTGAGCTAACATCTATTGCCAGTCTTCCCCTTTTTGCTTGAAGAAGATTGTCACTGAGCTAACATCTGTGCCAATCTTCCTCTATTTTATGTGGGACGCTGCCACAGTGTGGCTTGACGAGCAGTGTGTAGGTCTACGCCCAGGGTCCAAACCTGTGAACCCCAGGCCATCCAAGCAGAACGCTCAGACTTAACCACCATTCCACCAGGCCAGCCCCACCAAAGAAATCTGGGACCATTCTTAGATGTAAATCATGAGTTGGTCTAGTAAATTGTTGAATAGCAAGAGGGTGAGACTATTTTAATCAATATTGAGTATTTGCTTCTCCTACACGTTTCCATGTTCTCGTGTTTTCAGATCACTTTGCCTGTTCATTTGGCTTACTCCTATGGGATCTATTTGGCATGTTATGTCTTGTAAAGTGCATTCAGTTTTCCCACCTATGCACAAGGCAGAATGACATCAGCTCTTTTAAATTTTCTTCTTTGGTCTAGACTAAATGTAAGTTTACAGATTTATTCTTTCAGTTTAATCATTTGACTTTGCTAACTTTGATTAATAAAGCAAAAATTTACATGCTAAAAACTGGTTTACTTAATGCTAAACGATGTAGTGGCTTCTAAAATATCTTGTTCACTAAATATTTAAATAAATTATAATTGCTTAAAGAACACTGGTACCATGTCTTAGTCAGAGTTAATAGTCAACAGAGAGATCCTTGGGTTAAATGAAGACTAATGTTCAAATGAATGAAGTGTAATTGGCAACAATTTTTCATTCTGTTAATTCTTTCCACAGCAATTTCAAATACTGAAAAGTGACAGTTTGGCCTTACTGTGTTCAAGGTTTTCTTTTAATATCTTTGGCAATCACTAGTCTGATTTGTAATGACATCTAAAGACCTTCTAGTATGAGCTGTAAATCATTGCATAAGGCTCATTTACTCAAATGACCTTCTTTATATGATACTTTCATTTTGTTCTTTTCTAACTATAACAAAAATGAAATTTTATACTAAACTACTTAAATAATATTTCACTAGTCCAATAGCATTTTAATTCTTTTATAAATTCACATAAGAAAAGTGTTAACATGTTTGAAATTCAAAGCAACATGTCACAAAGCATTGTGATTTACGATTAAGGAGGAAGAAAATGATTGAGATGAAAAGAGGATAATCGGTTTGTTCTGGTATCTTCTCCCATTAGCCTGGTACTACCACTAAATAAACTGGTGATGAAGTGTTATTGTTTAGAATATAATTAATAACAAACAGTCTTGTTCTCTATATCAATAGATCACATTAACTGGCATAGCTTTGGGAGGCGGAAAACAAACAACTCTTAAAAACAAACATAGTTTTAATGAGCTGTATTGAATAAGGGCAATCAAATCTTTCTATCACATCTAATCCAACTCTACCTGGGTGTAAGAGATCTGAGCATAATTGATGAAAACATGGTAAATCTTAAGAAATAACTTCTTCAGAAACATGCTAATTTTTTTCATTCAAATATGCTTTATGTATATTATGAAGTAGCCGAGAAAAAATTAAACGTGCTGGTCTGGGTCCTCTGAGGAGCAGACACTGAGGTGAGAATAAATATTCAAGAAATTTATTAGGAGAAATACTTATGCGAGAAAATGGAACGAGCCAATGGAGGCTGGAGACCTGTCAGATGCAAGTATGACCCAAAGTGAAGGAAAGAAGATAGAAAGGAAGGTGTGTGGAAGCATTGTAGAGCCCAGCACAAATCTAAGAGATGTTCAGCAAGACTGTCAGGGAGGACTCAAGCCAAAGTTGCACATCAGAGGATTCCTGTGTCCCCCAGGAATGGGCCTGCCTTAGTATCCCTGCCACGCTCTGCTGCTGGCTGGCGGCAGTCTATGGGAAACCCGGTCTTCGTAGAAATTTAACAATGGATTTCTGAGTGCAGCAGCTGGGGCCTTTAGTCAATTTCCTGCAGCAAGAAATACGAAAGGCATCTTCACAGGAAACATTAAAACAACAGGGCTTTAATTAAATAAATGATCTATAATCCATATAATGGACCAATCAGTAGTAATTTTTTAAAAATTGGGTAAATCTACATATATTATGGATAAAAACCAACATATTTTTTAGTGAGAGAAACAGGACTCAGGAAATAATTTAGAATGTCACCCCATTTGTACAAAAAGAACACACTTTCAAAAATATCTATGTATATACTTGTGTATGAATAAACAGTTTCTGGAAAAACAAATATGAAGTTAATTACATTGATATTTCCAGGGGAATGGGAGAGTGAGAATTGAGACTTTTACATATTTGTGGAAATGCATGTTTTTAACCTAATCTGACTCCTGCCATCTTTAAAGAATGTATACTATTCCTACTTGTTACAGTGACTAATATATTTGACTTTATTCTTTCAATGTGTCTTACTATTTATTACTTATTTAACTTTGTTATTTCATTGTTTCTTGTTCTTTTCTTTTGCTAGTGTGAACAAAATGTCATTTTAATACCTTAATCCTAAAGTTACCTTGTGTCACATATTTTATTTATGCTTTTAGTTAACGATTGTCTCCCTTTCTTCAGGACTCATAAGAAAAAAACTTACTATATAAAAATGAGAAATATTTTATTTCAATCCATTGCTCTGGTATACCTTTGTTTTCTTCTCTCTCACAAAAATGGTGCGACATTTGGATACCTAAAATCCCTAACTATTTTCTCTCCCCCTAACAGCAAGTGAAACTTTTGGAACACCTTTCCTTTCCTCTTCTTCCATACATATAATTTCTTATTCCTTAATATGTATAAGTACTACTTCCAAAACATTATTAGAATCTTTCTTACATCAGTACTCTCCTATTTCAAGGATCCTTATGAAATACATAAGCCCCCACACTATCTCAGTATCGAACAGTACATAGCATTTCATTGTATTATCAATTTTAAGACCCATCATTATTTTAAGTACTCTGGAAAAGAATAAAACATTTATAAAATTATAACACAATACTCCCATTCATGAGATTTATTTAATTTTGTAAACACTGAAAGAACGTTTTTAGAACTATTTAGATAAAGATATTTAAAATATATATTTCCTTTATATATCAAAAATTTTTTAAGCATATTTTAAGTCATTACTAAAATTTCTTCATTTTCTAAGTCAATTGCTGTGGTACTTGTAACTCAAGTCATGACTTGTTAAAATTTTCCCACACGATGTCATCGTCCTCTATGGAATGGAGCACTTGTGATGCAGACATCTCAAAGCAAGAGTTCGTTCTTGTATTTGATGGGATGGCAGTTTCCTATCAAAGCAAAAGTCTTCTACTCTTTAGTCTCTTCATAGCTGCAGATTTGGAAAGGATTCAGCCAATTGCTTTAATTCTCTTCAGCTGAAGGCGTTCAGGAATCTTCATGCACAATTATTGCACTCTTCTCCTGGGGAGTCCAAAAACCTCAGTGGGCCAAATTTGACCAAAGATCCACCTTGTTCTGATTCTCAGCACAGGACTGTCAGCCACAGAATCACAAGCTCTCATCTAACAAAGGAGAACAATACTGCACCAGCTTTCTTCAGGGTTCCAGCAGAGTCTGAGTTCTCACCGGTCTCTTGGACTCAGAAGCTGATTGGCTCAGGAAAGGTAGCTCAGGACTTGGAAGTGAAAACGGACTAGATACATTACAGTTGTATTCTCCTGGAATCCTTTGTTCATATATTTACATATTTATATATTCTATAGCTGACATATTTTTTAGTTTACTTTTATGATGTCTTTTATTTTGTTGTTTTTGATCTCTTAGTCCCTTCTCAAGCATTTATTCTTCATGCGATTTAGAATATTTTTATATTTTTATGAAATATGTAATAGATCATTTCCAATCTCACTCATTTGTTAAACTGCAGTATATCCTCTGAGCACTGTAGAGATTCCCTTGATGTGTATCATCAGTGAGCTACTTTGTATCCTGATTGTGATGAACCAATCATTTCCCTCAGATACAGTTGAAGAGAGCAAGCAGAGCTCTCAGAACCGAACACACCCACCCTTCACCACCTCCTTTGTAATGTCTGTTCTTGCCAACGTGGATTTAAACATCCTTTAGAATAAAGCTATTTTAATAATACTTCACGATTTTGTATTTCCTTGTCACCTACAAATCACAATAATAAAGCACAAGCTACTTTCCCTCACTTCCCTCATTCTTTTCCCCAATCAAAAAACTTCAAATCATTCAACCATGCTTGTCTAGCACACAACTGATATACAGTTTAGAAAAACACTTTTACTTTTGCAAATAATGGAAGTTCTTTCAGCCTATTTGGCAAGGTAATGATTGAGTCTATTACCTAAAGTATACCTGCTATATGACTCACTTCTTTGAAATAAATTTCTGTTTCAACTCAATGGTGTTTTCCTTGCAGTATACATTTCTACATAATTTGCTTCTCTTCTTTCAAACTGTGCTATTGTTGCTCATATTTGCAAAAGCCAGAGAACGTTGAGAGTTTTGTTTGTGTGTGTGTGTGTGTGTGTGTGTTTTAATTCCTAACATTGGTTTCCAGAGCATTGTTTCCTTAAGATTTCTGGTTTTCTTCATTTATCGAGATATTTTTCAATGTTTCATAGAGAGATTTTCATATTTTCTTCATTATCACTTCTGAATTTTAAGCTATAAAGACCTTTGATTTTAAACCTATAAACTCTAGATTTCTGTGAAGAAAATCACCTCTGCTTTTCTTTTTACCATGTGCTTATTCCTCGTCTCTGTCTGTTCCATTGTATTATAATTTGGGTAAATTCAACCCCCTAAAAGTGAGAATACCTACTATGTACCCATCATAAAGTAAGGTCATCACAAAGTAATACAAAATTGAATAAATGACCATTTAAGCCCCTAGAGTAATCCCATCTATAAGGAGAGGAGATATGTAAAACATTATAAAACCATGTGATGTCCTTGAACTGGTGCATTTACCAAAATTAGAGAGATGACCGGGGAAGATATGATAAATCAGCCTGGAGTAGATGGGGGAACCATCCCAGAGAAGGACTTATTTAAGCATAAATAGCACAGATTCTGGTATAGATATAGATTAAAAAAATGAAATCATCTTCAAATATATAGCTGCTTTAAAGTCCTAATGACCCTTAAAGCCTATTAATTAAAAAGGAATAGGGGAGAAAAAGTAAAAAACAAAAAAAAGAATGTCCATTCATGAAGCGCTTGCATTCCCTAGTCTCTGAGGAAAGAAACATTATGATAAAAAGGAAAACATAGCAAATTTTTTTTTTTGTAGAAGTTGAGTGGGAGAATATATACTTTTCCTATTGATGCTACTGTTTTTCAAAATGTTTTCTAAACATTTCTGCAGAATTATTTTCAGAACCAGTTTATGATCATAATGAGGAAACTACTCTCAATACTTGATCAACTTGTCTTATTTTTACCGTTAAAGGTATTCCATAGGTTGACATATTTATTCACTAAACATTGCTCCAAATAAGACCTGGCTATTTCAAGAATTCATAGCTAAAAGCTAAAAAGGTTTTACCATTTTAAACAAGCCAAAATATTTGGAAAGTTCCGAAGAAGATCTCCAAAGTGGAGTTTTATAAAATGGGTGGAGTAAGATAACCAAGATTGGAGTCATGTCAGATTGGCGAGATCTTGCACACGTTTGGAAAGATTTGTTTGGTATCCTAAAATTATATACCCCATAACCTAGCATCTCACTTCATTATTTTAGAATTTCTTTGCCATCACAATAGAAATAGAGTTTGATTAAAGAACTATTGCTATATGTGGAGTTTTCCTAAAAGATCTAGGATGCTTAAATTCCAGTAGACTGGAGAATCACCAGTAGAAGTCTTCTGTTAGTTTCTTAAATTTTCTTTGTGTACTCTTCTTGGAATTGTAGCCATTTGCATATCCTTTAATGCTATCCTAGAAATCTGTTTTTATTTGTTGAGTAATGACAATATCAAGTACCTTAAATTATAACAACACACTGAGTTGAGGTCTTTGCATCTCATTGACATTGTTTGCATGAGGTCTTGACATAGATAAGCCATCATCCTGTTGGCAGCTTACTACCCGCAGTCCTTTGACTGAGGTAAGAGCTGTGTTCTAAATTGCATTCCATCAGAAAACGTGTCTTGTTAATGATCCAGATTACTTACAACTACACAAATTAAAATTCCTTTTATACATCTTAGAAAATTAATATAATTACTGAAGATAAAGTATTATCTACATATGTACCCATTTCTTGACTAGCAAAGATGTTGCTATTTGGTCTGTAATTTGAGCAACTTGGCTCCTAAATCTGCAATAACTCTCCTCTGAGTGCATGGTGATGGAGGAGTGTGAAAAAGTGTGGAGAACCCATCTTACTCCTTCTGCATTTTGATATTCTCAACAAGCCACCTGTCCTCCATATACATGTCTGCCTTCTATGGGAAGAGGCTCTGCATTTCCTTCTTCTGGTTCCTGCCTTGACTACCATTTCCTGCACTTGAAGCATACACGGAAACCCAAAAAGAAGCTCTTTACGAAAAGTTTTTGATGACTGCTTGGGAGAAGAAGAGTTGACAGAAAGACACACAGACCCATTTACACACAGACTCACACAAAACTCACACTCACACCTCCAATAGGCTTTATTTTCCCCAATCTAGCTAACTTTGGTCTTTGATGTCTTGTGAAAATTTGAGACCTTTCTGGCCACATTACCAAGGGTTCCCATATGTTCTATATACGAGGGTGAGTTCAACCAAGACCACTCTGTCTGGCCCTGCATTACTTGCCTTATTACTATAAAGGAGAATCCAAATTCTTCCCTATTTTGGATCATATCCTAAAATCTTCTTCAATTAATTTGCTGTCCAACAATATTAGTGCTAATCACTCTTTTCACTTTCCTAAACACACCCTCCCCAGAGTGGATAGATAGCGGGTGGGGCACGAGTAACAGCAGGGCTGTCATCCTTCCCCAAGTCATTTGGGCAGCTGTTTCTTTTTAAAATACCACTATACTCTGCACTCTTTAATAATGTAATAAAACAATAATGAATTAAATCATTTTGCAACACAGTTTTATTTTTTAATTCTACCCATCCCCATATGAAAAAATGGAACTATATACGAAACGGATCAGGTTTCCAACTGAATCTTTTGTTTTGCTATGTTTTGAGTTTTATTTTTCATTTTAGCAGTAGCCTCAATAACTACCCTTAAAATAAATGTGCTGCCTGGTATTACAGTTCAGCTTTGCCTCTGATCTACATTTGATGTTTGCCAGCTCTGAGAGCTGCTTGTATTGGTTCCCCACACTCTTTTCTCTCAGGCCTCATTATCAACTGGATGCGGACTATTCACATTAAGAACCTTTCTTTAGTTCTACCACAGCAGGGTTTTTGTTTGTTTTTATGTCATTTCTGAAGTTATTAATAGACACTTGGATTAAGTAACATTAACATCGTGATCAGTTGGTTTGCAGTTCTCATACATTGTTTTTCCGGTGCTCCATTATTCTTTGTGTTGTAGGAAGGTTGCTGTAAAACAGAGTAGTTTTTATAAATAAAATTATTCTTTCTTTTGTCTGATTCAATCCAGCTTGTGTATGGAATTCTTTCCGTGGTCTGACGATAATTTTATATTTTCTATGATCACTTCGAAGGCCTTCAGATCTCTATTGTCAGATTCTTGAAAGTTCACCCTTTTTAACATGTTTTTTTGAGCTACACAAAGTGGCCATATGCTGTCCTTTTCTTTTAAAGTATATTAAGTTTTTGAGATGGCCTCTCTTTTACCCTATTGATAACTGTTTGCAAATCTATAATTTAGAGAAACTTATGTATCTTTCTGCCCCTCCTTTTCTCATGGAGAGAAAAAGTCCCAAATAGTATGAATATTTGACTCAGTCCACTAAGTGTTAATTCTCATCAATACTTCTCCTAGTAACCTCTTTCAACATGGTCATGGGTATAATATACACCTATTTTTAAAACCTGATATTAACTAAGAAGAGGGAGAAAGACATTTTACTTAAAAATACATAAATTAATTTATGATGTGAAAGTAGTACCTTCCTGAGCATTTTCTTCTTAAGATGAATATCACCATTGCTTCTATTTGATACAAAAAATGATACATACAACAGGCAAGATTTTATAATTTACAAAGAAGTAAAACAGTGATTTTTCTCTTTTCTTATTTTAAAATCATTTTTAAAAGAAGTTATAAAAATATCAAACATTTAAATAGTAATTAGGAATAAATTAGATGCATCTATATTATGATGTAGAATTCAAGGGGAAAGTAGCATGGTTTTGAGTAAAATGTTAAGAATTCTTTTTTTTTGCATGATGCCAATTAAATACATTTGAAAATCATCAGAATAAAATTATCTTTGTAAAACAGGTTTATGAAAGAGAATAAAATATACCGAAAAGATATACACCATAAAATTATTTCCATTATTTCTAACAGGTAAGATAGAATGATTAAAGGAGACTTTATTTTTAAAGTTATAATTAAAATATTATTACTTATTACTTGTGTAGTTTTTTCAAATTGTATACTTGTTTAAAACTGAAGTAAACATACTAATCAATTTCTAGCATTTGGAATATTTCTCATTGTTATTTTATTCTTGAAGTTTTCTGTATTTTTAAATATCAAAAATAAAGTAAAACCAGCATACATGTGGTATTTAAAATTCACGATCCTTTCTTTATGTACATACTTAAGTGATGTCCTTAAGTTATGCCTAAACAAAACAAAATTGAAGATTATATTAATTTTAAACTAAAATTTGAAGATGCCGTTGAAAAGACCATTAAATGCAAATATGTGGACATATAAAGTTTAAATTTAAAAATATAGGGGCTGACCCAGTGGCATAGTGGTTAAGTTCACACGCTCTGTTTCTGTGGCACAGGGTTCACAGGTTCAGATCCTGGACACTGATCTATACACTGCTCATTACACCATGCTGTGGCGGCTTCCTACATACAAAATAGAGGAAGATTGGCACAGATGTTAGGTCAGGGACAGTCTTCCTCAAGCAAAAGGAAGAAGATTGGCAACAGATGTTAGCTCAGCAAAAAAATAATAATAATTAAAAATATAAACAATATAAATTGAAGTGAATTTAATTCTATGTTGAATAACACGAGTATGTACTGCATGCAAGTGAGAAAGTGAACAGTTGATAGGAAAGTAAGAGATAAATGTTTGCTAAAGGAAGCCAGATCCTTAAGGCACTTTTTTAGAAACAGATGAATTCAAAAGAAATATAAAGAATTGGACTGAAAAGTGAATTACAACAAATGAACAAAATCTTAGTGTATTCCTATGCAGTCCGTGGGAGAAATGCGTGTGTGCGTATGCTTTCTAACTCTGAAGTTTAACCCTGCTCTTTTATAATTCATCAATTTCGTTCTTTCATGTTGCTGCAAAATACTACTGAATTTTTATTAAAATACCTGAAATTCTGAACAGCTATTGATACATTTATCTTTGTAGACAATTCTACATTTATATTCACTGGAATGATTAGGTTCTAGTTCTAACACTGCATTTGCATGTGGAAAAGGCTGAATTTTTGTCATCATATTATATCTAAGTCCATAAATATATATGCACCCTTTTTGTAGATCCAGACAATAATGATGTCAGGAAAAAAATCAGTGAAATTATCAGCTTCCTTTCTAGGTGGAAAACCATGAGTGGCTTTCAGCAGTTGGTAATTTCAGCTTCGTATTTTTACCATGCCTGTGTCAAAAGGCTTTTAAGCCTCATCTTACAATGAATCATAAAAAGCCAAATAGTCCCAGAAGTGCTTGTGCATTATATGTTTCCAATTCACCAGTGAAACTAAGCCTGAAAATTTGATTTATTCTTCTTAAATTTCTCGGGAAACTGAGAAAAGGGAGCAGATAGTGTCGCATCTGGAATTTTTCATAATTTTAAAAATCATAACACAGGGATAAACCTAACTAAAGGCAAGTGAATTATAATTATGAAAACAGAAAGAAAATGTACACAAAAGAATTTTTTCTGAAAGGACTAAATGGATATTCCAGATCTTTGCAGTTTTTTAAGATGAGGCTAATGCCAGAGTCTTCTAAGGATATAATTTGGTTTAATTTTAGATAAATCTTTACAAAATTAGATCTAAATAGAATCTTGTATTTTGCCAATAACATGCTTGCTTGCTAATTAAAAAGCTAATGATTCAGCTTTGCAAATACCCACCTTGTCAAAATGAGCAATAATTTGTTTTCAGAGTCATAAGGAATGCTAACTTTATTTAGTATATCTGTAAGGTAAATACGTATACGCTAAAAACATTAAGGAAACATTTAAAGGAGCCTATAGATATTGGAGCTACAAACATTAACCAAAAAAAATCCATATGCAAATTAAATAAACCTATTTACCTTGATTTTCTTTCTAAACACAATCTTAGCTTCTGCACTTAAAATTCTCTCCTTTTATATAGCTTCCAACAGGATTTAAGTTCTGTTCTTGTGTGTTACCTGTGGCAGTGTGCCAAGTTAGAGAGTTATGACACTGTTGGCATTTGTGATAGCTTCTGTTAGTTTGGAATAAATTTTCCTGACTGGTTTTAGTTTTAAAAAAATCAGTTGGGATAAATTACATAATTATGTTTTATCAAGACGAGTATTACCATTTACTTTTATAATAAAAAAGTAAGCATAATATGAGCCAAGTGTTTTAAACACGTTTTAGCATATTCAAATACAATATCCAAGCTTTCCCATTTTTCAGGTGGGAAAACAGACACAGATTCCAGTGATTTGCCTAAGGTCATGCAATAAATTGCCGATAGTGTGCAAGTCAAAAATTATCCCCCTGGGGCCCGGCCTAGTGGCACAGCAGTTAAGTTCGCACATTCTACTTGGGCTGCCGGTTTGGATCCGTGGTGTGGACCTACGCACCACTTGTCAATCCATGCTGTGGCAGGCATCCCACATATAAAGTAGAGAAAGATGGGCATGGATGTTAGTTCAGGGCCAGTCTTCCTCAGCAAAAAGAGGAGGATTGGTGGCAGATGTTAGCTCAGGGCTAATCTTCCTCAAAAAAAAAAAAAAACAGAGAATAAAGAATTATCCCCCTGGAAGTTTAAAATGGGATACATTAGTAACGAAAACAAAGGACACAGGAAGAGGTGAGTAAATATTTAACAACTATAATTGTGAGTTGGTAAGTTCTCATAAGATGAGAAGAGGAATTAGAGACTTGCTTTAAATGTATTTAGTGTGGAGTGTCAATAGCACACCAGAAATGGAAACATTTCTGTAGATAATTGAAAAATGAGCACAGAGTTTCAGAAATCAGATTAGAGAAAAACTGTGGATGGCATGGACTTTCCTATTAGAAAAGGATATGAAGAAAACACTGAAGGATTAAAGTGAATAGAAGATTGCAAAAGTGTTTCAGAAAATACAGATCACTTTTTCTAAAAATATTTTTTAGAGCTTGATTTATGCTATTTTGACAACCATGTCTTAAATCATCAGTTTCATAAGTAAAATTTTGTGTCTAACTTGTTAGTTAATACTAAATCTGGAAACTTCTCACACACTTAATAATATATATTTTTATATAATGTAATTTATTTCCAAGTAGAATGTTTATAGGAAATAATACAGAGCTCTTACATTAATAATTACCAAGAGGTGAATAAAATTGAAAGAAAAGTGATTCACACTCTGGGACATTTTTTTTGTCCAAAGAAAACCAAAAGTTTATTTGTGAATCTTTAATATTTATTTATGTGGTTGTTATGCCATTGAAAATGCAATCACTTTGCCTAATGAGTGAACCCTTCAGCTTTCCCAATTTCCATAAAAATGAGAAAAATATATCCTGCTATACCAATGCTTAATAAGCACTTAAAAATCTTGATATAGTTTCATAAGAAGTGCTCAGCAGTAACTTGGATTTCACTAAAATGCTCATACGTCATTTTCAAGTATGAAAGACTAAAAGGGGATTTTTATTCCACGATAGGTAAATGAATATATGACACATTCAAAGTAAATGCTAAAAATGAGCTTGATTATTTCCTGAAATAATTTGTACCTTTTTAAATTATATATTGTCAGGAAATTACCGGTTTTGTTATGTTGCAAGATTGTTTCCTAAGAATAACATGTATTATGTTCTAGGCGGATCATATGTATCTTTTGAAAATATTGCTTCCAGAATTAGCTTTTGTGGATTAATTTTTTTACTGCAAAATGCAATCTGTTTTTGCTCATTATGTGGCAAAATTCTAATTGCCAGGACCAAAGGTTAATCTGATAATAGCACAAGACCCTTAGAGATTAAAGGTTTTTAATGTTTTATTAGTACTGAAAAAATAACATGGAAAACTAAAATAAATGAAGAAATAAATAAATTGCACTAATGACGTTAATAACTTCTCAGGAGAACTTATTCTTAAAAGCGCTATTTTGGTTTTTTGTTTCTCTATTGTTTATTTAATTCTAGAGATACCTATGAGTAAATGCTTTAGTATACATAGACTTAATATTTCAAAAAGACAATTTAAATAAAAATACACCATTTTCCTTGAAAATGTCTAAAATCTTCCACAGGATCTTTTTACTGCTTTAACCCATTCATTGTATATTATGCAGGAAATTTCCTATGGCTATTAAATTTAAGCTGTCTGTACAGTCTCATAGTGGAATGGAAAGTATATGCCTGTAGTAATTTACATAAAAGTTTTATGATTGGGCGCGAAACATGATGACAATAAACATGTATAACAATAGCGATTCTTGGAGTGCTAACCTCTGAATTATAGGATATTTTGTCCCCCAGAATTTGACAACTCTTCCCGTGGCTGAGTCCTTCTTGGCTTCCTTGAGGTCTCAGTCTAAATATTGTCTTCCTGTTTAAGGTCTTCCTTGATGCTTCAAAATAAATCCAGGACACCTGTGCCATCATTTCACTCTGCTGTCTGTTATTTTCCTTCATAGAACTTAGAACACATGTACTTATTGTATACTGAATATCTCCTTTACTACCATTCAGCAAGTTTCTGTTTATCATTGGACACCTGATACTTAGCACAATTCTCAATAAATATTTTGAATGAAAAAGTTGATAAATGAGCCTAAACTCTTCCTGACATTTATAGAATTATATGATACTGTGATTGAAAGGGATTTGTACCAGAGATCTATCTAGTCACCTATATGATGCTTGGTTCTGCTCTAAAACACCTCTAACAAGTATGCGGTCCAGTCGTCTGTGTTTAAACATCTATGATTGGTCATGTATTCAGCGTGGTTGCAGCCTAGTCCATTATTACACAGATTTCATAGTGCAGTCCTTCCTACTTCAAGCTTAATCTGTCTCCAATTAATGTTCACACATTTGCCTCAACTTCATAGTTTTAGCTATAAAGAAAAATGCATTCTATCTTCCACATGAAAACTTCCAAATATTTGAAGACTTCTATCATATTTCCCCAGAGTATTATCATATCTAGGCATAAAAATTGCACTTTCTTCAACCATTTCTTTTCAGAATTGGGTCTATGATCTTTCATATCCAGGTCACTTTTATTGAACGAATTCTACTTTGACTGAATTCCTATTAATAAACTGTGGCCTCTTAAGATGGTAATCATGTGTTGAATGAATAGTGTAGAGCAGTGGGAAAAATGAATGTAGTAGACACTTGTGATACACCAACCATATCCCCATCTCAGCCTACTTTATTTAATACAGCTGTAGTGGAAAATCCCTGGTACCCTTTTCAGTATCCCACACGAACTGAATGTAACAGGATCTCTTGGTTCCACTTTCTCAGAGTCTCAAGGCCGCCCAGCTGCAAGCGAGTGCAACCTGGAAGCTCAGAGGAGTTAACCAATGGGGAATGGGAATTGATGGATCAATGTTCCATCCTCCCCTTTCTATGCAAGAAGAATTATGAGGCTTCTCTTGTTGCCCATTATTGTAACAAACTCATTATCAAAATTTGATTGTTGGGTTTCCCCTATTTTGTTCTCAGTATCCCCATTTGCTTACTTCTCATTTCTTGAATGACCTGCCAAATAAACAATAGCATCCAAGTCCTCATCTCACAGTCTGCTTTCAAAGAATCCATACTAAGAGCTAGGCGGTTCTAAATAACTGTATTTGTGTTATTACAGCTTGATATGTTCTGATATTTTACATGAAAGTGAAAAAAGTTGAAATACCATTGACTTTATCATAAAATATTTGTTTATTTTACATGTTCTATTAAGTTATCATGTTAACTTTTTCTTTAAATTTAGCTTTTTTTCCTGCAAGAACTACATCTTTACATTTATCTCTTTCAAACGAGTCATTGTCAGTTCAAGTCCATCCCAAAAAGCACTCTTCTGCTAACAAACACTTGATGTATATTTCTGCCTTTGTGTACACCTCAGATGATCTAAACATTGCTATTATAGTTTTTACCAAGTGAATAAAGAAGACATTGAAAAAGAAATAACGAAGGACAGAAAATTTTTCATCCCTAAAGTATGATGGTTCTAAGTTTATTCTACTCACTGTGCTTCTAATGTCTTTCTAGAATAATTTTAAAAAAATCTATATCTACATTTCCCTTTATTTCAAAAATCAAATAAAAAGTATTAATATTAATTATTACCTGGTCTTCTATTTAAAATCAATATTATGATGCAAAATTTTACATTTTGATATAGAACTTTGGTATACTTAAATTTATTTAAATTAAATTTTACTATAAGTTATCTCGTTTATTCCTTTTCACAATCATATGATATATATCGTCTTCATTTTGGAGGGGAGAAAAATGATTTGTAGATAATCTAAATCTAATTAGGTATATATCTAAACCTACATACTAATATATGATGCAACTGAGAGTTGTTTCAGATCTTTCTAACTCCAAAAATAATAGTCATAATATATTTTCATCAGCATAATAAAATGCTTATAATTATATTTTTATAATCAAATAACTTATTTTCTTTAAAATTCTATAGTTGATTTTTCATTCTGCCAAAGGGGAAACTATGGATCACCTGCTAAAACGTCCAGTTAAAGGGGAAGATATCAGGTAATACCTTCCAACTTGGGGATTACATATTAAAAATTCTCTCTCTCTTTTTTTAAGCTTATACATTTTCTGCATCCATATCCGCAAAAAATGACTTTTGGAAAAAAATCTAAAAAGAAACTCATTTAAAAGTACACTCTTTCCATTAGTGGCTTGAGTCTAATCAAGAGGTCATTTATTCTATTCTATACCGTACCAACATAACCAGGGAAAGAACGAACGAATGTTATGTGCTAACCTCTTCTCTCAAATTATTCCTATGGCTGGGAATTATTCCAGTACTCTAGTACTCCAGCCTAATAACACTATTTTAATGATATGTTACACCTATAGTACAATTTTACCTTGAAGTATGCTCAAAATTCCTGGGTAGCCATTGAGGTTTACTTAAAAGGAGATTATCAGTGTTAGCATTTTAAAAATATTACAGTATGTTTATGTGTGTATGTGTATGTTTGGTTTTTGGTTTGCAGTTTGTTATTGCTGTTGTTGTTTCTCTCTGATTTCCTGTTTTAAAACAGTTTGAAAAGGGAAAACAGGTTTCCTGAACCTTTTGTAACTTGGGAGCAATTCATCTAGCCCATTCTGTGAGCTAAATTTTTACCTGCTAATTTATATATTCTATTCTAGGGATATTTGGTAGATTATCTAATAAGCAATTAAAAACCGAGCCTAATTCGTTATATTGCTACACATCCCTCCTTCTACCATCTGTCTCCCCAATGGCCTCATACAGCTGTCCGTCAGCTGTTGAGAGTTTTCTTCCCGTGCTTGGCCTTTGTGTTTCTTTACCTTCTTATCCGTTTTCCTACCTAAGTGAGAGTTAAGTTGGAGCCTAGCTCCTTGGATTTTAAGAGTGATTCAGATTTTATACTTTAACTGTTAATTTTATAATAGCATTTGACTTTAGATTCTTATGTAAGGTCTAGTAGTCACTTGTGTTTTTCTTATTTTTCTTCTCCTTGAACCATTTTAGCCATGAAAATGCTTATTTATGTAGTTCTTCCATCCATGTCAGTGATTACATGAGGGATTTCCTCAAATAAATTAACATATGAAAAACTAAAATTTCTTATTAGCCATTATTTTATGCGGTCTAATAATGCTGTAAAAACTTTTAAAGCAATATTGCTTCTTTTTAGCCTAAAATAAAGTAGAAAGTGTCACACAAAAGAAAATGTGCATTTTTACTCAATTTTTGTTTTTATTATAATTTTGTTGTTAGTTCTTTTAAGTAAATGAACATAAAAGGACAGTCATATTTTCAAAAAGATTTAAATGTTTCATATCTTACTGTTGTATTTTATAAATTTTAAGACAGTTCACAGCCACAACAGAACTTCGTATTTTTAGACATTTTCATTTGATATTAATTATGCTTATAAAGTGAACATTCATATAAAGTACACACACACATACACTCATGCATGCACACAGTTTCTCCCTTTACGCAAATGGCATTATGTCAGAAACACTATTCTGAAACTTACTTTTTTCACTTAACAATATGTCTTTGATATTATTTTATGTCAGTGCTTAACTAATGTCCTTATTCTTTTTAACGGCTGCACAAATTTGTACAGAAGAAGAGCAACACATTACATCACTCCTTACTGATAGCATTAAATCACTTCCCAACATTTCTTTATTCAGGTAATATTTAATGGATAATTTTGAACACAAGTTGTTTTGACCTCGTGTGATTATATCTTAAATTAAATTAGTAGATCAAAGGAACAAAGAGCATACAAACTTTTATTTATTGCTAAATATTACCAAGTTTCCTTCTGCTGAATTTTCAAGTTTGGTATTCTGCCATCAAAGCATACCAGTTTATTGGTTTCTTCACAATAATTTATTTCTCTAGGGCTCACAATATCTATCCTTAATGTATCTAGTCTGTTTTGATTCGAAATGGTACCATTCATATGTCATACTTCACAATACACAGATGACACTCATGCATCTCCCTTCACACTTAATGCTTCTTATTTCACACCAACAAATCACACTTTCACTTCACAGTCCATTCTTCCAAATTCTAGCGTCAAAGTTCTCTTTTCCTAGTTACAATACAATAACCATAAAACATCTAATTCCACTTAAACTTGTCCCCTGACAAGCTTTGAACTATTGTTGTTATATTTTACACATGCACACACATATAGAAAACATTTTTTATGTTTTCCCTTTTTCCCTACAGATTAGCATTTTCATCTGGTGTTATTCCTTTTAGCCAGAAAGAAATTTTTCACATTTCCTATAGAATAGCTACGCTAAGATTAAGTCTTGTAGGTTTTCTCTCTCTTCAAATGTCTATTTCACTCTCATTTGTGAAGGAAATTTTCACTGTATATAGAATTCTAGGTTAATATCTGCACTTTAAAAATGCCGTGCCATTGTCTTCTTCTTCTTATTTTTTTGGTGAGGAAGATTGGCCCTGAGCTAACACCTGTTGCCTATTCTCCTCTTTTTGCTTGAGGAAGATTGTCACTGAGCTAACGTCTGTACCAATCTTCCTCTGTTTTCTATGTGTGATGCTGCTATAGCGTGGCTTGATGAGTAGTATGTATGTCCATGCCTGGGATCTGAACCTACAAACCCTGGGCCACCAAAGCAGAGTGCGTGAACTGAACCACTATGCCACTGAGCTGGATCTTGTCTTCTGTTCTCTATTGCTTCTAATGAGAAGTCAGCCACAATTTGTTTTGCTGCTCCTCTTTAAATGTAGTGTCTCTTATCTCCGACGCCATTCAAATTTTCCACTTTTTTTTGTCTTCAGTTTTTAGCAGTTGAGCTCTGATGTACATAGGTGTGGCTTTCTTTGTATTTATCCTCCTTTGCAGATATTGAGCTTTAGGTATTGTATATTGATAATCTTTTAAAGTCATATTTAAAAAAATGTCTATTTTTTCTTCCCAGGTCGTATAATGTAATCTTTCTCACACTTCGAGAGTTCGTTTCATTTTTGTCTTGATTCTTTTTACTTGCTATTCATCAAATTAGCACTTTTTAATGGTATATTGTAAAGATTACTGATTTTTTTTCTATCTCCAATCTGCTTTTAAGCTCATCCAATGATATTTTAAATTTCAGACACTTTTATACAAATTCTAGTTTATTCTCCTATAGTTTTCATTTATCTGCTAAAATTCTCTAATCATTCCTTACAATTACGATTTCCTTTAATTCTCTGTACATATATCCCTTTAATTCTTGGAATTATTTATAATATCTGCTTTCAAGCTTTGCCTCCTGAATCTAAAATTTGGGTCATCTTATGTTCAGCTTCCTTTGAATGCTTTTTATCTGTCTATGTGTCAAAATTTACCCGTTTATTTTTGTGTCTTATAGTAGGACATCATGAATCATTGTAGAGGGTTTTGATTTTGTTATATTCCTCTAAAGAGTTAATTATTTTTCTAGCATGCACTTGATTGCTGGTTGATTACATTTAAACTTGGGTAGGCTTGGTTTTCTGCTTCTGTAGAATAGAGCTCATAAGTTCAAGGGTTACCTTCCTTTGTTTGGAGGAGCCTAGAATAATATTACTCTTAAGGTTGGCCTTCCTTCTGTTTCCACCTAGATGTTAGTAAAGTATTTATGAAGACATTGTACAATAATAGAACTAGTTTTTCAGTGTCTCTATCACTGCTTAACTTCTGAAATCTCTAGTCTGTGCTCAAACACATAGAAGCTGCTCTCTGATAGGTCTTGGGTAGTCTTGCCTTAGGAATGTGTAAGCTAGCCTTCATCCAATGACTGCTAAGGAACTCCACCCAGCTTTTGCTCACCCCTACACACACACATGCATACACTCTACACAATTCCCTTCAATGGACCACTGTGCTTTACTTAGGTCTGTGTTTTTGAGCACACTCCACTAGGTTTGGAAAATTGTTCCCAGGCAGTGAATTGGGCAATTATGGGTCTCACTTTATGAGTTTCCCTTTCTTGGTGATTGTAGTCTTGCATTGTTTAATGTCCAAATTCTGAAATCAGTTACCTATCATATATTGTTTAGTCTTGTTGTTTATTGCAGGAGGACTGGTTGAATACTAGTTAATCATAGCTAGAATTCAGATAAAATATTAATTTAGAAAAATAGAGTTTTTTTAAAATTAGAGACTGTGTTTCTTTATGCATCCTTTGTGAATTACATGCTTTAGTTTTAGAAGCAGAACAATAGCATTCATTAAACAAATTCACAGTGAAGCAAACAAAAACATGTTAGTTGTTGGTTTTGGTTTATTCTCATTATCCATGGCAGATGAAGTTAAAGAATATAATGAAGATATAATATATTTAAATCATATGTTACATAAATGATACATATTGATAGTGAATTTTACAAGAGAGAATTCTCCCTGTTTTAAAACATACACGTAACATCCACAAAAAATGTATAGATATAGATATAAACTGCTCAATAATTTTCCAAAGGTAGAACGTAGGAATTATATATAAATTTTCTGATCACACTAACTTCAACTAGAAATTCATAAGAAACTCTTACATCAAAATACTAAAATACTTTCTATGTGGCAAACATCCTAACAAGAAGAGAAAGAAAACATGGAATATGGTGGTGGCGACATATAATAAGAGGAAGAATAAAGCAGGATAAGGAATTTGAGAGGAAGGAGAAAAGGCAGACAAGGTCCCGGTGGTGAGGTAATTTTTGAGCACAGAGCCCTCAGGACTTCTCTGAGAGAACCTCTGTCTGTGAGTAGCCTGGTAGATCTGTTATCAGTGGAGACAGTTATACAGGTGAATAAAGAAGTTATATAATGATAATTTTGAAAAGTTAGAGGAAATTAGTTGGAGAGAGGAATTGTGACTCTTCCTCTGACTATGATAAAACTAACACAATTATTTATAGCTTTAATATTATTCTCGATTACCTTGATTAAGACATAAAATGAAAATTGATTGAATGCTTATAAATCATGCCAGGCTCCCTTATAAGTGACATGCATTTGGTCATCTAACCTTCACTAGAATACTGTGTCTAGATAGGTGCTGTTAATATCACCATTGTGCAGATGAGAAAACTGAGGTTTTGAAACCTTAAGTAACTACCCTAAAGCTACAGAGATAGCTCTTGCAAAAAAGAACCAGAATTCTGAGCCCAGGCTATCTGAGTTCAGACCCGAGGCCTAACCACTATCTTTCGCAGCTTAAAGCTCTTTTCCTTTAGAAAACTTCTGCTTGACCTTCTGTTGTAATTTCTAAGGCAAAGAAAAAAAGGAACGAGAAAGAAGTAATTATCTCAATTTTATTCTGAGAATTTGTCAAGGCATAGGGGAAAATGAAACAAAATAAGTTCATACATTTAGATTCAATAAAATAAACATTGTCTGATCACCTGAATCAAAATTGATGAGTTTTAAAATTGTGTTGTCTTCAAATCCTAACTAACTTTGACAGTCCTTCTGCATTTCTGTTTTTGCTCTAGCAATCATCTTAAAGTGAGAGATATCTGGAAATACTTTTAATGCATCATTAATTAAAGTGAAATTTCATTGGACAAACATCATCAATAAAGTTTGATCTATAGTCATATTTATTTAATTATAGACTATCAATTTCACAGGTTAGAATGATAAACGTTTGACAACAAATTGTTCTAATTAAAAATAAGTGTAGGAGATTACTTTTAAAAACTTAATTTTCAAAGCAAGGAAAAGGAGTTTATAGTTCAAAACCTGTCACCAGAATAATATCTTGAGTCGATTATGAAAACTTTGATGAGTATTAAGTACAACCTGTTTCTTACATTACTTTGCCTTACGCAATGAGCACATTCTTAAATTTTCTGGAAAACATAATTGAATTGAATACTTGAAAGAGAATACTTATTTTTGCCAACTGTTAAGCTGAATTGAAGCAGATATACCTTGATTAACCTCTGTGAAACAGTTTCTTTTAGTTAGCAGGTCAACTATTTTTCTTGTTAATGGCATTTTAATTCAAAGGAAATTTGAGTTGAATGCACTGCTAAAAATATATTGTGCACTAGAGAGAGAAGAATCTTTCTCTGATATTCTCTAAATAATAATTCCTCCAGCCAAAGGGAGAAATTTTTTTATTTCCTCTCTTTCTCACTCATCCTCACACAGACAATCATGCAGCAGAGAGTTTCCCACGACATTTCTTTAAATGAAATTGCAAAAATTGTGCTTTATCCTTAGTTCAGAAATTGCAGATTTTTTGTTATTTCCATAGGATATAGAGAAAGGCGTAACTGGCAGTATTTTAATGTTTCTATATTTTTCCTAAAGATTTAAATATATTATTCCCCAGAAATTGTAAGAAAGTCTATTTTTTTGTTCTAGAAACGAAGACTTCATCTAAATTAAAAGTCACGATGCAAGTGAGCCTACAAGCTATTGAAGCTGAAATTTAAAAAAAATCTATCATCTATCTATCTACCTACCCAATTATCTATCTATCCATTATCTGTCTATCCATCTAATAAAGTGATGTCCCCATTATTCAAGGGGCAGATTTTCAGCAACCAAAATATTTAAAAATATAGTTTTTGTGCTTAAGTATCATATTTGATATTCTATTTTAAAGCAGTAGCCAGAAATACACACATACTCTCTCAAAGAAGCAACTTCACTTTCAGGTTTCACTAGGAAACACTAGTAAATGTCTGTAAAATGAGACAGACATTTGGCATTCTTCATTTATGGGTAAATAATTTCAAATCACTAAAGTGAATTCGAAGGAATTAAAAATTGCTGTTTATACTGCTAAACTCTAGTCAACCACAGAAATTTAACTTGTGCTTAGAACACTAAATATTAATAAAAAATAGTTACAAAAAATCATGTAAAATACAAATTTCTGTTGTCTAGAAAATCAATATTTTTTTAAATGGTGCCAGATAACTAAAATACCTCTATATATTTGAGGCTATATTCTAGACAGAATACTTACCAAATGTTTGTGAGTTCATCTAATTAATTTGGAATTTGCTGACATGAGTTGGCTTTTCAATGCCCCAAGAGCTTCATGAAGAACAATTCTAGTTAGTTTTTAACCAAAGCTTTCTTAAACTTGGTGAAAGTGCATTAATTTTTGGAATGCCCCTTAGATATCAAGATTTCTTATTTGGCTGAATTTTCTATCTCAGTTCAATCTGATAATACACATAGACTCAACCAACTTACAATATTTTGTTTAATTAACAAAAACCCTGGAACTGCTGTGGTTTTACAGTAAAAGAAATGATAAAAATATAGTGATATGTGAGATAATGTAATTTAAAATTTAGTCCTTTGTGATGTAGAGACAAACAAGTTGTCAGTAAGTTTCATGTGTATTTCCCTTCCGTAGAATTATGCGTGATTTACAATTCATAAAAATTGTTTTAAGGGAGAATAAGAATGCCTAGGATGTGATCTCCATGTCTCACTGGGATAGTTATAGGAGGACTGTACATTTTATTTACTAGGGTTGTATAGCAAGAGGGTACTTACAAATCTCATCTCTCCTTGAAGCTGAAGGAGTAGTGTAAGTGCATAAAACAATATTTACTACAGTGTTGGGAGGTATATAAATATTACTGCTAGAATGGCTGATTAGGTTGTCTCATTGCACTTTCTCTGCCTTTATGCATTTGTGTTTGTTGCTATTTTTTGCTTGCTTTATTTTGACTTTTGATTCCACCTACTGCAGTCTTTCCCTATTACAACTGCTAAGCACTCAAGGTTACCTGAGTGATACGAAAGAGTTAACGTGATCACATCCATGTTTAAACTACTTCCAGAAAATAACTTTAGTTTTGGAGAGACTTTAGTCCCAACTTGGAGACACTAGAACTCAAGAGGTGGGTAAAGTTTTGAAGTCTTATGTGCAATTGGATATGACCTTGATAAAAATGAACAAGGAAGGTTTCCCAAATCCAAGTTCCCCTCACACTGTCCTATTACTTTAGTTTGAAATGACACTATTACAGAACTCATTCCCCATGAATGAAAGAATTATCCCCTATTAAAATGTAAATGCCCCGGAAAAGAAAGTACGGGAATCGAATCGATCAATCATTTATACCTTAATGAGAAATAGTCACTCAAACCCTTTCCAACATTATAGTTATCTGAAATTGAGCATTGATAGGATGGAGATGAGACAGAGGCACTTTGGGAACCAGGAGTAGGGAGGAAGAAAAAATAAAAGGAAATGAGAGAAGGTTGAGAATAAACGGCACAATTTACAAAGAGGTTGAATCACAAATGACAAACAGTTATTGGAGGTAGTGTGCTGGGCTCAAGAAAACTGCTATTGTAAAGTGGCATACTTGTATTTGAGGGAAAAAAATGATTCTTTCTGTCCTATTCCTTGCCTAGAGGACTCCCATGCATGCTGGAGGGGGCTGACATGTTACCCCAATACGGGCAGGCATCTGTATTTATGCAGTTTAGGTGTCTCTGCTTTAAGAACACAAATATTAACACAGGTCTTCTGAGTTTATCAGAATAACACATAAATGTGTTATGTGTGGATCTTCACTTTTTAAAATGTTCTGTATTTGATTTAAATAGAATGGTTTTTTAGATTATGTGAAATGTCTGTGATTTACAAATATTTGGTCTAAACGTTTTAGAAAAATACCTATTTAGTAAACAAGCATACCTTTCAGTTCTTCTGCATTTATACTTTCTTGTACAGTCTTTCTTGTGTAAACTGAATAAGATAATGTGCTTTTCATAGCACTTTATAGTTCATCAATCTATCATTGCCATCCTCATCATGATCATTATTTGTGTGTATGTGTGTGTGTGTATTTGTCCAGAGTTAAACAGGAAAATCACACATGAGCAAACAAGTGGTTCTCTGGCTTCGAGAACAATTCTTGAAGATCCTTTAAAAAGAATCATCCCTCTAGGGGCCAGCCAGTTCGCGTAGCAGTTAAGTCTGCTCACTATGCTTTGCAGTCTGGGGTTCGTGGGTTCAGATCCTGGGTGCAGACCTACACACAGCTCATCAAGCTGTCCTGAGGCAGCGTCCCACATACAAAATAGAGAAAGACTGGCACAGACGTTAGCTCAGCGCCAAACTTCCTCACCAAAAAAAAGAAAGATTCATCTCTCTTCTTTCATGATAATCTATTGTCTTCCCACACAATCTTGAAAGGCAGACTAAGATGATTATATTTTGATTAATAAATAGATATATTAAACGCATACACAATATCATATGATATAAATATCATATGCAGCATATTGTACATTGTATATATTATATGTGAATTTATGTAATATATATTTCACACGAACACATACATTACTAAACTGACACCAGCCATAACAAATTACAATAAAATGAGTACATGTTATAGGAGAATAATTTAATCTATTGTTAAGAAATCTCTCAGGTTTGAGGCTTCAAAAACACGAATTCGATGTTATGCTAATGAAGTTCATAATGAAATTTACTTAATGCTTTAATTTTAGAGAATTCAATTTGTTTGTTTTTACCCACAAACACCTTAAAAAAGTTTATAACTAGTGTGACTACCTTGATGTCAATATACAGTATCTGGCTTTTGTACCTGAATGTTCATGAGTACGATCTTATCTGTGTCTTGTCATATCTTATTAAGATTATTTTCAAATACATTTTTGGAATAACTATGGTGGTTTATTGAGTCAACTAAGCAATCTTTTTATGTTATAATCTTCTGATTAGCCATTTGTTGGATTGTTAGTCATCTTTAATTCTCTTTACATTTTGTTTTTGCCTTTTTATATTATTTTTATTTATTTAGCTTATTCTTGGGGTAAAAGTATAAGATAATAGGGCTCAATGGCAAATTGATTACATTTATCTGTTGGAAAGAAATCAATTATCATCCTCATATTATTTTTTTAATAAATATGTAAATTAAAAAAATTTACTGGTTAGTGCTATAATGTCAGACCAGATTTAAATTAAGAACATAAAGAAGTAATACATTAATTATAGGTTCATATTCTTCTATTTCTATTTTAAATTTGTCATCTATTGTTTTACCTCTTTACTCAGAAACAGAAACAATATCAGGAATTTATAGTCTTTACTAAAGATGATATTTCATTTAACTGTACATCTAAAGAATCTCACTACAAAAAGTTCTTGCTAGGGGCCGGCCTGGTGATGCAGTGGTTAAGTGCGTATGTTCCGTTTCAGCGGCCGGAGGTTCTCCTGTTCAGATCCCAGGTGCAGATGTGGCACCACTTGGCAAGCCATGCTGTGGTAGTCGTCCCACATATAAAGTAGAGGAAGATGGGATGGGATGTTAGCTCAGGACCAGTCTTCCTCAGCAAAAAGAGGAGGACTGGCAGACTTTAGCTCAGGGCTAATCTTCCTCAGGAAAAAAAAAGTTCTTGCTGATGTCATCTGGAGCTTTAGCTTCATTAAAAATTGTAATTTTATTCATTACTGACAAGAAAAAAAATCAAAAGGAAACCAGAAAAGACAAATCACAAATGTCCAAATTTTACAAAATTTTTCTCTTTTCAACAGTCAGCATCAAAACTGTGAAATAAATTGCTTTTGAATACTGCTGTACCAGATGTCAGCCATCTTGCTTATCACTGAACAAGCCACATTTGAACTAAACAGGTCAGTATCGCATTGAGGGATCTGGTTGCTGATTGAACACAGGTGTAATGGTTGATATACTGTCACACAGTCTGACGTTAACCTAAGATCTTTGTTGAAATAGTTATTACTGATGGCACAAAATGTAATTGCTAATTTTCTGCCTGAGTGATTACATATTTTCTCTAAATCTTAAGAGTTATTCATCCTTTTCCCACTGCCCATTCCTCAGAGTTTAAGGCAGATGTGTCAGTGGTCCATGGACCAGTAATTGAACCTGTCACTTGCAATCTACCGATTTCATTCTTCAGAAATGTGACTACTGCTTTATTCACTCTCCTGCTTATTTTTCTCTAGGTATCAAATGTCTTACTTGAACCTAAGCTAACCAATATTCATTGTTTACCTTTAAGGAACTCTGTGGTCACTGAGCAAAGGAATTGTGGGTGACTCAAATGTGATTTTTTTAGTATTTCTGACTTGAGATGCCTGGTCTTCAAATGAGTTGGTCCTTTATAAACCTAATTATAATACGTATCAACTGTATTGTGGATGTAGAAAGTGTGTAGGTATAGTGGAGAAGGGGTGGGAGGCTGCGATAGATTTGCTATTCCTATTTGAATGAAAACCTTCTTAGAATGACTTAGCGTAATGCAGGCTGCTGATACACTCTGAGAGCTAGTGCTTAGTGCCTAGTCATGAGTCAGTGCTTAGCGGTTTTGATAATAAATATGCTGTCATAAATTCAGTTCCAATAAATTTTCTACTTTCAATTTTGGTTTCTACTAAAACAATTCACTTAAGTCATGGTCCACAGTAAAATAAAAGGGCAGATAATATATGCCAAAGTTATGCTTCAATAGAGGATTTTCCATAAACATTAATTGTATATTTTGTCAAAATCGTTTCAAAGTTAACTCAGGCTCCAAAGAACTGTATGGTTTCTTATACCTTATTTTGTGTACTTATTTTATTTGCAAAAGATAAGAAAAACTTCCCTAAAACTATGCCTGACTAATGAAGAGACAGGATTGTAAAACTATTGTTTGAAATATTGAGTGGTGGATCTTGTCTTTTTAAGTGAAAAAAAAAAAAAGATAAAATAATCGGTTTGGCTTAGTGGAAAAACTACAGGCTCAGCTTTAAAATTCTGCCCTCACTCTTTTGTGACCTAGGGCATATCGTCTTCATCTCAGTATCTTTATCTTTAAAATGGGTGCAATAATTCTTGCTTTATAAGTTGATGTCAATATTAGAGATATGTAGATAAATTACCTTGGGCAGCGTCTGTCACAGACTGTGTAACAGAGACTTGATGCATACCCATTGTCATGGGATCTGCTGTGAATCCCAAAGTTCTAGTAATAATGAGACAAGTTACTAATGAAAGAGTCAGCTACCAGCATTAGGATATGGGAAGAATGTTTTCAAGATTCAACGAAAGAAGAAACGCAGACCTCTGGGATTTAATTCTGCTTGAGGAAAGAAAAGGCCAGGTATGCTTCTTGTGGCTGCAGTAGCCTGGGGCTCATTGACAGTGGAGGGGGTAGTGTGCATATACCCAAGTGCTGCACTAAAATGCAGTGTTTAGTGGTTCTGTTAAGAAGGTCATCACCTGATTTATACAGATACTACATTATAAAGCTGAGTATTATTTGGTGCCAAAATAAAGAGGAAAGTGGCATGCCTTAAGTTATATTCCATTTTAGTTTTTTAAAGTTGCATATTTATAAGAGAAGATTTCTAAGTTTAAAATTATAATTAATTTGCATGACTTGAGTTTTCTTTATAAGTGATTTATGAAGCGTTTTAATCTGGCCTCCAGATGTCCATTTCCAGGTTATAGAAGCAAAGGATGTACAATGGATGGGTAAACTTTGAAAAAAATGAGGGGCCAGAGGAATTGAGTCTGAGGGGTGGAATATGGTTACAATTGAAATTAAGAAGTAGAACTCATGAGCATTTGAAAGAGAAAAGTCACAGCAAGCTGCAGCAGCAGGGTGTAATATAGCTTTCTTCGGAAATGCTGTCTTGACCCAGTTTCTAGATTCTGGCTACAGGCTGGTCAGTTCCCCTTCTTGAGCAGCTAAGTCTACACTTATCAACCTCTCATACTCCAGGACCACTATGTCTCAGGCACAATCGCCCCCCAGGGCCAAGTATCAGACAAGGAGGGGCAGCACCTCCCAAACCCTCAGACAATCAAATTAGCCAATCCCCAGGGAACCTGCCAAAGCTAACTAAGCTCACCTGGTTTGCCATACATAAACTGCCCCTTACAGCTCCTGCATGCTGTTACTCTGTCCTCAGAAGCAACCCTCTGTGTGGCCCTGCCTGACAGTCTTATCTGCTTTGGAGCTTTGCCTTTCATCTCTCTGAATGTCACTGTGTTGTGTCCAGCCATCAAAAGGATCTTTAAATCTTACAAAATAAGGGATGTCAGGTAATAATGTGGGAGATAACAGATATCAAAGGTCAAGATGTCAGGAATCCATCAGTTAAAATGAGACTAAAGGAAAACAGTTTCCAGAGTTTGATTTTGAGGAGAAGGTGTGGTCTTACTTAGGTAGATCATGCCAGGAGGTCCTATTTCTATGCCTAGTAAAGTAACTCACGATTCCTGCTGCCAAACACATTTCTATCTCAACTCAGAAAGTGCCAACATATTCTGTTCATTTGCTAAAGGCAAAAATAGGCCTTGTTCTTTTTTTTTTCTTAGGAGCATAGTTAATATAGAATAAACGGGCATGTATAAAGTGTACAATTTGACAAGTTTTGACATATGAATATACCTTCAAAACCATCACCACAACCAAGATAATAAACATACATATCACCCCAAAAATCTCTTCTTGCCCCTTCATAATCTCTCTTTTCCACCCTTCCCCAGCCTCTCCCCACCAACACTCACCCCTGTTTCCAGGCAACCACTGATCTGTTTTCTGTCACTATAAATTGCTTTGCGTTTTCTAGAATTTTATATAAATGCAATCATACAGTATGAACTCTTTTATGTCAGACTTCTTTCACACAACAATGTTATTTTAAAATGTATCCACATTATTATGCGCATCAATGGTTCATGTATTGTTTGGATGAGTAGTATTACATTATGTGAACATAGTACAATTTGTGTATCCACTCACCTGTTGATGAATATTTGAATTTTTTAAAGTTTGGGATTATTATCCAAAAAAGTAGCTATTAACATTTGTGTACACTTCTTTGTATGGACATAAGC
Source organism: Equus asinus (assembly GCF_041296235.1). NCBI lineage: Eukaryota > Metazoa > Chordata > Mammalia > Perissodactyla > Equidae > Equus > Equus asinus. Next base: position 68,324,317 of record NC_091798.1, read on the forward strand.
GTGTATTCTTTTTTTTCTTGAGTAATAACTGAGAGTGAAATAGTAAGATCATATGGAAGCTGTATTTTTAAATTTTTAAGAAACTGTCAAACAGTTTTCCAGAGTGGTTTTAACATTTTACATTCCCACCAGCAGTCCTACCAGAAACCTTGTTCCTCCACATCCTCACCAGCACTCGATATGGTCGGGCTTTTTCATATGAGCCAATTTTATAGGTATGTAGTGGTATCTCATCATAGTTTTATTTTGCATTTTTCTAATGGCTCATGATGGTTAGCATTTTCATGTGCATATTGTGATTCATACATCTTCTTCTTTTTTTTTTTTTTTTGAGGAAGATTAGCCCTGAGCTAACTGCTGCCAATCCTCTTCTGTTTGTGCTGAGGAAGACTGGCCCTGAGCTAATATCCGTGCCCATCTTCCTCTACTTTTTTATATGTGGGATGCCTACCACAGCATGGCATGCCAAGCGGTGCCATGTCTGTGCCCGGGATCTGAACCAGTGAACCCCAGGCCGCCGAAGCAGAAGGTGTGAACTTAGCCGTTGTGCCACTGAGCCGGCCCCTTCATACATCTTCTTTGTTGAAGTTACTAAATATATTAATAAATAAATTATGTCCAATTTTATTTATTGAGTTGCTTGTTTTCTTATTATTGAGTTTTGATTGTGTTTTAAATATTTCAATGTAAGTCCCGTATCAAGTATATTATTTGCAAGTGGTTTGTCTTTTCATTGTCTCAACAATATCTGTTGAAGAGAAGACATTTGAAATTTTGTAAAGTCGAAGGCGATACTCGATTTTTCTGGTAGTTCTACTTCCAAATATACCTCAAAGATGTCCGCTTCTTTACATTCCTCTTACTACCATCCTTGACCCAGCAGCTCTCATTTCTTTTCCTCACAATCACGATAACTTCTTAACTCTGCTTCCAAATTTCACCCACACCCTATCCACAGTACTTTATCCAGCAAGTTTAAAGATATAGTACAGATATTGACACTTTCCTGCTTAAAACTTTTCAATAGTATCCCGTTGGGTTTGTAAAAGCGATGAGTCTTTTTATACAGCCTATAATGAATGTCCTTCATGGTCTGGCCCCTGCCTGACTCTCAGACCTCATTTTGTACCACATTCTCTCTTAATCATTGCATTCTACCAATATTATCCTCCTGTCTATCCATCTTACAAGTCAAGTTATTTTCTCCTTTAGGGCCTTTGCTCTTACACTTTTCTTTGCCTGGGTTATTTGCATGACTACTCGATTTGTCTGCTATCACTGACTATAGCATGAAAGCTTCCTGGTAGCATGGCTTATGTTTAAATTCTATGCTTCTATAGTCCTCTCTTCCTACACTTGGGACTGAGATAGAGTAAATATTCATAAACAGTTACTGAATAAGTACTATACAGATTAGTAAATGCATTTTGACAATTCTGTACATCATTAATCCAGACTTGAATTTAATATAATAATTTAATTTTCTATTATTTATTATCAATGATCACCTTAGAGGATGAGGTTATCATTACCACCAAAAACGGGCACTTATTGAATAGATGAGTTTGCAAGTGATATTGCAGTTGAAACTAGCAAGGATTGATGTAGAATACAGAAGTCACGGCACATAAAGACTAGCAATAATGCAACTAAAATATAAATCAGTTTCTGATACAAATTATGTCTTTACTATAAGCTACTTAGAGATCTCCCAAGAATAAACAATGACTTCATCAAAAGATGAGCAAGCTAGTTAGTTTTCCCGGGGCCAACAGAAACATGACAGGGTCAAATGAGAACTCAGAAATGATTGTTGAAAGAATGTCCTAACACCCAGTTTATTCCAGAACGCTGTATGGATAAATGCAGAGCTTGTAACCCTGTGCCTAAACTTCCTTATAGATGTTTGTCATTTCCCACCCTTGACTGTCTAGTTGAGAATTCCTATAATAAGCTATGGAAAAACAAAGTATTGAGATCTAAAAGAAGAGGTCCTCAAGATTTTATTTCCTGCTAAATCATTTTTTCAGAATGTTAATTAAACTACAAAGTAGATTTTCCTCTAACACATATGTTTGCTAACTTTGCAGCACATATCCTTATATCTGTTAGAGTGATTATCCAAAATCCTTGGGTGTCCAGATGACTCTATTCCAGGACAAAAATCCTTTGTTCCACTCTTGTAAAAGATGTCAATGATAGTGATGATGTGCTTACACCCTTCTGGAGTCTTGCTTTGAATTACTCTTCTGACAAAACTATTTAAAGTAACAGTAAATATTCTAATGATGTTAGATTTATTTTATTAAAATGATAGGAGTGGCTAGTATATTCAGAGCCTCCTTGTATTCTATAAGGCAAAGAATATTACCTTGCTTCTTCTGAGCACCCCTAGATATTTCCGGTTGTAGTAATGTCATATTTTTTAGGGATTTTGAAGGTAATATGTAAAGAAAGGAGAAGAGAAAGTATTACTATTGTTTATTTTATTTTATCTTTATCTTCCTGGTCACAGTGATGATGAAGAGTGAACAACTATCCTTCCTGAGTCTAACTATTATTGGATCTTCTTAATTTAAATGTACGTGTACATGCATAAAAACATACATACAATCTCTCAATGTAAATTCAAAATTCATCGTTACGTGTAGTTGCTACAACCAATATTATGTCCTTTCTATTTGTAATTTAACAAACACACTAGTCAGACATTGCAAAATATTCAGATGCTTTCTTGAATTATCATTATATTAGTTTTAATTTACGTGATAATTTTTATCTGTTCAAAATACAATTCCAAAAAATGCAGATTTGTATGAAGAAAAATATTCTCTCCTCTATCATCAATTTTTCCAGCCATAAAAGTAAAACAGTGCTAGAAAAAATATGATTTTTCACTCATTTTTCAAAATTTTTATAAATGTACAACCAGTTAATTTAGTTTTATTTCTTTCTTTTAAGTTTAATAAAAATTGAGTTGCATGATATGTATTATTCTACATTTTTTTTTTACTACTTCACCGTAGATAACTTTTCAAGTCAGTACATATAAATCTCACTTTTCTTTATTTCACAAAGTTTAGGAACTATGATTTAGTCAACCATTTCTCTATTTATGGACTTTCAGGATGTTTTTAGTATTTTATTTTTGGAAATAATGTTGCAATAAACTGATTTGTGAAGGAAATTACCTAGTTAAAATATTGCAAAAATGTATTATGTTCTTCCGAATTACACTTCTGCTATTACTCTCAAATAGATTTTCTGAAGTCTAACACAAAAATAAAGCAACACTAGTGCTGAATAGTCTTTTAAAACAAATTATAATTACACAGAACTAAAATAACTTCATCAGGAGCACACACTACAATTTTTAAAGACTTCTTTCTTGCATGGCTCCTGCTGGGAAAAATTGAAAGCCAGAAAAAAAAAAAAGATTTTAAAGCCACACATATTAGAAATATAAAATGTCATATAAATTACTTGCAATTCACTTCTATTATAACAATGTATCCTGCAGGAGAAGTAAGTTTGCTTTATCCATGACAGTTTTAAATATCTGCAGTAAATTGAATTAAATTCCTGTAGAACATAATTTTACATTTGAATTGTTCATTTTATTGTTTCTCCCATGTCAGTCATCTGAGCTTATTTTGGATTAATTTTGGTTTAAGACTTTAGTTAATATTGTAATAATTCTATAGAGAAGCAATCCTTATTAAGCGGGTAGTAGAGAAGGTAAATTCTCCTTGTAGCAGATGAGGGAAATTGAGGCTCAATGACATGAAATGAGCATGCGTGTACCCAGATTAATCACTAGTCTCTGACTTTAAACCAGGACTTTGGGTCCCTAGCTCTTCTTCCTTCTACTAAGTCATTTGCTTACCAGTATTCTTGGTCATACAGTAAAAATTTGCTTAAACAGTACTTTATTTCATAAGTGATATGCACTATAGGCCAAATCATCAGACTGCCACAATTTTCTAATAATTTAGATGCAGAAACTGTCCAAATGGGAGAAGTCAACATGTTGTTTGAAACCAGAAGTTCGTACAACAAAACATACCAAAAAACATGTGCCAAGATTATTTGACCATCAACCATGCTGACTTCAGGTTTTAGAGCCTTCACACTTCTCCCTAATGTTGACTCACTAAATAAATTAGGCAGTTTAGCAAAATGGATTGAGCAATATATTTTCCATTTGTCCCTTCAAACCTCCAATCTACATCCTTGGCAACGTTCTGTTCCCTGGAGGCCATTGCATGCATCAGTTGTGTTTCTTTGTTCATGGGCATTAAATTTTGCAGGAAAACGGACATTGGAAAGAAAGTTGTTTGGGTCTTTCCCCCCTCCCCTCCCTTTAGCTCTCTCTCTCTGTGTATGCAGATAACTGCTCCCTCCCCAAGTCCCTCAGAACTAGGATTGGTCAAGGCCTGCTATTGCTAGCTCCATATCTTATTGGCTTCTCTTAATTCTGCCTTCAACTTTAAATAGTCCTTTCATTAAACTCTCTTTGATCCTCCTTTTGAATGTGTCATCCATTTCCTCTCAGACCTCGACTTACATAAGATTATTCAGTTGCTAGAGATCCAATCTCTTCATTTTAGTTCCATGAACTTGAAAGGCTAATTTTAGGCCTCTCAATCAACACAAATAAGGGATTATAAAAGCTATGCGAAGTATTTCCACAATTTTTTAAAGTATACTTATCAGACTTCTTTTATTGTTGGATTTTATATCATATATTATTCCAAATATCTGACAAGAGTTGTAGTCTACAAGGAAATATTGAGACCCATTTTAGTAGGCACCTCTTTTAAAAAGTGGATCTGTTTGTATGTATGCTATTTAAAACTAAACCGTTACTTGACATTTATACAAGGTTGAATTATTCAGAATAGTACTGGAATATACATAATATACGTGCCCATGAACAAAGACATTTCAAACTATTTCTGCATTCTAAATACATAAAACACAATATGGACTGAAAAAAATCAATAGAAAAAGACCACGAGAAATCAAGAATTAAAGAATATTGATGTAAAAGGGCTTAGGAGTTAAATTAAATATCATAATAAACTCTTTGTAAGTAAGAATTCTGTTGGAAACAATGGAATGTCCAATAGATACAATAGTTGGAAATGAAATTGTGATAAGAAAATCAGCTTGAGAAAAAAAATCAAGCATATCAAATATAAAGGAACAAAGACAAGTAATTCTTACTAATGATAATTAAGAACATAAAATATAAGAAAATAACTGGTCTCATTGGAAAGAAAAGAAAATATATGAAGCAAATGAAAAGTTTTCTAAAGTGCAATAAAGAGATGAAGAACTACTTAAAGATAGAATAAACGAAAACTTTTCTTAGTGAAGACCTAAATCGACAGAATGCAAGAGATTTTTGGCATAAATATAGATCTATTGAATTCTATATATAGATAGAAGTAAAATTTATAGATATATGTATATATATATATATATACACACATATGTATATAGCAAGAGAGGAAAAATATTGAACAACAGTTTATATTAAATACAAAAGAAATAACCCTAGGAAAATATACATGTATATATATATAAATATAAATGAAAACATAGATAAGTACAAATGAAAAAATTTAAGTTATCTAAAAGGACAAAAATTGGGCTTTTCTTAAATTCTTTATTGGCACAGTCATTGTCAGAGTACACACTGGTAATAGCACAGTGATTAGCAGAAACATGAAATTCACGGTCCAAGGAAGTTATACCCAATCAAGCCCAATCAAGTTGTTATTCAAGAGTAATAATTTTAAAACAAATGACATGATAGTTATAAAAGCCGCATGAACATTAGGAGCTATTTACACTCAAATTAGGACTCATGTAGCACATTATCTATTTGTCCTCCTTGAAAATGTATTTGATGATGAAATCCAGCTGTGGTAGGCTAATAAAGGCTCCCAAAGATTTATCCATTTCCTAATTCCTGGAGACTATAAATGTCACCTTATTTGAGGGAAAAAAAAGTCTGTGTAGAGGTGATTAAAGATTTTGAATCAAGAGGATCATCCTGAATTATCTGAGTGGGCCCTAAATGTAGACAGAAGTATCCTTATAAGACGGATGCAGAAGGAGAACACATACACACATACACACACAGAACTGGAGAAAGCAATATGAAGATGTAGCCGAGATGTTCCTGCCCTGGATGGTGGCCCTACTCTCTGGAACCAAGAAGGTACTGTTTGCCCAGGTCCCTGAATCTGTGTCCTCAGAGTCATTCTTCCTTTATTTCATCCCCTGTCTGTTCCTCTCAGGCTGATCTGGCAGTGTTTCTGCTGACACAAAGTTCTCAAAAACCTTGTTGGTTATTCTTTATTGATATTCTGTGGATGATGTAGGAATTCACGCCATTAGATACAAGGGCTCTCCACAGAGTCTTCCTGGTTAATCACAGCTCTATCCCTGGCTTCCACTGAGATGGACAACTGGATCCATAAGTCACATACTTAACCTCTTTTTCAAATGTTTGTCAGTCACATGCCTCGTCCTATCTCCAGAGCAAGGTATCTAAATAGACTGATAATTTTGCAAATCAGCAAGTTCTGATTCTTTTTTACCTAGAAGTTCCTTCTTCGATTTATATCTTTCCTCCCACATTTTTCTATAAGCAGCAAGGGGAAACCAGGCCATACCTTCCACACTTTGCTTGCAAATCTCCTCAGGTAAACACCGAAGTTCACCAATGACAAGTTCTAATTTTCACGAAACAAAGTAGCACATAATTCACCCAAGTTCTCTGCCCCCTATAACAAGGATCATCTTTCCTCCATTTTCCAATCACTTTTTCTTAATTTCCCTCTGAGACCTCACTAGAATCACTTTTAATGTTCATACCTCTAGTAACATTCTGTTCATTATGATATATGCATTTTCTAAGATGATAGAAGCTTATCCCACTGCCTCCTTTTTTTCTGAGACTTCACTAGAATCATAGTGAACATCCATATTTCTACGAACAGTCTTTTCAAGGCAACCTTGCTTTTTTCTATAATGCACCTCAAAACTATTTCAGTCACCACCATCACCCAAATCCAAAGCCACTTCCACATTTTTAGTTTTTTGTTATAGAGCACCCTACTTCCCAGTACCAAAGTCTGCCTTAGTTTCTTAGGGCTGCCATAACAGAGTACCATAATACAATAGGAATTTACTCTCTAAGCGTCCTAGAGGTTACAAGATATCAAGGAGTTGGCAGGGCCAAGCTCCCTTGAAATCTCTAGGGGAGGATCTGTTCCATGCCGTTCTCTTAGCTTCTGGTGTTGCCAGAAATCCTTGGCATTCCTTGACCTGTGGTTGCATAATTGCAATCTCTGCCTCCATTGTCTCATGGCCTTCTTTCCCTGTATCTTCACATTATCCTCTATAAGGATACCAGTCATACTCGATTAAGGGTCCATCCTACTCCAGTATAAACTTATCTTACCTAATTACTTCTGCAACAACCCTATTTTCAAATAAGACCACATTCTGTAGTACCAGAGAATAAGACTTCAAAATGTCTTTCTTGGGGACACAAATCCATAAAAAATATTGATGTATGTGACAACATGGAGGAACTTCAAAAAAGTTATGTTAAGTGAAAGAAGCCAGACAAAAAACGTCACATATAATATTTCATATTATATTAAATATCCAGAATAGGTAAATCCATTGCAATAGAAAGCAGATTGGTGGTTGCCACAGACTGGGGGTGGAGGGAGGTGAGGAATGGGAAGTAACTGCTTAATGGCTATGGGTCTTCTTTTTAGACTGATGAAAATATTTTGGAACTTGTATTAGGCTGCTCAGGCTGCCATTCACAATACCACAAACCGGTTGGCTTAAATAACAGAAATTTATTTCTCACCATTCTGGAGGCTGGGAAGTCCAGGAGCAAGGTGCCAGCAGAGTTGGTTTCTGGTGAGACCTTTCTCCTTGGCTTGAGATGGCTACCTTCCAGCTCTGTCCTCACATGGCCTTTTTTTCTATACGTGCATGCTCCTGGTGTCTCTTCCTTATCTTATAAGGACACCAGTCTATTGGATTAGGGCCACACCCTTATGACCTCATTTAACCTTGATTATCTCCGTAAACAATCTTGTCTCCAAATAGAGTCATATTGAGGGTTAGGACTCCAATATGTGAATTTAGAGGGATATTTCAGTCCATAACAGAACTAGATGGAGGTAGAGGTTGCACAACATGTGAACATACTAACTGCTACTTTGTTGTTCACTTATTTATTTATTTTTTTAAAGATTGGCACCTGAGCTAACATCCATTGCCAATCTTCCTCTTTTTTGTTTTTCCTTCTTCTCCCCAAAGCCCCCCAGTACATAGTTGTATATTCTTGTTGCAGGTCCTTCTGGTTGTGGTATATGGTATCCCACCTCAGCATGGCTTGATGAGTGATGCTCTGTCTGTGCCCAGGATCCGAACCGGCAAAATCCTGGGCCGCGAATAGGGAGCATGTGAATTTAACCACTTGACGACGGGGCCGGCCCCTGTTGTTCGCTTTAAAATGGTGAATATTATTATGTGAAGTTCACCTCAGTAAAAAAGCACATTTAAATCATATCTCCTTCCATGCACTACATATAACTATGTTCACAATGAAATAATGTTCAAGTATTTCAAAGATATGTTTGTATACTTTCAACTTCATTAAAATAAATATAATGAATTTTATTCCTTAAAATATTTACTATCAATGCTTAAGTGGAATTTAATGTATCATATGGGATTTCATTTTAGACGCTATGAAGAAAGTTTAACCTTAAATTGAAATACTGATCTTTGAATACCTAGTCTAATATATTCTTTTGTTTCCAAAACTACTATTTGAAAATAATTATTTGAAAGTAATTATATGCTAATTATTTATGTGGCAAGCCAAAATTACTGCCTTTCATCAGTTATTTATGTTTCATTATGCATAAATTGTTTATGTTACAAAATCTTTCATAATCCAAGTTGCAAGTTGTCTCTTAATATTCGGTGAAGTATAGAGTCAGTACTAGAAGATGAGTCCAATTTTAAATAGCAATAAATGTGTACTCAGCTTTTAACTATTATTAAGTAAGGAGAGACAAGTTTAATTGAGATCATGGCAGGCAAATAACCATCTCTGCCATTCAAGAATGTTCCCTCTACCTCCTCCTATTTTGCATAGCCTTTATCATACATAGTTATGGCTGATAACTATCCTGCTATTTTTGAGCACTTATCTATATAACTCAAAGATAAAATAGGGTTAACATTCCTTCTGTTTTAATGAACTTTTTCCCCTAAATTTACAGTTCGATTGTGATGAAAGCAATAAACTGTTTCAAAAAGTGACAATTCAAACTAAATTGTTGAATAGATCAACAGCACTACTTAAATGAACTGTTATTGTCCCATTCCTGGAAATAGTGAAGACACACAGAATTTTTTACCTGCAACAGTAACTTAAAATTATGGAAAGATATATAATTAACAGACATTAATATTATAGAAAGCTTCAGGTTTCCAGATCACTGATGGGCACTGGGCATTTCCATGGGAAATTTCAGTCTTCAAAAACAATTCTGGTTCATCTGCAACAGCCAAAAATAAATGGGAAGACACAGTTCTCAGATTCTAACCAGAGGCCTTTCTGGATATGGTAAATCCCAGATGAGCTGTGCAGCAGTTGCTCTGCCATGAATGTGCCATTTTTAATACTTTCTTAAATGCCTTCAAGGCACAGTCTCACTGTCGGCACCCCAAACCTGTTCTGGCATACAGGAGATCTCTAGTCTTAATCAGTGTAACAAAAGAAAAGGACAGGAAAGGAGGGAACAAAGGAAGGAAAGAAGGAAGGGGCAAGAAAGGGAGGAAGGAGGGAGAAGACAAAAGGAAAAAAGCAGGAAGGATGAAAAATGTAAAACCATCTATTAGATTTTCCCCACAGAATACCTGAGGTGTCTTTTGTCTTTGTGTGTGTGTGTGTGTGAGGAAGATTGACCCTGAGCTAACATCTATTGCCAATCCTCCTCTTTTTGCTTGAGGAAGATTAGCCCTGAGCTAACATCTGTGCCAGCCTTCCTCTATTTTGTATGTGGGACACCTCCACAGCACAGCTTGATGAGTGGTGTCTAGGTCCCACCCGGGATCTGAACCTGCGAACCCTGGGCCACAGGAGTGGAGTGCAGCAACTTAACCACTACAGCACTGGGCCAGCTCCCTTTTGTCATTTTTTAGTCAGTCTTCTCTCATATCTCACCTGCTGAACTATGAAAAATATTTCCATAATTAGAATAACACTTTCTCCAATAGAGAACAAGTTAATCTTACAACACTTATCTGATTTTTAATGAAGTTTAGTTGGAGGTAAGAAAAAGGGATAGTAACCAAATCAGTTCCACTCACGTCACTATATATTTTGATTTAAAAAGTGGTTATTACCTATTCACTTCCTTTGCATGCCTACATTCATTTTTTTACATTTCTTTATACTCTTAGATATGATATATGGTTTAGTCAACATTCTTAAGATTCCCAAAGTCCCACATGACTGGATCATAAACAAGAATAAAGCAGAAAGCCAACCATACTTGAGACCTTTGGTCTCAACCTTAAATAACACAGAGACTCTGGGTACCGAAGTCTATCTCATAATTTACCACTATCCTCTGAAGTCGGGAGCAAAGTACTTATCTGAGACTAGCAGAACTTCCTTGACAAAAGAAAGCTGAGCAGTTGTCTTGGGCAGCTACTCTGGGAGCCTCAGTCACCACACAGCATATTTTATCTTGGCTTCCCTACTGAATTCCATCCTCTTTGATATTCTAATGAAAAATTATTTCACTGTATTTACAAAGAGGAGATCAACTTGGCTTTGTAGTCTAGGCAAAATAAGTACATGTCAGACTCAGAGAGTATGCCATAATTTCAAATTAAAGAAAACTCAAGCCTTATGTGGTCATAGGTCTTTAGTGCTTTAAGAAATCTTAGGGGTTATCTGCTGCATTGTTTCACAAAGTGAGTCTGGACAAGTACGATATAATCAGGAGTGCTGGGGACTCTGGTGGAGATGAAAGTTTATTCTCCTTACTCTTTATATTCTCTTTGTAAAAGAAGTGGCTAATATTCAGCACCATCTGATTGTGGTCACAACAGGTTTTGACATTTTTTTAAAAAATAAATGAATACTTTAAATTTATGTGAAATATTCTAGTTTCCTTTAGCAAATATATCCTTAAGAAGCACATCTCTGAGGCATATCCAATCAATTGATTATCACTTTGTGAACTCTATTGATTAAATGCCCAACTGAAAGTTGATCCCATGATTAAATATGCTTTGGAAATTTTGGCATAAATAATGTAAAAATGATTTCTTTGTTCCAAGACTTCAGAGTCTATAATATTTAAATGGAAATGTGAATCCTAAAAGAGAATATAGTGTGTAGAAAAGTTCAGGAGGCTGATATCTGTGAGCCCATTTCAGAACCATCGAGCTTAATTCAACATTTATTGATTGGCTACTATAGTGAAATCACTCATAGTTTCCAATTTTACAGACAGATTTTAAAAAGCACTTGAGGAGGGGCCAGCCTTGTGGCCGAGTGTTTAAGTTTGGGCGCTCCAATATGGCAGCCCAGGGTTTCGCCAGTTCAAATCCTGGGGGCAGACATGGCACTGCTCATCAAGCCATGCTGAGGCAGCATCCCACATGCCACAACTATGTACCAGGGGGCTTTGGGGAGAAAAAAAGAAAAATAAAAAAATATTTAAAAAAAAAGCACTTGAGGAGCTTGCAGGCAAATAGGAGGAACATATGTTTAATGGGAGACTCTTAATATAATCTAATGAATATTAAAAAGAGTTGTGTACTCTCCTATGAAAGCAACATATTCTTCCCTGGAGGCTGGCTACCTTCTTGTGAGTATTAATCCATAAGTACATCATGGCCTAGTCCTGTCGAACATTCAGCTCATATAAAGAATTCTCCATATTCTGTTTTCAAGCTCACCAAGTATTATTCTCATCAAGTTTCCTTGTCAAGGAAGACAACCATATTAACTAGTTTACTTAGCAGTTATGATGCTCATTGTAAATTAAGAAGCAGATAGTTTTAAACAGTCTTTTGTGACTTTGCTAGCATATGTTAGCATACTCAATTCTAATCAAAACTGTAATAAAGACAAAATTAAATTTGTGGGGCAGTTCTGGGAATCAAAGCCTAAATGATGATGAATGGATCATGTTAAAGTTCACTTTATGGGGAACTATCTGTCTAGCTAGACAGCCAGGTTTTCATGGCCTCCTTGTGTTAGCCACTTTTGAAAAATGTTTTAAAGCAAAGTACTAGGAAAAAGTACAAATAGGAATTTGGGATATTCGGAACACATATTAGCTATTTATTGTATCAGCATGTACTAAATTTTATAAATTTTGGGGAGATTTGTAACGATAACACAAGTTGGAACTTCTACCCAGCAAATCTTAAATGATTATGAAGTGAAAAAAACATTAACACTTTTTATTTTACTGAACAGTCAAGTAAATGATGTTACAAAAGACTACAATGTTTTCAACGTTAATAAAAAAGAAAAATATTTTACAGAAAATGCTATTTTGGTATTCTAGTTTGGCTATATAGAAATGGAAATAAATTTTATATAATTAAAATGAACCCCATAGAGTTAATGGATAAATGCCAAATTTCTTCTTAATACTTTTCCCAGTAAAAATTTCAGAAGAATTACAAATGGTTTTAAGTATTACGTCAGAACATATTTTTGCATAAAGAGGTATATTTCGATTAACGCAGGGTAATGAAAAATTACATGTGTCTCTAGGACTTCGACCTTCCAGAGTCATCCTTAATTAATTACAAAGTAAGTATTACAGCCTAGTTTTAATGTGTTTTGTGTGTTTATTAGGTTTTATTATGGAGTTCTAAAAGTTCATTATTTCTAGACAATGTATAACTAAAATTTATTTGCAAATAAATTATCAAATGATGGTTATATGCCAAGGTGGGTATTAGGAATTAAGAAAACAAAAACAAAAAACAAATTTAAGGTTAAAAAAACAAAGAAATAAAGCATGAAATGAAAAAAAAAGCAGATGCTCCCTCAATGAAGACAGATAGAAAGTCATAAAAATAGTGTGTAGACAAGAGAGATACCTGTTATTATTCTAGAGTATATTAAAATATAAAAATGGCAACAAATTAGGCCAAAGGGAAGCAGTGACTTCTAATTAAGGGCCTTGTGAGCCATGTTCAATGTTTGGGCAAGCTGAGATGTATGGAAGGCTTTTAAGCAGGGAAGAACTAATAAGATCACTACTTTCAGCACAGGGAATAAAATGGAAGGGGCTAAGTTGAGTCGAAATGATTGTGTATGTAGTTATTTCAGTAATTCAGTTCTGAAGCTTATAAAGTTTGTGAATTACAATATTATTGTACATTGGTACACAAACTACGACTTGTAGGACAAATTCGGTCTGTGGCTGCTTTCGTACTGCAAGAGCAGAGTTGTATAGGTGAAAGAGAGACAATATGGTTTACAGACATAAAGTATTTACTATCTGGCTCTTTATAGAAGATGTTTGCTGACCCTTGCTATAGCTGATAACTATAGCCATAGATATGATTGATGAGATTATACAGGGAGAACGTATGGGATCTGAAGAGCACTTAGAATTGATCTCCAAGGTGTTCCTAAATTAAAATGGCAAAGGAAAAAGGAGATTAGAAGATAGACTGAATAAGGGGTCAAATATCTATTAAGAAAAATAGGAGTATGTAGTGTTATAGAAGGCAAGGATCTATAGTGACTCAGGGAAGAAGAGCGGTCCACAGCGCCCAACACTGCCAGAATTCAAATGAGGCATAAAGTGAGAACTAGTAGACAGTGACTGATGTCTTGGTTAAATCGCTTCTATAGACTAAGAAAGTAAGAAGTGAGTAGTGTATGAAGAAAAAGAGGAAGACTGGAAAATAGAAAAAGAAAACCTGTAAAAATATTTTTATTTACGGAGTATGTAGGATTAAAGAAAGTTCTTATAAAATTTCTTTTTGTGCCAGACACTAATGACAAGGAACTATGAGAGAAAGGGGTGTTGGTGGTGAGAGGGAGAAAAAGAGAGGAATTTAAGATTTAGTAGAGTTTGATAAGGCCTTTCAAATGTGTGAAGGAATGGTATCCAGCGCAAAGTGAAGCAACACTACAATTATAACAGAAAGGAAGGAGGAACATTGGATGGAAATTAGGTATGCTTTCATTTTCGTGAGAGGCATTTGATAGTATGTCCTCTGATATTTCTTTTCTCAATGTTAGGAGGACATGTTAAGAGGAAGGTCATCTTTAAGAAACTGAGAGATGAGACAGAAAAATTGGACTCTAAAGGTGTGAGAAAAAGTTTTGATATACTAACGTGTAGAAGGTGAGCAAGAACAAACCACGAAAACGAAGACAAATTAATTAGCAGCACTGAGGACTCAATCGAAGTCATAAAGACATTGGTGTACTTTCTTTTATCATTTTTTCATTAGAATTCTGCAACCTGGATATAGCCATGAGTATAGCACAGAGTTGGCTTAATCTATTACTATGCAGCCATGACTGAGGTAAATTCTACAATGTCACATGATTTGCTTTAGAATAGATGTAATTGGAGAAAACGTCAAAATTTCAAGTTAAAGGTCAACCAAAGAAAGAGGGCTTGTGCCTCCTGATCTTTCCTTCAACCCAAGTAAAGTGTTCCGGGATCCATTCGCGGGACAAACACAGTTGGTTTGCATGCCAGGGTAGCGACCCTGAGTCCCTCCCAGGTGTTCTCTCTTCTAACGATTTTACCAAGAGCTTTCCTGACCCTAACATTTACTGGGTCTTCAACAAGAGTAGTAATGGAGGCCTACATACAATATGTCAGATATTTAAAAGTTGTAAGTCAATCTAACGATTGTTAAATGAAATATATGCTATTCTTTTACTGTACTGAAATGCCTTTGTAATAGCAAATTGAAAAATACGTGCAAAATTATAGTGTTCATGACTCAAGTCAACAAAATGTCAAAGATGTCTGATAAAAACAATGAATATCAACAAAAATTTTTTTCCGATAAAATCCACAACTCAAGAAGGTGAGATTAAATCCTATTTTTAATCAGTGATTATTCTTTGCCATAAATGACTTTTAAATGTATTAACAAATTTCATCATGGAAATCTTTCACAGATACCTGCAATTACTTCCTATTTTTAAAAATGTGAGCATACTGGAGCCAGCCTGGTGTTGCAGGGGTTAAATTCCTACATCCAGCTTCAGCAGCCTGGGATTCGCTGGCCTGGATGCTGGGTCCAGACCTACACACGGATTGGCAAGCCATGCTGTGATAGGAGTCCCACATATAGAGTGGAGGAGGATGGGCACAGATATTACTGCACGGCCAGTCTTCCTCAGCAAAAAGAGGAGGATTGGCAGTGGATGTTAGCTCAGGGTTAATCTTCCTCAAAAAAATAAAGTAAGCATATTATCTCCATAAATAATTATCTATATTTTCTTGTCTTTTTCCAGAGCTCCATCTTTACATATTTTATTTCTATCATCATCTCAGTGATGTCCCAGTTATTCCATCAGAGGAAAAAAGTGATGAGGTAGTGGTCCAGCACAGGTGCATGGAGTCAAGCTCACTGACCCTGAAGCTGGCGCCTGCGTCCTTCACGAAGTCTTCCACGACGAGGCACAGGAGGGCGAAGCCTGGTGCCCTGATGAGCTCATACTCCGAAGGCTCCGTCATGCTGTTAGCCTTGGAACACCCAGGCTCTGTCCTCATTGGTGGCACAGCTAGGGGTGGTGACGCGGCGGCCAGCAGCTCAGATGGGCTCGCTCTCAGAGTGGCAGTGCCGCCCGATTCGGGCCAGGTCAGCCAAGCCCTGGGACAGCTGGGACTCAGGAGGGCGAGATCTCCGGCACCGGAGATGGACTTCAACTTGGTGGGGCTGGTGGAGGCCTTGAGGCACAAGTCCTGAGCCCAGCGCGCATTGCTTCCGTTCAGGTCTGCGAAGACCACGGTCTTACCACAAGGCTGGCCATGTGCAGGCTGCAGGCGGCGCACGTCAGTGGGAAGCAGGGCAGGAAGGACTGAGCAGACACACCTTCGGCTGCGCCACAGGCTGCGCAGAGGCAGGTGGGCCAGCTTCAGAGCGGCTGGGAAAGACGCAGTCATCCTCTGCCTGCAGCCGCTGAGAAAACCAATAAAGAAATTGAAAAACATGAGACAAGTCGATAGAGAAACTAAGTGTGAATTTAGTCCTTCATGTTGGGAGAAGGCAACTCCCCACTAAAAGCCATTTTGCTGTCCAGGTTCCCTGGGTCACTTTCAGACAGTCCTGCTCTTCCCACCACAACCATGATAGGACTTTATCCTTTAAGGGGCACAAGGAGAAAGGGACAAAGAGTACACATGTTAAAAGGCAAAGAAGACAAGAATTTGAGTGTGGTGGAAAGTGATTGAAAGAACTATAGCGGAAGCGGATGGTAGGTTGAATACAGGCGGGCAGGAGACATCGATGAGGTAGGCGAAGAAATGCGTTTGGGCTTTCCGTGAGAGAGCTAAAAGGACTGATGGACATATGCGGAGAGTGAGAAATCTTTAGTATGTCGGTGGAAGCGCCACTTTACGATTATTCTTTTTCCATCAGCTCCTTTCTATCTTCATTTCATTCTTGACCCAAGTTATGGATAAGGCTGGGAGGTGGAGAGAGAAACCTTATCAAGAGGCTGAGCATGTAAAGCAGTAAATTGTTGTAACTGAGTGGAAGTACACACAGCATGGGAATGAAACTAGCGTGAGGACTGATACTACAGGGCTATACATCTTGGGCAGTGAGCTTATGAACTATGGTGAGTTTAACTGGTCGAGTCTTTGGCAGTTTATTCCCTGTAGAACTTGCATCTCAAGACGCTCAGGCTCGCAAAAGCAGAGGACTCCAGGCCAAGGTTTCTAGACTGGAGGCTAGACAGGTTCCATTGGAATCATCAATTCATTTATAAAAATGCTGTGTGTAGGCCACACTCACAGGCTACTGAAGCAGAACCATTAGTGTTGAGATCAGGAAATGCACGCTGAAAAAATATCTCAATGGACACCACACTCCTGATAGTAAGGCAACCTTTTATATATCAAGATTTTGAAAAATTCTTCTGTAGATTTTCTGTGGTTTAGGAAGAGGTTATCAGATCAGACTTTAGACACAAGACAGACTACAGCATAGGGAGAGACAGGGAGACAGACTGACTTACATTTAGTTTCCTAGACATTTCCACATGCATTTTAATTCGACACTCAAATGTAACTAGGATTTATTTTGTTGTGTGTGCTTCTGATGCTTTGGGGAGAAATGAAACATTAAAAAAAATCAAGTTTATGTAAAACTTTTTTTTTCTGGTTAAGGCTATTAGATCATTGCCGTGATTACTGAAGGATGATAAAACTGAAGATATGTCAGTTTTGAGCTGTATTATTTTAGTACACATTTCGCATGCAACCTATTTATAGACTTTAGATATATGGAATCTTTAAGAAAATTATGTCTATGCTATTAATTTCAGCATGATTTGTTTTCCCAAATTATGTTTTTAATGAAAAGGAACCAAAGAGTCAGGTTGCCTAGAGTTTGCCTTAATTGGTGGTCATAGGGTCAGTAGTTATTTTTGTAATTGCTAATCAGCAACAAAGTAAAATTCAAAGAATATGCTTAGAACCCAAGAGCAAAGAGAAGTAAAATGTGCAAAAAGGAGAATGGTTTATTATAATTCTAAATATTTAGTTTAGATTTAAACATATAGTCTGTGCTGTTTCCCATTCTGATCTAGGTGGGTAACTGCAAGTTTATTAAGAAATTTTTTTCTATGAAATTCTGATATTAAATGTATTAGATATTTGCTGATGTGTCTAGATAATATTAACTCTTGTATTATTCATCTTCATCACACTGGTGTCAATCCTAAGGAACAGTGAGGTTAAGTTGACAGCCCAGGGTGAAGAGAAAAACTATTAATAAAATTCACCTTTTCTGATCTTATTCTGGGTTCCTATATCACACCTCACGCCCTGGATTCTCTGTGGATAGACAGACGTTATGTTCAATCATTTGAAATCATTCCATCTTGAAGTTAAGGGTTGTAGAAGTACCAACAGACATTTTCATCACTCATCTGAACAACACAAACACTGAGGAATAAACAACTGAAGAATGTCTCAAAACATCCTGATTTTTAAAAACTTATTATGATACAAAATGAATATTAAAAATTATATATTTGAAAATACTTTTATGTTTGCATATTAGACTATATCTATAATTCAGCAGTAAAATCTGGAAGGACTGTGAATGGAAATATAATTTTCAATTGAACATAGGCTACCTACATGAGTGTTCTAATTTTACCTAATGTATGACAGAAAAATCAGGTACTGTAATTACATCGCTATACAGACTTCATCTAAGATTTAAACAGAAAATTGAAGAGATATGATGAATGGCATCTATGTTAAAGTTTGGGTCATTTATTTTATTGTTTTCAAAACAAATGTATATTGGAGTAAACTGGTAAAATTTTTTAAAAAACTAATTGGTATCATGGTTTTGCTTTTTTATTTCAGTAGTTGGTTGTGTTTTTCAGACTCATTCAAGGGAACTGAGTTTCTTAGTCAGAGATGGTTGGGCAAAATTGATCTTCAACAAGTACGTGTGGATACTGGGTATTAAATTCTGGAAGCATTTCCATGGGTGTTGTTAATAGTCACTACTACAAATGCCCTGGGTGCCTCTCCCCTGCCCAGTTTTCCCAGGACTCCATGGCCTTCCCCATATTCCATCAAATAGAGGGATCTTACAGGGCTTTGGCACTGCAGGTGACTTGTAGGACTCTGCACCATATTGTGGCCCTGATCCATCTGACAGGTCAGTCTCCCTGAACTATGATTATAAATATCCATCACTCTAGGATTGAGGGCTTAAGGGTAATTGGTATTGTGTGTTGAAGAAGGGAAAAGCAGCCCCTGGTTGAGAAAGAAAAATTTAGCTTCCCTGAGACTAAGAAGGGAAGTTTTGGATTTAGGAAATTTGAGGCCCATTCTCATGGTACAACTGTGTGTTTTGTGTAAGGAGGCTGGATATATGGCAAAATACCTCCCAGACAAGCTTAGAATGAAGGAGTAGAGCTACCCTTCTTTGAAAGGGCACGCAAAACGTTGAACAAGGAATCTCAGTAGTTAACAAGAAAAACAGAATAGCAGAATGACTTTCCCCAATTTTCTCTAGTCTCAACTAGATTTCAGAGACCAAAGTTCTCCCAAATATGAACTGATATTGAACATCTTTCCACTCTGTGAATGAGAAATTTGATTTGGGAAATGTTATCATTTTTTTACACCAAGTAGTATTGGACAAATTTATACCTACTGGATTTTTTTTTTCTGATTTAAAAAGAGACATATGTTCATTACTAAAAATCTGGAAAGCACTAAAAATTAAGACTAGAACAACAAAAAAATTGACTGTATGTTACTTTATTGCAAGTAGTAAAGTGTCATTCCAAGTTGTGCCACCATAAGACATGTGATTAGTTATTACACACACCCTTGTAACTGGCTTTTAATTTTTCTAAGCCTTCGTTTTGAGTCTTGGTATGATTCTCCACCTTTTTTCTTTTCTATGAGGTTTTATTTATATGTGTAGGAAGAGTTAACTGACTCCTGAGTACTGAGATGTCACCAGTGTATATTTATTTTAGTTGATATATTTGTTCATATTTCCAATAGCTTATTTTATGCCTTCTCTTCTTCATATTTCCATTATTTTCTCTCTCTCTGTCTCTTCTGTTTGCTTTCCTCTTTTTTTTAGGGATTAGGAATTGTAAATCCTGTGGAGTTTTTGTGTGAAATAATGCTTAATATTTCTCAAATTGTCACTGTTTAGAGTAAAAGTGTGTCCAAATTCCAAACATGCAAAGGTGATATTATACCTTTATTTTCTATGAATATTATCTAATAAATTTCCCGGTTTATTTATGTCATAACATACTGTTCCCTCTCTTCCTTCTCTTATCTACATTTTTTAAATAAATTCGCTAATGCCAATAAATAGCCTTTGAAAACATTGATTTCGTTGATTATGCATAACAACTGATTTAACCACTCTTTATTTATTTATTTATTTGTGGTACATTTAGATGTTTTCCCAACACTGTGGGAACATTCTGGAATATAAATCCCTTTCAGTTTCTTTAAACAACTTTTAAAATCAATTATAGAATGGAAGATTGAACCAAAAAAATTATACCTAATTCAGGGTTCTTTATATACCATGTGTAATTGCTTTTCAGAATGTTATGTTTTAGAATCCTAGTGTCTGCATGTAAGAGTATGTGTTATGCCTTCTGTAGCACAGAGTATTTTCATAAAAACAACAAAAAAAGTCCCTAAAAAAAGTTACCTTTATTTTGTCTTACTTTGGAATGATTCTAATGCTAGCAACCTAATACTAGCTTGAATATTTCATGTTTGCTAGCAATTTGCATTCCTGTTCAGATTATCATCTAACCACGTTCTTTGCCTGTTTTTCTATGTCAAAGACTTTTATTGATTTTTTTGAATTTAAATAAATACGTTAAGTATAAAAACACTTTGTTGAATTTGAGACAAATACATGTGATTTTTTAACATCCAACTCTTCACCTTATGGAAGATGTTCTTACATTCTATGAAGAACTTAAAATATGGATGAAGACAAAAATCCTTCTTTCTCCTTGCCTGTTCACCTACTAAATGGTAAGGCACCATCTTTCCTTGGAAGGTAGAAAGTCCACAAGAAATCAGGAAGATTTATAGTGATATTTCTAGTTTTCAAAGCTATATCAATTTCCACCTCATTATGGCCTTTAAAAGCATTTCAATAGGAAGTGAAAGAATCTGTAACCCACAATCTTACCTGAAATTTGATTTACTTAATTTAAATGATCTTTGGAGGGGAAACTCTGAAGTATATTAGAGATTAAATAGGATATCAAGTGATAGAAAACTAAAAGTAAATTTTGAAATGCAGTTTTATCATTCAGTTATTTTTGTGATAATTCAAACAGAAGTATTTTGGAAACTGCTATATGTTAATTACTAAGAAGTTTAAAAATATAAGCAAATATGTACTTGTGGATTATTATTTTAAATAAAAAGGCTATAATAGAACATATTTAACTCCCAAAATATATACAACTCCACAAGTTACATCTATCTGTACATTGACAATTTTTTAAATAATCAGTGAAATTACTGGCTTTAAAATTTTATAAATTAACTTCAAAGAGTTAAATTAACTTTTAATAATCCACCTAAGACAAATATAAAGTTTTCCCAAAAAACTTAGATTTCTTTTGAATTTTATAAAGGTTCTAACCTATTCATGTTAAAATATAATGCTGTTACAACATTTATCTGTAATTCATATTTTATGAAATCTTGATATGTGTCCAAATTTCTGTCTATATTGCATATAGCACTACTAAGAAGTATTATACAGTGCCTCTATTCATTCAATAAATATTTGTTAGGTAGCTTTTATTACGCATAATCTTTTTTCAATTTTGTGAATTCAAATAATGGTGGATCTTTAGAATTCAAAAGTGTTCAGTTTAGAATTTATGTGGTATCATTGTATACATAGTATGTACACATACACATATATAATAATTTGAGTTATTTTGAAAATCAGTCTGTGGCATTATATTTGCATTACCAGTAACTAGGATATAATGTGGAAAATGGAACAATTATTAACTAAAACTCAAAAGACCCATTTCCAGACTTTCCACTCAGTAGCTGTGACCTTGATTTCTCACTAACCATTCAGAAGCTGTAGTTGCCTAATCTTGGGGGCTGCAGTTTTCTCATTTAAAATATGATAGTTTCAAATTATGTAGTCTCCAAAGTATCTGAATTCTTTAATACTTTTTGTCTGCATGAGTCATTTGGAGTTAGAGCCAGCAGGAATCGCCGCGAATATCTTATTCCCTTTTTTATTCTTAGTGCATTTGATCAGATAAAAGGTACATTTTCTAGTTTCAGAGATAGAACCAAATCAATGTCTGCCACCTCCACAGATGTTTGCAGACACAAAAATCACAGAGTTTAGATGAAACACAACTGAACTCCTGCCCTCTCAAGTAGAAGAGAAGAAAAAAGGAGAAAAACAGGAATTCCAAAAGAGGGAGAAGTAAAGGCTTTGTTCCCATTTCAAGTAGGGTTATTTCTTTAATGATTTAGAGAAATTGACGAGAAGTAGAAAGTCTAGAAAATGGGCTTCTGACTTTTAGTTAGGTGTTGGTCCACTTTTGCAGTGTAGCACAGTGACTCTTGGTATGAACATGATTTTATAGGCTAAACTTAAAACTAATTATTCAAGCTTTCTTCCTTTTATGTCGGGCGGAGGTCTCAAAGACAATGAATAAGTTGTAAATGTTTACAGGGTTTTGTTTTTCCTAATAAGGCTCAGACAAGTCACCTGAGTGCTTCAGCTGGGTTGATGCTTTCAAGAATTAGGAACTTAGACAGAAAAAGTAAAGTGACTTGGACAGTGTTGCAGAAATAATATATGTCAGAGCTTTATTCAAACCTAGTCCTTCGTAACTCAAGAACCTATACTCTTAACATTGCATTAATTTGGGCTCAGTAATACGCTTCCATCATAATAGTAGTTATTTTTTATCATTATTTTCATGAGCAGGATGATTGCTAGACATGCCAGGAATACTTGAGGCTGGATCTGGATCCCTGAGTTGACTGTAGTCCCTAATTCCTAGGCCCCTTTCCCACTGATCCGAATGCATATCTACTTTACACTGGGATTTTCATTGTTGAACTACAGAAAGAGGATTCTTTCTGTCCTTGACTAATTCCCTGGAATTTCTATTTTTATTTCCTTTTTATGCTTAACATGGTAAATATATTGCATGCCCAACCAGTGACTTATCAAAGCCGTACCCTTCAACACCAGTGATCCAGAAAATAAGTACTTACTTAACAGGTAGCTATAGATTTATTTCCTTGCTTTTTATTGAAAAAAAGAAATTTTATGTATTTCTAATCTTGTTAGTTTTTCTATTTAACTGAATTCCTATAGCACGTATTGAGCAGCAATTTGGTTTTTATTTTAGATATATCACATTCTCTCCATCAGTAAAATATGAATTAATTTGATAATTTCTAATACTATTTTTTGACTGACAGATTTGTTTTCTTCATAATTTAGTTAGTTGGTGGGTAAAATCACCTCCACTGTGAACTCAGATTGTCCAAGTTTGACTTTTCACTCCAGTTCCATATTGGGAAGCTGACACTATCTGCTTCCCATGTCTAAGGCCTAGTTTCCTCATCTCGAAACCCATGATGATAATCATACCTTCCTTACAGTGGCATAAAAATAAATGATATAAAAAATTAATTTTGTCATTTTTGATAGATACTTCTTAGTAAATATAGGCTTTTTGCTATTAATAATAAATGATTACCAAAATAAAGACATTTCAAATTAATTTAAGTAAAAGTTTATTTGTATTGTCAGGGGTGAGAGTCATTTCGAAAAGTGTTCTTTAGCCCTGGAAAATAAGGGATTTTCTTTTCCTGTGTATGTGCCACTATTGCTGGGAGGTGTCTTTAGAAGTGGCTGTCTCCTAGTAGCAGTCTTAGTGAAGGTTTTCTTGACTCTAATTTGCTCTGAAAGATTCATGTGGTTTTTAAAAGTTGCTGTAAGCGACTTTGCAACTGAAATTGAAAGTTTGGCTGACCATATGTCATTTCAGATTTAGTTCCAGAGAAAGATAAGATCATCAGGACGAACGAGGAGCTGGCTACTGAAATGTATGACAATAAACAAATGTGAAAATATAACCAAAGAAAAGAGCTACATTCTCTTTGCGCCAAAATTTGAAGTTCTCCTGAAATGGACACTAATTTCGTTAGTTCACTTAGTTAACTCGAAGACATTTTTAGTGACGAAAATTTCGGCCTCCAAATTGACCTAAACGTTTGTTGGAAAAAGAGAACTCTGGCTTAAGGCAAGACTGTACCTTTCACCTCACCTGCTTTTTTTGTACAGAATGCCACTGGTCTCAAAATATACGTAGAAAAAGCTCGGAGGTGATCTTTACTACATCTAACACATTCTGCCTTGTATTGTCATAGTGATCTTTGTATATGCATTATTTCTCCAATTACCTAGCATGTCATTTTAAATATGTTAATTATCATGTTATAAACAGCTTTATATTTATGTGCATAGAAATGTGTATATAGGAAGGAGTGAAGTAATGAATAAGCCCAACTATTGGAGGAAAAAAGGACAAGACTCAGAATAAATGTCATCATTATTTGATAGGATACCTACAGGTTCAACTTCATATTTAAAACATTAGTCTATATAGTCCATTATATTTACATTGATCATCTTACAATAGGTTTTTCATTTGACATACATGTCTCTAGATTCTTTATTTCTCATTCTTTGAAATCAATTATTCTTTATTTGTAATATTTCCCTCTATGTTTTCCAATTTGTTCTAGTGGTTAACTTAAGGATTGCATATGCATCCTTGCATTAGGACAATAAGACAAATTTTGAGAGTATTAAAAATGTAACGCAAGCATTTCTTTTCCCTTTTCCAAAAATGCTAGGAACTTAAAACACTTTATCCCCATGGGCTCTACTCTATTATACTCCTTCTTGCCATATATTTTAATTACATATATTTGAGACCGTATAAAACATTACTACTAATGTTATAAACAGTCAATATTCATTTATCTTTACCCATTTATTTAAGCTTTACAATGCTCTTCATCCTTGACGCACTTCAATGTTTTTATCTGGAATCATTTTACTTCTGCTGAAGAATGTGCTGCATATTTCTTTCAACACTTTAAATATACCAATCCCCTGTTTTCTGGTTTCTTTCATATTGTTTCTCCAGTGAAGGTTTTTTCTATTTTCAAGATTTTCTCTTTGTCTTTGATTTTTGACAATTATTCCAAAGTGACTAATGCTTGATGTTATGAAATGAATGCATAGAGGCGAGATCTGTTCAAAGTGCAAGTTGGGTCAATGGATTTGAATGTACCACAACACAAAAAGTTTGGTGATATTCTTTCATATCCCATATTATGACTATCTTTATAAAACTACCATTTATCAATTTTTGTATATATCAAAGAAAAATAGCCCCAGTTATCTGAAAAGATTATCCTTATCCAATTCTCTTCCATTTTCTTACTACATAATTGTTAAAAATGTAAAGTTTGAAAAAAAACCTCTTTTATACGTATCTGCATGTGGTCTTTGTATTTATCTTCGTTGGGACCCACAGAACTTCTTGATATTCTTCATCTATTTTGGAAACTTCTCAGAAGTTAACTATTCTAATATTGTTCTGCTCAATTCTCTTTCATCTTCTTTCTGTGCTTGTAATTAAACATATGTTAGACCTCTTACTCTGTTCTACGTGTCTTCCATGCTCTTTTCTGTATATTCTACTCTTTTTTGTTTCTGTACTTCAGTTTGCATTTTTTCTATTGACTTGTCTTCCATTTCAGTAACCCTATCATCGGCTGTCTATTCTATTTTTGTATCCCTCTACTGAGTTCATAATCTCATGCATTACATTGTTCACTTTTAGAATTTCCATTTGAATCTTTTTTATATGCAGACATATTTCACTTTGGACAGTATTGTTAACTGAAACTCTTGCCTATTGTAACTGTGTCTTTGCTTTGTGCAGCTCTCTAGTCTCTGGAACTATTCAAAGCAGGGACATGGTTTCAACATGCACATGTTTCAGTTAGTACAGTGTCATGCAAGGTAAGGACTCCTAGTATTCTAACTATATACTGATATTCTACACCTTTTCCTTTCTTTTCTTTTTTTTATTGAGTTCATAATAGTTTACATCAATGTGATTTCAGTTGTGCATTGTTTTTTGTCTGTCACCACCTAAGTGCTCCCCTTCATCCCCTGAGCCCCCCCACCCCTTTCCCCTAGTAATCACTGAACTGTTTTCTTTGTCTATGTATTTGTTTATATTCCACACATGAGTTAAATCATCTGTGTTTGTCTTTCTCAGAGGGACTTATTTCGCTTAGCATAATTCCCTCCAGGTCCTTCCATGTTATTGCAAATGGGATGAATTTGTCTCTTTTCTGGTTGAGTAGTATTCCATCGTGTATATATACTACATCTTCTTTATCCATCGTCAGTTGATGGGCACTTGGATTGTTTCCATGTCTTGGCTATTGTGAATAGTGCTGCACCAAACATAGGGGTGCATATGCTACTTTGGATAGTTGATTACAAATTGTTTGGGTAAATACCCAGTAGTGGGTTAGCTGGGTCATATGGTAGCTCTATTTTTAGTTTTTTGAGGAACCTCCATACTGTTTTCCATAGTGGCTGCACAAGTTTGCATTGCCACCAGCAGTGTATGAGGGTTCCCTTCTCTCCACACCCTCTCCAACATTTGTTATTTTTAGTCTTACTCTTAGTGATTATAGCCATTTTAACAGGTGTCAGGTGGTATCTAGTGTAGTTTTGATTTGCATTTACCTGATGATTAGTGACGTTGAACATCTTTTCACGTGTTTATTGGCCATTTGTATATCTTTGGAAAAATGTCTGTTCATTTACTCTGACCATTTTTTGATCGGGTTCTTTTGTTTTTTATTGTTCATCTGTGTTAGTTCTTTATATATTATGGAGATTAACCCCTTGTCAGATAGATGATTTGCAAAAATTTTCTCCCAATTGGTGGATTGTCTCTTTGTTTTGATCCTCGTTTCTTTTGCCTTGCAGAAGCTCTTTGGTCTGATGAACTCTCACTTGTTTATTTTTTATTTTGTTTCCCTTGTCTGAGAAGACATGGTATTTGAAAAGATACTTTTCACTTCGATGTCGAAGAGTCTACTACCTGTATTATCTTCCAGGAGTTTTATAGTTTCCAGGCATATCTTCAAGTCTTTGATCCATTTTGAATTTATTTTTGTGTATGGTGTGAGATAGGGGTCTACCTTCATTCATTTGCATGTGACTGTCCAGTTTTCCCAATACCATTTATTTAAGAAACTGTATTTTCTCCAGTGTATGTTCTTGGCAACTTTGTTGAAGATTAGCTGTCCATATAGTGTGGTTTTATTTCTGGGCTTTCAGTTCTGTTCCATTGATTTATGTGCCTGTTTTTGTACCAGTACCATGCCATTTTGATCACTATGGCTTTGTAGTACATTTTATTTTGTATTGTGATGCATCCAGCTTTGTTCTTTTTTCTCAGGATTGCCTTAGCAATTGGGGATCTTTGGTTGCCCCATATGAATTTAGGATTCTTTGTTCTGTTTCTGTGAAGCATGTCACTGGGATTCTGATTGGGATTGCATTGAATCTGTAGGTTACTTTGGGTAGTATGGACATTTTAACTATTTTTATTCTTCCAATCCATGAGCAAAGAATCTGTCTCCATCTGTTTATGTCATTATCTATTTCTTTTAGTAGTGGCTTATAGTTTTCATTGCATATGTCCTTCACCTCCTTGGTTAAATTTATTCCTGGGTACTTTATTCTTTTAGTTGTGATTGCAAATGGAATTGTATTCTTGAGTTCTCTTTCCGTAAGTTTGTTATTGAAGTATAGAAAAGCAACTGATTTTTTAACTTGATTCTGTACCCTGCAAATTTGCTATAGTTGTTAATTATTTCTATTAGTTTTGTGATGGAGTTTTTGGGGTTTTCTATATATAAGATCATATCATCTGCAAACAGTGAGAGTTTCACTTCTTCACTCCCTATTTAGATTCCTTTTATTCCTTTCTCTTCCTAACTGATCTGGCCAAAACCTCCAGTACTACGTTTAATAAGAGTGGTGATAGTTGCATCCTTGTCTTGTTCCTGTTCTCAGAGGGGTGGCATTCAGTTTTTGCCCATTGAGTATGATGTTGGCTGTGGGTTTGTCATATATAATCTTTATTAAGTGGCGGTAACTTCCTTCTATACCCGTTTTGTTAAGAGTTTTTATCATAAATGGCTGTTGGATCTTGTCAAATGCTTTCTCTGCATCTATTGAGGTGATCATGTGGTTTTTATTCCTCATTCCATAATGTGGTGCATCACGTTGATTGATTTGCAGATGTTGAACCATCCCTGTGTCCCTGGTACGAATCCTTCTTGATCATGGTGTATAATCCTTTTGATGTATTGCTGAATTCAGGTTGCCAAAATTTTGTTGAGGATTTTTGCATCTATGTTCATAAGCGATGCTGGCCTGTAGTTTTCCTTTTTTGTGCAGTCCTTGCCAGGCTTTGGTATCAGTGTGATGTTGGCCTCATAGAATGTGTTAGGAAGTTTACCATCTTCCCTAATTTTTTGGAATAGCTTGAGAAGAATAGGTATTAAATCCACTCTGAAAGTTTGGTAAAATTCCCCAGGAAAGCCATCTGGTCCTGGAGTTTTATTTTTTGGGATGCTTTTGATTAATGTTTCAATCTCTTTCCTTGTGATTGGTCTGTTCAGATTGTCTGTTTCTTCTTGACTTAGCTTTGGAAGGTTGTAAGAGTCTAAGAATTTATCCATTTCCTCTAGGTTATCCATTTTGTTGGCATGTGGTTTTTCATAGTATTCTCTTGTAATTCATTGTATTTCTGTGGAGTCTGTTGTTTTTTCTCCTCTTTCATTTCTGCTTTGGTCTATCTGAGCTTTCTCTCTTTTCTTCTTTGTAAGTCTTGCTAGGGGTTTATCAATTTTGTTTATTTTCTCAAAGAAACAGCTCTTTGTTTCATTGATCCTTTCTACCGCCTTTTTTGTTTCAATAGCATTTATTTCTGCTCTGATTTTTATTATTTCTCTCCTTCTGACTTTGGGCTTTGTTTGTTCTTCCTTTTCTTATTCAGTTAGGTGTAGTTTGAGATTGCTTATTTGGTATTTTTCTTGGTTGTTAAGGTGAGCCTGTATTGGGATGAATTTTCCTCTTACTACCACTTTTGCTGCGTCCCATATGAGTTGGTATGGTATTTTTAAATTTTCATTTGTCTCCAGATATTTTTTGATTTCTCCTTTAATTTCTTCAATGATCCATTGCTTGCTCAGTAGCACGTTTTTTAGTCTCCACATCTTTGTCCCTTTCTCAGCTTTTTCTGTAGTTAATGTCTAGCTTTATAGCATTATGATAGGAAACTATGGTTGCTATTATTTCAATTTTCTTAAATTTATTGAAGCTTGCCTTTTTCCCAACATATGGTCTATCCTTGAGAATGTTCCATGCACACTTGAGAAGAATGTGTATTCTGCTGTTTTTGGATGGAGTGTTCTATATATGTCTGTAAGTCCAACTGGTTTAGCTTTTCACTTAATTCCACTGTTTCCTTGTTGATTTTCTGTCTGGATGATCTGTCCATTGATGTGAGCGGGATGTTGATGTCCCCTAGTATTATTGTGTTATTATTAATATCTTCTTTTAGGTTTGTTAATAGTTGCTTTAGAAATTTTGGTGCTCCTGTGTTGGGTGCATAGATATTTATAAGTGTTATTTCTTCCTGATGGAGTGTCCCTTTAATCATTATATACTACCCCTCTTTGTCTTGCTTTACCTGTTTTATCTTGAAGTCTACATTGTCTGATATAAGTATTGTGACACCAGCTTTCTTTTGTTTGCCATTAGCTTGGCGTATCGTCTTCCACCCTTTCACTCTGGGCCTGTGGTTGTCATTGTAGCTGAGATGTGTTTCCTGCAGGCAGCAAATTGTTGGGTCTTATTTTTTAATCCATCTCAGCACTCTCTGTCTTTTTATTGGATAATTCAATCCATTTACGTTTAGGGTGATTATTGATATACGAGGGCTTAATGCTCTCATTATCACTTGTTTTCCTGCATTTCCTTTTTTTCTCATCCTGTGTGTTTTGCTCTACACATTGAATTGCATGGTTTTTTATGATGTGTTCCTTTGTCTTTTCCTTATTTATTTTTTGTGTCTCTGTTCTGCTTTTGTTTAGTGGTTACCCTGGGGTTTGTATTCAGAATCTTGTGTGTAAGATAGTCTGTTTTCTGATGACCTCTTATGTCCTAGTCTAAACTGATTCAGTCCATTTCCTCCTCACCTCCTAAAGTGTTTTTCTCATATGTTATTCCAACTTGTATTGTGAGTTCATGGTTAAAGTGACAAGATTTTCTTTGTTTTTGGTGTTTTCCTTCCCTTTAGCCTAATGCTGTAGTTGAATATTTTCTATCTTATTCTGATTCTGTCTACCTATTTATCTCCTTACTCTGTGTTTTGTGATCCCTTTCTCACTTTTTTTCTTTTTTCAGGTATGAGGGCCTTCTTGAGGATTTCTTGTGGGGGGGTCTCATGTCTACAAAGTCCCTTAGCATTTTGTTTATCTGGGAAAGATTTAATTTCTCCCTCATATCTGAAGGATTTTTTTGCTGGATAGAGTATTCTTGGTGAAGATTCTTGTCCTTTAAAGTTTTGAATATGTCATTCCATTCTCTCCTAGCTTGCAAGGTTTCTGCCAAGAAATCTGCTGAAAGCCCGATGGGGGTTCCTTTGTAGGTTATTTCCTTCTGCATTGCTGCCCTTAGTATTCTTTCTTTATCATTCATGTTTGCCAGTTTTACTACTATATGCCTTGTGGTAGGTCTTTTTACATTGACATATCTAGGAGATCTGGAAGAGTCTTCCACACGTATTTCCCTCTTTGCTTAGATTTGGGAGTTCTCTGCTATCATATCTTTGTGCACACTTTCTGCTCCATTCTGCTTCTCTTCACCTTCTTGAATACTTATAATTCTTACATTGCATTCCTAATTGAGTTGGATATTTCTCAGAGACTTTCTTCATTTCTCCCTAGTCTTAATTCTCTCTCCTCCTCTGTCTGGAGCATTTCACCGTGTCTATCTTCAATTATGCTGATTCACTCCTCTATGATATCCACTTGAGCATTCAGGGAATTTGTATTTTGTTTTATCTCTTCCATTGTGCCTTTCATCTCTAATATTTCTGATGGATTCTTCTTTATAGTTTCAATCTCTTTTGTGAAGTAGCTCCTGAAGTCTTTGAATTGTTTCTCTACGTTCTCTTTTACCTCATTGAATTTTTTGATGATAGCTATTTTGAATTCATTGGTGTTTGGCTTACATATTTCTGTGTCCTCTGGACTGAGTTCTGGGTGCTTGTCGTTTTCTCTCATCTGGCGATTTGATGTAGTGTCTGATGTTGGAAGATCAGGTCTTTCTCATTCTGTTATTATTCAGTTGCAGTTAGAGCTTATGGCCACTGGGTGGGGGTGAAGAGCCTTGTATTCTGAGCCCTCTGCCCCTAGCTGATATCCCAGGCAGTGGAGCGGTGGGGTGTGGGGCGGGTATGGGCAGGTATGGGCAGGGTGCTTTCTCCTGCATGCAGTCTGGCGTTTCTTGATCAGCTCTTGCTATCTGGTCTCCTGGGGCCTTGGCTTGATGAGGTCACCCCCCGCAAAAGCTTTTGCCTAGTTAGAGGGCTTCCCTCTGGGCTGCAAGGTCCCTAGGGAGTCCTTAGTGATCCTGCGAATGAGCAACCCCTCCCCTGCTCCTCCCAGATCCTCCCACAGTCGTGGATCATAGACTTTAAGGGAGGGAGTGAAGTTTTCTCTTACCCCATTCCAGCTCCTCCAAGGGGGGCTCCAGCCTCTCCACCCTCCATCATGTGGCTGTGTGTCTCTCTGAGGTTTTTGTGTTGTTAGGAGGTCTTCTGTTGGAGTATGGATGCCCCTTTTGATTGTATGGTGGAGGGAAGAGAGTCCTAGGCAAGTTCACTCTGCCATGATGCTGACGGCACTGACGGCCTCTTTATTTTCTTGAACACATTAATTATACTTATTTAAAATTCCTTCTTTTTAACTCTATTAATTATGACAGTAATACTTGAAATGCTAGCATGTGATGAGATAAGGAGTTGCTCTATAAAGTAAATTTACTACATCACTGCTTAATCCAGTTGATTTTTTTTAATATCAAGAATTTCAATGACATAAGCAGTTATTAATTTACACTCCAGTAGCAGCTTTTTATCTTCTTGACCTTATCAATTTTAGTTTCAAGTGATATTATGCCATTTCATATTTAGTATAAGAACCTTACAAGTGTATACTTTCATTTCTTCCATCCTGACTTTTGTGTTATAGCTATCATACAATTTACTTCTATAAATCTTTAATGTGTAGTTATTATTTTTGCTTTTAATAGTAATTAGCTATAAACTGATGTAAATAATACGAACAAACATATTTTGTATTTTGTCAGGTAGTTACCAATTCAAGTATCATATGTCTTTTGCCTGAAGAGCTTCATTCAACATTTCTTAATGCAGGTCTTCTGGTAATTAACTCTTTCAGCTTTTGTGTGTCTGAAAGCTTTTAATTCACTTTCAGTTTGAAAGATATTTTCATTTGTTTTAGAAGTTTAGATTGGTAGTTCCTTTCCTTTCTAATTTTTCAGGATGTTTAAAGATATTTCTCTGCTGTATTCTGGGTTGTAGTTTTTTCAACGAGAATTCTGCTGTCACGCTTACTTCAGTTCCTCTGTGCAGGTGTATCACCTTTATGTGGGTGCTTTTAAGATTTGACTCTTTATCACAGGTTTTAAATAATTTGATTATGATGTGCCTTGTTGTAATTATTTTCATATTTAATATGCTGTTTCATTGAGCCTCCTGGGTCTATGGACTAATAGTTTCCATTAAATTTGTTTTTTCAAAAACAAATTTTTTAAATAAATAAAATCTTTTATATTTCAAAATCGGTTTTTCAAAGTTTTTATAAGCCCCCTGTCTTCAGGGACTCCAATTACATGGATATTATGCTACTAGAAACAGGTCCTAGTGCTGTCATTTTTTTTCACTCTTTATTTATCCATGTGTTTCATTTTGTTAGTTTTTATTGCTATGTCTTCAAGCTCATTAATTTTGTCTCACTTGCTCTTAATCTTAATTTTTTTAAATCACATGTCATTTTCATCTCTGAAATTTGATATGTGTCTTTTTTATACCTTCCGTGTGTGTATTTAACATAATCAACCTTTCCTCCAGCTTTCTGAAATTACAGAATAAGCTTATAATAACCGTTCAAAAATCTTTTTCTACTAATTCTATCCTCTGTGTAATTTCTGGATTGGTTTCAATTGATTTATTTTTGTCATTATGAATCAGCCTTTGCTGTTGCCTTACAAGCCTGACAATTTTGGATTGGATATCAGATATTTTATTTTTATATTCTTTGGGATCAAATGTTGCATATTCTTATAAATATTCTTGTGCTTTGTTCTGGAAAACCGGATATTTTTGTAATCCTATGAGTGTCCTTGAACTTTGATTTTTTCATGTTTGATTTTAAATTTTATTAGATGGAACCAAAGCAACATTGTTTCTAGGACTATTTTCCCCTGCTGTTGAGGCATAATCTTTTGAGCACAATTCCCTATGAATTATGAGGTTTTCCACTATGGTGGTTGGGAACAGGAACTATTCTTGATTCTATGTGAGATCTATAATTGTTCCCTCTAATCATTCAGGTGGTTCTCTACCCAGCGATGTGTAGTTTTCTTCTATTCATGCACTAGTATTATTTGGCTGGTGCCTTGAGGAAGACTTTCATGAGATATTGGGAGTTCTCTTTTTGTGCCGTTCTCTTCTCTTTGGTACCTTGCCCTGTGAGCATGTGTCACCTTGACCTCCCTGAACTCATAGCTACCTCTCCTTAACTCTTGAGATCATTGAGCTTCATTTGAGCCCTCTCACTCTGCACTGGGAACTGGAAACTCTTTCTAAGCAATGAGTTGAGATAATTTTAGGACTCTTCTTGTTAGTTTTTGTCTCTCTAAGATCATTGTCCTTCATTGTTTAATGTCCAATGTGTTGAAAGCCCTTGTTTCATATATAAATGGTCTCATTTTTGCCTTCTTCAGACGGGAGGGTAAGGGTAGTTCTTACTTTACCTAAATCCAACAGCAGAAGTCCAAAACCTTTTTGTTTTTCTTTCTAGAGTTTTGAAGTAGATGTCACATCTATATATTCAATATGAATGAGCAAAGCTGTGATTTAAAATAAAAAATAAAACTACAGAATACTTTCTCAGTATATCAGTATTTCATTTTGTAATGAATTATTGTAATTTCTTAAATGATATCTCTATTTGCGAGAGGAATTTGAGAACAGAATAAACTGTCTTCATTTAAGTGGAACTTCATTGAAGATGAATTTGCCATCATACTTTAGAATTTTGTTTATGGTAATTTTATGTAAAGAAATGATTAAACCTAATGACAATCCATGCTCCTATATATTTACTGTATATGTTGCTTTTCTTAAGGCAGTTTTAAAATTCTCATCTTGCTTTACATATAAGACATGTGTAATCATTACAGTTATTGAATAAAACTACATCCATCAGTAAGAACTAGCAATTATTTGTTCACTGATTAGTAGCAGCTATTAAATAAAAACTGAAACAACAACAATAAAAAAGCTAAAGATATTGAGAAGACTCTGCATGGGTAGAGATGCTTTTATTCATTGGAAATTGAAATGTGAAAATAGCTACTTAAGAGGAAGATTTGGATAATATCCTTAAGGTTGAACACAAAATAAGTTATAAAGCAGTTTTCATTTGCTCTTCATGCATCTATGAGTAAAAAATTATGAAAAAAGATGAAATAAGCCCAACAGATTATACATTTACTTCCAAACCATTAGTCCTTATCCATCTGTTGAAATATCAAAACAGAAAGGTTTCTAGAAGATTAGCATATATTTTCAGTATTTTTGACTAATACACATCTGAAAATCAAGTCATTTTCGTCATCCACAAGAAATACAGTCAGTAAATATTTTCCTTGTATATCACTTACAGTGTATTTACATTTTAACATTGTATAAAAGACAAATGAACTGCAGTTCATTAAAAAGTAGGTTATACATACATACCAGTTTTGAAAGTTGTATCTGATCACTATTCTAGTTCTGCACGTTTAACAGAACTCCATTAGCAAGATAATAGTTTATTAAACACATGGGCCTTGAATATAAACTGTAGTTTTGACTAATTTTATAGAACAACATACATTCTAATAACAGGAAAAATTTAATCCTTTTAGAGCATTCTTTAAGCAGTTAGTTTTTTCATTCATTGTTGTTCAAAACAATCCCTGGTGTTTGCAAATTTATACCAAATATTTTCTATTTACATCCGACTTAAAGAATAGTACTTTAAAAATATATGAAAAATATAATACTATTATGGTTATTAGCTTACGAAAAATACTCTGACCCTTCCCCATTTTTCTTTGCTTTTTCCATAGTCTGTGGGAATTAGAGCCTAAACTAGCTGAATAGGCTAATAAAAATAACAAATCAAACCCAATATCAACCCCAGGATAGACAGGAAGGGCGTCCCAAGTGAGATGTGAGGTATCATCAACTCCCCTTCCCTCACAAAACTTGTTCAAAAGAACAGAGTCCAACTGATGCAAACGGACAGCAAATATATCACCCTTGCAATTGTTTCTTCCGTTTCTAACCGTTGCCATCACCTTTTCTGGAACAATGCATTGTTATTGTCTTTATTATTTGAAGTACTTCTCAAACTTCCCTGTTCTTCTCTTTTTCTGTAAATCCTAGAAAAGAAAATCTCTTTAAAAAAAAGAAACAATTTTTTAAAAATATGAAAAGGCTAAAGAGAACTTTCACTTTTAATTCAATGTATGTCATTTTTTCTTTAGAAATAATAGAATATAATTTGCTTCCACAAAAATTATTTATTTCAAAGGAAAAAATTTCAAAAACACTTAAAAACATTAAGTATAATACAAAGTTTGAGAAATGGGTAAATATATTATGAAGGTAAAGGAGAAAGTATGGACTCCAGCTGGTTTATTTCAAAGATGTTCTTACGGTAGTCATTAAAGTAGGCCTTAAAGACAACGCTTTTGGATTCTGTGTCACTTCTCCCTCACTTTCCATCTCCTCCTCTTTCCCTTTTTATTTCATTCTTTACCACTTCATCTGATCCCTAAAGCTCTGTTCCGAGTGAAGATGGAAAACAAACAAGAACGTTCAGACCACACGGTGTTAGAATGACTGCTCCTCCTTGAATAAGCCAGTGTTACTTCTCCCAATGAACTAATTCATTCTATCTCTTAGAGAATATAGAATTCAATTACAAATCACATCTTTTTTTTCCTGAAAATAACAATGTTTTTAATGCTCTCTTTTCTGAAGAGGGTCTTATTTGGCATCATAATCCTAGTAAATTTATAGTCTCAGATTGGTTTCTCAATCTGACTATTTTAGATGCAACAAACAAAGTGTATAAACATAGGCTGATGTTCAGCAACTTAATTCTCAAATTATGACCTTTATTATAGGAGCGAGATAGAGTAACAAACAGAAAAAATAATGTACAATAATGAACACAAGGAGACCAAATTTTGTATTGCTTTATTCTATTTTCTGATATTTTAAATTTGAGTCAATTACAATTTCATAAGAAGTTTCCAGGAACTGTATTCCCTGGCTTAAAATCAGTACTCCAAAGAAATTCTTTCTTTTTAAAAAATTCCTACCATTAAACGAACAATTTCATAAGATCGATATCAGCTTGGTTTTTCTGCATCTACAAAGCAACTACTGTCAACCTTTCACCGTTTACTGAAAATAACCCTTCATCAGAGCACCTCGATTCATACACAATACTATTTCACCATTAAGTTTGAAGACTTGATTCATGTGCCTGTGCAACTCTGAAATTTCCTACTATTTCCAACCTTTTAGTGATTTCGGAGAAACTGAAGGAAGTAGAGTAGCAACTAAAAAGTCTCACTCAAAATGAATGCTTTTCTTTCTTTTTCTTTTGAGAGGTGATGAGAATTCCACTACATTAAAAAAAAGTGAGAGGCCTTTCTCCTTAGTTGCATGAAGATGGCAGAGAACCAGTGGAACCTCCGATAAAAGCATTTTATAGGATTGCCAGGAAAAAAAGATATTGCGAGGATCATTTTAAAATGATCTTAAGAAAATGAAACTGTAAGTTAAGGTAGATTTGCCTTCTTATAGCTTTGTTTAGCATATTACTCTTTGGGATATATAAAAATATCCTTGAAGATGGGCTCATCTTTATTTTATGGTACATACTTTGCAATTTCCCAACAAAACTTGAAATCAGGGCTGGTATAACCTATTATTAAAATATGACAGTAGGGTTGCAAACATGTTAAATTGTGTAGAACATAATTTTTAAAAATCATATTTAAAAATATTTGGAATAGGAGAGAAAAATATATATAGCAAACAAGTCTTAAAATCTAAGTGTTCGAAATTAAAGGATCTTTAAAAATAAAAAGTTTTCACAACGAAAAAAAAATCTTGATCCAAGTCTTTCATTATTATTCACTAGACTCACTTAATAAAGAAAACAAAGATACTCCAAACTTATTTTCTAGAATTGGGAATTAGTATAGTATATTTATTCTAGAGATTTTTCAGTTAAAAGGATCTACTTGATAAAATCATATGAGAAGACACTGATTCATATTTGAATTTGGCAACTGAAAATCATGTATTTATTTCTTAGAACTTAATTTTTTAGATTGCAAAGATGAGTATAGAATTATCAAGTAATACTCCAGTTATATTCTCTATTTGGGGAGGTAAAATACTCATGATAGCTTTGTAGGTGGTGCATGTTTTATCCGTGACCCCTCCACTTTCTCTGTGCCAAATTTAAAAAGGATGGTCCTCTGTCATTTCTTTAATTTGTTCTATTTCTACTGCCCTGATGCAGTTTACTGTCATGGTAGTATTCAAAGCTATACAGATTTAAAAAAATACTTTTATTTTAGATATCACAGTGAACATTACATAAACATTAGGTAGTTAAATGCAAATTATGTTGTTAGAACCTAGAGCCCTTCTTTAAGTCAAGCCTGCCTCCTTCCTGAGAAATAAGGTTTCTTTACCAAGTTCTGTATCTTATCTGTCTCCCTTGTTTTTGGTGACACAAAACATTTATTTGATTCCCTTCGAAGAATCCATTATGTTTGCAGGTAAGGACAATATCAAGTAAACGTGTACCATATCAAGTATCTGACTTTCTCCAGATCGTGTATGTTTTTCGCATGTGAATGTTTAAATGACCACAGGACTCCCCAGACATTCTCTCCTGTCCTTACTCAATTTAATTTTTACTTTAAAATTTCTTTAATATCTTCTCCCTCCTAAAGTGTTTGAGACAAAAGCTTCCATTTGTTTAATAGCTATCTCAAAATATTTCTTAGGTTCACAAGAATGAATGTGTACAAGATCACTGGATATATAAAGGATAACTCTTGGGCAGGACAGAATGTGGAAAATATAATTTCTGTTTTGTTGCAAGATGTGATTTCATCACATGCTATTACAGTAAGAAAAAGGTAAAATATTATCATCTTTTAATTCTTAAAATGTATACATTTCAGATTGGTAAACTGATTCAGACCCATTTTCATACTCAAAAATGGTTTACCGGAAAGACACTTATTTTGTCAATGCTGTATATTACATTACCAAACTTTATCATAGGCCTTTAAGACACACACCCAGAGCTTTATACTCCAGCAAATTTGCACAACAAAATAAAACACTTGATGCTAATTAACTGTGTAAAGAGGATTAAACTGCTAAGAAATAACCTTTGCCTTAATCAGTAGCAAATTTATTTAAAATGTTAAAAAAATGGAAGCATAATGATAAAATCATTTTTGCTAAAAGGGGTATTAAGAAAAATATTTTGATTCTCTAAATTCTGTGGGTTATATGCTCACTGGTAATCATTTAAT
The DNA here is from genome assembly GCF_041296235.1 of Equus asinus. Taxonomy (NCBI): domain Eukaryota; kingdom Metazoa; phylum Chordata; class Mammalia; order Perissodactyla; family Equidae; genus Equus; species Equus asinus. The sequence goes on from NC_091798.1 coordinate 68,363,254, forward strand.
TATTGGAGAGGAAGCTGTGAAAATGGCCCCCAGCAGGAGTGCGGATTTATCTTTATGCATATAGAATAGAAAACTTCGTTCAGGCTCTTAAGATATACTCCTGTATGAAAAAAAAAAGACCTGGTAAGCTGTGCTAGTTTGGCATAGATTGCTCTGGAACATGGTCAAATGCTAAGCGAGACATTATGTATTGCATGCACAGGAGACCTGTGTAGCTGAGGGGAGGAGGCAAGAAGCTGTAGACACTGCCAAGTGGAAGGAAATTTCTTGAGCTTTTTTGTTTTTTGTTTTTGGTGAGGAAGATTGTCCCTGAGCTAATATCTGTGCCAATCTTCCTCCATTTTGTCTGTGGGACACTGCCAAATCATGAGCAGCGTGTATGTCCATGTCTGGGATCTGAACCTGTGAACCCTGGGCCACGGAAGCAGAGCACTTGAACTTAACCACTACACCACTGGGTCAGCCCTCTTGAGAATTTCAATGAGTGATAAAAATCTCATTGGATAATTATCCACATTTATTTTTGAGGAGTCCAAAAGATTCATTGATAAACACTCTTCATTTCAACAGAAACTTTACAAAGCCAGCAGTATAGATTGAGGTAACTACAGAGACAGCTGGTATTCTAATATAAACTTAGTCCATATGGACTTATGAGATAGTTTTAAGTTTTATTAAGCTTTTATTAGAATTATGACAACTGTCCCAGTCTATTTTCAGAAGCTTGTCCATCCAGTTGTCTATGAATTTTATCAGGGGAAAAGTGCTGATAATGTTCAAAATGACCAAAGGCTATTATTTTGTAGAAGACTGTGGATACCAAAAGCGATAACTTTCTACCGTGCCTATTCAGGTAAACTTTGTTATCTTCTTCTAATTGAATGCAATGTGTTCCACAATACATTGTACCTCATTTGCACATATTTGTGTATTTTTTAAATCGCTCTTGTTATTCTCAGGATACTCTTTCTCCCCACAAAACCCCCAAAATTGCTTAATTTCTCATACTCCATAATAATGATTTTGACATAAATTTGATCAATTCCAAAATCCTTAGACCTGATAATATCTCATAATCTAAGCATCACGAAATATTTCTGTACCATCAGAAAGAAATAGTGGCTTTGTCTTAATGGGTAAGCAATTGTTTAGAATGTATTCTTTAATATGTGTTCAATAAGTCAGCTTAAGTTTTGAAAAATTGTTGAATATTAATGGCTCGGTTTCCTCACATTTAAAATCAGAAAAAATTTTGCTGTGGTTAAATGTGGTTTAAATGGTGTTGAACTTGATGAAAAGTGAAGGTGAATTTTCTGATAAGAAGATAGTGGGTAACTTTTTCTCAGAGAGAAAATTTTCACGGCCATGTAAAGTAACAGCTTCGTTTTCTGACATTAATAGTGCTTTACTCAGCTTTTAACAATAAAAACAAAATTACTGCTTTGAGTCTTGACATATTTTGAAATAGATTAACAAAATTTACTAAGATTTAATACTTATTCCTTAGATTGTCAAGATATAATAAAAGCAAATTTAACAAAATTTTTACAGTTTGAAAACTATGTTGAAGTATCAAGCTGTTTCTAGAAAAGGAAATATTTTCATTTTAGCGTGATGAATGCAATGCTATGATTTGGGGCTGAATTTGGAGTCTATGATTTACATAGAAACATAATTGCATTAGTAATATTATTTACTGCCTAAACAGTAAAAAGAAGGAAACCATACACTATTACAACATTCTACCAGCATCTTATAGAGTTCTGACACTCATCTGTGATACTTTAGCAGACATCCTAATATTCTGGTACCGAATTGCTTTAATAGCATCACAGTCTGTGTCCTATTACTGACTTCCATGAACAGCGTGAGACAATTGGGTTCTTGTAATGCCATCGTAGATCAAAGGGGTTTTCATATAAATTGCTATCCATAGGAGTAGATAATTCTGATGAGATTTACCTCATTTATTTTTAAGAAATAAAAAACTCACTAAACTTCACAAAGCATAATTAAAATATTATTTGAAAATACTGTGCTACATGTGTACTGCCTGTTGTCTCACTTTTTCAGGGTTCTGCCAGTATTTTAAATACATCTTGCCAAAGACACAACAATAGAAAGATAACGCCTTTGTGATCTTTATACCCAATGTTGTAGATCAAATGTTTGGAAATTCCCCTCCTTGTATTATAAAAATAATTAATAGTGAGTGAGTGTAGAGTTGGTTTATTATGAAAATTGATGAAGGCATTAGCTTAAAATTGACAGAGATGTTAAAGTACATAATTAAGCTTTTCTACGTGATTTTATAGGTTGAATTAACTGTATCTGTTAACTTTCTTTCTGGCTCTATTCACTGTGTTAATCTTCTAATATACACACTAGTTTCTGGTCGTCTGAATTAATGCAACTTCATATGAACTAAAGATTAGTTTGGACAGTGAAATAATCATATTTCTTACAATTTTTGTTTTTAAATCTTAGTTTTCTGTCAGAAAAAATAAAGAAAATAAATCTAAGATATAATGTTTGTAGTCAAAGAAATTGAAACCAGTCAAAATTGGTAAACTATTTTAAAGTATACAAAATTAATTGTGCTTAATCAAAAACCATAATACCGCTAGTCCCTTTTAGAGCTGTATTCAGTAACGTGACTTTAGATTTTACTTATAATACCAGGACATTGCAATTTTATATTAGAGTTATAAATCAAAGGGAAATGTTGCCCTATAGCACCAAGAGAACGACAGATTTGTTTGGCTGGTAAAAGAATCACCTGAATTTACTATCAACCAAATATGTAATATTTTATTATAAATGTCATCAAATTAAAGGGAACAGAAAGTTAGTCCAATAACCAAGACATTTTATCCTTACTTAAAATTGTTACTTTAATCAGGACATTATACGTTACAAAATGTGTACTCAATTTTCAGGTTTATGATGAAGAATAGACAAAAGCTTACAGAATGTAAAGTACAAAACTACGTATATATGGATGAAATTTGTCCTTAATGCCATTTTCCATACCATATTTTTGTTTATTTTTTTGTTTAATTTTGTTTTCACAGCAAGCTATAAAATGGTCATGCATTTGTATTCTCTAAGCTGATGCTAGCACCCTTCCTTTTCCCTCTTAAGAGTTTGCCCACAAAAATTGTTGTCAACAGACCAGTTGTGGACTTGCAGTTTTCAGAACATGTAGATGAATTCTAATGTGTGTATATTTTTCTTTGTAATTTATAATTGAAGCTTTCATATGTACCAAGTATGGACCTAACGTAAACAATATTACCAGTTCTTAGTAGTTTAATATTCTGGTATATTATTGAAATACAGATAATGCAAACGGTAAATTTTATGTTTTATCTTCAAAATATGTTTCTTTTTTTTTTTTTTTTTGGAGCAAGATTAGCCCTGAGCTAACTGCTGCCAGTCCTCCTCTTTTCGCTGAGGAAGACTGGCTGGCCCTGAGCTAACATCCATGCTCAGCTTCCTCTACTTTATATGTGGGACGCCTGAAACAGCATGGCTTGCCAAGTGGTGCCACGTCCGCACCCAGGATCCGAAGCTTCTAACCTGGGTCGCCAAAGCGGAACGTAAGAACTTAACCTCTGCGCAACCAGGCCGGCCCCACGTTTCTCTTTTGCATTTGAATTCATGCTCAGATGGTTTACTTAAAAGCAAATGTCAAAGCTCGCTGAGAGGACAGGTGTTGCTTTTAGCCCCTCTGCAATCCTTCCGCAGCCCACTGAAAGCCAGGGTGGAGGAAATGAGCTGAATCTGATACGGATCAGCTGAAGCTGAATTTCCCCTTATCAAATTTTATTGGGGAACAACAGCAGGTAATTTTTTTCTTTAAATTTAAGATTTAAAACAACTTTGAAAAGCTAATAAGTGGTTAGGCAAAGATGGGTTTTATTGAATAAACATGAAAGAAAATGCACCAAAATGACTCTTTACTGTTGATATTTGAATAAGTAATATATTGAAGAGATTTATTAAAATCTTGTGTCAAATTTCGTATTTTAAGATGAGATGAAAGATACCTCCATTGCCTCTTGAAGGATTAATTTTTTACTTTATTTGGTGAATAATCATGCTTTCACCTTTATATAAAATTCAAATAAAACATTAAATATATGGGGCACTGTTTTTTATTTAATGAAAGAACAAGAATCAAAGTGTTTCTTAAGAATGTGATGGTCAATCTCATTTAAAATGAGATAAATGGAAATGTGGTAAGCAAAATACGGCCTCGTGCCCCAAACATGTCCATATCCTAATCCCAAGACTCTGAATATATTCAGTTTTATGACAAAGGGGTATTAAGGTTTCATACAGAATTAAGGTTGCTACTCAGCTGACTTTAAGATAGGCAGAGCACCCAGGGTTATCCAGGTGGATCCAATTTCATTGCAAGAGTACTTAAAAGTAGAAGAAGACAGAAGAGTGAGTCAAAGAAGGATGTGAGCACTGAAGAAAGGCACAGAGAGATGCAACACTGCTGTTATTGAAGATGGAGGAAGGGAGCTGTGAGTCAAGGTGTGTGGGCATTATCTGGAAGCTGGAAAGGGCAGGGAAAGAGATTATCCCCTAGAGACTACAGAAAGGAGGGCAGCATCTGCTGATACCTTCTGTTTCTTTTAGCCCAGTGAGACCAGCGTTGGACTTTTTTGTAAAGAACTATAAGGTAATAAATTTTTGTTGGTTTATGCCACTAAGTTTGTTGATATTTGTTAAAGCATCAATAGAAAATGAATGCAGTACATCATACTTTTTGTATGACAGCAGGAAAAAAATGGACAAAACACTGTGTAAGCCTATATATAGTATATGCATATGTGTATATATATATGTTATATATATATAACAATGTGAACTGACAAAAACTTTAGTTGAGCCAATTTGACAATACTGTTCAAAATTTAAAATATGCACTTTGTCTCTCTCTAATCCCATTTCTGGGAGTTTATCCCAAAGTCATATTTACACGTACAGAAGATGATATATGTGCAAAAATATTGATTTGAGAAATTTTTTAAACTTAAAAAATTTGAAATAGCCAAATATAAATCGAGATAATTGCATTATGTGCCTTTGTGTTTCTGTGAGTATACTGCTTTCACAGACTATAACAGCTATAGCTTCAGAGAAAGACATCTTGGCAGATGAAGATAGAGTTGCGGGTTAATTACTTTCAAAAGTGTAAATTTTTGAAACTTTGAATATTGTACCATGTATACCATTATACATACGTATGTTCATTATACTATCATATCATGCATAACACCTTATTAGAAATCAGTTGGTGAATTTAAGTGTTGACATCACATAAATTTCAGGACTAACGGATTGAGATTTTTTTAAAAAGGATACAGACGTGTGGGTGAGTCGGAAACTTAAAGTATACTTACTCTTCTAACTCTGGCCATTCTAGCTCTGGCTCTTCTAAATTTTTATTGGGGCTAAACAGCTTTTCTGACCGGGAGATGAAATTGCAACAACAGTTTTCTTTGTTACGAGATTAGTGAAAAAACATAAGTTGAGTAAACAGCAAATAGAAGACTTTGTAAAACAGTTGATGACAAACTTGTTTGAAACATACAGAAGTCACTGGTACTCTGGTTGCCTTTCTAATGGGCAAGGCTTCAGGTATATCGGGATAAACCATTAGAATAAAGATCACATCCTAGAAAGGGCTCGTGCTGAAAGTGAAGTGGATTTTTCTCACCCTAGACTTCCGAAGGAGAGGAGCATTTAGGTAGATCACTTTGAAGTATGCTATAGGTATGGTGAGAAAAATCATCTATTTACAGTTCTTCTTTTAAAGGCAGATGGGAGGAATGAGGACTCTCCCAGCAAATCAGTTATGTTCTTGGTAGAGCCAGATTAGACTGCTCCTCTGCCACTTCCTTCAGTGAAGAAAGTTGTAACAAAGAACCTCAGATAATTCCTGAAGTCAGCAATCCAAAGAGTATTTGTCAGATTGAAAACTTGAAACAACTCTTTTAATATTGGTTCCAAATCACCCACAAAAAGAATATGGTGATGGCCATATGGGCATCCTAGGGAATGTTTATCAAGTGTTGTATAAGAACCCTGAGGGTCATAGGCCTGTTGCTATACACAGGGTGGGCAGGTACCACTGGGTCAAGACAAATTGGTAATATACAGCGGCTGGGCATTTGGTAGGATAGAGCTCAGAGGAGCTACTTTATTTTCTCTAAAATGAAACAGAAAATATAACCACAATAGGGACAAGGGTACATGATGGTGAGTCCTCTCAGAGATCTTGACTATGTTCTTAGCTGTACTTTTAATTCTTATTTAATTTTATATGACGTTTTCATGTTAACACTAATGAATCTACTCAATAAAGTAATAACAGAGTGAAGATATTGACCTGTGATAAGATTCAATGAATTGTGAAAAGTAACAGTTTAAATAAACATACTGTGTTTTAAAATTAAATTTTAAAAAAAGGACACAATATAGTATTAAGAGTTTCGAATGATTTAGAAATGTTTGGACAAAGCATAAACATCCCTATATACTTCAATTAATAAGGATTGAGATTCATTAACACAAATATACCTTCTAAGTCAAAGTGCTCTTATAGCTCTTGAAATTCTTGCCACATGATCACAAATGCTATGATTGAATAGTGCTCTGAAAAGAACTGACCACCACAACAGGCAAGATCTATATAAAATCTTTTATATTATATTTAAGCCCAATTCTGGTAAAATTTTTCTCTGAAAACTAAAGCGGAGATTTTTTTAAAGCAATAAATTTTTCACATAAAGAGTTAGAGTTAGGAGAGCTGAACCCTTTCCTTGTCCATGCCCCCTCCATGCTTTCAGAGAAAGCAATTTTGTGTCACAAGGTCAACTGTGGGCTATAAAGTAGAAAATCCACATTTTTCCAGCTTAGTTTCATTGCAGAATTATATGATTTCATAGGAGAAAAGGAGATGAAAAGGAGAAATAGCATGTGCTCAGCTTTAGGCCTGATTAAAGGAATTAAGTTCTAGCAACATATAAAAATGACAATTACTTACCATTAGACCTAAGAGCATCTGAGAGCTGGAAGGAAGCATAAATGTCTGCTTGCACAAACTTGTCTTTGTATTATGGGTTAGCTACTGTCATCCCCAGTGGTTTAGTCACAATCAACCAAACAACTACAGGCAAAACTGGAGCTTGAATACATTTTTCTTTCTTCCCTAGTGGACTAAGCATCTCTCATATTTGCCTGCCCAGCATCAATTAGTTTGAGGAGCTGTCTCTATTCTACTGCACATGTTTCTGATGTCTACCTGCTACAGACCCTCAGAAGCAAAGAATGGACTTATGACCTAAGTTTTCATTGGGGCAGTTTTCTTTGGGGAAATTTTATCGCGGTAGTGACTTATTGGGATAGTAGTCTGTTTGAATTTAATCATGTTGGCAGTATCTTCAAGAAATTTCTCATGAGTCACAGCTTTTGAAAACTGAAATTGCTATCCTTTCACGCTAGTAGTGAAACAATTAATCAAGTTTTACCCTAGGTTACCTGAAAACGTGGGGCTCTGAGAATGTAACTTTGGAGTCTAAGAAACAGCTCTTGAAAATCAATTTAAAGGAAATTAGAAATCAGATCTGGAGGTGGGGTGGTGGTTTAGGGCAGCACTGTGATAGATAGACAGGCAGACAGACAGACTATGGATGAGTGGATGAACAGATGGCCAAAGAATGAAAGGATGACTGAGAGAATTCTTGGCACTGTATCAAAATTTTAACCTCAAATCATTAATAAATAATCAGGATTTTTCTTGATCATGGACTAAATATTTTTTATTCTTGTATAAATAAATGATAAAATTAAAATCAAAGATTGACTCTACAGATTACAACCACCCAGAATCTCTCATGTGACATTAAAATTTTGATCAGGACAGACATAACATTAACAATAGGAATGACTTCTGACCCTTCTGAAACAGACCTGAATTTACCTGCTGAAGAAGGTATTTGTCCTTTCTAGAGGAAGGGCAGTAATCCCCTTACAAGGAAGCCCATACTGTTTTTCTGCTGAAATGTAAGGTCTGGCAAAATGCAGAATCAGAGGAGAAAGAAGAGAGGAATAACACATGAAATCGTAGGAACTTGATTTCATCAAATATATGGGGAATATGTGTATATGTGATTTTAAGGGTGCTCATCAAAGAAAACTGAAACATGTCTTTTGTTCTAGCTGAGATTTCTTTGTGGTTCTCTTGCTAATTTCTGCATTTAACTTGCAAGCTCAGAGTCAGATGCTACTCTAGTAGTTTGGTGGGTTGGCCAGCACAAAATCTAAAATGGGCCAGTTTAATAAAAACAAATTAACGTAAGGCATTTTTAACAACATAGAGTATGGAAGTCAATGAATTGAGGAACAGAAATTGATTTTAATCTATCAGGTATTATTGGCCTGTCCCTGCCATTACTATACCCTCTGAAGTGGCCCAGAAGAAGTCTCTTCAACTTTGCCATAAGAAGTAGACCAGTGTGATAACGGCCAAAACTAGTTTAATGTAAATATAACAACTGCAGTTTAAATACGCAGTTTATAAAGTATTACAACATAAATGCTTGTAAAGTCCCAACTCGGGTTAGCATGTTTAATATTGCCAACATCCCAGATGCTGTCTGTCTCGTACACCAATCTGATTTCTCCACCACTCTCCACTTAAACGAAATCGGTGTCTTATATTTACGGTAATCATTTCCCTGATCTTCTTTCTACTTTACCTGCATAAGCACTTGTACCTCAATACTATACAATAGTTTATCTGTTTCTGAACCTTAAGTCAAATCACAGCACTTATTATTTTATGTCCAGCTTCTTTCACTTAAATTTTCCTCTTTGAAATCTATTTTTGAACATGTAGTTGCACACTTTCCCTTAGCATATACACTTCCCTTAGCGTATATACATTGTAAGCATATACACGATATTGTTGACTATTGGGTTCTTTCAATGTTTTGGTTGATAGAAATGATGTTACTACAGCAATAGTCGAGGCCGTTGTTCCTCTCCCTGACAGCACTGGGTGTCATCAGACTTTTCAATTTTAGCTTTCTTGATGGATGTGAAGCTATATTTCATTTTTATATTAATTAGCATTTCCCCAATTGCTAAGAGATGTATTCATTTGGACATTTTACTGTAATTATTATCTTACTTTGTTGTTGCATCATAAATATTTAAAGCATTATGGGTACCAGCATTGTGTCAGATCTGTTTGTTGCAAATATCTTCTCCGACTCTGGGGGTTACATTTTCAGTCAATTAGTCATATTTGGTAGTGTATAGAATTTCTTAATTTGAGTGTTGTCACATTTTTTCTTCTTTTCCTTATGGCTTGTGCTTTTTATAGCTTGTTTAACGAGCACTTTCTATTCCAAGTTCGTGAACATAATCTCATCTATTAAATTCTAGAAGTTTGAAAGCTTTGCATTTTAAATGTAGTTCTATATTCTACTTGGGATTGAATTTTTGTATGTGGCATAGGGTAGTGTTTGAGGCACATTTTTTACCCATATGGATGTCTAATTGCTTCATTACCATTTACTTAAAAACAATGTAGAATGCCACTTTCACCTCAAATCAAGGACCAATTTATGCAGAGGTGTGTTTTGTGATCTCTGGTCTGTTCCATTGGTCTGTATGTTTATCTCTCTGTCAATATGATGTCTCCTTAATTAATATAGATATAATGACCTACACTGTTTCATTAAAAAATAAACCGTCCTTGTTTCTCTTCTTTAAGAGTGTTTTGGCTATTACTGGTTCTTATTTTATATAATTTTTAAGGAATAGCTTGTCAGTTTACACACAGATACAAACAAATGAGCTGTGGTTTTGATTGTGTTATATTGAATCTATACTATGTTTATAGTGATGCCCATCTCTATATTTCTAACTCTCCTAATGCGTGAAAATGTTATGCCTCTCCACTTAGTTGTGTCCTTAGTTCACCACAATAATTGTTTAGACATTGTTAAAAGCAATATTAAAATTTTGGTATATTTACTCCCAAGTGACATTTTTGTTACTATTGTAAATAGTCTTCTTAACATTTCATTTTCTAAAATTTTGTTGCTGAAAACAAAAAATGTTTTATAGTTTTTGAATTTATGTTCAGTAAAGAACATATATTTAAAGTATATAATTTGAGTTATGTAGATTAAGCCAATTTTATTCTAACATTTATATAGAAACTTAAAAAACAGACAGCTCTCCCTGTCTTCAGGTTCCACATCTGTGTATTCAACTAACTCATATTGAAAGGCCTATGATGGTTGCATCTGCACTGAACGTGCACAGACTTTTTTTTGTCATTATTCCCTAAACAATACAGTATAAGAACTATTTACATAGGATTTACATTGTATTAGGAATTATAAGTACTAGAGATCATTTAAAATATACCAGAGGATGTATATAGGTTATACGAAAATACTATGCCATTTTATATAAGGGACTTGAACATCCATAGATTTTGGTACCTGCAGGGGTCCTGGAACCAATCCCCTGCGGGTACTGCGGGACGATTGTATATGTAAATGACATAATACACACATTGAGTTTTCCCATCAAAGAGCGGGATGTCTCTTTAGTGATTTTTGTCTTTTTAAAATTCTCTTAGCAGTGTTTTGTAGATTTCAGGGAATAGATCATCTGTATTGTCTATAAAATTACTGATGCTATTTTAAATCATTTTCTTTCTCTATTTTTCCATTTTTAATTTTTGAATATAAAGATAGAATTAATGTTTCTATATTGACTTGATCCTGCAAAATTGTTAAATCAAATATCTTAGTGTTTTTTGGTGGATGCCTTGGAATTATCTACATAGGCAATTTTGTTTTCTGATAATAAAGTTAGTATTACCACTTCTTTCCTAATTTGTACTTATTTTTCTCACCTTATTGCACAGGCTAAGGCCTCTGGTGAAATGTTGAATAAAAGATGTGAGTCCACACCTTTGCCTTTTTCTTGGTCTTTGGGTGAGAGCAGTGTTTTGCCATTGATAAAAGTTTGATAACAGGTGTGGAGTTTTCATAAATGCCTTTTGTCAGCTTGAGGAAGTTGTCTTTATTCCTATTTTTCCTAGTGCTTTTTATTATTAGATGTTGAATTTTGCTAAAACCTTTATCTGTACCTACTGAGATGATCACGTTTTTCTATTTTTTTTTCAGTTTGTTGATAGAGTGAATGAAAGTAATTGATTTTAAAATGTTATATCAAGTTCGCATATCCAGGATAAAATCCACTTGGTCACAATATATTAATTATCTATATATTGAAATTTGACTTACTAATATTTTGTTAGGAATTTCTAAATATGTTCGTGAAGGATATAGGTCTATAGTTTACTCGTAATGCCTTTGTCTGGTTTTGGTATTATGATAATTCTGGTCTCAAAGAAGTGTTAGAAGATGTTTACTTTCTTTTATTTCCTGAAAAGAGTATGTTACGAATTTATTTCTCTCTACATGTTTTGTATAATTTCCCCATGAAACCAGCTAGGCCTAGAATATTCCTTCTGGAAAGTTTTAAACTACGAATTCAATTTGTGTAACATATTCATGACTATTCAAGCTATCTGTTTGTTCTTGAGAAAACTTTAGTAGTTTATGTCTTCAAGTGATTTTTCCATTTCATTTAACTGTGGAATATATTACCATAAAATTTTTAATAATATTTCTTTATTATCCTTTATATGCCCTTCGGATGTCGAGTGACATCTCGCTCTGTCATTTTTGATAGGATTAGCTTGTTATTTCTCTTCTTGATAATTCTGGCAAGACATTTATCAAATGTATTGATCTTTTCAAACAATGAGCTTTTGGTTTTCTTCTATTGTGATTGTTTTCTATTTCACTGATTTTTGCATTTTAAATATTTCTTTTTTCTGCTAGCATAAGGCTTAGTCTGTTCTTTCATCTTTTATTGTGAGAAGCTTAGGTCATGAATTTGAAATTGTTCTTTTTTTCTAACACAAATATTTAGAAGCTTTAGCTACATTCCACTACTTTGAACATATCACATTTTTTTAATTTTGTTAAAAATATTTTGTAATTTCTCTTGTGATTCCTTCTTTGACCCATTGATGACCTAGGAATATATTGTTTAGTTTTCAAATACTATGTTAATTTCTTTGTCACTTTCTCTTACTAATATCTAATTTATTCCTGTTGTCAGTGGACATGCTTTGTATTATTTTAATAATTGTAAATTTATTGTGACTTGTTTTATGGGAACGAATGTGGTCTATCTTTGTAAATGTTCTACATGCACTTGGAAAGAGCACCCTTTATGTTGGCATGGGGTAAAGTGTTCTGTCATTGCAGTTAAGTCATAGTGATTGACATTCTTTAAGTCTTCTATATTTTTACTGATTTTCTGCCTTATTTATCAAACATGGTCTTGGAATCTTCAACTATCATTGCAAATTTGCTTATTTCTCCTTTCAGTTCTATTAGTTTTTGTTTTATATTGTTTTATGTAAGGTTTATACACATTTACACATTTAGTTTTGTTGCGTTTTCTTGTTGAATTGACCTCTTTATTAATTGAAGTTACCATCTTTATTTCTTGTAACATTTTATGCTCTCAAATCTATTTTGTTTTGCTTTAATATGCTAGTCCAGATTTCTCTTCATTAGTGTTAGCCTGGCATATTTATTTCCGTTCTATTTTATTTAACCTGAGTTTGTTATATTTAAAGTGAGTTTCTTGTAGACTCACTTTTCTAGGATTTCTAGACACCAAGGCCTCCCTGACTCTCTTATAAAATCAGTTGCTTGCCAGACTCTTGAGCTCCCACTCACTCTCCTTGGCCTGAAACTCTTTCCAGCCAAAGTGCTGTGTTAGTCACAGGGCTCTTCTCCTTCGTTCCCCTTTGCTCATGAGTCACTGCCTTGTGCTTCCTGTTGACCAATGCCAAAAAACCATGTTTTCCTATCTTTTGGCTGTTTATCATGCGAGGCTGAATATGTTTTCTGTTATCTTATATGGTATGATAAGATATAACAGATTATAATCCTGTTGCTATATTTTAATCTTGGGATATTTGAAAGATTCAGATTTTCAATCAGACTCACACAATCCAGAGATCTTACCCTGTATTCAAACTTACTACTTGTTTTAAGAGTATAAGCAATTGCAATATACGGGAGAAGATGTCAAGGAGGAGCAACACAGCTCGCCATTTAATTTTGGGCTGTCGTGAGAAGTGTTTTTGACCAGGTTAACATGTGAAGTCTCTAAGGAATATATTCAATTACACAGTTTTCATAGAGGAGTCATTTTGGACATGAAAAAATTCCACTTTCTTCTTAATTCACATCAGGGATTGAAAAATTATGGCCCACTGTGTGGCCAAATGTGACCTGCAGCTTGAACTAAGAATAGCTTTTATATTTTTAAACTATTGTTAAAAAAAAAAAAGGAGAATATGTAAGAGACCATATGTGGCCTGCAAAGCCTAATATGTTTACTATCTGATCCCTTTACAGAAAGAAGTTTTGTGTCGGTTTATGTGATAATCTATAGATTCCATAAGGAATATGGCAGACTAGATATATACTGTCACAAGGATTCTCCCACTAGAAAACACCATTTGTTTGTTTGCCAGGGGGTCTGTCAGTATTTTTAGATTTGTCTAGGTTACCTTCTTTATTTCCTGAGAACATAATCTCTGTACTGTAAGGAGAAGCAATGGACAGATTACAAACTTGCTGAGTAACTGTGTCTTTATTGTAAACATGACTATATTAATTTACTAATTTGAATAATTGATCTATGGGTTATTTTATATTATGTAAACGGCATATAAATCATAAACATTTATTTCCAATCTTCACATATTTTTTCAATTTCTCATTTTACTGTACTGGTTAGAACCCTCAGTAGGGTATTGAATAGAAGTAGCAGGAAAGGGAAAAAAATTTGTGTTTTCTGATATTTTCCTGAAGAGATTTCCCAAGAGTTAATTTTTTAATCTATTCATAGAAGCAAATTTTTCTTTTGTCTCATTAATAGAAAAGTAGAAAAATTACATTGAAAATGTCCTTTTTAAAGTTTCTATTCATTTACCTCTTTTGGCTTAATTTGCAATTTCATATGTAACATTGAGAGGGAAAATTATAGCATTATTTTCAGCCTTCTTTCTTTTTTGAGTATATGCATTAAAGGATAGAAATTTCCTTTTAAGCGTGACTTTGCTTGCATGCTTCAAATTCTTATGTGTAGCATTATTGCTGCTACTGAAGTCAACTCATTTAAATATTGATAGCTTTTTTGCAAATTCATTAGGATTTTATACATATATGATCACTTTTCTGCAAATAAAAATTGTCTTTATTTATTCATTAAAAATTTTATACTTTTTTGATCTCTTTTCCCCTCCCTCCCTCCTTTCCTTCTTTTTTGCTTTATTGCATTCTCTAGAACCTACAGAAGAATATTAAAGTGATTAGAGTTGAAAACTTGCTTTGTTCTCAATTTCCAATGGTAAGGAAAAGTAGCATCTTGCTATTAACATGTGTGCTTGAGTCCTTTATTATTGATATTGGTAATTTCTGCTACATCTATTTTTATCTTAAGCTTTCCTTTTAATAGCTTATTAATTTCAATTATCTTTTAAAAGGACCTGTGTTTTTTGTTGATTATTTTGTTTTGTTTTACTATTCTTTGCCCTGTTCTATTTCATTGGTTCTTTTTTTGTTTATTCTGTTAAATTTGGATCTCTCTCTTTATTAAGGTGGAGGTTTAAAAAAAATTCAAACATGCTTTTAATTATAAGCTTTAATACTATGAATATCCCTTTGAAGCAGGTTTAGCTGTATTCCACACATTTTGATATACTTTATCTTAATCTTCATTGTAATATCTTTTATTTTCCTTGTGATTTCTTCTTTGACCCATGGATATTAAGTGATGTACTGTTAAACATTCTAATATTTTGGAATTTTAATTGTGATCAGAAAATTTACTCTGCATGATTTAAATTGTTTTAAATTTATTAAGACTGTACTAAGACTTAAAAAAAAGAAGCCAGACTATGATCTGTATCAGTGTGTGGTACTTTTGCACTTGTAAGGATGGGTATTGTGATGATGTTGAGGGAAGCATTCCATATGTGTCTGTTTAGGTCTGTTAATTGATGATATTGATTAAGTTTCCTATATCCTTACTGATTTTTTTAAAATCTACTAGTTATTTTTGAGAGAGAAGTTTTTAAATCACCAACTATATTTATGGATTTTTCTGTTTCTCCAATAAGTTTTGTGAGATTTCACACAAATGATTTGTACATATCTGTACATACATATTTGTACAAATCTGTACATATTTGTGATTGTTATGTATTCTTAATGTATTCACTTTATCATTAACTATTCCTCTTATCACTATACTATTCTTTGATCTTGAGTCTAAACTACATAATATTAATATAGCCACTCTAGCTTCCTTTTGACTAGTGGTGGCATGGTATACACATTTTCCCCTATTCTTTTGCTTTTTACATGTCCGTGACTTTGTAGTTAATGAGAGTTTATTTTAGGCAGTATAAATTAGGTATCACTTTATGTTCTTATTTAGATGCTTTGTCTTTAATTGGATGTTTATACCATTTAGTTCATAAAATGGTTATGTTTAAGCATATCACTGGCTATTTGTTTTCTATTTGTCCCATTTGGCATCTGGTTTTGCTTACTTTTTTCTCTTTTCCTTGTATCAATTTATTTTTTAAAATTCCTTTGTATCTTCACTATTGAGTTATGAAATAGAATAATATGTGTGTGTATAGGTGGTTGCTCTAGGGTTTTCATTACACATTTTTATCTTTTAATAATCTACCTTAAAATAATATTGTACCACTTCATGTATACTTTAGTGCTTTACAACTATATAATTCATTTCTTCATGTATTTGTGCAATTGTTATATTTTCACTTCTACATACTTATGAACCCCACAATTTATTGTTATAGTCTCAGTTTAACATTCAGTGTTCTTTAAATGAGATTTTTTAAATGATAAATGCCTTATTTTTACCCAAATATTTATTTTCACCTGTGTTCCACATTTACTTTTTGTAAGTAGAAATTTTTATATGTTATATGTGCTGGTTAATTTTATGTGTCAACTTGTTTAGGCTATGGTGCCAGCTGTGTCATGAAACACCAGTCTAGATGTTGCTGTGAAAGTATTTTTTAGACGTGATTAACACTTAGAATCAGTAGACTTTGAATAAAGAGGATTACCCTCCATATGTTGATAGGCCTCATCCAATCTATTTAAGGCTGTAAGAACAAAGACTGAGGTTTCCCTAAGAAGAAGGAACTGTGCCTGAAGCCTACAACTTAGAAACTATGCCTGAGTTGACAACCTAATGGCCTGACCTGTGGATTTCAAATTTAATTATGGACTCAAGACTGTAACATTAATTCTTATCTGCATTTCAAGCCTGCCGAATTTCTCTATGGATTTCAGACTTCCCAGCCCCCATAGGAAACTATGTGAGCCAATTACTTAAATGAATCTCTTTCTCTCTCTCCCTCTCAGGAGAACCCCACTGATGCAGTATCATTTTCTTTCTGTGTGAAAAGCTGTCTTTAACATTTTCCGGAGTTCATCTGTGTTGCCAATGATTCTCTCAACCTTTTCATTCCCAGAAAAGACTTTATTTTACTTTGATAAGATATTTCCACTCTGTCAAGAATTCTGTTTTGACAGTTTTTATTTTTTCTTTTAGTACGTTAAGTTTGTCTTTCAATTGTCTTCTGGATTGCATAGTTTTTGATGAGAAGTCTGTTGTAATGATGATGCATATTCTTCCATACCCAATTCTTATTTTTTTGTTTTGGCCTGCTCTTAAGATTTTCCCTTTGTCACTGTTTTTAAGCAATTCATTTATTATGTTCCTCAGCAGGTTTTTCTTATAATCATTCTGGTTGGGATTAGATTCTGCTTAGGATTCAGTTTCTATGATGTGTGTTTTCATAGTTTATAACATTTTCCACCATTATTTCTTCCAATAACATTCTTGCATATGGTCCTCCCCAACCCCCACAGCTTCCCTTGTCCTCTGAGTCTGAGAATCTAATCAAATATGTTATACTGCTTACAGCTTAATTTCCTGATACCTTCCCTCAAGCCACTGATGCTCTGTTCAGTTATTTTTCAATGTTTTTTCTCTATGCTTTATTTTTAATTTCTATTGCTATTAGATTCAAGATCACTGATCATTTCTTCTTCCTTGTCTTATCAGCTGTAATCTTGTCCAGTGGAGATTTGTTTTTGTATTATATATTGTACTTATGATCTTTAGAGATTCAATTTGGGTCTTGTTATATTTTTTTTCCTTATCATATTTATATATACTTTTACATCTTTGTGCAAGGAGTATATCTGTAATTGCTTTCAACTTCTTTCTGCTGATTCCATCATCCCTTTCATTCCTTGGTTCTTTTTTTATTGGCTGCTTTTTTTTCCCTCCTGACTTTTGTTCTCTCTTCTTCAAACATGTAGTGATTATTATTAGATTTTAATTGTTGAGTGCTGTAACTGGTTTTATATCTTTAAGGAGTGTTGGCCTCTTCTTTCAGGCAGTTAGATTGTTTGGTAACCAGTTGGATCACTTCAAAGTTTGTTTTAAAGCTCTCTTTTGTGTGGTTCTATAGTTGGCTTTATACTAGGGCTGAGGTCTTCTAAGGCATAACACTTTTAGTTTTCTAATGAATGTCTTGTTTATTAATGTCTCTCCAGTTTGGTTGGTGAAAACTAACAATTTCCAGCCCTGTATGAAGTCTGAGAATTGTTAATCTTATGGTTATTAGGTAATTGTTTCTTTTTCTGAACTTTTTCTTGTCTACCCTTGATTGCTTTCATTCTATCTTTTCACAGACTGGTCTTCAGCCAAAGATTCAGTGGGACCCCATACAGATTTCTGGAGTTCTTTCTTTGTTTAGCTCCCTCAACTTGGCTAATCTGTCATAAAGGTTCTAAGCCATTTGTCTTTCCTGAACTCCATTCTCTGTATTCTATTTCAAGAGACACTTCTATGTTCTGTTTTTAATTTCTCTCCATGTGCCATTGAGAATTGTTTCACGTCCCAAAAGTGTATACAATGATAAGGCTGACTGAATTTGTTTCCCTTTTCTGGGGCATCACAGTCTTTTGTTGCCTATTGTTTAATGACTGAAAATTGTTCTTTCCTAAATTTTGTCCAGATTTCTTTTTGTTTATGGTGGGATGGTAATTCTGGATCATTTCATTCCTTCATTGCTGGAAAAGTCTCATGCATTGTTTAAAAAATACTTTGCTTATTTTCCAAAGTGGCTTAGTCTGTTCAAGCTGGCATAACAAAATATCACAGACTTGGTGGCTTAAATAACAGAAATGTATTTTCTCACAGTTCTGGAGGCTGGAAGTCCAAGATCATGGTTCTAGCAGCTTTCAGATGGCCACCTTCTCACTGTGTCCTCACATGGCCTTTGCTCTATGGGAACATACTCCTAGAGTCTCTTCCTCTTCTTATAAGGACACCAGTCCTACTGGATTAGGGCCCCACTCTTTTGACTTCATGTAACCTTAATTATCTTATGAAAGCCTTATCTCCAAATATAGTCACATTGGGGATTAGGGCTTTAAGGTATGAATTTGGGAGGGATACAATTCAGTCCATAACACAAACATATAAGAATATTCTAATTATGTATCTATGTAATTAAATACTAGCTTAATTCGCAGAATCTTTATGATATCAGTTTTTGAAATTTTTCAGGAATTGCCTCATAGCTCAGGATATGGTCCTTTTCTAATCTCTTCTGATTGTGCACAAAAAATAAAGTTTATCCTGTAGTTTTTATGTCTACTGATTTGCCAACTCCATAAGAGTCAGGAGAGGCTAAAGTCTCTGGGGCACAAATGGCCCCAGAAGATGAGATCAGTATCCAAAATTTCTCTCTTCTCCTTGATCTTGGCATTGTAATTCTTCACTGCATTGTTAGCTCTCTGATTCCTTCAAATGCCAGCCCCCTAGTTTTTCTGATTGTCTTCAGAGGAGCAACTGGTCTGAATTACCTTGTCATCTGTTACAAAAGCATTAAAAGAACTCCTTACTTGCTCGTCTTTTCTGGTTGGAGATGCTGATGAAAAAGCCAAATTGAAAGGGGCTTTCTTATCTCAATACCTATAAAAGGAGGGAGAAATGCATAATATCCTCTTAGCTTTACCCTAAAATACATGTGTCTAATTTCCCTGGGTAACTCTATATTGAAGGAGAAATACTGCAGTAATATGGATTTCTAAAAACATGTTAATATCACGACCTTTTTAATCTGTCAGTCAGTGTGAAGACATATGAGACAGGCAATTATATAAATCCTGATCCGTTTGCTCCTGGTTTTTAAAATGATTCTTGAATTTATCTCATGCTTTTTTCCCCTCATGCTTACAATATTTCTGTTCCATATACTATTGCTACACAACAAATTATGGTACCAAAAACCATTTTATTATCTTCATGGATTTTGTAAGTCAAGCATTTGCATGCAGCACATAGGGATGGCGTTTCTTAGCTCTACAATGTTTGGAGCTTCTACTAGAAAGAATCAATAGCTGGCTTATTTTACTCATCTCAAGCTACTGAAAAGCTGTACTTATGAAACCTGGGTTCCCATTTGTCCCTGAGGAGTTGGGGCAAATATGTATTGAAGAGTCATAGTCTGTTAAAGGCCATGAAGAATTATGGTCTTTGTGATCAGACAATGATTTTCAGAAGGCTAATCCAGTAATGCATTTAACCAAACCCTTTCCTTTAATGACACTTCAATTTTATATTTTCAAGTTTTATATCTTGGATGCATTGCCTTCTCCTTCAGAGGGGAGAGATGCATTATCCTATAAGCTCCACTACGTAGTGTTGTGAACAAGGAGTATTATTGATGGACCACTGGTTCTGCTATCTTACTGTTGCCAGGAAGACATTGAACCAACTATTCCAAAAGTAATCTGAATATAGTTAATGTAGTCTTGAAGACTGAAGGCTAAAACTCTTTAGCTAAAAACTCTTAAAACAACTCAATTGCTTATCAGGAAAGTTTTTTGTAATTACAGAGCCTTTGATAGTTTACCAGGAGTTCACAGTACTCAAAGTTATACTTTACCTGAATGCGTTATTAAGGTTTGTTGGTGTGTTTTTTTATGTTATGCATTAGTCAATCCAAAATTTTCTCCAACAGAAAAATTTTATAGCCACACTCAGTGACAAATACATGTGTTTGTCTTTTCTGCATTTTGAAACAAACACAGAATAATTTTATGATAAATATCTTGCTTCTGTTCATGGATATTTCATTAGTTTTATACCTTGCACAGACAGGTTCTTATTAGATTTCTAAACTTTCACAGGGAAATTTCATTCCTTATTAACCTCAAATTACTATTAAAATATGAATCTACCTACAATATATAGCTGGGTACTTTTCAGAGAATATAACTTCAAATTTTCTATATTATGCTTCTCGATGTCAAGATAACCCTTCCTTAGCAATATAGAAGGAACCGTGTAGCTTCCATTTAGAGATGGTTCATGACACAGCTACTGAGGAAAGCCATATCCCTGATTAAAACTCTTCTGACCATGACTGCGTAGACTATGAAGAAATTTGACAAAGGAGATTGGTAGATGACCTAAAATGAATGAGAGTATTTCAGTTTGCGTCATTCAACATTCCATAGGAGTTTGCTATTGTTCAAAATTTGTCATTTTTCAATTTCTGGTTTTATGTTTATCTTATAAACTTCTATACATTGAATAATTTATTTGGGTGTAATTTGAGATAGATAGTAAATTAGAGTGATTATAGAGTTAATCTTTTAAGTTGGTATATTTAAAGCCAGATTTTGACCCATTTTATATGCTTTGAGAAGCAATATCTGGACTACCCAAGTGTTTGTGTCAAGTTTTCCAAAACTGTAGTAACAAGTGTCTAGAAGGTGGCCAACCCAAAATTTGGGCAGCTTTCCCTGTTATGCAATTCAAATCTTCTTTCACAAAAGACCTCTTTTAGATCATTCACAGATTTAACCAAATCCAAAATGTCTTGCTGAGCTCCAGCTTCCTTAGCTCATCCTCTTGCCTCCTAACAGTTTCTTTCATGTGGCCAAAATGAAGTATAATTAAAAAAAAAATTCAAGTTTAGTTATCAGGTATAAGGGAGAAAGAAGTATGAATATTTTGCTATGGAGTTTAGCCTAATTATATTGGTAAAAATTGGGGCTTTACTTCTCTACTCAAGCTCACTGGTGACATCAACTGACAGCTGTGTGGTCACAACATATTTCCATTCAAAAATTTTATTGTGATTTTATGTGTTATTCCTTGCGAATATCCCTTAAGGATCAAAAGTTAGAGAGGGGGGGATATTATTACAGGCAAGACTCAGGTATTCCTGGTTCTCTGAACATGTTAATTGTCTAATACTTCATTTATCTGTACATTTTAAGGCATATTAAGTACGTCCAAATTAGTGTTTTTCTTTTTCCACTTCCTAGAGGTGTAATGAAGTGAGCACTGAATAGATTATCTCAGCTTCTAATTTTTTTCTATAGTCTGGATGAACTAGAGTTTACATCTAGACTAGTACTATTATAAATCCAGGGGAAAAAAGCACCCAGAAACATAAGGGATAAAAGGAAAGGTAAAAGACATGGAATTATACATCCCCCGACTTCCCTAATAGGTTGAATAGAAAAGCTTCTAAAAAACATATCCAAACTGTTATCAACTGTTATCTCTTATGAGAAAACTGAAGTTAAGGGTTGGTGACCAAGCGTTTATGGTAGGATTTGGTTTTGATTTTCAACTTTGCTGTTTGAATACTTTTACACTGAATGTATTTATATATTCCTCCTTAGTTAAAAAAAATAAGTAGGGGGCTGGCATGGTGGCACAGTGGTTAAGTTTGCACATTCCGCTTCGGTGGCCCGGGTTTGCTGGTTCGGATCTCAGGTGTGGCCATGGCACCGCTTGGCAAGCCATGCTGTGGCAAGCATCCCACATAGAAAGTAGAGGAAGACAGGCACGGATGTTAGCTCAGGGCCAGTCTTCCTCAGCAAAAAGAGGAGGATTGGCAGCAGATGTTAGCTCAGGGGTAATCTTCCTCAAAAAAAAAAAGAAGAAAAAAGTAAAATATGAAATATAAATGTCTAGGGACATAGCAGCAATCATAACAATGAAAAGGATAGTGATCAGGTTATTTTGCATGCTTTAATTTTATACATTTTTGTGTTTACTTTCCTTTTACAGCTAGAGTGTATTCATTCATATTCGCAGCACTTACTTTTTAACACTTTTTAACTTGACATTGGCAGGTCAAGTTTCTTTCCTTTCCTCTCTTCCTGGCTTTTTCAGATTGAATTACTCACCTCTGTTTCAGACAGTGAAGTCCTCTGTTGTTGCCTATCTGACACATTAATAATGTCAATTGAATCCAAGATGTAAGCTATATTTTTAGAGTATGGTAGAAAATACTGCGGTAAGCTACTAATCTGTAAAAATGCGTTTGACATAGCAGCCCTATGGAAGGTATCCGTGTCATTATTGAGTTCATTCATGGATTGGCTCATGTTCCTGCCTCCTGAAAATTGCCAGTGAAATAGAGCTTTATTCATCAGACAGCCTTATATTTTTTTAATGAGGAAATGTTGGTAGGTGTCAATGTATTTTAGAATGTACAATGGTAAAAAGTTTGTTTATCGATATTACATAGGCCTAAAGATTTTCATATCTTTTGCTAATGTAAGATGTTTCTAGCATTTAGGAACATGAGTTTAGCAGAAGAAACATAGCAGCTTA
This sequence comes from Equus asinus, assembly GCF_041296235.1. Lineage (NCBI taxonomy): Eukaryota > Metazoa > Chordata > Mammalia > Perissodactyla > Equidae > Equus > Equus asinus. The sequence goes on from NC_091798.1 coordinate 68,386,162, forward strand.
ATGTGTATTAATACATTTCGAGATAACTCAACAGCGTGCAACTTTCCATCTTTTTCATGAACAATTAGGAATTCTCGCATTTATAAATATATTTGAGGAGCCAGTATAAAGGGAAGAGGAGTTAGTCCTTCTTAATAATTAGTTAAAAATTTAACAAGAATTTACTTTTGTATTTACCCAATGAAAATATATTTTGAATGCAAATATAATCACAATTTTTGTTTTCAGAATTTTTACTTGCTATTCTGCTTGAAAACACCTCTGCACAAATGAGCTCATTGACAGGCCATTCGTATTCAGATCTCAGCTAAATTGCCAACTCTTCAGAGAATTCTTCCTTTTAGAAATATCCCTTTCTTCTCCTTCCCCAATCCACAGCACCATTTACCAAATTTTCTTCTAAAATCTTTAAAAACTTTTACCACTCTTCCATTATCTCCTTGGTATCTTTTATTTACTTGAGTATTTTTTGTCTCTTAAAATAATATTTAAGCACTATAATAGTAAAAAATATACTCTTCTTTGTTTATTCCTGTATCTCCATTATCTAGAAGAACATGTAATATCAAGTAGCTACCCTAAGGATATTCTTGAATGAATATATTTTAATTATTGAATAAATACCAGCAAATAGGTAGCAAGTCCAATATCACTCTACTGATGTGCCCTGCCCTCACCTTGTCTAGATTGTATTTCATCACAAACAAAACATTAGGCTTTTTTGTGGTGCCAACAGAGATGGTCAAACTATAACCATCACTGAGAGTTTTCTCAGTTGTATGGTTGGCAGATGCTGGCTTCCACAATCATGCAAGTGCTGCTGCTCTGTGTTTTACTGAAATTATGTTTATCTAGCTCCCTGCCTGGTCTATCAAAATCCTTCTGGGAGGGAATTTCTGCATTCACTTCCCCCTGCACTGATGAAACATTGAAAACAGGTGAGAAAATTTCAGTATCTCAAATAGCCAGCATTTATTTTGAGAAACTAAATGTTAAGCTTCTAAATTTAGATTCTGACTAATCTAAACTTGAGATTCTAAATCAATTTTCTATTTTGAGTATTATTAGCTATGACATATGTTTATATTTCACACTGAGCAAGGATGTTGGGCCAGCAAATTTTCTAAATATTTATGTTCTTATTGAGGTACTTCCCGTCAAGATTGCATAATAAATAAATGCTATGAAGCACTTACTCTTCCCTAAATAAATTTGGATAGATAAACAAACATAGATGTCCATGTGCGTGTAGATACAGAAACAGTAAGCATAGACAGGATACTAATTTTTAAGATGTATAAAATAGATAGCAGGGCTCAAAACCAATAATCATATAGAAAGGAACAGAAATTGAAACATAGCAAACAATAGAGAGAACATGAGCTTGCTGTGCTCTAGGTGTGGCAGTAGGCAGTGGCATCTAAAAGTTCAGTTCCGGACAAAGGGAACTAGAAACACTGTACAGGAGATGGGAAACTAAATCCAGTCGTATTGCTTGAAGCCTGTGTCCAATCAGAGTCTATGTCAATGAGTGAAAAAGTATAATTGATTTTATCTCAAATTAAAAAAAATTTTAAGATACGGATTCTCTTGCAGTTGTAAAAAATAATAGAGATCCCATACATTCTTTCCCCCAGTGATACCATCTTGCAAAACTATCATATCACAATTAGGCTGTTAGCATGAATACAGTTAGAATACAAAATATTTCCATCACTCCAAGGATCCGTCATGTTGCTCTTTTACAGCCACATCAGGCAACCACTAATCTGATCTTCATCTCTATAATTTTGTCACTTCAACAATGCTAAAAAAATTAAATCATATGCTATCTTTTTAGGATTGACTTTTTTCACATAGTATAATTCTCCGGAGATTCATCCAATTTGTTGTGCATCTCAATAATCTATTCTTTTTTATCGCTGAAAAGTGTATTATGGTATGGATGTACCAGTTTGTTTAACCATTCATTGTTCCATTGAAGGGCATCTGCGTTGTTTCCAGTTTGGGGATCTTATAAACAAAGCTGCTAAAAACATTTGGGTGCAGGTTTTATGCTAACACAATTCTTTGTTTCTCTGGGATAAATGCCCAAGAGTGAGATTACTGGTTTTATGGTCATTGTATGTTTTGATTTAAGAAACAGGCAAACTCTTTAAGAGTGGATCTACCATTTACCTTCTGGCCATGTAATGTGATCTGCTTTTCTCCACACCTTTGTCTGCATTTGGTGTTGTCATTGTTTTTGTTTTGTAAGAGTTTTAGTCATTCAGATATGTGTATATTGACATCTCATTGTGACATTTACTTGCATTTCTCTAATGGCTATGATATTGAATATTTTTTCATGTGCTTGTCACCTATATATCTTTTTCTGTGAAAAATCTCTTCATATAATTTGCCCACTTTCTAATTGGATTTTTTGTCCTTTTATTATTGAGTTCTGTCGATATACTATTGACATAATCTAGATACTAGTCTTTGTGAAACATGTAGTTTGAAATATGTTCTTCCACTTTGTAGTGTGTTTTTTTCATCTTTACACCATCTTTCACAGAACAAAAGTTATTAATTTTTGAAATACAATTTATCAGTTTTTCCTTTTATGTGTTATACTTTGGTACCAAGTCTAAGAACTTTTTCCTAGCCCTAGATTTCAAATATGTTCTCCTAAAATTTTTATAGTCTTATGTTTTACCTTTTAGTCCATGATCAATTTTGAGTGATTTTTCTAGGGTGGGAGACTTCATTTCTTTTTAACCTGTAGAGATCCAGTTCTTCCAGCACCATTTTTTTTTAAAACCTGTATTTTCTCTGCTGAATTGCCTTTACATAGTTGGACATATTTGTTTCACTGTATTTCTAGGCTCTTTGCTCAGTTCCATTGATCTAGATGTCTATCCTTTCACCAATACCACACAATCTTGATTATTGTGGCCATGTAGATTTATATGAATTTGCATAGTCTTGGATGAGTTATTCTAGTTCTGTTGCTATTCCATATAATTTTAGAATAATCTTGTGTATAAAAAAAAAACGTGTGATTTTTGAGAGCAACTGTGTTAAAACTTTATATTAATTTGGAGAAAATGGATATCTTTAATATATTCCATTTTCCCATCTGTAAAAATGGTGTGTCTCTTCATTTATTTAGACGTTTGGACTCATTCATCAGCGTTGTGATTTTTCAGCATACAAGTCCTGTACATGTTTTGCTATATTTACACCAAAGTATTTCATTTTCTTAAGCGGCTGACATTGTAGATTTAATTTTGGTATACTTGTGGTTGTTGGTAGAGTTTTAAAATAAAATCTTTTGTTTATCATGTATCATTTATCCTGTGACCTGAATGAACTTGCTAATTAGTTATGCATGCATGTTAAATTTCTTAAGATTTTGTGTTTAGATAATCATGTCATCTGCAAATGGGGGTAGGTTTATTATTTCTTTTCTAATATATATGACTTTTATCTCCTTTATTTGCTTTATTAGACTTCTAGAACTTCCAGCTCTATGTCGAATAAGAGTGCTGACAGTGGACATCTTTGACTGTTAATATGTCGGATTATATTGATTTTCAAATATTGCACCAGTCTTACATTTCTAGAATTAGCTCCACTTGGCCATGGTGTATTATTCTTTTTATATACAGTCATGTACTGCATAGCAAGGTTGGGGTCTCTGACAGCCCACATATATGATGGTGGTCTCATAAGATTCTAATGGAGCTGAAAAATTTCTATTGCCTGGTGATGTCATAGCATTGCTCACGTTTGTGATGATGCTGGTGACAGCTCCACACTTGTTACTGTCGCTGAAGACCTTCTGGTGGGACAAGATGTGGAGGTGGACGACAGTGATATTGATGATCCTGACCCTGTGTAGGCCTAGGCTAGTGTGTGTGTTTTGTGTATTAGTTTTTAACCAAAAAGTTTAAAAAGTAAAAAAAAAAAAAATCTTAATGGAAAAAACTTATAAAATAAGGATATAAAGAAACTGTGTTTGTATGACTGGACAGTATGTTTTAAACTGTGTTATTACAAAAGAGACAAAAAGTTAAAAAAACTAGTTTATAAAGTAAAAGTTACAGTAAGCTAAGGTTAATCTATTATCGTATGAAGAAAATTTTTTTTTTTTTTTAAAGATTTTATTTTTTCCTTATTCTCCCCAAAGCCCCCCGGTACATAGTTGTATATTCTTCGTTGTGGGTCCTTCTAGTTGTGGCACATGGGACGCTGCCTCAGCGTGGTTTGATGAGCAGTGCCATGTCCACGCCCAGGATTCAAACCAACGAAACACTGGGCCGCTTGCAGCGGAGCGCGCGAACTTAACCACTTGGCCACGGGGCCAGCCCCTGAAGAAAAATTTTTTTAATAAATGTCTTATAACCTAAGTGTACAGTGTTTCCAAGGTCTGCAGTAGTGTACAGTAATGTCCTAGGCCTTCGCATTCACTCACCACTCAATCTGACTCACCCCGAATCTTCCACTTTCTAGTCCTGCAAGCTCCAGTCATGGTAAGTACCCTATACAGGAGTACCATTATTTTTAATCTAATTTACCGTATATTTACTGTACCTTTTCCATGTTTAGATATGTTTAGATATACAAATACTTACCATTGTTACAATTGCCTACAGTAACATGCTGTATAGGTTTGTAGCCTAGGAACAACAGGATATACGATATAGCCTAGGTGTGTAGTAGGCTGTACCATCTAGGTTTGTATAAGTGCACTCTGTGATGTTGCCACAACACTGAAATTGCCTAATGACACATTTCTCAGAATGTTTCCCTGTCGTTAAGTGATGTGTGACTGTACTGCTGAATTTTATTTGATATCTTGCTAAGGAATTTTGTGCCTATATTTATTATGGATATTGGCTTGTATTCTTTTTGTGTTAATTTTGTCTGGTTTGGAATCAGGAAAATAATAGATTCTTAAAATAAATTGGAAGTGTTTCCTCCTGTTCTATTTTCTAGAGGATATTATATAAAATTGGTGTTAATTCTTCCTTTAACATTTGATGGACTTCTTCAGTGAAATTATGTAGGCCTGAGAATTTATTTGGAGGAACTTTTAAATTATGAATTCAAATTTCTTAGAGTTGTAGGCTAATCACATTATCTAATTTGTATTAGAAATGTTGTGGGAGTTTTATATTTTCAAGGAAGTCATTTCATCTAAGTTGTCAAATTTAAATGTGTAGAGTTGTTCATAATATTCCCTTATACTTTTGTATCAGTAGGGTCTATGGTCATATTTCTTGTCTCAGATCTGATATTGGTAATTTGTGTCTTTATCAGTCTTGCTAGAAGTTTATTAGTTTGTTGTTCTTTCAAAGAACCAAATTTTTGCTTCATTGATTTTTCTAAATCTTTGTTCTCTTTCAAATTCCATTTATTTCTGCTCCTCTCTTCATTTCCGTCCTTCCTCTTTGTTCTGTGCCTGTTTTGCTCTTCTTATTCTAGGTTCTTGATTTGGAACCTGAGATTAATATTGTGAGATTTTTCCTCTACTCTAATGTATACTTTCATATGTGATCAATCCAAAAGAGGGAATGAAATGGAAAAAAAAAAAGAAACAAATTCGTGTTAGAAAAATAATTAGTTTTATGGTGGACATAACCCAACTGTATTAGAAATTATATGTAAGTAAACAAAACCTCTATGCAAATTAGTGAGATTATCATAATAGACTTTTAAAAATGTGCTGTTTACAAGAGACACAACTTGAAGATAAGGATATAGAACATTGAAAGTCAAAGAACAGAATATATGTAACATACAAAACTAATCAAAATAAAGGGGATTTTTAAAATATGGACACAATATGTCCATCATGTCATGTGATGAGAATGGCACATTACCTCAGTGGTTTACCTACCAAAAAACATAACCTCAGTTTAATCGTGGAAAAACATCATACCAACTCAAAGAAACACCTACAAAATAATTACACAGTACACCTCAAAAATGGTCAGGGTAAGCAGAAACAGTCTGAGAAACTGTCACAGCCAAAAAGTGACTAAGGAGATGTAATGGCTACATATAATTTGGTACCTGGATGGGATCATGAAAGAAGGAAAAGGATATTAGGTAAAACTGAAAATTAGTTAATTTATCAATATTGGTTTAATTGTAACAAAACAACAATACTAATGTAAGATGTTAATCATAGGGGGAAATTGATGTAGGGTTCATGGGAACTCTGTACTATTTTTGCAACTTTTCTGTAAATCTAAAAATATTCTAACATTAAAAGTTTATTTAAAAAAAAAGAAAGCTGGTATATCTATACAAATTACTGAACAAAGCAGACTCTGAGCAAAACTCATTATCATATATAAAGGAATCCTGCTACTAAAACTTTGTGCATATTTTTAAGACTTATGAGATCTCGAGAAAGAAAGAGAAGAATAAGAAGAATAGGGAGAGGAGAAGAAAGGAAATAAACAATGTCAGAACCATTCTCACTAACATAGGACAAACAGAATAATATAAATTAGTATGAATGTAGAAGATGCATACAAAATTGACAGGTATATCCTTATTGACAAAGGGAATTTCTCATGTTAGTGAGTCTCAACAAATTCCCAGTAAGGAGATTATGAACATATTCTCAGACCACACCAGTATATGGCTAGAAATACTCAAATTCTTAAAAATTTGGAAATTAAATACAATACTAAAAGAAACACATTATAAGAAAGAAATTATAATGTAAATTAGAAAATATTCTAACTGAAGTTATATTAATAAAATGATGCTATAAAAATTTGTAGAATTCAATTTAACATATGCTTATGGTGCAATTTACATTCTCAAATGTATATATTGGAAAGAAAAAAGACATTATCAATGATTAGAAAATAAGCATATAATAAACTTACAAAGGTAGAATAGAGGAAATAATGAAAATAAGAACAGATAAAAAATCAGTAAAAGAGAAAACAAATGAACAATAGAGAAAAATTAGCAAGCCAAAAGTTGGTTTTTAGAATAATACGTTGAATAATGGAGAGAGAGAACAAATTACCAATATCAATGATTTATAACAATGTAACATTATTGATGCCGACTTAGCTTCGCTAGCATACAGAGATTCTGTTCTTGCACAGCTCTGCCCACCTCTTTATGCTGATATTGTGACAAATTACATCTTTATAATCATGTGCGCAATAACAGATTTTTAATTATTTAATGAGTTTTTCTTTTAAATCAGGTAGGAAATACAAAGTAGAGTTACAAACCAAAAATACAATAATACTTGGTTTTATATTTGCCTACATATTTACCTTACCAGCACATTTGTTTCTTTATACAGCTTTGAGTTTTTATCTAGTGTCTTTCCATTTTGACACAAAACATTCCCCTTAATATTTCTTGTAGGGAAATTTTCATGGTAACAAACTCCCCCTGCTTTTGTTTATCTGGGAAGGCCTTAATTTATTTCTCATTTTGAAGGACACCTTTGCCACATATAGAAATCTTGAGTAGCAGGGTTTTTTTCATTCTTACTGCTTTCAAGATTCTTTCTTTGCCTTTCAAGCAGTTTGATTATATTGTGTCTTGGTGTGGATCTCTTTGAGTTTTTACCTTACTTGGAGTTTTTGAACTTTTGGACATGTAGCTTCATGTCTGTCATGAAATTTGAGACTTTTGGGCCATTATTTCTACCAATGTTCTCTCTGTTACTTTCTCTCTGTCTTCTCCTTCTAGGACTCCCATTCTGTACGTTGGTCTTCTTGATCATGTCTCTTGGATCTCTTAGGCTCTGTTCTCTGTTCACTTTTCATTTTTTTCTCTTTCTTTTCCTCAGACTAGATAATTTCAATTGTCCTATATTGAAGTTTACTGACTCTTTCTTATGCCTGTTTAAATCTACTCTTGAAGTACTTAGTGAATTTTTCATTTCAATTATTGTACTTTTCAGTTCCCCTTTATGATTTTTATTTCTTTATTGATATTTTCATTTTGTGCGTACATTGTTTTCCTGGTTTACTTTAGTTCTTTGCCCATGGTTTCCTTTAGCTCTTTGAGAATATTTGAGACACTTGCTTTAAAGTCTTTGCTGTTAAATTCAATGCCTAAGATTCCTCAGGGTTAGTTGCTATAAAGTTTGTTGTTTCTTTTAAGGGGCCATATTGTCCTAATTCTTTGAATTCGTGTGCTCTTTCTGTTGTTGAAAACTGGACATTTTAATATTATGATATGGTAAATCTGAAAATCAGATTTTCCCCATTTTAATTAATAAATTACTATGGTCACTGGTTACAAGGTCCATATAGAGAAAACAATTATAGCCTTTTAAGAAGAAATAAACAGCTAGAAAATTACATTTAACAAATGATTCCATTTAAAATAGCATCAGTACAATTAAAAACCTATGAATAAAGCTAACAATGATATGAAAGATATCTATCCCAAACTACAAAACAGTACTGAGAGAATTTTTTTAAAATATATAAGTGATTAGATGGCTCTACCATTTTCTTAAATTCAAGGCAATCCTGATCACAACCCAGTACTTTTTGTTTACTTGCTAAAAAACAACAAAAAAAACCTTACCACACCAAAATTGATCCAAAGAGAGAAAGAAGACATGAATAGTCATATATTTTCTATGTAGAATAACTGTAATTCTCAAAGTCTCTACAAAGAAATCTAGGAATAAAGTCTTGGATTTGACCACTTGATTTTAATCTTGTTGAAGAAATGTTAGGGGCTGGCCCAGTTGCATAGTGGTTGGATTCATGCACTCTGCTTCAGCAGCCCAGGATTTGCGAGTTTGGATCCCAGGCACAGACCTACACACTACTCACCAAACCATGCTGTGGTGGTGTCCCACATACAAAATAGAGGAAGATTAGCACAGACGTTAGCTCAGGGACAATCTTCCTCAAGCAAAAAGAGGAAGATTGACAACAGATGTTAGCTCAGGGCAATCTTCCTCAGCAAAATAAAAGAGAAACATTAAATATAATACTTCAGTAATTAAGACAGTGTGATATTGACACAACAACAAATACATCAATGAAACAGAGTATAATAACAAACCTATATACACATGCAAACTCACTTAATTACAACCAAGTTGACACCACAGTACAGTAGAGATATGAAGGCTTTTTCAAATAATGATGCTTAGCGAATTGTGTATCCATATGGAAAAAAGTGAACCTTGACCTCTGCATTTGTATGACAATTTTCATACTACCTTCCAAAACGAGAAGGCTTCCATATTTATGAAATCACCATGTCAGTCTTCCAATTTACTTGTCTGAGTAGCTGAAAAAGAGAGGGAAAACCATTATGCTTCATTTATTTTAGTATTTTTTGGTAACTATCGTCCAAATGGGTCTAAAGAATAATCACAGGAATAATAAGTAGATGAATAAATAAGTCAGTATTCAAAACTATAGCATTAAGTTAACTTTTTCTTTACAAAATGAGCTTTATGCACCTAATTCCAAAAGAATGCACATAGAAATTATCTGTTAGCACTCTGGTGGCACATTATATATGAATGAGATTTACCAGTTTATTTAACTTTCAGGACTGTTAAGATGAACTTAGTAATGCTATTTTCAGTATGGCTGTAGAAACGAAGACTTCAAAAAGTGCCAATCATTCTCTGTACAAAATACCATTTTAGCTGTGCATCTTCAGCATTAACTCGTGAACACTCAAAGACAGGAGCATCTTGACTCCTTGTGCTTTCTATAGTTCAGCCTTCACTGTAGGTTGTCCTTGTGGTGTATTTCTCTGTCTTCCTGACGTGATTCCATGTGATATAAAAAAGAACCTACTGCTTCAGGAAGAATCTACATGAGGAATAATCCGTGTCACCTAACTGCTTTCTGTTTGATGTGGGTTTATTTATCCCTAGGCTTCTCATTTAAGCTGGTTTTGAACTGTATGAAAAAACGTTATAAAGTATTCTGTCTCTCCCTCTCTCTCTCATGACCTAGCCTAGTTTCCAACTCTCATTTCTTCAAATCAGAGTATAGAAAGATTCTACTAATATCTCCATTACTTAATTCCCATAATTGATTTTCAGGAATGGAATGTACGACTTAGTTCTCTCTGTCCTAATGGAAATATATTGAATATCTAACTGATCTGGCAGAAGTATATTGAAGTTTCTTAGGTATTTATAACACTCTTCCCTGGCTCTTAATATTGAAGCACATTTTAAATTATTGTTTCCCTTTGGCCATTGGCAGAGAGATTAGTTTGTGTAGGGAGAGGAGGGAGAATACATTCTATAAACTTGTACTCATCTGAATGGAAAGGAACACGAATGAAATACTGTTATGTTTTTAATTTAAGCAGATAATATATTTTAATGCAATCATTTAACCTTTGATTGGAATATTGATTGCTGTCTTTCTTTTAATAAAGCCACAAATGTACATGCAATGTATTTGCCAAAAAAATCAGGAAATTTAATTTCTTACAAATAAAAGCTCCAATTGAAATTTTGGTGGACAAAACATTTAAATTTTAAGATAAGTTTTGCTTTTGTGTTATTAGTATCAAAATTTTATACTTTATTCATTGTCAGAGATATTTGGAAATTTTATGCTTGCCCATTTCAGTCATAGAAAATCATATTGTTCTAATTTAGAAATAATTAATACTTCGATAATTTGCAATTTTAATTTGGTCACCTTATTCAGTAAAACATAGTGTCGCTTAATTCAGGCCTGTATAGTTAACAACTTTCATGAGTCATTTATATTTTATACAGCAAATCAAGGCTATGTGTGGCAATCTGTGGAAGCAGAATTAGCATATCATCTGGATCTCATGTTGAAGGGACCTTAATTCTTTTCTTTTGAAATACCTACTGTTTGGCCAGCTTTAAAGAATGTAATTATTATATACATTATGCAGACATTCTATTTCCTTGGCTATAGATGTGATATGAAAATTTAAATAACTGATTAAGACTTTCAAGTTCATACTAAGTTAATATATTGCTAAGGAAAAGGGGGGGGGGGCACTTCAGCTGTTGATCAGAGTGATAGCTGATCTACCAGTAAGTGCAAGTTTCCCCAAACACTGATTTTTGTGAATAAAAAATGTGTACAAACTGATATAAAGAAAAAATGAGTGAACTAGTGTCCAGACACTAGAGATGATCACCCCAATCCCAGAGTCACCTTAAACTGTGGTCCAAATAAAGAAGTTCAAGTCAAAAAGCCTCAAGGAGAATTTCCTTTAACTTACCTAGGCAAATTTCTGCTTGCTACGCATTCGTTCATTTTTTTAATGACACTTTTAAATATACAAAAGGGTAACATATCATGTGTCTTTTATTCCTTGCTTTGATGGCAAAAAAATATGTTCACATTTCTTCTTTTTAGAATTAAGGCAGTTTTAAGGTTAGCTACTCGTGTTTTTCTTTATTACACTCCTTTACGAGTAGCAGCATGCATTAGTGCTTATGGAGCTAATGATCTCGAAGTCATTTTGAGGAATTTTAAAACACAGAATGAAGCCCATTAGAGCTCAGTAGCTGTTCATTTTACACAACAATATAAGTACTGATGTTCCTAAGTGCACAGACTGTACAGCGTAGCATAGAAGCGTGTCATTAAACCAGAAGGAACAAATGCATAATTATACTACCTAATTATATTTTTTCATTCTTCCTGAATTTGGAGTTTTTGTATTTCCTTTAAGATGTATAATATGAGTGTAACTGAATTATTAGAGACAATAAAATAATATCATGGTAAGACTTATTCTTTTTGTTTTATAGTGATTAGCTAAACTGTGGTTAGAAAACCATTCAAGAATAGTCTATTAAATGAAATGAATGATTGATTTTTATGTTAGGGGTCCGTGATAGCTAATGACGCTTTCCTTTTTAAACACTGTCACAATAGAGGAGTTCTCATTGTAGGCGTGTTTGATAAGCAATGAACTATTAACTGCACCACTTCATTTTTTCTCAGGTGCCAGTCTGCTTGTTATATACCAAATCAATAACTTGCTGACATCAACATGTTTCACTTCTCACTTCAATGTAGATTTTAAAAGAATTATTTCTCTATATTATACTCTATCAGATGAATAAACGAGTGGCTGAATTATTTTTTCTTATATGTGTGTGTGGTTTTATGTTTGGTTAAAATCCTTTTCTTGAACTTAGTATATTGAGGAAATATATGCTTTGCAGTATGTTAAGCCTCAAAATAAAAAAATCATCAATTCTTTTCTAACTTAAAGCATTCAAATTTAATTTTGCATATATTTTAAGTTTAGACCTTTAACATCAGCCATTTGAGCTATATTTTCTGGAATTTCTTTGAAATGTTAAATTTAGCTCTTGGAAAATGTAATATAAGGAGGCATTTGCGTAATCACTAAGTCATCAATATTATTTCTTTTTTCAGAGAAAGATTTGCACTGAGCTAACATCTGTTGCCAATCTTCTCTTTTTTGGAGGAAGATTAGCCCTGAGCTAATATCTGTGTCAATCTTCCTCTATTTTTCATGTGGGTCGCTGCCACAACATGGCTGACAAGTGGTATAGGTCCATGACCGGGATCCGAACCCATCAACCCAGGCTGCCAAAGTGGAGTGTGCCTAACTTAACTACTACCCATGGGGCTGGCCCCTAAAATTCATCAGTATTAATTTTTAAGTCTTTCTTCTAAAGAGTAAAACTTTGAGAACTTGATGAAATTGTTTTTAGATTTTCTGAGGTTTATACCCCTTGGTTCAGTGTCACTGAAGGATGTTCATTTTCAGGTTTTGCAGAATAGTTTATGATGCCAGTGATATTACATATGCTCAACAATGAAATCATTTTCTGGTGCTCCATGAGAGTGTAATGTCCCTTAATATCTGAATTCTACCTAGAATCATCAGAGTATCTCATTTAATAGACAATCAAACACATCTTAATAAAGTCAGGTTTTTAGACAACTGATGTTCTTAAGGATGAAAAGGACATCTCTGACAATGATGATGCATATAGCACCAAATCCTATGTAATTAGGAAAATATTAGCTTAAGATCTACTTAGGTTAAGCTGTAAACTTCTGAGATGTCACAAATAAATTATAAAGCAGAATTACCAAGTGACTATTGAGACTTTAATCCATATGGTAATTAAATGAGGAGAGCAAGAACCTGTATTTTATAACAACATTAAGTTTTTATATATGTTTTTAGACTATGGGGAATAAGTGAAGCAAATAATAGAATCTGTATATATATGAGCTTTTCGTGGTAGATGGTATAATTAATACATTTACGATTTTTATACTTTAATTTTCTGTAATATTTGAGTCAAATCAAAGTCTGAATTTTAAAATGAAATGTATTTTTAAAATAAAATGCTCTGTAATATCAGTTAATTAGCAATCAGTTATAGGCTCGGCAGTAATAATTTTCTAATTTTGAATCAACAGAAATAGAAATATTTTCTCAATCAGGAATTTGGGATCCAAATAGATAAATTTGAGTGCTATATCTGCATCCTGATTAATGTGGCATCTTTGATCTGAGTCAAGAATAATTTAATGTAAATATCAGTAGTAGGTTACCTTTGTTATCTGTATTTCATTAGATCTAAAATGTTATCTGTTGTAAAATGCATCATTATCTTTTGTTGTAAACTGCCTCACCATCTTTTGTGCCACCAAAGGAAGAAAAAGAGAAAAACTGCTAATCAAACTAGGACGTGATGATTTCTTACTACATCAATGGTAAGGTGAATCCGCAGGTCAGAGAAAATCAAATGCAGAAAAATGAACATCTTGGAATCAAAGAAATTAACTGAAAACAGGTTAATGAAGGGGATTTTCTAAATTTTACATAGAAATATTGTAGGCTTGTTATTTTTATTTGGGGGGTAGCAGAATCAAATGTTGTCATCTTGTGTCTGACATAAGGAAAAGTAAAGGTCACTGGAATGTTCAGAGGCACACTGCTTTTTAGTTCTCCCTTGAATCTTTTCTGGTTTGTGTGTGTTCAGTATTTATTTTACCTGTGCCTCTGATTTTCTCTCCCTGTAAAGACATTGTCTATGTTCTTTTCTTCACTAGAACTCTACGACTCACCTATACCTCTTCTAAAGCACAAAGACCACTTTTAACATATTTTTTCTTCTTACTCAGAAATGAAGCATTTTACACTTTACCATTTGTTCCTATCATTCGTTCCTTTCCTCTTTTGAATTTTGAGACAGTGTATTTATGATTCTCTCTTTACCTCTCTCATTCCGTCGTCTTCACACTCCTTAAGTATTCTATTTAATATTATTTTTCTCTTCTTAATTGCTTTATTTGCTCTCATCAATTCAACAATAGTCTACACCCAAATCTACATTTCATTCCCAGACCCATATTTCCTGATTGTTTAAAATCTCTATTCAGGGACTCAGACTCCTTCTATTTAATACAAGAGGAAAATGCACACTCTCCTTCCTTTGGAGCTTGTCCAGTCTTCCAAGCTGGAAATCTTGAAGTGATTCTCAATTCATTCTTCTCCATCACCATTTACATTTATTTGTAAGAAATTCTATTTTATAAATTTTTGAAAACTGACCGTTTCTCTAAATCGCTAATACAACTTACTGTTCAAATCCTGATGTTCACCTAGGCTATGTAAACCAAATGTCTAAAAAACTTTATTCTTTCTTCATCATAGAGCTCATTTTCCCTATGCCAAATTTCAAGTATCTTCTGTATTTTCCATCTTTTTCTCTCTCTCCAATGCATTATCAAGAATTTCTTCTGATATCTTCCAGATCACTAACCTTCTGCTCTGCCTCTTCTGCTCTTAAACACATTCATCTAATTTTTATTTCAAAGTATTTTAGCGTTTTATACATTCTATTTGTAGAATTGTTAGAAATGGAGTGTATCTCTGGTGTTAGTTTTGGCCGACTCTTGGTGTCAGAGTCTAGGTTCCTCCTCTGCTTGTTGGTTTTGGCTGTTTGCTTAACATATTATTTGAAAAATAATATATTTATATGGCTACTTGGAGGAATACATTAAAGTTATTTCCATTCAAAGAGGATTTGCTTCTGTGAGGCATCTGGTGCCTTTTCCAATTAAGCCAATTTCAAGAGTTGAAATCTTTTGCATTACCTGGGGAATTTGAACTGGGTTGTGATTTTACATGGGCTGTCTTTACTCCGAAGTTGCTGATCTTGTATGTTTGAGGGGAAAGGTCTTGTCTTTTATTCATCCCCTTGGATGTAACCTGGATGTAACCTTGGATGAATTCTGATGTTTTCCTTGTCCTGGAACTCCATCAAAACAAATTTTGCGTGTGTGGACAAGAGAAAAACCCTATGACGAGAGTGGTTCTCATGCATGTCTGGATTCTTGTTTCACCAAACATTAGGAATTGATGACTTTTTGATTCTTCTATGATTAAAAAAAAATACAAAAACATTTTATCATTGTGTAGAATATGGGGGATTAATGTAGAAAATTTAGCTGACCAGAAACAGGAAACTGCTCATAGTATACTCTGTTGATATTGATATTCTTTCTAGAACATAACTTGTTTGAGGGCAAGTGCTTTGTCCTTTTTCATACTTTCTTATCCTGCTGAACCCAGATGAATGCCACTAATCTTGTTAACTGTTTGTTGAGTGAGTACTTCCTTCATGTAATTATGACCAGTATCCCAAGATAATATAGGTAGAATTCTATCTACTGTAGACAAAGTATTATTTCCATAGCTCATTGACTGAACTTGGGAATCAAATACCACTTGATCATTAGATTTGCTATCATATATTCTACATGTTGTATTGGAGTTAACATTTAACCTAAGTCTCAGGTTATTCATCTGTAAAATGGAATAGTAGTGACAATCTATAGTAAAATGAGACACCCCCCAATGGTTAATATTAATAAGACTTTAAAAAATAGATAACATTCATTGAGGATTTATAAAATGCCATAGATTATGCTAAACGCTTTACTTGGATTATCAAATTTAATTATAGACATCCCTTAGGCTGGGTATAAGTACGTTCCCCATTTTAGACATCAGGAAATTGAGTTTTAATATAGATAATTTATTTGTCCATGGCGCCACAGCTAGTAAGTGGCACAGCACTGGAACAATGATCCAGATATTCCATAACCTCATTCCACAGTCAGTACTTGGTACTGGACTCAGTATATAATAGAAGGTCTTGTTTATATATGTATGCATATATTATTATTTAGTAAGATTTAATTTTTATTTATATTTTATTACTAAATTTTGTTTCATGAATCTATCCTTTGAAAAATAATTCACAGCATACATTTTAGAATTGAGTTCCCTAGTCCAAAATATTTTTACCGTTTTTTATGAAGAAAATTAGGTAACATGAACATTCTTCAATTTATTCCCCACTCGCATTTCCTGACTTCTCTTACAGTTTCTAATATATGTGCCCTCCTTCTTTGGATTTAACAATGTCTGATGTTATCCTCTACTCTTGGCTCTTTGCAATCCTAGATGATCTCATTTACTGTGTTCCTTAGCAGTTTTCATATTCCTAAAATTAGAAAGAAATTACAATGCATATTTTAGATGTATTTGTGTATAAGTCACAGCAATTGTCAATTTTTTTCTAAGCTTTCCACTCTAAATCAACTTTCTCCATTATGGAATAACCACCAGATAATGAACGTCATTAAAATAAATAGGGATGATTCATTTGTATGAATAACTAATATGAGAAATTATCTAAAAGAACATATGATTTCTGTCTGCTGTAGGGAGAAAAAGGTCAATTGCATTATTTAAGAACATCATTGAGCCATAAGAAGAATCTGAATCTGGATCACCATATAACGTAACAAATTTTTGTTTCTAGAGCTATTTAAAAATAACATTATTTCCTAACTGATAATTAATGCATTTCATCTTTTTCAAAATAGCTTCTACATAGAAATGAAGAAACTAAACATGTCAATAACTGTAGAATGGTTCACATAGATGGTTATTCTTCCTTCCCAAATCTATTAAAATCACATTAAATATAGTTAAGAAAGATTACATTCCGAAAAGCATTGACGGAGAAGTGAGATATATCAGCATAATAACAGGAACATTAGAAGAGGAGGAATTACATCTCACATTACAAGAAAGGAAGATGGACAGTGGCAGGAAGCATTGCAGAAACCTGGAATCTTCAGGTGTCAAGCAGAAATGAGGAAGGAGACTACAATTTAGATGGCCGGTTAAAATACTGTCAGCAAAACTGTGGCTCAGGTTTGCACTCCTCCCCTACTTCCCAGTATCACATTCATAGCGGAGGTGTTTACCACAATTGGATGCTGGAGAACCAGCCCTGAAAGCTGACTGTGCTTGGCTAGGTGGGGCTGAGGCTTCCTGAGTAAGGACTGTTGCAGTAGAGTTGAGCATTCTCGTATTGGTTTTGCTAAAGGTAATTGAAAGTGGAGTAGGCATAACTTCCTGGTTGTTTTCCTTAAGCACACAAAAGAGAAAGCTGCCAGTAGATATATCCATCCCTCAAAAGAAGTAAATATTTCGGTATCCTTATATTAGAGAGGAAAATAACTTACATTATTTAATTAACCCTGCCTTTGATTCAAAACGATAAACAAGCAAGAATCTCAAGGCAAATGAGAAAAATGGTCAACACTAAAAGGAGGTGCATGAATGCTAACAGAATAACTCAGCATAGAGGAAATGTATAATTTAGAGAACAGAAGAGAACCTAAATAATATGTTTAGTGTACAGTGATATTTGAGAAAATAGGGAATCCAAATTTTGGTACAAAATTTTGCCTGAAGAAAAATACACTAAAACATCTGTAAGAAAATGATTGATAAAATATAATATAAAGAAAACAAATTAAACACTACAGAATGATGGAGTTAAGGGCTATGAGGAGGATGAGATTTGATAAAAATCTTGTACATACTATATCAATCCACACAGACTAAAGCGTATTTCATAAGAATACCAAAAAGGAAGACTAGAGGAAACAAAAAAACCAATTAAAGAAATGCTAAAACATATCCCAGATAAAAAAACTATACATTTCAGTTAAATGTTACTGTTGTGGGAAAATTATTAAATACACACACAACTCTGACACTTAGACAAATTTTTGTGAGATTTCTGGATACCAAGATTAAATAAAAGCTCCTAAAATTTCCATGGAGAATAAATTTGTTAGTAATAAAAAAAAATCAAACTAATAACAGCAATATTATCAGCATCACTGTTAGTGGACAGACGACAGAGCAAAGCCAGCCTTCAAATTTCAAGGACGAATGCTTTGAAACTGAGGATGTATAACCAGTCAGTTATCAAGCAAATGTTAGAGCAGAAAGCACAATAAAGACATTTTCAGAATGTCAAAGATTGAGATACTTTCCACCAAATTATTAAGTCAAATAAATACTTAAGAATTCAAGAAAAAAGAAGGCATAGTATTCAACACAAATGGCAGTGCAGTGCAAATAAATCCCAACATGATAAATTTGTAGGAAAAAAGAGGTTAATATGAACTAGAATATTTAAGTGATATAGACGCAAGATCAATGTTCCTACTGTCGTCAAGTAAAAAGACAAAAATACATTTGAAAAAAGGATCTGACAAGAAGTATAGCATCCAGCTTTGAAAATAAATTTGGCATGAACCCTTGATGTAAAGAAAACAAAGAATGTTTAACTGCATTCGATCTGTAATTGATGACTGTGCATAATATAGTTATATTACTTTATAATTTAATAGTTATGTAAAGTCAATTTATAATGATATAAAATATAATTATGTTAATTCATAATATAAAGCTGGGTAGTTAATGAGATACAAATAAAATATATTTTATCCTATATTACAAACCTTGTCCCAGGGACAGAAAATTCACTAAGTATTCTTAAAAGTTGATGTATAAAACATTTCCAGTAAGCATTAGAGTGATATTCAGCCAGAAACCAATGGCACACAGGCATTCATTCTGATTGATCAGTCCCTGTGACCTATACCTTGATAAATATGGTCAGTATCACCCAAGTATACAGACATAGTATTTAGAGCTTTGGTGGTAAGCATCAGAAAGAAAAATTAAAGAAATAGTTCAAAATTGATATGACAGGAATGAGCTTTGGGAAGAATGCAGAATAAGAGATGCTTTAGTAAATCGCCCAGATTGCCCTATGTCTAGCGATGGGATCAGCTTGAATTTGACATTTGCTATTTTGTACCCATAAAGTGATTATGCTGAAAAGCAAGAGGAAGGCACCACATTGACATTGAGGGAAAAGATACAGAGCCTTTTAAAAGTCTATATTGGGGCCAGCCCGGTGGTGCAGCGGTCAAGTTCGCACGTTCTGCTTCTGCGGCCCAGGGTTCACCAGTTTGGACTCCAGGTACAGACCTACAGACTGCTTATCCAGCCATGCTGTGGCAGGCGTCCCACATATAAAAAGTAGAGGAAGATGGGCATGGATGTTAGCTCAGGGCCAGTCTTCCTCAGCAGAAAAGAGGAGGATTGGTGGCAGGTGTTAGCTCAGGGCTAATCTTCCTAAAAAAAAAAAAAAGTCTATGTTGATGACTTGGACTCCAAGGTACTTGATGATTTCTGTATTTTCTGTTTGTCAGGATTGAGCAGGAACAGCTATGCTGGCTGGACCGTGAGTTATTTTGTTTTAGTGACTGTTAATGATTGCATTGGCCAAATCCACCACATACAACAACCTAACAGAGGCTAGTTTTACATTTTTTATAGAGAAGAAAAACGCAATTAATAGGTTTCTGGTAAGTCTGTTTAACATAAATTCATGATTTAATATAAACTAACATCATCAACAAAATTAGCAAAGACCAGATATTGACCCATATTTTTCTTTTTAATTATACAAATAACTCTTGAGGTTGGGGTAAATTTCACATTGCTCCTGTTATTTCATTAAGTCCTTGAATCACTTAAGCTAATTTGCTCTACTGAACTTTATTTATTTATCTTTACTACGTGACCAGATTGTGGGTCCCAAACTATGTAACGTCGATTAATTTCAATGAGAATTTTGTGAGGATGTATGTAGTCTCCTAACAATTTTCCTATATATCCTGGTAAAGGAAGTAACAAAAAAGTGTTCTTCTATCCTGAAAACTACTTTTCTTTGAGATGGGAGGAGGGAGGTTAGGAATACATGTAGAAGTTCAATGAATTATTAGGTCCATACATTGGTAACACTAATGAAGTTGATTTGGGGGAGGGGTCACTGCAATTTGATTAGGCCAAGTTAGACTTCATAATGAAAAGACTTTAAATGTGTGAAGAGAGAGAAAATTCCAATAAGTTATTCAGTTATCCATCTTGAATTTGATCCATTTGGAAACAATACAAGTAAATAAAAAGTGAAATTTCCATTATTAGGGGCTGACCCAGTGGCACAGCTGTTAAGTTCGTATGTTCCACTTCAGCGGCCTGGGGTTCACTAATTTGGATCCCGGATGTGGACATGGTACTGCTTGTTAAGCCTTGCTGTGATAGGCGTCCCACATAGAAAGTAGAGGAAGATGGGCACGGATGTTAGCTCAGGGCCAGTCTTCCTCAGCAAAAAGAAGAGGATTGGTGGCAGATGTTAGCTCAGGGCTAATCTTCCTCAAAAAAAAAAGTGAAATTTCCATTATTAGATAAATCATGAAATGATAAATGACCTAATGCTGAAAATCATCTAAAAATTTAAACTTAAAAAAATAAAATTATATAAATGTATTTTTTCTTATCACCATTACCACTAAACCTTTATAATATTTTGGCATAGCTTTAACATTTTGTAAAACAATAAGCCAGGTGTAATTAATTTCAGTAGAAGTTAAATTCTGTAACCTGGCAATCTAAAATTGTTTCTGAATTTTTGCTTTTTTTTTTTTTTGATATGAGTGTCTGCAAAATCTGCAGAGTGCTATAATATACTATGTGTAATGTTATGTGGTGAATGATGGGGGACACAAAATTAAATAAAGATAAGCTTTTTATTCTGTAACCAATTTTTATGATTTCTATATTCCTTGGATACATGGTACAAAATATAAGTAACACTTATATTGTAGCTTTGTAAGTTTTGAAATCAGGAAATGCGAGTTCTCCAGTTTGTTCTTCTTTTTCAAGATTGTTTTGGCTGTTCAGGGTCCCTTGAGATTCCATATGAATTTTACATGGGCTTTTCCATGTCTGAAAAAAAACATCATTGGGATTTTGAATAGGGATCATGTTGAATCTGTAGTATTTGGATACTATTGACATTTTAACAATGTTAAGTTTTCCAATCCATGGACATGGGATGTGTTTCCATTTATTTATTCCTTAATTTGTTTCAGAAATGATTTGTAATTTTCATGGTATAAATCTTTCACTCCCTTGGTTAAGTTAATTCTTAAGTATTTTATTCTTTTTGATGCTATTTTAAGTGAAATTGTTTCTTTAATTTCCTTTTCAGATTGTTCATAGTGTACATAAATGCAACAGATTTTTGAGTATTGACTTTGTATCCTGCTACTTTGCTGAATTCATTTATTTCTAACTTTTTTTCATGGAATCTTTAGGATTTTCTGCATATAAGATCATATCATCTGCAGACAGAGATAGTTTTACTACTTCTTTCCAATTTGGATGCTTTTTATTTCTTTTTCTTGCTTAATTGCTCTGGCTAGAATATCTAGTACTATGTTCAACAGAAGTGGCAAAAGCAGGCATTCTTGCCTTATTCCTGGTCTTAGAGGAAAAGTTTTCAGTCTTTTACCATTGAGTGTGATGTGATCAAAACAGTGTGGTTCTGGCATAAAGACAGATGTGTAGACCAAGAGAATAGACCGGATAGCCCAGAAAAGAATGGTCACATATACGATCAAATGGTTTTTGACAAGGGTGCCAAAATGGGTAAAGAACAGTCTTTTCAACAAATGGTGCTGGGAAAACTAGCTATCCACATGAGAAAGAATGAAGTTAGGCCCTTCCTTAATTCTGAATACAAAAATTAACTCAAAACGGACCAAAACTTAAATGTATAGCTAACACTGTAAGACTCTTAAGAGAGAACATAGGGGTAAATCTTCATGATGAAAATTCAGAAGAATCCTAGTTCCTTAATTTTGAAATATCTACAATTTACATTTTAACATGTTGGCATCAACCAAGTTAATCAAAATAAATTATTGATTTGCAGGGGGAAAATGAAGAATAATATGAGAACAAGCAGAAATTGATATATAGGTTTTTCCCAGTTCATTTGGTCAAGATATTTGCACTAAAAGGATGCCAAAGCATATTTTCCCAACATTTTAGTGTGCGCTCTGAAGATACAGCTAGTATTTACTTGTAAATGCAACTTTACAAAAACTCTTTGACATTAGAATACTAATATCATAATACTATTTCATACAATTTTTTTAAAATAAGGAATTAAGATCTATCTTTTACTTTCTATTTTTTCCATGCCTTTATTTATTAATCCACCAAAGACTGTCATTTTATTTGGTCTACCACTCTCCTCTGCCTTTTTTTTCCACTCCACTGTCCTTCAGCAGAATTTCCTGTTCCACTGTGGTGAACATGTCTCATATACACTTTTCCTCACAGTGCATAATCCAGACAGTGTCATGTCAGAGATGGGAAAATGCTTTAACCACATTTAACACTTGCTTCCCTACTGACATTTAATGAAACTTATTTTGATGAATATTTTCTTTTTTTTAACTGTTTAGTAGCCAATAAAATGTTTTATAATTTAATAGAATAAAGGTTCAAATATAAAAAGAGAATTAATTTAGAAATTATATACTATAAACATTATAGATGAAATGTGCACTTTTCAAAATTATTTACATAAATACTGTTTGTCCTCTGTATCTTCAGGTTCCGCATCTGTAGATTCCATGAACCTCAGGTAGGAAGGACTAGGATGGTTTGTCTGGACTAACAGTACAGAGGTTTTTTCTTGTCATAATTCCCTAAACAATACAGTCTAATGACTATTTACATGGCTTTTACATTGTATTAGATATTATAAGTAATCTAGAGATAATTTAAAGTATATGGGAGGATATGCGTGAGTTATATGCAAATACCATACCACGTTATAATAAATACAACTACGTTTTAGACATATTGTAAATTCACAATTAGTGAAATTCAGTCTTAGAATTATCTTTAAAGATCTACAAAACCAACCTGCTCATTTGATAGAAGGAGAAAGAAAGTTCCAGATATACCAAAAGCCTTAAATCAAGGCAAATGACGTAGGCAGGTCTAGAACGAAGTCTTTCTTCCAACTCCTATCACTGCCCCTCCTCCAATTTGCCAGGTGAAGTACTATACAATGCAAATTCTAAAGATGGTTAATCCCAGCACAAGATGTGTCTCTCATTGACTCATGTATTCATTAAAATATTTTTAATATATTTCCTGATGAAAGCAAATACATTCTAGCTAATTACAAAAGTATACAGCAGGTCTATATGATGTTGCTTCTCATTTGTTTCTTTATATAGCTGTCCAAAGATGTTCAAAATGTGTGCTAAATTCCTGCTTCAGTAAGATATTTTACAGGAACTGTTACAATCGTGAAGTTTGAAAGGTTTTCTATAACCTGATATGGAGAATTACTTGGATTACTGTATATTTATTTGGCTCCTTTCTCTGTCTGTCTCTCTGTCTCTCTCTCTCTCATACATACATAGACACACACACACACACACAAATATACTCAGAAGGAGAAAGATTGTGAGAATATGAGAAAGGGATTGAGAGAGGGAGGAAAGAGAAACTGAACTTATTGCTGGTACCAAGATTTTGATATATCACAATATTTCCTTCTATCTTTTGTTTGACATATCTTTATTGACCCAATTGAAGTGCCAAATGCCAGTCACAGGGACTTTTATGTATCACAAAGGATTTGGGGCTCACTCTAAACATTTATGTAACGTTAAAGTTAGTTGCATTCTGGACTTAGCTATGTGGCCAACTTGTGGTGTGCCCATGAGCATGTAGTATTGGTATTACACTATTTCCATAAGTGTAAAAACAAGAGATTTGTTTCCACATTCATTCAGCTCAGTAGTTTTTTTAAAAGCATAATGTTGAATGGATTCTGCAGCTGCTGTCAATCTCAAAGCATCATGATCAAGTAGTGATGTCTGCTTGGCTGTTAGAAAAGAGAAAGATGACATGTACAGTTTGTTATGATTCCAGCTAGATAGATATTACTTCAATTCTCTTTTATTTGTAAACATAAAGCATTCATTTAAAGGCAAAAATATAACTAGATCTAAATTGCATTTTGGGAACCCATATTCCCTACTGGATTTAATTCATTTTTTGTTCACTCATTCAATAAACACTAGGTTGCAAATTCTAGGGCTTGCTATTTCCACTCCTACTCTTATAACTTATGTAGATCTGTCATCGTCCTCCCAATTTAAAGCACCTAAAATGTGCAAGATCCTAATCGGATTTTAAAATCATAAATTCCTTGACCAGTCCCTCAGAAGCAGAATTTCTTTCTGCCAGCTTAATTGTCATAGATAGCATGGAATAAAGGCTCGAAAGACAGAAGAGTAAGTAATGGGAAACTCCTACATCATTTTGTGCCCAAATATTTTAAGGGTAATTTAAAAGAAATTGTGCCCCTAACAGGTTGTTTATTCCTTATTACTGACTCTGAGTTTGATAACATTCCTTTCATCTTTTTGTCTCCTTCCAAGTTTTTTACTTCAGTTTGAAATACTTAGAAATTACCTTGTCTTGAAAACCACTTTGTGCTCTTGAAAGGTTTTGAAAAGCTTAGTGGTTTCCTATTGTTCTTAATTGCTTGAAATGCAGGGAAATGAGTAAAAGAAATCTCTTATTTCTTTGAGATGATTCCCTTTCCATTTAGAGATCTTTGCAGAATTTATGGCACTTTTCCACCATTTTATATAATTGTATTTATTATCATATAACACTCGAGTGACCACTTAGACAATGTTAAACTAACAGACTGTGATCCAAGAATAAAACCACTCAGTTTGATTCAGAAAGAAATGTATATGGATATGTATATATGTATGTACCCATATACACACATATAAATACATACACATATCATATAAAACAATACATATAAACACATACATATATAGTATTAAAATCAGAATTATTAGTGTATTTTTCATAGACTCTTTTCACATTGCAATGGACTTTACATTATTCTTTCATATAGACAATACAATCAGGACTCTTGGCATAGACTTGCAACCCTGGAGACCTTTGCAAAAATTTCTCTATTACTTCAAAGGAATGGGCAGCTATTGGATTACAATTAAATTTAGGTAGAAATTGAAAGATGATATTTCAAGTTTTCAATATCAAACTGTAAGCCTAAATATGATAATCAAAGCCTGAATTAGATTTTGTGTTAGATTGGTAGATATATTAGAGAGTAGAAAATCAGGTTGACATTTTATCAGTAGCTGCTCTTCTCATCAGAACTATTTTGCTCTACATTGCCCACATTTATCTTGCTCTCCTACCAAAGGACATCACACTAGAGAAAACTAATATTTATGTTAAATTGGCAACATGCTTATGGTAAAGAAAAGTGCATACTGAAGTAGTACCTTTACTTAACAGAGAAATTAATTGCATATTGAATTATTTGGAACACATTGATACTAATATTCTCCTTTTACAAAGATTTCCTATTTGATTTTTGCACTTTAATATTCTTCCCATTACTGTGTAAATCTCCTCGGTATTTATTTGATCTGGAAATATTCATATTTATATTTCTTCCATATGCCAAAATATCTGTGACAATGTGTGAATTATAATTTAATTCATTATCATGATAAAGGAGATGTATGAAAATCAGCATTCTGCAAGCATAATTCAAAAATTATTTGCTTTTCATTAATTTGAATTCAGTCAGTACTATGTTTTAGTAGCTAAAACCACAATTATTTTTTAGAGATTTATATTAGACTTACTATATTCCCTTGCTTCTCTGTTCCCTCATCTCTTCATATGTCTCTTTCTCTTGATTTAATCATAAGTGTTTTCTTTTTCAGAATTTAGTAGAATAGTCATATATTCAATCACCTACTTAGGAGGCTTTGTTCAACTGAAATGACTCACTGGGTGCCATACTGTTGGATAGACTCTACTGTTGAATATCGCAATCCATTCAGACATTTAAAAAGTGGACATAACCATCATAACCCTAGATCTGACATTTTCAGGGAGTCTGATTTTTAGTTGGTACTTGTCTATCAATGGCTTTTCATTTTATTTTTTACAAGTTGTTAGTAAGAAACAGCTGTTTATATCTATACTGCTTCTTCCTTAATTTGTGGACCTTATTTATTCTCCAGTTCCTTCTCTCTCCCTTCCCCATCTGTGCACCTTTGCCTACTCTTCCCTTCCTTTTCTCTCTTCCTCCTCCTCCTCTTCTTTCTTTTTTCTAGTTCTTTACCAAACACAGATGAATGTAACTAACCCATGGTATTTATATATTGTTTTCTAACCTTTTTACCAGGGGCTGCATGATTATTAGCTTTATGGCCTGTCTTCAATGTTATCACAGCTAACATTTTGCTGAAATTTGTCATTCTATAATGTGGATCTCCCTCTTTCAAAGCTCTAATATCTGTTTCTCTAGAGCTTGTCACTCATCCCTAAGTCAACGTCACATATTTTAAGTTTGAGTCATGGAAACTCTCCAATTTGAGCAATAGCAGTCAGGAAAGACTAAGATCTGCTGCAATAACAAATAATCTCCACTTCTCAGTGGCATAGCCCAACAACAATTTATTTCTCACTCCTGCTACTTATTCAATATGTGACAACAGGGGCCTTCTGCTGATTGTAGTCACTGGAAACCCAAGCTGAAGGAAGTTCTTTCTTGACACGTGCTTTCACAACCACCACAGCAGAATGAAGAAGGTGTGATCAATTTCATGCTGTCTCTAAATCTTATGCCTGAAAGTGACACTCCCCACTTTTACTAACATTTTATTGACAAAAGTAAATAAGAGGCTAACTTTTAAAAGTGCAGGAAAACATAATCCTTTTTGATGGTTCTAATTAGCTTGTTCATTTTCCTACTATTAAAACTTCTCATTTACTGTTTTTATAATACTAAAATACAATTGTTTTGAACAACATAGAGTTATTTAAACCTAACATTTCATTGTTGCCACCAAAACAACTTTTGAAAAACCTATACATAGTTGGTATATACCTATAAATAAATATAGATCAAATTTACAAAGCTTACCAATATTTATCGATTGCTTATATAGAAGAGCTGTGTTCTAGTACTTATATAACAACTCTGTAATGGAAAAATTTCACAATTGAGGAAGAATAAATGTTTTTAGACACTTGTGTTGCTTCCATTAGCCATGTCCATGATTAAATCAAGAAATCTTAATTTATTGACCCTTTTCTTCTTTCCCATAACTCTGTGATGCTTGATTTGTTATCATTTTAATACTAGAGTAATTGGTACAATTACGTGGCAATTGGACCATGCTTTGAAATTAGTCCAATCTCTTAAGTATACATTGACCATAAAACATATACAAGGCAAGGCACTAATGCTCTCCTCTCTAGTTTCTGAAACTAGACTTTCAGTATCCCCCTGGGACTTGTGGTCATGTTGAGACAAGGAAAAACACATACACTTGTTTGTTGAATTTCTACCAGAGAAATGCGTTATGGTGGGAGGAGAATTGCCTTTCACTATATCATTTACTGCGGTTTCATCTCATTCAGAGAATCTGGAAGATCATGCAAAGAAATAACTACCAAGAACACTTTCTGTTCTCCACATTAGTGAGTGCAAAAGAGCATGGAAAGCAACTGGCTGGAAAATTTCCCTAAATGCTTCTTCATAATCATAATGTACAATTAAAAGTTAACAAAGGGAAGACAGTAATTTAAATTATGTTTTGATAACTAACGATTAAGTTTATAAGTTTTCCCATGTGTTAAGATCAACTGTCCCCTTTAAAAAGTTCTAATGGGAAAGCAGTATTATAGTATTTTTATAACACTCTATAAGGAATTGTAGTTGTAGGGAAATTATAACTTTTTTAAAACCTTGACAAATAAAACTTATATTATTTGTACTTAGAGATCTTTTTCATTAACTTATATGCAAAAAAAATGTGTCTTTGCTTCATTTTGGGATAATCAACAGCATTCTGAGAGAGAATTTTTAAAAACAACCTAGGTGTTTGAAATATGCATATACTCCCTTGTTAGTGAACAAATCAGAGATATTAACAACTATACACAGTTTATTCATCTGCTTTTATAGGATAACAAATGATTAAAGGTAGTATTTTAGGCCACAGAATAAAGAGCACAATAAAATAATATTTCATGGTTTCTTCAAATGTAGCAATATACAAATCAGGGTTTCTTGACTAACATTTGCTTTTAGTTCTTGTCATTTTAACTCTGGGGCACATTTTCTATTATTGAAGGTCATTGAATTTGATAAAAAAAAAAAAAGATGCAGCAATAAATAGACTTGAATTAGCTAACAGTGACATTGACGATGAGTGTTTTATGAACCTTCTCTGCTGTTAAGCTGCCATCAGCGCTTCAGATAATATGGACAAGTGTTATTAAAATTGGCTTCATGAGGACCACACTGAAATTAAGCAATACAGTTAAAACATTATGTAAAAAAGCCAAAGCGTGTATGACTAGAAGTACATGTAGGAAGAGTGATGAAAATAACCATAACTGTATTAGGGCATCAAAATACAAGTATTCCAAGTATGAGATATCATTAAAAAGTTTCCTTGGGAAGCGTTCATGGTATTCATAAGGATAGATGGTGAAGCTTATGAATTTTTTTAAGTGTGCTAAATTATCAAATAAAGACAAGAAAATTTTATCAAAGCTATCTTATATTTCATATTTGGAAATTGAACATGGCACTAATAGAATATCAAATTCTCCACTAACTTTATTGCCACCTATACTTGTATAGAGTTTCAAGTTTAAAACCTGTAATGAATGGAAGATTCTGAAGTTCATCAGGATACCCTTATTTACCGTTAAATCAATATATGTGATCATTAGACGTGAGAAAAAGGAGATCAAAAATCAGTTTGCAAATCCATCCAAAGTCTACACTTAGCTTGTCTTGTGATGAAGATATATAATGACCAGTTTCCTAATTGCTAAGAGATGAATTAAATTGGGAAAATTGTGGGTACAAAGCAGTGCTACCAGATGCTGCAATTCAACTGATGTCAGTGTGTCTCGGTTCAAAGCCCAGCTCTGTTGCTCAGTAGCTGTGTGACCTTGGGATGGCTAGCTAACCTCTATGCCAGAGTTTTCTCATCCATAATTGGAAATAATAGCCACGCCTAGCTCATAAAGTAGTTAAGTGGATCAAGTGACTTCATATTTGTCAAGGATTTATGTGTTTGACACATGTAAGTGTTACATAACCGTTAAATCAAAATAAATAAAATAGGTCTGTCTCAGACATAAAGGAGTGAACAATATTTAATAGAAGTATGATCAAGTTTTGAATAGAAGGAAATCCAAAGCCAAAATTTGTTTAACACAGCAGAGTGAAATAGACTAGAAGTTGCAGGGTTCCTAGGTATTGTCCCCTGACCTGCCAGTGAGGAGCTGGAACACTTTATAATGGGTTGATACGTCTTCTTATGATGAGTGAAAATGCTCTCTTGCCTTTCTTTTGCATAAACGTGGTCAAAAAGGTCTGTGGGTTTTTCTTGTTAATTTGCTTAGGGCACCTTCTTCGGAAAAATTAAGAACCAACTGACATCCATCACCAGAGGGAACTAAGACTTTGAGACCACCTGCTACTAACTTTGACACATCAATGCCAACCTTTTGGAAAGTGTGTAAGCCACGGGGGGTAGTGACCAGGTGTGCTGGCATATTTTGCTGCTTCATTTCTGTGTTTGATCTGATTAAAGTGCAAGCAGGCTATTTTAGGAATTCTTAATTTTTGCTGAATGCATTTCTAATGTGATGTTCCACTGGTTATTCTTGGAGAGAAGTCTAAAAATGGCTTCATTGGAGGACAATTTTTCAGAAATTCCTGCTTTTGTTTTCATTTTAGAGCTTTGCTTTTAAATAGCAACTCTCGTTCTTTCCTTGGCACTCACTTCGCACTTATCTCTATTATCATGTCTACCATATAATATTTTAATTGTCTGTCTCTGTCATTTTAAATTCAATTCCTCAAAGATAAACTCTATTATTCCTTATATCTGTTTTAGAATAGCTCTGTAAGTGTGGCATAAGTGGAATATAGCCCTGCAAGCCTGATAGAGGAGAAGAAAATTAACTACTAGACCAATCATCAAAAACCGTCTATGGAGAACTGTTACTCTGCTTGCAAACTATTATAACTCTGTTATTAGGTGACATAATAATAATATTTACCTAATAGTTGGTCAATTAATTACCTAATAATAGTAATAAGGATATACTAATATGCTAATATCCAAGTAGAATGTCCTCAGACTGGTAAGCAAGAATACTCCATAATATTTCCTTAGATCTAAATTAAGAGTTAGGTATTATGTTACAGAGAGGAGACTGGAAAAGACATTGTGATTTGGGGATAGAAATCCTTTAAAGATTTCTCTCCAGATTGGGTTTTTAGTGAGATTTTTCTTGTTGTCCATGGGTAATTGAGGGACTATAGGCAAAGGGGATCAAACAGACCTCTGCCTCTAAAAGGAACAAAGCTATTTGGTTGAATATTGGTCCAGTAAGGCCCGAAAAGAATCTCTATTACACCTATCTTATTTCTTCCTTTTGAATGCATTTTATTGAAAAAACTCCATGTAATTGTAACTTTATCTTCTCCATACTCCACTGTAATGAATAGGGACAGTTTTGTATAACATCAAAATTCTGAATATCATTAGAACTCCACTCCTCAAGTCAAGCCTGCTTCGAGCATAAAAACTTGAGCAAGAGAGGAGGGACCCATGTGCACTGTCTTCCTTTTTGTCCCACGTCAATTGCTTTGACTTCTTTCAAAAGGATGGTTTGGATGAGGATGTGTGAGGTGAGGGTAGGAGGCAGGAAAGGAACAGAAAAGGTTTTATTTGGTTGGTATCTCTTGGCTGCAGCAGATTTTAAAGCTTATTCTATTTTCATGGGGCACATTATTCCTGGTGAGTAATAAGTAAAGCAGCCCCTGCTGTCTGGGAACTAGTCTAACACACAGATAGGCCATAATCTTGTTACAAGCTTGTCTAACACTCATGGCTAAGGTCTCGGTGTCATTTCACGTTGGCCTGACTCTCACAGCTAGGTCATGTTATTCTCCTGATAGACACAGGTTATCTCCCAGAACATCAACATCAGACAAGATCACTTTGAAAACATGATAAAGGGAGACAGAAATAAGATTACTGTGCAACCAAAAAATGCCAAATGCTCCCTCTCTGCTTAAATTAGTAACTGCTAGTAATTTACTAATTATAGTTTTGTCTTCAATTTAGCCAGACCTTTCCACAGATAAGATTTATTCAGATACCCACTCATGAAATTGCTCCACTTTCTGATAACGCCCGCGATAGAGTGAATCCCAGCTCCTTAGACCCTTTCCAAAATTACCTAACCAAAGGGTAAATTGAATTATAAGGTCTTTCTAATACCCTCTTCTTGAGATGCTCCATGGTTCTCCATAGTAAGCAGCTTCACACTATGCAAAGAATAATAAACTCAACTTGGTTAACTACAGATGTGTTTTTGGTAGTCTTTGGCTAATGAGCATTGACACTAGGCTCTCCAGAAATCCCTCATAAGTGGGGATCTCCCACGTGCAGTTCTCTTACATAGGTAGAAGTTTCTTCTTGTTAGCCTCTTAATGCAATTATATCAAGACTCATAGGCCTTTCCTTGATATTTCCACTAGAATGTCTAATTGGCATTTTAAACTTAACATATCAAGTGCTTAATAGTTACAGGCGCCTCGTGACTACCATATTGACAGTGCAGTTCTAGACACATCAGAGTTTCTCTTTACTAATAGAAGTTGACAGGAAGGTACCTGCAAAATTGGTGGTGGGCACCAGGGAAGCTTGGATGTGACAATGAGCTTGAACCAAGAATTAATAATTCCAGGTTCTCAAAGGATCTGTATGATTCATACATAATTTTACTTATGCCGTGATCCGCTCCTTTTCTAATATTTATTTTATGTTTCTTTATTTTGAAAAAAATGTAGCCTCAGTGATACCTCTATCCGCTTTAATTTTATTGCCTTTAGTCAACATAAATAAAAACAAAAACACTAAAAAATTTCTTCTCAAAAGGCACTGTAACTTCTTTTGGTTTATATTCAGTAGTAGAAAATAATGCTGATTTAATAAAATACCCATATATTATAAGTGTAACAAGTTTAATAGCTGAGAATTACTCATACATTTCTTCAAAAATGTAATCTAAAGAATTATTACTTTTCTTGTATTAAGCTATAACTGTTGGATTGGCCCCATGGCCTAGTGGTTAAGTTTGATGTGCTCTGCTTCGGTGACCTGGGTTCAGTTCTCAGCGATGGACCTACATCACTTGTTAGTGGCCATGCTGTGGCAATGACATGCACATGCAAAATAGAGGAAGATTGGCACAGATGTTAGCTCAGGGTGAATCTTCCTCATCAAAAAACAACAAAACAAAAAAACCCTGTTCATGTTCAACCCCAAATTAATATTTATAGAGTCACTAATCAACTTTGAATGTTACATGTTTCCTGACAGCTACTCTTCTATTTTTATTAGTGGAGCCATCCTTATTTGGTTTCTGGAACCAAAATTCCTGAAAATTTTGGTAAATTGGTAAGCATTATTATAATATTTAACCTGTCCAGACTTGAGTAGTTTTAACACATAATGCAAACATGTAAATATAACATTGCCTTCATTTTTAACAGTTATCACATTACTTCTCAGGAAAGGGCTATAAATAAGATTTTCTTTCCGTCAGGAAGTATTTGATCTGTACCTAAATCATATTCATATTCCATATAGTATTTTTTAGTAATTGAATAAAGATTTTAAACTTTGTTAAGCTTAAAAATATAGCAGATTAAAGTCAAGTGGTAATATTTTAAAAGAAGCTAAATAACTTACTTTTGAGAAATTTCAGAAAAATTTTTATAAATTTATGAATTTCTGCTCTTTGCACTCAATCTCATCTTGCCCAGACCTTCAGAATTAAACTGTCATGAAAAAGAGAATGATTTAACAAATGTACACAAGTCATAGATAATGGGATATGAGAGAGTCTAATCCCAAAACTAATCTATGAAGAAGACATTTCTCTATATTGGGCTTTAAAGTTACATTGGCAGGCTCTTGCTTCCTTGTCTTCTGAAAATGCCTCTACTGGACTTCATGAGATGTGGATTATTGTAATGATGAGCGGGATAGGAAAAAATTAAATGGGAAGAGATTAGAAAATTTTGAAATGGAACTCTTGGTCAAAATACGGTTATTAAAGCCAGGCTTTCTTGAGTCATTACATTTCTTGTCCGTCTTAATGTGCAATGTTGTTCCTGCTGGTGCCAAACTGATGCAAGGAATCATGCTTATTCTTGCTTCTCTACATTACCCTGTACTCTGGCAAAGAAGAAAATCAAAAGAGGAGCAGCTCTTGATGGTGAAATCATGTCCTAATGTTGATATCTTATTTTTGTGTTAATAAAGACAGAGCATTTTCAAAATTGCAGTAATGTATTCTTGTTTCTTTTTTTCACTAAAATTTGTGATGTGAAGTATTCTTCAGTTATTTGATAAGGATTATTTTTTTTATTTATTTATTTTTTTAATTTTTTAATTTTTATTTTATTTTTATTTTTTTTTTTAAGATTTTATTTTTTCCTTTTTCTCCCCAAAGCCCCCCGGTACATAGTTGTGTATTCTTTCGTTGTGGGTTCTTCTAGTTGTGGCATGTGGGACGCTGCCTCAGCGTGGTCCGATGAGCAGTGCCATGTCCACGCCCAGGACCCAAACCAACGAAACACTGGGCCGCCTGCAGGGGAGCGCACGAACCTAACCACTCGGCCACGGGGCCAGCCCCTGATAAGGATTATTTTTAATGAACAGATCTATTACTAAAATAGCCAAAAATAGGGTAACTTTATATTGTTTTTCATGATTTTAACAATACTTTTCACCGAATTTTTTTGTGATGTATTATATCTTGGTTCATAACTCTGGTTTATGTTTTTTCTCTTAAGCTACCTTGCACTCTTTACCCTTTTTTAAATAAAAATTGTGACTAACTCATTTTCTAAATGATTGTAATTAAAATTAATGATACTAATAACAGGCTATAACTCAAGGTAATCTTCTGGATTTAAGATGTGACTAACCCTACAGTCTACCTAACTTCATGACCAAACCTTTGCCAGATTCAAAGACAAGTCTCTTAACTCACTTATGCAGTTACTAAAATCCAACAGCTGTTCATTGATGGATTCAATTAGGAGAGTGATGCTGGAATTTATGCATTAGTTCCAAGGTTCTTGTAAGGAGAGACTAGAATGTATTTTTAACACGAATTTTGTGAAATGATACTTCTAATTTAAAAATACCGCTTAAGTGGCACACTTCTCAATATTCGAACCAGGACAGAACTCCAGTACTCCTTTTGAGTATTTGAAGGATTCTGCTGATGCACACACTCTAATCTATTGACTCCAGCTGATTATCTTTCTTTGCTCATCCTGAGATAGATCTCGTTCACCTATGTACGTTTATAAGAGCTTGTTTTTTCTGCTTGTCGTATCTCTGGCATCTGTATCATTTATTTTGTCCATAAGAATCTGACCAAACTCTTAGTCTAATGTCCTCAAAGAGGATACTTCAAGTTTGATTTTAAAATTTTAAATATATTAAAAGCAAAAATATTTCATTTCGGTTCAGTGGTGAAAATTATCACCCTGATTTTGTAGCTTAGATACTCAAAGCAGTGACAATCATTAAGTAAAACTTATTTAAGGACCAGAAACTTGCTCAACCTTCTCTTCAGTCTCTTGTGAGTTTAAATAATGTTGCTACCAAGTTCAGAGATTAGAGATCTTTTGGAGTTTGGTAGAGACAGCAGTCATTTCATATTGTGACCTAATGCCATATATTCATATTGCTTATGTGAAGAAATACTATATACAACTTACATGAAACTTATGGAAATAAAGAATTTTAATATCAAATATTTCTCAGTGACTATGCAGAGTGATAAAAAATGACCCCAAATTCTTACCCTAGCTTCAATTTTATCCTAGTTTCACTTTAGGTAATTTTTTTTGGTCTTGAATTTCTTTTTCTTATTTTTTGGCAATTTAACATTAATATGGTGAGTGGTGATTTTGTGCTATTTATAGTGTGTGATATTCTCTGAATTTCTTTTATCTGTGGTTTGTAATCTGTCATTAAGTTGGGAAAATTTTTAACCATTATTTCTTCAATTATTTCTTCAGGCCATTCACAATCACTTGTCATTCTGGAGTTCCAATTATACGTATTTAGACAATTTTATGTTGTCTCATGTTTCTTGGATGCTATCCTCTGTTCTTTTTCCTCATTCTTTTTTCTCTTTGCATTTCAATTTGGTTAATTTCTATAAGTTATCTTCAAGCACATCGATTCTTATCTCGACTATATTGAATGTATTGATACAGCCATCAAAGATCTTCATCTTTGTTATTGTGATTTTGATTTGTCATATTTCTCTTTGATTCTTTCTTAGAGTTTCTATATCTCTGCTGAAATTGCATATTCGATCTTGCACATTGTGTAAATTTCCCATTAGAATCTTTAATATATAAGTGATAGTTATTTTAAATTTCTTGTCTGATATTGTCAATACACGTGTCATATTAGAGTCTGATTTTGTTGATTGTTTTATCTTTTCAAAGAGTTTTTTCTTCACTCTTCATATGCCATGTAATTTCTAGGTGAAAGCAGGAATATTGTTTAGGAAAATGTATTCTGAGGCTTAAAGCTTAGAGATGAGTCTGCCTTTCTTCCTGCTAGGCCTTTAATATGAGGATTTGTGTTAATGTTGTCAGCATAGGGGCTGGATTTGAAGTTGATTGTTGCTATCGTTGCCAATGTTGAGGTTTTGTTATACTAGGGGACCAGTGATTTCACATTCCTCTGGTACCTGGTTTTGGTCTCTACATGGCTTTGGATCTTTCTTTTGTGTTGCTCTCCAGAGAGACTCCATCTGTTGCAGCATTGCTGCCTGTATTTCACTGTTAGCTTTACTCGTCTTGTTATGTGGTGGTGTGTGATGATGGGCTTATCATGTGTAAAGATGTAATTTATATCACAATATTAGCATAAACAATAGAAGAGCTATATTGGAGCAAAATTAATTATATTGAATTAAGTTGGGCATTACTCCAAACTAGAATGTTTTGAGTTAAGATGCTAATCATAATCCCCAGGGCAAACAATAAGAAACTAACAAAAAATAT
Source organism: Equus asinus (assembly GCF_041296235.1). Classification (NCBI taxonomy): domain Eukaryota; kingdom Metazoa; phylum Chordata; class Mammalia; order Perissodactyla; family Equidae; genus Equus; species Equus asinus. The sequence goes on from NC_091798.1 coordinate 68,422,664, forward strand.
AGTAAAAGAAATAATGAGACATTAAAATGGTATACTGTAAAATATCTGTTTAACAAAAAAAGGCAATAATGGTGGAATATAACAAAGAAAAGCATAAGGCATATGGAAAACAAATATCAAAATGGCATATACAAGTTTTACCTTTCACCAATTGCATTCAATGTAAATTGACTCCACCCAAGATATGCATTTAATTCAGTGATACCTGGATGAGATTGGAAAATTTCCTATATGTAATATAATATCCATTATTAATGATGATGCAAACTCCTAATGTATTTGTATCATAAGAACAAAAGAAGTACATCCAGAGAATGCTAAGGAAAGAAAGTAAATAGCCCTATTTAATGAATGGAACAGAGGTTCATTTAAAGAATGTTAGAGAAAGAGATTCTTATTTCTTTTTAATATAAATCCAAATGTTGAGATAAATTTCAGTACTATTTTAAAATATAAGACAAGGAATCACTAATGATACACAGGGTAAGCTGCTTGCACCTAGCAAGTCAGGCTGTGGATCGAATTTTCGTAAAGCAATAAAGTTAGTGAGAATGAATGAAATGAAATGATGTTGTGAGTATCCCAGACAATATCCCCTCAACAAGAATATTGCACAGGACTTCTATTCAGTCTACACTACACTGCTCTCCAGTGATGAGAAATGTCTTTTATGGAAGCAAAGTGTTTATATCTGTACTCCCTAAAACATATTTTTAGGTTGTAGAAACAAAAAACCACAGATCTGAATAGACTTACTTTATATTCTACTAATCTAAATACTGTCTGACCTTAATAGGAAAGGATTGAATGATCCAATCTTTTAGGGATAATTTATATATTATTAATAATAAAATATTTATGAAATAAAGATCCAGTAAATTATTATATATTGCATATATTTTATCCATAAAAAATTTTTAATTAAAGAGGATATAATTTGTTTTATTTTTTTGATTATAACTAAAATGTGATTCTGCAAATTTTATCTTGAAAAATAGGAAACAGTATTTTCTAAGTAGGTGATTTAAAAGAGAAGCAAACCATGGAATTAGCTATCACAGCCTAGAATAGAAAGAAAAAAGGTAGCTTTGTTGGGATGTATATGATTGAAAACAAACTAATTCCTTTTTAATTAGACATAATGTTTGAAATGATGAATAAATTTTATTAATATAATTATTGGGATAATAATCATTTGAAACAATTTTTAAGATGATTTAATATTGTCACTAATAAAAAAAAAAATCTTCCTAGGCTTTCTTCCCCTCCACTTGCTACTACCTCAGCTCACGTGAACACCAAGCATCTAATAATAATCCAGATTCGTCCATTATATATTAGATATTGTTCAAGATGCAGATAAATCTCTACTCAGATAACTGACAATATAGCTCAAAATTGTTTCTATTTTTCTTTTTTTTTTAGGAAAAATGAATTGTATTAAGACTGAGATATAGCAGAGATCTTATGGCACCTGTTTAAGAATTCAAAAATGGCAATCAAGATAAATATTTTTATATTAGCTTTATCAAATAAAAGCAAAAACTACGTGTTCTATTTAGATCTCATCTGCCTTATGCTCTTTCAGAAAAGAATAATTTGCAGAGGGAGACCTTATTTATCCCTCACATATTAATTTAAAAATATATAATAACTATGAATACATTCTGCATAACAAGCAAGAGAGGATGCAAACAAGTTCAGATTGTCTCATTAGAAGTCTAGAGTGGAAGATAAAGGTTTTTATTCTCAAGACCTATCCCAGTGCCTGGAACAATAGAATTCCTTAAAAACTCTGTGTAGAAAGGGTGAAAAAAGAGTAAAATTTTAAGGAACTAGTTAAATGAGTTATGTACTCAGTTCTTTAATTCAACACTAAACACATAAAAGTCTTTTGTGGATACTTACTTCTCTTTCTCTAATCCTTTATCATAAAGAATTCAATATATATCAATGTAACTTTCCGGAGGCCAGTTAAAATGTATATAAGATTTCTTTTTCATCTAGCAGCTAGTGTGGTGGCCATTGTAATTAAAATATAACATTTTGCTATTTCTAGAAACCAGCACGTGTACTATTAATGAATATTTGTAGAGCATATTGCTTTTTGGGTCTTATATGCTTTTTCACAAAATATACAAGTTGTCAATACAAACGTCTACACTTCTGAAGTTTTATACTTTTTAATCACAAAACATTTTTATCTGAAGCTAGTGCATTTAAAGTAGTAGAAAATTATTTTTATGGCCTCCAAATAGATGTTTTTTAACAAATACTTTGTGATTAAGGAATTCATCAAATAGCTCAATTAAAATAATTAGTTGATTTAAACAATGGATTCACAAACTAAGCAAAGTTCTTAGCAATACCATCATCTGGTGAAATGCATTTATTTAAATATTTGATTAGTGTTTAACACAGTTCATTATGTGCTTTAGCAATATTGGAATAATGTGCTTAATAGTCTTAGAATATAGCCTTGGGGCATAGAATACTATATTAGAATCTTGGTGCCCTTCTTGGAGATGAACTTAGGGTATTACAACTCCACTTCAAATTGGAGGCTTAAGGAAAATTAATGAGGGACTTAGAGACATTAAGAGGAGAATAAACAAGTAGTCACTCTGTAAACAAAAAATCATCCCAAGTGAGCTCTGGGTTAATTTCTGGTCTTCTTTGCACCCATTGTATAATTAAAACATCTTTGTAGAATATAGAAATGTATTGACACACATATTCAATCCCATTCAAAGCAATTTAAAATTAATCTGAGAAAATATTTCCTTGAATAATTTAGTAATAACAATTTTGTCTTTGTAGAAGTAATGTTATGTTAAAGATCCATGTGACTCATTTACATTTCACGTGATTGGTTTGGTGATTCTTTCTGATTATTCTATTTTGGTATTTCCTAATGAAATCTGACTATTTTATCACTCTTCGGTCCTCAAGTGCCTAGGATAGTTCCTATATATATATAAAGGGATCAATAAAGTATTTTGAGTAAATATTTTTTAAATAGACAAATCTAAGACTTAGGCCAGGATGATGTGGCTGTATGAAAGATAAGCGTCATAGTCTTTCAATAACAGGAAATGGAGACTCTTGATATTTTAGTATTAGCCCATAATCCTCTTCACTATTCCTGGAACCTCAAGAGACAACCCTATTTTCTTCTAAATGGTGAACATCCTCATTGTTGGGGAAAACAAACAAAAAGAAAAAAACCACAACAGAAGAAAACAGGATAGAGACTCAAAGAATGTTTCCTCAGAACCCAGAGCTATCGAGCATGTCAGTATTTAAAATAAAAGTGATATTATTTTAACATTTAGAGTCAAAATATACATTGAGAATTGGTTTCATTGCAGATTCAACATGTATAAAGAAAATGCAAGGGTTAGTGTAAAAATGTTCAAAATGAACACTAATAAGTACAGAGCAGCCACCAGCTGAAAGTTTTCAATCACAATTTTATGGCGGCTCTTATTTTGGAATTGCTCTTGTAAATCAAGAAACTTGTCCAGTTGCTCCAAGTACTTATATTAAACATGGTTTACTTTCTTATTTTTTCTTTTTATAGTTTTTAAAAAATTAACATACTGTTTAAATGTTAATACTGAACAATTTAATTTTTGAAAGAATCAAGTATTCTTTGCTCCTCTCCTCCACATTTTTTTCTATTCTCATCCTCAGGAGCATCATTTTTGGTATTTCAGTTATTTTCTATGTGATTTATACTACTGTTGTGGCTATTGCAATTAAAATATAATATTTTGCTATTTCTACATATTGCAAAATAACATGTACCTCTGCTGCTATCTTCTGACACATTGATTTTCAACTTTATATCTTGACTTCCCATTATGGTACAGCAGGATATGAAACTGGTGGGCTAAGTCATTATTAATTGTAATATGCTTGCAAATCTCACATATTAGTGCTACAATGTGTCATGGTTATTTTTTGTTTACTATTTTTTTAATCATATTTTGAAATTATCATAAACTCACAGGAAGTTGCAAAGATAGTCCAAAGAGGTCCCTTGTATTCGTTACCCAGTTTCTCCAGTGGTTGTATCCTATATATGTAGATTGCAATATCAGAACCAGAAAAGTGAAATTGATAGAAGTATGTGTGTGATTTTACATGTCTTTTATCAAAATGCCTAGCTTCTTGTAACCACCATTGCAATCAAAGTACAGAATTCTTCCATCATCATGGAGATCTCCTTCTAGTGTCACACTAGCCCTCTCTTATGTACCTAACTCATGGCAATCACTAATTTGTCTTTCATCTCTATAATCATGTCATTTTGAGAATGTTATATGAATGTGAGCATGTAGTACGTGAACTTTGGAGACTGACTTGTTTGTTCCCCTCAGCAAAATATCCTTGAGCTCCATCCAAACTGTTGCGTGTATCAATAGTTCATCCTTTTTTTATTGTTGAATGGTGTTCCATGGATGGATGCACCACTGTTTGTTAACTGTTATCTTATTGAGGGATATTTCAGTTGCTTCCAGTTTGGGGCTATTACAAACAAACTGCTATAAATAACCATGTAAAGATTTTTATGTGGACATAAGCCTTCACTTCTCTAGTCCAGGAGTACAATATCCAGCATTTATGGTAAGTATCCTTTTAGTTTTTAAAGAGATTGCCAAACTATATTCCAAAGTGGCTGTGCCGTTTTTCATACTCACCACAATCTGTGAGGGATCCAGTTTCTCCACATCTTTGCCAACGTTTGGTATTGTCGCTATTGTTTATTTCACCTCTTCCAATGGATGTGTAGTGCTATCTCATTATGGTCTTAATTTGTATTTCTATAATGGATACTGATTTTGAAATTAATTTTATGTGCTTATTTTCTACTCATATATCCTCTTTGGTAAAATAACTCTGTCTTTTGCCCACTTTATAATTTTTTTTTTGTTTTTTGTGGTTCAGTTTATATGTATATTAGATCTAAGTCCCTTGTCAGACATATAGTTTGCAAATATTTTATCCAAGTGTGTAGCTTGTCTCTTAATGGTTTATTTCAGAGAACAAAAGCTTTTCATTGTGATGAAGTCCAAATGATTATTTTTTTTATAGATTGTGCTTTTGGTGTTATGTCTACGAATTGCTTACTGTGCCCTAATTCTAGAAGATTTTTGCCTATTATCATCTAAAAGTTTTATAGTTTTACACTTAAATCTGTTTCCGTTTTCAGTTATTTTTTGAATAGACTGTGAGGTTTACATTGAGGTTTGTATTTTTGCCTATGGATATCCAATTGCTCCAGCACCGCTTATTAAAAATACTGTACTTCCTCCATTGAATTGTTTTTACACCTTTGTCAAAAAATAGTTGGACATATCTGTGTGGGTTTAATTCTGGGTCTTCTATTCTATTCCATTGTTCTATGTGTATCCCTTCACCAATACACACAATCTTGATTAGTGTACCTATATCTTATGTCTTGAAATTACATAGAGTGATCCCTCTCACTGTATTCTTCTTTTTCAGAACCATTTTAGCTATTCTAGGGCTTGTGTCTTTTTATATACATTTTAGAATAATCTCATGTAGTTATACAAAAAAATGTTTTTGAGATTTTGATATGAATTGCCTTACATCTGTATGTTACTTTGGAAAGAAATGACATCTCTCCTATGTTGACTCTTCTAATAATGAATACGGTGTCTCTCATTTATTTAGGACTTCTTTGATTTCTTTTACTAGTGTTTTGTAGTCTTCAGCATGCTAGTGCTATATATGTTTTGTTAGATTTACACCTAAGTATTTCATTTTTTTGAATAATTGTAAACGTTATTGTCTTTTTAATTTTGATGTCCTTATGCTCATTGTTAGTATATAGAAATGCAAATGGTATGTGTATGCTGTAATAATGATAAGAGCAGATACATATCTTTGCCATGGTCCCAGTCTCATAGGTAAAGCACTTAGTCTTTCACCATTAATTATGATAATAGCTGCATGTATTTTGTAGATGTTATTTATAAAATTGAGAGTATTTCCTTCTATTTCTAATTTTATGACAGTTTTTATCATAAATTGGTGTTGAATTTATCCTGATTTTTCTCAATTGATATGGTTATGTGATTTTTTTAGACGTTTAATATGATGAAATACACTCACTTTCAATTATTAAACCAACTTTAAATCAGTGGAATATACCTAAGTTAGTCATGATATATAATTATTTATAGAGATTGCTGAAGTCTCTTTGCTGTTATTTTGTTAAGGATATTTGTGTCTATATTCATGACAGAGATTAGTCTGTAGTTTTCTATTTTTGTACTGTTTTTGCCTGGTTTAACCAGGGTAATATTGGCTTCCTGAAATGAATTGGGAAGTATTCTATCCTCTGTTTTCTGGAAAAGATAGAGTAGAATTGGTAGTAATTATTCCTTAAGTGTTCAGTAGAATTTCCCCAGAAGCCATCTTGGCTTGTAGATTTCTTTTTTATTAATTTTATTGAATATGTTAATATCATGGTCTTCATATAAGTATTAGATTTCTTTAATGCTTCTTAAAAATTTTTTCATCTAAACATTCTCGTATTTACACCAAGTTAGAGTTCAGAATGAACTACCACATTTGGAATGAACTGCCACAACAGAAACATGAGACAAAACTGTGAAACTTCTGAGTTATGTGAGATCATCAGTCATTAATGTATACTACAGTAGCCTTATTCCAACTTTTATCTTCCAGGATAAATATTGCCTCTCTTAGGAATATACACTCTATTTTTTTTTTTAACAAATTGACTATGTTTTTTGAGCTGTTTTAGGTTTACAGAAAAATTAGGCAGGTAGCACAGAGTTCCCATATACCACCCCCCACCCCAGTTTGGCCTATTATTAATATTTTGCATTAGTGTGGAGCATTTGCTACACTTAGTGAACCAATTTGATGCATAATTATTGACTAAAGTCCATAGTTTGCTTTTTCTGGTTAACTTTGTATTGTATAGTAATATGGGTTTTGAAAAATGCAAAATGTTATGTATCTATAATATCAGATAGAATACTTTCACTGGCTTAAATATATCCCCTGAGCTGCATGTGTTTGTTCCTCCCTCTCTCTCCCTGAATCCCTGGCAACCACTAATCTTGCATTAATTGTTTTAGTGATTTAATCCTTACCAGTACTCTGTAAAGGATTATTATTGCCATTATTATTACAACCATAATCCCCATTTAATAGATGATGAAACTTGCTGAAGGTCATGCCACCAATAAGTAGTAGAGTCAAGACTTAAAAGCAGGAAATCTGACTACAGACCCCAAACTCTTAATCATTATGTTATACTGCTTCATTAACCATATGAATTAATCTCCTAAGTGACAATGGATTCTTAAAAATTCACTAAAATAGTTCATATCTCGGTTTTAATAATGACAGCTGAAGAAAAATGGAATAGTGGAATGGGGTAGGTATGACAGGAATAAAAGTTTTAAAAACCCTTGTCAATTTTACTATATATGTCTTTTACAGCCTAGGGTCACAGATTCACTAAAGATTAAGATCTAATCACGTGGATTATAAAACGTTTTCCTCTCCTCATGCCTTACCATCACTCATATTTATAACTATACTGTCAGAGGCTGAAACTTTCTATTGTGTCTTTGTTTTTATCTCCCCTATTGTCCTGGGATTCCCTAGGGATTCCTTCTTAAATAGGTTATTGGACTTACAGTTCTTTTAGCTGTAATCCACTGATATGATACAGGACTCTGATGTATTGGGAAACTGCAATTAACACAGTGTCTGGATCACTTTGAGCACACAAAAAATAGAATCTGTTATTAATGGTCATGCTTTGGAGGAAAATAATGCCGTTACAGAGAGTATAGCATGTATTGAAAAACTTTGGATACTAGACACTTCTCATGAATGGAAAGAAAACTGTAAGTCATTACCACACGTTGTGTATCTACATAGCACAATTTTTCAAACTTTCCAAAGTGTTTTAATACAGGAAATGCCTTTAGACCTACTTTTGGAATAATAGAAGATATAAAGAAATTATTCCGCTCTCACCTAACTTAGATTCTTCACACTAACTTACAAACAAACTTAGATGTTCAAAGAAAGAGAATTGCATTCTAATACTCAAAATATTGTCACTCTAGGGGCTGGCCCCATGGCCTACTGGTTAAGTTCGGGAGGCTCTGTTTCAGCTTCCTGGGTTCAGTTTCTGGGCATGGACCTACACCACTCATCAGCGGCCATACTATGGTGGCAACCCACATACAAAACAGAGGAAGATTGGCATGGATGTTAGCTCAGGGTGAATCTTCCTCAGCAAAAAATAAATATATTATCACTCTAGATCTTGTTTCATGCAAAGAGGCTCTATACATAGTGCTGACAGTGCAGTAAATGTACAGCCACATGGCATTACCAAGATTCTGAGTGCTTGATAACCAACCCCCTTGTTCTTAGTGTGAGTGCCTGTGTGTCTGAATTTTTTTAAACTTAATTGAACTGTTTGAATCAGTGTCACAGAGGTTAATATTTGGCTGTGTTAAATCATATGAGATTTAATGTTACAGAAAGTAAACTGACATACATTAAAGCACAGTTAGATCAAATTATCTTTTAAATCAGAACATTTTTTGTTAGATATCTCAAATCAGTTTCCTCAATACAAGTTCAAAGATGCTCTGTATGATCTTAAATTTAAAGAACTGCCTTTATTACCATGTACTTTTTCTGCCTATCTCCGTAAAATACTGGAAGACCTTTTAACCATTTTACACACTTTCCCTCCTATGTTCTTTTGGATCTACTGGGATAAAAATTTAGACTACAGAGATCTGATTTTTCCATCTTGAGTCCTCTTTTGTCTGCTTCATCTTTAATATGATTGATGTTGCTAGATTATGTAATTTTCACTTTATGTAGCAACTATAGTGTATCTTCTCTTCATATTCATCTTTATCTCTTCAACTTGATTTTAGAGAAATATTATAATATTGGAAGCACTAAGTTGTTCCAAACTCACAAATAAGTATAGTATTTACATCTCAAAGAAACATGAATGATGTAATTAATAACAAAATGTCATAATATACCTGATATTAAATTCTACTGGTTTTCAACTCTTGGCTTAGATATTTTTAAGATGTGAGAGGGAGACAAACAAACAGCACACATAATCTTATACACAGTACACTTACAGAAAAACTCCAGAAAAGTTCAGGAACTTATTGTTTTTTTCCTTTTTCTCTCCAAAGCCCCCTAGTACATAGATGTATATTCTTCGTTGTGGGTCCTTCTAGTTGCGGTATGTGGGACGCTGCCTCAGCATGGCCTGACGAGCAGTGCCATGTCCGCGCCCAGGATTCGAACCAACGAAACACTAGGCCACCTGCAGCGGAGCGCGCGAACTTAACCAGTTGGCCACGGGGCCAGCCTCAAGAACTTATTTTTTAATTGATTTATTTAGTAACGTGGGAACCACTACCTTTTACTTGAATGCTCCCATTTTAACTGTAATTTTTTTTGTATTTATTACCGACAAACAGGGGCCTGCTCCATAGATCCCATCTTGAATTTCTTTCTTAGCTCTTCCATTAAAATCACAATAATATCCAGTACATAATACAATCAATAAAGCTAACATACAATAGTGGCATCAACAGCACAGAATATTGAACATTTTATGTGCATGACAAACTGTGCATTTTTTTAATAAAGGCATAATTGACATATAACATGTTTCAGGTGTACAACCTAATGATTTGATATTTGCATATTGCAAAATGATCACCACAATAAGCCTAGTTAACATCTGTCACCATACATAGTTTCAAAATTTTTTCTTGATGAGAACTTTTAAGATCTACTCTTTTAGCAAATTTCAAATATGCAATACAGCATTAATAACTATAGTCAATATTGCTATACATTACCTCCTTATGACTTATTTATTTCATAACTGGAAGTCTATACCTTTTGAGCCCCTTTACCCATTTTGTCAATCAGCTAATCCCAGCCTCTTGTGACCCCTAACCTATTATCTGCATCTATGTTTGTTTCTTTTTTTAAAAGATTCCACATATAAGTGAGATCATACAGTATTTGCCTTTCTCCACTTGACTTATTTCATTTAGCCTAATGCCCTAAATTTCCATCCATGTGTTCTAAATGGCAAGATTTCATTCTTTTTTATGGTCTAACATATTCCATTATGTCTATGTATGTATCTCTCTATATATATTTGTAATATATACCATATTTTCTTGATCTCTTCATCTATTAATAAAAACTTAGGTTATTTCCACATCTTGGCTATTGTAAATAATGCTGCAATGAACATGGGAGTTCATATAGCTTTTTGAGTTAGTGCTTTCATTTTCTTCAGATAAATACTGAAAAGTGAAATTGCTGGATCATATGGTAGTTCTATTTTTAAATTCTCAAGGATCTTCCATACAATTTTCCATACAGGCTGCACCAATATATATTTCCACCAACAGTGCACAAATGTTCCCTATTTCCACATCCACACCAACACTTGTCTTTTCATCTTTTTGAAAATAGCTATTCTAACAGGTGTGAGATGTTATCTCACTGTGATTTTGATTTCCATTTCCCTGATGATTAGTGATGTTGTGCACCTTTTTCTGTACCTGTTGGCCATCTGTAAGTCTTCTTTGGAAAACTGTCTATTCAATTCCTCTGCCCATATTTTAATCAGATTGTTTTTGTGCTGTTGAGTTGTATGAGTTCTTTATATATTTTAGATATTAACTGCTTATCAGATATATGATTTGCAAATATTTTATCCCATTCAGTATATTGTCTTTTCATTTTGTTGATGATTTTCTTTGCTGTCTAGAAGCTTTTTAGTTTGATGTAGCCCCACTTGTTTGTTTTTGCTTTTGGTGTCAGATCTAAAAAATCATTGCCAAGACTGATATCGAGGCGATTACTGCCTGTGTTTTCTTCTAGAAGTTTTATGGTTTCAGGTCTTACATTCAACATTTTAATCCATTTTGAGTTAATTTTTTGTGTGTGGTATGAGATAACGGTCCAGTTTCATTCTTTTGCAGGTAGCGGTCCAGTTTTCCCATCACCGTTTATTGAAGAGACTGTCCTTTCCCCATTGTATATTCTTAGCTTCTTTCTGTGAATTAATTGGCCATATATGTGTGGCTTTATTTCTGGGCTCTCTTTTTTGTTCCCTTGATCTGTGTTTGTTTTTATGCCAATACTGTACTGTTTTGCTTACTATAGCTTTGTAATATAGTTTGAAATAAAGGAGTGTGGGGAGGAAGACATTTCCTCTACTCACTTTAGGTCCTTCTGGCCAGGCTATGAATTTAATTCACATGAGACACCATAACAGGAGAAAATTAAACAAAGCTTAATAATATGTATACATGGGAGAGACTCAGGCAAACTGAGTAACTCGTCAAAATGGCAGAGGTTCTCATCTTAAATATCATCTTCAGCTACAAAGGAGGATGTTGGGAGTGAGGGAGTTGTGTATGGGAGATTACTAGAAAAGAACAGTAAACAGGAGTAAAGTTACTATGCAGATTTAAGTCCTTGCCTTCTGCATTGATGAGTTTTTAGAGAGAAAGTAATCTTCCCTTCTTCCTGGTACAGAGAGGGAGACACATTTACAGATGGAGATTTCCCTTACAAATATGTCTCTTACAAAGCGTAACTTCTACTTTTCATAGTTTCTCTCATGTATGCAGTTTTTTTTTTTTTTTTTTTTAAAGATTTTATTTTTTCCTTTTTCTCCCCAAAGCCCCCCGGTAGATAGTTGTGTATTCTTCGTTGTGGGTTCCTCTAGTTGTGGCATGTGGGACGCTGCCTCAGCGTGGTCTGACGAGCAGTGCCATGTCCGCACCCAGGATTCGAACCGACGAAACACTGGGCTGCCTGCAGCGGAGCACGCGAACTTAACCACTCGGCCACGGGGCCAGCCCCTCATGTATGCAGTTTTTAAGAGTAACCAGCTCCAAATAATCCTCATGCCATAGAGACATATCTTGGGGTGGCCAATTCCAATCTCCCACAGGAGCATGATCCCTCCAGCTTCATTTTTCTTAAGATTGCTTTGGCTATTCAGGGTCTTCTGTGGTTTCATACAAATTTTAGGATTATTTGTTCTATTTATGTGAAAAATACCATTGGAATGTTGAAATGGGTTACATTGAAACTGTGGATTGCCTTTTCAGCCATTTTTTTCTTCAGATAAAATTTCTGCCCCTTTCTCTCTCTCTCTCCTGGTTCTGGGACCCCTAGAATGCAAATGTTAGTTCACTCAATGTTGTCCCATAAGGCCTTTAAACTATCTTCACTCTCTTTCATTATTTTTTCTTTTTGCTGCTCTGATTAGGTTAGTTCCACTGTCCTGGCTTCAAGCCCACTGTTCCTTTCTTCTGCTTCATCTAGTCTGTTGTTGAAACCCTCTAGTGTATTTTTCAGCTCAGTTATTGTATTCTTCAGCTCTATGACTTCTATTTGGTACTGTCTTATATTTTCTGTCTCTTTTTAAAACGTCGCACTTTGATATCCATTCTTCTTGCAAGTTCGATAAGCATCTTTACGACTGTTAATTTGAACTCTTGATTAGGTCAATTACTTATATGCATTTCATGAAGGATTTTTCCTGAGGTTTTATCTTGTTTTCATTTGGAACATATTTCTCTACTTCTTCATTTTACTTGACTCTCTGTGTTGGTTTCTATGCATTAGCTGAAACAGCCACTTCTTCCAGTCTTGAAGGAGTGGCCTTGTGTAGGAGATGAAACTTATTGTTCCAACTTGCCCTAACTCTTGGTTATCTCTCAAACCTTTGTGATTGGCCAACCAGCTTATTTTATTTTTAATAGTTCCCAGTAGTTGAGGGTGTGCCAAAATCGCTCAATGTCCCAAAGGGGAAGATATCAGTCAACACCTAGATTCAGGTTGATTGGAAGCCAGACCCTCAGGCAGCAGCTTTTAAAGTACACAAATATGTACAGTCCTGTGGGACCACAAGCATAAGCTCTGCTGGCCACCAGAGCCAGGTGATCTGGAGGATCCTCTGGGCAGCAGTTACAAAAATGAGGGATGGAGACAAGTGTATATGCTCCATTCCGTAAGAGACTGCTGAGTTGTAGCGAGGCAGAAGGAGAAAGCAAATGTGGCATCCACCAGCCTATGTTCCTTAAGTCTGCCCCTCAGGGTGAAGCTCCAAGACAAGCAAATAGGTCTCTGTCACAAAAAGACTGAGGGAGTGTTTCAATTTTCACCATGTGCAGTGTCCTGGGGATGGTAGCCTACCAAGAACTGTCTCTCCAATTGTTACAGTCCTATTGGATGCTGGAATGAACTGTCCTGGCCATCAGAGCCAGATGCTCAAGGGGCATCTCCTGGGTGGGAGTTGCAAAAACCAGGGCACCAGATGCAAAAACCAGGAAACCAAATACATGTGAGAGCTCCAATCAGAGAGATACTGGTGCTCTGGAGCACATCAGAAGGGGAGAGCATGCAAACATAGCACCTACCCTCTGAGGTCTTTGGAAAGGATGACACTCAGCCATTAAATTTGTGTATAATTAGAAGTCTTCTCTCTCAGCAGAAGCTGTGATGATAAGCGAATGGGCTTCTTTCACAGGAAGACTGAGCTCCTGGTTCTATTGCCTCTTGCTGTGCCCTGGGAGTGGTAGCTGTTTAAGAACTCTTTCTCCATTGGTTACAGTCCTGTGGGACCTGCGAGCATAAGCCCTGATGGCCGCTAGAGCCAGGTGATATAGAGATGTCCCCTGGCAAAAACTGCAAAACTAGGGGCACCAGCACGGTAAAAGCTTCTTTATGGGAGAAACTGGTGCTCTGGAGCACGGCAGAAAGAGTGTAAAGATGAAACTTCCAGCTAGAGCAAGGCAGAGGAGGAGCATGAAGAGGGTGCCTGCCAGCTTCTGTCCCTGGAGAGTATCTCAGCAGGTTCCTAACTATATTTTAAATTAGATGCCTGTCTCTGGGGCTGATGCTTTAAGATCAGCAATTCAGCCTCTTTCACATGAAGTCTGGGTGCCTCTTGATTTGCTACTTCTGCCCTGGGCCCTGGGGTGGGTGAGTCCGAGTGTGAGAGCCATTTAAGAGCCATTTCTCAGTTTGCTATAGTCTTGTAGGTCTTGCAGATGTGAGCCCTGTTGGTTTTCAAATCTAGATGTTTTGGGAGTTCATCTCTCAGGTATACATCTTACAAGTTGGAGTGCCCAATGTGGGGTTCAAATCCTTCACTCCTCAGGGAAGCTCTGGGTTTTGAGTTCCCTCCCAGTTGTGAGTTGCTGTGTCAGGGGTGGGAGTTTCTGGCAAGATTGTGTCTGACCCTCTCCTACATACTTTGATGTGGGTTTTTTTTTCCTCATTTGCTTGATGTGTAGGAGCTTTTCAGCTAGATTTTGGGTTTTCTTCAGAGGAAATTATTCCATATAGAGCTGTGGGTTCAGTGTGTTTCTGAGCGGAGGTAAGTTCAGGATCTTCTTATGTCACCATCTTGAACCAGCACAATGTATGTACTCAACTGAAATCTACCTGCAACAAAGAAAATAACAGTCAAATATTATCAAAATTAATTCCTGTTCATATGCCATTTTTGTAAATACTAATGTTCATGAAAATGTGGCAGTGATGAAGAATTGAAGATGGCAAAGTGTGAAATATTTAACTTTATAGAAATTAAATTAGAGATACACACATACCACTTATGATGGCTGGGGGCGAAGGGGTGAGGTAAGCAATGACCAAATGACAATTGGATAATTTTTTTCTAATTCAACTTATAGCCTGATGGAGATGTTCCAGGGGAAAGAAAACTATGCAATAAGGAAACTCCTTGAATACAAATGGAGTTTTAAATTGATTGTTTGTCCATTTCTCTCTGTAAATACACCATTGCAGGAAGCTGTTTGCCTGAGGCAATGAAAAAGGAAGACGAAGATGTGTCCCGTTGAGAACTGCCTGGAGAACTCTAGTTATTAGCTGGAGGCTCTTCAGGACAAGAAGTTTCTGCTCCTTTAGACAAGCAGGAAGGACCTCTCCTGCTCTTTTCTAAACAGTCCAATGTCCTTCTTAGTAACTATGCCAATGTAGGCATTGCTACTGAACTATTTGTTTATGAAAAAGATGTGTTCTGTGGATTTAGGTCTATGAACAGAAAATTCACCAAAGTTTTGTGGAAACAAGAGTGGAAAGTGGAAGACTTTTACCTCTTGCAGGCATTTTTATCGCAGAAATTCTGGAAAAGAGTTTATTGCTATGTTGATATGTTTGCTGTCTGTAAGTGTCCTGTTTCCAGCCTCAAGATATATGAGTAGAAACTTTATGGCTGCAGCTCTTCTGTGGCAGCGACTTCAGAAGTGTTTGAAAGGAAATGAACTCAATTCAGTGAAAAAAGGTGTGAAGACAGAGGCTATGATATAGCTAAAAGAATCCTTTTCCTCATCAATGGCATACATTGATTCCTTATTTATATTTCTTGTTTTAGATAGATTATATTACTTAATTCACATAGTGAAAACATTACATTGGTCTGCTCTGGCTGCCATAATAGAATGCCACAGACGGGCTGACTTTACAGAAATTTATTTTCTCACAGTTCTGGAGGCTAGAAATCCAAGATCAAGGTGATGGCAGGATTGGTTTCCCTTGACAGCTCTCTTCCTGAATTATCAATGGCTGCCTTTTTACTGTGTCTTCACATGGCCTTTCCTCAGTGTGCTTGTACTCCTGGTGTCTCTTCCTCTCTTATGTGGACACTAGTCCTCTTGGATTAGAGCCTCATTCTTATGATCTCATTTAACCTTAACTACCTCCCATGATACCCTGTCTCCAAATACAGTCACAAGGGGAATTGGTGCTTCAACATATGAAATTTGGAGGGATACAGTTCAGTCCGTATCACATATAAATTAGATACGCATTAATCGCCTTCTCAGATGGAGAAGTGGAGGTCCAGAAAGGTAATTTAAATTGCGCAAGGACAATCTAAAATCCCACCTGACTCCAAGCCCACACTGTCACTATTCCACCAGAGGTCACAGGCTAGTTGCCTGATTCACAGTTCTAATTCATGTGATCAAAATGTAGGTTTTAAAATTGAATGTGCATTTGAATGGAGCACATGCTCCCTAGTCTTCATAGTGAGACCCATGGCTTGTGTTCTTACATAGAATCCAATTAATTCCTTTGTCATGGGCCAAACCCCAGTATGCAGTTGAGTTTGTGACCCAAAATAAGCATTTTGTTGCCTCCTTGCTAGGGTCTGCAAAGATTAAGTAGGGGTAAAATAGAATTGTGATCAACTAATGTTGTGTAGATGTGTATTACTTTTGTCTCTTCTCCCCTTTAAGAAAAAAAAAAATTCCTCGGCTTCTTTGCACATATCCAACCTCCTTGTTCTTTAGACTAAGCATGTTGATTAAAGTCAGTTGGTACTGAAGGTGTGGGAATATGAGAGATGAGAGATGCTAAAAAGTTTCCATTAGAAATGGGAAGAAATGAGGGAAAGAAACAGGACATTGGGGGAATCGGGCGTTTGGGGAGGTGTGAGAATTATTATTGTTTGGAGAGTTCAAATTGAGGGATGGTGCTTTGGAGAAAAGTTCTCTATATGGGGGTATTGTATTCCCTGCGACACCTATTCCACTAAAAGTTTGGGCAGGCCCCATTTTCAATAAGAAAGGAATTATAAAAGTAACAGAATACAGAAGGATCTCCCCTGGTCCAACCCAATGGTAGCTAGCTCTTGGTTCTGGGCTCCTCTGCCAGGAGAACGCCTCACTTTGCACAGACAGGGGCTTTCTGTTCTAGTAACTTCAATTCCTATTGGAAGAGGCTATGTTCATTAAATATCATAGATGTGAATTTTTCATTTGTTTATAATAAAAGTGAAAAAATTAATAAACCGCTCTAAATATACAATTATCTAAAATATGCATTTCAAAAATGATAGCATAGATATCAAAAAGACTAATCCTAAAGTATTACACAATTTGGGAAGAAGGCCAAGCCTACAACAAGGTTTGCAATAAAAGTGTTTTTATTCATTTCTTTTCAATTACAAAAATAATGTTCCCTCTATCCATCTTGATAGAATTTCTTCAGATTTTAGTTAATTTTAGTGACATATTACATTTATTTCACAGATTTGTGAATGTTAGTTCTTCCACGAAGGACATAATATTGATTTCTTCTCAAAAACATTATTAAAGATTTAAAAATAACATATCTTTTGTTAAAAAGTATCCAGTAAATATGTTTGGACGTAAATAAAGAGAACTTAAGAATGTCCTTAAATATTGAATAATACTATTGTTGAATGCTGTAATATGAAATGAAACTGCTTCCCAATCTGTTTTAGAATTATTTTAAAATCATCTTAATGGTGCTATGAATGATTTTGGCAGAATTAAATATCCAGTGTGAATTAGGTGATACACCACTTCAAATTCCAAAATGCTTTTCTTAATCTAAAAAATGAAAATGTTTTTTGTTAAGGATAAGTGCTCTGTCATGCAACAAATATATATTAAACATCTATTGTGTGAGAGGTACATAGATAGTTGTTACAACCATAAGATGACAGGGCAGTTCCCTCCACTAGAGATGGGAAAAAAAAGCAAGAAGAAATGTTATGGCTGGAAATTAAAAGTAACATCTATCTTTAATAGAGTAAAATAAAACATTTATTTGAACCCAAAACTATTCTCCCATGGAACTTTACAAACTATTTTTTACTGAAAATGTTAAATGATTATATCTTCCAGGCCTGATGCTTCCAAATGACATTCATCAGATAAATTTTTGTGGATCTATTATGTTATAAAGCACAAAGCTGCTAACACATTGCACTTTTTCATGTAATCAATTCTATGTCATAATTTGTAAGTATGTGTGGTTGAGGAGTTTTTTTGGGGGAAGCATGCAGCCAGTAAAATCACTTCTATATTTTTCTCTGTGGTGGAAATGCCAATCTTAAAAATGGCTCGTTACTACTAAAGGAACAGAATCAAAACACAGTTCGGTCAAATCACTAAAAAACAAAGCATACATGGTATTTCATTCACACAGGGCATCTAATTGTTTATGGAAAATGGGGCCATAATTTCCAATCTGTGGATGCAGAATCACTTTTATGAGCTGTTTTCCCATGGAATGGACTTAAAAACTTTAAGAAAAATATAGACAGCAGTGTTGACTAACTTTTCTATTATTTATTTAACTACTATTTAAGTGCATTATTTCTATTAAGTACATTTTACAGTATTTAAATTGATTTTCATTTATTTCAAACGTTAAGAACTATATTATTTTTCTAGAGATTCTTTTTTTAAAGAAAATTATTTTTAAATAAAATATTTTCATTCTTATTAAAATGATATTATGAAAGACTCTCTCTGAACATGTATAATTTTATATTCAGATTTTTTTTAAAGTTTCTTTTCAAAGGCTCACAGTTTGTAGAAACTTTTCTTAAGTGATAACAATAAGATTTTTGTATTCACATTTGCTTAAGATGGTTTACTTCAGATATGGAGCCTTAATTCTAAGAGTGAAGCTTTTCTCATTAATAATTTTTAATTTGATCTATTAAAAAGAGAAAGAAAGCTTGGCAAATGAATATTCTACTACTATATATAAAAATATAGATAAGGCTTTCAGATGTAATTATGTCCATTAGACCCTGGATACATATTCTCTGATTCCATTCATATATACAGTGCTAAAGCAGGCAAATAGAAACCATTCTTAAAATTTGATTGTGACTAGAAGGGGATGAGAGGCTTCTGGGTTCTAGGTAATATCTGTTTCTTAATTTATTGTTGGTTATATGAGCATATTCAGTTTATGAAGTATACCAAGCTGTAACTTATGATTTATGCATTTCTCTGCATGTATATTACAATATAAAACTTTTAAAAAGATGAAAAAGTCCAGGATTCATATTTCTCATTTTAAAGAGGCACCAAGTATTGATGAAATCTCAGTTCTACTCAGATTTTGAATTCTTAAAATTTTCAAATATATTTAATTGTTCATTTAACTATTAATCTAGACTTCCAATGACACAAAATTTAGGATTTGTGGTTCCATGTGTCTCTAAATTTCTATGAACATTCTTTCGGATCTTATATACTTAAACTCATTAAAATAAAATTTTCCTCTGAACCTTGAAGCAAAAGTCTCACAGTCAAGAATGTTGACTAAAATATCCAGAATGACCATCTGCTTGTCAGTTCCTTCTGAATAATCATCTTATTTTCAGGATTTAACATGAAGTGTTTATATTATAATGGTCTATTGATTTAAAACTCATAAGCAAATAGTAAACATATTTCCAAACACCTGCATTAACATGTTAAAACAAAACAAAACACTAAAATTTCCTGGTAGCTTTGTTAGAATTCAGGCTTATCCTTTTTATGTTTAGCAAATTTATTTTCTAAAATCACATTTCAGTAAGCTAGTGCTTTGAATGACATGCCCAACTCAAATCATTTTTCAAACTTGAATTAGAGTTTTACCGGTTTGTTAGCATTCTGTCCTTACAGTGATGCTCTGCTGTTTCTTTTTCTAAAATATGACAATAAGATGCAGAAAGTGTCATGCTATCAAATGTGAAGTAGATGTGTTTCCCCTGAGGAAAAACTTTCCACAACAGGTCAAACAGATGTCTGAAAAACATTTAAATTTATGAACTCTTCGTATATTTACATGACAATGACTCATGATATAAATTCATGTATCCTTGTTATATAAATTGAGAATAACCAGCAAGATACAACTAAAACTGTGTCTTAAAAATAACATTTAAAACCTGAGGTGTTTTTTCTTTGTTCTTGCTGTTACTTTTACTCTGCATTTAAAATAATTGTTAAAAATATTGAGACGCTACACTAACACTGGATTCCAAAGGGAAGCTAAATATGTGCAGAGACAGAATTGTACTTTGTGAAGCATCGTACCTAATCAATTTCTTCGATAATGAATCTAGAAATTCTCAAGATGTGAATAGCATGGTGTAGGATAAAAAGAAGCTCTTAGAAATAAAATTTGACACTTTCTGGATGAGCACTTAGAAAAAATACTTTTGATAAAGGGCATCAAATTATATTATCTGTTAGGTCCCTTGAAAACATTGTCATCTTCAGTCTTGGCTGTGTATCAGAATAACTTGTAGGGTTTTTAAAAATACAGATATGAATGTCTTTCCAGAAAATTGGAAACTATAGTGAAATAATATGGGCATTGTATTTCTAATTATTAAATTATTTAAATATAAAAAACAATATGTATATGATAGATATATCAATATACTTATCTCTATCAATTTATCTATCTATGTACTGTAAAGGTGTTTTTTAAGCAATTTGGTCATTCATAATTGTCAGGTTATTTTCATAAGAAACAACTTTTAGAGATCCCTGTAAGTTGCCATTTTCTTGCTACCAAGAAGTTGCTTGTAATCCAGTATGTCCAACATATGATTCTATTGTATATCCAAACATTTATTGGCAAATAGTCACAAGAACAGTTTATATTCTATATAGTCAATGACACACCATCTGTCCGCCAGTTAAGCACTCTGTAAGAAAGGTACATTGAAATAAGAAGCAACGACATATCAACAGCATGACTAACAAAACTTGTAGTTTGTCAATGTTATAAAATCTTTCATTTTGTGTTCTGTGGGAGAACATAGGAATGAAAAAGAGGACTAGGCATAGAATGGCACTCAAAATGTTAATCTCTTGGCCTTCCAGCCACTAGAAAACATTACAAGCAAAGGTAAATATACCTATTAAATACAAATATTATGAACACAAGTTATTTCAAAATGAAAAATAAAATCAACAGCCTTTATACAAGTTAATAAATGTTCTGGAGAGAAGTACTCTTCTGGTATCTGGATCTTATATTTGGACTCATGATTAGGGTCTGTTTAATGCTAATAACCACCCCTGTGATGTATATTGACGAGTTGTATACTTCAGTCACCTACTTGAGGCTGTAAATTAAAATTAATGTACACAGACTTCCACCACTGGACATTGATGAAGCAGGAAGAAGTGAATTTACCCTCCTACTGTATACTACTATAAAACCAGGTGGAAAAGCAGACAAGGAAACAGCAGTTATCAAATAGTCAAAGCACAGTGAGCTTTGATTCCTGTAAGAAGTGAAACAAAGTGAGCCCTAAAATAACCCTGGAATTCTGCATGGAGATAATTTTGTGACTCTTGTTCGAGGGAATAAAAACAATAATAAGCCTGAAAGTCTGGCTGATTTAGGAAAATGGATTTTGGAGATTGTGGAGGCCAAGGAAGTTTTAAGACATTTTCTCATGAGAGGTGGGAGTTATGCAGAAGAAGAAATCCCAAGAATCGTACATAGCAGTTGTTTTGAGCCTTTGCTCAGTATAGTCGCGCATCACTTAATGATGGAGATACTTTGTAAGAAATGTGTTGTTAGTAAATTTTGTTATTGTGTGAACATCATAGAGTGTACTTACACAAACCTAGGTGGCATAGCCTACTACACACATAGGCTATACGATTCTAATCTCATGGGACCACCATTGTATATGCGGTTCGTTGTTGACTGAAATATTGTTATGCAGCACATGACTGTACTAGATTAGTCACACTTACGATGAAACTCCACAATACAGAGCTTAAAAGGACTACATAATTTTAAGGTGAGTCATTTCCATAGCTCACACAGAATAGGGAGTAGGTAGCTTTTGACTATCTATGGTGGAGAGTCGTTGATGAACACCTTAGGTATTTAGTGGAGATTTCAGAGGGGTCATGCCTCAGCTGAAAGAATAAATTATTAATGAAATGAAAGATAAGGCCTTACAGGGACCAACTCAACTACTTTCTGGAACAAAGTCCAACAATCTTTAATGGAGGACAGCAAAATAGAGACAATGAACAGCATAACATTCACGTCTAGCATCACATGCAATAGAAAGCATACAGCAATATAATAGGCTTAAATCCTATCACATCCAAAATTGTTTTAATTGCAAATGATCCAGTTAACCATTCTAAACTCTAAATACAAAACAGAGATTGTCATATTGCATAAAAAGTAAGCCAGGGCTATTTGTGGTCTTCAAAAACAAACAAAACAAAACTTTACAAAGCAAATTAAATAAAAATCCATACATATGTTGAAGTAGAAGGATATAAATGCATATACCCCGAAAATAGTAAGCATAAGAAAGCTTTGACAACTATAATAATCTACAAACTGGACTTAGAACAAAGAATGATACTAGGAAAAGTTTGTGATAAATGGATTTGATTCATCAAGAAGATATAACTATTTTAAATATTTGTGAATCCACCAACAGGGCTTTATATATGTGACAGAAAATTTGAGAGAAATAAACTAGACAACACTGTTCTCTTAGTAATTGAACAATAGATAGAAAATCACTGTGCGTAAGGAAGACTCCATTAGTAACCAACTTATCCTACTTGACATTTATAGATTCGTGCCCCAGACAACAACAAAGCAGAATATACATCTTTTCAAGGACATATGATTCAAAATACTTTATTTCTCTGATAATTTATATTTGTCCATGGGTCATTTAGGTTTGTTACTCAATTCGCAAATATTTGTGGATTTTTCAGATATGTTTGTCATTCATTTCTAATTTAATTCCTTATAGTCAGAAAATACACTCTGTATAATTGCGATTTGTTTTATGGCAAATTATATGATCTATGTTGGTGCCTGGAACCTGTGAGGGGCACGGATTTAATAGGAAGGGCAACAAGGGAACTTTCTTAAGGTTACTAATGTTCTATATCTTGATTATATTGGTGGTTACACAAATGTATACAAATAATAAAACTATATTGGTGGTTACACAAATGTATACAAATAATAAAACTCATCAAAGTGTAATAATACTGGATGCATTTCATTGTGTAAATTATACCTGAATTATTAAAGAAAATAACACAAATTTTCTACCATCAATATTGAATTATTTTAATGTAGTTTGGTGAGAATATAATGTCTATGAAGCATAATAACAAAACAAACACTCCTGAACTTGCCACTCAACACAAAACGGTACTAAATGCATTTAAGCCTAAGGAAAGAAGTACACTTTTACAAGTCATCAAGGAAATGCAAATTAATGCTATAGAGAATTACTATACTATATCTATTAGAATTGCAAACATAAATAAAAGTTTGATCATTTCAAGTGTTGTTGAGGAATTAAAGCACTAGGTACAATAGCTGTAGAAAATTAAAGTGTAGCAATGAAAATACATTTTGAAATGTATTTTTGAAATACTTTGAAAAAACAATGTGGCGTTATCTTCTGTGGTTGAAGCTGTACAAACTCTGTCTCAGTTATCCAGCCTTCAGGTGTATATACCAGGGACATGTACAAGGATGTGCACAGAAGCATCACTTAGCACAGCAAAATGCTGGACCTGAGATCAATCCAAAAATCTGTTCACAGAGAATGGAACATTATACTATGGTAGATTTACAAACAAAAAAAGTACAATTCAAGAATGAAAATGAACAAACTACAACTGAATTACCATAATGGCAAAATGTGGATTGAAAAAGTGTTGCAAAAGAGTTAATACAATATCACTTTCATAAATCTCAATAGCAGACATCTATATTTTTAAAAACCAAGATCTTGTAAAGATTAAAGTTTAAGTTTAATGCATAGCCAGAGTTAAAAATTACTGTTCTAAGGTCAACAGGTAATGTTAAAAAGAAAAAAAAAAGTCTATAGTTCCTTACTATCATATTTTCCTTGGAAAATTTAATTTTGAAATTTTGTTTTCTAATTTTCTAACTGGCATTTCAGAAAGTGATTGGTGTTATCACAAAGTCAATGAAAGGATTTCAGCAACATGGATAGCTACCTGAGAACAGGAAGGAGAATAGCAATCAATGTTACCTTTGCAGATGAGAAAAGCAATCTTCTACTCTTAAGAAACTGGAAGTAGATGAATCTTTTCCAAAGAAATAAATATGGCACTCAAAGCCATGATCCGTCATAATCTCCTTAGGTGTAAAGACCCTACTCCATCATATTCACTTCAACTATCTAAGTTATGGATTATCTCAGTGTCAGGACACCAAGTGGGCTTGTAAGGTGACAGGAAAAAGCTGTCTGTCCAGGAAACGAATAACTCCTGATGTGCAGAAAACAATTGAATTCGATTCTACTCTAAACACTTGAAAGCAAATTTGCAAATTCTCAGTGACGTTTAAAGAATTGTGTACCGTTTAGTAAAATAAAAATCTAATCTTAATCGTGTCTTTGACTCACAAATAACTGCCTGTGAAAGAGTCATCATATCTCCTGTTTTGTTGTTAATCATAGTTCACATTACTCTAGTGCCTGATATGTGAGCTTTCTGAAAGAGTTAACTCACTCTCCCATGCTTACTACCGTATCTAGCTTAATCATATTTGGTTAAAAAAAATGTGCTATAGTAGATTGTCCATTCAGTTCCATGAAAAATAACTGTGTGACAAATGAGTGCAGAATATTATCACTTCACACCTATAATATGCCTTACTTTATAATTCATACCTTTTAACATGCTTAGAATATAGCTTTAGGCTTTGCTAAAACACTTTTTAAAATCCTCAATAACTAATGACATTAAGTGTGCATTTGTGTCAAACACAGAAAAACTCATTTTATTTCCTTGTAAAATATTGTTAGCAATACTGAATTATGGTAATTATCCTGGACAGTCTTAAGATTTTCTTATAACTGCACATGCAAACAAAACAAGGATGACATATTTTCTCTCCATCCTCTAGGAAATAGGTATTTTTCTCATATATAAAACATTTGTAACTCAATATAATGTCTCCAGAATGAAGCAATTATTACCGCTATTACCATCGTGAAGTGGTATTGAAACTCCTTATGAGGAAGCTAAATATACCAACTTAAGAGTACTTATCCACATCATTACTCAGATTGACTATTCATAGGCCAATTGCCAAGGAAGGAATTGTAAAGCCAAATGGTAAATTTCAATCGTAAACTAGAAGGAGGAGACGCCCTGTTATCCAATCACCCATAGGGTAATGTGAGTGAGCTGCTGTTTTATGGAGACCCCTTAAATGTTCTGACAGATCCTTCCCCACTTCCTAATTAATTCTATAGTCAATTCTTACTAAATAAAATACTTGAGTAGTATAGCCAACGCCATAGAATAGTTTGAGCTGTCTGGCATATTTTCCTTGTATGAAAGAAAAACCTGGGAGTAAGTTTTGAGGAAAAGTTGGAACAGATGCTATAACCAAAGATAAAGAAGGAATCAGGAAGCCTTGGTAGAATTTTAACAGAGATCCTACAGACAGTATTTACTTATGTGAAGTTTGAATGCTTGTTGTAATGCATTATTCAACATATGATGATCCTTGAACATCACAATATCTATTTATTTAAAAAAGAATAATCATTCCTTTTTAATTCATAGCTATTACAACACAGGTTTAATGAGCAATAATTTACAATCACAATTATATAACTGAGAAAACATAAGAATAGTTCTCAGCTTTCCAAGACATCATAATATTTCTATTCTACAAATGTAAATGACCTCACCAAAAGTGCTTTGCAAATGTGCCCATCCTGTTGGTCCAAATTGCAGGCATACACAGTAAGTGCTCTTTTCCTGCATATAATTTATTCCAAGTAAAGGACCTATTATAATTGCCATCTGTTTGGCTACTTCTCATCTTTTTTTTTGGCATATGAACAATGGTTTAGTGAACAAGTGAATCATGGACTTAATACTCTAGACAGTGCTGTAAAAATTCATTGTCACAGTGAAAATTTTGACAACATTCCTGGGGGCCAAAGTTGCAATAGACATTATCTTTCTCTTGTAATTGACAACTATTCTATTTTTTATTTACGATCAAATTTTATTATTTCTGACCACATGAATTCAAGTTTTTACAATAAATTTTCTCTGAGTTGCCAGATATTTAAACCTTCTAGAATTAGATCAAAGAAAGAGGAAGGGAGGAAAAAAATGCAACTTTTTTTGAAAAGGGTTAATAAGGCATAACAATATTAATTTTTATATCAATAGAAATCAGAGTACTTTGATTAAATTTTAAATAAATTTTACATTTAAATTTTAGAAAATTAATTTTCCCTGTATCATAATACAGAATTTTAAGACACTGTATCAGTTTCCTGTGCCTGCTATAATAAATTATCAAAAACTGGGTGGCTTAAAACAAGAGAAATTTATTTTCTCACAGTTCTGGAGGCCAGAAGTCATAAATCAATGTCATCAGAGCCACGCTACTTCTAGAAGTTTTGAGGGGAGACTCCATTCCTTGCCTTTTCCAGGTTTTGGTAGCTGAGACATTCATTGGTTAGTGTCTGGGTCAGTCCAATCTCTGCCTCTGTCATCACATGGTCTTCTCCTCTTCTGACTGTCTTTTCTTCTTCTTTTTTTATTTACTGAGGAAGATTCACCCTGAGCTAACATCTACTACCAATCTTCATCTTTGTTTTGTATGTGAGCCCCTGCCACAGCATGGCCACAGACAGACGAGTGGTGTAGGTCCATGCCCGGGAGCTGAGACTGGGCTGCCAAAGTAGAGCACCCTGAACTTAACCGGTAGGCCACCACAGCTGTCTCTCCTCTTCTGTTTTTTTTAAAAGAGTACTTTTAATTGGATTTGGGGCCCATCCAGAAAGATTTCATCTCAAGATCCTTAGCTAAATTATATCTGCAAAGACCCTTTTTGCAAATAAGGTAACATTAACAGGTTTTAGGCATTAGGGTGTGGACGTTACCATCTTTGGGGTCATCATTCAACCTTCTATATATAGTATCTAGCAAAACTTAAATGTAAAAATAGTACCTGATAAGCTTTAAGAGTCTAGTGTATGAAGAAATAAGAGTAAAGAGAAGATGAAGAAAAGGTCATTCCCTATATCATGCCAATACTCCATAGTGTCCATCCTTATTCTTCTTGCCCCTAAATCATTGTTTCTGACATTCAAATCTTTCTCTATCTAAACCTCTGACTGACAAGCCACACCATTTTCCACTGCCCAAAAGTATGGTATGTCCATACCTCACCCTACTTCTTCCCCTACACAAAGGAGATGATCAAGTGTGCCACTGAGGCTCTGCCAACTGGGGGGATCTCTTCTTCACATTGGGTTTTTTAGGGCTAGACTTGAATAGAACTGCAGTACTGAAGCTGTCCATTTTCAGCTTATACTAATACATCAAGTTCATTTATCCATGAACCAAGCCAAGCATTTCTCTATTCTATTAGTTTGTCATAGGGAACCTCCCATGAGGCCATGGTTATAGCTGAGGGAGAAATGTCTATTGATCTCTTTCTTAAAGTTCAAATTTCAGTGATAGGAGAAGCTAAAAGAGTTGTCAAGTTTGTGCATAATTATGAAGAAGTTTTTGCTGGAATATTTGGTGAAATGAAATGTTATTTTTTAAAAACAGCAAACATGTCATTTAATGACAAATAATTAACATTTTGGCAGTTGTTCTTTTGCTTTTCTGTTCTTTAAATGGCACAAAAGATGCAAGAGAAGGAATCACAGTGAGTAATTTATACTTAAAAATATTTGACCAAGACTCAGATGGTGGACTGTATAGGATAGAGATAATTTACAACTGGACTTGGACATCTCTACCCTTATTTCTGAGCATATGTGGATGTATGGATTTAACCCCTAGCTAAGATAAGGGTAGTGGAATTGATGATGTGCTGCTTCAGTCCAGAGCTCCCCTGGTAAGCCCTAGGACCAGTTGGTTTACTGATGGTTTCATCTGGCATAACTGGGTAGACAGTCTGGCCTGACTACATGATTAGAGGACAAAACGATCCTGCTGGGAATATCTGCCTTGAGCAGATTATTAGAAGACCTTTGCCATTTAATCTTTTTTATAGTTAATAATTTTTGTGACCTGTTGAAGACATCTTTTACCAGCCCAAGATTATGTAGACACTCTTCTATGTTTTCATCTAGAAGATGTATTGTTTAACTTTTGAAATGTAAATCTACACTTCATCTGTAATTAATTTTACTGTAATAGGAAATAAAGGCTAAATTTCCCATATGGATACCAAATTTTCCCAGGACTATTTGTTGTAAAGCCTATCATTTCTGCAAAGAACCGTTGAGTCACTGTTTCATAAATTCAGTAAGAGAATATCTGTAGGTCTGTATCTGGACTCTTTATTGTGTTCCATTAGACTGTTTTAATTTCCTTACATGTTATATTAATTAATGTGACTTCATAATAGATCAACACATAGTGTAAGTTTCCAGCTTTTTTTAAAGTCAAGATTGTCTAGATTCTTCCTATATTATTGCATTGCCGTGTATATTTTTTAAATTGGGATATAATTGATATATAACATTATATTAGTTTCAGTTGTACAACATAATGACTTGATATTGCCTATATTGTGAAATCACTACAATAAATTTAGTTAACATCCATCACCATGCATAATTACAAATTATTTTTCTTGTAATGAGAACTTTTAAGATCTAATATCTTAGCAACTTTTAAATATACAATATATTGTTATTAACTGTAGTCACCATGCTGTGCATTACATCTCCATGACTTATTTTATAACTAGAAGTTGATATTTTGCCCACCTTCACCCATTTCACCCACTTCACCCACCCCACTCCCAACTCTGGCAACCGCCAATCTGTTCTTTATATCTATGAGTTCAGCTTTTGTTTGTTTTATAGATGCCACATGTAAGTGAAATTATACTATATTTGTCTTTCTGTCTGACTTCGCTCACTCAGCAAATAATGCTTTCAAAGTCCATTCATGTTATTACAAATGGCAAGATTTCTTTCTGTTTATGGCTGAATAATATTCTTGTGTGTATGTATATAAATACCACTTTTTTGATCCATTCATTTGTCAATGCACACTTAGGTTTCTCCCATGTCTTGGTTATTATAACAATGCTGCAGTGAACATGGGGGTGCATATATCTTTTCAAGTTAGTCTTTTTATTTTCTTGAGTAAAACCCAGAAGCAGAATTACTAGATCATGGTAGCTCTGTTTTTAAACGTTTAAGGAACCTCCATCCTGTCTTCCATAGTGGCTACACCAATTTACATCCCCACCAACAGTACACAAGAACTCCCTATTTCCGTATCCTCACCAATACTTGTTATCTTTTGTCTTTTTGATTCTAACAATGTGAAGTGATATCTCATTTTGGTTTTGATTTGCATTTCTCTGATGATTATTGCTGTTGAGGATCTTTTCAATTACCTGTTGGCCATCTGCATGTCTTTCAAAAAATATCTATTCAGTTCCTCTGCTCATTTTTCAATCAGATTGTTTGTATTTGTGCTTTTAAGTTATGTGAGTTATTATATATTTTAGATATTAATCCCTTATAGGATATATGATTTGCAAATATTGTCTCTCATTCAGTAGATTGCCTTTTCATTTTGTTGACGGTTTCCTTTGCTGTGCAGAAACTTTTTAGTTTGATGTAGTCCCACTTATTTATTTTTACTTTTGTTGCCTTTGCTTTTGCTGTCAGATCCAAAAAATCGTCACCAAGACTGATGTCAAGAAGCATATTGCCTATTTTTTTTTAAGTTGTCCAGTTCTTGTTCTCTTTTAATTTGAAGAACTTCTCTTTTTTCTTTTTTTTTTTTTTTTTGCAAGGGAGGATTTGCCCTAAGCTAACATCTGTTGACAATCTTCCTCATTTTTTCTTCCTTTTTCCCTCCCAAAGTCCGGATACATTGTTGTTTATAGTTGTAAATTCTAGTTCTTCTGTGTGAGCCACAGCCATAGCGTGGCTACTGACAGACAAGTGATTTGGTTTCATGGCCAGGAACCAAACCTGGGCCACTGAAGCAGAGCATGCCAAACTTTAACTGCTAGGCCAACAGGGGTGGCTCACCTATGTTTTTTTCTATGGTTTCAGGCCTTACAAAAGTCTTTAATCCACTTTGAGTTAATTTTTGTGTATGGTGTAAGATACTCGTCCAGTTTCATTGTTTTTCATGTAGCTGTCCAGTTTTCCCAACACCATTTATTAAATAGGTCCTTTCCTCAAGTTATATTCTTGGATCCTTTGTCATAAATTAATTGACCATATATGTATGGGTTTATTCCCGGACTTTCTTTTTTGTTTCATCGATCTGTGTTTTTATTTTAATGCCAATACCATACTGTTTTTGCTTGCTATATCTTTGTTGTATAGTTGAAACAAGGGAGAGTGATGCCTCCAGCTTTGTCTTCTTTCTCAAAATTGTTTTGGCTATTCAGGGTTTTTTGCAGTTCCATAGAAATTTTGGGATGTTTTTTCTAATTCTGTAAAAAATGCCATTGGGATTTTTGTGAGGATTACATTGCTGTACATTGCTTTGGGTAGTTATGAGCATTTTAATGATATTAATTATTCCAGTCCACAAGCATGGAATATCTTATTTATTTGTATCATCTTTAATTTCTTTCATCAATATCTTACAGTTTTCAGTGTATAGGTCTTTTGCCTCCTTGGTTAAATTTACTCATAGATATTTTATTCTTTTTGATGCAGTTGTAAATGTTATTGTTTTCTTAATTTCTCTTTCCGATAGTTTAAGTGTATTGAAACAAAATTGATTTTTGGATAATGATTTTGTATCCTGAAACCTTACTGGACTCGTTTATTACTCCTAACAGTTTTTTGATAGAATCTTTAGGGTTTTCTATACATATCATGTTTTCTGCAAATAGTGAGTTTTACTTCTTCCTTTCTGATTTGGATGCCTTTTATTTCTTTTTCTTGCCTAATTTCTGTGGCTAGGACTTCCAATTCTATGTTGAATAAAAGTGGAAAGAGTGGGCATCCTTGTCTTCTTCCTATTAGGGGAAAAGCTTTCTGTTTTTCACCATTGAGTATGATGTTGGCTGTGGGCTTGTCATATATGGCCTTTATTATGTTGAGGTACATTTCTTATATGCCCACCTTGTTGAGACTTTTTACCATTATTGGTTGTTGAATTTTTTCAAATGCTTTTCTTGCACGTATTGAGATGATCCTATAAGTTTTATCCTTCATTTTCTTAATGTGGTGTATCACATTGGTTGATTTGTGGATGTTGAACCATCCTTGCATCCCTGGAATAAATCCCGTTTGATCATGGTGTATGATCCTTTTAATGTATTTTTTAATTCAGTTTGCTAATTTGTCAAGAATTTTTGCATATGTGTTTATCAGGGATATTGGTCTGTGATTTTGTTTTCTTGTGATGTCCTTGTCTGGTTTTGGTATCAGGGTGATGCTGGCCTCGTTAATTGAGTTTAGAAGTGTTCCCTCCTCTTATATTCCTTTTGACAGAAATTGGTATTAACTCTTTGAACGTTTGGTAGAATTTACCAGTAACAGCTTCTTGTCCTGGACTTTTATATGTTGAGTGGTTTTTGATTCTAGATTCAATCTCCTTACTGGTAATCATTCCATTCAGATTTTCTATTTCTTTCTGATTCAGTCTTGGTAGATTGCATGTTTCTAGGAATTTATCTATTTCTCCTAGGTTGTCCAATTTGTTGGCTTATGATTCTTTATAGTAGTCTCTTATGTCCTTTGTTTTTCTGTGGTATCAATTGTAATGACTCCTCTTTCATTGCTGATTTTATTTATTTGAGCCCTCTATTTCTTGTTGAGTATAGCTAAAGTTTTGTCAATTTTTTTATCTTTAAAGAAGCAGCTCTTAATTTCATTGATCTTTTTCTACTAACTTTTTAGTCTTTATTTCATTTATTTGTGCTCTAATCTTTGTTATATCTTTCCTTCTACTAGCTTGGGCTTTGTTTGTTCTTTTTTTCCAGTTCCTTGATGTGTAATGTTTAGTTGTTTATTTGATAGTTTTCTTGTTTCTTGTTGTAGATGTTTATCATTATGAACTTCCCTCTTAAACTTGCTTTTGCTGCATCCCATAAGTTTTGGTAGGTTGTATTTCCATTTTCATTTGTCTCAAGTATATTTTAATTTTTCTTTTGATTTCTTCTTTGACTCATATGTTATTCTTAGCGTCTTGTTTAATCTCCACATATGTGTGAATTTTCTAGTTTTCTTCTTGTAATTGATTTATAGTTTCATACCACTGTGGTCAGAAAAGATGCCTGATATGATTTTAACTGCTTAAATGTTTAAAACTTGTTTTGTGGCTTAACATATGATCTATCTTGGAGAAAGTTTCATGTGTGCTTGAGTAGAATATGTATTCTGTTGATTTTGGATGGAATGATTGATGTATGTCTGTTAAGTCCATCTGGTCTACCATGTTGTTTAAGGTCAATATTTTCTTATTGATTTTCTGATGATCTATCCATTGATGTAAGTGGGGTATTAAAGTCTTCTATTATTATTGTATTTCTGCCTATTACTCACTGTAGATCTGTTAATATTTGCTTTATATATTTAAGTGCTCCTATATCAACTGCATAAATATTTACAAATGTTATATCTCATTTGATTTACCCCTTTATAATTATGTAATGACTTTCTTTGTCTCTTAATATAGTCTTTGTCTTAAACCTTATTTTGTCTGATACAAGTAAAGCTACCCCAGCTTTCTTTTGGTTTCCATTTGCATGGAATACCTTTTTCCATCCTTCACTTTCAGAGTGTGTGTCCTTAATCAGCAGTGAGTATATTGTAGGCAGCATATAAATGAGTCTTGTTTTTATCTACCCCATTTTATCTATCAGATTTTTTTCTTTTTTTAAGTATAAAGAATTAAAACTAGGGGCTGGCACACTATCATAGTGGATAAGTTCACGTGCTCTGCTTCAGTGGCCCAGGGTTTGTAGGTTCATATTCCAGGCATGGACCTAGCATGCTGTGGCAGCATCACACATAAAATAGAGGAAGATTGTCACAGATGTTAGCTCAGTGACAATCTTCCTCAAATGCAAAAAGAGGAAGATTCACACAACAGATTTAATTCAGGGGCAATCTTCCTCAAAAAAAAAAAAAAGAAGAAAGAAAGAAAAGAATTAAAACTAGTCTATGTAGACATGTTATCCTGAAGTATGAATACCAATATCATCTGATGTGGAAAAGGTGTTATATATAAAAATTATAAGTAAGAAAATTCTCTGGGATCTTTAATTCACCTAATACATTTAGTGTCTTAATTTGAATTATCTTAAATAGTTGCGCTTTCTTAAACATTTGCATGAATCTTATTGAAAGGGCATTTTTTTAATTAAAGTTGATCCATTATAAAATTTCATTGCTGAAGAAGAGCCACTATTTTATAGTTTAATTAAATATTAAGAAAATAGATCCTTATCACATCTTTTATTTCTTTATTAGTTAGATGAATTCATCTATCAAGCGAGAATAGTTGAAGCAAATAATATCAGATATTATGTCATATAATCCCTGTGTCCCTATGCTTGCTGTACCAATTTTTATAGCATATCTTGGAATATATTTCTCTAATATTAATCTATTATTTTAAAGGATCTTATTATTCTATACCCACTTAAAACTTTTAAATGGATTCTGAAAACTAAATTTCTCTGAATAAGATTTTCTGTGATAAACTTTCATCTTAATCACATTCTGTCAAATTTTATTTTAAGTTAGAAATGGTTGCTTTATTTCACACCCTCTGAATGGCAAATATAAAGTTGGCTAATGACAAGAAAGTCATTCAATTATGCTTTAATGGCTAAAATGTAAGGATCCAGTCAAAATACTGACTAAAATAATGAGCTCCACTTGCCCTGAGGAAAGCACAGACAGAACTTAGTGGTTAAAGCATGGGCTTTGGGACTGAAAGCCTATATTCCAAACTCAGTTTTCCCAGTTAATAACTCTGTAATGTTAGGCATTGTAAAATTTTCCCTGAGCTACAATTTTCCTATTCAGAAAAGGAGAAATAGTAATTCTTATCTCTCAGGGTCATGATAAGTTTTAAGTAATGTAATGTACATAAAAGTTATCATAGTATCTGACACAGGAAATAGTTTGATATGTGTTATTAAAAATACATTTAGTTACCCAAAAATATTTGCAGCTCAAAAAGTACAAATTTAATTATTAAGTGTTAAGTAGTTGACATAAGGTAGAAGCATGTTGTATATTTGAGGGTGCACAAAAGCACATTTATTTCAAATTTTCCTCAGATATATTTTCATTGATGCTGAAATTCAGGGTGTATAGGGAGAATGTAATGCCATTTAATCAGCAGATGTGGATTTAAATTTCAGTTCCTTCACTAATATGTGTGATTTGAACAAAATTTTAAATCACTGGACTCTTCCTTGATCATCCATGAAATAGGGAATGTGATGTCTACCTTATAACAAAGGTGCCAATGACTGAATAACATAGTCTCTGAAGAGAGTGAGAGAGACGTAGGACCAGAGAGAAGGAGAGACTGATTTTAGTTTTCTAAATTTTCTGTGACTTTAAGACTTTAAGTGTTAAAATTCTTTTGGATTAATTTTTATTGAAATTTTTACTTGAACACAATTAAACAAAACAATGTGAATATACCATACAATTTTATAAATAATTATTAAATGTGAAAAGTAGGATTTTTATTTGAAATCCATTTCCTGATTCGGGTTGGGCTTTTTTTTTTTTCAAATATTCTATCTATCCACAGATCAATTTTAGTTATTGCTAGAATAGACCACGTTTGTTTTAGTATCAATTTTATTTCTATTTTCTTTTTACTCATAAATGTAAGTATTGAGAAAATTTGTTCACATAAGCAATGGGAATAAATATAAATGTGAAAAACCTTGCCCAAATTCTGGAAGAGTAGAACAGACCTTTCCAACTTTGTCACTAGAGCTGCAGGCTAGGGTACTAAAAATCTTGTGACTGGTTTGTGGACGTTTGTTTATTGGTGACCTCTGGGTAATCCACTTCTCTTTGCTGCTGTCTCCTGCCTGGAATCATATGTACAACTTTATGCCCCTTTCTGCTCTTTCATTTTTGTCACTATTGAGTAAGTTATGAAAACATCCTTATTCCACTGAATTTGCAGGCAGTATCTAAATATAATGTGACAGATTTTTTAAAATGTTCTCCTAGATATGTCATTATTTAGGCCTAGTCATTGTGAGACCAGACATCAATGTTCAGTGAGGAGAACGAGTCTATTCTTAGTAAGATTCTTACCACTGTCAGCACTATTTATTAAGTTTAACATTGTATTAAAGATGGCACTAGAGTCTGTATAGACAGGAATAAAAACGCATCTGTTTTATATGAATATTAAAAGTATAGATATATTAAACTTTAACATAAAAATTATATGTCAATTATAAGATATAGTTTATTTGCATTAACACAATATTTACTAAATTATTTAGAGTTCTTAGCTAATTGTTTTCCTCTGCTGATTTCTAAAATTCCCAAAATTTTAAAAACGTAAAGTTTCCTTATTCTGTTTTTTCTAGCTTTATTGAGATATAATTGTCATATAACATTGCATAAGCTTAATGTAGACAATGTGATGGTTTGATAGATGTATATATTGCAAAATTATTACCACAATAAGGTTAGTTAACATATCCATCACCTCACATCATTACAATTTTTTTGTATGATGAGAACATTTAAGATCTACTTGCTGAGCAACTTTTAAGTATATGATATAATATCGTTAACTATAGTCACCATGCTGTACATTATGTCCCCAGAATTTACCCATCTTATAAGTAGAAATTTGTCCTCTTTGATCAGCATCTCCTCATTTCTCCCACCCTCCCAGCCCCTGGTAACCACTATTCTACTCTGTTTCTATGAGTTTGGCTTTTTTTTAGATTCTACATATATGTGAGATAAGGCTGTCTTTGTCTTTCTGTGCTTTCATAATTATTACAAAAATAATCAACATATGAAACTTTTAATATACTACAACATCCCTCTCAATTTAATTTGTAATTTAGATTGTAATACATTTTAAAGCTTGAAGGGAAGATACATTTAATCAAACCCAACAATTCCAGATAAGGAAAGAGAAGTGGTCAGGTTGGATGACTTATTCAAAATCATTGCTTTTTGGTAGTAGTAGTAACAGAAAAATATTATGATTTATTAGGAAAAATAACACAAGGCCATTCAGATAACTAAAGTGTGCAGTTCATGATGGAATTGTGACAGGAGAGCTAGGCAAAGTTTAGATCATGAAGAGCTTTGTGTGCTAAAATGTTGTGATTTTAACAGCTGAGTTTCTCATCGCCAACACTGTTGAAAAATTGCTTCAGACAATTCCTAGTTGTGGGGGCCTACTCCTATTCATTGTAAGATATTTATCACCATTCTCGACTTCTACATACACACACCATTTGTGATAATCAATAATGTCTTCAGACGTTATCAAATGTCATCTGGGGACAAAATCACCCTGATTGAGAATTTATGATCCACAGACAATGAATGATCATTTACTTTTTTTAAGAAACAGAATATGCTAAGATTTTTGTCTTAGAATTATGCTTAAGAAAGTATTAAAGAAGATAGATGTTATACAAGAAGATTATAGTCAAGGAAACGTACTAGAAAGTGATTTCAAAAACAAAGATGAGTATCAACGAGAATATGATAAACAACTTAGAAGCATGCTATGAAAAAAACTAAGTACTGATATAATGAATATAATGATAAGCATCTGTTATATTTTCTACTGTTAGTCCAAACATGGTATTATTTGCACAATTTTACAAATGAGAAGAATTAGAAGGAGAAAAGTTAAGTAAATTGCACAGTAAAAACGAGTAGGTTTTGAAGATGGATTTGGAGGTGAAAGTAGCATTTAAATCAAGGTTTTACAGAATCAAAAGTTCATGATTGTCGCATGTTGCTACACTGCTTCTCCCAAATGTGTTGTACATAGTTACATTTATAGATACGGAATAGGTGTCCAGAATTTGTCTTTAATCCAGCATTTGACACTTTGCTTTCACTAACTGAAAGTTCACATCTTATTCTCCTCACATATTTTTTGTGTATCACATTATTCTTCCTTTTTACTCTTCTTTCATCTTTTTTCTCACACACCTTTATTTTTATTTCCTTTTCTTGGTTTCCAATCTCTATCCAGCAAGTTGCTTAATTCCAGACCATAAAAACACAGCAATAAGATAGAGTATATTTTGAAAATCATTCTCCCAAATCATTTTTTAATGCACATGAATTAATGTAGGTAAAGTTTAAGGGTTTATTTGCTCAATTTAATGGCCACTGACTCATGGGCTGTCTGGAAAACACTCTATTGTTCCTAAATTAGTTTAAGCAAATAAATATGTTAACCATTGTTTGGAAAACATCTGTACTGTTAAGCAGCTTCTGCTATAATAACTGGTTCTTGACTAGAAATGGCCTAAATAAATACATATATTTTCGTATAACATAAGGGCTGGGGTTAGAGGTCAGCTGGTATTGGTTTGGTGGTTCAAAATTGTCAAAGGCACCAAGTCTTTGATTCCCTTGACTTTCCCCACAGCTGCAAGATAGTTGCTAAAGATCCAAGTCTTTTGTTAATGTTCAAAACAAGAAGGAAAGGAAGAGAGCATCAACTGTGTCAATTACTTTCATGAGAAAAAGCAAAAGTTTCACAGAAGCCTTCCAGAAACATCTACTTTCACTTATTTTATTTATTTTACTATGATTCACATAGCCAAACTTTCATCCAAGGGGATGTTTAAAAGTGACTAATGACCTTTTCCAGCTTCTGAGGTGAAGACATGTTTGGGAGAATAGCTAAGGAATGGGTGTTGAGTAAGCCAGGCTAGACTCAAAAGCTGCTGACATGATTGTCCACTGAAGAGCTTTGGTTTCAGGGGAATGTATTTAAAATTGCTAAAGATTGTAATATTGTCTTTGCCTATTTTAGGATAAAGGGTAATACTGAATATACAATCAGCATATATGTGTAAAAAGAACTCTCTATTTGGTTAATGTGACAGAACTTCTTTCCAGTCTTAAGCAAGTTCATCAATAAATAATTAGTATGTACAGCCAAGATGTTTCTGTAGACAGTAAACCAATAAACATACATTATACTCCTTGTTTTATGTAAAGCTATTTGATACATTCAAAATAAGGTTATATTTCTTATATGTCATGAAGTTCAACATCTGTTTTTATGACATCTAGTTTAGCCTGAGAGGGCTCCCAGCCGTCACATAGTGAAGTTAAATCTTCTCTTCTTGTATAGGTTTGTGAACAATAAATCAGGGTATTAAATTTGGTATCTATAAGCAAATCTTGACTGATCCCTGCTAGGAGGCTAGTTATTTGCCATACTTTCAAGCCAATATTCTCCAAATATTTATTTAGTGGGAGTGGTATTGGCACATCTGTAGATTGCTTTCTTGTTTCAACTTAGAGGTGCAGTCAAAGGTTGAAGCGAGACCATTTTGGACTTTTTGTGTGTTATGTAAGCACATAGATCCTTAAGTTTAAATAGGACCATATTTCTGATTTAGTCCAGGACGATGTCTAGTGCCTTTAAAAGATTGGCATCATGGGAACTGCTGAGTTAGACAGCTTCTTAATCCAATTTCGTCTGCAAAGTGTGAATAGCGTTGATGGAGGATTTTATTCCTCAGTTCGAATTGTCCACTAATTCTGGTCATTTACCTCAGAAGTAAATTCTATTAGTTATAAAACTTGAAAGCAAAATGTATTTGGCTCTTTTGAAACAGTAATTGTTCATTGATTATGGTATTTGGGTTAGTACCTTCATTATTATAATTTTCAAAAGACACCAAACCATTCCTATCAGCAAACATCTTGTTTCTATCTTTGTCAGTTAACCCATTGTACAGATATGCTTTAGAAATGTTCTTAATAAGCTGTTTCCGTTTTCAACATTAGGAAAAGCAAACTAGTTTTATATCAAGAATGCTGTGGATTTTCACGTAAGAGTGTTTATTTTAGCAAAAGCTTCTACGTTTTGTGAAAGCTAATTCAAAGGGAATATATGGATGAAATTTATTTGTATATTAATATTTGTGAAGTAGATTTTCTTATTAATCTTCATGAAATCTGAAGTTATATATTTCTCAGATAGAATGCAAACTCCATGAGAGAAAGACTTTTTTTTTAACTTTCTATCTCTAGTGCCTACAACATTGCCTATCAAATAGTAGGTACTCACTAAACAGTTGTTAAAAGAAGTGCATAAATAAAGGAATTAATTTTCTAAAAATATACTATGCCTATCTATATAAGTACATATGCAATCTACAAGCACATTTAATATAATACTATCTGTAGTATTTGTAAACTTAAAAAATTTAAATAATCAATAATCAGTTTACTCTGATAATTTTCAAATGCGATTTTATTCCATAGAGATACTATATTTTGAGACATAAACAGAATTGATTGGCATATCAAAATACTGGAAAAAATATATGTTCTAAGACATCATTGCATCATTATGTATAAGACTGTAAAACTATTAAAAAATAACACCCAGAGGAAGCTACAGGGTTTATCTCTCATTTTTCTGTGAGAATATGGAGTCCAGGGAAGTGAAGTTATTTGCTTAAATTTCTACATCTAGTCAAACTTAACTGAAAATTGGTAGTTATTATAAGCAAGCAGTTGGTACAAATTAGAAATTAATATATAGATTTAAAAAGGCAATTATAGAAGAACCAACATCAACTTAAATTTTCTTTAGACTTATTTATATTTGAGGCCAAACCTGCAAAGGGAAAAGTGGAAGATAATATTGAGGTCATTGGTGAGTGAGTTGCAAAGGAAAGATTGAAATACACAGCATGGGGCAAAAATACCATTGAGAGAGAAAGGGAGAAAAGAAGAAATGTGGACACCAGGATAATCAGATGTGAAGGGAATGGTAGACAGTGATTACGACTATTGTCATTGAAGTATGAAACAGTCATCTAAGCTAGGAATGGGTTAGAAAAGAGGTATATGAGACAACTACTGGGAGGACTGAACCTTGGGGTAGAAAAGGAATGATTAGTAGAAATTCTAAGCAATAGTCAGGGTCTGTGAATGCTTGAATTGTACCTGGATTGCTACAGGTTTATAGGGAAAAAAAAATGAAAGTTTATGAAACATACGCATAGAAGGCTACAGAGTCAAGAATGTAACTTTGGACTTTTTTGCTTACAAGTGATGTAAAGCCATATCAAATAAATCAAATAAAAGTAAAACAATATTTGGCTCTCAGAACAGAGCATTTTAGTAGTAGAGCTGTTTCCAAGCACAAATTACTTTACTTACTCAACAATTACATGAGAAATGTCACTCAGCGCTGATTTCCTCCATGTTGGCTTCCTTTTTAAGGCGGCTACTCCTGGCAGAAAGATGATGACTTGACTCTACTGGTTTGGCAAACCCAGCTAAAAGTGAGTGCTTCATTCACCATAGTGTCAGCTCAAGTGCTTAGATTGGGTCTCTCTGATTTGGCTTGAATCACATACAGTAAACAAGTTTAAATCATTAGCTGTGGCCAGGAACATCCAGAGGTGCAGTCTCCCATCTATAATTATAAAGACGGAGATTGGGAATAATTACTTCCCCAAAGGAAATTCAAAGGAAATTGATGTAATAATAATAGATGCATACTGTAAGGTGTTTTAAGTTAATCTGTCTGTAAAATGTGAAAATTTAAAAATCAGCATGATTTGGGGTTCTTAGAATTGCATAAGTAAAAAACGATTTTTTTTAAAGATTTTATTTTTTTCCTTTTTCTCCCCAATGCACCCTGGTACATAGTTGTATATTCTTAGTTGTGGGTCCTTCTGGTTGTGCCATGTGGGACGCCGCCTCAGCGTGGCTCGATGAATGGTGCCATGTCTGCACCCAGGATTCGAACCGATGAAACACTGGGCCACCTGCAGTGGAGCGCTCGAACTTAACCACTCAGCCATGGGGCCGGCCCCAAAAAAGCAATTTTTTAAAGTGCAAGTTTGCTTCAATGGTAACTATTAAAGTAGATATCCAAGATAACAATAGAGCAAAGAACTACAGATGAGAAAACCCAATGGGATGTAGCATGAGAACACTGGATAGGGCCTGGATGCTGACAGTGTAATTTCACAGAGAGGGCAAAATAGTGTTAAGTGAAGAGAGGAAAGAAACCCTCAGAGATAGAAATTAAGACAGTATGTTCAAAGGGAATGAAAATTTTTGAGGTGACAGTAACTAGTACTGCGCCTGATACCAGGCAAATAAATATTAGCTGAATCTACTCAGATAAGATAAAGCATTATAAAATCCAGGGACGACAGTGCTGGCAATTAGGTACTTTGGAACGATAATGGATGATAGCATACTCAAACAATAGTAGATTATGTTTTCAGAGTATTTGACAGGTAAAGAAAGGCGCTCTGCCTAAACTTCTGGCTGCCGCTGGAGCTGAACAAAGAAAACAGAAGGAAGACGGGTGTGAAAGCTACAGTAAATTTTTTTCTTTCAGAATGGGTCAAAACCAAGGTCATTTTGTACAAATGGATTTTCTGGAAAAATGGAAATTGGCAATTTTCCTTAATACTCTCATTGAAAAAAACATCGCATTTTATAAAATGCAGTAATTATAGGCAATACAACATCCCTTCTCTCTTCCCCTGTTTATTGATGAATTAGAATGCACAAAACCCTAAAAATAATAGATATAAAAGGCTCATAAGCATCATTAACATCTTTCTTACCAGGCAGTCATTTAAATTTTACAAAACTACCATTTCCATGGAAATATTACATTAAAAAGAGTTTTATTATACTATTCAAAAAAGAAATATGATGACAGTTTTTAAGATAAGTGTGGGTGGTTCAGAATGCAGTTTAGGATTTGGCCTATTGCACATGAGAAATTTCCTTTAGGAGAAAGGTGTAAAATGAGATTAAGTATTTTTGGCTTGAAAAAACTGATAATTTTCAGGTTATATGTATTTAATTTCCAAGGATCTTTATTCCTGAAACTTTGAATAGTTAGAATCATTGGAAAAAGAAAGAGCATGAGTCAAAATCTAAAATATACATCAGGCTCTAAAACATTGGAGAAAGTGCTGAATTTGGCAAATATGCAAATATGTTCCTGGCAATAATAATATAAAACTTTATCATCTACTGCCTGATCCTCCACTGGATAATTAAGAGTGTGTCCTCTCCAAACAGTTTATCCTAAGTATACATAATAATATCACTAATTAAAATGTCCCATTAATGTCTTCATTTTGTTTCAGAGCTCAGTTATTTTTCTAGGCAGGTGAACTAATATATTCCTATTATTAGCTTACGTTTTGAACCTTATCCAACAGTAATTCCTAATCATTCTATGCTATTTCCAGCTTTGAACTAACTCCATATGCTGAAGTCTTGAACATACTCCCCAACTCTTTGATTCTTTTATGTTACAAATTTTGTAACTTTGCCAAATACAGTCTTAGCTGCTTAGATCTTATCTGACAGTTTTTATTTATGCGTAGTTAGATTAGAAAATATCTTCCATTCCAAATGTCTTTAGTTCATATATGTTATGAAACTAATTCACAGACATTTTATTCAATCATCTGAATTTTATGTGAGGTTAGTTTAATCTGCTAATATCTATGAATGGGGAAAAAATTGATGGCAAGACAATAGGGTGCCGGGATCCTAGAATCTAATCTATGTAGTAGGAAAAGGAGAGAGAAGATGAGCACTGACAAGCAACAAAGGCCCGAGATAAAATGCATTGAGGTTTGCCTGGTCCTTGACATGTCCTGCATCAAGATTTAAGGCTTATAGGTATGCCAATATATTATTAATTTTTAAATTTTTCTAATAACTTGTTTTAAAATTAAGAATTTTTAAGGTCTTAAGAGATGTTATATCATTTGGGGGGGAACATCTTGCCTTACACAGGATTCAGGAAATACTGCGTCATAACCTCCATGTGGGGACTGATTTCCATGGACCTTAGTAGCAACCATACTGAGATGAGGGAGGCATATGATGCTCTTTACTTGTGCCAGGGTGTTCTACATAACTTAGTTCACTTCAGACTCATAAGACTAATTGCATCACCCTTGCAAAGCCATTGAATTTCCTTGATTTTCAGTTTATTCATTTTTTAAAAACAAATGATGGTTTTGGAATAGATGATTTGGTATCCATTCTTTCCAATTGTAGCCCAAATGCTAATGGGAGATTGACGACCCCTCACTGAAGGTGTGGAACTGATTGGTGTAATGGCGATCCTGTCTGTCTTGACATTGACTCCTATAGGAACTGAGGCCTAGTCAGTAAGTGCAGGACATCTCCTGGAACATGCACCAGTTCAGGGATGGCAGAGAATAAATTTCTGTTGGTGAGACTAGAAGTTTGCCAGATGTCTCTGGGAAATAAGATTCGTCTCACACTCTTCCTCTAGACATATGCGATGATTATAATGCATGTTTCTTTATTTATCCCTTGACACAGTATCTCATTGTTTATTAGAGAGTGAGATTATTTTAAAATAAAGTATAAGTGAAAAATAAAAGTTATAATATTATAATATCAATATTAGTCATCCAGTTATAATTTCTATATGTATCTTAATCTTTTATAAAATGCCATCATAAACTGTCCACTTCCTCTTAAACATGTATGTGTCATCTTTTTTGGACTAAGTCAATTAGCTTCAACTGAAAATTTTAGAGCATATCTGAATGGTGAGTAATCAACTTTTGGAACTTTATATTTCAGTTATGAAATTGAAATGCATATCCAGTGCTCTTAGTTATTTCAGTGGAATGAATGCAAGCCACATGTCCCATTCAGACAAAAATCTCCTATTCTTCTGGAAATTGTAGCCACAAGGCTACCCAAAGAGTGAGAATTAAAGCTATAAAAAATTTGCTTATGAACACATGGTTACATTTGGGTTTTTTTGTTGTCTCTTTGGGTTTTTTTCCAGATTGAAAGAAACCAAAGAAAAGGTTTTACACATAAGGCAACTCAACCATTTTATTCTGGGAACATTACTAATGTATTTTAAAATAAGTGCTCAATGTTAACTTTACTCATCAAGAACAGCTCGAGTATCTCTTTAAACATCAGGTTATGTACAGATAAAAGTTTTTAGGAATGATAATTAAAATGGGTTAACAATGGTCTCAATAAGGCAGCTAATGATTTTCTTAGCTTTGCTCATCTGACATTTGCTATTGTTAACAGTATAAAATTAATTTCCTAAAATCAAAATATATTTAGTTAAAAATCATTAGATACATAACATAGCAAATATATCAACTTGATCTGCTGCTGTCTCATAGCTTTCCATTTTCAGTTTCTAGAGGAAATTACAGACCTATGATAAAAGCATATCAGATAGATCAGCCATGTATTTGAAATAGCCTCAAAAATAGAAAAGTCACAATTTTCAAACACTTTTATAATTGACAACTGCTCAATAGGGCTGTCTTCTCCAAATTGTACATGTTACCCTAACAGTCAGTGGGCGATTCCATGCTTTTGAATCATTCTCGGAAGTGCTTGAACACTTATGAGAATGACAGTGCTGTGTCATTCCAAACTGATTGAATCTATGACACGTTCCTGGAAATCACTTCATGCTTCACTATTATATAAGAAATGAAGGAAAATTACTGCAGGGGAGGAAAAAA
Source organism: Equus asinus (assembly GCF_041296235.1). Classification (NCBI taxonomy): domain Eukaryota; kingdom Metazoa; phylum Chordata; class Mammalia; order Perissodactyla; family Equidae; genus Equus; species Equus asinus. The sequence goes on from NC_091798.1 coordinate 68,467,358, forward strand.
ACACTGTGTTGGGGAACAACGATCATTTTGAATATTATAAAGCACGTCACTTAATCTATTTCTGCCTCAATGTAACCTCCCTTCTCTGTATCAATATTATTAAGGTATATCAGCTACTATGAAGAAGCACTTAGCTTCTAAGAAATGTATCTTAGACACGGTATCAAAGAAATACACATGAATTACTATCCTGAAGCCTAAAAACCATGCTTTAAGGCTTTAGTAAACATCGTTATATCCATACACCATGCACCTTCATGCACATGGGTGTATGTACACACCCAAACACAAACACACACACACACACACACAAAAGGAATGAATTTGTAACAGTTGTTGAACAATTGGCTACTTTACTAAATGTTCTGTTCTAAACAGTGAAAACTGCCTGGGTTATTTTAGTTAACTTAGGCTTTAAGTAGCTATCTAACATTGGTTTCTCCTAAATGCCTTTGGTAGAGGCAATTTTTGTTTTTTTGAGGAGATTAGCCCTAAACTAACATCCACCGCCAATCCTCCTCTTTTTGCTGAGGAAGACTGGCCCTGAGCTAACATCTGTGCACATCTTCCTCTACTTTATATGTGAGATGCCTACCACAGTATGGCTAGATGAGTCATGTGTAGGTCTGCACCTGGGATCCAAATTGGCAAACCCCAGGCCGTCGAAGTGGAGCACGCAAACTCAACTGCTACACCACCTGGCCAGCCCAAGGCAATGTTTTAAGGGTTGTTTGTAACTTATTTTGAAAAATGAAAAGAAAATTTAAAATTAATTTGGGAAAATCAAGTGCTGAGATGACTTTGTTCACTATTTCCAAAGCTTCATAGATAATCTAATGGAAGCACACATAAAATCATTTAAAACAGCTTTTGGATAGACTATTTATACATCATTTATTTAAAAAAATTTTATGCAATATAGCTTTTTAGTGTTTTCACTTCCTAATGTTATGTTTGTATTGTGTGAATTTATTTGTCCTAATACATTTTTCTAAAAGGAGCAATTTGTACCGAAAAAATTACAACCTTTCTTGGCTTGAAATTTATACCAGAGTGTCTGTACACTGAGTCTTTTCAGATCTCCCTTTCTTCAGCAACTTCCTGGTGCTAGGAGTTTTCTAGCATTTTTGCCAAATAAAATGAATAGTTTGTTTTATGTACATGGTTAACTCCCAAAAAGGATTTGAGGTATGCTCCTTATAACATCAAAACTTTGCTTTTCTTTGTCCAACATTGTTTACCACGCCACTCAAAAATTCTGAGGACACTAGTTTCAATAAGATGTTTCAGTGAGAAATGGTCCCCTGCTTCCCCATAGGGGTCAACTGGACTTGTGTCATCATGATTGATACTTTGAGCATCAGCAGAAATCTAATGCTGCCTTGCTATTCTCTAATAACTAATCGTTTGATTGTTTTATATGTCTTCAAATCTGACATATCCCATTTCATTCCTAATCCACAAATTTTCATTGTGACCCTGAAAGTTCTGGACTGTCAACATGGTTTGTTGCATCCTGTATCCTCAAAATTTTCTCTGAAACATCTCTACACCCTCTTCCTCTAATTTGACCTTGGCTCTGCTCTGAGGTCACCGTTTCCACCTCGCTCCTTGCAGATAGCTACTCTTTCCCCTTTAGAGTAGGTGATTCTTTTTACTGTTAATTGCTGTTTTCAAACTGTGGTGAGTCTATCCCCTGCCACCACACACAAAATCAACTCCATCGAAATTCATGTTTTCCGATCATACCCCTGTCATCACTCCTTGTGCAGTCTTTCTGGTTCTCTTGGTTCAGGGATAATTTTAATATCTGCCTTACCGACATCTACTCTATTACTGTCCTGGTCAACATTCTTCAAAACTGCATTACCATTTGAATAATCCATCCAGCATTCTGTCCATTTGGTTCCTTGTCTTCACTTTTACTGATTTTTCCTCCATCTTACAGCCCTAAGATGATACCCTAAAACTTGTCATTATAATAAATGCAGCACATTCCAAATCTCAATTACCCAACCCTTAGAGCACTCCCTGCAATATTTAAAATTTATTATTTTCAGGACTGAAGTTAATTAATAATCCTGTTCTCCTAGGTGACTATTTCACAGGTTATTTTTTATTTCCCCAAACTTCCTAAATCCACCTTCTTCTCAACCAATAACCTTCCAATGTCGATGCTCCACAGCGAACAATCACTAGGGATATTTGGTATTTTTGTAATTTGCACAGTGATCTAAATTTTGTCTGTGCTTAGACAAGATTATGAGGTGATCTTTGTTTTTGTGTTTTAGTCTCACCTCATCACTGTCTCAGTATGACATTTTCTTTCTCTCCCCCAACTGTCGTTTGACAGTTTAGAATAATTATAAATAACTGTACATATGAAAGTGATAAATTTACTCTGAAAACCTAGCATTAGAAAAAGTTGACAATATGACTACCAGGAGTGGTATTTCTTTGGTAAAACACCACAATTTAGGGGTTAGCCAATCTTGAACTAGCACCCCCAAATTTAGTAATCTCAATTTTAATTACCCATGCAGTGTAAATTTTGATTTTTTTCAAGGAATTATGCTTTTGACATTAATTGGATGTTACCGCGTAAACAAGCATACAGATCTCTCTAAGTTCTGAGGTTAAAATTGCACAACTAAGACAACTCAGTACTACACAGTGAAGGGAATGAGGGTGAAATATTACTTTGAAGTAATAATTGATTTTGGTTTGAACTGCTCACCTGATCCCTCACTCAATGCTAATTATCTTTATTTATGTTCTCAGAAATATACCAAAGATGCAATTCCTTTTTAACTTCACTGTTTCTTGTTATAATTTACGTACAATAAAATCCATTCAATCTACATGTAAAATTTGATGAATGTTGGTAACTGAATACTATTGTATGACTTCCACAATAATCAAGATATAGAAAATTCCCATCCCCAGGGTGACCTTTCCTAATGGTACTCTCTGAGATTGCTTATGTTCAATAATGGAACATCTTGGCCTAACTGTGAATGCCAGGCCAGCTTCTAAAAACACTGAGCACTTGCTGTTAGCATAAGCTGGTTCTGAATATGAGCAGATTCTTTTCTCTTTCACGCTTTTCCCTTTAACTAAGAACAAAATATTAGTCAGAAGATAACTTCCACATCATCCCAGTACCAGATATACATATCTCACATTGGAGTAAATATGCTTTCACCTAGTTTCTGCTAGGTAGAGAAAAAGTCAGGGGGCCGGCTCCGTGGCCGATTGGTTAAGTTCGCGCGCTCTGCTGCCGCGGCCCAGGGTTCGGATCCTGGGTGCGGACATGGCACCGCTCGTCAGGCCACGTTGAGGCGGCGTCCCACATCCCACAACTAGAAGGACATGCAACTAAGATATACAACTGTGTACGGGGGGTGGGGGGGCTTGGGTTGAGATAAAGCAGAAAAAAAAAAAAAAAGACTGGCAACAGTTGTTAGCCCAGGTGCCGATCTTTGAAAAAAAAGAAAAAAAGGAAGATTGGCAACAGTTGTTAGCCCAGGTGCCAATCTTTAAAAAAAAAAAAGTCAGTCTTTCTATACAAGGCATACCCTTCTCTCTATGTATTGGATTCCACCCCACATCACTAAATCAAGGACTTTCCAACTACAATTTTCTTTTCTCCCTCCCTCCTAAAACATTAATTTTTCCTCTATACTATGTCATCCCCACCAGCACAGAAGTGTTCTGTATTATCTCTCCTCTTAAAGATAAAAAAACAATTGTCCCTTGATCCTTCATCCTCTTCTAGCTTTTATAGCACTTCTCTCATTTCAAATGAAATTACTTAACTACTGTACATATTCAGAGTCATCATTTCATCTCCTCCTATTCTTAAATCTCATCCAATTGTTCCCAACATTCCACAGCAGCAGCTACCATCAGGGTCACTAATGACCTCCATATTGTCTAAGCTATGGATTAGTTCTCAATTCTCATTTTATTTGACTGATCAGCAGCATTTGACATGATTGCTTCTTATTTTTGAAACACTGTTTTCATTAAGTTTTGCAATAGAAAGATCCCCTTGTTTTCTTCCTAGTCCCTTCTTTATCTCCTTTGATGGATCTTTTTCTTCTTGCTGATGTGCGTTTTGAAGGGTAACCTCGGATTGTGTCCTACCACAAATTTTCTTGTCCATTTAAAGTCATTCTCTAGGTGATTATATCCAAGTGATCATGCCACCTAGAGAGAAGTAATTCCAAAATTTTATCTCCATCTCAGACCTTTCTCCTGAATTTAGACATTTATATGCACCCAGCATCTCAAATGTGGCGTGTCTTAACCTATTCTCTTTATTGTCCTCCTCTGGAGGATAGTGTCTCATACTTGATAGCAACCTGGGAGTTCATCTAAACCAGTTGCCATTCCTGCCTGGGATGATACAAACTACACTTCACAGACTCTCTTGCCAGATGGCTTCCTGTTAGGTCCTGATGATTGAGACTGGTGGGAGATTGGAAGGCAGGTAATAATTATAAAATATTTTAACGGCTCCTAAGTGTGCCTGGTAATGGTCGTTCCAGCATTCCTGACAGAGATGGCAGTATTGAGGAAAACTTGGGGAACAGAAGTAATAGAGGAGACAGCAACAGGACTGTGGTAACAGCACTTATGGCCCCAGTAGCAGCTGCACAAAAATGTGAATGTGGGTTAGTCCCTGGCTTCCTGATTAGCCAGTTCATACACACTGGCAGAAAGCCCCAGTTGGGAGAGTGATCCCAGGCTTGGAGTAACACCATTCACCCCAGGCTTCTCCAGCTCTAAAAGTAATAGGGGCTTCCTGCAGTTACTCATTATCTGGTAACCTCATCTATCCTCTTTTGTTCCTACAGTTCTTCAATCACACTTTTGAAAAAGGAATTCTCTAAATTACCTCCATTTAAATTCCTTGAGTAATTTCTGTTTGCATGATTGAAAACATAAAGTACCAAGACAGAAAGGCTCTGAGGAAACAGATCTTTTGGGATTAGTTATCTAACATAATTGGGCTTGAAAAAACTGATGACATCCTTATCAGTGGAAAATAAACTAGAAGAGAAGTTGATGTTACTCAGAGACAGATGCAGTGGCATGCAGTGACTGATAACTTTGGTTTTCATTTTTTGAAAGAGGGGGTAAGTCTTCCTTTGAACAAAGGATAGTTGCATCCTTTTTGGAGGAAGCATGGTTATTGTCTTTTGCTGAGCAGCCAACGTAGCAGACGGGGCCAAACAGTGTCTTGTCTCTCAGCTCCACACCCCCCCCCTTCCATGCCTCATTTCTACCTTCATGTTAGAAAAGGTAAATTCCATTTCCCAATCTGCTTTGCCAGCCAGCTTCAGCATTGAATTCTTCCAATGGAAGACACAGGCAAATGATATGAATTCAGGAAGAAAGGGAAAACCTACCATTTTTCCAACTTGCTGAAGTAAACAGTTTTTGAGTAGGTATAAGGAAATGATAATTTAAACTGCTGTAACAAACAACTCCAAAATCTCACTGGCTTATTTATTACTCAGACTACATGTCCACCACTGGATAATCTTTTGATTCTGTTCCAGGTCAGCCTAACCCAGAGATTTAAAGTTATAGAATATCCACCATCTGAAACATTGTTAGCAGCTGTGGCAAAGATAAAGAAGCTCCTAGACCTTCTTTTCCCATCTCATTAGCTAAAGAAAGTCACTTGGCCACACATCTGTCCAAAATTCTCAGGAAGCTGAAGATATTTTACAAACAGCATTAATAAGCACTAAACTTACCTTCTACCATATTTTCAGCTTTTGTGCTGATCTTTAATGGAAATTAGTTTTTTCCCCAGTGTTCCTCATTGCAAGAAAATTGGTACTCTGTGAACACAGTTTTTTAAGCAAAAAAGTTTGGGATTCCTCTCTTTGTCTTACATCACATATCCAATACATCAGAAATTCTGGACACCTCCAACTTTGAAATATTTGCCAGCCCTAAAAATTTCTAGCAGTTCCACTGCCACCACATTGGTCCAAGCCACCATCACTTCTCCTCACAGTTATTATGAAAGCTTTGTAACTAATCCCTCTGTTTCTACTCTTTTTCTACAACAGTCCTGATAACCCTTTTGATACAAGTCAGAGTTTGTCGCTCCCTTCACCAAATTCCTTTGACGCCATCTCATCAATTGTGAAGTAAAGTTTCAGAGCCATGGTCTAGCATGCTCTACACAATCTGATCCTTACCCCCCGATGGCATCTTCTCTTTCACTCTTCCCCCTGCTCACTGTCCTCTCACTATTCTCCCTCCAGCTTTAGCTTTTGTTTTCTTCTTTGTCTGGAATATTCTTCAACAGATATATATATGATAACCCATCTCTCATTGAATTAGGTCCTCTGCTCAAATATCAGGTCTTCCTCTTTCTGTGCCTTATCTGAAATAGAACTCTCGTAACAGTCTATGCACATGCCTCGATTTATTTTAGTTCATGGCAATTTTTATTTTTTTTAATTATATTTGTTTATTTGCCTATTATCTGCCTCCCTAACTAGGATATGTATTCCATGAAGGCATTAAGTTTTTCTGCTTGTTTAGTTGCCTGGCAAATGATATAAACTTGACAAATAATTGAATGAATGAATGGCTTGTTTAGGTAAATTAACCAATATTTCATGGAGTTATTGGCATCCTCGGATATCTCTGTTGACACAAAAGTACTTAGTACATTGTAGTTCTGATGTTATGAGTCAAAGATTTTTCCCCTTCCCGGGTGTCTCTGGATGCTATAATGCTACATGTGGAGTATTGGGCGGTAGCTATCCTAGTGATGGATTCAATTGTACTAGTGTAAGTAGGTAGGTAATCTGATAGATACATACATACATACACACATACATAGATTAAATAGAAATAATGGTAATATTAATCAAAATCTTTGGCATATGCAAAAGCATTGTCTCTTTAGAGACTTTTCATGGTGATTTAAAGAAAGGTGTGTGACATTTTTAAATCATTTGCTGGCACTTTACCATTTGGCTTACCGCTCCTTCAGTCCTTGGCTATTCCAGAGAGTAGTGAAAAACAATTTCTTTCACCACTTTTTTAGGTTTGTACTTGTGAGTAAGTGATAAAGAGATTAAATGAATGTAATAGAAGTGGAATGAGGTTGTGACCCATAGAAGGGTAATGAATTTGACTTATAACTCTATAGGAATATTGTTAGTTATATGTCAATATCAAATCTTAGCCATAAAAAAACAATACTTAAAGTCTCTCTAAAAATGAGACTTTTAAATGCACATACTGAAAAAATTAATATCTTTATGATACATGAATATTATAAACAGTTTTTATGACCTCTTTATTTGTTTGACAAATGCACTATTTAACATTAGTTAAGATCTTTGTACTCAGATTCACTGTTGGAAGGTTTCTTTCCCTAAGATTTGTTGAAGAGGATTTTATGTTATAATCCCTACCAACTGCTCCTATTTACATTTTATACAACAGTATTCAAAAGTGTCATCGGTATTCCAAGATATAGAACTATTTATGAAATTTCAATTACAAGAATCTTTATATAATTAGACTATAATAAAATTATTTATTGTGCTTGTATAAATTTTTTTCATCCACCATAACTTCAGTATTTCATATTATTTAGTTAAAAAATGAATCAGAAAGAAAAAGTTGTAAAGCCCACCAGAAATGACAGCACAGAGTAGAAAAAAGAAAGAAGATTTAGAAATAGTCAAAATAATATGTAAAATTACTCTTGCCTAATCATACTGATTACATCATGGCTTTTATCAGGATCAAGAATGTGAGGCAAAAATTTAAAAATCTTATGCTTGGGAAAATCTGTGATGAAGGATAGCTAGTGAGAGTATCAGGGATCAATCTGCGAAATGAGAGGGAAAAAAATGCCTCTTACGTCAATGCACAAAACAGAGAAATGTATAGGCAGAAACAATTCTGTCAGTTTCTACTGGTAACTCCACTGTGTGAAGCCTGCTTAGAAATATGAATCTCAGGCCCCATCCCAGACCTATTGCATAGGCTCTGTGTTTTGAAAGGCCATTTGTATGCTCCTCAAACTTTGAGAAGCACTGGTCTGAAAAGCTAGTATGAACTAGTTGGGATTGAATAGAGTGTCTACTATATTGGAGATCTTGGCCCTGGAGCCTACCTCCCACCTATCAAACTTTCCATCTATAACAGCTTCCAGCTGCTCCACTGAACACAAGATATAAGGCTATTGAGGGGAAAACTTGATATTTTTCTAAATACCGAGGCTTGGATTTCTACAGTAGCAGAGAAAACCGACACACGAGAGGTTAACTCAAAGCTTACCTCAAAGTATTATACTCTTTAACAAACGAAGCAGTAAATTCACCTGGTCTTAAATGGGGCTAAAGGGGGCACCAACATATTTTCTGAATAATCACTGATGGTTTACCCAGTGGTTCTCAAGTAGTCTGATGGTGTTTCAAGGGAACATAATAAATGAAGCAGTTTTGTTCATACATTTTTGAAATTTTTAAATGAAAGATATGTTGGTCAAAACATTTTTTGCTTACTGATTAATAAATTCTTAAACATTGTACATAGGATATAATGACTGCTCAGGTTGTTTCTTCTTTTCCATTCTGAATGGTTCATTTTGTTGAACTTATTTTATATCTATAGACAACTTTGTTAAATTTTTAATTTATTGTTTTACTTGTGTTATCATCCAATTAGCAAAATAAATCAAAGACTAGATGACTAAGAAGTGTTTATTGGAATGCAAGTATTGTTAAAACAGCAATTTAAATATTACAGCAAGCTTAGTTTATCAAAGGGCACTATTGAGTTCTACATGGTATTAATAGTGTAAGATATGGAATAAGCAAATACTATTAGGGCTCTCTAATGGTCTTCTTTTTAATATGATGAAAACATTATTTTGCAGAATATGAATCCATTCTTGGCATATATAAGATTCACATAGAAAAGAAAACTGATCAATGACTTTTTTGGTGAGCCCATTGCTGAAAATTACACAAAAACAGTTGTTTCCTTTAGTAACGATTATTGTGAATAATGATGTAAACTAGAATAGGTCAGAAATGATGAAAATCAAATAAATGTGCAGCAAAACTAGGCATTTCTGCATAAAATTAACAAAGGGGATTCCACACGATTTTAGATTTTTATACTTCTGCATTCAAGGGGAACTGCTGGCTTTAGAAAAATATCCCCTTATTAGAGAATTGTAGGTTAAGAAAGAGTGAAAACTGTAACCATGAACCAATCACAGAAAGAATCACCTATTTCACTGTGCAGTACTAGGATATGTGCAATAAACAAAGGCTTCTATTTCACACCAAGTGTATATTAGCCATAAAAGGAAAAAGATGCTCATATTTTTGAAATGGGAAAGGATTTTAAAAAGTAAAGATCTTTCTCTATGATTTCAAGAGGTTCGCTCAGGTGATGTTTTTAGTATCCTGAATAGCCAAAATTATACTTTGTTGCAATATCATCACAATATTTAATGCTAGGATAAGATCTCAGCCTTTTTGAGACCAAACTGTGTGGAAAAACACTGAGCTATCTAGAGTTTGACATTTTTACCACACCTAATGATTTTCTTCCCTTATAATAGAAAATAACGAATGGTCATATTTTATAACCACATCCAACTACAACAACAAACTCTGAGGAAAGAGCTTCCACACCCGACTTTGATCAAAGAGTAGATTTGAAATTGATTTGCGTCTATTTTAAGATGAAACATTGTCTTCCATCTTTTGAGTGTAATGTCCTGTCAGCTTTGTATCTGACAGCATGCTTACAATAATTTTTAGTGAGAAATTTTGCCTTCCTTTCTAGGTCTTTGTTCTAGCCACATATTCTGAGACATCTGACATAGCTGCAAATGCTATCAACAACTCTCTATGACATTAATATTGAGTGATACATATGAAGTATAAATGAAAAATGGAAGAGAAACTTAATAAACAGCCAAAGCATAGACTCTAACACAGGCTTTAATCTATATATCGTCAAGCCGATGCAAGTCTCTCGCTATCTCTCTAACTTATGGGAACAATCATATTATTATCAATTAAATATTTACATTAGTTCAAAAATGTGATTTCACTTTTTAAATTATTTAACATTTGTGGCCTCTGTGGTTCCATAAATGCCCAATATTTGAGATAAACCATCCTGGGGATTGTTAATGTAAAAGTTTTTTTTTTTTTTCACACAGGAAGGAATGTATTCCTTCTTTATCTCCTTATCTGCAACTTCACTCAATATAAGCAATGATCTGAGTTGTAAAGATATAGATTTAGACAAACTGTTAAAAATTAATTTTAATTAATATAAATCGTTTTTTCCTTATTTCTCTATGCCAGTAGACTGAAAACCAAGCCCGTTATCCTTTTCTCAATAAGATTTCACTTCCTGATTTTGTATTTTCTGTCAATAATTGTCCAGACTTCACAATTTAATTAATTCTTAAATTTTATTCTCTACCGTGACCCACATATCCAGGCAATATTTTCTCATTCTATTTGTTAAATTTATTTCTTCCCCCAACACTTGTTATTTCACACCTCTATTAAACACTAAATAAAATTTCCTACTATTATTGTGAAGTTTTCTGTATCTCTTTTATGTTCTGTCAGTATGTATTACATGCTTTTGGACACTGTTATTAGGTACACACACAAGATTATCATGCCTCCTTGACTGATTCATCATCTTATTATTAATAACAGAGATTACTTTGCTATCTAGCTTTCGATTATGTTTGTCATATGGTTTCATCTCTTTTACCTTTTGCCAAAATGAATCTTTATATTTAAAGTAGGTTTCGTTGAAACACCATATATTGTGTCTGAACACTTTTCTGTGTAGTCTGCAGTCCTTGACTCTCAAATGGTGTGGTTAGCCCATATATATTTTTTACCATATTTAATGATGTTGCATTAAATCTACCACTTTTTTTTCATTGCTTGTCTTCTTTGGCATGAATTGTAATTATAGATTTGGAGGGAGGATGTAGCTTGTGGCCTTTGAGAATGTTCTTAAGAGAAAAGGACTACAAAGTTTTTCCGTGAAACTCCCTGGGCCTCTCCCAGAGTTTTGTGCAAGCGAGGGGTCCTGGAAATTTAAACTTCATTAGCTTTAGGTTAAATCCACTTCTCTATGAGATGTAAGTATGTAGCTTGCAGTCACAGTGCTGTTTGGTCAAGCTATTGCTAGGAAGGTTTTTTAGACTAGTAAGCAACAAAGCTTCCTAGAGCTAATCATCTTAAAGTTATACTGCATAGCCTTTCATATGCTTTTGTACCCAATCTGTCACCAGGCCTTTGTTCCCTTCATTCAAAAGCACACTAGTCTATCTTCAATCACTGGTGAGAACTGGACACTATTCACCACTTCTCTACTAAGGTCCTGAAATCGTTCTCATGCTGGCCAAGCCTGACTCAGGAACCTTTGCTCTGAAATGGACTTGCCCAATCATATCAGCACAAGTTCTTATTAATTTTTAGCAGATTTGACATAAAACACATCGACGAAGATTAAACTCACCAGTATACCACTCCAAGGAAGATATTGATGGTTAATGAGTCCTATTAGTTCAAAGATTAACATTACTGCTATGCAAGAGAATTTGAAATATTCTGAAATCTTACATTCTTGTATAAAGAAATTTGATTTATTTTCCAAATTGGAAAAAAATCTGCAATTGTGATATTACAAATAATAACTTATGAATCCAGAATATCTATTGTGAGCAATTAATTATATTTTTAAAAGCCATTAAATATGCTAGACAAAAAAGTGAATATTTCCATTATCTCTGCAGACAGTGACAATACAAAATGATTAGTACACGAAAAGACAATAAAAAGTATGCATCCCAAAAACTGTAAGTTTAATTTCAGAGAAAAGCATTAGGCAATTGACTAAAAAAAAGTTCTTATTCTGCTTTTCTTTCAGAGCATTTGCCAACTTTTTAAAGTTTGTAACTTGTTATGACGTTATTCTGTATAGTGCCTTTTATATGTAATTTTACATTGTTATAAAGTTTTTTCAAGGAATTTTCAAATTGTATAAGCTCCAGGCCATACAAAACCCAGATCAGCCCATTGTCTATAGGATAGCATTCAACATCCCGAAGGATCTAGCTTCTCTGTCTCCCAGATTCCTCGGAAGTCATTGTTTACTGTTGCCACATCCCCTGTCTCTGTAGTCTGAGTTAGGTGACCTTTCACGCTACTCTCAGAGCAGCACTTGTTCATGACAATTATTCTTTTCTCAATATTTGCACATCCTCTCTGCCTTGAATGTAAGATCTGTGCATCTTACAGATGTGTCATTTGTTACTTAGTCTTCTTATTGAGGGTTTGCTATCTACCAGAAACTGTTGATAAATATTATATTTATTAAGTTTCTTAATCTCAGAACAAACCTATGGAGTAAGTATTACTATCTACATATGGCAGATGAGGAAATTGGAATTTGGGACTTAAGTAAATTGATCAAAGTCACACAGTAACTAAACATTGGAGTTAGAATTCCAATTCAATATAGAATAGAACATAGATGTCTTTGCCCATTTGCTTAGTGATTTTTAAATTATTTCAAAATTAATGTACATTATTGAGATAAGAATGAATTTTCATGTCCCTAACAAATCCTGTTGTTTCTCCAGAGGTAATCACTATTGAAATTTGGTGTGTATCCTTCTAGTGCATATTTTTAAATTTTTACAGCTTATATAATAAAGTCTTATTTCTCATTCTTAATATTGTTTTTTTAATTCAGCCTCTATTTCTTGTTCAATCTTGATAGGAATTTGTGTATTTTATTAGTATTTTTCCCTAATGAACCAAATATTTATAGGGTTGATCCTCTCCTGTTGTTTTGCCTTCTGCGTCAGTAATTTCTGCTTTTCTCTTGTTTCCTTTCTTTTACTTTCATTAGGTTAGTTCTCTCGCTATTTCTCTAGTTTATTAAGATGAATAATTAGCTGTTTTCTACCCAGGAGAATCTCACACTCATGAGATTCACGATCTAGACTTCCGTGATGCTTCTCAAATTAGTGCTCCTAGAGGCCTAGGAAAGGCTGGTACCTCTGTGTATGCTTTACCTTAGGGTGTGGCTTGCCCATCTTTCTCATTTCAACCATTCTTGTGGGTAAGTGATATCTAGTATTTCCCTAAAGAGTAATAAAATTGAGCATCCTTTCATGTCTTTATTGGCCATTTGGCTATCTTCTTTTGTGAAGACTCCTATCAACTCTTTTGCTCATTTTTCAATTTTGTTGTTTGTATTTTTATTGAACTGGATACAAGTTGATTTTCATAATATATAATTATATATATATAAATATATTCTTCTACCTAGTGGATTACTTTTTCACTAGTTTCATGATTACTTTGATGAATAGTAGTTTTTCACCACAATGAAATCCAATTGATCAGTATTTCCTTTAGGTTATTTTTTGTTCATGTGTGAATTCTTCCAGTAAACTTTGCTCACTCAAAGTTTTTCACTGTTTCCTTCTACTAGTGGCATCATGTTACATACACATTTAGTTCTAAAATCTAAATTGAAAACCTAAAATCTAAATCTAAAAATTGACCTTTTTGCAAATGAGCTTATGAAAACATTAAAATTCTTTTTTTTCTCAATATGGAAATCCAATTGGCTCATCAGCATTTGTTTAAGAATTTCTCTCTCCGCGTGCATTGCAATGGCACTGTTATTCTAAACAAGTATGATGTCTCTTTCAGGATTTTCTCTTCTCATTCTTCACTGCTTTTGTCTCTAATTGCACCAAGTCCATACTTTTTTATTTACTGTAGCTTTACATTAAGACTATATATCTGATTGTAATAATAATTGATGCTCTTCTTCATCAGAATTGGTTTGACTCTGTGAAATTTCATTTACTTTGCAAAATCCACTTATAAAGTTTCATAGAAAAAATGCTGTGATTTTTAATGGGATATAGTTGGAAATACAATTTCATTTGAGAGAATGTTGACTTTCAAACCATGGATATGGCACATCACTCCATTTTTAGTATATCTCTCATTGGATTTATTCCTAATTGTTCTTTGTCATTGAATCAATTTTAAATGGAATTGTTCTAAATTTCCAACTGTTCATTTTTAATATGTAAAAATTCAATTGCTTTTTGTGTACTGAATTTTTATTTAGCATCTTTACTGAATTTGTTTATCATTCTAAAACCCCAACTTCAGATTCCTTAGGATAAACTTCCTAGACTTGTCAGTAAGAAATTATGGCACTTTTATTACCTTCTTGTTAATATGTTTATTTTTTATGTTATTATATTATGCTATCTAGTAACTCCAGAAGAATGCTGACTAGAAATAGAAATAGTAGACAACATCATTATATCATTCTCAATTTCAAGAAGGAAGCTTATGATATTTTATAACTGTGAATGATGATTAAATATTCTGTGAAGAAAGCAGCAATAACTGTGGGAGAAAGTTCTCAATTAAGTTCAGTCATTTCCAGGCATGAAACGCCATTTTTTTCAGATTTAGTTACTTTATAGAATAATAAAGATGGAGAAGGTCTGTCTCACTAGAGACATTCCAGGATGGTAAGATAAAAGCCTATTGCCCATCCCTTGTAATAGATTTGCTTACATTTTAGTGTGGGAAAGATAATGTCTTTCTCCAGAGACAAGAATGATCAGGTTTACAGTAGTCCTTTAAAAGATGGAGGAGCGAGGTGTCCTAAGCTTGGTGTTCTTTAGTTATGACATTGATTCACTGAGTGTACAGCACCCACCAGGTCTGCCTTCGCATCATCCCTGTGGGATTTAGGAGCAAGGGAGGCTGATGTGAAAAAGAACCTCTGGCTACTACAATGTCTATAAATAATAAACTGTCTAAATCCATTTGGGCTCATTGTCTCCCTACTGGCTGCCTACAGGAAAGTATGGCAGGACAACCTCGCAACAGCCACCACAGGAAATCCTTGGCCACTTGACAATCCTGTAACCAAAAACTGAATATATCTTCCTGCTTTCCCTATTCTCACTCCTAATGGCAAAAAGAAGCAACTCTTGAAGCTATCTGTTCTGGTATTTCTAATTTCTAATTAAGATGGATACACTGCTCTCATTTTATAAATTTAAGATATGTTCGTTTATCCTTTATTATGTTAGGTGAAGATTTTTACTTCTGCGATTACCTAATACAGCTCACTGATTAGTCCACTAGCGTACTATTACCTTCTCCTTCATGAGCTACTTTCATTCTCCCTCTACAATTAATTTACTCACTGTTGCCTTAGGTTAGTTGTTCCCCTCCTCTTCCCTTTACTTCTACTTCTTTCATCTTTCATCTCTCTCGTTTCTTCTTTTTAATTTGACTCAATCTCTCCATCCCTTTCCATAGCATACATTTACATTATTTCCTATAGAGTCAAGATGAACAGACAATCAACAGATGTTCTTCTCTTGAAGTGTTTCAACTGGATTCTGCCATCGGCACCCTTCCCTCTGGTTTGGTAATTCTTCAGGCCTCCTGATTAACTCTGAAACTTTCTGTTACTTTGTTAACTGCCTTCACCTTTCTCTTGTGTTGGTTCTTGGTTTTCTGAAACATTTATCTCCTGCTTTCGTTGCTTATTATCATTGTGTCAACTGCGTAATCTTTAAAGAATCTTTTTTAAATTGTATTTTGACTCTAAAAATAATTTTCCTTTTAATAGATGTCTTTAATTCATTAATTTCATGTGCAAGAATAAGTGCTGATAATGAAAAGTAGACATTATTCTAAGAGCTTTAATCTTTACAAAACACATTTAATCATCATAAAAGCAAAGTGAGGTATATTTTATTGCTTTTATTTTACGTACAAGGAAATTGAAGCATGGAGAGATTAAGTAAGTTATCTAAGACTATGCATTTAAGAAGAAGCCAAGATAGGTCTCAAATCTTGATAGTCAGGCCTGGAGCTTATGCTGTTAAACATCATATTAAACTGTTTCTCAAAACAAGTATATTATGTCTTTTTTGCATACAATTTTTTCTCACACTTTATGCTTTCTATTTATTTATTTGTTTTTCATTTTTTGCTCCATAACTGTGTTTTCTTTCAGTGTTTACCTCCAGTAATTTGGAAGGCACATAGACTATTTTTCAATGTAATAGTAGCTGCCTGAAAAAATTTTATTGAGTATACATGAAATCTGTTTCTCTAATTATCAAAAGAAAAATTATATAGCATCAGTTGGCTGTACCTTATGTAAAATGAAAACATGGTATATGTCCTTTTTCTAGGCCTTTTATTCTGTTTTTTTTAAATGACCTAGAAATGTTCACTTAGTCTAATATCATTAATTTTTTAAATGTTCTTTTTCTTCTTAAGAAAAATGTAAATTTTTAAAAGTTGGCTTTCAAAAATAAGCATTAAGTTTGACTATCCATTAATTATTCTGTCTTTTCTAAAATCTGACATTTTTTTCTGAAAAAAAATTTTCATAAGAATGAGGGAATATTTTTCCCTTGAATCCTCATTTTAACTCCCAATATGAATATATAAGAAGAAACCTCTTCGTAACGGACACTGTGTTTACACAAACATCTATTTTAGATAATTATTTACATCAGATTCAATTCTCAGCTGCAGTGAACAGAATGATTAGAAAATCTCAGCTGCATAGTGAGTTCAATCTTTTAGTTTTCAGGATTTTCTACTGTATTGGGAGATATCTACTCCAACATCATAAGAATTAGACAGTCCAAAATATGGATGTGTATTTTCTTAAAATGTTTGTGGGGGCCGGCCCTATGGCCCAGTGGTTAAGTTCGTGGGCTTTGCTTCGGTGGCTCAGGGCTCTGCAGGTTTGGATCCTGGGCGTGGACATGGCACCACTCATCAGGCCATGCTGAGGCGGCATCCCACATAGCACAACCAGAGGCACCTACAACTAGAATATACAACTGTGTACTGGGGGGCTTTGGGGAGAAGAAGAAAAAAAAAGATTGGCAACAGTTGTTAGCTCAGATGCCAATCTTTAAAAAAAAAAGAAAGAGTATATGGCCTTTTCTATTCTATAAGATTTAATTTGCACTAAATAAGGGCATATGTAACAACATTCAACAATAATAATAACAATGTTTCACTTAAATATCAGACTCTTGCATGAAGATATAGCAAATATTAGGAAATTATCATACAAAGTCTTAAGCAAGATTTGCATGATTTTGGCTGAATAAGTTAGAGATACATCCTCCATCTTTAGCTTCAATGCATCATCGTATAGCAAAACCAGGTATAGATTGTTACCAAGCAAATAAACGTGGGAAATAAATTGCACTTCTACAGACAATCTCCAAGGGACCTGTCTTCTTTCAGTCTCACATGAGTCATATAAATTAGCCTCAGAATATTTAAAAATCAATCCCAGGAAATGTTTTGAAATAGCTTCCACTTATATGAAAGATTAATGGCCGTTTTAACCTAGAAATTCCCTTAAAGCAACATTGTCAGTGGGCAAAACATGAACGAGAGAAGAGAAATGGTATTAGTTGGGTTCCTAGTATACCCTAGACAATCATGTATTATCCATCTGATTCTTACATAGTAACACTTTTAGGTTGGTATTTATATCACTATTTCACAAATGGAGCAATGAAGACTCAGGCTGATTTTAAAACTCGCCAAAATTCATATGGTTAGTTATGACAAAATTCAGTAAATTCACTCTGGCATTTTAGTAATCTGTTTTATCAAGCAGTAGAGAAGATATGTGTGGAAAGGGAGCTGTGTTGATTATAGACACTAATTCACAGATATCACTTGGAGTATTTTAGTTATAAAGTCAGTGTATTAGTAAAATTTTTTTAAATGTTTAAATTTTTTTGTTTTAAACTGTATTTGAAGACAATTAAGATTTTCTATAGTTTACTTTATTTTTAATTTATTGGCTGCTTCAAGGTTTGCTTTCAGCATCAGACAGCAATTCTCTTTTGCCCATAATGTACTTGGTTGTAAAAGTCAAAAGGAATGTTTAACTATCTATACATTGGGATATTCTTCCTTTCTCTTTATCTCTTGTTCCTTTTCTCTTTATCTCATCTCTTTATCTCTTGTTTATCTACATTTTTTTGTCTTTTTATTGTTCTGTTATTTTCTCTATAGCTTTCTTCTTCTATTTCTCCATAATACTCAAGCCTACATAAGAAACAGTTTTTGATTTGTTTTGTTTTGTTTTGAGGAAGATTAGCCCTGAGCTAACTACTGCCAATCCTCCTCTTTTTGATGACGAAGACTGGCCCTGGGCTAACATCCGTGCCCATCTTCCTTTACTTTATATGTGGGACGCCTACCACAGCATGGCTTTTGCCAAGTGGTGCCATGTCCAGGATCCAAACCAGCGAACCCTGGGCCTCCTAGAAGTGGAACGTGCGCACTTAACCACTGTGCCACTGGGCCGGCCCCAGAAACACTGTTTTATATACATAGTGTGATAATCTAATCTCTCTCTCTTTTTATCTCTTACATCTCTGTTCTTATTTATAAAGACTTGATCTCTCTGATCAGCAGGCTCTCCTGCCTCCCAATCTGCCATGATTGACCAGTGAAGCTCCACAAACCCACTACAGTTTTGGTGTCTCACTTCCAAATTCCCTGGATAACCTGATTGCTACATTCAAGCTTCTGCATTTCTTTCTTTCATCAGTTCCAGCTCTCATTCAACCACCTATGGCCTGAGTAGGAGAGGATTGGTAGAGTGTCATTTTATACTTCTGTCTGCCTATCAAATTTTATTTCTTGTTACACCTTCTTCTCTACTACCAGATATCTGACTAGAGGGAGTCACCTTAGCAAGAGACTCTCCAAGACTCAGCTAATCATCATCTTTGTGATTACTGCTATTTCTCCGCTACTCTCACTCTGTATGGAAAACTGAGTGGAGTGGAACAGGGATGGGGCTTTTTTAAAAATAGCATATGGCATATATTAATTCTTAGTATATATTTTTGGATGAATAACCACAGGAAACATTATTTGCCATTTACAGTAGGCATAAAATGTACTTCAGTTGGTAAAACAAGAATTTAAAAGGTGATAGTTTTCCATTTTTTAATAGCCGAAGAAAAAACTGCCAGTAATGGTAATATATTTGCGTTAACAATGGGAAAAACTATGTTTCCTCAATGGTCAAAAGTTTAAGTTAGAAATTATGACACAAAGATCATTCAGGCTTTACAATAATCTGATACTTAACTTGGAATTACTATATATGAGAAATGTATGGTATTGTTTTCCATTTGCATTCAACATCTGAAATCTGAATTTGTTATAATAATGTAACAATTTCAAGGAGCTACTGGATAACAGCATCTGTATACTAGACTCTTTCTAAAAAATATTATTTAAATAAATTACAGCAGGTATTACAAGAGGACATTACAAAATACCATATATAATCATGATATTAAGTCATTGCCAAGCCATTAAAAAATATGTTAAAAGTTTTACAGAAAGCCTGTGAGGGGCCGGCCCCATGGCTGAGCGGTTAAGTTCGTGCACTCTGCTGCCATGGCCCAGGGTTTCCCCAGTTCAGATGCTGGGCGCAGACATGGCACCACTCATCAGGCCACGTTGAGGCGGCATCCCACATGCCACAACTAGAAGGACCTACAACTAAGATATACAACTATGTACAGGGGGCATTTGGGGAGATAAAGAGGGGAAAAAAAAAGTTTAAAAAAGAAAAGAAAACCTGTGAGATAATGCTTACATAATTGAAAAGAGAGCTGTGTTCACTCTTGCCTTTCAGGCTCCTGTGAAGCAGCAAATGCAGCACACACTTTCCCATATAATGCTTTCATTATTAAGTATCCATATCCTAAATTACAGCAAGAGGTTTTTTTACTGTAAGGGAGCCCCTTGTTAAGGAGAGTAGCTTTATATTTCCAGTCATTCTGTCATTACTAAACAATCGAAAGTTTAGTGTGAAAATCATATAGTTTCTTTTTGTTTTTGTAAGGTCATAGATTGCAAACCTAGTATTGATACATGTGTAGGGGAGGAAGAGAATTCCTCTACCCATCTCTAGGTCCTTCTGACTGGCCTAAGAATTAAACTCAGATGAGACAGAATAACAGGAGAAAATCAAGCAAAGCTTCATAACATATATACATGGGAGAAACCCAGGAAAGCTGAGTAACTCACCAAAATGGCAGAGGCTGTTACCTTAAATACCATCTTCAGCTAAAGACAAAGGAGGATATTGGGGGTAGGGGGAGCTGTGGGGGAAAAGCACAGTAAAGAAGAGTAAAGTTATTATGCAGATTTAAGTCCTTGCCATCTGCGTTGATAAGTTTCTAGATATAAGGTCATCCCCCCTTCTTCCTGGTACAAAGGGGGAGACACATTTACAGATGGAGATTTCCTTTGCAAACGTAAATGTCTCTTACAAAGGGCAACTTCCACTTTTAATTAGTTTTCGAAAGCTTTTCCTACGTCTGCAGTTTTTAAAAGTAACCAACCCCAAATAATCCTTATGACAAAGAGACACATTTTGGGATGGCCAATTCTGATCCCCTACGTATGCATTTATTATTTATTAAATTATATGTATGCTTATATGTATTATACATACTAAATATATATTAAAATTAATATATATAAAGGATTTACTTTGAATTTTTGTTAGGATTCAGTTATTAATATTTCAGCTTATTTAAGTGTATGTTTTTATTAGATATGAAAAAGCAACATCTTAAGATTTATTGTGATTCTTTCCTTCCCTGGGGATCAGCTGTCTATTTACTGTAAGAAAGAGCATTTCCAGTTTTGTTATCAGTTTTCAGAAAACATGAGTTACCTTATCTTACTAACCCAAACAGTAAGCCCATTACCTCATATTTTCTTCCTAAGTACCCAATAGCTGTATGAACTTATATATATAGTTGCACATATTTTTTTTTAGTGCTTCAGTTCACAAGTTCAAGTCCCAGATTAGGAATTGACAAATGCTAACACAGCAGCTAAGAGAAATGACTTTCTGAGAAAGGCGCTCACATTTCGAAAGGAAAGTAAAAATAAGGTCTTATTTTGTGGGTTTTGGAGAATATCCAGATAAAACTCTCTTGGGATTTTTCAAAAACAATGAGAATAACTCCATCTTATATGAACCATGGTAATTTTTCTTCAATGGTTCAAAAACCCAGTGGTTTATGTGAACCATATATAACTATATATTAGCTATACTATTAGCCCAATAAATTGTGAACTGCAAACTATTCAGTCCCAAAATTATGATATAGTCTCAATGCTCTTACAATATATATTTACCATCTTAATTTTTCTTCATCCTTGTGGCTGGAAATCTTTCTAAAATGCATTAGTTTACTCTTCTGCCTTGGATAGAAAAAAAGAATTTCAAGCTAATATAGTGTTCTCTCAATAGTTATGGTATCTAGAGTGTTGAGTAATATGACTATCAGCTCCAGAGACCTTTGTGTAAGTATAGATGATACAGAGAATTGGTTTAAACATACATCATTTTAAACTATGTCCCTAATTATGTCTGTGTGTGAATTTTTCATTTGCTCTTTCATTATAAAAGGAGAATTTAGCAAATTTTGTTAATCAAATTGTGCGATTAGATAGGTCTCAGTCAATTGATGATTTGTTCTATTGAGAAACATATCCTTTATTACTTTATAGAGCAAAGCAAAAGTAATTCATGAAATAAACTCAGGCCAAAGTACAAAATGCCCCTAGTCGCATCCTCCAGGAAACACTGGGAAAGATCCATTTAATCAACATTTCAAGACACACAAAAGTGTCCACATTTCATCCCAGATTCTCAACAGAAATCCCTAAGGTAGTTAAAGGTAGATGTAGTATGGAAAGAGCATGGACCTCAGAATCTGAAAGCCCTGGATATGAGTTCTGGTTGCCAAAATTGACAAGCTCTGGGCCTTTCCAAGTTAATTTCTAAAACTATGTTACCTTGTTTGCTGAAGAGAGATTACAACATTAACTCCAGGATTGTTGTGAAGATTAAATTAGATAAACTTCTTAAACTACTAAACAAGTTCCTGGAGCATAGTATGTACTCAATAAATATAAATTTCCTAATCTTGCCCATATATAATAATCAATAGGTGTTTTCCCATGCCTGGGTCCATGGCTAAAATTGTCCGGATGAAAGTAATATGTGTAATAGCATAGTAAAATAATGCTAGATATGTATAAAAACAATTTCTCTCTAAAAGAGACATTAAACTTTAGTGCAGATTCTGTTAAAAATATACATTCTCATATCCCAGTCCTAGAGACTTTGATTCAGTCGCTTTGGTGTGAGGACCCAAGAATTGCCATTTCTACTCCTAATTGATTCTGATGCTGGTTGCCTGGGAAATCAGACTTTGACAAATGCTGCTAAGAGCTGACCTATTCACAATAGAAAATACCCATATACTTATGACAGCAAAATAAAATGAAATGAAGAATTAAAGAATTTCCATTCTTAATTAATAGTATATTGAATGATTTTTAAGCAGTAATATTGTACCAAATGCCAATAAATGAAAAATATATTTAACAAATTTGGCATATGATAATTTTGAGAGAAGATAGCCAGATAAACAATGTAAAATTCATGTCTAAATAAGGGGAAAAGGAACATAAATTATTCTTGAGCTGAGACAGGAAGATTGTTAAGGAAGTGACATTACAGAGGAGTTTGTGTTATGAGAAAGTTTCGCTGTGCATAAACCTATCACAGACCTGAGGTTCTAGGGTGTTGAGTCTTCCTTCTATTTGAGCAAATGACACACCATCGAGAATGGAATGGAGTGGAGATAACACCTTTTACTTTTCTAGGTAACATGGAAAAAATGTGCAATGTTGAAATTAGTGATAAAGTTTATTATTACTGTATATTTATACTGTTGACACAATTTATTGAATTGAGGATTTCTATTTAAGTGTATTTCTACTCTTTTTTTTTGTGATGAAGATCCGTTCTGAGCAAACATCTGTTGCCAATCTTCCTCTCTTTGCTTCAGGAAGATTGACGCTGAGCTAACATCTGTGCCAATCTTCCTCTATTTTATGTGGGATGCTGCCACAGTATGGCTTGATGAACGGTGCTAGGTCTGCACTGGGGATCTGAACCTGTGAACCCCAGGCTGCCAAAGCAGAGTGTGCAAACTTAACCACTATGCCACCGTGCTGGCCCCTCTAATCTTTTTCTCCTACTGTTGAGAATGACTTCTTTTCCAAATTACACTTATTACAATTATCTTCTCTTCCTGGAGAAGAATAGAGTATATTTTAATGGCATTGGACAACAAACTGAACTAAGTCATGAATTAATGAGGGATATTTTTATGTTTGGAGATGCAAAAATTGAAATAAACCAGTCTAGCTTTGTACACATATTGATACTGGCTCAACACAAGGTTGACATAAGGGAAGCCATATTGTAGAAAAAAACCTATATTGTAACTTCAAATAACCTGTGATTAACTAACCCAGACATGCTCTGTAGATTTTATGGCCTCCTCTAGCTGCTATAAGTTGATAACTTTGTTCTTTTGAGTTACTTAGGAATGTGATGACCCCTGGACAGAGAGTCTATGCTGATAGCCATCATCAATGACAACTGAAAGATCAAGGTATAGGGCATTGCTCCAGTCTCTGACTCATATCCAGTAGAACAAAAGGCTATCAGGAACTAAGACCAGATGTCTGCCCCCACCCGGAGATCAGATGGATGCCCCCACCGGGAGACCAGCCCCTTATGTAACTGGCTGGTAGTCTTTGTTCTGTAAGATGGTTCTTTTGGACATTAGTCAGTCATTTTCCCCCTTGCTAGTAAGCTGTGATAAAAGGTCCTTTCTCTCCTACCACCTTGCCTCTTGACTATTGGCATGTCTTGCCACGGGCAGAAAACCCACTCTTTGGGTGGTAGCAAGATGAGATTGTTCACATTCTTTCTAAGTATAGTCTGCTATTTATAATCATACAGTCAACTGTTTTATAGTTTTCCTAATGCTATTTTGTGAAATTAATAATGAAATGATAGGTAATATGTCTAGAATTATCATTCTGTTAGTCCTTATGCAAAATAACATGAAAATAACTAATATCAGTAGTATAAGTGAACACATTTAAGGCCGTCTTATAAGTGAACATAAGTAAGGCCATCTTGTTACACTGAATCTTAGTTGAAACCTTTCTAGCATGTGATCATTATAAATTGCTGCACACTTTCATGATTTCTAGCCCTGATCCTGTGCATCTACCCCTGCTGAGGTATCTGATAGCTTTGTTCTTAACAATTCTAATGAATTTTCCCAGGGAATGAGAAGGGCTCCAGGAAGAAAGAACACTTGTGGAATGTATATCATTGGCAACAGAAGAAAAGAACAATAAGAGATTCTAGAGTCAGTCATGTATATTTCTAACCCTCCTCTTTACTACCCATTTTTCCTGTATAACTGCCTCAAGATTTTGTAATCCTTGAAGAGGGGATTTTGAGATATTAGTCACCCATCTTTGATTAGCCGGTTAATCTAATTAAACTTCCTTTCTTGATCTCTAATTTGTTGTAGATTAATTGGCTCAGATCGTGGCAAGCAGAGCAAGCCCATTGCTCTGTATTGCTAGTAACTAAGTCTCCAAACAGCGTATTTAAGCCCTTAACAATTACTTGGAAATCATAGTATAAGTAATAAACTAAAGTTTACTAAAACCTTTTATTTTTAAAGATTGCCATCTGAGCTAACATCTGTTGCCAATCATTTTTGTTTTTCTTCTTCTTCTCCCCAAAGCCCCCCCAGTACATAGTTGTATATTCTAGGTGTGAGTGCTTCTGGTTGTGCTATGTGGGACACCACCTCAGCGTGGCCTGATGAGCGGTGCCATGTCCGTGCCCAGGATCCAAACCAGCAAAACCGTGGGCCCCTGAAGCAGAGCGAACGAGCTTAACCACCCGGCCACAGGGCTAGCCCCTATTAAAACTTTTTAAGTTAAAAACTGGGATGTCAGTTGCTACCCACACTAAATATAAATTTAGAAATTCTTTCTACACTGCATAATCTTGCTTATAATCAGGTCTATTTTATTCCTTACTTTCTTAGTATTTGCTCGAGTATTTATCAAAAGATAATTTGCCCATCACTAAGGAAAGGTAAATATTTAAGTAAGGGATTTTATCACAATCAGGGCTTTCTCACAGAAATGGTGTAAATTAATGTGTCCAAATGTCATTTGGTAAAAATATGCTTCCAAATTAGTTTTTAACAAAGTATTCTGATAAAAATAATTGATGAAAAAAATAACCAGACTCAAATATATAAAAAAAAATATTGATTCCACTTTTCATGCATGTTTTAACATGGATTAAGATAAAATGTATGCTCAAATATTTAAAATATACTTATTTACAATGTTCTGCATTATATTTTCTACTTCTTCCCTGAAAGTAATATAAAACCTTAAAGCCTAGATGAAAGCTAAAATCTCAAAAAATTGATAGGATTTTTTACGTGAATCCAAAATAAGAAATATTTCTTATGTTATAAAACAACCACTGGGATTTCTGTTTTTAAATAAATAAAATGATTTTGCCTTCAGGAGATGAGTGTGGACATTAGAGGATTAGGAAGAAAGTATCCAGCTTGCAAACTGTTCTACTCTTAATGAGTTTCTTTTTCATATTTGCTTGTATTATACACCACGCTATTGTCCTCAAAATTGTAGCCTCAAGCTTAACACTTAATAAACATTTACATGAATAATGGCACTAGATGAAGAGGATATATGTAATTTATAAAAGTACCTATGTAATTTAAAGCCTCTTAACCTATAATGAACTGAATTCCTGAGTTTCTAGAGGGATAGTGATGAAAGAGGATTTTTAAAAGGTTATTTAATAATTATTAAATAAATTAGGTTTATGTTTTATCATTTTTGCATAAAAATAAAAAAGCAGTGGCACAACCCTATTTCTTTTTGACAGCTCAATTTAAAAATGGAATTTTTGGAGATTCTGTAAATCTTTAAAAAACACTAACAGAATCATGATAATGATAGTAATTATAATAACCTTTTATTAAATGTTAACTAGGTGGCAGCCTATGTATTAAATGTTTTATAGATATATATCACTTATTCCACATAACATATTCATGATATTTATAAGTCATTTTGTAGACAAGAGAACTGAGGCTCAAAGAGGTTAGTTAGCTCAAATTCACCCATTTAGCTGAGTATTTTAATCCAGATCTGCTGACTTCACTTTCCAAACTCTACTGGTTTCCACATGCTGATGTTTCTTTAAATAAATTCAAGTATATCATTAAAAATATTAACAGTCCCTTTTCCAGTTGATTAGGAAGTGTATCAGCAAATTTACTTCTTATTGCCTCTCATGTGACAATGTTATATATTAAATGCAAAATGCCTTGATGCTTTCTGATTCTAACATCTGAATGATTTGGCCTACCACCTCTTTTTGCAGTTTAATTTTGTAGGGTACACTCAGCTGGAATCCCAGTGCCAGGATTAGAAGTGTCTTTCAGTGGACATGTTATTACAGATTTGTGTTCATAAATGTAAATTGGTCCTCTAGAGAAGGTTCTTTCCAGGTGCATTGACCCAGGTCTAGTTTTTCCGTAGCTACTTGGAGGTAGTTGCTTAGAAAATCAAATCGAATCTACGGATAATGAAACAGTCTCACATGACTGGTTTTATTTGGGATTATCCAGCTCTTTGCTCCCAGTGCAGAAAGCAGGTAATTTTTCAATGTATTGTTATTTTTATAAGTTCTATTGAGGTATACTTACATACATTAAATTGCAAATATTTAAAGTGTAAGTTATAGCATATGTCTACAACTGTGAAACCATCACCACCGTTAAGATAATGAGCACATCTATAATCCCCAAAAGTTTCCTTATGCCCTTTGTAATTCCTCCGTCCCTGCTACCCCCAACCCTCCACATTCCCAGGCATCAACTGATCTGCTTTCTACACCATAGATTAGTTTGTATTTTCTAGTGTTTTATATAAATGGAATAATATAGCGTATATTCTTTTTTTCATCTGGCTTCTTTAACTCAGCAGAATGACTTTCAAATTCACCCATATTGTTGTATATACTATTCTTGGCCAGTAGTCCTCCACTGTGTGGATCTACCACAATTTGCCACCTGTCTGTTCACCTGTTGATGGACAATTGGATTGTTCCCAATTTGGGGCTATTATTAATAAAGCTGTTATAAACATTTGTGTACATGTCTTCAAATGAATGTATTCTTTCATTGCTTTTGGTAAATTCCTAAAAGTGGAGTGGCTGATCATATGGTAGGTGTATGTTTAACTATTTAGGGAATCTGCCAATCTTTTTCAAATTGTGCCATTTTACATTCCCAGTAGCAGTGATATGTTCAGTTTTTAAATTTTAGCCATTTTTATCATTGTGTAGTAGTCTCATTTTGATTTTAATTTGTATATCCCTAATAACTAATGAAATTGAGCATTGTTTCCTGCACTTACATGCCATCTATATATGTATTTTGGTGAAGTGTTGGTTCATATCTTTGCCCATTTTAATTGTCGTTTGTTTTCTTATTGAATTTTGAGTTCTTTATATATTCTAAACACAAGTTCTTTATTAGATATAAGCATTTTACATATTTTCTCCCACGATGTGACTTGTTTTTTCATTATCTAATAGTATGTTTCAAATAGCAGAAGTTTTTAATTTTTATGATGTCCATTTTTTTTAATGGATTGTGCTTTTGGTGTCATATCTAAAGTTTTCCCTAACCCAAGGTCACAAATATATCTCCTATCTTTTCTTCTCAAAGTTTTATAGTTTATGTTTAGATCTATGGCTCATTTTGAAGTATGTGTGTATAATATGTGAGGTATGCATCAAAGTTCATTTTTTTCCATATGGAGATCCAATTATTTTAGTACCATGTGTTGAAAAGACTATCCTTTTTCCATTGAATTCCCTTTGTATCTCTGTCAAAAATATATTGTCCACACATGTGTGTCTATTTCCGGACTCTATTCTCTCCTATTGATCTCCTTGTCTGTCTTAATGCCTATAACACACTGTTGAATAATGTATTTTTATAATACCTTTTTTAATTTGGGTAACGTTAGCCCTCCAACTTTGTACTTCTTTCAATCTTGTTGCAAGTATTTTATTTCCTTTGCATCTACCTATTAATTTTAGAATCAGCTTGACAATTTCTATAAAAAGTCTGATTTACTGGGTTAAACCCCATTTTCTATCTTTTTAATTCTCTGTTTAATGTTTTTCTGGTTTGATATGAGGCAACCACTAGCCATAAAGAATTGCTGGGTAGTAATATTTTCCTTCTCTTCAATTTTTGGATCAATTTTAGGATCTAATAGCTCTCCTTATGTGTTTGGTATAATTCACCTGTAAAGCATTCTGGGCCTAAATTTTCTTTGTAGGAAAGGTTATAATTATAAAATGCTTTTTCTTTAATAGAAATCAAGCTATTCAGTTTATCTATTTCTTCTTGAGTAGTCTTTGGTAATTTGGTCTTTCAAGGAATTAATCCTTTTCTTATAAGTTTTCAAATTTAGTGGCATAGCACTGTTCTTAATATTACCTTTCAAGGACTTTGATATCAACTTTTCCATTCCTGTAATTGTCTCAACTATTTTTTTCCTCATCAGTTTGTCTAGATGTGTATCAAGTTTTATTGATCTTCTTAAAGAACCAGATATTGACTTCACTTGTTTTCTCTTTCTTTTCCTTTTCTATTTCAATAACTTCTGCTATGATATTTATTTCCTTCTACTTATTCTGGGCCTAATTTGCCCTTCACTTTTAGTTTCTAAGGTAGAAGCAACAGTTGTTAATTTAAGATCTTTTTTTTTTACTAGTATACATTTTTAATGTAATAAATTTCCTCTTAAGTATTGCGTTAGTGGCATCCCATACTGTTTTCGTTTTCATTTAGTTAAAAAACTTTGTAATATCCTTTGATATCTGTTCTGATCTATGGTTTATTTAAAAGCATATTATATAGTTTTGAAATGTTTGGTGATTTTTATACAGCTCTCTCTTATTGATTTCTACTTTAATTCCACTGAAGTCAGAGGAAATCTTTTAGTATTTTGAAACTTTCAAAATGATTGAGCATATTTATACCTAGAATATGTCTACCTTGGTAAATATTTTATGTGTACTAAGAAAGAATATGTCTTCTATAGCTGTTGAGTGGGGTATTCTAAATGTCAATTATATAGTTTTGGCTCATAGTGTTTTTCAAGTCCTCTGTCCTTGCTGATTTTCTATCTACATGCACTACCAATTGTTGATAGAGGGGTATTGACATCATCAACATAACTTTGTATTTGTCTATTTTACTTTTAATTCTATTAGTTTTTGCTTCATTTAGTTTGAATCTGTGATCAGGTGCATGAATTTTAGGATTTATATGTCCTGTTTCAGAATTGACCTTTTATGAAATAAACATCTGTATCCTTGGAAGTAATCTTTGCTCTGAAATCAACTTTATCTGATTTTAATATAGCCACTCCAGTTTCCTTTTGATTATTGTTAGCAACACATATCTTTTCTCAACATTTTACTTTTAACCTATTTGTTTTTTTATATTGAAGTATATTTCTTATGAGCAGCATATAATTAGGTCTTATTTTTTAATCCACACTGATAATATTTGACTTTTAATTGATATGTTTAGTTCATTTAAATTAACGTGATCATTGATATGATCAGGTTTAAGTTCATTGTCTTACTTTACTAAAAATGTTTATCCCATCTGCTTTTTTTTCTGCTTTTATAGTTTGATGATTCAATTTTATCTGCTTTTTTGGCTTATTAGCTCTGATTGTTTTGTTATGTTAGTTTCTGCTTTAGGGTTTATAATATATATTTTTAACTTATCACAATCTATTTTCAAGTTGCATTATCCCATTTCATCTATAGTATAAGTGTCTTACAGTATTATAATTTCATTTCTCCCTGCCAACCATTGTGATAATGTTTTCATACATTTTACTTATTCATATTATAATCATCACAATAAATTTTTACCTTTATAAAGAAAATTAATTTTAGAAGATATTTAAATAATAAAAATTTATTTATTTACCTATGTATTTACTGTTTCTGATCCTCTTCATTCTGTTCTGTTGATCCATATTTCTACCTGCTGTCATTTTATTTCTGCCTGAAAGACTTTAATACTTCTTGAAGTGTGGGCTTGGTGGTAGTGAATTTTTCAGCTTTTGTATGTCTGACAATGTTTTTATTGTGTCTTCGTTTTTGAAAGATTTCATTGGGCATAGAGTTCATGACTGGCCTTTTATATTTTATCTTTCTTTTTTCAGTCCTTTACAGATGTGCGCTGCAGTGTACTGGCTTGCATAGCTTCCAAGGAGGATTCTGTTGGCATGTTTACCTTTGGTCTTTTGGACACAGTATCTTTTTTTTTTTGGATGCTTTTATAACATTATATTTGTCATATATTTTGAGTCATTTGAATATAAGGAACATTGGTGCATTTTTCTTCATGTCGGTTGTGCTCTGAGTCTGCTGAACTTCTTGGATCTGTAGATCAATTTGGGAACGATTTTGGCCATTTTCTGTTTAGGTTTTTTTCTGTTGACCTTTGCGTCCTTTGGGGTCTCCTGCTACATACATATTAGGCTCCTGGGTCACTCAGTGTTTTCCCACAGCCCGTTAATGGTTTTTATTTTTTTCTTTTTCAAAATTTCTGGTGCTATATCTTCAAGTTCACTAATCTTTTCTTCTAGAATGTCTAATCTTCCATTAATATCACCTAGTATAGGTTTCATCAAAGACATTCTAGTTTTGATCTCTAGATGTTTAACTTGGGTGTTTTAAAACATTTTTCCATATCTGTATATAAATTTTTTGAATATATAGGATGCATTTTCAATAACCGTTTTAATGTCCCTGTCTGCTAATTTTAACATCTGGTTCAGTTCTGGGTCAGTTTCACTGTGTTCATGTTCTTCATTATTGGTCAAATTTTCCTAACTCTCTGCTTCCCTGGCAATCTTTTATTAGATGTTGTACTTTGCAAATTTTACTCTTTTCTTTCTTAGATTTTTTTGCCCTGTAGATCTTTGTAAGTTTTGTTCTGGAATGCAGTCAACTTAGCTGAAAATGATTTAATATTTTTGATTCTTGCTTTTAAGAGTTTTGGGGTAGTACCAAAGCTGTGCTTAACCTAGTTTTAATTATTCTCCATCCTTGAGACAAGACCTTTTTGTATATTTCATTCATTTCCTGATGAATTGTGAGGTTTTCTAATCTTTCTAGTGGGAAAAAGTCACATTCTCAGCCTGTCATAGGCAGTGTACACTTTTACCCCTAATCCTGTCAGATTTTATTTACCTATCCTTGGGTATTTTCTATCATGTGTACAACAATCAGTAGTCTGCTAAATATTTGAGCGAAGCTCTTTACATTCATCCACAGTTCTCTATCTGAATATTAATTTATTCTCCTGTACTTAGTTCTGAAACTCTCTTTGTTTTTCCTCAAAATCTTAACTCCATCTCTTCATTTCAGAAATTTTTCCCAGCTTCATGTGAGTTCCCCATTCCTGTGCCTGGAAATTCTCTCAAAGCAGTAAGTTGGGAAGATCATAGTACTCACCTCATTTCCTGGGAGAAACCAGGAAAACTGAGGAACTTGCCAAAATGGCCAAAGCTACCATCTTAAATACCATCTTCAGCTAAAGACAAAGGAGGATGTTGGGGGTAGTGATTGTGAAAGGGGAGAAAGGCAATTCACATGGAGATGGAAAAGCAAATGTTTGCTAAACAAATGTTTGCCATACTTTACAAAGACAATGTAACATATCTTTGATCAAATTGACCTTACTAGGTTCCTCGCTGTCTGTCACACAGGGAGTTATATATTACTATATCACACATAGTTACCTTATGGTATGAACTCCTTCCTAGAATAGGCTTTCTGTCTTAAATTCTTTTAGACAGTTAGAGAGAAGGTCAAAGATTCTTTCTGAGTCTTTTGTTCTTAAAAATAATCAAGCCAAAGAGACACATTTTGAGGTGGGACCTCAAAGGTCCTGAATGAGGATTTAGTCACTTTTGTTTTTATACAATATTGCTAACATTCTGATTTGCATCTCACACTTTGTATGGTATTTGTGAGAGCAAGCTTTCTGCCTTTAAACTTTAACCAGTTGGAGCTATTTTTCTACCATGCCAAATGTCATTCATATATCAGAATATGAACTCTGGCATGGGCAACAAGTGAAAAGATTTTATTTCTGGCACTGACACTTTACAAATCATAGGACTTCTCTGAGTTTGTATTCTCATATAAAAAATAGGTATAAAATCTAAAATGTTTTGACTGCTAGTATAGACTCTTGTACAAAATGGGTTGTTACAAAAACTTTTACATAAGAGCTAACATGAGTTGGATTATGAAAGGAAATTTGGGAACAAAATGGAACTGTCCCTGACAGAGAATTATGATAGACATTAATATGGTTGGAAAACAGTGAATAACTTTATGACTGAGAAAACGTGAAAAGAGAGAGGATTAGAAGAGTACAATATTTAAGGATTTAAGGATGAAGGATATAATAGGACACATATTACCACTGAGGATTCACCTTGAAGCCCAGCTACTTTCAATACATTAAAACCATCTCAGTCTCGAAACACATAGAAAATATTCCCAATATGAGAGCAACAATGAGAAGAAAGTTTGAAAAAGCTAGAGTTGTATATGTGCAAATTTTACTTTAAATTTAATTATTCCCTTAAGGACTAAATGCATTATAATAATACACACAAAAAATATTTTTATATGGTGTGTCTGTCAATATAAGTGCAAAGTACCTGGGACTAGGAACTCAGTTTCTACCTTTCAGTAGTGTATGTAATTTTGGCTTTTTTGATATGTAAGGCAAAGTATACTAATTCATATTTCTTTTATTTAAATAAAATTAAGTTTTTATGAGATTTTTCCCAGATACTAAATATTGGCAGGAATTGATTTATGTGAAAATATATGTACATATATATACAATATTATACATATGTACACATTGCACACTTATATATAATATATTAATATAATAATATAGATAATATGCAATCATTGATATAATAATGGAATATATAATTTGTAACAATAGACAATGGAATCAACTTTGTAATCACAACAGTAAAAAATGGTCTTAGGTCATTTATTATTACTATTTTTTGTTGAGGAAGATTAGCCCTGAGATAACATCTGTTCGTAGTCCTCCTCTTTTTTTTTTTTTTCTTTCTGAGGAAGACTTGCCCTGAGCTAACGTTCATGCCCATCTTCCTCTACTTTATATGTGGGACACCTACTGCAGCATGGCTTGACAAATGGTGAGTAGTTCCACACACGGGATCCAAATCGGCAAATCTTGCACCACCCTAGCAGAATATGCAAACTTAAATGCTGTACCACCAGGCCAGCCCCTCTTTTATTATTTTTTTTAAAAAAGTGAAATGTTCCTTGGTATCCTCTTCAATTTTTTCAAAGTCCTTCAAGTTACAGAATGATTTTCTATATCAAATTAATAAAACCTGTGACAGACCATTACAGATTCTATTGTTGATTAGAAGGGTAGAAGAAAAAGTGAAGATAAATTGATAAAACATATTTCAAAGGACTCTCCATTTCTTGCCTTTTTATGAACTAGGTCATTTTAAAGTCCTTCCAAATTCCAGGAGATGTTCTTTCTTAAATATGGTAGGTACTGGAGAAATTAAGAGATCAGAATCAGTTTCAGCACAATTTTATTCCTTCATGCTGCTCTTTGAGCATGGAAAGCTAAACTTTCTAGAAAGAAATTTTGAGGGTTTGGCTACTACAATTGGCAAAGCCAATTTGAAAAGCTTTGATCTCAACTGGAAGGATATAGGGGTCTTAGGTCAAAATTCTAATGATCTGTGTTTCTGTTTCCTTCCCCAACAGTTTAAAAACCTCAAATCTTTTAATTATAAAATTTAATACATTTTGAGGAATATTTCATTTGCATTTATAGGAATTTTCTATGTTAAACCCAAGATCAAACTGTTTGTGATATATTTTGTTGTTTCGAATTTCAGAGAAAGGCACATCATATAATACACATTTTCCTGCATATATTCATATGGTACAGATGAGTCTATATAAATATAAGATTGATTTAAGCTTCATATGGAGTTCAAGCTTGAGTTTAATTTTAAATATGGAATTATAGCAATTAAGTGATATCTTTAAAATAAAACTACATTTTCTAATTCTTTGATTTGCTCTTAGTGGTGTGTTGTGCAACTTAAAGCTGTGCCATTAAAATAAAACATCCTGTTAAAGTCTATTTTATTCTGGAAGAAGTAAGGATGGGGGCAAAGCTTGTCAAAGGCAATATGCCAGAGTTGATAGAAAATTATTTTCCTCCATTTTGTAAGTGAAGAAAAATGCCAATACAGCAAGTATCAGTTTGTCTCTCTGTTTTAGTGTTTCAATATATGTTTTTGTTTGGAAAACAATCAACTTTTTGTTTTGTCTAAACATGTACCTCCCTGGTTGATAAAACAACTATGTATGGAATAATACCAACTACTCTGGACTACCCAAAATATCCTTCTGTGACAGCACTGCATTTCCTAGCACTGTGGTTTGTTCTGTATGAAGAATACTGACATTTTAAGGGAGGAAACATCAAGGAATGGGATGGGAAATATTGAAACTCGAGCTTGGGAGTTGCATTTGATCTAAAATTTCAAAACATGTATTGTAGCCCAATTCTTTTTCTCATATCTTTAAAATATAACAAACTACAGAAAGCAAAAGGTAAAAATTAACTTGTGCAGACCATGATTGAAATACTTAATCAATAGCAATGTTATAATGGAAAAACACAAACTTTCAGTATCTTTTTCCCCAGAGTGCCTAGGGTCTCGGGAGATGGTGAAGGTCACCACTTTGTTGGCGTCTGAATTTATTTTCTCCTGTCTATTCTTTAGCACAATTTATTAGTTGAATTTAAATATAGGCGATTCTATTGTCCTTGAAAGATAAACAAATACTTGAATTTTTTTGCATGCACACCAAAGCGTATTATGTTCAGTATTTACTGGTTAAATAAATAAGTGGTATTTGAAATTCATATGGGGCCTACTACTCTGAGGTTTGTTTAATAATTCAAAGTAAACCAGTGATAAAGAGAGCAATGCATTGGATGAATTGCTTATTAATTGTGTTAATAGAATTTAATGAAGGGATTTGGTTGTATAATATATAACATGTTTTTTAATGAAAGTGGTTTTATCTGAGTAATTAAAGTTTGAGTTATCTATCACAATGTGATGGATTATTTATCTTCAGATTGTGTACCAATTTATAAATGCTGTTTCTATTCTCCAAGCAGCTAAATTAGAAATATGCTATGCTTTGGAGAAATAAAAATTAGAACTTGGTGCAAATAGAAAAGAATTGGTACAGATCACAGTCCTCAGTGATCCTGGCAGCTTCAATAACACCATATTAAAAAAAGATGAGTCAGAAATGTGTCTTTACCTACCATCTCTACAGCCATTGGTTAAGTTGGGACTTCAATATTAGAAATATTATTTAGACTTGATAGTAATTTCCTCCACTTATTTTATGCATTTTGCCTATTAGGTACAACTTCCTCTTGAACAACTTTGTTCAGATATTAAATAAAATAAGTTTTTATTGATAAGGAGAGCCTCTAAAATCCAACATCAAAAGATTTTCCTACAGAAAATTTCAGTTCTTGAAGGTCATAGTGTCTGTTTCCATTAGATCATATAGCCATCAATTGTACTGACAATGACCATTATTATTTATTTTCTTAAAGAGTAAAATAATGGATTCGGATATGTGATAGGTGATCTATTCATGAAAATAATCAAGCCATGAAGTGTCTAACATGCATCATACATTTATTGGAGACGTCAACTCTGATCTGATTATTATTTCATCCATTTTGCCATTAGGCCTGGTCCTCCTTTCTCTAGAGAAAAAGATGTCCCAGTCCTTTCTTGTGCAATGGATCCAAGTTGACCTTGAGGGAATTTTTGCTGTCTTGATTCAGGTGGCTACAAACTATGCTGTAGGTCAGAAGTTCTCAAAATGTGTTGAATGGCCAGTTTATTTCTATTTTATTTTTTAATTTCCAACCCATTAGGAACTGAAAGGAGATGAGATTTTTAATGTAGTTTAAGGAAGCACAGAATGTTTACTGCAATTTTTAATCAAAAAGAACTAAATCGTGAGGAGGGGCAGAGCAAAATGGCGGGGTGAACTGACCCAGGACTGTCTCCCCTCCAAATTACAACAAAGGATTGGAAAAGCTGAACTTCAGAGAATAAATCTAATGCCAACACGTTAGAGACCTACAATACCAACAAGGCGGAGAACAGAGACCTTGCTGCTGGCCTCAGAGGAGCTGGAACGGGGTAGGAGAGAACTTCGCTCCCTCCCCTCGAGACTGGGATCACTGTCGGAGTGCGTGAACGAGTGGGGGAGGGGCTGCACGGCCAGGGGATCATCCAGGACTCCCGCCGCTGGTACAGTGGAAACCCTGCTGACGGGTGAAAGCTTCTGTGCGTGGGGACCCCATAAACCCAGGGCCCCGGGAGACCAGAGAACAGAACTGATCGGAATCCAGATCAGCACACAAGAAAAGCAGCCCCTCCCTCCCAGCAAAGCGCACTGGGTGCCGGCATTTGTCCAAAGGTGGAGAGCTCAGAACATGCGGCTCCCGACCCCCATCTAGTGGCGACAGGCTGTAACTGCAACCAAATTCTACCACCATGTGAAAAAACCACTCCTCTACCATCCAGCAGTTTATAAAAGCCCCAGACCAGAAGGAAAACAATGAAAACATAGAATTAAGTCCTCAGGACTTGGAATTAGGTAAACTAAGTGAAAATGAGTTCAGAGCAGCTATAATCAAAAAACTCAATGAGGTAGAGAGAAAGATAGAGAAACAAGCCAATGATTTCTGGAATTACTTCACAAAAGAGATTGAAATTATAAAGAAGGATCAAACAGAATTACTAGAGATGAAAAACACAATGAACCAGATAAAACAGAATATGGATTCCCTGAATGCCTGTGTAGACACCATAGAAGAGCTAATAAACATAATTGAAGATAGACAGGCTGAACGGCTCCAGACAGAGGAAGAAAGAGAACTAAGAATTAAAAAAAATGAGGAAAATCTCTGAGAGATAGTGGATTCAATGAAGAGAAATAACTTAAGGATCATAGCAATTCCCGAGAATGTGGAAAAGGAGAATGGAGCAGAAAGTGTGCTTAATGAAATTATAGAAGAGAACTTCCCAAATCTAGGGATTGACAGAGAAATGTGTGTAGAGGAAGCTTTCAGATCTCCTAGATTTGTTAATGTAAAAAGACCTACTGCAAGGCACATAGTAGTACAAATGGCAAAGATGAAGGACAAAGAAAGAATGCTCAGGGCAGCAAGACAGAAGAGAATAACCTACAAAGGAGCTTCTATCAGACTTTCAGTGGATTTCTCTACAGAAACCTTACAAGCTAGGAGAGAATGGAGTGACATATTCAAAGCTTTAAAAGATAAAACTCTTCAGCCAAGAATGCTCTATCCAGCAAGAATTTCCTTCAGATATGAGGGAGAAATTAAATCTTTTCCAGACAAACAAAAGTTAAGGGAATTTGTGACTAAAAGTCCTGTACTACAAGAAATCCTCAAGAAGGCTCTCATACGTGAAAAAAGAAAAAAGGGAGAAAGGGGTCACAAACCACAGAGTAGGGAGACCGATGGATAGAACCAGAACAGGATAGCAAATATTCACCTACAGCATTAGGGTAAATGTAAGGAAACTACCAAATCAAGAATGATCTTATCACTCTAACTACAAATTCATAACATGAGTTGGAATAAGAAATGGAAATAATTATTTAGGAGGGGAAGAGCAAAGGGTCTAAATCAGTCTAGGCCACGTAAGTAAGAGACCACCAGAGAATAGACTATATTATACACAAGATTCTAAATACAAACTTCAGAGTAGCCACTAAACTAAAAAACAGAACAGAGGCACAAAACATAAATAAGGAAAAATCTAAGAAACCCAGCATAAGAAATTGCAGTATTAAATGTGTAGGCTAAAGCACACAGGAAAAGTAACGCAGGAAAACAAGATAATGAGCAACAGATTGACAGCATTAAGTCCACATGCATCAATAATCACTCTCAATGTAAACAGATTGAACTCTCCAATAAAATGACAAAGAGTGGCAAAATGGATTAAAGAACAAGATCCAACAATTTGTTGCCTCCAGGAAACACACCTCAGCCCCAAGGACAAACACAGGCTCAGAGTGAAGGGGTGGAGGACAATACTTCAAGCTAATAGCAAGCAAAAAAGAGCAGGTGTTGCAATTCTTATATCAGACAAAGTGGATTTCAAAATAAGACAGGTAAAGAGAGACACAGAGGGACAATATATAATGATCAAAGGGACACTTCATCAAGAAGAAATAACACTTATAAATATCTATGCACCCAACATAGGAGCACCAAGATTCATAAAGCAACTATTAACAGACCTAAAGAAAGATGTTAAAAACAACACAATAATAGTAGGGGACCTCAACACCCTACTCACATCAATGGACAGATCATCCAGACAGAAAATCAACAAGGAAATAGTGGAGCTAAATGAAAAGCTAAAACAATTGGACTTAATAGACATATATAGATCACTTCATCCTAAAACAGCAGATTACACATTCTTCTCAAGTGCACATGGAACATTCTCAAGGATAGACCATATGTTGGGAAACAAGGCAAGCCTCTACAAATTTAAAAAAATTGAAATAATAAAAAGCATCTTCTCTGATCATAATGCTATAAGGCTAGAAATTAATTACAAGAAAAAAGCTGAGAAAGGCACAAAGATGTGGAGACAAAACAATACACTACTGAACAAGCAATGGATCATGGAAGAAATTAAAGAAGAAATCAAAAAATACCTGGAAACAAATGAAAATGATAACATGCCATACCAACTCATATGGGATGCAGCAAAAGCTGTATTAACAGGAAAATTCATCGCAATACAGGCACATCTTAACAAACAAGAAAAATCCCAAATAAGCAATCTTAAACTACACCTAACTGAACTAGAGAAAAAAGAACAAATAAAGCCCAACGTCAGCAGAAGGAGAGAAATAATAAAAATCAGAGCAGAAATAAATACTATTGAAACGAAAAAGGCAGTAGAAAGGATCAATGAAACAAAGAGCTAGTTCTTTGAGAAGATAAATAAAATTGACAACCCCCTAGCCAGACTTACAAAGAAAAAAAGGGAGAAAGCTCAAATAAACAAAATCAGAATTGAAAGAGGAGAAATAACAACAGACTCTGCAGAAATACAACGGATTATAAGAGAATACTACGAAAAACTGTATGCCAACAGAATGGATAACCTAGAGGAAATGGATAAATTCTTGGACTCCTACAATCTCCCAAAGCTCTCTCTAGAAGACGCAGACAATTTGAACAGAACAATCACAAGGAAGGAGATTGAAACAGCAATCAAAAACATCCCCAAAAATAAAACCCCAGGACCAGATGGCTTTCCTGGGGAATTCTACCAAACATTCAGAGAGGATTTAATACCTATCCTTTTCAAGCTATTCCAAAAGATTAGGGAGGATGGAACACTTCCTAACACATTCTATGAGGCCAACATCATGCTGATACCAAAGCCTGACAAGGACACCACGAAAAAAGAGAACTACAGGCCAATATCACTGATGAACATAGATGCAAAAATTCTAAACAAAATTTTGGCCACCAGAATTCAGCAATTCATCAAAAGGATCATACATCATGATCAGGTGGGATTTATACCAGGGACACAGGGATGGTTCAACATCCACAAATCAATCAATATGATACACCACATCAATGAACTGAGGAATAAAAACCACATGATCATCTCAATAGATGCAGAGAAGGCCTTTGACAAGCTCCAACAGCCATTTATGATAAAAACTCTGAACAAAATGGGCATAGAAGGAAACGACCTCAACATAATAAAGGCCGTATATGACAAACCCACAGCCAACATCATACTCAATGGGCAAAAACTGAACGCCATACCCCTGAAAACAGGAATGAGACAAGGATGCCCTCTATCACCACTCTTATTTAACATAGTACTGGAGGTCCTGGCCAGAGCAATCAGGCAAGAAAAAGGAATAAAAGGAATCCAAATAGGGAGGGAAGAAGTGAAACTCTCACTGTTTGCAGATGACAACCCAAAGAAATCCCCAAAGAATCCGTTGGAAAACTGTTAGAAGTAATCAACAACTACAGCAAAGTTGTAGGGTACAAAATCAATTTGCATAAATCAGTAGCATTTCTATACTCTAATAATGAACTAACAGAAAAAGAACTCAAGAACACAATAGTATTCATAATGGCAACAAAAAGAATAAAATACCTTGGGATAAATTTAATCAAGGAAGTGAAGGACCTATATAATGAAAATTACAAGGCCTTTCTGAGAGAATTGGATGACGACATAAGGAGATGGAAAGACATTCCCTGTTCATGGATTGGAATAATAAACATAGACTGTCCGTTCTACCTAAAGCAATCTACAGATTCAACGCCATCCCAGTCAGAATCCCAATGACATTCTTTACAGAATTAGAACAAAGAATCCTAAAATTCATATGGGGCAACAAAAGACCCCGAATTGCTAAAGCAATCCTGAGAAAAAAGAACAAAACGGGAGGCATCACAATCCCTGACTTCAAAACACACTACAAAGCTACAGTAATCAAAACAGCATGGTACTGGTACAAAAAAAGGTGCACAGATCAATGGAACAGAATTGAAAGCCCAGAAATAAAACCACACATCTATGGACAGCTAATCTTTCACAAAGGAGCTGAGAGCATACAATGGAGAAAAGAAAGTCTTTTCAACAAATGGTGCTGGGAAAACTGGAAAGCCACATGTAAAAGAATGAAAATTGACCATTCTTTTTCACCATTCACCAAAATAAACTCAAAATGGATCAAAGACCTAAAGGTGAGACCTGAAACCATAAGGCTTCTGGAAGAAAACGTAGGCAGTACACTCTTTGACATCAGTATTAAAAGGATATTTTCAGACACCGTGTCTTCTCAGAGAAGGGAAACAATAGAAAGAATAAACAAATGGGACTTCATCAGACTAAAGAGCTTCTTCAAGGCAAACAAAAACAGGATTGAAACAAAAAAACAACCCACTAACTGGGAAAAAATATTTGCAAGTCAAATATCTGACAAAGGCTTAATATCCATAATATATAAAGAACTCTCACAACTCAACAACAAAAAATCAAACAGCCTGATCAAAAAATGGGCTGGAGACATGAACAGACATTTCTCCAAAGAAGATATACGGATGGCCAATAGGCACATGAAAAGATGCTCATCATCGCTGATCATCAGGGAAATGCAAATCAAAACTACACTAAGATATCACCTTACACCCATTAGAATGACAAAAATATCTAAAACTAATAGTGAAAAATGTTGGAGAGGTTGTGGAGAAAAAGGAACCCTCATACACTGCTGGTGGGAATGAAAACTGGTGCAGCCACTATGGAAAACAGCATGGAGATTCCTCAAAAAATTAAAAATAGAACTACCATATGATCCAGCCATTCCACTACTGGGTATTTATCCAAAGAGCTTGAAGTCAGCAATCCCAAAAGTGCTATGCACCCCAATGTTCATGGCAGCATTATTTACAATAGCCAAGACGTGGAAGCAACCTAAGTGCCCATCAACAGATGAATGGATAAAGAAGATGTGGTATATATATACAATAGAATACTACTCAGCTGCAAAACAGAACAAAATCATTCCATTTGCAATAACGTGGATGGACCTTGAGGCAATTATGTTAAGTGAAATAAGCCAGCTAGAGAAGGATAATCTGTGTATGACTCCAATCATATGAGGAATTTAAAAATGTGGACTAAGAGAACAGTTTAGTGGATACCAGGGGAAAGTTGGGGTCGGGGGTTGACACACAGGGTGAAATGGTGCACCTACAACACGAATGACAAACATTAATGTACAACTGAAATTCCACAAGATGGTAACCTATCATTAACTCAATAAAAAAAAAAAAGAACTAAATCGTGGTACATTTTCCATATCCCTCTTCAATCTTTCACCAGTTACAAAACTGAGTTGTTTAAATTACCTTTCAATCAAATAAATAATTTTGATATTGTATTTTTTTTTACATTTAGGAAACTAACCTTAGAGCATCATGTGTTGTTAAATGGTCCTAGCACATAGCTTCCACCACTTCTGATTGTGACAGCACACTAAAGAGTCTACATCTTATTCATTAAGACAAGTCCATAGATCCCATTCTAAGTTGTTGCACCAAGTGAAATTGCTATAAAAGTTTCTAAATACGCACTTTCAATTTCTGTGCTTAAGCTGTCATGGAGCAAAAACAAACAGTTCATGGTCACTAGCAACAATCCTGAATGAATGATACTTTGTGTAGGACTGTTCTAGAGAGAAACAGCTCTTAAAAGATTTATATAGACTTTAAGGAAATCAAATTGTAAAGCAATGTCACTCTTCTGTGATCAATACAGAAAGGTTCTTATGGTCTGCAATGCCTCAACAGAATTAATTGATATGTACCTCTATTTATTTAGATATTTAAACAGTTTAACTTCTTAATTTATCTAATAGTAATGGGTTGAATTCACAACAGTATTACTCTCAAGAGATGCCACTCTAAGTATGTCTGTTTGTCTAAATTTATTAACTCCATTTGCTAGGGTAAAATTTTTTTTTTTAAAAATCAGAAAGTTGTGCCATTATTTGTTTCTTAATCTTATCAACCCTCTTCAGCAAGAAGAGAGGTCAGGAATTATGGAAGAAATCAATTAAAATTAACAGCTTATGTTGATTAAAAAGAATACATCACAAGAATGGACATCAAAAGAATAGACTGTCTTTACTATGTTCGAGTTCCCTTTTATGTGGTAAAGGCGTCATGTTCGAATTCTCTTTTATGTGGCAAGGGCAACAAGTAGGATAGCTGAGAGAATGAAATGAAGACTTGTGGACACTTTGTTAATGCTGGTTGTAAGGACCTCAGGAGTCTGGCAGGCATGTGAAGCACACAAGGTCCTGTCAATTATACGAGATAAGCATGCGTCTTTTATTTATAATGCCCATCCCCACATAAGCTTATTCCTTAATCTCTAATCAAATAAATCTTCACCCCAATTCCTTTTCAAGGTGAAGCACTTTTTGCCCCAATTAATTACTTGCCTGTGGTTTTGTTCATTTCCATCCCATTAGCAAAAGAGGAGGTTGGTGACTTATTATTAATCAGAGTGTGAATATACCCCTGCCACACTTCATTTTTAGGTTGCAAATATATAAAATTTTTCCTTAATTATCTGTATCTGATTGCATATTATCAAACAATATCCTTGTTTATTACATTTCATTTTCACTAATAAAACACATATATATTCATGATATATAAAATACAAGTATATATGTTATATATATAAATATATATATCTCTCTCTCCACACACATATACATAGATATAATTGTAGACAAAGATATTTAGATAGAGATAGATAGATACAACTACTGGTAAATATGAATAAATATAGGTATTTAACCTGATAATTTTCTCTACCTTAGTATAATAAACTATCATTCTGATTAATAATTCATATCAAAATCAATTGGGACGTATGCCTTTTTGATGTAGAAACCATGTACCATGAGTAAACACAAAGAATTAAATTTTGAAATCAGGCACACAAATCAGTGATTTTATCATCTATCTAGAATACAAGTAATTACAAGACCTTAGTGAAGCAGGAGGAAAGCAAGGACGACCAACCATAGCTCTGCAGGTCCTTCTTTGCTACGTCTAAATGTACTCTGGCCAAGATTTATGCATTATTTCTCTAACTAATGTATGCACCTACATTACTTAAGAGGAAAGAGCTGTTTTGATCATGCAACATCTACATTAACATATAATTACATAGCTTTTATAATATTTTCCAAAGACCCATGCTCCACAGCTCTATACATTCCAGGTTACCAGAAGCAATCTTAGACTAGGTACATCCTATTAAAAGCATTCAATAGAAAACCTCCTGC
Organism: Equus asinus; assembly: GCF_041296235.1. Lineage (NCBI taxonomy): Eukaryota > Metazoa > Chordata > Mammalia > Perissodactyla > Equidae > Equus > Equus asinus. The sequence continues at coordinate 68,511,650 of NC_091798.1, forward strand.
TAGCAAATACCATTAGGTGCATTTGCCAGTAGACCTATCATCTTGTACAGATTTGTAAACATATTATGCCATCTTCTTTTGTTCCCAGAGGAAAATCTCCAGTAATGGAAAAGAATGATTTGCAGACCTCTTGTGTAATTATTTTCTTCTCATTAAGAAACTAAGAAAAATTTGAACAGAATATATGAAATTTTAAAAATATTCAACGAATGTCAATTAAATCTACTTTGAAGAGATATGGAAATACTTGAAGTGAGTAACTGAAGAACTTTCAATTCTGTTGCTCAAATAAAGACTTTATTCACACACACACACACACACACATACACACACACCACTACACCTCTTTCAAATCATCTAAGATGAATAGATGAGAATCTCAAATAATGTAAAATCAACCCAATGAAGTTATCCCAGGTGAAATTAAATAGTGAATTAATATAAAAAAGTGAATATACCGAATTTGACTGATGAAAGTGAAATTTAAAATTGTAATATTTGGTACCAAATAATTTTAAGACAAAAAGGCTAGTAGAGAATAATGGTCACATTTACATGTGGATACTTAATTTAAAATAAATTTTATTAAAACATTTGTAATTTTAATGACAATAAATACTACAGAGACTATTGAGAAATAATATAAGATTATGACGTTACATCTAGACTATTCTTATACTTGATTTAAATAGAGAACTGATGAACTAATCTTCCTTAAAATCATCTCCTATAGAATTATTTTTCTTCAGAACTGATTAGAAATTCATCTGCTTCAGAATCACCTGGGGTCAAGTAAAAAATGCATATATCTAAGTTCCAGAGATATTGAACTAAATTTTTGTTGGTTTTAGAAAACTTTCATTCTGTCAAGCCTCAAATGTGATTTTTTTGCATCCCAAAATATGAGAATGGCTACCATAGACTCTAATAATAAGTGGGAATAATATCATGATACTATAAGTTAGTAATATAATAGTCCAGTTCTGAGAATTGAATGATGTAATGCATGTAAATTGCTTATCATAGCACCTGGCCATTAGTGGGTAATCAAAAAAATATGTTCATATATAGTGCCCTCAAAATCATTAAAATTATTCTGAAAAAATTGAGATAAAAATAAGTACTTTAATTGAAGAGTCAGTTATGAATAGATTTTGTCAAAGTCAATTAATAGAATAATAGTATAATTCTTTAATTGTGGAGATGGGGAATCTTAAACTGCAAACCCATTTTTAAAAATTAATGCCTCAGATGTAGAGCTGAAAGATTAAGTATAACAGAGGGCATTAATAGGAAACACAATTTTTTTAAAAAATAAAAATAAACATAATCTGATCCTTGTTCAAGCATTTGATTAGCCTGAAACTTCTTACTAGAACATTTTAAGGAAGAGGAAAGAGAACTGGAGAAGGTACACAAGAGAAAAAAAAGTGATGAAGATATAATTATAATTTCAAATGACAAAATCTCAGAAAATTAAGACCATACAGCCAGGAAAGATGAAAACTAGTGGGCATATAGTTTAAGATGTATTGATAAGGCAAAGAGTCTCATTACCAAGTACTAACCAGAATACTGGAAAAGAGGGTTATTTATTAAAGTGGAAGCACAATTTTTGAACAAATAAAATAAGCTTAGCAGGAGTAAATATGTAGAATATATATTTTATATATTCAAATATCAAAATATGAAATCCCTTGAATGGAATTTAGATAAATTGGTAGTTTGCAGAATGTGGGGAGGAATTTAAAGAAATTTCCTATATGCCTTAAATTCTTAATAGTCAGGTGAGCATAATATAGTATAATAAAGAAAGAAAGAAAGAGATTTAAATGTCGCATTGTTATCCTAAAGGAGAAATATCAGTGAACTGGCCATGGCAAAAGTTTGAAACAAACTATATTGTCCTTTTGCTTTTTAAAAGAAATATTCAAAATAAAATTCTAAAAGTCTTTAAAAAAATTTAATTGACATTTTCTAATGAAATAAGAATTTTCCATTATTGATATATTTCCATATGGTTACTGACCAAGATGGTCTGATATTAGTGATCCCCTCAACTGGACTAAAAGTTACACAGATTTCTTCTTGACTCTATGTCCCTGACCCTTTTCTTATAGCATTTACTTTGGAAAACTTGGAATAGTAAATTCTTTCTCTGCCTCTTCGAGATGTAAATCTTCTCCCAGTTTCTTGCCAGTTTTACAACTCAGGAATGTCTTTCTCAGAGACCTGAGAGCCATCCCTTTGAAATATAATCATCAAGAAAGATTGAGCCCCTATCTCCTGGTCTCTGTGGGAGGATAAGACCTTAATTTAGTAAAGGTCAATTAGCAAATACAGATCTAATCACATTGACCAACCTCCCCCGACTTGTCCTCTAGTACTTTTCCACTAGCTCACCACAGTACTTAAAAATTGTCCTACCTCCCGTTTCAGTGAGGTTGAGTTCAATCTCTCTCCTATTGGTTAGACAAGTTGACATCGAACATTAGCACAATTGGATATGTTATCATTTGCTTGTTTTTGCATCCAGTAGTCCAAGTATGTCAATAAGCTCTCTAGTTGTTCTAAAGAAATATCTATAATAAAAAATGGTTCTCTAAAAGAATAAAAAGGCCAGTGTCCTTTAAACATTGCCGATGTTTGTAAGAGGTTGTATTAGACTGTGTAATGTTGTCAGATGAGTGCAATTATCTTGTTTGATTTAAATGCTCATTACTTAAAACACATAGTTAGAAGGGTGTTAATTTCACATGTCAATAGAAATAATATAACATTACAGACTCAATACTATTTTAGTCTTCTCTAATAAAGGTATATAATCTTGAATTCTGTGTAATTAGCATCAGAGAACCCCAAAATTATATTATGGAGGAAAGAAGAAAAATGAAATTTGCAGCTTTGTACCTGATTTGTTACTTTGGGAAAACTTTGGTATGTTCTAAAAGCTGTAATGTAACACATATCATTCTCTGATACCCGGAGCTATTAGATAAAATGATTAAATCCCCATCCATCACTCTATGTGGCAGCATTAACAATGCCAGTGGAACAGAGCATTGTTACAAGATTAGTGCCTCCTGCTTTGAGAGTAAACATCACGGCTTTACCTCATTTATTTTTCATAACTTCCCTACCTTTGACTCAGCATTTAGGAAGCTGTATGAGACTATTTTCTGACAACGTTCAATGTCATTTAAGTATTCTATTTAGTGGTCAAAAAAGTGCATAATAATTGTGAGTCATATTTAAGATTCTAAAATACTAAAGTATTTTGAAAGCTTAACAAATTAGAAGCAGTTTAGAAAATTATGACGTGGACTTTGACTAATCACTGTTATTTATGCATTTGAAGATTACTCTTAAATCCACAGAAGTCCTCTTAATCATAAAATATATTCAGATTTAGTTTCCTCCCTGATGTCAGGCCCTGGGGAATATCCAACAATCTCCATGTCATCTCTATCTATTTTAACATGGAGCCATGGAACTATGGACAATATACAAGGAAGTAAACAGACACACAGAGAACACAAGATTTTCAAAAGGTGAATCTGCTGGTAAATGTTATTGAACACTCTATCGGTTAGGACTTCTCAGAAAATAGAAACTTCCCAAAGTACTTCTAGCAGAAAATGATTCAACCCAGGGACTTGTGAGGCTTATCTAATCTTTGGAAGTGATAGGAGAGTGCAAGTTATGAGGTTGTCATTAGGCCTTTGGCTTTTAGATCTCACCATAACCACTGCAACTACCCAAAGGTCAGGAAAGCATCAAGGTTGCACATGCACTCATGAAGTTGCTAACTATGCTGGGAAGGCCAGTTCTAGCCACCACTCCCTTCTCCCAGAACGTTTCTGTCTTCCTGCAGCATCTGAAAGATGCTGTCAGCCATTCTTTTGTCTGATTTGCAGACCAGTGCACCTAACTGGCAAATTTTAATTTATATGTATTATTCTAGCTACAGATTAAACTGGAATTATTTTTAACTCTATTGGCTTGAATAGAAGGAGAGTGGGATGAAGCTGAGGGATGCAATCCAAGTACCTTGCACAAAGTCCTATGAAAGAGTGCAGAAAGCTTTGCTGTCTGTAATAAGGATGCAGAGGTGGAAAAAATGAGTATTTTACTCCACTGTTCTTTTACCTTAAGATGACTACCTGTGAGTTCACTTTTCTGACTGGAAATGTTTTCTCTAATTCCATTTTTTTAAAATTTCTTCCATAGCATCAGAAACTCCGTAAATTATGGCAATAGTATTAAAACTAATAACTTTATGAAGTCTTGATGAAAAACACAGGGTTCAAAATTAGAAGACTCATGTTTCATCTCGACTTCGTATCAACTTGCTGTTTGACCTAGGCAAGTAACTCAATCTCTTTAGGCCTAAAATGTCTCATGATTTAACTTATGTTACTGTCACCTACTAGGTTCTACCAAGACCTGGAGGAATGTTGGAGAGGTTGAAACATCATATAAGAGTCTCCACTAAAAGAAATTACCATCTGGGGGACAAGAAAGATATGTGATTAATGATTATGTCAATGGAAATACAAGTGGTAAGGATGACAAATTCAGGCTGAGATTTTGGGAAGGCTTTAAAGCGAGGGTTGCATTTTGTAAAAGGTTGCAAAGACATTTGAGGAAAAACTAACTACATAGGCAGATGAGAAGGCCAATAAAAAGTAACAGCATGAAAAATTGCTTCTCTCTTTGAACAGTCTCCTCTTATTCCCTAAGCACTGAATATGGGACGATTTTACTCATTCTTTGATTCTCAGGTTAGGAAAATTTCTACAATGAGGCTTTCCTTGATGTCCAAAACAGTTTATGTTCTCATGTGAAAAATTTTGAAAACATCTTGCTCTTCCTCTTTTGAAACACACTCATGTTTATGTATGTTTTAGTGTCTGACTCATTTATTAGACCTTAAGCTCTTTGAAGGCATGGATGGAGTTTACATTTAGTACTGGATGGCCAGGCCACAAACATTATGGCATGCTCCATACTCTCCACTTAAGAAATACTTGTTAATGAAATATATGCATGAGTAAAATAATTTTTTCTGGGTAGCAAGAGAATAGGGAATAGAATGGTAAGGGGTAGCAGAAATATAAAGGGAAAGGGTTGCAGAAATGTTATGCTTTGTGAAAGGAGGACTTTAGACTTTATTTAGTAGGGGAAGGAGGGCTCGCAAGATTGTTAAGCAGTAGGAAGTGATTTTATATACGTACCAGTAGGCGGCTGGTGAGAAACATATTGATTTATTAACTTCTTTCTATCTTCAAATTGAGGGAAATGGCGTTTATGGATTGTTGGCAGTTTCAGTGTCTGGAGGAAGAAAATAAATTACTTCTGGAAGAGAATTCCTGGGTTTTGGAAAAAATGACCACAGTTGCCTTTTTTCAAACTAATTTAAAGCAAGTGCCTGCCTGTTATTCTTGGAGAAAAGTGAGATGTCACTATAAATCTGAATTCAGAAGCTGAAGTCTGAGAGATATTAATGTGCTTTGTTGAGAAACATATATTAAGTTTGTCTTTAGCTGGTCTGTGCCTTTAAAGAAGATGCGTTTTTTTATAACTATGCATTTGGCCAGATATTTTTTTAAATGTAATTGATGTAAATGATTCTATTTAAAATGTAAAAGTCTAGACTTTGGGAAATGGCACTATCAGTGATTTTGTTCTGCTCTTTTGTGAAGCCAACCACGTGCTGGGTGTAGGGTATTTCCTCTGGAGAGCATGTTTCCTCACTCGAGGTCCTTATGCTGTAGAACGCGAACACTTTATCACAGGACGAAAGGATGCTCTTGCTTCTGAAGTCCAATTAATTTGGAAGCTTGGTCTCTGAAAGTGAAAGTATAGAACTCTATTGGCCTCCTGTCACATAGGAATCTAACTGGATTTAGAAAGAGGCCCTGAAGTTCAGTTATTAGGCCTTGATAACTTTAGGGGGCCCTGAACGTACTATTAGCCACAGTTCATGAATGACAACAGACTTGACCTTTGCTGGGTCTTTGGGAAATTAAGCAAGTAATTAAGGGAGTAGCTTGTGTCCACACTTGAACTAGATACAAGACCCAATGACTGGATGAGATGATCGGAAGTTTTATCAAAAATGGTAGACTCACAGTGGTCAGAAATAACAGTGCTTTAAGTTTGGGTCTGCAGATATTGGAAACATACCAGAGGACTACCAGAAATTAATTAGGAGAGGAGGGGAATCTCAGTCAAACAGATGCATCTTCTGCCAATAAAGACACATAGGCCCAGAATCTTTATGGTTTCATCATGTTCATCTCCAACCTCTTCTTAGCTATTGCCTTATCTTTAAACCCTACTAGAGCCACGAACAAGGGAGAGAATAGTATTATCTTCAACAAGCCTTCTTTCCAACGGAAATGCAGAAAACAAACAAGAAAATGCATGAATAAATAATACAATTTTAAATGGTGTTAAAGTCTGTGGAAGAAAAATGAAACATGATAAGGGTCATAAAATGGAAAGAAGTCTTTATACCGAAAATTCAGGAGTGCTATTCTCTGAGGAAAGCCATAGTAAGAAGTTTAGGTTGTATTTCTAGTGTGATGAGAGAGTTTAAAATGGATTTGAACAGAAGAATGAAGTGAAGTATATTAAAAGTTCCTTCAGGCTGCAGTGTGATGAATAAATAGATTGTAGAACACACGTGGAAATGGAAAGTCAGTTTGGAGACTATGGGAATAGCTCAAACGAGAGCTATCATTGACTCTTGCACGATGGTAGCTGTAATGGTGGTAAAGAATGGTGAAATTTGAGAATTATTTTGAACTTAGAACATATATTCACACACATACACATTTTGAGCCAAAGCAGTTGAATTCTTGCATTACTTTTCTTCCTTTTGTAACCATTGCATTTAGATAGCAATCAATTAATTCATGCATATTTATTAAATTCCTTTAATAATTTTAGGAGGCATTCTTCTTAGCTTATAATATTTTTCCTCTTTATTGCCTTTTTGCAAGCTATTATTCTTTATTTATTAAATGCCTGTGTTACTTATGGTTTTGTTTTCATCCCACATCCTCTTCTAACTGGAAATAATCTTCTCAAGAAGGCTTATATAGATCAATAAATTCAACAACCACCAAAGTGCCAACAGCTTCTAAAAATCTGTGTTCTGCCCAGTTTTCTTTTTAGAATTGTATATGCTTATATAAAAATACCTATTACTGTTTTGCATTTTGTGCCGGCAATTCTCTACTTACCACTACAAATCCATCCCCATTCTTTTCCACCATATCCTGTGATGTGGGGAGCTGAATACTATGGACTCAATCGCTCTGGGCTCCTTCGCTCCTTGACTTTCTGATGGGTTAGGCCAAGGGGAGGTGTTGTGAGATTGAAGAAGACAGGAGAGAGAGATCAGGGTATCATTTCTGCAGATGTGGCAGGGATTTCTTTCTCCCTGCTGTGAAGAGGTTTGCCCGCGGCTGAGTTCATTAAGTTCATGGCTCCTGTGAGGCAGCCTCACTTCAGGGACTGTGTCTCCACCTGAGGGCCCCTAAAGTCTCCCTCCTCCTGCCTTTTGGGTTCTGGAGGTGATGCTGACTTCCTTTGCTTCCTAATCCCTGGGTGCTGCATCTTCCCTTTTTAGTCCCATTGATCTTGCCCGCAGCTTGGTTAATAATCCCTTAATTAAATAGTTTTAGTCACTACTTACAGTAGGTATCAACAAACTTTTTCTGTAAAGGGCCAGATAGTAAATATTTTAGGCTTCATGAGCCAAGAGTCAAAAAATATGAAATTTTACATTAAAAAATTTCATAATTTTGACAGTGTTCAAAATGCAATAATAACAATTGAGTACGTTTTTTATAATAGTTGTCTACTAAGGAAAAGAGTGGGATTACTTTTTTTTTGAGGAGGAGGCAGGATAACATTGCTTAATAGGATTTTACAGTTAGTGTTCCTAGTCATCAAATTGAAGGAAATGTTCATCTATAAAAACCATTCTTAGCTCATGGTTCATAAAAGATAGGTGGTAGGCCTGACTTGGCATATAGGAAGGAGTTTGCTGACCCCTTCTTTATAGTGTGCCATAGTTTACTGTTTGGAGCCAGAGTAATAAACATCAAGATGCCCAACAGACACCTCAAATCTGTTACTCCTTTATAGTCCTTCTCTTGATGATCAATAGTATCATTCACACAGTAGCTTCAGCCAAAAGTTTTTCTTTATATGGTCCATTCTTATCCCCATTACATTTTATCTAAAATACAAATCGAACTATGTCTCGTCTCTATTTAATTTATTCTCTAGCACCCCACAGTCTTCATAGGAAAAGATTCTTCATCACCCAACTTCTGTCTCTCTAGTCTATACCCTCACTGCCTTCCCACATGCACCTTGTGCTCTGGTTGTGTAGATTCACTTGTAGCTCTTTGATGTGACCCCATCCTTTATTTCCCATACTTCTGAGTCTTCTGTTGACCCTTTCCACTCTCCTCTCCTGGCCAATGCTTCACGAACCTTTCTGAGGTTACTTCTACTACAGGCTAAATTAGATAACATTTTTAAAAAATGTCATTATGCCTTGTGCATACTTCCATCATAGGCTCATAGGACTGTATTGTAAATGGTGACTTATGTATAATATCCTCCTACACGACTTAGGTATAATATGTAAGCTCCCCCACAACTAGAATAATTCCAGACACACAGTGGGACCTTAATACATGCTCAGAGAGTTAACAAGTGAATGAATAGAGTAAATGATTTGCTAGGCTACATCTTAGTAATCCACAAAGGGGAAGCTGTCATTAAAGAAATATTATTTCACAAAATGTTCATAAGGTAACTCAAAATTCAGTTTATAGTATAGTATAGATTGCTTTCCTTCAAACCGGAAAAAAATATTGCATGCACAAAGAAAAATGATTCAGTAAGGCTAAGAGACTCTCAGAGACCGTATCTTCAGCAGTTTAAGTGAAAAGGGGCTGGACAGACATGGAAATTTGGAATAGCCCCTTCTCTATAAGCCACTTTGATCCTAAATAACTTTTGTTGATCCTTCAGTGTGACATAGTGGTTCTGAGCCAGACCGCAGGATTAGAAGTGGCCTGGCCCCATCCCGTCTGTGTCCCTGATCCCATCCTTATTTCTTCTGTAAACTTAGGCTAATTTCTCACACTCTTCCATTGTCCTCTGTTCTTTTAACTATGAAATGAGAGTAAAAGTAAAACTTGCTTAACAGGATAAGACCCATAGTTCTTCAAGTGGAACAACCTAAGTCCAAAATATATTAGTTTTTAGTTATTGTATTAGTATTATTGGTATTAATGTCACTGAGCACCTATTGAATGAGGGGTACTATGCCAAGCTCTGTAGATACAGAAATAACTTAACACTCACCTCAGTGTGTTAGAGGAGAAATCTAAACAAATAAATAAGAGCATAGCAGGGTGAAAGCTATAATTTAAGCAGATGAAAAGAGGGTACAACAGGAACATTTTCAACAGGTGGTAGAATTTTGAAATGGGTCTTGAAGGAAGAACATGAATTCAGATGGCAACAAATGTTTTAGGCAATAGCAGGATATGTGAAAAGGCCATACATTTCCAAAAGCCTGGTGAGGAAAAATGAAAAAAAAGTTAAGAAATAAAAAGTAGTCAAAGGTTAGAGTGCAAAGGTACACTTCTACTTGGACATCAGGTGAGGTTTACTTTATCCAGGAAGTCTCCTCTTACTGCCAGACTGGTTTAGACCCCCAAGCACTACTTTATATTGCCTTTATTGTCAAACCTTTCCTAGCATATTGCAATTACCAATGAACTCAAGTGCAGGAGCTGGATTATTTTTAGTGCTGCATCCTCAAAGCCTAACACATAATAAGTGATCGATAAATACTTAAATTGGTACCAGGAAGCTCAAATGGAGTTCTGTTGTGAAAGACACAGTTAGAACTAAGGCTCAAGGAAGGGTCTTGATATGTAATTCATTTTTGAAGCAGAATCCAACAGCATTATTATACTGTGTAAAGTAGAACCAAAAGGAAGAATCATTGCTTAATACAGGGGTTAAAACAAGTGACTTACAAGGGCCTGGGAGGTAATGTGCCTTGAAGGAAGACAGTGAATTTTTTTGGTTTCTGTCAATTTGAAAATGAATATGGGTAAATAGATACCACGTAGTTAGTCTAGAGGTGGGAAAGTAGTGAAGTTTGGATGCTATCTACTTAATAGGGTAAATGATATTAGAATTCATGATATTTCCCAGAAAGAACATCAATAGAAATAGAGAAGAGGCTGAATCCTCTTTGAATATGGATATTTAAAGAATGAAAATCTTTAAATATGTTGAAAATCTTCTTTATTCCAGTGATACTGAAATAATTAGGTTATATCATGTGATTTTAACAATATTATAAATATTATTGTAAAGATGGTGAAATTGAAAGTTAGAAAGATTAATTAACTTACCCCAAAGGAATGGCTGGTCCCTGAGTCAAACCAAAGAGTCTGTGACACCGGGAACTACGTTCTTCACTCCACCATGCTGCCCATTGGTTTCCCCTGCAGTAAAATGAAGAAGTCGTATCAGATACTCTCTAAGGACACTTTATAGCATTCTGTAATATCAGGTAACAAAAGCTTATATGGTTCCTACTGTGTCAGGTAATGTTCGAGAAGGTTTGTATATATTCATCCTTATTTCACCCCGACTAAAAGCCCATAAGATAATTGATATTATTGTTCCCATCTAAAATTTGCCAAAACTGAGGCATGAAGCTATTTGGTGACTTTACCAAGACTACTTGGGTCCACAGCAGAGTGGGCGTTGACACCCACGCAGCCAGTAGAGGCTGTGCTCTTCACCGTGAAGCTGTACTGCAGCTCTGGCAACACTGAGTGGAGAATTGTTCAAGGTCTTCATCTTGAAAATACATGAATACAGTTGGGAGTAAATCTTTGAAGAGGAAATTTATAGGACTTTGAAAAAGTAGACAGAAAATGAGAGTTGCAAAGTGTGACATGTGACTGCGAAAGTCAGTGAATCCCATAGAAATCCCTGGGTTTGCTGACATTGAAAGGGAGCCTGTCAATAGGCTGCCATGCTCTCAGATTATACTTATTATGTCGATTGGTAATTCAAAAGCTTTATTTTCTGGTATTTTACTTGGTATGTTTGTTCTTCACAAATATTTTGAAGTTATTTAAATATTTATTTCAAGATTGAATAATAATTCGGAAAAATTTTGTGATTATTGTTAATAACATAGGTATTTTTATGAAGCTAAAAGGGAAGTGAGAAAAGTGGTCTTTAAAGTAGATAACCATGTGTGGGTTATTTGAAGTACCTTGTGTAATGGATACAAAGATTTTCACTTTGAGCAGTTATCAGTGTGAGAATTCTGCTACATATATGCAAAGATTTTAATCAAATGTTTCATACCCATGATGATCCAAATATATCATCATGATGATCTTGACAAAACGTAGTTTATCATATTTAGTAATTTTTCGTAGTATACCAAAGTCTGAAGATTCTTCATAATTTTTACAATTAATTATGAAATATTTGATACATAAAGTATAGAGAACAATATAACAGGAAATGATGACTCTATGCTTTGAATCATACTAGACAAATCACTAAGAAATAGTTCAGAAATATATATAATATTGAAAAGGATCCTATGAATATTCTTACCTGAAATATAAATAACTGTTATAACTTACTTCATCAAATTTCTCAGGAATGTTTGTATTTTTATATGGGGAAAAAAATCTCACTGAAACCTGAGCATATGGAGAGTAAGTTGAGAATATCGAGTACTGTGAAGTAAGGTGTGCATTTAGGAAATAGCTATTTATGAGTCACATTTTCCCTGTTATTATAAGATTGGATGCACTAGATGGATGAGGACTATCCAAACTGCCATTTGGAACTATGCTGAATTCTTTTCTCTTAGGAGCAACATTGAATATGGAAGAAGTTAATAAAATTAAATTAAGCATTTATAACATTTGTTAAAATATCATCAATTGAAAATCTACTTTTAGATAATATCTTGCATATGGGATATAAGTAAATATGAGAAAGGCATATTCCATATAGTCTAAGATTTTCTAGCAGAGGAGAGAGACCTGGAAGAATGGAAGGATTTATGCATGAGTGAAGAATGTCCAAACTATTGAAAGGAAGTATTGAAGAGTTTAATTGGCGGGCGGAGGGTGGTGGAGACGGTATTAGTTTTCTATTGCTTCATAACAATTTATCTCAAATTAGCAGTTTTAACAATATGCATTTATTTATACCACAGTTCTGTAAGTCTGAATTTTGGGTGGGGTTGATTAGTTTCTCTGTTTGGGTTCTCTAAAGACCAAAATCAAGATATTGGCCTAGTTGGGCTCTTATTTGGAGGCCCTTGGGAGGAATTCACTTCCAAACTTATTCATGTTGTTGACAGATTTTTTCTTTATAGTTGTAGGACTCAGCTCCTTGTTTCTTTGCTGGCTGTCAACCAGGGACTTCTCTCAGAAAATGGAGGCTTCCCACAGTCATTGGTATGTGGCCCCCTCTATCTTTATGTCTAGAAACTGTGGGTCAAATTCTTCTCTTGCTTCAAATCCTTCTGACATCCTCTCCTCTATTTTTAAAGGGGCTTGTGTGAGTAGATCAGTCCCCTTAGATAAATACCCCTATCTTAAGGTCAACCAGTATAAAATCATGTTCTCAAGGCAGTGATATCTCATCATAGTCACTGGTATCTGGGTATGGGTTGTGACATGGAATCCCAAGGGGTCTTTATTTATTTACTTTTTTAAGAATTCTGCCAACCACAGGACCTGTTGGAAGAATCCTCAAATGATGTAAAATATTAGCTGACCAAAAAAGGAAGACACGACTTTAATATGTCAATGTGTGGGAAAGCATTTGGGGTCGAGGAAAAAGCTCATAGAAATGTCTAGATCTGAGAATATACAAGGTGTAACTGGAAAATGATAAATATTACAATGTGACATAGAACTTATGTACTGTAGCAAGAAACAGAATTAAGAGATGAGGCATTGTAAGGGAACAGGTTTTTGAATGCCTCTGTGAGTTTCCAAAAACTTGTTTACTGTTTGGTATAAAAGAAGATAAAATATGTCAATATTTGCAGATAGTCATTTTCTGCTGGAGTAACTGAATGAATACATTTCCTTCAAGGACTGCATTAGTATTTATCTTTTTTCTTGAATTAAACCCTGCCTGAGTTTAGATATTAGCAAATAACAGCAAAATGCCACATATATCTATTAAAAAACTAGAAGGAAAAGCAAGTTAGATGTTTTGCTTGTGACTTCTAGATTCATAGACTTCAATAACATCCACACCGTTCACTAATAGTGAAAAAAGATATGATACTTAAAAAATCTGCATCAAAACATTTCATCAAGCATAACATCATTTCCTTTATTTAAAATTCCTTGAATTCTTCGATTTATATATAGCCTAGCTATATTTGGTATAGCTGTGTGTATGTGTGTGTGTGTAAATTTAAGACTATTATTAATGAATAGCATTATCATATGGTTATTTCAAAAAGCCCTGCTAAGCACAGAAAGGAACAATACTGGCATGCATTCATATCATGCTTCTCTGTATTTTATTAACCATGCTTTTGGTGACTATTTACTTAAAAGTCATTTCTGTGGGGTGATATGACACACAAGTGGCTATGTTTTAGGTACTGGGAGTGAGGTTATTTCTGAAGAGAGTGGTCAAAATGTCCAGGTACTAGGAGGAAGCATCAAATTAGTTAACACAAGTCCAGAAGTAACTCTTAGATCTTATCAAAGACAATCTGAGAAGTCTTTGGCTAGTGAGCAGGTAGCTCATGTGTGTCCGTGTAAATGGACACTTAGCTCTTCACTCATCCTCGCAGATATTCAAAAGAAGTAAAACTGATGAGTTTTTGTAGATTTACAAATTAGAAGAAAAATAGCCACTTTAATTCATATCCAAATATTTCACTTGCCTATTTTACTAAAGTAAGTGCTAGAATTTCAGAAGTGAAATATCTTCAGAATAATCTAGCTGGAAATGGGGAAAGAAACTAGCAGCAAGGCTGCCTTCAAAACGCCCACCCACTTCCCATCTCCAACCATCTCTTTCTACATGTCTCTCTGCCCCTCTCTCTCAGTATATAAACACACATGAACACTAACATCCAGAGGCGGATCCAAGTTTACTTATCAGACCTAAAGTTTTCCAATCGGGCATGGCCAGACTGCCACAGTGTAGGCACGGTGAGCTCAGTGAGGAGCGTTGGAGCTTAAGCTTTACTAGCTTCATGGAACCTGCCTCTGCTTACAAATGGAGTGTCTTATTTTCTCCTTCTTTGTTTTTAAACTCTTTCCGTTGTGTCTTGATCTAATTGTATTAGTCATCTTATAATGCCTTTGTGTCCTACATTAAGGTATCACTTTACTCCTTCGATATCTCCACCTCCTGAAAAGCTTCTGTATTCTGCTTTTCCTTTTCAAAATGAAAAATTTGGGAATCATAATACAATGATAGTTCAGCAAGGAAAGGTTATTCATTTTGTGTTTCTGAATTTTTTTCCATTTTTCTTTATATGAATGGTATCTAGTGTGGTTTTTTGAGTCTTTAACACATTTGTTTCCAAACATTCTGATTAAGATAATTCCTTATTAATACCACCATGTGAGAAGAAGAAAGTTTCTTTCATCATCCCTGAGACTAACAGACAAATGTATCATCTAATCTCACAACAGGACATTTTCCTCGTCCATTAAAGCCAGTCATTATTGTTGTGGAAAGAATTCAAACTGGAGTCTAATTAAGCTATTAAGTTCCTTTACTTAATATTTTCTTAGAAACTATAGAAAATTACTCCAATTGTCTGTTTTAGTTGTTTGAATTCACCGGCTAATTGCTCACTTCATTTTTATTAGTCCTTAGATTTAAAAAATCCTTTAGTAATACAAATCACTTTAAGTCAATAACTTTATTAATAACTAAGACCTTATGTTGAAACAAAGCTTCGCTGGGAAATACAAACACATGAATTCTATAATAACTGTATGTTCTATCTTTCAAAATAATTAATTTATAGTTTCTCTTTTACCTTAGGGATGATTATAAGGGGAGGAATTTTCAAATATAATCTGAGCATTTGATGCAACCTTTTTAATTGCTGGAGTTCTAGTTTTGAATCCTTACTTGATTTATAATAGTATTTTGATAAAGTTTGTGTTGAACCTGGGCACATGAAAGATTTTACCTTTTCTCAGAAGATATTTTAAACCAGACAACTCAATTTCTTCAGGGATTCATTTATAGAAAACTAACCTAAGCCATTATTTTTGTTTGAGTCATGTTTTATGTAAATGATATGCTTTAAAATATGCAAATTAGGTTTAAATTTTTGTATCTGATCTATCTCAGTTGAACTTGTTTTAGAAGTCTGTTTTTATTCACACCTTTACCACACACTCATCTCCAAATATTTATTGTTGTTGAAAATGTTTTATTTTTTTCCCATAAATGCATTTTTTATATGTTACATGCTATTTCTTCTCAACCTCCACGTCACCATGTTAATAAATGTGCATAATCCATCTCATCATTTCTTCTCAGTAGTGGAAAAATTGGAATCTATAAGAACTATTACTAAAAGAACACATTTTATATATTTTTGAATATAAATTGGTAATACAAAAGGTTTTTTTTTTTAAAGATTTTAGTTTTTTCCTTTTTCTCCCCAAAGCCCCCTGGTACATAGATGTATATTCTTCATTGTGGGTCCTTCTAGTTGTGGCATGTGGGACGCTGCCTCAGCGTGGTTTAATGAGCAGTGCCATGTCCGTGCCCAGGATTCGAACCAACGAAACACTGGGCCGCCTGCAGCGGAGCGCACAAACTTAACCACTCGGCCATGAGGCCAGCCCCACAAAAGGTTTTTCCTATCCTAAGTGAATGAGGTCAAAATTCTATGAAGGTATACCTGTGAGCCTTTCACTTAATATAAAAATATTACTAGTAGTATAGATTCTTGGATATTGAAAGAGGAAACTATGGAAGATTTTACTGTTTTCTTTGAAAAACTTAAGCAATAGATGAATACTTGGGCTAAATATAAATTTACCTGGAGCATAAAAAGAACAATGCATCATCTGTGCATATCATTTTGCCAGACTCACTTATTGCTGCTGTATAAAAATCAATCTTTTGGCTTCATCAACTTGACTCAAGACGTCAGGTGATATATTTCATTCTTATATGAGAAGTATAAGAGAAATGTGGGACTTAATTCTCTCCACTTCAGATGCCTTAATTAGAAATAATTGTCTAATCTCCTGTCTTAAGTGACAGCTGGCACTAATCCCTTAGTCTTTCACTATTAACTCCTCAAAGACGTAACACCCATAACAAATTGGAAAAAGATGGACACCACCAGCACCACTGCAAATAAAACTGGAGATCTCCTAATTGCCAGAATCTAGGAGGCATCTTCAGTATCCCTGAAGCCTTTGAAGTGGTATTGAAAATCACAATTAATGCCTCAACATTGTTTTCTAAAACCGAGCAAAATCTCTGGAAAGAAAAGAAATCCAGAAAATATATCATCCTTTCTCCATTCCAGTATCTTACCAGCTGTTCTAAAATGAATACTGATGCTCAAGACTGCCAGAGCATGGTGTCCTCTGTTCTTTGAATTACTTTTTGATTGTCATTAGAGACTCTAAATCAGAGAATAATAAAGCCAAAAATAAAGGGGCATAGGTATTGTTGCTGTACATTTAAGGATCTATGGTCCCATCAAGTAAAATTCTAGCTCAGAAAAGACACTGGAAGTGCCTCAGAGATGGATTTGGTCCAGGCCTTATCATCTAGGCTGGGTCATGACAGAATCAACTGTTGGGCATCTGTACAGGATTTTCCATGAATACCTAGGAAGATAATAACTGGGAGGAAGAACAAACTGTCTGATGATGTTATTAAGAATAACAGATGTTATTAGGAATAATAAAATAAATTAATATTTATGAAGATTGACTAAAGTCAAGCAGGAGTGTGCAGTGACTAAATACAGAGACTAATGTTGCCCAAAAATGAACTGGCCCAACGTGGAGGTAGAGGGTCTTTTTTCCCAGTGAGAGGGGCTGTGCTTGAATTCCACCATCTCTGGATCAGAGTTTGCCTGCTGCCACATCCCAAATCTAATTTTCCAAACTTTCACAGTTATTTAAATCTGATATTTTCAGACAACTCTCTGCACAGCTGGCATGTAAATTTATTTTTGTTGTTAACACATTGATGTTCATATTTACTCTTCACATACAAGGATGTTCTCATGCTAATGCTACAAAATAGAAGAATGGGAAGTCCAGGGTCCCGTTCCTGGAGCATGGCACCGTGCCGTGTCCAGCAGTGCCTGATCTATTTCATTCCTCTGATAAGAGAGACTGAAAAGAGAATGGAGGATCAGGCCTCTATTTCTGCTGACATTTGGCATGTTAGTTTCCCTGATAAAAACTACACCTAACATACATACCACATGATGTGACTTTTGCTGTCCCTCAATATCGCATGCACTAATAGATACTCTGCACACTGTTTGGAATTATATATAAATTATCTTACTCCACATCCAATCTTTTGTGTGAGCCATTCTTATGTCCCTATTTTAAAGAAGGCTTAAACTACTCAAGTAAATTTACCAAGTTTACGTAGCTAATCAAGGACAGTCCCACAAATTAGAGCAACATACGAATGACCAGGGAAGCCAAGATTTTGGTAACTAGTTGTTTGAAATAGCTTATGGTATTTAAGAATTAATAGAGAGAAAGCATGAGAAGATATTTTCCTAAAAGGGAAGGTAACATTAACGTGAAAGCTGAAAGAATATATATCTAAAACTACTGACTGCAGGCTCCAAAATAAAACCTTTTGGTATTATCAATAGATTGTAGAACAATGTGACCACTTTGAAAGAAGAGACTGAGATAGAATCATAACATAATTAAAGGAGAAAGAGGAAGTTGACCTTCTGCTTCTACTCTGTGAAACGAACTGAAAACAAAAAGAGAAACGAGAAGCTTTTTGATGAAAAAGAAATGTGTATATGCTGCTACGATAATAGATGTGAGGATGTGCTGCCAGCAGAGGAGAGTGCCTGCACTGGCTTTACTGAGGGTACTGAAAGGAACGGTAGAAAGAACAGCCTACAGGAGTCACGTGAACACACTCCAAAAATTTTGTTCAAAATTTAGAAAAATTCTTGGAAAAAACCATAGAAAATTGCACAAAATTATATTATTAAATGAGCTACAGTGCTCAAAAAGACTGGGAAAATGATGATAAACATGAAGCCATACAGAAGTATCAGAAAATAAAAAGCTACATTATGAAACTGCCGCCATGAACCCGTAGAACAGACTTCAGAAAAGCAGGCAAAATGAATTAGGCAAGAACAAAGAATTACAATGATTAAGGAAAACAAAAGAAATGTTAGGAGAGAGAAATAGTAGATCTTAGATTTGCATAATTTGCATTTTGAAAGATAAAACCAAATATTAAAAAACGAAACTATGTAAGTCAAGAAAATTTATTGAAAGAAAATAAAATTGATATCATCTATTGAATCATGTATAATTCTAGAAATATGAATACAATGAATACAAAGTGATGGCCTGGTGGATTTACCTCACTTTAAACATAAAGAATACTTTGTGCAATTAAGTAAAAATATGATATTAAGAACAAAGAGAAACGAGACTAGCTTATAGAACTTCTCCTCAGCAAGATACCATAATATAAAAATCTGAGTAATTTTCACCAATAACTGATAAAGTGAAGTGAGAAAACGTAGAGCAAGAGACAGAGCAAGAAAATTACATGTATATACCACAGCTAATCAATTAGCTGGTTAATTAATCAAAACCAAACACAAGTAAGAAATTATGGAAATGAAAGACAGTTAAAGGCTTTGGGAGAGAGACAAATAAATAGCAAAATGAACATTATTAGAGTCAGCAAAAATTACCTGCATTATTGGATGTTTAAGTGTCATAGGCAATTTGCAGTGTATATACGTATGTGCGTGTGTATATGTGTTTGTGGCTATGTGTGTGTGTATAGTATCATTTAATCTTTACATCTTTCTTAAGATGTTGATATTATTATCACATTTTGAATATGATGCAAATGAGGCAAATGTAATTATGAAACTTACCCAATACCCCACAGCTTCTATGGTGGCTCTAGGAATCAGATCCCAGACAGTCGAACTCTATAAACTGGTGCTCTTAACCAGTGCAAAATGGTGTTAACACTGTAAACTGGTGTTCTTAATGGGTACAAATACCTCTGAGGAAAGATAGTTGAAATTACAGTAATTTTAACAGCTGTTTGTTACCTCAGTCAAATTCCTGAAACGTAATAGATAAACACAAAAGTATTCTGTACATGGGAAGAACTTGATACATGATAATCCAATAATTCCCAAGGAATAAACAAATGATTCTTCAACTCCTACTCAAGCCAAAGCCACACTCAGAAACTTCAAAGAGGCTCACATATTAGATTACAATAATTTGTAAATATTTAAATATTCTCTTGATCAGCAAGAGCTTTCAAAATATTCAAATAAAAAGGCAAGTCATCTCACAAAGGAAATGATCAAGAGAATAAATTCTCCAAAACTTTAAAAGACTTTTTTGTCAAACACCATAAATAAAAAGATGTAATGATTTTAAAAAGTGTAAAGAAATATTGAATATATATAATCTATGAAGAGCTTTTAAAAATTAAAAAGACCCAAATTGTCAATAATTCTAATTTTAGTGATTTGTCTTAGGAAATACTCAGAATTGAAAGCAATTTAAAAAAATTGTTGTTGACTTTTGAAACTAAACCTTCACAAATATGACCAAGTAAATTACGACACATGCATTGGATGTCATATTGCGCTGTCCTTAAAACCATCATTCAAGTAATTATCAATGATGGGATAAAATTTATTGTTTTATGGTTAAATGAAAAATGTATGATATAAAACTCCATGTATGATTTCAATCTTTAAAGTAATACGTAGTAGACATGTACCAAATATGTGCACGGATATTGCCAGAGATTACTCTGAGGCTTAGTGATTTTGCCACTTTGACAGTGAAGGATCTTACGTCCTGGTGTCCAGATACTTTGGAAGGACCGTTTCATCTCACGCGTGACTGGGCGCACCCTGTGCTAGTTCTGAGAAATCTTGCTGAGGACTTTTCCCTTCAGAAAGTACTGCTTTTGTTGCTATTGGATGCCTCAGTGCACAGCCAACAGACGGCAACACTAAGTTAATTTTTTCCTCAAGGGTTTTGTGGACTACCATAGCCGACTACGTAATTTGTAGGGCCCAGGGTAAAATAAAAATGGGGGTTCCGTTGTTAAAAACACAGGAAAGCAGTGTCATTAAAGGTACTAATAGAGTGTGTGCATGCGTGTGTGTGAGCTCAGCCACAAAAGTTAGAGGAGGCTTTTTACATTTCATGTGTAGTTTCTAGGTGTTTCATAGTACGATATTTTCCACAGAATACAACTACCACATTCTAATATTTTTTTAAAAATCATTTTTGGCTTTGTTGATCCTTTCTTCTGCTTACTTTTGGTTTACCTTATTTATGGCACAGTTTCTTGAGTGGAATGCTTGTGTCTTTTGTGTGTGTGTGTGTGTGTGTGTGGAAGATTGGCCCTGAGCTAATATCTGTTGCCAATTTTCCTCTTTTTGCTTGAGAAAGATCATCATTGAGCTAACACCTGTGCCAGTCTTCCTCCGTTTTATGTGGGACGCCACCACAGCGTGGCTTGATGAGTAGTGCTAGGTCTGCGCCCGGGATCTGAACCTGTGAACCTCAGGCCACCAAAGCGGAGCATGTGAACTTAACCACTACACCACTGGGCCAGCTCCCCCTTAGGTCTTTTAATTTCAGTCATTTTATGAATTGTTTTGAACAATATATTCCTCTAGTGTGTGAGGAGACACAGTCCTTTGTTGCGTGTGTCCCATCTTGTCCCGTCCCTGCCTTGGTAGCTTAGCAATGTGTTAGCTCAGCAGACTGAGCCGTTCCGGAGAAAACAGCAGCTACTTTCTGCAGCAGAAACAGGTGGTGTTGTGCTAATTCTGCTATTTGACTGGCTTTAATTCCCTGGTGCTCTTCTTGTCGTTCTGGTAACTTCTCACCCAACCAGTCTTTCACCCCATCATTACAAGTTCTTGTTACAGGATAAGTTAGGCACAGATGTCCACCTCCCAACTTCACCACAATTACATAAAATGACACCTGGGTGGGGCCCCTCTCTCGGAGCACCTTGTGTTTGCACTCGGTGCTGCTTCTGGGCGTGGTTTCCACCATCTGGAATAATAGGGCAGAATCTTTCCTGTTATTATCACTGTAACTGGATCCCTAAGTTTTGATATGTGATACTTCCACTGCTTTGTCATCCCTGTATTTCATAAACTGCTTTGTGATTTCTTCTATAACATATGGTTTGTTTAGACATATGTCTTTACTTATAAACGTATAGAAATCTCCCTTTATATTTTCATGTTTACTTTCTAATTTAATTCATTTGTTTAATCCACTCACATTTGTTTTTATTATTGGTATGTTTTGAGTTATTTCTAAAATTATTATGTATGTTCTATGTATTATTTCTTATCTCTGATTCTCTCATTTTCTGCTTTCCTGATTTATTTGTATTTGTTCATTTGTGTGCATTTTTATTGACTCTTTAATTGTGCCTTTTAAAATTTCAACAAGCTTATGGTGGAATGGGAGTAATACTCTTGATCATTAGGTCATACATCATTGAGAAGAATATAAAATAATTAGTCATATAATGGTTTTTGCATATAGCAAATAAAAAATATGCAAAAATGCAACTAAATTTGGAAGAAAATGACATCCAGAAAACTAAAATTAACTAACATAAAAATTGGGGGAAAAATGTCTTCTTTGGTGATAAATTCCAGTCTCTGTGGTTTACCTTATTTTACCTTTATATTCTTCTAAGTTTAACCATTTTTCATAAAAATTGCCACAGTAATTATTTTAAATAAGATCAATTCAAGTAATAATCAGATTTGTTATGAATTAAATAGAGGTTAATCAATTGAAACTTTCATGGCACAATATATTGAGGGAGAAGGCAAAGCAGAATCCTAATTAAATTTGAATGAGAGTGTTTTGTTTTTATTTTAAATAATCATTTTAATTAGCTTACTATTGAATTGGTTGTTTTGATTATTTAAAAATCTCATTTTAGATAACTTTAAACATAATTTTTTATCCTATTTGACCATAAAAAAATTACCAGGGATGTATTTACTTAATTGCATTATTGCAGAGATTGCATTATTTGAAGGATTTAACATAGCTTTTGAAATGAAATGTGAATGTTGACATTTCTTTAAATGTTCAGTTGTAGCATTGGACATATAATAGGCTGAAATTTTAACAATTTGGAAAGTACAAACTATCAATACACCTTAGCTTGACATGCAGTTACAGGTGATAATAATTAAAGAAAAAACATTTTAAATAATAGATTGAGACAACGCAGGTTTTCATAATTTGCAGTTGAGTAAAATTAACTTATTCACAAACAAATATTCATTGCAGCACATTAAGTGCCGTATAAAGTGCATAAAATTTAACAAATCCAAAAAGTAAAGATTCTATAGAGTCTTCATTGAAAAAATGAAAATTCTATGAATCTTTGAAAATAGATTTTTAAAATTATTTTCTACACAGCACATTTACTATTTTACTGTGTGGGAAATATAACAAGTGAATAAGATATAATTTCTGTCCATCGGTAATTTAAAATCTAAAAAGACAGAAAAAAACAACTATAAAATTACCACAAACTTAAATATTGCATATATTATACAACACATGTATGTTGTATAGCATGTGTTATGTATATAGTACATAACATATATATGTTGTACAGCATATGTAGGAAATATTTGTGTTATATATTTTATAATATGTATAGTATAATATAAAATTTAATAAGACAAATATATATTATTTGCTTGAATTTTTGATAATTTTATAGTTATTTGATAGTTTTACAGGGTTAGTGACTAGAGGTACCTATGTGAGGAGCTTCAAGTGTGGTGCTAATATTCAAGTTATCCAATTTCTTGACCTGCTTAACGTGTAGATGGATGTATTCAGTTGGCAAAAATTTACTAAGTTATACATTTATAATTTGTGCACTTTTATGAGTGTATTTTATTTCAAAAATAATTTAGTTTTAAAAATACATTTATATCACTGAAAGTGTTTCAAAAATTTGAAAATACAACTAAAACTTATTCAGAATGGTCCCAAATATTAGCTGGGCAAGGTAGAGATAGAGCTTTAACTCTGTGAGTTTATTGCCTTTGCAGTAGTTTATATTATTCATGGTCAAAGGCTGGGGTCAGGAAGGAAAGGAACTGTGTATTGTAGTCTATTAAGAGGAAAGAGAGACATTTAATTTTCACTTTGGAACCAGAAGTTCTCATATAGTACTTTTGATTTTTAAGTATTTGGGTGGGTAATGTAATTAAAAAGGTCTATTTTTTCTTCATGGCTCAAAGGATTTAATTGCATGCTCCCTAATTGTGTCAGCATTATGTGCCTAACTTCACCCTCTCTTAATATTTTGTTAAGGACCATCTGGAAATAAAATTCAGACATAATCTAAACATAGACATTTTTCTCATTAGGTGGAGTGATCATTTGCTACTATAAATCTAAGTGAGAAAAGCTTGACTCAGCTGTTACAAAGGAGAATCACAGTGTAATATCTTTCATTACCTCTTTCAAGATCCTTCTCTTTACTTCTCGTATTACAATGTTACCTAATCTATCCTTTGAGGTTAGATGAATCCTAATAATGACAGAAGTCAGTTCTGCTCTACCAGTGTTTTCCCTCATAGTCTTAAAGCCATGAAAAACTCCCCTGGCATATGTGAATCAGCAAATATCAAAGAAATTAAATGGAAAATAGGTCATGTAGAAATTTTAAAAAGTAATATGTCAGTATAGACTCATCCACCAGGAATGGAATTGGACCTCTTAGGAGGGTTAGGATTTTGGTAGCCTAGACAGAAAGTGAAGATGTGCAAAGATAGCATTCAAGGGAATTATAAACCTTAGCAGAGGCTGAAAATCTTAAAAGAGAGATCACCAGAATTCTGTATTTCACAAAATTTGTGGACCATCTTGGTCATCTCCAAAATTTGAGATTTTTGATAAACTACATGAATTTCCTCTTTTATTGTTTTGTGTCAGGCAGAGACAACATGGAAAGCCAAGTCCATAGGTTATAGAAAACAATGCTTCAATTACCTCTAAGCAGCATTTAAGTTGGTTTAAAAATCACATTTGAAGATGTTTTTAAAAAGTCTACTACCAGCAATTTTGAAATGCTGTGATTTGTCATGAACATTCATCCAGTGCAATGAGGAGACGTATTTTTAGGAAAGACAGAGAATTCCTATAGTTTTTATGGTTTTAAATGATGCCACTTCATCTACATTATGCTGCCATAATGTAGATGCCACTTCATCTACAACTATATATTGTGGTGAAAAATTATATATTTTAGAAGATGCGTTATTTATGTTCATGTACACGAAACTACCCACTTATACCACACATATCCATTAAATGAATAAACTGATTGAATCATTGTAATCTCTTATAAATTCCCATAAATTATTTGTTGTTTTTTGTTGAGGAAGATTAACTCTGAGCTAACATCTGTGCCAATCTTCCTCCATTTTTCATATGTGGGTTGGCACCACAGCATGGCTGATGAGTGGTGTATGTCTGCGCATGAGATGCGAACCCACAAACCTGGGCTGCCAAAGCAGAGCTTGCAAAACTTAACCACTAGGCGGTGGGGCCGGCTGCTCTCATAAATCCTTATAGGGTAATATTGATAGTCTTTATCTCAGCATTTAGGATCTATTTTAACTTGATGGCAATCTATATTGTTCTGTGTATTGTCAAGCAAAAATAAGAACATGCATTTTGAAGTAGAGCAGACATGGATTCAAAGAGCTTCTGAAAACTATTTTTATAATGTCTAGAATAAAATTGTGCAGACACTTAAGTTAGAAGCTTTACATTTAATAATAAATGACTTAGGTTCAGTAATGCCAAAGCAATGATTACACAAGGAATTTCATAAAGGGGGTGTCTTAATTATATAAAGAAATGTATGTATAAATATAATCCTAAAACTTCTTCCATTAGTTTGTTTGAAAGCAAATCTGCTTGAAAAAGCAATTAAAATGGTTTCATTTTAAGTGTATATTAAATAAGTCAAATATGATGATGTAAACATTCATTATAGATTTATTTTGATATTTGTTCTGCATAAATTACAGACATATGCATAATTTTATCTTTAAACATCTAATAACGTTTGATAATCAGGGCACACAACCATGTACTCCTTACAAATGATGATGTTTAGGTAATAAAGTGACTGTTTCATTGCCTGATTGATAAATAAACCAAAGAGAACCATTAACAAAGCTATTCTTTGGCTTCTTTGCCTATGAACGTCTTGTCTTTTTAGCTTCATTACATTTAAGATTTTATTACTGATCTGTTGATATTTCCATCAGTATCACAATATTTCCATCAGTATGATCATATTTAAATATATTTTAGATTGCATGAGAGACTGATTTTATTTTTCTTAATTTTGACCATCTTCATTCAAACTGAAGTCTTTGGGTGTTCCAACTCAAAACTAGGAGTTAGTTGGGCATTCAATCTTAGTATGTCATCTAATTTCAAAATCAAGGCTGGGGGCAGTATATGTTATGGGCACCTTTCTGCCCAATAAGGCAGATAGGAAAGTCTGCTAAGGTGGTTCCTTGTAAAGAAGATACCTTATGTTAAGACTTTAAACTCTGCCTCTTCTCTATTGCTTCATGTGCCAGAACAAGGATGTGATATTTGGACCCAAAGTGGCTGTATTTTGACTATTAGAGAAAAAAGGTGACAAAAAAATTGATGAGCTGCTGGCCTGATGGTGTAGTGGTTAAGTTCGTGCACTCTGCTTCTGGCCCGGGGTTTGCAGGTTTGGATCCCAGGCATGGACCTACACATTGCTCATCAAGTCAAGCTGTGGCAGCAGCTCACATACAAAAAACAGAGGAAGAGTGGCACAGATGCTGGCTCAGGGACAATCTTCCTCAAGCAAAAGGAAGAAGATTGGCAACAGATGTTGGCTCAGGGCCAACCTTCCTCACCACCAAGCCGGAAAAAAAGATTGTCACGGTAATTACAATGTCATGATGTTATTGTTATTGAAACAACAGTGGAACTGCCTTCCTCTAGGTTTTTGTTATAGAAATATATAATTACTTCATCACTTAAGCCAGTATGGGTGAGATGATTCTGTTACTTGCAGCTGGATGCACCCTAATTCATGTATACTTGTTAGTAATCTATACATAGTTACCCATGCCATTTTTTGTTTTCTCCTTTAATAATTGGCTATTGGGAAGATTTTTATAAAATTTTAAATAGACTGGAAGTTAGTTTGGCATGAAAGCACCAACAGGCACACGACTGAATCTTCTGAATGCCATGGTACTTCTTTCTGCCCCGGTTAGGTAGCAGCAATCCTGTTCTCCACATGATAACCAAGGTCAATAATACTTTCAAGCACAGTAACTCCTTTCTTTGCCTGCTGAAGTACTGGTATGAGGGGCACAAAATGACTGGGAGAGGTTTGAGGTTTTAGGTTTAAGTTTGGCGGAACTCCTACCATGCCTTCTGACAGAAGCATTTTCCTCTGATAGAAGGAAAGGAAAGGCAGGTAACAGAGGGTAGCTTATCATCTGGTTGTTATCATGTGCAGCATGAACTTAACCCACTGAAGAATTCAGAGCTAGGAAAAAACGTGAGCTTCAGAATAATGAATGAAGGGCAAGAAAGCTAGGATGACTCCTACCAAGCATGGATCAAAGTCTGCTCTTTGGGGCTTATATTTTTCCTGTACATTCAGCTTACCATGTGTAGAGGTAGAGAAGGCTCCAGAAGCCAAAAAAAGCTTTCAGGAAGAGAGGTAGAGATGCTGGTAGTGAAAGTGTGGTCAAAATGCACTGAAATGGTAAGGCATTAATGGGAACGGGGAGAGCGCCATAATTGTCTGTTACAGTTACAGTCTACCTGAATCTTTTTAGGTATTCCTCAATTTCTTTTTTCCTTTTATTTGTTTTCTCATTCTATACTCTGTACTAACTATTGAGCGTTTATGGTGTCTTTCTCTCTAATGCTCTTGTAATTTAATCTTTCTTTCTAAGATAATTTCTTCCTTCAATCTCTTTCCTAAATTCATACAATTTGTGTTTCACATCCTGTTTTCTAGACATTACCCTCTTGTTGTTTGCCTATCTGAGTTCCTATATTTGCTTTGAGTTGTTTCATCGTAACTGAAATTGCTTCATTAATTTTTCAAATTCATGTTGGATTGCTGTGACATAATACTCCTGTATTTCAGGATGAATTTTATGTTTTTGTCTTTTCTGTCAGGAGGATTTCCTCCTTAGTTTTGTTACGTTTTGTTTTGATGAGGAAGATTCGCCCTGAGCTAACATGCATTGCCAATCTTCCTCTTTCTGCTTGAGGAAGATTAGCCCTGAGCTACTGTCTGTACCAATCTCCCTTTATTTTGTATGTGGGATGCCTCCACAGCATGGCTGATGAGTGGAGTAGGTCTGCACCCAGGATCCGAAGCCATGAACTCAGGCTGCCAAAGCGGAGTGCACGCAACTTTAACCACTTGGCCATGGGGCTGGCCCCTGATGTTTGTTTTTAAATTCTTTTCTTTATGTATTTTTTGGAACTGTTATCAGCAGAAAGATTTCATAATATTTTTTGCTACATAATTTCAAGTAATATGTAAGTTGAGGAGTTATTTTGTTTGCTTATTTTTGTTTTTTCTATTCAACTTGTTTTTCAATATGCCATATAGGAAGAGAAATAGTTAGATTCAGATCTAGAATGTGCAATCAAACTATGAAGTGTTTAATGAATTTATTTAATAAATACAAATTCTGAAAATGAAAAAGAAATTTAATCCTTTTAATATTTTTTGAGAAACTGCCTTGCTTCTTGATTTTTAAAAATGTTTTTTGAGATAATTTAGATTCACATACAGTTGTAAGAAATAATACAGAGAAACCCCATGTATACTTCACCCATTTCCCGACAATGGTAATGTTGTATATAGCAATAGTACAATACCACAACCAATATGTATCACAAAAGGGCATTAATAGAATTCATCCATCTTATTCAGACTTAACCAGCTTTATATGCTGTATGTGTGTATTTAGTCCTATGCAATTTCATAACATGTAGATTTCTGT
Source organism: Equus asinus (assembly GCF_041296235.1). Taxonomy (NCBI): domain Eukaryota; kingdom Metazoa; phylum Chordata; class Mammalia; order Perissodactyla; family Equidae; genus Equus; species Equus asinus. The sequence goes on from NC_091798.1 coordinate 68,540,097, forward strand.
CACAGCTGCCACAGTTAATAGATAGAACAGGTCCATCACAGGGGGCCGTTGAGCTACTCACTTTTGCCATAGCCGCCTTCCTCCATCCTGCCCTCCCTAATCCCTGGAAACAACTAACTGTTTTCCATCTCTATTCTTGTCATTTCATGATAGTTCCATGAATGGAATCATACAGCATATAACCATACAGCATGAGATTGACTTTTATCACCAAACGTAATTAAATTGAGGTCCATCAAAATTGTGGTGGCTATCCATTGCTGTTGTGTTTAATTGCTGAATGGTGGATCATGGTATGGATGTTTTAACACAATTTGTTAGACCATTGATTTCATTCTTTATATATCAGAATATCACAGTATATTTATTTGGGACAATTTCATATTATAATGTTATTTCTAACTATTGGAGTATAGATATTCTACTTTATTCCACCTTCTAAACTCTCTAAATGGAGATTATCAATTCATGAAGTTTTCAAACTGTGACCATTAGCTTTTTTTTAGCTAAAAAAATAACCTTCATAGGTATTGTAAGCACCTTATAACAACAAAATAATCTTATCTCCTTTCCATCTCTTGTATCATTGCTGTCATTTATTTCACTTATATTTAATCATACATAAGCATCTATGTATATACACACACAAGATATATACATAAACATACATAATTGAATACATTGTTGCTATTATTATTTTGAACAAACCTATCCATTAGATCAATTAAGAATAAAAAAAGAAAAGTGTTTATTTTACCTTCAGTTATTTTTTCTTCAATACTCTTTCTTTTTTATGTAGATTTGAGTTTCTGACCTATATTACTTGTCTTCTCTCTGAAGAACTTCTTTTAATATTTCTTGCAAGGCAAGTCTCCTGGCAACAAATTCCCTCAATTTTTGTTTGTCTGAGAGAGTATTTTTCCTTTACTTTTGGAGGATAGTTTTGTAGGGTACAGAATTCTACACTGGTGTTTATTTCTCTCTACATTTTTAATATTTCATCCTATTCGCTGCTGGCCTGCGCAGTTTTTGAGAAGTTGGATGTGATTGTTATCTTTGTTCCTTTATAGGTAAGGTGTTTTTTATTTTTCCCTCTCTGGCTTCTTTTAGGGATTTTTCTTTATCTTTTATTTTCAGTAGTTTGATAATGATATGCCAAGGTGTAGGCTTTTTGTTGGGTTTTTTGGCATTTATTCCACTTGGTATTGACTGAGCTTCCTGAATCTGTGGTTTGGTCACTGAGATTAATTAAGGTAAATTCTCAGTCATTATTGTTTCAAATATTTCTTCCATTCCTTTCTCTCTTTATTCTCCTTCTGTTATTCTCATTATGTGTATGAGACAACTACAGCACCTTTTGTAGTTGTCCCAGAGTCCTTGGATATTCTGTTCTGTTTTTTTTTTTCCAGTCTTATTCTTTTTGCTTTTCAGTATTGAGATTTCTATTGATGTATCCTCTAGCTCTGAGGTAATTTACTCACCCATGTCAGTCTGCTAATAAGCTCATCAAAGGCATTCTTCATTTCCGTTACAGTGTTTTTGATCTCTAGCATTTCCTTTTGATTCTTCATAGGATCTCTGTCTCTCTGCTTACATTGCCCATCAGTTCTTGCATGCTGTCTACTTTATCCATTAGAGCCCTTAACATAATGATCATAGTTGTATTAAATTCCCAGTTGGATAATTCCAACACCCTTGCCCTGTCTGATTCTCATGCTTGCCCTATCTCTTCAAATTGTGATTGTTGCTTTTTGGTATTCCTTGTAAATTTTTCTTTATAGCCAGACATGAAGTTCTTGGTAAAATCATCCATTATGAATAGGCCTTTAGTAATGTGGTGGTAAGGTGGTGGGGGGAAGGGAAGCATTATATAAGCAGTCCCATGATCAGGTCTCAGTCTTTCAGAGAGCCTATGCATCTGGTCTGTGAACTTCACAAGGGCTTCTCAGTTCTCACTCATTCCCTCTTTTTTCCTGAAAGGGATTAACTTTATTTGAAAGAGAGTGTGGGGGAAGTTCGAGCTCAAGGGCACTTTCGAAAACAATAGCAGTTTTTTTAAAGAAAGTGTTTTATTGTGGTCTACATAGTTTATAACATCGTGAAATTTCAGTTGTGCATTAATATTTGTAAAACACCATACAAATGTGCCCGTTCATCCCTTGTGCACTCCATCCCTCCCTCCCTTTCCCCTTGGTAACCACTAAATTGTTCTCAAGGTCCATAAGTTTGTTTATATTCCACATATGAGTGAAATCATATGGTGTTTGTCTTTCTCTGCCTGGCTTATTTTGCTTAACATCATGCCCTCAAGGTCCATCCATGCGGTTGTTTTATTTTTTGTTTTATTTGTTTTTTATGGTATTCCATTGTATATGTATACCACATCTTTATCCAGTTATCAGTTGTTGGGCACTTAGGTTGTTTCTATGTCTTGGCTATTGTGAATAATGCTGCAATGAACGTAGGGGTGTGTAACTTCCTTTGTATTATTGGTTTCAAGTTGTTTGGATAAATACCCAGTAGTGGGATAGCTGTGTTGTATGGTAATTCTATTTTTAATTTTTGAGAAATCTCCATACTGTTTTCCATAGTGGCTGCATCAGTTTGCATTCCCACAAGCAGTGGATGAGGGTTCCCTTTTCTCCATATCCTCTCCAACATTTATTATTTTTTTGTCTTGGTAATTATAGCCATTCTAACAGGTGTAAGATGATATCTAAGTGTAGTTTTGATTTGCGTCTCCCTGATGGTTAGTGATTTTGAACATCTTTTCAAGTACCTGTTTGCCATCTGTAAATCTTCTTTGGAAAATTGTCTGTTTATATCCTCTGCCCACTTTTTGATTGGGTTGCTTATTTTTTTGTAGTTCAGTTGTGTGAGCTCTTTATATATTATGGAGATTAACCCCTTATTGGATATATTATTTGCAAATATTTTCTCCCAGTTGGTGGGGTTTTTTTCATTTTGATCTTGGTTTCCTTTGCCTTCCAGAAGCTCTTTAGTCTGATGAAGTCGCACTTGTTTATTTTTTCTTTGTTTCCCTTGTCTGACTGGACATCATGTTTGTAAAGATCCTTTTAAGGCTGATGTCAAACAGTGTACTGCCTATATATTCTTCAGGAGTTTTATGTTTTCTGTTCTTACCTTCAAGTCTTCGATCCATTTTGAGTCTATCTATCTTTGTGTTTGGAGAAAGATAATGATCTACTTTCATTCTCTTGCATATGGCTGTCCAGTTTTCCCAGCACCATTTATTGAAGAGGCTTCCTTTTCTCTGTTGTATGTTCTTGGCTCCTTTGTGGACGATTAGTTGACCACACATGTCAGGTTTTATTTCTGGGCATTCAATTCTGTTCCATTGATCTGTGTCTGTTTTTGTACCAGTACCATGCTGTTTTGATTACTGTAGCTTTGTAATATGTTTTGAAGTCAGGGATTGCAATGCCACCAGCTTTGTTCTTGTTTCTCAGGATTGCTTGGCTATTCGGGATCTTTGGTTTCCACATATGAATTTTAAGATTCTTTGTTCTATTTCTATGAAGATTGTCATTGGGATTCTGATGGGGATTGCATTGAATCTGTAGATTGCTTTAGGTAGTATGGCCATTTTAACTATGTTTATTCTTCCAATCCATGTACATGGAATAGCTTTCCTTTTCTTTATGTCATTATCTGTTTCTTTTTCTTTTTTTGAGGAAAATTAGCCCTGAGCTAACATCTGCTGCCAATCCTCCTCTTTTGCTGAGGAAGACTGGCCCTGAGCTAACATCTGTGCCCATCTTCCTCTACTTTATTTGTAGGCCACCTGCCACAGCATGGCTTGACAAACAGTGCATACGTCTGCACCTGGGATCTGAACAAGTGAACCCCAGGCCGCCAAAGTGGAACATGCGAACTTAATGGCTGCACCACCAGGCCAGCCCCTCATTATCCATTTCTTTCAGTAATGTATTATAGTATTCCTTGTATAGATCTTTTACCTCCTTGGTTAAATTTATTCCTGGACATTTTATTCTTTTTGTTGTGATTGTAAATGGGGTTGTATTCTTGAGTTCTTGTTCTGTTAGTTTGTTATTACAGTGTAGAAATGACACTGATTTTTGTATATTGACATTGTGTTCTGCAACTTGGCTGTAGTTGTTGATTATTTCTATTAGTTTTCCAATGGATTCTTTAGGGTTTTCTATATGTAAAATCATGTAGTCTGCAAAGAGTGAAAGTTTCACTTCTTCACTGCCTATTTGGATTCCTTTTATTTCTTTTTCCTGCCTAATTGCTCTGGCCGAAACTTCTAGCACTATGTTGAATAAGAGTGGTGAGAGAGGGCACCCTCCTCTTGCTCCTGTTCTCAGAAGGATGACTTTCAGTTTTTCCCCACTATGATGTTGGCAGTGGCTTTGTCATATATGGGCTTTGCTATGTTGAAATATTTTCCTTCTATACCCATTTTATTGAGAGTTTTTATCATGCACAGATGTTGGATCTTGTCAAATGCTTCCTCTGTATCTATGGAGATGATCATGTGGTTTTTGTTCCTCCTTTTGTTGATATGGTGTATCATGTTGACTGATTTGCTGATGTTGAACCATCCCTGTGTCCTTGGTATGAATCCCACTTGATTATGGTGTATGATCTTTTTAATGAATTGCTGTATTCAGTTAGCCAATATTTTGTTGAGGATTTTTGCATCTATGCTCATCAACGATATTGGCCTGTAATTTTCCTTTTTTGTGTTGTCCTTGTTTGGCTTTGGGATCAGGGTGACATTGCCTTTGTAGAATGTGTTAGGAATATTTCCATCTTCCTCAATTTTTTGGAATAAATTGTCTTTATGGGTTTGGTAGAATTCTCGCAGGAAACCATATGGTCCTGGACTTTTATTTTGGGGTAAGTTTTTGATTGCTATTTCAATCTCTTTACTTGTGATTGGTCTATTCAGATTCTCTAATTCTTCCTGATTCAGTTTTGGGAGCTTGTAAGAGTCTAATTTATCCATTTCTTCTAGATTATCTAGCTTGTTGATGTATAGCTTTTCATAATATTTTCTTATAATCTTTTGTATTTCTGTGGTATCCATTGTAATTTCTCCTCTTTCATTTATAATTTTATTTATTTGATCCTTTTCTCTTTTTTTCTTAGTGAGTCTGGCTAAGTGTTTGTCAATTTTGTTTATCCTCTCAAAGAACCCGCTCCTTGTTTCATTGATCCTTATTACAGTCTTTTTTTTTCAATTTCATTTATTTGTGCTCTAATTTTTATTATTTCCATCCTTCTGCTGAATTTGGGCTTTGTTTGTTCTTTGTCTAATTCTATTAGTTGTGGTTTAAGATTGTTTATTTGAGCTTTTTCTTGTTTGTTAATGTGGGCCTGTATTGCTATAAATGTCCCTCTTAGGACTGCTTTTGCTGCATCCCATAAGAGTTGGTATGGTGTGTTTTTGTTCTTGTTTGTCTCCAAATATTTTTTGATTTCTCCTTCATTTCTCCAATGACCCATTTGTTGTTCAGTAGCATATTGTTTAGTCTCCAAATTTTTTTTCCTTTTCCAGCTTTTTTCTTGTAGTTGATTTCTAGTTTCACAGCATTATCTTTGGAAAAGATAGTAGATATGATTTCAATCTTCTTAAATTTATTGAAGTTTGCCTTGTTTCCCAATATATGATCTATCTTTTGGAATGTTCTATGTGTGCTTGAGGAGAATGTGTATTCTGCTATTTTTGGATAGAGTGCCCTCTATATATCTATGAAGTTCATCTAATGTAGTTTTTTGTTTAAGTCCACTATCTGCTTGTTGAATTTTTGTCTGGATGATCTATCCATGATGTAAGTGGGGTGTTGAGGTCCCTTGCTATTATTGTGTGGTCATTGATATCTCCTTTTAGTTTTGCTAATAGTTGCTTTATGTACTTTGGTGCTCCTGTGTTGGGTGCATACATGTTTATAAGTGTTATGTCTTCCTGGTGGAGGGTCCCTTTTATCATTATATACTGCCCCTCTATGTCTTTCTTTACCAGTTTTATCTTGAAGTCTACTTTGTCTGATATAAATATGGCAACACCTGCTTTCTTTTGTTTGCCATTAGCTCGGAGTATTTTCTTCCATCCCTTCACTCTGAACCTATGTTTGTCTGTCTCTAGAGTTGAGATGTGTTTCCTGGAGGCAGCATATTATTGCATCTTGTTCTTTAATCCATCCTGCCACTCTGTGTCTTTTGATTGGAAATTCAATCCATTTACATTTAGAGTGATTATTGATATATGAGGGCTTACTACTTCCATCTTATCGGATGCTTCCTGGTCCTTCTGCATTTCCTTTGTTTCTCGTGCCCTGTATTTTAGACTACCATTTGGTTAGGTAGTTTTCTCTCTTGGTTTTCTTCATTTTCTCCTTGTTTATAATAAATGTCTCTGTTCTAATTATTTGGTCAGTGGTAACCCTTAGGTTCGTATAAAAAAGCTCATAGCTGAGAAAGACCATTTCCTGATAGCCTCTTATTTCCTTAGACTACACTGACTCCATCTCTTTCCTCTTCCCCTTCTAAGTTATTTTTGTCATATCTTTTTCCATCTTGCGTTTTGAGTTTGTGGTTAAAAAGATGAGATCATTTTTGTTTTGGTGTTTACCTTTGCTTTACCCTTGATGTTAAAGTTAAGTGTTCACTAACCTGATCTGTTTGAGGGCTGCCATTTTCTAATTGTTGTCTAGATATTCATCTCTTTGCTTAGGGCTTTCTAGTCCCTTTCCTATTTTTTTTTTTTTTCAGGTCTGAGGGCCTTACTGCGGATTTCTTGTAGGAGGGGTCTTGTGGCAATGAACTCTCCTAGCTTTTGTTTATCTGGGAAAGATTTTATTTCTCCATCATATTTGAAGAAGATTTTTGCTGGATAGAGAATTCTTGGCTGAAAGTTTTTGTCTTTCAGGATTTTGACTATATCATTCCATTCTCTCCTAGCCTGTAAGCTTTCTGCTGAGAAATCCACTGAAAGCCTAATAGGGATTCCTTTGTAAATTATTTTCTTCTGCCTTACTGCCATTAGTATATTTTCTTTGTCCTTGACTTTTGCCAGCTTCACTACTGTGTGCCTTGGAGTAGGTCTTTTTACCTTGACAAAGTTAGGAGATCTGGAGGCTTCTTTCACATGGATTTCCAGCTCCTTCCCCAGCTTTGGGAAATTCTCAGCTATTATTTCTTTGAACAAGCTTTCTACTCTGTTCTCTTTCTCTTCCCTCTCTGGAATACCTACAATCCTTATGTTGTATTTCCTGATTGAGTCAGAAATTTCTCTGATAGCTTCATTTCTTTCTAGTCTTAGTTGTCTCTTCTCCTCCCTCTGAAGCATTTCTATAGTACTATCCTCTAACTGGCTGGTTCTCTCCTCCATATTGTCAGCTCTGTTATTTAGAGAATCCAGATTTTTCTTTATTTCATCGATTAAGGTTTTCATCTCTAACAATTCTGATTGGTTCTTCTTTATGGTTTTAACCTCCTTTGTGAAGAAGCTGCTGAATTCATTAATTTGTCTTTCTGTGTTTTCTTGTAACTCATTGAGTTTTTTTATGATAGCTGTTTTGAATTCTTTGTCATTTAGGTTATGGATTTCTGTTCTTTCAGAGTTGGTTTCTGAGTACTTGTCACTTTCCTTCTGGTCTGGAGCTTTAATATACCTACTCATTCTGCTTGACAGGGTAGATTTTTGCTTCCTCATGGTGTTCGTATCACGTTGCAGCTGCCACATACTGCCACCGGACAGGGATCAGGCTATGTGTGTTCTGGGCCTGGCACTAGCAGGGGTTCCCCAGCTCCAGCCATTGACTGCTTTTCTCTCTGAGCCACTGATCGATGGAAGTTCTGGATCATTGGGCAGGGGGAGAGGTACTCTCCTTCCCAGTGCTCTCCCTAGGCCCTGCTTGTCTCTCTGTACAGAGCTCTGGGCTATTGTAGGACTGTGCACTTTCTCTTTCTTTGCTGCTGCTGCCAAACTCTCCACACCACGCTCCACACAATTCTGGGGCTGAAATACCAGCCTGGGGCCAGGGTTCCTGTCTCAGCTGTGTGCTTTCCCCTCTGTGGCTGCCACACTCTCCATACTGTGCTCTGGATGGGTCTGGCGCTGGAGCACGGGTGGGGATGGGGGGCTCTTTTCTCCTGTGCACTTCCCACTGCCACAGCCTGTTTCTCTCCACAGAACTCCTGCAGATCAGCTTCCAATTCCTCTGGAGGATCCAGCCCCACCACCACCTTCAGGCATATGGTTGTGTGGGTCCCAAGTGTCTTTTGTGATGTGTATATGTCCTCTGTTGGTGTATGAATGTCCTTTTGGTTGTATCTTAGAGGGGAGAGTCCAAGGGAAGAGGCCACTCTGCCATGATGCTGACGTCACTCCCTCCCTCATTCCCTTTGAATGGGACAGAATAGCTAGAGTGGGCTAGAATTGGGTACTTTTCTTTTCCCATGTGGAAGGCTAATAGCTGGCTGGAGTTGGGTATTTCCCTTCCCCCCGTCACTTAGCCTTTGATAAAACCCCAGCATGTTAGGCTCTGGTTAAACAGTTTCTCCTGTGAGCAGGCCTTGTTAAGAAAAAAGTACTCTGGAGTATTTCAAATGGTTCCTTTTCCTCTCCCCCTGCCAGCAGCACGAGAAGATTTTTCTCCAATTCTTACTGTGAAAACCTAGAGGTGAAACATCACAAAAGTGTAAAAGTCCTGGGATCTCCCAAGACTGGATCTCCATGGAGTTGGAGATTTTAACTCTCAGTCTTGTCCACATGGAGCCTCCAGCAACTCATCAATTGCAGTTCAGGTTTTCCTGCCCAAGCACTGATTTCTGCTTGTGAGTCTCTGTTCCGGTAAGGTGTGCATCCCTGTTCTCTCCTGTCTCTCTAATCTTGCGGGCAGTGGTTTGCCCATGTCCTCCTCTCCCTTACGGATCCAAGAATTGTTGATTTTTCAGTTTGTTCAGTTTTTTACTTCTTGTCAGGATGAAATGGTAATTTCCAAGCTACTCGTGTGGGAACTAGAAGCCAGACCCAGCTTATCTTTTAAAGTGTTGGTTGCCATAACATACTCATGTGCTTTGGGCTTTTGGAAGCATACTTATATGGTAATTTTGGCAGTTTAATGTTTGTCATGCCCAATCCTTAGGATAGCAACCATTTCAGTTATATTACTTTCTTAGTTTTGTGGTTTTCATAGTACTTTGATAAGTTTACTGCATGCAGGTATTTGCACAGCCTCAGGTTCAGATTTCGTTGGGTGATTGTTTAATCATAGCTACACCTAAGCAGAGAGGAAACTCTCTTGTTCTCTCCTTAAGCAAGTGGGAAGATATTTCCTAGCCCAAGAGAAAATTCTTGTGTCCTCAAATTGGTCAAGCTAGGTGTTGAATCTCCAACTCTCACTCAGGAATAGAGAGAAACTATGCTGAAGATTTAAAGAAACAAATCCAAAAAGTCAACATGTACTCACTTAAGCTTATTTTTTTAATTAAAGAGACACATTTTTTATGTAAAGAGCCACATACACAAGGTAGGTAGTTAGTACTCTAAGTAAAATGTAAAAAACTATACAAAGTTAGAGGTAGGGACACATGAAAAGCAAAACACTGTGTTAGCACTGACCAGATCAGAGTGAGAGATGTGAATCGCTGCCAGTATGTCTTCTTTATTATTCCTAATAGTCACAAACCCACCTTCATGTAGTGCTAGGTAATCACTAATTCTCCTTAAAACATAGGTTGAGGGGGCTGGCCCCGTGGCCGAGTGGTTAAGTTCGCGCGCTCCGCTGCTGGCGGCCCAGTGTTTCGTTAGTTCGAATCCTGGGCGCGGACATGGCACTGCTCATCAGACCACGCTGAGGCAGCGTCCCACATGCCACAACTAGAAGAACCCACAACGAAGAATACACAACTATGTACCGGGGGGCTTTGGGGAGAAAAAGGAAAAAATAAAAAAAATCTTAAAAAAAAAAAAAAAAATAGGTTGAAAAAAACACTGCTTTATGAAGCTGAACAATTTATCATTTACCATATGTGAACATTTTCCTATTTGATTACACTGCTAGAAATCACAGCATGAACAAAAGAGAGATGGGGTGTGTTTTTGGAAATTGAAGTTGAGACCAGATTATAAGGAGATCTGATCCGAAGGAGTAAGAGTTCAATTCTATTGGCAATGGGGCATCATTGATTATTTTTTGAGCCAGGGATTAATGTGATTTAATTGTACTTCTGGAACAAGGCTTAGGAAAAACTGTAGAATTGATTAGAGAAAATGACTGAAAGCTAAAAAGCCTGTTAGCAGTTGTAGTATAGCAGTTCTTAAGTATAAAATATGCAGCTCTCATGATGAGAAGCAGTTAAATATGAACACAAAAGACAAATTAAATTTACATCAAATATATTTCAACTAGGTAATACATAAATATGTGATATATTCAACAACACATGAGCATTTGGTTTAATGCAGTTTTCTATGGTTGATCCTCCCTGGATTTCTTGTGATCTAAATCCATTAGCCTTCCTCTGATTATTACACCTGTGAAAGATCTTGTGGTGACAATTATCTCATTGAAATATTTTAAACTTGAGGTATATAACAATCTGTTATGATAATTATACTGCCCCTGGAGTATTTCTTTTAAAAGTGAAATCCTATTTCCTTTAACTAATGAGAATGTTACAGTGTTGATAGAAAAATATTTTCTTTTTCATCTGAAATTCTCCACAATCATTTCTGCAAAGAACCATATAATGGAATGGTTGCTAACTTGAATGAGTTTAGGAACAATTTTTGACTCAGTAAATAAAAAATTTAAGTGATCAGAGTATTCACAGATACGAAAAATCTTTCTTCCCTTGTAAGATTTTGTGAATGCTCACAAAGTGATATGTAAAAACCTATAGTTAAGCATCTCTACATGAAGAAAAAAATAATATTTTTAACTGATTGAATTTGGAAATTCAGTTATCAAATAGATAAATTTATTGGAGGAATTATTTGCGCATAGAACTTTAAGTCTAAATCAACAAATTCATATTTTAATCAGAAATCTTTCCCTAAGAGTGTGCTTTCACCTCATCAGAAAATATCCTCAGCCCCTTTCATTATACAGTATTTCTCTTATTTCTCTTTCCCTTTACTTTCCACACAACATTTGTGTTACCCAACTTGGTCAGATATGTTCTTGCTGAAATAAGGAAGAGACTGAGTTACCTACTTCTACCAATTCTTTTGCTTACTATTGTATTTGATTATAGCTACTTTGAAACTACTTCACTTAGACTAGAAGGAGGTATTTGGATTGTCCAAGTGATAACAATCAAATTTAATTTGTTTTCTGTCAACATTCTTTGCTATCTCAGCTCTCAATATTTCAGTAATTTCTTTTATCTGTTAAACAGTGTAGTCTTTTATCATGGAATCTTTGTCTTCAAAGATTGAAACATATTTGGTTTTAGTATAAATTATTGGGGGAAAGACTAATTTGATACATATTTTGCCAGAAAAATCCAGAGTAGAAAAGTTGTCAATAAACATATGAGAATTCATCGTGGGCATGAGAGGCCATGAAATCGTGAATGAGGACATAATGAGACCTCTGAAAAAATTATCTGAATTGGGAGTAACATCATTCTTTCCTGATATTTCTAACGTATAAATTGTCAAATGCTTCAGGCTGCATCAAATGTACTATATTTGTTCATGAGGAAAGGGTGCAAATAAAATGAGTGGATAGAGGGGCCAGCCTGGTAGCATCGTGGTTAAGTTCACCTGCTCCACTTGGTGGCCCAGGGTTCATGGGTTTGGACCCTGGGTGCAGACCTACATACTGCTCATCAAGCCATACTGTGGTGGCATCCCACATACAAAAGAGAAGATTGGCACAGATGTTAGCTCAGCAACAATTTTCCTCAGGAAAAAGAGGAAGATTCACAACAAATGTTAGCTCAGGGCCAAGCTTCTTCACCAAAGAATAAATAAATAAAATAAGTAGATGGAAAAAATGCATAACATGGATAAATTTACAGACAGGTTAAGAAAATTAATCAAAGACAGCACAGTCCATGGGTGAAAAAGTAGAGTCTAAAAATGAGAGCACAGTCTCAGAGAAGCTAAATTTTAAGGAAAGGATAAGTTTAGATAAAGTCTTCTCCACTTCTGATTCTAGGGCCCACTTAAGAATGGTATAGCTGCACATGTATCTGTTGGAGTGGGAAGTGCGCAATGTAAACATATAGTGCATATAGTATATTCTAATGATATAGTTCTATGTCAAAGCGTTAAATACTGGGATATACGTTCTTGCAGGGGAGGAAGTAGAAAGTGGGAACAGAAGTTCATATGGAAAATATATCTTAACATTTTTCTTTTATATGTCTTTGAAACACTTTATTTAGGTCCTGGCGTACTGTAAATGCTTACTAATTATTTGTCAAATCAATGGATGAAGGCCTAAAACCTAAATTTTCTATTGAGCTTCCTGTTGATAATTGCTTGAAAGCTGTAATCAGACTATATAAAATATAGTAGAATCTGGGTAGTTTTATAATTTTTTTCAGACTTTAGCCTGGTTCACCGCTATAATATTGTTTATCTGGATCATTTTCTTAATGGTTATTGCAGCTCTAGCTTTATAATACCCTTGACAACCGCTGTCAATAGCAATATTTTTATTTTATATTTGTCAATTATTGACTTCCTACCTGTAACTCTTATTATATTCATTTAATATATCTTTCCTATTTTAATTTATAGTGTTCCCATATATTACATGTTAGTTATTTGGTCAACCTGTTATTAAAAATGCAACATACATTAATTACGCTAGAAGTAGCATTGGTATTTTTCTGCAGAACGGAGGGGTTAGTTATTCAGATAACTATTACAACAACTTACCCTTATTTGTTCACAGAAATGGGTTATTTTACAGGAATATTTGATGAAAATTTTTCAAGTCAGCACAGGCTTTTAATACAAAGTAAATCTGATTTATCAGTTAAGTAGATTATTCACTTTCAAGCCTATGTCATCCGTGTCTAGGCATTATATTTTATCTCTTAAATTTGATGCTGGAGCATCCTCATTTTTATCTCAAATGCTTTTTTGGTCACAGGAACACCATTCAATAGTGTGATACTTTCTCAAATCACACCTTGTGAAGGAGACACACACACAGAGTGTATATGTGTGTGTACAATTACTTAACGCATTCAGGAAGCTTTGTAGCAGATGAATAATTACTTGTATAAACTGACCTTAGTGGCTACCATAAAACAGGCTAATTATTGCATTCTGAAAGTGACTGTAATTAATGTAATCTCCAAAGCCATAAAATATTAATATTTCAGGTTGCAGATTATCTGTAACATTTGTTGCACAAGATGGTAGTTTAATGTTCAGTCAGGGCTGTAATTCACTGTTAATCTTTCAGGACTGAACCTTTAAAGTGCCAGTTCTTAATAAATTGCTCCAGTAGCAATATAGGTTTGAACTCAACTCCAGATGAAAATGAGCAATTGAACGTGCAGCAAAACTGAAACATTAGAGAAAATGCTACCCTTAAAAATGAATGTTAACATCTGTAATATTTTCTAAGCAAGAAATTTGAGCACTGGATAAGTATTCAGAAAATTTGATAGCTTGACTTTATTAATTACAAAAGCTTTGCCATCCTATGAAATTAACAAAAATCTGTATATGAATTTGGGCACAATAGTTACGTAAAACATGATCTATGAAATACATTTTAGAAAATTATTTATTTTGGAAACATTATTCTTATGCAGTAGGTACAAAAATTGTCAATTGTTGTATATATTGAATAGTTCGGGCCTTTAACCTGTGGCAACACAAAATGTGCATGTGTGGAGTGGGTCAATAACTAGATAAAAAGATCTATAGAGTGTTATTTTTGTATCAAAAGTTATCTTAGCCACCAATGCACCTTGTTCTTGAGACACTGCTAAGCATGCTTAAAGGATTTGAAACTCCAAAAACTTTGATTAAACTGTAGACTACAGTAAATATGTTATTAAAAAGTAAAGAACAGCCTTCTTTCAGTAAAACTGCCCTTGGCATTGAGAGACCCTTTAGAAACAAACTACGGTTGATCTTCTGAGATTTTTTATTTTTTTACTATTACTTAGTCTCGGTTTTTACTTTGTTTCCTATACTTTTTTAAATAGTGTGTTCTTACACTATTTAATTATGTCACTGAAACTTTTGGTCTTGTCTAAAATTTGGGCACTCTTTGATCAAATAGGCATAATGATCATTCTGCTATGACTGATTCCTGTTATTAAAATCTGTAAACAAATTAGAATATTTATCAATAAAATCTGTTTATAATGTGTGTAAATCTCTACTGAAGTATTTAGGTAGAAACAGTTCTTGTGAAGGAAAATCAAGAGATGAAATAGAAATACGATCGTGTGAGCCTTCTTCTCAACACTTCCCTACCTCCCCAAATTCTTTATATTTATAAATCAGGAGTATTGACACCTGACAGAAGTGAGAAATAGCATACATTGTATTCAGAGGACAGGCTATAAGAGAGTGTATAATGACTTCTACTTTGAAAATGGAGACACTGTTTACATCCAAAGAAAATCTCTTTTTTGCAAACTATCAGTTTTGTTAGATTTTTTAAAATAGGTGTAGACAAAATAAGAGTTCAGTTTGGAGAGTGGTTGGTATAATTTAGACTTTTGGAGGAAGAAAGAGGAGGACTTATAATGAGGAAGATATTTTCTTGACATAATTTTGCTGTTAGTGTAGTTTGACTACATGCACCAGAATATATTTCAATGATATTTAACTCAACTAGCAACGGTTTGAAGCTTTCTAAAATGCAGCATACTTTTCTCCCTGAATATTGTAAATTATGCATTAAATCAGGCACTGTAAATTATTCCTGAGCAATAATTTTAAGAATTACAAATTATTTTCTAGGTATTGTCTGTGAACTGATACACAGCCTGAAATTTTATACTTTCACACGCACACTAATGTTTCTTTGTATACTACTGTATTTATATGGGAAGCAGAAATGCCTGTAATTAACTTTACTGTAGATTTAGATGCTTTTATGTCTTACATATGAGGACACAGATCAAATTATTTTGTAATCCAATTTAGATGTTCTCCTTCCAGAGTTTCTTGTTTTTAAGGGTCACTTCATACAGAAACACGTTTGTGCCTTAAAATTCCTTCCATCTTTATTTGGTTTTTATAGTTTTCAATCAAAAGGATGCCTATTATGACAACCTTGCATTATGACACTGATAAACCATGAACTATTGATGTAAAAACTATGAATGTAAAAAAAGATGCATTTAATCTCAGATTTTAGAATGAGTTTCCTTGTAAAATTTTCATGAAGTCATATAGGATTAAGTGTAATGTTTAAAAGGCTTCAGAAGGTAAGCCTGATGCTCTTTATATTCACAAGCCTAGGTCATCTTTTTTATGAATTAGTTCTTTTAAACTCAAGCATCTTTAATTTTCATAATTGATTACGTCTGAAAGATCTTAAGATATTCTATTGAGTTTTACTGGATCTCTAGATATATGTAAATCAATTCAAGAGAATATCTTTAATAGTTAAATAAAAGCTTATCACTTTATTTCAAAATGAAGTTCATATGTATTTCCAGGATACCACCAAAAGTGTTGCTCAGGGATTCTAAAGAGGCATTTGTGGGAAAAAATTGAAAGCATTCGAGTCCAATTAATTCAGTTTTCATTTGCTTGATACCCTATGAGTCATAACAATATTACTTCAGATTTTCTTTCTTTTGTAAGCAGATTACAAAATATCATGAGCTGAAATAAAGAATATAAAGAGATCTTAAACCTGTTCCAGTTCTACCACTGTTAGTTGTGAGGGCTTCCATATGTCAAACAAGCTGTCTTGGGTGCAGTGTCCCCATCGTTAATGAAAGTGTTGGACTAGTTGAATACGGTATTTTATATATATCCAGCTGCAGGGAGGAATAAAATTTGAAGACTCTGAAGGCCCAGTATGTTCCTCTAAATAAAGGACAATTACATTTTTACTTTCTAAATAATCACCGTTTGTCTAAGGATGGCATTCAACCAAATATTAATTTTCAACATTATGTACTACTTAATATATATCTACTTTGTGTATAATGTTTATATATTAGGCTTTGTATTATATAAAAGTATCAATATAATATAAAATACCATATGTTATTACTTATATAGATATAATTTCTGGTATGTAGATGGCATTTTATTTGCTAGTGAAAGATGAGTGGTTTAATACTTTATATTAATACAAATATAAAATGGAAAAGCATAAGGTTAGTGTTCCCCCTTTATCCTTAATAGATAAATATTTGTGCTAAAGAATACTTTTTAAGAAATACAACTTAGGCATATTCCATAAAAGCAAAGATTGTAATCTCATTACATTATTTAAAATATCTGTCAAAAATTTTAAAAACATATACATTTGTAAAAACATTTTCAGTGCACATAAACAGTAAATACATGTTAATGCCATTACCATATTAGTATATTTTACTAATTCATGTGAATAATGATTTAAAACAATAGAAAATTTATAAAAGTGACAAAAAGGAAGAAATATAAATAAGCAATAACATGTAGAAATAAATCCAATCTCTTCAGCATCAAAAAACTTAAAATTAGGGATATATTTTTATCTTTCAAGTTGATAAGCATTAAAAGATTGGTGACAACTAGTATTAGTGGTGGTGTGAAGAAATAGATGCTAGAGGGAGGTTTATCAATGTGTGTCAAAAGTCTAAGCATGGGTATCTTGGAATGTAGCTACTCCACCTTTAGACATTCCTCTTACAGAAACAACAGTGCAAGTGTACAGTGATGGATCCAAAAGATATCACAGCATCAACGCTGTTTTTTCCTCTCTCTTTTCTTTTTTTTTTTTTTTTTAAGAAAGACTAGCCCTGAGCTAACATCTGCTCTGAGCTAACATCAGCCACAAATCCTCCTCTTTTTGCTGAGGAAGATTGGCCCTGAGCTAACATCTGTGCCCATCTTCCTCTATCTTATATGTGGAATGCCTGCCACAGCATGGCTTGATACACGGTGCACATGTCTGTACCCGGGATGCGAACCCATGAAAATTAGAAATGTGATTTCTTAATTTTATGATAATACCATGTTTAGCTTTGTAAGATACTGTCAAAATGTCCTACAAAGTGGCTGTGATATTTTGCATCCCTAATAGCAATAATTGGGAGTTCAGGGGGCAACACATCTTTGCCAGTAATTGTATTATCAATGTTTTTCATTTAAATCATCTAATAGGTGTGTAGTGGTTCTCCTTGTAGTTTAATTTGCAATGATCTCTTGACAAACAATGTTGAGCATCTTTTCATATGTTTATTTGCTATCTGTGTATCTTCTTTGATGAAATATCAGCTCATATATTTTACCCATTTTTTTTTAACTGGGTTGTTTTCTTATCGTCAAGTTTCAAGAGGTTTTGTGCATTTTGGATAAAAGTTCTTTATCACATACATGTCTTACAAATATTTTCTCCCAGTCTTGGCTTGTCTTTTCATTTTCCGACTACTGACTTTTTCAGAACAGGTTTTAATTTTAATTAAACCAGTGTATTATTCTTTTTTTGCTTTGATCATGTTTTGTGTTGTATCTAAACTCATCAACCCAAGGTCACGTAGATTTTCACCTGTATTTTCTTTCAGAAGGTTTTATAGTCCTGCAGTTTACATTTATACATGTGATCTGTTTTGGATTTGCTTTTGTAAAAGGTGTAAGACATGTATCTAAATTCAGGTGTTTTTTGAGTCTGGACTTTCCACTTGAAAGATGTTCAGCAACATCTGTTGGATATTCAGTTGGCCTTACATACCCGAAATAAATCCTGTCTTGTCAAATGTATTGTTCTTGTTATAGGTTGTTGGATTTAGTTAACTAGTATTTAGTGGGGGATTTTTATATCTATGTTCATGAGAAATATTGGTGTGTAGTTTTTCTGTTTTGTAATATTTTTTTCTAGTCTTGGTATTAGAGAGATTTGGGCATGATTTAGGTGTTCCCTTTGCTTAAATTTTCTGGAAGAGATTGTGGAGAATTGTTATCATATCTCCTTTAAATGTTTGGTGATATTCACCATGAAACCATCTGGTCCTGCTGCTTTCTGTTTGGGGAGGTAATTAATTATTGATTCAATTAACTCAAGATAATAGACATAAGCCAATTCAAATTATCCACTTATCTTTGTGTGAATTTTGGTGGTTTTTTGTCTTCAAGAAAATAGTCCATTTCATCTAAGTTCTCAAATTTTGTAGCATAGAATTGTTCATAGTTTTACTTTATTATTCTTTTAATGTCTGTGGGATCAGTAGTGATGATTTCATTTCTAATATTGGTAATTTGTGTCTTTTTTCTTGGCATGGCTAGAAGTTATTAATTTCATTGTTCTTTTCAAACAACCAGCTTTTGGTTTTGTTGATTTTCTCTGTTATTTTCCTGATTTTAATTTCACTGACTTCTGCTCTAATTTTGAATCTGCCTTCTTCTGCTTGCTTTAGGTTTATATTGCTCTTCTTTCAGTACTTTCCTAAAGTAGGAGTTTAGGTCATTGATGTAAGACAGTTTTTCTTTTCTAATATATATATTGAATGCTACAAATTTCCCTCAGCACTGTATTTGCTGCATCCTACAACGTTATATGTATTTTCATTTTCATTTAGTTTAAAATATTTTTAATTTATCTTGGAGATTTCATCTTTAACCTATGTTTTATTTAGAAGTATGTTATTTAATATTCAAATATTTGAGAATTTTCAAGCTATCTTTTTGTTATTGATTTCTAGTTGTCTTAATCCATTCAGGTTGCCAACACAAAATACCAGAGGCTGAGTAAACAACAGAAATTTATTTCCCAGAATTCTGGAGGCTGGGAAGTGCAAGATCACGGTGCCAGTAGTTTTGGTGTGGTGGCTGGTGAGGACCCACTTCCTGGTTCATAGACGGTGCCTTCTTGTGTCCTCACATGGGTGGAGGGGACTAGGGATTGCTGTGGGGTCTCTTTCATACGAACACTAATCCCGTCCATGAGGGCTCCACCCTCCTTACCTAAGCACCTCTCAAAGCCTCCACCTCCTAACGCCATCATGCTGGACATTAAAATTTCAACATTTATATTTTGGGGGAAAACAAAGATTTAGTCCATAGTACTAGTTTAATTCTCAGGTCTGAGGACATTTTTTATATGATTTGTATTCTTTTAAGTTTCTCAAAATATGTTTTATGGCCCAGAGTGTGGTCCATGTTGGTGAATATCCCATGAGAGCTTGAGAAGACTGGATTTTTAGATGTTGTTGGAGTATTATATAAATGTCATTTACATTAAGTTGATTGATAATGGCTATTTGGGACAACAATATCCTTTCAGACTTTATGCCTGCTTCATCTATCAATAATGGAGAGGGGAATATTGAAGTCTTCTACAGTAACAGTGGATTTCTTTATTTCTCCTTTTAGTTCTATCAGTTTTTGACTCTTGTTGTTTAATGCCCCTGTTTATTCCTCATAAGTTTCCTTGTTCTGATGTTTTCTTTGTGTAAAATTCATATAGCTACGCCATCTTGCTTTTGCTTAGGTGTGCATGATATATATATATATATAAATTTTAACTCATCTGATTCTTTATATTTAAAGGGGTTTTTTTGTAGACAGCATATAGTTGGGTCCTGTTTGTAGTATTTCAACAAAAAAGGCTTCATAACAAGGAAAACTATCAAGAATAAAAAGGGACATTACATAATGAGATTCAAAAATGGATAGAACTGAAAGGAGAAATCAAGAAATCTACTGTTATTGTTGGAGCTGTCTATACCCCTCTTTTAGGCTTCCTTGTTTCTGTTTCTTCTCTTGGTATACCTCTTCCCCTTCAAAGAGAGTCAGCACCTTACAGCTTATTCATCTATAATACAGTTATAATATATTATTATAGTGAAGCCTTTTTTCATATGTTTGATAAACAAAGCATTCTATAATCTTATCTTTAAATCTCAAGTCTTTTAATGACCTCCATCTTGGCTGTGTCCATCACAAGTGCTGTTCCAATGGCACAGCTTTTTTTTCTTTTTCCCGCCTGAGGTGAGTTAGGAAGCTAAAGCATGCTGGTATGGAAGGAATGCCTTTCTCGAGTTGGGGTAAGTTTCTAGTAAAGTCTCCCCCCGGAGAGTAGGACTTTGGTATGGAGATCACTCTAGGTATATACCACAACAATTACTCTGCCCTCCCTCTGCCGGGAGTCATGAGAGGACTTTTCTTGGAACTTCACGCTGAGAATCTGGTGTGGTTCCTAGAGTAAAAACCATTGAAAGTTTGGGTCCCACTCCCTAGACTTTGGCATTCAGGTTGCTCACTCTCAACTTCATCCACACTCAGCCTCCAGCAAGTCATAAAAGTTACCATTTAAGTGTTATTACCAGTTCGTGGCTCCTGTACCTTCTGTGCCATGTAAGCTGATCTCAGCTTTCACTGTCTATATTAAGCTGTCTCTCCAGATTTGGGGTTGACTGTCCTGCAACCTTAGTTCTCTCATGGTTTCAGGAAAAATCATTTATTTTCAGTCTGTTCAGTTTTTTCTTTTCTAAGAATGAGAACAACAGCTTCTAAGCTCTTTATATGTTGGGGCCCAAACCAGGCATCAACACTGTTCATTTTGGTGCTTAAATTGCTCCAATTTTGGACACTGGGAAATCTTTCAGATTGACTTTCATTTTCCTTGGACATGACATCATCATCATCATCATCGTCATCATTACCATCATTATTTTTATTATTATTTAGCATTTCCTTACTTTGTGGCAGTACAAGATGCTCTAGTCTCATCTTATATTTTCCCTGCCCCTGCATAGAAACAGCCATGTCTCCAAGGAATCCTGGTTCCTTTTATGGGAGAATGACTTTTAGAAACCAAAACATGATCACTAGCTGTGCGGTTGCTAGAACTTTTCAACTATGCCTCTATGAAATTTCCACTGCACACATTTATTTTTCCTGAAAACATTATCTATGTTTTTTGAGTATAAGAAAGGTACAAAAAACAAGAACGACGCTACTTAAAATTTTATAATTTCTTACTACCTGTGGAAACCTAAATCAGAATACCTAAGGGTATGACAAAGGAATAGTTACCTTTCAAATACTGTATCGTTGTTCCTATATCCTCTAAAGTTAGAAAACTATTGTCCTAAAATATTCAATGATCTTCCACACTAATAAAAAGGAGAATATTATATATTTTAAATCTTTCTTTACGACAGAAGTGATATGTTTGAAGTAAGACCATAACCTTAGGAAATCTGAGGAAATAGTCACTATTTTTAGCATAATAATTTTGGGAAAGTAATAAGTTAAACTTGAATACATGTAGGAGATGCTGTACTGCACTTCTACATATGACCCCTTTCGAGACGGAAGCAGTTTTTTTCCTACTTGCTAGGAGCCTTGGTGGCTGACATCTGTGTATCTCTCTAGTAGTTGCCCTGGTTGAAAGAGATACCTATACCAAGACCACACCCCCCATTTACAGGAGTAAGCCATAGCCAATGATTGCTCCATATGGGGCTACAAAGAGCCACAGCCCTTCCCTCAACTAGGGACAACTCTAAAGAGCCGTGCCAGTTCCAGAGCCACTTTTAGGGTGGCCTTGGCTGCTCTTACAAATGTTCCTTAGTTCAAAGTCTTCCTCTGCCCAATCCTGCTTTTCTCACATCTGACTGGGGAATTTTTGAGAGCACTTCCTGTAAATCTCCTGCACCCAAAACTCAGAACTTCAGTGTTGGTTTCCGAGGAATTCCACCTGTGACAATGTTTTGTCCTCATACAATATAATTAAACACTGGAAGAATAACAAAATAGATTTAAAGTTGTATTGTGTGTTTAGGATTTGGCTGGCATGTATGCTTATTATTCCCATTTAATACTCCCAATAACACCTTGAAGTTAGTTTATGAAACAGACAACCATCCTAATTATGCCATCATTCAAATTACATCTATTTTGAACTTGGATTCTACTCAGGCTGTTGATTAAAGCACTTTCAAATAAATAAATAAAAGATACTTTTAATATTTAAAAGGTACTTTCAAATAAATAAATAATAATGTATCTAAAATTAATTTTCCTGACTAAAAAAAAATCGATAACCTGACATTTACAAAAAGGCTACAAAAAGTTTAATGACCTGGAGCTTGCCAGAGCAACTTTTATTCCCTTTGCCATAGGGTAGAGAAAAGAGGAAGATAATAATTCTTTTGTTAATTGGTTTCTCCTTTATATATTCTCATAATGGCAAATACAGATGATAAGAGAACAGAGGAGAAAAGCTAAAATAATTAAATCACTGAAATATTACCCGTTAAAGTTTTTGTATATTTCTTTTGTCTTTTGCTTTAGTTTTAATTGAGCTATGATTATATTGCAGATATAAATTTTTACCCATTTATACCTAATAGTCCAATATCTTTATGTATTATCAATCTATTGTGAAAATTGATTCTGTAAGTAAAAATTATTCTAAAAGATTTTAATTATGTAAATATTCTATTGAATGGATACTTCATTGTTTATTTCCCTAGTGTTATTTTTATGTTGTTTTGAATGCTCCATATTTTAGAAGTACTATGGTATTTATTTTTGTGAATGATGCTTTCATAGGACTTGATAAAATTTTATTATAGTATCTCTGAAATGAAATTATAAGTGAAATGGTATACTGCTATTTTTTCATCGTGAAATAGATTACAAAGGTTTTATCAAATATATTTTTAAATCATTTAAAGTGATGCCTAAAATAGATGATACTTATTTTATCATGTCCCTGCCAGCATTATATATTCAATATAGGCTAATTTTAATAATTAAAATTGAAGTTGATGGACAGTCAGTGAATGAACTTAAATGTTAGAGTTGTGTAATCTGAATTGTGTCCTGAAATACTCAGTTTAAGTTTTACAGAACAGGTTAGAGAGGGCAAAATACATAGCTTGAAAAAAGTTATGAGGTAGGTAAACAATGATGGTCTGTCTAGGTCTGTCGCCAAGAAAATGAAAATATATAGGTAAATTCTAGATATATTTTTAAGAAGGAATGACAATTTTAGGTGATGAAAGTAGAATGGAATTGTGAGGACACAGTCGACTTAAAACTTACTTTCAGAAAATGAGCTGGAATCTGAAAGTAAGTTTTGACCCTACTGTGTCCTCGTAATTTCATTTTATGCAAATATGGGCACAATGTCAAGTCTGAAAGAAGTGTGAGTGTGGTGTGCATGCTTGAGAGTACATGAGTGTTTGGATAGCGGATTTGCATATACGGGTGAGTGTGTAGGTGGTATCTGTGCATGTGTGCATCTCTGAGTGCACGTGTGCATGTGTATACATTCATGTGAGTACACATGTTCGGGCAATGCATGTGTATTGGTTTGGGTGAGGGAATGCAAGTGTATGAGTGCATGTACACATACATTTATATGAGCATCTTTTGATAGTGTCTATGTATGTGGATGTGCAGGGATATGCATGTGTTTGCATGTGAGTGTATGCTTATGTGGGGGATGTGCATGTGTGTATGGGGATGTGTATGTGACATACACATCTTTGTTTGTATGTGAGTTCACATGTCAGTTTGAGGGTGTGCTTGTGTGTGTGTCTTCTGAGGAAATATAGACTTCCATTTGGGGCATGTTAAGTATGAGATGGCATTGGAGACTGAGATGAGATGATCAAATATCAGGGGGAAATTAGGATTGGGTATGCCAAGAGAGGAAAAATAATTAATGAAATAAAGAATCATCAATAGAATCAACTAAGATATAGAATGAGGTGAAGTTAAAAATTGATTATTGGATCGTACAACATGGAATCCTTGGTAACCATGGCCAGATCAGTTTGAATCAGGGTGAAACCCAGACTGGATGATGTCAAGGAATAGTTAGGGAACCAAGAAGAGGAGACAGTATATAGAGACTACTGTTTCAAGAAGTGTGCTTACGAAGAGGAGTGGAGAGATGAGGCTATAGTTGGATGGTGTCATAGGCAAACAGGAGGGGTTGGGATTTTTTTGTCTTGATTTTAGGATATAAAATATTACAAAATGTTTTTATGTTTATAGGAACAGTCCATTAGAGATAGAGAAAGAAGGACATCTAAAGGATAAGATGAGGAGGATGGGATCCAGTGGACAGTTAGGGATTTTGGCTTTGAGAGGAGTAGGGACATTGCTTCTTTTGAAATAGAAGGGATGAAAGGAAGATGTAGCTAGTGAACAGATCGATTTTAATAAATAGTGATGGGAAGGTGAGTCTGATGGTTCCTATTTTATCAACAAATTGGTAGATGATATTCTAAAGTATCAGAATAACTGTTGCCAAACAAAAATTTTGAAATAAAAGACAAATATGATAGATTTCCAGGGAAGTTTTGAGTGTCAGTTTGACCCTAATGGTCCTGAATTATTCTGGACACTAATCTGAGTGTATGACTTTCAAAAGCAATGTGAGTATGGAAAATGCAATATATTTAGTTCTTCATGATCGTGGATTTATTAAGCAAATGCAACTGAAGGAAAGAAAGACAGGATTTGAACCAGTTTCAAAGCTGTATTTATAATTGTTATTCATTGTATATAAGCTGGAAAGTGAGAACATGATGAGAAAAAAGATAGAGAAATATTTTGAGGTCACTTGATTGGGTTGTATAATTGCATTTCATACATTTTACATTTCTAACGCCCTTCAGTGAAGACTGTGGTGATTTAGAAGCAAGTGGGCCAAAAGATAGGGCGTTTCGTTTGTTATTTGTTACCACAGCAAAGCATCTTAATTCCTACTTGCTAAGTGTTGTTCTAGGTGCTAGAGAAGCAATGTAAAAAAAACGAGAAAAAATCCCTCACTCCCTGGAATTTATATCCTAGTGCCAGTGGCAGATAATAAACAAATAAACCCAGTGCTGGTATGTTAGTAGCAGTAAATGCTGTAAATAAAAGAAAACAAACATAGCTAAAGACTGAAGTGTATATTCTTAAAATTGGATTGTTTGGACCAAACTACCTGAAAGGTGACATTTAAAAAGCAATTTGAGGAAGTGAAAAAATAAGCTGTAAGAATACTTGAGGACGTATATTTAGGTAGAGGGAATGGTAAGTTCAAGGTCCTCAGTTTGTGGCACACTTGACAGGTTTGAGAAAGAACAAGTGGTTAATGTGGCTGGAGAATACTAAACAGAAATTTTTAGAGATAACCAAAACCTGTGATGGAAACTTTGGATTTTATAGTAAGAATGGTGGAAACTTATTGAAGTGTCCTGAACAGAGGAATGACATAATCTGATTCACATATTAAAGTCACCACTGTGGTTTTGGTGGCCAAGCAGAGCGTAAGGATAGAAACATAGCGGTTGGGAGGCTATGGGAACATTCCAGTTGAGACATGTATGGAATAATGTTAGGGATGATAGAGAATGGTTGCATCCAGTTGGCATTTCTTATAAATTTAACTACATACTCATTATGTGCCCCAGCCACTGAACTCCTGGGTATTTATTCAAGAAAAGGGAAAATGTGCATTATTCTGAAAATAAAAGTTAAGTGGCTGTGTGCTTAAACAATTAAGTCATAACTATGTGGTACAGTTTTACTGAGCAAAGCATAGATCTCTTCTTATATAGGGTTTTAGAGGCTTTGACTTTAGCAACTGATACAGTTCCAGTGCCAGAGTATTTCTTAAACTGATTGATTAAATCTTAAATGGAGAAAGAAGTGCTTCCATTGTTGCAAAGCTGACAATGGGCATTTTTCTAACAGAGTGGGTACTTTTAATTCTCACTTATGATTTTTTCATAAAAATTTCAATGCAGAGGCGCTAACTTATGTCCTGTGATAGCCCAGATGTGATAACAACATGGGGAATTGGGAAGATTAAGGATGCACTATCCTTTTGAGTTAATAAAGAGAAGATATGAAAATTTAAAACAAGTGTGAAAGGGGGGGTTAATGGAAAACACTAATTGTTCTAAGAGATGGGATAAAATAAATTTAACCATGTTTATAAAGGAATATAACCTGGAAGAAAGTGCGCACATTTTTTCCCTGAGAAAAAAGTAAATGGATGTGTGAAAAAATAAGTATTTTTGAGAGAGAGGCAATGTAGTACATTACACATTTTCTCAGCAAGGTAAATTTCTGAGACTGAAGAATGTTGGGAGCTGTGTTGGGTTTTCCTGGAGAGTTGTGAGAATATTGAAGACGATAAGCCTAATTTTGAAACTTTAAGATTTGGAGAGCATCTTTTTATAATTGAGCCAATTCTGTTATAAAATACCATTTAAAAAATAAAACGTGTAGTTCTTTCTTCTAAATTATTATCTCCTGGCCCTCTGGGGTATTTAACCTTGTAAATCTCATTCATTTTCAAAGTTTGCCATTGACCTACTTCTCCTAAAGGCTCTATTTTAATGTATTTATGATCATATTTATATTTTATATGTTGCTAATTGGTCTTGTAATACCTTGAGCAGGAACCTCATTTATCTTTGTCCCAGGACTTTAATGAAACTTTAGGTAAACTTGTGAAGACACGTTAGGGGGAAAAAAGTTTTTATGGCAAACAGGAACACATTAAACCTTTGTATCTCTTTTCAATTAAAAAAACAGAGTGGAAAATGGGAGCAGTCCTTGGTGAGTGTCTAATTATTTTTGTCTCAAGAGTATGAACTGTTACCAGTACTTTTGTTTTGTTTTTAAAATGAGACAGGATGTGTAACAAAAGAGCTAGTGACTCGATATCCTCTGAGTGCCTTCAGATTTTCAAAAACTTATTTTAAAATTGTTAGTTAATAAATTATCACCTGTTATTTCTGACAGAAATGAAGAAATCATTCACTTGAGTTTTCCACTGACTTGATCTTGGAACTGTGTATTGGAGGATAAGCTATCAGAGGCAGGGAAGGGAAACAGTTTACAAAAAAGGAAGGAAAGGGGTGTATGCACGTATTCTCTAGTGCTTATTTTTAAAAAAGGCCTGTGTATGAAACGTAAAAGACCACAACATGGAATATAATATCAATATTTAAGATGATTTATAAAAACTTCTACGTGGTTTAGAGATATGGATGCTTTGACTGATACTAATCTGTCATTCTTCAGTTTCTTCACTAAAATTAAGTTATCTGCATCCTAGATTCTTCAGGATATGTGATTATGACATTTTGAAACAAAAATCTAAATTTAATCGACTACATTTTTTTCCCTAACTCCCTTAAATATAGAACAGATTATTGAGAGCAATGGGAAATTAAAAAGTAAATACGGACTTTTCTGAAATTTATAATTTTACAGGCATTTTTCTATTTGAGTCTCTGCATTAGGGCCACCTGCTCTTCAAAAGAATGAGAAGACCAAAGCCTAGCTTACCACATATTCTTTTAGGCACTAAAATGCTCTAGATCGAAACAAATAAACCAAACAGCAAAAAACAAACAAAAACTAAGCAGAACAGTATGGGCATTCTGAGTCTTCATTCATTTAACAGACATTTATTGGACACCTACTATATGTCAAGCATTGGGCTATATGTAGATTTATATGATATGCTATATTTTTTTAAATGGTAGCAATTTTTAAATTGCTTAATGAATGAATCAATTACTTCCTGTGAAATTTTACAATTTAATATAGAATTAAAATACAAAAAAATTAATAGAATATTAGTTTATAAAATCCTTTCCAAAACATTATGTGAGAGTGCCTTTAAAAAGGAGAAAGTACAGACCCAGACCTAAGAGTGAGAGTATTGCAAGAGAACGCTAGAGGAAAATGTTAAACGCACAGCTAGCTTTGCACAGTCCACCCCAATGGATTTTCATTGAATAGCTTCATAAGTATCCCCCTTTGCCAAATAATATTAAAGGATTATGGGGAAAATGTCTATTTTACCTTTTTTGAACTAGGTGGATGTTTCAAACGTGGTTGTTTCTAACATGGAATAGATTTGAGGGATGGTAAAAAGAGAGATGCTTATTTCTTTCTCCTTTATGTAGTATATTGTTCAGACTTTTATATCACGAATATGTGAATTTTCTAATACGAAACATATACTTCTTAAAAAAGCGTGGAACATTCAGGATGTGTGTACAGGTATTTAATGATAAGTGATAAGGTAATGTAAATATTCTGAAATTACTTCTGTTTTAGAAGGGAAAACTAATTTAAGGTCTGAAAGATATAATTATCATACGAACTTACTAACTTTGGGAAAACCTACTAACAAAGAGAAAGCTTAATGCAACTAAAACACATTCACATTTGGTCTTCCCTCTTCTGTTGTAAGAAATCCCACAGGCTTTGTATTGAATTATCTTTTTATTAGATTTCCAAAGTATCCAGAAGTTCAGTTCCTGAAACTTGCTTGCCTAAGCCTGCTGCTATACTTTATGAACCTGGCATCAATCTCAAGAAACACTGATGTTCCAGATCTTATTATTCTTGAGATGAAAGAAGGGCTTGTATTATTTGTAAAGGAGCTGTGTATATAATGTTTGTCCTGCTTCTTTTTCTATATAATTCTCTAGTTAGAAATGTAAAAATCTCTTATTTGACAAGTAATGTATCTAATTGTTAAAGAATTTAGCAGCTAGGAACTGGCTCTCTTTGACTTATATGTGGAAACTGAAAAAATGTAGAAAATCCCCCAGTTTTTGTTAGCAATCTTTATTTTCTTTATATATCATGCATGGCCATACTTTGTCTGTATTATTTTAGAATTCTCATGTTTATAAGTTCCTGGTATATTCATCTCATAAACAGAGAGTTATTCTTCCTTTGATTTTCCATAATTTGTAGAATCTGATTTTAAATTTGGCAGTTTATTTAGCTCTACCTTGCATTGTAACTAAATCCGGATTCTATGTGTTTTATTTCCATAACTCAATTTTAAGTATTTGAAGGTTTGCATATTGAGTCTAAAATTAAACTTAAAATTTCTAGAAGAATTTTCTGCATATAAAAGATAATTAATTAAAATATTTTGAGAAATTAGAGTACTATATTCACCAATTAAATTATTTTGCCTCAAATTTAATTCTACATAAAAAGCAACCCTTGGACAACATAATAGTTATAATTTCTGTCTTAGATTAAGGAAATCTGGATTTGAATCCTAGATCTATAAAACAATCATACCTCAACAAAGTGTTTTAATAAATAAATAAATAGATATAGATAGATAGATAGATAAATCTTATGCACCCAACAATAAAAAATTAATATGACATCCTTCAATTTCAGAGAGATTTTCTGATTATTGATTTAGTGTTTGGAATATAAATTCTGTTTAGAAAAGGCCTGAAGAAGATAATTGAGTGTCCAGATGCATTTATTCTTAAAGTATTTTAAATTTACATATAAGCCATTAGAATTGTTTGATTTGATTAAATACTAAAAACTCCCTGCAATTACCTGATTATTACATAGTGCATCATTATAGTACAGAAAAATAATAATACAGTATGTAACATCATTCTAAAATGGCTTAAGAATACTTTTTTCCTGAATCTTCTATCACATTTAGAAGAATGTATGATAAAAGAAATATATAATCTAACCCCAAATTTCTGGGACAAATTTTCTGTTTTTGTTGACTTTTCTTATATATAATAATTTCTGGGACAAAATTTGGGGTCTGATACTATCATTTGGAAAGAAACTAAAGCTGAATCCATCCTTGAATGTTTCCATAATGAATTTAAGGCTGAAACGACAACTTACATATTTAGTTGGTATAGACTATATCTCTTTTATCCAATGAGAGATTTGACTTTAAAAGGGGGGCTTTTCATCTGTAGAATACAGCAGAATCTTCTTTTACCAATTAAACTTCTTTTTATTTTGGAAGAGGTAGACTTTTGTTTTAGAAAATATATCATAGTATCTAATTCTTGATAAGAAGAGATTTTCACTGTTTCATTCATTAACCTACATAAGCATCTGTTTTAATGAAACATGGTATTTTTCAATTAAATTGATTAAAATTTAGTATAAATTTATTTAAAATAATGTGAGAATGGAAAAAATTATTTCAGTGGAATACTCTGCTTAAAAATATCTTGAAAGTTTTCCCCTCTTCTAAAACAATATTTTTTAAGAAATATTTTCATTTTGAAATAATAATCTATGTGAATATGTTTAAACTGATTATACAATGTTAACCATTTCTTGAAATTTTCCATGGACATTCTATAATCATTCTTTAAGGTGCCGAAGTTGTGTTTTGTTAAGAAGTAAAATCCTTTTCGTTTGCCTGTTTAATCTTTCTCTTTGGGGTAGAGGGTGGGATGGGCAGGTAGTATTTAACGAGCATATTTTATCCAAACTGGAGGGTTAACGGCACGGAAACTGATGTCCAAAGCAAAGTTTACTCTGGTTTTCACTCTATTCTTGTGTGACTTAGAAAAGAGTACTTGAGTTTCATGGGGAAAAAAAGAGGTAGTTAATGAAGGACAGAGACCTCATCCTGTGGAGTGAACAAAGTTCGTTTCTCTTTCTTCTTTCAGTTCCTGGCAAGTCACAAGACGGTGCTGGTGCTTCCTCTTCCATTCCTTGATGAGGAACTTCAGCTTTCCACAGTGAACTAAGTTTGACAAATTCCTCTTTATATCACTCATTTAAAATTCTTTTGACTTTTCTTTATGATGAGAATACTTAAGTTCTACTCTCTTAAAACGTTTCAGTCATACAATGCAGTATTATCACTATAGCCACCATGATATACATTTTAGATCCTCAGACCTCATTCGTCTTATATTGAAACCTTGTACTCTTTTACCAGATTCTCCCTATTTCCACCACTCCCAGCCCCTGGTAACAACTAGTCTATCCTCTGTTTCTATGGTGTCAAATCTTTTTTAGATTCCAAATATAAGTGATTCCATGCAGTATTTGTCATTCTCTGTCTGGCTTATTTCACTTAGCATAATGCCCTCCAGGTTCATCTATATCGTTGCAAATGACAGGATTTCCTTCGTTTTTAAAGCTGATAATATTCCATTGTGTATATACATGTGTGCCACATTTTCGTTATCTATTCATCTGTTGGCAGACAATCAGATTGTTTCCATACCTTGGCTATTGTGAACAATGCTGCAATGAACATGAAAATACAGATGTCTCTTAGAGATACTGAGTTTGTTTCTTTGGATATATACCCAGAAGTAGCATTGCCTGATCATATGGTCACTCTATTTTTGATTTCTTGGGGAGCCTCCATGCTGTTTTCCATAGTAGCTACTATGTATGTACCAGTACTATGTAAATGTATCAGTTTACATTCCCACCAACAGTGTACAAGGGTTTCATTTTCACCACATCCTCACCAGCGTTTGTTATCTCTTCTCGGTTTAATGATAGGCATCCTAATGGGTGTGAGGTGATATCTCATTGTGGTTTTGATTTGAATTTCCCTGGAGATTAGTGATGTTGAGCACCTTTTCATGTACTTGTCTATTTGTATGTCTTCTTTGGAAAAATGTCTGTTTAGGTACTTTCCCATTTTTAAACTGGGTTATATGTTTTCTTGATATTGAATTGTATGAGTTCCTTGTATATTTTGGATATTAATCCCTTATTGGAATATGGTTTGCAAATATTTTCCTCCATTCCATAGATTGCCTTTCGTTTTGTTGATGATTTCTTTCACTGTGCAGAAACATTTTAGTTTGATGTAGTCTTACTTGCTTATTTTTGCTTTTGTTGACTTTGCTTTGCTCTCAAATCCAAAAAGCATTGCCAAGCCTAATGTTACAGAGCTCTACCCTCTATGTTTTCTTTGAGGAGTTTTATGGTTTTAGGTCTTACATTCAAGCTTTTAATCCATATTGAGTTGATTTTCATGTATGGTATAATAACAGGAATCAAGTTTCATTCTTTGCATGTGGAACTCCAGTTTTCTGAGTACCATTTATTAAAGAGACTGTTCTTTCCCCAATGAATATTCCTGGCTCCTTTGTTGAAAATTAATTGACCATATATGCGTGGGTTTATTTATAGGCTCTCTTTTCTGTTCCATTGATTTCTATGTCTGTTATATGTCAATACTATACGTTTTGATTACTGTTCCTTTGTAGTATAGTTTGAAATCAGGAGTGTGATGCCTCCAGCTTTGTTCTTCTTCCCTAGATTGGTTTGGATATTCAGGGTCTTTTGTAGTTTCACATGAATTTTAGGATTCTGTTTTCTATTCTGTGAAAAATTACATTGGAATTTTGATAGAGATTGCATTGAATCTGTAGATTGCTTTGAGTAATGGACATTTAACAATATTAATTCTTTCAATCCTTGAATACAGAATATCTTTCTATTTGTATGTAGCTTCTTCAATTTCTTTCATCGATGTTTCATAGTTTTCAGCGTACAGATCTTTAGCCTCTTTGGTTAAATTTATTCCTAAGTATTTTAGTTTTTTGAAGCTATTTTAAATGGGGTTATTTTCATAAGTTCTTTTTTTGGACAGTTTATTGTTAATGTATAAAAACAAAGCTGACTTTTATATGTTGGTTTTGTATCCTACACTTTACTGAATTCATTTGTTAGTTCTAACAGGTTTTTCAAGCACAGGAAGACCCTCCATGAGGAGATCCTAGCCTATCTGCTGACTGACTCCTGAAAGCCATTGCTAGTCTCACATCCAGAGGCATGGTGGCTGAAGAACAAGCCACCCTCCCCAAACAAAGATTCATTCATCTTCAGAGATGATTTTACTTCTTCCTTTCTAATTTGGGTGCCTCTTGTTTATTTTTCTTGGCTACTTTCTCTGGCTAAAATTTCCAATGTTACATTGATTAAAAGTCTTAAGAGCGGATATCCTTGTCTTGTTCCTGATCTTAGAAGAAAACTTTCAACTTTTCACTGTTGATTATGATGTTAGCTGTGGGCTTGTCATACATGACCTTTATTGTGTTGAGGTATGTTCCCTTTATACTCACTTTGTTAAGAGCTTTTATCATGAAAGGGTCTTGTTTTGTCAAATGTTTTTTCTGCATCTATTCAGATGAATATATGATTGTTGTCCTTCATTATGTTAATGTGGTATGTCACATTTATTGATTTGTGGTATTGAACCATCCTTGCAGCCCTGGTATAAATCCCAGTTGATCATAGTGTATGATCCTTTTAATGTACTGTTGAATTTGGTTTGCTAATATTTTGTTGAGGGTTTTTGCATTGATGTCTATCTGGGTAACTGGCCTATAACTTTCATTTCTTGTAGTGTCTTTGTCTGGCTTTGGTATCAGGATAATACTGGCCTCATCAAATGAGTTTTTTCAAGCATTTTACTTGTACTTTCATATATTTGTTAAGTGTCCAACAGCTTATGTGTATATAACATATCCAGCCAACTTTCTCCTGGGCATTGGCAATGGGAAATAATAAAACAAGTTCGTTGGCCTCAAGTGATTACTGGGAGTATATATATAGATTTACAATACACTATAATTAATATTACAGTAGGACAGTGTCCTCTAAGGGTGCACAAAGATGATTTCTCTTACTTACAGGGGATAAGAGGAGCCACAGAAATCTTTATGGAGCAGTTAGCATCTGACTTCACTTGGGAATATTCATTTGGTGAACTCTAAGAGATTGATGAGTGCAAATCATGGAATTGTAGATTTCTCCAAACTCTCTGTGATGGAACACATAGAGAATTGAAATATCTTGAGACTGAATCATTGCATGTATATTGGAGAGTGGTGGGGAATGGACAGAAAAGGTAGGGAGGAGCCATATTATATATTGACCTCTATGTTGTACTGAGGAGTTCCTACTCCATCACAAAGTCAATGAGGAGTTATGAAAGTATTTTTACATTGTGGCAATGCCACCCTTTTCTAGCCCCAGTTTAGTAAAAGCAGTGGGCTTTCCTGATTGCCAAATCAATTCTCAAGCATTGTCAAGAGAGTGAATTCACTTTTCTTCCTGTCTCCTCTTCTAAGAATCATTTTTTGTAGCAATAAGAGTAAATAAAAGAGGTAAAGCCAGCTCTGTCTCTCTCAGTGATTTACACAGAATGAGGACTGGGTGAGTGGCAGAAGCAAGCCTGTAGTTTTGCAGACCTTCTCAACATGCATGCTTCAATGTGCATTTCTGTAGGAAGCCAAAAAATAATTTTTTGTGAATTGATTCCTTTGACTTGACTCATATTTCCTTATAATGTTTCTCACTCATAAAATAATCTTTAAAACAGATTTCAGGCACAGTAGGAGGTTAGTGAAAATAGTCATTTTAGGGAAGGCAAAGCTATGCATATAAAATAAATAATATTTGATGCTACTTCTGATTGTGATTTACACAGGAAAGGAAAAGATGAAGATAGGTAGAACCAGGCATTAGCTTGGGAACAATATACAGAAGGGTCAAGAAAAAAAGTTGATAAAGGGACTTGGATGGAAGAGAGAGACATCAAATCGCCAGGCATAGATAAAGACTAGATAGAGAATTTCCATAAAATTTGCTGTTGAAATTCTAATATTTCCTGAATAAAGCAGTAATTTATTTCTTCTATGGAAAATTCAGAAAGTATATTATGGCAGCATAAAAATTACAATCTTACCATCTGTAGAAAAGCTTGTGAACACTTCATAGAATTCTTTTAAATCTTTTACTAATTCTCTATTTTAAAACTTGTTTTTGCCTATTTGAGATCATTTTTTATTTTAAAGAGTGTACATATATGAGAGCAGGTCTATTTTTGTTCAGTTTTTCCTCATCAATGGAAATATCTAGAGCCATGGCAATGACTCTTGGTCAAACTCTGAGAATGAAACTTCTGGAGCGTTCACATAGTCACTGATTTGAATGTTTTCCTGTACATCTGGAAGCAGAGAGCCGGGATGCCCCAGGCTGTCAGCAGTGTTTAAAGTAAACATAAAGATTCATAACAGGCCCCTAGTGCCTAGTTAGGTGTCCACACATAGCTATGTGACCAGCTCTCTTTTAAAAATTCTGCTCTCTAAGACCCAAGAAGGCTTCCCCTGGTGGAAAAATTTGCAACTGGGGAAAGCCACGTGACCCTTGCTGAGGAGAAGTCTGTGACTAACCTCTCAGACGTTCACTTATGTATATATTTGTTAGGGGCTGAATTGTGTCCCTCAAAATTCATGTGTTGAAATCCTAAGTCTTAATACCTTAGAAAGTGACTGTATTTGGAGATAGGGCCTTTAAAGAGGTAATTAACATTAAACAAGGTCATATGGGTGGGCCTTAATTCAATATGACTAGTGTCCTTATGAGAAGTGGAATAGACACTGGGGATGTATACAGAGAAAGTCCACATGAAGACTTACAGAGAAGACAGCCATCAGCCAGGCAAGGAGAGAGATCTCAGGAGAAACTAACTTTGCCTACACTTTGGTCTTGGATTCCAGCTTTCAGAACTGTGAGAAAATAAATTTCTGTTGTTTAAGCCACCCAGTCTGTGGCATTTCGTTATGGCAGCCCTAGCAAACTAATACAATATTATTCTTGTTATTCCTTCATTGTATTCTTTGTAATGAATTTTAACCATGAAGATAATTTGTTGTTGAGTTGTCTGAGTCCTTCAAGAGTCACTTAAACTAACGGGGGTCATGGATGCTGGAACAGTACATTCTACTTTTTCTGTAATAAGCCTTTCAGTACGTACGTATATGTTTTTCCTATATCACATCATATAACTGTGCCAAAATACATTTAAATTTATTTGTGTTTTTTAAATTTTATTCAATGATTTACTATGATAAATGAAACTTGAACAGTTTTAAAAATCAATCTTAATTCACATTTCAGATTATTTTCTTAGGATATAGTTCTAGAAATTTATTCTATGAATCAAAGAATACATATATATTAACGATCTGGACCATAATGAGGTTTCATGTCTATTGTTATTTAACGGATAATATGTCACTATTAATGACCATGTTACACTCTATTGGCTACTAGCAAGGTTGGACCTTTATTTTCGAACCATCACCAGGAAGTATGTAGTAGTTTCATTTTGGCTTTTTTACTAACAGAATGTTTATTCTTTGATCCATCTCATTTTTCTATCATTATTTCCCCTTTGTCTCATTTGAAAATGTTTAATTTTGCTATATTGTGGATAATTTCTTAAGCCAAAATGTATATTTTATGGAAAAGTAATGATTTTTAAATGCATAAGTATATTACAATTTGGCTAACTTATGTTCCATAAGTATTACTTAAGTTTTCAGGACCAAGAGTTTCATTTACAAAGTTTTTTGTCTCAATATCCTTTTCCCTAAACTCTTCCCTTATTTTTAATGTGATTTTTTCCTTTTAATGAAACATCAGATTCCAGTGATGAGGTGGGAAAACAATTGGATGCCCTCTTTGCTGTTCCTTGATTTTATAATTCCATTTAGTAAACATTTTTCAAAATTCCTCTCCATCTACACATCACGTGACATTGTGGGCATACTCTTTTCTCCAATCTGCTACTTTTTCAAAACTATGAATTCTTTATTTCTCTATCTCTTCCCATTCTATTCCTCATAAATATTAGTATCGACTTTGCTCAGTGGGCAGGTAAATAAGTAGATAGATAGATAGATGGATAGATAGATAGATACATAGATAGATGGAGGGATGGATGGATGGATGGATAGATAGATAGATAGATAGAGAGATATTGAGACTTTGGCAAGAGAAGCAAGAGACTCAGTGTAATATTAAGCTCCCTCTTCAGGTTCTGTGTTTACATAGTGAAACACTCCTTATAATCAAAAGATATATATTTTTTTTTTTCTTTTTCCTTTTTCTCCCCAAAGCCCCCTGGTACATAGTTGTGTATTAATTCGTTGTGGGTTCCTCTAGTTGTGGCATGTGGGACGCTGCCTCAGCGTGGTCTGACGAGCAGTGTTATGTCCGCGCCCAGGATTCGAACTAATGAAACACTGGGCCGCCTGCAGCGGAGCGCGCGAACTTAACCACTCGGCAACAGGGCCAGCCCCTCAAAAGATATTTTTTATTTTTTACAGAAAGCACACATGGAAAAAAAATCGCTTCTTTATTAACAAATCATTATTTTAAACATGTTATGTTTAAAAATCATTAAAGAGAAAAGAATAAGTACAAACAAGGAAATATTTATTATTTCAGTTGTCACAGCTTTATAACTAATCACATCAAGCTATTTCTTTCCCACTTTTAATTTACAATTTTTATCAGTATAGATTTAGTGAACCTTTGGCATGTGTAAAAATGTACCAGGCATTTCTCTTATAATGAGAAGGTTTTATTTAAATATTTTTAAAATATAATATTACATCTTCAATGTAGTGTCAAGATCATTTGACCTGGAGACTACAAACATCTAAGTCAAAGCCTCAATCTTTTTTAGGGAAAATAGTAAATGTGAACCAACCCAAAAGGAAACATTGTAAAACAAAAGTTAAATTAATATTATTAGGTCACAGATGTCTGTCTTCAAACCCTTCTTTGGGTATACGGAAGAAGGAAAACCAAAATTAAAAGAAAATGAGTCAAGGGGCCAGCCGCCTGCCTGAATGGTTAAGTTTGTGCACTCCACTTCAGTGGCCAGGGGTTTCACTGGTTCGGATCCTGGGCGTGGGCCCAGCACTGCTCATCAGATCACGCTGAGGCAGTATCCCACATAGCACAACCGGAAGGACCCATAACAAGAATATACAACTGTGTACTGGGGGGCTTTGGGGAGAAGAAGGAAATAAACATAAATAAATAAATTAAGATTGGCAACAGATGTTAGCTCAGGTGCTAATCTTTAAAAAAACGATGAGTCAAAACATTCAAATTAAAAATGTCAGAAACGAATAGTTGCCTTCCATGAAATTAGTTCTCTTTTTATCTATTTACCAAATAGAAAAGAGAATACGCATAGATTAGTTCTTATTAGCATTTATGGCAAAATTTATAAAAATAAATCCATTTCATTTTAAGGATTTAGTCTAACTTTATTTGGAATTATCTAATATTGAGGGACTAAAGGGAAGTCAATAATAAAAATTCACTTGAAATAAAACAATAATAAATAAAAGAAAGGTATTGCTCATTTCCAGAATTTAGAAGTTTGATACTTTTGAGTTTTGGTTGACTAGTCAACTTTATGAAGTGTCATTACTTTCTTTCACACTTTCTGACCATATATCAAAACTGTAGCATTTTCTGCATTCTGCCATGATATCTCTTTAATAGACTGGGGATAATTCAGGAGACTTGTAGAAGCATAATTGAAGACAGTATATTTTATTTTCTGTATATATGAAGAGCAAATGATTTCGTAAATTGGAGGCCTTTTGTATTTGTAACTAAAATTTATTGAGATTATTTAAATACTAAATAAAATAGAAATAGAACAACTTCTTAAAGCACGCTCTGGTTGTGGCAGTAACAATTTATATATCTTAATTAATTATTCTCTCTATGAATTTATTCAGAAAATATTTATGTATTGTCTATAATATTTGAAGCAATACATTAGACCCTAAATATGGAAAGGTGAATTAAAGACACAGTCTTTAACTTGAAGAAATGCCATTCTTGGTGAAAGCTGAATCATTACATCCTTCATGTGTAATATGTGTGTTTGTCCACGTCGACTCATGGTCTCTCTCTCTTTCTCTGTCTCTCTTAACCTTGCAAATATCCTAGTTGGCAAATTTCATAACAGAATATGAAACTAAATCGTAAAAAGAAATGGAGGCAAAATTTGCAATGAAAAGTATAGTTAAATGACTTTGAAGCCATTTACATTGATTAAATTATACTGGCCCATCATTAATCAATCTATCACTGCTTATTGGAACCTTGTATATTACCTTGGATAAAATATTTGCAACACTACTGTGTTGAAAGACAAAGAGTTGAAATTTTGGCATTTTGCCTGCAATCTACAAAGTGACGGTGGTCACGACCATGATTATTTTCCACATTCAAGGAAAGTTATACAAAAAAATTCTTACGTTTTTACTTGGGGAAATATTTGGCAGCTGATAAGAATAGTGTATAAATGAGAAATTAGATACAAAGTTGAATGCTTCAAAAGATCAGGTGACTATGGTCAAAAAAAAATTAAAAGTAGAAAAGTGCAGTTACTTGACTTCCTTTGAGAAAATAGCCACCTTCTGTTGTTATTGTATTCCTTCTTCTAAACATGCATGTTAATTACACCAACTCAGTGAGTTATATCACCCAATGATTGTGCAATCTTCAAGACTATGGCAAAAATTGTTAATGTGCATACACATAAATGTGTATACTATTCATGTGAGGGTATCAAAGATGTCTTGATATGTATTTGAACTCATTGTACTTATATGAGTTAGCTTCTTTTCCACCACTAAATTGCAAATAGAACCTTCCGAGTACACAATGATTTTGTCTGTTGATTTTTGTACTACCACATTTGTATAAAAATCTGTATTAGGGCTCTCCAGAGAAACAGAACCAATAGGATATGTGTATGTGTATATATTTATTGGTACACATACTGAAGGAATTGGCTCATGTATAATCTGCTTCACTCAAAGTCTACTGATTTAATGTTAATCTCATCTAAAAAATACCTTCACAGTGACGTTTAGACTGGTGTGTGACCTAATGTCTGGGTATGGTGGCCTAGCCAAGCTGATACACAAAATTAACCATCACAGTGGCTGAGTAATCTTTGAACTTCTGGTTTTCAAATGCAAAAGGAGGAATGAAAACCATTTTGGTGAAGTAATTATATTCATTCAAGAAATTTTCTTTGGCACTGCATTGGATACTTTTGCTAGGAGAAAGAGTGTTTAAGTCACAGGTTTTATAGTTAGAATGTTTGTGGAGATAATATTTGCAACAATGAAAAAAAGCAAACACAAAAATACTGTTTGTTTTTCCTTGATGGATTAACTAATAA
The DNA here is from genome assembly GCF_041296235.1 of Equus asinus. Classification (NCBI taxonomy): domain Eukaryota; kingdom Metazoa; phylum Chordata; class Mammalia; order Perissodactyla; family Equidae; genus Equus; species Equus asinus. The sequence continues at coordinate 68,580,077 of NC_091798.1, forward strand.
CCATTCAGCACTTACTCGTAACCCAGAAAGATGTTAATCAAATTTCACATTTATAGAATGTATTTCTCAGGCTAGACTGGAAGACGCCATATCACCAGATTTAATTTACGTGGTTTTGCCTATTTATTAACACTAGAATATGCAATGGGCCCAGAATGGTGTGACAAACAGCAAATATTTTTAATTTGTTTTAAGAACTAAAGTAGAAACTAATCAAAGTATAAGCAAATGAATGCAGCACTTTCAAGCCTGCATTCTTGCCCTGAACATCCAAATGTTACATCATTATGCAAATTAGGAGTCTGCTGTCCATCATTTTTTCTCATATTTTCAAGTTTTACATGCATTGCTGTAACATTTCAGTGTACTTATACCTGTTTGATTAATTTTCTCCAAATGCTTGTTCTTCTATCCTATTTTTCCCAGAAAAAAATGAACCTTTTCCTGATGCTTTTCAAGTAAAACCTACTACTTCAATTGATTCTAAAATGCACTTTATACAAACGGAAACAAATGGAGTAGTTAAGCAAAAACATGGGACCCTTCTTTACGGATACGGGAGATATTTTAAGAGCTTTCAAATACTCAATTACTGCGTTGTTAACTGTGAATTGTGGCCAGAGAAAGAAGAAATGCGAACAAACAGCTAGTCTAATGAAAGCTATTTCTATTCATTAAGAAATCCTCTGAAATGTTTTTCCCCAAGACCAGTGTACTCCTGACAGTACGGCTAACAAATTGTACATTACTCACCATTTATTTTCATGAACTTAATTGACCATTTTAGGAAAGAAATGGCCCTTTATGATAACAACAAGATAAAAGCTGGTAATTGACTGAAATGCTCCAGTACAGCTAGCTAAAACCACTTTCAACTAATGGAGACCTGAATGAAAGGCATGAAAGTTTCAGCCAATTGCAGAGAAGGTCACAAATTTTTTTGCCCTCTTTTTTTGAAACTCATAAGAAAACAAAATGTTTTGATGATGCATCAACTTTAAAAAGGTATGAAAGAAAAGAGAAAAGATCACCTCAAAATTTGTTTTGTACAGCAACTGATTATCATACACCATGCATGATGTATTATGGAAAATTGATATTATTTTAAAAGCTTTTTTTCAGTATTATTATGCTGTCAGAACAAGGTTATTTCATGTGAATAAGACCAAGAGGATTTGTTAATGTTTTCAGAAGTCGCTAACAAAAATATTCCATGAAACAAATGTTTGATAATCAAAATTAAGTAATTATGGAAGTTTTTAAACAAATGGTCTAATAAATTATTAAAGATTTTATATTTATTGGCCAAGAAGTAATAGATAAAATAATTTAAAATAAATTTAGAATTAACTATATAAATTAATTTTAAAATACCAACATTTCCATGCATGTCATTACTTTACATGATTTAATTTATTTATATTCACGCATTTATAACTAAACATATTATAGCTAATATACTCTCCACTAACAATAATATATATTTAGTAATTTACAGCTATTGGTGATTTTACTTTTCTGTCTAGTCACTTAAGAAAGACATTACCTGTTTACTATTTGCGTAAATTGAGTGAATTTCCAAGTCATTAGACTTCTGCTACAAAATCACTCAAAGATACACATTAATTCATGTTCCTGCTAATTATTTTAAATGAATCATAAGAAATTGCAATGACTGATTTGTTTTTCTCATCTTTCTTTGTTTTTCACTTTATAAAAATTTTTAAATAGGAGTATGATACTTTATTACAAAAAGAGGATTTCTTAAAACGTACATGCTTGTAAAGATAATACTAGGAAAAGGTGAAGAAATAGAAAATAAAATATTAAGTGCCTGTTGATTTACTTCATTCTTAGAATTGTAGATAAAACACTGTTTTTTGTAACTAATTTGATGTTCCTTCTGTAGACTGTGAGAATATAATCCATATCCCAAGAAATGCAGAAAACACTGCATTTTTTTTTTTTTTAGCATCTATGAACTTATTTTCCTTTCTACTTTGGAAAATTAGACTAAAGAGTCTACATCCAATAAAAACTTGTGTTCCCTTTTATTTTTTCCTAAAAAGAATCTCTGGCAAGAAACATGTTTTTGTTTTCTCAAACTGCCTCTTTCCTTTGAATTATAAAATCCCATGAATTTTCCCCCCACTTATTCTTTAAGACAATTTTACAGCACTTTATACTACTGATCCTACAGTTCTTGGTAGTTTCCCCTCCTCTGCCAGTTGGAAATAATCCTATTGTTATACAATGTCAGTGACCTTTCATTATTGTGTTTCTACACTAGGTTACAGCTGTGCTTCCATTTCCTCCTTGATAGTGACTAATGAACATATACCCTTAAATCTGGATAATCTGTTCTTCTCTCTTTTTTATTGGTGAGCTCACTGACTCTGTGTTTCAACTCCTACCCTAAAGTGAATGATTCTCCTTTTATACCTCCAGGCTTCCTGACATCTATGTCAATTGCCTACCGAAAACCCCACAATGTGTATTTTTATTTTCACAAGTAGTCTGCAAAAGTAACCTCATATTTCCCCTTCCAAAACAAGTCACTTATCCTATTAATTATCCACGAAATCTGATTTATCTTCAATTTTTGAGCCCCAATATGTTTTGGTCATTTTAAATAAATGTCATCAGTAAGATGTGGCAACTCTCCTTTCAAGTATTAGTCTTACTTGACAAGTATTAGTTCCACCTCACACCCTCTACTCCTCCTTCCATGTTTTATCCAGTGAGTAAACTGAGCCTGAGAAAGATAAAACTCATTTTAAATTACTATACATAATCTCTAATACGTTATTAGTTATAAGCATGAAATCTGACAGGGGAAGTATTAAGATGCCTTAAATACATGGCTGTAAATATTATAATTGATAAGACTATGGAAATAATAAGGTTATGAGGTAATAAGAACATGAACTATATGGATGACAACACAAATAAGAAGAATGAATTTGAAGAATGTTAAGACTGAATTATTTAGCTGAATTTATCATAGTACCTCAAAATAAGTATCTGCAATGTTCTTCTTTTAATCTTGACTGGAGTGACTTGATCTTTTGAAGTATTCCACTTTGTATGTGATTTCTCGTTTACACCCTCTCCCCATCAGCTGCCAAAATAACTTTAAAGCTTGATGAGATATGAAAAATCCCTGTGGCAAATTCCACAGGAAGAGAATTGTTATTGGATATTCACTGGAAGAATTCTATATACAGCTTGCCCAATTATGTGATTCATAGGGTGAGGGAAGAGGAAATATTTTCCTCTAAAGACAAACTTGTACTAAAGAATCTCAGAAATGCTGTGTTGTGTAAGTTAATGGTTAATGCATTCCTCTTTAACATCTTTGTAAACTTCTCAAGAGATGCTTTACTAGAGAGCATCATTGTCCTCGGCCATGCCTGTCTCAAAGGTTAGGGTGTACTACAAATATGCCAAGCCTTCTATAATAATCTGTTATGACCTCCCACAAGGAGGGCTGCTTCTAGAGGCTATGGCTTTACTTTTTCAGTCAGCTGGGTAAATTGATACTTTCTTATATTACTTCAAATTCCTAGAGAGTATAGCTAATTTTAGAACTGTCTGATTTAAGTATATACTTATGTTCAAAAACTTCAGCTGGAAGAATTTTAATACAATGAAGTCTATATTTATATTAAAGTCTTTCTCTCTCATTGACCATTCCCAGCAAGTGAGTCCTGAAATTCAGAACTCCTTGAAAATTTCTAAGTTTGTATTTTCTATTCTGGTAATGTTATGATGATTATAGTAGTTTGCTAGGGCTGCCATAACTAACTACCGCAGACTGGGGGACTTAAACATCACAAGTTTATTTGTTCACAGTTCTAGTGGCTGGAAGTCCAATATCAAGGTGTTGGTAGATTTGGTTTCTTCTAAGGCCTCCCTCCTTGGCTTGCACATAGCCGCTCCTTGTAGTGTCCTCACATGGTCTTTTCTCTGTGCATGCACATCCCTGGTGTCTCTTTGTGTGTCATAATTTCCTCTTCTTAGGAGGAGACCAGCCAGACTGGATTAGAACCCATCTTAATAGATCATTTTTAATATAATGACTTCTTTAAAGGCCCTTTCTCTCCAAAACAGTTTCACTCTGAGGTACTGGGTGTTAGGGCTTCAACTATGAATTTTGGGGGACACAGTTTAGCCCATAACACTCTGCACCCCCCAAAATTCACGTCCTTCTGACATGCAAATTACATTCACTCCCATCCCAACAACTCAAAGGTCTTAACCCATTCCAGCATCAACTTTAAGTCCCAAATCTCGTCTAAATCAAAGTGTAGTTCAGACTCAAGGTATGATTCATCCCGAGGCAAAATTCCGCTCCACCTGTGAACCTGTGAAGTCAGACAAGTATATGCTTCCAAAATCCAATGGTACCACAGGCATCAGATAGCCATTCCCATTCCAGAAGGCAGAAATTGGAAAGAAAAAGAGTCACAAGAACTAAGCAAATCCAAAACCTAGCAATGTAAATTCCATAAGATTTTAAGGATGGAGAATAATCCTCTTTGTCTAAATACTCTGCCCTTTGAGCTACCAGAGGGGCATCCCCACTTCTGGGACCTTTGGGGCAGCAGCTTGGCCCACTGAAGTAATGCCCTCTGGAATTGAAGAGGAAACAGCCTTGTCACTTGGAGCTGTGCCCTTTGGGCTTTGGTGGCAGTAGCAGGCCTGCTGATATCAAATCACTTTCAGGGTCATTCTTCCATTTTCTTGGATAGCTCTTTTGCCCCATCCTGTGGAAACCCAGAAGTCCAACAGCCTTCCTTCATTTTGTCCCATCTCTGCCCCCTTTATTTCAAGCTGGCAGTGTTTCTGCTGGTGCTGGTATAACCCCATCACTCTTCTTGGCTTCTGCTAAAATGGCAGATTAAATCCATGAGTCATATCCATAATCTCTTTAGCAAATGATTGTGCAGGCACACCTTTGGTGTGCTCTCCAGAACACGCTTTCCCATTTTTTGCAACATAGGTAAGCTGAGAACTTTCCATAGCTGGAAGTTTTGGCTCCCTTTTGCTTAAAAAGTCCTTTCTTCAGTTTATAACTCTCCTCTCACATTTTACTATAATCAGTAAGGAGAAACCAGGCTTAACCTTCAATACATTCTAAATTCTTCTCAGCTAAATATGCAAGTTCATCTGTTACAAATTCTACCTTCCACAAAACACCAGACCACAATTCAATTCTTTGCCACTTTATAACAAGGATCACTTATCATCCAACGTCCAAAAGTTATTCCTCTTTTCCATCTGAGGCCTTACCAGAAGCACCTTTAACATCCATGTTTCTACTATGTCTTTTCAAGACAATCTAGACTTTTTTTTTTCTTTTTAGGAAAGTTAGCGCTGAGCTAATGGCCACCACCAATCCTCCTCTTTTCACTGAGAAAGATTGGCCCTGAGCTAACATCTGTGCCCATCTTCCTCTATTTTATATGGGATGCTTCCGCAGCATGGCTTGATAAACAGTGCACAGGTCCGCACCCAGGATCCGAAACAGTGAACCCTGTGATGCCAAAGCAGAGTGCCCGAATTTAACCACTATGCCACTGGGCCAGCCCCTAGGCTTTTTCTAACATGTACGTCAAAACTCTTCCAGCATCTACCCAATACCCAGTTCCAAGCTTCTTTCATATATTTTGGTATTTGTTATAGTAGCACCTCACTTCCCAGTACCAAAATCTGTATTAACCAGAGTTTTCCAGAGAAATAGAACCAACAGGGTGTGTATGTTTGTATAAAGAGAGATTTATTTTAAGGAATTGGCTCATGAAATTGTGTAGGCATGGTAAATAGAAAATCTGTAGGGTCGGCTGCCAAGCTGGAGGCCTGGGGAAGAGTCGCGCTTTGAGTCTAAAGACAGTCTGCTGGCAGAATTCCTTCTTTCCCAGGGGAGGTCAGTCTTTGTTCTATTAAGACCTTCCATTGATTGGGTGAGGCCCACCCACGTCATGGAGGGTAATCTGCTTTACCAATTTAAACGTTAATCTCATCCAAAAAACATCTTTACAGAAATATCCCTAACGATGTTTGACCAAATATTGGGGCATCATGGCCCAGCTATGTTGACATATAAAATGAATCATCACAATGATGCTGCTTTCTTAGTTTGTAATACCTATTTATTGATCTCTAGAATTTAATTGACATTTGGCTTCAGAAATGTATTGAATTGATATCTTTGAATTTCCTTAATTATTACAAGCCTACTCATAGAACTATTTAGAATTAGCTTCCAATATATGTGCAAGGCCATAGTTATAAACTATATATTGTGAAGTCCAACAAACTTGTCCTAACTTGATTAGTTAATAGTTTCTACTTTCATTTCATTTCATTCCAGCCTATGTTATGTCAAACCCTGCATGGAGAAATCATTAAGTACTTTTTATCACTTGCTATTTTTATGATTAGTCTGGAATTTTACTTAGTAATTTGGCTGCAGTTCATCTGGATAATAAAGTGAACTGGCCACGACAGCTCCCACCAATTCTGCTTTCTCCTTTTTTTATTCAATTTTGCATTTAAATATTTTGCATTTTCAGACAGAGCATATATATATATTTTTTTAATTTAGGTCAATAATGTAATAAATTGAAGTATCTAAAAGTACACACAAACAATAAAAAAGGTCTCATTTGTATCCAGGTAATACTATGCACAATTTATTGATTAGTATAGAAACAAGCAATTGTAGTATTTAATTTTGTAAGACATTAACAAAAAATGGTTTCAAGTAGAATATGCCTAACAAAAAGCTATAAAACTATGCATGGAATGTATAGAAAATGCTATTTCACATAATTTGGATTCACATATAATTCTTTCTTAAAGGAAATAAGACAACGGAACAATACCTTGATGATTTCAGATTCCTAAAGTGTTACACCACAAGCTCTGCATATGTGTGTACTGCATATAAATAGCATGTCTGTGCTCTATATTGTTTTATAATTTTATACTGTCAAATAATGCTGATGTACCTCTAGATAAAACCTGTCAGAATATGTGAGCATATGTAATCAAATCATTCTAGGTAAAAGTGATGCCAATCTCATCTAAACTTTTTCCTCCCTTTGTTTTTTTCCCCCTAAATGACCTCAATTTTGTTTGACTGAGAAAATCATACACAAATGGAGGACTATTTCGGGATTTCAAATATAATGTTTGCAAATAGACAGTGGTGTCTGACATGATGCAGAATTTTTCATGATGTACCCACACCGATGTAAAGTTCAACCAATCTGTTGAATAGTGTTTTATCATCTCTGGAACATACTGTCTTTTGTTGCCTATCTTTCGTGAACAGATACTAACAAAGGAAAGCAAACTAAAAGCTTGAGAAATTATAGTTGGCATGTTTTCTCTGATTTTCTGCATTAATAATAGCCCCACTTCAGATACAATGAACATCAAAATGTGCTATAGGTATTTCCATGTAAGTCTCAATAGAAGAAACACATCATTTATTTTCCTATTACGCAAATTAAATATTCTCATGCAGTATTACAGAAAGCAAGTCCTTAGGGAAGAAGATTTGCAATAAAATTTATGCTCATTGAAAAAGCCACTTGTTTCAATGATTGTATGTTATTTTCACAGTAGTATTGTGGGGGAATTGCTAACATGGAGTAAATTCGATAGGTTTAAGAGGAAAAGGAAATAGTGAGGGATCTAGAGACCAAAGGTTCAAAAGGAAGATTGCTGCAGTATGTTATTTTTGTTTAACAAATGATATAGAAATTGTATGGCCCTATCTATGCTTGACTGTCATACTGTCCAGAGATAGAAATATTTTAGCCTTATTTTATGGGTCTTATAGCTATGTTGATATTTTGACAAAGAGAAAATTTGACTCAATGATATCTGTAAAAGTGGTGCACAATTATGATCTTCCTGATTTGCCTATTCTGTAATAATTAAGAAATTTACATTTTTTAAGGTAAACAATTTGTAAGTTTCTTGAGGATAAGAATTAGTGTATGTAAATTGGTCACAACATTTAGCACACTGCTGGGCATGTGAAAATTAATCAGTATATATCTGCTTGTGGATTAACATTTGAATAGATAATTCTAAACCAATGGAGTTACTGTTTTAAACAGAAATACACAAAAGAAAATCACAAGTAATATAAAAAGAAATCCAAGGATGATATTTAACATTTGAAAGGCTTTCACTAAATAGTACATTCAATAGTATATTACTAAAGGAGATTTCTTAGCATGTTTATTTTGGTATAGTTTAATGTCTAACTTACAATAATTACATCATCATGTCTAATGAGATGATGATTTTGGATTTTTCCCCAAAAAGTAAAAGTCTATGCTTTGTTCCTGATTAAAGCAGTAAAACAAAATTCTAGTCAAAATGGCACTGTCAGCACTGATCTTAAATTCTGCTTCCACTTTAAGAACATGGATAAAATATATGAGAGGTACATGTTATAATAATTAAAAAGGCATAGAAACAATGAAAAACAAAATAAATATATGATGAGCAGAACCAAGGCAGGCAGTCTGGGACTGAAACAAACTAACTATTCAATTCCAAATGATAAGAAGCCATAGGCTGCAGGGAGTTTCACTCCTACAGACTAATGGAGACTAAGTTGACACAGATGCTCGAAGACCACAGTAAATGTCAGTCAGTGAAACTAAGAGCTAGACTGACAAAGGTGCGCACATTTATAAAGCTGAATACTTAAGGTAGTGGAAATCAACAGAAAAACCTTGCAATAAGAGTAGCTGAATTTCCCATAGGTCTATGACTGGATTTCCAATATACTGAATATCATCTTAGACTGGAAACTCCTGTCAGCAAAAAACAACAACCAAAAATAAATAAATAAAAATAAATAAAAGTAAAAAACAGAAGAAAAGACAAAAGGGCTGATTTTGCACTTGCTCTTTGGACTCAGTAGTACAACCATAGCACCTTGTCAAGAGAGAGAGAAAAACAATGAAAATACAACAACAATAATAGAACCTCCCACCAGAGATGAGCACGCAAGGGTGCTGACTGTCTTTGCTTCAGATAACCTTCTCTAAGACGTCTATAATTAATAGCCTTGGAAGATATAGACGGTATCTCCTTCTGGAGCGAAGGGCAAGTATGCAAAGAGTCTGGTTCCCTAAGCTCATAGTTCCTTTCCTATAATGCTAACCGCTGCAGGTGCAGGTATCCAGCTGGGCCCACCCATACATCACCCCTGTATTATTTGGGCGCAAGGAGAACTGACACAAATATGCTGATGTCTATGAATTTTTCTGTGTCTCTGACTCAAGAGTCTTATATATTCTGTCAGCATCCATGAAACTGTGGCAAGCTAATTTGTTAGATTGCAAATATAGACTGAAAGAACAACATGGTGATGAGTTCCCTAGGTTTTATTTTTCCCTTGTGTATCCCAGACATGGTGCTGTTCAGCTGGCAACCTAGAAATGCCCATGTGCACAGACAAAAAATGCTTCAGGAAAAAAGTATTTTCTCTAATCAAAGACCAAGAAGGGAGCAGCCTAACAAGACAAAATATTTAGACAATAGCCACTCTACTCCAGCCAAACACCACCGAAGATACTGTGGTCCCACTCCCACCCATGCCAGCAAAGACAGTGGGAAGCCACAGACCTTTCATGTAAGGTAGAATGAGGTCTAACTTCCTGCCAGGGTGGTAGCAGAGATCACTGGAGACTTTCATCCCCTCTGGGAAGAAATAACATCCTCCTTCTCTGCACTACCAATATAGACCACATGAGGAGTCATGATCTTCACTCAACTCAGAAATAATAAGGCACCCCTTCCCCTCCACACTGGGGATGGTGTCAGAGGATGCCTAGTGGGGAGTAAGATCTTTTACCACACCCAGTGGTAACAAGCCCATACCCCTCTCCTCGGTAGTATCAGTGGAGGCCATGTGGAGAGCTGAAAATCCCATCCCTGCACATCAGTAAAAGGATTGCCCCCCTCATAGATATCAGTAGAGGCTGAGTGGCTGGATTTCTACCCACATCTGTCAGTGACAAGGCAGAACACTCTATTCCCCATGCTAGAGCACGGTCAGGAAAAGCTAACTAAAACAGAAGGCTTAAATAAGATACAAGGTATTACAGCATAATTCTCAAAATGTCAACATTTCAATTAAAAAAATATCACTTATCAAACCAAGAACCAGGGAGATGTCAAACTGAATGTAAAAAGAAAACAAATAGATGCCAACACTGAGATGACAGAGATGTTAGAATTATCTGACAAATATTTTAAAGCAGCCATCATAAATATATTTGAATAAGCAATTATAAACAAGCATCAACAAATGAAAAAAATAGTCTCAGCAGAGAAATAAAATGTCGGAAAGTAAAGAGAAGATGTGAAGGAGAGACAAATACAAATTTTAGAAAATAAAAATGCCATAACCAAAGCAAACCAAACCAAGCAAACTTTAACGAGTGGTCTCAATAGCAGAACGGAGAGAACAGAGGAAAGAAGCAGAGAACGTGAAAATGGAACGACGCAAATGACCCAGTGGAAAAACAGAGAGAAAATAGACTTAAACAAACAAACATGTTTCTATGTGGGAATATAATAAAAGATTAAAATTGGTGTCATTGGAGTCTGAGGACAAGGAGCAAAAGAAGATAGGGTTGAAAAAACTGCTCAAATAAAGGCTGAAAATTTATCAACTTTGGCAAAAGATATAAACCTACAGATTCAAAAATCTGAGAAACCCAAACAGGAAAACTCAAATAAGTACACATCAAAGCATATATCACAAACTTCTGAAAAATAAAGAAAAAGATCTTGACAGTAGTGAGAAAGTATCTTGCTTAAAGAGGAAAATACAAATAATAGATTTTTCATCAGAAATTATGGAGGCCTGAAGGAAGGAGGATAGCATTTTTTTAAATGGATAAAGAAAAGAAATGTATATTCAGCAAAAATATCCTTAGGAATTAAAGAGAAATTGAGATATTAAGCTCAAACATATCAACATTACATTGTATAAATGATCTCAATACATCAATTAAAAGACAGATAATGGTAGAGTAGCTCAGAAAAACATATCCCAAATATATGCTGCCTATAGTAAAATCACTCCAAGTATAATGATATAGACAGGATGAAAAACTAATTCATGCAAATATTAGTGAAAGAAATCAGAAGTGGCTTTATTGATATCCGGTAAGGTAGACTGCAGAACAAAAAAAGAATTACCTTGGACAAAGGGGGACATTATATAATGATAAAAAATATTTAAAGAAGAATGATTCTAATTCTACATAATATTTTCCAGAAAATTCAAGAGGACAACACTACTCAATTCATTTTATTAAGGTTGTATTACTCTGATGTCAAACCACACAAAAACAGAATAAAAAGAGAAAGCCTCTGATCTATCTCTCATGAATATAGATCAATATCTCTTATGCAAAATCTTTAACAGCAAATAGCAATCAAAATGTATACATCATGATCAAGTGGGGTTTGTTTCAGTGATGCAAGGCTGGTTAAATATTCAAAAATTAACTAACGTAACACACCATATTAACAGAAAAAAGGAGAAAACTCACATAATCATATTAATTAATGCAGAAAAAAGAATTCACCACTCATACATGCAAAAACTTTCAGAAAAATAGAAATGGGAGGGACATCCTCATTTTGATACATAATGACTACAAAATATCTAAATTTCACCTTAAACTTAGTGGTAAAAGACTAAATACTTTCCCACTAAGGTCAGTCCCAAGGCAAGGGTAGCTCCTATTCTCACTCTTATTCAATGTAATGATGGAAATTCTAAGCAGTGCAATAAGACAAGACTCAGAAATAAAAGGCATGTAGATTGGAAAGTAAGAAATAATACTGTCCCTATTTGCAGATGATATATTGGTCTAAACAGAAAATTACACTGAATCTATAAAAACAAAATCCTATAACTAATGAGTGAATTCAGCAAAGCTATAGGATGTAAAATTAACTGAGAACAATCAACTTCATTTCATACGCTCTCAGGGAACACGTGGACACTGAAATGGAAAATTAAATGTCACTTATAATCCTTAAAAAGTGAAATAACTAGATGTATGTTTAACAAAACCTGTGTGGGACTTGTATGCTGAAAACTGTACAAGATGAAGAGGGAAATAGAAGTAGATCTAAATAAATACAGAGATATACCATGTTCATAAATTATAAGATTTAACATAGTACAGATGTCAGTTCTTCCCAAATTCTTATATATGTTTAACAGAATGTCTATCAATATCTCAGCAAGAGTTGTTGGAACTATAGACAAAATTATTCTAAAATCTATGTGGAAATTCAAAGAAGCTAGAATAGTTTAATCAATTTTATAAAAGCAGGATAAAATTGGAGGAATCAGTCTATCCAGTTTAAATGATTATTATATAGCTACAGTAATCAAGAATGTGTAGTATTGTTGGAGTGATAGAGACATAGATCAATGGTATAGAATAGAGAACCCAACAATACACCCACACAAATATTCCTAACTGAGCTTTTTTGACAAAGGTTAAAATGCAATTTAATGGAGGAAAGAGCCTTTTCAATGAATGAGGTGGGAGCAATTGGATATCCATAGGCAAAAAAGAGCCTCAACCTGTCTCACACGTGATATAACAATTAACTCAAAATAGCCATGCACTTAAATGTAAAACACAGAATTGTAACATTTTCAGGAAAATTATAACAAGGACTTTGGGATCTAGAACTAGCCAAAGAATACTTAGAATTGACACCCAACACACAATCCATAAAGGAAAAAAATTATAAATTGGACTTCATCAAAACTAAGAACTTGGGGCCAGCCCCATAGCATAGTGGTTAAGTTTGCATGATCTGCTTCAGTGGCCGGGGGTTTTCAGGTTTGGATCCTGGGCATGGACCTACACACCACTCAGCAAGCCATGCTTTAGTGTCATCCCACATACTAAATAGAGGAAGATTGACACAGATGTTAGCTTAGCAACAATCTTCCTCAAGCAAAAAGAGGAAATTGGCAACAGATGTTAGCTCAGGGCCAATCATCCTCACCAAAAAAAAAAAAAACAAAAATCTTTTATTCTGTTAAAGAACCTGCTAAATGGATGAAAATACTATCTACAGACTTGGAGAAAACATATGTGCAATCCACATATCCAACAAAAGACTAGCATCTAGAATATTTAAAGAAATCTCAAACACACTTAAAAAAAAGAAAGACTCCGCATAGAAAATGAGCAAAAGGTATGAACAGACATTTTGCTGAAGGGGATACACAGGGGACAAATAAGCACGTGAAAGATTTCCAACATCTTTAGTCATTGGTAAATACAAATTAAAACCACACTGAGATACACACCTATCAGAATAAGTAACTAAACAGTAGTGATAACATGAAATGCTGAGGAAGATATGTAGGAAGCGGATCCCTCATACAATGGTGATAAGGATGTGAAATGGTGCGTGCACTTAGAAAACAGTTTGGAAGTTTGTTAAAACACTAAATGTGCAACTACTGTACAACCCAGAAATTGCACTCAGAGAAATGAAGATGTATAGTCACACAAGCACGTAAACATGGATGCTTGTAGCTGCTTTATTCATAATAGTTACAAACATGAAATAATCTAGATATCCTTCAAAAGGTGAATAGTGAAACAAACTGTGAAACATCCATACCATGGAATATTACTCAGCAATAAAAAGGAACAAATTATTGGCACATGCAATAAACTGCATAAATTTTCAGAGCATTATACTGAGTGAAATCCCAATAGTTTACATACCATATGATTCCATATATATAACATTTTGAACCGACAACGGTATGGAAACAGGGATTAGATCAGTGGTTGCCTGGGGTTAAGGAGGCATGGGAGCTGGAACGAAGTTGTTGTGGTTATAAAAGTACAACCTCATTGAGCCTTGTGGTGATGGAGCTCTTCTATGTCTTCACTCTATCGACATGCATATCTTGGTTATGATACTGTACTGTAGTTTTTCAAGATGTTATCATTGGAGAAAAATGGGCAAACATGCCTATGATGTATTATTTCTTATAATTATGAAAATCTACAATTATCTCAAAATTTAAAAGATAGTTTTAAAAAGCTAAATGAAATTTTGTGCAACTGAAGAAGCTTCAGGCGTCAGATTGATAATTCAAAAATGTAAGGATATTTTCAATGAATTATCACACTCTCCTAAATTTCATGTTGAACAGACTTATTAGAATATTTGATTATTTATGAAGGTTTGTTATACATTGAACTGCCTCACAAGATTCTAGATTAGATTTAACCTACTAGGGACAATTTATAATCAACATCACCATATCATGTACCATTTTTTACCATCTTTACAGTGTACAGGGAAGTATACAAAGACTGCTTTTTTTTTTCAAAGATTGGCACCTGAGCTAACATCTGTTGCCAATCTTCTCTTTTTTTTTCCTGCTTTTTCTCCCCAAATCCCCCCAGTACATAGTTGTATATTTTAGTTGTGGGTCCTTCTAGTTGTGGCATGTGGGACTCCGCCTCAGCATGGCCTGATGTGCGGTGCCATGTCCATGTCCAGGATCTGAAGCGGCGAAACCCTGGGCCATCGAAGAGGAGCCCACGAACTTAACCACTTGGCCATGGGCTGGCCCCCACAAAGACTGTTTTGATTATTGAGAAAGGTAATTAATTAAGCTCAGGAAAAATTGTTTGATGGCTATTCATTGATTGTATTGCTGTTTTTATTCAAGATGTAGGACGGGGTATGGTTATCAGCTTTACCCCTCATAACAAACGTTCCAAATCAAAATGTAAATATGTGACTTACAATATGTTTCTGCAGTATTACATGGCTAACAATATCTTTATGAAACTACTACAATATACCTGCCTTAATTTGGATATTTAATTCAAAAATTTTGTCATTGTTTTGACTTCATATAAGCTGTAGTTGAATGTATTACAATATGAAATACTGGAAATTCACTAAATTCAATACTCAAACACCAGTGTTCCAGTTCATGTCCCCAAGTATCAAATGATAGAATGAGGAAAATAATACATTTCCTAACTATCTCACAATGAATTGTGAGAAATTGGTTGGAAAATCAGTGAGAAGATGGTTTTTAAAAGTATAAGTTAGAAGGGGGCTTGCCCACTAGTGTAGTGGTTAAGTTCTCGTACCCAGCTTTGGCGGCTCCAGGTCCAGAGGTTCGGATCCCAGGCGCAGACCTACACACCTCTTGTCAAGCCATGTTGTGAAGGCATGCCACATAAAATAGAGGAAGATTGGCAATATATGTTAGCTCAGGGTCAATCTTCCTCACGAAAAAAGGAAAAATATAATTTAGAAGATAGTCTCCTTTATATCATTCTTGTGAATATCAGTTTGCTGCAATCTAAGTATAGTAAAAAATGTTATTATTCCTCAGCTAAATGAAACAGTAGTATTCTCCAGGCTGTTTTTTCTTACTTTGTTTTCTTTACCTGACCATCAAGCTTACATCATTGGATAACACTATTGCTCAAATGTTTTGAATATGTACCAGTTTCCTGTATATATGTGCATTTGATAAACTCAGTATCTCCAAAAGTGCATTTATCTTTATTTTTAAATTCTGTTCCTCTTCTGATTCTTTATCTTATTTAATGGCATCACTATCCACCACTTTGTTTAGCTAGAAACTTGAGTCATCTTTCAGTTTTTTCTTTATTTGCCATAATCTAACAGTCACTAAATTCTATTAATTTCCTAACATATATTACCTTTAGCCATTGACTTTCCCTCATCCCCGCAATTTGGGTCAGATGCTCATCCTTTATGATCTGGACTCTTGTAACAACCTGTTACTTTTTCTCTGTGAGCTTGCTTCAGACTCCTACTTAAGATGCATAAACAGCTCTGCACTGAACGAAGAATAACATTCAACATTAGCAGAGCATGCAAGGTCCTTTCTAAGCTGTACCACTCTGTCCCCATGACAAATTCTCATTTCAGTTGACTCAGAACTTATTTAGTGCTTCTGTGGTTTTAGAGTCACTTCTACCAATGCTCTTTCTCACACCCATGATATCAGCGATGTGCCTTCACTACTGTTTCCTCAACTGTTTATCTTTCAGGGCTCAGCAGAAGCATTTCTTCCTAAAGTCATCCTTCCCTAGTCCCTTCACAATGAATCAGATGTCCATCTTTTCTGCTCCATTTACCTTCTCACTTACTTATCACAAATATTTTCACACCATATAAAATGTTCACTCAGTTCCCTGATAATTTAATCAGACTGTGGCAAGAGTTATGTTTTATTCATATCTGTATTTCAAATCCCTATCAGATTGTCTGCCACAACTGGGAAGTCAATAATTGTTGAGTGAACAAATAAATGAATGAATGCCCAGATAAATTAATTTGATTGTAAAAAATCTCCAAATTGCCTGGAGTCTTCTTGATTTTGAAGCACATAAAAAGAGGCCTTTTTTCACCTGGACCAAAGCCCATTTCATATTTTTCTTTTTCTGAGCAAAAGGAGTTTAATTCACAAACTCAAAGTGAAATCAGTTTCGAGCAGCGTTTCTTTCCACTGAACGGTGCAGTATATCATGTGAAGGGCATTTTCAATCATTTCGCTCTCCCCTTAACCCTCACTGCCACCCATAACCTGAGTAGCTGTGAACTTAGAAAGCCTGGCTTTTTCTCCTTAAAGAGGATTGACCTGTAAGAATCACATATTTTTCTCAAGGTTGGAGGTGAACACTTTATTCATCAGGCAATTTAACAGATTCTTTTTTCAAGTTACTTCCAAGTGCCTACCTTCAAAAGTGGTCTTAGAGATGATGTTCGAAATATACTTCAAGAGTTCACTTTTGACTCATTCCCAGTCCTCTTCCGAGGTAAGGATTTATTGACTCGGCGTGTTAGTTCAGGTGCTCTGCAATGAAGACACCAAGAAGAGAGAGAATAGACATCTGTGAAGAGGAAAGGGGCAGGGGAGCAGGAGCAGGCAAGGAGAGTCCTTTGACTGCAAGCAGGTGTGATACCCGAGAGAGAAGAGGGGAGGGGGATGGCATAGGCAGAGTCAGCCTCCTGTGCAGGTCTAAGAAAATGTTGACCAGGCTGAGGGGAAGTCCTCAAGCGAAAGGATCCTATTAGGGGACCAATATCTCCCCCTCCCCCATGCATAGAAATTGGCAGGTGGAAATATGGCCTCAGCACAAACATGGTAATGGACTCTGATAGGCAGCAGCTAGGGCTGTCAGTGAACTCTGATCTCTGCAGGAGGCTACCTGAGAACCACATTTTCATGGCTGCCTCACTTGAGTCTGAACAGAGTATACAGAATTATGCCTGCCAGGATAATTAATTTTGACAATTATTACAACATTTTTATCCTCTGGGAAAATAGAGCTACTTCTAATTATTTAGAAATTTAAGTCATATTTGGTCATCAAGTATAATGTGGGAGAGCATCATACTTAAAGAACACAGAGTCATCATTTTCCTGCCATTTTCACCACCACTTTTAACAAAGTATGATCTGCAAGTATCTGTCTGAAATGTCTCTACGTATATGTAGAGAATTTGGAAGAATCTGTTATCATAAGTCAAATGTAATTTGCTCTTATATTTGCGTTTAATGCCTTCAATTAAAAGAAATCTAACAATTATTCATTTAAATGACCAAAAATCCTTAATTTAATTGTTAGTCTTTCATAGCTAACAGACCTTGCCAGTATTTTGACATAATTAAATCCCATGAAATACTTATTATATAAATTGAAGCAATGTGCACTACTGAGAAACACTGTAGGAGTAAACAGAACCTAGATTTTAGAGTCAGAATTGCATTGGATCCCTGGCATATCTCATAATATGTGACTTTATTTCATTGTTTGTTAAATAGGAAAAAATATACCAACTTTGTAAGGTTTTAAAATAATAAGCATCTCTAATCTATTTTCTAAATTGCCAAGCGGGGACATTACTAGTCTATATTTTATTGGTTGTTGTGAGGATTGCATATGAAAGTGGATACAAAATAAATTACCTATGTATCTATCTACCTATCAAGTTTATAGTATGCAACAAGCATTCAAAAAATATTAGCAATGGTCATCCTTATTGTCCTCATTGTAATAATCCTCATCTTTCTCTTCTTTTGTTGTCATCAACATCAAATTCCCTGAGGGACAACTTTGTATCACGTAGTAGAACATCTATCAAGTAGAAAAGAGTCATTAATATTTGTTGTGTGAGTGACACTGGCCCTGAGAAAAAACTTAGCTATTAGGAAGGTTCAGGAAGGGAGTAATCATCTGAAAAAGGTATATTAGAAGGTGAAACAGAAATCAACTGCTTTCCAATTCTTTTCTATTCTTTTCCTTTTCTATTATGTTTAACGGAAAACCTAAACAAAATTAGATGACACAAGTTGAAAACGAAAAGGACCAAGTGGAAGTATTACCGAACCTGAAGTGAGTTCGCTCACCCATTTTGCAGCAAGCCAATCTCTGACACCGGGTGTGGTGGAAGAAAGTAGGAATTTTATTTTTGAACAGGGCTGAGCAAGGAGAGAGGGCAGCTAACACTGAAATCCCAAACTCCCCAAAAAGCTAAAAGGAAGGGTTTTTATTTGGGATTTTAGGTAGGGGAGCATATGGCCTTGCTGGTCGGAGCTTTCCCACCAGCCTGTCTTTGGCCTTGAGACACTTGCTTTAAAAGGCACAGCCTCTATGTACATTTGATACAATTACTGCTAATTTTAATATATAAAATATTATCACTAGCACTACAGTTCATAAGTAGGAAAGTATGTAACATTAACTTGTATTCAAATTTTCTCTTTCTTGACGTCTTGATCGCTTGTTTGTGACGGTGATGGGATGAAGAGACAGGGGAGAATGTTAGTATCCTAGAATGCCCTGAGTAGAAATATTTCAGTGCAAAGTAAAAGACCATAGAATTTGATGTATACATCTTTTTTACCTGTTCAAGGATATTTTGTTCTCATCAGATTGCCATGAAATAGAAACAACAAACAAAAGCTGTTTTTATGAATGTAGGATCACAGAATTTAGTATAAAGGATGTGCAAAATAAATAACAATTTGCTGTTATAATTTCGTAAATGAAACCATTTCCTCAAGATCAGTTATTCTTAACAATGATAGCTATGTTTTATCTTTTCATGAGAGTAGAATAAACTAACCAAATTCTCCAAACCAAGTGAGAGGATCATTCAGTAGGGATGACAGTGATCACACAATTTTATCTTGTTTCACTGTAAAACCTACATAAAATGGTTTTGATACTGTCCTCTTATGTTACGTTTGAGGAATTTGTTTCCTCTATCAAGTAAAGAGCTGTATTTCCTTATTTCCACTAAATAGAAAACTGGGAGTCTGTATTTTACTACTAGGTTGTGGAGATAGCCATTGTTTTGCTTCGGGATTCACTGTTCCATCATGTATGTCCAGACTCCATTGTCATTAAAAGCCTTCCAACTAAATAGATTTGATTTAGAGTAAATAAAGCGTTCACTCACTCCTTTCTACAAAGTTCATAGTCAAAAGTGTAAAATATACGAATTATATATACATGAAATTAATTCTAATTCAGTGCTATGGTAATTTATTCATTATATTTTTTAACTATGGTGTACTGTTACTGAAAGGGTGATTAAAATAAACATATATAAGAAAAACACTTAGCTATTTCAAAATTCAACTTTACTACTCTTAGATCTGTTAACTCAGTTTGTGGAACTAGGGCCTGGTAATGTGAATTTTAATATACACCCACTGTAATTCTGTTTGAGAGCAAATACCATAACTTCTATCTAATATCAGCTAAAGAAAATTGTCATTTTTACCTTCCAGCTCCAGCTATTAATGTTAAGGTAATTGTAATTGAACTAAATTTCATAGTTTAGGTGTAAGTTGACAAGCAAATAAGCAAAGCATGTTGGGCACCTTGTGGCTCCACCTGTTCCCCTGCTTCAGATCTCAAAAGACTGAAATCAGAGGTATGGATGGGGCTACATTTTTTTGCTGGAAATTCTGGGGAAGAATCTATTCAGGTTGCTGGCAGAATTTAGTTCCACGTGATTGTAGGACTGAAGAGCCTGCTTCCTTGCTGACCATCAGCCACTCTTAGCTCCTAGAGGCTAGTGTCTCCCTCCGCTCCCTCCATGCCACTCCCTACATCACAGAGCCAGCAACAGACATGAATCTTCTCATACTTGGAATTTCTTAGACTCCACCTTCTTCCACAACCCTCTGCTTTTCTAGAGAAAGTTCTCTGCTTTTAAGGACTCACGTGATTACACTGGACTGGACCAAATTGTATAATCCATGATAATCTCCTTATTTTAAGATCCATAACTTTAATTATATCAGCAAAGTCCCTTTTGCCTTATTATGGAACATATTCCTAAGTTCTAGGGACTTGGGAGTGGACATCTTTGAGCAGACATTATTCTGTCTACCACATTCCAGAATCAAAATTATTTAAAGTATTTGGTTTATTGTGCTTTCATACATTTGCATTTATTGTTAAGACTATTAAATAAGAGCCCAACTTGAAGTAACTTGTTTTGTATTTTTTTATAAGGCTACATGTTGCTTTCCTTTTACTTTTGACATTATCTTTAACAGTAAAGAGTATGCTGCATTTGGCTTTATTCTCTCCAGTATTTAAAGAGAATAGAGCTCTTTCTAATCATACTAGTGCAATGTTTCTCAAATGAGTGTCTCCTTTTCTCAAAACCAGACTTAGATATCAGAATCTTAAGCTTTGATTTTGTTGAGAGTTGTCATATTTTCCTCTGGTGATAACAGCAGTCACATCCCATTTCCTTCCTTCTATTAGGTGAACAGAAAAAAAAAAAGCTTTTGCCTAGCTACCTCCCCAAGTCCCTGGTTTCTTGTAAAAAAATGTTTATTTGGTACTTAGTCTAGCAAAGAACTGTATTTGGCACTGGGGATGAGTATTTCAAAGAAGACACGATTGCCACATTTAATGCGCTTTACCTAACTAGGGAGAATTTAAAATTGATATCACTCCTCTGGTTGCTTTATGGGCTCCACATTTCTGTGAATGTATCAAAAATGGGTGTGTAAAAATTTATTTCCACTACTACCTTCTTTCACAGTTTCCCCACTCTTCTTAGATTATAACTTTGCTTCCATCTAATCATAAACAAATTTTGAGAGGAGAGAAACTATAAATTCTGTAAATTCTTCTCGCATTCATGGATGAAATCTTTGTAGATTAAATACTGCATTGTACCATATGAATATTTAATTAAAATTGTTGTTCTGAGTTTGACTTGTTGGAGGATGAATTCATTGAAATACGTAGCTTTGATAAATGTGAGGATTATTAATGAAATTATTACAAGCGCATTATTATTCAATTCCAAATTTTGAATTAAAGGAACTTTGAAGGGCACTCTTTTAGAGCACTTTTAACCATTAAGGTACATTGCATTTATTGAGCATAATTTGTTTTACGTTTATTAACTCACTTGTTCCCCACGTCAACCATGGAACGAGAAGGCAGTAGATTAAAAGGCGTTGCTTTTCTAACGCTAATGTGCAGGAGAATCACCTGGGCATCTATTTAAAATGCAGATACTGAATCAGCAGTTCTGGGGTCTACACAGCTTTTCTGCATGTCTAACAAGCCTCCCAGTCACGCTGTTGTAGTTTCTCCAGGGACCATACTTTGAAAAGCTAAACCCTAAAACACCCATTAAACTCAGAGTCTGGAAGTGTAAACTTTAGCCTCAGCTCTCATTATTCGGTTGATGACCTAGAGCAAATTACTTTACCTCTGGGCTGAGGCTTTTCGTGTATGGAGGAAAGGTATTTGAGTTATTATTCTGTGATTTCTTTTTATTAAGAAGCTACTGATCACCGAGGTAAAGTTATTTCTCAAATTCATACAAGTAGAGACAACTCCTGTTTCCCAACTCTAACTTTTCTGATGGCAAGTTGAAGCTTTTCACTTTTCAGTACTAGCAAGGGTTCAGAACCTGAGCTGGTTTATATAGAGTGTTGTAGCTGAAAATAAGAGAAATCATGCAGAGCTATTTTACAAGATACCTTGAGAAATTTTAGTAAATTGGACTGTTATTACTTTAGTGGGTTTTATATTTTTCATGCTATACCAATAGTTTTTTTCTCTATTTTATTCATTTCCGCTATTCATTACTTTTATTCCATAGCCCTTTCTCCTCTTTTAAACTGCCCTTGACCAAGTGATAGCAGCACCTTTAAGCAAAGCTATTCTTCACAGCGGTCTTATATCAATGCCAGCTGTGATTTCATTTATACTGAATCACTGTAATTCCTGAAACAATTTATGAAGTTGTTTTGCAACCCTGATTTAAACTTGTATTTTCCTGAAATAACGGTACATGGAGACCGTATTCATCTGTATTTTTCTACTTTTCATTTTTGTCGCTAAAGTTGGGCTTGCAGATGTAAAGTTATTGGCATGCCTGCATTGACTAGTAGAAGGATCCTTCTAAAGCAAGCATGGCTGAAAGTCTGAATATGCTTGCTTGCAGTGTATTGAGTATCGCACTGGCAATGTTGCACTTCTTGCCTCTTCCAGTCTACATGACAGTGTTTGGGCATGGGTAAACAGGTGCACGTGGGCATGGGACCAAATCTACCCCAAAACACAAGTGACCAGTGTGCTTCTACATATTTAGGCCAACTGGTGGTTTTTTATTGACTGCAGATGGTTACTGACTACACAATAAAAAGCTTCCAGTCGACTGATTACATTCTTAAATAATCCTAAAGTTTTTATCTCATGGCTGGGAGCTCCAATTTGTACTCTAATGTAGCAGGATAAATTTGAGCCCACAAGACGGCCTTACAGCCCAGATGTGCCCTTGAAGCCAGTGAAGATTTCAAGCCTCATTTACAGCCTCAGGCTGATTTTGATATTTTAAGAACCAAAGAAATGAGCCAATTTTAACTCTACTCATCTTTCCCTGACGTCTTCCCAGGTTTGTAAATATGTGCTTCCTGGAGCCCAACTGAAAGCACCAAAGGAGACCCAAAGTCAAAATATATATGTAAATTATTTTATCTTTGGAACATTTCTTATAGTAGTCCTGGCTGAGAAGATGCCTTATAAAATGCAGCAAATTTGTTTGAGGTGTCAACTATACCTACTATACTAAGAAACTTGATGTGGGGGACACACACGTATGCACATATACACATGCATGTGCACACATGCGCGCACACACATTAATATGCTTTACTCTTCTGTGTTCTATAGTCATGATAAGAGTCCATATAAATAAATATAGAGTAAGGAAGAATGCGACTGGAACTATAAGAACTATACAAAAAAGTACTATTAGAAATCTAAAAAAGAGTGGGCAATACTCTTTCTGATATGAGGATGGGGAGAGGAGTACAGGAAAAAGATCCTGGCAATTGCCTCAGGTATAATTCTTGAGAGCAAACTTGGAACATTCTGGAACAAGTTAGTAACATAAAATGAGCACTGCATTTGGGAATACATAATTTGGTTTCAAAGTCAAATTTGCCAATATGTGATCTAAGAAGACCTTGGCTGATTCGTTCCCCTCCCCACTTTGGGCAGCAATATCTTCATCTGTAAAATGAAGAGCTTAGATCTGATGATCTCTCAGCTCCCTTGGATACCCTAAAATTCTATAACCATTTTAAAAGCACTTGAGAGAAGTTGTAGGCATTATTAACCTTCCTCCTCTCAAATCCCCACTTTCTGTGCACTTGACTTTTTATTTTTGTAGCATTTTATCATTAATTGACAGATATGTATTTATTTATTTTATTAACTTCCCAGCCATTAGAATGTAAGCTCCATAAGAGCAGGGCCTTATTGAACTTAGTGTTCCATCCTCAATGTCTGGCATTTAATAAATATTCTCATTTAATAAGTACGTATTTAATAAATATTCCATTAATGAATGATTGAATGAATCAGTAAACGTCTTCCAATGAAATAAATTAAAATAAATATGTATATAAGAAAGCTAATAGCCTTATTCTGTTTTATCCTGAAACACTTTTCCAAAAGTAAAAAACCTGCTATTGTATAATTTGAATTGTATCTAGTTAAAAAGAAGAAATATCTGGGGGCTGGCCCCGTGGCCGAGTGGTTAAGTTCGTGCGCTCCGCTGCAGGCGGCCCAGTGTTTCGTTAGTTCGAATCCTGGGCGCGGACATGGCACTGCTCATCAGACCATGCTGAGGCAGCGTCCCACATGCCACAACTAGAAGAACCCACAACGAAGAATACACAACTATGTACCGGGGGGGCTTTGGGGAGAAAAAGGAAAAAATAAAATCTTTAAAAAAAAAAAAAAGAAGAAATATCTTACAGTACCAAGAGTCAAATAAAAATTCAGTGTGCATCAGACAACGCACTACATCCTTTTCAGCACTACAACTTCCATCGTCCTGATATGTTGACAAAGAGGTTGACAGGGAAGAAACTGATCATTCATATTAAATTAAACCCTTGGTTTTAAATAGTAATATGAAGTAGATATTTTTTCTCAGATTTCCAGAAGTAGACTCTACAGTTAAAGCAATAAATATCTTTGAAATGATAAAAACACATTTTTATAGGATAAAATGTTTAATAGTGGAATAAGGGGAAAAAAGCCTAGAAATGCTATAAAACATTAAACAATTTTTTTAATTGGAGGAAAGAAGTGTTATACTCCACTATCTTTTTATGGAATAAATTCTACATTAAGGAGCAGTGGTCAGGAATCATTAAACATCTAGAGGTGTCAATACATATAAATAGAGTGGCAAAGAATACAAAAATAACCATCTGATAGAAAAAGACTAATGTTGAAACATTAAAAGTATTACATGTAAAGTAATAAATTAAAAAATTGAACATAAAACACATTTTAAATAGAAATTAAAATATACTCTGAAATAGGTTTTAGAAATTATTATATTTTATATGTATCTTCTAGACAGAGTAAATCAAAATAAAATATCAAAAACCAGTGAATATTAATTTAAAAAAAATTTTAGCTAAGGCCCTTTAAGTATATGTCGTAAATTTTTTGACCAAATTTGAATTAGAGTTTCATAGTGGGCTTAAGTTATCACACATATTGGTATTAGTTAATGAAATTAGCTAGTGAAATTTTTGACAACTTGTTTAACCAGATACTAATTAAGATCATATGCTAAATTCCTAACCACAAGCATGCATATAGATATAATGGTAGATATTATTGGCTTCAAAGTTGTAACTTTCTAAGATATAAAATCTTTTAGATAAAATAAAACATAACAGTGGGGGAAATTAAAAACAATTAAACATATGGTACGCCTGAGTCAGAACAGAATTATGTTAACTATCCAGAAGCAGAGTCATAGAAAGGAATACATTTGTTTAAAGAACATCAATGTCACAGCGACTGTAATGGAATGCATAGGCAAACAATTGATTTTCTAGCATTTATTTCTGACAAATTAATATATGGAACAAAATATGTTATATATGAAATAGTTTTAATTTGATTTTTATTTAATATGCCAATGATCTTCATGTAGCTTAGGTACTGAATTTCTAAATATTATAAGTGCACATATATTAATTTTGTTCATATTAACTTGGTATGGCAGGTAGTGTCTAACATAGCCCCCATTGGTCTCCACCTCCTGTAACTAATGCCCTTGGGGGGTGGGGCCTGTGATTTGCTTCTAGCTAATACATACAATATTGCAAACGTGTCGCTTCTGTCATAGTTTACAGAAGCAAGTCACCATAGTGGGAAGGCCCACATGGCAAGGACCTAAGGGCTGCCTCCAGCCAACAGGCCACAAGGAACTAAAGCCCTCTGTCTAATGGCTCGTGAGAAATTGGATCCTGACCACAACAGCAGAAACTGGGAAGTGGATCCTTCCCTAGTCAGGCCTTCAGCCCTGAATCCTCTTTTATTTTGAGGAAGATTAGTCCTGAGCTAATGGCCACTGCCAATCCTTCTCTTTTTGCTGAGGAAGATTGGCCCTGAGCTAACATCTGTGCCCATCTTCCTCTACTTTATATGTGGGACGCCTACCACAGCATGGCTTGATGAGCGATGTGTAGGTCTGCACCCAGGATCCAAACCGGCAAACCCTGGGCCTCTGAAACCAAATGTGCCAACTTCACCACTGCACCACCAGGCCGGCCCGCCGCCCTGAATCCTTAATTGCATTTTTGTGAGAGACTCTGCAGCAGAAGACCCAGCTGAGCTGTGCCCAGACAAAAACTGAACCACAGAAATTATGAAATAACAAATGTTTGTTGTTTTAAGCTATTAAGTTTATGGTAGGTTGTTAGGCAGTAATAGATAACTAATACATATAGACTATTAATGACACAGTGATTACTTCTAATGAGATATTAATGATGAGTTTAATAATTTCACAAGTGTTAAAATAAGATAGCATTAGAAATGCTAAAGATGTCATAAGGTTTCTATCTATTTTCTTTCATTTACTTAATTGAGGTTTATTGAAGTATGGTTTGTGCCCCCATTACAATGTTTTGGTCAAAGACAGACTGCATATACCACAATGATCCCATAAGATTAGAACCATGTAGCCTAGGTGTGTGGTAGGCTATACCATCAAGGTTTGTGTAAGTACACTCGATATTCGCCTAACAAGGAATTTCTCAGAACATATCCCCCATCACTGAGAGGCGCATGACTGTGTAATTTAAGTACAATTACATTCACCCTTTCTAGATGTACAGGTCAATGAGTTTCGACAAGTGTGGACAGCTGTGTAACCACAACACAGTCTACATATAGAATATTTCCATCATCCACAGCTTCATGTTTTTTAGAACACCTGGCTATTTTCATTTTTACTACAAGAACAATGATATTTTGCAGCCTTTTACATCCTAATTGAAATCAGAACTTCTGCTTTATTTTTGTCTCTGTATTCCACAATTAGAAAAAATATAAAAATAAATAATATAATATAATATAAATTTAGTTTAAAAAAGGATATTGGAGAACTTCCCTAAATTTGATCAATTCACTTAAAATTAGCATGAGGCCTTGGTTCTTTGAAGACAATACCTTTCAGAATACCACCAAGAAAACAAAACACCACTAGAATAAGGCAGAGGTAAAAGGTTAATTTGGCTTTCTAGAATGATTTATCCCTTTTTATAAAACATGCAGACACACATATGCAAAAATATACACATTTCTATAAAATAATAAAGCTGACCTTCATTTGTAGAATCTGCCATTACTACATGAGCCATAAAGATTATTGTACTGAGGAGGCAAAATGCTTTAGCTACACTGAAACAAATGCATCTTGGTGCAGTGATAAAAACAACAGGATCTGTTAGAAATTGGTTGCAATTACTATCTGGACTTTTGAACAAATCTGTTTGCATCATTACAAGGAAATGTTTTGGGTTTTTTGTTTGATTTTTTTCCTCCAGGTAAAAGAATTTTTCCCTTCAGATGTTGGAGCATGATTTTGTTGAATTATATCTGTAAGCAGAATCATGGTTCTGTATGGAAGAATTTGCTGTTCCTAGGGCAAGTTATCCAGTATTGGGGGATCCATATAATAATGGCTAGTCAAGCAAGTGTGTTTATAGGTTGCGTAACCAATTAGCAACATATGGAATATAATATGTCACTCTCTGATAAAAGAATTTACAATGAATTGAGAAAAGTATTTTTTAAATCAAGTCAAATATTTCAACAGTTATTGAGAGAACCAATACAGAAATACCTTACAAATATTTTGCTATCCAAGTGCAGAGGGGTGCATCTTTTTGCTCAGTCCAGTCAACTGCATAGCTCTCAAACTATAGCAAACTCACACCAAATACAACTCTAATCTCTTTTGCCTTGAAAGAATGGGAGCCTGAATCGCCTCCTCTGCATTGCATTCTGTGGTTTCCGAGAGCACAGGTGATGCCAAATCACTGAGTAGACCTCTGTAACTTTCAACTGCATCAGAAGGAAGCCAAGTAGAATTTACTGGAAAATATACAGAAGTGAGAATAAGGGAAGTGATGGTATTGTAAAATTTAGAGAAGAATCTCACAGATATAGCACTGTTTTGGCTTCAGTTTATTCTTGCAGTATGCATGTCATGAGCTTCTACAACTAGTTTTTGTCTTAGGTATGGAAAGCTGAGAGAGATTTATAAGCATTCATTTATGTGGAAAATATATTTTTTTTAAGTATAGCTCTTATTTAGCGATCATTGCTTATTGAGCTCTAGCATTGAAAATGAAGATGTACTTTCATGTGCTGTCTGGGAAATAGTGAATTAGAACAGAGAAAACTATCAACCGAATATCACCATTTAAATAAAATATTCTATTTTACTTGTTTCTTTTAAAAGTTTTTTCTTCCTTTGAAGAAAGGGAATCATGACAATGAGCACATGAATTATCAGCACTCTTTAAGCAGCTTGAAAATCTGCTTAAAAACAACTTGTAATAGCATACATTTTATAACCATAGTTTCCTTTTATTTTCTTGAATGAGAAACATCAATAATAATAATAATAGATAAATAATAACTAATAGCTAACACTTATTGTTCCAGGCATTGTGTGAAGTAACTTACTTAGGCCATATAAGGTGCATTTTTATCTCCATTTTATGAATGAGGAATCTGAAGCACAGAGAAGTTGTATAACTTGCCAGTGGTTCTCTGGGCAGTAATCACAGTGATTGTGACCGGTGGGATTCCAGAGCAAGCTGTCTACTTCCAAAGCCGATACCCTTAATCTTTATCAAATGTGTATGAGTATACAAATAATTACTCCAAAATGACACAATAGGGCTACTCATTTCTATTAGAAAATATTTTTAAAATAGAAAAACATGCTACCTAGTAAACTTTTACAACTCATGCCTCAATCAACTAATTTAATTAAAATGTTAGTTATAATTGACTAAATGTCCATACTCCTCTAAATTTAACTTCTAACTTCATCAGAGAGCATTCATATTTTCTTGATAAGGTATATCACTTTTTAATAATTGTACCTTGAGGCTATTAAGTTATTATGGCTTTTATTAAAACCTGTAATTAGGAAAGCCAAAGTATCTTGAAACATTCCGTTTGTATTATTAGTAAAACTCCTTGAAACGTAAGATGGCATTTATATCTGGTGAACAGGTTGAAGATGAAACTGTAAAATACTGCAAGCGCTCTGCTTCAGAGTCCTTATAGCAGTGCTCCTGCTGAGCGTCTGTGTTGAGGAGTCCGAGTCCGCTGTGATGACCGAGTGCTAAAATATGAAACCAACCTATTGGCAATTTAGAATTGTATGCTGATTCCCTTTGTGAATATTTTCAGCTTCAACTTCCAATTTTAATTTACTCCACTGAACAATTCTCCCATTAAAAACTCAATAAATTGCTAGACCGCTATAATAAAACCTTCAAACATTTTGCCTCCAAATATGGTATTTGTTTCGAATAAACTTTTGGTACAGAAGCCATGTTAATTCCTGTGCTATAAAATGTGAATCATTTTTTAACTCCCTGTGAACCTCCAATAGCCTAAACAAAGTAAGGAGGAAAAAGACCTAATTAAATAAACAGATGAAGAAAGAGGCTGGAACATGTTTTATATGTGCATATATTATATACATACTAAATAAACACTCCTATATATATAAAATTAATTTATATGTGTACATACAAGTTAATGTAGTCTGGGTCAACAAAATGCTATTTCTTTGGCAAATTTATTTAACAAAATGTAGCATATGACAAAAAAATAATCAAAAGACATGTACTCTGGGGGCCAGGCTGGTGGCGCAGCGCTTAAATTCGCATGTTCTGTTTCTCGGAGGCCAGGGGTTCACCGGTTTGGATTCCGGGTGCGGACATGGCACCGCTTGGCAAAAGTCATGCTGTGGTAGGCGTCCCAGGTATAGAGTAGAGCAAGATGGGCATGGATGTTAGCTCAGGGCCAGTCTTCCTCAGCAAAAAGAGGCGGATTGGCAGTAGTTAGCTCAGGGCTAATCTTCCTCAATAATAATAAAAAAAGACATATATTCTGGCTACAACGATTCTGCCATGTCATGTAATTTTAATTTCCTCACAAGAAAGTTACAGCAATGCATCTCAGTCTGTAAGGAAAGAATGGCAACTCAGCCTATTTTCTTTTCAGCCAGCTCTTAGGTAGAAAGGGGTGAATGGTTTTAAATCTAACTAATTTTTAATTTTTATAAGTATTTTATTAGCTTTCCTCTAGGTTTTAAAAAACATTTTTGGTGAATAAGTTACTAAATGGCATATTTACATGAGCAGTGTTAATTACATGTTGATTAAAACATAATGATACATGATTGAGATGATGGAAAAAAAATAAATGTCACCTTTTTCTGTGCTTTTTTCAGTTTCCAAACGATGTAGTCTATCACTGGTTGATTTTTCTAGTGTTCTTCTATACTAGTTTTTTTTTAATTATCCTTTGTATTGCCATCATTTTTTCCTACAAGATCATATTGAATTATTTCTATTCTGTTATTGTTTTTATGCTCTCATTTTTTTTTCAAGTTTCTTTTTTCTATCAGTGATGGAAATATTTGAAGAAACAATTCTCTGAATCTTCCTTTTGGTTTGAGTATATTAGGTAGTGATTGAAAAATATCAATTGCAAAGAAGTCAAACAACTGATACTCAATCATTTTCCATCTTGGGAACTCAAGTGTATTGTTAGTTACTTCTGTAGGCTTTCCTGTTGTTCCTTTTATTCTACTTTGGGAATTTTCATAACCCTGATTCTTCTTTTGTTTTCAGTGGGAGGAAAATAGCAGCCGATATATTCATCACAAAGAGAGATTGTTGATTTGAGAGTTTTTTTCCTTATACCCATGGATGGCACTTTCTTTATAAACATGATAGATCTGCAAAATCCCAACGTCTCCACCATTAATTGTCCATGATACTATTCTAAAAGCAGATTAAAAATTCTTTGGGATGATTCAAGAATATTGGCTTATTGTTATGAAGTTTTACACATCAGCCTAAGAGTGTCATATCATACTCTCTCATCATTTTGCTAATCCGTGGCAAATAGATTTTGGAGGTTTTCTCAAGTTTTCTGACCTCTTCAATCAACAATTTATTATATCAGTAGTGCAGTCACCTCCATAGGGCAGGAGTGCAGGACATGAAGTGTAAGTTCCACTTTATGATATATGTTTGTACCATTTCTTAGTAATGTTCACTAAAGGAATATTTTTTCTTCCCTTTATTGATTCTACTGCTTCTCCCACTATTGAAATCCTATCACCAAAGAATTCACATAAAAGGTAACATATATCAGTATAAACGTTTCTTTTTCCTTGACAGATCAAATGAGGCCGTTGTATGTTTGACAGAGTAAACATCATTGAATTAAATGAAGCAGTTATGAAGCATAGGGACATATAAATTGAAGTCCGTGCTTTAGAAGGAAAATAAAAGTAATCTGTTAATGTCTCCAAAATCAGTGGTGTAGAGTAATTTTTGGACTTGAAAACACTCGTATGCCTCATATATGTTATGCTGTGCTCCATGCATGAATTATTTAGAAGATTTATATGCCTCATGAATTCTGCATGTGAAAGTTAAGATAAATCCAATGTGATAGGAGTAGAAATGATCAGTTATATATAACAAGTAATTTTTGAGGTCTGCAGAGAAGAGAAAATATATGAAGACATATATGGAGAAAGATTTACATTTTTTAATCCACTAAAATTAGAATAGTTCTAGTGCATACCTGTACTTTTATTATTGCCTCCAAATTACAAGAGCCCCAACTGATCTTGCTTTTTTACTATTGACTTCATTTTTTGTTACACACCAGCTTATGCTCTAGTCTGCAGTCAATAGAACAGATTACTTGTGATATACAGATAGGGCATAGGGTGGTCCTTCAGCTTGAGATAATCTACAAACAAAACATCTCTCCTCTTTTAACTTAGACTCAGTATTGCATAAATTAACTTTTATGGTTTTATGGCAGCAATCACTTCCTAAAGTAGTTAACAATCTCCTCTATATCTTCACAATCCTGCAGAAGCCACTCTGCATTTGCTCTCAGCCAAAGCCAGCATAAGCTTTTCAAAACAAAGATAATGTCACCTCATGCTTCAATAGCTTCCAATTGTTCCTACTTAAGACTCATGGCATCTGGCCATCTTCTTTTTCTTTATTGATATTCTGGTTCACTTAAATGATTGCTTCACAACCTAAAGATAAAGTCTGCCTCACTAGCCAAATAGTTGATATCAAACTTGGTGAATTCAAAGCTCCACGTAGACAAATACCCTCATGTCTTAGCCTTTTGAGTTCTTTGATCCTTGGATTCTTCAGTTTCCATGACCATATCTGAATACGGTCATCTTTGGAAACTCTTCTAGTCTGATATCTTTAATTCAAACATTCAAACATTTAGTACAACTATGCATCTAATCTTTTCCCTTTGTTTCCACTGTACCCTACTTACTAACCTCAATAAATATCATTCATTTTGGGGGTCCTTAAATATCTCCTAATATGTCGGTCAGCACCATGTTTAAAAATTCAACCTGTGACTGTTTATTAAAAGGCAAGTTCAAGTCACTTATGTGTGTTGTTATTTCTGATATATTTCGACTTTTTCCATGTTATTTTGTATTTTCTTTGTCTAACATTTTGGTTTGTATTTTTTTCTGATCTTACCTTCCTCTGGATGCACAGGTTTTCTTTATTATTCTTCTTTTTAAAAACACTATATTTCAATTTTTACATGTTCCTTATAAATTACTAATGTGCATATTTGCCTATGATAAAATGAAAATGAATCAATATACTTATCACCTTCTGAACCATAAAATATTTTATCTCAGATCTTCTCCTTTGGTATTTAGTGTTATTTTTTGCGTAGTGTGTTCTCTCTGACCTCATTAATTTTTAAATTCTCCAAAATTAATCATTAATTTTTCAGGAAATGAATAATAAATAAGCTAATATATTTATTAATTCCTTAACTTACCATTCCTTTTTCCTGCACGTGACTTCTTCCTTTTGTTTTCTGTGAAATTTATCTTTTAGTAGTTTTTTTAAAGGAAATTCTGAGTATAATCTGAAAGCTCTTTATTTTTTCTAATTGTTGTATGATAATCTAGATGGACACAGAAGTCTAATGACAGCTAGATTTTCCCTCAGCTATTCTAACATGTTAATCACTTGTCTTCAGGCATCTATTCTTGTTAATGAAAACTCTTCTGTCAATCTATCGAAGTTCGTTTGATTTTCTCTAAATTTAATATTCTGCATTCTCTATAATGTATATGGGTAAGGACTGGATTTTTATAATGTTTGGAGATTGGTTCACAGCCAATGTAAGGATTCAGTATTCTCTCTAAACCTATAAAACGTTCAATACTATTTCTTACAATTTTGCTTACACGTCTTTCTCTCCATTTTTCCTCTGGATTTTCTTATTATGTCCTTAACACTTTTAACATCTTTTCTATTTTTCTACCTTTAAAAATCGCTGTACTACATTACCTGGTTTATTTTTTGTTGTTACTGCCCTCGAGTTGGTTCCAACTCCTAATGACCCTGTGTACAGCAGAGCAGAACCCTGCCTGGTCTTTTTGCACCATCCTCTCACCTTCTTGTGCTATATTAGACAGTGCTCTGTTGCTATTCATAGGGTCTTCGCGGCCAATTTTTTCATAAGTGGGTAGCCATGTCCTTCTTCTTAGTCTGTCTTAGTCTGGAAGCTCCATTGAAATCTGTCCACCATGGGTGACCCTGCTGGTATTCGAAATAACAGTGGCATAGCTTTCAGCAACACAGCAACACACAACCACCACAGTGTGACAACCAACAGATGAGTGGTGTGGGTTCCTGACCTGAAAACAAGAACCATGGCGGTGAGAGCATTGAATCTTAACCACTAGACCACCAATATGGTTTATTACCTCAAATCTATTGTATAACTCTATATATTTTAAAAGCTATTTTAAATTTTTTTAATTACCATATTTTTCATTTTAAAAGTTATATTGAGTTATTCAAATATTTTAATGTTATCCATGAATGAATAAAAAAGTACTTATGATTCTATGTCTTTTTCATGTATGAATATATTTAATAGTTTCATCTTTAGGTTTTTTATTATATTTATTTTCTGAAAGTGCTGAATCTCCTTTTTACAGTAGTCAACTCTCCCTCAAGTTAGTTTATTTCCTTATGATGTGACGTTTTTATTTTTGAGCTCATCTTTGAGGGACTATGCCTTTTTTTGTTCCCCCATGTAGAGAGTTCCATATGCCTTGATTCTAGAAGCATTCCTTCAAAATCAGTTTACTGCTCTGGCTTACATTATTCTAAGATAGCAACTGAGTTTGGGCATGTCATAGGTCATTGTTTTATTTTGGTGTTGGGTGCCTACTCCAGAATAGAAATGGAATTCATGAGTAATTCAGGCTTGGATTTTCTATTTCTCATGACTATCTTTCCTCCCATGACTTCAAGTGTGGATCAAACAGTCAGTTTTCTAGTGTTTGAGCACAGCAGGCTTTGCTCTGGCTGCCTGCTTCTGCTTGGCTAATGCTACATCTTCTCTTCCAGGTAGTGTTTAAAACTTGTATGCAAGTTACTAATCATATCTCCACAGACCATAAAGGTTTAACATACACATATAAATCGGCTCCCTTTTGGTTTATAGAATCAATGGGTTTCTTTTATTTATTTAAAATATGATTTTATGTTGCTTTTATGTTTTGTGTCCTATTGAGTGGGATTTTCCTTATTATACCACAATTGGTTACTAGAACCTACAACTGGGAACAAATAGACAATAATTATCCTGTATTATAAAAAAGGACTGAAGCAATTGTGTAGACTGGCATCTCTTTCCCTGATTGGATATTAGCTTATGCATCCTACTGACTGATCTATCCTCTAAGCTTATTATTTGAACTTGGAAAAAAAGAGAATCATTGGAAAGGAGAATGTAGATATGAGAAAGCCATGGAACAGCTAGCCTTACTCTTGCTTAGAATGCTAAGGAGGAGGAAATCTCCCAGCGGTCAAGTAGACCCTGTGAAGAGGGTCCACTTTGGAATCACTTATGATCCGCCACTCAGGAGGCTGGCTGCCGAGCAAAGCTGCTGTGGTGTAGACAGGTGTGGAGCTGAAGAGGGCATGCTAGAATACATTTCTTACATCAGGAAACTGTGTGGAGGGTCCTTTGCCTGTAGGGTGCCCTGAAGTATTTGCATATGTCATTCATGTGATAAACAACTTTCTGTTCCCTGTCTCACAGGAAACACAGATACCAAGCTTGTCTTAACCAAAAGAGAAACAGCAGCAAATAAGGGTCCACAATAGTGGACAAATGAATTTGCAAAAATACTTGCCTCTCAGATCTACTCCTCCTTCCCACATGAACAGCCAGAGGAGTGGCCACCAGAAAAGCGAGAAGGAAGGCAAGGAGTTGGAGGGGGAGTCATCTCAGGAAAGAAAAACTCTCTACCTTTCCTCCCCCAAGTCCCTCCTGCTAAAGCCTGGCCACTGCTGATGAGAGAGAGAAAAGCTAATATTAATTGAATATTAATATTAATATTAATTGAACATGGAGTAGATTTTTAAACTTGACTAGACCTCTTACATACTCGAACATGAACACAAAGCAATGGAGACTGCCCAAAATGTAGTTAAGGGAAAGGAAAAGGAGATTCAATGAAGCATGATAGAAGGCAGTAATTGGAGAGAGAAATTAAAATCAATTCCTTTTGATGAATTGTGCAATAAAGCAGTTACGTATGTTTTTGTACTGGGAGTGAGGCCTGTCTTTGTCAGCTCAGCCCTCTTTATTGATGGCATGTCATTTATTTTATAAATGAAATCATCTTCAGTGCAGCGAGAAAAGCATTTTGCAGATTTTTCCAGTCAAAACGTTGATTTATATTAAGAAGTACATTTCTGAAACCCATTGGAAGTTAAAAATATTGAACTTTTAAAGGAAGGGAAATGTATGATAAAGCATTTATTGCCAGGAATATGTGTGTGTTCTTCAGCTGTAAGAACCAGCTACAGAGACATGGAGTGTCCTTTCAGTTCGACTAGTAGTCTCACAGTTTTACACTGAGCTGGTTACTTATCTATGCTTTTCTTTTCTTCTAGTGTGTAGACCCAGACATTTGGTCCATTTGTCTTTCTAATTGCTTAATGTCAATATTCTGCCTGAATTCTCTCCACAAATCCCTATTTTTTCTTTTCAGCTTTCTCCAGATACAAGCACATGAATCTATTTTTAAAATTTTTTTAATGTGGAATGTGATAATAGTACCTATGTATAATGACAGAGATTAACAAAAGTGACAATCAGAAAGTGGCAGACACTGCTAAACATATTAGAAAAATAGCTTATTAAAATGAAAGTAATACTGTAGTAGATTAAGAATATGTGATTTGTATCCTAATTTCCCTATTACTAATGTGCTATGGGTGAACCTGAATTCAACTCTTAGCTCCATATTCACTTGTAGGTAACTTTAGACAAATCATGACACTTTTGAGTCATGCATTGATTTATGGTGAGCAGCAAAGTGTGTGTGTGTGTGTGTGTGTGTGTGCACGCATGTGAGAAAAAGTAAGGGGGAGGAGAGTGTGTGTATATTTAGATATATAGATAGATATTTAGATAGTGCTTTTAGGGCAAGGAACGTGATAAATAGATGTACAATAAAGGGTACATGAATAAAGGGTAAATAAAGGTTTGTTTTCTACCAGCACTTCTTGACTCCTCTCTTTGAGTCAAGAAGCAAGAAATTCAGATAGGCATCACCCAAAATAGGGCAGGCTTTTGGGAACAAGGTGAACTCTTTTGGAGCCACATGTCCTCTAATAGACAAAAGAAGCAAGAGAACCGTCATTTTCTTGGAATAATAGATGATGGAATCTCCCCCAATTCATGCAAGATATAGACTAGCCACTGGCACTGACAATTCCAAATGATAAGGATCCAAGCCAGATATGAAAATAGGTTTTCTCAAATACGACCGTTGGTTTTCCCATAATGGGACCACAAGGATTATCATTTGAATGTTACAGGTTCTCATGGCGTTTCTCAACACATCCAACCAATATTTATTAAGTACTTATTGTGTACAGTGATTTTAATTGCTCCTGAACTGACTAGACTTTATATCCTCAGCATCACTATTTACTATTGTATCTGTTTCTTCTCTTAAATATTTTTTACCTGAAGTATTTTTCAACCTGATTCTACATCTGTTCTCTAGTTACGTAACTTTCAGCTTCATAGGTCATAGAAAGGCCTATTCTCAATAGTCACCGTATTATTATGGGTTATGGATGTCTTTATTCTGGATATCACATAACTTCAAATTTCTTCACTGGTAATTTTCCTATTGCTTTTTTTGTTTTTTTTAAGTTTCACAAATTGTTGGCCCTTACACAAATTTTTTCTTACAAATTTGCATAATATGTATAAAATTTTTGCAGAGTAGAAATGACTAATTTGCATAGTAGGACTGATAGAGCCTAATCCAAATTGAATTAAGCTTTTGTAACCTCCCAATCAGTAGTTTCTCCCTTTCTCCCAGATCCTATTTTGTCATCCGTTACTCAGCAATTCCCACTGACCTAAGGATGTTCTTTCAAGATCTTCACTTCAGATTAACTATTTAGCAAAAAGTACCTGAAAAAATGTTTGCAAATGGAGAATTACTCTCTCTTAATGCTGAATCATCTCTGGGCAGAGACCCATAAGGTTAGACATGGATATTAAGGGAACAGGTAGATGATTTAAAGGATAACAAAACATTCTAATATGCACGGAAATTAGCTATGTATTTACAATTGAAGTTCCCCAAAGGCCACTTCATTTTGTCAATGTGATCCCAAGGCCATGGTAGCTAAGGTATATTTGCTTTTACCAAATACTTGAGAATTTAAAATATATACCTAGGACTCTGTACTCCTAGGTCATTTCCACTTTGATTACAGCACACACACAGGTCCTGAAATTTTCATCATCACAGATTTAGGTCTTTATTTTTTGTTTGTTTGTTTATTTGTTTGTTTGTTTTTGAGAAAGATTAACCCTGAGCTAACTGCTGCCAATCCGCCTCTTTTTGATGAGGAAGACTGCCCCTAAGCTAACATCCATGCCCATCTTCCTCTACTTTATACATGGGACGCCTACCACAGCATGGCTTTTTGCTAAGCAGTGCCATGTCCATACCCAGGATCCGAACCTGCGAAGCGCGTGCTACCGAGAAGTGGAACGTGAGCACTTAACCGCTGTGCCACTGGGCAGGCCCCAGATTTAGGTCTTTAGAAAATTACTGTTGAAATGTAACCATGTTAATTAGGGGTAATTGAATTTATTGATAGCATCTTAAACACTAGCACATTAAGAGAATTTTAATTACAGGCAAAACTGCAGCAGTATGTTCTTAAATTTGGAAATTAAAGTAAAAAAGTTATGATATTGACATATATTGGTGGGATAAATAACTCAATTTGAGAAAGTGGGAAAATGACAAGCATGTAATTTGCCCAGGCTGCTCCTTGGAACAAGAGCTCATTGAAGGACAAGTCTTGTGTTCCTGGAGGTGGAGGGGAGTGAGGGGAGTGGGGTCTGGTGTTGAGGACACCCAGTACCAAAATGAGGAAACAGAAGCAGGAATCAAAAATTACTATCCTCTAATCCATCTATTTTCCTTCCAGGTCCTGTCCCTGGCTCATGCCTCTTTATTGTTACTGTTTTAAGCTAGCTCAGGAGCCACTGGTTTTGATCAGATTTTCTTCCTTTCCTGGTCTACCTTGTTTATGATCCTATCTCTATTATCTGAAGTCATGAAGCTAGTGCTTTGATTTCTGACAATTCTCCATGTCCCTTTGTCTCCCCCAGTCTATTTCTTCTTCTATTTCTATGTTTCTGTCTCTCTCCCTATATATTTCCCTCTCTCTCTGTCTCTTTCTCCTTGTACATTTCTCTCTGTCTCCACAGACACAAACACACAGAATACAAAATATAGATAAACCTCAATGGACACTGCAGTGCCATTGGGTTACTAAGAATGGACACCTTTGATATCTCAAGCCTGAACAGATTAGGAGACAGCAATAATTATTTGTACCTAGGGAGAGGAAGCTGAGTCAGAGCCACACTTTAGATGAAAGCACCCAGTTTGTAGCGACCCTTCACAGAAGTCAAGGGAATGATTACTTCAGCCTTACTTTCCTATCTAACTCTCATTTCCTGCATGTGCTCCCCATTGGCTGGCCCCCATCCCCCAGAAGCTATAGAGCAACAGACCCCAATGGCATAGCCACAAGCAATTACTGAACCTTAGAGGGACATCGAGAGGAGCAAACGGAAGATCTCTGGTACAGTGCAACATTGTTCAAATGAATGAATATTTTCAACAGTTATTTCACAGTATTCAGGCATTTTTTCCACCAAATTCAAAATAAAATTGTAATAGATTTCCCTTTTATCATAATCATCCAACGTATTTGCTCATCATGTTTGTTCACAAATATATATTATTGGGCAAGAATATCCAGAGTATATATTCAGTAATGAATCGATAAACTTCACTGGAGGAAAACAATTCCATACACAATAATAGCCTTTTCATTGGTTCAAAGAGCTTGATTGTGCTCACTCATTTTTGGGAATACATCAGGAGAAATTCTACCAAGGTATCTAATCCAAGAGAGTCAGGTGATCAAAAGAGCAGAACACCTAAATTAGCTCCTTGTTCATGCTATATTAAATATTTCAATAGCATGTCAAAGAAAAAAATATTGTATGTGAAATAAATTTTTAATTTTACACAAAAAGAGAAATTTATTTCTTTCTTCTTATTCTGCCCCCCATCATGTCCTATGCTCTAAATACATTAGTCATAAATCAAAGATTAAAAGGAAAAGACAGCCAAATAAACAATTTGATTTAAACTGATTATTTCTCTGGTGTTGTATGTGATAAGGTTCCAAGATTCATTGTCCACTTAAAGTTTAAACTAGTTGTGTATTTCTCTAGCACCAAGAAGAGCAAGAGCAAGGTTCCAGATTTTGATTGTTGTACTATGGCTGTATAAGTTACTAAGATTTGAAAACGAGCTTCAAAAATGGAATTATACTACGCGAACACTCCGTACAATTTTTTCAACACTTCCTTCAACCTAAAATAATTAAAAAATAGAAAGCTTGAAATCAACAACAACAAAAACTACCAAAACCAAATGTCTTAGTACTGAATTACCTCTAATAATATTCGAGTTAAAAGTATTATTTGCAAAGGTACAAATCTTCTGACTATAATACCTTCATTTTGAGAATGTGTAAACAGAAAAGTTATGAATTCATTTAAAAAAATCCCCTTGCAGGAATACTTACTCTAAAAGTCTAGAAAAATGAGAACAAAAAATATTGAACTAACCACTTATAAATTTCATAAGCTCTGCTGCATATTTGATATGAGGTTCTGGAGTTTGATTTTTCTGGTCTTTTGAGAAGAGAAATATGTTTGTGTCAGATTTTGAGATGGAATTTTTCTTGCATGAGACAAAAAAATAGAATTATATTGGAAACGCTATTTTAGGAAACAATTTTAATAATAATTGACCATGAAATATAATAAAGCAAAAACATCAACTTGGTTGTCAGTGACTTAAATGACTGCCATCAAGACAGTCAGTTTTTTTGACAGCAGAGTGAATATATAAATTGCGTATTTATACCCACTATATATTTTTGGAATAAAAATTCCCTCTATTCATCCCTTTTCTTAACCTAGAAAAATGAATCACTTAGAGCATTATAGTGAAAGAGCATGGTCTCAATTCTTTTACTATTTACCTTTTTTAACTTGAAGCAGGTAGTTTAACAATTAAAAGACTCTGTGCCTTCCTTTTAAGATTAAAGTAATGAAATTAAACTTCACTATAGGATTGTCAAGTGACTTAAAGGAAAAATATAAGAGAACTAGTTATAAACTGAAAGAGCAATGCTGGTGTTACTATTACTGCTTATACTTCTGTAATAATATACAAGAATAACAGTGATAACATTTATGCCAACTAACGTGAGGCAGAGTGGAGAAAAATATTGTTTCTTGCACTTGTGCCCTTTGGACTAGTTTCAGGATTAGCTTAGAGATGTGTAACCAAAAATTTATGAAATATTCACCTCAAAATTCCAGGTAAAATTCACCTGAAACTTTTCACTCCATGATCGGAAGAAGTCCAAAGCATTCTCCTCCGTATTTACAAATTCCCAGGGACACGTTTTCAAACTACTGTCTGCTCCCAGCATCCGTGTTCTCACAAGCCAACTATCTTTTGCCTGCATCAGCCAGCAAGCAGAATTTGCTCCTGCTATTCTTTGGTATGCAAACACAAACACACACACTCACACATAACACACAAAATCACATACAATCGAATCACATCAAGTATTCTGGAATAGAATAAAATGAATCTTTACGGATCACACAGATGATTCATACTGTACACAGCTAGTGTCTTCCTATCTTTTTTCATTCCCTCAGCCCCTTATTCTTCCCTAGGTTCTCTTCTCTAAAGGATCAATATTTTGTTGGTTATGGTCAAACTCTTTGAAAACTTAGGGTTTCCATACTAAATATTATATTATATTTATGTATAACAATATATGTATATATACACAATTATTTATAAATGTATGCACACATATAAATTTCATGTGTATGTGTATAATGTTTTTGTTTTGGATGAATTATGGTGCCAGCAGTTGAGGTAAAGTATCTTCTTGATAGAATCATCCAAGTTTGGGTGGTGTGCTGGTCACCTGATGAGTATTCAGCCCCATGAGAGAAGCCTGGGTACCATCTTAAACTTAATTCAGATGAGAATTCTTTTAAAAATATGTTATAAATTATCGCTGTCTATGGGAGAACGTTTTCTAATTCCATTTTAAGTATCAGCTTTCCAATTATTCACAAAGTAGTGAATAGCTAGTGAGTAGTGAAATAGCAACAAAAAATTCCCTTTATGACTAGTGGAGGGTTTTCCTTAGAGTCATATTTGACTTTAATAATGCCATTTATATCATTCGAGCTTCAGATGTCTCCAACCTATTGTAGTATTTTATATCCATATGCTTTGTCCCTGTGCTTACCATTGCATTGTACATTGTGGCTTTCAAGTACAATTGTTGGGAAAATAGAAGCCATTGTAGATATTTCAAAGAGGAAGGATTTTTATATTAATTGAGGCCTAAGACATGTTGGCAGTGTTAGGAAAGTGACAGTCAGAGAATCCAGCACTGTGTTCAAGAAATCAGGAAAGCAGTATAGAGTTTCTTCAAAAAATTAAAAATAAAACTACCATATGGTCCAGCCATCTCACTTCTGGATCTATCCAAAGGAAACTAAACTATTATCTCGAAGATATATCTGCACTCCCAAGTTCATTGCAGCATTATTGACAATAGCCTAGTTGTGGGAATAACCCAAGAGTCTGTCAAAAGATGAATAGATCAAGAAAATGTCGACAGCCTGCCTTAAAAAGGGAGGAAGCCTTGTCATTTGTGACAATGTGGATGAAACTAGAGGGCATTATGCTAAGTGAAATAAGCCAGATAGAGAATGACAAATACTGCATGTTACCCTTTATATATGAAACCTAAAGAAGAGAAAAGTCAAATGCATAGAAACAAAGTAGAATGGTGGTTACCAAGGGATGATAGGTGGTGGAAATAGAGGTTGATAAAAGGGTTCAAACTCCAGTTATGAGTAAGGTCTGAAGATCTAATATATAACATGATGACTGTAGCTGATAACGACTATATTGTACAATTGAAATTTACTAAGCATGTAGAACTTAATGATCTCACCAAAAACAACCAGCAAATAAGTGAGGTGATGGATGTGTTAATTAACTCGATGGGGAGAATCCTTTCACAATATATACATATATCAAATCATCACATTGTATACTTTAAATATCTTACAGGTTTTTTTTTTTTCCAATTTTACATCAAGAAAGCTGGAAAAAAGAAATTTTGCACAGCTCTTAAGTGGTGGAGCTGGGTTTCAAACTCATGCAGCCTGGATCCAGACTCCACACTTCAACCACTAATCCTTACTGACAGAAACTGTTCTCTCAAATTACATCTTAAAAACTTTACAACATATTATGCTTATAGAATAATGTCAGTACACTGACATACACTAAGCTGCTATAAATGGCAGTTTAACAAACTCCTCCAATGGGGCAAACTTCATGAACACTGCAGAGACATCAAGCTCTTCGTGAGGTAAAGAGAAAAAGAAAGAATCTTCAGAAACCTTGAGAATTAGGAGGCAGGTTTGAGCCATTCTGATATAGGGTCCTCCCAAAAGTTGTGTAGATATCCCCTTTTCTTAATGCGTGAATCTACTTAAAATAACTATCACTGATGACTTGGAACATTTAAAGCTATGTGACACATAAAAGGAAAAAGCAATCAATATTTTGAACTGTTCGATAGATACAGCGTAAAAATGGCAAAGGAGCCCCACATGTATTTCAAGAAGAGAAAAACAGTTGGGAAGCCCATTGAACAATGAAGCTAGAGCTATTTCAAAAGCTGATTCTTAATTGTGTATCATTCATTGATTGCTAGTTGCCCTGGAGTTCTAAATTATCAGACTCCAGATAAAATCCTCACATTGTGAAAAGGTTTTGCTATTATAAACTAAATTTCATAATCATGTGTTTTTTTTTTTTCTTGCCTGCATTTATTTTGGTCATGTTGCCAATTAACATAAGGAGTTATTTCCTCCTAATAGTAAAATAGATTCTTTGGTAGAGACATGCCAAATGTGTGTTTTAGAATGCTTGTAACAGCTAGAAAAATAACCCTATAACTCTTTGTTTCATTGTTTCTCATCTTTTTTTTAGTATTCTCACATTTTACAAATTTAAAGAACTACCCTTTTATAGTTTCCTTAGTTTAAATTTCCAGACGTTAATGGAAATACTAAAACAAAATATGATGATAAAAATGGTTCTTAAATAATGCCCAAGAGAGCTCCTAAGACTGACTTTATCTATTCCTTGCAGGCGCAGCCTTAACATATCATAAGATGTGAACTCTATTTAGCTGACACTTTGGTGGTGTAAGTGTTTTTCACAACTAATCAGCACCTGAATAATCAAAGGTGTGTACCATCCATCAGCTTTAATGAAGCATTAAAATACTTTAATGGAACTTAGGGTAATTAGAAAGTCTCTTACGCAGTTCATCTACTAACAAGAACATTTCAGGATTAATAATAATGAAGCGAATTTTCCAACAACGAATGGGCCCTTACTTTACTTCAGCAATC
Organism: Equus asinus; assembly: GCF_041296235.1. Lineage (NCBI taxonomy): Eukaryota > Metazoa > Chordata > Mammalia > Perissodactyla > Equidae > Equus > Equus asinus. The sequence goes on from NC_091798.1 coordinate 68,624,518, forward strand.
CCATTTGCAAAACTAGAATTGTTTTATGTGTTTCAAGGGAATGTTGCCTATAATTAATGATTAAACTGTTATGAAGTATTAATAGCACCTTAGTTGAAATTATAAGCCTGTTGTTTTTCCTTAAGGATCAGTCATAAGAGAGAAAAGAAAAAGTAATACAATTCTCCAAAGATTCAAAATTACACTTGAAAAAATCTAGTGCCTCAGAGAAGACATTTTACCCTAAAGATTGATATTTATCTAATAATGCCCTCAAGACTATTGTAACAGGATAAAATTTACTATGTATTAACAAATAGGTTGTATATTATAATTTAACAAAATTAAGTTGGTATGATGGATAGTCAACATTATTTTCATAACTACTTGAAAATCAACCACTTCTCCAATGATGAATATTAACTCAACTGAAAAGCAGAATTATCAAATGATCTTGTTGAGCCAGATGTATTGACAGTATCTCGGCAACTGATTTTCTACTGAGTATCTGTTCTTTCTTTGTTTCCTACTTATAGAACCTCCATTATATTTTGGGTGGCAACATACTTATGCAAAAAATGAAATTTCCCAACCTAGCGTGTGGCTGAGGAGATGATAGAAGTATGTGGAAAATTATTCTGCAAAGACTATGCCCTTTTGCCCTTCTCCCCTTTCTCCTACCTGAGGTTTGTAACGGGAGCCCTGGGAGTTATTTTTCCTAATTGAATTGACCTCTGTGCCCCAAGATGGCGGAACAGAGAGAGGGAAAGAGTCTAGGTCTCTGAATAAGCATGAGACTTCTCACAGGCTCTGGACCTCTCACCTCAACTTATTTTATCTGACAGAGAAATAAGTGCCTGTCTTGTTTAAGCAATTTCAATATTTTTACTGAATATAAATTATGAGATAACGTGACTTAAGAAAATTAAATGTTAGACCAATTTTAAAAAAGCAAAGATTTATTTAAATAATAAGTAAATGAATTTAATAGTATATTTAAAAATAGACAAATAAAAAATCAATATAATCTTAAAATCAATATAATATGTTGAAAAATTTAACTTTTAAATTTTACCTATTTGTTGATTTTTTTATTAATTTATAGCATTACGTTAATTTCTGGTGTCCATCATTATATTTTGATTCCTGTGTAGATTATATCATGTCCACCACCCAAAGACTAATTATAATCTGTCGCCACACATATGTGCCTAGTCACCCCTTTCACTCCGCCTCCCCCCTTTCCCTCTGGTAACCATCAATCCAATCTATCTCTATGTGATTGTTTGTCATTGTTTTTATCTTCTATTTGTGAGTGAGATCGTATGGTATTTGACTTTCTTCCTCTGACTTATTTCACTTAGCGTAATACCCTCAAGGTCCATCCATGTTGTCACAAATGGAATGATTTCATTATTTTTTATGGCTGAGTAGTATTCCATTGTGTCTATATACAACATCTTCTTTATCCATTCGTCCCTTGATGGGTACTTAGGTTGCTTATGTGTGTATTGAGTCCAAGATCCTGGATTTTAAACCCAGCTCTACCACTTAGTAGCTGTTCAAACTTGGGTAGTCTATTTAACTCACTTCAATGGCTTAACCTGTACAATGAGGATAAACACAGTGCCAATTTTAATAGCACTTTGTGGAGATTACATTAGATACATGTAAAATACGTACAAGATTGTCAGGCCCGTAGCATGTACCTAAAGATAAATTTTATTTATAAAATGAGGTTAACTTTAATAATTTAAATTGCTAAATTATGCTGTCATTTTTTAATTTTAATTCCTCATTTTAGCTCAAAATTATTTTCTCAACCTTGTCTGTTTTACTATTTTATATTAGGATATTGTAATCTTTTTTAAAATTGTTTTTATCCTTTGTTTAAAAATAGTAGGCAAGAAATTTGTTGAGATAGAAGCAATATCTTCCAAAAATAAGAATAGATATTTTTCTCTTGTACTTGATTACTAATGATAGGTTAAATGTATGTTATTATTAAAAATATTGGTTTAGATCTTTTGTTCCGGTGCGTGTGCATTCTTGGATAGGCATATGTAAGTAGTGTATGAGAGGAATTCTTAGTAGGGGGTGGGAGCATGCCTGCATAGGATCATAAAGGGAACTTACCAAAGACTTTGAGGCAATAGGAGATAATTAAAGGTGAATGTGGTGTGACTTAAGATTTTGCAGTGGAAATGGCAAGACCTACAGGAGTGTGGGAATATACAGTGTGGAGGTAGAACCAAGAGCGCTTGCCCATAGTTGTGGATAATGGCATGCCAAGGTACATATAAGCAGTTAGATATTTAGATCTGGGATTGAGTGTAGAAGACATTTGGGATTCATCAAGCTAGAGCTGCCATTTAATACCACTGGAGTGGATGAAAGAGACTAGAAAAAGAGGAGAGAGTAGCTAAGCTCCCTAGTGAAGTCCCAAGCCATTCCACATATAACGGTCAGGTGTATGGAATTCTGCCTAAAACAATCAACCATGTGAGAAAGTATATTGTAAAGGAAACTCAGGAAAGAGAAAAATTTAAGAACAAAGCAGTGGTCAGCTGAGTCAAACTCTCTTTTTCTCTCTCTTACTAAACTGACGCGGGGGGAGTTTTTCAGTGGATTTGGCAATATGAGGACTTTGTGACCTTGGCAGGAGCAATTTCAGCAAAGTGCTGAAGAGGAAGCTAGGTTGGATTGTGGAGTGGTTTGAAGAGCAAATGGGAAGTGAAGTGGTAGATCCACAAAGTACAGACAATACTTTTCAGCAGCTTTTCTGTGGAGAGGGTGGCAGAGGATGTTGGGCAACAATGTAATGCAGTTTAAAAATATTGAAGTTAACAAGACATATCACTCTGCTGATCTGAATGAAAGGAGAGAAGAGCTTGCCTGAACAACAGAGAATAGCATGGATGATGAATAGCGGAGTCACAAATTTACTCACCCTCACCCTTTTTTGTCTCTAACTAATCTGATTTATTCTTAAGGTCCTACCATCCTGAGTAGCTGATAGACTTTTTTGCAATAAAAAAATCATCCCTTCCTTTAGGTTTAAACAACGTGCTTTCAATTTAAAACATCTGTCAATTCAGGACTAAACTTTCTGTCAGAGTTGGTTTAGGTTCCTTTGAATGGGTTAGTATATGAGATTTTCTACCCTCTCTCTTTTGCTTTTTCCACTGAGATGGTATCTGAATATGAGGAAGAGGAGCAGGCGTACTGTGTTTTTGAGAAGAGGTGGGAGAGGGAACCATGTTGCCCCACACTCATTTGCATTTTAGTTGACTCTGTTGCTAGTGTCCCCTCAGGTGTGACTGGTCCCATCACTGGACCAGTTGTCCTGAATTCTTTATCTGGCCTCAGTGTCCCTACCTGTGGCATTTGCTTTTTCCTGTTAGCATACAGTTTCACCAGCATGCTCAATATGTTGGTGTCCCTTCACTGGAGCGTGCAGGATATTCGCAGTATCCTGAATAAGACATTGAGTGCCAAGAATACTGACTCAATCCATTCCTCTACCTCCTTGCCACCATTGATATTTTCTTACTTCTTCCACACCACCTGAGACATGAAACCAAGCCTATATTTCAAATTCTCCTAAGCTCACATCTTTCTCATGTTAAGTCCAAGGAGGAAAGCCATTAGCCTAAAGTCCTCAAATTCTCCATATATGTACAAATGTATCTAAAGTACTTTTCTCATCTATCAATATCAGGCCCTATTATCAGCCTTCCTAATTTCCTCCCCTTCACCTGTTTTCTTCCTACAATCTTTCAGTAATAGAAGGAACTGAATTAAGGATTGTATATGCTTTATGTCATATGTACCCACCTTGAGTCTGCATACCTCATGACCTAGATCATGGAAGATTTCCTTGCTGTTTACACCCCAGGGACTAGAAGAGCTAAATATTTATTTTTCTTATCACCCTTGCTGTTAGGAGTAAACAGAATGCTAACCACAAGCATGGATGTGGAAACCTGCTGGAGCCATCTACTTATAAAAGAGACAAAAGTGGTTAATGCTGGTACTTTCCTTCCCTTTGCCTTTTCATGCTTGGAATGTGGGAAAACAAAACAAAACAAAGAGTTATCACCATGGGAAAAAGACAGAGAATCATGGATACATGAGTTGCACACAATTTTTTAATCTATCCATATGAAGAACTCATGCCAACCACTTCCTACCCGCAAACTTCTTAGTATCTGAGAAAAAATAAACTTGCATGTGTAATATTTGGAGTATTTTCATACTTGTACCTAAAAGCAATTACTGCTACACTCCTGCTTTTCCATCTGTGGTAAAATGCTCTTTCCTCATTCTCCCCTGTTGTTAAGGTCTCTAGTTTAATATCACTTCCCAGAGAAGACTTGATATAAAGTACATCCTCCACTTATATTTATCATAAAACCCTATATTTTATGATAAAGATTATTATAATTTCTTAGTGAAAATTGTCAGCTACTCTAGGCTCATCCCATGCAAGAGAATTAATATAAATTAGATTCTCAATAATTAGAATGTACCCTGAAATTTGGGAGACTTCAAAATGCAGATTTCTATCATTTAAAGACATTTTTTTCTTCGTAAAGAAAAAAAATGTTCTTGGCATTATGTTGTTATTGTAGTTGTTTTAAACCAGGTATTAGAAATTACAGTAGTGGGTTAGGAGGTGGTGACCAAAACTGAGAAGGAGCAGATACAGCTGCTAGATTGTTGGTTAGGCCCATTCAGAGGCTCAGAGATGTGCTACCCTTCATGAGTCTTGCAGCTCAAGAACAGCAAACTTATTTCTGAGTAAAATTTCATAATAACATATGCAATGGATTTTGGTGATAATTCACACATAAATAAAAATTATAAATACATTAATAACATAAGTCTGCTTTATTTGTTTGAATTTTTTACTTCAATAATTTTTTTTTATCTAAATAGAATAAAGAAGCCACTTTTGTCAACAAATGCATCAACCTTAAAACAACAGTTACCTACCATTGATAACCATGACCATTATCTCCCATCTTTGGAACCATAAACAGCAGTAGTGCAGAAGGGCCAACTCTTCATCAAGTTGGATGTTTGGAAGGGTGATTCTGGCAGGCAAGGCTCAATGTGATCTTTGTGGGGAGTATGACAAGCTTGGGGATACTTATAATCTCAGGTAATTTCATTCGATCTATGTATTACATTGTCATGTTCAATGCCAACTTTAATGAATGAATGTCTCTATCACTAGTATACCAACACCACTTCACGGAGAGTTGCCAAACTAGCTACCTGGCTACATCACAATAACTCAGGGGTTTTATAAAATATATATATTTCTTATGCTACTCTCAGATATTCTAATTCTGCAGGTCTTCAGTGGGATATTAGAAAATATAACTCTATATATTTAACTCTTTCTCTGCTTCTCCCATTCTGATGGGTAGGTCGGCACGTAAATTGTTCTCTAAATTATCTCGTAGGTAAATTATGTACCTGAATGTTATTTCAATGACTTTTCAAAACTGGCTTCACTTATGATTTTAATCCATACTGTCCTAAATAAATTGCTCTACTCTTACCTTTAAACAAATCTAAGGAAGCTGATATTTAAGTAAAAATGAAGCTTGCAAAGATGTATCCTCCACCCACAGGAGGTCCAGATGATTCTGAGGCATAGCACATAGTGGCTGTCTCCATGATCCATCAAGAATACAAATATGTCCCAGGTTGGCAGATTGTTATTTTTAGTACATCGTTAGTTCAATAAACAAAATTTTCTTAAGCAATGCTTTATTCTAGGCAAACCACTGTGAACATTCTGTACTTGGGCTTCTGGAAATTCCTCCCTAACAGGGATAAGAGTTCTGATTCTCGGCTCAGCTGATGTATACATGGGACTCATTGTTCAAGAAATGCACCTCTAGGTTACTCTTAAGTGTCACTCCAACTCCAGGTGTCTATAAACAACACAGCTGTGCTGTCTTTTAAACACTGTGTGGCCCAACTCTGACCCCTACATTAAATCAAAACTACTCAATATGCAAGAAGGAGCTGCTCTCAGTGAAGACCACTTCTGAAATTTTGAGGTACTCAGAATTTTAAACTTGGGCCCTCTGATCCATATGTATTCAATTTTTTTTTCATCTACCATTTTTTCAGGCATGTTTCTCAGTTACGGGAAGAAAGCAAAAGCAAAAGGAGAAATTCCATAATTGCATTATGTTTATATTTTTGTAGTGAAAGCAGATGATAATCAAGGAAACAAGCATTTATCTACTCATTGAAATAATTGAAAGAAATGATATGAAGATAGTTTATTAAACGCTAATAGAAAGGATTTGAGGTTGTCAAGAAAGATCTTTTTCAGGTGATAAATAAGCTGACGTCTGGGAAGTCATGTAACAATGTGGACAATGAGGGCATTTTCCCCGTTCTAGAGGATCCACAGTTGCAGAGAAAGCAGTACATAAAATCTTCCATCTCAAAGGCCTCCCAGTCCCATTCTCTTAGATCAGAGGCTTCAAACCATGCTTTACTTCTGGAGAGTCCTTTTTAAAAATACATATATATATTTTTTTCCTTTTTCTCCCAAAGCCCCATGGTACATAGTTGTGTATCTTTACTTGTGGGTCCTTCTAGTTGTGGCATGTGGGATGCCACCTCGGCTTGGCTTGATGAGCAGAGCCACGTCCGTGCCCAGGATTTGAACCAGGGAAACCTTGGGCCGCTGAAGCGGAGCGCACAAACTTAACCACTGGCCAAGGGTCTGGCCCCTGGAGAGTCCTTTTTAAAGTGTTCAGGGCATTCTTCGACTTCACAACTACTCACCAATCACAAACCAAGGAGCAGACTCTCTGATGCTTTTCTACCTTGATCATACTGGAAACTCATTCTACTGACTAGCTGTTTGGATTTTGTTTTGTTTCATTTATCTGAAAAGTACCCATGGCCACCCTTTACTTTGGCAACGAAGGGATCCTTTTCCCAGAGAGGAAACGACATATAGTTTGGGTGGATTGATCCCTTTCCACAAAGCCAGAGATGGGGGTTGGAGACCTGGGCCCAGCTGAATAGAATACCCTAGATACTTTAGATAATTGGTTCATCTAGGTGATTGGTCCAGTGATGGTCCCATGATCCAACACTTGCCCATCATGACTTGCCATGAAGATTTTTTTTCTAGAGCTCTAAGGATAGGCTGTTTCTAGTAGGTTCAAAAGCTGGGGATCTAGGAATCTGGAGGCTGGTTCAAGAATATTTCCTGCCACATCGAATCTTACCGTCTAATCGACAAAGAAAGAGGAATCCTATGGATTCATAGTCACGTAAGTTAAATTATTTTTTAAATTGTTCCATAAGCCGATTTGATGTTTCTGTCATTTACAACAAAAACAGTCTTAATCCATTCATTTTCCCAAAGCCAAACAGCAAAACTGAATCAACTGACACTTTTATAAATGCATGTTTTTTCCATATCCAAAATTTCATACACTAGACCATTTAACACGTCTGTCTGGAATATGTTATTATATACAAGATTTTTTTTCATTTTGCTTTACCTACCCTCTTGCCCCACTTTAATAAGGCTATAGAGAAGAAAGTGCTAAAAACTGACTTCACAATTATACTGAATTTGGGTAACTGTTCAGCTAATGCATAAGGCAAGTCTTGGGTTGTAAACTTTGACTCAAAGTTTGTATAAATAAAATATACATAATTTTCTGTTAAACTTATTATGTTGCATTTGTTTATATTTAAACTTCTATGAAATTTCTCTCAGTATTTCAAGAAAACAATTCAATTGTTTTTTCTTGTTTTGCTTGTTCACTTTGTACTCCATCATCTAAATAATTCATTAAAATGTTGAATCACACTTTCCCAATACTTATTATCTTTATTTCTTGTCTCTAAGCTAATTTCCTATCTATGACAAGTCAGTTACCTTCAATATTACAGTTACTATAAATTTTTCTGTACCTTTAGGCATGAAAACTTGTTCGAGGCATTTAAAATGCTTAAAGAGATTGTATTCTCTATTTTCCTCATTATCCAAGAATATTTATCCTGCAAAGAATGCCAATAGATTAGTCAGGCACAATTTTGTCTTACAGGAGCCATGCTGCTTTTATTATTGACCGAGGTATCTAAAATTCTTGCTAAGGTTTCTGCAATTTATTAATAGTTTGGGAATCCGCCTCCCCACTTTTATTCCTTTGGGCAGCATTCATGTTTAAAATAAAAGGATCTGACTTTCATTTAAAAGCTTGATTTTATTAGACGGTGGTAGAGTTATTTGTTGGATGGCGATAGAGTTAATACAAGGCTCTCACGTTTTTCCTGCCAATATATAGGCCATCCATATGTATGGACTGAATTTTTTCACCCCTGGCAAATTTGTATGTTGAAACCCTAACTCCCAGTGCAACTGTACTTGAAGATAAGGCCTTTATGGAAGTAATTAGGGTTAAATGAGTTCATAAGGGAAGGGCCTGATCCCAGAGGGTTAGTTTCCTTATAAGAAGAGAGACGGGAGCTCAATCTCTCTCTGCGTGCACACACCAAGGAAAAGCCATGTGAGCACACAGCGAGAAGGCTGTGGTCCACTATAGAGCTTTCACCAGAAGCCTACCAGACTGACACCCTAATCTTGGATTTCCAGACGTAGAACTGTGAGAAAATAAATTTCGGTTGTTTAAGCCACTCAGTTATGGTACTTTGTTATGACAGCCTGAGCAGACTAAGATCCCATATTTATGAAACAGGGACAGTATGCATGAGTCAGCAATGCCTTTGCCAGCTCTAGGGTTTATTCTGAAGGCCACCTTTTCCAGTGAACTTTTTGTTGTTGATGATGATTTTTGGTCAATCTCATTGTTTTCTGTTCCTCTTCTCTTACACACACTTATTCATTGAGAAAATAAAACTAGAAAGAGTAAAAGTAAAATTGTATCCTTAGCCTTATTAGAGTGTTTCTATAGTTAATTTTGATTGATTCAGGAAATATTTATTGAGTCTCTATTGAGTGCCGGGATCTTGCTGAGGAACTTGGGATAAATAAACAACTAAAACTAAGACACCTGGCACCGGAGAGCTTCTATTTCAGTAAGGGTGAGGGTATGTAAGGGCAGAAGATACGCAATGAATAAGCATCATATATGAGTGATTCAAATAGTATGCTAGAAGGTGATATATGGTATGGAAAATGTGAGGACATAGTAAAAGCTTGGATGTACGTTAGCAGTATCATCAAGGACGGAAAATACTAGAAGTTGAGATTGTAGCGATATTAGTGGCAAAGGCTTTACAAGGTAAGAGTTCTTAACCTTGGTGTAGAATAAAACACAGGGTATTAACGAATTTTAATGGGAAACATTTTTTTTAATCTCATTGTGGTAGGCTAAATAATGGACCCCCAAGACATCCACATCCTAATCCCCATAACCTTTGGATATATTACCTTACATCACAGCAGGTACTTTGCAAATGTTACGAAGGATCCTGAGGTGGGGATTATCCTTAATTATTTGATGGGCTCAATATAATCACAGGGAAAGGAACAGAGGGAAGCAGAAAGATCAGAGTTAGAGAAGATGACAGGACAGAAGCAGAGATAGGAGTGAAGTGCTTTGAAGATGGAGGAAGGGGCTGCTACTCAAAGAATGTGGGTGGTCTCTAGAAGCTGGAGAGGGAAAGAAACAGATTCTCCCATAGACTCTCCAGAAAGAGGAAGTCCTGCCAACCCTTCACTTTAGCCCAGTGAAAATGATTTCATACTTCTGCTTTCCAGAATTGTAGATAAGAAATTTGTGTTGTTTTAAGCCACTTAATTTTCGGTAATTTGTTATGGCAAAAATAGGAAACTAATACATATGTCTAACTGAAATGTATTGTCTCTTCATGTAGTAGTATTAACAGTATATGTGATTTTATCACAAAAATAAGTTACAGATATTTTCATACCGTATTGTTGTTCTCGAGAGTATCTAAAACTATTATTTATGGTCATGATTACTTCACAACTGCAGTAGTTATCAGGTCCAGCACTAGGGAGGACCAGTGCTAAACTTTATGTAATACATTACAGAAAAAATATATGCATTGCTATATTGTAAGTTTCTTAATATATTTAATATTTTGATATCAACTTTTCAAGATAATTGAGTTCCTTTGGAATCCTAAAAGGTTTTGCATTTGGAAACATTAATTTGAAGAAGGGTTCATAGGCTTCACCAGACTGGAAGGCGCCCACAGCACAAAAGGTTAGCAATCCCTGCTATAGGGCATCATATGCTACTGTAAAGACTTTGACTTTCACTCAGAGCGGGGGAGGACCCATGACAGAAGAGGAGCGTGGTTTCACATAACTTTTAAGATGATCACTTTGGCCATCTTGAGAACGTATCACCGGAGACAAGCATCCAGGCAAGAGACAATGGTACTCGGACTAGTATGGTAATGGTGTACGTGGAAAGAAATGATCATATTTTGATTATATCTTGAAGTTTGAGTCAATACCATTTCCTGATAGAATGTATGTGGAGTCAGCAAAAGTAGATTTCTATTGTCTGTATGTGCATTGTTTAGTTGTTTGACGATTTAAAAATTCTGTGTGTGTTTGATGATCCAGTAGAGATTTTCATGATATAGGAAAGTGAGGAAAGAATTGCTAGAGGGAGTTCTTGAGTATATAAGACGGATGAGATAGGATGTATGATTAGAAGCCTGATTTTCCATAGTATCATGGATAATCCCCTTTATGTTTAGAAATTAGACTGGACTAACTTATTTTGCAGCTCCTATTTCTCAATTCTTGAATTTCCAGTTCTCCAAACTGATTTATAACCCTTCAAAGTTACAAAGCAGAGGCAAATGTATTACTTGAAAGTAATAGAGACAAGCAAAGACAGAGAATGATTGTTGTAAAAATATTTCTCATTGTGTAAACAAAAGCTCAAAATCCCCTTTTAATAAAAATGAATCAACCCAGTTTCCACACCTTGTTCATGCAAAACATTATGTGTTATATGCATTGAATATATTATGGCCATTGCCTCCAAGAATCTATATTATTTGAGAGAAAATTGTAAATGCTCGTGGGACCTTACGTATTAATAAAACATTTGTATAATGTTTTTGGAAATAAGAGAGGGGTTGCCATAAGGAAGATTAGGATAAGTTTCTAGATAAATCATAATAAAATTAAGCCTTATATGAGCTCTGAGGAGGAAATAATTTCATGCAACAAAAATAAATGGATTATTAGATCTTCTGCTAATATTTCCTAGTCAAGATACTTATAGAATAAGGTAGAAAACAGCCCTGCAGATAATCCCTGGACATATAAACTTCTGAAGTTACTAGCTATCCTGTGTTTATGTGTATATCTATAAACACACACACATTCACATATTTGGAATATATGCTTCTGAATATATATGCATATTCAGGAATATATATATATATATGTGTATATGTATATGTATATATAGACACACAGACAGACATATGATGAAGACTTGTTTTCCCGTGTGCTATTTGGTCACTATTTACAACATCAATAGTTACCATGTGGACATGAACTTTATAGGAAGGAGCCGTTGAAAGTTTTTTCCTGCAATGGATGGATGTGGCAGTTTTGACTTCCAAATTGTTGTTCAGTTTTGGTCGCTATTATGTCGCCTTTGTTAAATAGCAAAGCAGCCAGGTCTTTAATATTGACATTTAGAAGGAAAGAATAGTGTCAGCATTTTAAAGAGTTTTAACTTTGTGAATGGCTATTGTACTATCATTGAAAAATTTACCCCATCTAAGGAAGAAACAAAGGGTTCAAATTAATTTCCAAAGGCTGCTATAATAAATTACTATGATCTTGATGGCTTCAAATGACAGAAATTTATTTTTTCATGTGTCTGGAGGCTAGAAGCTCAAGTTAAGATGTTGACATGGTTGATTCATTCTGGAGACTCCGAGGGAGAATCTGTTCCATAACTCTCTCCTAGCTTCTAGTGGCTGCTGGCAATCCACAGCATTCCTGGGCTTGTAGCCACATCACTCCAATCTCTGCTTCTGTCTTCACCTCCCCTCCCCTCTGAGTCTACAAGGCTTCCAATTTTGACACAACTTTGCCAAGACTTGTTGTCTTTTGTTTTTCTGATAACAGCCATCCTAACTGGTGTGAGGTGATAGCACATTGTGGTTTTGATTTGCATTTCCCTGATGATTAGTAATGTTGAGCATCTTTTCATACACCTATTGGCCATTTGTAGGTCTATTTTGAGAAATGTTTATTCAAGTTTTTAGCCCATTTTTAATTAGCTTATTATTTTTTCTGCTTTTGAGTTGTAGGAGTTCCTTATGTATTGTAGAAACGGACCTCTTATCAGATGTGGTCTTCAAACATTTTCTTCCATTCTGTAGATTACCTTTTCACTCTTTTCACTGTTTCCTTTGCAGTGCAGATTTTTAGTTTGATTTAATTCCATTTGTTTATTTTTGCTTTTGTTGCCTGCGCTCTGGGTGTCATATCCATGAAATCATTGCTAAGACCAACGTCACAAAGATTTTCCCCTCTGTTTTTTTCTAGGAATTTCACAGTTTCAGGTCTTACATTTAAATCTTCGATCCATATTGAGCTCATTTTTGCATGTGGTGAAAGATAAGGGCCTAATTTCATTCTTTTGTATCTGCATCTCCAAATTTCCCACTACCATTTGTTGAAGAGTTTATCCTTTCCCTATTGTGTATTCTTGGCACTCTTATCAAAGATCAGTTGACCATATATGCATAGATTTATTTCTGGGCTCTCTATCCAGTTGCATAGGTCTATCTGTCTATCTTTATGCCAATACTATACTGTTTTAATTACTGCAGCTTTGTAATATATTTTGAAATCAGGAAGTGTGATGCCTCCAGCTTAGTTCTTCTTTTTCAAAGTTGTTTTAGGTATTCAGGGTCTTTTCAGATTCCATGTGAATTTTAGAATTGTATTTTCTATTTCTATAAAAAATGCCAATGGGATTTTGATAGGAATTGCATTGACTCTGTAGACCACTTTGGGTAGTACAGACATTTTAACGATCTTAAGTTTTCCAATCCACAAACACAGAATATCTTTTCATTTGTTTGCATTTAATTTCTTTCGTTGTTTTATAGTTTTCAGTGTACAAGTCCTTTACTTCCTTTGTTAAGTTTATTCATAAACATTTTATTCCTTAGAGGAAGATGGGCATGGAAGTTAGCTCAGGGCCAGTCTTCCTCAGCAAAAATAGGAGGATTGGCAGCAGATGTTAGCTCAGGTCTAATCTTCCTCAAAAAAAAAAAAAAATTATTCTTTCTGATGCTCATAAATAAGATTGTTGTCCTAACTTCCTTTTCAGATAGTTTGTTGCTAGTGTATATATTAATGTATATATATTATATATATAGTATGTATATACACTATATAGTGTATATATAGTATATATAGTGCATATGATAAATATATATATTATATACAACTTGTATATAGTGTATATATTATATATAGTATAAATATTGTGTGTATATATATAGTGTATAAGTGTATATTGGTATATATATTAGTGTGTGTATATATGTAGATGTTCATATTAGTGTTTAGCCCCCAAGAGACAAGTGTATGCTAGGCCTTGTCAGCTGAGTGACACAGATAAGACAGAATCCAGAATTCCAAGTAGTACCTAGACAAATTGGAGACTCAGATGTGCAGTCCAACACCTTCGCTGCTCAGAGAGAAGCTGGGAGCTGGAGGCTCCCTCCCAGTCACATGGCCCTGTGCCAGGGTGTGGATTTTGGTGAGAGAGTGTCTCCACTTTTCCTACCAGTTTGATGTTGCTGGTTTCACACTCTCATGGAGTGAAGAAGGCTCTTAGCTAGTTTCTGGATTTCTCACAAAGGGAATTGATCTGTGTGTTGCTGTCAAATTGGCATGTCATAGGTGGTAGGGAAGAGAGGCCAGGGCTTCCTATTTCAGCATATTGGTCATTTCACTCTTCTGAAGGTTTTTTTTCTTTTTTGGTGAAAGAGATTGGCTTTGAGCTAACATCTGTTGCCAATATTCCTTTCTTTGTTTGAGGAAGATTGCCACGACAATCTCCCTCTATTTTGTATGTGGGACACTGCCACAGCATGACTTGATGAATGGTGTGTAGGTCCGTGCCCAGGATCTGAATCAGCGAACCCCAGGCTGCCGAAACAGAGCACATGAACGTAACCACTATATCACAAGGCCAGCCCCTCTTCTGCAGTTTTTAATAATGCAGTCAGGGCAGACCCCCTAAGGTCGCCTTTGAATAAACACCTGAAAGAGGTGTTCAAAAATGCAAAAAAGTACCATTCTTTTCAAGGTATAATTCCAGGTATTACATATAAAACATATGTGGGTAAACATGTGGTTTACTTCCAAAGCAGCATTCTTGCCTATAATCAAATTTTATAAATATGTTAGTTTCCTAAAATTGGTAAATACAGTTAGGGAATGTATATTTCAATGATATTACTGTGATTTCATTTAACTACAACGCTATTTATTTTCCATTCAGATAATGATCACTTAATACATAGAACCGTTCTTTAGACGGTTCATGCCATGAGCTACTTTAGGGACTAAAGTGTACTCTTGAAAACTGTAAACTATGATTCAGTGAGTGACTTTGGTACGCAGCTAAAACCACTTTAATTGCAGTTATAGACTCCCTTGAACTTTCTTTCCCCAACTGCCACTGCAAGATGGAAAGGTTATAATGTTAAATTCAGTCAGTACTGCAATGGACTTTTTAACTCTTTTCTAGTCTTTCAAATATTGTTTTTCAAACATCCAGGCCCCTCATGCTCAGATCACAATGGTTCAGTAAGGATAAAGGCAAGTCCTAATTCAAGAAAAACAGTGGTGTTGTATTTTAGATGTGCTACAACCATTGCCCAACATGTTGATTCTCTGTGTAGTATGGATTTATTTCCATCAAAATCTACATTTTTATGTGAATCTGTTTTAGATAAAGATAAAGCTATTCCTTTGAAGGAAAAGGGAAGGAAATTAGAAAGTGAAAGAAGACAGAAAGCCTTCAGTTACGCTGTTCTGCTCCATATAGAGAGCAATGTCTTTAATTACCAATCAGTGTTTTTGAATTAAATCTTATCAAGTGAAACCAAATCTAAACTACATCTCATCGGAAATTAGTACACTCTTAATGAGAAGTGCAATTTAATAATTACAATTTAACCAATCGTGGAAGTTAATTGCAAAAAAAGCTATCTAATTGAGATCCTAAAAACTTAAAATAGTATATAGTATCATACTGAGCGTCTTATATGCTGATGTTCATGGTACAAGTTTTAATGGATTAGGTTCAATAGTTTGATGAAATATAACATTTGTATACAATCTTACATAATACTTGTATATAATAACCTTTTTCCGACCATGGAAATAACATACATCCTTCCTTTTCTCTATTTTTGTATATTGTTGATCTTGTGAATTGCCAAGACTTCAATGGATTTTACTTAAATATCATTAAGTTCTTAATGATATAATGATAAATTTAGTTTCTTTGCATGTTAACCTTCCATTAATCTATTACTGGAGATATCATTAATGTCATTTTACTGGTAAATAAAGTTACCCCTGCTTTTGGAAGTGAAAATAGGTTCTACAGTTTCTGATAGGAAAGAACATAAAAACCAAAGTTTATCTCTTGTAAACTTTACCTAGTTGTTCAGAATCCAGCAGAACATCAGCTGTGAGCTGATGAAATACTTGGTGATTAGTTGACTCCACACGTTCTAAGAGCCTCACAGAAGTGGTAAAGAAATTTACTGTATCTTGAATCAAGTGAGTAAAAGTTGATATATAATTCTCTGAAAATTTTGTGATTGCATCTTTCACAGTAGCTATGATATTAAAATAATTATTCTATGTAGATATGGATAGAAAAATATAGATACATAAATCCATGTATCATATTATTCTAGTGTTAAATTACTCATTAGTTGTAAGTATTTACAAAGTCAATGAAAGTCCAACTATAGATCTGTCAAATCTTAGTTTCCAGATCCTTGACAATCCTGTAGCTAGATTTCTCATTAATTCAAGTCTACTATCTCCCTCCTCCTTTTCCTTTGCTTTATTTTCTCCAGTATGTCTTCAACTTAAAAAGCATGATGGTCACCCTCATATCTGAAGATACAATACCTACAGGTAGGTGCACCTTGCTAGGTATTTGAAGAACTAGCAAATAGAGCACGTCTCCTTTTTTCATGCTCAGAAACTGCGTAACATACAGTATCACCTTGTTTATTTGGCAAATCAGAAAACAAAGTACAACACAACAAGGAAACCAAGAGGTTATTATTTTAGCCATTTTAAATAGAACTATTTCAATATAAACATTTCAACTGTCTTAAAGAAAATGCACTGAATGTAATTTAACTTTAAAGGTTTACTCACTACTCAACATAGTCTCTGTGAACATTGATTGTGTTGCTGTGTTTTGACAGGATACTATCCCTTAAATTATAAAGCTACATGCTTTTGTTCTGAAACATTCATTTTAAGTTCTATTCTGTAGTCCTGAAGCTTTCAAGGAAGCACCATACAATTAACCTGTAGGAAAATGTTGAAATAAACTATTACTTTTAATCAAATTACCACAAAATTTTATGCCACTGTTTATCCAGTGCCTCTCTAATGTTAGTGCACATACAAATCAGCTGAGAATTCTGCTAAAATGTTGTTAAACAATTCTGATTCAGGAAATTTGAGCCACGGGCTGAGATTCTGCATTCAAAGAAGCTCTCAGGTGATGCTTGTGCCACTGGTACAAGGACCACACTGTGTGTACCAAGATTTTACCAAATGATGTACACCTGTTACAATAATTCGAACATGTGACACCTGGAGAATTATATGTAATGCTGCTACTGTAGAAAAGAAAGAAACCAGCCCATGGACTCTGCCTCCAATAAGGTAATAAAACTATCATTTATCGTAAACATGATCCATTATTTCTGCTCCATATAAGTCATAGAAGAAATAGGCCTCTATGCTTTTGAAGTGGCCTCCTGGTTGGGGCTCTCTGTGTTTAGCAAACAGCCACCCCTAAAACGAATGCTCCAGATCTGTTCAGGTTTTTTCTAAAAAATTTTCTCACCAGCCAATATCCCAGTATGAGTACTACCTAAAGGTCAGTTAATATAATTATGGTGAAAATACAAAAGGAATATAAAACACTTTGGCTCTTACTGTTATAAAATTTCTGTTTCGATTAGTTGGGACCCACATCTCCCCTGAATTTAGCAGCTTCCAAAGAGTACCTGTTCAATAAATACCCCAGACTGTCAGGCTCTGACATCCTGTCTCAACTTTCAGCAATATTTCTTTCTTACTGTCTCTTTTAATTTTCCACCTGCCAGGTCTTGCAACTGTCAGTTTGCCTGCTTCTTGCATAATTACGCCCTTCTAATTTGTTGTTTTTGTTGTGGCTTAAGAAACCAAATGAACGGCCTCATTAAAATCATGTCTAAAGTAAGAAAAAAGAGACTGAGAATAAAGGAGTAACTTTGGGGTGTTTTATGAATAATGTGTAAGGGCTTTTAGTAATTTCATTTCATTCTTTCTAGTTCATAAGAGACTTAAATTCTGTGTTTTTGTCTAAATTCCAGATATTTGATGATGAATAAGTGGTATCTAGAAAAATTGCCTTACTGGTTTTAAAGCAATAATAACTAGCATAACTTTGCAATAAATCCAAGTTAATTAAAGTAACAGGAGTGTATTTTATTCCTGGATCTAATAATTCATAATTTAGAGATGAATAAACCTCACAGTCTCCCTTCTTTACTCAAAAAGCAAAGCTTTACAAGCAATCTCATCTTATATTGGTGAAAAACTGAGAAAGAGTCCTAAAGTCTTCAGATAAAAAGCAATTTGGGATTCCAGAACTCATTTCTATTTTAATTTTTGCTCTTGGATCAAATAGCCTTGCACTGAATCATGGTTAGTCTATTCACAGAGATCTATATCTATAGTCGGGTCAATATAAATGAAGCCAAAACATAATGAAAAATAAATTTCCATCAATTTGTTTTATTGTTTGACTAAGATCCAGAAGCCTTATTTCCATTGTTGTTATAGCAGTTTCATTCCAGGCAAATTAGATCAACCTCATCTCATGCTCATGTTCACAATTCAACCACAATGTATGAATCCAAAGTATAATTTGGCTCCATATAAGAATAATGGTGGACATGTAATAAAACATTCTTGTAGACTGCTGATTTGTGCATGCCTCTCCAGCACTATCCAGAATGGTCCCTCTATATCACTGATAAAAAGAACTTCCATTGGCTTGCCAGACCCAATGATTGTGGGAAAGATTTAAACAGTCTTGGCAAGCTCATCATCCAAGGCCTTAGCATCCTTACCATAGTCCAGATGTTAACACAATTAATTCTGGGCTCTAAATGTCCTGGCATTACTTGTATAGTTCATGTTAAGTTTTTCTTATCTGCTTAGCCCTTTGTCCCATGTACTTTTCAGTTTCTCGATTCTTTCTTTTCTTTCCACCTGTCTGTGTGTCCTCCATTATGCTAGGCTTTGGGGATATCGTGATACTCCAGTATCCTCATGTGATACTTCATGACCTCTAAAAACACAAACTCTTAGTTCTAAGGTCATTTGAGACTACCTCAGAAATTTCTTTTTTTTAACTTTATTTTTTAAAATTTTTTAAAATTTGTTTTTTTATTGCAGTAACATTGGATTATAGCATTATATAGTTTTCCAGTGTACATTGTAGCATATTTTGAATTCTGTGTAGATTACATCGTGTTCACCACCCAAAGACTAATTACAATCCATACCTGAGAAATTTCTTTATTGCTAGATTCATTTGTAGCTTGTCTCAGGAAATTACATTTTTAAGATTCTACTCAGTGTCTTGAATTTTATTTTCATCAAACTTCCTCTCTCTTTCTCTCTCTCTCCCTGGTGATGGCATTACAACTTTAGCTAGTCTTCCTTTCTTTGTTTATCATACAGATTACAATATCACCTGTCTCATGGAGTTGTCATGAGCATTAAATGGAAGAAATATATGAAGTGCTTTGATCTTTACCTGGGATGTAATAAGAGCTCAATACATTTGGCTAAATAATTATCAGTGCTAACATCATTATAATTAGTACACCTAAATTTTCTCTGCAATTAAAAATCCTAGGAGCATTGGCCGTTAGAGCAAACATGAGGAATCATTGAGCCTGGTGAGATGCCTGCACTTGATAATCACTGAATTAAACAAAAACAAAGAGGTTTATTCCCCCTTTAACTCCCTTTTGAGTATTTGGATTATGTTTAGGAAACAGATAATTTGATTCAAGTTGTCTTTGACATTGCTCTAACAGGAGCTAATCTTCCTTTTCCCCAAAGAGAGATAAAACAACAGAATGAGTCTTGCATGTGCAAGACTATCCAGCTCTATTTTAATTGCAATTTTATGGCTATCTTCTATTAACAAAAAATAATACTGCTTCTATTTATGCTGGCATATTCTAGTTTCCATTTAAAAGTCATGTATGTAATAAAAAATGAGTTAATTAAAACATTAAGTAAATAAGATAAATTTTGGATGTCTCAACAATTATAAGGGCAGCACATGAATAAATTAAGTTTGGGAAACACTGATGTAGTCCACATCTTTATTTGATATACAGGAAATCTGAGTCCTTGAAAGAAGAAGGGGGTTCCCCAAGATTAGTATCCAGCCCTAATTACTTTAAAAACTTACTGACGGGTGTCAACGTTATACCAGGTTTTATTATAGAGAATAATGTTCCATGCGTACTCATTCTAACCCTATTAGACAATTTAGATTTATATAGAGCAGGAACTTTTATCATTACATAGGACTCATGTGCCTACCTTTCATAAAAAGATTCAATAATATTTGACCTGATTTCAAAAGGAAGAAGCAAAAAATGTCTACCAATATAAAAATTAAAAAAGAAATGAATTTAAGAATTCTTAAACCTAGATACATTTAATCTAAGATATGATGCAGAAATGTAACGTTCATAAACATGGAAAACTGTTCGTCACTGATGGAGCTATTTGTAACTTGTTCTATGGTGCACACAGAATATACTTCAAAATATTAAAAGAAAGGGGTTTTCTGTTCATGGAAATTATTTAGAGAAATGACGTTTCCCAAACTTTACAAGCTACATTATCATAAACATGTTATCAAAACTGCAGCCTGAAATTTTTGCTCACATTAAAAAAAATCCAATTCAATACGAAATTGGCTGCTAAAAGCCTAGCAGGTCAGGGTCAGTCTGAGAACTGATGATTTGGGGTTGTGAAGGGAAAGAATTTTTTAGAAAAAGGAACTAAATTTTCTCAATTCTAGCAATTTTGAAGCACAATTTTACAACTGTTTAAAATAAAATTGAAGGAAAATGAGAAAGTGTTGAAAAACTAATCTTGTGGAATGGTGAATAACTTTAAAATTCTTCATAACTTTTCAATATTAAGATAGAGGATTAATGAATCCGCATTGACATAAGACTATCCACAGGTTGTGAAACTTTGAAGTATGTCTGTGTGAAGGCATAGTATGTGAATAAATTTATAATATTACCATTATTCATTGACTGCGTACTTGGAAGTCACTGGGCTTAACAGTTTGAAGTATCTCATGTAATCATTACAATATTCCTATAATATTCACTTATTATAAGAATAAAATTGAATTCACATTCAATATTTTTACAATATTCAATATTCTTGCAATATTCAATATCGTTACAATATTCACAATACTCTAGTAGAGGTAAAAACCAAAGTATAGACTGGTTACAAGCTGAGTCAGAATCTGAACCCATGTTTGACTCTAAAGCCATAAATCTCAGCTGTACTTGTCTTTGCTGACTTACGTTTATATTCATGCTTTACATTTTGTCTTTATCCTAAAAATAAAATTTCATAAATCTTTGAGGCTCCTTGACTATAGTCTTTGATTTTTTTGGCTTTAACTCAAGACTAAAACCACTTTGATATGTTTTAAAATAACATTTTATTCTTTGTAATTGGAAAAGTAGCTGTAAAATGCATTTGTCCTTTTATGATTGATTATCATAGTTTTAAAGTTAGTTATTCATACTCTGTTGCTTTTTTTTCCTGCCCTTGAATTGTTTTGAGTTTGTATTTTAAGTAGTATTAGGGGGGAGACAGTCCTTTGCTCAGCATATTCAGAGGAGAAAGATCAGGATGGTGAGAGGATATTAAAGCAGCTTTTATGCTGAATGGTTAGTGAAACTGAGTTTGTTTGTCTGGAGTAGAACAAAGATGGGGAGATGATAAAAGCAAAGGAGCGTGACTACTGTCTTTAAAAACACCATATTTTCTACCACTCGCCAGCAATCTTCATATAAATGAACTCAAATCCTAAAACAACCCCGAGGATTCTGAAGGACAGATATTATTATCCCAGTTGAATCTACTGAGGGTCAAAAGATTTCTAGTCCTTCCACAACATGACCCGATTAGCAGTGTAGCAAATTCTGTATTTGAACTGAGATTTTCTGATTCCAGATTGTGTGTGTGTGTGTGTAAAATTATCAACGTGGGTTGTCAAAAACTGTAAAGCATCTGAAACATCTCTCTACTTGCATGCTAACAAGTTAGGCAGCCACAGTTCATGGATGCTAGTAGAAGATCCTCCTGAATCAAAGAAAAAGAACTTTATTATTCACAGCAGCAACAATACACAGAATAACTGCATTTTCATGCTTGGTTTTCCCAAACCCCTGTTCTCAAAGGTAATGCAAAGAGGACCAGGGACTCCCACACATTCAACGGATAACGTTACAGGAGAGGAGCGATAAGCTTAGAGACCCCAAAGCTTTTATAATCCACAGTGGACATGTTTGCCCTTTGCTACAGAGGGAGACTTTGCCTCTATTTTTGAAGGATGTTCCCCATTAAAAAATTCTTGAAAAGATAGTCCACCATAGTTTGGGATGATTTATATTATAACATTGATTTGGCTCTATTTTATATCATACTGTGTCATGGGAAGAAAATATTATGTTTTAAGATCAGAGACATAGTTTTGGGCACCACTTTTGGATTCTCCTTCTCATGTAAAAAATGTTTAATTCTATTTGATTCAAATTTTTATATGCACCTTAATTCCTGAATCTTGTAATTTCACACACATACCTAGGAAATATATTTCTGCAAGAATTATTTAATATTACAGTAAGTATAGTGACTTAAATATGTAGTAGTTAATCTTTTTGACTGGATTTTACATTTGCTAAGAAACAGGATGGATTATTCTCTATAAAAAATACTGTCATAATTGTAATAAATTGAAGTTTTATTATTAGGTCATCCTCCTATGTATATTCAAACAGTTATTTAGTATGCCAAAAAGTATGATTATGATTATCCATGTTTTTCCTAAATTGGCTTTGGGCTATGCAATATGAGCCAAAAGAAAAAAAAAGAAAAAGAAAAGAATATTTGTAAACAATATTTAAAGTGTTACTAAAAGCATGAAATGGAATGTGATATGTATATTTTCTTCCTTATTGCCTGGGAAGTTTGTTCCCCTTAAGAGATTAATGATTTTACAAATAAGGAAACACAATCAATTTGGGAACTTAGCTTGATATAATCAAAGTTGGACAAGTGTCACAGTACCTTCTGGTCTGGGAATACCCAGGATGCTGAAATTGGAGATCATGAATATAACCACCTCTGAGAGAAGCCCCGTCTGTTCTTTTCATCTTATTTAGGAAAGTAAAGAAAAATCTCAGCTTCCAGGAAAGGAGCATTCAAGTATAGCTCCAAACAGCCGGAAAAGAGATAATCAGACATCTTCACATTACTAGATGATCAGAGAACAGTCTGTGATAAATTCAAAATTTTATCTGACCTGAATTCAAGAAATTACTCAGAAAGAATGTGTTCCTTTCTAGTTACCTGGAAAAAGGCTAGTATTCTGTAGGATTTTAATACTAATAAGAACACATTGTGCAAATTCATGTACATTGCAATGACTTCCTGTAGATATTTAGGTTTTCCAGAAATATATTTATATATAGTTCAAGAAAGATGTTCAGTAAAAGTAATCAGACATATAATCATTAGAAAGTCTTTATCTATAGAATTAGTATTTTGGCTCTGTGAATATAGTAAGGCATAGTTATAATTGTTCAATTCCAATTGTATAATAATTGTTTAGAGTAATTCATTAAATACCTCTAGGAGTGGCATGGTGCTAAGCACTATACTTGGGTTGTCTCCTTTGTTTTTTTTTATCAGTCTAATAAATAGGTACACTACTTAGTATTATTTACAAATAATTTCAATAATAGACACTTTTCTCCATCTTCTCTAATACTTTCATTGTCTGAGATATAATTATGTCTTGCTTAAACTGGCTTATTAGGCTATCATCTAGACGAAATGACATTTGTGAATTTATTTCCTCATATGAAATATAAAGAAATGGACTAGATTATTTCTAAGGTTCTTCCATTTATTGGCACTCTGCTTGGGACAAACAAATAATTGTTTAGCAGAAGAATAGATTGGAAAATCCAGAGGTTGCACTCTGCCATTTACCTCTGTGACCTCTATCCAACTGCCTCATGTCTCTCAGCCTCAGTGTCCTCACTTGCAAGCAATGAATACGAATATTTGGGGGAAGGTTAAAAGTGATTATGCATATACAGCATTTAGCATACTCTCTGGCACATGTAGTAAAACCCGATATAGTATTAGCTATTTTAATTAGTGTCATTATTAGATAATTGATAATTATGTGTGAAAGACAAGTAGGCAGGGGCTAGCTTTGCTGGGATATTTGGACATAATCCTCGGGGAAATGTGCAGATCTTGACAGGATTAAGAAAAGGGAGTGACATGTTTATACTTGCATTTTATAAATATCGCTGGGGTAACATAAGGAGGCTGAATAAAATAACTACATTGGAAATTTTTCCCCTCTTTAACTGTTTTGAAAAGTACCCCAGATTCCATGATTTGGCTTATATTGATGCCTTCCCCTTCACTAAGGTTGCCCAGTTTGCTTTAAACCTATCACTGAATCCCACCCTTTTGGACAACATTACTTCATAAGTAGGCACATGACACAATTCACAGAAATGGGATAAAGATTACAGTATTCTGGATATTTGTCTATTTAACAAGTTTTTATTCTCTTCCTTACTGGAGTTTACTGTGGAAGTTTGTAGCTTCAGTAACTCCTGACAGTCATGTTGTGGAAACAGCAACAACAACAAAAATGCCAACAACGTAGTCTATGCCACCCAAAATGATAAAGACTTGGACCGATGAAGTAGCAGTAGATATGACTTAATGCTTTGTCATAAAGATTAGAGAAAACAAAGATGGACTTAGTAGCATTTGGTTCATTTGGAGAAGGGGATGG
This sequence comes from Equus asinus, assembly GCF_041296235.1. Lineage (NCBI taxonomy): Eukaryota > Metazoa > Chordata > Mammalia > Perissodactyla > Equidae > Equus > Equus asinus. Next base: position 68,648,970 of record NC_091798.1, read on the forward strand.
TGAAGGAAGGGAAAGAGTAGATAATGATTTTTAGGTTTCTAACTCATGCAGCTGTGTGGATGGCAGTGCCATTTGCTGAGGCAGAAAATAATGAATGAGTATTGGATAGGGAATAGATAGAAGGTAGGTAGGTAGATAGACAGATTCAGTTTTGAATCCTTTATCAGTCAGGTTTCAGTTGAGGAAAGAGGAAACAGAAACCACTCCTGATAGTTCAAGTGAAAAGGGATTTAATTCAGTGTTAAATGCTACAAAGTCATGGAAACGGTTACAGATGCCTAAAGTCATGGTAGATCATGTTCTGTTGATTTCAAGGTCATTATCCTGTAGTTCTGATCTAGAGACCAGGAAGCTACCACAACCTTCACCTGCACTGTCCACACTATGGTCTCTCATATCCATTCAACCTGTCACAAAGGGCTGGAGTATTCATATTCACTGCTACAAATACTCACGTCTGTCTCACTTGAATGCCAGAAAACACGGCAGAAGGGAAATAACCTTCACCTCATCTATATCTTTCAAATGTCAAACCAGAACATCTCATGGGCAGGATCAAAATCAAATTTAGAATCTTATTTGCAAAAAATTTTAACTTTATAGTCTCTGTGATACAGGCAGAAACACAGACAGGCTTTAGATAGGTTCTAGGTACCACGAGCTCATCTCTAATTAAAGCACTCACAGGTCTTTCGGATACAAACACTAGTGAACAACTGGATACACAGGTCTGAAACCTGAGTATGTAAGAGAAAAGGTGATCCATTGTTCAGAATTATTTGAAACCAAACTAACCTCTTCAGACTAAGGGTTTTCAAAGAAAAGGGCATCTACCTGGATACGAAGCCATGTGTTTGCTTCCCACAAGGGGACTGAATTGTCACTAGGAAAGCTGGAAGTCTTAATCCAAGGTCCAGGTTGTGAGGTCCCAAATGCTCTTCAGGCAATCATCAAATTCTAACAAAGCATGTATGTGCATGCATACGTGCTTTTTCTTCTGAGGAGTGAACAAATAGCTTTAATCAGATTAATTAACATAGCAAAAGGAAAGAACCATTGTCTGGAATTTCTGTCAACTCAATCCAAGAGATACTGCTAATAAGCTAACTTTGAATTGGGTCAAAAGAGGGCTTTTCAAGGCCTTGACTATAAATAGGAAGCTCAGTCTCCTGAGACCAACTGTAAAGCATCTTTTGTCAATCAGAAAAGCAATGGTGAGGTCAGGACTTTTAACTCAATATAGTTTCAATCAACAGGAAATTGGATCAGCCTCACAGATTGGATCTGAGAAGGAACTCAAACCAGTGGAGCTTATTCTAGGAGTCGAGAATGAGAATGCCAAGGGGGATATTATGAGTCATTGAAGTCTTCAGGCCTTTATGCTACTTCTATAAAAGTTAATTCTTTTTGAATGTTTCTTAATTAGGTTCCAAATGCCAGCTTTGTCAGTAAGAATAGAGTCTTGATGACCTCATATTTCCCATCAAGCAGTAGCATTTTGAAACCTTCAGCAAGGTAACCTAACACTGAGAACTGGTGTTCTCTCAGGCACAAGGTCTGGGAGTTAATACAGCACAACCTACTTGCTAAAGTTTCTTTATGTTGGCATCAAAAACTGGGAATTAATTATGACTGTAACTATAATCAATGTGTATATACTCACACCTCCATCCATAAAAAAATGAAAGAATATTTTAGGGTCCAAAATATTTGGTAACAAAAATATACAGGTTCCAAACTACGTAAAGCTGTATAAATATGCTGTTGAGTGAGTTCACTTTTTAAAATGAGTGAATAAGAGTGAGCAGGACAGAAGGAGTAGAATGAGCTAAGGCAGAGAGGTAAGAAAGAGCTGTGCAAAAGAAAGGAGGAAACGGAAAGACACTAAGTTCAGTCAAAGGACATAGCTTATGGTTTACAGTAACGATTGTATCATATCAGCAGGAATGCTTCTCAACAAAAAGGCATATGAAAACACAGTTAGTCTTCTTTATGCAGTCAGTGCCCTGTCTCTTCCCCAAAATGCTATTGAGAAGCAGTCATCCTGAAATATAATCAATGTAAAACATGACACAGTGTGGGAAATTATGGCAAGTTATAAAAGAATATTGAAATTTAAAAAAAAATAAAAGTAATGTTAAATGCCAGAAGGCCACAAAATGGAGCACTCTGTGAAACATTTCTCCTGAATTAGAATAAGTGGAAAAACAAATATACTGTCATAGTGTCTTTAATGCATTTTATAGGAGAGTATTTATCATACTGATAAACACAAATCTTCCTGTTGTCCTGATAAGCATATTCCTTTAGAGAAAGGTGACTGAGGAAGCTAGCAAGCCTTCTTGAAATGCATTGTAGACTCATTCAACTCTCACAACACATTCACCCAATGAAAAATAAAAATTGTCATTTTGTAAAGTGATTTTTAAGTAGCTTTTCCACTTGGGATGATAACATGGTGATCAACTAACATAGGAATTCTGACCCGCTTAACAATAATATTTTTTTGTAAATTAATTTCTTTTCTGTTGCAAACTAAATTTCATATAAGTATGGGGTGCAAAAACTAGATTTCCCAGAGTTTCCTGAGCTGAGTAGAAGCTAACTATGAAAGGGGAGGACCTTGCACATGTGTTAAACACACTAAGGTACAGGAATTGGTTAATTCCAGTGTATATAATATATTACTAACTTACTGAAAACACTTAGCTTTTATGAAAATGGATCTGTCTCATTAGGACTTTAATGAAATAAATATGATCATATTCTTTTCACTGAAAATTACATAGATAAGGCCATAATGCTTAAAGTTAAAGGGAAAATATTGTAGTATTTCAATAATAAAGAAAAATAATCAATGTCAACCAACTTACAGAGTTTGTAGTCTTTCAAACTTATTGATCTGTTTTAAATGACTCTTTTTCTCAAATAGTATGGCTTAAATACCTCACCTAACAACAGTACTTACCTGATATAAACATCCACAGGTTAATTGAACTATTATAGGAATTCTTTCAGCTACTTTGAATTTGTCAAGTATGACGTATTATTTTTTTCTCACTTTGGGGTAATGGGTATGCTTGGCAGAAATCAGAATGACTGATGGCTCACAGCATGAAGATTTTCCTAACACAGAGTGGTTGTACAGGAACACGACTGAGAGGTAAACAGTTGAGGTGGAAATAAGTAAGCCTTCAGCTGAAAATGTGCATTATGCAATACCAATTCCATGAGCTGACTATAAACAGACACCAATATCAGGTTTCTAGTGCTTTCTGGCTTAGGGTTCATTTTCTGCCAAGAAATGAAATTCATTCTGAATTGTCCCCAGAAATTAATCTTTTGCTATGTGTTAAATCATATGTATGAACTGGGCACAGGAAGCTGATGCAATAGTTTGTACCTTGAAGTCAGAAAATTTACCAATGTGCATGCTTTTTATAGTCAGTTTAGCAGAGAGCAAGGCTTCGGCTCCACATAAGGTATACATTAATAGCCTAGCCTGAACATTATGCATTCTCTACCTCCCTTTCGTTCTCTGTTCACAGTCATCATTTTCTTCATCTTACGTTTCCCGTACCCAATATCTTTGCTACAGGTTGGGCCTCTGGGCGAGGCATCTTCACAATCATTTGTGTGGTGATCTAATCCTCTTGTTTAGAGAGCTCACAAAACTGGATCAATAGTCCATTTCTTTCCGACATGGGTATACAGCCCCAATGCCACTTTGCTCTATATAGGGGAAACGCTATAAGTTGTTACCATTTTTCCTTTTCAAGGTAACAACTCTAAGTTTAGTAGAGATTCTTTGTATTTCTATTTTTGTAGTCTTAGTTCTAGTTTTCTCTTTGGGTTCAGAGGTGTTGAGGAAAGCAACACTCGAGGTGTCATCCTAGCTGCTGGTCTTTAAGATTTATTTTACTTCAATTTCCACAGCAAACTCTCCTCCTGTTCTGACTCCACATTCTGCACAAATTTTCACTCTGTCAGGATCTCATCTCTCATCTTTCCATTAAATATATCTGTAACTGTGTCTTCACTCCTGCAGTATGTCCCTTGTCATTGCCTATGTGCAGGGCAAATGGAATCAGTGCTTTATCGCTAGAGGAGGTGATTTGGGGTAAGGGTTTATGATCGGGAGAAGCTACTAGAGAGGAATAATTTATTCTTCAAAATTCCCTCCTTTCCATTAAGAATAACTAGTGGATAAATTCCTGATTTCAGAGAGTTTCATTTTCATTTTTCATCAAAAGACTGTCAAATGGAAAGAATTATAGTGTTGTGAGATGGAAAGAGATATTGGTCTGTGGATTATGTCGTGTTAACATTCTTCGAGAGCAGCAAGTGGTCTACTCGCTGCTTCTGATAGGCAAAGAGAATGAAAGATTGGTGCCATTTTCTCCATTTTTAGCCTAGATACAGAGCAAATAAAGATACTTCACTTTGTTTTGGGAAAGAAGGAATATGGTAATCAGAAAATCAATAATTTTACATTTTAAAGCTGTAGTCAACAGTGATCTATAATTTTTAAAGCAGCCATTACCTGAAACTAGCTCATTCCTTTGTAATTCGCAGTAAAATGATTATGTGCCAAAAAATTGAAATAATTCGAAATGGTTTACGTGCAATAACCTATTTAGCCTCTTTATAAGTTTGGGACAAATAGGCTGATATTTGTTCTCCTTTCCTTATATCGTAAGGTGAGAAATCATAAATAAAACTTTAAGAAATCACTGAACAGTCTCTAGACCTACTAAAACATGGCTACCAGTCATGTGAAAGAGGAAGAACCAAATAGAAAACGCATGAGCAGTCTTTCTTTTTTAAACTTCTTCATGCATCACATTGTCCCCTAAGCCTGACCTACTGCTTTTACAAACTCATGTTTTCTCTCTAGCCCCAAAGGTTACAAAGGCAGTGACAAAGAAATATATATATATTCTATACTATACTGTATCTAATGTGTACGTATATATACTGTGTATATATTGTATATAAATATGAGAGAGAACTAGCTATTGCAAAGTAGTTCTACATAAGTAATAGATTGAAATAATCACTGTAAAAGAATAATCATATGTCTAGAGTAAACAAATTTATTCCAATTTTTCTTTGTCAGACACTCTAACTATTTTACTTATATTCTCTCTGTTATATTCCCTTCATCTCCATGATCACCCAACCTATGAGATAGTGTTATCCCATTTCGTAGATAAAGAAAAATAAGACGCATGGTTTAAATATTTTGTCCGAAAACACCCTGTGCGTTAGGGGCATGGTCAGCATTTCAATCCATGATTGCCTGACTCCAAAGCACTCGTTCTTTTCATTATACAATCCTGCCTCTTATTCCACTCTGGTGATTTCATCATTTGAGATCTGTTTACGAGCATTTACTAATGGTTGACAGGTCATATTTGAAACATCATGACAAGTGTAGTCTTATTTTAAAATAATGTTTATGTTTTTTGCTATTTATTTATTTGTTTTTATTGAAGTATTATTGACATCCAACTTTGTATTAGTTTCAGATGTGCAACATAATGATTTGATATTTATAAACATTACGAAACTATCATGTCTAGTTACCATCTGTCCCCGTATAAAGTTATGCTATTATTGACTATATTCCATATGCTGTATATTTATTTTGTAGAGCTTATTTATTGCTAACTTATTTATTATTTTTTATTATTATTATTCATATTTATTAGTAGAGCTCCTACCCTCTGGCAACCACTAGTTTGTTCTCTGGATCTATTTTTGTAGATTCCACATATAAGTGAAATCATACAGTATTTGTCTTTCTCTGACTGACTTATTTCACTTAATATTATACCCTCTAGGTCTAACTATGTTGTTGCAAATGGAAAGATTTCATCCTTTTTTATGACTAATATTTCATTGTATATATATCTGTACCACATTTTCTTTATCCATTCACCTCTCCGTAGACACTTAGATTCCTTCCATATCTTGGCCATTATAAATAATGCTGTGGTGAACATAGCAGTGTGCATATATCTTTTCAAATTAGTGTTTTCATTTTCTTCAGGTAAACACCTAGAAGTAGAATTGCTGGATTGTATGGTATTTCTATTTTTAATTTTTTGAGGAAATGCCATACTATTTTCCATAGCGGCTGCACCAATTTGCATTGCCACCAACAGTGCAGGAGGGGTCCCTTTTCTCTACATCCTTACCAATACTTATTTTTTGTCTTTTTAATAGCCATTCTGACAGGTGTGAGATGATATCTCGTTATGGTTTTGACTTGCATTTCCCTGATGATTAGTGGTGTTGAGCATATTTTTGCATACCTGTTGTCCATCTGTATGTCTTCTTTGGAAAAATGTCTACTGAGGTCCTCCACCCATGTTTAATCAGGTTTTTAAAAATACTAAGTTGATTGAATTCTTTATATATTTTGGATACTAATCCCTTATCAGATATATGGTATGCAAATATCTTCTTCTATTCAGTAGGTGGCCTTTTTGTTTTGTTGATGGTTTTCTTTTGCTGTGCATAAGCTTTTTAGCTTGATGTAGTCCCACTTGTTTATCTTTGCTTTTGTTGCTCTTGCCTGAGGAGATACATCTGAAAAAGTACTTCTAGGACCAATGTCAAAGTGTTGACTGCCTTCACTTTGTCCTAGGAGTTTTATGGTTTCAGGTTTTACATTCAAGTCTTTAATCCATTTTGAGTTTATTTTTATATATAGTGTATATAGTGTAACATAGGGGTCCAGTTTCATTCTTTTGCATGTAGCTGTTCAGTTTCCCAATCCCACTAATTGAAGAGACTGTCTTTTCTCCATTGTATATTCTCGCCTTCTTTGTTGAAGATCAATTGAATTTATTTCTGGGTTCTCTATTCTGTTCCATTGATCAACGTGTCTGTTGTTTTGCCAGTACAATGCTGTTTTGATTATTATTGCTTTGCTGTATAGTTTGAAATCAGGAGTGTGATACCTCCAGTTTTGTACATCTTTCTCAAGATTGTTTTGACTTTTTGTGGTCTTCTGTGGTTTCACATAAATTTTAGGATTATTCGTTCTAGTTCTGTGAAAAATGTTTTACATTTTTTAAAGTAACACATGAGCATTGTAGAATTATTTTAAAAATAAAAATAAGGAGCACTTTGCCTAGACTTGGTGATTGAGAACAAACACAGTGCATCTACTCCAGTTATTTCTTCATCCCTTTTCACTGATTCTGTAGGATTTCCTCTTCAAATCCCATGTTCAAGTGAAATTTTCTGTGTAGAACCCATGTCAAAATGTTGGTGGGTTAGCTGTTCACTCTACTGAATTGAGTCTGAATTATCCTCTACTCTTATTGCCTGACTCTCTGTGAGCAAGTAGCAAAATTATTCCCAAAGGGTAAAAATGGTTTATTTTCTGGAAATTATTTCCGAGAAGCCAGAAATGCTTGAGTGCACTGATCTACAAAAGATTTGTTATGTACTGCTTCTCCACCATCTATAAAACGTTTGATATCCAAACGTATTACATCCCTTACCTTGCGTTACCTTCTATCTATGGTCTTCTTACGTTACTGGGAGTTTGAATCTTTTGCTTGCATATAGTGTGAAAGATGCTGAGAAAAGTGGAGAAAAAAATAACATTGGCTATTCAGAAAATTTTTTCTCTTTATGTATTTGCACTTGGGTATTGGCAGATAGGAGCCTGAGAGAGTTTCTAATACATCATTAGGATCCCCATCCTCTAATAGCCTGAGTCAGCCTTTCTCCTATCTTCTTTTGAAATGGCTGTGTAGATCTCAATAAATGTTAGCTAACTATTACTCTAATGATCTATAGTAATGTGAGATAATTTATCAGACTTACCATAATTAGAAATAATTCTTCTCAGAAGTTGGCAAAGTATTGATTAATGTGTTCATGGTGCCTACGACCACATCTTTCCTGAAGGAAGATGAGAAAGCCTTAGAAGGCACAGCTAACTTCTACCACAATTAGAACTTCTAAGATATTTCTTTATTTTTATAACTCATTCCTGATATATTATTACTCCTTCACCAAAAGGAAGAATCTATATTTTTAGTTAAATTTGTCTATATATAAAATGCAATACCTTCTGAGTTGCTAAATATTTAAATAAATCTATCAATTATGTGCTCTGGGGCTTTTGTAAGGATTGTAATTTATAAATGTAATTAATAAAGAAGTTACTGAGACCCTACTGAATTTACAAAATGCACTACAGGGCATTTGCTAAACTCATTCAGAGTGGAACTATAAATAATTTAAACTGCTACACTTGTCAGAGTAAATGAGCAAAATCTATTTTGATGTAACGGTTTTGTTTACTCACTAATTTGAAGGAGCTACTATTTTTCCGCAGATTTTTTCCATCAAGGAAAATGAAGGCATACACATATGTTTCAGGCATATGTAAAACACATATATTATGGGTTATATTTTTATCACCTAATGGAAGGATATCTCAGTAAACTGCATCTTTTCTGTAGATAAGCCACATAACCCTGATGTAATTCATGGTCAGTGGAGGTGGCAAGCAAGCGTATCCCAGTTTGATATTATAGATTTTTTTCTCAGAGTCTAGTCTAAAACAACATTATGTTTAATTTTTTTAACCAAATTCATTTTTATCCTCCTTGAAATATTCATGCCCCAAATTGTGAAAAATGCAAATTTAGTAATCAATGTTTGTTACTTAATAAAATGATTTTTTTTTTCAAAAATATCACTAATATCATCTTTCAGGGTAAAATCTGATGCTTCTGGGAAACATGTGAAGATTATCTCCGGGGTAAAAATCTTTAACTGTCTGCTCTCTAGCTTCTAAGATGAAAATGCTAAGATCCCTTCTTGGCACTGTCCATTTTCTTACCCTCATGTGTGAAAGAAACGTTTTCACCAGAAAAGCAAGAAAAGAGATTCTGGTCTCATCACATATGCTGGACAGCAGACTGAATTGCATGTATTCAACTTTTTCTAATCAAAGAAAGCTTTTCAAAGCTTCCTTCTCTTTCCAATCAGATATTTTGCTGTTTGATATTGCTATTTTTACGTCCCCCTATGAATTACTTCCGTTATGAACATTTGAGGATGTAAAACACCTTGGAAATCTACTTTCAATTTTCAAAAGGTTGAGACTCCTTTATACATACACAGACACACTAACACACACAGGCAAGCGTACTCATGATTTAAAAATATAGTTGTAATTACTTCAGTTACAAAATCAACCAGTAGAAAAACTGAAATAATAATAATGATAGCTACTGGGAGAATAGGGAAGGGAGGAAAAAGAATGTACTATATGTGTGTAACATCCTCGGCTTCACAGAGGGGAATTCGTTTGACACTGCGCATAAGTTTATACCTTTACAACAGTGTCTAGGCCACAATAAGTGCAGAGACCACCAGATGAAAACCAGGGAATACTGAAGAGTTATCTTTTGGTCCTGGATCTGAGGTTCACACTGAATAGAAAGACACTCTGCTTTCATACTCTCTGTAGTTTCTGTAAACTTTGTAATTTTCATTTTTGAATCGTTTGAAAAATTTAGATCAAAGATTACTATATTCATACTAAAATATAATTACCAAGGAATATATTTACTAACTTGATAGGTTATGTCAGCACATCCATTGACCACCCCCCTCCCCCAATGAGCATGTTTTACAAACAACCCAAGAAACTGTAAAATAATCATCTCAGTGTTAGATACAACTACACACAGGTATATGCAAAATTTCTGAACAATTTAGTTGTATTTATTGTTGCTGCATGACTTGTGTAAAATTTATGCTTCCGTGGCTTAAAAAGTAACATCAAGATATAACCATGTTCTTTCTCTTTTAGTAATAATAAGTATCTTTGTGCAAAATTATATAAAAAATATACATTACTGAAATGAGGCAAAGAAAGAAATGATATGAGGTTGAAGAGCTATTTCCACTCAACATTTTATACTATCTCAAAAATATTAATGTAATTTTTTTATATATGTGATCAACTTTATTTCAGATTATATACTGCAAATGCTATGTATCAATACCATGTAAGTAACTGAAAAGTATGTCTTTGTGTCCTTAGAGAAATTATCAGCCAGAAATTATGTCATTTAATGAGCTTAAATCTTGCACACGTTCTAAAAAATTAATTGAACATTTACACATTGTTTTATGTTGCACAGACAAAAATTAAACCCTAATTGTATTATCTGGTTTAATTTTGTAATGTTAATTTGTAACACTTTGTTTACGTTTAATTTTGTAAACAGAATTTTTTCAAATCATTTGATGAGGGGACACAATACGAGTCTATCTTCCCTTCTCTTTTTAACTGCTCCTTCTATTACGTCTTTCATCTAGTATTCCTTTTCCCCAGTTCTTGTTCCTCTTTTCATTTGTTTCTTTCATTCCTAACAGTGGAAAATAATGATACACACACACACACACATACATAAATACACACACATACATACACACATGTACATATACTCATGCAGAGAGAGTGAATAGTGTTGCCTTGAAAGCAAATAAGGGTTCAGGAATTAATTGAAAACATTTGATAATGGTATTAATCTTCTATTCCTGAAGAAACCTAATCTATGACATGTGTACATAGAGTTATGCATATAAAAGTAGAAAATAAATTGTATGTCACAAATGGTGCTGAGCAGCTCAGCAACATCAGAGTTCTGATATATGCACACATGAGTATTTTTATAAACTAGGCTTTGATTAATGTGTCTATATCCATTATATGAATAGAAAATTATTATAGCTAAAATAATCACTACAGATGCCCCACATTGTAGTATACACTAAAAATTACCCTAATGATATAATTGAGTAAAATAAGTATCAGAAATAAAACAAGAGAAAATTTCTTTTTTATTAACATTTACATGTATACATGTGTATATACATGCATATGTGTATGGATATTAATTTCTCAACATAAAGTAAAAATATTAATACTATCAGTTTAGGTTCGCCTAGTCCATGGCTTGCCATCTTACATAGTACATGAAATCACAAAAACTCATATCCAAAATTTAAAATATTTATTAGGAGAGCAGGCCATTTTTTTGTTTTTTGGTGAGAAAGATTCACCCTTAGCTAACATCTGTTGCCAATCTTCCCTTTTTTTTTAAGGAAGATTAGCCCTGAGCTAACAGCTGTGCCGTTCTTCCTCTATTTTGTATGTGGGTCATCGTCTCAGCATGGCTGATGAGTAGTGTAGGTCCACGCCTAAGATCCAAACCCACAAACCTGGGCCACCAAAGCAGAACACACAGAACTTTAACCACTATGCCACAGGACTAGCCCCAGGCCCTTTTTTATGTGAGTAAATTTTGAGGAATTATATAATAAACTTGGAATAAATAGAACTCTTAAAAAAATAATGATAGTTTAAAATACTGTTTGTTCCCTAAGCATTTACCAATTGAGAATTACAGATTTTTAAAAAATTGACTTTGTATATATAAAGTTGTTTTAGATGATAATCTGAATATAGGTAGCTGGTTATTTGGAAAAGCCTAATAATGCAGTCATTAGGGTATTTAATAAATATTTCTTGTACTCCACCTTCCAGGATTGCCTTTCTGACCTTCTCGTGTTTGAGTAGGGCCATGTGGCTGGTTCTTGACCGAGAGTTGTAGGTAGTGGTTGCATATGTTACTTGTAGGCCTACTGTTTAACAGCAGGTGTAGGACACTCCCACATGCTTTATTTTTCTCTGGCATGATTATGGATAATTTTTGAAATGTCAGCTGTCCTCTCAGTTTGGTTTCCTGGACAAATATTGGCATCAGAGACTTCACCAATGACTCATGATGGATATGTAGGTTGAATAAGAAATAAAACCTTGTCAATCTAAGGCAATGAAATATTGGGCTTGGTTATTGGTGTAGCATAATCTAGCCTATCCTGATTGAAACATTTCATATATCACTTCTAAATTGCAGCTTTTGATTCCATTGAGAATGGAAATGATGAGGCAAATGGGGCAATGGATAGCATTATACTTATGGAGGAAAGGTTGGATTTGAGAAAGCTGATTAACCATAAAATTAAAAGAAAAATTCCTACTCTTCCCCTCTTGTATTAGTACACTTACTCTGTAGGACCTCCAGGTTAATGTTGAATAAAAGTCAACAATTGTCCTGCTCCCAATCTTAGGGGAAAACATTCACCCTTTTGCAATTAAGTAGGATGTTAGTCCTAAATTTTCAGAGATCTGTTTAGAATGCTAAGGAAGTTAGTATTCATTCCTAATTAGCTCAGAATTTTTATCATGAAGGAATGTTGAATTTTATCCTGTGACTTTTCTACATCTGTTAATAATATCATTCGATTTTCTTATTTTAGTCTGTTACAGTGAATGACATATATTTATTTTACAGATGTCCAAACAACTTTTCATTTTGAGATGAACCAAACTTGGTCATGGGGTCCTATCAATTTTATACATTACTAGATTTGATTTGGTAAAATGTTGCTAAGAATTGTTGCACCTATGTTCTTGATGGAAATTGGCCTGTGATATTTTGTTTTATTTTCTAGTTAATGTCTTTGATTTTAGGATTAGCCTGGTAAAATGAGTAGGAAAGTGCTTTACCTTCTTTCACTTTCCAGAAGAGTGTGTGTAAAATCATATTATTTCATTCTTAAATGTTTAGTTAATTCACCAGTAAAGCTATCTGGGCAGGCCTGGGGTTTTCATTGTGGGAGTGTTTTATTTCAAATTTTAGTTTCTTTTGTTAGAGATATATGGTAATTCAGATATCTAGGATAATTCAGTTTATCTAGTTTTTCTTGAATGAGGTTTGGTAGTTCCAATCTTTCAAAAAATTGTTCCATTTGATGTGAGTTTTTGAATCTTTCATCTATAGTTGTTCATACCGTCCTCTTATAATACTTTGTTGCCTGTGCAATATGTAGTGATGTCCATGCTTTCACTTTTATTACTAGTTAGCTTTCCACAGTTTCACAGATGCTGGAAGAAGACAAGGAATTCCTGTGTCAGAAACCGAGCTCTTCATCACATCAGTGTGTCTTGTCCCCCAACTCCAGTGGGGGCGATGTGGAGTGGCTAAAATGGGTGCTGTACATGGAGAGGGTTTGCATCACAGCTGAGGAACCCCAAGCTCAGGAGCTCACAGTCTTTCAAAAGAGGCTACTGGCAAATTTGCACAACATTTACCCCAGAGGGAGACATTATCTTTATTATCTTGGGCAGCAAACAAATTTGCTCTCTGCTCTGGAGGGAGACACCATCTCTACCTTTCAGGACTGTTTACTATACAAGCATTTTTATAAAATAGTCCAGAACAAAACTGGTTAATACTGTTTCTTATTATTAATAAGATGTAGAAATGTAAGATATACATGGAGAATCATTTCCCAACTGATTTCTCCTTTCTTTCCATGATTATTCTGGCTAGAGTTTATCACATTTCTTAATATTTGCAAAGAATTAACTATTGCTTCCATTTATTTTCTCTGTTTTGTTGGTTGTCTTTAGCATTTCCATCTTTCTGCTTGCTTTTAATTGAATTCATTCTCTTTTTCTAGTTCCTTAAGGTGGAAATTTACATCGATTTGAGCTCTTTTTTTTATTTTGTAATATAAGCATGCTATTTTATAAACTTTTTTGGTAAGTATTGCTTTAGCTGCATCCCACAAATAATAATGTTGTATTTTTATTCTCATTCATCTGAAACATTTTCTAATTTCTTTTGTGATTGTTTTTTTGGACCCATGGGTTATATAGAATTGTGGGTTTTCTTCCCCTCAATGTATATAAATGAATTCAGTATATTTTTATTTAAAGTATTGTTTTACTTTTAGATCCAAATTTATTGGTCTTTTTTTTGTGTCTGCTATGACTCACCTCTTCATAATCATGTTTTCCTCTACATTCTTTAGTATGTGGAGTATATCTTATAAGGGCTGTTTAAAAACCTTGTTCCTATTCCATTGTCTTTGTCATTTCTGGATCTTTTTCTATTGATTATTTTTCTCCTAGTTGTGGCTTATATTTTATGTTTCCTGAAATACCTGGAAATTTTTCATTAAATGCTAGCCATTTTAAATTTTACGTTTTGTCTGCTGGATTTTGTTGTATTCCTCTGAGAAGTGTTTGATTTTATTCTGGCACACAGTTAAGTAATGTATAATCAATTTTATTCTTTTGAGTCTCACTTTTAAGTTTACTAAACTGCAGCCAGAAGAGCCCTTAGTCTGAATCGAGCCACTGCTTAGGCTAGAACTCTCAAGGATTCTTCCTGCTCCTCCATACATTCTGAGGTCCTTCCATTCTGGCTAATAGGAATCTAGACTATTTCCAGCCCCTGTTATTTCTAGCAATTCTTTAGTCTACTGCTTTCTGGTGCCCCTTAGCTAGTGTTCAGACATTTACTCGATACATGTACACATCAATATTTAGCCAAAGACTTAAGGGGATACACCTTCAGATTTCCAGATATTTCTCATAAAACTCTTTCCTCTCTGGTACTGTGCCTTACAAATTCTAATTTTCTTTATCTTTCTGAGGTGCACTATGCATCTTCTCAACTTAAAAAGACCACTGGGCAATGTTAGTGTTATCCATTCTTGCCATGAAGCCTAGATATGGCCTCAAGACAGTAAACTGGAGTGATTATAGGGCTCACATCAATTGTTTTCCTTTTCTTAGAGTTCAGTCCTGAGCTACCTGTTGTCCAATGTCTGAAAATAGTTGTTTCCCTTATTTCTTCTGGTGTTCTGGTTGTTACAGCAAGAAGATATTGTTGGTCCCTGTTACACCATCATGAAGAAATTCTAGAAGCAGAATTTCATTTTTCTCTTGAATTTAAAACCATTAGATGCACATAATTTCCCTGATATGGCTCAGAAAGTCCATGCAACAGAAGCTTGGCTTGAGTTGGATTTAGAAGTTAGGTAGTGAGATAGAGGACAGCCAAGAGATGAGAGGCTGATGGTAAACAATCTTTAACACTGCCTGTCCCCTCAGAAGTAAACTCATACATGCCTAACTTTCATCAGTCATTCTTATCACGAAGTCTTCTGGGTGGTTATATTGAGTTAGGAGGTGGAGAAAATGGCAGGAACTTTTTGCCAATGTCCTTACTGGAGAGGGTGGATATTCACAACACTTCCCAAGAGTCTGAAATGATTGACATAGAATGTATTACTTGAGTCTGAAATATAACTAGAAGAAGAGACATAGTGGCAATGGCAAATTTCAGGGTTTGTCACTATTTTGGTGTTAATCATTATTAAATATAAAGATTTAAAATCAATATGATTTCTCATAGTGAGAAATATATTTTAAAGAAAATGACATTTGGGGCCGGCCCAGTGGTGCAGCAGTTAAGTTCGCATGTTCCGCTTCTCGGCAGCCCAGGGTTCACCGGTTTGGATACTGGGGGCAGACATGGCACTGATTGGCAAGCCATGCTGTGGCAGACATCCCACGTATAAAGTAGAGGAATGGGCATGGATGTTAGCTCAGGGCCAGTCTTCCTCAGCAAAAAGAGGAGGATTGGCAGCAGATGTTAGCTCAGGGCTAATCTTCCTCAAAAAAAAGAAAAAGATTAAAAAAGAAAGAAAGAATATTACATTTAATTCAGTTTTAAACTCAAGGTAAGGCAGGACACAATATTATGCTAGTATGATGTAAAGATGATCCACAGATATCCACAGAGAGTTTATTAATAATGTTCACAAATAGATTATCTACCAAAACATGACACTGAATCTTAAAATTAGAATTCTTATGGAAATAAATACCTCATTCTAGTAAATATGAGTTCCTAATTTTTATTGTAGTTCTATAAATCAAACAACTCAAATAAATTAAAATATAAGAAAGCTCAGGTGCCAGCCAGGTGGCATAGCAGTTAAGTTAGCACTTTCCACTTCACTGCCTAGAGTTTGCCAGTTTGGATCCTGGGTGCAGACCTACACACTGCTTGTCGAGCCATGCTGTGGTAGCCATCCCATATATAAAGTAGAGGAAGATGGGCACAGATGTTAGCTCAGAGCCAGTCTTCCTCAGCAAAAAGAGGAGGATTGGCGGCAGATGTTAGCTCAAGGCTAAACTTCCTCAAAAAAAAAAAGAAAAGAAAGATCAGTATTCTAGCACCCTCTTGCCTTGTAACTTCAATCTGTTTAGAGTGAAATAGGCTAGTTTTTTAAATATTCGTGTATCTGTGCCTCCAACACCTGCCACTCTTTCAGCTGTCAGAGCAGACAACCTTCTGCACTATATCAAGCCTCTAATACAACCTAGTTTCCTGAGAACTACACATAAATCTAAGCAAATCTAGATCATTTTTTGTTGTTATTACTGCTGCTACTTTCATGTCAGCCAAACCCATCATGTCACAAAAACTCATCTCCATTCATCTTACTTTTTCTGTCGGCCTCTCTCCACTCAGTTGTTCTCCTATTTCCTCACACGTAGTGGCCATGAAGATGCACCTCTCGTGTCTCTAACTTGAGGAGTTTAATTGACCGGCTGCCCCAGATGCTGAAATATCATGTTTGTATAAGGCCATGCTTTCAATGACAATTACTGAGAAAATATTGGGCATGGCAAGAATATTTAGGCAGGCTTATTCTCAGGAGATCTGCAACTCTTCTGATGGCTGACTTTGGTTTAAGGACTCCCTTTAAGCCTTGGCAAAACTTTCATAGAACTGTGCTGTACTCTAAATTTTTCTTTCTGTGTTTTCTTCTCTCTTCCACAAAAGTCAGGCCTGTGTCATGAAAAACGTAGAACTCTGAAGCATGACATGAAGAAATTTGGATGAATGCTCCTGAGAACATTGGTTCCTTATCCTCTGAACCTTCTAGGGTTACAGAGGTGGCCTATTATTCTGTAGTAAGGGTTAGCACTTCTTCCAAAATAGAAGATGCTGCAGAGGCACTCTTTATGTAAGGCAATAGGTCTCCTTGCACTCAGGAACTGTCCTCACTACCTCTCTTGGCTTCTCAGGCAATAAATAGGTAAATATCTCAACATAACCTATTTGGAGAAAGGCCTAGTAAGAGAAGAAAGGGATAATACATTGAAAGAGCTAGAACAATTAGCTGGCATTTACTAGTAGGAGCCAGAGAAGTACTTTGGGAATGTATTATAGGGTTTCTTCATCAAGGGAACTAAAGTATTAAGTTGGATGAGCAAGAATTTATTGACTTCAGGGTACTTTCTTACAACATGGTTTTTTTCTCAGTACAAGGGCAAAGTTATTGTTAGTGTGGCTCTTAGAGGCCAAAAATATGGTATAGCTTTTGATTAACAATGTCAAAATGACTGAGATGCTTTGGCAGATAGTAGAGATAGGAATACAGAGGCTAAAGAAAATAGGAATTCAGAAATATATGTATTATGTGAGGCTGGTGGTCCCTCTTAAAGATAATGTCCTTTAGGTGGGCCCAGAGCACACCTCCTTCACCAAAGCCATTAAGAATACACAAGTAAGAGAAGCACCAAATTTACTAAGAAATTCAATTGTGGCTGTCCTTTGCAGACCAGGATTGATGGTAGGAGAAGTAGTCGTAGAGATGGGTTCATTAATATCCACCTACATGGTCTGATCCTGGAGTAATAGAGATTCAACAGCCAAAACCAGTAGGCTTCAGTTACCATAATGACCTGCAAAATTCAAGGGTCAGCCAATGGGGCTTGATATACAGGGACTTGTGAAGATGGTTAATAAACCATGATATCCCTATGGGTAAGATAAGCAGTCAGCAAAGGTATACATTTACAGCTATAGCCAGAAAATTATAATAGTGAAAAAATGGGAGATTGAAGGCAGTTATTACAACAAAAAGCCATACTTTCTTGCTCAGTTCCTGGCCCCAAAGAGTAGTCATGTCCCAAAGAGGAAGGACTCTGCAATATTGTGACAAGAATCTACCATAAAAATTCACAAGCTTTTTTTTTTTTTGAATGAGATTATACCCATTTACTCAAGTGACTAAATATTGGAGAAAGAGGGGAGTGGCTACTCAGACATTATAAGAACAATTAGGCCAAGGTTCTGAGTTGACATTAGCACCTGGAGATCCAAAGCATCATCTTCATTTCCCTATCAGAATAGCTTGCAAGAGCCAGGTGTCCAGTCAAGGCATCATATTCTACCTAAACTAAATATCCTCAGAGTGGATAATGAACAGTCAAAATAAAAGCATGCACCTTTCAAGATGTGGTATAGATATACAATGGGATACTACTCAGCCAGAAAAAAGACAAATTCATCCCATTTGCAGTAACATGGAAGGACCTAGAGGGAATTATGCTAAGTGAAATAAGCCAGTCTGAGAAAGACAAACACTAGACGATTTTACTCGTGTGGAATATAAACAAGTACTTGGAAAAAGAAAACCGTTCAGCTATTACCAAGGAAAGGAGGGTAGGGGGACACGGGGTGAAGGGGAGCACTTACGTGGTGACAGTCAAGAAATAATGTACAACCGAAATCTGACATTGATGTAAACTATCATGAACTCAATAAAAAAAAATGCACCTCTCCAAAATCTCCCCCAAAATGTACTGATCCTCATGTATGTATTATGCATCTTGGATAGTAGCATCACTTTCTGCCAGTTGTCCAGACTAGGGACCCTAGTGTCATCCTCTACTCCCCACTCTTTACCTCTTCTTCTCAATCAGTCATTCAAATCTGTTGATTCTACTACTTTTATGTGTCTTGAACTGATCAAACCTTCATCATTTCCTAATCAGCCTCCTTCCAGTCCCTGGTTTCCAAAATATATTCCAAAGACATGATGGATAAATCAGTCTGAAATAGGAATTTACACACTTCTTTTCCCTGCCAAAAATCTTTCAGTGCCTCCAATAGCACTTAGGACAAATTCCAAACTCCTTCATTTTGCCTATAAGGGCATCCATAGACTGGCCCCCACCTAACTTTCAAATTTCATCTCTCGGCACCCTAACTCCTTCCTAAAAACCCCAACCCTCTTCTGTGAACCCATGCTCCCACCATGTTAGAGTGCTTACTGTTCTTCCTGGAAGCCTGTGACAGCTAGATTAAGTGCACTCATGCATATGCACCCTCATAACATCCAGGCTTAACCTAACTGAGTAATCATTATGCTTAAACGTTAGTATATTTATTTTTCTCTCCCATTAAACTATTTTATTTATCTAGTACATAGTATTTTCCCAGGTACACATATGTTAGATATTTAGCAGATGGTTTTTAAATGAAACAATATTTCAAAACATTCTAAAATCCTTGAAAGAAAAAAAGATAAAGTTAACTTTGAGAGATTTATTACCTCACATTACCTCAAATGGAGGATGTACATGCAAATAAATCAGGATTCTTAATTTAAGTTTAATTTGAATGTAAACGTGGAATTAATAGAAATAATGATCTCACTTAAACCAGGAAGAGATTTTCCTTCCATCCCTACTCCAGACTTTGGAAATAGATGTTTAAGATATAACAACGTCTGTATGAAGTCAAGGGTAGTACAGGTCTTTACCAAAAATATTAACTGTGTTTGTTTTCTGTTGAGTTATCAAACACGCACAGTCTTCATATGAAATATCAGCACTGTACTCTAGTTGGAGTTGTCTTTGCTGACCCATATAAAATCCACAGCGTTTAAGAACTGAGAGGCAGCTCTCTCACAAAACTCTCAGCTACTTCATTAACATGAGATAGTCGTTCTAGACTCAGAACTATACATCTGATAAACACTCTGTTCTGGACATTTGGGAAACTTCTCCTCTCAGGACAATAGCTTTATTTTCTCTCCTATGCCCTTAAGGGACACCGACTTTTTTATTTCTCCTTCCATGGATACACCCTTTACTTCTGAGAAGACTGGGTTCTTATTCATGCAGTTCCATCCAGTTTCACAGCTGGATGAGGCTGCTTGGTAAAGTGGAGATATTTCAGTTCATGGATGTGGAGGAGGGAGAGGAAAAAGAGACCATTACCTTGGCCAGTTTTTGAGGAAAAGAATCGTTTTTTAAAAATCATATCTTTCATTATAGCATTCCTCTTAGAATATCTCCTAAGTATTATTTTAAATATTGGAATGCACAGGAAGTAGTGTTCCCCACATGTAGTAAACATAACCAAAAATTAGGGAGTCAAAGTTAGATATTATTTCAACTTTTTTACTCAGTAGCTATAAGACTGAATTTGAGTACTTGGCTTTCTTAAGCCTCAGTTTCCTCATATGTAAAATGAGTATAATGATACCTATCTAACAGGGGGTTTTTTTGTAATTAGAAACAAACACAAAGATTTACATAATGCACTTAATTTAGTGCCTGGCACTAATCAAAGAATGTAACATCCATTATGATTAATATCCTTTCTTCTCTGCTAGACACCTTGAAAAACTGGGCTCTAGCCAATAACGGTTGGACTTCAGGATGCTCCTCTGTTAAAATAGCCACTGATTGTCATCTATCTGTGGATAACTTTGTAACAGCAAAAGTCACAGTATGTCCTGGGTTCTGCTGCTGCTATCTGTAGTAATCTAGAACGTTATTAGTGGTTATGTTGCTAGTGCCACTGCTGCTGCACTTAAAAGATGGATGTAAATAAGTGTATTATTTGATATCACAGCTAGAGGGTAATTGCTCCTTTGAACAGTGTCTGTGCTGGTGGGAGGGTAGGGGATTAATTTGAATGTAGCATCAGACTTGAGGACCAAGCAGAGTCTCAGAAAAACAAAATGCTTGAAAAGTCTTGTAGAAGAGACTTGGAATGAATGTCTCTTTATGCAAAAGTATCACTAGCAATACCGAGAAGGAATAGTTTTAAAAATGCATGATATCACACAAAGTGGTATAAAACGCACACTGTGTCTACACGTAGCAAAGGGTACCAGCAAATATTTAGTCAACTTGATCAGTATATACAACACAAGTATCATATTGAGAACCCAAAGTAACTTTCCTCTATTTTTTTATTCCAAATAATGTAATCAACTTGATCATATTAATCCTATATTTTCAACAATTCACTTCATTTTTGTTGTTTATATGTGAGGTAACATGACGCAGGTTCAACTTAGGTTATTTGGGAAGTTAATGGCAGAACCACTACAACTTTATTGTTTTCTCCACAAAATAATAAATCCTTTTTTTATCTTTCTTTCCCGAGTTGCCTGTTCAAATTTAGTTTATGCTCATTTTGTGTAGAGAATGACTGCTCTAACCCTAGAGGGACGCGGGAAGCCTAGGCAGTGTCTGGATAGGTGCCTGTCCTGATATTTCACTAAGTTCCCTTGACACTACAACAGATGCATTTTTTATTTTTCCCATCAAGTCCATCTGGAAATTACCTTGGATTTGCATCATTAATTTTCCTCTCTCTCTGGTTTCTTAAACTCTTGTATTCTCCAGTAAATCCTCTTTCTTTTTCTACCTCCCTTTTCTTTCCCAGGGCCTAAAATACAGACAACATGACATCTTTAAGCTTCTGTGACCTGCTGGATAAGACTTAAGGACTTCAGAATCTTCAGAGCACAAAACCTACAAACAAATATTTGTTGTTTTCCTAGCTCATATTGAAAAATTATCACAGCATAATTTTGATTAATTACTTTAACAGAATACCTGTCTCCTTACCTGTCATATGAAAGAGACTTTCTCCATATATAGTAAGTGAACAGAAAGAAAAAAAAATGGATGATAGGAAAAGAAAGTCTCATATTGCCTACATATATATTCTCTTCTCTTTGTGACCCTCAAAGTTAATTATTTCTCTCTAAATGCATTTGCAAAACCAATTTATTTGAGAAACCTTGATAAAAGACCTTACAAATGATATGTTCTGGTGACTGACTCTAAACTTTCTACCCCTTACTCACAGTATTGATAATTTTGATGGATAAAGATGTGCTAGATAGAGGTCAAATTTAGGTGGTTTCAAGTCTATAAAAAGAAGCCTAATTTCATTTTTGAGTAGATGGAATGGCCTGAGTGGCCTTAAAAGTCATTGCAGTTTTATATGAGGCTTGGCAAATTCCCAGTCCTCTGATAGGGACTCATGCATAGGCATGGAGTACAAAGGCCCTTGCAGGTCGAGATGATCTCAGTATTTATGTTTTGGCACCAACAATCCATGAAAAATAAATGACTTACCTTAGCAGGTCCTTCATCTTTACTTTACTTCAGCTGTATTTCAGATGAAGAGCTATTAAGATCTTTATATTACTTAAGGTGTTTACATTCAAGTTAATTTTTATATGATTAATTCACTATGTCTGTCTCTTTTGTTTAAATTACTATATATGTGGATATAGATGTTTATTTCACTAGGACGCTAAAAACATTTTCCCTATAAAGGATTCTCCGAGTAGGGCCACTAGGTCTTCTTTCTTTATCAGAGCTGGTCACACCTGACAGCTTTTATGAAGATTCTCTCAAAAGTCTGGAGATAGCAAACCCAAAACTTTTGTTCTTAATGTTTTCGCTTGTTTATTTCATTCTCATGTAGTCAAATCCCAATTGTAAAGGTAGACCTCGCCACAGGCACTGCCTGTTCTGCTCTTCTTTTGTTGTGCTTCCTCCTCTCAGACATACTTACCTTTTCAAATTAAGTTGATTTCTTTAACTTCCATTCTCCACAAACTTAAATTGTTACTCTCTCCCAATCATACAGAGCCATATCAAACCTACAAATATGAAATCATTGGCTGCCTATTTTGAGACCTCCCAGTCATTCATACTACTGAACTATGCATTCTATCTGCAAATGATATTTAGTTAGGAACTACTAAAATTGAAATGCTTGCTAAGAATTTAGAGGACAGAGAAGGAAACATTCACATACACACACAAGTATGAATGGCCATTTCATTCTCCTCAAGATTGCAATCAAGTAGGGTGGATAAGATAAACGTAAAAGATATAAGGAATGATGTGTGTGGTTCTTGTTAAAGGGATCATAGAAAATATGCTAGAACTCTGCTATTCAGTGTTGTCTTCAAACTAACAGTGTTGGTATCCCTTGGTAGCTTGTTAGAAATGAAGAAGCTCAGGACCTACCCCAAAAAGTTAATCAAAATTTGCAATTTAACTATGTCCGTAGTTAAATTCTATGCACAATAAAGTTTGAGAAGTTCTGTGCTGGAGCTATCAGGTTCTAAGAGGAGATCAAAAGCTTATATGTGGAAATGAAGTATTGGAGCTAGATCTTAAATACAGAAATAAAGAGGGCAAGAGCATAATATCAAAGTCATATCAATTGTACAAAGAAAGGCACAGTCTTATCTATAGCTTACTCTATTTGGATGGATTATGAGTAGGCCATATGGAATGAAACCAGAATGATAAGCTTGTCCTTAATATTCGATCAAGTCAGAAAATTACATGTATGACTGCAAAAAGCTGTGAGCACTGGAGGGGAGAAGGAAATTTTCCCCTATTCCTCTAGATTCTTCTGGCAGGTCTAAGAATTAAATTGACATGAAACAGAATAACAGGAGACAATCAAACAAAGCTTAATAACATGTATACATGGGAGAAACCCAGGAAAACTGAGTAACTTGACAAAATGGCCAAAGCTACCACCTCATACACCATCTTCAACTAAAGACAAAGGAGGATTTGGGGGCTAGTGGTTTGTGACTTCAAAGCGGAGGAAGGCAATTCACACAGAGATGGAAAAGCAAATGTTTGGTAAACAAATGTTTGCCATGCCTTGCGGACAATGAGATGTGGAGAGGACTTTGATCAAGTGGGCCCTGCCAGGTTCCTCCTTGTCCACCACTCCTATTTCATATTATACTAAAGTTATCTATGGCAATAGCTCCTTCCTGGAACAGGCCTTTTCTCTTAAATTCTTTTAGGCAGTTAGGGATAAGGGCAAAGTTTCTTCCTGAGTCTTTTGTTCTTAAAAATAATCAAGCCAAGGAGACACATTTTGGGGTGGCAAATTCTGCTCCCCTACAGTACTATTAAATATCTTTTTTTTTTTTTTTGGAGGAAGTTAGGAGCCAGAGAAGGAGTAATACTACCCCTAAATTTAGTAATGAGGTAAAAACTTAATAATCAATCAATTTGAAAGTCTATAGTTACAAACAGAGGCTGTCTTAATCCTTTCAGGCTGCTATCACAAAATGCTATAGATTGAGTAGCTTATAAACAACAGAAATTTAATTTTTCACAGTTCTGGAGGCTGGGAAGTCCAAGATCAAGCCTCTGACATGGGCACATTCTGGTGAGAGCCCTCTTCCTGTTTCATAGCCAGCACCTTCTCCCCTCCTTCTACCATGTAAGGTGGAAGGGACAAGGGCTCTCTATGAGGTCTCTTTTATAATGCTAAGCCCATTCATGAGGGCTCCACCCACCCTCATGACCTAAGCCACCTCCCAAAGGCCACACCTCCCAATACCATAATCTTAGGGGTTTAGAATTTCAACATATGTATTTGGCGGGGGAACAAACATTCAGGCTATAGCAGACACATTCAGAAATATTATCCAGATCTGTTCTCTACTCGCAGTCTTAATAGTTCTATCTCAGACTGGTAATCATGGAAATCGTAGATTTTATATTTGAGAAATGGTGGCATTGAATTTCTTTTCATCTGCCAGTATTGAAATACACAAATTTTATTCTTACTCTGTAATATGTAATATTATGTAATACTACGAATTTGGATTTTTGTCAGAAGCTTTCTTTTTGGCTACTGTACAGAGAAAACTGAGTGCTGTGGAAAATGAAAATTCTTTAATTAATATAAAAAAGGACATCTTAGCTGCCAAAAAACTGTGTGAGTTGATGGAGGGAGCTTTGAGAATATGCTCATATTGTTAATTTTGTATAAAAATTTAAATTTCTAATAAATCATACTAACGTTATAGTTTTTATACTCATGTGCTGTTATAATCCTCATATATATGTGTATGTGTGTATGTGTATTTTGAAGCAACAAAGAAAAGACAAGCTTTTAAACTTAAAGGTTTTTATTTTTAAAGTTGAAAAAACTCTACTTATATCTTTACTGAATAAGTAATGATCCAGCCCTACCTGAAGGAGAAGTTATGTCATTCATAAAGTAATCACCAAAAGACATTCACATTTCCTTTTATGACATTAGGCTAACAATTTGGATAACTAATAATGAATATGCAAGATTTATTCTAGTCATCTGTTTGATTTGGATTTTGATTTAAATACGTCTAGAAGTGAAGTTAATCATCATATTTCATAGATCTAGATCCTTCCTAGGAAACTGTACAAAACAAGGATGCTACTAGAAAATCTGCCATCTCACTCACGCAATTCTAAATTCAATCAAAACATATACTAAGCACATAAATGATCTAAATATTGGCCTAAGCAGTTAAGATACAAAAATTAACAACACAACGGCTCTATCCTCAAGAAACTATTAAAGGAAACAAGTATATTCAAGTAATTGTTGATGAGGATTTTAGGCTGGTTACTTTTAAAACTACAGATGAGAAGCAGGCTCTGAGGACTGGAATTTTGCTCGCCCTTCTGAGAGACATTTGCGTTTGTGAAGAAAGGGGGGGTGACCTTGTAGGGACCCGAAATTGGCCACCCCAGGATATGTCTCTTTGGCATCAGGATTGTTTTGGGCTGATTGCTTTCGATAAACTGGGACAGGGAAGGAGGCTCTGGGGAATGGAACTTGCCCTTGTTGGGACACATTTACATTTGTAAGGTAAATCTCTATCTGTAAAAGGTGCCTCCCTCTCTGTACCAGGAAGAAGAGGAGAGATGACCTTGTCCCTAGAAGCTCTTAATGGGGAAGGCAAGAACTTAAGTTGGTTGCTGTCTGGCAATCTCATGTAACTGATTTAGGGTGGTGGCTTCTGACCTTTACTTAATCCGATTTGATTCTTGTCTAAAAGTCATGGGATCACCCAACAACCAGACCCCACCTGCACTGATACCATTTTAACTGTTTTTCATGTTCTTTCCTTTGTCTTCATAAAGAGATGACTCACATACCTATGCCTTAAATTTAGCCCTAACCCACAACTTGGGGCAGCAGCAGGAGCTCTGACTGCCCGTGGGTCCTGTCCCCACACACCAGCTCTGCCTGCCCATGGGTCCTGTCCCCATGCCAGCGGGGGCAGCAGCAGCGGCTCTGCCTGCCCATGGGCTCTGTCCCCATGCCAGCGGGGGCAGCAGAAGCGGCGGCAGCAGAAGCTCTGACTGCCCATGGGTCCTGTCCCCATGCTATTCCACACTATTCTCTAAATAAAAGAGCACTACTGCCAGATCTTGAGAGTCTAAGAAATCTTTCTTTCAACTCCTCGGCTCACCGACCCCGCATCAATTGTTATACAAATAAAGCTACTACAAATACTTTGAGGTTGAAATTATTAACTTCCTGTGAGAAAACAGTAAATTCTTCACAGAGATAATGGTATTTAATGAATGTCTTAAAGATTTGGTAGGATATAAAAAGTTGGAAAAGACTTTTCAATTTTGTTTGTTAACTTGACCATAGCCCAAGAACCATGAGCAATCACGGCAATTGGAGGAAATGGCAAAATTCTGATGTTGCCAGTGGGAATGGTGTGTTAAGAGGAGTGATGGGAAAAAAGGAGGAGAAGAGAACGATGCTCAAGATGGATGAATGGGTTTAGGGTGTGTGATATTGTGGTTTATAATAAGAAATATATATTTTCTCTTTGTTCCTGTACCTGGCACAAAGCTCTTAAAATGCCTTGGAATTTCCTAAGTGATAAAAGCAATAAAAGTGAAAGGATAGTCTTTTGCTATTCTTATCAAGATCTTTTCAACCACAGCCGAGTTTACCTTAATAAAGTGACTTTTGGAAAGCCACAGGATGGGGGCTTATTCCCAGGGTAACTATCCACGTAATTAAATGGTTGGAACTTTCAGCCCCATTCCCCAACTCCAAGGAGGGGAGAGGGGCTAAAGGTTGAAAATATCACCAACATCAATGATTTAATCTATCATGCCTATCTAATGAAGCCTCCACAAAAAACCCTAAGGTTTAGTGAACTTTGGGGTTGCTGAACACATGGAGGTGCTGGGAGAGTGCTGTACCTGGAGAGGGCTTGGAAGCTCTGCACCCCTTCCCACATAACTTACCCTATGCATCTCTTCCTTCTGGCAGCTCCTGAGTCGCATCCTTTTATAACAAACTGCTAATCTGGTAAGTAAACTGTTTTCTGGAGTTCTGTGAGCCATTTTAGGAAACTGTCAAACTGGATGAGGGGGTTGTAGGAACTTTTGATTTTTAGCCAGTCAGTCAGAAGCACAGACAACGATCTGGACTTGTGGTTGATGTCTGAAGTGGAGATCAGTCTCAACCTGTGAGACTTGCTCTAACTCTAGCAGTTAGCATCCAAATTGAGTTAAATTGTAGGCTACCCAGTTGATGCTGGCTGAAAATTACAGAATTGCTTGGTGTGGAAAACCACACATATCTGGTGTCAGAAATATGTGTCAGAAGTATCGAGTGTGGTAGTAATAGAAAGTAGAGTAGGAAATAGAGTTTTTCCTTCCAGGGAGAAAAGTTCTGCAAATAAGCAACTATGTCAAATTCTATTGTGATAGTTGAGGCAAGATATCATAGGGACTTATTTTATTTAAAGGAGTTTAATAGATATTGGAGGAGAGAAATTGGAGACAGCATAAACATATGTTTTTCTAAGGAGTATAGCTATAAAGGGAAAGGAAAAGCAGAGTGATAGCTAGAGGACAAAATGAGTTCAAAATAATTGATCATGGTGAGAAATAAAGATCTGTTTGTTTTCTCATAGGGAAGATGCAGTAAAAATGGGAACATTGATGATATCCTTGAGTGCATGATGAAGAATGAGGAGCTCGGCAGTACCTTCTTAGTAAAAGGACACAGGTCATAGTAAATGGACTCAGATGGATATTGTTGAGTGGATCATAATAGAAAGAACTAGTGGAAGTGGAAATTCTCTTATAATTGTTTCAATTCTCTTTGGGAAGAATAAAATAGTATCAGCTTGTAATGAGGATGAGGAAGGAGATTCTAACTTTTAGAGATGATACCGCATCTCTTAATCTCAAATTTGTGTGCCCAATGTGCAATAAGCCAAACATTGAGACATCTGTGCTTGGAGATGGAGAAAGATTTACTCAAATTGGCCAAAATGAGAAGCTGGGAGAATAGCATCTCTCAAATCTGACCTTAACAAAAGAAGAAAGTAGGGAGTTTTACAGAGCTAAGGGGCTTGAGAGGAGGAGTTTTGGAGAAACAAAGGAGGAATCCATGTTTCTTTTACTCCAGGTAAGCCCTTGGACAATCCTTCTGGAGTCAACTGCCCTGGGGGCTGGTTATCTGGTGATCATATCTTCCTTAAAGGTATTCTTTTTCTTCTGCAAAACAAGCTCATAAATCCTTTTGACCCTTGAGTCACCCCTCAGGTTAAACAAGGAAAGGCAAATTAACAAGATTAACCTCTTTTCATGTGTCTGGGTTGGGAACAAGGTCCAAGGGCAATCATGTTCTTACTGAATGTTTACAATAACCCTCAAGTACTCAGCTTCAAAATGAACAGAAAATATGAAATTCTATTCCACATTTCATAGAAAAGATGATGGACTAAGCATCAAAATCTTCTTTTGGTGATTAATTATTAATTTAAAGTGAAACTAGAAACATGATAGTGTATTATCTTTTAGGAAAGTGCAGCTGACTAAAACAAGAAGGAGGCAAGTCATTAGATGAACCAGGTCGTGAGGCATAAAGAAATACTGCAAAAGCATAGAGAAGCAAGGGAATGAAGAGCATATGCAGTAAACTGCTCAAAACGATTGACAGCAGAATAAAGTTAGCTAAAAACGGAATAAAGTTTATGGGGAGGATGATAGGTGAAAAAAAAGTTTATGTCATTAAGCTTCTATTTAAATAAAAGATTTGCTGTCAATGGAGTAAGAGGGTGATTTGGAAAAGCATTGGTATGACAGAGGACTGGCTGAGGAAAGGTGGAGGGCAAGATCACTGGAGGAAATTAGATCACATAATTGAAAGTTGAGGAAATTGGAAGCAAAATTTACATGGATATTGAAATTATCAAGAATGATAGCAGGGGTATTGTTGGAGAGATGGCTAGTGACCCAGGAAACAAAACATTCAAGAAGAGAGGAGGTGAAATTGGATGGGCTGTCGATGACTATGACAAAGAGTGGTAGTAGAAAATAGAATGCTTGTGACATGAGATTGAAGCTAGAGAAAGAAGATGAGGGAAATATTCACAGAAGAGTTCACAGATTAAGGAGGCCTTGATTATTGACCTTGAATTTAACATAGCACAGTGGAGGTTAAGGAAATGAAGAAATGTGGCAGATGGGGTCAGAAAGAAGGATATGTATAGGATTATATAGGAATTACAGTCCTGGGAGTAAAGTATAACCTATTGTCTTGGGCTTCTGGTTGTACAGGGAAAAGAAGAATCAAGAGTAAGTCCTGAGTTCTCAAGGTTGTAGATGTTGAGGGAAAGCAAGGTTAGAGAAGTCCTGTCAAAACTGAGGGTTAGTTCTGGGGCCCCCATCTAATATTGCTGATTGAAGTCTGGATTTTAATGGACAGATATTCTCACTTCCAAAATCAATTCAAAAGGACACAGTGGTCTTAATGTGAAAAGGTTTTTGGGTTTTTTTGAGGAAGATTAGCCCTGAGCTAACATCCCTGCCAATCTTCTTCTTTTTATATATGCGAGATGCCTGCCACAGCATGGCTTAATAAGCTATGCATATGTCCTCACCTGGGATTTGAACTGGCGTACCCCGGGGCCACTGAAGTGGAGCACACAAACTTAACAGCTGTGCCACTGGGCTGGACATGCATTTGTTTTCTAAGTTTAGGAAAATATGGAAAAATATCTCTATGACCTTAGAGTAGACAAAAATTATTTTAACAGGCACAAATCATAAAATGAAAAACTGAGAACATGTGTCTACTTTACTTTTCAAAATATACCATTTTAACAAGTAAAAACATTTGCCAGCCAGGAGAAGACACTTGCAATACCTATAGCCAGCAAAGGGCTCACATCTAGAGTATTTAAAGAATTCTTACAAAAATACAAGGAAATTATAAATGATTAAGTAGAAAAATAGTAGAAAGTATAAAGAGGAGATACTATTAAGAAGTTATCTAAGAAAAAACATGCTCAACTTCTTTGGAAAACAAAATGAAAACCACAGGCAGCCAGAGAGCCTGTCTTACAGCCCAAACCCTCTGTTTGAGTAAATATAAGTTTCACAACACTAAATGTTATGAAGATCTGGACCAAGTGTAAATCTTATTACAGTGAAAATAAAACTAGTACAATCATTTTCAAAATAGGTTTGCAATATCTCAGAAAGCTAAAGGTCCCGGTTCCCATGACTCTGAAATTATACTCTAGCTACATCATTTTGGATAACTCTGGCTCATACACATGAAGGGAAGTATAGAATGCTCATAGCAGCATTGTTTATGAGAGCAAGGGTGCTTGGAGGCTCTCCAAATTGATTCATCTTCAGAGGGCCTTGGAATTTCAGTGATTCAAAATCTCCTCTAAAAAATGGTTTGCTTATTTCTCCTGTATGAAGAAGAGAAACTGCTGTCTCAGTCTAATTTTCATCGGGCCATCCAACAATCTCGGTATATTTTATCTGAAGCTATTCAATATGGCAAACATTCACCTATCTTCAAGTGTTACTCTCTCATTTATTCCAACCTTCAAGACCCTCCCATTTCCCTACGTTCCCACTCCGTTTCATTCTGCTCCTCCAATCATGCTTCTGTCTTCCCCGTCACCATGTGCTGACCCTCCTTGTATTTACACACCTCTCCCCAAACCTGTTGCTATTTTTCCCACTTCCCAGTTTCTTAAAGTTACTCAAAATCTTGGTCCTGTTCCCCTAGTATTCAGACCCAGGGGAAGTTGCCTTCTCCTCAGCTAGCTACTTTTAAGCCTTGCTCTGTATCTTACTTACATGAGATAATAAAGGATTCCCTTGACCCTCGAGAAAAACAGAGAGAGATTTTCTCTAACATTGAGAAATGGGACAACATCTCCATTAGCAGGGCTCATATGAATTCCAAAATACAAATCCAAAGGACAATCATTTTTCTGAACCCTGGATATCCCCCAGTGAGACTTATTTTAGTTATGGCAGTTGTACCTATTGGTATCTGCCTGCTTATTGGACTGGATTCTATTATCCGGCTAATATTATTAGCCCTTACCAAATCTTTAAACAGACTATCTTCTTTTCTCACTTTAACTGCTCTATGACCTCTGATTTAAGTTTTCCAGGCACTAGGTGATCCAAAAGGCCTATAAAAATCTGTTACAGCTACAAGCTTGGGTATAAAATTCCAGAACTTAAACAGAGTCTATGACCTTTCTTTCCCATAATGTTCCCAAGTAGACTTAGAAGAAGAGGCTAAGAAATTTGGAGTAAACCTAAAAAACTTGACTACCATAGCAGATCATTTATGGCAACCTTTGTGCCTGTAGCTGCTGCCATATAGGCCCTGAGGAAGTTCACTAGAGCTGTAATTTACATGCTCTGCTCTGGGAAATAACCAGGACTCTGGACAATCTTACCAAAACAATCAACATCATCGCCAGAGAGCTACCAGAATTCCAGTGAGTGGTCTTCCACAATCACGTGGTGTTGGACATAATTTTGACTTCCCAAGAGTACACTGTGCACTAGTCAGAGTGACTGCTGTGTGTACGTTCCTTGAAAACTCTCTGATGTCTATGCCAATCACTGAAAATATTCAGATTACAAACCAGGAAATTTGTTGCATCATCACTACGGTCCTCACTCCACCATCCAAGGAAACTTTGGGCCCAACATCCTGAATCTCCCTGGATGGCTGCCTTCAAACCTCCAATCTTGTTTTTACTCTCTTATTCAAATTTTAATACTTATTATTTTTATTATACTCTTGTGTGTATGTGTGTGTTGTATGATGTGCTTCCTACCAGTCCCCCAGCATTGTTGAGGTATATTGACAAATAAAAATGCAAGATATTTAAAGTGTACAATGTGATGGCCTGGCAACCACTTTTCTACTCTCTGTTTCTATATGTTTGAGATATATATATTTTTTTATTTTATTTCATTTTAGATTTTACAAATAAGTGAAACCATGAGGTATTTGTCTTCCTCCATCTGGTTTATTTCCCTTAGCATTATGTCCTTTAGGTTGATCTTGGACCACGTTGTCACAAATGAAAGATTTTATTCTCTTTTAGGGCTGACTGATATTCCATACTTTATGTATATGCCATATTTTCTTTATCCATTCATCTGTTGATGGAAACCTACAGTGTTTCAATATCACAGCTATTGTGAATGATGCTGCTATGAAGATAGGAGTACAGATATCTCTTCAAGATAATGATTTTATTTCTTTTAGATATATACTCAGAAGTAAAATTGTTAGATCATATGGTAGTTCTATTTTTAGTTTCTTGAGGATCCTCCATAGTGTTTTCCACTGTGGCTGTATCAGTTTACAATCCCACCAACAGTGTACAAGGCTTCCCTTTTCTCCACATCCTCACCAGCATTTGTTATCTCTTGTCTTTTTGATAATAGGCATCCTAACAGGTGTGAGGTGATATCTCACTATGGTTTTGATTTGCATTTCTCTGATGTTTATGATGTTGAGCACCCTTTCATGCACCTGTTGGTCATTTGTATGTTTTCTTTGGAAAAATGTCTATTTAGGGTTGTTTGCTCATTTATTTTATTTTATTAAGGTCACAATAGTTCATAACATTGTGAAATTTCAGTTATACATTATTGTCAGTCACCATATATATGTGCCCCTTTATCCTGTGTGCCCACCCCCAGCCCCCTTCCCCTCTGGTAACCACTAATCTGTTCTCTTTGCCCATTTTTTACTAGGGTTATTTGTTTTTGGCTATTGAGTCATATGAGTTTCTTGTATAGTTTGCATATTAACCCCTTATTGGGTATGTGATGTGCAAATATTATCTCCCATTCTGTAGGTTACTATTTCATTTTGTTGATGGTTTCCTTTACTGTACAGAACATTTTTAGTTTGAGCTATTCCTTTTTGTTTACTTTTGCTTTTGCTGCTTTTGCTTTTGGTGTCAAATCCAAAAAATCATTTGCCAAGACTAATGTCAAGGAGCTTACCCTCTATGCTTTCTTCTAGGATTTTTATTGCTTCAGGTCTTATCTTTAAGTCCTTAATTCATTTTGGGTTAATTTTTGTGAAGTGGTAGAAGATAAAGGTCCAATGTCATTCATTTGCATGTGAACATCCAGTTTTCCCAGCACCATTTACTGAAGAGACTACCAATTCCCCGTTGTATATTCTTTGCTCCTTTGTTGAATATTTATTGACCATCTATGAATTGTTTATTTCTGGCCACTCTATTCTGTTCCATTGGTCTACATGCCTTTTTTAATGTCAATACCATAATGTTTTGATTACTGTAGTTTTGTAATATTGCTTAAAATCAGGAAATGTGATGCCTCCAGCTTTGTTCTGCTCTCTCAAGATTGCTTTGGCTGTTTGGGGTCTTTTGTGGTTCCATATAAATTTTAGAATTTTTTTTATTTCTCTGAAAAATGCCATTGGAATTCTGATAGGGTTTGCATTAAATCTGTAGATTGATTTGGGTAGTATGGACATTTTAACAATTTTAATTTTTCCATTTCATGAACTTGGAATACCTTTTTATTTGTCTGTGTTCTCTTCAATTTCTTTCATCAATGACTTATAGTTTTCAGTGTATAGAAATTTCACCTCCTAGCTTATATTTGTACCTAAGTATTTTGTTCTTTTTGATACTGTTGTACATGGGATTGTTTTCCTAATTTCTTTTTTTGGTTACTTCATTGTTAGTGTATAGAAACACAACTGATTTTTATTGATTGATTTTGTTATTGCAACTTCACTGAAATCTTTGATTAGTCTAACAGTTTTTTTGTGGAAATTTAAGGGTTTTCCATATATAGCATCATTTTATCTGCAAACAGAGACAACTTGATTTTTATCATTCATTTTCTTAATGTGGTGTGTCACATTTATGATTCATGGATGTTGAACAATATTGCATCACAGGAATAAATCCCACTTGATGAAGGTGTATGATTCTTTTAATGTATTGTTGAGTTTTGATTGCTAACATTTTGTTGAGAATTTTTGCATCTATGTCCATCAGGAATATTAACCTGTAATTTTCTTTTTTTGTAGCATCCTTGTCTGACATTGGCATCAGGGTAGTGTCGGCCTCATAAAGTGAGTTAGAAGTGTTCTCTCTTCTTCTATTTTCTGGCAGAGTCTGAGAGAGATTGGTACTATTCTTTAAATATTTGGTAGAATTCACAAGTGAAGCCATCTAGTCCCGGACTTTTCTTTGTTGGGAGGCTTTTGATTACTGATTCAATTTCCTTACTAGTAATTGTTCTGTTCAAATTTTCTCTTTGTTCTTGATTCAGTCTTTGTTGGTTGTATGTTTCTAGGATTTTATCTATTTCCTACCCACATTGTTGGTGTATAACTGTTCATAGTAGTCTCTTATTATCCTTTGTACTTTTGTGGTATCAGTTGCAATGTCTCCTCTTTCATTTATGATTTTATTTATTTGAGTCCTCTTCTTTGTTTCTTGATAATCTAGCTAGCAGTTTGTCCACTTTGTTTATCTTTTCAAAAAAAAAAACAAGCTCTTAGTTGCATTGATCTCTATTGATTTTTTAGTCTCATTACATTTATTTCTGCTCTGACCTTTGTTATTACTTCTTTCTGTTAACTTTGGTTTTAATTTGTTTTTCTTTTTCTAACTCCTTGAGAAGGAAATTTAGGTTGTTTGAGATCTTATTTCTTAATGTAAACATTTATCACTATAAACTTCCCTCTTAGAACTACTTTTGTTGCAACTCATAAATTTTGGTATGTTGTGTTCCCATTTTCATTTGTCTCAAGATATTTTTTGATTTCCTTTTTGGTTTCTTCTTGACCTATTCATTGTTCAGGAGCATGTTGTTTAATCTCTAAATATCTATAAATTTTCCAGTTTTCTTCTTTTAATTGACTTCTAGCTTCATACCATTGTGGTTGGAAAAGATTCTTGGTATTTCAATATTCTTAAATTTATTAAGACTTCAGGGAAAGACAGGGAAATGGGTAATTTGGGCTTCTCCCTCTGTGCTGAGCCCTGGTGGGATAGCTAGTTAAAAATTGCTTCGCTGTTTGCTATAGTCCTATGGGACTCATGAATGGAAGCCCTTTTGGCTATCAGAGCCAGACGTGTGGGGACCCATCCCTTGGCAGCAGCTGTAAAAGCTATGGTGCAGATGTGTGTACAAACTCCTTCCAGGGATTTTCTGGTGACTTGGAGCAGGCTGGAGGGAGAAGGGAGGAGGGTATCTGCCAGCTTCCCTGGTCTCTGGGTAGAATCACAGTCAGTCGCTGGAGCCTATCATTTTGATGTGGATATTTTCTCACTCATCTGATGTGTAGGAGTTACTCAGCTCTTTTCTGGATCTCTTTCAGAGAGAATTGCTCCATGTCTAGCTGTACATTCAGTGCATCCATGGGGGAAGGGACCTCAGGAGCCTCCTATGTTGCCATCTTGGTCAGCTCCTCTTTTACTATATTCTCAGGCATCGTTCTCATTAAGCCCATGATTTCTTACATGTTCCAACGACTGAGAGTCCTACAACATACCTAACAAATGATACAACTAGTCCTTCAAGGCCAACAAGAAAGTTAAGGCCAGCCCACTCCTGGAAACTACAAACTTCAGCTGCACAATGACTCTTATTTTATCTCTAATGATATTTAAAGACAGACTCTGTCCATCTTAAACAACAAAGGGGCTGACCAAACGTACACAATTCCCTGTCACTTACTCACTGACGTAGCATGGCTAAAATTTAGTCAGGCTTTCCCCTTCCTCGCAGTCCTATGAACTGTAGCTTACTCCCAATTTTAAGGAATCACAAAGGGGTAGGACATCCTCCCTTAAAAGTTTATTCTGATAATCAACTGGCCACAGCAAGAAGCATTTCCTGTTAAACCATCCCAATCATGTTGTCTGCGCATCCCCACCTGCTTGAATGGTTTCTCCTCAAAGATTTTGCTGAACTTGCTTACTATTCCGTATAAAAGAAAAGCCTTTTTTGTTTGATTTTGAGATGCATGCAGATCTAAAGGTCTGTCTTCTCCCTATTGCAGTATGCAAATAGTCTTTCTTTAGGTGAGTTCAGATTTTTTAATTAACAACATATTTAGAATGTTATACAAAATAAAATAATAAGTTTGTTATGATTATGCTGTTTCATATCCACTGATTTTAAGTCCTGCATACATAAATTTTTATTTCATGTAAAATTCTAGGGAAAGGATAACCAGCTTACTAAGAATGGTGTCTACTTTGTGAAGGGAAGGGTAATTAGTGGACTGTGTTCATAGAAACTGTGTAGAAAACCTTAACAGTTTGGTAACATTTCAGTTCTCAAGCTGGATTTGGGGTACATAAGTGTCGATTTAATATTCTTTATATTGTACTGTATCTCTAAAATACTTCAGTTTCTTTTTAAGGCTTAGATAGTAAAGAAGGGAACAAATTAACAATAATAGAAGTGAAACAGTAAAAAAGGCAGGGCTGTTTTGGGCATTTAATAGTTTTAAATATTTGTTTTATTAGTAAGGGTTAAAAATAAAATGAAAACTAAGACTGTGAATTTCAAACCTTTTTCAGTCAAAAGCTTTGGGTAGTATGAGTTATCTCTTGGCATAGTGTTTATAAGCTCAGGATTTGGTGTCAGACAGTTCTAGAATTAAATTTGCTGTTGACACCTTCTATTTCCATCACCTTGAGAAACTGACACAACCTTTTGAGCTTCTGATCTCTCATCTGTGAGATGTGGCATAGCTGCTGCCTCTTGGGGCTATTATGAGGTAAAATAGAGATAACTAGGTGCTTAAAATGTTAAAGGTTATTCTTTAAATAAAAGATTATGACAAAAATTTCATAATCTATCTTCCACATGATTTCTACAGCTGGACTCAGGACCACGGCAGAGCTTGAGATTCCAGATTTGAAGAAATCTAGTCTCCTGAATTTGGGGAAAAAATGGATTTAACAGAGCTTCCTTGAAGTAAGGAGACTTGCATTATAGTTCCAGCCCTGACACTAATAAGGTATGTTATCTTGGCCTGTGTAAAATATATTTGTTGAGCATATATTAGTAATATGCCACAGCAAAGTGATAAATGCTGGCGATAGGCTGTTAAATATGAGAAGTTCATTCCCTTTTGGAGTTTATATTTTCTCATCTACTAAATCATTGGCTTAAATTAAATGATATGTTTGTTTTATTTAAGCTTCAATAATTCCTAAATAACAAACGCTTTGCCAGAGCTGATCTTGATTTTTTGATTAACACCGAACTATCATAAAGAAAGAAGAGTCAACTATATGCACCTAAGGTATAAGTTTGCAGGTGGGCCTAAGGCAAGGATTTGTAATAAAGCATGTTGTCTATCTAAAAGGAGGGAATAGACAACTGGAGCAAAGATGGGGTTGGTGATGTGGAGGGGGCTGAAGAAATCACTGTGCATTAGCATCTCAATACTGTCCACATCAACCTTAAGACATATTCCAAATGGGTCCACTTCTTACTATTTTTGCTGCTACCACCCTTGTCCCAATCTCTACTCTCTCTTGTCTGTAATACTATGAAGTCTTATTGATTTTTATTGATTGATCTCTTTGCTACCATTTGCCCCCAACCTCCTACAGTACATTATCAACAAGAATAGCCAAAATAATATTTTTAAAACAATCATATCATTTGATTCCCCACTTAAAATCTTGGAATGGCTTCCAGTACAATGATAGGAAACAAGCCCCCGTCCTCGCCTACTCAGCCGTGCATGATGTGGCCTTCACCTGTGCATCTCTCTTCTGGCCCCTGTCTTTCTCCCTTCACTTCACTGATCCCACGGCAGCACAGTAGCATTTCTGTTCTATTCCTTGACCCCACTGATTTTATTTCTGCTTCTGCCTTTAGGTCTAGGAACATGCTGTTTTCTCTTCTTTATTATAAGCTCTTTTAGAAGATCTTTAGTTAGTTGTCTCCTTTTAATGGCTTAGGTCTCAGCTTATACTTTAATTTCTTTATTCCCCAATGTAAAGTAGCTTCTTTGTCACAAATTCAAAACCTTGTTCACAGGACACTTTAAACAGGTGTATTACGATTCTTCGGAAAAAGAGAACCAATAGGGTATATAGATACATAGGGAGATTTGTTATATGAATTGGCTCATGCTATTATGGAGGCCAAGAAGTCCCATGATCTGCCATCTACAAGCTTAAAAACCAGGAAAGCCAGTGGTATAATTCATTCTGAATGCAGAGGCCTCAGAACCAGGGGCCCATTGGTGTAAGTCCAGGAATCCAAAGGCCCAAGAACCAGAAGCTCCTATGTTTGAGGGCAGGAGAAGATGGATGCCCAGACTCAGGGAGAGAAAGACAATTTGCCCTTCCTCCACAATTTTCCATTTGGTCCCTCAGTCATTGGGTGGTGTCCGCCCACACTGGTGAGGGCAGGTCTTCTTTACTCACAGTACTGATTCAAATGCTAATCACTTCTGAAAATACCAGCTATCTGGGCATCTCCTAGCCTAGTCAAGTGAACACATAAAACCAACCATCTAATAGTGAGTGGGATTTCCTCATTATTTATTTTGTTTGTTTATCATTTGTTCCCCTCCACACATACACAGAATAGATACTGAAAATGTAAATTCTACGACAGCAGGGTCTCATTAGATGTATTCAGTGCTAAGTTTGAAATGTCTAGTACCATCTCTCATAAATAGCAAGTGCTTAATAAATATTTAAAGATGGATTGTATAAGAGAGTGAGTGGAGATGGAGGAATATATTATATCTGTATTATATATATACCCATATATATATATATTCTCATATTTTTATGTTGTCAATGAAGAGTGATACAATATTGTTTAACCAGTATCAGTGAAATACTATCCATTTTTTAGAAGTTGAAATATGCTTTTTATTGTTCATGGTCAAAAATGAAAAAGAGTCCATGCCTAAAAGGAATATGCTTTAATCTGTAATATTAATAGATGAGCTCAGGTACATATTAACAAGCATAGTTGATACTATCCTTCAACAAATCACACACAGATTTTAAAGATCACTGTTAAAAAGTGATGAAAACATCTAATTTGAACTTCTAAAATGTTCAAATTAACTACTCCAAAAAGAATACAGTAGAGAGAATGTTATTTTAAAGTATTTTCCTCACTGTAATTTAATACCATTAATCAATTTTTGAAAATACTTTTTGCACACACATAAAAATAATAAAATCTTTGTATAATTTTCCGGTGTATTCAAGTGTCTATTTAGGAATTCAGGACCATAGGCATGCTTGAAATGGTTTTTGGCTAAATAACAAAAAAGGAGAAAAACCTCAATCACCCATTATGCAATTGAACTTTTGCTATGTGGACAACTCGCAAACACAAAGCAACTCTGTAAAATTTTCTCTTTTATAATGTAAATTTAGTACATCCTTATTTATGTGGTAACTTTTTCCTGGATTTTTTTTTTAGATATTTGAGAAAACTGATTACGAAATAGATCATTTCTTTATGAACGGATATTAGACAAGACAATAAATATGAATAGTATTTCTCCACATATGTGCTCATAAACCTTAATTATAAACGTTTAACTATGTTTCATGATATTTGAGGAAAAACGTGAACTGTAAAACTGAAAATCAAATTACAATATAAATTAAGAAATTATTCTAAAATACAGCTATACTGTGATTGAGAAAATTTACCTTTTTTCCAACCTAAAGCAAGCTGAACGAAATTTAGCAGAATAATATCATGTTGTTTTTAGTTTATGTTTTATGGCAAACATTTCCAACAAACCATATGGTTATGCAATATTTGCTTCCTAGGCATTGCCTATTATGGAAAACTGTTTTATCTTTTTAATTGAATTTACTCATCATTCCAATCAAATAGTATGTCAATTCAATAAACAGATAAATCAGTCCAGGGCTGATGTAGAGAAGTATTGGAAAGAGACTGAGAATCACCGTGCAGTCCTTTAAGGGGAGAGGATGTTCAAATACTTGTAGAAATGTGAATGTTAGATATTTGATGGTGTTAACTGATGAATTCAGTACAAATTATTGAACTGCATATTCATCAAAAGAGTGCTGAACTTCTATTTGGAATGGCCAAAGTGGAAATTTTGAATTTAATTTTATCAAAGGATTTTTACATAATAAAACAGATGTATTGGGTATATAACATCTGGCTCACTTTATTCCAGGAGTTACAATAAAGAAATAAACATGTTTTCATGATTTACAGTGTAGAATTCTAGGGAAACAAAATATCTATCCTAACTACTATATTTCACTCAAAACAATATGGCCCAATATCTATTATAAAATTAATCTCTACAATACAAACCTGGTCTACGGTATTTGAAAGATAAATAAAAATATGTTTTTTCCCCAAGGCAGGTCTCAATCTATTTATATTTCTAGAAAAAAATCAGTGTCTTTTACTTAGAGCTTTTGTTTTATTTAGCTATGTTATTTCCCTCATCTCTCCTTTTTATCTTCCTAGTTTTTCTTAAAAATGGATACAGCTGAATGTAGACTTTATTAGAGTTTTCACTACAATTAAAATTAAAACTACATTGACCCAAAGATTTTCACTGAACGGGACCATAGATGTTTGGGAATTGCCTCATCACTCATGTCTTCTATTGGCCAACTTCTCAGGGCTGTAAATAGATGCCCTCTAGTGGTTCCAAGCCCCTGGTACTGCACAGCACAACACAGAATGAGTGTAAACTGATAACTTCATTGACTTCACAGTTTGATAGATTAAAAAGGAGTATAACTGTAGCCACAGGGTTGTGTTATTGCCTCACTCAATTGTTTTGTCTACCAGAGGCAACTATTTTGATGCTTGATAATGAGGCAGGTTCAAGTACATAAAAATTATGTCCTCGTGCTCACACTTAGGTTCTTTGGTAAAGACCAAATAGGAAAACTATGAAGGTTTAGACTATAAGTTGGAGAAGAAAGTCAATTAATAAATGGAATAGATCAGGTGTTGGAGGAGTCATTTCCATTTTTTGCAGCCATTACATATCATTAATATGCTGTTATATCCATGTACTGTGTGCCCTATTATGTCTCAGGAAAGAGCTTACATTTTTCAAATTCATGATATTACAAATACTTAAATTTGGAGATGAAAAATTGGGACAGATGGCCATTCAATCTGTATGCAAAATGAGGAAATTTCAATGTAATAAGAGGAAGAGTACCTGCCAATAACTCATACTCTAGCTCTCCCGAAGTTGACTGACGACGAGGAATAATAAAAATGTTAATTGCATTATAATACCACTCACACTAATTAAAACAAAATAGCAATATAAACAACAAATAACAACAAGGAAACATGCCCTGAATCTAATATTAAGAATGCTGGTAAGTGTGATTTCAAATAAGTTTTAAAACAAAGTTATTTTGAGTGATGATGTACGAAATGGGGGTCTGGGGTTTGTTATTCTGTTTTAGAAGCCTAAGTGATTTCATATCTTCAGGGCTGGACTAACTCCATAATTCAGGACACACAGATTTCACTAATGCCAAGTCAGGAGAAAGTGTTTCCAAAGGCAACACATTGCTCCTTACATCCAAAGGACATAAAATATGGATTAACTTGTGCTCCACCAAATAATATTAGATGGCCCTCCTGAGTGGAATATTGAAAACATTCTTCAAATGTATAAATGACTTTTTTCATGAACTATATTTCTTAAATATTTATATTATTTTTTATTTCTCCTGAAATAATACCAATATAAAAACAATATTAAGCACAGAAGTGTAATGGGACAAAAAAGTTAAAAACAGCTTTTAGAGACTTCTTCCAATCATAGATATCAAACAAATGAACAGGATTAATTAAAGATAAGTACCTAGATAATAGACCTCAAAACATATTAATGATAATCCCTTTCTTATGAAGTTGGTGGAAAGCATATTTATTATTTTATGATTTATATTTATGATTATGATTAAGTGAATCCCCAGGCCATCTAAAGGCCTTTCAAATAAGAACCATAGAAATGTCCATAGCAAAGACCGTAACAATATAATAACAGAAATATTTACCACTCTATTTCAATAAAATAGTGTATAGTCTAATGTTTGTGGATGATCCTATATGTATTCTTTATAATGTCTTGATTTGAGTGGGTCTTAAAAAGTATTAAACAATGGTTATGAAGAAAACATTGTTTTATTGTCTACCTATTGCCGTATCTCAAAATTGGTACAGAACACTTTCATTATTGCCCTTTATCTTCACTAGGAAATACTGCAAGAGATATTTAAGTGTTTAGATAAACAAATTACAGAATATGTAGTGGATATTTATTTCCTTCTTTCCTCTTTTAATAGTACCCCAATTATCATTCAGTTGTCCAACCGTATTCCACAAGCTCTGTGTCTTCAAGACAAGCTGATTCCATCCAGGTGTCCAGAAAGGGGCAGGATTTATCTTTATGGTAACCCTTCTACCTTATTACTTCATTCAGGAACACCAGACAAGCTGGTGAATGCATGGCATACTTCTGGCCACAGTTAGACATCAAAGACAGTGAAAGAGCAATTCTAAATCACAATTAGATCTCATATAACAAGAAGTTTGCTGAGGCTTCTGGAGGAAAAAAAATGGTTCCTTTATTTTCAAATAAAGCTACTTCAAAGTACAGCTTAAGGAAGAAGCCCACCTCACAGAAGAGGGAGCATTAGAAAGAATTACAGGGGGCAGGGAGAACCCACTCGTTAACATACCCGGAGCCATCTCTCTTTCTAGATTTGCAGTAATGGGAGCCTGAAGAAGTT
Source organism: Equus asinus (assembly GCF_041296235.1). NCBI lineage: Eukaryota > Metazoa > Chordata > Mammalia > Perissodactyla > Equidae > Equus > Equus asinus. Next base: position 68,691,954 of record NC_091798.1, read on the forward strand.
CTTCTTGCCTGTTGTCTTCTGTTGCTTGAAACCAATAGCATTCCAAGTGATTTTCAGTGTTTATGAGTAGAATCCTTTTTATACTTTTTACAACTGATTAATAATGCCTAGTCTACGCCCTTGCAACTGTTCTCCGCTCATAGTAGAGTTAATTCGTATAAAATAACCTGCTTGTTGGTTAATAGACTTGACAGATTTTTGTAGCTGGAACTATTGCTATCATGCTAGAAGTGCATAGAAATTAACTCTGATGGGTCACTTGATGTATGTGTGAAAACAGGGCTACAAGAATTGTCCTGTGGATATCGCAAGTATTAAAAATTAATTCTTTGAATTGTTAAAAGTCAAAACTGAATAAAAAATGGTACTAGTGGAGAGAGAGACCACAGCACATGTATTTTTAGAATGGAAATGCGCAAATTGACATAAGGTCAATCTTTGCCAACTTTCACATTCCCATTAGAACATTCTTTGGGAAAACTATAAGACCACTGAATCACTCAGGACAATTATACTGCAGTAACACAACTCCAAACCTGAGACTTACAGCAACAAAGGTTAATATCTTGCTAACGCTATCTGTCCATCATGGATGGCTGCGGCTCTGCTTAATATCACCCTGATTGTTAGAACAGGCTGATTTAGCAACCTATCAGAGAAATCGCAATGTTTTAGCAGAAGTAAAAAGGATTTGGCAAGCCAAGGGTGACACTTAAAAGATTGTTAAGAAGTGACAGTTGGGGAGCCGGCCTGGTGACACAGCAGTTAAGTGCACACGTTCCGCTTCTCGGCGGCCCAGGGTTCGCCAGTTCAGATCCCAGATGCTGACATGGCACCACTTGGCAAGCCATGCTGTGGTAGGCATCCCACATATAAAGTAGAAGATGGGCATGGATGTTAGCTCAGGGCTAATCTTCCTCAAAAATAAAAAAAAAGAAGTGACAGTTGGTTTTTACCCACATTTCATTTCCAAAAAAACTCATGTGACTACTCCTGAGGTAAGCAGGATGGGAATATCAAATCTTTCTGCCAGAAGTGAGGGAGGGGACATAGGTCACACAGCCAAGCCTAAAATCAAAGGATCATGTATGTATGATCCTCCTACAAGAAGTGAATATATATGTAATCAATGACACAGTCTGCAATAGCCACACCAGTCCTTTTCTTATCCTGCCTACTTAGCCTTGCCACTTCTGTCAGCCTTAGGGACATTAGAATTAATTTCATTATGTCCATCGCTTCCATCTGAGCCACAATATGAGGTCCAGATACCCTAGATCACTTACTGTCCTGTGGACTCTGACTTCCACATAGCTCTATGAGTTATCCGTGTTCTCTTTTCTGGCCAGTTTATCAACTCCTGAAACCCTTCTTCTGATCCCTCTAGAACTCACATTCTTTCAAAACATATTTCCGTTTATCTTCAAATAATTCTCTAAATGTCCCTGTCTCTTTCTTGCTCTACCAGGAACCTGGTTCTCTCTTAAGGACACTGCTTCCCCTACTGCCCTTCCAGCTGGTTAAGATTTCCTATCTCATATCTATCTTTCCATCGGGATTCAGGTAGAGTGCATTTCCTCCTTGTTCTTTATTGCTAGATCCATGCCATTTTGCCCACTTCTGTAAACACCTTCCTACCCCCCCACCTTTGAAGTGCGTGCCATCATCTTCAATGTTTCAGTCACTTCCTACCTCGAGGTGCTTCATCTCCTTGCTTGAAGATTTTAGTTGTTTCTTCACTGTCAGAGTCTCCAAAATTACTCCAGTCGTATTTTGTTTAATTTTGATATTTAGTCACATGATATTTCTCATACTCTGTTCTCTCAGTTACTCAAACACTATTCCAGGTGCTTGTGTGAAGGGATTTTTGCAGATGTAATTAAGTTCTCAAATCAGGTGAAATTAGATAAGGTGATTATCCTGGGTGGATCTGACTTAATTAGGTGAGCCCTTAAAGGGGACTGGTTCTTTCTGGTAAGAGAAATTTGAAGCATGAGAGAGATGTGATATGAGGGATATTCTCCATTTCTGGCTTTGAACTTGAAGAGGGCCATATGTCAAGGAATGCAGGCAGCCTCCGTGGGCTGAGAGCAGCCCCCAGATGACAGCCAAAAAGAATGTGATGACTTCAGTCCTACAACTACAAGGAACGAAAATTTGCAAACATCTTGAATGAGCTTGTAGGCAGATTCTTCCTTAGAGCTGGGCCAACACCTTGATATCTATCCTGGGATACCCCGAACAGAGACTCCACTCATGCCCTGCTTGAACTTTTGACCTACAGAATTGTGAACTAATGAATGGGTGTTTTAGCCAACCAAGTTTGTGAGCATTTGTTATGTAGTAATAGAATACTAATATACTAACAATTCGATGTCTTCTCATGTCACTCAGAGTTAAACCCAATCTTCCTAGGAGATAAAAGTTCCTTCCTGGCCTCCCCCTCATCCCTAAAGTTCTCATAGATAATCACCTCACCACTTTCCTTTCCCCACTTGCTCTCCAGCCAACACTGACTTCTTGCCATTCCTTCAAGTTCTATGAATACGCAAGCATGCTCTGAATTCAGACTTTTTTATTTGTTCTTCTCACTTCCTGGAATCTTCTTTCTGAAGTATCTGCATGGTTTACTCCTTCACCAATAGGAGGTCTTTTCTCAAATGTAACTTCTCGATGAGACTTTCATAGCCTTTTATGTGAAATCAAAACTCCTTCCCACCTGCAACACTCTGCCTCCTCCTTCACTACCCTATTTTTTTAATAATAGTTATAAACTATACTATATTATGGTGATAGACACTTACTAGTTTATTGTTTGTCTTTATACACTATAAAAGTACTTTCCTACTTTATCAATGAAGGGATTCTTTTTCCTATGTTAAATGATGTATTCCTAATTTCTACAAGAGTATCTAGCAAATAGAAAGCATTTATTGGATATCCATAATAAAAATGAACAAAATCTCTTCCCTTACTCTATTGTAAATCTTGGTAATCTTAGGTATAGTGGAAGGCTAAAGAGATTATGGCAGTAATAACTGGATTGGGGTTCTACCTTTTGGAATTTCAATGACAAATTTCAGACTCATCCTATGTTTGGGATATAAAAGTTCTTTAGGGAACCTTTAAAGTAAAGCTTATAAACAAGTTATCATAATTATTGCTAATAAATACTAGCATGAATAAAGATATGTAAATAAACAAGTCTTAGAATTAGACATATTTGATTCTGTTTCTATGAATACCGTTATGAGTTTTTCCATATACTTAAAATATTTTAATTCTAATCTATGAGCAACTGAAGTTGAACAATTCCAAAGCACCAATATTCAAATACAATATGAGACTTGAAATTCATTACAGCAAAGGTTGATCTGTGGCACAAAGTCTATCACTTCTGCACGTAATTTATCACCTTGTTACCTAGCTTTATGGTAGTTACAAAAAACAAACAAGGAACCACCGGATACATAGAACAGTTGTTCAATTGTTTCCCAATTTTTCCAACTTCCTACACTTTTATTTATAGTGATTTCGTATATATATATATATATATATATATATATGTGTTTTCCTTCAAAATAATTTGACTCTTTCCTTTTTTAAATATCTGAGTGAAGCATATTTCCTCCTGACACATAAACTGCCCTCTTCAGTATAAATTATTGCATAATACTGTTTATATCAGCCTTTCCTCAACATTACCACTTTAACCAATCTACATGAAAAATGCCAACTCCTGAAATAATATATATATATATATATAAAATTTATACATGTAACAAGAACAAACAAGAATCTATTTACCTTTAATTCATGTAATAAATAAATATAGGGTATTGTGATTTCATTACTAAGCTTATTGAAATACTGTTCACAGCTACTCAAAATATCTTTAAAAATGACCTCCTACTGAAGTTGTACTTCAATAACTGCTTCCCTGTTTGTCTAACATGCAAAATTGGCTAAACTGGCATATATTGTTCTCTCAACTTGTTCACGCTTTTAAAAGCTCCTTGGATGCGACAAATCAACATTAATTTGTACCTGATTGATCCTTTACATGTATCTGTGGTTCCATTTTTTCATGCCCTATCTCAAAAGTGTTTTTCTGTAACTGGTAATACATGCCCATGGGGAAAAACCTGGAAATGAAGATATATATATATTTGGATTCTTCTGTGTGGATTAACCACCTTTCTGCTAGTTCCAAGAATTTTCAACTTGCTGTAGAGTGAAGAACTGATGTTCATTTCATTATGCCAGAATGGGCTACACAAACCTGTCCTGGGTAGCTGAAAACACATACTTAGAAGGCACGCTGGCACTCAGTCGGCAACAGTGAATGGAGAAGAAGAGGAAGATTCATACAGAAAAGCCAAAGAACTTGGAACCAGGATGTCTCTGTTTCTAATTCTGGGTTTCCCTCTGATTCACTCCTTCCCTCTATTAACTCTAAAACGTGCTTAATGTCTCAGTGAAATCAGGAGATTGGACTGTCAGAGATTTTAAACTGGCAAGCTATATTTTTGTTTTGTCTAGTCCAAAATTGAGTATTGTTCCTAAAATAGTCTGGATTTCTAGCTTCAACCATATGACTCATTAACATTCTCACTAAATACCGTGCTGGCTTTAGGCCCACAGCTGAGGAGCTGCCGTCTCCATCAGAGTAGGATGCCTCCTGCCCTTGCTGGAGTGTTCCCATTATCTTGTTTTCCACATTCAGGTAATATTTGGGCTGAATGTTAGGCTCCCCTTCACCCTCTGGCCCCATTGGCACCTGTATCCGTTAATCCAGGAGGGCATGTCAGACCCCATTCGTTACCAGAACAAAACTACCTCTCTCCTGGTCTCGATAAAATAGGTTCAATACCTGTGACTACATTTCCCTTTGCTTAAGTAAGTTCCCAGTAGCGACTTCAAAGGTTTCATCCTGGGGAGTGATACATCCCAGCTGTGGTTTGCTAAAGTAGGAGGTCATTGTAGGATTTAAAATAATAACAACTGTTATCATAAACTACTGGGGCGAGGAGGAGAGCTAATCCCTGTCAGTCTCTCTGATCTCATCTGCTATATTCTCTGCCTTGCTTCCTGACTCCAGAATTTTTCATTTTTCATTCCTCAAACATACCCAACTGTTTTATGGGATGAGGGTTTTGCATTGCTTTTGACATGGCAGGCTCATTTTAATCCTCTAAGCCTAAGCTAAAATCCCTTTTCCTCAGAGTTTTCTTCACCGACCATCTTTTCTAAACTGACCCAACTCATCCTGGGCCCTTTCTGTGACATCACTTTGTTAATTTCACCCACTGCTTTTACTCCAATCAAAAGCACATTTTTTTATTTGTTTACATGCTCCCTGCATTAGGATGAAAACTGCAAGCGAGAAGGACCTTTTTATTTCTGTAACTTATCACCTGGAAGGCAGTAAATTCTCTTTCTCTCTTCCTTCTCCTCCACCTCCTTCTTTTTCTTTTCCTCCTCCTCCTTCTTCCTCTTCTTTTGCTCTCCCTCCCTCTCTCTCCACACACACCCTCTTTACTTTTAATTTTTTGTTTACGTATGAAACAAAAGCCAGTGTGATTAGCACAGAAAAATTTCCTAAACACCCTATCCCCATTTAAAGAAATGGTATACACTTATAATTTGCTTTATAAGGAAACAGATGCTTAAAACTAAACTGAAGGTGAGATTTATAATATCCTAATATACTAAAGCAGTAACCCTTAGGTATTTGTTGTGATGATATCTGGCTCCCTTTTGTGTAAACAAGGTTCATTCAAGTCTCGCAAGACTTGCGAGGACATATTATGATACTTCATTCACAAAACAAAGTGTTCATGTGACTTCTTAGATTAACAACGACCGCAAATACACAGCCTGAGTTCAGTACAGTTACTTCATTGCTAGGCCTCTATGGGGCAAGAACACAAATTCAACTCTTCCTTAATGAAGTGTCCAAGTCATTCCAGTGTAGTGATGTTCCCTCTCCTTTCCAATGGGAATTTAGAAATTTCAACAGTAATTTCTCAGCCGTGTAAACCATTTTACACGTTAAGGATGTACTACATGTTGTTGCTTTAAAGAAGTATAGTTGGGGCCGGCCCTGTGGCCAAGTGGTTAAGTTCGCCTACTCTACTGCAGCGGCCCAGGGTTTCGCCGGTTCGGATCCTGGGCATGGACATGGCACTGCTCGTCAGGCCACGTTGAGGTGGCGTCCCACATGCCACAACTAGAAGGACCTGCAGCTAGGATATACAACTATGTACTGGGGGATTTGGGGAGATAAAGCAGAAAAAAAAAAAAAGATTGGCAACAGTTGTTAGCTCAGGTGCCAATCTTAAAAAAAAAAAATGTATAGTCATATTGGTTATCATGGATTATTTCCTGGGAGATATTTTGAAGGTATATACATTAGCTTAACCAATTCACAGTTTTATCTAGTGCTGGAATTTGTTTTCCTGCCTTCTTGATACCCTTTGAGGTTGAAAATCCTTAAGATCCTTAAGAGTGCTTGGTCCATAAGTTATTTCTACTTTTCTAATGTGGAGCCTAGAGAATAAGCAGAGAATAATTCCCCCAAAACCTCATTACCAATAATAAAGATTCTAGATCTTTAACAGCAAAGTTTATCTCCATTATTAAGAATTACATTCTTAAAATGGTTATATTTTCAAGTAGTAACCAACCCATGACTCTCTCTTTTAACACGCCTCGTTCTTGGATAATGTTTTTAAATTTTGATAGGGCTGTGCAGTTTATAAAGCATTTTCAAATATATTATCTTACTTAATCCTCACAACTCTAAGTGCAGACATTATTAAATACATTTTCCACATAATTCGTATTAGGGCAGGATCAGAATCAGACCTGAAGCCACTTCTTTGACTTCAAGTTCTTCTTGCTCCAACTCACCATGGCAGATGATCTTTTAAATAAAATTATATCTAAATGTTTAATTCAAGCCTAATATTGCCAAAATCATTAAGCTTTCCAATAGATGAAATAAAAATAGGTAATAAGCAAGTGTGACCATTTGTCACAGTTTGCCTGTGATGTCCCAGTTTATGCCTATTTGTCCTGTTGTCCCAGAGTTCTGATTGGTGTATTACCTGCCCCACCCTCTTTCACTATCAAGTGTATTCTTGCTTGGACCATAAACTATATGGCTCCTAGTATTAGACAGTGGAATACTTGCTGAGAAAAATGGAAAAGAGGGCATTTATGAAAAGCAAACAATATAAGGTGGACTACAAGTAAACTGTAGAAAAAATGGGAGACCATTTACAGATTCTAAGAGTTCAGGCTAAACCATACTTAGAAAGCCTTAGTTTACACAACTAGTGTACATCTGGCAGATAATCCATTCAGGTAGCGATCTGAGCAGCACTGTAGGTCAATGTTTACTCAAGGCTGTATTGCTCTCAATCAAGGTATTAGAAAGCCTTCTTCCTTCAATTCCAATCCTCTTCTCCCAGTCCTTTGTCCAGAACAAACTTGCCTGTCAGAAAATTGAAGTCAAAACCATCAGGGTCAAGCAAAGGGGATTTTACCCCTGCTCAGAACTTCAGTGAGAATTCCAAAGACTGGGCTGGACTCCAGAAATCTGTTGTGGGATGATCACAGAATGGGCTGTCAGATCATCTTTGTTCTCTGCTCCTAAAGCAGAACTGATGGCAGTGCTTTGCAGTTGCTTTTCAAGGATGAAAAGAAGATAAGGGATAGGAAAAGAGGTAGAGACCAGATGGAGATTTCCTCCCATTGGACAAGGAGCTTAGGGGTGCCCATTCTTGATTCAGAGCATTCACACAGCTGCTAAGAATTTAGTGACAGTTTTCTAACCATCATACCCGACCCCTACCTTGATTCACTGAAGTGAACCAAATGGGGCACATTCCACACTGGCGTATTTTTCTTTGCCAGAAGATGTATGTGAGCAAATTAAAATGGACAACTTTCAATAACTTCAGAAGCTAAGGAAATGATGTAAAGTAGTCCATTGATACTGAAGACCTGAGGATGCCAACACTGTGGTTGAAAGAAATGTTCATAAACCAATGCCGCAGCAGCTCAAGGCTTTACAGCTTCCAGCAAATATCTTGTGTATATAAAAGCAAAGCTCAGGGTGAGTCCAAGATAAAATTATAATGCAGATGAAATTATCCACTCCTTTTACCATATTCTCCTTCCAGGATCTATTTTTCTCCTCTCTTTCTTTCATACAATCCCTACATTTTTCCTGGAATGAGTTTAGAACCCTTGACTCCTACCTCCTACCATTTACACCACATCTAATCACCATCAGGACTATTTTCCAAATTTTCCTCTGAATCAAATAAATTCATAAGCACTGAGATGGAACAATCAAGAAAATATACTGCCATATTTTTTAGTGCCACTACGTTCCTGATTGGGCACTGTCTGTTTCATATCAGTTACATTATTTGATCTCAAAACAACCCTGTGTTTAGGTATCATTATTCTCAATTTATAGATGAATTAACTATTCTCAGACAGGTTTAGTAACTTACAAAGGTCATGCAGGAAAAGATTTGACACTGTCATTTAAGTTTCTCTTTCCTACTCCCTTCATCAAAAGAAGTTTACAATATCTCTAGCTTTTTAAATTTAGATCGATGGTAAGAAAAAAAACCAAAAACACAAATCTAGGGGCCATCCCTGTGGCCTAGTGGTTAAGTTTGGCATGCTCTGCTTCAGCAGCCCAGGTGTGGCTCCTGGGCACAGACCTACACCACTTGTTAGCAGCCATGCTGTACTGGTGACCCACATACAAAACAGAGGAAGGCTGGCACAGATGTTAGCTCACAATGAATCTTCCTTAGCAAAAAAAAGGAAAAGAAAAAAACAAATCTAAAATTGTCATTTGTTTTAAATCAGGAGTATGTCTTTAACTTAATTTGCTCTATATATTGTAATAGTTAACTCTTGAAGAAAAAATTCCCTCAAGGAAAATAAAATTCAATAAAGTTTACTCATTATATCAAAATAATAGGAAACGTTATTGGTGGTAGGAAGACTTGAGGTTTCTAAAAATTCCTTGATGTTTTTAGGTTTTTTTCTCTATCTAAATACATTATGAGTGTAGTTTTTGAAGTTTTTGAAAGATGTTGATACATCATGCAATTTATTTTTGAAAAAAAATTTGAAAAAGGAACATTCAGCCTGCTTCTAAACCATTTTAAAGATTGAAAATATTCGAGTTAAACTCATGACTATAAAGTAATAAACTCTCTCTGAAATAGGTGGAAACTATTAATTCTTTTGTATGAGACAGGGAACTAGTGCACCACGAGGTAATTTTCTTTTGCACCTATTATTTTAAAATGTAAAACTTCAAAGAGTCTTTACCATGACATGCTTCACACCTTGTCTCAGTGTCTGAGCTCTGAGCAAAGACTACTCCTATTGGAGAGGACATTTCTGCTGCACTTCTGTCTTTAATGCTGTCACGGATGATCAGAGATAATAAAAAAGTATTTACCACATTATATGCTCTCCATTATGATAGAACTTTTCTATTTGAAATGTATCGAGCATCTGTGAGTTGAACCGCAGTCCAGAAACTGTACTTTTCAAAACCATCTTCGTTACCTGGTTGGAAAGGGTACATTCTGTGTTGTCTGCTTTGTATGGAACACTTGCACACAGCCTTTGAATTTTACTCTGAGAATTGATTTTTTTTACACTGAACCATTTATATCTCTGAGATAACACTGAGACTATATATATATATATATATATTTTTTTTTTTTTACCGAAGCAAAGCTAATAAATGTGAAATCCTCTCTCCACACTCAAGATATCAAGGTAAGGAGGATACGTTTGAAAAATTGCTCTAATACATCAGAAAATATAAAAATCAATAAGCTATAAAAGCTAAAAAGCTTCTTCAATTTTGTCCCCTTATTGCTCAGTGTAGGTGGCCAGGGCCTGGAGAACAATCCTAGGTTGCAAAAAAGCCATTACACATCTAGTTGAGTATTGTGGGCAGTATGTGTAGCTCTGCCAGGGAGGGACAAGTGTGCATCTGCCGCAGAATAGGGAGCTCTGAGCAGCCTCGAAGTTCCTGTTTGTTTGATTGAGAGCTGGAAAGTGTGCTTGGGAAATCAGGCAGTGGAGACTGTGTTTTTTTGTCACTTTTGTGTGAAAATAAAATAGGTCTGAAGGACATTTCCCTCTTGCTTTTCTTCCTCTGCTATTTTTCAGGCATGGGATGTATAGGGTGCTTTATGTCAAGAGACATTACTGTCAGACTCTGGGAAGGCAATAAAATGCGGCACCCCAAGCTAAATAAAGCCTATGCTTTAATCATATAGGGCACAAATAATCTTCTTGGCTGAAAATTTTTAAATTGTATTTCTTCTAGAACGTATATATGGCATACAAGTATTATCAGAATCAGTCAATGATGGATATGGCAAAACAAAGCTGTTTTATACCAGTGACCTCCAAATGTTTTCATCTTGCATCACTATTACTACAGCATTTTTGAGTAAATGTCATCAACATCTATTTTTAAATAGATGCTTATGAAGTACTAATAAATGATGTATGTTGTACATAATATTTAACAATGTAAATGTAAGGGATTAGATAAAACAGGAATACACACAAAAGTTTTTCCATCACTACAAATCATCTTGAATATCACCTGGGATGTTAAAAACACACTTTACAGGTCTCTGTTATTCAATGTTCTCATTGGCTGTAAAGCTGCAGCCTTTTTATGTTAAAGCGGTACAGAACAGAAGAGTCTAACTTCTCCCTGCCTTTAATTTTTCTTTAAATGGAATTTAAGTACAGTACATAATAAGTGCCGTATAAGATTCTTGACATTCAAGAGGAATCATCCTAAGATCTTGACAAAATTTTGAATTTCCAAATACAATTCCTGCATTTTGGTAGAACTAGTTAATTAACTCTCAGCATCCATCCTCATCTCTCTAGTCTGTTTTCCTGTGCTACTGAGGTTGGAAATCTATATTCCCTAAAGTCCCTTTCTGCTAGGGTTATGAATACAAAGTAGGCTTCAACAATTACATATACTCCACAAGAATCAAAGCAAATAGATAAGGCAGATGCCCTCTCACTCAAGATTTGCTCTGTCTCCTAGCAGGTATGGTTGTGGACACGCGAAATGTTTTCTGCAACTGACTTCCAGCTCCAGTCCTGAGCCTCAGGGGTGTTGAGAGATGGTAGTTGTGGATGGAGGGACAGTTTCCTGAATAGCAGCTAGAGTGGTGTTTTCTTGAACGTAATTGTTCTAGTGGTGGTTTCCTGCTTTCCTGCCTTTCTGACAGTGCCAGAATTAGTTGCTCCCCTGGTGGATCAGATATAGGGCTTCTGAGAGCCTCTCCTGGATCCTAACATAAAGTTTGCTCCTGTTGTCTTTCTAATGTGTCCGTATACTCTTAATTAACTCTATTAAATCACTTTCTGCTTAAAATGTCCAGTGTAATTTCTCTTTCTTGTACTCAAACCTGACAAAAAATAAGCATAAAATATGCACATGACAAGTGAAGAACCACAAAGCAGCCCTGAGATGAGTTTTCTAGGTCGATCATCAACTTCTTTGTCAACAGAAACCTCTGATTCAAATTAGTACTTTAGTAAAATTACTGATTACCGTTTGTCACGTAACTTTAAGGTTGATTTGGGATATTTAAAATTTCATGCTAAATGCTAGAATACTAAGAGACTACTATGCTTGTTTAGATTTGAATTTCAAAGCCATCACAATCCCAATAAAAGAAACACCATGTAAACATATAAGTGGTAAGATAAGCATGCTCATAGAAAACTTTTAGTTGCTGTTTATCCTGTTAAATTGGATGGCAAAACATAGCAATAGTTAATAGTGAACAGTCACTTGGCCTGAAAATACGTGAGTATTCCAGGTATGGAAACTGTGTGCTAAGTTGGTCTATCACCAAGTCTTACTGATTTCCATTCATTTTCAATTTCAGCGAGGCACTCTAATCTCTGCTGTCAAAAATAGTCATGTATATCTTTGTAGACTAAACTTGTAAGCATAGATTTCAGAATCATCCAGAATTGAATGTTGAGGACTTCTATAAGTCTGGATAACTCAAAGTCAAGGAAGGTAGCTGTGTGAAATCTGTGATTTTAAAACAAGTGTAGAATCCACTGAATGGTAGAAGTTGTATAGTTAAATTTGTCTATGTAATTTAGGTAACTGAGCAGCCAAATACCTATTTTCCACATGTTTAGAATGAAAATAAAACATTTCCATTTTCATTAAATTTAAGTATGCATGTTTATGCCAGAGTTGAAGAAAGATGCTTAAACACTTAAATAAACAATAACTCTACAGATATTTTATATAACATACATAGTAAACAATGTTAGAAAAACCCTCGTAAGAGTTTATAAAATATTTTGCACATCAATGAGAGAATCAAATATTCTTTCTGAAGTTATATCAGATATCTCTGCTGCCTCTAATTGCTAGAAAGAGGGAAAGGATAAAAATATAAACCTGGAGAAAAATAACTGTGTGATAATAACTTACAGTTAACTATCTACTGAGATCAATTTATCCTTACCTAATCAATAACATTAACTTGTTCAATGAGCCCAAAGGGCTAAAAGAATAATGAGTATAAAATTTACCTCAATAAATGGAAGATTTAGATGTACACTCATTTTAGAATATGATATATTTATTAATATATGCATAATCATAAATACCTGTAGTAATTTTTATTTTTTATGTCTTGTAAAGTGTCTTCTTAGGTTGTCACTGTCTTTATAAATCAAATATTACATATTTCCTGGGACTTTCTTAGCCATCCTTCTGAATTACTCTTTAGAAACTATTATTAATATAATTGTAAATACACAAAACACACATGTGTGGGCACACACTCACGCACAAAGCCCTACCATTAAAATATTTGAAAGGTAGGGCCAAGTTTACTAATTATGTCAGGCCAGAGAGTTTATCACACTACTCACAAAAAGACTTCATAGAAAATCATTTTTCAATATTTCACTCTTTTCTTAAAAGTTTCACTCCTGTCGGAATCTCCTGCATCTATTTTCCCGACACCTTCTCTCCAACTCCTGATTTACTGCTCCTTTGCTTACATCACTTAGATTTCCTTAGGGCTTATTCTAATTTAACCCCATTTGTCATAGTTTAGCATCTTGACTTCTCCAGTTCTTTTTTAGCCCCATTACTTCCCTGAATAAAACCTCAGAAATCAAAGTCATCTCACTCCTTAGAAGGCTGAATAGAGAGGTGATTGCCAATACCAATGGCTTCTAATCCTTTCCTTGTCACACAGAGTAGCTGCTCAATATCTCACAGAATTTGTTGGTTTTGTTAATTAAAGACAATTCACACAGTTTAAATGCTATTTAATTCATTGGTGATCAGGCAAAATCAGTGGTTAAAAGTTAGTATGAAATGTTTACAGACATTTGATAGTTTGATTTTTGAAATAGATGTTGCCTCGTGGGCATAAATCAGCATTATGTATTGCCCCTGAATGCATATCTGCTAACAGTGGGTCTGACTTGGGACAATATAAGCCATGAGGAGAAACAGTCCCAAGCTTGGGTAAGTATGGAATTAGTCTCAAGTGCTATACTTTTAAGTTCATCAAAGGAAAAAATAGTGCAAGAGGTGATACTAGTATGAAGAAGTGTAGTTATTTTTTACAAATGGATTAGATACATGTAATCAGTAGCATAAAGTGTAAACTTCAAGGCAAAATAAAACAGAAACATTAATTAGGCTTTTTTTTCTTAAGGTTGCAAAATCCTGTTGTGACATATATTCTCCTGTTCTTCCTTCAACGTCACCAATGATACTCATTTTTACTACACTTCACCTTTATAAACATGAATGAATGACAGAAAGATGGCAAAATGGACAGTAAAATTTGTTTCCAGGGCCTGAATTCTGAACACAGAATTCACCAGGTCACTAATATTTTTCGCTCGAAAATAAATTCTTATACCACAGCATAAATATCTAACTAAATATTAATTACCCAAGTTTGCATAACAAACTTAAAAGAAGATAATATTTTGACAAGGACTGAAAGAAGTTCAGATAGACAGGTAGAATCTGAAAACACCTGCACCAATGTCTATAAGGGCTTTTAAAGTTGGGATTCTCCTTAAACTCTAGCAACACATTCTTTCTCCTTTTATCATTTAGGGGAAAATGTTGTTTAATGGGTTAGCATTAAGCGATGATAAATTAAATGGCACCTAAACTTTCTCACTAAATTTTCTAATCCTACTTTTTATCCTACCCCTCAAGGAAGATGCAGGTTATTTTCTTAGTCAGTACAGGATAATGGGAGAGGCCAATGTGGTTTTAGATTCCGTTCTACCATATAATCAATGGCTTTAAGCAAACAACTTCTCTGAGCATATATTTCCTTATTCAAAACATGATAATAATGTCTTTCTCAAAGAGAATTGAAAGGATTAAAAGAGATGTACGCTATTATGTGTTCACAATAATATCTAATGTAGAATCAGGTCTATATTTAAAATTCTCTTCCTCTTCCTTCCATAATAAAAACAATAAAACAAATTTAAAAAGTAGCTATCAGGGGCTGGCCTGGTGGTGTAGTGGTTAATTTTGCACACTCTGCTTTGGCAGCCCAGGGTCTGCAGGTTTGGATCCCAGGCTCAGACCTACACACCGCTCATCAAGCCATGCTGTGGTGGCATCCCATATATAGAAAATAGAGGAAGATTGGCACAGGCGTTAGCCCAGGGACAGTCTTCCTCAAGGAAAAAGAGGATGATTGGCAAAGGATGTTAGCTCAGGGCCAATCTTCCTCACACACACACACACAAAAGTAGCTATCAGTATCTATTGCTAACCTATATCTGCAATTTGTTCAAGCCATCCTTTTCTAATTAAGAGGAAGTTCCTATAAACAGCAGGGTTTCCGTGCCTAGTTCTTTTAACAAAAAGAGAGGCTAGCAGCCAACACTCTTGTGCTACCACCTTTTCTTGAACCCTGATAACCCATATCTCTCTGCAGGATATCTATTGCATTCTCTTTCATGGGCTAAGTTCTCCTATTTCTTTAAAACTAGAGCCAGAAGAAAGTATTATTGTACTGTTTCCCCACAAAACACAATATAAAGACTGGATTGATTATAGTTATTGTTCAGACATGGTTATTTCCTGTGCTAGGCCTCAGCCTTACTTCAAGCACTCATATCCATTTTGTCAGCATCTGTTATTGCTACTTCCTTTGTCCATCTTCAGATTTAGTACCTTATCCTCATTTGAAACTACTGGTTTCATTATCAACCTCACTTATACTAACTGCCTCATGATTGTCTTCATTTATTCAACAACTGATGAGTTGTGATATTCCTGAGAATGTGTTAGGCTCCAGAGATTTAGAAATGAGTAAGAAAAAGATAAGTATAGGGGCTGGCCCAGTGGTCTATTGATTAAGTTTGCCCACTTTGCTTCAGCAGCCTGGAGCGTGGACCTCGAGCTGCTTGTCAAGCCATACTGTGGCAGCATCCCACATAAAATAGAGGAAGATTGGCACAAATGTTAGCTCAATGACAGTCTTTCTCACACACACACACAAAAGAAAAAGGTAAGTATAGGGGCTTAATGAACATTGCTAGTGGGACAATTGGGTGGGGAAACACAGGCCACTGCTAGCTGAGGGATGTCACAGGGCATATCGGTTCTGAGAACAGTGGTTTGGAAGTTTGATATGGAACCGAAGAGATTGCCAAAGTTATTAGAAGAACCTGTTAATGGAAAGAGGGTGCAAATATATTTTTAAAAAGTGATTGGCAAGTACTGCAGATGGCTCAACTAGAACTGAAAACAATAATACTGGAGTTGTATGAATCTACCATTCCAGATATTTTTGCAGTTTTTTGCAAAAGTATTTAGTGTCTTAGTGCAGGAAAATAAATAAAAAATCATACTAATTAACCAGCTTCGTGGGTTCGATGATGCTTGCAGCAGAAGGATATAAGGGTCATAATTTTAAGACTGGTAATGAGCTGGTATGCCAACTCTTTGCCAATCTGATTAGAAAATTACACTAAAGTGATCATGTTTTCTTGAAGAAAATTGTGGAGAAAAGCACAGCGTATCTTGATGGATTATAAACTAATTAAGGAGTGATATTTTCTAATATTGAAGATTTTAGTCAGAAAGGGTGGTATTAGAGTTTAAAATGTTAAAAACAAAATACATCTAGGTGATAAGTAATGCAGAATGTGGCGATGTGTTGGGGTTTGTGATTTGTGACGGTGCTGTCTGATCATCTCCCCTAGTAATTATCTCAAAACTTGACTAGATCTCTACTTATCTTTTACATGAATATTCTACTCCCTAACATTTAGATCTTCTCCATATAAATATGATATTTTTTTACGTAATGCTGGCTCTTTCTAAGTTAATGTAATCACCTGTGTCTTTCTCCTTACCAGTTACGTATTTAATCAACCAAGACTTAGTTTCACTGTGATTGTTACTGGCAGAAGAAAGACACATACTTAGAATCAACCCTCAATGAGTTCATGACCTAGTGTGGGATGGAATTAGTTACTGGTCTCTCTGGGTCTCAATTACCTCATTTGTAAAATCAACATCATAGGATTATTGCAAGGATTAAATGAGATGATCAATAAGAAGCACTTGGCATGGTGCTTGGCACATTGTAAGAATGTAACAGTAGTTCAAGTTAACATTCCTAGAGTGAGACGGCAGGGACCAATGTGCGGAAGCAGCTGAATAGGTGGTGTGTTTGGGGAATGGCAAAAAGTGGCTACAACATAAGACAAACGTATTTTATAAATTCATTTTAACATCAGTGCAAGAAAAGTAATTGGTAAAATAATCTGCTTTGATAAATTTTACTAAGCATTCCAAAGCCAAACTAAAATTATTTTTGGATTTTGAGTTCATTAGTCATGGCCCCATTCCAATAATTTTGTTAAAAAGAGCTGATCATGTGTGTGCACCTGGGGGGGGAGTATGAAAAAGAGAGAAAATTAAAAATTTAGGAAACAAATAAACTGAAGGAAAGAGAGAATAGTTACTCGAAGAGAGTCTCTTTTCCTTTCTTGATACACATAAGCTGATTTTTGAGTCTGTCCACTTGCTGATCTAGAAGTCAGTTGCCCCAAACAAAGCCCCTAAAGACAGTCCATCACAGCATCCCTGTGACCAGAACGATGAGGAATCCTTGCTCCTAACAGGAAAAGATCCAACATTTGAAACTGATGTTTCAAACTCTTCTTGGTCTGGATGCAATTTACCTTTCCCACTCCCCAACAAGACACTCCTTTCTTGCAAGACCCAAATACGCTATTAAATCCTGATTTCTTGGATTTTCTTCTGTGCTCCACTTTCTGGAATGCTTGCCACTATTCTCTTTAATCCACCAAGTCTTTTCACTCTTCCTTAAAAATTCAATTTAACTCTCAAATTTTACACAAGTCCTTTCTTGAATCCTCAAGACCACTCTATTCTCATTTTTAAAATACTTTGAATAATGTAACATTCATCCTTCCAAAAATCATACTGTCTACAACTTTCTACCATTTAATATTTTGGTGAACATATTATATCCCCAATCAAGACTATAAATTTCTGTAAGTCAGAGGTTCTGTTTTATATTACTTATACTTCCAGCATTTCTGGTATCTGCTAGATTATCAATAAATATTTAGTAAATTCAAAGATCATTTTTAGGCAAAATTGTTGTAAGCACAAATATGTAATTTGTCCTATCTATGAAGAACAAATAACTGAGAACACATTTTGGACCTTGGCCTTTCTCTGAATCTTCATACAATTTATGGAGGATGTGGGAATACATCATGGTGCAATTTATAAAAACAGATGACAATTTACAGTGATGCAGTGCCTCATTCCTGTAACTGGCTTTAGAAGAATATGAACACTGACAGTAAATGGCTAAGAAAACCAGATTAAGAGAGTTATATAATTTAAATGACTATACTACATCCTGGCAATTATTTTTGAAAGGGCTAGGACTTTCATTGAGTATCACTCTTGAACTTTGTACTACTTTTCTTTATTTGTAGAAGTGAGGGAAGTATAAAACTAATATATATATATATATACCCTAAAATAGCCTCTCGATATTAGAATTAAATACTTCACGGCAATTCAAATTATTAGAACCAGTACTACAAGCCAAATTTCTCCTGTTAATGTATACGTTAGGTACAATAAGAGTAATTCATTTGGTAGAAAGCTGAAGAAAATTTCATCATTTCCTATTGGTATATTGCAAATAAAGCATAAAATCGGTTATCTTTTGTCTCACTTCAGAAATTGGTCATGCCATATATCCAGAAATGTTAATTTAAAAAAAATGAAATTGTATTATTTTTTGTTCCTTTATACTTCTATTTAAAAGAAATAATAAGAATGATGATGAAGTTTAATGTCTCTATAATGAGTTTTGCACACAAACACTCACAGAGTTAATTCTGAATTAGCTACAATAATGGAAGGGAGCCATGTCTGATTAGCCAAAAGTAATTTCTGTTTGGCTTTGGAATATACTCTAATTTTAACAGAAATTTCATCCAGTAATTATGATATATTAACCTTAATATTAAAATGAGTTTATATTCCCCATATACACATCCATGGAATATATTGTATGTCAGAATAATCCACATTGTTAAAGCAAAAGATAAAAGTCAGTTAAGTGGCGATATAGATTTTTACTCATGTTTAGAGATATATGTCTATAAAAATTAATGTATGCACAAAACTTGATTTCTTGTCTAACTAAATGATAATAGTAGAGTTAACTTATATTTTGCTTTTAGAATGGACTGTATGTAAGTCCATTTTGATGACAGCTTATCTATTAAAGTAAAACCAGCAAATAAGCAAGATACTAATGTAAGTGGCCAATTAGTATTGGGGTAAAATATTTTGAGATTCTAAGGGAAAAAAATGAACACATACTAATTTTATGAGGTTTATACAATTTTTTTCAGAGAGACTCAGATTTTCCTCCCTGTTTTTATTCTAAAGGAAGAGTGAACTTTCTTACTGTTTTCTCTCAATTTTGAAGGCAAACAATTTGGTAGGGTTTGCTTGAAAGTTAGAAATTCTTCAAAGTCGGTTATTCTCTTAAAAATATACTTTTCTTTTCCAGTGTACATAGTTGACAGCCATGATTCAGTAGTGGTCCTGGCAAAAGTATCTTATAATATTTATAATTATGTAATGCAGCAGGGGAAGAAAACCTGGGTTTGCTGTAGTAACCCTTCCCTTTTCACACTGTTGCTTGAGATAGCAAGGATTTTTCTTAGTTGAGTAAAATCTATACATACAATATTAATAGGATCGGCATTTTTTTCAATGAGCAATTGTTTTTAAAGATGTTTCCACATTTACTGCTTTTCCAATATCAAATATAGTAAATAGAGTATTTCACGTATTTCTCTGAGGCCGTGTAGGGGTTACTAATATCCAAAGCAAACCACTAATATTTAAGAGTGATTAAATTGTTAATTTAGAAATAATCATTAATTAAATTCTTTTTTAAAAGATTTTGCCTCTCTACAAATTACATTTATAAGTTCAGTCAAATATTCAATTACGTTTTTAAATTATATGGTGGTAAATTAAGTAGTGTAGCTGGAGTTTTCACTTTTTAAACAGTATGTTTATATCATGCAGATGTATCTCTGAGTTCTCTCCCAGAATGATGGGCAATGAGCCAGACTCGAGTTGAATCGTTTTGATGTAAATGATGCTCAGGGTGACCTGAAAGCACAATGTAGCTGAGCAGCCAAATACCTGCTCGTATCCAAGTTTTTATAGACCTGATTGCAATTTCAGAATCTCAATAGCCTATTTAAAATAGAAATTTAGAACTGAAATGCCTTTCCAAAGAAAGAAACCTTGACATTAGACACTCTTTACATCTTTCCTGTTTGTTTTCCATATGTGTGTAAAAATCTCCTGAGTAAAATAGGGAAAACATTTATTTCACTTAAGTCTGTCATGAAAAGGAGGTGTAATATTTGATGACAAAGCTCATAGTATTATCTTCAACACCAAAGAAGTTATATTTGATTAGAAACGTTAATTATATGCATAAAGAGAGCCGAGATGCTAACAGCTAATTACTCATAAAGGGAAATTAAATCTAATTTTCTAACTGACAGTTGCTATCTGGCAATATTTTTATTAAACAAAACAAATTCCAATTTACTATAGTGGGAATGCTAAAATTTTATGGGGCACAATCAGATGTATATAAATTAGGTTAAAAACCAATGAGTACAGAGGGTTGCAGCAAGTCAGCACATTTTCTCAATGAATATTTTTCTGTTATTTTTGTTGTCGCCATTAACTATTAGCAGCTAAAGTAAATCATGATGATACATTGCAGAAATCCTTGCGATCTGCTTCTCTTTGCTGCACTGCCATTTGTTTGCCTAGATTATTATGTAGAACTAAAGAGAGAAACTCGCCTAGGAGATTGAAGCCTCGTGCACAATTAAAGCTACTTGATACGGATGATCTTATCTGTCTGGTATTCAATCTTCACTATTGACCCAGAACTTACTCATTCATCTCATCGTGAAGCAAGGCCATAAAAATGTGCTGAAAAATACACTCCTAATTAGGAAAACATGGCTGCAATTCTGGCCAAGGATGGAACAAAGAGAAAAGTAACAATAAGAACAAAAACATGAAGAAAAAATATTATTTTGTGGGTTCCTCAACTGTTTTAAATACTTGGATATAAAGGTTTAGAATGGAGCAGCTCCACTCAGAGTAACTGTTTTGGTGAAGGTGTGACCTCCAGGCAAATGACATTACTAGTCAAGATGGCAGGAAGATTACATTGAGTCTAAATGAGCATTCTTTGTAGGATATAAATACTTGCATATTGAAAAGAATTGTTCCATCATTGAAATATTGGTGTTGAACACATTTATTGAAGATGACTCCCTTTCCTTTTAGAGCAAGTACGTTTAGCAGCTAAACAGTGGTCCAAAGACTAGCCATTGTCTTTGTTCCAATTATCCAGTTGCAGATGGCCTGTTAAAAGTATCCGATTCATTTTCATCATAAGGTAATGAGCTACAGGTGGGAGTAGCTGCCAATTTAGATGTGTTTCATAGTGTTCTTCACACATAGCCATGTGAATAAAATAAAACTCTGCATTTAAAGTAAATCTTAAAGGTAGTCCTAAGTTACTGTAATTTGCTACAAAATTCTAGCAAACAATATACATTGTGTTCTTATCTTTCATTTTATGCAGGCTCTGTTAGTTGAGTTCACCTGGCCTTATGTATAAGAAAAGTTTTGATGGGAACAAAACAAAGCCACAATAAAAGGAAATGAAATTAAGAGATAAATGACTCCAGATTGGTAAGCATGGCTCTTTACCAAATGGAAGCTATTGCATTCAAATACGGTGCCTACATCTGAGGAGTAGCATGGTCACAGCACGTACGAAAGGTATCGGTTTTGTCTGGGAAATAAATTTTTAAGTAACCTTGAATTAACTATAAATTTCCTAGTGAACAAACAAATAAACTGTGTATTAAACAGTGTGATGATCATTCATGATCAGATTTGTAAGGAAAATTCTGTGGAATTGTTTTAAGTGTTGTCATAATTTTGTAGCATCTTCAGGAGGTTTTGTTAAATCAATAATACTCTGGCTTTGCAATCATAGGCACAGTGTTCTTGGTCTAATTACTCTCTTTGAACATCAATACTGTAATAGGAGAATTGGACAGTGCATAGCAATTTGTAGAGAAAAGATCATGAAAATCAAAAATTTGAAAACAACTCTTAGGTAACATCAATTTTTTTCACTCATTGATTATTGTACATATTATGCTCTTCTGTGCAAACAAAGCAAAGTTTAAAACAATTAATCACTGATATCTCTGATACTTTCCCAAAATATTGTCCAACAAAGCAGTCACCTCAAAACATCGTCGTGAGATATTCATAACATATTGCCTAGAAATTGAATCCATCAATTATATATATATATATATTTTTTGGTGAGGAAGATTGGCCCTAAGTTAACATCTGTTGCCAATCCTCTTCTTTTTGCTTAAGGAAGATTGGCCCTGAGTTAACATCTGTACCAGTCTTCCTCTATTTTGTATGTGGGTCACCACCACAGCATGGCTTGATGAGTAGTGCAGGTCTGTACCCGGGATCTGAACCCATGAACCCGGGGCCACCAAAGTGGAACATGCTGAACTTAACCACTATGCCACCGCACTGGCCCCTCCGTTAATAATATTTTTGATAATTTAAATTTAACTCTGAGTTTATTTTATTGTTACTAGAAATATTTTAGTTTCCCAATTATTATCTTTATTGATAATTTTATACAGGTGAATGTTTCTCTCACTGTTAAATAAATGAACCCCATCTCTCCCAGAATTTCACCTTTCTGATTCTCTTGAACCTTACATAATTTATATAAAGGCAACAAATTACTTTTCAAAAAAGACCAAGCTTCTAGCTCTACAGAAATCTATGGGACTTGTAGGGGAGGAAGACATTTCCTCTATCCAAAGTGGGTTTGTCTGGCTGGAGAATGAATTAAGTTCACATGAGACAAAATAGCAAGAGAAAATTAAACAAAGCTTTATGAGGACCATGGCCCAGGGCCTTTCTTCCCGAAGGAAGAAAGGGCACCAAAGAAAATTTGACATTTTAGATCCTATATGGTAGCATCTCTGGATGCTGAGCTCCCCTCTTTTCTTGAGGATTGTCTTTATTTTTGTTTATCTGGCCTTTATTTGTTTACTGACTTTGTAAGACAAATTCTTTGAAGTCTGTTTCCCCCACAGTGTTCAACCTCTAATGGCCCCACTTAGAATTTTCCCCTTGTGTTTTTCCTAGCCTGGCTTCCCAGGTTGCACATAAACCACTTATTAATCAAAGACTTTCGTTTAAACCAGCGTGGGCAGTTATATTTTTACCCTTTACTGTTGGATGTACGTGTGGCTTGCAGAATATCTTCACAGTTTGTGGAGTTTACAATTTTTTCCGTCCATGGTCAGCTAGGGCCTACGAGTTCAGAGACGGTCTCTCCAGGAATTCCTAAGAGTATGTAGTCTTGGGCATGTGAACAGTTTTTTAGATCACCAGTAATTAATGTGATTTTTATTTTCAATCCTGGATTCCTAGGATATGCCCTAGGTCAGAGTAATTCATTATTCAGCTGATATTTGGTGAGAGGTTGGTGAATATGTAAGACCCTTAAGCCCCTTGTGTTTTGTTGTTGGATCTGTGAGTGGCTTGGGGAATACTTCCAGTCTTCCTATTGTGGGAATTCTGATGGCTGTCCTGAGAGGGTGCAGTATAGTTGATAAACACAACCTTCCAGACCACCAGCGAATAGCGTGATACCAAAAAAGTTCTTATTGGCTGTCTTTTTCCCTGTTTCTAGCTGTTCTGACATTTTGATTGTTGCTACATTAACAATAACACTACCAGTCCTTCTTAATTGCTCACCAAATTATCCCGCATTTTTGAAAACATCATCAGACATGGACTTCTTTAAGTTCTATCCCAAATAGTCAGTTTTCTCAGACAGAGTTGTAGGTCATTCCATCCATTATGGTCTGCATCTCCTGCTGGGCAGAACTTCTATTCCACTCCACTGAAGCTGTTAGCAGAGGAGGGAAGTGGGCCACTTTTCCTTGAGTGACTCCACTGCTCTAAGATTGGGCACTGAGATGGTGGGGGTAGAGGGAGCAGCGTAGTGATAGCCTCTGGTCTTCTTGGCTTGTCCCTCCCGGTGTGGATCCTTCATTCTACCAGCAAGCTGTTTTAGGCATAATTAGGGCCCGAGTGTTTTCAAAGACCTTATCCTAGGGGTGGGATCTAGGTGGGGGAAGGGAGCCCCAGTCTTCTCAGTTGTGCCTGATCATAATAGCACTTCTACAACACAGGACTGAGGAGGACAAAAGATGCTGGTAGCCTACCTCTCCTTGGGTACAACAGTAGCCCTAGACGAGGAGATGGCAGGACAGGAGTCCTCTGTCTTCTTGGTCACAACAGCTCAAAGTAGAGTGCCCAGAATAGAACTAGTGTCACTTAGCAGGGGAGGGGGGTGATATGAAAGAAGGTCATGACTCAAATGTGGCAGACCCTTGCCATTCTTGACGAAATTTAGCAAATTTTCTTGAATAAATGTCTGTTTGCTATACATCCTTAGGAAAATTTTCAGAGACTTTAAGTTTTAAAAAAATAATTTTCACCAGTTAAGTGGTTATTTTGTGGGGAAGAGTATCCATCAATTCCCTCACAACACTGTTCTAGAATGTTTACAACATACATTTGAGGCCTTACTGTTATTACCCCAAATTTCAAGTGAAGAAACTAAGGCTCAAAGAGAAGACATATGTGCGTATTATAGACATATTTGTATATTATATACATACAGGACATATTTGTATATTTTTAACTTAGTACAATACTCTGGCCTGTACTATTGAACTCAACACATATTTAAGAAAAGGTGGATGAATGAAAAAATGTATCTGAGCATTCTCCTGGAGTTATAGAAGCTTTAAGTCCAGCAATTAGAATTTAATATTCTTAAGTGTTTTACAGAAAAATTAGATCAAATACATGTCAATGTCATGAGTTGAGTCACACTACCATAATTCTAAGTATGCAGTTTGTCTTGTTGGTCCTGTCTTTTCAAAGACAGTCTTGTGTTCGAGACTCTGAAAGTGAATCTTCATAGGGCTTATTGAAATTGTTACTACAATGTCATTGTAAGAACTCCTCTCTGTGTAACAAAACTAGGAGTGACGCATATTGAGAGAGATTTGTGTTGACCGTTAAGCCTTTGTGTTACACGTATTCATGCATGAGTACACTACATGACCTGGGATTTGAGTGGAGTTCAGAGCCTGTAGCAGATACACTTTTGAGAGCCACTCACCCCTCTTGACTCTGAACTTTGCCAGATGATCCCTGCTTTGGGAATGAGGCAAAGTGCTGACTGAGGATCTGTATGCCAAAACCACTGTCACTGATCAATGAATGGCTGCTCTCTCCAGGATACATAATGTCAGTCATGTTGCTTCCATGGGATGATTCAGGAAGGCATCCACGTTGTGGGGAAAATCAACTTGTATAGAAATTCAGTTAAGTTCACTGAAATGAGTTCTATTATGTCAGGACTCAAGTACTTAAAATTTAAGAAGAATGACTTTATAATGCACTAAAAATTCCCTAGTGAGGAGGAAGTGGATTTTGTTTGGCTTTTTATAATTCAGACTTGAGAATTTCTGATCAAAATTTACAATATATATCTTTTTCTCTCTTTTACTTTCCTTATGTAGCTGTCACTTAAACAAGTGATTATATTTTGAACAAAAGTAATAAAATTGGAAATATTGAGTTGGTTCATTTGGGCAGTCTTAACACTGTCATAGTCCAAAGTACTGTTGTGCTGTGGTTGTCAGCTTTAATTGATGCAATGTTTCAATCCCTCATGATGGGCTGTGCTGGAAAGAGTATCAGGCATCTGGGTTTGCTTTCTACCTCTGCCATTTAAAATATCTATGACTTTGAACACCTGCTTTACAATCTCTGATTAGCAGGCATTTTTCTTTAAAACATCTATAATAATATCTACTCCACACGATTTTGTAAGCAGTGGCTAAGATAACTACGTAAAAATAGTTTTTTGCTCATGGTAATGCTAAATGAATATAGCATATGTACACATACACATACAAATATTTTCTGTCTCATTTTCCATATAATGGAGCAAAGATTTGATTAAGTGAACATGCTAAGTTTGTTGATTCTTAAATGAAACTGTACATAACTAGAAATGAAACTGTTTTATACATAATACATAATTTACATATATAATTTATCAGTATGTTTTATATATGTATGTATATATTATATAATTTTATATATATATATATATATATATATATACACACACATATAGTATGCATACGCCTGTGTATTGATTTTGCAAGACAAATCATTAGATAAAGAACAGTTTAGCTGCATAAATGGTTCTGGGACTACTGAATATCCATATACAAAAAAGACCTTTGATCTATACTTCAAATCATATACAAAAATGAACTCAAAATGGTTTACAATTCTGAAAGGAGGCCTAAACTATAAACTTCTAAGAGAAAGCCTTTGTAATTTAGTATTAGGCATCAATTTTTTAGATATGACATTAAAGCACAATCCATAAGAGAAGTTGATAAATTGATTTCCATTAAAATTAAAATGTATGTTGTCTAAAAATAACCACTAAGGGAATGGAAAGACAGAATAAAGACTGGGAGAAAATATTTGCAAACTGTATACGTGATAAAGAATTTATGTCAAGAATACATTAAAAACTCTCAAAAGTCTACTCAAAACTTAAGTAGAAAACAAAAAAAAAACAATTAAAATTGGGAAAATATTTCAACACTTTTTTCAAAGGATATGTATGGATGGAATATAAGCACATGAAGTGATTCTGCACATTCTTAGTCATTTGAGACGTTCAAATGAAACTACGGTGAGATAATACTATAAATCTATTAGGATGGATAAAATTTATACCATCCCAAATGTTGGAAAGAATGTGAAAAATGTCTTTTCCATTTCTGGGAGGAATGCATAGTGGTATACCACTTTGGAAAAATGTCAATTTCTTTAAATAAATGAACTGTACACCTACCACGAGATTCAGTCACTCTTGTCCTAGTTATTTACCCAAGAGAAAAAAAGCCCATAGAAAGATGCATATAAATACTTCTATGCAAGTGTTCATAAAAGTTTTATTTGTTATAGCCAAACTGGAAAGAAACTAAGTACCCATCAACATTTGAATAGACAATTTGTAACAGATCCATATAATATAGTACTGCTTATCAAGAAAAAACTAATGAATCATAATACTTGTTATAATATTGAAGAATATCAAAATAATATTGAGTGAAAGAAGCAAGACAAAGAGTATATACCATGTGTTTCCATTTTTATAGGATTCTAGGTGATGTAAACTAATGTATAACAACAGAAAGCAGATCAGTTGTTATCTGGAGAATGGTTTGAGTGGGAGACAATGATTACAAAGAGGCACAAGGGAACTTTAGATATGTTCATTATCTTGATAGTGGTGATGGTTTCATGGATATATATACATATATATAAAATTCTACACTTAAAATAGTTCATTTTATGTCAATTATACCTCAAGAAAGCTGTTTTTAAAAAGTTGATAGTCATTTGGAATCTTAAACATCATCTTTGATTTATTGCTTCCATATGATATAGTTCTTGAAAGTATATTATAAAATCAGAATTTTGGAAAGTGAAAAATCACATTGGGATTTTCACAAGTTGAATACAAATCTCTAAAATAATTGAAAAATGTATTACATAGATAGGCATTCAAAAATAAAACCCTGGTATATCCTGTTAGTTATCCCCTAATCCGCTACATTGCAGTGGACAATATTTGGCTCAACCACCTGTGAATTTACTCAGAGGGACTTTCTATTCTACAAGTATTTAAATTCTCTTGTTTCTTGAAAGTCTTTAAACCTTTCAAAACACCTCAACTATGCAACCCTATGAGTGGCTGTATTTGGACAGCATTTCGATGTTTTACTATATTGTATTTAGCTATGAAGAGTTCAAATACAGATTTAAATTAAGCTATGAATATTAGTTGGTCACATTTCATTGTTATGTTAACAATTTTTGGTTCCTAAGATTATATATGTACATTCAAAGATGACGAAATTCCACGTTTTATAATATCATTGCAAAATACAAATTTTTGCCCTTATCAAGCAACATGTGTAATGTCATATAATTAACTTTTGGAATAAATAATGTGTTTTTAACCCCACCACAGAAAAGTAAATCTGTGTGTGGGTTTTATGAATGTCTTTGATGTATGCAAAATATATTTTCTTCCCTCTTTTTTCGTACTTCCTTTATAAAGTGACATAATGACTTAATTTGGGGATTTGACAGATATCTCCACTACCCTCTCTCTAAGAAAATGGGTGAATGATGGAATTAGAAGCTAATTGGAAAAGCTGTGCAGAAGTCAGAAACTGGTCTTTGTATTTCTGAGGTCTGGGTTCCGTAGAAGAAGCTTAATGCTACAATTGAGAAAGTAAATGAGCTCAACTATTGCAGGTCAGAAGTTTAAAATTGAAAGAGAAATGTCTGGAGCTGGATTCATGATATAACAAAAATTCGAACCCAGGTGAATGCCAGTTGCGCAGTCTGATAGTGACGCTGGAGGAGACAAATACAATGAATTGGAAAAAGGATTACTTTGGGGAGACCCCTCAAATGGAGCTTGCCAGAAAAGATGTGTCTCAGCAGTGAATTTGAAGAACAGCCAGCAAGTCAGGTGGATTATCAGCGCTCCTGTGCTAATTCTCCAGTCAAAATGAGATAGTTCATCTGCATTTTTTAGAAGCTGTCTTCCAATCAAGAGATGATTTACAAAAACAGTGTCCTGTCCGCTCTTAAGCCCCAAATGCCCCGAGAAACCAATAGTAAAAAAAACAAGGAATAATGGCTACAACAAGTTACTTTCACCAGCAGAAGGATCTTAAGTACCAATACTATGTGGATGGTCTAGAGCAAATTAATGCAGCCTTAGATGTAAAAAGAAGAGAGGCAGCCCTCTATTAAATATAAGTTGAATCCCAAAGATAATGCATTTTGCAAGAAAGAGAAAGCAATGAAAGCATTCTTAAGCTAAAAACAAGATCTTTTGTTTGTTTGAAGAAGAGGAAAAAGAAATTCACACTGGTTTAGTTTACCAAGAAACACAGAATTATTAACCTTGGTGTTTTGCTTTTGAGATTATCATTAATGAAATGATAGACTTTGAAGGCAGGCATACAAATGGAAATCACACTTTGAATCCACCAAAAATACATAATGCTAATTGGTTGTGCTTTTGACTTAGTCATTCACTTATCAAATATTTATTTAACAACTAAATGAACCTGATCTTGTGATAGACTTTATAAATTTACAAGTTAATAAGAGCTAGCTGTTTTCACTAAACTTAGGAGTTCAAGAGGTGAAGGATAGACAACTAGAAAAGAAAATAATTAGCAGTAGGTACCAAAGAGATGCATGCATAATTGTTATGTCACTTTAAATTTTTGGAATGTTACTAATTTAAAAAAATAATAGAAACTTGTACTGCTTATGATGAATAATAGACGTTTTAGAAATTTCACTTCTTTTACAAGTCATCTGTGTAATTTCCTTCTGACTCTCTGATCCTACCATCTATATTCATCAAAGCCCTTATGTGAAACTCTGAGAACAGTGTTGTCATTTGTCAGGTCAATGTAAGCAATAATAGGTGCATAACTTTAGACAAACCTTAACATGAGCACTGATGATTTTTAAAAATTTTATTAATTTCTCAAAAATTTATTTAATGTGGACCGTGAGATGAACAGCATTGTTGAAAATAGAGATATAACAGTGAAAAGAAGTATATATCCTTGCCATGGAAAGCTGACATTTTAGTGAAGAAGAAACATAAATAAACGAATACATAAACAAGTAAACTTATACTATTATATGACACAGTAACAAATTATGTGAAGCAAAATTAAGCTTCATACACTCAAAATGAAGAGTAAGAGGTAAAGATTGATAGGAGAGAAGAGGTATTTTGGAAAGGTGGCCAAAGAAATTCTCTCTGAAAGTCTTCATTAAAGAGACCAGAGAGAATTGAAGGAGTGAGGATAT
Organism: Equus asinus; assembly: GCF_041296235.1. NCBI lineage: Eukaryota > Metazoa > Chordata > Mammalia > Perissodactyla > Equidae > Equus > Equus asinus. The sequence goes on from NC_091798.1 coordinate 68,721,778, forward strand.
TGGGAGGAAGAATATCAAAGGCACCTAATTTGAGACCATGCTTGAGACATTTGAAGAAAAAATGGCCAGAAAGGCTGAAACAGAATGAGAGTAAGAGGAATCAAATTTTCTTGGAAAAAAAAGAGTTCTAGGCACGGGTAATATATTTTTTTTTAACAAAAAACATTGACACCTGAGCTAACAACTGTTGCCAATCTTTTTTTTTTTCTTTGTCTTCTCCCCAAAGCCCCCCAGTACATAGCTGTAGATATTCTAGTTGTGAGTGCCTCTGGTTGTGCAATGTGGGAAGCCACCTCAGCATGGCTTGATGAGCGGCACCATGTCTGTGCCCAGGATTTGAACCAGCGAAACTGTGGTCCTCTGAAGCCAAGCACACAAACTTAACCACTGGGCCACAGAGCCAGCCCCTGGAAAAGATTTTGAGTGGTATTTTAAAAGAGATGAGATACCATTGTACACAAGTATGAAGTGATATGATTTATTTATTTTTTTCAATGTCACTCTTGCTCTGATGTAGAGAATACCATGCAGAGGCGGAAGCAAGAATGGAATCAGAGACAGCAGTTAGCAGGTAATTGCAGTTGTCCAGGTGAAAGACGATCAAGTTAAAGGTGAGAAAACGTGGTTTAATTTGAAATTACTGATAGAATTAGTAAATGGTGTCGATGTGGGATATGAAGGAGGGAGGATTCAAAGATATCTCCAAGGTTCTTGGCCAATATAATTAAACAGTGGATACATTTACTAAGACGGAAAACAATAGGACTATGGGGTTGAGGGGTTGACAATGTCTGAAACTCCTATATTTGTATAGGAGTCCCCCCTTATCTTTGGGGGATTTGTCCCAAGACCCCCCCAGTGGATGCATGAAACTACGGATAGTACCAAGCCCATACATACTATGTTTTTTCCTATAATATGTATCTATGATAAAGATTAATTTATAAACTAGGTGCTGTGAGAGGTTAACAACAATAACTAATAATAAAATAGAACAATAATAGCAGTATACTGTAATAAAAGTGACTGTAGATCTTAGCAACCTCAGCATACGATTTTTTTTCTTTCCTTATTGTTGAGAACTTTCATCTTTTTACTTAAAGGAAGCACTTTATGACTTCTTTTTGGCAAACCCAAATGGCCAACATCACTATTCTTGCACTGGGGGGCCATTATTAAGTAAAATAAAGATTACTTGAACACAAGCACTGAAATGCTATGACGATGATTGATCTGACAACCAAGATGGCAACTAAGTGACCAATGGGTGGATAGTGTCTGCAGTGTGCATATGCTGGACAGAGAGATGATTCACGTCCCAGGCAGGAGGGATCTGGACAGCACGAGATTTCATCATGCTACTCAGAATGGCATGCAATTTAAAACTTATGAATTGTTTATTTCTGGAATTTTCCATTTAATATTTTTGGACCACAGTTGACTGTGGGTAACTGAAACTGTGGAAAGCAAAACTGCAGATAAGGGGGGGACTGCTGTATATAAGAAATAAATAAGCAAATGGGTGACAGATATTGGTAGACAGTTTTCTCACAGTTGGAGTGGGAGGCTACAGATAAGCAAGAGGAGATAAAATCATCCATATGGTAATGGATTAGAGTTGGAGACATCTTTATGCCTTAATATAAACAAACTGTAAATGGTTACATAAAATGTTTATAGATGTTTAGCTTAACACAGATATAGATGGTAACAGAGAAATATTTATAGATATATATATATATATATACACTGATTAGGATACACATTTTATTTTCTTGCTCTGGCAGCTGCTATAACAAAATAACAGAGATTGCATGGCTTATAAACAACAAACATTTATTTCTCACTCATAGAGCCTGGGAAGTCCAGGATCATGGCATGGGCAGATTCCGTGTCTGGTGAGAGCCCGCTTCCTAGATGGCAGTCTTTTCACTGTAACCTCACATAGTAGAAGGGCAAAGGAGCTTTCTCAGGCCACTTTCATGAGAGGACACGAGAGGGTTTCCACTCTCATGATCTAAGCACCTTCCAAAGACCCCACCTCCCAATACCATTGTATTGGGCATTAGGTTTTAACATATGAATTTTGGAGGGGCACAAATATTCAGTCCATACCAGGCGATAATGACAGAGTCGGGAGAACAAAATCAAGAGTTTGTTTTTGGACATCTCCACATACCCGTCACAGCTCTGTCCATGGGAATGGTTTCTATTCATCATATATTTCAGGGCTTCCCCTAAGACAGTCTGCAGTGTGGAAGAAGTCAATTTGCAACTGATGCCAATATATTTCTCCAGCCCCTTGTGAACCAAAACTAAGGTTTTTTTCTATCCTATGAGTTAGTTTTGTCCTCTCCCCATGTGCCAAACTGAGATGAAGGTGAGGCACTGAGGTAACAAATGGAAGTAACATGAAAAGTTTGTTCAACTGTCCATGTAATTTATTTTGCTCAAGTCCAGATCCAAATGTATTACTTTCATATCATAATTAACTGAAACTATATTCACTTGATCTTATGACCAAGTATTTTCAATTATAATTAGGTCAGTATGGGAAATTCCAGTTACATAGTCACTTGGCCTTCCATAACCAGGAGCTAACTCTCTACTAAAGTCCCAGGGTCAAAAGCATGCCAGGAGCATTGACTCTTCCTCAAGTGGAAAATAGTTTTCAGCTATGAAGACTTTACTGCTCCATAATAGTAAGGGTTTTGTCTGGGAGTTGAAACATCCTTATCGACTACATATACCTCCAGCACCATTGGTGTGCTGGGTCCAAACCGCTGAGCAGTATGCTCTGTAGCATGAAGCCATTTCAGAGCCTTTTCCAGCTCTGAAGTATGAGCTGTATTCCCAAATGTTGGACATACTACATGCACCTCTTGCTTTGCGGTATGATATGCAAAGTGGTATGAGATTTGCTTTGTAATATGAAATTGCTCTTTACCTTACAGAAGTTGTCCTTAGAGCTTATTTTTGACATATGTCCTCTGACAGACTTGTGGCTTTTTAAGGTAGCTAGAGTACTTGCCACTCTGCTGCATTCACTTAATTCTCCTAGTTTGATGGTCAAATCCTTTAAATATTCTTCAAACTCATTTTTTGTAATATATCATGAAATATGATGTTACCTGTAATTTTTTTGTTTATAATCTCTATCAAAAAAGGAATTTTTTCCCACTTTACTAACAGTTTTTATCACAATAATTGTTGAATTTCACGTAATGAATTTTTTGGCATCTATTTAAATAATCATGTGTTTTTATCTTGTGTTCTTTAAATATGATAGGTTACATTGATTTAACTTCTAATTTTTATCTGTTCTTGATTCCTAAAATAAATCTAATTTAAGCCTGGTTGATTATGCTAAAATTGATGTCTTTGATTTGCTAATATTTTGTGTATTTTTTTGACTATGTTCATTAGAAAGATTGGCCATAATTTTTTAATGAATATCATAATGGCTTCATAAAGTGAATGGGAAAGTCTTTTTATATTTTTTTATTATATGAAGGAATATTAATAACATTGGTGATTTTTCTTCTTTTCATTGTTGGGAACAATGCACAAATGGAACTATCTGAGACAAGAGATTTTTTTAGAGAAAGATCTTTTTCTTTTTTTTAAAAATAATTATGCAAATGACTTCTTGATTAGATACATAATTATGCTGATTTTATTATTTATTATTTTAGATTTAGTTTTGGTAAGTTTGTTTTTCTAGGAAAATATCTATTTTATCTCAATTTTTAAATTAGTGACACAAAATTATTGAGATTTTCTAGACTTTTTAATACCTGGAAGATTTATAGTGTTGTCCTTTGTTTAGAATTCCTGATGTTATTGAGTTTTACCTTCCATCTCCCTCTTTTTAAATCATTATTTTATTATATTATGTATTTGTGTTCTAATTTTCTGTTTCCTATTTTCTGAAAATAATTTTTACTTCTTTTGCTTTAAGTTTTTTCTTTTTTCTCTTAATGCACATTTTGTTTTCTGACTTCTTGAGAGGAATGCATAAAACATCTATTTTCCTGTTTTCTCTTTTGTAATATACACTACACTTTTTATTTTATTTTTTCCAGATTTAATGACGTACAGTTGACAAATAGAAATCATAGATATTTACCGTGTACACATTAATGTTTTGATATACGTATATCATGAAATGATTACCACATTAAGCTAATTAACATATCTATCACTTCACGTAGTTACCATTTTTTGTATGTGTGGTAATAATACCTAACATCTACTGTTACTTAGTAGACTTAGCTACTTAAGTTTCCGAAGATCTACTCTCTTAAGATACAAAAATCAACTCAAAATGGATTAAAGACTTAAATGTAAGACCTGAAACTGGAGCTTCTAGAATAAAACATAGGGATAAAGCATTTTGACATTGATCTGGGCAATTATTTTTTCGATATGACCCCAAAAGCAAAGGCAACAAAAGAAAAAATAGACAAGTGGGATTACTTCAAACTGAAAAGCTTCTGCACAGCAAAAGAAACAATCAACAGAGTGAAAGGCAACTTATGGAATAGGAGAAAATATTTGCAAACCATACATCTGATAAGGGGTTAATATCCAAAATACATAAGAAATTCAAACAGCTCAACAATAAAAAATTAACACTATTAAAAAATGGACCAGGGACCTGAATAGATGTTTTTCCAGAGAAGACATACAAATGGCCAACTGGTACATGAAAAGGTGCTCAATGTCACTAATCATTAAGGAAATGCAAATCAAAACCACAATGAGGTGTTACCTCATTCCTGTTAGAGTGGTTATTATCAAAATGACAAAAGATGACAAATGTTGATGAGGATGTGGATAAAAAGGAAGCTTTGCACATTGTTGGTGGTAATATAAACTTTTACAGCCACAATAGAAAACAGTATGGAGGTTTCTCAAAAAGTTAAAAATAGAGCTACCATATGATCCAGCAATTCCACTTCTGGGTATATATCCAAAGGAAACGAAATCAGTATCTCTAAGAGATATCCGTGCTCCCATGTTCATAGGAGCATTATTCATAATAGTCAAGATATAGAAGTAACCCACGTGTCTGTTGATGGATGAATGGATAAATAAATATATATATAATGAAATATTATTCAACCTTAAAAAAGAAGGAAATCTTGTCATTTGTGACAACACAGATGAACCTGGATGACATTGTGCTAAGTGAAATAAAAGTGCGGCACAGAAAGACAAATACTGCATGATCTCATTTATATGTGGAATCTAGCAATGTCGAAGTCATAAAAGCAGAAAGTAGAATGGTGGCTGCCAGATTCTGAGTTGTGAGGGAAATGGGGAGGAGATGTTGGTCAAAACATACAAAATTTCAGTTATGCAGGATGAATAAGTTCTGAAGATCTTAGGTACAACATAGCAACTACAGTTAATTATACTGTTTTGTGTACTTGAAATTTATTAGAAGCTATATATTTTGATATTTTCCAACATAAAGCTATGCATTTATGAATTGTCAAGTTTTTCTTTATATATTTTGAAGTAATGATATTAAGGGCATACACATTTAGTTTTACTATATCTTCTTGATGGTTTGACCATTTCATCATTATGAAAATTTCCTCTATCTTTCGTAGTTCTTCTTATCTTAAAAGTTAACTTTGCTGATTTCAGTGTGTCTCTATGAGCTTCCTTTTGGCTAATGTTATCTTTGAATATATTGTAATATGTTCTTATATTCAAGTTACTTTTAAGAAAAATTGTGTAATGATAATATTTGTTTTTTACTTGGAATATTACACAATTAACATTTATTATAATTGCTGATATGTGTGGGTTGTTATCAGCCATATTGCAATTTGTTTTATTTTTATTGTACTTGTTTTATGATTTTTCTCTCCTTTTTTCATCTTTTGGAGTAATGAAGCATTTTTTTAAGTTATTCAATTTTTCTTCTCTATTAACCCATTATGTATTATCTTACTATTTTTTTATAGATTGTATTTTTTTCCCCAAAGCCCCCCAGTACGTAGTTGTATATTCTTAGTTGTGGGTCCTTCTGGTTGTGGCATATGGGACGTCGCCTCAGCGTGACTCCATGAGCCGTGCCATGTCCGCGCCGATGATTCGAACCGACGAAACACTGGGCCGCCTGCAGCTGAGCGTGCGAACTTAACCACTCGGACGTGGGGCCGGCCCCTATCTTACTATTTTTCAATAATTACTTTGGAGATTAAAATATGCATCTTTCACTTATTATAGTTTAATATGAATTTGCATTTCTAATTCTTGCCCCAAAATGCAAAGCCTTAGAACATTTCTATTCAAAGTGAAGGCCCCTACATGAGCGGCATTACCATAACCATGAGCTAGTTAAAAATACAGACTCCAAGGCTCCACCTCAGAACAAATGAATCTGCGTTTTTCATGACTCTAGATGATTTAGCTGTAAATTTTAAGAAATATTCTCCTAACCACTTTGACTTCATTACTATCTGCCTCTGTTTACACTATTGATTATACTTCATAGATTCCAACTCTGATGAAATTCCTCATTTTCTTATCTATTTCCTTAATTCACAATTATTTTAATGTTAGTGTCTGATATTTCAAATATCTGAATGTGGAGATGAGTTTTTCTTTTGTATGTTAATTTTTTTCTCTTTTCTTAATATACCAATTATGTTTTATTATTGAATACCAATATTGTGTATAGAAAATTGTAAATGCTTTGGATGATGCCATCTTCCAATAGAGAACATTACTCTCTCCCCTAGCAGGCGTTATAACATTAGACATCCTCAACCTATTCAAGGACTTTGCTGATCCAAGGCTGGTTTAAAATTTTTGTAATTTTTAGTTTACCTGTTGTTCACCCCAACTTCTAAATTCCAGCAAAGAGCTGAAATTTGGTAAAACAGCCTGAACTAAGACAAAAATTATTAAAAGCAACTGCCAACCGCACAGTCTATGTACTTATTATCGTTCTGATACAGATATTGGACAGTATTGCCCTCCAATACCTTGCCTTGCACCTTTAGTTCATCACAATTGACCAGGTTAAAACTTTAGTAATTGTGCTACCATCACATACAGGGTTTAATACCTCATCACTTACCACCGGCAATGTGGCCCTTAATGCCTTCACAGAAGTATGTGATCCAACTCCAAAAGCCCATCTTAAGGTTGGAGGGATTTCAAAGTAACAAGAGTGAGAAGAAAGAAGAAATGAAATACCAGAAGCAAATTTAAAGCTATCCATAACTGATCTGGCCTCAGTTTTCAAAGAAAACGCAGTCACTTACCAGATAAAGTGGGAGCTCTCAACAGATGGACTATGTGAACCTACCACATCTCAAAGGATGAAGATAGTGTTCTTTGTCTGCCTGCTCCAACCCATTATCTCTCATTGTTTCAACATCACCCAATGGAAAATTAACACATCACATTTCTGGGCTATAATACTGACCCATTCTGGCAACCAATCAGAATGTCTTGCCTGGGTCTGATCAAGCTTTGGTGTCTTCTGCTGATAGAGTCTGAAAGGGCTGTGGTAGTCAAACATTCTTACCTTGGAAGGCTGGGACAGTCCATTAGGAGACCTATCTGGGTTTCTTTTTTAAGCAAGAGGTTGAGGCCCAGGGAACAGTTGGGACTGCCGATCACTGGAAACTGCATGAAGTGGATGTGATAGAGAGCACAGTGGTAAGTATGTATTTGAAATTCATCACTACAATGATGTTAAGTAGATGGGCTTCTATCCTGTCCTGACCCCAAGCTTGTAACTTTAAACTAAGATCCAATAACTGTAGCTGTAGTTTCTTTTTTGTCTTTTTTCCTTCTTTCCTTTCTTCTTTCCTTCTTCTCTTCTGTCCTTCCTTCCCTTCCTTTCCCCTCTCCTTTCTTGCTTCCTTTCTCTGTATTTTTTTTTTTCATTGCTCTTCTCTCCTACCTTCTCCTTGTCTGAGACTTTTCGTCATGTTGATAGTTTATGGAGAGCACTTTCCTCCTTATCTTCCTATAACTGATTCTTCATAACATTTAGATCCCAGCATATGTCACCTGAATGGCTTTCCCTATCATTTTTATTTAAAAGAACTCTTTTTCCTACTTGCCACCTTGCCATTTTTATCCCTTTACATTATTTTCTCCAAAGCTTTTGCTACTACTGGAAAATTATTAAATATGTGTGTATGTGTGTGTGTCCGAAGATATACATGTGTTTGTGTTTTCACTTCTCATTATGTTTTGTCCTCTAGTACAAGATAAAATGTATAATGGGAAGAATTTTGGTTTTTCTGCTCTTCTATCTCCAGAGCAAAGAACTGAGCCTGGATACATAAGGATAGTAAAAGCTGTGCCACCATGTACAAATAAGATGTACCAAATCTAACTGATTATTACTGAAATAGCTATGAGTCATATTCCATCAACAAAAAGAATAAGAAAATAATTCAGAATCAATTAATAAATAGGCTAATTGAATCCAATGAAGTGTTGAACCAATTTGACTAAGGATGGGTTTTGGGTAGGGGAGGATTTGCAAGCATGAATGAGCTCTAAGTATCAAGTAATAGTTAACTTCAATTTATGAATGTGGGCTGAGAGACCAACACTTTTGTTAAATAGTCTCCATTTTAGTGACTAAGAGAGCCTCAAACAATCTCCACCCAGATTCCCGCTTTTCAGCCCAGATCTCAGGTTGACATGCAGCTCAGCCAGGGGAAAATGTAACACCAATTTTCTTGAGATGTTATCATCAAGTTTTTATTGTGTAATTATTTGCTAGTGACAAAGGAAGGTTTAGAATCAAATGGGAGATGAAATAAATCAAATGCATAAACCCATGGTATTCGTATTTGTGTTTAAAGTTTATCCATACATTTTGTGTATTATTTTCAGACTTCATTGTTTAATATAATTTTCCTTGAAAATTTGTAATTCCATTTTAAAACATGTAATTGGATAATTGCTTTAGTCTGTGAGTTTAAGTTGTAAATAGACAGTTTTACTTTAAGTTCACAAACACAATTATGGTTCACTATATTTAAGCTTGATTCATTAGAATCTATGAAATACTTAAGTGCTTGAGAGAGTTCATTTGGTTATTCAGATAATTTAAGAACTAAAAAAGAACATAAATTATTAACATTATAAATGCTGATAATGTAACAAGTTATAAAATTATAGAAGCCTTTTTAATAATGATAATTAAATTGCACTAAACTGCTAGAGATATTAATAAGATTTGTTGGTTGAATTTAAATGTTCAATATTTTTTCATATACTGAGTCAATAAATGAATATCAATTTAAAAAATCAAGTTGTTACAAATGAGTTTTTCTGTTTACAAAGGCCACCATCAACTACACCATGAAGCTTAGTTTGAAGGCACATATTAATTTTTCAAGAAACATTTGCTGAATGAATGACTAATTGTTTTTTTTTTAGTTATTTTAGGATAGTTCCTTTATTAGTCAATCTGTAGAATCATCTATGATGTTTGCTAAACAACACAGATTTGCAGAGCTTCTCTCACGTGGAGCTACTGATTGAGCGCGTCTTGGTGGAGTACAGAAATCTATTTTCACTAATGTCTCTGTTGATTCTCACAATAGGCAGATACACTGCCCTAACACACATTCCTGCTTTTCTCCCTATCCAGTCTAGGTTGAAATCTTTTGACCAAGTCCCATGTCTCACACCACCATCCTCCCTGACACAAACTATTCCTCTGCATGGATATGCATCAATGCTAGTTGATACTCTGCCTTGCTAGTTGGGATTTTCTAGTTGCCTCCAGATCAGACCTACTCTGATTATCTGTCTTGGGCTAAGAATCCCAGATAATGTGTTCTGATCCATTAGCAGGCAGCTTACTAAGCTCATTTCATAATAATTCTTTTCAATTTATGACAGCCTATTGGTGCCAGAAATAGGCAGGAAAATAGCAAATTTGGATTGCAACTTGTAGTAGAGCTTGAATTCTTTTATGTTCCCCTCAGAGAAGCAACTCAATTATTCTGAAGGTTTATTTGATGATGTTAAAATTACTCTAAGGGTCTTGAGTGACACTTTCCTCTTTTCTTTTTGACACTATCCTAAAAATGATTCAGTTTTTGCTATTTGTAATAAAATCAAATACTTAATTCAATTGGAAATGCAGAAAATAACCTTCCAGTTTGATCTATTCCTAGGATTTACTATTTGAACATTAATAATTCCTTTTATAATTCATGGATCCTTATTTTGCTATGAAGTGATACTCTTTCCTACGTAAAATCACAGGTCAGCATGCTTATTCAATAGCCACCAGCCAAAGACTTTACTCAGACAATGGGATATTGGTTCTTAAAGTTATTGAAATCTATGCCATTTTCTACTGTCACTTTATATTCAAAATACTTCATCTGAATCAGAACTGTGATATTGAGGACCATCTCTTACATCTGACAGTCTGCCAGCAGAATTACTTGGGCTGAGTGGAATTTTTAAAATCTACTAGCTTTTTTCAAAAATCAAAATGCATAAACCTATCATCTAAGATAAATGGGTTATCTAGTACCCAGTGGATTAAACAAAGTTTGCTATCCATGACGTCTTGCATTGAGAAAGGAGTGTCAGCACTCTATGGTCCAAATCACCCTAATTAAATTTGCTCACATATTTATCCTTATTTTCGCTTTCTTTTTTATAAATTGAAAGCACAATTCAGTCATTTTTATACTAAAAATAAGAATACCTTTGTTAGTCATTTCATCTCCTAATTGAGGACAGAAAGATCACGAAAGTAGTGTCTTACAGGATCACTGTAGCTGCAAATTTTCAGCACAGTAATTGCCCAGCATGTGCTAACAAACTGTTCTGCTCACCCAGGCACACTCAGTCAGCAAGTAAGGAAGCAAAGAGGAGGAAGATAATCGATGGTAATCTGTATTTTTTTTCCCTTCCCTTCAATGCTATTGTCATCTCATTTATGGGAGAAAAACAGAAAGCAATTTAGAAAGTTATCAAAATAAAAAGGAGAAAAATGCAATTTAGAGACAGGAAATATTCATCTGAGTTGAAGGGAAGGTTTGATTTCTTCAACATTGAATGAGCACACTTTTGCAACAAGGAAGGATGACAGAATGTACAACAATGTTACAGTGATAGAGGCCACTGCAATGGAAATCCAGAAGTATTGTACGTTGACTTGAATTATGCTGTGTGTATCAGTAGGAGATAAGCAGACAAACAATTAAAGATTATAGTCATATACAGTCTGGTCCACAATATTTTAAGTTTTGAACGTAACCAATTAAAAATGAGTACTCCAGTATTCTGAATATATGGTTAACTGTTAATAGTTCCTGTACTATTAATATGGCTGATCATAATATTAATTAACTATCTAGTATACTTTTCTAGTTTAGACAACAGTACAGATTTATAGGTGCCATTGTTTATAGCAAGGCTAAAATGAGCTCAAAGTCTCTATCATTCCATAGCATTCCGTATTCATTTGCGTACATATGTATCTATTTCCAGGCATGAGCTCAATTTGAATAAAGACATGCACTCAAAGTGATTTAAAATTGACATCCTAATCAAAATACCTCAAACATATATTCAAATTACAAAATTTGATTTTGTAATATCCTTATATCACCTAGGCATAATAAGGTAAATTCAAATAGATGCACTTAGGTACTTGGATTTCTTTTCCTGTTTGGAGTTAAATAGAAGTGTTTTATTTAAAATACTTGAGAAAAGGGTGATTATATTCTTCGGAGGTTTTTGTTTTTTTGTTTCAGGTTTTTTTGCTCATAATTCATGATGACTATCAGATCTTATAACATTTATATTTAGGGAGATTATCAAGTCATAGTTTATGCATATTAACATTTACTTTATAGTGATAACCTTAGAATCACTCTGCTATCCTCATATTTTTTATTTCTAACTTCTAGTGTAATGGTAAGAGGAGTTGGGGTGGAGAGCAGCACATCCAAATACAAAACGTAACCCAACTTTTAGGTATAACCTTAGTGTTTAGATCTCACCTGCTACCTTTTATTTAACATACCAAGTTACTTGGCCCCCACCTACGGGGGAACTAGTTCTCTAAAGTGAAAACTACTTTTCAGCAAACACTTTTATGATTGATCGCAATCGTGAGTGATCACATTCAACCTGTTTGCCTTCTGGATAATATGATGCACTATGAATCCTCAGTAAGATATGAGCCAGTCAGGCAGGAATCTCTTTTACCTTGCTGAAATTCTCACTATGGCCTATTGTCTCTCCTTTTAGGTGAAACTCTGCAAATGAGAGTCTGCAATTTTCTTCCTTAAAGCTATTAGAGTGCCTGTGTGTTAGACTTGCCCCTAATTTTGTCCAAAACACCTGTACCATTTCCTTACCTGCTCCTCCTCCTATTGAAGTAGCATGTAAGTCTTTCACCTTATAATTACTATTTCTTTCTCTAACATCTTACACTTATGAGTCCTGGATTCCTTGGAGACACGTTTTATTTTTATTTTTAATAAAAGTTTTATTCAAAAATAGTTTTAGATTTACAGAAAAGTTGTTAAGATAGTAACATATGCCCCACATGCCTCACACCCAGTTTCTCCTATTATTAGCATCTTAAATTACTATGGCATATTTGTCACAATTAATAAACAAATATTGAGGCATTATTATTAACAAAAGTTCATAATTTATCCAGATTTTCTTACTTTTTAACTAACATTCTTTTTTTATCCCAGAATCCTATCCAGGGAACATTACTTCAGTCCTCATGGCTCGTGGGATTCTTTCGGTAACCGTTGGACTCCCCTTGTTTTCAACGACCTTGAAAATTTTGCAGAGTGCTGGTCAGATAATTTGTAGAATGTTCCTTAACTTGGACTTATCAAACGTTCTTCTCATGATTAGACTGGTTTTGGGCTTTTTGAGAGAAGAAAACAGAAGTAAACTGACATTCTCACACATCATATCAATGATACATAATATCAACATGGCCAACTGCTATTCTTATTAACCTTGCTCATTTGGCTGAGGTAGTGTTTATCAGGTTTCTTCACTGTAAAGTTACTCTTGTTTTGCTTCTTTCCATATTTTACTCTTTGGAAGGAAGTGACTTTGCACAGCTTACTTCAAGTGTAAGGACTTATACTCCATCTACTTGAAGGATATGTGGAGATTAAACAACACACTTCTAAATACCACATAGGTCAAAGAAGAAACATCAAGAGAAATTAAGAAATACTTTGAATTAAATCAAAGTGAAAACATAATATCAAAATTTGGGGAATACAGGCAAAGCAGTGCTCAGAGGGAAGTTTATGGCATTGTGTGCATATATTACAAAAGAAGAAAGATCTAAAATTAAGAATCTAAGTTGCCACCATAGGGAACTAGAAAAAGAAGAGCAAACTAAATCCCAAGTAAAAAGAAAAGAAATGATAATAATTAGAAACAAAAATTAAATTGTGGGGCAGGCCTAGTGGCGCAGTGGTTAAATTCACACGTTCTGCTTCTCGGTGGCCTGGGGTTCGTCAGTTCAGATCTCAGGTGTGGACATGGGACCGCTTGGCAAAAGCCATGCTGTGGTAGGTGTCCCATGTATAAAACAGAGGAAGATTGGCATGGATGTTAGCTCAGGGCCAGTCTCCCTCAGCAAAAAGAGGAGGACTGGCAGTAGTTAGCCTAGGGCTAATCTTCCTCAAAAAAAAAAAAATTAAATTGAAAACAGGAAAAAAAAATAGAGAAAATCATGAAACCAATTGTGTTTAAAAAAAATCAATAAAATTGATAAGCCTTAGTGAACTTAACTAAGAAAAAAAAGAGAAAGGGAACAAATGAGTAATATCAGAATGAAAGAGGGGACATCACTACAGATCTCATGGACATTGAAAAGATAATAAAGGAATATTAACAACTCTTTGCCCACAAATTTAAGAACCTAGATGAAATGGACCAATTCCTTGAAAGACAAAAACCATCAAAATTTCACACAAGCATAAATAGAAAATTTGAATTGGCATGCATCTATTAAAGAAACTAAATGACCTTGAGGATAGTGATGACTTTATAAATGCAACATCAAAGGCATGATCCATGAAAGAAATAATTGACAAACTGGACTTCATTAATATGAAAAACTTTTGCTCTACAAAAGACCCTGACAAGAGAATGAGAAGACAAGCCACAGACTGGGAGAAAATATTTGCCAAAGTCGTATCTGATAAAGGCCTGTTATCCAAAATATACAAAGAACTCTTAGAATTCAACAATCAGAAAATAAACTGGTTAAAAAATTACCAAAAACTTGAACGGACACCTCACCAAAGAAGATATATGGATGGCAAATAAGCATATTAAAAGATGCTCAATCATGTGTCATCAAAGAAATGCAAATTAAAACAACAATGGAATGCCACTGTACACTTAATAGAATAGCCAAAATCCAGAACGCTAAGAACACCAAATGCTAGCAAGGATATGGAGTGAAAGAAACTGTCATTTGTTGCTGGAATGGAATGGAAAATGGTGCATCCACTTTGGAAGACCGTTTTATGGCTTATTACAAAATTGAACATACTCTTACCATGTGGTCTAACAATCATGGTCCTTGGTATTTATGAAAGGAGTTGAAAATTTATGTCCACACAAAGCTTGCACATGGATGTATAGCAGCTTTATATATAATTGCCAAAACTTGGAAGCAATAAAGATGTCCTTCAGTAGGTGAATGGATAAATAAACTGTAGTACCTCCAGACAATGGAATATTATTCAGCACTAAAAAGAAATGAACTATAAAGCCATGAAAAGACATGGAGGAAACTTAAATGCATATTATTAAGTGAAAGAAGCCAATCTGAAAAGACTGCATACTGTGTGATTCCAAATATGACATTCTAGAAAGGACAAAACTATGGAGACTGTAAAATATCAGTGGGGTGGGGATGAATAGGTGTGGAACAGAGGATTTTTAGGGCATTGAAAATACTCTGTATGATACTATAATGATGGACGCATGTTACTCTATATTTGTTCAACCACAGAGTGAACCTTATTATAAACTTTTGACTTTGGATGATTATGATGTGTCAATGTAGGTTTATCAATTGTAACAAATGTACCACTCTGGTGGCAGTGTCAATAATGAAGTAGTCTATGCATGTTTGGGGGCAGAGGTATATGGGAAATTTCTGTACCTTC
Source organism: Equus asinus (assembly GCF_041296235.1). Lineage (NCBI taxonomy): Eukaryota > Metazoa > Chordata > Mammalia > Perissodactyla > Equidae > Equus > Equus asinus. The sequence continues at coordinate 68,736,975 of NC_091798.1, forward strand.
CTCTTAATTTTGTTGTGAACCTGAAACTGCTTTAAAAAGGTAAAGTCTTGAAAAAACTTTCCATTTGGTTTCTGAAAATCTTTGCAGAGACTTTTTAATTTTTCGTTTGTTTCAAATGTGCTTATCATTGCTTATTGAAACATTTTATGATGGTGATTTAAAATCCTTGTCAGATAAATTTAATACAGGTGTCATTTCAATATTGGCATCTGTTGTTTTTTTTTTCATTCAACTTGAGATTTTCCTGATTTTTCCAACAAGGGAAAGGAGGAGACACCAAGTATTTACTGCCAAGTAGGATTGTAAGTCCAGCTTTCCCACTTGGGGTCTGTTGACACCTAGTGGGGAGGTTCTCCTAGCTTCTCAAGGTAGGAGTGTCAATTAACACTACTCAATAAGGCCTCTATTTATACCATGTTAGTTCAGACAGTGACTCCTACTTGGCCTCCATGGAGGTAGCCTCCTTACAATAAGGCAAAGGTGAAAGTTGTGACTTTCCATTAGGTCTTCTGACATCATCTCAACATAGAGACTGAGGGAGCTTCATTACCTCCAGGTAATGAAGGGAGGAAATTCAGGCTCCCTGTGTGGTCTCTGATGGGGGTGGTTGGGTGTGGCTTGGTACTGCTGGGTGGCAATGAAAGGCCCTCTTCTACACTGCACCTTGTTTGACACCACATCACCAGAGTTGGTGTGGCATCAGGTCTCCTCCTTACAACCTGGTGCCAGTGGAAGTTGAGGTAGTTGTCAGTGGTGGAGATTTGGCAGCATTTTTTCTGTGGTTTTTCTTTTCTGAGGAGTAGAATCGTCGTTGTCTGAAAGATTTCTGTCTTGCCAGCTGTCTCTTTCCTGGTCTATTGTTTTGAGAGGGTAGGGTTTTTGAGGACTTTTTTTGGTCTACACCTGTTAGTGTTTTCAGGTTGCCTGCTTTTCCAGCACTCAGGCTGGGATATATGAGTCAGGAAACTCACCTTTCATTGAGTCCCGAGAGCCCGAACCTGTCTGCCTTTTCTCTACTTTTCAGATTCTTCTTATTTTGTTATATACATCATGTTCAGATGATTAACTTTCTACTATGAGGGTGGAATAGGAAGAAGTGCATATACTATACCTCTCCAGAAGTTCAAGTACTATTGAAACATTGTACATTTGGCAATGGAATGATTAGACATAGACTTTAGAGAGACAAATCTTATATGGAGACACAGTTATAAGGTTCAGAAGCACACTACACAAGAAATGATGAAATGCAGACTGAGACATTGGCTGTGCCATTGGAAGAGTGAATACAAATTAAAAAAAATAGAGAGGCTAAGATGGCAGTTGTTTGTGATCAGTTGTTTGATAGAGAACATTGCCCAGTAAACATTTAAAGTTTATGATATTCGGGATGACCCTAGGAGCTTGTTTCCCATAGCTTAAATATTCTGTGGTTCTGAAGATTCTTTTTTACTTACGAGACTCTAATTCATATTTTAATAAATAAAAAAGAAACACAATCTAAAACAGGGGCAATTGTAAGGAGAAAATGCACTTTAATCAACTGCAAGAGGGTGCATAGTAAATCAGAATAACATATTTATAATAGCTACACTGCTAGCTACATTCAGGGTCACTTAGGAATTACTGGAGAGTAAGGTGATAGGATAAGAAACATCATAAATTTCATAATCCTAAGTTTGAACAGTAGAAAATGTTAGAAATATCAGATTCTAATGATAATGATTTTTCAAATGAATACTTTAAATCGTGAAAATATTACTTTTCTCCTTCTGTTAAAAATAAAATATAGCAAAAAGAAAAGAATCAGATAAAAAGGTGAAATTTTGAAAGCAAATAATTAAACAATGACAAGTTAACATATGATTTTATATATGCATATATCGGGGATATGTATAATACATATGTATTATACACACACGTATACACACACACACATTGAGATTTTAAAGTTTTTTTGTAAAACCGAAACTTTATTTTTTTAATTTATTTTTAATACTGCTTTTTATAAGAAAGAATAGCAATGTTTTCACCTCTGAAAAAATATAAGTTCTGTAGTAAATATGAACTAAAAATAATTTCAATGAATATGAAATCTCAATATATTAATAATTTAATGATATTATCACCCAAAATCCAACTTTTTGGTGTTCAGGATTGAAACTACAAACACACATGTACGTATATAGAATGTGTACATAAACACATTTTGCTGATTAATAACAGAAAGAAACATCTTGTTTAGTAATAACAATATTTGGTTTTTTATTTAGTAAATATTCACTAAATGTCTACTATGTGGCAGGTGCTGGTTAAGCTCTTTCAAGACAACACTGCAACAAAACAAATAAAGACTCTCATATAGAGATCACATTCCAGTGGGTAAAAGCACAAAATAAATAAATATCTAGAAAAACATATAGTTCAGATGGTGACAAATGCTGGGGACTGATAACGCTCCATAAAAATGATGGCTATTGCCATAGACTGAAGATTTGTGTCCCCCAAAATTCATATGTTGAGATCTAATCTCCAATGTGATAGTATTTGGAGGCGAAGCCTTTGCAAGGTAATTAAGTCATAAGGAAAGAGCTCCCATCAATGGGATTAACGCTCCTATAAAATAGACATCAGAGAGTACCCTCATTCTTTCCAATGTGTGAGGACACAGCAATAAGACCATTTATGAACCAGGAAGTGGCCCTCACCAGATATCAAATCTGCCAGCACCTTGATCTTGTACTTTTCCGCCTCCAAAACTGTGACAAATAAATATCTGTTGTTTATAAGCTACCTAGTCTATAGTATTCTATTATAGCAGCCTGAACAGACTAAGACAGCTATGGATACTGGTGAAGCAAGAAAGTTTAATCTAGTAGTATTGATCATCACTAGAATGATTCAAGAAGAAAGTACAGTATGTTCATGTTCATTAAACTTGAATGTTCTGAGACTTCTGCCATGGATCTTGATGTCCTGGAATGATTATTAGGGTATACTTGTTTATCTATTAGGTACTGATATTAAATAATTTTTGTCATTAACAATCAAAATTTATTGATCATCTAATGTAATTTAATTGATTTCAACCCACTTTAGGGGACCTTAGTTTCCACACTGAAGAAATTTGAGAGGTTGGTTGATTAAGACATGAGATTCCTTCAGTTGGAAGTTAGGAATATCAGATAATTTATTATTAGGCAAACATAACTACAGTAAATTCCCATATAGGAAATATTAATATCACCTTATAGCAATTTTAGAAGAGAGTAAGGAAGTTGAAAAAATGCAGATAAGAAGTGATCTTCAGTACCTTAAAAACAGTTTTGTCCTAAAAGGCTAGAGTATACACTCCACTTGTCAAGATGCTCCTTAGGTCAGGGTGCAGTGCCCTAAGATCCTCTCAGATGGCTTCAACCTGAATGGGAAGGAACTCAGTAATTACCTTCCTTTAATGGAATATAATAAAGTGAAAACCTTAACACTTATGTTTAACCATTTTACGGAAGGAGAACCTAAGTATATCACTGTTTAGAAATTTGCTAGAGTTTATATTAAGTTAAATATAAGAGTAAACCTCTGAGTTCCAAGGGTACGGCATTGATTTGCTTTATTTGATATTATTTATGTGTCAAAACCTCTTAATTTTAGAATCTCATAATGCTGCATCTTTATTTATTTTTTAATTTAGTCATAACACTGCTATTGATGATAAAAAATAGCAATGGTTGGGGGCTGGCCTGGTGGCCGAGTCGTTAAGTTCGCAATGGTTTCACCTCTGGAAAAAAATAATTTCTTTAGTAAATCTGAACTTAAAACAATTTCAATGAATATGAAGCCTCAAAACTATGTGTTCAATATTGCTGATGAAAATTCACAACCTGACTTTTATTATATATTCAGCACTTAACTTTGACAAGTTCTTCAGGTCCTAAATGGCTTTATAAAACTTTATGATCAAATTTTAATTGTGAAAGTCATATAAACCCAAGTGATTGTTTGAAGATGCTGTCCTCATTTAAACGTTATAATTTTTTCCTTATAGAAAGATGATAATCACGATGAGAAGGATGAGAAAATCATATTAATAGCTAATATTTAATGACACAGCCCTGAAACAGGCACTATACTAAATGCTTTGTGTGCAATCTCAATTACAGTTTAAAGATTCATTTGGGTACTTGCTCAAAATCATACCTAGTGAGGGATAAGAGCAATAATCAAACTCCAGACTCTCTCTAAAGTGTACATACTTAAGCCTTGTTACACTATCTTGAATTTGAGTGTAATTAAATTTTCTTTTTAAATCATTGTGGTTATGGATAAACAAAATATATTACTCAAATTATAGGATAATTTTACTAATTTGAAGTTTTTAATGTTTAAAAAGGCAAAATTACTATAAACATAAGAAAAAAGTCCTTTAGTTTACTATTGAAAAAATTAACACGTTAGCCAATAATTGGACAAAATGAAATCTGTTGTCCTAGGTATGGCTGTAACAACATGCCATTTATCTCTAGAAGGTTGAGGAAAATTTACAAATACCTTAACCATAATATATTTACTAAAAATGATTAGGATCCTTATAGATGTTGCTGAACCTGCAGTGGTCATCAATTACTACCCTACTTTTACCCCCCCATTCAGGTCACTCACAGAGATTGGATTCTAAAAAAATTAAAAGACTGTGTCTCATACAACATAATAATTCTTATTTTTTAAACTGGTATTTAGCATACAGTAAGTTATTAACCCTAAATTTTTATTGCTTGAACAGTAACTTCAGGAACATATGCAGGCATTGCATCTTGCCATAGATATTAACATCATCAGGCTCAGCCTTATCATTCAAGTGTAGCACCTGTGGCTTTGCTCAGTTGACTTTCAACTGTGGATGCAAGAACACGTGTATAAGATTTATCTTAGATATAAGATGTTTACAATGGGGAATGAAATGATGAAGATTTTCTACAAGGGAGAAAAAGCGGTTCTATTTTTTTAAATAGTTCTCATATATAATCTTGAATCCTGTTTCTTCCTTTACCTGTAGCTGATTTCAAGATCAATTTTAATTCTAAAGATCAAGGGAATAACAAAGGGAGAATATATTTTATATTTTGAAAAATCAATTCCAAAAAGCAACTCTGTACCAGCTTCAAATTTTTATTCAAGAATTACTGGAAGAAGAGTGACTTCAGCATCATGGCAGAGTTAGTTGTTCCCTTTGTCTCTCCCCTCTAAGTTACAACTAAATAGACATCCATTAACCAATAGAGGATTCCCTACACAACACAACAGGACACCTGAGAGATCCACTCTGAAGGTGGGTGGACTGGACCCCTGGGGAAGCAGTGGAATTAAGGGAGTGTACTCCTCCCATTCCTGACAGGAGTGATCTGGGTTGTGGCTCCTCACACAGGATGTGAGTGGAGGTGGGGGCAGCCTGGCCTACACGTGAAGGTTTTTGGCATGGCAGCCCTGCCTGCAAGTGCACCCACCTACTGTGGTGGCCCCACCTGGGTGAACACTCCCCACTAAGTGTCAGGGCTCAGCTCACATGAAGGTGCCTCACCCACTAAGCACAGCAGCCCCATCCACTCAAGTGAAACCTGCCCACCTGCATAGCACAGCAGCCTGGCCATGACTTACCTGTATGAACACAGCAGCCCCACTTGCATGAGTGTGACCTGTCTGCCAAGGACAACAGCTCTGCCTGCATGAGTGTGACCCACCAAGTGGCTGTCGCCAGCATGCATTAAGGCAGAGTGGCCTGAATGGCACACCTAGAAGCAGACGGGGTGGGAACAGAAAACACAGCTCCTGCCCCCCACCAATAGTGGCAGGTGGAATCTGTCACCAGGAGCAACAGGGGCCACAGCAGAATTTGTGACCCAGCCCCCAGTGGTGGCAACGCCACCACCAGCTCCAACAGTGGCAGGGGCTGTATACAAATCCCCAGACCACCTGGCCCCCACCAGCTACAGTGACACCTGTAAACCCAATACCCCTTACAGCAGAGCAGTCAGCACCCCAAGATAACCCAGGAAGAGCAGTGCAGGTGGTGCATAGGAAAGCAGCATCTGAGCCCACAGAGCCCCAGTGGAGGAACACTAGACCCAGATAACCAGAAAGAAGTAACCAAAGCTGTACCCAAAAAGGAAAAGGTGATTACCACCACAAATGTGCCAGCAGAGGGTAAATTTGTCAATCATTATGAAGAACTACAGTAACACTGCAGAAAAGAAGGAAAAATACAACTCTCCAGAAAACAAACCTGAAGTCACAGAAGATTGAAATCTAAATGACAGAGAATCCAAAATAGCTGCCATAAAGAAACTCAATGAGTTACAAGAAAACATAGAAGAGCAGTTCAATGAGTTCAGGAATAAAATTAATGAACAGAAGGAATACTTCATCAAAGAGATTGAAGCCCTTAAAAAACACAGAAATTTTGGATATGCTGAACATAATTAATGAGACGACAAATAATGTAGAAAGCATAAAAAATATAGTAGCCCTTATGGAGGAGAGAATTAGTAGCCTCAGAGATAGAACCCTAGAAATGCTTCAGGTGGAGGAGAACTAAGATTTTTTTTAAAAAATGAAGATTTTTTTTTGAGAAATGTCCAACTCAACTAGGAAAAGTAGCATAAGGATTATAGGTATACAAGAGGGAGAAGAGAGCGAGAAAGGAGCAGAGAGCTTGTTGAAAGAAAAAAATAATGGTTAAGAACTTCTCAAACCTGGGGAAAGAACTGGACTCATAGGTACATGAAACAAACAGAACTTCTAATTACATCAATGCAAAAAGACCTTCTCTAAGGCATATGATATTAAAACTATCAAAAGTCAATGCCAAAGAAAAAATATTAAGGGCAGCACGGCAGTAGAAAATAACCTACGAAGAAACCCCTATCAGGATTTCAGAAGATTTCTTAGCAGAAACCTTATAGGCTTGGAGAGAGTGGAATGATATATTCAAAATACTGAAAGACAAATATTATCAGCCAAGAATACACTATCCAGAAAAATTATCCTTCAGATATGATGGAGAAATAAAAGCTTTCCCAGATTAAAAAAAAAAAAAAAAAAAAGCTGAGGGAGTTCATCACCACTAGACCTGCCTTACAAGAAATGATGAAGGGAGTCTCTCATCTGAAACAAAAAGGGAAAGGTTTACAAAGCTTTGAGCAAGGAGACAAATGACAGACAAAATCAGCAAGAGCAGCCCTCTATCAGAACAGGTTAGCAAATTATATCATAAAAGATAAAGAGAAAGAAAGCATCAAAAATAACTATGAACACTTCAATTTAGTCACAAATTCACAACACCAAAATGAATAATTTTTGACAATAATAACACAGAAGGGGAAAAGGAAAGAGATGGAACCTACTTAGACTAATGGTTATAAGAGCCTATCAATAAATAAACTATTTCATCTATGAGATCTTTTATACAAACCTCATGGTAACCACTAACAAAATCAGAGCAGAGTCACAAATCATAAATAAGGAAAAAAACAGAGAAAACCATCACAGAAAACCACCAAACTGAAATGGCAGTCAGAAATACATGGGAAAAGAAATAATGGAAATATAGAACAACTGGAAAACAAGAGGTAAAATGGTAGTATTATCCCCTATATATCAATAATCACTCTGAATGTAAATTGATTGAATTCACCAATCAAAAGACACACAGTGGCTGGATGGATTAAAAAACAAGACACAACAATATGCTGCCTCCAGAAAACACATCTCTGCTCTAAAGACAAACCTAGCCTCAGAATAAAAGGATGGAAGTAACCATATTTATATCAGACAGAGCAGACTTCAAGATAAAAATGATAATGAGAAACAAAGAGGGGCACTACATAAAGATAAAAGTAATATTCCACCAAGAGAACATAAAGCTTATTAATATATATGCACCTAACACAGGAGCACCAAAGTGTATAAAGCAACTATTGACAGGCCTACAGGCAGAAATTGACAGGAACACAATAATAGTAGGAAACTTCAACACCCTACATACACCAATGGATAGATCATCCAGACAGAAAGTCAACAAGGAAGCAGTGAACTACAAGAAAAAAGCTGGGAAAGTCACATATATGTAGAGACTAAACAACTTGCTACTGAAAAACCATTGGATCAATGAAAAAATCAAAGGAGAAATTAAAAAGTACCTGGAGACAAATTAAAATGAAAATACAACATACCAACTCTTATGGCATGTAGCAAAAGCAGTACTAAGAGGGAAATTTATAGCAATAAGGCCTACCTCAACAGAGAAGAAAAATCTCAAATAAGAAATCTTCAACTACACCTAACAGAACTAGAAAAAGATGAACAAACAAAGCCCAAAATAAGCAGCAGGAAGGAAATAATAAAAATTAGAGCAGAAGTTAAATGAAACAGAGACTAAAAAAACAATAGAAATTATCAATGAAACTAAGAGCTGAATCTCTGAGAATATAAACAAAATTGACAAACTCTTAGCCACACAAACTAAGAAAAAAAGTGAGAAATCTCAAATAAATAAAATTAGAAATGAAAGAGGAGAGATTACAACAGATACCATGGCAATACAAAGGATTATAAGAGAATACTACGAAAGAGTATATGCCAACAAACTGGATAACCTAGAAGAAATGGATAAATTCTTAAACCGTACAAACTCCCAAAACTGAATCAAGAAGAAATAGAGAATCTAAATAGACCAATCACAAGTAAAGTGATTGAAATAATAATCAGAACCCTCCCAACAAAACAAAAGCCCAGGACCAGATGGCTTGTCTAGTGAATTCTGCCAAACATTCAAAGAAGATTTAATGCCCATACATCTCAAACTATTCCAAAAAATTAAATAAGACAAGATGCTTGCTAACTCATTCTATGAGGCCAACATTACCCTGACACCAAAATCAGACAAAGACAACACATAAAAGGAAAATCACAGGCCAATACTGCATACGAACATTGATGCAAAAAAATAAATTCAATCAATATGATACACTACATTAACAAAATGAAGAATAAAAATCACACAATCATCTCAATAGATGCAGAGAAAGCACATGGCAAGATTCAAAGTCCATTTAGGATAAAACCTCAATAAAATGTATATAGAAGGATAGTACCTCAACTTAAAAAAGGCAATATATGAAAAACCCCCTGCCAACATCATACTTAATGGTGAAAAACTGAAAGCAATTCCTCTTAGAACAGGAATAAGATAAGGGTGCCCACTCTTGCCACTCTTATTCATCATACTACTACAAGTTTTGACCAGAGCAATTAGGCAAGAAAAAGAAATCAAAGGTATCCGAATTGGAAAAGAAGAAGTAAAACTCTCACTCTTTCTGTATGGCATAATTCTCTATATAGAAAGCTCTAAAGAATCCACCAGAAAACTATTAGAAATAATAAACAACTACACAAATTTCAGGGTACATAATACATACAAAAGCAGTTCCATTTCTATACACTAACAATGAACTAACAGAAAGAAAAGTCAAGAATATAATCCCATTTGCAGTTACCAAAAAAAAGAATAAGATATACAGGAATAAATTTAGCCAAGGAGGTGAAAGACTTATACACTGAAAAATAAGACACTATTAAAAGAAATCAAAGAAGATATGAAAAAATGGAAAGATATTCCATGCTCGTGGATTGAAAGAATAAACATAGTTAAAATGTCTGCATTACCTAAAGCAATCTACAGATTCAGTGCATTCCCAATCAGAATCTCAGTGACATTCTTCATAGAAATAGAATAAAGAATCCTAAAATTTATATGGAACAACAAAAGACCCCAAATAGCCAAAACAATCCTGAGAAAAAAGAACAAAGCTGGAGGTATCACACTCGCTGACTTCAAAACAGACTACAAAGCTACAGTAATCAAACAGCATGTTACTGGCATCAAAACAGAAACACAATGGTTCAATGGAACAGATGTGAGAGCCCAGAAATAAACCCACACATCTATGGACAGCTAATTTTTGACAAGGGAGCCAAGAACATACAAGCGAGAAAGGAAAGTCTCTTCAACAAGTCGTGCTGGGAAAACAGGACAGCCACATGAAAAACAATGAAAGTAGACCATCATATTACACCATATACAAAAATTAACTCAAAATGGGTTAAAGATTTAAATGTAAGACCTGAAACTATAAAATTCTTAGAAGAAAACATAGGCTGTACACTCTTTGACATCAGTCTTAGCAGTATCTTTTTGAATACTGTGTCTATTCAGGCAAGGGAAACAAAAGAAAAAATAAACAAATGGAAATATATCAGACTAAAAAGCTTCTGCAAGGCAGAGGAAACTATGAACAAAACAAAAAAATAACCCACCAACTGGGAGAAAATATTTGAAAATCATATATTTGAGAAGGGACTAATTTCCAAAGTATATAAAGAACTCATACAACTCAACAACAAAAAACAAATAACCCTATCAAAAAACGGGCACAGGATATGAACAAACTTTTTTCCAAGGATGATATACAAATGGCCAATAGGCACATGAAAAGATGTTCAACATCACTAATTATTAGAGAAATACAAATCAAAATTACAATGAGATCTCACCTCGCACGCATGAGAATGGCTCTAATTACCAAGACAAAAAATAACAAATGTTGGAGAGGATGTGGAGAAAAGGAAACACTCATACATTCCTGATTGGAATGCAAACTGGTGCAGCCACTATGGAAAACAATATGGAGATTTTTCAAAAAATTAAAAATAGAAATACCACATGATCCAGCTATCCCTCTACTGGGTATTTATCCAAAGAACATGACATCAATAATTCAAAAAGATTTATGCATCTCTAGGTTCATTGCAACACTATTCACAATAGCCAAGACATGGAAGCAACCCAAGTGCCAATCAGTGGATGAATGGATAAAGAAGATGTGATATTTACATACAGTGGAATACTACTCAGCCATAAAAAAGACAACATTGTGCCATTTGCAACAGTATGGATGGAACTTGAGGGTGTTATGCTAGGAGAAATAAGCCAAACAAAGAAAGACAAATACCATATGATTTCACTCATATGTGGAAGATAAACACATGGATAAGGAGAACAGCTTAATGGTTGCCAGAGGAGAGGGGTGGAGGGGAGGACAAAAGGGGTAAAGGGATACATATGTATGGTGATGGATAAAAACTAGACTGTTGATGGAGAACACAATGCAGTGTATACAGAAACTAATATATAACAACAAACCTGAAATTATACAATGTTATAAGCCAAAATGACCTCAATAAAATAATTTAAAAAAAATAAAAGAATTACTTGCACAGCACTGTGCATAACCACCACCAGCCAACATCACAGACAGAGCTGTCTGTAGCCCATCAAGCAGGCGAGGGTTACCAGGTGCTGAGTAGGACAGGCTCTCAGGTACAGTGAACGCAGGTGTGCAGGGAGTTCACTGAGGACACTAGCTGCTCCGTCAGCCTGAACGTGGAAGGCCCTGTGGGGAGAGGGATGTTATCACCCTGTCCGAATCATATCAAGAGGCTCAGAGGCTGTGCTGAGCCTGCTGGGTCCTAGATGTCTGGGTCCATTTCGCTCGTGTTTATGATCTGTGACTATTAAAAAATTGTTTATATTGTATGTTAAAAAACCAATTATTTGAGCAAAATAGACATCTGTATTATGAAATCATTTCTCAGAATGGATACCACATTTTAAAAATAATTTCATGTCTGTTGACTTCCTAATTGGCAGTCAATAGAGTGACAAAGAGAAAGATGCTAAAGACAACTTATTCAAGTAGCCCCAAACACATATATTGAGGAATAGTACTTATAACTGTATAAATTTTAGTTCTTTCCAAAGTTATTCACATCACACACACACATGCATGAACACACCCGCACACACACCACCCCCCCCCCACACTGCTACTCTTGGAATGGTACATGAATTAACAATAAGAACAAATACTTTTCTGCATGCTTCTGCTGATTCTGACATCAGACAAGGAAAACAAATGTTTCACCCAAAAATCCATCTGGCTCTAAGTCAGTAATATACCTTCCCATCTTTCACTTACCTCTAACTCCTTCCTACGTCCAAGGGGTGAAAGTTGGAGTTATCAGTACCCTAACGTCCTATTAATTTGTGGTGGGTGATGACAAACTTTTAAAATCAGGAAAACTGAATATTTTAAAGGTGGGCTTCCAGCTTCTTCTCTGAAGCTTTGTCTGTTCCTATCTAGTTAACTTTATATGATATTGGGCATAAAGTAAGCTACTAATGTCACTGGATGTGTAATGATATTAAACAGACGTCATGGTTCCAGTTTCTGTTCAGACTTCAGGATAAAATTAGCTTATTTCATCATAAAATCATCAAACTTCCATTTTTATAAATAGAACACATGGATGGCACCAATCAAAGCAAAATAATAATTACAGTTAAAGAAATGGAAACTATAGCATCATGTCATCTCGGCCAACATTTCTCTGAGCATTTTAGATGGAATCAAAACCAATCCTAAGAACAATTGATGAAGACTGCATAACTGAAGATTTTTCTTTGGGCAAATGAATAAACAATAACTAAGTTTTAGTAATGCTAGTCCTGAAGTAAGAAGTAGATATATCTGTGCAATTTCTCATTTTAAAGTGTAGAAAACATTAAAGAGACACGAAAAGAACCGTGATTGTTCATGAGTATATTTACATACTTGGATTCAGTGAATTCTTCTTAATCATTACCTAGGAATCTGTACTTGGGGAAATAAAGTTAAATAGTCTCTAATAAGGATATATTTCCCAAATAGATTCTGTGTTAAGCAGAATTCTAGATGGCCCCTCAGGTTCATATGCACTGGTATACATGTCTTGTATGATCTGTCTCCCAGACTGTGAAAAGAGCCCTTGAATAGGATGAGATATAATTCTAGTGATTATGTTATGTTATATGATGAAGGAATTATTTCAGATGTAATTAAAGTCAATAATCAGTTATCTTTGACTTAATTAAAAGGGAGATTATCCTGGGATGGTTTGACCTAATCAAGAGAGCCCTATAAAAGAAGAACGGGAGGCTTCATGGAGGTCAGATATGTTCTCCTGCTGAACTTGTAAATGTTCAAGCGAGAGTTCCTACACAGAGGCCAAATGGTGAGGACATGAAGGCCATCCTAGGAGCTGAGAATAGTCTCCAACTCACAGCTCGCCAGAAAATGGGACGTCAATCATACAGCCACGAGGAACTGAATTCTTCTAAGAACCACTTGAGTTAGGAAGAGGGCCTCAAGCATCAGAAAGGAATGCAGCATGGCAACTACTTTCATTTCATTCTTGTGAGACCCTGAGCAGAGGACCCAATGAAGCTATGCCCAGATTCCTGTCCCACAGAAAATGTGACAATACACGTCTGCTAATTTATACTTTTTAGTTTTTGGTACTTTGTTATGTAGTCATAGAAAACTAATACAGATTCCAATCTTCAGAGTAATCTCCAGCTCCTAACTATAGAACTAACCTAAGCTTTATCTATTATTTTTATTATAATAATCATATTTTTTAAAGTCAAAATCTCATTTTTTCAAAAAATACAATTTTTTGTCAAGAATATTTTTCATACACATGCCATACATATTCCAACCAGTGGGAGGGGCGATATTCTCTTTATTTAGACATAGGTATACTTTGAATAAATAAATTCCTACTTTCTAGTCTCAAACAGGCCCAATCTATTGGTATATCACTCATTAAAGCATGTTTAATTGTGGAACCTTAAATTAACACCTAGAGTTGAAAAAGCAAATGTTTATAATGCATGTGGCAGCCAAATTTACAAAGTACATTAATGCAACACATAAACAGTTGTAGAAATATGCAATCATGTACAACCATAAATGCTTGAGGAAGAAAATAATTGCTAAGAGGAGTTTCAGTTTGGTGTGTTTTGTAAATGATACAAAAGCAAAATAATTTTTTAGCAAAAAAGTAAAATATATTGTTATCTCTGGTATTCATAATATTTGCTTATAAGGTTATTTGGCCAACATTCCTGAATGTGCTAACCAGAGAGTTATTGATACTATTTGCAAAGTACTCTTCATTGTGCTCCCAGGGGTGCCTAGGTTGTTATCTGCCCTTGCAGGAGGTTTGGTCCTGTCCAAAATGCCCATGAGCATATTTGGTCCATGCCAAATGGTTTTGGACAGGACCAAATATCAAGGACCTTTTAGCCTGGACCAAACGGTCCTGCAAATATCAAGGACCTTTTGACATGGACCAAATGACTCTGTGGACATTTGGGACAAGACCAAATATGAGCAAATATCAAAGACCTTTTGGCGTGGACCAAATGTCTTATGGATGTTTTAGACAGGACCAAATGTCTGCTAATCTTAATCACAAAGAGCTTGGATCTCCTAGCTGGACTACAGTTAGTATTTTCTTTTCTCAGAAATAGTTAACTCTTGATTCAAAATGTTTGTCAGAAGGATAGATAATTAGAATAAATCTCTAACATGGATTTTATCTATTTTTATTTTTATATTTTTCACATTGTGGTAAATCATAACACTTCAAATGAAGTAACCATTCTTCATATACTTTCACTCTGTGTGACTAGAAAAGGGTATGATTTCCTCCTCCCGCCTCCTGCTGATAGCTGTTCCCAAATAACTTTAATGATTTAATAAACTCTTACAGTGGGTAAGCCTGCTGCGCATACTGATCTTGTATTTCTTACAATAACCCTAGAAGGTAGGTTTCAACCTCAAATGCGAAGGTTAAAGTTTAGCAACTTACCCTGAGGTTACAGCCAGTGAAGCAGGGCAGAGATGCTAACCATCTCTATGATTTTGAAGCCACTTTTCCGTCCCAGTTCAAATACCTCTCCATCTTGTCTGTGTCTTTCTATCAGTAGCAACTAAATAAATTGGTTTCCTCTCCCTTGACTTCCTCAAAGTGTATCCTAAGATTCATTGCCTCTCTCCAGTCAATTCTGAAGCCACAGTTAACAAGGAGAAAAAGCAAGAGAAGAAAAATAAAGAATCATATTCTTCCTTTTATAGGCTTCCATTTCTGAAGCTGGTAAAAAGACAGCAGAGGCAAGCTTAGAGTTTTTCTCTTCTATGGGACTGGACAATCTTATTTCTGAATCACTGAAACTAAAAGCGATTTTTGGACTGTTTGTGATATATAATGTGAAGTAAAATCATGATCCCGTTAGAAGTTTTATCTGGCTCAGGGAAGTTTACACTTAATGAATAAAGTTTAAGGGGCTAGTGGAAGATGCTAAGTTGCATTTGCTCCAAACTAAAGTTTGAACATCTTCTTACCTATGTCTATTTGCTTTTCATGCTGCTCTGTAATCCTGCTCAAATAGATTTAGCTTCTATAATTAACTATTTTGGTGACAGAAAAATCAATGCAAACTGGCTTAAGCAACAAGGAAATATATTGACGCATATAAGCACAAACCCAAATGATGACACAGGCTTCTGGTTTCTTTCTACCTTCTTTAGTGTGTTGACTTCATTCTGTGGTTATGCACAATGGCAAGTTATGTGGATACAATACATATCCCTTTGTTAAACTTTAGTGGAAGGGAGATCTTTTCTTGAGGCAGTCTGAAAAAGCCTTGAGAGTTACTTTAATCAGACTAGCTTAGATTGTGTTCACCCCTAAATGAATGACGTGGCCAGGAAATATTCAAGGATGGGCCCGGTTTACGTGTTCCTCATGTATTGCCAGAGTGGAGCCTCACTTTCAGGCCATATACACTGAAAAGGGGAGACAAATAGAACACCAAATGAAAAGCAGGGGTTGTTGCAGGAAGAAAGAGGAATGGATAGTGGGTAAGCAAATAACAAGTGTCCATTGAGAATGCTTTTTATGAAAGTTCTATTCTAGCAGGATTTATTTACTTCTGAACGTTTCAAGCATTATACCAGTCTTTAAGAAACAGACTCCTTTAACGTAAGCCTTTTTTTTCTGTATCCATACTTCTTTCTATATTAGCTTTTTACATCTTTGACTATTATCCACCATCTGCAGATGTTCAGCCCTGGGATATAATAAGCATTATTTAGAGACTGTGTTCCAGAAGCTTGATGACAGTCTTTCTCCCTTGCCCCATTGTCAAAGGTGGATTCAAGTATTGCTCATGAATGTTTCAAGAGGTTAGATGAAATGTCTAAATCAGCCAAATGAGGAGTTTAAATGTGATTTTTAGTCCTTGTGGATTTTACTTGATGCTATGTTACTGAGATTTTCTCAGAAAGACTCCAGAACTACAATTTTTCTAGAATTTCTTTGTCAGAGCACTCACCGAATTTGAAAAGCTGAGCTGCAATGATGAAGTCATATAATGGCCTTCAATTCCATAGCCATTTGCTTCCACTTGTGCATCTAAATTTGTAGCAGAAATCTAAATGTTTAGCTTAATTGCCCTAGTATGAAATACAGAGATTTATGAAAAGACGCTAACAGCCTGTGCCCTGTGCCATCGTTGAAAAGGCTTGCTGGGTATTCAATAATAGGGAGGAAAAAAAGCATAAGTATAAAGAGGCAAAAATTACATTTAAATCAACATGGCAAAAGGTTTCCATGGTACAAAGAAAAATTAAATCAAACAGTGGGGTTCTTTTCAACTGAGGCCTTTAAGAAACAGGCAAGATGTAATGTTCTTTATTTGTCAGACAAGTGACACAGTTAATCAGTGCTAATTGCCCAGGATTGGCCTCTCAGTTATGTCAGTTAATTAAAGTACATTCTCGTATATGCTGACCAAACCTCTCTATGTGGTGGGTAGGCAGAGAAATGAAAGGCATATATAGTGGATCCCTCTCCTGCTTGGAAAAAGAAATCAATACTGATTTAGTTGTGGCAGAATTGAGGCATTTTGTCTGCAGTCTTTTTATCTGCAAGGCCCCCTGGCCATCAGTGTGGGAAAACATTCATGGAACGAATGTATTTAGCAGGAGTAATCATCATCATCGTGAAGTGCTTATCAGAAATGAAGATAAAATGCAATTAGGCTAGATTTACAGTTGGACCAATAATTACCACTCAGATGTTTCAGCTGAATGGAAAATGCATGATTCCAAACCATGACATTTGTGTTCGATTGCTTTCTCCTCCTTTCTCTGGTGATCTCTAACCCTCCTCCATTTTCTTTTCTTTTTTTTTTTTCATTTATAAAATATGTCAGTCATGATGTAGCACAGCTGAATAATTGTTATAGAGTCAAATGCTTGCAGATGGTTAATGGAAACAGAAAATTAAAGGAACAGCAGTAAAGAAACTCATACAAAATTAAAGAACTCTATTGCAAATTTAAAGGGTCATTTGGTTTCATCAAAAATC
Source organism: Equus asinus (assembly GCF_041296235.1). Taxonomy (NCBI): domain Eukaryota; kingdom Metazoa; phylum Chordata; class Mammalia; order Perissodactyla; family Equidae; genus Equus; species Equus asinus. Next base: position 68,754,345 of record NC_091798.1, read on the forward strand.
AAATAATATGAATATGTTATCCTCTGCATGAAAGAGACTATGTTAAATTGTTTTGAGAGCTGAAAAATGAGCAATCAATGGTGTGCTAATGAAATTTGTGAAAAAATCATGCACTATTGAAATATGCTGTAAATTGTCATTTAGTCCCCGCAGAAGAAGGCCTACTTTGGGGGATCAATTTTTTTTCCTTGAGCTTATTGTTTGCTTAAGTTATTGAACTGAAGATAGGACTTGAAACAAGTTAGGATTGTTTCCAAAAAGAAATGAGACTAGGATCAAACTAAGCAGATTTCTCTGAGTTTGCAACAACAACAACAAAACCCCACCAAACTAGTTCCTCTTTCAAAAGTGTCTTGGCTGAGTTTTGTCCTCATAGGACAGAGACCCAACAATTCATAACACATTCATGATATGTCCAGAGAACAGAATCAATGGCCCCATTGACCTGAAAGGATTTAAGATGGTTTAGGCCAACGAAGCTCTCATGTGCCTGGCATTTTTGAAATAGATAATTGATAAAACTCCTGTGAAAAGAAAAGCTGTCTTTCTGGTGAAGTATTAGATATGATGAGGTATGGTGTCATTCAGAAGTGGATTTCAGCTACAGATTCTTTAAGAATAGATTTCAAGATTACAAAGCATTACATTCTTTATTCACTCCTTTTTATTTTTCATTATCCTCTTCATTCTCTGGGAAAGCCAGAAGTCAATATGAAATGTCTTTTGTCCATCATAGAAATGATATTCGTCTTTGATGGTTGCTCATATCAAAGGGAAAGAAAAATAAAGACATATAATTGAGTCTTTATTGAAAATAACAGACATTTGTGATATTGCCTTGAATGCCTATCTAATAGCTGAATATTTTTAATGACTAACAAAATCTTAGAGGGTTTTTCAAAGTGAATCAGTTTTTCACATAAAAAACAAGGCTGTAGAATAAATATTCCTAATAGAACCGCTTTAAAAAGGTTAACAAAACCATGTTTTTAAAAAAATAAATCCCTTAAGATGATTCATAGCCTTTTCAAATGCAAAACAAAATGTGTCTTATCTTGCACTAATGAGAAAGAAATAACATTATAAACACAGTTTTTTCTTTTAAATTATCCTTGATGATTTAAACCATTAAAAGTATCTTTGATAGTTTTGTTTTTCTCTCAAACTTCTGAGTTGTCAGTGAAGTGTACTTAAAATTGATGCAGAGGTTAAAATATGGATTCAGCTCTTCATTTGACTATATGAAATACCTTATTTTAAATCTTACCTAGCAAAGGTGAAGTTTAGTTGCTTGTTATTTCATGTTGAAGTAAGATAACAAAAATAGCTCAAGAAATTTGAATAGTTTGTGTGAATGTTAGAATGATATGTCCAATTTGATTGAGTTAAAGCATTTTTCTGTACATTTTTCAAATGTTACTCCATTTTCAAAGGTCTTCTGCCTTTCTTCTAACTGAAGCTCTTTAATACACCTATTTTTACATAATAGCAATATTGTTGTCACTTTAAATCCAGCCATCCAAATACTAAATGTAGAAGCATTATCTATACAATATCCGAGAAGAGTACTCTTTCAAGATTCAGTACTAAAAAATAATTATTTATAGATGAAATTTGTAGCAGGGACATTGCCATTAGTCTCACTTAATATCATACTGTTCAGATTTTCTTAGAAATTAAAGCTAACTTTTTTTCATTTTTTAAATAAAATGTAACAGATTTGGGGGCCGGCCCCGTGGCCGAGTGGTTAAGTTTGCGCACTCTGCTTCGGCGGCCCAGAGATTCACTGGTTCGAATCCTGGGTGCAGACAAGCCACCGCTCATTGAGCTATGCTGAGGCGACATCCCACATGCCACAACTAGAAGGACCCACAACTAAAATATACAAAATTAAAATATACAAATATGTACTGGGAGGCTTTGGGGAGAAAAAGTAAAAAAAAAAAAACAGCTAATTAAAGGCAACACTCAGATGACTAGAGAGACGGACGGAAAGCATCACAGCCTGGTGTGGCACGGAGTACGCGAACCAAGGTGAAAAAGAAGTGACTTGTTATATTTGTAAGATGGTGAAAGGACTCTGGTCTGATAATCTGAGGGATTTTCAGGAAATTACTTGAAATGAGAATGGAGAAGATGGGTGGCAGTAGAATGTGAAAAGTGGTAGAAGCCATGTGAAGTATTTGGATTTTATTGAACAGGTCTTTACAAGTCACTCTAAGACGAATAAAAATGCAATGTTTAAGGCAGCTTGGTAGGGCAAAGATATGCAGTATGGAATAAAATCAGGAACGACACTGCACAAATCCGTGTCTCAGAGAAGGAAGGCCTGCACTGGCGGCAACAGAAAGGATGAATAAGTCTCTCTCTCTCTCCGCTTTCTGTGCGTATGTACATATGTGCTGTATGCTACGTGTCATAGAAAAAAAAAAAATCTCACATACACTTTCTAAGGAAACATTGGGAAGAAATAAATAGGTCTTTTGATGTGTTATGAATTTTCTTTTCTGTCTTTAGCTTTTATCAATGTAACATTGGTTTATAACATTATATAAATTTCAGGTGTACATCATTATATTTTGTTTTCTGTGTAGACTATATCATGTTCACCACCCAAAGACTAGTTACCATCCATCACCATACATATGTGCCCTATTACCACTTTTGCCTTCCTCCCTCTTCCCTCCACTATTCCCTCTGGTAAAGACCAATCTAATCTCTGTATTTAGGTGTTTGTTTGTTGTCGTTGTTGTTTTCATCTTCCACTTATGAGTGAAATCCTAAGGTATTTGACTTTCTCCATGTGACTTATTTTGCTTGTCATAATACCCTCAAGGTCCATCCATGTTGTTGCAAATGGCAAGATTTCATCTTTCTTTATGGCTAAGTATTATTCCATTGTGTATATATACCACATCTTCTTTATCCATTCATCCATCCATTGATGGGCACTCGGTTGTTTACACATATTGGTTATTTTGAATAATACTGCAATGAACATAGGGGTGAAAATGTCTTTTTGACTGGGTGTTTTTGTGTTCTTTAGATCAATACCCAGAAGTGCAATAGCTGGATCATATGGTAGTTCTATTCTTAATTTTTTTAGGAATCTCCGTACTGTTTTCTATAGTGGCTGCACCAGTTTGCATTCCCACCAGCAGCTAATTGAGTTAATTTTTGTGTATCGTGTAAGATAATGGTCTACTTTCATTCTTTTGCACATGGATGTTCAGTTTTCCCAACACAATTTAATGAAGAGAATTTCCTTTCTCCATTTTATGTTCTTGGTTCATTTGTTGAAAATTAACTGTCCATAGATGTGTGGGTTTATCTCTCGGCTCTTACTTCTGTTCCATTGATCCATATTTCTGTTTTTGGGCCAGTACCATGCTGGTTTTTGTTGGATTTTTGTTTGAGGAAGATTAGCCCTGAGCTAACATCTGCTGCCAATCCTCCTCTTTTTTGTTGAGAAAGGCTGGCCCTGAGCTAACATCTGTGCCCATCTTCCACCACTTTATATGTGGGACACCTGCCACAACATGGCTTGTTGATCAGTGCAAATGTCCACACCTGGATCCAAAACGGTGAACCCCGGGCCACCAAAGCCAAAGGTGTGAACTTAGCGCTGTGCCACTGGGCCAGCCCCCCATGCTGTTTTGATTACTATAGCTTGGTAGTATATTTTGAAGTCAGAGAGTGTAATACCTCCAGCTTTGTTCTTTTTTCTCAGGATTGCTTTGGCTATTCAGGGTCTTTTGTTGTTCCATATAAATTTTAAGAGTCTTTGTTCTGTTTCCATCAAAAATATCGTTGGGACTTTGATAAGGATCACATTGAATCTGTAGATTGAACAAGATAATATGGACATATTAAATATGTTAATTCTTCAAATCCTTGAGCATGGAATATCTTTCCATTTCTTTGTGTCTTCTTCAATTTCTGTCAACAGCATTTTATAGTTTTCAGTGTATAGGTCTAATACTTATGGCTAAGTATTATTCCATTATGTATATATACCACATCTTCTTTATCCATTCATCCATCCATTGATGGGCACTTCGGTTGTTTACACATCTTGGCTATTTTGAATAACACTGCAATGAACATAGGGGTGAAAATGTCTTTTTGACTGAGTGTTTTTGTGTTCTTTTGATCAATACCCAGAAGTGCAATAGCCGGATCATATGGTAGTTCTATTCTTAATTCTTTTAGGAATCTCCGTACTGTTTTCTATAGTGGCTGCACCAGTTTGCATTCCCACCAGCTCTTGGTTAAAATTCTCCCTAGCTATTTTATTCTTCTTGTTGCAATTGTAAATGGGATTGTATTCTTAATTTCTCTTTCTGCTATTTTATTGTTAGTGTATAGAAATGCAACTGATTTTTGTATGGTGACTTTGTACCCTTCAACTTTGCTATATTTGTTTACAATTTGTAATACTTTTTGTGGATTCTTTAGGGTTTTCTATATATAAAATCATGTCGTCTGCAAATAATGACAGTTTTACTTCTTCCTTTCCAAATTGGATCCTTTTCATTTCTTTTTCTTGCCTAATTTCTCCGACTAGGACTTCCAATACTCTGTTAAATAAGAGTGGCAAAAGTGGGCATCCTTGTCTTATTCCTGTTCCTAAAAAGATAGATTTCAGTTTTTACCATTGAGTATGTTGTTAGCTGTGGGGTAGTCATATATGGCCTTCTTTATGTTAAGGTACTTTCCTTGTATACCCATTTTATTCAGAGTTTCTTTATCATAAATGGATGTTGTATCTTATCAAATGCTTTCTCTGCATTTTCTCACTGAGTTTGTCTATTCTTCTCTGAAATTCAGTGAGCATCTTTATGACAATTAGTTTGTACTCTTTATTAGGTAGATTGTTTATCTCTGTTTCATTTAGTGCTTTCTCTGAGGATTTGTCCTGTTCCCTTATTTGAAACATATTCCTTTGTCTCCTCCTTTTGCCTACTTCTCTGTGCTTATATCCCTGTACTAGGTAAATCAGCTACCTCTCCTGATCTTGGAAATCTGGCCTCATGTAAGAAATGCCTTATGGTCCCAGCAATGTGCTCACCTCTTGTCACCCAGGCCAAATGTTTCAAGAGTGTCCCCTGTGTAAGCTGCATGTGCCTTTTTGTTGTGGTGGGGTTGTTCGTGCTGTGGGTGCATAGATATGCTGCTGGCCCCTGGGCCAGCTATTTGTGAAGCTCAGCTGTGTCTGGCTGCTATGGTAGCTTTATTGCTGGGGCAAGCCCTGACATAGTTGGCTGCAAGATCCAATAGCACACAACTACTACCATTTTGCTGTTAAGCAAGTCAGGCTCCAGAGTGGCTGGTTGCTAGGCTCAGGCTACGCTATTGCTGCAGGCCTCCAGTGTGGCTCTATGTAGCTCCCAGCTGTTGTCTGGTATCCCTCAGGAGCACAGATGGGTGGAGCCAGACCCAGGCACAGCAACACATAATCGTTTCAGAAGTTGGAAGGTGGAGCAGATCACTTGTGTGGTTGTTTGAGATGGCCAGCAGCAAAAGTCTGCTGTTATCCTCACACTACACCAACGCAGGCCCACCCCATGTGCATGCCCTGCTGAAGTGGACACACTTGCCCCACTCTGCTACAGAGGTTCACATACCCCACCTACATAGGCCCACAAATTCACTTCAGGCTTGCTGGTGGGTTGGGTCAGTCCCTTGAGTGAGCTCCCTGCCCTGACTGTGTAGATTGAATTGGTGCTCTAGGAGGCGGGGCAAATCCCTTTGCTAACAGGCTAGAGGAAGGAATCCAATGGCAGCTGCCAGCATCCATGTCAGCATGACTGAACTTGGTCACAATAATGGCTTCTTCCAGTGTCTCAGTCCCTGGGGTAGTGGGCCCACCCACCTCCTGCCTCTCTGAGATGTGCTCAGAACTTAGTAAGCAAATCTCTTTTACCAATGGACTATGCATTTTTCTTTTGTTTTTGTGTTGGTTTCCAGAATGGGTGAATCTGTGTATGAGCCCTTGAAAAGTAAATTTTTCTTTCTTTGAAGTTTGATAGTTACTTCTGGGGTTACTCTCCATTGGTTTCCAAAGCCAGCAAAGCAAAGGATTATGGGAACTAATCTCAGTTGTGCTGACTCTAAAGGCTTTAAATGCCTATTGTGGCATAGATCTCCCACTCAGATCCCACATGCGCCTGGCCATAAAGAACTGCAGCTAGGATGTGTTTTTTTCCTCAGCAGAGGTATATTTCTGCCTCTTCCATAGCTATCAGTGTTGTCCCTTATTGGGCACTCTTTTCATCCAGTTTCCAGATCTCTCTCAGAGGAAATTATTCCACAGGTAGTTGTAGATTTATAATGTCTGTAGGAGAAGGTGAGTTCAGCATCCTCCTAGGCCACCATCTTCCCAGAATGCCTCTGTTATGAATTAATTTGCCAGAGCAACCATCAAAGAGATAAATTACCTGGTATATTTTTCTTTCCATTACATATTTCCTATTTCTGTCTTCTGGAGATACTAATGAAAAATAAAAGAAACATGAGAGGAAGGCCAGAGGAAGGAGGATAATCAAAGGACTTGGATGATGGTACATAAACTAAATGATTGGCTTATGGCATAACTGAGAGTTCATTGTTTTTCTTTAATTCAGCCTGAACTCTGTGTTCAAATCATCTCCCCAGGATACAAGTTGAATGACAAACACCCAAGTGAAATAGCGAATTTTCTATAATTGAATTACTTCTTCACCATATCTCAATTAAGACACCAAGTGCTCACCACAAACTTTGTTCCCCAGGACCCTTTCCAGTATTGTTCTTTCTCACTAACAGCAGTTTGAGTTTATCTTTGGGTGTAACAAAATTCATCATCCTTCAGTGAATTAACAAATGTATCAGCAGGTTATTATTCATATCCAAATGAAAATCCTAGAAATAAATTCCTGACAGTCTCATCATTACTTTCAAGTACTGCAGATATTTGTATTATTTATTTGTAATTTCTTCAAAATTGGGAAGATGTCTAATTCAGATTACCTTCCAATATTTCATATACAAATGAAAAAACAGTTAAGAAGCTCAATATTATTTCAAATTGCAAATACGTTTTTTCTTTAGAACAAAACTGAAGCCACCCTATCAGCTTGAAAGAACACTTTACTCACTCTAGCTTGGGTTACCCAGCCTACGGAATAAAGAATATTATACTGCTATGGGCTTCTCTAAATTTTTGTCTTCCTAAGAAGGTAGTCATCTAAATTCATTGGTTTAAACATTTCAGTGTAATGTAATTTGAATGTAAATGGTTCCTCTTCATTTTAAGTTTACTATCTTACATAATCCAGTATAGACCAAACATCTAAATAACTCCAAGTAATGATGAGGAAAAGGAGGGTAGACTAGATTACCTACTTTAAACTTCTATATGACATTAAATTTCCATCAACTTAACTTAGTAGTTCTGAATGTGAATCTGAGTCTCCTATTTTCCAGAAATTCTGCCTTGCATGATTATGGAAAGCTTCAGTCCTGACAAAAATCCCTTATTGAAAAAATATAATAAGCAAAGCCTTACTAAAAGAATTTAAAAGGACATGATTTTTTTTCACAAGTCTTTGACTCTTACAAATCTGTCAAATAGCAATGATGTTTCACCATGCCAAGCATAATGTAAGCATTAAATACTGAACAATAATGTACTTTGTTGCTCTTTCTGTCCTGTTTCCTGAGAGTGTTTTGAATTGATTTTCTGATAGAGCAGATGGAATTGTAGCTAAGTTTTCCTCCTCTATTGCTTGTCATGTTTGTGCAAATTATCTTAAACAAAACGACAATGGGACAACTCAAATATGAAAACTTTGGAGAGAATTCTGATATTGCCATGGCCTCTGGTGCTATACCTCAATTCTGGCAACTGTATTGCTATGTGGAGATTCAAGTTTGACTATTGGAACTCAAGTTAGGCAATCAGTACCTGAAAATCCTTGGAATCCTCCCAAACTCTTTTTTATACCAGCCCCTCTCCTACTACTGATGTACATAGGAGTTATTGCAAGAAGGGCAAGGGGAATTCGAGAACTTTCTAATGTCACTTGCCACCAAAGTGAGGGAAAATGATTCTTCTTGGAATCTAAGTCAAAGAAGATGAGGTTTATCAGATGGAGTAGGTGACAGTGAGTTTCTTCAATCTAGGTCATTTTGATTATGCTACTGAATATTGTTCTCTCATCACAGAGAGTTTATCAAGAAACAAGAGTAAAATTGCTAGAAGTATTTTCATTTCACATAATTAAGGACGTCAGCACTCACAAAGGAACAAAATTATGTGGACCTGTGGACTTTTAATAATATAATGAAGGGTTAGGGACCCAAACTCCTTGCTTACTTAGGTCATTATAGCAGATGATTTACTTTGAGAGCCATCAGCATTTTTCAGGTGTTTAAAAATTATTCCAATCAGAGTATCATCTGCTTAATTTTGAAAATAAACTTTTTATCTTAGTTCTACTATTTGTGATTGGACTAAAATTTTCAAGATACAGAAGTTTAAGTGGATAATCTCATAAAGGCTAAGTTTTATTTGGTAATTTAATATGCAGACAAAACATAATGAAATATGGGTCCAATCATTGCTTGGGGTCATTTTAGACTATGACAATTTAATAATGAATATAAGTAATAATAGCAGTGAAAATTATCATTAAATGAGCATTTTTTTTTTCTCTTCTGAGGAAGATTTGCCCTGAGCTAACATCCATGCCAATCTCCCTCTATTTTTTTAATATGTAGGCCACCAGCACAGCATTGCCACTAACAGAGTGGTGTAGGTCTGTGCCTGGGAACCGAATCCTGGTCACCAAAGCAAAGCATGCTGAACTTAACCATTAGGCCACCAGGGCTAACCCCTAAAAAGCATCTTTTAAGGCACACTATGAAGTGTATTTTTACTTTATATCAACTTATTCACCTCATTTAATATAATCCCAAATAGCCTTCCATGTCTTGGGAACTTCTTTTTAGCCTTGCCTGAAATTCCTTTCTTACTGTCAACTTCTTGAGTTATGCAACAAAGATATGGAAACATTCCTTACATTGCTTAATTAATTTTAACAGTGACTTTGTGGAAAAAATTCTGTACTTGTCAGGTGTGGAAAATGGAAGGTTATATCTTTGGCTGCTCATGACTCTGCTAGTAATTAGCTGATAGAGTTATGGATGATTATTGAACTTTATGGATCTTGAATATGAAAGCTAGTTCAGCATTAAGGTAGCTTGCAGTTTAGAAGTTTTATGTTCTAAAACTCTGGAACACATGACCTTTGATCGTTAATATTAATTCTGAGAAGATGTAATTCAAGACAGCTGCGTTTCCTGGCGGTTTTAGGGAAAGGATTCCAGAAGATAGCAGAGATGGCAGGTGGAGAGTGTTGCCTCAAGGTCGGAAAACACATCCCATTAGCTTGAGAGAGTAAGCAAAGGACAATTATGTGGGAAAGAGTGCTGGGGAAAAATATCTAATTGCTTCTGCCAACTTGAAAGGACTAGATGATGAGCACCTGATGTCACACATGCCCTAAACGGCAGAGCAACCTGACTTTCAAGTTGTCTTTCCCTAGGGAGCCCCTGGTCACCAAGTGTAACCTTTCTGCCATCTCAAAACAATAACACTAGTTCCACTCTTCCACCATCTCAATTCAAGCCTAGGTAAAAAATGGCTGATGAGATACAGCACGTGTTTCTAGGGCAAGCCTATCTTAGGGTAGCTGCAATGAATAGCAGCCATCAAAATATTACAGGCTTCAGATTTACCACTCTAAAGCATCAACGACAAAGTAGAATTACCACTAAGCTCCAAAGCAAGCTCGATTTACTAAGAGAGAGAAATATTGTCAATAAGTACATTCCTGTGGACATATTCGATTTAATTTACTCACAAACCCTTGAAAACTACCCCTTTATAGCTGATAGAACCTATTGTGAACCATGAAATTTTCTTCACAAAAATACAGCTGCCAAAGTGTCAGGGCTTAAGTTATTGTCTGATGGTTTCTCTAATTCAAATTGCGGTGTTGTCTTTAGATTGAAATTGGGTTTTTTGGGGGGAAGATTAGCCCTGAGCTAATGTCTGCTGCCAATCCTCCTCTTTTTCACTGAGGAAGACTGTTCCTGAGCTAACATCCGTGCCCATCTTCCTCTACTTTGTATGTGGGATACCTGCCACAGCATGGCTTGATAAGTGGTGCATAAGTCTGCACTGGAAATCCAAATTGTTGAACACCAGGCCACCGAAGCAGAACGAGTGAACTTAACTGCTGTGCCGACCCCAGGAAATTAGTTTTTGAAATGACTGCTCAGCACAAAGCATTGCTCACATCAGTTCCTTCCTAAAGATTTGTTTTGACTAGTCTTATTTTTTTAATCATGCTAACAAATTGTAGGTAGATCTGTGAATCAGTTTTTCAATAACAAGTCTACTGAAATTTCAGATTTAGATTTCTTTACACACTGGGAATAAGTTACAAAATGAGTCTTGAAAATGCCTTAAGATTTCCTAAATATTGTTTACTCAGAATATAGTGGATGATAGAAATAAGCTTGTTTAACTTTAGGTTTTATTTCAGGAAAATCCTATATTCAGTCTGTCATTAAGGAACTGACTCAGCTGAAGAATAGCCTAATTCTTTTTAGAAGGACTATATACCGAAGCCATGCAATAGAAGATATTTTCAAAAATGGGCAAAAATAATTTTTCTTAGTATTGGACTTTTTTACGGACTTAGAGTCAAGATTTACGAATCTTTCTTCAATTTATGTTTTTCATAATTTCCCATGAGTAAGAAACTGACCAACATTTATTTGAGACACAGGGGAAAATAACTTTCAATCTTGAATTAACTGCTTGGGAAAGTGAAAATTGGTACAGTATGTTTGCTACTTAAGCTCAAGGGGTACACAAATATTTTTAATTATTTTATTACAAAGACATGTGATCAACATTCTTGTCCTACATAGTAGAGGAAATGCTGCATTGAGAAGATTTATCTTCCTACTTGAAGTCAATATCTGACTGCCTGAGATTGGTCATGTATGTGTCATTTGAAAGAATCAAAGGAGCTTACAAATTACATAGAAATGTAAAACTGAACTTTTTAGAAAATCCCACATTGTAGCATGAATCTACATCGCTGCAAAATTCTCCAGAGTCGTGACAACTACACACAATCCAACTTAAATCTATAAACTTATTTCTCCAAGGGATAGAAAATGTAACAACTAATAAATAGTTCTATAACTAATTACTGTGAAATAATATAGTGAGTGTGTATTACTTTTTACTGCTCAGCCCAATTATTATCTTCTAATCCTAGCGCCAAGATTTCTCTTTGTAGAATTGATCAGCCATTCTCTTTAGGTGGGGTTGATCCTAAACAATCTCTTTATGAGTGGTCATGAGTATCATATCCTCCTGGCTAAAACGATGAAGGGATGAGCAGCTGACTTAAATTCAGTCTACCAAATGCAAATAGCATTGGCCCTATACATTGTACTATGAATTTCATAAAGTCTCTTTTTCCACTGAGGTTGTCAAGCTGGAGCTTCTGGCAACTATTTGATCATCAATTATGAGAAAACTGAGAATAAAAGCAAAACACAAGAAAGTACAACTAAGATACAAAAAGGAATAGATTTCTGATGATGTCATCTGAGAATCAATATCCTTTTATATTTGAAGCTAGGTTGAACACTTCATATCTTTTTCCTCAAGCTGGCTTACATTGGGTTTCTGTAATGTGAAATTTAGACTCGATCTACAAAATTATACTGATAATTTAAAAGATAAAAGAATATCATCTCTAAGTAATCTTAAGATGTTAAGAAAAAAATCAACAAACTTCCTAAATGTAACAGCTGCGGTCTTAAGGCATGTGTGGTAGATATAGCTGATTGACTTGTGCTATCCTTTTTAACTCATTTATAGAATGACTTAACTACAGTCTTCAATGTGCTTAACAATCTAGTGAGAATCTTGTTAAAAATGCAGATTGTGATGCATTAGGTTTGGGGAGAGATTTGAGGTTCTACGTTTCTAACAAGCTACCAGATGGTGAAAGGCCACTGTTGTGGAAAGAACTTGAAGTAGTAAAAAGTCATTGCATGCTATAGATCAGAAATCCAAAAAATATATTCCCCATATTTCTTTGCAGCTTAGATTTGGATTGTGGTTCAGTTTCCATTAAGCAGACATATAACAGATTTAGAAGGAATTTATGGGGTGGATAATATTACTATTCTTTGCCTGGTTCTTGTGCTAGCAGGTTCTATCATAGCGTGGGATGTTGTTTTTGCTGGTAAAGATTGTGGCCAAAGTAGTGTGGTCCAGGACTCAATAGTTTTGGAGGTAGCTTTCTGGTCCCCAGGCAACAGCAGGGGCAAAGTGGTTTGCAAGCTAGCACTTGAAGAAGTTCCTAATTCTTCAGGTTTCTAATGATATTAAATAGAGCAGCTCCCTTAAAGGCAAGTTCTGGTGTGTTGTTCTGGGAATCATTCCTGAAGGCAGGGCCTAGCGTCTTCTTCCGTTCTTACATAACCTGGCAAAGCAATCATTCTTCATGTTCCATCCCTTTCAGTATGAACTAGCAAAAATATTTGTTATATGTCAAGTTAAAAAGTAAAAAGTAGGGGCGGCCCAGTGGCATGGTGGTTAAGTTCCTGGTTTCTACTTCAGTGGGCTGGGGTTTGTGGGTTCGAATCCTGGGTATGGACCTACACACCACTCATCAAGCCATGCTGTGGGTGTGCTCCCACATACCAAATAGAGGAAGATTGGGACAGTTATCAGCTCAATGACAATCTTCCTCAAGCAAAAAGAGGAAGATTGAAAATGGCTGTTAGCTCAGGGCCAATCTTCCTCACCAGAAAAAAAGGTACAAATTAAATACCTTCTTAAGGTATAAAGAAAAAGGAAGGGATATATGACTAAATGGAAGGACAAAAGGAATACTTCTAATAGCAATGGAGTGACATGAGCTCCTGAGGAGACTGAGCATTCTCCTTCCTGTGGGCTTCCCATACCTTTCCAAAGAGTATGGCCAGGTCACATCACATGAGATAGCATGGTTGCAATGTCAAGAATGATTTGATATTCAGGAGATCTGAATTTTTTTCCTAGCTTAACAGTTACAAATGTCTGTGAGGATCAGGAAGATGTCATAAGCGATGAAAACAGATTGGGAACATTTAAATAGGCAGATACTATGTAATCCTTTGCAAGAATGAATATTCAGTCCTGGCACATCTAACAATGTTTCAAGATAACATAAATTAATATTATCCTGATTTTTAAATATTTACAATGACAAATAATTACAAAAATAAGCGTCAACACTGTAAGGCAGGTTGCAGAACTACTCAAAACAGGTTTGTGTTGCCTTTAAACTGTGGAGCAAAGACTCAAAACTCTCCTCTGCTGAGTAGCAAATAGGTTCTATATTTTTAACATGTTACTCTCACATGATCAAGAACGAGTCGTACATAGTGCTTGACCCTATAAACTATGGGTTTAGGTGTACGCTCAGTAGAGGAGAGGCAGCCCATGAATTCAGATCTTGTCTATGGTTAATGTACAGCTAACCTCATTGACTCATTGTAGATTAATTACTGATAAAAAATTAGTCCATCATATGCTTCAGTTAATTGGATTATAAAAATCATGGCAAAGGTGAGACTAATCTGAGCCATAAAAAAAGGGAATATACATTAATCAATGAGATTAAGGATTGGGAAACTTTGAATTAAAAAATAGTGTTTTTCCAAAATGAGTCATTTCAGTTTTATTTCAATAACATCAATAGTATAAACAAGAAACAAAAAGAACTAAAATAGAGATACCAGAGATGGATTTGAGTATACATCTCCAACCTTAAAATAAAAATGAATTTGCATTTTCACAGATTTTTTGACAAAAGCAGGAATTCCCTGTTTTATTTTACTCCTGTGTTTACTTCAGTTTCTCCCTGATAAATGATGTGGAATTCAGCTAGTTCATCATTCCTTAACAAATACGTTTTTTTATTTAATGCTTTTTTAAAATCGTTTTTATGATTTGACTATTGCCTTTTGAGATTTATTATATCAAAATATTATAGTTATTTATTTGATAATCAGTTGTATATATGCACAAATACACATGCACATATATGGTCTATGAACACATACAGTGTACATCTCATATATGTAACACTATTTTGAGTTTTAAAAGGTTAGGAATTTATGCCCATAATAAGCTCTTTTTATTTATTTACCTATTTATTTAGTTAGAACTATAAGTTATTTTCTGAGAAAATCTGAAATTTGTGTATATGCTACTGTGGCTTCAACTTACAGGCAGTACAATGTTTGAACAGAGAATAGAAAATTATTTAACATATAAATAACTATGCCAAGGAGCTTGAAAACATTTTACAGGAGAGTGAAATTTGAGTTTTGCTTTGAAGGATGATTATTGTTCTGTTCCAAATTGGAAAAAAAGAAAAAAAAAGACACAGAGAAGACTACTTCATCAACAAGAAACAGCACAGAAGAAAGAGTGGGGACTTAGCCAGCAAATGTAAGAAAATGTAAGAGTTTGATGGAATTGGAATATAAGCTATATAAGGGTTTGTGAGGGTAGAGAGAGGTTATGATGTATTACTTGCCAAAGAGTTTAAACTTTATTTTAGAGATGGGGCAGAAATCAGATCTCAAAATTCTAAGAATATATGAGAGATGAGGAAAACAAGAGTAATAACTTCTCTCAGAGGTAATGGGAAGAAAGAAATATAGGATAAGCTCTGTATGTTCTCAGTGTGTGAATGTGGAGCACAGATACCTGGGTGGGAGAAACCCAGGATTAAGGACAGTATTTAGTTTGTTTATTTTAATGTGCAAGTGGTATGGGCATATTTGTCTGCTGATGAGACTGCCCTGTAAAGTGAGAGACTGGAGATATGAGAAAGTGGACACTATAAGAACAAGAGTCCATGGCAATAACAGAAGGGGACCTACTCATAAGAGGTTAAGAAATGCATGGAATGCTGTGTTTATATGGGCTTTTTTACATGCATCTCTAAATATTAAAATCTATGTTGAAAGTAAATAGGAATGCATTGTATATAGTAGAATATGTGCAAAATAAAATGTGGCTATATTTCTATTACACGAGTGAGAGGAGGATATCTGTAAACATTAAGATCATCCATGGTAATATAATCAACTCACATATACGGGACATGTGAGAACAGAGGACAACTGAGGGAATAGCGTATTCATATCTTTATTGTTAAACACATTCAAAGATTTATGATCATTAAGTCTAATTGTAGAGATAATCTCTCTCACAATATATCAAACATTATTGTCCTACTTATCTTTATTATACATCATTTCTCTCTTTTTCCCCCTTTTGGCCAATTCACTGATTGCATTCTAGTAAAAGAAATGGTCTCTATAGATTTTCCTATTCTGGACATTTCATGTAATAAAATTGTACAATAGATAGTCTGTTGTGACTGACTACTCTCACTTAGTATAATATTTTCAAGATTCTTGGATGTTGTAGCATGTATGTAACATGTTTATATGCTACCAGATTCAGTTTGTTAGTATTTTGTCATAGATTTTTGCATCTATAGTCATAAGAGAATTTTGTCTTTAGTTTCCTTGTGATCTATGTCTAATTTTGGTATCAGGGTAATACTAGCCTCAGAACACGAGTTGGGAAGTGTCTCCTCCTCTTCTATCTTTTCTCTGATCCTCCATGGTAAACTAGCTGGTCTATAGTTTAACTTATTGATCTCATGGAGCTAGCAGCTTTCTCTTAATTGGTAATCACCAAAATATCCATTCTTTTCTAGTACATCTTCATGCTTGAACTCTCCACACTCCGATCCAAATAAAGTCAATGACCTTAGAGAAAGCTTCAAAATTTTTTCTTCTTATAGTTTTCTTCTCCCCTTTGACAAAGCTCTGATATTGCGCTGGAGCTAAAGGAAGGAACAGTCATCGGCTTCTCTTGAGTGACACTGCAGATTTATAATGGATCTGGGTGGGATGGTAGCCTTTGGTTTCTTGGCTACTGGCATAGAGTCCTCTGCCATATGAACAAGCTGAAGTGAGGAAGTTTGAGGCTCCAGTATGCTTAGCCTGCCATGCATGGCATAGGGCTGCAGCCCTCTAAGTGAGGGCAAAGTGGAGGAGAGAACACAAGACTTCTCAGGAATTGTCTTCTGGAATCAAGCTTAGGCAAAATAGAGCCGTACAAATTGAGAAATGCTGGTGGCCTGCACCATCTGTTGAGGTACCATAGTGTCCACTGGGTGCTATGGGAGGAGGTGGCCCTGTGTTCTCGGCTGCACCTGCCTGGAGTGGATCTTTCATCACATTGAGCAGGGGGATGGCAGGAAGCAGGTCATGGCTCCAATGTCAAAAACTATTGCTGCTTTTTACAAAGATATGGTAGATTTTTAAGTAAGTTTTCTTCATTTACAGTATGACCTTGGGATGATTTCTGAGAATTTTATTTTTTTAATGAGTTATTTTCATTAGTTATGGTTGTTTAATTGGGAAGAGGGTCACAAAGTTCTTATGCCTTCGTTTTGGATATTGACTCTCTAAAATGTATTTCTAAAAACTATATGAAAAGTATCCATTATATATACAGTGAAATTTTTAAGACTATAGAAACCCTCAATTTAAAATTTATGTATAAAATAGGATTGCACGACATGCATTAAATTATTCAAAATAAATTTATTTTTAAATGTTGAAAACAAATCAATTGTATTTTTTTCTTTACCTTTATTTTTTAATTGATATGATATTAAAACTGAATAACTGTAATATTTAGAGCATAGATGCCAATATTATTTTTTAAATGTTGGGAGACAGCTTTAGCCATTTCATAAAAATATATTTATGAAACACTTAGCATTTCCATGACACTATTTTATATAGTGCTGGAAATATAATGATGAGCAAGAAAGCATAGACCTTTGACCTCCTGAGCTTATATTATAGGGGGCTTGATTGGGAAGCAAAACAGGCAGTAAAATGAAAACAAGTGAATAAGGTAAGATAGAGATGAGTGTTAAGTAATGGAATGAAAAGGGATTAGTGAAGAGTGAAACTTTAGCTATGTGGTCAGTGAAGTACTCATTAAAGAAGTTATGTTTGAGTTGGCAGGAGGCTGCACATAAAGATCTGTAGTAAGAGCGTATAGACAGAAGCAACAACTACAAAGCCCTGATGTGGGAAGTGGCTTGAAGTTTTCACAGGACAGAAAGAATGTCAATATAGTTGAAAGGTAGCGAAGGTGGCTGAATGTAAGAGAATCTAAATATCAGAGAGGTAGGCAG
The DNA here is from genome assembly GCF_041296235.1 of Equus asinus. Classification (NCBI taxonomy): domain Eukaryota; kingdom Metazoa; phylum Chordata; class Mammalia; order Perissodactyla; family Equidae; genus Equus; species Equus asinus. Next base: position 68,771,711 of record NC_091798.1, read on the forward strand.
GAGCCAGATAGAGTTGTGGGACAACTTGGAATCTCAAAGGGGCTTGAGAAGTAGAGAGATCGATGGAAGCAGGAAAGGAAAATAAGCAAAAAGTGAAGTACAGATTAAGTGCATAATTAGAGAGATGTTAAGGAAGATTCTTGCCTACTGTCCTATTCTCACTTTTGAGTAGGAATTATCTGCTACATATAACAAATGACAAGAGAAGAATGGAGGGTTTGGAAAGATTGTCAAGAACTTTAAACAGTTAATGTAAGAGGATTGTGTGTGTCTCTGAGCACCAGGCTGAAGTTGGAAAGCATTGATCTGTGATAACTCTCATAGACATGTCTCCCTAAAATGCTCCAGCAGCAGCCAATATCTAGGCAAAGAAGACACTGGGATTAATATGACAATAAGGATATTAATCGAAAATGTATGAGAAGCATACGAGGAACAGAGATAAAAGGATGCCATTGACAATGTTGTTGACACATTTTAAGGTGAAAGTACAGATAGGGTAGGAAAGAAAGTAAATAAAGGAAGTAGATATTACCTCACTAGAATATCAATTTATTTAGCATGAGTCCTTAAGTAAATTTAGCAGAATACGTGAGTCAGTAGGCCATTGCGTGCACTATGGACACCTTGGAGTTTAAGATTTCATAGTAAAAGAAAAATATATTTGAGGCTGTTGCCACAGCTGTGAATTACTGAAGTGAAGTGGAAGTGACAGTCACAGTAGTATAGAAGGGCCAGGATGTGTACGGTTCTGCAATTTGAAGGGACATCAAAAAGGATGTTGAGCCTAGAAACACTAAGCTATCCTGGATTGTATTTTGGAATGAAAAAAAGACATTAGTGGAAAAACGGGAAACCTAAGGAAAGTCTGTATTTAGTTCACAATGTTATACCCATGGTAATTTCTTAGGCTTAATAAATGCACCATAGTCATATAAAATGTTAGCATTACTGAAGGCTAAATGAGAGCACTTGGGAACACATTGCACAATATTTGCAACTTTTCTTGAAATCCAAAATTATTTCCAAATGAAAAGTTTAAAAGAATATGTTGAATTCCTTGATTACCACCCTATAATTTGGGAGAGAAAGAAAGATAAATGCATACATCATCATCAAAAACTATCATAAATTTCAAATGGCATAAAATGCCTTTGTTGATATGTTATCATTATGATGACTTTTCAAAAAATTTGACAACAATGAACAAATCCAAATTTCTTTTAAAAGTGAATTACATTCTTAAAGCTGCCAATTTCCCAGTAAAATTTCATTATTTTCTGGAACAAGTAGGTACTATGTTGTTATTTTTTTTATCAAGACTATTTTTTTTAAAGCATTTTAACTTACACAGCAAAATTGAGGGGAAGATTCAGAGATTTCCCAAATATCCTTTGCCCCCATGTGTGTATAGCCTCCGCCATTATGAACATCCCTGATTGGAGTGGTACTTTTGTTATAATTGATGAATCTACATTGACACATCATAATCACCAAAGTCCAAAGTTTACAATAGAGTTTACTCTTGGTGTTGTTTACTCTGAGTTTGGAAAAATGTATAATGACAGGTACCCATCGTTTTACTATCGTACAGGGTATTTTTATTGCCCTAACTATCCTCTGTGTTCTGCCTCTTCATTCCTCTACTTTCCTCCTAACCCCTGGAAACCTCTGATCTTTTTTTGTTTTGCTGTCTCCATGGTTTTGCCCTTTCCAGAATGTAATATAATTAGAATTACACAATTTGTAGCTTTTTCAGATTGGGTTCTTTCACTTAATAATATGTATTTAAGGTTCCTTCATGTCTTTTCATGACTTGATAGTTGACTTCTTTTTAGCGCTGAATGGGATTCATCATCTGGATATACTACAATGTTATTTATGAAGTCACCTACTAAAGGCCATCTTGGTTGCTTCCAAGATTTGGCACTTATAAATAAAGCTGCTATAAACTTCTGTGTGCAGGTTTTTGTGTGGACATAAGTTTACAACTCCTTTGGGTAAATACTCAGAAGTGTAACTGCTTGGTCACATGATAAGAGTATGTTTAGGTTTGTAAGAAACTGTCAAACTGTCTTTCAGGGTGGCTGCACCATTTTACATTGCCACCAGCAATGAATAACAGTTCCCATTGTTCCACGTCCTTGTCAGCATTTGGTCTCATCAGTGTTCCTGATTTTGGCCATTCTAATGGGTGTGTAGTGGTATCTCGTTCTTTTAATTTGAATTTCCCTGATGCCATGTGATGTGGAACATCTTTTCAAACACTTATTTGCCATCTGTATATTTTCTTTGATGAAGTGTCTGTTGAAGTCTCACCCATTTTTCACTTGGGTGGTATACTTACTTATTGTTCCGTTTTAAGAGTTCTTCATATATTTTGGATAAAAGTACCTTTCTAGATGCACCTTTTGCAAATATTTTCTTCCAGTCTGTAGCTTATCTTCTAATTCTCTTGTCATTATCTTTCCCAGTGCAGTTTTTAATTTTAGTGCATTCCGGCTTATCAATTATTTCTTCCATGGATCTTGCCTCTGGTGTTGTATCTAAAAGGAAAGTGCCATTCCCAAGGTCATCTGGGTTTCCTCTTATATTATCTTCCAGAATTTTATAGTTTTGCATTTTCATTTAGGTCTCTGATCTATTTTGAGTTAGTTTTTATGAAGGATGTAAAGTCTGTATCTAGGCTTATTTTTTTGCATGTGGATGCCCATTTGTTTCAGCACTATTTGTTGAAGAGACTATCTTTGCTCCATTGTATTACCTTTGCTCCTTGTCAAAGATCAGTTGACTGTATTTATGTGGGCCCATTTCTAGGCTCGCTTCTGTTCCATTGATATATTTGTCTATCTTTCTGCTAATACCACTCTGTTTTTCTTATTTTGTTTTATAGTAAGTCTTGAAGTTGGATAGTGTCAGTTCTCCAACTTTGTTCTTCTCCTTCAATATTGTGTTGGCTATTCAAAGTCTTTTGCCACTCCATATAAACTTTAGAATCAATATCCACAAAATAACATGCTGGGATTTTATTGGGACTGCATTAAATATATAGATCACATTGGAAAAGAACTGACATTTTACAATCTTGAATCTTCCTATCCATAAACATGAAATATCTGTCCATTTACTTAGTTCTTTGATTTTATTCATTAGAATTTTTTAGTTTTTCTCATATAGATCTTGTATGTATTTTGTTAGATTTACACCTAAGTATTTCATTTTTTTGGTGCTACTGTAAATCATATTGTATTTTTAGTGTCAAATTTCACTGTCCACTGTTGGTATACAGAAAAGTGATTGACTTTTGTATATTGACCTTGTATTGTGTAAGCTTACTATAATCTCTTATTATTTGCAGGAGGTTTGGGTTGATTTTTTAGGATTGTCTATATAGATGATCATGTCGTCTGTGAGTAAAGACAGTTTTATTTCTTTCTTCCCACTCTGTATACATATTATTTCCTTTTCTTGCCTTGTTGCATTATCAAATATTTTTAACATAATCTTGAAAAAGGAATGGTGAGAGCGCACATACTCGCTTTATACCTAATCTTATTGAGAAAGCTTCTAGATTTTCACTGTTAGGTATGATGCTAACTGTGGGTTTTTCTAGATATTTTTTATCAAGCTGAGGCAGTTCCGCTCCATTCCAAATTTACTGAGAGTTTTTTTCATGAATGAGTGTTGGATTTTGTCAGATGCTTTTTCTTAGCATCTATGATATAATGATGTGATTTTTCTTTTTTGCCTATTGATATGATGGATCATATTAATTGATTTTTGAATTTTGAACCAGCCTTGCATACCTGGGGTAAATCTCTCTTGCTTGTGACATATAATTCTTTCTTCACTTTTTGTATTTGATATGCTAATATTTTATTGAGGCTTTTTGCAGTATAAAAGATATTGGTCTGTAGTTTTCTTGTGATGTCTGGTTTTGATATTGGTATAAGGCTAGCTTAGAGAATGAGTTAGAAAGTGTTTCTTATGCTTCTATCTCTGAAAGAGTTTGAAGAGAATTGGTATAATTTCTTTCTTAAATGTTTGATAGAAGTCACCAGCGAACCCATATGGACCTGGCGCTTTCTGTTTTGGAAGTTTATTAATTACTGATTCAATTTCTTTAATGGATTTAGATCTGTTTAAATTGTCTATTTCTTCTTGAGTGAGTTTCCACAGATTGTGTCTTTCAGGGAATTGGTCCATTTCATCTAGGTTCTCATATCTGTGGACACATTATTCATAATATTCCTTTGTTACCCTTTTAATGTCTATGGGATGTCTAGTGATGTCCCTTCTTTCATTTCTGATATTATTTGCATCCTTTCTCTTTTTCTTGTTAGTTAATCTGGCTAGAGGCTTATCAACTTTTTGGATCTTTTCAAAGAACTAACTTTGGATTTTGTTGATTTTCTCTATTGATTTCCTGTTTTTAATTTCATTGATTTCTCCTCTAATTCTTACTATTTCTTTTCTTCTGCTTACTTCAGATTTAATTTGCTTGTCTTTTAGGAGTTTCCTAAGTTGGAAACTTAGATTATTGATTTTAGATCTTTCTTATTTTCTAACATGCATTCAATGCTTAATTTCCCTCTATGTATTGTGTTTGCTATATCCCACCAATTTTGATAAATTGTGTTTCTTTGTCATAGTTCAAAATATTTTTTACTTTCTCTTGAAATTTCTTCTTTGACCTGTGTGTTATATTTAAAAGTGTTTTATTTAATACTCATTATTTGAGGGTATTTTATAGTTATCTTTCTGTTACTGATTTCATTGTTTTCTGAGAGACATTTTACGATTTCTATTGCTTTTAATTCGTTAAGGTATGTTTCATGGCCCAGAATGTGGTCTATCTTGGTGAACATTTCATGTGTGCTTGAGAATAGTGTGTATTCTGCAGTTGTTGGATGAAGTGGTCTATAGATGTTCATTATATGAAGCTGATTAATAGTGTTGAATTCAACTATGTCCGTACTGATTTTCTGCCTGCTATGTCTGTACATTTCTAACAGAGGGGTGTTGGTATCTCCAACTATGGTAGCAGATTCATCACTTTCTATTTGCAATTCTATGAGTTTTTGCCTCACATAGTTAAAAGATAAGAGTTTTGATTTTACCTTCAATTATTCCTTCCTCAAACCTTCTTCTTTCTTGACATAGATCTGAATTTATAACCTGTATTATTTTCCTTCCCTCTAAAGAACTTCTTTCTTTTTTTTTTTCAAAGATTGGCACCTGTGCTAACATCTTTTGCCAATCTTTTTTTTTTCCTCCTTCTTCTCCCCAAAGCCCCCTGCTGCGTAGTTGTATATTCTAGTTCTGAGTGCCTCTGGTTGTGCCATATGTGATGCCGCCTCAACATGACATTATGAGCGGTGCCATGTGCATACCCAGGATCTGAACTAGCATAAAGAATTCTAGGTTGGTGGGATTTTTTTTCTTAACACTTATATTTCACTCTACCCTCTTTTTGCTTGCATGGTTTCTGAGAAGTCGCATGTGATTCTTGTCTTTGTTCCTCTATGAGTAAGCTGTTTTTTCCCTCTGGCTTCCATTAAGATTTTTTTTGTCTTTGATTTTCTGTAGTTTAAAAACGATATCTCTAGGTGTAGTTGTTTGGCATTTATCCTTCTTGATATTCTTTGAGCTCACTGGATTAGTGGTTTGGTATCTGACATTAATTTGGGGAAGTTCTCAGTCATTATTGTTTCAAATTTTATTCTATTCCTTTTCTTTTTTTTTTTTTTTTTTGAGGAAGATTAGACCTGAGCTAACATCTGCTGCCAATCCTCCTCTTTTTGCTGAGGAAGACTGGCCCTGAGCTAACATCCATGCCCATCTTCCTCTACTTTATATCTGGGACACCTACCACAGCATGGCTTGCCAAGTGGTGCCATGTCTGCAGCCGGGATCTGAATCAGTGAACTCTGAGCCACCAAAGCGCAATGTATGCACTTAACTGCTGCGCCACCGGGCTGGCCCCCTGTTACTTTTCCTTTTTATTCTCCTTCTGGTATTCCCATTACATGTTACACCTTTTGTAGTTGCCCCACAGTTCTTAGATATTCTATTCTGTTTTTTTCAGTCTTTGTTCTCTTTGCTTTTAGAGGATTCTATTGATATATCCTCTAGCTCAGAGATTTTTCCCTCAGCCATGTCCAGTCTACTGAAAACTCATCAAAGGTGTTCTTAAATTTTGTTACAGTGTTTTTGATATCTAGCATTTCTTTTCAATTCTTTCTTAGGATTTCCATCTCTATGCTTACCTTGCCCATCTGTCCTTGCATGCTCTTTACTTTAACTATTAAAGCCCTTAGCATATTAATTATAGCTGTTTTTAAATTCCTGGTCTGACGATTCTAATGTCCCTGCCATGTCTGGTTCTGATGCTTGCTCTGTTTCTTCAAATTGTGTTTTTTGCCTTTTGGTATGCCTTGTAAGTTTTTCTTGATAGTGGGACATGACGTACTGGGTAAAAGGAACTACTGTAAATAGGTCTTAATGTGGTAGTGAGGTGTGGGCAGAGGGGAAGTGTTCTATAGTCCTATGATTAGGTCTCAGGTTTTGTTTTGCTTTTTTTAGTGTGTGAGGAAGATTGTCCCTGAGCTAACATTTGTGCCAATCTTCTATTTTTCATATGTGGGTTGCCACCACAGCATGGCTTGATAAGTGGTATAGGTCTGTGCCCAGGATCCAAACCCATGAACCCCAGGCCACCAAAGTGGAGTGTGCAAACCCAACCACCAAGCCGCCAGGCAGACCCCAGGTCTCAAGTTTTTAGTGAGCCTATATCTCTGGACTTATGGACATTTGAAGTTCATAAGCCTTATGCTCTGGACTTGTGAACTTCACAAGAATTTTTCAGTTTTTTTCTACTCCTTGAGATGGGAAAGAACAGCTAGAGTGAGCTGCAGTTGTGTATTTCCCTTCCCCCATGAGGAAAGCTAGGGCCAGCTGGATGGGGTATTTTTCTTCTTTCTGGTCAGTTAGTCTCTGATAAGACCCTAGAAGGCTAGGCTCTAGTTAACTTGTTTCCCCTGAGAACAGGCCTTGTTAAGAAAAACGAAAGTGCTCTGGAGTATTTCAAAATGGTTCCTTTCCCTCCTCTTCCCAGAAGCTTGAGGGGATTTTTCTCTAATATTTCCTTTGGGAACTTGGCTGAACACCTTGAGGTAAATCTCACAATGTTTTGGGGGCCCACTTATGATTGCGTCACCTGGAGTTTTCAACTTTCATTGTTATCCACACTGAGCCTCCAGCAACGTGTTGACTACACTTCAAGTTTTCTCACTCCAGCACTGGTTCCTGGCGTGGTTTCTGCTTGTAAGTCTCCGCTCAGGTAAGCCATGGCTCCCTGTTTCTGTCGTCTGTCTCTCCAATCCTAGGAGCAATGATTTACCCTTTGTGCTCCCCTTTCTTATGAATCCATGAAGAGTTGTTCATTTTTCAGTCTTTTAGCCATTTACTTATTGTTAGGAAAGAGTGGAAACTTCCAAGCTCCTTACAGGCAGAGCCAGAAACCAGATATCTGGCACCATGTTTTAATTTTTAAAATATTCATTTCCAACTTACCAAAAATATATTAATTTCTCTTATTAGATAATTATGGAGTGTGATACAAAATTGTGTATCTTTTCTCATTTATGTTTATACTTACATGTAAATATAAAATTTTCATTTATAACACACACATTGCAAAGAAAATTACAATGCATCATTTAAATTTTCCTTAGTAGTACTTTATGCATTTATATATACATTCTTTTATATTTATTGTGCTTCTCATGCATTAGAGACATAATGAGAAACACAAAAATAACAAGACAGGGCAATACATGCAAAACATGAAAAATAAGGATTTTACTTTATAAAAGTACTTTATAGAGTAGATGATGATAACTTATCTGGGAAATACTGCATAAAAATATACAGTAAAATTCTTAATGAGAATGCTAATTAAAGGAGAACCCTATTTGTAACACAACCAGTTCATCTCTCAGGTTGAAAATGCCATTGGAATCATATTTGCTTCTTCTAGGAGGGCTTTATTTAACTCAGCTATCCTGGGAGCTTTGAAAAGTTTAGCTAATAACTAACAGTGATGTTATAAATTGGTTATTCTGTGGAGGTATGGACATCAGGGTATATACAGGCCATAAGAAATAAAACTCTCTTTCTCTGGAAAATTGCCATTCGGTCAAGGATATTAGGGGGAATTCTGTGCATCTTGGAAGCATAGAATTTCATGGTTGCAATATGCCATATTCTATGAAAGAAGAGAAGTGCCCTTGAAAAAGGTTTGACAAATTATCGAGTGTTATTAAAACAATAAATCACTACCTATAGTCTTTGAACATTTCTTTTAACCTTACACTCAGGCCATTCTCTTTCTCATAACTTTCTTGGCTATTTATCTTCCCGATACACCAAAGACCCGTATTTGAATCATGTGAGTATCACCCTGTGATGAGAATATCCACCAAATACTTCATCATCAACTGCATTTTCTCAGTGGAAATTCAAGTTTGGCCTTTTTGTTGACTAAAAGAAAACTTTTACTATATCAAGTACATTCAGATGTGATTAAAAAAATTTCTTTTGAAATAATGGAGAATGAATGCCTTGCTTGAAAAAGAACATTACCTATAATCCATTTAATCACATTTAAATATTTATAAAACACAATTGTAAAGTAAAGTAGATATTTTATCACAAAACCATGGCCTGCTTAGATTATGGATTTTGTTCACAACAAGATTCCCAAAACAAAGTGCTTTACAGCCCCAAGCCATTATTGCAGCCAAAATAATTACTGGTTCTAGCTTCTGTAAAATTTAATTTAATGTACAAGATCTTGTTCACTTTTTCTCTTCGCAATTTCATTTGATGAAGCCTAGTTTCTTTTCTCTCAGCTGCCTTTGCTTTCCTATCAATTTTAAGTTTATTTCCCTGAGCTTCCTCTGCTGTCAAGAGAACTATATTGTGCACAATTATTCTTCAAAATAGACAGGGTCAACCACTGTTTCATTTGTTATCATGGGTTATGAATGCTGATAGCTGTCTTCTCTCATTGTTGCCACTAAGAACCTCAATGACTGAGGAAATCTCAGGGCCACAATGGACTCTGAAGGACCTTTAGCTCAAAACCCACTGCCTCACTTACTTTAGAAGTGAATGTTTTATGAAAAGACAACCTAACAATTGGGAGAAGATATTTGCAAACCACATATCAGATAAGGGGTTAATATCCAAAATATACAAAGAACTCATACAGCTCAACAACAAAAAAACCAACAATCCAATTAGAAAGTGGGTAAAAGATCTGAACAGAGATTTCTCCAAAGAAGATATACAGATGGCCAACAGGCGTATGAAAAGATGCTCAACATCATTAGCTATCAGGGAAATGCAAATCAAAACTACAATGAGGTATCAGCTCACTCCGTCAGAATGGCTATAATTAACAAGACAGGAAACAACAAATGTTGGAGACGGTGTGGAGAGAAGGGAACCCTTGTTCACTGCTGGTGGTAGTGCAAACTGGTACAGCCACTATGGAAAGCAGTTTGGAGTATCCTCAGAAAATTAAGCATAGATCTACCATATGATCCAGCTATTCCACTGCTGGGTATTTATCCAAAGAACTTGAAAACACAAAGGCGTAAAGATACTTGCACCCCTATGTTCACTGCGGCATTATACACAATAGCCAAGACTTGGAAGCAACCTAGGTGCCCATCAAGGGACAAATGGGTAAAGAAGATGTGCTATTTATACTTGACGGAATACTACTCAGCCATAAGAAATGATGAAATCCGGCCATTTGTGACAACGTGGATGGACCTTGAGGGTATTATGCTGAGTGAAATAAGTCAGAGGGAGAAAGTCAAATACCATATGATCTCACTCATAAGTAGAAGATAAAAACGACAAAAAAAAAAAACACATAACATTGGAGATTGGACTGGTGGTTACCATTGGGGGAGGAGGGGGAGGGCAAAAGGGGTGATTAGGGGCACACGTGAGGGGATGCACTATAATTAGTGTTCGGGTGGTGAACATGATGTAATGTATATGGAATTTGAAATATGATGTACATTAGAAAAAATAAAAATTAAAAAAAAAGAAGTGAAAGTTTTAATAGAGAAGAATTAATTCTTATATACTTGAGACCATAAAGCCAATAGCAGATCCACAGAAAGAGGTAGACGTGGCTTAGCTGCAACATTTCTGAAACACATGTGTGTTTTACATGACAGTATATTCAACATTAAACAACTGTGTGAAGTGGTTTCCAAGCCATATATACATACATATATACGTAAGTATATATGTATGTATATACACTATATATGTGTGTGTGTATGTATATATACAGTGAAATAGGGTGAATAATAGCAACAATCTGCTTGAAACAATTTGGAACTATCCCCTTTAGTTCCAGACACTCTGATTGATGAGGATTTAAGAGAGATGTCAGTAAACTTTGACTTATTTAAGAGAAAATAATTGGAATAATGATTTGGAATTATATCATGTGAGATATGTTTCCAAAGATTTGGAATAATTAGCCCACAGTGAACTAGATCTGGGAAGATAAGTCTTTAAATATTTGAAAAGATGACATCAGGAAAGTGATTGGAATTACCTTGTATATTTCATTTCATTTAGAAATGAAAGTGTAGCAGGGCTACAAAGACAATTTTAAACTCCATATAAGGAAATATATTCTAACCATCAGAATTTCACCTGGATATAATTTCATATATGATTCTATCGATCTACACATCTGTGAACTGCTAAATAGCAGGCACTCTTCTAGACCCTAGAAGTAAATCAATAAATAAAACAAAATGTCCTTCTTCTCTTAGAGTGCATATTCTAGAGCAATTCAGAATTCAGTGGCAATAGTAAGAGATAACCAGTTCTAAGAAAGAAAAAATATATCCCCAAATGGAAAATCATCATTCTATATATTCAAACAGACTAGAAAGCCTTCTAGACGATATTTCATATTTGTACTGGATTTTTGGTTATTAACCCAGCATCATCACCAAAAATTTTTAAGACTTCTCAATTACAGAAGTGTTGGGACCTATGCTTGCCATAACTTTCTTAGCTTTATGATTCTAGCTTAAAATCTTCCAAGAAGAAGCCATTATTTTCCAGAGATGGTGGCAGCCACATTTGTGGGACAACTCAAGATATTTGCTTCTTCAAGCTGAGCCCTTGTGAATTACCTGCTTTGCTGCTGCAGATTGATATCGTTTGTCAAAGCTTCTCAAAGTTGATATTTTCACTAACAAATTAAGATTCTCAGTGATAGTAGTGTCGCTAACCTTCGCTCCCAGAGCTCTTTCAACGATTAAATAAATATCTATTCCTATGTATTAAAATCTTTAGCATTTCCAATTAATAGAAAGTCTTCTCTATTCCTAAATGAACACTGGCTGATACATCTCTAACTACCAGAAATGATTTCAGGGGAAAAAATAGTCAAAAATGAAAATCTAGAATTGGTTCTCTATTCTGTTTAGATTTGAAGTCAGTAATGGCAGCATTGACATTGAAATGAGACAGTCATGGACTCACACTTCAATTCCAAGACCTGAGCCAATTCAAAACCCATATCTCCTTGAAAGACAGAGCCAAGGAACACTTCAGCAATGATCTTGAAATACTGCCACAATTACGTAGTATAACAATTTCTCTCAGTCTTCCTCAACAGGACCTGAACCCAACTGCTAGAGTGAATTTGTTTTGGGGAAAGAAAATAAAAAACTTTTCAGGGACTACTTGGCACTGCCTCTGAACTGAAGTTAATTCGTTGGCACCAGAAACACTGCTCTGGCTCACCAGTAAGAGTAGGGGCTATTGGTACTGAGATGATAAATGGATGTTTTGTCTTGGTCCATTTCAGAGCTTACCTGGTAGGTCACATAACTTACTCTGTGGTTCTGTGGTTTTTCTGCAGTTCTTAGATGCACAATATGAACAGATAAATTCCACAACTGTCAGAATTCCCACATTAGTTTCATTAATAAATGAGCTGTGGGCAATCAGGATGGAAAAAGCTAAGTACAAGTCCCTGGAACTCCCTCTTCCCACCAAAAGATTAAACCAGAAGTTATACCACATCCTGGAAGACATGCAGAGATTAACATTGCAATTAAAGACCTGGAAAATACAAAAGAGGATATTACATTCCCATTCCCAAACTCCTATTTGGCCTGTGCAAAAGAAATACTGATCTTAAAGAATTAAAGTGAGTTTTCAGAAACCCCTTCCAATTGCCACTGTATTCCAGATGTAGTTTCTTCACAAGAGCAAATTAATACCTCTAATAGTAGTTGATATGCTTTTATTAATCTTGAGAATGCTGTTTTTTGTTTTTTGTTTTCATCTTAGTGCAGAGTTACATTAGCTCCCCACCTCTGTCATAATCTAGTCTTTAGAGACCTTACTTTTCTTTCCATTACTCAAAATCTCATTCTGATCCACTGTACACTGTATTGATGACCTCATGCTGATTGCACTTGGTGAGCAAGAAAAAGAAAATATCTTAGAAACCTTATTAATATTTATGTGTGCCAGAGAGTGGGCAATATAGTCTCCCAAGATTTAAGGGGCTATCACCTCAGTGAAGTTTATAACACTCTAGTGGTCTGAATCATGTTGAGATATACATGACAGTGAAAGACAATTATGTTGTAACTTGTACCCTGTAAGACTAAAATGGGGAAACGATACTTGGTGGGTCATTTTGGATTCTGTAAGCAATTTGTACCACACATTTGAGTGTGTTGCTTTAGTTCATTTAAAGAGCAACCTGGAGGGAGAAAGAATTGGCATTAATGGAAGTCCACACTACCACAAAAGGTCCTTTATCACTTCGTCATGTGATCCTGCAAATCCAATGGTGCTTGAAATATTTATGACTGATGGGAATAATGTATGAGACCTCTACATTCCCCAATAGGAAAATTAAAGTGTATTCCTTTAGGGTTTTGGTAGAAAGGCATGCCTTCTTCATTATATAACTTTTCTTTTTTTGTTAACATCCCCTAATAAACAATGAATCCTTCACCAACAAGCATCAAGGTACCATGCATCCTGAGATGCTCTTCACATTGTCTGACCCAACAAATAATAAAGCTGGGCATGCAAAAAAGTACATAGCTATCGTGTGGGAGTAATCAAGATAGCTTTAGAACAGATTCTAGAGTCACAAGTAATTTGCATGAAATATGGCTCAAATTTCACTTATACCACTCCTGCTTCCACACTCCCTACCTGTAACCACATGGGCAATTATCTATGTCCAATGGACTTGGAAAGGCAATACTTGGAGTTGTTTTCAGATAGTTCCGCATGATATTTTGGCTGAAACAGTATAACTTCCCTGTAGGGAAGGGATATATTCCCAGTGAACAGGGCTTAACGTAGTGGATCTGATTATTCACTTTGCTTGGAGAAGAATTGATCAGAGATATGGATCTACCATAATTCATGAGCAGTTGATAATGGTTTGGATGATTGGTCACAGACTTGAAGAAGCATAATTGAAAAATTAGAGATCTGGGATAAATACATGTGCATGGCCTCTTGAAAGACAGAGCATGATTGTATCCATGTCCCAAGTAAACATTCACCAAAGGAAATCCACCACAGAGGAAGCTGTTAGCAATCAGATCAACAAAAATAATGTTTTCTGTGTATGTTACTCAGTCTCCTTCTCTACCATCCATCTCTTGAAGAATGGGCTTATGAATAAGTTGTCATTGTAACAAAGGAAAATGTTATAAATGATCACATCACTATTCTCTTATTATCACCATGGATATTCTGGTTGTAACTATTACTGAGTTTAAAAAACAAACGAAAAAAACTGCCAACAATAGAGATCAGTGCTAAACTTCTTATATGACAGAATTTTCCAAGGGATATTAGCTAGCTGGTTCCCTTGGGGAATTAAGCCATATAAGGAGTTCAGCAATAGCATGGCTAGACTATACGGGCTGAAGTTTTTAGCTGATTTTAATTTAATAAGAAAGCACTAAAAGACTCTCCAAAGAATGCCCTGCCCACACACAGGTAGGACCAATATTTGTGTAGACGTTTCAGAACCCGATAGAGGCAGGGCCTATTGACACAGAGCCTTCTGGGTACCCAACTGAGTAAAGAATAATGATAAACACAGATGCTGAGAGCAATAAGAACATGGAATGAATGCTGAAAAAAGGAAAATACAAATCCAAACACAACCACATATTGCAGAATCTAGCAATGTAATAGCCATGGATATTTTCTTAATTACTTGACAAGTACGTATTTATATATAATCAATTGATTTTTCCCTTCCCCATTGCCCTCCTACCTAACATCAGAGTGAATTAATAGTAGCTATACTACATTTCAGTAAATGTTAAAATATGAAGGAGGACTTTTATCAAACTATTATTAAACTATTATTATAACATTAAAATAAATTATTTAGAACTCAGATACCAATAAAGAGGCATTTTAGACAAAAGAAGGTAGGTCTTTGGTTGCATTAAGAATAGTTACATCATCTCAGGAATAATGCTGCTTTTTCTTGAGAGATTAGATATGATTAAAGAGGGTGTGCATATATGCTAAATTTATAAAGGATGGACTGTGCTGGTTTGCATAGTTTAAGTAACATCTCTTCTCTATCACAGAGGAGGAGACAGGAACTCTAAGTTCCAGAATGCCCTTTTGGAACTTATCGTTTCCAGGTTGAAGTTGGTAATGAGAAGCACTCCGATAGATGCCTACATTAATATATTTGATAAATATATGCTTAATATGTATGCAACTATTTCAATAGTTTGTGCATACTGTAAAATATATATTGTTTATAGTGTTTTAGATTATTTCCATAAGTGCTATTTTTGCAAGGTATCTCATGTAGTCCTTTATCTCAAAACTATTTCCATATCTATCTGTCTCGAGGTATGTATATCCAGTTTGTGGCTTCTCACTGCTGCACAGTAATCTATAGTATGTATCCACCAGATATCACTTTCCTTTTCCTCTATTGATGAGACTTAGAGATGTTCCAACTCATTGCTATCACAAACAACCCATAATAAACATCTTCACATGTATTACCTGGAGAAAATATAAAAATATTTCTCTGGGACATTTACAAAAATTACTGTGTCATATGGCATAGCTCGAACTCCGTGCCACTTTCCTTCTCTTATACTTCTCCATTGCAGAGTCTAGAAGCTACAGATTGTGTTTTTCAGAATCTCATCCAGTGAGAGTTCCAGATAGGCATCAAGTTCTGCCAGTTACAGGCACTGAGGAGATTTGGAAGGTTGAAATAAGTCAGAAGGCAACTTCCTGCCTCTTGTGTCTGTTTTCTACTGAGACACTATACAGTTCATTTTTCCTTTGGGCCTCTATTAATAAAAAAAGGGAGTAAACTAGACATTGTCTAATATTTTTCTGTTTCTAAATTTTCCTGGTCATTATCGATATGAAAGTGGATTTTTTTTACAGTGTGAAGAGAATTTGCACAGTGAGTTTGGAATCCGTGTGGGCATTTCTAAGGGTCCTGGAGTGTAGCATTGCCTTGAAAAAGCCAGGGCCTGTCAGATTGTAGACTTGGAAGTCTCATTTGTCATCATTTGTGTAATGGTGGATTAATCACTTGGGGGAAAAGTTACATTAAACAAGCTCTCAGAAACTAATACATTAAAATCAGAATGCCAATGCATTAATTTAAAGTAGAACATATAACATGATTCTTGGGTTCACAGTCACTCCCTCTAGGCAAAGTTGTATGGGAAGTTAAATTAAAATCAGAATATTGCTTCATACTAGATAATCATAACAACGGTAGGAAATAGGTTGTACAATCTTTATGATTAATGTCCTCAAGCCATGAACACTGGATGTACCCATCTCCTTTATACTGATCGATCTACTCTATAGCCTGGAGACATTTTCATGAGTCTGGTCTCTTTCTTCCCCTGGATAGTGATGGACAGACACTGCCAATTTGGTCTGCTTAGATTGCTAGACTTAAAAATCGTGTGCAAATCATCTTCCTTTCATAACATGTTCTATCTTCTGAGAGAATAGCTTTCGTATACATACTGAGATTTTTTTAGTTAAAATCATGATCCAAACAGAATTATTATGACTCAAAAGACCCTAAAGAGTATAGTCAGTTTCCCTCTAAGAGATATTGGGTGTTCATTCCTGCTATATGCTTGGAAATGTGCCAGGAATATTCTACGTGTTTAAATAACATTTGTCCAATGACTGAATTTATGGTTTCTTCTTTTTTTTTTAAACCAGATTATGGACTTATCACTAACATGTTGATACAAGCTAGTTTTATTCTTTAAGAGTAGTTTTAACTTTAGATGTCTGGGTAATTTCTAGTAGCTCCAGTGCCATATTAAAATGAGATTTTACTTTGGTAATATATGAGGCAATAGAATTAAAATAAATGATGTGCAACGCTATTAAACAATGAAATTTGTTAGCACTTTATAGTTTTAAGACTAATTATACGTATATAAAATGATTTGAAGTCACTTATATTTACATAGTCAAATTAGCTCAGGTAACATAATTTTAAATTATTTTAATGCATCTCTTCTAACACTTAATATCATTTATATAAATGATTCTTCTAACATTCCAGAATAGATATTTAATCCATAGCTTTGAATGGAACACAATTGTAAATAAAGTTAGACCTTTAAAAGCCTTAAGAACTAAACAGGAAAAAATGCTCCATTTTCCTCCCCCTCATCTACGTATTACAAAATGCAAAACTTCATTATATATATGCTGAAATTAACATCACTTTCTTATACATATTTTAATTGAAACAATGGATAATTCATCAAAGCTGAATTTCTCCCAATTTTGCATGACCATACTTTCCTGATGTCATGAGCATGAATTTAATACCTCTAAGGGGTAATCTTTTAAAGGATATTATTTAATTGATTCTTAATTTATGAAAAGAAAAGTTGACTATATTAAATATTTTCACATGTTCTGATTTTGTGACACATTTCTTGAAAAACTGTTATACCTTCTCCTTCTTTCCATGTCCCTTTGTGACTGCAGACTTTGTGTGTGTGTGTGTGTGTGTGTTAGTTTCTTCCCCCTTTTTTATTAAGATGTTTCAATTTGCCTTTGTCTTACAATCTCATTGTTGAGCACTCTCTATGGTAAAAACATCTATCAAAGTTTTTTAAATGCCTCGTTTTCCTCAAATAAGGTCTGTTGGGCTTTCTGGAGGCAGGATTTTTTGTTTATTATCTTTTTTAATATTTGATCTTTCACAACTTAACAAGATATCATCTACTGGCTATTTTAGAGTGATTGATCAATTAAGATCAAATGATAGCATACTGAGACAGATAGGCGTAGATTCCATCTTTGGAATTTGTATCCTACCAGTTCAGGTAGGGAAAAAATTTGTATGTATTATCTAACAGTATAATATTACCTACATTCACATAATTAAGTCAAGAGAGTCATTTACATATTTTTGCATGCCTTACTTACATAAATTTATTCTGGGAATAAGTCTAACATTCTTAAGATGTTGTTGGTGGATTCTATTTGCCCTACCAAAAAACAAAGTTTACTTGCCAAAAAAATAAGATAAAAAATCATCTTGGTGTTAGAAATTCACAGTAGCAAAAATATCAGGTGAAATGAATCAAGTGGTAAGGTTATACTTCTGGCTTCATTACCTGTCATTTCTACACCCCCCCCCCACCTCCCCTTTAATCACTTACCTAACTTAGACCCCTCAGAATGAATTTATTAGGATTAGCAACAATAGTTCTGGTGCTTATGTTGGGTTGCAAGGAAAGGATATAACCTCTAGAAATATAATTGTTTTAGATATTTCATGATTCATTATTTAATGTTTTTATATAATTGAACATTTTTTCTTCAATCAGTAATCATGTTTTAGTTCAGTTGCTGACCATGGAAAACGTCCTTTTTAATTAATAAATTTAAATGTGGTTTTCACAGCCTCTTATCTTTCTCATTCTGTCTTCCATCTATGCATTTATTGAAAAGAAGTAAGATACGTATAATGCAAATTAATTTCACACCACACTAGAGCTGTTAAGCCAGGTATTCAAATTCTTTTCCAATTCAAATGCATTCTAAAGCTTAAAGTTATTACTGGTAATGAGTAATTTAATTTACTTAATTTAATTAAACTATATTTAATTCAGTTACACGAAGACATTCTAGGAGAATTTGAAAATACGTATGATGATAATATCCATGGATTTAAGAAAAATATTGTATCACAAATATGCTGCATTATATTGTGGAATCACTGAAGGATAATGGCTCTTGAATCCTGAATGAAATTCTCTCAAAGATGATGATTAAAAACAAATCATACAACAAAAAATGAAGGGTAAAATTAACATATAAAATATGATTTTACATTGAACAAGAAAACCTGGATGACACTTAAAGCTTACTGCAAAACAATATCAACAGAGCACAAGGGAAGCATTTTTTTTCCCCAAAGGAATAAATTAAAAGTCAGAAAAAATCTCAGACAAAAACTTAAGGAAGTCAATGTCTGCCTGCTTTCTTTTTATTTCTTCTCTATGAATTATGCATGGTGGAAACAATACCATTTGCAAGTTTCTATTAGGTTCCACTATGTAGTGGGTTTTTTTTGACACACATTATTACCAAAGCTTATCCATATGCATGGAGATAAAAATTTATAATGGCTTTTCATTCTTAACTAAAGCTTACACATTGAGTTTCTCAGAGGCAGGGAACACTGGGGCCACTTATGAATAGTGTGGTGTGCTGTGGCTATGGGGCCAAAGCTTAGAGTGCAGGCAGCCCATTCTCCAGACACTGAGCTACTTGGTTCCACTCCATCTGCTAAAGGCATTTTATACCCAAAGGCTTTGGGGGCACCCTCTTGATGAGCTCACAGAGTGAACAATCAAAGCCTTCATTACGTGTTTTAAAAGGAGAATCTCCTTTCCCAAACTTTCCCACGTCTCTATTCACTTCCTGTTTTTGTTTATTTTTGGACATTTTTTCCCCACCCCTTATACAATTATTTAGTGCCTGCCTGGCTTTTTCACGTATTGACTTTTTCCCTTCATACACTACACTATGCATTCCTCTTTTTTTCCCCATTATTCAAGTATCTTACTCTCACCATATTGCATTTTTCACTTTATTTCCTTTGCCTTCCTTATTCTATGTCTTCTCATTCCCCTTTATCCTTATAATCAGGTTCTTATTTTCAAATTATAAGTTTAATTTTTGTTCATTGTGTCATCTAAAAAATTTTAAAAATTATTTTTCTCAAATAAAATAGTAAATAGAGCCCTGACACTCTTGTCTCTGACAAAAATGGGTGGATTTAGGAACATTGTAAACTAAAGAAGTGAAATAGCAGAGAAAAAAGTGCTTGGTAGAAAAAAAAATTAACAGACATAAGGTGAAAATAGGGCTATTCTGGGCAATATTCCAGAGGTAACAATGGATAGATAGATAAATGTGCATGGGAGGAGGACTAGAAGTCAGAATGAAAATTGAGTTCAAATTTTTTGGCCTTGGGAGCAAAAGTAATGACTGTGTGCAGAAACTGTTAAGAGAAACTGTAAGAGAAATAGTTAAGAGACACGAAGAGCAAATTTATTTGAATATTTTGAAATGAAGACTGAAATTATTTAAACTAAGGAAATGTCCAAAGAATGGGAAATTAATACATTAGAAACAAAAAATGTTATCATCCTACATTCTCTGGTGATAGCAAATTAAGGTAAGGGAAATAATTTATTTATGGAAATACACCTCTCTCTCAATAGCTTACGAGGAGTCGTAGACTATAAAATCTATTTTACACGATATAATCTAAAACCACTAATCATAAAAATGGCTTCATAATATACAAATCTTTGTAAATCATAGGCAAAGAGAAAACATATTGATTGTCCAGAGCCTAAAAGGATACTGAGATTCCGTGACACTTAAAGAAAACAGGAAGATCATTGATACCAACACAGATTATAGGTCATTGACCCTTTTGTCTAGGAAGCAGAGTAACACCCAAAGTTACACCTTATCCTACTGACACCACTCACCTACCGGTGAAGAACAAATACATGTTTCTCAGACTCTGCTCATAAAGGCCCATGCTCAGGAAGATGTGATAGTCAACACAGGAAACTAAACTTTTCACTGGAGACCTTTGGTGTATTGTTCTCCTTTGTCTTAATTATTACTTTTCTGTTAAATTAGATTACAAATCACTCCTGTGTCCATATAACAAATGTTTCCATAACATAATGTACTATTCCATCACTTAGGCTGCATACTTTCACATTTATTTACCTCTTTAAAAATTTCAATAATCACACACAGGACCCTTCTGGAAATAATCGGCATGAGCAATGACCATTTTACACACACACACACACAGATTGGATCCAGTATTCCAGAATACCGAGTATCACGTTGTTTTGTTGCTGGCTCATTAAGGTTGTCAAAGAATTTTACCCTATAGAGAATTTGTCAGGATAGAAATTCATGGAGAAAATTGCGAGAAAAACATTACTTTTTCAAGAACTATTGAAGAAGATATCCCTTTATTCTTTTATGTTTCAGGTACAATGCTTAAGATAAAAGCACAGAGAAGAACACATGAAAAACTGTAAGACTCACAGTCTAGAGAAAGAGACAGATATGTAAATAAATAATTTAGAGTCAGTATAAAAAATGCTAGAATAGCAACACTGATAACATGATCTAACCACAGAAAGAGGCCAGCTAACTCTGATGACTCAAGAAATTCTTTGTAAAGAAAAGTATGTTTATTATGTGTCTTTATGTAAAGAGTTTTGTTGAGATATAATCGACATATTAAAAGTTAATCCATTTAAAGTGTACAATTCTGTAGTTTTCAGCATGTTCATGCAATTGTACAACCATCACCAAAATCTAATTTTGGAAAGTTTTCATCACTCCACAACAAAACACTGGACATTTTAGGAGTCACTCTCCATCCACCCACCCCCTAACTCGAAACAAACACAAATCTATTTTCTGCCTGTATGGATTTGCCTATTTTGGCCATTTCATATAAATAGAAACATGAATAAGTGGTCTCATTACTTGTTTCTTTCATTTATCATAATATTTTGGGGGTTATTCTATGTTGTACCATGTATTAATGCTTCCCTTTAATGGTCAAATAATATTTCATTGCATAAATATATCACAGTTTGTTAATTTATTCAATAGTTGATGGAGATTGTGTTGTTTCCTCTGGCTATTGAGACAAATGCTGCTATGAACATTTGTGTACAATTTTTTTGAACACCTGTTTCCAATTCTTTTGAGTATATATCTAGGAGTGGAATTGCTGGACCATATAGTAGTTCTATCAGTAAGCACCAAAACTGTTTTCCATAGCACCATTTTAAATGGTTACCATTTACATATATGCTTCAATTTCTTCATATTACTTGCTAACATGTTTTATTGTCTGTCTTTTTTATTATAGCCATTCTAGTGAGTGTGAAGTGATATTTCATGGCTTTGATTTTGCATTTATCTAATGAGGTTGACCGTTTTTTTGGTGCTTATCAGCCATTGGTATACCTACTTTGGATAAATGTCTATTCAAATGTGTTATTTCTTAATTGGGATATTTATCTTTTTATAATTGAATCGTTGAGAGTTTTTTATATAGTTTCGATTCAATGGCCTTATCACTTTTAAGTTTTGCAAATATTTTCTCTGGTACTGTGGACTGGTTTCCACTTTCTTGATGGTATGGTCAGAAGCACAAAAGTTTTTAATTTTGATGAAGTTCAACGTATCTATTTTTTCCTTTGTCACATGCACTTTTGGTGTTGTATCTTAGAAACCATTGCCTAATGCAAGGTCACAAAGTTACTATATGTTTTCTTCCAAGAATTTTAGAGATTTAGCTATTATATTTGACCCATAATCTATTTTGAGTTAATTTTTCTGTATGATGTAAGGAAGAAGTCTACTTCATTTATTTTCTCATGTGAGTATCCAATCATCTCAGCACTATTTGTTGAAAAGACCCATTGAATTGTCTTGAAACACTTGTCAAAATCAACTGATCAAAAATGTGAAAATTTCTTTGTAGACTCTCAATTCTATCCAATTGATCTAAATATCTATCTTTATGCCAGTACCACATAGTCTTGATTACTATATCTTTGTAATAAGTTCTGAAATTGAGAAGTATTAGCCTCCCAAATGTCTTTCATTTTCAGGATGTTTTTTAGCTACTCTAGGCCCCTTGCATTTCATATGAATTTAGGATCAACATGTCAATTTCCACAAAACAAATAAACAAATATACAAGCAGCTGGAATTTCGATAGGGAATGCATTAAACATGTAGGTCAATTTAGAGAGTATTGTCATCTTAACAATTTTGTCTTCTGGTCTACGGATATGGATATTTTTATATTTACTTAGATCCTTTTTAATTTCTTTCAACAATGTTATGTAGTTATCAGTGAACAAGTCTTGCACTTATTTTGTTAAGTTTCCTCCTAATTATTTTATTCTTGTTTATGCTGCTGTAAATGAGATTGTTTTCTCATTTCATTTTTGGATTTTTCATTGATAGTATGCAGTATTTCAATTACATTTTTAATATTGATTGTATATCTTGTAACTTTGGTGAACTTGTGCATAAGTTCTAACAGTGGACTTCTTAGGAATTTCCATATACAAAATCATGCCATCTACAAATAGAGATAAATTTACTTCTTCCTTTCCAATCTGTATACCTTTTATTTATTTTTCTTGCTTAATTGCCCAGGCTAGAATTTCCTATAATGTTGAATAGAAGTGACTAGAGTGGACGTCTTTTTCTTCTTTTGGATCTTAGGGAAAACGTTTTGAAATTTTTTCAGTTAGGATGTTTACTGTAAAGTTTCAGCAAATGACATTTTTCAGTTTGAGGAAGTTCCCTTATGTTCCAAGTTCGTTGATTATTTTTATCACAAATAGATATTGTCATTCTGCAAATGCTTTTTCTGCATCTATAGACATGATCAAGTTTCTTCTGCCTTTATTTTATTAATATGGTCTATTGCATTGATTGATTTACAGATGTTGAACGAAGCTGGCATGCCTGGGATAAATTTCGCTTATTCATGGTCTGTATTTTTTGTGTTGCTGGACTTGATCTGCTATTATTTTCTGAAATACTTTGCATCTATATTCTAAAGGGATATTGGTCTACAGTTTTCTTTTTTTGTGATGTCTTTGTTTGTTTCTTGTATCAGGGTAATATTTGCCTCATGAAAGATTTAGGAAGTGTTTCCTCATCTTCTATTTTTTGAAAGAGTTTCTGAAAGATTGGTATTGATTATTATTTAAATGTTTAATAGAATTCAACAGTAAAGACATTGGGCCTGGATTCTTTGTGGAGAGGATTTTGATTACTAATTCAATCTTTCTACTTTATACAGATCCATTCAAATTTTCTATGTCTTCTTAAGTCAGTTACAGGTTTATTTCTAGAAATGTATCCATTTCATCTAAGTTATCTAATTCATTGTTCATACTATTAACATATAATGTGTTTTTTTAATGGAAATTTGAAACTGATGTCTTCTCTTGTATTCCTGATTTAAGTAATTTGAGTATTCTTATTTGTTTTCTTGGTTAGTGTAACTAAAGTTTTGTCAATTTGTCAACTATTTCAAAGAATCAACTTTTGCTTTTGTTAATATTCTCTAATGTTTTGTTATTCCCTATTTCTTTAATTTCTGCCCTATTCTTTATTATTTCTCAAAGGATTCTGAACCCAATTTGATGTTGTGGGACCAGTTCCAAACTGTGGGGGTGTGGGGAGGTTTACCACACCAACAATCTACTCAATTCTGACACTATCTACCTGGAGAGAGCGTCAGATCCCACGGGTTACGGGTTCAGTCCTACAGGACTGCCCCCTCCCCACTTCAGACACCAGTTGCAAGTCCAGATTGCCACCTTTGCTTCTGAGGTTTCAACAACTCCCTCCTGGGGTTCAAATAATTTGCTAAAGTAGTTCAAAAAACTCAAGAAACATTTGCTTACTAGATCACCAGTTTATTACAAAAGAATGTAACTCAGGAATAGCCAGATGAAGAGATGCATAGGGCAAGGTATGGGGAAAGGGTATGGAGCTTCCAGGCTCTTCTGAGTGCTGTACTCTTCCCAAATCCTCATCTCCTTCCCTTCCATCCTTTCTCTTCCCAAATCACATTTCCATGAACCAGGGACAGCTTAGCAAATCCCACTTCTCTGACACCAACTAAAAAGGTCTTCTGAGACCCAATTTCCAATGTGTGTGTGTTAGGGGCAGGGAGTTCTGTGATTGAATGAGCAATTCTCCAGACAACAGCTGAGTGTTATACAATTCAACTTAATTCAGACACTGTCTACCCAAAGACAGCATCAGATTCCACAGGTTAAGGACTCAGTCCCGCAAGATTGCCCCCCTACACCTTCAGATGCCAATCACAAGTCCAAGTTGTTACCTCTACTTCTGACTGACTAGCTATAAATCAGAGGTTCCCACAACCCCCTCCTTTGGTTTGATTACATTACTAGAGTGGGCCACAGGACTCAGAGAAACATTTTATTTACTAGATTACCAGTTGATTATAAAAGTGTATAAGTCAGGACAGTCAGATGGAAGAGGTGCATGGGGCAAGATATGAGGAAAGGGCAGGCAGGCCTCTCCAGGCACACCACTCTCCCCAAATCTTAACATGTTCACCAACCCTGAAGTTATCCAAACCCTGTCCTTTTGGGTTTTTATGGATGTTTCATTACATTGGCATGACTGATTAAATCATTGTCCATTGGCAATTGGTTCAACCTTCAGCCTCTCTTCATTCCTCAGAAATCAGGGGATGGGACTTAAAGTTCCAACCCTCTAATCATGATCAGTTTCCTTGGCAGACAGCCCTCATCCTTAAGTGCTTTCAAAAAGTCATCTCATTAACAGAAACCCAGTTGTGGTGGAATAGCTGTCTTGTCATGAATAACAAGAGACCCATTCCACGTTTATGACTCTTAAGGGATTTCAAGAACTGAGGACAAGAGACTAACTATTGTAACAAAAGATTCTCCCATCGTCTTATTGCTCAGGAAATTCCAAGGGTTTTGGCAGCTGTGAGCCAAGAACTATAGATGAGACTTGTATTATGACCTAGAACATGTTCTGTCTTGGAGAATGATCCATTTATAACTGAGAATAATTTGTATTCTACAGTTCTGTTTTCTGTAGGTTTCTATTAGATCTACTAGGTTTATAGTGTCAAGTCTTTCATTTCTTTTTTGATCTTCTATCTAGTTATTCTATCCATTGCTGAAATTCAGTTATTGACGTTTCCTGTTGTCAAGTTGTCCGTTTCTTCCTTTAGTTTTCTCAGTGATTCTACACGTATTTGAGTGCTTTCTCTTTAGGTGCGTATATGTTTACAGTTATAATTTCCTGATACTTAAATTCATTTATCATTATAAGATATCTCACTTTATCTATGATAACAATTTTTGTCTTTGAATCTATTTTACCTTATGTTAATATAACCACTTCAGTCTTATTTGATTACTGTTTGCATAATATAATTTTTCAACCTTTTTACTTTGAAACTATTTTGTTTTTGAGTATAAAGTGTTTTTCTTGTAGACAGCATATAGTGAGTTTATAGGGTTTTTTAAATTAATCTTGCAAATCTCTAACTTTTTATTGGATCATTTAATCCATTTACATTTAATGTAATTATTGATAAAGTAGGATTTACATCGTCACTTTAATACTTGTTTTCTATATTTCTTATGTTTTATTTTGTTGTGCTTGTTCCTATATTTCTCCATTATGATCTGCTTTTATGTTTGGGGGCTTTTTGCTAACATTTTATTTCTCTTATTTATTTTACTTTACTTTTTGAGTTATTTTCTTAGTGATTGAGCTTAGCATTACAATTTGTATCTTAGCAAATAAGCAATCTATTTCAGATTCATACTAAAATAATTAAATTTAGATTAAATTAAATTAAAATTTATACAGAAATTTTGTTCAATTATATCTCCATTTTTCTTCTCCTTTGTGCTATTATTATCAAAGAAATTACATCTTTATACCTTATAACCACATCAACAAAGTATTATAAATGTTGGTTTATATACTTATCTTCTAAACCACACAGAAAAAAAAGAGTTGCGAAAATATATACTTTACTGTGTTTTATAATTTCCTATGAAGTTACTCTTACCAGTTCTCTATATTTCTTTGTGAGGCTTTAATTATTCTTTAGTGTTCTTTAATTTCAGTTAGAAGGACTTCCTTTAGAATGTCTTCTAGAGTAGATCTGCTAGCAATTAATTCTCCCATTTTGGTTTATCCGATTATGGCTTAATTTAACCTTCCTTTGAAGGATAATTTTACTGTGTGTAGAATTCTTTGTTGACAATCTTTCTCTTTCAGCACTTTGAATATGTCATGTCACTGCCTTTAGACCTCTATGGTTTCTGAAGAAAAAATCTGTTATTTTTTGAGGATTCCTTGTATGTGATGAGTTAGTTTTCTCTTGTTGCTTTCCAGATACTCTCTTTGCCTTGGTTTTTGACAGTTTGACCATGCTGTGTTTATGCTTAATATAGATTTCTCTATTTTTTAAAAAACTTTGATTTTTCAGACCAGTTTTAGGTTCATAACAAAAGTGAGAGGGAGATAGATTTTTAAAATACCCCTTGCCCCTACAGATGTATAGCCTCCTACATAATAAACATCACTCAACAGAATGGTATCTTAGTTTTACCCAAAGTCCTCAGTTTACCTTAAGGTTAACTCTTGGTGTAGTTTATTTTATGAGTTTGGACAAATGTATAATGACATAGATCCATCATTATAATATTATACAGAGTATTTTCACTGGCCTAAAACTTCTCTGTGCTCTGCCTGTTCATCCGTCCCTGCCGTCAGCTCTGGAAATCACTAATATTTTTATTGTCTCCATAGTTTTGCCTATTCTAGGATGTCATATAGTTGGACTCACACAGTTTGTAGCCTTTTCAGATTGGTTTCTTTCACTTGCAATAAAAAATCTTTGATTTTCTGTAGTTTGAAAATTATATTTCTAGGTGTAGTCGTTTTGGCGTTTATCCTTCCTGATGTTCTCTGAGTTTACTGGATCTGTGGTTTCATGTTTCACATTAATTTCGTGGAAGTTCTCAGTTATTATTGTTTCAAATATTTCTTTTCTTCCTTTGTCTCTTTCTTCATCTCTGGTTTTCCCATTACATGTGTGCTACACCTTTTGTAGCTGTCACTCAGTCTTTAGATATTCTACTTTGTCTTTTTTTTCTTTGGCTGTTTTTCTTTGCACCTTGGTTTTTGAGGATTTTATTGATATATCTTCCACCTCAGAGATTCTTTCCCTAAGCATGTCGAGTCTACCCATAGGCTCATCAAATGGGTTCTTCATTTCTGTTACAATGTTTTTATCTCTGGCATTCTTTTCTGGCTCTTTCTTTGGATTTCTGTCTTTCTGCTTACATTGTCCACCTCTTCTTGCATGTTCTCTACTTTCGTCCATTAGAGTCTTTAGTATATTAATCATAGTTGTTTTTAAATTCCTGGTCTGATCATTCCAGCATCATTGCCATATCTGGTTCTGATGCTTTCATTGTCTCTTCAAATTGTGCTTTTGACTTTTGGTCTGCCTTGGAATTTTTAACTGATTGCTGTAGTAGGTACAGTTGTACTGGGTAAAAGAAACTGCTATAAATAGGCCTTTAGTAATGTGGCAGTGAGATGTGAGATGAAGGGTTCTATAGACCTGTGATTAGACCTCAGTCTTTTAGTGAGCCTATGCCTCTGGACTGTGAACTTCACAAGTGGTTCTCAGTTTTTTCTTCTCCTCTTAGGTGGCGCAGGATGGCTGGAGTGGGCTGCAGTTGGGTACTTTCCTTCCTCAGGTCATTTTGGCTCTGATAATACCTCAGCATGTTAGGATCTGATTAACTATTTCCCCTGAGGAAAGGCCTTGTTAAGAAGAACAGAGTGCTCTGGCATATTTCAAAATGGTTACTTTTCCTCTCCTTTTGCCAGAAGCAGGAGGGAACTTTTCTCCAATATTTACTGTGGGAATCTGGTCAAATTCCTTGAGGTAAATCTCACAACATTATCAGGCTCCCCCAGGAGTTTTAAACTCTCAGATTTCTACACACTGAGCCTCCAGCAAGTTATCAATAACAATTCAGGTTTTCCTACCCTGGCTCTGGTTCCTGTGTTGGTTTCTGCTGGTGAGTCTCTGCTCCAGTAAGCCATGACTCCCTGTATTTCAGTCTGTCTTTCGAGTCTTGGGGCAATGATTTGCACTGTGTCCTCCTCTCTCTCACAGATCCAAGGAGAGCTGATTTTTCAGTCTGTTCAGCTTTTTACTTGTTATTAGGATGAAGTGGCACTTCAAAGCTCCTTCCTTACATGAGGGACTGAAACCAGAGTCATCATGGAACTATTTGGTTTTATCCTGCTTGGAGTTTGTCCGGCAGGGGATGTATAGATTAATATTTTCATCAGTTTGGACTGTTCATCCATTATTTCTTCAAACATTTTCCCAGTGTCTTTCTTTCTCTTCTTGTTCCGGGGCTGCTGTTATACATATTTGGCACATTTAATGGTTTCCACAGGCCTGAGTTTCTGTAACTTTTCTTTATACTTTTTAAATTCTTGTTCTCAAACTGGATAATCTCAATTGATCTATATTCAAGTTTGTTTATTCTTCGTTCTTACTGTTTAGATCTGCTCTAGTGATTTCACTGTAGTGAATTTTCAATTTTATTATTGTATTTTTTGATTCCAGAATTTACATTTAAGTTTTTATATAATTTATATTTATTTATTCATACTCTCTATTTCATGATATATCATTATCACACTTTAATGTAATTCTTGATATGTTATACTTTCATTACTTCAACATATTTATATTAGCTGTACTGCCTCTCCATCTGGTCAGACTTTTTTGTTGTTGTTTTTATTGTTTTTGTTCTCATTATAGCTATTTACTTATTTAGTGAATTTTCTGGACTAATTCTGTAAAGTATATTTCCTGTAGTATGTGGCCATTGAATTTTCTGCTCAAATATTTTAGTAGTCAGCTAATGAATAGTCAGAGATTTCGTTAATTTACTTAAACCGATATGCCTCCCATCCTTTGCTGACAATCTCTAAATGTTTATTGGGGATTCCTTCAATGCTTACGAAGATTACAACTTTGCCTCCAGGTCAGCCAGTGCTGAGTGATGGAGGCTTTCTCATATCTTTTCTGGTCACGGGCACAATCATGTACATGTGCACAATCTTTAAGATATCCATGAATATTTCAGAGCAATTCTAAGCTTCCTGTGTGTATAGTCATTATAAGTTTTCTCAAGGCATCTGTGTGACCCAACTGTATTATAGCTTCAGGCAGTTGCAAAATTAAACAATTGTCCCAAATTGTTTGTTACAAATATCCTTATCTTTTTCTTGCAGAAACAACTCTGTCAGTTCAAATAGTAACAATTTTCTGCAATGGGGCTTTTCTAGAGAGATGTGAGAGAGGCTAAGAAGTTTCAGCGCTCTGAATATGGGCTTTATTGAGGAGATCCAACCGACTCATTGGTTGCAAGGTGCTGGTTCAAAACTACCATGGAGCTTGGAAAGGGTTATGACAGGGGTACATGAGTATGGTAAGTCAAAGAGCACCAAGCCCCTGTTTTTGCAAAGGTTTAGTAGTCTTTCTTGAATATAGACTACTTGGACTTTTGCAACCCTTTAGTTGTTCTTTAGTTTTGAGAAGTTAATTTTACAACTGTCTATCAGGGGTTAGATACCTAGACCTATGGAATGGACAAGACAACTTAGAAGTAGCCCCACAGAAATATGGCCAATTGATTTATGATATAGGTGAAAATATAATTCAGTGGAGAAATTATAATCTTCTCACCAATATTGTTTTAGTTATTGGATATCTTCAGGCAAAACAAATAAACCTCCACTGAAACTTCACACACAAAAAAACACAACATGTAGTATTGACTAAATGTAAGATGTAAAACTATAAATTTAAAATCTTCAATGGTAGAGCTTGGAAAAAGTTCTTAAACTAGATACTAAAAGCATAATCCATAAAAGGAAAATAAGAAATTTGGCTTCATCAAAGTCAAAAACTTTTGAGCTGAAAAAGACTGTTAAAAGGATGAAAAGACAAGCTGTAGACTCAGAAAAAGTACTTGCAAGCCATATATCTGACAAGATGCTTGTATCTAGAATATATAAATCTCAGAATTTAACAGTTAAAAAAATCCAAAGAGAACATACGGATGGCATATAAGCACATGAAAAGATCTTCAACATCACTGGCTATTAGGGAGCTGCAAATTAAAATTACAATGAGAAATCACTACACAGTTATTGGAATAGCAGAGGGTGGTGAAGTGGGAAGGGAAATGTGACAATACTAAATGCTGATGAGGAAATGGAAGACTGGATCTCTTATATATCTCTCATATATTGTTGGTGGGAATATGAAATGGTACAGCCACTCTGGAAAAATAGCTTGGTAATTTCACAAGAAAAGAAATATACCTTTGCCATACAATCCTGTATTTTACTCTTAAGCATTTATCCCAGAGAAATGAAAACTATGTCCACACAACAACCTGTACACAATTATTTGCAGCAGCTTTATTTATAATACCCGAAAACAAGAACCAATCAAAATGTCCCTCAATAGGTGAATGTTAAACTGTGTTACATCTATACCAAGGAATACAACTCGGTAGTAAAAAGGAATGACATTGATATACACAACAACTTATACAGAGCTCAAGGACATTACGCTGAGTAAAAAAAAGCCAATCTCAGAAGATCATATCCTATATGATTTCACTTGTACAATATCCTTTAAATGATAAAATTATGAAGATACAAAACAGATTAGCGGATTTCAAAGGTTAGGAATGTTGAGGAAAACATATAGTGTAACTATAAAGGGGTAGCATGAGAGAGAGCTTTGGATGATGGAATGGTCCTGAGTTTTGATTGTGGTTGTGGTTACACAAATCTACACATATGACAAAATGACATAGAACTATAGTCATACAGAACTATAAAAACACATTCCTGGTTTTGATATTGTGCTCTAGTTATGTAAGATGTAACCATTGGGGAAAATTTTGATAAGTGTACACAGGACCTCCCTGTATTACTTTTGGAAATTCCTGTGAATCCACAGTATGTTTTTTTAAAAAAAGAAAATGGTCATAATCCCTTGTTGAGGTTCTGAATGCACAATAGTTTTCTAAACCAGAAACAATTAACTGAAGAACTCTCAAACACAATGACAAGTCCACATAGAAATGATTCTCCCAGTCTATGCCAATGGGACCTTAAACTATTTATTCAGATAACAATACATTTGTGGAAAAGGGACCCATATAATTTCTGGACCATCTGATATGAGTTCCTGGTTGATAGTGATACCTGGAGACCTGGAGCATCATCATTGGTCTCTCATCAAAGAATAATCATAAGGGAACAAGGTAATAAATGGAGTTATGGCTTAGGTCTGGCTGACATTAGATTTGTGGACATACAGAGTGGACATTTTCATAGTCCCAGAATGTATAAATATATAATTTATACATTTATCCAAATGTATAATTGGATTGCACATACTTGGTAGTTATATATACATAACTATATATATATAGTTCAAGAACTTTCATTATAAGCAAAGCCGATTGGAAGACTGAAAATTTCCTCCATCCCCAGCTGAAATAGAAAATAAGAAGCAATATAAAATTCTGGGAGAAAAGACAGAAATTAGTGCTACCCTCAAAGATCTAAAGGGTGCAAGAGTAGTGATCCCTATCATTTAATCCATCTATCTGTCCCTTGCAAAAACCAAATGGATCTGGAGAATGGAAATGGACTATGGAAAAATCAACAAAATCAAACACCCATTGTGGCTGTTCCTCTTTTGGTTTCTTTGCTAGAGCAGAATTGACATGACCTCAGATACACGATATACCGCTACTGATCTGGAAAGTGCATTGTTTTCCATCTTTATCAGAAAGGATGATCAAAAACATTTCACATTCAGCAAGAATGGAACATGTATATATTTATAGCCTTATACTGGGCTCTCTCTCTTTGCAAATACATATTCGAAAGAAATTTGGATCAGTTTGGCATCCTGCAGAATATCACACTGATCCATTGTATTTATGACTCTACAGATTTCATAGGATAAGAAGAAGTAACTAATATTTATGAGTACTTGGTAAAACATTTATACTCCAGGGAGTGAGAGATAAACCTTATGAAGTTTCAGGTATCTATTACATCAATTGATTATGTAGGGGTCCAGGAGTCTGGGTATGCCAGATTATCCTTCCAAAAGAAAGGTAAATTGTTTCATTTTAACCCTCCTACTACAAAGACTACTGCACAATGCCTGTTAGAATGCTTTGGAATATACCTGAGAATACTATTCCAACCCATAAACCAGGTGACACAAGAGACTTCCAGGTTTGAGGCCTAGAACGGAAATTACTTTAAACAGGTCCAAACTGCAGTGTAAGTGGCCCAGCAGCTTGGGCCATAAGATCCAGCAAATCCTATGCTTTCAAAGTTTTTAATATTGGGAAAAGACACCGAGAGAAATTTATGGTAAGCCCCAATGGGAGAATCACATTGCATATCCTTAAAGTTCTGAAATAAATGCAGGTCATCTGTAGTAAAAAATTATAAACATTTGAAAAAAAAAGTCCACTGGCAGGCTACAAAGCCCTGGTGAAGATAGAATTACCACAGTACACCAACTGACCATGCAGTCAGAATTGCCTGTTATGAGCTGATTTCTAGCAGACTTACATATTCGTAGTCATAAACTTGGACAGGCTTAGCAGCAAGCAACCATAAGTTAGAAATTGCATCAGGAATCAGGCATGAGCAGGGCCAGAGGGCACAAATAAGCTGAATGAACAAATACTCCAGACTTCCACGTCATCTCCTAATGTTGCTTACGTGCCTGCCTATTGAATTCATGCCTATCAAAACAAGAGATTGGTCCCTTATGAACACCTGAGAGGGAAGCAACAGCCTAAGTGGTTCGCAGTGGATTAGCTTAGTGGGTTGAAACCAAAAAGGACAGAGGCCACAATACAACTCCACCAAGAGATGACGTTGAAAGATAGAGGTTGGTGGGAAATTCTCTCATTGAGGAGAGCTTTAAATGTTGCACTCAGTTATCTATTTCATGTGGAGGAGATGACAGCCTGAAGTGAAAATATACACACACTCACCGGTAGTAAATGGCTTGACTGCCTGGTCAGGTGTCTGAAAGGAGAAATATAAAAAGATCAGAGGAAAGAAGCTCTGGGGTAGAGATAAGTAGACATATGAAAATGGGTTTTATAGTGAAAATATTTTTATTTCATGTTAACACCCATCAGAGAATATCCAACACAGAAGAGATTACTAAACAATAGAGTAGACAAATGATTCCAACAGTTGATGTCAACAAACTTCTGTCGTTGGCCACCTCAGTTTTGGCACAATGGGATCATGAACAAAGTTTCTATGAGGCAAGAATAGTAGCTATACATGGGTCCAAAAGCATGGGAGATGCTTTTGCATCTTGTCAGGGCAGTCTTAGCTACTGCTACAGCCAAATGTCCCACCTCTCAGTAGCAGACACAAAAGCTGAGTTCCTAAGATGGTACCATACAAAAGAGACTAACTATCCATTTAGTGGCAAGCTGCATATATTGCACCCCTTCCACTGAAAAGGGGCAGTGATTCACTTTGACAGGAATAGACGCTCATTCCAGGTATGGGTTCGTCTTTAATCTGCAAAGGGTATCAACCAACACCACTATCTGAAGGTGAATATGTGATCCACAAACATGGCATTGCCTAAAACCAATAGACCTTCTTCATAACAAAAGTGGTATGGGAGTGGGCATATGACCTAAGAATCCACTACTCATTTCAAATACCGTAACATCCAAAAGCTTCCATATGTTGAGCAATCAGACAGTCTGTTGAAGGCACAGCTCAGGCAATAGCTTAGACACAACACTTTGAGCAGATGAAAAATCACCTTCCAGTATATGCTTTAAATCAACAATTTTTACATAGTATTCTGCCTCCAATAGGTAGAAAACAAAGGGCTGGGAACTAAGTGGTAGAAGCAGGAGTGACCTTGCTTATGCAACTTTCAATGACCCATTGAAGGAAGGTTTGCTTCCCTACAAATCTGAGCTCTTTGAGACCAGAGATCCTGATTCTCAAATGGGGAATATTTCCATCAGGAAAGCATCAAGAATCCCACTGAGCTATAAGTTACGGTTGCCACCTGGGCAATTCAGGCTTTTATTGCCATGGAATTAATTGGTAGGAAAGAGATTTGCCATCTTAACATAAGATAATTTACTTTTAACATCAAACAGAATGGTAATAAGGGCTGCTGTTATACAACGGGGGAGAAAGAAATATAATAGAACTCAGAAGATCCATGCGGGCACCTGGTAGTACTCCCTTGCTCAATATTGGTGGTGAATAGATACATGCAGTAGTTACAGACAAAGAAGGGCATGGTGATCAAAAGCTCAGATCCCTTAGAGATGAGAGTCTGGATCATGTCACTTAAACTAACACAGATACTGACAAAAGATGAATAGAATCTAGAATGGATGTGAGAGGAATAATAGTGTAATTTTTGGCCCCAAGACCAGCTGTGACAATGTAGTTATTCTTTCTCCTGGTAACCTGCCTCTTGTAAATTTGCACTGCTAGAAGTCTGGAGTAGGCGATAAGCTGTACAGAGGGAAGACTACACTTGACACAGATGAGCCACACAGATCCATCTTCAAGACTGAAATCGGGAATGGTGTCACAAACAGCCTTCAGCTGTCACTTCTCTGCAATTTTCTTGGCTGAACAGAATTGTCTTTCCCAAGGTCCTGTTCCCATCTTGGAGTAGCTCACATCCAATGACCGTCATGAAAATAGCCCATACTAGCGTGGTAATTCCTTTAGGTGTCATCTGAGACCTTCATTGAGACTGCATCACTGCCCTACTCCCTCTGGCCAATTCTGTTCCCGTCCCTTCTCTTTCACAGGTGATGATCCCAAAAGCACCCCTTAATAAACCTTCTCCATGTTGATCCTTAACTGGAGAGTCTGCCTGAGGAACTTCCTTATAGAGATGCTTTCTAAAAGTGCCATTGAGCTTAATAGGACGTTCAATTTCAAATAAACCCTAATTATCCTTCCTTTCTGTCTTTCCTGTATATAAGGAAGTTCAAATAATTAAGACACCATTTTAATTGATGCGACCACTTCAAGATTGATCAAAAACTCTATTTTGAGAAATCAAAATAATTTTATGAAGTCATAAAATGAAAACAAAAGATTATATAAAATGAAGCTAATTCTTATTTTTTGTATGAAGTTCAAATTCCAAGTTGAGTTTTATTACCCACGTAAAGCAACCTAAAATATGAACATTATATTTAAGAACTGGGGTATCATAGAAAGCAATAGAGCATTGGGGTTCAGAAGAGGAGATACTAATAAATGATGTGTGTGTGTGTATGTGTGTGTGTGTATAGATACATTTTCTTACAAAATAAGGGAATGCACAGATTTTGCTTTCTTGTAGCTTGTGATTCTTGTAATTTGCCTACTTGCTTAGTAGACTTAGTCATATTCTGAATATGGGTACTGTATTCAAGTCAAAT
Organism: Equus asinus; assembly: GCF_041296235.1. Classification (NCBI taxonomy): domain Eukaryota; kingdom Metazoa; phylum Chordata; class Mammalia; order Perissodactyla; family Equidae; genus Equus; species Equus asinus. Next base: position 68,807,566 of record NC_091798.1, read on the forward strand.
TAAATTGTATTAACATTCTTTTTAGTAGATTTATATGAAATTAGTATTGCATAAATGTTCAGTTAACCAAAATAAAAGAAGCATATGAATAATCTAGAACAAACAGATAAGGACAGATTTTTTCACATTTCTAAAATGTGAATATTAAACTTGAAGAAAAACATTGTATTTTTCCACCTCTATTTCTTCCATAGGCAAATCCTCTATTTGAGTTAGGCAAAGCGGAAATGTGCTAACCATATATGTGAGTCTCTTGTCGTGTATTTACGGATGTTGTGAAGCACAATTTCATCATTTTACTAGAGACTATCTGTTTTAAGATCCTTTCTCATGAGCACAAGGGAAATAATAGGTATTTAGCCAAAGCACAACCTATAGTTGGAAACTTCCGCCACACAAGCATTTCGTGCCAGGATCTAACATTTTTTTTTTGCTTAAAGGGAAAGCAATGGTTTTTCAGAAATATCATTGCCTTCTTACTTTTAAGTGGAAAGCTATGAAAATAAACAAATACTCTATCCCTCTGTCCTTCTTTCACATATTTCTTCCATGCTCTAAATTTTCTCCTTCTAAGCAAGCCTTCAAGGGCTTACTTAAAAATACCTTTTTTCTCCTCATTAACAGCACATTTTTGTGGATTACATAGCTGCTTTTATTCAATGATTTGTTGCATCTTATGTATTTTTATCCATTTGATTTTTGCCTTTGAAAAAACATTTAGTAATTCAGCAATTATCTGAAAATCAGAAGTTTCAGGAGCATTGGTTTTGTCCTTAATGAGCTTTTTTTTTAATGCATAAAAAACGTTTTCTTTACCATAAGAACTTATTCTGTATCATTTTTTAGTAAAAAAATTAATACCTCTAGCAAATTGTCACCATTAGTTTCATGAACCATACTCCAAAACGTAAGCCTTATGGTTCTTACAATTTTTCAGGACCAGGAATATTTCTGTGAAAATTATCATCGATTTCATTCTCTTTAGAATTTGTCATTAATGTGACCATTTGATATCAAACAAGGACATAATAAAGTTTCATCATGCCTTTTATCAAGTATTTTAGTTCTTTTTCATCTTATCAAATGTCAATATTAGTAGAAAGAATTTTTTAATTTAGAGTAAAAGCAAATTAATTAAATAGTTTAATTTATCCCAAAGCAAATGAATAGACACCTTGTTGGGTGATAGTGAGAACTGTAACCATCAGAACTGAAATCTACTAATTATGTAATTGGCTAGTATTTATCTTTCCTAGTAGATTTCAGTTTCCATGAGGATAGAGACTGTATTTCTCTTGTGAATTTATGCTTTTTTCAGGACCTAGCACAATGCCTGATACATACATTGATATAGACACAGATTTAGATATAAATATTTGGATGTATCAGATTTATACACTGCTGTTTCAGTGAAGGGTAGGAAAAAGGGAAAGAGTAAAAGTAGTTACATCCTGAGGCAAGATGGGACCAGGGTACATAATTGTCCTTCTTCTGACCAGCTATGTGAAAGCTTTCTAGAAAAATATAAGACTTCAGAAGTAATGTTTCTAGCAAACAGGAAAAAGAAATTGAAAGATAGAATATATTGAGAGCACGTACACTTATTTATAAAGGATAATATAAAATATATTGTCACTGATTCACTGAGTTTTTAATAAAATGGTGTAATTATGTTCCTTCCAAAGGATCTAACCATTTATAATTTTGAGAATAGACTTATGTGTATACATTATATATATTTTTCTCCTTTGTGTACCTCATATACCATCCAGTTGTGGTTCTATGTGTGTGTGATGTAAGCATCAGCAGCATTTTATATCATTATGTAATCAACATTACACATTTAATATGGAATCAAATATTTCTTGAAATGTAGCATTGGGTCCTATATAGAAGCATGCAAGATAGTTTTTGTTGTTGTTCTTGTTGATGATGATGATGATAATATTCATGTGTACTGATTAAAAAAAATCCCACCCCCAGTACATTCACTGTTCTCATTAGGATACCAAAACCTTAGAATAACTACACAGGGTCAGGATGCAAACTGTTTGGCATGATTATATCAACTGTGAACTCTGTGCCAGTCTTGGAATTTGAATCTACTTCTACAGTGGTTGCTATGGTAAGTAATTGTGAATATTCTTTTGCATATTAAATGAAAAGGAAGTTAAATAATATGAAGTGCATAAAAATGATTACAGAGATCAAAGCTAATGTTAAAGTTCTGGGGCATCAAAATAGAGTTTGAATAGGGATTGATTCACTGGGTTATTTTAACCCAAAGATTTTCCTCCGGTTTACAAAGGAGTCAGAACTATGCTTGTGCCCACTGTTTAAGTAACATATACTGACAACCATAAGTGAGAAAAGACACCCAAGACATAGCCATTCTTTCAGAGCCTCAAAAGAGTGGATCTCACTAACACAATATAGGAGAGGAGAGAGTGAAACTACAGAGGACCAAAATGCCAGGACCACAGTGTATGACTAGGTTTTCAGGAATCGTTTCTAGATATAACTCAGATTCTGAAACTTTCCTCAAATAACAAGTATCGTCTTCAATCGTCCTTTCAAGGTGGATTGCAACACTCACATACTGGCCATTATAATCACAGAATCAGTGTGTATTTATCTTATATTAAGTCACCTAGTCACTGTCATGGCTAGTCAGCCACATGCCCCATCCTGAGGCCAGGGCCTATTCACCTAAAATGACTAAATGGCCAACATAAAATGAGCATGTAGGATGTCTTCAGGAAAGAAGGTTTTCAAAAGTGATGTATTCCAAAATCCATTATTGTCACTAACCTAATTTCCATTCTCAAGTCTAGCTTTGTAAGCAACAAAAGAGATTTTTTTGGTGTGTGTGAGGAAGATTGGCCCTGAGCTAAAATCTGTTGCCAGTCTTTCTCTTTTTACTTGAGGAAGATTGTTGCTGAGCTAACATCTGTGCCAATCTTCCTCTATTTATGTGGGACACCCCCATAGCATGGCTTGATGAGCGGTACTAGGTCTGCACCCAGGATCTGAACCCTCAAACCCTGGGCCACTGAAGCCCAGCATGTGAACTGAACCACTACCAGGCTGGCCCCTACAAAAGAGATATTTTGATCTCTTTCCTGGCTATATACATTTATCATTTAATTAGATTCAAATTATGAAGGGTAGATGAGAAAGAGTAATATATCAACTCCTTCAAACCTGAGTAATATATTCAAAGATTTTACCCCATATACTTCTTTTTATAATTTTGACAATGTTCAAAACTATGCATTACCTCCAGTTTCTTAGGAAATAAGTAAAATATTTCAGCAGTCTTCACATTTCAAAATTTTTCCTTTTAATATTCCATGCTATCATTGCATATTGCAATACATAAATGTATATTGGTAGATAGATCACATATTGGTAGCAATATGCAACTGCTATATATAAATATATGTATAGTATATAAATATATATTGATATAATTGTAATTTCACTATTTTGTATTTCTAATTTATTGAAGAATATTTTAAATACAGTTAAATGGACAGATAAAAAGGATGCAGCTTGATGGATTTTGACAAACATATTCCTCTATTTAACCCACTGTCTAACCAACATGTAAAATATTTCCATCATCTCAGAAAACTCCTTTGTTCATGTTTCCAATAATCCTCTTTTTAACTTTAAATTCAACAACTGTCAGGATTTCTAACATGATAAAGTTAATGATTTTAACTTTCATATAATTCAATCATACAGAATATACACTTGTTATCTGACTTCTTTTATTCAGCATGATGTTTTCAGATTCACTCATATTGAGAATATAAGTAAGCTGTTTCTTTTTATTAGCTGATGATTATTACATACTATGAATATACCACAATTTGCTTATCCATTCTGCTATTGATGGACATTTACGTTGCTTTTACTTGTGTAACTATTATGCACAAAGTTAGTTGTGGAAAATGTTGTAAAGGGCTTTTGTGTATATATATTTTAATTTCACTTGGAAAAATGAGTAGGGATGGCCTTGTTGGGTGGTAGATGTCAATATTTCGAAAATATGATTGTGCAATTTTACACTTTTTCCTGCAAAATATGAGATTTCCAGTTGCTCCACATCCTTGCCAGCATGTGTTTTTTTGTTAGCCCTGTAACTTTTATAATATTAGCTGCTTTGTGAGTGTGAAATGGTATCTAGTGTTGATTTTAATTTACATTTTGCTGATGACTAATAGTGTTGCTTGTTTTCATGAGCTTATCAATCAGTCCTATATCTTCTTTTGTAATGTATCTGCTCAAGTCTTGCTCAGTGTTTACATTTGGCTCTTTTTATTATTATTACGTTATGAGAGTTCATTATGTATTCTGGATACAGTTTGCCAGATATACATATTGCTTATATATTCTTAATTCATTTTCTAAAAGCTGCTTTTGATAAGAAGTTTTTATTGTATATGATTACTGATTTTTTTGTGTGTGTGTCTTGAATAAGAAAACTTTGCCTACATTGAGCCCTGAAGATGTTCTGAGATGATTCTCATGAAAAACTTTATATATCAACTCCTATTTTTGGTCTAGGAGCCTACTTGAATAAATTACTATGTTTGATATGACATAGAGGTTGAGGTTTATTTTTCTTTCCATATATCTATTTATATATTTTAGCAGCATTTAAAGAATATTATTCCCCAGTGAATACGTTTAGCATGTTTGTAGAAAATCAACTGTGTGTCTATTTCTGACCTTTCTGCTATATCTCATTAATTTATTTGTTTATCTTTACATTGATACCAAACTATATTAGATGCTTTCTAGAAAATCTTAGAAGGAAGTCATGTAAGTCATCCAACCATGTTCTTTTTTAAGATCATTTTAGCTACTTGTGGTCCTTTGCATGTCATAAAAATAGTTTTAAACTAATTTTATTGCTATAGGAAGAGTGCTAGCATGTTCACTGGAATTGTAGTGAATCTGTAGGTCAACTTGGAGAGCTATGACATCTTAACAACGTTGAGTGTTTTAATCCAAGGTCATGTTATGCATCTTCATTTATTTAGATCTTCTTTAATTTCTCTTAGCAATATTTTGTGGTTTTCATTTTACAGGTCTTGCATACTTTTAATGAGTTTCTAAATACTTTGTTTTTAATGAGGTTTTTCAATGTTTTTACATTTTATTTCCCAATTTTTCCTTTCTAGCATATGAATTACTTATTTTTATGTTGGATTTGTATTTTGCAACTTTATTAAATTCAGATATTAGTTTTCATGTTTGTGTGTTAAATATTTTTGTATTTTCTATGTACACAATCATATTATCTGCACATGAAAACAAGTTACCTCTTCCCTTTCAATATGTGTGCCTCTGATTACTTTTACTTGCACTTTTAGACTATTTGGAACATTGCACAACAGCAGAGTGTAGAATAGAAGTGGTGAGAAAGGACTTCCTTGCCTTTTCCTGGTCTTAAGGAAAATGCTTGCAAGGGTTCACCATGAAGAATGACGTGACCCATTATTTATTTATTTGTTTTTAGTTTTTGTAGATGCCCTTTACTAAATTGAGAAAGTTCTCTTTTATTCCTGCTCACCAAGAAATTTTATTATTAATGGGTATAGATTTTACTAGGTGATTTTCCTACATTTACGGGATAAGCACTTAACCCTCCTTCAGTGCTTAAATAAGCATTCTTACGATAAACCACACTTGGTCATTATATATTATGAATTTTGAATATTGCTGCAGTTTACTTACATGCAAATTTTATGTAAGAATTTTGTGTCTATGTTTACAAGAAGTATTGGTCTTTAATTTTTCTTATCTTGAGTTATCCTTCTGGAGTCTTGGTATCAGGGCAATTCTGGCCACTTAAAATGAGTTGAAAAATGTTCATTCCTCCTTTATTTTCTGAAAGTATTTCTTTAAGGTCAGCAATATTTTCTCCTTAGTATCTGAGAGAATCCACCAGTAAAACCATTGTGCCTAGAGTTTTCTTCTTGGGTAGATCTTAAATTACAACTCTAATTTCTTTTAGAGACACAGAGTTATTCAGATCTTCTACATCTTGAAACAGGTTTGGTAGGCTATTCTTCAAGGAATCTTCCCATTTTATCTATATGTTTGAATTTATTGGCTTACGCATTAAGTCATTAGGAATAGTCTCATCATTCTTTTCCTGTTTCTAGGATCTGTAGTGATATTCTATTTTCTTTACTAAAGTTGATGGTTTGTGTTTTCTCTTTTATTTTTTTCTATTAGTCTTGATAAGACTTTATGAATTTTATAAATATTTCAAACAAGTTTCATTAACCTTTCTATTACTTTTAAACTATCTATTTTATTAATCTCTGCTCATACATATTATAGTCCTTCTGTCTACATTGGGTTTACTTTAGTCTACATTTGGGGACTCTCAAAGTGAGTAATCAAATCATTAATTTAAACTTTTTTCTTTTCTATTATACACCTTTAAATGTTTAACATTTCTTCTAAGTAATGCTTTAGCTACATTCCATATAATTTTAATTTTTTTTTTTTTAAGATTTTTATTTTTTCCTTTTTCTCCCCAACGCCCCCCGGTACATAGTTGTGTATTCTTCATTGTGGGTTCTTCTAGTTGTGGCATGTGGGATGCTGCCTCAGCGTGGTCTGATAAGCAGTGCCATGTCCGCGCCCAGGATTCGAACCGACGAAACACTGGGCCACCTGCAGCGGAGAGCGCAAACTTAACCACTCGGCCACGGGGCCAGCCCCTATAATTTTAATTTTTTAATTTTCATTTTCATTCAGTTCAAAATATTTTCTAACTTTACTTGCCATTTACACTTGAATACATGGGTTATTTAGAAGTGTGCTGACTCAATTCCAAAGAATGAGTATTTTATTTATTGCTGTTATTGATTTTTAATTTAATTATTTCTGGTCAAAGAATATGCTATATATAATTTCAATTACTTGAAATTTATTGAGATCTTCTAAGGGTCTATATTGGAGAATATTTCACTTGTACTTGACAATGATGTATGTTCTGCAAATGGGCGTAGTGATCTACAAATGTCAAGTCAGTTAATTTGGCTGATTAAGTTGTTCTATTCATTCTATCAAACACTAAGAATGAAGTGTGAACATTTCTAGCTATAATGTGGGTTTGTCTCTTTCTCCCTCTAGTTATGCTTCCTTTTTTTTTTCTTTATGTTGTTTAAAGTTCTGTTACTGGTGCATAAACATATAAGATTATTATTTCTTCTTGTAATTGACTATTTTGCTATTAAAAAACTGCTCTTTTTATCTCTGATAAAATACATCTCATCTTGAGGAATGTTTTGTCTTATATTAGTGGAGCCATCACCAGCTTTCTTATAATTAGCTTTTGCATGATGTACCATTTACCATCCTTATACTTTCAACCTACCACTCTTTATATTCAAAGTTCTCTTAAAAACAGCATGTGGTTGAATCTACTCTCTTTAGTAGTTAGATCAACTATCCCCTCCTTTTTAACTTTTCTGAATATCACCAGAAAGATTACTTTGCTCATTTTTGGATGTACTTCTCTTATTGTCTTGAAACATTGAATTTTAAATATTTGTTATATTTCTCTTCCTACTAGACTAATAGCTCCTTAAAAATAGAGAGTATATCCTTAATTGTATTGCATTACTAGTGTTTAGCATAGCATTTGAAAAATACAGGGTCTCCAATATTAAGTATTGAATAAATGAGTGATATTTCATGTAGATCATGGAATTATAAGATATATGATTAGGTAGGAAGTGAGAATTTTTATCTAATCCTTAAGCTTTTAAATCAGTATACTCTACTCATCCTATGAGGACACTTTAAGCCCCATTAACTATTCATTAAGACAAAAACACCCATCACATAGTTCAAGAATATTCTTTAAGAACTGCTTAAAAAATCTTCATCCCAAAGCTTATTGACATTGAGCTCAGTCTTAAATTAATATTATTAATTTAATGCAATTTAGTTATTTAATTTGATCTGGAAGGCTTTATTTTACCCAACTTATACATTATGAAGATTATAAGCAAATGGGATGTCTTAAGCATAACCAATGCCTGAAGCAAAAGTTAAAAGAATACAGGATTTTATAAATGTATTCAACAAAGCCTAGCGGCCTGGAGTTCAGTCAGCAATAAAATAAACAACCTTGCATGCTAAATAATCTCTCCAACACATTCAATAACAATATAGATAAATAGTTTGCCAACAATTATGGTCATACATAAACAAGAAAAATGTGATATTTTTCTATGATTCTTGTGATTTTGAAATAGAAGACATGGTATTTGAAATAAACTGATCAAATACTGATGATGTTGAAACAATGGTAAATATTTTCAAATATTTGAAAATTTCTAATATGCAACAGAGATTATATTTCTTCTGAACTGTTACAAATTGAAAAAACATGGATAAATACATAGCAATTAAATAAGGTCAAATTTGGGGCCAGAATTGGAAATAAATTTGTATCATCTAGAACTGCCTCACCATGGAATGAAAGCTACTTAGTACGGAGAAATTTCTATCAATAGGGAAAGGCCAAAGATAATTTTCTAATTCACTTACCCATAGTCCTAGAAGAGATCTTTAAACTCTTAAGTCCTCTGAACTCTTTTCCAAGCCCATCATTCTACGTTCAAATCATCCACTTTTTGAAGGAATATGTCACTTTCTCCTCCAAAACGTTAAATTGTATTGATATAAACAATTCACAAAAATTGAATGCCTCCTTTAAAAACTACCACATAAATGAGGTCTTTGCACTACTCACTCATATCCAAATATTTTCTGTCAAGCCACAATCGGATACTTTATGCACCTACTCGCACACTAACCACCACTTCAGACACAAGCTCTTTGTGTCATCAAACTTCCTGAAGTGGCAAAGTGTCTTCTTCACTTTCCAGATTAGAACAAAAACAAGAGATAATGGCCATAACTGTCATTCTTTGTAGCTACATCTCATCTTCAAGCTGTAAATTTTAAGAATGTGAGTTTAGTATCAGTGTCAATGAGAAAACCGCTGCCTGCTTTGGACAGTAAATCATTTCAATGTTTTTAAAGTCAACATGACCTCAGTAGGAAATGTCAAAACTTGCAGTTATTAGAATATTGAGTCATTATAAAATGTTCCACAAAAAGACTCAATAGAATGTTTACAAAGAACAAAACAAAAAAAATTCAATGTTTATATATGCACAGCAGTAGACTTTATTCCTTCCACTAGAATTTAACATTCTAAGCAAGCAGCCATATATTCTTTCAAATAAGAATCAACATTGAAATTGAAATGTTATAGTTTTTCTCTGATTGACGAAAATATCTACCAATATCAGTTATTTCTATCTTCTTCAGAAAATTCTCAAAGAAATTGATCTAATGTCCCTCCTTCCCACAGATTTACCAGCAAATTCCATTGAAAAAATAAAACAAGAAAAAACGCATCCCTGATGTTAGTGACAATTTGAAGGTCATAATAATCTCTGAAGGTCGATTTGTTGAAGCACAGTTCAGTGGCTTTTGCTGTATGCCGAGGTAACCTGGGTGTTTTGTTGCAGCCTGTTTCAATCAGGAGTTAACTTGTGAATAATCAAGAAATACTTCACAAACTTCTAAGTTCCACTTTCCTAATCCAAAGGTGTGATAGGGTGCAGCCAACCGTGGTGATTCGACTTGGAACAAGTTATTATCAGATAGAAAACATGATGATTGGCTGAAAGGTGCTGGAACCTTCAAAGCATTAAATGTTCGACCAAATACAATATGCGCTTTTCCATTTGTCTATTTTCTCAGAATGGATCATTTGTGCTCTGCAGTTGAGCGTCTCGTGTCAAAGACACCTGAACAAACTAAGAAAATAAAAGAGCAAAACTTTCCCAAATTTTGTATCATTCCCATACGATTAGCCAGGCATTAGATTTTTGCCTTTTTTTTTCTCCCCCTATGGAAACTGACTACAGATCTCTCTGACAGAGAATAAGGCTGTGTTAAGCTAACTGCCCGGTCTTTCTGCCTCAGAGAATTCAGAGCCGATTTATGAACAATGAATCTAATGCAGTCTGGCAGAGAAATGGGATTGCAAAATTAAAGATTTGTAACAAAAGATTAGGAGTTAACACAGTGTTGATGTTGAGTTCTTGTATTTGCATATTAAAAGAGGGGCTGTTCTTTTGTTTTTCCTTAGGGACTCTGAGCTTTTTAAGATCACTTACATTCATAAAGAAGAACTCAGTGGGCTCACAGGTCCTCCGAAGTCTTTTTAGTTTATTCGTAGAGTTCAGATGGCATTCTGCTATAAAACAGCCACCCTGAATAATCTTGAAGAGTATTCTGGGTATTAACATGCAAATGAGAGAATCACCATAACTCTCTGCTCTGGTGATTCTTCCCAGACTGTTGTTCTAAAGAGGCTATCTGTGAGGGACTAAAGCATCCACCACTGAGCTTGATTGCCAAGCCTATGAGGTTATCAAGTTCTACGCACGTGTATGGTACTAAACTTTAAAAGTGGCCAGTTTATCTTGTTCATTGTACAGCCTACTGGAAATATTCTGATGTTCAGAGAGCATTAACTGATACACAGATCCATCCAGGGAGACCCTGAAGCAAGAAGAAATTAGACCTTTGCTACAAAATAGGCTACAAACTACCATTAGGTGGCTAGTACTATATACTTGAGGGAATGAATTGATAGCTGACTACCAGCAAGACTTTCTGAGACATATTTTAAAGCAGAACTAATTTCATAGTAAGGACTATTCTTTCCATTTATCAGAGAATTCAGCATGTTTTTGAGTATCTAGGACTTGGTTTGCTGAGGTACCTTAAAAGGTGTATACTATGACCATTTGGGAAAATGAAAAGATGTTTAAGATGAAGTCCAGTTACACATCACTTTCTTTACTATCTAATTGAATTTACCGTAGATTTTAAATACCTCACACTGTTTTCCTCCATGAAATCAATTCCTAGTCATTTTAGTTAATTATTCTTTTTATGTTTCTGAAAGTGATAATACGTAATCTATACTAGCCCCTACCATTTTACTTTCCAGTTTAGAGCACAGAAAGGGAAAATATACATTCTTGCCAATCAATAATAATTCCCATTCATTTCTAAACTAGATTTGCCCTTAAAGCTCCAACATCAGTAGTGGTTAAGAGTAACACAGGGCAGGAAAAAAGAGGAACAAGAGAAGGAAAAGAAAGATAAAAAGGAGGAGGAAAAGAAAGAGGAAAGAAGTAGAATTAGGGTTGAAGAAAGAGGAGGCGTTAAAGAAGAAAACTGGAAAAATTGACTCCCATGTTGTGTTAATCTCTTTTTTATTATTGTCATCATGTTAGTCCCAAAGCAGTACTTTGCTTTTATTACTCCTTTGGCCATATTTCGATGAACTCAATAGACCAGTCTTAATCTACATATTTACACATTTACTACTATAATTCCACATGAATTCTTTGCTATAGTAAGTCAACATTTATCCTTTCTTCTCTCTTTTCCTCTTCTTTCCATTTATTTTTTTAAAAAATCATTTTTTTTGCTATGAAATGGAATTGAAAGAGAGAAGTACCATGACAGAGGTAAAGAGTAACTCAAAGATGAGTAAGATTATTGTTATTCTCAAAGTTTACAAATTTGTAGATACTAAATTATAAATGTAGGTAGTCAATTTTACTGAAAGATAGACATTGATTAAGTTACAACAGAAACGCAAGGTGCTAAGGGGATCAAAAGAAAGCCGCAGTGTTCGCTTTCCCTAATTAACTTCTATAAATTATAGAAGGAAACACTTAGGATGGTCACGTTTAACATAAAATCAGAGTCTTGTTCATGCTAGACATTAAGTGAAGACTTCTTCCCCATTCCCAGTAGAGGATGATTAATGTCCTGGTTCTTTTTTTGAAAAAAATCATGTTACCACTTCAAATTCTTAGAGCAGTCTTATCAGAAGTGGCAGCTTTTTAGATAGAGAGGGACAGTGTAACTTATCATCTGAACTGGGATGCTTTGAGTAAAAAGGAATGCCTTTGCCGCTGGGACTGCCAGCCGTATGGGCACCCTACTTAAATCGCCACGATAGACCAATATCATCTTTGTGTCTCTGAAATCAGTTTATATTAACTGATTATATCAATCTGAAAAAAAGAAAAAAACACATAGCCAAATGTAGACTGAGGACCAGCTGTTAAACTTGAAAGCTCCGTTAAACTAAGGAGAGGCCCAAAGAGGTATTTAGCCAAAATGAGCTTAAATCCTATTGTTATCAAAGCAAAAAAAAACGTGAAAAAAGATAGTGCTTGCCATAAAGATAAAATTTTTCTGAGAAATCTTTTATAATATATGAGAAAAGTTACAAAATCCTAATTTACCATTTGTAAGCCATCTATTTTAATTAGCATGGAAATGTATTCCCAAAGTATATTAGACTTCAGATCAAAGGAAACAGTTACTTGTTTTATTATGATAAAAGTTTCCTATAAGAATGAACCTTATTTTTGGGGCCAACCTGGTGGTGGCTCATGGGTTAAGTTCGTGCATTCCACTTTTGCAGTTTAGGATTAACTGGTTCAGATTGCCAGTGGGAACATATGACTGCTTACCAAGCTATGCTGTGGCAGGCATCCCACATATAAAACAGAGGAAGATGGGCACTGATGTTAGCTAGGGCTAATCTTCCTCAAAAGAAAAAACTAAACCTTACTTTTAAATCAATGTGACCTCAAAAGAAAATTTCCTTCAAAAAAAAAAAGAATAAATCTTACTTTTTCATTTTAACACACTAATTCTCTGCACAGTTATGACTGCAAATTCCATACAATAAAAACGTAAACTGTTTTGTCAAAAAAACTCACTTTACTTCCAAGGAAAATTTAAAGTTAATAGGCCATTCAAGGTAAATGTCTTCAACGAAGTATTTATATTCAATTTTCCCTCAATATAATGGTATATTAATAATCCTAATTTTATAATTTTTCTAGAACACAGAATCTGAATAAAATTTAATTTTAAATTACAAATAAAATGAAAGCAATCATAATATTATTGCCATTCACGAGGTTGAAACCAATATTTTCCAGAAACTTAAAAATAACCTGATTATATTTAACTATGTTTCCTTTCCCTATACAAAAAAAGTCAATGAAAATTACTAATTACTGCTTAATAAATAAATCAGAGTCATACATGATTATGAGTATACTGGCATTTCCCAAACGTTACTACAAATTCTTATTACCATTGCTTAGTTCCCACCCTAAAGCCATATGACTTCAATGATATGGTGTGTGACCTGGGTATCAGAGCTGTTAAAACTACACAGGTGATTAAAATACATAGCAAAGATTGAGAACCAGTGGGTTACGTAATTTAAAAAATAGATCTAAATTCCATTCCGTCGATTTAGCTTAATATTCAAAATCGTGTTTTGGAACAAATATGAGCACTCGGATTTTGTCTGCTGACTTACTTTCTCTTTGTGTACTAAATCTGGTATTTAGAGATCTGATCTTATATATTCTTGCCTCTTTGTGTTTCATTGTTTCTCTTTTTCATTTTTTGTCTTGACTATAATTTCATCCTATGGTGATGGATATTTAGATTTCTAATCTCTATTGCTGACATTCAATTTGACATGCCAAATAATATCTACAAACATGAATGCTTTAATTAACCAACCAACCTGCCTGTCCTTGTTTTTTATCTGTCATCATTGTAGTTCTCAACTCTTTTTCACTTTCCACTTCATGAAATTTCCATTAAAACTGTGGCCTTCAATCTATCTGGGGACATGCAGATAAAAACTGCAATAATGCTTTCAATAAAATTTTTAAAAGCTTCATTTCTTTCGTTATTCCCAAATTTAATGGTTCCATATGAAAACATAGAAACACTTTCATACATGTTAGATATGCATTTCTACTGCGAAATTTCCTCAAAACCTGCTAAATACATACAGAGAGAGTTTTAATCAGAATAATCAAGCTTTTCAATAATGAAGGATATTTTTCTACTTAGCATATAATTGCTCCAGAATATCTCGGCTATATTCAACGATTAATCTGAAAATTTTATATTTGCTACTAGCACTTCCTTCTACTATAGGACAAGGTAGAGCAGTGTCAATACAAGAAAAGCTGTGGAGGCCAGGATAAAAGCACACACTAAATGAGACTCTCTTGAGGGAGAAACTGGTTATACGCAGGTTCCATGTAAATGAACAAATGAGTCAATTCAAGAAGATTCATCATCTCTAATTCACTAAGCCTTGACTTTAGAGATATCAATCTAGGCCTCTGTGTTTCACATTTCTAAAAAACAGAAATAACCTGTTGCCCACGCTGACATTAGTAGAGAGGGGTTCTCCCCACCCATATGCTCAAATTAAACAGAATCAAATGCAGATCTTGTACAGCAAAGGGTATGAATTAAGTTATGAGTGGGATTGTGTATTTGTAAAACATAAGGTTACTAGCAAAATTGTGAGCTAAATTTACCCACTTTCTTATTCATATACATCATGGAACCAATGCATGAAATACAGAAAATAAAGCAAAAGATAATTTGCCAGGTAATTTAGAGGGAGGAAATTAAAGTGTAAAGGCAGCAATGTAAATTTTTTTTTTATTTACAAAGTTTTGCACTGCATTACATTACCATTTGCAGTATAACAATTCCCTTAAAACTTTACCTAGCCCTGTTATGATTCCCTGAGATACATTTTAATTTATCTTCACAAGGTATTTTAGCCTGTGAGTTTTAAAAAGAACATGAAATAGATTCCACTCCTGTTTGGCCTTCCTAAGTTTAGCCTTCTCATCTATTAAATGATTAAAAATAATTTTAAATAACAAAGCTGTACCAAGTAATTTGTCTTTCGAACACATCAAGTTTCTTTAAAGCTAAATTGCTTTTAGAAATAGTCAGTTTCAATTACAAATTACCTTTGATTTGTTGGCGTTCTTGTCTGTGGCATTTGACTGGAATGAATGACTGTAGTCTATAAGTTCTAGTCTCAAACCTACATCTGGCAATTCATTAGGAAGCATCTTTGAGAGACTCAAGAAAACATGAAAAGAAACAAGAATAATTCTTGTGTGCAAAGCATTCTTCATTTCAAAGGCCACGTTCAAAAACAAATTATCTTTTTCATATTTTCGTTTTAAATGAAAAGTGATTAAAAATATATTTAATTTGTCCTTTTAGGGCTAAAATAGGGCTCCATTTAAAAAAATGACTAAAGTTAAAGCACCTCCCATGATTAATAAATGTTTGAATCACTTATACTTTACACCCTTTTGCTACACAAACTGTCACCAGTTGACCTTTTCAACTCCTCATAAAAAATGGTGAAACGTGGCCTTGAAGTCTGAGTTGGAATAAGAGTAGTTGAATTCTAGGTGATACCTTTAACGTGGAAAAGGAAATTTTCCTGTGGAGACTTGTTTAATGAAGCTCACAGGGTTATTTCTGTGCCTCTGGACTTACCTATGTCATTATCCTCAGAGGTCTAGAATCCCTTTAAGATCAACAACCTAGAGTGTAGAGGACAGTTCATGTGGGTATATGCAACAAAATTAAAGTAGGCAATATAGGCCAAGTGCTCCCATATATTGATGACACAAAAAAAACTAAATTTAAGTCCTCATTAGCAATTCCCATATGCCCATATTTAACAGATGCACTTTTCTTCCTAGCTGGGCTTCACAGATTTTTAGGAACTTCAACTTGAACTGCCATGTCCACTGTACTTCAAGAAGCCCTTCCCATGGTTAATTCTTAGATTTGCCTGTACATGGAAGTATCTTAATTCTGTAAACTTACACCCTAGTATATAATTCTGTATCTCAACTTTATTTTCTTCACTCTCTTACTCCCTTATTGCAAGTTACAGGTTATCAGAAATCACTGAGTATCCAGTTCCTCTGATCCTTCCTTCTCTTATCATATTATCTCTGAATGGCTTTAGATCTCTTCTATAGGTCTTGGATATCATGATCTCTGAGCTAACCTAATAAGAACCATAAAAAAGTGGTCCTTTTGCTATGTCAATGCTATAGATCTTCAAATTCAGAACAATAAAAACTCCACTTTCTCTGTTCCTACGTTTGGGATGTTAACTGTATCAAATAAAATCAACCAACATGTAGATTGCTGCCATTATATGTCGTGGTCTCCAACCTTACCACAGTGGGCCTTCAGCTCCACCTGTCAGTCTTTTCAAAAGCTGCTTATCATCCCTCTCTCATTCTTCAAAAAAGTTACCAGACTGGAGTAACTGAAGGATGATTACCACACTTTGTCTCTTCAACAGATAGGAATGGTTGGCTTATGCTAGATGGCTGCACAGGTTTTCCAAAATTAAGGTCTCTCTCCAAGTCTTCAGTTCTTCTCCAAATACTGTCAATCTCAGTAGAGAAAACAATGAGATTTTTCAGGTATAATTTCTAACAATAATTGGACACTACTTTTTTCTGGCAATATCCTAAGTATTTTGATATTATCCTGTCTAATTCTCATTTATCATAAACTAGGTACCATTACTTACATCTTATACTTGAGAAAGATGATGATTAAACTTTGAAGTAATCATTCCAAGTTTACACAGCTAGAATGGGGCATGATGACGTGTTTGACATCACACATGAGTTTGATGACAGAATTCTAAATCTTAATAATTAAAATTTCTCCATCTCCTGCACCATTTCTTACAAATTATATTTGTTTATGGCTTGAAAATTTCATTTCAAGTTTAAGGGTTTTTTGCAACCCTGATATAATTAAAATATGATTTTTACATATGGATCTCTACTCAATCTTGATTATGTACAGTGTGAAGTGGGGATTTCTTTCCTTTTCTATATAGATAATAACTGTCTCAGTAACATATTTTGAATAGTCCCTGTATACCCACTGATATACAATGCTAAATCACACTGTATTATTAAGCTTTTCATGTATACCTGAATCTGTAGGTTCTCTATTCTGTTTATTAATTTGTATATTCTTATATTAACACCCTACCATTATAATTATTAGGATTTGTAATATTTATTTGTACATGGTTGGATGTCTCCCTTAATATTACTAGACCTCTTCAACATTTCTTGGCAATTAAATATTCAAAAAGTAATTATTGCATTGAAACTTGTCGAGGTCATGTGGGACATCTTCTAGCACCAGGGATGAAGAAGAATATTATTTTTTTCTAAATATAGAAACTACAAAAATCTCATGGATTTCAAGACTCAAATTAAATTTTAATCATCAAAGATTCAAGTTTAATTTATTCTTATTAAATCACAGAATTTTAGATATGGAAGGACTTTTAAAGATCATCTGGTCGAACTCATTTCTTTTATCTGAGAAGACTGAGACCTGGAGAGATAAAGCAATTTACAAAACACCACACGTTGAGTGGCAGAGCGTACACTAAAATTACATCTATTAAGTGAATAAAACAGAAAAGATTCTATTCCTAATTCTCATATTATTTAAGCTAGCTTTGATTTTTCTTGATTCCAGAATTCATTAACCAATGCGGTAACGATAATCCAATGTATAATCACAAAATGATATCGGTTGGCTAATGAAAATAATTCAGAAACGCATAATTAAAATAGTTTAATATGGATTTGAATATTTGCATTTGAATAGTTTTATATGAAGTGAACATCATAGAAGGGAAAATAGGAATTCCACTTCTAGCAAAGTAAGACTAGCTATTTCTAGACCAATATTGTCAATCAACAAGAAAAGTTAGATTTGAATAAATAAGAAAACATCAAACATAAAAAAATGAGGGAACTAAAATACAGCGTGAACTTGAGGGTCCAATGTAGTACAGGGAAGGAAAGGGAAGAGAGGGGAACTAACATTTTCAGCCACACTTCTGGCATTTATTGAGTCTGAAGGAGCAGCTGGAAGTGTCAAAAGCCAAGCAGAAAGCAGTTACTCAGGAGCTTTAATTAGAGCAGGCTCTCTGACACTCTTTACAGACTAGGATACCAACTTTCATGTTTATATCCCTGTATGAAGGAGGAACATTGGTAAACAGCCCAGGATTTCACATGTAATCCCTGAAGCGTAGTGATGAAATTGAATTAGACGACTCTCCTCAAAGACTGAAGCCCAGCTTCAAATCAGCTCAACCTCTGATCAAATGAAGGTGACTTGCCTCTGCTTGGCCAGAGCAAAAGCAAATCCTCCCGAGAAGAAAATAATACTGAAATCATCTCTTCAAGTTTTCATATAAACTGTGGGAATTCATATATAAAACACCCAAATGTGCAAAAAGAAAAATAATGACTGACAGAATGGGTAATAGAGATAATTGAAATAGACCTAAGGGATAGCTAGAGGGGTTATTAGATGTAGACGTTATTAATGCTTCAAAAAATTCAAAAATAATATGGAGAATTTTATCAGACAACAGAAAACCATAAAAAAATCCTAAAACGGAAATGATAACTGAACATAAGTAATGAGTACATCATTTTAACAGCAAAACAGATATAGCCTAACAAAAGATTAGTTAACTGGAAAGTTGAATAAAATATTGAGACTGACACATGGAGACAAAAAAAGGGAGGAAATCACTCAAAAATACCAGAGATAGACATAAGGTTCAGTGAAAATATCTATCTTCAGTGTCCCAGAAGGAAAGGAAAGAGAGAATGAAGCAGAATTGATACTTGAAGAAATAGAGGTGGATAATTTTCCAAAACTGATACACACAACTCAAACAACAGATTTAGGAAACGTTACAATTTCAAGCAAAATGAGTTCAAAAGAAACATGATAACCATTGATGGTTAATATGCTTCAAATTAAAATTAAAGGAAAAACATTTAATAGAACCAGAAAAAAATTAAAAGACATGTTAACTTCAAACACAGAACAGTAAGGGTAATCTGACTATTCAACACAATTAATAGAAACTAGAAAACATTGGGATGAAAATTTAAAGGGAAAAACGAAACAGCTGCTAATCAAAAATTATTATCTAATGAAAATGTCCTTCGATGATAAAAATACAACAGAATTTGAGATAAACAAGAAAAGGGAGTCTCTGTCAACAGATCCACAGTAAATGGAGTTCTACAGGCAGGAAAAAGACAGTCTCCCATGAAAGCAGGAAGATATAGGAAGGAAAGAGTAGAGAGGGGACTACTCCTACCTAAATATTGTCTACATAAAATAAAAGTAACATTTTGTGGAATTTATAAATTCTCAACAAATTCAGCAAAAAGAGGGTAAAATGGAAGAATATGTTTTACATTCTTTGTGTTATTACAGGTGGTATCATCTAGCAAAAAGATATAACAAATCTCAACGTGTTACATCTAATATCATAGCATTAATACCTATAAATTTTTTTAAAATTACGTAACAGGGGGCCGGCTCCGTGGCCCAGTGGTTAAGTTGGCAGGCTCCACTGCAGCGGCCCAGAGTTCAGATCTTGGGCGCGGACATGGCACCGCTCGTCAGGCCACGTTGAGGCGACGTCCCACATCCCACAACTAGAAGGACCTGCAACTAAGATATACAACTATGTATCAGGTGGGTTTGGGGGAAAAAAAAAATTACATAACATATGAGAAGCAGGAAAATCCACAATTATAGTGGGAGATTTTGATATACCTCTCTTACTAACTTATAACAAACAAAAAATACCACAAGGAAGTTCAATATTTATTTAACATGATTAACATGTTTAAGGGGAAAATAGTAAATAGACCCTCTTAAAAATATTAAAAAATGTGAGAAATTTTTATTTCAAAATATATTTATAGTATTTATGAACTGTGTGTAGTTCTTGGAAATGAGGATTGCAGAGTCAGGGATTGATTCGGCCCTCCAAATCCTGAAGGAATATAATAAGCAATATTAAACCTTTTTTGTTTTTGAGGAAGATTAGCCCTGAGTTAAATAGTGGCAATCCTCCTCTTTTTGCTGAGGAAGACTGGCCCTGAGCTAATATCATCCATGCCCACCTTCCTCTACTTTATACGTGGGATGCCTACCACAGATGGCCTTTTGCCAAGTGGTGCCGTGTCCACACCTGGGATCTGAACTGGTGAACCCTGGGCTGCAGAGAAGCCGAAAGTGCAAACTTAACCGCTGCGCCACCGGAGCAGCCCCATGCAATATTAAATCTTAAAGGTGTATGTTCACCAAGCAAGCTTAGGAAGGCTGGCTTTGGTGACATTATCTTAGAGTTCTCTGAGGAACTGTCTCCCCAAGTTTGGCCCTGAGGTGATAAATGGCAAGCCCATGAGATTTTGCCCATCAGCAAGCATCCAGTTAGAATAACAACTTCCACTCCTTGAAAGTACATTAATTTCCTAAAAGTGGTTTTCTCAATACTTTCTTCAGTTGGCTTTGGATGACAGAGTAATACTCGTACACACATGCTCCCCTACAAGTAAGTGAGAGAAGACTCAGAGTACTCTGCCAACTACCTTTAAATAAAATTCAGTACTATGGCAGTCTCTAGATTCCTCTCCCATATAAATTGCAATTAGTTGATAGACAAAGGTTTGCAATTCTGGTTTTATATGCTGCTTTTTCACTCTCAGCAGTGACGAATTTAATAACTCTCTTTGCAAATTGTTCTGTTTGTCATATTTAAGTTCCTTTAAGCTTTAACCCCAATTTTGATACAATTAGAAGAGTTTCATTTAATAACTTTTTATAATCACATATGTGTATATAAAAGGAGTATAATTTGGGGAGCTTGAGCTAATTTACTTTATCCTTGATAATGCCTAATTCTAAATCATTTAGAAATGTTTAGACAGGAGCCATTATTACCTGATTAAGATCATAGCAATCCTTTTATACTGTAAAGAAGACTAATTTTGATGACTACTTCGTGTCTCTGAAGGCAGATGGGAAATAGAGGAATTAAAATATCACCTCTTCTGTACGGAAAGGAGAAAAGAATAAAAAATGTGAGAGCTATATTCTGCTTTAAATAAAAGAAACAGATGTACAAGAGAGGTGTTCTACATAGTGGAGTAAAGTTACCATCCTACATAGAACATCTATATCCTACATATAACAACTATAAACACTGCACCAAATACTAAACAAAACAGCAAACATTCAAACCCTCCCCAAACACTCCCAAAGATCTCTAGAAGATGAACAAAAACAGGCAAATTTTGGAGGAGAGTTAAAATTTTAAAGAAAAAAGCCTGAGGTAAGATTTTTATATCTTTAGCCTGAAGACAATTGTAGCATAGTTCAGGGTGTTTGAAACTCCAGTAGAAGACATGCCATCTTTCAGGCCTGAAGAAATAAAGGAAAGGAACTGAGTCAAACCACAGCCGCTGGAAGGTGAGGAAACACCACTGAAAAGACAGACACAAATAAGAGAAGTCCCAATTACCTATATAAATTTTATCCAAATTCTGCTGACCTCTGAATCATGTGTGTACTGAAACAGATTGTAGCTAAGTCGAAAGAACTGAACTGAGATCAGAGTTGATTCCCACTGCAGTTATGACAAAATCAGTAACTTGGATCTAACTAAATTAATTGCTTGATAAAATGCAATTAACAGAGACAAAAATTGAATAGACACCAACACTGCAATTATAAGAAAGTGACTTTAGATAGCTTATACCTACATTGAATGAGGTAAAGAGCAATATGTTCATAGTGAATGAAAAGGTAAAGAAATAGGAAGTATATATTTTAAAAATGGAAATTCTAGAAATGGGAAATGCAAAATCTAAAATAAAAATTGGCTGGAAGAGCTTAATAGTGTAATGAAGATAATCGAAGTGTCATAAATTTGAATACAGATCAATAAAAATTATTCTATCAGAAGGAAAAAAAGATTAGAAAATATAAGCAGAGCTTCAATGACTTGTTGGACAATAACAAAAAGTCTAACATATGTTAACATACAATAACAATGTTATAACAAAATGAAGGCCAAATGCTACTGAAATTTAGTGAAAGATGTATTTTTTTACATTCCAGAAATTTTATCAAGCCAAACATGATAAATACAAAGAGATTCACATCTAGGTACATCACAGTTAAACTGATAAAAAATGAAGACAAAGAGAAAATCAACCTGGAAATAAACCAGAGAAAAACAACATATTATGTACAAGATAGTTTAAGTAGGAAATTCAGAGGAATCTACAAAACAACTCCGTGAATAAGTGAATTAGGAAGGCCATGGAATACATTGTTAATCTACAAAATCCAGAGCTGTAAAAAGTTGAAAAATGAAATTTCTAAAAATTCTATTACAATAGTGTCAAAAATATACTTACAAATAAAATTTTTAAAGATGTGCATGGTATTATATAGAAAAACCACAAAACATTGCTGTAAAAATTAAAGAAAAATCTAAATAAATGGAAAACACATCATGTTCATAGATTGGAAAATTGAGTATCATTAAGATGTCAATTCTAAATTGACTTGCAGATTTGAATATAACAACTATTAAAATTATACCAGGATTTTTTTAAAGCAGAAATTGGCAATCTATCCTAAAATTTATATGGAAAGTCACAAAAATAATAATCAAAGCAATTTTTAAAAAGAATAAATCTGGGGACTCAGGATACTTGATTTTGTGGGCCACTATTAAGAGGCATTAATCAAGACAGTGTGATGAGTGGAAGCTTAGGCATATAAATCAGTTGAAAATAATAGATTGTCTAGAAGTACAAACTATATACATATATATATGTATATATGACTGAATTTGTTTAAACTGCCAGGATAATTCATTGGTGAAAAGGAAATTTTTGCATGAAATTCTGTTAGAACAACTGGATACCTATATAGAAGAATTTCAACATCTACTCTTATCAGAAAGGAGAATATATCATAGATTTAAACATAAAAGCTAAAATTATTAAACTTACAGATGAAAACATAAGAGAGAATCTTTGTATACTTTGGGTTGACTTTTGGGTTAGATAGTACACAATAAATGCACACCATGAAAGAAGAAAAATTGATAATTGTGACTCATGAAAATGAGAAACTTTTGCTCAAGAAACGACATCATTAAGAAAATGAAAAGGGAAAACACAGATAGAGAAAAAACACTCAGTATGCATATATCAGGCAGAGGACTTGTAACTGGAATGTATAGTACGCTCTTAAGACACAATAGGAAGCCTAATAAACCAACTTTGAAACGTGGACAAAACCCTTGAATGACACTTAGCAAAAGAAGATATGTAATTGACCAATGGTCACACGAATAGTTGCTCCACATCATTAGTCGTCAACTAATTGCAAGTTAGAACCACATGAGATAATTTTACATGAGTGTGCATGCATGTGCACACATACACATGCACACAAATATAAACCAGAATGGCTACACCTTTAAAAAATCTGAATATACTAAGTCCTGGAGAGTTCTTGGAATAACCAGAACTCTCAAACATTTCTCGTTAGAACGTAAAATATAATTACCACTTTGGAAAACTGGCAATTTCTTAAAAGTTATATATATACCTTCCACATAGACTAGCTATTCACTCCAAGTTTTTATCCAATATTAATGAAAGTATATGTGATCCCAAAGATTTGTACATCAATATTCATAGCAGTTTTATTTACAATAGCCAAAATTTCTAAACAACTCAAATGTTCATCTATAGAGAAAGAAACAAAATATGGTATAACAGAATACTAGTCATCTAAAAAGGAATGAAATACTCATACACACAATATGGATGAAACTCAACATCGTTGTGTGAATGAAAAGTCAGACACAATGAGCACATACTGTAGGCTTCTATTTATATAAAAATTCTGAAAACTATAAACTAGTCTCTAGTAATGAAAAGCATATCAGTTGTTGCTGAGCCCTGGAAGGATGGAGAGAGGAACAGCAACTGGGCCAGAGGATGCTTCTAGGAGTTGTTTAGTAGTATAATTGTGGCTGTGGATTCCTGGATGTCTACTTCTATCAAAACTCATGAAATTGAACAAATTACATGGGTATGTTTTATTTTGTTAATTATAAAATTAGATAGTCATTATCTGTATTAATACATTACGTAAAGGAGTGACGATAAAAACATGCTGTTCTTAGAGGCCTGGCGGTTTAAGAATATGTGAAATTTGAAGTGTCATCCTATATTTTATGATGTGGTAATGATACATTTATGGAAAAAAATATGTTGGAAAGTGCATGGACTCTGAAATCAATGAGACTCATGTTCCCGTTTTACTTGGATGGTACTTTTTAGACTTTTTAAGCCTCAACTTCCACACTTATAAAATAGAGGGTAGGTAGTACTACCGTAATGTAGAATAACTTTAGTTCAAACAGACCTCATTTTGAATCCTTAAACTATTATTAGCCTCTGCAGATTTCGTCATGTCTTTCTTTCTTCAAATTAAAAATGGCCATAACACTCAGTCATAAAATTGATCTGAGGATTTATTGAGCTGGCAAATGAAAAACAGCTAATAAAATGTCTGGCACATTGCAAGCTCTCAATAAATGTTAGTTTTCCTCTTCCCTTTTCAGTAATATCAAGAGAGCTAAAATACAATATGAAACAGTTGGCAAGATGTTAGCACTGGAAAGAGATTTCTTTTAGGGTAATTTATTTTCATATTTTCAAAGAATAACAGCTAAGGCTTCAATTGTTGAAGCTTAAATGACTTTCCTAATTTACCTAAAGGTTTGAAGAGCAGACTTCACAGGACGCACATTTCCTAAGATCAAATATTTAAGTAAAGGTTATGCGAAACACCTAAAGCTTTGAAAATATCTCAGAGGGGAATTCCATTTCCAACAGTATGACAGAAAGATACCCTGAAGGGACTTCTTACTAGACCACAACTTGATCCTAGATAATTTACAACAAATACACTTTTAAAGAGCTGTTGTAAGCAAAGAAAATGTCCAAAGACAAATAAAAATAAAAACAAGCCAGTGAGGTAAAACTGACATTTGAAAACTAGTGCACACAGAAACCAGGTTACATTCAGGAAAAATGGCAATGTCAGTTTGGAAATGGAGCAACTAAGCCTGGTATTCTCCAATAGACGGACAGGAGGCTGACCCTGAAATTGTGCCATGGATCTATAAACGTTCAGGAGAGTTAAAATGGATTCGGGTTGGTACCTTCCTCTGGATTCTGGAAGAGAATCTCCAGATCTTCTCGAGAGGAGGAACCACAATTTGGTTCCTTAAAGATACAACAGAGAGATTCAATAAAACCCCAAAGTTGGCTCTAGTGAAAAGACTAATAAAAGAGAAAAACTCTGACAAGACTGACAAAAAAAGGAGAAAAATAGCACACTAATATATAATATTGACTATTGAAAAGAGGATGCACTAAAGAAACAGCATGGATTAAAAAGTTAATGAGAATATTATGAAAACCTCAGTGCCAGTTAAGATTAAAATGTTAGAATTAAATGGGAAAATATTTTGCAAGTGATTATTTAATAAAACTAATTCAAGAATAAAGAGGAAATGCAAATTGTCTATAATTACTATATAAATTAAATCTGATTAAAAATTTCTTACAAAGAAGACACTAGGCCCGGATGGTTTCACAGGTGAGCTCAAGCAAAAGTTCAAGTAATTTATAATTACAAGCTTAAGCAAGTTCTTAAACAGAATAGAATAAAGACGAGAAAAACTCACCCTAACTTACTCAATAAGTCCTGTATTACCAAGACATCAAAGTCAAACCAAGGACCTTGAAGAGACGTGAAAATCTAAAACAAAATATTAGGGGCAAAATATTAAAAAATTAGGAATATATCCTAGGAATGCAAGAGAGTTTTCACATTATAAAATCCATAAATATAATTCATCTGATTAACAAGTTATAAAAGAAAAATCCATTTCAATAGATGCAAAAAAAAGAGGACGCATCCTTAACTTCCTAAACTCTATCAAAACACTTAGTAAATATAATTTCCTCTGGCAAATGCCGGAAGTATTTCTTTTAGAACAGCAGCAAGACGAAGACAACTATTATAATAGGTTCTTTATAAATAGGCATTAAAAGTCTTAGCCAGTGCAAAAAAAGGCACTTTTCTTTTTTTTTTTTAAAGATTGGCACCTGAGCTAACATCTGTTGCCAATCTTCTCTTTTTTTTTTCCCCTTCTTTTTCTTCTCCCCAAAGTCCCCAGTACATAGTTGCTTAATCTCGTTGTAGGTCCTCCTGGTTGTGCTATGTGGGACGCCACCTCAGCATGGCTTGTTGAGCGGTACTAGGTCTGTACTCAGGATCTGAACTGGTGAAACCTGGGGCCACCAAAGCAGAATGCATGAACTTCACCATTTGGTCACAGGACTGGCCCCCACAAAAGGAACTTTGAGAGGAAAAGACTAAACTCTTATCATTAATAAATTATATGGATATTTATATAAAGACCCCAAAAATCTATCTATAGACAAACTCATTACTAGAGTTGTTTAAGAATTTAGCAAGTTGCAGATATTTGCATAAACAATGAATTGCACTTCTCTTTATCAATAAGCATAGTTATAAGTTTAAAAACAATATTTAACAAGAATAATAAAACTATAAGCTATCAAGGGATGTAGTAATCAAAAGATATGCAAGATCTTTAAAGATGAAATGTGAAACATACTGAAAGATTTTTGAAAGATCTAAAAAATGAAGCAATATCCCTTTTCAAAGATAAATACACTCAATACTAGAAAGATTGATCTAATGAATCAATACATTTACAGCTAAACTAAATAGGTTTTTTAAAGGAAATTAGCAATAATAATGTTGAGAAATTGGATATCTAAATAGAATAAAAAATGGAAGTGTAAGCTATATATTAACCATCCACAAAAATTAATTTAATATGGATTAAATATTTCAATGCAAAAAACAAAACATTTAACCATTTCTTGAAATACAGGAGAATATTTTTATATCTTTATGTTAGGGAAGGATTTATTTTATTGAAAAAATGAATATGAACTATAAATAAAAATGATCAACTCAAGATTTATACCCATCAACAGAGACTATAAAGAAAGTTAAAAGGCAAGCCACAAATTTTTGGAAGATATTTTCCAACTAGTATGACTGAGGACTTTGCAGAATATCTATGGGATTGTGGGGAGCATTAATGATATCTGTAATATTGGAGCTCACATGTTGATACATAGATTCACCAACCTTCATTTCATTATTAAGCTTTGTAACACAACATGTATGTGTGTTTCTGTGTGCGTTACCCACGTTGTCATATGTTTTACATATCAAATATTCCATTCTAATTGTTTACTTATCCCACAGGAATCCCTTCTTACATTATTCCAGAATTTAGTATCTCCAAAAATGCTGTGAAATTTACTGAAAGAACAAAAATTGAAGCAAAATATATAACAAAATGATAATGATTTTGAATTTCTAGAGAAATATAAATTTAGAAGTTTAAATTTATGCAAACTTTATTTCATCAATCCTTTTTCCTATTCTCATTCATTTTATTTTTCTTCCTCACTTGGCACCTTGAGTTAAGACACTGAGTTCCCGTTTACTTTGCAGTATGCTGTGTTCAGCTGATGTCCAATCCCGCTGATGTCTCTGGGCTAATAGATACAACATTTGGCACGTGGACATCAGTACACACAAAGCACACTGCCAGCACCAGCAGCTTGCACAATCTGTGCTTGGAAATTTACATTGATCATAATTACCGCTCCACCTGTATTAAATAAAGCTCTTCTATCCTGAGGAACAAAAGTGGCTTCCCAAAGTATGAATGGTAGCACAGTTATTACACATAAGGAAATGTGGAACAACAAAGCACTTTTCAATATATAATTTAGTGGAATGACATCAACTTATTGATTTTCAAGAATGTAGAACAAATATGCCTATTAGCATATTAGGGAGTTTTGTGCATTTATCAAAATTTTATAATCTGTAACTTGGATGAGTCTGTAAAGCCATATCTATAATAAGTTCCTAAATTATTTCTAGGATCCATAATCAGTCAAGCAATCAGCAATTACTGAGCATCTCTTTTAATTCCAATAGTCAGGCTTCTTTGTATAACAGATATGAAACTTTCTGGTGTTCCTCTAAGTATGCTCCTTAATTGGAGAAAAGAAATAGGCAGAAACCACCTGCTTTGTTTTTCTGAGTGAAGATTCAAAGGTAACTTAACCCAGAAGCAGTCCTCATGGCTTAGTGGTTGAAGTTCAATGCTCTTATCCCTTCAGTGGCCAGGTTTACTTCCTGTTGCAGAACCACACCACCCATCTGTCAATTGCCACGCTATGGTGGCTGCTCACATAGAAGAACTAGAAGGACTTAAAACTGGATATACAATCATATACTGGGACTTTGGGGAGAGAAAAAAAAAGAGGAAGATGGGCAACAGATGTCAGCTCAGGGCTAATCTTTCCCTGAAAAGAAAAACCAGTAAAAAAAAAAGATAACTGGAAAGTATAAGAAAGATTCAAATCATGGTAAATTTCTTATTGCTTTAATTTTCAGTGCTACTTGTAAAAGGCTATATTCCAAAATATCAGTAGTCTCTTGGATGGAACTCAGTGCACATTTTCTCATAAGAAATTAACATGTTGGTAGATTATCCTCATTTTAAAAAATGAAAGTCTTAAATCTCATGGCTACATAATGCCCATCTTTCCTCTATCTTACCTACATTTTGAAGTAGGCCAGGGACTAGCCAGATAATATGGGGAATATGAGAATACAAAACTGAAAAACAAAAATAAAATCATGAAATTTAATGGAAGTTAATAAATAATGAAAACTTAGCTTTAAGATGTGATCACAGAAAATGAGAAGGCAGTTTGAAGACTGTTTCAATTCCATAATTTGCCATGCTTGAGCATCCAAGCCTTTGTTTACAGCATTTCTGCTTCCTGGAGCTCTCCTTCTCTTTGTCCTCCCCAACTCTGTTCCTCTTGACTGGTCTAAAATAAACTCATCATTCAAGTCATATAATTATCCCTTCCTCTGTGATCACTTCACTAACCATAAGCTCTGTCAATAATTCAATTGACCCAATAGTGGGTTGAGAGTCTCCCTTTTGGTTCCCATAGCACTCTATATTTATCATTACGTACACCGTCATTTATTAAATAGTTTGAAATTACGTTGTAATGTCTGTTTTCCCAAATGGGTGGTAAGCTTCCTTAAAATAGCGAATAGCTTGTTCACTGGTTTTTCTCTTGTCATCATAATACCTGATGCATATTAGG
Organism: Equus asinus; assembly: GCF_041296235.1. Classification (NCBI taxonomy): domain Eukaryota; kingdom Metazoa; phylum Chordata; class Mammalia; order Perissodactyla; family Equidae; genus Equus; species Equus asinus. The sequence goes on from NC_091798.1 coordinate 68,836,809, forward strand.
CAGTCACTAAATACTAATTGATTATATTTTTCCAAAGTCATGCATAGAACTGTCTTTTCTATGCTACTTGAAGTGGGGGTTATTGTTTAAAAGTAAATTATTGTTAAAAAGTAAATTATTGTTAAAAAGTAAATTAGGTAGGGGGCCAGTTCTGTGGCCTGGCAGTTAAGTTCTACACTCTCCACTTCAGCAGACTGGGCTCATGGACTCAGATCCAGAGTGCAGAACTACACCACTCATTGGTGGCCATGCTGTGGTGGCATCCCATATACAAAAAAGAGGAAGATTGGCACAAGTGTTAGCACACGGTGAATCTTCCTCAAGCAAAAGGAGGAAGATTGGCAACAGATTTTAGCTCAGGGCCAATCTACCTCACCAAAAAAACCCCAAAAGTAAATTAGGTAGATTTTGTTGATGGTCTTATCTTTACAATGGTTTGGGAGGAGCATGGACATTTTTCATTACGAGTTCCATCTCTAGAAAAAGTATCCAAAATGAAAATAGATTAAGACCTAAACACAGTGATATCATTGGAATCTATTCATAACAAGTACCCTATTCCTAACCTTTCACAAAAATGAGCAGACACATCAATTACTTACTTATAAAATTAAATCAGAGTCATACAAAATTTATGCTAGTTTCAGCAAGGTAGGAGAAGAAATATAGGAGGCAAGTTTCTTCTGAAGACAGTAACTTCAAGGACTCGGCAGAAATTGCCAGGGCAGGTGTAACAAAACTACAGAAATCAAGAGCTGGGGATTGCTAATCTTATCTCTTTCCACACTAACTATAGTTTATATCTCAATCTCTTTTCCTCATAAGAGAAACAACAACCACCAGATAAGTAATTTTTAATATGATGCAGACTCACCATTTTTCACATAAAGATCTTTCTAAAAATGTATCCCTATTTACTAGAAAAAGTCATAAGGTGAGGTACTCTATCATGAAGCTTATGGAATTCTAAAGGACTTCTTGGTGAAACTTCAACATGTAGCTTTGAGGGGAATTTTGCAGAGACTCACAGTTACTTCATTTTTCAAAAACAAAATTATCAGTTTCTTGTAGGTGATTTCTCCTTTGCTATCTCCTCAGAATTAGTTGGGTGATAGGTTATGTTCTAACGACTTATTGTGTCACAAAGAATAATGTGATTGATGAAGTTAGAGTGCTAAATGGCTAGCAGTTGAAGTCTCTGTGTATTTGGTTTCATAGTGAAAAATTCATGAACTAGAATATTAAAATGTTCTACAGGAAGGGCCTATAAATATTCATACTTGTAAGAAAATTTACATAGCCACAATAATAAAAATAAAATATGCCATTGAAATTTAGGTCCTAACATATTATTATATTTCCTCATACAATGAGGTACAAAATTTATAATTCCATTTACTGCCTTTCAGTTTCAAACTCCTACTGCTGAAAAGCAATCAAGCAAACGATGCAGGTAGCACTGGCATTATATGCATTATTAGTCCTTTCTTGGCAAAGACACTGTACTTCCAATCTAACAGGAAATAAACTAGAGCCACTAAGTTTGGCCAAGAACACAAGGTTTTTACGCATGTTAAATGTTCAAAAGATCAGATTTTTTCAAAAGGAATTTTTGTTTGTGCATGTAAAAACGCTTGAAATATAGTTACTACCACATATTGTCACTTTTACGTTGTTATCTTCAGGCTAGGCAATGTCTTTCATTTGAAAGCACCCCAAATGCTTCACATGATTTCCACAGTATACAAACGTCACGATACACAGATTTCCATTATATAGAAAAGAGAGACAGTAACAGTTTAGTTTCCTGTAATCAGGCTCAGGTTTGAATAAAGAAAATGATATTTGCCTCAAAGGAATTGTCAAGATTTACTCAGGAAAAGGGTCGTTAATGATGTTGAACTCAAGCCAGGACCTTAAGTTATCCAGATGAAAAATGTTCTGAACTGTTCATTGCCTCCATGGTTATCCCGACTATCTGCTTACATACACCAGAAATACACATTCTGAGCTCTCTTTCCCCGTGTTAGACCTAAGTTACACATGTAAACTTTGTAGTTGGCCGTGAACTTCTCATTGATGCCGAAACAACTTTGCAGTTATTTGTTAGAGAAGCCTATTGAGAGCATCCTAGCCTGCTGGCTTGTGTGAACATTTTGCTGAACAGCTGCTCTGGCTTTAAAATTTGGACTTTCCAAGTGCTGTTTGAAATACCAACAGAAAATGTGCAAGGTACAGGAAAGAATGTTTACTGATATGTCACCATTTCTAACTTGAAATTTATATTTTTTCTTTATAAATTAAGGGAATGGACACTAAGAGTCAGAAAACAAAAATGAAAGAAATCTAGAGCGATTTGGCTTTATAACATTTAAAATTGTATGAAAGTATATATGTATGTGTCTGCATCAGTAGTAAAAATAGAAAAATAATAATTATAAATAAAAAGGATTCTAAATTATTAAAATAAAATAATAAAAGGAGATAAAAAATAAGATGCTTCTGGGGGACATAAGTGTGAAAATATTATCTATGAAAAAGGAAGTCGTGGGATTGTTTTTTTGAATCATGAACAGTCATATAACCTAAAAGCTTCTTAAATAAGATTTGTTTAAAGCAGTAGTGCTTATTTAAAGGAAGTAGTATATTGTGCATCCATACAGTGGAAAACTACATAGCCATTATAAGCAGAATTGTGGGTCCATTTTTATAGTTAAGAAGAATTTCCACACTGAATTATTGAGAGAATAAGTAAGTCACAAAGAAGTATTTTTAATATGATGCCATTTATATAATGGGACTAAAACACTCTGTGTGTGTGTGTAGGGGGGTAAGTATGTTGACGTGTGAGGATATAGTGTATTAATCAGGGCTTTGAAGTATCAAAATTATCCACACATTTCAGTGGTTCATTATAATATTCATTTCTTGTTTTGGTTATGTGTCAGTTGCTGTGGGCTGGCCGTTGTAGCTCTGTATTACTTTTCTGTGGCTTTTTAACAAATTACCACCAATGTAGTGTCTAAAACCACCCTCATTTATCATCTCACAGTTCTGCAGGTCAGAAGTCCAGGGGGAATCAATCAGATTCTCCGCTTAGGACCTCTCAAGGCCCAGGGCAAGGCCCTGGCTAGTTTGCATTTTCATCAGGAAGTTCAGGGAAAGAATCTGCTTCCAACTTTATTCAGGGTTTTCCTGTATTTCCTTTCCTTACAGTCAGAACTGAAGCCCCCTTTTTCGTGCCTCCTGTCAGTCTTTTTTCTTGCAGTGTCAGGGATCATTCACCTGCTAGAGGCTACTCTCAGGTCCTTGCTCTGTGGCCTCCTCCACCTCAGTAATAGAGAATCTTCATCGTGTTGAATTTTTCTCATGCTTTGAATATTTCAGGTTTCCTCTTCTACTAAGTCAGAAAAATGGACTCTGCTGTTAAAGGACTCATGTGATTAAGTCCACCTGGATAACCTCCTCATCTTAAAGTCAACTGATGAGAAACCTTAAATGCAGCATCAAAATCGCTTTTTCCTTGTACCAGAACATAATCATGGGAGCAACATCAGGGGATGGAAGTCATGGGGGCCGTCTTCGAATTCTACATAGCACAGGCTCTTTCCATATTCTTCTCATTTCAGGACTCAGGGATCCAGGCTGGAAAAGCAGTCCCTATACGAGACATTCCTTTCTAGTTGAACAGAAAAAAGAACAAGAGAACAGGCAAAAACACACAAAGTTTCAATAGCTTTTGCTCACACAAGTTGGACATCATGTCCCTTCACATGCCATGGGCCAAAGCAAGTCACATGACCAACACAATGTCAATGAGCAAGGATGTATGCTTTCCCACAGGAGAAGCACAAATGACATGGCAACTTACACAGGCAGGAGGATTAGGGAAATACTTGGGAACAGTAATTCAATCTACTAGGCACAAGGAGAAAGGCCTAGAAATATACCTACTAAAATGAACAGTACAGTGTTTAGTCCTGAATGGGGTAAACATGATTTTTGATTTTTTTATTGTGTTGCTATATTATTTATATTTTTCAAAAATTCCTCAAATTTTTTATAGTTGAGGAAAAGAAAAATATTTTATTTTGAAAAAATATAACATAGAAGTCAAAGATTTAAGGATTTTTTCAATCTGCATTACAGATGAGGAAAGTAAATCAAGGGGAAGACACACCCTTTTAGTTTTGACTAGTATTTATAAACTGCATTTTGTTTCAAAGGTTTAATTTTAAAAGATATTTTATACTTTTGATTAGCTTTCATAAGAATGGTTATTATCTACCTTTTATCTATAGGAGAAAATGCGGCTCAGGGATTTTTAATGAAACTTCCGCGGCCAGAACTGGAAACCAGGGTTTTTAGACTGCAGGTTTATGCCATTCTGAAACACAGGATATCTCTCACTTATGTACCAATTAATAATAACATCTCATATTTATGGGCATTACCTACATTCCAGACACTTGGTACTGAGTATTCATAGCGTTCAGTGAAAACACTTTTCTTCCCCTTATATTTGTACATCACTCTTAGAACACACCATGATACTTAGTCCAGTAGTAAATAGGAGAGATGACTCAAATGCTCAAATGTAAGCAATGACATTTTTCTTTGTACTTCAATTACAATTTGAATAAAAAGCAGAAACAATATTAAAATATAAGCATAAAGGTGTTAGCAAAAGCAAGAAAAAGTGGCCATTATGCATTAACAGGGATGCATTTGTACTGGTCATGCCTTCTGACATGGATGCTGTACACCCTACTGCAACTATCCTGAATCGACACTGGGCCACCCATCTGACACACTGGCAAGAAATTCAAATGAGATTGTGCTTTGGGGATGTCTTCCTCTTCCCTTCTGTTGTGCTAAAGACCTATGAGTCTTATATACTCTGAATATGAGAGACATCTCTGTGGTCTTTTAAATTATATAGCCCCACTAATTTTGTACCAAAGCTTGCATGTGAGTTTTTGTTGTTGTTCTTGAAGCTGCTGCTGATGGTGATTTGATTGAAAAATATTATCAATTTAATTCCCAAATTCATGACGCTCTTTAATATACATGATTCTTATTAAATGTGTAAGTGTATTCTCACTAACTTCTTCCTGAAACTGGGTTTAAACTGAGGTAAGAGGAAGCTGACTAGGTTGACAGAGGTGTGTGTGTGAGAGAGAGACTATTGTTTGTAAGACAAAGAAGGGACATCTTCCCCTAACTAGATACTAGAACGCAGACATTAAAGTTAGTAAGAACCCAAAATATCTGGCATTCAGAGAGCTAGATTTTGTATGAACAGCTTCTGGAAATGGAACTAGTAGGCTGGTCAGTAGTAATAAAATGCCTCTAACACAGCACATAGGTCCTGTCAGGATGCTCCACCAGGCTTTTATCTTCTCTTCATCCCTGGCTCCCACACTAACAGCTAACTTAAACATCTTTCTCCTGGAAAACAACAAGGGCCTAGTTTCCATTCTGAAGTCCCTTTCTACAGTAGACATAATATTTCTTCTAACTGTGTTTATCATCTCTTAATACCATTTATCAATTCATTCAAAAACTAGAATACTTATGAAGTTAGTACTGAATTCATGGTGCTATTATCCTTCACCTCTAATAACATTTAGCCTCCTCTCAGCCACCCTTGGAATCTTTCAAGAGTATAGACACACAGAACATATTGGGATCCCAGGCCATTTTCCTTCACCCATTTACTTCTCACGGTTGAAGGGAATATAAAAGATTCAATTTTGGAATGTATAAGTTTAATTTCTAAAAAGCGTTTTGTATTCAAGTACTTATTGTCATTTATTTAAGAATAAAAAGAAACCCAAAATATTTAAAATACACAGCAAAAATAGCATTACTCTTACATTTTTACTTTTTTGTTCTTTGGAGAGCAATTACTATTTGATAGAAAGCCATGAGAGCATCTGGCTTCTTGGCAAGTCCCAAATACAACTGGCAACCCAGAGATACTGAACGGCTGGCAGATGGTTCAGATGCTATGGATGAGCTTTCCATCTCAAGTCATCTACAACTTCCCCCATTCTTTACATTCAATGCATTCAATTTGCAGTATAAAATAAATCCATGATTTACATATATACACACACACATACGTATGATATAAAATGGATGCACATACACAATTTTTCTTCTGTTTAATAATGTAATTAATTTCATTTGCCTGCAATCTCAGTCATTTCTACATTTAAAAATTTCTTTTAAGGATAGTGTCTTTCTGAGTAGCTCGATTTTATTATATACCATATGTAAATACCATATAGAAGTGGCACCTATAGGCAAGCTTCTATTCTTTGCATATATTCACCACAATGATTAATGCCTTTTGTTTGCTCCAGAGTAAGAGTTTGATTATTTTAGGGCCATACCTTCCAAAAAATGCTATGTCTCATATCCCTCTAAAGACCATGGATTTGTTTTTTCTAATAAGTAATTTAGATTCCAAATCCCTGGACCAAGATGACTGTGACCTTCTTGCATGTATGCCATGTGGAAATCACCACAGGAACAGACTGCTGAACCAAAGGCAAACAAACAGAGCTGGGTTGTTGCCTCCTCATAAATCTGAACTTGCGGTCAGTGGGTAACTGCCAAGTCGTAGCCAGTATGCAGACAGCGTGCGTGGTGAGCAGCTGAGACAGGAGGATAGTATATTCTAAATATTATTCAAAGTTTTAATTAATTAGAAACCATAATAATTAAAGATGCTCTAAAATAAACCACCTTATATAAAAACCATCATTTAAAATGCTTTATTGAAAATTCTAAAAAAAAAAAAAAACCCCATTATTTCTGTTTTCTTTCACTCTGGAGATTTAACAATTCTGATTTATAGTTTTTTTCACTAAGTTTATTGTTTTTATATTATTCCTTATCAATTTACTTCAGAAATCATTTCTGTGATGTTAGGAAAAATTTTTTTCTGTTTACTAAAAAGGCATGATTTTGCCCTGAGACTTTAAAGATGTATCTTCTCTTGTTCTAGATCTGGTGTCAGGATTGACTCGTCAGAAGTGGCTCTGCCTATGTTGAAATCACAGTGAAATTTACCCTTAGTTTTGAAAAAAGACTCGTATAAAGGGTTTAGTCTTACTAAATATACCAATCCATTATTTTCCTGTAAGTTTATATTTGGGGCAGTAAAAGTAGGATTTGTCAATATAAATTCAATATTTGAACATATATTATACTCAACTACGCAGGTAGATTGTGAATCTACCACCCTGAATGGAGACATCAAAAATTAGGTAGTTATCAGATTAGTTAGCTCAGTGATTCTCAATTTTAGTGGAACCGTACATGCACGGTAATTGACTTAATTCAGAAGCATTTCACTCCATTACTGCTATGTAATTTATGAAACTGTAGATTTCGTTTTGTTTTGTTCACTGTTTTATCTCCAGCACAGAGAATAGCACCTGACACGTAAGTGCTCAGTAAGTAATGTCTTTAAAGTTAAGGCTTATATTACTTCCGGGAGCAAAACACTCCAGGAATTTCTTGTCAAATTTACAATGAAACCCAAGGCCTGTATGTTGGCTTACAAACACTAAAACAATAAAGAAAGAAAGAGTAAAGTTAAGGCTTATTATATAAATGCTGGTTGATAATATGTTTATACATTTTGATGGAATTTTTTTATGCAGATTAAATTATTTTTAATTATGGTGATGTGTTATTACGTGCCATATCTGAATTTTTAAGGTAGAATTGAAGCCAGCCTGAGAACAAAGTGTAAGCCTGAGGTAGAAATTGAGAACAATGAAATAGTGTTGGCAACATTCAGATTGCTGGAAAATGGGGACGATAGCATCATTTTAATCTTAGCAATTTAGAGTTATAACTTCTCTGACATCATAGTGAAAGAAACCTCCACTGGATATATCATCCTCCTTCTAATCCAGTGTTGACTAAAGCAAGATATCGCCTGGGTGAGATGTGAGATGATATGGTGGGTGGCACTCCCAGGGCAGACTCTTGTGGCTAACATTTAATTTCAGATGGAGTCTTTTAGCTTATACAAAGAGACAGGAACCTTATAGAACCAGCTGGATCTATTCCATAACGGTAATAAGGGCCTCTAAGAGATCTAAGGACCAAGAATTTCTTGCATTTACCTCTATGGTTATCCACTTTGGACAGTTAACGGGAAAGATGACTGTCTATTCTGCTTCTTTCGACTGAGGGGAGACATGTTTTTAAGGTTACATCAATCAAATTTTTCTCAGGAAAATAGAAACTACAAGAGGTATTTAAACAGGGAACTTAGTTTAGAGAATTGGTTGAAGAGGCATTGGTTGCAAGACCAGAAAAACCAAAGAGAAACATTCATGTAACATAGAAATAAAAAATTCTAGAAGCAGCTAAAACCCATAGATTTAGGAAAACAAGGTTTGGGAATAATTAGAAACTGGAGGAAGAACACTTTGGAGCTCACGCAGGTCTCTAAGAAGAAGCCAGTGACCAGTTGCTTCCAGCACCCCAGGAACTTAGGAGAGAATAACTGCAAAGCCTAGAGACCTAGACCTCAGCGGAGGGAGCACAATCAAGCTGGCCAAGCAGCTGAAGATTAGAATCAACTGCTTTTCCTGAGGATGAAGTCATGTTGATGAGGGCAAAGCCAACTGGAAACAGGGAATTAGGAAACAAAGTCTCTTCTTTCTACTTTTGACTATAAGTCAACCTCTAGTACCCCCTATTGGAAGAACCTAATAGGAAGCCAGCTAGTTCTAAAAAAATTAGATTACAGACTTGCAGCAACAACACAACAACATCACAAAACAGAGTGTAGATGAATGAATTTGGGGCTTAGAGACAGTAGCTTAACAATTGGCACAAGATTGAAAGCTTACGGTTAGCATTTTCTCCTGTTTATCTTGGGAACAACCGTAAAACAACAAAGAGAACAAGATACAGAAAATTAACTCCATTTTCAAAGAAATAACAAGTAAAAACTTAACCAAATAGATGAAAAGTTTCGCAAGAGCAGTAGTTTCAGTAGAAAAGGAATTTGCTTTTGGTTGCAGTTCTCAGAAAAATCTGACAAAGTAAAATTTCCCAAGATGAGGGATAACCAAAATACTTATTTGCAACATTGGCAAATTCTCTGGAACTTGAAAAACATTCAAAAAATAGGCATAGAGGAGTTGAATGAGAAAATCAGACAGACCAAATATACATTAATCAAAATAATTATGTGGCTAGAAGAGTAGCGTGAATGATGAGGTAAGACTTAAATCATTAATATTGCCTTATATCTGCCTGTATCTATTGATAAGGAGAAGGAAATACTAAAAACAAAAACGAACAAAAAGTACATACTCTCCCTAGGAATAGGGATGTGGTTGTATCCTTATGGTTTGGATACAAATGGATCTCACCAGAAAAAGCTCCCCTTATTCAGATGAGTAACCAGAAGGAACCAAACAGGATATTTGCCAAAAATGGAGGAAAGCAACCAGAGAAGAAAAGCATGGAAGATAAAATCTCGTAAGAAAAAGTGTTTCCATGAAACAGAAAAACTTGTGATCACTTACATTAATATGAAAGTAAAATAAAATTTGAAACAATGTAATTTATAAAAAGACCATCAAGCAGAGACACAAGGACTCAGAAAGTTTGGAAAAAAATCAAAAGCAAAAAATAAAACTGTTTTAGGAATAAAGGCATATTTGAAGGACCCAGAAAAAACCCAAACTGCTGAAAATGAAGTGATAGGGGACAGAAATGAAGAAAGGGAACAAAATGAAATGGAAACGCATAAAGAGTTTAAAAGTATCAGAGAGAAAATGGCAGGCATTGAATACAGTGAACCATCCAAGATGTACATTATTGGTTTCCCAAAGAAAAAACGAAAATAATTAAGCAGAAGCTAATAAATATGATTCAAGAAAATATTTCCATAAAGAAAAGATGATTTGGTGGGGTTGGCCCCATGGCCGAGCGGTTAAGTTCGCGCGCTCCGCTGCAGGCGGCCCAGTGTTTCGTTGGTTCGAATCCTGGGGGCGGACATGACACTGCTCATCAAACCACGCTGAGGCAGCGTCCCACATGCCACAACTAGAAGGACCCACAACGAAGAATATACAACTATGTACTGGGGGGCTTTGGGGAGAAAAAGGAAAAAATAAAATCTTTAAAAAAAAAAAGAAAAGATGATTTGGTTTTTCAGATTAAAAGACATCGTGTGGCCCAGGTAAACTTGGCCCAGATGGTCAATACTAGCACACACACTAATAAAATTACTCAATTTCAAAGAAGCCTACTTGTTAGGTTAAAAAGGCAAGAAAATCAGTTATATAAAGAGGAAATAATCAGGCTGGCTTATATTACTTTACAGCAACATTCAATGATTGACTATAATGGAGCAATTCCTTAAAAACATTCAAAAAAGAAAGCATACCCTAAGTGTTTTATGCCCAAACCATCTTTAGTTCTAATACAATGCCAACAAATACTTTTGAACATACTAGGAATCAGGAATAATTACTACGAGCCCTTCTTAAAGAATTTAAATAATAAGTTTAAAAAACCTCTGAATAATTTGAAGTAAACATGGATTGTACTTTATTAAAAGATCAAGGCTAAAAAATGTCAATAGTAAATATAACTTCTTATGGCAATGCAAAAGTTGCATATTTAACTAAGTAAATTGGAAGAGGAAGGGGAAGAGAAGTTATAAATTAGTAAACTGATCATCTCTTCTTTTACAGATGAGGGTTAAAGATAGATACATCGAATTATGGAGTTTTAAATATATTTAACAATAAAAATATACATTTTAAAATAATATAGTCATCTCAAATAGCATGAGGGGGCAGAAGGGCAAGAAAGGTGAAGAATTTTAATTTTCATTTTTGCTATCAGAGAAGATTTAATAGATATTGCAAAAAGCAATATAGGAGTCAGATGTACAAAGTTATGGCTGTGGAGATAAATATAGGAAATAAATAGTAACATGCAAATTGTTAGAAGAATATATACGCATGCATGCACCCATAGGAAAGCACAATAGTAAAATTTTTTGGTGCCATGAAAATATGAAGAACAACAAAATATGAGAGGACAAAGAACACAGGTAGCTGGCCTAATAATAAATGAAAATAGACTTTAAAACTATAAAAGAAAAAATTCATATTAGATAATAATACTTAAAACTTCTGTAGTACTAAAAATGTGACACATACTGTATAGTGCTTTACTTCATCTGATGCCCATTTTAAGAAATGCAAACAAGTAAACAAACAAAAAACAAGCAAACAAACAGAAATGCTTTAATGAGGTCTGTGTTATTTTATTCTGATTTTACAGATGAAAACCCTGAGGCACAGTGAGGTTGGGTGAACTGCACAAAGTCACACAGCAAACGAGTGGTATAGAAGCGTCAAATAGACAGCAAATGAGCAGCATCTATGTAGACATTCTTTCTACAAAGTCCAGAGTCTTTCATTTTTAATATTGGAATGCAGGAATTCAATTTTTGTCAGTGTTCAATTTTATAATTTTTGATTAAATAAGAATATTTGTATATATGTCAACTTAATATATTGCTTTCTGTAATGGATAGCATTATTTTAATGCAATTACATTTTAAGATTTCTAATATATTTTAGATATACAAAGCTTTTTAACAAAGTAACATTTTAATCTTAGAGATTATGAGAATCAAATTGTCCACAATTGAATTTGATCTCAATTTCAGATTGATCTTTACAACAAAATATACTTTGGAAAAAAATGGTATAATTAAAATCCATTTTAGTAACCAATAAGCTACATTATCTTTCATAATACAAAATCTCACTCTGGACTTTGTGTGTGACACACCTATACACAATTAATTTAGGAAAAAAACAAAAATAAAATGATAGGGGGCTGGCCCCATGGCCTTGTGGTTAAGTTTGGCACACTCCACTTCAGCGGCCCAGGTTGGCGTGTTCAAATCTCAGGCGTGGACCCACACTACAAGTTAGCCATGCTGTGGCACATCCCACAGATAAAGTGGAGGAAGATTGGCACAGATGTTAGCTCAGGGCCAATCTTCCTCAGCAAAAACAGAAGAAAGAAAGAAAGAAAGAAGGAAAGAAAGAATGACAGACTAAGTTATATGAGGTAGTTGCAAGCAAAGAAATTTAAGACGTCATTATCTGAAGTCCAGACAAGATTGAATTTAGAAAAAAAGCATTAAATGAGATGAAGAATCACACATTAATGTGTTTAATTAAATGCTGATTACTTAATTTTCAGCAGTTGTGTTCACCAGTTTTAAATATGGTTACTACTAATACTAAAATTATGTAAACTTGTGATTAAATGCATTATATTTGAAACAAAGCGTAAGTGTTTACCTGACTGAGTTACTATGGCAGGCGCTGCTTCCAGGTGTTTGCAACTCTATTGCACGTATTGCTGTGGCCCAGAGGGGCTCACCCTTTTAGGTTGTGAAGCATCATGATCCCACTAGGGTTCTGGAGGCCTCAGCCAGGGCTGAGTGTTGCTCCTCCTTTCCCCAGGAGTGAATGTAGGAAAGAGCCTGGTCTTTGGTGAAGATTCTCTATGTGTGAATTCACCTACTCATTAACATGTATTTGTAACCCCCAAATCAATAGCCATTGTGTGTTCTCAGAGGTGCGCAGAGCAGCAAATACTTTGAGTCACCTGATGTACACTTTCTCAGCTCAAGTCCGATAAGGTGACACTCTGACTTGTTTCAACTCATACTGTAAGTGTGTCCTTTTTGTAGTCTATTTAGTGCCACACTTTTTACATTTTTTGCTTTTAGTTGGTGATTTTCCTGTTTGTAATGGTTTCCAAGCATATTGCTGAAATACTTCTAGTGTTCCTAAGCCAAGGAAGGCTGCCATGTGCCTGATGGAGAAAATCAGTATGTTAAACAAGCTTCATTCAAGTATGAGTTATAGTGCTGTTCGCTGTGAGTTCAATGTTAATGAATCAACAATACGTAATAAATAAGGTGTGCTAAAACAGAAACACGTGTATAACAAGGTGTATTGATCGATTGATGAAATGTTGTGACCAGAGGCTTACAAGAACCTAACCCTGTATTTCCCCTAAGAGTAATTGTTCAGTGTTCGCCAATTCGGTGGTCGTGGTGACTTTATCGAACATAGCTATCACAAATAACAGGAATCAACTGTATATCAGTGAGCAGAATAGAGAGGCCAGAAATACAGTCAACTGATTTTTGACCAAAACGTTTTCAATGGAAAAGCTAAAGCTTTTTCAATAAATGTTTCTGGTACAATAGGATATCCCCTGTTAAAAAAAGAGAAAATTATTTTTCAGCAACATGGATGAACCTGGAGGCCAATATGCTAAGTGAAATAATCCAGACACAAAGGGACAAATGCTACATAATGACACTGATGTGGGGAATCTAAAATAGCCAAACTCGCAGAAGCAGAGAGAGGTTGCTAGGAGTTGGGGGTGGGGGGAACAAAGATGTATTAGCAAAGGGTACAAAGTTCCGGTGACACAAGATGAATGTGTCCCAGAGACCTGTACAGCATAGCACTCACATTTAATAAGACTATAGCGCACGCTGAAAAGTTTGCTGAGAGCAGCACTTATATTAAATGTTCTTATCACAAAATAATAATAATAATAAAGTAATGACAAAAAATAAAAGGGCAGGAGGAAACTTTTGGAGGTGATGGATATGTTCATGACATAGATTTTGGTGATGGTTTCACAGGTACGTACTCATCTGCAAACTCATCCAGTCATATACACTAATTATGTACAGTTTTCTCATGTCAAAATAATTTTTAAAGCTATATTTTCATGTGCATAAGGTTCTTGATGACTATATAATCTTTGTTTATTTGTTTAATCAATAAAATCTAATAAAATGTTTATATATATACATATGTATACACGTGCACATATATTTAACTCTACTACATACTATACACAAAAACTAATGTGGGATGGAGCATAGATGTAAATGCAAAAACTAAAACTATAAATCTTCTTGACGAAAACTTAGGCAACATCTTCATGATCTTTGACAAGCGAAGATTTTTTTGGATAGACCCAGTAAGCACTAACCATAAAAGGGAAAAAGAAAAGTAAAACAGACTTAAAAGTAAATTATTTTCTGAAAACTCAATTCAGAAAATGAATACAAAAGACATAAAATAGGAGAAAATATTTGGAATGTGTACATATGGCAATACATAAAGAACTCCTACAACTCAATAATGAAAGAACAAAAAACAAGAAGAAACAAACACCACCAACAGCAACAAATTAAAGGTGGGTAGAAAACTTAAGCAACCACTCAACAATTGGACAATGGTCATAGGCACACAACAGGTGCTCCACATCGCTAGTTAAGGAAGAAATGCAGATTACAACACAGTATCATTTTAGACTTTCTAGAATAGCTAAAATTAAGAAAACTGACACAACAAATTGTTGCAGGATTATAAAGCAATTATATTTTTCATAATTTGCATGTGAGAATGTGAAATTATACAACTACTTTGTAAATTTGTTTTACTGTTTCTTATAATTATGCTTTTACCCTCTGACGTAGTAATTACATCCCTATGTATTTACCCGAAAGAAATAAAAACATCCACAAAGATATTATACAAGAAAATCCACACCATCTTAAATAATATTAGCCCCTAATTAGAAATATCCCAAATTTTCATCAACAGGGAAATCAATAAACAAATTGTGATTATACATATATATTTATATATACACAATAAATTCCATTTTCTATACATATTTTCTTATATATAACATAGAGTGCAGTAATGGATCACCTCTATTCTTATATTTTTATACAGTTACTTATCTGTACCGACACATATTTGTACAAACATATTTCTAGTATATCTGTAGAATAAATCACCAGAGTATATGTGCATTTTAATTGTGGATACATATTTTACAACACTTTTTGAATGACTATTTCTCCATAAATTTAGTGACATTGAATATGACTAAACTTATGACTGTTGTCTTGATTGATGAAAACTCTGTCTTGTGCTGTTAATTACATTTTAACTGTGTGTATATTTGAAGAGTTTTTATGTTTTTAATCTATAATCTTTTACTTTTCTGTGAACTTCATGTTCTTGTCCATTTCACTACTGAGTACTTGGTCTTTGTTGATTTCTAAGAAAATCTGTCTGTTTGAAATAAATGATTGAAATATTTTCCCAGTTTGTCACTTTCTCGCATATTTTTTATGAGTTGTTTCTATCTAGATAATTCTCATTTATCATATTTGTAATTCCTTTATTTGGTTTTTCTTTTATAATTTCAAGATTTGGGCTGTGTTTAGAAAGTGTTTCCCTATTTCTAGTGCACATAAAATTAGATTCTCCCATGTTTTCTTCTAATACTTTTGTGGTTTCATTTTTAACTTTTGAATTATTATCCACCTAGCGTTTAATCATCTGTCTATATTTTTTGTTTGAAGGTCTATCATGAGCCAGAAGGCTAAACCTCAGATAATAAACAATCCGTTTCCTTCTACTCCTCCAGTTTGAAATGGCCTGATAGTCACTCACTAAATTCATATAGGAATCTGGATTTATCTCATTATCACATTCTATTTCATTGATCTTGCTTTAAAAGCACAAGCTCATAGGAAATACTTTAGTTAAGGTTTAATTGCATATCTGGTAAGTGGAAATGCAAATCCTTACTAAATATTCTTCTATAAAAGTGTTTTGAGATTATTTTTAGATGTTTTATATTTTTTAGAATACTTTGTCTAGTTTAAAAATAAAAAACCTGGTGACATTTTTATTGTAATCACAATGTAGTTTAAAATTAATTTAGGGAGGGTATATATCTTCATAACACCATCACTGTTGTCATTTTAATTTATTATAGTCAACTCAGTTAAACACTGCACTATAAATACACCTGCAAGCTATAAGTTTAGTAGTTGCAACAGGAAGACCCTGAGAAGTGGTAAACATTAAGCCTTTATCCATGTGAAGAAAATTAGCAGGTGAATAAATATATCTGAGCTTCACCTTACATAAGCACACAATGGGCATCATTCAAACTGTTTTGACATTCTCCAAGATGTTTCTTCTTAAATTGATTAATGTCAACCACTAGATTTTGAAATATCAATGTAGTTGGAGTCAATCAACGCATGATTTAAAATTTACAACATCAAGCAATATTGGACTATTTTCCTTAACATTGCCCTCTTCAACTTTATAGGGACTTGATTTCATGAATCATTTTTATATACATTATTACATTTGATTTTTAAAATCTTCTTCTGATATTGTTAGAGCAGAAATCACTGATTCCATTTACAAGCAAAATACTGTTTCATAGAAATTAAATGTCTTGCTCATAGGCAAAAGTTAATAAGTAGCTCAACTGGAATATGATTCCAGGTCTTTTGATTTTTGGTTCAATGTAACTATATTCATTATTGAATATTTCGAGGTGTGTGCCTCAAAGCAATGTCCATTACACTCATTAATTATTGTTATGGCGTGTGTGTATGTGTTTTGTTTTGTTTCTGGAGATATTTGCTTTATTAGTAAGAAGATATGAAAAGTCAGTATTGGCGAGGAATTGTAAGCTTGAGAAAGTCAAGAGTGACCAAAATATTTATTATTATTATTTTATGGGGATATGTCCCCAAGCTTTGTCTTCTCTAGTCAGGACCCTATGAAGACCTCCTTCTTCTTTCTAGTCTAGTGGGTCTAAGGAATTTCCATCACTAAAGCTCACTAGACTAGTTATAAGCACTATTAGAACAAAAGACTTCCCCATTACTGGATGAAACAGGATAAGATAAATAAACAGAAGTCTGAGAAAGCAGTTTTTGCCACAAACAAAACCTGGGAGAGAGAGACTGCTGTGGCTGTAGCCTCTGAATTTCACTACAATGTCCATGTGTCTTGTGATTACTATCTTTTTAAAAATTTCCATCCCTTGAAATGTTGCTGAACAGTTTACCCAAACTTGAGAGCTTTCATTTACCTTGTGGAGGGAGAATTCTGGGGACTGGACACTAATCATCCTTAGGGAGGAACAAAGACAGTAGAGGTAAATGATCTTTGAAATGTGGTGCAACAAATCATAGAAATTGTCTTAGTGAGTTCATGAAGAAATGGAATGTTATTTAGGGCAGCTCTAGAAAAAGGATAATGCTATCTCAGAAACAGGGACCCCTTTCTCCCTTGCCACTCAACTGTCTTTCTGATTTGAACTTTCCTGGTCATATATTCTTACTTCTCCCTTTTCTCTGCTAATAATGTAGGGCTTTAGTGTAGTCTCTGGCATCTTTCACTATGGTTTCTACCAAAAACAGCATTATAAAAAAGGGGTGGAGGGCATGGGAGTGTCAAAGCAAAAATTATACCAGATAAACAGGCAATGAAGATTTTAGTCAGGACTGTTGCAATAAGGGAGAGAGACTAGAACTCAGTCTGAGCTCAACTCTGCTGAAATAAAAGGACTAGGGAATTTTTAAGAGCTGGAGTGGGAGGAATCTCAGGCCACTTGAGTCTACTAATTGACCTCACTCAATGGGAAAGCAAGCTTTCACCTACCTTCATGACAAGAGGTGGTTTTACAACATGCAGCAATGCCAGGCCAAAGATAAGCTCCTCTCCTCCTAGGGAAACTGGGAGGCAGAGGCCTATCTTCCTTGATGATTACATTTCAAAGGGATGGCTTCCTGATACTTGAGAAAGACATTCCTGGGTTGTAAACCTGGCAAGAAGCTTCCAAAAGATTTACATCTCAAAGAGGCAGAGAAAGAATTTACAAGTGTAGGTTTTCTAAAGTAAATGTTCTAAGGAAGAGGAGGTCAGGGTCCTAAAGTCAGGCAGAAGCCTGTCTAAAATTTAGTCAAGCTGAGGGGAATATTAAGGCCATGTTGGTCAGGAGGCATAATCTCTCATGGGTGTTTATCTACACGGTTAGCTTTTTGATGATTGGTTTTTTTACATTGGTTCAGAGCAAAATGTATCATTTTCCTATCTGGAATCATAAAACTTTTTATGTATGTATGTATGTATGTATATATGTATTTATTTATTTATTTATTTATTTATTTTGAGGAAGATTAGCCCTGAGCTAACTACTGCCAATCCTCCTCTTTTTGCTGAGGAAGACTGGCCCTGAGCTAACATCTGTGTCCATCTTCCTCCACTTTATACCTGGGACGCCTACCACAGCATGGCTTTTGCCAAGCGGTGCCATGTCAGCACCCGAGATCTGAACCAGTGAACCCTGAGATGCCAAAGCAGAATGTGTGCACTTAACTGCTGTGCCACCAGGACAGCCCCCATAAAACTTATTTTATGTACTATTATGTTTCATGATCTAACACATGTCAAAGAATTATATTTATTTTCCTCTGGGATATCAGAATATATACGTGGAATCTCATAGTGGAAAAGGTAAAGAGATTCTAAATTAGGAGATTAGTATATAGCTAAATAGGAGATTAATATATAGGCTCATATATTTTGCACACTGGAAAAGCAAATATTGGAATCTGTCACTTCATTATTTCTACTTCCTGTCTGCTTATTTCTCTTGGCATCTGTACCATTCTCCTGCATCTTTCCCATTCTACGTGTCTCAGATTTGAACTATAATAGGGATATGTGAGTATGTTAGTTAGTCACTGGCTGGTAGTGTTATTGTTGAGTAGAGAATTCACATTAACCCCTTGTAGGGGAGGAGGACATTTCCTCTCCCCAAATGGGGGTTCGTCTGGCCGGAGAACGAATTAAATTCACATGAGACAGAATAGCAAGAGAAAATTAAACAAAGCTTTATGAGGAACCATGGCCCGGGGGCTTTCTTCCTGAAGGAAGAAAGGGCACCGAAGAAGTGGGGTGTACATAGTGGTTATATACCCCTAAACAGGGTGTTTCACATATGATTGAAATGTCCCTTTTACAATAGTCACGAGGCCTCTCTGTCAGCACAGCGCTTGATGGAAACGACAGATAGGTCTGCTGTCCCAGTGAACGCCGCGGGGTGGCAGGTGTGTTGCCTCAGGCTGGGGGGGGGGGGGTCACAGATGAGCGCTGCAATCGGTTCCCAGCCTAAAGAAAGATGCTTAATCTTTAAGGAGTGCCAGCGTTGGGAGGGGGAGGGAAGTCAGTTACAGGAGGTTACCAAACTAGCACAATAAAATGGAGATTTTAAGTCCTTGCCTTTGGTATTGATTAAGAGTTTTTAGAGAGAAGGTCATCTCCTTTCTTCTTCCTGGTACAGAGAGGGAGGCAGCTTTTACAGATAGAGATTTACCTTACAAATGTAAATGTGTCCTAAGGAAGGGCAAGTTCCATTCCTCAGAGCCTCTTTCCCTGTCCCAGTTTATCAAAAGCAATCAGCCTCAAATAATCCTGATGCCAAAGAGACATATCTTTGGGGTGGCAAATTCCAGGTCCCCACACCCTACATGGGACGCATGACTTTTCTGTGTCTAGCCTAAGATGGCAGCCTTGGAATCAACTCAAAAAGCCTAGTGCATCATGTTGTACAAAGCCAAGTGCAATCTGCACCAAGCATGGTTACTTTTATGTAAGGACTTACCTTCTCGGAAGGGGTTATGGTTTCGGCAGACTTTCAGAGTATTAGTTAATTTTCTCAGTTGCAATTTAAAGACAAGGATATTCAGCATCCACCGAAAAGGATGAATTTTCTTGATATGAAGAAGAAGCAATTCAGGAGGTTAGAAATATAAGGGTGCAAAAGGGAAAGCAATTGTGGAGTTTCAAAAGGGGAAGCAGAGAGTAAGACGTGGGAATACAAAAGGATAAATACACACACACACATATATACCTATATGTATAATATATACATACGTATATATATATAATCTTCATAATATTAACTAATTTTGGCTCTTTCTTATTTGTCATTGATAAAATTACACTCAGCCTGGAAAAATAGCCACTATCGCCATCAATCTATAATAGTCAATAATATTGATTATTTAGCTTATTGGCCTGACTCCTAGAGTATCAAATAACAAACAAGAGAATTTATACTATATGAATCTGCATAAATGCCCAGCTGAGCTGGAATATAAATGTGTTTCTCTAGTATGAGCATTGTATGCCTACAATCTAGTGGTTAGAGCAGGGTTGTATGTAGTCAGCACCCAGGTAAAATTTTTAGGTACATACAGCCAAGTGCCATTCCTTGGCTATACAAGCTTTTCTTCTAGTGGGGTCCATTATATTTTCAAAAAACTCCTCGACTTATGATGATGCATCCCCCTGGTTAAGAACTACTATTAAGTTGGTAGTTTGCATAAATACTGAAGTACGAATTTGCCAAATAGTGTTCGGTGATCACTATGACAAGAAACCACATAAAAAAAAGAAACCACATGAAAGTCCTTTTCCTCCTTATACATTCCCTTAATGTTCCCACACTGTCAATCAAAACGAGATCTATTCATCCAAAATAGCATCAAGTTATCAAAAGAACATATCAACACTCAAAAAATCCCTTCCACAATGATTTGGAATCATAAGCCTATTGAAAAAGTCATTTTTTTTGAGAGAAAAATGTAGCAATTGCTAATCAAAATCTGAATGAATAAGGTGATTATAAATCAATCACAGCTCTTGATAAGAATTTTGGAAGGCACTCTGGAATGGATTACCAAAGGAAAACATATTTAAGGATAATTATATGGAACAAACCCATTTATCCTAATGTGGAAGAACTTTAAATTGTGTTTAATTTTTTAAAGTCCAGGGATAACTATATACTCATTTAAATGAACTACTTAGAGATTAATATCCTTCTGTTGAAGCAAATTCAAGAATAAAAAAGATTATTAAGCAACATAAATAATTCATGCATTCATTTATCTATAAATTTATTAAGCACTTACCAAGTACAGATCACCAAGTAAAAGTGTGTTAGATCCTATTGCCATTAAAGTTTTATAATTTCTGCCTTCATGAGTTTATATTCTAGTAAAGGAAATAGTCACATTTTCAACTTATCACATCATACAATTTATAATGTAAAATAAATGATATTAACAAGTATAAAAACAATAGATATTTACCACAGGAGCATTCTCTTTGCATGCACTTTTGGTGCAAAAATAATAATGAGAGACTCCTCCTGCTAGAGAAAGAAATGAATTTTGTTTCTTATTACAGAGGCAGAAAATGAAAAAATATATATAATTTTAAAAATGCACAATTTATATTAGTTTATATTGTTATATTAATTACAACTTCTATCTATACAATTGTACAGCTAAAAGTTAGTTACAGGATTTATTTTGAAAAAAATGATATAATTGAAGCATTTATAATATTTCTAACAAGGATAAGACATGCCTAGTACAAAATTACTAACCTAGGAGTTAAAGTTTCAAAATGCAATACAGGTTGCCATGTAACTATTGAGGCTGGTTTTTCAGCAGCAGATGGAGATTTTAAAGGAAATAGATGCCCAATTGGATCTGATTCAAAGAATTATCAGAACTTTATGTCTTAAAATAAACCACTTCCAAAATGTTTTAGTTGTAGAGTATGTTTTGAACAATCTTTAATCTTCCCATTTTTCTGAATACTGATCAATTTTTTTCATCCTGCAAACTTGAGTGACTCCTTCCAAATGAACATACTTAGGATATTCCATGTCTTTCATTTTAACTCCGCCTGC
The DNA here is from genome assembly GCF_041296235.1 of Equus asinus. Classification (NCBI taxonomy): domain Eukaryota; kingdom Metazoa; phylum Chordata; class Mammalia; order Perissodactyla; family Equidae; genus Equus; species Equus asinus. Next base: position 68,858,520 of record NC_091798.1, read on the forward strand.
TTCTTTTCCCTAGGCTAAATTTGCATAAATAGCTCAAAGGACTGTTGATTAGTAACATACATTTTAAGAAAAAAATGTTTTATATTGAAAAAATAAAAATGTCCTCAAAAACCCAATTGTTTTCTCTTAAAATGAACACAACGGATTTTTCAGTGTTGTTGCTCAAAAAAAAAGAAATAAATTACCATATAAGACTGATGATATTGCAATTTGAGTGATGTGTCAAATTACTTCCATAAATTTCAACTGAAATAGAAGTATCAGGCCAGAGTCCTCAAAATCAATTATGCCATGAGAAGTACCCTTGAAATCTGTATATAAAGAGGCTACATTTCCTAAAAGAGAAAGATTGGATGAGGGAGGTAAAATTCGAAGGAAAAAGCATCTTTCAAGAAAGTAGAGTTCACCTATCTCAGACGCACATGGTAGCTAGAGTAGTTTCAAGAAAAGAGACAATAATGAGGTGGAAAGGAAGGTTTTACAGTCAGCAAAATTAACACAGCTTGGAAATTAAAGATAACATAGCCGAAACTTTCAAACTTGGCATTCAATCAATACTGAACTTTAGTAGTGAGCATTAGAAATAGAGTCATGTACCATGGATGTTAAGAGCTTTGAAAATTCAAAGTTTATGCAAAGTCTTCCAAGGTTAGGCAGAAATCTTTCATCATCAATGAAAAGATTCCTGAAATAGATGCCAATGGCTCAAATTCGACCAAAATGGAAGAGAGAAATGAAACAGTAATAGAGAAATTAGAATTTCAAGAAAAACTCAGAAAGCTTAGCAGGTCTTCCTGGGTCAGTAGCATTTATTTAGGCCCCTAACACAAGAGGTCTGGGTTCTTTAAGTAGTTTTCTAAAATACCTCTCAGACTCTTTTCTCTTGACTCTTTTCTGTGACTCTTTCTTCTTTCTCTTACTAATTTATCTTGCACACTATCTCTGGGTTAATCTTCCTTAGGTCCTTTCATTCTGTTAGCGTTCAAAAAGTCTGCAACAGCTCCCAGTTGCCTTTCTAGCCAGATTTAAACTTCTCTCCTTGTTTTTTTTTAGATTCCCTGCAGTTTTTCTTCCTCCCCCTTAGACAAGACTATTTTCCATCACTCCCACCCTGGACCTGTCTCAATAGAGTTAGTGTCATCATTTATTTGCACCATGCACTTGCCCATCATTCTAACATTGCTCAGTTTGCTTCCTTCCTGAAATACCATCCTCTCTTCTTCTTCACCAGCTGAAATCCTTCCTATCCATTCTTTCAGCTTCATCTCAAATCATGATTTGTTGACACTTTCCATGTGTATTGTTTACTGTGGCCTACACTGATTAATCCCAGCTCTAAATTCTTATAGAGGTATTGCTTGTTCCAAGTAATTTATAACTTGGGTGTCCATTAATTTGTGTTTTTTACTGACTTTCATGGACATTTAGTCTTAAAACATCCGTAAGATAGTAAGCTACTTGGAGGCATGGATCACATCTTAAATTTTTATATTATAGGATGGATGGTGAATAGAGAGACAGAGGAATCCTTCCTCATTTCATAAAAAAAGGGGAATTCAAGGAGTTCTATAAAATATATATTGTACAATGAAAGAAAATAAAATAAAAATAAGTGATGGAATTGAGCATAAAAGTATAATTAATTTCCACGGCTAAGATAACACAGTACCACAAATTGGTTAGGTTAAAACAACAGAATTTATGTTCTCACAGTTCTGGATGCCAAAGTCTGAAATCAAGGTGTCAGTAGGCCCCTTCTCCCTCTGAGTAAAATCCTGCTTTGCCTCTCCCTAGTTTCTAGTGGCAGCTATCAATTCTTGGCATTTCCTTGGCTTGCAGCTGCATCATTCCAATCTCTGCCACTGTCATACATGGCATCCTCCCTATGTGTCTCTGTCTACACAGCATCTTCCCTCTTTTTATAAGGACACAAGTCATATTGGATTAAGTGCCCACTCTGCTCTAGTATGACTTCCTCTTTACTAGTTATATCTGCAGTAACTCTATTTCCAGATAAGGTCACATTCTGAGGTACTGAAGTTTAGGTCTTCAACATATGTTTTTGAGGGATACAAATCATCCCATAAGAGGCAGTAAAATGAGAGGTGCAAACTGAATCTGAATTTAATAGATAGAATACATGCTGAGAAGTCCAGCCTGCTTGCAAAAGATAGGCAACACATTCATCTCCAAGAGTAATGAGGAAACATGATCAATCACTTGATTCAGTTTGTAAGATTTAAGCCAACAAATTACTAAAGGAAAACAAAGAAATTGTTGCATTGATCCCAAGGGAATTTTATCCTAAGAGAGCTGATGAAATAGAATGATGGGTGATCTAGAAAATAGTATTATCAATAAAAGTGTACATGATATACATGATTTTTTATAACTTAATTAGATTTACATTTTAAAATTTACACAACTCAGTAAAATTAATCATGGGCAAGATGAGAGTAATGATCTTGGGAAATATGACAGTGTCAATGTATGCAGTTTTGGATGCTATACTTTAACTGATAAATAGATATTTCTTGAGTCTAGAATATTTATCTTTCACATAGGGAGTTTAACGGATGTACATCAGCTCAAAATACATTTTTAATGTTTTAAAACTTTTCTTAATTTTAATCTTGGGGTTGCTGAATAATTGATCTGAGATTCTTCTTTTGTTACATGCTGTTCTGAGAAGATGTTATATATTGCGTGTGAATTCCAGGAATTTCCTCTGTAATCTAAAGTCACATATCCAATTTCTTACTTGAAATCTCCACTGAAATGTATCACCAAAACCTAATGTTATAATTGTCCCTAAGGTAACTATTTCACCTTCCAATGTTCTTACTTCCCGCAGTACAAATAATTTATCTTTTTTTCTCCCGTACATTTCCTGAACATACCTTGCCCTAGTTCATATGGGATGGAGGATAAGAGGAGAGACATGCAGCAAACTATACTTGCCAGGTTTCCATACTAACTGAATTTAATTTAGATATCCATTTTCTCTTGACTTCCATTTTCTATTAACATCTTAGCTATCAGTTATATATTTTTTTAACATTAAATGTCACATAGCTTTCTCCCCTCTGGCTGCTTTTAAATATTATCACTTGGTCTTTGATTTTCAAAAATTGGATTATAATAATCTAGGTATGTTTTTCTTTGAATTTATCCCACTTGTATTCACTGGCAATATCTTCCAATTGATATTGAAAAATGTCAGTAATTATTTTTTGAAGTTTTGTTTCTATCCTAACACACTGTCTTCTCCTTCTGGGACCTTTTCTTGACCAATTTCCACATTTCCTTTATGCTTTGTTTTGTTACATTTATCTTCCTTGTTCTCTCGGTGTTTTGGTTTGAATATCTTTTCTAATGATGTATTCCCTAGTTAAATATACAGCCTGTCCTATAGTTGGTCTGCTTTTAATCGTATCCATGAGATACACTTGATTCCCCTTTATATAAATATGTAAGCATTGTATTGATATTCTCCATCTTTTAATTCACACTGTTTTTCTTTTTCTTTCTTTTCTATAACATGAATCATAGATATATTGAAGTCATTATTGGCTAACTACAATATTTGTATCATCTCTGGGTCTGCTCTTATAATAGACTATTATCTCTCTTTATTACTTACCACTTCTTGCTGATTATTCACATGATTAGTAATTTTATGTGGTATGTCATACATTAGAGATATACATTGTAGACACCCTGGATTATTTTGCCTTCTACTTCTCCTAGGCTTATCTTTTACTCCTAGAGCATATATCCTAATTCTAGTATTTGGTCTTTATTTCTAGAGTATGGACTTTCTGGTTTCTCAATGGAAAGCCCTGGATACTCACCAAGGTATCCTAACAGGGCTTGAACTTCAGTAATTCTATAGAACTATGTATCTATTCAAATCTCTCCTGACTCCTTGTCGTTATTCTCTGCTAGACATCCTGGAGTTTTACTCTTTGGGTGCACAGCTAAGAGTGAGCCAAAGACATAGAACTCATTTTGTTTGCCTTACTGTAGCTCCTTCTCTGCAACACCTTTCTTTTTGAATCCGTGTTCCTTAAACCCAAGCCACTACAAGAGCAATGAACTATGATTTTGTTTTTCCCACCCAGTGATACTGTCACCTTCTTTTTTGAATTCTATTTACCTGGACTGTGATTCAGGAAATGCTCCCAGAGGCAAAGCCAGGATGCAAGCCTGGGGACTAATTTTAATTTAATTTAAATGTGTTTCCCTCTCTCAAGTACTTTAAGCCTGTATTGTTAATTTCCCACTGTCTGCTTGAGTTGTTTTACATAGACTTTTCAGTAATTATTTTCAGAGTTACTAAATGCACAGAGTAAGTACAATAGCATCTATTCAGTCATGGACAGAGCAGGGATCAGCTTCCTTTTTAATTCTTAAAGTTCATGGAATAGAGGCATCCCTTTAAGAGGAGTTAAATACTGTCTAAATGTAATGGGAGCAATTCTGTTGATGGAAGGATGAAAAATTTAGTGACCAGAAGTGAAGAATATGACATAGATATTTATTGCTTACCAAGCATCCCCATGTTTTCCAATTCCCATGCTGTAGGATTTGTGCCAATTCTGGCAAAGAGATATGAGTAGAAATGACATAAGGCAAAGCTCTGTAAAAAACCTCATAACCACTCTTCCCTGCTGAGAAGTCCTGATATGACACAAGGATTCTTGAATCACTAGTTAGAGGACAATTTTCAAGGAAACTAATCAACAAGCCTTGGACTGTATATGAGTAAGAACTACATACCTTTATTGTATTATACCACTGAGATTTCAGGATTTATTTTGTCAATAGAGCATGGACTAAAAGTACCCTGATTGATTCAGAAACTCTGGGTAAGTTATGGATACATTTATTTCAATATTTAAGTACATTTTCTTACTAGAGGCAGGAAAGTGTGACTAAAGGAGAGAAGAATACTATTTTTTCAGTAAAGGAAATAGACAAAAAATACACTGATGATAATATACATTCCTCTTAAACTCATATGGAACATTCACCAAGACAGATTACATTCTGGACCATAAAACACACCTTACCTAATTTAAAAGAATAGAAATCATGCAATGTCTACTCAGACCAAAATGGAATTAAATAAGCGATCAATATCAGAAAGATAGCCGGGAAATTCCATTAAATATGTGGAGATTAAACAATACCCTTAAAAGTAACACATAATTCAAAGACAAAATCTAAGCAAAATTTTAAAATATTTTGAACTAAACAAAAAAAGAAAACACAACTTATCAAAATTTGTGGGATGCAGCAAAAGTAGTGCTTAGAGGGGAAATTGTAGCACTGAATGCATATGTGAGAAAAGAAGAAAGATATAAAGTCAAAATCTAAGATTCCACCTTAGGAAGCTAGGGAAAAAAAGAACAATTCAATTCAAAGTAAGCAGAAGAAAATAAATAATAAGGATTAGACCAGACATCAATGAAACTGAAAACAGAAAATCAATTGAGAAAAATCAATGAAACAAAAAAGTGTTTCTTTGAAAAGATCGATACACTCAATAAGTCTCTAGCCAGGCTAACTAAGAGAAAAAGAGAGAGGCTACCAATTACTAATATCAGTAATGAAAGAGGGGACATCACTACAGATCCCATGTATGTTAAAAGGATACTAAATAAAATAATATGAACAACTCTATGCTCACATATTTAATAACCTTGATGAAATGGACCAATTCCTTGAAAGATATAAGCTTCCAAAACTCACACAAGAAGAAGTAGACAATCTGACTAAGCCTGTATCTATTAAAGAAGTTGAATCAATAATTAATAATCTTCCAAAACAGAAAGCACCAGGCCCATATGAGTCCACTTGTGAATTCTACTAATCATTTAAGGACAAAATTATACCAATTATCTACAATCTTTTTCAGAAGATGGAAGCAGAGAGAATACTTAACTCATTCTATGAGGCTGTCATTACTCTAATGCCAAAACCAAAAACATTATAAGAAAAGAGAACTACAGACCAATGAACATGTACATAAAAACTCTCAACAAAATCTTAGTAAATCAAATCCAACAATATATAAAAAAGAGTTATATATCATGACCGGGTAGGATTTATTCCAGGTATGCAAGGATGGTTCAACATTCAAAAATCAATTAAATATAATCCATCACATCAGCAAGGTAAAGAAGTAAAATCACATGATCTTATCAATAAATGCAGAAAAAGCATTTGCCAAAATTGAACATCCATCATGATAAAAACTCTCAGTAAGTTAGGAATAGAGGTGAACTTCTTCAACTTAATAAATAATATCCACAAAAAACTATACCCAACATCATCCTTACTGGTGACAAATGTGAAGCTTTCCCACTAAGACCAGGAAGGATGTCCCCTTTACTACTGCTTTTCAGCATTGTACTAGAAGTCCCAGCTAACACAATAAGACAAGAAAAGGAAATAAAAGACATGACTTGGAATGGAAGAAATAAAACTGTCTTTGTTCACAGATGATATGGTTATCTATGTAGAAAATCCAAAAGAATCAACAAAAACATTCCTGAAACTAATAAGCGATCACAGCAAAGCTGCAGGATATCAGGCTAATGTACAAAAGTCAATCTACACCTTCTGCTTGGTATTGCTGTGAACCTAAAATGCTCTTAAAAATAAAGCTCGTTAAAAAATATGCTCTTAGTGGAATAGCAATGTATTTAAGTCTTCTTGAATCTTCTGACAGAAAGTAAATATTTTAAAGCACTAAATAAGTAAAATAAAGTAATTAAAGCATTTTAAACAAAGTAGTGAAATGATGTTCTTACAAACCACAAAATTCCATTGAGCTATGCCAAACTACCAACACCTGTGTGTATAATTAACTGTGTGAAAGGAAGTAGAAAGAAGATGAAAAGGTTCTGATAGCCCTGATGCTGGTAAACCCAGAAATTGCTAAGGACAATTCATTCCCAAAGCAAGAGAAGACACTCTGGAGTAGAAGTCAGGTGTAACTCTCTGAGAAAAACAGCTGAACAGCAGAGGAGGCTTGCCGTCTCTGTTTAAAGGGGAGTTCAAGGGGACTTCGGGAATGTTAGACATTGCTGAGGTTGTCTGGGTGTCATGAAGACTTGAAACCAACCAGCCAAAGAAGTTTCCTTCAAGGACAAAGTCTCTGCAAAAGATAAACTGTTGGGAATAGAATACAAATGAAGCAGAAAAAGAGAAAAAGTTAGGGCAGGGGGTGTGGAAGAAAAAGGGAGAAAGAAAAAGAAAGACAGAAAATATCCTGATAATAGTAAAAAAGGAAAACAAAAGAGACTGTTCTCAGACAGTACTTGAACTAATTTTTTGATACTTCACAATACAGAAAGACCTTGAGCCATGAAGCTATGAAAATCATCTTGGCGCATTCCCATACTTAGGAAGATAATTTCAAAACTACAAAATGGACTGGCCCGGCACGCAGTGGTTAAGTTCGCATGTTCCACTTTGATGTCCCAGGGTTCCCTGGTCTGGATCCCAGGTATAGACCTATGCACTGCTTGGCAAGCCATGCTGTGGCAGGTGTCCCACATAAAATAGAGGAAGATGGGCACAGATGTTAGCTCAGGACCAGTCTTCCTCAGCAAAAAGAGGAGGATTGGCAGCAGATGTTAGCTCAGGGCAATCTTCCTCAAAAAAAAAAAAACCTAAAAGAAAACCCATCTCATGTAAATATTCCTAACACAATAGAATTATGATTGAATTCCATATCAACTCACTCTAGGTAAAAAGGAAATTATGAGCAGAATATACATCATTCAGACAGTCAAGACATACCAATAGAACATGGTCTCCCAAAAGAGTTTTTTTTTGTGTGTGAGGAAGATTCATGCTGAGCTAACATCCATTGCCAATCTTCCTCCTTGTTTGCTTGAGGAAGATTAGCCCTAAGCTGATATCTGTGCCAATCTCCCTCTCCTTTGTACATGGGATGCCTCCACAGCATGGCTGATGGGTGGAGTGTGTCTGCACTCAAGATCTGAACCCACAAACCCCAGGCTGCCAAGGCAGAACATGTGGAACTTTAACCACTAGGCTATGGGGCCAGCCCCCAATAGATTTTTAAAAATCGTAGCTTAATATCTCAAAATAAACTAAATGAATTTAATAAATGAAAGAAAGCATAAATAAAAACTAGAAAAATAAAATTTGAGAATAAAACATTTGAAAATACAGCTCACTGAGTTACAGAATCACTTAGAAATAAACTTTAAAAATTTTCAGAAATGAAGACCAAACTAAGTAAACAATGAAAATTAATGGGTATCATAAATGATGCAGTGAAAAAAATAGACAATGGAAAATAAGATATTGAATTTTTAAATCCAGTAAAAGTTAAGAAAGACATAAAATGAGGGAGGAAGTGATTAAAAGAGAAAGTAATTCATATTTATATATGTATACATACATATACACAGTGACAACAAAAGCAAGAACAAAGAAATATTAAAAACTGCAATTTAATAAAACTTTCCTGAAATAAATTAATAATTATATCTTCATGGTGAAAGGGAACACCATGTCTCGGAGAAAATTTTCACAAGGAGCCAAAATCAAGACACATTATGGTAAAATTATTTAACTTAAGCTCCAAATGCTTTCAAAAGTGAATTGCTTTAAACAACACTAGAAATAATCAAAGTACTACTTAAACTGTTTTAAAGCGTAAATAAAGAGAAAAAAACCCTTCCAAATTCTTGTTATAAGGTGAGTGTAATGTTGATTACAAAACCTGATAAATATTTCACTAAAGGAATCTACAAACCAATCATGTATATGAATATCAACGAAAATCTTCAATTTGTAAATTTAACATGATTGCAATTAAAACACTGTCTTTTCTTTTCTTAAGCTAAAAAAGTTAATGATAAATTCATCTGAAAGGACAAGCAAGCTGAGAGAGAAACCATGAAAAGGATGTTCTTGCTCCCACTATGTGAAATGTATGTCTTCTATAATTAAGGGAGTAAGATATCAGAATATGAATGGACCAGAATACAAAATCTGGAAATAGACATATTTGAAAATGAAAATTTATTTTAAACATGGCGTTAGAAATCAGTGAGTAAAAAATATTTATAATTAGTAGTGTTGGAATAATGGCATAGCTATATGAAGAAAAAATTATCTTCACAATATGCATGCAGGTATTAGAAGAAAATATGTATGAATTCACCTAGAAATTGAAAGCAGGAAAAACAGTCTTAACTGTGATTCACAAAATAGAATCAACATAGGATAAAATTAATAATTTTAATTATGCAATTTGTCAAAAAAATATCCACCACAAATAAACGTCATAATCAACACATAGACAAATGACAGAACAGTGAAACGTGTTGGCAATGAAAAATGTTTAAAGGCTATCAGATCTATTCATTAATAGGATTTTAAGATATTATAATTTGAAATATAGATTAAGTTAGATATTCAGATATATCCTAAAGATAAAAAGAAAAGCAAGGTGTCACTTCAGCAGCACACATGCTAAAATTAAAATGATACAGAGAAAATTAGCATAGACCCTGTGCAAAGATGACATGTAAATTAATGAAACGTTTCATATTTTTCTGTATACTAAAAAACAGTTAAAATGGTAATTTTATGTTATGTGTATTTTACCACAATAAAAACACATAGATACATATGAAAAATATTAAAGTTAATATAATATGGAAAGTAAAGAAAAAGTGCATGGACATCTTACATTTTTTCAGTAATCTTAATTTTAGTAAAAATATTGGTATTGTTATTATTCTGAGTTCATATTAATAGTGAAAAAAAGGAAAATCTAGCTGGCTGATCAGTCTCAATAAGAATAATAAGAATAAAAACTAGACATGATGTATCTTTTGATGTTATACAATAGAAAGCTCACAATTCCTCCTATAAAGTATTATTATCAAAAAATAGAACAAATTTGATCAGCCTTCTAAAAATAACTACTTTTTACAGGAAATAAAGTAGTATGCAGACCACCTTAAGTGATAGAAAGTGACGCAAAGGAAAATCCAGAATGTGCAAAATTATAAAAGATCAGTGACGTTGGTTTCTTTATTGAATAAATTAAGGAAAAGAAGGATGAGAAGCTTATAAATTAAAAACAATTTAAGCCATACCAATAAAATGCATTGTATGTACTTTGTTTCATGATTCAAACAAACTGATCGTAAGTTAAAATACCATGAGATATTGGAGGAAATGTGACTACTGTACATTTCATAATATTAAAGGATTAAACTTAATTACTTTAGCAACAATAAAAATATTGGAATTATGATTTTTAAAGTGTATTTTATAGATACATCTTGCAGAATTGATGAATGCAATAATGTGCTGTCTAGGATTTGGCTGAAAAAGGTATCTAGGGTGTGATGTGCGATGGAGAGTGGATGTAGACTGGGAGAAAAATATATTGCCTGTGTTGAAACTGAATGTCAGACCCATGGAGGTTCATTATGTTGCTTTTTTCTTTTATTTATTTGTCCTTTCCCATAATAACTTTTGCCACGTAGTACTAACGCTAATATCACAGACAAAATAGTAATGGGTAAGGAAAAATCGTTTCAAGTTATTTACAAGGCTGTGAATGAGAAGTATCAATGAAAAAGAACCTAAGCTCATGCATACTTTATCTACTTTTAAAATCTTTTTATTTATATTGCTTCAACCCACTATCTAAGACTCTCGTCTAATATGCTCTTGCTTTCCTATTTTAAAATGTAAATGGCTGGACATATAGAAAATTGTTAACCAGAAAAAGTTGGTCAAATCCTTTTGTGATAAAGTAAGCATTTCTCGCTTTTTTTTTTTTTTCTTTTAACATAAACTAATCTTAAGGATTAGGCATTAAATGCCAGGTACTTTTTGAAGACACTCACTATTTACTCTCCGCCAGGGAGAAATGTGACCTCATTCCATGTTCTAAATAACAACAACAGTGCCCTAATGATCAGCACATCAGATCACAGGGGAGAAAAACACACAGCTCTGCACTTTTAACATCTGCTCAGTCTTAATCCAGTTACCACGGAATTTAAAGGCAAAGCATTAAAAAAGTCGGTTGATTAAGCATGGTGGCCAAGAAATTAAATAAAACAAATTGTATGTTTATGTTTCTGATACACAGGTAACAGTATCCTGACAATTTTTATCTTTTAGACTCTGTTGAGGTGTAATAAACATCTAAAAGTTTTCCTTCATTTTAGGTGTATAGCTCAATAGATTTGGGGCAACAGTCATTTAACTACCACCACGGTCAAAGTTCTGAACACTCCCACCACCACAAAAAGCCCCCTTGTGTCCCTTAGCAGCGAATCCCTGCCTCCATCCTTGCTTCTAAGCAATCGCTGATCTGCCAGAAAGCAAACTATGGTTTTGCCTTTTATAGAATTTCATATAAATTTTATACGAAATCATAGAGTAGGTAGTCTTTAGTGAGTGGCTTCTTTTACATAGCTCCTGACTATTCAGTACTGGAAAACTTGGCTGTATCATTCCAGAGGGGCTTCTTGATAGAAGGTGAAGAACAGGGCAGAACTCAACTCTATCTCTCTGCCACCTCAGTCTGTGAATGAAGATGTATTTTAACTTCTCTCATCCGGCAACAGTAAGATGAGGAGAGTAGTACTATTCCGTCGTCCTCAAGGCTGCTGTGTGGATCTAATTAGAGAGAATGCATAAAGTGCCACACATTCCACAGGTGACTTTAGGAGTAAAGGCTATCAGAAATAAGAGAAATGACAGTTTTTTTAAAAGATATTATTAAATATGAATAAGTGCACATTAAAATATAAATTTTAAAAATTCTACGTTTTCAGGGCCAGTCCAATGGCGCAGAAGTTAAGTTTGCACACTCCACTTAGGCAGCCCAGGGTTCGCCAGTTGGGATCGCCAGTGCAGACCTAGGCACCGCTTACCAAGCCATGCTGTAGCAGGCATCCCACATAAAGCACAGGAAGATGGGCATGGATGTTAGCTAAGGGCCAATCTTCCTCAGCAAAAAACGAAGAGGATTGACAGTGGATGTCAGCTCAGGGAAAATCCTCCTCCTCAAAAAAAAATTTCTACTTTTTCACTGCAGAGATAGAAACAAAATGGAGGGAGGCTGTGAATGGATTTTATGAAGTTTGAATAAAATAGGGAAGAAAAAGTAAAACTAGAATTATAAGAAAGAGCAATATTAAGCTTATCTAAATAAAAAACAAACAGCTATATTTAGAAATAGACTTTATTTTAATTTTCATCATCATCTACATCAAGAATTTATTCTACACAGGACACGTTATTTGACAAAGCTATAGTTATAAAATAGAGCATATAATCCTTGTCTTCAAGTTTCTTCCGTTTGCCCTGTCAACATACGAAAGGGGCAAATAAAATGTCTTTTAAATGAAATTTAAGGACAAGGAAAGAACACCCTTCCAGCAAAAATAAGACCATAGAGATTACTCAAATGTTGACATTTCTAACTATTGAGAAAAAAATTTGTTTTTTTCTGTTTTATTTGTTTGTTTTATCTGATGTCAAGAAGAAAGACAAGATAAACTGCCTCTCTGTTCCTATTGCACAGCACCATGGTGGATCTCCTTTTCTGATCCATCTTTGAAGCCTGAATTTCTCCTATCCCTCTCTCCCATTCCAGTGAAAAGGGAGTGACCTAACTGCAATGCTGGAGGCTAGAAAATTTCTGAGACAAAAGAGGAAGAAGCTGAAGAGAGCTTATGATTCACAAGGAGATATAAGAGACCACCACACTTGGAAAGGGGTAAAGAATGGATTATATGAGAAGATGGCTTGTCTGAATAGGTCAAATTTTGCCAATTGTGGGAAAACCCAAGTGGAATGCATGGAAGATCCAGTCAGTGTGGAAATCTTAGGTAAACCACAGACAGAACACTTGACTTTTTGCCTTTATATGTTAGATAAATTATATGGAACTGAAGTAAAGAGCTGATTCAAAGTTTTTCAAGCATCTATATGCTCTTATCCAGTTAAGAAAAGGGAGAACCTTCAATACATGACCACAAAATGTCATATTTCAATCAGATGCCTAAGATATCTTCATTATGGTGGTCTGAGGATAAAGAAGTTGATCCATTGAATCTGGCTAATTAGGAAATAAGATTGAGTCCCTTCAATGCAGTCACTCTATTCAGGAAAAAAGACAAATTTAAAACTTTAAATAAATTTCAAATTACTTTTTAGTATAGTGAGTATAGAAATATGTAGCATATTGAACAACAGTTTTATTAGAAACGAAAGAGAAAGAGTGATCATTGAGAGTTGGAACACTGAAACATTTCAAACATAAGAAATTAATGTACTTGATGGCAGAGTTGAACATTTAAATTAAGAGATTTAAAAAAATGAAAACTCAGACAAATTTTGTAGTGTGCTCAAATTTAGTAGGAGGTCACACAATCAAAGCAAGATTTTCTTCTTATAAATGAGTATACTACTTGTTATAAAAAATTCCACCTTCCAAAAAGGTGGATATCCCTTCCTTTCTTTGCTCCATAATTATTGCATGTCTGTGATGTGCTGAGTTCTGTTCTAGCCACTGTAGATAAAGCAGTAAGTAAAACAAAGCAGTTAACAAAATAAAGTCCCTCCTTTCATGGAGGTTGTGTACTAAAGAGAGCTTGTGAGACAGAAAATAAACAAATAAACAAAAAATATATGGAATATTGTCATATAATGTTATGAAAAAATTAAAAAGAGTGAGCAGATAGAGCAGGAGAGAGAATCATAATTTCAATCAAGGTGGCTAGGGAAGGTCTTTCCAAGGAGATAGGATTTAGGGATTAATCCAAATGAGATGTTTCAGGTAGAGGGATCTGTGGTTACAAAGACACCAAAGTGGACCTATGTGAGGAATAAGATACAACTAATAAAGAGGTCAGTGTAGCCAGAGTAGAATGAACCAGATAAAGTAATGAAACTTGTTGAAGAAGTCTGTACATTTTATATATTTATAGTATAAAAATTTAAAAATATGTCCTTATTGTTTGAAGAATGCTACTCGCTTATACAATAGTGCATAGGAAGTGCTATATAGCCCTGCACAGTAAGTAGTTTTACTACAAAGGTAGAAAGCTCTTTCTACAGTCATTGTAAATGCCTAACATCTATATAAGATAGTGCTTGTCACACTACACTCTAAATATTGTAACATAATTTTCTTTTATACTAGATTCTGATTTCTTACAGTCCGGTGATATCAACATACCCAGTGTATATAACAGAATCAAAAAAAATTGGCATTTTAAATCTATACTGAAAGATAATGTGATGAATTAATGAATGAATCTGGTATAACAAACCATTCTAAAATTTAGAATAAGTTTGTTGCTGGAATGAAAAAAAATATATTAATTGACACAAATGACCAAAGCTCACTCAAGAAGAAGTAAAGAGTTCCAATAGTCCTGTATCTATTAAGAAATTGTAGTCATAGCTAAAACTTTCCAAAAAGGAAAACTAATGATTCAGATGGCTTTATTAATGAATTCTACAAAATGTTAATGAAAGAAATGCTACTTCTAATAAAACCCCAAAACTTCTAGAAAATAGAAGAGGACACACCTCCCAACTCTTGTAATGAGGTTTGCATTACATTCATACTGAAAATAGACAAGGATATTATGAGGAAAGGAAAGAAACTACAGGCCAGTATCCCTCATGAACATGGGTGCAAAAATCCTTAAAAAATATTAACAAACTAAATTCAGCATATGTAAGCAGCGTACTATACCATGAGCAAACGAGATTTATCCTGTGAATGTGAGGGGTGTTTTTTCCAGATGAGATTAGCATTTCAATGAGCAGATTGAACAAACAGAGTGCCCTCCCCAGGGTGGGTGGCCATCATCCAATCCATTAAGGGACTGCACGGAATGAAAAGGAGAAGGAAGGGAGAATTTGCTGTCTGTGATGAACTGCTGAGCTGGAATATGAGTCTTCTCCTGCCATGTGACTGGGAATTACACCATTATTTCCCCTGGTTCTCAGGCTTTCAGACCTAGACTGAGCTACACAACTGGCTTCCCTGGGTCTCCAGTTTGAGGACACGGACTGTGGGACTTTTCAGCCTCCATAATTTTGTGACCTAATGAGTCAATTTCTTATAGAAAATCAGTGTCTGTCTCCCTGTCTCTCTCTCTCAATCTATCTTTATATCTATATCAATATCTATATCTCCTATTGATTCTGTTTCTCTCAAGAACCCTGATTAATACAGTAATTCATTTATACCAATATTTTAACAAAGAAAAAAATTATCCATTCAATAGATGCCTGAAAAACATTTGCCAAAATTCAACATCCATTTATGACAAAATTTCTCCACAAACCATCAATAAAAGTCAAATTTCTCAACCTTACAAAGGATGTCTATTAACAACTAGAGCTAATATCATACTTTATTGTTAAAGACTAAATAGTTTCCCTCTGTGATTAGGACCAAAAGAAGAATTTCTACTCATCCCACTCCTATCCTACAACACGCATGCTAGTGCAAGAAGACAAAGAAAAGAAATACAAGGCATATAGATTAGAAAGGAAGAAATAAAACTGTCTTTAGGCATAAAGACTATGATTGTCTACATAGAAAATCCCAAAGAATCTATTAAAATAAGTGAATTTAGCCGCTGGCAGAAAACAAAGTCAGCATACTAAAATCAATTGTCTTTAAATATACCTGCAATAAACAATTATATATTGGAATTAAAAAAAATACCTGCTGCGATACCACTAAAAATATGAAACAGGGATAAATCCAAAAAAAAATATGGGCACAATTTGCTTAATAAAAACATACACCACATTGTTGATAAATATCAAAGAAGACCTAAATAAATGGAAAGACATGTCATGTTCGTTAAGTGAAAGACTCAAAATTGTCAAGATGCAAATTCTTCTCAAATTGGCCTATAGATTGAGCATAATCCTAAAGAAAATCTTATACAGCTACTTTGAAGAAATCTACAAGCTGAATCTAAACTTGATATAGAAAAGCAAAAGACCAAAAATTGCCAAAACAATTTTCAAAAAAGAAAACATGTTGGAAGATCCACACTATATGATTTCAAGATTTTCTATAAAGCTGCAGTAATCACGTAATATGTTGTTGGTGAAATGGTAGTCACATATCAATGGGACATAATAAACTGTACAGAACTAGACCCACAGACATATGAGCAAACAGTTTTAACACAGTTGGAAATTTAATTCAGTAGAGAAATACTTTCGGTACTGAATTGGTAGTGTTGAAGCAATTACACATCCATGTGCAAGGAAAATGATAATGTAAATATAAAAGTAAAAGCTAAAATTGTAAACCCCTCTCTAGAAGAAAACAGGAGAAAATCTCTGATATTGAGATTGACAATTAATTTTTAGACAAGACATATAAAACATTTTGCTCTTTGCAGAACAGCATTAAAAAAAGGGCAAACTATAGTCTCAGAGAAAATATTTGTAAAATACATTTAATAAAGTACTGATCACCAGAATATACAAATAAATCTGAAAAATCACTGGTAGAGGAAAGAAATCAACCAAGAAAAATGTGTAAAATATATGAAAAGGTAATTCACTACAGAAGAGTCATAAATTCATTCATTCATTCACCTATATTCCATTACTTAAACCTTTAATGATTCCTGTTATTTCCTTCATGCAAGAATATATTTAGAAGCACAATCTTGACAAGCTATAATTAAAGGCTACATAATAAACCCTAGAACTTGGATTATCTAGTAACTTTAGTCAGAATCAAAAACTCAGTAGTGCAATTTGGTCCAAATTAAAAGCTTTTGCTTACATTTCTTGGACATTCAAGATAAATAACACATTTTTGTACAAAATTCATTAGTTTATGCAGTGTACAAGGGTTCCCTTCTCTCCACATCCTCTCCAACATTTGTTGTTTCCTGTCTTGTTAATTACAGCCATTCTGACCGCAGTGAGGTGGTATCTCATTGTAGTTTTGATTTGCATTTCCCTGATAGCTAATGATGTTGAGCATCTTTTCATGTGCAGGTTGGCCATCCGTGTATCTTCTTTGGAGAAATCTCTGTTCAGAACTTTTGCCCATTTTTTAATTGGGTTGTTGGATTTTTGTTGTTGAGATGTATGAGTTCTGTTTATTTTGGATATTAACCCCTTATCTGATATATGATTTGCAAATATCTTCTCCCAATTGTTAGGTTATCATTTCATTTTGTTGATGATTCCTTTGCTGTGCAGAAGATTTTTAGTTTGATGTAGTCCCATTTGTTCATTTTTCCTTTTGTTTCCCTTGCCTGGTCAGACACAGTACTTGAATATATGCTGCTAAGACTGACGTCAAAGAGCATACTGCTTATGTTTTCTTCTAGAAGTTTCATGGTTTGGGGTCTTACATTCAAGCCTTTAATCCATTTTGAGTTGATTTTTGTGCATGATATAAGATAATGGTCTACTTTCATTCTCAATGGAGAAAAACTGAAAGCTATCCCCCTAAGAACAGGAACCAGACAAGGATGCTCACTGTCACCACTCCTATTTAACCTAGTATTGGAAGTCCTTAGCCAGAGGAATCAGGCCAGAAAAAGAAAGAAAAGGGATCCAAATTGGAAAAGAAGAAGTGAAATTGTCACTCTTTGCAGATGACATGATTTTATATATAGAAACCCTAAAGAATCCACTAAAAACTTTTAGAATTAAGAAATAAATACAGTCAAGTCTCAGGATACAAAATAAACGTACAAAAATAGGTTATGTTTCTATACACTAACAATGAAGTAGCAGAAAGAGAAACTAAGAATACAATCCCATTTACAATTGCAACAAAAAGAATAAAATACCTAGGAATAAACTTAACCAAAGAGGTGAAAGATCTGTACACAGAAAACTATAAAACATTGTTGAAAAAAATTGAAGAAGACACCATGAAATGGAATGATATTCCATGCTCTTGGATGGGAAGAATTAACATCGTTAAAATGTCCATACTTCCTAAAGCAATCTATAAATTCATTGCAATCCCTATCAAAGTTTCAACATTTTTCACAGAAATAGGACAAAGAATCCTAAAATTTATATGGAACAACAAAAGACCCTGAATAGCCAAAGGAATCCTGAGAAAAAAGAAAAGCTGGAGGTATCACATTCCCTGATTTCAAAATATACTACAAAGCCATAGAAACCAAAACAGCATGGTACTGGCACAGAAACAGACACACAGATCAATGGAACAGAATTGAGAGCCCACACATTTGTGGACAGCTAATATTTGACAAGGGAGCCAAGAGCATACGATGGAGAAAGGAGAGTCTCTTCAATAAATGGTGTTGGGAAACTGGACAGCCACATGCAAAAGAGTGAATTTTAATAAAAGTAAATTGTTTAATGAAAGACAGTGAGCCCAGGGAGTATATAGAGTAGAATTTACATTAAGTAAACAAAAAATCATGAAAAGAGGCTCTGCCACATATAATCTGTACGACCATGAGAATTCCTAAAATACAAAGTTACTTTTTAGATAACATGTATGAAACAAAAATTACAACCTTATATAATGCTTACTATATCATGCAAAAAATATTCTAAATAATTTACATATATAATTTTAATCCTTATAATATTGTTTGTGGTAAATACAACTCCTATTTTATATATAAGGAAATAGAGGCACAGAGAATAACTCTTCGAAGTAACATTTATGAGATAGAGCCAGGATTTGAACCTAGGTAGTCTGGCTCCGGATTAAAAGCCTGTTTTAGCAGAGCCTAAGACAAAGTTTTATTTGGGAATATTGTCTCAGGGAGCAAAATTTTGAGATGTTGGAATTGGAGGTGCAAGGGCACTTTTAAACAGGAAAGGAGAAAGAGCCAGTATACTGTGTAATGCTACCTGTATTGTATAGGTTGCTGGCGTTGATATGACAGTACCTTCAGATCTACCTTCCGCTGGGACAAAGAGGGAGGCATTTATGGACTGTCTCCCAGCCCTCGTTGGTCAAGGATGATTCCAAGGGTGTTAGTGCCTCTGAAGCCGGGGTGGCTCATGAATGAGTCACAGTAATTTCCTGTAAGCATCATAAATTGCGGAGGTACATGAAAAAGGCCCTAGACAAGACAAAGCAAATTTGTATTTAAGGAAAACTAAAGTCTTTGATCATCTACTTGACTTTACAGTGGCTGGAGTAAAAGCAGGTGCTTGAAAGGGGGCTTAGGCAGAAAAAAGGCTTTAAATTGCCTTTAAATTTAGAATATAAAAAGGTGATCTACAATGGCAGCTATACTGCCTATGTATTTGTTATGAGATTCATTTAAAATAAGAGCCATGATAAAAAATGTGTTGAATGCATAAATCATATTGATTATTAAATGTAAATAAAGGTACATGGTTATTTTCTCATAGTCTTTTCTGAATCTCTTATTCAATATGCAAATGACTTGGAACTAAAATTAATCATGAAATATATTACCTTCCTTATGAGAACAATAAATCAAACAGAACAGACTACTTCTTATCAGAAAGAAATGAAAAAAAGTATGTATTACCTTCAGGCTAAGCAGTTCCACTCCAGAAATATAGTAGACCATATCTTATCTCCAGTTAGAGATAAGAGGTGTTTTAATATCCAAAGGTTGATTGTTGCTTATTAGTTTCCAAAATGCAAATTGAGAAAGGTTATCATTAAATGAAAGAAAATTGACTACTTCTTCCTCTTCTATGTAGAAGGAGGACCTTTTGTGGACAAAGTATGGAGACTAAAGAGGCATACATGTAGAGTAACTCCCTCTCCCAGGATACAGAGATGTGTTTTATTTTGTAGAAATATCCCCCACCAAAGAAAAGAAGCCAGGCTTCATGTCCTTTAGGCTGCACCAAGCTGTTTGGAGGAACAGACCTGAACAGACCTTAACAATAGCCACGATGTGCAGCCTTCTTCAATAACTCAAGCTGATTCCACAGTGAACTAAAAGTGCCTCAACCACAAGGGGCATAAAAGCTTCCCTGGGTACAACAGCCTGATGCAGAGAAGGCAAGATTCTTTTAAGCGTAGTTTAGCTTGTCCTTGAGTCAAGCTAGTGAGTCTTAGGAGAATGAGAATAAATTATCATGCTTTCTTCCTAGTTCAAAATCAGGCTATATGACGGTCAATATCCAGTGCATCAAAAATGCTATCTTTCTGCTTCATTGATATTGCCTGGAAAATAACTGATTGAAGAAATTTGAAAAGTATCAAGAAGATAATCCAACTATTCAGCAAAAACACTTCTGTTTTAAAAAGGACAACTAACAACACATGAGAATGGCTTCATTAAATATGTCAATAACAAGTTAAAAGCCCCCCAGGTGTGGTCCTTGTACTGCACGCCAAAAGGCATTCAAAGGTATCAAATGACATTATGTGTTCAATATCGGTAAAATCTAGACTTAGTCCTTTTACATTCATTTGAGAAAGTGTTCACATGTAACCCACATACATTTTTTTACCTTTTTTTTTTTTGAGGAAGATCAGCCCTGAGTTAACATCTGTTTCCAATCCTCCTCTTTTTGCTGAGGAAGATTGACCCTGAGCTCACATCCATGCCCATCTTCCTCTATTTTATATGTGGGACGATGGCCATAGCTTGGCTTGCCAAGCGGTGCACGGGTCTGCACCTGGGATCCGAACCGGCGAACCTCAGCTGCTGAAGCAGAATGTGCAAACTTAACTGCTGAGCCACCGGGCCAGTCCCCCCAATACATTTTTGTTTCCCCGGATTATCTGTCTAGATTGGCTATATTCCAAAAGGGTATATATATAGGATATATTCCTAATGAAAATTAGTTTCCAACAAAAGAAATTCTTTGCATTTTTTCAAATTTCACATTGAGAAATTCACTACAAAAGAAATAAAAGGGCCTTAAAAATTTGCTATTTTGTCTTCAAATTAAGCCTCAGTAGAACCATTGTTTCATTTGAACATATGTTATTAATAATAATAAATGGAATTGATAACAACGCCCTGTTGTGTAATGAAGCTTGTGCTTAGGGTTTATTAGCTTTTTAGTAGATTTGCTCCATATTTGGATGCAATGTTGAAATTTTCTGCTTTAAATAGCACAAATTTAGCAACAAAAAGTGAGTTTAAATTTTGAAATACAGAGTACACATCTTTACTGTTATAAAGGAATTTATGGGAATGGCACAATTTTATGATTGCTTTGAAAGATTATTTGAAGATATGTTTATTTTTCAAACATTTTTGTAATGGAAAATTTTTGTCTTTTAAAAAAGTAAAGGGAATAGTGTAATAAACCGCCATCTTGCCATCATTTAGGCTCAAAAATAACCAATTCATGGTAAGCTTTTTTAAATCTATATTCCACCAACTTCAACTATATTATTTTGAAACAAAACTCATAATCACATTATAACATCCATATATATTATAGTCCATAATATAATTTAAATGTCATCATCTCTTTCAATACTTTTGAAAATCTTAATAGAATTCATATTTTCCAGAAATATAGGAGGACATTTAAATAATTTAATGAATATAATACCTAGGATAATTTCTGGTGTGTAGTAAAAGATTAAAATATTCTTAAACAGAGAAATTTCAGAATCACAAACAAGAGTATCTTTTAATATATTACTACTATAAAATAACAAATTATCTACATAAGAAAAGAAAATTATATTCGGTTGATTATCCAACAGAATTCACAAATGTTAAGTTGCTTTGACACAGAAGAGGAGAGATAGCAAATTTATATCACAACTTCTGCTCAAGTTATCAGACTGAATCCACATGGCAAGACTTCCTTCTTGATGCTAACAGATGCTGCATTAAAAATATTAGACTTGGGCATACAATTTGGAGTTTAAGCATCTTTCTTGGGAATGAACTTAAGGGAGTCAGATCTGTTTTAGACAAAGGACTGCAACAGAATTTTTTTTTTTTACACAAATCAGAGAGCCTGGATAAAAGACAGACCCTGATATAAGCTGTCCCATCAAAAAAAGCAACAAAATCTTTGCCCCTAATGGTGTAGACAGACAGACCGGGCACATCCAAAAGTAAGTTACCAGTCCCAAATCTTGATTAAAAGAAAAAGTTACTTTAAAAGATATTAGAAAGCCAGGCATTATGCATAGAGAAGTATTGGGTGCCAAATCAAATCAAACATATACAAAATTAAACTCTAACTGAGAAACAAATATAAAACTGGTCTTTAACCAGTCCGCATGACCCTGGCTAAAACAAATTCAAAATATTCTATAAAGACAACTGCTTAATCTAGGACACAAGTATAACTGAGATTTTTACAGAAGAAAACTCCTACTGATTTGACATCCATAGGCAAAAATTACAAAACACATGAAAATCTACTAAAAGGATAGCAACATAAGAGCCAGTCCTAATGGTCTAGTGGTTAAAGTTCAGTGCTCTCACCACTTTGGTGGCCTGGGTTTGCTTCCTGGTCTTGGAACCACATCACTGTCTGTCATTTGCCGTGCTGTGGTGGTCGTTCACGT
Source organism: Equus asinus (assembly GCF_041296235.1). NCBI lineage: Eukaryota > Metazoa > Chordata > Mammalia > Perissodactyla > Equidae > Equus > Equus asinus. Next base: position 68,881,084 of record NC_091798.1, read on the forward strand.
AGAAGAACTAGAAGGACTCACAACTAAGATATACAACCATGCACTGGGGCTATGGGGAGAAAAAAACAGTAAGAGGAAGATTGGCAACAGATGTTAGCTCAGGTCAAATCCTTCCCCACAAAAACAGAAAAACAAAAGAAAAACCCCTCAGAAATAGAACTTACAATGTCTAATATGCAATCAAAAAAATTATTGAATATACAAAATAGAAAAATGTGACCCATAATCAGGAGATAAAACAGTCAATAGAAACTGATGCAGAAATGACAGAAATGATGGAAATAGAACATAAGACATTAAGATAGCTATTATACATACACTTGAGAATATAAAGAAAAACATGAACATAATGATGAGACAAATAAAATATATATAAAAGAATCAAATAAAACTTATAGAAATAAAAGACAAAATAACTGAAATAAAAATTTAACAAGTTAGTTGTTCTTGCTATCTTTATCTTCATAACAAATTACCAAACTTAGTGGTTTAAAATAAGCACAAATATTGTATTATCTCCCAGTTTCTGTGCATCAAGAATTCAGGAAGGGCTTGATTTGTGGTTCTGGTTTGAGTTAATTTATAAGGTCATAATCAGATAGTGACTGGAGATGAAACAATGGGGAAATAGTAGGGGCAGGGTGGAGGTGTGCTGAAGCAGCTGGGGAATGGCTCATATCTCTTTCTCTTCATGTAATCTTAGGGTCTCTCTATGTAATGTCTCTGTCTGAACTAGTCTGACTTAGAAAGCAGCTTAGAGTTCCAGCATAATTGTTCCAGCCTGCAAGGCAAAAGAGGCACCACTGTTATCACCTAGCCTAAGCACATATAGTAACTTCCACCATAGCCTCCCGTCTTCCCAGACTGAAGGGAAGCAATATGAGACATAAACTCCACCACTTGAAGAGAAGAATGTCAAAGTCACCATGTAAAAAGAGATATATTTATGATCATCTTTAAAATATGTAATCTGACAGTCTGTCTTTTCACAGTGACATCATCTCACATGAAAATATAATCATACCCCATCCTAAGACTCCTAGGTATTTTCTTTATTACAGCATTAGTTTGAAGTTTTGGGTCTCCATAGAGAAATCATGTTGCAGCTTAGATGAGCACCCACAGGTGTAATTTCTTGGGTATAACTCTTTGCATATTATTCCACTAAATCTGAAGACCTGTGAACTAGAAGGACAAGTCACATGCCTTCTATCACCACCTCAAACATACAATAATGAGACAGGAATAGGAAAACCACCATATAGTCTCCTGTACACAAAACGAGAAAGAAAAGGGCACACAGGAGTGCTTGCCCATTGCAATTCTGAAATCCAGCCAGGAATATGTGCCAGTTACTTCATATGGTCATTCTCCATGACTCATGGCTCTGCATTTTCGGATATTTGGTTTGCCCTTTGAATTATTATTTTCCGTAAAAAGCAGACAGTGTTTCACCCATGTACTCTTCTCATCTTGCTTCTTCTCTATAGTAATCTGAGGACCCAAAGCCTCTTTTCATTTTCTTTGTAATTTTCAATCTAAATTGCTATAATCCTTTTAAAACCTCAGTGGATTTCTTATGTATTGGTTTTTAATACACTGTATGAGAAAAAGGCACACATACAAGGATCTTCAAATAAGCTGTTTTCTACTTTAGGGTCTCTGAGAGTCTATTGTAAGCCAACCCACACTTAGATTCTCTTTTTTTTTTTAAGGAAGATTAGCCCTGAGCTAACATCTGCCACCAATCTTCCTCTTTTTTGCTGAAGGAGACTGGCCCTGAACTAATACCCGTGCCCATCTTCCTCTACTTTATATGTGGGACGCCTGCCACAGCATGGCTTGCCAAGCGATGTGTAGGTCCACACCCGGGATCCGAACCAGCAAACCCCAGGCCACCGAAGAAAAATGTGCCAACTTAACCACTGTGCCACTGGGCAGGCCCCAACACACTTATATTCTTAAAAGTACCTGTTGTTTAACACACGGGGTCTATAAGTCATTCCCTAGATCCTTAGAAGATCTTTTGTCTATTTGAAAAGAGTTTATGTGACACTACTTTAAATCTTTAAAAAGACTTAATAAAGGATCTCACAGGCACAAACTAGATTTTAAGATTTCCCATGAAGCGTTTATTAATATGAGAATGCTTTATGTTTTGTTGTTGTTTTTTCTAGCTATAAATATAAGGACTGAGAAATTATTTTATTTTCAAATACAGGAAATTATGGCTCTTTTTTATTTAAAGTTTACTTTTTAGCTTATCTCTCTCCTCTTGCATTTTATGTGGAGTAGGAAGAGGCTAGTTAGAAACTTTGATATTCTGCCTGGAAGTAACCTGAGCCAAATCATCAAGTTTCGTTGCATTTTCTAATTTCTATATCTCCCACAGTTGACGATGTTTTCAAATTTCCAGTACTACATATTTCCACCAACTGCAATACTTTCCTTGCATTCGTTTAAAGCTCTCACTGGAAATCTTTTTCAGACTCATGAGATGTCCACTAACACTCTCATTGAGACCCTTTATTATTTCATTTTGAGTATCTCAAGGCCATTCCTCGTTTCGCCTGTTTTTGACCTCAGAACCTATGCCAAAAATTTTAGATATTTGTTAAGATAGTATTCCACTTCCAGGCATAACTTTTTTGTTCTGTTTAATTACTAGTGTGAAACAAACAACCTCAAAACTCAGGCACTTAAAACAATACCATTTTATTATCTTTCACAGTTTCTCTGAACCAAGAATTCAGGAAGATCTCAGCTGGACATTTCTGTCTCAGAGTCATTCATTTGGTTGCAATAAGACGGTGGGTGAAACACAACAGTGTGGAGGAATTAAAGTACCTGGGGGATACTGGCCATCACTCTATCTTCTTTTTTGTGTGTGTAAGGAAGATTGGCCCTGAGCTAACATCTGTTGTTAATCTTCCTCATTTTACTTGAGGAAGATTGTCACTGAGCTAACATCTGCGCCAATATTCCTCTATTTTATGGGGGATGCCTGCCACAGCATGGCTTGATAATGGTGCTAGGTCTGCGTCTGGATCCGAACCTGTGAACCCTGGCTGTTGAAGCAGAGCATGCGAACTTAACCACTACACCACCAGGTGGCCCCCACTCTATCTTCTTTTAGTCTCAAGGTGTCCTTCATGGGCTCTCATAGTTCTATTCAGTATTGCTCTGCAACAGAAAAATAAAAGAAATATAAGCCCTACAGAAAGTGAATGGTAAAATGGTATTTATTCGCAGACAACATGATCATATATATAAGAAATTCAATGAATCTACCAAAAAACAACGACCCAGAAATACAGTTTTTTTGGAAATTATATTATTGATATGTCAATTCTCCCCAGATTTATCTATAGATGTAATGCAACCAATCAAAATTCTGTGAAGTATGTTTTAGAGATTGACTAGGTGCTGCTAAAATTTATACGGAAAAGATCAAAGAATATGTAATAGCTTAAACAAATTTGAAAAAGACAAAGTTGGAGGTCTTATGTTACCTGATTTCAAAGGCTTAATATAAAGTTACAAAATCATAACAATATGATATAATGTAGATAAATAGAACAGAAGACAGCCCAAAACCAGACACACACACACAGATAATCAGTTGATTTCCAACGTACATGTTAAAATAATTCATGGGTATAAGATAGTCTTTCAGCGAATGGTACAGTAACAACTGGATGCTTGTACTGAAAGAAAAGAAAAAGAACTTTACTCTTACCTCACACAGCACACAAAAATGAAATGGACCTGATATGCCACTGTAAATGCGAAAGTGTAAAATTTCTTGAAAAAAGCATAGGAGAAAACATTCACAGATAGGTAAAGATTTCTTAGACAGGATGTAAAGTATACTAGCTGTAATAGAAAAAAAAAACATATAACATAGAAACAACATCCCTCAACAAGAGAAGACTGAATTTACTTCAACAATATAAAAAAGGACAAAGAATTATATCTAAGAGGGATTCATCCAAGAATGAAAGTTTGGTTTAACATTAAAACTCTATCAATTTAATTCTCTATATTAATAAGATAAAACAGCACAAATCATACCTTAAGTAATAAGGAAAAAACTATTTACAACATTCATCACTCACTGATAAAAAAATCATCAGCAAACTGGAATAGAAGGAAATTTTCTTAATAGAGTAAGGGGCATATAAAATAGTATTTAATGGTAAAAGACTGAACACTTTCTTGTCAAGATTTAGAACAAGTTCAGTGATGGCTGGAGACAACCGCAAACTCACCCAAAATACATCCCTAATCAAGTCTGCTGTGCGCGATTTAGCGTGTTGGCTAGAGAAGACTAATGTACACTCAGGTATCAGATATGGATCCATTGCTCTGGTGAACGTATTCTTTTCTAACCCAATCAGAAAAACTAAATCAAAATAGTAAGCATTCAAATAGAATGACAAAATATATACACTTGTAGTTTTCCCTAGAGCTAGGTTAATTTTCATACCCTTTGTCATAAATATAGTACAAAAAGGTCTGAGCCATCTAGACATACGACAGGACAGCACATTGATCCATTACATCTATCTGATCATGGTCATGCTGATCCGACAGCATGAGCAAGAAGAGAGAGGAAAATATACATACATCAAATGTGAACAAGAATGTTCACAGCAGCTTTATTTGTAATAGTGAAAAACTGGGAACAATGTAAATATATATCTATACCAAAATAGGTAAAAAAAAATTCAATTATTCAATGCAATAATTCTCAGTAATGGAAAGGAATAAACTACTGATGCATACAAGATGAATGAATCTGAAAAAACATGCTAATTGAAAGAAGCCAGACTGAAAAGCATATGCAGTATATTCTTCAGTTCATGTGATGTTCTAGAACAAGAAAGCTATTTGATGGTAAATGAAACCAGAACTGTGATTGCCTGGGGATGGGGAGTAGGAATTGACTAGGAAGTGACATAAGGTATCTTGCTGATGAAAATGTTCTATATTTGGACAGATGTTTGGGTTATATTAGTGAATGGAATGGTGAATACTCATGGAACTTTACACTTAATATATACGCCTTTCACTTTATGCAAATGACACGAACTTCACAAAAAAATGTCATCACTGTTATTTTCTAGACTAACATGGCAAGTGCAGTACAACCATAAACTTCTGAAGAGTGAGACAGGAATTGTATACTAATTGATTCTTCCTCCTTCACACAGCATATTAGAATATTGGCTTTCTAAAATAAACTTTTTTAAGAAGAGTAATTCTTTCAAAAATAAATACAGTATGGGGGCTGGCCCAGTGGTGTAGCAGTTAAGTTTGCATAATCCACTTCACCAGTTTGGACCCCGGGTGCAGAGCTACGCGCTGCTTACCAAGTCATACGGTGGCAGGCGTCACACATATAAAGCAGAGGAAGATGGACATGGATGTTAGCTCAGGGCTAATCTTCCTCAAATAAATAAATGAATAACTAAATATAATATGGAAACAACAACTCACTTTAACAAGATTGAACTATTTTCATTGTTTCCGTATAGTTAAGTAATTACCTTGCCAAAAGTGCAAATTTTCATAGTTCTTTTTCAATGTCCCTGGAGGTCCCCCTTCACTTTAAATGGCCTATTGAAGTAATAAGGAAAACAATATTTTTCAGTTTAATTTGCAGAGGCACTCCAATAAAATCCACAAGCACTCTCACAATCAATATGCTTAAAGGCTAATTTATGATTTCTCATCAATAGTTTATGCACAAACAATGCTGCCCTTGCCTCCCATTTAAAATAAATTTAGACTAAAAATTGTGAGCAAGAGAAAAAGAGTCATTACAGATTTCTTCCTCTCTCTGTTTTAATGAAATATTGAGGAACTCCAATGAATCTCTTTATTCTTTTGGTATCTGTTCATTCTTTGAAATGATCCATTCATTCCTTGTTTCTCCTCCCCATATTAGGTTGCCATTATGACAAACTTTGCTCATTTACTCTCCTTTTCAGAGTTCTGTTTGTACTCTTCTCTTTATTTACTTGGTACTTGGGAGAATAAGGAAATTTTTATTTAGTAAAGGAAATACTGTTTTGAAGTCATCCACTGGAGTGCAAGCTACAAGATACTTAACATCTAACAAATGTTCAAATTCAAACAGAATGAAAATTAGAAGATTTCAAAATGATATTTCCATCATTCTTATTCATATCATTTATCCTCTCTGTCAGTGCTGACTACATCTTTCGGAATGGCATATGATAGACATTTGAGATACAGTGGGGAACTGACAAAACATTTAACAAGAATATTTAACTACTCCATTATTCTTGGGGAAACAGACATCATATTGTCCAATGAAAGTTTAATGAATTTCTTTCTAAATTTTGCCATGAGAGTAATAAAAAAAATGGCACTCTGTTTACCAAAAGTTGCCAGTTTAAAATCTGGATGATTTCTTTTAAAAATAGCTCAAGGTACACAATTTCGTTATTTTATGCTCAGTTACTTTGCTTTTCAAGTGCGGATGTTACATCAACTTGGTGACATAGAGCAAAATGTATGATTTAACAACCAGAAAAGATGCTAGCTCAGCCACAGCATGGCGTTTTACCTAAATGTCCACGTGAAAGTTTGTCATAAGTGAAGTCTGCATTTCTATGTAACTAAAATAGGATGATCAACTGAGTATTTTAGCCCTTTGGGTTATTCTTCATTATATATAAAAGAGGAAATTTGGAATTATTATGAGAATATCTTCAGTGAACAATTACATAGAAAAAATGTATGTGAATATGGTTTCTTAAACTAATAGATTATTATGTAGAAAACATACAAAATCTTTAGGAAGAGCATGTTCTATGTGCATGGTGATTTCATGAATGTTAGTTTGTCTATTGCAGTTAAACCTCTATGTAGGGAGGTTTATAAACTCATGAGTTGCGTATCAGCTACTCAACATTCATTTGATCAAATGACTATAGTGGAGAACTAACAGAAAAAACATAGTGTTGATGGTAGCCATAAAAATGATTGGCTTACAATTCTGTAGACTTTATGAGTATGCTCTCTATGTACTGTGAAAGCGAGGGCATGAACCCAGTAGCATACATAACTAGAAGACAGGAGCTCTGCCAAGTGTACACAGTCTTTCAGGAAGATGCCTCCCATTTGTCCGCTCACAAAACAGGCCTATCTTGAATAAAGCACACACATTATGGTAGTGCTAGGCAATGGCGTTAAGAATCACATTATAATTTATTTAAGTAAATAACAATTTTAAATTCAAGATAAATATAAAGTAAAGCAAGGCAAGGTACTATAGTAATATAGAAAAGGAAGCAATGGAGTCTGAGAGGAATGAAAAAGCCTTCATAGAAATGTTAGTGATATCTATCTTAGTATATTATTCCTAATAGAAGATACATAAATTAGAGTATCCTTTATTAGATCATTAGATCAATCAGTGGACTGATTGATCAACTGAGCAGTTATTATATAGATACACACTTGTCATGCTGGAAGGTGTGCAGAGTGATATTATAAAGGCAATCTGCCAGTAATCGCCAAGCTGAGGAAGACAGGACAAAAAACATGGTTGAGAAACATTTTTAAAGTAGTATAGAAAAATTAATACCTAGAACTGAAGCCCACTCTTCCTCTGCTCCTAACCATGCAGCAGAGTGAGAAGGTAGAATACACACTATTTGGCAGTGACTTAAACTCAGTTAAAACCTTAGTATCTATGTCTATCCAGTGGATAAATTGAATCTGGTCATCCTTGAGTTTTCTTTTTGCTCTAAAAGAATTCAGTAAACAAGCAACATATTTAGACCTGGAAGGAAGTCTTGGTTCTTTAGAGAGAAAAGAAGCAACAGAGAAGGCAACACCTGTCCATTTGTTGTAGGCAAAACTAGTTTTATCTGTATACTAACAGTTTATAATTTGTTGAAATGACTAGCACTGGATAAATTCAGTTAAGAAAATAACCATTTAGTGTAATCTTTTGAGCAATTTTGTAGAGAGGTAAAAAACGAGCCACATTGTTTAGCTTTGAAAAAAGCAATATAGAGCTTTTCCTACTAGGGAAAAAAATGCAAATCGATTGAGGTAGATGGAACATCCCAGAAAGTGAAGAGGAAATTGCTATTTTTGCTGGAATAGAGAATACAAACTATAGAAAAATGAAAAGAGATGAGTAAATAGAGGTGAAAAACACAGAAAGACATTCATTGAGAGGAAATTAAAGTATCACAAGCTTCTGTGAAGTTATCCCCTAAAATTTTACAGTCCAACATTTGGAACATCATTCACAAATACAACAAATCTTTTGGGATATGTATCTAGCCACTTGATATTCACAACAAACTGGTAGGAAAGCAGACCAATCTTTGTTTAAGTTTTGAATGTTTTTCTCTTTTGATAAGCAATAAAAGGATCACTAGACAGTGCCAGCCTGATGGCATAGTAGTTAAGTTCAACATGCCCCGATTCAGTGGTCCAAGGTTTGTGGGTTCAGATCCTGGGAGAGGACCTACACTACTCATCAAAGCCATGCTGTGGTGGTGACCCACATACAAAATAGAGGAAGATTGGCACAGATGTCAGCTCAGTGCCAATCTTTCTCAAATAAAAAGAGGAGGATTAGTAACAGATGTTAGCTCAGGGCCAATCTTCTTCACCAAAAAAATAAATAAACCACTAGAGGAGGGTCTAGCAATTTTTAAAGCTTCCCTGCAAAGTTTGTAGGTATATACTTTCTAGTTTATCCCACCATGACAAACATATTATGTATTTAACTACCTTACGTTAACATTACATTTATGTATTGCAATCTTACAATATGTTGGCTCTCTGCCCTCTCCTCCAAATAGTGAATATACAAGTTAATAAAATGATTTCTTTCAGGAAATCACATCTTCTTTTGAGACAAAAAGATATATACATATTTGTTTATGAAAAAGAGGCCTCTGGGAAAACCCTGAGGGAACTAAGACTAGACTAACTGTTCTTCATAATATATGATCAGGAATTGGGAATTTGGTACAAATTAACAAAGGAAGAAGTCTAGCAATGTGGTAGAGACTGGAATCCAAGTAGAAAACACAACAAATTCCCTCATAATCATAGGATCAAGGTATAATTATTAGAGGAATATTTGCTACTCATTTTACATTGGTTTGGTGACATGTTTGCTTTCCCCTGTTCCTCCAATTACTTCAAATGATTCCATAAGTGAAAGTGCCATCACTGCAGTGTCTAAGACTAAAAAAAGGACAGAGGTCAAGGACAGTGAACATACTAGGAAACGGGCATTTAGTTGAAAGAGGACAACAGAGCCAGAGATGATTAAATGTAAGTTTCCTAAGAATCTCAAGAAAGAGGAAGAAGGACACTATTTCCATTTCAAAATGGATTGTGTGTACATTAGTTTTCTGTTGCTGTCTAACAACTTACCAAATTTAGCAGCTTAAAACAACACAAATGTATCCTCACAGTTTCTGCGTGTCAACAATCTAGCACAACATGATTGCTATCCTTATCGTTTCACAAGCTAAAATCAGTGTGTCCGCCAGGGCTGCTTTCTCATTTGAGGCTTGGGGATCCTCTTCAAAGCTCATTCAGGTCATTGTCAGAATTCAGTTCCTTAAGGTTATGGAACTGATGTCACTCGTTTTTTGTGGGCTGTTGACTGGGAGGCCATTCTCAACTTCTAAAGCCTGCCTCTTATTGCTTTGAATCTTTGACTTCCTCTCCATCTAACCTCTTGTCTTAGATACAAAAGGCTCATGTAATTAAGTCAGGCAACCCAGATAATCTTCCTTCCTTAAAGTCAAAAGTGTCATATAACACAACCTCATCATTAGTGTGAAATCCCATTGTATTCACCAGTCTGGCCCACACTAAAAGAGATGAGATTATACTGGGCATATATACAAGGGAAGGAGGATTTGGGAGACATAGAAGAATTCTCCTACCACAGGTAATCAACTCCAGTTTTGTTTCAATTTTCTATGTCTAGATGATCCCCAGGAAGTTGAGAGATTTGAGATTATCCAGGCACTGAGAACTCTGTTCTATGAAAGTAAAGAATTTTGTTCAATTTTTTCCTACAATATTTCCATAATTGTTCAAATTTTTTGGCTCATGTTTCTATTTTTAATATATTTGTGAATAGCTCTAATGAGATTAACTTTCAAAGAAAATATTCTATATGTTTCATAGTTTTTAAAAGCACAGAACTCTGGAAGAAAAATGTATGACTTTTATAATAATTGTAAGTTTCCCTAGACAATACAGGTGTTGAAAGAATAAATATCTCCAATTTTCTATGAAGGCAGAGAATACATTTATGATAAAGAATTGGAGTTGCAGAAGCACTTCAACCCTGGAAGATATGCCCAAGAGCAGGAGTCAGTAAGCTATTTTTTGTAAAGGGCACATAGTAAATACTTTCAGCTTGCAGTCAGGAGGCAAAATCAAAGATATTAAGATATTTTATGTAAAAATAAAAACAAGTTTCCACACATTTTTTTATTGATGAAATTCAAAATTTTATTTGTGAATACTAACATTGGAATTTCAAATAATTTCCATGTGTCAAAAAATATTTTTTTGCCTTTTTTCAACCATTTATAAAGGTAAAAACCATTTTTAGCACATTGTTTATGCAAAAATAGATAGCAGGCTGAATTTAGTTTCTGAGCCATTGTTTGTTGAATGCTTCTTTAGCGTTCTTAAGGAAGTCACTCTTGGTCCTATTAATAGCTAAATGCTTATTTTTTTCTCACTTTTCAAAGGTCTCTCTCTCTCTCTCTATATACATGTATATATATATATACATACAAACATATATGTACACACATGCACACACATATATATACTTATAGGCAAATTTTTTTCTTGTTTCTATTAACCACCCTTTGAACTCATAAATTCTCATACTTATTTCCACAGTTGTGACCCAAGAGAATTTCATATAACTAGATAAAGCCAAAAGAAATCCGTATATGTAATTGAAATACATCCGTAAATGATTTTTTGGTCCCAAAAGGCCTTGGTTCCATCCTCTTTTTTTTTTTTTTTTCTGGTGAGGAAGATTGGCCCTGACCTAACGTCTATGCCAGTCTTCCTCTATTTTGTACATATGGCTTGATGAGTGATGTGTAGGTCTGTGCCCAGGATCCAAACCATGAACCCTGGGCTGCCGAAGTGGAGCACGTGAACTTAATGACTACACCACTGAGCCAGTCCCTCTATCATCTTTTATAATTAAATTTGCTATGCTATGTATCACTAATAATAGCATCTAAAATGTATAATGTTTTTACTTTGTGTATTTTCTATAATTAATGCATAAAGTTTTTGTAATGAGAAAAATTGTATTTTGTTGACGTAATTTTTTACTACTAGTTCTTGGACTTTCAACAGAAGTCTTCCGTGGTCTACAAAGACAGAAAGTAGATGGCTGGGATTTGCACATTGTGCACTTGGGATTAATAGAGAAAATATGTGCTAACGGAGTTCTTCATAGTCCAACTACCTGTTAACACTTAAATCATTTTTGTGCTCTTAAAAAAATTTTGTAAGATGATTTACTCACAAGTTGTTGCCTCTTCTACAGAAAGGATATTTTTAAAGTTGAGATTCAAAAATGATTTCAAGAGATTAAAGTTATGATTCATTCTCTTTGAACCCATATGAGTAGTTAAATAACCTTCTTGGAATGTAAACACCAATGGTTAATGGAAGCTTCTAATATTAAAAACAAGTTAAAATCAGACTTTTATTCTTTATGTTTTCTAAAGCAATATTTATGATTACTTTTTTGACAAACTAGTGCTTCATAAATACTTTTAAATAGCATTTTATAGGTTTCCAGCAAGCCTCTTAAGAAAATGTTTTAACCTTTTGGCCCAATAAAAGTTTTCTAGCTTGAAAATGCCTTACCTTCCTTCTTTCACTTGTCAGGGGAGAACTCAGCTTTGTAAAAAAATTTTAACCGAATGGAACAAAGAGATTACTGAAGGATAAGGGAAGACATAATCAAAGCCAAAGTTACTGTTTCACCTCAGCCTTGGGGAGGAACTGAAGGACTTTCAAGAGAATGAATCCCAAGGGTGAGGCAGTTCAGGAACATCCCTGAATTTGATAAATCCAGGGGAGCACAGGAGCATCTCTCTAAGAATAGTATTGAAAGGGGAAGTGGGGCGTATGGAAGTGACAAGCCAACATCTAGGAAGAAGAAAACGACCAATTCTGACTGCTAGAGAAATCTCTTCTGGGTATGAGTACATAGAATCTCTTCTAAGTTAAAAAAGAAAATTACTAAAGTAACATGTTTTACAGATTTGTCATAAAAGAAAAGAACGGAACAGAGACTGGGTTGGAAATCAAGGTAATATAGTGCCTTATTTCTGTAGTTCCAAAAAAAGTAAGCCTAAAGTAGATGTCTTCAGTGAAGTAATTACTAATTACCCTGAATATGTTGACTGCATGGACTTTCAAGGCCCTGCCGAGCTCCAGGATTACTGGATAAGATATTAGGCTACAGGACAACAGTCTTTCTGGCCCAAATCAAGTAACTATTTAGTTGTACTGGGAGGATTAATTGCCACAAAACAGATGTCCCTATATATTTAAAATTTTCAGTGATCCCAAAGTCTTTGTCCTGATGAGTCCCTTCAGTTAGAATTCTTTTTCTTTTTAAGTTTAAAAGACAGCCACAGTACTTAAAACAAGGGCTGAAGCGATGACTCCATGAGACTTAGTAATTTCCATTTTTTACAAAATTTCTTGATTATTTAAAATAGTTTATTATTGAGAGTGCTTTGTTAAAATGACTTGGAAACTCTCTACCTAGTTTTATAATGAAGCAGTAAGAGCAAAATTACTTGTGAGTCTTTGCAAAAGATTTTGAATAATTAAGTGGTTTAGCAACATTGTGTGGAAGGCTAGAGCCAACAATAAAAGAGCAACAACACTCAAAAAGATCTAGTAAAAGTGTCCACTAAGCCTCTTCATATGCACAATAGTTATTACAAAGGGATTTGTTTTTCCTCCTAATGGCTGAAAAATGCAGGTTCCCATTGACCTGTGGTTCTTTTAAAAGAGTATTCTGTATTTATTTAAATGGCATAAATGCTCATATCCCCACAGAAGGCTAAAGTATTTAACTTTACCATTTCATTTATTTTATTGTAGCAAGCTGTTAAGCCTCCTAATTGTCCTTATTCACAATATCATCTGGTATGCTAAATAGATATGTTAGATTAAACATCTACAAATTATAGCCTGAAGGCCAAACCCAGATGTGCTTTGTTTTTGTAAATAAAGTTTTATTGGAATATAGTCACACCCATTCTTTAACCATTGTCTACGGATATTTCCTCCCTACAAGGGCAGATTTGAGTCGTTATTATAGCAACTATATGGCCCACAAAAGTGTAAAATATATGATGTCTGGCCCTTTATAGAAAAAGTTTACTGACCTTTGGCTGTTTAAGATAATCAAACTGTTTCTAAATAAACAAGCCTAGCAGTTCAAGTGTTGACAACTGGAAAACAAATAGAAAAAAATTTTAATAAGACTTGTTGTATCATGGGATGCTCAAAGATTGCCTAACCAAAGAGAACATTTTGTAGCACCTTCGTAATATTAGCAAACTGCTGTCTTAGGTGCAATAAGCAGCTGATTTATTGAAAGTGACTTGTGTAGTCAATATCTGGAATGAAACAGCTAGTTTCATCTTGTCCAATTTTTACATTACTCTTCATTTTCCATGAGAACTACATAGCTGAAACACTTTCAGTGAGGCACTTCCTTGTAAAATGATCAGTTGCATCTGTCACCAGGAAGAAATGCGTTTTCCGTGCTTTACTACAGCCATCTGCATCCTTCATTTTCTTTTAATTCAGTCACTGGAGCCCTAATGATTGCAGCCGTTTTCAGGAGATGCCATCAATTACAGCAGGGAGCTCATTCAGAAGTGAAAGATGAGTTCCATTCTCTGTTACTTAGAGGTCAGTGATCATTCCCCAACCTCTTCCTAGTGAACAAATAGTACAGTAACTTTCACAGGCTCCCTTCATTTTTCTCAAGTCTGCTGCTTTACGACTTTTTGTAGACCTTGGTTATAATAACTTCATATGTTTGATGCTGGCAGCCCTAAGACAAGCCTGACCCACTCATATTCCTTGCGTCCATCCTGATAAATTCAATCGTATATAATTGTGACTCCCAGGAGAGGTATTTAAAAGAATAGGTATTATGAAGAGGGTATTTTTTTAGAATTCTAAAACAAATACAATTGGTAAAATTTATATTGAAATGATTATAAAATAGTAATCATTTTTCAACTACAAACTTTCTATTATTTTCTATGAATATAATCATTTTGAAAGATGTGGTATAAATTATACATTTGTGTAAAAAATAGCAGAATATTTAAAATACTGTGTTTACATGTCCTCTCTAAAGCAACTTTAATAATTAAGAATACAATTCAATTGTCAATATTCTGTGTGATGCCAAAAGAATGTATGGCTAATACATCCACAGAAGAACCTGCACATGGATTTTTATATAAGCTTTATACATAATCACTAAAAACAGAAGCAACCAAGATATTCATCAATAGGACAAGCAAACTGTGATACATCCATGAAATTGAATATTATTCAGCAATTTTTTAAATGAGTAATTAAGCCATGAAAAGTTATAAAGGAATCTTAAAAGCATACTGTTAACTAAAAGGGTCAGTCAGAAAAGGCTACATGCTATATCGTTCCAGTTATATGATGTTCTGGAAAAGGCAAAACTAAGATGGTGAAACAATCAGTGGTTGCTAAGAGATCAGAGGAGGGGTAGATTATTGAATAGGTGAAGCATGGGGGATTTTTAGGGTGGTGAAATTATACTGCATGATACTGTATTGGTGAATATGTCAATTTTCAATGGAGAAAAGATAATCTTTTCAATAAATGGAAGTGGAACATATCCACATGCAAAAAAACTAAGTCTAGACACAGACTTTACACTCTTCACAAAAATTAAGTCAAAATGGATCACAGACATACAAGTAAAATGCAAAACTATAAAACTCCTAGAAGATAACATAGGAGAAACCCTAGATGACCTTGGATCTGATGAGGACTTTTTTTAGATACAATAGCAAAGGCACAATCCATGAAAGAAATAATGGATAAGCTGGACTTCATTAAAATTAAAAACTGCTTTGCAAAAGACAAGAGAATGAGAAAACAAGTCATAGAGTGGGAGGAAATATTTGCAAAAGACACATAAAAGACTGTTATCCAAAATATGCAAAGAACTCTTAAAACTCAACAATAGGAAAGCAAACAATCCAATTAGAAATGGGCCAAATACCTTAACAGACATTTCGCCTAAATAAAACATAGAGATGGCAAGTAAGAATATGAGACGCTCCACATCATGTGTCATCAGAGAAATGAAAATTAAAACAACATTGAGAGACCACTACACACTTTTAGAACAACCAAAATCCAGAACATCAAATGCTAACAAGGATGTGGGACAATAAGAACTCTCTTTCATTACTGGTGGGAATGTGAAATGGTACAGGACTTCGGAGGAAAGTTTGAAAGTTTCTTACAAAACTAAATATACTTTCACCATACGACCCAGCAATTGCACTCCTTGATATTTTTCCAAAAGAGGTGAAAACATGTCCATACAATAACCTGCCCACAGATGTTTATAGCTTTATTCATAATTACCAAAACTTGGAACCATTCAAAATGACCTTCTGTAGGTGAATGGATAGATAAACTGTGGTACATCCAGGCAATGACTACTACTCAGCATTGAAAAAGAAATGAGCTGTCAAGCCATGAAAAGACATAAAGGAACTTAAATACGTATTACTAAGCGAAAGAAGCCAATCTGAAAAGTCTACATACTGTATGATTCCAATTATACGATGGAAAAGGCAAAACTGTGGAGACAATAAAAGGATTGTCAAGGATTGAGGTGAGGGGGATTAATAGTTGGAGCCCAGAGGATTTTTAGGGCAGTGAAAATACTCTGTATGATACTATAATGATGGATACACATGTCCAAACCCATAGAATGTACACCACCAAGCGTGAAGCTTAACGTAAACTAAGGATTTTGGGTCACATGTCAATATAGGCTTGTTAATTGCAACAAATGTACCACGTTGGTGGGGGAAATTGATAATGTGGGAGGCTTTGCAGGAGATATATGGACAATCTCTGTAACTTCTCCTCAGTTTTGCTGTGAACTTGAAACTGCTCCAACAAAGAAAGTCTTAAAAAAATACCATTTTACTCATTATTACACAAAATTTTCTTCTAAAATTAACACAGATATGAGACCTGCTTTCATTTGATCTGAAGGACATTGATTGAGGCTTCAATTGAAATGTTGGCACTCAATGGCAAAATATTATCCTATGTTGTATTAAAAAATAAAGATGAAATGTTAAATTTAGAAATAGCTGCATATTTGTTACTTTTAAACAGAGAACTTGAATACTTGAGTAGACAGTTAACTTTTTAAAATATAGATTAAAAGCTTAAGGTAAAGCATTGCACTGTCAACCACAGAGTGCTGATTACATTATGGTGAGTACTGACTCTGTAATAGTTAAATTTCAAGATACATATGGAGAAAAATAATCCAAAGTTTAGAGGAGGCATATTTTCATTTGGTGAAATTTGTAAATAAGAGAGTTTTGTTAATTTAGTTGCCTTGGGTTTTTAAACTCGTTTTCTTCACATCCTTCTTGTATGCCTTCCAGTGACTTCAAAATTAATATTAGCTTTAAATAAATAAATCACAATATGTCTCTAAAATATACTGTGGTCTGCATAAATTTACATCAATTCTCAATAAATCAGTGGAATAATTCTGGAAAAGCAAACATCATACCTTCACAATAGAACAGCAGATCTTCATTAGTATTAAAACCCCAAAATTATAGAAAGCCTATTTTTCTAAGAAAATAAGGAGCTTAAATCATACTTTTCACAAGTTACAAATATCCATTTTTAGCTTTAGCTAAAAACAGCAAAAAAATGGTTTACTTTTTAGAAGAGAAAAAAATAGCCTTCTGTCTTCATCAGTTTGTCCTCCCTGATGGCAATTTTTCAAATCTTTTAAGTTAGTAGCTTATTTCATATCATTAGTTAACAATTTGCTGTAAAATTTCCTACGTTCTATAGAAATGGATAAGAATAATAAGAACTATGAAAATAGTGACTGTGTCTTAGGATTGGGTAAAAAGAAAGTAACAAATTCTATTTTGGCTTCAGATAATCAGTCCCCAGATATTCTGTTACTTCCAGAGTGATTGCTGATAAAAATTTGCTGTGATGGCCTGTGGAAGAAAACCAAAATCTAAACCTCTAAATGCCTCAGGGTTGGGAAATCAAAACCTAAGGACAATCAATCACAGACAGCCAATTTGGCTTTAAGCTATAGTCAGTCAACAGTTTTCTTGTGGCTGGCCCGGTGGTGCAGTGGTTAAGTTCACGTGCTCCACATCAGCAGCCTGGGGTTCACCGATTTGGATCCCAGGTGTGGACCTATGCACTGCTTGTCAAGGCATGCTGTGGCAGGTATCCCACAAATAAAGTAGAGGAAGATGAGAACAGACGTTAGCTCAGGGCCAGTCTTCATCAGCAAAAAGAGGAGGATTGATGGAAGATGTTAGCTCAGGGCTAATCTTCCTCAAAAAAAAAGTTTTCTTGCTTTGCTTCCACTTTTCCCTATAAAAATCCTTCCCTGAACTCCTGACAGTGGAGCATCCTAACCAATTCTGGTTTGGTGGTTCCTGATTCAAATCAATTTTTGTTCAAATAAACTCTTAAAATTTTTAATATGCTTTAGTTTATCTTCTAACAGATATATGAAAGGATTTTAGAAAATTCTGAAGAACAAGAAGGAAATTCTAGACAATGATTTTAGCCTAAGTGTAGAATCATGGCAGGGACCTCAGGGCACATACAGAAAATAGTAAATAATTCAATTTGGAGTATACAGGAAATGATGAGTTAAAGTTAGAAAAGTAGCTCAAATACACTGACTATGTCACCAAAACACAACAAGATTTAGTGGAATAACATACAGAGATTTTCCTAATTTCTTCTTGTTTTTCTTGTTGCTGTTTTCTTGCTTCCTTGAATGATCTCATAAACTGTTACCTCAAATCCTTGGAAACACAAGATTGTTACAGAGGCTAAATGCTGCACTATTTTCTTAATGAGAAGAGAAACATAAAAATAAAGTATCTGATGGCAAAAGTGGCTTTATATTATATCCTTATATATAGTTCCTATGAGTCTATAATTATTTAAAAGTAAAAAGTTTAAAAAACATTTCTTATAGATATGTACTTAAAGACTAGACTTTTAGCCTGCACATTTCTGAACAAGAGATTTGTGGATTCCAATGCCCCTCATAGTGAAAAGTGGCTGTAAAGAGCATTATGGCCTTTTGGGGGCATCATTAGAATCCTCTGTAGTTTGTCTCCTGGCCATGCTGTTTTCTGGTATTCATTTCTTTATTCATTTGTTTCTATATAAGAGATGTCTATAAGTAGTAATCTGGATGGGAGAGTAGGCTATGGAACTTTCCCTGAGGGTATATTTTCAGATTTTATGTCTACAGGATGTTTATTTTGTGTAGCCTAGGTAGCTGATGGAGGTAATTAAAGCCCAGTCAAGTTACCACTTGGGGCCACCATTGTTCATGCATTCAATACATCTGTTTTAATGCTAACTGTAATTTAGAGACTATGACAGTACTGACGATACAGCAACAGGGAGAAAGATAAAGTCAAGGAGACTTGAAATATTTGGGGAAGAGAAAAAATTCAACAATAAATTGCACTTTTAAATGAAAATAGTGTGATGGAAGCCAAAATGCAATGTTGATATGTAGATCTAGAAATATTTTGAGTCCCAGATACTAAAGAATTGTGTACTATTCCATAGCACTATCATTATTTTTCTAACTAAATCAAAATTATGAATCTCTAGAGTTAGAAAGTTATTTGATGTCCAAAAGAATTACTGATTAGAGTGCAGGAGAAAATCTTCTATCATCTTAATGTAAAATAATAATCTATGAGCTCTCATCTAGAAACTGCCTATAGTTCTGGAGTAGGTACCAGTGACTCAGAATCACAACTGGATCTAGGAAAGTGCTTCTTTACTATCTTAACTATATAGAGAGGAAAATATGTCAAAGTGCTTGGCTATATAAACCATATTAATGATGAAATATGTTAAGTTGTAAAATAATTCTACCATGAGAGTTAATTAGGTCATATTGCTACCCAACCAAAGTGGGTTCACTTCCTGGAGTTGAAATCAAAGCCTTCACCAGAAGTAGTTGTCACACAAAATAAAATTTATTTGCAGCAAATAAAGAGAACTCAGGGATCGTTTCCAAAGCCATGGCCCCTGAGCAAGGTAAAACAGTCACATTTTATTTCAGAGGGGGAAGGAATATTCAAAAGGGAGGTATCTTCATTACATGTAGAGATGGGTATTTGCTCACGGAGGCACAGTTTGAAAATACGCCTCCACACACATCACATGTTGTGGTAATAAGGCCTAAGCTCCTCTTGGGGTGAAGATCTTCACATTAAAATGAAGCAAAGGTGACTCTTAGACACTTCTCAGCCCGTCTGCAGAGGCATCACTTTGCCATGGGGTTGGGACCAGTTCAGGGCAGTTGGTGACTGCATCTCTTAAAATAACTAAAAAACACCTTTGAGAAACAATTGAGTGCTTTTGAAACCTCCTTTGAGTTACCCAGGGCAGTTAGTGGGTAACAATATCAATATATCTGTGTATATGGAGTAATGGCAATATAGCTGTACATTTGTATGGCATTGTAATACATATAAAATTCTTTCACATATGTCATCACATAACTTTCATAAAGCTTTATGACATAGGCAAGACAGGCAAGATGAAGACTGTAAACTTGGTGGATTAAATGCCTTTTCTTTCTTTTTTCCTTTTTTTCTCTTTTGTTGTCGAAGTTTCTCATGGCTAGTGAGTAGCCATCATAGTCCTTGACTCCCTGCCCAGCACAGTGTGGCCACTGACCTACATTGATAGCATTATTTATTGGTTAAATTGATGTAACGAGATTACAGACTTAAAACTAAGGATGACATTGAATCAAAATATTCAACATAGGAGTTGGCTGAGGTGGCTGCTATTACACATTTGGTGTTCTAATAGGACAATAGATTGTACTGGATGCAGCTGAAGAGTAGGCAGAACCAGGGATCAAACGCTCCATTAAAGTTCTTGCTCTAAAGCACAGGCATGCACTTGTTTTCAGATTTGAAGAGAAGGAAGAATCCTCACTGGGAAATGTAGCAGCTATTTAAAGAGGCTGGAGGACCCAGGCTCTAAGAAGCAGGAGGTGGGTGTTGTAATTCAAATTACATGCTAATTCTCATTGATCAGCCTATTTAAATGGTAATGAGGCATAGATAGTGCTTCTGGACTGTGTTTGAAACTCTGTGCAGAGGGTATCTGTCAGCAAGAAAAAATACTGCTGCTTGCTTGAAAAGCTGTGGTTGCTTCAGGGGCATGTGGTTGTAAAAGGGAATTAACTTTCAGTCCTTTGACCTGTGATAAGGAGATCCTATCAAGAATTTTTAGGACTACAGGTACACCCAACTGCTACCATCCTTCTACTGACACCTGCAGCTTTCTGGGGCTGTAGTCTCCTGTAGTCCAGAAAGAAGAAAGACATAGCTATAATTAGTACTTTTGTGGTGAAGATGGATGATCAACATCACACATCATCCTTAGCTGAGCACAGAGGAAATCTGATTGCTTTTCATGTTCTGCAAAATCTTAATTATACTACACGGGTGTAAAGTATTGATTCAGGCAACAGAGCAAAATTAAAGAGCAATTGTTTAGAGAATGAAATGCTGTTGTGTAAAAGGAGGTTATGGTTCAATAAGGAAGGAAAGATGAAAATGGTATATAGGTAATAGATGGTAGGGAGTGATACTTGCCTTAAGAAGTATATAAAAAACGCCTAGAAACATCAGTGGAGGGAGAAATGCTCCAGGCTGGAGAGTCAGCAGGCACTTAACTGAGGCTCTAGAATTTGAAATGATGTTGAAAACTATAGAATTTGAGAATTGAGAAACAGTGAACCGAAGAAGAAATAGAGGGCATTTCACATGTAACAGAGTAGGAAGCACTTTAGGAAAGCCTCTCAGAAACTATTGCTCCAAGAAATAAATACTGTCTATTACCTGGGGCACCCCTGAAATGCTTGGGTAGGAATTAAAAGAATTGTTTCCCATAAAACAACTGTTCATTTCACTTTAGAGTTAATGATGAATATGTAGATGGTAAAATGCATGTGTTTGTGTGCAAATTTTTCTTTTGCTTGTAATTTCAGAATTTTGTTGTTGTTTGTATTCATTTTGTGTCATTCTCTTTTTTGGAGGGTGAGGAAGATTGGCCCTGAGCCAACGTCTGTTGCCTATCTTCCTCCTTTTGCTTGAGGAGGATTATTTCTGAGCTAACATCTGTGCCAATCTTCCTCTACTTTGTATGTAGGATGCTGCCTCAGCATGGCTTAATGGGCAGTGTGTAGGTCCATGACTGGGATCGGAACCCACGAACCCTGGGGCACCAAAGTGGAGTGCGCAAACTTAACCACTACGTCACTAGGCTGGCCCCTCATGTCTTTCTTAGTGCTCATGTTTGGTTCTTAAGGAAGAACTGAATTTTTTTTTTTTGAAGTGTTTGCTATCAAAAAGTGTTCTAAACTTTACCTTCATTTTACACATATAAAGGCCAGCGAGTAATGACATTAAGAATGTACTTCCAAACCTGAGAAAAGGAAAATCTTATGTTATCAATCATTTTTGAAAAACACATATTTGAGCTATTTTCTGGAACAAAACTTGAGGCTAACTTTACTGTTAGATGTGCTATAAAGCAGTTTCTGCAAGGTTAGATGATAACCTCGACATGCTGCACTTCTCCCAGCCTAACAACCTCAAACCAAATATTTAGTGTCGAGTTACTTTAACTAGTCTAATACTACTCTACCAATCTTTAGCAAGTTCTTCCCTTCTTGCACCTCTGTTAACAATTTAATCACTTTTTTCCTGTCAAATGCTCTACCAAGTATGAATATTTAAAATGGCTTTCTCAGAAGCTTATTTCCCTAGCAGTAAATTTAAAATAAAATTTTGAACACATGTTCACAAATATTCTGTCTGAGAAGTTGCTTTAACATATTCAAAGACATAATAGAAAGCAACAACCACATATGTCTTTATGTGATTAGTCTTTCACAAAAACGAGAAAAGGTATATTTTCATTAGCACAACACGATTCCTTAATAGCCTCATTTGGCTATTAACGTCAATATTTATGTTTCTGTCTCATCACAACTACTCCAAAGTCTCTTCAACACTTCCGATAAAGAAAGAAATATCCTCCCACTGGAATGCAGATGATGAGGCTCTCCGCATCTCACCTGTCAGTTATCTGGCTCAGCTGTTTTTAATGTGCATCAATTTAGCACCTCTTGTTTCTTCTAATTTTCCTGTTTGACAATAACTTGGACTCTTTACAACAATGGAGCACCGAGGAGCTGATTAACAAATAAGAACTCTTTCTTCTTGAATCCTCATGTGATAAATAGTGTTCATTCTCTAACATTAATCTGCTTAGGTCTTTTGGTCCTTTGCCAAGAGGAACATAGTTAAAACATAATTTTCAAAAAGGTACTATCGTAACTCTCATGCAAATATAAAATGAACATGTGTCTAAGGTTCTTTTCAAAGCAGTAATTAATAAGAACCAGTAATACATAAATACGTGTTAAAAAAGTTCAAAGAACATTTGAGGGACTGGATATTTATAGGCAGTTTAATAAAGGAATGCTAGTATGTAATTATTGAGTTAGGTACAAAACTGCTTAATGTCCTTCCCTTGGGGTTATCTTCTCCACCAAAAGAAATTATTTGCACCTCTTCTAGATGAAAGATCTGCATGTTAAACTCTACTCCTACACAGTTGTAAAATAGTCCAGTCAGTATAAAATAACTCAAATGTTCAAGCTGGGTGAAAAAACACCTAGTAACATCATCTGTCATTTCCAAGTTGCAGATAATTTTTCTAACACACTTCTTCCTATTCACAAACACTTCCTGTTTTCTCATCCTTCTACTGAGTTAGGAGTTTCCTCTATGCACCATGGAGGTGCTGCCATGGTTAGCTTAGCTATTTCTTTTGAAGTTTCTCCTAGGAAACCAGAGTTGCAGGAATTGAGAATTGTTAAGATGACGGAGTGTGTCAGCATTATTTTAATTTCCTCTCATTCCAGGATCTCTGCCTGTTGGAATCTGAGAAGAATAATGCATTCCTTAGCATTTTTTCAGACTGACACTTAGCATTCTGGCTTATACAAACTGAAATTATTATGGGACCGCTTATTTCTCCACATAGATCTGAGAAACACAAGCACTGTGTGTCTGCTGATGACAGCAATCTTACTTGTGAGAAACCATGTCATACTAAAAGGAAATTATGGGACAAAACTCCATCTTGAGAAGTTAGTTATATTAAATTTATTGTGTTTTGGTGGGGAGAGGATAATGATGGAGGGGAGCAAATCTATGACTGGGGGTGGGAAACCTCTAATCCTCTTTCTCTAGGACCTTACTCATTGGGACGCTACTTTGATAGGCTTAAGAATACCTGTTCCACACTTATATCCCACATATATCCTGGTATCTCTGCTAAGCTCAGTCATTTATTGTCACTTCCTAAGCAGAGCCATGAGGCTTCATTTTTCCCACTGGTTCTGATTAGCTACAGAAAAGAATTAGAATTCAAGGACACTCATAGTTCCTGATAGATTATAATAATGTTAGGTAAGTTGTTGCAATAGATCTCTCCAGAGACATGGTCCAGCCATTTCTGACTCTCGAGCTGAGTTATTTTGCCTCACATTAGATGGCCTAAGTGTATTTTCATTAGCAATCGTATGCACTCACTGAATCCTTATAACAATCTTTTACAGTATTACCTATTATTATCTGCTTTCTAAAGAGATGGAAATTGAAGGTCGAAGAAATTAAATGGATTGTCCAACATCACCATCTATGGGAGAGTTAAGATTCAAATTTGGATTTATCTGCAAAGGATGGATAGGAAAAAAAGATGTTTGCATTTCATTAACATTCCATTGCCTTATATCGTAAAGGATTTTAAATATTTTAAAATATTACATAAGCTTGATCATAAAACAAGATAATTCCTGCTTAATATAGGGGAGATCTATAAAAAGGATGATATCAATCTAAAAATTTTATTTCCTAAGCTACTAAATATAACGATAATATATTTGCCAATTTTAAAACTAAAGAAAAACAAAAAGTGTACAATAAATCTATAGATACTCAAGATAATCTGATTTTATCTTTGTATCTAAAAGGTAACTTCCAATTCTAATTTTTAATATCTACCAGTAATTTGGTAACATTTTGCACCATACTGTGTATGTCTTTTATTTTAAAATAACTTTCAATTATACACAGGAAAATTAAGATTATTTAATAAATTTAAATGCCTTATCCTTTTCCACTCTAGGAAGAAATCTTTGAGTATTTAATTAGTAGCTTGTTAACTATTTTTCTATATCAGAGATGTTTGTTTTTGTTGGTTCAATTTGTTTGATTTTGATTCACCTCTTTCAATTCTTAGACCTGCTTTCAAATTTATGATAAATATTAATGGAATGATATTCATATAAACATTCTTACATGCCTCCAAGAATATGGGTTGTGGGGTTGCTTTGAAGAAAATAAGGCACTGGATTAGATGATCTTGAAAATTTCTTCAAGTTCTAAGATATAATGCTAACCTTTTATGACTATTCACATGTTAGATATGTGGCTAGTAGTTGATAACCTATGATAAAAACAGTTTCAATGTCTTAACCCTTGCATTAGATGCATCATTATACTATAATTATTATTATTTTATAACATTATTATATGAGAACATAGTCTTTGTTGCTTACATAAATACACATTCAATTGAATATACACTTATTAAAGGCTATCAACAGTTTGTGTTACTGTCACAGACAAAATAGGGAGATTAAATGAAAGCAGGGCAGAATATACTCATTCTAGACCTTGGAGATAGATATAGAAAATTCTTTGGGTACAGATATGCATGCCAACATGTATACCTGGTACTTCTTTCTTATATATGCCACTAATATTGTATTTAGTTTATGTAGTGTGAAACAAAAAAATTTACTATCTCAGAGAAAATTCCAGAGAATAAAAATTTAAACCGTTTCGGTATGTCACCAGAATTTTTCTTGACTTTGTTTAAAAGTGTGGACTTGAAATTATTCAATGTTAGTTCATTTTACAACTATAGAGATTAATACCCTCCTGTATTAGTACATGTATGTGTGTGTGTGTGCACACGTGTGTATTTTTTTAAATTGTTTTCTGCTGTGTTTCAGAAGAGAGTTAACCAGAAATAATTTTGGAATAATAAAGGACCATATTATTGGAGGACTATTAATTCCTTGCCTCTTTTTTTTTATTGCCACCCAACACAATTTATTGTCAGTTGACAAGGATAAGATATAGTCTGGAAAAAAAATCTGAATAATCTAAAGCAGAGGGCAATTTTACTTTAAAGTATTTAGAAAATGATATTCAGAACTTATACTAAGAACTTCTGCATACACTATGCATAAAATGGCTGTTTGGGGAATCACTGGTGCTATTCATTTTACTTTTTTGGAATTTATATAATGAAGTACATTCAATCTTACTTTTCTCCAAAAAGCAGAGAGCCTTACTTTGTGGGATGCAATCATGTGCCACATATATTGATTGTTACTGTTCCCCTTAAGATGAAGTTTAAGTACATTTACAGCGTTATAGAAAAATTTATTTTCACCTGCAATATCAGTGTTTGGTTCACATAATATACAATTGACTCTCAAGTCAGATGGGAAAAAATATGACCTATAATGGTGATACTACTAAATATTTCAGTAGTTTATTTTGAAAGAAATTTTTAATATAAAAAGTTGTATGATGACATATATGAATACATGATGATGTCATGTGATTATGCCTTTAGACAGATCCAATTTAAACATTTGAAATGGTTGAAGAAAGTTCCACTTTATTTTTCACTACTTATCACTACGTACTACACAGTTTCTGGTTTAATTGAAGTATATTTTTACTAGTACAGTAGATAATGTGCCAGATACAAGAATGCCCCCCCAAAATGTAATCATGTGAGTTTTAAACTATGATTAAAAATTCTTTGATGCCCCTCCAGTAGAATATCTCCTCACTTTGAATCTGGTGAGTTTGTGACTGTATCAATCAATGGATTACAATGGAAGTATGCCATGGGAATTTCAATATTACATTTCAAAAGGCTGCGCGAGTTCTCCTTGTTTGCTAAAATATTTGCCTTGGTACCTGGAGCTGTCAGCTAAGAAGTGTAACTTCTGGCAACCGCGGTGAAGAAGGCGCTGAAGTCAACAGCACCAATGAAACTAGCTTTCCAGCCAAATTCCTGCCAAAGCAGCAGATATGTGAGTGAAGCCAACTTGTACCGCTAGACTAGCCTATCTGCCAGCTAAATACCACCAAGTGACTGTTAACATGACATAGAACAGAAGACTCATCCAGCCAAGTCTGGCCAGGAGTCCTGTCTTACAAATAATGGAGCTATTTTAGGAAGACGGTTGTTTTAAGTCATTATCTTCTGAAGTAATTTATTGCATAACAATAAACACGTGGGATACATGTCAAACATGCTTTCAGATGGTTGCATACTCTCTCCTCAGAGTCAAATATCTAGAGTACACATTCTCTATAAAAGGATCACATGAAAATCCAACAACATTATTAATTAATTAATTAGCAGTAAACTATAGAAATGAAATATTTATTACCATTTATTAAGCATTTGATCTTGCCAAGTATGGGACTATGCATTACATATAAATAACTGACGTAGGAGTCATATTACCTAGGCTATATGTATTGCACACATTAACAAAATCTAGGCATCACATCAAATGCAGAAAGTTGAGGGCACGCTGATGCAAAATATGGGATTTGTAAGAGTACTTGAGAGTGCAAGTTAGAAGTCTCAATTTGTTTTGGGATTTCAACAATGATTAATGATGATATTCACTCTATATAATACAATCGTGTTATCAACTATGAAAGCTATTGTGAAATGTTCTTCAAGATTAAATAATCACACAACTGAAGTTGCTGGAAGCTGTGTTTGAATATAAAATATGATTACTCTATAGAAAAACATTTTTTCACCATCACAAGGAGAAATATAGAGGCATTAAAACCTTTTAGGAATCAGTGTCTAAGGCATTTTTTTTAAGAAGTGTGTAAATAGACTTCTACGAGAGGTTTTCTGTGCACTTTGGTGTTCATATGGGAAAAGCAAAATCATTCGGATCAAAAATATTTCACTAACTCATTTAGAGCTAAGGCAGAATGTTTGTAATAAGTAAATAAAGAAAATTACTTAAGCTTTGATCACTTATGTTGTGTTTAAACCACTTACACATGAGTAAAATAGTATACCACCTATGCCAGTAGTAAGTGTTGTGTTCTTTATTTATTTCAAAAGTCCAGCTACTGTAGTAGGCACCAGAAATTCAAAGATAAATGAGGCCCTTGAGGATCTCATAGACTAGTTAGGAAGAAAGATGGGCATTTTTAAAAAGTTATAAAGTCTAATAAAGTAATAAGTGCATGAAGACAATACACAGGTTGCATGCAGCAGTAGATGATTAAATTTGCCTGGGGTGAGGAAAAAAAAAGCGATTGGAGATAGTCTATGTATTGGTTTTCTGTTGCTGCCATGACAAACTATTACAAACTTAGTGATTTAAAACAACACAAATTTATAGGTCAAAAACCTGGTTGGCCTGGCTGGTTTCTCCACTCCGAGTTTAATAAGGCTGAAATCAAGTTGACAGCTGGCTGGACTCTCATCAGGAGCCTCTTGGAAGACTTCAGATCCATGCGCATTCAGATTGTTGGCAGAATCCAGTTCCTTGAAGTTGTGGGAATGAAGTCCCTGTTTCTCCTAGAGGCCTCTCTCTGGTCCTCGCACAGAACATTTTCTGCTTTAGAAGGTTCATGTGATTAGATTGGGCCCATCCAGACAGTTCAGGATAATCTCTCTCTTCTAAAGTTCATAACCTTAATTACATCTGCAACTTCTTTTGCCATAACGCAACATAGTAGCGAAATTCTGAGATTAAAGTATGGTCAGTTTTGAGAGACCATCCTGCCTAGCACAGTTCATGAACTTAATTTTTTTTTTTTTTTAGAATGAAAGATAAGGTTACATCTAGAAGCAGAAAATGAGGATATCTACTTTGAGAGTGAAACAGTCCAAACTGATATAAAGATGTAGAAAAAAAATCTATGATAATAATATCAAAAACTAATCTGGAAAAGCACTGTGTTCACACAGGTGGAGAGACGTTAGACACTTTATTGTGTGGAAAGACATGAAGTAGCATTAATCTACAAGGATCATGTTATAGCTTGAGCCTAACCCAGCTTTAGCTTGGTGGAGTAGCCTCATACACAGCTTTCTTTCATAGCCTACTAAGGAAGAGAAATAAACAATAACAAAGACAAAACAACTTCAACAAAATAGATTCTCCCTTCTTCTCCAATTATTACCCAGTGTTTGCACCATGCAGAATATAGCACACATTTGCAATTCTGGAAGAACAGCAACTCCTCGGAGGAAGGACTCTGAAGTCGATAACTCATTGAGATTTGAGATATTACTGTTAAAGTGGCATTATTTATAAAAGTTGGTAGATCCTAGGGAATTTTGAATTATACATGCAATGCTCAGATTTCCATTCTTAACTCATTTCCTCCTCCTTACCTGTGAATATTGAGGGATATTTAAACTAATACAAAAGTATAGCTTGTACACATGT
This sequence comes from Equus asinus, assembly GCF_041296235.1. Lineage (NCBI taxonomy): Eukaryota > Metazoa > Chordata > Mammalia > Perissodactyla > Equidae > Equus > Equus asinus. The sequence goes on from NC_091798.1 coordinate 68,910,134, forward strand.
ATATGTATAGTGAGATGTAAGGAAAATCACAATCATGCTTATGCTTGTAGGTACAGAAAAAGACTGATTTGTCATCAGAGAGGAACTTTGAAACTGACTTCTTGGGAAATGGATGGCGTCCGTCGATTTTTACCATGTAAATGCCTAAAGAAAAAACTTTACTTGATATAATTTTAAAGTGTATTTATTAAATCAATAGTACAGCAAGACTATGACTACCCAGAGAGTGGATTTTGAGAATAACATCTCAGTTTCATGCCTATTGGAAGAAATATTAGTTCAGGCCCTCAAAGAAGCAGTTGCAAAAACAGATGGAGAAATGCAAGAGATTTTTGGAGGAAATGCTTATGACAAAAAAAAGGAGGAAACTGGAGGCAGGAAGACCTGTCAGAGCATGGCACTATGATAGAGAAAGGAAAGAAAGGAAGACAGGCAGGAAGAGTCTTACATTGCAGCACAGCTCTAAGAAAGTTTTGGTCAGGTTGATAGGGAGCCCTTGAACCAAGATCACCTGTCGAAGGAGTCCTGCATTTTGCAGAAATTGGTCCTCCTTAGCACCTTCCTGTGTTCAGTGCTTGGCTGGGAGCAACCAGTGAAAAGCATGGCCTCAGCATGAATGTGGTGATGGATTCAGAGCACAGCAGTTTTAGATGTCCATCACTTACATTCTTCACAGCAGGAGATCTTAATAAATATTATTATGTCTGCCACAGTCCACCACTGATACCACAAATATCTACTTCTGAATTCAGCTTTAGGAAGCACATCCTCCCTGGTTCCCATGGGCCTTGGTTGCTGAGGGGGAAAATATAGAAGGTGAGTAGAATGAACCATTCTACCTGGCCCTTGGCAGAGGTGATAGCTAAGGAGAATTGTGGCCTCAAGATCAGCTGCAGCACTAGGGACCCTTTCCTCCTTTGGGCCTTCCTAAAAGCTGGCAGCTGTCCATGTCATCTGATATATGGGCCAGGGCAGCATTCCAAGGAATGGAATGTGTTGCCCCAGATCCCAAAGAAACCTACCATGTGCTGTGCTTCCTTCTCTGTGGTAAAAGATGCAAGATATTTTGGTTTTACTTTGAGGGTGGTTCTTAACACACTTCTAAAACCTGGACCTGGAAACTTCACTAAATAGCTTATTCCCGAATCTTTGTAGAGTTTATTTTCTATCACATGTAACACATGCGTCCTATCAAGTTTTCCTGTGAACTATCCTCCTCTTGCTCGTGCTGTACAATCAACATGATGCGATAAGTCAGAGTGATAGTCCATGGGATCCCCAGGCAGTTCAGTTCAGACTAGAACAGACATTATGATAGAGGAAAGAGAGTCTTGATACATTCCTGAAGCAAAACTTTAAATATTATCTACCTTCATATATGAATGTGGACTACTTCTTATCCTCTTTCATTGTCAGAATGGAAGGCACCCATTCTCCAAATCCATGGTTATATGTACCTGAGACTTTATTAATCTGGTCCAGCGATGATGCTTCATCCAACAAGGCAGCCATAACTAGAGCTGCTACTTGGTCAAGTCTGTAAAGGTCTACAATCATTCTCCAAATCTCTTTTGGTTTCTGAAGGGACAGCCTAGTGAATTAAATGGGGATATGGTAAGGACCACTTCTGCAACCTTTTGATCTTTACTGATAGTGATAATCTCCAACATGCATCTGGGAAAGTGATAGTGGTTTTTATTTGCTGTCTTACCTGGAGGGAGGATGGCATTTTAAGATGTTGCAATTTGGCCTTCCCCACTATCATAGCTCTTATCCCACAAGCCAAGAGCCCACTGTGGGTATTACTCTAATGGCCAAGTAAGTCCAATTTTACATTTGGAGACCGAGGAAACCCAGATTGGGTAGATCCATGGACAGAGTGAGCCCATTGTGAATTAGATTTTAGTCAATAATTCCATTTATTTTCTGCCACGTCTAAGCCTCTGCTCTCACATAGGGGCAATGATGATGCTTTGGGTCTTCAGTCACCAAGGCCAACTTACACTCAGACTCTGTGTCTGATCGTCTTCAAATTTGCAGGTATTCCCCTTTCTTCAGTGTATAGTGATATGACTGGGGGAATCATCACAGCTTTAAGGTTTTGTCACATTGCATGGTCCTTCCTTCTAGGGAACTGTCCACCTCTTCAGTCAATTGGCAAACCCCAAAATTGGCATAGGTCCACAAACTAAGCTTTTTATTGACATGACCTTTCCAAACCCCTGTGTCTCTATTCTTGTTTTTTGGGGGAGGGTGTTGTAGATGTCAACCAGTATCCTTGTTGTCTACCCATCTCATTTGTCCTAGGGGCTCACTGCTCTATTAGTCATTTCTACAACTCCCTGTGGATCAATCTCCCTTAGCTGCCTGTTTGACTTTGCCTGTCATTATAGTAATTGCTGCCCCCCTGGCTCTGGTTTCCAAGCACTGAAAACTAGACTGTATTATTTTGGGGCACCATCATCCCACAGATATTATGAAACCCAGCTCTGAGACAACTTTCCCTACTGCCAGCCCTTGCCTAAAGAGGAGATCCACCACCAAACTTCTTAGTGATCCTGTGCCCCTCTCATCAGCACGTGCTGATGGCCCTGATGAATAGTGTGATCTCTGGGCCCTCCTGTGGAATGTAACCATATGGCAGGTCTTCTTACTTTACAAAACATATCCATTCCAACATGCCCACTTGCCTCAGCCTCTTTATTCCTTCTTCTAGTTTCTTCCAGGGAAACTCAGGCATTTCCATTGATATTAGCCACTACTTTCTCTGGATTTCTAAGAGCAACCATAGCAGAGAGAGTTTGCCCATTGCCTGGGATCCTTGCCAAGGTATCAAACCCAAGTTTGGTTATGTTCCCCATGTCAATGAATTCTTGCATTCTATCTTTCTGATCAAGGACTTTCAAAATCAAAACACGGTGGCACAGTCCAGCCCCTAATTTTTGCAATTCCTTAGTGTATTGTATTTCTCTTTCCTTATTAGGCCCAGCAGATCATTATGTAAGTTATTGTAGGATTCAACCCTAGTTATCAGTCTCATAGCCAGGAGGACAGTAGAGGCAGGTTCTGAGGGTAGCACTTATTGTCTCACAGAGAGGAGGACTATGCAGTGTCCTAGAGCAGAACGGAAGAACAAGATCTTACTGGGCAAGGGTGGGCCACCTCTCCAACTTCTGCTAATTCAGGGCTATCTGTAGAGTCATCATGTACACAGACATCCTTCCAGATGTCCCTAACCCATGTTTCAGGGCCCAGAAAAAGAGTTTGATCTTAGCACAAAAGATCTGCCTTGAAGTTTTCAGATGTCTCGGAGTGTTGCGACTATAATTATCAAATCTTCAATTTGCTGCTGTCTGTTTTTCCACTATCCGAGATAAGGATCTCCTTATAAGCTACCAAAGAGACCCACTGGAGCTTACATTTAGCCCTTGGCTACTCATTTACACCTCTCAGTTTCTCATTATCCCTCTGCAGGGCACCAATGTAATATAGAAGCTCACTGTCTTTTTTGATGCTGCCCCTACCCTCATATTTTTTTAAAAACCTGAATCCTTGCACTTAAAAAGGCATTTACTCCCACTGGAACATATTTCCAGGTCATAAGTGGTGAAATCATTAGCAATTAACCTACTGTCTTGTGCCACAGACTCTCTATGCCTGTCCTACCACTTAGGATGACATTGTTTTCGTCTGTGGGACAGTGATTGATCCAGTCTCCAATTCCATCTATTTTTTGGACCACTTTCCATAAAATTTGTGTTAGGTCAGATCCTCATAGAAAAGATGCTAAGATGAGCTTATTTGTTCAAGCAATTTATTGGGGAAATACATGCAAGGGAAAATGGGGAGGTAGTCAGAGGAGGTGTGATACAAGTCTGACTCCTGGGAAGGGGAGTAGGAAGGAGGTAGGATTGGGTAGTTTCAGAGAGCAGCACACCTCTTGGAAAGATTTGGTCACACCAATGGGAAGTCCATGAACCAAAGTTGTCTCTCAGAGAAGTCCTGTATTTTGCAGAAATGTACCTGCCATGTATACACGGCAGGAGCAGCCCATGAGAAGTGTGGCCTTATAATTAGTACTGTGGTAGAAGCAGCAGGGTCACCCATCAATGATTCCTGTGGCTGGAGAGCTCTATGGGGCATTATCATGCCTGCCAGTTCAAACATGAAAATGTGTGCTGTGTTTTCAGAGCTGTATCAGGTGGAATGTGGCATGGGAAACTGTCAGAGTGAAGGACAAATACTTGCAATGCATGAATGTATGAAGCAAGGTTATGACTTAGAAAGCACAAGCACAGCAAGTATTATTGAAACATAACTTTTGATGGAGGCGAGCAGTGGAGGAGAATAAGCCAGAGGCTCAGCTAGAGGCCAGATCATCACAGAGGGTGGAAACACAAAATGAGCACTTCAGCAATACTTAGACTCAAAACTTGCTCTGGTGCAAAATCTTCATGAAACTTAGTCTTGCTAAGTTCTTCAAGAACTTATCTTTAACTAAACTTCCATAGGTGTGTGCTAACTCATCAGGATTCCAACGTTTGTCTAGCTTTTGAACTGCTCAAAGTTGTATAGTTGAGAGAGTTAGGGAAGTTGAAATCTAGCCCAAACCCTGTCTGGTTAAGTTATGTGCTTGGCACAGGGCTTCATCTACCTGGAAGGAGGGGTGCATGTAAGTGTTAACCATCTACCAAAGGGGTATGATTGCTCCAAGAATGTGATTTTTTTCCTCACTGGAAGCAAAACAGCCTAGTAACAGATTATTGCCATCACTTGTTACAGTTGTCTCCATAGAAAATACTTCAGTTTACAATTCCTTACTATTTCTTCTTTTATTTTTCCTAATTCTAGGACTGTCAACTATAAGGGAAATTTCAGAGAATCATGTTCATGTAATATATAGATCAACCATCAGAATGACTTCAGATAGACCCGCATAGGATAGATGAGTTTTTGAGTAAAAGAAAAAATGTGAAAGTATATTATCCAGCATCACCAGTTTAGCTGTCACATCCCACATCCTGGGATTTACCTCACTGAAGATAAAGCACAGTGATCTATAATTTAGTTTTTCAATGTCAAAACAAGATTTTCAAAACTTCTTGTCACTGATACATTTACACAGAGTACTTTTTCCACTTTTACAAAGATAACTATTACTAGAGTATTTCATCATATATTTTTTTGCAATAGTCAATGGATTTGCCAACACGATAACATGACACTAATTACAGTCAAGCATTTCTTTTTTGTCTTCTATACCAGCATTACCATTTTAAAATAAATATAAACTTCTCTTTTCATCACTGATATTTGCTCAGGACTATTTAATAAAAGATTGGCTATAAAGTATCACATGACATTTTGATTTTTAATTTCCAACAGTTTACCACCAATGTAGATGTAAATATTATGCACCGAATGTTCTAGTTTCCTTTCCTGAGGTGCTCCTCTCTGTGGAAAGGTTGTATATCCCCACCTGCCAAAGTTGGTCATGGTATTAGACTCGGTTTGGTGTGCGCCAGTTCCAAGCACAATATTTTTAAATATCAGATCTTGGCTTGAAATATCTCTATCCTGTGATACAGTGATTGGCAATATTCCAGATGGAAACTGCTTCATTAGACTGAGTCTGAGAGCAAAGATATTGTAAAACAGGTTCTCAAGTGGCATATAGCATGAGGAAGATATAGACAGGAAGAGGATTTAGCTCATACTCAAATTCAAACACTTTTCTTTCTTTTTTTTTTTTCCTTAGGAAGATTAACCCTGAGCTAACATCTGCTGCCATTCCTCCTCTTTTCACTGAGGAAGACTGGCTCTGAGCTAACATCCGTGCCCGTCTTCCTCTACTTTATATGTGGGATGCCTGCCACAGCATGGCTTGCCAAGTGGTGCCATGTCCGCACCTGGGATCCGAACCAGCAAACCCCGAGCAACCAAGAACCAAAACGTGTGCGCTTAACCACTGCGCCACCAGGCTGGCCCCAACACTTTTCTTTTTAATTACTTATATTCAGCATGCATATAATCACCAAACAAAATTCCCTAATTTTTCATGAAAAATGACCAAAAAAATCTTGATCAAGATTCCATCTTGATAGAGTTGGACCAGTCCAAGGCAAGTATATCTTGATTCAATAAATCTTAGGTCAAACTAATGGGAAATGCTTCTAAGTCCGGTTCAGACTCTAAAATAACATTTTTGTTGCAGTTATTTGCAACACATAGGTGGCTAACAAGTATTGGTTTTGACAAAGGATCTACATTTCCTCCAGTAGAGTTTAAGGAATTTGAGAGCATAGCCGTATCAGAACTGTCATAATCGTACCTTCTCACCCTCAAGCAAACTCTGGTCTGAAAGGATGGCACTGACTACTACGGATACCATGTTATCCCAGGTTCAAAAACATGAGTCGACTATCCTGACAAATTAATGGGTTGATGTCTCAAAAATGCTGGGATGACCTTTACCAGACTTAAGGAATAAAAAAAGAGTTTGTTTGTATATTGATTTTTCTGTTTCAACATTGTTGGTTCCCATTCCTTTGGTCTTGGAAGAAACCCTATAGTGACAGCAAGCAGGTTGAGAAACACCAAATTAATAATCATGGTCCAGAGTGTAAATGAGCTGGAGTGGCCTTCCTGTGCTGCTCACTCCAACAGTTCTATCAGAGAAATGAAAATACTCAGACATCTAGTAGAGGATAAACTGCATAAGCAACATTTCCCCATAGGGAAAGAAATTTGTAAAATCATGCTTATTGCCAAAACCTAGAACATTTCTTGGCCAAATAAATGCTTAACAAATAGTTTTTGAATAAAGGAAATGAATTAATATCTCTGAAGGGAGAATGTTACTTCTTTCTCAAGATGGACATCCTTTTCCACTGCGCACAGGCTATTAAGTAATGAGAAGGACAATTCTCCAAGCAAGAAAGATCTGCAGACCAACCTGGCAATCACTGGGGTAACTGACATGAAAGTAGATTGCTTCACATCTCAATTACAAAGGTATTAGCCCTGTATAATTTTTTCTACAACAGAAAGTCCATTGACAGTTTCTTCTTTAATACCATCTTACTGATTATTCATATTACCTTCTAGATACTCTTCAGTACCATAAATTGAATAATGCAGTAACATTTCCCTGGCCACTGTGATTGTCAAAGTATAATCAGCTATATTTTCTCACCTACATAGTGGCGACAGAGACGAAGTCACCCAAGTGAATCCACTTATTAATTAAAATATTTCCTGAAAGTCCATCTGTGCTACCCTTTCTGAGAGACTCTGTGGTTCAATGTTGGTGATTTAGAACTTTTAGTTTTCTTTAATTGCATGTGAGATTTCAATAAAGAGAAACTATCTTAGTTTGAAAGTGTAACGTTATCTTTCATTAGAGCCTTGCTTTATTCTTGTCTGCAATTTTAAAAATTAATTTATATATTCATTTTTCTTCTATCACTGCTTGAAACATGGACACTACTCACTCTTACTATGTGAAAGAGAGAGCTTGGAACTGATGACCTTTAGATGCATTTTTAAATGACCTCTGCCTTTTCTAATACTGAACTCTTATTTGAGATCTTTCTGTAAATGAATGACAAGTTAAGCTTACCAATTTAGTCATAAATTCAGACTTAAAATAATTCTGTCATAAATTTCATTATGCTGTGGCACCAGACCAATAAATATAGCCCATACAAGACATCTTAAGTCAATTCTAAAAACTAGACTTTTCAACTCTGTGGCTTTAAAATTGATGGCCTCAATTCTCCACTTGCCTTGTAACCCTGATGGAGCTGATACAAGCATGATGCTCCTTGAAAGGAGAAGCACTATGCTTAAATTAAGCCCCGTGATGGTGCAGAACAAGTCATATATTTAGGCGAAGCTGTTTCTCGGGTGAGTAAGATATCTTGACATGTCAATGGAATATGAAACTCAATTTCATAAGATTTTTCTAGTGCCAAAAGAGATTTAAGTAGAGCTATCATTTTTAGTCTTAACAGAAAGAATGTCTTCCTCTATAGACCCCTACATTCCTTGCCTCTAAAACTTAATTTTATCATTCCTCATAAAGGCTATCATTCTTTGAGCTTTCCTGAAAACAAAATTACATTTCATCGTTGGTCCATTTTCTGTTTTCACTTTTACAAACTTCTTATCACTTCCAATTATTGCATTGTTCCTCCCTGCACCCCACTTAAGAATCTCTTTATTAACCAGATGGTTTTCACAGAGCCGCATTCGTCAGAAGGAAAAATAGAGGCTTAACGTTTTCTTTAAATTATATTATCTTAAGAAGGATAATAAATAATTCCACAATCAGTAAAATATATATTGGAAGAGCATATCAGCTGAGTTAAAATGAAGACCATTTTCCCAAAAAGTAGCATCAAAACCTGGGGGCTCTAAAAATCAAGAGAAGAAAAAAGCAGCTGAAAACATGTTTTAAAGTGGAAATCGAAGAGTTATTCAGAAATAAGAATTGTAAAATAAATTCAGTTTTTATTATAATGATTGTGGAATCATTATTTTATTCTAAAATCGTTATTTCCTAAATGGCTGTGCTTTCATGAAGTATCAGATGGTGCTTCAAATTTTAAGTAAGTTTTATTCCTAATCTTGTGCAATGACTCAAGTATCTTTAGCTAAATCCCATTCTTCCACTTATTATACCCAGACATTGCCTCAGTTCCCCAAACCAAATCTCAGATGTTCTCTACTTATTTTTGATCAGAACAAGAAACATACCTTCCCCAAAAGTGCTCACTAATGAATTAGCCAGTAATCAAATAAATGTGTATGCCAACTATCAGATATTCCTGAAATAGTAACAAGCCAACTAAATGTTACGTGAAGGAAGTACTTTTACAAGTCTACAGTCAACTGAAAAGGTAGATTTTACAGTAGAAAAGAATGGAAATAGTATACGATATTTTAAAAAGACCACAAGTCCACACATAAATCAGCAGATAGTAAAGAACCTCACACCATTGTAGAACTTACCATTTGGGGCAAGCAAGTTATGGCCTAATTTCACACCACTGTGCCTCACTGCATTTGATTTTCTTTTTCATTCCTTTGGTAACTGAAGTTCTTATAGATTCAAGATGTTTTAATTAGGGGCCGGCCCCTATGGCCCAGTGGTTAAGTTCTTGCTCTCTGCTTCGGCAGCACACGGTTTTGCGGGTTTGGTCCTGGGTTCAGAGCTAGCACTGCTCATCAAGCCATGCTGAGGCAGCATCCCACATAGTAGAACAAGAAGGACCTATGACTGGAATATACAACTACGTACTGGGGGGCTTTTGGGAGAAGAAGGAAAAGAAAGAGATGTTTTAATCATAGGATGTGGAAAACAGTGTGATAATGGAAAAGAATAACAGAGGTTCAAGGGAAATAAAGGTGAGAGCACTTGGTGGAGGTGATCCCAGTGGTGGTGTGTTAAAGATCAGGTAGAAGAGGTGGGACCCCTTCCTATACTTCAAATTTGGTCTCTCATTGCTTTAGATTGCTGCTGCCCCTTCTAGACTGTGTGTTCATCCGGGAAGTCATTTGAGAGAGGAGAAGAAAACATTGAACATTATCTCCCTGTAATTCCATGACTTCTCGTTGCTGCTTTTGTGTTGTATCACCAAAGCTGGCACTACCTTTATATCTGACTGCCAGGGGACCCTTGAGCAGATATCTCTTATTCAGTTTAATATTCAAACTTCACTGCTGTTTGCGATACGTGTTGATAAAATAGACGAATATAGAAGATAATTATGTTGCTTCCATTGTTTATTTATACCCCGGTGCCCTGATAACTTGTTCTTTGACAGCAGATCTGAGGTCTATTTCATGCATTTTCCCCCAGGGTGCCCTTGAAGCACTGTACTTTGTTGCACGTCTTGGGTAATAGCTTAGGCCAAGAAACCTGATCTGGGAATGTATGTTCTGTGAACACAATGCCGTGTGTCTGTGTTGAACAGTGTTCCTGACTACTGTGTGGCTTAGACAGGAGAATTGTAAAGGCTCATTTTTGCCTTTAACATTTTAAACCCCATCACAGTCAAATTCCATTCTGTTGGAAGCCTCAGCACAGGAAGAGGAACAGATTTCACGATGACAATGAATATTGGCTTTACGATGAGAAATGATATAATCAAATTACTACCATCAATTCACTGCTCATAGGGATGATGAACCCCTATGTCGCCTTCCAATTGTCTATTTCGTTTATATGCTTTCCTTTTTATATCATTCCTCAATAGATTATTATGTCATAAGCCTTAGCTACATTTTATGGATTATCTTTATAGCATCTAAAATGCTCAGCTTCCAAGGATAATGTCATATATCTCACAATGTGTATTTGCAAAGGTACAATGCTAAAGGCATATGCTAACATATCGGGCGATGATGCGTGCTCGCACAAACTGCTGGGACTAGCTTGCACTTCCCCTTGTACATTTCCTGTCTCCGTTATTTATGGCTAGTTCAGCACATCTTTATTTCTACCATCTGCTTAGTATCCTAGTTACAGAGCTGAGATTATTTTAATTAGACTTGTCATAGGTGATTCACTAGTTGCTTGAACAGTCAAAAAGTAATGCCTGAGGTAGTCTATAACAGATTTTGCCAACTTTGACCCTCCATGACAGTTGCTTATTTTTTTCTTTGCTTTTTAAAACAGAACATATTTCTCCATTAAAGATAAATGTGAGCCAAATTCCATTCTTGGCAATATAGTATTCTGTCCTTTGGGTTGGATTATAATCATTATGCTATAAACTGTGCAAAATGACTGATGCTAAATAGCTATTCCCTGCCAACAACTTAAAGTGGTGGATATTGTTGAATACAAACCAAAGCATGTAGGTTTTTCCACAAAGGATGTGCAAAGTCAACATAACTGCATTCAAACGTAAACTGCAGGAGAGTTATAGTCTATATTTTAAATCCATGTGCACTACTTGATTATTTAAAATCGGTGAATTAACTTGGCCATACTTAAAAACAAAAGCAGATATTTATGTTGGATAGATCCCTGTGAATTTCCAATTACAATATTAGTGAAAATAATATGGACTATGAAAAGAAAGTGGTGAGGGTACAAGTAAAAATTAGGGATTTCAACTGGATTAGGCTCATGTCAGTTGCAACATGAGCTGTGTAAAATAGAAATATTTCAACCTTGTATTTTTTTTGCTTTCGCTTTAATTGAGGTAAAATCCACGTAACATCAAGTTAACTCTTCTAAAGTATACAATTCACTGGCATTTAGCACATTCATAATGTTGTCCCATCTTCTCTATCTAGTTCTAAAACATTTTATTATCCACAGAGGGGTCCCCATACCCTCGAAGCAGGGTATCATGCTTATCTCCCACCAGCCCCTTGCAATTACTAATCTGCTTTCTTCCTCTGTGGGTTTACCTAGTCTAGATATTTCACATAAATGGAATCAAGAAGATGTAATGTTTTTGTGTCTGGCTTCTTTCACTTAGCATAATGTTTTTAAGGTTCATCCTTATCCACATCGTAGCCTGCATCAGTACTTCATTACTTTTTATGGCTAAATAATATTCCACTGTATAGATATACCTCATTTTGTCTATCCATTCATCTGTTAATGGACATTTAACTTATTACTACCTTTTATATATATTGCCATGAATATATGCATACAAATACTTATTTGAAAACCTGTTTTCATTTCTTTTGGGTATATAGATGGGAGTGGAATTGATGGATGATATGCTAATTCTATGTTTAAGCTTTTGAGGAACCAGGTGTTTCATTTTTCTAAAAATTCATTTTCAAAACTTATGTTGTCATTCACAAGTCACTTTCATATATTTTATCTCACTTCATCATCATAAAGATCAAAGTTCAAATATAGTTTTTCCTATCTTATAGATGTAGAAATTGTCTTAAATCTTCATAATTTGAGTAATATACACAGTGTTGTTCAAAAGTTTCAGCAAGATTATTTCTAAAGTTCACTCTAACTGTATAATTCTATTATTCTAAAGTTCTAGGGAAATTTCAGGACATATCTAGCTGTCCCCTTCTTTTCAGTGTGCAAAGTAGCATCTCCATGGTGTCCAGTCATGCCTCCATCAACCCATCTCCTGTTGTTGTTTCTTATAATGTTGAAAAGAAAGACATCTGCAGTATTTCTTAGGTCACCAATGCCTGTCTGGTCCACCTTTGGAGACCTTTCCACTTTGTGAATCCTGTTCACTCCTGCCATGCTTTTTTTTTTTTTTTTTTGGTTTAATCTCAATCCTATAAATCACGATTAAAATTTATGATTGAATTAGATGATGGGACAATGAAGGAGGTGGGCAGGCTTAGATTATCCAAATGATAAGAACTAGGAATGGATAAATCAGTGTAAAACTAAAATGTATAAACTTCTCTTTTGAGACGGATTTGTTTGTGAGTACTGGACTTGTGAGTACTGAGAGGGTGAGGACCTAACATGTGTGGCACAAGAACGTGAATGAACGGAAAATGTGAAGGAACACAGGACAGATAATTCCTATAGCTGGCATGGTTTCTGTATTTCTCTGTTTTTTACTCAAGTTATTTTCTGCTCCAACTTGATTTTTGGTCCATCTCCCTGCTAAACACTTCACATTTCAGTTCCCCTCTGAGCCTTTAGAGGAGATTAAAAGTAGCAGTTAAAACTGGTTATGCCCAATAGTCAAGGCAAATTTTGTTTACAAGATGCTCCCTGTTACAGTGTTTGCACTGTCTAAGTAACAGGCAATAAAATCTATCAGCTGGAAAGCACCCCTTGTTGTAAATGGACAGACTATTTTAATCAGTACCTTCCACTGAACAGCCTTTCAAGTGCAGTCCAATTTTAATATTAAGAAAGCTATCTGAAACCTTCAGAAACAACCAATCTGTAAGTATTTATTTAGTTGGTGATCATGGACTCAGAACTCAGCTAGGCTTCATAATGGATACAAAAATAGTATTAAAATTCCGTGCTTCTGGGAACATAATGTCTATTTATGGGCACAAACTAACCCAAATTTTTTAAATGGGAAAAGATTCTTTTATGGTTCTGCTTATAAATATAATAAGAGATCAAAATTGGAGGAAATTATTTGTGCCTAGATACTCAAATACAGTTTCAAGGGAGAACTGGATCTCGAATTGAGCCTCAAAGAATTTTGAAAATGTGAAATTATAGGGGAGATGGTAAAGACAATGCAGATATCAGGGAAAGAGTTGGCTGGGATTCATGGAAATTAACAATCGGGAAAAAAAATGGATGGGAATGTAGGAAACAAGTTTAAAGAAGGCCTTGCAAGCTATACAGAGAGTTTAACTCGTTGAGGAAGTCATCGTAGCTTGATGAACTGATAATAAAATGAGATTGATTTCACATATGCTAGTGATGGACACAGCTACAATATTGTTCAGAGAGTTAACCAGAGAGCATGGAGAGTATAACTTGTTGTCTGAGAGCAAAGAGATGACAATCTAAATGAGGCAGTGGGAATGGAGGGGAATTGAAAGGAAAGGAAAGATGTAGTTGACGTTCAATATAAGTGATATTCTCCTTAGCTCTTTCCTGTTTTTAACCTCATTAACTGGTTTGTATGAGGATACATATTTGCATATTAAAGATGAAGAAATCGAGCATCTTTATGATTTGCACAAGTAGGATGTAGAAGTGAGATTTTTACCTTAATCTGTTTTACTCCAAGTCATACGCTATTTCCTTTTACTCTTTCTACAGCTTACAGAGGGACAAAACATAAAATGAGGCTTTCACACTATGATGATCCCAGTGTTTCTCATAATAAATTGCAACCTCCTATCTAACCCAGGTGGGTACCATCTGTCATGTGTGTGTATCACAAACAATAGTCATAATTCAGTTAACATAATTGCATGTTTATTTTGAAATTGATGATGATATTCTATACAATCTTACTTTCCCTCTTAACAGGCTGTAGTGTGCTCAACCTCCTATTGTTGCCATCTTACTTTTGTTACCTAGGGATAGGAGCCCCATTTTTTCACCAGGTGGAAAGCGTACCAATGCTCCCAGTGCCCTCAGTTCCTCTCCCAGCTCTCCTGAGTTTGATGGCCCTAAATCGCTCTCAAATTTCAAATGGTTTTAGTCAGTTCTCAAAATCCAGACAATAAGCAAAATCTTTTCTGGTTTTGATATAGGAAGAGATTTTTATTTCTTTGATATTACCATCTTCTTGCTCTCTTTTATCAGATCTTTTGTTTCTATCCAGTGTCTTCTCTCCTCCATTTCAATATCTCCTTTCTATTTTCTTTCCATTTAGTCCTCTAAAAATACTTCTTTCAAGTCAGCCTAACTCCTGACTCTCTCTGCATATTATTGGGCTACAGTTTTATAACAGTGTCAGTGACTTTTTAAAGGCCTCTCTTCTCAGAAAACTCATATACACTTGCCTTTTTCTTTAACAACTTAAAATATCTCTTTGAAGGAAAGATGGTGTACAAATGTCAAATGCTTTCCTATGTAGTAATTTGAGATTAAATAAAAAAAAAAAGCCTCTAGCAGTATTGAACATCATTTGAAAAAAAACACGTTTAACTAGTTCAAGCAATTTCAGTTTTCTTTAATATTTTTCTCCTTGAGATCTTTTCTCCTCGTATTAAACTATTCTTATAGACTCTGGCAATGAGAAGAAAAGGAAGATGTTAAGTGCTATAGCCAATAGGATCTCCCCATTGTAGAAATGATTTTTGCTTTAAAGAATCAATACCAAAAATGTTCTTGCAAAAACCCTATGTTTTAGCTGTCACAAAAGATGGTTTTTCTCCATTTTGCATTCTATTCAGATTTTTTCAATGCTGTTCTAGTTGAAATCTTGATAGTCTAATAAAGTTGCTTGTCACGTAAAATCTGAGTATATAACTACAGAAAAACTAATTTTGTAGAAAAACATTCTGAAAAGGCATGCATTATTTAAATGAACAGTGAAATACTATAAGAAATCATGCCTTTTTATTGGAAATTTAAATAATATCTTGTATATTTTGAAGTTTGGAGTTCATTATCTGTAAGATTATCAGTACTTTCTTTCAGATTATAATAACATTGGAATAAGTTGTAGTCACAGAATCTCAAGATGCAGAAGCCCATTAAAATCGAGATATAAAACAATTTTTCACAAATGCATTTCAGTGTAATTTTGGGAGACACCATTAGTCAGAGTAACACCATTGGGGTGACTTATCAACTTAATAAAAATCATCAGAAAAATTTAGGGAATTATGCCAAATAGAAATAAAGGAATGTTGTGTCTAAATTATTTGGGGCAATATTGCTGTTTTTAGGACTTAAGGGCATTCCAAGCCATTTTCACCCATTGTGCAGCCTCGTCTGTTTCCTTCCAGCTAGGCAGTTTTGCACACACTGTTTCTTCTGCAGGAAATGTTTTTAGTTTGATTCTTAATATTGGTTCGAGTGTCTGCTACTTCTTCCTCAAAGATGCTCTCACTCACTCTCCAGATTAATTATTATTCGTCAATAGCTTTGTGCTTTGCTAGACTATTAAACCCATGAGGACCAAGAGCAAGTCAGCTTTTAGTGTCACTGGCACACAGGACATTTTCAATAACTTAGGACACAACCAGCACTTTATTATTGAGTGAATTTAAGATACAACTAACATTTTATTATTATTATCATTATTTGGCTTCATCTTGTCCCTATAATTATTCATAAGGGGAAGGCTGTTGATATCAATCCTCCATTTTACCAATTTGTCTTAAGTATAGGGATCATTTTGTACGTGGCATCTGAAGGGAGTAGAAGGAGGTGTCTTCATAGGTACCTTTCCCACGACCATCTTAATGTTCGTAAGTTTTGACAGGACAATAAAATGTGTTATATTTTTAAAGACAGTTCAAGTATAGAATATTGAATATAGGTGTAATTCAATTAATTTATGTAGACCAATTTGTTTTGTCATCACCTAAGGGACATTCTAGATTGATTAATTTAATTTGTTTTTGTTACATTTTCCCATACAACAAACCTGCATTTTTCCTTTCCCAGCACATACCTGTCTTTCTCATTAGAATATGAGACCAGTGAGATTTTGTACGCTTGTCTGTCATAATCACCAGGGCCTACCATGAGCTGAACAAAGCAGGGGCTCTATAATTGCAGAAACAATGAATAAATTTTATTTCGTACAAAACAGAGGGAATGGTTCAAAAAGGCCTGCTGGGAAAACTATATATGTAGAAGTTTCCATTTAGATCCAACATCAGGTAGCCATGCCTACAAAAGGAGAAACCAAGGATATATTGAAGTGATTCTATTATGGAAGAAATGGCATTAGGTTATTCTGTACCCTAGCCAAAACTTGAAAGAATTTGTACTTTAAGGGTCTAGGAGCCTCCCTAGCAGAGGCTCAATGTAGAGCAGATTACCCATTTGTTCTATCATTCAACAATTCTTTACTGATCATTCATCATTAGTCAGGTGTGGTTCTAGTTGGGGTTCATTATTGCTGTTAAAAATCAGGTTGATCAAATATTCAATGCACAAGTCACTAAATACTACAAATTATACTAAATACTATAAATTATAGTCATGAGCAACCCACATAACTTCCAAAACAATACCGAATCGATGCTGTTTTGGGTTGAATTGCTTATTTGGCCTGACCTTTGCTGTTCTGTCAAAGATGATATGAAAGCTACACCTTGAGGCTTGGAGGCTTTCTCTTATTTTGCTATTTCCAGAGCCAAATACAAAGCTTGCCACACAAAGGGAACTCAGTAAATGTGACTTATAAGGAATAAATTTTTCTAGCCCGGCTCAGGTAACCAATTCTCTGCGTGAACTTGAAGAAATTATATCACTTCCTAGCCTCCGTTTCTCCATCTAACAGGTGAGTATATGTCTGTTTCATAGTGTTTTTTCTTTGCATTTTAGAGGAATAAATCAACTAAATAATGGAAGTCACTTAGTACAATTCCTGAAGCATAGTAAGCACACAGACAGAATCAACTATCATTTTATTAGAAATAATTTTATTACTACTTTCATAATTATTAATAGCACTTATATCAAAGGATGATTTTGAAGATAACATTAAACTGTGAAAGTGGCTCTTTTTTGACTCTAAATAATGGTTAATTATTCTTAGGCAGGTTGACTCATGAATCACTGTTCAGAACCCTGGTTTTGGGACATGGTGTTGGTACTCTAAAGGATATCACTCAGTTGAATTCTTCCCATGTAACCTAAAACATCACAGGTAGTAAGTGAGGCCATTGAATAGGCTTATTACTTCTGTGAGATGACTAAGAAACCATTTGATAGCTGCCACCTATGATTGACATGGCAGCAAATACAACCCACCATGATGATTGCCTCACAGTCATTTCCCAGTTGATATATGTCGTCTAATTTTAACTTTTATAGTAAAAAATTTAATCTCACATTTTATCAATGTTTTTTCAACTGCAAAAAAAGGACAGACAAGAGATAGCAGATGACATCTTTTATCATTAATAATAGAGGAGAAATAATGTTGGCTACATGTTATTTGTATAAGTACTCATGCACCTTTTACATAAAATTTTGTCAGGATGGGGCTTAGTTCAGTTACAACTTCATAAAATGTACAAAATTAGTAGTAACGACATTTTATACGCTACTTAATGTATGCTGGGCACACTATAAATCATTTAAACTGTATTATATTGTTAACCATTTAGACATTAGTTAGTATATATTATCTATGTTTTACAGATGAGAAAACTAAGAACCAGGAAAATTAAAAAGAAAATTCCTCAAGATCAAATACATGGTTAGTAAATGGTGGATATGATATCAAAAAACCAGTTATCAGTGATATTCAAATATCAGAACTTAACTATGGCCCTGCATTACCGCAAAGAATAAATATGGCTAAATATATGCTACTAAAAGACTATAAGTAATCGTTGAGATTTTTTTCCCTTTTAAGAAACATTATTCCTAAAAATCTTGAGATACATTAGCCTGTAAAATAGCTACATAATTAACATATACGCTCTAATTTGTGAATTTACTGATTTGTCAGATTTCTCTTTTTTTCAATATATTTCAGTCTTTTATTGTCAAACTTTCTAACAAGATTAAACTCATGAAAACAGTACGACAGTTCTGACAGGCATCTGTTTACGTCTCAGTTTGTTTCCTTGTTCTGATTCACTGGTCTGAAGAATTCTGGATTTAAGTAGCAAAAGGGGCAAATGTGAACAGCACACTAAGCTCCCCATCTCATTAGAACTCTTATTGTTACATACACTCTGTGGTGTTTTCAGGGTGTAAATGAAATTATTCCACAATCACTGCCTTTTAAGGCTCATAATGGGGAAGAATGATTGTTCTTGCATGTTGAATATACCCAAGGGAAGATGAGCAATAAATGAGTTATCAGTAGTGCACAAGATTATCTCATTCATTAGGACAATGAAATAAAATAGAGAAAAACAAAATTAGCTGATGGAGAAGAAAGGGCAATATAGATTATGAAAAACTGTGTATAAATAAAAATACTCACCTTTGTAAATTCTGAAGCTCCTGACAGGTAAATTCATCTTTTCCACCGTCAGTATTTTACATATTTCCAACAGAGTGATACGCTTTGATTAAAAGGATAAAAATAACTGAATTCAATGTTAAATGTTTTTCATTCAACTTTTAAGGGAAAAAATGCCATCAATATTGACTTGCACCATGAAATCTTATATAAATAACATTGGTGGGATGTCCCAGAATTAGAGCGCACCCACCATCACCTGCATTTTCTTTCTTTTGTTTTTAAGGAAGACTAGCCCTGAGCTAACATCTGCTGCCAATCCTCCTCTTTTTGCTGAGGAAGACTGGCCCTGAGCTAACATCTATGTCCACCTTCCTCTATTTTATATGTGGGAGGCCTGCCACAGCATGGTTTGCCAACTGGTGCGTAGTTCCACAGCCGGGATCTGAACTGGTGAACCCCTGGCACCCGAAGCAGAACATACGAACTTAATTCCTGCAGCACTGGGCCGGCCCCTGCATTTTCTATAAGTGGGTTCTATGTCATGAAAGAGTAAAGACTCAATTATTTTTACCCTATTATATTTATAGAATTTAAAAGCTGGAAAAATTCAAAAGCAGAAAACTGATGTTCTATGAGATAAGATGACTTGCTTAAGTTAATTGAGACAATATTTCTTCTTAAATTCAAGTCTTCTACTTCTTATGTTAAGATTTCCCAAAGGGTGACCCATAAAAAATTGTCATGCCAAGTTCTCTAAGAAGAAAAGTTTCTGTGGAACTATAAATAAGGGCAAGTGTTTCAATTCACAACTCTCATTTGAAATTACCATGCACTATATATACTTATTAACTATATGGATTAACTATGTTTAGAGGGTAAGATGTTCCCAGTGTAAATATACAAAAATTTAAAAACAGTAAATTTCTCCCTTTTACTCTCAACTCCGTCTACTAGGTTATTGACTGTCCCCTACATGCCCAGTCACAGGTAATACTGTTGTTAGTTTCTTAGGTATTCTCCCAGAATGCCTTTATATAAAAGCAAATAAGAATAAATTTTTTATTATAACCTTTAGACAATTGATGGCACACAAATCAGGTATTATGCACTTTTCCTTTTTTTCCACAAAACAGTAAATATGATAGATTATTCTATTTCAATACACAAAGAGCTTCCTCATCCTTTTATACACCTATGTTCTCTATCATAGAAGTACTGGGCATCTATGCTATTTCCAATCTTTTGTTAACACATACAATGGACCATAAATAACTTTGTACACTTCATCATTTGATGTATGTGTACATAATAGTGCATGCATGTGCCTAGAATAAATGTCTAGAAGTGGAATATCTGGGTTAAATGTATATGCATTTACGATTCTTATCATCCATAGAAGTTTTACTAATAATGTATGACAGTATCTCTTTCTTCACCTCTTTCTTCACAGGTAGAGAATTAACACAGTTTAGGATTTTCTAATCATGTTACTTTTTTAAAAGTGATATTTGAGCCCTCTTTCAATATGTTCTTCTCTTAGAATTAAATTTAAGAAACTTGCAATATGTTTAAGAGTCACTTTTCTGTCCTTCTCTGTGAACTTCCTAGTCAGAGGTTACGCTTATTTTCCATTGACTTATTGATCATTTTGTTATAAGTTTGTAGGAGCTTTTTACATATTAGAGAGAAAAGCACTTTGTACTGAGGGTAATTGAGACTACTTTTCCCAGTTTGTCATTATGCTGTGAACTTGCTTACAAATTTTTGTTATGCAAACTTTATTTAATGTGGTCATACTTATTATTTTAATGGTTGCTGGACTTAGAAACACAACTAGAAAGGGCATTCTTATTAGATTGAATCTTTGATTTATTTGTTATTTGCCTTGGCCTATAGTGTGAGCCATACATTAATCATAATTTTTGTCCAGATGTCTATCCATTTGTGAGAGCACAGTATAATAAATAGCTCATATTTTCCTACTGATCTGAGATGACATGTTAATCATATGCCAAATTGTCTTGTTTGATTCGGTCTATTCATGGTCTTTATTTTGTTCATTGACTTCTCTGTAAGCTGATACGTCAGTACTACACTTATTTAAATATTAGAAATTTATATAAAACATTGATGAAGGAAATTGAGGAAGACACAAATAAATGGAAAGATATCCACATTTATTGAATAGAAGAATTAATATTCTTAAAATATTACCCAAAGGCCAAACTACTCAAAGTGATATACAAATTAAATGCAATCCCTGTCAAAATTCCAATGGCGTTTTTCACAAAAATAGAAAAAAAATCCTAAAATTCATATGAAACCACAAAGGACCCCAAATAGCCAAACAATCTTGAGCAAAAGGAACAAAGCTGGAGGCATCACACTACCAGATTTCAAAGTATACTACGAAGCTATAAAAATCAGAACAGATGATATTGGCATAAAAAGAGACACATAGACCAGTGAACAGAACAGAGAGCCCAGAAATAAATACATTCAATTGATCTTTGACAAAGATGCCAAGAATACACAAAGGGGAAAGAATATTGTTTTCAACAAATGGTACTGGGAAAACTAGATATCTGTATGCAGAAGAATGAAATTGGATCCTTTTCTCACACCATATATGAAATCAACTCAAAATGAATTACTTAAATATAAGACCTGAAACTGTAAAACTACTAGAAGAAAATATAGGGGAAAAGCTTCCTGACGTTCATCTGGGCAATGAATTTTTGGATATGATCCCAAAAGCACAGGCAGCAAAAGCAAAAGTAAACAAATGGGATTGTACCAAATTAAAAGCCTTCTGCACTGCAAAGGAAACAATCACAGTAAAGTGGCAATCTATGGAATGGGAGAAAATATTTGCAAACAATTTACCTGATAAGTGATTAATATCCAAAATATATAAGGAACCAAAATAATTCAACAGCAAAGAAACAAATAACCTAATGAAAAAAATGAGCAAATGACCTAAGTAGACGTTTCTTGAAAAGACATACAAATGGCTAACAAGTACATGACAAAAATACTCAACATCACTAATTATCAGGGAAATGCAAATTGAAACCACAATAAGACATTGCTTCACACCTGTTAGAGTTGGTATCATCAAAAAGACAAGAAATACGTGTTGGTGAGGATGTGGAGAAAATGGAGCCCTTGTATACTGTTGGTAAGAACGTAAATTGGCACAGTCATTATGGAAACAGTACAGAGATTACTCAAAAATTAAAAATATAAATACCATCTGATCCAATAATCCCACTTCTGGGTATATATCCAAAAGAAGTGAAATCAGTAGCTCAAAGGGATATCTGTACTCCCATGTTCATAGCAGTATTATTCACTCTAGCCAAGATATGGAATCAACCTAACTGTCCATTGACGAATGAATGAACAAAGAAAATGTGGTATGTATATGTGATGGAATACTATTCAGCCACAAAGTAGAAGGAAATCCTACCATTTGTGATAACATGGATGAACCTAGAGGACTTTACGCTAAGTGAATAAGCCAGACACAGAAAGTCAAATACTGTATGATTTCACTTATATGTGGAACCTAAGTCAAACTCATAGAAACAAAGCAGAATGGTGGTTGCTAGGGCCTGGGGGGTGGGGAAAACGAGATATTGGTCAAAGTTTCAGTTACACAGGATGAATAAGTTTTGGAGACCTAATGTATAGCATAGTAACTATAGTTAATAATACTGTATTGTACACTTGAAACTTGCTGATCTTTAAGTGCTGTCACCATACACACACAAAAAAACACAGCTATGTGAGATGATGGATATGTTAATTAGCTTGATTATGGTAATTATTTTACAATGTACACATATATCAAAACATCGTGTTGTACACTGTAAATATATACAGGTTTTATTTGTGTATGCTTCAATAAAGCTGGCAAAAATTTTTAAATGAAATTTACAATATTTTATTCCCTTAAGGGCTGAGGTTGTACACATTATTTTTTTCTTTCTTTTGTTATATTTTTTAGAATTTCCCTAACTATTCTTCTTCAGCTGTTTTTCCACATAAATTTTAGAATTAGTTTGTTTAGTAAAAAAATAAATGCTCTGGTGCTATTTGGTGTTTTCATTGGTATCATATTAAACTTATGAATAAACTTAAAAATAATTGTGTTTATTTTAATGTGTTTTCCTCTTCAAGAATATGTTTTATCTTTCACTTTGTTTAAGATTTCTTTTGTGTTGGCAGTGACTGTTTAAAAGTTTCCTTCCTATAAGTCTTGCACATTTCACGTTGTACACATTCTAGAAATATCATCTATTATGTTAATATTTTGAATTGAATAATTTCTTCCAGTATATAATATATGAAAATCATTGGTTTACAATATTGATTTTGCTCATTGAGGTCTCATAATATTCTTTTCTTTTTGTATTAGTATTTTAGTTGCTTCTCTTAAGTCTTCCAGGTATACGATTGTGTCATCTTCAAATGCAGATAGATTTATCAACGAGTTTATTTTTTTAATTATTTTCGGATGTGCATCATATTTTGAATTCTGTGTACATTACATCATGTTCACCACCCGAAAACTAATTATAGTCCGTCCCCTCACATGTGAGCCTAATCACCCCTTTTGCCCTACCCCCCCCTTTCCCTATGGTAACTACCAATCCAATCTCCAATGCTATGTGTTTATTTGTCATTGTTTCTATCTTCTACTTATGAGTGAGATCATATGGTATCTGACTTTCTCCCTCTGACTTATTTCACTCAGCATAATACCCTCAAGGTCCATCCATGTTGTCACAAATGGCCGTATGTCATCGTTTCTTATGGCTGAGTAGCATTCCGTCAAGTATAAATACCACATCTTCTTTATCCATTCGTCCCTTGATGAGCACGTAGGTTGCTTCCATGTCTTGGCTATTGTGTATAATGCTGCAATGAATATAAGGGTGCAAGTATCTTTATGCCTTTGTGTTTTCAAGTTCTTTGGATAAATACCCAGCAGTGGGATAGCTGGATCATATGGTAGATCTATCCTTAATTTTCTGAGGATAGACTAGTTTATTTTTTCTTCTAATTTTTTTATTGTGTTGACTAGTACCAAAATAAAATATCTAATAATAACAATGAGAGTGGGCATTTGTCATTAATTTTTCACATTAATAGAAATGTCTCCAAATGTTTCCCCAGGAAGCACGATGGCTTTGGGGCTGGGACTGATATATTTTATAGCATGAAATAAATATCTATAGATTCATGTTTTGCTTATTGTTTTTATCCACAATGTTGTTAAATTTTAAGTTCCTATAGAGGTGATATGTGATTTTTCTTATAAATATTAATATTTTAAATTATATTAATATTGAAAAGTTCTTGAATTCCTGAAAAAAATAGCTTACCTATTCATGAGGACTATCTTTTAAATAAGCTGTCAGGTTGTGTATATTAATATTACATTAAGAATTTTCACATAACTAACCATAAATAAATTGCTCTAGCATTTCCTTCTGATACAGTTATAGTCAGGTTTTTGTATCAAGGTTATACTCAGTTGTGCAAGAGTTAGAAATATTTCTTCCCTGCAATAGTTTGTGTTTTGTGTAAGCTTTCAGTTAATACAAAAACTCAATTTTCTACAATACTACATCTTTTAAAATTTTCTTTCTTTTTTTCTTTTTTTTCTTAAAGATTGGCCCTCAGCTAACATCTGTTGCCAATCCTTTTTTTTTTTCCCTTCTCCCTAAAGTCCCCCTGGTACATAGTTGTAAATTCTAGTTGTAAGTCCTTCCAGTTCTGCTATGTGGGACGCCACCTCAGCATGGCTTGATGAGCAGTGCTAGGTCTGTGACCAGGATCAGAACAGGCAACACCCTGGGCCACTGAGGTGGAGCATCGGAACTTAACCACTCGGCCACAAGGCCAGCGCCTAATTTTCTAATTAATAGATGTTTAATGTAACTTAACTGGCAATCAAAATGCTTGAGATTTTCCAGTAGAGTTCAAACCTTTTTCAAAGCTTGACATTTACCTTTCCAAGTAACATGATGAGAATATTCATGAGAACTCATCCTCTTTTTACATACACTATAACTTAATTGCCAAAGAAAGGAATGGAGGAAATACATGCATTCGCTTAATATTCATCATGATAGATAGCAAAGGAAGAGGGAGTTTAATAATTGAATGATAACATAAAAGAGAATAGCTCTCTGGGGCTGGCCCCGTGGCCGAGTGGTTAAGTTCGCGCACTCCGCTGCAGGCGGCCCAGTGTTTCGTCAGTTCGAATCCTGGGTGCGGACATGGCACTGCTCATCAGACCACGCTGAGGCAGCGTCCCACATGCCACAACTAGAAGAACCCACAACGAAGAATACACAACTATGTACCGGGGGGCTTTGGGGAGAAAAAGGAAAAAATAAAATCTTTAAAAAAAAAAAAAAAAAAAAAAAAAAAAAAAAAAAAAGAGAATAGCTCTGAACTGCATCTCTGAAAACAGAGTAGATATTTCTATCAAGTTGTCTAATCAGTGAGTTGAAAGTTAACTTATTAAAAAAATCATTTCCTTTCCTTCAAGATTTAACCAATCAGAGTACATAATATATGTACTGTATGTCCCCTGCAGTTTGGGAACACAGTGAATTATTGACTAACTTCCTCTTGAAAAACCTGTAGGGTGTGCCATACGCAAAGTAATTATGTTCCCAGAGAATTTAGATCAGCCTTTTCTCTGTGGTTTGACCAAAGAATGAGTATGTTTTGTGGTGACACATTTGAGAGAGAACTGGTATGGAATCGCCTTAAGAGAAGACCAAGATGAGAGAAGCAGCCAACCACACTCCATTTATGTATCTTCAGTGTTCCTGCACATGGGAGAAATGTGTGGCCACAATTTCAAATATGTTTAGGTATTTATTACTCATATTTAGAAACTTTAATTTCTGAGTTTCACTCTGTTTCACCCAAGAATGATCAAAAAATTTTGAAACTGCATGAATTTTAATCCAACAAGGGGGAAGAACCAGTTTCAATGAGCAAATTTAGATAGAAGAGTTTCATGATACTGAAAGGGACAGTGGGTTTTATGTTTGTATTCATGGATCCTAACTGTTTAATTTTCCAGTTAGAACATTTGACATCTGCACAATTTTGTTCATTTGTTATGAGCTGGACATTTAAAAACAAAGCAAACAAACAAAAACACTGTTTCATATATATTTGTGGGGTTTTTTTAATGCTGCCAACAGGAATTTATTCTTCCATTAAATAAGACTATAGCATTCTGAATTTTCTATTTAGAGCTGCAATTCTATCCAAGATTTATGTTAATTAAGATTTTTTGTTGTTATTTACATCAAAAACAAGACTTCTATGAAGAGAAGAAAAATTGCTCAGGGAAAAAAAATTAAAGCTCTTCAAAATAGTTGCATTTGAAAATTTAAAAGGCAGATATTATCCCTTTACACTGATGGATGCCACAGAAGGTGCTAATCTACACAGGCTCCTCCCTAGACAACATGTATATATATACACATATACATATGAAACAAAGTATTTCAAACTATTTGTTTCAGATAAACAAACAAAAGTACTCTTTCATATACATACATAACTTTGAGTTTGCCTTTTGGGTTTTCCAGGCAGTCCTTCTATAACCAATTGATTTTAATATTTCCCTGGATACCAATCCCCAAATTGCCCAAGTACCCGAAAATGCTATTGAACAGTGTGTTCCTGCCCTGGCAATATACTGATTTTTTGGCATGGTGTGGCAAATACTGATTTTGGGGCTATGAGAGGCCATTTGTACTCTATACAGACTTAACTTGCTCAGATACACATCTTTACCAAGGAAAGGATGGAAGCAACTAACTTTATAGGATGAGATGCTTATACATCAGAATACACTTATTTCTATATAAAAGCATACTTCAGTAATGAGAAATAAAAATCTCTGTTTTGTGTTATTTATGGAGCTGCTTCTAGCCATGCAAGTGTCCAAGAATGAGAAAACACATCTAATCCATTGTGTCTTCTGGCTAGGAAAACAGCGACCATTGGAGTCAGCAGCAAGTTACTGAGAAGAAATCAATCCATTGGGGGTGGTGGGGACAGATAGGATAATTCAGATCATATGGCCACAATGTCCAAGCACTTGAGTTTTAGCAGGGAACTGATGCCAATGAAAACTACTGATACGATGCACAGCCAAACCCTACATTGAACATTTTATTGAGGGGACTTAGATGGAGCTGTTTCCTGATCTATTCCATTTTTTAAAAATCAGTAGTTTTGCTGAATCAACAGGGGTGGAGCAAGATGGATGGGGTTATAGAAAAGAGTTTTGAATATTTCAAAACAATGAGGCAAACAATACTCCCATACATGTTGGCATAGTGCCACTGGTTCTGCATCTTTGTAAAGCACTCTCAACATTACCTATCACCATTTCAAGGGATGTATTCTTTGACTCAGAAAATATACTTCTTAGAATATAAACTGTGGATGCAATCACACATATTCATGAAGAAATAAGTTTAAGAACATTCATTCCAGCATTTTTATAAAAGCAAAAGATTAAAAAAACCCTAAATGTCATTTAGTAAAGCTGAATAAATTATGGTAATTCATGAAAGAGAATACAATCATGTGGCCACAGGGGAAAAAAGGAGACAGCTCACTATGCACTGATATAGGACAAGCTTTAAAATATTTCATTAAATCAAAAAAGGAGGGGGAAACTGAACTTAATGTAGCACCACTTATATGAAAACAACAAAATGCGACCAATATAAACATATTGCTCTACAGGCAGTGTATAGTCTATCTCTGCAAGGAATCCCAAAGAGCAGCCTACAGTGCCCTGGTCAGAGCAACTCAGAGACCAAGAAACTAACCTGGAAGAGAGGGAGAGACAGGAAGGCAGAAAGGTGAGTAGAACACATTCTGGAGGGGGCCTGCAAGCATCAAGTCCTGTCTGACTGGTGAGATCTGAGATGTTGTTCCTTTAGGTAAACACCCAGAGAAGAGAGCCTTTAGTCAGCCATGTGCTTTTTGTTTACAATAGATGTATATTTTTACAATAGACATACATTTTGTTTAAATAGGCATATATTTAGTCTGATTACCTTCTCTTTTCACCAGGATTATAAAGAGCTCTTTGAAGTATACATCCTTTCAGCCATCTTTCGTAGTAAGAAGCAAAAGAAAAATTGTCCGAGCACAGTTTTTTTTCAATAGCATTCTTTATCTATGTTCACTGCACTCTTGCTGGGTACTTATCTCAGTTTGACAGAACACACATCTGGTGGATGGTGTGGTGCTTACTCACTGACAGAAATTGAGAAGAGAACTGTTTTATGGTTTGCCCTGACACCAGACCCTTCCTGAGGTCTCAACATGATAATTAAAGTTAATATTCTCTGATTCTTCTTTAGCCTCTCAAAGTTGACCAGACTGATATTCAAAGAAAATTAGTGTCTCAAGGGTGATGTAAATAAACATTACAATTGCTATGATAAATGCAATTATCTAACTTTACTGAATTTGTCACTAGAGCCACTATTGATTCCTTTGATATGATCCAATATTGGAAAGCCCCTCTTTTTTCAAAAGCTGTTTCCTTACCACACAAGACAGGTTGCATGACTGACTCAAACTTTGAAGTGATATTTGCTTCAATTTCCAGGTGGATGGACAGTTTGAAAATGTGGTATCTCACTCATCAGTATTCCCTTCATTTTCCCCATGGATAGAACATGAGTCTTCATTGGTTAGTGTTCTGTTGATCTCCCTCCTGCAATCTTTCGATCTACCACATCGACAGGCTTTTCTAAATCTAGGGAATGGCTAAATGTAATGCATGTTGGATTGGATGGACTGAGCTGACCACCAGAATTCAGGGTGCAATGCTTAGGTTTAGCATATACATTCTGGCCTCCTTTTGTGCATTGTGGTTCTAATGACAGGTCAGTCTTTGGAGACTTCACACTGTTATTTGGTCTGCTTGGTTTAGGCAGTACTGCTAGTGTTCCCACTGTTCCCTGCTGCTGCTCCCTAAGGAGGGAGAAAGGGTTTCCCCAGTTTTGGCCACCTGGTATATCTTGCTGGAGGATGTCTCTGGCCTGCAGGGAGGAGGAAATTTCCCTGGCTGGATGCACGTTGTGCCAGGATGACTCCTGTCGGAGACTGAGTGGTCCCCAGACTGCTTGTTGTGTTGTGATGTGATCTACCTACAGGTGCTCCCACCTTAACCCCTCCCCATCAGCTTCCTTGGTGTTTCTAAAGCAGGTAAAGAAGTCAGGACCAGGACCAGGAAGGAAAGAGAGTACTTATTGCTACTGGAACTCCAGAACAGTCTCCCTTGTTGGTTCTGCCAGGTCTAACCGACATTTTAGGTATGGCTCCCATTCAGTCCGAGAGAGGAATGAGCCTACCTAGAATGCCTTCTATTTCTAGTTTGGGTGTTGGGAAAGACCTGGACTGAATCTTGATTGGAGGATGTAAGATAACTTGGTGCTGTGTTCCTCTAATCCTGGGATCCCAAACCAGTTTGCTTTCTTCCTAAGGCCTTTCAGAGATCTCCTTTTGTTGTCTCTTTCACTGTTTCTAGAGTTTTTAGTGTACTTGGCAGTGAGAATCAGAGAGAAATGGGTCCCTGCCATCTTGTCCTGCAACTGAGGTTTCAACAAATGATAAACTACACAATAAGTTTTATGGTTTTCTCCTATAGATGCTCCTGAGACTCCTTCTCTGGAATGCAATTGCGTGGAGTGCTAAAAATAAACTTCAGAAGATATTGGATATTACAGTATTATTGACATTCCTTGTCTATAAAAGACCATATTCTAGGAAATTCTAGAAAATTCAAGTTTATAGCCTGGTGGAAAGTAAA
This sequence comes from Equus asinus, assembly GCF_041296235.1. Taxonomy (NCBI): domain Eukaryota; kingdom Metazoa; phylum Chordata; class Mammalia; order Perissodactyla; family Equidae; genus Equus; species Equus asinus. Next base: position 68,939,567 of record NC_091798.1, read on the forward strand.
CAGAGATAACAGCCTCTCTGATTACCATCAAGAGAACAGTTATTGGATTTCTTAACTCCATAAATTAAAATATACCCATTTAGTCTGAACCCCTGAGACAGTTTCTTGATAAGATGAATAGTATTTGCCTGAAAATTTACATCACTGTAGTAAAGACAGAGACAGTCTATTCAAGTGGTTAATAATACTTAGATGATCTTTTAACATTTTTAATCCTTTAGAATCATAAATTATTTCTTAATATTCAACCTAATTTCCTAATCCCTTAATGAAAGGATAGTTTTTCTGTCTAGACATTTTTCAACCAAGTGAATAGTCAATAAAGTATAGTCAATTAATTACTAAAAGTGTTAATTTTATCATGAGCCCTGTTTAGAAATCTATATACTCAAAGGAAATTATTCAGTATAAAAATGGACAAAAGGTGTGATTTGTTTCAAAATATTTATCTTTGAGACAGCTGAAAATGTTTTACTTTTTTGCAAATGAGCCAGGGTATTTTTTTCGTAGTCAGCTTTTCATCCTGTCATTTTCATCTACTTCAAGCAGAAGGTGCTAGTATTGTTTTACACAACACACCAGAAAGTTTAAGATAAATGTGATAGAGAGACGCACAGGAGGCTGACATAGTTTCTAAAAGAAGAAACTATAAAGACACCGGCTTCCATGTGGAGTTACTGAAATAAAGATACTAGGTGTGATAATAAAAAATATTGCAAACGTGTCAAGAAAATTTTAGTACTCTTTTCACACCTGAACCTAGACTACTACAAAATTGAATTTAGGAAACAGCAATATTAAAAAAAAATTTAAAAAGTAACCCTATAAAATGGTCTAAATTAAATTTGGTAAATTTCATCCTATTCTCCATAATTAAATAACTCAATGTCTACATATTCTATATTTCCCTTTAACTTCTCTATTTCTAGACAGCTTTAACCTGGCATGTTCCATCATCATGACTAATTCTGTTCAAATGTTTAGCTCACAAGACCTCAGGGAAGGGGAAATAAATTCATATTTAATGATCAGCTACTTTGTACCAGAGATGGAACTCCCTACTTTATTTCTCCTCCTTTCCCTTCTTTATTATTATTCATATTTCACAGGTGATAACAGTGACTCTCAGAGAGATTAAATAATTACTCACTGACCTCACAACTAAAAGAGAGGATGTCAGATGAAAATCTAGTCTTATCTCTTTCTAAGACCACGCTTTGTCCATTAAGCCATGCTCCTTTCCATTATATTTGAACCCAAATCACATCATTAACTATTTTCTTGGTCCTCAAAATTATTTTCTGGTCCAATTAACTGTTAGGTAATAAGCAATTAAGTATTTGTGGGATTTCCCTGTTAATAAGTGATATTTACTCATGATAGAATCTGAGATTATTACATAGTTGTTTTCCCTTTAGATATTCATTTAAGAAACATTTATTAATCTCGTTTCAAATCACAGACATCATGTTGGGGATATAATGGGAAATAAATATTAGCCCTGGCCCAAAAGATTTCATTATGTAAAATCAAATATAAATTTATTGACAAATAATGATGTTATTCAAGAAGAGCTCTAATTAAGAGATACAAGAAATGTTATTTGAACACTAAGAAAGAAAAAATTATTATTATTTCTGGGTAGGTAGATACGATATCATGGAGAAGAACATTTGGGTTGAGATTTGAAAGATGAATATGCATAGAATATAGGGAAAGGATTGTCCAGGCAGATGGGGAAACACTAGCAAAGATAAAAATTAAATTACATGATGTCTTCCAGACACAGTGAGTGGCTTGTTGCTCCTAGGGCCGGTTGCTCCTAGGGCCAGGGAAGCATGAGAGAAAGTGAAAGAGGAGAGACTAGGGAAATAAGTTGTGGACAGATTATAAAGGGCTTTGTGTGTGTCTGATGAATTATGATGACCTTAGAAGGAGGTTTTGAAAGATTTTAAGCAGAAGGGTGTCACAATCATATGCATAGCTCCTACTCTCATACATAGTGCTTCACATACTAGGTGTTAGGATATTTGTCATCACATTGCAATGTTTTTATGTTTACAATAAGTTAGCAAACATTTTCCCTTACAAAATAAATTTGTGAGATGACAAGGATCCCTTTAAGTCCTTATCTCCCTCTAATGCTCTCAGATCTGCTTTCTTATGTAGGAGAAGAAGAGATTAGTTAACTAGGTGTTGCACATGACTAGCAATGAATTTTGTCAAATCCACTTGTATTATTTGGGGTCTCATGGGTACATGACCAAAATATCACAATGGGAAAAAGAAAAATATAACCAGTCTAGTAGAATAGTGAAGGTATGAAACAGTAAATCAGAAATAACCAATGATTTTCATTAATAAATATGATTTTCTGTTCTTTACATTTATTTGTCCTCCAGTTGTGAAGTCCTCCATCTCCAAGGAAGCAAGAGAAGCCAGCCCTTCAGGGCTGAAGCAGGGAACAAAGTTGTCAAGTCCTTGGCTCTTGCCACTGGCATAGCAAATGCCGTTTGACTCTGGTGTCATGGAGCTACTTGGCAGTCACTCAAGTCCACAGACTGCCCAGTCTCCATTTGTAGATTTCCCTTGAACACCCTACACTGCATGTGTCCAGAATATGTATAAATTGTCCTTCCCATGCCTTCAGTGTAGGACAATCCTCTCTACTGTCAGTAGACAACCATTCTGGATCTGAGACACTGCTAAGTTCCCCTATTTGGCCACTCCAGATCAACTGTCTATACCCTCCTCTACCCTGCCTCCAGTCTCGATAAAAAATAGGATCTTGGACTCATATCAACAAACTGATGGTGTGAAAGTTGTCACTTGGAGTTGTCTGAGGTGATGCTGGACAAAACAAGTTCAAAATCTTTTACCAAGCCCAGACAAAGTAGAACACCCCCTTATCACCCCTCTCCCAGATGCTACAACTATTTAAAACTACTTTTTATATGACTGGGAGGTCCTCTTTGCTTCTGAGCTTTCAATTCCATAGCATGCATATGACTGCTTGGTCTGTCATAGCTTGGATCTGTTTTACGGTGGAGAGAGTGAACAATGGTGGTACTTGAAGGGGCATTTTCCTCTATTTTCAAGTCTACGTATATTTTATTAGCATTTTTACAAGTAAATAGTTAGTAATTAGCAGGTAAAACTTCGGAGGGAAGCTGCAAGGTCCATTAGGTACATTACAGAAATCAATTTTCTGATAGAGTAAGTGATTGGCTGGTTATGGCACATTGATCGCTAGAAAGTTTCTCAAGAAAAATGTGAAAGTTATTTACATTAGTGCTGTTTTAACGATGCTGCATAAATAAAGGCATTCATTTTGGAGCAATGAGGTGGAATAAACTTTTAAAGGATAAGCCCTTTTTTACCTTGATAAATAGGATTAAATCATGGATGATTAGAGTTGAGAGGGACCACAGTGATCCCACGGGGCAGTCTTTTAACTCACAGGAGTAGACATTGAGGTAGAGAATATAGTGAAATGGTTAGGATCATGAACGGTGAAACCAGGCTATCAGACCATTTCTATTTTAATCCAAATTAAATATCTGAGCAAGTGACTTGAGCTCAATTTCTTTTCTTTATAATGGGGATCATTAATAACAGTATGTAATTATTGAAGCAACTTTAGGGTTGCCAGATAAAATATAGGGCACCAGATTACGTTTGAATTCAGATAAACAACAAATATTTGTTTTTGGTATAAGTATGTCCAAAATATCGCATGGGCCATACTTATAATGAATAAAATGTTTCTCCGAAATTCAGATGTAACTGGGCATCCACTATTTTTATTTGTTAAATCTGGCAATCTGTGAGGATTTTGTGAAACAATACATACAATACATTCATAAAAACAAAACATACAAAGTCCTTAAGGAAAAGCGCTAGGAATGCAACAATAGTGAATCCAATTAATGCCGTTTGTATTATTTTTCTAGCTATCTATCTGTTAGGATGAAGAATAGGTTATAGTCTAGATTTGTTGCTTTCCATAAGGCCACACTACTATTTTATTACTTCTATTATAAATTATCTTCCACCTAGATTAGAATAGAGGATGAGTTTCTATACATTCAGAATGTTTTCTTGACCAGTAATCTGTATGAGCCTAGATAGAACAGAGATATTATCGTGTCAAACAGATTTGAACAGAATAATTAGATAAAAGTGGTGTACACGAACACACCCACAAAACACAAATTGTTTCAAATCCTGGGAATGACTGTTGGTTTATCTGCTTTTAGCAGGTTATTGCCTGAGATTATTCATGCCATAATCATTACTCCCAATTTATTACTGTGGGTAAACAAAACTTGATTACATGAAATGGCCCCCAAAAGCAGTTTTATCCTTTTTCCTCGTTTTAGAAGATTATCCTCAATTCCAATGCTTCAGTCCTTCCAGCATTATTGCATCTAGTAGCTTAATTATATGGAACTAGCATTGTGCTATAATAATAGCATTTCCTGTTTGTCCCTAAAAGGGACAATTTAGCAGGCAATCTGAAGTAGCAAAAATTATGAATGGAATAACATGTCAAAATATCTAGGATTGGAAATATAAATATAGATTACTGGAATAAGAAAAATGTGAGTAGAGAGGATGGTAAAAAAGAAATTGTTGGGGGGTGTGGGAAGAGAAGGAGACATGCTCTACCCTCCACTGCCCCCAACCTCCCAATGGTCATGGAAAAATGGCCTCGTTCAAGTCAAGAGGAAGATTGACTCTTGCCCAGGAAAACACTGCTCTGTTCAGTCTTATTGTGGAATGAATGGAAGTTCTGGTAAATCTTGTGGCTGGGGAAAAACATGAGATTCCTGGCCTATGTCTCAATGCCCTGAACGCACTCGTGTTGATTGTGTTCTTGGGCATATAGTTTCTGCTATAGTGTCTAAGTTATCCTGGGTGTTCCAAATTAGGGAGCAAAGTGCTAATTTTTGTGCAGTGGTTGGAATATAGTAAGTGGTAAATATATATTAATTTCCTTTCCTTTTCCTTTATTTTACATTATGGAGAGGAAACTCATGGAAAACATTGTCCTAAGTTAAATTTTAATAATATTTCATCTAATATTTATTGAACCCATATCATATTCTAGACTATGGCTGTGTTTTTGTAGATATTATTTCTTATTACCACAAAATCCTTCTAATAAATACTGTTTCTTCTCTTCTAGAGGAGAAAAATCAAGAATCAGCAATATAACTAAGCAGGCCAATATCACTCAGTAAAGAACTGGCAAAGCCAGATTCAAATGCAGGACTGCCCCGCTTCAAAGTCCATCCTTTTCCACTCTACCCCCCAGGACTATCCTTATTTTAGCAAAATGTTTTAAAGTTTTAAAAATTGCTTTAACAAATTGATATGTGACTCAGAGTTGATAATCCAGTAAAAGGCAAAACTAAGATTTGTACATTGAGTTTTTGATTCCATAATCCATAGATTTTTCAGTTGCATGCACATACTTCCCATGATGTTAGATATCTTACCACCTGGATTTGGCTCGTGAAAGCCCACAATGAAAAGACAAAACAATGGCTAAATGGCCACAGCGATAATTTATTATATAGAATTAAGCAACTAAAGTCGCATTTTAAGTAAGCGATACATATGTACCACAAATTTCATACTACCTGTCATACTGACTCTATGTATTTCTAAATAAAATTTAGCTAAAATATAAAATTAGACAGAAAAAGGCAAGTGTTTTTATTGGACCACCTATTTGAAGAAGTCCTGGAATTTACATGTAAAAATGGATAGCAATTTTTTGCCCTTTTTACAGATTTAAAAATTTTTTAAAAAACTAGTAATTTTGTTATAATACAAAATATACAGATGTTTATTTTAGCAACATTGATAATATGATTTAATTTAAATTAAACTTAAATTTCTGTATTGATATTCATTCACTGAATGTATAATTTTAATTAGAATTCAAAATATTTAAAGGGCAAAGCCATCAAATAAATTTAAATGTAGACAAATACAAATATGGAACTATTTCTGGAGAAACTACTGATATACTCTTTGAGTTGAATAGTACAGAATGGCTAGTTTTATTGATAATTTCTTTTTCTATAAAATTGACTATTTTATTGTCCTCAAATCATGGCCTAAGGATTATGCTGCATATACAATCTTATCTCAGTCAACTCTAAAATTGCACAGAATAAGGATAATAAAAGATTTATCATAAGCTAGGAGATGCTAATGTGATTTGATTAATTTAATTACATGTTCTCATATATAAGGAGGGAAAAGCTGATATAACATTTGTTCTTAGTATCACATTTAAATTATTTTTAAAACTATGACTTTGTTTCCTCAGAGACTGATAAAAATGATCATATCCTGCGGCTGGCCCAGTGGTGTAGTGGTTAAGTTCGTGTGCTCCTCTTTAGTGGCCATGGGTTCACGGTTTCAGATCCCAGATGTTGACCTACACATGGCTCATTAACCCATGCTGTGGTGGTGTCCCACGTACAAAATAGAGGAAGATTGGCACAGACGTTAGTTCAGAGACAGTCTTCCTCACTACACAAACACACACAAAAGATCATATCCTGGACCTTGGAGTGTTTCATTGAGTGCAGCTTGCTGCAGACACCAATTAAATGGTTAAGCATTGCAAGAGTGCTTGGGCATTTCCTATTACACCAATCCATCTGGTCCCAGCATCACTGTCACAGCTACGTTATTCCCTCAAATCTGAAAGTATGAAATCTGACTCTTCCTGAGGAAATTGTTTCACTAGAAGATGCATCTGTGAAAAAGAAGGCATGGCAGCAATCTTCCAAGGGGATTGTTTTTATTCCTTCAGGACTAGAAGGAGGGAATTCATGGAGGGAATGTTAACAAGCAGGACAAATGTATTATAAGTACGATCACAAATCAATAATCCTTCACAGTGAAAGGAACAAGCATGAAACATCAAATATGCACACACGGAAGAGAGCATTTCTATTTAAAGATGAAGGATAGACCAATCTTATTATTTTCATGAGATTTCTGTCCACTACTCAGAATAGATCACATAGACCTCTAGATAGCTGTTCCCTCCGATTGAGCTGGTGCATGCAGGAGCAGGGGACTTACTACATTAGGGGGTCTCTACACTATTTAATCTGCCTTGTGCTGTCCTGATTCATTCCTTCCCCTACAACGGTAAGTAATTTTAACTTTAAGAGATTTATAGGAAAGGATCCAGGGCCTGACACAGAATGTCTTTGTCCTTCATTTCACTGTTAGCATTATATTTGGCATATGTCAACGGGGGAAAAAAGCTAAGAGCCTATTTAGCCATGAATAATTCCACTACTGAGGTATTGAAATTGTCTGACTCCTTTTCTTCCCCTCCCTTTTCATCCTCTAAACTTTTGGCATTCTTGGAAAAATTTCCTCAAGAATAAATTTACCTGAATAAGTTAGAAGCTGGGAACAAAATCTATAAAGTAGTCTTTTGGTACTTGATGCAATCTTATTATTTCTTCCAAGAATTAAACAGTTTTAGTGCTATTCCCTCTAAATAGCAATTCAATGATCAAATGAGATAACAATGTATACGTATAAAGGAGAGCACATTATTTATGTTTTTATTAAACATTTTTTTGTACTTTTATTCTGCTTTTGATGGTCAAACAAGACCTAATTGGGTACACATGGAAAATAACTCAAGTGGTATGGGTACATTTATTTTATGAACTCACTTTAGTCTAATGGTGCCCTGTCTTGGGAAGAAAACAACCCCATCATAGGAGCTCAAGCCCTAATTTAAACATCCTTCTATGACTGTAAGAAATTGTCAGAGATTAGTCGGCATCCACACTGCCTGTCATTACCAGTTCCCACTCACCTCCATCAGCACTTAAGAGATCTCTTCTCTTTACCCTTTTCATTTCTAAGGTACTTCTGTGTCCTGTTACCATAGAAATAGAAAAGAAGTGGGTGTCAATAAAGCTGTTTCTATAGAGACAAGAGGCCAAATTAGACTCCCTGGCTGTGTCCCTTGTCTCACGTTGCGAATTTTTGGAGAGCCAAGTGGATACTCTTCCAGTGAATGTTCTTTTACATAAAATTTTATAGAATGCATCTGCCTATTTTACCCTCTACACTCTTAATTCTAAAAGCATTATTTTTGTTTTGTTTTGTTTGTTTTTATTAGAGGTCACCTGTCAAATTTAATATTCTTCGGTGTGTTTCACACTAATTTCAAAAAAGATGTGTTTTTCTGAAAATATAAAGGAACTCTGAAACATGCTGAACTAATAACAAAATGTGAGTGAATGATAGTGGTTTCCATATCAGTAAGCCCTTTATTCAGTTGCCACTTGCAGCTACTTGCTCCCCTACAACTTGCCCAAATAAGCCAACGCCTGTGTTTTGCTTTTCTAGTAGTTGTGTTCCAGCTGTAAGCAAGACATTTAGGAATCTGGACAGTGTGATTGGGTTCAGAGATGTCACTCAGGTTTAGAGTACAATTTGGTCTACACTCAGAGACATAACTTCAGACTATGGACATAGCCAAAATAATCACATACATATAAGTGCCGTTTATGCTCAAGGTTCTGTATACATTCTCCCTTCTTTCCTTGCTCCCTTCCCTCCTTCTTTCCTTTCTTCTTCCCTTCCGTCTCTCTCTATGTATGTATATACATATATACACATAGATACACACATATATTTATATACATGAGTGTATATATACACACATACACATTAAAATGCCTATGGAGTAGGCATTCTTGAGTTGTTTGACAGATAATTAAGGTTCACAGTGATTGACCACATATCCAACAAACACATAGCTAGTGAGTGATAATGTAGAATTTGTTTATTCATTATTCAATATTTATTGAGCATTTACTATGTACCACTCTGTTCACACTTGGAATGAACACCAGTGAATAGAACAGAAAGATCTCTGTCTTCATGGAGCATAAACTCTCACAGAGGGACATGGATAATAAGCAATAAACATAAAAAATAAGTTGCAAAGTATATTGGAAGGAGATAAGTCCTATGGAGAATATAGAAGAGCAGAGTAACAGGGGCCGGGATCCAAGGATGTAGGGGGTCAAGGAGCAGAATTAAATAGGGAAGTCAAGGTAGTAGTCATGGAGAAGTTAAGATCCAGCCCATTTGAAGGAGAGCTGGCTGGCTCCACAGCCCCATTGCTTTCTTTCATTACAGCCACTTCCCTAAAAAGTATGAGTTTGTTCCTGGTCAAAGTCTGATTCTTCACCTGAGGTCCAACTGATAATGACAGATAATGAAACAATTAGATTCTGTGGCAGATTGGTTGATACTTTTTAAATTAAATGCTTAAAAACTATTGGGGGGGAGCTTGTTTATAAACGTTATAGACATGTAGCAGGATTGTCTAACCTTTCTCCAACTGTGACACCAAAAATTTAGTGTGATGACATAATCCTGAAAAATTATAATTTCTCCTTGGTAATTTTGGAAAGAATCCACTTTTCCTCAATGTACTATGTGGCAAGATGCCGATAAGCTCGCTGCTTTTACCTTCCCACTACATTTTCGTATTTCTTTGCTTGGTACCAATTATGGCAAACGTTCAATTCTATCTCAGTGGTTCTCTCTTTTCCCCCAAAGTCTCCAGGTGAGGTGATATTATGTATTCCAATAGCACGGCGTGTGTTTTTATTTTTTCCTAGCACTAATTACTCTGTGACTGAGATTGTGTATACTGGTCTCTCTTCTTCACCAGATTGTGAGCTACTTAAAATCAAGGCCCATGGTCAATTATTTATGATATGTAATGTTTCTAGCCCAATACCTAGTATATGCTAAGTGCTCAGTAACACTTGCTTATAAAACAAAAAAGAAATAAAACTGTAAAAAGGAGTGAATGAGAATTTATTCAAAGGGCATCACTTGACCTATATTTTGATATTATTCACACCAATTCCTTTTTCCTGACACTCCTAGCCTTATTCAGACATCCTTTTCACATTTCGTCAACCTTAGAATCAAACTTTTATTATAACTTCCTTAGCGTTGTAACTTCATGACTTACATGTATACAATTGCATCATATTGATTTGTCCATATCTAATGAAGGAAAGAACACTTTAGTAAAGGTCCAGATATAATTCAAATAATGCTAATGACAAAATCACTCCCATCTGCTTCTGAATCTATGTCTACGAAAGCTAAGTACTTAAATTTTTGAATCACACTTTAAAAGTAATATACCAATTTCTTATAATATTTCAATTATGAAGTACAATTTCTTTTTTTAGCTACTCCACTTCTTAAATATACATATAAAGTTTTGTATTATTGAGAAATAAAATGTCTTAAAATTTTTTAATTTAAACACAATAACCATTTTCAGAAATAACTTCATACATTCCTCATAGCCTTAAACTAATTGAGCCTTTTAATTTATTGCCTTAATTTATCTAATCTGATGTGATTGGAACTTGTGTGGTTGGTTGAGTAATTTTTTTAAAAAAGCAAAAGCAGTTAAAACATGAAATAGTTTTTTTTTAATTAGACAATAACTATATATTGAACTGGAAATACAAAAGTGTATTTATTAACTATTTTTTAGTAAGCATAGAAGCTTACCAGAAAGTCCCTACCAGAAGCCAGAATTCCATGCGGAATGGATCTTTGCCAATATGTTTTTAAATAGAAGAGGATGGTTTCTACCACATGTCAGTAAAGCATAGAACAGAGAAGAGAGATTCTATTATGTTAATAAAGGGCTAAATACATTTTAAAACTAGGAAATTTTGCATTTATAACCATATAATTTCTGGCACATAATGTTTCAACATTAATGTGCTGATGTTATGTAGGCAAGGAATGCACTTATTGGTACAATATATTAAGTAAGGTGACAGCTATGGTTTCTCCAATGGATGATCCATTGTTGGTGCTGATTTCTTCTGAAATGTACTTTCTCCGCAATTCTCCTCATAATTTCAGCAGGAGGAGGGTGAGCAGGAGGACAAAATAAAAGCTGCCCCATGCTATACAACACCCACAGATAGCAAAATTCTGTAGTAGATATTGTTGACTATATTGGACACAGAGGATCTGTATAACTTCTCAGAAATTAAGAATAGAAATAGAAAAATATAAACAATAAAGTTTTTTTATGCCTGAAGTGTGAACCTTTTGCAACTGTGAGCCTACTTTTATGCAAGGCCAAAAGCCACCTCCAGATAAAACATAGCAGGCCCCTAACAGCATACAGCACGGAAAACAATAAGCTAAACCTACACCAGGAGAAAAGGAATTTAGAACAAGCACAAAAAGAATTTTCTTAAAATGAAAACAATTGCCTAGCTACAATGTTTACTGTTCCTGGAGAATAGGAAAGTTACCATTGGAGCAATGGAAGGTTAACAGTGGAACCCTATTGCAATATATACGTAGTTTCTAACACACATCTTGATGTTTAAATCTACTGGCTTGTAAATTGCGTATAATTTTCATTATTTAAAATGTGCTTGGTTATTTTCAATCAATTCAATTGTGGCATTACAAAGCCTTAGGCTAGAGAAGCTTCCAGTGATCACAAATGAGATTCCCATTGACACCCCAACATCCAGAATGGTGTCCAGAGGGCCTTTGAAGTTTGGGGTAAGGGATTGGGAAACGAACATTCCACAAAGTTTATCAAAATCTGGATGGGAAACACATTCCCTAATGAATCTTGGCTATTTATTTTCTTATAAGACACCTCATGCAGAGTCAAGCTTTTCCAATAAATAAACCTCAGTTTCCTCATCTGTTAAATAGGTAGGGTAATAGAAACTCCAGTAAATGACTGAGGGTCCTGTCCTGTTTAGTATTTTTTTTCTGAACAAAAGTGTCCTAAACTTGGACGATAAATTATATGGTAACTCCACGATTATGAGAAAAAAACACCTTCAAATGGCCTTAGTTTAAAAATGTCCTCTGTTCATAGGAATTAAATGGATATGTATTGATAAATTTCCCTTTTCTGTACTGAAACTGCCAAGATCCAAACACAAAGTACATTTGCTTACTTATGTGTTCAGTATATGTTTAAATGCTTAGTAGCACCTCACATGTGCACAATATGAAATAAAACATCACTTACCCACAAGAAGCTCACAGCCTAATAGGTAGTTGGCCATTTGTCACTGTCATTTGGCAGGCAAGGTTTCCACAACTACTAAAAGAAGCAACAATTCTTCTCCATCTGCTCTGTTCTGTTCAAACTGTGCTATAGCACTTTTGACTGCACTCACAACAGCAATAACAGATAGAGTTATATAGCACTTGTCTTGAGGATAAATTGCTTCAATTATTTTATTTGAGAAACAATGAGAGTCACTCTGATGATATTAGGGCAGTTACAAAAAACAGCATTATTTTCACTCTTTAGACTATTTCACTGATCTTAGAGGACTTCTCACAATGGAATTTTACTAATGTACTCCTAAAGACTTAATATTGTTCTTTTTTAGAATATCTGGTCGTTTTTGTTTGTATCTCATTTATGAGATAGATGTCTTATAATGAGATATATGTCCCAACATCTCTCTCAAAAGGAAACTGCATGTATGTATAATGAATATTTTAATAAAATTGTTTTAAGTAAGTTAGTGTTCTCTAACTTGCTCTATACCTAAAAGTCTTTTATGAGGATTCTTATCTTAAATATATCCTACAATAACGCTAAACATCAACATGGGCCATAATAAATATATTTCTGTATCTTTCTTTCATCAAAAAACAGAAGGGTATGTTTTAAAGAGTAGGAGATGAAAATACTTGTTTTCAAGGTCTTCTGTGGTTCCAGTCTGCAAAGCTGTACTGAACTGAAGCACTGTAATAAGCCAAAATGTATTTTCTGGAATCTTCACATTTGTAGTGTGACCTAAGCAATATAAGTATTTGTTCATTTTGATATCCTTTCCTATGACAAGCAGAACTGCCATTTTTAGGTCTCTACTGCTGGCAGAGATGAATAGACACTTGAAAGTAAATCAAAGTGGACAAACACATGGTTTGAGTACAGAGTCTTTAGTTAAGATCATCTATGTAATTTGCATTAATCATTTGAATTCAGTTTAGAAAGAGTCGATTTTTTTCTCCACTGATCAAGATGACCTTAATGTTCCCCTTCTTGACTAAACTTCATGCAGGTTTCTTCCTGACTCTAGACCCTTGATCTCCCTTTTCTTAGAGCATTTGCCTTAGAAAACTTGTAATTGTAAATTCTTATTGAGATGTAAATCTTTTCAAAATCTTCTTGCCAGTATTCTTTGGGTAGGGCCAATTAGCAAGCACAGGTGGCCTAACTTTCCCCCATCCCAGCTCTTAAAAATTCTCTAGACTTTTTTAGTGGGGTTGAGCTCAGACTGAGTTCTAACCTGTCTCCTTTATTGCAATATTCTTGAATAAAATCTTCTTTGTCTGTTTAATTTTACCATCCAGGTCTATGTGCTTTGCATAATCATTTACATAAGTAATTAAAAGTACATGTTATTTCCCTGTTAAGATTTCAGTAAGCAAGCAACCTCACTGTGCCTAGCCCAAAGCAGACCTTCAGAAATTATTTGCTGAGAGCATGATTATAAGTACTTTTAGACATGGCCAATTTTGTAAGGCGATGACCAAAGGGAATCATGACCAACAGATCCCTCAGGTGTATTCAATTAATAGTAATAGTTAGGACTAGTTACTCTTTGGCCTGGACTTAAGGTTTTTAATTAAATAGACGACTGAGTTTGCAATAGCTTTGTTTATAGTTTAATGCAAATTGAAAAGTGTTTAATGAATCTAACTAATCCATGACTAAACATTTTATATATTGAATTAAAAATAAAGTGTCTCAATTCCTTGCTGGTTTTTTTCATGATTTCCAGTCGCTACAATTCATATGCTTCATCTAGTATGGCATTTGCTTTCATGTGGAACAGTTAAGGGCGCCTGTCCATTTCTCTTCATAAGCACAGAATTTGAAAACAAATTGTTAGATTACTCCATCTTGAGTAGGATGAAAACAAAGTACTTGTGTGCATGCTTTCAGTGGTTTTCCAGCTCATAACAAAAGGGTAGATTGCAGTACCTGCTTTGCAAAAGCTTTCTATTTCAGCAGTCTCTTTGTGTTCAACTCTTTACCACAGAATAAATCCACTTAGAATACTTTGCCACAAATGGAGTTGGGAGAAGGGTTTACCTTGGGAAGTCCAAAGTGAGGCATGGGATTCTTATGAAACAAGACATCCATAATCCTCTTGAAAACAATTTTTGTAAATACGCCTATTCCTCATACTAGTCCTGCTTTACCTGTATATTTATTTGACAGTGATTTAACTAATGAGTAAGTTCATGACTATTGCTGGCTCAGAATTTCACTGATTGGGCTGGAACAGACTTTTACCTCACGTTGACAAATAATTGGCACCACAAATGAACTTGAAACAAAACGAGAAAATACTTTATAGGTCCATATATCCACTTGGTAAACATTTTCTCAAGGGAGATGAGAAGTCACTGAAACACTTTCAATTACTTTCATTTAAAGTAGATGTTTGGTGAGAGTTTATGTCATTTTTATTTGTTTTAATTACTCAGAGCTTTTAACCTTCATTTTATGGTAGTATTCTGATTTAATGTCTTTAAAATTTGAATGAATATTCACTTATACTGAAAGATGCTAGTGTAGTGGGGACAAAATGCCATGTCAACAAAGCTCTATTCTCCTTTGAGAATTCTATTGTTTGGAGAACACACTTTACCAGACACAGTGCTTATACAAGGCATAGCCTCTGTTCCTTTCTGAAAAGAAGAGTTTGAGTCAGATTGGGGGAATGAATCTCTATCATATATAAAAGTATTTCAACTCCCTGGGTGAAGATTATTATAATGTCAAATGATTTTGCCTCTTCTGACGGGGCTTCCACATGTGGGAAAGGCGTCTGTGTGTAAGAAACCAGCTAAACAGAAAAATGGCTAATAAGAAACATTTGTGAAAAGCTAGAGCTGCTGATTTTAAAGCAATGATATACTACTATTTTTACCATTCTTTATTTTTTTTGAGGAAGATTAGCCCTGAGCTAACATCTGCCACCAATCCTCCTCTTTTTGCTGAGGAAGACTGGCCCTGAGCTAACATCCTTGCCCATTTTCCTCTACTTTATATGTGGGACACCTACCACAACATGGCTTGCCAAGCAGTGCTTTTGCTTATCTTAATAATATTTAGTATTTAAAGCAAAGTTAAAGAAAAAGAAGAAATTCAAATAAACAATGAAATGAAAATGTTTGATCTCACTAATAGAGTAATATAATTGCAGCTATAAGAAGACGATGAAGAAACCGGTGAACCATGGGCCGCCAAAGTGGAAAGTGTGCACTTACCTGCTGGGCCACTGGGCCAGCCCCCACCATTTTTTCTTCCTGGCCCTTCAGGTGAGGTTTTCTTCAACACTATACTCTGGTATTTAGGGAAATAAACAGGGAGCTCTGTTTACAATTGGGCTGAGTAACTCAGAGAGTGATAACATGTCATTTGAAGTTGGTATGGCTCAGAGTTAAAGGTGCTAAGTTGGACCAGGATAGATTTTGAACAAGAAAACACTCCCTGGAGATCTATGAAACACATGGGGGAAGAACTGAACTTTCAGTCTTCTTGCAAGGAGAGCTCTTGGACACCAGTAAGTGGCTGTTAAGTAAATGGACTAGTAAGTAAGTGGACCCTAGTAAGTAAATGGAGCGGCAGTCCTGACTTAAAGCCAAAAAAGAATATGAAAGATCATAGAATGAAAAAATGATATGTTAGCATGTAAAAATATTAATTGAAAGTGCTTTCATTTGGTCCTCAACTTATGTAAGGCAGGTAGTATCATAATAACCTTTTTATCAACCACAATTTATGAAAATGGAAGCACTGAGAGAGAAAGGTAGATAAGGGGGAAAGTAACAAAGAATAGGGCTGAAGTGGGCAATGACTCTAGGAGTCTAAAGAACAAGAGTTAAAAATTCTGACCCTGAAAGGAGGAAAAATTCGTCAGCTCTAGATAATGCTACTCACTTGTCTTAGCCCCTGGATTCTTCAGTACAATTGACCTCAATAGCTCTTCCACATATGAATTCAGCAAGCCTTGCAGATCAGGCTGTGCTGACTTTCAACCAGACCATTTTGACTGATCTTTTTCTTTGGATTTTATTCGTTGAGGATCTTGGAAAGTTAACCACAGGTATGAAAAGTCCTTGGTGAGCTGATCAGTGTAAATCGGTACCCAATTATTAGTCATTCAAAGTTGTTTTGCAGTTAGGACTTTAGGCAAAGAGAGGCAGGCATTCACTGAGGCTATAAAGTTCTGTTAATGCAAATAAAGAAGATATCCTAAAAATATGCTGGGATTCCAACTGAAGTCTTAGACGATTTTTCCTAGTTATATTGTAGTAAAGGAGGCAGAATGAAAAAGAGCCTATATTTAATTCCAGCATATTTATATTCTAATTAGTTCCCTTAAGATATTAATCTTTAATTGGAGTGTTACTAATTACATGTTATCAACATGAGGAGTCAACATATTTTAATATTCCGGATTTAGAATTGTTTAAAAAATACTGGCTTTGACACCAGAGGAATACATACATGTTTTATTTAACTTCCAAAACCAGATTCCATATAAATACAAGCTGAAATAATACCATTGCTTCCACGTATGTTGCAATACTGCCACTTTGACTTACCCTGTAGATAACTAGAGATTATTAAGTACTTATTATTATACAAATATTAGTAATTAGCATCAATAATTTTTTGCATATCAATGGACATCTCTGAAGTGCTTTAGGATCCTTTTTTTTTTTTAACTTGGTTAAATGTGGTCCTTTTTATCTTTGCAGACTATTTACACTAATGGTAAGTTTTAACTACAGGCAGCCAAAGAAATATTGCTGAAAGAAGAAAGACAAACAAAGAAATAAGATATTCATAAATTTTCTATTTGTTTGGGGCCAGCCGAGTGGCACAGTGGTTAACCTTGCACACTCTGCTTCGGAGGCCTGGGGTTCACAGGTTTGGATCCCGGGCATGGACCTACACACTGCTCATCAAGCCATGCTGTGACAGCATCCCACATACAAAATAGAGGCAGATGGGCACAGACGTTAGTTCAGGGACAATCTTCCTCAAGCAAAAAGAGAAAGATTGGCAACAGATGTTAGCCCAGGGCCAATCTTCCTCACTTAAAAAAAAAATCACAATTATCTCTCCAGCCCCAGAATAGTCAAAAGTCATCTGTGATACTCTAGCCTACCTTTAAAAGATCTTTGGAAGACAATCCATATCTTCAAAAGATTATCCATTCTAGCATTACCAACCTTCACACTTAACTATCAACACAAGTAGAATTATTACAAAAAAGATGACTCTTTGATCCATGAAATATCTCTGTTGAGTCATTTGACAAATATTTCTTGAGTTTCTTCTATCTGCCATGGTCAGTTTAATGGACAGGTGTTATATCCCCATTAACTTTATATTCTAGTAGAAAATATAGAACAACAAAAAAGTGAGTAAACAGGCATCTATGTGAGATAAAACGATTGGGTGATGGCTGACAGCAGGTAAGGGTTCATTTACTTTTCTTGTTTAGAATGGGATGAGCTAGAAAGAATTAGAACTAATAGAACTTGGTGCCCAATCAGATATTTGGGCAACTTTTATCTCATCAACTGCTACATAATTGAACAGAGTATAAATGTGATATGGTTTTCATTATATCATTCCTGAAAGTGGGATCTCAGGGGTCACATTCTGCCTCTGTCCCTTTGCATGTATCATCGCAAAATTGTTAAGTGATTTAAGGCAGCACCATATCACAATGTAATCCAAATTATATTGTCTTTTAAATTATGATTTATTGTTAAGTTCAACAATGGGAAATTAGAGTCAAAATGGTAGGCTATTCAGATCATTTGAAGGTAGAAGTCTAGAGTTGGAGTCTATTACTTTGTAGCTGCATGGTTTGGAACAATTCATTTTGCCCCTTGTATCTCTCCTTAAAATGGAGAATGATACAAATGCCTACTTTAATGACATGATTTATTTGGAAGCACTGTATAAAGCGTAAAGTGATGAATAAATTATAATTATTGTCAAATTTATATAAAGAATATGACATGCGTAGGCTTTCTCAAATGCATGTGAAAATAAATATTTTGGTATTGTGTAAAATTTCACGGAGAAGCATATGGAGAGAATTTTTAAAGAAGGATCAATGTTACAGAATGTGAAGACCTACACGATTTTAGATCATTCATATTTTTCTGGGATACTCTCTGGCATGCTTGTAAAGGAGATAGAAGAAACTCATTTTCAAATACTTAAGAATATTGGCAATGTGTAAGAGATGTATTGGATATAAAACTCTGTATAAAGACCTTAAGATGAAAATGCTATTTTAAGTAGTTAAAAATGTCAGGACATGTGAAGGACAAGAATAGACTGAATATATTAGCATGCTAACACTTTGCAGAGTATGAAAAAAATGTTTGAAATGCATTGATTGGTGGCACATATCTGAAAATGTTGGAAGGGCACAATAGGCTAAAAATGTTGATAATATTTAAGTTTAATAGAGTTTGCAACTCTTATGACAGGTTATGCAATACGCAGAAAGCAAGGAATGTCATACTGAGATCAAAGTGAATTATGTTTATTCTAATTTAATTCTTGACACAGGGTTTAAGTATAATAAATTATATGAAAGCAAAAATAGGCATTGCACTGTATTTTAATGGACAGTTGAATTCAAAGGAGTTGTTATCCTCGTGGAAATTTTGGCTGTAGCACTTACAGAAATCAGAAACCTAAATTGCCTTGAAAGAACCTGGATACCTTTTCTGTTTTAGACAAAATTAGGCAGTCACCCAGAAAAAGAGCTGTTCATAAATACACAGATGTAAGCTTAACACTTTCATTTCTCAGCAACTAGTGTTGTGAAATAATTTAGGCCAGCTTAGCCGGGTTTATGATAGGACATTATCTCTGAGAGTTGCATCATCTTCAAACAACCTAAAATTAGTTTGATATGGATAGATCCACAGAGCTCAAGGAGAGAAGCTGTGGAGTATATATCATGATCTGAAGGCAGGTATTGGAAATCCTAAATGAGCCAGAAATAGTACTAGGAATAAAGTGAGCAGAGAATCCACGACTACATTTTATGTTAGATAAAAATGCATGGGTCGTGCAAGGGAAAAAAAAAACCAAAACCTTTGTTTTAAAGGCAGGAAATAAGAATAGTTGCTTTGTATTGCTTTTGTCGAGCCACTTCATGGCAGTCCAAATGCCATCACTCCCAGAGTCAGTTTTCCAGAGTCAACACGAGCATAACTTGTACCCGTGTCTCCATCCTTTGTGTTGTGACCCTGACCTCCCTAGTCACTACTGATTGGACCAGGAATTTAAAACTGACACTCTCAGCCATTTACATGCTGGAATTCAGAAGCCTATGATGAATTTGAAAATTCAATAACTCCTAAGAGTTCATGAAAAAAGGGGCCTGAACTCACATGCAAGCCATTCGGAAATTTGGCTTAGGGGCTTAGTGGCCTCTCTCAGTGAAGTCATGATCTTGACCTCCATCAATGACATAAAAGACAAATAGCAAAGAAAATGAAAACTATTAAGTAATAAATGCTCAACCACCTAAAACTGATGAGACTGTATGAGTCCAATTATAAACAATAACAACAAAAGTCTTTAGCCAAAAAGGTAAAATAAAGAAGTTTAGCTTTAATTTTTAACTCTAAAGCTTTTCATAACATTCCACAGTGTTTCCTTTAATATGATAATATCTCACATCATTACAGATTCAAACAGAAGATGAGGAGGTTTATGAAAGAAAGGCATAACAATTTAAGTATAATTGTTCCCTATTTAAAAGAGATTCAAGAAAATCATCTCTAAATAAACATTTGGCTATTTAACTGTGCATTTCCATAATCCTTGTTTTGTTTGGAATAAAGCATACACTTGATAAATCTCTAATTGTTTAAATATATTGAGCAAAAATAGTTGAGAAAAAGTTTCATAATTTTGATTCTTTGTTCATTACAATTCTGTGCTTTGAACTAAAAAAAATCTAAAATCGTTGTATTTGTTTTGCCAACTATACTGTAATAACTATACTATACTAGAGAAGCAATAGATCATTTCTAAGTTTAAAAAATATTTTAAAAATCAACATATAAAAAGAAAGAGTACTTCATTGCACCTTGAACTTGGTCAATACAAAGTGTCTGAAACACAGACAAAAATGCACATACAATCATGTCTTGCCATCTGGTTTCCAGAGGACCCAAACAAATACAACAACGTTTTGATTCTCTCAGTTTTTAACATTTGCAACCTTTAGAACCACATCCTAAGAAATATACTTTGCTTTCAAATATGTTGCCTGAAATGTCCATCACACCCAGTGTCAGACTTTGTCTAAATTCCTCATCTAATTTTTAAAAATTTTCTGTTAATTTTAAATATGATACTTACTCAAAGCCTATTTTTAAAATTACTCGCCACACATACTCTTAGTAGTTTATATAGCTATTGATAAAACATAAGAAACAACTAAAAGGAATTCTTAAGTCTTGTTACAGAACTTCAGAAGTAGAAAAAGACGCAAATTACCTTTACTGGTTTATCACTCTTTCCACAGCGCAGATCCATTCCAGGGATCATTGGAAATACTGTCTCCAAATTTGACTCTTAACAGCAACAATTATAAAACATCACTTATGTGAATGCTTATGATTGCTCACTTGACCATTTCGTACTCTGGGATCCTGGCAGTCCGTAAGTTCACACAATATACAACCATAATTTTCGTCACTTCTGTGGCCAGCCTTCTCTGATTTAGGTCACCTCAGATTCAGTCTCTTCCTTCAGTAGTGCTGTCACTTCCTGTTTACTGTTGGAGTGTACACATGCCTCTCGATCCAATTTCCTCTCCATACTGTGCTGAGATCTTCAACTTGGCCATTATGAGACAATGTCTTACTCATTTTGGTATCATCTATCATCTTCCACTTTCTCCCCTCTCACTCATGTAGTTCCTCTGTACATGTGGATAAAACAGTAATTTATTTAGTGATTATTTGATGTTTGGTTAGTTAATTTTCTTTGTTTACTTTTCACAGCATACAAGAGATAATATATCAGAATATATAAAGCTATGAGCTTTATAATAAAGAAGTCTGCCTGTGAGATGTCTCTGTCACTTGTGAGCTGTATGATATTGGGGGAAGGTGAGCCTCCATTTCCTCCGTGAGCCTATGTTTCTTCTGATGTAAAAACAGGACTGATGTACGACATGTTTCTTAAAGTCATTGTGAGGATTAAATCTGATATATGTAAAGAATTTAACATGTAAGTGGGACAAGATAAGAATTTCAAAATGAAAAGAACTGTTATATACAATTGTAACACTCGTTATGGTTATGCTAAAATATGGTTTGCTTCCATGACTACTAGTTTAATACTTTAATTTTTGCTTCAGTCAGGATACGCTAAGTTATGCTGCAGCTATAACTTCAAAAAGCTCGAGAGATTAAAAACAATGATTTATTTTTCAGATATGCTCATGTCCATTTCAGGCCAGCTGCAGAGCTCTCTCTGCTCTCTGTCATCATGTTTTCAGTCTGGGCCTAAGGCTGACAGAGTAGCTGCTATCTAGAACATGCAGCTCACCACTGTAGAAGGAAAAAACAGACCACACTGTAAATGCACTGACACTTCAGAGTTCCTGCTTAAAAATGGCACGCTTCACTTCTCATGGATCATTGGCTGGATAAGTCACAGAATCACATTTAAGGGTAGCAGGGAAGCTCAATCCTACCATTCACCTAGGAAGAGAGAGAAAAGGAAATAGTTGATGGATAGCGCTAATACCTACCACAGTTATCAAGTATCCTCTCTCCCAGTTACCACATTAAGAAACAAGTTAAAAAACTCATGATTTATAAGATTTTGAAGGTCACAAGGAGCACTCTTTTCTCAGAGAGGAAACTTTTCATTAGCTTTACTTTGAAACATTGATGCTGCACAGTGAGATAGATATGATTCCAAAGCCATGTAGAATCAGATTTTCCGAAAGATGGTAAGAAGGACTTGTGACAGCTAACAATTTGATTTAAGGATCTTCTTAGTTGTGGCTGTGTACCTGAGTCACTTGTGGAGTTGTGTTTGTTTTATTTTATTTTGTCTTTAAGGTACACATGCGTAGGCTTCACAGCAGAACTAATAAATAAAAATATCAAACAGAAATTCCACTGGGTTGTCAAGGTGAAAGTATTGCCTTCTTCAAAGGCATGAATCAATTCACTTTATTTGATTTTTAATTCATTTTTATGATAGTTTTGGACATAGACAAATGAAACATATGAATGAAAAACGTACGTGAGAGAACTCCCCCAAAATTACAAGAACATCTCAGGCATGTGCACACACACACAGCAATCTATGCATACCTACTCTCTCACATGGATATAAAATACATAGAAAATTAAAACCTAATATAAAGGTGTGTATACTTCTTTAGGTTTCATAATATATTTTATACTAATTGTAAAACTTGGAGAAGAAGATGTAGAAATGGGACTAAAATTTTACATATTTCTTAATCATCTTTATCATAAAAGGTAGATATTTTTCTATAGCTCTACTTTTCAGTCATTTAGCACAGGCTTATGGAATATGTTTTCATGATGAGTTTTTCACTGACTTATCCATTTACATGATTTAAGATGAATCGATCATGATCTAGGAAAGTCATCCTAGCACGTGTAATCTTATAATATGGTCATATAATAATATATTTTTTAAATTTGTGCCTTCAAGCATTGTCAATTTCTTGTGAGGTTCAGGGTGCCAGCTTATCTGAACCAGGCATGACGCATAGCGATGATCCTTACTGGATTTAGGCGAAAGTATATTCAGGTAGAAGATAAAGATCAGGATGAGTAATGGGCAAAAGAAAGTCTACATATTGGTAGTGGTCAAAACAGATAGTAGCCAAACTCAGGTCTCCCAAAACAAAATAGTATATAGGATTTATTGATTAACATTGATAAAGTTGGGGACTGCTATAAGCACCGTGTGCTGTTCCTGGAAGCTAATTGTATAACACCCCTAAGAGAAATAGTAAATTCCTAACACTGTATGGAAAGTCCTAAAAGGCATATCTGAATCAATAAAGACCAGCTCTAATTATCATTATTAGTAGTAATATATGATCTATATCAGGAGCATATGGTTTGAAAATTGAAATGTAATAAATAGGAGTGGCAGTGTATTTCTTACACAACTAAAATTAAAGACAACTTGAAATTTTAAAAATATCATCAGAATTCTTCAAAGTAGTCTTACAAGGTATGCTATTTTATAAAGTTAATAAACAAATAAACTCAGTCTCAGAGAAATTACCTAACTTTTATATAGTTTTCAGCTGGTAAGTGGTGGGGCCAGGATCTGATCCCAGGTTTGTCTGTCATCAAAGACAAGTTTCTTCTTACTCAGAAGCAACACAGAGAGACACTATCCCCATGCTTTCC
The DNA here is from genome assembly GCF_041296235.1 of Equus asinus. NCBI lineage: Eukaryota > Metazoa > Chordata > Mammalia > Perissodactyla > Equidae > Equus > Equus asinus. Next base: position 68,963,168 of record NC_091798.1, read on the forward strand.
GTGCCTAGTTATTCATCAGTTGCACGCCCAAAACATGGTAGAGTGACTTGCTTACAGTAAGTTGAATGTTTATTGTGGTGATGTTAAAAAAGAAAGAAAAGACATGTGATCGCTTCCCACTTCTTTACCTCGTCCTTATAACACTGCCAACTTCTACTTCAGGCGGAATTACAATGTAGCCCAAGGATTCGTTCCTGATAAAAAATACTACACAGTTCTTTTTTAAATTCTGTTCTTTGAATGCCTATGTTTCTAAAGAGGTACTTCTTGGGCTACCTGTTTTGGAGTGGAGTGTAGAAGACAGGTAAGAGAGGATAAGTTAGCGAGCCCCAGGCCCATTTCAAAAAGAATAGTTCTAGTTTTGCCTCTCACATATTAGGGTTCTCTTTTTTTAACTCTTTTTTTTAAGACTATGGTAAGAAAAAGATGGAAAACCACTGAAGTTATATATTCCACCCCCATATAGTCTAATGAGATATGCATTATTGTTACTATAATTTTATACATTATGCACTTGAGGCCCACAGAGATTAAATATTTTGCTCCAGATCACACAAATGGATAGTGACAAACCCAGGATTAAAAAATGTGACAAAAATCAGACTCCAGAGTCTGCAGTCTTAAACATGCAACACTTAGAGTATTGCTTGGCATAACATAACTACTCTATAAAAATTTTATTGCTGTCTTGTTCTTCCTCAACTATGCCATACAGAGGATGTTTTCTACTTCAACACAGGGATGAAAGGTAAAAATGATTCCAGTTAAAAATCTGTGGAAAGAATAACTACCCAAGACAGGTCCATCTGTCCTTATTACTCCAAAATGGGGATGAAGAGAACAAGACAGATTCCTTTCATAATTGATTGTAAAATAAATTTTGTTATTTAATGAAAGGAACATATTCACCTTGGAAAAGTAGGAACCAAAATTACAGCAAAAATATAAAGATATTAATAGATTAGTAAGTATTAAATAAATTAATTAGACAATAAAATGAGCTCGAATATAGGTACAGCCAACTCATATCAAAATTTTAAGGAACAGTTCACGACTTGCAAAGTTCTTTGCGAAAGTAAAAACAGAATATAAGCGACTCAGCTCATTTTATGATGTTAGTGTACTTTAATTTCAAAATCAAATGAATTAGTCTGCATAGGTCACATTACACGTCAGTATTAAAAATAATCAAAGCCGTTGGTTTACACAACAAAGTTTTATGTCTTGATCATGCTACACATCCATTGAGGATTAGCTGGAGATTCATTCACAAGGACAATATAAGACAAATGTGTCAAATGAATTACCTAACCAATATTTAGGAAAAAGCAAAGATCATATTTACATAGGGAAACATAGATTTATCTTGAAAAGAACATAATGTCTATGCACAAAGTAGGGTAATAGCACAATAAGAATTATGTAAATTAACAACACCTGTACAACAACAGCAATATCCATTACATAAGAGAACAGTAAAAAAGACACATTAAAATTTTAGATCACCTGCGGTGGAGAGGGTAGTGAGAATAGGTAGAGAAGGCAGTGAAAATATATTTTCATGGATGCAGTTATTTTGCACCTAGCTTTAGTCAATAATATATGAAAGTGTTTCCATGTCAACCAACATTTATGTGTAATTTCATTTCAATTATTAAATAATATTCCATTTTATTGAGGTCATAATACACACAGCAACAAACGATGAAAATGTATTTCCCATTTTTTTAGAAGAAACAATGCTGCAACACATGTTCTTTTAGCTATAGATTTGCATACATCTTGAATGTTGTCAAAAAGTAGCTTCTTAACTGTTAAAATAATACTAAAGTAACTAAAGGCAAGCAATAAACTTTATTTATGGACCACAGGCTGAACATTGGTTGAGTCTGAATCCTTGAAATCGTATTTGACCTTCCTGGTTACGATAGCCTGGATTCAGGTTCAGCTGTGGCAATCCTGTCACAGTGCTGGAGAAGGATGTATAATCTTATTTACCCATGAAGTGGCAAAGTCTTGAGAAATTTGCACCATTTCATCCAAGTGTGCAGGGATAACTTTAGCATAAAACTCCCATATCACATAATTTCCTCCTTTATCCCTTTACCCGTGCTGTAACTACCCCTCTTTTAAACACATCTGACTTCAGGCTGAGTTTAAGTGACTTGTGCCTCCCAATCTTGTTTACTGATAAGGAAAGCTACCCTAAAACTGTTAATTGATCGCCAGATAATCCTCACTTTTTTACACCTACTCTTCTCCTTGTGTTTTCATATTTCCTATGCAGCCTCCATTTTCACCTGCCCCTTCTCCCCAGAATTATCAATTCACTGTAGTGAAAAGCCTGAATGAGAACTTCACAAACAACTTCTGAATGTTTCACCTGACCCCTAGTTTGATGATATGTCTTTTGAGCTAGACAGCAAAGAAACTGGGTCTTCCTTCTATATTCTGCATGCCCCTTAGGGGACCCTCCCACAGATACCCAGCCCATAGCAGGGATTGACTTTTTTAGCTGGTTGTTTACTATTGAAAAACAATTGTAAAGTTGATAGGGTTTTTTTCACAAAGGACAAGAAAACAGGATAAAATTTAATATGTTGACAGTTTTTCTTTGGACAATATAACAAATAAAACAGGGAAACATGACAAAACCATTGGTTTTTGAAGATCAAACTTGCAAACTTCACAATATAAGCAAGAAATTTCTCTTTTAGTTCAATTCTCACATCCTTGGTATGGAAAATAAGAAGAAGAAAAAAATCATTGAATAAAGGTGATAGTGAAAAAGCACTGAGTACCTTTATTGCCCCTAACTGGCAATTCACGAGATCTTAGAATATCACATCACTTTTTTCATTTTAGGATAGAGTATATATTACCATTGGTGGACTAGTGGTTGTGATTCGGCACTCTCACCACTGGGCACGGTTTGCTTCCTAGTCAGGGAACCACACCACCTAACTGTCATTTGTCATACTGTGGCTGCATGATGCTGTGATGCTGAAAGCTACACCATTGATATTTCAAATACCAATAGGGTCACCCACTGTGGACAGGTGTCAGCAGAGCTTCAAGACTAAGACAGACTAGGAAGAAGGACCTGGCTACCCCCTTCTGAAAAAATTGGCCGTGAAAACCCTGTGAATAGCAGAAGAGCATTGCCTGATACAGCACTAGAAGTGAGAGGGTGCTGTGAAAAGACCAGGCAGGGTTCCACTCTGCAGTACACAGGGTCACTAGGAGTCAGAATCCACTTCCCAGCGCTAATAGCAACAAAAAATACATTACTGTAACATATTTTTATGTATTGAATAGATACAACCTCTTTGTTACTATGAACTGTTATGTTGCTTTTATTTGACATAAGTCATTTTAAAGACTTTTTGAAGGACATTTAAGGCAATATATTTTCCTTAGTTTTCTACGAGCTCTTCACATTTTCACAAATGCTTCATGTCAGCTATTGAATTTTATCTTAATGTTTGCAAATTTCATTTTATTCTCCCTCTTTATTTGGATGAAATTGGTTTAACAATTTCATTTACTTCTATGATGCAAATATGAGATTGTCTTATTTTGGAATACATCTGGTCAATTAGCTTCTATGTGGATAACTAAGCCAACTTTATTTGATTTTGGATTTCTATGTATATATATAATTGCTTGTCAGTGCCTTCAACTGACTCTCAGAAACTATTTTTGAACTTGATATATTTGTTTTCAAGCCCCTAACTGGCAATTCACAAGATCTACTGTAATTGAACTATTATTGAATCTCATTATGGCCTACATTTTTCCCCTCAGGTACATAAGCTAATCCAAGTGTGGCTATGATTTGTTTGATTTTTTTTATTACTTACTTCTGTACATCTGCTTTATCTCTAAGGTTTTTATCTCTTCTCTTAACCTGAAAGTAAAATGACTGTCCCATTAACACACATATAATGCATTGATTACGTAAATAAAACTTTAAAACAGCTTCTAGAAATGTGCTTATTTTAGATCACGTGAAAATGTATCTGAGGTTTTAGTTTATTTGAAAAACACTTAATAACTCATATTAATTGAATTTGTGGACTCCATTGGTATTTGGCAACACTGGTATTTGATAGAAAGTCAATGTATTCATCTTTCTTTTTATCTCTTCATCTGGTTCCATGTTCCTTCTGAGCTTTAAATTTCATTCTCTTACTAGCTTGAGAAATCTTTCAACCGCTAAGCTTTACAAAGAGTAACACTTTTAGTACAAAAAATAGTTCCCCAAAGCCCAACTCCTCTTTAATACTTTTCTCATGCTTTGGATCCCAATTCCTTCTACCATTGGGACCTTGTTCAATTATTTACACTTACTCCTGCATATTTAATTTCTCCTTCTCTAGTAGCTTTTTGCTTGGATTATTATTAACCTTTAAAGAACAGTAACAACAAAAGCAAAACAAAGTGAGGCTTTCCCTTGGCCTCATTAACCACTTGGACTACTACTCTTTTTGTCTTCGTTTTACTCAAAGCTCAAAATAATAGCTGAAACTCAGGCCTTCTTTCCAGCAAATCAGATTTCACTCTCAAAGCTTCAATGAGACTCCTCGCTCTAAGGTTGCCAGTTAGGTGTTAAGCAACACCTTGTAATATCTGGACTTCAAGAAAGACAGTGTTGTAGGTGCTCAAAAGCAAGGTTGCTGGACTCAGACTTTCTGTATTCAAGACTCAGTTCTGCCATTTACTTGCCTCAGTGTTGTTATTTGTAAAATAGAGGTCGTACAATACGTATTTAATAAGATTCTTGTGTGGTTTAATGTGGGTTAATGTGTAAATAAAGCAGTTAGAGTAGGGTTTATGACAAGACTGAAAATATGAAATCATTAGCTACACTTATTACCGAAAACCTCACTTTGGCATCTTCTTCTATCTGGAATAATTTCCCCTGGGTTGTTCCCATGTTTGGCTCCTTCTCGTCATCTAATCTCAGCTCTAATACCACACGCTCAGTAAGGCCCTCCCAAGTCACTCCATGTAAAGTATTCTCGCCCCCTGCCAATCCATTCTCTTTCTATCACAGTATCCTATAACGATATTTTATACTGTCATTTTCTTTATTGCTTTTTATTCTTATTATTCAATTTCTCTATATACTTGTCATTTATTTTTAATGTTTAATATCAGTCTTAACAGCAATAATCCCAATAGAGATAGGATCCATGAAAGCAAAGACCATATTTGTCAGGTTAACGACTTTATTTCCAGCATATAGTAGGTTTTATAGTATATCTGTTGAACTTATAAATATTCACTATCCTTATTATGTGAAATATCATCTCCATTCAAGTTTCTCCCAAGCTCTAGAATGGCAGAGTAAGGACCCTATCCACTCTCCAGCAAAACTATGCTGGTGAAAATTTTAAAAAGAAAGAAATTACCATTTAAAGTATCTGGAATTATCATCAAAGTACCATACAGAAAACAAACAAACAAAAAAAATGAAAGAAATCTATTAAATCTCTGTAAAATAATGGAGGACTATGGCCCCTGAGCCTTGACCATCTTCCTTGTCCCATCCCCCATCTCAGTATGTCAGAAGCTCTACTCAGGGCAGATGTGGACAAAACCTGGGGCTTCCTTTCCTCTTAGGTCCCCGTCAAGGAATACAGTATCTCATTAGGAAGTATAGGCTGCCAGCATTTGTCACAGCACCTCCTCCTCCAAGTTTTAAGTTGCAAAGGCTAAAATACTGACCAGTGTGGCTAAGAAATCAGAGGCTCACTTTTTCTACCCACCTCCCACTCATAGGGCAAAGAGCTTACCCTAGGAGCAACAGGCCAAAAATATTGGAGACCTGATTGTTTTTTCCCCAGCTTACTTGTGGGACAGAGGTAACATACCAGCAGAGGCAAGCCAAGACCAGAGGCTACCATCTCTATCCGGCACCCTGTTTGTAATGAAAAACAAGCTACTGGCCCCTTATAAGCTACTCCAAGCAGTAGCATTGGGGATTTTAACAAGAGGATAAGGTATTCCATAAAATAGAGCTTTAGAGATCTCCTGAAAGGAACTGACTTTATTTAAAACAGAGTGTGGGGAATTTCAAGTGTAAGGTATGATTGAAACAGTGGAGATTTTGATGGTAAGTAGTTAAAAAGAGGAGGCTGATAGTTCATTGAGAAGAAGCAGCTAAATCATACGCCAGCTAGTTTACCACAGTACACCAAGGAAAAAGAGAGCTAAAAAGAGCACTCCTGGCATCAAACTAAACCTCAAAGACTGGTCTCATAAACTATCCCTTCAAAGAAGCCTAAATTATTTAATTACTTCAGACTGAAGGGTTATTTACTCTCCATGCTTTTTTTTTTTTTTTTTTTTACTGAGGAAGATTTGATCTGACTTAACATCTCTTGCCAGTCTTCCTCTATTTGTATATGGGTCACCACCCCAACATGGCTACCAACAGGTGGTGTAGGTCCACACCTGAGCACTGAACTCAGGTCACTGAAGCAGAGCATGCAGAACTTCATGACTAGGCCATGGGGGCCAGCCCCCTATTTTTTAAAACAATAGCACAATCATCCACAAATTAGAGGAAACTGAGCTTGGTGTGATACCAAACAAGTCACACAGCTTAATAGAGAAATCAGAGAAAGAGGCAAAGAAAGCCCTGCTAAAGCCACTGTCATTCTAGGGGGACTGTGTACATACCTAAAGCTGAGCTTCGTGAGAAACAACATCAGAGGCTTCATACCGCAGAGGAAATAGGCACGACCAAAATAGCCTAGCCAGGTCACTAAAAAAATAAACAATTAAACAACAATAAACAAGCCCTGGAGGCGATGGGAGGGAATCCGTATCCAGAGCTGCTACAATACGTCACCAAAAAAAGTCTAGATTTCACAAAAATTTATAAGACGTACAAAGAAGTAGGAAAGTGTGACCTATGTGCCAGTTGCTTGAGGTCCCGCTCCTAGGCTGCTGCCTCATGGGAGGGAGAGGCAATCCCCTTACCTCCTTCCACTGCCTCCTAGTGGGTCCAGCACCCCCACCTTCAGATGTATGGCTGTGAGGATCTTTCAGACATCTATTGTCTTCTGTGAATGTCCTCTGTTGGTTTATGAATGTCCTTTTGGTTGTATCTTAGAGGGGAGAGATTAAGGGAAGAGCTCACTCCGCCATGATGCTAACATCACTCCAGGCCTCTTATCTTTTTGATAATAGCCATTCTAGCAGGTATGAGATGATATCTCATTGTGGTTTTGATTTGCATTTCCCTGATGATTAGTGATGTTGAGCATCTTTTGACGTACCTGTTGACCATTTGTATGTTTCCCTTGGAAAATATCTATTCAAATCCTTTGCCCATTTTTTAATTGGATTATATGTTGTTTTTTGATATTGAGCTGATGAATTGCTTATATATTTTGGATGTTAATCCTTTATCAGATATAGAGTTTGCAAAAATTTTCTCCCATTCTGTAGGTTGTCTTTTCATTTTATTGATTGTTTTTTGGCTGTTTAGAAGTTATTTAGTTTGATGTAGCCCCACTTGTTTGTTTTTGCTTTTGTTACTTCTGCCTTTGGTGTTGAACAAGAATCTTATCTTCAGAAAAATTATCTTAAACAATGAAGACAAAATTAGTTTTCCCAGAATAAAGAGCAAAAAAGAAACTGGGAGAATTCATTGCTAGCAGCCTGACCTGTCTTACAAGAAATCTAAAGGAAATTCTTCAGGCTAAAAGCAAGACACCCCACATAGCAGGTTAAACATGCCCATACACACATACACACAAAGAGCATAAAGGACAGTGTAATATGCATTTTTCCTTTTTCTCTGACTTGATTTAAAAACAATTACATAAATGTTTATACACATATGTTTATGTATTGTTGGGCCTATCACATATAGAAATGCAACATATTTGACAATAAGAACATAAAGGATGTGAGTACAGACAAAGATGTACTGGAGTAAGGATATGACATCAGGTGGCAATTTGAGTCAAGAGGAACAAATAAAGAGAACCAGAAATGGAAGAGAAGAAGATTAATATAACAGTCTCCATGAATATATATACTTGCTCTCCTTTTTTCTCAGTTTCTTTAATAGACATCAAATTACATAAAGCAATAATTATAACTGTAATGTGTGTGTGTGTGTAATATGGAAGATAGAATAGAACTAAATGAGAGGATTAGCTAACATTTTATATCTCATTGGAATTAAGTAAAAATCTGAAACACTTTCTCATAAGTAAAGATATACATTACAAGCCCATGAGCAGTAAATAAGAAAGTGACTGAAAATATGTAGTGAAAAAATCATTAAAAGCATTAAAATTTTACTTTACAAAATATTCCATTTATGAAAAAAAAGAAAAAGCATACAGGGAAAAGAGACAAAAGGGGCATGAAGCATATAGGAAACAAAAAGTGAAATAGCTGAAGTAAATTAAACAATATGAATAAAACATTAAACATAAATCAACAAAATTGATAAATCTTTAGGTGCACTGACAAGGCAAAAGAGAGGGGAGACTCAAATTACAAAAATGAAGAATAAAAGAGGAGTCATTTCTACTGACCTTATAGAGATAAAAGGGATTATAAAGGAATAATATGAAGAAATGTAGACAAAAAACTAGATAACAAAGAGAAAAATGTGCAAATTCCTAGAGCTACACAAACTACTGAAATGGACTCAAGAAGAAATAGACAGTCTGAATAAACTTTTAAGAAATGAACAGATCAAATTTGTAATCAAAAGCTTCTACAAGGAAAAGCCAAGGTCCGTATTGCTTCCATGCTGAATTCTACCAAACATTTAAAGAGACGTTGATACCAATTCTTTATACATGCTTGCAAAAAATAGAAAAGGAAGGAACACTTCCCAACTCGTTTAGTGAGGCCAGTATTAAACTGATATCCAAACCAGACAAAGACATCAAAAGGAAAGAAAATTATAAAATATTATCTCCTGTAAATATAGAACCAAAAATACTCAACAAAATACTCAACCTAAATCCAGCACTGCAAACAACCTGATAGAGTGTGTCTAGTAAAACCTACAACTAGCGGCATACTTAATGGTGAAAGACTGAATGCTTTCACTTTAAGATCAGGAATAAGACAAAACATCTGCCCTCACTACCTCTGTTCAACATTGTATTGGAGATTTCTATCCTGGACAGTTAGGTATAACATGAAATAATCTGTATCCAGACTGGCAAAGAAAAAGTGAAACTACCTCTATTTGCAGATGGCATGATCTTGTATATGGAAAATCTTAAGGATTTAACTAAAGAACTATTAGAACTAATAAATAAGCTCAGCAAAGTTGCATGACATAAGATCAATATACAAAAATCAATTTTATTTCTCTAAACTTGCAATGAACAACATGAAAAGGAAATTAAGAAAACAATTCCCCTGTATAATAGCATAAAAAATAAAACACAAGAATAAATTAAACAAAATTAGACTAGGGCAAAATTCATACCATGAAATCTGCAAAACATTGTTGAAAGAAATTAAAGATGTAAATATATGAAAAGGTATTCCATCTTCACGGACCACAAGACAATATTGTTAAGATGGCAATACTCCCAAATGATCTTCGGACTTAACACCATCTCTATCAAAATCCTAGGTAATTTATTTGCAGAAATTGACAAACTGGCTCTTAAATTTATATGGAAATTCAAGGGCACCAAAATATCCAAACAATCTTGAAAAAGAACAAAGTCAGAGGGCTTACATGTCCCAATTTCAAGACTTACTACAAAGCTACGGTAATTACGTTTGGTACTGGCATAAAAATAGATATATAGACAAATGGAATAGAAATAAACTCTCACACTTATGGTCAGTTGATTTTTGACAAGGATATTGAGATAATTAAGTGGGGACATAATTGATGCCCCAACAAATGGTGCTAGGACATTGAACAAAAATTTGGTCAAAATTGATCAAAGATATAAGTGTGTGGCCTAAAGCCATAAAACTCCTAGAAGGGTAACCTTTTAAGAGCAGACCTTAATGACCTAGATTTGGCAAGTGATTCTTAGCTGTGACACCAAAGATAAAAGTAACAACAAAAAAAAATGGATAAATTGTGCTTCATCAAAATTTAGAACTTTCGTGCTTCAAAAAACACTAACAATAAAGTGAAAAGACAACTCATAGAATTGGAGAAAATGTTCACAAATCACATGTCTGATAAGGGACTTGTATCCATAATATACAAAGAATGCTTACTACTCAACAATAAAAAGACAAATAACCCAATTTAAAATGGTTAAAGGATCTAAATAAACATTTCTTCAAAGTAGGTATAAAAAAATGCCAATAAGGACATTAAAGATACTCAATAGCCTTAGCCACAAGGGAGATGGAAATTAATATCACCATGAGATACCACTTCATATTAAGTAGGATGGCCATAATTAAAAAGACAATAACAAGCACTGACAGGATATGCAGAAGTTGGAATTCTCATACACTGTGGCGGAAATAAAAAATGATGTAGCTGCTTTGGAAAATAGTCCAACAGTTCCTCCAAATGTTGAACATAGAGATACCATATGAGCCAGGAATTCCACTGATAGGTATATATCCAAAAGAAATTAAAATATATCCACATAAAATCTTCTACCAAATGCTCGTGGCAGATTATTCATGCTGCTAAAAAAGTAGAAACAACTTAAATGTACATTGACTGATGAATGGATAAATCATATGTGGTATTTCCATACAATTTCATAAATAAAAATTGGTGAAGTACTGAAACATTCTACAGCATGGATGAACCTTGAAAACATTGTTAACTGAAAGAAAAGACTATATATTGCATGATTCCATTATATGAAATGTTCAGAATAGGCAAATTTATAGTGGCATTAAGTAGATTGGTAATTATCTATGACTGAGGTGTTGTGGGAAATGGAGAGCAAGTGCTTATATGTGAAGGGTTTCTTTTTGGGGAGATAAAAATGTTCTAAAATTGAACATGGTTACACAATTCTGTGACTATATTAACAAATTATTGAGTTGTACGCTTTAGATGAGTGAATTGTATGTTTTATGAATTGTATCTCAACATAGCTGTCATCTTTTTTAAAAAGGCAGCATCTCCATGCTTCTGAATTGTCAAAAAAGCCAGGAAAGATTTTAAAACATCCTGAAATAAAGGTAGATTGAGACAAAAATGAAATTGCTTTAGTACCATGTCTTAAGCACCCATTGCTTGGCGTCGCTTTTCTTCTCAGATAAACTGCTTTAAGAAATACAGCTTTACCTCCATTCCATCTTGTCTTTCTAATTTTCCTCTTTCTTTTACTTCCATCATCAACCCAGGTCTGAAGTATTCATATCCACCTTGCATCTTCCCTTCCTCTATGTTCATTTATTCAATCATCTATAGTGACCTACTTACTTCTTATTTACCCCTTCTTGTCTGGTTTTGCTGACAGGACCTTAATCTACTCTCACAATAGAATGATATAAACTGTAGAAATTCTGTGAAAAGTATCATTGTTTTGTAAAATATGACATACTCAGTTGTGTAAATTACATAATTATATGCCATCTCAGCTATGTTTTGCTTGCATTTGAATTCTGTAATATTCCACCAAAATTTGAACAAGATATCTCGCATATAAATATCCTTAATGTATTCTTTTCACATGGTTACAATTTTTATTGTTTGGGATGTAGCTAGCATGGAGAGAAAAAAATCACACTTGGAGTTAAAATATATATACATACAATATAAATATGAACTATACATGTTATATATATGTATATTTCAAGCTGATCTGCATTTGAAATTAATAAAATCTATAGTTAATGATCAAAGCATAATTTAAAATTTTAAAAGTATAAGTATATATCAAGGAAAATTTAGTAACCAATCTTCTGATGAATTATTCTTTATCTTCTCAAATTATTGTCTGTTACAGAACTGCTCATTGTTTCAAATCTTGAAAGATTCTTTTTTTTTTTTTTTTTTGAGGAAGATCAGCCCTGAGCCACCAATCCTCCTCTTCTTGCTGAGGAAGATTGGCCCTGAACCAACATCCATGTCCATCTTCCTCTACTGATATTTGGGACCCCTGCCACAGCATGACTTGATAAGCAGTGCATAGGTCTGCGCCTGGGATCCGAACCAGCCAACCCTGGGCCTCTGAAGTAGAGCTCGTGAACTTAACCACTACACCATGGGGCCAGCCCCCTTGAAAGATTTTTAAGGGAGACTTTTTAATGTACTTTTCCTCTTAGAAAGATACGTCTTCTAGAAATTAAACTGAAGTATGAAATATTAAAGTTTGTTTTGAGAACTTGGACCTCCAGTGTGGATTTGATTTCTCAGCCTCATATAATTCCACAAAGGGAAACCATATAATGCTCAATTTGCAATTCATATTTCTAGGTCTCTTTTTAGGAGATATACTGGACTTAGGCCAAGGTTTAAGGCAAACGTCTTCAGGTTAGCATTACCATGAGCATCACAGCTCAAGTTCAGTAAAATAGGAAGAGTTCAGATGGCTAAAACAGTTGAATATCTGACCCAAAGATTTGTTTTCCCTTAATTAAATCTTCATGGACATATATCTCCAAAGAAATTGTTGAGAAAGAAATAATTTTAGGGGAATACTTCTTACATGTATAAAAATATGATGAAAAATAATTCAAGTTTTCTCTAGCATGACTGAAACATGGTATGTTGGGTAGTTAAACTACGTGTTAAACTGAATTTATAACAACTATCTAAAATTTTTTTCGTATGAGTAAATCGTATAATTTTTAGATTTATTCCTATGAACTATATTCAATCCTTTATTATGTAAACTTTCTATGACACACAATGAATAATAAGAGTTGGCCTCTTAAAACTTTCCCATGTGAGTGTTACATCTATTCTCTGAACAGTTACGGGTATTTTTATCACCCTAGTGTATGTATCTTTCTTTTTGGTACCAAATAGCAATGAATATAAAGCATCGTTTAATTTGTTAAGCACTTGTAAACATGTCTTCTCCTAGAAAATGTATTCAGTTACTAACAATTATTATTCATAGATTAAAAGCAAATATCATAATTTCAGGATGATATGATGTGGTATCTAATGAAAAGACTTTATGAAATAAAAGTGTCAGGGAGGCTCAGTCCAAGCTCTGTTTCAAACTAGCTCTGTTATATTGAGTAAGTTATTTCCCATCTCTTGCCATTTCATTTTTCTATCTGTAAAATGAAGTTGGACAGCATCGTTTCTAAGATTCCCTTCCAGCTCTAACATTATGTGGGTTTTTTTTGACAATTTGTAATTAATTTACAAATCAACTGCAAGGTATTGCAGTAAGCTAACAGTAAAATAAATTGTGGCATATGATTGCATTTATTTTCAGAATGGTTAAACATTTGAACATTCGGAATTTATTCTAGTGATGTAATACAACTCTATTCATTTACGGCTGAAACTCAATCTAAAAGAATATAAATATACAAGGAATAGGTTAACTAATCACCTGGTGTGATATAATGGGTAGACATTGTAAATTCATTATATTTTCAAAGGCTTCACTTGCCAGCCTGTTAGCAAATATATGAACTATGATAAATCAGCCTAAGGGCAAGCCTTGATCTTGTCTACCATTTTAAATTAGCTTATCAACAACTCACACCAACATAGTAATGTCAGTGAAAAATAAATCACAGTCTATGCATTATACTTTGTTAGGAAACAAAATTAGATGCTTTCTTAAGGCTGACATCATACTTGATTTTTAATGACAGATAAACTGAAGAAGTGTGTAATGAATGGATGAAAATATAATGGTTTGTGAGCTCATATTTTGGGTCTCAATCAGTTTTATCACTGGACATAAATCCACTTTAATCTCATAATTTCAGATTTCAAAATTCACCTTTCATGAAGTGAGAGTTGAATAATAGCAATTGAAATATAAAGAAACATTTAAGGGAGAGTAGCAGAGCTCTGGAAAGAACGGAGTAAGAGAAAAAGTAAAATGTGAGCAGTGCAATGAAAAATGCTGAAGTGCTTGTAGAAATGAAGCATGTGTGTGTGTACTCACATACATATAGACATATATTTAATTTATGTGTTTATGCTAAATTAGAATATCTATGGCGGCGTTATTAGATGATTAAAGCAGTCTCCAGTAGGTTGCACAAAAGAGACACCCAGAACTAGGGCCCACAGAGGGAGTTTATTATAAGGGTCTCATCTGGATACAGGAAAGCAAGGGAAACTATCCCAGCACATGTGCAGTCAGGGTGGATCCCAGTGGTTCACAGAGTGGGATGTAACCATAGCCCCACGGATAACCAAAGGAATATCTCGGCATTGTTCACAATGAAAGCTGAGCTTCAATCATCCACCATGGTGGGCACCTGCTATTCACATTTCTTAGGAGAGACATGATTGCATCTACTCCCAACAGAAACAATGACAACGATAGCCAAGACTTTTATAATGCTTATCATAGTTTACTATATAACATGCGCAGTTCTAAGAACTTTACACTAATGTGTTCATTTAATCATAACACCAGTTATATGAGGGAGATACTGTGATTATTCTATCACACTGATGAAGAAACTGAGGCATGGACTAATCAAATGAGTTGCCCAAGGTCACATAGAGGAAGCCAGAATGTATATTCAGACATTTGGCTCCTGAGTCTATGCCCTCAACCTCTATGCGATATTGCCACTTTATTGTTAGTCTATATATATGGTGTCTTTCCCTACCCAATACAGCACGGTGGTTAAGAGGGCAGGCTCTGTATTTGCACTGTCTGCCTTTAGATCTCAGGTCCTATTTATGTGCTGTGTGTACATGGATGTTGTAACATCTCTATATGCTTCAGTTTTCTAATCTTTAAAATGAGTAACGATAGTACTTCACAGAGCTGGAGTAAGAATTGAAGGCAATAGTGCTTATAAAAATGCTGCAGGCCCCACACCTTCCAAAAATTTTAGCCTGTGCGTGCAACATAGCATTGAGTTGCTTAACATATATTTTATGCATGAGATAAAACAACTTCGAGAAGACAGAACTGTTGATGGCTGCTTTCCTCAGAACACCTCAGGTGTTTAGAGCGAGTGCCTTTTCAGGGATGTACTGATGATAATCTAATCCAACATGCCTATGTGACAACAGTAAGACCAGAGATTTTGAGTGACTTGTTTAGCTTATAGAGGCAGAACAAGGACTATTGTCTTTTGACCCTCTTCCCATCCCCAATGTCTTTCCTTTGCGTTCTACTTGTAACTTAATAAAGATTGGCTATTATTATTTTAAAACTTGAAAAGGAGAAAAAATGAAATAGCATTTGCAGATCTCAGCAAGTATATTCGAAAAGCTGGAAGAAGAACAGTAACTCACCTCCAGAGTTGGAAGGTAGATATTGGAATAAGAGGGCACCAGTCTCAGGTTTTATTGTCAGCATCCTATAATGGTTGTAAGACTCCAGAGACTTGTCAATACCCTGAAGAATGCAGACTGGCTGGGAAGCACACTGAAATGGAAGGTCTATAAGCAGTCCAAGAAAATCTCTAAGTCCCAAGCTTACCTACAACTAAAATCAAGCTCCTAGGTCCAAGGAGCCTGGTTGGACTACACTGTGAGTTGGGGAAGAAGCTGAACTCATAGTGTGCTCAGACTCTCAGTCCTTCTTAAACCAGATCAACTGCTGCAAGGACTAGTCAAATATCCTGTGCCCTGGAACATCTGTTCAATACCTCAGTCTAAGGAACCTTACGAATAAATCAGGATATTCAGCAGGGTATACCCTGACCAGAATTAGGCATTCATTTATTTGCATAGTGGGGTTTATCTATCCAACTATAGTATTTCTTTGTTGTAGTGATTTCATTCTTTCAAAATGTCTTTTTGGTATGTGGCAGATTGTGTTTTCCAAAAATGGCCTCAATGATATATCTCTTTGTCTTCTACGATGTGACCCTGTCACCTTCCTCCACCACCCCATAAAGGGCTGCAGACTATTTTTCCACCTCCTTGACAGGGCCGGGCAGGCCCTGTGACTGCTTTGATCAATAGAACAAGCAGAAGTGACACTGTGCCAGTTTCTGCTTCCTGCCTCTTGGAAGCCAGCTACCCTACAAGAATTACGGCTTCCCTGAGAATCCATATTCTGAGAAGACCATGGAAAAGCCCTGGAAGATAAGATGCTATAGAGAGAGAGAATAAAAGTGAGCAATAGGCCAAGGAGAATTAAGGTGGCAGATACATGTGCTGGGAAACAATGTTAGTATTTTCACAGTTCTACTCAGTCAGGGCTTATAAGCAAACATTACTAGGTGAGGGGTCTGCGGTGGGGTGGGGGGCAACAGGGAGCAACCCTAAAGAAAGAGACCTCCAGAGAGATTTAGAAATATACTCCCCAGGGTCATTTCTTTAGATTGCAAATGGTAATGGACCTAGAGACCTTCTCCTCTCCTCACAGAGATTTTTGTTTTTCTCTCTCTCACTCACTGTCTCTGTCTCCATCTCGGCAGAGGGGAGGAAAGGTAGCCGTGCCAGCTGTTTCTGTAAACTCCAATAATCCCTAATTTCAAGGTTCCTGTCCTTTGGTACAATCCCCTCTACACTCAGATTATATCTCACCCTCACTGTGTCATCCGGCGTGTCGTTGGGATACAGCGAGCTAGCTCTAGGATCATTGTGTGAGTAAGGAATCAGTCTGTTCTCTGATCTGGAAATCTCATGTTGCCTATAAACATCAATCAAAAAATGGAGATATAAAAACCTAACAATGTGAAGTGATTTTGGAAGTGGATCCTCCAGCCCCAACTGTCTCAGCTGCTACTACCTGGATGAGAGACAAACTGTGCAGCTGAGTCCTTTCCCAATATCTGACCCACAAAATCACGTACAAAATAAAATAGTTTTAAACCACTAAATTTTGGAGTAGTGCTTTACACAGGAACAAATAATTGGAAGACAACGGATCATTTGTTTAAATGTTATTTTTTCTATCGTCTTGTCAAAATATTCCTTTCTACCACTTATTTAAAAATATTGCATATTTTTGTATACTAATGACCACATTTACACATAAGAGAAATTTTGCTTTGCAATGGACCATTCAATTCTGCTTCGTCTATTTTATTTTCTAATTATATTCTAATTTTTCTTCCAACAGATACTTTTTGATATTTAATGTCTCCCTTCTCCTTTTTTAAAATTCCACAACTTCCTTTTTATGTATGCATGCATGTGTGAATGTTTGTATGTATGACTGTATAAAAGTATACATTCATTTATTCACATGTTTATGTATGTGTACATTTGTTTATTTATTAATAGAGTAATATGTATGCCTTGCCATTCCCAAGTAAATGTGAAGCAGCCTACAAAGAGATTACATATAGTATTTTGGCATATATTTATGAGTTCAGGGTGGAAACAGGGCCGTCTCTAAGTAATGAAACTAGATGCACACATATTTACATAAAATATCATTAAGCATGGGAATCTCCTAATAGAACCCAGAGAATAAATGGAACAACATAAATGTCAGTTGCCATCTTTTCCACATATGGAGCCTATATTATCCTGGTTACCTGGCCAATATCCCATTTCTACAGTTCTATTCCACTAGGGAAATGAATTTCCTAGGTTAAAAATGAAAATGAAACATTGTGAGCCTCATCAGTGAGTTTAGTGATGTTGGATTCTTGTCCTGACTCTGCTTGTCTTCCCCCAGAGACTTTGAGCAGACCTCATGAAAGTCACTTCAAAGTTTCTCATCTAAAAGCTAAGAGGAAGGTTTGTGCAGGAATAAAGTTCTATCATTCATGAATTTCCTTTCTGAGAGTAGCTTGATGGAAAAATAGAATGAACAAGAGCTGTCAATAGAAATGGATTCATTAGAAAGTGATAGAGAAGAAATGAGTGGGGAAAGACGAGGGAGGGGTGATATTTCATACCTTCACATTTTGTATTTCAACCTAGAGCTGAACTTGCGAAAGACTTATTCTCAAAATAGACAGTCCCCCTGACAGGAATCCAACGTTTTGCCTCAGTGAATGAAAATAGTACAAATGCCTGATGATCACCCGGGCGTTTAAGGGATAATTTTAAAGAAAGAAAGATATTTTGAATAGGGATGTTAGGAAATTTAAAACGGAAATGATGTCATAATTTGGGAAGACCTGCTTTCAGATGTTCTCAACCTTGGATTCATGAATCCATGATCTTCAAGTTGTCCATTAATCTCCTGAAATTGTATGCAAAATCATGTGATTGGTCATTTTTTGGGAGAAGCTTTATATATCTTTCATCAGATCCTCAAATAACCTGAGTAGGAAATGAAGACTCTCCATAGATTTCTTTAAAATAATTCAGTCACTGAGCATAAACATGGTCACCTTGGGGGAAGCTTTATCAATGGACCGCATCCCTTTGACCTCCATTTCCTAATGCTAAAGATCGAAAGATGCAACTGTAAAGCATGAACTTACTTTAAATTATTGATTATATAAACAGGCTTGTGCACGAAACAGACTAAATGGGAGTCATTAACCCACCCTAATCGTATGTCACTTTTGCTTCTCCTAGGAAAGCCAGGGGTTTTGATGCAATATCATACACATTGCTGCGCCAGTTGAAATAGCATAGAGAAAAGCCCCAATTCAGTGAAAATGTTGATTTACTATAGAGAGACCCAATCTTAGAAAGCATTTCTCTCCATTCTTGAGATAGGGATATGGCTGACAAATTTTGTTGATGAAATCTGCTGTCACATTAGTTATTGTTAAAATAAACAAATGAAAGGAGTTGCTGAAAATTTTTAAAGGAAAAAATTAGTTTAAAATTTCTTTTGTACAAAGTGTAAACACTGACCCCAGATTTCAATGATTGGATATACACATTTAATATTAGGATGCTTTTTAGAAGGGCAAATTTCTCTAGAAAAAATTAGTGACTTTTTCCGAGCAAATCCCAAATAAAGTCCAATTTGAGTTATTGGTCTCGTCACAAAAATAACAAATTAGCTTTTAATATGTAATAATAAGCATGCTTTTGCAAGGCAAATGGGGGATAACTATATTATGTGCTTAAACAGTTAATACATTTTCAGTAAAGACACTGATCCCACTAACAGCCCAGCCAACCACTATTAATTATAGAGAATTACTTGGCTATTTTAATAAGGCCATGTTGTTAGGTTCAATATTTCTCGTCTAGGCTAAACAGTACAAATGCCACCTGGGTACAGAGAATTTTAGACTTTTATTACTTGATTAGAATAAATAGATATTTTGCCTCATCTGTTCTTTTTTATCGTGATCGAATTTTTGCTTGCGGGAACCTTTCATTTACCTCATTTTCTTTCATAACTTCAGAACAAAAGCAAAGTTGTTTTGCGTGTAATGTTTTCCTGTAAAGTAATATTATTACTCCATCAGCACTCAGTGGGCAAACATATTTTTCAACATTCCTCTTTTAATTAACTTGTCTTACAAACAAAGGCTACCAGATGAACACAATTTATCCACAGCATGTATTTTCAGCTAGGAGGCAGATAATTATTGCTCACTGCAGAAATAATGTTCTCCTACTTGCTCATGTAAAACAAACTTTAAATGTCATTTTACAGCAATAAAGATTACATAGCACAGGGCTGTCTTAAGAGAGGACAATTACCCCGAGAAACTTCTCATTAACCTGAAGGTCAGGGGTGAGAGATGATCATCAGCTCTGGCTAACACAAACCTAAATTGCCCTACTCTAAACGTAATGTCCTCATAATCACGAAAGTGGCGACAGTAAAGACGAAACAGTTATTGTGATACATTTCTATGTGGAATTATACATTGCAGAATGTGACTTGGTACCTGCAACCTTGCCCCTCCGTCTGGGGACCAGAGTAAAGCAGTGCAGTGTTACACGGAATAAAGAGGCTCTGGGAGCAAATTGCCTCCTTTAATAAACTAGTGGCAGCTCGGCAACATTTAAATGTATTGTTTCAATTAATCACAGCAATTGCAAAGTGATCCTTAAGCATTAAGAGAAAATTGTGCTTTCAAACTGAGCGCCTCGGGTCTGCCAACCGTGCTCAGCTGTGCTATGGCATTTCAGCTATGTACATGAGAGCAGGAAGCACTAGAGAAAATCATGCTTACTCATTTTTAAGCTGTAAATTAATTTTCTAAGCTGTGAAGTTCTTAAGCCTCTTTTGTAAAGCTGGGTCTTCTGGTTTCTTAATCTAATCATCTAACCTTCCCCTAAAGTACAGAAGAATACTTTTGTTTGCATTAAGTCCCAACCAGATAAGTTGTGAAAGGAAATATCCTGCTTATTTAATTCTAATACTCCCTATACCATAAGACAAAGGTAATTTTAGTCATAGTTTTCCGGGGGAACATGAAGAAAGAAGGAAAAAAACTACACATTGATTACTGTTCTGCTGAAAGTTTAGTGTCAAACCACTCGTGTTTTATGGAAGCTTGGGAGAACCTGATGTTGTCTAGAAGGAGTCCGGTCAGACGGAAGATTCTAAAAACTGCAAAGGTTGCCAAACTTTCTGAGAGGGGGTTACACATCAATGTGAACAGGAGACATGCAGCTCCTACAGGCAGGTCACACGATCTGTTGGCCAATGTAAAGGCCGTCTAGAGGATATGGACTGGTCTATTTAACTTACAACAGAAACAAAGCACCTCTTGGCGCAATGAGAAGCCTGGAAAAAGAAAATCATAAAGTTGATTAGCACATCCTGGAGAAAGATAATCTTCTTGGCTGAAAAAAGGCGGAGAAAAAGGATAGAGAGATACTTTGCGGTTAATGTGAAATTGGCAGTCACCCTGGAAAGAAAATGAGAAAAAGCCCTAAAATTGGCCTTGGGCCTTAGGTTATTTTGAAAGGCAATTCACTTATCAGAGTTGGCATTTTTTGTTCTTCTGCTTGAAATCATAACTAGTAGGAAAAGCATTTTAAAATGAGCTCCTAAAGAATATTCATTTGGTTGTTTTACGTGAAAAAAGGGTTCAATTGAGTAAAGGTCAGACTGATTAACTGTAAACACACTCTTAAACCATAAACACCTTGATAAACAACAGGAATCTGAGAATGGGGATGTTTTTATCCTAAAGAGTCCTATGAGTAAAAAGGAACGAGGGCAGAAAACAGTATTAAGCTGAGGACACACCTATCGTGGTTTACAACTTCATCAATCGGTCCTGGTTTCAGAAGATTTTCAAATATTAAAGGCATTAAAGATACATGTCTCCTCCCCTTCCTTTTTAACAGCAAATGATGAATGGTTTAAGGTAGTAATTAGGTCTGCTTTTTAAACTATAAGAAAGACTTTCTTTTTTTTAGACTTAGAAAACTGACTTCTGCAGGATGACATAAGAAAGTAAGAAGTATAGCCTTGAAATGAATGAAGAGGGAGAGGTCCTACAGAAATACAATAGAGAATTTGCCCCAGAACTACATTACAATGCAATGTAATTTGACCAGGTTCTTCCTTTGAGACTAACTTTGTTGTTCCAGGCCATCCCGTTGATGATTAGTTGATTTCCATACTGGTTTGTGCTGGTCAGGTGAAAAGAAGTGACTAGCAGGAGAATCCATCTGGTTCTACTTGACACGCGTATAGGTTAACTATGACTACCCATCAGTACTATACCATCTGATTAACCTAATTTATGTTCATGAAAAATGGGGGAAATTCAAGTCAGGGAAGTAAAGGCAGAGCAGATGATTTCGTTTTGGGGGCCTGTGGTGGTGTGTGCATGAGCCCTCCCTCAGCAAGCATCAAACATGCTCCTTGGCCTCATGGTCCAGAGGCCAGGGGCACGCAGAGCTCGCTGTTCTACTCTGACCTTTCCCAAAAGGGAGAAGGAGCAGTTTACAAAGGCAGTCTAGTCCCTTCCAAACATTCTGGTTGTTTCTAAATTCCACCCTACTTTAACTGTTGTGGATGAAAAAATAATTCCTACTTTACACAGAGTTATAAAATAAAGACTTTTTTAACACACAAAATTTGAAGTAAATCTTCTGAGTTTTTACATAACTTTGAATGAAACGTAGTAAATTAAATGTTTAGTAAAATGTTCCATGTTGCTTTATTTTAATTTCTTATTGATCTGTTTTAGCCACCTTTGGAAATAATTTCAATGAAAGTAAGAATATGAGGCTAAATCCTATGGAAACATCTTATTTAAATTTAAGATAAGCAACATAGAATTTCATGGAGAAATAATTATAAAAATATTTCTATCGCTGTCTTCACACATTACACATAAAATACTATTATTGATTTAAAAATATAAGGCATGCAATTTGATGAGACACTAGAATGTATCCGGGAGTGAAGAAAACTAAAGGTAATCCAAGCACATCTTTGAGCCAGTTTTGATTAAGCACATCTCTACATATCTAACGCACATTTTTACTCCACTTCTTTATCTAAATTTTCCAAGATATCTTTGAATGCTATAGGATGGGCTGAATCTTTCCACTCTTAGGTTAGGATACACTGAAATAATTTCTCATGGAAACAAACTTTTTCTCCTACCTAGGGAGGACAAAAAGGAAATTATTTAACTAAACGGTGGACGACAGAGAGAAAGCATGAAACTCGACCAGATAACACCATCCCGCGGTCATCTCCTGCAGCTCACACTCAGGATTGGTTGGGAAGTTGTGTGCTTCAGTTGTCTGATGATCAATTCTGCTGTGCTTCTGCATTTAGGGGGAAAAATGACTGACAGCCAGCAAGGAAAGAGAGGCTCAGATGTCTGCATGCTTGTTTGTTTGGTTCTTCAATAGTGCTTTTTTAATTTCACACAAAGAAATTTCCTTAGTTAACAGAACAATTTGAAAGAAAGACTAAAAATAAATTAATTTGATTAATAATACTTGATTAAGTTACCCCCATAAGCATAAATAAACAATGCTTTAGCTGATTATATTTCACTGGGAATGAAAAGCATTCTTTCTTTTTCTTCCTTCCTGTTTTCCTTCCTTTGTTACTTCCTCCTTTTCTTTCCTTTTATCCTTCGTTTCTTCCTCTCCTACTCTCCCTTGGAATAATTTAAAGTTAGCATACTCAAAACGGAGAGCAGCACAGTATATATTTACATTTAAATTAAAAAGGAAAGCAGATTGGCTTGCCCACAAAGTAATAGGGGGAGGCAAGAAGGTTTTCTTCTTTCCTAGTTAAAGATAATTTTCAAATTTCATGAATATTTGAGATATTTAAGTTCATAGATCTGTCCATTTCGTTATTGTGTTTTTATACACTCAGGAATCAGTGTTTTAAATACATATATATTGTGATTTTATTTAGCGTTTTATTATTTTTGAAACTTGGAACAATAACATAATAATAATAAAGAAATGACTAAGGAGTCATCAAGCACAGGATACTGTGAACATTCTATTAATTAAAGTTACACATTATAACATTAAAGTAGCAAAATTATTTTAGTCGATTCTGGCTGCTACGCAAAAATACCATTGACTTGTTGACTTAAACAACAAACAGTTGTTGCTCACAGCTCTGGAGGCTGGGAAGTCCAAGATCAGGATGCCTTGGTCTGATTCTAGGGAGAGCCCTCCTACCGGTTTTCTCATGTGGTGGGAGGAGTCAAGATCTTTCCCATCCTTTTTTTATAAAGTTATTAATCCCATCACGAGGGCTCCATCCTCGTGAGCTAGGCTAACTCTAACTACTTCCCAAAGGCCCCACCCCCCAATATCATCACACTGGCAATTACAGTTTCAACATACGAATTTTAGGGGAACAGAAACATTCAGTCTATAGCACAAATATTCCCAGAAAATTGATTAAAAAGTTGTAGCGAGTAATTATTATTTTTCGCTTCTATTGTACCATTTCCATTCTTCTAGCAACGGTCTATATATTCTTCTGTGCATTTCTCCCTACCCAATCCCAGATCATACATTTCTGGTGAGGTTATGCCAGCAACTACAGGAATGGCCATATGATATAGACCCAGATCAATCAGCATATCCTATATTTTTGGCCACAGCCAAAATAGAATCTGTGACGGGCGTGTGCCCATTGTGGGTATGCAAGTACATAGTCCTACTGGGTTAGACCTGAGAAGAGGTAGGAGCAGTTGCTGTATGTTACCATGATGTGTAACTTGGTACTCTGCCTAAGAGTAGAGCCTGTTCAGATAAAGTGGAAAACAGAGATGGAGACAGAGCAACTGGGCCTGATGGTCTCACTGAGCTCCTGTCTTCTTGCCCGAAGCTGGCTAACCCATTAGGTCATATAACTGCCTTTCTGGTAGTATGACCTAATAAATTCTCTTTTTTGCTAAAATCATTTTGAATTTGTCAGTCATTTGCCACTTACAGAATTCCAATTGATAAGGTTGATTATTTACCCAGTCCACATCATCACTTTTGGATTGACTCATTCTGCGTCACACCAGTCAAGGACTGAGAGATATTAAAAATAACATTTCGGACCTTTACAATGTTCTTTTCTTTGAAATGCTGAAAAAAATATTCCTTTTGAGAATGGTTCATTGACAATGTTTCAGGATTGTGTTTAGTCCTTTGATTTTTAAACTTGTAAGGAGTTCGGGGGGAGATTGTTTTCTAAGGCTTTAAAGAAAAAAGCTTTATAGTTTTTGATATGTTTTTTGCCTCTTGAAATGTGGTGACTATCAGCTAATGCTGGGCTTTTCCTCCTGTGGCCCCTTCTATAGGAATGGACTTTTAATGTATATTATGAACCCTGTAAGCTTTCCGTAGGCAGGAATGAATCCTACATTGTCCAGTATTCTTTTATACAAGGTATCCACCAGGCCTTTTAGAGATTATCAAAAAGTTCTTCTTAGCCATTCTTTCTCATCAAGGTCAATATAGGAAATTAAAATAAAGAAAAGTATCAATGATATTTTTATCTGTCCAAATATAATGCCAAATTACTTGATTTATTTTATTAATTGTACTAGTAATTTTTTTAATTGAATTTAACTATATGGCTGATATGTTTTGCATTATCCAGACATAGCCATAATTTTTCTATTTGATTTTCTTCATAAATTTTTTGGAAATATCAGAATTCCAATATCAAATCTCTGTTTGAACTTTCTGTTTTTCTCTCTCCTTAAGAAAAAGTGAGCTCGAAATAGAATGATTTAAAAATGAAATTCAAATAGAGGAAACTATAAACTAAGAAAAAAAAGCCTCAGTCTGTTCGATAACTCCTAAGACCAGCATTCCTAATTTTAAAATGACTGATTCTAGGGCTTCTTGGTTTCTCCTCAGCTAGTAACACAAATCTGTGCATAGTATAAGTGTTTAATAAAGACTGATAAATCCTACAGAAGATAACAAGACATAGAAACAGGATGCCCATGAGTTAGAAATTCATGGTCCCACAGCTCCAGAGTCAGCTTCTCTATCAAGCTTCTTCCTTCGCACCTGTAAGAGAATTAGACAATAATTCTTTCTTTCTGGCTATTATTAGTTGGAAATAATTCTAGCAGTTGTGCATGCTGCTGCATCACACTCCTTTATAAGAGCTCTTTCTTCCCTCTTGACTGTAAACATTTCGAGGCCAGCCACAATCAAATATCTTACTTTCTTGCTATGCCACCTTCCTGGAGCTGGCGGTCTTTAATGTCAGTGGAATAAATGGATACATGCTACTTCTCCCTTTCCGTGACATGGATGCATTTGTATACCCACGTCCCCTTGCCCGGAAGACATACCTCCCTCTCATTCCTCACCTAGATAACTCTTCCTGTCCGTCCTCCAGACCATGGCTCAAGTGTCATTTCCTCAATGAGAGACTGCCTCTAAAATCCAATGTCTCCCTCATAGTGTTCTTTTTTAAAGAACTCTTTCCTTATAGAGCTATCACAATTTGTAAAAATATATGTAAGTCTGGATTTACTTATTTTATGTTTTCTCTTCCATTTATAATGCTTGCTCTGTACAGAGCTGGAACATGATATGTGTATGTGTGTGTATGTTTGTATGTGTGTTCTCAGGACTCAGCCCAGCTTAGAAATCAGTTACTCTTAATATATAGTTCATTTATGAATTAAATTAATAAAATGAGTGATTTAGAAAGGTAAATGAAGAGCTTTTTGATTTAAGACATATTGGGCTTTAATAGGTACCCCTTCAGCACTCTTCACGAAGGAAAACCATTAAGCATAAAAGGGAAAGAAAAGCCTTTGTGCACATAGCTAATGCATCCTTTAGACCTTCTCAGAAATGAAAAATCAAGGTCAAAAGCAGAAGAGAATGTCTGAATGTATTATTAAAGACAGTTTTGAGGACCTTTCATAACCTTTCTTTACAAGGAACCAGCTGCCTTACTCAAGAATGACAATATGATTTAAATAATAAAAACGATGTCTATTCAGTTTACCTTTTAGTTACTGTCAAGGAGCACTGTGGCTCGGCATCAGTGATTTTTACAAAACCCCCTTTGTGTTTCATCCAAGACTGGGTTTGTAACAAAGGCTAATGCATCGAAAGCCAATTTCTCTCATTCCCATTTTAGAGCTGTGGAAGGGCATGCCCACATGGAGCAAGGCAAGGGAGGAAATGTATCCTGAGGGAGGGCCCCAAGTGCAGAGATCAGAGGGGTGAAAGAACTTTGGGAGAACAGTTAAAATGAGGACCTGTATATCCTAGGCACTTTAGAGAAGGTAATTTTCGCAAAGACTGAAGACTAGTTGCTTTTCTTTTTCTCTTTAGTAACAGAACTTGGGGGGTGGCTGGGGGGGGCTCACTATAGCCTAGAACAAAAGACTACATTTTCTAGCCTTCCTTGCAACTGGATGTGTAGTCTTTTCTCTAAGTTCTGGCCATCGATATCTAAGTGGGAGGGTGTGGGACTGGTTTCAGATGGGAAGAGGCCCCTTTTGCCCCAGGGCATTTTATGCTTCTCCGTGCCTGCATACCAACCCTGGACTGACTGCTTCCTTCTAGATCTCTAGACTACTTTTACGTGAGAGATAAACTTCCATCTCTTTTATGCAGCTAAATCTAAGACCAACCAATATCATGATAAGGAAAAAGAAGAAAGACAGGGCCTCTGATCTTCTGGAACTTAAAGGCTAGTCAGAAACTATTTTGTCTTTAGAATGTAAATTTCCTCAATTTAGTGAAAATCAGACCCAGTAATTACATAAAGAGTTACTATCTACTGAGTAAAACTGAACATAAATACTCTGCTAAACACTCTTAAGAAGTGAATCAGTCATTCGATATTTCCTCTATGAATTCAAAATCTAATGCTCAATTCACTCGTTCATTCTTTGAAGGCACAGAGATCTTTCCTTTTCCCACCATCGCCCAGATGCTCATTTTAAACTGCAGTTCTTATCAGTGTTTGAGGCACTATGATTGGATAAGAGTTGATTTGAAGTAAATCATTCTATCACCTTATATTTTTTCCTCAAAATTCCTGACACATTTAACTACATTTGTTGGCTCGATTCATAATATAGAAGCTGTTTCATATTACTTTTGTAACGTGTCTTCTGAACTATAAACTACTTACAGAAAATAGCCATGCATAGTTTGACTTTGAGGTTATCACAGAATTTGTTGTTTTTAGGTATTGATAATATTTTAAAAATAAATTAATAAGGGTATGATGCAGAAGAAATAGTTTTTTTTTCTTTTTGGTAATCAGAATATGAGTATATGTCTCAATAATGTCTCTTATTTCTTCCATTATTTTGTATGTTTAAACTTTGCCCTACATGCTTTCTCATTTCTAGATGGGTTGTAACATGCCCTGTAAACTCCAAGAGTTTCTGAGTAAATCAGGTGAGAGAACATATATAAAATTCAGGCTTATGTTGTGAAAAGTGCCCGGGATCTAGAATTACACAGTCCTAAGTCTGTATCCTGACTCAGCCACTTAATGCTACCGATTGAATGACTTGGAAAACGAAGTACCTGAGCTTCAATTTCTCCTTCTATAAAATAGCAATATTAGCACACGGCTGATAGAGTTGTTGTGATGTCTCTGTCCTCCTCTTCGCCTTCTTGCCTCTCTGCTGGCTCCATTCTCAACAGTCTTCTGCAATATAGTAGTAAATGGTGACCACTACATCTCCAGACAGTCAGCTAACATTTCTAGGCAAAAGACAATTCCACTCTTCTGATTGTTTCAAGAAAATTGAATAGCATGGCTCTCATTAGGCTGGCTTAATTAGGCATCTATCCCAGATTCCATCACTCTGTTTAAGGGAGGGGGTGTTCTGATTGGCTAGGCCAGATATAGAAACTGACATGTGACTGACATCATCCTCAACCAAACAATGAGAAAGACTATTGGGGTAAGTCCAGTTTGCCAAAGGAAAGTCAAGTTCTGAAGTGCTATGGGATAGAAAGTCCACTGCAGTACTTTACTATGCTTACTTCAAACAATTCATCATTTTTTTTCAAAGCTAAAGTTGTTAAACTGAGCTTATGTCCTTTACTACCTTGCTTTAGCCTTTAACTTCTTTGAAATTTCTTTTCTGACAGATGTCAAGCAACTTTCCTCTTGATTGATTTTCTGCATGCTTTATCTCTCATCCATCTAGTCCCCATTTTCTCCTTTCACTCTAAGTCCAAAATGTCAAGTTTATTTCCTGAAAGCAAACATATATATTTTTAAGCACTTAATAATATGACCAGGATTCTGATTGTACTGTACCAGAAAATTCAATCTAATGTTAAGGTTAATTGATCACACTGTACAACAGATAAATGGATATTTCATTTATGCTGATTTGGCTTCATTAAGATCATTACTGTAATTTAACTTTTTAATAAGAACTACTCATGAAAATGGTAAAATACTAGATAATGTCTTCAAACTCTTTCATCCACTCTTTGTCTTTCCAAGAAATATAACTCATCTTCTTCTTGGTATTCAATTATAAGAATAACAAACTGTATGATATGAAGTTGATTCAATGGCCATGGAAAGGGTCTGCAATTTTTGAAATAGCTTCAACCTTACTTCTCAGAATGGGATGTTGATATATCATCTTATTAAATATTTAAACAGCAGGCACCTTTCTCTCTATTTCCAATTTCTAACTCCTGGTCAAATAGATGCTTCACAGGCCTCTCCCTACTTGATTTTATGAAGTATTTTACTCTGATGGCCATCATTTTCCTTATGTAACTCTCTTCAGTGTTTTCTATAACATTTACTCCCTTGGAGTTTTTCTTACCTTTTGTCCAATGATAAGCAAATATTATTCTTTTCACAAAAGAGGGTGGAAGCAAGTACCTCAATTCACACAAGGTATATTATTTTAATAATACACTAGCTCTCTAATTAGAGGTCAGTATTCTTTTTCTTAATCCCAAGGTTATCTATTAACACATTCAGAAAACATTTGAGAAAAACAGGGGCTGACATGGATTTCTGTATACACCAAGGACACACTGGCAGAAGTGAATACAAAATCAAAAGCCATACCCACTTTTACAAATACCAGATTTTTTCACATTCTATCCTGAACAGAAAGGGCCTTTTGGGAATCTAGCTGTGGTGGCAGCAGTCAGAATTACAGCCTAAATGCTCAGAGTTTCTCCTACATAATGAATAAAAATATATCAAGGCTCCAGTCTTGTCAAGTACCTTATCATATGTTTGACTTGGGAGAAAATACATTAACATACACTTGCAAAATTACTGTGAAGAGTTAAATAAAGCTAGTGCCAAAAAATCAATATACATTGGTTCAAATAAGAAATGGGTCAAATATAAGTTGGCTACATCAAGGAAACCTCCAAAGAAGTATTGGATTGTGATTGAAACTCTGTAAAGTGGGTAGAATTTTGAAAAGTAGAACTGGAAGGAGAGGTGAAGAATGGAAGTGTGTGGAATGAAAAAAGACATATATCCAATAAGATTTATATCATTCTAGGAAACAATAGGAAAGTTGATAAGAACACAGAAGGAAAATTCAAGAACTATGAATTGTTTTCATCTCCTACCTCTATTACAATGGTCAATGCTATGGATTGTATTATTGGTCAAAATATCTTCTGTCCCTACCTGGTTGCAGACTATACTTCTCTATTCTGTTGACATCATGCTTTGCGATGTGACTTATGGTACATCTCCATCCTGTTCACTTCAGAGTGGGTCATATGAATTGCTTCAGTTGATGACTTGGGAGTGGAAGTGAATTAATAACTTCCAAGCTAAATCTCAGCTAGTTTGGGTTTACCATGGTTCTCTTCTAACTCTTCTAAAAGACTAGCAGGATCTCTGATATAGGCTGCTTTGTCATAGAGCAGAGTTGTAGCTGACCAACAGTGGACATAAAATATGAAAAATAAGCTTTTGTGGTCAGAAGCCACAGATTTTTTGTGTTGTATGTTAGCCTCAACTGATTGTTAGAAATTTATCAAGAGATTCTCCAAGAAAGAAGTGGCTTGTGAGTGAGATCTTGAGAAATAGATAAAATTTCCACAAATAGAAATTATAAGATAATGTCAATAATATGAGAAAACAGAAACAACAAATGCATGCATTAATTTTTTCAGTGTAACGAGTAACAGACTTAGATAAAAACTTAGCTTTTTTCCTCACATTTCTTAAATTGTTGTCATCTGACTATTTATGAATAATGTTTTGAGCTAAAAATTCTACTTAAAAAAGAGCAATCAGTACTAATAATATTCCTCCTATCCAAGTTTTTGATAACCTTAGAATTCAGTAAAAAAGTAAAGAAACCAGTCATTATCTATAATTATTCACAAGTTAATTGTTCTGTATGGGATCAGAATTTGCCACTCCCAAATGTGTCTCCTTGGCTTGATTATTTTTATGAACAAAGGACTCAAAAAGAAACTTTGACCTTTCTCCTAACTGCCTAAAAAGATTTAAGATAGAAGGCCTCTTTCAGGAAGGAGCTATCACCATAGAGAACTATAATATAAAATAAACTAGATATGGCAGAGAGGGAGGAACATAACAAGGCCCATTTAATCAAAGTCCTCCTCATGTCCCATTGTCTTCGCAAGGTATGGCAAACATTTGTTTACCAAAGATTTGCTTTTCCATCTCCATGTGTTGCCTTCCTTCCCTTTGAAGCACCAAACCACTACCCTTAACATCCTCATTTGTCTTTAACTAAAGATGGTATTTTAAGGTGGTGGCTTGAGCCATTTTGGAGAGTGACTCAGTTTTCCTGGGTTTCTCCCACGTGTACATTTGATTAAGTTTGTTTGATTTTCTCCTGTTATTCTTTTTCACGTCAATTTAATTCTTAGACCAGCCAGAAGAACCTAGAGGATAGAGGAATATTTCTTCCTCCTCTACAGTTCTAAAACTTGAGGAATATGACGCAAAAGAGTTTGCAAGTGGCTTACTAATGATAAGCCATACACTTGAGAGCAACAAAGTTTTTAACCAGATGAATAGAACAGAAGATAATTATTTTAGAATGGTTGTGGAGGAAATTAGTCATGGTGGGAATCAGTAAAAGAATGACTCCAAGTGCTAAAGGAAAATATGACCGTAATCTCAGTACTGTGAAACTTGTGGATCTTTCCAAAGAGATTTATTTCTTTCAATTATAAAAATAATACATTCTGTGGTAAAAATTTAAAGAGGATAATAGGGTGTAGAGTGAAAAACAAAATTTCGCTGGACTGCAGCAGCCCTCCACCACTACATACACAAGCCTTTCTACTGCTCCTCCCACAATGTAAACACTGCAGTATTCTGGCCTGGTCCTGAGTCAAGATGAAACAACCATAAGTAGAAATCAGCTTTGGAGGCAAAGCTGGCCCTCATGCTTGAGCAGGGTAGTTTGACTGAGAGAAGCCCCAGAAATTATGGTTATCTGGGGCCCAAACTATGCTCAATGTGAAGTTCCTTTAAGGAGCCAAGTTATCAAGCAGAGGGACATTGTAGGTGACTGCCATCAGTCTTTTTTTGGTACAAAATTCAAGGTAGAGTGTATTATGTGGATCTTTATATGAGATCATTAGGTAACAGTTAAAAATGCTTTCCATTATAGTTCACTAAATATCCACTAAAAGTTCTATAAACACATTATATTATCCAGAAATATTGCATTTTCAGGAATGAAATTTTCTAAGATTAAAGTCTGGATGGACAACAACTAGAAATATTAGGGAACATGATTGAAGGGTTAAGTTAAAAATGTCCATGAAATCCTTCATTCTGGAACTCTTCAGCCAAAGTTAGCCTCTCTACCATTTGAATTTTGTGAGTATTCTCCTCATGGTTTTAACGGTATTGATAATATCTACGTAAGATTCTTAGTCTCTACTAAAGTGTTAACATTTGTATTTCAGACACCATGTCTCATATTTGTCTTCTTCAGCATAATTAGCACTGAGTTTTACCCATAGGAAATGTTCAATAAATGGTTCTATTAATAAACTTAGGGAAATTGAAGTTAAAACTGATAGATTTGATTCAAATTGCAAAAGCAATTAAATTATAAGAAATATGAACAGGCGTTGGGATATGATTTGAATGTATGGAGGATCAGTGAAGACCTTGACGTGGAAAGTAAAATCATTGACATTATTGCCAAAGTATTTATTTGGAAAAGAGAAATACTGGAGAGAGAAACTATATGGCGGGTAATACAATAATCTAGACTGGTGGCAGAGTTGATGAAAAGGCAGAAACTGAGTGAAAAGGCATATGAGGCTATTGAGCCCATAAATCCTGGGGATTGTTTTGTTCCTATTAAGAGCTGAACATAGTTCTAGGACATGATAGTTTAGAAATAAATATTTGTTAACTTTATATATGGATAACGTAGTTTCTGATGGAAAGGGTAGATAAGAAAAAATAGAAAGAAGTGATTTCAGGCTTCCTACCTGGTTACTTAGGAAATAACCCTCCATTAACAAAAATAAAGAAGTTAGAAAGTGCAATTTTAATATAGGGTTAAAGAATCACAAGATTACCTGCAAGTTACCCTTGAAACAATCCATTAGCAAAGGTTAGCAGGCAAGTGAAAGTTTGGGTCAGACTTAAGGGTCAAGTAAATATTAAATGTACAGGTCTGGGACCTTAATTTCAAATCAGAATCACCAACTACTTGTGTGATTGGAAGAAGGTCATTCAACTTCTCTGGACCTTATTTTCTTCCCCCATAAGGTGAAAGCATTATGTTTAGAGGATTTATAACAGTTCAGCCCTACAAAGATAATAATAATAAGTGAGGCTTGGTAATTTTTAGGGGTTAGTGGAAGAGCATAAACATTTCATTTGGATTATGGGTTTTAGAGTACTATCACCTGCTACTTTTGAAATATTGAGTGCCTAATCCATACTTAACCATTTTTTTTTTTAAAGATTTTATTTTTTCCTTTTTCTCCCCAAAGCCCCCTGGTACATAGTTGTGTATTAATTCGTTGTGGGTTCCTCTAGTTGTGGCATGTGGGACGCTGCCTCAGCGTGGTCTGACGAGCAGTGTTATGTCCGCGCCCAGGATTCGAACTAATGAAACACTGGGCCGCCTGCAGCGGAGCGTGCGAACTTAACCACTCGGCCACAGGGCCAGCCCCCATACTTAACCGTTTTTAATGGATTCAATCTTTAGATCTTGAGAAAATTTAACAGAATGAGAGTAACGAAGTCAGTATACTAAGAGAGAAATAATTCTTAAATGTGACTCCAAAGTTCTGATATTTCAGAATTTGGTGGAAATTGTATCTGTTACTTTCACAATTTCCTAGGCTTCCTTAGACACCAACTTGGAGTTAATCATTCCAGATTGAAAAGCTTTAATAATTCTAGTCTACTGTCAGTTAAGGTCCTCTTCCCTAATCTGATAATTTTTGTTCCTCTTCTCTAAACTGCCTCATTTACCAGGATGACTATTCTTCCAGAGTGCACCTGGATGCAAAATATGTTTTCTCTCAGGAGAAGATCATATTGTCTAAATTTCCTCTAATACCTTTCACGATGAGGCCAGAATTCATTGGGCATTATCAACCATGTGACATGTGATCCTTTCCTGGGTTGTAATTGTTACCTCTCATCACATCATGTTGGAAGACCAGTGTAGATTTTTTTTCTTGGAAAGTTTTTTTTGCATGCATTAAATTTTATATGCTATTTTTCTACTACTGAGTCATATAAACATCACAAATCTATAGTTTCTTATACCAGTTTAGTATTTTATTTCCCATAAAATACTACCACGAACCACGAACATAATATCTCATCAACTACCATTAGATAAGCAATCAGACAACCACAGTGTTTATTTTCAAAATGTCTTTTCTCAACATTTATTATATGCTATGTCTTCAAACAATATAGTTGCCTTTTGTACAGACAGGGTTGTAACATTAACCCCAGGAGGGGAAAAAAACACATCCACTAAACCATAGAACCCAAGTTCAATATACCCACTGAAATGGCTTATATGAAAATCAAAAATGGAATAAGCCGTTTTCAGAGTAGCTTGGCTTCATCTAACATCCTCTCAATAGCATTCCCTGACACCTCCAACCATATAAATATTATGAATAAAGTAAAAGGATAAAATGTCCTCAAGACAAGTGAAAGATATTAGACTCTAAGCTAACCTATGTCTTCAAGAAAGCTTCTAGCAGCAGTTTTCAGTCAACCTGGTGACTTTCTAAACATGAAAATGGAAAGAGATGACTATTTATCATGTCATGGCAGAAATGTCATAAGTATCCACACCACATTGTGTGTGCTCTCATTGCCATGTAACTTTGAAGCTCCTCTCATCAAGAAGTAGAATCCATTTCTCTACTCCTGGAATCCAGAGTGGTTTGTGAATTGTTTTGACCAGTAAGAATGAGGTGGAAGTGATAATGATCTAGTTCTAAGCCAAGGCTTCACGATATTCTTTCTCTTGAAATCCTGATGAACTACCTTGATAACAGGCCTGGGTTCCCCTGCTGGATCGGACATAAACCATCCCAGCCAAAGCCAACCTAGAGAAGCCAGGCCACAGCTGATCTGGCAGATAAGTGCAGACACCTAGAGAAAGCCAATCAAGACCAGAAAAATTAAGTTGAACCCAGACCAAATTGTCTTCCTGCGGTATTGTTAGTTAAATGGTTATTGTTTTAAGCCATCAAATTTTGGGAGGGTTATTACATAGTAGAAATTAACTGATTCAGTCATAATGCAAGTATCTGAAGTTATATTATAACTATTCTAACTCTTATAGAATCTTTTTGAAAATGGGTAAAACCATCCTCCTTGAATTATAGCTAAGTTGTTAAATCATAATTTTAAGAAGTATAGTAGAATTCAGAACTTTCAACAATTCCAGAATTGTTAAACTTTGACTTTTCCTTAGACAAAGTAATAAAAATAATTGTTAAAAGACCCCTATAATTGTTAGGTTTATAGCTAAACATTGTCTCTGCATCAAGTATGGCATTCTCTCTTTTTTATGGGCTGTGGAGACAGAGTCACAGTTTGAAGCCACGTTAGTCAGCAGATTTCTTACCTTTCCCCTTTCACTTCCTTCTCTTTTCAGTATATTTTGGATAGTTCATGAGTTGTTACATTGTTTCCCTAGTGTTTTAGTTTATAATTTTGATTTACATGAATCAGTTCCTAAACAGATCAAAATCTTTTGCTGGAACACATTTATTTCTAGATAAATCATTACATTCAATTACTCTGCATTTATATATGACATTTAAAAGACCTGAGAATGACTTTTCAATACACTTCCATGCAATCACTAAATATAATGCAGTAAATAACATGGAATATTCCAGTGGACAGAAAATATCAAGTCAAAAAGTTTAAGTACCTCACATATTTCTCCGAATCCTTATCCAGTTGGTCTGGCTGGTCATTATCTGTTTGGTAAAAATTCCCAAACAACTCATTAATATTTAAGAAGCTATCCAAATTATAAACTTCAAACAGCAGAATCTAAATGTCATTTATGCATAATTCAAAAGAACTTTGCAGAAAACTATCTTTGGATCACAATTGTTCTCTAATCCACCTCTTGAATTTCTACATAAGAATTCAATGCCAGCGCAATTCGAATCAATTCATTCATGGTTGATGTTAAAATCTCCTCTGTAAGGATAGTATGGCATAAACAAAACTTTGACTTTAACAAATGGGGAAATTGTAGAAGGTAAGAGTTGTTTTCTGTAAGCAAACTGCACAATTTTTCTATCATTTGGTGGTTGCTAAAATTATAAGGATAATCAAATTCTTACTAAAGTTATACCTGCAAATCTTCTTAAATGGTTTAAAATAAATTCTTTGTTCAAACCTGACGCAGTTCACTGTTAAAAGCTAATATGATTTGGTTTTTTTATTAGAATTGGCTTGACTTCCGAGATTAGTAAAATTCTCAAGCTGCCATTGACCCCAAAATAACTGGAAAAAGAAAATTATCTGAGGTCAGCATCGATCTTTTTCTACTTCTCTTGTTTCTCTATTTACCATTAGTTGCTGCTCAAGTCTAAAGAATATTGGTTACAGGACTGAGGTGAATAGTTTATTTATGTGTAGCCAATGTATTATCACATAATAAACTCAACATAGGAATAAAATATTTCCTTGTGATAGCATCAAAATGACTTTTTGCTTGACAAAGCGTAGTTACTACATAGTTTAGGAATACAGACAAGCTGTATAGTTGAATTCTTTGGAATTATAGACTATATTCCATATGAATCCAAAATAGAGTCACTATGATTAATGTTACCTCAATGAATACAAAATGAATGAATAATTACCCTCCACTTATTTTAAAGTATTACCTTCAGTATATAATTCACATGAGTTACATTCAATTCACAGTAATGTGAAGAGCTTAGTCTAAAGTGACAAAGGACAGGAAACTCAGAGTCAAAGCTGAAAGTATCTTAGAGTGTTGGTCTTATAGCACATATGGTAAAAACTATCTGTAGTATGAATTCACATATGGTAGGTCTTTGAATGGGTTTCATTTCCCTGAGGAAAGGGAGGTTTCCTGTGAGATAAAAGGAAGACACTCCTATATTATGCTTATTTGAAAAATGGCTATGTGTGAAATTTAAATGCATAATGTGTACCATATACTTCTGAAGATTCCTGTTAACCAATGGCATGCAAGCATGAACAGAAGTTAACAATATTCTCTAACCTCAGCTGTCAGTTCACCAAAATGTGCTGTAAAAAAGCAGAAAAGTATGGATGACTCAGCATAATCTGTCACTACAACTTGAAAAACAATCAGGACCCATAGTGAAAAGCAAGTACATGTTATCTAATTTCCAATATTTAAATGGACTTGGGATATCTCCCAGTCTCCAAATTTATTGCACAGTATAAGCTTGTGAAGTTTTGGGGAAAGCTCAAAATATTGTTACATTATAGATAGTTCATAAATTATTAAAAAATGTATGTAATCTACACTTTAAAAATATATACTACCAAGTATTTTATGCATTATTTTCAGTTATTTTAATATTTATTATTTTGACTTTGCATATGAAAGGTTTGGAGAAATGTATAAAGTTATAAGGGCTGAGCATAATGTGATATAGCATGATAAATATATACACACACATACACATATGTACATACAAAAATATTTTAGAAGAAAAATACTGTGTTAGCGGATAATGAACATAGTAATTCGTAAAAGAGCATTATGCAATCAGAACAGTATTCATATCTGTCATAAACTTTAAACTAGTGGAATTTGAGGAAATCTAGTTTAAATACCAATAAAGAAATGAACCGTAGATAAAAATATCTAAATGTATGAGATCTTGTATAATTTTCCATAACATAGCACGATCATACAATTTAAATGGGAAAAAAATTGACTTTTGAAATAAGAAATACCAATTTATTAACTGTTCATAATGTGCATCTAGCTCTGTAAATTATCATAAGCTTAAAAGACATATTACCTGGCAAAAAATGGACTAAAGCTAAAAGGAACTGGGCTGTGGGCAATTAAAAATGTTATTGACAATAAAACACAAAGCTCAGAACATGGATAGTTAATTTCTTAAGGTTATTAATGATATTTCCAATTAGATACAAAAAAAAAATAATTGTAAAAGGGTATATATAAATTAAAAGACTAGTAGAATATTAATAAACTTTATATTCTAATTTCAGGTTTAACAAAATTAGATAATAATAGAGAATTGGCAGTCTCTATGTAGCTATAGATTGTAGTTTGTGGTCACAATGTATGGTGAAATTTTGAGAATTAATAAACTATTGTCAATAAAATTAATTTGATGGCAACATAAAATTCTCAGATGAGACCAAACAAATCATCAAATATTAGATCAGAAAAGATCTTAGTTATCATCTGGCTCAATATTTTTTATGCATAGATACAGAAAGTGTGGCCCAGAGAAGCTAAGAAACGTATCCAAAGCCATAAACTAGTGAGTTTCAGAGCTGGATCCAGAACTGTTTTCTAGTGTACCAAGAGTCAATTTCCAGTAAATTTTACCACTATGTTACTCCAGCTTTGCCAATCACATGAATTGTGGATAAATAAATCCATTATATCATTCAACAAACATTTACTGCCCACTATGTCCCAGGCACTGTGCTGGGTACAGGACAGAACAATGAGCAAAACAAATACAGCAAGTGCCCATGTGCACATGCATTTTAATGAGTGTTACTTCATCTTAATGCCCAGGCGAACTTATGCTTTTCAGTGCCTCTGGAAGAGAAAGAAGATGGATACAGAAGAATCCTGATACAAAGAGGCTAACCACGTTAACTTAAGAATATGGGTGAGAATAAGGATATGTGCATTGTGTGTGCCTGTGTGCCTATGTGTGTAAAGAGACAGATACCTCAACACTGTTGGAAGTTACCATATTCGTCTTGAAAATAATGCATTACCTATGACCACTGTAACAGAGGATCATTGGCAGAAATGAATTCAGCTTAGTTTGGGGGCCAATTCTGGCTGTGTCATTGTCCAGTTCTGCCAGATGTAGCATTCCTTGCTCTTAGGAACAAAGCCACCCAGGCAAGATTTTAGTTGTCCCTTCAGAATCAACAAGTCCCCTAACTCTAGCCATGCAATGGACTACCTGACAAAATTCCTCATTTTTCTCATTTCACACAGAAGAAAACAAAACCAAAAACAAAAAAATCCATCTCATTTTCTTAACAGAAAATACTAAAATAAGGCTGCAGACATCCATCAGAATCGAATATTTGTTTTAAAATGATTTTCATAAAAATTAAGGTTATTTGATATAATTTTTGTGTTGTCTTTGGCTGTTCATTTTGATGAAATAAAACAAACGTTCAACCTTCATTTGAGTCGGTTATATATTTCTTTTTTTCTTTTTCCCCTCCCCAAAGCTCCAATGCATGGTCATATATTCAAGTTGTTAAGTCCTTCTAGTTTTTCTCTGTGAGCTAATACCACAGCATGGCTACTGACAGACAGGTGGTGTGGTTCGGCGACTGGGAAATGAACCCAGGCCACTGAAGTGGTGAGAGTGCCGAACTTTAACCACTAGGCCATCAGGGCTGGCTCTGAGTTGGTATATATATTTCTGCAGGAATATTTGTCATATTCTCCTTTGTATTAACTGTGGCTACTAAAAGTATCTTTAAAAAAAGCTAGTAAATTTGGGTTTTAATCTACTTCCTTGTGGTCAGGTAACTGACAGTTCTTCTTTCCAGAATCAATATTCTTTTCCATAGCCAAATTTGTTCAGAGATTGTCATCGATGGTTATAATGACCAAAATTAACTGACCAACGTTCCTGTGACAGGTTCATTTGGGAAGGGTAGTTGTTGAAACCACACAATAATTAGACCCAAATAAAATGTTTTGCCTTTGATTTATGAATTAAACCAGTCTCATACGGTCGTTACACAACATATTTATTACTGAAGTTAAGAAATTATATCATATTTATGCTTTGTAAAAAAAATGAAAGAAAACATCCTTACTAGTTTACATTTTCCCATTGCTGTAAATGTTAGAGACATTTATTTGAATGTGCTATCACGGGATGACATAAATCTACTCAGTGCATTTATTTGATTGATTGCACATCACCCAGTCAGATAAACATGTACCGCACGATCTCAGATTCAGATAAACACACTGCATTTATTTAAATGTCTTCACATTCATATTGGATTGAACATTCAAACGCATTTAAATCAGTCTCAGAAGTGACTCACTGATGCATTGTTAAAAGATGAACATGAGGCTTGCTAATTCCTGCAACCTGCATATTTACCCAAGGCTGTTATAAATGCAAAGGACCAAGTCTACACTAGAAGTACATTTGGGAAGAATGTGGCAGGAGATATCTCAGTGGGACTATGTTTGAAACATACTGTAATGCAGAGCAACATATCAGTTATTTCCAAAGAACCTAAAATCAATTTTATTAAAATTCCCTCAGAGGATGCGAACTAAGTATTGTAATACAAGAATCCGGTTTTGTAGAACCATATGCTTCCTCAAGAGATACCTAACAAGCTTAGGTAACAGTACATTGAAGTTCTCACCTACCTCACTTAACTCATGAGGCTCCTGACTAAATTAATACCTCCCACAGCAACCCACACACACATATGAAAAGAGGGTGTATAAGTGGACCATAAAATAAAATAGACTAAAACAAAAAGTGTAATGACATATGTGATGTATTACCTTAACTTTGAACATCTTTGGGAATTTTCGAACAGGTTTTAATAATCAGATATCATTATGGTAGATATTGAATTGCATACAGATTTTTGATAATATAAAAATTTTACTTGGTATCCTAATATACTGAAGAGAAAAAATATATGTTATGTAGTCTTATTCAAAAATAATGTCTATTAAAATATAATATTCAGGATTAACTTCTATTTTCTAAGTAGATTTTTTTCTTGACTCCAATTAGTGTGGTTTAGATGCACAGTCATTTTCAACCTTTTGTAAAGACTCTGTCCACTTGAAGGGTATGGCCAAATGGTTTCCCAAATGTAGTAGCTTCCAGTGGGGAATGCTCTGCCTTCCTAGGAGTTGGTATCAAACCATAGTTTAACAAATGCAATTTGCATGCACGTCTCCCCTTACTTTTTACAAAAAAGATAAAATTTTTCCCTTAGGTGCTTGAGCTGTCAAGCATCAGCATTTATCTAAATATGATAAGGGAAGGCTCTGAGATTCCACTAGCCGAGGTTGGCAAGAAGGTAAATGGGTAATTTTTCATGACACCTATTTCCTCTGCAGAGCTATCCAAGTATATTAGGGATTTCAAGTTTCTCTTAGCCGATTACCCAGGGCTGTTCTTGGGAATTAATCTCCCGGTGCTGTGGTTTTCTCTGATGCATTCTCATGGCTCAATCTCTACGCAGGCTAGTATGTTTATGATGGTGAGTGACACAAGAGGAAGCCACAAACCCTATCCCCAGTTTAGCAACAGCAGACGCGTAGAGCTCACTGATTGTTGGCATTCTTGCCCTCACCCTCCACCTCAGGGAATACTTTTTCCTGATTCCCACTATTTGGATCATACATATCTAGTACCATTGGAGAAAATAAAAATATTCTTCCTCCATCTAAAATAATAAGCTGTAATTCTCTGCTATGCATGTGAGTCAAAACAGCAATTAACTTCCAATACCTACTTTTGCCTCTGGGCCTATGGATCCCGGGGAGAGAAGAAAAGGCTGAGTCTCCCTGTGAGTGAGGTTGCCAGATTTAGCAAATAACAACACAGATGTCCAGTTAAATTTGACTTTCAGATCAGCAAAGATTGATTTTTTTTTAGTATATCTCACACAATATTTTATAAATACTTATATTAAAAAATAACCTGTTATTGATCTGAAATTCATATTCAAATATAACTGGCCACCCTGTATTTCATCTGGAAACTCTGTCTTCAGTTAAAAAGGAGAAGAAAACTACTTTTCTAATTATTTGTTGATAATTCTACAGAAAAGAGAGCAATTAGTGTTTCAAACATTCACCTTGTTATAATTGATGATGAAATTTATTGTGCAATTTGTCTCACTTTTCTGTAAGTTTTTGGTGATTGCAAATGCAATTTATACTCCAAGTCACCAATGTGCTAAATAGAATATTTGCTCCCACTTTTGGTTATCTTCCTTAACTTCAAAATGGCTGCCCAATGAAAATGAAAAAGCAACATCTATCCCATTGTGGTGGAGCCAAACAAAGCAGAGCAAGTCAAGGGCTTGGAGAGTATGGAAGACATTATAAGCCACCTCACAAACTTCTTCTTTAGCCATGATCAAAATTAGAGGAGAAACTCAGGTCTTGATGATATCTGAAGAGAAGTTTTGAGATAAAAGTTTCGTTAACATAAATATTTCGGTACTTCAAGGTACTTCTCTTTCACTCCTTTTCAGGAATAATAAAGACAAAAAAGTCAAGAGTATTTGCATTCCTGTGATTACAGTTGAATCATAACAGAGTACTAACCGGATACGGCAAGGTCTTACTTAAGTTAAATCATATTGTTGTAAAATGCAAGCCCTTTCTGAATGACTCCAAAGAAGAGTATAGCAGCTCTAGAAGACATTCCACTTTAAACTCAATTTTTTAAATTTAATATCTCAGAAAACAATTGATGGCAAATGCTAAATAGGAAGCATATATTTTTCATTCAAGATACAGAATACGCATATTAAAGGAAATTGAATCTTCACATTTATGCCATAAATGAGCTTAATAGGTTTCTATTATTTAATGACTATTATGTTTGCGTGTTCTTATTATCCAGAAAATTTTACGATCTCTGGGATTCACCAACTTGGACAAACTTCTCGAAATAAAGGGTAGACATTGAAATTCAGATTCAAAGATAGGGAGACCTTTATATTTTTACACATTATTTGCCTTTGAAATCACATTGACAGGCCTTAGAGTATTACCATTTTTGGAAACTCACTTGTTTATTGCAGAGTTAATAGTCTAAATAGTTGGCATCTATGGCAGACATTGTCCTGTCGCCCAACATTTATCCCTACACTCCTTCTTTGTTAACCAACACAATAGAGGCTGGAAACCTAACTGCTACATTGCTAAAACTCCCTTGCAGCTAGGAATAGGACTGTGACATATCTCACAAAAGTAAATAAATACATATAAAGAGATAACAACAACAGCAGCAACAATGATAACTACAACGTGCACACATACGCACATGTGAGCAAGCGCTTAGGCACATGTGAGTGTGTGCAAGTCAGCCAGGAGATTTGGGAGAATGTGATAAAAAGCCAGGATATGCTGATACTGCTCATCTTCTTTTTGTTCTGGATATGAAGACCACTCCTGGAACTGCAAACAGGCATCCATCCATTGACACGCAGCGATACTGGATCTTTCTAAGCCTCTGAGTCAAGTTTCTGAAACCAGGAGGCAAAAGCACTCCTAAATGATACAGACGTTATTTATTCATTTTTACATTTATGAAGTATGCAATATACACTATGTGCTATATATTTTACAGTATTCTTCATCTTGTTCTTCTCAGGCTTGCCATTTACTGACATCAAAACTGATGGTATTCTGATATATCAGCTGCGGTTTTCTATTTTATATTCTTAATCCCATCTCATTTGTTCTTCAGTACCATTGAGACCACTAGATTCCTCCACTTCCTTTCAAATTATCAGTCCCTCATGTCTCACTACTCAGGTCCTTTCTCCTTAATTCCTCTTCCCTCCTTCCTTTATCCAACCATAATCCTGCCTTAGATATATATATATATATATATATATATATAAAATCCACCTTTATTCATGCAGATTACTGTTGCATATATTTTAGTTTTTAATCTCCAAAATTTGATTAATTAATAATTACTCTGTAATGGGAATTTTGAGCAAGAGTCACAGTGTAAATTTTTAAGTGCGCTGAGATTGTAATTGCCGAGGGTGGGAAGAAGTCGTCACTGTGTGGACAATGACTGGACACTTGAGAGCAATGGCCACTCTCTAAATCGGGACTCCTCATTCCAAACAATCTGTACTTAAACTCTCAGGCCAAATACATGAAGGGGAGGAAACTCATTGTAAAGGAGTGGATGTGATGGGCTCTAAAGCTTCACTGAAGAGCAAAAAACAGGGAGAAGTTTGATTACAGAAAACTACACATGGTTCATCTTTCATATACCTCTACTGGCAGTCATGATTTTGGCCCATTCTCAGACATCTATGTCATGTTTTTAGATAAGAGAGGCTCTAATAAAATTAGAAATATCAAAGAGTTTTATTATCAGAGAAGCAGTAGAAGATTAGAGTGTACATGTTTTTGTGGCCTGAATACAACTGTTTAGATGCAGATGGATGAGGGTTCCTCTTATTTCATGGTAACTCTTAAAAGAGGGTAGATTGGGTGGGGAGCGGCATAAAACTGACAGGGACATGGGAGCAGGTAAGGATATGGAAACTGACAGGGACATGGGAATAGGTAAGGATGTGGTAGCATATTTGAGAATTTTGTGAGGGACATCAGCAACAGCTGTTTAGAGACCTGCCTAGAGGCATTCCAAGTGTTAACCAAAGGCTGTCAGTTTTCAAACACATGAGAAAACCCTTGAACAAGAGAAAAAGTATTCAGAGTTTGGAATTCTGATGACTGTCCTGCTGGTGGCAGAGCCACAGATGTCTTTTTGTGATTGTTACTATGATCCATCTACTCTGGTGTGGTCTGGGAAAAAGATACGCATCTATCTTACATATTTATTATGCTTCAGTAAGCAAGGTAATCATTTTTTATACATTAGCTCGTGCAATCCTTATAATAATCCCATGATATAGGCATTATCTTTATTGACATTTTGTAGACACGTAAGCCAAGATCAAAATGATTTAGAACTTCCACATGACACAAATTAGTTCTCTCTGTCTCTTACTCACATCTATTTGATAGACCCAAGGTATCTATTAAATCAATTTTGGAGCTTGGGTGATTTATGCTGTGTGACCCATCTACCACTTTTTTCAGATTTTGT
The DNA here is from genome assembly GCF_041296235.1 of Equus asinus. NCBI lineage: Eukaryota > Metazoa > Chordata > Mammalia > Perissodactyla > Equidae > Equus > Equus asinus. Next base: position 69,008,157 of record NC_091798.1, read on the forward strand.
GTTTTGATTCTTCTTTTCCTTCTTTCCCCCTCAATATCCCTACACATTATCTTCTGAGAAGCAGCTATAAAATTCTATGCTACTTTAGTCTTATCTCAAACGAATATATGTTTATTATAACTATGATATGTCTGAGAGGCCGAAATACTCACTTAGGTCTGGCTATACCTAAGTCTATACTTCAGTCTGGCTATACTTATTTGCTGCTATAGCTGAATTGTGGATACAAAAGAATGTTTTTATAGAGCCCAGATCATTTAATGAGTTACTACTAAGCCCTTAAATGTGTTTACCATTTTCCCCATTTTCGCTGACATTTTTCTCTAAGATGCTTTTTACAATCACTAAAATTGTTCATCAAGGTTTACAATTCACACTTCAAATAGCTTGCACATTCTTTTTATGCAGAAAAACAGATTATCACTCAGACCCAGGATATATAAAGTGAATGGAAATGGAATGTAAGTACAATTGTATTAGTTACCAGGCAAAGCTGTTTATGCAATGGGATGTCAAATAGGAGAACCAATTGTTCAAGACTCAGTTTCCGTCAAATATAATGTGCTAAAAACCATGGCATACTTTGATGCTATAAGACGATTTTTTCTGTTTCCAGCATGGACATAAATAAATATAGAAAGGGATTAATGATACTTTTTTAGTTATTATATGTGGAGATTCCAAACCAATAAAGCACTGAATTTCTGATAAGCACGGAATTACAGTATCTTCTCCATTTGCTTTAACAAGCAAAATGTGAAAAACTGAATAAAAGTCACATATAATCCAAATATCCTAAACATTTGGAACTAAAACTAAAATACCATGATTATTTTCTATCAGAGTATTTGACGTGAAATGAATCTAGTGATTCATCTTTGAATTCTTTTGCTCTAATACACGCTCAGATCATTTTTTCTTACATTCTCTCTCCTCATCCCCTTATTCCTACTTCCATATCAGAAACGACCAGAATAACCTCTGTGTGACCAAAGCCTAAATGATATCAGAGTAGGTTTCTCCTTCAAGATGTATCTTCATGTGCATGTGTGTGTTGACTTTGATTTTATTATTTCTGTATATTATAGAACTTTAAAAAAATTGATTAAAGGTAGCTTTGGTCAAATTGAAAATTAGTAATGAAAATGTAAATTACCTAATTCTTCAACTCAAATCAAAATCTTTTACTGATGAGGATAAGCTTGCTTTTAAAAAGAAAGCTGGACCACAACATATAAGGTAATTGTCTTTCTAAGAACTATGAGTAGAAACTAAAGAAAGTTTCCCACGAAATATTAGCATTTACCAGTAACCAAAAGGGCTTGGAGTTTATTTCAGTTTGACATCATTTTACTTGCTTCCTTGTATTTATATGCCCAGCAACTTTCATTAATTTTGAAGCTAGTAAAGTAGAGGATGACATTATGGGACCATGTATTGCCTGCATTTGTGCCATAGGAAGATTGCTCCCTCTCCCTGACTCACCCAAGACAAAGATCTTTAATAAACGTGTGTGATGACTGTAAACACACTTCTCCCTAGCCTCGTTTGTGATAGTTCAGAGATTCAAGCAATGCTGAAAACATTGCTGAACATTAAATTGGAGAGCTGAGCCACCTGCCTGAACAATAAAATTTGGGAAGATTTTTGAATACATAATTTGGGATTACTTTACCTGTGTAATTCTCAAAAAGGATTCTTAAATAGCAACTTTTGCTGAAAAACTGACTTTTGCAGGCATCCAAGTAAAAGATTCAAGCAATAAAACTCAGATTCGGAAATTAAAGAGTGGGTTCTATTGATAATATTTATGTATGTTAGAGTAAGAAGTTCTCCACAATGTTGTGATCATGCAAGTTTAAATGTAAGATTATTTATAAAACATCTTTAGATCAGATTACATGTAACTTGGCTTGTATAATTGCTCTGCTTAGCTTGTAGAAATAAATAAATGGTCTGCTTTAATTTCCAGGACTATGCAATGCACATCTACTCTAATTTCAAGGATGTGTGGTACATGCTCTGCCAGGGGAAAAGACTGTCTTAAGAATATTTTGTATAAAAGAAATTGAGAACGTAGCTTAGTAAATATTAAAATATTCCAAATTACATGATACCTTGATTTTGATAATAGTAGCTCATGGTGCTTTCTCTTTCCATGTGTTGACTTGCTCGATCCTCAAACACCCCTATGAAGTAGGAACTCTTACTGTTATTTTACAGATGAGGAAACAGAGACCCTGAGAAGTTAAACTCGCTCAAGCTCACATAGCAGGTAAGCAGCACAATTGGGATTTGAACTTCATTTGTAATAGTTCAGAGATTTCTTAACTACTGCTGAAAACTAAGGCAGAAAACACTGCTGCTTAACTTGGGGAGCTGAGCCACCTGCATGAATAATAAATTTGGGGCAATTTTGGAATACATGATTTGGGATTACATGAGACTAGGATTATGTAAACCAGTAAATCTGGCTCTTGAGTCTTCTCTATTAACCACTAAGCCATAAAGCACATCAAAAAATGAATTCTAGCAATTCTGTCTTCCTCAAAAGGTCCAGGGTTAGATGTTTCTAGAACCTGCTGTATTTTCAACAGCACAAATGAATGACCCTAAACTGAAGATATGCCAACTTTGTCGTCTATAAATAATCAGGAAAGCTACTTTATCATACAATTTCTCTTAAAGCTGTTTCTCAGAACTGTTCTTCGAAATGATGAACATTACACAATTGCTATCACTGTCAGTAACACAGTGGCTGCCACCTGGAGAAAATGTTAGATTCTGTCAGGAAGGGGTGGTGTATTAGCTTCTTCCGAAGGATTTGATCACGACTTCTAAGTGTTATTTCTAAGTATCACTTCTATGACAACAAGTTTTCAAGAGCTTATGAACATGGTCTTATGAGAAGGAAAACTAGCGCAGTTACATTTGGATCAAATCTTTGTACCAATAAACATGAAAGCAAGGAATAGGAATCTATTTTTTGTTCTGAAAAGATATTACCAGAACAAATCCCTTAGGTTTCTATGGAAATAATATGCTCACTCACATCTGATGGACTATATCAATTTTGTCAGTAATGAAAATTAATGATATAAAAATCTCTGTAGAACTACAAACATACCAAAACCAATAATATGAACTTTAATGAAACCAATTTGTATTGTTCCTTAATTATGTGTTAGGTAATATGCAAAGCACTGTTGGAATATCTCATTTAATCTTCATTGAAGCTGTTTGATATAAGTAGTAGTATTATTCCAATTTAAATATGAGCAAACCAAGGCAAGTGGAGTAGGATATCTTGCCCAGGGTTAAATTGCTAAGAAGTAGCAAAGATTGTATTAACATTCAGGTTTGACTGATTCTAGAGTCTATATGCTTAACCATCCCTAGGGGAATGATGAATAATGCTTTTAAATAAAACTATTCCAATAAAATCTTTCTTTCTTCTTTTTGGATGATTTTCTTGAAAATATAGCCATTTGTATCAGTAATTTTTATCAGTGAAAAATCAGTAATTTATCACTAATTATGCTGTATCACATATAATGATCACCAGTCAATGAAAACAAGTATAATGTTAAGATTTTCAAATAATTATCCCCGTCCTGGTAATTTAACAAAAGATCTCATAAAGCCAGAAAATTTATCATAATTTAATAAAACTCTAATAATAGGCTAAACATAGAATAAGCTTTGGGAAATTTCAGGCAGTGTCATACAGCCTCAATATATTAGGTTTCTAAGAAGCAGGTAAGAACCAGGAAATGAAACTTCCTTCTAAATTTGTTCTATCAGAGTACTTGGAATTCGACCCCATAGACTGCCATGTGTGAGTGACTTGTCCTCAAAGCAAGGCTAGAGGTTTAATCTTGTTTTGCTCTCCTGGATTCTACTGGGGTCTTTTGAAAAAGCAACATTTGCTTACACAAATTGAAGTCATGTTAAAAAATGGCAGTCCTCTGGGGTGTTGAGGATGAACCTTATAGCACCAAGAAGCTACTGACGGTGATTCCCCAAAACTGTTTGAATGCTCCGAATTCCATTTCACGGTTATCCCTGACCATCACAGTTCTGTGCTAGTTATTTGTAAAATATAGATTGCCAGATACTATCATTTCTGACAGTGGTTTTGCATTTACCTTAGTTGAGTTTGAGGAATTTGTAGACAGTAACCTTATCAAGGTTGTCATGACTACACTTTGTCACTCTTGAGCAAACTAAAAAGGTAGTCCAGAGTAATAAGTATGCCCTAAAGCAGATTTTTATAAAAGACTGGCCAAAGAACTTTGCCAGGATTCTGATCTGTCTTAAACTCTTGGAGCCAGTACTGTGAAAATTGCTAATGGATTGATGTCTCAATATTTGCCTTAGTTGTCTCCATTCAGGTTTTTAGGGGTTTCTACAGGACAAATGAGAAAGCAATATTCTCAGTGCAAGAAGAATAAAGTGCTATCGTCACTTTAATTAACCCTGCAGTGGTTCTTCCTGGAGTTACGTGACAGGAGTGGAACCAATAGGAGCTTGTGCTAACACTGGCAGCGGCCTCCGCCTCCTCCTCTTCTCTCTCTTTCTCCTTTTCTTTCTTCTGCTTACTGTTATTATCGTTATTATCATCATCATTATCTTTGCTTTATTATACCTCCTGAAGAAATGAGAACTAAACACAAAAGGAGCAATAATCTTCTCGGAGCCCTGTATGGCTAAAAAGGAATCACTTATTATTTCTCCATTCATCGCTGTAATACAGAGACAACATTGCAAAACACATCTTTCCACACTTCTCCAAACAATAGGGAGGGCCCTCAGTACCCTGCCAGTAGGGTGCACTCCACATCGTGACACGACATTGCAGCCCGTACCAGCCTTCCTAGAGGAGTGACTTTCATAGCATTTAGAAACCTTTGTAGCAATTTGACATTTCTGTGACATCCAAGTATGTGAACGTTTTTCTAGTAATCCATTTTTATTTTATCTTACAAAAATATTGGTTTCTGAGATGAGAAAAACAAAGTGTTGCTTCACTACAGATGGTTTGAGAAGCCCTACTAGAGCCTCCAAGCCAAGTACTGACCTATGAAGCTGGGTCCTTCACAGCTACTGACGCCAGCACACCCTGTGGGAGAGTGAGGATAGTCAGGAAGAGCTGCTTATAACGTTTCCCGGTTGGCCGGGGAAACTCTAAGGTTAAAGTTCTCTTCTTCAGCTTGTCTGGTGGTGTGGTTTTCATGGGAATGCGCATTGCAAGACAGAATAAAGTTGCTTTCTGAAAGCAAAGGTTAAATTTTCTTAGAGATTTAAGGTGAACCAGCATGATGGGGAGAGGTAATAGATATGGGGAGATGGGTAATATTAACATATAAAGGCAGAGTGAATGCACGTCCTGCAGTAGTTCTTGAAATTGAAAAGGTTCAACTGTTTGCAAATACTCTTACTAAATATATCTCTTTCAAAATTGATCAAATGACCAGAGTGAAAGGAAGAAATATATACCCAGAGTATTGACAGAATGTAAGCATTCTGAAGTCAGATTTGCACAGCTTTTTGCTCAAAGCTTACTGCAAGATTTGTGGAGAAAATAGGAATCATACAACTGCTAAACAACCCTGGGTTGACTCTCAGAGAATAAAATACATATTATTTCAAAGTTTAGTTTAGAAAGGAGTCATTGTAATATACAATGCTTGCTATTTGGAACCATAATGTCATATACCTTCAGTCTGGTTTTAGTAGAATTCAGTAGAAATTAAGAAACAGCAATAACAAAAAGTTGATATATGTTTACATCTCCATGGTAGACACTAGCTACAGAATTTGACTACTGACACCTGGAAGGACCGTATTAGAGTATGGTCAAAATACAACCGCTGTAATTTGTGCCAAAAACTTTGATTCAATACTTTCTGTTCTTTATTTTTCCACATTAAAGAGGACAAGTTTTTCTTAGAAGCCCTTTTCCTAAAGAAAAGAATTAAAATCAATAGGTGTTTAATTTCTCATGAGAAATGCTTTTAAAACTACAGGGTCAGCTCAGAGGATTAGGTCAGTCAAATATAAAAGAATATAAACTCCCGGAATCAAAGTTTAAAAAGCCCTATCAATGGAATTGTTCATTAGGTTCCCTGAGTCTAAATTAGAAAGTGGAACACAATCCTCAGAAATGAGACTAGAAAAAAGTTCTTAAAAGCAAAACTCCTGTGCTTACGAAAGAACAATTTTAAAAGAACATTCAGTTCTCTAATTCTTGACAAGTGTGCTCATTTTCACTTGCTTTAGATGGATGCCTTATAGGTTACAAATGATTTTACTCCTCAGAGAATTTTCAAAATACATGTGGACCCCATTATGCTATGATCCTCCTCCCATTCCATTAAAATAAAAGACGAAAAAGCATAACTAAAACCTTAGCAGTGAAACACAGAAACGTAAGATTAATTTTGAACTGTTTTTGTTAAAGCCTATCAAAACTAGCTGGTCAGCCTCAAACAGTAGGTAATTGTTCAATTGTTTGATTTTTTTCCGCAGCAAGGTACATTTGCATGCATACAATTAATATTCAAGGACAGCACTCAGTAAGCAATCCTAAATCTCAATTTGCAAATCTCAGTCTGAGTTAGATTTCTAGAAGACACAGCACAATTTGCAAGTCCTGTTTAGTGCTGGGTCACTAAATTTTTTTGTATGAATATGGATATCTATCTATGTCTATCTATATCTATATATCTATCCCTATACATATTAATACGAATATATGTATATAAAAATCAGTTTTCAAAGAAAATCTTAAAAATCATATCGTTTCATGTGATTTTAACTTAAAACGTTATGCTATTTTAAAAGCTCAGTATGAAAATTATCCCATATTAGTAAGTAGAGCTTATGCCAGAAATGGATTTTCTGAGTTTGTTTTGAACCTTATTTCTTTTAAGCTTTACACCTTTATAATCCCTTCTTTTCAATTCTACTTGTTTTGCCAGGACTTTAGGAGCTTATGACATCAAAATAAATAGCCCACAGAATTGAATAAAACTGAATAAAAATTTGAGCGTGTTTAAGGGCAGACAATCCTACAGCACAGGAAGAAGACAATACAATTTTCACGAAGAGGAATCATTTGCCACCTTTGGAAATTAGTTTGAAAGGCAATACTTAAAATCTAATCTAAATAAAAATCTCACTTATTTTTAACAGAAGATTTTAAATCACTGTATACATATCCTCATCAGTTCAAGGGCTTGGGAACAGATTTCTAAGAGCATCTGATCCTTTCTGTGTTCCACCACTTCAGCTTCCTTTTGTCTCAGACCCTGGTACTGCAGACTCTCTTGGTTATCCTTCAGATCCACGGCAGAACAGAAGCAGCAACAGCAGGACACTACTGTTGACGGGGAGTAATCAGTTGGAAAATGACAGTACTCTCTAGGTTAAAAGCAATTTGACACAGGCTAGGGAAGGATAAATGTTAAGGTCTTGCTTTCCAGCAATCTAGGAAAGGTCCAGAGTAGGATCAAAGAATAGATGAGTCACCCTAGGTTCCGATGTCAGGATGGGATGGGGTGTGCTATGGTTCTGAGGGGTTCATCGAATAATGGAAGAGAAAGAGAGCACCAGTGAAGGGGAAGATAGACTTACGCAGGGTGAGATTCATAGCATAATTCACCCACTCAACGCAAAAGTAGTTAAAACAGAATTTCTACAGTCTTGATATGCTTTCAAGCTTTCTAAATGATTCAAACACTTTGGATCATTCTAGATGGAAAAATGTTAAAGTTTTTGTCAAGCCTGCTGTGATTTCTTTTGGTGTGTAGACATAGTTTTCCGAACGCTCGTGTTAAAGATCTATCTGTTTTAAAACAGAAAAAAATGAACAAGAGAGGGGTAAAAAAAATCCATCAATCTGATCAATGCTGAACAAAAACCACCTCAACAAAAACATTCCTATCAGATCATTTTTCTCTAAGAATGGAGTTATTTATTTGCATTACTTTTTAAACTAGAATAGCCATCATGATTCTCAGCCAAATATGTTAGTCTTTTTTTTTTAACCTCTTCTCTCTGCTATTGTCAAAAGTGGCTGTAATCTCATGCAGATGAGATATTGATCTGTTGCCTATGTTCACTGAGCAGCCAAAGGGGAATCACATTACCAGCTACAAACTCCATCAATCATAGTCTCCTTAATAACCGCACTTAACCGATCTCTCTTGGCATTAACTTATATTGCATCCATGGCTGGCATCCAGGCCTCAAAAAGAAAAAGGTCCCTTTTGAAGGGTACGTTTGAGGCCATTATATATGATTTAAATAAAAGGTCTTAGGCTTTGCTCAGAACAGTAGGGCTTATTAAATTAATTAACTTAATTTAATCCAATTAATTTAGATTAAGTCTATAGAAATAGAAGAAAAAAAATTTGTGCTTGTTTATAAATACAGGATTATGTCCTTAGCACGCACATTAAATACATGTAATTGAAGCTTGAAAGTGTGCATGGGACGTGAAGGCATGCAGTTGGGTTGAATCCAGCTTATTAAATGTATCTCTTTTTATCCATCTTCCTCCCTCCCACATGTACATATTTGAAAAGTTACTACAACATAAAAACAGAGGGTAAAAAAAAGGAGGCAGAAAGCAGATAAAGGAGTAATAAAGTAATAATTATAACTAAAAATAAACTATCATTATTACTGTTGCAGGGACTAATGAGTTTTGTTTCAAGTCACATGCCTCCTTCATAGCATCAACTCAGTTGTTCTACTTCGCTACTGGCGGCCAGGCAGAACAGGAAATCAGATGGAGGAGGTAACAAGCAGAAAAAAGAGCAGCTCCTTCGCCCTAGGATTTTCTCTGGCTCTCTCATGGTCTAAAAATGCCACCTATCCAGAAATTAGCCCTGGAGGAAGAACTGTTCCTCCCGTCCCATCCCGCCCATACCCCCAACCTAGCTTTTCCACTCCCTTTGTTGCCTCTCAGAACACTTAGATTAGGTTCAAGTCCGTTTTCTCAAATTTCAACGGGCGTAAGATTTCCTTGGATAGATGATTAAAATACAGACTTAGGCTCCCCTCCATGCTGATTCAGAAGGCATTAGTGAGGTGAGGTGAACGGTAGGGTGTTTGTAACAAGTTCCAGGAAGTGGGGGTAGCGATCTGTAGAAAACTGTATGAGCAGTTCAGGTCAAGAATAGGAAGACGGAATTTTAGATGTTAGTGTCACTTGATTTACACCCAGAAGCTGTTAAATGTTGATTACTTAGCAGCAATAGGGAAGGGAATGTTATTTGATTTTCTCCATGTAAAATCTTATATAATGATAATTTCGACTCAGTAAAAACGAAGACAGAACCGATAAAAACTATGAATCAATGAATAAAAACGGAACAAATTGCTGACTCCAAGCTAAACCAAAATCCTTTTTTACGTGTGCGTGTGTGTGGTGGGCGGTGGTGGCGTATGCATGTAGCCAACCCAGATGATGAACAAAGCAGAATTTTGTTTATCAAACCACCCCTCTTTCAAAACGTACACACAAAAAATTTATATATTTTTAAACAAGCATGACAGATAATCAAATAGGAATTAAAACTGAGGGTCCCCAATTGCATTCCACAGAACACGAATCCACAGAAAATCAAATAATTAAAGTTCCTGTGTTCAAATTAGTGTGGGAAAAATTGCATTCTACCCCCTGCCCCATTCATGTTGTAATAGAGGAGACCTATAAATATTTATTGAATACAGACCTTCTAACTTTGTTTACCCTATATTAAAAATCACAAGAAAGTGTTGCTCTGGGAAGACAATTAAGACATGTTTTCTAAATTATACTGATGGTTATTCATTTTGAAACTTTACTTTAAAAATGGTTTCTTTAGGAGAAAAAAAACAGACATGTTTCCATGTATACAACAGTAATACATTGAAATTTACAAATTAGTAGAGCATGTACAGATGAACTTATATAAATGGATATATTGTATATCAAATATCACTTGTATGATAGAAAAAATAGAATATTTCTGGGATTGTTACTTATCATCACATCAGTAGACAAACAAAGGCTAATAATAAGTGTTCAAAATATTAAATAAATTAAACCATAAAAAAGACTTAAAGTAATGTGTTTTCCCTGTTGCTTTTGCTGGCTACATAGTTCATTATAGAAAATAAGAAGAGAAAAATATAGCGAGGCATTTGTAAATATTTGCTATATCCAGGCTCTTTCTTTAGGTGACAACCTCTCCATTGTTATAACATCATGCATATGACATAACATAACATACCTGTGCTCTAACATATTTGGTCACATATGTTCTTCCACGTAGGTGATAACGCACAATTTAACATGCTTGTGCTCTAGTTGGCTATACATCTGTCCTTGTATGTGGTGCCCCTGTATGCATATATGTGTATGTGTGTTTACTCCTCTTCTATGTCTAACATTAAAAGGCAGCATCATGCATAAAATCCAAATCTCTGAAACTTGGATTCTACTTGCCAGCACTGTTTCCCACATCAGAAATCCCTCCTGCCTCTTTCCTCTCTATTCGAATCCTACTCATCGTTCAAAGACGTTATCAGTTTTATCCTATGAAGCTTTTCTCAAGAATTCTACAGTGATCCCTGACCTCCACCCAATTTTGCTAGCCACATTGATACTTGATTATATTGAAAGTGTTACTTTTATTTGGTTAAATGTAGACTTGCCATAAAATTGCTCATTTTTTTTAAGACATAATGTTGAATGCTTTCCCTAATGTACTTTACTTTGTTACAAAAAGTGTATTTGCTATATGGCCGTCTTTCACCACTTATAATTCAGCACCGTGTATTTAGTGAATGCACATGAAATTGAAATATGTGGAGTGCAATAAACTTCACAAACTAAGATTTGGTATAATCCAGTGTTTAGGAGTCTATGTTCTGAAATCAGACTTTTGGGTACCCAAACTACATCTTTGTAGCTGCATGATCTCCAAGTTATTTAATTTCTCTGCACTTTAATTTTCTCACCTCGAAAATCAGATGATATTTGTGTGGAGAAGAATATATGAATTAGTGCAGCTAAAACATTTAGAAAAATAACTAATATATATTGAAAGCTTAATAAATGTTAGCTCTTGTTGCGGGTTAGATTTCTGGGGTAATAGATTCTAGAGAAGTTGGGCTGTGATGCAGTTTCAACCATGACATCAACCAACCCCATGCGGCACTCTGAAGCTGTCATGGCCTTTGGAGTAGTCCTTCGTTGCAGCTTGGGGACTGGGTCTTTGTACTCCTACATTGACCAGTTATTAGACTCAGGTTCCCCTGGGAGGGGATCATGACCTTGGATTAGGCAACTCTTTCTTGCCTAGGCTAGAGTGCTGCAGGGTGGCCATCCAGCAGAATTCCCGGGAGCTGAGGAAGAAGTCCTGCAGCCCTGCAGAGGGGTCTGGTGGGGGCAGACGTCCATCATAAGTGTTTCCTTCACTTCACCTCTTATTGTTATTGTTGTTGCTGCTTAAACAAATATAAATCGTGTTGTAACCAGCTTTCTAAATGTAAATTCTATAGAGATTTTAGAGGTGACAATGAACAGTAAGAACACAAAGAGTTCCTGTTTTCCTCTCCCATTTTTACACCCCTTCCATTTAGTGCTGATTTGCTCCGTATGCTCCTTCTACAAATGGTATGGGTGTGTAAGAAACCAGACATATTTTATTCTGGAGTATAATTTCAGCATATTTACTCAGCAGGGAGCTTTTGTTTCAGGTATCATTTAGAATCACTTTCCAATGATCATAAAAGTTATAGTTTTGTGTACTATTTCTGAAGAATTTGTACTTTTTTTCATGCAAAGAGATGGCCATAATTTCAGTGAGACCAAATTCAACATCGTCACTACAAACAAGTGCACTTTTTGTAAAGTCCAAGTATATTCAGTAGGCTTACTAATAAAAACTTGCCAATGAATTATAGAAGTGAAATAATTGGAAATGCTCTACTTTAAAATGCTATACAATTTTATAATTATTTTATCTGTTAAAAATCTGAGATGAAATGCCCTATAAAATATTTTAAAGGGTGGGTAACTAAAAGTTTTAGTGTTCTATTCCAGATTGAATGGCATAGCTCATAATACTTAGTATTCCAGTTGATAGGTGCTGCTGTTCCTATCAGGAACATATATATCTATGTAAACAATATGTCTGTGGGATTTAGAAATGCAAGTTTTCTTTGTTTCTGCTTTTTTTATTGTTTCTGATCCTAGTTGCTCCCTTAAACAATCTTATTCACAAATATACATACACACTATACACAATGCATGCAAATATTTGCATACAGACCTAGAAAAAAAGAGTAGTTATTTAAACAAAAAAGAGAGTCAAAACTTCATTTTATTAAATTCTGTTTAATGTTTGAAAATCTCTTCATTGTTGCAATTAAATCAAGGAGTGGATCAGGCTAGTTCTGTGCCTTTTATAGATATAGAAATAATATATGTGACAAATGCAGTAAAGGCCGAAGCCATTTTCTGAATAATTCAGTCCCCACCCCCCCCAAAAATGTTAGGCTAAAAAGATAGTCTTAGATAATTATCTCTTGTATAGAAAATGTTGCCTTAAATGTACTTAGAGGAATGTTTTAAGAGAAAAAAAGACCATAGACAAAATCTCAGCTCTGTCGCTCCCCACTTTGTGACCTTGTGGAAGTTATTTCTATCTGGGCATTTGTTTTTTTCATCTGTAAAATGGGGACAATTTCCAGTTTACCAGTCTCACAAGATTTATAAGAAGCTTAATGACGTCTGTTAAGGACTTGGCACATTTTCTGCAGTAGAAATTGTAAATGGCAAAGGATTGGTGGCTTCCATTTTGTGCATATTGACACAGAACTTTAATACAACTTCAACCCATGGAGCTTTGTGTGCTTTCTCTGTTAGAAATGACATTGACACTCAATTATGTTGTGTAAACATGTTTTGTTCTTAGAATTTGTCCACAGGCTCAAGGGATGGAGGGGTAAAAGTTTTGTGTGATGGGAATTGACCTTTTATTTTACAATTATCTTTCTCATTTAAATATTATACAGGGCTGAAATACTAAAGTGTACCCAACGAAGTCCATTTGATTATAAATACAAATGTATAAAAATGACTGATGTACAGTCATAGGCATTACCATCAAATGTACAATTATATAACAATTAAGAAAAGTCTGTTGTCACATTTTGAAATAGATGAATGACACGTAATTGTGTTGCTTAAATATTTTGTGGAGGAAGAATATTCTATAGAATAATAGACAATTTAATCGAGCTTTCTACCTAGGTGAACTCTGTGTTTCATCTCTCATGAAACCATCAAATCAAAAAACCTCTTATTCTATAAACTCAAAACCATTTTGAACTCTATAAAATTGAATAACCCATTCTACTTTTTATCTTTTAATTTGCATACCTACACAATAGTCCCTTTCTTATTCAATGCATTGATTTGGTACAATGAAGTTGCCCAGTCATCGTTATTTACATTTTGTATTTCAAACATCTTCATGTCATATAACAGAAATAGTCAGGTATTGTTTGAATTCACTTTTCCCCCTTTCCTTTGCTGGTGAACATTTTAAGTAACTTTTTCTACAACTGTTGTGCAGCAGGAAGCTTAATAGAGATGCTGTTTCCATAACAACAAATAGGATTTGAGCAAAAACACAATGCTCAGTGGTTACTGTTCTTCACAGCAGGTAAAAGCAGTTATTCAAAATTACAAGCAGCATGACATTGAAAAAAATAAATTAAAGCAAGGGGTGCTAAGAGTTCTGTTCCATATTTAGTACATGTTTAACTCATAAATGCTGGAGGGGGCAGCTGTAGGATCCATTCTCTGCGGCATTTCCCCTCATATCATGACCTAAAGTGAAGAATAGGCATGGACATTCATTTTTCAGATATTAAGAGTTTTGTAAGTCAAGGAAGCACCAACAAATAAGAAGGTAGAATACTTTCTAAATTGGCTCACTGCTTATATTAGATAGTTATTTATGTATAATTTCTAATTCTTATAGTTAAAAATATTTACCCATTTCCAAAATTACCCTTTATTTAATTTTGTTATTTTAATTTATTTAAGACTAAATAGGTATCTTTTAAATTGAAAAATTTCCTGAAGAAATTCCAAGATGTTGAAGAGTAAGGTAAGAAATATAATCTGACTGAAAGACTGCACTGTTTTCATAAATTACTTCAAAAGCCCCTTCTTAACCTATGATTCCATATCTCAGTTCTTATAATTGTTTATTTTTTGAAATGTGCATGCTTTGAGTGCTTATAGATCCATTTGCCTAGATAGAAAAATAAGGTTAGTCTTTTAAATTTGGAGGAGTATTAGAATAAAATGAAAATATAATTTAAAGGTATAGCAAAAAATAATTAGAACAGATTTTTTTTACAATATCAAATTCATAAAACGTGTGGGAAAGAACTTTATGAGTAGCAAATTGAAATACACCTCCAATAAGGAATCTCTTTGTTCATCACTCCTGAGGAAGGGGGATTCAACCCTACGATGAATTTCAAGAAATCAAATTTATTGCTCCTCACTATGTGCCTTTCCGTTCACAGACAGTTCTAATGGGCAGTTCTTTCTTACTTTAAACAAAGTAACTAATAAAGAAACTAAAATCTTCTTCCTTCTATTGTCTATTCACTAAAGATGGATACTGTGTTTTTAGTCTATGCTTTGTCTCCTGTTCTGTTTAGTTACAGGAAATTAAAGTAGCAACCGTCTATATGTCAATGGCCATGGGTTATTTATGAAGTGATCCACATATTGTTTGGTCCAATATCACCTCCCTCCTCATAATTTCCACATTATTTATTGTTGAGCATCGATAATGGAGCACAGTTTGATTTGCATTAAATTTTGAAGGTGTTTACTCCCTTCTTCATTAACTAATTTCCTTTAAAATGTGGATTGGGATCTTTTCATCTTTGTATCCCCAGAGAACCCATCACATCTTGCTTAAAGAAAGCATTCAGTGCCTTAAACTAGACTTACTAGCTGTTGAAAGCAATGGGTAGAAAATGATGAGGAGTAATGATTGGAAATCAAGGTGAACAGAGAAATGGCTCAGCTCTAATCCCCTGTGTAGACAGAATTCTAAGATGGTCCCTGTGATTTGTATTCCCTGGTATCCATACCTTTGTACAATCTCCTTTCTTTGAATGCAGGCAGAATCTGTGACTTACTTCCAACCAATAGAATATGGCAAAGGTGAAGGGATTTTGCAGATGTAATTAAATTCTCTAATTTGTGGACTTTGAGCTAATGAGAAGGGAGAATATCCTGGATCAACTGGTCTAATCAGGTGAGTCCTTTAAAAGATGATCCAGATCTTCTCTCAAGGAAGAGACTCTTCTTGTTTCTGCTGGCCTTGAAGGAGCAAACAGCTGTGATGTGAATTACCTATGGAGAAAGCCACATGGAACAAGACTACAGGGAGCCTCTAGGAGTTGAGGGCCTCAGTCCTATAGCCACAAGGAACTCTCTGCCAAAAAATAGGTGAGTTTGAATAAGTACTCCACACTTCAGGAAGGGCCACATCTTGACTGCAGCCCTGTGAGACTCTGAGCAGAGGACCTAGATACGCCAAACTAAGACTCCTGGTCCATGGAAACAGTGAAATAAAAAATGGGTGTTGTTTTGACTGCTGAGTTTGCAGTAATTGGTTATGCAACAAGAGAAAACTAATATAACCACCAAGGAAGTCCTGATAATACCATAGGGTTACCCTAGTTACGCAGTCAGAATTTTACATCATCAAGTAGGTAGAGGCACATTTGCCTGGGTCCAGCATAGCTCCCTATCTGATTCTACTCTCATGTACTTGGCAGTTGCAAAGGTGCATGGTATAAAATTGGATTGAATTGGTTAATAGCTGTAAAGCATTTTGAAAACAAAATAAGCCATTATAAAACGTAAGGAGGGGATTGCCTTCTCACATTATCATCAATCCTAACTATGCATTTTGAACTAGACTTTTCATGAAAATAAATGTATTCCTTTTTCCCCTCTTGTTTTACTGCTTTCTATCGTACATTTACCCAAAATATATTTGTTAAATAGATGCTGTATGTGTAAAAATGTGCTGAGTTTGTGGGTTGTCAAAGTGTGGTTAAAGAAGAGTTAGGAAACAATACCTCTGTAGAATTTAATTTAATTAAATATTATACAATATTATAAGGGCGTATAATTATCCAAAGAATGGCATCCAACCTGAAAACTCTCCCCCAATCAAGAAGACCCAGACCAAATGAATGATTGGAATGGTATGGTATCTAGGATTCATTCTAGTCAATTACACTTTTGGGAGAAATAAGAACTTTATTTTCATCTCCCTAATCAGAAGGCAATTTTATGCAACCTGTAGCTGTGTGACCTTGAGAAATGATGCTATCAACAATAATTTTTGATAAGCTAGAGTTTTTGTAGCAATGAACTTAGCCAAATTTGAAAATAAGGTTTAAATGAAAGTCAGATACAAATTAAAGGGACAAATTCAATCATTGTCCATTTGAATACATAGTGCTAAAAACTGCTTGCTAAACAGTGTATTTGAAGAGTGTACTTTTACTTCTTTTTCAAGTGTGGGCAAGGTGATTCACACCAATTTATTCACAGATGGGCTATTCACAGAACATTGTGAGAAAGTCAGGGGCACATTTCCAAAGCTCAAGCAAGTTCACTACATCAAAATAAAGATGGAAACTCTCAAATTAGAGGCTAATCAATAATAAAAATTTTGATTAATCAATTCTACCGTATATTCACTGTAGTGAGACACATACTTTTCCCAAAAGCAAGGAACAATGTGGTGTCCAATGGCTACCATCATAGATAAATTCTCTGTGCCTCGTTTAAGAAGCAAACTCAAGCAACATAGCAGTGTTCATACTCCTGCAAACAAGCTCAGTATGGAGGTTCCATAATTGCCCCCGAGCAGATAATTAGGCAATTAGAGCTGTTAAAAGTTGACAAAGCACCAAGCCTGGATGAATTATGTCCCTTATTTCTAGGAGGAGAAACAAGGGAACATACGAAGGCCTCCAACGAATCTGTTCAATACGCTCCTGAGGAAGAAAGTTGTGCCCAGAGGGCAAAAGGTGGGAGGTTTGACTTCTCTGCCCTCATCTCAGGGATTCCCGGGGGGATGAGGAGAGGACTTGTCGGAGATGTGAAAATCTCATATCATTTGCACAGATTATATTGAACACATTAATAAGGTGAAATTAACTTTGCAAAATATGTAATTGGGTAAAAACATGAGATGAAAATAAAACAATGGGACTAATGATTTAATTTCTGAAAAGCAGCTGATGCCTTGGCTCACATCAAACGTGCATCCAAAGCAAGCTAAGAAGCATATCAAGGAAAACAGGTTATTAAGAAGATTTCATTTTAAATGTGTGGGAAATACAACAAATTAAATTGAATTTTGCAAGTGAATAATACAAATTAGGAAGAGGGGCAAACCTAGCAGCCTTTGGCTCCTTGATCTACTTGTTAAATTCACGATGATTGGATACGACTTAAAATTATTACAGTTCCCCAAATTGACAAATGTAATTGCTGAGACGGATGAAAGAGAATATTGGGATGCTGCTTTGGATTCTGTTGGAAAGTACTTACGAATTGACAGATGGTGCATACATTTGGAGGTTGAGAAGGGTAAGAAGGTAATGAGACTGGGGACCAAAAACAATTACAGTGTCTTAAGCCTCAAATGCAGCATAATTGTGGCTGTAGAGTGTGCAAAACAATTGAGTTTAATGTATTCATAATGTTTGTCAGAAGTGCAAGAAACAAAACCTGGAGGTGTAGATAGAGCCTGAAAGCATAAATCAAAAGACTGCAGAACACTCTCCTCATTCAGTCACTAGAAAATTCAGGCAACAAATATTTATTGATGCAAAATGGATGAAAGTGAGCCACTGATGACTGTAGACACGACATTAACAAACATCAACACATACTGAACAAGAGGAAGTGGAAATCACCAACTGTTGAACTCTATTTGAACATGATTACAGAAAATAATGAAATTGAAATAATAATACTAAAAGTTTCAGTGATGGGATGAAGAATAAACTTGGCCTGCAT
Organism: Equus asinus; assembly: GCF_041296235.1. Classification (NCBI taxonomy): domain Eukaryota; kingdom Metazoa; phylum Chordata; class Mammalia; order Perissodactyla; family Equidae; genus Equus; species Equus asinus. The sequence goes on from NC_091798.1 coordinate 69,026,302, forward strand.
AAAGATAGAGGAGGTCACTATAGAAGGACTGTGAAGGAAGTATAAATAAGATTTATTTATCTATTTATTTTTATTTTTTTGAGGAAGATTAGCCCTGAGCTAACTGCTGCCAATCCTCCTCTTTTTGCTGAGGAAGACTGGCCCTGAGCTAACATCCATGTCCATCTTCCTCTATTTTATACGTGGGATGCCTACCACAGCATGGCTTTTGCCAGGCGATGCCATGTCCTCACCCGGGATCCGAACCAGCGAACCCCAGGCCACAGAAAGCGGAACGTGAGAACTTAACCACTGCACCGCCAGGTGGCCCCTAAATAAGACTTATTGATTAAATGATACTGAACAACTGTCAAAAGCGTACAGTAATTTTGAAGAACAATATTTGGGGGCCATATTAACATTAAGGAAATTGTAAGTGAGGAGGTGATAGAATCTGATTTAGATTCATTACGTTTGTTGGTAAATCATTTATAGTAAAAGAATCACTCATTTCTAAGCTCCTTGAAAATGGGGAACACATCTTCTTCATTTTTGCATCATCACAACTACTTATCAAAAGATGCAATGTATATCTGGCATTCAATACATATAGAATAACATTAATTATTATAATTAAATGCATATAATAAACCTCAGATTATGTGGAAGAATGTTTTAAAAGTAAGTAAAATATTCTTTAATTTCATTCTGCCAGAGCAAAAGTACTTTGGTAACTTAATTTACAGGCTGTCCAGTTGTTTTTTTCTCTAGGATCATATTTACAGTTTTCTTTATAATTTTTCTTATTTAGTTACATTAAGTCACAACATCTTTGTATATCAACACACAAAAAGTTTCATCTTGTTTTTATTGACTGATTTGTATTCAATTACATGTATTTCTCTATTGTTGGACATTTAGTTTTATTTTTCTAATTTGGGCTATGATAAACAGTAAAACAATGAATATGATGTATAATCTTATATGTACATCTTTTTCCACTTGTCAAATTTTAAGAATTTTCCTAAGATAGATTCTTAAAAATATCTCCCCACCTGTCACCCTGTGCTGATCCACGATATTTCTCAACTCAGCAGCCAACCAGAGTAATTCCTCAAAAAAGGCCAGACCACATCTGTCCTCTCAAGGAAACTCTCCATTGGTTCTATTTTACCCACAGTTAAAGCGAAAATATCTAGAGTGTCACAGAAGGTCCAGCACACACCCTCCTCAGACTTATTGTCTGGAACAATTTCCCCTGTGATATTCACACGATTTACTTCTTCATTTCCTTCATGTCTTTTCTCAAATGCCTCGTTATTTAAGAGGTCTTATCTGACCAGCGATATTCTTACTCAGGTCTATTGACTTTCATGCGTCACCTCCTAGCATGTTATAGTTTTATTATTTTTTTCTTGTCTACTCTTCACAAGAATATAAGCTCTTCAAGGGCAGAGAATGTGTCTCTTTTGCTCACTGCCATATCCCTGCGCAAAAAACATAACCCAGCACATGAGTAAAAGAATGAACAAACGCATGGAACAATAAGTTGGGATCAAATCATCAAGCACATTGAGTACCTTGTAAAAAATTTGCGCAGGTGCATACATTGGAGCGGTTTAGAAGTTTAGATTTTAAAAAAATAGATGATAACATGGCCATTCATTCATTTAATCAACAAATATTTATTGAGTGCTAATTATGTGCCAAGCCATGTGTTCAGCACCAAGCACACTAAAATGAAAAGGACTGGCACAGTCCTTAGTAGGACATGAACTTTCACTTTCATGAAGGAGAATTCAATTGTGGTTTTAGAAAGATCACTGATGAAGGTAGAAGAAATCATGAGGTCTTGAGGGACTTGATATAGAGGTGCCAGTTCAGAGCATTTTGTAGTGGGAGTCTGGGTTAGGGCAACAGCAACAAGTACAAAGGAAACAGAGAATCAGAAGAGCCTTTCTTCTACATAACACCAGTTACTCACTGAAGGTACTTATGTGAGTAAACGAGCTCGTTATCTAGAACACGCCATTAGAGACAACAATATTGATTCAGGTCTCTGACAGTTTAATTCAAGACTGGTTAGTAAAAATGTTAGTAGCTTGTAGATCCCCTAAACTTCAGCTATAAATAGGTTAAACCAACAGACTCATACTCTACCGGGCTTATGTATCATTGACTAAGGAAAAAGGTGTGTAATTTTTGAGCAGCTCTGGGCAGATGGTGGAGATGATGATGCTCGTTATTGGGATACCCTGCCTAAAACTTGTGTTGACTCCATTGTGGAGTATGATCACCCAAGTCTGGATTACCCATCCTAAGGGTCAGCCTCTCATGCATGGATGAGTTTCTTAATCTCCCCATCTGCTTTTTCCCCTGTACTCTGATTTTTCAGCAATATGTACCTTACAATCATCACACACGACCCTCTATTTCCCCATTCTTCTGATTTTAATAAAGTAAGGTTCTGGCCTAAATACTCTTATCCTGTTGCCTATTTACTTATTCTCCCTCATTATGGAGTACCTGAATGGGGGTTAAATTTCATTTCTGAATTAGATGTATTTAATATATATTAGAAGACAATAAGTGTGAGGGACTTAGCCTCTCACTTTCCTCTCTCCACATTGGACAACTGTGATGTTTGCACCAAGGCTGAGTAAGTGTGACTGTGCTAATACTCAAATTAATCCTCAGATGAGCTGTTTTAAGGCCTAGACCCGGGAGCCAGGAAGAACTAGTAGAATAGTTGCTTCTCATGCTAAATCTATTCTTCAATATTAACTTTATCACTAAAGACAAGGTGATTTTTTAAAAAAATTTTTATCGTCCTAATTCCTATGTTTCACAAATGGAAAGGAACTCATGACCAAAAATATCGAGACCTCACTTGCTGATGGCTTCAAACTTTAACACCAGTCTTCCTAATAAACAGAATTCCCTAGTGCTACTAAACTGGGTTTGGAGTCATGTAGTAAAGGCTGGTGTCTTAACAAAGAACATCTCTCATTTTGCATATGCGTTTTATCCATACCAGCTCATACTCTTTCTATTATCTCATAGATGGCTCCCTACTCTCTCCCTGCCTCACTCTTCTGAGACATCTTCCTCACAATATGGAGATCAGTGTCTTAACCAAGAATTGTGCTGGTTAAATTTAGGTGTCTACAAGAAGATAATGGTAGAGCTTATAAGGAGGGTAATGAATTCACCCAGGTTTTATAAGAGAGTCTTTGAGCCAAATTATCAAAGCTCCAAGCAGAATAGAAATCACAATGATATTGAGGTGCATAATTGTTTTTGAGACAATTGAATAAATAAAAAGAACAAGACTGCCCTTTCAGTGGGGAATACAAGGAAGAAGAAAGGGAAAAATATTAATGGAGTCTTCATCTGTAAAGGCACTGTGTTTAGTACTTTATATAATTTAAGTCATGTAATCTACACTATGTATGCCATGAGATTTTAGTCTATTAATTTACTTAATCCTTGCCTCATTCCAAGATTTTGAAGTGGCTTTTTACTAATGCATATTAAAAGACAGAAACAAAGTAAATAAATTAAGATAAAAGTGAAGATAAAATAAATGGTTCACATAGAGTAATATTTTGGGTAATGCTGGTGATAAATAATGCATAAATAAGAATTCATATTATTGTGTAGTTGAACTGAAAATTTGGCTATGAGCTGCTGAGCAGTCAAACCGAAGTGTGGGATAAGTTTATTTATATTATTTGATTTCCGTTAAAAAAGAAAAGTTGAAAAGAAATACCACATCTTTTCCTGGCACTGAGAACAGAAAAAAATTTCCTCATGGATTCTGTTAAGATAAAAGGCATTTTTTTTTTTAATTTCCGGTATATAGTGGAGTAAACTTCAAGTCATACATTGTAATGAATTTGTGAAGTAACAGAAAGTTTGATATTAAGCTTTTACCCAACTTTTTTTTTTGAGGAGGTTTAGCCCTGAGCTAACATCTGCTGCCAATCCTCCTCTTTTTGCTGCAGAAGATTGGCCCTGACCTAACATCTGTGCCCATCTTCCTCTATTTTATATGTGGGACGCCTGCCACAGCATGGCTTGATAAGCAGTGCATAGGTCCACATCCAGAATCCAACCTGGCGAACCCTGGGCTGCCAAAGTAGAGCATGGGAACTTAACTGCTACACCACCAGGCCAGCACCAGCTTTCATCCAACTTTGATTCTAAAAGAAATACAATTTCCAACTGAGTCATGTATTTGGTCAAAGTCAGTAATCAGGCAGGAAGTAAAACTAACTAAATAAGTGAATTTCACAACCAAGTGCTCTCTTCAAACAATTGCCTCAACCAACAGCATCAACAAATGATCCCATGCTGCCTGCATTCCTATTGAACACTAGTCTCATCCATCCAATACACTTTAAAATTAAAAAAGTATACATATAGTGGGGGATCATAATTTGTCACCCCAAAATGTGTCTCTTTGGCTTGATTATTTTTAAGAACAAAAGACTCAGGAAGAAACTTCGGCCTTCCCCCAACTACCTATAAGAATTTAAGATAGAAGGCCTCCTTCAGAAGCAGTTCCAATTAAGCAAAATTAGATTATCTGCTATTAAATTTATCTTTGTGTGTAAAAAAAAAAAAAGAAAGGAGCTATCACCATAGATAATAATATAAACTAGGTGTAGTAGACAGGGAGGAACCTAGCAAGGCCCATTTCATCAAAGTCCTCTCCATGTCTCATTGTTTCTGAATGTCATGGCAAACATTTGTTTACCAAACATTTGCTTTTTTATCTTCATGTGAATTGCCTTCCTCCCTTTTGAAGGCTCAAACCACTATCCCCAACATCCTCCTTTGTCTTTAGCTGAAGATGGTATTTAAGGTGGTGGCTTCAGCCGTTTTGATGAGTTACTCAGTTTTCTTGAGTTTCTCCCATGTATACATATTATTAAATTTGTTTGATTTTCTCCTATTATTCTGTCTCAGGTCAGTTTAAATCTTAGGCCAGAGAGAAGAGCCTAGGGGCTAGAGGAATAGTTCTTCCTCTCCTACCATATCAACTAACAAAAGAGAGCTAGGTGTATTAAAAATACAAGCAACCAAAAGGCATACATCTTGTCACAAACTGAGAAATTCAAAAAAAGAAACTACTAACATTGAATAAGAGTCCAAAATAATAATAAAATAAAATAAATGTCTTTCTTTAAGTTAACTATGGAAGGCAGCAAGATTATATTTATTAAAGAAAAAATATTTTTCCTAAATACATTACTGTCAGAATTAACTGTAAATATGTATGTTCAGCTTCAATCCTGGCATTATCTGATAATCAAGGGAGCCTGGCTCCAAAAAGGGGATGATAAAAGGTTTGAAAAACCTGCTGAGGAGAAGTTTAAAAGATGTAAATATGTAAGGCCCAGCAGTTTAACAATGATTAAGTTAGAGCAATGATGAAATATTGGAAGATAGTAATAAATAATAAGGGTAAGGGATGATTTCTCATATCTGCAGATGACACACGAGAACAACTTATGTGCTGATGGCAAAAAAAAACAACAATAAAAGAACTTTTAAATTTCTCATTAACTTATTTTAAAATACCCTTTTGAGATATTTTCCGCCAACTAGCAGAAATCTATAAGGAAGCAAAGAAGAATTTTTTTAAAAACCCAACAAGTTTTAAATGCATATGCAAAATTTGTAAATCACTGTGTAAACATTGAGGAAAATGTTTGTTGTTGTGATTACTGTACAGAATGGTAAATTTTGACTTTGGTAGGTAGAGATTTTAAACCAAAGAAACAGAAGGTATGGTTTCATGGAAAAATAATTAGATGCTGATTTTCCAGGAAAATGGAGAAAAATATATATCCTTTGAGGCCAAAAATAATTTGTATACAGCAAAATTTTACAGTGTATCAACAGCAATTCATTCATTGTGAGAATGACATGGTTACAATATGGCAGAGCACGTTGTCTTTTCTGTAGTCATTAGTTTTGAGACTACTGAGGTTGTTCATCGCTTCTCTTCCACAAGACGGTGGTTCTTTACAGTTCATTAAGCACCCATGGAAGGGAGGAAGAAAGAAGAGTATGATGTCCTAGGAGTCATACCCTATCTTTGCCTCCAGTTTTCTCTTTAACTTTAAAAATAATCTCAGTTCCAATTATCATTCCTATGGGAAGGGGAAAGTCTCAGGCAAATGACACAATGTAAAATAGTTCTATGCAGTCAAAGTGAAATGATGAACGAAATGGTGACAAGAAGATAACAAATTCCAGTTGTTGCAGAAGAAGAAAATGCTTGACTTTCTGGAAAGCCAGAAAAGGAAACCCTCAATTAAATTTAAAAACCCTCACCTTTATAATGGTGAGAGCTTTATCCTCTCATTAAGCAAACACAAGCAGTGCATTTTACCTGTTTTCCCAGTAATGGTTCTGGTTTCCTGATTTTCAGGGCTTTAAGTGTCAGCCTGTGGTTTTGCGATGCAAAATTGCTGTAATTCCAGTTTCTTTTATTATCTAACCCTGTGAATTATACAGTTTCTATTAAATAATTATTAACTGAAGCATTTAAAATAGATAGGCCAGGAATAAGAGAGGAAATATCTATTTTCTTTATTTCCTTATGGTTTATAAAATGGGGTCTAGATGACCTTTATTTTTAGTAATACCAAATATAAATAATTTATATGCTACCGACATTTTACAGTTATGATTTAGTTTTTTTTTTTATTTTCTTGGTGTATAAGCATTACCCCAGCAGATGGTTTATGTGACGAGCAATTAATGCACAATAGACCTGGAGTTTAAATGATCTAAGAGTAATTGATGAGCATACAGCAAAGAATTCAAAAAATATTAAAAGTTTCATTTTTTTCCTTCACATGTTCTAAATAATTGCTAAATGAACATATTTGATGTTGTTGTCTATTCCTTTGGATTAACACTTTTTTTTCATAGCATCTGTATTGGCTGCCTTAGTTGTTCTCAGTTACACTCACTCCTCAAGCGCATAGCAGCGGGGCTTCAGCTCTTGCCCTTGCACTGCAATTGCTCTCTGCAAAGCCACACATCATCTGCTGATCACTAATTCCAATGGTCTCATCCTCCTTGAGTGTATTGATTTATATGGTTTTTTAATATCAAATATTGTAGAGTATTTAAAATACGCCAGGCACTCTGTAATGCCCAAGCTGCCCCTAGGTCACATCCCAAGCTTCCCGATGCTTCTACTGGCCTCTCCCAGGGTTGACTCTCACTCACTGAACCAAATGTGATCTCATATGTATAGACTATAATATAATCCCCCAACAGTTTTTCTGCTGGATTTAGATAACATTTTGGGTAGGAGGATGTTGGGGGGCACTGTTTTATGGAAGCGTGTTTTATTAAAGCCAGCACAGACATACAAATTAAAACTATTTTCTAGAGCATCACTGTCCAGTAGACTCTTCTGCAATGATGGGAATGTTCTGTACCAGCTCTGGGTAATACCATATAGCCACTAGCCACATGTAGCCATTGAGTATTTGAAATGGAGCGAGTATTATTAAGGAAGTACACTTTTACTTTAATTAATTCTAATTTAAATAGTCATATGTGGCTAGTGGTTTTGATATTGGACAGCACAGTTCTAGAGTATGCTTTTCCTGTACAGTCTCTTCTGGGAAAATATTGAACTGTCATGTTTTCAATACAAAACAAATGTCTCTCAAGCTCTGCTGTCATTTGTCTCATCTCCACTTCCTCACCTCCCATTTACTTCTGCAGTCTGACTTCTGCTCCTGCAAATCCACAGAAATTGCAGAGATAAGGTCATCCATGCTCTCAGTATTACCAAATCACTGACATCTGACACTGAGTTATTTCTCTCTTCTCTCTTATCCTTCTTTAGTTTCTGAGTCACTCTTAGCCTGGGTTCCTCTTACTTCTCTGGCCCATTGATTCATCCTTCACGAAGTATGTCTTTACTGAGTGTCTACTATGTGCTAGGACTCAGGGTGATGAGAAAAAGGACACTGTCCCAGTTCATGCATAGCTATAGTCCGTGGTGCTCATTTTATAAATCAGTGACATTCAAACTAATTAGACCACAACCCAGAAATGTGTTTTACCTTGAAACCCAGTATACACACATGTGAGTAAATGTATTCATAACAAAAGCTTCAGGAAAATATCTTTACTCAAATTATATGAAAAGCATATTAATGTTTTCTATATTATTTTTTAATGCTGGTGGAGACTTATTCTGTTTATTTCAAGACTCACAGTTTGAAAATCCTGCCCAAACTGCCAGGTCTCCCCAGGCCCTGATGCTAGTCTCTGATCATCTCATGCAGAACACTCACCCAAGTGCAAGGCTCCAGGCCCTATCCATGGCTCCTGCTCCTTCCTTGGAATTCTGTCTTTACCAGACTACCCACAGATCATGTTCTGAGATCCAGCAGCCTCTCAGACCACTATCTATTCCAGGGTTGCCTCTCGCTCACTGGGTACAAATCTGATTTCATACTCTTTTCTCAAATCCTGCTCCTTCTCCTTTAGTTAGTTTTTTGGTGAATGGTTCTACCATCTACCCATTTACCTCAGGGAGAAACCTAGAAGACACCCTAAATGCATCCCCCTTCTCATCACTCTGCATTACATCAAGTGTCTCAGAGAGATTCCTCCTCTCCATGTCATCGCCATTGTTTCAGCTTAGATCCTCCTCGTCTCCACCATAGATAGTGTACCTCAAGAGTCTTCTAAATCACCTCTGTCCAATAGAACCTTCAGTGATGACGGAAATTTCTATATCTGCGCTGTCCAATATGGTAGCCACTAACCATGTGTGGGGCTTTTGAGAACTTAAAATGTGGCTAGTGCAACTGAAGAACCAAATTTTGAATTTAAGTTTAAATTGCCATATGTGGCTAGTGACTAATGTGTTGGACAGCTCAGGTCTGCACGATCTCCCCACCCTAAGTGTGCTCCCTTCCAGTCCCTGGCACAAATAAACAATCAACCAATCCCTAAAAAACAAATTCTACTCTCATTTTTGCTGATAAATAGTACATTTGTGACAAAAATGTGATTTTTTCAAGATACTTAACTTTTAAATATCTATTCTATGAAAATTGTCAGAAATATCTGATAAGGATTTAGGTATTTCTATGTTGTCTGTAACAGACTTTTTAATATTAAAATGTGTTAAAAATTTTAAAGACTTACTATATATTCTGATGCATCTGTATTCAAAATTAAGCAGATTTTAAAATTGACGATTTTGAAAATAATACGAATATATTGTTTAGTCAATTTTATTTCTTGTTTAATGTACACATACATTCAAAGGATTATGTGATGATTTTAAAGGCAATCATTTCTTCTTACTTTACTATTTTCTACATTCTATTATTTTGTATACTTTGTAATCAAGCACAGGGTAAATTATATTTTATACACATTTCTCCAGGTATCCATGACAAAGATTTTGGGAGTTTTAAAATGCCCGGTAAACAGCAGCTACATCTCTGCTCAAGACAAAAAGACATTAAGAAATCAAAATATCACTTTTATTACTAATAAAAGTTTAATTTGAATGGGATATCATAATGTGAGATCTAAACGGATCTGCTTGGTTTCTGCAGGAACAACCCACCAAAGGAAAATTTTAGTCGGCCATGCAGACAAACTTACCAAGTTCACTGCTTCACAGCTGATAAGTCTGGAAAGAAAAATTAGACTAACTCTCCCAACTAAGATCCCATCATGGACTGTAGACTAAAGATGACTGCCCCCTGGTAACTGACTCTCTCCATTGAGAGGGCTGGGTTATTGAAAATACTAGGGGGGAAAAAACCCATTATGCAGCATATGGATATATTTTCATCCTAGCATGCTCTAGCTTTTTCATCTATCTCATTGATTTTAATGATTAGTTTTATTTGCTCTTCAAATGCTACACATTGTCTATTTGTGGCCAAATGCAAAACATTCCAAAAATCCTATGAATTGCATAACCCAGCAGTTACCAGCAACCCTGAATAATCAGTCTCTTGGCCTCGGTAAGGCAGCTGCCTCTAAACATCATCGAATAGTGGTCAGAGAGGGTATGCTTCCCGTGGACATCCACAGCTTGAGAAAGGAAGGGAAGCTGACACTGAGCCACATGTATCCATTTCTCTTTTATGTTTGGCTATCAGGTAGTTTATCTCAACTTCATGGGGAAGAGCAAAAGAAATTCATCTTCACAGAAATCTGAGGAATTATTTCCTTCAACAATATATAACATATACTTATTTTTAAAATGAAACAATTTGTATATGACAATCTACTAGAGAAAGAATGAAATAAAGTAGAAGAAACAGTAAAAAACCAAGAATCAGAAGACCTGATTTGATCCAGGTCCAGCACCAAGATGTTGGGCATTGTGCTCGTGATTTTGCTCTCAGAGTCATAGTTCCTTAGTCAGTAAAATAGAAGATTTGAATTCCAGAGAACTTCTGAGTATCTTCATCATCATGATAATATGTCTCTGCTTATATTCCCAAAGAGATGATGAACTTCTCCACGATGGGAAGAATATTGCAGAGCTTTTGCAACCTCAGCTACCAGAATAATTTCCTTTACACATTAGACACTCAATGTTTATTCTTTCTTCTTGATATTAAACAGGAATAAATTTGGCATAATCTAAAAAAACAAAAATAACTAGGCAAACTCTCATCAACCCTTCATTTCCTGATTTTGTGATATGCTACTGAAAATAGGAGATGTGTGATTTGCACTTAGAAAGGAAAATAAGACATTCATATGTCTCATTCTGGCTCTATCACGTACTTGGCTTAACCTCACGTGACCTCTCTATGCACTTTTCTAATGATAAGAATATGGACTGAAATACACCTTGCTTAAATTAATTTAATTTGCATTAAAAGATAAAGAGATGTATCATCTCTCTCCTTTTCAAAACTCTACTGCAAAATTGACCTTTCTAATAATAGCAAATATTTATATTAGTTAATGCTTACTCTGTGTCAGACATTATTCTAAGTTCTTTAAAATATGTTATCTCACTCTTCTTTTCAAAATTCTTTAGTAGCTCTCTATAACCTTGAGGCAAGAAAAATTGTTTTCTCCTGGTATAGTCTTCTTTCATATGAGATATGAGTAAGATATACACAACTAAAAATGAGTCTGTACTTATTTCTGCAAATCTATTCCATTGCCACATGGATTATCTTTTCTTCTCCCCTTGCTTATCTGCAACCTCCCATTCCAGCAAAGGGAAACCTGACTCTCACTACCTCTGCCTGTTTATTTAATTATACAATTACAGTATACCTGCATAGTAGTTTCAGACTTTTAAACAATATTCCCTTAGGAAATAACTTTATCAACTAGAGTCCAATACTTATGTAAAGTTACTTTTGCTCTAGTCCTATGGACTCCACTCATTTCCCAAGTTACTTAGGCTAGTGCCCTGTCCCCATTCTCCTTCAGCGAGGCTGTCTGCTACATTTATAATACAGTTAAGACTGCTTGGTCACATTCTACCTTCCATGCTGGATCCTCTCAATTCCTACAAGATTTATTTTTAATTTGCACATAGTAATATTCATTCTTTCTGTTGTAAAGAAAACAAATGGGTTTTGACAAATTCATAGTTTCATATATTCAACATTACATTATCATACAGAGTAGTTTCATCGGCCTATAAAACCCTGTACTTGACTTATACAAACCCCCTACCCCGAATTCCTGGCAACCACAGATCCATTTATCATCTGTATATCTCTGCCTTTTCCAGAATGTCATATAAATGGCCTCATACAGTATGCAGCCTTTTCAGACTTTTTTTTTTTAGCTTACCAATATATACTTAAGATTCGTCAAAATTTTTCCATGGCTTAATAGCTCATTTCTTGTTAATGTTGAATAGTAGTCTACGTTACGGTTGTAACAGAGTTCTTTATCCGTTCACCAATTGAAATACATCTTGATTATTTCCAGTTTATGGTGAGTTTAAATAAAGCTGCTATAAACATTTGTGTGCAGATTTCTGTTTGGACATAAATTTTCAAATCAATACCGAGGTGTACGATTGTGGAATGATATGGTAAAGACTATGTTTCATTTTGTAAGAAACCACTGAACTTCCTTCCAAAGTGGCTGTTCCATTTTGAATTCCCATCAACAATAAATGAAAATTCCTGTCCCTGAATTATCAACAAAAGTTGGTATTGTCAGTTTTTTAGATTTCAGCCATTTTAATTGGTATGTGGTGTTAATTCATTGTTTTAACTGGCATTTTCCCAATAACATGCCATTGAGCATCTTTTTGTAAGCTTATTTGCCATCTGTTTATCTCCTTTGGTGAGTTATCTGTTCAGATCTTTTGTCCATTTTTGAAATTGAGTTGCTATTTTATTATTGTTCAGTTTTAGCATTTCTTTAAACATATTGGATGAAAGGACTTTATCAGATATATGTTTTGCAAATATTTTCTCTTAGTCTGTGTCTTATCTTTTACACTCTTAATGGTATCTTTTGTGAACCAGAAGTTTTTAGTTTTAATAAAGTCCAATTTATCAATTTTTTCTTTCATAAAAAGTTTCGCTTTTGGTATTGTGTCAAAAACTTATCACCAAAGCCAAGCTCACATAGAATTTCTCCTGTGTTTTCTTCAAAATTTTTCCATTTTCCATTTAAGTCTATGACGCACTTTATGTTAATTTTTTTGTTTATGTATATCCAATTGTGCCAGCACCATATCTTGAAATGCTTTATAGATTCTCTTCATGCTTATTTCAAATTGAACTATTGCTTTTGTAAGTACAAATTATTTATTATTAAAATAGAACTTAGGAAATACCGTAACTTGTTAAAAGTAAATTTGAGCTTCTAATAACTTGTAGGATTGTGTCACAATTTGAAAATGTCCGAGTGCTCTCTCTCAACAACAGCGAGTAGTCACCTTTCCTTCATAAATGTGTTTCTCATGTGATTCAAGGTATCATTGATCATTTATTCTTTGTGTACATTATGGCACAGGTTAATCTTAGCATCCAAGCATTTATGAAGACATTTTTTTCATTGCTCACTGCGACATTTTATCAACATTCTTCACTAATCCAAAGAGTTTTCTTTAAAGTACAACTCAAATCTCGTTTGCGATCTTCTTCACATGGCTATGCTCCCTGTCATTCGCAAATTAGCACTGCGTTCTAGCAGATGAGAACTGTGATCAATTGAAGCCATTTATTTTTAATGTAAAATTAATTGTTTGTAGAGCTAATATTAATTGGCCTCATTGGTCTCTCATTTTAAAAAATATTAAATCAAGAAAATATAGCAGCTTGCAAATGATCACATTGACTTGCAGCGTGAAGAGCACCACCATTTCTTAATCGACTGAATATTAGTAAAATAACTTAAGAAAATTAGATTAGTTAAGCAGTCCCAGATGTTGTTCCCGGACAACCCTCTGTTTTTAATAGAATATCAAAATTTTTAAAATTTTTGAAAATAAGAAATAAGCAACTGTAAGAGATTAGAATTTTTCATTCATGAGATCCTTAAGACCTAATTGGGAGTGACTAGCATCAGTTTTAAGACTTGAGAGAGAGTGCCTGTAAATATTTATTTCCAGGATTTATGAATATTTCTGATGCATCTTTCGGAGGAGTCAAAGGTCAGAGTGTTGTTGAATAACTCCCTCTTTGACCAAAGCCTCTAGTAAGAGATACCACATGGAAACGATTTCCTACAATTTAACAAAGAGAAAAAATGTCTTTCCCCACCAAAGAATTATCTGGAGCTGAGTAAAAATTATGTTACTAGATTGACTGATGAAAGAAGATATGTTAAGAGCTAAGAGAAGATGATATAGAGTTAAGAGGGGTGCTTTGGAAAAGTCTTATAGATTTGCAATAGTTTACTAACACTTTATTAAAGCAATGAATTACATAACCTCACCTAAAAACAAAATGAAATAAGTTTTTTCTTTGATTTTTAAATAAATATGGATTTGTAAGCCACTTTCTATATATAGTGTTTAGCATTATCAATTTATAAATTTATATAAAATATATTCATTGGACAATGTTGCTTTTTGCATAAAAAGTTATCTGCCTGATGGAGTAGAGACTCTGATATTCATTCATTAACTTACTAACTTTTTCTGAAAATACTGACTGCCTTCTATTTGCCACACTCTGTAGTAGTCAGCCTTGAGTGTATAATAGTGGGCAAAATACCCCACCCCAAAAAAATCTGCTTTTTTCCCAGCTTTATTAAGGTATAATTGACATATAATATTGTGTTAGTTTAAGGTGTACAACACAAAGATTTGATGTATGTACATATTGTGAAATCATTACCAAAATAAGGTTCATTAACATACATATTACCTCACAGAGTTACAATTATTTTTGTGGTGCAAACTTTTAAAATCTATTCTCTTAGCTATTTCCAAATATATAATACAGTATTGTTAACTAAGTATCTGCTTTCATGGTGCTTATAATTTTGAGTGGATCAAGTCTGGGGAGAAAGAAAAAAAAACAAAACCTTGGTTGATTGTTGGGTAAGCAACTTCTCATTAAATCGCAACTTTGGCTTAAAGAACTGTATACCTTGAACACTCTATGAAAACAGATCCACAAATAACACCATAGCTAGTCATTGGAATCTCAATAAAGCTTATAAGATAAGAAAGGAATTTGCAGAATATTGCTAGAGAAATGAGGTGGTGAGTGTGTCTGGTCATAGGGCTGGACAAGGAACATGATCCAGGTATTGACCTTCTGGGGAGAGGAAAGTAGGTACAAAGCGGGCAGTGGTCAGGGGTAGATAACTCCTAGTATAATTCAATAATTCCTCATTATTTACTTTGTGTAGAGTGCTCTCTGCATATCTATGACATAAATTATTCAAATCTAAATGTTTTTCTCTATAAAATGCCAAGTATAAATTGTATATTACTTTTAACTATTGAAATAAGTTAATTTCTTCTTGACTCTTACTGTTGAAAAAATCATAATGTGGGTTATTAATTTAGTGAGATATCCAAAAGTGCTGAGGTCTAAGCTCTTAAAATCTTAATCATATAATTTTGATCATTTGACTTATTTTGAAGCTAAATGTCACTGAGCCCTTATGGGGATTTTGGTTAGATTCTCATAGTGAACACTTAGTAAATGCAGACCAAGAAAGAGCAAGCTGGAAGTCACAGGGAGGATTAATAATACACTTGTGAGTTGAGGAGGGGACAGCAAGGTTCAGAGGGATTGAAGTGGTGGGGCCGGGGGAAGTATATTGGTTGTAAGGAAAACTTGTCTACACTCTGGAGAATTCGGAAACAGTATAGATCATGGAGGGAAGGAAGTAGAAAGACTCCAGTGGAATGCTTCTGTAAAGTTAAGATGTAAGGTGCTTGGACTAAAGTCCTTTTTTAACCATATGCCTGACTGATAACAAAGTGAGACTATCAGTCTTTCTATCTAAAAGTGTGTGAAATTAAGAGCATTATGAAGGACAAGTGGGCAGTATGGGAAGTGTAGTGCTGAGATATACTGAACTCCAAAAAATGGGTTGTGTGGTCTTTTCCTGAGTAGATTCCTGTGTGGGTTCCACATATGCCCATTGTAAGAGTTCAGTGAATAACAATAAAATTCAGTGAGCAGAGTATACAGAAAAGTGGAATATATATTTAGGTCATGGAAGATGCAAACTACATGACACCATGGACTCAGATTTACAAAATAACAGAATGTCCTAATTGTCTCCATATTCACACAACTAAGTTTGAAATATGTGAGTGGCTGGGGTGAACTAACTTGGGGTACAGAAGTAGGTTAAAGGAGATCATTGGGCTGGCAACCTAGAGTCCAATCATATTTTTCCAACTGGAGGTCCCCAACTCCCTATGGTATGTATTTGGTTTTGATCTCGGATGAGTAGTGAGGACAAGACCTTAGGAATTGCTGTTTGCTTGAGCCTGGAAAGTTCAGAGGTTGTTGTAACCATAGTGGAGTGGAATTTTAGGGTTCAAAACTGATCTTTAAATTACTTCCTGCCCATGACTCCTATTCTGATTCTCTGTCACTATAACACTGGAATAAATACTATATACAACATAATTTCCAATGTAATAAGACAATCAAGCAAATTAGCATTTACCTCCACATACCTGATGGGAAACATACCTCTGCTTTTATCTACAGCAAGCAAAAATGGTTTCATTTGCAGAATATGTAGTGCCAGTGCCTATAACTTAGACCAAGAATCTTTGCAGCTTCTTCTGGTCACTGTCTTAGGTGATATTAAATTGGGAAGCCACACAAACCACATTATTGTTAACACAAAATCATTTTAATGCACTTTGGTCTACAAGGAGGATCCTGATGTATCACAAGGGTAAAAACTAGTCATTGGTCGTGTTAAATGAGTTCCTAATTTTATTTTTAGTATCCCCATAAGTAACTACTAATTACATGTATGTATTTCCATTAAAAATGGAAATAAAACATTTTGAACTGGTAAAACAGTTTTGAATATCTGGACATATCTTTGAAAACTGCAAAATGTTTTTAGTTTTGTCATTCCTTTCAAATAATTCTCTATTATTACTATTATTATACTTTATTCTGGATGGCACTGACTGTGTGAACAAAACCTTTCTTTCTGAAATAAATGATTCAATTAGCCTTCTTAAATTATCATTTTTAGGTTTACTTTTAACATCATTGGACTACATTCTTTACTTTAGTTATTGACTTATGAACTGATTTAACTTTTATGAGTGCCAAGTAAAATTTTGTTTGCAAGCTGACTATAACCAAAGCTCACAAGTCTTTTGAGTTTTATGAAATTTGACCATTTTCCATTTTCTCCTTTAATTAAAATCTTATTTCATTGCTCTGTTTTCCCTATTTTTCTCTGAGCAGTTGAAACAAGTGTAAATGGGAAATTTCAAAAGAACGGGAACACTTGGCCATATTTCTGGCTGATCAAGAAGCAGAAATGCAGGAAATCTAATGAGAAAGCTTATTATTATGATTTGCACAGCTCAGCTTTTGCATAATCAAGCATGTCAATGCACTCACACATTTGCAAATGCTGCTCAGAACCACACATCTGAATCTTTTTAATGTTTCTCCATTACCATTGCTTTTGCTGCCCCACTCAGGAAGCCATCATCCATGACCCCAATTTTCAAAATGGGCCAGCTAAAAACAAAGACGAGATGTGTTTCCTAATCCTATCAAAACTTTTTTTTAAAAAAGCAGAATGAAAACAGGTGGTGTTCTCAATTTTTAAACGAGACGAATTATGAACTGTAATTTGAATACGGCTGTGATTTTCCAGGTACAATTGCTTACACAAAAGTTGGTACAATTGGGGAAGAAGCTATGTAATATTCAGATGATCTTTGTTAGCATCTGTGGTGCTTCTGATCCCTTAATATCATGCAGTTTTACTTAATATTATAGGAACATATGTTGCTATTTGTCAATATGATAGTGTAATACATATGCATGAAGGAGGGTGTCATGCCAAGGAAACTGCATCTACATCCTCCTAAAAGGACTGATGTGAGTAGTAAATACCTCTCACTGTCTTTTTCATCCTCCCCTTATCTCTGTACTTAAGACAAATTTAACACAGTGAAATGGTGAGACATTGTAAGACTTAGTTCACCAGTGTAGTATGGCAATATTTTAATACAGCCAGTGGACAAAGATAATTATATGGCTATCCATTTTATAGCTATTTGTTATTATTATTATAGTTATTTTATTGTATTTATGACTTTATAATAACATGAATTTGTTCATGTCAACATTGAAAAAGTATTAAATGAAAATATATATAATATGATCACAATTATGTGAAGAGTTAAAAAAAAGCACATCAAAATGAATTAAAGTGCATCTAGGTGAGCACATTTAATACTGAATTAAAAATATAAGTCTGCCAACAAGTATAGTCAAATCATATGAAAGACCAATTCGCAAACATAGAAAGCTACCTGGTAAACAAAACATGCAAATATCCTAACTTGTTCAAATGAATCAAGTAAACCTAATTGAAAACACTAACGAAATTTTATTTCCCTTAATAATTAAAAAATATGTATATAATTATACATCACAAGATCAAAATTACAACCAAAAAAGGATATGTATCTCACAACTCTTATGGAATATTTATCAGAAGCTAAAAATTCACACATTTTGATGCTATTCCTCCTTACTTTTAATCCTGATTATGAGATGTTTTCCTATGCAAAAATAAAAGCAAGATATAAACCCTAACTATGAAAATAGTTTCTTAAAATGTTACATGAAACTTCTCATGCAGTCAATGTACCCAACAATAAAGGAATAGTCAATTAGATTATGATTGTTCTCTTAATGGAATACCATGTTGTTATAAAATAATTTATGAAGTTTTTAAACAGTATATCTATATAATATATTGTCAAATGAAAATTGTGTTACAAATTGTAAACACATTATTATTTAAAGCTACGTAAAATGTACAGGCATATGTAAAAAGATTATAAGGAACTTTCAAACATTGACAAAAATTTTGTTAGGACAGAGGAATGATGGAATGATTTCAACACTGAATTATTTTTAAATATATTTAAAAAATAAAATAATTTTTAGAGCCAAGAATAAAGTCTGGAACATATGTGTGTTATTTACATATGCCTGACACTAAAGAAAGTCATAGGTGGGTTAGTATAGAAATAAGCAAAGAACGCTGGGAAAATGAAAGAGGAAGATCTTTGGAAAATATTGATATTTAAGGAAGAGGCAAAGGATGAGAACTTTCAATTAGCCTGATTATTATGAAAATACAGAGTGAAAAAGATTGGGTCAGCTATTGCATCTCCAGCAAAGTAAAAAAGGTTTAGTTCTTCATGAGGGCTGCTGCGTCTGCTAAGGTAGCTTCCTCTCTTCCCTAATTTTCTTTGAATACAAACCACAAACCATCACTGCTATGAAGTAACCAGAGTACACTGCTCTACCTCCAGGAGCCTGTAATAACTGATGTGCTTGTTTGCAATTTAGCAGTAGCAAACCCGAGTCAAAGCTGTCAGTTTTGGATTGGCTTCAAGGAGGCTGTGTCCAGGATGAAAGGCTCTTTACAGCAGCTGTCTGTTCTGATTCCCTCTCTAGAAACGGGGAGAGCTACTCCAGCAGATGGTGAAATAGGCTGGGTGAAGCAATATGGCTGGAAGTAGTGTGTGTCTCCCTTCTCTTCCTGAGTCTGAGTGTGTATGTCTAGCTACATTGTAGTTTTCTTTCTGTTCCCCTACACCCACCTTCTCTCCTCCAGGTAATGCTCTAATGCCATTCCCCATCGTTTCATCATTACTTCTCAGACTAAGAATCACACTTTCTTAGTCCGAACTAAGGAAATGACAAAGAAGCCTAGCTCTTCTTGTTGCATACAAGTCAGAGACTACAGCAGAAATGTGTAATTCGAGGTCAGGAATGGGGGATGCATTTTTAGTTGACTTCTGACCCTAATATCGTGTTTTGCCAGCGAATCTTCAGTAAAGTACTTCACCATATTGACCCAAATTCTAGGCCAAACATGGAGTCTTGAACATTACTATAATGTATATTCATTTATTGAATAATATTTTACTGAACACCTATTAACCTGGCACAGGAAACATCGAGATGACTATGATTTTCCTCAAGGTGTTGAGGGTTTAACAGATGAAATAAAAAAGCATGTGAAAATAATTACAATATTCTGATGTACATTAATAATGGTACAAATTATACCACCAATAAGAATCCTATCTATGTGAGTCAGGATAGAAAGATGCCAGAGAATAAGGGAAGTGTCCTTTACAGAGGCTAGAAATGCTGGCAGAAATTCCCCCAGAGAATTTCTAGATCATTCCAGGCAGAAGGAAAAGCATGGTAGAGGTAGAGACACATGAAAGGATCACTCATTTTGGAGGAAGTTCCAGTGGTTCTTTGCGATTAGAACAAATGGTATATGGTGAACCATGCTGGGGAATGAGATCTTTAATAGAGCTAATTGGGATGCTATTTTGGAGTATGTATGGAAAAGGGGAGAGTGGAGTTAGAGTGATATTTCTTGAAGCTATGCAAATAATCTAAGTGCAAGATGTTGCAATACTAAAAGAGGCATGGGGATGGGAGGAGGACTGGATGCGAGAGCTACTTTGGAATATGAGAGATATTTTAGAATCAGGACTCACAGGACTTTCACTGAAAAGGTGTAGCTCCTCTACAGCAAAATCGTTCCTTTAGCTGAGATCGTTCAACATTGTCTTTATTAAAATGTATACATCTAGCTATAGCTAACATATTTTATGCTGGTTTCCCACAGAAGCAAACCTAGCTATGGGTCTAACCAGTTTGCTAGGTAGGTCTTCTCAAGAAGCACTAGTAGCAGAGCAGGAATCTGAGACAGAGAAGGAAAGGAAGTCAATACAGGTGCATAAATGAGCAGGAGACCACTGTGAGTTACTGAAGCTCAATCCCACTGGGAAATGCTTCCAAGTTATTCTACCCAAAGTGCGATTCCCAGCCATCAACCCCATCCATCAACTGGCTGTATACTACTCATGGGGGCATTAAATTGTTTGCCCTCCGCCTTGACCCTTGCCCACAGACTGAGAATATTTTTATAGCCAAAGAATGCCTCCAGACAGAGTCACAGGTGTTTGCAGTAAGAAGCTGTCAGGATTGTGAGTGCCAAGGAGATTTGGGTGGGAACTCAAAGCATCTGCTACACACATTAAACCTGTATTTCTCAACTGAGAGTTTACGTGTGAACTTCCACAAATTTTAATGTTTTTGAAAAACATCTTTTATCATCTTACTTAAACATAGCTTAAGCTTATTTTGAATCTGGATGGTGACTTTGAACTTGTTTGCTTCCTCATGGTTTTGGTGACTAAGTGATAAATCACACCAAGAAGTACAAATTTTAAAAAGTAAATAAGAAAAAAGTCATGGTATATTGTGTGAATGGAGGTTTCAGAGAAATTCAAATAGAGAAAAGTGGGAGCTTTTATTCACGTGGCCCAAACTAATAGAGACATGCTTTTACGAGTTGAATTGAGTCCTCCCAAAATTTATACGTTGAAGTCCTAACTCTCAGTATCTCAGAATGTGACCTTATTTGGAAATAGATTCATTGAAGATGTAATTAATGAAGATGAAGTCATTTGGGTGGGCCCTACTTTACTATGACTAATATCCTTCCAAAAGGGGGAAATTCAGACAGAGACACACATAATGAAAACACCACATGAAAATGAAGGCAGAGAGCTACAACCCAAGGAACGCCCAAGATTGCCAGCAAACTAACAGAAGCTAGGGGACAGGCATGGAGCACATTCTTCTTCACAGCTCTGAGAAGGAACCAACCCTATCGACACATTGATCTTGGACTTCTGGCCTCCAGAAGTGCAAGATAACTGTCTATTGTTTAAAACACCCAGTTTGTGGTTCTTTGTTGTGGAGGCCCTAGCAAACTAATACACCTACCAAAGTAACATAAAACCTCTGTCACAGCAGGCAAAGTGATCATAGTGTGACTAGAATACTCAGTTAATCATTGTTCATCCCATTGGGTTAATGTTAATTTCAGTTTTTATTATTTTATAGCTTTATTTGTATTTATTTTTGTATTTTTGTTATGATGTATAGCTATAAGCATAAGGAATCTGTACTTATGTTAAAATTTATAATTTAAATAAAGTTAATATTTTAATTAAAATAACTTAAATCAATGACGCTCATTAACTGAGAATATTTTCTTTTAAATGGGCTCCATTTAAAAGGAACTGAGAATTCCTGCTTTAACTATTGCCATACTTTTCTTATTAGCATGATTTGACTGATGTGATTTTTGGTTTTATGTGTCAACTTGACTGGGCTAAGGGATTCCTAGATAGCTGATAAAACATTATTTCTGGGTGTGTCTGTGAGGGTGTTTCCAGAAGAGATTTGCATTTGAGTCAATAGACTGAGTAAAGACTGTTGCCCTCATCAGTGTGAGTGGGCATCATCCAATTCCTGGAGGGCCTGTATAGAACAAGAAAGTGGAGGAAGGGTGAATTTGCTCTCTCTCTTTGAACCAAGACATGACATCCACCTTTTCCTACCCTAGGACATCAGTGCTCCTGGTTCATGGGCTTTCAGACTCAGGGTTTTATAGCACTGAACTTTTGATCCTTTTCCAGTTTTGATCTTTACTTTTTTAGCCTATCATTTCTTTTGGGAGGAGGGGGTCTCTGAATACCTTTATCCAAGCAACTGGATAGTGTAGCAGCTGGAAATTTTCAGACTAACATCTCTCATTCTGGACATGTAAGATGCATTGAGAGTACTACTCTAAGACCTATGTCCAATGACAAGTCTAGCCTCACAAAAGTACCTATGATGGTTAATTTTATGTGTAACTTGGCTGGGCCTCAGTGCTTAGTATTTGGTCAAACATTGTTCTGGATGTTTCTGTGTCTTTGGATGAGATTAACACTTAAATTGGTGGACTTTGAGTAGAACAGATTGCCCTCCATAATGTGAATGGGCCTCATCCAATCATTTGAAGGCCTTAATAAAACAAAGACTGACCTATCTGGAAAAAGAAGGAATTCTGCCAGCATATGGCCTTTTCACTTGAATTGCAACCTTGGTTCCTCCCTCCATCTCTAGCCTATACCCTATTGGTTCTGTTTCTTTCAAGAATATTGACTAATCCTGAGAACCTATCCTTAAATAAATTACCTGGACTAATGGGGATGGAAATGGTACCATTGTTCCATTTTTGGTTTAATCAACGCTGGGAGAGGACTGGGATATGCCAAATATGGCAGTTCCCATATGATCATTTCATCATACTGGTGAGCAAGAGAAAAAAAAAATATTTCACTGAAGAACAAAGTTTGGAGAGCTGTATGAGGAACATCTCATGTGTAAATATATTTGTTGAATCAGTTACAAAAAATAGGATAGTTTAAGATGAAAGACAAAGGTTTAGGTGAGGCATAAATTTTTTTCCATAAAACATACAAAAGAATTTAATTCATTCCATTTGGCAAAAAGTAACATGTGGTTAAACTTAATTAAACTGATAAATTTCAAGTACACCACTGACTGGCCTCATACCCCTGCTATTTTTCTAAAAATGACATTTGGGGAGTGTCTTTAAAGTGCTTTGGACTTAATTTATTTTCATTACCAAATGTGATCTATATTTTACATGTTGTATTACAGATAACATAATATATTATGTAAAATATACAATTACTCTTATTTCTTAATTAGATTGAATTTAATCTAAACAAAATGTGTACTGAAATTTTCTTAAAAGCAAATAAATACTGAAATATGCTAAAGCTTTTTGTGCCATAATATTTATGGCTGCATAATTAAGATTTATAATGTGTAGCAAATATTTACAGCCTGATAATAGTATCAAATTTTGTCCAGATATGAGAAAAGGACTCATGTCCTTTCTCCATGATCCCATTGCAAGCAATTTGCCATAGATTTTGTCACACAGTAGTGGGGTATATGAGTTGGTGGTCACTTCCAGACAATGGATAGTTGTCACTGGAAGGCAGGGGACTGCTAATTTCTACTTTCCAGTCTTTCTTACTTGTAGCACTCAACAAGAGAGTGGAAATCTTTTTCATTTCTTGCTCTTTACTGTGATAAGACGCTCCCCCTTCTTTCATTTAGCCCCTAATATAGGGTACTACAGCCTGTCAGAGATTTACCAATATATCCATTTTATGAGTAATATAATACTTGTTCAGTAAGTGAATTTGTATTCACAGAGAATTGGAAGGGAACTAGCTGGTCTAGAAAGCTAGACAACATACATCCTGTTGCTAACAACTCTGTCACCCATTAATTGCCACTGAAAAAGCATGTGAAATCTCTGGACATTATTTTCCTCAGTTGGATATTGTGGGAAATAGAAAGGAGTTTCCATCCTTTAACTAAATGAAATAAATTTCAATTCTACTACAAACAACTGTTTTAAGAAAAAGATCAACAATTAGGGCAGTAGATGTTTCAATTGTTCGCAGAACAACCGTTTCCACTTTCTTAAGCACATCTCATGTCTTTTCTGCTCTGTCAACAAGACTTTCTTTAGGAACTGAAATTGAGTCTTAACACATCCATTTCAGAAATCTGCAGATACTTTGGAATTTCTATGCATAATGGGACATTTTTCAGAAAAAAACCTTAGTTGTGTGTGTAATATCAAACTTGCAGATTGACTATTTTAATGTTATATTTTTGGTCACTGAATCAAAATCTTCCTCAACTGAATACATAATCATTATGACATATCCAGGCACTTGTTTCGAATCGATGTCTTTAAGTTACTTTCAAAATAGTGTGAATATTTTTAAAACTAGCAGTGAATACTCCCCATTTCATAAAATGCAACCCTAAACCTGCTTTCGGATTTGCACTTTGCTCTCTCAGACTTCCGATTTTCACATATTATTTTGTCTTGTTTCCATTCTTTTTGATTTAGTATCTAGTTTACTTAACCAATTATTATCAGTTCAGCTGCTGAGTGCTATAGGATATATTGCCTTAATATTGTTGTTGCACTCCAGTTGCTATTCCTGTGCCCACAACAAGTGACCCTTCAAGTGCCACTGCAGAGCAACAGTAGTGGGTACAAATGCACTACTTCCAGGAACATTCAATCTCAATATTGATTGAGACCCCCGGGACGTTGTAGAATTGTTATGACAACAGGACATGAGTGGGTTTATTCGTTTGTAGGTTGATTTGTTTTAAATGTATTTACTCATTGGTTCTTGTATTCATTTGCCTTGATGTTATTGGGTTTTATTTTGTTTGGGAGTCCTTGGGAGGGGGAAGCGGGTCTCATTTTTAATAAAACAATTTTTTTTAAAAGCAGCCATTGTGGAATGCAGTTGCTCTCACAAAATCTATGTTTTTGCATATTGTTTTATATAGGACTCAAGGTTATTTTGTTTTTTTATAGATGTCATTACAATATAACCAACACTTGCTTATAATATATATATAATTATAAAGTTATAAATAACACTTGCTTAGGCCAACTCTGCCTGTTCCTTCTGATTTTTCTATTGCCCTCTTTCTCTATTTTTTTTTTTTTAATTTCCTTTATCAGCCTGGCTACTCTTCTATTTTGTTATTGTTGTCATTATTACTTATCTGGTTGGTTTGCTTTGTTCAGCTATCCAATCATTTTTTGTCAATTAAATCATAGTAGATATCACATTCAGAACCTAGTAAGAAATCTTGCCACAGGCAATTAGGGATAGCAGAGAAGACCTCCACGAGGCTTTGAATATAGGAGAGAATTCTTAAACCTGCTTAACTTTGAAGAAAAATCATAATATGTGGTCAGGTATAGTGAGTTGGGTACTCTGGAAAGATACATTATAATGGAGTTTGAAGTATAAGATGTTTATTTGAATCAACATCTGTGGAAAACTAAGGTGGGATCAGAAGTAAGTAGAATAATTCTATGATGATACAGGTCTAACAAAACCTCACCCAAAACAATGGAAAGCTCTGAAGGGGATATTGCTCTTCAGAGTGTTCTGCATCTGGTTGAAACGCTCAGATCTTTACACTCCACTTCACTCATCAACCAAATTCAGGCTACTCCAAGGAGGGCGTGACCTTGGGCAAGGCAGCTCTCTGAAGCTGAGGCAACCCCTGAAGGAGCTAATACCTAGAGGTTTTCTGGTGATAGGATTCCCACAGATGGAAATAAATCCTTCCTTAAACAGGGAACTGGGTGGAGTCTCACTGTGTCTACAATGGAGTAATTTGGAATATATCATAGACAGATGTTACAGTGATATACTCTCTGGCTCAGTCCCAGGATGTTGTTCCAAGTTTCATGATGAAGGAAGCTGTGAAACAAAGTGAAAGTTAATTTTGAAGACCTAAAATAAATTGTAATGGCTTCAAGGGCAGAATATCTCAGTAGACTCAAGTATTCCTAGGAAAAAAAAATGAACTTTCATTTCAGTAGAAACAGAACACTAGCAGTAGTAACTTCATTGGTAGGAAAAATGCTTATCCATTCAACAAGAATTTATGCATGCTAATTACTATCTTAGAGGTGATGCTGGTGACAGAGGCGGTGGTAGAAGCATAGCAAGTTTCAATCCCAGATGATAATTGCCCTTGAATTAGCTGGCAATAGCTTACATAATGCCATAATAATTAAAATTCCAGAAGGTTTCATTGTAAAAGGTTATCTTTTATCCATACTAGGATGGGGGAGCATGCCATGCTTTTTGGACTCATTCAGGAGCCCACATTTCTTCCTCTATGTTGTTTGAGTTCATTACATTAGGCCAGTATCTAGGGGAAAGGAAAGGATAGTGACTAGGATGTTTCAAAAGACCAGGTCTGAAAGCCATGCTAATCATTTTACTCACATTCATTGACCATAGCTCAGTCACAGATCTACACTGAACTGCAATGGAGACTGTAAAATGGAGCTTGGCAGGGCTCCAAGAAAAACAGGACAAGTTGGGCACTGGTGAACATTCAGAGCCTCTGCAACAACAACTCAGATAAGTGAGAACATGGGGAAGAACTTAAAAGAGCAGAACTTCTCGTAAGGTAATTATATTAACTCAGAGTTCAAAGCAAGTAGAAGTGTGATTGTCATTCATACCACCTGAGGAAGTTTATGGAAGGAAGAACTACACGATAAGAATAATGAGTTGCACTTTTGCTCTATTAAGTAATTATCCTAAGAACAATTTGAAAGTTACATAAGGGAAAAATCTTAACAATTCATCATTTGATTTTTTTTTCATTTAAAGTACATATGTACAAAGATCTATTATTAAGAACTTGGAATATGTCTAGCTATTGAATTATAAACTTCTCATACTTAGAGACAATTAGTGTGCACATGAGACAATCTTCTATGCAGATTCAATAATTATTGAAGTGTGGGATGATGGATTACAATTATGATCTTATTTGAAGCCAAAATAATTACTTCCAAACTATTGTGAGTGTCATGAAAGATATTAAAATATGTTGATAGGTTGTTGTAGTTGAGTGGCATTTAAATTTTTAATGAGGTCAAGAGGGGGAGGAAGGAAAGC
Source organism: Equus asinus (assembly GCF_041296235.1). Lineage (NCBI taxonomy): Eukaryota > Metazoa > Chordata > Mammalia > Perissodactyla > Equidae > Equus > Equus asinus. Next base: position 69,053,423 of record NC_091798.1, read on the forward strand.
ATCCAAATTATCTATACAATTTTAGTATGTAACCACTTGAGAAAATGTGAACCTTATAGTAGAAGAAGACAGTGACAGACCTCTAGTAATCAACTTCCCCAAATTTCCTTCCTCAAAGATACAAAATATTTCACAGCTATGAAAATTCTATGACGAACCATACCAATAGCATTACTTGAAGATAGAGAATGCTAAAACTGAAAAAATAGCTGTGACTAAAAGAGAGCAAAAAAAAAAAAATCTGTCTCTGGTTCTGCATGCCCCCACCACACCCCTACTATACAACTATGCTTTGTGGTAAACAAAGTCACGCCAGGAAAAATATACACAGAAGACAGCGAAAGGATGCCAGTCAAAAGGACTGAGGGCGAATTGGGGAAATATAAAGAAAGATTAAATCCATCATAAATCCGAAAATGCAAAATAAGGAATTGAGGTGACAAGAGAATGGACTAAGAGAAGGGGCTTCAAATTAAGGAGAATTTAGTGGACCAGACACCATATAAGAGGCCAGGCAGGCTACTTAAAGGTATAGACTTGGTTAAAAGGACAAGCCTGATTTAAATGGACACAATTCCAAAGACATAGCTCCTGATGGAGACAAAAGGCAAAAAAAGAAGGAATAAGCACATTTTGGCAACTGAGTGGTAAAGAGCAAAAGAAAAAGTGGAAATTTTAGGATCCTGAAAGATAAAAGAGAACTGCAAGAATCTTGAGACTCACCACTACTTTGCTACCAGCAAAACATAGAAACAAAAACCTTCTTATATGCTTGGACTTTGATAGACTAGCAGAAAAGGATGCCATTAAACTAGAAATCTGGAAAATAGCCCAATACCATAAAAGTAAACAAAGGAAGAGTCTGTTGACAACCATTACAGTAAATCAGGAGACAAAATTTCACAAAATCAACTGGGGAAAATTTCTCTCTAAAAAGTAAGACTAAAGCAGAAGTAAACTGTAATTCTATACTCCAAAAAGAATTAAATATACTGAAACAAGCATTTAAGGATATGTTAAATCTGCCTTGAATCATAATTTTAGAAACTATGAATAGTAATGTACGAGAAAACCGGGAGTAATTAAAAGAGTTGATTGAACTCTGAAAAATAATGGAAGAAGAAAACAAATTTACTCAGAAATAAAGAAAAAAATTACAAGGTGCCCAAGAGAGAATAGATACAGATGAAAATTTACTAAGGAACTTTGAAGAATGGTAAGAAATCAACCAAAAACATGTAAATGGCATAAAGAAAGAATAAACACGGTAGGAGAGAAAGTAGTAGAAATGGAAGACAGACAAAAAAGGAACAATATTTGTATTATTAGAGTCCCTGAAGCTGAAAAACAAAGCAATGAAAGAGACTATCTAAAACTATAATCCAAGAAAATATTTCAGAGATAGACAAAGTCCTGAATCTACACATTGAACAAACTTACTGGATACCTGGAAAAATTAACTCAGAATGATGAATGAGAAATATATCTTAGAAAAAAAATTAGATTTCCAAGTTAAAAATTAAATACTCAAGGCAACCAGACAAAAATTTCAAATGACTCACAAACAAAAAAATTTCCAGTAGCCGACCTTTCAAAATCATTCTAAGTCAAGTAACAATCAAGTAGCATTTTAAAACAGTAATAATGAAAGTATGGAACACAGATTTTACTATTTCTAGGTTTTTTTCCTGTCTTTTCTAAGAAATTATTTCTCATTCAAAGGCCATAAAGAAATTTTCTTACATTTCCCTTTAGAATTTGTAAATTTTAGCTTTATACATTTATTTATTTGAAAGGAAAAAATGCTTCTTTTGCTCTACTGTGCTACATTCTCACTCACAACTCTCCTGACACTTCCTTTTTGACATCAAATTTGTGGGTTTTTCCCCCACACCAAGCAATTTTCCAACACCAGCTGGGTGTCCTGGAATTCAATTCAATTCTGATACTGTCTATGGGGAGTCAGCATCAGATCCCAAAGGTTAAGAGCTCAATCCAACAAGACTTCCTCCCCCACTTCAGATGCCAATTGCAAGACCAGGTTGTTACCTGTGCTTTTCACCGACCAATTAGAAATTGGAAGTTACCACAAACCTCTCTTCCGATTCCATAATTTGCTAGAATAGCTCACAGGAGTCAGGAAAACAGTCTGCTTACTAGATTGCTGATTTATTATAAAAAGATACAATTCAACAAAAGCCGGATGGAAGAGATGTACCCGGCAAGGTATGGGGGAAGTGATGCAGAACTTCCTGCTCTCTCTGGTACCTCCATGTGTTCACCAATCTGGAAGCTCTTTGAACCCTGTACTTCAGGGATTTTTATGGAGCCTTCGTTTTGTAGCCATAATTGATGAAATGATTGACCATTAGTGATTAGCTCCATCTTCAGCCCTTCCCCGCTCCAGAGTGGGAGGGGAAAATGAGGGGAGCTGAAAGTTCCAACGCTCTAATCACATCATTGCTTCCCCTGACAACCAGCCCCCATCCTGTAGTTATCTGGGGCTTTCAAAAGATCAACGCATTAACATAAACTCGGGTGTGGTTGAAAGGGGCTTTGTTATGAATAACAAAAGACATTCTTTTCACCTTTATTGCTATAGAGCTATTTCAGGAACTGAGGACAAAAGACCAAATATTATAACAAAAGATATTCCCATGGATCTTATCATTTAAGAAATTACAAGGATTTTAGGAGCTGTATGCCAAGAACTGTGGACTAAGGCCCAAGTATATGTATTCTTATTATGAATCCTAATATCACATTATTTAATCCAGCCTCCAGAGCTGTGAGAAATTAATGATTATTGTTTAAGTCACCCAGTCTATGGTCATTTGTTACAGTAGCTCAAACTGACAAAGACAAGTATTTATTTTATGTGGAGGGTTTCAGACCATCCACACCAACAAAAATAAAAGATACGTTCACCTGGAGATGGAGCAAGGGACATTCTAACTAGCAAAAAGCAACATGGATATTTCAATGTTTCAAATCATTTTGCACATTAATTTTACTGAACTATAGCCAAAACAGTAGAACTGTAGTTCTAAAATGCATTACTTTTCACAATTCCAGCTTCTACTAGTTCAAAAACAATCAGGGGCCAGCCTGGTGGCATAGTGGTTAAGTTCTCGCACTCTGCTTCGGTGGTCTGGGGTTCACATGTTCAGATCCCAAGTGCAGACCTACATACCACTCATCAAGCCATGCTGTGGTGGCATCCCACATACAAAACAGAGGAGGATTGGCACAGATGTTATCTCAGTGACAATCTTCCTCAAGCAAAGAGAAGATGATTGGCAACAGATGTTAGCTCAAGGCCAATCTTCCTCACTGAAAAAAAAAAAGAAAGAAAGAAATCAAAATGATTACAAACCAGAATATACAAATGGAGATTTATATATTTTTACTATTTCAAAAATCAAGTGTTTATGGGAAGAAAAAAAAAGTGGATTTTTTATTATTTCTTTTAATAGACATTAACAAAATGAAAATGATCTTTTTTCCTTTCATGCCTGCCTAAAAGCTAATAATGAACTGTGAGTGTATATAGTAACAGAAAATAAAGCCACTTGCTGCTAATGCAGAAACGTGATTAGACTTAAAGAGGTTCTACACCCTGTGCATGTTCCTCTCAAGGATAAGTTCAGGGCCAGAACTTTTAGAAGACATGTTTGCTTTATTAAAATACTTGAGAATATCACTTAGCATCACCATCTTAGCACTGATTCTAACAACATAATTTTAGTCAGTATCTGTGGTTTGATAATAATAGCGCGTCTCATCTGAGAGATGCTTTTCATTTTGCTTTAGCAGTTTGGGAGGTTCAACTTCCTAAAATCAAATCTCTCTCTTTCTGCATGAACTTTTCAATTACTGTAACTAAAATTTCCCTCCAAATGGGTCACTGAGTGGCTGCCTCTCTTGGAGAGCTTTCCTTTATTTTATTATACGGAACATCGCCTTTTCTGCACCACACGCCCTTGCCTCTGCTCAGCTTCCTTCATCAAGTGCTCTTCTCTGCTCCAAGAGTGCTCTGCAGAGTCCCAGGCTGCTGTGCAGAGGGAAAGGTTGCCTAGTGGCCTCAGAACATAGTTATCGTCCCTCCCTCCTTTTAGAAACGGATTTTATTTTGGGGGAAAACATCAAACACACTGAATTTACAGCATCATACTCAAACAACCTGAATCTCACACAATGAAATCCAACACAATGCACTTAGTGTGTGATTTCTGTTTGTGTATAAAAGACTAAGTTTTTATCACTGATTCCACCTTATATTTTGGGAGCTTTTTATTTCTTATCCTTCAGGTAACTGAGGTGAAAATTGGAATGACTATTGAAATACTAAAATTTCGAACACTTATAACTAAAATGAATATGGGTTTCCATTGTTTTTGACAATGTCGGACTATATAGTCTCTTGATGTGTTTGCAACCCACATTTCTGCAGAGTAAAATGACTTGAAAACGCTGATCGGACACTACATTTCTTTGGTGCAATAAACCACGTGAAGATTTACTCTGATCGCCTAATTAGAATAAGTTGTTAACATCCAGTAATTTAAATAGGACACTTGGATTACTTTTTTTGTCTGAAAAGCATCATTGTTGGTTGTAAAGATGACAGTCATTTGTCCTTCCACGCAAAACTGAAGGCCAAATATAAGAAGGAAAGAATTAAATAAACAGACCAAAAGACCCATGAACCAAAATACATTTCCATGAACTGAAATACATTTACTGGATTAAATATTGAGCTTCTTTGCTTTAGGTAATCTATTTCATATTTGTTAATCCTCCAGCTTAATTCCCAATAAGTAAATTTGTCAGGCAATTATATAAAGTTGGTTTAATTTTCTGCTTACCAAAAGAATTTATCATTATGTTTCTCCCACATCTAAATTTCTAGAACTAATTCTTTTCTCATTTTATCTCTTGATAATATATTAAAATGTCTTATGATTGTCATAAATAACTATTTCCAAACACTTAACAAATATATATACCTCTAAGGTTCTAAATGAAATAATTTACCTTTATTTTTCTTTTATTTAGTTTGACAAACTTAAGCAAAACTTGAAGGCTAACAGTGAATCTTTTTCATAAAAAAAATAGTTCTGGAGTTTAACACATAACTCAAAGCATTCAGTATTCCAATCTGAACATTCAACAAGTCCCACCCTCTGCACTTACCCTGTCCATGGTCTGCATAGTGACCTATGTGGTTTCATATGAAGAACTTGGATAAAACGGCACAGAGCTGATGCTAGAGGTCTCCATGTTTCTTTCTTCTCTTTCCTTTGTTTCTCTCTCTGCTCTTACTGACATGTCATGATTGATGTGTTTTTCATTTTCGTTTACAAAATGAACTCTTTGCTTCGCTAGACAGGTATTTTTTTTCAGGTGATTGAATCAGAATTTATTTTTGATGCAATCATTGTCCCTTTACACATAAAAATGTAAGCATTTTGGAGTGTAAGGAATAAATTGCTAAAGTTAATATGTTATGTTGGAAGCAAAACACTAGTATTCTAGGAGCACTAAAGAGGAATGCCATAAATTTCCATATATCCACTTTAGGGTCAGCTTAGCAAATGTTTCGATGAAATACAAATGCTTTCAGTAATTCTTAATAATTGCTAGTTAGAGGCAAAGACTAAAACCAAAATTACACTTCTGCTTCTAAAGAAAAGGAAAATAATCCAGGCAATTTTCTTGACGAAATTTTCCAATTAGTTGCTACTAATTTAAAAGAGAAAGAGATACTACCATTATTCCTTTTAATGAATAAATGATATTCTGTAAATTGATAGTAAAGATAATTTTAGAGAAAAGAGAAAAATAAAGTGAAAAATGCTTTGCCAAAAAGACTAAAAAAGTTATGATCCTGTCTTTCTAAAATTATCTCAATGATTTTGTCCTTAACAAATAAAATAGAAAAGTTTGATATAACCTGAAAATGCAACTAAAGGAATAGATTAAATGAAACTTAGTAGGTGAATATAATGGAATATTATTTAGACATTAAAGTATTGTAGAAAAGTACTTAATAACATAAATATTGATAATATAAAGTAATGTGAAAGAATTTACTAAAAGTATTTATAGTATAACCTCAGAGATTTTAAAATGAGTGGGTTGTAGAAAAATATTAACAGTATATATATGATACAATATAATATTAATGTGGTTTATTACTCAGTGATAGAATTAAGAGCAATTTCTATTATATTTCCTTATTTTTGTTTATCTAACTTTCAAAAAAATCTACTTTTGGATTGATGTTATTTTTAGAGTCAGAAAAATACAATTAAACAAGTATAATAAAGTCATTATTCTGGAATTTTCTTTTCCATATCCTCTATGGAGAACATTTCCATGTGTCAGTCACTCAGGTCAGTAGAAGTGAGGCAAAGGCCCCTAAACTTGCTTTTTTCCCCCCAAAACAAATGAATTTATTCATTTCAACTAGATAAGACATTTTAAAATGTGACTTCTAATCAGGTCCTAAAATTTTAGCCAGCTGCACAGCATAGCCTGTGTGTTCAGAGTAGGAAAAAACAACCTGAAAGCAAAAGAAGTGGTCACTTATCTTTCTGTTACCTAAGCAACATCTCTAATTAAGAATAATTTTCAAGTCCTTGTTTCTGTGTCACAGAAAGAAATCTTTTTCCTGAGCCTATTTTTCCCCCTTTTGCCCTTTCCTTTCTCTAAGGAGTATTGTCTTACTGAAAGACATTTAGCCCAAGTTTTTGTATCTCTCTCTATTTGATCTGTATTTTTAAAAAATGAATTATTCTTTGTAAAATGAACACTTAAGGTGAAAATGACTGGGTTCTTCCTATAATCTCCTTTGCCACACACCAAACTGTATCACACTCTACAGTGAGAAGACCTGGGGATCTGGCCTCGGGCTTGGCACAGTACCTGGTTTGTCACTAATACTTAATAAATACGTGTTGAATGAAAGAATATCTAAATAAATTTTCTTGGAAAAGTCACCACTTTGAGCCATGGCTTCCTGATTTATAAAAAGAGAAAGCTATGGGCTAAATGTCTGTGTCCCCCCCAAAATTCATATGTTGAAATCCTAACCCTCAAAGGCCATGGTACTAGCAGATGGGGCCTTTGGGAGGTGACTAGATTGTGAGGGTGGAGCCCTTATGAATGGGATTAGTGTTCTTACAAAAGATACCCCACAGAGCTCCCTACATCCTCCCATCATGTGAGGACACAAGGCAACATCTGCAACCCAGAAAAGGGCCCTCACTGGACGTTGCTGGCATCCTAATCCTGGACCTTCCACCTCCAGAATTGTGAGCAATCAATTTCTTCTGTTTATAAATTACACAGTCTGTGGTATTTTGTTAGCAGCCCAAACAGACTAAGAGAACATAGGAGAAGATAATTTTTAGGTCCCCTTTCCAATTCTAAAACTCCTATAATTCTAATAGGAGCTTAGCTTATAGTGCCCTAAAAGAAATGATTTGTCAAATAGTGGGTCAAATTCTGCTGGGAGGAGTTGGGGAATACCTTACTTTGCATGTTCAAAGAATTCTTACTTCTAAATTAAGCACAGCTTCCTCAACATAAAGTATGTGGCCTAAAGCTAGAGGGGATAAATTTGCCTAATATGGGAACCTTACTTAGAAGTTTAAAATTTGCATGAGATCAATGCCAATTTATTTGTGATAGAGCAATAGTTTTGGAAATAAATATATAGAGATTGATAGAATGGTTGATAGCTTTCATATAGAAATCAATAAACCCCTCTTCTTGACAATAAGTTGACTTCTTTTTTATATGTCAATATTCCGAGAGTCCCTTCTGCCAGTTGAAAGGCAATTTTCCTGAAGGTTTCTTTCGTTTGTGCATATTGTGTGAAGAGGTTGCATTTCAGTCATTTTAGGTCCCGGTCTGCTTATGAGCAGTAGTGACTCCCCAAAAGGTCCATGGAGGAGAATCTGATGTGGGAAGGTCCAAGAAGAGTCTACACAATCCCAGCTATTATCTAATGGCATGCTTACTGTCTTCATTGAAGATCCAGTACACAAATGGGAGATTTTATTTGAAGCTGTTCACTGATGTTTTCTGCTGGTATTTCCTATTCATCAGTGCCCTTTCCTATTTGAAGATATAACACTTATGATATCCTTTGCTTTATGATAGGAATATCATAAAAGAAAGGCAGCGAGATACAAAAGGGTCAATTTTTGACTTTTGAATTTTGAAACTCATACCAGAAAAAGTAAGGTTTAATAGAAAGGTAGAAATGTGTAGATATTGTAGAAAAGATACAATGGACATCCAAGATAGATTAAAGAATTGAAAAGCAGAGAAAAATTGTGCCCCACTTCCCACATAATGCCTAAAAAATGAATTCAACCTTACAGCACCTTCTTGAGTCCTACAGAAATGGCCTATAAGCCTGAATTAGCATCCCAGAGCTTCCACTCACTCTGACCTGGGAGTGAGAAAAGTGAAACCTCTTGAGGAGTAGAAAGCCTTTGCCTTTTCCTGGACTAGCACAAAAGGGGCAAAATGCCTTAGAGACAGCCATACTGAGTTTTTCACAGCCATAAAGGACTACCAAAAGGGGCTCCGAAGTAGTGGAGACAGCCAGACTTCAGTCTGCCTTGAAGTCAACCAGGAAACAACATCAAAGTTTCCAGAATGAATTGACAATGGGGAGCAAGAAGGGAGGATATACATCCCAGAGAATGTTAGTTTTTTGATTGTTTTTTGGTGAGGAAGATTGGTCCTGAGCTAACATCTGTTGCCAATCTTCCTCTTTTTGCTGGAGGAAGATTGCCACTGAGCTAACATCTGTGCCAATCTTCCTCTATTTTGTATGTGGGACACCACCACAGAATGGCTTGATGAGCAGTGTGTAGGTTAGTACCCAGGATCTGAACCTGCGAACCCCGAGCTGCCAAAGTGGAGCATGTGAAATTAACCACTATGCCACTGGGCCAGCTCTGAGAATGTTAGTTTTCATATATGATGACAATGGTTATTTATACCCCATAACCCAAGAAAGTTGTCATTACATAACTCCAAAGAATATTAAGCAGAACTACCCAGAAATGAAATTAGAATTGAATTAGCTGAGATTTAATTTTGTCATAGTATAAGGGCAGCCCCAAAATAGATATTAGTTTAGTTATCGCAAAAAAAAGTTATATGCCTCATACAACTGAGATTTTAGCCTAAAATTTTTTACACATTATATGTGCTTTCTATGAAAGTGTGTTTGTATCTGTGACAAAACCATAGTTAAACATAAGATCCATTATTTTATATAATATCCCTTAGATACAAACTCATTTAACACTTAAATTTAGTAAACGTATGTCTTTGAAATCAGTTTGCAGATGCAACATGTTTTCCTTTTGGCTACAAGTATCACAAAACTAAATAAGGGTTAGGGTGCCAGAGGGTAACATCCATTAACTCTAGTCCCTTGTTAGTGATGGAGGTGGAAACGTTCCATATCAATATCTCTTGGGAAGATTTTTGAAGGTCATCCACTCTGGTTGTTGGAGGGCTAGTATTGTGTGGAAAAAAACTCTGTTCATATTCCAACATACACATCAACTTGGGAACCAGCATTTTTTTTTTTTCCTGATAAAACGTGTGAAACAATGTTAAACACATAAAGATATGAGATAGACCATCTCATATCTTCTTGGAATAAGTAAGAAATAGATGACAAAACACAAATTATCACCATGAGAGATACTCTCCTTTGTATATCAGATCCTTAAGCTTCTCTTTTCTGGTCTCTTCCCTTCTAAAGAACTGGCCTTCACTTTCACTTCAACCTGATTTAATTTGTCTAAACATGTCTTAAGAAAGAATATGAGCACATGTTATACTTTATGAAGGACCTCCATCAGCTTACTGTAGGAAATTAGATTTTTAAATTTGCAATCATTTAAAAGCCTATGACAACATTTTCATTTGTGAGCGCATTTCTTTTAAAAAAGAAACAAATGAGAACCTGTCTTCAAGCTTCATAAGGTGTGGTCTGACTTGACCTTTAACTTTTCCTGTAAGGAAAAAATCATTCAGAAATGTCTTGTCCCTCATCATTAAATGCTCTGATGGCGGGATTGATCGTTGCTTGGATACACATCAACTTTGTTCATCTAGGCCTTGTTTGAACCAGCAGGAAAGTGTTTGTGTGTTTCTTTATGTTTTATATTATTTGGTTGGGTTGTAGTCTTAAGACTATGCCACATGACTTTGATCCCAGGAGATTATTGTTGTTTCTATTGTCTCATGGTCAGAAAGGTGGAGGACAATGAATAAATCTTTGTTTCCTTGGAGGAATAAATATGACTCATTAACTGGAAGTCATCTTTTCTTGAATTAATCCAATATTTTACATCAATATTAGACTGTTCTGGCTACGAAATTCTAACATTTTGATTCATACTTCTCTTTTTTTTTTGAGGAAGATTAGTCCTGAGCTAACATCTGCCACCAAACCTCCTCTTTTTGCTGAGGAAGACTGGCCCTGAGCTAACATCCGTGCCCATCTTCCTCTACTTTATATGTGGGATGCCTACCACAGCATGGCTTGCCAAGTGGTGCCATGTCCACACCCGGATGCAAACTGGCAAACCCCTGGCTGCCGAAGCAGAACAGGCACACTTAACGGCTGTGCCACCGGGCGAGCCCCACAATTCTCTTTAAAGCATTTATTTATAGACTATATTCCATGGGATTTTGAACAAAGGAAATTCAAGAGTATGTGATAATGTGATCTTAGAATAAGTAGGTTTCACATAGAAAAGAATTATAAACAAAGAATTTAGTGAAAATATGACTCCTTACCAAAACATGCACATTGTCACTGACTGACTCATTAATTTCAGCAGCTAAGTCTGAAGGCCAACCTTTCCAAAGTATTCCATATCATTGCCCTATTATATGCAATTATTATACTTTGCACTTAGAGATCTGAGTTTGCTTAAAAATCTATATAATGGGAAAAAAAATTAAAGAAAATCAACTATAATCCTCCCAACTCTGAACAACTATTTCCCCATTCATTGCTGTCTGATTCATCTAGGATGGAAAAGAAAGAAGGATAAATCAGAGCTTAGTATTTGCATAAATAGAAATATACATGAAAGAAAGAAAAGTGGTGAAATATTTGCAGAATTTTAGTAAAATCTAGTGAATTTACAACTGTTTGCACACAGATGTTCAAAGAGTGCAGGGTCTTTTAAGAAGGAGGGTTCCAGTGCTTTCCTCTAGCATCTCTGCCTTAGCTTAATCCTATTCATTTTTTTCACTGATTTGGTTAAAGATGAAGAAAAAAATATCAAGTTATCAGATAACAATATAGAGCTGAAAGAATAGTAAAACTGTTGAGTGACAGAACCAGGATGCCAACAGTCTTAGGCTGAGATAATTTTATTATGAAATGCTACAGGGTAAATATAAAGTAGAGGCAGCTATGGTATGAAGTTAGTGAACCTTGAGCCTTGGGGCCTCTCAGTTACATTGGCACTTTATAAAACCCTCTATCTACTTTTGTACTTGCAATTTTGTATTTTTTTGTAAAGGAGACTCTAAAATTATGTAAGCTTCTGAAAAACCTGCATCTGCCTCTAAATAAGACTCTACAATGTAGTTTTTGTTTGACTTTAAAGAGCTAATGTAACAAGTACAAGACTGAGAAAAAGTTACTAGCACTTCCTGGTAAAAATTGCTGACACCAGGGGCTGGCCTGGTGTCCGAATGTTTAAAGTTCCGCACGCTCTGCTTTGGTAGCCTGGGTTTGCAGGCTTGGATCCTGGGTGCAGACCTACTCCACTCATCAGCCATGCTGTGGAGGCATCCCACATACAAAGTAGAGGAAGACTGGCACAGATGTTAGCTCAGGGCTAATCTTCCTCAAGCGAAAAAAAAGAATAGGATTAACAATGGATGTTACCTAAGGGTGAATCTTCCCCAGGGGAAAAAAAATTGCCAACATGATGTGATGAAATGTGTCAACTTGGCTGGGCTACAGTCCACAATTATTCAATGAAACACTAATGTAGATGTTGCTGGAAAAGTATTTTTTAGATATGGATTAAAGTCCATAATCAGTTCAACTTAAGTAAGAGAGATTATGCTAAACAATTTTTGTGGGCTTAATTCAGTCAATTGAGAGGTGTTAAAATCAAGGCAGAAGCTTCCCTGAGAAAAGAAGTCTGCCTGTGGACAACAGCATCAGCTAGTGCCCTAGAGTTCCAGATTGCCCTTCCTGAAGATCTGCCCTATGAATTTTGGACTTGCCTAGCAGCCCCCACAACCAAGTAAGCCAATATTTTGCAATAAATCTCTTAATATATGTCTCCTACTGGTTCTCTTTCACTGATTGAACCTGACTGATAAATATCAGTTGATGATTAGTTCAGTGTGTCAACAATGTGATGTGGTTATCCCAAGAGTGAATACAATCTTGGATTGTTGATGGAAGAATATCAGTGAGAGTCCAAAGATGCATATGTCAGACTACACTAGAATGTAGATTATTGGGCTCTAGACTTTATTTCCCGTGCTTCCAGAGAGACAAGTTCAAAGACCTAGATTTATTTAATTTGAAGTTGAGAATAATAGGCATGATAGGTACTATAATGATTTTAAAATATTTAAAAGGTTGTCAAATGGAGAAAGAATTTGGTTGCCTCTCTATAACTCCTCAAATGTTTTCAGAGAAGCCACCCCTGATTCATGCTCCAACATCCCAGTACACAGGTCAATCTTACATTTGCATTTGCTCTCATTGCTCCGTGTGTCTTTCCTCATACTACATATTATACGTGTGACTACATATTTATTAGTGCTATTATTGAATATATTTATTCTTTACTATATTGTAAGCTTTATAAAAGTCTGGATCGTGTTGTTTTTTTGGTCACAATTAAATACCAGGGTCTAGAATACCATCTGGCTGACATGCTAAATCTTTGTTAAAAATAAATCAAATAGAAATTTAATAAAGCAATTAATGTCTACATCTAATCACTTTGGAATTTGTCACATCATCACAACATTTAGTCAGATATTTTCTCTATCCTTTCTTTAATGCATATTAAATAATTCTTAATCTGATGAGAAAGAATGCCACAAAAGTTTTGTCAATGAGAGGTAGCACAATCCTTATCACACTTCTTAAGTCTGCTCTAGTTCAAACATTCCAGCATGCACATACACTCCTTATTTTATCACTGAACTACTGAAGGCCCATATCTAAAACAAATTATAAGCAAATCTGAGATAGAAAGATGCCATAACATAAAGCCAAAAATGTCTCAATTTTAGGAGAACTCACAGATGTCACTGACTCCATGCTTACAGGAGTACGTTGTAAATGAATAGAAAGGCAAGTATTATCAGACTAGCACAAACAAGAAGTCATTGAATTGTGAGTCTATAACCATATCCATCTAATTTTTTTTCCCAGAATGTGCTAAAGAATCATGTTCTCAGGAACAGTACATGGAGAAGAAAGAAGGAGAGTTTTTTTCTTCGTTTTAATTCTATGTGGATAGTCTGGAGTCTCCAGTCTACTCCCAGTGGTAGCAATAATGATGGCAACAGCAGTGTCCACTGATAATAATGTTTTGAAGACATAGCAGCCACCTATCAGATCCAAAGGCAGTTTTACTATCAACATGCATTCTTAAAAGGAGGGTTTTTGACCCATTGGTCTAACAAAAGTGAGGATTCTCTGAGTAGATGTCTTGGTGAGGTGAAATTTAGCACTGAGCATTGTGCCTAGCACATGGCAGATATTCAGTCTGTATTTGTTGCATGAATAAATGAAAAATAAATAAGTGACAACTTTGTGATCTCGTTCAGTGACTTTATTTTATAAACAAGAGTGATGAAAAAAGGCTGTCATGTTTAAAGTTACAGAGTCATATGATGGCAGAATCAAATTTCAAATTCATAGTTTAGAGTTTTTCTACCAAATTTTGTTGTCTGAATGCATCCTGCAAGAGTGAAATACTGCTGTAGAGAAGTGGATAAAAGAGTAAAACTTGTGTCCAGAGTTTCTGGATTCATATCCTTGCTCTCATACTCACAAACCTAGGAAACTTAGGCAAGTTTATTAAATTCTCTGTGGCTTCCTTAGTTTATTATGATAGTAACTTCTTTGTGCGGTCGGTGAGGATCACATAAGTTCATACATATGAAGAGTCTTAGTGGTGTCTCTGGTGTTCAGTAAAGACTCAATTAATACTGTTATTGTAAGTAATCAAAACAATCCTCTCTCAAGTCTAATATGACAATTGTGATGATGAACAATAAATGCTATTATTTATTAACTACTTCCTAAGAACCAGAAATTTACAGATACTATTTATAATCTCATTCATCTGTGCAAGGCTGTTATAAGTAAAGGCAATGCCAGGAGTGAGAATGTTGTAGTGGTGGAGAGTGAGGGTTCTAGATTTACACTAAGTGGGTGAGAATTCCTTTTCCAATTGCCAACTCTGTGCTTGGGCAAGTTTATTTCATTTATTTTATTTAACAAACATTTATAAGGTCTCACTATGGGCCAGGCATTGTTCTAAATACTTTCCAGTTATTGAATCATTTAATCTTCATAAAAGAGGTGGAGATTTTATTATACCTATTTTGCAGATAAAGAAAGTCAGAGATTAACAAAATGCAGCATAGTGTAGTATTTGAGCATATAGGTCCTTGAGGGTGACTACTTGAGTATAAATCCTGTCCCTACCACTTACTAGTACTGTGACTCAGATGATTTACGTAAGCTAACTGCATCAGTTTCCTCATCTATACAATATGATCATAATAGGACCTGCCTCAAAGAGTTGCTGTTATACTTAAATTGAACAACAGTCCAAAAAATTAGAATAATGCCTGACACACAGTTAAGTGCTCAAAATATGTTAAAGATTAACATTGTCATTATTATTATTATTGTTAATATTATTATTACAGTGGGAAAACCAAGGCTCTGAGGGAGTAGTCACTAAACTGAGGTAAAGGGGACTAAAAAGGGAGCAAGGTGGAATCATGCTCAGTTTATCTGTCCCCAGAGTCTGGACTTTTTGATTATAACCTGCTTCTTTGTGGAGGACCACTGGCCTCTCTCCATGGATGACAAGCTCATAGCTAGTTGGCTCCATCTTGTTAGATATTATATAAGTGGAGTGACTGCAGGCATCTGAAAAGCAAAGTAGATAAGTTCCAAGCATTGATCAGAGCTTTGCAGCAGACATCTCCATTATGTAATTCCAGAGTAACAGACTAACGTCACCCACCCCAATCCCTTGTTAGGTTAGTCACATTTTTGTATATATGCCCAATTGGCTTCCCATTTGCTCAACAATGCTCTAATACAGATAATGAAGACAAAGTACTTAAGAGTCATAAAGTGAGGAAAGCGATAGCCTTGGAAACAAAATATAGGTATTCTTTGTCTCAGTCTAGCTGAGTTCCTATAGGCCACGTTGTTTTATCACTGTTTTAAAATCCATTCAGAATGTTCACAGAATTTTATGCTGATCACTTCCAGGTTCTGTTTGCCTGATCCTTATTCCTCTGCCTTTTTTTTTTTTTTAAATGGCTTATGTCTTCTTGCTGACAAAAGTTGATAGTGTGATACATTTTTCACTTGCACATAGCTGCATCTGTGACTTTTTTAAAATAAGATTTTCTGTAAACACTTTCAGTTCACAGAAAAAAAAATCATCCTTCTAGGAATTGTAGAAATAGGAAAATGAATAAGAAATGCACCAAGCAGAAACAGAATTAACACTAATCGGATTGCTTTGCAAAGTTTCAGCAACTTCAGACTTGATTTCAGAAACTTCATACTTGATTTCATAATAGAGTATTAATTATGTGGTGAAGTGAATGAAACTCAACATATCCCTTTAGAGGAGTTTCCCAAGGCCATTGCTTTCTCAGCTGAATAAACTTGTAATATCATCCAGGGAAACGAGAGTTTCAGCACAAGGACTGTGCCCCCTGGAATCACAGTCATTAAGTCAGCCCTTCTCCTGTAGCACCTACCCACTTCACCATGTCTTTCTCTCCAGCAATCATGCTGTTATTAAACGAGAAGCAAATCTCAAATCACAAATACAAATTATCCAGCTACAAGCATTCTCTCCCACAGTATTCAGTTCAGCTTGGTGCATATCCACACATAATAGAAAGAGTGTCGGAAGAAAAGCCAGAGACCTTGGCTTTAGTCCCAGTGCTAGCACTTTCTAGTTTTGTGATCTTGGACAAGTTATTTGGCCTCACTGGTTTACGGTTTCCACATTTTTAAAACAGAAGATGATAATTCCCTATCTATCCTATCATTATCGCTGGTGTGAGGATTAAATATAATATCTGTGTTTAAATACTTTGGAAATGATTAGCTTCCATACAAAAAGGAAGTATGGTTTCTGTTACTTCCCTATCTCCTTTAGTCTCAAAGCACAGTTAAATTGTAGGATATATAATGAATGAATATGTGAAGGGATAATTTGAGGGTGAGTTTCGCTGTTGTTGTTGGTTGATTAGTTAAACTATATATTTAACCATCAACTTTCAAGCAGCTGCTGGGTTATTGCTATGACTTTGGACTTGGAGAAGGCAAGAGGTCCCAGAAATAAATAAGTTAACAATGCCTGCTCAGTGCATTTACTATGTGGTATAACAGAGGGGTGCACAGGATTGCACAGGAGATAGCTGAAACTTTAAGTGATTTGGACTGAAAAAATGGGAGGAGAAGAGAGTGAAGGATGATGAGACTGGAGAAGCAATCAGGTCCAGGATCAGAGAGTTATAAAACTCTCTACTGTTTTAATCAATTTTATATGCTGAGTTTTAGAATGTAGAAGTATTTGAAACATCATTCTCTTCTGTGTTCTCCAATGACTATAATGCCCTTTGGGGGCACTGTAATATATTTTATTTAATGCATCCGCTGAAAATCAACGAGCTAGTGTGACACAAGCTAGTTTGTTGGAAGACATCTTTAACATACTAATGTCTTCAAAATTTGGAATTCCTTGTTTTACATCGTGAGTACCATTGTTTGGTTACATATATTGCTTTCTTATTAGTCCAACTGAAATAAAAGTTTTATTGTTTTTCTCAAGTGATTAAAAATAGATCTACATATCCTACTTCCGGTAGAGCTAAAGCATTGGTGTGGTCACTATAACTCCTTCCCATCTGCTACAGAAAATCTGCAAGTCCACATGGACATTTAATTTACACCAAAATTTCCAAGTCTTTTGTCTATGTGACATTTAGGAGGTAAATCTCATTGTCTTTTCCTTTTAATTTTTGGATTCGTTTACCATTTAATCACCTGACACTATTTTTCTGTTTATTTTACTTACGGTATTTCATTGCTTCTACATGATTTATCCAAAACCATGAAGCTATTTCCATACACCACACAATCTTAAGTCTTTGTCAATGACTACCTCTACCCTCCACGTGACTGTTTGAAGCATCCCAGATTCTAAGCCCAGCGATAGTTAAAGTTCCCAGGATCAGGAGAGCACCCCCCCAAACTCTTCACTATGCCTCTTTCCATCTGAGTCACCTGCAAATCACAGGGAGGTAGGATCCTCCTCACTCCCACTGGTCCCATGAAAGCATATTTTCATGTGACCTGAAATTTTGGTCTATCTGCAGGGAGACTCGAGTGTGCTAATTACGGATGCCATGTAGCCTGGGATCCTGTGGTCCACCCTGAGGCCTGAACCAGGTCTGTGACAAATTAGCATCTGTGCAAAGGTGCACAGCTGCCCTATTCACATGTGCCTGGAGAGATATGAACTGAACTTTGTCTCATTTTTTACCTTGCTCTAGGGCAGAGGTCAGCAAACTTTTTCTGTAAGTAATCAGGTAGTAAATATTTTAGGTTTTGTAAGCCAGTTGTCTCCCACAAGTTCTCAACTTTACTGTTGTTGCACAAAATCACCCATAGACAATATCTAAATAGAGATTCCAGCAACTTGTTCAAAACCTTACAAACAGCAAGTGACTGAGACAGATTTAGAACCTACAGCTAATATTAAATGATGGAAATTTTTCCAAAATTATTTTGCTCAAGACTTATGTATTGAGGGCCTACTTGTGCTAAGAATTGTGTGGACACAGAGAATCCACGTGAAAATGCCTACCCTCACACAGTTTATGACTTAGTCTAATCCACTCCTTTCTGTAGTTAAAATAATACCCAAAAGCTTGAAATTAAAAGTCCTATCTTTTTTGAACACTCATCCAAATCCCCAGAGGCAGCCTCTTTTACCAACTTTTCTTTTAGGCCTTCTGTTACTCCCCTCTATAACTCTAAACGCTATGTTTTCACATCTCTTCATGATTGGTCAGTTAGTACGTGCCTCTGCTGTACTGAAGATGAAGACATTCCCCCTTCCATTTCTTGTTCTTCTTTTTGCTTTTCTTCTACATTCCAAGGTTTTTCCACGAACATTTTACAAAAGTGAAAATAAAATCTTGTTGAGGTTTCCATATTTACTTTTTTCTCTGTAATGGTAATTGCATGTTCTGTGTTTTCTAATTAGCTGATTTTACATGTTGAAAACTAAACCAAAATACATCATTTTAATTATGTAAGTATTGTTTGGTGCAAGTTCAGGTACTATTCCATCATTTATTTTCTCTGTGGGAGTAACACAATGTTCAGATGGGTTCTCATTTCTTATATAGAGTAAGAAGTCTTTTAATTTAGTAGTCATATATGAACTCTGGCATTACAATAATCTGAACATTCAACTTGAACTGAATGAATTGTCTCAATATTTAAATATAAAATAAGTTAATATTTATGTATAATGCCAAAAGTTAACAAAAAACGTTTTAGAAAACATTTATAACTTAAGAGTTATAGGAGTGAGAAATGTAAGTACTATTTTGGGACATATGAAACCTCTCCTATTTCTAAGCCACTATTTCTCATTATTTGCACAACATATTTTTTTTGTGTGAACATATTAGGAATGAGAAAGTAAAATGCCCAGCAATATCATTCACTTTTCTTCTCAATTTAGAAATAGATTTTACAAAGAATGTAACATAGCAATTACGACATGTTTTAGTTGAACAATATTCTATCATTACTTCAGTATGTTCTTTAATGACAACAGATAAAAATAAGGTCTATTTTCTAAATGACTGCTTGAGGAAATGACCCTGACTGAGGTTTGTTGTTGTTTTCTTTGATTTTGTTTTTGAGAAGTCTTATATTTTTATTTCTATTAGGGACAAGTCATGTTCACCTTCACATTTGATGAAGGATCCCTCTGAAGCCAGGGTGATTATCGTCCCAGCATTTTCTGTCTTGTCTGGAATAATAGGGTAGCCTTCTATTTTAAAGAATAAATGACAATTACACATTTCTACCTACTTTAAAAACATCACATTTACTTCACGATTTTTAAAAATTGTTTTCTATATGAGAAATTACTGATAAACTGCTTTATGATATATCTACCTTGTCATCTGCAAGCATTATTTGGTTGAAATTTGAAATAGATCTATGAAGAGGACTTTTCTTAACATTTAATTATATACCTATACCCTATTTCTGTTAAAGTTGTATTTTTAAAAATGAGGAAGTGCTCATTTTAGGTCAATGTCTAATAGCTATCTGATAATTTTTCTAGTTTAGTTAAGATACATTGATTTTTATATAAGCTTTTATATGTTGACTTGTAAAATGACACTCTATAAACATTGTTTGCAATGTTTGGGAAAAGTTACTTTACCTAAACATTATGTTTTGATCACTAAAATGACACCTTCAATCATAGTTTTCCTGAAAATTTATGATGATATAGTGAATTAACCACATTCAATCCACTGGTCTTTGAAAAAGTCTTTGTTATTATTTATATTCACAAATGTTATTACTATTTACCATCTGGAAACAATGGCAATATGAGAAAAAAATTTTTTTAAGAGTTTGAAAATATGTTAGTGCTAAGGAGATTTTTCATAAATAGAGCATGACAGCCTAGTTCTTGGTTTTTATTTGTCATTATTAATGATCTTTAAGCCCAAGAAGAAGACACAGAGAATAGAGCTGTGAAGAGTAGGATCCACTGTCACTTTTCTGTTTCTAGTCTAATATACTTCAAAACAGTTCTGAGATGAGTCTAAACATTATGCTAACGGCCCTAAAAAGAATCGTTATTTAAAAAATGCATGGTCTTGCATAATTAAATGACTTTGTTGACATTTTAGCATATCATGATCAGATTTCAATAGAAGGGGCAGGTGCCTGGAAGTTCTCATTGTAAAGTCTTGGAAAGAGGTAAATAATTTGGAGACACTTGCCTTTTTAAAATGATGCTGGGAAACTAAGCCTCAGGAGACACGTCAGATGCAATAAACAAAAGCAGCCAACTTTTCCTTTATCTGTTTATATTGAAGGTGATGTGCAATTATTTAGCATTTCTTTTTAACAAAAACTTTCATGCATTTTTTTCCCCAAAGAAAGGTATTAAAACGCCAATACCTTACTATGCACACATAATATTCCCCAGAAAATATTAAGAAAATCAATAAAGAAATCAATATCAGTCTGGAGTCTGCAAGAGTTGCAAAGTACATTGATGGCTTCCCTTTTATGCATTCTGAAAAATTGATTTCAATTGCCTGATTACTGATTCTTAGAATTTCATTTAGAATTTTTTCTTTCTTTCTTTCTTTAAGACTCAGCAGGGACACGATATTGTGAATTAAAATCTAGACAGTTTTTCAGGAAAAAAAAAATCAGCATTCCTCCTTGAGAGAGGAAAAGAATATTTTCACTGCCTTAGTAAGTAAGACATGAGAAGATGAAAACATCACAGTAAAAGGTTGACATTATCAAGAAATGGAAAAAAGGATGTTGCATGGAATAAAACAAACAAAAATTAAATATCCAATAAGTCTCTCAGTATTTTTGGTTAAAAGAAAAAAAATAATTTCTAGTCTCATTTATAACACTTTTGTGTCAATCCATGAACTTCTATAAATGCTTAGTTTTTCAAGTCATAAATAAACCTTCCTTTGACCCCATTTATGATTCTACTTATTGTTCCACTTCTTGCTTTCCTTTACAAACAACTTATTGAAAGAGTTTTCTATACTTACAGCTTTCCAGTTTCTCTCCTTCACTATCTCTGAAACCCACTCCAATCAGGCTTTCCCTCCCTACCATTCCATGGCAGCTGCTCTTGACAAGGTCCTTAATGGCCGTTAGTTTGCTAAAATCAATGATCAATTTTTAGTCCTCATAACTTCTCAGCATTGAATCATTTGCCTGAGTTGGTTAATTCCTTCTCTTTGATAGATTTCTTCTAACATGTCTCCTTGCTTCCCATCACGCTCTTATTTGACCTGCCGCCTTCGTTACCTCCCGTTTGTGATCAACAAATCAGTGAAAGTGATCCTTTTAGAACACAAGTCAATTCCTGTCACTTCTCTGTTCAGAAGTCCGCAGTGGCTATGCATGTCACTCAAAGAAGCTACATCTTTCAATGAGCTACAAGGCTCTTTATGATTTGTCTCCATTAACTCTGCGACTGTTTCTCCCTCTATATTTCTCCTTGCTCATTTCACTCCATTCTCTCTGGTCTTTTTTTTTTTTCTGTTTCTTAAAAACTCCCCAAAGGTTCTCATCTTAAGGCCTTTGCTTCAGGTTTTCCTTCTGTCTCTCTCTCAGATACGCTTTCTGGCCAACTCCTCCATCTCTTCTAAATCTTTGCTTAAATTCCTCCCTCTCAAAGATATTTATGACATCAATCCTTTTCATACTGGAACTGCCCATCTTCCTTCCCTTTAATCCCAGGAACTCTTAATTCCTTTAACCTCTCTCTCTCTGTGTTTTTCCCCATAGCACTTCCTAAAGTAGTATATGATTTACTTAGTTTTTATATTTTTTTGTTGGTTTGCCTTCACCTCTCTCTCTACTAAAATGCAAGCTTCATAAAGAAAAGGAAAGTTTTCTATTGTATTCACTGACACATCCCAAATGTAATATAATAACACCTATCACACTGGTAGCACTCAACAAATATTTGTTGAAGGAATAAGTAAATGAAGACTTCAGAGTATATTTTTAAAATTTCAAGTTAGTAAAAAAAAGAAGAGGCAATAAAAATAAAAATAATAAATTAAGGAAAATGATGTATTTTCCTTTTCTGTTATTTTTTATTTTCTGTCTGGGAGAGTTTATATAATATACACATGTACCATATATCATCAATTTCTTTAAACATCATCCTCACTAGTCTATGAAATCCTTGATGCCAAATGCTATTCTGAGTCATCTTTAGATACAATGCCTCACAGCACAGTGTCTGGTACACAAAAGGAATTTAAAAACTAAGGACATCAAAAGCACAAGAGACAAAAGAAAAATCAGATAAATTGGACTACATAAAATTTAAAACTTTCATGCTACAAATCAAGAAAGTAGAAAGACAACCCACAGAGTGGGAGAAAATATTTACAAATCATATATCTGATAAGGGACTGGGATCCAAAATAGATAAAGAACTCTTACAACTCATATTAAAAAGGCAAACAATCCAAGTAAACAATGGGCAAAGGATGTAAAAGGACATTTTTTCCAAAAAGATATGCAAATAGCCAATAAGCACATGAAAAGATGCTCAACATCATTGGCTTTAGGATGGCTATAATCAAAAAGACAGATAACACGCATTGGTGAGGATGTGGAGAAATTGGAATGAAAAATGGTGCAGTCACTTTGCAGTCCATCAAGTTGGCAGTCCCACAAGATGTTAAACAGAATTACCATATGACCCAAAATTCCACTCTTACGTATATACCCAAGAAAATTGAAAACACGTGTCTACACAAAAACTTGTACTCTAATGTTCAGAGCTGCATTATTTATAACAGTCAAAAAGAGAAACAACCCCAATGTCCATCAACTGATGAGTGGATAAACAAAATGGTGCATTATTCACAGCAAAAGGGAATGAAGTTCTGGTACAGACTACAGTGTGGATGAACCTTGAAAACATTATGCTAAATAAAAGTAGCCAGCCCAAGAAGATGACATGTTAATTGACTCAATTTATATGACATGTCAAAAATAAACAAATCCATAGAGACAGAAGGTAAATGTAGGGCTAGGAAATGAGTTGGAATGGGGAAAGACTGCTATTGGCTATGGGGTTTCTTTTTGGGCTGATAAAAACTTTCTAAACAGAGTTTGCCAATGGTTGTACAACTCTGTGAGTATACTAAAAACATTGAATTGTATACTTTAAAAGAATCGATTTTGTAGTATATGAGTTAATCTAATTAAATATGTTAAACATAATTAAAAATAAAAAATGGATGGCAAAATCATAACATAATCTTGCAAAGTCAACCCAGTTTAAAGGAAAGTTGAAAGTTTACAATTTACTTGTAAATTTGGACAGGGTAGAGTCAACTTGGAGTCTCTGGACACCAGTCTCTATTTTTATCCTGTTCTATATATTGCTGTAGTTGTTTGTGTAGGAGAAGGATGGAGAAAGGAAAAGTCTGTGTGATTTTCTTTATTTTTTTAGATCATATGATTTCATCTGATTAGCACTGTTTGTGCCATTGTAATAACAGATTCTAGATTGCGTTATAAACATATATTCTTGTTTATTCCGTTTGTGATTATCTATGGCTTTGAGTAGGAGCAAGTAGAAGAGGGAGGCAGAATCAT
Organism: Equus asinus; assembly: GCF_041296235.1. Classification (NCBI taxonomy): domain Eukaryota; kingdom Metazoa; phylum Chordata; class Mammalia; order Perissodactyla; family Equidae; genus Equus; species Equus asinus. The sequence continues at coordinate 69,077,160 of NC_091798.1, forward strand.
TCATGTTAGCCTTTAAAAATGATGTAACTTCTGTTTTAAGAATTTCCAGTATTATGAACAAGCTGTTAAAACTTCCAAAACCTTCCTGCTCAGATTCTCCTGCCTGCACTTTAGCTTAACTCACCCACACCCACTATTTCCCACTCTAGACGGAATTAAGCGGGAGGATTAACAAATATGAAATAGATTATTTAAAGTAAAGAAGCTCAATTTATAAGCCAGAAAATTTATTTCAATTCATGATTCTTTTATCCACTTTATTTTATTATCTTTGTCTTATCGCTGGTCTTGGAAGAATAAATAATTAGACAGCTCCAGACCTAATACCAATGCCTCTCGGTCAAGAAGTTACTCAGGGATCATTGTGTAAACGAGACTGTTTTGCTTGCCAAAAGGAAAAAGAATTACTTTCAAAATAGAGTCATCCTCCTTTAGCTTGATACTTGGAATCCTAATGTAAAGATAGAGAAAATAATGATTTCTTAATTACTTAGTTTTAGCCAAAAATGATGTGTTTTTTTTTTTTCCTTTTTTTCTGTGGATAGATGTTCAGTTTATTCACTCCTGGACTTCCTGTGGTATTCCACAGTAATGTTGGAATCTGTCCTTTCTTTCACCCAAGTCCAAAACCCATACTATGTGTCCTTTCCAGGCAAATCTCCCACTCCTACTCATCCTTTCTTTGAACTCTAGTGGAAGGCAAATGTTGCAGCCAGCAGCCTTGCATTCACGGAATTAGGGGAAGTTTTGACTGATCCAGCAGTTCTTACGGTAGTCTGACAATTTCTGTCCATGATTTCTGCTTCACCGTCCTCTCCTCTATCTGCTTCCTCCAATCCTAAATTTGATGCTGGGTTCTGTTGGGTTCTGTCAAGTACTCTAGTTTCCATCTCTGCTGTAGCTGTTTTCCTTGAGTGTTTTTGTATGAGTTTTCCCTGCTCTGGCTTATTGATATTATCCCATCTGCTTTGGGTCTTTCAGAGATCCATGAAAATCTTCCTTTTCTTAGTGCTTTATCAGCCTTGCAATGGCCTCCTCTTCCTTCTATTCCTCCTCCTTCATTATGGTAGTTTTTTACTGGTAAAGTGGGTTTTTTTTTTTTTTTTTCTGAGCTAAGTGGGATCAGGACGAGGGGGAGGGAAATAATCTGTGCTCTTTCCAACATCTTGAGCTGGAATCCTTTGGTAATATTTTATGTATTCATTTGATTTCATACACAATTCGTAAAGTTGATGCAAGTCCCTAAAAAACTGTGAAAGGGAGATTTTGGCGCACTGCTCTCTGCCTACTTTTCCTTCTACCCTGCAGATGGCTGCATTCTACCCTACTTGATTCCTCTTTCAAGCTCTCTTGCCATTAAATCTGAGCATGCGATTCTACCCCTGTGTTTTCTTCTGTGGCAGTATTGTGAAGAGTAATTGTCTGTTTTATATTTTCAGGAAGGTTAAGTCCCTAAATGTGATCATCCTGAGAATAAATTTCTCTTAGGAACAATAATATAAATCCATGATACATCTTATGTAATATAATCCCCATTCCTGTTTGGTGGCAAGAGTTCAGGGTTTACTGTTTCACCACATCACGCTCAGTATACTGTCTCCATGGCACGGGCCTATTTTTCAAGTGGACACTATTCTTTGTGTAAGCCATATGTCTTGTGTCCTTTTTTATTGTCAATCACCACTATTCTCCCTTAGGCCCTATTGTTTTCTTTACAAAGGATACAACAAAAAACAAAACAAGTGTCCGCATATAATAGCTAGAGAAACTTCCACATGACATTTCAGTTCCTAGAACTGATTATATGTTCATACGTTCTTCGTTAACTCACAAAAGGATATTGCTGTAAGGTATTTATATTCTGCCCACTTCTTTCCCCTTTTCTGAAACTATATATCTGTATACATTCACATATTTAGAAATAAGTAAATAAGGAATATAGTACCACATTCCCCTCATATCCATGCACCAGACAATGATATATTTCCTCATCAATGATCATGTGCACACAACAAGAAAAAGGATAAATCACTAATTTTGTCTTATCTCCTTTTCTTACCTGTTTTCTGATTTCCTACCAGTGGCTATCTCTGTCAGCAACAAATAAGCCAAATAAAATTGTGGAGGATTTATAATTATAATTGATAAGTGAGCCTGTGTATCAGACATCAAGAAACAATCTATTTCATTCTCTTTTTATTCATAGGCTTGTATGTTTTTTCTCTGAAAACTATTATCCATGTTCACTTTGTCTGAACAAGAGCCTGTAGAAAGAGATGGAGATGGTTAGCTTGAACAGAGTGACTTTATTAATGTCAACAGGAATGGTGAAATAAACATAAAAAAGTCTGACTTCAAAAGTTATCTCTCTATTGAATGGAGGCGCAAGAGGGGAACCATTAAAATATTTCATTTGCCATGCTTACAAAAGGGATTTGGTAATTTACCAGATTTTTATATGGCTAGAAATATTTGTATTATGCGAAGATACAGAAGAGTACATAGATTTTCTGCTCCCTACTCTTCTGCTAAGCACCTGAAAGCATAAAGATTTCGTGTTATTTGTTATTCCATTAAAAAATGACATCTTTCTAGTTGAAGCCAACCGAGTTGTAAAAATATTAGACAGTTATAGTACATTGGCAATGTGTTCTCTTAAAATTGTTATGCATCGTGGATTTCTTGGAGAGTGTTTAATGGAGAAATCATGTTCTTGAGAGACAGAAAATAAAGTAAACTTGAATGAAGATGTGAATTATATTTTGAAACATATCAGCTAAGTATCATATAAGTACTGAATAAAATGATCAAGCAAGAATTTTCCTAAATATCTGTGTTAACTCTTCTCCATAAGTACACCATTTAAGCAAAATTGAAATTAAAATGCATTTTCTATTTATAAACATTCTTGTGATATGTTAGCACACTACTACAGCCTTAGGTAAAGAGAGCAAAAATAAATAAGAACATTATTAAATGTTACCAGCACAATATTGGAAATTTGCCTTTATTGTTATTATAAGCTATAAATCAAATTGTACTTTTTAACAATATATATTGTAAAGTACAATTTTAAATGTTTTGTAGTATAAAGGATTGCTTCTGTCCTAGAACAACATGATTGCATAGGAAAGACAATTCATTTTTCATTATTACCTGACTTTTTTTATCATAGAGCTAATATAATCTCCTTGTGGGTAAGATTTAAAATTCGCAAAAAATATTACTACCTATTGTCCAAATATCTATAGATAAGAATTTGTAGATTATCACATTAGTGTCTGTTAATGTATCATATCTCTTGGTATCTGCTTCTCACATGGGCTTGGCCCTGTGATTTGCTTTGGCCAATGGACCTCAGCAAAAATGATACCAGCTGAGACTTGATAAGCACTTCTGCACTGGTGGCTGTTTACTCCAAACATTGCCACCACTGTGTAAAAAACATGCGCTATTCTTCAGAAAAGACCACACGGAGGAGAACTAAGGTAATCTGACCCATAGCCCCAACTAACCTCCAGCTACGAGGCTCTGACCTCCTTAGATCACTCAGGTCTAGGAATGTGTCTAGATGACTGAACCTGTTCAAAGTGACCTCAGATTAAATCAGCAAATAAACTCTCCAATTGAGCTCAGCCCAAAGGGCAGAAAAGTGAGCAAATAAATGGTTGGTTTAAGCATAGGTAGCTGAAAAAAAATTGGAATCTAAATTCTTTTAGAATTTATAGATTTATAGAATGGGATACAACCCTTCACAAACAAAAACATTAAATATATGGCATTGAATTTGTGAGTGGGCATTGGGTGGAGGGGGGAGGAATGGTAAACAAACTGTTAACGAAAATTGAAAAGATAGTGAGGAAACTACCATCAGAGGCTAGAAGGATGGGAAGCTGTTTTATAGTGGTAAAGTAATAGGAGAATATGTAAAGAGTCAGTTGGCTTCTTTTAGCTGCACAGGAAGGGAGAGAGAGAGGTACAGGAAGAGAGAGAGAAAGTGAAGAAAGAACTGTTTAGTTTTCAAATAGAGTTTAGAAGAAATATAGAACATATAAGAATTATTGAGTCAAAAAAATAAAACTTTTTCTCAAACCCATTCCACCTGACAAAAACAAAAGATTCTCAAAGAAATGGCTTTAGAGTAAGGATTATTCAAGCGTGTTGCTGCAAGATAACTTTGTTAAGACCTTAGAAATTTGAAATTAACATCTGAATATATGAACTTTAAGCAAGGAAACAAAAAACAACTAATAATTTTGTAGATATTGCTCTGTGAAAGTCTAACAAGCCCAAAGAGAACTAGGGATATGGTTTTTGGAGCATGGAATAAGCCATGATTAGATTCATAGGAAACTGAGAACTTTTTAAGATAGTTGTATGAGCTTGGACAAAAAGAATCAAAAACAAGTCAAAATGAAAAGAAGCTTCTGGACCTAGAACTATTTACCGAGATTAGACTACAAAATCTATTCAGCTTCAAATATACTCATTTCTTAAGGAAAAGGAAATACATCTTCGAGTGCAGAGCCAAACATCCAGAGGGTGGAATCAGTTACAGGAGAGAGTAAGGGATTAGGAACCACTCCCAGGAAGCAGAAATAGATACTAGCCAAGTAACATTCTCTGACCCTAGAATAAGAGGCCCTGACAGTGTATGTGTGGTTAGATTTCAGAATCACAAGTGTTTACTAAGGTCTCCCACTCCTTTCCTTTTTTTCTTTTTTGAGGACAATTACCCCTGAGCTAACATTTGCCATCAATCCTCCTCTTTTTGCTGAGGAAAACTGGCCCTGAGCTAACATCTGTGCCCATCTTCCTTTATTTTATATGTGGGATGCCTGCCACAACATGGCTCTATAAGCAGTGGGTAGGTTGGTGCCCAGGATCCAAACCAATGATCCTTAGGCTGCCCAAGCAGAGTGCAGGAACTTAACTGCTACACCGTGGGGCGGCCCACAACTCTTTTCTTTTTTGAAAGAACGCAAGCAACGGTGGTTGGTGGTTATCCTACCTTTGCCTAAACATGATAGAGTGGGTGCTTGTCTGTTTGTTTATTTTTGGTTTTGAGATCTCAAGATCAAGAGTACTTGCAGTTGAGAAGCCTCATCTTTATCCGGACTTGATGAAGATGAGCAGATCATAGAATTCAGGCATGATATACTGCCAATGTTCTCCAATCAAAGACCACCAGGATACACCTTTGATGGAACCAGTTGGGTTTATGACTCATTGCATTGAGGGAGAGTGCACACTATAGGGAACCATTGGGCATCTCAATAAAAAGATGTTAGAAAGGACTTACTGTCTGATTTGGGCTTGCATTCTGTGATTTGGGGGAGGATTCCAGGAAATGGTGTTTTGCTCTGAATTTGATTCTTTCAGGAAGTAAGAATAATTTTAAGACTGGCTATCTTAATATTATCCAGAAGGAGGAAATACTAGAGGGAGGCTAAAGCTGTAATTGGTAAGTAATTAGTGCATGTTAATTTTAGTCAGAAGGGCTATTCACTATTTTTTGTGTTTTCCACAATGATCCTGCTTTTGTCTGTGCTTAGACAAAGTCCTGTAATGCTATTTTTTTGGGGTCTCATTTCATCATGGTTTCAAAGTGGCTTTATCTTGTGTTGGTGTCCTGTGAGGTTATTTTCACCAAAGAATACCACAACCTAGCTGAGAATACTAGGCCAGCTCCTGACAATAACATGGCTTCAATGTTAGTCTCAGGTCGGTCCCTAGATATCAAGGTTGATTTTCTTTCTTCTCTAGTCTTCTCTCATTCTCTTTCATGCTAGCCTTCTATTTGTCTGGATAACATTAGGATATTCAATTTTAAGCAATTCCTACTTCTTGACACCACCAAATTCACAGAAAAATCCCATTTCATTGAACATCCTGAGGAAATAAGACATTCTGGGGGACTTGGGAGAGTGTGAGTGTATTTTGCATATGGAAAAGTCTTTAATCCTTGGATCCAGAGAACAGGTTGTGGAAGATAACTACATTATTGTTTCCCAAAAAATCATGCCCTTGGGTATCCTGCCTTTCTGATGTCCACTTCCATATTGACTCTAAGTTTGGTCATATGAGCTTCATTATAATTTATTAGAAGCACTTTTAATAAATGCCCAACCTACAAATAGATGCTAGTCAATAACACAAGCAGATAATTTAGTTTTATTATTCTGCACAACTTGGCATTTATCTTTTGAGCATGCTGACTCAAAAATGAAAGTGCAGCTGGTTTTGTATATGTGCTTTTGATCTGAGAGGCCTTTCTTTACTCATTTGTTTTATTCCAACATCCTTATAGTTGTGAATCTTGCTCATTTCTTAATTCATTCTATACCTACTTCTCCTATTTCTAACATAGGATTATAAAACCCCAAGTTCTAAAGTCTTGGCTGTTTTTTCCGCATTCCATCTATGAGTGCTCCATTTTAATATAGCAACACCCTAGATGAATTTTCCGGTGGTGTCCCATAGATTTAGCTTAGTTAGAGATCTTCTGTCCTTGGTTATTGCCCCCAAAGCAATATCAGATGACTACAAAACATTTTATTTTCTGAGGTAGCATATGAATGAGGTTTTGAGGCCAATGAGATAGTTAAAGTGAAATTAAGTGGATCTATCACTTTAAGTGCCTTAAACATACTGTACATCACACTCCCTGTCTGTGAAATTGGTAATAATAATATTATTGAAAAATTGTATTGTCAAGTTAAATATTATATCACATGTAAAATGAGACATTTCACACACAAAGCACTAAATACAGGTTACCACTATTATGAAGAATGGGTAGGATTTGAAGAGGCAGGAAGTTAACATTCGTTCCAGGCAGGGCTAAGCACATAAGCATTAAGGTAGGAATGTCTACAGCATAGAGAGAGACCAATTTGTATAAAGTAGAATTTTTAGGAAGAACAATAATAGTAAGCGAGATTAGAATTATTGTTTTTATCTGGGATTTGAAAGGTGCTAAATTTGTCAGTTTAACAATCCGGATTTTTCTTTTCTAGAAAAATGTCATTTTAACTAGTTGAAAGATGTGAAGAATTTAGTCTAGAGAAACAAGGACAAGGAGCACAAGTTTCACTCTGTAATATGAAAAGGACTTCCATGTGCAAGAGATTTGTTCTGTGCTGTTCAAGATAGCCAACCTAGAGCTACCAGTTTGGTGTACATGCAGCATACTTACACACAGAGTAATAAATTATTTACTGCAAATAGATATCTGTCAAGAGAAAAGGCTGCTACACATAACAATGAAATGTTGCTCACTGGAATTAGAATAGCAAAGAGTGGAAGACAAACCACAGATGCTGCAGGAGGTATTAATACAGAATAGGAATTAGGAGTCGATGTGTGTATGTGAGCCTAGTTCATTTTTCAGGAAAGGGGGTACATGATTTCATCGGACTCTAGAAAGAATCCATAGCTCAGAAAAGATTAAGACCTACAGAAATATAATTTTGGACTTAGATGCCTCAAGGGGATTTCTAAGGTCTCCATGGCTAGTTAGTGTTCCTAGAGAAATACCTAAATGTAGCGACGTTGGCATGACAACTGATTTTGTCATGGCATAACCTGATTTTCTTAATTCCTCATTCTGGTGGTCTTCTCTCTTTTTACTTTGATACGTGTTGCTGTGTTTGCTTATTTCAGTTCTTATATTTTAATTTCCATCCTGGTCCATTGAGCTACCCTTTAGCATCTTTATTTTGTGAGGTTTAACATTTATCTCCTGCCTTTTTAACTTCACAAAGCTTTTAGACTCGAAGGACCAAAAGCCTCCCTTCTGAAGCTTTCTCCCAACCTCCTACGCCCCTGCACCTGAACACTTTTTTCCACTACTCTTTTTATTGCTTTCAGTGACAGGTTTTACTTTTGTTGTCATTCTTTTGTAATAGATATTTTTTCAGGTCTGGCATTGTTAAGTCATGAACCTTATCTGTTAGTCAAAGTCTGTTTAGGGAAAAAGAAAGATTTTGAAACACAAAGCAAGGTTAGGGGACCAAACGGTGACTCTTTCATCTGCAAGTGGTATCTTAACTTTGTAGGCATGGACCTTTATTTTTTCTTTTTATTTTATTCATTTAATTTAAAGGGATAAAAAAGCAAGCTATAAATCCAAATCACAGTGGGATATACTAAATCAGGCAGACCCAGTTGTCCATTTCTCCAAAGGCTACTGCATTAGAATTCTCCTATGATGTTAACATGTTTATGATACTGTAAGTGATTCCTTAAACAATCAGATTTCAGAGCCAATGGTTATGGCTTCGTAATCCATAATAAATTTGAAATTATCTGAAACGCCTTTAGTGATTTGAAAGCGCTCAGGTCCTATGCATTTATATCCCTTTTGACCTCTAAAATCACCAATCCTTAGCTCATTCTGGTCGATTCAAGACAACTCAGACACAAGGCTGTCTTCTATGAGTCAGAGTGACAAACACTTTTTCAAGTTTTAATTAGAATTTTTCTCTTTACAACCAATGACTCAATATCTTTTTCATAAGACAAGGCTGAAATAATTTGTCCATACAGGCTCAAGGGGGAAAGGAGTGGATTACCTAAGCCATTTGCTGACATTGTGGAATCAAAGAAAAACAGCTCAAAGATAGGGCTGAGAAGCTGATTTTACATGTAGTAGATAGTGTTTCATTTGCAACACAACATTTGATATATAGATTTATGGCCTTATGTTTTTATCTTGCAATACTGACACTGCTGCCAGTTCAACCTGCTATTCTATTAGAACATCTCGTAGGAATTCTGGAATTTATCTGCAGCCCACATAAAAACAGATAAAGCAAAGGAAAAAAAATATTAAGGCTTATTTTTATCACTAAAACAGGACTGTACCTCCAGAATCAAAGCTTTTAAACTTTTATCATAAGCAGTCTAAAGAAAGCTCATGTATAGAAGGAGCAAATTGAGGGACAATGGCAAAGAAATGTATATGAATGGTATCTTTTTTATGTTAACAGATAATTCTATTGAGTTTCATAGTTCCCTTCAAAGTCACGGAATACCAAAGAGTCTTACTTTGTCCCACATACTGAATCCATAGCTACAACACTGTTCTGCCTTAGAAAGTGGTAAGGATGTAGCCAGCGAAGACGCCTAAAGTCAAAGTTCCTGAGTTGCTTGGGGGAAGAGAGCCTAAAAGGGTATAAAAAACAGAAATGCACTTTTACAGGTAATGCATCCAACATACAGACTGATCTTATGTGGCCAGTGGAATCTTCGAAAAAAGTCTTATCGAGATACTGTGAGTAAAAAGAAAGCTTATCTAATTAACCATTAAGGTCTAGAATAATATTGTCCAATAGAAGTTTATGAGATGATGGAAAAGTTCTGTATTTGCACTCTCCATAATAATACCCACAAGCCCAGTGCAGCAATTGAGACTTGAAATATGACTAGTTGGACTAAGGAACCAAATTTCAAATCTTATTTAATTTTAACTAATTTAAATTTAAATAGTCATAATTGGCTAATGTCTATGTTATTGCACAGACTACATCTAGAATATAACTAACTAAACAAATCTATAAAACTTTAGTTTGTGAAATTAACGGGAACAAAATTCTAGTACTTTACTGGAGAATTCTACTAAACATTTAAAGAAGCCAATCCTCTTCAAATTCTGCCAAAGAAAATTAATGAGGAGGGAACTCTTCCAACTCATTCTATGAGGTCAGTATCACCCTGATATCAAAGCTAGCCAAAGACACTACAAGAAAAGAAAACTAAAAACCAGTATCTCTTATAAATATTGATGCAAAAATCTGCAATAAAATATGAGGAAACTGAATTCAACAGTGTTATCAAATGGATTATACCTCTTAAAAAAGGGGGATTATTCCTAGAATATAAGGATAGTTCAACACACAAATCAATAAGTGTGATACACCACATTAATAGAATAAAGGATAAAAACCATATGATCATGTCTATAGATGCAGAAGAAGCACTTGACAAAATACAACATCCATTTATGATAAAAACTCTCAACAAATTAGGAATAGAAGGAATGTACCTCAACCATATATAACATATCATAAAGGCTGTATATGACAAGGTCATATATGACAAGCCCACAGTTAACATCATACTTAAAGGTGAAAAGTTGAAAGCTTTTCCCCTAAGATCAGGAAGAAGTCAAGGATGCTTGTGCTTACCACTTCTATTCGACATATTATTGAAAGTCCTAGCCAGAGCAGTTAGGCAAGAAAAAGAAATAAAAGGCATCCAAATCCAAAAAGAAGAAGTTAAATTGTCTCTCTTTGTAGATAACATGATCTTTTATGAAGAAAACCTAAAGACTCCACAAAAAGTTGTTAGAACTAACCAACAAATTCAGTAAATTGCAGGATCCAAAATCAATATACAAAAATCAGTTGTATTTCTATACACTGATGATGAACTATCCCAAAAAGAAATTAAGAAAATAGTTCTATATACAATAGCATCAAAAAGAATAAAATACCTAGGAAAAAATTTAACCAAGGAGATGAAAGTTCTGTACACTGAAAACTCTATAACACTGATGAAAGAAATTGAAGATGACATAAATAAGTGGGAAGTATTCCACATTTATGGGATGGAAGAAATAATGTTGTTAAAATGCCAATACTACCCAAAGCAATCTACAGATTCAGTGAAATACTTATCAAAATTCCAATGGCTTTTTTCACAAAAATAGAAACAATTGTCTTTAAATTCATGTGGAACCACAAAAAACCTGAATAGCTAAAGCAATCTTGAGAAAGAATAAAGCTAGAGGCATCACACGTCATGATTTCAAACTATATTATAAAACAATATAATCAAAATAATATGGTATTGGCATAAAAACAGACATATAGGGGCTGGCTCCATGGCCGAGTGGTTAAGTTCACACGCTCCACTGCGGTGGCCCAGGGTTTGGATCCTGGGCACGGACGTGGCACCGCTCGTCAGGCCGTGTTGAGGCAGCGTCCCACATCCCACAACTAGAAGGACATGCAACTAAGATATACAACCGTGTACAGGGGGGTTTGAGGAGATAAAGCAGAAAAAAAAAAAAAAGATTGGCAACAGTTGTTAGCCCAGGTGCCAATCTTTGGGGAAAAAAAAAAAGAAGATTGGCAACAGCTGTTAGCCCAGGTGCCAATCTTTAAGAAAGAAAAATAAAAATAAAAATAAAAACAGACATATAGATCAATGGAACAGAATAGAGAGTCCAGAAATAAACCTATGTGTATATATTCAATTAATTTTTGACAAGAACCCACAATGGGCAAAGGATCTTCAATAAGTGATGTTGGGAAAACTAGATATTCTCATGCAAAAGAATGAAACTAGACACCTACTTACACTACTCACAAAATTAACTCAAAATGGATTAAAGACTTGTAAAACCTGAAACCATAAAACTCCTAGAAGAAAACATAGAGAAAAAGTACCTTGACAGTGGCCTTGGCAATGATTTTTTGGCTATGACACCAAAAGCACAAGCAACAAAAGCAAAAACAAACAAGTAGGACTAAAACTAAAAAGCTTCTGTACAGCAAAAGAAACAATCAACAAAATGAAAAGGCAGCCAACAGAATGGGAGATAATATTTGTAAACCGTATTATCTGATAAGAGGTTAATATCCAACATATATAAAGAACCCATAAAACTCAATAGCAAAAAGAACAAATAACCCAATTAAAAGCTGGGCAAAGGTCTTGAATAGACATTTCACCAACGAAGATACAAAAGGTCAACAAGTATATGAAAAGGTGGTCGACATCAATAATTTTTAGTGAAATGCAAATCAAAACTACAGTGAGATGTCACTTCACACCTGTTAGGATAGTTATTATCAAAAAGACAAGCAATAACAAGTGTTGCCAAGAGTGTAGAGAAAAGGGAAACCTTGTACACTGTTGGTGAGAATGGTAAATTTATACAGCTATTATGGAAAACAGGATGGAGTTTCCTAAAAAATTAAAAATAAAACTATCAGATGATCTAGCAATTCCACTTCTAAGTACATATCTAAAAGAATTGAAATCACTATCTTGAAACAATATTCGCACTCCCATGTTCATTGCAGCATTATTTACAGTAGCAAAGATATGGAAACAAATGAACTGTCCATTGATGGATGAAGGGATAAAGAAAATGTTATATACAATGGAGCATTATTCAGTTTTAAAAAGAAGGAAATTCTGCTGTTCGTGACACCATGGATGAACCTGAAAGATATTATGCTAAGTAAAATAAGCCAGACACAGAAAGACAATACTAAATGATCTCACTTATATGTGAAATCTAAAGTCAAACTGACAGAACCAGACTGTAGAACATTTGTTGCCAGAGGGCTGGGGTGTTGGAGCAATAGAAAGATGTTGTTCAAAGTATACAAATTTTCCGCTATAAAATGAATAGGTCCTGGGGATCTAACGTACAGTGTGGTGATTATAGTTAATAATACTATATTATATACTCACAATTTATGTGAAGTAATGGATGTGTTAATTAAATTGATTGTGGTAAGCACTTGACAATATATTAAATCACCACATTTGTAGACCTTAAAAAAAATCACATTGTATAAGCTAAATATATAGAATTTTTATTTGTCAATCTTACCTCAATAAAGCTGGAAAAATTATAATAATAGTAAATTTTGTTATGCATATTTTACCACAATAAAAAAGGAAACAAAAAACCAAAAATACAATGAAAAAGAAACAGTAATTCAGTCATGTTGATAGTATGTACCTTGAAATGATGTGATGGAAATGACAATTCATCTCTGTGATCTTGCTCCCTGAAACACACAACCTCGGTATAATCATGATCAAACCATCAGAGAAATTGCAATTGATGGACATTATACAAAATACCCGACCAGCACGCCTCAAAATTCTCAAGGCCATTAATGACAAGAAAGTGTGAGAAATTATCACAGACAAGAGGAGTTTAAGGAGATAAATATGAAGTTTAAATGTAACTTGGTATCCTGAATGGAGTCCTGAAATAGAAAAAGGACGTTGGGTAAAGATATGGAAATCTTAATAAAGCATAGATTTTTATTAATACTAATGTACCAATATCAGCTCATTAATTGTGACAAATGTGCCATACTAATGTAGGATGTAAAAAGAGGAACCTGGATATGGGGTGTATGGGAGTTCTCTATGATATATTTGAAGCTTTTCTGTAAATCTAAACATATGCTAAATTGAAATATTTATTATTTCTAAAAAGTATAAAATTGTATAATTTTAATATGTGCAATTTATTGGAGGTGATTTACGCCATAAGAAAGCTAATAAAATGTATCCAACAAAGTCAAAACAATCGACTTAAATTAAAGAAAGCAGCAGGGAAGAAACAATAAAAAATATGAGCAGACGTGAAAGAAATAGGGCTCAAAGTTAAAATAGAATCAACAAAACCAAATGCTGGTTATTTGAAAAGACTAACAAAACAAGCAGGACTCCGGAATGATGGATTAAGGGGGACAAAAGGAAGAATGAATGAAGAAATATAAAATAAGGGAAAACTTGATGCTAATAGTATGAAAGCTTAGACAAAACAGTAGTTTCCCAAAACTGTTGTTTATTTAGAAAAAGAAGAAATGTAAATATGAGTAGAATACTTAAGGTTGAATACATTGAATTAGTACCTAGAATCTATCTATTGGATTTTAAATTGGTTCAACTACTTTGGAAAATTATTTGGCAGAATCTATGATCCAGCAATTCCTTCCTCATATATATCCAACAGAAATATATGTGCACACAAAAGGTATGTGAAAGATTATTTATATCAGGATTATTCATATTAGTCAGAAATGGAAAAATTCAAGTGCCTATCAACAGCAGAATAAAGTTGTGACATACTCATAGGATACATTCTTACTGAGCTATGAAAAGAAACTATTTTTAAACTCAACAAGAATGAATATTACAAACCTAATGTTGAGTTAAACGCATCAGATACTGAAGAGTTAATTCCTATGAAGTTAAAGAAAGAAACCAAAACCAAAGCTGCCACAACTAGTCTATGTTGTTGTAGGTCAGAATAGTGGTTATCCCTGAGGAAGAGGGCACGTAAGATCTAGGAACGGAATATGAGTAGTTCTAGATGCTGGTAACATTCTATTTCTTTGATGGTGGCAATTTGGATTTGTTCACTTGGTGAAAATTCAAGCAATCATATACTTATAAAAGCATCTGAGTACGTACTCAAGAAACATGGCATGCCAGTATTCCAAATGAGGGAAGATTTCCCACTCTTGATACCAAATCTATGCAATGACGGCATGAAGAAGGACAGTTACTGGCCAATCTCATTTTCTACATAGATGTCAAAACCCTAAACAAAATGTTAGTAAACAAACCAGTAAAAAGTGTATTAAAAAGGGTATATATATATATACTTTTAAAGATAGTGCGTAACTGAACGGGGGAGGCGGAAAGATGCGTAATGCATGTGAAAATGGGTTTACAAATGCCTTTGCTTATTAGGATGAGTGGTAGACATGCTAAATGGTATATTAGACAATATTAAAGATAGAGATTTGAGGAAATGGAGAACTATCTAAAGAAATTACCCAGAATACAACACAAGAGATTAAAAATAAAGAACTCAAGAGACATGGAGGATGAAACGAGAAGGCCTAATATTCATCTCTCCAAAGAGAATATATACAACAAAAAGATGCATTATTTAAAGAATTTATTAGCATAATGTGTTTTACAGCAATCTCTTGTGAATTTCTTTAGCTCAATAACAAAATTGGTTTTCTATCTTTACAAGTGAAGGGAAAACTCAAGGATACGTTGCTCCCATTCTTGGGCTAATGTTGAGAGGGAAGCCGTGCCTGTGGGACCTGAGACAGCCTGAAGTGACACTAATGTCTCTGCGCATCTTCAAACTAAAGCAATCATGTTCTTTTATTTGCATTTGGGAAGAATATGCCAGGAAATCATGCAAATAATTGGATAAGAAGAAGGAAGCAAATAGTACTACTTTAACAGTTTATCTATTAAATAAAACACATTTTTGCCAGACAGCTTATATGGTTCTTATAAATTCTCTCATCTTAGATAAGAAAATAATGGTGTTTTAATAAATAAATATGAATCTATATGGCTAAGTATATTTAATATTTCTATTCCTAATTTACTTTGTTCTGACAGTTTCTTTAAAGCATATTAACCAAAGAAAATTTACTTTAGCACTTAATTCAAATTTTTCTCCATATTGAATTAGATACTTTCAGAGCAAGAAAGAAAGAATGCTCTACTTGGGAACAACTTTTATAGTTTATTTAACCAGAGAAAGTAAAAGTAAATTTTGTCCACATCCACGAGTTATGGTGCATAAAGAAGTATGTTTTTGTTTTGTAAGGCCATTACCTACATTAGGATAGGAAAACAAATCTAGTGGAATTGCAGTGGGATGAAGAAGATTAATAAAATGGCTTTGACTTGTCAAGTATTAGAACTGAAGATATGGTATTTTTTTAATGAAGTAGGGACAGTCTTAACCAATTGGAAAAGGTGAAACCAGCCTCATATACACAGTAGAATTAGTCTCGTCTGAGAATTGTCAGTGTTCCAGTTAGAAAGAGAAGTAACAGTAGATGCACACAATTATTCTCAGGGAGAAAAACACCAAAAAGAAAAAAAAGAAAGATTATCCCCATTTGATGTTTAACACGCCAGTGATCTGTCATAACATCAAATACACAGTACTACCTAGTCATTCACTGAGGTCATCAACAGCAGGCTCTTTAGTCAGTCCAAAACATAACCTTGTTCCTTGGAACAAAGGCTTTCAAAAACTATGCTCCATGCTCATGGAATTTATTTGTAATTCCACCATGGTACATTTTTTGGAAATTCAGAAAACTGTTATTTTGTATACACATTATATTTGTTAAACACACATCTGTGTGTGTAGAGAGAGAGAGAGAAAGAGGATACTACTTGTATAAGACAGTGATTTATAGGTAAAAAGTACATATTATTTGTTAATTTCACATTTTACTTTGTCAACAATAACATCCGCTAGTAGAAACAAGACAAATTGAAAATGAGCATTTTCAATTATTTTGAATCTTGTTTTCTCTCAGAATTTAATAAGTTTTCAAGAGCAAACAACCTACATTATCACACTTTTCTTTCCTGTTGAGTTCTCATTTTTGATTCCCTAAAGGTGAGAAAGAGGAAGAATTGCACTTCAGTTGAAAACACAGGTATCAGGAAAAAACATACATTTCCTTCTTAAGAGTCCTTATTCTCTTAGTACTTAGGAATGCTTTCATTTATTTTGAGCTTTTCAAGCCCAATAACCTTTTGATTTCATTAAATATAATGCCGATTTTCATTTTAGATGAATGAATTTGAAATTACTAACATGTCAGAATAAGCTGGCAGGGTAAATAACTTTGGTTACATACGTTAAAACTACTTTTTAATTAAAGCAATACTTAATTGTGATACTCGTTAGAACATGAAGTGAAACAATAGAAAACCTATCAGCTTTCCCAATTAAACTAAAAGCTTAATAGAGATTTGTTATTAAATGTTTTTCATATATTGACATTTCAGGTAAATACATACACACATTTAATTACATAAATCATTTTTAATTCATCCAACAGAAACAACAAACAAATAAACAAGAAAAAAATCTCAGAGACTGATAAGTCCGATGAAGAAAAATGAAAGCAGTATAACATAGAGGGAAGTGGGATGACCTTTCAGATAGGTGGTAAGAGAAGGTCTCTCTGAGGAACTGACATTGAGCCAAAACTCAATGAAGTGAGTTCCAAAGGGGCAAGCTATGTGGATTTCTGGAGGAAGAGCATTATAGTAGAGAGACTACAATGTACAAAGTTCTGAAACCAGGGAGTTCACAGTGTGTTTGAGGGTAAGGAAGTCAGACAGGGCGCCTGATATGCACTAAGAAAATGTGAAGACGAAGACGGTAATAAATGTGTTTGGAGAGGGAGCCAGAGGCTAGATTTAATGGGATTTTATAGGCACTAGAAAAGAATTTAGAGTCTATTTTAAGTGTGATGGTAAGTGCTAGATAAGTTCTAGAGTATGGTGGCAGAAAGGTTTGGAATAACAATCAAGTTCAATTCCTCAACCCTTAATTAAGTAAAGATAGACTAGGATGTTAGATAAAAAGCATGAAGATGAGACATGACAATTTTGTTTATCCTGGAGGATTATATACTGTCCCTTAGCAAATACATTTCTATCTCTAAGATTGAATGACAACTCTGGCCCAGGTGAATAAACAGAGATTATACAAGATTATATGTTGGACTGCTCCAACTTCTTGTAGATGTGAGCTTGATGGGAGATTGTTAAACTTCCAGGAGGTGTGTTATGACTGTAACTCATTCACTAAGATTTTAAACTTTCAACTTGGTGAAGATTTCTCTGACCCTAAAGCTCACAGTTAGATCTCTTGTACTATGATTCTAATCTCTCTACTGTGAATCCTGACTCTACTGACTTCTCTATGAAGCATTTAGGTAAGCAAATCTTGTTTAACTTGGCTAAATTATGTCTGTGTCTGGTGTGCCTATCAACATATACCTATTATTCGCACTTGTTGATATAGTCACCCAGCAAGAAGCCAATGAAGGATATTAGAGCTGGGAAGAAACATGATCTGACTCATGTTTTAAAAGACTATCTAACAAATATAATGAAAAGAGTAAGAATAGAAGCATGGACACAAGCAAAGACTTTATTGTAAAATAACAGCAAGAAATAATGCAACCTGGATGAGACTGACAGTGGAGGGAGATGAGATGAGAAGTGGTCAGATTCTGGATATGTTTTGAAGGTAGAACCAAAGTATTTTCTAATGATCAACATAGAGGATGAGTATAAAAGAGAGGTAAAGGATAACTCTGAGGTTTTTGGCTTCAACAGCTGGGTGAATGACTGTATCATTTACTGCAATGCAGTACACCACAGGAGGAGTGGGTTTGGATAATCAAAAGTTTAGTTTAGGTTATTTTGTGTTTGAGGTTCCTAGTAAGATCCAAGGAGAAATACCAATGTTAATTGAATATGGGAGTCTGTATTTTAGGGACAATGTTGAAACTGGAATCATAAATTTGTGTGTCATCATTTTATATATCATAACTAAAGTCATGTTGATATAGTTGTGATATAGAAGATAAAAGATTTTTAACTTAAAGTTGGGGTATTACAACTTTTAGAATTGGGAAAAGAAGGATTATCTAATAGAGAAGGAATGGCCACTGAGGTAGAAAAACACAGACAAATGTGTGTCACAATATAGCTGGGTGAACAAAGGGCTTCAAAAGAGTCATCAATTTTATCCTATGTTTCTGCATCAAATGTCAGATAAGATAAGATAAACTGAGATAAGATAGTGAGAACTGGCCACTGAATACCTCAATGTGGAGGTCATTGGTGACATTGACAAGAGTGGTTTCAGTAGAGTCAAATTGAGTGGTCGTCAAGAGAGGAAAGATATTGAGAAAATCAGTCCACTGTATCTAACTTTTTCTGTAACCTGAAACCAAATGTAATTCTGCCTTCTGCTGAGAGCATTGGTTGGGGTGGGGCAGGGGAAGGATGGTTGGCAAAGGGAAGAGACGGAGAAGGTACACTCTCTAGGGAAGTGTAGTTTGTGTCTTGAGAACTCTTAAGCCTTGTGGTCATATTGAGAGTGAGATCAGACAGATTAATTGTGTGTTTTTGCATGTTATGAGTACTCGGAGAAGAAAGATGATAAAACATCCATGATATGTTCAGTAGGTGTTTACACCTATTAGGGAAAACATTCACGTATCCTCCTGATACATTTTAAACAGGGTGTTATTCATTTGTTTGTTTATTTTGAGGTGGGATGAAAACTTATCCTAACTCCAGGACCATTTGCTACTTGGGGTGTAAGTGAAAGACTACTAGAGAATGCTGCTGATGAATTGGTATCCTTAGGTAATATCTAGATTTCCATTAGAACAAGAAGTGTAAGGAACGTTGAGACACATGGAGATTTTCTCTATTCAGTGGTCACACTGAGTTTCCATTGGGAAAGACTGTGTCTCTTCAGTGGATCTTCAGTCTTGTGTCTGTAAGGATCCAGATGATTAAGGAAGGACAGAGCGGCATGAACTACTTAGGGTGCTGACATAAATGAGGCCACAGAGAGTATGTGGATTAATTTTGATGATTTCTTATGGGGATGTGATCATCAGTTCTAGATAGAGTCTTCTATGGAGCGATCTTTCAGAAAGTTTGTACTTCTGGGACAGGGAAGGTTGGGGATCAGAAGAAGTAGTGGCTTCTCCATATGCGTGGGGGGTTCTCAGATCCCCCACCTTCAATCACGTGAGTAATATCAGAGCTGGGAAGAGGGAGTTTCGCCAGGAGCATGTGCACTCTGCGGGACCTTTGTAATCCCAAATTGGACTCCATGGCCCAACAAAGTGCCTCTCCTCACATTATGCTAGACATCACACTTGAAAAAAGCTCATTTTCTTCCATTTTGAAAGAGAAAGAGAAAAGAGCTTCACCTCATATCATGAGGCAGAGTTATGGTAACAGGAAGAAAACCTGATAACGAGTTAGCTTTTTGGTGGATTGTCTAAAAAAAAGGGTCATATTTGTTTTCTCCTGTAAATGGAGGAATACAAATGGCAAGGGAAGTACAATGTCCTAGAAGCTGATACTGAAGTGGAAAAAAGTGATCAATATTAGTGAGTGTTTAAGTAAAACATAATTTCAAAATACCAGTTAGATTTAGTGACAATAAAAAAAATCTTTATATTATTTCTTTAAAGAATTCCAGAGAATTATATTCCTGTGTGATATTCCATGAAAAATGGTTTCTATGGCCAATTCATTTCGAAATCCCTTACCTAATATATATATCTCTCGGATTCAGACAGTTTAAATTATTTCACAAGAGTATCTGAGAATTCTTGCTGTAAAGAGACTCATTTGCCATTGTTTAACCAAGAGTTTGCCAATGTATTTGACCATAAAACTGTGTGCGCACGCGTGTGTGTGTATGTGTGTGTAAATACTTATTGAAATTCTGCAGAGAAATTGTCCCAATGATTAAATTCCTGGAAATATTGATCCAGGAGGCTGTTTTTGCTCTGCCCACAACCCAAATTAAAACATATGGTAGGTATTTCACTTAGTTTTTGACCCACCCGGGCACAAGGGTTGTGCATAGAGCTTTCACCTTAAATACTTGTGAGATCATCCAAGAAAAGTGACGTTCGAAAATGTCAGTTCAGTTAAACCTGAATTTTCTGTTTAAGAAGACACTGCTAATTGACATCTCACAATTTAAACATTTGACTATATTGTAGAATATAGCACATAAATACCCAGGTAAACTTAAGACTTTCAAAACAAAGAGCATTAACATTACTTTTGAACTAAAGATAAATGTGCAATGTCTCTTGATAATGTGTAGAATCATGTTAGATTCTGGCTTTCAAGCTTCCAGCCTTTTGAATGCAAGATTATTGAAATTACCAGCATATACTTTGTTGCTTTCTTTATCCTTGGGCATTAGGAAATAAAGTCATTGGCTTTTGAATGGTTTACTAATCACAACACATATCTATTAATGTAGATATATTTCTTACTTTACTTTTGAAAATTGCTTTTGTTTTGAGACAAAAATAAGATCTCAAATAAAGCAAAAGCAAGACACAATTTTATACATCAGTGATATCCGTCACTTGGCAATGCAAATCCCTTTGCACTTCCTTCAAACAAAAATAATCAAACTTTTTCTTTAGAGCATCCATTGGAAAATTCTCATAATGATATCCTCCATTCAGGGATGGAAATGATAGGATAATATCCACTTATTGTAATAATGACTTTCAACAAGATAGCATTCACAAAACTTAATGGCTCAAGCAAACATTAAATGTGTAATTTTAGCAAGCAACTACGTGGCATCAGAAGAACAAATATATACAAATTACCCAATATAGCTATTTCATGTACAAAGCAGAAGACAAAGCAAGGATTAGGCCTTTAATACCTATAAAAAACGCACAATAGCACAATATAGTGAAATCAAGTAAAATGATATAAAAATAAATATTACAAATGGTAATAAGTTTTGAAATTGCATAGACATTTCAAATAGCCTATTATGGTTATTTATGTACATATACATACACACACAAAATACACATTTTACTACTAAATTTTTAAGCAAATGACAAAATCTACTATATTATAAGGTTTTTAAGTGGGTGCAGTGAATCTGCCATGGTTAGTAGATTCATATTCAGTCAGATGGCCTTTGACCTCAACATGTTATAAATTTATCAAACTTAAACGATCATTCCAATTTGTCACTTTTTTAAACGTAAGTGATCCTCTATGCCGTATACTTGGTTACTCAGAGGAAAGATAATTTGCATCAAGTTCAGCTAAATGTATAATTATCAACTAGAGACAAACATTTAGTATTGTTTCAGGTCTTCCAATATTTACTATTTTATGATGGCCTTCAAGTGAAACAACTATAAGAGCAAAACTGTACCACATTTTGTATAATAAAATCCATCAATCATGCTTCTATTCACTATGCAATTCAACTATATTTCACTACACAAACTATTTATGGTTTTGGCATCATTGTCTATCAATTTGAAATAAGTTAGAGATGAGAAAATAGAGATAGTCTGTGTTCCAACACTAAGTTTTGTATTTCTTGAGGACATGCTCATTGAGAGCTAAATTCATATTGCAATCAGTAAATTTCACATCTCCTTTATGCTTTATCCATATCATTCAGAAGTTTGTATTTAGTCAGTATTAAACAAAATACAGTAAAAATATTAGTCTGAATTGATATTGGGAAATAGGTTATCTAAACAATTTGGTGTTAAGTTCAGTTTGACAGCTTTCAAAACAGAAAGTATGAGTGTTTACTGAGAAAATCAACAGAAAAAACTGCTCTGTTTCTCATCTGACATGAGTCAAAATCCAGCATTCTTGATCTGATATGAAGAGTTGTAAAACAGAATTAGCCAGCCCTGGTGGTCTGGTGGTCAAGAATTAGCGCTCTCACTGCTGCAGCCAGGTTCATCTCCCACTCGAAGAACCGCACCACTCATCTGTCGGTTGTCATACTGTGGCGGCTGCATATCGCTGTGATGCTGAAAGCTATGCCACTGGTATTTCAAATACCAGCATGGTCACCTATGGTGAACAAGCTTCAGCAGAGTCTTCCAGCCTAACATTAGGAAGAAGGACTTGGCCACCCACTTCTGAAAAAATTGGTCACGAAAACCCTACGAATAGCAGCAGAGCATGGGCTGATAGAGCACTGGAAGGTGAGAGGATGGCGCAGAAAGACGGGGCAGGGTTCCGCTCTGCTGTAGGAAGGGTTGCTGGGAGTTGAAATCAACTTGACAGGCCCTAACAATAAAAAAATAGAACTACTATTGCCTGCTAATAACATCTATACTAATATAGAAAATACATATTTACATAATTATGCATTATGAAATTCATCAACTTTCCTATCATATATTAATATCCATATATAATATGAAATATGATTTGATAAAATTGAGGTACTTTTCTCCTAAACTGTCCTCCTGAGTACTCTGTTACTCTGAAGTGAAGAGATATTTTTTTTAAAGTACGTCTTTTTATAATGTAATAATATCAATTTTTACTCATATTACAACTTTTCCCTCAGGTGCCCAAAACCCACAAATCCTCTTGTGTTGTCAACACCTGGAAGGAAGAGAGAATGCTGTCTGAACACAAACTCCATGTTAAAGATTTATGTCTAAAAATAAAAAAAGGCAAACTGATACAAAATACGCAGGTTTGCTGATAAAGTGTCTGCTCCCTGCCATCACTCTTCGATGGTGTAATTGATTTGAGCAACTTGATTATTGCCTCCAGTGCTGAGTAAATGATCAAGCACAGCTGCTTTTGTTTCCGGGGGGTCACACGTAAGAGTCCAATGGGCACCGCTCCAGTCAAAAGCGCTCATCCCAATACCCTCTACTCTTTCTTATAAAGTATCCCAGTTTAATTATTTTTAAACATATTTCAAGTGTTTTAAAAGTCCTAATCATTAAGACTTATTTGGAAAGTGATTAAGAAAACTGCCCCAGTGGCATTTTCATCTTTTATCCATTTCTCAGACCATGGAAATTTGGCAAATAATACAGAATCCCAAGGCCAGAATTGACTTGGAGGAGTCATTGGTTTCATCTGCCTATTCCACAGTGAACTTTGGCAAACAAACAAGGCACTTAACTCTTTTAAAATAAAGTGGGATCACAATAGGAAACAAATAAAAAAAACATTACTCACATCAATGAA
Source organism: Equus asinus (assembly GCF_041296235.1). NCBI lineage: Eukaryota > Metazoa > Chordata > Mammalia > Perissodactyla > Equidae > Equus > Equus asinus. The sequence goes on from NC_091798.1 coordinate 69,100,545, forward strand.
AGGAATAAAAAAGACAACCCCTGAGCAAAATCGGGCCTTGTCAAAGGGCTTGACTTCTCATCATCAAAACACAGCGGCCATTTTATATTGCCGGTTCAGGTATAACATACAATTTATATTTCCTTTCCAGATATTTAAAGTTAGCACACTCAGTTCTATCCACAGGGTTTGGAAAGAAGTCTACACATTTACACTTTACTGTTTATGAGTCCATAAAAATGAAAGCGGTTTTCATCAATATTACTTTTACTTTATTTGATTGAATTACTTCAACAGCATCTTACAATTTTACAACATAACTGACTGAGAGATAAAAAATGATGCAGTCTGTTCTATGTTAACATTCTTCCATTTTCAAGTGCAGTTTTGCTTTTGTATGAAATCTTCTTGCCTGTTTTATTTTCTTTTTGCTTTTGCATTTCTGTAAAAACAAGACGTGTATATTTTAGAAGGAAGACTGTATCTAACTGTACAAAGATTTCCATCTGTATTCAGTTTAGTTAAAACGTATGCTCAGTTAATTTATATGGCCAAACTGAGGATTGCATATTCAGATTAATTTCGTTCTCTACTTTTAAAAGATTGAGATTGAATAGAATGGCTTTTCCTTTGTGTGTCCTGAATTTGTTCCACCTTCCTACAATGGAAGGATCTCATTTTGCCCTTTATTTCAACCTAGAGGGTAGTAAGTCACTCCCTTAGGTGTAATAACCAAGGCACTAACTGTGATTCAGTTAGCAAGATGGTGATAATGATAACAATATCTCAGAGTCTTTTTCCCTAGAGACTCTCAAAGACACCACCAGTACTCACTCTCCCACATTATGAGTTTCATGAACTGTACCTGAAGGTTTAAATGTAGCCCTAAGCTGAAAAGTATTTTTTTTAAAGTGGCACCTTGTTATTATTATAGCATACATCTGTTCCCTGTGTGCCTTTGAAGTTGTCTCTGCTTATGACAACAACAAGTTTTTACAACTGTCAGCAAGTGCCAGCACAACTGGGAAAGGGCAAGTGAGAATGTCTTGTACTTCATCATGTATCAACAATATTGCTACCCATATTCCTTTGCTGTGGATAGTTACAGAGTAAATACATGCTTAGCAGAGTCAAATGGTGCCAGGAAAAATTATCAGGGTCATGAAAGAGGGGAGAGAGTTGAATGCTGTCAAGCTGTTTCATATTATAAGAAAAATCTGGCATGTCATTTTTGCTCAAAGCAATACGTCTCTTTAGTGCCTCACAGGCATTTCTGGATTTTTATTTACTGAATATACTTGTGTGCCAGTTAACAGTGAACAGCACCTCTTTAAGATTTCCTCTCTCATGCATTTGTTCCATGGAACATAGGGAAGGAGCACGACAAAAATTTAAAGGATATGAATTTTTGAAACAGCTCATCTTTGGTCAAAAATTGTTTTTAGAATTAGAATTGTTTTTTAGAATTTTAGAATGATTGAATGAATGTGTTGTAGAAGACAAAGAGAAAAACAGAGGTTAAGATGAGGAATTGGGAGTGTGTAAAACATTTCTTACATAGGAATTCTTTGCTGATTTTGAAAATAACCATCAAAGATGTGTTTGGGGATATTAAAGTTGCAAGAGGATCATATGAACTTGAACTATAATTAGATCATTTTCATTATTAGTTTATTTTGACGATTGTCATTATAGGCTTTTTTCTTTTACAAGAACAGCAGTGAAAGCATTTATTTTTTTAATAATAGTTTTCCTTTAGTGATGTATTTGAGGTGGATACCTTGTATATGCACATATCTGGGTAGGCTCTAGTAAGCAATATGTAAGCTCATGTAATCATGATTACATGCGTGGACACAGTTCGTGATCTAGGAGGTAAGAGAATGATTAATGAGAACTACTAAAGTCTTATTCTCTCTGAAATAGTCCTGGACATCACAGTCTAAATATTTGATTCCTGTTGAGCAAGGAAAAATGTGTATGTCCACTGTTGACAAGGTCAGTACCTTCGTTTTCAATACTAGTAATGGAATTGCGGGTGCAGGACAGCCTTCTATATGACCATCCAGCTCTCCTTCACAGGACGGGGAGCACAATAATGGATTCGTCAATGTTTTTATTACCTCAGATCATCTCAGATATTCATGACCAATTTTCCCCCCCATGAACTTTATCTTCCATCCTCTTCACAAAATGCCATGTTAAGCTTTTTCAGCAAATTGGCTCTAAAATCCTTTTTAGATTTTTAGCACAAACAAGGGATGTATATACAATAGAGGCAGTAAATTAAAAAAAATATAGAGAGAGATATATATACATTTTGCAGTAAACCTCTATGTTGACATACAATATGAAAAATGTTACATTAAATTATCAGAAGTTAAAACTTCTCCTTATCACAATTTCTTAATTTTAAGCTCCAATGATTGCTATTATTATGGAGCGTAGTATATAAGAAACATGCTCATTTGCATAAACCGTTACTCAAAAACCCTCTGTGGTGTAATTTAGTTACATTCCACATACAGAAAGAGAAAATACTGCCACAGGATGTCAGGAAACCTCACAAAATCACATCACAACTTTAGGACTAGTTGGTTATACTGATCAAATTATGCTCATGGCAATTGCAGTCTTGGTTCAAGAGAGAAAACCTGTGAAACTAAAGATTTATGAAAGGTAAGCTACATTTGCTCCACATTCTGTTTCCATGAATATAGTCCCAAATAAAATAGCACAGTTTTCTCAGGACTGTAGAAACTGACTGAGGTCCTTGGTTTGGGCTATTCATTGACAGCATGCCTTTACACAAAAACTTGTTTTCATCTTCCTTGACTAACCATATGTAGGCCGATATCTAAACAGGGATTTTAACATAACTGACTGTAACACTGACTATTAATATAATTTAATTTAACTTAAATCGACAGATAGTATGTGTATTTTAAACCTCGTAAGAAGGATTTTTGGGGAGAATGACCATCTAATGATTATATTATTTGGAAACCCAACGTCTTCTCCTTCTCAAATTGTCCCCTCCAGGCTGTAGACAGGAAGGTGGGTTGAAGCCTGGTGATTGGAGCCCAGCTCTTCTGCTCTTTTTTTCAAGAGAATAATGCTGCCAATAACTGTTTAATATAGTGAGTTTACACATAAGATTTCACTTAGAAAAACATTTGTGCCACTAAAAGTCTCCCAGAAAACCTTGTTTTACAAACATGAATCTGTATATATGCACTCAATAGTTCTTTAATTATGAATAATTGGGAGAAATGTTTTATGTTCACAGTTATGACTTAGCTTTAGTGCTGTAACTTTCATAGATACTACACAAAAATAGGTCATGACAGTTGCATTGGACTACAATATATTTTGTCTAAGTTTAATCTTATTGTACTCATTTGATTCCTGTGAAATATACTGTACCCTTGTATTATTGTGTTTACATGGATATAGCGCTGATCATATAAGATTGCAAAGTTCATCAAGGTAAGACATGTGAAATACTCTAGGCCTCTTACAGTGTTTGAATATCTTCCATACGGTATCTTTTTAGAAAATATTTGTTTATTAATAAAATGACAAAGAGACATCTGAGAATAGTCTAACCAAGTAGCAGTAAAAAAGATTACTGTACTACTGCACAGATCTCATACCCAAGATGTCAGCCCTAAGAAGGGTCATGGATTTTGCTTTTTAAACAAGCACCCCAGGGGAGTTTTATGTAGTCCAAATTTTAACAACCATAATGGCTAGTGGATTTCAGAGTTAAGAGAGTTCTCTTCTCCCTGGCTAGGAAAAGACTCAAATGGACTTGAACTAGTATACTTGAGAACATTGCTTCTGATCTTGGCACCATTTGCATGCATCCTGACCCCAAATATCCAGGTTTTAGTATTCAAGTTTTCGACCTTCTATAATTTCAGACAGTGGCAGTGATTGGTAGAAAAGCTTGGAGACTTGAACTGGCCATCACTTTTCACAGAAAAGTTCCAAACTGATCAAAGCATTAACATCATCCATATGACTTTCTGCCCCTTCACACACATTTGAAAATTCGAACATGGGGTTTCATAGAAATGCATGTGATCTAGAATATTCGGTAAACTGCCCTTGCATCGTATCATTTTGAACAACTTTTGAAACAACATAAAATTTTAAATGTTTAGAATACTTAATTATTGTATAGTAAGTAAATTAGAAAACCAAATACACCCAACCAAACATTTTTCAATATGAAATTTTAAAAATTGGTTTATTTCACACTAAACAATTGCTGGCAAGCAATAATTTTGTAGTTTAAAAAATACAGCTCTTCAGGATTCTTTATATAAGCCAAGGCAATCAATGAGAATACTCTTTTCTCTATGAATATATCAATTAAAATAAAGACATAATTTGATTATATGTGAATATGCTATTTTGACTTGCTTCTCTTTTAGAACTTAGTCTCATAAAGCTATAAAAATCATAAAGCTTTTGAAATGAATAGAGGAAATAAATAAAAGTGGTGATACAGATGTGTATTGTTCAGTAAGGATGAAAAATTTCTCTCTTTTTGGCTATGAATACTGAATATTATCAATTCATTCATTATCATAGACAAATGGAACTTAGACTTAACACTAAAGATATTCTTTTGGAAATTTAACCTAAAATTTATAGAAAAGGGCAAGGTATATGTTTGAAGGAGATACATGGATGCAGATTTTCACTCAATCTATGGAAGAAGATATAAAAGCCTAGCAAAGAATTGTAGAGACTACTTGATAAAGAAGTAGACTCACCCTAATGGGAAGCATTTAAGCCAAGACTAAATGACTGTTCCTTCCATCTTCATTTGGAGGACGTTTGGACAAGGTGTTTCTAAGGGCCTTTGCATCCCTTTGAACACATTTAGGAAAACAGTTTACTGCCCAGTCTTCATCTTTAGTTTTTTTAATCTTTTCTATTCTATCTCAAAATAAAAAGAAGATTTTTATCCTTCCCTCTTCTTTAGAATAGACATATTTGCGTCATATCACCACAAGTAAACCACATTCTCCCTTAACTTCTGATCTCTCTTGATTTGAAATGAGCTATTACTCCAGTGGGAAGAATTTATTGAGCTACTTTTACAAAAGTAACATAGAAGTCCTCATTAAAGTATAATTTGCCAAAAGGCATTACTTATACAATTCATGTTGAGTCATTTAGCTTTCAAGTTAATCTAGACCTTAAAGAACTATGTAATTGAAGATGTTGATTTTTTTTTTTTTTCAGCAGTCCTCAGGATGATTTTTCAGTCTAAGCTTCTTTGGTAAACTAGATTGGTTACGAATCCAACTGTGAGATATTCTTCATTGAGAGTCCATATTCATCATTCCTACTGTGATCTACCTAAGGCTGTCCTTTATTTTCACTAAAGACGGTTTGTTATTCTTTTGGATAAAAGCCACTACTATTTTTTGCTTAATATGGAAATTAGATTGGTAATATGACATGTTTAGAAAAAACAAACAATTTTGACATATTTAGGTTTTCTGTAATTTAAAACTCTATGTTGTGAGTCCTTAATGTTAAAATCTCTTATCTCTTCAACTCAGTTATCATATCAGAAGATTCCCTAGGATGTGAGCAAGGTTTGATAAGGTAGGCATTAAAGAAACAAGAGAAAACATAGCACTAATACACGCGCAGTATGAAGTTACCTTGCTGTAGACGGAGATTCTACTTCCCCGTCCATTTCTGTATCTTTGTCCATGCCCGTGGACGAATAACCTGCTCGCTGTAGGTTTCAATTTCCTCACTCTATAAAGTAAAGGGGTTGGACTATTTGACCTTCAAAGTGCCCTTTAGACCTAAAATCCCATGGTTCTATAGCTTTCAATTGATGGACTATATACAGAGAGAGAAATACTTTAGGAATAATCCTCATAGCCTGCAGGCCAATGATGACACAGATGCTGATGTTTTTAAGGAGGTGATAGAAGATATTTGATCCCAATGGTTTCGAGTCCCCCAGCTGAGATAAAGGAGAAGAGCTGAGAAGCCTTACAACATTAGTGTTCTTTGTCTCTTTGTGGATGACCCTTTCACATTAATATCAACATCAGAAACTCTGAATTCAAGAAAAGAAAGGGAGAGTCACATATTCTTTCAATAATCCTTTGTCAGTGAACATTTGAGAACCACAGGAAGCCAAATCAGACATCACTTAAAATAGTTTTTGGGTCAAGATTACAAAAAAAAGGAAGACAGGAAGGAACAGTAGAATCAGCAGGAGTGTGTCCCCTAAAGTCCCTTAAACTAAGTTGGAACACAACCCAGAGCGAGTTAGCTAGAGCACTTCTCAGTGGGGTTTTACCCACGGAAAGGCATTAACCGCAAATTGTTCTCTGAAAGTGGTTCCCCTCAACACTGAAAATCATTGGGAAAAAAGGAGATTATTTGCTGAGGAAACTTGCAATAAAGCATGCATGCCAAATAGTACTGGTTACAAAATTCATAATCAAAACTAAAATGAGCATCTCAAATTGTGGAATATCAGTCTGAGTGTGATCCTTGTCTCTCAATTTCAGATCAAGATCATATATATGGCAATCGCAAAGCTACTCTCTATCCATTACCTGTACTTCACAGGTTTCGCCAATGTGTGGAGGAAAAAGGAAAGGAATAAAAGAAACAGTATTTCTCTATTCCTGGTTAGGAATTGGTATTTTCTTGTTGTACATAGAGTTAATTTTTAGAGTCACAAAGTGACTGTGGCTATCAAAAAGAAACTACAGAGCTATTTATATGCAGAGAGCATTTCAGTTCATACAATGAAGATAAAAATGAAATTTCAGCACCACATGAATCTTTGCCGCATCTCTGGTAAACTGTTCAAGTATAATTCACGTATTTGGTAGACCACAGTATTTACTATTTTCCTTCACAGGTTTTCCTATTCACTTCCCTTCTGTCCATTTCAAATATTCAGGCTGTTCATTTTCAAAATTTCTAACCGAACTAAGAGACATACTATGAAAACAAAATAATGTGTCTAATATTTTCTCCACTAGTTAATTAAAATTTTTAAGATTTGACTGCTTCAAAAGCTAGTATAAAGTCCTATCATTTAAGAAATATGAAAGGAAATATCAATTGACAAAATTGACATACTAATATTTCCTATACAGTTTGCTCATGCAAACAGAACTTGAGAAACAAAAAGAAATGTGAAAATATGATTCATATTGCCTTGTTATTTCAACTGTGTTTTCTTAACTGGTTATCTCTAAAATAAAAACTTAAACTGTAGGATTTTGGACCAGGAGTTGAATTCATTTCTACTGCTCCTAATTTTATATAGACTCGGAGAGCTATGTGTAGTCTCAAACCATAAATAACATAAGATTCGATTATTTAGGAAGACTTTACAGTGTATAAAAAATTATCAAAAGAAGAAAAAAATTATATATCTATATAAAACCAGTATTAAGTCTGGATGAATTTTGTTGTGGTTTTCTTCCACTGAACATATCACAAAAAGGAAGATTATTGCAATGTTTTGTTTGTCATACTTCAAAAGCCATAAGAGATAGCTTCTAAATTTAATATATCATAGAGTAATGCTATCCAAGTGATTGACCATGCAAGCAGTATATTTTCAAGCTGACAGTTTTATGTGGCTAGAATCTATACTTATTTTTTTTCCTCTCACACATGCAAAAACTCATTCTAGGCTCACTGTTTTGATCTATCTTATCACCCTCTCAGAGTTTAGCTCAGTATAAATCCCCTCTGAGCTTACTTCATCATTGCTTTCTGTTTATGCTATCTAGTATGCAGCCTCTATTTTAATGATTGACTTTCTCTTGGTTTTATTAGATTTTCAAAATAATTTATTTTTAAGCGTACATTCACTGATATAAATTATCTTGTCAAAGTGGTTTTTATTAGACATTTATGGCTTTCTTTTAATAGTTCTTAAATATTTATTAAAATAATATGATTATTTTTTATAGTTTAAGGGGTAGATGACTACCCCTTAAACAGAGGCAGGTGTACTTTAGCCATGGTAGAAACTTGTAGTGTTAATACAGTGACTCAGTCGCATAGGGATGTGTTGATCCATTTGTTCAAGTGTGATAGACACAGTTGTGGACTATGTTCAAACAAGTTCAAACAAGCACCTTAAAACAGATAAGAGATTGAAAATTAATAAAAAATCTGTTCAGTGTAAATACTGTTTGAACAATTTGTTTCAGAAAAGGTAACTCAACTGGTGGAATTTGAAAACTTACCAGTTGAGATAATTTTAAAACCCGAATCTGGTGTATATTATTTAGACGCAGTGAAAAAAAATAACAAAACTGTAGTGTATTCAGCTAACATATTTTGAACAAACATCCTAAATCGAACCAAATGGTCACTACATTTTTATCAGTATAATAGGCTTGATATTTTTATTTATAAAGTTCTTTCTGAGCACTTCTTTAACTGTATTGCGTACCTTTAGGTATTTTGTGTTTTTATTTTAATTAATTTTGAATTATGCATATAAACACAGAATCCCAAAATATATGAAACAAAAACTAATAATTAAAGAGAGAAATGGAAAATTGAACAGTAATTGTTAGAGACTTCAATACACCCACTTTCAATAACGAAAAAGAAAAAATAGGCAGAAGATCAACAAAGAAATATAAGACTTGAAAACACTATAAATCAACCAGCAATAAGTATGTATAGAACACTTCACTCAATAGAAGTAGAATACACATTCTTCTTAGGTGCACAAAGAACATTCTACAGCAAGGATTATATGCTAGGCCATAAAACAAGCTTCAATACATTTAAAAAATTTGAGATCATACAAAGTATATTTCCAAATGCAATGTAATTGAATTATAATTCAACAGCAGAAGGAAATTTAGAACATTTACAAACAGGTGAAAATTCATCAACACAAACTCCTAAATAACTAATGCTGAACAAAAAAATTACATGGGAAATCAGAAAACACTTGAAGTTGAATGAATTAGAAAATATTTTGAGATGAATGAAAATAAAAACACAACGTATCAAAATGTACTCAATGCAGCCAAAGAAGTTAGACCTTAAGGAATTAGAAAAAGATGAGAAAACTAAACTCAAAGCAAGCGTAAGAAAGGCGATAATACAGAGTGGTGGATATAAACTAGAGAATAGAAAAAAAATAAAGAATATCAATAAAACAAAGTAACATTGCTTAAAAATATCAACAAAATTGGCAAGCTCTAATTTTAAAATGTTTATGTTGAAAACAATCCCATCAGGAAAGTTAGAAGATAACCCACAGAATGCTAGTATTTCAAATCATACATCTGAAGAGATTTGTCTCCAGAATATCTAAAGACCACTTACAAGGCAATGGTAAGAAGACAAATAACCCAATTAATAACTGGGCAGAGAATCTGAAAAGACATTTCATTTCTCCAAAGAAGATATACAAATGGCCAATAAGTACAAGAAAAGATGCTCAAGATTATTTGTCATTAGGGAAATTAAAATCAAAACCACAATGAGATATCCTTTAAGTTCCATGAGAGAATGGTTATAATAAAAAAGACAGACAATAGCAAGAGGATGTAGAAAACTTAGAATCTTCATTCATTGCTGGCGAAATATAAAATAGTGAAGCCACTTTGGAAAACAGTTTTGGCAGCTCCTCACAAATGTTAAACATAGAGTTACCATATGACCCAGCAATTTCATTCCTATGTATAGGCAATAGAAGCGAAAATATATGTCTATATATAAAGTTGTACATGAGTTGTCATGGCAGCATTATTCATAATAGCCAAAAAGCAGAAACAATTTAAATATCTATCATCTGTTGAATGGATAAAACGAATGTGATATATCCATACAATAGAAGAATAAAGAAGAACAAAGTATTCATACATCTTAAAGTATGGATGAATTTTGAAAACATTATATTAGGTTTAAGAATCTACTCACAAAGACAATATAATGTATGATAACATTTTTGGAAATGTCTAGAAAGCAAATTTATAGAGACAGAAAATTAGTAGCTGCCTAGACTTGAGTGTGAGTGGTGGGTAGCAATGGAGAATGACTGCTAATGCATCCCAGAATTATTTCGGGGGTGATGTAAATGTTCTATAATTAAATTGTAGTAATGGTTGCCACAACTTTGTGAATACACTAAAAACCATTGGATTATACACTTTAAATGTGTGAATTTTAAGGTATGTAACTATACCTCAATTAAAACGTTAAAAAGTATACAAATCAATCCAACATTTTAGTATCATTCCTTAGAAAATTGTTTAATATAAATCATTCTGGAATTGAATTGTGTACTAGTTGATTAAAGATAGTGTAATTGCAATTAATTTATAAAATAAATACTGCAAAAATAGTATAGGTTTTGGATACCATTCTAATTATTTAGGAGTGTCCCCTTAATTCGGTTTCTGGACAGTGTTGTTTGTTATTTGTTTGATACCAGGAGTCCACAAATTCCCTGAACTTCAATGTGCACGTTAGATCCTATTTCAAATACCTTATGTAAGTCCTTCCATTTACTTTACTCACTGATAGCAACCTCCTCAATCCTCCTCCAAAAATAAGATAAGATTTCATATTTTAAAGCAAGCTAAAATTTTAAGATTACAAACACAGTTTATCTCACTTCCCCTGTATTTTTAACAATGCGAATACCATACTTCTGGAAGCAACAGGGGCTCAAAAAAATCACAATGTGGACCATAAATCTCTAGAACGTATCATGTGGCTATTTCTTTTATTAATGTCTTTTGACAGGGAAACTGCCTCTCTTCTCAGTTGTTTAAACTATAGAGCCAGGCACTGTTCTAACTCTTTAAAGATTATCTTTACCGACTTTTTTTTTCCCAATACTTTCCTTTCATCGTTTTTTTCCACAAAACTTTAAAGTTTCTGCTGACTCCTCTGCCGCTCAGATAGTGTTTATTTTGGGACTTTAACATCCCTTGTTCCTTCTAAAAATGTTTCAGTCTCTTCCACCTTTCCTAGAATTTATGGTCTTAAAGTTATAATTTCAAATCTGCAGAGCTTGGAAATGTTGATTTTCAGTTGATTTTGTTAATATACAGTCATGTGCTGCATAACGACGTTTTGGTCAACGACAAGCCACATATGCAACAGTGGTCCCATAAGATTAGTACCATATAGCCTAGGTATGTGGCAGGGTTTATGTAAGTACTATAGGGGAGGAAGAAATTTTTCTCTGTCCTTCTAGATTCTTCTGTCTGGTTTAAGAATTAAATTGACATGAGACAGATTAATAGGAGAAAAACAAAAGTTTAATAACATGAACACATGGGAGAAACCCAGGAAAACCGAGTAACTCACCAAAATGGCCAAAGTTGTCACTTAAATACCATCCTCAACTAAAGACAAAAGAAGATGTTGAGGATAGGCAGAGTCAGGGACTTCAAAGGAAAGAAAGGCAGTTCACAGGTAGGTGAAAAGGAGAAAACATTTTGAAAACAAGAGTTTGTTTGGCCACAGAAACAGAAGAACACAGAGGGGAGCCCAACAATCAGGCTAAGGTGATAGCTCACTTCTTGAGACAGATTTTTTATCTGAATTCTTTTAGGCAGTTAAGGAGGAGGCAACAAGAAAAATTTTGAGTCTTTTGTTTTTTAAAAATAATCAGCCTAAAATAATCTTCGTGTTAAAGAGACACGTTTTGGGACGGCTAATTTTGTTCTCCTTCAGTATACTCTATGATGTTTGTACAATGATGAAATTGCCTAATGCCACATCTCTCAGAACACATACCTGTTGTTAAGCAATGCCTGACTGTATATATATTTTTTAAGTTCAGCAAGCTTTGCTCATTACCAAATCTTCTTTCTTCCTGGAAATTACAACCAGAAACAGGCACGACGTAGCTAAAGCTGAAATCTCCTGGGCATCGTGACATATAATTCTCAAAGATGACTACCATCAACTTTTCCATTCCTGTACGAAGATGCCACTTCTCCCATCAAGAGATCTTGTCTGTTTCCCTGTCAAATTCTGAGTTTGCCTGGAGGTTTATTTTTATCAGCAGAATGTAGTGAAATTGGCACTGAATTAGTTTCACGCCTTGCCCTAAAAAGGCCTGGCAGCTTTGCCTTTCAATCTCTTGGGGTACCATGTAAAAAGGTCAGGCTATTCTGTTGTAGAAACCATGTGGAGAAAAAAAAGAATTGCCTGGACAGCCCATAGCTGTTCCAGGCATGGCAGCTGAAGTACCTTTCATGTGAACTAAGGCATGTTGGATATTTCAGCTCTAGTCAAACTTCCAAATAAATGCACTGCATGAGTGACCCCAGCCAACCATCTGGAAGAAAAATGAGCCCTGCCCATATTTCAGAATCATGGGCAAATAAATGGTTCTTATTTTTGCCACTAAGTTTTGAGGTGACTTGTTTAAGAACCATAGATAAGTAAAGCAGGCATGAATAAAGAACCCACAAAAGAAGAAAATGTGGAAGAATGTGTATCACAGAAGAGAGCTACCATATTTAAAATTTTACAAACTTAGAGAAGAACCTTTGCATTGATCTGACTTCAAAGATGATAAGCATATAAAAAGATGCTCTGTAGAAAATCGGTGAAGCTAAAGTGTAACAGACAAAAAGGTATGTTGATGTTTTCCACTAAAAGTTTGAGTCATAATAGTAAATACAAAAAATAAAATTAGGAAAACCAGTATAGATACAGTGGATTGCTATTAATCAATCATAATATGTTACAATAAACATTATTAATCCAGCAAAGAATTATAACAAAAAATTTATCTATAGATTTTAAATTTGATGATTGTCAGGGTATATAGCAATGACAGATGAGACAAGAGAGAACTTCTCCTTTATTATTTGCCTAGAAATGACAGAATGGCATTTAATTTTTTTTGACAACTGGAAACGTGTGTTCATCTTCATAATTTTCAACAATAAAAACTAACTATTTTGGACGGCAGTATTACTCATCTATTGCTGATTAAAAAAAACAGTCCCAACGTTTAGTGGCATAAATCAACACACATTTATGATTTTACAGTTTCTATGGGTTATGAATCCCAGCATGGCCTAGTTGGGGGCCTCTGCTTCAAGATTCTTCATAAGGCTGTGGTCAAGGTACCAGCCAGGCTGGTTCTCAAAGGAAGGCTTGATGGGGGTCAGGGTAAGTGGTGGGATCTGCTCCCAAACTCACATAGTTGTTGGCGGGATTCAATCCCTTGTGAGCTGGTGAATTGAGGGCCTCAACTTGTGGCTGTTGTTGTGGCCTTTCTAGGTCAGCTTACAAGATGGCAAGTACCTTCTTCCTGAGCTAGTACATAAGAGAGCAAGAGTGGACATACAAAATGGAAGCCACAGTCTCCTAGTAACCTAATCTAAGATGTAACATTCCATCACTGCTGTCATTCCTATTTGTTAGAAGCAAGTCAATAATCCTAGACCCGACTGAAGGGGAGGACATTGCAAAAGAGCAGGAATACCAGGAGGTGGTGAGCACTGACACCAGCCTAGTGACTGCCTAACACAATGGTTCACAAAAAATGAATGAGGTCTCCTAATCATGTCTCACTAAATTGTGTGACGTTTAGTTCAAGTTAGAGAACAAATTAAAAAATACTATTGCATAAAATTTATATTTATAAGAATGGGATGTTATTCTTCGACAATACAAGGTTTTATTTATCTTTTTTAGCTAATCTAAGTAAAGAATATCATTTACTCCTACATAGATATTTATATGTAACTCTATCATAATAATTACTTTCAAAATTGTATGTTTATATGAGTTGAGGTCAATAAATTAAAATTAGAAAAGCATTCGAACAAGAAGAAAACACTCATGTTTTAAGTGATTCAACCCTTGATATTTTTTACTTTTGATGGGACACATACAGACAGTGGGAAAAAAATGAACTTCCTCTTGTATTTTGGCACTTCTGGTTGCAAAGAACAGAGACTCACTGAAGCTATTTCAAGCATTGGGAAATTAAATTAAAAAATACTTATAAAAATGTTCATATTGTCAATGTACATGTGGGAAAGAGAAAAGTAGGGGTCCAGTGCAAAGCCATGAGAAAGAAACACACCAGGTCTCATGAGGAGAAGATTCTTTTTTAAAACTGGAAGGATTCATTATAGTTCCAGAAACTTCAACAGCAAGAAGTTTGAGGCCTCCCCGCTAATGCTCTGCCCATTAATGTCACACTTTGACCCTGGGTCTCTTCCATTCTCCAGTCCCTTATTCTCATTTTCTTTACTGTATAAATTTTTCCTACTTCATAATTTTGTCTAATTTCCCTCATGGTTTCTGCTTCTTCATAAATTCAACCTTTCTTCAGATGTAATTCTATCTCATGCCATCCTTTCATGCTCAGTTTCTACTGCCGACTGACTTGTTCTCCAGCTTCAAATTGCATGTGAGAGAATCTGATTGGTTCTCTTCATCTTTTCAAACTAGGGCAAGCTACAGGTGACTTCTGAGTCTATAGATTTGCTGACCTTGGGTAAGGTGCACAATGCAGATCCAAACATCTGTGACTTAAGATAGAAAGTGTGGTGCTACAAAACACGACCTCTCGCAGAACCTCTTCCCACGAAGGGCCTGTAGGCACTTCAGGCAGTCTAGTTAGCAGAGTAAGTGTAGTCCCTTACTAAAGTCTGTTACTCTCTTGCTAATTCAACTTGGGATCTGAAAATTAAAAGGAGGGGGTGAGACCTGAGATACTCCCCATTTACACATTTTTCCAGGTCCTATTAAGCTTAATTATATTTGAAAAGGAAGCATACCTCTTAATAGTGGGCATATTAGTTATCAGTTGTCTTCTAGCAGATACTGATAACATTTAAGACAGGCAATAGAGGGTGAACAAGGAGGAAGATAAGCATTAAGACAGAGACTCATGAAATGAGTAAATGATGAATGGCCTGTTTAATTATATATATATATATATATATATATATACACACATATATATATATATAATTAAAGCAAGTAAAGTGCTGGAGAACAACAATTAAGAATCAAACCACTATGTGAGGTGCAGAGGTAAACAATTCAGGTTGAACAGCCAAGCAACGGATGGTAAGATTGCTAAACTCCGTAAACGTCATAGAGTAGGCAAAAGAGAATATCCACATGGGTAGAGTGAATTTAGTAGTGTAAAAGGAAGAACTGGGGTTCAACATTGGAAACCACCTAGTTGGTACAATACAGGGAGTTGGGTTATATGATAAGGATCTACATGCTGGGAGACTGGGATGCAAAGTAGGAACCCCACCAAGGTTAGTAAGAGCAGTAAGACTGAGCAGATGCTGAAATTGTTATTAAGCTGATTAGCTATCACCCAAAGCTCATTTCATTTCTACATACACAAAACCAGGGTTGTCTGGTCTGGATCTGATCCACTAGGGTCTTAACACCAATGTCAGTTCCAAATTAGAAGGATAGAGAAAAACCATTTGGGATGTTCTGAAAATGTCCTGAAAAACTTGATAGGCTCAGTCTCTTCCTCCCAGCCTAATTTAGTTCCCACAGTACTATTTTTAGCATTGGGACAAGGGGACAGGTTCATATCAGATTTAGAACAATTACATTGGACATGTGTGGAAAGCACAGGAGACTTTCTGCACTGTGCACATCTGAATTACTGGGAAAGCTGCTTAAAATCACAGCAAGTCTATTTGCATATTGCGGTCCAGTTGTCAGATGGTGTCTCAGTTCATAAATGTGAAACTCACAGCAGATTTTATTTTCATCAAGATGTTAGACTTACTTATTGAAACACAGCACATCGTCAAGCATCTCTGAGTCTCTATTATCATATTTGTATCGTACGGGCATCAAACCTACATAGAGTGGGAGAGGAGATAGTGGACTTTCCACCTGAGGAAAGTCTTCAAAAGTGACACCTTTTCAACAACATTTTTTAAAGTGTAATACTTGACATAAGTATTGAGTTAAAAGAGAGATGAAAAATATTTTCAAGGAAGCAGGGCAAACCATCAGGAAAGTAGAGAATATAATAAAAAGTATTTCTTGAGAGCTTTCTCTCTTACCAACTGACTGTCTAGGTTCTATTTACTGTTCTGCTTCCATATCACTCTCACCCCACATTTGCTCCCAAGATGTCAGAACATGGCGATGTCTCTAGTCAACCAACTGTTAAGGGTATAGCCCCAGAATTCATGGAATTTATAGTCTAGTTAGCAATATAAACATTCGAACAAATATAATCATTTGAGAGTAAAACATTCACACCGTTGACCAGTGATATGAGAGAGGTATAAATTACTATGTGAATGCTAACGGAGATATCAATTCTCAATAAAAGGACAGAGGAAGAACATCTGGAGAAGACAACACTTGAATAGGACTTGGGGAAATTAATAGAATTTTTCTAAGCCAGCTTATGGGTGGAAAACTTTTAGCTGATGAGAATATTATGAGAAAAGTTACAGAGTTTGGGAAAGTGCAGGGCCTGTGATGAAGTAAGGATCAATGTGATATAACTGGAACAAAAGGTGTGGGGAAGGATGGCGATATCAGAAGATAAGCCTAGAAAAACAGACTGGGCAGACTAGGGAGGGCTTTGATTGCCATGCTAAGAAATAAGATGCCAGCGAAGATATTTTACTAAAGTATTAATATGTCTGGAGGTGTGCCTTAGAAATACTGCATAGAAACTCTATGGAGTGTGTATTTGCATAGCAGCACTACTCAATATTAAGGTAGTCTGCAGCAATGCTGTGATGTATTCATGTAAGGCTCGTCATAAAATTACACATAAACATAGCTACAACATCAAGTACGTGTGTATTTAATATAAGTGTTATATACATATATATTTCTTGTACTTATAGATGATAGTAATATTTTAGTCAAAATTATTTTTAATTTTATCATAATGTGTCACATTATATTGTATTTCTGCTCAAAAGAGAACATTTTAATTTCATTTCATTCCCATACGTGGGGAACTTAAATAGTGCAATACCAACCTGGGCCATATTAGAACTACTGGCTTAGAAATGAACATTGGCCAAAAGTTGTTATGAACGGATAGCTGTTTAGTGATGTGTGGGAAATGAGTTGATGGTCACAGTCCAGTTCCTACTTAACAGGTGTCTGCCTCATAAAAACCACCATCATAATCAGCACTTATTGGCACCCTTATCACCAGTGTGAGGAGAGAAGCCAAGATCTAAGATTGCTTTCTCTTCTGTCTTCAGGACTGCGTGGGAGCTTCCGTTCAGCCTTTTATAATAGCTCTATGTTTTCCTTCTAACATTATTAATTTCTAAAATGAATTTAGTGCCTAAGAAGCCATCTCTAGGGACTGTCACCGACTTCATAAACAGAGAGTAAAATCATTTTAGAAAATAATATGGTTGGAAGGAAAACATGGAGTCATTATCAAAGGTTGTTTATAATGAGAACATTTGAAGAGGTACCATTTCAAATAAGCAGTTTTAAAGACAGACATATGTTCCCACCACAGGGACCTGTCTTACTGCTTGAACATCAGAAGAAAATTCATTGCTTAACATCATTAAAGGATCACACTCAAACTTAATCATGATTTACAGGGTGAAATCCACAGCTTTACTCCGTGTTGTTTGATTGTAATATTGGATGCTACTCAATGGAAGGAGAATTTGTTTTGCCATGCTTGCTAACATGTCATCTTCCATATTTTCTGCTTTAACCATGAAATCTAGTTACATAGAAATAAGAAATATTCAGACCAATTCATTTGCAACAGAAATATTTAAAACCTTCACTTACTGGATAAACTAGTCTCAACATTCATCTTTTGCACAAAGCTGCATTTATAGATTTAAAAATATTTTATAAACATTCCACTGTGCAGTATTTATACTTGACTGCTCTCACTTTGAAAAGATATTTACTGTGGTGATAATAGGAAACAATTAGCTCCATTTATATGACTTAGCACAATGTTTCAATGACAGTTGTTTTAGAGTATTTCTTGAGGAGTGAAGGGGCAATGGACTTGACTGCATTCCAATAATTATTATACTACATTTTCATTGGCCTTTCAATTCATAAGACAGAAAGAGCAAATTGCCTGCATAACAAGAAAAATGCGTTTAAAGTGCATTTATATTCATTACATAGAAAATAAAAATAAAAGAACAATTCACAAACATCTATATTTATAACGGGTCTTATTCCAGATAGAAGAGTCATACAAAAAGAATAAATATGAGAACTTTCAGGATAGAACTAAAACTATAAATCATTCATATTTTCCCCAATAACTTCTTAATTTGTAGAATTAAGACCTTTGTTTATTGAAAACTTTCAACAAGAAATGTTTAAAATATTCAATAAAAATGAAATGGTAAAGTATTTTGAATATGAAATGTGAAATGTACACGTTTATTGATTGCACTATCTTTTTAAATGCAGAAACACATAATTGTTTTCCATAATGCTTTCATTCATTTTATATTGTTTTGTATCCTTTATTCTTGCCTAAAAATATAATTTTTAAGGACACAAGATTGAACGTTCCCACAGAAATTGTTGTGTAAAATTAAAACTAAAATAAAGTTCTATGTATTGGCTTAAAGTTTTGACATTATTGCTGTTCCATAAGGAGAAAATTACACATATTTATATAATTTGAGAGACAAGGAATTTCAAAATATCTCACTTGCAAATGAGGAAAATTATGTTCATAAAACTACTTAAAAGAAGCGTCACAATGAATATCCATGTTTACAGTCTCTATTATATAATAAGAGAAGACCTTTCAAATAATATTATTGTAGCATGTTCTCCTTTTGAATGTGATGATAAGCTAAATCACCAAATTCTTCATCCAGTTTTCAACTGTGTCTTTAGTCTGTGACTCTGGACTTTTCCACCTTCTCTAAAGAACAAGGTGTCCCTTGTCTAAACCACAGTCAACTTATCTACAAGTTTAGATATCTAGAAAAGACTGAATTACCTCAATTTTATGTTCTAATTTTGGTGTACATTAAAAAAAAAACTTCCGTTTAAACCTTTCTTAACTGAACTACAAATTGCCTAAGGGTCCTAGGACTGGGCCATGACTTACCTATGGTTGGGAAAACCTTGCATTGAGCATCAGTTCTGACTTTTAGTAGAAACTCAACAAATGTATATCAATTTTATATTGAATTGAAGAAATAAAGTGATACAGGAATTTTTCCAAAAGTCGTAGGTAGTATTCGACAAGGAAGCAGACAAGTACATCTTACTTGACTTTAAAATTATTCCTAGGAGCAAGGATAGAAGCACCTTTATCAATTTTACTCTCAAATAAGCTGAGGACGTTAGTTAAAAATAAGTTTTCCTTGCTCTGAAAAGTAAGAAAGTTTTATATAACCTCCTATTTTGTGATTGGTACAGATTATCCTTCTGATTTATGGCTTTCTTTCTCTTTTTTAGAGAGAATTCACTGGAAATATTTTTTCTGTCAAATTTTCGAACTCAATTTAGGAAGCACATTCTGAGCACTGAGGATGTTCCTCTGCTTAATAGCTAACACACAAACTACTTCATAAAGTGGTATCTTTATTCTGATCGTCACAATTCTATCCACTGCACAGTTTAGTGTAACACTAAAATGACACTTCTTTTTTAAGGAAGACTGGTCCTGAGCTAACATCTGCTGCCAATCCTCCTCTGTTTTGTTGGGGAAGACTGGACCTGAGCTAACGCTCGTGCCCATCTTCCTCTCTTTTACATGTGGGACGCCTGCCACAGCATGGCTTGCCAAGTTGTGCCATATCCTTACCCGGGATCCAAACCGGCTAACCCGGGCACTGAAATGGAAAGTGCAAACCTAACCGCTGCGCCACCAGGCCAACCCTAAAATGACACTTCTTATCAGACTTTATATGCCAAAAAGAATCAGCATAAAAAAACTCTTTGATATGAGTATTGACAGATGAAGACTCTAAATGTACAAAGACACAAAGTGAAAACCTGTAATTAGTAGAAATTACAAGTTTGAAGTATTACGGTAATACCACAAAGGTAGTAAGGTCACAGATAAAGATGAAATCTTCACTTTGAGATGCAGAGATTTTTATTCTCTTCAAACTCCTTTAATTTTGTACAATTACCATCCATCTTTTCATCTGAATGCTATTTTATGCATTGCTGATCTCTGAAACTTTCCGAAAGTGGAAAATATTTCAAGGCAGTTTAAAGGCAGCTCAGCAAAGCGGTGTGTTATGAAACAGTTCGATTTAACTTCTTCGGGTTTGTTTCGCTGTCTACCCAAGCACGCCTCAAATGCCTCACCATTCATTGCTATCTCTGCAGTATATCCTATGACTCCTCAAACATTATCGCCACCTGTCAAACCTGGCATGAAATAGCTTGCAAGGTTTTTATGTTGATTTTAAGGAATTAGAAGCATCAAGCATGTTATTTATTCTGGGTTTATCTTCAGTGATGTACACTGTTCCCAACAGCACTGGATTGCATCCTGAATAATCTTTTCAGGATTGGCTGCTGAAGTATTAGATCCTTGTCTGGATTAAGGTTGTCTATATTCTGCACCAAAATCTACCTTTCTACAAGGACTTCAGGCTGTTAAATTTAGTCAATAAGAAATTCAGCTTCTCACAATTAAAATTTTCAAGGCCGTCTCCCAAACTTAAGGCAGTATATTTAGCATCTTAGCATTTTATAAATTTATTTACAAATTAGGGTCTCATCACTATCCTTCTTCCAATACAAAAATATATGTATATTTGTTACAAGTTTGCTTTCATTGTTAACGAAAAATGAGAGGAGATGACTATGCAAGTATATAAAACTATTAGAGCAGAATTTTGCAAAATAATTTTTGGCAGTGCATATTTGACAGGTCCAGTTTCAAAATCATGAATATCAAAAAGTAAAATAAATTTCTGGAGTGAGGGCTGGAATAATACAACAGGAGGAGTGAAATGATAGCAAAGCAGATACCTAGGCAGCCAGTGAAAGTCTGAGTTCCTGGTGGTTTCTTCCTCAGGCATCTGTTCGTTGTTCTTGCTTCCTCGGAGCCCTCTGCTCTTTTCTCAGGCAGCACTGACTCTTCCATCCAGCAGAGGGCTGCATACTGGCCAAGGTCAGCAGAAGTGGACCACTCTTTCATAGATCTAGCAACAGTTCCAGATCTCATTGTTCTCACAGGTAAAATTAGGACTTTGGATTAGATCAATTATTTTATACATTTTTTGGTCAAATTTCCCTTTGAGAATTAGAGGAACGATTTGGAAACTCCACAAAAGAAAAGAAAAAATCACACAAACACAGCATTTTAGAGTTTTTAAGCCTGTCTATAGCCTCCAAGTTAAGAATCTAGAATGTTTAAAAAATATTATACATGATTTCATAATAAGCACGAGTGGTGGTCTTTAGAATAATACTAATAATTTTCTTTGGGTTTTCCTGTAATCACAAACCATCTGCATTGAACATGCACTTCAGAGGGCTGGCTCACAAGCTAGACCACCTCAGGAAGGTTAAAATAATTAAAGGAGGAGGC
The DNA here is from genome assembly GCF_041296235.1 of Equus asinus. Taxonomy (NCBI): domain Eukaryota; kingdom Metazoa; phylum Chordata; class Mammalia; order Perissodactyla; family Equidae; genus Equus; species Equus asinus. The sequence continues at coordinate 69,122,083 of NC_091798.1, forward strand.
TATTAGATGAGGCGGCTCCAGTGTCTTGGTAGCCTACATAAACAAAGCAAAACCTAAGCCAGAATCAATGCCTGGAATCTAAGAAAAATGAAACTTAAGAACAACCAATCACAAACAGCCAACTAGGCTTTCCTAAATAAGGTAACCAGTGAAGTTATCACCAATTTCCTTGCTTTGCTTCCATATCTTCTCTACAAAGACCTTTCTCCTACCTCCTGTTAGTGGAGGGCTCCTAACCGCTTTTGGTTTGGCGCTGCCCAATTCAAATCAACGTTTGTTCGAATAAACTTTTAAAAATTTTGATGTGCCTCAGTTTCTCTCTTAACAGTAGCAATCTCCATTCAGCCACAAACTTCTTGTGTCACATTAGACAATTTGCTCACCTTTTCTTTTCTTCGTTTTCCTCATTGGTAAATCAGAGATAACATGTATATTGATCTCATATGGTCATTGTAGGTATTAAATTAGTGGGGGTATGTATGTGTGTAATCTGGGCTTGGAATTTATGTATACCATGCTTAGAACAGGGCCTGGAACATGACAAGTGAACACTTGCCTATTTATCTTAGATATTACTTGTGTAATTTTAAAAAACTCTATAAACGTTCATAAAAATAAACTAAAAAATACATGATGTTTTTTCAAAATTTCGTGAGCTTGGTTTTTATATGCAAAAATTAGCTACGTTATCTAATTTGCAATATGACATTTTGTACAATATTTGTGCTCTTATGTTTAAGGTTTCTAGATGAATGCAAAAAGAAGGATGAATATTTTTATATCACCATAGGAATAGAGTGAGTGGCTGCTTCCCAATTGAAAAAAGCACTGGGAGGAATATAATCAATAATACTTCATGTCTAAGTAGTAACTTCATTTGCACTTAGCATCCTTCTCCGCATAATATGTCTTGGGATCATGTTCCTCTTCCCTCATCTCTTTTCAATAATGTGTATCAGGTTTCCCTCCTCATGAGTCTGGCATAAAATTACTTACATTTATATATATATATTCACTGTTTAATGAATCTTTCCAAAAAGGCCTTTTTTTGCAGGAGCTAATTTGTTCCCATTTTAAAAATGTTTCAAAATAAGCTTTTTAAAACTGCATATAGAAAATTACTATCAACGGACTTCTGATTTCTTTCTTTCTCTACCTGTACATTTTACAGCTGAAAATCAGATATTTTACCTAAGATTTGTTTCAAAATTGTTACACAAGATGCAATTTACCTTTTAACCTTAAGTCCTTCAATATCTCCCTGCTCTTTTCCTCATTCCTCCGCTGGTGAAGTGTGACAGATAAAAATGTCATTTCTGTTAAACAAAAGAACATTTACATTCAACACTGCTTTTCACTCCCACTCTTAAACTTGTAATGAAACTAAGTAAAATATAAACACAATTGGAAAGGGAAAGCCACATACATTTTCTGCTTCATGAAACAAACACTCTCCCTCTTTTTTTATTCTCCCAGCACTCTTCTGTATTGTTTTTGCTGCTACTATATTCTTCCTTTGCAAAAACAGCTGTTACATTCACTATGTACTTCACCCCTTTTCTATGGCCAACTATTTTCCAAGTCTTATAATTTCACCTTCATTTTCTAATCCAAATATGAACACCCCTCTCCCCCGAGACATGCACAGACACACTCTGTTTTAGGTGCCATGGCATGTCAATAGCATCAATCACCATTCGCATCATCGATCATGCAGCTACGAAGCAGTTGGATGACATCTGCCATAACACCCTCTGTGCTACGATAATGCACTTGAATTTTGATGCAGGAGGATATTGGTTTGCAGACTTGTAATCAATCACAGCATCTTTTCAAGCAAGATGTCTTGGAGATGTAACAGGGAGTTAATCACAATTCTTAGAGTATGTTTGGACATGCATATAAGAGAGTCCCATGTTGTTGACTAATATTCAATAATTAAAATATAATTCATAATGCTCCCAACAGCCAATGTCATATTAGTTATCCCAAATAATATATTGCTCTTTCAACTTTAGTCCTTTTCTCCATAAATATCCATATTCTAGGGGTTTTTTTATTACTAAATTTTAGCAAGATTTGTGGCATTCTAAAATGCAAAGCATAAAGACAAAGGAATCTCATATTCAATATTCCTGACTTGAGTGCCATTTAACATATGCACATTTTGTACAGAGATATATTCCTTGCATTGTTGATGGTGGTCTCTGGTATACAGAAAAACCATGATATACCATAACAAATATGAATTAAATATAAGGGAAATCTTGTAATTGGAACAATTAATATAAATGAATAGTAAAATATATCTGATAAGATTGTTTAACTTGATTTCATTTGAGACCAAGTTACTATATCCTAACCTAAAGCCCTTTAAAAGCCTTACTGATTTTTTCACCTTTTAAAATTTCATCATTCTAGCATTTGGTAAATGCATTATTGACACTTAAATGTATTTAAAGCAAAAGATGTTTGCTGCAAGACTAGGAGCAAGAAGAAAAATACCATTTGGGTTCCTGAAGAATCTAGAAGTTTCGAGGGGAGAGGCAATGTTTCTTGGGGTAGAGCTCTCTCACCCTTATCTGAGAGAAAGCAGAGCTAGATTTTGCCCCAAGGGGATGTTTCATTACATCATACTTCTCAGAGGAAAGAGTAGAAAACAGAAAGGCTTGGAAGGAAGAAAAACATGGCTGAGTGTTCAGACCCCAGGGTCTGCCTCCCATCCCTGGACTTAGAAGCTCCAGGGCAGAGTGTGGGGTAAAGGTACAGAGGCTTTTCCCCTGACAGTCACAAAGTCCTGTCATTTAGTGAAGGAAGAGAAAGGCAGACTGGTTCCAAGATGACAAATGCTGTAGCAGGTTTTAAGTTTATAAAGCCTAGTGTTTCCAGATGTTCTGATTAGTTAGAATTTTGGATTTTTATGAGAGATTTGACACTCAAATTGGCTAATATTTTTAAACACTTCAAAGGTATATACACATAATATATTATTTTGTTTTTGGTTACCAACTTGTGACCTCAGCTCAAATCTGTAAGAGTTTCCTCAGTCTGAAAAATCTGCCCGTTATGCTTTGGTATTTGGGTTTAATTTCTTGGGTTGAGAAATATTTACTAAATAATGACTTACCGATTAGCATGAACTTTATATGTTCCATAATTGCTCATCTCCATGCTTTTTCTCACAATGTTTTTCTTCCCTCACAAATCCCCTTCTTTCAAGAAATATATACTTAATAACCTCCTAAATTATCCTCATCTTTCAAGGCCTATTTAAAATGCTATGAGTTCCATGAAGCCTTTTCTGATTTCCTCTGAAGAGAATTAACATATTTTTTTCCTTTCTGTGTTCCATCTTTTTTATTATTCACTTTTTAAATCCTGCTTTAATTTATACCACTCTCCTCATTTATATCATTCTGCTATTATACACTCAGAAAAATAATTATGAAATTGGACTAATTACTTGGATAAGACTCAAAAATCTTCCCTAATAAAGTAGTTTTGTGGTTTTTCAGGTTGTAATGAGTTATCCATGTAACATACATAGCTTAGAACCCTTCTGCTCACACATATACCTGTTAATTCTACCTTAACACAATGCCACCTTCTTTGATATTACCTAATCAGAGAAAGAAGTGGTCCAATTAATCAAAAGTTCTGTGTAATAGATGAAATAAATAAAAATATCAGTATGTTAGTATGCATATATGTAAATACACACACACATACATACACACATGCATACACCAACCCTGCATGACCTGATCATTAAACAATTGGATGACTAAAATACACTTATCCACATGGTACCATTAATTATTCAAAGGAATTTCAGGAATATTATTCACATGGAATATACACTGTACAAAGTGGTTAACATACTTTAGAATTGACTCTCATTTTATGGTTTGTCTTGTCCAAACCTAGGTCAATGTCATTCTCAAATTCATCCTCTTTCCACCAGAGTGTGCATCTATAACCCTTTACGACTAAGGACCTCAAGCAACTGGCAAGGTCAAGCAACTTCAGTCAGGAAGGCATCTTCTCATCAAAGTGGGAAAATAAAGGCAAAGAATATTGTGCTTCCAAGTGGGATATTTCAGTTTGAAATATATAATATGCAAGAACAGCTGGCTAGATCAAACTTGTAGGGGTTAGGGCTGAATAGACTGCCCTGAAGACCAGGGAAGGTTGTGCTGAAAATCAACTTGAACTCTGTACATGTATGTAGCAGAGCACTGATCACATTACATTGCAATTATTTCTCCATATGTCTATACCCTGCTTTGGAGCTTGAGCTCTACTTGAATATTTTTCATTTCTGGGCCGCCAGCACCAAGCTCAAGTATACAACTCTCATAGATACTCGCTTACCCACTGAATGAATTCATAGATGAATGAACATACGAATCAATGCAAGGACTGTTTGATGGTCAATGAAACTTCGCTTCTTGACTCTGTCCTAACACAACCAAGGCAAGTGTAAATTCTAATCATTCTACAATTAAAAAAAAATAGTAGGCAAACAATATGCATCCTGAAGTTTCCATTGGCAAATTTGTTCAAGGACATATTAAGATATTTATTTATTTTCATTTATTCAGAATGCAAGTATCTATGTTGTTTTGTGCCAGGCACAGTATTAAGTGCCAACAGATGTGGCAAGGCATAAGTCAGAAAAACATATATATTTGGAACAGTAGTTCTCAGGAGAGATTTTCTTTTGTCATAATTGAGACAGGGTGCTATTGGTTAGAGGCCAGGTGCTGCTAAACATCTCACAAAGGACAGGGAAGGCCACCTAAAACAAAAAATAGTCTGGCCCAAATGTCAACAGTGCTGAGATTGAGAAATCTTGAGTTAGAAGGATCATGAAGGACTACAATAAACGTTATAATTATTTGGTTCTGAAATGGTACAAGGAGAAAGTCATCACCTCTACTTTAGGTGGATGTGGAAGGTTGACAGAAGAGGAACACAGGGACTAGGGCTTTGAGTGTGTTTGCCAAGAATATAAGATGATGGAAGAATGTGGTATTTCCAGAGGATAGAAGATATATGCACAAAAGCATAGATGAGAAATATAGTGTGGTTAGAGTATATGATGCTTAACACTGTGTAGAATAATGCTGGAGAGTGAGACAGAAATCACCTCAAATGACGTGAGAAATATTCTCCTTTGTATGACATATTCAGACACAGTCAAATAACATGGAATCCTTGTATATCATACTCAGGAGAATAGATTACATTCTAGATAATTGGAGAGTCATTGAGTTTTTTTTTAACAAAGGAATATAATAATGAGATACGTGATATTTTTTACAAAAATTACAAGAGAATTTAGAAAGCATGTTGGAGTGAAGTGGCACTGGAGACCGAAAAGTCAGACAGACTTTATTTAGGAATGAAACCTACAATAAATTACCATTGTCCAAACCAAGGATTCAGCAGTGAGAATGGAGTGAAAGGAATGAATTTAGGGATAAATAGGAAGATGAGTGACAGTAGTTTGAAAAAATCATCTATGAGACGTGAGAGTCATTGAAGAGTAGAAAATGACACTTTTTAAGGTTTTGGCTTGCCATATTAATTTCAACATAAAGTAACTTTGGGAATACAGCTTGGTATAAAATGAATACTTTGGGTCCAGTGCATCAGATGTTGAACTTGCGGTTCCAGGACAATATTCAAGTGGAAATGTCTAGTAAGTGCTCGGATGTGAAATTTGGAAGGTAGTTCTGGGTGGGAGACATTGATTTGAGAGTCATCAACATATGGATGGACATGAGACCCATAGGATGGATACAGTTATCTGAGGAAAATGTAGAGAATAAAAGTAGAAAAGAACCCAAATGAAGTCCAATAAAGTGACTGGTCACCTTCTAGGCATCCAAACTAATCCTATGGAAGGGTCAGTAGGAAATTTGCTAAATGACACAGGAAGTTTGGTGTCAGCAGGATAAACAAGTTATGTCTGACAGCTTTTCATTAAATACACTTTTCACAAAAAGAGCATCAACAATAAATTAATAAAACATGATATGAGGGCACACACGATATTTTATACTACTACTCATGAGATGAATAAAAGAACCACCTCTGTATTAAGAGACAAAGACAGATAAGTCTGGCACATAGTAGGTGTGTGATAAATATTTCTGAGATGCAAGAGTATCTGTAAAATGTACAAGAGGTATAGCAAACCCATGAAATTCCTAACAAAGTGGAGTGTGTCTGACAGAGATGCCAAGTCAACTGTGGCAGAGGCTAAAGCTGATCCACCAGGAATCACCCAACAAAGCTTTTTCAATTTGTAAAGACCAAAATTATTCTGGAAACGAAGAAAAAAATCTAGTTAGCAAAGAAGCATAAAAAAGCAGATGAAGTATTTTTATAATTTATTGTTTCTTTTGGATTTATTAGGTTGGGAGGAAAGGTGGTTTGAATGTATTCTGTATTCTATAGGTGAACATGTATTAGTTGTTTTAGTTGACTGTTTTTGTAGTAGATACTACTTCGTTTGTTGGAAATTAAAGCAATCTTTTTCAAGTTTCGAGAAGTGCCTTCGAATTCCAAGATTAAATAACAGAATGTATACCCTTCGTGTCTTGAGATATTTCTTTCATTTACCTTATTGACCTTGATCTTTCCAGAAAGAAAAATCGTTTGTGGTTTTTGTTGTTGTTTCATATCCTCAAATGTCAGTGCCTTCTTATAAACTTTGTCATTCTTAATGTTTTCTCTGAGTCATCTTATCCTTTCAGGAACTTGGTTTTCTTGATGCTTTCGTCCCTATCCTTTACTTTCAAAATCGACTTTTGGGAAAACAGATAATATGAGTCACTTATATCACAGTGTGCATTTAAGATACCAGTATAATAATTAACCAATACATTAATTCACCAAAACTAATATAACTAAGGCAACCATATAGGATAAATGCGTATATTTTCTTCTGTTTAAGGGTTCAGTGAAACTGTTAGTACGATTTATTTGGATGCGGTAAGAAGGAAGAAGGACTTTTAAGCACTGAAATCAAACTACACAGCAGTTTTCCTTCACAGGAATGTACTGAAATAAGGCTGTCTTCTCATCATTTAATTGTTTCTTCTTTCAGAGAGGTAGCTTCAACTTACGTGGATACACTTGAAGAGAAACAGTGTATTTTTTTAATGTGTTAAAATGTAGGCTATTCCTCTTTGCTCTAGAACATTCTTTATGCTTTTGGATTTTCCACATTGCCTTGCATGCAAATACACACACACACACTCACACACACGCACACACACACACACACACAAACATATGTTGGAGAAGAGTCTTCTTGATCTTTTCTTACAAACAGGTGAAGGTCTTCAAGAGGCCATTTATGCCCCCACCCTTCATTCAGACAAATGCAATCTAACTTCAAACAATTTTGGGTAGTGAGCATACCATTGCTGGGTAAAATTATATTTTACTATAATTCTGAGTATTTTCATATGTTTTTATGTTACATTTACTTTCTTTAATCCAAAAATGTTTTCATTAATCATTTAAATAAATGTATCTCACTTACCAGCTAAATTCATTGTTATTTTGTTTTTAAATATCTCACTCTTTGAGAGAGGTGTCTCTTTTCTGTGTATGATTTATCTTTATAATTGAAATGAGGTTTATGTATGTCTAATAGATTTTAAGTGGCTTATTCCCTATACATTTAACACCTAATCAAAATGTATGGTTTTCATTATTACCTTGTAGAGTAGTTGGTAGAGACAGTGTCAGAAAGGAATAAAGATATTTCATATACCTCCCCACACATACCAAAAATAATTTACTTAGTGAGCTAAACCAACTTTGAAAATTTCACTTAAAATTAATACTTTGATAGCCATTGTGATATCATGATCATATGTGTGATATGTTCATAAAAACTACAACTGTTTATTGTCTTGTATTTCCATAATTTATTGTCTTTACAGTGTTGTAGTAATTGTTATCAATTTTTTTCTTCTCAGTTGTCTAATTAGCCACAATATTGTTAAAACTCAAATTCCTATAAATAGCTATATTTTTCAGCATATATACCTAAGTGTCATCTGTAGTATAATAGAAATTTTTTTCCTCTAATTCCCTAGGTTAGAGTTTACTGTTAAACAACCACTTGTTTTTTTAATCTGCCAGATGATATTGATTCACTGGTAACCCATCTTTGTCTAACTTTCTAATTCAATTTCTACTTTTCTTCCTTCCATCTTCCTTTCCCCCTACTTCCTACCTTTCTTTTTTTTCTTGTTTTCTCCAAGACCTTAGTCATGTCCACTATGTGCACAGTGATATACATGTGTTTTCATTTCCTATTGCTGTTGTAACAAATTAACACACACTTAATGACTTAAAACAACACATATTCATTATCTTGCAGTTCTGGAGTTCAGAAGTCCTAAAGACAAGGTGGCAGCAAGGCTGCTTTCCTTCTGGAGCCTCTAAGGGAGACATTTCCTTGCCTTTTCCAGCTTCTAGAGTCTACCTGCATTCTTTGGTTCACGGCTTCTTCTTCTATTTTAAAGCCACAGGGTAGCATCCTCAAATCTTAATCTCTCTCTCTCTCTCTCCTCTGCTACCCTTGTCGCATCTACCTCTCTGACTATTTTCTTGCTTTTCCCCTTATCTGGACCATTGTGAATACATTAGACAAGCTGGATAATTCAAGATCATCTTTTCATTTCAAAATTCTCAATCACATTTGCCAAGTCTCTTTTGCCAAGAAGGTAACATAGTCAAAGATTCTGGGCATACATCTTTGGGGGAATTATTATTCTGTCTACTACTACATACTTTTGTTTCTTTTTACTTTATTGAGGTCATAATAGTTTATAACATTGTGAAATTTCAGTTGTACATTATTATTTGTCAGTCACCGTATATACTTGCCCCTTTACCCCTTATGCCCACCACCTAACTCCCTCGCCCTCTGGTGGCCACTAATCTGTTCTCCTTATCCAAGTATTTGTTTATCTTCCACAGATGAGTGAAATCATATGGTGTTTCTCTTTCTCTGTCTGGCTTTTTTGGCTTAACATAATACCCACAAGGTCCATCCCTGTTGTTGCAAATGGGATGATTTTCTCTTTTTTATGGCTGAGTAGTATCCCATTGCATATATATACCACATCTTCTTTATTCATTCATCAGTTGATGGACATTTGGGTTGCTTCCATGTCTTGGTTATTGTGAGTAATGATGCAATGAACATAGGAATGCATAAATCTCTTTGAATTGTTGATTTCAAGTTCTTTGGATAAATATCGAGTAGTGGAATAGCTGGGTTGTATGGTATTGCTATTTTTAATTTTTTGAGAAATCTCTATATAGTGGCTGCACCCTTTTGCATTCCTACCAGTGTATGAGGGTTCCTTTTTATCCACATCTTCTCCAACATTTGTTGTTTTTTGTCTTCGTAGTTATAGCCATTCTAACAGGTGTAAGGTGATATCTCATTGTAGTTTGAATTTACATTTCCCTGATGATTAGTGATGTTGAACACCTTTTCATGCGCCTGTTGGCCATCTGTATAACTTCTTTGGAAAAATGTCTGTTCATATCCTCTGCCCATTTTTCATTAGTTGTTTGTTTTTTTGTTGTTGAGTTGTGTGAGTTCTTTATATATTTTGGAGATTAACTCCTTGTTGGATATATGATTTGCAAATATTTTCTCCCAGCTGATGGGTTATCTTTTTTTTTCTTATTTATAGGATTTTTTTTTTTTTTTTGAGGAAGATTAGCCCTGAGCTAACACCTGCCGCCAATCCTCCACTTTTTGCTGAGGAAACCTGGCCCTGAGCTACTATCCGTGCCCATCTTTCTCCACTTTATATGTGGGATGCCTGCCACAGCATGGCTTCCCAAGCAGTGCCATGTCCACACCCAGGATCCGAACCGGTGAACCCCCGGCCACTGAAGCGGAATGTGCTAACTTAACTGCTGTGCCATCGGGCCAGCTCCTATCTTTTTGTTTTATTCCTGGTTTCCTTTGCCTTGCAGAAGCTCTTTAGTCTGGTGAAGTCTCAATTGTTTATGTTGTCTGTTTGTTTCCCTTGCCTGAGTAGACACGGGATTCAAAAACATCGTTCTAAGATCAATGTCGAAGTGTGTACTACCTGTATTTTCTTCTAGGAGTTTTATGGTTTCATGTCTTATCTTCAAGTCTTTAATCCATTTTGAGTTAATTTTTGTGTATGGTGTAAGATAACAGTCTACTTTCATTCTTTTACATGTGGCTGTCCAATTTTCCCAATACCATTTATTGAAGAGAATTTCCTTTCTTCATTGTATATTCTTAGCTCCTTTGTTGAAGATTAGCTGTCCATAGATGTGTGGTTTTATTTCTGGGCTTTCAATTCTGTTCCATTGATCTCTGTGCCTGTTTTTGTACAAGTACCATGCTGTTTTGATTACTATAGGTTTGTAGCATATTTTGAAGTCAAGGATTGTGATACCTCCAGCTTTATTCCTTTTTCTCAGGATTGCTTTAGCTATTTGGGGTCTTTTGTTATCCCATATGAATTTTAGGATTCTTTGTTCTATTTCCATGAAGAATGTCATTGGGATTATATTGAATCTGTAAATGGCTTTAGGTAGTATGGACATTTAAACTATACAACATACATTTTATAACTTTTTAAAATATAAAGGTTATAGTAATTTTTTAAAAGAGCTAATTATATTTGTGAGTATACATGTACATATATAATGATTCACAGCTATAATATTATATATATTGCCTAAATAATACATGTTAACACACAAATGAATAACTAGATATGTGGTACAATGAGATGATTGATGCACTTATCCTTATGTTTCATACATTTTCAAGCTTTTATGCAAAAAGGGTACTTTGAAGATTCCTGAGCAGTTCATTTATTTCCTGATATAACAAAGCTCTTTTTTATTTTTAAATTCACCCAATTATGCTCTCATATACTATTCTTAACATAGACAGTATTTAGTAATGCTTTTGGCTAACAGTTTGGTGATCCGAGCTGTATTTTAACAAATTTATTGATATGTAAGTAGTGTAGTACAAAAGTCTTGCTACAGCCAAGCAATACTACATTAATCATTTCACCTATATATATCAGGCCCATTACTCTAATCTAGCAGATTAAATCTGTGTCAGAATGAAAGCTTTCAATCCTAAAACCTAACAATTTAAACAGCCACACCAAACTTTTTTTGACTGAATGTGCATGTAGTTAATAGACCAACTTTTGTCATGAAAACTTATGATGACACACAATTCAATTTGCTTTAAACCACTTCACACTGTGTAGTGGAAACAACAATGGTCTAGAATCATGTTGATATTGGCTTACACTCTGTCTTGGTTGCCCAGTAAACTGTGACTTTTGGCTCATCTCTTCAGCTCTCTAAGTTTTGACGCCCTCATCTGTACAATGGAAATAATAATATTTACCCCCATAGTTCTTACTACAGTGGCTGCCTGACACAAAGGGATTCTAAGTAAATGATAGCAAGTTTTATCACAATCACCTGTAATAGTAGAAAGAAAAGAACAAATCTTACAATAAGTCATTAAGTCATGAGTATAAACAATGGGAAAATAAAAATAAAAAATCAAGATAGAGAGAGACATTCTTCATTACATATTAAGCTGAGAAAGAACCCTATCTTAGCAATCAGATACTAGGTACTAGGGAAATTTCTAACAATATACAATTTTATCTTTATAGAGACATCAGGTTCAGTTTTTAAATGTACTCGTACTTTGTTTGCCAGGTACCAGTCTACTTTTGCATTCATTACAAGGAATTCAATATTTAGGTTTTATCTTTTTTTTTATTTTATCATATCATTTGCATAGGTTGCTCTGATTCTTCTTTTTCTAAACATCTTTCATTTTTCAGATCAGATAGTCTTTTTCTGATGTTATGCATTGGAACAGTCAAGCAAGGTCATTTCAATTTTAATTCCAACATTCAAAATTTGGTACCCATTTCACCTTTGTTATATATGTATATATATGAATCATGTATATATGTAAAGTTAGCACATAAAGTTTAATAAATACATAAATTAAAGTATTATTCATATATATTTATTCATAAACAAGACATAAAATTGACACAAACACGTACACACAAACACAGACAGGCACACACATATAATGTCTATTGACATGAATATTGTAATATCCTCCCAAATGATATCCTTGACGTCAGCCTTCTTATCTATTCTTATCTATTCTAATCTACTCTATTTTTAAAACTGTCAAGACAGTCAGCTTTCTAAAAACGCATATTTGATTGTTTCTTTTTAATTCTAAAACTTCTAACGAAACTCTATTATTTATAGGATGACTGAGATAAGTCCTTGGCATGACCTACAAGATCCTCGTAACTGGCCTCTTCAGGTTAATCCCTGGGCATCATCACTAATCTCATTATTCAAACCCTGAGTGGTGCTTTGGTGTTTTTCCCCTTACAGTCATTTAGCTGATTTTCCTCTCTACTTGGTTGACCTTCTATATTAATTATCCCTTCTAACTGCCTGGCATAATTTCTATATATCCCTAAGACTTATCTCACAATCTATTCTTCTGGAAAGCCTTCCTTAATTCATTTAAGCAGCATTAATCATTTTCCCATTGTGCCAGCAGGTTCTAATGCCTTCCTCTGTAGCATTTTTTGGCTATTTTTTTGGTGATGGACTTCCTCATTGTCATTCTATCCAGACTTCATGATGCTGCAGGCCATGTGTATGCACGTCTAGCATGGAGTTTCTGAGGTGGCAGGGATAGAGGAAATGTTTAGCCAATAAGTAAATGGGCAAAAGAAAGGAAATTGATATGTAGGCTTATACTTTAAAATTCATGTTTAAAAACCACCTATCGCAGTTACACTAATAGCATGTGAATATATGCTTATTCTGAATAATGGAGTAATATAGAAATACATTGAATGAAGGATATAGGCTCTCAGCATCTCTCCTTATGGTACTGCCTTCCCTAGAGACATTGTCATACAAATAATTATATAAACCTGGATATTTAGGTTTAGATTTTTAGTAGTTAATCAAGTCAGATTATACTCTAGAAAATTTGTGAACATTGCATTTTCTGCTCAGTACTTTAACTTAATGCTTTTCTTGTGCCATTACAAAGAAATCTATCTTATTCTTTTTATCCAGAATACAATGTCCCATATCATGTAATTAATTTAATTTATTAACCTGTCCTCCATCGATAAATATTTAGATCTTTTTTTACTATAACAAATGCTTATCCTTACACACACACACACACATTCACATATATACACACACACACACATATATATGCATATGTATATGTGTGTGTGTATATATATATAATTTGCCCACATGAAAACATATGCAGAGTTTAGATGGCTTGAATATAATTCTTGCATCTAAGGGCATCTAATTCACTTTTAAATTGGATACATACTGCCACATGGTTCTCCAAAATTTTCAACAATAAATGTCTAATTGTTACAGTTAAAGCACTTAAGAAAATTTTAGTGGAAAAATATCTGATAAAATTCTCAATAAAATTCTCCCTTGTTATTTATTTTTCCCCCAGAAAATTGACAAAAGATTTTCACCACTATTTTTCAGAGGTAAGTAGTATTTTCAATCTCAAAAATAATCTAAGTCTGCATAGTAAAATATCCAAATCAGCATAGCTTAATTATTACTGTTCTATGTTATATTATCAACTAAATGTTACAATATATTCGTATTTACTGGAGTTGGCTATTGAATGTATTGGCGGTATTAAATCAGGTGTTTGGATTTAAAAACATTTTACACTGGTAGCTCTCTGACAAAGTTAGACTGTATAATTAGCCATTATGGCCAAATTAGAGAATTAATGGGCTTTTGGCGTCACTATATATTAAGGTGTTAAATGTTGGAGCATGAAAAATCGTAGTTTCAGGTGGTCTCTCATATTCAATATCTATGTTCAATGACTTTGTTTTGAGTGGTATATAGAAAGAGTCATCTGAGTCAAGTAAAACATGCTAGTGTTTATCATCAGAAAGTTAACACAAGTTTTTTTTTTTCTTTTTTGGACATCAAATATCGATTTTAAGAAGCCGAAATATATTGGGTGTTTTTCTTCAGAGTGTAGGCAGTACTGATAAATTATATAACTGACAAGAAATGACTCACCTTGTGTTTGGGCTTAAAGACTAAATCTAATTGGCTTTAAATTAAATTAGTCAAATCCATAGTTTATTTGGCTTAGAAAAGCAATTCTACTGAAAAACAGTTGATTGATATTTGGGAGTTATATCTTTAGTTATAATATTCAATTATATAATTGGCAGTCAGAAAACAAACTAGCATGTGCTAATGTGAAAACATTATTTCGTACCTTGTTTAAATATAAAATTTATATTCAGTTGGCAAAAATGTTATTATGCAAAATATCAATAAAATAAGCAGATTGGAAACAGACTGAAAATTCACATTCAAATTCCAGATTCTGAGTGTTCTTATTTATTTAGACAATATTCATCCAGCTGCCTAAGGATTGTATGGAGAATGTAGGTTAACAGTGGCCTACATAGGCGATGCCTAATTTTAACCTTTGCTGCAACATAATGCATTTGACATTTTAAAAAATATAAAAATTCTTATCTTGCAAAAGCAATCTCATTGGTAGTGAATTGCCAATTCTTTTTCTCTTTTTTTCTGGCAACCATGAGACCCAGATGCTAAGCACTGGAAGATATTTCTTCCAATAGCAGCATCTGGCGTGCTGGCAGACTCCATAAGCAATTTTGTTTTACAGCTTTAAAGCAGCTTCTGGGTCTATTACATGGTTAATCTGATGGGCTGTCTGGGCTGCCGTGTCCTCCTGGATGCCATATGCCAACAGCTAGAGATGCAGTGAACTGTCTGCCCATTAGGGCTGCTTTAAAGAGCACACCTGAAAAAAATCAGCTGCAAAGAGAGTGCTCTACTTCTGTTCAGCCATTATGGTACCAATGATGAGTGACCTGGCTAAAACAGTGCTAAAACCTTGCCAAAAATGTTCAATGCCCTCTGAGCACCAGAGAAGACTAGAAAACTGTAAATAATAAAATACTCAGGAAATCACTGTATCATTTGATAATGAAACAAGTATTTGCAATTTTCCCCCATCCAAGAGAAAGAACATAAAATGAGGGATAGAATTGTGAGGGTGATAGACACAAATTTGATTACTGCTATTCTGTGGCAAATGGCTCATGAGAGGATGAATTCCCAAAGTGTTAGAGATTGCGTCTTACTCATTTTTACATTTTCAGGGCCTACCATAGTATTTGAACATGGTAGAAATGAAGTGGTTTTAAATAAATAAAAGCAAATAATATGATAACACTATTGCAATAGTGCAATACATTTTATAATCCTCAAGCCCTTTGCATCATGAACTTATCCTTTAGATATTACATTTTACATAGTTTTTTCAGAGAATAGGTTCCTTACAACTCAGTCTAGATTAGACCACCCTTCCGTATACCCCAATATCTGCCAATACATGTCATTACACCATTTACATTTATATACTCATGTGATCATAATAAATTGCATCCCAGTCTGTTAATTGAAAACATAGGTTAATTTTGTTTTAATCTAAAACATATCAATATACATGAATGTCTTAATTTTTTCATATGAGGGCCAAAGCATATTCTTTGACTGTAGAGTTCAGGATCTGCAGACTAAAACAGATCTGTTGATAAACAAACAATGCAGATGCTAAAAGAAGAGGAAGCACAGAACTTTAGTTAATCAAGTAAACGAGTTAAGCGGAGGTTAACACAAGAGTCTCTACTTTATTTGAGTACCTCTCATGCTTAGACTCACTCCTCCTTTTTTAGTTTCATCTCTGTGATATACTCTCCTGTTTTCCTTTTCTACTTTTAAGAGCTCTCTACTTTTAATGCGATTAGACGGGGCCCTCCCAGATAATCCAGGATAATTTCCCTATTTTATTAGTCAGTTGATTAGCAATCTTAATTCCGTCTACAAACTTCATTGCATTTCTCCTGTAACAAAACCTAGGCACAGGTTTTGGGAGTGGGACATGGACATCTTATTCTACCTCCCACACTGCCCAGTCACCAGAACTGAAAGGTGCAGACGGAATATATTCTTGATAAAGTTTCCCAGTTGAGCTCCAAGAGTGACATATGGAAACAAGAGCGGGTTCATTGCTTCATAACATATTAATGCTGAAAAAAAATTTAGAAATACTTTAGTCATGCAGCCTCACTTTATATAAGTGCAAATTAAATCCTCAAGACCTAAATCACAAAGCCAAAAGTATCTACTGAAAAAATTAGGGATAATACCCAGTTTTTCAACTCTTAATTTAGTGTTCTTCATACTATATCATCCTCCCTTATCATCTGCTTCTGGTTCAGGACAAAATTACACAGGAGTCTATTTCACAGGTGATATGATACTTAATGACTCAAAAAAATTATAAAAATAAACACAATTATAATAACAAATATAAAATTGCTGGAAAAATTACAATTTAATGAGTGATAGCTGTACTTTCATGCAAATAGAACAAAACCACATAAAAAGGTACTATACCAGGCACGTCTTTAGAGCTTTGCTTAGGTATAGCCAGGCGAAAACCCTTGGAAGTTGATAAATTAGTTTTAGGAAAACAGTGCTCCAGGCTTCACGCTTTAACCTTGTGTTTAAGGAGAATAATTTCCCCCCTCACTCCTGCTGGCTCCCACCAAGTGAATTCATGGTAAACTGCTTTTACATGTGTTTATAATAGCAGACCACACAATAAAACAAAAAAGAATTGTGTTGAATTAGCCAAGTAATTAGAGATAAGGTTTGTCAACCCGGAAAATGTAATAACTAAAAAGCTTGCTGAGAATATATACTTTTAAACCTGAAGCGCTTGGTTGCTGTATTCCTCTCCCTATGCCATAAATATTCACTGGATAAAGTATCCAAAGGAGTTCTATGGTTAATTTGGCTGAGTAGATCTGGCTTCAATGTCGCTCCATATTCTTTTTGTCATTCTGGAGTTCCAGATGCACCAGAACTGCTAAAATCATGAAGAAGTACTTGTAAAATGTCTTTTCTTGTTTTTCCATTCAACAGCCAATGCCCTGAAAAGAATTAGGTACTGACCGTGCTATTGCCATCCAGCTTCTCTGACCCTGGGCGTTTTCTAGACTAGACACTGTAGCCCAAACTGAACATGTGTTTGTTCATCAAGACTTTTGCTGTCGTATTTCTTCATTGAGAAAAGAGGCTGAATAATATTTCAATATTCTTATATTAGAAGGGGTACCTTATACTGCAGGAGAGAGAAAAATGAATTTGAATAAAGTTGCTGTCTCCAATTATGAACTTGAAAATCCTCACCTAGGAATTTTATATTAAATAAAGCGTATTTCCAATGAACAATATTTTTCTAGCTTTATTGCAGTATGATTGACAAATAGAAATTATTATATTTAAGGTGTACAATGTGATGTTTTGATATACATACACATTGTGAAATGATTACCACAATCAAGCTAATTACCATATCCGTCGTCTCATCTAGTTACCACTTTCTGTATGTGTGGTGAGAACACTTGAGATCTACTATCTTAGCAATTTTCAAGTATACAATACGTTATTATTAACTATAATCACCATGCTGTACATTAGGTCCCGAGAATTTATTCATCTTATAATTGAAAGTTTGTTCCTTTTGACCATCTCCCCATTTCCCCAACTCCCCAGCCACTAGTAACTACCATTTTACTCTGTTACTTGAGTTTGAAACTTTTAGATTCCCCAGATAAGTGAGATCATGTAGTATACGTCTTTCTGTGTCCAGCTTATTTCCCTCAGCAAAATGTTCTACAGGTTCATCTACAAGTGTCACAAATGGCAGGATTTCCTTTCTAAGGCTGAATAATGTTCCATTCTCTGTTTCTCTCTCTCTCTATGTATATGCATACATATATATATATATATATACACATATGTATACATACATATCACATTTTCTTTGTCCATTTTTCCATTGACAAACACTTAAGTTGTTTCATATCTTTGTTCTGTGAATGACGCTGTAATGAACATGGGGGTGCAGGTAGCTCTTTGAGAAAGTCTTTTTTTATCCTTTGGATATATATCCAGAAGCGGATCACTGGATCTTATAGTAGTTCTATTTTTAATCTTTTGAGAAGCCTCTATACTGTTTTTAATAACAGCTGTATCAATTTATATTTCCCCCAATTGTGTATAAGGGTCCCTTTTTCTCGACACCATCACCAACACTTGTTATCTTTTGACTTTTTAATAATAGCCATCCTAACAGATGTGTGATGATATGTCACTGTGGTTTTGATTTGCATTTCCCTGGTGATTAGTGATGTTGAACCTGTTTTCATATGCCTATTGACCATTTGTATGTCTTCTTTAGAGAAATGTCTCTTCAGGTCCCTTGCTTACTTTTTTAGTCAGGTTATTTTTTTGCTATTGAGTTATATGAGTCCATTATATATTTTGGTTATTAACTTTTTATCAGATATATGGTTTTCAAATGTTTTCTCCCGTTCTTTAGTTTGTCTTTTCACTCTGTTGGTTGCTTCTTTTGCTCTTGGTTTGAGGTAGTTCCACTTACTTATTTTTGCTTGCTACCTGTGCTTTGGTGGCAGGTCCAAAAAATCTTTGTCAAGATCAACGTCAAGGAAATTTTCCTTATGTTTTCTTCTAGGAGTTTTATGGTTTCAGGTCTTATGTTTAAGCCTATAATCTAGTTTGAGTTGGTTTTTGTATATAGTTTAAGATAAGGGTTCAATTTCATTCTTTTGCATGTGAATATCCAATTTTCCCAACTCCATTAATTGAAGAGATTATTCTTTCCCCATTCTATTTTCTTGGCACCTTTGTGGAAGATTAGTTGACTGTATATGCATGGTTTATTTCTGGGCTCTATTCTGTTCCATTGATTTGAGTAAGCAATATTTTAAAAATTAACCAAAGACTGCCTATCACCAAACAGAAAACACAGAATATGACAATTTATTTTGTTCTTAAGAAAATAGTAAATACTGTTGAAGAGATGAAAATTTCTTTGATCTTACCCTGTCTCTTCAGTCTCCTTCATTGTTACAGTATCCCTATATTTTGTTATAATCAGAGTCAAACTTTAGATGCTACCAATGAATTGAAGGTTAACAAAATGACCTTAGAATTCTAATTTTTATCAAAGTTAATTTACTCAGAAAGCTTTACTCTTGAGGTAAAAATCAAATAAACAAAACAAATAAGCAGTACAACTATCTATTCAGCTCTTTTATATTCAGAGATATGTTATTGAACTAAAATATATACAAAAAGAAAACCTATGGAGAATCCTTCTTTGTTTTGCTAATTAAATAGCCAATGGCAGCTCTTCAGCAGTTCAACAGAGAATTTAAGAAAAGTTGTTTTAGAAGTTTCCATTTAAAATTTTTGGAGTTTTAAAATATGAGAATATTCTTTGAAGCCAATTTTTATGGGAAATTACTAAGATACACAGAAAAAGCACGTCCTTGTGGATCATGGGTAGAGTTCACAATCTTGTATTACAACCCTCATGCTGTGCTTTGCCTGTGATTGGTAGCCCAAAGGCATCATTTTGAGTGGAATCATATTGTTTAGGAGTAGTAACTCACGCTGGTCTACTACAAAGCAATCAGTAACACACAGATCAATTGGACAGGATAGAAGGAAAAGGAAAGAGGTCGTTGAAATGCTATTATTTCTGATACTAAAGATATTAAGAGGGAAGATAGATATTGAAAGTGGCTTGAGTAGAAGTTATACTGGCTTTTATAAAATATTTTAAACACACACTCATGGCCTAAGAACTTTAAAGTAAAAAACATGTTTTTAAAAGCATCTATTTGGACAGATAAAGTGTAGTATAAAATGATGTGCATAGGATATATAAGTATAACCTTAAACTGATTGAAATTGCTTAATGTTGATAAACTGACTCTGCAAAGCTAAGTCATAAAACCCACAAAGATGCTTCTATTTTCTTAGTTTTCCTCAATAAAATTAAGTGCAATCTGTATGTATAGGATTGTATTATATTTACGTCCAAAAATAGCAGTTTGATGACATGATTTTATTATTTGACACTTCTCAAGGCTTTTAATGTCTTTAATAAAAATCTAGTGGCTAAGTTCAGTGCACTCTGCTTCAGCAGCCTGGGTTCAGTTCCTGGGCATGAACATATACCCACTCGTTGGTGGCCATCCTGTGGTGGTGACTCATATACAAACTTGTGGAAGATTGGCACAGATGTTAGCTCAAGGTGAATCTTCCTCAAGCAAAAAGGAGAAAGACTAGCAACAGATGTTAGCTCAAGGCAAATCTTCCCCAGGTGAAAAAACAAAATCTGAGAATAAGGTCAGGAAATTGCACTTTGATGAAGATGAATAATATCCAATTTCCAGAAATTATAAATTTGCTTAAAATTAACTAGTTTGATTAAAGAATCTTGGCTTACAAAGCTTGAAGAATAGTGTCTAATAGAGTATAAATGAGGACAAGTCTGGAGACCAAGGGAGCCAGTTTCAAATCCTGACTATGACATTTATAAACCCTGTGACTTTGTATAAGTTTCATAATAACTACCTGTGCCATATTTTCTTTTTTTGTGAAAATAAGAATATATGGCTAAGTTATCTCTAAGCCACTTCCTGTTGCAACATTTTCTATGCCCAGTATCCACTTGTTAACATGTCTTATCTGAGTTTCACATACATTAGTTCTGCATTGAAAATCAACTGCCAATTTGTTTTTTCTTGGAGTGAATGAACATATAGATAAGGGCCATGTGGACTTTGAAGATTCAGTAGACTGAAGGAGCAAGTTCACCTATATATATTTTTACCAAATCATGCGCTTTATTAATGATACTTACTTTGGGGCGTGCTTCATCAGTCAGCCTTTCCTAGAATAAAATCACTTAAAATTTATCAAGTAATGTAACATATTGTAATATAGATTTTTGTTTGTTTGTTTGTTTTAATGCTGTCTTGACCCAATTTTGAGACCTGACTAGAATCTGGCCAGTTTCTCTTCTTGAGCAGTTAAAACCCCATCCAACCTTATATTGGGCTCTCACACTCTTGGGCCACCATGCACAAGCCTTAATTACCCTGGGGCCATGTGAACTAGGTCCAGACAACTAGGGTGAGCCCCTATACCCCAGAAACCAAAAGAAATTATTAAAGTTAGCCAATCTGAGAGATCCTGGGAAATCTAGCTAGCCCCATCCCCCTTGCTGTACATAAGTTGCCGCCTACAGCTCCAGCTTGCTGTTATCCTGTCCTGGGTGGAGACCCCCATGTGGCCTTGCCTGGCAGTCTTCTCTCATTTGGAGCTATAAGTAACAGAGTTTTGCCTTTGATCCATTTGAGTCTCATTCATTGTGTTGTGTCCCACCATCAAAAAAATCTTTAAATCTTATAAAAAGACTGGATTTGTGAGCAGGATGGCATGGCCATGACCACTGACTCTTGGATAGCTTCACGGGAGGACTGCTCTTGCCTTACTGATTGGTTCCAAATCACCACATGAACAGCTCGAGACGGAACTCCAGCAAACTTAATAAAGCCTTGTTGCTTGCTGCTGTGTCTACAGATGGGTGCCATGCTTCTCCTTATCCAAATTTCTTGGGTGCGGGAATGCTCAAAATGAATCGTGTTAATTAGCTAAACTTCCTGGGCTGGATACTGGCTTAAGTGAAGCCCACCTTAAAGCAATAGAAGTGGTAGACCACTTGAGTTACACCTTAAAATGGACATTCTGGTGTGTTTCAGGTCACAGCCTGTGTTTGGCAGAGGCCTATTCCAGGGCACCAGTGCTTCTTCGGCTTTGGTATTTCTCTATAATTATTTAGAGGCAGAACTCTGGTTTGTCTGTGTGTTTCGGGTTGAAGGCAAGTGTTGGATGGGATGCCCAACAGTAGAGAAATGGTATCCTGATCAGCTTGTCAGTGTTGCTCTGGTGGGAGTAGCAGCCTCCCTGTCTTCTTGCTGCTGCATACATTGCTATTATCATCAGCAAACTTCATGTACCTTGACCCTCACGGGGAGGTGGTTTGCACCCTTGGAGGCCAGGAGCCCAATGCTTAATCAAAAAGGGGCCTCTGGGGCAAGGGAGAAGTATCTTATCCCTGTACTCAAGAACATCTGTGGAAGTTTCCAGTTGCTTAAATAATACAAGCCTTGTAGCTCTCTAAGTGCAAACCCCAATCTTGGGGAGTTGGACAGGGAGGAAATAGCTATCTATGAGTCACGCCACCTCGCCCCCAGCCCTGCTTCCTCTTTCTTCTCTATTCTCTAAAAGGACCATGCTGTGAGTTATCAGAGACAGAAACCAAAAACCCTGGCTTCAGGTAGCTAGCTGACATCAACTTTAACAAAGCCTTCCCATTACCCTTTCCTATATTTAAAGAGGGGGATGTCTTGCCTCTGTATATAAGTACTCATTATATATGAGGTCCTTTAATAATGCACCGCCCTATCATTTTTGTTGCTCCTGTTCCAATCTCACAAAGACTGGAAGCCAGATGGAGGGCACATTCTCTCCTGGCACCAGTTAACCATAGATCATCCCATGGCCATCTGCCCCAGATGAGCCAGGCACCACAAAGCCCTTTGACTTACAAGATATTTGTAAGTCAAGTTCCCAGGCCCAAAGTTGCCTTCAATTTCCACAAATGGCTCAGCCTTATTATAATTCTGTAGAAACACAAAAACACGACCCACATCAACCCAAGTGGATATCCATTGGAGAAAGATTCTCCAGTCCCACGTCCCAAATGGCATTGCCCTGGCCCAGGAGCTCACCTCTTCATCATCCAGAAGATAACATCTCTTCAGAGGACATTGACCCAGCCCAAGACCTCCCTATTAGACATGACTTCACCCCTTGCACCAGAGTCAATTTCACCCCAGACACTGAGACCACTGCCCCAGCAACGCCTACAAATTGCCTCTCCTATGGCACTCCTAGGACAAGTCGGACATGGAACATTTATTGCTTTTCTTCCTTTGATATTAGAGATTCTATTATGTCATGAACTCGCTATTTACTTAGGCCTTGATCCTCTTATACTCCTCGTTCTCTGCCAAAATGTATACCCCTACACTCTCAAGCCTGAAAGGAAATCTGATAGAAGTCAGTACTATCCGTACCATTCAAAAACTTAATGGAGATTATTGCTTTCCCCAGGGGAACCTGTTTAGTATTGGCCACCCTTTGACTCTCTGGGAAGAAGACTCTCACTCTTCAGCATCTTCTCCTACTGCCCCTACCCAGATTTCTACCATGAACTCCTGCCATTTGTCTCCCACTATGCCCACCACAACCACCCCTTCCCCTTGGTTATGAACAAATACTACTAACGTACCTTATTAAACTATCAGCTCAGACTCTCCAACAACATAACTGCTGGACCTTGACCCGAGGAATACACCAAGATTACTGTAGTAACAAATATAACTCATACGTTTAGCACACTTTACAATTATACCAAGATATTGTTAGAAACTTTGAAATTCCTGATCTGTTTTCTTGCCTAATGCAATGTAACGGGAAACTTGGTTATGGGCCTACAAGGGCTTCTTAGACTTTGACTTGTTTTCCTCCATCTACTCTCATAATAAAATATTTTCTATGCTGTTTAGGGCAAATTATGATGCCATACTCTCTAAGTGTCTCCTCTACTATTCGGGCCACTCAAAACTCCAAATAATCAAGCTCAAAACTAATGTTAAGAGATCAAAGGGCCAATTATAGTATAGTTTTGGTTTGGTTTTGTTCTTTTCCAATACTGTCTTGACCCAGTTTTAAGGTCCTGGTTTGAGACTGGTCAGTTCCTCTTCTTGAGCAGCTGATTGAGTCTAAACCTAACACTTCTCTTATCTGGCTCCCACACTCCAGAGACACTATGCACTAGCCCTCATTTCCCAGCGGTCATGTTCCAGACAACCAGGGACAGTCCCCATGCCCTGGAGCCTGAGAAACTATTCACATTGGCCAATCCACAGGGAACTGCGAAAGCTAGCTGACTTTACCTCCCTTGCTGTCCATAAGCTGCCCCTACAATTCACCTTGTCCCTGGGTGCAACCCACTGTGTGACCTTGCCTGGAAGTCTTCTAGTTTGGATCCGTAAGAACAATGAGTTCTGTCTTTCATCTGTACGAATGTCATTGTGTTGTGTCCTGCCATCAAAAGAATCTTTTTAATCTTATAAAATATTTATGTAACAGACATCACTGGCTATAGACTGTATATAGAATTAAGTACAGTTAATATATTCAGAAAACTTACGGGAAGGAAAATTGCCTATTCTTTAAGTAAAATAAATTATATCCTCAGTATCTCTCACTCTGAGCATGATCTCTATTTCATCAAACTAAGACATCTTGAATTTAAGCTTTACATTTGATTTTCAAACTGTATGTACCACCCTTCTAATCTTTCACCAGATGTCTCTTTCTGATGTAACTGTCTGCAATGAGGAACTGTGGTAAATTTCTGACTTCTGAGTATCTATGATGAATTGAACATATCTATAAAAATTGTATGAAAAATTAAAAATTATAAAGGTAATGATTTTATTTTTATACCATTTCAAAATTATGCTGGTGACCACAGTTTGGTAATGTAATCATGACAATAGTCTAAAAATGGAATAGAAAACACAAGTGATATGTATAATAAATACTATTAGGTAGGTTTTTTAATTCTTAATTTTAAAAAAAGTTTACATTTTGAGAATGATAAGAGGCTGACTTATAAATAGAATGCTTACATTCTTTAATTTGCAACATAATATTAGGCAAGTCAAGTGCCTTATCTAAGCCTTTGTGTTCTTATATACAGACGATGATAGTAACTACCTCGGGAGTTATAAGTATTAAATGAATAATGTATATAAAGCATTTAGTGAAGCTCATAGCATGTAGTAAGGACTTAATAATTTATAGTTATTAGCAGTATTAAGGTTTTAATCATTAACTCATATTAAGGAATATCTAGGCACAAAGTATTTTAAAAAGTAAAACTAAAAAAACCCCTCAGCTTGAAATAAATAGGTGCTTGATGAATCTTCAGTGACCAAAATGGGATACTTGATAAATTTGGATGAAATATGAACCAGAAGCGTTATATAAGTCATTCCTACCTCCTACCTCCTGAGCCTATTACACAGGACAGCATTTTGAAGCCTTAAAATGCCTGCCATGTTGTTAAAAGAATTCCAAACGTCTCAAGAAACACATAAAACAAGCTTGTCAAGAATCGTCCCTGTGCCCTTGAGAAGTTCCCAAATTCGCAAATGAGTGCAAGCCATTTTATCTGATATAGTCTGTATTTTAAGTTTACTTAAACTCAAATCTAGCCTTCTCTTTCCTTTGGGTAGAAAAATTTATTGCTGTTTTGAGGCACTTTTCAAATTTTTATGCTATTTGAAGGACACATTGCCATTGGCTTTAACTGAATAATTTTAATTTCCCTTCACATTTCAGCAATTCATTCTATTTTTTAACTTATATTTCTAAACCACATACATTTTCTTGTATTTTTATATTATTCACATAGGCTATAATCATTAGGAAATGATTATTTTTGCTATATATCAAAATCAGACCATCTGAGCACACGTCTTCATAGAAATTGAAGTCCTGTAGAACCAGTTATTAATATTCCATGAATAAATGTATTCATAAGAATATGATTTTAAGACACAGTTCTTAAAAATACACAAATCAAGTGATATTTATTCATTTTAGTTTCTATGGAAGCATTATTCTGATATACACTAGGATAAATGAGCTATGTAAAAGCACTAAAATGATATCTACCCAATTATGTAGAAGTTGTTTCTCTCAAATCAATAGGTTTTCAAAGCCAATATATTAAAATATCAAAAGATAATTCTTATATACAATCTTACCTATTCACAATTTCAACATCTCTCTGTTAAGACATTAGGAGAATTTTAAAGAATATCTATTTTTCTAATATGTAATTGTGATGCCAGAGAGAAGAAAACACAGGGTACAAATGCTTAAAGTACCTAACAAGGAGAGAAAATCAAGTAATATATAATTTTTTTTAAATACAAAATTTATTATATAATTCATATATAAGTAACTTTGCTAAATTACAGCTTATACCTAAATTTAATTTTAAAATTGGTTATCAGAATTAAAAATATATTGCAGCTTTCTACTTTATCTTTCATTCAAGTGAGTGTGTCAACTGTCTTAATTTTAAGGCTCATGATTTTAATTCTACTGAAAGTAATTATGTTTATGTAAATTCTTTCAATGCACATATTATGTTACTGAATTTCATAATTACATATTGTATTAGTCAGGGTTCTCCAGAGAAACAGAAAAGAGAGGACGTGTACATATATAGAAAAAGATTTATTTCAAGGAATTGGCTCACGTGATTATGATTAGTTAAAAATCTGATGGAGGAGGCTAGCTGACTGGAGCCTCAAGAAAGTTGCAGTACGAGCCCAAAGGCAGTCTGCTGGTAAGCCAGGAAGAGCCAACGTTACAGATGAAGTCCAAAGACGGTTTGCTCGAGAATTCTCTCTTGCTTGGGAGAGGTCGGTCTTTTGTTGTATTCAGGCCTTCAGTTGATTGGTTGAAATCCATCCACATGATGAGAGGTGATCTGTTTCACTCAAAGTCCACAGATTGAAATGTAAATCTCATCCAAAACCACCCTCACAGAAACATCCAGAATAACGTTTTACTAAATATCTGGGCTCCATGGACTCACCAAGTTGACATATAAAATTAACCATCACACACGTTTCTACTTTCTTTATAGTAAATATAATAACTAAGCAGAATTACTAAAAGTAATCACTTTTGATGTGTTTTGACTTGATATGATTCTAAGGTTTTGCCATAGTTGATAACTGTTGATGTGTTGATGCTGATGATATCAGTAACAAAGCATCTTTCACCTCATGTTCTATAGGTAAAAATTTCTTAAAGGAAAGTTTCTCCTTTATATTATAGAAAATATCTAAAATATCACAATGAAATTATCATAATTCTTAAGTAATTCTTACTTCCACTAGGAGGGGCTGGCAAGACCCCCTCCAGATTACAGAATATAGAAGAACCTGTTTTCTTGTTGCCTAACAATCCTTTAAAGTAGCATAATCCAGCTTCAACCAGAATATGTATTTCCTGTTTCATAAGACTGAAAAGAACTGAAATTGAACATAAAGAAATGTGAGGTAATTCTCCCTAAAATGGCATCTCTCAAGTTGTCCAACTTCAAATAATATCAGTATCCTATTTTATAGTCAAGTAGATTTTGATTGCATGCTGGGCATTGTCGATACATCATAGAGACTTTAGCTTCTGTTACCTTTCTCTGAAAAGTGTTGACTTTTGCACTGACAGGCATTTGAATTATTGGTAGATTTTCTTTACCCTGTTAGTCTTGATATTATTTTTTTTCTAGAGAAAGTATGCTGCAGTCTTTATCTAATTCTATAGTATGGCCTTAGCCTGGGGCATGTTTGATTTTTTGTGTTTTGTGAGGAAGATTGACCCTAAGCTAGCATCTGTTGCCAATCTTCCTTTTTTTGCTTGAGGAAAATTGTCACTGAGCTAATGTCTGCTAATCTTCCTCATTTTATGTGGGATGCCACCACAGCATGGCTTGACAGCAGTGCTAGGTCTGCACCCAGGATCTGAACCTGCAAACCCTGGGCCACCAAAGCGGAGCATGTGAACTTAACCACTATGCCACTGGGCAGGCCCCTAGGACACGCTTTTTATTTTTAAGATGTGATCTCAACTGAATGTCCCTTTGTTCAAAAGGTGTCCTCATTCTGGGTAGGCTAAAACTCCAATGACTTCTAGCAGTAGTATACTTTAGGGATCTTGATTCATTTTTTATCCCAGTAGCAGTTATTCTCTTCTCAACTTTGCAGACTCTCCCCCGTGAATGTACAGCCCAGAAATCAATGCTGAGCCCTTCACAAATTTCTAGCTAATCTCACTTCCTCAGCAGCTTTTTTCTCTTCAGGATCCTGCCCATGAATTCCAGCTGCTTTGTATCCCAGAGATTCTCTCT
This sequence comes from Equus asinus, assembly GCF_041296235.1. Classification (NCBI taxonomy): domain Eukaryota; kingdom Metazoa; phylum Chordata; class Mammalia; order Perissodactyla; family Equidae; genus Equus; species Equus asinus. Next base: position 69,150,263 of record NC_091798.1, read on the forward strand.
ATGCCTCCTCACCTCAGAGAGATCATCACATTCTGTTAGGCTCCACTTGCCTGTGCCACAGTCAGGAAAGTGCTCCCAGGCAAAAAGCTGAGTGAACTTGGGGCTTATCTCACATGTTTCACTTCAGACGACTAAAGTCCTATGATGCCTTTTGTGCGATGCCCAAAAAGAGATGCCTCATATATTTTGTCTACTTTTACAATATTTTGTTAAATTTTAGAAGGTCATATCTAGTACCAGCTACTCTGTCATCCCAGAAATGGACTGTCATTCTGTTTTTAACTTTTTAAAATTTTTCTCTAATTAAATATCTCACTTGCTCTTCCCAAAAACCTTCAAAACTGTTAAGGCAAGTCTCCTTCCCTATTATATATCCATTTTTCAGACTAAAAAGTTATTGGAGTCATTTTAGTTATATTTAAATACTCAAAGTTCTTAAAATTTCTTAAAGTTCTCAGTTTATAATATATGACTCTCATCATGTATTACTTTGCTTTATCTATTACACTATAGAGTTTTCTGCTTGTGCAATAGTGTGTTATCTACAAATCATAACGATTAAAAATTATATGAAAAATGATTTTAAACACTCAATTGCTAAAATTTCCACTACTTTTTCCTTCTAAAATTTTACTTCTTTTTTCTTCTAAATTTTTAGATAATGAATACTTCCTTAAAAATCAATTTCCTTGCTATCATTTGTTTGAGATTTCCATTTTTATGTGTCTGACAGATAGAAACAAAAATGGACCACACAATGCAAGTAGGTACCCGTATCTCTTTTACATAATTCTTACAAAGAAATAAAAAACGAAAATTAAAAAAACCCTTTATCCCAGTGTTACCATAAAAGTGTCGTGAAATCTTCGGAAAGACTAACCTTTAGTAATGCTTATGTGTGAAACCTGGGACCATAACCATGCCTTTGCTTATTTTTAATTATTCACTATCTTTGTGAATTGCCCCTTTCTTCATTTAATCTTACTAAGTCTTAGCAACATAAGATACTATGAATGGTTATAGTTATTTTATCTTTTTTATTCACTAACATAACAGCAACCTCCCCCAGTCAGAAACTGTCTCCCCTTGCATATTAAGAAAAACTGTTAAATTTCATCACAAACAAATACAAAAATTTGTCCTTGGTAAAAAATACACTTGATACGAGTGGTCTGCAAATTGTATCCCAAAAAACTGTAGGGGGTAATTGCAATTTCCCTACAAGTAAACAAATTCTTCTCTCACACCCTAGTTTCCAGGGATTTACTGTCAGTGGGTTTCACAGCACTGAGCTAGAAATACATAATGAAAGGGAGGAAATAAAGAACTATTTAACTTATACTGATCAAGAAATAGAACCATATTTTTCTGCACCACTGCTATTTCTCAGCAGGTTACATATGTACAGGCTGATATACATTCCAGATCCCACAGGCTCTTGAAACTTAAAGACCTCAGTGTCCTTGGCCTGCTTATGACTTACAAGAGACATAAATATGGTTTGGGGATTAGGAATAGAGGCATTGCATGTTGCAAATTTTAAATTGTCAATTAAACAGCATCACTGAATCCTGAGTAGAACTGCCAAGGGCATGTTTGTCTGAAAAAGGATGGATTAACACAGACAGTCCCCATTGACATTTAAGATACATATCTGTGATTCAGGACACTTGAGGATCTGTATCTAAACAATGCGATCACATTTCAAGTGCTGGAAGCAATTTTTGTCTTAGTAAACTGAAAAACCCTCAATCAAACAAAGAAAAACTCTCAAGATATACTTAACTTTGTAAACTATTTGTTGGCAGCATTTGCATTCACTGTCTGTATGTGATATTATGCAGATACAAAAATCCAGGTCCCTTGGATATGACTGCATTGAATACAAAAATAAAAGACTGACTGCCATGTCTGTACTCTCTAGCCTTTGTTGTTCGGTGAAGATAGCTTATTTGCTTTTATGATAGTAGAGATTAATAAATAGAAAAATATAGACACTTGAACTGATAATTTTAGAGTGTTTGTGTCTTGATTTATTATCCATATTAATTACTTTTCCTTTCACAAAGAGGTAAAATAAATACAAAAAAATAACAAAATCTAAATAATAATTCTGTGAGCCCTTATAAAGGACTACGAGTTTTCTTTTTTTTTTTTTAAGGAATTTCTTATAACATTCTTTCCATGAATTGAAGGAAAATGAGAATGTTTATTTTAAACAGTATTAATTAGATTTTCACTTTTATTTATATAATTCTGTGATATCACAATGATATAGAGATATATATATATGTATACACAAATACACACACATATCACAATGTGATGAATGAGTTTCTCTCTACAATGAAACGTATACTAGCATATGATTTATAACGTTTTTTATGAAAATGACATGTTTAATGGAAAGTGATATCAATATTATTATTATTAATGTTTTTTTTGAGGAAGACTAGCCCTGAGCTAACATCCCGCCAATCCTCCTCCTTTTGCTGAGAAAGATTGGCCCTGAGCTAACATCTGGGCCCATCTTCCTCTATTTTATATGGGGGATGCCTGCCACAGCATGGCTTGACAAGCAGTGCATAGGTCTGTACCTGGGATCCAAACTGGTGAACCCTGGGCCACCAAAGCAGAATTGAACCACTGTGCCACCGGGTTGGCCCTGACATCAATATTATTTTTAAAGGATTTGTATGTAAATCGCATAAAAACATTAATTTATTTATATTTAGAGTCTGTTGTATTTATGATATTCTATGCAATAGAAATTTCTAGGAAAAGCTTTGCAATTTAGGCATTTCTAGAAAATCAGGCTTAGCCAAATTATTATTCTTTTTATTTTTTTATTTTTTGGTGAGGAAGTTACACCCTGAGATAACATCTGTTGCAATTCTTCCTCCTTTTTTGCTTGAGGAAGATCAGCCCTGAACTAATATCTGTGCCAATCTTTCTCTAGTTTGTATGTGAGTCACTGCCTCAGCATGGCTGATGAGTGGCATAGGTCCACGGATGGGATCTGAACCCATGAACCCAGGCTGCCAAAGTGGAGCACGCCAAACTTAACCACTGTGCCATGGGCTGGCCTTCTTAGCCAACTTATAATAATAGTATCGACGGCAAAATAAAGTATGATCTTTTAGGGTTAAAAATAAAGCTAGAAAACTCATTGAAAAAAGAAAACAGTGATGAGCCATTTTTGATAGAACATTATTGTATCAGATTGCATCTATTGTTACCATCACTGAATCATATCCTGGTATTCACGCTTGTATAGACCCTTCTTGACTTTAGGCTGGTCCTATGATATGCTTTTACCAATACAATGCAGCAGTACCAACACTCTTCCAGTTCGAGGACTAAAACTTAGGAAGGCTGAGCAGTTTCTGCTTTTGGAGTCTTGAAAGCCAGCTACCTTGTAATAAGTTCAATTTCCCTGATATCACTATGTTGTGAGGAAGTCCAAGCAGCTACCCAGAGGTATGCAAATGTTGGAGCACTCAAGCCCTTTGCTGTCAACACCAACTGAGCTCTCAGCTAGTAAGGGGGATCAGCTTTCAGCCATGTAAGTGAGTATGTTTTAGAACTTACTATCATGCCAGAGCACCAGCAGAAATGAAGGAGTAAAGCAGCAGAACTGACAAATCAACCCAAAGAATTGTCATAAATAATATTTTATTATCATTTTAAGAGAGTAAATTTTGTGTTGAGATAAGTTTAACAATTGTCTTAGAGGATCAATGCTGCTGTGATCACCATATTAGTTCAGATTTTGCTTTAATTCATTTTAGTTGAAACATTTAAGTACCCCACGCAGAGAAACCTTATTTTAATGTCAACTCTACTACTGACAACTGCTGAAACATGAGGGAAAAATGGAGCCTGAGTGATTAAATACACACGTTCAGAAAGCTATGGGCCTACCAAACCTGTTCTTGATTCCTCAAGCATTACAAGAGCCAGACAAACCAGGACCACCTGAGAAAAATGAGTGTGTCCTGAGTTAGGCTAACAAAATATTTTCAGCATAATATATGAAGGGACAAAAGTAAATAAACAGTAAAATTTAATTTCAGTGACAGCTGAACTAGTAAAATCAATTTGTTTTTCTCCTCTAAATATTCAAAAGTTATTTGGTTATAGAATTCTGCTAGATATTGTCATTCATAAAAACACTTTCTAAGGAGGAATCCAAAATCTTGGTTTTAAATATATAGTTGCTACTTTTGTATAATCGCTATTTTTAAACTCAAAACCCTCATTTCATTTACCATCTGGCCATCCACCCAGTTCCTTAGTGCCTTATGCTTATATAATAGCGATAGTCTCCTACCCACCCTTCTTCCCACCACCATTCATTTTTGCATATTGCTACTAGATTAGACTTCATGCAGATAATACTCTATCCTGTCATTTTGGTTGCTCAAAGACCCATGGTAGCACCCACTTTATCACATAGTAAAGTCTAAAATCCTCTATAAATGGCTATATATATATATGCTTGTGTGATATATATGCATGTGTAATCAATATCTATTTGTTTTTACTTCTATTGCCCCACAATAAATGATTTCATTCCAGAACCCTAGGGCTTCTCCCAGTTCCCTGAACATATGAGACACATTCTTTATTTTTGCCTTTGATTACATCTCACTTGTTACCTGAAATATTCTTCACCAAGATACCTTAATGTTAATTTTTAAAAACATTTGCGATACACAGTGGTCTTCAACTTTCTTTTGTTCATAGATCCTTAAAAGAATGATGAAAATCAATGCAATCCCAGCACATTTAAAGTGATGTTTTAAAAAGTCATCCTAAATCTAAATACATGAAAATGATGCAATTTTCAGGATGTTGTACATATTACTATCACCAAATAAAATGGTTATGTAAGACTTTGATGCATATCCACTAAAATCGAAATGCCTAGTGATTTTAAATTCACTCTCACACTTCTTAAAATGTTTCTCCTTAACAATTAGAATTTTACTTCATTCTTTTTTTAATCCGTGAGTTCATATTTCTGGTCCACCTGACCCACAAAATATTTTCCCTAATATTTTTCACTTGAAAGTTTTTATTGATGACTATGTCATAATTCTTTGAAACAAAAATATGCATATAATTTGAAGCTATAAGTTTCCTGAGAACAGAGAGGAAATCTTTTTGAATATTATTATGTAACTATTATAATTTTATTACAGATGAAAAAACAAAAATATATCATACACTTTAAGAACTTATTTCAAAAATAAAATCACATGCTGAAGTAACTAGTAGGAGACTTGCCCTCTCATCATAAAAAAAATAGATAAATGGGCAAAATTTATAAAATAACATTGGACATTGACTACTGGCTGCAGGATTGTGATGCCTGAGGGAAGGGAAACAAAGGAGATTTTTGTCATAATTCTTTTAAATAATAAAAAAGCCAACCATATGGTATCTATCTAAATGCATTTTAAGATAAAAAGTGGAAAGGTTGAATTTTAACAGTGGGAAAAAAAATTCTGTGCACACCCTAATCATGAGAAATTCAAATTGGCTATACTTATATCAGAGAAGTAGAGGTCGAGAAATAATATCAGGATTCAAAAGATTATTAATTAATGATAAAAGGATAAATTCATAAAATTAAGTAAAAATACTAAATATGTATACACCAAATAATAGACCAATGTGCGAAGAAAAAATTGAGAGAACTGAAAGGAGAAATTGACAAATTTACTATTATTTTTGGACAACCCAAAATCTCTCATCACTGGAACAAGTTGACCGATAATCAGTAAACGCATAAAAGACCCAAACAACAATATCAACAGTTTGATCTACTTGACATTTGAAAACCATCACATGCAACAACAGCAGAATCACATTCTATTCAAGTGCATAAGCAACATTTACCAAAGTATACTATGTGTTGGGTCAGATAACATATTTTATAAATCCGAAATAATACAGCATGTTGCCTTATCAAAATGAATACAAATTAGAAATCAGAAACAAAATCACATGTGAATTATCCATACATATTTGGGAATTAACCAACATTTTTCAGAATAATACATTTCACAGAGGAAAATTCTGAAACATTAGAAAACATTTTGCACTAAACGAAATGAAGTCATAAGATATCACATTTGTGTGTTACAGCTTAAATAGTACTTAGAGGATAATTTACAGCTTTCAATGTCTATGTTTGAAAAGAAGAAAGGTCTAAAATCAATGGCCTAAGCTTTCACCGCGAGACTCTAGAATAAAAGGATCAAATGAAAAACCCAAAGCAAGTAGAATGAAGGAAATAATAAAGCTAAGAGCATAAATCAATAAAATGGAAAACTGAAAAGCAATAGGGAGAAAAAATGAAACCAAAATCTGGTTCATTGTATAAAGCAACAAAATTTATAACATTTTAGCTAGACTGATAAAAACAAACGACATTGTCAAAAATTTAAGAGAAGCAATCACTACAAATCCTTCAGCTGTTAGTATAGTGTAAAAAGACCATATTGTGAACAATTTGGTGATAAATTCAACTCCTTACATGAAAAGCACAAATTTCTTGGAAAACACAAATTGTCAAAAATTGTCACAAGAAGAAAATAGAAAAGCTGAATTGCCCTATATGGTTTACAAAAATTGAGTTTGCAAGTTAGAATATTCTCGCAAAGGAGATTCTGAGTCCGAATGGCTTTTCTATTGAAGTCTATCAACATGAAAGAGGAAATAATGCCAAACCTACACAAAACCTTCCAGAACATAGAGTAGGAACCACTTTCCAACTTATTTTATGAGCCCAACATTAACTTGATACCCTAACTAGATGTAGACGTTACAAGAAAAGATAGCTACTGGTCAACATCTCTCATGGAAATAGACTCAAAAATCTTTAATCAAATATTAGAAAATCTAATCCAACAATAAATAAGTAGATAATACATCTCGACAAAGTCATACGACTATTTCATCAAATGCAGAAAAGCATTTCACCAAATTTAACACTCTACCTTGATAAGACCAAATTTAACAAACGAACAGGAAAGGGATCTGTGGATCTTATTGGCCTATCTGCAAATAAGCAGGTGTAATCTGGTTATTTTACTTAGCACATCAGTTTACTAAGATTTTATTATAGCTGACCTTTAGACATTATTTTCAAAATTGACTTTATCCTCTTAGTGAATCCCAAATGAAAGTTCTCTTGGGGCTGTAACATGTACTTATACATTATAAAATATGAATCATTAATAATTATGATTTAAAATATACTACAAGTTGTGAATCATTTATAATTATTTTTCAACCATTTATGGAAAAGAACGGTAAATACTGTAACCAAATAAATTACGAACATATGTTTTTTAAAACCAAAAGAGAAAATTAAGTTTCTTATGACATATCACCAAACATCTTCCTAATGTCTCAGATTCAAAATAATTTTCAGAAATACCAATAAATTTCCAGGGTAGCTTAACGTCTCTCTCTAGTAGGTGCTCAAGATATTTGCTAAATGAAAACTTCCACTAGAATGTGAGCTCCTTGAAGACAAGATCGCGTCTTTTACATTCCTTTTTTTTATTTTTAGCGCTATAACAACATTGCACAGAGCTATTTAAAAACTATACCTTAAACTAAAACCATAAAACTCCATTACACTTACATGTTTTGTTTGTTTTTGGTTTGGTTTAGTTTCATTTCATTTTTTTGCTATTCCAAATAGAAAATCCATTTCATTTCAGAAACCTCTCTTAATTCTTCTATTGCTTAAGAGACTGTGACTTTTGCCTGGCTTATCTTTTATTATTGGAATTTACTTCTATTCTGTAGGCACCCGAGCTCTCAGTATTTATTGAACAGAATGTTACCTTTCATTCCAGTGGGCCCCTAAGTTCCTATTTTAAAGTTTTAGTAAGAGCTTGGGAAAAAGCCATTTTGACATTATCATTGTTTCTAAACCATAGAGCAACAATCTAAATGTTCATGAAATTGTACGACAGATGAAATATGACAAAACAAAAGGGCCCCAGGGAATTTGTAGTCAAGTAGCTCTGACATCTCTAGTATTAAACAAAACAAAAGCATGACTTGTCTAGTCTCTTTGATGTTTACCTATGAGATGTAATTAATGTTTTCATTCAAACGCTTTTCACATGATTTAGCACAGCCTGATGCACGATTTTAAATCCATCCATACATGACACAATTATTGTAACCCGATTTGCCCAATCTAAGTCAAAATATAACTGTAGCGACACTTAGAGCATGTTTCCTTGTTCCTGAGACATTACTTTCTCCATTTCCCACATTACTGATTTGATTACAAGCAGAGAGGGAATTTCATATTCTGTAGATAATTGAAATTTAGAAACTGACAGGAAAATACGTTTACAACATAAAGACAAGGCAGGAATTGAGAGAAATGGAATATCTTAAATAGGCTTTGAAAAATAAACTCTACCCTTCATTTCCACCTTTTTTATTCTCTCCTGCCCAGGAAACGAAATCCTCCATGGGGCTTGCCTGTGAAATTGAGCCATGCATCATGACGTACTGTTCCAGCCAGGCCAGTCCCTGCTCAGGCACCACAGAACAGACTCCCACTGCACCTTCAAACTGCATGACAAATAAAGAATCGCCCTGTCAGAATTCCACCCTGGCTCACCCAAATTGACAAAAATTTTCTGAATTACACTGTTTCAGGGCTCCCGCATTGACAAGAGGCAGTCAAGCCTGACAGCCCTTTCCCTCTTGTCTGTTATCTTGAAATCAATTGCACAGCCTGATGCACAGAATAATGGCTGTGGACTATTCTGCAGGACTTGGCCCATCTGGTCACTAAGGAAGACAGCATTGCTGGCTTCCTATCGATCTGGGAGGAGCATGCTGCTACACAGAGGTGACCTCCATCTCTCCACCTGGCCCTGCTATTGAGGAAATCAGTTTCACAAGTGAGCTCATTCAGAAATGAAAACAACTTTGCACCACAGCGTATCCATCTTTGTCTTTAATTAAGAGCTCTTGCCTCTTTGGGATTAAATAGTGAGTTGTAAGCAAATGAAAGGGCATGATTCTCTGCATCGGGCACCATATTTTGTGTTAAGTCCCTTTAGTTAAAGTCTTGAACAGATCAGACATTTCAGTAGAGGGAAATATTAATTTGGCTATTTTATGAAACTCCCTACACTTCATCTTTGAAGAAAATTCTTATATTAGTGGTATAATATTTTTATTAGCAAAGCTGATTAATGTTCCTACAAAGATTAATATTTCTCAAGTTGGTTCTCTAGGAAAATGATCGATTTATACTTAATTGTTTGAAGTTCATTACACAGCCTACCTGTTTTACATTTAAAAAGAATTGCATTATTGGTGAGTTATAATAAATGGACCCTGAATCTATGAAGGCTGCAAAATGCTCCTGACTTCCTTATTGGAAAGAAAGACGAAAGCAAGAAAAAAAGCAAGAAAGCAAGAAGAAAGAAAAACAATTACATGTTTAAGTTAGTAACATTTTTGGATGCTTATATTCCCACAGTTTTATTTTTATAGTTTGGTTTCTGTTTTTAGTATTAAAAATACCAATTAGTAGCTGGCTTTTATGAAACGTCTTCACGATTCACTCTGTAAATTGCATATAGCATTACAAAAGTCTGCTCCTTGCATCTCCCGCCCCATTCTTGTCCTCCTCTAGCATATTCACCCAGCTGCCCAAAGTAATCTTTTAAGAACATAAGTCAACTTATGCCCCTTTCCTGCTCAAAACCTTCCGAGTGTTTCACATGTCACCCAGAATAACCAAACTCTCTTCCTCGACAAGGCCTATATGATTTGTCCCTGCCTGTCTTTCTGACATTGTCACCCAACAGTCCCCACTCTTGCTCACACCCTTCTAAACGGAGTACTATTCTTGCACAGGCCCACACTTTTCACCTAACTGTGAAGTCATGTGTTAAAATTCACTTGGTCACAGATGTCTATTAAAATATTAATATAATCTCATAGATTACAAGCCCCATGAGGTCAAGAATTTTGTATGTCTTATTTACCACTATTTCTAATGCCTAATAAAGTATGTATTCAATTAAGGCAGTATTAGTCTTCCGTTATCTCATATAAGTTCTATTAAGACAAGGTCTAAAAGTGACTCAACGTGTTTTGTTTTGTTCATCACTATATTCACACCACCTCGGGTAGTTCTTGAATATAAAAGTCACTTAATAAATGTTTGTTGAATAAATTGACCTATGAAAATAAATCTATTACATAAGCGCAATGGGAAACTGGGCCAGAATTCAGGATTGTCACAAACCTCCAATAATATGGTCACTTTACAGAGAAAATAGAATAGTATTATTAATAAATTTACACAGCTTAGAGGCATTGTTAGCTGATAAAACCATGTAATTTGGAGCACAAGATTTTAAACTACTTATATATGGTCCCAATTGTGGCTCTACTGTTATTTATCTGTTTGTGACTTTGGACACGTTAATTAAGTTAATTCATTCCATTCTTTTCCACAAACGATGGTGAGCACTACCTCCTAATGGGTTAATGTGGCAACATTGGTAAAATACTTGTTGGAATCCTGGCACATGGTGAAGAGCAAAAAGATCATCTATATACCATCAATGTAAGTATTATATGATATACTTTTATGTCTGAGTGATTGTAGTTGTATGCTTCAGTGATTTAAAAGTGTTTTGAAGCCCCTCTTGCCCCACGTATTTGTAGCTACAGAACATAATATCTTCTTCTAAGTAGGATAGAATACTGAAAGGCAGACCACAGTGAGCAATAGGAATAAATTCCTGGTATTCATACTGCTCACTGGGATTCTTATTCTATCCTGTCCACTGGAGTTCTTATTATGCACTAGACAGTGCATTAAATAAGACGACTCAAAATTCCTGTTTGATATAGGAAAAAAAGTATTCTTTTTCTGTTTTCCATGAACTTCAGAATGAAGTCCAAAGCTAGTAGCTTTAGTTTACTTAAATCAATTTGCTATTGATAAAGTCTTGAGAAAATGGCCTACTTTGTGAGGCTAATTCACTTTTGTCCCAGGAATGTAATGAGCAAAACTCTTGGCTATAAGGTCAACAGAACACAAGAAATATAGGTTTCAGGTTTCAGACACTTGGGGATAGGTTTGATATACAAAACATGCTCAGGCTATTGGTAATAGCACTCTCTACCTGCTGATTCAAGAGGATAAATCATGCAAAAAAGTCCATTGTGACAAAATAAACTATTTAGCTAATTAGGAGTAACTTAGAATTTATCAAATTAGTTTATATGACATAGATTCAGGTGACTTTTTTTCACATCAAAGTGAAGACCAGATGTTTCATATTCAGATGGTCCAATGCAAGACACTTCAAAATATTGCACCATTTGAAATCATAAATGACTAGGACTAAAATTGAAAAACCAACTGCCATCGTGAGTTATGAATTAGAAAGGAAACAAGAGATCTTTTCTATTGGAGACCACAATAGTTCTGAGAGCTTGCCTACCAGGAGATTTTCTTTTAAAGTATGATTATCATTATTATTACATATATAAGTAAATTACATATGACCAGAATTCATTGTTTATTTTAGCCAATCACTTCTTTATTCTGAGAGCTGCTCCCTTCCCCACTAATGATTAACAAGAGAATGTCTGTTTGATATAATTTGCTTCACTGATCACCAGTTGATTGGTCCAAGAATTGGTGGCTGACCCAAGCTGAACTAATAAAAACGGCTTCAGGGAATTTTGAAATTGGAGGTGAGAAACAGAGTCAAATATTACAGGGAATAAACTGGAAAGTCGTAAAGCCTCAGTGCTGACAGCAGTAATGTTTGGTATAATATAGACTGGAAAGCCAGAGAAAGCATGAAGCATACACACAGGGAGAGAAAGAGACAAGAGAAAGAAAGTCTGGATGGCTTTGGAATATCTACTTCCACTCAGTTCTTAGATCTTGTAAATATCTCATTTCTGTAACATTTCCATTGTTACTTAAGCTAATGTAGGTTGGGAGTGTCAAATAACTCCCCAACAGTTATTTTCCCTCCCTTCCTCAGTAGTAGAAGAAGTATATAGAATTGTTACTAGACAAAAGGACAAATTTCCCAGGTTTCCTTGAAGCTGGATGTAACCACGTAATCAAGTTCTAACCAATCGACTGCAAGGCAATATAAGATATGCAACTTCAGAAATTGTACATTTTAAAAATGGAGTTTCCTATCACTCCTTCTTTCTCTCTTTTGCTGGAGACAAGGTGGGCACAATAAGTGGGGCTTCAAATGGTCATCTAGACACACAAAGTGGACGTCACGCACTGAGTGTGATAATGCAAAACGTTAAAAAGAGTCTGTTTCTCTGATACCTCTGGGGCCACTACCCTACCTCTGGACAACTTATGTTTCCATGAAAGATAAATAAGCTTTTATCTTATTAGGCAATTGTTATTTTGCATTTTCCCTATCTCGCAGACAATCTTACGCTTAATCAATAATACATCGGTTTTCTGTCACTTGGAAACAGAAGATTTATAACTAATATATCATCTTATTCGTTTATAATCACAAATTCCTTTTGTTTCCACTTGTCATCTAAATGGATGTGATAGAAATGACTAATATCTTTGCCATCTGTTACTTAATATTTGCCATTTTACTTAAGCCAAAGTTCATTATTTCATTCAAATTGACCCATTCTACAACTGATGGCTTCTGACAGTAGTGATGCATTGTGGTCCGTCAGCTATAAACTGAACTTGAGTGCATTGAATGGAGTGTCTTTATTCTCTGCACAATGATACCTGCTGATATCAACTGAAGCTTCCCGTGTTAATACTGGAAGCTTGTGTCTCAGTAGAATGGAAGACAGCCCTTCAAAAATTCTTTCACATGAAATGAGATGACTCTGTTTTAACACAAGACTTGCATATTAAATAAAATGAAAAGTTAAAATAAGAAGCACAAGATATTATATTTATCTAAAGAAAGTAAAATGGAAACAATCATCATTTTGTTTTGTTTTTCTTTATAGTAGTTTCACCTTGTATGTTCAAATTACTTATATAACTTGTTCTTTAAGGAGAAAATATTTGCTGGAGCCCTATACACTAAGTCCTCACTCAGCTCCTAGCAATTTGCCATCAGCATGTCATTTTACCTAAATACATATGTTTATTGTTGTTATTTCTTCAAAATTGATTTGTACCATTCTCTCTATCTATGTAATCATATAGTTGGAAGAAATTTGGAACACCTTTTCCAAGAATGAAACTCCAGTCAATCAGAAGATTTTCATAAATCAGGAACATGTAACAAGATGTCATATTGTTTGAATAATATGATATTGATTGGGAATTTCTGTTTCCCTGGGATTTGTATTAGAGTATTAAGGTAAAAGAAAACCAAGGACGTGGCATCTACATTTTAAAGAAAGCTACCCATAACTGGGGCCAGATATTCTCATTCAAGCCTTATTAAGAGACCGAAGAGTGGGCCCTACCATAACCATAATAAATAACCTCCTCCTACTCACAGCTCTTGGCTAAAATATTGAAAACAGAAGAATGAAGAGAAGGAGGACGATAAGATGAGAGGTTGTCTCCAGGCTGCTGGAAAGTACAATATTCTTTATGAATGAAAATTCCTTTCCTTCTAAATGGGAAAAGTAGAAGAGTGCTTTAATGGAAGCCAAATGAGAATAGTTTTATGAGAATCATTCCTAAAGATTAAATGTGGGTTTAAGTAGAATATTTGTTTTGCCTTTGGGTCCAGCTGGGGTGGGTACTGGTTGGAGAGGGAGGAGAAAACTAGACATAAGGTAGATTAGAGAGAGAGAGGGAATGAGAGAACAGCTCTTAAACTGATATACCTCACAATTTGCTATGGAAAGAGTGCTTGAGTTTTCCATTGGTTAACTGGGCACCTCTGAGAATACTTTATAATACTTTATTGTGCTATTGTGAATTGGAATTCTACTTAAATGAAGAAAAATGTCAAGAAAGTTAAATATTCAACATGAAAGAATTTTAATAATATCTTGAAAATAAGTAGTAAATAATATTCAGACGTTGCCACTATAGTTGTTAGATTTTCAAAACTACTTTGCAGGTCATAATTTTCTTTATGAATATTATCAATAAAACTTCAAGGGACACTGTAGTATACCTATGATGTATCACTAATAATAGTGAAAAAATATTAAACAAAGGTGAAATTATTGACTCAGTACCAATATTCCAGTATATGCAATTATACATTGAGGAGGCAGCATGTACAAAATAAATAATTTATCAATAATATGATGAATATTTTTCTAGTATTTAAATTTTCCATTCTGCAACAACCTTCTTCTAAATCATTAGAACTTTAATTCACCACTTGTAAAAACTATTCAATGTTATTTTGTGCTAAAGTACTACTGATAATATATCTGTAGTGGTATTAGGCCAAATCAACAGTCACACAGGATAATTTTTTTATTGTGAAAGAGTATTCCATGAAAGGCAGGATATCTACAATCTCTCTGACAACTTCCAGAGGTGCCCTACAGTCACTGGGATAACTGATAAAAAGTGCCTGTAATTCTATAACGGTTACTAGATGGTGTCTCCTGCCCTTTGAGAATGGCTGAGCTGGAGCCTATATGGTGAGGCACATGTTCATCCCAGAGGCCGACTCCCAACCACCGTACCACACATATTTTTTCATACCAAAATTCTGCAATAGGAAAAAGAGGGAAGAGTAGATTATGGCATTACCGTGCAGGTTCCTTGAACCAAGGTTCAAGTCTGTACACAGGTGAGGGGAGGAGATGAGATAAATCAACTTTGAGTTTAGGATTTTAAACCATATTGACTATTATAACTGAAATGGAAACATGGAATCTATGAAAAATTGGGATTCCACAATGCACAGTGAAATACAACGATTGGGGCAATTGTTTCTTTTTTATTGTGCACTGTACTGAAACTGCTCAAAATTGGTTATATTTGTATAACTTTAATCATTAAAATAATGATTTGGTCAGAGAACAGATTGGAATAGCCTCTGATTCATTAGACTACTTTAGGCTTTTCATATTGCCTTACAAGAAGCTTTTGTATTTCAATCATGTGCAGAGAGAACTACTACATTTATTGATTATATCAGGAGCTAGAAGCACTTTGCCTACATTACCCTGCAACAACTTCAGAGAGCTCCATCAAGTAGTCTTTACTATGCCCACATTACAGGTTGAAAAATTGAGACACAGAGAGCACTGGTAACACGCCCAGGATTACATAACTAACAGATGACTAATTAAGTCTGGCATTCAAATTACTGTTTGTCTAAAATGCCTGTCAAGTTGTTTTACATGTTCAACTTCAAAATTTAAAGATGTTCTGGCATCTCTGAAAGAAGTTATCCACATGATTAAGGAATACATGAAAAAGTTTTCCTTTCCTGGTACTCTTCCAATATCTACTTTCAAAAATATAAACAATACTTCCTGAAATTTTGGTTTGGGGCCAAAATTTAAATTTATTCTACTAAGCAGTATTGGAATCCCATGTTAAAACACATTATCAAAATAAAAACACTCTACATGAAGTAGTTGTTATTAAGAAAAAATGAACTTAACCAATAGGATAGAGGCAACCAGGTTTCCATCAAGGTGAAGGGATAATTCAGACATAATAATTCATCTCAATTGCCCCACCTGCTCCACAGTAAATGTTCCAAAAAGACTGTATTCCTATCAGAGATGAAGGGAACGAAGAAAGAAAGGCATAAGCAATCTTTTACATGCAAAAAGGATTACACAGCATAAATTATTTAATCAGTTTATATATAATTAAGTGAGGAGTTGTGGCCATGGACATAAAGAGTAAAATGAGATTTGACTTTAATACTTAACATGGTATTAGATGGCTTCCCACTGAAATAAAATTACTTCCCTAAAAAGTTGCCCAATAGTTTTATATGGAAATCTACAAGGGACTTGCATTTGAAGAACATGAAGAACATGAAAGGTACACATAAACTAATTATTTTCTTTTCTTGAATAATAACAACGTTGTCTCATTGGTATTAATGAAGTATTTATTGCAGGAAGAAGGAATCCCTACTACCAGACTCAAATATTGTTATAATTTCAATTTTCCTACATTAAGGGCAATATTGCTCTAATCTTTTCATGCTACTCTTTTCAAAAATTTTCCTCTGGCTAGACACAGTAGATCATACTCTTCAGAACAAAATTTTGAAAGTTTAAAGATGAAGAGGTGTTTAATAACTATAAATACAGAATATTCAAATAATTATAATTTCAAAGTTAAGTGACGGCACTCAGCCCACAGCCTAGTGGACACCAAGGTGTCGCAAGAATAATTTTCCCAAATAAGCATCTTCCAAGTGTTTGATTTATCATCTGTTCCTCCCTGACTATCCTTTTTTACCTCACAATTTTGCCCTTTCCATTCTTTCCCTCATTTACTTTACTGCAACTCACGTCTCCTTTATTCCCCACTTTAATTTAAAGCGTACCCTGAGGTTGCAAACATTATCAATTTAAGTTTAATCATCACTTTTTTTTATACTCTATAGGTGGAGTGTTTCAGGTTTTTAACTTTACTGTCTGACAAGCCCTAATGATTGATTCTTGATGGCCATTTGATAACAGTTAAAAAACTCCTCCCCATATTTTAGATACTGTAAATGTTGAAAAAACTAAAATTATGTATGAAACCAGAGAAAAGAAGGCAGAGCATTTGGAGGTTTAGAACTCACAAGGAAAGAGCTCTCCATGGGAACAAGAAAACAAACAACCCACTAAAACATGGGCTGAAGACCTTAACAGACACCTCAACAAAGAAGATACACAGATGGCAAACAAGCATATGAAAAGATGCTCCACATCATATGTCATCAGGGAAATACAAATTAAAACAACAATAAAGTACTACTAAATACCAATTAAAATGACAAGAGACCAGAACACTGACACCACCAAATGCTGGAGAAGATACGGAGCAACAGGAACTCTCCCTCATGGCTTGTGAAAATGCAAAATAGTACAAACACATTGGAGGAGGGTTTGGTGGTTTCCTATAAAATTAAACATACTCTTACCATATGATGCAGCAATTGGGCTCCTTAATATTTACCCAAGGGAGTTGAAAACTTATATCCACATAAAAACCTACATATGGATGTTTATAGCAGCTTTATTCATAATTGCCAAAACTTGGAGTGACCAAGATGTCCTTCAGTAGGTGAATGGATAAATAAACTGGTACATCCAGATAAGGAATATTATTCAGTGCTAAAAAGGAATGAGCTATCAAGCCATGAGAAGACACAAAAGAAGCTTAAATGCATATTACTAGGTGAAAGAAGCCAATCTGAAAAGGCTGCATACTGCATGATTCCAACTATATGACATTTTGGAAAAAGCCTCGCTATGGAGACAGTAAAAAGATCAGCAGTTGCCAGGGTTTGTTGGGGAGGAAGGGGTGAATAGGTGGAGCACAGAGGATTTTTAGGGTGGTAAAAATACTCCGTATGATACCATCATGATGAATACACATCTATTCATTTGTTCAAACGATAGAATGAACATCAAACGTGGACCTCAGTGTAAACTATGGGCTTTGGATGATTATGATGTGTCCCCGCAGGTTCATCATTTGTAGCAAAATAACACTCTAGTGGGTGATGTTGATAATGGGTCAGGCTATGCATGTGTGGGGGTAGAGAGTATATGGGAAATATTTGTACCTTCCTTTTAATTTTGCTGTGAACTTAAAACTGCTCCAAAAAATAAAGTCTTAATTTAAAAAGAAAAAAAGAGTAAAGGGGCCCACTTGGTGGCATAGTGGTTAAGTTTGCGTGCTCCACTTCAGCAGGCCAGGCTTCGCAAGTTTGGATCCCAGGCACAGACCTACACACTGCTCATCAATCCATGCTGTGGCAGGCATCCCGCATATAAAATAGAGGAAGATGGCAACAGTGTTAGCTAAGGGCCAATCTTCCTCACCAAATAAAAGAAAAAAGGTAAATATGTGGAAAATACAAGAGAACATTTATTGTAAAAATATTAAGAAGAAGGAGGATGCACAGGAGGAGGAGGAGAAGAAAGAGGAGGAAAAGTAAGAAAGGGGAGGCAGATCAAAGGGGAAGGAGGAGAAAAGGACTAATAAGAAGAATGGATAATTTCAAAGCTAATAGAAGAAAAAAAGTTAAAAATATCACGCAATCAAAAAGAAGGGAAGGAGAAAGTAGAATGAACAAAGGAAAGGAGAAAAAGAATAACCAAATAATGCCTTTGGCTTATTTAAGAAAACCACTATTTCAATCCTTCAAAATATAAACTCTAAATATTGATCTAAGCAAAAGCTGATGCAACCCTTATGTGAGGGTCCCGTGTGCATCACTGTAGCCTTCTTCCTCAGCTTGTCTGCAATTTCCCATTCCAACGTGAAAACACTGCCTCCCACCATCTGCCATCCATTTACTTAACTATTGAAATCCAATTAAATGTACTTTGGCGTCTGAATTGACAACTTGAAGTTTTTCACTCTCAGGCTATCCCCATTAAACCTCCAGCAATTCATCAACATTACCATTTGTGTGTTCCTACCAGTTTATGGTTCATTCAGCTTCTGCTCCAGGTAAGCGTATCTCAGCTCTGAGTGCCTGGTTGCACTTGTCCCTCTAGAATTCAGGGTGATAGTCTGACTTATGACCTCAGTTCTCTGATGGGTACAAGAAAAGTCATCGACTTTCAGTTTGTCCAGCTTTTCTCGTTTTAAGGATGGGAGCGCCACCCTCCCCTGGAGCTGAAATGGGAAGCCCCTTTACTTTTTCTTTTCTTCCATGAATTAGTTTAGGGTTCCACCACAAAACTTAAATGTTTTTCTTTGTAAGTCAGGTGGATATTTATATGGTCAAGTGTGCTAGAAAAACACATAAATATGAATGCTATATTAATTTGGAGATTTTAAAAATCATTTTATTTTTTCTTTCCTTTTCCAATTTTGAAAAAATCCTTAAAGAGATTTTGGGGGTTAAGATGTAAATTCTCTCTCCTTCTGTCTTTCTCTCCCCTCTATCTTCCTCATTTTCCTTCTATAGGATGTCACTTGAGGATCATAAAATAATTCATTGTGGCTTTCCTAACATTTCCTCTTCTCTTACGTATTTATGTATTTTTCTCCAACTTGTAATTGTGTCTTTCCAATTTTTAGCTTAGAGTCCTGACAGAAATCTATGGGCATTCACAGACGCACTGTTGTTATTAACAATGGAAGTGTTTTTAGTCCTGGGGCACAACTTCAATTTGGGTAAATGTTGAATGAATTACAGGAAAACACAGAGCAATAGCAAGGAAAGCTAGTATAGTAAATCCTAAAACCCAAGTTAGAACTGCATTTAAACCTTAGAGACAGTCTGATCCTCTCAGTTTAAATACAAGAAAACTGGAGGCTGGAAAGAATAAATGACTCACTCTTCCTACCATTATATTAAAACTACTTTCTTGATTTATAACTTGATACTCATTCTTTTTCCTGTGAATTTGCATCTCCGTCAAAAATATATAGAGTAGTTTTTCAGTGAGAAAAAAGCAGGTTTTCGGCATCCAGAATAAGAAACATATACCATCTAACAGCTTTGAAAGTGTCCTGCTTGCAGAATGGTTTGAAAGAATCAGAAAAACAAACTGCTTTTGTAGTTCTGGTCACTGCAATTTAAATATAAAATTGTTGTCAAATAAGGTGAGCTAGATCGCAATGTGAAGGACGTGTGAGCTATTTTGTTGTTATTTTCACTTCAATATTTGTGTCCTTTGCATTTTTTTTCCTGGAAAAAAAAAGGAGCTGCTAAAAGGATATGCGTTTGGATATACTTTGTTAACTGAAGTAATGAGACATGTAGCATGCTTAATAATCAAAACTAATTCATGTGAAAATGACTTCTATTTTTATTTAACAATTTTAAACGGCTATGTTATGCCTAAACTGAAACGAAATGAAATTAGGTTCTGATCATTCCCCTGTTTTTATTTAGGCTAAATCATGACAATTCTGTTGTTTTCATTCTACCTATTCAGGGAAAAAACCCCCACAAATCTTGTGTGGGTCTACTTGAATCAGTGAATAAGTGAATATAAATTTAGATATCATTTTGTTTCCTTTCTTCTTCTGTTCTTCCAGCTAGAGAAGAGCATCCACTTAAGAATTAAAATGCATTCATGTGTATGATTATATGTGTTCTCTTGTCCATTAGACTGTACGGCACAATGAGAGACGCTCCCTTTATCCTTTTCTCTTGTAAATGTGTTCAGAAACTGCAAAAATAGAATAATGATAAACACATACATTATTCAAATGACCATACTTGATGGGTGACTTTTGCGAGAATTACCAAAGCTTCAGAAGCTCTTTTCTTAAAAGGACAGGGTCTACGTCTTATTTGTTTTAGTCTTTCATGGGGCCGAGCATGGTGCCCTTCAAGCAGGTGTCAAGAAATAATCCCAGAATACATGGACAAGTAAAGAACCAGATTGCCCTTCAAACTCAAACTAGATAAAAATGGACTCATCACCAGCCTTTCACTATATATTTCCCACATCTGTGTTGGTAAATGTTATGAAAATTAGAAGCAATATAGAAAAAGTCAATCATTTCTATTATTTGCTTTTTATTTCAACAATTAGTCTAACTTTCAAGGCACGCGTTCACACTTTCGTAAACAAAAAAGTTTGACGGCTGAATTATCTTCATATTTTTTCCAACTTTAAAACTTTATGATTCTTAAGTCCTGTGATTATCCATGCTGTGTCTGACTGCATTCTAATCATCTCATTAAAAAATACTTTATGTAATTAATGATTTTACTTAACAAAATAGGGATGGGTTAAAGGAAAGAAAAGCAGTCTACCGTTTTACCCTTGAGAAACAAATTGAAGCACTGAGATTAATGTTTTAAAGAAAAAAAGGGATATTACACTTAAATAGCTATTACAATTTAGGACTTAGAGATACGAGTGCCACACCAAGTGAAAATTTGTAAATTGTGGAAATAACTGTGTGTCTTTTGCCCTAGGTTTTTTGAAAGTATTATAATGACAATGTTTCACTGTCCTGACCTTTCATTACTAAAATCTGGGTGATTTCCTCTTTAGTCTCAGCAAATGGGACATAAATCACTCTCCTTGGCATTTTGCATGGTCTGCCATGCAGGCAGCCAACTTTTACAGATGCCCTTCCTGGCTTCAAAAAGCATAAGCCTGCAGGTAGCAGAAAATGCCAGGTTTCTTCTCACGCCTGAGAAGGTTCTGTTCGCGGTAGAAGAAACCTGTGTGTTGTGATAAATGCCACTGTGCCGAGTCAGCGTGGTGGACAGTTTAACTCCATGACCTTCTGCAGGTAGACAGCCTCCCCCGTAGATTGTCTTTGACACAACCTATCACATAGAATGTCAACACCCGCCTAGCAAGTGGGAGCTGTATTCGTTTTGCTGTGAAACAACCTCTTCTCAGTGTGGAGCTCAGGTGCCTCACATCCTTCAAGATTATTTCTTACACTTTATTCTTTTCTCGGTAGTCATGTATGCATGAAAACTTCATCCATGAGTCTTCACTGGCTTAATCTTATTCTGTCACTTTACATCTCTAGTGGGTCAAGACCTAGGACCCAGTTTCTGAAAAAAGATGACTAAGACTTCTCATTGTATTTCCTATCTTCATATCCAGTGGAACTGCTCCTGATTCCATTACCACGACTGTTTGTTATTCAGTTAGAATAACCTAATCCCATCTATCCTGTTCAAGTATCAGCAACTGACATGCAGAAAGAAAGAAGGCGAATCACGCTGTGGGAAGTTGATGCGTAAAAGTTAGCCTCTGTAAATAAGAATTTATCTTAGTTTTTCCCCATGAAACAAACCTACTATCTTTGAAGCGCTTTTTTTTCCCTTTTTTTTTTTTTGCCTGGCTTTCTGCTCTTTGAAATGGTTTGGAACAACATTTCTTTTCTTTTAAAATCACAGGAGGTTCTATTCATTTCAGAAGGTTTCAGTATGCAAGGTATTGAATTTCAAAATGCTAATAGCTTTTTATTGCTGACATATAAGTGTGTGAATTTATATATATAACTTTAATCTGTCTTTCTGCAAATTCTTGTTGAAAATCCATTTAATTTGCATGTATTTTAAGATAACCACCCAAGAAGCCAACACAAAACCACATGTGCTGCATTTCCCCCTCTTACTTTCCTCCTTTCTTGCCCTGAGTGACTACATCCCCAGTCCTTTTAGTCTCATCTACAAAACAAGCTATTGTGGGTATAACACAGAGGATACTGGCTCTCTGTCTTATTTGGTACAGCAGGGGTTGGCAAACTACATTCTGTGGTTCAAATTGAACGTGCCACTGATTCATGTAAAGAAACTGTTGTTGGAATAGAGCCAGGTTCATTCATGTATAGTGTCTTCCATTGCCTTAATTCTACAGATTCTTTTAATCTGTTGAGTAGATGCAACAGAGACTATATGACCCACAAAGCCTAAAATATTTACTGTCTGCTCCTTCACAGAAAAAGTTTGCCAATCTCTGATCTAAGGTTCTGCTCTCTGTCACAAAGTACCTGGTGTCCTTGGTGAGCCACCTAGTCCTTCTTGCCCTTTAAAAAATCAGATTTAGGGGCTGACCCTATGGCATAATGTTTGGGTTAAGCGTTCTCCGCTTCGGTGGCCCAGCTTTGCACATTCAGATCCCAGGTGTGGACCCACTCCACTTGTCAGCCATGCTGTGGAGACATCCAACATTAAAACAGAGGAAGATTGGCACCAATGTTAGCTCAGGGCTAATCTTCCTCAAGCGAAAAAAACAAAAAAAAAGAGAAGATTGAACTAGCCAGGTTCTCTAAGGTGATGTAAGTCATTCAAGTTTGCACAATGTGCAGGTCTTAGAGTTCAGACTAAATCTAGTTCCCCTGCTTTGTGCTCCTGGGTTCTCTCCAGCACACCATGCGCTTATTTATATGATACAATCTATGTATTTAATTTAATTACTTTAATTTAACTCATATTTACGATATAGGTATTTGAAATGATTGGGAGAAACATACTTAAACTGAATCATGAAGGATGATAAGAGCTAGACGAGAAATGAGAATGAGGGGAAAAGGAACATGAGCAAAGGCTTTTGCTAGAAATAACATTTTCATCAATTCTATGGTGACTTAGATGTTAAGATATCCCACTATTTTAGGAAAGATTAAAAAAGATAAAATACTATGATTCTATTGCGATATGCCCTTATTGTAAAATATACGCTGATTTCAGAATCTGAAAAAATTCATGTGAAAAAAGAACACTATTGATGAAATATAGCATTATGGTATATTTGGAGAAGGCCAATGTGGTTACAAAATGAGGACTAAAAGGATCCCTAATATGGGGAGAGAGAAGGAGGAGCTCACTCTGCAGAATTTGCAAGAGTTTGGAAGATTATAACAGAGGGATCTGTAAGAATATAGACAAAAGAATTGGCTTTAGGTAAAAAGATATACTTTCTCTATCCTAACAGGAGGGTTGGAGGAGAGAATATATTTCAATGTTAGTATGTGTTGGGGGTCAGAGCATGGATGAGAAAAGAAATTACTACTTTATAACTCCTGTTTTCTCTGACATATAATAATATAATGGTGTAACTGGTATAATAATATAATAAAAAGTTTGAGAAAATTGGGAAAGATCTAAAATCCTTGTGGCAGAGAGTAGAGGATCAAGACAATTAAGATATTTTACTAAGATATCTGGGAAGTATTGGGGTGCCTGGGTAAATTTGATGACTTAGAAATTTCTTGTAGTGTGGATCTGCTGTGATGAGTACATGGAATATACAAGCAGCTAAAATGCAAGTAGTCTCAATATTTTTTATATCTAAGTATGCTAAATGTGACACTTTCTATTGTTCTAAGACCAGCGAAAGCGGGGCCAGCCCAGGGGCATGGTGGTTAAGTTCACGCACTCTGCTTCAGGAGCCCAGGGTTCATGGGTTTGGATCCTGGGCACAGATCTATGTACAGCTCATCAAGCCATGCTGTGGCAGTGTCCCACATACAAAATAGAGGAAGAATGGCAAGATGTTAGCTCAGTGACAATCTTCCTCAAGTGGAAAAGAAAGAGGAAGATTGGCAACAGATGTTAGGTTAGTTCAGGGCCAATCTTCCTCACGCAAAAAAAAAAAAAATAAGATAAGGAACTACTCTAAGGAAAGTGATCAGTGTTCTGTGTACCTCCCTCAGGGAGGAGGGGAGTAGAGAGTCACTGTTTCTCCTTATACTCAGTCAAGCTGCTTCAAGTTAGCTTTTGGAAGCTTTACATGTAGTTTTGTACTTCTGGTAAACCAGGTCTCTATAAAATAAATAAATAGATATGCACAGATTTGTAGTGTTTGATGGTATCTGTGATATAAAAATACCCACCATGAACAATTTCAGGAGACCAATAGTTTAACAACTGGCTCACAGAATTCCTAAACATTTAACAAATGACTCTAAAGCCAGCATGAGTTGATTCCAGCATACTTCAGCATGTGTCCACAGTAGTTTGAAAAGTGAGGGACTGTAGTGTCTGGTGGTCTGCATAATACCTGAGAGTGACTAGGAAAACCCTGGGCTTTGCCTGAGATCATCCAGAGTGCCTAGAAGAACACACCAAAAGAACAAGCTCAGTGTGCACCCAACTGAGTCCAACTTATTTACTAAACTTATTTACTAAAGCAGTTAGATTTATTTTGTACAATCAAATTAAATCGGCCTTACCCTTGACCCATCACAACTGCCAGAAAATTCAATCGTGGTCGCTACCATGCATCTCCCCTTCATGTTGGTTGCATTACATAAGAGAGGGTCTAACTGGAGTGATTTTTGAGATGAGTTGAGCAAAGAATAGGAACCAAATCCATCATGAAAAGGATTTGAGTTTTGGAGAACAGAAGTGTGTTATTTCAGAAAGTTCACATAGATCTGGGCACTGCACAAACCTGTCATTTTCCTCATTGCTGTAGTTCATGAAAATACATTAGCTCACCATTGCTGCCAGGTGGTATCATTGAATAAAACATACCCTGGAGGATAAGGTGGAGAGGCAGCTTTTGTGAATTGGTACCATGACTTGGCATTGAAGCTTGCTGATTCTATTGCTGTCTTTGTACTTTCTTGTCCCTAAAGCTGGCCAAAAATGATTAGGATAGGTGAAGAGATTATTCTGCCATATTTGATCTTCACCATTTTTCTTGATTTTCACCCTATTATCAATGCGGTCAGCTAAGAACAGATTTCTTCATTTTTCAGAGAAATAGGAGAAATGAAGAAAATAATGGAATTCCTTTTAAGATACTACTTTAAAGACACTATTATTGCTATGTCTTAGAAGTCAAAAGTCTAGGATTTGGGCAATTTGCGGTACCTACCTAGTTTGGAATAAACCCTTTAATGATAGCCTCATTTATTTAGTGGTTCTCTGTAGTCCTCACAATCATTAGTTAAGCCCAAGTGAACTGGTCAGTTTCTTCACTGAAATTTGGAATTGCAAGAACATTGATTATTTTCTCAGTGTTGCTGCATCTATAATACATGAAACGAGAAGTGGTTGCTCAACTTCTGTGTGTCCATGTGGGCCAAGTACTAGAGAAACCTAATCCAATAAGAGAGAAAACTGATGAAATCCAATAGGGATAAAAAGGAGACAAAATATAGAGAGATAATTCTTCTGTTTCTCATTCTCTGTGGAGCTGGCTTTCAATTCTGCTCTTAGATTTTGTCAGATAACTCTTGAACCAAATAGAAATGTTATACCTAATTAAAAGGACATAAACCTGAAATATTTTTTGTTTAATATTCCAAAGCATCACTACTTTATGAGAAAGAAGGTAAAATTCCTACATGACTATGAAAACATTTCAGGTTTATCTTAAATCAATATGTGTTTTATAATTCATGAACATGTTTGATTCGTTACTTAAATTTCAAAGATATGGGCCCAATGCATACTCAGAAATGCTCATGAAGACGTCTCTTGCCCAATACATTATTATTATTACAATCAGAATTACAAGAGTAATTATTATAATAACTAACAGTGTAAATATAACTCTTCCAGCATGGTGCCCTGCACAGAAAGCAATTCTAAATAAGTTTTGAACAAATACATAAAATTTAACCAATTCCCTAACATATTGCAATGTGTTGGTCCTAAACTCCTCTTTTTGCTTAAGTGAAAACTCAAGGGAACTCTTTCAAGTAAGTGTCAAGGGAAAAATGGAGATTTTGATTAAAAAGTTTTAAGGTCATTTTAGGAAATTTAAGCAGCAGAGGAGGGAAGAGGTGACCTTATTGGGGAAGCAAAGGAGGTAAAATCATTTCCTTCCATGAAACTCTCTTTCTTCTCTCCCGTTTGTAAGAGGCCATGACTTTGAAGGCTGAGTACAATCAGTGTGCACGTATGGAAAATGAAGGCTGCTGAGTAGTCTAGTACGTATTGAAGTTCAGGTCTTACATTACAGGGGTAAAATGAATTCTTCAAAGAATGCATATAAGGATTTTGGAGCAGAAGAGTTAACAAACAGTCTTTCAACCAATATTTATGGAGGTTATATTCTAGGGTGGGTAGGTGAAAAATATGTTAGAAGTGATCAATGCCATGAATAAATAGAAAAGGACAAGTTGTTTGCTTTTGTGGGGGCAGGGGAGATGGGGCTGCACTGGGTTTAGACAGTGTTAGGAAATGTCCTCTAGCATGGTGATGTTCAAGCTAAGACACAAAAGAGGTGAGATTCTCAAGGAGAAGGTCAAAGTTCAATAACAATGTGTTAGGGGAGTTAATCGTGAGGGAGACGAGAAGAGATGTATTTAGAAAAGAGCTGCTATGATAAATGATTTGGGGGTGAATAAAAATTTACTATGTTTAATACCTTTGAGAGACTTCAGTAAGGATGCATATTGCATTGTAATGTTTTTATTAGATTTGAGTCTTGTTTCTTTTGAATGTGAAATCATGCTTGAACTGACCACAAGTTGACCCAGCTGTATTTGGGATAGGTATCGATTGTTTCAAAACAAATTTTGGCAGATAGACCACAGACTTCTGCACACCCGCTATTAACCATAATCACCTGTCTTTTACCTGCGTTGACTTTTTAACTGCTTGTTTGTTGAAGCTTAGGGTTTTCTACTTATCTCAATTAAACCTTATCTTGAGAGATGATAAGCGTATAACTTCAGCTGATCAAATTCCTTTGATTCTGGTTCAATTACCCAAATTATCAATGAAGATTCCTTTTTTAATATATCCTGTACAAATTCAATAACATAAAACCTACCTCACTTCTCTCTGAAAAAATTAATGAAAATTTGAATAGATCAAGTGATGTACACAATCAGGAGATATGTTTCCCTCAAAACTCACTTTCAGAGTGAAATGAAACTAATAGTCAGATCACTAGTACACTACTTCAAATTATTATGAATGTCATTCAACTCATTTTTCCATCTTACAAGAGGATTACGGAAGACTTTCCCAAATGACTTATTGAGTTCTGAATATGCTTTTGATGAGGAGAGCCTGAAAAACGTATTCATATTGAATCCATGATGGCTCCCACTGAAGAGTGATTGTTTTTGTTTTAAGTGTTCCCAAAATAATACATCCCTGAATGCTCTCTATCAATGAGGCCAAGCTAATGGTCTATATTTTAATAAATCTGTAGTGTATCACCTTTTCCTTCCATGAATTTAGTTATCTTCTGCATTTTTCCAAGACTTAGTAAATTTGACTGAGTGATTAATCAGCTGCCTCTATAAGATTGCACCATAAAAATGAGACGGGACTAATCCAATGTTTATTTGAAGCAGTTAAAAGCTAACTTAAAAACTTGCTTGCTTGTCGTAAGCATCATTTCCCTATCACCCTCACTAGTTTTGCTGTTTCAGTCTGAAAATCACCTTGACAGTAGAAGGAAATACTAAATAGATATGACCAAAATGTAAAAGGTTTAACATTAACAAATATAAATTGAGTAGGTCATTATTGATATGAGAGTATAAATTGAGGTCAAATAGACCAGAAAATTATTTTAAAAGGACTACCTATACTTTATACTGTACTATTCTGTACTTTAATATACTGTGGGATTAATGTTATTATTTTCTCTGTATCTGTGGGCTAACAATTATTTAAAGAGCTAATTTGTGTATATTATGTGCTGAAAAAGACTTTATGATCAATATCTAATCTTATGACTACAATTAATGCAGAAAAAATAAAATCCTAAACATTCTAGTTAATGATATCTTACTACATTCATTTGATTTGATGCCTCTAAAAAGATTCCTTTAAAAACAAAAATCTGTACTTCGAATGTTCTTCAACTGAGCACGAGCATTTTAAAACATCCATCTCTATGTTGGAAAATCACTTGTATATAAAATAGAACATGTGTTTCCCCCAGAGCTGTCCTTGCCCTGGGCTTCCCACATAATTGCTGTAGTCTTCTCAAGCACGCATCCCCGCATTCACAGTTCAACAGACAACACAGGTTGGTAGAAAAGTAGAGTGGTGATGAAAACACAGGGCCCTATAGTGCTACTTGAAACTCCACAGTCATGTGAAGATCAAAGTTCCAAACTGTCTTAGTATATGTTTGATCTTTAAATAGGCACATTTAGGTTGTGTCCTCTTGGGGCTAGAAGATTGACTGTTTTGACTAAATTGGTGATGTTTTGCCCCGATTTTTTTAAAACTTAGTTGAGTCTCTGCTGGACAGACGAGGTTGGCTAAAATCACTGCTTTTTTTTTTAAAATACTCTGTAGACATTGCCAGAAAGCATCAATCTAGTTTCACATTTTGCAACTGGTTTTTTATTGCTTTTGTCACTTTTTCTTAAGGCAAGTTTTATTCACAGCTACTGTAATGCTTCCATGGCAACAAACCAAATTTTTATTTAACCAATATTTTTTACTTTGCTTAATAAAAAGGAAATACATATATAACCCCTTTCGAAAATTTCACTTTGTGATAAATATAAGTTAAATGATTAAAAAGACTTCTGCTTACCAAAATACTTTTAGGTTTAGACTTTTGCAGGTAAATGAAAAGGGAAATATTAGTCAAGGTACTTTTTCCGAAAAGTTCTTGAATAGAAACATTGTTAGTTTCCTTCTCATCCCATCATAAAAAAGATCAAAGGATTTTTGGAGCTAAGAATAATGCAACTCACATTTAAGAAAACTACTGGTCAGAGGTAGCTTGAAATCCATCTCTATAGTCTGGAAACTGCTCCATTGTGTATGTACCCAAGGACATGATCGGCTTTCATCATGCTGGCAGAAAATTACAGTGAAGAGATTAAAGTGTGACTATTAAAAAAATAGTTCTGCTTTTAACAGCATATTTTATATATATTTTTATGCAGTCATTTACAAATATATAAAGTTTGAGTAATGTGGTAATTTAATCCTCAAAGGAGATAAACACGCAAACCCACATCTTTTACAAAGTTTCTTATATCCATCAGCAACTTCCTATTCCTTTCCTAAAGGGAATTCAATCATTCATCTGATGTCATTTAAAAGCTAAACTTTTTATCATATTAAACGTTTATTGTATATAATTTGAAATCACTGATACATAAAAAGAAGTAAAAATCTCCCATAAACTCCTAACTTCACCATCCAAAGATGAATAACATTAACATTATGGTGTAGTTTTTCAGATCTCTCTCTCATCATTTATACATATAATGTATAATCCTTTTTTAAAGAACATTATTGTATGTTTTTAACTTACAATTTTTATATAAAATATATCATGAATATTTTTCCATGTTATCAGATATTAGATATTATTTTACGACAATTTTGATTGAAGATTTTAATGTACTTTATAAAGCAGCTTTAACTGGTCATTTAACTTTATTTCAACTTTTGAATACAAGTTACTGCCTGTAAATTAAATCCACAAGATGATGTTGTAAGAAATGATAAAAAGTGAAGCAGTCATATTTTAATAAATACTGTTGTTTCCTAACTTTTTCCTAAACATATTATGGTGGTTGATTGAACAAATATGAAAAAAAAAAAGACAATCTCACAAGCACTTAGGAAATTTACTTTTCATTATAAATATACAATCCTCTTTTGATATTATGTGGTAAAGAGCTTAGAGATAAAAAAACAAAAGTTCTGTGAATGGAAAATAGCATGATTACTTCAGAAAATACAGAAAGGAAAGGGAATCAGTTCGGCCTGTTTGTATTTACTGCATCCGTAGGAACTGCATCTGATATCCCCCCTGAAGTGTGTACATCTGCTTTAAATAGCTTTCCTTGATTATAACACCATCCGATATCCTGAGAAACTCAAACTCTTCCATTTGAAGTTATTGCACCGTTCATCCAAGAATCTCAAAGTTCAGTGAAAGCACTCTCTTGCCTTTTCCCATGGGTTCCTCTAATCCTCCTGCACAGGTTAGGAGAACTGGCAGCAATTACGACATCACTGATACTTTCTCCAGTGTTAGAAGTCACAGGCTCAGCCAGTTTCCCTAATCTAGTTATTCCTGCACTGTCTTCACAGCAGTTCCTTTCGGATTCAGCTACATGGGCAGACTCTGATTTATTTATCTCTATCTTTCACTCTTTGTTTCCTTATCTTTCTCTGTCTGTCTTTGTTCTGTCTGTGTCTCTCCTGTTTGTTTTATTTGGGTCCCAGGTGAAAATATCTTCCTTGGTGTTTCCGTCCATCCATCTCTTAAGTTCAAAGTATTTTAGACCCATGTAACACTCAAACTAGATGTCCTTATCCAAATTCATCTTCACTCGGTATCTAAGTCCACACTTCTCTTATTGTCTTTTTGTTTTTTACACAAAATAGAAAGAATGCCTCTACCATCTTCCTTTTTCCATGACTAACTTTTCTATTTGCATTATAACTTTTGCTATAAACACTAGAGTATAACGCATGCTTTACATATTCTTAGATTTTACTTGTGGCCTGCATGTGTGTGAATTTGACCTCTGTTCCTAATTTTAAATGGCTGGAATTCAGAGATTAAATCTCTTCTACTTTTCTTATGTAGAAACCAAAGGGTAGATAAAAACAATGTTAAAAATTTTAGTAAAACTTTTGTTTTCTTGTGACTGCTAGTTCACCTTCCATATCTACAACTTTGTAAACAGAGAATTAATTTTACCATGACTATGAATTCTTGTAATGTCAAGAATTCTCGTAGGAAGATATATTATCATCGAGGTAGGCAAATGAGCCAGCCGGTGGTCTAGAGGTTAAGGTTCAACACTTTCATCGCCATGGCCTGCAGGTTCATCTTCCGGTCAGGGAACTACGCTACCTGTCAATTGTCATACCATGGCAGCTGCGTGTAGCTGTGATGCTGAAAGCTATGCCAAAGGCATTTCAAATACCAGCAGAGTCCCCCGTGGTGGACAGTTTTCAGCCGAGCTTCCAGACTAGACAGACTAGGAAAAAGGACCTGGCCTCCTACTTCTGAAAAAATTGATCATGAAAACCCTATGAGTAGCAATGGGGCCTGCCTGATATACTATGAAAAGATGGTGCAAAAAGACCAGGCAGGGCTCGGCTCCGCTTTACATCAGGGTCACTAGGAGTTGGAATCAACTTGACGGCACTAACAGATAGGCAAATATCAAAGAATATTTTATATTTCCCACTAAGATGGAAAAATAGACTATGGGTTTTTCAATGGCTATCTTTTCATCTCTGTTTCTTCCAGGGACCACCATAGGCTTCTGCAAGGGCAGGCAGCCAGGGAGGCGCTCTGTTCTCTGGGTTAGATATATGGCAAGATCATTGCAAGATGCACACAGAAAAGAAGAGGCAGACTTGCAAGACAGAGAGCAGAGTAAATTCCTCCTCCTTCATGTTAGATCCAGGCCTTGGCTATCTGACCATTGTGTAACTTACCTAGATCATTCATCTATAATGCAGAGGCTGGTAGAGGAATCAGGAATGTGTACTCTGGAGTCCAACTGGGCCAGATAGACTCAGTGACACTTAGTAGCTTCATGGACTTGTCCATGTCATTGAACCTCTCTGTGCTTCAGTTTCTGCTCTGCAGCATTGAAACAGTAATAATACCCACTTCTTAGCATTGCTCTGAGAGGTAAAGAAGTTAATCTGTGAAATATACCTCCTATAGAAAGTACTCAGTGAATGTCAGTATTATTTGCCAGTTGCAAGCAGAGAATGCTTCTCTTAGGCATCTGAATATGTAAACACCAAGTACTGGAATGGAGATGATTGTCATTCACTACCTTGTCATAATTGCCTTTTCAGTGATCCAAATTTTATCCTTTTGTTTTATTTTTTCAGTTGCAAAATGGAAACTTTGTCAAAACTTTTATAAGATTTTAAGTAATGTTATTCCTCAGTATTTTGCTAACTGCACATCTTGCTCAATTTGAATCTGTTTCCAAATGTCAGCAAGTCTTACACCTTTTTTCCCCAATAAATCCTAATTTTACTGTCACATACAATAAATTGAATGTTTTATCTTTTCCTGTTGTAGTAGGACCCATATTTAGAGTTCTGGTTGCCATCTCTCATTGTGTATTAGAATAATTTGGGGAGACTGTAAAAATACCTCAGCCCTGACCCACTCCCAGACCAATGAAATCAGAATCTTTAGGGGTACAGTCTGGAAATTGGGGCTTGTTTTTCTCTCCACAGGTAATCCAGATGTGCTGCTGGAGTTGAGAACTGCTGCCGAAGGGACAGTTGAGAAGATTGCCTCTCCTTCCAAGGGGGAAGTCAAAAGATTTCAGCAACTATTAACTACGCAAAAGCTTTGAGTTTACCAACATGGATCTTGGGGTATTAAAGACTCAGAAGAGTCTGGATGACTTTAAAACAAAACAATCCAAAAGAAAAACTCTTTACGTTATTCTCCAGTTATTATAAATTTTAAAAGATTAATCTAATGCTATATATTTACTCCACCCATGTTGAAACTAAACCAGAAGTAGTAAAAAAATCCTTTCAGTGAAATACTAAAACGTGCTACAGAGCGACTTCCAGCGTATTCCTTCTTCATGTTTTGCACTGCATTAGGAGCAGGCTCCAACCATATATGTTGCATTCGCACTGTGATCAGTGTATGCCTGGTGTACAACTGCACATCATAAATAATGGAAAAAGGACAAATTGACTTTATAGATAACATAATTACCTACTTTAGGATCAATTAAAGCAGTAAAGATGTTAAATTTACCTGATGTTCCCATTAATTTGGTACATGGTCCCAAACAACTAAATGCCACTGTACAAAAAGATTCAATTTACCATATGTTGCAATTCTAATGTAATTGCCATTGATCACTAAGTCACATTCTCTTTGTTGGAGGATTAACAACTGAAGTAACGCTCTGTTATTATCCCGGCACCACCAGTTATGTACAGCACAATGTGAAAGGCAATATTTATATATTGCTGAATAAAAACACATAAGAAACTACTCTGTTGGTGGCGACCATAAAGTGCATTTTAAAATTGATCTATTTCTCTATTAATTCTTTATCTTTACTGAGAATTCTTTATTCCTATTATTCCTATTTCTTTTATTTGGTGGAAAGTAGGATGATATTTCTTTGAATTTTAACCCGTTCTCAGTGCAGGTCTAAAAGACGTCAAACATCTTAGAAAACTATTTCATGTCACAGCAATAACAGAATGAAACAACTCATCTCCAGTTAAGTGGTCCTCTACTGCAGCAGATATACACAGACCACCAATGTGCAGCTAAGTCAATTTAATGGACATGCTGCAATATTTGCAATGTATGATTCCTTCTAGCTCCCACGTTTCTCCAATGCAATTGGTCTAGGGTCAGTTAGCACATTTTATAAAGTTCAAAACTGAAACTCAGGAAGTGCTAACACTGTATGTGCCCTTCCTCAGAAGATCTTCATCCCAGGTTGCTGTCATCTATATGAAGCCAGTTGAGGAAGACTATCCATCAGTTCTAGCTGAAGAAGGGGTAAATGGCAACAGCACGTGCAAGTGACCAGTGACACCTTTTGAGCAAGTTCACTCTTTATGTGCTCAACTGAGATTTTTGCAGCTCTCTGTTATTAGCAGGTGAAGGCGTCTAAAGAGGCCTGCATCAGGCCAGCCGGCTTCACTGAATCACCCTGTGAAGGTAACATCAGCGAGAAAAAAGAATCCCTGACCTAACCTCTGCTCTGTAGCATTAAAAAGAGTCAGTGTTGGATTTTAAAAAGAAAAGAAGAAAAGAAATCTAGCAGTCTGTTCAGCTAGCCTCAAACAGAGTGAGAGGACCAATGTGGGGTCACTGAATCCCAGAGCCTGTTCCTGGCTTTACAGGTAATGAAACTCAGTTTAGTCAGTTCACTCAAGGATGATTCAATGTCTCAATTCCTTGATTATGTGTGGGTCTTCCATTTCGAATTCCTGCACTGTAATAACTATAGTCTGGACACCCATAATCTTTGACTTAAATTACTGCAATACTTTTGTCACTGAAACAAGCCTCCTTGTTTCATGCTGGTGTCCCTCCCAACCATTTTATACTCTATAATCAGAATGACCAATCTGAATTTCAAATCTGATCATGCCATTTGACTGGTTAAAGATTTATAGCCCCCAATTTGCCTTTAGGTAAAGTCCAACAGTATTGTTAAGGTTTACAGGGACCTCTTGTCCAGCTGCTCTTACCCATCCCCTGCTTACCCTGTTGACCTAGAAGTACACACCCTGCTCCTATTCTCCAGTCACACCATGTCCTCCCTCTGTGGGCCTTCACAAGTGTTCCCTCTTCCTTATCCTGTTCTCTTCTGCTCTGTAACTCCCGCTAATCTTTCTCATCTTCTCAATTGTTACTTCTGGGAAGCTACTTTCCCAGGATCTTCTATATGGTTCTAGAGCTCCTTGTGATTCCTGTTCTAAGGTTAGTCTAAGTGTTCTATGCTTTTCCACTCTGTTACGTTTGTGTGTTTATCTCTATCAATGACTATGAGCTTTTGGAGGGATGCGTGTTTCTCTCTATCAGTGACTATGAGCTGTTGGAGGGATGCGTTTCTCAGTGGCATATCCCCCTCACCTGGAACAGCATACAGTGCATAGTGGATGTTCATAGATGTTTGTTGAAAACACAAAAGAATGAAGGAGCAACACGTATCTGGTAAGTCGGAACAAATCAACGACTCAAATTCTGTTTATGTTTTGAAAAATTAATACCATTTTATGAAACTGCAGCTCAAGTTATGTTCTTTAAAACATTTGTATATATTCTCAGGCCAAATATTTCTGTATCCAACAAAACAAAATATTTTTCTTCTAGTGAATTGTTAAATATAAAATATATTTTACCAAAAGAGGTATCATATTAAATATGTTCTCTTATATTCTGCATTTTTCCTAACATATAATGCTAATTCTTATTTTAACTAATTATTATTGAAAAATAACATAATTAATGGATGTATAATATACTAACATATGGAAATACCAAATATTATTTTATTTTTGTCTGTTATTAAAAACATAGGTTATTTACAATTTTGAAATATTATAAATGGTGTCTTGCTTTATTAAACAGTAGTTTTAAAATAATTTAAGCTTTTCTAGAAGACGACATCATCTTTAACTTCAATTAATGTACAATATTGTAACAGACATTACACTTTTTGTCAATAATTGTTTAGCTTTCTAACACCCTACTAAAACACTGGACTTTGTTTTCATAAAGACCTGAAATGAAAAACGTCACCACATTGTCTTTAACTTCTATTATCACAAAAATGCTTGCATTTAATTTTAGTTCAGGACACAGCAGATGAATGCAATACTATCAGAGGCTTTGTGTGCCTTTGCTGCCCCCTTAAGACAAATAAACATAAATAAAAAGCTAGTAAGAACCTACAGTTTCCTGAACAGTTTCTTAGAAATCTTGTTCCCATATCTCTTAAATGCACACACACACACACGCACACACATACGCACACACACACACACGCACACACATAGAACTACCTGAATGAAGAAATTGATTGGTTACAGGCTATTGGCAAATTAAATCGGTTTCATTAGACTCTGCTCCATAATCAATGAAAACATTAGTTTTGTTTAATGGTCTGAGAAAATCATGTATATTTTAAGTTCTGTAAAGCCTAAGCTTGAGTACTTATTTTTGTCTGATACATTTTTATGATCTTTCCTGAAGTGGATCTTTGAGGAAAATAGTACATTTTCATTTTTTATGCCTTAAGTATCAAAATTAAACTTCAGACTAATATAATTTATAAGCCTTAGCCATCTAAATGAAAATATATGTCCCATAGGTGTTTTCATAAGTATTATTTGAGGAAAAGAAGCATCATATTTAAGATGATGCATGAGATGATAAACACTAAATTTAAAAATACAATTATGTTAACTGCTTATAAATTTTGAAAGGGGACAGATTATAATGTGATGTTGCTATTGGCTTTATTTCTAATACAACAGACATTAGAATAATTCTGAGTACAATTTATCCTTTAAACTAGATTTTCTCTCTAGAGTGCATTAATTTTTAATGAGAGCAATATTTTAGTTTTATTTAAAAGAAATCAACAGATTTTAATCAATAAACACTGAGCAAAGTGTTAAAGTCAAGCCTGAATTACTGTAAGGCATCCTGGCCTTTATCAGAAACACGAAGCAATTTTGCAGTGAGGCAATCCACAAATACTAATAAGAGACACTGAAATTTTTCAAACTCTGCAATATGTTATTTTCATGCTGATAAAAGCAGAAACCACATTAGTCTCATTTTTCCTTCAACTTCAAGATTTTAATCCATTGATCTAAATGATAATATTCAATGGCTACCAATATTCCTTTGGGTTTTTTAACTTTTATTTTAGATGATGTATATAAAGTAAATATTAATAAATTTGAAAAATATGTGT
This sequence comes from Equus asinus, assembly GCF_041296235.1. NCBI lineage: Eukaryota > Metazoa > Chordata > Mammalia > Perissodactyla > Equidae > Equus > Equus asinus. Next base: position 69,187,272 of record NC_091798.1, read on the forward strand.
TGGAAATATGTAGTACATTATGTTGAAAAATAGATGTATAAATGTATGCATTATTTTTTTATTGTAACTGCAGGATTTAAGCATAAAGGCTATCGCAACTTATTTCTGACTAAACATCTCCTCAGTCATTTCTGCTCTATTATCTAAATAATTCTATCACAAATAAAGAAATATAAGAGATTCGTATTTATTTCTCAAGTAGAAATGTCTTTAAAATAGTTTGCTTTATAATTCCATACCGAAAACAGAGTGACTTAGAAAGGCGTGTTTGTGTGTGTTTGTGTATGTGTGTGTGCGTATATATGTGTGTGTGTCTTGTGGAGTTAGAATACTGAGCAGGCTGGAAAAAGAGTAGTGTGGAAGTCCTCAGAGTGGAACATGTCAACCTGAAGGAAGACCCTTTCATTCATCAAAAGGATCGGAAGTGAAAGATGCTAGAAGGCCGGGACAGGCCTGATTCATTTTGGCGATAGGGGTTGATGGTGGAAGTAAAACCAACTTGAATTATATTTGTCCTAGGTTTTCTGACTTTTAGGTTCAATCCTTACAGTGAAACCACTATCTCCTTACTGCTGCCATTGCCTTTCTCTTATCGTGTACAGAGGATTAAAAACGCTCTCAGAGCTGGGCATGCCCAATAACCACAGGCAGGCTTTGACTGCAAGCGAAAAGCTGTATCAATTCCCCTTTGCATCTGCATCAACTACCAAAGAGCAATCAGATGCATCAGTGGGAAGCCTCACCTTGCTCTAAATGGGCTGACCAGTTCAAGCAGGGTGATTCCTAAAATGCCTCGCCAGGATGTTCAGGACAGACAGTGGGCTTTTCATTTCTGTTACTAAGCTGATACCCCTGTTAGTTCCTTCAGTGGGTGGTTTGCCTTCTATAAACAAAACTTACTGGTTCAATTGTGAAATCAATGTGTTATCATGTAAAAACTAGTATTTCTTTTGACCTACAGTTATTCTTATGACGATTATAACCTCATTCAGGACTGTAGAAAGTAAAGAGCATTTTAAAATGTACTTTCTCATTTATTATTATACCAAACTTACCTAGCATAAAAGAAAGTTATTATCATTCTTTTAATATTAAGAAGAAGAAACAGCACAAAAGCTTCTTAAAATGGAAATGTAAAATATATTGTAAAAGTCCAAGCTGATAGCCTCCGGAGTGGAAACTGCCTCCCTTTTCTTGATCATTATATTAGTCAGATTATGGTAAATTATGCTGTGGTAAGAAATGACCCTGAACATTTTAACGGAATTCAATAATATATGATTTTGTTTTCTCTCTCACGTTACATATTTATTATCAGTCAGCTGCACGTTTTTCACTCTGGGACCAAGAGCTGTGGAATAATCTTATCTGGATTATTGTTGAAAGAAACAAAAAGGATGAAAGGAATTGATGCCTCTTAAATACCCTACTCAGAAGTGGCAGATATCCCTTCTGTTCATATTTCATTGGCCTAAGAAAGTCACATAGACAAGACTGATATAACTGGAGTGGGCCAGTTATCCTCACAGGAAGGGACACTACAAGTCACAGGTTCACATGACCAAACCTGACATCAACAGGGTGGGGAAATGTTCTTCTTTCACAAGGAGAACAGCAATATTTGAGAAGAAGAATAGAATAATACAATCTTACACAATCATGAATGCGTCAAGATAGCTAGAAAGTAATTTCCAATTAGCACATGTCAGGATAGCATCCTAGATGTGAAGGGAGGCTCAGAATTGGATGGAAAGAATCTGGGCAAGACAACTCCAGTTCCTATCACAACTGGAAGCCTACCATAGAAATGTTTAGTAGAGATTAACTTGAACGTGGGTGGCCCTTATATATCTAGGGAGGAAGCGTAATAAATTCCAAAACTCTATTTTGGAAGTCCTACTATTTTATAGATATATGATTTTTTGCCTAATGCCTGTTTCTTTCTTTATTGTCTTTAATAAAGTCTTGCAGAAGTTTCAGATGTCTCCTACTAAACAAAGCAGTATTTGTGTATTACTGGGGGAGACAGTTAAGGGGTGAGCTGTGGTCCAAGCAGTCTCTTGTTAATGGCCGGGAAAACAAATGAAAGACCTCAAGGGAAGATAAAATCCAGATTGACAGAGGTAGTGCCACTTGTTCCTGCTACTTTATTTCTGGAAATACTCCTTCCAGTGTTAAATGTCTGAAAACGTAGGTTTTATTTTATTAGAGAGGCAGCATGCCCTTGAGTACCCTCAGGGTTTAAAAGTGACCCTATAAGAATGGGGAGATATGATATAATTGTAATCACAACACATTATGAGATATTTGCATTTGTAGAATTATGTTTACAAAAAGTTAATCAAAATGCACCTATTTATTGACTTTACAATAATTACTAGAAATTATAGGATTCTTGTAGCATCTTTAACATTTCCTTTCTTCATATGTAAAGTAATGACCCCCAAAGCACAGGATAGTATAATTTAAATTGCCCAAAGTTAAAGTAAATTCAAATAGAAAAGCCCATTTTTATCTCGCCTTTTTTTCCAATTAGAAGTAAACTCGAGTTTCCATCACTTCCAGGCTCAAGGTTTGTAGAAAATCTGACAATCATTTTTATCAGGGACAAATATTCTCAAGTGTTGGTGCTCAGAGAGCTCCCTCAGCACAGGTTTGTTCCACTCAGTATCTTTCAGGTTTTAATCCTCTTTTGATACAGTAGCTGAACGGAATGGAGCTCGTGAAAATGAAACCTGAGAAGGTCTGCATATAACTCACACTGAGGAGTATAATTGAGCTTAGCTTTTCACACTGTTCTAATTATATGTATTCAGGGTTCTTGCTGCTTGGAAAACTTAGAACTCTGAATGAAGCTATTTTGTCAGAAAGATGGATACTCCTCAGATATACATATCCTGATAAACAATTCTGGATATCTCTGTAATAGACATTTGGAAGGACAACTATGTGACCTTAAAAACAATTACAGATATTTATACAGATACTTGATATAGGTACGCATTGATCAAATTAGAGTTTAAATGACAGAATGTGCAAGTTTTGTTAAATGCAATCAAAAGCACTTCATAGCACTAAATAGCAATGTTAAAATGTTGTAATTTCATATTTGTACTTTTATTCTTTTGCTTATCTGAGTGTGAGCTTATGATTTTACTGGGAAATAAATGTCAAGAAATGATAAAAGCGTTATGATTTAAGAATTCATATTGATGGTTATGTAAGTGTTTTTTAGCATAAAATGCTAATCAATGTTGCATAGGAAAAATATTATTGCTAAATTTATTTAGAAAAAAAACAGTGCTAAATGAATCTGGTTGAAGTACTTCTCGGAGCCTTTAATTTATTAAAGTATATTATACTTTCCAAAATGAATATGTCCTATGCACTGTCTCCCAAATTCCTCAGACCTTTTCCTCCAAGGACGTTTTTTTCTACAGAACAATCTTTGGTAAACACTCTTCTGGGAAATATTGTGGTAACCCACATTTCCCAGCCGCACTGAGGTGTGGCCCTCTAAGGCCAAGCTGGCTGCTGCTCTGGAGATTGAAGTGATAGACAGTCTGTGAAAACCCTTCTGCCCAGAGTGGCCATGGAGTGTTGGGGTTGGTTTAAGAATAAAGAGAAGGTTTGGACTTCAGTCAGGAATGGTTCAACAGGTTAAACTCTATTCTAAGATAGATAAAGAAAGTGGTTTCAAACTTTGTCTTCCTAACCAGCCTGCTTATTTCTCTAAAAGCCAACTTGAGCCTTCAGATCCAACTCAAAATTGGTCTGGCTGTTCAGGGTGTCCAAGATGGAAACAACTTGGCAGCTGCTTCAATGGACAGTCATTTCTCCCTTCCTTATATTTCTGCTCTACCCACCTGTCTCTATTCTACTTACTCATTTGGACTTATCATATATGAACTTGTATTAGAACTATTTCATTACAGTTAAGAAGGCATGCTCTCTGGGTTCACACAGTCTGTCTTAGAATCTTAGTTCATCACTTAACAGCTGCATGGTGGTGGATAAATTACTTAACCTGTCTGACCTCAATTTTCTTATCTGTGAAATGGATACGGTGATGTCCAATCAGGAAGATGAGACAGACAAAATAACCACAACAGTGCTTTCATAAATCCTGAGTTAAAGTACATCTTTAGATAAAAATATATATACTTAAACACTTAGATAGAATAGGCTAGAATAAATAAACCTCTTTATGGAAATTTGACTAAGCAAAGACTTTTATTATTTAGGTGTTATAAAGGGCAAGATATTTTCAGTGACAAGTGAAATGAAACCCAACTTGAACTGGCTAAAGCCAAAAAAGGGTAACTTACTGGTTAACATAAATTATAACTCATGAGTAATTCTGGCTTCAAGCATGGCTTGAGTCAGGTCTCAGATTTGTCTGTCTCCATCTTTCAGCTCTGGCTTTCTCTATACAGACAGCATTCTGCACTTTGTGTGGTCTACTCCAATCCTATCCACTTCATCTATCCTTAGCTTCAGCTCTCAGGCTCACAACATTAAGACAGTAAAAAATTAAATTCTTCTAGGATATAGCCAACACATGTCCTAGGATTAACTCTTTCTTATTGGACCAAATGAGTTCACAGTCTTATCAATGAAGAATTACTTATTACATTAAGCCTGGGTCTCACAGCCATCTCTGGCATGAGAACTATATTTAAAATCATATACAGAGAGAAACAGGGAACTGGTGCCCTGAAAAGAGAGACAAGAATGTAGGTAAGACAGAGAAAACAACTGTCCCATTATGGTCTGCCTCAGTTTCCCCTTGCTTGCAGGTAATATCTAAGAAAATGATTAAGAGAGTTGACCAATAGCTTGTGGCTACTATAGATTTTCCAACTACTCAATGTTTTGCAAAGACATGGATAACTCAAATAGTTCAGTTTATCTTCAGAATATTTAATTGTTACTTTTGGCAGGATTAGATATTTTCTATCTCACTTTTGCTCTGTTTAATATTTTAATTACCTTGCAATCCTAAACTCAATGATAACTAGCAACTAGGACGAGGAAGCATAGAATTAGGTGATATCAAGAAAACTGTACTTTAGTATTAAATTTTTGCATAAATAAGCCTCAAATCTAATAATTAATATTAAATACTCTTTCAATTGTATAAAAATAATACAACTCTAAAGAGTTTGGCTTCTCTATTATGACATGTAGTGATGTTAAGTTTTATTATTTCAAATACATGCAAAACAGAGACAAATAGAAAAATTTGGAAATTCAGCAGCTACTGTATGTCTGTTTATGTGAGTGTATTAGCCTGACCAAAGCAACACATACAAAAGGTATTAATGTGTAACAATTGTGGAAGAAAAAGTCCTAATATAATAATTTTTATGAGTTATAAATGTTTTTCTGCTGCTATAATTGATATCATTTTTGTGTACATGAAGACCTGATATCTATTTAAAACTACAGGATAGTTAAATTAAATATCCTATGCTGATATGTATTAAAATTTAAAATAAATTGTAGAAAAAGTTTGTCAGAGACATCCTAACACAGGGATCCAGAAAAATATACAACAAATGGAATAAATAAAGTTTGCTCATTCATTCATTCATTCATTCATGCCTTCACTCAATAAAGATTAATGAGCACCTGTCTAGGCCAGGCACTATACATATATAAGAAATTCATCAAGACTGAGATGTGTATAGTGCCTTCCCTGAAGAAGTTTATTTTCTAGTTGATTGTTACACTTTGATGAGTGCCTGCTATATGCTAAAGATTATGCTAAGCCCTGAGACACAGCAGATACCTTCAAACAACTGACGGTAAACAGACAATACTATTTTAGTGTGACTAAATTACAGGAAAAAGTTTGTGCAGGGCTCTTGTGGAACTAATCAGAGAAGCACCTGAAGCCTGGAATGATGGAATCATTTCCTGACAAAACTGAAGTCATAAAGAATGAGTAGGAATTTTCTAGGATAAGAAAAGGAATGCATTGTTCTAGATACTCAGGGTAACACCAAGAAGGAGCCACACATTAGCTCCCATTATTAGGCCATTTTCAAATGTTTAATATAACTGAGCCATGAATTGCAAAGGAAAGCTTTGAGAGAGGCATGACTGAGTGATATAAGCAGACATCAAACCACAGAAACCTTTGGAGCCAAAATAAAGGGTTTTATTTTGAAGCTATTGCAAGCCAGTGAGATTTTTAATCTGAATAGCATTTATATATGTGAAAGACCATGCTGACAATGGAAGTGTGGCTGAACTGAAAGCAAGAGAGTAGAAATAGGGATACTGTTATTTATTAGAAAGGTATATCAGTTATTCAACTGATAAATAATTGGAGTGGGAACTAAGCCAGTAACTAGGGAACAAAAATAAAGGGGGAAAAAATCAAGAAATATTCATGAATAAGAGTTGAATTGTAGGGGTGGAAAACAAGCAGAAGTTAATGGCTGTTTCTAGTTTTCTAGTATGATAGAGATAATGTTGTCCCTTTGTATGGCACTTAAAGAGCAATAAAGTGTCTTGCACATAGGAGCTAGGTAGAAAGTTAGAGGAAATACATCATTTACAATGAGAGAACAAGCTTTACTAGTGGCCAATTAGACTTGAAAGTTTTTCTGCCTTCTGATTTAATATTATTTTGTTAAAAGTACTGTATTCGTGGCATATTTTTTACTTCTTAAATGTGATGATCAAAGGAATGACTTTAATAAGTTAAATTCCACAAAATAGTATTAAACAATTTAATATATTTAGTCAAATCTAAATGACCTTGTCCAAGGTGTCTTTCCTTTCATTGATCTATTTAATTTTTAGTTCTTTGCCTTGAAGTTTTATTTCAGACGTGCACATGGGTACTTTGCTTTTTCCTCTGTGGCAATGACAACATTAGGACATGAAAGAAGACATTAGACATGAAAGAGGACAGGTAATAGTTTAAAGCCAATTTTATTTTCAAGTTCCCATTTGGTAGTCATTCTCCCTGACTGTTCCTGAACCACAGGAAAATGCTCAGGTGTGAGAGAGAGCACCTGCGAAAAATCTAATGAGGATGAATGAGGATGCATAGCTCATGGAACACATCCACCCTTCAATCTAGGCATGGCCTCAGCAGAATAGGAGCTAAGATTAGTCAGAAGTAAGCATACAAGATTATTTTTTCATTTTCAGGGCAAATAGTTGCTATTTTAGATTGTTTGAATATGTAGGTTCTCTTTCATGGCAGCCAGGAAAGACTGTAAATTCAATAATGGGTCTGAGAAAAAGTTATTGGGCCAGGAAGCATGGAAGTACAACTTCACCGTGCTTATTATTTCATTAACTACTGTATGAGTGTTCCTATTTCAAAATCAGATAACTTGAATATAATCCTGAGGATCACCTGGTTAGTTGTCTAGTCAGATAGTTGTTGCAGAGTAAAGTTCCATTCATGGTTCAATCAAGGAAACAATGAGAATATAGGGTCTGGGGTGCCACAGCAATTCCAGGTCATAACAACACATTTATTCAGAGAGTTGTATTAGAAGGAAGTAAGATGGAGGAAGGTATATGAAAAAGAAAAATCAAACTTAAATCAGGAGTTGATCATTGGGAATATCTCTCATTTGCACTGAGGATGTCTATCGCAGACATGCTTAATTTGATCAGGGACCATGGTATTTTGTCAGGTGGTAAAAACTTGATCAAACTGAGGAATTCTGGAAGTGGCTCAAAATACTTAAGAATCTATATTAAATGTCACCTTTGCTCTAAGAAAACATAATGTTCAAAACATTTTTTTTAACAATTTGCTGAGTTAAAAAATTTCCTATTTATGTTTTTAAATTTTTTTAGCTACTAAATTCTATGATGACTAACAAAGATTTCCTGTATCTTCTATTCATGAAAGTATGCAAATCTTTTACACCATACTTGGAGTGGCAAGTTCAATGTGATTATATCAGTGTGAGTTCTAGATAATATTAATTTTCAGCTGTGAATATGGTTAGACTACCTACAGCTCCATATCTGGAAAATGTTGCCTCTTTTCTTCTGTAATTAATCTGCTCTGTAAGTAGGCGCTCTCAAAGTTCATGCTGTCAGGAGGCTTTCCCAAATTACATTACCACAGGTAATAATCTTAGAGGAAGAAAGGAGTTTAAAATTTTCATGTTTAACTCAATGAATAAGCAGTTAGTAAATAGGGCTACTTTTCCAGACAAACCAAGTTTGTAATATTTGACATCCAGTAAAACTTAAATTTAATTACAAAATCAAGCTGAGTTTGCAGCTTTCCCTATTTTAGTGTTATAAATATAAGAACTTTTTTTTTGATTCAAGAATACTTTTCATGACATTGTTCCTTTCTATTACAAAGTTTTGCTGTTTGAAATTTAATTTCATCAGACCAATAAAATGATGGCCAGACACTTGGAAATATTTTAAATGGCAAAATAATAAAAAGTTTTAAATAAAGTATATTTGGACAACGTAATTATTATTCACACTTTGGACAATCTTACCCTCACAGAGTCAGGCTTTCTATAAGAATGTGGTTGTTTAAAGACAAAATGAAACAAGAAGTCAGTCTCTTTTTCAAAAGTGCTTAATGATATTGCCATACTTACTAGTTTAAGTTATTTAAAAAAATCAACTGTTCATTCTCCAATCAGTAAATTGTGGTGTTTCTGTGATTGTAGCTATCTTGCCTTTTTAAACATTTGTGATCATCCACAGAACCAAACACAAAAAATAATTAGTTAAGTAAAAAAAATTGTTCCGAGTAAATAATATATAATTTCTTTAAATTTTTCATTAACAATTTCTTCAGTCTTTTCATTACCTTTAGGTTACCTCATTTTGTTTATGTTTTAAGGCTTACTGACATCATTCACTTCTGAATTGAGATACTTGATATTGATCTCTATGCCTTGTAGATTATCTCTGCCTAGGGAGGAAGTTATTCTAAGGGTGATATATCTGGAATAAATAGTATTCTTGGCAGAAAAAAAAATATCTAAACCTGAGGAAGCTTTATTCTGTCTTGTTATGCTTAAAATGGTTGAACTGGGGAGAGCATAAGTTGGGTAGTTACAGTATATGAAGCTTTCTAAAGAGCCAAAGCACTTTGGACACGAGACACAAGAAAGAGAAAAAAAAATAATAAGGAAAGAAAAAGTAGTCATTTCAGTAGGTAAGTACTTGACATGGAAAAGACCTGATGTGAAGTGGCCAGAGCCTGAGTGGATTTTCAAAGTCATTTTCAATAAAGAAGGTGGCAAAGGGATTTTACAGTTTAAGAATATGAATGAGAACTCCTTTTTCAAAATTTATCGCACATCTCCTTGCTTCAGAATGAACCTCTTTTTCCCATCAGAAAATAATTATTTCTAGCTTCTGAATGAAGATATTGTTCTACATGCTTCTTTCTCCCTCCACATATGATGATGAAAATGTTCAGTCTTAAAAACAAAACATAGTCAAATAGTAAGTAATATTTCCACTTTTATATTTGGACATAATAAATAGATACATAAATAAACAAGTAAAAGGGTTAGCTATGCAATTCTGGGATGTGTTTCCTAATTCTCTATGAAAATATAAATATCATGTCATAACCCACAGTAATTGCTGCCAGGATGCCACAGATAGCCTACAATTTGGATAATTACATCATTTGGGCATGTGAGGGGTTTTTTAAATGTGCCTCCTCGTCTCTCCAACTAAACCTCATCCAGGAGGGTTTCTTACCACTCATGTGTGACGCGTGTCTGTTTGGTGCACTTTGGCAGCTTCCACTCTATTTGGGAAGCCTGATACGTTTGAGAAATTATACAAGAGCTTAACTTAGAGAGTCATAGCATTTCGATTAAGAAGGGGTGATAGAGATCACCCATCTCTGAACTCCCATTTTACAGAAGGGGTCATTTAGGCCTGGAGGATGTTCTAATGTTCCAACAGCATTATATGAATGCCAGGAGTGATGTTTTAATATTAAGAACTAAATTACAACACAGATATAGCACAGAAATATTAACCTAATTTCTTTGTTTTTCTTGGCCTGAATTTAGAGCAAAAGAAAAAAGAAAAAGAATTTGAAGTGATATTACTATTTATATGCACACCAAAGCAACTGAAATATACACAGACCTAAGAAGTGACACAGAAAGACTGAAAGGAGGATCACATGATTTACGTTAATGCTATAGGTAAATGGAAAAGGAAAATAGGAAATCTCAAACTATATTAAGAATATCAGGCCTCCTATTATAACATAGAACACCATCCCAACAAATCAAAGTATGTATTTCACTATAAACTATCCTTACCTCCATAAATAAATTCAATATTTTTCCCAAACATTTTATACACATAATAATTTTAATACTCTGGATACCATTTTAAGTTATTTCTATTACAGCATAGTCTCAAAGTGATAAAACTCTAAATTGTTACCATGTTTGATAAATTCACAATTTTTTAATTAAAATTTTATTTTGAGATAATTGCAGATCCACATGAAGTTATAACAAGATAAAGAGCAATCCCGTGCGTCCTTTACTCAGTTTCTAATCATGACAATGTCTTGCAAAATGACGGCATATTATTACAGCCAGGAGTTCTCCATTACAGTCAAGATACAGAACAGTTTCATGGCTGCCAAGATTTATTTTATTGTCCTTTTATAGCTATAGCCACCTCCTTCCTCTCCAGCATGTCTCTAATCACTGGCAATCACTACTCTGTTCTCCATTTCCATAATTTTTAAATTAAATTTTAACAAAAAGCATGGAGATAGAAATATTTCAAAGAAAAACTAAACTTCTAAAGTAGCAAATAGTATTTTATATTATCCCACTCTTAGTATGTGGAATTCATATTCTCCTAAATTTTTCTTTTAAGGTAGTTTTTAGACTATCTATCAATATAGATTTATCAATGGATATTTCTTATTAAATAAGACTTATTTATTGTTTACATTTTCTTGAAATTTCAAGAATTTAAGGGAAAATATGAAGAAGTACAAAAGCAGTAAGTTGGAACTTAGAAACTGGATCATCTTATTTCCCAGTGATGTGTCCTTGGAAAAATGAACTCTCTCTTTGGGACTATGTTTCCTCATGTAGAAAATTTCGAAGGTTGCAATGGTCCCTAAAGCACTTAAAATGCGTGATTCCATTTGTAGTAAGATGAAATAATTTATGGAGAAGGTATTTGAAAGTTTTTCTCTAAAAAGGCAGTATTTTTTTAAAAAAAATATAAAACAGCAGAGCCACATCGCAATAAATAAACATCAAATGTAACTGAGATGCAGCGGATTTGGCTTGCACCCACTAGTCACCACCACTGGAATTCAGACATGTGATATGTCTGCCAATTAGTGCGACAGCCCACCTATGATTAATCTAGTTGTGCAAAGGTGAAATCTCTAGGAAGACACTTCTTCTTATGAAAAGAGGGATAAACTGTTTTCATTTTAGTGCAAGTGAAGGGGTAGAAAATTTTAGAGCTTAAATGTTACTATGTATATCATTCACATTAATGTCTTGACACACCCATTTCTCCTCCCCCTTCCACCAACATGGATTAATATCTAGATCTAAGAGGAGAAACAGGGTTGTGACCAAAAATGTAAAGGGGCTATTTCACTAAAAATTATGTAAGACATTCATTCATTCATTCAAAAATAGTGTCTAATATATACCAGGCACTTTTCTACATGCTGGGAATACAGCAGTGAACCAAGAGGAAAATACTTTCCCTCTTGGAGCTAACATTCACAACATCATAAAAGCAGCCATATTTTAGTAGCCATGTGGGGGAGGAGTACCACTAAGGAAGGCAAAAAAAAAGACTTTTTTCCAATTCTATAGGGACACAAATTTACTTCGGTATTTTGGTAGACACTACCAAAGACAAGTCGGTTACTAGTGCCGTTGGCCATGGTGATTTGTTAGAAATTATATGACACCTTGTGGAAATATGGGCAATGTCAAGCAATAGTTCTTCATGAGCTCAACAATAAGCCAACACAATAAGTGCCTAACAAAGGGAATTTTAACCTCAGGGTGTAGCTGAAGTGACTCAGTGCCTCGTGAACCCAGCAGTGCCCATTAATCAGACTAGTAACATACTGTGAGGCTAAAGTAGAATTTTTAAGAAATTGGGTACTACCAGGTAACTGATGCATCTTGGAAATACACATAAAACATCCTTTAGGAACTCCTCAAACTATCTAGAGGTCCTTTTGGTGTTGCCACACTATTGGTAACCATAGCAAATCTCCTTATGTTACCTCTGACTTTAGCCAAAGCTATTATGAATAATTCTTGTGACTGTAAACATCCTTCCCACTACAGCTGCAGCACTTCTTGGCTTTCTGCTTCTGGGCCTTAGAGTTCCTGGGAGCTTGCTCAGCCTGTCTCCAGAACTTTGAAAGTGCTAACACTCCCACTGTAGTCTCTAACCAAGGAAGGATGTGAGTCAGTGGATAAACGTCCTAGCCTCTCAGCTTTCAGAGGAACCATTCTGAAGTGCATTCCACATGGCTCCTGAGAGGTTCCTCATCATAAAAGATTCCTAGTTGCCCAGCAGGGCAACTGATCAACAATGCATCCTATTCCCTATCTATTGCTTTTTCCTTATCTGTTTCTCCTTTTTCCTCCTCCCAACTTCCAGAGAGCATTTTGCAATAAACACTATTGGCTCTGGGGAACCTCAGTGAAGTTTAGAATTCCTCATTAGAAGGTAGGTAAAAGAAGAGTCAATAAAATACTAGTTGTACGTATATGAACTGGGTCCATCAATGCTCTAGCTTCAAACCATAGCAATTTAGGAATCCCAATAAGCAATAAAGCACTATTTCTGTTCTTATCTACTTTGAATGAAGAAAAGAGGTGTAAATTATGGGTGAATTAGTAATTACGAAGCAAGGTTGGTTATAATATACAGTTAATTCGATCATACATAATATTTCCCTGTAAGTTGGTTATCTAACACAAACCATTTTCTTGATTATAAAACCATCTATGGAAGGAGTTCAACTAACAAAGGTGGCAAATGTTGCCTGAATTTAGAACTGATGGTAAAGCTCTTGGAATTCACTAACCACATTTTTATTGAGTATAAGCTATATGCTACGAACAAGAAGAACAAAATGTAACATGTTTCCTATATTGTATAAGGTAAAAACTTATGTCGTATATGTGAAAATATCAATAAGGTAAGCTAGCAGTAATATATCATATAAAGAATATAACTAGACATTTGGAAGGTCAAAAATGGGAAAGTTTAGCTTTAATATTCAAAGAAGGAATCATTTGTGATAGATATTTGTTGTTGGAGAGAATACTGGCATGCAGAACTGCTGTAGGCATGCAAAGTGGTCTGAATAAAAGTACCAAGTTACAGTGAATCCTCAGGAAATGGTGAATTAGTCAGATTAACTGGAGTAATATACTTGTTTGGAAATGATTAGAAATGTTGTTTGGGGTGAGATTCTGAAACCCTTAAAAAATTTTGGATGTATTATTTTATTCCAAAAGCAATGTAATACCATTAAATAGATTTTGATCAGACTAATTTTATTCTTAGATTTTATCTCTACATAGCTAGCCCTAGGGTCAACAGGAAGAGTGGTTTCAAATCAGAAGGAATTTTTTGTTATGGGAATCACTAGAGAAACAGTACAAGGAATAGGCAGGAAATAATGAAAGCCTAACCTTGGCCTGAAAATTGAAAATAAAGAGTAGCAACTGTTGTGTGAGTATAGGAGAATAGATCCATGGTGGAGGCCAGGCAACCTTGCACATCTCTACATAAGCCAGACGTAGTCAGGGCTTAACCATCTTCTGATCCAAGTCTGGATGTAATGTCTCATGATCATCCTTGGCACATGGTGGCAGCAATATATGTCACCTCCCTGTCTCACAGAGGCTATCTTGTGGAAGGATGCCACCAGGATATTTCCCTTCCAATTCCCTTCCCTTTCTGTCACATCCCTCATTTGAGTATAAAACTGCTTGGCTGTAATCTAGAGCTGACTATTCAACGATAAAATGACCCACTGCTCATTTGTCATCTGGCTTATCCGATTCAGTGTCATTCTGTGGGACTAGGGATGCAGGAAGCTGACACAATGCTGGTCTTGCTTTTCTGTATATAGAATAAACTGTTTAATTCCATTTCTAAAAAAGGAACCAAGAGGATGAAGTCATTCTCAAAGAAATGTGGAGTTAATAATTTATGAGAATGGAGCAAGTTGATGATGGAAATGACTCAAGATTGAGGATTATCAAACTGGAAAGTATGGTACAATTTTTGGTGTTACTTGTGTGGAACAGAAAAAATAGCTACTTATGTCTCCCAGCTCAGAAAATTGATGTGGACATTCTGCAGTGTATAGATGTCTAAAAGATTGAGTGATGGGGGAGGGGAACCCAATTACTAAAGATTATCTCGAAGATCAAGAAAAGTTTAGTCAGAGTGTAAAAGAGGAAGATGTGGAAATAAGGGAATTTAAGAATAAAAACTGCAAGATGAGAAAAACTAAATGGTGAGCTTCAAGAACCTATTGGATATCTCAGTTATCACTTTATCCCCATGCATACTACAAAGTAGATGATCAATATATAGTTGAGAAATCATACATTAGAGATTTTATGATTCTTACACAAAGGGTACATACTCAAATACTTTCGTAATCACTGTTTGTATTTTGTCACCCTATTCCCTCTTAACACACACACAGAAAGCAAAACTGTTGCCTTTTTTGTTATAACATATTTTGTGTACCTTGATAGATCCATTAAACACTCAGTAATGAAATTAAGTGTATATAATATTAATACAATGAACTTTTATACTATCAATATAAATGCACTTAAATCAGTTATCAGTAATGGCTGCTATAGGCAGAGAGCTTTTTGTGATCTTTGTTTTTCATAATTAATAACAATTTTAATTAGGTTTAGAAAAACCTTTAAACCATATTATTCCAACATTCATCAATATTGTATGTTTGTGAACACTGTCAAGCATTTGCTGAGCAATACTCATCGTTACTACCGTTAGCAATAGAGAACATAAACTCTTCACTAAGTAAAATTACTTTTATGATTCTTTCTTGTGAGTAATTAAAAATGAGTTTCAGATTTTATTTTTACTAAAATATTTAATATATATTAATTATTATCTCTGACTTCTAAACATGTCACCATGTGTCTAGGCAGTTGATGCCTTTCCAAAGAAGCTTTATATTCAAGTGCTAAAGTGAAAACAATGAGAAGCCAGTACAAAGTCTGCAATGTGACAATGCAATGTGGTGTATGGGAGGACTTCCAGGAAAAAGCCATTCATTCTTTCAGCAAGGCAAAAGCTGAAAGTCGGTTTTTCTCACTGACAGTAGATCAGCATAATCAAAGTAAGTCCTCTTTGGAGAGTTGTGAACATAATGGAAAAGAAGTCATATATTTACCATGCTGTAATAGAATATTTTGTAATAACACTCATTTTGAAGCATTGCCAAGGTTTTTGTAAGAAGTAATGGAAATGCTGTATTCGTATGAATAAGAAACGATGATTCTCTCCCGCAATGAAATGAATGATAGATTTCTTTATTACCATTGCCAGAAAATTTATAATGACAAGTATACCCATATAATTCATGGTATGACAGAGCATTGCATTGTCTTGTCAAATAAGGGAGCATTTTAATTTAAGATAAATTGTACTTCATGAGCTGTTATAGTCTTCAAAGATCATTGATCAAAGTTCTAATCATTAAGATTGATTTTTAGAAAGTTAAAAATGAGTTTTGAAATATTCTGATCATAAAAAAAAGTTTTAACTTGTAGCTATGTTTTTAAGATTATAACCTGGAGAATTAAGAAAAGTGAGATTCTTTACGGAAAGAAGTTTTTTATGGTAACCTTAGTTTCTAAAGACTAAGGATGCCTCACGCTTTCCTTAATTTATGGGAGAAAAATAATTTTGACATGCTCCACTTAGCAAGAATTGTACACGAAAATTATGGTATTTGTGGAAATATTTTAACCACTTCTTTTGCCTGAATCATGTAATGGATGCTATTAATAGAAGTAATTCATTGAATAATCTCACTTTGATTCAATAGGTTTGAATCAGCAAAGTCTGGATTAAAATAACAATGATATGCTGAAATAGATCAATTTTCATGTCTTTTTTCTATAAGAACATTGCAAAGAGATATTCCATCACAAACAGTATCTTACAACTAGCTACACTTACTTTGTAACAAATTTCATTTCAGCTTTTAAATATTTATTGGGTAATAGGCAGGAATATATAGTTTAAAGTTCTAAAAATTCAATTTGAGAACCATACTAAGATCAATAAATTAACAAAAAAGAAAATTTTGATAAAATTTTATCTTTTAAACTACCCAGCTCTTACATTAAAAAAAATGAAAGTATTAGTGTATATTTAAAGTTCTTATTTGACAATGTTGATTTTTACCACTTATGTGCACATTTTGATATAAAAATTGAGAGAAATATATATTCTTTAAGATATCAAATAATTTTAGACGATACAAATGATCTTGAATACAATTGGGTGTTTTGTGGCATTGATAATGATAACAAGAAGCTATAAGTCAAAGTAGAAAGAGCAATATTATGACAGATAATAAGTATGAAGAGTAAATTATGAATTATACTTACTGAATGTAATCATAAAGTATTGGGGAATATATTATGGATCAAGATATATACTTTATTAGTATTCTTACTCTTTGTCTAAATTTCAAAACCTCCACCTGTCAAATAAGTAAAAGTTAAATTTAAACCATTTTAAATTATAGTAGACAAAATATTTGATGATATAGATTTATAAATATTTCCTCAAATATTGTGATATAATGTACAGGATCCATTATCATCCAAAAATTTGGGTTAACAATTTTAAAGCTCATCATTATAAGAGAATGAGTTGTTTTATGTAATCTATCAGAGATATATATTGTCAGCCTTTAATGACTGCCATAGTCTTTTGGAAATAATCACTAGCACAATATACCTCCAACATTTTATTGACGATTTGTACATCAATGTAAATGACACCTAATGCTACTGAGAGTAACTTTCAGGAAATTGAAGCATGATAGATTTGTTAAGAGGAATAACAGTCTCAACAATGCGATGACAAAATCCGCAGAACCTGGGAATATGTTAGGTTACCTGGCGAAGGGGAATTAAGGTAGCTAATCAATTTCTCTTGAAATAGAAAGGTTATTTTAGAATATCAAGTTGGGCCCAATGTAATCACAAGGGTCTTCAAAAGTAAAAGTAGAGGCAAAAGAAGAATCAGGGTCAGAGGGATGTAATGTGAAAAGGACTCAACTGGTGATTGCTGGTTTTGAGAATGGAAGTGACCCAGCAGCTAAGGAATATGGGTAGCTTCTAGAAAAGACAACGAAATGGATTTTCCCCTTGAGCCTCCAGAAAGGAACATAAACTTGGTTACACCTTGATTTCAGACCAATGAGACCTGTATCAAATTTCTGACCTATAGAAGTATAAGATAATAAATGTGTTTTATTTTAGGCCACTAAATTTCTGGTAATTTACAGTAACAAAAGAAAACTAGTACAGTAGTTATATATAAACCAGCACAAATAGTCTCTTAATTCATGCTTTTTCCTTTTCTCTCTTTCTTTTTTTAATATTAATGCCTCATGAACATCATAATTTCTCAAGATATTTTTTGAGGCTCTTAATCATTGTTAATGTACACACATGTACATGTATGCAGAAATATATACATACATGCAGATATATATATTTGTTATATTGTTATATATGTGTGTATGAGTGTCCGTGTTTGTATTTCAAAGGTTAATTTGTACTTCCTTCTTTTAGGTTGCCTGTGGGAAAGTTGAATTTAGCAGACAGCAGCCATTCTGAGACTGAGAAAGTTGTAGTGAAAACTGAACGTTAAATTTAATTCTTTTTTGTGATATTCACAAATGCATACACGTGTAAATGGAGAAAGAAAGTGAGAAGGGAGGACTTAAATGTCACTCAAGTGCTGAGGATTAAGAATGAGTAAAATCCTATAAAGTACTCAAGTCTTGAAAGGGAAGTAGATAATTAAATAAAACAAATATAATACAAAATGAGCCATTGTATTATATTCAAAGTAAAATTATCACTAAACATATCTAAGGGTAGTAGGACAGGGGAAAGATACAGAGTTTTCTAGACATGCCTGGGCATGATTTTTACAAAGAATCTGGATTGTTCTCCATTTGTAGCTTACTAGTTGTGTGATCTAAAGAAAATGATGCAATCTCTCAGAATTATTTCTTATTTCTTTGGAATAAAAATAGAAAAAAATGGCATAAACTCTGGGTTTTAATTTTTGCCCTATTATTAATTATTGAGGTGATATAAGGTAAGTATTCACATCTGTAGAGTCATTTCTTTATTAATAAAATGAAGGAGTTTGATTAGGTGAGCTCTAAGGTCTCTTTTTGTGCTATTATTCAGTAAGTCTATGATTTAATTATATATCTGACATAAATAAGCCCCATTTGTTAGTAGGAGCAGAGCTTCCTATCCCTCCATCTCACCTTCTCCACTCCTTACCAAAATACACGTTCACACGCTTTTCCATTGCCCAAGGTCATGGCCTTCTTAGGACCATAGACAGAGACAGATTTATCGTGCAGATTCTCAGATGTTTTTGTTGAGCTGCTGGATATCCTAGAAGTGTGGTCCCTTAAATTGGGGGCCAAACAAAGTTAAATCAAATTGTACTTGAGAGTTCTCCTTTCTAGGGCTCCCTGTTTCTCCAATGTCTCTAAATTTGTCCAGAGTGTAATTAGTCATATTAATAAACAATGAAACCCACAGAAACACATAAAGGCAAACTAGAATGATTTCATATGGATAGTCTAAAAATATACCATTGAAACACAAAGCAAACATACATTTGTTTTAAGCAGTAAAAAAAAAAAAAATTCAAAGCACAATGCTAGATCTCCTAAATATCCCCTGGGAAATTATGCAAATCTTAATTTTCACTGTTTAACACTTTATGGAACCACTAGCACATCTTTATTTTGTTAAATAAGTGTGCACAATGAAAACAGTCCTCCTCACCCTCTGTAGAGGCTGAATATTGACCACCCAAAGATATCAGGCTCTTACTCCCAGAACCTTAAATGATACCTTATAAAGAGAAAAAGTCTTTGCAGATGAGTTTAAGGATCTTGACATAGGAAAGTCATCCTGGATTATCTGGATGGTGCTAAATCCAATTACAAGTGTCCTTATAAGAAAGAAACAGACACACAGAAGAGAAGGCAATGTGATCACAAAGACACAGATTGAAGTGATATGACCACAAGCAAAGGAATGTTGACAGCCACTCTAAGCTGGAAGAGGTAAGGAACAAATTGTCTGCTATATGTTTGGAGAAAGAGTGCAGCCCTGCTGATATGTTGATTTCCGCCCTTGAAACTGATGCTGAACCTCTAGCCTTCAGAACTGTGGGAGAATAAGTTCTGCTGTTACTGCAGCCACAGGAAACTATTCTACCTCCCAGAAGAGCTCTGCACACTTTTACTATATTTAGCAAACTTATTCTCTTAGGATACTTGTAGATGACAATTTGTAATACAAGTACTGAAGTTATACTTAAAATTGGAAAAAGATGGCTTAATAGTAATTTACCATTTAACAATAATAGAATAATAATTATGTTTGCTTTCAGAAGATGCTTACATATTATTGATCCCAATTTTCCTGGTTTATAAATTATTACTAGTACTTCTGTAATTTTTTAGTAGGTTTTTCTAGAACTTCAGGCTAATGAGGTAAGGCTATAACATTTAGGGCCATGAAAATACTTTATATGATACCATAATGACGGATACATGTTATTATTCATTTGTCTAAACATTTAACATTTAATATTATCACATAGTAGATAGGTGCCATAACAGATTTCTTTATGTATAAATTAGCTATATTTTTTAAGAATAGGGAGTAAGAAATGGACAATTTATAATTACTTTCCAAACTATAATTGTAAAATCATTTTGAATAATGCAAGTATGATGATAATAGCTTTAAACACTTATAGAAAAAATTACCCCAGTGCAGTTACTCAGACAACCGTCTCTTTATTTCTATAAACTTTTAATTCCAGCATAGTTTTAGAGATACAGAAAAATGGCAAATTTAGTATAGTGTGTTCCGATATAACCCACATCCAGTTTCCCCTGTTATTAACATCTTCCATTATAATGCTACATTGGTCACAATTAATGAACCAATATTGACATACTGTTTTCAAATAAAGTCCAAATTTTATTGACATTTCCTTATTTTTTACCTAATGTCTGCCTAATTACTAAAAATTAATGCTAAGGAAAATTAAAGAATATATAAATAAATGGATCGATATTTGAATTCATGAATTGGAAGACTCAATATTGTTAGGATGCGAAGTCTTAATCTATTGATTCAATGCACTCTTGAACAAAACCCCAGTTAGCTATTTTGTAAATATGACAAATTAATTTTAAAGTTTATATGGAAAGGCAAAATACCTAGCATAGCCAACACAATATTGAACAAGAAAATATTAGAGGTCTCACACGACCTGACTTAAAGTTTTACTATAAATGTACAGTAATCAAGATGGTGTGGTATGACCAATGAATAGACACCTAGATCAATGGAGCAACATTGAAAGCCTAGAAATAGACCCACACAAATATAAACAAGTGATTTTTGAAAAAGATGCAAAGGAGCAAGGAGAAACTTTACAACAAATGGTGGGGGAACAACTGAACATCCACCAGCAAAAAAAAAAAGAAGAGGATAAAGACTTTACGTCTTCCACAAAAATTAAATCAAAGCGAATTATAGATTTATATGTAAAATAAAAAAAAATGTTAGAACAAAACTAGAGAAAGTCTATATGACCTCGGGTTTGGTGTTGAGTTTTAGACATAACACCAAAAGCACAATCCATAATAGAAATTTTTGCTAAATTCGATCTTACTAATTTTATTGATTTTCACTTCTAATAGTTATTCATAATCTTATCTATTTTCAATAGATATAACATAAATTTTATGCAGTGTGTGTCCTGGGTTTCCACTATTAGTATATATTTTTCTATATTGTTATATAGCCTTTATGGGCTTGATGTCATTTTTAAAAAGTGTTCACATAATTTAACTACTTTTAAATTCAAATGTAGAAAAAATATGTAACAACTGCTAGACCAAAATATGATTAATATCCTATGTGTAAATAGATAAGACTCAGGAGAACTGTAATCATAAAATTGAGGTAATTTTGATAGTACTTTGAGTGAAAAGTGTATAGCATATCCAACTCTAGTACATATGATTAGTTCAAAATTTATTACTGCAACTCTCTTGTTACATCTGTTATCAAATACTGATTAGAAGGACACTATTGTAAGACTAAGATGGTTGAAAGTGTTTCCTTAGAGAACTAAGGTAACTGAAATCACAGATGTAAACACAAAAGTGGTGCTGGGTGCTGTTTTGTGCTACACAGAGGTTTTGTCCCAGGAGAAAAATGATGAGACTGTAAACATCTGTTGGCTTTTAGGGATGATTCCAAATGTGTGTCACGTGAAACACTCACTTGAAATCTAGTGGCAGGGTGGCCTCCTTGTGAAGAGCATGGGGTGCTCATAATACTTGGGGTCAAATCCAAGTTTGCCACTTGCAACCTGGGTGATATTCTTTCTGTGTCTCAATTTCTTCATCTTCAAAATGGGAATAATGCAGCACCTCTTTCAAGAGAATGCTTTGGACACCATAAAAGAATGTGTGTTGTGCAGGCAATAAACATTAACTACTATAGCCATCCTTATTACCATCTGTAAGATATTTATATGTAATATATAGTAGTACATCCAAAGTTCAAATACCTAAACATGTGAATTTTAAAAATCCAAAATTTATTAATTTATGGTCCTCTAAAAATAAAAAGAGGGGCTAGCCTGGTGGTGCAGTGGTTATGTTCACACGTTCTGCTTTGGTGGCCCAGGGTTCGCCAGTTGGGATCCTGGGTGCAGACATGGCATGACTTAAGCCATGCTGTGGTAGGCGTCCCGTATACAAAGTAGAGAAAGATGGGCAAGGATGTTAGCTCAGGGCCAGTCTTCCTCAACAAAAAGACGAGGACTGGCAGTAGATGTTAGCTCAGGGCTAATCTTCCAAAAAAATAAATAAATAAATAAATAAAATAAAAAGAGCACCTCATTTCACACATGCACACACGTACGCAGACACATATCATTAAAAAGCAAAATCTAAATTGATATGATTCCAAATAAATTAGCACTTTCTGTTGCTCTCTAAGAGCTACGTACAGTATAATAAAGCTATGTGCATAAATTGGTGGATAACAAGATTACAGCATTTTCCAGAAAATAATTCTACTTTCTAAAATTCTTGTATTACTAAATTAGAATTTTGGTGACATACCTATATGATCTGCCATTGAAGACAATATTTTAAACATAAGCATATCCCAAGTTTTGTTCTTCATGATTTTTTAAAAATGTTTTATTAAGACTATTTTTTAGAGCAGTTTAAGGTTCACAGCAAAATTGAGGGAGATTTCCCTCATACAGTCAGCCCTCCATATCTGTAGGTTCTGTATCTGTGGATTCCATATTCACGAATTCCACTTCTACAGATTCAACCAACTGTGGATAAAAAGACCTATACTGGTTGGATCTATACTGAACAAGTACAGACTTTCTTTTCCTTCTGTAAACAACACAGTATAACAACTGTTTACATAGCATTTACATTTCATTAGGTATTATAAGTAATATAGAGATAATTTAAAGTATATGGGAGGATGTGTTTAGGTTATATGCAAATACTATGCCATTTTATATAAGAGACTTGAGCATCTACAGATTTTAGTATCCAATCCCCCTTGGATACTGAGGGATGGCTGTACCCCCTGACCTCACACATGCATATTCCCCCCATTATCAACATCCCCCATCAGAGGGTTCATTTGTTACAACTTATGAACCAACACTGACACATGATAATCACCCAATGTCCACAGTTTACATTGCAGTTCACTTTTGGTCTTGTACATTCTGTGGGTTTGGACAAATGTATAATAACATGTATCCATCATTATAGTATCATATAGAGTATTTTCATGGCCCTAAGTCTTCTGTGCTCTGCCTGTTCATCCATCCCCCTAATCCAATCCGTGGCAACCACTGGTCTTCTCACTGTCTCCATAGTTTTGCCTTCTCCAGAATGCCATATAGTCGGGATCATAAAGTATGTACCCTTTTCAGATTGGCTTCTTTCACTTAGTAATATACATTTAAACTTCCACCATGTCTTTTTATGGTTTGAAAGCTTATTTCTTTTTAGAGCTGAATAAAATTTCATTGTCTGGTTGTACCACAGTTTGTTTATTCATCTGCTTGAGGACATTTTGGTGGCTTCCAAGTTTTGGCAATTATGAATAAAGCTGTGTGCAGGTTTTTATGTGAACATAAGTTTTAAACTCCTTTGGGTAAATATAAAGGAATGTGATTGCTGGATGGCATGGTAAGAGTATGCTTAGTTTTATTAAAAACTACCAAACTCTCTTCTACACCATTTTACAATCTCACCAGTAATGAAAGAGTGTTCCTGTTTCTCCACCTCATCCCCCGCATTCAGTGTTCTCAGTGTTCTGGGTTTGAGTCATTCGAATTGGTGTGCAGTAGTATTTCATTGTTGTTTTAAATTGTATTTCCCTGATAACATACGATGTGCAGCATCTTTTCATATGCTGATTTTCCATCTCTGTATCTTTTGTTGTTGAATTTCTCTCTTAAACTGGTCAAGTTGTTACAGGATAAATACTATAGACTGGGTTGCTTAAACAACAAACATTTATTTCTCACAATTTTGGACACTGGGAAGTCCAAGATCAAGGCACTAGACGATTTGATGTCTAGAGAGGGCCCATTTGCTGGTTAACAGACAGTTGTCTTCTCACTGTGTCACATGGTAGGATGGAGGAGGGTGTCCTCTGGGGACTCTCTTACAAAGGCACTAATCCCACTCATGTGGACTCTGCTATCATGGCCTAATCATCTTCCAAAAGCCCCATCTCCAAATACCATCACACTGGGGATTAGGTTTCAACATATGAATTTTGAGGGACCCATTCAATCTACAGCAGTGTTTTTTAAAGTCTTTGGCTCATTTTTTAATCAGCTTGTTTGTTTTCTTAGTGAGTTTTTAAGAGTTCTTTGTATATTTTGGACCACAGACCTTTATCAGATGTGTCTTTTGCAAATATTTTCTCCCACTCTGTGGCTTGTCTTCTCAGTCTCTTAACATTGTCTTTTTTTTATTGAGTTAATGATAGCTTACAATCTTGTGAAATTTCAGTTGTACATTAATTTTTGTCATTCGTGTTGTAGGTGCACCACTTCACCCTTTGTGCCCACCCCCTACCCCACCTTTCCCCTGGTATCCACTAAACTGTTCTTAGTCCACATTTTTAAATTCCTCATATGAGTGGAGTCATACACAGATTATCCTTCTCTAGCTGGCTTATTTCACTTAACATAATTGCCTCAAGGTCCACCCACGTTATTGCAAATGGAATGATTTTGTTCTGTTTTGCAGCTGAGTAGTATTCCATTGTATATATATACCACATCTTTATCCATTCATCTGTTGATGGGCACTTAGGTTGCTTCCATGTCTTGGCTATTGTAAATAATGCTCCAATGAACATTGGGGTACATAGGACTTTTGGGATTGCTGACTTTAAGCTCTTTGGATAAATACCCAGTAGTGGGATGGCTGGATCATATGGTAGTTCTATTTTTAATTTTTTGAGGCATCTCCATACTGTTTTCCCTAGTGGCTGCACCAGTTTGCATTCCTACCAGCAGTGTATGAGGGTTCCGTTTTCTCCACAACCTCTCCAACATTTTTTACTATTAGTTTTAGATATTTCTGTCATTCTAATGGGTGTAAGGTGATATCTTAGTGTAGTTTTGATTTGCATTTCCCTGATGATCAGCGATGATGAGCATCTTTTCATGTGCCTATTGGCCATCAGTATATCTTGTTTGGAGAAATGTCTGTTCATGTCTCCAGCCCATTTTTTGATCGGGTTGTTTGAGTTTTTGTTGTTGAGTGTTAGAGTTCTTTATATATTATGGATATTAAGCCTTTGTCAGATATATGACTTCCAAATATTTTTTCCCTGTTAGTGGGTTGTTTTTTTTGTTTCAATCCTGTTTTCATTTGCCTTGAAGAAGCTCTTTAGTCTGATGAAGTCCCATTTGTTTATTCTTTCTATTGTTTCCCTTCTCTGAGAAGGCATGGTGTCTGAAAAGATCCTTTTAATACTGATGCCAAAGAGTGTACTGCCTATGTTTTCTTCCAGAAGCCTTATGGTTTCCGGTCTCACCTTTAGGTCTTTGATCCATTTTGAGTTTATTTTGGTGAATGGTGAAAAAGAATGGTCAATTTTCATTCTTTTACATGTGGCTTTCCAGTTTTCCCAGCACCATTTGTTGAAAAGACTTTCTTTTCTCCATTGTATGCCCTTAGCTCCTTTGTGGATGATAAGCTGTCCATAGATGTGTGGTTTTATTTCTGGGCTTTCAATTCTGTTCCATTGATCTGTGCACCTGTTTTTGTACCAGTACCATGCTGTTTTGATTACTGTAGCTTTGTAGCAAGTTTTGAAGTCAGGGATTGTGATGGCTTCCGTTTTGTTCTGTTTCTCAGGATTGCTTTAGCAATTCGGGGTCTTTTTTTGCCCCATATGAATTTTAGGATTCTTTGTTCTAATTCTGTAAAGAATGTCATTGGGATTCTGATTGGGATGGCGTTGAATCTGTAGATTGCTTTAGGTAGAACGGACATTCTAACTATGTTTATTCTTCCAATCCATGTACATGGAATGTCTTTCCATCTCCTTATGTCGTCATCCAATTCTCTCAGAAAGGCCTTGTAATTTTCATTATATAGGTCCTTCACTTCCTTAGTTAAATTTACCCCAAAGTATTTTATTCTTTTTGTTGCAATTGTGAATGCTATTGTGTTCTTGAGTTCTTTTTCTGTTAGTTCGTTATTAGAGGATAGAAATGCTACTGATTTATGCAAATTGATTTTGTACCCTGCAACTTTGCTGTAGTTGTTGATTACTTCTAAGAGTTTTCCAATGGATTCTTTGGGGTTTTCTATAGATATAAGATCATGTCATCTGCAAACGGCGAGAGTTTCATTTCTTCCCTCCCTATTTGGATTCCTTTTATTCCTTTTTCTTGCCTGATTGCTCTGGCCAGGACCTCCAGTACTATGTTCAATAAGAGTGGTGATAGAGGGCCTCCTTGTCTCATTCCTGTTTTCAGGGGGATGGCGTTCAGTTTTTGCCCATTGAGTATGATGTTGGCTATGGGTTTGTCATATACGGCCTTTATTATGTTTAGGTAGTTTCCTTCTATGCCCATTTTGTTCACAGTTTTTATCATAAATGGCTGTTGGAGCTTGTCAAAGGCCTTCTCTGCATCTATTGAGATGATCATGTGGTTTTTATTCCTCAGTTCGCTGATGTGGTGTATCACGTTGATTGATTTGTGGATGTTGAACCATCCCTGTGTCCCTGGTATGAATCCCACCTGATCATGATGTATGATCCTTTTGATGAATTGCTGAATTCTGGTGGCCAAAATTTTGTTTAGAATTTTTGCATCTATATTCATCAGTGATATTGGCCTGTAGTTCTCTTTTTTCGTGGTGTCCTTGTCAGGTTTTGGTATCAGTGTGATGTTGGCCTCATAGAATGTGTTAGGAAGTGTTCCATCTTCCCTAATTTTTTGGAATAGCTTGAAAAGGATAGGTATTAAATCCTCTCTGAAAGTTTGGTAGAATTCCCCAGGAAAGCCATCTGGTCCTGGGGTTTTATTCTTTGGGATGTTTTTGATTGCTGTTTCAATCTCTTTCCTTGTGATTGGTCTGTTCAAATTGTCTGCCTCTTCTTGAGTGAGCTTCGGGAGATTGTAGGAGTCCAAGAATTTATCCATTTCCTCTAGGTTATCCATTCTGTTGGCATATAGTTTTTCATAGTATTCCCTTATAATCTGTTGTATTTCTGCAGAGTCTGTTGTTATTTCTCCTCTTTCATTTCTGATTTTGTTTATTTGAGCTTTCTCCCTTTTCTTCTTTGTAAGTCTGGCTAGTGGTTTGTCAATTTTATTTATCTTCTCAAAGAACTAGCTCTTTGTTTCATTGATCCTTTCTACTGCTTTTTTCATTTCAGTAGTATTTATTTCTGCTCTGATTTTTATTATCTCTCCTTCTGCTGACATTGGGCTTCATTTGTTCTTTTTTCTCTAGTTCAGTAGGTGTAGTTTAAGATTGTTTATTCGGGATTTTTCTTGTTTGTTAAGATGTGCCTGTATTGCGATGAATTTTCCTCTTAATACAGCTTTTGCTGTATCCCATATGAGTTGGTATGGCATGCTATCATTTTCATTTGTTTCCTGGTATTTTTTTATTTCTTCTTTAATTTCTTCAATGATCCATTGCTTGTTCAGTAGTGTGTTGTTTAGTCTCCACATCTTTGTGCCTTTCTCAGCTTTTTTATTGTAATTAATTTCTAGCCTTATAGCATTATGATCAGAGAAGATGCTTGTTATTATTTCAATTTTTTTTAAATTTGTAGAGGCTTGCCTTGTTTCCCAACATATGGTCTATCCTTGAGAATGTTCCATGTGCACTTGAGAAGAATGTGTATTTAGCTGTTTTAGGGTGAAGTGATCTATATATGTCTATTAAGTCCAATTGTTTTAGTTTTTCATTTAGCTCCACTATTTCCTTGTTGATTTTCTGTCTGGATGATCTGTCAATTGATGTGAGTGGGGTGTTGAGGTCCCCTACTATTATTGTGTTGTTTTTAACATCTTCCTTTAGGTCTGTTAATAGTCACTTTATGAATCTTGGTGCTCCTGTGTTGGGTGCATAGAGATTTATAAGCATTATTTCTTCTTGATGAAGTGTCCCTTTGATCATCATATATTGTCCCTCTGTGTCTCTCTTTACCTGTCTTATTTTGTCTGATATAAGAATTGCAACACCTGCTTTTTTTTTGCTTGCTATTAGCTTGAAGTATTGTCCTCCACCCCTTCACTCTGAGCCTGTGTTTGTCCTTGGGGCTGAGGTGTGTTTCCCGGAGGCAACAAATTGTTGGATCTTGTTCTTTAATCCATTTTGCCACTCTGTGTCTTTTTATTGGAGCGTTCAATCCGTTTACATTGAGAGTGATTATTGATGCATGTGGACTTAATGTTGTCAATCTGTCACTCATTATCTTGTTTTCCTGCATTTCTTTTCCTGTGTGCTTTAGCCTACCCATATAATACTGCAATTTCTTATGCTGGGTATCTTAGATTTTTCCTTATTTATGATTTGTTACTCTGTTCTGTATTTTATTTTAGTGTCTACCCTGAAGTTTGTATTTAGAATCTTGTGTATAATATAGTCTATTCTCTGGTGGTCTCTTACTTACTTGGCCAATACTGATTTAGACCCTTTGCTCTTCCCCTCCTAAATAATTATTTTCATTTCTTATTCCAACTCGTGTTATGAATTTGTAGTTAGAGTGATAAGATAGTCCTTGCTTTGGTAGTTTCCTTACCTTTACCCCAATGCTATAGTTGAATATTTGCTATCCTGTTCTGGTTCTATCCATCAGTCTCCCTAGTCTGTGGATTGTGACCCCTTTCTCCCTTTTTTCTTTTTTCAGGTATGAGAGCCTTCTTAAGGATTTCTTGTAGTGGAGGGCTTTTAGTTACAAATTACCTTAACTTTTGTTTGTCTGGAAAAGATTTAATTTCTCCCTCATATCTGAAGGAAATTCTTGCTGGATAGAGTATTCTTGGCTGAAGATTTTTATCTTTTAAAGCTTTGAATATGTCACTCCATTCTCTCCTAGCTTCTAAGGTTTCTGTAGAGAACTCCGCTGAAAGTCTGATAGGAGCTCCTTTGTAGGTTATTCTCTTCTTTTTTCTTACTTCCCTGAGTATTCTTTCTTTATCTTTCCTTCTTGCCAATTGTACCACTATGTGCCTTGCAGTAGGTCTTTCCACATTGACAAATCCAGGAGATCTGAAAGCTTCCTCTACACACATTTCTCCGTCAATCCCTAGATTTGGGAAGTTCTCTTCAATAATTTTGTTAAGCACACTTTCTGCTCCATTTTCCTTTTCCATGTTCTTGGGAATTCCTATGATCCTTAAGTTCTTACTCCTCCTTGAATCCACTATCTCTCAGAGATTTTCCTCACTTTTTTTAATTCTTAGTTCTCTTTCTTCCTTGTCTGGAGCATTCAGCCTGTCTATCTTCAATTATGTTAATTTTCTCCTCTATGGTGTCTACACGGGCATTCAGGGAATCCATATTCTGTTTTATCTGGTCCATTGTGTTTTTCATCTCTAGTAATTCTGTTTGATTCTTCTTTATAATTTCAATCTCTTTTGTGAAGTAACTCCAGAACTCATTGGCTTGTTTCTCTATCTTTCTCTCTATCTCATTGAGTTTTTTGATTATAGCTGCTCTGAACTCATTATCACTTAGTTTACCTAATTCCAAGTCCTCAGGACTTAATTCTATGTTTTTATTGTTTTCCTTCTGGTCTGGGGCTTTTATAAATTGCTGGATGGTAGAGGAGTGGTTTTTTCGCATGGTGGTAGAATTCGGTTGCAGTTACAGCCTGTCGCCACTAGATGGGGGTCGAGAGCCGCATGTTCTGAGCTCTCCGCCTTCGGGCAAGATGGCGGTTCCCGGTGCACTTTTCCGTCAGGGAGGGGCTGCTATTCTCGGGTGCCGATCTGGATTCAGATCAGTTCTGTTCTCTGGTCTCCCGAGGCCCTGGGTTTATGGGGTCTCCGCGCACAGAAGCTTTCCCCCATTAGCGGGTTTCCACTGAACAAGCAGCAGGAGTCTTGGATGATCCCCTAGTCTTGCAGCCCCTCCCCGGCTCCTTCCCAGACTGCGCAGCAGGGATGCAGACTCTAGGGGAGGGAGCGAAGTTCTCTCCTACCCGTTCCAGCACCTGCGAGGCCATCAGCAAGGTTTATGTTCTCCGCCTTCTTGGTATTGTAGGTCTCTAACGTGCTCGCATTAGATTTATTCTCTGAAATTCAGTTTTTCCAATCCTTTGTTGTATTTTGGAGGGGAGAGAATCCCGGGTCAGCTCACCCCGCCATTTTGCTCCACCCCTTCTCCCTTTTTTCTCTTAACATTGTCTTTTGCAGAGCAGAACGTTTTTTAAATTTTAATGAAGTCCAGCTTACCAATTCTTTTTTCATGAATTGTGTCTTTGGGATTGTATTCAAAAACTCATCATCATACCCAAGGCCATCTAGGTTTTCTCCTATGTTACCTTGTAGGAGTTATATAGTTCTGCATTTTCTATTTAGATCTACAATCCATTTTGAGTTAATTTTTGTGAAGGGTGTAAGGTCTGCATCTAGATTCATTTTTTTTCTTGCATGTGAATGTCCAGGTCTGCCATCTCCATTTGTTGAAGAGACTATCTTTGCATTTGCATCTTTGTCAAAGATCAATTGACTATATTTATGTGAGTTTAGTTCTGGGCTCTCTATTCTGTTCCATTGATCTGTTTGTCTGTTCTTTCACCAGTATCACACTGTCTTAATTTCTGTAGCTTGATAGTAAGTCTTGAAGTTGCATAGAGTCAATCCTTCATTTTTGTTCTTCTACTTCAATATTATGT
This sequence comes from Equus asinus, assembly GCF_041296235.1. NCBI lineage: Eukaryota > Metazoa > Chordata > Mammalia > Perissodactyla > Equidae > Equus > Equus asinus. Next base: position 69,218,078 of record NC_091798.1, read on the forward strand.
TGGGTGTTCTGGGTCTTTTGCCCAAAGATATTTTTAACTGCATCATTCATTAAAAATATTTCTAGATGGAATATGCAATAATATCACTGAGACAATTTTTACATTCTATTGCACATAAAAAATTATACCCAGTTTCAGTGGAAATGTTTTGCGCACATTTACTTATTCTCTCTTTCTCTTTCCCTCTGACTCTCACTCTAGTTCTCACTCTTGTGCTTATTCTCTTTTCCTCTCAATCAAACAGGCAGGCCCAAACTGATTTATTAAACCAAGTTAAATGAGTAACACCAAATTTTTTTTGACTACTTAAATTTGATATCTGGCAAACATTTATGAAATACTATCAAAAATGCTGAAACAAATACATTCTTCTACAGAGAAAGACTAGTTTTATAGGTGCATGTGTGTTCAGACACACACACAGACCCAGTCTGAAAGAACAGTAACTCTATCTTTTTCTGATCTCAGTCCAATGCTTGTGCTACGGAGTTGAGTAATAGGAAGAGGGAGATATAGCTGTATTTCACACTCTGCTTTCTCTCTCTAATATAGAAAGTGAATTTTCTCCTTTGGCAGAATGAATTCAAGAGTGTGACTCAAGTGTATTTCTACGAATGATTAGGTAAAATCACTAGGTGGTAAGATAACCAAATTTTGATAATGGTGCATCTCACCTGTAAATAACCACTATGTTTTCAGAAACGTAACAGTCCTACAAAGTAAAGCCTGAGTATGAAAAACGCATGAACTCCACACCAACAAATTGGTTGCAAGCATTTAATCATGTAGCTTTTGTGAGGTGCTTTACTCCTTTACACAATGCCAAGGCTGAGAAGTAGACCAAGAAAACAAATAAATCATGTGGCTTAAAATGCACTTAAAATTAGATTTTGAATGAGAGTAGTAACATTTACATAGAATTATATTGGTTAGAGAAAACCTGAAATTTTGACAAGACAAACAGCTATTGGCTCGAGATATGTGGAGTTTAATCCAGGTTGTTCATGGAATGGCTATGCACCAGATGCCATAATATTTTCCAGGGTGGAGGAAAAGCTCCAAAAATAATAGATAACTACATGTAAAGAGGATAATTGATTAAGAGGGACTTACAAACCTCCAAAACAGTGTGGGGCTATTAATTATTTAGGAAAATGTAACCAGATAGATTAAGAAGGAATCTAATGTATCTTTAATAAGCAACATTTTCCTGCCATAATATGTGGGATTGGTTCGAATAATTGACTAAAATTTCCTTCTAGTCACTAAAATCTCCAGGTTTATTTGACTTTGTTTAAAGGAACTGGAAAGGATAACATAATGTTTCATGACTGGATGCCGTTAAATAATTTATTGAAAGAAAAAATATAATATCAGGAACTGTGTGCTGTCATATTTTTGTTTTTTAAAGAATCTATATAGAGAGTGAAATTTAAAAAAAGTCCCATAAATTTAAAACCATAGTAATTGTTCCCCAATAGTAAGCACAAGCATTAAAAATAATTTCTCAGCAGTAAAATACCTTAGTTTAAGGTCCAACTGCAACAGAAATTATTCTAACCTGTATTTTTAATTTAATTTCTATTCACACTTTTCTTTGGATGGCTGGTAATGTTAGTAACATGATTATTTGTTGTGAAATATGACTTAGAAGTTACTTTTAAAACTGGGGTTTAGGGGCTGGCCCGGTGGCCAAGCGGTTAAGTCTGCGTGCTCTGCTGTGGCGGCCTAGGGTTTCACCGGTACGGATTCTGGGTGTGGACGTGGCACTGCTTGTCAGGCCACGTTGAGGCAGCGTCCCACATGCCACAACTAGAAGGACGTGCAACTAATATATACAACTATATACCAGGGGGATTTGGGGAGATAAAGCAGGAAAAAAAAGAAAAAAGATTGGCAACAGTTGTTAGCTCAGGTGCCTATCTTTAAAAAAACAAACAAAAAACTGGAGTTTAAAACATTATCGTGAAAGATTTAAACACTAATTTAAACAAATTCAAATGTCCTTGCAACTGTTATTATGGCCTTTCAGGGGCCTAATGGGCTTTTCCTTCCCTGTATTTGGGCTCCTGTCTTTGCTTCAGGGAGTATACTGCAAGGCAACTCAAGTTGATGAGAGCTTCTGCTTTAGAATCTCACGTGGGTATGTTTCTGTGTGTGTTTGCTGTAAATAATTGATGGGTCTAAGTGATTCTAGATTGGCAATATGCAATGTGATGTTCACTGTCTTAATCTCCTTAGGTTAAGCAGAGGATGCCCCATAGTGCATCTGGCCCTTGCAAACGAAGCATAATAACGCACAGGAAATTGTGTACTTAGTCAGTGGTCTCAGAGAGGACTGTGAAAGTTAATACCATAATAACCTTAAGAAGCAGGCTATTACTATGACTGTTAGCAGTACGGCTGAAACTTCAAATATTAACCAAATATTGTAACTTTTAGGGTTACAAAACAAAATAGGAAGTGGAAAGCGATACTTCTTTTTGCTTGTATTAGTGATACAGTGAAAATTAAATTTGCATTGGTCATGCCTTTGAGTTTTTTATTCTGACTGTGGTGAAATCGCAATGCCATGACGGATTATTTGTTATACGTGGACCTCTCTAAGACTTTATCTTAACCCTGCAAATAATGGAAGGGGATAAAGTGGATGTGGTGGAGTAAAAGAATTGAAACTAGTGAGAATCTACTGAATATTAGACCCTGCCCTCACACTATGGCGAGAGCTAGGATTCTAAGCCAGGTGTATTGAACTAAAACTACACACTCTATGCCAATACTCCCTCTGTGTGAAGACAGGGGATTTGTGTAAAACACTTCTCTATTTTCCAGCCTATGGAAAGAAGACTCAAAGAGAGATTGTCACAGAGGAGACCAACATTAGTGAAAAGTCTAAATCTAAACTACAGGTTCTTAGAAGGAAAAATGATATATTGAGTTTGCTTGAAATTTTGAATCTTTAATTATGTAAAAGGGAATGCTAAATGGTAAGGTCAGGTGGCATATCGCCTCACAACATTTTACCAGCAGAAGAAAGAACCGAAAATTTTACTCAGAGACGTAAGAGAAATGAAATATATAAGAATAATTTCGATGGAAATCTTAATATAATGGAAGCAGAGATAGAATAATAGGATTTTAGGATATATTTAACTATCATTTTTTATATTTAGTATTATCATACTGAAATGGCATCCATAAAATATCACTTATTGACCAGTTCTTAGATTTTTCTTTACTACAATTTATGTTTAAATAGAGCTTTATAAAACTAATAGCTTATTTATAAACTGAATATATTCTATTACTGATTGACATGCTTTCAGAAAATTCGTTTTACTTGAATTGACAAATACTACAAACCGCCCTGACCGAAAAGTCAGATATTAAAGAGCATTGTTAAAGATATTTAGCATCTAGTTAAGTTTTCCTTCCTGATACATCATGAAAATTCAAATATCATTGGAAATGGAAGAGTAATGGATAAAAAATTACTTTAATAGTATGTGTCAGAAAAAATTATTATATATTTTTCTATTTAAACTTTGCATAGAATCTTCTCTCCTAAATACGAAGGGTAATTTGTACCTCAATATTAAGGTAGATTTGGTTTGGAAAATATAGGATTGGGAAGGATTACAGAAGTTAATTAAAATGTGTAGATAAGAAATTTGACCTAGTTTCACACTTGGGTTAGTACACTTATTGTAAGGATAGTGAGTTATACAAAAATCATTTTTACTACACAATATAAGAATATTGAGAAGTCTCCAAATAACTATTTCATCAAACAATTTCAATGTGTAAATCACTATTGTATATAATCTAGAAAACTCCAGTGAACTCCTCTCTGGAATAAAGCTTTCACCAATATGAGGGTTCCTGAGGGAACTAGAAAAAATTTGGTGCAGTCTATGGATAGCCCAGTTATCCGGGCACCTTGTAGGCTTGCTAGGACCTGCATAGGGAAGCTTTTGCTGTGCTAACACTGAAGTGTGGATCACAGAACAGAGACTAATACCCTAAACCCATGCAAATTATAGTATCAGTTTTTATGCTCTGCTAAAAAAAATAAGTACTAAGAGACACACAAAGAGGGAAGTCATATTTTGTACATAGCAACTACACTTGTATATTCCTGTACTGCTCCATTCCACCCCCGAACTCAGAAACACTTAGTGGAATGTAATTCTGGATATGTCGTAGATAAGACTGAATAAATGATTAAAATTTCCATGATAGATCTAATAAATTCATCCTAGGGGAAAATAAATGGAAAAACATTTCCATCAATGGAATAAATGGAGAGATGAACTCCTTGAAGAACTAAAATTTTCACATTTATTTTAAACTCCCATTTAAACATTTAGCATGTCTGAATAGCACCTAGATTAACTACTTTTGCAGGTGAGAAGCAATTCATTTTTTTTTTCTTATCTCCAGGGAAATTATTTACTCCACATTATAGGCTTTTCACCTGCAAAATTTCATTTCAAAAATTACTTGTTGATGAATGAGAGACAGGGAAAAGAATAATGAATTTTAAATGAAAGTTATTAGCTTCCATTTTCTTCCAGATTTGGGGCATGAGACTAATCCACTTGTTTAGTGCCAATTTGGAATGTAAATAAACTTTTCTTCTCGTTCTTGTGAAAGTCTGTGTAGTAATTCAGGTGCCATGGAGAAACATATTAACCCTCTCATCACACAATGATGATCTTTAAGGCACTGTTGTTGTAAACATTTACCTGCCCATATAAATTTTTGCTATCCAGAGAAAATGATTTGATGGTAGGGAGGGTGAAGACTGTTACAATAAAAAAAAAAGAAATCAGGAATTATTGATTCCAACCATAATTTAATAAAATCTTAAAGCAGAGTAGCCGAACATGTCTCTTTTTGATTATTGTAATAACTAGATTATAATATTTATAAACTTTTTTTTGCTTTACAAACTGCTTTCAATGATATATTTGTTTTCTTCCTCCTTATAGTTCAGCAGCGTTAGTCCCACACTCCATTGAAAAGGCCCAACACACAGTGAAAAGAAATGGACTTGAAAGCAACGTATTGCAATGCTGAAGACAAAGTATTGGCTGGAATGGTATATATTTGGACAGTCATAACTATGATATTAAAGGAGACAGGCCACGTCTGACCTGCTGTTGATATAACCATAGGCTGGCAACACATGCCTCAAGAGCCGCACAACCTTCCATCATTCAAGATTCGTGGAGGACAGATGTTTTCCATCAGAGTGATAGTATTTTTACACTGCTTTCATTAAACTGTCATTTCTTAAACTGCTTCAATTTCAGGCGCCTTTTATCGCTTTGTTAGTTTTAATGCATCTCTCTATACCTTGGATGACAGAGAGGTAGCCCTGACTTTAATTGTGTGTATATTTCCCAAAAATTGGGCCATACACTCTCACAGGAGCCCCCTCTGGAATTGCACCTAATTGTGAAGTGAAAGCAATATGGGAACAAGCACCATAAAGATCACTAGTTATTCATGACGTGGAGACTGAGAAGTATTATGTATGTATTAAAATGCTTTGAAGTGAAACATTTATGCAACTCACTTTGAAAGAATCAATAACTTTGATATATTAGTGCAGTTGAAAATACTGTTCACTTAGCACAAAATGGATGTAAGACAGAAATAAAATGAATGTTCAAAACCAACAGTTATCTGGCAAACTCAAAAAACACCATCAGTACAATTGAACTAAATGATCCTTTCTGCAACTTCCTCTTTAATGCAAAGGTTTAAAAGTGTCCATTGTATATCATTTTGATATTAAATGGCAATATTTACTTGAATTTCCTCAGATTTATTTTATTTTATTCTATTGTTTTCATGACTTATAAGGTACAACCATTAGAATCTTAGTTCAAACGTAGGCTTAGAAGGGGAAATTTATTCCTAAACCATAATTAGTAGAGAATGGTGACTGTTTGAACCATTATGCATAAGAGTTAATTGATGAGAGAGAACCCATAACACATCAGCATCAGCTCATTCTAACTTTATGCTGATTTTTCCCTACACTCTGATGAGAAAATATCAGGAATAAAAATACTGAAAAGGCTGTTTTAGAATGAATTGAAAATCTTCTGAATTTGTGATCTGCTGTACATATTTTAGAGACTTGTAAAAGAGCAAAATTAAGAGAAAACTATTTTTAAATGTTAAAAGTTCTCCATTTAGAATTCCTGAAATTAATATAAAGATACTAAATTGCAATCCTAATCACTGTGAAGAGACATTATCCAGGAATATTTTCCACCTACACTCCACTTTTCCTTGCAAATCACACTTTTGGGTTATTATCACAATAATGAGTATAGTTGTTAATGTGGTCCCTGATCTTCTGGTAATAAATTTGTATTCCATTAAAAGGAACAGACAGTGAATTAGAGGTCAGTTAGATTTTATCGCAATATGAATCAAGCTCTTTGATTGAAATTCATTTTCTAGGTTATATTTTGATTGTGTTGAATGTTTGTTTCCGAAAGCAAACAAAATTTTGTGATGCTTATGTATTTGCTAAGCAGGCTCTAAACAAATAATCAAGAAATTATCTCTATGAAAAAAGAAGATGCAATGTTCTCTATACTTACTAACGTACACACTTCATAACATGAAATTTAATTAGCCAAATTCAATAATTCACAAAGCTGGTAAAAGAATGATAACGAACCATCATAGAATAAGTACAGGGACACTGTGAACAGATATATTTCATTAATGGAATTAATTTAGAATTTTAATTAAATAGGTTACTTACTAGCCCACACTATAATTTCATTAAATTAAATGATAATGCTTCACTACCAAGCATCTATTAAAGGACCCTCCCAATTGAGGCATACATTGTACAGTTTCACACAGTCAAAATAGATGGACAAGTTTAAAAAAATTGATCCTTCTTTTAACTATGCTCAGGAAGTTTTTAAGCAAAACAATTAATAAATCTAAAACATATAGTTTCACACAAAGAGAATCATAAAACTTTCTCAAAATTTTATAAAACCAGTCTACCAATAGGTATATGAAGATTTTAAAAACTATTCTCCTGTGCGCTCTCTGTCTAAACTTAAAGCCATTTTGTATGTATGAATTTGAACAGATATAAGATTAGAAAAGCTCTAATTGGTATATTTCTTTTATTCATTAACAAACACTTATTGAGTGTCTGCTATGGGTCAGTTCTGTACTAGACACTGAGATATAGTAAGGAATTAAAAGACAGATAAAATGCCTGCCCTCATAAATTTTTCTACTGGGGATTTTGTAGAAAATTTGTGAAGATAATCAAGATTATGCGAAATGTTATGGTCACATAATTTTATTTTTACTTCTCATTGACTTTAGGTTTCTTGCATTTTCATCCATAATTTTACTTTAAAATTTTTATTTTATGCAATTTTGCATACATACTTTATGCTCTGGTACAGAAATTATATCATTATTTGTGTTGTAATTGAACATATTAAAACATTGTATATTGAACTTGCATAGTACCAAAAATTCTATGCAAAAACTGTCATTTTAATATAATGTATATTTAAAGTATAAGGATACAGTCTGTGTAATATTTTCTAGTTAGCATTAATTTAATTTGGTATTGGTCATTAAGAGACAGGGGCCATTTTCTTCAGCTACTATCATTTTGAAGTTATAGATTTGAATCAAATGGAAAAGGATTATATTTTTCAGTGTTCTATTGTTTTCTCTTAGTATATTAATAGTCATTCATGGATATGAAGGCAGATGAACAGCAGATATAATACAAATATTCATATGTAATGATCTACACTATATTTTAACATTAATAAACTTTACAAAAGAAAAAGTGATAATTGTAGAAGGGAAAACTAATGGTTAATGATTTCTCACAGAAATAAAGTATAAATTATATTTAAATGGTATTTTAAAATAGTTTATACAAATAAACAATGGAAAATTTTACTTTTCCTTCCTTACTTTTACTGTGTAAGGATATTATCTCTGACTTTTCAAATCAAAATTTAGAAATGCATAAGGATAATGTAAAGAAAAATGGGGACTAAACAGTCCCCAATTAGTTAACTCTTACCCAGGTGTTTTTTTAAATTTTATTTTCATCTCATTATTTTTAGGGCAACTAGCCATAATTTCACTTTTAAAGCTATACTAAATAACTTCAGATAAATGAAAACTTTCATCACTGAGTTTTCTTGTACTTCAAGTGAATTATAAGAAACTATTTTTTGACAGATTGTAAGAAATGAAATAAATTGATAGATAATTGCCAATTTTCTTCACATCAAACAATACACATGTGCTAATATTTTATTTTACTTTTCATTCAATCTATTTAATAATTTGATATTGAACTTTGTGAGTTGTATGTAAGTAATTTATCAGAATTAAGTTTAATCCCATTCTTTCAGTTATAATGATGTATAAACTAAACATTAGTTTAAATAATTTTCTTAAAAAGCTGTCAACGAGTAATTTACTTTAATTTAGCTAATCTACAACTATCATGTACTATGAGTCTGGCATGATGCTGGATTTTCACTCATGTAAAAAAATTTTTTTAAAGTATTTACAAGTGGCACATAATCATTCTTTTAGAGGCATACCTCATTTTATTTATGCTTCACTTTATTGCGCTTTGCTGATGTTTGCATTTTTTACAAACTGAAGGTTTGTAGCAATCCTGCATGGAGAAAACCTATAAGCACCATTTTTCCAACAGTACTTCTTCATTTCATGTCTCTGTGTCACATTTTGGTAGTTCTCACAATATTTCAAAATTTCACTGTTATTACATTTGTCATGGTCATCTGCGATCAGTGATCTTTGATGTTACCATTGTAATTGTTTTGGGGCACCATGAACCATGCCCATATAAAGATGGAAAACTTAATCAATAAATGTTGTGTGTGTTCCGACTGCTCCACTGACTGACCATTCTCCCATCTCTCTCCCACTCCTTGGGTCTCTCTTTCCCCTGAGATACAATATTGAAATTAGGCCAATTAATAACCCCACAATGGCCTCTCAGTGTTCAAGTGAAAGGAAAAGTCAGATGTCTCTCACATTAAATCAAAACCTAGAAATGGATAAGCTTAGTGAGGAAGGCATGTCAAAAGCCAAGATAAGCCAAAAGCTGGGCCTCTTGCACCAAACAGGTCAGCTGAGTTGTGAATGCAAAAGAAAAGTTCTTGAAGTAAATTAAAAGTGCTACTCCAATGAACACATGAATGACAAGAAGTGAAACAGCCTTATTGCTGGTAAAGAGAAAGTTTTAGTGATCTGGATAGAAGATCAAACCAGCCACAATATTCCCTTAAGCCAAAGCCTAATTCAGAACAAGGCCCTAATTCTCTTTAGTTCTATGAAGGCTGAGAGAGGAGAGGAAGCTGCAGAGGAAAAGTTTGCAGCTAGGAGAGGTTGGTTCATGAGGTCTAAAGAAAGAAGCCATCTCCATAACTTAAAAGTGCAAAGTGAAGCAGCAAGTGCTGATGTACAAGCTGCAGCAAGTTATCCAGAAGATCTAGCTAAGATCATTAATGAAGGTGGCTACACTAAACAACAGATTTTCAACATAGAAGAAAGAGTCTTATGTTGGAAGATGTCATCTAGGACTTTCATAGCTAGCGAGGGAAAGTCAATGTCTAGCTTCAACGTTTCAAAGGACAAGCTGACTCTCTTGTTAAAGACTAATGAAGCTGGTGACTTTAAATTGAAACCAATACTCATTTACCATTCCAAAAATCCTAGGGCCCTTAAGAATTATACTAAATCTGCTCTACGTGTGCTCTATAAACGGAACAACAAGGCCTGGATGACAGCACATCTGTTTACAACATGGTTTACTGAATATTCTAAGCCCACTTTTGAGACCTACTTCTCAGAAGAAAAGATTCTGTTCAAAATATTACTGCTCATTGACAATGCACCTGGTAACCCAAGAGCTTCAATGGAGATGTACAATGAGATTAATATTTTCATGCCTGCTAACACAACATCCATTCTGCAGTCCATGGCCAAGGAGTAATTTTGACTTTCAAGGCTCATTACTTAAGGAATACATTTTGTAAGGCTATAGCTGCCATAGACAGTGATTCTTCTGATGGGTCTAGGCCAAGTCAATTTAAAACCCTCTGGAAAGGATTCACCATTCTAGATACCATTAAGAACATTCACAGTTCATGGAAAGAGGTCAAAATAGCCATATTAACAGGAGTTTGGAAGTTGATTCCAACCCTCATGGATGATTTTGAGAGGTTCAAGACTTCAGTGGATGAAGTAGTTGCAGATGTGGTCGAAACATTAAGAGAACTAGAAGTGGAGCTTGGAAATGTGACCAAATTGCTGCAATCTCATGATAAAACCTTAACAGATAGGGAGTTGCTTCTTATGAATGAGCAAAGAAAGTGGTTTCTTGAGAGAGAATCTTCTCCTCATGAAGACTGTTGAAATGACAACAAAGGATTTAGAATATTACTTAAACTTAGTTGATAAAGCAGAGGCAGGATTTGAGAGGACTGACTCTAATTTTAAAAGAACTTCTACTCTGGGCAAAATGCTATCAAACAGCATCACATACTACACAGAAATCGATTGAGAAAGGAAGCGTCAACTGATGCAGCAAACTACATTGTTGTCTTATTTTTAGAAATTGCCGCAGCTGCCCCAACCTTCAGTAACCACCACCCTGATCAGTCAGCAGCCATCAACACTGAGGCAAGATCCTCCACCAGCAGAAAGATTATGACTTGCTGAAGGCTCAGATGATGGTTAGCATTTTTTAGCAATAAAGTATTCTTAATTAAGATATGTACATTGTTTTAAAAAACTTAATGTTATTGCACACTTACTAGTCTACAGTATAGTGTAAACATAATTTTTATATGAACTGGGAAACCAAAACAATTCTGTGCCTCACTTTATTGCAATATTCACTTTATTGTGGTGGTCTGGAACCAAACCACAGTATCTCCAAGGTATGCCTGTACTTTTTACACAAACAATGTTATTTGGCTCACTCACATTTACACTACTCATGTATAAACATAGGTTTTAATGTAGATTAAAAAGTAAATCATACTTGTCTAACAACTTCAAGTCCCTTGAAAATATTTTAGGCACTGTATTATAAAAGAAATCCCATCATTTTTTTCACTAAAAAGTAAGCCTAGAAAAAGAAACATCTCAAGGGTATCTCTGAGAATTTTATTTGAGGAGAGAATGTGACCCTTTTAAAAATATAAAACAAATTCACTACGCTAAAATTTACTTATCTTTTCAGTTCTTCTTGGAACTTGTCCTATTCTAAAAGTTTAACTCACTGTTACAAACTTTTTGGAAAGCACTCCAAAATAATGCATGTGAGAAAACATTATCTATTACTCATTACATTATTAAATTTCAATTTATCTCCATCATTCGAACCCAACCAAGGGATTAGACATTGCTGTCTTTTTCTTATCCTTTTTCTCAAATAATTATATAAGTAGTTCTTCCCATCTTAAACACTACAGATTTAGATGCATTTCATCATCATCTCCTATTCTATTCTATCTGAAGATTATGCATTTAGAATCTGTTTATGAAATATGATAAATTTATTTTGTTGTCAACATTAAATTTTATAGGTGTGTGCTTTGTATGTGATAACGAATGGAAACTCTGCCTATATCTAAATAAAACATTTTTAAACATTTTTAAAATTCTGCACCTAGACCTCAAGAATAAGCCTCATTTTTTGCATTCTATGGTTGTATACAGTGCACATATAGATTGTGTCACATACTAAACAGAGTCTTCATTAACCAGAACATTTTTCTGCAATACCCGAAGCACCTAGCTCAGAAACAAACGCTGAAGACTAAAACTAACTTAACATTTGTAGAAAATATAACTATACAATACAGTTCATGGGCCGGCTCCATGGCCGAGTGGTTAAGTTCGCGTGCTCCGCTTAGCCCAGGTGCCAATCCTTAAAAAAAAAAAAAAGATTGGCAACAGTTGTTAGCCCAGGTGCCAATCTTTAAAAAAAAAAAGAAGAATACAGTTCAATTTTTTTTTTCCTATTTAAAAATAGGACTTCCTGTGGTATTGCTCTTAGACTCAAATACCACATGCTGGAAAGATCCTAATCCCAAATTCAATGCTAAGCTGAATTACTCACTCACTCTATGTTTTAAATTACGTGTCTTACCCCTGATTACCTGACAGGTCATTTGAAAAATTTGCTAATAGCTTAGAGAGAACTGAAATATATATACATTTAAATCATGAAGAACATATACAATTTCAACAGTTCTAAATATAAGAGAATAAAATTTCTAAAAGTATATTAACAATCTATTATAACCGGGATAGAGATATATTTGTAGAACTGAGTAGCATTAAGAGGAATGAAAAGAGAACAAGTGTTAAAGTAAGGCAGACAGAGACATGATTCCCAGCTCTAGCACCCCTAGCTTGACAATCAAGTTACTCTTCTGAGCCTCATCTCTGAAGTTGGAATAGTCAAATCCACTTCACATCATGGTCATGTTTAAAATGCACCTGGCATATTTTGGACTTTCAATAAATGTTAGACCTCTTAAATTATTTGATAAAGATCATCAGTATGACATCTGCACATGAATTCAGCAGGTTTCACATAAAAAGTAAGATTTTAGCAAAGAACGTCCATAGACTACGTCTTTGTCTCTATCCACTGTCTACTTTTTAATTTGTTTGAATAAATACAGCAAACTACAGAGGACATAATAACAAACCTCCAAAAACCAAGAATTAGCAAACACTAACATTTTGTGATTTTCCCTAATGTTTTCTAAGTAAAATAATTACAACTTTAAAAATAACTTTATTCTATTCCCTAGACCTCTTCTTCCTTCTCATCTCAAGGACATCTACCATCACAATTTTGTATTTGTCATTCAATATATTCCTTCACATATTCATTACATACATAAGCATCAGATAATTCGTAGCAATATTTCGTCTGTTTTGGTCTCCATAAATGCTACTTAATTGTCCATATTATTCTGTTCATTTATTTTACTATTATATAGTATTTCATTCTGATAGAAGCTAATATTTACTGAACATTTCCTGGTTTTCTAGGTGAGCTAGGTGTCAATCATTGTGTTAAATAATTCACGTGTGTTAATTCACTGTACCCTCACTCAAACCTATGGAGGAGACCTTTATTATTTTTATATTTTTTGTTATAATTCATTTTACGTTATATATTTTATTTAAATTTTACAATATTGTTATTTTACAGATGATCCAAATGGAGCACAGAGAAGTTAAGTAACTTGTGCAATGCTACATAGGTAATAAACATAGAGCTGGAATTTGAACCCAGGCTGTCCGGATCCAGAGCCCACACATTTATCACATTACCCTTATACTTAAAATCAAAGAATGGACCATATGTTTGTATTTCTTTTCCTATTGATGGACAAACCAGCTGTTTCCAATTTTTTACCCTTGCAAAACACTGCAATAAATGTCCTTGCATATGTCTCCTGGTTTCCATACAAGAGATCCTTCAGGGCAGAGGCTCAGGTGGGTTATTTGGGGGTTTGGGGGTACACATGCATCCAAAAGTGACCAGTCTTATACTAGCCTTTCTATCTCCATATACTGAGGCTCAAGAAGACCAAGACGCAATTGACAATATTTTCTTCTAGTTAAAGACCTCTCATTTTGGAGGAAACTACGCTCTATACTTGGTATGTCTGATATTCTTTGCTCATCTTGTGTTACAGAATGTTTCCACATCAAGAGAAAATCTATGCCTATTTAAGAAACATGTAATATCCTAATAAAGGATTGCTAGATAAAATATAGAATGTCCAGTTAAGTTGAAATTTCTAATAAAAAATGAATATTTTAGTATATGGCATAGAATACATGTACTTAAAATTATTTTTCATCAGGAAATCAAATTTAACTCGGTGTCTTTATTTTCATTTGCTAAATTTGGCAATCCTACAAATAAGCCAACCACTGGATGGCTAATAAACAAAAGAACCACCCCTTCTCAGTGGTAGGCACATCGAGGGGATGTCATTGATCCAGTGCCACAAAATCTATGTATTAAGTGGGACTAGTCTCTTCTCTGTCTTTCAGAACGCATCATGTTCTACTCAAGTGGAAGTAGACAGAAGATGTACATATTTTACCCAATTTTTCTTACAAAAAGAGTTATCAGAAACCTTTCTGCTGTCGAATATTAAGTGCTGCAATGCCTTCCTCAACTCAGGATATCTTATCTCATTTTTTTTTTCTTGTATACTGACACATTAAGGTACCTTTTTTTTTTGCATCTTATTCCTGACAATATAACAGAAGGATCGTTACCATCTGCCGACCTCATCGGTTTTGCCTCTTCAACCTCATGCCCAGCTTCACTTCCTCTCTATTCTATGCCATAAAAATGCACTCTGATAGAATAAAACTGGGTGGCAGAACACAAAAGGTGCTGCCAGTAAGCTAAACTGACATTACATTAAATAATGAGGAATTTGTAAGTGAGAGAATCCTATATGATTCACCCAATGCCTCATTTTACGGTAAAAAAAAAAAAAGAAGAGGAATTTAATCCAAATTGAATCATCCTTCCTAGAAAATGAGTCTCTCTGAATAAGCAGGAACAAAGGACAGTCAGTGGGTCTCAGGTATTGCAGCTGCCAAAGATGAAATTTCTGCTCCAGGGCATACTCATTTCACTAGTTAAGTGCTACTTGAACTAATAGCAATTTCTTAGGTGAAAAGAATTTTGATCCTTTTCTTATTTTTCCATTATAGAGCTTTGGCATTTCATCAATTGGCATATCCTACCACATTGTGCTGAAATGTTTCGAAGGTTTTGCTGAGAATATGGAGGGATGCTTTTGTCTATAAAATAAGCCATCAGTTCGGACTGGGATTTTTTTTCCAAAAGAAGTCAAGTTGATTACTTGGCATCAGTCCTTTATCACAGATACTACTGAAGGAAAAAGGAGTGTGAAAAAACTGAAGGACATGAAGCCCGTGGGGAAATAACGATGTATAAGTGCTGCAGAGAGCAGCCAGAAATGGAATAATATTTCTTCTGTGAGGACCTCAGTAATAACAACCCATGAGTGATGAGACTTATTGCAAATGGCAAGAGTGCTGTGAGAGAATAATAAAAAATACTACACTGTGAAGAATACCGTTTCACATGCCCTAGCTCCTTCTCTTTCTTCACAGATCATTTGAGCTCTCTTTTTCATTATTCCTCCATCCAGACAACAATAAATATTCATGGACTGCCAGATATGTGTCAAGGACTAAAAGGTACAGCTATGGAAAACACATGATGTCTGATCTCAGAAAGACCCAAATTTGATGTAAAAATAAATAATAAGCAACTACAACTCAAATACAGAAATACCAATAATGATGATATGTGGGGGATCCACAAAGAAAGGAGGAAGTCATTGTAACCATGGAGTTGGCTAGTGAAATGTTCACATAGGAAGTGACATTATGTGTGTTGCAATGGAGGAGTAGGGTTTTGTCAGGCTAAGAAGTGGGGAAAGGAAATTCCAACTAAATAGGTCAGCCAAAGTAATATATAACAAATAATCTGATTGCTAGGAGGATTTGCTGTTTATAATGGTGAAACTGGAAAGATATGCTGTGGCAAGATTATGAGTAGCCTTGTAGATCTTACAGAGAAATATGGATGTTATACGAACATAGGGAATAGGAAGTCAATGTGGGTGTATAAGAAAAGAATGAGACATGATTCAATGTGTATTTTTAGTGGCAATGTGAAGAACAGGTAAGAGGGAAAAAAGTTAGAGATAATTACATCAATTAGGAAGTTATTGTAATCATCCAGATGAAAAAGATGATGAAAACTCAAGATAGTAGCTGGATAGAGAGAGAATGGAAGGCAGATTCACTTAGGAAGTAGAATTGACAGGATTTGGTGATGGTTGGGTGAGACAGGAGATGGGGACTACTATAAAATTTTGCTCTTGCACGAATGAGTATATTCTGATTCCTTAGAAAGAGATTTTGGGTGGATGGGAGAGGAAGATAAATATTAAATTTTGAATCTAGAAGTGAAGCTCTAGAATCACCTTTATTTTTTACTCAATATATGTTTACCACAAATTTAGCCCCATGAGCTATAATATAGAAAGCCCATTAATTGGACATATCACAGACAATCACAAGTGTTTGTAATTTTAGATTTAAAGTCTAGATAGCCTGAAAATTTTTAAATATTTTCAGATTACAGTTACTAGATCTATGTAGCTAATTAACAGACTTGAGTGCCAGCTTTTTGTTTCTGAATATAACTTAATAGAGTGGAACATTTAGGGGACAGAAAGGATTCTGTCCTTGAATGACCTATTAAACTTTATTAATGACTGAGAACAACATATGCTTACAAAATTTCAAGTCAATTTCAATTAACCAACTGTTAAAGAAATATGAGTTTAATTATGCAAAAAAATAGAAACTCTAACCCATTTGAATACTTATCCATTCCAATTTTATATTCAAGAGAGAATAATATTAATTGAGACTGTTGGAAATTTGTAATATGAAAGGGCTTTAACTAAGATTATCCATTTCGAAATTATTTAACTTAATCTCACATGAACCTGGCAGTACTCTTGTAAAATATCTGTTTTGTAGATAAAGAAATTGAAAATAAAAAATATTACAGTCTCAGAAAGGTGACTCAGTTTGACGAAAATTCATACTGCTTTAGGTAATGGAGTTAGGATACAAACCAAGCTCTTTGACTCCAGTCCACCCAATAAGTCTACAACAGCAGTCGAAGACAATTCAGAATAACAAATCTTTGTTGAATTCCCATATTGTTTCCTCTTATAATGCCTTTCAAAAAGGGAATCTGGTAGGATTTTATAAAAATAAGACTTGAAGACATTCCTGGCAGAAAGAAATAGAATAAAAGCAAGAAATAATGACCATGAAAAAGAAACAGGAAATATGGTTCTGATTTGTGATATAGATTTCTCTTAATGAGAGACTCTATAGTCTGTGGTCATATGGCAGAGAAACTTTAATATCAGGTTAAGGTGTGACTAAATTAATAAAAAGCATTAGAGTTTCAGGTTTTGTTTAATGTTTTACAAAGATAAATACTGTTTTCAAACAAAATCTCATATGGAACCCTCAAATATAAAATGTATTAAATTGAGACACCATGGTGGAAGCTGGAGCAAGGAAGTAGTTTTTGTCTGCTTCCTATGATAAATATGATAACATTAAAATAGAACTTTTATGCCACAAAAATCCCTCCATAGTGAAAATGCTCTGATCAAAGGAAGAATATAAAATATTTGCAGCAAATGTGATAGACATAGAGCTACTTATTTACCATAGAAACATGATATGAATTTATAAGAGAAAAAGAGCAACCACCAAAAACCCAAATGGGTAAAAGCACAGAATGGGGATTTGTACACAAGACATACATTCATGAAAAAGTATTAGACATAATTAATGAAAGTCATATTAGAATCATGTTAGAATATAACTTTCCCTATCAGATTAACTACTACAAAGTTGTAACACACAATAAGGACATCAAGAAATAGGCACTGGCACCCACTACAGGTGAGAGAAGTCTCTGGCTTTGACGGGGCAACTGGGCAATTAATTAAATTTAAAAGGCATCTGACCTTTGACCTAGTAATTCTTCTTCAAATATTTATCACACATACATGCTTTTACTAGGTGCAGAGATATATGTACAAACTTATCATTATATCATTATTCACTATTGTAAAATCCTGGAAGCAGTGTACCTAACTATAGGAATCCTTTTTGTTTACGTACATTGAAACCATGAAATGCAAGGCTGTCTTTTAAAAGCTAAACTTACAAGTGCTTTGTTTTGGAAAATTCTCAATGATCTACATAAGTAAAAACAAAACAGTAAGCACTGTGCATCATATTCCATTTGAGAGTGTAGTTATAATTTTATAAAAAGCTGGTTATTGCAGTTGCATTTCCGTTCATTAGCTATCAGTACACATAGAAGTTGTATTAACCTATGTATTATGTTATAAAGAAACAATAATTCGTTTTAATAATTACAAATAAGTAAAAGCAGAATGAATCAATAAAGTATAGAGAATACCAGCTGTTCTAAATTAAGAAAAATGCCAATTGAAACGCAGATGAACTTGCTTTAGAGTAAAACCAAAGAGAACGCAGACCTTTATGCAGGTCCTATGATACCTAGATCAGAATCTAGAGATTTCCTCTACTAAAAGTTTCCAGAGCTGAGGGCAGTGGAGGGTAGAGAGGAGGTAAGCAGCGCAAAGCGGGGAAGCAAGAACCACAAGAAGAAAGTTGAGGGGTTTTTTTTGTTTGTTGTTTTATTTTGTTTTGGTCCCAAACAGTATCGATCTAAGAAACCAATGAACATGGAGGAAGGCCAGGATCAGCACCGAAGATAGTTCCTCACCTTGAACAAATAGACAGGTTTTAGCTTTGGGCACTTGAAGTCTTCCCAGAA
Source organism: Equus asinus (assembly GCF_041296235.1). Taxonomy (NCBI): domain Eukaryota; kingdom Metazoa; phylum Chordata; class Mammalia; order Perissodactyla; family Equidae; genus Equus; species Equus asinus. Next base: position 69,236,640 of record NC_091798.1, read on the forward strand.
AGTAGAACTGCAACTTTACCTGGAAATTCACATATACTGTGAAGTACCCCTCAGCCCACCTAGAATGTTTATTAAGGATCCCACGTATTCCAACAATAATTTCCATTCACCAATGACTTACTAATAACATCATACTTCAATGAATACCTGAATGTGGCCTCAGGCTGCCTATGCTGGGAAGAAGCTATGGCAATTCTTGCTCTCCCTTTAAAATGTTATGCACCAGAAGAAAGCCACTCTGGTTGCCAGCAAAGGAATCTCTCAATACTTCCTCTCTCTCTCTCTTCCCCTCCCCCGACCATCCCCTTCCTCCCTCTCGGGTTCTTTTTCTGAAACGGGGGCTCCCTGTTGCCTGCTCCCTGCTGCTCTCCCTGGCTGGTTACACCAAGATAAGTTCCATCCTTGATAGAAGTCATAAAACAAGTTTGTGAATTGGAAGACTGTTTGTTATCCAGGTCTTTTTCCGTTCTGAAGGTCATGTGGTAAAATGAAAAGAAACAGCAAGGCCTCTTCCTAGTACAACAAAGGTAGGAAGACTCAGCCTTTGTTGCATGTAGCAAGTTAACTGCTATATATGAAATCACTTTATAAATATTAAAGCATTGTCTATTGTAATGCAGAACTATTTGATTCAATGATAATAAGCCTAGCTATGATGCACTGAGTGAGCACTCTCAAAGTGCCCAGGCTTGTCCTTAGCTATTTATCACTTTCGCACTATTCTGCCCATATCAGGTCTTGGCTTTATTCCCCAACAGATGTGACTTTTGCCTTTGACTTTTCCAAACTTACATCTTGTCTCCAGAAAGTGCAATCTGCCTAGAGCAGCCAAATTGGGGAGATTCACTATTAATAAAGGGAGATTAGACTCTTCAACGAGGGAAGTATCACCAACAGCAGCTGAATTGTCTTTTTAAAGCGCTAATCGTTAAAATTTGTTTACAGTAGGTTTTGGTGATTTAAAATCTTGTAATGACTGCATGCTAATAAAAAATAAGATTGAACATCTTGGTGTCACCAACAAAAGTTTTCATTGGCATTCTTGCAAGTCAAGGGAGAGAGAAATGGAGATATCTGATTTCAAATATTTGAAGAACCTCGATCTATTATGTGTCCCAGAAAACAGGAGTAGAGTTAATAAGTGAGAGTTACACATCGGCCCATTATCTAGGTGCTAAGAATATCAGATAATGGTTCACATTTGTCATTTTTCCTCATTCTGATGTGTTCAAAATTAATCAATATTATCAAGACTCAACCAACACTTGAATTTTATTTCAAAGGTGACATTAAGATAATTGAATCCCATTTTTTTCAAGAACAAAAAGATAAAGACAAAGAAAAAAGAAACCCACACCACTTTTTATAGCACCATGGGGACTTAGCAAAATAACTTTAAGATTTATTTTCATGACCTCATTGTGCTAAAGAGTTCCCATGGACTACTAGCTGAACTAGTTCCCAAGATGAGACTGCCAAGTCAGGGGAACTATCTAAGACCCCCAGCTCAAAAAAGGGAGCATGCTGATTTTTAAGATAGGAGTTTGTCCCATAACATGGTTTTACTCCACATTGTGTTTATTTTGGAACTAGACACGTAAATTTTTCATAGAATATTCAAGGAAAGTATCAAATGAATCCAAATGATTTTGATATGTTGACAGTCTATGTACTAATAAGCAAAGAGCAGGATAAATTAGAAAAAAGTAAAGAAAAGAAATACACAGTTCAGTTAGAAAAAGAGAAGTTTTCAGATGTCAACAAAGAAGAGAAAGCAAAACCAGAGTGCTTAGGAGAAGCTGTCTTTTGGGCTAGCAAAGTTTTCAAGTTTAAAATTGGCTCTAAAGCTTGAGTCTGTATCTATGAGAGAACAAAGTTATGTTTTAGGTTTGCATATGTTAAGCACAAGCCTCCTTCATAAAGTGCTTAACATTGAAATGTTTCATATCTTTTGGGAAATCCAGAGAAACAGCATGAAAGATTACAATCTCTCTGGACATTTTGCTGGAAAAAAAGAGCTCTCACAAGAGAGAAAAATTTCAACCTTGTGTTAAGCTTGATTGTACGGCTCTCATTTATTCTACCTGCACAATGCAGGAACTGAACTGCAAGATGCTAAATTCAAATTAAAATGACTCAGTATCTTGAACATTGGAAGACAATTTAAAAGAGATACAAATGAGAATCTACTCAACAAAAATCAGCTTTCCAAGATTTTTTCTTCTCTCATCAGGCTTCAAGCCCTGAGCTATGGTCCAAGAATGTGTCCTTGAGTATTCTGTCTGTACTTGATGCATCTCAGAGTTTCTTCTCTTTGGGAAGTGTTTGAAATCTGGAATTTAAAATGAATAATTTTTAAAATCTCTATATCCTACATCAAAATTTGTAACCTGATTATAGGTTACAAATAAGAGAATCCATTCTGAGCACAATTAAGTACAAAGAAGGTAATATTTTATAAGAATATAAGAAATCTTCATGAAACAGAAGGGCAGGAATATGGCTGATCCTCAGAGAAGAATGGATCTATTATTTTAAGTTTATAAGAAATTAAGAAGCAAGTATCTTCTCTGTCCATTTGGCCTCTTCTGTATCTCCACTCTATTTATCTTTTTTTGCTCCATACATTTTTTTCCTCAAACCTGTTCACATCATAGAAAAACTAGCTAGAGCAGAGTCTACAAAGTTTTATATTATTTCTATTCAAAAGATAAGGTTGGGAGATTCCAGGTTCAACTTGGCAATATAAGCACACTGTAGCCCATAACTCATCCTGATTAAAAATAAAACTCTGAGGGCCAGCCCGGTGGTATAGTGCTTAAATTCACACACTCTGCTTCGGTGGCCCAGGCTTCACAGGTTCGGATCCCAGGCACAGACCTACACACTGTTCATTGGGCCATGCTGTGGTGGCATCCCATATACAAAGTAGAGGAAGATTGGCACTGATGTTAGCTCAGGGACAATCCTCCTCAAGCAAAAAGAGAAAGATTGGCAACAGATGTTAGGTCAGGACCAATCTTCTTTCTTCTCCAAAATGAAAAAATTAATTAATTAAATTAAATTTTTTAAAAAAGTAATACTCTGGATAAAATACAAAAACAAAAATTACTAATGAAGGAGTCTGAAAAGTAAGGAAGACCCATGGAGGAGAGTTAAACCTTAGAGAAGTGAAGCACAGAGGGACTGAGTTTCCGGTTCTATTTTTTTCCTTCTTGTGGCATTGCCTTGAGTGTGGTCCTACTCACAGACTATCATGGAAAAAGAGGCTCATGCAGATAAAACTTTGATAAAAACCCCATCTGTTGGACATAGGTGTAAGGGGGACCCTCCAGGCTGTAGAATGTCACATAGAGGAGAGATAACCCAAGATAATATTCCCCTAAGTCTATGCATGAACCCTCAAGCCTTAATCACACATGCCCAGGAAAGACCAAAAGCAAGGTAGCAAAAGCTGGGAGTTGTGAATTCTTGGCTGAACTACTCCCAGACTATATGTGTATGAGACCTGATAGATGCATGAGAAAGACTCATACAAGTAGAGTAAAGACCTAGAGAATGGAACTAAGATTTGAACCATTGCATACAAAAGGTGAACCACACCTTACCTCACTGATGCTGACTGGTTTCAGTTTAAATTCACTATCCACACCAAAGCTCCTAGTGATTCGAGTAATCCTACTACAGTTCTTGTTTTCCATTTCCCTTTTGTTACAATTTTTGTAATCCATTCACAATCCCACTCTCTTACTTTCTCTTCTCAGTTTGAATGTCCGACACCTCCTCCCTCATCTTCGCGATCACTTTATAACCTTACTGCGGATTTCACTGAAAGAATAGACAAAACAAGAAGAGAAAATCCACAAACTCCCAGAACATTATTGCTTCCTTACCCTACCTGTATCTAAGGCCATAGACTCTCCTCTCCCCCTTGTTACCAGGAATAAACTGCCTGTCCTTTTAAGTAAGGCCATCACCTCCCTCTGTGCGCTAGGCCCCATCCTTCTCAGGAAAATAATCTAGCAATTCTCTCCTCTCACCCTTTCGTCGTACTTTTTTCTCTTTCTGTTGCTTCTTTTCCACTAGCATACAACCAATTTTCCATTTCTTCCATCTTAAATAAACCCTTTCTGAACATTGTTTTCCTCTTAATGCACTATTCGTTTTCTGTTCTTCCATCTAAAACTAAACTCTTTGAAAAAGTTTATTAAATCTACTGTCTAAAATTCTTTCTCTCCCACTCTTTCTTGAACCCACTCCAATCAGACTTTTTATACCATATCTTATTTCACTCTTTGAAACCTGCTCTTACCAAGGTCACCACAGACTTTCACATTGATAAATTGAATGCTAAATTCTGCCTACTATATGGAGCATTTGACAGTGGATCATGTTCTTTTCCTCAAAGCATTTTCTTCACTTGGTATCCAGGATAACATATTAAACTGGTTTCACTCCTACATTACTAGATACTTCTCAATCGTCTTTTAGGTTCTTTCTGACATCCTCAATTTCTGTCTTGGGATCTCTTCATTTTCTTTGTGTCTACTCCATTGATGACCTCATCCAGTCCCATGGATGTAATTTCATGTATATGCTGAGGACTCCCAAATTTATTACTTCAATCTGAATCTTTACCAAACTCTAGGCCCTTGAATTCATCTCCTTAATTAGTATACACAATTGAATGTGTATTAGGCATCTCGAACTTTAAAAGTCCAAGCTGACCTATTGGTCTTCCTCCAGAAAAACGTGCTCTTCACAGTTGTCCTCATCTCAGTAAAATGTCAATCCATCTTTCTAGATATTCAGGAGAAAGATCTTGGAGTCATTCCTCACATCTCTCTTTCTCTCAAACCCAATATCCAATCTGTTAGCAAATATTGTTTCTACCCCTGTAATAGAAAATCTGATATCTTCTTGCCACCTCCACAGCTACCAAGCTGGCTCATGTTACTTATTTCTCTTATTTCAATAACTTTCTAGGTTTTTTTTCCTACTTATGCACTTATATCTTTCATACTAATCTCAAAAAAGCAACAAAATCAGCCTGGTACAACGTAAGTTGGATTGGAGAACTCCTTTGATCAGAAAATATTAACAACTTTCTATCTTACTAATGTTTAAAGCCAAAGTCCAACTGATGGGCTACAAGGCTACCCAAGATTTTTAACCTTATGTCGTATTTCTCTCCTCTTTTCTCATTACTTACAATCGCATTGACTTTCTGTGTTTTTCTCATATATGCCAGGCATATTTTTACCTTATGGCCTCACCAACTTACACAAGGCTCACACCTTCCATGCATTCTTTTCTCTCCACTGTAGAATGTAAGCTTCATAAAAGCAAGGATTTTTTGTTTGCTTCATTAACTGTTGTAATATCATATTTAGTATATTGTCTGTTTCATAATTATCACTCAGCAAATATTAGCTGAATGGGTGAGTCAACTCTTTGATGATTTAATCAGCTGTGATGACAGAGATACACTGCAGCGTAAGCAGAAGAGCAATGAACCCAGAATCAATGGGCTTGGGTTCAGGTTCCCCCTGGGTCCTTTTGTACTCTCAATTTAAAAGTCATTAATTCTTTCTTATACTCAATGTTCTCATGTGTACAGTGTTTTTTGGTTTGGTTGGTTTTCTGTGTGTGTGCGAGTGTATGTGAGCAACAATTAAGAAAAGAATGTATAAAACATCACAAATGTATAAAGTATTATACACAAGTAAGCTTATTATTTCATTCTGGGTCCTCTGATTCCTGATTGATGTTAAATACAGAAATAGATAATATTGCTATCACTACCTTATACCTAGAAGTCTATCTAAAAGATGAGCTAGATCAATTATAGCATCTACTAATAAGTGGGAAATGAGTCTCAAAATTATTAGGCTACAACCCCAATGCCACAGAGCACTTACAAGGGCACTTGAAGTAGTATGTACCAAAGGTTAGCCTTGAACCACTTGAATAAGAGTTCCATTATGACAATGCATGTTTCTGAGCCCCACTCTAGACTTGGTATTTGAAATGTCTGAGATAGAAGATCAGGGACATACATTTTGAAAAAGTATCTTATGCCGCTGTTATATTTACTATGCTTAAGAACAACTGGATCATAGAAAAACAAAACAAAACAAAAGCAACGCTTTGTGAACAGCAGGCCAGCACTAAGCATACCATGTGAGAGTTTTCACATAAGGGAAATTAGACATTATATTTTACTCGTAAATATTAAGTTTCATATGAAGCATGGAACAATATCTGTCTGTCCTTGGTCAGCCTGGTCCCTAAAAAGATAAATTTACCTGATTTGGAGTTATACATTTAAAAATCTGTATAATACTAATTAGTATTGTTTATAAACCAGCACTCAGGGAATTTAGTCACAGTCCCCAAAATTTATAAATGGGAGTAATATTTCCCTATTATAGTATTTTAGTCATTCTTACCAGACTTTGTAGTATTTCCAGACCCTACAAAGGGGCTTAAAATAATGCAAATATCTCTTGTAGGAGGACTTCGAAGACTAGGCAAGTAATGTCATTAAAGTATCACACATATGGTAATTTCCCTTTTTAATATTTACAATTAGTTTTTGGAAAACTGCACAATTTTAGAAGAAGTATTATTATATTATGCATATTTCCCTCTTGGAAATCAAGTCAAGTGTAAAATCTTATTAATTAATGCCCCAAAGTTCAGGCATAGAAAAGAAAATGAAATGTATTCTTTAAAACTGTCATATAATTACCAATAACTGAATGAACCAGAAGACAAATCCCCTCATTTCTAAAAGTAACAGCTGCAGATTTGGCTTACTAACTTAAACATAAGTTTAGAAAACATAAGTTCAGAAATAAGTTCTATGGAGCCACTAAAACTGTGAATTGTAATAGAACGTTCTATGTTTATTTGATCTGTTATTGGCATACTTTCTATTAAGTATTTAGTGTTCAAATTCTAATTTCTACAGATTTTTTGCCTCTCAGAGATTCTGAAGCCTCTAATTTAAGGTTCATGAGAATCAGAGATTTCATGCCTAGACCGACATAGAATTTTCACAGTAGCCTCTCAGTTATTTTATTTGAAAATTAAAACAAACAAATGAAAGCACAACTCTATGTTAGACGAACAGGATCTGTATAATAGAATCCTTCTATATCAGAAACGACATAAATAGTCTCTAACGTTCATTCTTGTATCTTGATAAATTAACTGTGTTGCAGTGCTGTAAAATGCAGGAGCTGAACAGAATGTTTGATTTTATTCTATCGTCTATTCTAAAACACACAGCTGATGTGTTCATATTTGCAGTATGTTTGTATCATAATTATGTAAAGCTAAAAAGAGAAGCCCACCTAAAACAATAAAGAGGTGGATTATTCTAACATGGTATGAAGAGGGGATCATGTTGGGTCACTGGAGGCTGACCTTCATGTATCTGAAATATTTAGCTCACAAGAGAACATGCAGGTGCAGAGCCAGTGAAAAACTTTGACAGCATTTCTTATAATGCTTGGAAGGGAATTAAAGTTTAAACTTTTAAGGCAAAGTCTAAAACTCTGTGAGGAGAAGAATTGAACTTACTGCTGCTTGACAGGGAATGAAGCAGCTGAACCAACAGATACCTTCCACACATGGAAAGGAACTCCTCGTGTCTGATTGCAATCTACATCCTGGGTAAAGCTACTAATCTTGCCATTTCCACATGAATGAAGAAGAAAATCCTGCTTAACTTTTACCAACACAACTTGCAGTTCCAGTCATGATCTAGAAGCTGGTACCAGGCTTATTCTCTCAGTGTAAAGCAACCAAAAAAAAAGCAAAAAGAAGAAGAAGAAGAAAACTATTTTAAAAATGAACATCATTTGGGAAGCGGCTCATATATTGTTTTAATGTAGTTTTTAATAAATGAAAAAATGAGTATTGTAATCTCCAGAGTAACAATTAACAGAACAATAAAAGTAGGTACAACCAAAAGCTAAAAGATGATAAAATAGTAAGCAATTTTAAAAATGATTAAGTAAAAGAAAAAAAAAGATTGATGAAAGAAAGAACAGATGGGACAAATTCAAAAGAGTAGCAATATGGTAGACTAAACACAGCTCAATTAGCAACTACAGTGAATAAAATGGCATAAAAACTCCTATTAAAAAAACAAAAATCATCAGATTGGATAAAATAAACTATACACACTCACGACACCCCACTCTAAATATGAGGGCATAATTAAGTTGAAAGCAAATGGTTGAAAAAATATTTACCATGTGAACAATATGGAAATGAAAGTGGGATTTACTAACATTAATATCAGATAAACTCATTAAGGCAAAAAGTTCATGGGGTATAAAGAAAATATTTTCTAGTGCTAAATGGCTTAATTCAATATGAAGACATACAAATCTTATTTTGATACGCGTGAACACATACAGTTTCAAATGCATAAAGAAAACAGAATTTAGAAAGAGAGAGAAAGAAATCAATAATCTTGAGTGGAGATTTTAAAAAACACTTATTGCTCAGGACCAGAGATGACGCAGATGAAAAATATCACTAAGGAAGATGCGAATAATATAATTTACTAACTTATTCTGATAGATGCTTATAGAGCATCATATATCATGCCTACATTTATAGAAAAAAATTTCTTTTAAAGCACATATAGAACATTTGCCAAAGTAGATCTTAACTTGAACCAAAAAGAAACTCTCAGCAGTTAAAAAGAAATAAAATTGTACAATGTAGAACACACTAGTAGACTGATAACTACTATATCTTTCTGCAGGTGTTTGGAAATTTAAAAAACTACTTCTAATGAAGCAAAAAAAAAAGGTAAGCAATAGAAATTAAGAAAAAATTTGAACTGAATGATAATGAAAATACAACATATCAAAACTTGTGTAATGTACCTAGAGCAACGTTCATATGGAAATTTATAGCTTCACAAGCATGTGTTATAAAAGAAGAAAGTTAAAAACAAATTATCTAAGCTTCCAACTCAAGCAGTTAGAAAAAAAGAACCAGCAAATTAAAGTCAAAATAAAAAAGAGGAAATAATTTTTAAAAATCAGGAAATATCAAACAGCAAAAACATCTACAATAGAAAAAAACAATATAGCCAAATAGAGGATCTTTGGAAAGAATAATAAAATTGATAAACACCTAGCAGAAGAAATCAAGAATAAATGAGAATATACAAATTACCAGTATCAAGAATGGAAATAGGGACATCTCCATGCTTATTATAAATACTAAAAATATAATAAAGACCATTATATACAACTTTATACCAATAATTTAAAATTTTTAATGAAATAGACAAATTTCTTGCAAACCCAATTTACCAATAATAATAAAAAATAAATATAAAAATCTTAATAATCCTATACATGGAAGAGAAATTTAATTCATATATATAATTCTTGTCAAAAGGAAAAGAACTGGGTCATAAGGTTCCAGTGATGCATTCTTCAAACTGTATAAGAAAGAAATAGTATCAAATGTTCTCGAAAATCTCACATAGAATAGAAAACAAGCAACACTTTCTACCTCATTTTATGTAACCAGCATAACACTGATATCAAAACCAGACAAAAACATCAGAAGGAAGGAAAATTGGAGACAAGATATTCCCATAGACATTGTCACAAAAATTCTAAAAAAAGATGTGAGCAAATTTCGGTGATATATCAAATATATCTGATAATAAAGGGGGATTTATTTATGGAAAATCATTCCTTGGAATTCATCATATTAACAGAATAAAGGATAAAACCAAAAGAGCCAGAAAAATTACTTGCTAAAATTTGACACCATTACGCTCTCATGAAAATTACGCTCTCATGAAACTGGGGACAGAAGAGAACTTTTGAAATATGACTAAGAGAATCTACCAAAAGTATCTCTATCTAACATTACACTGAAAGATGAAGTGTTGAATGCTTTCTCACTAAGGTCAAAAATTATATCCACTACTAGCACCACTATTCAAATTTTACCGTAGGTTCTAGCTATTTAAATCAGATAAGAAAAAAATAACAATAATTACGATTGAAAAAAAGAAACTAAATCAGTTTCCTTTTCACATGACAAAAATTTTACATAGAGAATTAAAAAAATCTAAATGTAAGATATTGATAATGATAAGTAAATTTAGGAAGATTTCAAGACAGAAGATCAACATACAAAAAATCATATAGATATAACACACATGCATACAAAAAATCAATATATGTACAAAAAGCAAAGAAAAATCAGCCACACTTATCCACAAAAATATAAATATCAAATATCTGAAAATCATATAAAGAAAAGTAAGCAAGACTTTGAAAAAGTACAGAGAATTACTAAGAGAAACTCAATACCTAAATCAATGCACATCAAAACCACGTTAGGAGATTGAGAAACTGGGTACCTATGCAATGTCCATTCTCTCTAAATTGACATATAGTTTCAACACAATCCTAGGAACCTTTCTTTTTTTAATTGACAAGCACATTATAAAATCTACATGGAAATGCAAAGGATCTAAAATAATCAAAACGATATTGAAGAAAAGAGCACAAAGCTGAAAGATATTCACTATCATAGTTCAAGACATTCTCACTAATTATGAGAGTGGAAATCATGTAGCAAAAAAAACCTATAGAAATAAAATTTGATTTGAAGCAAATACACCACTACACTTTGTTAGGGGGAAAATGATCTTTTCAATAAATTATATGGAAGAAAAATCTTAACTCCTCCTTCATACCATAACACAAAAATTAATCAAGATAGATTAAAAGCCAAATTGTGAAAAATGAGACAATCGGTCTTCTAGAATATAATATTGGAGATTTCATGGTTTAATGTAGGTAAAGGTTTACTATGCTGAACCCTAAAATCAATAACCATAAAATAAAAGATTGATGAACTTTTCCAAAGGAATTTATTAAACAAATATTTCTGGTAACTAAGAGTAGGGTGTTGAACTGTCCTGGGGTTTCCCAGGATGTGGGATTTTAGTACTAATACTGGGACAGTCTCCAGGCCAACCAGGATGGATGATTACCCTAACCCCAGACAGGACAAATATATTTGTGACTGTTTCACCAAGAAGGATAGGATGGAAATGATGTTATATGACTTCCAACACTAGATCATAAAAGGTGATTCAGCTTCTGCCTTGCTCACGTGAATACTAGCTCTGGAGCTCTGAGCTGTCATGTAAGCAGTGTAACTGCCTTCCTAGAGCGTACTGGGATGACGGCCACATTAATCCACCTGGAGAGATCCCATGAACAAACCTTGACACTACATAAAAAAGAGATGCCCAGCAAAGCCCCTACTTTCTCCAGTCACCTGCTGTTCCAGCTCCATCCACCATCTGACTGAATTTCAAGAGAGATCTGAAGGCAGACTCTGCTGCCAGTACATTTCCAAATTCCTGACCCACAGAAACTGTGAGAAATAGTAAAATGATTGTTGTTGCTTTAAACCCTTAAGTTTTGGAGTCAAATTTTATGCAGCAATAGTAACTAGAAGAGTAACCCATACAAAAAAAAACTTAAAGAAATTTTTCCATATATTGCTATCATATTCAAGCCTTATTTTTGTCCATATTAAATGAGAAAATTAAGAAAAATATGTTTAATATAATACCATATATATGCATGTGTATGTACATGAGTGAATAAAATTTTGATGGAATCTCTGACCAACACAAATAATTTTTACTCTATCTATATATCTTTTCATTTCAAATATATTTACATATATTATTTGTATAATTTTAAATACTCATTTTTAATAAAAAAAATTTGTTGGTATGAACTACAACAAGAAGGCTAAATAGGAACATGTATAGTTAAAGAGAAGACTTTACAAGAAAAGCTAAAATAAAATTTCCATCTTAAAGATATGTTTTTTTGATTGTATAATGGAAGTAAAATAACGAATGAGATATTTTGCAGCTTATCATTACGATATTCCTTTGCAGGAATATCATATATTCAGTATAGATTAACTAGTTTACATGATTAAGCTAAGCAATAATTTCGGCAATCACAAAGAATTTTTTCTCTAATTCTTTCATTGATCCTCAGTTCATAAGTACATGAGTTAAACATTAAAACATTAGTTTATTAGTGAAGCTCTATTTTCTTAAAAAATGATCAACAGCTGTCAAACTGAAGAAATATTAAAGTAGAAAGGAAAAATACACATATATGTTGAAGCGCATGCTCCCAAGATCCTTCTCCATAAAAACTAAGTGTATTAATTTATGTAATTCAGTGTCACATTTAATGCATTAATGCCAAAGTGTTTTATCATTGATTCAATACCACTTATACTTTAGGAATATTCTTAAAATATAACATATAATGTTTCAATAAAATGTCTCTGTTTGTTCAGAAACAGAACAGAGGGAAATTGCCTCCACGTGTTGACCAAATTCTGGACATACACAGTCTTCATCACTGCCTTTCGCTTTCATGTATGGACTGTAGCAGAGAGGCAGCTTTGGGATAAGAGGGACTTGCCGGAAATGAAGAGGTAACCCAACGATGGTTCCTCTGCTATACAATGACAATTTTTGGAGGAAGAGGAGCCCTGAACTACCCAAAAGGAAACAATAATAAAGGTAACATTGGAAATATGAAGCTTTGGAAACCTTCTGGGTATGCATTAAAAATAAATGAGATCAGCTGAATAAATTGCCAACATTAGTCATGGTTCCATACCCTTTTTGTACAATTCTCAAACCGTACAAATCAAGATAGAAAACAATAAACTACCACTTCAGGTAATTTGTGCTCACCTAAATATTTTAGTTATTTTATGTCTAATGTGGAATGTCTAAGCCCCCCACTTAGAAGAGCTCACAGATGTCTTGGCAAGATAGCATAGAAATTATACTCTCTAGGTGCAAGTTATTACTGCTTCTCTCTCTCCTTCAACCCCTCAATTTCATTGGTGGAGCTGACTCTGAAATGGACTAGCCTTCCATTGTACGAAGAAGAAAGGAGAGCAAATTACTTACTGACTGCAGGGAAATCATAGCTGAATGGAACAAATAATTCCTTTTATTACCCCAAAAGTATTTTAAAAAGTAAATAAAAGAACATATTATATTATTATTTGCATATTTCCTTTATATACATCACATTTGTTTTAATAATTAATTTGTCAATTAACAGATTTTAAAATAAACTTCTAGATAAAGATTTTATCATAATATTCAACATAGTTCTGCAAGAAAAAGAAATTTTATTGACTATTAGTAGAAATATCCTTAAAAATGTTATTTAGTCCAATTACTTTAAAACTACCCACCACAAAAATCAATTTATATTCTACGAATAAGAAAAAAAAGAGACAAAGAAAACACCTTTGGCTTTATGGTAGAAACTGAAAACATCTGGAGACTGAAATAAAAGTGATCCCTCTTGATCTTTTTTCTTTTAAAGTGTGACCCACCTCTGTCCTACTGAGCCTTTCTCCTCCCTATCTTCAGTTTTGGTCCCCATGCTTATTTTCTTATCTCTTATAAAGCATTATACGAAGTCTCAGAACTATTAGGACTCAGGACTACTTTTCAAGACAACCTTTGGTTGTAAGAAACAGCTGTCAGAAGTGACAGGCTACAATTGCTAAAATGCCTGAAATAAAGGCTAAATAAATGCCTACATATACAGTGGTATTTTTCTGCTATGTCTAAACAAAGCACTTTCTCTCCATTCACGTTGCTGGACTCAGTGTGCCACCTGTCTCATTCTTATTAAAAGGAAGTATCAGTGCAATGCACATCCTCAGTGAAATCCTGGTGAAATTACCTACACGATTTAAGACGCAGAGCAGAACACCTTATGATTTCAGTATTGCTAAAGAAATACACAGCCGTCGTTTTACTGGCTGGGTTTTATTGGGGGGGGAATGTACAACTACATCTTTTCAATTGGTTTTGATTCATATTCAGTATTTAATTTTAGTGTAGGGATTTAATATATAAATAATAAAGTTTATATATCCCAGTTTGAAAATTCACAGAGGAGCATAAAACCTAAATATAATTCAAGGAAGATGGTTGATAAATAGGAAAAATTTTTAAAAATCTGTTACAGAACAGCATGAACTAAAGGAACTCAACAGAAACCTCTGCCACTATCATCAAGTAATCTGAAATGGTAGGCAAAATGGTGTGGAAAACATAGAGCAATGCCGAAATAACGTAGGAATCAGAAGACAGTTTTTCAGCTTAGAGCCCAACCCTTAGTAGATCAGGTGCCTGAGAAACATCACTGTTATACATGAAGACAATTACAGACAGAAAATCACCATCAAAAGTAAAATGAGAAGCAGATGGACAAACTCATTCATAGTTCTAGAACAGAGAACAGAGACTGTGTTTCTTGGGGAACATAGCTTCCACAGCATAGAATTAACACCAGTGATGTACAAGGAATATCTAAGGCTGGAGACAATGACCTCTTCCATTGCTGGTCGGAATGCATGGACTCATCTGTCAGGGTCTTCTTAGGATGGAGCAATGGTTTCTTATGCCTAGGAAATGTAGAAGCTGGAGCAACTTCAATGGTAAGAGGTCCTTCAAAAACTGGAGGGAAATTTCCCAACACCACCTAGTAAACAATCTATTCATTATCTTGTATCATACCTGTACTCCAAAACTGACAAGTTTGGAGGGATAATCCTTAATAAAGAAATACAGCTACATTCCAAGTTTAATTGTCTCTATTTTAGCAAAATTTCTATCCACTAGCTGCATACTGAATACTACTTTATTTTTCCTTTGAATATTAACTCTTTTCCATTCCTTATGTATAAATTAGTCCCATCAATATCACTTTATTCTGTCCTTCAAACTCCAAAACAAAATTCTACTTATGCAAGTGGATTAGTGAGAAATATATAAATTGTTTAATATTTTGTAAATGACATAATCGAAAATATTTTTATCCTATATACAGACAAAACAATTTGATCAAGTCTACAAATCCTTCTTTAACATCCCTGACATTGGGAGGTTTTGTATTCTCTGTCCACCCTTTCCTGGCACAGTGCCCTGCCTTCCACTCCGTCCTGTACTATCAGGTCCCTTTTTCCTCTCCAAAGCTCCCTTTCATCTGCCGCTCTGATCACCACAGTCCCTAGGTGTTTCTCTCACTGCAAAGGAATTTTCATATGACTGGTAAAAACACAAAACTCTCCGTATATTTCACACACAAAAGTTTTAATAATTGTGCTATAATATTAGGAAAAATCTTCTGTTTTGCTTATTTTGACTTTCTAATAAGATGTATTGTTGTTTGGTAATTCTATCAATAAAATTCAGACTTTGGAGCACTATACCAGTACAATTTGGAGGACCCTACCTCCAAAATGAAAACACTTTGATAATGGCACATATCATACCGGAATTATACGACTATACTTTGTAAAGCTGTCCCATAGTGTACTATTTAGTAAAACTAATTTTTAAGAGAACTTCCACTGATTTATTTTTTTTTTTGAAAACTTGGATTTCCACGCAGAATAGTACATTAAATTGGAACATACCTATAGCTAAGTATATAAAAGGTGGGAACAATGGAAAAAGTACAGAGAAGAGGCTCCTCTTTCCGGGACCATATCCTGGTGCTTTTGCCCCCTGTACCTTCCTACAATATTCCACCTACCATATGAATCTGTGCTTATGATGTTTGTTCTTTAAAAGCTTTCTATGAACAGCTCTTCCTTTTCGTCTTTCACGATAGGACCTTTTACAACCTTTCCAGGAACGGCCAAATAAATGAAAAGTTTTTCATTTCTTCTTTGGTCTGCAAAAATAGCTTTTGTTGATGATGAAAAGTGCAACCTCCCAAATTTCTCATTTTTCCATGAAGCAAAAGGTTTACTTTCTGAAGGTTTCATAAGTGGTATGAATCACTATATTTATCTTCCCTCTGGATGTAGAAAAATGGGTGGCAATTTAATTCCAGGCCTTGCGTGTTTCTCGAAATATGGAGCCATGACCATGTCCAGATTTACTTATTTTGACCTAGACTCTGATTTTATTTTTATCAAAAACCACTCTTAATTGTAGTTACAGTTGTATGTCGCTTTTGTCAAAAGAAACAGTAGAAGCTACAGTTTAGCAAATCATTCAAACCTAGTCTCCAGATATGAAAAACCTAATAGTTATAACTTAAAATATGACTATTTTTTAAACATGCTAACAATACCTCCAATTTATTGAAATCTTTTATGTTTAAGACAGTTGATGTTCAATAATGCATTCTCAACTAGCAATATAATTATATATAACACTGAGGTTTTTCAAATAGATATTTCCTTTTAAAGTATCAGGAAAATACCACAAAATAGGTTTGCATCCCAATAATCTATTGTAATTTCACTGACATACTTGCAATTTTCTGAAATGTCACTGGAGGTACAGAGTCTTAAAAGAGGGAAAACAACAATATAAATGTGGCTTTTCATTCTGATGTATAAAAATACAATTTTTTAAGGTATTTAATATTATTGCCATTTATTATTAGCTCCTAATATATATCTTTAAAATGATAGGCTATTGTTTAAGCAGTTGAAATTATTATTTGTTTGTAATAAGCCCTGTAGTTATGGAAAAAAGTTTATAATTGCTATAAAGTGTGCATACATCCATAAATCCACTTATGGTGGATGTTTTAACATAAGTGCTAAACAAGTATTTTTAAAATTCATTCTATGAACAAATATGTGTGCCCTTATAAGTAAGAATAATTAGCACATTAATTCATTGCATTGTTTATACTTCAATTATAAGGGCAAATAAAAAGCTGTTCATGTTCTGCTTGAATAGCTTTGCAACTCTGCGCAAGTGTTGCCTGGCCTTAGTTCCCTTTTAGAAATTGAGGATATTCGAAATTAAAACATTTTGAAAGGCAATCATAAATTCAATTCATTGTGTTTAAAGTGAAGAAATTATACACTGGGAAAACTATAAAAAAAATTTAGTGTAAACCAAAAACCTTGAGATTTGACCTATGTTTGCTAATGGAAATGAGCCACAATATGGTAAGCTGTAGTTTACACACACACAAATACATGGGTTAATTGTGCATACAAATGTATTGAGATTCATGGTCACACAACTATTGCTCTGCATTAGACTAAATGTACTGCATTTTCATTTTTAAAGAAGATTTTAAAATTAAAGTTATTGGATAACAAATGGGTTATTCATGAATTCATCAACTCAGTAACAAATTCCACTTTCTTTACTATCCTACTTTCTGAAACAGTTTTGCCCTCGGGATCTACTTGAAGAGTGAACATCCATATTTGTTTTAATTTACCATCTTACCAAAGGTGTCAGACTCCAGTATTTTAAGGCACGTTAACATAGTTACTGATTTTAATGTGACATCCCAATGGAACCAGGCATTATAATTTCAGGCTTTCAGGCCTTTGTCAAACACACACGCACACATACACACCCCCAAATTAATTTCGTATGATTTTCAGTTCTAGTTAGAGCCTTTGTCCCGAGGGCTTGTTAATCTTGTATCCCATTCCTGCCCTGGTACAATTTAAAGATTGTCACAAGAAGGATAAATTTCATGCCATTTTCTGTTCTCATTACAATCTTCAGATTGTTATGAGAACGGATTAATTTTGCTCAATTTTCTGCCCTCGTTACAGACTGTTATGAGAATGGATTAATTTTATGACATTTTCTTCTTTCATTATAATCTTTGTTATGGGAATGAGAATATGTAATGAGAATGAGAGCATATCAAGCATTAAAAGGTCTGTGAGAGCTCATGACAAAGATTGTAACAAGAAGAGAAAACGGCACCCAATCCATTCTTGTGACAATTTTAAGATTGCCAAGCGAACTCAGAGTGACACTGCATTTATCCACTCTGAAGACAAAGATTGTTGAGAAAATGGGAATGAGAGCAAAATTAATCAGTTCTCCTGACAATCTTGAGATTGTACTTAAGCTTACAGTATTTTTTTCTGTGATACAGTACTTACATGAAAACATGTGCATTGCAATTAAATGTCATTTATTGGAAAATGTCATTTTCATATTTTTTTAAATCTCTTCCTTTTTTCTTTTCTTTTCAATTTCTGTCTCTCCTTTCTTGCTTCTCCTTCCTCCCTCCTTTCTTTCTTTCTCTCTTTCTTTCATCTTTGATGCATACCATGACCTATATTTTTAAAATATTATTACATTTAAACGGAAATTAATATCACCTAAAATGTCAGTAAAATAAAAAGAAAACAATACAGAAAAAGTCACAATAAGATAAGAGGTAGGATCGCCATCAGTCATTGTTTTTTTGGTTTCAAATCATTTATTTGAATGACTTGTCTCCACATGCCCAGAAAGAAAAATTAATTTTGCTTTTTGCAAAATTTACTAGAGTAGTCAACATAAAGAAATCATCCTAGGTTTGCAGACGCATACGATTTAATAGTTTTATTTGTTAATAAATTCTTCACTGCCTTCTATTGCTTCACCTAAACTTGAGGGAGCCGTATCTACTACTGTATCTGAATAATATCAGTGCTCCCATTTCATGAGATACAGACCAGCTGTTTGAATGTGCCATTGTTTCCTTTTCATTCTATTAGAAAGTCCCCAAACATTTCTTTGAAAATGTTGTTTTTTACAGAATACCCTCATTTGAAAATACTTGCTATTTGAAAAAACTGCCAATATCCTTGAATATGTATATGCATATGAGGATGTACATATATATAAAATGAACATTTGAGTATGAATAAATATATATATTGAATACACATATATATGTATGTGTGTACATATGTAATGTGTATATATGTATATAAAGATGTTTATATAAACGCTATGTGTGTATATGAGTGTGTCTGTATGTATGTGATATTGTAGCATCTTTTTAACTATTGTTTATTGGATGAATGACACTCTTGAAAAAATTACTCAGTTTGGCATAATCAAATCATCACCACAAGTGATGCCTATAGTATTATTGAATATCCTTTTAATAACAGACAAAATATTCCAGAATATCACACAGTTCACTTTGTCACTATTTCAGGATTGTGTATATAATTTTATACATGTATTTTATGCCTTGACTTTTCTCTTAAATCCAGGAGGTAAAGGTCTCATAGAATCCTGAGATCATTAATCCTGAGGTCGTTAAGCTCTGTCTCATTTCAAAACATTCTGTTCATTGTTACGTATGACAAATACCACTGGAAACTATACTGAGTGGTTGAAAAAATAAATGTTCAGCATTGATCAAAATTTGATATTATACCTATGAAAGCTTCTTGACCACATGCTAAAATGACTTTTCTATGTGTTTTTGATGAATGAGTCTCATTTTCAGTATCAGGCCAACCTTAAAGATTTCCATTATCAACTCACCTCATCCTAATTCTTTCATTCTTTTCTTTTTTTTCTCTTATTACACAGAATCCTTAGCCCCTTTCTTCTCTAGTTGGGACTTTCATTGTTTACAAATTTCATGCTTCTTTATGTTTGTGCGCATGTGTGACATGATAGTAAGCAATATTCTCAGAATATCAGCTGACAGTAGATGGGTGGACAATACTATCTGGGAAGGCCCGGAGACTTGAGCGCCAGGTGGTGGACCGGGAAGAAGAGCAAGGAGTGTTGGCGGGAAATGGAGGCCAAATGCGGTGAGAAGAAGGTGGCAATGGGCCCCATGAAGCTGGAACCTGGAAGCTGGAAGGAACCGCTGGTGTGGGTGCTTCAGGCCATGGAGAGCAGGCCCCTCGGACATATTTATTGTGTAAACCACGCGAGCCCGGCCAGCCTGGCCAGGCACATCTCACATGCACATCATCGGAGCCACAATAAATTCTATTTCACAACAACTGCCCCCACCTCCAAAAAAAAGATGTCTCCCTTCTTTCTGGCTTGACTTTCCCACATTAAAAAAAAAAAATACCTTGTCAGCATTAGCTGGAATTTTAGCAGATGTTTCCACATAGTTAACATTCCACTGATTGGCTCTGGGTGTTGCCTGTTCTATAGAAATGTGCCTTTTATCTTCTAAACCTTATTTATCGACCAGCAGAAGTGAAACATTCTCATCTTCTTTTACTCTTCATATCTCCTCCCTGAAGTCAGCTGTAGCTGCAAAGGATTCCATTTCTGTAACAGAGACCATACAGAGGAAACCCTCCCCACTCTGAAAGCAGAGCAGTTCTCTCTAACTGCAGCACAGTCCTCCTGCCCAGATGTTTCAGGTTTAAATATAGCAATATCAGTGCACTTCAAGAGAGTCGGAGAAATTGTTTTAAAAAAAGACAATTTTCTTGCAGCAGCATCTTTGAAACCAGTTAATTATGGAGGTGGTTTGTGGTGAAGTAGTAAGAGCATGTGAGGTAGGTGGAGCAGTCATGGTGTGTGTGCTGCGAGAGAAGGGAGTATCTGCATCAGCTCCCTTCAAAACTGGGCCTGACATATCAATTTAACCTCTTTATTTGACTCAAGTTCTTGACCTAAATCATGTTCTACTACAATGATTAAGAACCCAGACTAAATTGGTCTCAGAGGCCCTTTTAAATGCATCCATTCCATTGTTGCTAGAATGACCTATTTAAAATGCAAAGTTTGACTACATCTTTCTGCTACTTACCAGCTACCCATCAACCATAAAATGTTATCAGAGCATCTTAACAGAACATTCAAGGTCCTCAGTGGCTGGCCCTTGCCTGCCTCTCCAGTTCTAATCCATTGCACTCTTCGTCTCCTGCTTTTAGTTACAGACCCACACTATGCTATATCTCACCTCTGTGCATGTGATCATGCTAACAGCATCTCTGTCTTTTTTTTTTTAATCTTTTTTGAGGAAGATTAGCCCTGAGCTAACATCTGCCGCCAATCCTCCTCTGTTTTTGCTGAGGAAGACTGGCCTTGAGCTAACATCTGTGCCCATCTTCCTCTACTTTATATGTGGGACACCTGCCACAGAATGGCTTGCCAAGCAGTGAGTAGGTCTGCACCTGGGATCCAAACTGGCGAACCCCAGGCTGCTGAAGCAGAATATGTGAACTTAACAGCTGCACCCCAACAGCATCTCTGTCTTGAACATACTTTCAACTCTGTCTCCTTCATCCATAACTACTCATCCTCTGTGACATACCTTGTCATCACTTATCTAGGAAGGGCTAGGGGTCCATGTCACTTTTGGTGTCTTTCTTTGATGTTGTCACAATACCTAGCGAAGCTCTCCATTGCTCTGTGTGTATATATCTGTGTGTGTGTATCATTCTTCTTTGTCCCACTCCAAATCCTTTGTTCCTAATTTGTCTTAATTTAATTTGTAATCTAAGCACCCAGTGTATTGCCAACTCATAGTTGGCAGCCAAGAAAACAGTTATGAATGGCTGACCAAGGACTAGTTTTTATAATGAAGCAATAATATTTAAAGATATGATTTCTTATAAACTATACTCCAACAACTAGTTTAGCAGTCACTAATATTTACTAGCCTCCTACTATGTACCATTCATTCAAGTTATATGATTTATGTGCATTATGTAATTATATCCTCACAACAACCCTGTGAGGTATTATAATATCCATTTGCAGTTGAGGCAATTGAGGATTAACAAGATTATGTATATTTCCTAAAATCACAGAACTTGATAGTGGAGCCAGCTATTGGAGCCATATCTGTATGGGTCAAGAACATACACACTTGATCACTGTATTATCCTCATTTTTCAAGTACATTGCCCTTTCTGTTTTTTGAGAGGCAATTTTCATGTAAGGAAGAATATATATTTCAATGCAATATAAATATTTTAGGAAGAGCTAGCTTATCAAACTGGTACTTTTCTCCAACGTTCTTTATTATGGAATGAACAAAAAAAGGAGTTTTTAATTTTTTTGTGTTTCTGTTTCCAAAATAAGGTTGAAATAATATTGAGACACACATCAACCTTAGGATAGATAGTTTGGCAGTTGAAGTAAAAGAATACTTTTGAGAGTCTTTTAGAAGAAAGCTAGGAGATTTTCAATAGTACCGATTAACTTTACTTATATGATTGGTCAGATGATCACTTGGTTCCACAATTCAAATTGTATGCATAGTCATTGTATATGTTACTCTGCGAATTATATCTCAATATATGGTGACTAATTCATAGAGGCACTTATATTAGGGGACAGTTTTGTGTGAATAAAAACATCATGCATTCAATATTATGAGTGGACTCAACTTCATTTTCAGATGTGCAGTGCCATTGAAGAATATTTTATGGGATTTAGGGTGCTGGTAATTATGGGAGAGAGGAGTCTGCTTCAAAATGGTGGCTGCAGAAAGTCTTGCCTGTTAACTACAAGCTTGCCAGTTATTTAGTCTCGTTTGGAGACTACCTAATATCGATGATGTTTTCCTTTGTTTCTAAAAATCAGTGAACTTAAATCAAGTACTTAGAATTTCTTTGACATGACTAACTATTGATAATAACACACACGAAACACATTCCATTGGGGGAGGCATAGTAACAACAACAAGAAAAGCAACACCCTGGAAAAAAGCTAAAACTTACTCTGTTTTTTCCTGGTCTGATGTCAGATGTAAAATGAATAGGTCTGTTCTGAGGTCAGAATGAGAAGAAAAAGATCAACATGACCTCTGGGAAATAAAGGTTATTTGACATTTGGGGGATTATCTGCTAAAGGCATTGCCACATATCAGAGTAAAGGCTTGACAGGCAGGGGAAGACTTCATTTCCCCCGAAGTTAAATATAAGGCCAGAAGCTGAGCCCACACCTTCCCTCAGCTGGAGCAGTTGCTGAAATCAGTAGCCCTGATCGATGATGCATTCTCAAAATCCAAACAAGCATCAGTGTCTGCAATCTAATCACATCTTCTAAAGCTGCTGCTTCCTGTGGGAATTTAATTGCTGCGGCATTAGACTCCACACAACAGACACTCTCAAGGCTACCCATCAGGATAGGGACAAAAATCAGTGGGATAGTGTCAAAGCTGTTAGACACAAAACCTGTTAAAGACCCCACGTGTGTAATTTTTCTCCATCAATTTCAGCAGTATAATTTAATGGATCTTCTACAACAAGTTGAAAAACGTTCCAGCATTACACTAACCATAAAAAAGATAAAAAATAGTTTTGTCTGGTAAAAATTCAGCGTTATTTCTTCATGCTGTGAAATGCACTCTGACATGCAAAATATTATGGCTTTCTTGTGATCTGTTTTTATCATTTCTATAGGAAGACCTAAAGTTAGAAGGTTAATCTTTTCCCAAAGGCTTATTGAATTTTTAATTAAATTTTTTATGATTCAGTATTTCTGCATATTAACCAGATAGAACCATAAGAAAAAGTTTTCATGACCAAAGGAAGAAAAAACAACTGATTTCAGATCTCATGTTCATTAAGTCTCTTTAACACACAGCACTCCCTTTTCTGCTATTCTCTCAAAGACCCTTCTGCCAAGGGAATCACTTTTTTTCTGTATCACAGGAGCGAGAAGCTATGGGTTACTTTATCTGAGTTATCCTCTTTACATTACTCATATCACAGAGAAGATGAACAAAAAACAGAAAACTAATGAGAATTTAATGGTAAGAGCTAAGTAAACTTTGAAACTTTAAAATAGCAAAACGAAAGATCCACAGTGAAATGTAATGTGGAGGAGTCTCATGAGGTCTAAAATAATTTTATGAATTCTCAGTGAACATGAAAGGATATTTCTTGATATTGTACAAAGTACTTCAGTGTACTTGGCTAAGCTAAAAATAGGATTTGTTGCTTTTCTTCCCTATTGGGATAGAAGTCAAAAGATGTTACTAATAAGCTATTATGGAAACAAATTGCAATTTTCACCTCTATCTAAACTGCCCCTCTTTAATAAGATTCACATTCTAAACAAGCCTATTGTTATAGTTAAAGTTTAATAACAGGATAACTGATTTGTTCACTTAGAATTGACATAGCAACATTGTCTTGTATTTGTGTAGTATTTTGCGCTTTAAAGTTTTTTCATATGCATCATCTTATTTGACAATTCCCCAAATCGTGTAAGGTATTGTACCTCCAGTCTATTGATGAGGAGATAAGAGTTAAGTGATTTGTTCAAAATCCCTCAGCAAGCAAATGGGGATGGGGGGCTAAAATCAGCACAGTGATTGCAAGCCCGGTGCTGTTCCTACCACCAACAGTATTCAATGTTTAGACACTTACTTCTGAGTACTCGCTGACCTTTTGTCACTCATTGTTTCATTTATCCATTGCTACATAATAAATCATCCCAAAATTTGAAGATTTAAAACAACCACCACCATTAATTATCTCTCACAATTCTGTGGGTGGACCAAGCTGTTCTTTTTACTAAATGTGGTGTCATCTGGGGCACAGTAATGGCTGAAATTTCCCAAATGGCCTCATTTACAAGGCTGTCAGTTTAGACTTGCTGCTGGTTGGGAGAACTGAAGCTGTTGGTCTGCAGCCTTTGTTCTTCTCCATGTGAGCCTCCTAATACGGCTTCTTTATTTTCCTCACAGCATGGTGACTGGGTCTAAGAAAGAGTGTTCCAAGCAGTGAAGGCAGAAGTCATAGATCTCTTACAACTCAGCCTCAGAAGTTCCAGATACTTGCTTACGCTGCATTCTATTGGTCAAAAGGAGTCATGGGAATAGCTAGGCTCATCAACCATTCCTCTTTGCCTGGGGCCAAGGTGTTCCTGGGGCCTAGGACTTTCAGTGATAAAACCAGGGCATTCCTGGGCAAATCTGGAAGGTTGGCCAACCTAGACAGCTCAATTTCAAGGGTGGGGAAAACAGAATCCACCTTTGATAGGGAGAGCAAAGGTCACAGTACAAAAAAGCAGAGACAGTGGATATTGGTGCCTATCTTTGGAAATATGATCTACCGTAATCATTGAGCCTTGGGGGAATTTCATTTCTAGTAGTTATACTTAAGCTTAGTAAATAAATCCATAAATCTAATTAGACTGAATTATATATTGGATTATTTACTGCTTCCTTGAATAAATAGCTTTAAATTTAGAGATTTGCCAGTGAGGCTATACAGTCTCAGTGCTCCTTATAAACTTCTGCCAAAAAGCCTGTAAGGAGGAGAGTCCTCCTATTGATGTTAATATGGTTCAGTGACTGTTAGACTTAGACAGACTTAGTGGATTCGACTGAGAATCTAATGTACATCTGTAACCTTTGTTTTTGTCCTTGTGAAAATTTATTCTGAATTTCCAACCACCAATGTAACTTCTCTTAATTCATGTTGCCTCCTTATCGGAAAACAGCATAAAAATACAATAATCTATTTGCTTAGGAGTGATCATATCGCTTAATACAGGAGTGTTTTCAGTTTAATTCTTTCTATGACAACATTGTCCATAACTTTCCAGACTGATGAAGATGTTCTAAAATAGGGCTTTTAGCCAGATGTGGCCACGGAGCATTTGAAATTTGGCTAGTGTGACTGAGGAACTGATTTTTTTTTTTTTTTTTTTGAGGAAGATTAGCCCTGAGCTAACATTCACCGCCAATCCTCCTCTTTTTGCTGAGGGAGAGTGGCCCTGAGCTAACATTCGTGACCATCTTCCTCTACTTTATATGTGGGACGCTTGCCACATCATGGCTTGACAAGCCGTGCATAGGTCTGCACCCAGGATCCAAACCCACAATCCCTGGGCCGCCGAGAGAGCGTGCGAACATAATCACTACACCACCAGGCTGGCCCCGAGGAACTGAATTTTTAATTATGGCTGATTTTAATTAATCTAAATTTAAAAAGCCAAATCTTGTTAGGGGTTATCATATTGGGTTGTACAGTTTTGCCATCATGATTCTATTTAGTCAAAAGTAAAAGGAGAAAATGGCATGTATATAATATTGTTAAATCACGTGTCAGGTTAACAATGAGGACTATTGTCTTACAGAAGGGATGATCTGAAGCTTGAAGACACATTTTTTAGACATAATAGTGTAAAGACAATGCTTGGACTGCTAATTCAACCTTTTCTTTACGACTACGAGAACACGCGGTGTTTCAAAGACAGGTAAATATATATGTGTATATATATGTGTGTATAAATGTTTATATATATTTCAAAATGGAATAAAATAGATTTCTTCTTGCCTAAGTTTATCTAGAAGTATCATATATTGGCCTCTCCCTGTCTTCATTTATTTTGGTCTATGCCATATAAAATTTGAAAGGCTCATGTGCTATACTGAAAGTGATAATGAGGAATAATTTAGCATAGTATGCTCAGATCCCCATGGACGTTGCCAAAAAATCACTCCTTGTTTCCCCAATATACTGTGCATTTGTATAATTCATCGTGTTTTGACAATGCTAAGCAGGTTTTTTCCATATCTCCTTTGTTTCAGAATCTTCATTCTCACAGTAACTAAATCCTTGGAATTGGTTTCTCAACAAAATAGTCAATTATCTCCCTAGCAAAATAGGCATTTACATTCCTGAACTTTTGCTTATTTTGAAGAAAATTAAGTAAATTTCTACATAATATTCAACCACCTGAAGTTACTGAATGTAAACATTTGTCCTATAACTCCTATCTTTCTAAAGGAGATAGAAATCATTCATCTCAGCAAGGGATCTGTCTAGAACCAAACAGATAGAGATGACAATGGTGTCTATTTAAACTGATTCTGCCTATTTGTCAAAAGCAAAATTGGATAGGAAGTGAAATAGCCCCCATTTAATTTTATCACAGAATAGGTATTTTTGGTTCCCTCATATTTCAATGATACATTTTATATCTGTAGATCACAAAATACCTTTGTCAATTGCTTTTTTTCTTGGATAGACAATATAGTAGAATGTCTTATTGTCTAAATAAAAATAAGTCTGTGGTTGATCAAGCCAAGAAAGCCCCATAATCTTTTTTTCTTTTTGGTTCAGGATTAAGCCAAATGTGGAAATATTTATAATTATTGCGCATCATAGAACATGCAGGAATTGTATTTGTTCTAAAAGAACAATTTCTACATTAAAATAGTCCTCCACTTGCTCTCAAACTGGCCTAGATGTCATATGAGTCCAAGAAGAGATGTTGGACATCTGTCATTTCTCACCTACTTTAACTTTTGAACAGTGTTAGCCCAAAATGTTGATTAATCCACTCCTTTATTTTGCTGTTTAGAAAGAAAAGATAAACAATGTAGCAAGACTTATCTTACACCCTGTTTACTTCTAAGAAATTGAGTCACATGCATGGCACCAGTACAGTTCTCCGTGGCTACCTTCACAGGGTCATACGTTACTCTTAATTTCTAAAAAAAACTTTAAACCTACACTCTGTTTCTTAATTAACCTAGAATAATAGCAATGCTTCCTCCAAATCATTGGTTCAATTACTCCTAAATGCTATTTTCGACTCAGGTGGATTTCGGTTCATTTCTCCATTTCCCCTTGCCTTCACTTCCTTGGCTATCTATTTTTGATTCCATGATCCAAATTTTCAGCCATTATTGTACCAACAGCTTAAACTTCCCAACCTCTTTGAGAGCAAAATCCTCAGAAATGACTTCTCAACTAAAACAGCCAATTACTTCCCTACAAATTAGATGTTGCAAATCCCTAGATAAACTCTACCCTTCATATCTTGGAGACATATGTTTTCACTTTATGGAGGAGGAAACTGATATCACCTTCGTACCACTTACTTCCATTTGTCAACTGGATGCCTTCACATGGATACCACACAGGTGTCTCAGATTCTTCATGTGTGGGTCTGTTTTTCCCCAAACTACCACTGTTATCTTAGTTCTCTAAGCAGCTAGGAATCCTCCTTGATGCCACCTTTTCTCACATTTATCACATCTAATCAATAACTAAAGTCAATCATATCTATAAACTAAGTATTTCAGGAATATGCCCATATTTCTAAAAAATTCCTGCTTATTTACTAGACTGAGGTACCATTCGATCTCAGCTAGATGACCTTTACAGTGTTTTAAATCATCTCTTCTACCATATTTGGCCCCTGCAAGCTATCCTCCCTGAGCAGCCAGTGATTTTGCTGAAATACAATTTGATGATGTAATGACGTGAATCTTTAGATCATTTCAATGTGTTCAATGTGCTCTAATTGTCTCACAAACCCTTGAGAATCTGGGTTCTCATCATCTACTTCTCCAACTTCACCTCTTCATTCTTCACCTGGTACCAGTGAAAGTTTTGTCTATATTCTTTCATATTCAATCCTTCATATTTGCTCTTCTCTCCCTAACCTTGCACCTATCTCACTGCCAAACCTCTTCGTCCGCCAAACTCTTTTACTCATTTGTAATTTACTCCATGTTTTTTGACTGCCTACTATCTGTCAGATATGTGGTATACTGGGTGCTGGGACAGGCTAAGTGAATAAAATAAACGTCATCTATTAACTCATAACAGTCATACTCTAGAGTATTTTAGGTCTCAGCCTAAAACTTCAAATGTCCTGTAGTCTAGATGAGTTACTCATGTTTTCTGATAACATTGTATACTTTTTCCATCATAACACTTATTATTCTTCATGTATGTAATTGTTTATTCTACATCTTTCATACAAATTAGAAGCCAATCTGTGAGGGCAGAAACCTGAGCTGTCTTGTTTATGACTGTAAACACAGCATCTGGCACATTTTTTTAGCACATAGTTGAGATGGGGAAATATTTTTTAAAATAGTGAAATGAAAAAACATATGGATGCAGTTGAACAAATTATGCCAAGATGCATCTAAAAGTGATCTGCCCATGACATTGCATTTGTCGTTACTAACAGTCATAGAAACATTGAAAATACATTAGAAAAACTTAGTCAAAAATGGAAGAACTGGGGGCTGACCCAGTGGCATAGTGGTTAAGTTCATGCACTCCAATCAGGAGATCTGGGTTTTCGGGTTCGGATCCTGGGCACAGACCTAGCGCCGCTCGTCAGGTCATGCTGTGGCTGCATCCCACATAAAATGGAGGAAGATTGGCATGGATGTTAGCTCAGCAACAATCTTCCACAAGCAAAAAGAGGAAGATTGGCAACAGATGTTAGCTCAGGGCCAATCTTCCTCACAAAAAAAAAAAGGAAGAACTTAATAAAATGTAAAGGAATTGTGTGTGTGTGTTTGCTTAAAACTAACATGTCAAATAAAAAAATAATAAGTTTAGATGTTTCACATATTCATAGATTATAAAAATAGCATCTAGGCTTTATAAATAAGTAATCCATATACTTAAATACACTGTGAAAATGGGTAGAACAATCAAGCAGTTAAAAGAAACATTTAAATTTAAGAGATGAAATTCTACGCAAATATAAAGTGTTCGTGTTTTGGTAAAGGCAATTTTTGCTGTGAAAATGGCACTAGAAAATTGACTTTGTGGAAAGAGAAGAAAATTATGTTCTAAAAAACATTCAAAGAGGTTCTTTGTGTATGATTCTTTCATTTTAAGTATTTATATTTTCACACTATTGTCGGCTTATATGTCTCCGATTTTGCTCCATTATGAATACGAAGGATGAGACTAGATTTACGAAGGATGAGACTAGATTTACTAGAGTTAGATTTTCACCATATACTCCCAATAATTTAGATCATAACTCTGCAAATACTTCCAAGGAAGAGAGCTTGTGACGCATTCTCTCTTAAATTCACCGAGGAGCTCACTTAAAATCTGAGAGACTATGCTCTTACAGACAAAGTAGAAAAGCACAAGTGAAACAGAGTGAGAAGGAAGAACATAGGAATCCATTCCTAGAAAATATTAAAGCATGAAGGCACAGCACCCTTTTTATTGTACTGTATACAGTGTTATGAGAAAGCATAACGGTAACTCATGTAGTCTGCACGTCATTTGAGGTTTTAAGCTGAGAACTAATATATACTAGAGTATAACCATTATGATGCAAAAGATGATATGTGTGATGCAATTTAAAACTCAACTACTCAACTTAAATATTGGCAAAAATAAGTTCAGTCAAAGGATGTTCTTTATTTAGGCAAAGGGTGTATTTATTTTTGCTCTTAAGGAAAATATTTTCCCACTCTAGATAATTTTACATTGTAAAATTGACTCTCATATAATTTCATTTTTTTTTAATTTCCCCACTGTCTAGTCACTCCGTAAGAGTAATTTAGAGATAGTATCTTGCTGAGGTATTTAAAATATCATTAATTTGTTTCCTAAATGTTACACTCTATTTACCATATATTCTATTTCCTCAGCTTGGTATCAAGGGATAACACTTGCCATAAGAAAATCAAAATTATAAAAAGAGCAAGGGTAAATTTGATCAGTGAATTCACTTTTGAAGATGTTTGGATAGATTGAACAAAGTATTTGATTCTAATGAACTTAAGCCTTTCTATAGGACAATTTACTCTAGAACTAATCTTTTAGTTGATTTATGAAAAAAGAAGTTGGTTGGCCAAGTCTTTGAAAGTGTGCTTTAATTTAAGCATATTACCAGATTGATGTTTTCAGTAATTTCTTGAAAGCTTTTAAAACATAAAAATCTTATCATTTAAGTCGTTACCTGTGCCATTTTTAGAGTTCTTGATAATGAATAGAGTTCAAACATGGAAATATTATTATTCATAATAGGCCAGTTTATAGATTTCAGGTGAAGAAAAATGAAGCAGAGAAATTTTGGATGTGTTATGTGATGGCTACATCAAATAGACTTTTATGACCCTGAAGACACCTTGTGTCGATTATTTAGTCCTTTTCCTTGAAAAAAAAAAAAAAGGGAGGGGACATTATTTAATCACCGGTGACTATTATGCAAATTATATCAAATACCATGTTTCCCTCCCAATTGCAATATATATTGCAAATATAGAATACTTCAAGTTTCCAAATTCCTATAAAAAGTTTCTCTTTGTCCAGAAACTGTGTTTACCTGCTCTATCAGGCTTCTATTAGAAAACTGAGATACCTGGGCCTCAGTGTCCCAAAGGAGCTAACAAAATAGGAATTAGTCATCACTATTAACACCAACTTCAATGATGCAAGAATGCTCAGACTGTCTATCCCCATAGGCCCATCATTTGCACTCTAAGTGAAGTAATAAAGGAAGTCTGAACAACTCCCCCCACTGGAAGTCTCTATGTCAGCCACTTGTCCTGGTGATCCAAGACAAATCAGGGATTCAGTACCTACTCAGACATTATTCATACATCAATATTCCCTTAGCACTTACCTTGGGCACATTCTGTTTAAGGCACTAAGGATACGTCAGTGAATGGAACAGACAAAACTGCCTGCTTTCAAGAGTTCTGAGCAGATCGTGGGGGCTCTATGGGCCATTAGAAGGACTCTGGCACTTAATCTGAGAAAAATGTGAGCCACTATAAGGTCTTGAACAAAAAGGCATGAGCTATCTTACGTTACAGTTCATGATCTGGTTTCCGTGTGGCTGTTAAACAGTGGAGGAGAAGAGGGAGAGCAGGAAACTAGTTACGAGGATATTACCATAGTCCCAGTGAGAGAGCATCAGGAAAAAAGCAGTAAGGAAGAATAATCATATGGGTTATATTTTGAAGAAGTAGCCAACAGAATTTTCTAACAGACTAAGGAGAAGTGTGAGGGAGAGAGAGAGAGAGCTGGAAGTAATCCTGCCTTCAGTAGAGGGATGAAAAGAGTGTGGGTGATATTTAAACATGGCAGAGCACAGGAATGGAGAGAAAATTAAGGGGTAGTCAAAAATCCTTTGACCAATCGTTCTCAGCACTTTAAATTTGGATTTCATGTTATTTGTAAAAATCAAAGTCCTGGAGCAGAAACAAAATTGACTCAAAATTTGCTCAGTTTTAATATGGGATCATATTCATCGTCACCAGAGAGAGGACGCTTAAATATTGAAAAAGAACTACAAGCAACTTTTAGACACAGTAGTCTATTGGCAGCAAGAAGAAAGTGGGTATTTTATGAGTAAGGGGACTCTTTGCGTTCTGCCCACCAAATTCTGATGTTGGGGCAGGCAGGGAGGTTTCTCCACACCAAGAAGCAGTTCTCCAAACACCAACTAGGTGTCCTCCTATCTACCTGGAGATAGCATCAGATTCCACAGGTTGAGTGTTCAGTCCTACAAAACTGTCCCTTTCCCCTCCTCTTCAAATGCCAGTGGCAAGTCTAGGTTGCCACCTGTGATTCTGACTGGCTGTCTAAAGGTTGGAGGTTCTCATGACACTTTCCTTGGGTTTGATTAATTTCCTGGTGCTGCTCATAGAACTCAGAGAAACATACTTACTAGATCACTGGTTTATTATAAAAGGATATAGAAGAGATGCACAGGGCAAGGTATGTGAGAAGGGGCAAGGAGCTTCCATGCCCTCTCCAGGCATACCACTCTCCCCCAATCTCCACATGTATGCCAACCTGGAAGCTCTCCAAACGCTGTCCTTTTTGGTTTTTATGGAGGCCTCATTACAAAGGCATAACTGATTAAATCATTGGCCATTGGCAATTGATTGCACCTCCAGCCCCTTTCCCCTCACCAGAGGTCAGGAGGGTGGGACTGAAAGTTCCAATACTCTATCACAGGGCAACCAGCCCTCATCCTTAGGTGCTTTCTAGGTCATCTAATTAACATAACAAAAGACATCTTTGTGGCTCTTATCACTTAGGAAATTCCAAGGGTTTTAGGAGCTCTGTACCAGAAAAGGGGACAAAGACCAAATATATATATTTCTTATGAAGCACAATATCACAGGAGCATTTTAGTTTTTCCATAGTAAGAGGCATATGGTTGTACTCTATCACGTCCACTATGTGTCCTCAGAGAGATGAAGTCTTGTAATGAGTGCATAAAGCTCAAGTTTTCTCAAAGAAAGCATGCTAATTTCATCATGTTATGCAATGATGCTGAGAATAAATTTAAAATTTTCATAGTCTGTAAGATGTAAACAAAACAGGGAGGAAAATGTTTTAACAGCTCACCCATTCTACCTACTATTCACTACTGGACAGTCTTGTAATCATTGTAGGGATTTAAGGCTAACTATTCCTGCAATCATTATAGGGGTATGAGCTGAACTGGTAAAATGATTCTGTCACTAATTCCTTTGTAGGAGCATAACCCACTTTTCACTAAAATGTTCACATCAATTACAATTTCTTTACATCATCTCAGAAATTCCAAGACAATCATTCTGTCTAGCACTGAATTTATGTAGCACATACTGAATAGATATGTGCCTACTTGGGTTTAAGTATATGTCTCTCCATTTCCAGAAGCATAAGAATGTACTATGTTACTTTTTGAAATATAGTTTAGCCCTATAAATCAGTCATTACTTCTGTGTGTAATTACCCAATTAATAGTCAGTCTGGTCATTTCAACCACAATTTTTCTTAAATCTGGTTACTACTATAAAATTGTTTACACTGATGACTCTCCTAATCATTTAGATACCTCTAAGAATTTGACACAAGAAGGCAATAAAATCCAAATTCCTTAGCTATGTAGTCTCTATTTTAAAAATCTGAGCTAAAATTTGATTGGCTTTGGGGAATGGTGGAGCTGAAAATTGGCTTAAGGAAAATTTATAATCCCACTTCCTCCTATAATAAACAAGAAAATTGAAAACAAAAGTGGTTTGATTTTGAAGATCTTTTCCTAGCAACTGAGCTTTGATTATGGAAGGATATGGCTACCCTTACTTCAATTCAATCTTTCCTCCATCTTAGGTTGATGATAGTAATAGGAGAATCAGACCGTCACATCCTCAAACACACTGTGATGAAAGAAGTCCTAATCCCTTTTCACATCTGCCCACTGTTGAGAAGAAATATTAATGTGACAGATATATGGCACAATACAGTGGCTAGTAATCAAACTGCTGATGTGCCAAGCCTATGAGAAATGAATAAATGAATAAAAAACTATAGCAGAATAAACAAGTCATAGATATCTGAGGTGAAAGATCCTTAGCACGACCTATATTTTTGTGAGTGCTGATGGCTACAGGCTCCCAGCTAGGAACCCAAAGACCAGAGAAGTGGAAGAACACTCCCCATGCCAATTAAGCCAGAGTGTGCGGTAATGTGATCACTTCTTGGAGATTCCTCCGCTGTCATTTCACCCACATCAATGTGGCCTTATGCTTTTTCATAATATTATGGCTACTTAAAACCCACCAAGAACCCAGATCTTACTTAGCAAAACCATTTTTGCTATCAATGGCCATTAGAATCTTTTTACTAGTTACACCCCATTGAAACTATTTTATATGGCACCTTTTGTCTCAGATTCAATTTACTTTTTATGCAGAGAAAGGGTTAGTTGGATTAGTCAGAGGAAGAATCCGTCTGTTATGTAAAACTTAGATCATATAGAACCTTGGATAACATGTGATATAAAATAGACTTGAATAAGTGACTAATAATTCTGAATGTCTGTCATGGTCTATAACTTATTACTAAAATAAACTATGGAATCTTGTAAAAATAGTGCTTTCTTTTTGACTCTTGGGTTTAGGGGAAGGGATTGGGTAAATAGTTTTTGAAGTTACGTTGAGAGAGAAAGGAAAGCCATCCAATGTTCAAGAAGTTTCCAGCTTTTATATTTGTTCTCACCATTTTAAAATGACTTTAGAACATATCCATATACAGCAAAATATTTTCTATGACTGTGAAATATGGGCAAATAATTATTCACATCTATTAGTATCGCTACAAACCAAATCTGATTACCTTGACCTATTGGTGATGCGATTTGGTTAAAGTGTTCATAGCTCTAATAGTCAGCTATTTCTGCAATAATGTTTAATAAGCAACCCTAAACTGTCAGTGGTTTTATAAAAGCACGTGGTTACTGTCCTTGCTCTTGTGTTGCTTGGGGTGGCTCAGCTTCAAGATATAGATTGGGTTCAGGTCTTTTCTACATGTCTCTCATTCCGAGACCAGTGACTATTTCTCAAGGTAGATGGCAGAAGCATAACAGGGGTGAGCAAAAACATAAGATCTTGGGAAAGAGTGACTCAAATTTCTTGGACAGTGAAAAAGTATTTCACAAAGGAGTAGTATTGATGATATTTAATCAGAATCTTTAAAGATAAATATAATACTCCAGGAAGAGAGAAAAAATATATTTAAAATTATGAGTATACAACCTGTCTCTAGTATTTGGATAGTTTTTCTTTGACTTTTAAAATAGACATCCAATTTAAACTTTAAATCATTAATTTATTAATTCAGTCAAGGATGATTGATTGACAACTATGTGCCAGTCAGTGTGCTAGAGATAGGAACAAAACGGAGAGAAATAAATAGTCATGGTCCTTATTGTCTCAGACTAGTAAGAGAGACAATCAACCACATCAATGAATATCCAGTTATAGACTCCATAAGGGTTCCGAAGGAAATTATCACAGCTCTATGACAACATGTAAGACACAGCTTGTGGCCTGGGGGCAGCAGGGACCACTTCCCCAAGGATATGATGCTTCAGGTAAGGATATGAAAGAGTTAACTGGAGGGGAGGGAGAGTTTAAAGCAGATAAGAAATGTGTGCAAAAGGCACAGAACTTAGAAATAATTGGAAATAACATGGTATAGGAGAGTAAAGAAAAGAGAGGCTGTATGCTATTTTACATCTTTTCTCAGGTTTTTTTCTCTCTTAGTGGTATGCACATGCCCTCTTAATTATTCATCACAAGATGAAAACATTAGACAAATCATCCTCTGAATAAAACCTTTGTTGCCTTTACTTTGTAGTTTCCTGCCATCATTCCATTAACTGATTATGGAGGATATCAGAATATAGAATCCTGATGTTTTTAGTGTCTTGAAACAGGCAAATATTTATTATAGCTATGTTTTTCCTTCTCCATAAACATCATACCGTGGATGTAATTAACGTCTGAAAAGGGAAGCATTTACTCTTTTGGGTGAATAGGTGACAGCACTTTTTGTTTGCTACCTGCATGTTCTTTTTTACATTTCATTTACTATAATTTGATAAATGAATAAAGATGTAGTATAATAGACAACATTTGGACCAACCAATGAACAAATGATGAAGTATCATATCCTTGTAAATAATCTCTTCCAGAATAAAATGAACTTCTCAAAAATATCTACTTTATTTAACTGAGTATTCCAGGATTGAAAACAAGAAATTTCCCTGGGCCATGGTGTGATTCTGTCTATGTGTCTGTGTTATAACAGAGCTTCTCAGTCATGTGTCTCTTAATACCTGCCAGTTGACATCTATAATAGTGAAAATTAGCTGTATGTGTTCATGATATAGGCTGTACCCATGTTTTATATAGTAAATACTTTTCATGGGTAAATAGTATTATGCAAACATAATGTTGATTCCAATTTTTTTTTCACATCAATTTTTAAAACCAGTGGTCAGACATATTTGATTGCACCATGTTCTTCTAAATTCCTCTTTTAAGTAATTGATTTTTCCAAAGTCTAATCCTGACACATATGATATAGAAGCATCGAAAGGCTTATCCAAAGTTAAGCAGAAGTTCAGTGAAAGAGTTAAAAAATAATCCTGTGTAATACAAGCCCAACATCCTTGATGTTCAAAGAATTATTAAAGATTTTATCATAACTAATCTAGTCCAAGTCCCCTTAATAAACCTGGATCTTGAATTCTTGAACAATATAGAAAGTCTTATAAGCCTAGATTTTCTCTGTTCTTATGAGTCCTGAGAATTAAAATAAAAACTGCAAAGCCACTAGGAAAGCAGGATGGCACAGAGGCTCTGGTATCAGAAAAATCTGCATTTAAATTCCAGCCCTCCTCCCTACTAAGCTTGACCCTGAGCAAATGTCTTAACCTGTCGGTGTCAATTTCACAACTTTTAAATTGAGTATTGTATTTCCCTGCATAGGAACCTGTTGTGAAGACCACAAAATGCAATGTATGTGGGCCAGGCTGGTGGCTTAGTGGTTAAGTTCAGCACACTCTGCTTCAGCGGCCTGAATTCGGTTCCAGGTGGACCTGCACCACTCTGTTAGTGGTCATGCTGTGCTGTCAGCCCATACACTAAAAATTAGAGGAAGGTTGGCACGGATGTTAGCTCAGGATGAATCTTCCTCAGCAAAACAAAAAGAAATGTAATGTATGTAAAGCATTTAACACAGTGTCTGACATTTGATGTATGCTCAGTAGTAGTAGCTAATATTACAGGAATGATATAACAGAAATTCAGGTGTGCTCTGGTATAGAACTAGTCTATCCTCAACCTTAATCCCTAGTACTTTGATTTCTCTAGGGCTTCTCAGGCTATTGACGACCCAGAGGTTATGTAAAGTTTACTTGATGGCGCGAAGATGTTTCAGATGCAGATGCTCTCATGGATTTTCACAAGATATCTTTGCAGTCATGTCTTAACATCAACTGCTTGATGCTGGCAGTCACAACTGTCAGCCTGGCAACTGACGTCCCTGCCTATAGCCTTGTGGGAGTCTTCTGGCACTCCTGAACCCCACAGTGCTTGCCTAGGCAGGGACATACTGTTGCCAGTGAAAATCCTGGGCTTTCTGGCATGGCAGATGCTCAACTACTATTCCAACAGAGCCCAAGGCTGTGACACCCAAAGCCCCATAAACTGGGAGAGTCTTTTGCCAAGAGCCCCGATGTTATGGCAGGCAGCGAGCCCTGACTATCAAGGGACATCTTTAAGGGGCTGTGAGCTGAAGCCTGGCAGGCAGCCACTTTGAGAAGGTTTTTTAGACCTGATTGTTGTATTATTCCAGAATTAAAGAAAAACTCACATACTCACAGTTTGAAAACCATTTTATCAGTCATGTTCCCTTTCAAAATATGCTTTGTCACACGAGTTTAATGATACGAATACCTGAAGCCTAAAAATAGTTTGGTTTTTATAAGAGAGAAAGAAAGAAAGGAAAAAAAAAGACCTAGCCCACTTCTAAAATTCAGCTTTCTTTGAGAAAGAGAACTAAGAATAGAGGCAAAAATATAGTTCCTATCTACAAAAATAGCAGCGAAATACTGACACATTATTGTGGACTGAATCAGGGTTATATACCAGATATTTGGCTTCATGTTCCTTTTAAAATAGCATTCCTGTCCATTTTTATTGTTTGGATTGCTCCCAAGAGTTCCTTTGTGGCTAATTTAACACCTGTGAAGTCATGGTGATACTAAATATAAATTCATTGCCTACTGCATGGATAATTTTATTTTACTCCAAAGTTATTGCAATAATTAGTGAAATTTCATAAAATTTCATATTGGCTTAAATCATTTCATTCATTTTTTCCATCAATTAATTAGAGAATAATTTTACGACCAAAAAACCTTTGATTTCGCACATTAAAAAGCTAGCTTGAAAACAGAAATGTTTAACCATATAAAAGGCAGCTAAAATAATACCTTGAAAGCACTGAGTTCAAATTAAAACAAGTGTGAAGTCAAATTAAAACCTACTGCCTTCTTTCAGTCTGCATTTTCACCTTTCACCTCCTTTTACCTTATCTAATGTATTTTGTGAAACATTGTTGGGATGGGTGTTGAAAAATTACTGTATTAGTTGAACAAGTCTATCAGGACACATAACTGTATAGCAGTATATATTGAACTATATAGACTAGGTTTTTTTTCTACTACACTATTTTACATATGTAATATTTTGGACTCGGAGTAGAAAGCAGCAAGATAGAACCTGGTTAAAGCCTAATTGAGTAAAATAAAGTTGGGAAAAGCTAAACACAACAAATGTTGAAAATGCAAGTTATTCTAGCTTATGGAATTTTAAGTACATTCAAAGGATTTAAAAATATGTTCTTATTAGAAGCAAACTAGAATTAATAACGCATCTCTAATGCATATTTAATATGTCAAAGTCTTTAACTGGGAGTTACATAAATTAGAAATTGTAGTTTAAAAATAAAACATGCCAAGCATTTAAGCATTGTGCACTATGACACAAGATATTTTAAACTTAAACACATATCTCTACGCATCTGGAATTCAAGTAGTAGTATATTCTATCAGAGTTTTCTTTACCTGTAAGAAAAATAAAGAAAATCAAATGGACGCTATTTACAATTAATATTTATTTTGTGCCCACTATGTTTCAGATACTCTTTTCAGTTAGGCTAAATGTAAGTATCATCTAAACTGAAATTACTAAATTATATCAAGAATCTCAAACACCTACAAGGGCCATAGAGGTGACGTAAATGAATGAAGCAGGACTGTTATAAAGAAATAAGGACTGGTCAGAATTTGTGAAAGAGACTGTATGTTCATCCAAAAGCATTCAAACTTACAAAAAAAAATTATAAACACTGTATGGATTAAGACTAATATACTTTGAGGCCTATGTTGGTTGAAAGGACAGGAAAGAGCTCCTCTTTAGCATTCTAGAAGGAAATCATACAGTTATTAATTCCTCATTAGGAAAGGAAAATACAATCATTCATGAAAAACGATTTGCAGATATGCAGCCAAACTTCAATTGAAGCAGGGCAAATAGTTCAGTCTATATATTTATTCAAAATACCCTTCACTGATTTCTGGGGGCTAGACATTGTGCTACACAAGGCACAGAAGAGCCAGATTTGGTCCTTAATATTTTAAGGATAATAGTTAATAGATATGGTTGCAAAAGAGAGCACGGCATGCTTAAGGAGGGAAGTTAGTTCCAAATGACTCTCTGCCATTTCCGTGGCAATACTAGTTGACTTTTCCAGGAAATATTCTGTCTAAACGAAACTTTTTTTTAATGTCTTTTCTTCTGTTAAGCTTTCAATACCCCTGATCTACTTGTTCCTCTCAAATGATGACTTTATTTCCTGATTATCTTAGAAAATGAAGGTGATAGGAAGATATCTACATTATTTTCCTACCAACAAGTGTGCATCTATAGTTCTCCTTATATTTAATTTTTCTCTGGTTAAAATTGACAAGCAGTCCCTTCTCTCTCCAGGTCTAAACTCTAACTTGTATCCTGGATCTCACTCCAATTAGTCTGAATAGAGGGTTCTTTGTTCTTCTAATGTTCACCTTCTCTAATCCGCTAACAATATTCCCATTTGGATGTGTTATTTCTATTAACATATACACATAATGCAAGTGCTCTCCCCAGCTGCTACCTCACTTCTCTGCAGCCCTTTACAGCTAAAGAAATATATAATATTTAATACCTTCTCAGTCTCACCTCCCATTTTCTCTTGATCACATTCCAAGCATTTTTCCTCAGGACTCTCTTAAAACCACTCTGCAATGTCACTAGTATTCAATTTGCCAAGTTCAACGATTCATTGTCCACATTTTAAATTTTCAGCAACTTGCCATATTTTATCTCCCTCCCTCTCAAAACATATTTCTTATCTATCTTCTAGCATACCCTAAACTCTTGTTTTTTTTTTCCTATCTCAAAAAACAATCCTTCCTGGATTCCTTTTCCAGCTTTTTCTTTCTTCCGTATTTTAAATATTTGAGTGCCCCAGTAATGAGTCTTTGGTCATTTTCTCTTGTTCATCTAAACATTCTGCCCAGTTAATTTTATCCAGCCCCACTGCTTTAAATAGTATCTATATCCTGATTACTATTAAATTAATAACCTCCAGATTAGAATTCTCCCTTGAGCTCCAGACACATATATCCAACTTCTTACTCGAGGTCTCCTTTCATATGGATGGTTAGGAATCTCAAACTTAAGGTCAAATAACTTGTGATTCTCCTTCAATCTCACCTCCCAAACTTGTTCCTCTTTAAATCTACTCATTTCAATTAATAATCTTACCATTTACTCAATTACTTAATCCAAAATGAAAGAATTAGTCTTGAGTTCTCTCTTTCACCTCCATATTCAATTCATCAGAGAGCTTTGCCAACTCTCGTTTAATTCTTGCCTCTCCCATCCCTTACTCAGATCATTTTAAGTATCTCACATACAAATTATTGATGTCTTTGCTCAGAAATCGTCATTTAAAATGTCCATTCACTGTCCTCCCTATCTAATGTATTCCTTGCCACGGACACTCTGTCTTCTAATATTTGACACTATTTGAAATCATCTTAATGATTCTTTTCTAGTTTACTTTTTTATCTTCATTCACCTCCTCTAGCTTAAAGATCCAATAAAAGAATAGCAGAGGTCTTATCTTCTGTGTCCATAATATATCCCAAGTGTTAGGAACTTCATCTGCAAAGAAGGAGTAAAGGGCTGTAAACTAACATAATGGATTGGTTTGTAAAATCGTTCTTACGTGAATGAGAGATCTTAGTCATTACCAAGGTTTATCAACACTTTTAAGGACATAAGCTATCAAGAGACTCAATCAAGCAGAGAGGTCAGGAAGATTGATGACAGCTCCCCAAATTCTCCATCCCTGCACTGGAAATGTACTTTCTGACCCAGTGTAGACAAAGTCACTACGTGAATTACTTAGGTTCTTAACTCACATCATGGGGAGAGGTTAGTTTATGAAAAATCGTCATTTTATACTGCAGCTTATATGACCTTTTCCAGGGAGCATGAGTCATAAAACCATAGATTCTGGGTTTTAATTACTATAAGTAATGTTTAAACAAGGACATCTTGTTAAGAACATTTCATGAATAAAAGCCCTCCTCTTTATAAATATTATTTGACCATTTACCTGGAGGTCCAGTAATCATGTTGACAAGAAGATTAGACTGGTTTGTCTGCCTTCTTTACTTTTCACTGGCAATGTACCAGATAATCATAGGAGAAGTGGATCACACTCCAGCTGCTTTAGCTCCCTCCTCAGTATGCATGGCTATGTCATAGACAATGAGGGCTTGATTAGAGGGTGAAGAGAGGTAAATAATTCCCAGATCATGAAGGCGTTTGTAGAGCAGGCTAAGGAGCTTAACTTTTATCCACTGAAAGGTTTTAAATAAGCAAATTATTTAATCAAGCTGGCATTTTTTTTTTTAGAAAGATCACTTTTAGAGACTTCTAGTTGGCTTCTCAGCCTTGAATCTTGTCCTGCTCTGTAATGTTACCAAGCTCTCTAGAGCATGTTCCACAGTACTGGAGTCTAGGAACATTCTGGTCTCAATCTCCATCTTAGAGGAAATCTTATATAGCAGGATGTTGGCTATAAATTCAGTGCAAGTATTCTATCTTAAAATGCTTATGTTTATAAAATGCTCCCTCTTTTTCCTTTTTTGTTTTTTTTTCTAAATTAGCATTATTTCTTCCTTATATGAATCCACTGAAAAAGTCATCTGAGTTTAGGTTTTTATGTTGGGAAATCTCCACTGAAAAATTCGTTTTTATTTGTGTGAACGTTTTCTATTAAGTATTCCATAGCTTTAATAAGTATATGACCATATAAATTTCTATTCCTGCTTATGTCTGTTTTGGGAAGTTTTGTCTAAGAGTTTTCCATTTCATCTAAATTCTAGTTAATTAATATAACTTTTTTTTTCTTTTTGGTATCTGTGGCCTCATAGTGACATCTCCTTTATTCTTCTATGGGTTTATCTGTTTTATTAATTTTTTCAAAAACACAGCTTTAGTATTGTTGATTTTCTACATCGTACATATGTTTTCTATTTCACTCATTTTCACATTTATCTTTAATGTTTCCTTCTGTTTTGGTGGGGTGATTTATTAGCTCTCTTCTGTAACTTATTAAGAAATAAATTTAGATCATTGATTTTCAGCATTGTTGTTTCCAACAAAACTGCTTAATAATAAAAATTTTCTTGAAGTAAGGTATTAGTTCATTTCATTAATTTGGATGTGTCATAATATGTGAACAGTAAGTTACACATATACATACGTATATGTATTATATATGCTACTTATGCATACATATATATGTTTAATTCAAATGATAATTTCTACTTTGACTCAGGTTATTTGGAAATGTATTGCTTAATATCTAAGTATTTGTGGATTTTCCACACACCTAGACTTTCTGTGTGCTCATATTCAGTGAATTTTTTATTTTATTTTAAGTAGTATGTTAGTTTTTAGAGAGCTAATAATATTTGTTTTTTTATTATATTTAGTGCACTTATGTTGTTGTAATTACTGATTTTACCGCTGTCGTTTACTATTTGTTTTTTGTTTATCCCAGCTGTTCTTTGTTCAGTGTTCTATCTTGGCTTCTTTTGGATTAATATTTTTTCATCTTTCCAATCTATTAGATTTTAGTTATAGTTTATTATTCTTTCAGTGGTTCGCCAAGAGATCACAACCTACATCCTTGACATATTAGCATCTAGTCTGAATTAGAACTTCACCATTTCTAAAACAATACAAATATCTCAGAACTTCTTACATCTATTCACTATTTGTCCTTTTGCAGGAAATAAACAGACTTGATTGCACATATATTTTAAATTTCATAAAATGTTAACACTACTCTTTCATGATACCAATGTTTTTGTTTAATTAATCTTCCTGTTTACCTTTTGCAAGGCTGTTTATCTCATTCTGCATTTTCATGCTTCTTTTTAGGAACATCTTCCTTCTACCTGAGGCATATTCTTTAGTATTGCATTTAGTACTAGTTGGTTGTGACAAATTCTATCAGAATTTGTCAGAAAATGTTTCTCTTTTGCCTCAATTTTGAAAGAATTTTTCACTCACCGCAGAATTCTATGCTAGTGTTTACCTTCTTTTCTAGAAGTATGAAAGATATCCCACTTCCCTCTACTTTTACTTTGTGGCAAAAAAATCCAGTCATATTTTCTATTGCATCTTTAAAGTTACTTTGTTTTTTCTTTGGCTGCCTTTATGATTTCCTCTTTATCTTCAGTTTTCATCCACTTTATTATGATGTGCCCAGTTTTCTTCCTCCTTTATTTACATTTGCCAAGATTGTTATATGTGTGTGTGTACTTTTGTCGATGAATTCTACATTTTTTCTGTTCTTTCCTCTCGTTTCTTTCTTTTTGTCCTCCTTGCTGCAGTCTGGGTAACTCTTACTGATACATGTTCCAGTCACTAATCATCTCTTCTCTTCTTCCTCTTCTGTTGTAAAGCCCATGTGGTGCTCACCGAATTTCAGTATTTTATTTTCCTAGTTCTCTTGTAAAATATTTCATGTCATATATTTTCTCGAATATATTCAACACCTTTATTTGAATGTTATTATTGTGTAATGTGCATACATATACTTCCTCTGGATCTGTTTCAAATTTTCCTTATTTTTTCCTCCTTTGGTTTTTTTCCCATCATGTCTTTCTGCTTCCTATCATACCTGATAATTTTGTTTGAACATTGGACATTGTATATAAAATATTGTCGAGATTCTGGATTATGATCTTTTCTTCCGGAAAGGAGGTGGTTTTATTCCATCAGGAAGTTAGAAGACAGACATCGTGATCAGTATGATCTTACCTAATTTCTTATCTAGTGTCAAGCTTTACCAACATTTTCAAGGATATAGGCAATCAAGAGGCTCCGTGAAGCAGAGAGGTCTGGGATAGCGAGAGTGACTCTCAGATTCTTCATCCCTGCACTCGGCAGGTATACTCTATTTAAATCAAATTTTAAACAATTATTGTTCTTTTTCATAGAGGCTTCTTTTGAACCTTCTAGCTGGAAAAGGTCTTCTCATG
Organism: Equus asinus; assembly: GCF_041296235.1. NCBI lineage: Eukaryota > Metazoa > Chordata > Mammalia > Perissodactyla > Equidae > Equus > Equus asinus. The sequence continues at coordinate 69,281,200 of NC_091798.1, forward strand.
AATAACATAATTTTTGTCATAGCACTTACTACAACTATAATTTAATAAATAGTTTTATAACCATTTGTCTCTTCTGCTAAACCCCACGCATCTTTTGTGGCATGCAGGATTCATTACCTGCTTAAAGAAGAATTCTACATCTTAGATTAATTTTATATGTAAAACCCATTTGTAAGTAAGGCAGTCAATTATATTAGCATTTAGAATATAGATATCAAAGTACCGGTCTGTATGTCAGCACCAATTAAGACTTTTCCCAGGACTGGATATTACTAGAAGAGAGAGAAGATGGACAGACATTGGCAGTAAAAATGTTCCTGTACAGAAATTTCTCTAGTGAGCAGAAGGCCAAGGATATAAAAGAGAGTATTTAAATGCATGTTGTCTTCACAAAGCTGAAATGTGGGCAGACAGCTTATAGCTGTTTTAATGGCACCTTGCCGAGATGAAATTAACATTTGATTTACATGAGTGTCCTTGGGCAGAGGCAATTGTGACTACTCCTATCCACTGATAGGAGCTGAATTAGTTTTAACCTCTCAAAGAAATAATCTAGAAGTCATAATGAAAAGCTAAATGCAGATGTCCACTTAATACACAGTGGTACTTCAAGCAGTAAGAAAGAGATTGCAGCATAATAGTATTTTATACCTATTAAATAGCTGTTCTTTAAGGAGTCAAACGAATTTATAACACTTTCAAATGTGATAAACTAGTCACAGAATGTGACTTTATAATTTTAAAAGTAACCTATGATTTAGGAATCATGCGATTATACAGTTAGAAAACTTCAGGGCCACAAACTCAGATGCATTCAAGGGTCATGAAGGTTCTAAATATGAAGTAGCCAATATAACACTTTAAGAAATGATAAGGACTATGATTAACTGGAGAATGCAAATCTTGCATAAAGGAAATCAAATTAATTGTTTTAAATTATTCTGCTAGCCAAACAAAAAAAAAAATGTATATAGATCAAACTGATCCATAAGCTATTATTTTGTTTTGTTTTTCCTGAGGAAGATTGGCCCTTAGCTAACATCTGTTGCCAATCTTCCCCTTTTTGCTTAAGGAAGGTTGTCCCTGAGCTAACATCCATGCATATCTTCCTTTATTTTACATGGGATGCTGCCCCAGCATGGCTTGATGAGCAGTGTGTAGGTCAAGGTCTGGGATTCAAACCCATGAACCCCAGGCCGCCAAAGCAGAGCAGGCAAACTTAACTACTATGCCACTGGGCCAGCCTCTAGTTTTTGATCTATGATTCTAGTTCAACTTCTTTACTTCATGCAGGTAAAATGTAATTTTTAGATGGGCAAGTGACTTGCCCAAGATCATATAACAGATTACTAGCAGATATGAGAATTATTCTTATTCTGTTGATATTAAGTTATTAACTTCCTTAATTCAAATATTTATAAATTCCTATTTTGCATGATCTAATTAATACTTGCAATGTATAAGGAAATTTCTATATTCCATATTCATAAAGAGAACATTGATGCTCCAAAATTAGGTGAATTACTGGTACAACCCAGGATAGAGAATAACATATTTAATTCATTGAGCACCAAGTTCTATGTGGATTATACCATCAATAGTGACAAAATTCTCTGGTACAAAGCCTGAGTGTAGTGGGTGAAATAGTGTCCTCCCCAAATTTATGTCCACCTAGAACCTCAGAATGTGATCTTATTTGGAAATAAGATCTTAGCAGATGTAGTCAAGTTAAGATGAAGTCCTACTGGATTAAGGTAGGCCCTAAATCTAAGGACTAATGTCCTTATAAAAAGAGGACAGACACAGAGACACACAGAGAGGAAGGCTATGTGACAAACAGAGGCAGAGACTGGAGTGATGCAATTATAAGCCAACTAATGTCAAGGATTGTCAGTAACCACTGGAAGCTAGGAGAAAGTCATGGAACAGATTCTTACTCAGAGGCTCCAGAAGGAAGCAACCCTGCTGACATCTTGATTTCTGACTTCTGGCCTCTTGAACTATGGTAGAAAAAATGTCTATTGTTGTAAACCACCAGTTTGTGGTACTTTGTTACTGCAGCCCAGGGAAACTGGTATCCTGAGGAAAAGTACATTCTATTTTACTAATAGGAATATTGAATTAAAAAATGTTATAGCAGTCCCCGTACCTAATTCAGGAATCTCAGGAATACATGTCAGAAGAAAAGAGCAAAATGTATCCAAAGACTGCTACTTTACTTTTTCACCCTATTAATTTATTTCTTTATGTTAAAAGGGAAATATTTTACATTGATTTCAAAGCCATCTTCATTAGTTGTAAGGTTTATAGTTTAAATACTATTTTAGGAGGAATATTGCTCACCAAAATAAAAGAAACATTTGCATTTTAAGTGTCTTAAAAATTCTCGCAACCTACAATGATGGTTTTGGTCCACTAGTGTACAGGTATTAATAAGCCACCAAAAGCAGGACCACATTTTCTTATATTTTCAAACCCTTAAGAATTGGTCTAGTAGAAGGATAAAAGCCTTATTGTGAGTGACAGCCAACACAGAGTCTTTGTCAAGTCAAGTGGTTGGATCTTTGATTTTTGAAACTGAGTCGTCCAAGTTCTAGATTGGTTGGCATGCTTCCTGTGTGCATTTCACCTGAAAATGGTGCTGTCTGTATGCAGAAACCGAAGTGATCCAGAGAAGGAGAACAGGTATCAAAATATATGCGTAACAACATTTTTAGTGAAACAGAAAAGGAAAATAGCTACATATTTGTCATGGTGATTGCATATTGAAATTGAATATACGAATGGAAGCTTGACAGATGATCTTATTAAATCTTTCAATTAAAAAGAGAATAAGACTATTCAGTATGTGGTTATAACAATCTTAAAAGATATAAAGTAAATATTAAATGATTACTTATACTTAGTAGACACAATAGGCCCATTAGAATTTTTTAAATCTACTAACAACTATATAGTATTATATTTGAAAACCTCCATATATGGAAAATCTTTTGATTACTACCTATACTATAAAATCACATCCACTCATTTATTACTCTTCAGCCTATATATATTTTTAAATAATTGATTTAGTTAAAAATATTCTGAATTTGAAAAATTGGAGTTATTTTAGATGGAATTCCTTTTTAGATGCAGATTATCTAGTTTCATGATAAATTTGGATTGTAATTTCAGGAATTCCTTGAGAGTGGACCAAATTTTATATATAAAATTATTGTTATCATGAGTAATACTCCAAAAATGAAAAAATTCCCACCCAGGAACAGATCCAAAACATGGCTTACAACTCACTTAGAACTACCAAGATTATTCATAAAATCCAACTTAATTCATAAGGGAACCAAAATATAGAACACAAAATGGTATAATGATACTATAATATCACCTCCTAGGGGAAAAACAACTGTGTGTTTCTAGTTGATAAACTTGTCCCTTGCCCAAACAAAGTCCTCTCTGTGGTAGGTATTGCCCCTGGGAGCCTTCCTTTCCCATTCTCAGCCATGTTGAAGTCTCCTCAAGTCTCCTGCTATGGGCAGGACCCAAGAAGGACTAGAATTAAGGCACCTATCAGAGTGGGCCATTTTGAGATTTGCTTAATAATAATAATAATAATAATAATAATAATTGGCCTTTATTAAACAAAGAACTCCCCACACGGAACTTTCTACAGTAAGTTATAGTCCCATATTAGCAAAGCATTAACATTCCAGGGACATTTATATTTTAGCTTTGGTCTAATGCCAGGACTTTTTATAAGATAAATTTTAATGCTTGCATTGTACATCATTACTAGATGATGGTTGAAATCAACATGTTGGTTTGTCTATTTTTAGACTTGTCAAATAATCTATATACAAGTTCCCTGAATAAGTATGTGCCCTACGGTTTTATCTAGAATTTCAATTGGGTGTAAAAAGTTCAGTTAGTTGACTATTAGAAATATTGAATAAAATAGTCAATGAACTATCTTAGTTGAGAGGATTATTTCAGGAAAAAAAAAGGTCAACAAGTATTTTGTATATAAAGAAAACAAATAATCATAAAGGAAACCAGCCAAGTCTTAGAGGCTGTAAAATGGATACTCCAGAAAAGAGTACATCTTCAAGAGAGTACAAAATGCACATTGATTTAATTTCACTCCTACTTTAAATTTGAGGTTGCCAGCTTTTAAAAAATGCAATCCACTTTGCTCCCTATTCATCTATCACCTGAACAAACTGCCATTATATCTACAATCTCTTTACTCTAAATATCCTTTTCCAGCCATCTTCCTCCATAGGCATCTAATAATACTCAAATGTGGAATCAAGGCATTGTAGCAGAATGAAATGAAAGGAAGATAAAGCAAGAAATTTTAAGTGAAATCTCTAGTGGGGCAATTATTATAGTGGTCAGATGGTCTCCACTGAAACCTGGGGTAAACTTGTAACTTACTATGTGACTCTGGTGGTCTAGTGGTTAAGATTTGTTGCTCTTACCACCCTGGCCTGGGTTCCTTTCCTGGTCAGAAACCCACACCACCCATCTGTCCATTGTCATACTGTGGTGGCTGCATATGGCTGTGAGGCTGAAAGCTATGCCACAGGTATTTCAAATACTAGTAGGGTCACCCATGGTGGACAGATTTCACTGGAGCTTCCAAACTAAGACAGACTAGGAAGAAAGAACTGGCTGCACACGTCTGAAAAAATTGGCAGTGAAAACCCAATGAATAGCAGCAAAACATTGTCTAATATAGTGCTGGAAGGTAAGAGGATGGCACAAAAAGACCGAACAGGGTTCTGCTCTGCAGTACACAGGGTCACTAGGAGTCAGAATTGACTCAAAGGCACTAACAAAAACTAAGCGATATGAGCAAGTTCCATTTTCTAATATCACTTCCCCTTTTTCAAGTGGGAAGAATACTACTCCTTTTTTATAGATTCATTTGAGAAATAATCAGATGATCCATGTAAAGTACCTAAAATTATTCCTGCTACATATTGCAGGCTCCTATATTACCTGGTGAACAATTTTGTAGCAGAGGAGAGTAAAAGGTTATTTCAATATTTCAAGTAAGTGCCATTAACAGAGATATGGAAGTGTAAGAAGACAAGTTTCATTCTTTATGTCCTTAGTCTATGTTAACAGTGGAGCATCTGAGTAGAATCTACTGAGATACAATTGGGGATTGAAAATCAAAGCTTAGCTGAACATAGAGTATCAGAAATATGGTAGCATATTAAACACTTGTAGGATGGAAGAATGAACACTGTACTAGAAATGAGACATTGCTCTGGTTCCGTTAGCCATTTATAATTCTTGAACCACAATTTTTTTCAACTAAAAAGTATAGACTATACAATCTCTGAGATCTTTTCCAGCTTTAAAACTCTATGGCCACATAGATCTTTACAGCCATGTATGAACAGTATTCTACATTATATGGGAATTGTAAGCTCTTTAATTTAGAGAATCAATTTACTTGGCCTAATGATATAAAATTAACTTTAATGTAATAAAAGCATAGGTGTGGTTCGTGGCAATTATATCTATGAAATTATTGCTTGGGGGATCAAATATTCAAAAAAATTAATCTCTTTGTCACGAATTCAGTTTAAATTATTATTGTTGAACCAAAGTCTGTAGAGGGAGCATCAAAATTAACTTAATTAAGGAAAAGAAAGAAGATGGTTGGAACAAGTTTTGGGAAATAAATATTTGAATTTCAGTATTTCAAGTGGAGAGGTACTGATATATTAAATTGGGGGAAATATTCCACTCACATTAATTTATCTGTTATGGGTCCAGGGTCTTATAAAAACGTAGCTGCTTTCAGCGAAATTATTAGGACTAAGAAACTAAGCCAAATTTCACGTTCTTAAAATAAAAGATAAATTTGTACCTCATCTCACTACTAAAGGGAAGATTTTTTTCTTGTTACGTAGAACTTTTTCTAATTAAAGAAAATTATATTACTGATAGTTATGAAAGTTCAAAAACAAAGAACAAATCACTTGAGCTTACAACAATATTTAACAAGCTATAATAAGTAGAATTAGATAATCCAAACAGAATGCAGATTTAAATACATTTCATTTGGTTATAGATTTAATTTCATGTTGTCATTTACTCTCAAAATGATATCTCAATTAATATTAGAGTACGCATACTTTATACTAAAGTTTGATACAGGGGTATAGAATCATTGAAAATGTGTAAATAGTTATAAAATTAAACAATCTTTAAAGATTGTTAAAATATTGTAGATAATGTTCTGAAATCATTTAAGCAAGATAGTCAGAAATAATTTTTCTCTGTACCCTAATATCGCTACATAATAAGTCCCCTCATTCTTATACATTCATTCGCTGACATTTTTGTGAATATAGTTTCAAATTCTAGCAAGAAAATTTATATTTAAAGTATAAGCCACAGTGTACAAAAGGCCAGTAGATTTCCAAATATATAACAGAAATCTTTTCCTAGGTGATTAAGATAATGTAAGTTATCAAATTGTCAAATTTTTCTAATGGTCCCATGCTTCGTTTTTTGTTTGTTTCTGTTTTTCCAGTTCACTACAACTGTTAGGAATAAGCAGTCACATCATCATCACAAAAAATATTCAAAAACTCTTCCTTTCCATTTATAATACAAAGTAAGAATGACTTTTACTGCTGCCAGTTTCAAACCTACTTTTCATATGTTCTTAAGTAAAAGAACGTTAAACCACACCAAAACAGCCTGAGCATAATTTCCCAAAAGAATCATTTGTAGAGAAAACAAAAAAGGTACTCATACTCAAATTTACACATATATACCCTTGTTCAACTATAATACTAATATATTTCCCATTCAGTTCATTCTATAAATATGTAATGAGTGCCAGGCACTGTGATTGTGATTGGGAATATGTGATGCTGAATTAGCGATGAAACCTGCCCTGTGTACGCTGATACTCCAGCAGGGAGGACAGACAAATGAGCTAGAGATTACTGACCACTGTGAGAAATTATATGATAAAATCAGACATATAATTAATTCAAGAAAGGCTTTTGGAGAATAGCTTTAAATCGTCACAATTTATTTTGTGTTTTCAATTGGTTAAAAAATCTTCACTATTTGCTCTTTAAAGGTCACATATAAAAGCTATAAAATTCTTGTTCATTTTTCTTACTGCAATTTTTTTTCTTGAGGCATCTACTCCCAGGGAATTCCTTAAAAGATTGTCACTGGAATACACTCCACATTGCTAAGTCCCTCATGCTCATGCTGCTATAATTGTCATGCATCTGTAGGCCACCTATTTCATCTCAGGAAAGTAACAACAATCCTTTCAATAACAACTCAATCTTTTATCTGAGGATTATAAAGAAAGAGTATTAGAGGCTATGAAATGTACACAGAAAAATACAAGAATAGTATCATGTACATCGATTTTATTTGATCTTATCCATTGTCACTTTGGATAGTCAGTGATGTGACAACAGATCTCAAAAGCTTACTGCATATTCTTACTGAGGCAGAGTAGTAGGCTTGTATTTCTTTTTTTTTTATCACAAATATCTTTATTTTATAGATTTAAAAAAAGTAAAAACGATGAATTATGTATCGCCTTAAAGCTGATTTAACACATTGCATAAAAAAAGCATGACCGCCTTTTTATTACATCAGACAGGGCTATTTCCCCATTATACTTAACTGTACTGATTAGAATTTATGGTAATTTAGGTAGAATCTGAATTGTAATTTTATCCTTTCACAATTCTTGAAGAAATAGTAAGTTTGTATTATTTTATACATGTTAAACAGTTATTTTAAGCACAAAACACATTTTGAATTTTTGATTTCAAAACTTTGGTCAACATAAATTAAGAACCCTGAATAATTTCATAATACCTGATAGGATAGAATATGTCCATTTAGAAGTTCTGGCAGAAAGCCTTTACTGACAAAATTTTACTAATGAATTTGATTGAACCGTGTGACAACATTGTTTTGTCATTTAAAAGACAGTCAAAAATACTAGATTTTTCCAAAATATATTGGTGAAACGATCTATTATTTGCACTGGATACTAAAAAGCATATATCCATTTACTGTATATTTATTTCATGAAGACATATGCTGTTTTAATCTTTTGGAATATTCTTTACATAATTTAAAATATTTTAATATCTAAATATTCTATTGACATCTTAAAAAAAGAACGGGGGTGGAGTTCATGGCATTTGTTTGGTTTATTAACAGTAATTACCAGATGTTTATTCATGAACTACTAAAACTGTAAAATCATATATCTCTGGACATATTAAAAATATAGCAAAAAGTATTTTGTCTGTATTGTGGATTACCACATCAAAGCTATTGCCAACAGTTCAAAATCCTGCAAAATCTAAGATTATCCACTTAACTCCTCACTAATCTCTAATAGCAAGGACAGAATTTCGCATTTTATGTAAGAAAACTTATTCAGAGGTCAGATTACTGAGAACCTCAGGAAACTGAAGCTGTGCCAAATTTGTACATTCTTTTCAAAAGGACACCCTTATGCTAACTGCAAAACTAGAGCGACTGTACCTGATGCACCGGGGCTGTTCAATTCCCCTGTCTGAAGGAAAGAGCACATTGTTTCTGTTGACAGTGGTAACTTGCAGATCTCTTAACGCAAGAGAAGAGGCTATTTAGAGGAGGCAGAAGCTACACCAAATGATTCTGCATTCTGGGAAAGAAAGTGTCCTTTCACCCTTAAGTGACATTTTAGAGGATCACTAGAGGGATCATCATAAAGGTACTGAGGAGCAGCTCCCAGGACTAAAGACAAATGCCCTAGCAGCATCCCCCTTGTACAGCAAAGATGCAGTAGCTCGATTGTTGCTCCCTTACCGCCAAACATTCACCTGCCATCAAGCTACAATGAAAAGTACTTGCTCTTCAGGTGCATCTCCAGTTTGTGACTGTTCGATGCTATCCAATTTTGATGGGAAGAAATAGCATTCACATAAGATATCTGATGTATTGTACATTCAGTCCTTAAATCGGTCTTCAACACAGGAGAGGCACTCGTGGTAGGATAGAAAGAAAATATTAAAATTTCTATTTCTATTTTTTTATATCATCCTGTTTAATTTATATTTTGTACATGATTTGTAATGTAAAACTAATGAGTAGAGTTATGCATGCATAAAATTTTTTCAACTTTAATACACTTAAAATTGAGATAAGGCCTCAACTCTAGGTATCACACTCTTACTGAAAGAGAAATAGTATCAAAAGAGCTTGAAATTGTCTCCTCTGGTTCTCTAAAATCTAACTATGGCTTAAACTAGGCCATTGGATACTTGAGTACCTGGCCACTACGTCACATTTTTAATGGCCTTTACTTTTGGATAATATCATTTACCGCTGTGAAGAGCATTGTATACAAGCATAGCATCCCATCTCCTCTTGTGTTAACTGTGCCTCAATTTTCTTTAAGGGCATCTACCCTCCCGTGATAGATGGAGAATAGGTGGGCTGTCCTTCAAGTTTTCTTGCCTTCTCCTGGCCAAAGAGTGGGCACATGACCAATATTAACCAGACTCCCTCTCCCTTGTGAAAATAAATCTTAAAGAGAAAAATAACAAAGGCTGAAGATAGCTGCAGTTGACCCATCCAGATAATAATCTACTGAAGAGCTTACCCCTTAGTTCTTTCACTCAATGGGTTTTCTCTACACTTAGGATAAACTCATTTCATCTATATTTGATCAAATTATTTCTATCTGACAGAACATGGAAAATCAGAACTGAAATGGATGCCAGTGATGGAGAAATATATATCAGTTCTTTCCACTTGGGCTAAGAGGGTGGTGATTTCTCTAAATGAAGAAAGTATAGAATTTTATTAGAGAGCAAAAATTTCTCAGAAGTGTAGAAATCCATATATTCATCCACATCACTTCTTTGTCAACTGAATAAGATCATAAATAAATAAAATGATCAGTGGCAGCAGGTATAGGACTCTTTCAGATGACAAAAGCATGTATCAGCATTTGGTTAATAATAAAACAAGCTGACATTTTTCACATTATTGCTACTTGCCAAATGCAATTTGAAGTTTTGTACGTGTATTAATTCCATTGATCCTTATAATAAGCCTGTGAATTAGCTATAATAATATCCTCATTTATACACACAATAAAATCGAGGCAACTAGTTACGGTGTTTATAAAATACCACACAGCTGGGAGGGTAGTAGAACACGTATATAAACCTAGGCACTTTGTATCGAAGATCTGTCCTCTTTTTCTTCCATATTGCCTCTCAGGTAGTATTGAAAGTTAAACCTTTTGGATTTTGTTTATTGGTACAAACAATTCAACTAACATTGAGTGTAATTTGATCCATCCCTTCATCCATCCTTTTATCCATCCCTTTCTGGCAACACAAGTCAAGCAAAGCAAGATTTACATGTGCACAAGAAAAGATTAAGTCAGTAAACCTGGGTTGTCCAAATCCTGTACATTCAAAAGAAAGGTCTGGGCCTTGACCAGCTCCTGGGAGGTAACTGTAGCCCTTGGAATATCCTATATACTAAGAGTGTCCTTGTTTACCTGGGACCTTGGGCCATGCCAGGATCTTTTATACTAACAATGTGATTTATCACAGGAGCCTCGGGCCATGCAGTATCAATTTGATGTCTGGAGGGACTGGAGATTTGAATAACTAAGGTCAACCAGGTGGGTGGTCAGTCATGATTATTGACCAATGCTGGGTAAAAAACCTGGACGTCACCGTTCTCAGTTGACAAGTGGAGCTTCCCTGATTGGTAATACTTTGTGCATGTTGCCACAAATGTGGAATTCTCTGAATCCTCTAGATGATGAAATTAAATCTTGCTTAAAATAATATTTGTCTTTGTTATTCTGATAATATGAACTAGGCAGTCATGTTTTGCTTTTTGCTGAAAATGTAGAAAATACTGAAAAAATTATCATGAAAACAAAAATCACCCATAATGCAGCAAGCAGGGAAAAGCACTATTTAAATATGGAGAAAATGCTCCTTTCTTCTACTTCCCCCTTTATTTATTTTAGGCTGTAAGCTCATTTTCTACTCGGAGTATCACCTATTCTATCTGGTCATGTGCAATAAAAAAGTGCCAAAGAATATTAGGAGAGGGGTGGTCATGTGCCCTAGGGTGCAGAACCCCAGTGAGACAAAATCACCCTTGCTCTTTTCGTTTTGGGGCAACTCTACCAGGCAAATGCATCAGACAGGGTTTCAGAATCTTTAGATCTTCAAAACATAGCTCCATTGGAAAAGGCAGCCTGCCTAGGTTGTAATCTACCAACTGTAAATTTTTGGAGGGCTGAGGTGGAGGACAGAGTGCCCAGGGCAGTAATTCCTCAGCGAGGTTTTATCACAACAGGTGCCTACGCTGTCCTAATGACCTTGTGAAGGAGCAAGTGATCAGTGTCACCAGGACAAATCAGACCTTAAAAATCATTTATGCGACCAGATCCTCTAGTCAAACTCCACCCCAGGCTTCAGACACCACCTCCTTCCCTGCACACACACATGCACACACACACGCGTACACACACACACAGGGTCAAGACAGCATTCAGATTTGCCAGGGGTTTCCCACAGTTTGGTTTGCTTTGCTTTGGTTCATTATTTCAAATTGATGTTTTCTATTACTATATTTTCCTTAAAAATGATTATGAGGAAGGCAGTCAGGAGTTTTCAATAGCATTAGTTCTCAATATTGTCAGGAACAAAAAACATTCATAAAATTTATGAAAATATGCTATGTAGACATATATTTATGACAAGAATTGTGATAGTTTTATAATTTGCTTTTCCCCAATTAACAATATGTGAAAATTTCCTATATCTTTAAATATTCTTCTATAGAAACTTCTCAGTGACTCCATAATACTATATGGTATGAACATAATGAACAATTCTCTATTTGGGGACATTTTTATAACCCCTCCTTTTTAATTATAAAAGTGCTCCAATTAACATTTTTATAAGTATTAGTGCAGTTCTTTGATAAATATTTGGAGTAAATTCCTATAATTAGACATAATCCAGTGAATATGAATATTTTGTTTGTTCTTTCACAAGTACTTTGAGAAATTTTTAGTTGCTTCAAAACAGTACATTCCATATGTCATTTTAATTTTATAAACAATGCTTTCATAATAGCCTTTTATAAAATCCTTTCCTGTACCAAATAATTTAATATAAACAAACTTAAACTTAGTAAATTCCTTGAAGTTAAATGATATAAAAAAATTTTAAGGCATTTGATATATTTTTTCAAATTATCCACCAGAAATGGTAAATTTGCACTCACAAACAAAAATTCAATTCATTTTAAATTCCAGCTGATATAACTTGGAGTATTTACATATTTCAGTTGATATTGACAGGAATAATATTTACTACATATTGAGCACTTATCTTTTTATGCCCTGTCGCATTTGATCCCCACAGCAATCCTAAGAGATAGGTATTATATTATTCTCATTTTGGAGAAAACTGTGGTTTAAGAATATTATTTAATTTGGTTGAAGTCCCACAGCTAGAAAGTGGAATAAATGTGACACAAACATTCTGACCCTCAATTTCCTCTAGAGTCCTCTGAACCACTAACAAGACAATATGAATATATTTAATAATCTAACATTAGCATCATAGAAAAAATAGGTATACAACTAAAATTACTTTCACAATTATGTGTGTGTGTGTGTACATCAAATCTTCCTTGGAATTCACTCATAACAAAAACACATCAAATCTATTTTAAAAGTAACATTTGTATGCAAATTTACTGCAAATAAATGAAATTATAAAATAATTACAAATAAATATATCTTCTTATCAAATAAACAAATACAGATTTGACATTTTTCATAATTCCTAATACTACGTGTCTTAGCCTAGCAATATTTATTAGTCTTATACTTTAAAAATTTCACATTTCCCATTTCATTCAATATAAGAATCTGTATTTTGATGTTAATGCAGTATATTTTCTACTATAAAATATTTTTTGTCTCTTGATTGATAAAAGCAGGCTGAGACACAAAGCCAGTAGACCAAATGTAAAGTGTTTCCACGTGAAGCACTGCTAGTGGGTTCTAGCATGATGAATACACTTACACGCAAAGATATATTCCATTACAGAGCTACAATAAAAAATTGTCCAAAATATCAGACAATACTATTTATTTTATTCTCATAATGACCCATTGTCTTTCTGCTCATGTGGAAGAGTCTCTAATCTACACATTTTTTTTGTAATAATACACTTCCAAGTTTTACTATGGAAAGGGTAGAAAACTAGTTTAGAAAACTAATTCTAGGCTTATTTCTGCTACTTATTACCTGCGTCATATTAGGCAAACGAACTAGCCTATTCGACTCTTGTTCTCTCACTTATAAAGTAAAATGATGGCTGTATTACATTATCTAATTCTATATGGTCTTTCTAGGCTCAAATTATCTATGAATAAATTACTCAGCAAGTGATTTGCTTCTTTTAGTTTTCACTTGACTTTTCTCACTGAGAATTGTGACAAGTTGTAACAAGAATCAACTACTTTCACTGTAACTTAGTTTAAACACCATCAGGAATTTGGGGGAGTTTGTGGTCTTTGGAGATGTGGATTGGAAACCGTTATGAGTGTGTGTTCCGAATCCTCTGCAACTAGCAATCCTATTCACCGGTATAGATCGGTCATCATATCACCCTTTGTGCCTCCCAAAATGAGTTAATTTAAGATGTGTTTAAAGTTTGAAGCATGATTAGAACAGGTTAAACGGTGGAAGAAAGGTCAGATTTTTGTTTCGGAATACCATCATAGAAATATCTCTTAGAAAATAGTTTTAGAGGTTATCCCGCATTACAGTCCTATTCATCCTGAATGGATTCAAATAACCCTTTTTTTAATCCCTCCTCCATGTTTTGATTTTAAACTAGATTTATTTATTATGATGATAGCTATTTATTAAATGCATATAAGAATAAGGCACTGGCCTAAATTCTCTCCATGCAATATTTCATTGCTTTTATATCAGTTCTACAAGATATACAATTTTATTTCCATTCCTATTTCACAGAAAGGATAACAGAGATTTAGAAGGTCAAAATGACTTGCCCAAAGTCACATAGCTAGTAAGGCATTGATAGCCAAACCCAAGTCAGTCAGCCTCTAAGGCCCATGCTCTAAAACACTACATTTTATTTCCTTTAAAAGAAAGCATGTACCTTAGGAGACATGGGCTGACTAATCAGTCTTCTCCAGCTTTTAACCTGTGTCATGATGTCCAGGTTCACGATCACAGCCCCTTATAGACAATAAAAAAACGATGTTGAGAACAGAGATTCTAAAGGAGAGATTTTTCTTAACATAAGGCATTAAATTTGAACTATATTGAAATTATCCTGAATGAAATTCTTGGGGCAAATATGTCAGAATTTGGATTCATTATAATTTCAGAAACCTAGTAAGGTATGTTTACTATTTATTACATAACATCTTAATGTTTCATCAACAAAATTTATGAACATTCACATTAAGTGAAATAAACAAAGCTTTTAAATAGACTTGTATTGGCTCAGGTCAAGATTTATAACAAAATAAGTTATGAAAGAGCTTTCCTTTATAAAGCTCTATAAATTTTAGAATCATAGATAAGAATTCATAGATCTAAACTTCTTTTCTTTCTTTGATTTAAAAAAAAGCCAACAATGTGATCTTAAATTACTACTACTTATTCTATTTTCATGTTATTTTTTTTTAAATTTAGCTTTATTTTGTATGCAGTGCTGTGTGCACTCTTAACGACATTCTGTGTAGGCAAAAAAGAGAGAAGTAAAAGTCAAGAATTTCCTTAAAAATAATTACACCAGTAAATGTCTTACTTTCTATAATTTGGATTTTGTCTAAAAATTCTGACTTTACATTATTCAAAGTCTGTCTAATTTCTGTCAATTCTTCTACTGTTTTACAGATCTTTCCCTCACTATGGATTCTCAAAGCCTTTTTGCTAATTCATATTTTTTCAGGTTTCAAATTTTCTTAAAAGTCCTCCTAAAAATTTATAAATGTCTTCCGAAAAGGAATTATGTTCATTCTTTTCTTTTATCACAAAAGGCCCCTAAGAATGTTGGGTAGATTGTGATTGCTTTGCAAAATAACTTATTGGCAATTTAAAAGTCTTGAGCCTTTTTGATTGCTTCAGATAAATTTGAAACTATATATGCAACCATCTTTCTTTTGAAGAATTCATTTTACAATGCTAGCAAGAGATCAATTTTGTAAACCTATACTGCTCCATTAATTTGAGTAGCTTAGAATAACTAAAAGCAAAATCAAATTTGAAGATGTACATTGTCTTCTCCATAAATTACCTGAATTGTATCTCATGTCTTTGAACTGTGGCCAAAGAATCAGATCTTTCTCTTCTAAATTCCTTTCTAAATATGAATAAAAACCTTGAAATTAAATTTTGCCATAAAATCATGGGCTACCACTAATTTACTTGTAGAAAAAAGTTAAGGACATTTTGCTTAGTTGATAAAAGGGGGATTTTCATAAAATCCCCAAGTTTATGGTTAATCACCAAACTCTCTAACATAAATCATATCCACATGCTGCCAAATAATACAAAGGCAAATTCTGCTCCAAGGAGGAAATAGAACAAGGAAAGAGGAAATATACCATTTCAGTGGGCTAAACCACATAATGTTAGTATTTTATGTCACTGCATCATACCGGTTCCTTATTACGACATATCATACATCAACATTACAAGCTGGAAGAAGAAAGTAATAGTAGCAAAGCCATTTGATGCCATCTTGAGCTTTTGAATAGTTTCGGACCTCATTCTTGATGGCTTATAACTAAAGACATATGCTTACTCCCCCTCTCCCCAATTTCATTTATTTCAACAGATTTGTAACCCAAAATAGCCACTGAAGTCTTAAAGAGGCGCTAACATTTCTAAGAGTATCAATGCTTTAAGGTGAAATCCAAGAAATCTTTTTTTTTAATATCCATGACAGGCAATTAAATAGTTTTGTTTAATATTGTCAAAAGGGAAAAAATTCTCAACATCCATCTATTTTAGAGACTGAAAATGTGATGTCACATATTGAACAGATGTCACATAAATATATTTAAGATATTTAACTAAATTCTTCCCATAAAATATGAAATATTTAAACACACAAAAAGAAAAAATACCTGTCTTAAGTGGGTACAAATGTGTTTTGTGGGGTTCGGTTTGTTATTTGAAGACGACTCTCTGTGGAAATAGTAATAGTCATTTCAAATATTTACTATAGACAATAGGAACTACAAATGTGGTTTCTCTAAAGAATAAACCTGTGTATTCTGCAAGGATCAGTTTAAGTGTTTTTAAATGGTTTACTGTCAGAGTTTAGTTTTATTAATATGAAAAATATATTTATATAACATCTAAATGTCTTTAAAAGATCTGTGGGATGATTTTCATAATTGGTATTAAATTTCTTGTAAATAAGAAAGCAATGGTATGAAAATTACAGAAAGAGTCATCAAGTTGCATGTTCATAAATAATGCTGTTCCACTTGAGAAATAAGCTTCCCACAGCATTGATTCTATCTCAGCAGAAATAACTCATCGCAAAATACTACATACTTGCCAGGCCTGTTTTCATAGCCTTTGGAAATAGAGTGCTTAATAACTAGACTCATTAATGCTAATGGTAAATCAGTGAGATTAAATATTTCTATAAATCATTTCATTAATAAAACAGAGGGCCCATTAAAGAGCTATTGAACTGCTAAGCTGTAGTATTTCAGAATCAGCATTTTATAAACATTTCAATTAGCACAGGTTGACAACATCCATAAAAGGCACAACACACCAATGCCACAGGAGAGAAAAGCGTGCACTGGCCAAGCAAATCATGTAGAATGCAATTTTCTTTGGAATATTGTAATGTAGAGTAGCAATACATAAAAATATAATGAATATTATATATATATATATATATATATCCATATCCATAAACACATTCTGTCTCATGTAGCTTTCAAGAACCATCTGATGGATGGTATGCTATGATATTCACTAGCACACGCTATTTTACTATTGCCCTTAGATGGATCATGGGCCATGAATGATATTTGAGCAGTTAAGACTAAAGGAGTGAATACTTAAATACAAAAAGAATAATGATAGCTTACTATAGCCCTCAGTAAGAATATTCAACATACATAAGAGCTGAAAAATGAGAGTAGAGAGTATGCATTTCAAATAATGCTACAAAGGCACAATGCAGGAATGACCACAGACTTAAGTGGTACATAAAAGTATAGAGTGTTTGGGGTCCCTCATACCTGAAAACTCTTCACTTAGCTTCTATTTCCTTTTTTTAACTCACAGCCAAGCCTATATATATATATATATATGTTTTAAACCTCCAACTGCACATTTTGATGAACAGAGGAACCTATTCAGTTGGTAGAGTTAATTTTACCCTCAAGCCACAATCTCTGCTCCAGTCCAGAATGCTTCTAATTTGCCAGGAAGCACATATTAGCTTAGGGGAGGTGAGGAACCAAAGTGTAAGAAAAATAGCAGAATTCCTGGCAGATGATTGAGGCCAAAAAGAGTCCAGGATTCAGAGAAGCTGGGTAAATATCTAAATTCAAATCCCTTATTGACTATAATGTTTTCTGTGTTGGGAAAATAAGTCCATGCAGCTTAGGTTCTGTGCATCAGAGAGGAATTCAGGTGACTTTTTGCCAGGCTAGTGTTTGTACTGGCACTTGGGGATTGAGCTCTTCGAAGTTTTCTTACTAGAAAGTGCATGGCAAGCCATATGTTAAACAATGCAGCACTGGTTTGAAACACAGGAAGCAAAACGAAGTCAGAAATATTTCAGAAATGTCCTTATAACAACCATATATCTCAAATTAAAGATTGCCACAAATCCATTGACTCTATTCCCATAAAGAGGTGGGGATCTGTTTTCTCCCCCCTCTCCTTGAGTCTGTGCTGGATCGAGACTGCTTTGACCAATAGAATGTAGTAGAAGGGGCACGATGCCATATTCTGGCTTAGGAATTCAGAGGACTGGCACATTTCACGTTGGTGTCTGAGGGTCTGGAGCCAGACTGTAAGAAATCCAAATATCCCAAGGTTTCCATGCTCTGGGAATACTAATCCACAGGAGGAGACTTAAAGAACAATTTATCTTTCTAGAAACTGAGAGAAAAAGACCAAAGACCATGGAGGAGTCACACTTGGAAGTAGATTCTCTAGGACCAGACACCTCAACTAAGCTACATCCATCAGAGACTAAGCACCCAGCCAAATTCTTCCCAAATTTCTGACCTAAAAGTCATTAGCAAAATGAAATGGTTGCTTTAAGCCATGTGGTTTCAGGGTAGCTTGTTACACAGCAATGGATAACCAAAACATGAAGTTAGCAAGAGAAACCTCAGACTTCCACAAATTTGAACTTTTACAAAGAAAACCAGTGTATCAAAGTTATTTTTTTTCTTTTCTTTATCCCTCCTGATTGATGTATTATTTTGGTGTTTTTAATAAGAATCACTAATTGTAGCAAGACAACCAAAGTCACCCAAAGAGTTTGGCTTCCAATAAATAAACCATGCAATAATTTATGCTAGTAAAATACTCCTGCGTAACGAATTTTACGAGCTAGGAAAATTACTCTGCATATACCTGCTCAGGCTTTTAAAAAACAAGCCAAAAAAAAGTGTCTATATCTCAGGAAAGACTTCAATAAAATTTTCCTCTTCTTTAGCTTAATCTTTTATAATGAACTATATTTTTTAATAGAATAGGCTAAATCTAATGATAATCCCTATTTTGGGAGGGATCATCTGGTATATTTCAATATGGGTATATGTTTCTTTAAGGATGTTGTGGGCATAGAGATCAGATTAGTTTTATTAATTTAGAATATTTGTGCTCAGTGAAGTATTTATTTCAAACGATTGCCCAAATATTAATTCTGTTTGCCACCACACTGACTGATTGCCCACCTATTGTATTTATAAATGGATTAAAACATTAGAGAGAAAGAAATAAAACTGGAATAGATCAAAAAAGTGTTTTTGTGTTAAGGATTTGCCATGTGAAAATATGCTAGAGCTTTTTCAGTTACTGAACGGAAAGAAGAGAAATGTTTTAGCTGAGTAGAGGGACAACATTTGTAACATAGTTAAGTAAAACACAGATGCCAGATGTCACAAGAAGATAAGATTTGTACTCATAATCTTTTTATTTTTAAATCTGCATACCTAAATTAATACATTCAATAACGATTACTAAATTTTGTCTAAAATGCTGCAGCTTTTTTACAAATATCTTTCATTATTAAGGTTTAGTTTTGTAAGTTTATGATATATATATATTTTCAAAGATAACCAGCTAATATTATCTAAATATTTGATGCAAAAATATATGTGTGAGTATAATTACATTTTTATCAATTATAAATAATATAGATGATTTCATTAAAAAGTGAACATACTGACCAATATAAAGGTGTTATTATTTTAATTATATTTTACTTAGTATGAGGTAATAATATATTACCTCTTAGTAAGAGGTAAGAGGTTAAGATAGGAGGTTTCGGAACCAAACTTCCTGGATTCAAGGACTGATTCTACTGTTTCTTAGCTGTAAGATTTTGAGGAAGTTACTTAACTTCTCTCTGTCTCACATTATTCAAGTGTAAAATAATTTTAATAGTACTTCCTCAGAGAGTTACTGTGGAGATTAAACAAATTCCTTCAAAACATTTAAAACAGTTCCTGGAAAAGAATAAGACTTCTATAAATATTACATTATCATCATCTTTTCATTACTATTATTATTATGGTCACAAGCCATATAAGGATGTTTTGGTCAACGACGGACTGCATATGCAACAGTGATCCCATAAGATTAGTTCTATATAGCCTAGGTGTGTAAGAGGCTATACCATCCAGGTTTGTGTAAGTGCACTCTATGATGTTCATATAATGACAAAACTGCCTACTGGCACATTTCTCAGACCATATCCCTGTCATTAAGCAACACATGATTGTCTTAGCACTTATAAATCACAGCCAGGGTCACCCTCATCCAGGGGCAGAGTTGCAACTTGTCTGAGAAGCCTGCTTGAAGTATACCCACAAACTCCTCTGTCCTAGTTTACATTCTTGCCTGAAATTCCTTCAGTAATAGTAACAACAAGATTTTTGAAAGGACATTTTCTGATATCTCAGAATTTTAGCTATAGCCTCCGAAGCTGAAAACATCAGATGCCAAGTATATCCCCACATTTGGAAGAGGAAGGGAAGAAAGACATCTCCTGCAGGGTTTGGTAAGAAGTGATTTAGCACACTGTACTGACGTCAACACACCCACCCCATGGTCTGCATGAGCAAACATCTG
Organism: Equus asinus; assembly: GCF_041296235.1. NCBI lineage: Eukaryota > Metazoa > Chordata > Mammalia > Perissodactyla > Equidae > Equus > Equus asinus. The sequence goes on from NC_091798.1 coordinate 69,301,644, forward strand.
GGAAACATGTAGAAATGGGACCTTCATGGACAGTGATCCTGACTAAGTCCTGACTAAGTGCTTTTTGCTTTTGAGATCTGTAGAAAATACTGATCTGCTGGGGAAGAAGCATCTAAAAGGGTGGAGCTAAGCACCTGACAGGGGAAAAACCTGAGGAAAAGGGAAATCCATAGGAAGCACTCGTAGAAATTGGGGCTACCTGCTGGAAGAGGAGGCTGGCATTGTTTATCTCGTTTTATACTTAGATGTTGCTGTTCTCCCCTTTGCTCCTATTTGGGCAGGAGGAAATTGAATAAAAGAGAAGTAAAAAAAGTGTTTCAACTGAGAAGGTCTGTAGTGATGCAGCCTATTCTCTCCATCTTTGGCTCAATAAGGCCATGCAATTTCCTGTGGACCCAGTGGATACTGTTGATGACCCCTAAGACTGGCTTGCCATTAGCCTGCCAAGAGGGCTACAGAGCAGGCAAGATTTTAGGCAAAGAGGGTTTGGAACTCCAGCAGAACGTGCCTGAGGACTTCTAAACTACTCAAATGTGTGGCTCACAAAAGAGCCTCTTTGGAATGCTGGAAACTCAAGGAATTTCCTTGAAAGAGGGCATAGCAGTGCTAATTAAATAAAGGGTTGATGTTTATTACTTGTTTCCCATCAAGTACAGATTATGAAATAGAGCAGTTAAATTTTATTTTTTATAAATTTACTGTATATGAAGCACTTTTACAAAGTCTCATAAAATCCTCCAAACAATCTAGAAAACATACTCTATTTTTCAGAACAGAAAGCAGAAGGTCTATATTTCTTGGAGTAACGAAGGTAAACTAATGTAACATATGCATCTCTTTTTTCTTTAAGCCATGTTCAGCCACTGATATCCATTAATTTAGCTAGCAGAGTAGACCATGGGGCACCTAGACTCAGGTTAAGTAGGTATTGACAAGAACTGCAAAATTGTCACGGGGACAGAGAATTGCTTCCTAAGGGATGGGAAACCGGGAGGCAAAACAAGAGCAATGGTCTCCTTAAAATTTTATGTGAAAGAGTACTGAAAAAGCCTGAGATTGGGCAACTGGCAAATTAAAATAGAGGAAAATTAACTTTATCTTTATTGCCCAATCACAGGCTCCAATATACGAGATGCCTTATTTTTCAACTGCTAGAATTAAGGATGCTACAAATAATAGTAGTGATTAATGGAGAATCCAGGGAATCATGTATGTTGCAAGTAAGGCTCCAGTCCACAGTTCTTATTTAACAGTGGAGAAGTGACTGTGTAGTGCAATTTCATCATAGTTAAAAAAATACATGATAAAGAAATTGTCAGGTCTTCTTTGAGTTCTCTTTGAAAAGATGGATAACTAAATGCTCCAAGTTTTTAGTTGTTAGTTGAGTAATGTAACTAGCTTTGTAAAAATAACCTAACAATTTGATTCTGTCAATTGTCCTTTTACATATCAATCTTTAAAGAAAAAAATATAAAGAGAGTACTAGAAATGTAGCAAGGAAAAATGTGAAGGCAAATAGCACACTGAAATTAGAATTGATATTCTTTGCTGCAAAAGGCCAATCTAAAGCAGAAAAAAAAATCACAAGAAAACAGAATGCTTTTCTTTAACCTATGTTTAATTACATATTACTTAGGGGAGAAAGCAATAAAAGAGAAAAATACCATAAAAATATAACATTTCTTAAAGATCCGAAAGTGAGTTGTGAGAAGGCTTTCAAATTCAGATCTAGAAAAAGTAAAGTACCAAAACTAACATAAAATCCTGTTGTTGAAATCATAGGGTGGAACTTGCCAATATGGTGGCAAGGAAAACTATTCCTTTTAAATTTAATATATATATTCATGTGAACAGAGGAAAACAAGTACTTTCCAATAAGGCTGCTTTCTCAGGGGAATTATGTGAAAGGAAGCGTTGGGCTTCTGGCATCCAAATGACAAATGAAATTGAGAAGATGGCAGCTTCAACTTATAAAATGTGCCATTAAACATTCAGTATGAAACCATTAAAATGCATGATGTTATTTAAGAGGAAGAGACTAGTCAACTGCAACTGAGTTGTGCTATCACATTCCAAATGCCACATCAGCTGCCACCTGGCTTCGATTCCTTCCTGGATATGGGTAGTTGTGTATGAGAGTTTTTGTTCTGCAGATCCAGTTCTTCTGCTGACCCACATTTTCTATTCTCTCCTTGCACTCACTGTCCTCATCTTTCCTTTCTAGCGACTTCAATATCCATTACAATTCTCTTTCCAATGCCAGCAATACATACATGCCAACACAGAAAACGCAGGTGAACAATTCTGTATGGTTAAATATTCATTAACTGAAATACTCAGGAAATGGGGTGCCATAATTTACTGAATGGTCTTGTTAGTATGCTATGGAAAATACTTAAATAGTGCTTACCGTGTGGCAGACATAACTGTCAAGTTTTACATTTATTAACTCATTTGATCCTCTCAACAACCCTAAGAGTTGAGGACAATTGTCTCTACTTTGCAGATAAAGAAGCTGAGACACAGAGAGATTAATAACTGAGCCAAGGTCATATCCAACAAAAGAGGCAGGATGTGAATGCAGGCAATTTGGTTGCAGAGGTTGGACCCCCAAACACAAACATCCCATTGCCTTTCAGTCTCATTAAGCGTCTTTCTCAAGTATTTGTTTATTTACTGCTATAGTGAGCCAATGAACTGTTTAATTCTATTTAACTACCTTGATAATCATGCAGCATTTTGGGATCATTATGCTGACAATGAATTCTCATTATGTAATTCAATAAACACTGGAAAGAAAATATAGGATATTGAACACACACTTATTCATGTTCTCAACAAACTTTCAGTTATATTATGCAGGATTATAGGACATGAAATAATAAAAATGTAGTATTTTGACACAAATGCTTACAGAGAATGAATAAAAAAATATTATGAGAGACTCAAGAACAAAGCAACAAAATATTTGAGGACTGATGAGAGAAGACTCCACAGAGAAGACACATTTGGGCTGACCATAAAATGATGACTATTCTCCAAAGTCTGCAGAGCACACAGGATAATTTAAAATGAAATCTCCATAAGTTGATCAATCAACAGATATCTGTTAAGAGTTTGCTATTGTGAAGAAGGCAAAGGACACCAAAAAAGAATATAAGTAATTGTCCACGGTCTGAAATGTAACTTCTTATATTACAAATTAAATTTCTGAATCAAGAAAGAATTTTGAAAAGCCAAACAATGCTTTGGGTGTTACATTTGTATCCCTTTCTTCTAAATGTTGAATGTAATTAAACAAACATATATTAAGTCACTACTATGAATGCAAAGTGTTAGAGGTAAATCATAGATGAGAAATAAAGCCTGCTTTATAAGAGCTCACAACCTCATCAAGACCACAGATACATGCACAGCAACCTTGATAAATGGTGGACTCTGATAAGTCGCTTAATAGAGCTTTGGCAAAGCACCATGTGAGATTAGCATAGAATAAATTAATTCTAAATGGAGATATATGTGATTAGTTAGTTAGGGTAAGATAATTGTAGGCAGAGGGTATAATAATAGCTAAGATTTATCAAGTGTTCATGTTCTAAAAACTGAGTTAATGTACTTACCAATGCTATGGTATAGATACTACTAAAGTCTCTTTTACAGATGAGGAAACTGCACCACAGAGAAGTTTTGGTAGCCTATCTAAACTGTGCAGAGGATGAGGGAGTCCAGGAAGGCTTGCTACACTGCCTCACTCCTAGCCACGAGCTTTAATACCTCACTAGTACAATGAAAACAAATAAGAAAGTGCAGAACATGCTTGCATTCAGCAGGAACAAAATGACTGCACTGTATTTGATAATAATGATCACAAAGAAAATCTATAATAATAACATACATTATTATAGTATATCAATAATGATTGAGTACATAAAATACATCTCTTTAGAAAGTTTGCTACTGTATAATAATGTGGATCTGTATGCTATTCACTATGTTGATAGAAAGACAGTATGCCAAATCAGAGTACTCCAGACCATTCAGGAACATTTTTGGAGGTCTGAGCACAATCAACAGGAAGAAGCTCCGGACTGTTTTTATTCTTATGATCAGAAGAGTGAGGTGAGGGCTGGCCCAAGTGGCCCAGTGGTTAAGTTCAGCATGCTACACTTCAGCAGCCCAGGTTTGGTCCCCAGGAGCAGACCTACACTACTCATTTCTCAGTGGCCATGCTGTGGTGTCAACTCACATACAAAAAGAGGAAGATTGGTAACAGATGTTAGTTCAGGGTGAATCTTCCTCAGCAAAAAGAGGAAGGTTGGCAACAGATGTTAACTCAGAGCAAATCTTCCTCAGCAAAAAAAAAAAAAACAAAAAGGAGAAGAAAAGTGAGATGAACTAAGATCTCACTTGGAATTCAAGTCTGATTTTTATGTTAATAACAAGTACAGGAAAATGACATAACTACTAATTAGGAATAGACTAGAGCTATATTCATTTCAGCTAACTCCACCGAGCAGGAGTTCTCAAGTGGAATTTCTAAAGGATTTAAGTAGAGGACATCAATGAAATCATGTGAGGAATGATTGCATAGTGAATAAAAGGATGAACAGATACTGAATTCTTAAGAACATCCTAGGCCCTATAACTATGTTCTATTTCCTGTAGATATGCTTAAAAAAAGTTTTCATAAACTATTTAGTCTTATCTATTCTAGCAGGCAACAACAATACTTGGAAGAAATCCTGGACCAGGAGGAAAGTAAGTTTTTGTGAAGGTTTGTATTACAGAAAGATTGGCAATTTGCTGCCTACATATTTGGCTTGATCTTTGATGCCCTCCAGGAAAATTGTCTCCACTTAAAAGAGTTAATATGTATAGACGTGGAGTCAAGAGAACAGAGTAGAGATGGGATAGTATAAAGGAATTGTCTGTTTCTCACCCCAATACTCATTCTCCCTTCCATACATAGTCATTGACTTATAGTGTTGTCCATGTACACTTAGAATGAAGACTCAGTTTCTAAGTTTCTTTTAAATTGGCTATGTTCTTATGACTGATACATAGCTACAGGGACAGAAGTAGAAATGTTGTATAACAGCATCTCCTCTTTTCTTCTTCTTTTCTCCTTTCCCCCAATTCTACTTAGAACACAGACATCAACACTTGAGCTTCATTTTGGATTATGAAGATGAAGGCCAAACTTTAGGGATGGCAAACAATAGAGCTGGAAAGAGGTCAGGTCCCCGATGACGTTATGTAGCAAAGCCGCTATGTAATCATCTGATTTCTTGCCTTGAGAATTGCAGGTGAAAGATAAATAGAATTCAGTTTTCTTTCAGTCACTGATATTTTGAGCCTCCGTTTTTCCTAAATAAAACTTAGCTCTAACTGATACAGTTGGTATGTTATGGAAATGTTGGAAAGCTTAATCACTGTCATATCAGAAAGAATTTTGATTGCTAAACTTATGTTTCTAGAATTTATGTCCTGGAGAACCATTATTACAAAGACAATCAATGAATGTTTCAAGGTTAATGGGGAAGATCAAACACTTGGATCAAGTAGCAGCCAAGAGGCTATTGTAATAGACCAGGAATAATATAATAAGAATTTAAACTATAGAAATTGGATATAAAGAATGGCATTTTAAAAATCTCTCTATTCCAAACCTACCCCTCTCCTTGAGTCTTGATTTTAGTTTATTTACTAAATGATTTTCTTAATCAGTCCAAATATCTAAAAATACTTTCTTAAAACTAACAAATTTATTTTCCTTCTTGAAGCAGTAGAATTTTCTCCAGCTTTGTCTCAGACTTTGAACCTCATCCTCTTTATTCCAAAAACAACCTGGTCTAACTTGCCCAGGATGCAGGACTTAAGGAGAGTGGCAAAGATAGTAGTATATTTGTATACAGGATTAGCAAATCTTGGGCAAGCTTAAGGGCTTAATGGCCTATTTAAAATTCAAGGTTGGTTTGTGTGAGAGTAGTCTACAAAGTATAAATAACTAGGTTTGCTTTTTTTTTTTATTGCAACATTTTCCCATAGAATTGTATTAATGCCAGTTTAGGTTATTCTAAGACCTTGTAAGAGACTACATTAAGAAATCCTTTTTTCTAATTTTTTCCTTTAAGTAAAATTTCCCTATGACAGGAACACTGTCTCAATTTCCTAAATAGTTATTAATACATTGTAGATTTTTTTACTTAGGTGACTATATAAAATATATTCCAAAAATTTTAAGTGGAAGCAAAACTTTCTTCCGGCTTAATAAGCACACACATTCTGCAATATTATATCTGTTTTAACCTAATGATTTTTACACTAAATTATTCCTTCATAGTTTTAGATAAGAAGATGTCAGTCTTGAAAATCAACCTTAGTAGGTAAATAATTTACTTATTTGTTCCTTTGGCAAATGCTTACTATGTGCAAGGCTCTGTGTTAAGAATCATAAAAAAGGAAGACTAGGATGTAACTCCTTCTCACTACAGTTTTATAACGTAGAAAGAGATAGATTCCATAACGGAGGTAGGAATAAAGTGTTGCGTCAAGTCTTTAGAAGGAAGAGGGGGATTCTAAGAGAAATTCATAGTTGTTTGCTGGTGCCTGAAGCAGGAGTTGTTTTGAGAATAGCAATAGAAAATAAAGCTCAGCGTGGCCAGAATTTTGCTTCAGAGTTTTGACTTGAAAAAGAAAGAGAGAAAGAGAGAGAATTGGTTGTAGTGTAGAAAATTAACTGATAGGGAAGGAGCTGAAAAGCAAAGAGAAGAGTCAAGAGGCTATTCCAACCGTCTGCATGAAAAATATGACCTGAACGAGGGCAGTGGAAGAATATGGACAACGGATGAGACAGATGGGAGAGATATGAACGAGGTGAAGTCAAAAGAACTTAAGCTCAACTGAATATGCTGTGCACATTGGGAGCTAGAGAAGTAAACAATATCATTAAGATTTCTAATTTGCTAAAGGAATACACGTCATGTCATCAATGGAAATGTAAAATTAAGGAAAGGAAACAATTTTGAAGATTAGGTGGAGGATGAAAACTTAATGAATTTTTTTGACATGTTGATTTTGAGGTACACGCAAAACATCCACAAGGAGATATCTAGTAGGCTGGTGGATACATGGATCCACAATAAGAAAAAAAAGTCTGTCCTGGGAATATATAAATTATTACAGCTTAAAGGTATTACATCTCTCCTCCCTAGCTTTCCATGATACTGGGCTCACTAGATTTCGTTTATAACTCTGACTTCTTCTCAATTGTACAAGTTTTTATTCCATGATCTACTTGTTCAAATATTAATATGACTTAATATTCTATCCTAAGCTGGGGTGGTTCTCTTACATGCTCTCTCTTCAAAAATTGAACTGCATTTATCACTTTTAAATTATTATTATAGAGACAATATTAGGTTGAACTTGCCGATATTTGACTATTTTTGACCTACAAAGATGGCAATTATATATGGTTGATTCTAATACATACATATTATATTATTAAACCAATTGCAAAATATATAAATTAAACACTACAATTATTCATAATTCCACTGATTCAAGATCATAATATTAAATGGATGATGATATTTTCCAGGTTTTTTTCTATTAATACACATATTTACAAAAGTGGTATTATACCATACATAATATATGAACTTGCTTTTTTCATCTAATACATTATACTCATCCTCTCTTATTAATACTTTTTAACTTTTGCAAATAATTCCAATATTGTCTTTCTTCATTATTATATGAATGCATCAATCAAGTTCTTTTATACATTTATATTTTGTGCATTTGTCCAATTATTTCTCAATATAAATTCCATTCTATTAATGAACTTTAGGCAAATCCACTGCTTTCTGTTTCAACATGCTGAAAAGTTGCAGATAAGTACATCTATTCTAAGCACATCTATTACCTGAAGTAGGCTCCTAGTACTTCCGTTTATTTTCACTTCTCTGCCTTTATGTCTTTAAGCTTCTTCAGCACAATGTGTCCTAAACAGAACTTCCTCTCTTTCTTTCCTCACTCCTGTGTTTCTTTCTCAATTTTGAGAATTTTACTGAAGAACACCATCCTTTTACTAAAATAATTATACACAAACAACAAAAATACCCTAAGAATCATTCTAGAATACTCCCTTTTCCTTAGCCATCCCACCTCCAAATCGAGGCTTTCTTGACCAATTTCTGTATATTTTACATCTTTGGATTTTCATCAAACCATGCCCTTTATCTACATCCCTGCTGTCTTATAAGTTACTTATCAAATCCTTCCCACCTTCTCACCCCCTCCACAGACTTCTCTTTCTCAATGCTGTCAAAGTGATTTTTGCATAATTAAAATAATTATTGGCACCCTGTTTGCTATAGGATAAAAGCTAACCTCTTTCAAATCCTATGTAAGATCTTATATTCCCTTCCTGGACCCTGCCTACCTTTCCATACTATTCCTTGCATCCTGACTCTTTTCTCGTCACTCCAGTTTTATTGAACTGTTAGATATTCCCAAATGCTGTCATTTCTTCCTCATTCAATTTTCATTGGAATTTCCAGCCCTTCTTGACCACTTGGATAACAAATAACTGCCCTTCAGTAATCAGCGCATATAAAATATATGTATGTATGTGTGTGTGTGTATATATATATATATATATATTTAATCTATGTATCCTTTTACCTTCCTGGTAGAATCACTTCCTTCTTAGTGCCTGGCACTTTGCATATACGGTTTTATATCAAGCAGGTATCATGAACATTTAATTGGCTTTTTTTATGTATATAATTTTTCCCCTTCTCTAGAATGAGGAAGGAATTACATCTAAATTATATCCATATCTCTAACATCTAACTAAGTGTAGGTTCTGAATGAATCAGGCATTGATGGATGGATGAAAAGATGGGTGGAGCAAGGAAAAACTTTCATGCGAAGTTGCCTAGGGATGAAACTTAAATGAAATCTATATTTTAGGGTTTGTAAGAAAGGAAAAGGGGAAGGAAATTAATTAAGGGGATTGGTCAGAATAAAAGAAAAACAGCACACAAGGGTGGTGTATCACACACAAAGGAAGGAGAAATTTTGCGAAGAGAAAATGGGCAGCAATTTGGATTGCTGCACAGAGGCCCCCGAGGATGACAAAACAAGAGACTTTCTAAATAGTCACTGGAGACTAACATAGTGAAGTAGACATTTGTAGTGAATGTATTCTATTACGAGTCTTAATGAATATTTTAATCAATTGGTAAGATTAAAAGACTGCCATAGACATTGTCTCACTTTGGGGAAAAGAAGGTAACAATATTTTGACTAATATGAAAATATTTTGTAATTGTAGTTTTAAATATATATCACTACAAGTCCACATTTCTATTGTCTATTCTTTAGAAGTAAGGTCATTATTTCATTTCAAATATAAAAAAATCCCAATACGTATTCTCCTATATAACGATAAAATTTTGGCTTTGGAAATTACTGCATATTTACATACAGTAATTTAGTATTTTAAGAATTGTAGTTTTAGAATATATATGACATATATATATTTACCTACCCATTTGTCAATTTATCTGTCCTCTCATCTTGTATGCATTCAATCTTTCTATTATTTTATCTCTCTGTACTTTGAGAAACATTATTTTCTCCCTGCACATTATACTAGTTTTTTCAGTCTTCGGGGACATTCCCCTGCTACCTCAGCACCGTGTGTTATTAAATATTCTAACAATTTTCAATACCAATCAACTGACTATGTGCTCTAGGCAAATTTGGCTTTTACATAACCGAAGTTCAGGTAGACATTAATTCGCTGTTGATTCTCAACCCTATGCTAGGAAAGATTAAATTATTCCAATAACATATTTAAGTGATTTAATGTAAAAGTGTGTCAATTTATTTAAGTATTTTACTAAATAGTTTAAAATTAAATTGAAATGGAAGCATTGCATTACAAATGAAATTCTCCTTCAGATAATTAAACATATATAATAAATAAATACATATATAATATATACAAATATTTTATATATCTACCTCATTTTGTGAGCACTAAACAAAAATTTGTAGAATAGTATCCATAGGATACCACCTTCCATAATACTTTAAAAGAATAAATTCTTTGAGAAAGCCAGTCCATTACTTACTTCAGAGACTGACTTAGACATTTGAAAATTCATGTTTTATATGAAAATTCAAATATACAAAATGCAAATATATATATGAAATTGGTGTCCATACTTTGCACTAGAAAGATTGACTGACAAAGGTCACAAGTATTTTTTTTCTCGCTAGGTCACTGATTTTAAAATATTTAAATTTTCACATTGAACAGAATTTAAGCACAATAAAATATATCTTCTTTCTTTCAGTAACCTTAGTCATCAACAAAGAATACCAAAGAACAAATCAAAAGAAAAAATAAATCAACGTTTTCTTTATTTTCCTTTTTTTGTTGTTTTCTCTGGCAATAGGTAAAAGTTTTCACTTTGAAATTCCTTCATGGCTTTGATTTGGTGATTATGGTCATGCTGAGGGGAGAAAGTCACTTTTTTCTACACTGCTCTCATTTCCGTTTACCCCTTGACTAGACATCATTATCATTCCGATTACACCACCACAGAAGACTTACCTTTGCTGCTTTTTAGTTTCCATTTCTCCCAGTCTCTCTCTTTCTTGACATAAAGAAATCAATATTGGAAAAATATCAGACTAGAAGTAAGAAAAGGTTTGACGTAGGGAGGGAATAAGAGTATATTCTCACATATGTTGGCCACCTCCTGAATATGTGACCTGAGATAGACATAGATACATATATACATATGCACGCACATATACACACATACATCTCTTGAGCCTCAATGTCAAGATCTAAAAATTCAGATGTAAAGCACGTGGCTATGATAGATACACAATAAAAGTTTCCTTTTTTTATTCAATCTATAGTACTTATTTCATAAGCTTTCCAATAGTTACAGATTCATGTTGTTAGACACCAGGCTCAATAGTCCTGACCTGGAAACCTTGTTCCAGTGTACTGAATAATATTGAACTTCCAAAGATATAGTGAAAATAACTGTTATCAGGAGCCACTTTAGTTTCATTTTTTATTCACTCAATATCAAATTTTATTACTTTTTCTGCTACTATATTTTGATTTAAAAAAGAATGTTTCAAAGTGCAAGGTTTAAAAAATTCTAACTGCTTACAAATTATTTTATAAACAAGCTAACCTGTCAGTCAGATCTAAAACACTACTGGAATTTCTTAGACTCCTTGAAAACCATGATTGACTCAGATCCAAGTGCTTGAGAGGCCATTCAATCGTAGCCGGGGGATTGTTTATGGTTGCCATCTACATGTCTGTAGCATGTTAATATAGTTTAAAGATCCAGCAGGGACTTTTCTTTCTATTATAAAATCTTTCCAAGAGAACTTTATTTGATGATCTAGGTTTCTTGGACCTAGTAATCAGCTGATTGGCCACCAAAATGGTGAAAAGGAAGCAATCAAAGAAAAGAGGAACAGATAAGAGAAGGAAGAAAGAAAATTAATTTCCGTTGTGCCCCTAGTTTACGTCTGGTAATAGCCTTTGTGTTTATAGATAAGGAGATTAAAGCTCCTAAAATTTCAGAATGGTAGTCTGTAATCCCATCAAAATTCACATGGCAGGAGACCAGGAACAATCGGACTTCAAAACTGGGTGATTATGAACTAGTCTTTTAAAACAAAGAACAAATGCTTTTTTGTAGGACATTGTAGATATTCCTACAAAAAGCTTTAACTCCCATGATCCTTCTGTGTGCTATACAGTACAACCCTCTCATGGACCCTGACTTCTAGTCGCCGAAAATCGGCATGAAACAAGGGAATTAAAATTCTTTTTTTCTAAACTGCATTGGTTGCCACCCCTCTGCCCCAGTGTCTCTCTGCTCACTTTTACCGCAATGATTTAAAATGAAGAAGGCCAAGTCCTCACTCTGAGCTTTTTGAACCATATGCTAAAAAGCACAGTATGTTTCACAAGATATATTCTTGTGTGAAAATTTCCATTATGTTTTTCTATGGAGTAAATAAGCTTATTAGTTTCTCAAAAAGAAGAAAGTCCGTCGTCTCAGTTATAATAAAAGCTGTGGCAGCTTTTCTTAATTTATTTTGTAAACACTGCTGATTATGATTCTTTAGGGGCATGTGACATCACCTTGCCCAATAACACTGCAACGAGGAGAATTGGGAAGTCCTTCAAGTAATCTTGTCTTTTTGCTTTGCTATGTGGAGAATAAATCTTCAAACAATAGTTTTTCACAGCAGCCAAGTGAAAAATACCCTTTGCCTATTATACTCTGGAGAAATAACAGAAACTTCCTATTAAACCTAATTAAACTATGCACTAATATGTTACTCACATTCAGGAAGGGGCTATATATCCTCTTATTTTGTTTGATTTTTCACGTCCTTATATAAATATTTTCGAGAAAAATGATTTTATAAATAGCCATTTAAAAATTGTGGGGCAATTTATTTTAGCTTTCAGTTTCTAAATGTCAGGCTAATTTGCAAACCTTGGGTATAAAACTATGCCATCGTTATTTTGGTTTTACTCCAATATTCTCCTCTATTAGGAAAAGTAAGATATTATTCTACTGTTTTTCTCAGTATTTAGATGTCAGTAGCAGTCTGACAAAAGAGGTAAAATAAAAACAAATATGAACCTGTACCAAGAAGAGGTATATATTTCCAAGAGGAACATATGATAACCTGTGGATATAAACATATTTATTTATGCAGAAAATATTCTTTATGAAACCCATGGACAGAGACATAGAAACAATTTAACACTGGATTCAAAACTTATTACATTAAAGCATGACATTTACCCTGTGTTTTATGCTTATCATACCTATAAGAAATAATGAAAGTATACATAGAATATTTGCAGAGTTATGAAAGATATAAAGGTCATAAAACCACTAGTGAACTAAAATAACCACTAATATTCTAATACATCTTCTATCATTTATTTCTATGCGCATATATTGTTAACAATGTAGAAAATTTGACTTGTTATGCATATTGTTTCTATTTACACTATCCCAAATTATTCTTCAAAATCACCACTTTAATGACTACATTAGATTCTGTCATATAGATGTGTCATAATGTATTTACTCATTCTCTTTCTTTTTGGCCCTTTTACGTCTTTTATAATATGTCATAATTGTAACTCACATGACAAGAAACATATGTTGAGGTAAATCTTTGCCTGTGTTTCCCCCTTGTTCAGTTACAAAGTGCTATTTGTGTTTTCATTTGGAAATTACTAAATAGTTCTGGGAACCTGCAAGATTATCAGATATTAATCCTAGTTTTTGGTTGCATTGTAGTTTGAAAACATTCCTTACATAATTTCATGAATATTTCAATAGGAACTTGAGTGAGTGCAAATTAGGGGTAACTAGCCAATATCTTCATTTGAAATCAGTTTCTGTAATATCAAACAATTTGTACTTATTAACTCTGTTCTAGTCACAATACTTTAATCACCTTATTCTTGAAATATATACAACAAATTCTTACACAGAGCAAGACATGCTTACACATAACTTATAAGACCACTCTCTTTCAGTTTCTAATAGTTGGCTGCCTTTTGATTACAGTAACTTTGATAAATGTTACACTAACAATATTAATACATTAATGTCAGCCATATCAATCACATCTAGCTTGAAGGGTCATTTTCAAAGTTAACAGCTTAAGGCAAAGTCACCAACTATTAATGCTCCTAAATAGTAACTGTTCAGAAAACCGTGGACTTATGCCAAATTTAATCATATTTCAAGTAGCTTTGGAAAATAGTTAATAAGATTGTTCCAAAATATTTCCAAAATACATAAATATATTTGCATGTGCACTTTATTACTATTAATTGTACTTATTCCAAATCCAAATCTTCAGTTGATTCTCTGCTCTTTAAACGTTTTAATACCATGTCCAAATTTACACAAAACACCAACTTTATACGTAATGTACTACAATTTCCGAATAATTGTAAATTTTCAAATAGTAAGTAACTGGTAGTTGAAACAATAATTTGATGTAACACACAATCTGGCTGTGCAATGGAAAGCAAAGTTACATGGAAAATGCATTTTAAAAAAGAAAACAAGACATCAAAATAAAGTACTTTGCAGATGCCATCTATCATTGCAGCTTATATTCTGTGGAATTAAACTAGTTTTAAGTATTATTGATGGGGTTTTATAAACCAGATTTTACTAAAACTTTTGGAGGAGAATTTAAAAATTAGAAATGTGAATGCCAGTTTAAAAAGGAAAACATGAAAATGTGGAAACAAAATTGTATCTATTTAGAAAAATTTTGAAATCCAAGTAATTTGGATCCCCCAGATAATCAGTGGTTCACATCCTGTTCCAAATGAGAAGGCCTGCTCTCAGCCAACTGCTGCTGTACTAGTCAATGAGCTCAGTGTCAGACCACCATTGTGTATTTTTGCCACAACTTAAATAGGTTTAGCTCTCAAGCATAGATGGAGAGAAAAATTATGTGGAAAAAATACTTACGAACAACTTCAAAGCATCACAACTCTTGTTTTACAGCATAATGATAAAAACTGCCTGAGGCGAAATCCTACAGTGCTACTTACTAGCTCTGGGATCTCCCGAAAATTACTTAAATCCTCTCTGTGCCTCAGGTTTTTCATATGCAAAGTGGTGATAACAACAATCGTTCAGGATTGTTAGGATAATTAAATGTCATAATATGCAGGAAGCATTGAAAACAGCCATGGCACAGAGTGAGCGCTATATTAGTGTTAGATGTGATTATTATTGTGTGGATGGCTTTCCATTATGCTCCATCTACAATTGACTACCATGTACCAATAACATGCAACAGAACAGGAGAAGAAATATGGACACCTGAAGCTTACATATATTATTTACAATGTCCACAATTGATGTCAATGGAGATAAAACAGTTGTGAAAAACTCAAGTTCTTTAGCTTGGAGGAGAACTTTAACATTTATTACTCATAATCTCCATTTTACTCCTCATTTAGTCCTCATGTCACTCAATATTCTGTACCAAGTCCCACCCATCCAGATCATTGCTCACAGTGGTGCATTCAGAAACGTTTGTGCCATTTTGCTCCATTTCTATTTACTATTTACATTGGTTTCCATTTGCTTTTTCCAGTTTCTTAAGGTGGATATTTACATTATTAGTTTGAGATCTTTCTTCTCTTCATATAAGCATTTAGTGCTACCAATTTCACTTTCATCAGTGCTTTAGTTGCCTTCCACAAATTTTGAAATTATTTCTTCTTTTTTAATGCAGTTCTAAAATTTCCTTGAGACTTCATTTGGTCCACAGGGTATTTGCAATTATACTGTATAACTTCCCAATTCTTAGTGATTTTCGAGATATCATTCTGTTATTGATAACTAGTTTAATTCCGTTACAATCTATGAACATACTTTGAATTATTCCTATTCTTTTAAATGTATTATTTGTTTTGTGGCCTGGAATATGACATATATAGATTAATGTTTTATGTATTTTTTTATTAAGGTCATAA
Source organism: Equus asinus (assembly GCF_041296235.1). NCBI lineage: Eukaryota > Metazoa > Chordata > Mammalia > Perissodactyla > Equidae > Equus > Equus asinus. The sequence goes on from NC_091798.1 coordinate 69,317,245, forward strand.
CATTCTGTAACATTGTGAAATTTCACTTGTACATTATTATTTGTCAGTCGCCATATAAATGTGCCCCTTCACCCCTTGTGCCCACTCCCCAACCCCCTTGCCCTCTGATAACCACTAAACTATTCTCTTTGTCCATGTGCTAGTTTATCTTCTATATATGAGTGGAATCATATAGTGTTTGTCTTTCTCTCTCTGGCTTATTTCGCTTAATGTAATACCCTCAAGGTCCATCAATGTTGTTGCGAATGGGATGATTTTTGTCTTTTTTAATGGCTGAGTAGTATTCCGTTGAATATATATATACACCACGTCTTCTTTATCCAATCATAGTCGATGGACACTTGGATTGTTTCCACTTCTTGGCTATAGTGAATAATGCTGCAATGAATGTAGGGGTACATAAGTCTCTTTGAATTGTTGATTTCAAGTTCTTTGGATAAATACCCAGTAGTGGGATAGCTGGGCCATATGGCATTTCTATTTTTAACTTTTTGAGAAATCTCTATACTGTTTTCCATAATGGCTGCACCAGTTTTAATCCTCACCAGCAGTGTATGAACGTTCCCTTTTCTCCACATCCTCTCCAACATTTGTTATTTTTGTCTTCGTGATTCTAACCATTCTAACAGTGTTAAGATGATATCTCAGTGTAGTTTTGATTTGCATTTCCATGATGATTAGTGATGTTGAACATCATTTCATGTGCCTATTGGCCATCTGTATATCTTCTTTGGAAAAATGTTCATATCCTCTGCCCATTTTTTGATCAGTTGTTTGTTTTTTTGTTGTTCAGTTGTGGGAGTTCTTTATTTATTTTGGAGATTAACCCCTTTTCAGATAAATGATTTGCAAATATTTTCTCCCAGTTGGTGGGTTGTCTTTTCATTTTTTTTCCTTGTTTCCTTTGCCTTGCAGAAGCTCTTTAGTCTGATGAAGTCCCATTTGTTTATTTTTTCTTTTGTTTCCTTTGTCCAAGTAGACATGGTATTCAAAAATATCCTTCTAGGACCCATGTCAAAGAGTGTACTGTCTAGATTTTCTTCTAGGAATTTTATGGTTTCAGGTCTTACCTTCAAGTCTTTGATCCATGTTGCATTAATTTTTGTGTATGGCAAAAGATAATGGTCTACTTTCATTCTTTTGCATGTGGCTGTCCAGTTTTCCCAACATCATTTTTGAAGAGGCTTTCCTTTCTCCATTGTATGTTCTTAGCTCCTTCGTGAAGATTAGCTGTCCATAGATGTGTAGCTTTATTTCTGGGCTTTCAACTTTGGTCCATTGATCTGAGTGTCTGTCTTTGTGCCAGTACCATGCTGTTTTGATTACTATAGCTTTGTAGTATATTTTGAAGTCAGGGATTGTGATGCCTCCAGCTTTGTTCTTTTTTCTCAGGATTGCTTTAGCTATTTATTGTCCAATATGAATTTTAGGATTCTTTGTTCTATTTACGTGAAGAATGTCATTGGAATTGCATTGAATCTGTAGATTGCTTTTGGTAGTATGGATATTTTAACTATATTTATTCTTCTAATCCATGTGCATGGAATATCTTTCTATTTCTTTATGTCATCATCAATTTCTTTTAATAATGTCTTATACTTATCATTGTATAGGTCTTACACATCCTTGGTTAAGTTTATTCCTAGATATTTTATTCTTTTTGTTGAGATTGTACAAGGGATTGTATTCTTGAGTTCTCTTTTTGTTAGTTCATTATTAGCGTATAGAAATGCAACTGATTTTTGTAAGTTGACTTTGTACCCTGCAATTTTGCAGTAGTCGTTGATTATTTCTAATAGGTTCCTGATGGATTCTTTAGGGTTTTCTATATATAAAATCATATCATCTGCAAACAGTGAGAGGTCACTTCTTCATTGCCTATTTGGACTCCTTTTATTTCTTTTTCTTGCCTAATTGCCCTGGCCAAAACCTCCAGTACTATGTTGAATAAAAGTGGTGAGAGTAGGCACCCTTGTCTTGTTCTTGCTCTCAGAGGGATGGCTTTCAGTTTTTCCCTGTTTCATATGATGTTTGCTGTGGGTTTGTCATATACGGCCTTTATTATGTTAAAGTACTTTCCTTCTATACCCATTTTTTGAGAGTTTTTATCATAAATGGATGTTGGATTTTGTCAAGTGCTTTCTCTGCACCTATTGAGATAATCATGTTGTTTTTATTCGTCATTTTGTTAATGTGGTGTATCACATTTATTGATTTGCAGATGTTGAACCATCCCCGTCTCCATGGTATAAGTCCCACTTGATCATTGCATATGATCTTTTTAATATATTGCTGTATTCAGTTTGCCAACATTTTGTTAATGATTTCTGCATCTATCTTCATCAGTGATATTGGCCTGTAATTTACCTTCTTTGTGTTGTCTTTGTCTGGCTTTGGTATCAGGGTGATGTTGGCCTCATAGAATGTGTTAGGAAGTGTTCCATCATCCTCAATTTTCTGGAATAGTTTGAGAAGGATAGGTATTAAATCTTCTTTGAATGTTTGGTAGAATTCCCCAGAGAAGCCATCTGGTCCTGGACTTTTAATTTTGGGGAGATTTTTGATTACTGTTTCAATCTCTTTACTTGTGATTGGTCTATTCAGATTCTCTATTTCTTCTTGGTTCAGTTTTGGAGGTTGTATGAGTATAAGAATTTATCCATTTCTTCAAGATTGTCCAATTCGTGGGCTTATAGTTTTTCATAGTATTCTCTTATAATCCTTTGTATTTCTGTGGTATCTGTTGTAATTTCTCCCCTTTCATTTCTAATTTTATTTACTTGAGCCTTCTCTCTTTTTGTCTTTGTGAGTCTGGCTAAGAGTTTGTTAATTTTGTTTATCTTCTCAAAGAACCAGCTCTTTGTTTCATTGATCCTTTCTACGTTTTTTGGTTTGAATTTCATTTATTTCTGCTCTAATTTTTATTATTTCCCTCCTTCTGCTGACTTTGGGCTTTGTTTGCTCTTCTTTTTATAATTCTGTTAGGTGTAGTTTAAGAAGCTTATTTGAGATTTGTTTGTTTGTTTGTTAAGGTGAGCCTGTGTTGTGACAAATTTCCCTCTTAGGATCACTTTTGCTGCATCCCATATGAGTTGGTATGGTGTACTTTCATTCTCACTTGTCTCCTGATATTTTTTAATTTCTCCTTTAATTTCTTCAATGATCTGTTGGAAATTCAGTAGCAAGTTGTTTAGTCTCCACACATTTGTCACTTTCCCAGCTTTTTCTTGTAGTTGATTATTGTAGTTTCATAGCATTATGGTCAGAAAAGGTACTTGATATGATTTCAATCTTCTTAAATTTGTTGAGACTTGCCTTGTTTCCCAACTTATGGTCTATCCTTGAGAATATCCTTGAGAATGTTCTATGTGCACTTGAGAAGAATGTGTATTCTGTTGCTTTGGGATGGAATGTTCTATATATATCTATTAACTCCTTCTGGTCTGGTTTTTCATTTAAATCCATAATTTCCTTGTTGACTTTCTGTCTGGATGATGTATCCCTTGATACAAGTGGGGTATTAAGGCCCCTTAATATTATTGTGTTGTTGTTAATATCTCCTTTTAGGTTTGTTAGTAGCTGCTTTATGTACTTTGTGCTCCTGTGTTGGATGCATCAATCTTTATAAGTGTTATGTCTTCTTGGTAGAGTGTCCCTTTTATCATCCTATACTACCCCTCTATCTCTCATTATCTGTTTTCTCTTGAAGTCCACTTTGTCTGATGTAAGTATGGCAACACCTGCTCTTTTTTCTTTGCCATTAGCTTGGAGTATCTTCTTCCATCTCTTCACTCTGAGCCTGTGTTTGTCTTTAGAGTTGTGTTTCCTGGAGGCAGCATATTGTTTGGTCTTCTTTTAGAATCCATCCTGTGTCTTTTGATTGGAGAATTCAATCCATTTGCATTTAGAGTGATTATTGATAGATGAGGGCTTACTGCTGCCATTTTATCACTGGTTCTCTGGTTCTTTTGCATTTCCCTTGTTTCTCGTCTGTGTATTTTGGACTACCAATTCAGTTTGTTAGTCATCTACGAGAATTTTCTTAGTTTTCTCTGTATTTATCAGTTGTATCTCTGTCCTGATTGTTTGTTTAATGATTAGCATGATCTTTGTATAAAAAATGTGGTGGATGAGATAGTCCATTTTCTGATAGCCTCTTATTTCCTTAGACTAAACCAATTCCATCCACTTCCTCCTCCCCTTCTAAGTAATTATGGTCATAACTTGTTCAATCTTGTATTGTGAGTTTGTGGTTAAAATGATGAGATTATATTTATTTTTGATGTTTTCCTTCCCTTTATCTTTAGTGTTATAACTAAGTGTTTGCTAACCTATTCTGCTAGAGAGCTGTAATTTTCTGATTTTGTCTATCTATTTATCCCCTTGCTCAAAGCTTTGTAAACCCTTTATTTTTCTCGAGGTATGAGGCCATTCCTGAGCATTTCTTGGTGCTGGGGTGGGGAGGTCTTGTGGCAATGAACTCCCTTAGGTTTTGCTTATCTGGGAAACTTTTTATTTCTCTATCATATCTGAAGGATATTTTCACTGGATGGAGTATTCTTGGCTGAAAGTTTTTGTCTTTCGGTATTTTGAATACATCATTCCACTCTCTCCTAGCCTGTAAGGTTTCTGCTGAGAAATGTGCTAAAAGCCTGACAGGGGTTCCTTTGTAAGTTATTTTCTTCCACCTTGCTGCCCTTAATATTTTTTCTTTGTCCTTGGCTTTTGCCAGCTTTACAACTATCTGCCTTGGAGAATGTCTTTTTACATTGCTATAATTAGGAGACCTATTAGTTTCTTTCACTTGTATTTCCAGTTCCTTTTCAAGGTTTGGGAAGTTCTCAGCCATTATTTCTTTGAATAAGGTTTCTGTTCCATTCTCCTTCTCTTCTCCCTCTGGAATATCTATAATCCTTACGTTGCTTTTCCTAATTAAGCTGGATATTTCTCACAGAATTTCATCATTTTTTTTTAGTCTTAGTTCTCCCTCCCCCTCCATCTGAAACATTTCTATATTTCTGTCCTTTAGGCTGCTGATTCTCTCCTCCATAGTATCTGCTCTCTCATTCAGGGAGTCCAGATTTTTCTTTATCTCATCTATTGTGTTTTCATCTCCAACAATTCTGTTGGTTTTTTCTTTATAGTTTCAATCTCTCTTGTGAAGAAGTTCCTGATGTCATTGAACTATTTATCTGAATTTTCTTGTAACTCATTGAGTTTTTTTATGATAGCTATTTTGAATTCTCTGTCATTTAGATTATAAATTTCTGTGCCTTAAGGATTGATTGCTGGGTGCTTGTCATTTTACTTCTGACCTGGAGTATTAATATATATTTTCATACTGTTTGATGATGTGGATTAGTGCCTCTGTATAGTAATAGGATTTGGTCACAGCTTCTACCTGCCACCACTGGGTGGGGGTCAAAAGCTGTGTATTCTGAACCTGCTGCAACCTCGTCTCACTCACAGCTGCTGCTTTTCTATCATATGCACCAGTACTCTGGCTGACTGGTGGGGTTGGGGCACTTTCTTTAGCCTGCACTATCCTGCATGCATTCTCACTCTGCCCTTGCTATCTGTTCTCCTGGGGTGCTAGCTTAATGAAGATACCTCTGTAATAGCCTAGCCACTTCTGTGTGGGGCTTTCCCATGGGCTGTGAGGCAACATGGAGTGTGAAGGTGTTCCCACAGAGAGCCACTCCTCCCCCCTCTTCTCAGAGCCATCCATGGTCCTCCAACCTGGGTCATTGCTTTTGGGGGAGGGAAAGGAGATTCTCTTACCTCCATCCTCTTCCTCCAGGGGTCTAGCACCTCCATGTTCAGATGCATGGCTGTGTGGGTCTCTCAGACTTCTTTTGTGTTGTGTGAATGTCCCATGTTGGTTTATGAATTTCCTTTTCATTATTTCCTAGGGAGAAGAGTCTAAGGGAAGAGCTCATTCTGTCATGAGGCTGACATCACACTTATGTATATTTTTAAATAACATGTATTTGGCTGTTCTTGAATGGAAGTCTGGCTTACTTGGCAGACACTGTTGGCCAGTTCTTTTATGACATCATTGATTTACTGTCCACTTTCTGAGAGAGTAGTATTCAAGTCTCCAACTGTCATTTTAGGTTCTCTGTTTTCTTTTCAATTCTATCATATATTTCCTCATGTACTTTGAAGCTCTGTTTTTAGGTATAAGCACATTCAGGATTTGTATGTCTTCTTTGTGAGTTGACCCATTCATCATTATGAAATTATTCTTTCCATGACCAGTATTTTTTTATATTCTGAAATTTAGCTTGTCTGATATTAATATAGATGCTCTAGCTATGAATTTTGTAGATGATCTAGATTCTGATTGATAGATTGGAACAATATACCATTGTGACTTTTTATATCCTATATGGAAACAGAATCTCTAACACTAATTGTTTTTATTAAAAGCACAGTATCTGAAATTCCATCTTCTAGAAAGTCCTCCAGATTCTGATAATTACTTGCCTGTCAAGTTTAGTTTCTTTTGATCCTGTGAACAGTTATCTTTTTTATCTATTCACAGGTCTTTTGGTGGGTAATGAGGGTTTGATTTAAGAGCTAGCCCATTTTAAACCAGAAGCCTGACAATTGACTTTTAACTTACTTCTCATTAGAACCTGATTTTGATGATATGTCTTTATTTTATGAAGCATATGTGCCATTTTACATAAGGAATAAATGTGAACCACAAAAAACTGAACATATTAGAGTGACCTTTCACACTCAGTTTCACATGAGTACAGCCTTAAACAAAATGGTTATCAAATGTGTCTGGCTTTAGATGCTTATAAATAATATCATTTAAGAGTCTACTTAAATAGGAGCATAGAGTAAAGGAAAGCAGACAGAACTGAAAATGGGAAGACATATTTGAGACCTGCTTTCATAACTAATTGATAACCTTAGGAAGACACTTAGTAGCAAAAAGCCTCAGCTTCTTTGCAATAAGAAATGGATACAATAAGACTACCTGACTTAACTACTAAAAGACTTATTATTAGGCATAAACGAGATATCTGATGTGAGAGCACTATAAAGTGATACACAATTATTTTCTTTTATTATTAGTTACCTTAGTTTTAGACTCTTTGACAAATGCTGTAAAGTGCCAGTTTCACCCGTTTAGGCACCAGAGTTTTAAATTGCAACCGCATATTGAGGTACATAATAATATCTTAGATATGATAATAATAAGCATTGGCAACCTCTGTTTCTGCAACCCATGAATTTAGAAAGGCATAACTTATTGTTTTTTCCTTGTATGGATAGTAACAAAATCAAGCGTTAATAGGTATTTTTTTCTCAGTATATTCATTTTAATATTTTGTAATCCCCTTGTCTCTCTTAGGATGTTATAACTTATAATTTGACATTGATGGGTAGTACTAGGATCAGGAAATAACATGGTTGGTTTTCTGGCAGCTTCATGCTGTCAGTCCCATCAGTTAATCTCTTTTCTCACATGCCAGCTTAACACTGCACAGTCTTTTGAAAGCTCCATGTAAGAGTCTCCCACCTTCTTTCCTTGTTATAAGTTCCCTGAGTTTCTCTGTCATTATACATTCTTTAATCTCTTTGAAAGTAACATGACCCACTCTATGGTTTCCCCTTTATTAAATCAAATGTTCCAGACAGTGTCCTTAAATGCCTGGAATTAAACATTTTCTGTCAATTTCAGAAGATGGAGTTCTGTTCAGGTAATGAGAATGCTACTACAAACCTTGCTTTAATTGCTGCATTATAATCTCCAGACCTGAGAAGCCCTAGAGATCCTGATACATAAAATGCCTTTCAGCTACGCAGGTGTGGAATTCATTACAAGTGGGTTTTAAGTTGGAAATATATCCTGAACTCATTGAAAGAATATCAGTGCCCTTGGGGTATTTGATAACTTGAACTATTATTTAAAGTGTAACGATGGTGATATAACAAAAGAGAATAAAGAGTAAGAAAGCATGTAATTATAACTATGAGGATACACATACGTGCACACACCTTTAAGAGAAATAAATAATATTAGCAGATCTTTGCAAATAGCAGGGACAAAAGTGAAATCTCTCTGTAAGCTAAAAATTATCAGTAAAATGACAGTATTTTAGCATTGTGGATTAATCAGAAGGGTAAAAGTGAAGATTCCACCTAGTATAGCATTAGTGGTTCACTTTATTATACCCATGTTTTACATGAAATTTTCAAAAAAATGTAAAGTGTAAATGTTGTCTAATAATATAAGCCTACAATATAAGTGAAACACATTTACACATCAAACCTTAAGAAACTTTTCTCCTCAAAATACCCTCATCACGAACATAAAAATGTAACCTTTGTTTTGCGGTCCCTATGCGTTATATTCATAACTAAATCAATGGCACATGCACAGACTGCACCAATCAACAGATTACAGAAAAAAATTCACACATTTCAACAATAACAACAGTACAACACGTGGCATGGTGTTCTCATGCCATTGAATCATGCTGAAAATAACTTCTGAGGCCAGTGCCAGGGCAGTCTTAGACTGTGGATTTCTCTTCTCTTTTTCCTTAGTCACATATTAAATACTTGTCCTGTAACTTAACTGCATGGGTCAGGATAAAAGAAAGAAGAGGAAGCACAAGCCACGTCAGTGAGTGTATTAATTGGCCTCTATGCATTATTTTTTCTTTGATGACTTAATTTAAAACCATTTTTGCTGAGAAATCTTTTGAAAGGGAACATGCAATTTTCAAAGAAAAGTTGTGCGACAAGCTGATCAAAGTGCCTATCAGCTGGAATAGCATTTAACTGTGGGTGACCCGAAAATCCTCATAATGGAGCTTAATCACATAAAATGGAAAAACAAAATGAACAGCAAGTATGAACATGGTGGGAAAGCCCTGCTTTGCCATCAAACAAACAGAGTCTTAATGCTTCAGAGAAAAGACACCAATCAGTCTGCTGATGTGACATCCAACTTGGTACTCAGGTTGACATCCTTACCTCCTGCAGAGAAGAGGTTTAAGAACAAACCATGGCCACTGAAGGAAAATAACAGTAGATAAAGTATTATCAAGATTCTCTAACACTTACATTTATGTTGACATACAAGGGCACAAAAAATTTTTAAAAATTACATTAAGTATAACTCATAAGTAGAAAGTGGCAAAAGCATATATCATGATTTGGAGTGCACGAAAATGGTTATCAACCAAATTCACTTATTTTTACATTACAGTGTTTCTAACAGTTTTCGTACAAGGCACTTGGTTGCAAGATTCTAGCACAGGTGTTTTTTCCCTTTGTTTTTGTGTTTCTATGGAGAAAGTTTCAAAATTAAAGTTATTCTTTATAGAAAATTATGCTGTTTTCTCCTTAATAATACAGTCAAGTGGAAATTCCCATCACAACCTGAAAAACAAAAGTCCACCTGCCAAAGCCCATAAACTCAGCAAGAGAAGGGTTTCCTAGTGTGTCCCCATGGGTATGTCCTACACATAGCTGGAAAGCATTAAATGACTTCTTTGAGAAAACTTTATTAGTATTTCTGTGTCTCAAGTGCAGAATACTGATAGAAAATACGTAAGACACAACACATTAGACCGACTCAACCCGCTCTACATAATGGATTGGGTAGAAATTGCATGGATGCTGCCCACAAGTTCTTACTTCTATGCTCAATCAGAACATCTCAAGTTTTTTATAAACTAAATATATTTGATTATACTGTTTGATTTCTATAAAAACAATATCATGTGGGAAGGTTGTTTCTGTCTAAAAGATTTTTTTTAAATAAAGAGATTGTTGTAACATTTTCCGTAGACTTGGATACACAGGAATCAAATGACGTGCTCAGAGTCTTCTGAGCAGTTACAGGTTTCCTGCTGGTTCCTTGCTGTGTTTTAGTCTGAAGGCCACGTTACCACACTGACTCACTTGGCACGGTCTAGCAGAGAATCAATAGCATCAGCGACATGGAGATTTAGTAGGTATCGACTCTGAGTAAATTTTTCACTGAATAATAGAACCATAACAAAATAAAATTAGAAAAGACAAATACTATTTTTGGTAGTGCCATGATGGCTAAGAGGTTTCCAATTAAATGAGATTTAGAAGGTTAACTGAGTTGTTAACGTAGGCAAAATAATTTTCCCAGTGTTTGTTAATAAATTTTATTAAATAGAAGAAATGATGTGGGACAGGACTTGTTTTAAATAAAGTTTAAGTAATAATTTGGGATCTCCATGTATTTACAAAATGGATTCAGTTTTTAATATAATTGAAGAAAATACGACCAATAAGAGTAATGTTTAAATGCCCACTCATCACAAGGAAATTTTACTTTGATTCTTTAAGGGAAAAAGAATAAAATGACAGACACAAGCATTGATTTGAGGCATCCTTTGGGAGAAAAAAAGTGGCCTTCTTGTATGTGGTTGTGGGTTAAAAAAGGTGAAGTTTCCAAGCCACAGTGACTTTTTTTAGCTGATTTCCTCCTTTATGAAAAGAGCCTGTTTCATATTTTATACTCACAGACTAGAGAAAGCATGCTTGTGGTAAAGCCATAGCAATGGGAAGTAGTTTATGTTCTATGCTTATGTGGGAATAACAAATCAAAACCAGACATGTGTTTGGTTTCAAAAGTATGGTTTTGTTATAGAAGATTTACTTAATGCTTGAAATATTGAAGTGCTATTAGCCTGGGGTTTGGGTAGGAATAGAGAAAAGTTAACAGGTTATATTTTTGCGAAAGTATTGATTTACATTCCACTGAAAGCCTCTTGCTTGTTTTATATTTTCTTCTGTATTCATGGAAACAGAAATCTGTGCTCAGTATAAATATCAAGCTATAGTAAGAATGATTAATATAGGGCATTGAGAGACTGAATTTCCAAGAAAATTGGAATTTACTTCAGTTCTAAGACCAAGACACTTCTAAAATATGTCATATGGTCCTTTCTAGGCATGAGTAAAATTAGCAACATCTAGCTTAAAAGTTCACCCATATCCTTTAGACCGAATTCAAAATAGTTTGGATCCACACAGAGTTTCAGAATCTGTGTTATTGGTAGCAAAGTTAAACTAAACTTCAGAATAACATCAATTGTTTTATTTATAAATAGCAAATAAGGCACAATTTGAGGAAATCTTTCTATTCTCTCCTGATGTTAACACCTGAATTATAGATTAGAATTGTAGGTTGTCTTTCCATCTTGCTTGCTATTTTACCTTTTTAAAAAATGATTTCCTAAACAAATTACGAATAGCAACATTTTTTAAATTGTTGAGAAAAACTCATTATTTTGTTTCCTTTTTAGTGTAAATCCTTCATTATATTTTCTATTTTTCATGTATGAAAAACATGTGAAAATTACTTCTCCCTATACCAGTCACTGGATTGTGCAAGGTGAAATGAGGTGAGGATAATATTTGTGTTATTGTGATTCAATGAGAAATGTCATAATCACATTTTTCCCCTTGTGTGGACCATTTCCTCATATGGCACCAGCTTGGTCTCATATGGTTGAACTGAAAAATCTAATTTGGAAATGGATCTTGTTGATCTCCATTTACTGTGCTTTTCCAGTGCACTCATCCATCAGTACTGACTCTTTGTGATATCACTATTTCCCTTTAAATGGGCTTTTATACAGGAGTCATCAGACCTGTTCATTAAATGTCTCATCATCTAAACTTTGAATACTGATGAGACTCAAAGTCATCTAATTTGCGATTCATCTTTTACTGGCATTAGGCAATACTAACAAATTTGGCCCAAAGATAATTGAAACATTCTGAATTTTTATTCAATAAATCTTAAAAAAAGAAAAAATTATTGTTATTGTAATAATTTATTGAACAAAGAAAAAGTAATTAGATATGAAAATTATGTGAGAAACTGAATCTGTTAAGAATAATTAAAATATTTGGAAATATCAAGTCTTTTGTATACACAAACATAGTGTAGTACCAGTAAAAGAAATTCTTACAGGCTTTTCTCAGATGAAAACAATACAGACTGAGTTACACCAAACAAGAGAAAAATTATGCTGGGTTTGTTGTGCCAATTCAAAAGAATACTGCTATTTGAATGCTTTTAAGGAAATTATTGGCAAATAAAATGGATTGACAATGTATTGATTCTGAATTGGCTAATCTTAATTCAAATATTTCATCAGAATAAGTGCTATTCACTAATAGAGATTTAAATTTCATCTGCTGATTAAATCCTAAAATGGTCTATTATTGGGATATAAAGTAAAGAATCTTTTATAATATTTTAGCATTTTTCCTTCTTTACATTTTCATACTTCTTTATGGTGGGATTTATAATCTGAGTGAACTACCATTGAACTGAAAAAACAAAATACAACTACTTGTTGCTGATCTAAAACTTCAGCAAAAGTTTGAATATGGTGATATAAACTAGAATATCATATATTTTTCATAATCATTTTGATGTGTTGCTTGATGGAGCTATTGCTGTTAACTTTCTTTAGGATTCCTATGAAGCTTTATATAAAACATGATTTGTTTAGGTACAGTCTTGTCTTTAAACACATAACTGTAAGTTTAAAAAATGGATGCTATGGTCTGAATGTTTGCATTACTCCCAAAATTCATATGTTGAAAACCTAATGCCCAAGGGGATGGTATAAGGAGGTCGGGCCTATGGGAGTTTATTAGGTCATAAGGGTAGAACCCTCACAAATGGGATTAATTCTCTTATAAAAGAGGTAAAAGAGAGCTCCCTTGCCCTTTCCACAATTTTGGAATGAAGTCAGTAGTCTGCAACACTTAAGAGTGCTTTCACCAGAACTCAACCACGCTGGCACCCTGATCTTGGACTTCCAGCCTCCAGAGCTGTAAGAAACAAATTTCTGTTGTTTATAAACTACACATTTTGTGTTATTTTGTTATAGCAGCCCAAATAGAACATGGTGATCGACTGGACATATACAATTTCAAAAAAATGTAATTTCATGTAATCGAAGATTGACAAGTTGACTCGTGAAAAATGTATAACTTCATAAAATATTTAAATTTTTTATATTATGCATATCTCAAATAGTTATATAGTTTTTTCAAGTGGTTTAAACCCATTGATGTAGGTCTCAAATTATTTTACTACTTCTCAAATATTTGAGATAATACATGATTTCGAAATTCACATATTTGTAGAGTGAATCCAGTCTAAGCCTATACTTAAAGACAACCTGATCAATATCCTGGTTTTCCAGAAATCTGTAGTAGTCTCTTAAGCGGGTCAGATTATCTAGGTTTCTGTGAAGGCATGGATTTACAGTATGCGTTTTCAGATTTCATAGGGGGATCGCATATATGATTGTCTGGAAAAGTGGAGCTACTATTGTAAAAATACTACCCTTAGTTAATTTTCCATAGAATAGTTTTTATCATCATACACACTTTTTTTTAAATCTTGTTGCTGTTTATATATTTACATAGTACTACATTTCTTGTATTTTTAAATGAGTAAATGGCAGTTTGTGGTTTTGGCTTTTGTCTTGTTTTGTTTTACAAGAAATAGTAGAAATGCAAGGTAGCGTATTTTTGGATAAAAATTAAGCAGCAAATTTGTATGTAAATTCTCAGAATATTCTGCACATTACAGTGATTGGTACTGTGCATATAATCAAGTTTACCTCTGGCTGTAGTTTTAATGCTCATACTTATTTTTTCTAAGAATACTAAGCAGTGCCAAGAAATATAAAAAACAAAATATGTAATAAATTGTATTACTATTTTATTATATTTTAAGAAGAAAAAGACAAGGGTAGAGTTATTTGAGAAATTAACAGCAGAGGAGAAAATTTACTCAGCTAGAACCCGACTTTTAATTAAAACCATGATTGATGACAAATGCCATCTTGCAATGTGACCTCTAGAAAGATCTACAGCTGTTGAATCAATTGAGAAGATGCTCTCCACTGTTTTCAAAGTAAAGCACAAAGAATATAAATCATATTTAGAATTATTAATCACATGAACATTATATTAATGATTTGGAAATCTAAAGACAGGCAAAAAAGTAGTCCTAAAAAATGAAGTAAGGAGCTTTGGGGATGCCTTATTTGGGAAGCCATAATTTCCAGATTATTAACCTACTCATTTAAGAAGAACTTTTCACTGCATTAATCCCATTTAAATTTAAGATGGAAACATTGAACAGAGATGAAGCTCTATTAGCTGCACAATGTGAATCAAATGGGACTACGGACAGGGCTGGAGATAAAAAACGAGACAGTAAGCAGACTTTCAAAAGACATCATTAGCCAATAAGTATCCAGCTAAGAGAGCGATTGCATTGGAGAACTTCCTTACCCACCAAGAGTGGCTATAGCTATAACCACATTTGATTAAGTCTTTAAAAGAAAGCAAGCGATCGAATGAGAATCACACACACACACACACACACACACACACACACACACACACGCAAAATGCAAGAAGATGCTCTCAGTGTTTTGACATTGTTGATGAAGACCACAGAGCAGCTGTGGAATTTTTTAAAGGGATTTAAACAAAAGTCTCCTAGAAAAGCCAGTAAAACCAAGGTCAAAACCCCTCTAGAACTCACTCATCTGGGCCTATTAATACAAACAGAAGGAAAAGAACTCTAACATGAAGAAAAATAAAAGACAACTAACGTTGTTGAAAAATAACTGTTCTTAAGAAAAGTTAAAAGCACATGAATTACATAGTTTGAAAAAGAGATTTTTAGTATCCATCTTTAAGTATAGGAAATTCTGTTATTTAGACATCACTATGTGTTCTCAAGAAGCAGAGCAAAAGGCAACAAGCTTAAACAGCATCGAGTGGGATTTATGCTATAAAAAAAGATGAGATTTCCTGCACTAGGAGTTGTTAAATCCAGGAATAAGGGACAGAAGGAAGCTGTACTTTCTTTTGAAGGGGTAGAGAATTAAGGTAGCTCCTCATCTGTCAGAAAAGTTTAAGACAGGGTGAATGGATTAGGTGACCTTTCAAAATTACTTCCATCCCAGGATTTATGATGTCAATATAAACCAGCAGCCCCAAATGGAAACTTGGGCAGGAACCACTGATTTCTGAACTTGTTTCCGCTGCTCCTTGAACACAGGCATAGTCAGATATCTTGATAGAAGAACTTAGAGCCAACAGTGCAAGCTTTGGAGTCAGAGAGCTTGGGTTCCAAGACTGCGAGTTTCAGCTTCTTCAGCCACAAAAGGTGGGTAACTATTATACTTGTATCACTGGATTACTGAGAAGATGAAATGAGCTGATGTACATAAAGCAGATGATATGAAGCAGGTATACAATAAAAGTCAGTATTCTCATTAAACTCGATTCGACCAATACATCAACCATTGCAGTCTAAAATGGTGCTACTCCGGTGACAGCTCCACCTTTCTTCCTTGTCTATTTCCCCCTGGATTTTCTGTTCTTCCCGACTTCTACTCTCATTAGAAAAGCCCTGTGTCTATCAAGAAAAACGTTTAACTAGTAAATTTCACCATTAGAGCCAGACATACAGACTCTGCTGATATATGAGGGGGAGATGAAGTGGACAACCAGACAAGTCATTGAAACATTAGAAAATGTGCCAAATATCAGTAAACTACAGTTTCTTTTCACTGAAATTTTATGCATCTATGAAAATGCTTTGTGAGAATACTTAATGATATGGGAAACTGCTGTAATGTAAGCAGATAAAACTGAATAAAATATCAAAATAATATAAAAACACATATATCCAAATAAGTAGATTTTGGAAGATAAAGTACTTCAAAATATTACAATATATACCTCTATATAACTTTTTTTAGGCTAGTGATTTGAGTTTTCTCCTAAAGTTTATTTTTCCTACTTTGAAGTTTTATTATTAGAAAAATGAAGTATTTTTTATTTGTTTTGTTTTATAAAATACGGCTTTTTATTCCACCTCTTGTTTTTATAGTTTTCTCAAAAAGTTATCAGCTACTAGTTCTGATTGTTCTTTTACCAAGGAACTAGTCCCTGCATTTTATTTTTGACATGCCATTTCGATATAACTTGTAAATATACAGATTTAATAATTTTCAAATATTTACAAAGATGTCTATTTATACATATGCAGGTATCATTTGAAGATGCTATGACAAGATGTTAGCGGTGAAATGACCATAAATCTGACCTTGATTCTCTTTTATCAGACTTTTACTACAGCTCAGTATAAAAAAACAAATCTTCTGGGCTGGCCCCATGGCCGAGTGGTTAAATTCTCAGGCTCTGCTTTGGTGGCCCAGGGTTTCTCTGGTTTCGATCCTGGGGGTGGACCTGGTACTGCTCATCAGGCCATGCTGAGGTGGCATCCCACATAGCACAACCAGAAGGAACTACAACTAGAATATACAACTATGTACTGGGGGGCTATGAGGAGAAGAAGAAGAAAAAAAAAGATTGGCAAGAGATGTTAGCTCAGGTGCCAATATTTAAAAAAGCAAAGAAACCTTCATTTTCTTCTTTCATTATTCTTTTGAATGAAATCTTAGAATTCATTCAGGATTTTGCAAATCAATGATAGATTATCAAATAAATCAATAACTACATGGATATAGATATAAAATCATATATGAAAATCCTACACATAATGTTGTTTTTAAGGTATAGAGATATTTTTGGCAATTATCATGAATAAATTCATTCGTTTCTTGTTTACATGTACATTTCTCCCAAAGAGTCAATATTTATTTATTTTTCTGCTCAGTATATAATCTCAATAAGAACATTTTCTTCTGTGTCCACTATTTTAAAAGTGAGTCATAGAAGTTTCTCTACCCTCATTCTCCACTGATAATGCCTCATTCCCAGATATTTCAGAAAATATTGTAATAATCGAAATGATAAAATATGAGTGATAAGAAAAATAAAGCAGTGAGCAACAAAAAGGGCCTCTTTTTCTTTTCTTTCTCCTTGAATCCAGAAATGCTAAAGTTTATTCACTGCTTCCTTCATTCCAGGCACCACATTGAGGACACAAGGTCAAATATGACATCTGTATTCCCACAGCACATTGTACATTTTTTTTAGTATTTCCACATTTTATTATAGATAATTATTTCTCCCAACTAGACTGAAAGCTATTGGAGGGCAAAAGCTATATTGACTTTTTACTTTTGTATCTCCAGGGCCTGTCAAACATTCAGCTTTTTTGAGTGACTGAGTCAATGAATGGACATTGAACTAAAGGCATCTCTCTTCCAAGAGAATTCTTCTCCATTCTTACAATAGACACTAAAAGCCTTAGATAAGAAGGTTGAATTTCTTATCCCCTACAGGAGTATCAGACCTTATTTCCTTTCAGTCTTTGCCTATAATCTTAAAAATTTAAAAATAAACAAGAGGACCACAGTTACCAATTGTTTAATTTTCATTTATACGGTGATTGTATTTTTTGGTATTAAGTGACTCTGGAGCAATCATCACATCATTTAAGTTGTTCCCAAATTACTTTGTCCTTTCTGGGTTTTTGTTTGTTCATTAGTCTTTATTAAATAAACTCCAAGTAAATACTCTTCAACCATGTGCCCACATCTCTATTGGTTGTCAATTTGTAAAAACATTTTCTTTAAGCAAGACAAAAATAATTCATCAAGTAATTCTTGTAATGCCCCTCTTCTTGTTAATAAGTTCCCCAGATAATCATACCACTACTGCTGTTTTCACAATGAGACCTAACACAGTGGAGCAGCTGCGTGAATACAACTAACTGATAATAAAAGAGCTGATGAAAAAAACAAAACAATTTTGTCAGTCACCTTAAGAAATGTCACCCCCAGGAAAATAAAACTGAGTATGTAGCACGTACTGCATATATCTGCTTATATCCCTTGGGCCAAAAAAAAGTCTTATTTATGTCTTTCACGGCTCCGGCTTACTGATCTTCTCTGGACCTCTTGACTGTCAATATTTTTGTTTGGAGGGAATACTTTTTTTCTTTCCAAGCTGAAAGAAAAATACAAGCTTGTTTTCTCCTTCCCTCCAGGATATAAAAGGAGAAAAACAACAGTTAAAAAGAAACTCTTAAAAAGCAACTGCCATAAAAATAAGAAGCAAACACATGGCATGGGAAGAATTCAAATGTTTGCTTATTTCACGAAAAAAGTTAATGCCTCAGAACATTGACCACCTTCACCAAAGCACTCTCACTATATTTATCATGAAGATGAATCCTCCCAGATTAAAAAGGTAAAGGAAACCCCAAGATCTTAATAGATTATATTAAACAGAACCATCTCATATATGCATAAGGACTTAAGTCTGATTTTCAGAAAGAGATGATGGTAACTTTGATGAAGACTGCCCTAAGGACTCTTGTTGATTGGCTAAGCATTGTCTTTCTTCCCTCTTCTCCAATCCAAACCAATTAAGGCTGTGGAACTGCCATATGACATCCTCAGCAATTGTAAATGCATCATCACAGCGTGGATTCACAGATTCCATACACCAATTTACTTCCAGTTCACACACAAAAAATGTTACTTGAAAATCCCTATCCATTCTAAATTATCTTGTTTGCTTACTGATTGTATTTTTTATAACGTTTTGACAGATCTTATATAATCAAGAGAATTGAGCCTGTTTATTCTGCTGCCTAGAGTCAAACTAGCCAACTCACAAAAATAGAATTTATGATCATGTTTTTACTTGACTTCAAAGATCTGAAAGTTGGAAAAAATTATACATAAATACACATGAATCTGCCATGCAAAATAATAGGTGCATCCACGCTTCCATTGTTTGAAACTGGCATGCTCTGCTAATCAACCAGAATTCCCCATGTGATGCATTCATATAGAATACACTTTAGACACCACTGGATTCAAAATGTGGTTTTTTTCCACTAGTTTCAAAATGTCACAAAGCTAGAGAGAAGCTCTGTGATTTGAAACAGAGACGCTTTTTGTATGTGCCTCTTCCCTCAATCCATCGTATCATGTGGAAGCTTCCATGTTCCTTATAATTACCTAAAAGGTACAGGTAAACCCGGTGCATTTGAGTACATTTCCATCTTATGCATATGTGTACTGCTCTGAATTATAAACCAATTACATACTATAAATTTGAAAACCTGCTGTGTCAAGAAACACTTTAAAAACCTCCAGTTTTTTAATTCCACAACGTACTTGTCAACAAAAGTTAGAATCTAAATTCTCATGATAGAGAGCATTATGAAGAAGAAAACAAAGTACAGTAGCATTTTTATTGAACACTTTGGTTTTCATGAAGCAAACACAAATATTCTACATTTAGCTCTCTACATCTATTCAAATATTGATTTAGAAATTTTAAGAATAAGTTCAAATCACAGAGGAACAATTATAGCTAAATAAAGTGGGCTATAGCTAGAGCTCTGTACCTGTTGAAATTATTTGGTCAGGAGTTTAATGAGCACAATGAGATTCTTACATGCCCAAAAAAGCACACAATATCCAGCACTGGTGGTTAGAATGATAATTCAAGGTTTGCTCCGAATGTTATGTAAAAAAGCCAGCAACCTAATAACATCTACTTAAACAGATAATTATAGAAGGTATTAGAGATATGGAGTAAATATTGTCCCCAGTTTAAAGTCCAGATAATACTCATGCTTTCATTTTCAGAAATGCATATATAGATTATTTACCCTTAAGTTCTCCAGTTCAGAACCTCTCTTAGAATGACATTTCAAAAAAAGTAGACAAACCAATCTGACATTTCTTAGCCTCTGGTAGCTTACATTTAAATAGAGTATTCATTGAAATAATTGTTTTAAAAATACCATTAAGTATGAAATTCTGTAGCAAGACAACAAAGGTGAAAAATATATGCCACTGGCAAAATGAGTGACTGTTTACTGGAAACAAGAAAACATTTTCAGCACAACTGTAAAATACATTTAGAGAAATAATCTATACCTAGACTACTTAGTTGGAAAATTGAGTAAGATAAGGAAAAATAATGTTTCCTCTTGCCATCAGGACTATCATTTTTGCTTCTCTGAATTGGCTGCTGGGTTTATATCTCATTAACCAACCCACTCAGAATCATTAGGGTTGGAGGCTGATAGATGCTTCTCTGTCTCACAATACCTATTAAAGCAGTCAACACATCTTTAATGTAGTGCAACTTCCAATTAATTTTTGAAGGTCAGCCTGTCACATTGCAGTCAGCAGTGGTATTGTCAAGTCTGCCAGCTTGTGAGCCTACGTCCAGAAGACCTGTGTTCTGAGCCACTCTCAAGCTTGGAAGCTACAGAGGCCGTGGCTATACTTTCCCTCATTCTTTCAGAAAATATATTTGGAAATATTTTACAATAATAATATATCATGTAAAACATTAATGTAAATATATATCAATATAATGTATTTTAGGATTTAGTGCCTCCATTTTTATAGCCTAGAAGATTTAATAGCAATTCAGTAATATTGATTTTGTGTAGTAAGTGATTTCTTTAATTTTTTTTAAAAAGTAGAAAAATTACTACTGTATTATACAACTTTCTTCCTAGAATGTTTTTGCATTTTAGTTAATAAGGTGTATTGATGTGTCTCTCTATAAAAGTGCGTAATCATAAGAGGTAAAATAATTAGGCTGATATCTCATCTGAGTACATGTTTGACTATTCAAGTTGAGTAACTTAAAAGACACACTTCTTAACTGCCAATCTTGGCGAATACAGTGTCAAAATAATTCTAATTTCTTGAAAAATAATTACTGCAAAAGCATTTTTGGAAATCAATCACAAAAATGCATTACATAAAAATAGAAAATAATGAACAATATCTATATGATAAGATGTTTTCAAAAAGTTTGTGGTTATGATCACCTATATAAAAAGCGACATCAAAGGCCAAAATGTGTAACGAGATTCAGTAACACAGTTGATAATTTCATGGCAAACAGTTTTTTACCTCATTTACCTGCAAGATAGCTAAAATCTTCTCATTTAAACACGTCTTCTGCCAAATGACAACACGTTTGTGATAACCACCACAGTCAAAGCATTACTTTATATATATTTTTCTATCTTGTTTTCCTGTATCAACACTCAAATTGATTAACAAAATTGTTTTCATACATTTTTGTTCATCATGTATACAGTGTATTCTTACACCAAAAGTTGGGATTCTCTTTGTGGGAGTCTTTCTTTTTCTTTGGGGTTCTTATCATGTTGTTTTTTAAATCACAACTAATTCAAGTTGTATTTAGTAGATTATATGAAAATTAAAATGATCAAAAGTTTACAAAAAACTTGGAAGATTTTACTTTTGTCCTAAATGTGCAAAAAGTCAAAATGGTACTTTGTAATATCAATAATTCTATACTCTTGACTAGTAAGCATTTGTAAATCTCAGGGTTACATCCTTAGGATTTAGACAGATTGTTATAACGAGTCCCTAAAGCATTTATCAAACCTTACATCTAAATAATATTTATGTGGAAATAGCAATATTGTCTATATAGTCTGAGTGAAGGGAGAAATTGAGGTGTGCTATAGGATAAATGGGAGACTAAACATTCCAGATGCACACATCTACTTAATATAATAAACAAATCCACTCTGTATTTCACAAGTACAGAATAACCAATTCTTCTACTCAATGTGTGAAAATAACTCTATGTTTAAAAGGAGGCCCCTCTTTGGTCAAAAATACATTTTATATGCAAAGCAGTAATTAAAATAGTGTGAATGTTCCAGCTTCTCTAGGCTCTGAGTAAATGGTGACTAAAAAACCAAACAAACAAATAAACAAAAAAATTTGCTGTAATTTAAACACTGAGAATGTTCTAGTTCATGATGGGTATAAGTTATAATCACCCCTCACATTCAGGAAAAAAAAAAAACCCTATATTTAAAACAATTCCATGACTTGTCTGCAAAACAGGAAGAAGTATTCTCAGTGAACCAGAAATCATGAAAAACTCCTGTAAGATCACGAACAGATAGAATTGGATTATAGAAGGAAGGCTCAATTCAAAACAAACAAGAGAACACTTTTGAAATACGGCAGAGACTACAAAAGGGGCTCTCTTCTCTGTTGATCCAAGTAGCCCAAATCCACTATGTTTATGATCAAGCTGTAAAAGTGTTTATTTTAGTATATACCATTTAAAAAATCTTGATCAAACTTCCTTGGTGGGTAGTAGCAGGGAAAAGGGAGGAGGAAATGGAAGAAAGTGAAATTATGCTTTATTAGGGAGGCTCGAGATCTTACTTGACACTAGTCATTGATTGAAAAATTAAATATTGAAAAATGAAATATTTAATATGTGTTGGAACATAACGATGAGATTCCACTTTCTGCAAAGTTAGAGTAGTGGGCTAGTGGTTTAGAACAATCATTCCTTATAAAGAAACAATATCTTTGTATCATTTATATATCTCTAATAGGTATGTGTGTGCGTGAACACATACACACATATGTATACGCATACATGTATGTTCACATACATATGCATGTATATAAGTGAAGGCAATGAACATCTTCCAAAGCAGTAAGAAATTGTGAGGCAACGATCTATGAGAGTAGGGATGCACACACATGCAAGCAGGATTTAGTTCTGCCTTTCTCCCACAGATACTTGGCTACGCATAGCAGGTGGCTGGCAGGTTAACAACCTGAAAACAATTTTGAACAGAACACATGAGAATAAGTAGTGGGGAGAATTGGACAAAGCCTTATTCATTCCATAGGCTTTGGCTGGGAAGCTGAAGTGTTAAATCCTAGGAGTAAGGTTAAACAAGAAATAAAGCGTTCTTCCCTAAGATAAAAATCCGGTTTCAATTTACCTCAAATATTTTAATTGGATTACGGTGATCTGGGATTTCTTGTGGCCAATCTCAGCCATGATCAGAGGAAGATAATTGAGAATTTCAAATAACCTTTAAATTTTTATTTAAAATTTCCAACACCTAAGGAAATTAAACTATGTGACTGTAAATCACGAAACAAAGCAGAGCATATAAAGAAACCACCTGGATACAGAAGATCAAGATGTCTGCCATAGACTTTAAAACAACCATACCACATATAGTATACATATACTAAACCACATATAGTATACATTAAGAATTTCATAAAGGTACTATAAAATAAGAAAAAAGAAACAAATGAAAATTTGATAACTGAAAAATATAGGAATTGCAATTAAGAATAAAATAGAATTGTTTATAGAAGATTAGACACAGCTGAGAAGAGAATTAGAATTAAAAGACAAATCATGACAAAATAATATCCAGAATGAAAAACAGAGAGACAAAAGGATGAAAAATAAAGTAAATCCCATAACAGAAACACAGGATACGGTGAGAAGTGTAACAAATGTGCAATCAGCACCTCAGGAGATAAGAAAGAGAATGAGGCAGAAGCAACGCTTGAAGAGATAACGGCAGGGAAAATGGCAAAACTGATGGAAGACACCAACCCATATATTCAAGAAGTCCTAAAAATCATGAGGAGAAAACCATACAAAGAAAACCATACCCAGGCGCTTCATGGTAAAACAACTGAAAACCTAAGACAAAGAAAATATCATAAAAGTAGTCAGAGGAAAAGAAAAGTCATGCCAAAAGAGCAACAATAAGACTGAAAGTTGAATTCCCAACAGAACCAAGAGAAGGCAGAGGACAGGAGAATGATATACTCAATATGCCGAAAGAAAATAATTTCCAATTGGAATTCTATATCCAACAAATTGCCAATTTAGAATTCTATATGCAGCAAAAATACCATCCAAAAAAGAGGTTGAAAGAAATTTCAGAACAAAAACTGAGGTAATTTATCATTAGCACACCAGCACTAAATATTGAGAATTTTTCTCAAGCAGAACATTGTAGAGATAGAAAGAAATAAAGAGCAATTTAAGAAGAGCACATATAAGGATAACTATAAGTAAACGTTAACTGTCTGAGATAGAAACAATATTGTTGAATCGAGTTGAAAGAGAATGAAAAAGTATATCCTGTGAATACATTAACAAAAGAAAATTTGGTGCCACTATACGAACATTAGGAAAAGTAAACATTGTGGTCAAATGCATTACTAAAGAAAAAGAAGGACAAGTTAGTGAGAAATATTTGAATCAAAAGAATCAGAATTCAAAGGAGAAAAGACAAATTTGTATCAATGTAGGAGATGTTAGCACATTTTTTTAGGAATAAGACAACCAGATAGAAAATGCACATTCCTTTCAATTGCACACAAAATTACCACAATTACCAACATTCTGAGACATAAAGGATATCTTTCCAAATCCAAAGACTTGAATCAGTAAATATCACAGAAAAATTAAGCTACAAATCAGTAAAAAGAAAAGGTTATTAGTAAATAATTTTATGCTTGGTAATCAGGAAATCATTGCTTAATTATTCATAGCTCAAAGTGTAAATTCAAATGAAAATGGAAAATAATTAATGAAATAGTAATCATAATATGATATATCAAAACTTGTGGAATGCAGCTAGAGCTGTATTAAGACAGAAATTGGATCCTAAATGTTTTTAATTAGACAAAAAGTTTCCAATCAATTATATTATCCATCCCTGTGAGATAGAAAAATGAGAGCAAATATAACTCAAAAAAATTAGAAGACCTAAATATGAACAAAAGCAAAAATTAATAAAATATATTTTTAAAAAACTTTCAAAGGAGAGGGTCAAGAAAAATTACTTTTTGTCTTTGTGCCTTTGCAAAGATCTGTAAAATTGTTAAAACTTTGGTAAGGATAATTTTTAAAACCAGAACTTGTAATACCAATTTCAAAAGGACACAGTAAAAGGGAACAGCATTAGAAAATTTGTGGATATTAAAAAAGAATCTAAGAAGATATTATTAACTACTTTATACCAATACATTTGAAACTATTAGATGAAATGAAAAAAATAGCAGCAAAGTTCAATTTCCAAACGGCACAGGAAGAAATAGAAAATCTAAGTAACGCTTTAAAGAACCAGAGTTTGTAATTAAAATCTCTCCCACACAGAAACATCCAGCCAGACAGCTCCAGCGGCAGACTGTACCAGATGCTGAAGGAAAAGATAAGAGAGATCTGACACAAATTCTTCAAGAGAAAGGAATAAATGCAGATGGATCTCAATTGTTTTATGAGGCCCTCATTGCCTTGGTAACAAAACCTGACAGAGACATTAAAGGAAAGGAAAACTATATAAATGGCTCTCCTGTACATGAACCCAGAATTCTTAAACCAAATATTAGCACATCACATTCAACAATATGTAAAACACATATTACATCGTATTGCAGTTGGGCTGATTCCAGAAATCAAAGGTACTTTAATTTTATAAATTGAGTATAATTCAAACAAAGCTAGATAAGAAGGAGAAAAACATATGGTAATGTGAATAATTTTTAACGAAGACAACTCACTATCTCTTTATGAATAAAATTTTTATACACTAAAATGTCATCTTTCTTAATTTTAAACAGTATCTACCAAAAAAAATTTTTAAAATATAGAAAATATTAGCTTCAATTTTTAAATGTTGAAATCTTTTTCTCTTTCCTAAAGGAAATCTAGTGTCGGCATTTGCAATTCAACATTGAAATAAATGCTCCAACCTATACAATTAGGCAAGAAAAAGGACCAGATATATAATGCTAGAAAGCAAAAAACAACAACAAAAATATGAAACTGTTATTATTCTCAGATGACGAAATTGTGTTGTGGAAAATATAAAAGAATTTATATATTACCTATAAAAATTAATAGATGAATTCATCAGGATTCCTAAACACAAAAAATCTATATCTGAAAGTCAACTGTACACTACATTTTAGCAGCAGAAGTATACACACACACACACACTTGCATATACATATATATACATATATGTTTTATATGCAAACAATATACATACACACAATTTAGACATATAATGTAAAATGTCTAAATAAATTATTGTATTATATTTATATATTTGTTTACATGCAGTCTTAAGAGAAATTAAGAAGATCTAAAAAGTCTCTCTAGATGTGAGGACAATTGTGTCCATTTTGCAGATAAGAATGTTGAGAAGTAGGCAGGGGAGGGATTTTGGCTTAGCTTGTGATTCAGGCTGTCACCTCTCAGGGTGGCAGGCAAAGTCCTGTTTAGTGACTTATGTGACAGTTATCAACATATTCTTTAGACATATAATAAATTCATTAAAATAAATTCATTTTTTGTTCTGTATCTTGCTGTATTTAACAATTTTTTTAATTTTAAAAATTTCTTATTGGGAACAGGAACCTTCTAAAACATTGAAAACTACACCTTTTGTTTCTTAATCAGTGAAAAATCACTGAGTCAGAGCATGGGTAGGTTATGTCTGAAAATAACTCCTTTCAATTATGCCTATTCGTTGTGCACCAATTCTTTGGAAGAATCTGGTATTCTCTACTGATTGTACCCTGAAAATATGATTTGTTCATTGAAATGTTTGTGGTGATGGAAAAATGTAGTATAATGAAGTCTATATCCAAGCAAACATTGACTGTTGAGGTTGGAAAAATCTGAGGTTAAATATTTGGCATCTAGGGAAACAGACTGAATAATAAAAAGAAATGTGCATTAAAATGAGCAAAATGGGTAATTCTGACTCCTATTAATAAGAATTGCTAAGATTTGCCCCCTTTCCTCACTTTTATCTGGACTTTCTCCTTCCTTTGTCTCTATTGGCCATGGTTTGCTAAATTTAGATTCTACTTCAGTTTCTCCTAAACATGAGGATCGTTCTAGAAGTTAGCCTTGGCTTGTAGTTTTAATGTTCATGGGGCCTAGACTATTCCACCATTCCATCAGTGAGATATTACGGTGGACCCCCTGTGTTCTCCTACTCCCAGAGTGGGCAAAGTCTTCCTACTTTTAGCTGTTCTTAAATTATTCCTCCATGTTTTCCTTTGCGCAACTGTTGGTTGTTTTGGAGCTCTCAAGTCCATCTCTTGGCCCATTTATTTCATGTGTCATGGTTGATATTGGACAGGTCGTGTAGCTGTCACTAGTTTGTCCCTATTTAATCACATATTGAGATTCTTGGAGATTCTTTGTCACCTCATTGGGTTTTTTTGTAGATTTTTGTTTACGGGACTGTCGTTTTGCTACCCTACTTGCTCTCATTGTTTCTAAGAGGTGTTTAGAAATATTCAGCATCCTTACCACTACATCCTTCTTCTCAGAATCTCCCCCATTGAGGAATATATACATTTTTAAAAGTTAGCTCTACAATGTCCAATAAAGTAGTCTCTAGCTACATGTGGCTATTTAGGTTTAAATTTAAATTAAATGAAATTAAAATAATTTCTCAGTCACACTAGCCTTGTTACAAGTGCTCAGTAGCCACATGGAGCTTGTGGGTACCATATTGAACAGAAAGGATATAGAATATTTCCATCATCACAGAAAGTTCTACTGAATAGGGATGAATTAGAAAAGTGCAGTTTAAAATATTTTTTCTACACTTACCATGGTTCTCATTTTCGATATGATAAAAAAAATCTATTTTATTTTACTCATTTAAATAATTAACAAATTTTATACACGTGACACTTTACAGGAAGAGTGTAACTCATATCTTCCTCACAGAATGCTTTGAGGCAGGGATTATCAGTGTTGTTGTTATTATTATTATTATTTTACAAATAAAGACACTGAGGATAAATCCACAGAACCAGTGACGGATCTCGGCTGGCCTAGACAGTAAGTTGCACATTTGAAATGATATGCTCTTTTCATTCAGGAGCTTTTCATAGAGTAAAGCAAAAATTTCAGCTACCAAAGCAAAAAATTCAGCTCCCAAAACTTGATGCTTACATTCCAAAACCAAGTTCAATTCCTTTGTGCTAATTTGTTGTTCATCAGACAATATTCTAATGTGTCCTTTGGCAAAAAAAAAACCATTCTATGGAGATGTTTGGTGGCCTTATTCAGGACAAATATTGCTTTCATCTCCCTCCTTATCCCTACACCCATCACCAACTTAAAATTTATAACTTAGTTTGCTAATATAAATTTCTCTACAGCAAGGAGACCCCGTAGAGTCTGATAGTCTTAGGTAAATGGCAAAAAAGAAGTTTGGAAACATGCAAATCTAAGGACTTCATCATAGATGTTGGCGACTCACTTAAAATGCATTAAATCCCTAAGGCCATTCTTGAAAGAACTGATGATGTGTTCAAAGTCAGTGTGACCAATTCTGAGGTCACATTTTGATAAGGTATTCAATTAAATATTCCAAGGTGTTCTTTTTAAAATTCATTTGAGAGCTCTTTTTAAAATGTGCAAATATTGGAAGTATTTTTCATCTTCTCTAACTCAGAGGGTTCAAGCAAAAACAGCTTTGTTAGTTAGTATGTTTATCTTTATACTTGATTATATGAATCCTAGAAATTCAGTTTAAGCATCCACCTAGAATATATGTATGCATAGATGGTACAATATATTTTATGTATATAATCCCTAGGCCCATGAACACGGTGGTAAAAACCTGTAGCATTATAGATGTAATGTATGTGCCTTAATGTATTAAAAATAAAAGTATCTCCTGTGGGGAGTTATTAAGATAGTTTATTATACGGAAAAAATATTTTTTTCAAAAACATTCTTTGTCTACCAGAATATTAATACTTAAGATAATGGTTATCAAGGAAAAAGCAAAATTTGATTACAATCTTCAGAAAGATAACAGCTAATTGATCTGTGTTTTCTTTCAAAATATTATAGAAGTAAAGATGTAAACCATTTTAACTAGAGGAACGTTTTATAGCAAAATGTACTTTTGAATATTTTTTCAGGTATTATTATAGGGAAAAATATCTATTTTCTTTTGCCACTTGCTATGAAAAACTCAGCTTAAATATAGTAAGAACTATAATAATTTTTAAATTATAATTGGTTTTTGCAGATGATAAATTTCCACTGAATATGTTCAAATAGAAATACAAGTATTGGAACAATATTTTGGGTCTATAAGGAAAATAATGGTTCTCAAGTACATAGTAAATATGTATTGAATGAATGAATAATTGAAGGATCAGTCATTCTGATGAATAAAAAAATTCCTGTAAAAATCTTCCATTTTGAGAATCTACAAGTAACTTATTGAATTGGTTATTACTACTTTTTTTTTTTTTGAGGAAGATTAGCCCTGAGATAACTGCTGCCAATCCTCCACTTTTCACTGAGGAAGACTGGCCCTGAGCTAACATCCATGCCCACTTTCCTCTACTTTATATGTGGGACGCCTACCACAGCATGGCGTGCCAAGCAGCGCCATGTCCGCACCCAGGTGTGAACCGGCGAACCCCGGGCCACTGAAGGGGAGCGTGCACTCTTAACCGCTGTGCCAGTGGGACGCCCTGGTTATTACTACTTTTGAGGATAGAGGTAAAGTGGGCAGAAAATCACAAAATGATAAAAAACATGGTTTAATTGCTTTTATATTAGGAAACGTAGGAAGCCCTACACAGTATACATTAGAGAAATAAATTACATGACGTATTTTTAATGTTTTAATTGCAACTTACACTAAGGAAAGTCCAATAAAGTGTGATCATTTCTGAAAAAAAGAATTAATAAAATAATTAATGTTTATGTACAAATTAACTGTTACAGCCAGGATGCCCTGTCTATAGATATTTATTTCTCGGTCACAGAGGGAGTATCCAGATGGTTGTCATGGAATGAACAAGAATTCTTTCATATTTACGCTCTGGATCTTTTTTTGAATGCTAAAACATTAAAGTACAAAATTAAAAAAAAATAAGACAGTGCTCCATAACTTTTAGCGATGCTATTCAAAGTGCTTAGATGTAAGTTGAAAATATTTTCTCTCTTTTCCGTCTCCATATATTGTCTTACTTAATGTACAATTCACTAAGTTAAAAAAGACAAAACTCCTTAAATAGAGAAAATAGAAATGGCAAATTACAAATACACAAAACTGATCACGAGACAGTTAATTTTGATTTCTCTGACATTTAAAAATTACCTTTCCATTATTAAACACATATTAGTGATTTTTTTTTACCTTTTACCAATTTTTATTGTATTATCCATTAAAGTTTTTGCAATAAGTCCACGTGTTAAAAACTGAATACTGAGGGTTGAAAGAAGGTATAATCTTTGTACCACATAAGAATCTGTTTAATAGAGTTTCAAGTTATCTACAAAATACTAAACAAAAAAACTAAAGCTTTTTTTCCAGGGGTTAGCATAAAGCGTTCTAGACAGCTAGGGATAACAGGTCAAAGAACAGAAAGCATCTTCCACTTCCCCACCAAAACTCTCTTCTCTGACCTCTGAGGCAGAGTAGGCCAAAAGCACTCTGCAGCTACGTTAGTCCATTGTGCTTTTGGTTTTTCATTTTTTTCCAACCTAACTGAACTGATGTTTACTTACAAGCTGTTTTTTTTCTAATATATCTGACTGTTGACTGACAGCAGGTTTATTCAGTATCTGAACTTGAATGGCATTGAACGCTTCAGATACTCCTTTCTCTTGCCAGGCCTCTTCTCGGAAGAAGACAAGAATCTCCGACTGCTGATTCTGAGGGAAGTGCTTTCTATGCACATGCGATTTTTAGTCATTGAAATGCATGACAAATGTTGAATAAATTATATCTACAGATACAATGTGTGCATTTGTTCAATGTATACAATACTCTGAAACCTCTGATATCGTTATGGTTCTTGAGCATGTTTATGTACAAATGAAGCATACTCAGTCAATCTCAGAAAACTGTTTATTTAACCTCAAAAGCTTGACTGCAGCCAATAAAAGCAAGATAATTCACAATAAATAGTGAATCTCTATTCTGACACTTCTATTCATTCTATGGTATTAAACTTTCCTTTTTCATTTTACTTTTTAAAGTGGAGTTATAGAAAGGTTTGCACATTTAAAATTCCCCACAGACAATAGCTCTAAAATAGCCACCATACAATAAAGAGTTAGAAAGTTTGAGCATACTTCCCTATAGCTCAGGTAAGTCAGCAAGTAGATTAACATTTAATGTGGCAGATCTATATCTGTTTACTGTGCTTTAGAGCAAAGGCACTTCAAGTTGAGGGGTTTTTTCAGTGCATTTTACGCAGAAATATCTCTGGGATTCGCATATTTTAACAAGTGAAAATAGTCACCTAGGTAAATATGAAACTTTCTGCCAAGTTGGTGCATTCCTTAGAGCACAGAGCATCGTGAATATTTACAAAGAGCATTTTGTATGCAGCACTTGTCAAACTTACTTGAAGAAGGAATACCTCTTTAAAGGCAAATCAGTGGAGACTAATATTCATCTGAACGTACTTTGTGAAACAGTAGATAAAGAACAGTACAAAAGGATTTCACATTAGTCCTTATATTCTTTACATGTCTCATTTCTGGATTTTACTGCCCCTTCTGTAAGTTTCAATTACTTGACTAGCATCATGGGGACTTTACAGGTAAATGGGTCTCTGAGATGTCATGCTTATATTTTTATTTAAGCAGCATGTTTTAAGTAGCATCTCATATTTCTGAATGAGTGATCGGAAAGCACAGTATGTAAACACTCCTATTATGGATTGAATTGTGTCCTCCAAAATCCATACGTTGAAACTAACCCCCACTGTGACTGTATTTGGAGATTGCACCACTACGAAGATAACTAAGATTAAATGAAGTCATAAGGGTGGAGCCCTAATCAATAGGTCCTTATAAGAAGAGGAAGAGACACCAGAAGTGTACTTGCACAGAGAAAAGGCCAAGTGAGGACACAGTGAGAAGGTGACTGCTTGCAAGCCAAGGAAAGTGGCCTCATAAGAAACCAATCCCGCCAGCACCTTGATCCTGGACTTCCAGCATCCAGAACTCTGGGAAAACTAATTCTGTTTAAGCCAAGCAGTCTGTGGTATTTTGTTATGGCAGCCCTTGCAGACTATACAACTCCCAAATTGAAAGTAAAGTATATATAAATACTTTTGTTTCCCTGAATTTGTTTTTAACATTTCCCTTACTATTGCTCGATTTAATTTACTCAGTGAGACTAAATGATAAAAACCTGTGTCCAAACAAGACAGAAATTAAGACGGCCTTTCAAATGGAGAAGGGGAGATAAAAATTCTACTCTACTAGCTTACTTACTTTAATTTGTTTAATAATGTCCACGCCCAAAATTTCAGAGGTGATAAAACCCTCTTTTCCTACTTATAAAACACTTGTTACTTACATAGCTATTAGTGCTTTTAAAAACATCTTGAAAAGAAAATAAAAATCCTTTACTCAATAGCTC
The DNA here is from genome assembly GCF_041296235.1 of Equus asinus. Classification (NCBI taxonomy): domain Eukaryota; kingdom Metazoa; phylum Chordata; class Mammalia; order Perissodactyla; family Equidae; genus Equus; species Equus asinus. The sequence continues at coordinate 69,349,532 of NC_091798.1, forward strand.
TCCCACTTCAGTAACATCTTTAACCTAAATCCATTCTGATAAATTTTAAATAATTACTCCATTCAGTTCTGGGTAAAGATAGCGAACTGTGGTTCACTAAATTGCATTAAGTTAATCAGCTCTCACCAGATGAAACATTTCTGCAAATGCAAAGCCCCATAACTCTTCACAGAGGCTTCTGTTGCATTGTTAATGGCCAAGGACTTGTGGAGTGGGGAAGAGACTCCCATTCAATTTGAATTATTTCCAAAGTAGCTGTAGTAATTTTTCTATTGATAGTTAAGTACTGACTGTATATAAAGTTTACTTGATGGTATGTCAAATAGTTATCATTTTCTTACATTTTTTTATTTTAGTTATTTATAATTAGTATATATCTACTGAATTTCAGATGCACCAAGGACCTGGGTATATATTATTGAATAAAGATTATGTAGTCCCTGCCATTCTGAATTTTAAATCTAGGGAGGAAAATAGATAATAGCTTAACAGAACATAAACACATGACTAGAGTAAATCAAGGCCAAAAATTTCACTGTCAGGATCAGAGATGGGTAAGGGTGTGACCTCCCTGATATTTAAAGTGATATCAAAGAATAAGAAGGAACCAGACATGTGAGGAGATGAGAAAGCAGAGGGAAATGTCGAGTGTGAAAACCCTAATGTAGGAGACAGCTGACCCTGTCTGAGGATGAGAAAGGAAGTCAGTAGTGCTGGGCAGCAGTGGACAAAGGGAAGAGTGCTTAAGATAAAGCAATGTGATAAGAAGGGCCTCAGCATGTGGCTTAGAGACCACAAAAAGAGCCTGGGTATCAATGAGAGCACAATGGGAGGCAAATTTTAAGAGCCACATCATTGTTGGGGGATGGGGATGGGGCATAATTTCCCTCAGAATATAACAGAATGTCAATAAAAGAAAGGCTAATAAAGAATTTCCGTAATTGTTAAATCTTCTAATATTTTTATTAACAATGGCTAGAAAATCAGGCTTACTATAATTTAGCTTCAGTTGTCCCATGTCAACAGTCCATATGATAAAGAGAAGAGGAGAAGGGGGGTGGAGAGGAAGAAGAAGGGAAAATAATGAAGCATTGTATTGTTTCTTCACAGAGCAGTAAAGCTGGAGATGATGCCACACTTTTTGTGGATTCTATGCTAGTAAAAACAGCTTCTTGCTCCACAGCTTCCATAGTGTAAAGGATGTCTCTAAAATAAATTGCAATTTTCCTGGGAGAGAAAAAGAAGTCCTAATGCATGTGCACTGTAGCTTAACATAAAGCACACCATCTGGTGCTTGCTTTTTATTTGGCAATGATCTATAATGACATATTATAACAGATTTTATCTGTTAATTACTAAGTAGCAAAAGTGTTCCGCTCTCAAATTCAACAGAGTAAAATAAAACAGTTACAGTAATGGGAAAAGTGTTTCTTAAGAATTGAAAAATTACTTCAGAATTCATAAGTCTGTTCTATACAATATTATTATTACTCACTGGCATACAAATTTATAGCAGAGGTTTCAAACATTTCTTACTGCCTGCATTTCCATTTTTTAATTTGTAGATATTTTCATGGTGGTGAAGTTCTTACTATGCGTTAAGGATAAAACACTAAAATATGTATTTAGCAAAAGAACTGAAACTTGCTGTATTTTTTTGATTTCCATAAATTCAATTGCTTAATTAGGGTACATCTCTATGCTTAGAAAATGGACTAAAAATTGTAAATTTACCTGAAATGTGCATTTTCCCCGCAGACATAACAAAATGTCAAAGAATGTGAAGAATCAGAATAGAAATGGATAACAGGTGATATCAAGACAGATGATCCGAATGGTCTCTCCTCAGGAACATCTTTAAAGAACTGTTTTATCAACTAAACCCCCCAGAGCCCTGGAGGTTTGCTGTTTTATCAGAAGCAATATACAGGTTGGAAGTATATTTTCTTCACATGAAGCTGGATGGCTGGAGGAACATTCATGGGAACACAGGTCAACATTTTCACTCTTTTAAAAGACATCAATGACATTGATGGGTACCCTATCTGCTAGAAGTTATCACTTGCAGGTTCAAGGCAGAGTAATTTTGTCCCCTTAAACCTTTAAGTTTAAAAGATTGAAAGAGAAATCATAAAGTTATATAGACAAGGGGAGGGAGTTTTCAAAGATTATCTGCCCAGTCAAGCTTAATTTGAACAATCTACATTGTATTGCAATAGTAGACTGCTGAATAAATTAAAAAGTCTTCTATATATTTTTACATTAGAGCTGAAAGAGATAAGCACTGTCTCCAGACTGCAAGTCAAACAGCAAGTGGGGTAGAAGGTTTTGCTGCTTGCTCTGGGACTACAAAGATACACTTTTAATCTAATTTAATCATACACTATCAGATGGTATTTGTTTTCCATTTATTTGGATCTATTTGCCATTTTCTTCTTGGTCACTGCACTCCCCATGCTCAGCTTGGTACAAAAATGCTTAGAATGAAAACAGCATCGTCTGTCCTCCCTTGGAGCTAGGTGTAGCTGTGACACTAAGTTCTATTCAATGCAAAGTAAGCAGGTTACTGCAGTTGCAGAATAACAAACCATTTTATTCACAATCAGAATATAAATCTGTTTTGTTTTGCTTGCTTAAAAATTCCTATTAAACATATGATTTCTTCTTTTCCTGTCTTCCATTCTAAAAATTTCTCTCTGACTTTTATTATTTTTATATCTTTTAAATTTCCTTGTTTTTCTAATCCTGCTTTTATTCCATAACCCTTATAATTTTTCTTTTTAAAACCATTTTTGACATATAAAAATATTTACAAATCACTTATAAACATTCAAGTCAAACCAACAATCAAACAGACAAAATATATAAATAGATAATTCACAATGGAGAATGGGATTTTTTCTTCTTCTTCTTCTCCCCAAAGACCCCCCAGTACATAGTTGTATATTCTAACTCCAGGTCCTTCTGGTTGTGCCATGAGTGAGGCCACCTCAGCGTGGCCTGACGAGTGGTGCCACATCTGTGCCCAGGATCCCAATCAGCTAAACCCTGGGCTGAGGAAGCTGAGCACTTGAAATTAACCACTCGGCCATGGGGCCGGCTCTGAGAATAGGGATTTTTAAAGTAAAAGTATCAATGGCTATATTCTTGAAGGAGTACGTTTACTGAAAGATCACTATTTTAAAACCATGTGAAAGAATATTAATTGTTAACAGAAGAGAACTTGTGACTGGGTAAAGAATGATATTCAAGGATTGAAAGTGTTATAGTTAAAATTTTCCGTGGCTCTAACCCCCTTGATTACGAGTTCTAAAGGGCAGTGTCTTACGTCTTTCTTATAACTCTCCAATGTGATATGCGTATTAAATTTTGTACTTGGTAATAATTTCAAATTTTAAAAAGGTTGCAAAAACAAAAATAGTACAGATAACACCATGTACCCTTTACCAAGATGCACCTGTTGTTAACATTTTATCCATTTGTTTTATTAGTTTCTTTCTCTCTCTTTCCCTCTCTCCCTTCCTTCCTTCCTTTCTGCCTTCTCTCTTTCTTTCACCTGCCTACACATCTATCTCTCTGTATTATATTTTATGTTTTCTTCAAATTTATTCTTCCCTGGTCAGCTTGTATAACCAGATTTTATCAGTCCTTTCATTTCTTTCCTTGGTTCAATCAATTGCTTTATTTCTTCTTGCTTTTTTTGACATAATGTTTTATATTTTGAACTTCTGATTCAAGACAATTTTTCGAGTCCACAAATGTTTGGTTTAAGATAGTTAATTAAATTTCAAGTGTCATGTTGCAGTTTTCTTCTGCCTCACCACCGTTTTGTTTCTTCGGGTAAAACTTTTGCCAGCTGAATTGTATAGTGTCACATTTTTATTTAAAGTTTGTCACAGTTTTCAAAGAAGAGGACTGTTTGATTTGCTGCGTCTTTGTGGAAAGGACTGGCGATTTGTGTTTCCTAAGAATCTTGGTTCAAAATCACCGACTTCTATCTCTGTTACAAAATAAGGTTTTCACTAGATTTTTCTTAAGGAGGAGTGAAGAAATGGGAGACAGGTTGTGTGCCTTTTGATTTTTTTTAAAATATCTTTTGCCTTGAATTATCCTGACTTTTCCTACTTATTCTTTTTCCTTTCATCACGATTCTTCCAAAGGAGGCCCTTCCCTTTCTGTTCTCTTTGCACCCCCACCCCCAGGGCCATACATTTACATGTAGCATGCCCTCAGAAATCTTATCCCTGCAAGCTCTATTTTCACCTATTAAATGATCTTTCATTTCTGATGAGGATTTTGGATTAATTTTAGATCAAATTTCCCTAATTGTCTTTGTTCTGTTTTTTCTTAGTGGTTTTTTTTTTTTTTTTTTTGAGGAAGATTAGCCCTGAGTTAACTGCTGCCAATCCTCCTCTTTTTGCTGAGGAAGGCTGGCCCTGAGCTAACATCCTTGCCCATCATCCTCTACTTTATACGTGGGATGCCTGCCACAGCATGGCGTGCCAAGCAGTGCCATGTCCGCACCCGGGATCCGAACCAGCGAACCCCAGGCCACGGAAGGGGAAGGTGCGCACTTAACCGCTGTGCCACTGGCCCGGCCCCTCTTATTGTGTTTTAAGCGAGAAGTTGAATTACTGCAATTAATAGCCACCATTGCCTCAGCTACTGAGAACTCCTGTCAATTTGCTAGATGTTGAAGTTATTTTGGGAAAAAAACTGGAAGCTGAAGTTAGAAGCCATGAAGGGCAGGGAGAGATTTAATTTTTCTTCTTTGTTTCATTTTTTTTTTTTCCTCAAATAATGTATTCTCTTTGAGCTCAAGGTCTTAGAGCTAAGGAGATGGATTATTTTCAGATGAACAGAGGATTGGCTGTACTTTGGGTTCCAGAGAGAAGCTCTGCAGTACAAAAGATGAAGGATAAAAGAAAAATAAAATAGCAATTGGTTAAGTGATATTAAGTTTCAAAAGCAGTTTCACAAATATAGATGGACATATATGTTTATATATGTATATGTGTCTATACGTGTATTGGGAACTATGTGTTAATATAGTTCTCTAGTTCCCCCCATAGTTAATTAATTTCCGTGAATATTCTTAAAAGAACAGAAGAAATATCTCTTATAATTCTTTCCTTAGATTAAGTACTAATATAGCTTATAGCATGACTTCAAGCACTCTACTAATGTTTCAAGTCTATAAACAAAACTTCTTTCAGAAGCAATGTCCATTCTCCTCACTCAATGTATAAATCAAGTTCCCAGCAAGAAATATGGTGCACTGAAACTGGATGCTTTGAGGAGTTTTAAATAATAATGATTTATTTGTGGGAAGGGATTAAGGAGACCTACAGAGGACAATGGAGTACTCCAGGAGAAAATAAGAACAGGAAGCTTTCCCAACATCTAGGAAAATAAGATAGCTTTAGGGGGTGGATTGCCGGCTACAACCTATGGCTCAGCAGAGGGAAACAGCAAAGGAAAAAAGATGAACTACCAGGAAGAGAAACAGGAAAATAATTACCTCAAGCCAGTCTTCTCCCTTCCTTTCCAGCCCCCCATAGCCCAGTGGTTCCTCTGATTAGTCGAACCACACAAGAAACTGGAGGGCAAAGTAGCCCATTGATGTAGCTCACACAGTCTACATCCTAAAGGGGAAGAAGATCTGAGGTACAAATGGAAGAGATCCAGTACATCCACACAAGTCTGTATTATTATGGAAAAGCTTACTGTGAATATCGTAACAACATTAAACAAAGGAAAAGCTCTGGTCAGAAGAAAACGTGGCAATAAGGCAAGCATTATATTTTCCTATGTTGCACCAATGAATATTACCATCAGATCTACTTTACATCTTCATTCTTTTCTGTTTTGCACAACTTCTACCCAATATTCCTCTAAATTTATGACTGAAGATGGCATAGTCATCTGCAAGCTAATAGGGCTGGTGATGGGCACTATAAGGTTAGAATTGGAAAATGAAACTCGGCAATAACAGTCTACCAAAATCAGTTCAAAACTTCCCATTTTACTTTGAAAAGACTAACTTCAAAGGCATGAATATATTTTGAATTTTATTTCGCTAGTGATTCAGTACAAAAACCCTCTCACACTCTCTCAAAAATGGAAAAAATAACTAACTACATACTAAAAAAAAATTTTCCACTTTGTAACATATTTTTACACTGAAAATGAAGACGAAAACAAGGCATCTTATAGAATGTAGTATTCACATATATTCTACATAATCTGTATCATATGATTTCCAGTTATTTAGAGTAGTGTACAGTCCACCAATGATTAAGAATAGGCTATGGAAAAATTATACTAAGGCTTGGAAAACAGATGACAGAAAGAATGGTTGTTATACCCTAGATTTGGTTTATTGTACTTTCCTAATGCATTATCAGTCCTAACAATTAATGCACCTACTGTAGTTATATCCTATTCTCCTACTGTTTTGTTTGTCAGTTCTGCTTTGTTTTGTTTTCATCTCTCTAATATTTGCATACATAAAATTGATTTGGGCCAGATAGGGTGGACAATTTATGCTCTGGTAAGCATTCTGAGTTGATAGGCAAATGTCTGACGTAGCAAAAATAACTTGACCAACTGTGGTGAAAATGTGCTAATTCGGGAGTTGGGAAATAAGAAAGAAATGATGCTTCCTGTTAAGGTGGAATATAGAGGATACCTAACAATGCCTATAGAAGGAAGGAAAGGGAAATTTCCTTCCAGAAATTTCAGGTCAGGAAAAAAGAGTATTGTCCTGACACCAATCTCTACTTCATCGATAAGACAAAAAAAATTTGCCTCCATTACAGTGTCTTTGTAGATAATAGAGGCTGATCAGAAAGTAATTTTGGTGGGAGGGTACCTGCTGCTCTTCTTGGATGCTGCTCTACACTACATCTCATTCAACAAAGCACTTTGTGCCTCTTCTGTATCCCTGAATAAATTTTTCATCTGAAGGATAAATATAAGTCATGGATTATGGATTATAATGGAGAAGCAGAAGTGTAGGCTATTATTTGTCTAATGAATCCATTTCAACAGCATCATGTCATGAATAATTGTTACATTATATCAAACAATTGATAAAAGAATTATCCAAAGATAAAAATCTCAGATGTCTCTCCCCTTAAGTACAGTAGTTACCCTTTATCTCCAGTTTTGCTTTCCATAGTTTCAATTACCCATGGTCAACTACAGTCCAAAAATTTTAAATGGAAAATTCCATAAATAAACTATTTGTAAGTTTTAAATTGTATGCCATTCTGAGTAGTGTGATGAAATCTCATACCATCTCGTTCGGTCCTGCCCAGGAAGTGTATTATCCTTTGGTCCAGTGTATCCACGCTGTGTATACTACCCACCCGTTAGTCACTTAGTAGATGTGTTGGTTATCAGATGGACTGTCACAGAATTGCAGTGCTTGTATTCACATACCCCTTATTTTACTTAATAATGGTCCCAAAGGTCAAGAGTTGTGATGCTGGCAACCAATTATGCCGAAAAAACAGAGGCCATAAAGTGCTTCCTTTAAGTGAAAAGGTGAAAGTTTTCAACTTAATAAGAAAAGAGAAGAAATCGTATGCTGAGGTTGCTAAGATCTATGGTAATTTTTATTGCAGTATATTGTTATAATTGTTCTACTTTATTATTACTGTTGTTAATCTCTTGAAGTGCCTAATTTATAAATTAAAGTTCATCATAGGTATGTATGTATAGGAAAAAACATAGTATATATCAGGTTGGTACTATCCAAAGTTTCAGGGATCCACTGGGGGTCCTGGAACGTATCCCCCACGGATAAGGGGGAACTACTGCAGTGCTGCAAATACACAAATGTTGAAAGACTTTTCTTTGTTAACAGCATCATACATTCCTTGGTTGTTTTTCTGTGTGTGTGAAATGCACTGCTCATAAGGATTTATGGACACTTCAATTTTCTTTAGAGATTTTGAGATGCAAAAAAAGGCAATTTACCTTTTGTATTTCATTGCAGATTTTTATATCCTTATTGGCTATATAGAGAAGCATCTTGACATAATAAAATGTTCTCTAATATTTTTCCGTGTAATTGGGCTACATAACCAAAGAGTAGAAAATATATTTTTCCTATATAAAGATAATTTTAAAACAATATATTTTTGAGACACACATACACAGGAAGACTGAGCTAATTTATGTTCACTGGTAAGAGGAAAATAAACTAGACTTAGTTCTTAGCCAAAAGCCGAAAGCAACTATAGTAACATGATGGATTTTTAAAGCATCCATTGGTCCAACTTTATTTATATTAAAAACTGGAAATCTGGTCCGGGTGTGGCAGACTTGGCTTGATGGTGGTGGTGGGTGGAGAGGAGCACCCCCTCCTACTGGCTGCCATGAGGTTCCTGATTTGCAGTTCATGTGGTGTCTAATGCCTCAGGGATCCCTCTGAATTTCACACGCCAGGGGAAACCTTTGCTGAGAGGAAGAGTTGCTCACCTCAGCCAAGTTGGATGAAGGAAAGTTGACAGATAGAATAAGGGAAGCAACGGATGCCCGACAGATAATCTATGCTTGTCCTCCAACCCACCTTTGGACATGGCTGTACCTGTTATCGGTCTCACATCAAAATATGAATTTGGAAAAAGGAGGAGAAAGAGAAGATAGAATAAATGGCTTTTAAAAACAAAATTGGCATGGTTTATGTTTATCCTATAAAGCAAAATCTGAGCTTATTAAAAATGTTTGAGAATCACCCGGCAATAAAAGGCTGACATAGCACCTTATATGCAGGGAAGGAAAAGTGAGCGCTGTGTGATATACAGGAATTTTACTTCTTTTGTGGATGGAAAAGAAATGCCAAATATAAGGAGTAAAAAGGCAAAGAGGCCAAAAAATTGTGGCCTCTGGAGTAGGTGTGCTGAGAGGTGAAGGAATGTATATACACATTTTGAAACAGCAAGGTGGGGAATCCCACAAGCCAGCTTTGAGGCCTTGGCCAAGGACTTCAGCCACTGCCTTCCTTTCTCTCTGCAGAAAGGGACTCAGAACCCTTTCTCTGTCAATACCTCTGCAAGATGTTTCAATTGGTATGAAATGTGACACATTTAAACTTCAACAAGTGTCTTCAGGGTTTGTGTCAGGGACAGTCTAAATGAAGGAGAAAAGGACTACCTCTCAACTTCTGACTGGACACCAACCCCAGAGAGATCATTGGACACTTGAAGGAGTTTTTTGAGATGTCTTGAAGCTTCAGTGTTGGATAGTGTTAGTTAGGAATTTAAAGAACTAATTCTTGGGTTAGGAGTTCTACTGGGCCTGGGACATGATCAATTCAGGGATGCTGACAATACTCAGGCGTCTTGGTCCTCAGGACCTGTGGCAAGATCTTCAAGCTGTCTGTTAGACTGACAAGGGGAATAGGAGCAGAGGTTATGGGCTTAATAAAGGCTGAAATCCCCCTAACTGTATGTGCTTCTTTCCAAGTTCGTAATCCTTCTGTGCTTCATAATATAGCAGCTGGCTTTCCCCAGGCAAACAATTCAAAGGAGAGTGAGAGCGCTCAAGAGAGGATTCAAGACTGAAGCTAACGTATTTTTAATCTAATCTTGGAAATAGCGTCTCTTCAATTCTGCCATATATTGTTGCTCTGAATTAGTCAATAAGTACAGGCCACAGTCAAGGGGAGAGAGTTATACAAGTGCATGAATTCAGGGGGAACTCATTGAAGGACTTCTTAGATAGATTTTCACAGCCTCTCAGGGAATCACATTTTATAAAAACAGCTTAAAATTATTTCTGTAACAAGTGAGGATATAATTATACAATCAAGTAGAAAAATTATCTCTTTACTTTCGTTGGCCAAGAATCTCAAGTAGAACATTCCAATCAGAGGGAAATAGTAAAGAGATGTGAAAGAAAGCAGGGGTCCATAGCGGGTAATGGAAACTGCAGCTTGTACACAGAGCATAGTGTGTGCCCTGACAAGCAGGGGACATAGGGCTGGAAGGTTAAGTCAAAATATTGAAAAGGGACCTCATGTATCATTCTAAGGACCTTAGACTTACCTGTGTGATACTAATATAGGCAAAGTGACCAAGAAAGGTGTGCATGAGTGGGGGCAGAGGTGCTCAGGGGATGACTAAGACAATAAAATTTGGATTTTAGGAAGATCACTTTACCAGAATAATAGAGAATAGATTATAGGGAAAGATACCGAATGGTGGTGGGAATAACAGATGGTGAAAGTTCCAAAAGGAACCTAATAGTTCTAATCAACATGGTTTGGTGACTGATCAACTCTAGGGAATAAGTGATAGAAACTAAAGATGTTCTGAGAGATTTTCAGTTTGGGGAAGAGATGAATATAAATTATTAGAAATTATTTGGAAAGAGCAGATAAGGAGTAAAGGTAATGATTTTGATTTTGTACATACTGAGTTTGTTGTACCTTGCGATATCAAGGTGGAAGCATCCAGGAGAAATTTGTGGCACAAGAGACAAAAATATGAGTCTTTATCATGTAGGCAATGGTAAAGCTAAGAAACAAACAAAGGGGATTGCCCAGTAAAAAATAGGAGGGTGAAAAAGAACTGAAACACCAACATGTAGGAGTTGGGAAAAATGAAACAGCCTTTATCAGAAAGCCAAGACTAGCGCCATGAATGCCTGTTGAAATTGAAGGTATTAATACAGTCTAATAACACTAGAAAGATCAAGAAGGACTCAAGAAAAGCTAAATACATAAACAAATTGAAAGGGGACATTTTTACAATACAAAACACTGCAATAACAGTTTGCAGATAGTCCTCAATGGGGTAATGGGCTCAAGAGTTGATGGGACAGGAGAGTATAAAAAAAGAATTTAAAATCATTTAAAGTTTGACTAAATAAAAAAAGAATGATAAAGATTTAAACTTCAGAGGAAACAATGCAAGGGAAGATTAAATTTATTTTGTTGTTTTTATTTGCATCTTGTTATGTTTTACTTTAAATAATTAGTCATGGTTGAGGATTTCTGCATGAAGAAATGAAAGATTGATGGAGAGATACCTGAGGTAAAAGAGAGAGAAGAAATACATCTTGGATGTTAATCATCTAAATTTTGAATTGTTCATTTAAAATACTTCTTTCTTTCTCACTTTGTGCATATATGTGGAATCAAATTGCTATAATGTTCATAAATATTGATTGTTTAATTCATGCAAAAGAAGAAAGAAGGAGTGACACCAGCAATATAGGAGAACCCATGGAGACACTGAGGACAACACAACAATATAAGGACCATTTCCCTTTATGAGAAATACGGATATCAGTTATAAGGTTCCTACACCCCAGAAGAACACAAAACCAGCTGTATCAAAACAGGTAGGAGAATGTAGTATAAATGGTAGAATACCATTCAGCCATAAAAAGAAGGGAATCCTGTCATATGCTACAACATGGATGAACCTGGAGGACATTATGCTAAGTGAAAAAAGCATTTACAGAAGGACAAATAGTGCATGATTCCACTTATTGAGGTGTCTAATGCAATCAAACTTATCAAAGCAGAAAGTTGAATGGTGGTTGCCAGTGGCTGGGTGGAGGGGGAAATAGCGAGTTGATGTTTAATGGTTATAAGTTTCCAGGAATGCATGATGAAAAATTCCTAGAATCTGCTATACAACATTGTGCTTATAATTAATAACACTCAAAAATTTAACACTTAAAAATGTTATTTTAAGACACCTTTGTGGTAATTTGTTATAGCAGCCACAGGAAACTAATACACTTCCTAAATAAAATAAATAAAAATAAAATAAAAGGAATAATACACACAAAAAGATTGGCTATCTGACTCAACAAAAAAAATTTAGACATTCACATATAAAAAGACGAAAAAAATTAAGGAAATATTTGAAACATTTAGAACACATACAGGATTAACATTCATAAGGACACATAAAAATAAACAAGAGTAAGCAAACATCTATTAGAAAGTTGTGCTAAAAAAATGAATAGACAATTACCAAAGAAGAAACAAAAATGTCTAATACACATATGAAAATGTATCCTGAATCCCTCTAAAAATTAAATAATAAATAAAATAAAAATCTAAATTTGCAAATAATAATAGCAAAAATGTGCATGGCATTTTTCTAACTACTTCACATTTAACTAACTCATTTAATACAACAACTCTGTGTGATAACATGGTTATTGTAAGGCAATATTATCTTCATTTTATGAATGAGGAAACTGAGGTAATTAATATTGTTAATATGAGATAATATTATTATCTTCATGTTATAAGTGAGAAAGCTTGAACACAAAACTTGGCAAGGGGGTACTGAAATGGCTATTCGCACATACCATGGATTGGAGGGTAATTTGTCAAAATGTTTCAAGAGTTTTGAAAACAATCACATCTTTTGATGCAAGAATTCCACTTTTAGAAATTTGTTCTAAAAAAATGAAACTAGAAATGAAAAACAAAAGAAAATATGAATAATTTCAAGTAGAACCATAAAGAATAGGGGGAAAACTAAACAAAATCAAGTACCACTGACTGTTTAGGCAACAATAATTTTGTAAACATATATTCAGCAAAAGTAGTAAAAATATTGGCTGTTGCTTTAAGATGAAAGACATGACATTTGTATGATGTAACACATCATACATGTAACACACATGTACACACACGCAGAGAAGGAAAACATCTGATAAATTAGACATTGCATTTATTTTTGGAAATATCGAGATGAAGTGTTAAAAAGTGCCAGCCTACTAGTCAAATATGTCCCACAGAAGTGTTTTATTTGGCAAACATAAAGTTGAAATATTTGGAGATTTAAATATAATTAGGCTATGTGTGTAATATATTAGATTATTCATAGACCCTAACAAGTTATTTTGTCTTAGAATATATCCAATTCAAACATTTTTATCATCAGGTCTCTGCAGATAGTTGAGATAGTAATATCTAATAAAAATATAATACATTTAAAAATAAATTATGAAAAATTAAATAAGGAGTAATGATTAGCAGAGCAACAGATTAGAAAGATCTCTTATTAATGAGATAAATATATTATTCTATTTATTGTAAAAGAAATATTAAGGGGTCTCCCCATGGCTGAGTGGTTAAGTTTGTGTGTTCCACTTCGGTGGCCCAGGGTTTTGCTGGTTCGGATCCTGGGCACGGACATGGCACCGCTCATCAGGCCATGCTGAGGTGGTGTCCCACATAGCACAACCAGAGGGACCCACAACTAGAAAAAAAAAAAAAAAGATTGGCAACAGATGTTAGCTTAGGTACCAATCTTTTAAAAGAAAAAAAAAGAAATATTAAGATGTCAGTAACTTGCAAGCAAGGGAAGCTAAAAGTTTTCATAAATGATAAGTTTGCATTTTCCTTCTTTTGAAAATGAATTAGACAATATTAGTAGTAGATCATGAAAAGAAACAAAATCAATGAATTGTACTCACTAAAAAATAAACAACTCCACCAACAAATTCTATTACAAGTATATCACTTTTCAAAGGTAGAACAATGAATGAGATTCAATGAATCAAGCTATTGGGAATGACATACCTAGCCTTCAAGCAAGGTTTCAATGCCATTTCTATTTAATCCAAGTCACCGCAGTAGCTAAATGTCAATGGCATCTGATAACTATTCCAAGGATTGATATGACATGAGCTGGCTGCCTCACTTCACCAGCTCCTTGCAGACAGGTGTTTACCTCACGAAAACCATATCCAAGTGCCACACCAATATCACTTGGATGTAGTATATTCCATTCTCACCAAACAAATAATAGTGTGTATTTAAACTAAATCAATCCTAATTGTTTCATTGAGGGCTTTGTACAGCCTTTATTATTTTATTTATTATTTTTTTGGAGGAAGATTAGCCCTGAGCTAACATCTGCCAGCAATCCTCTTCTTTTGCTGAGGAAGATTGGCCCTGAGCTAACATCTGTGCCCGTCTTCCTCTACTTTATATGCGGGACTCCTGCCATAGCATGGCTTGACAAGCCGTACTAGGACTGCACCCGGGATCCAAACCGGCGAATCCTGGGCCGCTGAAGCAGACACACAAACTTAACCGCTATGCCACCAGGCTGGCCCAGTACAGCCTTTATAAATGAGAAAAAAAAACAATCAAACTATGTCCTGGACAAATAAAAAATAAGCTCAAGTATTCCATTTTAATTCTGTTCAGGACTTTGGTTTACCTCTCTGTTACAGACATTTTCCCCCAGTACTAACTCAGATTATCTAGACAGATGCCAAATTGTGACTGTTGTTAAAGACATTGTCTGATTGGATGTTGGAGTTCAAGACTTTGCCAAGAATATATGAAATTTGTCTGTATTTTATTAACCAGTCCTAGTGAAGAATGAAATCAGTAGAATATTAGATATTGGTCAAGAAACTTACTCAAAAAGAGATATTCTAAAGTAGAATTTCTTTGTGGTGATGGCAGATTGGTGTACAATTCTGTGATGATGTCAAGAAATAAGACAACTTTGCATGACCTGTCTGAAAAAGTACTCCCTCCAAATATGGTCCACATGTTTTCTTTGCTTGTTTTCTACATTACCAGTAAGCTCACTTGTTTATTTGACAGGTTTTTAGGGTAAACATAACTAGAGATCTTTTTCCTCCTTCTCTCTAGAGAGCATAACTACATAAAAAAGGATTCTATGTGCATTGTATTGCCATCATTTTACTTGAAGAAGAAACAATTCATACTCCTATGCATTCTAATATTGTGAATGAGAACTTGAACTTATGAAGGCAGAGGGAGGATTTGAAATTCAGTGATCTCCTAGCCCAGGTTCTGGTAGATCCCAGTTATATTCAGGAAAGAATTCAGAATTTAAGTTAGGTTAAAGCTATTCTTCTCTGCATCACTGGCAGTGAGATATAATAGAAAGTTGCAAGCACAGTACCTTCAAGCAAATGCCGGAATGTTGAATCCAATATGAGGATATGTTTGCCCTGCAGACATGCTGTTCAAATGATGTATTCCTCTGCTTCAACTCATCACTGCCATGCACTCCTTCAAACTTTCTCCCAGGCTATATACATTCTTAAAATTATCCCTTCCCACCAATTTTTATTCCACACCCCGGAGATAAGCTATAATTATAGATTAATGATCTAATGGATAGATTTCCTAAAAATAACCCTTTAACCCTGAATCTGCTGAGGTGCTACAGATTAGGTAAAATCTATAAGGCCCAAAGGTTCAATTATTATTAGCATGCAAAAAATTCTAGTCACAACTCTATTTTATTTTGTTGACTTTGACACTGAAGATGGAAATCAAAAATATTTTTTGAAAATAAAAACACACATACACACACATATAAACACACTTACAATAGAACTGGAAAAAGAAAACCAATTTTCACCTCAACATCATGCACTAAAAAAGAAATCCCAAACGACCCAGGAAAGCAGTGAAATTCAGTCTAGTAGTGGCTGGCTTTGTCTTCTGCAGTATAGCAGCAAGGCATTCTTGTGATTTATAATCCAGTCTTAGAGACTGGTGAGGAACTATAAGATTTTAATTAATGGGTTCACATAAACTTGGATATTTTATTGAATACATCAAAGAACAAAGATTTGTACACACAACACAAAATAAAGTTTTAATAGTCTAATAGAATTATAAAATATATTTAGGAGGTAGTGTGATCCTTAACAAGAGAACTGTATATGTCCCAACACTTATAATTGTTTTCAAATAAAATTTGGATCAAAACTTAGCATCAGAGGCCTACATTTTGGAAAGTCATGAAAAAAATAAATTCAGAAATATATTGTTAGAAACTGCAAGTGGAGATTTAGCTTTCCTATTTGTGCTGAAACTTGTTTTACTTAGTATCAGAGGAACAAATAACGAAAAAATCCTTTGGATTCTTTTAAGAGACATTTGACTCTAACTTATCTAAGAAAGCCTTTCCTTCATTTTGTGTCTCTACTCTTAACCAGAATTACACCAATTAGACAATTTCTACCAGATGTAAAATTAAATTCAACTTTTTTATTCTTTAACTATCTAAAGGTATATATGTTGCCTATCCCAAGTGCTTCTAAATGATTAAGTAGGCTTCAAGAAGAAAACTTCAGGATTTCCTACTTTAGGACAAAATGCTGAATACTTTAGACCACATGCATGCTGTTTATTTGACCACAAACATTTATTTAAAACCTATTGTTTGCCAAACACTGTAAGAGTTCTCAACACATGAAGATTAAAATGACAGTTCCCCCTGAAATTATCCAGATGAGGGAGACAGAAACACAAGAAATAGTAATTATAATGTGCTAAAATCCATAACATAAGCATGGGAGAAATGATATTGCTTAGTCTGGTAGTTTTCTCCAACAGGAACGCAACTGGCATTTTGGGTGCTATGATTCTTCCTTGTGTTCTTTAGACAATGTTCCTTAGACATTGTGGAATTTAGTCTCCCAGTAGCATTCTTCAGTCATTATGACATTCATCTTAATAACTTAAAAAGGCCCCTCTCATATTTCCAAATGCCTCCTGAGAGAGTGGGACCAACCTCTCTGAGAACCACTGTTACTAGTCAGTGTCCACTGATGCTGTCAAACTTCTCAGTATCAGTTCTATGAAAGGAAAGGATCTAGGAATCCACTTCGACCTATCTAGATTTTTATGTAATCATGTAAGGCTATACTGTTTATGGACATCTCACTTAAAAGGCAGGGTATTGTTAAGATATCTGTGATTCACTTTAAAATATTTCAGCATAGGCAGCATAAAATTATGTACATATTAATTATTTACATTTAAATTAAATTCTAGGCACAGTTATCTCCATTAATCAGGAATTCACACAATAAATATTGCCAGTTATCCTTCTTATCAGAAAGTCTTTTATACTGAAGTAGCCCAAGAAGAGCTTCAGTCACTTTGAGCTCCTTTCAACATGAGAGACTTTGCTGAATAACATAGTGGCCTACAGAAATGGGTTGTTAGTAGTGCAACTAGTGGGAGTCAACATAGTAGAGTGGCTGAAATGTTTTAGAGATACTCTTCAACCTTACAAAAGAGGGATGATCTCTATAGCAAACTCACCTATGCTAACCAGGTCATGCCTCATGCTGACCCTGGCGAATTTTGAAGAGGGCAAAGATTTAGATATTCTACCACAACTTAACAACTATGCTATAATGAAAGCATGTCTCAAAGCAAATTCCGTCACATATTCAAACATTTATTAAACACTCATCAGCAAGCAGGCACAAACAATTTATAGTACCTATTCTGTCAGGTATATTACTTTCCAGTTCTCTATCCTTTTATGTTCTCTGATCAAATCTTTGTATGAAAGGTTCCCCAGAGTCAGATATGACAACATTCCAGAAGCAGAATTCTTCTGGTATAAACACGCTTTATAGGAGGCATCAGGGGGCCAGAAATTCTCCTAACCCAACAGGCACACAAGCACATTTAAGAATCAAGCTTCAGGTACTAGACTAGAATTCTTACAACCTGGTCATACTTGGATGTGGAGTAACCAATGCGCATGTCTTGAATACCTCTAACTATCTATTCCAATTTACTATGCTTGTTGACAGTCCAACCTTCAACATGATTGGTAACAGGCCACTATTTCCAACAATGAAAATCAATTTCTGACATTCACTCTTAATTTAAAAAAACCAAAATGTTAATAGAGATAACAGAGGCTCCTAAAATTCCCTCTTACGAAACATAATTCTAGCCGATCACTCATGGAATATGGGTTAGGAAAACTGACTGTATCTAGAGATGAAATGGAAACTATATAGTATATGCATAATATCACATTTGCCTTTGTTGAATTATTTGAAACTAAATTATTGAGATCATAGAAATACTGTAGCACTAATTGTTAATAGTCTTGTGCCCAGCTATACAGTTGGACAATTTAGTTGTGAATATGAACTTAAAAGAATGCTTATTTTAGAATATCTTTATGTATGTCTACAATGAAACTGTCTTGGAAATTTTAATTCAACACCTTAAACAACAGAAAGCTGAAAATTTACTAAAATTACTAAATAGCTTGTACTACTCTTGTGTCTGTTCGCTAATAAACATTTATATGTGTGGCAGAACGTGGTCTAAGTCTTGATGATAACTTGAAAGTAAGGTTGCAGAGAAATAACCATCACTCATCTACCTCTAATTATTGGCATCAACTGTTCTCTAACTAAAAGAATCTAGAGATGCGTAACAAACTCCTTTAATATTAATCTTCCTGTTTCTTGATGTAGGCTTTCTCTTGATTTCCACATCAAATCCCCCCCCCCCCCGCAGTTTTCTTGGTCTCCCCCTCCCTTCTCCCATACAGTTATTTTGCTTCTTTGAAGACATTATTCCATCAGTGG
Source organism: Equus asinus (assembly GCF_041296235.1). Lineage (NCBI taxonomy): Eukaryota > Metazoa > Chordata > Mammalia > Perissodactyla > Equidae > Equus > Equus asinus. The sequence goes on from NC_091798.1 coordinate 69,367,925, forward strand.
TCCTTTCTCTTTCTCACTCCTTTATCAACCCCTCTCCTCTGATTCCTTCTCCAGATCCTATAAACAAAAGCTAATCTCATGGTTGAATAAACTCTCTCTAAATTCTGTCCCTATTAAAAAATATACATCGTTTCTTTTATTCACTTTCAAACTTTGAAAGAGAAGTCTCCACCAATTGATCCCCATTCTTTGACTCCCCTCAACCCTTCCAATGTGTCTTAAATAAGCAATTCCACTGATATTGCTCACGAAGTTCTCCTAATTATTAGATTTGATGTCCTCCTCTGTGTCTTTATCCAAAAATCTCTCTTCACCTTCTCACACAGTTTACCACCACCCTCTTATAATGTTCATCTTTTCCTGTCTTCCCTTACACAATCTTTCTAATCTCTTCTATAACTCAGGCTAGTGTTTTACAGTTTTATTCCCAAATTGCTCTTCCTTTTTCCATCTCTTAAACCTTAGCATTCCCAGGTTCTTTTAGACTCATCACAGTTCTCTATACTTTATCTTCTCTTTTCTTACCAGCAACACATCAGTTAACATGGTTTTAACTATCAACATTCTGATGACTTTTAAAGTCATATCTCCTCCTATAGCCTCTTTTGAATTCCCTACCTGTATTGTCTCCACTACCAAGCGTTTAAAACTCAAATATTGTCATGTGCCACATAAAATTTCAGTCAACGACAGACCTCATATACGAGGGTGGTCCCATAAAATCAGTACCATATAGCCTGGGTGTGTAGTAGGCTTAACCATCTAGTTTTGTGTAAGTACACTCTCTGATGTTCACACGACAATGAAATCTCCTGACAATGCATTTCTCAGAACATATCACCATCATTAAGCAACGCATGACTGAAACCAAACAGAACATACTATTTCGTAACTATACCTGTTTTAAATGTCAAGCCTGTCCAGCAGTTGCCAGGAAGCCAATCTCCAATCTATAGGGGAAGTCAAAATATCACTGTAAATATAACAAGATGGATAAAATTGTGTTTCCAGAATTCCATATGATTGGGCATGATAATTGCATAAGACATTTAAGAGTTGAGGCGAAATTACTCTTAAAGCTGCATTTTCAGTAAATTGTACTTTTAAAAAAATCTCCATTTTAATGGATAATTCCTTTATGTAGATACTCATCATTTAAACACCTTCCTTTAATACCTCATCATTTACTACCTTCCTTAGTTCCTCCTTCATATCCTCCCTCTTTGTCCACTTGCCATATTTTCAAAAATGTTATCTTATTAAAGAGAAACATCATGAAATTCTTCCACTTAAAATCTTCCAGTGATTAAAAATTATCTAAAGAATCAAGTTGAAATTTCTTAGCTGTGCTCTGTACCTCCTAACTCTTTGTGTGCAAGTAACACCCTGATGTCATGTCCAAGCTTAAGAAGTCATTCCTCCACAGCTTCATATTTTCCTCCATATTAGGAAATAATCTCTTCCTCTTCTAAACTCCCTAGAATTTATTTTTACCTTTCTCATCATACTTTTCACTTTCAATCTTGTATTATAACTACTTATGTGCATTTCCTGTGTACATAAGTCAAAATGGTGAGCACCTTCAAGGACTGTGTTTTAATTCTCTTTATGTCCTCAATAATTTGTTGAATAATAAATCAATGTTTAATTCTGCATTTGGGATATATGTGTGTAGGTTTAGAAACATTACTCTAAGAGCAGATTGATAGATACACATGATAAGTAAAAAATTGTAGACACAGAGACCGGTTGGGAGGCTACAAAACACGTCTGGCAAAAGGTCATGAACAAATATATAAAAAAGTATGAATCGCATCTCATCATCCACATTTTACTGTTCAGCTCCTTAAAAAGAAATATCCTTATCATAAATTGTCTCATAAATTTAAAGAACTGATATCATTATGCTTGGAAAGTTGATTCTAGTAAATTACACAGGTCGTGGTTGTCATTCTAAGATAGGTTTAAGTTCTGTGAAATACCATATTTTCTAATGTCTTAGCAACCAAATGAGGACTGTAGTGGGAAATCATCATCCCTGTCTCAAACTCTATAACTCTGTGAAGCCTGGCTCATCTTTTTTCATTGCACAGCAGGTAAGAAAACTGGAAGGCTGGGTTGATGACTGTTATATCACAACCATTAAGAGAAAATAAGGCAAACTGTTCATCAAAGGAATGACAACAACAAAAAGGAAATGACTGTGTTTCAAAATGTCCAAAACTGATAGCCCAAGTAGCACAGTCATTTTCCAGTAGTCGCCTCTTGAAATTTTACTTTATAATAAGTAGAAAGGCCATGCAGATGGCCATTAGATTGGCAAGAAACCATCCTGTAAGTTTCATGAGTGTGATGTTTCTGTTTATATATATTATATATTCACATTTTTCATATGAACAGTATTTGCACTAAATATTTCTGTTATAATACTGAAGGCAGCTGGCTCTATTGGACTAGATATACCATATTTAAAATGTTAGACACAAGTACAGATGCAAATGAAAGCTGCCTGAGTTCCCCAATAAAACAGCAAACTAGAATCATAAATTTGCATGGAAATACCTCCTACCATACCAGTATAATGTATTACTGGTCCATAGCCAAATTTAAAATTCTCAAGTATCCATTTTCAAATTATGCTATATTATACAGTGGTTAGTTCTAACATACATGCCAATTACTTATACCCACTCTATTTTTCTACTATTTCACTAGAATCAGGAAAAGTGCAGAACTATGACCAGAACAAAGTGGTTTCTCTCTTTCTCTAATTCCTTCTGCAAAAAATCTCATATCTTCTGTTTCAAAGGCAGTGCCAGACTTGTATTAAATGCTGAATTAGTACTATACCATTGTCATATATCCCATTTTAGGATATTTCTTTTCCCTCTTTCCATGATCTGAATGCTCAACCACCACCCATCAAAAGGTATTCTGCTCTTTGAACCATTTCCTCACTTTTCCTATCAAAACGTAGCTGCTTATGTTTTGCTTCCTTACATTAGGCTGGGAATCTCTAATAGGCGTAGAAGCTAAACAACAGCCTCTCAAAGGTATCATGTTCTAATCTCTAGAACCTGTAAATCTTATTTTTTATAAAGAAGTGCTTTTTCAGGGGTGATTAAATGAAAGATCTTGACATGGGGAGATTATCGTAGATTACCTGGGTGGGCTTTAAAGACCATGGCAAGAATCCTTATAAGAGAGAAGCAGCGGGAGATTCAACACCACTCACAAATGGGGGCAGAGTTTAGAATGATTCCATCACAAACACAAGAATGTCAGCAGCCACCAGAAGGTGGAAGAGGCAAGGAATGGATTGTGTTTTAGAGCCTCCTAAGGAAGCGCAGCCTGCTGCCATCTTGATTTCAGATTTCTGGCCTCCAGAACTGTGAGAGAATACATTTCTGCTGTTTTACACCACCAGGTTGTGGTAATTTGTTACAGCAGCTGCAGAAAACTAATACAATAATCTAATGAATAAATCCCTGCTAAAAACCTCATGACAAATCATGGCTTAATATCTTACCCCTGAAAGAAATGTATAAAAATGACAGAAATTCCTAGAAAAAAATCTTTAACTTAATGGAATAAATTTCATATTCTTGGGAGTTTGGCTGTGTTACTCCAAAGTGTGGGAGTGTTTCTGAGTAGGAAGACCTTTTCAATTTGAAGCAAATAGGTATCACTTAAACTTCTTTATAGAATTAGGCCTGGCAACAGTCTTAATCATGTAATGGATAACTACATATCTTAGAATTATCTTCACCCCTTCAAACAGTGTATTTTTTTCCCAGTTATTTCTTCTACCAAACTTAAAACAGCTAGAAAACTAAGTTAAAAGGTGACAATCAGAGAAAAGATCCTAAAGGGTTTAAGGCATTAGATCACCTCCAGCAGCATTTAAACATTAACCCACTAGCTAAATCCTACCAGGTATTAACTCAGAGTAGAGGATGATTTCTCCAGTTAGAAGGGCAATTTATCTTGCCAAATGAAATCAAATTTATTAGAACTATCTGAATGTCACAAGAGTCAAGGTTTATAAAAAATGAGTTCTAAGAAGGAGAAAGTGAAGAGATAGAAAATATACTTTGAGTGTATTTTCTTCCAGAAAGCATATTTTCTTTGAAGAAAGAGTAAGATACTTTCCTTATGCAAATTTTTAAATAGACAAACTTCTCTTTAACCCCGCTTTCCCTACTATTGTTCATTCTTCTAACTATAACTTCTATGCCTTGAATATTTAGCCTTTTATTCATAATTTCGTGGACTTGTGTGCTCTCTGAGCAACATTATTTCTTTTACCTATTCCATTTTCAAAAAGACAATAGAGCAGAAGGGCAACATTCATTTTAAATTTGCTATTACAAGATTAATAATTTAGCAAGGAAAGAAAATTAGAAATGTTATAAGTCGTCATTTTGGTTGCCATTTTATTAACACTTTTTGAAGGACATTGTTCACTCAGAACAGTGCACAAAAATAGGAATATAGCTCAATTTATGATCACAAAGCACAGAAACCTGTGTAGCTACCACCTAAGTCAATCAATGAAACTGCATCAGTACTTCAGAAGCTCTCTTCTGCATCCTCCCCATTTCCTTCCTTCTCTGTAAAAGCAATCACTCCTGACTTCTAACCCCATAGGCTGGTTTTGCCTATTTTGCACTGTATATAAATGAGACCAAGATGGCATGTACGACTTTATGTCTGGCTCCTTTGGCTCAACTTTGTGTCAGTTACATTAATTCATACTGTTGTAGCAGATATAGTTGGTTCAATTTTGGTGTTATTTAGTATTCCACCGAATGAATTTACCACAATTTATATATCCATTCTTCTGTTATTGATGGAGATTTAACCTAGGTTGCTTCCCACTGATGGTGGTGTATTTTGTGGTATTATGTCACGAATTTTGTCGTGCATGTCTTTTGGTATATTGCCTGAAATTCTGTCAGGTGTATACCTTGATAACTTGGTATGGAATTACTGGGTCATAGGGTATGTGTATCAGTTTTAGTAGACAATATCAACTACTATGCCAGAGGGGTTCTAACAGTGTATTCTCCCACCAGGGCATGTTTACATAACTCTCAGTCCATTTTTGTTTTTTAAATTATATCTATCATGAAAAGTGTTATTCCCTTATATTGTTAATTTTCATTCTAATGAAAGAAGTTGAGAAATTTCTCACATATTTATTAGTCATTTGGATATCTCTGTGATGGTCCTGTTCAAATTGCAAAATAATAATTCTCTTGGATTATCTATGTTTTCTTGTTGTAGGAATTCTTTATACGTGCTTGGTATAAACTCTCTCTTGGTGATATGTATTGCAAACAACCAATCCTTGGCTAGCTATTCACTCTCTTAGTAGTGTCTTTTGATAAACAGAGTTCTTATATTTAATGTGGCATAATTTACCAAATTTTTCCTTTATATTTAGTGTTTTTGTGTCATGTTTGAGAAAACTTTGCTTACCCAAAGATCATGAAGACATTCTCTTATATTATTTTCTAGAAACATTCCGGTTTTTACCTTTTAGAACTACATTTTATAACTGCAACCTGCATGGCATTTAGTTAGGGAATGGTATAGGGAAGACATTGTTCCTATTTATTATGTGCTATATGGGTATCCAATTGTCATAATGCATTTGATCGAGCAGATTAAGTTTCACCCATTGTTCTGCAATGCTGTCTTGTCAAAAGTCAAGCATTAGTTATATTCTGGACTCTCAATTGTGTTCCATTCTTATATTTGATTATTCTGTGTCAATACTACTCTGTGTGAATATTGTAGCTTTATAATAAATCATCATATCTGGTGGTATATGTCCATAATTTTATTTTTCTTCTTAAGGAGTGCTTTTATATTCTTGGTCCTTTGTATTTCCTTCAATTCAGTCAGTTTGCCAGTTTACATATGGGTGCACATTGCTGCAAATTTGATTGGATTGAGTTTAATCTGTAGACCAATTCAAGGACAACTGACCATGTAACACATGGACATATCAGATCCTTTCATTTATTGAAATCTTCTATATAGAGTTTTTGCACACCTTTCATTAGACATATTTCCAAGTATTTTATTTTACAAATGCTGTTGTAAATCATAAAATTTTGAAAAAAATGTATTTTTAACTGTTTTGTCTGATTACATTTTTTTAAATAATGCCTTTGTGAAATAGTTTAGTTGTACTGACATATAATAACATCTATAGATTCTTTTGAATTTTCACTATACACAATTATATTTACTGTGAATGACATTCTTATTTGTTCCTTTTTGTTCTACCATTTATTATTTTTTTCTTGCCTTATTATACCACCTAGATCCTCTAGTAAAATATTTAATAAAAGTAGTGGCAATGGGAATTCTCTTTTCTCATTTAGAATATGAGAGGGAGAGCTTTCAAAATTCTGCACACAAGTGTAACATTTAGCAGCATATTGTTTAATTAAGGTTGTTTTCTTTGTAGTTAATTTTTATCAGATTAACTTCTATTTCTAGTTTGGCAAATGTCTATAAAGAATAGATATTAATTTTATCAAACGCTTTTGATGGAACTATTGAGGAGATTTAATTAGCTTTTTCTTTTTTCTGCCAACGTGGTAAAACATGTTAGTTCATTTACAAATGTTAAATTTAACATTGTATTCCTAAGAAAACACAAGTTGTGACACCTCAATATCCTTTTTATAAATTACTACATTTGATGAGGGTAATATGTTAAGGATTTTGCATCTGTGTTTAGTGAAACTGGCTTATGATTTTTCTGAATTACAATGTTCTCATCAAGCTAGTGTCGAAGTTACACTGGTGTCACAAAAATTAGTTAGAAATTTTCCCACTTTTCTATTCTGCAGAAGAATCTGTGTAGAATTTTCTTTATTTTCTTCTTAAATGCTTTGTCAAATATATTTCTGAAGCCATCTTGGTCTCACATTTTCTTTCTGTGAATATTTAGGTCTTTGATAGTTATAGACTGCTAATATTGTGTCTCTCTTCCTATTTGGTAGTCATATTTTCTAGAGAAATTTGTCCACTTCATTTAAATCTTAAAATTGAACATACTTCCCTCATAAAAAGATAAAATAGACACCTCTTTTCTTATCTAGCATATCTATCTTTATAATTTTGAAAATAAATTTTGTTAATTTTTTACATTTCTGTTAAACTTAAACTCATGTTTTTATCAGTAATTTGGACTTAGTTTTATGCTACTGGCCATGATTCTGTCTCTCTCTTCTTTTTAAAAATATAATGGTTTTCCTATTCTTACATTAATTATTTTCACTGATCTCTGAGGGCTCATTAATCACTTTTCAATATTTTATTTTTGGACAAGTAGACGAGCATTCTACTTTCTGATTTCTTGGGTTTTTTTTTTTTAAGATCTGAATTTTTCCTTTATTAGGCTTTTTTTTTTTTTTCTGATTTCTTATATACATTGGGATATCTCTCTGCTGCTTTCCCAAATGACACCCTTACTGGATACAGACATCTTTAGTGACAGATTTCAACCCTCAAAAACATCTGTAGAAGTTGCTCAATTATCTCCAAGGCTTAATAATCGGGATAGAAAATCTGATGCCATTTTTATTTGTGTTTCTAAATAAGAATACTGTTTTAATTTTTAATTTTGCTGTTCTAGTTTCACTTTCTTTGCTCCCTTATCTGTACAATTTTGGAGACTTGAATAACTTATATTTTTTCTGTTGATTTTTACGTAGAAAATAATAAAACTAATATTTCCTGTTAGTTTTTTTCCTATCGTTTCTCCTTCCTATTATTCTATCTTCAACAGAATTGTAGTACTGGTTATTATATTTACCCAGAGGGATAAAAGAAGAGTTATTAATGGTGTACTGAGAGCATTATAAAAAGATATTAGGAAGTTCCTGAGCTCTTAGATAACAGAAGAACGGTTTACCAGTTCAACGGTCTTGGACATTACCTGGTCTCTGGCATAGTTATGTTGTTAGTGCCATCCAGTCGATTCCAACTCATAGTGACCCTGCGTACAGAGAGCAGAACCCTGATAGGTCTTTTGTTTACCAACCTCTCACCTTCTGGCACTGTATCAGACAATGCTCCACTGCTATTCACAGGGTTTTTGTTTGTTTGTTTGAGGAAGATTAGCCCTGAGCTAACTGCTGCCAATCTTCCTCTTTTCGCTGAGGAAGACTGGCCCTGAGCTAACATTCATACCCATCTTCCTCTACTTTATATGTGGGATGCCTACAACAGCATGGCTTGACAAGCAGTGCCATGTCCCCACCCAGGGATCCGAACAGGCGAACCCCGGGCCGCTCAAGTGGAATGTGTGCACTTAACCACTGAGCCACCAGTGGCCCTACAGGGTTTTCATGGCCAATTTTTTTAAGTGGTGTCCAAGTCCTTCTTCCTAGTCTGTTTTAGTCTCGAAGCTCCAATGAAACCTGTCCACCTCAGGCGACCCTACTGGTGTTTGAAATACCAGTTGCATGGCTTTCAACATCACAGCAACATGCAAGCACCACAGTATGACAACCTATAGATGGTTGGTGTAGTTCTCTGACTGGGAAATGAACCTGGGTCACAGCAGTAAGCATGTCAAATCTCAACCACTAGACCACCAGGGCTGGCCTCTTGCATAGAGACAGGCATAAAAGAGTCAGACGAATTATCTTTTTCTTAGCCTTCATTCTGACTGATTTGTCCTCACTCGAGACCTGCAAATAATGGTGTGTGAAACTTGTGTTCTGCTGTGAGTGGCAGGAAATGAGATATTAAGAGAAAACAGAGTGAAACATACTTCCATTTTCTAGTAGTATGATCATGTAATGTTACTTAACTTCTCTAGGAGTGAGTTTCCTCTCCTATAAACTGGGGTGATTAATATTATCATCCCATTATAATTCCTTATTACACAGTGAATAATCAATAAATATTGGCCATTCTTTTTATTACTGTTACTATTCTATTATTTTGTTGTTTCTATTGTTGTCATCAGCATCAGGACCACTATTTTAATTTAGGTCTACTGTTGTAGTTAGCGAAGACTTGATCAACATGTTGGTTGTCAATCCTACTTTTTGTTACGAAAAATTATAAATGGTCTTCTTTTATTAGTTTAGGGGTTACTTTAGTGCTTAGGCAAGTCATAGTTTCTTAAAATAAAAACTAGTTAATGTAATGTTTTATTTCTCCAACTTTTAATTATTTTTGTAATTTCACAACCAGTTATTTAAACAAATTTCAGTGTCTTCTCCCATAAATACAAAAGTGATGTTCGTCCTCTATATCTTCCACTTAGATTGTTTAGAAGCCTCATTTTAATTTCAGGAACTGTTATGTTTTTTTCCAAAAGTGTCCTGTAATACCATGAAAACATCACTCTTAGATTTACCTATGTAATTTCAAGTGTGGCACAGGGTGATTTTTACCTTTCCACAAAATTTCTCCTGGATGAGCAGTGGGAAATTGTCCAACTGATGCTTTCAGCTTCAAATTTTCCCCTAGTTTACAAAACTGTTCCCCTATCAGCTGTCTCATTCACATTAACACATTTATCTATTGCCTGAACTATTGTTGTAACATCTTGTCTGGTCTCTCCAGTTCCAACATCGCCACTTTATGCAAAGCATTTTTGTATTGAACCCCTGTACTTTTCTATAGCAATCTAGATCATGACTCCCTATATTCTGCAGAGTAGATAATACCCATCAGGTACAGACAATGTTGTAGATGCCTTACATGCATAGTTTCCAGGCTTCATGCTAACCCAAGAAGCATTATTGCAATTCTACAGATGAGCAAATTGAGACAAAAGAAGTTAGGTTATTTATACAGCTGATGAGCTACAAATCCAAGATGGAGTCAAGTTCTAACCTTAAAGGCAGCACTTTTTTCCACAATATCAAGTCATCTCCCATTAAAGTCCATGATATTAAAAGCCCTGCATAAATTGGCTTCAGTTGTTTTATTTTTCCTTCCAAATTTAATTTCTTTACTTGACTTCATGTTTTTTATATTTAAGTTGAAATTTATGCTAATCCTTGAGCATGCTTTCTGATTTCTTCCTCTGTTACTCTATTACCATTATTTAATTTGCCTTTTATTGTCCCTCTTCATGATCCCTAACTTTTGGAACCCTTCCCATAAGGGACATTTCAAATACTGCTTCTTCCATGAAGAACTGACTGCTTTCCTTCTAATAAGTAATTAGCAATTAGCAATTTTTATTGTTCCTTAGTACTCTGTTTTATAGTAACTTGTATTAGATTTATTTTTACACAAGTCTTTTTTCCCTAAAACAACTTATACATTCCTCTAGAGATATAATTTAATTGTATGTGTGCCTAACTTTGGTAGTTACCAGAATGACTTACACAGAATGGGTGGTCAATAGCTTAAGTTTACTTGAAGTAGCCAAAGTAAAATATCATATTCGTGTTCACTGGCACTAGAATTCAGGACTTCCCATGCCAGAGTTCCTTCTCTTATATGTGCACTGCCTTGAAAAATTATGACTACACTTTTATATAGGTTCAATGTGATTAACTTTAAAGGCAATTAGTAAAATTGACAAAGGTTATGAAGTAAATACCATCCTATAAAATGTACCTTCTCGCTCTATTACTTAACACAAATACTATTTTCGCTACTATCTTATTATTCTAGAACTGATTATACAGTTTGTAAATTATCCAGGCCATTGACTTTTCCTCCCTTCTGGTAAATGACGTTTGCCCATTTCTCCCTTCATTAACACAGTGAAATTCAGAAGAACCAAAAAACATGCAATTCAAGCCATTCAATTTTGCTTTTTGTAGTGGAATAGTCAAGAACAACTTTCAATTATTTGTCAAATAATGCTGTGAATTTTTAATGCTCTATCTCTGTCATTAATATAGTTACTTGACAGCTGACTCCACATTTGTTATTAAAAAATAAATCAGCATTCTTTATTGCCCCTCCAGCAGGAATATTGTTCATTTTGATGAGTGGCTATTTCCAAGACTAATCAACGTGCATGTGCCAAAAACCCCATAAATTACTGTGACGTTCTTAACTAAATAAAAACTATAAATAGGAAAATTATGTGGAATCACAATACACCTTCACAGTTACAGGGTTTTACTTTAACAGCTGAAGAGGTTTTCTTCCCAGGAACATCTCACAGTAAAATAAATATTACTTAAGGCAACAGCTCATTGTGTATGCAAGTTTCATTAAATATGTGGTGTGAGTTATACCCTGAATGTCCCAAAGAGTATGTAGTGAGCACTGGTAGAGAATGAGAAACTTGGTTAGGGACAATCCAAAGGGTCCCTTCAGTAAGTCTTTTAATGTTCAGCCTATAATACTTCCAATAAAACCTACTGTCAATCCACTACTCACTAAAGAATGAAAGAAAAAAGAAAGAAAGAAGCTAAAGGATCTGATGCCTGGTATACATGGAGACAACTTCAAAGAAGAACGATCAGTGGCAGGAAGGGCAGGTCAGCTGTGAAAAGAAAGAATTGAATGATGGAAATTTGTCCCTACTATCTCTAGGATCCTTTTGATTTTAATAAAAGTAGTTCCTCCACAAAAAAGTGGCATTTCTAACCAATGCTAATATCAGACATAGTTAGGGATTTTACTGAAATAGAGGTGCCTAATCAATAAACAAAGATGCGGAGAAATGAACTGTTTCCTAAAATATAGATAAATAAAAATGCAGAAAGAAAGAACACATAAGAGGATGCAATTAAATATAATTTAAACCATCCACAAAAATTATGGTATAAGTTGGATAGAGGAGGGCAAGAAAAAATGATTTAGACATGAAATAATTTTAGGGTAAGAATTAGAACATTCATATACTGGAATATGTAACCATATTTTTGCCTGAACTTCTTCTAACTCTGTCATGTTATTTTTGGTACCCACCTCTCCCTCTGGCAAGATTGTCAATTAGGGCTCTTCCTCTTCTGCCAAAGAGGAGTCACTAGACTCATTCTATTAAATCCGAACACTCAGTTTACGTGACCTAACAGAACCAACCAAAATCCTTTGCCTGGAATTGAAAATGTACACTTTTTCCCCAGGTTTATTGAGATATAACTGACATATAACATTGTACAAGTTTAAGGTTTATGACATGTTGATTTGATAAACATATACTGCAAAATGATTACTACCTTAGTTTTAACTAACACCTCCCTCCCATCACGTAATTACTGTTTCTTTTTTGTGGTGAGAAAACTTAAGATCTATTCTCTTAGCAACTTTCAAGTATATAATACAGTCTTATTAACTATAATCACTATGCTCTACGTTAGATCCCCAGAACTTACTCATCTTATAACTGGAAATTGGTACCCTTTGACCAGCATCTCCTCATTCTCCCCCTCATCCACCTCCTTCTTTCCCTGTCTACCTCCTCTCATTTCCCTGACTTCTCCCATCTCCTCCCTCCCTCTTCTCCTCTTGCTTCTCTGTTTTTCCTCCTTCTCCAACTTCCCCCTAAAGCCAACTGTATGGTTTATTGTCTATTTCCATAGCTCTAAGAGTAGATACTGTATATTATGGTTCTATGGACATGTTTGCTTATGGTCTTTCAGTGAGGTATCATAGATCTGAACTCTTTCTCTCACTTCTGAAATTCATGAAGGGGAAAATTGAAAAATCCTGAGATTTTTTATGCAGGTAGATCTAGACCCTTGGCAATTTTTCTCTTAATTCATGGCTCCTATTAAAGACTTGGCTGTTTTTACACAAATATTCTCACCTTCATTCTGTTCCAATACTCATTCTTCTTTTCTAATTGTCCCTAATGTAAATTTTGGCACAAGCCACTCTAGTCGGAACTTTAACAATATATAGATTTATAGAAGTTCATTCTTCTAAAGCCTTTCCTATAAAGAAAAACCCAATTAAAGACAATATATCTAATTTGATTCTATCTGACATGACTTTAGCTGTTGCTCACAGGAGGTGAAAGCTTTGGAATAGTTCCAAAGTAAATGTATTAAATCTCTCCCAGAAAATTTACATTTCCCTGCTTTTGCACAGTTCAATTTATGCCATTCAGAGTTACTCTATATATTTCATTAGGGATGCTAATTGATCTCAGCACATTATTTATAGAAAACACCTTTAGCCTACAAAGTTCCATTGTAATTACTTATTAAGATGTTACTTGCATTGTTCATAGCACCTTAACTGGTACAAACTAAAATAGAAACCTGATTTACTTTTCCCTAAATCTTTTTTAGGCTCACTTAATTCTTAATTCCTACAAAAGTATTTTCATTTTCCAGGGCAGAGATAACTTCCTAGAATATTATATATAGGGAGTATTCTTTTTCTGTTTTTGTAAATGTCGGATTGATAGCATTTCTGTCACTAACATTTAAAAATTTTTCAGAGTATAATTGATTTTACTGTCAAAAAATGTTTTCATGGCAACTGACATAAATGTCTCAGGGTCAAAAGAATGATATACTCTTTCAAAAATGAGAAAGGTTTGGCTCTAATCATAAAGGCATTTAGATGTAAGTTGTCTGATTCATGATGTGATTGAAGGAGTTATTTAGTTCTCAGTTTTCAAGCCAGTAAAAGTGGGAAAGGTGAAGAATAAGATGATATTCATTAGGAGGAACAAGCAATGTTAGTCCTAAGACTCCAAAGACACTGGCACTGAGTTTGCATATAGTTCTGCCACTTAATGGCTGTGAGACTTTGACAAATCCATTTTGTTATCTAAGCTTAAGTTTCATTTTTTATAAAATAGTAATAGTACCCAACATCTCTTAAAAAGATGTGTTGAATGCTAAATGAATAATATCCATAAAGAACTTAGCATAATGTCTGGTAAATTTACAATAGTTGGAGCTATCATTTTCATTCTATATCATTTCACTTGTAAAACAAATGAAAAACTACAACCATATCATTGACTATCCTTGTCTGTAGTCCTTTAAAGATATATTTATTAACAAATTGTTATATAATCCAAGCTGCTAACAGGTCTTCAAGAACTGTTTAACATGACTACAAATTATAAACTGTATTGAACTGTGTTATGTTCTAGCATCCCTCTTTTCAAGTTCTTTGTCAGCAACCTAATAAACAACTAGTCTATTTGATTATTTGCATTTTATAAAAAATAAGAACACAGATGTTCTTCTTTATACTGATGCGATTTTATTGTCTTGACCTAGATGTAGAGTTAAGCAGCAGATAAACCTTCCTGGCTATAACAACAGCTTAGTGAGGCTCCCCAACTTAAAGCTAAAAACATCAAGTCATATCCTACAGGTAAGTTCATTCAAACACAGTACTCAAGAGGACATTTTAAAGTTCATTTGTTTTGGTGGGGTCTTTAGGTATTAATGCCCTTAAAAATCAGATATTTCTCAGATCAGTGCTAAATTTCTCTAAAATCTGGATTAGCTGCCTGTCAATGCTTATCTTGTTTAGATCAAACAGTCTCTTTTGTATTAGACAATGCAACTTGTTGGGTTCTCAACTTTCTAAGTTCACAAGCTATTATTAAATCACTATTGGAAGAAAATATCAAACTTACCTTTGGATGATCTTAAGGTCATCTCTCCATAAAAAAAAAAAAAAAAATAGATGATTTGTCATGAAGGAAAGATAGAAACTGGAATCCTAAACTTACACAACAAATATCAAGTGGGTCTTTAGTGCACATGCAAGCTGCTTAATCAACAACCTGTTGACTAATATTAGCACGTTGGAGCCATTAGTTGAGTGCAGCCTCACAATCATGAGCCACCTGCTTAAAATATTTGGCTCAGAGGGACAGCCACAATAGGTGAACTATTTCTTCTTCCTTTCTTACTACATATGCTCTTTTCCTCTGTATATAAGATCATCAGAAGCAATGTACTTGAAAAATACACACCATTAAAATGCTTATATTTTATAGAGTGGCATTATTAACAATGAGGCAGGGAAAGGGCATAAGTTTTTTGAGTATCCCCTATTAGCTGTTTCTCTGTTGGGCACTGCCATAGACTTTGTGTCTCCCCAAAATTCATATATTGAAACCTAATCCTCAATGTGATGGTATTTGGAAGTGGGGCCTCTGGGAGGTGATTAGGTCACAACGGTGGAGTCCTCAGAAATGGGATTAGTGCTCTTATAAAATACCTTCTACCATGTGAGGACACAACGAAAAGATGACCAACCATCCATGAACCAGGAAGTGGGCCCTCATTAGACACTAAATTTACCAGCACTTTGATCTTTGACTTCCCAGTTTCAGAACTGTGAGAAATAAATTCTGCATTTATAAGCTACCCAGTCTGTGGTATTTTGTTTTCGCAGCCTGAAAGGACTAAGACAGGCACCTTGCATAATCTCTCTGTTAACACAATAGCCCTTTTAAGTAGGATATCTATATTCATGTTATCACTGAAATCACCAAGATATACACTAATCAGTAAACTCAGGCTGATGTTCTAGGAACTCAATTCTTTCTTACCCTGATCCTGTGATTTTTTATAATATATAATCATACTTTAAGAATCCTCCAAAAAGGTTTTTATGAATGTCAATGAGGTAGATTGAAATGTGTATAAATGTAGGAAATTAAATTTTGTCAAAGATTTTTTTACATATCCATATATATGAAATTTTAAAATTTTGTATTTCTCATTAATTAATTCTATACTTTACAGGTCTTACAGAGAGATTCTTTATAAGAATATTGTGTGTGTCTTAAACATATTTACATATATATGTATATGAATATTTCAAACATATTTTTATCTGGGGAAATAATTCAAATATATATAAGACCTACTGTACTGGATCCAATCCCTAGTAACTAACATAGACTAAACTGTTTAGTAACCAACTTCTTTCATTTCTAAGGACCCTCTGTTTCCCAGCACCGTTATTCTCTCAGATTTCTGCTGGATTCTCGCCATTCATGGTGGTTTCTCCACAGTTTGCTTAGACTCTGAGGAATGAAATATTTCCCTTGACTATTGTTTACTTTCTCTAGGAGGTGACGCTTTATAGACTACACTCCCTGGGCCATTACTCTAACTTGGACTCCTTGTAATAGCAGCTGCTAATCAAACACAATGGAATCAATCTGGAATCAAAAAGTGCTCTCCTGAGTATATTGTGCCTCTTTACGTCAGCTTCTAAAGTAATGGAGAAAATCAAAAGGACTTATTACTTGATAACTATTTCCAAAGCAATTATTTTCCATTTAATCAAATAATTTTAAAAACAGCTTGAATTATATGCTTGTGAATTTGCAAATTACTGCTTCTTTTCAATCCATCTGTGCAGAAATCTCATACATTATCTTACTAGTAAGAATCTCCTACCATACCGATAAAAGACGTTTTCTAAAAGTTGCTGCATTTCATTGCTATGGGTCTACAAAAGAGCAAGAGAGTGATCACTTCTACAAGGAAGGAAGCTTTTTTCACCATCCAGATACACATCTTGGTAGGATGTTTATAGAGCCTTTACTTTATAAGTTTTATTTTGGGTACAAAAGATCTTCCTACTTCCTAAGTGACCAGGAATAGAACGTGGAGACAGACCTCAATTATATAAGTGCTATCAGGTGTGAGGCATTAGAGAAGTGTTGAAGCACCACCAAGGTGACTGTGGCAGAAATGGGGCAGAATTAGTGGGACACCACCTAATGACATTCTCGACTCTCTGCCCCCTACACTTTCATATAGTACAGGTTAAATCAAGTGATAGTTCCATTAAGGAGGGAAGGGATATCATAAAACTGCTGCATGGTTGAGGGGCTGTCCATTTTATTTTGCCTTTATTTTGTGTGACAAATGTAAAGTTAGATGTGCCTCAAGTTTTATTGTCTTTGTTATTAATTGTTGGTCTTCCTTCTAATTAACAAATTTGTATTGAGGGCTTACTACGTGAGAATCACTACATTAAGTGTTCTCTATATAAAAGCAAACTAAACACATAGGCTTGTTACACTCATGGACATTCGAGGATACTAGATAAAAAACGATACCCAAATAATTTTAATTTACGATAAGTATAACAAAGAAGAAAAATGAGGCCAACAGCAGTATGAAGCTCCCCCAGCCTGGAGCCTCATTTGTTTTACTCATTTTGGCGCAGTTAAGCTTAACTATTCAATTGATTTACAATTATCTCCATTGGATTTCTCTCTTTTGGGGGCATATTTCATAACACTTTGAGTCAAAAGCCTAACTCCTTTTGACTCGAAACTGGGCAACTCTAGGTACTTCAAACAGTGAGGAGACTTGATAAAGACATTCAATACCCAGGTCCCTAGGCTATGTGATGGATTACCGAACGTGCCACAGAGTTCTTCCACGAGTCTTCCTGTCTTTAGTATTTCAGATTATGTTAGTCTACTTTGAAATAATACATTCTCCCACACTCCAATCTTCCTTTGTCCTCCTTCTTTCCTTATATTTTGTCATTTGCATAAAGAAATACAAAGCTGCCTCCATAATCTATTTTATTTATCCAGGCTTCTTTCTGTCTGTGATCATGATCATGATGAAGGCAGCTAATCTTTATTGAATGTTGACTATCTCCCAGGCAGAGTTAATTACTTACTAAGTATCATCTCAATTATTTCTCATACCTATTTAACAGATGAAGCAACATATTGAACATTTATACGAAGTGCCAGAGTCACCAAGCAAATGGAGCAGGAGCAAGACATGCCCATTTGATTCCAGAGGCTGCACTGAAGACAGAGAATTGTGACATTTATCCAGGAATTATTTTCTAATGCTGATTTTGAGTAGGATTGTGCAGAATTCACATTCTCCCTCAAGGTCTTTTATATTACTGAGAAAAATAATATAAATAATATGATTAGTATTGGTAATCTAAGGTAAATATCACAACAAAGCCCATCTGTGAAGAGAAAAATATAAAACACACACACTTAACACTTAATGTCTCCTTTATTTTCAGTAAAGGATATACATATACATATCTTTATGTATATATTTTCCTCCTAATAGCCCTTACAAATAAAAAAGAAGCCTTTTTCATATGGAAGGATGACTACTATACATTCCTAAACTATCTGGCCAAAGGGGCCACATTCTTGGAAGAGAAAGAGATGGCTTGAGTTTCTTAGGGTATGAGTAGTCGATGAAGCAAAAAGCTCTGAAACCCCAGCCAAGTCTGGCACTGAATTCTGCTTTGATAATCATAGAATAGAGGAGTTGCGAGTTCGCTCCTGTTGCAACACTTTGCCAATGTCAAAATCGTCCATCATGCAAGACTGCCAATCTTCCACGAAGCTTTCCATTCAGTTTAACAGAAGAACATAAATGGTGATCAAATGTCTGATTCAAGCAGCATTACAGGTGACACATAAGAAGATTCAGAAGAAAGGAAAAATAAACTGATTTCACAACTTCCATAGTTTTAACAAGACTCACTGCTCAATTGAATGAGCATTTCTTATGGCCTTGACAACCAGACTTTGACTAGTCACTAAACATTTTTGTACAGACTATTAAAATATGAGTCCTCTTGCATGCAATTAAAAATGTGAATGTAACTTCAGTGCTCTAGTATTAATTAATAAAGTGGAAAGTATATCATCATCAAAGGCCTCAAGAGACAAGAGAAATCCTCCAGAAAGTTTGTACAGAATGGTGGCTAAGGGTGTGCATTCTGGAATCAGAACTCTTAGATTTAAATCAGCTCTACAACCTAACACGAAACCTTCATCAGTGTACTGAGCATCCTCTTTGGATCCATTTCACCTCTCTCTCTCATATGGTTGTTTTGAGAACTAAATGTTTACTCTAGGTAAAGAGTCTAGAACAGTGCTTGAAATGTGTTACACACTCAAAAATTAAGTATTTTTACCTACAACACATATTTTTACAGCTGAGGAACCTAAGGCTATGACAGAGCTAGAAACAGAAGATAAGCAGTCTAGTACAGTGCTTCCCAAAGTGTGGTCAAAAGATTTGTGGCTATCTGTTAACTGCCTGTTCCCAGTCCATGATGAAATAAGTACATAAATAGAGAGTAAGCACTTAGGAAATTTTATAGCAACTTAAAAATGTCTGTGAAATACAGTAATAAGGAATTGTAGATTGTATGCCATACGTCTTTGATCTTTAAATTTATTTTTCTACCATTTCAGATTTTACATAATTGATTGGAAACTTAAAAAAAAACATCTGATCCTTTACCATAAATGGTCTCTGAGGCATTTTTTTAGTGTATAATCTGATGCATTCCATTGCAGTAATGGTGCATGACTTACAGGCTAAAGGCTGGTCCAATATTTATTTTCTACACTAATTCAAAATTGGAGCTCTAAGCCAAGGTTAGCATATTTTTTTTTAACGAAAACACCTTGTGTTTCAAAGTGACTAATAATATTCTATGCTTTAAAATTTTTGAATAGAATAATCATCTCCACCTGACAAAGAAAATACGAAGTTCCAAATTAATATATTTAATGTTTAATGTATTAAAGTAGACACATCATTAAGAAATATATTAAGTGATCTAACACTTACCTGCAATGTATTGTGCTTGAGGTAAGAGAATGAAAAACAAATTATACACAACTGCTTTCAAGAAGTTTACAGTCCCAGTGAAATAAGGGACATTTTTGGAAATTAATTCTCACTTCAAATAAGAATAAATTTAAAAGAATACATATTACTAATTTCTTGGTAGGACTAAGACCTCCACAGCAAGAAATATTTCATCAAATGATGACTGATGGTTACACTTTTTGTATAATGTACATTTTTCTATAAAGACACCAAGTTCTTGTCACATAACCCAATTGAAAAGGCTCCTTTTTATAACCAAATTGTCCCTTTTTTCTCTCTGCACCTGAATGAATAAAGTGATGAAGTGGATTCTGAGGGGAAAAATATAAAATATATAGGTAAAATACGATTCAAAGGGTTAGAATTTGGTGACAATATAGAGACATAAAATTAAAGAAATAGAAGATATTGTTAGGATAGATACCGTTCTATCCTTTCCTCATGCCTTATCCCCAGATGTTTTTAGACATAGAGATGAATTTTATGCAGAAAAAAAGTTGGATTTACCATGCATTAGCCAAACATATCCTTGTCAATGAACGACAACTTCCAACATTCTACTTACGTGTTATAAAATTATCCTTTTTGTGTACAATAAACCATCTGTGTCATAACTTTAATAATTTCAAAAAATCCATGACTAAATTATTACTTAAATATTTATCCTTTCCTATGTGAAGTCCTCAACATTGGCTAAGGAAAGATATTTTATCTAACATTACTAGAGTAATCCCATTTTAGCTGAACTAATTTAAAATGAGGCCTTCATTTATATCAGCGGAGGCAGAATTGTGCTGAGAATCTAATGTTATTGATCTATGAGAAAATTACACTGTGAGGTTCTCCTTAATTGTATGTCAAAATCTAGTTGGCTACAGAGGATATTTATTGTCAACTTCCACTACAAGATCATGTTTTATTGCCAATATTAAATTCAAGCTAAATACAGAAATACACACCTACTCCAAAAATAGGCCAATCATATATAGCACATTAATTTATATTTGAATGAATGCAAATTTAAAAATTATTTTGATGCAGTATTCACTTTTGAGGCACTCAGAGACCATTACAATATATCACATTTGTCACAAAATAATGGAGTTTACTATGTTAACTACAATAATATATGATGAGTTAATATCCCTTTTTATAGGAACAAACATTACTGGCTGCTGTACCCAGGGATTCTGTAGTGATTCCTTAAATAAATCATAACTCCTCCTTAAACTATAAATATAATTAAAATACGAATTTATTTAACACACAACTTACATGTAGTTTAACATATACAAATTAAGAAAGGTCTCTATATAGAACTTTCTTTTCTAATCATTATTACTCTTGATTTTTCTGTTATTTATTATTGCCTCCTAGTCGGGCAAGCTTTACAGTATTGTGAAAACACATTGAGGTGTTAGTATGACACCACAAAAGTATCATATGTGTTATCTCTCTCCATCTGGCACAATAGCAAGGCTATTTTAAGAAATAGGATTCAGATGAAGCTGTATTCCTTAAGCAACATTTTTCTTAAAAAGCTAATTAATTATTGAATGAAGATTTTGAAAATAGACATGTGCCACTGTATATGTTTTCAAATGATCTTATTTGGAAAGAGATGTATTGTTATATGCATCTCTAAATGGTGGGTAGGCAATAGAACATGTTTCTAAAATAAGTCAGAGATAATCTCTGCTATGGCTTAATTCCTGAGGTATGGACGAACATGAAACCTGAAATACATTGTTCAAGGATTCTTTCTTCTGGCTACCTATTATTTGTTGAGTTTAGATATAAAAAAAGAAGAAAAGGAGAGTCATGATTACCACAATAATCACAGAAATATTATAATGTGCTAAAGGACATGGCAGCAGTATGATACCAAAACATCTTGATTCAGACAGGTTCTGGTTCAGTTACTCTTCAAGCTTACTTATTTTTGTAATTTATTATGCATTAGGTATGATTCAGATACATTCTTGAAACTTTATGAATATGTTGGAGATGCATCTCTGAGAGCTACCTTTTATTACAATGAAACATAATTTTACCAATATTTTAATTTTATACATAAAACATAAATCCAATTAATGTTGCATAGCCATTCACATGTCAATTGAATTGGCATTACTTATTTGAGTATTGATCACAACATCCTTTCTGGTTTCCTAACACACACTGTAATTGCCATTTGAACCAAAACCCAATTGGAGACAAAAGTTAATTCTAATTGTCCTTGATTGATTTGAGTATTTTAAGTGGACAACAGCCTTCACTTCTTTTTTTTTGGATCTTCAATTCTTTCTAGGATGGCACTTTTTCAAGTTATTAATATATATTTTCATCAATATGTTTTGATTGAATGTGATATGATTAGAAGTAGTAAAATATGGTATAATTTTAAATATAATCATATGATGACAAATATGTTAAAGCACACTTAATGGCTTTCAGCCCAGGAGCATTTGACTAGTGACCATACCTGAGCTTTAATTCTGGCTCAATCAGTCATAGTCTCTAATTTCCAGAAATCTGCTAAAGTTCATTGAACCTTTTTGTTCTTTTACAAAAGTGATATAGCAATACAAACCTCATGAAGTTATTTTAAGGAATAAGTGAGAGAGCTTTGAAAAGGTAGGACCATGAGTAATATATGAATGCAGTATGTGCCCCATAACTTTTACTTCCTTCTCTCTAATTCCTACTAAAACCCACCATATATTATAAAAACTAAATTGAGTTAAAGGATAAAATGATATAGATATATAAGACGTTTGGAAGAAAACTTCTTCAGAATTTAATTTATGAGCTATACAAAGAAAAGTAGGAACTAAATTTAGTTTAATCGAATGGATTTTATTTACCATGATTGAACCAATTTTGACACAATGTGGCGGGACCTGATTGACACTAACTGATTAGGATGTCTTTCATTGATATATTTACAATGAACTTTGAGAGATTATAAATACCAACTTGTAGGTACATCCAGTTCATAAATGCTTTTATTTCTGCTAATTTTAAATCCCTGAAAGATCCATAACTTTAATTTAAATCCTTAAAATAATGAACTCTAAACATTAACTTGAACCCATAAAGATGCAAACTTTAATTTATTATATTTAATTTCTATGTTGACTATTACCCCATCTATGTTTGTGTGTGTGTGTGTGTGTGTGTGTGTGTGTGTGTGTGTGTGAGGAAGACTTGCCCTAAGCTAACATCCGTTGCCAAACCTCCTCTATTTTGCATGTGGGATGCCACCACAGCATGGCCTGATGAGGAGTGTGTATGTCCGCACCTGGGACCCAAACCCACAAACCCTGGGGCAGCCAAGTGGAGCAGGCAAAACTTTAGCCACTTGGCCATGGGGCTGGCCCCTGTCTCACCTATGTTTTTATTGTGAAATCATATTATTTTACTGCTATGTAGGTTTTCAAAAATCAGAGTCTAATTTGTTTATCAGATACAATGCCTAAAGAATAAACTGGTTAGCTCAATGTCATTTAACTGTTGTACAAAAAGAAAACAAAAAGAAAAGAAAGAAAAAACAGACAGAACTTAATAATAGGTAATGTATAAAATATTATAGGAGGCAATAACCCCAAACTTTACAGCATATTCCTACTAGGCATATAAAAGTTTGTTATCAAACTTTTTATTTGACAACCATTCTTTTGTTAACATGGCACAATTCCTGCCAAGTAGGCAATGAAAACCATTTATTGCTAACGTAGATTCCAAATGATTATGTTGTAGTGTAGAAAATAAATTATTTACTTGATTTAATGGATAATTGATTTTACAAAAATCACAAAGAAAAAGAAAATATAGCCAAATTTAAAAGAATTCTGAAGTTCTTCATTCAGAGATCACTTAGGTAAAACTTGTTCCTGATATCACTTCAATTACATCCTCTCTTCTGCACACAATGTAGACCATTCTAAGAGCTAAAATTGTACTTTAGTTTTTATCTTATTTCATTAGTTTCATCTTGCTTTTTTACCCAATTTCATATTATTTTTCCCTAAAGCTTTTTGCCAAGATGAGGTATCATAAGATGTTTACAAAAAAGAAAAAAAAAATCACCAGTGGGTCAGCTTCAAATTCCAAAGGGTGCTCTTAGAATAAAAATATTTTTAGCTAAATTTGGAAGCAAAATGTGTATATGCCTACCATAGGAAATGGACAGACCTAGCTGTATTTATGTGTTTTCAAGGTTATAGTCTATTTGTCAAATTTTTTTGAATTATTCAATACTTCACAAAGACAACTTTCTGCCTTCATATTTAAACCCATTTATTTGAAGAATGAAAATAGATGTATTAGTGATTCGTTATCTCTCAATGTATATTTTTAAACAGCTAAGGGATGAATGTATGAATGGATATTGTATAACTCCCTAGTGAAAAGATGTGTTGCCTGAGTCTTATTATGAGAGTTTTCATAAACACATTTAAAGATTTCCTCCAGGAGTAAAGATGATTCTAAGCACTGATGGAAAAATAAACCAGGGTAATATAAATTTCAAGGTGCTGAAACTTTCAAGATATAAAAATTCCCTAATTTCATAAAAATTAAGGTTAACGTTTTTGCTTATTTCTTAGAAGGTATGCTACGTATATGGTATGTTACATATAATATCTTATATGTGTTAGCTTATATACATCATCTATGAAATATACATCATATAAAAGCTATACATACATATACATATGCACATACACACACCCAGGTACATACACATGGAAAATATTAGTGGGTTCATAAATTATGAAAAATGAATACTTAATACAGAGACCTCATTATACTTAGTTTTTTGGTATTTTGTTCCACTGTACAACATGAGCACTCTTACAAAATATCTGTGAACTGACAAAGCATCAGGCCTATGAAACAAAGTCCAACCCAAGGCAGCATAAGCGTTTTATAGAAATCTTTAAAAATACTCTATTTAAAAACAGCTCTAACCACATATGTTTTACCTTTTTTCCTGCATGCAGATCATGTAGGCATTTCCATCAAGATAAATAATGTGACTTTTAAGCTTATGCATGTGAAGTTTTTGGATCACAGATAGATTTTTATCATGCTCACAGCAATATCAACATCCAACTCAATAGCCCAGTGTTGGTCCCCCATGCCCAGCAGCACCGCAGAACAATGCAATGACAACCAGATGGAAAAGATGCCCTCCATGAGTTACAGGGTCACTCTCTAGATGAAGGATAGAGAATTATGGATTTACTCCATACATAGGGCAAAGAGCTCATTTTCTCTTCTCCCCTTCTGAGAGAGTCTTAGAGATTGGATGGAAGGATACTTACTATGGTAGGCTGAATAATGGCCTCTCCAAAATTATCATGACCTAATCTCTGGAACTTGTGAATGTTAACACATACGGTAAAAAGTAACTTTGAAGATGTGATTAAATTAAAATGGGGAGATTTTCCCGATTACCCGGGTGGGCTCTAAATGCAATAACAAGTGTCCTTATAAGACTGGAGCAAAAAAAAGATGTGATACAGAGAAAGTCATGTGAAGGAAGTACAGAGAAGCAGAGCCAGAGAGAGAAGATACTACACCACTGGATTTGAAGATGGAGGAAGAGCCCATGAGCCAAAAGATGCCGCTCTAGAAACTGGAAAAGACAGGAAACATAAAGTCCTCTAGAGTCTTCAGAGGAAGCATAATCCTGAGAAAATCTTGATTTGGGCCCAGTGAAACTAATTTTGGACCTCTGGCTTTAGGAAATGTAGGAGAGTAAATTTGTGTTGTCATTTGCAACAAAGCATGGAGGATGTAAAGGCAAGGGACACCCTCAAAAGCACTGGAGGCTGTGATGAAAGACAGTTCAGAGGAGATTCAAGATAGAGGTTAAATGGTAGAGCGAGTGGTTTCCAAGAGAGAACTGGAGAATAAGTCAGCTAAAAGGAACCCTCTGAGAATCAAAACAAATATCCAACAGTGACCTCAGACACTGTTTCTTCAAAGGACCCACAATTTGATTGGAATCATTTGTACAGCAGTTTATGCCCCAGAACATTCTTGGAATAAACCGAGCAATAGGCAGCAATTCGTGGCACTAGCCATATGGGTGGGGTTAGGGAAAAAGAGGAAAAGTGCATTACCAAAACCAATGTCATCCTAGGATGACTTTGGGCATAACCAAGCCTGAGCCTCCCTGTGGCAAGAAAACAAGCTTCACTAAAATAATCCAGCCAGTCACCAAACAAATGAAAAGGCAAATAACAATAACAAGCACTTTTTTGCTTCAACAGACACCATAAAGAATTTGTAAAGACAACCTAGAGATTGGAAGGATACAGTTGCAAATCACGAATCTGATAAAAGATTTTTATCAAGAATGTATAAAAACTCTTACCACTCAACAGTAAAAAGTCAACTAATCCAATTAAAAATTGGCAAAAGAGATGAATAGACATTTCTTCCAAGAAGATATATAAATGGCCATTATGCACAAGAAAAAATACTCAAAATCATTAGTCATCAAGGAAATGCAAATCAAAACCACAATGAGACAACACTTCACACCCAGTAGGATGGTTAGGATCAAAAAGTCAGAGAATATCAAATGTTGATGAGGACATTGAGAAATCTGAATCCTCATACACTACTGTTGGGAATGTAAAATAGTGCAGCCACTTTGGAAAACAGTTTGGCAGTTCCTCAAATAATTAAACATGGAGCTACCATTTGACACAGCAATTCCACTCCTGGGTATA
The DNA here is from genome assembly GCF_041296235.1 of Equus asinus. Lineage (NCBI taxonomy): Eukaryota > Metazoa > Chordata > Mammalia > Perissodactyla > Equidae > Equus > Equus asinus. The sequence continues at coordinate 69,394,254 of NC_091798.1, forward strand.
AGCCCAAGGAAAATGAAAATACATATCCACACAGAAACTTGTACACAAATATTTATAACAGCATTATTCATATTAGCCAAAAAGTAGAAATAACTTAAACGTCTATCAGTTGAAGAATGGATAAACAAAATGTGGTACCCTCATACAATGAAATATTATTTGGCCATAAAGATGAATGAAGTATTGATACATTTTTCAACATGGATGAAATTTGAAATCATTACGCTCAGTGAAAAAAGTCAGTTACAAAAGATCACATAGCCTATGACCATTTATTTGACACATCCAGAATAGGAAAAATCTATAGAAACCAAAAGCAGATTAGTGGTTATCTAGGGCTGGGGCTGGGATTGTGGGATAGGGAGTGACTACTACTCAATGTGGGGTTTCTTTTCGGGAGATGAAAATGTTCTAAATTTGACTATGGTGATAGTGGAACATATCTGTGAATGTACTAAAAACAATTGAATTGTTGACCTTAAATGAGTGAATTGCATGTTATGTGAATTATAACAAAATATATCTATTAAAAATATTACAAGAAATTCAAGAAACTTTATGTCTGAGCAGGATAAGGATGAGTGATGAGGAAGACACCCAGGAGACTCCAGAGTAATCGACAATGTTATATTTCTAATGTTGGGGGTGGGCACATAATTTATTAAAAATTATTTTTTATAATTTATTCCCATGTTGTATGCATATATATTTTTTTTGCAAGTATCATAGAAAGATAGATGAAGAGATAGATACATAGTTAGAATAAATTTCAACTAATTCAAGATTAATAAAAGAACAAATAAATTGAGTATATTTATTTTAATTCCACTCTACAAATATTTCCATCGTGGTTTCCATTGTACCAGAAACTACTTCTGTTGAAAATAAATGTTGTATGTGCCTGGTTGTGGCTTAAAATTGTAGCTGATAATTCACTAATACAAGTTTGATACAGGCTTCTGATGCAAGCAATGTTTCCTCTAACTCAGAATGAAACTATTATTGATATTAAATGAAGTTTAGTTATTTAAGTCGTACATTTGGCATATAAATATCTTAAATTGAGCAATAAAAAAAAATGTTGTGCCTTAGAATGGGTCTCATAATAGTTTATATCAACTATGCAAAGTTCTAAATGCAAATGCTTTTTAAAAGCAGTTACTTCCTAAGGCTTATGGGCTTTTCTATAGAACTTCTTGGATTCAAAGCAATGTACAAAATTGTAAATTAAATCTTCCTACTTATATTTATTGGCATGATGTATGCCAATATTACTATGTAATCTACTTAATAGTAGATTACACAATAGTACTTTCTTTTGCCTTAGAAGTGAGATAAAGTTAGATAGAAAAAAGTAATAATGAAGGAAACCAAATCACTGATTCTACAATGCGAGTCTATCTGCTTATTCCAACATGGTTAGTGGTTCACTCTGTAGAATGACGTGACAGCAGAGCACAGGTGCATTTGCACAACTCTTTTAGTCCCATCAAGAGCACCTTTCAGCAAGCAAAACATGTCTGTTGTCACTTGGGGAGAGTAAGTAGATTTGGGAACTAGCACCCACGGGTAGTGTAAAGGAGCACGGTTCACATTGTCTGAAATTGCTCATGCCCTGGTTCATCCAGCTGGTAATGAAGCAGTCAGCATCCCATCTCTGGAGTGGAATAGGCAATTATTCTAGCTTGAAACTCTGCCCTTGCAAATTGAGTGTGGCAACAATTCACATTGGCTGTCATTATAAAGTCCCTCAAAACAGGGTAGCTATCCGGATCAGTTCAGAAAGAAAAATCAGAGATGCCTAAAAAGTTTACCGTAACTCCGAATAGATTATTGTACATTGATGATATGGATATTTAAACTGCTTTCTGAGAGAGATGTTTTGTACAGTTTTATTCTTCAATCTTGCTCCAAATTGCTCCAAATAAATCTAAAATTCTAGTCACGTAGAATATTTCTGTAGATTCTCATTAACCAACCGCCTATCTTGCAATACATTTAGAGAGCAAAAACATTTCTCATTCTCCTTCTAGTTACATTTTAATGCTGTTACAAGCAATGAAGAAAAGAGAAAACTCCCCTGGGAATCAGACTCTTGGATGTACAGGTAACATCACTTTGTACCTGTAGCTCTCAAACCTGGCTCACGTCTGTATCTTCCGGGGAGTTTTTAAAACAGTATCTGTGCCCTGGCCTTACCCCATACTAATTAAATCAGAATTTCTGGGAGTGCGATCTACAGGTGGTTGTTTTTAAAAGCACCTCACATGATTCTAGCACATTCGAAGTAAGCACTACTAAAAATTTAATATGCATACAAATCGGCTACTGAAGTATTTAAACTACAGATTCTAACTCAGGTGCTGTGGTGGACACTATCACGTTTCCAGATGGTGGATGTTCCTGGTTTGTGAACTGCACTGTTAAGTGGTCAAAATCTAGACCGAAACTTCCCAAGCTTAATACCAGGGTTTCCTAGGAAGTTTTCAAAGATTTCTGTGCCCATAACACACTCCACACGCATTATATCAGAATCTCAGTGGGTGCAATTTAGTCATCAGCAGTTTTTAAAGTATCCTAGGTGATTCAAATGTGCAGGAAATATTGAGAACCCCACTGGTCAAGGTGTTCTCATCACCCACTATTACCTGACCATTTTCCTCTGACTTTTTCCTTGACTTAACGACACCAAATCTTCCATTAAACAAGTATTGAAAACTTTGATTTCTCCCTCTGCAGCATCCTCATATCTTCATATTGCCATGTTTTATTCATTCAATAGTTGAAATATCTGCTGACACTCATCTTCCATCCTTTGCAGTTGTAAGCACCTATTTAAGGTGCTTCATTAGCCTTTGTCTACAACGGTCTATGATATTTGTTTCCAATAATTTCTACCTAACTCTAATTATTTAAAAACCCATTCAATATATTTTACCCAATGCTGCCAAATTAATCTCTTTAAATCATTACTCAAACAGCATCACTTCCTTGTTTACAATCTTCATGTTGCCCTTTTGTCTATAAAATTTAAGCAAAACTCCTCAATATAATATTCAGTAGTCTCCTCATTCAGATCTCTACTTAATTTTCACTTAAATTTTCAACCTAATCTCTCATTATTTATAGAGATCACCTGAAGATCTTATCTATGTTTTTCCCACCTACAATTTTTTCCTCAAACATAGCCTGTACTTTCTTGTGTATAACTATTTCTGCTGTTTCTTTAATCTAGAATACTTAATCACGTATTTCCACCTTAAAAACTTATTTAGTCTTAAAAGCTACTTTTAAGTCTCTTCATAATACACCAAACAAAATAGAAGCCCCCTTCTTGGGCCCCCCTATATTTTGTTATACATCACTTACGGAAAAATTATCTTAAAATTATACTTAATGTATGCCTTATCTCATTTGCAAATTTCTCTAGACCTTACAACCCTGGAAGACGGAAGCAGGGTCTTGATAATCTCCCAAAAAATCCTGCCTGAAATAAATGATCAATGAATATTTATTAAATTGAAATGTATAAATATCTTCTTTTTGAGTAACTATTATGTGCATATTAGTTTAAGGCATGATTTCTCCCCATAGGTTTAGAGTATACAGAGTTTAAATATGTAAAACAAATACCGCATAGGGAAGTTTAGTTAATTCTCCAAGTAATCAGTAAGTTTCACAGCAAGACTGAATATTCTGAAATTGCAACAACGGCAGTTGGTACACAGAATTTGACTCATAAGTGGTCTTCACAAAATAGGTTCTCAGAATTCAAACAGAGGGATTCTTTTGTCCACACAGACTTTCAAGAGAAATCTTAGGATTTGTAAAGCCTGTGAGAAAAGATGAAAAAGGCCTGTTGGATGAGAAAGTAAGCATAAACACTGAGGGAAGGAAATGCAAATGGTAGGTTGGAAGGACAATGAAGAGACTAGTTTGGCCATGCCAGCGTGTGGTGGCTACTGAATGTTTTGAGATTGGTAATGCCTAATGAACAAATATTTAGAAAAACTTTCATTAGCCTCAAGCCGGAGAAAAAGATATAATCAATTAAAAATATTTCAGATACCTTCTAACTAGCAGGAAGAACAACATTGAAAAACGAGTCCCTTTTTACTCTTTACCTAGAATGATTCAGGGCTTGTCTAAAACGAAACATAATCTGCTTATTGGTCGCAGGATTTCTTGCATGGCTGTTCTAGAGTGAAACAATAGAGAAAATTTCTGGTTTCATAACTAAATAAATCTTTAATTATAATAATAGATTTAGAATGAGTACATATATAATTAAAATTATATTATTATTTAAAACCATGGGGATTATGTTATAAACATAACTTACTGCTGTTTTTTCAAAACAATACAGTGGTGGTATATAGATCTCTTAACTGCTACGAAATGTATTAGCTTAGTTTTATAGCTACAAAGTTTTATAAAACTTTTCAATTCTTTGAGACATAATTTGCCATTAGTTTGATATTCTTTGATTAGTGAATTCTTATGCTGGAATTTGTAGATGTAGAATTTTGCTAGTGTCTCTTTTACCGAGTACTTTTCGAATGTTTACTGTGTATTAGGTTCCTTGGGTTCCTAAATTTTTCTCTCCCTGTGTCACTTCCCTTAATCCAATTATTTTCAAAAGTTTTCTTTCTATAGTATCCTATTGTGAGGATACCCGGAAGACTCCAATTTTTCCCAGAAAGCTGATAGTAGTTTGAATAGTTTTTGAGTTCTCATTCTTTAATCTCTAAATTTCATGCAAAATTTAACATATATACCACAACATGTTGGTTTTTAATATAAAATACAGCACTAAAGTATTATAAAATTATTATATTAATAATTATATTATGTATGAAATTATTATAAATTTATAATAATTTATAATTAATTATTATAAATGCCATAGTTAATATGCCATACTTAAGCCTGATAAATAATATCACATAGCTTTGTAGGGAAAGTTTCTTCGCCTAACTTTGAAAGAAATAATTTCAACCCCATCACACCTAACTGTGTGCATGCATTATTATTTTGTTTTTAAATATGTATTCCATAATTGTTTCTGAAAAAGCTTATACCATTCAATACACTGCCTTTTAAATAACATGCAAATACAACAGATATTTCTGCCTTCAAGAGGTTTGAAATTGAAGACAAGATGTAAGATACAAATGATAGAAAGCAACAGTCCATAAGTATTTTGTACAATGAATAATACAGCATTTAAGATGGGATAAGGCCAACTTTAAAGAGAGGATAATCGGGAAGATCTTCACAAAGAGGTAGCTGTTAAGCAGGTCATTACAAATGGATAAGGTTTTAGCAGGTAGTTTGGAAACAGGAGAGTCTGGAAAGAAGAAAACATCTGAGTAAAAGCAGAAAACAGAAATATATGAGGCCCTATTCAAGAATAAAATAATAAATTGATTTTAATTGTAATAAAGAATACAGATAATTGATGGAGCTAAGACTGGAAAAGTAGCCTAGGGTCACATTATGGAAGATCATGTGTCTTAATACAAAGAAATTATACACGTTTACACAGTGAGATGTTTTTGAAAGTTTTTAAACTGAGAATGACAACATAAAAATTGTTCTTTAGAAACTTATTCCAATGATGAAATGTGGAATGGCAGGAAAGCCACTCAGGAATATAATAGCTGTAATCAATATATTATGCTTCTGTCAATATGGTATGGCTTAAAAAATTATTGTCCAAGAGAACTGGGAGGATGCATTACTTTTTCAACCTATTGAGAGACCTTTTAAACTATAAAATCAGTTTGATCAATATTTCTTTCTGGAATGTGTCAAAACACACATAAATTCAAAATTAAGAAAGTACAAAGCAAAATTAGAATTTCTGTTTCTGGTAACAACTAGGTAATTCAGATTAACCTTTCAGCTGAGGACAACTGAAAAAGCTAGAAAACATTAAAAATTTTTTAAATGTGTTGAGTAACATAGTGAGGAATTATAGAACATATTTCTGGGACAAGAAAACCCAGAAATGAACTTAGTATTTAAGGATTTGTTTTACAGAAAAGTGTCTACGGATTCCATACTATGGTAGAGATGACTAAGGGGCTTAGAAACTGAGCAGAGCTTTCCAAAGAGTCACAGGAATAGGAAAAAAACAAATGTAGTTAAGCGCCAAGGATTGAGACCCTGACAAACCTGCCATGATTTGTGCAGGCTTACATACTAGGATTAAAGGAAAAGTGGAATTAGCCCTTGGAAGGACAGTGGGCCAGCTTTGAATCATCTCAATCTCTTATTGTATAAGGTAGTCTGTGCTATTTGGGTACCCTTGGCCTCATGGGAGAAATGTGTAATCCTTTCTGGAAGAAGATAACATATCTCATGTCTCAAGTGACTTTTACAATTTTTCATACTGTGAAATGTTTGTAATTTATGAATTTTCACCTGTAATTTGATAAAAAATAATCAGGCATAGGTGCTAACAAAAGCACACAACTCAAAACGCATGAAAAAGTAAAAGAGAGAATATAAAGAGCTCTTGGGTCACTTAGATAATGAAGATGTCAAATATAGATTTTACTATTACTGTGTCAATAAATTCTAGAAAATAAAAGATCAAAAATTTCAAAAGAGGACAAGAAAGGATAAAACATATTCAAATTGAAATTATAGAATAAAAATACTAAAACACATAATTCAGTTGATAATTTTAATAGCAGGTTAGATTCATCTGAAAAGAGAATTAATGAGTTGGCAAACAGGTGAAAAGAGAATATCCAGAATGAAGCAGAGAAAGAAAAAAATATAGAGAAAAATTCACTAAAGAGCTCTATAGCTATATAGTGGAAATTTCTAATATGCATGTAATTTCAGTTTCAGAAATAGAAAAGGGGAAAAATCCACATTAGAAAAGTAAATGTTGGGGCTGGCCCAGTGATGTAGTTGTTAAGTTCACACGTTCTGCTTCTAGGTGGCCCGGGGTTCCCTGGTTCGGATCCCGGGTGCGGACGGACATGGCACTGCTTGGCACGCCATGCTGTGGTAGGCATCCCACATATAAAGTAGAGGAAGATGGGCATGGATGTTAGCTAGGGGCCAGTCTTCCTCAGCAAAAAAGAGGAGGACTGGCAGTAGTTAGCTCAGGGCTAATCTTCCTCAAAAAAAAAAAGGTAAACATGGTTTTCTTTCTAAAACTGGTGAAAGACTTGAAGCTGCAGATTCAAAAAGCATTACAAATCTCAAACCAGAAACTACACTCATACAGCTTTCAACAAAACTATTGAAAACCAAAGACAAAAAATCTTAAAAGCAAAAGAGAGAAAAGGGGTGTAATAATGAGACTAACAGCTCAAAAGAAGCAATATAAGCCAGAAATCAATGATATTATATTTCTGTAGTGAGGGAAGAATATATCTGCCTATAACTCTACACTTTGGGAAATATCCTTCCAAAATAAAGTTGATTATCTTATTTTAAACTACCAACCATACCAAAAATAAGTGAATGAATCAAAAAGATGGTCAGAAAAAAATTGAACACAGATTGGATATTTTATACTATTAAGCAATTATCATTAATTATATCAAATACCATATGGATAGTGGCCATGTTTTTAAAAAGAATCCTTAAATACACTGAAATACATATCGAATCTTGTTGCCAATTTCTAAATTGATTTAATATATTCCCTGATGCAATTAATTAATATAGTTTCTTGGATGGCAAGTTATTATAAGATCCTCTCCTCTTTTCTAAGAGTTTGTCTATTTATCCACTTATTCAGCAATAATTATTTGTATGCTTAATATGTACCAAGAATTGTGTTAGGCACTAAAGGTTAAAAAATAAATGATCAGTTCCTTTCTCCTAGAAATTACATTTTATTAGGAGAGACAGAAGGGTAAGCGTTATGTCACAATATGAAATATATGAAACAAATTGACTAGTGTCTGATCAATAATTATCGAATAAAGGATTATGATAAACATATACAAAATGCTATGGGAATAATGGTAAGAATCATTTAATCAAGAAAGGACTGAAAAGGGGAAAAAATAAGCAAACAACCCTATGTTATATCTGCATGATTTCAAAAAACATTTGTGTCATATCATGGATATTAATGCTAGAAGGGATCCAAGAATATCCTCTGGGCATTTCAGTTCTACCTCCCTCTTTGAATCTAGCCAAACTAGTATGTAAACCGAGGAAGAAATGGCATATTCAGTAAAACTAGAAAATAGGGAAAACTACAAACCAAAACTGTGAAAAATACCTGTCAAATATATATATATATATATATATATATATATATATATATATATATTCTTATGTAACGAGTACAGTCTTGGAGGTCCTAACCAGTGGTCTTGTGCTTGGAATAAGAAATTCTGGTAGCATGTGGGCTACAGGAGCACGTGTTAGCCTACATCACATGATATTTGTGGCAAGGTAGGCGGGCTGAGTAAGGAAACTGGACAGTCGGTATGTACTAGAGGAAAAAAACTGCAAAATACTAAATTCACTGTGAGTCATAAAGAATTCTCATTCTCAATAAACGGGGAAAGGCATATCAATAAATGTTCTGCTTGGTGATAAAGGTCCAGGACGCACAGTAGAATTGGCAAGAAAAGTTGGTGAGAGTTGACCCTGCATTAATATCACTGGAGAGTACAAGTGATTGAACCAGAACTGAGTCCAGGGGCACAAATAATCACATCAGGATATTATTTCTTTCTCCACCTACAACTTTGCTTTCCTCTGTACTGTCTTTATTCTTAGGCAATATCTTCCTCATGGTGGCAAAGGTGGCTACGGAATTGTACTCAAAGTCTCAGCAAAAACAGCATATTGTTCCCCGTGACTTCAGTAATTATTCAAGGACTGAATCTCACTCTATCTTGGTTCATGTCCCTTGTTGAATCAATTAGTGTGGCTAACAAAATGCGGTCATCTCTTTTGGTCATAAGTGGGATATATCTGGAACTAGAGGTTAAAGCCAGCCTTGCCTAAACCATAAGAACAGGACAGGTTGATTTCCAAAAGGAGGAAAACCAAGGAAGTATTAGTAAATAAAAATGTAAGGTACACCAGGCAAGCAAAAAGTAACAGTGTCCTTTTAGACTCTTTCATACAAAAACTTTAGATGATGGAATCAATTTAATCAGAAAATAATGTAGAAGCCGTGTTGAATGAACTGGGAATGAGTGTCAAAGATAACTAAAAACAGAAAAATATATTTAACTATGTTAAGAAATTGTGGGAATTATAATTATTACAGAATTATAGTTATTTACATTTGTACTTATGTTACAAATCCTAAGGATATAGAAATAAGAGTATCGCAAAATTGGAAAACAAAGTTTATGGGAAAGGAGTAGTGGGTGAATTAGGAGAAAATGAAGAAACATAAACAAACTGATTTTACTGTCTTTCTCTGTGGGATGCTGGTAGATTAAAAATGAGAAATAAAATTCATTTCAGAACAAACGCATAACCTTAAGAGATTAAGTATTCATGTGAAGAAGCTAGAAAAAAAACAAATGTAAGGAAAGCTGGGATAATTTAATTTTTAAAAACAGACATTAATAAATTGGAAAATGAAAGAATAATAAATTGGAAAAGGAAAAGAGAAACTTTTTGGAAAAAAAAATCTACCAGTTAACCTAACCATGAGAGAATGCAAAAGAAACAGAAATGCTAATTTAAAAATGGAAAAATGGATACATTGGGAAATAAAATAATTATTTAAAAAATCCTTGGCTAAAATGTATTCATATTAGATTGAAAATCTGGATAAAATAGATTTTTTAGGAAAATATAAATTGCCTTAATTGACTCAAAAAACAATTCATAAATGAAAACATGACTAGTAAACTCCATAAAGAAAAGTAAGGAAATACTTAATAAAATTTTAATTTCACCCATTCTTATACATAAAAATTCCATTTCTATGATTTTATAACAGAAATATACTATTACGATTTACTCAAAAGATGTGCATACAAGGATGCATGCTGAAACATCGTATGTGATAGCTAAAAGTGAGAATCGACATAAATATTCATCTATAGGGACTAGGTAGGTGAAATCATTATATTTTCATACAAAAGAATTCTAGTCAGAGGTTACCATACTTATATGAATTGAGACAGATCTCCCAGTCATGGTATTGAATCAAAAATTCATATGACAAAATATTTTAAGAGAGTTATACGTTCCCTTTGTAATATGTTATATTACACCTTATAGATACTATATATGTATAGATTTTTATTTTAGAGTCCTACAATAATTATAGCCATATATGCACATTTATATATGGAAAATTTCTGAAAAGACACAAGATATTATTAATAGCTATTACAACTAGTCAGTAGAAGGGGACAGGGTGTATACTAAGTGTAAAAGTTGATTTTTCACTGTATGTCTTTCTGTGACATTTAAATTTATATTATTTATTTTCATAGTAATAATAGATAAAAATTAAAAATAGTTATAGTCTCTGCTTGAGATGTCTTTTAACATGAGGCAACTGAGGTTCAGAAAGAAAATTCCTGAATTTCTTCCTCAGACTCAGGAAGAAAATTTATTGTACATCATTTATGTCACCTTTTTTCATATAAATAATTTCTGGGAAGATAAAAAGAGACAAAATACTAAAAGCATTGTAAATTTTTAAGATGATATTTTATTAAAAATTGTGTTATATATCAATACCATTAATAAGCATTTTTATCTAGCTCATTATGTATGCCAAGTTTTGTGCTAGATATAAGAAAAGAAGTACTTTAAGGTGCCTGTTCTCAGGTAGATTAGAATACAGGATGTTTTTAAAACAAACAATTGTGCAAGGTAACCTTAAGTGCAAAATCAATAAATGAAGACTTTTCTTAAATATTTGACCAATAACTTAATTTTAAACTCTAATACTTCAAATTTCCATTTCCCCTATGCACCCACCCACCACAAGGTTTGATTTTACTAATCAGCCTATTTTCATTTTATTCGTTGCATCAAATACCTAATTAATTTGCATCAAAATGTAAATTAAATTGTTTTTCCTCAGCCTCACAGGACAAATTACCCATATGTCCTCACATGGAATCCTGGAAATCGTTTCTTAGAATCTTTACATAACATGGAATTATTTGTAGAATGCCTTTTGTTAGGAGAGTGAAGAATTACTTTAGCCAAACTTGTGCATATTTAACTCAAAGATGAAATGCAAATGTTACCAAGTAAGTTCTAGCACTCCAAACTGCAGTGATCCTGAAATATCTAGAATGAGAACAATGTGAAGCAGATTGATATGTTTATTTCTATTGATCAGTGCAAAACTTCTGCTTGGAATTATTTAACCACAAAACTGAGTAGTGTTTTGGCTTAAGGTTTTGTGGGAAAGATAAGAGATGGCAGTTTTCACTGCACGTCTAAGAGAGATGCCATAATTGAATTCTGAAGTCTGGAATGAAGTAACAAACACCACGGTACAAGACGACACATCCTTCATGATAGCCTTCGTGTTTTATAGTTTTTAGAGCTAATTAGAAGCAGCTTCAAATATACATTAGCCTTAAAAATGAGAGCAGAGTCAGCTTTTTGCACTCCAGCCAGATGCTGAATTTATGACCTTAGCTATGTAGGCTAACTGCTAACAGCACAGGATCTGAGACTTTCAAAGTTATTTTTAGGACAAATCAGTTAATGAGCAGGTACAAACTTAAGCATAAATGAGCAGCAGGGCAGAGGCAGCCAAATGTCAGGGAGAGTCTCAGATGGTAGGACAAATTGTAATTATTCAATCCAGTTATGGACAGTGGTGAATAAAAATGAACCATTGCCAACTGCTATCCAGTCAAAGGTTTAATTTTGTATGCACAGAAATAGAAAATGCACAGAAAACATGAACACACAATGCATGTCAAAGTGCCTTACTCCTGCTGTCTTTCATGCAAACAGAAAACATAGTTTTCCTTCCTCTTCTGGAACTTCCCCTATACTACCATATTAGCTATAATACTCACATTATGGCTCTAATGAATATTACATCTTTGCTTTGTACTAGCTTATTTGTAATGACAAGCCTTTGTATAATCCTTCACCATGTTGTAGGAGGCTCCAAGAAATCAGCATGGTCATAATTCACTCCCTCCACTACCATCACACCGCCAACCTCGGGGCCTGGCCTCCATAAGAATTAATAGTCAGTGTCAGGGAAAGGCTCAAATTAATCAGTTCATTTGCATTGAGAAAATTACTTCAGGTTATCAGCCATTGAGAGGATGACTAAATCTGGGGACAGAAAAAGAAATTTTGCCAAAGACACGGCTTTGCTGAGCCCTGAAACTTTTAGCTGCTACTCACTTTGGTTTTCAATGCAGAGTATAATAACAAAGGGCCCAAAATCAAGAGATCTGGATGAGCTAATTTTATCATTTTTCAAACATGCCCTTTTTGCACCTTATTGCTTATAGATTATTGATGTAGGAAAAGTGATATTAGCCCAAAACTTCTTCCCCAAATATTTTCCTTAAAAAGCTGCCTTTATCATTAAGAAAAAAAATGTTTATTAAAATTATGCTACTCAAGCACTCTATCTTCATATAAAAAAAGCAAACTGGTTATATGCATTTTTATTTTGTTTTTGGTTACCAAGCAACCACTATCACTGATCCTAATGGCACCCTTTATTTTGGGGACGAAGAATATTTCTATCCCATTCTGAAAAATCTGGAGGAATGGGAAAATATGGCGCTCTGCCCCTAAGAGAAGAAAAAAAAACAAATCAAGAAGCTTCTTCTATCCAAACTAGATCATTCTTTCCACTTTTGAGATACAGTAAAGAATGAGTAAGTAATCTAACTACGCTTAGCCAAGCAACCCTCTCCCTCAGAATTTGAACTATGAGGAGAGTGACAAAAGCAAGAAAAATACTTGGAATTTGTTTATCCATCCTAACAATGCTGAAATTGCCTAGTAATTAATGTCCTTGAGACTTTAAAGCTTCTTTTTCTTATTTTGAATCTCATTCCATAGCCCTCCCTTGAACTCTGTGAGCTACCTCATGTCCACTCAGTAAGTTCGCTTTTCTTTCATTTAGCCAGAGTCGCCTCATAGTGATGCAACCAAAGGACCCTAACTGAGACAGAGTGTTGAGGGGAGAAAATTTTAAAATGAACTGTTTTATAGTACTTTCAAAGAGATAGGCAAGAGTTTTGCTATACAAAGACTTATTCTGGGGGAAATTTTCCTTATTGTCTATGGAATATTGACATATGACAGTTAGGAAAGATTAACCCAATATGCTTATCAATCCAAATCATTCATAAACATTAGTACAGCTGCTGATGATGGTGGAATTGGTCACAGCAATGGCAACTGATATGTTCAACAGACACAACTCTTGAAATCAAAATGTAAATTTGTTTATGTCTCCCATTGTCACTTTAAAATTTATCCAGTGGAGCCATTGGATGAAAGCCCTAGAAAGACCCATGATTTTCTTGTATTAGATAATAAATAGTCCTATGTCACCCAGTGCCACAAAACAGTCACAACTGAGACTTAAGATGAACAAATAATTCTGCAACCAAAACTCTGAACATGATTTACAGTTAAATCTTCCTTCCTTCCCCAGGTAGGGCCAACTTCCAGCAGGCTACTTGTTGCTTGGTAGGTGGATAGCAGGATCTCTCTTTTCCCCAAGTCTGCTGACAACCTTGTCACCTTAGTCATTAGTGCTGTTTTCCAGCATTTCTTTCCACCTGGATGCACATGGTAGAATTGCACTCTTAGTCCCTGTGTAGCCAGGTGAAACTATCAATAGTTCTGGTCAATAAGCTGCAAGTGGGAATGGGGCATGAGTTATTTACATGATTTAATGATTGATGCAAATCTCTCCAAAATCTCTCTTTCCTTTGGATACAATGAGCAACTACAGTCAAGACAGTGATTCCTCTGGGTCTCTTCTGAGAAGACACTCTGTTCCCACCCTCTCATCTCACTAACTAATAAGGAAAATGTAAATATGGCAAGAAGTAAACTGTTCTTCTACACCAGTGAGATTTTGCAGTTACTGTTACACCAGGATAACCTAAGCTCTCTGACTGGAAATGGAGTGCTGCGATAACGAAACACACACATCCACACACACACATCTAAAGCATGTGGTGCCGGGCTAGGGGCTAGGTGGCAAGCAATGGAGAAACTGATATTGGACTTTGGAAATGGCAATTAAGTTACTGATAACTAGAAACTTATTTACTTAACGAATTTGTAACTTGAAGGAGAGAGGTTGAAAAACAGAACATTATTGATGTGTGTTGGTTGCTGATGGCTGGGTTTGGCAAGTTACTATAGGGACGATATTTGTCAGGAAAGAATTAGCTGGTTTTTCAACAGGAATGAAAAGGAATTAAGAGAGGCCTGAAATTTGGGAACTTTCAGGGTTGAAAGATGCATCTGCTTTTCATCACCTACTAGTAAGAAAATTAAACTAAGAAAGCCTTTGAGCAGTAAATGTTGATTCAAATTTAGCCTTGTAGCAAGAATCAAATCAAAAGCATAGTCATCACAAGCATTATTAAAATCTCCAAATAAAGTTTAATTAGTCTTAGCGAAAATATTCAGTTAAAACTGTGGTGTCCAATTACTTTGAATTGGACAAGATGGCTCAAGGATATGAGACCAATGATGTGGATTTCCCACAGATGTATGAAAAGTTCAAAGTATCTGGAATTAATTCTTGAGACAGGAAGAATCAGGGGTGGGAGAAAGCTAGAAATGCAGCAAATCTAAGAGAGATATATCTAGAATAGAATGGAAGATGTGACTGCTGCAACATAGAGATGACTGGAGCCACATGGAATAGATTCTCATCACTAGAAGTTTCCTAAGTCATTTAGAGAGTGCTACTGCCAAAAGAACAATCAGTTTGATCTAAAAGAAACTGTGAATATTCAAGACTTAAAATGGCCTGTGTCCCCCACCATGCTGAGAAATCTTCTTAACTCCAAGAAGAATGTATTGTCCAATGCATATTTCAGATGTTGGCAGAGGTTACTGGAAAAGGAATAGAGAGAGGCTCTACTAGGGGCCACAGAGAACAAGAGAGGTACTTGGTACTTGGTAGGGAGGCAGGGGAACAAAATCAGACCCTAAGCCATTCCCCAACATCAGGATGGGGAGCCTTTAAAACATCTGTTTTTAAATTTGCTGTAGATCAGAACTTTCCAAATGTGATTGTTTACGTGGTTATTCTGTCCCCATTCCCCTGTTGTATTTTGGTTGTGTGGATAACTGAAAACCTGTCTTCATTCACCTCCAAGTCAAGAGAAAACACATCAAATCTGATGCACAGACTACTAGTCATCACCCAGGAATCCTAAATTTAAAGTTACATGCCAGAAACGGGTAAGACTTTGAGATGGTATCTGTTCAGAAGGAGGTGGTATATTGTGACTGTGAATGAAAGAATATACAAATTTTCACTTTAGCTAGAAGGGCAGGTTATGGTAGTTGTTAGTGATGTTGATCAAGAATTTTTCCTGCTCAATCTTCAATATATGAAGTAGTATTCCTCTTCTTGGCATGTTGTGATTTAGGCGAGCCATCCAATCTAGTCTCAGACAAATCACGAGTGAAAGTGTTGCCAATCTTGTTCTGGAGAGGATGTGACGTCTTCCTGAGTCTCTTTTAAGTATAATTTGCAATATTCGTGAAGATAGAGCTTCATCAATCTGGGTCCCCAAGTGACTACATTAAAGGTGACTTTTGCCTTGCAAAGAGCATGTGACATAAGTGAGAAATTAAACTTTTTGTTTTAGGCCAATGAGATTAGGATTTGTTTGTTAACGCAACAAAAACTCACCTATTCTAACTGATATGCATGGTTTCTGGCTCCTTGGAAGTGGAACAGAGAAAAGGAAGAGGGAACGGATATCTAAAGTTCCCACTTCACTCTTATCATGACAGCATTTTACAACTGTGGGAATGGCTAGTATTTAAGGCTGCGTTTTTCTCTTGCAGGCATTTTAGTAGAGTCTCAAGAAATTCCCCTGATGGACTCCTCTTACCCTACCCTTTTGCTTTGGCTGGCCGCTTTGGCTGGCTGCTCACATCTACTTCAGGTTTTCTCTAGATCCACCTATCACAGACTCGCTATGGGGGACCCTGCACACTCTGGTAGAGGCCATTTTGGATAAGATCCCTTCTAATACACACCTATATTCCTAGTGGGTACTGCACAACTGATTCCTGGAGATGTTGCATCTTTATCCACCATGAGCAGGTTGGTCACTGGCTTCCAGAGATAGCAGTAGCTCTCTGTACACTGTGGCTTTAGGCTGCCAGCCATTAGATACTTCATACTTGTGTCAGACAACCCAACCAAAGTACTCCCAAATTTCTTCGGGTACATACCAAGCTCTTAGACTTGCCTTCTTGAGTTTAGTGCATGCAAGGGTTGAAATTAGAAGTGAGCATCTCGGCCTATCCCTTAAGGAGGAGTGAGTGAGACTCAAGGCACTTCAGGACTATATCCAAAAAAAAATCTCTTCACAAATCTCCCTTTCCTTGGCCCTTTTATCTTCTCCTTGTGAATTTTAGAGCTGTCCAAGGAGTATTCCTTTATATCCTTTGAAAACGTGCGTTTCAATCTGGTACTTCCCTATGGGATTTTTATCTATTATAATTTGACATCTAAGTTGAAATTTAAAATCTAACATGCTCTCACATAATAATAGCATTTCTCATTTACTGGTCACTTGGAATGTGCTAATAACTGCACCAAACACTTTAACTTTATATCTGTTATCTCTTTTAAGCCTCATAGGATCTTTATGAAGCTGGCTTATTATTCTAACTTTTTGATGAGAACCCTGAGGCTTGGAGAGTTTTAATATTCAAGTGCTGTGTGTTTTGTTTTGTTTTAACCTCTATGCTACATTAACTGCCATTAAGTGGTATGTATATTAGTTACTAGAAAGAAATATAGGAAAACAATTTGCCTCATTCCTATATGGTTTCCCATATATTTTGGCACGTTTTAGATATGATTTTACAGAGAAAAAGGATAAGCTTCACCTTAAATTGTCTAAAGTGCTATGTTTAACTTTATTTTACAAACTTTTAAACATGAATGCTGTACGGGTGATGATGTATCAGTATACTTCATTTTCCCTTTTTCTTGTAATCTTGCAAAATGAAAGGTATGATACATCCACACTGAGAGATATCTATTTCAATAGTAAATGTGTGGTATCACTCACAAATTTTATGGCAATAGATTTTTTTTTAAAGTATACTATAGTATTCTCTATGCTTTCTCAATTATGAGAATAGCTTGAAAGTTTCACATTTCAAGAGGGTTTCCCTACAGCTTTCTCTCTGACACCACCCACCGTTCCTTTGCCTCTACAGTTCTTTCTAAGCTTGTTCTGTTCATTCTCTTCTTACAATCCTTTACTGTTAGTCAAGAGGCTGACTTATGGCACCTGTCACCCCAAACCATGCTTGAGAGCAGCATAATAAGGGATTTCACAGGATTAAAGTTCCCTCTTGAATATGTGACTATATACACCCTGATATTAATTGTTTATTTTGTTGTTAGTATGACTACAGACTAGCTGGGGCTTCTTTGCTGAATTTGTTCATCAAGCACGTGCCAACTGACACCTGAAAGTGCTCTGAACGTTATAAACGTGTACCTTTAAGACTTCAGTTGCCACTGAGCCTTGCAATGAACAATCATGCCCATTTCCTCATACACAGGACCTCAGCTGAGCCAGGCTGAAGCTGCAAGTCCTGCCTTTGAATCTGGCAAATAAGTGATAAACATCTGGCCTCCTTCCTATGAAAGCTACTTTAAAATGAATTTGTTTGGATCTATTATATTTTAAGTAGGGCTCTTTCTTGTTTGTTTTTTCATTTGCCTGTTGATTTTAAGTAAGTGTTTTAAGTGAGAACTTCTCTGTTCTTCCCTATGTTACCCTTAGGATCTGTACACTCCAACAACGCACTTTAAAAGAACTTAGTGGATTCAAAAGCTATGCCTATATTTATACCTGGTTATTTTCATTACAAAAAGTTGAGTTCAATTAAATGAGATTTTTTTCTGAACGATGCATGGATATATGGCACAAAAATCACAAATCACATTTGCATTTCATTTTTAAATTAGTTGTTTCATTTTTTGAAGAGACATTCAAGGTCACAGCCCTAGGAAAGGTTTTCAATATGTGACTGTGCTTCCATCTGTGCCTTGGAGACCATAGAAAATGATCTTATCTCAGACTTCAATTTAAATAACATTCTGAGCACTCCACCCTGTCTTCCCTAAACCAGGATGCTGAGGGCCAAGTATCTCTCATTTAATTTTAAGTAGATTGCTTTCAAGTTTATAGATGAACTGAGAAAAATTTTTAATTCAATTCTTTAAAAAAAAAAACCACACATAAGGGTAATGTGCAGAGGAAGTATGCAAAACACATACTTGGAATTTATGGTTATTCAGAATGAAGGAAAGAAAGGAGATTTTACAGATATGCAGAGAGAAACAATTCAGAATTGCAGTGGGCTGGTGGAGGCTAGTGTCAGGGAAAGAAGAAAAGTTGAAAGAGAAGAAAAAAGTTCAAAACATCCTTCTCATCTTCAGAGAAGGGTGCCTTGCATAAAACACTGTTATGAGCACTAATATGTTATCAAAGCAGGTTAGCTTAATTTAAGAACAGGAGCATTCCATGACCTACTAACCTTTATGATGTTGTTCAAAGGAGCCAACTCTTGTCCCAAAAAAGAGAGGACTTTTTTTCTGTATGATTACCACATTACGTAGAAGATTTTCTGGAATTCATTGAAAATTTCAAATCTTTGTAAACTTTAAGCCATCAAAATATTTACTTAAAAGCTATAGATGATGTTTCCTTTGCATTTTCTAATTGAGATTCTCTTTCTGTGAAAAAGAACATACAGTGCCACCCTTGGAAAGCCTGAATGTTGGTACAGACGCTCCATGAGAGGCTTACAAGGGTCTACGTTTTAGAGGCAGTGACTCTAAACCACGACAGTGATTTGTATTAGAATAAAAAAGTCAGAGGCCAATGAGCACACTGGGAGGGAAAAAGAAATAGCAAGGATGATTAGCCACAAAATAGGAATAATAATCTATCCTGGGGTCCAAAATCCTGGAAAAAGAATAGGGGTATTTCAAGCAGTGAAATCCTGTAGGCTTTTAGTAATAACATGTTTACCTAGGATCTATCGTATCAGATCTACAAAGAGAATAGCAATAAAAACAGCATTATTTCTTCTTTATATGTATACACGGAGTTGACAGTGCAATTTGGCGGTACTAGCTGTTTACATTTTCTTCTTCCAAAAGAAATGTGTTTCTGAAATGCAATGTTTGTCCCTGACCAAATTTTTCAAAATAGTTTTGAACAAAACACTAAAAACTGACTGCCATCATTGCTCACATTTTAGGAACATGGTTTAGTACATTGAAAAGGATGGAGTGGAACGAAAGATAGACCAAAGACAAAATGGTTCCCCAACTTAAAAGAGTATACAAAATTGCTTTGAAATTGCATTGCTTATTATCAAGGAACGTTGTGGACTTATCAGAAAGATCCCATGTATGGAATCTGTGCATATATGTGGATTGGGGGATTCTGTGTTCATTACAGCAAGCCATTAAACACGAGCTACAACAAAGCCATCTGTCCTACTGGATCTCCTCATACCAGAAAAATTAATGGTAGAAATATTAGACTTAAAACACTGCAGTTACTAGAGAAGATTAAGTTCATGTGATAGGAAAACATAAAATATAAAAATATAAAATATTATTCATTCATTCAACATATATGCATTAGAGCTTCCTACCAGGCACTATTTTAGACACTGGGAGGTCAGCAGTGAACGAAATAGACAAACACCCCTTCCCTGAAGGGCGTACAGGCTATTGGAGGAGAGAGACAATAAACAGGATAAATAAGTAAAATATAGATTTTTAGATAGTGATAAACCCTAAGGAGAAGGGGAATAGGAAATGAGTTTGGAGAACAGGGGTTTAAAATGTTAAATAGAGTGATCTGAGGAGGCGCTACTGAGTAAAGACTTGAAGGAAGTGGGAATGGAAGTCATGCAGATGTGGGGAGGAGCATTTCAGATGATGGGAAGAGCCAACCTAAAGCGAGGAGGCCAGGTTGGCTGGGACAGAGTGAGCACAGGAGAGAGCACTAGGAGGTGAGGTAAGAGGCAATGGTCAGCTGCACATGTGTGACCTTAGAGGTCTTCATAAGGACTTTTCTATTAGTGTGAGGGTTTTCAGCAGAGGAGTGACACTCCAGCTGCTGTGTTGAGAGTAAGTAGCGGGAGGGAAAGAGAAGGGGAGGGGAGACTAGTTGGGAAGTGTCCCCGATAGCTTCCTTCTGTCCCTCCGGATGTACTCTCCACCCTCTTCACCCTTTTCTCTGCTCTGGGAAGCTGATCTGTGTACACTATATCAGCCAAGCTCCCAGGAAAACCTGGGAGGAGATCAGAGAGAGGAAGGTGGGTTAGGTCAGGTATTTCCTTGTTTTTATCCCCGAGTTTGCCTATGGCTGGTTATATTACTCAATGAAAGGTCACTGATCCTTTAAAATTTGCTAAATTTACGGGACCCTCTAAACTTCTGGGTTCTTCTTGTTCTCCTCATTTGCATTAGTTTCCTAGGGCTGCAGTAACAAAGTATCACAAACTGAGTGACTTAAATAAGAGAATTTATTGTCTCACAGTTCAGAGGCCAGAAGTCTAAAATCAAGGTGTTAGCAGGGTTAGTCTTATCTGAGGGCTGTAAAGGAAAATCTGTTCCATACCTCTGTCCTAGTTTCTTGTGCCCTCAGGTGTTCCTTGATTTACAAGTGGTATATCTTTACATTGTCTTCATTCTGGACACATCAACTGTGGGTCCAAATTTCCCCTTTTTATAATGATATCAGTCACATTGGAGTAGAGCCCACCCTAATGACCTCATCGTAACTTAATCATCTGCAACGACCCTATTCCAAATAAGGTCACAGAAATAGGTAATGGAGGTTAGGACTTCAACATCTTTTGGGGGGACATGACTCTACCCATAACATTATTCTTTTAGGCTCAAGAATGAAAATAACCTAGCTGCCACTAGCTCTGGTTCTGTTGTTGGTTTTTTTAATATTTACACTTTTGTAAAACTTCTTTGTAAATAAACTCCTTAATTATCATATATGAGTATGTCATTTGTTCACCGTTGGGAGCCTAATTATACAAAAGTCTATAGGATAAGAGAAACAATGGTAGCTTGTACCACAATGCTGGCAATAGCAGTAATGAGCTGTGGTCACCAATCTGGATATAATTTTGAGATGAGGCAACAGCATTTGCTAAAGAACTGAATATGGGAAATGACAGAAAGAGATAAGTCCACGACTTTTGACCTGAGTAACTGAAGAATGATGTTACCATTTCCTGAGATGAAGAAGGCTGTGAGAAAAGCAAGTAGAAGTGAAGCATGATTTCAGGAACTCAGTTTTGAATATGTGAATTTTGAGGCCCCCATTAGACAACTAAGAGGATGAGGCTTGGCTTTATGCATTTGGAGTCTAGGAAGAGGTCTGTCAAGACCCATTTGGGAATCATCAGTGTATGGACAGCATTTAAAGGCATGAGGCAGACTGAAAATCAGAAAATGATGAAGTGTAGACAAAAAAGAGATCCAAAGGTCTAACTCTCAGAACTCTAAAGTTTACAGAGAAATGAGTAGCAACCAACAAGTTTGACTAAGAAGGAGCATCCACAAAAGTAGAAGGAAAATCAGGTGATTTGGGCGTCAGAAGGGAAGCAGAAAGATTTTTCCAGGAAAAAAGTGTTCAGCTCTGTCAAACACAGTTTGCCGATCAGGTAAGATGAGTACTGAGAACTGACCCTTGGATTTAATTAAAATTTATAAAAATAAGTCAGAGCTAGAGATAAGTAGCACAGGTGCAGTCTTGTGCACAGCTTGGGGCCCAGGCTAGACTACTGGAAAGTCCTGGAACTATGTGAGAAGGGCTAAAACAACTGTGTCACCTCCCTTTTACAAAGGATATCTGCCTTTGTAGAGTTTATCTTACGTCATTTTAAAACTTAATATTAATTTTAACTTGACAGTGATTTATCCTAGGAGTGGAACTGGCTGGAAGGAAGTTTAATTTTGTTACTTTACAAAGGTCTATATTGTCAGGATGTTTTATAAGGAACTTGTGTTATATTTGTAATTAAAAATTAAAAAAAAAATTCAAAAGTTACGTGGGGGGGGGTATTGATTTCCAGTTTGAGGAGTTTGGCTGACCCACTCTAAGGTGGAACTGCTGAAAACTATTTTTATAAAACAACCATTTAAAGCCTCTGGAAAGGGTCCTAAGGGCAAAAAGAAAATGCAGATATATCTAGTCAAGAAAATCTATGAAAATGTGCTAAGAAAAGTGAGACTCTGGTATTTGAATTAAGACCTCTGCCTCCCTCCACTCTCCCAGCACAGCGAAGCAGAGACTCCACTCCAGATGGCTGCAGCCCAGGACACAGGGCTTCCACTCTGCCCAGCTGCCAGCCCAGGACTCTTCCGGGGAGAAGCAAAGCTTCGACTTTTCTCATCTTGCCCCCAGCTGCCTGCTGTTGAGGCTAACGCCTGGGCAAAACGGGTTGGGAATAGTGTGTTTAAACACATTGTTCTCATGAAAAACAACCTATTTCACCTTAGGGTTGTGAAAAATTATTTTTTTCTGCTCCTTTCCCCAAAAGATAGACTGTTGCATTCTCATAATGGAATTCACAAGTACAAAAGGCTCAGCTAGACAGTTGACTTGAACAAGAACATGTTCTCATGTATGAATAATGTACGGTTAATGTGATTTGGTAGCATATATCTTTTATATGAAAATGTTACTATGACTACTTCAGAAATAGTGTAAATGTGAAATTCATTTTTAAAAACACAAAGTACCTGTCTCCTCCAGAAAATCAATCAGTATAACAGATTTAAGGCAAAATTCAAACTACATTTCTGAGCCGTTTTTTCCTGTCTCCCAAATATTACCCAGGCTCTTCCTATTATAACCCTCCTATCTGTTCCCGATTACTTTTATCAATGTTACAGTATATTAGAAAGGACTTTCTCTTGGGAATTCTCTTCATCTTTCATTCACATCTTTCCCCACTTCCTATTTCTTCCTAACACACTTTTCAACTTCACTAAAACACATTTGCTTTTTATTTTCACATGATTCTCTAAACACATAATTAATCATTCAAATTTTCAATTCTTTATAGAAATATAGTTGGACAATCAGCTGAACTGCCAAGATTTAGGTAATAATACACTCTTTAGGGCATTTCAATGTGAAATGGAGATAGCAGTATGTATAGGCTACAAGACTTGTCATTAAATGTTTCATATTACTTAGAAATATATTATGCCATGGCCTATGATGTAGATAGAAGATACTAATTCAACAAATCCTTATTGAGCATCTACTGTGCTGGGCCACAGGCATATATATTTGAGTAAGATAGGTATAGTCCCTGCTCTCTTAGAGTACTGAAAATATTTTTTAGTCATTCACATGTATTGAAGTGGGAGGACCCGGGACGGTAAGTGCATTATTGATTCAAGGTTACTCCACTACTGGTGTGGAGCTTACACAGTCTCCCTCATTCCAAACATAGTCTTCAAATAATTCTCTGTTGCCCTATTTTACTGGATTATCTCCACCTGCACAGATAGACAAACCAGGACAGTCTGAAATGAAGAACTGTTGTTCGTAGGGTATGGCTGAAAAATCAGTTAAGATTAATTACTAACAGGGAGAAAGGAAAGGCTTTGGAGTACAAAAACAAAGCACTTTAGTTTGAATATGTTTCCCCACTAACGAGCTTTGAGGCACTAAGTGATTTAACCTCTCAGCTCTGTTTCCTCACCTATAAGAAGCAGGAGCAGCCATATGCACTGCAGAGGTTATTGCGGGCAACAACATAATATACTGAAAGAACCTAGAGTCAATGTGTAAGGGATATTAGTAAATCTGTTGCACATAAAAAAATATACTTACGGAAGGCTTCAGTCACTGTTTTCTCCTTATCTGCTCTAATGGAACGGTGGTAGAGAGAGAAATGGGCCGACAAAGATGTCCGCATCCTAGTTCCTTGAACCTGTGAATATGTTACCTTACTTGGCAAAAAGAACTTTGCAGATGTGGTTAATTTAAGGATCTAGAAATGGGGAGACTAGCCAAATTATCCAGGTGGGCCCAAAATAATCACAAGGGTCCTTATTAGAGGGAAGCAAAAAGGTCAAAGTCAGAATAAGGAGATGGGGGCCAGTCTGGTGGCACAGCGGTTAAGTTCGCACGTTCCGCTTCAGCGGCCTGGGGTTCGCAGGTTTGGATCCCTAGTGTGGACATTGGCAAAAGCCATGCTGTGGTAGGCATCCCACATATAAAGTAAAGGAAGATGGGCATGGATGTTAGCTCAGGGCCAGTCTTGCTCAGCAAAAAAGAGGAGGATTGGCAGTAGTTAGTTCACAGATAATCTTCCTCAAAAAAAAAAAAAAAAAGAAAAAGAATAAGGAGATGGGAGTGAGGGAAGCTGACATTAGAGTGATGTCATTGCTGGAAGATTGTCTTGAGCCAAGGAATATAGACAGCTTCTAGAATCAAAGATGTTCTCGCAGAGCCTCCAGAAAGAAAGTAGCTCTACCCACATTTTGATTTTAGTCTATAAGACCCAGTTTTAGACTTCTGACCACCAGAATTGTAAGATAACAAATTTGTATTGTTTTAAGCCACTAAGCTTGTGGAAATTTGTTATAGCAGCTTAGGAAACTAATGCAGGAACCTACTGTTAAAATAACCAAATAAAGCATTAAGGAGAGCCAAATTCTGGCTCAGTGTTGAAAAAAGCAAAGAGTCTATAAAAAGCTTGGAAGAGACACTCCCAGGCAAAGAGACTCTGAGTTTGTTATCTCTCAATCAAAAATTTCTTCTAGCCATCCTCTTACTTTCATTTAATTGTACTTGGGTATCATGGGATTTCATAAAGACTTTTATTTAGAGTAAATGTTCATATTTATTGATATTTACTCTATTTTAGGCACAGTGTGGTGACATGGTATGGTATAGTATTTATTACTCTCAATGAGATAAGGCAGTATGGACTAAATATTATTTTTTTATCTTTACAGATGGAGAAATTCAGCCACGGGAAAAAACCCTGCCTAACATCATACACCTGGTGACACAGCACAGATTCAAGCTAACAGAGAATCAGACTGGACAGCCATCCTTCTCACATTTACCATTGCAAAACTGTAACTATCAATCATAACTTGGTGAGAATGACCATGTCTGATTGCTTTTAGATAACAGCTAGTAGAATGGTATTTTGGTACAGGAAAAGTTAATACATTTGACGTACAGCTAGTAGGTTAGCTTTGATAAATTATACCACTGAGGATTCTGAAAAGTTGTGAAAACAGACATTAAGATGCAGTTAAAAGGGAGGACTAAAATGAAGGTAAGTATGTGTTAAAAAACAAACTTTTAGGGGGCTGGCCCCGTGGCCAAGTGGTCAAGTTCTCACACTCCACTGCAGGTGGCCCAGTGTTTCATTGGTTCGAATCCTGGGCGCGGACATGGCACTGCTCATCAAACCACGCTGAGGCAGCGTCCCACATGCCACAACTAGAAGGACCCACAACAAAGAATATACAACTATGTACTGGGGGACTTTGGGGTGAAAAAGGAGAAAAATAAAATCTTTAAAAAGAAAAACAAAAAAACTTTTATTTTCCTTTTAAATTTTTCCAAGATTGGCCCCACAAGTAGCACAGGAAACTATTCCTCTTTTACATCAAATCCACTGGCCTTAGGTCTCAAATTCCAAGCCTTTATCACCATTACTGTATATTGACCACATATTTTATTTTTAGAAATTGTGATCTGGTTTAAGACCAAATGGTCATTTATAACACTATTTTTATGGAAAAAAGTATTCCAAGTTCCAAAGAGCCAACTGACTAATGAGCTTTTGCATGACAACTAGTTTAGGGGCTTTAGAGATTGCCTGTGGGACTATTGGGCAAGTGGAACAGAACATAAAGTTAATCAGCTAAAAATATGCATGACTTGGTGAGCCTTGAGTTATTTGAAAAAAAGAAATTGTTGTCTTCCTAGCCACAATCCTCAGATGAAGCTTAATCACTTTGTCTCTACTTTCATTCTCAAAATTTAGCATACCACTTTTGAATACACAAGTATTGAAATTGTCACACAATATGACCCCTTTCCAGACACTCCATGAAGAATCACCTGGTGGGAATTTTTTTCTTTCTTTCTTTTTTTTTTCGCTTGAGGAAGATTAGCCCTGAGCTAACATCTGTGCCAATCTTCCTCCACTTTATAACTGGGTCACCCCCACAGCGTGGCTGATGAGAGGTGTAGGTCCATGCCTGGGATCCAAACACGTGACCCTGGACCACCAAAGTGTAGTGCACCAAAATTAACCACTATACCATGAGTGTATTATTTTTAATTTTTAAGTGAATTGTTTAAACTTGTTTTCTTCATAGCATGACAAACATGTTTATTAGATTTGCTACAATAAGCATTTAAAAACTGCTACTTTGTCTTTTGAATTATACTAACTCTACCTCCAAATTTTCCAGCCAGGTACTCTGGGTTTTATTTAAATGTCTTTTCTCAGAGCTGGCCCCGTGGCCAAGTGGTTAAGTTCGCAAGCTCTGCTTCGGCGACCCCAGGGTTCGGATCCTGGGCGTGGACATGGCACCACTAATTAGGCCATGTTGAGGCAGCGTCCCACACACCACAACTAGAAGGACCCACAATTAAAATAAACAACTATGTTCTGGGGGGATTTGGGGAGAAAAAAAAGCAGGAAAATAAAAAGAAGATTGGCAACAGTTGTTAGCTCAGGTATCAATCTTGAAAATAGATAAACAAATATCTTTTCTAGGCCACTGATTTTGATTTTCTTGAAACCGTCTACTTGAGACAGCAATCTTCTATTTTCCAAGTGGGAAATTTTAATTGATACATATAAAGCAATCATTATCTCAGAATTCAACCCACGTCTTCAAAAGGGTACTTTTACATTTGAACTACTTCCAACACCACAAAGGTAGCAAAAATGTCTGTCACACTTCAAAATAACATGAGTAGTGCATTCCTATCACATTTCAGAGTATGTATAGCAGTGTAGAATCTGGTTTCTAACAGTGTCTTAGAGCCCATACTTTCCTAATTGACGTTGATTTTCTAGATTATTTGTATATGATATCCAATTATAAGTTATTACAAGACTGCTCTCTGGTTTCATAGACATTTACTTTGATTGTTTTTATCTCATAATGCTGATGGAGCCCTGTGTAAAGATTGCTAAACCAATTATATTGTCAGGAATGATGACAGTTAACAACGGCCTGGGTCCTGTTTGCACATGGCACCTCCTGCTAAAGAAACAGTTTGACTCAAAAAATAATTAAAATCTGTCACTGCATCATAAAGGGAGAAATAAAGTTACTTTCCAAGTAAACATATTCTCAAGAGAACCAGATGACATTAGTGAAGCTGGCAGAGTAAGAATCTCCAAAAACTTCCTTCTACATATAAGTAATTAGAGATGCACCCAAAATTGTCAGAATCAACATTTTAAGTACTCTGGAAATGAGCCAAAGACTTGTTATAATTCTTGGACTGTTTATTCAAGAAATACAGCTGAATCTCAGTAAGAATAGTGAACTATGGCATCTTAACTTGTCCTAATTACTATCCCAATACCTTATCTTGGTGATAGCCTTGAAAACCACTAGGCTGCAGTCACAGTGAAGACCAGCAAAGTGGCAGCCAACACAGCGGCAGAACAGTGTTGGAGCTCTTCCAAAGCTCCATTTCCAGAGAACTGTCAGCATTTGACCTGTCTGGTGATCCCCTAGAAGACCTCACTTGCAAAACTGTTTTTATTTGACCTCACTCGGAGCTTATCCAATATGAAAAGCCTTTCTCCTGGGGTATGTTGAAAAAATTACAGGTAATTGTTTAACTTTGCAGCTCCCTGGTGTAGTTGACAAGAATTGGGACAAACAAAAGACTAACCAACAGCCTTAAAAGGAAAACCTATAGAATGAGATGTCCATAGGGTTTTTGAAAAGTTCCCACATATTCCTGGATATCTCGAAGGCCATGTGCATTCACAGAGTTGTGCACATGCCAAGGATGCTGCACATGCTCAGGAAAGAAGTGAGAAGATCCTAATATCTCACCTCTGGATGACCTTGAGGCTCTGTTCCAGCAGTAAGTGAAGGTTAAGGCAGAGATTTTAACTGCCTAAGAGGGTGTTGAAAACATGCCACACGGGGCCACTCTCAGCAAAGACAGAGACAATTATCTGTTTCAGGTGTTTAATAAATTCTCTCTTCAAACATTAGCTGACCACTAAGCTAAATGAGCAGAGGCTCCAGTGATATATATGCATATATCATGTACACCACACACGATATACATGTATATATACCAATAGACATACCTATTGGTTCTGTGGTTCTAGTTCTCTGCAGAATGCTGACCAATACACTGTGGCATAATCTATACAATGGAAAATTATTCACCCAAAAAGGAATGAAGCACTTACACATGTTACAATATGAGTAAATCTTGAACACATTATGCTAAGTCAAAGAAATCAGACACAATAGGCCACATTTTCAATAGATTTAATTTGATTCGAAGGCCATACGATCCAATTAATGAAATGTCCAGAATGGGAAAATTCATAGAGACAGAAAGTAGATTAGTGGTTGCCAGGGTTTGTGGGGAACTGGGAATGGGGAGTGCTGACAATGGCTATTTGGAGCTTCGTTTTGGAGTGAAAAATCATCAGGAATTAAATAGTGGTAATGGTGCATAACCTTGTGCATATACTAAAAAGCACTGAACTGTAAACTTGAGTGAATTCTATGGTATCTGTATTATAGCTCTATAGAAAAAGAAAATAAATTATAAATAAATGTTAAAAATTGATTTAAAATTAAAAAGAGAGAGAACCTGCTGGATTCATAGGAAACAGCAGTATGGACTTGGTTCCAAATGCTTTAAGAAGGTTCCTAAAGTATCTATGGATTTGAATGAGAAGGAATGTCATAGGCATGCTGTTTTAATCAATGTAGTAGATCTCAGTTGTCTCACAAGTTTTTCCCATTAAAAACTACCAAAATAGTTCCTGAGAAACCAAACCTAAGAAGATTTTATTTTATTAATTTATTAATTTATTTTATTAAATTAAGTGTCACATGTACTTAATATGTCTACTAGGAAAAATAAACCAGCGCCTAGAAATGCTTTAACAGTGGTCTTCACCTATGTATACAAAGTGGTAGGAAATGAAGCAAATTTCTGTTTCTGCTCCCAAGCCAGGAGGCAAATGGTTGTTTCTAAGCTGTTAAATTTATATATATATATATAATGAGACTGACAGCATCTAAGCTGATCTAGATATATCAATTACTACACATTAACACATAGTTGAAGAAGATTTCTTCATCTTCAAACTCTGAGGGGAAAAACCACAGCTGACATATAGACTTTCATTTCTTCCTTCCCAGAGTGATTTGCGGCCTGTCATACTTAAGGCAGGTTGGAAGAGAAGATTGACATCCCAACAGTCTCCTTATCTCTATTTGAGAGGACACAACTGCCTGGGGTTTTCTGAATTCATATGTCATAAATGCTGCAAGATTACTGAGAAATAGGTGCTGAAAATTGCAAGTAATTATGAGCAATATAGACACAACCTTCTCTGATCAATTACTCCTTATAGAAAAAGAAATTCTTCAAAGTGGATCAAATAATTGTTAGACCCCACTAGAATTGATCCCTCTTTCCTTGGACTTATATTACATTTTCTGTGTACCTCTGAAAAGCAAGTCCTCACAAAGAAAAAACAAAGCCATTTGTGTTTTATTTTACCTTGTGTAGAAGATCTCCTTATATGTGTTATATTTCTTAATAAATTTTAGTTTCCTTGAGAGTAGGTAACATGCTATTTTTAACTTACCCTGTGGATAGATCTGCAGACCGGTATTCAATAATTCTTTATTGAAACAACAAATGAGCAAATGGAAGTCTAGTCACTGGTCATGTTGAAAGACAATCTAAGTCTCTGAGGATCCAAAAGAGCCTCCATAGTTTTCTGATTAATACATTTATACTCAGATATTTTTTAAGTCTGATGTGCGGAACTTAATGATAGGTGTCAACTAGTTGTCTTGGGCAAATGTCATTAAATTATTACATTTTCTGAAATATACATTTTAAGTTTTGTAGATCAGTGATCTCTACAGTAGAATTTCACTTTATGTAGATTGCTTGAAGAACTGAAAACTCTGTTCAAAGGTGCATGCAATTACCCAGCAGCGCCTTTACTAAAGCAGGCGTGGAGCCAGGAGTTCCCGTGTCAGAGTCAGGCAGGTCTCCTCTGCTTCTTCCTCAGTCATAGGGTTGGAGCAGAACACACGCTGCCCAGTTAGAGAGGACATTTCCCAGCCTCCTCTGAAAACGCTAATAAACTGATTACCATGTCAAGACACTTTACAACTGACTTCTCATAGAACCGATGTATTTTAAGAAGCAAGAGAAGTGATTTAACAAGCATCTTTCTCATTTCAGAGGCAAATTTGCAACTTCCACAGGGAATGCCGTTCCTTTCAATTTAATCTTTGCCACCTAATATTATTTTTCACCTTAATAGTCTAATATTTGAAATTTCTGTTTCACATTCAAAATAATAATGGAAAATCATAATACTATGTAGAGTTTTTAAAAAGTCCCTTATGCTTCTGAGGGGTTTTATGTAAAGCAAGTTTATATTTAGAATTTAGAATAGCAGCAGTCCATTACTGTTGGTTAATTGAATGTGCTTGTTATTTGACATATAAAGAAATGTGAATGACCAATATTCAAGAATGTAGAATAAAATAAGAGAAAGTTGGTATGACATAATGTCACTTATTATTTTTCTTATGTATAAATATGTGTGTATATATTATGTGTGTATATATGCATATATATTCTGAGATATTCTAGTCATTGTAAAAATATAATATTTAGTTCATTTTCTTTAAATGTGTCTTAAACAACAATATAACTTATCCAAGGTGCAGCATTATAGTCTGATTCTACAGTTAATGTTACCTGAAATTTTACTACTCTTAAAGAAAAGCTTCAGTGACAAGGAGAAAACAAAAATTGCTTAATTGCTATAGCAGCTATTGTACTTTTGAATAAAAATGGTAAAACTACTTTTAAAAAAGCAAGTATTTAGGGTGGTTTTTCTTTCCATTTTAATACCCATTAGAGAAAAAAAAAAGCTCACATCTGGACTTGTGCTTCTTTTGAGGCCATTTTGTGCCTCTTCTCAGCTCTTTCCTATCCTCATGATGGATAGCAGAAAAATCTAAGAAGGCTGAATAATCTGGAGGAACGATTTTTTTTTCTTTTTTTGTGAGGAAGATTGGCCCTGAGCTAAGATCCATTACCAATTTTCCTCTTTTTGCTTGAGGAAGATTGTCCTTGAGCTAACATCTGTGCAATCCTCCTCTATTTTCTATGTGGGACACCTCCACAGCATGATTTGATGAGCAGTATACAGGTCCACATCTGGATCTGAACACACAACCTCAGGCTGCTGAAGCAGAGCACACAAACTGAACGACCATGCCACCAGGCTGGCCCCTAGAGGAACATTTCTTAAATTTATTTTTTGGTATGTGTGCATATGTGTAATTTCATTTTTTGCCAAAGTCAAAAAAATGAAGAGCAATATTTTCTAGATGGAAGGTATATGCAGTGCCTCAAGTACTAAAAGTAACCAGTACATCACCAAAATTTATATATATTGCATGCTTCCCAGGTGCCAGGATTGCTCTAACTGGTTTACGAGTATTAAGTCATATCACTTTCACAGTGACCATATGAGTGAAATAGTACTGAGACATTATTTTCCCTTTTCACATCTGCACATTCTTCTTTTGTACTATAAAAGCAGTTTTCCTCTAGTTACTCTAAGACTTTCTCCCCAGTGACCTTGGTGTTTGCACATGAAGTGTAGAAAATGTGGAATAACCAGGCAGTTGAGTTCTCTGGTTGTCTTTCTGTCTCTCCATCTCTCTCTGTCTCTGTTGCTCTCTCTTTCCTGTGTTTGATAGAAGCAGCAAAGCACTCAGGAGTAAGGAAACCCTGAGTATGTCCTAGATTCCTGACCTATTCCTTCCTCTTTGGAGGAAGCCTCCAAAGACAAGATACGGAGATTCTTCTTAATAAAAGGAATATTACAATAATAAGTGAGTATTAAGAAATAGGAGAGATGTAGCTGCATTTATACTACAAGCTAGTGAAAACATTATACTGGTAATTTTAGTTATTTATAAATGAAGAGTTAATCAAAAGAGGGGCCAATCCCCTGCATGAACAATGAAAGTAGTTACAACACAGTATGGTCTTAAAGACATCACTGGAGGTCTCATCTACAAAATTAGTTACGAGTGGAATATTATAGGCTCCAGAGATCCAGCATTCAAGAGCCATTTCCTATGTGAAGCATAGTATTCTAATTAATATATAAGTAGCATTTACTGATTGACAATACCAATGATATAGCAATCATTTTCGTACTATTTCCACTCTGAGACCTTCAACTCATTTAACCTAAAATAATAAATAACATAAAAAGACTGACACAATATAGAGACATGACTATTTTCTTCATTTACAGAAATGAAGACCTAGCTTTATGAATGTTCAGACTACAAAACTACAGTTTTGTTCCAATCTTTGTTAGGCCTCACGCATTCTAGTTCAGAGCCTGTAAGTACTATCTCAACTTTCTGATCTCTTGTCAATCTCCAACCTCTTCTCTCCATTTTTACTTGCAATCTCCATTAAACTGATCAAGATTATTTCTTGTGTATTCAGATATTTATCCTCATCTATATTTGAACTTTTTCTATTTTTTGGCTCATCTATCCCTGTGATCTCAGAGTGAGAGGCAACCTCTTTCTCCTCTCTAAAACTCACTCCTCTACTAGTACACTTTATTACATTCTCTCCCAATTCTTGAGGAATATTATTTCAAAATATGTCCTCTTTAGCATTTTCAATGACAATTCTGTCTCATTTTCATATTATTCTAATCCAGATAGGAAGGAGCTTTTTGTTTAATATTATGAAACACCAGTTATGTCAAAACACACACACACACAAACATGATCCTCTGCTATCGTTACTTCTGATTGCTATCCCATTATTCGTCCCTTGTTTCCCAGTTAAAATTCTTACAAAACAGTATCTATATACTGCCCCTGAGTTTTCATTCATCTCTTCAAGCTTCCATCATCACTCCACAAAAATTATTGTGAGGTCAACGAAAATCTCCTTGATACAAAGTTCATTGATTTTTTTCAGTCCTTGTCTTGTAGCCACTCAACAGTTAGCACTCTCCTTGAACTCTGCACTACAGTTTTAACTGTTGATGACTTCCTCCTCCCCAATGTTGTCATCTCCTTTATCTGTAAAGACATAGTAATCTTGTATTTCTCCTTTCTTTTCTCATTCCACTTAGCCTCTTTCAGTTTCTTCTATCTCATTTCCTTTAAATATGTTCATCTCCTTTAACTCAAATTAAGGACTTCTAGGGTTGTTTGCTTACACTGACTTTATAGAAATGCCCATTTCTTTACTCTAAAGAGTTAGAAAGTTAAGACATGGCTTCTGCATGGATTCTATATGTTTATTTCTTCTAACAACAACTTCAGGAACACCTATTTCTTGAAGTCCATCTAACTTCCTCAGCCCATATGTTCCTGTAGGAGTCTGTTTCATATAGGACAACATGCACCTCAACACCATTCTTTACTTTTGCCTGCTTGTTGTTTTGTGGTTACCTTTTCTGGTTTTACTGTGATTTTTTTTTTTTTTTTTTGTAAGCACCAATCTCTCTGTTTAGATATCCTTCATAAATACCTAAGAAAACTTTTGGATTTTATTTAACTCTCATAAAAATAATGTGGTATTTTTAGTCTGTTGTATGGTGATTACTCATGAAGAACCTACAGTAACCTAACAATTCTATTTGCATAAGAAATGAAGAAAAGCACACAAAAAATTCAATTTCAAAAATATAAACTATTAACTTTTTTAATACAATTAACTTTTTTTTTAATTTAGGATTTCTTATCCCATTTGCCTTTGAGAAGAAAAACAAAAATCTCTTAACCAAAGCTTAAAATTTCATCCGAAAACGGGAAGGAGAGAAAATATTTTATTTCGATTCTTTGTGTGAAACTAACAGTTTCCATGTCATGAGAAGGCTGCCAATTCTCCAGTACGTAAAGATGCCCTATACTATGAAGGGTTGCCATTTAAAGAACAACCAGGAAGCAATTCAATGAACAGGAATTGTTAAGGATAGGCTTCTTGCTGCATTCCAATCGTGTTCTTTTCAAAACCTGGCTTTATGGATTTTAAAGAAATCCTGAGGGGGCACTCTTTTCCTTTTGTCCCGCTGAAATATCATCATTAAACTCCTCTAAAAATGGTTTCTGATATGATTCTGCTTTCCAGCTGAGGCAACATTTTCTATAAGTAATAACAAAACAGCTGAACTGAGTAAAAGCAAACTGGGCAGAGAAGAATATCAATCCTGATGGGACCAAAGGGAGACCTCTGTTAACTTCTGAACTACCTGAACTTTTCTGAACCAGTTGGTTTTGACTGAAATTGGAAATGCTCTTTTACTTTCGAATCCCTGCCAGAGGGGGCTGCTATGGTAGACTTCTCTATCTATTTTTCTTCTTTTTCAGAGGAATTCAAGACGGGAGATGTCAATGTGTGTGCTTAAGTGTAAAACTGATCATTTTTTAACCACTGGTGGGAAAGTAGTTTGCCAGTGGGGAGCTAAGTGTTGAAATCTGGCATTAATCCAGCAGAGTTGGACCAATAGATCACAGATAACTATACAGTATATGATGGCGAGTTCCCTTGCTTAAAATGAAAAAAAAAAAAAAATGGAGAGTATTGAGAAGTGAGACAGGAGATTTTTCAAAAGGTGCGCTACGCTGCTCTATTGACTTAAACCAGCCACGAGGAAATTTAAAAGCAATTTAGAGAATGGAGGGCAACTACCTCTACGAAGATCACTCTTCATAACATAGGCGGATGGGGAATATTCCAGTAAGAAATATTGTCTGGCATGTGTGTTTACCTTAAGGCTTCAGCAGATACTAAATTGCATTCTAAAAGTTTGGTAAATTTAAGCTGAACAGGCCGTTTATGTTACCCAGAAGCAACAACGACACACCCCAAAAGTGGAAGTGGAAGTAAACAGCCAAGTGTCTGTCTTTTGAGGGAGAGTTAATAAAAACAGAAATCCAGTCCTTCCACCAGGATGATGGTGAGCCCGGTTTCTGTAAAAGTGTAGCTAAAAGTACCAACTGTCATGCTTTTCATGTCAGGTCACAAATGCGAGCTACTTGTTATTTAAAAATGATCACCCAAAAAATTGATTTGAGGAATCATTTTCAAGTAAGAAATCAGAAAGTGATTCTGTAATGAATTTTTCCTCCTTTTTTAAATATAATTAAATTACCATGACTGGAAGTGGATTTTAAAACTAACCATTTGAATTTAGAATACACTTCCCCCCAAAATATATTTAAAGTTAATCTTTAATAGATTAAGAATAGGTTTAACAGGTGAGAAACCAAAAAGTAATACCAAAACCATTATATAAAAAAGATATGTTTCCCATAGGTCTCTTCAAATCAAAAAATCAAAACTATAATTTTTAAAGTCTTATATGAAAGGAGCCAAATGTTTTCTCCTCGTTTTCCTTAAGATGAAGTCAGAGTGTATTTATCGATAAACATTACTTCTCTTAAGTTTTTACCTTATTTATTGTTTTGAACCATGCCTTTCTTCTCAAGTGTTCATTTATTCACTCAATGTTTGTTTGCTGACCATTGTGCACAATACTGAGCTTGGTCCTGAGGTACAAAATAATAACTGGATTATTGGTTATAGTTTGGTTTTCAGAAATCTTGACCAGGAAATAAAAGTACTGTTTAGAGCAGTTATGGATGTTATCTGATCACTTACTAAGACGTTGAGTTGAGAATTTAAAGCCCTGAGCTTATAATTTTCTTTCTCCAATTTTCCAGAGCATTTAGAAGCAACCAACCACCTCCATTACATTCCTTACTTACCCTTACATTTTTATGGCAGTTACTCCTTGTTTCCATAAAACTTTCCTTTTATAGGCATTTAATTATTACAGGTGACTACATGTGATAATTTAAATTACTGTTTTGCCACTGCATGCCATGGGCTAGTAGTGCTGCCCAGGATCATGGATGCCTTTAAATCTAATTAGATAAGAGAGCTACTTACAAATTCCCATTTTTGAGGCTCTGTTTCCATGGAACCATTCCTAATGCCAATTTCTGTTTTGATTATCTCTGCAAAAGCTGCCTCAAAAAGTAATTATTTAAGACAGCTGTCTGACTACTTCTTAAAGTGTGGTGGTTTGACTGGGTTCATCAGAGTAATTGTGCTGCTGTCACTTGGGGACTCACGTAGTCTCAGTCAGATGGCAGCTGAGACTGGAATCATCTGTATGTTCAATTGAAATGCCAGCATATCTGGGCTCTCCTCCTGTCTTCGAAGTCTCGGGGCTTCTCCTATTGACATGGCCTCTGCAGATGGTCTCTCCAGGAGGGTCACCAGACTTCTTCCATGGTGGCTTATCTCCTCCAAGAGCAAAGAAATGGGTGTTGCCCATCCTCTTAAAGGCATGACCCAGAGCTGGCAGACCATCATTTCTTCCATATCCTATGCTAATGCAAATGATAGGACACCCCAGATTCAGAGAAAGAGGGTACTACAAGGGGGCACACTGGGATATGTAGTTCATTGGGGACCATTTTTGGAGACTAGGGACCAGAGATAGTTTGGAATTTCTGTTTATAGTGGTCTGCTTAAAAAATTATTATTCTCTGGGTCTATAATACATAATAAGCCCATATTTTAATGATTAGTATTTGAGTTGTATCTGAATTGTAGGCTCTTTACTAAATCCATCTTGATAGTTTTGCCTATTAGGTATATTGTGTCATTTAATCTGGAAATAGGAATTGATTCAAAATGAGAGAGATAGGGGCAGGCCAGTGGCATTATGGTTAAATTTGCGCACCCCACTTCGGCAGCCTGGGACTTGCAAGTTTGGATCCTAGGTGTTCACCTACATACCACTCGTCAGGCCAAGCGGTGGCAGCATCCCACATAAAATAGAAGAAGATTGCCACAGATGTTAGCTCAGCAACAATCTTCCTCACAAAATAAAAAGAGAGAGAGAGATAACTGAATACAACGTTTTTGGTCTCAGTGGATCAGAGATTGAAGCCCCATGGAACCTATTTTTATACTGTGAGAATAAGATGGTACTTGCTACAAGAAGATAAAAGAAGAGAAAGCTTGCGAATGTGATGTTTGTTAGCTACCATAGGTTCTAAAATTTATTTTCAATAATAATGACTGCCATCATCAGTCTTTGTATATAGCTCCACAATATCAAAACGTGAATATAAGAAATACTATGAAACATGTTTTTTCTTAATGGACTTGTCTATTCCTGCCTAAACTTTGATAGTCAAAAACATGACAGGAATTTAAGACTATGTATTCATTTTTTTCATTAAGCACTTCCAAATGTCCTGTATAACTATACTGGTATCTTTCACTGCTTTAATTCTAAAGATATCAACTTTTGAGATTCCTAACTAAAGAGGTTGAATTTAAATTTTAGAATTACTGTGGCTTTCTATTTCCATGTTGTTGGACAATAGCTATACTTTTTGACTCACCAGAATTTACTTTTCTGAAGTATGAAGTACATATCTGACTAGGTTGAAAATTCTACACATTCATATTTCCTTCTACAGTTCCTGGCACATTCATATCATCAGGTAGATCTTTCATGGAGATCAAAATTAAATCCAGACATTTTAATTACTTTCTTTTCCCCTTAAAAGGAAAATGTCCTAACCCAAATAGGTAAAGTTTCATCAAATAAAATTTCTATCTTTAGTGAAACGACAGTTCTAGCTACTGATCAAATAGTTTATTGCTTCCCTCCCTCTTTCTTTCTTTCTTTTTCTAGGCTTACTCAGATGCTTCAGTCTTAGATTCTTCAAAGGTGCTGGTTCTTTTATTCCACTCCATCTTGTTTGTTTAATATCCGTAAGGTCCAATGTCAATTCATATTATATCAGAAAATTTCAGACACCGAGATTGTATTTGAAGGAAAAATTCAACATTAGTCAAAAAACGTCAAGGCATTTAAACTAACCAAATGGAAACCTTACAACTGTAAACATAGACTAAGTTTTCCCTTAAATGTTTTCCCTTTTTTTTTTTACATAATGAAAGGAGAGAAACTGCCAAGTAAATCCGCTGTAACTCATTTTTATTCTCATTCAAAATTTATTGCAATTAAGGTATACCAGCTATATTAGGTATCTAAAGTAAATTATTTTCAAATGAACTAAACGGTACTCAAAAAGAATTAATTTACATGCATGAGGCATTAGTAATTTACTCACTCTTACTGGAGGGCCAACTGTTTAAATTGTCCTTCTTACTAGCAAAGAACATTTTACAATACTTTTTATTAGTTTTTCTTTACCACAAAATTCTCCATTATAAAGGTGATTTTCCTTTTCCATGCAGACTTCTACTCTATCTCAGCAAATTCCATTTCTAAATTCATCTCATTAATGAATTGTTAATATTTAAGACCATAATAGGGCTTTGGTTTTGGTTGAATTTTGTGGAGGAAAACAAGTGGTACAATGGTAGAGACATTTTTTCCATAAAAGAGAAATAATTTTGTTGTCGGAAAAGGAAATAAAATGGATACTCAAAATGCATAAGATGGCCACAAAAACCATGGATTCATAATTCCTACAGCCAAGACAAGAGGAAAGGATGAGGAAAATAAGTTGAGCAACTTTTGTGAAGAGTATAATTTAGAGGCCTGATAATATAAAATAGCTACAATCATTTTCAAAACATGCATAGACAAACCCTGCAGCCAGGGATTGTAGTCAGGCATGTATTTTTCCAGAACCGCAGAGAAGTAATACAAGGGTGATAATGAAATACAAGGGTGATAATGCTGCTTCCACATTTACTCTTCCTTCTATGGAACCATCAAACTTGGAGTAATCCTTTCTATGCATCTGGGAAAACCTGATCAGCTCCTGTCTCTCATAGTGCCTGAAACTCAAAACTGTGTCCTAGCAACTCCTCTCTTTAATCGCTCTTAACTCTGCCCATCTTTCTATTCCTTGCACCCCCTCTACTGCCGTATCAGATATTATTACACCTTCCATAGACTTTAGAAAATCCAAATCACTTCAAATTTCATTACTTATAGACAAACAAGCTTAACACGCTGTATATTTTAAAATAACATGTGTATATAAAAAACCTACAATATAGAATAATTCTCAAGGCTTGATCAGATTCAGGTTTTGATGGTTTGTTTGTCTGCTTCTTTGACAATAATGCTTTATAGGCGGTACTTTATATCACCTTGAATTTTGACAGAAGCCAGATAGCAGATAATTGACGGTTCTGCCCTCCACCTGAACCCGCAGATTGCCGATATCTTGTATCATAATTGAAGGGCCAGTCACCTTCTCACTACCAAAAAGGCAGATGGCACAGTTAGGGTCTTTAATACCAACTGAATACTTGACTGGATTAATGCCCATCCTGTTCCAAATATGTTTATATGGAAAAAAAATATTGGTTATCATTACATTATCCTAATAAAAGCAAGACATGTCTATTGAGTGCTTCTGGCAGAGACTGTGCTAAGTGCTTCCAAGCTTTATCTCATTTAATCCTTAAGCCAACCTTATAAGGTGGGTACTATTGTCATTATCCACTTTACGGATGAGGAGCCTTAGCCCTAGAGATGTCAAATCACTTCCCCAAGATGAATCAGCTAGTGATATTATACTTACAACTTAAGGTTTTGTTTTACTCTATAAGCCCATGGTTTTATCACTGATGACGTTGCCTCCTCATCACTAATATCTGATTTTCATTTAGTGCTAAAAAGATTCAACATTATATCTGGATTTTAACAAATTCCTAAAGTTGGGCCTTTTAAGTAATATGCACTCATATTACTTGAAAAATGGAGACAAAATCCTGAATTGCCCTCACTGGGTTAATCAGAAAATAAAATAACATTTAAAGTTCACTGTAAAAAACAAAAAACAGTGAAATTATAGTTGTTTCATTGCCAGGATTAATTGTTTCTCTTCTACCATGAGGAATGTATCTGCTCTTCGATGAACTGTTGACAACTTTGCCACACTGTGGGAGAGCGCATATGCTGCACTGTGATGTTGTAAAACGAAAATGTGAGATGGAAGTCTGCTGCCTACAGCTGTTACCTTTTTAAGCAGCATTAGGAAGTTTGTCAAATAAATTCTATACATATTAGAATAAATAGCATAATAAACAATTTCTTTTGTGTCCATTAAAAAATAAGTAGATAATGAAGGAGAGAACAAGTAGGACACAAAACTGTCATCCTTAAAAAGACACACATTAGATTTTAATAGATCACTTTCAAATGGCTGAATAGAAGAGAGAGAAGAAAGAGACACAGGATGCTTCTCTTACACCCATGGAACAGTGAGCAAACTTATTATAAATAATTAGGTAGTTAAAATCAGAAATGTTTCTAATTCCTGCTTTAAGAAGAGAATTGAACACTCACTGGGCAATTTTTGTTTGTGAGGCAATGGTCCAGAAAATTCACAAATTCTATTTTATTTAACACAACTCTCCTAAGATGCACTTAACACTATTATTCCCATTTCATAGATGAGGAAACTAAAACTTAGACTTTATGATCTTCAGAAAATCTAAGGGCTTTTCAGTGTTAGAGCAAAGATTCTAAGTCTGCTTTTATGACTCTAAAATCTGTTTTTTCTATCTCACTACACTGTGGTACAAGGTATAAAATAAACCAAATAGATAAAAATCCAAAAAGAGTTTAAAAGAAAGTGTTTGATTCCTTATTACTGTTGCTGTTTGTTGGCACTGAAATTTTAATTCAAAAAAATAGAAAACAGATAAATAAATTTGGCTAGAAGTTCTGGGCATATGAGAACAGGAAGCAACATTCACCACCCTGAAGAATTTTCAAGATGACTGTGTGGCTTTGAATGCAGAGAACAAAAGATATAGTCCTTGAAAGTCCTCTTGTGGCTTAAACCTTACATTTGAAAGAGAACCAGCCGGATACAATCCTGTGAGCAATTAATATTCAGCTGCCACCTTTACCACACCTGCCATTTGCAACCTCTAACCAAATGTCCTGACCAGTAATTCCTCCCTGTCATCAAATCACCCTTACTCAGACACTGCAACCTACAGTGCAGGAACTGTGCTGTCAAACCAGAAATCTTTTCTGTTGTTTTTTAAATTTCTGTCAGAATTCGTCTCTTCTGATAAAAGCACAATTTCCCAATCCAAAGCAAATGTGACCTTTTCTGATCTTTCTTTTTCTTTCTATTTATTGTCTAAAAATACCCATTGACACATCTTGGAAGAAAAGCTCAAGGTAGGAGTTTTCACGTGAACTCACTCCTCTGGTATTTCCCAAACAGGATTCATAAGTCAAATACGAGTTGACCCTTTGCTCCATACCCTCATAAGTTCTTTGTGAAAGTTCTTTGACTCACTGATGGTAGTTTGTCTTCAGCTGTTTTGTGAAGCCTTTTCGAGGGACAGGCAAATGCAGCAACTCCCACTGCTTCATTTAAAACTATGAAAAAGTGTCTAGAAGCTGCATCTTGACTTTCAGGATAGATGAACCCTGTTTCCTATCTAGAAAGATAAAACGGATTCTAAATTAATCACATTCAGTTGGAAGAAGAAATGAAAGTTTCTACAAGGCAAATCATTTGAGATAATTTAGCAAATACGTATTGGCCCAGACCTTCAAAGTTTGCTACCTCTAAAACCGTAAGAATTCAGTTTTCTGTAAATGTAATTCTTCCATTAATCTGCCAAGCAACTCTCATTTATATATTTATCACCTTGGTGGTATAAATCTTTTTCATGTAATAGCTACAGTGACAACTGAATTAAATCCAGTGATTAGAATATGCTCTCCAGCTTTGGAATTAAACATTTTGGCTTCCCTTCAATTTTCATGTTCTATGACAACACCAACAATGGCGCTAAATGCTTTGGCGCTAAAGCTCCTTTCAAAGACCCTTCCATTTGCAGGCTTTACTTCCATTGCTGGAGCCCATACTTTGCTAATCAGGTTGTAAAATGACTACTAATCATGTCGGTAGAATCTTCAAAAGATCAACATTTGACAATTTTTTTAAAAGTCC
Organism: Equus asinus; assembly: GCF_041296235.1. Taxonomy (NCBI): domain Eukaryota; kingdom Metazoa; phylum Chordata; class Mammalia; order Perissodactyla; family Equidae; genus Equus; species Equus asinus. The sequence goes on from NC_091798.1 coordinate 69,436,789, forward strand.
TCAAAGTATAAATCAGCGTGTTTTAAGGATTGACTGAGCTTATAAACTTTTTTTTTAAAAAAAAACCAGAACATTGGTTCTTGAGAATATGCATGAGTGAAAATATTTTAACTAAATCTATTAAAATTAATAACTTTATTTTGTTCCCATTTTTTGACCATTCAGAATTATGGCATTATTTAATAAGAGAAATATTTAATATCCAGGGGGATATTTTATATTAAAATCTACCAGTTACAAAATTGAAGGTATCTACTTGTGTTTGCTCGTATATATTATTTGATTTATTCATCATTTCGACCTTGTAAGGTGGGAATGAAAGGTATTACAGGCCATTTTACAGGTGAATTGGTTAAGGTGCGACAAATCTAAGTGACTTCTCCAAAGCCATCCAGCTTACAGAAACAGGAGGCATTGGAGCCAAATTCAGGGCACAGTCTTCTAATTTTGATTCTTCCATTCAATAAAAAGCCAGAGGCCTGGGTTCCTTCTCCCACACCTGCTAAAGGCTTCTGGAGAGGCCAGATGAATTACCTAATTTTTATTGCTTCCGTTTCTCGACTGGAAAAATTTTAAGTAATTTTATTTATGTAGTGAGAAAGTTATAGTGAAGAGAAGATGGGAGAAAGAAAAGGAAATGTTCATGTGGAAACTGCCAATGGTTTTATGTTTGGCATAACCTTTGTAGATTTTTGTTGTTATTGTTCTTAGATGGAAAGTCCATAAGAGTTGCACATGCAATCATATAGATAAATGTGTACGTTCTTCTTGACTCTAAGTAAGCCTGCATTAGAAACTCTATTTTCTTTATTGTGGACCTCAAGGTCCCATATGGTGTCTGCAACAGAGTAGGCACTCATTAAATGTCTTTCGGACTGAACTGAAGATTTTCTTCCCCTTCTGAACAAAGAATCAAAATGGTAAAAGTATTCCCAAAGGTCTGACTCAGTCCAGTGATTCTGTCATTCTGATAAAGAGGATAAAGTCAGTCAGGCCAATTTACTAACATAAAACTTTATACCAACTGCAAATAACTTGTAAAATTATCTTATTATCGTGCACAGGCACTTTGTTCATTTTCTGCCCTTTATCATGTGAATGCATGGTATGTGCATAGGTAATTAAAATGGATTAATATTTGCTCATTTTTCATAATGGAATTTTATGACAAAGGACATTATTTCACTCACTTCTGGTATTTTCCCTTAGCTCTGAGACATATATAATTTTCCACATTTTCAAAGCAGGTCAGCAAAATGACAGTTGGAGATATCATAATAAGTGGTAAACAACAACCCCAAAAGCCACATTTAAAAAATAAGGGCAAATTTGATAGTGAACATTTACCTCTAAGCAGCCTGCATTCTGACAGGCCAGTTTCTCACGTTTTCAAACCCTAAGGGACTGTCTCAGTTAAAACATAAGCTACAGAGCCCATATTCTGGAATCAGCACCACAGAAGAGCACTACAGTTGATCTATGACATGACTGAAGGCCCACTGAAATCTTAATTTTTTTAATGTCTCGAGCTTTCACATTCAGGTTCTTTCTTTTCCTCTCACATCATGATTATTAGTTTTACTAAGGATAATGAAGTCCTCTGAAACTTGGAAAAGAAATTTAACTTGGGAGTATTTTCACTTATTACCTATTAAGAATGGTTACATAATTCTTAAAATATTTGGCTTTGCCTATCAAACATGAAAAATTGGGAATTGTAGTTAATGACATCTGTTTCACAGGTATCATACTCTTATGGGAGAAGTAGTTTATGCTTCTGGACATTGTTCTCAGAGTGCCTCTCAATGCTAAATTACAAGCACTACGGACCTTTAGAGGAATAAGAAGGCAATTTATTCTCTTTTACATGCAGCCTAGACTGGTGTTTAAAATCAAGGCAGCCAACATAGCAATTGTGTGGTGTTTCTTTAATGAGGGTGTTGCTGGACCAGAAACACAGCTGAGACATTTAGATTTATTTTATGGCAGTCCTAAGGAACGATCTATTCCTAATCAGAATAATTTGCCCATAAATGACTTCTGACAGAGCTCCACAAGAAAAGCAAATCTAAAATTCCTAATCTTTCTAAAGCTGCAAATCCCAAGAAGGGACAAATGTACCTTTGTTCAGTAAGTTTGTAAATAGACACAACTGTTAAATAGGTATAAACAGAATACATCATATTAAACCTTCTCCTTAAAATGATAAATGACCTCCTATTTTTAGGGATCTTAATCTTTTTTTTTTTTTTTGGTATTGGCCCTGAGCTAATTACTGTTGCCAATCCTCCTCTTTTTGCTTGAGGAAGATTGCCACTGAGCTAACATCTGTGCCAATCGTCCTCTATTTTGTATGTAGGACACCTCCACAGCATGGCCTGATGAGCTGTGTGTAGGTCTGTGCCCAGAATCTGACCCTGTGAACTCTGGGCCACCAAAGCAGAGTACGTGAAATTAAGCACTATGCCACCGTGCTGGCTAGGGATCTTAATTTTAATCAATGTCCAGATGTCCCAAAGATGAACATTATTCAGTCTCTCCAGCTAGGTTTAAACTATATTTGCTCAGTGCAGAACCCATTTGCCAACTGTCCCAACTGTCCACTTGCCATCAGGTTTTAAAATAATAGGAAAATTAATAAAAATAATTTATTTACTCTGAAAAATTCTACTGGTCGCTTATGAAATTAAAATTAAACTTTTAACTTGTATATCTCAGGAATTCCAGTTCCACATGAGTTTGCACAATAGATCAGAAAGCAGCATGGGCAACGAGAAAATTCTTTCCTAGAGGGTTTGAATTTGGTGGAAAGTGACAATCAGTGAATTTTATGGGGTAATTTTTTTAAGGTAAATGCTATGACAATAATTCTTTACTAGAATTTTCTAATTAACTATAAAATTGTTTACGACAGTTTGTGACATTTAATGGACTAATTGGGAGTATTCTTTTAAAAATATTCTTCTCATTTTGGCTTTTTTTTTTAAATTAGAAAACACATTGTTAATTTTAAGTGATCTTTTCTCTATTTTTTTTTGGTAAGAGAACCTCGATCAACAATTTTAGCACATGACTGGACAATGCAATTTTCAACAGATATAATGAATGATACTACTTTCTCTTTTTTAAAGCAAGAGGTTTTCCAATGCAGCACTACACAATGAACTGACATTTGGCAATGAAGAACCTTTCTAAAGTTCAGGAACTGCATTAAAAAGAGAATTATAAAGGGCATCATTAAAATTTAGGTGGAAAACTGTTACTGAGCATTTCAATTACAGAGCTACATGACTGGCAGTAAGAAATAATAGGCACAAATTAGTACGGTTGACTGTTTCTTAACATCTATTCAGCTGGCCTGAGAAGTGACTGCCTTGGATACTGTTATAAATTCTGTAATGTTCGAATATCTTACTTGTCTGAATATCACAGCTTTCTCACTGTGACCCTTCCAAAAAACTTTTGTTGGTGCAAAACTTATAGACCCAAAACATCCACCTTATTAGCCTGATTGCAGTTCTATTTAGCATTTTCTCCACCTTTCTCTCTGCTGTCAACATACATCCTTTATTTAAATTTTACTGAGTAGTTAGAGGCCAAGAAAATCAGGAGGAATGCTCATTCCATAAAATGTGATACTTCTAATTAGTCTGCTGAGACTTTGGAATATGCGTAGAGCTGGAGATGTGGTATTAAATCACATTTTTATTACCCAGAAATTAATGTTTACCATGTGTATGCAAAGGTGTTAAGGATTTGAAGTGTAAGTTTCAAAGATACTAATAGTTATTTGTTTCTACAATATAGTTCACATGTATCATTTTTTTTCCTTTAAAAAGAAACTTTGGATAAAATATCTTGCCTTTCTCACTTTATTGTAATTTTTAATTTAATTTTACTCTTTCCTAGATCGTTCAAAGAAATATATACTCTGCTGATATCTGGAATATATTCTATTTGGGTAAAGTCTTGTTCTATTGCTTGAGATAGTTTAAATGAGCTGGAAAAAAGTAAACTCTAAAAAACAAAGAGGGCATCATTGAGGCCAAGTTGTGTTTATTTAGCTCACTAACAGAGATATAAGTTTATAGATTTAAATAGTGTTTGGCTGTCACTTTTACTCATAAGAACTGACAAATTTGTAATGGCTGACAGACAGGAATTGATTTATGAGTTTGTGGGAATGGAAGGAAACCAATGGAAATGCACTTATTAAAAATCTGCAATTTTTTACTTGGGCCAGGTTGCCATAACAAATGTAAGAATAGGCTTGATTTCATTCAGAATTAATGTAGTTTGAAATTGAAATGAGTCTCACTTCCTGCCTCCAGGAGGTCTGCTGACATTTCTAGGGCTGTTTCAGAGTCTACATGATAAATAGAACGCATGTGCATACATGTGTACCTGTGTATACATTATATCCACCAACAGTAATAATAAGGTAATGGTTTGTCCAAAGCAAAGAACATTAATTGTGGAGGTAAAACTCATACCATTTAGAAAATGTCCATTTGGTAAGATTCTGGATAAGTTTAGAATATCAATAGCTATTAGTTCTATTTTAGCTAATGAACTTGGTTAAGAAGAAATATTTAATAATTAAATTATCTTACAGTCTTTCTCTCTCTCCCTTTCTCCCTCTCTCTATTTCTCTCAACATTGAACTTTTTCCTACATCAGAAACTGTCAGTACCTCATTCATATTGCACAGAAAATCAACTGTATTCCACAATGAGGGATCACACACTCAAATAGAATCAAGTCTATTGTTACCAACAATATTAAACGAGGTTTAAATTACTTTAACTTCACAGAGAGAATTCAAAGGAAGAAGTGAAGTTTAGCTTGAAATGATAACCCTTTTCAGGTGGGTTTTATTTGGAAAATAAATGTCACCTCGTAATTTTGAGCACCATACCTTTGCTAAAGTGAAGTTGCCAGGTATACATTCTAGGGCACCTAAATCAATCTGAAATGTGGTATTTAAATAAAGTGGTTGAAATCAGCCATTGTATATAATGTGGCTGTCGAAGTTCTATGCTACTCTTCTGTTTCCCGCCCTAATAGCCTCCATCAGGCTTTCATAAAGGTCATCTGGCTTAAATTCAGTCAAATTTAAATTGATAGTCCATTCCACTGATGGATCTCTCAGCAGAAAAAATCTGGTCACCAATTCATGTGGTGACAGATTTGACGGTTAAATTCAGGACAATAAGCTCTTATTCTTTGGCTGGCACTAGATTTATGTATGAAATGGATATGGACTGTATCTCTGTAATACCCAGAAAGGTCAAATTTTTATTATTTGAGAGCTCTTGGACTAGCACTGACTACTGCAAATATAAGGGAAACAAGAAATATATCTCTGTTCCAATGAACACAAAAATTCTGAGGCTAAAAGATAACCTAAAATAAAATATCGAAATTGTTTTCCTTAATAAATAAATATAGGTATACAATAAACTTTTTAAAGCTAGAATCTGAGGAACCATAAAAATATTTTCAAAAAATAGATATTCTTAAGTTAAAATAATTCTGTGCTCAAAGTGAATTCCAAGGACTACACAAAACAAAAAGAAACAGAAAAGAGAAAAAATTAAAAAACAAAGTATTTGGGATTAATGAAGATGACCTATAAATAAATGGAAGATTAAAGCAGATTATTCAGACAAAAGAATAATCAGAGGCAATGATTATCTTTTCATATGACAAATTAAAGGATTCTCTTGAAGTGAGGTTATTTATGTGATAATTTGGAACTTCATGAAAGAAAGTAAATAATATTTAGTTCAGGAGAATAGTGGCAAATTTATATCAATTATTTGGCTCTATTATTCATTACAACTCTAATTCAACAAACAATCTACTTTAAAAAAAATACTTTTTTGTCATGTACTTTAGAAGAAAACTGATTTGAGATCTTGATTTCTTCTGAAAAACCCCATTCACAGCAGTAGCTAGATCAGAGTTTGATTGAATAACTAGTAAAAGTGTGTGTACATCAAGGATCAGAAATCTTGGGGACTATCTTAAAATTCTGCCTAACAAAGTCTGTCCTCTAGCCCCCAAAGACTCCTGTCCTTCCCAAATGCAAAGTACATTCACCCTTTTCTAAGCTTCCCAAGAACCTCACTCCATTCAAGCATTGGCTCAAGTCTAAAATTTCATCATCTAAATCTAAATCTCATTACCTAAATCATCTAAATGAGGGCTGGTGAGGTTCCTAGTTACAATCCATCTTGGGTCACAATTACTTTCCATCTGTGGACCTGTGAAACTAAAGGTAAAGTTATTTCCCCAAGTTATGTGCACTCACAACCTATAATGGTGGAACTGGTGTAGGATAAAAGTTACAGACATATTTCAAAAAGGAGGAAAATGCAAGGTAAAAAGGAGTCATTGGGCCAAAGCAATTTTGAGATCCAGTCAGGCAAAAGCCAGCCAGAGCTGCTTGATTAGTTTTCAAGGCCTAAGAAGAATCCTTCATGACTCTCAGCTCTATCCTCTGGCTCTGGGTTGCACCTTCCGAGTCATCCTTCCTTAGTCATCAAAGGTAGAAAGTGTTAGCAGCTAAATAGTTTTATCAGCCTGCTTCCCAACAGTAGAATTTAGGGTGTATGACAGCCTTTTTTCATTTCGTTCTCTCTCTCTCTGTCCTCTACAATCCAACCTGGAAATCTTACTGTTGACATAATTTTCTCAAGAAACATATCGATCTTCTGTGAATTGCACTGAGTTTCATTCCATTAGACAAAAGTCACAACTACAAATCTTTTGGAGATTATACTTTTTTTCTTGCTCCTGCTGAGATAGCTGAGGGACAGCTCTCTTAAGCTTCCTAGCAGTGCTCTGATTTGTTTGAGAAGATCTGTGAGCCACAGATCTTTTCAAAGATCTTAATCTTTGAAAAGATCCTTTTTGTGATTGACTTTTATCTTTCTAAGGGTTTATAAAAGATTGTATAGCCACACCCTTGGCTTCTACTCTATGCCATATTTTGGAAGCAATAACTTAATCTTGTAAACTTTTGCCATATGGATAAGCTGATAATTTCCCAAATCATCAAGTCCTTGTTTATTTTTGTTTAACCATTTTTTCCTCAGTTTGTCTCTCCCCTCACATTTTACAATAAGCAGCAAGAAGACATCAGTCAGAACCTTCGATATTTTGCTTGCAACGTCCTTAGCTATACACTCAAGTTTACTGCCTAAAAGTTCTTCTTTCCACATAGCTGTAGAATACAGTTTTGCTAAGCATTCTGCCACTACATAACAAGGATCCTCTTCTACCAGTTTCCAATAACACATTCATTACTTCCTTCTGAGCCCTCAGGGTCAGCATCCCTAAAGCCCAGATTTCTACTCGCAATCTGTCCAAAGCTATTTAGGCTTTCTTTATCGTGCTCTTTGTTTCCTTCAGGGCCCTCACCATCAATGTCTTTAATGTCCATATTTTTCTAACAGTCTGTTCAAGGAAATCTACGCTCCCTCTACCATCCTTCTCAAAATTCTTCCATCCTCTCCATATGGTCCAGTTCCAAGTGTGCACTCCCCATATTTTTAGGTGTTTTTTATAGCAGCACACCACTTCTGATACCAAAATATGTATTAATTTTCTATTATTTCATGAATTACCACAAGCTCTGTGGGCTAAAGCAACACAAATTTATTAGCTTGTGCTTTGTTGGGGTCAGGAGTCCAGGTACAGTTTAGGTGGGCCCTCTGCTCAGGGTCTTACCAGGCCAAAATCATAGTTTCCGCTGAGGCTGCGCTTCCCATCCAAGGCTCAGGGTGCTCTTCCAATCTAACTAGCTGTGGGTAGGATTCATTTCTTTGTGACTATATGAATGAGTTTCCCGTTTCTTGCTAGCTGTCAACTAGGGGCCACTCCCAGCTACTAGAGACCACCTGCATCCCTTGCCACATGGCCCCCTTCATTATCAAACCAGCAAGGCTGCACTGAGTCCTTCTCATGCTTCAAATCCCTGATTTCATCTTTCACTGACCTCTTGACTCAGACTTAAAGGTCTCAAGTGACTAGGTCAAGCCCACCCAGATAATGTCTCTGTCTTAAAGTCCACAGATCTGGATCTTAGTTACATCTCTAAAATCCTTTTATAGCAGTGTCTAGATATTGTTTGATTGAATAATTGAGAGAAGATGTGTTTATAGCAGAGGATGGGAATCTTGGGGGCCATATGAGAATTCTGCCTACCACAGTCCCTATGAGGATGATGAAACTATCTATATTTGAGTAAGGTTTTCTTTCTTATATATCCTTCTCACTGAGATCTGAATATATCTAGTTTCAATTCTTGTCTCGGTCAGGAGTTAGGTATGTGACCTTGGGCAGTTTCACTAATCTGTGATCATTTCCTCTTCTGTAAAGTGAAAGTAACCTCATAGATTGCTGTAATATTTAAATGAATGTTCCGGTACAAAGGAGGTAATTCAATAAATCTTTCTTCCTTTACTTTCGCTTGAAAGTCTGGCTTAGAATTACCTTCCCAAGATATTTTCCCTTCAATAAAAAAAAGAACAACTCTCTCTGTCTCACTTCCTGAATATTTTGTTTATAAATATAGTGCACAGTGAATCTCAAACTGGATCATGCATCAGAATCATCTTGAGGGCTTCTTAGAACACAGATTTCTGGGCTTCAAGCTCCGGTTTCTGAATTAGTAGGTTTGAGATGCAACCTGAGAATGTGCATTTCCAACAAGCTTCCAGGTGATGCTGATACTGCTGATCCAAGGAATAAACTTTGAGAACCTCTATATTATATCACTTATATTATTTGCCTTTAAATATGCATATGGGTATGAATATATTATTTTTCTTGATCACATTGTATTACAAATTTCTAAAGGGTAGGGTTGACGCCTACCCATCATCACAAATCTCACTATGTCTAGATAAGGGCTTTACACATAGTAGGTGCCCAAATGGTATAAACCAAAATTGAATAATTATCACTATATTATTTTAAGTGCCTCAATACAAGGGATACAATTCTACTGAGGCAAAAATTACATTTTGAAATGACTATATTTTTGCAACCTGACTCATACATTTTTTCTGATTTTATGATCTGGATGACTTTCATGAAATCTACTTAGCAAAATATAATACTTATTTTAAAAATCTCCATATAAGGGTAATTTGCATAGCTAAAAATCTCTCATTACACTTGGCAGAAAATGTGAAAAAATGTGTGAGAGGCAAATAATAATAAAATAAGCTCTGCCATGATCATACCAACCAGTGTCCAAAGAAAGTCTTCCCAAGCCCAGATACGGCATAAATGCTTTGGCGTCTGATATCAAAGGGCAGTGGTGCTCTTTGACAAAAGCATCCCCATAATGATGTCTCAGGTGCTGTGCTAAGCTCTGCAGACAGCCAAGGGGACGTTAAAATTTTGACTCACAGGCAAGGGTGATTTATTCCACGTTGATTTTATTTGACAGCAGGTGCCTGGTCTGCATTTTAGCCATTACACTATATATTCTTTTCCTGCCTCTGAGAATCCAAGCAGAACAAAGCTGGGTAGCCAAAACCCAGGCACAGCACCTGCCAAAGCAATGAAATCAAGAGAATAATGGTCCCAAATTTAGGACAGCTATAAAATAAAAGGAAAAAAAATCCATTTAGAATAAAGCCAAAATAACCAGATAGGTATGATATTAGTTTTTATAGATATAAAGAATGAGATATGTAGGATATAGTAAAGGTTAAATGGTGACTAATTACGGAAAATGTTTCTATTAAACCATACAGAGAATCTCTTTAAATTACTGGAACCAAATGAGTTTTTTAGGATCATGACAAAGTTTGTAACTCTTTATTCAATCTATGCCCTAAATATCTTTCTTAAATTTCTTTTTTAAAAGTGCATATAGGGCTGGCCTGATGGCGTAGTGGTTAAGGTGGCAAGCTCCACTTCAGTGGCCCAGGGTTCGCAGGTTCAGATCTCAGGCACAGACCTATGTACCACTCATCAAGCCTTGCTGTGGTTCATCCCACATACAAAATAGAAGATTGGCACAGATGTTAGCTCAGCGACAATCTTCCTCAAGCAAAAAGAGGAAGACTGGTAACAGATGTTAGCTCAGGGCCAATCTTCCTCACCAAATAAAATAAAATAAAAATAAGAAAATAAAAATTCGCATACATGAAAATGTTCTTTTCCGAAAATTTTTCATAAACCACATTCTGCTATTTAGAGCTTTAGACTCTTATAGGATCATTCAAGAACCATTCAATTTGTTCCTTTATACCTAAAAACTGATTAAGTGTTATCTTTTTAGCACACCTGTAGTCAAACTCATGTTTTCTTTTTTAGTTTGTACAATTTTCTATTGGAAGCAAGTCTCTAAGGACTTTCTATAATTTGAAAGACAGCCTCGAGATTCAAATTTAGATTTTGTCCCCATTCTAAATCCCACCCAAGATCATTCTAATAGCTCCAGCTGTGATAGGATAGTTTTGATTCTAATCGCAGACAGCTCATGGTCATAGTCACAAGACAACTGAATCCGTTTATACTGCACATGTAGTACTGCTTCTCTTTCTGATATTCTGGCTCTGTGGAAGCCATAACCCTTCATGGCCCACAGTCCTTTCCTCTATGCTTTATCTAGTCAAGACTTTTAATGACTTTAAGTGTCTCTACTCTTTCACCTCAGAGATATTGAAAACAAGTACAAGCTCTATTGTTTTAATTATATCTTCTGTTCTTTTATATAATCCAGTTTCTTATACCTGTTAACTTCCCATGAGTTACCACTACCCTACTATTAGCCTTCTGAAAGGAAATCCCCAACTTACTCTATTCCATCCCAAACCTTGATGTGGCATTGATTGGATTTTTTTTACTCTTTAATAAACTGATATGTCGATTCCTGATATTCTTGGAAGTTTAGCTCTAAGAGAGGTGTCAAATTCATGTCTTCCTCTCTGAAGGCTTTAAAAAAACTTGAGAGTTGTAAATTGATTTTGGATAAAGTCCAATCTCCCCAAACTATTTTTTTAACCAAGGAAATAGCTAAGGCTTAAACCTAGGATGAGTATGATGGCTTGTGATGTCCTGTTATATCATTTCTAGCCACATGATGTACGTTAGGCTTCTTTCTCCAGTCTCCCCCACACACACCCCCACCACTAAACTTATCTGCTTTAGAGTTCGTGGGCTGCCACGAAATAAACACTGCACACTCGAGTGACGGACAATGCTGGGAATCAAAATGAACGTGGTGTCCCAAGTTACAAGCATTGTTTCAATGTAGGTCTCTAGGCAAGACAATTGCCATTTTGCAAAGAAGATAGAGATGCCTTTTAGAATCAAATCAAACTTCATTCCTATTCCAATAGGTAAGAGATTTTTTTAACATTCAATCCAAAGTAAACTTGACTTGTTGCTCAATTGATTTAGATTTTTTTCTGCATGATTTTGCATACCAAAAATTAATAAGAGATTTTTTCAGCTTTCAAAAAGTGTGAGCCTCAAAAAACAAGATGTCAAACTGTATCTAACTTCATTGTATTTATAATCCTCTGCAAACCTCACTCACACTGAAAAGTGTGGATTTACTGAAGATTAAATTAATCCCTGTTTACACATATCACATAATTCTATCTCTTTCGCCCCAAGGGACAACACAGAGAATTTCTGAGGCATGAGTGAGCATGCTAATTTTAGCCAAAATGAAGCATAAAGAACTGAGAAATGTTCTTTATGATAATAGTAAAATATAGAAAGAACTGAAGTACCACTCACCAATTACCTCCTGTTCTCAGTCACACATGCAATTCCATTGAGAAGCTTGGTTTCAGATGTACACAGTCTTAGGCAATTTCATAAGGACATTTTCACCTCATGAGTTCTTAATTATAAGAAATTAAGCTTAAGTTTACCAGGATTTACACCATCCTTTTAGGGCCATAATTTTATTGATGCTTGGAAAATTATAAAATAATACTCCTCAATAGAAAGACTGCATACAAACATTTACAAGAAACACTTTTCGCTGATTTTAAAATAATAATTAATAAATTATTTGGGAGTAAATCAGTAAAAGATAGTTGGATCCTCTATGAGAGAACTAGAAAGGGAAAGAAGAAAGTTAGCATTCTAGACAGTATATTACATTCTTAACACAATAGGATATCATTATGCTATGTTTATTATACAGATTAAAAAGTGTACATTCACAAAGGTAGGTAACTTCCTTACATCAAAGAGCCAGAAAATGATACAGCCATGATTTAAAACCTGTGAGTCCAATGGCTGGGCTTTCTTCTGTTATATGTATTTTTCATTGTACTAGCTATTCCTGAGAAAAACACAATGACTTTAAAGATCTTATATACTCTATAGTTTAACGTATCTATTAAATAATTGTAATACGAGTATAACTTTTCTTGTCATTAAATTAATTGTGACTGGGAAATAAATACCAAATTGTGAAACCATTATATCAGTACACAATCATCTAAGTGCAGGTTAAGCCAGCTGTAGGGCTTTTGTTTGAAGAAAATATCACTGTATTTTCTCACAGGATAAAAGGAAGAAAAATGGTCCTGAGTTGTCATTTCAAAATACACCAAATGACACTGATGGTATTATCCTTGTAGTATTCTTATGAATGCATAGAAGAGTCATTCTGCGATGATGATGATTTTTTTTTTTTTGAGGAAGTTTAGCCCTGAGCTAACATCTGCCAGCAATCCTCCTCTTTTTTTTTTTTTGCTAAGGAAGACTGGCCCTGAGCTAACATCCATGCCCATCTTCCTCTACTTTATATGTGGCCTGACAAGCAGTGCACAGGTCCACACCCAGGATCTGAACCAGCAAACCCAGAGCCACCAAAGCAGAATGTGCGAACTTACCACCAGGCCAGCCCCTGTGATGATTATTGATGAGCTTACCTACCCTTCCCATCTCTTCTCCTTATTGGATACTTAAGGCATATTGGAGGTTTTGGAAAGTAGAAGTTTGGCCCTAGACTCTCTGTCCCTCACATACCATATCATTAGGTATCTAATCCTTATAATATTTCTAGTTCTGCATTTCTAGATATTTGTACAAGTTGTAGCATCTAGGTAAACTGTCTAGCCACATCTGTCATTCAGGCATAAAGGAAGAGTTGGCATCTAGGCATTTGGTAAGATAAAATATTTGGGACAGGAACTGAGGAGCATACCAAATATACCTTTTCCTCCTTCCTATCACATATATAAATCAATACTAGGGACAAAGAAAGACTGAAGACCACTCAGTCCTCCTAACATGGATGGCTTCTGTACATTTAGCAAATTTGGAAATGGAGGTTGCGTATTACATGGCAAGTCAGGTTAGTGCTCCTTTATTGATCAGAGGTACTTTGTATGGTTCAGAGTAATCTTGTAGAGTTTGAGGTGAATCAAGATTTTATTCAAAACTCTTCATAGTAGCAAAATTTGAATTCAGCATAGTAAAATTGCACAACTCTAGGTCAAGTCCCAAGGCTATAACAGTTAGAGTAAGAAATAAAATTATTTATTAAGGAAATTTAACATATGATTTGTCTAAGTCTTTAGACTTTCACATATACAAATGTTCACTAGCCTCTGCCCTCCTTAAATGTCATTGAAGAATTACAGAGAAGGCAGCAAACACTTTAAATGCTGTAATATTCAAGAGTATGGTAGATAGATGATAGATGATAGATAGATAAATGATTTAGGTCTTAAAAATTTCTCCCCTTTTATTTAGTCTTCTCTGAATCATACGTATTATTTTAAAAGACATTTTGAAGAAGAAAATTTAGTGTTTATATTAGTTAAATGCTCATTTTAGAAATAAGAAAAATAAAATTCAACATGTTGGTGGGTGACTTGTCCAAGGCCTTATGAGTATCAAGGGACTAACCCAGGATCTAGGACCCCTGATTTTTAATACAATAAACATCCTACACTACAGTATTGCTTTTTAATCCAAGCTCTATTTTGCACTTATTAAAACATGTTATCCGGAATCATACTTAGCAATACAGATTTAGACACACCACATTCAGTATATTACTATTTATAATACAGTGTAGTATCTATCGTCTTTTTTTGGCCACCTAATATATCTTTCCTCATCCTTCTATTTCTGATTATAAACTTATTCCCCAATTCTCTAGTTTCAGGGTAAAAATATTGATTATGGGTTGATCAACACAAATTAGCGCATTTCTCCTAGACACAGGGATCGCTATGAGAGCAGCAGGCACTATTCAGAGCCCAAGACTGATCTGAAAAGATTGGGAAAGAGAAGATGTCTTCTCTGGGAAAACTGCTAACTTGGGAGTGGGTAACAATGGTCGTCTTCCCAACCATATGGAGTGGGTAACGATGGTCATCTTCCCTCATATGGAGGGAAACAGGAGGAGGATGGGGAGGAGAGTCCTGGTGAACTTGAGGTTCTAGGTTACCCTTGATGTCATGGTTCCTACGGATTTTTGCAGAGCTTGAGAGCTTTCATAGTGTTTCTTATTTTTTGCTACAGCCAATCAAAAACTAAATAACAGTATTAGAGTGTTTTTTGGGTTGTTCCTCGTATTATTCCTGATGATAGATGGAATATGATTGATCTTTTTGACTAAAAGAGTATATTAGAATGTCTTTAGGAAACAATCTGAAAGAAATCTCATGTCATTTCTTGTCTTATTAGAAAATAAAATCTCCCTTGTAGGAAAAATTAGTTACTTAAAATAATTTACATGAATTTATTTTCACTAAAATTAATGGAATTTTTCTGTCCACTTAAAAAACTTATGACACCTTTATGCAAGTGATTTCAATAATTTTCCTTTCTTTTCACTTTTTTCCTTTCTTTTTTTGTTTACTTATTTCCAAACTTAGAGATTTCAACATATACAGACTGTTGCATGAGGCCTTACCTAAACATGTATAGCTGCAAAACTTTGACGCAAATCACTGACCTAATTTACTGTAAAACTTCCCTGGAAGCCTGCAGAGAGATAGGATGGATAGATGGATGGATAGATAGATAGATAGATAGATAGATAGATAGATGGAAAGATTATGATAGATATCATAACATATATTATGATAAACAGATTATGATAGATATGATTTATCCATAACGTACATACTCGTATTAGGGTTCTCAAAAGAAACAGAAACAATAGGATATATATATATTTTAATACATTTATATATATAAAATGAGGAATATTACAATATTTCAAATATTGAAAAATATTGAAAACATCTTCTATATTCATATTTATATATATTTAATATAAGGAATTGGCTCACACGACTATGGAGGCTGAGAAGCTCCACCATCAGCCATCTGCAAGCTGGAGACCCAGGAGAGCAGGTGGTGTAATTCAAGCTGTTGGTATAATTCAGTCTGAGGGCAAAGGCCTGAGAAGCAGGGGAGCTGATGGCGTAAATCTCAATCCAAAGGCAGGAGACCTAAATCCCAGCTCAACCAGTGAGGCAGATAGGAAGGAATTCTCTCTTCCTCCACCTTTTGTTCTGTTCAGCGCAGCAAAGGACTGTATGATCTCCACCCACACTGGAGAGGGCCATCTGCTTCACTGATTCAAACATTAATCTCCCTCTAAAACCTCCTCACAGACACACCCAGAAATAGTGTTTAGTCAAATATCTGTGGACCCCATGACTCACTCAAGTTGACACATAAAATTAACCATGACAATATGATTCACTGTAGGAGATATATCTATAAGTATACATAGGACATATGTATATGTAGGAATATATAGATACATACAGATACATAGATGTATCCCCTACAGAGAATAATGTAAGGCCAACAAGAATAAATTTAGATGAGAGTCAATGTCTACAGTCATGTTAAAGACAATTGCAACTAAATTGAGCATAGTTTTGGAGATCCAGACAAAGTAATCACTTATGTGACAAAAGATTTGTGAAGCTCAAAACATACAGGAATTTGGCACGATAGTAATAAGAAAAGAGAAAGAAGTAATTCTAACTTGTATTAGTAGAAGTACATAGTAGAATTCGTAGTACTTTACTGTCCACCTCCGGCATTCTTTGATTCTATATATACCAAGGGAGTAGAACACTTGAGAGAATATAGAGGGCTGGCCCGTCAAAATTGGGAACAAGCATTATGTCAAATTAAGAACAGCATACTTTATTTTTTAATCTTCAGAAGGTGTGCACTTATTCTTTAAATGCAGAGAATTTAACACTCATTGTGGAATATTAAAATTGAATAACTTTATAGACATTATGAACACTAACTGCAAACATTATTTGAAGAAATATGTAGTTTTCACACTATTTCTTTTTGCTAATATTCTCATTAATGTTCTATTTAATACTAAGGAAAGCTCAATACATTATTGGTTTCATTCTTTTCTTTTTGTAGTAGATGCAACAATCAAGAGAAATAGATTATTCCTGAATTACTTAATTATTTTTGATTCTACTTTCTTTGATAGTTAAATATATGCTGTAAATGTACCTCTCCATATACATCCCTAATGATAATGCTTCCTAATGATGTGCTTAAAACCCACGAATATTCTTCAATGAATTTTTCAGATAACAACAAATTTCTTAACAATTTCATTTGCTTTAACCTAGTTCTATTAGATTACTCTTTATGATGCCATTTAAAAGCACTTTTTTATTGATCAGAATTACATTTTTAAAATGAGTCGGAGACAGTCTTAAAATTTTTTATGAACTAGTAACATTAACTGAAATATACTCCCCACAAGTTGGGAAATAATATTTAATGATATGGCACTAAAATGATAGCTGTTAAACTCGTGACACATTAACATTGCATAAAATATGTTTTCACTGATGTTTGTAAGTTGATTCCGCCCTGGATACCTGCAAAGTAATTAAAAGTTTAAATTACATACACGCTTTTATTAATGTGCTCTACGTTTAGGTTGGAAGAAACAAATGAAGGTCTGTAATAAATAAAAAATGACTAGAAGCAAAATTAAGAGTTCCCGTTAAAGAAAATTTTGAATAATGGGATTGTTACAATGGACTAGGCGACTCTGAAATATGTTGAGCTTCACAACCCCAAAGGTGCTCAAACATAGCATGGATGAACTTTGATTCAGATCACTCCACGTGGACTCATGAATGAGTTAGGGAGATATAACAGATGAACTTGAATTTCCCTTTTATTGTCTCAACATTAATATTCTATGACTTTATTAGGCAAAAAACAAAAATCACTATGGAATAAGAAAAGAAGGATGCTGAAACATCAGTGGCTTTGAAAAACAGCAGGATTTTGAGTAATAGCGACTCCACACCTTAATGAAGGAAGAAACAAGGGTCATCAGGGCTTTTGAAAGACTTGTGCTGAGAAGCCCAGAATGTTCAGGCACTCCTTGTGTTCCTTTCTGGCACATATCACACTGCACTGTATTTAATGGTTTATGTGTTGATCCCTCCCATAGACTGTGAGATTCTTGAAGGCAGGGCATATATTTATCTTATCCACTTCTGAACATCCAGTGTAATCACCAGTGTTTGAAATAGAATGTTTTCAATAAATAATTATTAATGCATAAAACAGTAAAGCCAGTACAAAATTTATACCTCACCTAACCTGTTCTGTAGTCCTAAGGTCCTTAATTATTGGGAAATACCCAAACTGTAGGAAATGAGTCAATGTGCTTGCAAATCAAATATTAGGTAAACTGAATAGAAGATTAAACTTTAAAAATAGCCAAATTTTTAAAATGTAAAAATAGAGAATCTCAAGCTTCCTAGAATTTATCCATTTAAAATTTGCTCTTATCGACTCTCATATATTATGTTTATTCCTCTTTTAGGTACTAAGTATAGTATTCATGTTTTCTACTTTACTCTTTTGAAAAACATTATTTTAGAATCGATCTTGATTTACAGAAAAGTTACGAAGATAGTACATGTAGTCCGCAGATACCCTACTTCTAGTTTGTTATCATTAGTATCTTACATTACTATGGTACATTTGTCACAGTCAATGAACCATGATTATTAAATGTTATCAAATAAACTTCTATTTTATTCAGATTTCCTTAGTTTTTACCTAATATCCTCTTTTATTCCAGGATCTCATTCAGGATACTACATTACACTCAGTCCTCACATCTCCTTAGGTTCCGCTAGGCTTTGACACTTTCTCAGGCTTTTCCTTGTTTTTGATGACCTTGACAGTTTTGAGGAGTGACCAGTCACGGATTTTATAAAATGTCCCTCAATTTGGATTCGTTTGATGGTTTTTCTCATGATTACCCTGGGATTGTAGGTTTTGGGGAGGATAAACATAGAGGTAGTGTGCCTTTCTATCACATCATTTTAAGGGTACATATTTCAACATGACTTATCACCACTGATGTTATCCTCGATCACCTGGCTGAGGTGGTGTTTGTCAGTTTTTCCACTGTAAAGTCATTCTTTTTTTTTTTTTTTTTTGATGAGGAAGATCACCTTAAACTAACATCTGTTGTCAATCTTCCTCTTTTTGCCTGAGGAAGATCTGCCCTGAGCTAAAACCTATGCCAATCTTTCTCTATTTTGTATGTAGGTCACCACCACAGCATGGCCCCTGACAAGTGGTGTAGTTCCACACCTGGGAACTGAACCCGAGCCGCCAAAGTAGAGTGCATCAATCTTAACCATTAGGCCACAGGGCTGACCCCTGTAATGCCATTGTTTTTCCACTTTCCACACTGTATTCTTTGGAAGGAAATCCTATAGACAGCCCATGCTTAAGAAAAAGGGAGTTATGTTCCACCTCTTTGAAAGCATTAGAGACTTTGTAATCTAGCTCCCTTCGCCTCTAATTTCAATTAGCAGAAGCCTCAGATTAGAAGACTCTGATAAATAATGTAGTAGGTCTTTTATGAGTTTATAAAAGGAATCTCTGGGGAGTCCTTTTAAATATCTCCTAAAGGGATTCTATATTAAAAGGAAGCACTCTCTGTACAGACTTTTGAATAAAATGAACAATTGCATAAGACTGCTATAGGGTAGAGACCACAAGGACTTTTAATAAGTGCTATGCAATTCAAGCACTCACAAGAATATTAGGCGAGATTCATTTCATACTTGTCTTCAAATTTCCTATTCTTATCGTATTCATGTAACAAATAAATTTTTCTCTATTCCATGACTGCACATTTCTCGTGTAGGTGCTTGCATGTTTGTGTTGTGTCTACATCTGTATCTGCTGCTCAAATATGAATCCTTTCTTTTCTCCTCTCTGTATATTATTTTCTCCCTCTTTTCACTGGTCGACATATGGAAACAGAGTGTGTGTGTTTGTGTGTGCATCTATAAACTTTTAGATTTAATTCGTAGAGATTCAAAATATTGATCTACAAATTTGTTTAAACAATAATATATATGTATGTGTATATATACATGAAATATTATTTTCTAGAAAATGCATTTTGGTTTTCTTTTACTTGCCTAATAAAAATATTTTTATTTACTTTAAATCAGTAAATTTTAACAAAAAATAAGGTTCACAATTTCTGATTCACTTTAACTGTTAACTCATTCACTTAAGAAATATTTATTGAGCCCTACCATATGCTAGGCACTGTGCCTGATGATGGGGATAAAATGATGATGAAAAAGTTTCGGTTTTTGTTCTCTCCAAAACACATATATTAGGCCATTTGTAATCCTACAGGTCTCTTGTGATCAGTTCTTTTTTTCCCCCATTATCCCACTGTATTCCATTTTGAATAGTTTCCACTACTAGGTCTTCAAATTCACTAATATTTTTTCTTCCATATCTAATATGCCATTAATTCCATCAGCATTTTTTACTTATGTATTTTTTAACTCACATCTCTACATAAAATGTCCAATCTTTCCTTCTTTTGTCTTTTTGAATATATGGAATAGAGTTATAATAACTGCTTTAGTACTTGTATGCCATTTCTAATATCTGTGTCAGTTTTGGGTAGGTTTAGATTGGTTTTTTTCCTCTTCATAACCACATATCTCTGTTTCGGGTTTTTTGGTATGCTTCAAAATTTTTTATTATATGATAGACATTGTGAATTCTACCTCATTGGATTTTGGCTAAAATACACACATACACACACACAAATACACACACACAAGCCCCTCTCTCTCTCTTTCTCTCTCTCTCTTTATATATATGTATATATATAAACTCCTCTATAATTTCTATAAATATTCTCAGGCTTTCTTCTAAGACACAGTTAAATTACTTGGAAACTTGTTAGGTGGGACTAGAGCACTATTTAGTCTAACACTAATTATTGATGAGAAGCAAGACCTTTCTGAGTATTCTAATCAATGCCCTTTGAATTATGATGTTCACAGTCAGACTTAGAAACAGGCACTCTTCTTGGCCCTAGGAAAGCTCAGAATACCGCTCCCTCTATTCTTTTCCAGTGGTCCTTTCCCTGACTTAGTGTAGTTTTATCACATGCATTTTTTGATGTATCTGCTGAATACTCAATCGCTGCAAATTCCAGAATTGTCTTTCTCTGTTCCTTTCTCCTCTTGGATATTCTGCTCTGAGGACTTCAGCTGTCTTGCTCTCCCCAGAATGTTTGCCCTGACTCCTCAAATATGGTAGTCTGTGGACACCATGTGAGTTTCCCCTCCTTCTACTGTAGCCTGAAAACTCTTAAGGCAGTAAACTGGGCAATCGCAAGTTTACTCCATTGGTTTCCTGTCTCTCAAATATCACTGTAAGTGATTGTCCGATGTCCAAAGTCTTGAGAAACCTATTTTCATGTATTTGGTCCAGTTGTTCACTTGTTTCAGTAAGGATTTGAACAACATTATTAAACAACCTAACAGTTATAAAACAATATGCCCAACTCAACTAGTTTTCTTTTGCTGCATAACAAATTACCCCCAAAATGTACAGGCTTAAAACAACACATAGTTTACTATTGCACAGTTTCCATGTATCCAAAAGCTGGGCACAGCTTGGCTGGGCCCTCTGTTTCCAGGTCTCCTACAAGACTACAATCAATGTGTCAACCATGGCTCTGGTATCATATGAAGGTTCAACTGTTGATGATCTGCTTCCAAACTCAAAAGATGGGAATTTTCACTTGTTTTCAGTTCCTAACTGCCTGTTGGACTGAAGCCTTTAGTTCCTTACTGACTGTTGGCTGAAGGCTATTCCAGATCTTTATCAAGTGGCAGTTTGCTTTATCAAAGCATGCGCAACAATAAGGCAATAAAGAGAGAACACCAGAAAGACATAAGAATCAGTCATTTACAACCTAGTCATAAAAGTGACATCACATCACCTGTGTCATATTCTATTCATTAGAAGCAAATCACTAAGTCCAGCTCACACTCCAGGGAAGGAGATTATACATGAGGCCTGAACACCAGGAAATAATCCAAAAGGCTATCAAGAGGAAAATAAAAATAAATAAATTGTAGTGTATTTACAGAATTAATTACATAGAAATTGAGAAGCAAAAGTGAGTATACATCAAAACATGGATACATCTCACAAATATTCTCAGGAAAAGAAGTGTGACACAAAAGAGAACTTACTGTACAGTTTTATTTATAGGAATTTCCAGAACAGGCAAAACTATCTGTTGATGAAAGATGTCAATCTAGCAATTATTTGGCGGTGCAGATTATTGATTAGAAAAGTCACATGGGAACATTCTAGAGTGGAGGAAATGTAATGATCCAAGCAGTTATTACCCAGAGATATACATATGTAAAATTCATTGAGCTGTGCACTTAAGATTAGTGCACTTTTATGTATATATATAATTCAATAGAAACTTAAATTACATTAATTAAATTAATAATAAATTAAAACAAAGACATGCCACTACAATACTTTCTGGTTGACGAGTTAGTATCTTTTGCTGCTGTCCATTATCATCCCCAAATCTAATTTCTTCTGGTCACCACTCTCCTCCATCCTAGTACTACAAGATCTCTTCCACGGAGAGTCTGGTGCCCTGGCTTCGTTCCTTAAGCCATACTGACAGGTGTATTCTCTGTGAGACTTTCCTCAGGCTCATAGACTTAGATGACTTGGTACAAGTCTTCATTAACAGACTTGGACTATACCTTGGGAAATAAGGTACACAGCCTTTGTTCAGGGATTCCCCCAAGTCTATTCAAGTAGTTCTATCAGCACCCTCCCCCATCCCCCAAAGGATTTTGACTCAGAGATAGTCATATGGCAAAGGGTCTTCCCCAGGTAAACACCAGACTGCATACTTGAGTCTCTCCTGTTAATTTCCTATAGTTGATCTCCAAGCCCAGGACAATTGCTTTTGCATTAGCACCGTGCATTCACCTTATTATTGGTTCGTTTTATAAATTCTATACTCAAAATTCATGAGGTTCAATCCATTAATATAGAAAAGAAAGGTTTTAAAAAAATGATCTTTAGAATACCTAATTTGAGCAATTATAAGCTGGTGAATTCGTTATCATTGCTATACTATGAGTGTAAAAATCTCTGATTTTCCAATCAAATTTGAGCAATGTTTTCTTTGTTCTATGATAAATCTGCCTTAAGCAGTGAGCATTACTGATTCAAAATGTGACTTTGGGCTGAGAATATGTTTACCACGATGACTATAGTTGATTACACTGTATTGTATAATTGCAATTTGCTAAAAGACCAAAACTTAAATGTTCTCACCAAAAAAAAAAAAGTAGATAAATGAGATGATGGATGTGTTAATTAACATGACGTGGGTGATCCTTTCAAACACGTATACCTATATCAAATCATCACGTTGTACACTTTAAATATCTTACAATTTTATTTGTCAATTATACCTCAATAAAGCAAAACAAACAAAACAAAATGTGAAGATGAGCAGGAAAAACGTAGGAAGGGAAAGAGAAACTCCCAGGAATGAACAAGAATAAAAAATACATCAATTAGGATTTCAAAATATTATCTACATATAAATATTATCCAATTTATCGAAAAAGTAGATAAATTTAGCTTGCTAACGTTTACTTTACTGCTATCTACTTAATATGACAAAAAGAGAATGGAATGCAAGCAAAAGTCAGAGAAAACTATAGTATTTCCCATTAGCATTTTTTTCTTTAAGTAGAAACTCTAGTCATTTCACAAAGAATTAGAGAAGCTTCTTCAACAAATATGTTTGCATTGATTTTTTAAAGTATTTTTACTTTGAGATTTTAGATTTTAAACCTAACCCTAACAAAATCAAAGCATGATCTTTCCTTTCAAATCCATTTTCACTCATTACTTTCCCTTCAAATGGCATCACATGCCACTGTTACACAACCCAGAAACTTGTGTGTCATTCTTGACTTCTTCCTCTTCTCCCCTGATTTTAATTAAATCAATTAGCAGACCCTAATGCTTCTATCTCTTAAATCCATTTACCTTTTTCCATCTCCTTCTTCATCACCACTTAGACTAACTCATGATTATCTCTCTCGGAATATCGTGAGAGCTTCCTGATGGATCTACAGCCATTATGGTCTCCTCTAACCCATTAGCCAAATTATGGATAGAGTAACTTTATCAAAATGGAAAACTGATTACAACTCTTTTCTGATCGAATCTAGCAACCTACCTTGTCTGCTTCAATTCATACCACTTTTTCCCCTGCTTCCCATGCCTCGCTCTTCTCTGCATCCTCAGGGCCTCTGAACACATTATTCCCCCCATAGAACTCTCCCTATTCCTGGGTTCATATCATCAATGCCTACTGCCTACCCATGCTTCAATTCTTAGTTTAATTGCCACTTTCGCAGAAAAGTCTTCCCTGACATCCAGACTAGTCACCCCTAATCTCAGTAACTTTAGCCGCTTTTTTGTAGTACTCAACACATCTGTAACTTCTTTTGCTCTTTTCCTAATCAGTGCTTCTCAATTTTGTCCGCATATTAAAACTGCCAATTATATCAAATTCTCTGGGAGGGGACGCAGATATTATGTTCCTAAAGCTCCCCAGGTGATTATAATTGTTCACAAGATTGAGAATCACTACTTTAAATATATGGTCGCCAAGGGGAGGTCTTAAAAACATTTGATCTTCACACAAATTAGTTAATCAGAATCCCTGAGTATAGATCCCAGGGGTTGGTATTTTATGCGTTCCCAATGATTCTAATGTGAGACCAGGGTTCAAAATCATCCCACTAGATAGATTATACCCCCAGTGCCAAAAATTATTCCTGGCTTGTAGTAGTTATAGGAATAATTATTTGTTGAAAAAATAGATGAATTAATTAATGACAATAATTAATTGACTTTGGTTACTTTGATTATGTAATCAATAATCTTTTTTTGTATAGTCCATAGGTTTGGTAGAAAGCAATACATGTCTACTTAAATATCAGAGGTCAAAGTAGCCTTCAGAGATTTGGCAAGATTTGATACTGAATTTAGATTCATTCTAGATAAATTCAGAACAAAACTGAGCAGAAGGAGAATTGATATGAAACAAATTGAGAGAATATATTGCTAGATTTGAATACTGATACATATTAATAGATGACTTCAGTAGAATATAAAAGTTCTTTATACAAGTTATCAGCTTTTCTATGTATTTCTGTCTACATGCCCCCAATAAACAAACATAAAAAATAGAATGTACCATTTACTGAATACCTACATGCCAAGACACAGAAATTGGTGTTTTCCAGACATTATCTTATCTAACCTTCATACACACTCAAAAAATCTGTAATGTAAAATTGGTATTGAGTTTTTAGAGATGGGAGAACTGAAGATTCATAGTGTCTATGGTACTCAGTCAAGCCCACTCACCTATATGGTGTCCAAGATGGGGTCATCCAGGTCAACCTAACTCTGAAGGATTGTTATTTCTACTTAAACCAAGACCCTGCTCTCCTGTGATATTGTTATGACACCTTTATCTCTTTTAAAAAGCATCTTTATAAGTGCATATTCTTCAAGTTTCTCCAAGAAATAGATTAACGTGGTGTAACATGCATAGCAATTTTACCAACTGCTAATTTGGAAAATTTTTAACATGTTAAAATATATAGTTGCCGTTCCTTATAGCTCACTCCTGTTAACACATCAACACCACTTCCTCATTTAACTTCATGCTCTTTATTTTGCAAAATACCATTTCAATTAAAAATAGTGGCTAGTTGCCAGATTCAAACAGCAGTAATTGCTTGTCTTGCTAATTGAATACACAAACCAAGAATGATTTGAAGAGGGGAAATATAGCCTCCTATAATATTTATTTTACAAGAATAAATTAGCCCCCTAAAGTGAAATTCAGTGACTATCATAGTAAAAAATAAACACCATTGAAATTAATCAAATTATACATTGCATTATTTAACAATCAAATCAAATACATAAATTTTTCTTCATTCCATGCCTGTTTTTCCTGTTAAATGTAAAATTTCTAGATAAATATAGAAATATTGTAACATTTTATATAATTTTTAAATTATGTCCTTTCAGTACCATTTCCCAGAAGAAATCAGCAAGTATACACAATCATAGCTAAACTTACACAATAGAATATTTGCACTTTGGTGGTTAAACATAGGAATCAGAGGAAATGGCTAGGTTTTGTTGTTAAGATCACTAGAAAACAGAAGATATTTGGGGTTGATGACGGAAGGTCTATCCATCAGATTAGGCTTATCTTTGCATCTCAGCACAAAGCTGAGAACATTAAGGTGCCCAGTAAATGTGTGATATTAATTAATTAACTGACTAATTAGTTATTTAAGAAAGAAACTAATGTATAGAGTTGGCAGGGGTCCGATCCTCAACTATACAAGTTAAGAACGTCATCAAGATCTTTTTGTTTGCTTGTTTCTTTGTTTAATTTTCTTCTTTTGCTTGGTTTTTCAATTCCTGAATGATATTCAATTTCTTGGGAAATGGAACATATAAGAAATATTTTTAAAAACTTACTTTAAGCTAGATTGATAATTTATTAATAGCTACTATTCATTTGTATAGAACACTTCCTCCTGGTGGGGAGTTTTTATAAATTTACATTTACTCATATCATCCTCTCTAATATCTAATCTCTCATTAATCCCTTCTAGTGATTTTCTTTCTCAGACATTGTAGTTTTTATTTCTAGAAGTTCCATTTGGGTCTTGTTTATATTTTCCATTTCTCTATTCAACATGATCAATCTCTCTTCTATCTTTTATAATATATGGAATACAGTTAAAATAAGTATTTTAATGTCCATTTCTTTATTCTAACATCTGTATCAGTTATGGATTGCTTTTGATTTAACAGCTTTTCTCATTTTTATAGGTTGTATTTTTCTGCTTCTTTGCATGCCTTACTATTTTTTTTTCTTTTTAAGATTGGCACCTGAGCTAACAACTGTTGCCAATCTTTTTTTTTTCTGCTCTATCTCCTCAAACTCCCCCGTACATAGTTGTATATCTTAGTTGCAGGTCCTTCTAGTTGTGGGATGTGGGACGCCACTTCAATGTGGCCTGATGAGCGGTGCCATGTCCACGCCCAGGATCCGAACCCTGGGCCGCCACAGCGGAGCGCGGGAACTTAACCACTCGGCCACGGAGCCGGCCCCTATTTTTTTTATTATATGCCATACATTGTGAACTTTACCCTATTGAGTAGAATGTATTTTTGTATTTTTATAATTATTCTTGAGCTTTGCTCTGGGACACAGTTAACTCATTTGTAAATGATTAGATTTTCAGGTTTTTCCTCTTAAGACTTGTTAAGTGGAACCAAAGCAGCATTTACTCATGGATAATAATCCCACTACTGAGACAAGACCTTTCTGAGCACTCCACTCAGCATTACACACATCATGAGGCTGTCCAGTCTGGCTGGGGAGCAGATACTCTTCCCAGCCCTGGGTGAGCTCTAGCTACTGTTTCTTCTAATCCTTTAGGGTGACTCTTTTCCCTCCCTCAAGCAGTTCCCTTGAAAACATCTGCCAATCACTACTCTTCTGAAGACTGGAAGAGGGCCCTCTGCAAATCTCCTCTGTTCTCTCTCTCTGCACCTGTCCCCTCTGGTACTCTCACGTGTGAACTCGAGTTGTCTCAGTGTCCCCAGATTCTAGGCTCTATTGCCTCAACTCAGTGAGTCTGCTGGACACTTCCTGGGTACCCCTTTACTGAACTATGATCTGGAAACTCCTTGAAGGCAGTAAACTATGTCAATCAGTGCCTATTTCACTTGCTTCCTGTCCTTTATGGTTCACTACCTTTCATTGCCTGATGCCCAATGTTTAGAAAGTGATTGTTTCATAGATTTTATCCATATGTTTAGTTGTCTAGGCTAGAGGGTAAATTCCATCCCTATTACTCCATCTTAGTCAGAGGCAAGAGCCCAAAACTCATGTGTTTAGATATTTTCACCTAGAAACTGAAAGAAGAGAAGAGGGGTAAAAGATGATATCCTAAATTCTCCCATATTGAAAGAGAAAAAATAATGAGAAGCTTATGAAAGGGACAAAGTAGTAGTGGTCACGGAATGAAAAAGAAAAGAAAAGAAAACAAAACAAGGACGAATAGCAAGGGTTTAAGGTAGAACCAAGAAGATAGGGGTAATCAATGATGCCAGTCACCTCAGAAAATGTGAGCATATATATGCAGGGGATGGATGAAAAAGCTGGGGGTGTCTAAACAATAAACCCTGGGGATGAATGAAGTCTTCAGGTCAAGACTTGAAACTATAAATCTGAAGTGAAATTCAATCATAGAGTTAGGGTTTTTTTTCTCCTTCATTATGCCAGTTACAAGGCATAGAAACAGAGAAGGATGGCATGAACGGAATCAAAGTTGACATTTTGCAAAGTGGCTGTGATAGAAGAGAAAACAGGTAAGATTAAGAAGACAGCTCAAGGAGTTGAAAGTGTAAAAGGAAGAAAGGGAACACAGTAGGGTTTAGCAGCTTCAGGGAAAAAAGGCAAGGGACTGAGAATTGTGAGGGACACGGAAGAGCCAATGCAGAGAGAGCCAGCTGGTGAGGAAGCCAAAGAAACTGGAAGCCATGTGAGAGAGGAGCAACCGGCTCAGATTTCACAACCGAAAGAGCTGTCAGTGATGACTAGCTCTCATGTCTGATCTGAGGTTGCCACTGAAGTGGAGTGAAGACAATGCTTTCACCATGAAAATCAAATGGCTAACGTTCTGCGTTCATCCTGCAAACAGTTCTTGAGGTTCCCAGTTTAACTTGAGAGACCTGAAGGGGAGAGGAAGACCCCACATTAGCTCCCAAATTCTCAGAAGACTATATGGAAAGCCTTCGCTAAGAGCGGATGGGAAATGACAAAGCGATGTCCTAAGCTTTTATGGAGCATGCCTTTTGGTCAAAAGTGGAAGATGCATTTCTATTTTCACTCCCAGTATGAAGTGTGTGTGGGTGCGAGAATCAGCAGACTCCTCTGGAGAGAAAAGTAATAGAAACAGCGGCCTTGAGCTCTTCCCACCTAATTTCACATATTTTATGGTATTCCAAATTGTTTCCATTTCAAAAAGTATTTTCCAACTTTGTCTCTGAATGCAAGGGAGCACCTTGTTTAATTAAATCACACAGAGAGCCCTAATAAGCTATCTACAGAAACAGGAGGAAAAGCATTGAGTCCCATTAGTCAATGAGGGCAGTGGGAACGCAGGCAGGAAAATCACCTGGGTAACAACCACAAATCTTCCTGTGCGTCGATCCAGAAAGCGGTGTTAGACTGCCTGGGAAGCCAGGTCGCTGTCAGGCTGGTATAGAGCTCCAAAGAGAGTCTACTCCAGAGACTCCTCATTCAAAGGATATTGCTTGATTTTGATTCATAACTGTAAATTTTTTTTTAAAAACAGGCATTTTCCAAATTGAAACGAAATACCATTACCCCAACACTTAATGCTCCAGGGAGGTACGTCCTAACAACTAAGAATAGCCCCTGCTCAGATGCCCAGGAGCGCAGATTTCATTCTCTGAGCCATCTCGGCCAGGCCAGTCTTCAGTTTGCAACCACAGCAGCGGCAGCGGGCTTTGTGAGCACAAAGGCCCGGCACTTATTTCGCTTGAATGAGACTTAGGTCGCTGTTTTGAAATTCTTAATAACTTTGTTTGAGTTAGTGTTTTGCAGGTGAGCATACCCCCAGGGACTTAGAACCGCTGCTCACTCGCAGTCCCATCTCCCTCTGCCTCGCTGGACCAGTTCTTGGCCTCTCTCTCCCCTCCCCTGCCCAGGGGCAGGAGCTGCTCTCCTGTCACCAGCTGGGATCTGGTCAGGAGCGCCTGGAAGTTGGGGGTCAGGCGCGCTCAGCCTGGTGGCACTTGGTGGCGACCGTTCCTCCCTAGGCTGGCAGCCACCACCTTGGCACATTCCGCAGGACACTCGTAGCCTCCCACCCACCTCAATCAAGGTAGGTAGTGCTTCCCAGGGCAGAGGTCACAATGCACTTTGGCGTTGTCAGTCCATCTTGATTGGGACCTGGCTTGACTTCCCTGTTCTTCATGAGATTCAGCGTGTTGGTCCGGCGCCTGGCAGCAGGTGGGGACCCCGCAGCTGGTGGGCCATGCAAGCACAGTCACGAGACAGGGTCTCCAGGCACCTGTGAATGTCTGCAGTGGCCCTCCAGGTATCCTCATGCCCACAGAGCCTGCCACTAAATAGCGAATTTAAAAAATACATATTTTAGGTTGAGAAAGAGCACAGGAGAAAGAGATTTTATATTTTAATACCTTTACTAGCACTTGTTTCCTGATATTTGAACAAAGGGTCCTACATCTTCATTTTGCACTGAGGCCCACAAAGTATGTAGCTGATCTTGCTTTGAGCTATCCGCAACAGATGATTCGAAGAGGTAAAGCCACTCACATGCATTTGGCAGATTCTGCAGAAGGTTCATAAGAACATTCCAGTATTTAATGGAAGTGTCCCCTCCCTTCCCATGGGTATAGTTCTGTGTCTGTGTCTATGACATTTTAAGTGCTGGAGACTGGAAATTACATAAGGTGCAATACTTATGAATTGAATGACTTTTTTGAAGTACCCCAACTTCACAGGTTGTTTTAAAATCTGATAGAGCTAGTCTCAGGAAAGATAATTCTAATAGGCACATAAAATCCCCCTTCCCTTAATCTGAGTTTCACTCCACTAATACAGCCCAACAAACACCATTGTAAAATGGTGAGTTCACTCCCTCTTGGAAATCTACCACTGATAAGCTAATGTTAAATGGATGCTTACTCTATTTCAGATTCTGTACTCTGATGCATGATGTCCTTTAACCATAAAAATCAATCTATAGTGAGAATTATCATTATTCCTATTTGACTTATGAAGAAACTGACTGGAAAGGGTTATGTAACGTCACCAGCTGTTGGGAATTGGGAATTGCCTCATGGAATCATGGCCGATAGATGCAAGACAATATACATGTCGACTGGCAGGTTGGACATGTCCTACGATACAGAAAATCCTTGATTTGGGAATTATGCTGGGATTTAAAATTCCCACATGATTTTTAGTTCAGAAATGTGATTTTAAAAAATAAACATCTATCAATCTTTTAAAATAACCCTTTAACTTGTTTAAATCAAAAGACCTCTCTCCTCCACCCCCAGTATTAATACAATTTGTTTTGATATACTGGATAAAGCTTTTACCACCCCTCTGTTGTATTTGCCTACTAAATTTTAAAGATTTCAGATTTTTATGCAAGACCTAACAAAGATATTGTGACATAAATTGTGTTATAACAGGTTTTTTGCTTATGATACACTTGAAGAATTGCATTTTAGATATTGTTTCCTCTCATACAGTGTTCTGTGTTGTTATATATATTGAGAAAATTGACCAAATGCAAAATATATTTTAAATAATGAATGTCTTTAAAAATATTCTATTTGAAATTTATCTATTAAATTTAACTAAAATAAGAAATCCCTTTTTCAAAACAAATAATTGGTCACATCATGTTATTCACATATTACAAAAAATATTAATTTTTAATGATTAATTTTATTATTGTTATTTTGGATTTGGAGGATTATGATTTTTTTCTTGATATTTTCATCAAGGATTCTCAATATTTTATGCAGATTATAGAAAAAACTCTAATATTTTATCAATGAGTATGGTAAAACAAGAAAAACTAAACTTCCAT
Source organism: Equus asinus (assembly GCF_041296235.1). Lineage (NCBI taxonomy): Eukaryota > Metazoa > Chordata > Mammalia > Perissodactyla > Equidae > Equus > Equus asinus. Next base: position 69,467,928 of record NC_091798.1, read on the forward strand.
AGATATAAAAGGGAAAATAATTCATGTATCTTTGAAAGAGAATTTTGTTTCTAGAATTTTACTATTGGTTCAGACTAGAATGTAGGTTCCCAAGTCAAGAAATAAGAAAAACTTAAGCGGTAGTTGTGGAAGCTGAGAGCCCATTTAGATCAAAGAGATATTGTTTAAAGGACTAAAGATAAAATATGTTTTTATTGTAGCTTTTAGCTTGTTTCAAGATCTATTGCCTTTAAGGTTGAGAAAACACTCCAAAGGGGGCAATAATGATCCCAGATACAGACATTACACTCTACTGATGATGTCTTTCCTATCCTCCTGTAAGTGGTTTTCTATTACTGATGTATACCAGACCAAATTGTGTACCTTTCTCTATGAAGAATGAAAGCAGGCATAAGCACAAGAAATATAGGGGACTGCTGTAAACAGATACTTCTGTTTCATTACCACTGTTTTATTAACAAATTACTTCCATTAAAGAGATTATGAGGTTGCAAAAAGCAATCTAAAATGAAATAGTCCAGACCTAACTTTTATTTTGTAATGAATTGAAGTGATTTGGCTGCAGCTGGTTCAGTTCCTCATTGTTTCTGTGACTAGTCTATTTCGTATCTTGAATTGTGAATGTGCGTTCCCCAGGAGGGCTTTGTGAATCATCTTTTCTAGGGGAAATGGATGTTTCAAATTAAGTTGAGATATACACCTCTCCCCTCTAATCTGGAGAATGGTGTGTTATATATAATATACCTCACCTTGGAACAATGTATCCCAGAGCCCCATATTTCTTACTGTAGTTAGTTATTCTACAATCCAGTAGCTTGTGACAAAACTATAAGCTTTTTAAGCAGTCATGATTCCAAAACTTAATAAAAGCATCATTTTCATCTTAAACTAGTATTTCACTTTTGAATGCTGAAAATTTAACCCTCTAAATTTCGGGGGAGATCCCCAAAGTGTCCTGTTTCAAACTTTTTTGAGTGAAGGGAACCAAATGTGGAAAATAGCTCTTGTCTTTCAGAGCCTGTAGTTATTTGGGATTATTTGAGTGTATGCAATCTTTTCTTTAAGATGGTGAAAAGAGATGTTAGTCGTATCTTCGTTTCATTTTTGAAACTTGAAAAAACAAAATGTAGGCAATGTTCTGACAGTTCCAAAATTGCTTTTGAAATAGCCCTGGTCTCTGGAAAGCGGAAGTCTGATAATCACAGTTGCTAAAGAAACCTAGTGCTGCAAGATAAAGACTCACACCAATATCCTCAAGTACAGAGACACAGGAAATAAGCGGCATTAAATAGAATTGGTTTTCTATGGAATGAGTGCTAGATATATAATTAAATAAATTTTGATTTTATGAAACTCATTTGAGGCTAAACTTTCCTCTGTCCCTCAGAATTTTCCATATTTTCATATTATTGTGTTTAAACTTCCTTTATATTATATATTTAATAGACTTCATAAACAAAGTTCTACCAGTCAACGTTTTACATGCAAACTTAAAAACGTAACTGAATCCTGCAAAATGCAAATAATTATTTTTTAATTTAGTTCTTATGTGATTGAGGGCTTTTTGTATTTTTCCAAAATAATGCATTTTTTTTTCTTGGACAATCAAAGTAGCAAATATTCAGAAGAATAAATTTGAAAAACAGAGAAAATTAAAAAACAAAGAATACAATAACCACTAAAGTCCTAATAAAAGAAATTGCTCATTATTTTACAGTGATTTTTCTAAGTATTTGTTTCTTTTAGAAAATGGTTTACATGATTGTCTATCCTTTTTCCCAGAAATGTAATATTTTAAAAGAATTCCAGGTAGCAAGCAGTATCACAAAATCTAGATCCCTCAATATTAGATAAAATGAAAAAAATAGAAATAATCAAACAGAAACCTCAACAGCTACAAGCAAACCAAGTTAGAAGTAAAATTTCATGTCATAATCTTTGAAAAATCTTGACCAAGGAAAGAATTCTGCTACAGCAATGTTTGTGTTGTAACACCTGGAAGTCATTTCAGGAAAGAATGTGAGTCAAGAAAATCTCTGAAAGTCTCACCAATATCCACCAATTTGAAGATAAATTAATAAACATGCTGAACAGGCAGTCTAGGAAAAGCAGGGGCTCAAACCCTACAGAATGAAAGCCCCCAGCCATTTTCAAGTGCTACATGATGAACTGGAGAGAATGATTTGAGGCACCCAATCTTCTGCCAAGGGATCATGATATTTCCTCTAGCTAAGTACCGGAAACTCTAGGTCCTATCATTTCACATAAACTAAAACGTCTAAGAAATGCCCAGGATGTCTAACAAAGGCTACCTATAGTTCCAGCAAAGCTCTTTTTCCAAAGTGAACCAGAGTCACATCTCAAGTCACAAACTGTAGTTGGACAAGGGAAGGAAGGTAGGTTTCAGATATCATAGTCACGGAGTCAAGAATTAATCCACACGAAATTAATAGCAGACAAATGTTTTGGCAGAGCAAGATGAAAAGAAAATACATAGCAAGTAAGCAAGCATACCACAGAAACAGATAAAAGAAATGTACATCACATTTTTTAAAATGTCCAAGAGCCCAATCTAAAAAGCAAGAAAAAGGAAAAGAAAGAAAAGCAGCAACTCTTTGAAAGTGCCTCACAGTCAAGAAAAACCAGGAATATTACAGTTAAGAGGACCAAAATAAATCTTACAGAACTAAAAACTAAACTGGAAACATTGTGGAATGGACGAGCCATGCCTAAAATTCATAGTTTTGATATAAGTGAGACGACTACTTGGAAAGAAGTAGATGAACTGCAACAAACGAAACAAACAGAGTAATAAAAGCAGTAAATATGAATATTAAAATAGCACACTGCATTTTTTAATAATGCAGCATAGAATAAGAGACATTCAAACAGATTATGATTATACCGTTGAACTTGAAAAATAAAAATTCTTTAGGATCCCTGCAGAAAATAAGACACCAATGGGGGTTAAAAGTGGACCTAGTCATATTGGCCTTCAGTTTTCCCGAAACAAATTTCAGACACCAGTGAATAAATTATCTATAGATCTAAGGGGAATATATTGTGATGTAAAAATATTATAAACAGTCTTCTTTTGCTCTTCACACACAACGGCAATACAGAGATACTCCTGAAAATTAATGAACTAGGAGAATCTGTGTGTATAATATATACATATATAATACATATAATAAATATTCATTTATTTTTATATAAGTAAATATATAGATAGAGATACTAGGAATGATATTCTCCTTATGTGTTATTTCTGGTTGGAGATATATTTTAGTTATTTTGCCTAGTTCTTCTGCTTGCTTCTTAAAATAATGTTTAGGTATTAGTTTGTATAAAATAATGAACTGATTATTCTAAAAAGTTTAAAACATAATTTTAATGATTGCCTAATATCCAGTTATTTATATACTATAATTTATTTAATTACAATCATTTACATTTCATTTTTTGCTAATTTTGACTACTGTTGATCATATTGTGACAAATATCTCTATATAAATCTTTGTATCACTGATTATGTCTAGGAACTGATTGTGAGAATTACTACTTCAAAGAATGACAGCATTTAAAGGTTTCTTTATATATTAATACACTGCTTTTCAGGGAGATTGTCTTCATTTATTCTTCCATAAAAAGTGAAAACAGTGTTTATCTAACTACACCCTTTGCTTGACTAAGTATTTAAATATATATATATTTTTTATTTTCCAGTCACATTTCTTGTTAACTATCTTTTCACATCCATTGTCTGTTACTAGAAAGCCTTTTTATATATTAAAGATATCAGTTTATTTGGCCTTTTTTTGAACTTTATATAAAGGTCATCATACTGCATGTGGTCTTCTCATTCAATGCTATTGTAATAAGATCACCCATGGTATATCATTCATTTATTTTTCCTGATGCAGAATATTCCATTGTGTGATTGTAATAAAATTGATTTACCTATTTACCTTATTTATGGGATTTATGATGTTTCAGAGTTTCTTTATTACAAAAAAATGCTTATTCGAACCTTAATTATACATGTTTCCTGGTCCACTTTTGAAAGAGTTTCTCTTCGGTAACTACTGAGGAGTTGAACTATTGGATCAAAGAGGAAGTGAAGAATCACTTTTACAAGCTAATGCCAAATTGTTTTCCATACTGATTATCCAATTTATAGTCTCGTCATCGTAATCGACCCCAGCGACCTATATTATCTATAAAACTCAGCATAGTCATACTTAACTTCTACCTATTGAATGGGTCTAAAATAGTAACTCATAGTGATCTTATTTGTATTTTTGTGATTACTAATGAAGTTCAGCACATCACTTCTCTTTTAGCCTGTTGTATTACTTTTCTTGCAAAATACCTGTTCATATCTGAGTATTTTTTCAATTCTGTTTACTTGTTTATTGATTGCTCTTAAGCGTTCTCATATATTTGGAAATTAGTACTCCATTGTTGCAAATATCTTATGCCCCCAGTTTGTGTTCTGTCTTTTCACTTTCTCTATAATCCGTTTTCATAGACTAAAGTTCTTGGTTTTTATGTAGTCAAATTTGTCAACCTTGTACTCATGATTATTGTCTTGTTTCTTGTTTGAGAAATCTACGGTTTCCAAGTCCTCTTATGTAGTAGTCACTCCCTTTGCTCAATAACTTGCCATGCCTCATCTATCATAAAGCAAAGTTTCTCAGAAGTAGGGGTCTTTTTCATAATCTTCTATCCCGTTCTGTTGGCAATTGCATTACCCTGAATCACTCCCACATAGTCTGAATATTTTTGTTTTATAATAGCCTTTTGAATCTGCTGCTTTTCTTTATTTTCTTTTGCTGGGGAGGTTTGATTATTCTTGGCCCTTTATTCTTCTGCATAAATTTTAAAAACAGTTTATCAATTTAAGAAGAAGCTTGTTTGAGCAACATTGAATCTGGATTTAGGTAGCATTGACATATTTAAAATATTAAGTGCTCCCATATATAGATATCAAATATTTCTTCAGTTATATGCCTTCATGTAAGAGTTACTCTGCATAATAATTTTTATGAATGCTATGAGTTAATATTTAAAGTGTTTATAGTTATTTTTAATGTGGTTAAAGCAAAGACATATAATATTTGAATTTTGGAATTTATTGATCCTTTCTCTATGCTTTTATTGATGACAGACTTTTTTCCTCTAAAATATAACTATAGCTATAAAATTTATGTTATAAATAATATATAATATAATACAAAATATATTAATTATTAGAAGAAGGCAGATGTCCACAGATAAATTACATATAATTTATACATATGTAAATATGTATTTATATATAATTAAAAATAATATATAATTATATAATGTAATATAAAATATCAAGGATATTTACATAACCTAAAATTATTTATATTACCTCAAGTAGCCCATATATCTCTTCAATTTTAACTCATTTGATTTTTCAAACATTGGTAATGTTTCAAAGAATCTCATCAACGTTTTTTATTTATATTTCATTGTGTTTATAACATCTTTGTGTGTCATGAAACTATCTTGTGTAGAGAGAAAATATTAATATTTTTTAGTTTCATCAAAGATTGTAGTCACTTGTACTGGTATAAAGTAAACATTTTTGTTTGTTTAACATTTCTTGCTTTGAATTCTTCCTCAAGAATCTTATTGCACCTCTGCTTTCTTATTTTGCTTGTGATAATCCTGTACCTTTGACCAGATGTATCTCTTCAAATGGCATGTAGTTAGATTTCTATTAAAGATATATTTTTAGATTTATATATAGATTGCTATTTTCTTAGGAGGAAGAACTATGCCTTACGTTTCTATATATCCCCTGAGCTGTCTTCATACTGTTCCGGATATGAGAGAGGCCCAAAGGAATTTTTTCTATTAATTTTGATATAACACCATTTATGTATTGTCAATATGAACGGTTGTAGTTTTCAAATCTGGAGACCCTTTGCCTTAGATATTAGTTCGCTGTCACAATGCCATTTAACCTCGCTCAACTATTCTTTCTCTAGCTGAGAAAGAAGAAAAATTATGTTTACTCATCAGGAAAACAGTCAGAGATGCCCACAGTAAAAGGCACTTACAGAAATGCTTGGTAACATTGTTATGTCTTCCATAAAAATTAGCACAGGTGCTACTGGTGTTTCACAAAAGAAATTCCCAGAGCCTAGACACTGCTTACTCACTAGAAAGGTCACAGTTTAAACTTCCGCTGAGATAGTATGAGGCTTCCTATGAGTCAAGTCTAGCCAAGAACCAGAGAACTGAGCTAATTGGTTAAGTCTGCTCAAAGCTGCCGGCTGGCAGACAAAACATTTAGAAGCCAGGCTGAAAATGCTACATCTAATTGTACTTTGGATGTAAGAAGAGATCCAGAAGACTGGTCTGTTTACTCGCAGTGAAACATGTATTCCCATGCTATTCTCAGATCATCTGGGAGGAGGTGTGCTTTTGGAGGAGGAAGCCATCTTGTCTCTGTGGGTCTCTACCTCTTTATTATAAAAATATGCTTGTGGCATAATGTAAAATTTGACACAGAGAATGGTTGTATTTTTGTCACAAAGGTAAACACTTATTTAAAATCTCTCTTTAACCTAATATAAAAAGAAAGCATGCAAATATTTAGCACTCTAAATTATAATGTGGTACATATTTTTATCTAATTCAATTTCCTAGTAGATAATTCAGAAGGTTCAGAGGTATATCTATTTCAAAGCTCTACTTGCTATGTGCAGTTACGTGTCTCATATATTTTCTGTGTGGGTGTGTGTGTAAAGGATGTGAAACATAAGAATATGTTGCAGATAGAGAAGGAAGGAAAACATGCACATGTATTGGTGGCTTCACAAGATCCATCTAAATTCTTCCAGGAAAATCCCTGCATATAAAATCTGCCCATGCTGGCAATGGTAATCTTTCCTCTTCACTTTATATTTTCTTCTATGCTTTGATTAGCAGTCCATGTAATCATTCATTTATTTTTGGAGTTGTGTGGCCTCTAGTGGTGTATGGAAAAAGCATACAATGAAAATATTGCAAGAGTTAACACATCTATCTCCTGAGATTTAAAACTCTAAAAGATGCTGAGTATTATTTTAACAACTTAAAACAATTATATATGCATTACTTTGACAATACAATTCTCTTACTTAATTTTAGATTTTGGTCCCACTTGTTTCAAAGCTGCTGCTATGTCTAGACATATATTTATAGGAAAACTATATGGAAATAATTATTTTATTTTTCTTCATGTTATTTTTTACATTTTATCCAGGTGTCAGTATCAATATTTAGACTCCATACAAAGATATTTTCCCCAAATTAATAGGAATTATTTTTCAGAGTGCCATCAAATGTTAAAAATTTGCTTAGGACTGTTGTAGGCATTTTACCTTTAACTCAAAATTAATTTTTTATTAATTTAATTAAAATTATATTTTCTAGATACCTGGTTTTTACCCCAAATTCTGAAACATTTCCAAACCATAACACTAGATCAGGCAGAATTAGTAAACTGATAGATAGATATCAAAATGAATGTCACTCCATTTTGTTCAATATGAAAAGCTGCCATTTGTATCTTGGTCCAGAGTCACTGTGTGCTAAAAGATCTTAAGTGGAAGAGTAACTAAGCTTGTGAACCAATTTACTAACGTGTATTTCAAGAAATATTGGGCTAGTTAGTTCATATCTTCAAAATGTAATACTATTTCAACTTCATTCTCTATTTTAACCAATTGGATCTCTCCCTTAACCCAACCAAAAAAATCAAAATAGTGTTGATTCGAAAGGGAATCCCAACAAGTAAGAAAAACATACAACTTGCCACAATAGGCAATTTGGCATTAGTGTCTTTCGACATATGGTACTAAATGCAGAACAGAGATTACCTCTGGAATTGCCAAGATTTCTTCCGAGGCATTCTTTTTTTCTATTTTAAACCTTACAGATCGTGAGCCTAAAGACAAACTGAAAGCAGACAATAATGAGCTGCACAGTTAAAGTATTTTCAAATTTATTACAAAGTGTTTGCCTGCTGCTAGAGTTATTCACTAGACTACAGATTTTAAAGACATTTCCCAATACATCATGTTTACTAGCACAATTCCCCTCAGATTATAACTAGAGATTAGAAGATAAAGACAATGCTGTATTTAGTGAGAAACATAGAGTGATAAGAAAACACAAACTAGGTGTTTACTGATGCCCTTTGCAAGAGAAGATTATTCTGCAGCTTTATCACAATTACACTTTATAGGATAGCTGAAGAAAATGAAGTGTAGGAATATGTGAGCTATATGCTGGCAGTTATTGGAAATGGGTTTTTGATTTAGTTGCCAACTGAAAATTCAGAAACAAAATAAAACCCTTTCATGGCCATCAGAAAATATCACTTTCTAAATAAGAATAATGAATATTGTCTACATAAATGATCCCCATGTTAATTCATCTGACATCTTTCCAAGCCCAAATAGCACTATTTTAATAGAATTCTGGTGGTGAATGTCTAACATTGAAAAGTCACTTGTATGCACACATAAAACCATATTATATAAAACTCTGTGAGAAACACCCTTCCCATGGTGAAATTGACAAGGCAAGAGTGAATACTCTTTAAAAGAGCAAAATTCTTCACAGTTGCCAACCTCCCTTAATGCTGATACTACGAAGGTGCTTAGCAGTGGGTGAAGTTCAGCTCTGTTAAGTTGGAATAAGTTTCTGGGTCCAAAAGAGTGGTAAGAAGGGTGTGCTTTGAGGAAAGGTTTATATTTGGGGTATATTTTGAAATCAATAGAGATAGATGTCATGTTTGACTTTCTATTTAATTTTACTTTTTTGTCAATGTTGATTGACTGTGTTAATGTTGCATTTTTTAAAAGAATGTTTTAGGGGCCGACCCCATGGCAGAGTGGTTAAGTTTGCATGCTCTGCCTTAGTGGCCCAGGGTTTCACAGGTTCGGATCCTGGGAGTGGACATGGCACCGCTCATCAGGCCATGCTGAGGCGGCGTCTTATATAGCACAACCGGAGGCACTCACAACTAGAATATACAACTATATACTGGGGGCCTTTGGGGAGAAGAAGAAGAAAAAAAAATAAAGGAAGATTGGCAACAGAGTTAGCTCAGGTGCCAATCTTTAAAATAAATGAATACCAGTTACATTTACTTGTTGTATAAACGTAACAAAAAAGAATGTTTCATTATGAATATTTTCAAATATGACCAAAACACATAAATTACTATAACAAATTTCCATATATCCAACTTCCAGCTTCAACCATATTAATGCTTTGTTTCTTTATTTATTAAGATCAAGATGCAAAAAGTTTGGTTAAACAGAGACAATACAAGATCAGCATCAGAAATTTCTAAGCCTTTTTATGAAAATGTTTAGCAGTCACACTTCTCTTTCCCAGCCAAATAAAACTAAATAAAAATACTCAAATATTGGTCATTAGCGTTGTTCATTTGGGTGTATTAAAACTGAAAGACAGGTTAGTTATCAATTTTGTAAATATTAGATACTAGGAATTTTGGTCCTGATTTGACCATTACTGTATACCTTTTCTTATCCTTTTTTCGCATTTGAAAATGTGTAAAACACAAATGACATAATGTATATACACACATACCCACATACACGTGCTTTGATAAGCTGATAGTTATACACACATAAATACCAACACATATATATTTATTTACATAGATACAAATATCAGTTTATTACAATAGTTGGTAAAATTTTTGAAAATAAAATCTTCTAAATATGAGACAATTTTCATTTAAGTTTCAAGGACCATAGCTCAGTTTTCATCCAGCCACTATGCTTCTGAGAAGTCCTGAAACGCACAACCCACTCACAGACCTTTAGAAAAGGAAAGACTAGTCCATAGGTATTAAAAGGTTCACTTTGAAGGTGAGATAAACAGTGGTTCTAAGATAATAAATGGTCTAGGCCAACATCTCTTTAGAGATATTTCCATATTTAGTAAATTCACATAAATTCAATTAAAATTAAAAGCCACTTGAAATGCTTACCAAGTTGGAGGTAATGTCTCTGAGAATTTAGAGATATTTTCTCTACTAGTTTATATGAAATGTTTTTTTATCTCATTGCAACACAGGGGCATGATGAGTAGATCTCCTGGTTTTCCCGTGAAGAGCTCAGGCATCATATGTTTCCTCCAAAGAATGTGGAATAATACAAGGAAAAGCAAAAAACAAGGCCTTCATTACAAATGGCCAAATCTGCTTCCTCTCTTGTGGGAGAAATTGTAAAATGAAGGTTGGTGTTTTTCATATTATGTATAGCCTTGAAGTAAACTTCTTTTTTTTTCTTAGACCTTTCTTTGACAAAGTTCAGCTTGACTTTCTAAATAAGATTAATGCATATGGTCGACACAGATTATTCTGATGTCAGTCAAGGCACTGCTCTTTCCCCGATTACTAAAACAATATTGGTACTGGCAGGTATAAAACACGCTTTCCAACACAGGCAGACACTGAGTTCAGTTTGGAATCTGAATCCAAATTTAGGTCCTATATTAATTGCAAATGGTAAAAACCTCTGCTTTAGTTTTCTAATTAAGATTAATGATGATGGTTTGAAGAGCTGATACCAAGACCCTGGCATTAACAGCAATCATTTTTCAACTGTGGCAAATGTGCTTTTCTTTTGAAGTACTTTCTCGTCCAAAATAAGAGTTGGCGAGAAGATGGTGTTGAGAGGGGGAGAAGATTCGATAGCAGACATTTCTTAAGACTAAGCCACAAATATATTGAACATACAAAAATCTCAGGAAAAACATTGTTTCAGGCAGCACACACTCTGCCACAATCTGCTCTCCAGAAAAAGAGCTCAGCTATATGAAAAACAAGGGCTCTGTTTTCTTGAATGAGATTCTACTGAAAGCTATAAATAACTGGTAAAAATAAATGTTTTCAATTAAAGTGCTTCTGGATATCTGTTGATTGTGAGTGAGATGATTTACACAGAGTGCACAGCCGGAACACAGACACGCCATCTGGAATTACTAACCGAGAAACCCATAAACTCATCGATGTATTACATGACTTACTGTCAGGCCTCCATGGAGTAGGTATCATCAGATTCTAAAGCTTCACATTTAGACCATGTTAGAACTTGCTTAAGAAAGAACATGTTTCATTCAAAAAAGCCTCCCTTTTTGGACTGTGCTGTGTATGCTCTGAAAACAAATTCCTCAGAGGGAAATGAAAGAAAATCTAGGGAAATAGCAACCGGTTAGTTTTTTTCTCCCAGCTGCTTTGTCAGTTTTAGACAACCACAGAAATTATACGGTGGATTTTGTTCCATAATCAGTAATACACGTCATGTCTGAAAATATAGACCTCTTTGAAAGGATGACTGCTTGGTGCCCTTAGGATTTCAAGGTGGGTGTTTAACCTTTTTTTACAATTATATGAACACAGGAGAGCTTTTGTGTGCCAAGACATACATGTTCTTTAGGCAAACAAAAGTGGAAAATTTTAGCACATTCTGCATTAATAGAAACAGAATTGAATTTGCCTGAGTTCTGTTTATAAATGGCATTATTTATACAGCTGTGAATTGTACTGGAACACAACAATGTGGGAAAAAAATCTACATTCATTGAATTATCCATCTGACTTCTGTTTTTTTAATGCATACTCATCATAAAATCTAAAGCATCAATTTTTTTAAAATATTGAATGCTTTTAGAAAAAGTTTCAAAATTGTTTCTCTTCTGGTATAACTGCTTTTGAAATTAGGTTATGACCCGTTGAAATGAACCTGTTGAACCTACATACATGGAATTATTTTATTAACATATCTTATCCTTTCCTTCCTATAAGTGTGAAGACCTTGTTCTCTAGCCCTAAATGAGAGAACCCTATTCTCCAACTCTACCATCATCCCTGAAATTAATTGGCTATAGAGAACCTATGGGTCATTATATGACAATCATTCCCCATAGCATATCAAGATTCTTCTAGCCACTTCTCTTGAAATGGGTAAAATAGGTGTCATAACATTTTATTTCTTCTCTAAAGTAGAAGGAAGTTAAATTCATGACAATTTTTGAAAAGTCAATATTAAAATGGTGTGAATAAAATCCATTATCTCCATAATCATTGCCAACACTGACCTCAGTTTCATTGCTGGGAACAGCATACTAAATGGGATTGTTCACTCCTGGCAATGGCAGTTAAGAAATGTTGAGGCCGGCTCCAGCTCCATGGCCGAGTGGTTGAAGTTCTGTCCACTCGACTTCAGCAGCCCAGGTTCACGGGTTTGGATCCCAAACACGGACTTACTCCACCCTCAGCTATGCTGTGGAGGCATCCTACATACAAAGTAGAGGAAGACTGGCACAGATGTTAGCTCAGGTCGAATCTTCCTCACCAAAAAAAGATAAATGTAAACAGGTATGCTATGCAGCAGTTAAGAGTGTACAGAACGGGGCAGGAGAGGGGACATTTTAGTGACTTCAGGTGGCAGTAGTGAGCCTTGTGTGGCTATAAGTTCCTTCTTATCCTTATCTCTATTATGTCTCACATATGTGAAAAACGTGGATATTCTTGAATTTATGAATAATATAAAACTTTCTATGCATAATTTATTGACCTTTTATATAGTCAGTCAATTGGCAAAACTGACTATTAACCTATTGACATGCTTTTCTTATTAGCTTTTTTTCACCGGCATAAGGTCTTTCTTGATAGGCACTTGCCCTTATCAAGTTTGTACTATGACAGCTGGGGTTTTCTGTTGTGTTTCATTTCTTTATCCAAAATTTCCAAGTTCCATACTCTATAAAGCCATCATGGTATGAGTTTTCTATTGCTGTTTTTACAAATTCTCCCAAACTTCTTAGCTTAAAACAACACAAACAAATATAGCATCTGGGGTTCCATAAGTCCAAAATTGGTCTTACCACACTAAAATCAAAGTTTTGGCAGAGCTGTATTTCTTACTGTTGGTTCTAGGGGAGAATCTGTTGCCTTGCCTTTTCCAACTGCTAGATGTTGCCCAGTTCCTTGGCCGGTGGGCTGCCTTCTTCATCATCAAAGCCAGAAACATCACATCTCTCTGAATCTTTCTCTCTTTGTCTCATCCTGTTTTCTGACCATAACCAGGAAAGATCCTCTGCTCTTAGAGAAACATGTGAATACACTGAGCCAAACAGATAATCCAGAATAATCTCCACATCTCAAGGTCCTAACTATATCGCATCTACAAAACCCATTTGCCATGTAAGGTAACATATTCACAGGTCTGGGGATTATGATGTAGATATCTTTGGGAGTTATCATTCTGCCTACTACACCATTTGAATAATTCTTATGAGTCTCATTTGCTATGATTTACCTATCTTGTCCTCAGATTACTACAAAAACCGAAGATTCAGACTTGGTAGAAGAATTAGAGGAAATCTTGGGGAAATCAGCATATATGCCTCTAAAACTCATTATGTTGAAAGAGTGGAGAAAGTCATTGCTTGATTTGCCAGTAAAAGAAAATTGTTGCTGTATCTTCAATACCTTAGCTATGTGCTTCCAATCAGCAGCTCAACCAGCCATGGATACACAAGTGTCCTTGTCTCTGCATTTGTTCAGATAAATGGGGAGTAAAGTAGTTGCCTTTAATGTAAAGTTCCTCCTTTTCTCTGATGTCATATCTGTCTTACTGTATGTTTTGCCTTGATCTTTTAATTCTTATTTTCTGATGGTTTCCCAAAATTTTAGACCTGCCTATTTTCTCTAATCTCTAATTTTTGTTCTCCAGGGACGTTCCTCTGCCTAGCTGAGTGTTCTCAACCTTAATATCTGAATGTTGCCCTCTAGGCAATATCTGGATGTACCCTCCACTTAATGCTGCACGTATTGCCCCAATCTCCAGCTCTATTGTTGTCCCTTGAATCAGTGTTCCCAAAAGGAAACAGATGTCAATCTCACATTAGGATAATTTGAAGAGAGTTTAATAAAGATATTATTTACAAAGTTTCGGAACACCACAGGAGATCATGGAATAATGCCAGGCAAGTGAAAGCAGAATTATGATAAGCCCTAGTAGGCCCAAAGGAACAAGAAGAAGAAATGGTTACCCAGAATACAGAAGGGAAAAGTCAGTGGAGAAGGTCATTGTTGGAAGATCAGTGAACCTCAACAAGGAATACAGCCAACCCAAGATGATCCTGCAAAGAGGAATTCAGGAGAATAAATACTCTTCCCATTGGCTGCACCCTACTGGAAGCCAGAAAGCCCACTGTTGTGATCCACATGGGTGGGACTCTGGGCTTTGAGAGCAGAGTGGGAAAGAGTGGAGAGCAAACTGGGAGGGACAAATGGAAACTATCTAACAATCTCTCCCGCCCCATAAATTTGAATTATGGCCCAATCTAGCCTCACCCTGACCTAAGCTCTCATCATCCCGATTCCTTGTCTTGAATCCAATTCTAACTTTGTTTCTGGTACCAACATAGGTTATCCAGATATAATGGAAATAAACTAATTAAAAATAATATTAGAACAAAAAATAACTTATGATACCTGTTCAACATAAAAAGTAGTGACCGACATATCTCAAATATGTATCTCCTTTCATTTGATGTTTCCATTAAGAATGTGGTAGGCTAAAGAATAAAGGTATTCAGCCTATGAATCAGGAGTAACATATTCTTGAATTTTTCTTATGTTTATACATGAGATTTAAAGGTTAATCATTTATTTACTTAGGTGTAATATAAGTCTTACAAGAAGTCTTTGTCATACAATTTTGAGTGAAATTGATTTTCTCATGTAAAAATGAAAGAAGAGTAAAATAACAGTGAAAACTAGGAAGAATGGAATATGATAAAAAATATTCTTACCTTGTCATCAATATAAAAACATTTGGCTTAAAATAACTTAAAATAACTAGATTCTAGAAACACCAAGAGAAGCTATTTTTTATAAGTGTGTTAATTGTTGTCATTCACCATAGCAGTAATTATGTTTCTTCATCTTTCTACCCCTAATATCCAAGTTGGCCAGTTCCTGGCATGTAAAATATATCCTATAAATACATGTGTTTAATTACGCAAATTTTATCTTGTTCATGTAACATGTACATATGTAGAAGTTATTTTTTCTATTAGTCATAGACATTGATTTCCCATGTCTACTAATGCAGATGTGCTTCCTCATTTGGCCAAACTCATTCATCATATAGTTATTACAATCTCTGTGAGCTAATCCATGAAATGCAGTCTTCTTATATTAGGCAAAGCTCTGCGACCTGCTCCTCTAACTGGTCTTACTACTCCCATTTCTTCTCATTCCAATTGCTTTAAGGTCTGATTTACAGCTCCAAACATGACCCTTCTCTGTTGAAAAATGCTCTTTGATTAGTTACACACTGCCTCCTGAATTAAGAACAGATCCCTTCCAGAAATATTCAGGATCCTCTGCCATATGGCCTTAATTTATCTTTCCAGATTAATTCCCCACTACCTTCTTATACAAAGCCATCCTAGCCTATATAACATATTTGTGCAAATTAGAAAAAGACACCAACTCTGGGAAGATATAACCCTGAAGGCACAAGTCTGGGCTTGAGCACATGACTGCCTCTGTGAGAAGAAAAAGGCCCCTTCCTTTGGATAAGCACACCTTGCACACTGGGGAATGTGGCTTGTCTAGAAGAGCATGGCAGGACATCAAAAAGAGCAGAACCATACACTCTCCAGAGTACCTCTATTATTTTCTACTTTGGTACCTTGATTCACATATCTTCTCCCCTTTACGCATTTAGACCCTTTCTTAAATCTTCCTAAACTACCTCATTCAGTTAGGCACTCAACCTATATTGTGTGTGTGTGTATGTGGCAGGTTCTATGAGTAGTGTTGGAGATGCACAGCAAATGCAGATTTCTTATTCATGAGATCGCTTCTCATCCCCACAACTTAATTTGATTATTCCTTCCCTTAATCACCTTAGTCCCCAACACACCAGCACGTTATCTGTACTTCCTGTTGGGAATTTGCATTTGCTGCTGTCTCTAGTAATGTTTTGATAAGCGTATCTTTTCTTTGCTGTTGACTTGATGGCATAGACTTATAAATCTTGATATCTAGAACAGTGTCTAGCTCTGTGACTTGAAGAAAAGAACTAAACTTAATTGAATATTCATCACCTGCCCTGTAACTATACCGGCCACATTATGACTGTAGCCCATGTATAACATGTCCGTAAAGCCAAGTGCATTTTCTGTTCTATTGCACCTTGAGTTTCTTAAAGATTACACCTTTTTGCAAGAGTGCTCAACCAGCATTTAGTGGCATCTCTCAGACATGTGGCACTTGCACAGCTGGAGACAGGATGGTAGAATTATATAGCACATTTGTTTTTTCCTTTCTTCTTAGTTTTGGCAGCTTTTCACCTAATGATGAAGACTATTTTTTACACACTCCAGCTTTCTTTTTCTGCTAAATTCCCCATCAACACATGACCCAGATAGATATAGCTGTCAACATCTTCAATTTCCTCTTTCTATTTATCTTGACAGATCCCTTGGTGCAGTATTAATTTTATCCACTTTACCATGGAGGTGATTATTTCAACTCATTTTGATGCTACTTCTTATATAGATGCACCATTCATTTAGTCCCAGATAAGACTGGTATGTGGAAATGAATATAAAATTGGCCTATTTAGTGATAGTTATTTAAGCAAAATATTTTAAAATAAAGTAGTTTTTATACTCAAAGAAAATATCTAGGAATTCTCAGAGAAAAGCATTGAACAGTCCAGTTGTAAAATAACTGCCTTCTCTAATTGGTATAATAAGGAGACAAACCAGGTTGGAATTTGTTGAAGAGAAAATACGAAATGAAGACACACAGACAATAATTTTATCAGGTCCCTTGAGAAGTTTTTCTGAAAAAGAAGGAAAATGAGTTAGTACTAGAGGCAAGCGTAAGATAAAGATAGGACTTATTGGGAACCAATAGAGCATATTTTATGCTGATAAGGATTAATAATAATGTGGATAAATGTAGGACTGGTTCTGTAAGAAAATAAGTTGGGATGAAATTCAAAGGATAATTCTCTATCCTTACCTTATCTGACCTATCAGGGGCATTTCTTAGCTTTGACTACTCCTACATGCCTAAAAAACTTTCCTCCTTTGATATGTCCAATACTACATGTTCCTAGTTATTCCTGTACTTTGATTCTTATACCATTTTAGTTTTCTTTGTTGATTATAATATAACAGAACTTATTGTAAAAATTCAGATTATAAATCAGTAAGTCTGGCAATTTCAGAATTCTAGTAAAATTCCAGGTGATGTTGATGCTGTAGGTCCACCGAATGTACTTTGAATTACAAGGCCTTATAAAATCTGTACATGCTACTGTGTTTCAGGGCCTAGATCTGGCGTATTCCTCTCTTTTCACCTCTAGGGATTCTCATATAATCCAGTAGCTTTAAATAAGATATATCTCCAGTACAGTTATCTACTAGGAAATCCTGATTTAACAAAAAGCCAACTTGACATTTTTGGATGTCCAATTTCAAACTCTTGGTTATAACTCCCAAATCTGTTCCTTTCATAGTCTTTTCCCATCTTAGTAGATGATACTACCATCAATCTATTGCTTAGGCCAAATGTCTATGGGACATCCCTTACTTTAAACATTTTTCTTGCACAATCATCCAATCAGTACTTCCCTAGTTTTACCGATATTCACTTATATACACCTCCACCTCTAATTCCAGCTTCCTACTCCTCCTCACCATGTCACTCAGACTTCTGCAAGAACCTCTTACCTCTCTACCTCCCCTATGGTCTTTATACATTCCAATTTCCCCATAAGAGCCAGAGCTATCCTTTATAAAAGTAAATTAGACCATGTAAGTTCACTGCTTAACAGCCTTCCATGGACCACACTTTTAGAAGCAAGGCCTAAGTAAGACCTTACTTATATCTCCAGCCTCTTTTTATAATAGTCCACTCTCTATAGCTATGTTTGCAACAACATTGAGCCCCTTTTCTCTTCCTCAAACTTACCATGCCAGGCTCTTGCCCACCTGAGGTCCTTTGCATTTGTTGCTCACAGCCATCACCCGAACTTCCACCCCAGGATGTTCTTCCTCCAGCTCTTAATGTTTCCAATTCCTTTTTTATCCCTCCAGCTGCAGTTGAAATGCAATGTCCTCCAAAAAACTATTTCAGACAACTGTATTGAAAAAAGCCATTCACTTCCACCTTTACTCTATAACATGACATTTATGTAATGCAATTATGTAATATGCCATAATATGTAATTTTCTTTGTAAAAATTATCACAATGTAAAATGATCATATATCTAGTACTTGTTTATGTGTGGACTGTCTGGTGGTTCCATTTGATTGAATGTAGCCTCCATTAGCTCCAGGATCTTGACTGCCAGTGAATCTCCTCTGCCTAAAGCAAAGTAATTGAGAAAATATCCATGATATTTTAGAGTAATCAAGAAACTCTTTGTAGCATTTTAATAGAACCAAATGCGGTCTTCGTAATTCAGTGCACCTTTATTCTTCTGTTGTGCAATAGCTATGCCCACTTACTAGAAAAATTAGTAACTGTGAATTCTCCCATTTAATTTTTTCTCAGGATGATGGTAAATGCTGTATTTATTCAATTTAAGAGCTTGCTTTCAAATGGTTCCATCAAATTGTTCATACCATTCACTTGAAGCCTCACAGGTAAAAAAGTTAAAGCCCTTTTACTTTCTTGTTCTGAAGTTACTTTCCACCAATGTCTTGTATATTTCACTGGCACATTATGCTTTATCCTTTTGAGAGACAGTAAGCTTTTGAAATCGCAGGGGAACAGTTTTCTCTCTGAACTAGTCATTACTCCAGTCTTAGGGATTTCCTTAGGCTCTGATCAAGATCCATTCAAATGCATTATATAATTGCTTCGCTCTGTCATTCATCCAATTACTCTTTCATGAATTTTTTTTTTTCAGCACCTACTATATGCCAGACCCTGTGGTATGTACCAGAGACAGAAGTAGACACGGAAACCTGACAAATGGTTCCTGCTGTCATGGAGTCTATTGTGGGAGACAGATATTAAAGACATAACTATTCAAATAATTGTTTAATCATGTGGAATCTATATGCAGAGATAACCTTGATTTAATCTGAGTTCCTGAGAAAATAAAAATATTAAGATGGAAATAATGGTATGTATTATCTAGATAATACATACCATTTATATTCAATATATAAATTATAAATATATATTATAAACACATATATAGATAGATTAGATATAGATATACATATTTTTTGTGTGGGGAGTGAGGAAGTGACCAGCTATGAGCAGATGTGGATAGAGATTTGGGGGGGAAAATGAATGAAGATGAGAGTTCCGGTGCTAAAGATATAATAAACACGAATTCTCAACCAATTCTTCCCTTAGTCCGTCTACAAACTCATTACCAGAGAGTATAATTAGACCAACTGAGCAATAATCCCTCATTAGGAATCTACGCAATTTACTTCCTAGTGTCTGTTCTCATTCTTTTTTTCTTGTAGAAATACCTTAGGGGAGACGAGACATCCTAATTTTCCAATTTCAAATCCTTTTTGGAAGTTAGTAGGATAGAAACTATAAATAAATCATAGTGACTTAATCCCTCTTTTTTTTTTTCAATTGCCTTCTTAGCTTAACTACTCCCACTGTGGCTTTTCCATATTCAATTGGCTTAAATGAGCCCCGCTCCCCTCTACCAACTCTACTTCCCTATACATCAGTTTGATCCTTGTTATTATTTATATGGCTTGTAGAAAAGTGCTACATAGTGACTTGGGATTGAGAAAATTATTTAACATCTGTGCTTCATTTTCTACTTCCCCATCTGTAAAACTTGATGTCATAATATTTATCCAATACCGCACAGAAGTGATATAAGAATTTATTCATGTTGGTAAGGAACATTAAGATGTAGGGCACAGCAGAAGTATAAAATGCTGCTATTATTCTCTGACAGGCTGGTCAAGCTCTATAAATAATATGGTCAGGCCTTGAGAAACATATTATGGTCTATAATGACTTGCAGGTGGGCCACAGTCAAGAGACCTGGAGCTCTCATTCTAAAGTGTCGTGTCATTGAGGCTGTGTAAATGTCATCATGCACATTTTGTGGTAGTAGACTTTCAACTCCATAACTCTGAAAATTAAGATTTTACTTTTCCAGTGCCAATGTGAACGTACTGTGGTGAGGATGCACACTCCATTTTATAGGTAAGACTTGATTAAGTGGCTTTAGAGATTACAATTTAAATGACCACATAGGAAGCCAGTTTTTTAAAAAAGGGCAAAGTAGACTACAACTGGTGAAAATACTCCAGTTAAAATGTGCAGGTCTATGGAGAAAATGAAGACTCAAACTAATAGTCCTAAATATTTTTAAAGTGAAAGAATGATGTCCAATAAATTTGATGGTCGCTAGGGAACCCACTCTTGACCCTCTCTCTGCATTTCTCTTTATCTTTCTACACACTTGTGTGACCAAATACATTTAACTGCTTTTCCCAGGTTCACGCCTCTACACATACCCTAACCACCTGTCTGGTCTTATCAAACCAAGACTGGCTAAAGTTGATTGACAATATAGCAGCGCAAATGTTATGCAAACCCTACACCTTTATAAACATTAGGAATGACTGTGCAAATGTGTAACTTGTATTAACTACTAAATCCTTAGGTTTAATCAACTGTACTTGAGTTGAAGAATATCTAAGTCCCTAAATTTGCACAGTCTGGAGATGTTAAACTACACAATTTTCAGTGAATTAATAAATCTACCTACAGAAATGTTTTTGCCGTCATAAAATGAGTCTATGAAGAGAGAAGATTAGGTTTTTAGGCAGTAGCAAGAATTTTAAATTGAACCCAGAGTACATGGAAACCAATAAGTGAATTTGGAAGTACAAGGAGAAATAAAAACAGTCATAGTGATTATTTACATACTTTTACATTGTCTTAGAATGAAATTTTGTCTTAGAATGTGTTAGCTTGTCCAAATACATTTAAAACAAAAGAGAAAATCAGAAACTCAAAGCAATAAAATTATAAGTGGCACAGGGAAATGAGTTTTTTCCCTATGTCAAATGATATGGAAAGTAGAATGGTCAACATAGCTGCATTACTGAGAGCTGTGTTATATATTGGTGACATCAACTGGGGAAGGGGAAGCCCTCCTGCATTCTCCATGAGCTACCAAGTTTTGAAATGAGCAAATGTCTTTTCTTCAATTATATGTCAAGATAGAGTTTTATAAAGCGATAGCTTCAAGAACCCCTCCAATGAAATCCTGGGAGTCCTCTAATATAAAAATGTGCAACTTCTAGTGTCTAAAAAAAGAAAGATTACTTTTAATAAGCACAAGATAATAGAGAGAAAGAAACAGAACAATTTTCTGCAAAATTGATACCCATGGGATATTTTGGGGATTACATATAAGAAGAAAAATAGGTAAAAATTACAAAAGATGGTCAAGGAAATATACCTTTAAATGGTAAAGAATATTATGACATGTTCAACTTTACAGAGAAGTAAGCAAGAAAGGTCAATTAAAGAATATCTCTTCACCACATTGAGTGAAATGCCCTAAAGAAATATGAGAGTGTAAAAATTAATATCTAGATCTGATTATAATCACATGAAATCTTAGTAGGGATGCTGTTTTCATAAAAATCTTTTCTCATTTCCTCTTGCTCAGGAAATAAATCTAAATATATTTTTACATGCCTTTTTTTCCTTTTCTTCTCTCCTGTTAAAAACTCCTCTCCTGACCATAATTTTATCCCAGTGTTTATCCTTCTTTTATCTCCATACCCATTAAAGACAGACTCTGAGGAAATGCTAAAAAATGCAGTGTGTGAGGGTTATATAAGCCAATGGGAATAATTTCTTTCCTGATAGATCTATTAAGGATTGAGAGAATTGGGTGGAAATCCTGGAATCTCTTCTCTGGACATCTCTTTCTTCAGGGATGACTTAAAATGTTGTCTTTACAATGGGGGGCTGGCCCCGTGGCCGAGTGGTTAAGTCCGTGCGCTCCACTGCAGGCGGCCCAGTGTTTTGTTGGTTCGAATCCTGGGCACGGACATGGCACTGCTCATCAAACCACGCTGAGGCAGCATCCCACATGCTACAACTAGAAGGACCCACAACAAAGAATATACAACTATGTACTGGGGGGCTTTGGGGAGAAAAAGGAAAAAAAAAAGTTGTCTTTACAATGAAAATCTTCCTGTTTTCTCTAAAAAAAATGAAGTCCTTTTATCCTCCAAATCTTTTCTCATTAACTAGAATGTGAGCACTGAGTAAAGGCTCTGTTTTGTCCACTGCTACATCCTTGTAATTTAAAACAGTACCTGTAGCAAGTACTTAATACATATTTGTTGAATTAATTAACAAACCTTCAGGATGATGTTTCCCCATTAAGTCTATCTGGAATTTCTCACCCTATGGTATGTTCATCTCTGTTGTCCCTGTCCCCTCTCATGCTGACAGCCCCCCTTTCCCTACAAACACACACATAAACACTAGAGAGCCAAAAGCAATGTACAATTTCTAATTCTATAGCATGTCAGCAACCTTCTTTGCTGACATATTTGTGTTTGGGTTACCTGTTTGAATTTGGGTCTTGAGTGGTCAATTCCCTCTCTTGTAAGTTTACTCCCTTATGATTACATGCAAATTGCAGATACTGTAATCATTCAACAAGCTATTATCGAGTTCTGGCCATGGACCAGAAACTGTGCTTATTCAGTAGACACAATCTAAATAAATCACAATGGTTTTCCAATAGATGTTCTTATACTTGATGTGAGGAGAGACACTTAAAGAAAGAACAACAATTCAGTGTGTCACATTCTATAATAAAGGAATGTCAAAATGTGTGTTTAGTGAATATTGGTTGTTAAAAATGTATAGTTTTAATTATGACTCTCAACATTACGAGTGTTTAATAAACACTTATCAAACAGATATTAACAGAACATTTATTTTAAAATGTATTGACCAATGTATAATAATACAATAAACTTCAAAATGAATCACCCACTTCAAAAAATGTTCTTATGTGGCATTTAATTTATATTCTAAGTGAAAAAATATAACATTTATAAAATTTGAGCAAACAGTTTCAAAACTATCAAGTTTTTGAGTTTTTACATGTACATTATCTTATTTATTTCTAGTCTTTAATTTTAGATCATAGATTTATTTTGATAACTTTGCATACAAAACAAAAATATAAAGTAAGGGAAGTTTAGCATTTGACTTAAATCACAGAGTAAGTTAATAATGAATTTAGGATGAGATCTGCATTAATTAAAATTGATTTCTTTGCTTAGTTTCTAGATTTGAAGGAACAATCATTGCTACACATTTAATAACAGACAGACTACAGAGGTAAAAGTTTTCCTCCTCTATATATTGTTACCTAAGACTAAATTAAAAATGCAAGTTACAGGGAAATAATAACCAAATGTACTTAAAGAAAATAATGAGGAAAGAAAATTCTGATGAATGATAACAAGTTTTGTTGTTTCTTTTTCATTTCTTTTATAAAAAAATCTAACACTGTTAGTCATTGTCTTGATGACAGAATACTAGTCATCAGGAAGATTTCTACAAACTGCTAAACAAAACTACCATTAAGCCACAGAAAATTCACAACACAAAACTGTACTTCAAATGTGTCTGGTACCTTTCAAGGAAATAGATTACACACCACGCCTTGGAGCTAAATAAACTAAATACCGGAGGCCTTCGATATATTCTCAGATGCTTTGACATGTGGTTATTACATCATCTGCCTTCAAGGTAGAAGCAGAGCAGCTTAGGAGGAGCTTTGAATCATGTAATTATAGGAGTCTTGTGCCACTTTGTGGGTCAGCAAAGCAATGCGAAGTGTCTCCTGCTGTCCAGGAGATCAGAGGTCATTTGATATTTTCATAATTTTAGCTTAAAAAACAGTCCCTGCCAATAAAATTGGAGTTTATACTTTTCGATCCACTGGCATACAATGGACTGAAATATGTGAGAGCATCTATCAAATTGAGCATGATCCTAGAGTGACCCCTTTTAAGGAAGCTTTCTTGAAGGCATTTATAACAGAGGTCATTATCAAATTACCTGTGTCTCAGGGTATTATATCAATATTGAACTTCTGGCAAATTCTGATGACTTGGGGGCAGAGGTTGTGTCCTCCATGTGCTCATTAAACAAAGCTACAGTGACCTCTCTGACTACTTTCTCTACTTGGCATACAACTGCACCATTTTCCCTCACCGCTTCTTCAGTGAGCTGCAACAAATTTCATGGCGCTGGAGGCACTGGTGAGCCAATCTGAATCCTCTCACCACGGAAAAATAGAAAAACAAAAAAAGTCTATTAGCTTGCCTATATCAGAATATTTTTCACCAGTGATTAAACTGTAAAATTGCCTCGGCTTCTGCAGCTCACTTAAGGCTATACCTCGCAAGGCTGCACAGTAAGAGTTATCAGCTTCCTTCCAACCACAAACTACAAACACACACACACACACACACACAAACACACACACACACACTTAACTCCTGCCACTCTCCTATTCTTGAGTGATCTTTCTCTTGCCTTTACTCCCATTTCATTCCTTTGGCTCTTCCTATGGGGAGAAAAAAGTTCTCTGATGAACTAAGAAAAAGAAGATCTTAACATTGCTTGAAGCTATTCATATTTGCATTTTAAAAGAGTGCCCCAAAATAGTTAAACATTAATTTTTTTCACAGAGGTTAAGAAAAATATGAATTATTGTCTCAGGCATTGAGAATCTTCAAAAAAGTTATAGTGAATGCCCACTCTATCTAAATATTGAAAGACACTGAGGAAACAACGATGAGCTAAAAGGACACATTAGCTGTCCCCACAGAGCTTATAGTCTAAAATGGGATATGGAAATTTATCACAAAATTACCCACTGCAAATGACACAAGGGCTACAAAAAGAGTATTTATTGTGTTATAGGGCTGAATCAGGTAGGATCTGGAAGCCTAGCCTAAAATGTGAAGACTGAGATGAAATCTGAAGATATGATAGTGAGTAAGTGGATAAAAATGTTCGTAACTCATGGACTTGAAGAAAGAAGTTTATGGTGAAGTTCAGAGTAAGAGAGAGCTTTATACGTGTATGATGAGATCACAGGCCAGATCAGGCAGGATCTTCACACCTAGGGTGGCCATGCAGGTTAATCACCCAAACCAAGACACTTTTAAAAGTGAAATGAGTTCTTACTAATAAGAAAAAGCTTACTTGGGTTACCAGTTACTAAGTAACTACAGACCCATCGCTATCCTATTCCTAGGCCATCTTAAAGTGTTGGACTTTATCCTAAAGGCAATGAAGAGTCCCTAAAATTTTTTAGCAAAAAAGAAACAGGTGTGAACTTGCATGATACCCTGTCCATACTGTGGAGAGAATGGGTAGGAGGGAGACCATTGTTAGTAGCCACATAAGATATAATGGCAGCTTGGTCCATGGTGGGGATGTTAAAGGAGTGGGGGTGAGGGGGAAAAAGTAACAAGGATAACTCTTAGGGTCCTGTCTCACAACTGGATAGATGGCAATAACATTCATTAAATAGGAGACGGAAAAGAAGCAGCTTTTGGCTGGGGTCACAGGTGGGAAGAGGATCCCTAGTTCTACTTCTGGTCTTTTGGGTTTAGAATGTGTTTGAGACAAGAAATCATGTAAAATGAGTTAAAAATAAAAAGTGTTTCACAGATGAGAAATCAGAGTTGGAGATACAAATCTCTGAGTCATCTGCATATCAATGGTGATTGAGCATGCGCATGAATATTGCCTAGAGAGAGTTTAAACTGAGGAAGAGAGGAGAGGAAAGATGAACCTTTAAGGTACTCCAGCTTGAGAAAGGATGGTTACAGAATTAAACTGCAAAGCAGGCTGCAAAAGAGTTGCCTAAGTGATACAGAACTAAGAGAGGATGATGCTGTGGAAGCAGAGATAAGAAAGTTGTTGAGAGAAGAAAGGACAGTGTTGACAAATGACATAGGTCAAGCAAGGTGAGGGCTGAAAAGTGTTCTCTGACTTATCAAAATGGAGGTTACGGGCATGGATTTGGTAGCAGATTACCCCAGTTGGAATCCCACCTCCTTCATTTACTAGTGGGTCCTAGAGTAAGCCACATGAACTCTCTTTGCCTCAGTTTTCTCATTTGTAAAATGGGGATAATGATAACCTTATTCAAAGGGCTGTTTTGAACAGTACTTATCAAAGTGTGCTCCGTGGACATGAGGGGATTCCAGAGACCCTTTCAGGATATTTGTGAGGTCAGAACTACTTACATAATAATGTTAAAACATTATTTATTATTTTTCACTGTGTTGACTTGCACAAACCACGGTAGTAGCACTAAAATGTATTATTATCATTGTATTCCTCTCCACGACTCACTTGTAGTTAAACAAAAAAAAGCCAATTTCTTTTAAGAATGTTATTGATAAACCAGTAAAAAACATTAACTTTAATACAGTTTGATCTTTCATATTATATAATGAAATGTGTAAATACTGCCAAGACCTGCATGTCTCAGCAAACCAACATTTTCCAAATGACTAATGCATGATGTTCCAAGATTCTACATGGGTGAAAATATCCATTTGATGTGCAAAATACTCCAGTGGATTCAAATGTAACAGACTATGAAAAATTTATTGACATGATTTTGGACTCAACATTGAAGTAACCTTTAGGTTATTAAAATAGTCCTCCATTTTCCAACTAGATATCTAAATCAGGCTGGAATTGCTTCATATGCTTCCTGCAAAAACCGTGTCCCAACAGATTGAATGCAAAAGAAGATATGAGGGTCTAGCTGTCTTCTATTAAAGTAGGCATTAAAAAGATTTGAAAAATATAAAAGAGTAGTACTTTTTCACTACACTGTTTTTGTTGTGTTTTTATTTTTCATAGAAAATATTATTTACGTTAGCTTGCAATGACTTTATCATTGTTAAACTAATAAGTAAATAAATATTTAAACTGTCTCAATTTTATTTTAAAATATGAAAAACACCAATAGATAAAGACTACATAAGCAAAAGCTCTTGAGATATTTAATAATTTAAGAGTATAAAGGGCCTCTGACAAAGAAGTTTGAGAATTGCAGGTTTTGAGGATAAAATAAGGTAATTCTTATAAAGTGTGAATTAATTCTTGTAAAGGACCTGGAACACTGTCTGAAGATTCTATATGTGTTGATAAACAGAGATAGACAGGCAAATAGACAGATGATAGAAAAATAGATGATGATGATAGATAGATAGATAGATGGATGTAAGAGATGAAGGGAGGGAGGGAGAAGGAAGGAAGGGAAGAAGGGAGAGAGGAAGAGAGAGAAAAAGAAAGAGAGAGAGAGAAAGAAGGAAGGAGGGAAAGAAAGATAAAGAAAGAAAGATGATCATCAGGTAGATAAGTAAATAGGTGGGGAGAGAGAGAGATAATCATTGGTTAAACTAACTAGAGTGTTTTGGATGAATATTGAGGATGGAAACTGGATTGAAATATATAGAAGAGAGAGGCAGATACTTTGGAAACACAAACATCACTCATAGACAACGTAATTTTCTGCCTCCTCTAGAGTTTGAACCTGTAGGAAAATACTGATGAGTTACTTCATTTACTATCATGTAGGTGTGAGCTGATGCATTTTATGAGGGAAAACAGGAGGAAAAAAATCAATGAAAGGAAAACCAAAGGCTTGATAGAGCAGTATGATAGAGACAGAAACTTCAGTGAGAATTCCGTATGAGAAGTTAGTGCTTCAGAGAAAGAAAAACACTGAGAAAAAGAACATCGACACTTCATTTTAAAATAAGGCTCCTAATCTGATTTTCTCTGTGACAGAAATCCGCTTCTTCTCTTTACACGAACAGAGTCCTTATATGTGCCTGCTGTTTATAGCTAAAAAGAAAGTCACAGAGACAAAAACCCTCTTTCTCATATGTATAAGTCAAAGGTTGATCTGAAAATCCATCAGTAGATCTTAAAGAAATGTGAAAACCTGTGAAAAGAAGATGGCTCATGGTACATGATAAAAGCATTTACGATGGCAGTAGGCTATATATAAATTATGTATTTGGCAGCCTGGAAGTTTAACATCCCCATGTCTTCAAGGAGTAAGGGTGAGGAAAAGGAAAAGGACAGGGTTCCTCAATTTTTTGTGGGAAAGGAAGTCATTAGTGCTTTGAGAATCTGGTGAAAAACATGGACACTCACTCCAGAAAAATGTGCATGGACATGGTTTTTAACCTACAATTTCAAGGAAACGATACAGCTTGCCTAAAGATCATCCATGGACCTTGCAAAGGATGATGGATCCCAAGTCAGGAAATACTAGAATCAGGGAAAATAATTTCAGAGCAAAAATGACACTTTCTAGCACCATACTCCATTGAGTTGCTCTAAATTTTTAACACGCCATAAGGAATCTTCTGAGTGCCTGGCATATAGATGAGGCTACATAAAGGTAAATAGTAGTCATGGAAAGAAGCACTTGTTTGGCCCAGCATCCTCTCTTCACATAAGCGGAAATTAAAATCTAGACATGTTAAAAGTCTTGCTCAGAGTTACAAAATCAGAGAACTAGATCACCATTCTCACATGCTAATAATTTTTCCCCAACTCTCCTGAAAACAAAGAGATACATCTGCTCGATGTGTATGGAAGATTAGTGTCCCAACACTGTTGGATTCCAAACCCGGGAACATTATGTCTTCAAAATTGGAAGATTATGTAGTTAGGGAAGGGAGATGTTTTATCTCAGGAAACCAAGAACCAACTGTAGGATAAAGGTTCATGAAATACAACTAAACAGCATCAATTGCATCCACAAATTGCAGGAAACAACATCTTAGGAATCCACCATACGCGATGGAGGTGCATAATTGGTTGGGTTGGTTATTCATAATTGTAATTATGTGATTACAATTCCCTTGTGTCAGTAAACTTCCCTTGTATCAGTCAAAGTCATGGAAGGAAAGAGATATCATATCAAAAGGGTTGATGGAGGAGAATTTACCTAAGCGGCTATTTACAAACATGTGGGTACTGTTAAAGTAAACCAAGTAGGGATGGGGCAGAATACCAGGGCTTGCGACATGGAGAGCCATTACACCCTTTAGGACTGAAGGAGCAGCCACTGTAAAAGAAGGCAGTAAGGTGGGAGCTGTGGGAATAAATGTCCCTGTTTCACCCTCCTTTTACCCTCCAATCTCCCACCAGTGCCTTACTTAGCCAAACTAGAAGCCAGAGGGCAAGTATATCTATTGAGGCAGTCCAAAATCATAACTTTCCAGAGCATAGAACAAGGTAGAGAATGATGGATCTAGAGGGGTAAATGGAGAATACCTGGAAAATCACTGGAACACATTGTGGGCTCCTCATAAGCTGCAGGAAATTCAGAACCATTCCTTGAGCACCCAACAAGTTCCATGCACAAAACCGCATATTTCTAAATCTCATATCTCTAAGGGGAGCCACTGAAGAGAGGAAGCAATTAGCTCCCAGATTCAGTATACACTAATGTAGTGTTAGAAATCAACTTAAACTAATGGGCTATGGAAGGAATACAGGAATCTCATGCTATGTTTCAAAATCTAACTAACTTCACCAGGCAATTCTAGGTGATCAAAAAGTGTTTCCTAAGGAGCTGCCGCCTGAAGGAATAATGCTCAATAATTTAGTGTCTCAAGAGGGACTCTAGATGGTAGAACTGATGGATAAAGTAACTAATTGATGAAGGAGGGGAAGAGTACCCCCAAGATTATTGCTTGCTACTTCTCAAAAGGGGCCACGTGATTATTGACTAGTAATCCCTTGGAATAGCTTTCTGCTAAGGATGCTGGGAGTTCAAGACTAATAAGGGAAAGCCTTTGGAAGCAACTGACAGAACTATAGTACCCAACTCTGACACTGAGGAAAAGGTTTGCCTACAAAGTACCCAAAAGGCCAGCCCTGTGGCATAGTGGATGAGTTCACAAGCTCCACTTCAGTGGCCTAGGGTTCACAGGTTCGGATCCCAGATGTGGACCTAGCACCGCTCATCAAGCCATGCTGTGGCAGCACCTCACATAAAACAAAGGAAGGTTGGCACAGATGTTAGCTTAGCAACAAACTTCCTCAAGCAAAAAGAGGAGGATTGGCAACAAATATTAGCTCAGGGCCAATCTTCCTCACCAAAAAAAAGAAAAGAAAAGTACCCCAAAGCCTAAGGCAGCCAATAATGCCTAAGATAAAAGATGCAATGCAAGAAGCCATCTGACCATGATGGGGCTAAGAAAGGCCTTAAACCCATAGGGCATTGGGCATCCTTATCCCTCTCCCTGTCCCTCCTACCCCTTACCCCTTCTTGGGGAATAGTAAATTGGAATAGGAATGCAATCCTTACTGTTTGAATATCTCTTGCAAGAGGACAAAAGCTGTTCAAATGTCTCTTTGGACAGAAAGGAAAAATATTTGCCTGTTAGTGATTTGGAAACTCAAATGGATACTGAAGTCAACCTTCAGATTGCCAGTAGTAAGAGGTGCACAAAGAGGTTTATATTTCATTTCACTTTTTAGTCCTGACTTTAGTCAAAATAAATTTTGATATTCAAACTGAAGCACAATCCCTCATTGCTATTCTTACTTTAAACTTGAATAACCTTCGTAAATTGTGCAGACAGGTGCTTAATGAAGCCTATATTTATAAAACAATATTTTCCTTCACAGGACTATGGACTCTAATACATCTCTCCTAATTGGAATCGAGTTTCCTGATCCGAGCTTCTCTGGCCTTCTCTAAGCCATATGTTCAGAGTACACAGAATCAACCCACTGTGCCAGCTGTGCTCTCATTACGTAAAATGCTCTATAGTTCGGATAGCATGGTTGACACAGATTATTTCAGTTTAGCAGAGGTATGCCAACAAACATGGATGTGTAAACATGCAAGGTGAAACTGAAGACTGGGAGAGCCAGCCTAGGGTGGGGCTATTCAGATGAATGAATTTTCAGGGCACAGACTATTTCTCGTTATAAAGATAGTTTCTTCCAAAAAGCGTAGTAAGGAATGTCGCTTTGACCTAATTTGACTGTCAACGGAAGGCACTGGTAATCTTGGAGTGCTATATAAGTGTGTATATAAGCACAATACAGTCTGTCTAACTATGTTTAAGACACAGCAAAAATCAAAGGAAAAGATTCTCATATTAGTCTGAGATGGAAACAATTTTTTAAAAACTCAGTGAGTTAAATATTAAAAGATAATTTAAGTAGATCTTATTAATGTTTAAAGTTATTCCGTTTCACCTCCCTTCAAAATTATTATGCACCCCTCCCCCATTGCTGTCAGGTTGTGGCGTGTGACTCCTGGTTCCTCCCTTGCCCTCTTGAATTCAGGCATGGTCACGTGCTTTGTTTAGGCCCATGAAGTGTCATTTGCGAGCAAAAGTTTTAAGAGCCAGCATGTGAGTTGCCAAGTCTCCTCTTCTCTCAGGAACAGCCAGTGGGAATGTTCTCGATAGAGGCTGACCCACCAGCCTAAGTCCTGGAGTGAATAGGAAAGAGCAGAACAGGAACTGACCAGTGATGGATGTGCAGCACAAGGGAAAATTAAGTTTTCTTGTAAACCACTCAGATTTTCAGGTTGTTACCTCAGCATAATCTAACCTATCCTGTCTGATGTAAAAATGCATTGAAATATTAACATTTAAAAAATCAACTTTTTAATTTTTTTTTCCTCCATTGATGAGATTTTAAATAGCTTGTGATCTTTATTGTGCTTCCAAACTGGAGGATGAATCCAATCAAAACGTCTAAAAGAAATTATACCCTCACTCTAAAGACACTTAAAATAACTCACCCAGGGAAAATTACATGAAATTGGCTATGGTTTTTGTTGTTTATGCTCCTTATTCTTGCAAGCAATTTCTTATGAAGCAGCTACAAAATGTTTACAAAATAGCTCAGTATAAGAATAAGATGCCAGTCATCCTTAGTGCCACTTAGCATCAGAAGTCTGAGGATTATATAAAGGTCAAAGTCAAATAAATGCTAAGGAGCCAACAGATTTAAACTCAGCTTTGAATTTTGGCTCGTGATTAGATTCCATTTTTAAGAAGAACTGAGCTATCCAAACTTGGGGATTATTTACTCTACTGTAGAGGAATTGAAATATCCAAAACAAATTCAGATAGAAAAAAGCAAGTTTCTAATCAATAAGACTCCATTTGGAATTCAAGATTCAAATACACTATTATGATTGCATATATTATTCAAGGCCTCCTCTCAGATATATCAAAGATAATTAAAGTCCTGTGGAAAGTATAAAGAATATGTACACTGAAGTCAGATACAAATGGTCCTAAATTCCATCTTGACCTCTTACAAACCACATGACTTCAAACAAGTTATTTAAGCTCTCTGTTTCCTCTTCAATAAAATGGGAATAACAGCTACCCTTAGGTTTGATGTAAATAATAAATCGTGTGAAATGCGGCTATGAAAAAAGCAAATATAATATTACATGGGCTCACTTAAGATTGATTTATATTTATTTATGTATCTAAAACTATATTTCTATTAATAATATTTGCTAAATACATTTACATAATATATCATTTATTTGGCCTCTCTTTGTGCCAGGCTCTGTTCTAGGTATCTGGGATATATTAGTGAACAAAACAGACAAAACTCCCAGCCCATATGCAGCATGTATTATAGTGGGGAAAGACAGACCATATAAGAAAAAGGACATAGTGTGTTAGGTGGTAAGATATGCCATGTGAAAAAAACTGGAGGAAGGTTGGAAAATAAAGAGTAAGGTGTGTTATAGGTCGAAAATTTATACAGGATGGTCATGTAGGCCTCACCTCATTGAGAAGAGGACCTTTAAGCAAAAGTTGGAAAAGATAACAGGTAAATGTAGTAATAAAATATCTTCTAGAAGGAGGGCTCAGTACAGTGCATTATTTAGCATTCGTAGAAAGCTAAATATTTATTCATAGATGGAATGAAGAACATATACTGATCTAGCCTCAGAAATTTTCTTTCACAGGGGTTAGCTGCAAAACTGAGCAGCAGTCTGTAGACGTACCTCATGGCAGCCTAGAGAGAGGAAATGATATGCTCAGTTAATCTTTAATATATAATTTCCTTACTGCAGGGAGACAGCAGAACTAGTAAATACTTCCAGAGAAGTACACTCTGGAGCATAATGCCCTTTTAGGAGATGCATGGTGTCAGTGTGTTTGAGGTAATATATGAATATATAATATATTGTGCAAGTGTGTAGGGAGGATCCTACACCTCCCACGTTATGAGAGTCTAAAAATCCCTAAAACAACACACGTGTGAGAGAAAAAGGAAAAGTAAACATGAGCTCTGAACTTCATTAGGCAGTTTTCCTTCATCCTTCAGTAGTCACATTAAACCTCAGTGGGACCCAGACTGAATTTTAAACTTACTGTGTATCAGGAGCTGACCTAGACCAAGGGGGGAAAAATCACTAAGCATATCCCAAGGCAGGCTCCCAAACCCTCCAGGGCCCACCTTAAACCTCATGCTTCTCTTAGTGCTGAAATAGCCGATACTTTGTTCCATCCATTCCATCCCTCTCACCACTTGAAAAAATAAAATGGCTGAAGGATTTGGTGACCCCTGGGTGAGGGCGAAATTCACAGGCCGTATATTTGCATTCTTTCATCCTGAATATCTGGCTCAACATAACCACGGAGAAGTCAGTTAAGGTGGTACTTCAGAGGCTAAAGGAACAGGCAGTGTAACACTCAAAATTGATTTGCCCCCTGGGGATCTAACTCTTCTGCAATGCTCATTAAAACTTAACTGAAATTTTTAAAGGATTTAGAAACCCTTTTAAAAACATTTTCCAGTGTGACCTCACTCCAACTGACTATCCTGCTTGGTTAAGCTTACTGTGGAGGGAATGCAATTTTTCTGCTGGGTTGCAAATGATTGTATAGACAAAGGGAATAGTTAAACTGCTTTTACTTGTGATAAAATTGATTGAACAAGCATAGAGGTTCCAAATCTCCCTAATTAAGCTCTCAAATGGCTTCTACATTCTTTTTTTGAAACCAGAGGGAATTCCCTTGAAATGAACAAATATTTCATATGGTTAAGTGTTCATTAAAATGAGCAACAGGGAACGAGTACAGTATCCAATATCAAGAGGAAAACTGTAAAATGGAAAAGCATAGATAAATAAATTAATAATCTAGGATTTTGGCACCCTGACCAAATCGTCACCTGTTGTTCTTGTTTTTCTAATGCTTCTTCCTGTAATTTACTCAGCTGTGCCTATAATTCTCAGGTATGTACAAAGTTAATACAGGAGTTAAAGTTGTTAAGGTCAAACTAACCATTTATTTTATTTACAACCATTTGAATAAAAGATAATACACATTTCCTTTTTTATAAGAAATTTCAAAGAACAAGAGACTTAGCACTTTCTAAAAATAAAAAAGTAAAATTTGTACATTATGTAAGATACCATTTAGCACTTTGTTGGTTTTTTTCCTAATCCAGTACTATACCAGAATTCAGACTATAATAATTCAACTCAAATTCTGGGAATTTATTTGCTCATATTAATTTGTAGTTTTAAAAAGGATGCTTAAAGCAAATTAAAACAAAGCTTTGCCTAAAAGAAAGTTTTATGGACAATTTGCTCTAAATGGAAATTTACTGGTTATGCTTCATCTAATTGATATTCAAACATAAAATTGTTTTACAACATAAAATTTAGATATAGACATTAAATACTGAAAAATATTACACACAAAGACATTGTCAATATCATATCAATTGAAGTATCCTATAGACATCATTTCCTCATCAAATACAATACATATGCACACACACACATTCACACATACACATTTGTATAGGTGTGACCATTAAAACAATAAACCTGTGGCACTGTGATATTGCATAAGGAACAATTCAATGTAAATTTAAATTGCCTGCCAGATATAGAATATTTCAACATGAGCAGTATTTGTTTAACACAGATGCTTATACTTTGTCTTTGAGAATGTATAGTGATAAGAGGCAAAAATTGTCTATAGTGATGCCCTCTTCATAAGACAGCACCTGGAATGTTTTCCCTCTCTATCAGATGGCAAATAAATATTCCAGTAGACCAAAATTTACGCTGAAATGGAAAGATGTGTTACATTTTGCTTCTCTGAAATAAGAAAATTAAAGACATAGGTTCATATAAAAGAAAGATCATGTTTAATGTGCATTCTTTACTCTCAATGAAAACGGAAGCATCCTATTTATATCTGATCATGTTTTCCAGGACCAAAATCACCTAAACTGCAAACTAAAACAATCTCTTTGGGATGAAAAGTTCTTATTTGCTCTACATCATGCTCCTAGCACTCCCTTCATTTAATTTTTTTATAATTTTTTATATTCTATTTCACCAAGTTTGTTCCCAGTCTTGGTAACACCCAAAGGCCATCCTTAACTAAGCACCAATAATTTAAAAGTCAAGAAGTTGAAGGAAAGTTTTTTTTCTGGGGGTACAGTTTTCAACAAGAAGGGAAACAGAAAGACTAGAACAAATTTTGAAAGTTGTGTCCCACAAAGAGAACACTGGTTTGAAAAATTCTGTGAACAGAAGATGGATACCTACGTCAAAGAAAGTGGCTTGGCTAGCAGGAAATGTGTGAACTGTGGCAAAACCATATTCTTAGCAATTTTCTCTCAGTTATTTATTTTAAAGACACGAAATATCATCTCTAGGACAAAAAGATCACATTTTGATTCCTCATACAATTAAGAAAAAAGATCTGTATAAACTGACTTTGAAAGCATGATAATTGTTTCTCTAGCTATTGTCCCTCTAGAGGTACAGAGAATGAGGAGCAGTTTAATTATCAATTTATTTGAACTTCTTGACAAATATAGAATATTTGAATTAGAGAAGTATTTGTTTAACTCAAATATATGATACTGAAACCCACTAAATCAGAAGACAAACAAATCTGGAAACCAGCAATACTCAGAAAGATTTGACCATTAGGCAGTCCTGTAATAATACAAATATACTTTTAGCATCACCTTTTGTCCCATGAGCTGGACACTAATTTTATATGCAGACTATGTGGCAGAGACTGTTTCTGGATAGTGACTAAGAACTACCAATACTTGCTAGGTCAGTGAGAGGAGTGTTAGCACTACTGGTGTCTCTTCCAGAGAAAATTATTGTATAGAAATTAGAGAAGTTGATCTGTCTGAGTACTGAGTTAGAATGCCAATGGATGGAAAATAAAAGACCTTCAAACACAGAAGGTTTCATATGAAACAAGGAGAGCATGGCAGAGGGAGCAGGGAAATACTTATTCACAATTATTTGATATTCACAAAAAAGAAAATACTTAAAGGAATTCATCTTTAGATAGACAGAGAAAACTTCTATATGCGATTTTAGCTTTCTATTTGTTGCAAAGAAAAACAAATATTTTGTTTCTCATCATATCAAACTGACAAAGCCCACAGTCAATTATATCTACAAAATATTGCTAAAATACCTTTGGACTCTATATTCTATTCTTATTCATATTATTATATATCATAGATGGAGTTCTTTAACTTTTTCTTAGTTAAGATTAACAATACTCTGTTAGTGATTACCCTTTCTTCTTGTTTTTGTAATGACCCACAAATAAGAGGTATATATAATTCACAACACAGAAATGTTAAAGGTACAACACAATTATTGCCATACAATTTATCGGAGAAATGTAAACACCACACAAGTAATTCACTTTCTGCCATGTTTTGTGTGGTATCCTTCCACAGTACAGAAAACATCTGACAACACATGCATATGACAAAAGACACGTAAAACAACACACAAAAGTCCCTACATAAAAGAGCTGAAGTGCATCATGACAATGTGTTGGTTCAACATAAGCCCGTATATAATTGGGTGCTAATGTACATATTAAAATCAAATGTGTTTACACAATTCCCTCTCCAGAGCCCTTAGTCAAACAATAGCATTGATTGTTCTAATAGTTCTACTTTGGAAGGAGGGCCTGGCAATCAGAGAATGGTTTGCATCATCCTGCACTTCAAAGTTACAAATAATAACCAGAAAATAATGTTAATAAATTAAAATTTACTACCACTAGTTGGATTTTTACTCATTATTAAGAACGAAGGGATTGTGGGGGAGAAAATGAAGGGATGGATAGTTTAAAATGACACTTGAAGAAAAGAAAACAAAGGCACTCTGGATTATCATAGTACCCCTGATTCTCAGGCTTCATGTTCTTTACATTTGGAGAATAAATGTCACATTGTCAAATATATGTTCCTCTGCTATAATTTATGAGTATTCTTTCTGTCCAATTCAGAACTATCATTACCAGGTACAATTTTCTCTGGGTCCCAGGGCAGTCTGTTTACTTGGGATTCATCAATTGAGCATCTTGATTGGACCTACAAGGGCACTGGAATTTAGAATATGAAAGCAATGATCCATTTGGGAATAAAAATCTCAAAATAACATTTTACCTAATTATTACCCATACTTCATTTTGAAAGTTACATTCGGGATACTATTGCATCAACCTGCATGGTTTACTAAAACACACTTTAGAGGTGCCTAAAGGGCTCTTTATCCTCTAAAGCGTCAGTTCAGAGTTTTCAGTTTCCCCAGAGATAACTGACGCCAATCCAATGTCCTTAAAAAAGTGCATAGGACACATCTCCTCTTTTACATGAGGTCAGGGGTGAATCTAAATGTCATAAGCTGATTTCCCAATTGATCAATTAAGGTGCTGTACTTGACCCATTTAAAAAATATATATGCATACTGTTAACTTTCCAATATAATTTGCATAGTAAATACATTGTAATACTTTAAATTGTATCTACCATTAGCATTTTGCATCAGTGGTCCTGCTGAACAGACTGCTTCAGGGCAAATATTTGTTGAAATATTTGTCAGGCTTATGTATTTTCATTTTTGAGAAACTCCTGTCCATACGCTTACCTGTCTCAATGTATCATTGTCCAAATGTATTTTTTATAATTCTTTATATTCTACTTTTTCTCCAAAGTTAATAAAATACAAATGTTTGATGTAGTAATTTCTGATTCATATTTTCTAATCTGATAAAAAAAATCACAGCTATTTAAAGGCCTTTAAATTTTCACCATTTCTTAGCTGATTCTTGCCATTCATAGAAGACATGGCAAATATAGGGGAGGAAGTAAGAGTAGTAAACAGGGGGAAACTTAGCAAGGCCCATTTGGTCGGATTCTTCTCAGTATCCTTTTGTCTTGGGAAATAAGGATACTCCTTACCTCCTGGAATAGGGAGGGCCCCTCTCACATGAGGGTTTTCTAACCTGCTTCAAGGGATTGGGGCATGAGAAAGGGCAGCGTGAGCTTCCTGCTTCTGCTGTTGTCTCAAACTCCTTCAGCTGAAAATAGTCAATGCACCAAAGTGCCATATTTTGGGGAAGCTTGTCCTGAACCCCATCATACCTCACATCTCAGATGGTAGTTGCATAAGATTCATTTCATATAGGGCAGGATTCTAAAGCCAAATAGAATTTTTGAACTAGTTATGTACAGATGTGGACTAGACTGACCATATGATGTGTTTTCTAACCAAGGCTATTTTAGAAGGAAAATGAGTGCCAATAATAGTAACACAGCTAGCAAAGTTGTAAACCAGGAAGGAAATATGGTCACTCTGGATGAGCCAATGGTTGATTGTGAAGCAAAATATCTGTTTGGCAGGTGCAGAAACACTTCAAGTGGAATCAGCTTTTCAAGGGAACTTAAGAATTGAGAAAAACTAAAAAGTGACAAATTATTGCTTTTTCCAGTTTTTAGGGTTTATGACGGAGACATGAAATCAGGACATTGTGTAAAATGATACAGGCAATGATACCATCTCTCATCCCTCAGTCAATTCACAGTACATTCTCATTTTGGAACTATTTTAAGGTAGGAAAGAAATCTTCACCCAATTGTTTCATCCTTTCATTTTTGCAAGTTTACAGGTGTCACTGAGGGATAAATAAAATAATCATAAACGTTTTGATTGTATAATGTAATTACTAACTGTACATTCTCAGATATTATGTACAGATAATGAAAGATGATTTTCTTGGGAATCAAATTGTCCAAATATAAATTAATTATTTTTAACTTCAAGTCATCCTTTACTATTAATAGCAAAGTATCTTTGTGTCCAAAGCAAATAACAAAAGTTCATAATAGTTTACCTTATCTCTTTAAGGTAAATATACCACATAAAACAGTGCCCAGAATATTGTAAAGAAAATTATTTGTTTTAAAAAGCATACTAAAAAAAATCCTTTACACATCAAATACAATCAGCAAACATTGAATTTCCTCGAAATTTGGGTATATTTCCGTAAAAAGACTTCGGTTCATGAATATCTAAAAAATAAGTGGAATCTTTAGTTGAAAATATAACAGACAATTGGAGGTATTCAGTATTTTCCTGAAAAAGGATTTCACTAAAATGTTGTCATGTTATCGAAAAAAATGGCATATCATGTGCTAATGCACAAAACCTATTGAAAGAACCGACGTGAACTGGCGGGGTGTGTAACCTTGCAGCTCACTGCATGATTGTTGGCGGCTGCAGGGCTGTGCTGTGCCATGCAACAGAACGTTTTGTCAGGCACGCGGTTTAGTCGCAAACTGATTCCCCTCTCCTTCAGGCTGTTGAATGGAAATGCAAACTTGCAATTTCTATCACAGAGAACAGAGATCAGCAGGGGAGACAGGAGGTGCACACCTTTCAAACCGTCCACTGTTAGTAGTGCTGATAACTTATGGTGGAGAAGGGAAACGGAAGTAAAATGAGGTTTTGAAGTACTCTGCTTAACTGTACTGAAATGCAATAAATGTAACCTTAATCTAGCAGATGAAGTAGTTCTCACACGCATAGTAGACTGCAGATGCTATACGTATTTATGGCTCTGGACCCATAAATTCATAATGGTTTCCTTCTGGGTATCTAAAGGCCAAAATATGATTTTTGACAGATTTTATATTTTGGATGTTTTACTTTGAATAGTTAATTTTAAGAGCAGTTATTTCTGTCATTTCTGAAGGAAAATACCACTAGTGCGTGGTTTTCCCAAAGCATATAGTTATGCTTGCTTGAAGGAAGTCAGCCATGCATTACCAACAAAAGTTCGCACTCCTGTTGTGGCTCATGCTATTCCCACTTGTGGCATTTTCTAACTTTTATGATTGTACCACCTTTTTTTTTAAGTCAAGGATTATCTTTCTTACGACGTTTATTTTCCAATATGTATAGAAAAAAATTCACAGTGCATATAGTGCCTTTTCTTTAAGTCTGATCTATTTTTCTGAAGAAAAATAGGCTCTTTCTTTGCAATAAGTTTCGTGTTCTAAGCACCAAGGAAATATGCAATGAAAACACAGATAGTGTATTCCACTATCATGAAAACGTAAGAGTAGTTTCTGACAGATAAAGCATAGTGATAGTGCAATGTTCTATATTTCCCAAATTTATTCCAGTCTGTCTACTGAAGTGGGTACTTCAGGGTACATCCTGACTATAATTTAATCACTTTTGGTAAATGAGTACCACTTATAGTAAATCTGATCATACTCTGCTCTGAAGGATTTCTGCAATCTTTTTATTTGCTGTCAGCTCCTTCTGAAAATAAATTTTCCTACTATAGTCTTACCCTTAAAGTCACAATGATGCTTTGCAAGGTTCTTCATGAAAGAAAACATAAGCTAATTCAAATATGAGAATTGGCAGCTCATAACATAAAACCATAAACATCTGAAACCTTTGGCTCACTTCTATGTAGTAACTTATTTCATATATTGTTATAAATCACATAATTTTTCCAAATAATTGAAAAGATTACTATTAATTATTCTTTTTCTGTTGTTTTTACGTATAATTTTTAAAAATTTCAAATTTACAAAAGGGATCCAAAATAGAATAAACCTGCATATTATTATCACATAATGTCAATTATTTTCAATCCACGGCCAATAATGCATGTTCTATACCCTCACCCAATTGTCCTATTCACTATTATTTTGGAAATCCTGGACCTCATATAATTTTATTCTTAAATATTACATATATTATTTTATATTATTATATATTATATTATACATTACATATACATTATACATAATTACATATATTACTATAGATATCATATCTATAATAAAGATTCCTTTTCAAAAAATATATCCACGACATTACAATTACTTTTTAAAAATTTTACAATGATTTCTTAATATCATCAAATCTCCGGTGATCAAATTTCTTATTTTCTCATAAATGTCTTAATTTAAACATTTTTTCTTGTATAAGGGTCCAAATAAAATCTACACATTGTTACCAGATGATATGTGTTTAAGTCTTTCTCTCTCTTTCCTTTTTTTCAAGTATATTAATGCTAATTGTTACTGGTGGCTTAAATTTACTAAACCTCTTACTTTTTTTAAAACCACTTTATTGAGGCGATTAACATACAAAAAGCTACAAATATTTAATGTATGCAACTGTACAAGTCTGGAGATAAGTTTATACCCATGAAATCATCACTATAATCCATATCATAAACATATTCCATCACTGCCAAAAGTTCCCTTCTCCTTTATTTATTTGTTAACTTATTTTGTTTTTTGTGATAAGAACACAACATAAGACCTACTCTCTTAGCAGATTTTTAAGCATAAAATACAGTACCATTAACTACAGGCTCTATGCTGTAGTAGATCTCTAGGACTTATTCATCGTACGTAACTGAAACTTTGCACCCCTTGACTTGTATCTCCTTGTGTCCTCCTCCTCCCCAGCCCCTGGCAACCACCAATCTACCTTCTGCTTATATGAGTTTGACAACTTTAAATTCCTCATATAGGTAGCATCATAAAATGTTTGTCCTTCTGTCTGGCTTATTTCACTTAGCATAAAGTTCTCCAGGTTCATCTATGTTGTTGCAAATGGCTGAATTTCCTGCCATCTTTTTTAAGGCTGAATAATATTCTATTGTACAAATATACTAATTTTTCTTTATCCATTCATCCAATGATGGCCAGTGAGGCAGTTTGCACCTCTTGGCTATTGTGAACAACGCGGCAATAAACATGGGAGTATAGATTCTCTCGTCTTTTTTAATTTATAGGTTTTCATTCCTCTCACAGGCAGTCTCTCACTTCCTTGCAATTTACTTGTTGAAAAAACTAGATTCCTTGTACTATCCGGTTTCCCATAGTCTAGATTTTGCTGACAATATCTCTGTGCTTCCTCAACACTTTTCTCTATCATCTACATTTCCTGTAAATTAGAAAATGGATAGAGAGGTTTGATCAAATTGAGGTTGAATGATTTTGGCAAGAATGCTCCGTAAGTGCTGTTGGGAAGTATTCTTTAATGGTAGAAATATTCACATCTTAAACATTGTAGAGTTATGTTAAAAGCATGGGCTTTTAGAGTCTGAATACGTAAAAACTAATCCTGGTTCATTGTAGTGGTGAAACCTTAGGCAGATGAATTAACCAGTACCTCACTTCCTTCACCTGTGAAATGGGCATAATAAACATACCTAACAAATAAGATTTCTGTCAAGACTAGACAAATTAATTCAGATAAAGAACTTCAAATAATACTGGGTACACATTAAGTAATCTATATATATTAGCTATTATTATCAAATAACTGGAATTAAATAAAGAGAAACATGCAGAAAATATTTGCAAGAATTTTTATCCACATAACAGCTAAATTGACAAGTCTAGTAAGGATGGCTTTTCAATACCTAATATAAAAGTTGAAATGTGAGTGAACTAAAAGGTTCAAATATATCAGGGAACTGGTAATGAAAGATGTAGCCTTTTGCTGGTAGGTCAATGACTGAACACCCCACAGGTTACTAGTGATTGAAAGAAATTGCCACTCTCCAGTTCTGTTAAATGTATTGTGTCCTTCCATATATACCATTCTTGGCTCAATCTCAGAAAATAACCACAAGCATGATCAATTCACATTTTATTCTTTCTTAAAGATACTTTGACAGCATCAAGCGAAGTAAAAAAATTCTCTTAGCAAGGCAGAAGAAACGGGTTCATCTTTTGCTATCCAGAGTAATAGTTTGTGAATAAAGTTTTTACTCTTTTAGAGATAAGGCTTAAATGTTCCACACATTCAATCAGTAGTTTACAGAATTTCTGAGGGAGCAAAATCACTTAATATGCATTTCTTAAAATCACAATCTTCAGAATGGCTATTAACTAAGGATTTAGGAAACATTAAGTTATAAAATCCATAAGATTGGAAAATGGTTGGAAGATTTGAAGTCAGATGAGCAATGGAAAATTTAGGCTGGGTATTTAAGGAAACTGCCTATTAGCAAGAACTATTAGATAATGGAATGGTACTTTTCTTAAGCTCCATAAATTTCAAAAGCAAATTGGAAAACATAATGGAAGAAAATGTTCCACCCCACCAGAGGAATAAATGAAATGGTCTTTTCATCTCCTGTTTCTATAAGCTGGTCTGTAAATTAGATGTATAAAGTCTACCTACCCAAACTATGAACACGATAAATCCCATACTAGGCTTAGTCCGAGTTTGACTGGGAAAAGTTCCATTTCCAGACCCTCAGCCAAAAGCTGAATAATACCAATATGGAAATTTGGAGCAAAATCAATTGTTAAAGTCAGATTATGAGATTTTAACTGCCATTCTAAAACTACTTATACAGCCTTTCTATGTTATTTCCACTTGCCAGATCAACACCCAAGAGTCATTTTGACATTTAAAAAAAAAAATCCCAATTACACATCCAACTGCTGATTTACAAAGCAAAAGCCAACCTGTGATTTTGGCTTTAAAACCCAGTTTGCCTTAGGGATAGATGGATGAAAGAAATTCTAGCCTACTGTTTAAGGGCTAATATTCCCGCATTTCCATATCCCATTTAGGGCGGGCAGATTTTAGCACTTCAGCTTAAGTGGTATCACTTTATATAAGGTGCTTGAGTGG
This sequence comes from Equus asinus, assembly GCF_041296235.1. Lineage (NCBI taxonomy): Eukaryota > Metazoa > Chordata > Mammalia > Perissodactyla > Equidae > Equus > Equus asinus. The sequence continues at coordinate 69,512,106 of NC_091798.1, forward strand.
AGTAGGCAGCAAGCAGGACTGGGATAATAAATAGCAGAGATGCAAGGAGGCTGCTGCTGCAGGTAGCCTCCTATGCCAATTGCCAAAGGAAAATGGCTGTGAAGAGTGAACATATTTTTTTCCACGAGTGAGGGATGAGAATTTAATAGTTAAACAGTAAATTGAGTGTCTGTCCTTTTACCTCTTACTAGAATTTCTTTGTTGTCCTTTGCATGGGGAAGGTTAACAGCTCAACCTAATTCTTCACTCCAAAGAACTTTACAGGCTGTCATTTGGTTAAGGTCTAATGGGCCTTCCGGGATTTGATAGCTGAACGCTGTGCTCACTGGAGCAGGCCGCTCCACAGAGGGCCTGGAAAAGAATGTTTGAGTTGGAGAGAAGGTGCTGCTGCTCCAACTGCTTCTCCACCTGCAAAAACAGAACCTTTGGGGACAGTAGCACCGCAGTTAACAGGGGATCCCAGGAATGAGAAAGGTGTTAAAGTAGCCAGTTCTTCTGTTTTGCCAAGGATTTTCCAGCCTTGCTGTTTTTGGCAAAATTTTGAAATATCTCACTTTTCTCACCCTAAGCTATTCCCTTCCCGTTTCTCAGGGATGGTTTTGAGGATTGGGATGACTAGTCCAAACAGAAAGACAGAATTTTAAGAGGATATGAGAGTCACACTCTTGGGTTCCCCACATGTCTCTATGCAGCACTTGGTTGCTGTGGAGAGTTGGGGGGGTGGAGAATAGCAATAAAAGGATCAAGTTGCCAACTGCATCAACCTCCACAGAGGAAAGGGATAGTTCTAAAACCCCGAGCTGACTAAATCAGATGGACAATTTCAAAACATTACCAATTGAAAACGCCATTGATTTCACTCAGCGAACTCTGAAAGTCAAGTTCACATTTAACCACGCTGAATCAGGTACAGCGTTTCTGATGAGAGCACCTCACAAACTATTTCTTTTCTAAAATTTCCAATGAAAAACCTGAATCATCTGCACCAGCCTGTTGAAATATAGTGGTACAGTCCTTTGTCCCAAACCTAACATTTCAAAAATGTTACTTTTGATTATAAAACACACACAATTTTTCTTATGTTTCTTTTAAAATTTTTATTGTCATAAAAGATATATAGCATAAAATATGCCATTTTAACCACTTTTAAGTGTCCAAATCAGTGACATTCATTACATTCACAATGTTGTGCAACCATCATAATTATCTATTTCTAAAACTTTTTCATCACCTTAAAAAGAAGCTATAAAAAAAACAAGGTGTTTTTCAAGAATAGTTTTTGCTATCATAGCTGCCATAAGTTGTAGTCCGTGCAACCTCAAAGTAATCACGATTAGTGGTCATGTATGTATTTTCTAAAAAGAAATTAATTCACTTAAACTAATTATTGGAAAAATGAAAACAACTGCCAACTGATCACTAAATTTGGTTATTCCATACAGTAGTTTTGATTAATTTCATCTAATTGGTCAGACACTTTTGTATAATATAAAGTTTCATTGATTAAGTAAGACTGATGACCCAGATAATCATACTAATGATTGAAAAAATAGCTCAAAATAAAAATAAACAAAAGCAGAATGTGATGTCAAAAGTTAAAAATGTAAACCTACAAAGATGAATTCACAAGGCCAGAAGGATCAAGGCATGATTAAAATCTAGCATTCTAAAATGTTATTTTAGACAAATATTTCCAAATTAATAATTAGATTTCAAAGAAAATTTAGATGTGCTTTTGAAATGAGTTTAGATAAGGACGCAGAATATAAGTTTAGGAGTTTCATTTATAATGTTATCTCAGCGACTGATCAAAATTGCCCTGTCTTTCAAAAGGCAAAAGTAAAATATGAAATATAGATTTACCAGTTTTAGGCACAGCTTCTCATTTCAATCAATTCTTGCTCATTGATTAGTATAATCCAATCAATGGCAATGACAATTTGAGAAGTAAATCCCTCCATCAAATCTCAAATCTTGCACATTGCATCTCTGAAGTTCACCCTTTCCTTCCATCACCACGAATTTCAATGCCATGTGAGGTAAGTGCATCATTTATTTTAATCCCGTTGAAATGAATGGATGAACTTAAATAGCAATGCAAGCCTTTTTCCATATAGTGCTGTAATTCACTTTGAAGTGATAGCACTTTTAGGATTAAGTTGTATACCTTTTGGTTCTTTGACTAGTTGTCCTTTCTTTGTGTACTATATTAATAAGAATTTAAAGCAAGACTAAGTCACATCTGCCTTCTAATACAAGTTTTAGAGTCTTAAACAAAATTCTACTAGAGCAGCCAACCAAGATGAATAACTATTTTGAAGGGAATAAAACTATCTTTTAGTAACTACAGACTATGGTTTTCTATTTAATCACTTGTGCTAGAGTGACTATTGATAAAATCAGTCTTAAAAATATTTTCATTTATTATCACATTGCCAGTATTAAAATAAAAGAAGTTTGAAATACTATTGCGGAAAAAATGAATGGCTGTTCAATTCTTAACTTATCTTGACTTGATGCTTACTGCATCAAGCAATGAAATCATCCAATATTACAAAAAATTTTATGAGATGTTCAAAGTAGATATTGTCAAAAAGATATGCACTAAAGGAAACATGCTAGCTATTTATTTAGAACATATGGTAAGTAACAAGGTAATGTAGCTTTCTGTAAAGATAATTGTTCTTATAAAAATAGTGATTCACAAAAGCTATATTATACAATATTTAGATATTAATATGTTGATTTATTTTAGTTAAAATTAAACTAACAGTTTCAATTATAGAAATTATTCAAAGAAAATGTCAAAAGAAGGAAATATTCACCATCTAAAGATAATCATTCTTAATGTTTCAGAATATTTATTTTCTTTCTATAAGGAAATTATTATACTATAAGGGAATTGTTCATTTTTCCTAATTCAAAATTTTTATCAGGATATGAAAACTTGAATAAATCACCTGACACAAAGTAAAATAATAATAATAATAAATAATGTTTTTAAAATACACATATTTCAACAATCTAATCATTGTAAATAAATTGTCATATGTCTTTTGAGTCCATTTTTTGAGTGTTTATTTTTGTAGACTTTTCTCTAAACACTTTTTAACAGTAATATTTTGTTTTCCCCTAATTAAAAAATAACTAAATGCTTAAAGCATAAAAATTCGCAGAAGGAGAGAACAAAGATGTAATAAAATCGTCTACAACCATAACAAACAGAAATGTACTGATAATTTTATTCATGTACTATCAAGATACTTTGAATCTTACATACTTCCACCATTATCCATAAGTGGATGCTAACTTTTTAATATGATTTAGAATATCTCAAAGCAATATGTAACAGTTCACTTAAGGAAGAAAAATCAGAAATAATCTCTGATACTGTAAGGGCAAGCCATGATAAATGGTTAACTCTCATTCTTAGCTATCAAGGCCTCCAATGTCCCAGGGCCCATTCTGAGAGCCATTTTCTACTCTCCTCTTCTACCTGATTCTCAACAAGTCAGCTCCCTTACTGTCCTTCATTTCCACTTTGCTTGTTCCACTCATGCTACTTCCCATGCTTGTGATAGCAACTTTTTTTGGCCATTGTTGTTGTTATTTTGTTGTTGCTGTGTGTATGTTTAACCAATCCAGTGTCTAGACTTCCTAGTGGCTTGAGTCAAAGCATTCTTTAGCAGTATGTCCTTTTCTAGAGCTCTGAGATCGTATTCCCTGACAGACATTCGAGGCAGGCACTCCCACATAGGGAAGCAAGAAAGGGGCTTAGTCACTAGAATAGGCCAGTCAATGACAGGAAACAGGAGAAAGGTGCCAATTCCTGGACCTCAACTACAAAATCAGAAAAGGATTCATAACACCGCTGACATTTGCAGACATACTGAGCTGCTGCCTTCAAGTTTTGGCTGAGAACAGGACTGATTTCTAACCTGAGCGAAGAAATGCCAACAAAATATTGAAGACTTAAAGATATATGTATATTTGTGTTTTTAGGTCTCTTTAGAAAATTTACAAATAAGATTATCTAGACCTGCTTCCTGGTAGCAACCTGCCTAGGTTCTCCACCCAGAACATTCTACAATTCCCAGCACCCACAGGGGCCTGTTCAAATGAAGGGCACTGAAGCTGAAACTTTGTTAGCTTCATGGCAAATCTGCTTCTGGTTTTAATTGTAAAACTTCAGGCAATAGAAGCCAGATGGTGAGATCACTTTAGCAGGCGAGCAGTCCTTCCTAATTTCCTTGAAAGTGCACCAAATAGAATTCTCAGTGAGTGCTATAAAGGCATAAACAAAGCACAATGCTATGAAAGTACGATGATTTAGCAGAGGAGGGAGCCTAAATGGAGTCTGAGGGACAGGTGAGCAGTGGGGGAGACTTCCCAGAGCTGAGCCCTGAACAGTGCCTTGGATTTCAACAGCGGGACAAAGAGCATTCAAGAGAGAACAAAAATGGGGCCAGCCTGGTCGCACAGTGGTTAAGTTTGCACGTTCTGCTTCAGCCGCCTAGGGTTCCCAGGTTCAGATCCTGGGTGCAGACCTACCTACCACTTGTCGAGCCATGCTGCAGCAGGTGTCCCATATATAGAGTAGAGCAGGATGGGCACAGATGTTAGCTCAGCGTCAGTCTTCCTCAGCAAAAAGAAGAGGATTAGCTGCAGATGTTAGCTCAGGGCTAATCTTCCTCAAAAATAAAATTTAATTAATTAAAAAATAAATTTAAAAAAAGGCAAAACCCACCTATGCTATTAGAAGTCAGGGTACTAGTGACCCTTGTGGTAAGCTTGTGACTGAGAACAAGATTTGGTATCTGGAAAGTTGGTAATTTTCTTTTACTTAATATAAGTCCTAGTTCCCTGGATATTTTCAGTTTCAAAAATCCATCAAGCTTACACTTATGATATAGGCACATTTATATGTGTGTACCAGACTTGACAAGTTAAAAGAGAAGGAAGGGGGGAGTAAGAAATATATATATTTATATATATATATATATACACATGACACAGGACCTCTTTATTTGTGAGGAGAAAAACAAGTTAGTTTCTTTGAACTATGCTCCCTAGTCCCACATCAGAACTAGCTAAAATAAAATTGCAAAACCCACTTTCTCTCTCTACTATATGGCCCATCTGTGTAGATGAATGTTTACAAGGACAGACTGGCATTACACATACATGGTAACAGTACATTTATGAGTAAGTTTTGCACAATGGTGAATTGCAAATCTCTGCAACACAACTCTTTCAGATGTTATTTTTAACACATGGCTTTTGAGAACAATTAGCTAGAATTACTTTTGGTGTAAAGTGTTTTTTCAATTATTTTCTTTCACGCCTCTTCTTTGAGTCACAAAAATCTTTAGACATTCCTTTTGCCTCAGATGAACTAGTGTTTAAAATAAGACTTAAACAGAAATGTAATTTAGATGCTCTACTAAAGATGTTCTTAAAACATTACTAGGGCTTTAAAAAAAAAAGTTTCACAGACTTTGCCCAATTTCCCTGTAGAGCATTTATGCATGATTTGGACTCTATTTTGTACACCTACGCCAACAGCAGGAATTCTTAATAGAGGTGTACATTTAGCAGCCTCATCATGAGCAGCATGAATAAGGGAATAAACATGTCCTCAAATCAAAATACCAGCACAATGCCCTTGACACCCAAAGGCGAGGAGGGAGCCTTCGGCTCTGGGTTTCGTGAACGGTACTCAGCAAGATTTCACTTAACTAATTGTAGTCCAGTCCAGAGCAAAGCCATGGGATAAAGAGGCACCAGACCCCAAGGCAGAAGCAAGAAGCTGGGACTCAATGCACCCTACCCCACTCCACATGACTTCAGTGAAGAGCCTAAAATGTAGTGCTTTTAAATGGAATGATATTTATCACAAACCTTTTGATATTTTAGACTTCAAGGTGCCAAGAAGGTATTTTAGTTAACTAAAAAAAACCTTATCCTTATAGTTTTCTAAATTCTGTTTTCCATGTCTGATTTGTTTTCCAAACACATATTTCAACACCTTAGAAAGTACTGTGTTTGGAGAGGGCTTTAAGGGGCGGCTTTCCTCTTCCCCAGAAGGCAAGATCTAGAAATCCATCAGTCATCGGTGTCAATTTGTGACAGTTCAAATTGCCAAAGGTATTTGGTAAACTTTAATCACTGTCACAACTGTAAAGGTTACTGAGCAGCTCCAACACAAATCAACTACCACAGTCCTGCACGAATGCGAGAGTGGGTGTGTGGGTGAATGTGTGTGCGTGCCTTGACAGTTAAATCTTCTGCTATATCAGTATTAAGTTCAGCTACATATAACAGTAACAACAGCAATAACAATAACAACACCAACAAAAGATGACGAACAAGATGAACATATACTCTCATTCAGTAACAGATTTAGGCAGCCTGGTGCTGTTTCGTAGCTTCCTGATACTCTACCATCCTTAGTGCGCTGCGTCATTTCACAGGATGGCTGCTTGTGCTCTAGTCATCATGTCCACATTAGAGGAAAAAAGGAAAAGGAATAGCATAAAAACCTCACTCCCTTTGAGGATATTTCTTGAAAGTTGCATATAACACTTAAGTCTCATTTGTCAAAACTTAGTTATAAGGCCACAACAATTAGAAGAGGAAATCTAGCTTTCGAGCTAGGCAGCAAGGTAGTCAGCTAAACTTTGGGGTTCTTATTAATAAGAAGAGGAGGAGAATTGATATTTAGAGTGGATAGAATTTTTTCTTCCACTTTAAAAACATTAAAAAGTCCCCAAGACTCCAAGCAAAAAAAAACCCTACTAGATGATTCAATCAAATAATTAAAATGAAAACAATCAGATTATTATTTACCATAATGTAAACAAAAGTTAATTAAATATTCATTTTTAAACTGATTGCTTCAATATTGGATATTTCATAAATATAAGAGAAGAAATATTTCAATATATCAGAGAACATCTAAAACTTTAAAAAACTGTATAATTATATTTTATTGGTGTGGGGAGGAGGGAAAGAGGGGGCTGATTAATTTCTTTTAAAAGAGAAAAGTTAACTTCGAAATAATTTCATCCCACTCCTAAATCAGAATTAATGCTCTCAGTTGGGAGTCACGCTGTCATATTTAAGAATCACTGATTCGAACACACTATTTCTGGAAATGATTTCTTTTTAGTAATTACTAACAGTTTATGAAAAGATCTGCAATTTTATTTTTCCAAGTGTAGAAGTAATCTTAACTCATCAAAATGCTAAAATCTTTTATATCAAAGTTGTCTAAGACTTACTCATGTAAATGGCCCGCTTATTCCCTGACAGCTGGAAGCTCTTAGTGCAGATCTGCAGCCTCAGCCCCACCCCAAGCACTGGGACTCATGTGGCCTCTGAACAGGAATCCATAGCTCAGTGTTCACCTTGCAGCTTCACTCTAACCTGGCCGCCAGGTTTTAGCAGCAGAGCTTCCGCACTTTGCCCAATGCCAGGCTTTTCTCATACCAGGCTCTTTAGGAATCGTTCCACGCATATCAGACAGTTTCCATCAGGACTGTGAATGAACCTGCCATTAATGAGAATGCACTACCTCATCATCTAGCCTTTTATACTGTTTGTTTGAACACCCACTCATGTATCTAGTAAACCAGCATTGAAAGCTGACTACAAGTCAGGCATGCTGCCAGGCACCAGGATAAAATTTAGATCAAAGGCACAGTCGCCTGCCCTCTAGTGGGAGACGCAGCTGTAATTGTTAAAATGATACACATAAAGAGTTAGATTTGATCTCCTAAGAATTTTCATCCATTGTTCTTAAGTCTGAGCTCTATAGTCACATGGAATAAATTCCATTCAGACTTCCACAAATCCACCCTCCAATCTGGACTATTTCGAGTAGGATTATATTCCTGTCAACATCCCCAAACTTCACTGCAAACTCTATGTCCTTCAAATTACCTTCCTTCAAAGTCATACACACATTCTTTTCTTCTCCAAGCTCTTAAATCCCTGTTACTGTAACTCTTAAGTGAAATGGCTTTTAGTTTTTTCACTCTTTTTTGGGATAAGTCCCAGTTTGAAACTTCCCTTTTTAAAATGCAGCATTGAGAAATGAATACCATACCAGGAAAAGTCCTAGTCTGCCTTCCCTCTACTTAAAACTTAGTTATTTCGTCATGAATAGCATGTGCAATTCTTGGGGGGGGGGGTGGGGGGGGAAGCTGCAAATGAACTTAAGGACATTTTCAGGTCACTTTTGAACTGTGGTGATTTTAAGTTCTTGAAGTTCTAGTTCTCTTATCCTTGGTGTCTTCTTTTAGTTGGTTCCAGCTGTGAGGCAGTCTAGTGTAGTGGTTACTCTGCTGTCAGAACTGGGTTCACGTACTTTTCCTCACTTACTACATGAACTTGAGAAAATTACTAAGATTCTGATCCTCAGTTATTGTAAAATTGTGAAAATAAGGGTCCTTATTCCATAGGAGTGTGAAAGTGATATCAGCCAATATATATAAAGCACAGTGACTGTCAGAATAAGGAGTGGACATATGTGAGGGACCAGCATTAACAGTTATTTTTTTAGTTATGAGCGATTCATATATAGCCTAGTAACCAGTCATCAAAAACAGACTTTAGGTTATCTTAAAGTTATCTAGTATAGCCCTGTTATTCACTTCAAGAGCCCTTCATTAACCACCCAATATGTGTTATGTTTTGTGCTAGTACTGTGCTAGTGATCCAAAAATGAATTAAGTTGCCCTAACCTCAAGAAGCCCAGCATTTAGTGAAAACTCTGACATGTACAGAAACAGTTCCACAATGGCACAGATAGGGCTTGATAGGGCAATACTCCTGCCATGCCATCGCATCCCATTCCATTCTAGAATATAATGCTCCTCACAGATGCAATGAGCATTCAACAAATGTTGGTTGATGAATGCATACAGATTCCGTACTCAAATATTTCAGGCAAATAGTAGTGTTGACTTTGTGTAAACACAATATTTTGGTTTGGGGTTTTATAAATTAACTTCTTTCCATCCTTGAGTAGATTTACATAAACTTGGTATTTCCTATTTCTTGGGATTTAAGGGATGGTGAAAAGTCACCACTACCATCTTCAGGAAGAAATCTCTAGAAATTTGATGACATAAGGCTAAATATGTGTTTATATAATATTGTACAAACTTTTTAAATGATTTAGAGATGGAAAAAATGGTTTGAAGCATATACACCAAAATATTAAAAAATGATTATCTCTGGGTGATAAGATCATGAAAGATTTTGTTAATATCCTTATACTTCTAAATTTTTCAAATACTTCTCAATGAGTGCGATATTAGAAGAAATATATAAGAAACGCTATTAAGACAAAGGAAAGAGGTGAGTGATGTGGGCCCAAAAGTATGGATGACAGGAGATTTAGAAGTAATATGAGGGCCCTAAGTATATGAGGCTTACAAGCTAAAGAATAAGATCAACAGTAGGAGAGATTGGAATGATAATAAAAATACTGTTTTACTACTATTATAGTGTCTAGTTCCCTTCACATTTTGGTCAGCTTGTATCTCCAATTTTGTCACTGAGAAGGTCCTTTGGCCAATAGAAAGATTGAAGCATAATGATTTTAAACTATCTGCCCAAAACATAGGTAAGCATATGGGAATGCATCTTGTTGCAACTTTTGAGGAAAAATATGTATGGATTGTCCTTAAACACACTAGTCTTGGTAATGTTTTACAACAGAAAACCATAAAGTAAATTAATCTATGAACCATACATACACAGCCTTAATCTATTAACAAACTAATGCATTTTCTAAGACCTTTTTTTTAAAGATTTTATTTTTCCTTTTTCTCCCCAAAGCCCCCCAGTACACAGTTGTATATTTTAGTTGTGGGTCCTTCTAGTTGTGGCATGTGGGACCCGCCTCAATGTGGCCTGATGAGCAATGCCATGTCCGCGCCTAGGATCTGAACCAGCAAAACCCGGGGCTGCGGAAGCAGAGCCACTAGGCTACAGGGCCGGCCCCTAAGACCTTTGTTTTTAAATATATAAGAATCAGGATAAATACTTGTAGAATTAATGAACCAAATTAATCTTTTTAAATTGTTGTTGTTACCTTAAATCCTTCTTTCTGAAACAATTCAATAGATAGATGATAGATAGGTAGATAGATAGTATTGGCAGAACTATATTACGTTAATTAAAAGTAGTTTTTGATTTCCCCTAATGGATGCAAAATTTCTTCCTCTGAATTCCCAAAATATCAAATCAATATCTTAATCATGTAACTTTCACTTTCTCTTTTGTAGTATAGGTATTTACTTAGACATTTTATTATACTTCTCTGACTGTTAGTTCTGTGAGTTCATTATTTGTGTCTTACTCATTTTATATCCCTTAAGAGCAGAATTAAATTATTTTTTAGACTAGCATTAAAAAAATATAATAAATAAAAGTGTTCCCCAAAGTTCTGAGACTATTTTGTGGACTCAATCAACATTTATTACTTTAATAAAAAAATATTTGGTGAAACTAGATTGTGGAAACTGCCCAACTGTGTTCCAAAGCTACTCCCAGCATGAGTGGCTGTCAATCTTGTATCTATTCTCAATCTTTCTTTATGAATACTAAGCCCTTTGTTTCTGTGCAATTGATTTCTGGCATTATCCCTCTGCACATTCAGGATGGGGGAGGGGGAGGCTTCATGGAGAAGGTCTCCTTTTTCTGAACATTCACCCCACTGATAAGTTTTCCTAATGTTACACCAAATCTGATTTCAAATACATTTTTTCTTCCTAAGGTAGAAAACTCTCAAGTTGCTTAGTGAAGTGTTAAATGCTTTATATTGACAGACTACCACTGTTCAGCAATCTATATTTGCAGCCTGCCAAAACGAAAGCCATAGTTGGATCTTCTTTGTTGTTCACAGTATTTTAAATTACAAATGATGTTGATTTTAATCATCTTTGCTCTATTCACTTACAAAGCTGGATGCTGCACAAGTCAGCTCTCAGATTCAGTACAAAATACTTGTTATTGGGCTTAGCACTTGTGTAGCACTTTATACCTTCAAAATACTTTGTAAACATTAACTAGTCAATCCTCACCAAGAAAGAAAAAAGAAAAAATATCTTGATGTACTGAGAGGTATGTGTAAAACAGGTCTTAGGAAAAGAGTTTTCCTATGGATTAAATTTGAAGACAAGATATTTATTTAGCTGTTTATTTTTAGCCGATAGATTTTATTTCAGGAAATAATAGTCAGTTCTTCACTTTCCATTGTAGCAGAACACATAATTTCAACTTTAGCAATCATATGAATTACAGAAATATTAATATTATTAATGGCCAATAGAATGAATGCCACATGAAGCAGTCTTAAAGTATTGAATATTGCTTTGCACACTATACAAAGCAAACGTTCTGAGATAAGTCCATAAGACTCAACTAGTCTCAGAGAACTAATGTGTATAAGTTATTGCTTCTCCTTCCTGTCCTAAAAGTAGCAGCAACTTCACATGGTATAGAAGCAGATAAAACTAACTTGGTCCAAATGTAAATGAATCTCAAAGTTCACACTAAATATATGAAAACATAATAGCACAGCAGGAGTCAAACTAATATATTATTTAAAGAGTGCACTATAAATTTTGTTCCTGGTTTTCCAAGCAGAATAAAGCTTCTGCCTGCATTAGCTCTGCTCTTCTCTCATTCTTCCATTAAGAATCCCTCATTTTAACCTCTACTTTTAAAGTAAAATGTTTGTATAATCCTCTTGGAAAATGACTTACTGTGATCATAAGCAAAACTCAATGTTCTCTAAGATGTTATTAATACTACATATTGTATTGCATATTAATTAAGGATGTGTTAATAATCCAGTAATACAAAGGAAAGCAATTATCATTATTGCCTTTTATAGATTTGGAAACTGAAAACAGAAAGAACAGGATCACTTCAACAAAAAACTTCAAGGCCAAGAGTGATAGATAATTTGGTATCCAATTAAGCCATGACCATAGCTTAGAAACAGAAGGTTGTTTGTGAAATATATGTTAAGGAAGGCCTGCACTATATTTTCAACAATTAAACAATTAAATACAGCATGCAGTCACAATTAAAAGCTATGTGCCTAGAAGTTTAGATTTCAATTAAGAAAGTTTGCAAATGTACTGAGTTATTGAGAACCACGTTTCTAATTTCTTTGAGAGATCTTCATGAAGGAAGGACAAGTTAGGAACTGAAACTTGAAATAAACTACTGAGTATTGCAATTGAAAAGCCATGGATAAACCAAAGTGATCTCACAAGGTTCAAGCTACATTCTTCTCTATAAGAACCCTAAGATTTACTTCTGATACACTGATGAAAATATTATGCACATCCATCACAGTTTATTGATATATCTGGGACAATCTTCAAGAATGCAAAGCAACCTCTTAACCATATGATAATGCAACAGAATTTTTACATTAGATTTTATATCTAATTGAAACTGTCAGTATCATTAGCAGCATCTTAGTCTTGCTCAAGTACCATTGCAAAAACATTGTTCGATTTCAAAGATGAGGTCTTTGATCATGCCCACATACAGGAGACTGATGTTCCAATACAAAAAAGTAGTGAACAATACTAGCATCTGGAAACCAGTGGGCTTCTATGAATTCATTACGTGACCTCTAAAGGCAAATATTAAAAAATACCTTTAAACAATATTTCATGCACACATTTTGATTCCTAAATCACTATTTTAATCTTTTCCTCCTGAAAGTCATCCCTTGTCAGATACAAATTTCTTACCACCTACTCAAGGAAGAGGTTAAAGAGATCTGGTAATAAATTTGAAAATAAGAAGAAAACAAATGACCACTTAGGATGGGGTTCCTCTAGCCCCAAGGACTTTTTGCCTAAAAAGTAAATAAATGAAATACCCTTCCCTTGTTCTCAAGTGTCTGAATTTCTACAATTTGCACTCTCTAGGTTGACTATTTGATTAAGAAGTAAATATTCTCAGGAAGAATAATACTTTAATCAGTAAAATTCTAGAGCCACCAAAGAACATTATTTGCTTGACAAATTCTGCCTCGTATCAGCCTAGTAATTATACAAGCTATAAATAAAAATTGACCGCTAATGAAGGCTGCTTACTCAAAGCCTGGCCATATCTCACATAACTGGTTATAGTTATGGCATGATTTCTATTTTATAGCTTCCATATATACCTTGATGGGAGATTGGCATTGACATAAGAAAATGTGAAACAGCAGGAAAATATTATAAGCCAAAAAGGTAGCTTATTTTAACAATTCGCTGTCAGGAAAATTTTCCTCACATCAAACCTAAACCTCTCCATCAACAGCTAAGTACATTTAAGGCCATTCTCAGTTGTTCTAGGGTTTGGCTGATTTCCTCTTTTGCTTATGGTTAGGACTTTATATTCTCAAAGTCCTTTTCAACCACATTTACTAGTTTTTCCTCACAAATATGCCTGAAGTTTAATACTTTTTTCCGCTCTTTTACAGATCCTGACATTGAAGCACAGAGATATTAAGAGGCATGTTCAAGGTTACACAGCAAATTAAAAACCCAGCAGGGGATGGGCTACAGAGCACCTGAGTTTCCAGACTGTTGCTTAGCTAACTGATCCGTGGGGACTCCCATGGCACAATGAATTAGGCAAGAGAAAAAAATGTAAACTAGAAAATAGAATAATGAAAACAAACTATGAATATTGCAGGGTTTTTCCCCACAGATAGATATAAATACACATGGTGTAATGCTTCCATGGAGCTTCTAGGTAGATTTACAGACTAATTAATCTACTCCTGTCTGTCTTCATACTTTCTCACCCATTTACATCAGGACATAAAACATTAGGAAGTAGGTCCTTTATCTGATGGCGCAGGTGAGCATGTTCTGTTGCCTAATCTCTGAGGGCCATAAAAGTGGAGTTTTTTAGAGGAATGTCTGAGCTCCTCTGATCAACTTCTCTTTCCCAGCTCTGTCTATGCTGATTGGTCCTTATGATGGAGATCGGGGGAAGAAGGAAAATATTAAATACTTGGAATTTGAGTTTTGAAGATTAGAGCAATAAATTAGGAGTTCAAGTGTTCTTGAACCTCAACACTAATTTGGAATGGAAGCTTACAGTCACCCGGGTAAGAAGTATGATGAGGTAGTGAAATAGCAAGCAGGGATCTCAGTAACTCTCACATAAAGATGTATTGATACTTAAGAAGTATAATCAGAGAGACTCCAGAAATCCAAAGATCCCTCAGTCAATAAGCAGTCTTTGAATGCCCTTAATGTGTCAAGACATGAGCTACTTGATAGAGAAAAGCCACAAAAAAGTACTATTCAGGAGCAATAACCTAATTCTGTCTGGAGTGTCAGAAGAGCTTTCACAGAAGAAATGATATTTCAAGTTGAGACTTGAAAGATGAGTAAGAGTTAGCCAGATTGAAGAGGTTAGGGAGAAAAGTCTTCAGGCGTGGGCAGCAGTACATACAAAGACACTAAGGCAGAAAAGGGCATGAGACACTGGAGAAACTGAAAAAGGTCAATAAAGTTGCAGAAGGAGACAGAGAGACATCAAGTGAAGTTTGAGATGTAGGCAGGGACCAGATCATGCCAGGCTTTGTAGATAATGGTGAGAATTTATTTTCAACTTTATTTTAAATGCCACAAGAAGGCTTAATATGCTTTAAGAGGGAAATAATATGATTGCATTTGCATTTTTACAAGATCGCTCAGGCTTCTGCATGTATTTATCCATTACCCAAGGTCTTTCCGGGTCCACTTGCAGGTGTTTCAGCTCTTACCATACACAAATCCATTCTCATGAGGAAGATGTGGCTGTTGGGAGAGTCAAGTAATTGAATGATGTCAATTTCCTTGAGTTTTCATAAGTTACTGTAAATTTAGCCTCCAACTGAAATAAACCAACTGGTATGCTCATGAAACTCAAAATTATGCTATCATCAACCAAGCTGAATTAAAAGAAATTAGACATGGCAGTAATAGCCAGCCTGTTTTAAAATGCTATCTTTTATAGAAAAATCATTATATGGGACAATTAAAAGAGGGAAGTTTATTTGAATACGCACTTTCTAAATGCAGTTCAACAAAAGCATAACTCTAGCAAAAGTACGAAAATATTTTGAAACAGTTGAAAGACTGTACTCAGAATATGAGAATAAAATCTACAAAATAAGCCATGAGATAAAATTCAGAAATATGAAGCCTAGTTACTATGCAATTGATAGTCAAACTCATTAAAACTAAGACTAAGATACTACCTTAAATAACTTATCATCAAAATTATGCATTATTTTATATCATGCCTTCTTAGTTACATCACAGTAATTAGTAAGTAGCATTAGACATTTAATTACAACTAACTGGTAATTCTTTCAGCCCAGGGCATGTGACAATTTTTTTTTTTTTAATTTTAGTTTCACTTGATTTTTCAACATTTAAATTAACACCAAAATGTCAAGTCCTTAATTTGATTTTATGTAGATAGTATTTTAACATTTACCAGGACTGAATAAAATGTCCTTGCCTCAGATACTCTCTGACTTTATGCAGAAAGGGAAGGACAGGTCATCTATGCCCCCAAATTGCCCAGAACCATCAATGCTTTACCCAGGCCTATTCCTGACAAGTAGTGGCTCCAAATACCCCTTCTTCAGGAATCCACCCTCTCTACGTATCTACCTATCCATTTATTCTCTTGTGGCATAATTATTTCTCTTCCAATTCTATTTGTCTTGTTGGAGTGTAGGATCTAGAGAGGAACAAGGATTCTTGGCTATTAATTTGAATTAGCAATTTTAATATCAAAAATCAAGAATTAATGTGCTTTGTGTGGCCTCACTTTTTTCCTAAAGCAAAGACACTGAATGTTTAGCTGTCTAAATGAAGAATGTTTCATTAGGACAAGGAAAATGTTTTAAAAAATATAAATTTAAATTCAAAAATACTAGGCCATCACATCATTATTCTGTGTGGATTTTATATTCTCCCATTCAGAAACATAAAATTTATTAGGTATCAAATTGATTAGTCTTTTTTATTTTCTTTACAGTTTCCAGCGTTGGAGTTTTTCATGGGATCACTAATTTGGCTTACAAAAAACAGTTAGAAACAGGTTGGGGAATAGTAGACTACTTTAGATAATCTATCTTCCTTTTAGTGCTTAAACATTAAGGAATAAAATGCATGGCACACACAATAAAAGGCATCCTAAGTGGATGGTGAATGTGAAGGTTTTTGTAAATTGTATGGTCCGATATAAATATTATGTTATTATAATGTGAGCTTCTAGAAGGGAGACATCATCAGTCATCTAAGAGGCAATATCATTGTCAGTCAAAAAGGAATAGGCAACATTTACCAATTTGAATAAAATGAAAAATATTTGTGTATTAAAATGCCACCTTTTTGCTCCCTGTCAACAAGACTTTTGAACAGTTCAAAAGTGTCCTGAATCCCTACCTCTGTAATATAATGTTTAAGAAAATGTCCTATGTTTTTCAGTATTCAGCATGAAATAAATGCTGAATACTGAAAACTCCTTAGCCACTGTTGTTCTCCCAACTTTGTCATAAAATATATGTCATAAAATATATGGGTCAAGCTATTATATATCCTTTATATTGACATTGTTATCCTGTTCACCAGTCATGTGCAATGTCATTCCAAATGTACATTTTTAACATGTGGAAAAGTACAGGGCAGTGACAGGAACGCTGGCGCCCAGAGCCCTGAGCAAGCAGGGGTTTTCACCTTCATCTCCAACAGTGCATCTGAATTGGAGGACTTGACTCATCACTTACTATTTTGGGCGTGAGCCTTTCTTGATTACACTAATAAAGGGCAAGCACGGAGCAGATACAGCAGGCCTTTGATGCCAAGCCTATCCCTGTGAAAAAACAATCACTTCATAAGTTCAATGTGCTCTTAGCTTTCCATGGGTATCATTTATCTACTAGTCAATTGCTAATCCTCAAGAAATGCAGGGAAATCGGGATGGCTTTAGTATAAATTCTCCTCTTTCACAAGACATAGCTAGCAAAAATCCATCAGGCAACTGTGGCTTTGAAGTGGAAGTAGTCAAATTACACTGAAATATAAGGAAATGGTAACATATTTCTGATGAGATATGGCTCTTCTATGGATGGATAAAAATCTATCCATATTATATAAGACTACACTTAAATTTCATCCCAGCTCTCAGTTTTGTTCATTTTTTAGGGCATCATATTATTATAGAAAAAATGAAAATTTGAACTTTATTCTTTTTTCCTTTTTAGGATGTAAGATCTCAGAACCTAACCCGAAATTGCTATTCTTATGGAAGACCAGTAAACCTATCCTTATAGCTGAAACAAGGGACCTGGCCCTTCAAGATTACGTTAAAGCACTTGAATGAGCAAGTGTCAGAAATAAGACAAGATTAGTTTGAAAGCTTATGAGGTATAAACAATTTTTCAGAAACACTGGTATTATGCTGGGATGACTTCTGCCTTTGGAAAAGATAATTTCAATATGCTGTTGTGATGCAGCTTAAAGTAGTATTTCTCATTGTATTTAATATTTAATTTCATTTTTCATCATTATAAATCAATAGTTCTTTCTGAAGCAAAATCGTCCTATTTGATACTATCTTTTTCTTTTATTCACCTTATGGCACACACCCACATGTGTAGGTTTATTTAAACAAAGGTTTACACCAAAATGTGTGAGGAGTTAGCCTGTAATGGAAATACAGAAAATAAATTTACAAGAGATTTTAAAATTCCAGGCTACCCTCGATACATTTAGTAAAATGTCAGAAACAGAAAAACTTTAAATCGTTCCACTTGCTCATTCTTATTCACACATATAGAAAAAGAAAAAAGCTATTCTTAACCTAATACATATGCAATATGTTTGTTCCCTGATGCTGATGGTCGGTCATAACCAGGCACTTGGTTATGTTACTTAATGTGCTACATATCTGGCAGCGCTGCTGTGTCGTCAATGAGCTTTAGGTCTGACGGTAATTTTATTTCAGGTTCAGTCATGATGCTCTCCTATAGGAAAAGGTTCTATCACAGGAGCAAATTATTCAAATCTAATTTAACAGACTCAATAATTCTCCTCAGTTTTATCTTGGGCATTTTGTATTCCTTTCTCTAGACCTTGTGGCTTTGTAACAATTCAATTACCCAAGTTCTTCATCCAGAAAGTGCAGTAGATTTCCGGTAATTCCTATTCTGTTTGATTTCTTTTTTTCTCCTAGTTTAACACATGCCAGTTGGTGTTGACTGAGTTAAAAATCTTGAAATAAGCCTGGCACTGTGTCAGTATGTAGGTTAAGAAACGAAAAAAAAATTTAATAAAATACACACTAGAAACGGAAAATAAGATTAGCGGTGACATTTCTTGTCATGAGGGCATTTTTTGTCTACACACACAAAATAAAACAAGCTCAATGCAGCTGAAGAAAACAGGGATGAGAGAGATGATATACACTGAAAGCTGAAAAGGCAGAGGGTGGTGTAAAGAAGCACGTTGAGAGAACAGAGTCCGCTGGCAAGAAAAAGCAGCTCAAAGCACCTCACAAGGTAAAACCCCAATTAGTAGATCAAGTGGGTAAGAAGCAAGTTTTGAAATAAAAGAGCAATAGCATAAGCAACTTAAAGGAAGATTTAAAAAGCCAGGTGATAACAGTATGCAAGAGTCTTTTGAGATCATTAGGAATTTTAGGGAATTACAATAATGAGAAAATTGTAAGGGAAAAGGTCTTTACATATTCTTTCACAAAAGAAAATCACCTGTCTGCATAGACACTAGAATTAGATTCTTGTTCTTCTAGTACAAGGTATGTCTTCTGATCAGATTTGGGTTCATCTCTCCTCCATTTCTCTAACTAATCTCTCTCTGTTTGATAAAATATGCAAATAGACATATAAACCTACACACCCATATAAACAACGGAACTCAAAATACAAAGAGACTCGGAGAAAATAGACAGCATTGGAACTTCATGAAACTTATTGGTAACCTGAAATAGTCTAGCAATTAAATTTGAAAATGAATTCCTGTAAATCTTCTAGGTATATTAGTTATAATTACAAATAATAAATTTATCAAAGGTCAGCAATTATCTGATTAAATTATTCAATACAAGAAGTAAATTTAGATGAATCAGATAGATACATATTTGGAGAGGAGGCCTGAGCAAAGTCCCTTTGTTGGGACTGATTAAATGAATTAGACGATGAGTTTCCACATAATATTTGACAAGGGCCTACAGACCCCTTAGGGATCTGCAAATTAGGTAACAGAAATACATATAATTAATATTTTTGGAATTTGTCTACCCTATTTGTACTCTTCTACTCCATAAAGAGTCTTAATAGACTTCTTTAGAAAGAGCACTGTAGATTTAGATAGTCATAGCAAGTTAATAAAAACAAGTAACAGCTATTCGGCCCTTACTAGAAGAAAGGTGCTTTTATTGTCCTCACTTTGCAGATGAACATAGGGCTGAGAAGTTACCCCACTCTTCTGTCTTCTTTATGTTTAGATTTCAACTAGATAATATAAAGTACATCTACATATCAAGAAAAAAACTTTATAGAAAAATGGTCAAAACAAAGAGATAGGTAATTCCCTGGAAAAAAAGTAAATATTTGAAAAGCTGATCAGCACTATATGTAATCAAGGAAATGGAAATTAAAATAATAATGTAACAATTAGTAGAAATAATTATAATCATTTATATATGGTTTGGCACGGGTGGAGACCAATAGTCACTTACAGGTTGTTGATAGGAAAGGGTACTGCAGTAGGATCCATCAGACTCAAAAGTAAGCATGATGGTGAACCATTAATTCTGCTTCTAGAAAGATGACTGTTAGAAATACTCACTTGTGTACACAGACATACGGAAAAAGAGGTTCATTGGAGCACAATTTGTTAATAGCAAAAATATTGACAAATTGCTTAACAATGAAGGAATTGTAAATAAAATTATATCATATTGCTACTATGGAAAACTCTGAGGTAATTAAAAAGAACACGATAAATCATATGAAAAGAACTTCTAGACACATTTTAAGTGAAAGAAAAAATCAAGCAGTAGTAACCAGATAAGGAAATAACATTTTTACATCAGGGAGAGGAAATGGAATTTGCTGCTGAGAGGTCAAAACTAGCCTTTCTTGTTTTAATTCTATATACTTTGGGATTTTGGTATAATTTATAAAGTGTTTCTGTATTACTTATATAAGTAAAAAGCAATACAGACATGAAATTCTTTACAGGTCCTATATTTCTCCCAATGAGTTATAGGACTCACTTATACATCTGAAATTGTCTGTTTGAATTTTTATACCCTCCTTTGTATATGTGTTTAAAAATGGCAATGAAATTAAAAATTCTCAGGAAATATAATGAATCCCATTATTTTAGGAAGAGCAACACATTTAGAATCACAGAACTTTGCACTTACTCTTTATACAAACTTTTATAAAATCCCTTGAAATCTGTACCTCAGTTTTCCCTATTCAAAATCATATCTTTCCTGCTTGACTTCTCATTTCTGTAATTATATCTACTCTAACTCAACTTCCAGAGCTACTGTCGCATGCAAAGGAATTCTATAAAATTCACTTTGCAAACAGCACAGCATTTTATACATTGATAGGTACAGATGTAGATATTTACTTAAGCTGAAATAATTGGGGAAAAATATATAACAACCAACTTTTTTGTTTTTTAATGTAATTCACCATGCAGTTATACTATACTCCATAAATAAAAGTCAAAATTGAGCTCCTTTACTTAATCTTTTAGTTCTCAAAAATAATATTATCACCAAAAAAATTGTTATCAGTTGAAAAAAAAGCCATTGGAATTGTTTCAGGAGTTAATATTGAAGTTTTACTGCATGCCTATTATCACAAAAGGTTTTGTAAGACTAAAAGTAGAAGAACATTTAAAAGTTTTTACTCACAAACAATTCAGAGTTGGTTGAAAGCTTGTTCTAATTATTGTACGAATGTTTAGAGACAAATAAATTATAATAAACAGAAACTATATTTATGTATTATTTTAGAAAAAATTATTAGAATCATTCATAAAACTGAATAAATGTTTTTGACTTAAAAGTGGCTTAGGTTAAAAACCACATGTTAAATAATTAAAATAGATAGAGCCATGACAGATAGATGCATACATGTTATCAAAGAAATATAAAGATGTAAGTTCATAAATTATATTAAATTTAACAAAAAGTAAATCATTTTCATTTGTTTCTCTAACATTTACCGCGCATTTTTTACAGAAAATAACCTGACTAATACTCAATTTTATGGCTTGGAAATTAATGTACACGAATAGTTTTGATGCTAGAATATGAAACATTTACTTTGGAAAGTGACGGTTAGCTCACAAAGGAGAAGAAAGAGAAAGAGAAGAGAAAGGGAAGACACAGTAAGAAAATGATTTAGTTTGAAGGTTATAGCAGCTGTGCAAATAAAGAAAATGGTGCAATCAACAGTTCACATCCTTCTGATGGATCATTGAAAAAGCTCTATGTAAATAGTTTTGATGTTCAAGCGCCTGTAGAAAATAATACAGTAAAAAAAAATGCAAGCGAGAAGCTATCAAGTATGAAGAATCTTGCAGTCACTTTTCCTCCAGCAGATACAGGCCACTGATCAGCTGATTTATTTATTGAAAAAAAAACCTATCAGGATTAATGATTTTTAAAAATGACAAAGAACTGCAACCTTTGGCGGAAAACTTAGTAAGGGTTGTGAGGGCAATATGCTCGGCTGGATCATGGGTACTGTGCAATGACAACACGATGGCTGGGACTTGAGCCTCAATGCTAAATCAGGTCTCCAAATGGAGAAATTTCTCTCACCTTAAGATTTTTTAATAAAATAAAGTAACAAAAGTTAATGGCCTGCCAGATGTTCACCACAGGGAGTTTGCTTCACGGAAATTGAAGGAGGAACTTAATTTTGAATTTATGGGAACATTTTCCCCCCCATTTTTCCTTGTTTGTCCCACGTCGCTTTTCAGCTTCGTTGACCGATGCCAGAAGTGCCACACTGGGACTCTTTCAGTGCTATTCATCTCTGCATTAGAACAAGATGTGTTTAACTTTCCCTTTGTTTTTTTTCCTCGCCAGAGTACAGCTAAAAGTAGCAATAAAATTACCCTGAAACTGACAATTGCTCTGGCAATTTTTGATCAGCTCAACAGAAAATGAATTAAATGAATCAATGAAAATATCATAAAGCCTGGGCAGATACTCAAGCTGTGGCATTCTGTGAAAATAGACACTTTCGTTTTCTGCTTCCATATTTAGGGCATGTGTGTGCGCGTTGTTCACTTCTCAAGCATTTTTGAAAATGAAATGAAATTGAACCATTGCCCTTGGGTGGTCTCCAAGACTATATGAAGATACAGTAGTGGAGGAATCAACTTGTTCAAAGTAGTCTTACATAAGGAATTGGGGACCTATGCAAGTTTCCCTGGGAGGAGGTAGAAGCAAGAAGGAGAAAGCAGATGGAAAGGAGGTGAGTTGAGAATGAAACAAGAATAAAAGCTATTCCTCAAATTATAGAACTGTATTTATTAATTATTTAAGGAGTATGTTCAATATCCATCTATCTGTGGAATTCTGCACAAATGCTAGACTCAGTTCCTATTCTCTTCTTGAGTGGCTCCCAATCTTAGAAGAACAAATAGAAATCACCTAAAAACTTGTTAAAATTGTGGACTCCCAGACCCCATCCCTGGAGAACTTATATTTTGGAAGGTATCTCAGGAGACTTTTCTTCAGATGGTGCATGACCCACAATTTGGAAAACACTGCATTAGATTCTTATGAAAAAAAACCCACAAAAATCTAAGATAATTTTAAGTAATAATTGTGGGTGGCTCTCTTTTCCTTGGTATCAAGAAAAATCAGGCCAGAATTTTAAAAAATGAATATTATAATAAATGTTTTATAGTTAACTGAAAGGGAAAATAGAAATCTAATAAATATTTGTTGAACGTACAATTGAAAGAATAAATGTGCAAACAGGTTTACCTAGCATGTGTTCTCTGGGTACTCAAATTTTGTAACCTGGAATAAGAATCCTATTTAAAACTGATTAACTTTCTTCACAATGTACAAATTAAAACCAATTCTTGTGTTACCTTAAACCAAAGTAAGGGAAAGAAAGAAATGCATTAGTAGACAGTGCATACAAAATTGGTTATGTTTTCTCCATTGGAAGAAAGTAATTTAATGCAGTCACTCTTGTTCATTGGTGGTGAAAGCAACAAAATGTTCATTATCCATCACTGCAATAAGACAAACAATGAAAAATGAATAATTTACCTAATTTTTCCCTTTAAGGACAGTGTTTCCCAAAGTTCAGTCCTTTGTATAATATCTTCATAATTTTGGCCATATCCTTTTAAGACATGCCAATGTACCATGAAAAAGAATACAGGTATTTGCTATAGACACTAACTACTTCATTTCACACTAATTCCAGTTATCTCATGAAATCTCTCGCTTATTTTGTTAGCTATATTTTCTTATCCCATATTTTAAAAATCTCAGCTATTAAAATTAAAAAGTGTCTGCTCTTCTACCACCGATAATTACCTCATGTCCTAGCAGTGGTTTACTCACTGTATTTTGAGAATTCAGACTCAAAGAGTCCCAATCTCAGAAGCACACAGCCCCTCAGACAACCTCACACTCACCTAAGAACGAAAGACTGCCCCAAATCTTTCCATGTATAAGAAATTCTAAAATGTCTCAAATACTTCAATCTTAATGAGCCAAGCATTCACTATCACTTCCCAATGATCTTTGACAAGGAGAATTTGGAAGTGGTGGCTTTAAATGTCTTTGTTCCTGCCCGCTCAACACTTCCAAAATTAAGGCTATGTTGAAGGGGATGTCTTCAGGCAATCCCCAGGATCACTCTCCATGTTAAACAGGGAAAAAACTTAAATTTACATGCTTCAATTTACCAAGACAACTCAGACTAAAATAAGGTGGACATTATTCCTAAATTACTAACACAATCATCTCTATCCATATATTTGCCTAAGGAGAATTGGCCTTAGCGTGACATTTTCTAATTTGTTTAAAAGTCTACCTTGTATGTGGTTTGTTTTATTGTATTAAATTTTACCTAAGTTATTTTTACATCATGCCTGATTTTGGGCTTAGAAGGAAACAGATAATTGGCTGAAATGTCATTAAGTATATAAGAAGGCTATGTATGTTGCTATTTTATATCACAGAGAAAGAAACTCAGGGGTAAGGAAGAAAAGATTGGCCTCAATCTTCAAAATTATTTCTGCAATTTATCTTTACATTGAAAATAATACCTGCATCTATAGGCATCTGAGGAACAAAGTTCAATAAGGCACCATTTTTGTTTCAAACTAATTTGTATCTAATCTCAAAATAATAAATCAGGTCCATCAAGGAAGTTGAATGATATTTGGATGTTATCAGCTGTTTGCCCATGAAATCATATGGTGAATTGAAAAATGAATGTTTAATTGGACCATGATCTATTTGAAACTTTTGCATTTTTTTATTCACTTAAAATGGGAATTTAATCTCCTAAGTGATCCAGCCCTTCCATTTGTCTTTCCAGAGTTACCAACTGTTCTGCTCTGTACACAGTATACCATGAACTAGAGGTATTTGTGTAATCTGGCTTTATATTCTCACTAAAATTTGGTTATTACTTAAATGTGACTAAAACTCAATATAAGTAACTTTATCAAGTTAATATTTTGGTTTTCTGCCGAGATGAAAATAAACAAATAAAATTTGTGATTAACAATATTTTAATTTTATGTTTAGCTATACATTTACATAAACCTAACCCCAGTTAGTGTATAGTGAGCGATCCATATCCATTTCCAGAACAAGCATTCAGGAAGCCCACAGTTTCCTTGGAGTAACAAAGACAACCAAATTATTAAATCGCGATGATAATGTAGAAATGCATGTGGTAATGGAGGAAAAGGCACAAGGTTGACAGAGCGGTGAAGAGAAAAACAACTGTCCAACTTGTGAGGTGTCCTAGGAAGGTGCTTTAAAATTTGCAATATCAAATAGGCATCTTTCATGACTTCCATATAATACTCATAGCAGTTATGAATTAACACTGGCCTGTGAGACAGGCTCTTACTAAGTATTTTACATACAGTATCTTTGTAACAACCCTGCGAAGTAAATATTATAACTCCCCCATTTTACAGACAATGAAGCTAAGGTTTAGAGAAATTAAATAAGTTAACCTCCCAGCTAGTTAATAATGGAGTCAGAACTCAAACTAGATTTGTCTGATGCCAGTATCTGAAGTCCTTGTCACTATGCTGTACATTGCTTTGTGAGCATGTCCTCCAGGAATCATGGGCAGAGTATAAAGCTGCCTGCTCCTCCAAATCTAACATCCCTTTGAAATTTTGAGCTTTATCTCTTAAATTCCTGTGAATGCTGCCTTTACTCAAAAACAACAGTAAATGTGTATTTTAATGCTAAGTCTTTGGAAACTCTCAAAAAAAATTGGAGTAAGATTTTCTTACTTTCCATGAAGATAGTGACATTTATCTTCTGGATTTACGTGCCTCTATGACACCAATACAACTTGAGAATGTCAGCTAAATGATACATGAGAATTACGAAAATACATACTATAAAAGAAAATAAAGTTTTAAATAAAGATGAGAAATTCAAAACAGGAAAATAAAGTTGGAAAATATCTGAAGTCATGAATGAAGTTAGTCCAGTAATGTCTTATTAACTGTGGCTTTGGCAATAATGCTTTTATTTTTCTGTAGAATGGTTATATATATTTGCATAAAATTTTTAAACTGCATGCATATACTTCTACATAGAATAGTTCCAATTCCCTTAAGCAAGAGAGTCTACTGGAATTATTACTTCCCCATTTTTCTGGACCATTTGAGTGAGTCTAGGGGATACTATAAGGCATCTATTTAAACCCATGTTCTCAATATGTGGACAGAAGAATAGAAATATACGTCCTTCAGGATCCTGGTAATTTGTGAACATGCCAAGCAGTTACACAAGCATTTGGCTGAAACTTGCTAAAAATGCAAAGGAGAATGTAAGTGTAAGATGCATTAAATTTCAAGTCAGTAAGGGGCGGTTTGAAAACTTTAAAAAGAAATGCACTTTGTGTAATATAAAACTTCTAGGAGAATCTGCCTCAGCAGACTACACCACTTCAGCAATATTTCCTCAACAACTAAAAGTGATTCCAGAGAAAAGACACCTACTAGAGTGTGTGTGCGTGTGTGTGTAACTAGTGCTTTGCTTTCAATGGGATGGATACATTTAAAGCAAATTTCTAACTTAGATTGATCTAGTCTATTTTGGAAGTGAATTTTTACTAGAACTTTTATTTACTGAGGTTTAATTTTTTTTCTTTTTGAGGAAGATTAGCCCTGAGCTAACATCTGTTGCCAATCCTCCTCTTTTTGCTGAGGAAGACCAGCCCTGAGCTAACATTCATGCCAATCTTCCTCTACTTTATATATGGGACGCCTGCCACAGCATGGCTTGACAAGCAGTGCATATGTCTGCACCTTGGATCCAAACCGGCCAACCCTGGGTCACTGAAGCAGAATGTGCGAACCCAACCACTGTGCCATCGGCCGGCTGAGGTTTAATTTTTTTAAATACATTAAATGCAATTATTTTTGCATTCTCTTGGTCTAGTCGCCTATAGTTTTGCCACACACTATTTTTTTCTGTAATGTAATAACTATGGTTGGCAATAGATCACTGTGAAAAACATAGATGCCAGGATGACATGGTGTGCTTAGTAGATGTGGAACATGGATTTGGACCCAAGATTTTTAGAATGCAGTTGATTACACAACTCACAGGATCCAGGAGATAATAGTAAGCCACTGACAGGACATTTTTTTTCCTTCCATACTTGATCTCTCAGTGTCTAGAGTCATCTCTGACGTCTCCCTACTTCAGGTCCCATATTTAATAATCAAGTCCCGTAGTCCCACTGTCATGGATCTTTCAAATCAATTTCTTCCTTTCTATTCTCATTGCCACCACCATATTTCAGACTTGCATTACCACAATCTGTTCTGTCACAATACAGGCTTCATGCTAATCAATCCTGAAAATGCCATCAGGTTAGTCTTCATAAAACTCAATTCTGGACATGTCATTCACCTGCTGAAAAATTTTGAACAGCTCCCTACTGCCCAGAGAATAAAGTGTATACTTCTTAACTTAGAATGCGAAGTGTCCCCTGTATTATCATTATTGGTGGATGTTTAGTTTCTTCTCAGCGGTGGGACCATTTTTTACCCTTGTGCATATAAAGCCACTAACACAAAAATTTACACATAGAATCATGTTTATTCCTACAAATTCTGTCGTGGCTCACATATACACCTTTCTCAATTCCATCTAACATTTAATTATCACAGGATTATGTTCTCTTATTTTTTATTTCCTCCAGACTGTAATATTCATTACTTCAGAAATTTTTCTATCATGCTTTTTCAGAATTAAGTATCAGAAGCAGTAGCCATTACTGTTGATTCTATGCTGTTGATATGAGACAAAGAAGAAAAGACATTCTGCTACTTATCTTTGGAGCATAAAATCCTTGAGGTCAGAAATTGACCGTAATCTTTAGTCCTCTTCAATCTACCTTTACCACCTTCTGCAGTTTCTCAGCATTCTTGTATGAGTCCAACAAATGCGTTTGCTAACTTCTGAATGTTCAGCCTCAATGGAATCAGATCAGGGAAAAAAGGTGTCAAATGATATTTTCAAAGGCCATATTTGTCTGAACTAATTATCTTATTTTGCTGTGAGTCAGATTACACTGCTGCACTAACAGTCCACTCCCTCTGGGGTTGCTCACCAGTGCTGCCCCTCTCTGCACAGAGAAGGATTACAGGTGAGTCTCCACGTGGGTAACTGCGATGGGGGATCACTTACCAGACCACTTGTGTTCAATTCAGAACTAAAAATACTATCGGGGCCCCATAAATGTTAAATAGCACTAAGAATAATAACTAAGCTCTTCTTAGTACACGTGCTACTTAGTATACACACTTGAGTTTTTTCCAATTACAATTCAAGAACATTTCAGTTCTCTTTATTCAGGACCATTATTCAGGCCCTTCTGGAAATGTTTTATTCAGGTTGCACATCTCTTCTCCATAATTTTTGATTTAGAATTCAGCTCTCTAATAATGAGTGGAAATTGGGGTCTGAAAGAGAAAAACACCATTCTCTTAAATGATGAATGCTACAGGCACACATTGTCTTAATCTGGGGAAAAAAAAAAAAAAGAAACTCTGAAACATTTTCCTAAACTCCTAAAATACTTGAGCTTTGAAGCAAAGAAAAAAAGCAAATTGCAATACAATTCAACTTTATTCTTAAATATCCATGATCACATCCGTGACATTACAGCATAATAACATGAGCAACATCAAAAACTGGGCTGAGAGCATTTTAGCAGTGTTCTCTAGGCAAATATGCAAACCTGACAAGACATGCATTGTGGTATAAGTTAAAAAGAGAAAATACCCTTTTTTTGTTGTGGTGGTTACAGTTATTGTTGCTTTTGATGATAAAGAAAAAGGTCTGATCTCTATAGGGCAGCTGTGCTCAACCCTTTCCCTAGGCTGTAGTTAACTCTCCTGTACATACCTGAGGACAGCTGGGGCAGCCTCTTAAGCACTGCAATGAGATCTGAGCAAAAAAGCTTCCAAAATAGATCAGCCCTGTTTATCCCCAGCTCAGAGAGTTGGGGCAACTCATTGTAAGACTTCCCTATTTTTAACTGTGGAGCAGGCTGCTTTGCTTTGACTCCTTCATGAACCCAAGCCTAACACATATCTACATGGCCATTCTTAGAAAAATTAGAAATAAAAACAGCCAGTCCCGGGGCATCTGGGAACGGTAAGTTCAGAGTGCTTTGAAGGCCCAGCTGAGGCAATGGGCAACTCACAGCTGAATGGAGAAGTGGAAGGACACAATGGACACAGAAGCAAGGTCAGACAAGTTGTCTCAGTGGAGAAATCTGCTGACCCGACAACGACCTGCCCAGGAAATAGGGATGCATTTAGAACCACCCTATTTTTAAATGACCGCCATGACAAGAGCTATTAAGTATTAAACAGGTGTGTGCTATCCGTGATTGCGTTCGGATCTCCCAACTTAGAGGTGTCAGTAGAACTAATGACTGAGACAGATAAAGTGGCATACTTCCTGCATGGATTAAGATTCTGTATGAAAGCCAAAATGGAGTGTGGCACACCTGCCACATTTGAGAAAGCATAGTCATAATTCCTAAGATGCTTATCTAAACTTTCTGGTCTTAAATTCTCAAACGGATCAGCTTGGAAAGATTTCAGGTATTTCTAAGTTAGAGAAAATCATAAAAACTTCTGTGGGCATATATCAGTTCCAAATCTCTAACTTGGGCTAACTTCAAAATTACATTTGCTCTGACTCCTGCATGTGTGATCTGATAAGATCATTGTCATACATTCATTATTGTAAAATGAAACAAAACAATGACCTAGAATGACTAAAACAGTGGTTTTTAAAAAAAAAAATCCTCATTCTAATGCTCTACATTTGAACTAGTTAAATTTTTTTTTTTTTATAAAGATTGGCACCTGGGCTAACAACTGTTGCCCATCTTTTTTTTTTTTTTTTCTGCTTTATCTCCCCAAACCCCCCCTGTGCACAGTTGTATATCTTAGTCGCAGGTCCTTCTAGTTGTGGGATGTGGGATGCTGCCTCAACGTGGCCTGACGAGCGGTGCCATGTCCGCGCCCAGGATCCGAACCTTGGGCCACCGCAGCGGAGCGCGCGAACATCACTTGGCCGTGAAGCCGGCCCCATGAACTAGTTAAACTTTAAAATATATACACAAACTCTCTTCAGCAGGTAAAATAAAAACTTGCAAAATATTTTGAAATTTCCCTTCAGAATTTTAAGCTATTTTATAAACATTATTTTTTTCTTCCTTTTTTCCTTCTATATAAGTAAGACTGTAATTGAGCTTTTTATGAAAACATCTCAGTTAGTAATTCAAAAAATCTTCTGCTCTATTCAAGATGTTTTGCTATACATTATGCAGTGTAAATAATAAGACACTATTCCATATCATCAAATATTTATTCTATGAGTGGAAATTACATGTTCAGAAAAAACACAAATATAATATATAAGGAGTTAAATGCCATAAGAGATATAAAATAAATGGAAGAATAAAAACTTAAATTAAAAATTATGTCTTCAAAAATCGAAGACATTATTGAGACGCATCTTGGACAAATGAAAGGATTTCAACAGAGATAAAAGATAAAGCATTTTCAGAAAAAGAGAATATTTTAAGTAACATTAAATAGCCATAATTAAGTGAGTTATCGTATAGCTTAGGAACTCAGTCTGTTTGGAAGAAAGTATACATGAAGAGAAAGTAGTTGATTAAGATACAAAGGACAATGAGAATAAGATCATAAAAGCGTTTAGCCATATTAATGAGTACGAAATGTGTTCTGTAATCTGTGAATTATCAACATGAACTTTTACTAATTCATCTTATTATTTTATTTGACAAGTAATACAGAGCAATATAACATAAGAAAATATAATGAATATTACATGATATCTCACCATGGTTAACATTTTAGTGTATGCCATTTTAAAAGAAATATTTACAAAAATAAGACCATCCTAAGCATCATGTTATCTGCTTTTTAAATTATGTATATGCGTATATATTTAATATATAATGAAAGTCCCTACATAATACACTTCTTTTCATATCTTTCATTTAAATAACTGCATAAAATTTTACTTATTGAATGTACCCTAACTTATGTAACCATTTCTATGTTGTTACACATTTAAATTGCTTTTTATTATTATTACAAACAAGTATGACAAAGACAAATATTTATTAAATACCTACCATGTGCCAGACACTGTTCTAGATACTTTGCATAAAACAGACTAATTCCCTGCTTCCAACAGGTTCAACATTTTGGAGTTACAGTAACGTTTCTGTACGTGCATCTTTAGCATCAATTTACCTGTATCTTTACAATAAATTCTGGATGCAAAATTTTAATACGAAAAGATTTAAATGTCTTTAAGGTTATTGGTGCATACCCACAAGCTGTGTATGAGAGTATGTTTCTCCCCATACCTCTGATAACATGGAGTATTGCGAAACTTTTTGGCCTTTGTCAAAAAGGATGTAAATTCATATAACTTTTTATAATGTATGACTCTACTTTGCTAGTGATAGGAGTCAAGTTTGTTCTTCCAGGAGTTAACTCTCCTGTCTCTATACCAGTAATTAACTAATTCATTTTTCGTCAATGATTTGTTCTCAAATAGCAAATTCTTCTACATAAAGGTATTCTTTATCTAAGATACAAGGAGCAAGAAATTTTTAAATTGTTCATTAAAACCATTTTTCCCATATGTTTCCCCAAATACTTTAGCAAATTCTGTCTAGGATTAAGTAGCTGCTAATTTCTTACTGATGTGTAAAAGTTCTGAAGCTTCCTCCTTTATTTTATCCCTAAAAGCTTTTGATTCCAAAAGCCACCATTTGTTTTATTTTAAACATCTTACTTTCTAATATCCTAACATTTCATTTTCTGATATGAATACATTGCCCAAACCTTTTTTTTTTAAAGATTGGCACCTGAGCTAACATCTGTTGCCATTTTTTTTCTTCTTCTTCTTCTCCACAAAGTCCCCCAGTACATCGTTGTATATTCTAGTTGCAGGTCCTTCCAGTTGTGCTATGTGGGACGCCCCCTCAGCATGGCCTGATGAGCGACACTAGGTGAGCACCCAGGATCCGAACTGGCAAAACCCTGGGCCACCGAAGCAGAGCATGCGAACTTAACCACTTGGCCACAGTGCCAGCCCAGGCCAAATCTTTTAATGGAGTGTAGCTAGAAAAAGATACAGTAGCTGCTTACAGATAAGATTTCTACTTGTAGTTTAAAACTCATGCTATTTGGGTGAACCTTGGGACCTACAAACACCTCCACAGTCCTATGAAACAGAAACCTTAGCAGGGTCTGACATAGCTAAGTCATGTTCTTGGAGGAGCCATTAACAGTAGTACCCTCAGATCTCACACTAATGGAAAGTATAAGAATTCCCAGGTAAAAAATGATATTTTAAAACCAGATTGGGAGGCACCGGTAACTGATTAGCCATTTTCTTCTTTTTTTGTAAACCCAAATGATAAGGTCTTTTTTTCCCCATTTTCCAAAGTTTTGGTGTAAAAACTTTCAATTAGTGAATCTAATCTAGAACCCATATTGCGGCAGGGCCACACATCAGACTCACCGAGGGACTTTTCAAATACACCTTCACACACTCCTCATATCATGGAGATCTTCCTATGCCTCCCATTTGCCATTAAAGCCATTCTGAGTAAGCCATTGCTTCTGATGGAAGTGAATCAAATTTCTGGGGTGTGTTGAGAATCATTTCTGTGTCAACTAAGAGATTGAGAAACACCTTTATATTTTTGACTAAGAGTTTAATCATGCAATCATTCAATAATCATTTTTTGAGCAACTACTACCTGCTTAACACCTAGCCTCTAGGAATACAATAGTGTGGAAAATAGACACTATTAAATAAACCAGTAAGTTCAGCATGAAGAAACCTATGATAGGTATAAAACAGAGCATTATGGAACAATACAGAAAGAGAGCTAATCCAGTCTTGGCGAGTCAGGGAAAGCTGTCCAGGGAATTGCTATCTATGTTGAAACCGAAATGAGTTAAACAAAAAGCAGAAGAAAGTTCCTGACAGAGGCAACAGCCTGTATTAATTAATGCCCAGAAGTGAGAGATTGTATTGTGTTTGAAGAAATAAAAAGAAATTCAGAATGACCAGAGTGTAGAATTCCAGTGGAAGAAAAGGAGAGGAGATGGAGAGGTGCAGGGATAAAAGATGAGGCTGCAGAAGTAAAGAGCGGTCAGATCACGAAGGGCCTACTAAGCCATGTAAAGGTGTCTGAATTCTGCCAAGAGAGCATGGAAGAGCAGATGAACATGCTAAGCAGTAGAATGACCTAAGTTTTTCTTTAGAAAGAAAACTCTGACTGCAATGTGCAGAACATATACGAAGAGGGCAAGTCCAAACTCACGGGAATAAGTTAATATTCAAACTTGCTTTGTGTTACTTCTGAATAAAAGTTCAAGTAAGTATTAAACAATCAGAACTTTCTAGTTAACCACTGATTACTTTGTGAATTAGCTAGTCAAAACACAGTGTCTTGTTATACTTAATAATTACACAGGTTATAATCTAAGTTGTTTACTATCTGAGATTTAACACTCAGAGAATTGATTAAATCGGGTACTGCTCTCTTGGACGGAAGCAGTAACCTTCAGTGGAATGCTAACTACCTCTGAGCATATGTTTCACACAGATTTCATTGCCACAGGCAGAGGTAATTGATTTTAGGCTGGGTGAATTGGTTCTTAATACACATGTCCATGGGGAGAATGCCATTTTAATAAGATGCTTTTATAAGCCACATCCTACTTAAAACATCCTCTAAAAAGGGAAGATTTTCCCTTTGTCTTCGTAAGCAAAAACTGAAGGCGTCCCATTTGCCCTTAAGCCCATAGTGAACAACTGTGAAGTAATGTATAACGAGTCGGCAGTCTGCAGAGTACCTCTTTGCCAACTCAGCTATCTATGTCTTTTTGTTTTGTTTTCTTTTTTGCCTATAGCTTTCCCAGAAAAATACATCTATGTTTAACAATTTTGAATACCACTAATTAGTATACCAAAATCTGTGTGTATTGGTCTTTCAGCAGAGGTTCTCCCGGTTTCACAATCCATTGTTATGCTCTGCTACCACTATGCCACACTAAAATAAAAGTACTCAAATAACTGGAAATTGTGGAGGGGATGTAATAAAATAAACGACTTCATCTCAGAGATCAAGGCTGAAAATGGAGTCTTTAAAAAATGTGAAATCACTGATTCTGCTAAGCAATCAAATTCTGATTCCCAGATTTTACCCAATGGAGTATAAGCAGTATGTTGTGCTCAAGACTAACGACTGAGTTGTAGAGAAGACTGATTACATATCTATTTCTATTTGTGTTTGTATACCATCCTTTAAAATTCTTAATTTTGGTGCATGTTGTCTAATTCACATAATATATTAATATCACATATTATGTTAAGTTTATTTATGAATGCATAAATGTGCATCTATTTGGACATAAATAACAATGTTAGTATTATAAAATCAAATTTATAACCCGTTGTTCTTATTGTGTAGTATCTAGTTTACAAAACCCCACATATAGCCTACTTTGTAGGCATTTACAAAACTAAACACATTTTAAAAACAGTTACTTTAAACTGTTCATGTTGTGTCTGATATTAGAGTTCTTTAAAAATAACTTACACTTAATTTTTCTCAAACCACTGGTGGTAACCTGGCTTACTTTACATGGTACACAGATGGACATTTAAAAAATTTTTACTAGTTATGCAGTTATTTTACTGTCAGTTGGAAAAACAGAGCTAACACACAAACTCCACGGACAATCAGGTGCTGAGCTACAAGGACTTGGCTGCCATCCCCCAGGACAAGGCCATCCTGGACATCTACTGGCTTAACCTCATGATCTACAAATGCCACTTTACCTAGTCCCTCCTGGAACACATGGAGTTTCCTGGAAGCCAAATGCTAGCTATCACCCAAATCCACAACTCCCCACCATCCCCAGAGGCGTAAGAAGAGAGCCAGTCCCCTGGTACCATCTCTCAGGCTTCAGCCGAAAGAAGCACTGGGACTCCCGAGACCAACCTGACCCATTTCCACCATCCTAAGACCATCTGCCCAGATTCCAACATCTATAAGAAACCACCCATCTATAAGCAGAGAAAGTCTATGTGAGGCAGCCCCCAAAGCAAGCACTTCATTGAGGACTTTATCATCAAGGCAGCTAAGATCCCTGTGGCCCATCCCCCAACCCCAAGCAGCCAGCCAAGATGAAAACTGGCTACTGACCATGCCCCTGCCACTGGCCCTTGTGGAGACAGAATGGAGAAAGCAGAAGGCATCTCAGAGGGAGGCAGAGGAAGAAGAGGAGGAGGAGGAAGATGATGACTCCAGAGAGGAGATGGAGGCTCTCAGCAAGCGTCAGAGAGAAGAACTCAGTAAGGTGATTTCCAACTTGGGAAAGATGATCTTGAAATAAAAGATGGAAAAGTCATTGCCTATCTGAAGGAAAGGACCAGAGACCCTTTCTTACTTCCTTGTACCCTGGAAGATCTAAGTGTTCTCTCCTCACCTATTGCAGGACCACCCTGAGCCGGCTACAGTCCACAGACTTTAGCCCATGGAGAATAAGAATGTAAGCCCAGGCCTGCAAATCCGTCCCTATAAAATGCTGGTGGTGACCAATAAGGGGTGAACCAAGTTGCCTCCAGGTGTGGATCTGATGAAGCCTGAGTGGCATCTGTCAGCCAAGGACTTCCCAAGGGTATTTTCCATGTCTCCTGAAGAGTTTAGCAGGCTGGCTCTGTGGAAGCAGAATAAACTCAAGGAAAAGGCCTCTCTCTACTGATTGCCCTCACCTTCTCCATGACTGACCGTCACCCCTGCTGCTTCAGGGCTCTGGAGCTGGGGTCATTGACCCCAAAGCATGCTCTTCCAATGGCCAGCTGGGAGCAGTCATCTTGTGGGGGAGCAAGGAAGTGGGTCAGAGGTGGGGCAGGCTCTATGCCCCGGGTCAAGGGGGAACCAAAACCTCTGCAGCCCTGGGGTTGTGGGACATGGACTTTCTTCCCCATAATGGGGGGTGGAGTGGTGTTCCTTCTCTCACTCCTGGTCCTCACTGCACAGGGCAAACCCAGCCTGGACTCCAGCACAGACAGGGTTAATGTTTGTATCCTCTTCCTGCCCCTACCCCCACATGAAGGTCCCCAGAAGAGACTGAAGAAAAATGAACATGACATTTAGTGGTCAGGCCTATCAGCTGTCTTGATCAATGGCTGGGTCCAACGCTTGGCCCTAGTAGGAGGAAGGTGAGGGTGGGAAGCAGCCAGGCAGGGAAAGCTCCAGGTCCCTGTACACACCCAAACACTCTTCTTTGCCTCATCTTTGACAGTTTCCCCTGTGCCTGCACCTCCTGCTTCTATGACTCTAGCAAGGTCACCCTGCCCTCTAGCTCCACTTGTCCTTTACTTGTGAGCCCCCACCCTGAGCTTCAAAGCCCCTTGCTCCAGCCTTGGAAGCCTTGGCTTGGAGAGGAGGTGTCACCTATACAAACCCAGCCCACCATCAGCCTCCAGGCAAAGTCAGCTAGAGTTCTACTTTCTAGCACCACCCCAGGTCCTGGGAAGAACCCAGGCCTTCAGACTCCCTTGGATGGGATCAAGAGGCCAGGCTACAGGGACATTTCTGAGTATCCTGCCTACCATGTCCCACCCATACACATGCATCCCCCTCCACTCTCTAAAGAATATAATTTACTGGGCACCCTCTCCCTGCTTCACACTTTCCTCACCTAACTCTCTGCCCTACCTTAATCACACTCCTAACTTTTCTTATCTGCAAATACATACATGTATATAATTACATATGTATGTGTGTATATATATATACACATATATATATATACATTTTTTTTTTTTTTTGCCCAGATCTGGATTTTGTTCCTGTTCAGACCTGACATCCCTTTCCACTGTGTGTGTAATAATGCTGGGGAAGAGGACTCTGCATGGAATTAAAGGTTGCATTTCATCACAGCCCCCCAACCCCCCAAAAAATATATATAACTATTATTACAGGAGCATTCTATTATTGCCAATATTTAAGTAAAAGTAAAACGCAGGGAAAAGAAAGTGGATTTGAAATGTGTGTATGTAGAAAGAGAGAGACTCCAAATACAAATGGTACTCAGATAAGGCAAAAACTAGGAAGGAAGCTTTTTTTGTGCCTTCAGGCTTCAACTGAAACATTAACTCTTCCTAAGTCTTCAGCCTGCTGGTCTTTGGACTGGAACCACATCGTCAGCTCTCCTGGGTCTCCAGCTTGCTAAATTATCTACAAATCTTGGGACTTGTTGGCCTACAAAATTGTGTGAGCCAATTCTTCAATTCCTTATAATAAATCTCTCTCTCTCTGTATGTATATACGTATAGATACAGAGAGTGAGAGATGAACTTGGAAACAAATTTTTTATTGTACTGATGCCATTACATATACAGATAGATAGATAGATTCTGGTTCTCTGCTCTACCAGGAGTAATACATTGTTATATAAGGGGACTGAAGACATCTCCTTCCTAATGTGAGAACCAGAAGATCAGCTCAGGTTCCATGTTATTGAGTGATAGAAACAAGATAAAAAGAAGAGTTGTCTCCCAGCACAATGTGATGACTTTGACAATACTTCCACATTTTTATAAAATACTTAGCAGAAAAAATAATAATTATTATTGAGGAAGCCAAAAGTTAAGTCAGTCTCATTAATTATTGTATTTTTAATTTTCTCATCATCAAATGATTTACTTTCATGTGCTTCTAATCGTAAGAGTGCACTTTAATAGAGCTATAGAGTGTAGTGTTAAAGAGATGGCACATTTACCATTGTGCAGTAACATAAAATCAATGGCAGCTAGTCATACAGGCTTTTTCAATTTCCATCGCACATGGTACGCTGCCCTTGGTTCAGTGGATAATCCAATTGTAAACAGTGACTCACTGTTAACAACTCTAGGAAATAGGATTAGCAATTTCTAATTTCAAAGTAAACTTATTTCATTTTTGTCCTGCAAATAAAAACAATGTGTTCAGAGATTTAGCTTTCCAGCTTTCAGAGCTCCCCAGAAACAAAAATGTTGGAAACAAATTTTTATCATACTGATAACATTAATGGAAATCATTGAGTATATGTTCCTAACAGCTTTTTAATGGTTTGGTACCAAAAAATAAAGTAAGATTAGATTGAAGTTCAATTGGATGAAACTTAAAATTTAAATTGGAAAAGAATTTAATTGAGACTCTGGAAACTAAAAATCTTGGAAGGATCCTGTACTCAATGTAGGAGAAAAATTTAAAGTTTATATATTATTAGAAACCTATGACTCCAAAACAAAGGTTTTAGGCGAGATTTTTAAAAATCTAGTTTGTCTTGGAACACAGTTAAACTGAATCAGTGATCTTGTTATTTTTGTGAATTATTTATTGTACCATTCTAAAACCTATTTTCCTCTACCTTATCTGAGAATTCCTCTAGTAGAACATTGCCTCGATCAAAACCTATACGTCTACACTGAGTTACAGACTCTTCTTAGCTCTCTATTCCAAAGAACAGAGGATGGTGGCTTTTAGTCAACTTTTAGAACATGACAGTGTCACTGTGTTAGCCCATAGGGTCTCTGTCAATAATACTCACGCCTGGCTTTTTAAAAATGTCCATGCTCAAGCCCTACACCCAGGGATTTCTCTAAGTGGTCTAGGCTGGAAAGTCCTAATCTGTGTTCTGCACACACAGATACTTCTAGTCTACAGCTACAGTGGGAAACACTGGTCTAGATTAACCAAGGAAGGCTTACTCCGAAAGGAAGTCTGAGGCTACGTAACTGGGATTTAGAACCACGATATTTATTGTCCAAGTTTGCAGCAACAACACTAGACTGAATCCAAACGGCAAATCAGATCAATCCAGACACAGAATAAAGTTAGTGGACAGGAAAGGCAATATCGCAGACTGGAGGAGTTTTATGGAACAGTTTTTATTACTTGTGGTCATTAGCAGAATGGAGATTTAAGAGATAACTTGAATGAGCCATTCCAGGCTGAAAAAACTAAGAATAAATATCTTCCTAGCTCCTTCTGTGGGAAACTTGACTACCTGACCAGACAAAGAAATGATACTATCCCAGCACTGCAAGCTACATTTTTTCCATTGAACTCGTTAATCATTAACAAACTTGTTCACATCATTCTGATATGGGTACATACTATCAAAGATTAGAGAAGGTTTGTTGTTATAAAGTTTATGACAGACAATAGTTAAAAATAGGAGCATCATATCATGAACTGACCAACTGTGCTCACCTTTAAAATCTCACTTTTCTCATACATTTGTAAAGTATTTTTATAAATATGTATTCTAGTTGGACTTTGGAGCCACTAGAATTAATTCATTAATCAATCTTTTATCCTGTATTAACTATGTCCAGTAGGCACTATGCAAGGTTCTAGGTACTCAGCAAAAGATACAGTCCTTGTCTTCAAAGATCTCACATTCTCATAAACTAGATAGTTACCTAACAATTAAAATATATGTATAATACTGCATAATTAGTGATATGTTGGAACATAAGAACAAGGTGGGAGGAGGGCACAAAAGAATTCAAAATTCTGGTTGGGAGTGGACTGCTGAGAGGCATCAAAATGCCTTTAGTAATTCTTGAAGCAAAGAAGGGGAGGGTTAAGTCATCATAGTGCAAAGCTATAGAAAACTCAAAGAACATGCATTAAGGTATGGTCCGAACAGGAGCTTCATGTAGGAAATGACATGGGAGAGATGGGATAAGACCAATATATGGCATTTTTTTTTACATGAAAATAGTTTAAGTTCTATCTTGAAGGTAATGAAGAACAATTTGAAGATTTCACACAAGAGTGT
Organism: Equus asinus; assembly: GCF_041296235.1. Lineage (NCBI taxonomy): Eukaryota > Metazoa > Chordata > Mammalia > Perissodactyla > Equidae > Equus > Equus asinus. Next base: position 69,551,867 of record NC_091798.1, read on the forward strand.
AAACAATCACATCTTTAATAATTAATAGAAGCTAAATAAGAGACAGAAACATTAGTTATAAGACTATTAATATAATACAGTTGAGAATTATGATAAGAAGAGCTAAGGTAGAGTCTGTGAGTACAGGGAGAGCAGAATTCATTGAAGAGGGATTTAGGAATTGACAGGATTTAGTGAACAGTAGGAATCAGGAAAGCTGGAATAACATAGGATGACTCCCAATTTTTGACTCATGAAACCATGTGAAAATAATGCCATTTATCAAGGGAGTAAAATGAAAAAAATTGATTTAGGACATAGAAATTATGAGTTCAGTCTTGTACAAGTTGAATTTGATATGCCACTGGGCAAACCTATCTTAGAACTGTTGGAGATACGCTATAATGCATGAGAGCAAGTCTGTGCTTGAGATTGAGATGGGTTGTGGACTCATCAGTTTATATTTTCTTGTAATAGCTATGAATCTTCTCAGAAACGTGGTTCCCAGCTTCTTTCTGATGCAGAGGAGACCATAGAAGCAATTGATGGTAACCTTGAGGTGACAGAAAATTTGGCAGAATCCACACCTTTGTTACCCAATATATTTTGAGAAGATAATAGAGATTCAGATGAAACCAAGGAAAACAAAGAAACATAGAGTATGGGGGAGGATATAGGTCCAAAAAGGAGGCTAAGAAACACAGCTCAGAAAAGTGGAAGGAAAACAAAGAAGCCAAGAGAAGAAAGCATTTCAATGGGAAGAAAATTAAGTAGTCAGCTCCATTATCAAATACTACTCAGAAATTGATTATATAAGAACTATAAATTACGCATTCAGTTTTGCAATTAGAAGTTTTTGGCAATTTTGGCAAAAGTAGTTCTATTGATTTCCAAGGGTGGCATACTAATTACAGTGAGCTATGTGAAAGTGGCATGTGTAGGAGGTGAGGGATATTTTTTCAATAAGCTTGGTTGTTAATGGACAGAACAATATAATGTGATGCCTGGAATAATCTACAAGATTGAAATGAGTTCTGGGTTTATTAACTGTTTTAGGTTAGAGAGATGGAAACTTGTTGAAATGAGTGAGTACAGAAAGAAATATTGAAGTTATAAGATTCAGCCATGATACATGGATTGAAGCCCCTGAGGAAGTGGGGATGATAGGATCCATGGCAAAGTAGAAGGGATTTTCTTGTTTGTTTTTCTAACAGAAAGAATGCTTCCTCTGAGAAGAGAGGCACAAAGGCTAGAGTGGATATAGACATGTTGCAGATGACAGGTTGAGAAACTAGAAGAGTCCTCCTAGTCTAGTCTGTTTTCTCTGTGAATTCCAAGGCATAGTCAACTTCTGGGAGTCAAAGGATAGGAACAGGTTAGGGAATTTGAGAACAGTTGTGGGAGCTTAGAATAATAATACATGGAAGAGAGACTGATGAAAAGCTTAAAAGATTTCCAGGAAGATTTAAGTACCCTACTGAAGCCAGAAACCATAAATCTGCATTCTCCCATCCTTCCATAGTTACGTGATTTCCTTTAGCTGTGCCCAATTGTCTGGACATAGTAGATAGATAACCTAGGTTCATGATTGGGCCTCAAAGTGCAGGTATAGAAAAAGATACGGAAACAAAGCTCTTGAGGTTATTGGAGAAAGAAGTTTCAAGGGTTCAAGATTAAATGCAGAAGAAAATAAAGCCAGGAGAGAAAAACAGAAAATTGAAGAATCAAGGAACTAAAAATTATCTTGAATTTAATTCGTGGGTACAGAGAGGAAAAGAAGGTGAAAATTCGAAAGGTATATTCAGCAAGTAGACTGCTGTAGCTTACTATTGCATAATATAGCAATTAGTTTATTTTGTACCCTCGTCTTCCACTACCATGCCTGGCACTCAATAAATATTTGTTAAACTTATTCTTAGATAAATAGAAAAAATACTTTTTAAAAATTGAGAGATAAACCATACAGTGCTCTATGTTGTAAAATACTTTCCTCATATAGACAGAGCATAAACGTCTTCTATCCACGCTAGAAAACCACTCAAAAGCAATAGCGAGCACTAAGCCTTCAATTTCAAGCTAAAACTCAGAGGATGTGATTCAAATACCATGTTTTGGCCAGTAAGACCTAATTTTAAAACTAGATGAGTCATCCTGTCCATGGGATATTTTAAGTAAAGATTGCATTGCGTGAAGAGACTCCCTATCAGAGCCTAAAACTAACACAGGGGAAATACAGCGAATTATGCACAATCTTTATTGTTGGCTTTTTTCCATGGAAAATTAGATTAGTTACCAGAGTTTGACTTCACTCTGCTGAGGAAACTGATGCTAGGGATGCATATGTTGACAATCACTTGTAATAATATCTACCATTCTCATTTTAGAGGAAAATGTCCTTAGATATCACTTAATCCAAGCACTTCATTATACAGTATAAAGAGCAAGTCCTGAGAAAAGTTAAGCAACGTGTTTCCAAGGTCATACAGAGAGTAAACAGTTGCACTGTAACCAAGACCAAACTCTCTCACTACACTGAAAATCATTGGAATATTTAAACAGCTCTCTAGCTTATTTATATCAGGGAAATTGAGTAAAATGGCGATGATTTCAATAGAAGCAATTGCTTTCCATCTACCCTTTACAAGAGTACTGTGGGCTATAAGTCCTTTCCTGATTCATTCTGATTTTATTGCAAACGAGCAACAGAAATTCTCAAATAGGCGATAATACACACATAGACACAGACGCACAGACAGAGAGAGAGAAACAGAGAAGAGTAACAAAGAGAGGAAGAAGATGTATGAAAATGTATAATTCACAAGCGAAAGTTTCTCTCCCTGGATAATCAGAAACAGGCTATATTTGCCTACCTTTTTTTTTTTTTTGCAATCCCTGATGTGTATGACTAAAATGGTAATTAGCTATATTTCCCATTTTGGTTGAGACATATTGTATATCATGTGTAGTGTAGTTCTAGTCTCAAGAGGGAAATGGCTAATCAGGAGAATATTTTTCAATGTCTCGTCTCTGTAAAGATTTACTGAGTTGTCTCTAATGTACACTGACAGCTTCTGCATTAAAATTAGAGAAAAGTAGACATCGATATTGTCAAGCTAAAAAAACCCTCTCTCCTTTCATTTTCATTCCACTAAAATAAATCAGGTCCATATCTTTTAATATTTTATTAGAATTGTTCACTTCTGAAGGTCAAGAGCAAAAGGACTCTTCAAAGTTTAAAAAAGGTTCAAAAAAGGTAGAAGTTAATTGATAGTCTCTAGACACCAGCTAAAGTCTGCACTGGAACTTTAAAAGTCATATTCATTTCCTTGCTGAAGTTGCCGATGTTATTTAATGAAGTAACTTAACTTCGATGCGTCCTGTATTAGAGTTGTTTGCAAACAACAGAAACCCATTCTAGATAACTTAAACAAAAAGAAATTTATTAGAAGGATATCAGGGAGTTGCCAAGTGGACGAAGTTGTGGAGAACCAGGATTAGAATCAGAGCAAGAGCCCAGATTGGAGCTGCTTTTTATGTAAGGGAAAAATTGCAGGAATAAACAACCTCCAGCTATTTCTTCCATCCTGTTTCTTTTACTCAAGATTTATAATCCTAGAAGAGAGAATCAATTCGGCTAAACCTAGGTTTGACATGTACCCCTTGATTGTACCTGAGTGTGGAGATGTGGGGATGCTTTCAACTTCAGTTAGCCAAAAAATAATAAAATATTATTAACTCCCTCTTCCAGACTAAATACAATGGGAGAGAGATCATTTTTCTAAAGAAAATCAGGGTATTGGTAAGAAATGGAAATTGACAATAGGCAGTCAAAATATAAAAACTGTCCATTTCAAGCCAAAATTCCTAGTATTGATTTTGAAGGAAACCAAAATAATAACAATAACAATTCTAAGTGCTAAACTTTAATGCAAATATGCCTGTTAACATATAAGAAATGTATACATTATTAAAATGTCCCAAAATCTAGATAGCAGAGGGCACACTGGAAATCTGGGACAAGCGCTCCCCTAAAGAGATAGCATTTATGAATATCTTTTGCTTATCAGCAGCAGTCTGAGCGCCTGTGGTGACTGACAATTTATTTTTTCTTTCTAGGGCCACACATCAAACTTTACATTTAGAGGTCTGATGAGTCCGCACAAGTCTAACTTAGGTAGAGTCAGTCTGTCCTGCTCTAAGCAAGAGAAGAGAAATCACCTCAGAAATGATTTTATCATGCTTTAAGCTAGCATACTTATCCTGAAAATCATTCCTGACTGCAGGAACCCTGAGAGAAATTTGCATTTAATAGTTCTGATCTGACACCCACAAACATTAAACCCTAGTAACGTAATGTTGCAGAAGTTTCACATGCCTGCATTAATAAAGCACTATCTGTCTTGAACAAAAATAAGCCACCAAAAGTAGATTCAGATGCTTTCAATTCAAGGTGATGACTAATAAAATAATGCTTAATATTGAGCAAAACTCTAAATTCTACCTCAGTGCTTCCAACAACTTCTATATTTCCTGAATTAATAACTATCTTAATACAGATAAATCTTCTGTAACATGAACATTCCCTTTTATGTGTGTTGTGTGTTGTTTGAGAAATATATTCTTAGATTATATAGTGAATATCAATGAACAAGTTTGAATAATTCCAAAAAATTTAACTCATTTTATTTATAAACTGAGATGATATTTTAGCATGATTTCTAAAGGATATTACATACAGTTATGAGACATATGTCTTAGAAGGGTAACTGAGAAGGATTTTAGTCTAAACTCTTTATTTTGTGAGATTATCAGTGCTCTAATATTGCCTATTTCATAATTAAAATCAAGGACAAGTCAATACAGAACACAGGACTGCATCTGGACAATATCCAGCATGCTCCCGAATATAAGCAACATATGGTTCCAAAAAATGATACAAAAGCTGATACATTGTCTACCTTTGACGTTTACCTTTGGGGTCAGACAAAATGTGTCATCTTGAACATTATCTCTTGCCCTTCTTTGCCAGAGTTGCCAGTTTTCAAACTTTTAATGGCAAACATACTGCTGTATCTTGGGCCTCAAATATCTTTCTTGACAGGCTTCCTCTTCCTCCCTCAGTATTACTGTAAGTCCTCATAGTGAGTAAATGAGCAGCTCAGAACTAGAATATATCCCAATTTCCCAAAGAAATATGGTAACAAATTCTCACAAATTGGGATTGCAATGAGAAAGAGAGGTTTTCATAAAGTATTATCTTAAAAATAGATGTAGCTCTACAGAACAAATCTTACGTTTATTTTAATTTGTTAACAAAACACATACACACACACAGAATCAGAGTTTATTTATTTTTTGTGAGGAAGATTAGCCCTGAACTAACACCTGTTGCCAATCTTCCTCTTTTTTCCCCCCAAAGCCCCAGTACATAGTTGTATAGTCTTTTTTAAAAAATTTTCTTTTTTCTTTTTTTTTTAATAGATTGGCACCTGACCTAACATCTGTTGCAAATCTTTTCTTCTTCTTCTACTTCTTCCCAAAATCCCCCAGTACACAGTTGTACATCCTAGTTGTAGGTCCTTCTGGTTGTGCTATGTGGGATGCCATCTCAGCATCGCTTGATGAGTGGTGCCATGTCCACACCCAGAATTCAACCTGGTGAAACCCTGGGCCTCCAAAGTGGAGCGCACGAACTTAACCACTCGGCCACAGGGCTGGCCCCACATAGTTGTATATTCTAGTTGCAGGTCCTTCTAGTTTTTCTATACGGGATGCCGGCACAGCTTGATGAGCGGTGGTGTGTAGGTTCATGCCCAGGATCCGAATCGGCACACCCCTGGCCGCAGAAGCAGAGAGCAGAACTTAATCTCTCGGCCGTGGGGCTGGCCCCAGAATCAGACTTTTAGAATTAGAAGGGGCTGTACAGATAAACTAGACCATTGTTTCCGAAATGCAGTAAGATTATTTTAGGTAGGGGAACATTAAATGTTTAATAGGCATACTATTTCTGCATCAAAAACAGCATAACTAGAACATCAAATGCCTTATTTCCCAGATATTTACATTAAGAAGAAGCTAAACGCTTGTTGCTGTTTGATGTGGTTTGGTTTTGGTTATGGTTTTTCTTTGTTCTTCATTTTTTCAAAAGGCTACTTTGGAATCTTAACAATTTTTGAATATAAGAGAAGGTAATGTATGTATTTATTATACATTTTTTACAGAGTAGAAAATTTTTATAATATTAGTTATTTCATGCCTTTATGCATTTTGTATACATTGACCTTCTCTACCTGCTTCATCCATCTAATTCCAACCATGTTTAAACTCAAATACCATTTCCTCAACAAGGTGACCCACCCACATAGAGACAGGCACTCTCCCATCTGTAAATGCACTAAATGTTGGACCCAGACAATGATAGCTGTGGCATTCTTTTATACTTATCTGTTGTCAAGGCCATCTTTTCCATTTCCAAGGGTATGTACTGCAGATACGCAATAGAATCACATGGAGAAAGTTTTTATGGCACTGATATAATTGTCCACTCAGACTTGGTGAGGGATGAGAATATGTGCTTTTCAAAAGTCCTCAGTTGAGTCCAACGCTCATCTATAGTTACGAGTAAGTGCACTAAACTGTAAACTCCTCAACGTCAAAGAGCTTTTCTTACTTACAACTTGTTGATTCAAACACAGCACACGGCAGGCACAGAGTAATGTTTAGGGAAGAATGTGAGGTAGTAGTAAATATCAATGAATGATGATAATGAAGACAGCAACTATGGAGAAGTACAGATTGATCTGCAAGCATCAGTCAGGCTTCAATTAACAATGCATAGACCTAATCTTTAAAGGAGTCTTGGCTGAAGAGACAAGAATAGTGGGAAGATCATCAGTCCAACAGCACAAACTGCTTTGTGCATTCAGGCATAAAAATCTATATTAATAAAGAGGAAAGACTTCCCACCGTGGGGATCGGAGCTCCTGGTTGAGTCGTCTCTAAGGGCCAAAGCTTCTAATGCTCTGAAGTCGTTTAAACTTTCTTTTAATAAAGAACTTGGTTGCATTTAAATATTTTCAAGTGATTGTGAGAATACTTCCATGAGACTTTTAAAATAGATCAAATTTCATCACAGATCATCTTTTTATTATTATTATTATTACTATGGAGTCTCTTTTTCCTTTGTAAAACCATATAATTCTGTCTTCTTTAAAACTGTTTCTTCACACCCAGCATTCTGAATACTATAAAAAAATGCTTTATTCCACAATTCAGATAAATATATCAGGCATTGGGGAAGCATTTGATTTACAGAGCAATGAGTCACTAGCTCACTAGAATATAAGAAAAGTGTCCCTGCACCAAAGACAAGCCATTCATGACAAGTGAAGCATGAGTGAGTGCCTCAGCATCATTGCCTCCCACGGACCTTTTCCCTCCCTTTCATCTACCATTATTCACACATATAACTATTCTTTCTCTCCTAATTTCCCCTTCCTTTTATGGATGAGAAATTGTGAGATTTCATCAGGTAATAGAAATTCAAGTGTTCAGAGTCAATTTCAATATATAATGCTGATAATATATTAATTCGGTAGTAAAAAGTTAGCATTGTAAAGGCATGGACATTGTTGTAGTCATCTTTGTATTCTCAATTTCTAAAACAATATCTGGTGGATAATTGGCACATGACAAATATTTGTTAAATGAATCATTGAATTAATGATATTAGATCCATTTTTCCATACAGTGAGGCAAATAGAGTCTTCCTGTGTCATAAAATACACTACTTTTGTCACTCAAAACCCTAGACTTAAGAGAATCCAGAATAGCATATCTTCAAGCTCAAAAAGTTGCAGTCAAGCACAGTCGTAAGACTTGGGACTATGACTTGACACTCTTTCTGTCCCTCCAAAGCCTGAGTTAGAGTGCCCTTGAAAATAACCCAAAGTAGAGTGAAAGACAATGCAGAGGGGTGTGAAGTTTCTATCCAGTAAGTCATCAATAGTTATGGAAGTAAAGAAAATCATAAGACCATCTAGAAATGGAAATAGTACATTTTAGCAGGTAGAAAAAAATGCATTCTCTTCTCCTATTGATGTGTTTATAAAATGTGGGATTAAGTTTCCTATCATCAAAGAGCTAGAAACCTGAAAATTTATTTCCCAAATTATTCATAACTTAGAAAAGAAATCTCATGACAGATGTTGTAGAACCTCTAATCTGGTGCCTTTTTTATTTCTGCTAGGTACAAGATCATTAACAGAGAAATATACCTTGACTTGCATGTCATACAGAGGTCTCAATGCCTTTAATGTTGCTATTAATAGCTAGGGAAATTCAGAGCCTCTTACTTATTCTCTCTCATTGTTTGCACCTGATGTCAACCTAGTCAGAATGATTTGTTTAAAATATGTAATTCAGTAGGCACTTCAAGAAGTAATGTGGAATGTATAAACCTGGCCTGCCTAATTTCAAGTGAAATACAAGAGAGAAATGCATATTAATGTAAAATGACTATAAATCAAAAGCTATTTCATTTTCTAAGGTAGTGTAAAAGCCAAACCTGTTTGAAACCATAATTCAGCTGTCAAAATCTCTTAGATATACCACTGACCTTCCTTGGAAGTTTCTGTCACATAGAAGTGAATGGATCAGGAGAAGCAACATTAAATCACATGGCATTACTGAGAGCCAGGTACTTGAAAGTAATTTAGCTCTCTTGAGCAAGTCCTTAACCACAAGTCACACTTTCCCAGAGAAAGATTCCTTGTGCTATACATGCACATACACTGACATAAAACGCATTCACTGTGTAGACTACACAAAGAGAATCATTGTGTATTCCATGTCTGTGCTTACAGATCTTTTTCAATCAATATTGAACTCGATGCTCCGATGTTTTCAAGAAACAGCTGAAAGATTTCGTGTTGTAATTCTCGAAGCCACATTGTCTGTTTAACTTAAGAATGTATATTTTCTCTCAGTGTTTTACATTTATTATTAATAAATAGCAGTAGCTAACATGATTGCTTGGCTGCCTACCTCTCCAAAATGAATTATTCTATTAAAATCGTGACTTTACATGTTAAACCTGAGATAGGAAATGAGCTTGAATCTAAAATCATGTTTTTCACCAGTGCTAGGGATTGGTGCTAGGGATAAAAACAATTCTTTTTGGAAGGAGGGTTAAAGAACAATCTGCCTTTGGAACTTATAGCGACTTTTAAACTGCAAGGAAATAGATGATGTTTAATTAGACTCCATTTGCAATTTCTTACTAGATTTTCAATGAAGAGCTGGTGTTGTTTCTATGGGCAATAATTATTTTATCATTATCCCCCAAAGGGGTAAGAAGATTAAATTGTTACTTTAAAAGCTTTTTAATTTGTCAGAATTTCTTGTGCTTGTGGATGAAGAAGGAGGGTAAGGTGTGGGATATAGCCACCCTTGCTCAGAGCTGCAGATAACTATCTTGGAACTGTACTACAAATGGGTGGATCCGTGTTCCATCCCCAAGGCTTTCATTTAATGAATATCTGCTGATCTCTAAGAGTTTTTGAGATATAAGGAGAAGAAAACCATTCATTTTACAATTGAGGAATAATTGATTCCTTAAAGGGCTTACTCTATCCACAAGGAAAAAAGATTTTAAGAATCATTTCTATTATCCAATACAAAGAATGATAATATGAAACCCTTGGTTCCACTTAAAACTCTACTGATAATTTTCTGGATGAATTATCTATACTTCAATGTTTTACTTATAAGACTTCCAAATTAGGTAATTAAAAGCTAAAAATGAACACCCTGCATACAGCAAATGCTAAATTTCTATTAAAAAAAACAAAACATGTATTAAAGCATGATTTCAAATTATTTGTGTAGGTAATAAATGATCGATATTTTTTTAATCCCATTTATGTGGACAGGGCAATGCGATACATGATGAATAGTATTTTTTAAAATAATGTATAGTCCCCTTCACAAATGTTACAATTTATATGGCAAAGCCAAGTTATCAATGGTTTCATTCATGTTTCCAGAGTCATTTATACACTGACCACAACAATTTTATAACAGCCTTATGGCCATCCCTCACACTGCGTGAACAGATGCTTACCACAGCAGGCTGGGTCGCTTTTAAGAAATCTCAGCATAACTTGGCATAGTTTCTTGAGAAAAATAATTCTAGGCAGACAGTTCTCTTTTTCACATCCCCAACCTTCAAGTTGTTATAAGTTCTTACATAGAAATAGGATCAATTAACTAAAAGCTATAAGAAAACTATTAGTCTAATTGTCATGTAAAACTTGGAGATACTTCTTGCAGTCACTAAAGTCAGTCAATTTAGCATCCTCCACTTCATGATTCTGTCCTGAGTCTCCTAAGATCCCTGTAGTGCATCCTGTTGCCTGGAGCAAAAATAACACATTAGTGATTCCTAGCCCCCCCCGCCCCCCCCCCCCCCCCCCCCCGGTTCCTCTGCATATGGCCTGTTTCTAGCCACTTTTCTGAGCGTCATTACTTCTCCCACATCTAAGGACTCCTCTTAAATTTACTCCAAAGAAAAAAAGTTAAGCCATCCCCAAAACAACTACTACTGAGAGCTCCCATCAAACTCTATTTTCTGGGACTCATTCACAAAATTTGGCTCTGTCTCTGATTGGTGGGTAGATTTTTGAATTCCCTATTATTACAATCAGTGGCAAATTAGAAGCCAGCTCCACTTCAAAAGAGAGAGAAAAAAGGAAATATTTGTCTGATATCTTAAATTCTTTCTCCTGAGAAAAATCATTTAGATGTGGGTCATTTAAAAAATGTAAAGAGAAATCATTTGAAAGAAAGAAAATGAGACGTGTTAGGAAAATAGGTGAGTATAACTTTTTTCAAGAGCATTTACGTAAGACTGAAAAGCGTGTGAGATAAGTATTCTTTGCTTCTAGCAACTTCTTAATTATCAGTCATCAAATTTTATAAGGTCCCTGAGGAACCTAAATAACATAACCCATGAGATAGAAGATGATATGTATGATATAAAATGAAATATCAGAATCGATACATCTCAATGAAGGGACCACATTTCTGGTGAGGAAAAGATTGAAGGAGTGAAGTTTGGGGAAGGTGACTACAAAGATAAGTCTTTCATGGTCTCATTGATGAATAAAGGAAATTTCTATCAGGAGCAAAAGTAGCTGCAAAGAAGAATATCTACAATAGGATATTTTCTTTGAGAGCTGAATTACAGGATGGACATCTCATTCTCTCTCATTATTTCAAAGGCTTTCTATATTTTTAGGACCTCTCAAAGTTCTATTTCTACATCAGAGATATCATTTGAACTCCAAACCTACATCTCTAATGTCCACTGGACAACCCCAAATGAATGCCAAAAGGCAACTCATGTCCAGCAAGTTCAAATACTGAGCTTATTTATTTTACTATTGGCCCATTCTTACTCATTTAGGTAGTCAATCAATCAGTCACTCAATCATTTATCCAATATTTTTTTCAGTAGCCACTATGTGCTTGACATTTTTCTAAAAGTCGGGGATACAACAGAGAACAGAACTTTTACAAATGTTTTCCCACAAGGAGTTTATATTCTAGTGTGGATGTACAGACCAGGAAAAAATCAAATATAACAGATATTGATAAGTTCTAAAAACAAATAGAGCAGGAAATGGGGAGGGGTTTTAGACAGGAGAGCTGCATCATAGAATTTGATCCTCTTCCTCTGTCTTTTGTCTTCAGAGAAAGTAACCAACACACACTCAACCACCAATCCAAAGACAGAGGTTGATTTTTGATGTTGCTATTATTCTATATACATAATAACTCTCCAATTCATTCAATTATTTCCTTCCCACTGCTATGACATTAGGTCAGCCTGACATTATCTCTTGCCAAAATAATTACAACAGATCTCTAAAAGGTCTCCCTAGTTCCAGTCTTACACAGCTTGAATCCATTTTTCATACTAGAGCCAGAGAGATCTTACTAAAACATAGTCTTTAGGGTTGCTCAGGTTCCCCATGGCTAAAATCCAAATGAGCTGTTTTCTTCTCACCCCTTCTCCATCACCATCACTCTCTATTTCACATTGTACTTTCAAGCCATGTACTGAACTACTGACAATCCCCTGACCCCTTCATACTTTTTCTTGTCTCTACATGTGCTATTTCCTTTCTCTAGAACACTTTTCATTCTCTCCCTTCCTCTCCCTCTCTCTCCCTCTTTTATTTTCAACTGTATAGATTCTACTGATTTTTCAGTTTAGACACCACCTTTTGCAGGAAGTCCTGAGACCCCCTGGAAGTGATTCCCAGGGCTTCCCATAGCACACTGTGCATACACATATCAGAAACCTTACAATGTTATATTGAAAACCCAATCATTTATGTGGTAGAATGACACTTTATGATATTAACTTATATTTTCTTCTCCCTCTCTTTTATTAAGATAGGTACTTGGTGCTGTAAAATGTTGCTTCAGGGAGAGATGCATCAGAGTAGAAAGAAAAAATAGTCCCTGAGTCCTCCTACTTCCAAAGGATGGAGAGGATTTTTAGGTTTGACTAGGTTTACAACATGAAGGAAAATGGGTTACCTGCTGTTAGAAACTCTTCTATCATGGGAGCTGAGAAGGGGTAGAGAACAGAGATCTGTGGGTCCAAGAGCAAAGGGGACTTGGGCTTGGCTCCCAGAGCAGAGTCTGGGGGTAGAGAATGACTATATGGTGCATCTCTGCAGATGGGTCCACAGGCAGTTTTCAATGATGTCCTAGCCTCAAAAGTAACATATGAGAAGCGAATGCCACTGGACCTGAGGCAGCCACGTGTACCAGGGTGCTGGGTGATTCAGTGATATTCTAGAGCACTGGGAACTGAGGAATTCATGCCTTAGCAGTGAATGAGAGTCCATATTTTCTGGCACAACCGAGGTGGAGAGATCATCAAAAGGACAAAGGGTAAGTGTGGAAAATATGCCTGGCTGCCTACTCAGTATCTGTCTACTCTTCCACCTTATTGACCAGTTTTCTTCAGGGTGTCAATGTGCCTAACAAAAAACCCTACAATTTCCAGCCTTCCTCATAGCTAAGAGTGGCCAATAAGACGTAAGCCTAAATCCTTGAAGGGACTTCCTGGAAAGCTCCTGAAAATGCGCCAATTCAGTTGGTATGCAGATTTTGCCCTTTGCCTTTCTGCAATTTCCTGCCTGTAAGTTAACTGGTGACATTGAAGACTGTCTTTGTCACTGTATTATCCCCAGCCAAGTACATACCACAGAGTGATCATTTAATAACTACTATTCAATGAGTTAATAAATACGTAGGAGAACATTGCTTTCTGTAAATGTAAATGATTATTACATTTGAGCTCCGAGTTTCCCAAAGCACCTAACATAAAAGAACAGCATTTAGGGCACATTTTCCTTAAGAGTAAGGACCTACATATTATCCATATTAGGTACACAGAGCCTGATGTCACCGTCTTTGCATAATTACCTCTAAAGCATCACAAAAATAATAAATGACAATTTTGAACAGCTACTCTGAATCACCTTTTATTCTAATAGTATGAGGACTTTCCCTTAGCTCTCAGTGTAATAATGCCCTAAAATTGTCTGCTGGCTTTCCTATGAAAAATAAGATACAAGTCAGGAGCGGCCAGTCTATGCAAGAGTAGCAAACAGCCTTCAAGTCTCAGGAATTTACTACTGAACATTTTTTTCTAGCTTATGCCAGGTCTACTGCCAGTCCAGATGGTGCTCCAGAGCGGCTCTCCTCCTAGGGTTGGCTCAGTATTCCAGGCAGGCTGCTTGAATCTTTGGCACCTTTATGTCAACACATGTCTTCAGGGTCACAATAGAAGGAAAAGAGAGTTCTTAAAAAATCTCCTATCACCCATCAAATGTTGTGACAGACAGTGAAACACGTCATTGCCACCCACAACATGTTGTTAAAACTAGTCTCATAGGTTCCTCAATCACAGAGATGTGAGGAAGTATACTCCCCCTACGCTTCCAGAAGGAGAAGGGAAATGGACATGGTAAACGTTTGCAGTCTCTACCATAAATGGGCAGTTTTTAGAGGAGACATTCTCATACCCCTGAAGCCAGAGGTTCTCAAACTCTTTAGTTTCAGGATCTCTCTATAGCTTTAAAAATCATTGAGGGCCCTAAGAGCTTTCATTGATATTGATTTTATCTATCAATATATATCATATTTGAAATTAAAGCTGAGAAATTTGTTAAATATTTATTAATTCCTTTCAAGCAAAAAGTAATAAACTCATCATATGTTAACATACATAACGTGGATTTTTAGTGAAAAATAACTATACTTCTAAATGAAACAAAAAAGTAGCAGAGTGGTATTGTTTTGTAATTTTGGAAATCTCTTTAGTATCTTTAGTAAATAGAAGACAGCTACATTCACATATCTGCTTCTGCATTCAATCTGTTGTGATATCACACTTTATATAACCTCTAGAAAATTTTTATTGTGTACCTACAAGAGAATAAAAGTCGTAAAAGTAAATAACATCTTTGTATTATTATGAAAATAGTTCTGACCTCAACGAATCCCTGAAAGGGTCTCTCAGAATACCCCCACTACACTTTGAGAAACACCGCCTCAGACGGCTAACGTAATCGCTCAAATGCACCACAAACTGTACAAAGGGGAAATGCTTGCTGCCTATAATGCCTTCTATTTTTCTTTACTTTTGCTCTGAAAACTTTTATTAGGTCAACTCATTGTGCTTTGATTGAAAAGTATTCAATGCCTCAATCAGGGGATAAACTTGCTGCTGGTTTTCCCGGAAACGAGCTGTGAGGAATGTCTCCATTATCTTAAATAATAGTATTGTTTTCTTCTTCTGGTGTGCCTTTTCAGCCTTCTCAGTGGATCCATCTGTCATTTTCTGATCAGCAGCTGAATAGGCACATTTGCTTTCACGTCCTCTTAAATCCACTTTCTCTGTCCATCAGGATCCTAAATCTTATAGTATGAGGGTCCTTATACTTAGCACACTCTTTCTTCCTACCGTGGGGTTTATTATCTTACCCCTTTTTGGATAGTCCTGTGGTTTAAATCCTTTTATCAACAGGACAGGTGGATTCTCTGAAATAGTATAAAGATATTCTTTCCCATTTTATTTCTAATTAAAATGTTCAAATAACAAATAGTTATTGAATACCTACTATATACAAAAGACTCAGTGCATACAAAAGATTCTCCATTTATTCAAATAAATACAGTTTAAACTACAGTCTCTCTGTAGTGATTTAAAAGATATAAAAACAAACTATATTGGAGTAGAAAATAAGATATAAAAAGTCAGAGGACAGAAACAAAAATGTTTTGAGTCCCTTCTGCTCTTTTGAGCCTCAGTTTCCCAATCTGTAAAATAGGACTAACAGGTCTCAGGGGTTTGGGAATTATGGTCAGTTGGCCAGGAAGTGTACCCACTCCTCATCCCTCCCTCAGCTCCCAGAAAGCTGGGGGGTTGCGGGTGTCCTGGGGCCAATGCCCCAGGGCTAGTGAGACAAAGCAGAACGCCTGCCCAGCACCAGGACACTGACCAAGGACTTCAGGATCCTCTTCTCTCGCCCCTGGCAGGACATTCTCGGTACTGCAGGGACCAGAGCCAGGAGGGCGCATACCGAGACCCACTGGGAGTGATGGCCCCGCCCGGGGGTGGAGAGAGGGCCTGGAAATGGGGTCCTATGAGCATGAGTGAGATTCTGAGGCTGGAGGTGCAGGGTCACCCCCCTTCCATGGCCTCTGCACATAGCTGTCTTCAGACTCTTTGCCCCTGCCCCGGGATCCCCTGGCCTCCTTGTCTTCATACCCATCGTCATTGTTGTTGTGCTGTCGTCAGACGCCAGGGCCCGCGTGTCGTGCGCGATGTCGGCCGGTAGAGGTGGACGGCCGGCATCTTGGGCCGCTGAGCTGCGCTGTGGGAGCTGCGCTTGGCATGGAGCTCATGCTGTCCTTGATGCAACCGAAACTGCAGGTAAGGATGCCACCCTGCGAATGCCCACGCCTTGCAGGAAGCCCTCCCAGTAGCGGACGTCCTCCGAGTTGAAGGGCCTCAGCGTTTAGCAACTTTCCCTCCCACAGAGGGATCTCCCTCTCAAGAGATCTGAATTCAAATCCTGCTCTTCCACTCCTGGCTGTGTGATGTTGTGCAAGTTCCTACACTCTCTGAGCCAGAGAATGTAACATAATACACCACACACAGTATAAGTGCTCAAGACACATTAGCTTATTATTATTATTGTTGTTACTATTTTTATATTTATATTTATTAATTGTGCAACCTTCATCAAATAATTTCTCTAAGTCCCATTTTCTTCACCTATAAAATTGAGATAATTGCAACTGTTCTTCCAGTAAGGATGTGAGAATTAAATAGCAAGGTACTTGGTACACACTAAGTGTCCCATAAACATTAGTTCATTTTTCTGCCATCCCTACTCACTAGCTATGTGACTTCCACACATTACTCCACTTCTCTGAGCCTCAGTTTTCTCGTTTGCAAAATGGGGGCAAATAGTATCTACTTCCTAGAACTGTGAGCATTCAATGAGATGATGTTTGACACACATTAACTGCCAAACACGTTAGCTTATTAGCATTATTATTCCTGTTGTTATTACTGGCCCTCCTTAGAGCTCTGTGATCTTGAAGAAGTTCTTTAGCCTCTTTGAGCCTCAGTTTCCTCATGGGGGTAAGATGGGAAAATCAACCCCTCTCCTGGTTTTGCTGGGAAATGGCTTATCCAAGGATATAGGATAGGAGGTAACGCACTCAGCCTAGTGCCTGACCAAGAATGGCATGGACCACAGACGAGCCTTGGCTGACCCCGGGGGAGGAGAGGGACTCACCAGAGGAGGAACTTGCACCTGTCTGTGTAGAGCTTCAGCAAGCTTACACAACAGTCCTGGACTGGCAGCCTCAGCCAGTAGTCCAGCAGCAGTAACACAAACTATTGGATGGGGCAGCAGCCGGTGGGGGGTTCAGTGTTTGCCAAGGCAGCTTATTCTGCAACTGTGGGGGACACCATGTGAGTTCAATCCCAGGGAGCAATTCTTACCCAACCTCTGCCAAAAAGACCCAGAGTCCTCTGAAAGGATATGTAGGACCCAGACCTCCTCTAAAAACCCTTCTCTGGCCTATTTGAGGGAGATCTAGATCCCTGGGGCTGCATGGAAGGATGGGATGTGGACTCAAGTGGCCTGAGTTCAGTCAAGCCCCCTTCATTGACCAGCTCTGTGGAGAAACAGGTTTTTGCCTTGGCTCTGCTATCCATTAATTATTCCTTTAGACTTCATTCTTCTCAACCAAAAGAAGACTATTTTACCTTTCACATTCATTGGCCTTTATCACTCTGTGATACGAGTCAGGGTTGGATCAACCCACCTATATATTAGCAAATCATTTAACACGTGTTCCTTTTTCACCATCTTTACCACATATCTTGAGGAAACTCTGCAAATAGTAATAATTACCTCATTGTCAATCATCATCTGAAATTTGGGGCAAACTCTAAACTCTAAATGGCACTTGAAAGAAAGGACAAAGTAACCATGGCGTCGCACAAGATAGCGATTCACTTTTACTCCTTACCAGTGGTAGAAGTAACCTGAACAGTTAAACTGTTAGTAAAATATTTAAAACCTTAATAACCTTGTAAAATATGATTGAAACTGGAGAACCTGAGGTCTTCTAATTGCTATGCCCAAATACCATGGCTTATTGAGAGAGAGTTGCATATGATAGGGGAAAAACTTAAATTTTGAAATGCATTACTGTTAAGTCTCTGATCTCAAATTTTTTCGTTTCAATCAAACTATTTCTACAATTAAATCATTTTAAAAAAACAGTTGAAGAGGAGAAAAAAATTTTGGCATTGGAAACTTTAAAATCTAAGATTCAGCATGCATCCTTGGGTTCACTACCAACTAATCTGAAAAAACTTCTTTAGTATTATAGGTAAGGAAAGCAAACATGAAAGAAATTAATCCAGTAGTTCAGTGGATCACCATCTTTGCAGTCAGAAAGATCCAAATTTGACTCCCACTTCTGTCATTTTCAGAGGTGCAACCCTGGAAAGTTATTCAACCTTGCCGAGCACCAATGTCCTCATACGTATGGAGTCCTCCTCATCTGTAAGAGTGAAATGACATAGTACTTGTGCCTGGCATATTTTAGGAGTTCAAAATAATTGCTTGACAACATCTACCTTTTAACGAAATTATGAAGTTGATATGGATTTGAGGTCTAAATTATATCAATAGGTAATTAAAAAATATTCAAACTTACATTGGCATATTCATTTTCATGTGATTCACTGTGATCACTATAGAGAAAACTGGATCATCCAAACAAGGAGAAGTCTAAGAAGAGAATTAAAGCCCAGACTTCCACTTTGCTGATGGTACTGGTTTCACATAAAGGAAAGGGGACCTTGAAACACTGTTTTACTAAAGTATTAACCACAATATTTAGAAACATGATTTTTAAAGGATAATGCTAATATAAACTAAATATAATTTTTAACCAGCTTTACAAATTAAGTTATTGAGAAAAAAATCATAACTAAATGTCTGCAATATTACTGGAAATATTAATAATAATACTACTTGTGCCTATAATATCATTTACTATAGTCTCAACAAAATAGTACTGCTTTAAAGTCTTAAGTTCATGTTGGAGTAGCAAAGTGTACTGCTAGTAATAATTTAAGACTAGAAAAAAAGGATTAGATATGCAAGTGAAAATGCATTGCCTTTTGAGTCCTTTTGAAAGGTAAAACAAATAAGGACTGACAGCTTTCATCAAAATGATTGAAAAGGATTTCAGAGAAATTGAAGAAAAAGGTACAACTATCTACAGCTTACTAAAATGGCTCATATGGGCAGGGGGTAAATGTGTATAAGGCAGGCATGACCAGAAGGAATGTCCTCAAGTGGGTTGTCAAAATGCTGGAGTTGTATCTTTATATTGGAAACAATATCATATCTGAATGGAAAATAAATCCAGAGGAATGAACTTATTAAGTGGCTCAAGAAACAAATCTAACCTTTCAAATCCGTGAAAACTTGGAGAAGTCTGCACATGAAGAGTAACAGGAAGTCTTCCTATGAACAATAAAATAGATTCAAATATTCCCCCGTACATAATTAACTCTACCTTATAAAATGCAATAGTCAATGTCTTACTTTACGTACGCCTCCACACACACACAGTTAAAATTAAATCCTCACTGTGATAATTTCCCCAAGTAAATATTTCTGTAATCATAACTCTAACATATCTCTAAATCTACATTTACAGATATAGAAATTATTCTGGTAATATCTCTATCTGGTAATACTTATATGCTATTTTCAAGCTGTCACATACTGGTCTCTAAATACTCCCATAGTCACATTCACAGGAGTAGAAATTTTCTTGCTAATATCTGTATCTGGTCAATATTCCTATGTCATTTTCCAGTCTTAAATATATCTTACAAATGAGACAATGCCCAGGAAAGCTTTTCTGAACTTATTACATTTTGTCCATGAAGATGGCCTCCCACCAAAAAGAGTCATTTGAGGAGTGGTGACAAGGCATGTCTATGCTTCCTGTTTGACTTAAATCAAATCATTTCTGACACAGTTCAAATCCTTAGGAACCTATCCATAGCCAATTCAAACAAATAAACACTCGAATAAGAAAAGTAGAATGAAGTCCTGCTGTCATACATTTCACTTAATAGTTGCTTTCCTGATGTATCTGAGAGGAGTATTTGAAAGGACAGTATGTATTTTCCTGTGATGTCAAAATGTCAATTCAAAATCCATCTGTTTTAGCAGAAAAATAATACTTTGTCATAAATGCGAGCTAACAGCCAGTATTCTACCTGGCACCCAGAGGAGATTGAGAAAATCCTCTATTGTCCTAGCACAATATTAGTTATTATTTATAAGGCCTTATGAAAAAAATAGTTGTCTGACATTCATGCAGTTTTCTTAAGAGAAATATTTCCTTTCCTCAGTAGTGTTTACAAGATACCTGGGCAGCCAAAGCTATGGTTATTTACCTTGATATTGAATTATTTTTCTAAAGTTTGTCATTTTAAAAAAGAGATGCTAAATATTGATATGATTTAGTTGGTTCCACAGCTTCCACACCAAGAAGCATAGAGAAAACCAGGAATAAAATAAAACTGTTCTCCTACTGTGCTGTAAATACATTTCATTCAAACCTAGTGTGAATGCCCCTCAAGTCTACAGTCTATACAATTTTAAGACTGGAAGCATATCAAAGCTAAGATTGCCAAATTTGTACCAATTTAGTGCAATTTAAAATTGTGTCACCCTGTATAAGAGAATACAAGCTGAGACTCTTTTATTTATCTAGTGATATTTATGACTGTCTCGCTGGTCTTTATTGCTTCTTCACTATTGCAGGTATAGCAAACATCTTTTCAAAGTTTTATGTGGCTTTCTGGCTAACATGGGGAAAAAACACCTATGGAGGCCAATTGTTGGTCTGGCGGGTATTCATCTTTAAAAAAAACTCCGCAAAACTTAATGAGGTAGCCAAAGAGACCAATTTGCTTTTAATAAATAAAACGTGTGACGGTCTAGCCACAACATTTTATCTGAGCAATAAAAATATGACCAATGATTCTTTTAAGAGCAGGTTTTACCAATAAACATAAAATATACCAAAAAGGCTGGGACAGTAGGGGATGGGGTAATGATTTCTTAAACTAGAGGATATTCTTGAATTTATTTTTAGTATCTTTAAGGATTAGAGAAAATTTTCCTCCCATCCTCTCCCCAAGATTTAATAAAACGTCTTTGATTATATTTAAGCATCTCTGGAAAGTTCAGTCACATTTACACATCTTCGTGCGTAAAATGAGAGTATCGAATCATATCATTCATTCATTCGCTTGCTCACTCCTCAAGCATTAATGAGTACCACATGTAAGACCTGTGCTCTACACTGGGGCTACATCAGTGAATAAGACAGACATGGTCTCTGGATCACTGAAACCTACAGCCTATAAGGGAAGACTGACATTACCCACAGTAACAACTAAAATCTATTTCACTATGATAAGTACTATAAAGAAGCAGTACAGGTTGACATGGAAGCATTTCACAAGGCAACTTGACCTACGGTTGGAGGGGAGAGTCTTACAAGCAGAGAGAATAACATCTGAAAAAGGCCTGAGGTGGGAAAGTGCAGGTCAAGTTTGAGAAACCAAAGAGAATGTGTAGTTGGAACAAAGAGAGCCACCGGGCAGACAGAGAAAGATGAGACTGCAGAGCTGGCAAGGAGCAAGATCCGGTGCGTCTCTCAGGCCACGGGATTTGGGGCTTTATTCTAAGAACAAGAAGTGTTCAAAGATTGTAAGAAGGGGGGTGACAGTACATGATTATCCCTGAGGTTGATACCTACTCTACAATTCTACAGGATTGTATTTTTTTCCTACTATTTAAAATTGAAGTTAGCAGGGCTGACATTATCATTATCATCATCTTGGTATAGAGATTATAAATTGACATAGGCACAGAACTCAGGTTGATAAATTATAACTTTATTATTACATTGTTAAGCTTAATTTAGCTTATTAACCTCAGTTCCTCAATTCCCAATGACGACAAGATAACTCAGTCTTTGCCATTCAAGTTAAGCAGAGTCACTTCTAGTTTAAACCTTGATTTCTGTTTAATACAACTCAGTCACTTGCAGTGACTCCTTAGGATTCTTCTACAACTATCATCCCCATCTGACTTCCCTTTCCTCTCTTACCGGAGGCAATCTATGTTATCAAAGGCCTTTTGTATTGTTGGGCTTCTGCCCCAGGACTCTTCATTCTCCACGTTGTATGTAACTCATCTCATCTAGTCTCCTTCATAAGATGCTGATGTTTTCTGCTCATGGCCTGGATCCTACCTTTACCTAGTCCAAGCACGTATCTACTCCTCATCTTGACCCAGCCTTCTTTATTGTAAAATCTCCTTCCCCATCTTAAGAGGACAGGACTTTGAGAGAGTCCACAAGGCCAAGTGTGAGAGCTATTCTTCTCAGCTTTTGCTGCTCTGTCTCTCCAACAACATACTAGACACAGGCCTTCCCAGACAGGTTTGTAGTCTCACCGACCCATACAGCAGGGCACATGTCTCTTCTATCCCCAGGTTCCCCTAAACATATATGTGATTTTATATACTGCCCAGCCCCACTCCCTACCCCCACCACCCAGACCATGATTCCAGGCAACCTCTGAGTTCTAGTCACATTCCCTCTGATCTTCTTCTCTCAACCACTGATCAAAACTGGCTCTATTTGAGTGGGCACAATGCTTTCATGTCATTCATATATTCTTCCCTAGTCTGTGGTTTATTGTGTAAACTCTGTGCCCTGAGTCCTCCAGGTTTTGCTCTTGATATTCAGAGCCCATCTTTTGGAATTCAAACAAAACAAAACAAAACTGTTCTCTCTGAATAAATTCTACCCATTCCAACTGAAAAGAGCTTTGACTTTCAGACGATTGAATTTGCAATAGATTTATAAAAGTCTTCCTGGGAGTTCAAAAGCCAAGAATTTGACGCTTTATTCCCTTTAGATTATTTTGTATGCTTCTTTCAGTGGACCTCAGCCCACTCAAACTAGTTCTATGGGGAGAAATGTTCCAGGATGTAAAGGAAAAAGAACTATATAAAAGGTAAAGTAAGTCTGATATTCTTTCAAAATTTTAACCCCATACATACTAAATGAGGCAATAAAATAATAGGCAGGAAGATCCAATATTGAAAACACAAACTTCTATGTTAATTTGCAATGGGTAAACATTTCAGCTTTTGTTGCCAAAATGAAGCTTCTGATAAGCTTATCCTCCTAATTTTACAACAAAATCAAAAATGTGGCTTCACTATTGACACAAGTTAGGGAGTCTGAAAGAAGTCTTACATAAAACAAGGAATATTCTGGAATAGAGAATTTGCTCTCATAGGTTTATAGAAGATGATTAGAATGTCTTTCCTCGTAGTTCTGGAACTCAAAGCAAACAGATCCCAATAATGACCAAGGCACATTTTTCCCTAGATTTAAGGCACTTCCAAAAAAGTAAGGCACTTTACTTTTAAGTAAAGCTCAGGCTTTACTACTCAAAATGTGGTGCATGAACTACAAGCAAAGGTGTCAACTTGGAGCTTGTTGGAAATACAAATTTTCAGTTCCCTCCCCAAACCTAATGAATCATAATCTGCATTTTAAAAGAATGGATCCCCATGATGTGTCTATACAAAGTTTGAGAAGCTCTCAGTCTAAAGTGTTTCTCTGTTGATTTCTCTTCTACAAAAAAAAATGGAACATTTTTATTAAAGATAGATGTAACAAAGGTAGTAATTAAGAGCTCCTTTCTGAAAATAAAAGGTAATTTTGTCATTTGCGTAGCATTCAATGCTGAAATATGTAGAGTTACCTAACAAGGTATACACTTAGTTGCTAACAAGCCAAACACAATATATGAGTGAGTCCAAACTTTCCATTCTTATTCTATTCTTTCCATGCTAAAATGAATTATATCAATATATTGTTATATATACTACTATAAATATATTATATTATTACGTTCACTGGAAAGATAGAGTTTAGAGTCTCACTTGGCACAATTGGATTACTCATTAATACTCAGTCTGCTCTAAATTATCCTGCTGTGTCCTGAAATAAAGTTGGGATCTTTAAATATTTTTCTGGGAGAATTCCCATGGTTTCACCTATGTGTGTGTGCATGCATATGCTTATTATGGTGGTTGTAAAGTTATCACAAAACTGAATAGTATAAAGTGATAAAAGAAAAAGCATCAAAAAAAGTGTTGTTTTCAAGTCTTTAAAAATTTATTGGAAGAGCTCATACATTAAATAAAGTCATGTTGATTAATATGACATATTTGAACATAATCATATTTTCAGTTGCTCCATCAAAAATCTGAAACCATATGTGGCATGTTTTTCCGTAGTCACAATAAAATCTTACTATGTTAATTTCCCATCATGAACACTGCCCTATGTACCAATGCATGACCATGTCTCCAGAACCAAAGTGAAACTTGGAGTTAAGTGATCATTCAGTCATTTCTAGTGCCAGGTATGGTCTTTGGCCCTAGCAGATGCTTATAAATATTTATTGATGATGATGTCTTATAAAGCTGCCACTATGTGCTATGAATTACCTAGATTGCCTTTTGGAATTGTAAATGTTCTCTAAATAACTCTATGCTTCATTTTGATTCTTCAACCCTGGCATGTATGTCTATCTTAGATAAGTTCTTCCAAACTGCCCTGGAATACCAAATTTTGAAGCCTTAATGTGCCATTCCTCTTTCAGACTTCTAATTCTGCCTATTAAAAAGACAGAATTTTGATGAATTTTGAAGACTGAATCTCAAAATTCATTCTAAATTATTTCTCAGGCAGAAGGAATGGCTTGTTCCAGGCCATCTGTAATCTCTTTGCTCTTGTGGCCCGTGGCACATGATGGTGAGGCAGCTGGTTGGGTTGGAAATATAATTGAAGGCAGTTCTACTCCCATCATGATCCCTTTCATGAAGTTTACTGATCTAGAAAGAATTACAATATCTGCTGGCTATTCACGGTTTAGTGTGTTTCAAGTAACATGCTAGGTGCTTTTCATCCGTTATTTCATTTAATCTTAAAAACATCCTATGAAGTAGGTGCTATTATCATCATTATTCACATTTTACAGATGAAGAAAATAGGGATAAAGCCAAATAGCTAGTAAGTATTGTAACCAGGATTCAAAGCCAAACTGTCCCGCTCCAAAACCCTCCTCTCCTCTGTCTTTCATTACCATGGCATTTGCCTAATACAGTTCCCTGACCTAGGCTATCCTACCCAAACTTCAATAATACGGTTCAGGTGAATATAATCAACCTTTATAGCCTTAAAATAGAAACCTACAAACACATATATACTCACAAACACAGGCTTAAAATGGAGCAGTTTCTGAGTCATGAGTGCTACACATGAAGTGACACACATGGTACAAAACCATAAAATGTAAATGAAATGAGAATTACTATGCCATTCCTATTGGATAATATCTAATTTCACAGACATCAATGCAAATAGCCAAATGTACATGCAAGTGAGAATTTGTATTCTCTAAAAAGAGCATACATGAACATCCCAATTTGCACATACAAATGGACCTGCACATTTGGACCTGCATTGTTAAGAGACACAAACAAAGGGCCATTTTTACCTAAGAATCCTTGGGACCCACTGAATTCAGAAGTCTACTTCAGCAATTTGTTCATTCCATGTGCATGGACATCATTACAGGCTAAAAAGCTTATTAACTATAATCAAGCAGATCCTTTTGGAATTATCTTCCTTAGCCTACTTCCAAGGGAAATCATTTGTAGGTTTCTTCAGGGCAATGGTTATCAACCAAGTGCTCAGGCTCATCTTCAAATGTTCCAGACCAAATTTACTGTAATAATGATAACTGCTCTTTCAGTATCCTGATCTTTTTAACTGCTGTACATCTTTTCATCTATTTCCATTTCCCTTAGGTGGAGTGCAGACCAAAAATCATCAGACCCATTTTTCAATACTATATATCATCAGAAACAATTTTGATAATCATATTATTAGTGTGCATAACCCCATCCTTCAGAACTCTGCCAAAAGAGTCACCTAAATGTCCTACTCTTGTTCACATGCTCTATTTATATCTACAAATGTCAAAAATTCTAAATGAAGTGTATGAGTCTTGATTGATAGAGATTGCTCTCTTTTGTAGCAAGTAAAAAATAGTTAATATAATCTTAGCACCTGCTTAAAATTGATCTTTAAGATTCTTTAAAATTGTTCTTTAGTTAATTCAGATGATGCACATTTGTATCCCGGTTCAGGAATAGTTTTTTAATGCATGATTATTTGGGAGAGAATATTAGATTTATTACCTTTGCTAATGAACACTTAGATAAAAGTGGTATTCTCAAGATAAGTATTCTCATGAGGTGAACTCTGATTACCATATATTAATTTTCATTTCAGTTTAGAATAATATAAAGAGTGAACCTGGTGGCTTTTACATAAAGAAAGTGAGACCTCTCCAAAGCACACTCTGTCATAATTTTCAAGTGTCCCCTGTCACTTTCATAATGTCACATATCAGTAGAACCAGAATTCATTATCATGGAAGCAATTCCAGAGGTTTGAAGAAGCAGTGGATGAACCTTAAGGAGACAGTCTTTAACCTCAGGTCTCTAAAATATGTGTGTTAGCCCTGTTTCAGGGGGACTGGGGGGACCCGGACTGACTTCAAGAATGGTCAGTGAATTGGTTGAGATGCCCCTTCCCATATATTCTACACCCAAGTGTCTCTTCCTTATCTGCTCCTTTTGCCAGGACTATAGAACTCACATTCTCTGCAGGATATCCTTATCCTGAGGAATCTTGGGCAGATAGATCTATTGGGGAAGCCAATATAACTAGAATTTTAAGAAATATTGACTTGATCTTGTAACTGGAATTGAGCAGGGAAAAAAAGTAAGTGCCTTCATAAAATCTAAGAACTAGAGGTGCCCTGAGCCATCATATATCGTGATAATTTATGCCAGTATATTTGGTGCTCTCGTGGACCTAGGAAATATCAACTTATTGTACAACAGTTGCTACAACAGAGAAATAGCACATCTACGTGATTAATTAGTCTGTTTACACACAATATTTTTTATCCTGTGTATCTTTTTTAGAGTATCTCTTCAAAGGGCTAATATTCTAGTGAAAGATGATCAAAATTTGCGTTAAAGATTTTAACTCTTTTATTGAATATAACATACATACAAATTTACAAAAATGTAGAGCACAATGAATTATTACAAAGAAAATGTTCCAATGTAAACAATACTCAATCAAGAAATAGAGAATACTATAAATCCCTCATTCTATGTTCCTCCTAATAGCTATCTCCTCCCTTCTCTCCAAAGGCATTACAGTTTTAAAATATGTCAGTGAATTCTCTGATAATCCTCCCTTCAAAAGGTGAAGCTCAATTCCCTTCCTCTTAAGAGTGGACTGGACTTAATGACTTGCTTCTAACAAATGGAATATGACAGAAGTGGCAGTGTGTGACTTTGGGAACTAGATTACAGAAGGCATTATGCTTTGTCCTTACATGGGCTCTTAGATCACTCACTCTGGAGGAAGCCAACTGCCATGCCATGAGAACACTCAAGCAGCACTACGGAGAGGCTCGTACCTCTGAGAAGAATTAAGGCCTGTTGGCAAAGCCAGTGAGGAACTAAGATCTCAACAAATCCATGTGAGTGAGCCATTTTTAAGTGTATTCACCAGCTGCAGACAAGTCTTCCGATGATTGAAGCTCTGGCATGTAGACTGAAACTTCATGAGAGACCTGGAGGCAGAATCACCCAACTAAGCTGATCCAGAATTCTTGACTCACAGACACTGAGATAATTAATATTTATTGTTCTTTTAAGGCACTAAGTTTTTAAGTAATTTGTTTTGTTGTGTTATAATTATTATAAAAGGTTACTACTTTCTGATTGCTAACACCATAGTTTAGTTTAGCATATATTTTAATCTTCTACTAACGGAATCATTATTTTTCATTCTTGTGTGTGTAATCTATTTCACTCAATATTATGTTTGTTAGTTTCATTCATATTATTACATGTAGCTGTGGTTCATTTATTTTCATTGCTGTTTAATGTTTCAATGTACAAATATACCACAATTTATCTTTTCTACCTATGATGTTTGGTTTGTTTTCAGTTTTTTACTATTATAGATAATATTTCTATGAACATTTCTTGTGCACGTCTTTTGGTACACAAGCAAGCATTTTTTATTGACTGTACACCTAATATTAGAATGCTAAGCCACATGGTTTGCAAATAGTCAAATTTAGCTCTTAATAACAAATTATTTCCAAAATGGTTAGAAAAATTTACACTTCCATTAGCAGTATATGAGAATTTCTATTGCTCTATATCCTTGACAGCAATTGGTATCAGAGGGATAAACATTTCATCACTTTTTCCAACTTAAAATTGATCTCATAAAGATACATGCAGACTGTAAGAAGATAGATGTAATTCATATATCTGACAGGAATTGTATCATGCGTATATATAGAATTCCTACAAATGAATGTAGGAATGTAAATAAAAACAACTCAATTTTTAAAATGAGCCAAAGACTTGAAAAGGCATTTTTAAAAAGAGAATATCAAATGACCAAAAAGAATATGAAAAGATGCTCAACATCAATAGTAATCAGGAGGGAAATGCAAATTAAAATCACAATTGTTTACCTCCTACTACATACCCACTAGATAGGCTAAAATTCAAAAGACTGATAAGACAAGTTTTGGCAAGAATGTGGAGCAAATTAACTCTTACACATTGCCAATGACTGTAAGGTGGTACAACTTTGTTAAATTGCTTATCAATTTATTTGAAAATTAAACATATACTTCCCTTAGGTATTCTACTCCTAGATATTTATAGTACAGAAATAAAAGCATATATCCACAAGATAAAATATATATACATAACTGTTCATTGCAGATATTTGTAATTGTCCAAAACTGGAAAAAATAGTTCCAACTGTCTATCACAAGAGAATGGATTCATGCAGTGGAATATTACTCAACTATAAAAATGGACAGTTTACTGATAGGCACAGCATTGATGGATCTCAACACATTATGTTGAGTGAAAGAAGTCAGACACAAAATGAGTATGATTTCATTTATGTGATATTCAAAAATAGAGAAAATTAATCAATGATAACTGTATTACTTTGTCAGGGCTTGCAAATACCACAGACTTAGTGGACTGAACAGCAGAAATTTATTTTTTTACAGTTCTGGGGGCTAGAAGTCCAAGATCACAATGTCAGCAGGTTTGGTTCCTTCTGAGGCCTCTCTCTTTAGCTTACAGGGGACACCTTCTCACTGTGTCCTCACGTGCTGGTCCCTCTGTCAGTGTTATCTGTGTCCTAATGTTTTATTCTTATAAGAACACTAGTCATCTTGAATTAAGGAGCACCCATATGACCTCCTTTTACCCTAATCACCTCTTTAAAGGCCTTTTCTCCAAATACAGTTACACTCTGAGGTACTGGAGGTTAGGCCTTCAACATATGAATTTTACAGGAACACAATTCGGCCCATAACAGTAATACAGTAATATAAGTCACAATAGCAGTTATCTCATTTTAAGGGGGTGGGGAGAGGCATGAGGGTATCTTCCATGGTGCTGGAAATGTCCTATATTATGTTCTGAGTGGTGGTTATATAAGTGTGTACATATATAAAAATTAGTTGAGGTGTACACTTTAGATTAATATATTCAAACATTTCACATAATGTAGGTGTTATTCAGTACAGTAACCAAAAACTAAAGATATTTTCAGTAACATGATAAATAACATTACTGAGATTATAGTTATGGTGCTTTGAAGTTCCAGGTTGAATGAGCAATCCATACCTATTTGTTAATTTTAACACTATCAGATATTATTCATATAAGAAAAATTTGAGAATCTACTATGTGCTACATATTGGGATATAAATATAAAAGGCAGTTTCAACAAATCTTGTATAGTCTAACTTAAAGGATTTGGAAGAACTTCAGAAAGACTTTATTTCTAGTTCTTCATCCAAATCCACAATACTCTAAACTCTTGAAAGAGGAAAAAATAATAAAAAACCATCAAACAGAAAACATTAGTTTATTTCTTTTAATAAATTTGTAATCATCCAAAAGATTGTGTTCCCAAAGTAAGAAGAAAGAGAAATATGATATAAAACTTTTTTTCCTAGATCATGTATTTATTTGTGTACATCATAAGATAATTTAATACCATCAGGCTTAAAAGAGATAATGTCGTGTTTCAACCATGGTTTGGAATCTATATAATTAATGGTGTCCATGCAAGTTCTTTTTCTAATGGTAGATGAAAGGATCCCCAAGTCTGAACTGTGCCTGCAGTTAATTATCCTTTATCAAGTTTCAGCAGATGGGGTCCAATTTGTAAATTATAACATAATAAATAAATGACATACAATAAAGCCTTCTTAAAATGGTTTCCCACACATGTATTTCTGTTTCAAAGCACATGACAAGTCCCACAGACTCTCAGTCATGTTTTGCATCACAGCAAAAGGGAAAGGCAGAATAGCTGAAGTACAAAATGCATTAGCCCACTACTTCTCATACAAAACATAGATGTCCAGAAAAAATAATGTACTAACATGACTGCAAACTCTAGGACTTTAAGATGCACGATTTAGGCAGACTATTTCTGCTCAGTAATTATTACTTCACCAAAAGAAGAAAAAGGATTTATCTTTAACAGAAAAACAGATAATTAACCATTATAAATAATCTCCCCAATACATAATTTCTTATTTTCTTCTACTCATTGATGGTTCTTATGCACTCAAATACCAAAACAGCTAAAGGCAGGCTCTCAATCTCTTCAAACACACACACACGAAAACTAAAGAAAAGAAAAGGAATGAATAGCAGCACCCAAAATGAGTTACAATCCCTTTTAGTCAAAAGACTCATGTCAGAAAAATAAACATTAGAAAATAATTTTCAGGCACTGCTGTTTCAAATTTCAGCCCCTGTTGGAATTTAGTTAAAAAGCGCCATTACAGACTTTCATCTAACATATATTTATTGAGCACTAATTATGTTCTAACCAGTGCTTTAGGCACTGTGGCTACAGCAGTGAACAAAGCAGAGTCCCTGCACTCATGGAGGTTACAAGCAAGTATGATAAATAATATGATATGATATAAGATAGTTATGCATACACATACAATATTAAGTAGCACTTTGAAGAAAAGTTAAAAGTTATTACTATTTTTTTGGCTGTGTATGTCTTTTTTATTGAGGTATAATTGACATACATTATATTAGTGTCAGGTGTACAACATAATGATTTGATATTTGTATATACTGTGAAATGTTCACCACAGTAAGTCCAGTTAACATCCATCGCCATACATAGTTGCAGAACTTTTTTTTCTTGTGATGGGAAATTCTATGATTTACTCTCTTAACAACTTTCAAATATGCAATATAGTATTATTAACTATAGCTGCCATGGTGTACATTACATCCACAGAACTTATTTATTTTGTAACTGGAAGTTTGTCCCTTTTGATTCCTTTCACCTATTTCACCCACCTCCCACCCCCCACCTCTGGCAACCACCAATCTGTTCTCTGTATCTATGAGCTTGTTTTTTTGCTGTTTTTTTCTTTTTGATTCCACATATACGTGAGATTATACATTACTTGTCTTTCTCTGTCTGACTTATTTCTCTTACATAATGCCCTCAAGGTCCATCCATGTTATCACAAATGGCAAGATTTAATTCTTTTTTATGGCTGAATAATATTCCATTGTGTATATATACCACATATTTTAAATCCGTTTGTCCATTGATGGACATTTAGGTTATTTCAATATCTGGGCTATTGTAAATAATGCTGCAGTAAACATGAGGGTGCATAGATCTTTTCAATGTAATGTTCCTGTTGAAAAAATATTTTTAAAAATAAAGCAGGGTAGGGAAATAGAGAAAAATGACAGGAAAGGAAGGAATTTTTGATGGCATTGGGAAGGTCAGAAAACTTTTCTTTGAGAAGGTGAAATTTTAGTTGAGACATGGGGAAAAAAATGAGGAATTAAGCTGAGCTATGACCTTAGGGAAGAGTATTTCCAGCTAAGAGAAGAGCAATTGAAGAGGCTCAGAACAGTAAAGGTCCTTATTACTTTTGAGAAACTGCCAAAAAGCCATGTGACTAAAGGAGAGATATTAAGTGGGGAAACAATGAAGGCAGCGAGATATTCAAGGGCCAGGTTATGAAGGACCTTTTACATCATACTAAGGACTGTGGAATTTATTCCAAGTGTGATGAGAGGCCATTAGTGTTTCTGACAAGATCTGACTAAGGTCTTTAAAACATCACTCTGTTTTTTAGTGAGTAGAGTAAAATGAAGGAGTGAGAGTTGAAGCCCCAAGAAGAGTCAGGAGTTATTACAGAAGTGAGGTGCCGGTGGCTTTCTGAGAGCAGTAGTGGTGGTGGAAGGAGGAGGAGACAGGATACATAACGCGTACGGAGTCAAACAGATTTGAAGTGTAAAGAAAATAGAATACTTAAGGATGACTCCAAAATTGTTGTGCTGATTGGGTCAATTTTTACTGATAGGAAAGTAGAAGGGGAAAATAATGGGCAGGGATGGAAATCAAGAGTTTGATTTGAGACATGCTAAGTCATAAGGGCCTGGTAGACATCAAAGTAGAGGTACTGAGCAGGAAATTGGATGCACAAAAAAGACAGAGCTAAGAGGAGTACCCCACACTGGAAATTTTATATATGAATCATTTGTCTAATTGGCTGGTTATTACACCTTATATAATGTACTATATATTATAATATTTATAATGTAGTCACTGGTGTTTGATTAAATTTAAAGTCCCAGAACCAGGTGAAATGGCCTAGAGACTGAGTATAGCATGTAGATTGTTTTTAATGAATCACTTCTCCTCCATTTTAGGTCGTGCAGTTGTGGTGGTATTGAACCCAAACTGAAATTCCTTGACTTAAGCAGATCAAAAATTCCACCTGCTTGGCTAAACAACAACTTCCGGTTTGGGTCAAGTCTAGTTTTGGCTATGAGAAAAGATGAGTTTCAGGGAAAAAGTTTGCCCTGATCTCCCATGAAAACTATCAGAAAAAAAGGAAGCCTGAATTAAGATGAAGTTGACTCTGTAGAAGGTAAAGCACAGAAATAGAAACTAGCTACTCAGGGTGGTCTTTGATTAACTGTCAGCTGAAGTCAGCATATCTCGGAACTTTTAATTTAAGAAAACCAATAAGCATCTTAATTCAAACATATGTTTTCGTTGTTTTCATTGATTTTAATAAGCACCTGAGACCAAAAATAAAAATAAAGGTAAAATGAAAACAAGGGAGGAAGGGAGGGAGCAAAGAGAAACAAAAGGAGGGGTCTGAGGAAGGATCTGGAAGAAGGATGGAAGGAAGAAAGGAAGGGAGGGAGGGAGTGAGGGAACAAGAGAGGGAAGGAGGCAGCAAGAAAGGAAGGGAGGGGAAAAGGAAGGGGAAATTTCTTCAGTCTGAGTAGTACAAAAGAAAAATGAACCAGAGAAATTTATTCTTACACTCCCTAAGAGAGCTTTTCCATCCATTTTCTTCCAAAATTTACAAATATACCAGATTTATGAGTAGGACCGAACCTTCAGAGATTTGGTTCTCTCCAGTGGTTAGAATACTTGTTAGAAAGAACCTTATACTTTTCCATTTTACGAATGAAAATTTATTCCAATGAAAGTTGTGTGCTGATCACTGTTACATTATCTTTCTGTGATCAGGTACTACGCTGTTAGAAAGATAAGACTCTTGCTCCTGAAGTTTGCTTCCTCAAGGCAATCCAAAAAGAGTGATCAAGGAATCTGGATGTTTCTGAGAGTCCCATAGCCCATATGAGAGAAGATCCGCCATCATTGTGTTCTGAAATCTCAATGGATAAGCCCAGGATTTTGTTGCATTTGTTTTTTAGGTCAGTGTGCTCAGCTGGTATTTTCCAGAGATCAATAATAATACCATTTAAAATATTTTTAAAATCCATTTTCAACTAAAATAGAACAGTGAACATTTCCAGTGCCTGAATTTTCAAGAAATACTCTGAACAAAATGAAACCATTTCAATTAACATGGCATTAATTTTGCTTTGAAGGAAAGGGGAAAGGATTTCAAGGTTTCCTTCCCCTTGACTCTGTGCTGTTTACCTGGACTTGGCCTGAGTGCTTTGCAGATGCAGGGAGAACAACTGAGGATTATGTTTATCCTTTCTGTTGACAACTGGAAAAAACCCCAGGCAAAAGTCAGCAGCCGTTAATTCAAATAAGTATAGTTCCTTTGACAATGCAATTGAACATCTTTCTTTTTAAAAGATGTAAAGTCTCTTTCTAATCCATCATGTTTTTACCACATCTAAGCTTTGCCACATGACTTATGTGTTGGCAAGTTGTTCAAATAACATTGTAAGCACTTCTGCATTTTTAATAAAGATGTAGCTATAAAGAATATTTTTCAACAGCCCAATTTTGAGTAGCTTCACACATACCAGAAACACTTGCCAGCTACCTCTACAGACATTGTATATTTTAAATATTCATATGTATTATTCATTAAATATTCCTAATTGATATTTGTTATTCAGATAAACTGCCAAACTCTGGATCTTCCCATCCTTAAAAAGCATGTAATCTGGTTTATACGAGATTAAAATACTTCATTTACTCATTTGTTTGTTACTTTGTTAGTTTGGGCAAGCAATGTTCATTCATATTTGTGATTAGCAACTTATAGCTTCCGTCTCCTAAAAAGGCAAAAAAGTTTCTGGCCACCAAGGCCATCAGAATCAAATTCAAAGTGCTTTGCACAAAGTTCTTGCATCTCAACTGCCTGCTGTGTGAAAGAGCAGAGTACTGAAAGCATACTGAGAGAGGGAGAAAGAGAGAGAGAGAAAATAAATATAGATGAAATAATTACTACAGCAGCCACTTAATTGCATTTGAGTAGTAACATTTTGCTAGAACACTTCAAAACACTATTTCAAGGCATAATCCCTTTGTCTTATATTCCAATCATTTTAATAAAAACACCATGTTTTTATCCTTTTTTTTTTTTTTTTTTTGGTTAAAAGAACACTGCTTTCCATGGTATGGATATTGTTGAGAAACTTGACCATCTGTCTTCATTGCACTGTTTTAATGTACAGCAAATGGTTGCACACTCAGCACACTGATGAAGTCTCTGATGGCATAAACATGCCTTGAACAGGATTCCCTGAGAAACCCCAGACTGGTAAACCCAGTCCCACAGAAAAGTGTTTCCTACAGCACCATCACTAAATCCCAAATCACAACTGAGAAAACTATCCACAGCTCTGCTCTCTTGGAGTGCTTCATTACCTGCTCTAGTGTAAATATTCACTCATCGTATACCTTATATATATGATTTATTCCTAGTCACTGAATTTTAAAAAGTCATCTTGAAACGTCCCTAAATAGATACACAGGCAAGTGACTAAATCAACCTGTTTTCTTGTTTTCTCTTCCTTGTTGTTTTGTCATAGCCTGGTGTCTTTCTGTTTTAAAGTAGATTTTTTTAAAAGGCGTCAATACCCAGTGGTCTATCACACTACATCAAAAGTCATTTTTCCATAAACACAGAGGAAAATGCCTTGGAGGGTAAAAAAAAAACAGCACTGTTTTATAATCATGGTTTGACACTGATTCTGTTGAATTTATATAATTGCCAAACCTTATTGCTAGGCGTCCTCGGTTACCTAAAGGGGTCCTCATTAACCTGAGCCATCAGACAGGCAAACACAGCAGCGGACAATGTAATTTAGCCCTTTGCCATGTTCCTCTCGTCATTGCTGAAGGCACTGCATCCTGACACAGGATAAAAGAAAACAAAATGGAATCGGAATTTCAAGTGAAGAAAAATAATAAAACACTGTGATTATAATAAGGCTTCCTTTATGAAGTTCACATGAACAAAACTAAATGCTCTGTATTAATTTAAAAGGAAATTCATATTAAGAAGGGTGATATTTAATTTTACTCTACACATTGAAGTTATGAAAGACATTTTCTTCAGAAGGAGTTGCTATGAAAAAATGTACTTGAAGGACATTGATACTGAAGCACCATGGAGAATTTAGCAAATTAGCTTGACTTATTTTTGCTTATTCCTTCAAAGATGTTGACATTATATTATATGCTATTTAAAATATCATAATACGTATTTTTAAACAAAATGATACATCTTTGCTTTCTCTACACCATGGAGGTTATTATTTTTCTAGAGGATTTGAACAACATGGCTAGAGATTCATATTTAGATTTGACAGATTTAGAGGATGTTGTATTTAATTCCTAGAGGCAAGTGCCATGTGATGAACAAGACTGGGAACCCTACATTTGTTCCCAGATCCAACTTTGGTACTGGCAAGACCTGAATTGGGCAATATATGTTCCTTTAGAGGTTTCCTCTATCTCAGGTAAAATCAGAATAATTATCTAGTTTATAGGTGACTTTAATGCTTTATCATTTTTTAAATGGGCAAATACTCTTAAGGAAAGAGTGTATTACACACACATATAAATGTGGCAAAAAGTGAATCTATATTTAGGGCTCCTTCCTACACCACTCATGTCTACCCATGAAAAAACTTTGAGACTGCTTATAATATTAACACACACAAAATCAGATGCAGCATTTTAAAAAATTTAACTCTGAAATCAGACAGTTTAAGTTGAAATCCAATCTCTGACATTCTTGTATGGTGATCTTGGGCAAATTACTTAACTTTTCCGCACCTTCACTTCCTTAGATAAAAAAATCTATCTCCACCATAATTTGTTTTAATGATGAGAATTGTTATAACATATGTGAAAGTACCAGGAACAGTGCCCAGCTTGTAGTAAACACTAGCTAGAAATTTTAGCTGTGATTGTCATCGTACTAATGCATATGGAACAAGTTAGTTATACCACTAGAAAGTAAACGTAAGTGATCAGGCAATCAAAACAAAAAACTAAAATCAAAAAATATAAGAAATAAGATTCGATACTCGTTTTTACACAATTTAAAAAAAAAAAACCAGTATGTAAACTTCTATTTATTGTTTTTTATTACACATAAATCGTCTACAGATGCTCTAAAACCCATTAAATTGTATCATTTCATGAATTCCTTACTGTTTGGCTTTAAACAAGCTCACTCCCAATGTCAACCCCCAAAAATGAAAGAAAATGAATTGCTAAGAAGCTTAATCAACACTATCTAAATGGTTTCTATGTCTGACAGGGGTTGACAAGGGAAGACCAATGACAAGCCATCTTATGCTTAGAACTCGAAGAACTAGAGTAAATTTATCTGCTTTATTTTTGAAGAAATACTTAAATGCTGTACAGAGGCTTGCACAAAAGATCTCGATGGGAGTACAAAACTGAACTATACCATTGGGAGGATAAATATAAATACAAAAGCTGATAGTCAGATAGGAATATGGGTATCGGGATATCATGTACCCTGAGATAATATCTCTCTAAACGAGTATCAATTTTTAAAGTTAAAAATCTAATCCCATAGAAAGCAAATTTAAACATTTCAAATTGTACTACAACAGAGTGCCTTTCAGAGTTTGGCTTAATTTTCTAATCATGGTGCTACCCATGTGCTTACTGGTTTATTAAGACTTCTCTGGGCAGCTCTTCTCAGTATGCTTACAAATTTTGTGTGATTATTATCATTTGAGACCAGAGCGTAGATCTGCAAGAAGCATGGAAAGATAAGGCCAATATTTTCCTCCAAACAAGGTTTAAAAAAGAACTCACTTCAGAGATTTTTCAAACATTTTAGCACCTAGCTTCAAATTCAAATTGGATTTTTATGTTAATACATATATTGGAATTAGAATGTTTAGTTATTTGTTTGCTTGACTTTAAAAGTCAGAAATTTATTAGCCGTTTATTATTTCCTTAGTTATATAAATGATGTTTTCTTTTCTTTTTCTAACAAATATGTTTACTACATCTAAATAGAGGACAGCTGCTTATTTTCCTAATAATTTTTTATTTATATTCATCACTACCATGTATATTTTCACTAATCACTCAGTCCCAAGAATATATATACCTACACCTTTCTACTCCCAGTTAATTTGTTCCAAAGGGATGTCTCACATACTGAAAATCCACCTGGTGTTATGGAGAGTAAACTTCCCTAAAAGACACGAGGCCAGATGTACAACAATACACCCTCTACAATATAAACTATCAAGGGATGCCAAACTCAAATGCTCTGGAATCATAAGTAGAAGCTTGACCCTATTGGCAAAACACTTTTTAATTATACTAGCTATCTCTTCCTTTATGATAGAATGCAGTTTCAACAACATCTTCCAGTCCAAAGTCACAATAATAATACCAAAAAGCTTAGATTAATATCCTACCTTTCATTTGAGTAGCTCAAAAAAACTTTTACATTCATAGCTATCTCACGTCTTTACAAATTTTATTCTGGAGAAACTATTTTCCTCAAGGACAATGTAGTAAAGAAGATGCTCTTAGCAAACTTAAACGCAAAATGTTTTTATCCTTTATTGTCTTTGTCATACTTTTTAATCTGTCTATTCACCGTAAGCTACTCAGATATTAAAAAATTCTGATATAAAAAAGTATGGAAATAAAAACATATTTCTACTCAAAAAGTTGGACAGAAATGTTCATAGCAGCCTTATTCATAAAACCCAAAGAGTAGAAATTACCCAAACATCCATCAACTAGTGAATGAATAAATAATAAAATAGTCATACATGCTGCAGCATGGGTGAACATTGAAAGCATTATAGGTGAAAGAAGTCAGTCACAACAGATCATAAATTGTAGGATTTCATTTATATGAAATATCCAAAATAAGCAAATCAATGGAAATACATAATAATGGTCACCTAGGGATGGCATTGAAGGGGACAGTTGCTGGAAAATAGAGAGTGATTAGTAATTACTAACAGGTATGGGGTTTCTTTTTGGAAAATCTTCTAAAATTGATTGTGGGGATGGTTGCATAAATTTATGACTATACTAAAAAACATCCCATTGTATAATTTGAATTGGTGAATTGTATATGTGGATTACATCTCAACAAAGTTGTTTTTAAAAAGTAATAGCAAACTTCAGCAGTACTTCTCCTATATTTTCAACCTATCTTCCCTCCATTTGGAGGACATTTTTTCAGTATGAAGCTTTCTAATCAAGTTTTGAAGTCAATGATCCTCTTGTCTCTTCACCTTTATCCAAAGGGATAAGAGAACTTGCTCATGATTACACAGCTAGGTGGCAACAACTAGAACCCAAATATTACTTCCTCTCATCAAGTTTTTGCCAATACCAAGAATATTTTTTGTTTGCTTTTTATGAAATGGATTTACACCTACTGTAAGTATTCTCCGACAATACTTTTGTTATACTGTAACCAGTTTCTTTCTAAAACATACATAACTCATTTTTGAAATACTTTGTCTCAATATATAAATTAACTTCTTCCTTGGCCCTTTTATTTTAAAATGGAATAGTCTCACTCTATATGTGGTAGTTAGGTCTTGCACATTAGAAATCCAGCCATTTTTAAAATTTAGATGAAGAATTTTAGTATCTTTATAATGATTGAAGGATGCCTAGAAATGATTTAATTTTTGAAAATATTTAATAGTTTTTTTCTTTCTTTCTTTGCTTGCTTAGGAGTAGTCCTTCAGATAATTGATGCTTTAAAAAAACTTTCCAGGTATCAATTTGAAAGTAATATTCATGTCATTTTGACTAAAACTATGGTCTTCCATATTTGGTACTTGAACCACTAAAAACAATTCTCCCAGGGTCATCCTCTTGACTTTATAATCAAGGTTCCAAAACATAATACCCATGTCGGAATTTTCAGATCTTCCATTGGTCATCCTGATGGATTGTCCGTTGAAACATGGGATCTGTCCTCCACTCTTAAGAAACTCTAAGTTTTCACTTTCCTTAATTTTTCTGGGAACAGCTTTTATTCTGCCCTTTCCTTCTGTCTATTTCATCTTTTTGTTTTAATCATCTTACTTTTCTTATTTCCATTCCATCCATTGCCTGAACAATCTCCCTTGGTAGAATTTCTTCCCATGTGATTAATTCATTTTAGCTTTTACCTAGAGGGTGTCACAATTTTCTCTCTGAGATACTGAGGAATAACTGTATCCCACATTTAGAAATAAAATAATGAGACACAAAGATCATTAACAAAGTTATCATGACTAGTTAATATTAAGTCTAAGCATAGAGCCTAGTTTTCTTACTTGAGATCTATTATGGACATTCAAGTTACACTGATTAAGATACAGTTAAGAAATCGGCCTCAGATTTCACCAAATCAGACAGAAACACTTAAAAGCAACTGAATAGACCACCATAGGCTTTAATCTTTTATAATATTGGATGCTATGTACAATATGTTTTCTCTGTGAGACCTATTGGTAATTAGGGTACATGCGTGTTAAATACTTATGGAACTAACCCTAGTATATTTTGCAAAATTATCTCAGGCAGAAGATATGTCTTCTTCCTTTGACCTCCATAGTATGTTATCTATCTTGGTGCCTAGCATTTTTCTGCCTCATATTCTATGTTTTGTCTCTTTCACTAAAAAGATTTTCTTGAGGGAAGATTTGCATCTGAGTCTTCTTTCCTCAATCAATGATACTAACCAATTCATTTTCATCCAATAAAGCTCAGTATTTGTTGCAGGAGCATATGTTCCTATCCTTTTCATAGCCTGTGGAATTGTTGCAGAGCTGTGAAGTAGGTTTCAAAGTTGTCATTATTTTTTGAGCTACGAGCATCTGAATTATTTTCCCTCTTAACTGAACTAGGTAAGAATAATTGTTATATTACTACATTCAATCATTTTTCAATGCTGTCTATACCAAACTTGCCCTTTAGAAATCACATTGAACAAAATGAATCATGTGTTTCTTCCAAATGATAGACAGTGTCACAAGCAAAACATGGACAATCTGTCTGATAGGGTCTCCACTGGTCTCTTCAAGGAAATCCAGATCCCTGAAGAACTCAGAAATCCATGAGAAAAAAATTGTTTCCAACCCAATACTAACTTTACCTTAAAGACAGACTTTTGCTTTATGAACTCCATAGACATTTCATACCAAGTAGTACCACTGAAAATGTGTGAGACGAGACTGAGTAAGAGCATGACTCCCAGTATGTAAAGAGTAAGTATATATTTAAAGCAAATAATTAAAAAAAGCTTATTTTTCATAATTTATATTTTTTCACAGAAATATATTTACATGAAGGATTAGCACCTATTCTAATTCTTCCAAATTTGATTAGATAAAACAAAGTACAGTAAGAGGTGTGTATTACATTGATTAATAGGCTGAACTCTGATATCAAACCTACATTTGAATTCACACCCCACTACTCATCAACTGTGAGACAGTGGGAAAGGTATACAACCTCTCTGTGCTATAGTTTTCTCATCTGAAAAGTAGAGTGAATACTTGTACCTACTAATAAGTTTATGTGGCTTAAAAGAGATACTGCTTATAAAGGCTTTGGTAGAGTACTGGTACATAGTTAAAAGTTCTAGATATTTTTATAACAGAAATATCATACAACAGCATGGATAATTAAAGTTTTGAAGTTGTCTTTATTTAAATTTCATTTTGAAGTTTCAAAAACATAAATTTATGATTTACTAAAGTAATCTCAAATAATGTTACTATTTTAGAAAATAATATTTCTTTATAAGCAACACATTAAAGTTTTAATTTTTAGGCAACATGACTCACTCAAATAAGATCCAAAATTTTGATGTTATGATAGCAAAGGGGGCTACTTCCATACCTTCCAACCTCGGGCAAAGAACAATCCCCTATATCGAAGAACATTATCTTCATCTATTTTACTCTATTAAGTAGGTGGGTAGAGAGAGATGGCGAGAAGAAGTGGATACAGAAAAGAAAGAAACACTCTGTCATCTAGCCACATTACCAGATGAAACTTTATAATCGTTTGGTCACCACAATGAAGCTATATTACCCTTGCATCTGAACTAACTTTGAATTTATGCATATAACATGTATTTTAACAACCAGAAGATTCAGATGGCAAGGCAATTTTCTTAGAAGGTGGCAAAGACCCAGCTGTCAAAATCAAGTTGAGAAGTAAAACTCAGTATTCTGGGGGTGAAGGTAGAAGGGCGAATGGAGACTGTCAAGAATCCACTTGTTCAGGGACACTGCGTGAGGTCCAAGGCTGAAATGTAGGTATAGAGAAAAACACAGAAATCGGGTAAGGACTAGGTCTTGGGATAATACTCTGCAAGGACATTTGATGATAAACCTCAAAAATTGGACCTCCTTAAATTTCTCTTGTGCGAGGTAAGGACTAGTTTGAAGATAAGAACCAAGTCATTCCTAGAGGTGGAAGCCAAATGGTTCCAATTTGAGAAGACAGACTTCATGGTCTGATGACTCTCATCCTGGAAGGGAAAGCCATCTTTGCAGAATACTGAGCAATGGAAAGAATACTAGCAGCATCTAGTGGCCTACCTATGTAAGTGCCCCCAGACCTAGGTCCTAAGGTAGAAAAAGTGATCCTACACATGGTGAAATATTGACTAACTTTAATGGATTTCTCATTTCTGGAATAATAACAGTGGAAACAAGGACAATTGTCTAGACTACCATGTTCAAAGCATCTCGGGGAACATAAAGAAGCATACGACGTCCAAATAGTTTAATGGAACTGTATTCCTCCTGCACAGTTTACCCAGACAGATGAAAATCAGTACAGTATGGCTGAATACATTGATCTTTTCATATGTTTGATCAATCAATATATAGAGCATTAAAGTAATGAAGAATTAATTTTGAGAGAGTAACATATGACACATTCCCTATGCTCAAAATAGATCCGGTCATAGAGCCTACTTAGATTCTACTTCTATATCTACAACTGTCATTTAACCTCCTTCTTATAGGAGCAGTTCTAGATTACGACATTAAATGGAAGAATTTTTTTACCGTTTGCTATTTACCCGCCTGTCTAAATCATTTACCCTTATGTCTATGGTGGTCCAAAAACAGTTTATTCTAAATATTTCTGAACAGCTGTTGAAATAAATCATTTGGAAGAATTATTCTATTGAGGAGACAACTCCATTGACAGTTTTGCCAAATATCTGTGCCTAATAGGACATCAGTGTATTTTTTTCAAAGGAATGCACATTTAACAAAATTGTCAAAATGATCTTAAAGGGATGGAAGCAGCTTCCAGAAAAAGAAGTGTCTGATAATTGGGGGAAAAAATCAATTAATTAAGCTCCACTTTACAGGTAGAAAAGAAATGGACATTCCCTGAATTCTCATTCACTCAACTGCTTTTAAAATATTTAGGATTTAGTGAACTCCTGCCTCTAACTGCTGCATTAGAATTTAGCTTCGCTAACTAAAAATCATTCCTTTTCTGAATGCAGCACAGTTGCAAGTTTCTCTTTAAAGCCTTTCAGAAGGCAGTTCTTTTTATTCACAGCTCACTTCTCTTCTTCTCTTAATTAGTAGCTTGAATGTGATTTTCCTTTTTTTAAATTGAGCAGGCTGTGTAGCTAAATGGTGTTTTTGACATTCCTGCACTGGGGACAGATTCAAAAGGAAGGCAGAAGACAATAGAGATTGACTACATACTTCATGGACCCAAATCGAGGGAAATGCTGGTAATTACAGGAATTCAGCAACACTTTGTCTCTTGGCATCTGTACTTGGAAAAACAATGAAATAATCATGGACAAATATGATGTGAAATGTGTTTATGGAGCGGGATGTTTTATTAACACTAAGCACTGCAGAGAGATAAGCACCACTTGCTAATTTTAAAATTTCTATGAACTGGGACAATTAAGCTTAATAATTATTTAAAGACTGTAATAAAGATGAGTCCACTTTGTACCGCATTTTAGAGAAAGAAATAAGTAGGGTCTAAAGTTCAGTTTGGATAGTGTACCACCTGTGCAACTTTGTACTTTTCTAATCCAGTAAGATTGAAACTGGAAACACCTCCTGACACATTAGTCTCAAAACTTAAGAATTTCCTCAGTTCACATTTTGCTTCTTCGCTAATTTTTTTTTGTTTTTGTTGTGGAAATTATTCGTTGGGGGACTTTTGTGCCTTAGATGTTAATTTTAGAGATTGTTGCTGAACACCGTTGGTGGCCATCAGGAAACAGTAGGTCTAATTGAATAAAGCATTGAATATATT
The DNA here is from genome assembly GCF_041296235.1 of Equus asinus. NCBI lineage: Eukaryota > Metazoa > Chordata > Mammalia > Perissodactyla > Equidae > Equus > Equus asinus. Next base: position 69,595,853 of record NC_091798.1, read on the forward strand.
AACTGTTTCTTCCAGAATAGTCATTTTTCCCATTACAGATTCTTCTATAAAACAAAACAAAAAAAAGACGCTCATGGTTTTTAGTCCTTTAATGGAAAACCAGGGAATAGAGGCTTGTTAGAGCCTTGGGCAGGGCGCAACAATGTCTTCCACTGCATTAGCCCAATGATAACAGATTCAAACTGGATATCAAAACCACCAGAATTTGCATTGAGGATTAAAAACATGAACAGACGAGACATTGAATTATTGATCAATAATACAGATTGATGTTCAGGAGAAATTTAATATATTTTAGCTTCATTTCCTGTGGGGGAGACAAGACATTTCTATTAATGAGTGTGTCCTCTATTTTCTCCCTTCCATATTCTTGTGTCTCTTTTGCAACTCACTGTCATTTCCTGAGTGATTTTAAAAGATAAACTTGCATATTTTACTTTGTAGCATGAGAATAAAACACAATGAATAGCTATTCTCCGAGTATAAACCAGGGAACGCCAAGCTTCATTCATCTCTGTTCATTCCTCACAGAGGAAGTTTATTATGGCATTTATACTGAAAAAAAAATTATTCATTGTATTTGGTATAGAAAAGGGATGTTGCCAATAATTATTTCTGAGCCAGAGTTCTGTCAGCAGGAATGGAGTATGATTGCCTCTCCTGCCCACAACAAAAACTCAGATGAGTTGATTTGCAACAGTCTGTCCTATTGCTTGTATTCTTTCTGTATTCTCAGCAAGATTATTCCAAAACATTGGTACAAATTCCATAGTTGCAAAGAGGCAATTTCTCATTAGACCTGAAACTTGATAGAGATCCACATTACAAAAGAATATGGAAAAGTAGCTTGTGCCAGTAGCATATTTTCAATGCCTCTCTCTTTTATTTGCATCCACATTAGTTGAATAGGAACAGAGCTGGCCTTGGGCAAAAAGATGAAGTAGGAAATCTAAGCCCAGCTTCTTTCTGTGGTCTCTATTCCTCCTGAGTTGTGAATTCTCCCTAACCTCCAAGAACCCATCCCACCCACTCTCCCCCTCGCCACACACACACACACACACACACACACACACACACACACACTACCTCAAACTCTCTCTCCTCTGTTTCAGGTCAAAGGCTTACAGCAATTTTCAACTCCCAGCACAAATGATTCTCAGTTAAATAGCTGACTTTCCCCGAGATATCTGCATTTTAATCCAAATTTCCATTTGTGAGATATAAAAACCAGCCCCTGTTAGAGAGGGGGAAAGGTAAAAGATATCATTCAAGCACAAAGGGTAAAGCTGAGAGTGGCAATAAGATAGATTCTTGAAAGAAGGTCAGGCAGGTCTTTTTGCTTTCCCAAACATCTGTACCAGCCACTTCTCAGAATAAGTTCAGAAGGCAAGCTTGATTCAGTCGTATCAGAGGAATGGAAGGAAAATGTGTATAGAAGTAACCAACAAGGGGAAGGCCCACACACTTATTCTCATGTTTCCACAAACCTGATGCAGCTGCTCTCATTGAAAAAGAAAAGGAAGGAAGGAATAGAGTGAGTGAGGGAAGCGGGGAGGGAGGGAGACAGGAAGAAAGGGGAAAAACATGCCCCGCTAAGGGCTCTGTGCCTCAGGAAGCAACATGCAGGCATCATCTGTTTCTTCCAATCCTATTGGACCATAATTCTCACATCTTACTCAGAACTTAGATTCTGAAATCTGTTTACACAGTAAAAATCATGTAGAATCGACCATCAACAATTTTGCTCAATGATATCTTTTCAGTAAGTTCAACATTGACCCAAGGTTGCTTTTTTCCCTCCAGTCTTAAAGCACATTACTGTCTTATAGTTGAGTACTAGATGAAATGTGAGAGGTATTTTATATGAAAAATATTTGCTTTGATCCTTCTCAGTGTTGTGATATGCCTGCACTGTGAGAGGCATGCAGCAACTGAGTCTGAGAGAAAGTGGAATCTCATCTCAGATTATACTGGGTAGAGTGGCTGGCACAATTGTTCACATTTATAGCCATGGAATCTGGAAGCTGCCCTGCTAACAACTGGTTTATCAACCCCAATCTAGCCTGATGATTTAACTTTTACTCGAGTAGGAGCACCCATAGGTTCTTGACCCAGAGACTCTGCTTCTTTAAGATCTCAGTCCTCTAACAGTGATAATTCTGGGAAAGGAGCCACTGTTTATTAAAGAATCTCTTAAAGGATCTTAAAGAATCTCTGAGTTAAAAAGTAGCATGATAGGGAGGAAATGAGACTGGCAGGAAGACAGGGGCATGAAGAAAGCTCTGGTATTAGGTTTTAGCTAAAGCATTGAAGACGAATGCATGGGGATCTGGGTTATGGGATCTGGGGTATCGTAGGAGTTTTTCTTTTAAAATGTGCTCACATCTCTGTGTGTGAATATATGATGATTAAACAGTGGGTGGTTCTAGGAGGAACTGTAAACATTAACATGGTTTTGAGACCCTGGTGAAATGACAGAGAAAAGAAGAAACTTCAAATTTGATTTCACTATGAAAAAGAAATACTAGTTATAGAATTCACATAATTTCATAGCATTGACGGCTTTTTGCTTTGTAGAATAAAAAGTACTATACTTATTAAAAAGTGTGCTAGATTACTGTTGCTTTGTTTGACTTCAAGCATTCTTGCACACTTAGTATGTGCTCTTCTGCATGCTCTGCTCATTATTGTTCTTAGTCCAATAATTTGAAATATAATTTGTTTTGTTTTCCATTACCAAAGATTATTTGGGAAGAATGTAAATTTGTATTTCAGCATTACTGAAACCATTAATACATATGCCTTATCAAATAACTACTAGAAACCTCGTCAATAAAATAAACAATAAGTATTTATGCCAAACTAAGTTTTCTTTTTATAACAAAATATAAAACTTATGTACATAGGTATTATGGTTCAGAGATTGTCACTTTATCACATTTATTGTGAAAAAATAGTGCAGATATTATTTGTAGCAGTACTAGCATACCCCCAAAATGCCATTAGCTTTTATGATGGAACTTTGTAGTTGAATGCAGACATTCTTGTCTAGAGAGTTGCTTCCTTCTGTGTAATGATTCAGGGGCCCAGGATCCACCCATCTTATAATACTTCTAGGACTTCATAGTCCTCTGTACCCAGTTCGTAGAAAAAGAAAGATATGGAAAGGGCATATCTATTTTCTAAAAGCCTTGCCTTAGAAGTGACACACTTTCACTGTTATTCCATTGCATTTTGCTTTACTACTACCCTAAGGATTTGCTGCTGTCATAATTTCTCCCAGGTTTCTTTGTTCATAAAAGTTATTCTTTTGTCCCATTTCTAGTCAGGAAATTAAGAACACAGGCAATGAGGACTGAGCAGGACAGTGAGTAAAAGGTAAATGGAGGTCACTTATTGATTCTAGGAATCAAATCATTGGTGATCTAACATCAGAACAATTGGGAGGAAAAGGGCGAGTTAAAAGCCACCAGTCCTACATCTTTATTCCACTAGCATTTCTGCCCTTAACGTGTTGGGTGAACTTGGGAAAACAGTTGTACTCTTTGGGCCTGTGTTTTTGTAGTCATAAAATAAGGGACTTGCACTAAGGATAACCTTTCATAAAACCATAATTTGAGATTAAATTACTACATAAGGCTGCATTAATTAATAACCTACATGGTCTTGCCACAGGTAAATGTATGGTTTCATTTATTCTTCTTGAAATATTAAAAATAACTCAGAGACTTTATTATTAGTTGTACTATTACCACTACAGCTATTATCACTACAATTTGAATTACAATGACCCATTATTGAATGCTTACTACATTACATACATTCTGCTAAGTGAAATATATTTGTATATCAAGCTCAATCAGCCAGAAGTAGCACAACTGAGAAAGAAACCACAAGCCAAACCTGAAACCCTAACTCCTCATGGCTGTATTATACCAGATTCACAGATCACTATAGGGAACCATTGGCTAAGACGAATTACCATTAGATGGTTCTATCATATCTGTACATTTGTGAACTCGGACAAAAAAGTGAAAAAAATCACTGTGGCCCATCCTCAGCTTGAAGTGCCCTTCTTCAGTTTGAACACTCTGTGTCTTGGTGTCCATATTTGACAAATGAAGTTTATCTAGCTTATCCATAACTCCTTCATATACCTTAAGTACCAATTAAGCCACTGCTCCAAGAGAATAAAAAACCCAACTTCTGAGAATTAACTATATGAACATAAGGTAATGAAGCCAACTCAATTATCCATGGTAAGAGATGACAAGGAAAAGCAAGACTAAATTAAATATACAGGTATATATAACCACATTTTTGCCATTCACCTAAGCTCTGAACTAGCGCTAATAAGCTGCAAAATAGATAGATTTGAATTTGATCACTTTCCTTCTCCACCTCCTACTCTTGTCTGGTTTAAGTGCTAATGGGCAGTCAACCACCCTTTAAAAGGCAGGAAAAGCAGAGGCTGGACTGTGCAATCAATAGACTGGATAATTAGCCTCTGAGTAATTGAGAGTTAACTGTCTTATATTAACTTCACCCCATTACTCCCAGAATATGAACAAGCCAGAGCAAGCTGGACACAAATATGAGAGAGCAGAAGAAAAAAGAAGGGTGGTAAAGGAAAAGAGTTCTTTACCTTAGGGTAATCATATCATGTGAACTCTAATGACACGAAACCAGATGACAACGGCAGCCTAGCAGAGCAACTCCAAACGTGACAAGATGGTCCGTAAGAGCTGTAAGAGAGATGTTTCCCCTTAGCACCAAATTATTTTTCTCTTTTCTTCCTACAACAAAAGACTCACTCTAGGCTTTGGCTGTGTTCCCAAAAGATTGGGTAATTAAGCAGGTAAGATTTCCAAGGAGAAATAAATATTTTTCAGTGACTAGACACTGTCATTGGGCTTTGATTCAAATGTGCATAATTTTTGAACAGGAAACATAATGAAAGGAATGTTTCACAAATTAATATAAAGCCCAAAGGCATACCTGGCACTCGCTTACATGAAATCATTGTCTTTCATAAGCCAGGAATGTCGACCGAGTACCCATCTTGGAAAATGATTTTCTCCTTGTAGTATTAGCACTGGTTTTACAGAAAGAAAAAACTCAGCTTGAAGAAAAATGCTTATAAAACAGACCTAAGCCTATTTTTTATAGATTTGAAGACGTTTTAAAATATAATAATATCAGTTTCAGCACCATCAGGGAAAACAGTGCCTCCTCTTCAGAGGTTGAGAAACTAAAGAGAAGGGTTAAATGACATGCATAATTTCACAGAGTGACTAATTCAGATTAGAGGTTTGGATATACAGTGCTGGCTCTAGGCCCAGAACACCAAACTACTATTCTCTAAAATTAATGTGAAACTCTGAAAAGTAAAATGGCTTAAGAAGCTGAGGAAAGTCCCCCCAAATATAATTTTAACTAAGCAAGTGAGAATGAGTCAAGCACAAGTTGAATGACAATTTTAAGGTGTTGGAAAATCACTAAATCATCACTGGGAAAATTGAACAAATTTTTTCCTTTATAGTGGTGATAGGTTTAGGGTGATCACGCTATACTCTTCTGTCTGTTCTCCCAATAGCAAAGAGAAAGATAATGGTTTAACCATGCAGTGGGGGATATACTTGGCAAGATCAGTTTCTATAAATTTGACTTAAGAAATTTGAAATAACATGATAAAAATATATTTATGAATCTCATTTTATGCAAAATATAAAATATGAACATCAAAAAATTAAACACATCAAGAATTGCTTCATTTCTAAGATGATGGTGAGCTGAGTTATAAATTCAAATAAATTCATTTAAATTGGTATATATTCCTATTATGAGAGCAACACATTTTTATGTGCTTAAACACTTTCGTAAGTTATTTTGAGTGCATAGCATGCCATTATTTTAATGTTCACCATCAGTGTAATTTAAAATCTTTTTATAGTCTTTATTTTTCAAATGATTAAGTGCCCATAATGGCACAGACTGCTGGGGGGAAAAATCAGGAAATCAATAATATGATAGTAAAATTTAGAGGCAATAAAATATTAAGATAAAGGCTGTGCTTGTTATCAATTTATTGCCCATTGGCTCCAAATACATCCTTCACTACTTGCTCAATGAAAAAAGAGAAGGACGCTTTAAGTGTTTTTTTCTTTGCTAGGTGGCATGATATTAAGCTTTGTCAAGAGGGTACTAGAAGGACATTGCACGAGAAAAGTGCTTTCCTTACTAGTTCTGGTGTGCTCCTGGACAGGTTCCTGCTGCACAGGCAGTTTCTCCAGTACCACAGCTACACCAGCAGCACAGTAGCCTCCATGGCACCTGGCTCCTGTCATGTATGTGTGTGGTAGTAGCAGCACCCAGAGGCCAGCAGCTTCCCCAGTCATCCACTTCAGGCAGTTTTGTAGTTGAAGGCCTTCTAGAGAGACACCTCATGGTAAAGACCTTTCCCCAGCACCCTCAGAGGTGGATTTCTGGCACGTTGTAGAGAGCATATTTCTAGCAAGTTCTACCAGTACAGCAATACAAAGATTTCTCTCCCATCCAGTGAGCCATAGCCATGCCATCTCCATCAAGGTCTGCATCTCAGTCTCGGAGAGGCAACTCTTCCTTGGATGCTCTCATTCCTAGAGGTAGGGGCTGCTCTTTATAGCTACTAATACTATATTCCTTAGAATTTTCTTATTACCCGCAACCCCTAGCAACTACAATCCCTTGTTATAGGCTGCGCTTGTTATCAACTTATTGCCCATTGGCTCCAAATATATGTTTCATTGCCTGCTCAATAGTTATAGTTAATAATTCTTTATTATAACTTTCCTTGTTCAAATCACTCTGCAGATTCTGTCTTCTGAATGGACTTTGAAATGATACAAACTATGACTGAACCACTGTGATTCTCCATAATGTCATCATTGGAGAGATCACTGTGAATAATTTACAGAAAATGCTGAGAAAAAAAGAATTTTTAAAATACGCTAGAAATTTGAAGATTTATGCATTTGAAGAAGGCATCCACTGTTTACATTCATTCTTCAGGAAAATTTTCTTGAATTACGATAATTTTGAATTATGCTAGGTCTTCAGGAACTCATCCCTTATATGTGACTGTCCTTTATACACACACACAAGCTTTCTAAAATGTCGTCGATGTTTTTACGCCAGCCAAAAGCTCACTAAGTGTTGAGTCTGCAATTTATGCAAAAATATAACACTTTATAACTGCAAATATGAAACCACATACTGACCAAAATTACAGAATGTTTAAAAATATTTTGAAATTGAAATGAGGTTTGACTTTGTTCTCAAAGCGATATTCCTTTATGCAACTCCTACCAGTACTTGCATCATGCTGATCCTGTCTGCTCAGTGAAGTATCTTTTTCTTTGCACTGAAAAAGAGTCACAGGGGGAATAAACTACTAGGCAGGATGGATCAGCATCCAGCTTGCAGACAATTGTGAATATTTATAGAGCATTTGAGTATTATTAGCTGAATCTTTTTCTCCAAGCACTGTTTTGTTTAATATGTGACCAGAATAATATCTGAGAAAAGAAAATTGTGTGTGTGTACAGAATTTTCACACACACACACAGTGTGCTCAGATGTACTCACATTTGTGTAACTTGCCCACTGGCATTTTTCCTGTGGCATTTTCCATCTCCTTCTCAGACTCAGTTCTGACTTTCATTTCTCATTTTAGGTGTCCTGCAAAGTCAAGGACTAGACCTTCTTTCTCCTGAGGCATAAGAAATGGAAGGAGATTTCACTTTACAAAAGCAATGCAGGCTCATTCAAGAGAAATCAAGAAATCCAGATAAGCAAAAGTCTATAACTAAACCCCATAATTCCTCTAACTTATCCAGAGTCAATTTATGTTACCACCTTGTATATACATACACAAGTATGCACATACATACACAAGTCACATTCTTCAGGATCTTTTTCTAAATATGCCATATATGTATTTACTGTTTTTCTAATAGATTTTTCCAACTAGGCCATTTGTAGTGTACGTTACATTTCAGTACTACAACATCTTAGTATTGAAAAGACTACAAGGTAACAATAAATGAATAAAAGAGGAATATGAAATTCGAAAGAGTAAAAAAAATTTCTGAAAAAACTTTGGAACTAGGAATATTTATTTTCTAACAAAGTATTTTGTTGACCAAACAATTTGCTTTTGGTTAAAAGTCCCCTTCTATTGAAGGAAAGCTGCATTGTTTGTAATAGTTAGGATTATTGAAATGCAACCAAGAATGCATGAAATATGTCCCATATATATCAGAACTAGTGGTCAGGTCAAAAGTTTAGGGTTCAAAAGACTGAGATCTAGAGTAGGAAACATCAAAGCAGAGCAGACCAGTCGGCTCTCACTGAATTTTATGTCTTATTTCAATGCCAAAAAAGAAAGAGTTGATATAGCTGTCTCAAAGTCAGTTATGAAAAATAACTTTCTCTCTTTCACACAGATTGGTCACAATTAACTTCACAAAGCAAGTAACTTGGTGAATTAAAAGTTTGCCATAGGATCAACATGTATTTTCTAAGGCGGTGTGTGTGTGTGTGTGTGTGTGTGTCTAACCTGTAGGAAAAAGGCACTGTCTAAAATATCTTAAGTAAAGGCTGTTCTTTGTTGTACAATCTTATCTCAGAAATGTGACTTCACTAATGTGTAAATTCCAGCATACATTTTTTTCTTCTGCCAAGAAAACTAAAAGGATCAGATTTGTGTCACCATTATCTAAGAATGAGATGACGTTCTACATTATTCCAACTTGAGGATAAAGAATGCCCTAGTATGTCATTTTTATTTTTGATGTTGAACACGTCACTTGTGTAAATACTTAACTTGATTTAGTAAATGTTTTCAAAACATTATGCTGTTATCAGTAAATAGAATCCTCTATCAAAATTAAATTATAGACTTAACAGCAGTAAATAAATTTACTTTACTAAAACTTTAGCCAGAAATAGAAAACACAACATTTTTATACTCTCCACTCACAACAAATTTCCAATATGATTCTTAAAGGATTTCAATATAAGAGAATTTTCATTCTATCTTTTGGTATTAATCTACTGCTACTGGTCTTATTTCTAATGTAAGAGGATGACCTAAAGAACCACAGATTAGAAAGTTTGAATCTTAAAGATGAATCTGGAAAGCTTCCCAGATGATATATCTGCATAATAAATTATATATAACTCAGAGGTTTAGACTGATAGAAGAGGCAAGGAAGAATCAGTAATTAAACTTATTCTCCATGGACGTCCTGTTCACCCAGGGAAATTTCTACATAGGGTTTCTACTCCCTGGCATGCCTACTGCCGGGCTGCTTTAGAAGGCATGAGGTCATTACAATTAATCTTATAATATCCTGACATTTCAACTCAGCAACTCCCAATACCCTACCAAAACACTAGTATCATGATTTAGTAAATCTTCAGAGTTATTAGAAAAGTGGAGTTTTACTTTAGCAATTGAATGCCTACTACATTAAAAAAAACCCTGTTTTAAGAAGGATTCAAACATGCATGAAATAAGATCTCTGCCCTTTAGGAATTAAAATGTAATTTAGGAGGAGAAGATGTAAATATGAAAATTACAAACAGAAGCTTATTTTATGAGATAGCATTCAAACACTAAACTCATATCTATGTATATTAAGTAAACTATGGTTTCAACCCTAGCCAGAAATGTATTCTTGAATTGCTATATCCAAAATTCTTCATATTTATTGAACCTTATCAGTATCCAAATAAAATATTTTGCTAGTTTAAGTAAAGAAACGTTGTCAGTAATTTCAGACTGCTTTCCTCTTATAACACAAAATGTTGACTGTGAGAAAACCAAAACCTCAGAGATAATATCTACTCAATCTAAATTATAAACTATTGTTGGGATGAAAGTATTAAACAAGATGAACACAACGAATCATTACACACTCAATTATGAATAATTGAAATCTTAAATCATGTAAACAAATGTGGAAACTTGGGCAATGAGGTTAAATCTCTGATGTATAAACTCAAGAGGACAGTCTCAGTAAATAATTGTAGAGTATAGTCAGGATTATCAAGTATACATAGGGTAGAGGACTTACAAATCTTCCCGAGATTCTTTGGATGGTGGCAAGATAGCTAACGTCACTTACACACTTCACAAACACACACAAAAACCATTAGAGTCACAATGATCACAAAAGGCCCATTCACGGTAAAAATGTAGCTGATTTAGGGTTAAATATTAGTTGATATTCTTCTATTTCCCAAATATGCAGTAACTTAATTTTGTTTCAGCTGAAGAAAAGAAGCTGTACACCAATATTGGCTCTAAAAGGTGGAAACAATAGTTTAGAAGTACCTTTAAAATTTGGTTTGTAATTATGAAAAGTTGATTTCAAACTTCCTTGAGATTGGGAAACTGCTATTTGATTTTTAAGTGTCCTGTGAGTTTACCTTCACTGCTTCTCAAAGAAAAGTACCAGACTTTTCCCACTTCAGAAGTCTGACTTCCCCATGATACATTTTGAATTGAACCATGGTTGACAGTTTTATTACAAATATGTTGCACTTGTAATTGTTACACCAAAGGAAGTGATTGAAAAAATTTGCAAAGTTATAAAATTGGACTTCAGTTCGGTGGAGAACGAAGAAATAAATGTTAGCTTTAAAAATAATATCCTCAGAGATGTGTATATCAAGACGAAAAGATTCAAATTTGATTTATTATTCACTTTGGGTATAGCACTTTCTGATCTGGAAAAATAAAAAAAAAAAAAAAAAAACCAGCTGAAGTTATTCCACTTTACATGAGTGGTGACAAATCACTACGTATAGATTTCTTTCCAAAAGCCTCACTGTCCATGGCATAAAAATTGCTAGAAAGGGTTCCGTGTGTTGCTATTTTAACATCTCCCACCACACTATACAAATGCCAGTTGGACCACTCTGCCTTTAGGGCTTTCAGAAAGCGGCTTTCTCTAAAGGTTACAGGTGATGTTATGTCTTCTAAGAATGTCAGCTCTCTTGACACTTCTCCATGATGTCAACATGGTTGATACTCAAATTTAGGTAAACGGGTTTAATTTGAGAGAGGATTCTATTCTCGGGTCCGTCCATCTTTATGTTTGCTACTTGTTTCACATATTAGTTTTATTTTAAACAAAAGCCATCCTGCTTCATTTGCCTAGCTTTTAGCTTCAATTACTTTATTTTTACTTTTCATCAGGTGAAATGATACCTTTAGACCCTTATATCTTTAGACTTTGAGACCCCAGAGGAGAGACGTTTTGTTCAGAAACAATACTCAGTCCCACCTGGGTAACAGACACTTTGTCACGCTCTTTATTAGAAAACCTCATGTACAACAGAGTGAAACTGTAAAATTTCTATCATGACACACTTATGGCAAGACTGGATTTTATTTTGTAACATTTAAAAAATTATTTTGGTGTTATTTCAATTCTGAAGTGCTGAAAAAAATGTTACAAGCATTCGTGTATTCTTACAGAACTCAAAAATTAATTCACTTAAGAAAAATGTGTGGCAAGACTTTACATCATCAGCTGAGCTAATTACTATGCCATTTTGAAATAAAAGAAAAGTTGCATAGAAATTTAGTTTGCAATAAAACAGACTTCTAATGCAAATTTTATCTTGGTGTTTGGAAAGGTTTACTTTCAATACCTGCGTAACAGCTCACAGACTAAGTTCATCAGTGTTCTCAACTGCACTAAATAAGCAATAATATGTTCTCCCTCCTGATCTCATCAATTTGGAGATTATTCAATTACAAATTAGGCATTTAAAAATTTTTTTTTCCGTTAGAAAAGCAAACTGAATTGTTACTACCTTGTATATTTTTAATAAGAATTGGGATGGAAGTTTGATAATGCTTTTGACAACAATTTAATGCCAACCAAAAGTATACCTTAAAAACTCAGAATGTATCCTACAAAGATGTAGAGAAAATACATAATGTAAAAGTTAACAATGTTGCTAAATATACATACCTAGCAGAAGTAGTACTAACATTACAAAAATATCAAATGATCCTATGCCAAGGTTTACCCCAGGGAAAACTGCAGGCAAAGTAAAACATCAAGGTTTTGAAGATTCATAAGACCACAATTGAAGTAAAAGCATCATTTAAGCCTATGATACCATCACGTGAGCTCTGTGCCCAATTATCCATCTGGTTCATAAGAATTAGGAAATACAGTTGAATTGCTCCCACCCAACACTACTTGTAGGATAGTCACTTCACTGCCCACCCCACATTCTGGGCTTACCACTGTCCCTCATGCTGGAGAATTCTTAAAGCATTTTTGAAGCATGCCGGGACTGGATTCCTGAGTACTATGAAGTCATTTATCTCTGCTATTGGGCAAAGTTTAAGAACTATTATGAGTGTTCAGAGTTGCTTTTTTATATAATAGCCTATATTAGTACAGGACTGCTGTCAGATCACATCCCCAGTAGCCATGACCTTCCATCTTTAAATTTATGCAGACAGCTCTGCTAACCTCCCTCTAATGTCAGATATGATAACTGTGGCACATTGCCATCTCACTTGCTACCATCAACTCTAAGTTTACCATCAATATATAATGTTCTCTAAATTGCACATTTTAATTGATTTGTTTTATCTTCCACTCCTGAGTACCAAGATTCTATCTGAGTTTATTTGGCACCCACACATATTGCAGGTGTCCAGTCATCTAGTTGGCAGCTATATAGTGACTTCTTCTCCACCCTCAGATTCCTCCCTTCAGCTGTCTATGACCACACTCCAAATCATGTTGCTATTTTTATTGGTTCACCAAACTTACAGCAGCTTCAATAAGAGTTCATGAATTTAGGTGTTTAGATTTTAATTTTAAAGGTAGTATATACTCCTATTGCAAGTACATGCCAAGTCAACATTCCCTACATACTAAAAGAAAGAAAGGAAGACGGGAGGTGGAGGGAAAAAGATAAGGAAGAAGGAAATAAGGAAGTAAGGAAAGAAGCAGGGAGGGAAGGAGGAAGGAAGGAAGGAAAGGAAAATGAAGGAAAAATTCTGCCTTTAACTAGCTGGTTGATCATGGGGAGAAAACTTAACCTGCCTGGGTGTCAATTTTTTTTCAGTTTAACATATAAATCACTGCTTTGTACAATTTTACTTTTGCAGCCATACATTTAATTAAATCTGAGGTCAAATTCCAATATATTAAACAAAGGTTTGGCTGTTCAGTCCTCTGCTCTCTGGCCCCCCCTCAGAACATAGTACAATTATCCATGGAATAAAAAAATAATAACTACATTTAATGGGAGCTTACCACATGTCAGGCATTCTGCTATGATGGTTATACACAGTATCCATTTTTGTAACAAAATAGCTCTTAGCATGGACGGGGAACTATACTGAGTGTTGGTGTAGTGGCAAGGGTGCAGTCAGTCTGCTGGGGTTGGAATGCCAAGGCTAAGACTTGCTTAACTATACCATTTGGACAAGTTACTTAATTTGTCTATGCCTCAGTTTCTTCATCTGTAAGATAGAAATAATATTACTTTCCTTATGGACTTGGTGGTGTGGGGTTTAAATAAGATAAAATATGCAAGCACATAACAAGCCCTCAATGCACATCAACCATTCCTATTATCTCAATTTATACAGTAGGAAAGTGGAGCTCAGAGAATTTAAGTAGCAATCCTAAATCACATAGCAATCAAGCTCAAAGGTCTGCAGTGCTGTCACCTGTTTAGGTCATGCTTCTGTCACTGACTAATTGTCCCAAGGAACTCAAGGGTGGGTTTGAAAGCATTTAATTGTTTTTCCAAATTGTTTTTTTTTTCTTTTGTTATGTTAAGGAGATGCAGTCACCAACCACCCTGAACCAAACCAAGCCTCAGCACAAGAGCTGCACCTATGGTCTCTGCCTTTATTTTTAATGCTAAGATCTCTTCTCCAGGAGGCGCTTAGGCCTTATTACCATAACCTGCAGTATACGTGGAAGCATGTTTTCCAACTGAGCCTGCGCAAGCGAATATTCACCTCTCCCTTTTTGAATATTCATTCCCCATCCGAAATAAATGTCCCTGCTTTCCCTTGTTTGGGGGCGCCTCGACTTTCGAAATGATTCCAAATGGTCTCCTATTTGCTGCAAATATACTTTACTTTATGAGACAACTACTTCTGATGGAGAGTCTGATTTAACTTGCCAGGAGGGAACACACTTTGGTTCAGTAACACTCCTATTCACTATACTAGATGATTTCTCAGATCCTCACCTGGAAATGTCCACACTTCTGTGATATACTCACCCAAAGTCAAGTCATCACACTGTTCATATCTTCTTAATTGGTTCTGACAAACTGATACTTAATAATCTTAGAATACAAAACCTAGGTACTTTGGTAATGTTACTGGTATTTTTAAAAATTATTGTTATGCACATATGAAAATAGAAACCTTTAAGAAGTGAGATTACACTACCGTATTGTTCTTCAATTTGTTTGTTTTATGTGTCTTGGGGACTTTTTCAAGTCAGAGTTTACAGAACTTTTTCTTATTAACAGGTTCATAGTGTTATATCATATGATGCCTCACAATCACTTTCAATAATTCTTAGTTATTAGATTTTTTCCCCAAATTTTGAGGAGTTTTTGTTTTTGTCTTGCTTGTTACTAAAACCATCGAAATAAATATTCATTTACAAAAATCTTTGTGCACTGGCCTGACTATATTTATAAGAATTTGTAACATTGATAAACATTGATAACATTGATATCACTATGTCAAAAGGTATATGCTTTTTATATTATGCTAGATACTGCCAAATTGCCCTTCAAAAAGTTATATCAATTCACAGGCTCATCAACAGTGCAGAGAGTATCTATTTCCTCTCTCTCTCAACATTTTTTAAAATAACAACATAATTTAAGAAAACTCAAACCATAACTGCAAATACATTATGCTGGTTTGTCTCTTATGTATTATTTATTTATACTCTACTATATTTTTTAAAAAGATTTGAGATAGCTTATAACATTAACATACATATAAATGAGACAGTTCAATTTAAAATATAAATATTAATCCACACCAAAAAAAGAAAGGCAACTATATCAGAAAATTTGGAAAGATTTACTCTTGAATGCCTGGCACTAGTATAGGCAACAGAGACATGGTAGAGAGTAAGATAGACAAGTTTCTGGTCTGATATAGCTTTTATTTCAGTAGAATAAATACAAATAAATTAAATATAAATAAACGTGATTTCAGCTAGTGAGAAAGGCTACAAATAAAATAAAACATGCAACAACAGCTAGAGTTACTTTCGAGTAGATCAGTCTTAAACAGAGAGATCATATGATTATGGTTCTATACCAGAGAATGATTCAAATGAAAGCAATCAGTAGGTTTTTAATCACTAATTGGAAGAGAGAAAAACTCTATGCCATGTCCATAGAGAGATGGGCTCCTTGGCAGATCCATGACTTCGGTAATAAGGAAAAACAGGCAGAGGAATACAGGTGGCTTATGGCAAATCAATCATTACACTTAAAAAACAAATGCTCTCACCTCTAGATGATATGTTTGTCCTGCCATTTTCCTCAATTGATGGGAATCACTGATTCCTAATCATTTACCATATGCAGTGGGGAGATAGAGGGAATTAAATCTCACATCCAATGAAGGTCAATAGCCAAAAGAGTAAAAAATATTTCACCTCCATAACTGGCTAATACAATGAATTCCCCTATCTTTCAATGAAATTGTTTTCAGATTTCTCAGAAGACCTCCAAGTTTTCATTCCAAAGTAAAGATATGAAAGTACGATTTCCTGAAAGTCAGTGATGAGGTGAGACAACTAGGGTATTTATGAGCCTCTTATATTGTCATGCTCAAAACTGTAGAATGTTAAGCAGACTACTGATTCACTAGAGAAATACTCCCAGTCATCTCAGGTTTGTTTACAACAACAGACAAAGGAGAGACATAGCTCATAGATCAGCAGATCATAAAATGGAGACAGCTCACTGCCAAGGGCAAATTTAGAACTCTGAATGAGGAAAAGATACTGTGCCCACACAGCACCCAGACACAGAAATCCAAGTGAGATAATAAGGGTGTCAAAATTATAACTGCCATATATAGTACAAGAAAGCTCATAAAAAGAAACTTAATTCTAGTGTTGTAATTAGAAATTAATGGAAAAATCTCAGCAAAATCTTCAGAGTGAAAACAGAGCCCAGGGGGATCCACCTGAAATGATTTACCAAATTAATGATTAATTGTCAAAGGACTTATGCAAGTAACAACAGAGAAGATTTTTTAATTATGTATGTACAATTCTGTGGTGATAAATTTGAAAGCATCAATGAGATGTACTCCTTTCTGGGAAGATAGTTACAAAATCTAGTTCAAGTAGAAGTAGAAAACCTGAAGAAACCAAAAGCCACAGAAAAAAAACAGAATTGTGAAAAAAATTACAAAATATCTCAAAAAAAAGTTATACCAGCAACTTCTTTCACATTCTCAAGGAACAGTTTATTGGTATATACACCATTAAAGAATATAGGAGAGTGACTTTGGATGGAAGGATCTTAAGAGAGTTTATTGATAGTCTGATGTAAGTCCCTCAAGAATCAATGTCCTAATCCAAACTCATCTGTGAAGCAACACCTTTCCCTAAGACTTCCTTAACAGCAATATTGCCTTTTTCCTGGTTCCTTCTCAATTCCTTTCTAATCAGAATGCACATTAACAAAAGGGGTAGTGTAAGGAGAAGTTTTTGATGTTACATTTCTTCAGAGTCTCTAGCCTTGTTCTTTGATGTTCCAGGATAGGATATATGCCAATAGGATCAAGTCTCTCATTCTAATTTTGAAGAGCCTTATTTACTTAAATGTTACCTGTGGGAGGAATTTGGGAAATAACTTTCTAAAGCAATTAGTTTGGTACAACTCAAAGAACAAAGGAACAACAGGAAAGACATTATGCAAATGTCTGGTTTTCAAAACTATCCTGCCTTGAGAAAAGCACGGTCAGATGCCTAGCAGAGAATGGCACAAGGAGAAGTTTAAAAATATTCTACTGAGAGCTGTCTGGTGGTGTAGTGGTTGAACTCCTACCTACACTCCATTTCAGTGGCCCAGGGTTCACTGGTTCAGATCCTGGGCACGGACCTACACACCACTCATCAAGCCATGCTGTGACAGCATCCCACATACAAAATAAAGGAAGATTGGCACAGATGTTAGCTCAGCGACAATCTTCCTCCAGCAAAAAGAGGAAGATTGGCAACAGATGTTAGCTCAGGGCCCATCTTCCTCACCAAAAAAAAATATAAATATATAAAAAAATACAAGTTAGTCATTTGCCATTATGCTTAGAAGCATAAGAAACAGGCTTAACTCTATCACTCCTGATGTGGCCAGTTTCACATTTCTATGCCTCCTGTGTGGAAATCTTTTTTCAGAAGAACACTTAAAAAGGCAACAAACAAGCAAAATGGAAGGAAGTAAAAAATGCAAACAGAAGAGTGATTATTTTTGTTCATGCTGTTATTTTGGTTATTACTCTGTTTCATGCTAAGTAAGGAAAGCAAGACAATGGGATGACTCACCAAAAAAAATAAATAAATAAAGGGAGAAGTGATGGACTTTCAATTTCCAATGCAATGAATAAAAAATATACTAATGGGGAGGAAATAATTTCCCTTCTACCCTTGTAGGTTCTTGGCTGAGACTCCCCTGTAATAAAAGACAAACAGGATAAAAACAAACAGAAGTTTAATAACATGTATACCTCCTGTACACATGGGAGAGACCCAGGAGGACTAAGTAACTCCCTGAAATGGCCCAAGCCACTGCTTTAAATACCATCTCCAGCTAAACACAAAAGAAGATGTTGGTGGGAGCTTTGGGAGAGATTTACTAATCCTCCTCTTCTGTTTGTAAAGGAAACACCCTTACTAATGGAGATTTTCCTTAATAATGTAAATTTCTCCTACAAAAGGGTAACTTCTACTCAGTTTTCAGAGCTTCTCTTGCATCTGCTGTTTCTTAAAAATTACCAGCTCGTCTAAAAAAAAAAAATTACCAGCTCAAGATAGTCCTTATGCCTAAGAAACATAGTTTGGGACAGCAAATTCTACTCCCCTTCAATATTAAGGATAGATGACTAACAGCAAAATAAATCATTTAAGGCTACATATAATTTTTAAGAGATGGGTTTCCTGAATTCCATTCCCACCACCCATGACGCCGTCTCTCAGGTCACATAAGCACTACCCCCAAGGTAAGACACACTTCCTTACCATCCTCTTCTCTCCTTTGTTTCATCAATGCACCATTTCCTGCCTCTTATTCCTTCAAGTCCTTGCTCATAACCTGATATCTTATGTAATAAAGTGATTTCCTCCAAAGTGCAATTAGACACAATAGGGCTACCCACCCTACTTCAGAGGATAAAGCATGACTGTGACTTTGCCACCTGTATATCCTGAAAAGTGGTCACCAAAACTACCTTCAATGAATAAACATCCTCTTAAACATATACATATATATGGATAAATGTCTGTGGACGTGTGCATTTTAGTTGTGCACAGAGGCACAACACATAAAATAATTCAGTTTGGGATAATGCATGCCACGATCATAGGTAGCTTTAAATTTCTGTGGTTAAATGAAGTTTCGAAAACTCAGTCCAAGTCTGATCTAAAGGGCTTACTGATCTAGGCCCTTTGAGAAGTAAAACTTTTCTAAAATACAAAGTAGAAAATTGTGATCACTAAGCTGGAGTTACCACTGTGATCTTCCCTGTGTATGGCTTATTCAGAGCCCTACAAAAAAGAACACAAGGTAAGCTGGGGGCCTCTGAAGCTCCAGCCCCATGCTTCTTCAAGGCTACAATCCTGTGAGCTATTCTTGCAATGGCCTTTGATGTAAAATAGTGAAAACACTGGATTATCCTAAGAATACTATTTTAAAAGGAGGAATTTCTGGGATTGCTTTTTTTCTACTGCTGACCCAGAAAGACCCACGAATCCATGGCAAGCAAATTGAGTGTGACAAGACCATCAGAGATTGCTCAGCTACAATGAAGGACCTGGAGCCACCATGTTCCACAGCAGGGATAAATCACAGTCCATGTTTCCATAAGGCAGGGATCCATTAGGAAAGGAGAGCTGAACACGGGAAAAATTCTAGAGCCAATTCACTATTGTAGCACTCCTGTGTTGCTTTTTCACTAATGAACAAGAAAAGAATTCTATTCCACCACCAATTATTAATAAGTATCCATGAAAGACATAATTGTCCATCAACACCATTTTTGAAATATAGATGCTCTGATCAAAGGTCTGGCCTACATTAGCTCATTTAACTTACACATGTGTTCTCTTCTGGTGCTATAGGCAATGAATATCAGTTACCACCCTTGTAAGTTTTCCAGTTCAATCTCAGTTACAGTCACTGCCTTGGGTTATCCATTCTAATGTACTTTGCATTCAGTAGACAATAATCCCAGTCACCCGGTCCCCAGTCACCCACAATATGCTGGTTTTATTATTCCAACAATCATCTCCTGGACTTTTCTCTAATAGTCACTGCAAGCAAAGTAAGAACTGAGTATTGCTTTCTGTCCGCCCTTGGGATGTGACCGCAGAATGCTCCTCCACATCTCTGGGAGGCAACCAAGCTGCTTGAACTGATTTTTCAAGTCAGCCCTTTGCCCCATGTGGTCTATTTTGATTCTATCAGCTTATGCCAAGGACAGAGGATACATGCCCTTGAGTGAACACCTAATGCCAATTTGAGTCCATTTTCCTCCCCTGTTTTAGCCAAGCATGGCTCTTGCCTCTAAACACTCATTGCCTTTCCTTCTGCCACCACAGCTTGTTGCTGTCCTAGAGTTTTATCTCCCCCACTGACTAAAGTACAGGATTGATTCCTGCACTGGGAGGAAAGAATTTAATTGGTGAATAACAGTCACTTTTGTTCCCTTGCATTCAGTGAATTTATAAGCTACCAGTATTTCAAAAAATAGGGCCTTCAGGCAGGAGTAGCATTTGAATCTGAGCATCAGCCATTTATCTACCTCAAGCACTCAGTGCCCAGTGAAGCTCAGTTGTTACTTAGAAAGCCTTAATAGGCATCATGGGACCCTAACACATCCTCTCTCACACACATAAGCAGTCTGGCAATGTTCCAAAGAACAAAGACCCAATACAGCAGCTCTCCACTTTCCTTTCAAGTTCTGTTCCTGCTCACTTAATTTTTGTGTGTCTCAAATTAAGCTATTTAAGGCATTTTCCTCACTAAAATGAAAACTAAAACTACTATTATAGAAACAGAAATACCTATCAGTCTTTCTCAGAAATACAATTGAATTAAACACCAGTACTTTTAAAAGAATAACTGTATTGTGGCCTATTGTGTCCCAAGATTCAAACAGCAAGCCCAGCCCTACACTAAGGTGAACAGACGGAGCCCCCAAAGGACTTGCCTTCCTGCACGAATATCCACAAGCTACTTACCAGGTCATTCTACATGTCTGTCTCAGCCACAAGGCCACTTCAGTTCTGTGCTAGAGAACTAAACAATGTCCAACTGCCCTGCACGCTGGTACTGAATGGAGTGAGCTGTGAATACTAACATATGCAAACAAATACAGTGTCATAGGACATGGATCCAGTGAACGATGTAACCAAAGAATTTATTTTGTTCATGGGGTAGAGGGAGGAGAAAAGCCACACTGACAATCTAATAGGAGAGAAAGTGAGGAGTACAGCAATGAGATAAACTGAATGGAAATCTGTGAACCCACAAGTGCAAATCAGGGAGGAATTAATATCTTCAGAGACCTAAAGGTCTCATTTCTAGCCCTTACTTCTCCCCTCACCCCTATCCATACATAACTCAAAAGTAATACTAAATTACGAACTTGGTATAGAGAATTATCCAGAGGTGGATTTTTCCCCCATATTGACTACCTGTATTATGTTTTAAAATTTCAATTAATGATTTTTCTTCAAAATATTCTTCTGAAGGTGTACTAAGCACATGCTAAAAATGCTAAGAGGCTATTTGCTTTTTCCACATCAACAGGAACATAATTCAGAGTACACAGGACAAAAAAGAAGTCACACAGAAGTGGTAATGTTTCTTTTGGTTCACCCATGTTTTCTCTTTTTGAGATGTTATTAAGGATGAAGAAGTAAGCTAAATTTTTTTGGAGGACACTAGGGTCATTCTTAAAAGACAAGTAAGAGACTTTTGCAAATAACTAATAATTGATCAACTACAACTTGTGACTCTGCTGTAAGAGTCAAGCAACATGTTACAGAAAAACAGGAAATAGATTCTTCCCTCATTTGGGGAAGGAAGAAAGGTATTAGGGAAAGCTTGGGAAACAAGGGTGCATTTGAACGAGGTCTTCGGTGATGAGAGGGATTTTGATAGCTGAGTGGTGAGAGTGGGAGGACTGGGCCAGTGTTAAATGCAAACAGGGTTACTGAAGGCAGAAAATAGAGACAGCAGGAAGCTTCTAGGTTATACATGTTTGCTATGAATGTTATTAAGGTGACAATTAAATTCCTTTTTCCTGATTTTTTTTGCTTATAATATAAACTTCTGATCTGTAATTTATTCTTCTGAAAGGACCTGTTCACTATACACTAGTCAGTGGGGTAAATGATATGGATGATATTTTTCTAATGGAGATGAGAAAACTAAACCAAAGGAAAATCATAATAGCATTAAACAACTTCAAATATCCTGACACAAGCTCAAGTCTTTTTCTACTTAAAATGGAAATTCTCCTTAAAATTTGGCCAGACTCACAGGTAATTTTATCTCTTGTTAAATGGAAGCCACAACAAGAACGATCATTCTAAATGTTAGGACTTAATTCTGACAGACAGAACTAATATAATAGTAAGGAAAGAACAGACTTTTTATGAAGATGTGGTTTTGGGTCTACCAATTAGAAAAAATGTAATTCTTGGCAAACTTCATGAATCTCACTTTTACCATATGTATAATGAAATAAAAATGATCTATGTGGGGTAGAAAAAATAATTTTCCCTCTACCCATTCTAGGTTCTTGGCTGAGAACCCCCTGTAATAAAAGATAGATTAATGGGAGAAAAACAAACAGAAGTTTAATAACATGTATCCCTCCTGTATACATGGGAGATACCCAGGAAAACTGAGTAACTCTTTGTAACGACCAAAGCCACCACCTTAAATACCATCTCCATTTGAAGACAAAAGAAGATATTGGGCTGGAGGGAGGCCAGTTATGGGAGGTTAACAAGGGTAAGGTTGTTATGCAGGTTTAAGTCATTGTCTCCTACATTGATAAGAGTTTCTAGAGACTGAGTCATCTTTTACTTCCTGAGAAGAGGGAGACACCCTTCCATATGAAGATTTCCCTCATAAATGTAAATTTCTCTTCAAAAGGGTAACTTCCTTACCCAGTTTTCAGAGCTTTTTCTACGTCTGCTATTTCTTTTCTTTTCTTTTCTTTTTCTAAGATTGTCACCTGGGCTAACAACTGTTGCCAATCTTTTTGTTTGTTTGTTTGTTTTTCTTTTTTTCTGCTTTATCTCCCCAAATCCCCCCTGTACACAATTGTATATCTTAGTCACAGATCCTTCTAGTTGTGGGATGTGGGACGCTGCCTCAACGTGGCCTGACGAGCAGTGCCATGTCCGTGCCCAGGATCTGAACCCTGGGCCACCACAGCGGAGCACTCGAACTTAACCACTCAACCACAGAGCCGGTCCCTGCTATTTCTTAAAAATAATCAGCCTAACATAATCCTTATACCAAAGAGGCATATGTGGGGGTAGTATATTTTGCTCCCCTTCATCGACTTTTCACATATATATGGCAGTGTCAACGCAAATAACCAATAACCATTCTATAGATAAGCAATAAGGTGAATTTTACTTGAGCCCAGCTGAGGACTAAAATCCAGGAAGGCAGTCTCCACAAAGAAAGAAGGCATTCTGGAGAAGCATGGTTTTCAGTACAGTTTTATACCTTTTTAGAACAAAGAACATGCATCAAACATGCCGAGGATACATATTCATCAAAGTTTCAAAGAGATATTCAGTCACAGATTAGCAGATTGACATGACTCTGATGTTTAGGAAAGGAAACTTATCCTCAGGAGTACTGATACTGAGGTTAGTGATATTGAGCTTACTGATACAGGTTGGATCGGAAAGGAAGTATGCATCCTTATCTTCAAAGAGTTCATTCTTTTACTTTGAGATAATGTTTAATGAATTCTTTACTTTAACAGTTAAAGCAGATGTACAATATATCTTTAATAGTCCATAAGTCAGGCTTCTTTAGTTCAAGCCAAATCAGGTTTAAACCAGAATAGCTACCTTATATTCCTCAATATGTGAAAAATTTCTTGTCAGCAGCATTTCTGGTCCAGAGTAGATATTCAATATATTGTTGGCATTATTACTATTGAATATAGGAAGTTACTAAGACACTTAGTTCATAAAAAATAACTGAGGGTTTGGTATAGCCTACGCTTCAGAAAAACATTTCAAAACATTCAAAGAAAAAATACATATATCTTCATAGCCACAGATTCTAAAAGGAAATAAACATTATGAGAAATAGAAGATTGCGTGACCACAGGCCCATTTAGAGTCAATCCGAACAGACCCCATCTCTTACGAACAAAGTGATTAAGGATTGTCTTTCAGAAAACCAGCAAAGTCATTTAACCAGGGCATGCGCAAAAAAAGAAATCATGACCTGAAATGGCCTCAGAACTAAAGATCATCCCCGCTACGGGACCCAAGGACTGGGACATGACCGGAACATGAAAGTCCAGCTCTTAGCAGAAGGAAGGGGTCCCTCATTCAGGAAGATCCAGTGTTAAAATTCCTTCCTCACCTCATACAAAAATGCTTAGAACCCTATCATAAATGTTTAGCACCTCATCATAAATGTTTAGAAGCCTGTCATAAATGTTTAAAATCTTACCATAAATGCCCGAAACCCATCAATCAAAATCTGTCCCACCAGTGTTTCCACATGCCAGCCTATTCTCCCTAAATTCTTAAATTTGTCCCAAATCCTGAATTGGGGGTACAGATCCGAGGGTACAGGCCCCCCATGTCCCTGCAGATCAATCTTGCAGAATAAAAGCTGATTTCTCCCCACAAAGAATGATGCCATAGTTAATTGGGTTTTTTTATGCATATTGGGCAGAGAACTCCAATTTTGTGCAGTAAAAACTGCAAAAAATTAAATTCTAACCCTACAATCTTAACTCAGTTTGGTCCATTTGCCCATGCTATTTCCTTTGGCTGAAATTTCCTTTTTCACATATTCAAATTATATTATTTAACAAATCAGAAAGGAATTGTTTCTGTATGTCTAATCTAATTTTTGCTCTTGCCTCACACGTGGCCATGTTCCCTTTATTCATTCTCAAATTGTCCCTCTTTCCTCTTTATTTTTTTTTCTATTTTATTACTAGAAACACCAACGGTTAGCTGAATCATTGGAGAAAGCACAGAATGCTGGCAATTAATATTGCACCCAATGCCTGACAGACATCTCTTTACAGGTCTGACTGGGCCACAGAAAGATGGGTGAGGGTAAGGAGAGTGAATCATAAATGAGCTATTTGAGTTTCTTCACTCCAACTCATGCCAACACTAAGACCTGCAACTCATGAAGCTATATCATCAGCATTCTTATCTCCCCAAGGACAAAGACTAAAATATCCATTATTGAAGCAAGAAGTTCATTTCCATTTTGCACTTTAGCTCTCTTAATCTATATAAAAAAGAAATACATAAAGAATTATGCAGGTAGGTACTCTGCTTTTCTGAATGGCACCTATTACATGAATTATCTCAGGGCAAAAATATAAGTTAAATCAAAATGCAGAAAAACAACTGTCATGATTAATTAAATGGCACGTAAAGTATAGATTTAAGGTGTCATATATCAGTAAAGTCTACTAAAAAAAAGTTTATCATCATGCCCTAAAGGTTAGATCATGACATATTCTAGAAGCATGACTCTTCTGGAAGCATAAAGTTGAACAACAAAGTATATATTCTCTGCTTTCAGCTCTGTAGAGTATAAATTTAGAGTGGTTTAGCAGAAATACATCAACTGATTGCAATATTCATAACGATGCAAAAGAATCATTTTCTAAAAGAGAGCAGATTATCATGAAAATACTGATTTTATTCTTTCTTAAAATTAAAGTGTACGTGCATATGTGTGTGTTTTTAAGGGGCATTACTGTGAAAGAGAAACTGAATATACAGAGGGGAATAAAGAAAATAACAGCAAGAAAATGTTAAAGTTGATAAAATAGATCTGCATTTGAAAAGAGAAAAAGAGAAATGAAAAAGGCTCTGTTCTTCTTAGAAAATCATTGACCCCCTTACCCTCTCCACATATGCTCTGATTAGCTCAATAGCAGTCTTTATCACATCCAAAGCCTTCAGCCTTGAAAAAACACTCATCTCTATGCAAGGCAATTAGGAAAAAAGTGTGCCCCGCACAAAGTACGTTCTCAATAATGATGCTTTGGCCATCCAGAACAACACGGAAAGGAGATAGGCATTAACGAGTCAGGTCTGCTGAAAGTAGCACACATTTTAGAAATAAAAGGCTTTGCTAGTATTGGAGCTCAGGGTTGGCTACCCCACAATATCCCACAATGGCATATTAATTATTTTGAATTAAAGTTACTTGAGAAGCAGTCAAGGTAAAAGAAGGCATTTCGATCCTCCTCTTTCTGTTTCCCCTGAAAGCAGGAAATAAGTATCCCACATGAAAGGTACCTTCCCTACACCAGGAGATAGACATTCTCATCACCAGAGTAAGGAATTCAGGGCTGAGAAGCTGTGTAAACAAATCCTGTTACTTTCACTAATTTACTACCTCAAGCCTAAAATCCGCTTCAATTCCTCTCTTACTACCTACCCCAAAATCTAAGTTTCTTTGTCCTGTCTGTCTTCACAAATTTACTGTTTCTTTGTATAAAATGATATGAAAGCAGCCTACTTTGCCCTTCTCGGGCAGCATCATTTTTATGATCTCTGATACATACGTATTAAATTGGGTTTTTCTCATGTTATTCTGATCTCGCGTCAATTTTATTATTAGTCCATCCACAAGAACACAAGAAGGGTAGAACAGGGAATTTCCCCCTCCTCAATACTAGAAAGGGCATAATGCCATTTTTGAAGGTCAAGAAGTCTTTCGAGTTCACTTCATTTCTGGATATTGTGTGCTGAAATTAGAATAGTCCTCCTAAGGCTGGTTAGCATCTGCTGAACCAGGTCAGCATAAAGAAACCAGCTTTAACATGATTGAGATTCTAATTATTTCTACATGGTCATTACTTCTGGGGAAATTACTTTAGGAGCATATACTTGTTTAAATACATCCATTTAATTTTGTTTTTTGGTCTCAAGCACATGAGCAACGCTGGAACAACTTACCAAGAAGAACTAAAAAGTTCCAAATTCCTCCAAAAAAGTAGCAAAACTAGAATAGCAGTATCTGAAATAGACTCCCAAACCAAGACTTAGTACTATAGTTTATGTTAAATTTTATAATCCTAAACCATAGTTTAAGTTGAAATTTTAAGACATGCAATACAGTATTTTCCAAAAATGACCATGGCAAGATTTCTAGTCCCACAAGCTCTTTCAGATCCTTGCCACTCTCCCACTAAGACGTGTGGGCTATTTCCCCTCCCCTTGAAACTGAGTAGGATTCTGTGATTACCTTGACAAACAGAATCCAAGAAGAGACTCTGTGTGACTTCTGAGACTGAGTCAAAAAACGCAATTCAGCTTTTGCTGGCTTTTCCTCTCTTTTTCTAGGCATGAGCCTTGGGAGCCCTCTGCCAATTTGTAAGAACTCCAGCTACCCTGAAGCCACCAAGCTGGCAAGATCACACAGAGAGACTAGAGACAGAAAGATGCCCAGAGAAACCTTCGAATAATTCTAGCCGCCAGCCTTCAAGTCTTCCAGCTGAGGCCCTAGACTTTATGGAGCAGAGACAAGTCAGCCCACTATGCCCTGAAAAAATCCCTCACCCACGGAATCTGGGGACATAATAAATGAAGTTTTGTGCTACTAAGTTTTGAGGTGTTTTATTATACAAGTATAGTAACTGGAACATCCATATACAAGAAATATAGAGATAACTTGTAGAAAATGTTCCATTTAGTGAATCTGACTGTTCCCTTCATTTTGACTGTCCTTTAGGAATGCTGTAACACTTCAGTATCAGTATTAGATTCCTTAATGAAATAAGAGAATCTATTCTAAGACATCTATTGTATAACATGGTGACTATAGTTGATAACACTACTGTATAATTGACATTTGCTAAGAGAATGGAATTTAAATGTTCTCTCACCCACAAAAAGGGTAAATATGTGAGGTGATGGATGGGTTAATTAACTCAGTGGGGGCATCCTTTCGCAATGCATATGTATATCAAATCGTCACACTGTACACATTAGATATCTCACAATTTTATCAGTTATACCTCAATAAGGTTGAAAAATGTTTCAAAAAAGAAAAACAATAGGCTCTTTCATAGTTATTCAGCAAGTATGTATAGAGCAACTAGAATGTGCAATGAGATGTTCTAGGCATTTTGGGGTATGAAGAACCCCTTCAGGAATATATAGCACAGGCGATAAGGCCTACCCACAATAAGGCAGAAAGTGATGAAACAAAGAAAAACAGATATTGTTTTTCAGATACCTGAGGGATTGCTTCTCTAGGTAGGAGAATGGAGTCATGAAGGACTTCATGAATGGACAACAATTTGAATATCTGAGGAAGAAAAGTCTATGTAGAGGAATTAACATATATATATAAAAGCTCAGGATTTGGGAAACATCGTTGGAATCAAAAGTACACGAAAGAGAGAGGAGGGAAACAGGATTGGAAAGGTAAGTAGGAGCTATATTAAGGTGGGAGATTGGAGTCCTTGAGTGACAGGAAAAGTCTGAATTGATTATTTAAGCAATGGAGGACGATTGAAGATTTTAGAGCAAAGTAATGACATGATATGGGCTGTACTTCAGGAATAATGATGCCTTTTACTTCTATGGCACTTTATCATTAAAAAGCACCTCAGTGGGGGCTGGCCGGGTGGCCGAGTGGTTGGGTTCCTGCGCTCCGCTGCAGGTGGCCCAGTGTTTCGTTGGTTCGAATCCTGGACATGGACATGGCACTGCTCATCGAGCCACGCTTAGGCAGCGTCCCACATACCACAACTAGAAGAACCCACAATGAAGAATATACAACTATGTACCAGAGGGGCTTTGGGGAGAAAAAGGAAAAAACAAAAAATCTTTAAAAAAAAAAAAAAAAGCACCTCAGTGGAGGCCTGCCCCGTGGCATAGCAGTTAAGTTCATGCGCTCAGGTTCAGCAGCCTGGGGTTTGCTGGTTCTGATCCTGGTCGCGGACCTATGCACCACTTATCAAGCCATGCTGTGGCAGACATCCCACATATAAAGTGGAGGAAGATGAGCACGGAAGTTAGCTCAGGGCTAATCTCCCTGAAAAAAAATAAAGCACCTCAATGAATCTTATCTCATGTTCCTATCACAAAACTCTGTGAGGCATGTAGAGAAGAGATTATCATCAAAATAATTCACCCCAAATCACAACGTTATTCGGTGGCATAAACCAGACTCAGAGCCAAGCCTTTACGAAAGTGCAGCAGGCTTTCAACTAAAATGTATGGTTAGCTAGTTGATGGTGTGTGAGAAGGAAGGTGAAAAGACAAGTCAGGGAGGTTCTGAATTAATCCCAGGGGAAGATGATGAGAGTGGGAACAAGATGAGACACGCCTTATTGATACAGGAAGCAAAACATCCAGGTGGAAGATGTTAAACCACGTTTCTCACTGAAAAGCAGACATTGTAAAACCTCTAAATTTTATTCCATATGTATTGCTCTCAGTAAATCATCCTATAATTTTCTAGTTTATAAAAGGATAATTTATGGACCTCTTAGTAACTAAATTATCAGTACAGAAAATTAAATGGAAAATATATACATTCCTCCTGAAACAAGATAAAATTTTAACGTTTTCTTATTTTATTAAGTTTAACACTCAGTAATGAAAAATGTCATGCTCTACCACTTATAGTGGAATGACATCAAAGCCTAGTCTTATGAAGAGGTTTTAAAACACTTGAAATATTCTAACAAAGGAGTAAAATTCTCCTTTGTATTCACTTCAATCTCCATAAGAAAAATGACTACCAAATAAAAAGATAAAGTGCTTCTGTCTTTTTCTCTCTCCTAAATCTTAAAACAATTTATAAAAGTTCCAACAACACTTTGGACTTCTATATACAGATGTAATTAAAAAGCCTAGAAGTGCATGCTAAGCTAAGCCTCAAGAATTGGAAATCGCTAAAAATCAATAAGAAATTAACATGGTAAACTACAGTTGGTCTTGAAGATCTTTGCAAATTCACAAAATGCTTCCAGATCATGGCAGTTTGCCCCCAGTGCTCCAAGGAAACAAGATAGTTTTGTCATATTTCTGTTTCCTCATGAATGGTAATGGTAATTATTCTCCTTTCCTCCCTAGTATCTTGTCCTGTGCCTTATTACAAAGGGGAAAAACAATAAGTTATAAACATGAAATCACACCAACAAGAAGCAAAGCCAAATGGATGTACCTTAGCACCAAGAACCCCCAGGGCAGAATAAAAGCCCAGAATTTCTACACAAAGACTCATGGGCAAAGTTTCAAGAGCTATTTGAACAGAAAATGAACTAAAACAATTAAAATGTTGATGCATTTTAACTGACATCGAATCGCCCTCTCTCCTTAACGACCCTGCCAAAGCTACCCTCGGAAGCAAATGTCAGGAGGAATATTTCATAGTTAAATCGACAATCAAACAAGAACAGCTGCATGGGTCTGGCACATTGGAGATTCTGAGAGCATTTACCAAACAGACAACCTAGGAGCCGGATTTGTTAAGTAAGGACAGTACCCACCTAGATGTTCATGAGAAGATATCCTACCAAAGTCCAGGAAGAAAGAGAAAAGAAGATTTACTCCCAGAAATAAATGTGCTCACGCTGGTATTCATGTGAGCTTCATCCTGTGACACTCAGAGCTCTCAGTGCATTCATCTTCAATCTTTCCCAGATGCAACTTCATAAGTAGGAAATACCTAACACTGGATATGCTGAGTGGGCCCTTCTGCCTGTAATAAGACCACCAACCGTACTGAAGGAAGTGCTGCAAATAATGAGGGAGAGAAGTGCCATCAGCTTTTCTTCCCATATTGTAATAGTGTCATAGTCACTTCATCACTCAGATATCATTTAAAAAATCCCTCATTGAACACTGCTGAAAATACTCTTCCGCCTACAGAAAAGCATGCTGATTGGAACTCAATTGGCTTAATCTCTTTACTGTTTTGATCTTAAGGGTCTTTATTCATCTCAGCCATTTCAATTAGGAAAGATATTCTTATATGATCTCCATTCATCAACTAATTTGCTTGACTTCAAAGTCACTAAATCTCTGTGCAAGTTTTTCTATTCTGAAGATGATAAAAGGATTGTAAAATCTATAATGCAAACTGATGAAAAAATTTTTTAAAAACCTTCAGTTTTAAGATCGTGGATCATGTACATTTTGTTTTTTTATTCCCATTAGCTTTCAACACATTCATCACATTCTTTCCCAAGTACATATCAAGCATTGACCAAAGCTCCATGTGCTCAGAGTTTAGAAAGAATTGAAACTTTCCTCCTGAATCTCCTGTGCAGGATGTTGGTTATTTTCATTTACATTTTGACCTTGATATGCTGTCTTTGACACACTAACAATAAACATGATCTCTTCAAAGAGTCACAAATTTGCAGATCAACATACCAACAACTTTAAATAACAAGGTATAAATGTGCAGTTGAAAAAATATCCATAATGATGCTACCAGTGACAAGGGGTTGTTGCATGTGCATTCCCATGAAACGACCACTTGTAGTATTTAAATCCCATGGGGCTCTCCCATGTTGGCAGGACACAGAAATCTGTCAATGTTGGTACTGTATCATATACTACAGTGTTTCACTAGAGGGTTTCCATACAAATGTATGTTACAGCTTCAGCCCCAGCTCTTCCCAACCATATCATTTTCCTCTCTCCCCTCACCTGTTGCTGGAGATAGAGAGCTGATGGTGGCTAGCCTCAGGCACGGTTCCTGAATTTGAATATCAAACATTAGGGAGAAGAAATCTCTAATGTTTGATGTGATGTGACGTACGTAAGTCAGATCTCATGACTTCTCTTCTGGAAACACTCGAGTGAACTCCCATAGTTTGTAGAACAAAATCCCAGCTCCTTCCGGTGACTCACTAGCCCTGAAAGGTCTGATCTCTATGCCCCTCTTTGACCTCCCCGTTGTCTATACTCCTACCTTCTCATTATGTTTCAGCCACACCAGCCTTCCTCCTGCACTTCCAGCAGCCAGCACTACATAGTACATTAAGGACATAGACTGCCATAGTGTAAATTGTAGCCCTGGCTCTGCCACTTCCCCACTATGTGATGTTGACCAACTTACTTAACTTCTCTGTGCAATAAGGGAGAGTTCCTCCATTTATAACTTTGGAATAAAGATAGTAGCTACCTCAAGAGGATACTGTGAGTATTAATATGAGTTCATATTTATAAAGGACTTGGAAGTGTCTGACACTTCCAATACTGTTTTGCTGATTATTTCCCCCTTCTAGGCTTGAATAATTTCTGTCCCCTCTGTTAGGTATGTTATTATGCCAGTTGTCAGCTCAAGTGTCTGCTCTCAGAGCAGTCTTCCACAAACACCTCAACCAAAGATGTGAACACTACCCACCCTGACAGGTTACACTTTCTCTCAATGCCCTCATTGCTGCCTGTCATTATCTCATTCTCATATTTCTTTCTTTTCATTCTGTCTTTGCTCATTAAGATGCAAGCTCCATGAGGGCAGAGAGCTTGCTGCTTTTTGAATCTCTAGCTCTTGACATAGAACTTGAACACATATTGGATATTTGTCTAAATATGTGTTTCATTAATTAGCTAATTGGATCAGGAGATCTGGATTCCAATCCCATTATTTGGAAAGTCACTTAATTTCTCAGAGTTTCAATTACCTCATTTATAATTGAAGATAATTACAGCCTCTCTACCTCTGTCTCAGTGTGATACGCAAATTGGATAATGAAAGTACTACAGAAATCGTAATTAGTACCCAAATATTAGTTATTTTAAAGAAATAAGCTAACACAATAGGATAAGTACTAAACTAAGAGTCAAAAACTTAATGCAATTTCCTTCAAGTCCTTATTGTGAGACCTTAGGTAAACACGTACATCCCTGAGCATCCAATTCTTCATTGCAAATGATGGTGATACCATTTTATGAGGATTACATGACTCGTCTAGCCAATTGTAAAAGTTATGTGTGAATATAGACAAAAGGTTACTGAGAAAATAGTGGAATGAGACCCAGACATCCTTAACATTCCCCTCAGCTTGATTACACTTTGGACAAGGGTCTTCCTAAACATATGCCCTGATTTCCCTTTTCTTATAGCGTTTTCTTCAGAAGACTTGCAATTGTAAATTCTTTCTTTGCCCCTTTAAGTCATAAATCTTCCCCGAGCCTCTCACAACCCAAGAATGTTTTCCTCTAGCACATGGGAACCATCAATTTGAGATGTAATCATCAAGAAAGATAGTACCCCTATCTCTGAGTCTTCACGGGAAGGTAGGAGCCTAACTTTGATAAGGAGGAGTTAGCAAACACAGATGGTTCAATCGCGGTGAGCAATGTCCTCCAGTACTCTTTCACTAATTCATCTTAGTGCTTAAAATCTCTTCCACCTTTGTTTCAGCAGAATTGAGTTCAATCTCTCCTCTATTGTAATAACCTTGATCCCTATTATGATAGTCTTGAATAAAGTGTTCCTTGCCAGTTTAACTTGTCTGGTGCAATTTTTCTTTGACAAATTATAGGAGTGAAAACAATGACACCTTTGAATTAGGCTGAGCTTATCACAAACTTCACTGAGATGATCTGGATCAGACTAACCTCTGACTATCTCTCTCAAACTTTTATATCCTCCTCTTTTTTTCACAGACTACTTTTTTAGAGCAGTTTTAGATTCACAGCAAAATGGAGAGGAAGGTACAGAGATTTTCCTTATATCTCCTGCCCCTATATATGCATAGCCTCGCCCATTATCAACATTCCCCACCAGAGTGGTACATTTGTTAGAATTGATGAACCTATATTGATACATCGTTATTACCCAGAGTCCAAAGTTTACATTGGGGTTCATTCTTGGTGCTGTACATTCTATGGGTTTGGACAAATGTATAATGATATATCCATCATTATGGTATCATACAGAGTATTTTCACTGCCCTAGAAATTCTTTGTGTTCCACCTACTTACCCCTCCTTCCTCTCCCCTCCTCCAACCCCTGGCAATCTGGATTTTACTGTATCCATAGTTTTACCTTTTCCAGAATGTCATATAGTTGGAATTATATAGTATGTAGCCTTTTCATATTGTCTTCTTTCACTTAGTAATATTCATTTAAGATTCCTCTATGTCTTGTCATGGCTTGATAGCTCACTCCTTTTTAGAGCTGAATAATTTTCCATTGTCCAGAGGTACCACAGTTTATTTATCCCTTCACCTACTGAAGGACTTGTGGTTGCTTCCAAGTTTTGGTAATTATGAATAAAGCTGCTATAAACATTCATGTGCACATTTTTGTGTGGATATAAGTTTTTAACTCCTTTGGGGAAATACCAAGGAGTACAACTATTGGATCACATGGTAAGTGTACGATCAGCTTTGTAAGAAATTGCCAAACTGTCTTCCAAAGCAGCTGTACCATTTTGCATTCCCACCAGAAATGAAGAGAGTTTCTGTTGCTCCACATCCTTGCCAGCATTTGGGGTTATCAGTGTTCCGAATTTTGGGCATTCTAATAGGTGAATAGTGGTATTTCATGGTTGTTTAAATTTTCATTTTTCTGATGACACATGATGTGAAGCCTCTTTTCACGTGCTTATTTGCCATCTCTCTTCTCTTTATCTTCTTATATTTTCTTTTTTCTGTGTCAAGTACATCTGAAAGACCACCACCTTCAAGTTTCTCCCTATAATTGATGTTCACATGTAAATAATTTGATGACAGTGATTGCTTCTCTAATTTGTACAATCTTTATAACACTTAGCATTGTTGTCATTCAACATAAGTCACTAAAGGGCCTCAGTATCTGCTTCTGTTAAAAGAGTAGGTTGGATCAGACAATCCCTTTCCAGCCCCATTATTTGCTGCATCTAAAATGCTTTTCAGAGGCTTCCTTTATATCTTGATACTGCATCTACAATCCCCTTGGATTTAAGGGAAGATACAAGGAGGATAAGCCCACTACCCAGAATATGCAATGTAACTGTGCCACATAATTTTTAAAAGTCTGAAATATATGAGTTTTTATTACTTTCCTCCCATCACCACTACTGTACTGATACTACATTTACCAGCAATTTTATTTAAACCTCCCTCTGATAAATTCAGTGCTGAATGACACATGGTGAAACCAATTTTAGATACTCAATGTCAAAATTAAATCAACACTTATTTAGCAGGAAATTGCAAGACTGCTTTAAATTTCCAAGGATTATTTTAGTTTTGTTGCTCCTTTTAGAAGTTATTGGTCCTATGAAAATATAATATTACTGAGAAAATTTGTCCTGGGTACATTTAGATTCATTGATCTTATACCTGTGGGTTTGGTCCTGTGGGCCTGTGGGTCTCCCCTGTTTCTGAACTTCTGTGCTCAGAGTATCCCTAAGTTCAGAACCATTAAAGCATCTGCTTTCAGTAGATACATTTGGAATTCCCAGAAAAGAGATACCCATGAAAATCAAACCAAAGGTGAGTATCAGAGTAAATCAGATTTACATTTGACTTAGTGACTGATTTTCATTTATCAACTGCCTGATTTCTTTATCATCCTTTTGCAGATGGGTCACTGTTAAATGTCATGGTTGCTTTATGTCAAAACAAAGTGAAAATCTGATACTATCAATCTGTGGACATAAATTCAAATATTAGCAAGAATTTGCTTAAGAACCCAAGATAAAATCTTTTTCGCTTTTCAAAAAACTAATCAGTACAGATGAACACAATGAAAGCCCACCATGTTTCATTTGGTTTTCCATTTTGCTACCATATGATAGTGACTGTCTCGTTGATAACATAAACAGGCAGCAGATGAGTACAGCAGAAAGTGATTTTTTAGAAACAAAAGTTATGGGTTAAGCTCTCTGCAAATCAATGTAATATAAGAATCTTAAAGAAATAAAATACAGAGTTCCAAAAGAAGCAACCACTCAATATTGAACATAGTATAAAATATTTTTTTCTGAATAGTCCTAAGTAATATTTTAGATCACCAGGCTATTTTCCAAAATATCTTAATAATTACCTTGGCTTATTCTTTAGGAGTCAGAAAAGAGGGAAAGAAGTCTAGCATTTATTGAACACTTACATTGTCTCATTTATTCCTCACGACACCCCTACAGGGGAAGAACTGTTATTTCCATTTTATGGATAAGAAAACTGAGGCTTGGAGTGCCTGAGTAGAACTTAGCCAAAGACCTCAAATAGATACGTTAGAGCTAGATTTGAAATTAGTTCTGTTTAAATCAAAACCGATACTTTTTTCCTTATACCACACTGCCTCTGGCATTAGGAGAATTTTTAATATCAGGAGAATAGAGGCAATGTTAAAAAGAAAACAGTCAATCTCGGTGACACATGTGCTCCTTCCTTCAGTCCCTGCAAAATGGGAGACTGAAGTGAAGCTGAGGTTTGATTTAGAGCCTTTGCTGTAGTGTTTCATTAGACAGGTGATTACAAAGCAGTACATTACATGGTTTCTAAGAAAAAGGATTTGAGGACTTGATAATGGAAGTAATTTTGCTCTAAAACATTTTGCAATAGATTAAAGAGATAATAGTGAGAAATAAAACATCTCTACACAAACATAATGGTCAGCACATATTACTGGCCTAGATTTTTCTTAGGGGGTTGCAAAAGATATAACTAGAATTCAAGGCCAGAGATAACTCTTTAATTACAGATGCCATACAAATTTGTTTCTAGCCACGTTTGCGAAATGCAATTGCCACTTCATTCATACCCCTCGAAGAGAGACGTTTTGAATGATTTGGTTGCTTTTCCTAAAGCAATGTTCTAAATTTATTGCTCCCAAGTTTAATGACCTTAAAAACAAAACTCCCAATGCTGCCTGAAATTCGTGAAAACTGGAATTAGACACTGTTACCTCAGGACTCATCCCCCATTTCCAGATTCCTTGCCTAAAACTCCATCATGTGGACTCTGGTCCAGCAAACGGACCTTAATAGCTATCTCCTAAACCCAAGTAATCCTTGAATTTGTTCATGCTGTTCTCCCTGCCTGAAATGTTCATTTCCCACTCCAACACTACCACCAGCACCAACTAAGAGATCCATAGATTATCTTCTGTCACTTGCAAGCAATAGAAAACCCACCTAACCATGAGTTAAACAATAAAGACCTTAAATATTCCAAAATTATACAAATGCAGAGGAACTCAGTTTCACATTTTGGTTAATTTTCTGTTATAACAATTTCCAAGGAGCCAATGTTTTCTTTCTTTCAATTGTATCATCACCAATCTGTTGGGATTTATTACATAACATAATAGTCAAGACCACAGCTGCTGGAGTTAGACTACTTGAGTGCAAAATCTACTTGTGCTTTGCAACCTTCAGAATGTACATAAGTTCTCTGAGCTTTAGTTTTTTCATCTCTAACATACAGATAAAAACAGTATCTAGGATTTAATGCCTAAATATATGTAAAGTGAGAATTTAATATTCTAATATGAAAAACTGTAGAAACCTTAAAATAGGATCTGGCACATAGCATTATATAAATATTTTCTATTCTTTTGTGCTTATGGGGAAATGTAGTCTTTCCTTCTCTCTCGCTTACTTTCTCCCTCCTTTCTCTCTGATAACCAGGGAGAAAAGATCTAGATTCTACAGAGTAGACACCACTTGCTGCTCACTGGCCGGGACTGTATCACATGCCTATGCCTAGCTGCAAGGAAAGCCGGAAAAGCGAGCCTTTGGTCTGTTTTGGGAGTCAGGGCTCTGCCAGGAAGGGAGTGAGGAAGAGTTAGAGTGGGGAGAGGAGGGGCTGTTGTATATTCAACCAAAGGTGGTTACCAAAATCACTCTTTATCCATCAAAAATTCACTAGTTCTTCAAGGCACCCTCTCAAACACTCCCCCTTCTAAGAGGCCTTTCCTGACTTCCAAACCAGGCATTATTTTTTCCTTTTTCAGAATACTCTAAAGAGTTGTGACAGTGTCAAAATTGATCATGTATTACGTTTTAAAAATATTTAACATCATAGAATTTACGGCCGAAAGAAGCTATAAACATAACCTAGTCCAACCAATCTTGTCATGACCAAATTACATCTACAACATATAAATCAATTAAAATAACCAAAAAGAGTTACCATTTGAGCATTTGTCCTGTGTGAGGTGTGATGATAGGTGATTTCTCTAAGCATGTTATTTACTCTGCACAATAATCCTATAACATTGGAGTTGCAATTAGACTTGCTCTAGAACATATTCCCAGCAAACCTTCTCTCCCTCACCCCCTTAAAAAAATGTAGCTATTGCACTATTCAATTTAATCCTCACAATAAAAACAAATCTATAAGCACACACATATAATTAAAAAGACTCAATATGGAAAAAATCATTTAAGCAAATAGAAACTTTAATAATTCTCTATCTAACTGTCACCTTTTCACTGGAGATTGATAGCCATTTTAAGAGAAAAGTGGTTGAATGCCCAGACATTTGCTTACAGACTTTTCTTTTATTTTTGCATTTAGTCCAGTTTAGCGACTGTCAAATTTTAGTGCGTAAGAGATACTAGATAGTTATATAGATACAAAACTGTGGATGCAGTATTTCATAAGTAATGGGATATTTTCAAGCATCATATTGATTATATGAGATTATCATCTTACCTTTTATTTTAGAAAGTAACTCAAGTCTAACTTGTGAATTCATTGTATTATTACCATTTTACAGATCAGAAAATGGTCTCAAAAGAGAGTAAGTTACTCGCCCAAGGACATACAGCTGGTAATTAGTTTAAGTGGGGAATTGTAACCCCTACTGATCTGACCTACAAGTCAAAGTAGCCAATAACTACACGGCCTGCTTATTCACCTCCACCTATAGTGTTAATTCCTTCAAGCGCAGAAATTATATCTTTGTGTTGCCCTGAGCACTTAGCCGAGTGTTTTAGGAATAAGAGATGATCGATGCATATTTGTTATAATGAGAACTCGGAAAATTAATCATAAAAGACTCTGAGAGTAGTCTTTGTTAACTTTCTGCCTCTCAAGTGCTCTAAGTCTCAGAGGAGAAACAGGAACTAAAGTTGACTAGAATTCCCAATGAGAGACCCGCCCCTGCCCCCCACACACCCTAATTCTGGCAGCACAAATAAAAGAGGTTATTACCTATGCCTTTTGAATTCTTAAATGGGTGTTTCCTCAAAAAATTAAAACCTAACCCGTGAACTAGTTTTACCCTCTCTGGCATTCTGCACCTTGTTTAATACTTAGTCCACAAACTTGAGTATGGAAAATAAACCACCTTTCTTTATTTTCTTAGAATCAACTTAAATCCAACTGTAAGCCTTCATGTCTCCAGGCAGCTGATAAATCTAATCTTGGTTATTATCTCAAAGGCTCTAAGCACACCCTCAACAAGGGTTATGACAATACTTGTGCAGCCCCAAAGTCAAGGTGTGTCCCTCCGGTCATTAGTCATCTGTCTCCACCTATTACTGCTGAGATTTCTATGCTTTGGCCTACATGGTCTCTTCAGGGCTGTGTTATCTAGAATCCAACTTCCCTAGATACGATGCTTAATCTTATGTGTCCACTTGGTTAGGCCACAGTACACAGATATTCAGTCAAAAGCATCTGGATGTTGCTGTGAAGGTATTTTTTTAAAAAAGAGATTATCATTTAAATCAGTAGACCTTGAGTAAAGCAGATTACTCTTTATAATTTGGGTGGACCTCACTCAATCAGTTGAAGGCACTAAGACAAAAACTGACCTCTCCTGAGGAAGAAAGAATTCTGCCTGCAGCCTAACTTTGGACTTGAGCTGCAACATTAACTCTTCCTGAGTTTTCCAGCCTTCTGGACTGCTTACCCTGCAGATTTTGAACTTGCCAGCCTCCACAATTGTGTATGCCCCTTTTTAAAATTAAATCTCTCTCTCCATATATGTATATATATGGAGATATATATATTATATATAATAAAGATATTCTAAATAACAATATATAAATATAAATGTTTATATTTACATATGTTTAATTTATATAAATATATAAAATATATATAAAGAAACAATAATAAATATATTATTTATACACACATCTTATTGGTTTTCTTTCTCTGGAGAACGCTGACTACTATACCACACTAGGTGTACCACACCACGCTACTCTGGAAGTGATCCTTAATATTTGATGATACTGTCAATCTTTCTTTCCTTTTGATTTCCCAGGATTCTCAGTCCTCAACTGATCAAATGACCAAGAAGCCAAGACTCCATTATTTACGTTCTTGCTCCCATGGAGAACTTTTGAAATAATTAGCCATTTCTAATGCTTACTTTCATTCCTCCATCCTTCCTTGCCTTTATTAGCTTAACATGCACTTTTAATTCATTCAGTTTGAAGAGATATAGGCAGACATCATTATCTCTTGCCCAAATTATCACGAGTGATTTAACTTATTTCTTTGCTTCAACATCTCCATTCTTCATAAAGCAGTCAACATGATCTTTTTAAAACATAAATCAGTTCACGTTATTCTTTTCCTTAAAATCTCCCAATGGCTTTTCTGTATTTGTGGTAAAATACAAGTTTATTGTAATCATGGCTATAGGGCCCCAGCTAATCAGGCCTTTGCTGCCTCTCCAAATTCATCTCATACACCACCCACTGCACATCAGCCACACTGGTCACATTTCCGTTGCTCAAACAAGCTCAGCTTTATAAGCTTTTGTGCAAATGGCATCTTAGG
The DNA here is from genome assembly GCF_041296235.1 of Equus asinus. Taxonomy (NCBI): domain Eukaryota; kingdom Metazoa; phylum Chordata; class Mammalia; order Perissodactyla; family Equidae; genus Equus; species Equus asinus. Next base: position 69,636,121 of record NC_091798.1, read on the forward strand.
CTTTTGGTAATTGTGATCAAAAAGGCTTGGGGTGTTCTTCCCCAAGATCTACTCTTGCTGGTTCTACTTTTCTGTAGCGGGCAGAGTGAAACAGTCCCCTCCTCAGACAGAACATCACTGCCTGCCTAGTCTAAGCCCAAACACCCATACCACTCCTTGCTATCTTTTCATACTGGTTTATTTTCTTCAGAACATTTTTTATTATCTTAAATTATCTTGTTTGTTTATTTGTTTACTTGTATGTTGCCTGTTTCTTCTGGTAGAATTTAAGTTATATGAGAGTTAAAATCATCTGCCTTGTTGATCCTGAATTTCTAGCGCCTGACATAATAATCACTTAGTAAATATTTGTTGAATGAACAAACCTAAAACACAGGACTGTCTATGTTTCAAAAACAAACAAACATTCTTGAAGTAGACACGCAGCAATCACCTACTGGAAACGGGACACAATTTAAAGGCTTGTCCTCAAGAATAAAGGAAAAGATGAGTTTCCAGACATACAGTACAAGGTGAGCTCTGGACTGGACTAGAGTAAAGTTGACAGCAGAACATTGACCAAAAGGCCAAGAGCTCATTAAATTCTCAGCCTGAAGACAGGATCAGCTGACAATTCTGGAGCAGGACTGAGCCACCAAGAAAATGTTAAGAAATCTTGGCAAAAAAGACAGCTGCTGAAGCAGAGATGAGCAAAGTTCATCACATAGATCAGGGTTCAGTAAACATTTTCTATGCAGACCCAGATAGTAAATATTTTAGACTTTATAGGCCATAAAATTTCTGTCACAACTAATCAACTGTGCTGTTTTAGCACAAAAGTGCATATAAACAATGTGTAAACAAATGAACATGACTGTGTACCAATAAAAAATTATTTATGGACACTGAAATTTGAATTTCCTATAATTTTTTTAATGTTTTATTTTGAGATAATTGTAGATTTGCTGAAACTTCAGCAATAATACAGATAGACCCTATATACCTGTAACCCTATTTTCCCAATGGTAACATCTTGTAAAACTATAGTACAATATAACAACCAGGGTATTGATATCCATCTAGTCAGATACAGAACATCTCCATCACCATAAAGAAGCCCCCATTGTCCTTTTATAGCCACATCCAACTTTTCTCCTCCCCTCTTCTTAACTCCTAGCAACCACTAATCTATTCTGAATTTCTACAATTGTGTCATTTCAAGAATGCTATACAAGTGGAATCATACAACTTTTGGGATTGGCTCTTTTTATTCAGCATAATTTTCTGGAGATTCATCCAAATTTTTTCATGCATCACATTTGTTCCTTTTTATTACTCAGTAATATTCCATGGTATGGTTACTATTCTATAGTTTTCTTTCTTTCCTTCCTTTGAACTGCCTTTGGTTTTAGTGTCAAGGTACTACTAGCTTCACAAACTGAATTAAAAAATGTTCCCCCTCTTCCGTTTCTGAATGAGATTGTGTAGAAATGGCATTAATTCTTTAAACTTTTGGTAGCATTCTCCAGTGAAAGCATCTGGACTTAGAGATTTTATTTCAGGAGTTTTTAAATTACAAATTTAATTTTCTTAACATTTATAGGGATATTCAAATGTTCTATTTCATATTGGGTGAGTCACAGAAGTTTGTGCTTTTTTTTTGTTTTTTTGAGGAAGATTAGCCCTGAGCTAACGTCTGTGCCCGTCTTCCTCTATTTTATATGTGGGACACCTGCCACAGCATGGCTTGACAAGCAGTGCATAGGTCCATGCCCGAGATCCAAACCCATAAACCCTGATCAGAACCAGCAGACCCAGGGCCGCCAAAGTGGAGCATGTGATCTTAACCCATATTCAATGGGACCGGCCCCAGTTTGTGCTTTTTGAGGAATGAAGAATCATCTAAGTTTTCAAATTCATGTGTATATAATTGTAGTATCCCTTCATTATCTTTTTGATATCTGAAGTGTCTGTAGTGATAGCCATATTTCACTCCTGAGAATGATAATGTTTTTTCTACTCTCTTTTTCTTTTGTCAGTCTTGCTAGAGGTCTGTCAATTTTATTGATCTTTTCAAAGAGCCAGCTTTTTGTTTCATCAATATTCTCTTTGTTTTTCTGTTTTCAATTTTCTTGATTTCTGCACTTATTTTTATTATTTCCTTTCTTCTTCTTGCTTTGGGTTTAATTTGGTCTTCTTACTCTAAGTTCTTGACATGGGATCTTTGATTATTGATTTAAGACTTTTCTGCTTATCTAATTTAAGCATGTAGTGTTACAAATGTCCTTCTCAGAGCTGCTTTAGCTGTGTTCCACAGATGTTTGTTGTATTTTAATATTAATTTAATTCAATGTTTTCTTTTTTAATTTCCCTTGATTCTTTCTTCTTGACCCATAAATTACCTAGAACTGTGTGTGTTTCCAAGTGTTTGGAGATTTTCCTGTTATCTTTCTGTTATTAATGTTTGGTTTGATTCTATTATGATTAAAAAACAAATTCTGTGTGATTTCAATCTTTCTAAATTTGTTGAGCTTTGCTGAGCCAGAAAGTGGTCTATCTTGGTACATATTCTGTGGACACTTGAAAAGAATGTGCATTCTGCTGTTGTTTGGTGTATTGTTCTATAAACGTTGGTTATATCTTATTGGTTGATAGTGTTGTTGAGTAATTTTATCCTTGCCAATTTTCTGTCTATTTTCTCTGTCAGTTGCTGATATGGGAGCTGTAATGGGTTAAATAGTGGCCTCAAAAAAGATATCTTCACCAAGAAGTGGTAAATTTGACCTTATTTGAAAAAAAGGGTCTTTGCAGATGTAATTAAATTGAGGATCTTGAGATGAGATCGTCCTGAATTTAGGATTGGCCCTAAATTCAATGACAGAGGTCCTTATTAGAGAAAGACAGGGAGAGATGTGAGACACAGAACAGAAGCCTATGTGAAAACAGGAGCGGAGATTGGAGTGGTACATGTATAACTTAACCAATCCCAAGAATTTCTGGCAACCAGTAGAAGCTAGGAGAGAGGCAGGGAACAGACTCTCCCTTAGAGCCTCCAGAGAAAAACAACAATTCAAACACCTTGATTTCAGACTTCCGGCTTCCAGCATTGAGAGAAGATAAATTTCTGTTTTAAACCACCAAGTGTGTAGCACTTTGTTATGGAATCCTTAGGAAACTAATGCAAGGGTGTTGAAGTCTCCGACTATAACTATGGATTGGTCTATTTCTTCTTTAAATTCAATCAGTTTCTGCTTCATATATTTTGTAGCTTTGTTGTTTGGTGCATACACATTTAGGATTGTAATATATCTGATACTAATGTACTAATGTTCACATGATCTATAAATATCAACCTAAATATTTTGTTATATTTGAAGTGAATTTTTGTAAACAATATAAAAATGGGACCAAGTTTTTTTAATCCACTGTGCAAATCTCTGTCTTCTAATTGCTATACCTAGACCATTTACATTTAATGTAATTATTGATGTGTTAGGCTTAAGTTTGTGATTTTGGGGAGATGGGGTTTCTGTTTGTTCATTCTTTTTCCTCTCTTACTATGGGTTACTTTAACATTGTTTTAAAATTCAATTTTGATTTTTCTATAGTGTTTCTCAGTATATCCTTTATATTGTTTTTTAAGTAGTAGTTCTATGTATTCCATTATATTTAAATAACTTACCACAGTCTACTGGTGTTAATATTTTAGCAGTTTGAGTGAAATTTTATCTCCCTTTTCTTCCATCTTCCCTCATTTATAATACAATTGCCTTAAGTATTTTCTATATGCACTTGTAGGACCATATCAGGCAGTTTTATAAAGTTAGCTTTAACCATCAAACACAATTTGGAAATCTAAGGAGGAGAAGGAAAACTCACAGTATTCAACCATGTTTTTGCTCTTGTCATGTTGTTTATTCCTTCCTGATGTTGCAAGTTCCCTTCTATTATTATTTCTTTCCTGTTTAGAGAGTTTTCTTTAGCCATTCTTTTAGAATGGGTCTGCTGGTGACAAATAATCCTAATTTTCTTTCATTTGAGAATGTCTTGATTTCTTCTTTATTTTGGAAGGATATTTTCACCAGATATAGAATTCTAGATTGATAGTCCTTTTCTTTTAGGATTTGAAAAGTGTGTGCTATTTCTTTCTGGCCTCCATGGTTTCTCAAGAGAAATATACCGTCATTTGAATTTTTGTCCCTATTATTAGGGAGTCATTTCTCTCTCATTGCTTTCAAGATTCTTTCTTTGCTTTTCATTTTCAGAAATTTGACTATAATATGTCAGTGTGGATTTCTTTGAGTTTGGAGTTTGAACAACTTCTTGACTGACTTTTAACACATTTAGGAAGTTTCCAGCCATTATTTCTTTGAACACTTTTTCAGCCCCACCCTCTTTTTCCTCTCTTTCTGAAGGGACTCCAAGGACATGAGTGTTAGATCTTTTGTTATAGTCTCACATGTCCCTGAGGCTCTTTTTCTTTTTTTCAATTTTACCTCTGTTGTTCAGATTGGGTAATTTTTATTGTTCTATCTTTGTTTACTGATTTTTTTCCTCTGATCCTTCTATTATGCTGTTGAGTCCTCCCATTGAGTTTTTATGTCAATTATTGTATTTTTTAGTCCTAAAATTTGCATTTGTTTCTTTATATCTTTTATTTCTTTGCTGAGAATTTTTATTTCATTGTTGAGAATTTTTTCATTTATTTCAACTGTGTAATTGATCATCAAAGCAATTTTATGAAGATTGCTTTAAAGTCTTTGTCAGATAATTCTAAGATTTTTGTCATCTTAGTATTGGTATCTATTGATTGTCTTTCTTCATTCAAATTGAGATTTTCAATTGGAAACTGGACATTTTCAGTACAATCACATGTCAACTTAAAGATGGAGATATGTTCCGAGAAACATATTGTTAGGCAATTTCATCATTGTGTGAACATCATGTGGTTTACTTATACAAACCTAGCCTAGTACACACCTAGGCTATATGGTATAGCCTATTGCTCCTAGGCTACAAACCTGTACAGCATGTTACCGTACTGAATACTGCAGTCAACTGTAACACAATGGTAAGTATTTGTATATCTAAACATATCTAAACATAGAAAAGGTACAGTAAAAATATGTATAAAAGATAAAAAATGGTACACCTATATAGGGCAGTTACCAAGAATGGAGCTTGAGGACTGGAAGTTGCTCTAGATGTGTCAGTGAGAGAGTGGTGAGTAAATTGGAAGGCCTAGGACATTACTGTACACTACTGTAGACTTTAGAAACACTGTTCTTAGGCTACACTAAATTTATTTTAAAAATTTTCTTGGGGCCGGCCCAATGGCACAGCAGTTAAGTGTGCACATTTTGCTTCTTGGCGGCCAGGGGTTCGCTGGTTCAGATCCCGGGTGCGGACATGGAACTGCTTGGCAAAAGCCATGCTGTGGTAGGCATCCCACGTATAAAGTAGAGGAAGATGGGCATGGATGTTAGCTCAGGGCCAGTCTTTCTCAGCAAAAGAAAAAAAAAGAGGAGGTTTGGCAGCAGTTAGCTCAGAGCTAATCTTCCTCAAAAAAAATTTTTTTCTTTCTTCAACAATAAATAACTTTAGCTTACTGTTATATTTTTATTTTATAAATTTTTAAATTTCTTTTTAACTTATTGACTGTTGTAGTAACATTTAGCTTAAAACACAAACGTTGTATAGCTGTGCAAAAGTATTTTCTTTCTACATATTCTTATTTTATAAGCTTTTATCAATTTTTAAAATTTTTAATTTTTTTTTTTACTTTTTAAACTTTTTTGTTAAAGAACTGAGACACAACCACACACATTATCCTAGGCCTACACAGGGTCAGGATCATAAATATAACTGTCTTCCACTTACACATCTTGTCCCACTTCAGGGGAAATAACACATATGGAGCTGTCATCTCCTATGATAACAATACTATGGTATTTGCTTGGTTTCTTGCTTTTTTAATCATAGCTTTGTTTGTAAGCAGATAATGCACCATGAACATTTCTCTCTACTAATGAAAACCTTTCAGAGTTGGGATCCATGTTTTCAAACTTTTTAAAGAGCTTGTTGAGGTCTGCAAAAACTTCTGCTAAACCCTTAACTGTGAATTTTCTTGCAGCTGCTTCTTCTTTTTCTTCTCCTACAGTGTCCTTTTCTCATGCCTCTTCTTCAACTATGTGTTCCTGTTCCAATTCCAACAACTCCTATTAGTCAATTCCCCAGGAACCACCTCTAGTGTCATCCTCTTCCACACCAAAGTTAAAGTTGTTTGCCATCTCAACCACAGCCTTGTTGATTTTTACAACCCCCTTATCCTTGGCAAATCCTTTGAAGTCATGGACAAACCTCTTGAGTGTCTTCTTCCAGATGTCATTCATACATTCCTTGGTGACATCACCTCAAGCCCAAGCAAAGGTCTTGATGCAGTCATAGATGTTGTAATTCTTCCAGAATGACACCAGTATTTTCCTCAACTGCAGCAATAGCCTGGGCAAAGGTTCTCCTCAGGTAGTAGGCCTTAAAAGCTGCTATAACCCCTTGATCCATGGGTTGGATCAAAGAGGTGGTATTTGGAGGGGAAAACACCTCTTTAATATTGTAATGAAGATCATCAGTAAAAGGAAGATGCCTGGGAGCTTCATTAACAATAAGTAAAATCTTTACACCTATATTATTCTCCAAACAGTACTTCTCCATTACTCTGGCACAGCAATTCAGGAGGACATCTTGGAAGAGCTGGGTGAGCCATGACTTCTTATTGCTCCTGTAGTACACTGGCAGTGTGTGCTTAATGATATGCTTGAAGGCCCTAGGGTTCTCACTATGCCAGCTCACAAGGAGTTTCAACTTGTAGCCTGAAACATTGCCCCCAAGAAAGACTGTTATCCTGTCCTTAAAAGCCTTGAAACCTGGCATTGACTTGGCCTCCTCATGAATGAAAGTCCTTTCAAGTATCTGTTTCCAGCATAAGGAGGCTTCATCCATATTGAATATCTTCTCTGTCAAGTAATTTTTCTCCACAATCAGCTTATCTTGAGTTTCCAAAAATTCTTCAGCTGCCTTCACATCAGCACTCACAGACTCACCACTCAACTTGACATTATGTAATGAATAACAATTCTTGAATCATTTAAACTACCCAGAGATAGCAGTAAATTTATCATAGTCAGATCCAGCCTTTTCTTTCAACATTGCAAACAAATTTTTGCTTTGGCTGTGATTTTGGCTGGGATATGCTTCTGTGTCTGGTCTTCAATCCAGGTCATTAGAAGTTTCTCCATGTCTGATATAGACCCTTCTCAAATTTTCGTTAGTCACATTGCCTTCAATGAAGCAGATCCTTTAACAGTTTCCATCACTTTGTTCTTATTCTTCAAGATCATAGCTATGGTGGAATGGGACATGACTGACTGGCAAGCAACAATAATCATCACTGATTTTCCAACTTTGCAGTCCTTAATCACTTTTAATTTTGTTTCCAGGTCAATCACTCAATGTGGTCTCTTATGAGCAATATTAGCAGTGGATTTTGTATGCTTAGGGGCTATGATGAACAAAACAACATGAGATTAAATCAAGCACAAGAGAAAATGATGCAATCAAAAAACTTAAGCACAAGGGGCTGGCCCTGTGGCCGAGTGGTTAAGTTCGCGTGCTCCGCTGCAGGCATTTCGTTAGTTCGAATCCTGGGCACGGACATGGTACTGCTCATCAAACCACGCTGAGGCAGCGTCCCACATGCCACAACTAGAAGGACCCACAACGAAGAATATACAACTATGTACCGGGGGGCTTTGGGGAGAAAAAGGAAAAATAAAAAAATCTTTAAAAACAACAAAACTTAAGCACGAGATACATGAGGCTTCTGCCAGAATAACACTGCATATTGTTTTACAGTAAACTTTTTTTTAATAAGTAGAAAGAGGACACTCTAAAATAATGATAAATAGTATAGTAAATTCATAAACCAGTAACATAGTTATCACTATCAAGTATTATGTACTGTACGTAATTGTATGCGCTATACTTTTATAAAACTGGCAGCACACTAGGTTTTTTTACACCAGTATCACCACAAACACAAGTAATGCATGGCACTATGATGTTACAATGGCTGTGACATCACTAGGCAATAGGAATTCTTCAGCTCCGTTATAATCTCATGGGAACACTGTCTTATACACAGTCCACTGTTGACCAAAACGTCATTATGTGGTGCTTGACTATATTATGTTATGAAATTCTGGATGCTATTTAAACCTTATATTTTTAGCTGGTCTTTTCCTGACAATGCTCCAGCAAAGGCAGTGGGGCACTACCACCTCATTACTGTGAGGTGATGGTAGAAGTCCAGGTTCTCCACTTGACATCCACTGACACTTGAGGGCAGGAGGGCCTCCTTCATACTGCTGGCAGAGGTGGGAGTTCTAGCTCCCTACTAGGCATCCACCAACACTACACTGGCTGGGAGGAGCAGGAGTGCTTCCACTGACACCATGAGTTGGTGGGGTAACCTCGTTACACCTGGGCACTGCTGTAAGTCCAGAATCTCCACTAAGCCTCGCCTGACACCACCCCAGTGGAAAGGAGAAGGATCACCTCATTATTACTGGCTAAGCATGCAGTCCCCACATAGTCTCCACAGATGCTAGAGGGATGGAAGTGGGGACCCACCACTGCCAGGCAGGGATGAAGCTCCTGGCTCCCTATTCAACCTTCTCTGACACCACCCAAGAAGGGAGGTTGGGGTGCCTCATTACAGACTAGCAAGGGTTCCCTACTTGGCCTTTGACGGCGGGGTTGAGAATTGGACTAGAGTTTTTTTCTGTGACATTGGCTGGAGTACAGTAATTATTGTCTAAAAGTTTTCTGTCTTGCTAGGCTGCCCCTTTCCTGGTGTTCCAGCTAGAGAGATCAGGGTTTTGTTGGTGGTGGTGCCTGACCATTGACACTTTCAGGCTCCTGGCCCCTTCAGCTACAAGTTTAGGCTATATGATACAAAAAGATAACTAAAGAAACTCATCACAGTTTTGTTTCTTGGGTCCTGATGGCCATAGTTGGTCTGCCTTTTTCTCTCTACCTTTGAGAGTCTGTTTGTTTTAAACGTAATGTTTTTTAGATATATTTAGCAGGGGGAATACTTAAAAGCCCATTTACTCCATCTTCCTTGAAGTAGAAGTCTCCCAATTCCATATAATTTTTGACATGAAATATTATTCATCTTTTGATTTCTTTTATACCATTAAAAAGTGTAAAACCCTTCTTACTGGACAGGCCATACAAAAACAGGTGGTGAACTGAATTTGACTCATGGGCCATCATTTGCCAACCTCTAAAATAGATCAAGATTTTGAAATGATGACTTCTTTTTCTGCCTAGACACAACAGCCTGCTCATAAAAAGGGTAAGGTAGACATTGGAAAGTAAAACATAGCTTTTCTCTTTTCTAGTATCTGGGAACTTGAGAAGAGGAAATACTGGTTGGGAGAATGCAGGAGTAGGATCAGAGTAAAATTATTAAAGATCCTAAGTGTCCTAAGAGACTTCATGGTCCCTCAGATGTAACACCAAATAAAAACAATACTGTCATAAAATGTGTAAGAAATTCCAACAAAAATTCTGATTCTTCTAATTACGACTACTTTTACATTTATTTGTGAAATATCCATGACTTCAAATAAAATTTTGAATGGTTTCCCTTCTTTGTTTTTGCTCTAATCATATCTCTAATCTGCTTGCTAATCCAACTTGACAAATTAAATACATAAGTGCAGTAATTTCCCCTTATATACAGACATTAATTGTATTAAGGAAGCATCAGAACACAGTCAAGCAAATCACAGTCCAAATAGTAAGACGTGAAACAAAGTCATAGATAGGAGAGAGAGCTTGAAAATACCTAATAATAACTGTCAAGACAAAAATGAAAAGAAGATTAAATATCTGGGAAGCTGAAAAAATAACCGGCAAAGTAACAGTTCCAAGAACCCAAGATAAAATTGACTTTAGAGAAGAAATTCAGACAGAGTCTTACAAGGGGAAAGTCACACAGCTGCAAAATATTTCCAGTGAAGTGTGGGCAGGGGATGGGGTGGGGGAAGACAATGTTGAACTCATAAGGCAAATGAGTGCACTGCCACATCCTATTGTTCAGCTGAGCCAAACTGAAAATTCATGCAAAGTGCAGAGTTAGTATACATAATTTTATTCTAGAGCTTTCTTCCTTGAATTGCTATTAAATGTTAAATAAACTGAGACATGAGAATTTACTAAAGTCATTATGATTCCATTACCTCTGGCATGCAGATCTGTACCCATCATGCCAGACGCTCTTTGCACTGAATTCTGTTTAAAGTTTCTTTTCTGACTTTTTATTTATTTAGTTTACACAACTTCAGCAAGAAACACCCAGTGTCATCTGAAAGGACACATATTGCAAGAAACTAATTTCTTCCCTTACTGGAGCTATATGATGTGTGACTTCCCATTGAGTACAATTGCCAACAAGGCACGGGTGCACTGCATGAGGAGGTAAAAATGTGATTATAGAAAAGAGATGTTGTGATTTTGTCCCTGTATCCATAATGTAATCAGTCCCAAATGAGTGCCTGCTTTTCTTTCTTATAGTAAACACCATGCCTGGGCAGCAAGAAAACCAAAAACTTTGCCATGTCCAGATTCCTAACTACTGTAAATGGATTTAAAACTAAGAAAAACTTCTTCCCCCTCCATGGATTATTTGGTTTACTAAGAAAATTGTCCTGGAAAACTCTCTTTCCAATATTTTTGTTATACTAGTTGAATAGGCAAAATCCAACATTGAATGAGTTTTCCTTTTTCTTAAATTTAACTAAATCAGCCATTTAACACTTCATTCTTTAAAGGATAGTTCAGAAAAAGTATAACTTCCCTTTGTTTTCAGTGACAAAATGTTTTAATTGAAAACGCTTATAAATTTGACTCAATAAAAGGGAAATTGAACTTACCAAAATTGAGTAAGGCAAGGCACCAAATATTATTACATCAGAGTCAAACATTATTAATTTGACAGTTACTGATTTTAACTTAGATGGGTGCAAATAACTTTTATATACAGGGTTATTCAGTGTAGGATTGTTTGTACCAGAGTAAGTATGGAAAAAATCTAAATATCCATTAATAGGGGGACTAAAACTGTGACATATCTATACATTGCATCCATAGTACAAGGACAACCAAAATCTATGTACTAATATGAAATAATAATCTCTGATATATATGACTGCAATATTCTACTATTCATTTAAAAAAATAAACAAGGATGCGTATGTGTGTATGTACTTATTTATATATGCATACAATGTTTCTGTAAGGCTATAAGTAAAGGGAAAACTTTATTTATTATATTGCCTGTATAGAGAAAAATTAGGTGGCTGAGAAACATTGGTTTAAGGGAAACTTTTGCTATCTATCATTTTACAGTTTTTGAATGTTTGAGTTGTATAAACAGTTACCTATTCAAAAATATATTGTTTTAAATTTTAAAATTTTAGAAATAGTAACTGAGTTGCTAGTATGTTAAAATGTGATCAAAGCAATCAATAACTGTATTGTACTCCATCGATAGATCATCACTAATTTGGGACTGAATGCATAATGCATCACACTTATATTGAACCAATTAAAACCTCAAGAGATAAACATGATCAGGTTCAGTTAACCCAGATGAGCCCCTAACTCTGAAGTCTATTCAACAGAACTGATTTTGCTTGTGGGAAAAATAGGCAGATAAAGATGCATTATGATGTGGGAAACATGATTTATATCAAAAAGACCAAATTTACCTCTTCTACTGTTAGGTCACACTTTCTGAAATTCTTCCTATTGGTACAACAAAGGAAGGACTATTTGGGGAGATGTTTACAACATATTGGCTAGTTTATACAATTACATAAATTAGATCATATAATTTAACTCAATCTATTCTAGCTAGGTTCAGGGAACCAAAGGAACATAACACAGCAAAGTTTTATTCTTGCATGAAGGAAAGTTTTGGAGCCATCTGGAGTCTTTGCCAGATCTACTAAATACAAGACATTAACACTCCCAGTACCTGGTTACTAAATTGTTAAACATTCAAAAGGCATGATTTAAGTAGAAGTGAGGAGCCTTAAAGAAAACTCGGTTTAATTTTAAATTTTGTGTAAAATAGTCTCACTTGGACTACTTCTGAGCAGTGGAAATAGAAATTTCCTTAAATACAGGCAAGCGCCCATTTACACCTAGAATTAAGAAATTCAAAGTAGTCTCTGATTGAATAGTTGTTTGTATTATTAAAGATCACAATATCCCAAAAGTGCTTTACTTCTTAGAAAACATTTCCTTAAATTGGTACCAAAAGAAGCCAAATTAAAAAATAATCAATAATAGCAAAGGCAAACAGTAATTAAAACCCACGATGCCACAATAAAATTATAAGCACGCTCATAGAGTGAGACTAAGGTTAGTTACTATCTGTATATTTAAATTTTTCCTGTGTATACTCCTCTCCTAGATATTTTCTCTTCCATTAGAACTTGTTTGTGTGGGAAACAGTCCCCAAAACACTTTAAGTGGGGATTTTACAATGACTCTTAAGTGTACACATTAAGTCTGAGGGAAGGATGCCAGTTTCAGATGGCAATATTTTTTTAAGTACCAGTAATAAAGTTATAAAAAAGCACTTGCTTTAGGCAAAATTATTCCAAATGGTTGGCCAAATAAAAGTGACCGCAGGTGCCACAAAATTTTTAACATTGGAAATATTTTTTAAAATTTAATCTGCTCCTTAGGTATTTTGAAAATACATCTTCTTTCCAAGAAAGAAAAAGAAAAGAATGGCCCAGAGAGAAAAATTAGGTCATGGGATCAATAGTAACCACAAATCTGTTTATATGAATATGAGAAAAGTTTAGAAATAAGTATTATCATCAAAGTTAGGAAAAGTTCAGTAATTAGAAACACCATTTCTAAATTACCCAAGGTTATTTTAGAGTCCCATAAGTACAGGGCTTTCTCTCTTATAATAAAATAGTTATAAAAATTAACCAAATAAACTTTTCCCAAGAAAGATGGTATTAAACATATTGTTCAACATTGAAACAAAGCAAATAGCCAGGCTAAATCTATCTAGTGCACAAAACTTTTCAATTCCAGAATGATGAAATTAAAAGCAAGAGAAAAACTGAAAAGATCTTTAAAAACAATTTAAAAGACAAAAGCAACATTACAAGAGAAAACTGCAATTTCTTCATATTTGATTTTTGGTTTGAAAAAATAGTAAAGGGAGGAGGCAGAGCAAAATGGCGGGGTGAGCTGACCCGGGACTCTCTCCCCTCCAAAGTACAATAAAGGACTGAAAAAAACCCTGAATTTCAGCTAATGAACCTAATGCCAGGACTCAGAGACCTACAGTATCAAAAGACAGAGGAAGGAGCCCCTGCTGCTCACCTCGCAGGAGCTGGAAGGGGGTAGGAGAGAACATCGCTCCATCCCCTGGAAACCGGGATTGCCGCGCCAGTCCGGGAAGGAGCGGGGGAGGGGCCGAGTGACCAGGGGATCATCTAGGACTCCCGCCGCTGCTATAGTGGAAACCCGCTGATGGGGGAAAGCTTCCATGAGCAGGGACCCCATAAACACAGGGCCCCGGGAGACCAGAGAACAGAACTGATTGAATCCAGATTGGTGCGTGAGAGAAACAGCCCCTGGCCCCGCCCCGGCAAAGCGCACTGGGTGTCGCCATCTTGCCCGAAGGCGGAGAGCTCAGAACGCGGGGCACTCGACCCCCATCTAGTGGCAACAGACTGTAACTGCAACCAAATTCTACCACCTTGCAAAAAAATCGCTCCTCTACCATCTAGCAATTTACAAAAGCCCCAGACCAGAAGGAAAACAATAAAAACATAGAATTAAGTCCTGAGGACTTGGAATAGGTAAACTGAATGAAAATGAGTTCAGAGCAGCTATAATAAAAAAACTCAATGAGGTAGAGAGAAAGATAGAGAAACAAGCCAAGTTCTAGAGTTACTTCACAAAAGAGATTGAAATTATAAAGAAGAATCAAACAGAATTACTAGAGGTGAAAAACGCAATGTACCAGATAAAACAGAATATGGATTCCCTGAATGCCCGGGCAGACTCCATAGAAGAGCAAATTAGCATAGTCAAAGATAGACAGGCTGAATGGCTCCAGACAGAGGAAGAAAGAGAACTAAGGATTAAAAGGAATGAGGAAAGCATTAGAGAGCTATCAGATTCAATGAGGAGAAAGAATTTAAGGATCATAGGAATTTCCAAGAACATGGAAAAGGAAAATGGAGCAGAATGTGTGCTTAATGAAATTATAGAAGAGAACTTGCCAAATCCAGGGATTGAGGGAGAAATGTGTGTAGAGGAAGATTTCAGATCTCCTAGATTTGTCAATGTAAAAAGACCTATTGCAAGGCTTATAGTACTACAAATGGCAAAAATGAATGACAAAGAAAGAATACTCAAGGCTGTAAGACAAAAGAGAATTACCTACAAAGGAACTCCTATCAGACTTTCAGTGGATTTCTCTGCAGCAAGCTTACAAGCTAGGAGAGAATGGAGTGACATATTCAAAGCTTTAAAAGATAAAAATCTTCAGCCAAGAATACTCTATCCAGCAAGAATATCCTTCAGATATGAGGGAGAAATTAAATCTTTTCCAGACAAACAAAAGTTAAGGGAATTTGTAACCAAAAGTCCTCCACTATAAGAAATCCTCAAGAAGGCTCTCATACCTGAAAAAAGAAAAAAGGGAGAAAGGGGTCACAAACAACAGAGTAGGGAGACAGATAAATAGAACCAGAATAGGATAGCAAATATTCAACTACAGCATTAGGATAAAGGTAAGGAAACTACCAAAGCAAAGACAATCTTACCACTCTAACTACAAACTCATAACACAAGTTGGAACAAGAAGTGAAAATAATAATTTAGGAGGGGAAGAGCAAAGGGACTAAATTAGTCTAGGCCAAGTAAGCAAGAGACCACCAGAGAATACACTATATTATACACGAGATTCTAAATACAAACTTCAGGGTAGACACTAAACTGAAAAACAGAACAAAGACACAAAATATAAATAAGCAAAAATCTAAGAAACCCAGCATAAGGAATTGCAGTATCAAATGGATAGGATAAAGCACACAGGAAGAGAAAAGCAGGAAAGCCAGATAATGAGCAACAGATTGACACCTTTAAGTCCACATGCATCAATAATCACTCTCAATGTAAATGGATTGAACTCCCGAATAAAAAGACACAGAGTGGCAAAATGGATTAAAGAACAAGATCCAACAATTTGTTGCTTCCAGGAAACACACCTCAGCCCCAAGGACAAACACAGGCTCAGAGTGAAGGGGTGGAGGACAATTCTTCAAGCTAATAGTAAGGGAAAAAAAGCAGGTGTTGCAATTCTTATATCAGACAAAGTGGATTTCAAAATAAGACAGGTAAAGAGAGACACACAGGGACAATATATAATGATCAAAGGGACACTTCATCAAGAAGAAATAACACATAAATATCTATGCACCCAACACAGGAGCACCAAGGTTCATAAAGCAACTATTAACAGACCTAAAAGAAGATATTAAAAACAACACAGTAATAGTAGGGGACCTCAACACCCAACTCACATCAAAGGACAGATCATCCAGACAGAAAATCAACAAGGAAATAGTGGAGCTAAATGAAAAACTAAAACAATTGGACTTAATAGACATATACAGACCACTTCATCCTAAAACAGCAGATTACACGTTCTTCTCAAGTGCACATGGCACATTCTCAAGGATAGACCATATGTTGGGAAACAAGGCAAGCCTCTACAAATTTAAAAATATTGAAATAATAACAAGCATCTTCTCCGATCACAATGCTATAAGGCTAGAAATTAATTACAAGAAAAAAGCTGAGAAAGGCATAAAGATGTGGAGACTAAACAATACACTACTGAACAGCAATGGATCATTGAAGAAATTAAAGAAGAAATCAAAAAATACCTGGAAACCAATGAAAATGATAACATGCCATACCAACTCATATGGGATACAGCAAAAGCTGTATTAAGGGGAAAATTCATTGCAATACAGGCACATCTTAACAAACAAGAAAAATCCCAACTAAGCAATATTAAACAACACCTAACTGAACTAGAGAAAGAACAAATAAAGCCCAAAGTCAGCAGAAGGAGAGAAATAATAAAAATCAGAGCAGAAATAAATACTATTGCAACGAAACAAGGCGGTAGAAAGGATCAATGAAACAAAGAGCTGGTTCTTTGAGAAGATAAATAAAATTGACAAAACCCTAGCCAGACTTACAAAGAAGAAAAGGGAGAAAGCTCAAATAAACAAAATCAGAAATGAAAGAGGAGAAATAACAACAGACTCTGCAGAAATACAATGGATTATAAGAGAATACTACGAAAAACTATATGCCAACAGAATGGATAACCTAGAGGAAATGGATAAATTCTTGGACTCCTACAATCTTCCAAAGCTCACTCAAGAAGAAGCAGACAATTTGAACAGACCAATCACAAGGAAAGAGATTGAAACAGCAATCAAAAACATCCCAGAGAATAAAACCCCAGGACCAGATGGCTTCCCTGGGGAATTCTACCAAACTTTCAGAGAGGATTTAATACCTATCCTTTTCAAGCTATTCCAAAAAATTAGGGAGGATGGAACACTTCCTAACACATTCTATGAGGCCAACATCACACTGATACAAAAGCCTGACAAGGACACCACAAAAAAAGAGAACTACAGGCCAATATCACTGATGAACATAGATGCAAAAATTCTAAACAAAATTTTGGCAACCAGAATTCAGCAATTCATCAAAAGGATCATACATCATGATCAAGTGGGATTGATACCAGGGACACAGGGATGGTTCAACATCCACAAATCAATCAATGTGATACAGCACATCAACAACTTGAGGAATAAAAACCACATGATCATCTCAATAGATGCAGAGAAAGCATTTGACAAGACCCAACAACCATTTATGGTAAAAACTCTGAACAAAATGGGCATAGAAGGGAACTACCTCAACATAATAAAGGCCATATATGACAAACCCACAGCCAACATCATACTCAATGGGCAAAAACTGAGTGCCATCTCTCTGAAAACAGGAACAAGACAAGGATGCCCTCTATCACCACTCTTATTTAACATAGTACTGGAGGTCCTGGCCAGAGCAATCAGGCAAGAAAAAGGAATAAAAGGAATCCAAACAGGGAGGGAAGAAGTGAAACTCTCGCTGTTTGCAGACGATATGATCTTATATATAGAAAACCCCAAAGAATCCATTGGAAAACTGTTAGAAGTAATCAACAACTACAGCAAAGTTGCAGGGTATAAAATCAATTTGCATAAATCAGTAGCATTTCTATACTCTAATAACGAACTAACAGAAAAAGAACTCAAGAACACAATACCATTCACAATCGCAACAAAAAGAATAAAATACCTCAGGGTAAATTTAACTAAGGAAGTGAAGGACCTATATAATGAAAATTACAAGGCCTTTCTGAGAGAATTGGATGACGACATAAGGAGATGGGAAGACAGTCCATGTACATGGATTGGAAGAATAAACATAGTTAAAATGTCCATTCTACCTAAAGCAATCTACAGATTCAAAGCTATCCCAATCAGAATCCCAATGACATTCTTTACAGAATTAGAACAAAGAATCCTAAAATTCATATGGGGCAACAAAAGACCCCGAATTGCTAAAGCAATCCTGAGAAAAAAGAACAAAATAGGAGGCATCACAATCCCTGACTTCAAAACATACTACAAAGCTACAGTAATCAAAACAGCATGGTACTGGTACAAAAACCGGTGCACAGATCAATGGAACAGAATTGAAAGCCCAGAAATAAAACCACACATCTATGGACAGCTTATCATCCACAAAGGAGCTGAGGGCATACAATGGAGAAAAGAAAGTCTTTTCAACAAATGGTGCTGGAAAAACTGGAAAGCCAGATGTAAAAGAATGAAAATTGACCATCTTTTTCACCATTCACCAAAATAAACTCAAAATGGATCAAAGACCTAAGGGTGAGACCTGAAACCATAAGGCTTCTAGAAGAAAACATAGGCAGTACACTCTTTGGCATCAGTATTAAAAGGACCTTTTCAGACACCATGTCTTCTCAGAGAAGGGAAACAATAGAAAGAATAAACAAATGGGACTTCATCAGACTAAAGAGCTTCTTCAAGGCAAATGAAAACAGGATTGAAACAAACAAAAAACAACCCACTAACTGGGAAAAAATATTTGCAAGTCATATATCTGACAAAGGCTTAATATCCATAATATATAAAGAACTCTCACAACTCAACAACAAAAAATCAAACAACCCGATCAAAAAATGGGCTGGAGACATGAACAGACATTTCTCCAAAGAAGATATATGGATGGCCAATAGGCACATGAAAAGATGCTCATCATCGCTGATCATCAGGGAAATGCAAATCAAAACTACACTAAGATATCACCTTACATCCATTAGAATGACAAAAATATCTAAATCTAATAGCAACAAATGTTGGAGAGGTTGTGGAGAGAATGGAACCCTCATACACTGCTGGTGGGAATGCAAACTGGTGCAGCCACTATGGAAAACAGTATGGAGATTCCTCAAAAAATTAAAAATAGAACTACCATATGATCCAGCCATTCCACTACTGGGTATCTATCCAAAGAGCTAGAAGTCAGCAATTCCAAAAGTCCTATGCACCCCAATGTTCATTGCAGCATTATTTACAATAGCCAAGAAATGGAAGCAACCTAAGTGCCCATCAACAGATGAATGGATAAAGAAGATGTGGTATATATATACAATGGAATACTACTCAGCTGCAAAACAGAACAAAATCATCCCATTTGCAACAACATGGATGGACCTTGAGGGAATTTTGTTAAGTGAAATAAGCCAGTTAGAGAAGGATAATCTCTGTATGACCCCACTCATATGAGGAATTTAAAAATGTGGACAAAGAGAACAGATTAGTTGCTACCAGGGGAAAGGTGGGGTGTGGGGTGGGCACAAAGGGTGAAATGGTGCACCTACAACAAGAATGACAAACATTAATGTACAACAGAAATCACACAAGATTGTAACCTATCATTAACTCAATTAAGAAAAAGAAAAAATAGTAAAGGAAGTACTATAGACAATTCATTCTGAACCTGGTAATACTTTGTGTATCATAAAATTTTACTCAGAAATTAATTTAAATGGACATCCATAGAAATATTATAACAGAATAAAAACTTGAGGGCTACAAACAAAGGTAAGTAATAGCGAAAGTAGAGCCCACTGGAGAAGTGATTGAAGGACTGAGAACAAATCTGTCTCATTTGACACCATCAGTAATGGTTTGGAAGAAAGACTATGAAATTTTCAGTTCATAATAAATTGGACGACGTTACAAATTTCAGTAAGGACAGAGAAGCTGGACAAATGGACCCAACTGAAAATAAATATGGGCAAGAAATAAAACTAGATTCAGTTTAGGAAAATTGAAGTTAATATTGTACATTATCAGAAACATAGATCATCAGTGGGAAACATAGGAAAAAAACATCAAGTTGAACTATGAGAATTAGATAAAAATTTGAGATGATAGCAAGATGCGCCTAATCAGAGGCAGGGATAGTCTCAAATTCACAGCCCAGAATTTCTGGAGAATATACTTTTTCAATTAAAAGAATTTCTTATGTGCATACTGACTCCTGTTTGTCAAACTAAAGGAAGGACTGAAGTGATGAATACTTTTTTTTTTTGTCTGAGATGTCATAAAATTGAATTACACTTGTAGTCCTATATCTGCTTTATAAATCACTATATTAAAGCGTTAAATTGCTTTTTTTTCTAGATATAGATGTTATGCTTTTGAAAGGAGGGAAGGCAAGAATGAAGGAAAGATGGAAGGAAGAGAGGAAGAAAGAAAAGTTAGGAAACTGGAAAAAAAGAAAACTACTTGATACCCCTCAAATGACCATTTCCTTGACTAAATGTTTCTTTTTATCTTCTACTTCCTCAAACACCTCTAGGTGGTACCTAGAGATGTTTTTCTGATCAGACAGAAAATTCTCATTTAGAATCTCCATACAAGTTTTCATGACCCAAACAAATAATTAGGGTTATCACAAAGTCAAATGAGTAAAATAAAGACGAGAAGAAGAGATAGGACATGGTTGAGTACATTCTATATGTCAGACAGGTTGAGTATGTTATCAAGTTTAATTTTCACAATGACACTAAAAGGTAACTCATTTAAAAGAGGTCACTGAAAAATAAAGAGAAGAAACTAGCCAAAGGTCAAAGAACTAGTAAGTGGCAGAAAATTAATTAAAAGCCAAGTCTGTCTCACTCCAAACCTTTCAACTGTACCACATGTTCCCAAACTGTATTAAGCATCTTAAAATAAAAAACATACTCAAATCTATCATTGGGCCAGCAGTCAAATGAAATAGAGGAAGGAGAATAAAATTAAGGAGGAGGAGGAGAAGGTAGAGGAGGAGAAGGAGAAAAAGAGGAGGAAGAAAAGCCGCCGTGGTCCTTGCCCCCTAGTTTCTTAAAATCCTACTGAGGAATGACATAACCACGGTTTAGAGGTGTGATATGTAAATATAACGTCTCCCATATTTTACAGAAAAGATTTCTCAGCGTAAATTCTGACAGAGAAGTTTTCCTGGGGAAAAAAACCCTCCATACAGATAAGATTTGGATAAGAAAATCAGGGAGGGAAGAATTCCAAGAAGAGAAGCAGTATAATTTCTAGAATGAAATGACGAGCAGCATAGAGGAAGGATCGTCAGTTCCAAGTGTTTTCTGGAGCCTCCATCTGTTCACATCCCCAAGTAAACTTTCACTTTCTAACATCTTTTTATACTCTAATCAGCTTAGTTATCCTCTTATTTATTAATTTTGGTTTATTTACTAGACTTTAAAATTCACAGGGGTCGGCAATATTTAATTTTTGAGATGAAATCATGACATAATCTAAAATCGTTCAAGTGAGACTGAATGTTTCATTTGACCAACTATTCCTAAACAGCTGACATTACTTGTTGCATTTTAAATTCCCATCCTTAAATTCATCCTGATTGAGCAATGATCTACTTTTTGTGGTGATAGTTCTTTCTCATAAGTGTCCATGTTATTTATTTCCTCAACAGAGAGTCTGTAAGGGACCCACCATCAGGGGGTGGTTTCTAACTGGGACTTATGGTGAAAATACCTCTAAGTTCTCCAAAAATTACACTATCAAGGTCAAAACCCATTGATATTTTGTGCCCAAACAATAGTTGCGCTATTGAACAATAGTGTTGAACTAAATAGCTTAGTTCAGCATTAGGAATAAAGCAAAACTATTACACAGACTCTTACTGACCTATGTTAGCTCACATTACTCTCCAAAAGGACAATATCCTTCTCCTTAGAAATCAGTTTTCACCGTCCACCTTTTCTTGTTTCTTTGGAAGACAGAAAATATCTATTTATCCAGATCTAAATTATCAGAAGAGGTCAACAAGTACACCATGAAAAGCTAAATTTATCATAAGACAACATTTTTATAAATTTCAAGAATGCAGTTTGGTCTCCCATTTTTATAGCTTCTTCAAAGATCAATGAATCACAGTTGAGGGCAATCTCATTGTCGACGAATGTTCCTAACGGCATAGATGAGACTGTGCTTGGTGAAATTCTAGACATTGAAGCAGTCATCCATGTATATTCTTCAGGTTGACTTCCACCAGGGAAAGCAAGCCACTGAGAGTCCATGGCAATGCTCCAAACCATGATGAACCAAAGCAATTTCATTTTCGTTGACCATTGCTTCAGGTCATTGTAATTTAATGAGTGGTAATCCTATTTAAAAATATGTTGCAGGCAGCAAGGGGCCTGCTGGGAGAAAGTGGCTACGCATGAACAGATCAATATGCATTGTGTGCTTTCAACCATTCAATAATCGATTCACCCTTGTTATAAAAAAATAAATGCCAAAGTCCCCAAAGTTAATTTCTGAAGAAAGCGTTTACAAGGCTATCAGATTATTAAAAGTTTCCATGGGTTATCTTCTGTTTATTTATTTGTTAGTGAAATCTCTGTGCTGCATCTCACAATATCCCATTCAAAAACTGTAAGGGAATCCTAAAAGTAAATTCCAGCAGGAATATTGGCAGCATTTCCTTACTATCACCAAAGTGCTCAAGGCTTATTTGGACTAAAAGCATTTTACAGACTCATCTCTTTTTTTCCCCTCTAGTCTTACTTTTAAATATACCAGCTGCATTTAATAAGCTATCAAATAAGGCTTTCAGCAGGCTTAACTATAAGATGTCAGATCTTCTGCTTCATGTGTTATTCAGTAATTTTCAATTTCTCAAATTTGTGCATTAAAAGAAGATAACATATTCTTTAGACTAGTCAGAATTTTTAAAAGTCTTAGTTATATGCTGTGGGCTTTCAACATTTCCCTGTTGCCATAGAAATGGGTTTATGAAGGACTGAATCTGTGTAACATAATCACAAACATTAAATTGGCATATAAAAGCATTCCAGCCTAGCATCTCTACTGTCTATGCTAATGGTTTCACTGCTTTTATAACAGTATCTTGCCAGGCTGTAATTCACTCAGGAAGCCTTAAACACTATCTTTCATCAAACTGGATTTCAGAGGAGTGTCTTATACGTTGTGTACCACTTTTCTGTTAGCTAGCTGAGCTCTCAGCACATCATAGTGCCACATCAATGAGTTCTGTGGATTAGAAACCAAAGCAGAGAACTATACACATCAGAGCACCAAAGGCGGTGCATGAGTCTTACTCATTTGACTTCAATTAGTAGGATAATGTGAGTGGTAAATGAGATTCATTTCCCTGGATCCTAATCACATTGTCATTTAAAAGAAATTGATTAAAAGTTCACTTCAGTGAGTAAATATACTTGGTCACCTAAATTCTAAACTTGATTCCCTCAAATATTTTTCTCTCTAAGAAGGTTACTCATAATTTTAAAAGACATGGCACTTTTATATAAAGCTGAACATGTTTAGGGTTTCACCCGATTAATTACAAACCCACTCTGCCATTAAACTAGTCCAAAAAAACTCGAGCTAGTCACCTAGGTAGTTTTAGAAAAGTAATATTCTTGCATTTGTTCATCTGCTATAAAGTTCAATCGGGATTCCCAACCCTTCTATTTTAATGGCTCAAAACTTTGATTTCAACTCCCTGTAGATCAAGAAAGCAGATGTTCTCTTCTGCTATCTACCTAACCAAAGTTAATTAAATTCTTTATTGTAACTAAAATTAGCAAGAATCTAAAATTAACAGCTACTTTAATTCTTCTGTGTGTCATCTTTCATTGTAATCTGCTTTTAGAATAGGCACTGTTCAGCAACTTCACACTTGTTTATGGAGAATAAGTTTCATCTGAGTTGATGTCACTGGTGTTACTTTTACTCTTACAAAGGTCAAGTCACTTCCACAGTCCTCAGTGGAAACACTCAACTCAACTCATCTTAACCAGGTAAAGAGAGTGCCCAGTACCATTTGTCAAAATAACTAAGTGTAACTGTTTTCCTCACACTTTGGTTGTAAAGCAAGGTCAAGAAAAATGAGACCTAGTGATGCTTTGTTGGTTTTGTAACCCAGCATCCATCCCCACTTTTTGTGGTAATTATGCCTGTGCTCTCATTCCATCTGGATCTAGTGAGGCTGTGTCTATCCCCACAAATGAAATGCATAACTTATGCTTAGCTAATTAGGATTTCCACTGCTCAACCACCGGATTGGTTCAGGGAGGGCACAAGATCCACATTAAACCAGTTATGGCAACAGAACTCAAACCTAGAAAGCAGGTTCTCGTTCTCCTGAAAGTGATTTTATGACAATATGAATTTGATGCTCCTGGAGGAATCAAGCCAACACAGTAGAAACAGAGCTAAAAGATGAAAGTCAAATTCTCATGATAATGTTTCAGCCAGTGAATTCATCTGTACCCTAGACTTTTCAGTAAGGTGAGCCAGTTTGCTTCAGCCAGATTGGCTCAGATTTTCTTTCAGTGAAATGGAAGAAACACATTTGGGCTTCACAATTGGAAAACAAAAGGTTCTTGAAATCTCTGGTACAGCTAGAGACATCACCTATCAGATACAAAACATCAGTTTTGATATAAGAAAGAGAAATAAAATGTCACAATATTTAATTTAAAAAAGAGAAAAGTAAAAAGAAAAAAAAGATGTCTATCAGAGCAATTTAACTGCCTTTCTTATTTTTCAGTCAATTCTTTTTTTTCCCCAGAATCTGAACACTTTCTGAAATATCAGTTACAAGTAACATAAACTTTATCTGATTACTGCATACACTTATTTATCATTAACCATGAGTCCACTATGTTCTCTGTCTAGGAATAAAGTGTTGGTGAGACATATCCCCAGAACTCAAGGAATTACATTCAAATAGGAGATAAGGCAAAGAATAACATAGAAGACATTCTATTCATGGTTTCTGATTGTTTTAAAATGAATTTGAATGGAATAAAACAAATTAAAAAAAAACAGTATCAGAGAATTTTAGAATTAACTAGCAAAGCAGATTCTCCCACATCTTTTGTTCCATTAGCAAGCCCTGATAATATAGTTAAGGCTGGGCAAAAGTAAGTTTCGTTTCATTTAGGCCAGTATACGGGTTACGTCTGTGAACTGCTTAGATCATTCATCGATTTCTCCCCCAACAATCTTATATCCAGGGTCATGTTCATGACTCATATTTTTATCAAAACCAAAAGTACAACATAAGGTCACAACTTGAATTAATATCAATTTTTTTAAATGTATAACAAAATGCCAACATTAGCATGAAGCAAGAAAAGTCACAATTTCAACCCATGTAAAACGTATCTCTCTTTCAGTACTAGCATGCCAGGAATCATGTAAAATGTCTCTTTAGAAATGTCTACTCAGATTATAATATTATAAATGATATAGGCAAACTTTTCTTAACCCAAAGTTCTTCTATTATCTTCCTACCCTTGAGAATAGTTTATTCCTTCTCCCTAAAAAATGTACTTACTTGTCTTAAATATGTGCATTTCACACATCAGCTATTTGCACTAATGAAGATGAAGTATAATATAATACTTAAGAGCTTTTAAATTCAGATAGATCTATTTCACTTTTCAAAGATGGGCAAATTAATTCACCTCTCTGAGGCTCAGTATCTTTATCCATGAAAAGAGCATAATAATAACTGACCTAATTGGTTGGGGAAAAAATGAAATATGCGAAATATGTAAAGCACTTAGCAAAGTACTCACATAGAGTAAGCCCCAATAAATGGTGGCTAAAAAGTAAACATACCAATCCACCGCACTACCTTAGAAGAGAGAAGCTTTAGCCTAAGAACTGAAAATCTTTTGTGTTATATGAATTATATGTCTGTGTTGGTTCCCTACTACCGCTGTAGAAAATAAACAGAAACATAATGGCTTCAAAGAGCACAAATTTATTATCTTTAAGTTCTGGAGGTCAGAAACCAAAAAAGGTCTCATAGGGCTAAAACCAGGACACTGAGTGGGGTGTATTCTTTTTGGAGGCTTTAGGGGAGAATCCATTTCCTTTCCTTCTCTAGCTTCTATAGGCTGCCTCCATTACTTGACTTACAGCCTCTTTCTCCATCTTTAAACCCAACAGCATAGCATTTTCAAATCTCTCTATAACTCTGAATCCCTTTCTGCTTCTTTCTT
Source organism: Equus asinus (assembly GCF_041296235.1). Lineage (NCBI taxonomy): Eukaryota > Metazoa > Chordata > Mammalia > Perissodactyla > Equidae > Equus > Equus asinus. The sequence continues at coordinate 69,661,946 of NC_091798.1, forward strand.
AAAGTTTAAAGGAGTCCTGTGATTACATCGGGCCCACTAGATAATCCAAGGTAATCTCTTTATTTTAAGGTTAACTGATTCTCAACTTTTACTCCCTCTGTACCCTTAATTCCTCCTTGCCATGTAACATGACATATTCAAAGTTTCCATGTATTAGGACACAGGCATCTCTGGCGAACCATTATTCTGTCTACCACAACATCTATTCTTAAATTTATACTTTGAATTGCAAAATGATAATTCCTAGAATTCACCTCAAGCCACTGTATTATTCATATTTCTCATTGGCCCAGAAAATACATCCACCCCGGACTCCTGCAGTAATTAAATTCAAAAGATCTAAATTATTCGTTATTCATAAGTTCACCCTCAGAGATGATTTGAAAACATAAAACTGCTGTAGAACACCAAGATTGCCAAAAACAATCTAATCACTTATAAAGTATAATTTGAGTCTATGTTCTAAAATGCCTTGGATCAAAGATCATAAAGTTGGAAGGAACCTTAAATTTCTTGTGCTTGAAATGTATTGTCTGTTTAAATTCTTTAATTTTGACTAGATCTTTGTAAGCTTTGCTTTTATGTATTAGTTCCCTGATGTTCTGCATAATGCACACCTAAAATGTATTTGGAATATAAAACTTGAAAGTCAAACAACAGACTTGTAGATAATAATAGCATGGATGTGTGGGGATGTGAGGACTAAAGGTGAGAAAAGAGAATCTCTTTGAGAAGAAATTCTCAAAGAAAATCTGTGAATCTATGGTTCTTGGTATTTTAGAAACGATTCAAATTATACTTTTAAATGATTTGAATACTTTTGGTAATCTTGGTGAACTAAATCATGCCCTTTTTTTTTTTTTTTTGGTTTGGAATCATCTGGGAAAGTAAACAATGAATGATGAGTGATTTTGGTCTTTTGCAATAAATCTAACATAGGCATCCAGGGTTGAGGCATTTTATGGATCAGTGCACAATATTAATAAAATTCCTATTTACATTTTATAAAATGGAGACCTGAGTCTTACCCAAGTTACTTAGGTGTGGGCAATGCTGAGAACCTTCGCACCAGAGAAGAATAGGGTTGCTCAATAAAATGCATCACACCAGTCAAATCTGAATTTCAGATAAATCACAAGGTTTTAGGATACGTATGTTAAAAATATTTCATAGGATATACTTATACTAAAAAGTATTCATTGTTTTTGAATTTCATAAGAAATTTGAATTTAACTGAGCTTTCTGTATTTTTATTTGCTAAATGTGACAACCATGGAGAATAAAGCTCACTCCAAATGCCCCTGGGAACCAATTCTTTCTTCTTCCCAGGGATCCTTCCCCAGATCTAGGTAGAGTACTCAGGCTATTAGGTATAGTAGCTGCTCCTAATTTCTGATTCTCAGAGGGATTGACCTCACTATAACCCTGGTGCAAAACTGAGGGAAATGGATGTCTTTCCTAGACTATCATTAACAGCTACACCTTTAAAAACAATCAATTCTTCATGAGAAGGAGACTGGTATAAATGTCTGAAAACCAAGGGCAGTGGAAGAGCCAAGACAAGTGTCAAAAACGTTAGTATTGGGGAAGCAAATATGTTAAAGTCTTCTCTCTTGCTCTCCTGAGTGTGTGTATGTGCGTGCGTGCACATAGTTTAGCATAGGTTGCCTAAAATAGTGATTGTTATAATTAATTTTGGGTGTCACACACCCATTTTATAGACTGAAAAAAGACTATATGGATGCCTGTGAACACAATTGTGCAATTTTGTACAATTTTCAAGGGATTCAGGTTCCCACTAAAATCCATAAAACTTTGATCGTAATCTTTTGTCATATATGTTGAAAACGTATTCTCAGAATATTAAAATTTAGAAAGAGACATACTTATCAAGTTTCCTCTGTTTGATGATTTTAAATGTCTTGTTTAAGAAATATTTTCCTACAAAAAAGATAACAATATCCTCCCATAATCTCTTTTTTCATCTTATTTTATTTTATTTATTGCAGTAATATTGGTTTATAACATTATATGTTTCAGGTGTACATCGTTATATATTTCAATTTCTGTGCAGATTACATCATTTTCACCACCAAAAGACTGATTACAATCCATCACCACACACATGTGCCTCAGCACCCCTTTCACCCTCCTCCTGCCCCACCTTACCCTCTGGCAACCATCAAGCCAATCTCTGTTTCTATGTTTGTTTGTCATTGTTTTTCTCTTCTACTTATGAGTGAGGTCATATGGTATTTGACTTTCTCCCTGTAACTAATTTCACTCAGCAAAATAACCTCAAGGTCCATCCATGTTGTCACAAATGGCCAGATTTCATCATTTCTTACGGCTGAGTAGTAGTACATTGTGTTTATGTACCACATTTTCTTTATCCATTCGTCTCTTGATGGGCGCCGAGGTTGCTTCCAAGTCTTGGCTATTGTGAATAATGCTGCAATGAACATAGGGGTACAGGTATCTTTATGAATTCGTGTTTTCATGTTCTTTGGATAAATACCCAGCAGTAGAATAGCTGGATGATATGGTAGATCAATTCTTAATCTTTTGAGGAATCTCCATACTGTTTTCCATAGTGTCTGCATAGTTTGCACTCCCACCAGCAGTGTATGAGGGTTCCCTTCTCTCCACATCCTCTCCAACACTTGTTGTTTCCTATCTTATTAATTATAGACATTCTGACCAGAGTGAGGTGATATCTCATTGTAGTTTTGATTTGCATTTCCCTGATAGTTAATGATGTTGAGCATATTTTTATGTGCCTGTTGGCCATCTGTATATCTTCTTTGGCTAAATGTCTGTTCAGATCGTTTGCTTATTTTTTAATTGAGTTGTTAGTTTTTTTGTTGTTGAGATGTATTAGTTCTTTGTATATTTTGGATATTAACCCTTTATGAGATATATGGTTTGCAGATACATTCTCCCAACTGTTAGGTTGTCTTTTCGTTTTGCTGATGGCTTCTTTTGCTGTGGAGAAGCTTTTTAGTTTGAAGTAGTCCCATTTGTTTATTTTTTCTATTGTTTCCCTTGCCTCGGCAGACGTGGTACTTGAAAATATGCTGCTAAGACTGATGTTGAAGAGTGTACTGCCTATGTTTTCTTTTAGAAGTTTAGTGGTTCTAGGTCTTACATTCAAGTATGTAATCCATTTTGAGTGAATTTTTGTTTATGGTGTAAGATAATGGTCTACTTTCATTCTTTTGCATGTGGCTGTCAAGTTTTCCCAATATCATTTATTGAAGAGACTTTCCTTTCTCCATCTTAGCTCCCTTGTCGAAAATTAGTCCATAGACGTATGGGTTTATTTCTGGGCTCTTGATTCTGTTCCACTGCTCTTTGTGTCTGTTTCTGTGCCAATACCATGCTGTTTTGGTTACTATAGCTTTGTAGTATATTTTGAAATCAGGGAGTGTGATACCACCAGCTTTGTTCTTTGTTCTCAGGACTTCTTTGGCTATTGGGGGTCTTTTGTTATTCCATATAAATTTTAGGATTTTTGTTCTATTTTTGTGAAAAGTGTTGGAACTTTGATAGGGATTGCATGGAATAAAGCTTGCTTTAGGAAGTATGGACATTTTAACTATGTTAATTCTTCCAACCCAAGAGCACGGAATATCTTGCCATTTCTTTGTGTCTTCTTCAATTTCTTTCAACAGTGTTTTATAGCTTTCAGTGTACAGATCTTTCACCTCTTTGATTAAGTCCATTGCTAGGTATTTTATTCTTTTTGTTGCAATTGTAAATGAGATCGTATTTTTAATTTCTCTTTCTGCTACTTCGTTGTTCCTGTATAGAAATGCAACTGATTTTTGTATGTTGATTTTGTATCCTGCAACATGACGGTATTCATTTATTATTTCTAAAAGCTTTTTAGTGGATTCTTTAGGGTTTTCTATGTATAAAATCATGTCATCTGCAAATAGTGACAGTTTCACTTTCCCTTTCCAATTTGGATCCCTTTATTTCTTTTTCTTGCCTGATTTCTCTGGCTAAGACTTCTAATACTATGTTAAATAAGAATGATGAAAGTGGGCATCTTTGTCTGGTTTCTGTTTTTAGAGGGATAGCTTTCAGTTTTTCTCCATTGAGAATGATATTAGCTATGGGTTTGTCATATATAGCCTGTATTACGTTGAGGTATTTTCCTTCTATACTCATTTTGTTCAGAGTCTTTAGCATAAATGGATGCTATATCTTGTCAAATGCTTTCTCTGCATTTAGTGAGATGATCATGTGATTTTTATTCATTTTGTTAATGTGGTGTATCACGTCAATTGATTTGCGAATGTTGAACCATCTGTGAATCCCTGAAATAAATCCCACGTGATCATGGTGTATGATCTTTTTAATGTATTGTTATATTCAATTTGCTAGTATTTGGTTCAAGATTTTTGCATCAATGTTCATCAGTGATAGTGGCCTGTAATTTTCTTTTTTTGTGTTGTCCTTGTCTGGTTTTGGTATCAGGGTATCATTGTTGGCTTCCTAGAATAAGTTGGGAAGCTTCCTCTCCTCTTCAATTTTTTGGAAGAGTTTGAGAAGGATAGGTATTGACTCTTTGAATGTTTGGTAGAATTCACCAGGGAAACCATCTGGTCCTGGACTTTTATTTCTTGGGAAGTTTTTGATTACTGTTTCAATCTCCTTACTGGTGATTTGTCTATTCAAATTCTCTATTTCTTCTTGATTCAGTTTTGGAAGGTTGGATGATTCTAAGAATTTATCCATTTCTTCAAGCTTATCCAATTTGTTGGCATATAGCTTTTTATGGTATTCTCCTATAATCTTTTGTATTTCTGAGGTGTCCATTGCAATTTCTCCTCTTTCATTTCTGATTACATTTATTTGAGCTTTCTCTCTTTTTTTCTCAGTTAGCCTAGCTAAAGGTATGTCAATTTTGTTTATCTTTTCAAAGAACCAGCTCTTGGTTTCATTGATTTTTTCCTATTTTTTTTTTAGTCTCTATTTCATTTACTTCTGCTCTGATTTTTATTATTTCCTTACTTCTACTGATTTTGGCTTTGTTTGTTCTTTATTTCCAGTTCCTTTAGGTGCACTGTTAGATTGCTTACTTGGGATTTTTCTTGTTTGTTGAAGTAGGCCTGTATTTCTGTAAACTTCCCTCTTAGACCCTTTTGCTATATCCTAGACATACTGGCATGTCATATTTTCATTTTCATTTGTCTCCAGGTATTGTTTGATTTCTCCTTTGATTTCTTCATTGACCCAATCATTGTTCAGTAGAATTTTGTGTAATCTCCACATATTAGTGGCCTTCCTGATTTTCTTCCTGTAGTTGATTTCTACTTTCATACCTTTATGGTCAGAAAAGATGCTTGGTATTATTTCAATCTTCTTAAATGTATTGATACTTGTTTTGTGGCCTAATCTGTGATCAATCCTGGAGAATGCTCCATGTGCATTTGAAAAGAATGTGTATTCTGTGGTTTTTGGATGCAATGTTCTTTATATATCTACTAAGTCCATCTGGTCTAATGTGTCATTTAAGATCTCCTGTTTGGACAATCTAGCCATTGGTGTAAGTGGAGTGTTAAAGTCCCCTACTATTGTTATGTTACCATCTATTTCTCCTTTCATGTCTGTTAATAATTGCTTTATATAAGTATGTGCTCCTATGTTGGGTGCATAGATATTTACAAGGTTATATCCTGTTGCTGGAATCTTCCCTTTATCATTATGTAGTGGCCTTCTTTGTCTCTTGTTACAGTTTTTGTTTTAAAGTCTATTTTGTCTGATATAAGGATTGCTACCCCAGCTTTCTTTTCTCTGCCAGGTACATGGAGTATCTTTTACCATCCCTTCACTTTCCGTTTGTGTCTTTAGGTCTGAAGTGTGTCTCTTGTATGCAGTATATATAAATGGGTCTTGTTTTTTCATCCAATTGGCTACCGTATTGGCCTTTTGATTGGAGCATTTAGTCCATTGATATTTAAAGTAGCTATTGATAAATATGTACTTATTGCCATTTTGTTACTTTTTTTCTGGGTGTTTTAATAGTTCTTCTCTGTTCTTTTCTTCTTCTCTTGCTCTCTTCCCCTGTGGTTTGAAGGCTTCCTTTAGTATTTTGTTTGGGTTCCTTTCTCATAATTATTTGTGTATTTATTATAGATTTTTGGTTTGTGATTACCATGGGCTTCATACACAATAATCTACATATATAGCAATCTATATCGAGTTGATCGTATCTTTAGTTTGACTTCTTTCTAAAAGCTCCACTCCTTTACTTGCCTCCTCCCAGATTTTACATTTTGGTTATCATATCTAACCTCTTTTTTCGTGTGTGCGTATCCATTACCCTCTTATCATTGAAATAGGTAATTTTAGTAATTTTTTCTTTTGTCCTTCATGTTATCTTCATAGGTGGTTGATGTGCTACCTTTACTGAATTTTTGCATTTACCAGTGATTTTATTGCCTTTTTTTCCCCAATAATTTTCTTATTCCTACTTGTGGTCTTCTCTTTCCCACTTAAATAAGGCTCTTTAGTATTTATTTTAAAACTGGTTTCTTGGTGATAAACTTATTTAATTTTTTTTTTTTTTTTACTGAATTTATTAGTTCTAACAGTTTTTGTTTTGTTTTGCTTTGTTTTGTTTTGTTTTGTTTGAGGAAGATTAGCTCTCAGCTAACTACTGCCAGTCCTCCTCTTTTTGCTGAGGAAGCCTGGCTCTGAGCTAACATCCGTGCCCATCCTCCTCTAGTTTATATGTGGGACACCTACCACAGCATGGCTGCCAAGCAGTGCCATGTCTGCACCCGGGATCCGAACCAGCGAACCCCGGGCCACCGAGAAGCGGAACGTGCGAACTTAACCGCTGCGGCACCAGGCCGGCCCCCTAAACTTATTTAATTTTTATGTCTGGGAAACTCTTTATCTCTCCTGTCATTCTGAATGATAACTTCCTTGGGTAGAGTAATCTCAGCTGTAGATGTTTTCCTTTCAACACTTGAATATATCATGCCACTCCCTTCTAGCCTGTAAGGTTTCTGCTGAGAAGTCAGCTGATAGCCTTATGGGGTTTCCTTTGTATGTCACTTGTTGCCTTTCCCTTGCAGCTTTTAGGATTCTCTGTCTTTAATTTTGAACATTTTAATTATAATGTATCTTGGTGTGGGCCTCTTTAGGTTTATCTTGTTTGGTGCTCTTGTGCTTCCTGTACTTCGATGTCTATTTTCTTCCTTAGGTTAGGAAAGTTTTCAGGAATTATTTCTTCAAATAGATTCTCTGCCCCTTTTTTTCTCTCTTCTCCTTCTGGGACACCTATAATACAAATGTTAGTGTGCTTGATCTTGTCTCAGAGTTCCCTTAAACTGTTCCTGTTATTTTTAATTCTTTTTTCTTTTATCTGTTCAGCTTGGGTGATTTCCTCTAGTCTTTCATCCAGTTCGCTGATCTGTTATTCTGTATTATCTACTCTGTATTGAGTCCCTCTCATGAATTTTTCATTTCCAGTATGGTATTCTTCATTTCTCATTGTTTGTTTAAATATATTTTCCACTTCTTTGTTGACACTCTCACTGTGTTGATCCATTCTTCTCCCAAGATCAGTGAGCATCCTTATGACTTTTTCCTTGAACTCTTTGTCAGGTAGATTGTTTATTTCTGTTTCATTTAGTTCTTTGTCTGGGGTTTTGTCCTGTTCCCTTGCTTGGAACGTATTCCTTTGCCTTCTCACTTTTCCTCTTTCTTTGTGCTTATATCTATGTATTAGGTGGGTCAGCTATGTCTTGTGATGTTGGAGAAGTGGCCTTATGTATAAGATGCCTTATGAAGCCCAGCAGTGTGCTTCCCTTTAGTCACTAATTCCAAATGTTCCAGGAGTGACTCCTGCGTAGGCTACACGTGTCCTTCTGTTGTGGCAGGGTTGCTCATGCTGCAGGTGCCCAGGGAGGCCAGGCTGTCCCCCTGGTCAGCTGGTTGTAATACTTAGCTGTGTGTGGCTGCTACGGACCCTTCAGTCACTTTATCAGGTTTGAGGAGCCCCAGCACAGTTGCCTGCAAGATCTAATAGCACATTCCTATTGCAGTTTTTCTGCTAAGTAAGTATGTCCCTAGCGTGGCTGGTTGCTAGGCTCAGAGGTTTACAATCGCTGTAGTCCTCTGGCCTGAAAGGCTGTTGTCAGCTCTCTCAGGACTGCTGCTGAATGGGGCTGGCCCCAGCCATGGAAGCACCCAATTGTTTTAGGTTTTGGTAGGTGGGGATATTCCCCTATGTGGCTGTTTGAGAAGTACAGGTCTTCTGCTGCTGATAAGCCCCAGGGCCCACAGGTGCATACACACTGTCAACACAGTCCTGGCCCATGCACACATCCTGACCCCCTGAAGTGGACCCAGGCACCTCACAGCAAAGGCTCTCCACACACTCCATCAACGCCTGAAACACTCCACCCACTCCTTACACATGCCCTGCCCCACAGAGGCAGACTCACTCACCTGCTTGCAGAGGATCCAGGCACCCAGTCTATGCAGGCCGATAACTTGCCCAAAGGCTTGTTGTTGGGTGAGGCCAGTCCCTAGAGTGGGCTGCCTGTCTTGGCTGAGCTGTATTAAATCAGCCCTAGTGTGGGGCAGACCTTGGGATAACAGGTGAGGGGAAGAACTCCAATGGCATCTGCCAGCATCTGTGTCAGCAGGCCCCTACTAAGTCACAACAATGGCTGCCGCCAATGTCTTAGTCCCTGGAGAAGTCTCACCACTCACAAATACTCAGAGCCTATCAAAGGAGTCTCATTTCATCAAAGGACTGTGCACTTTTCTTTCTTGTTATTTTATGTTGCATTCCTGAAATGGGTGAATTTGTGCAAGGGCCCTTTAAGAGCTGGCTTTTTGCCCCTTATGTCTGATAGCTTTTCTAGGGGTACTCCCCATTATAGTTAATAGCCAGCAAAGCCAGATATTATGACACTCGTCTCAGTTGTGCTGAGTCCAAAGGATGATTATAGTGGTAGTGTTCCCCCCACCCTGCGGTCCCCTGCTCCTCCAGGGAAGGCTGCACACTTTAGGATTGCTCCTGGCTGGCTGTGAAGCTTTGTGGCTCATGAAGGTGGCTTTTTCTTTCTCGCCAGAAAGGAATTTCTGCCTCTTCCACCTCAGTCAGGACTGTCCCTTGTTGCAGGGGTTCTTTTTATCCAGTTTTCAGTTCTCTCTCAGGGGTAATCGTTCCAAGAATTGTTGTAACTTGGTTGTGCTTGTGGGAGGAGGTAAGTTGAGAGTCCACCTAAGCCACCATCTTGACACCAACCTCCCAACTCTTCTAATTGCTTTAAAATTTTGTTTTACGTTATTTCTATAACTTATATATTTTTGTTTATGGTGTAGTAATGTTTCTTTTTCACATGGAAGCCAATTGTATTAACATCATTTATTCAGTAATCTGCCCTTCCTCCTCTATTTCATGTTAAGTACATCAAGCTTCCATTTAAGAATGAATCTGCTTCTGAGTTCCTGGTCTGTTTTATCAACCAATCTCCATATTATTATATTTCCTTATTGAACTATCATTGGGCCATTACTCTCCCACATGTATTTTTAAATCAGTTTGTAAATTTCCATAGAAAAAATTATTTTCAAATTGCAACTGGAACTGCATTGAATGTATACAGTGATTTGAAAGAAAATTGTCACCTTTATAAAATTCGTATTTTCATCAATAAACATAATACATTTCTCCATTTTTCAAGTTTCTTTTATGCCTTTTTATAATTTTCTTCCATTTTTTTCAAATGTTGATGTTATATCCAGCAGCTTTGTGGAATTCTCCCAATGCTTCTAACACCTTATATATTTTTCCTGATTTTGCATTTAAATTATTATATTATCTGTAAATAAGAAATTAACTTTGTCTCTTTCTTTCAGTTCCTTAAACTTCATTTATTTTCGATAAACGTATTTATCAAAATGCATTCATCAAAGCTTAGTCCATTGTCCAGGACCTCCAATACAATACCGAACAATGGGTATAATGTGGGAATCACTGTCTTGTTCCTGCCTTCAGTAAAAACTATTAAGGGATAATTTTCTGTCTCATTCCTCACATTTCCATAGACTTCCAAGTTTACAACACTATGTGGCCATTGCCACTACTTTATCAAACTGATGAGTTTAGGAGAAGGAACTGAGCATGCTCCAATAACTCCCTTCTGGGTTATTTTTCCTCACAACCACTTTCCCTTGGCAATCCTGGCAATCAAGATGCCCCTCAGTAGTGAATGGATAAATAAACTTTGGTCCATCCAGACAATGGAAAATTATTCAGTGCTAAAAAGAAATGAGCTATCAAGCCATGAAAAGACATGAAGGAAGCTTAAATGCATATTATTAAGTGAAACAAGTCAATCTGACAAGGCTACAAATTGTATGACTCCAATTGTATGATATTCTGTAATATCTGTAAAAAGATCAGTGGTTACCAGGGGTTTAGAAGGGGACAGATGAATAGCACAGAGGATTTTTAGCACAGTGAAAATACTCTCTATATAACTACAGAGGTATTTTCAGTACAGCAATTTCTTTGATACAGAAAATTCTATTCAAGAATTTCCTGTTCAACATGGCAGATTTTACATATATATTTATGTTTACTCTCTTCTGAACCCCAACCAAATGATGATAACAAGATAATAAAGAATTTTAAACTGAAAGGAAAATAAAATGAGGAAACAACAGTGGGCAATATATGTCAACAAATGTTAGGATATGGAAAGGAAGTGAATGAGTTGTAACATATTTAATTGTGTGGAGAATATGAAAATGTCAGCATATGCAGTGGGGCCCACCAGTGAGATGAAGACAGTTTATGCTGAAAAATTCTGGATAGCCTCAGGAAAGCCTCTGCAAGAGGAGAATTTGGTGATTGGCAGACTAAAAGCCAGAAGTGTGTATCAGAACAACTCTCCCTTTAGACAATCTTCTCCTCAGGCCCAGATTCCTACCCTTAGACAATCAGGAAATTACTACCTTTGGAAAGAGATGGAGAGCTTTAGTCTTTAAATAAATTGACCAGAGAGGCTAAAAATATGGGGAAGGCAGGGTTAAGGAGAGTAAACTTAAATTCTATGTACTGAACAATGGGTTTCCAGCACTCTCTCCCACTTAAACTCTCATTATGCTAGCAGCCAGACACTCTAGAAGCAGAATGAATTAATCTCTGGAGAAAACGATCAGAGAAAAGGCCAATAAGACATTCAAGGGTCCCACAATGAATCTTCTGGATCTCTGTTAGACTCACTTTTTATAAATGTCACCTACTCCACAGACACACCATAAAGTTTCCCATCAGATTTTTTAGTTCTCACTCCTAAATTTGAATGGTTGCCAAGAACGCAGAGATTTGGAAAGAGATCCCACCCTGAAAAAGAGACAACAGGTAAAAGGAACTTGGCAAAACAGAGACAATGTAATGAGATTTAAAAAACATTATTTTGAGAAGCTACTTCATCCTCAAAACAAAAAATGGTCTAGTTTTTTAAAATGGGATATAAAGAACAGAAAGAGAACATGGAAATGTTAGAATAGAATAACTAAAATACAAATTTTAACAGAAAGTCTGAAAGATTTAATTGAGTGTTCCTTGTGGGAAGAGGAATTTTAAAAAATACCAAAAAAAGAGAGTTGGAAAATAGGAACAAAAGATAAGAAAACAAGGTCAGAACAAGAAGTCAAATATTTATCTAACAAGTGTTCTAGGTAAAAAGAACAAAAAAGGCAGGAAAAAGTTATATAAGAAATAATATTTCCCACAACTGAAGGTTAGTTACCACATTGAAAGGGACTACTGAATACTATGAACAATGAATTGAAAAACCCACACTAAGGCACACTACCATACAATTCTAAAACCGTGGGGAAAGAGCTTTCAAAAAAACAAAAAGATTATACACAAAGGATCGAGACACAACATGACACAGCAACCCTCAACATCAGTGGGGGAAATGCATTAAAATTCTGAGGAAAACATTTCAAACTATAATTTTATAACCAAGCAAACTATCAAGCAATTATTAAATATTGTTAAACATGCAAGCTTTACATCCTTTGGATGCTTTCCTGAAATCTACTAGAGAAGAACTCCACTAAAACGAGGTAGAAAACCAAGAATGAAGAAAGTCTAAAATCTAGGAAACAGGAAACAGAGCACAGAGAGAGATGAAGGGACTATTCATTATAATGGTAAAGAGAAGACCCAGGACAACAGTTGTGCATCAGGTCTGGAGAACAACGACTGGAGAAGTTTGTAACACATAGATAAGGTGTACAAGAGAGCTCATGGCTACTACATTGTACAACTTGGTTAGAGTGGGGGTACGGTCTGCTATTCACATCATAGCCTGTGTAAATGCATATCCTGGAGTTGTGCGGTATAAGTCACAATGTACATACAGCAAGCCTGGGAGGGCTCCAACTCAGATGTCTCCTGATTTAAAAATGAAAAAGAAACTGATACATTATTTGATATATTTTACCATGCAGAAAAAGGTGCCAGGAAGTGTTTCGCAGTTCCAATAAAGAATTTGGAAGAAATTAGTGACAATTCAAAAGAAGATGAAAAAAAGTGAGGCAACTTTCAATTCTAGGAAAACCAAAAAAGTGTACAACAATGGAAAAGTGAGTAGAGTATACAAGTGTGCTACTTGACACATCAGTTAAGATTATTTATATAATCATTAATGAAAAAACTGAATATTAATTTAATCATTGTGAGCTGTGTTGGGACAATATGAGAAGAAAAAGAATATACACATTAAAACCATTTAATCTGGAAATATAGAGTGAATATCAGGAATAAAACAGTTGAAAGAGTTAAATGTAATTCCTCTAGGAACAGGATCTGCGTTGTGGTAGAGGAGAAAACTCATTTTAAGCCTTATTTCATAAACACATCTTACTTTTTTAGTAAGTAGATATTACTATTACTTTAATTTTAAAAAACATTTGGAAAACATGAGTGTGAGACATCAAATGCCAACTGTTCCTGTTTTGATTGCAGATTGTATGAGTATTATTTTAATTTTGATATTGCTTTCATGATGTGATCTGTGACATGGTACAAATTTGATCTAGTAGAGATTCATGATGAGAAAGCTACTTTTTTCAAATCCTAAATGCATCTTTTATTTTGTCTTTGTCAATTTCTTTTAGGAAAAAAATCAAAAATAAATAGGGCTGATTACAGTCTATTAAGAACAGATGGATAATGTTGCCATTAGGAAGTGGATCAAATGGACATAATTTTTTTTCTCCCTTTTTATGTCCATCATCTGCAATGGATACTAGAACAGGCAAATATGCATATTCATAATACATAGATTAAAAAAACACACAATCCTAGACTACAAGTTTGAAATCAAAAAGAAAGAATTTTATTTCCCTTTCAGGGACAGTAGACAAATGACAAAGCAATTTTCACAGTTCTTAATGAGATCCCAAGGTAATCATGATAGTCTCAAAAATGAAATAGTTGAATAGCTGAATTGAAACTAAACGCTTTTCCTAGAACCTTCTAGTTGTTTTTAACAAAGAGTGTGGCATACAAAATACTGGACAACAGAGGAATAATGCATTTTCGCATTCTCGGGAACATCAAGATTTATTATCAGGAGTTCAGCCCTGATTAATGATATCACAATGACTACCAAAAGGGAGCAAGGAGAGATTTGTCACTTATTATAAAGTGTAGTCACATTTGTTTTAGTTCACTGCTAAGGGTCCAAGGAACCAAAGTCATTACTTTATGAATGAAATATTGTATGCTAAATATTAATAACAGGGCATCTGGAGCTCCCCAGTTCCCCTGGATTATCATCTATGCATACAATTTTGGAAGGGAATTGAGTGAATTGTTTAGGGCTTTGGAATACTTGAGAGTGATAGCGTTGCCTAGGGCAAGACACTGGCCCCTTCAGGCCACAGGTAATTGTGCAACTGGCTAAGTCCCTTAGCTCTAACCTGAATTCCTTTCGATCCCAGAATTATTTTGCTCCCTGCTGTCAATGAGCCAAGGGGTAATTTTGTTATGAATATATATTAATTTCTGTCTTCCATGTGACTCATTTTTGGTGCATTAAATCATATATCTAAATTTCATCAATTAATTTTACCTACCAGAGTGCTTCACTCTCTAATTCAAGGACATAAACTTGAATCAGTCACAGCTAACTGCAGGCCACAGACACTGCTAACAGCTAAACTTAAGGAAGATGGTCACATGCCTTCATCCAACAGCTGGTGCTAATGTCAGTTTTTCTTTTAAGTGTCTGATATATGTAGCTTTGTTTGACAAGAACTTGAAATGAAATGCAATTTTGCGCAGTTAAAAGATATAACTGTGTTTCTAGCCCACATACCCTTTAAGTTTTGAAAGTGTTCGTCTGTTTCTAGCCTCTGTCCTGTTTGACTTTATAGATGTTTGATTTACTACATTTTGTTCCTTATTATTTGTAGTGCGCTCTCTCTCTCTCTCTCTCTTTGTCTCTCTCTCTCATACACACACACACACACACACACACACACACACACACAGAGTTTTATCATTCTGCTAATCTCAGACAACAGAGAGTACCATGTGGAGATATGTAAATAAGCCCAGCCATCTGCCAGGACAAAGTTCCAATTCTGCAGAGCCCATCCCCTTGGCTATGGATTTGTTAAGAGGCAAGTAGCATGGTAAGTGGGCACTTCACCCACTTTCTCTTGTTTTTCACTAATTAGATGATGAAAGAGAGGTTCCATAAGAAAGTCATGGTTACAGAGTAGAATAGATGACAGCCCATATGGTGAAATGTGAAGGGCACCATAAATTTGTGAGGGAACTAATACCTGCTGAAAGATAACTCACAGAATATCAGGGCAAGAGGGAGCCTTAAATTTAATCTGGTCAAACCCCACCATCTGATAGTTTAATTCCTTCTAGAATTCCCTGTCAGTAGTTGTTTACCATCTTCTTAAAAATCTCCCATAAATTTATGGGGGCTGAAATTGAAATACAATCGGTTTAGGATTAATGAGAGGTATAGAAGTTGAGACAATAAATTCAAGAATGTGGTAAAAAAAAAAAAAGAGTGAGAGAGAGAAAAGGTAGCTTAAATTGGAAAGACAAGTGACTTCACTATCTTCTGAGGGAGACTTTATTCTCTGAAGATTCTAGTTTTAGTTCAATTTGAAACAAATTCTATCTCTTTGTTACTTCATTCTACACACATTTACTGAATACCTAGTATTTGCTAGGATTTGGGCATACAGAAACAATCAATATATGGTTTCTCACCCTTTAAGGAGCTTAGACTCTGGTTGAGACAAATGCTGCATAAAAAAATCATGTTGCAACATGAGTGATAAATGCTAAAACAGAGTCCTCCTGTAAGACTAAGGAAGTTCCCTGCTGGAATGATGACACAGAGGAGGTGAATATTTCAGGAGGACTTTGCTAGTGAACAAAGCTGATGGATCAGCTGGGTGGAAGGCTGATGGAATACCAAGCAGTGTGATCAGGGGTATAAAGTCTATGACATGATTAGTGAAAAGTCAGTTGTGGCTATACTTTCAGATATATGGGAAAGAGGTGGGAGAAGATGCTGGCAAGGCACTAGAAGCTAAATTCAGAGGAGCATAGTAAGCTAAGGAAATTCAACTCGACCAAGCAAGAAACCTGCTTCCTACTGTGGGGATTTGGGGATTCCTATTTAAAATAAGCAGCAAAAGACAATTACTTGGACTAAAGTGTTTACAGTAGATAGGGTCTTGTGTTATCTAGAACAGTGATTAGTCAGATAATTGCAAAAGTAGGAAATCAAAGGAAATGTACATAGTATCTTAAATCTTTTATGTGAAAAATAAAGCATACTCATTAAGTAATATTTTTGAGGTAGGACAAGGTCTTTTCTTCACAAATGTATGTATCTGTCGATTGTAATTCTCCATTTTCATTCTTTCACTAACCATATATATAAATTATTATATACAATTTCTACTTAGTGTCTTTTAAGCAAGAATTTTAAACTGCTATCAAAAAACAAATCTCTACATTTTAATAACTTTTCTTCCAAATTTTTATATTTGGCTTGGTCACACCTAATTTGACAGCAAACATAGTATTTTTAGTAATTCACCTTTATCAAGCCTTTCCAGAACATTCTAATTAGTAATCATGGAAACAACTCTCTTTTCACACTCACACTACATTAACTCATAGATTATCAAGTAAATTACATAATGATAATAATAATTGACACAATCGGTTTGGGACTACACTGTAGTAAGCATATAAGCCAACTGGTAGTGGAACTGTACAAACACACCAGACAGTAGAGCAGGTTAGTTGCCTGTTAGCCCTGCGTGTTTAGCAGGTCCTGGGCAGAGGATAGCATGTTCTGTAAGTGTCAGCTATTCTGAGTTGGTTAAGTGCACAAAGGAGAGTGGACAATGTGCCCTGAAAACCATATTCTTATCTCCCCTCTGTATATATTTAGACATTTCAAAGACTAGATCAGCCTTTTCAATCATGTATTCTCATTATGTTCCTATCAGGAGAAATAGTAAAGTCAGATTTTATGTTCTAGGGATTTCTCAAATATAGTAGAAATGTCTCATTAGATCCCTAACGTATAAGAAATGACATTAGGGCTCAGGTCAGAGGAATTGTTGTCCAAAGGAGCTCCATATCAAGGGAAATTGACTCTCAGTTGAAAATAAATAAAAAAGTGTTTTTTTGTAGGATGCGAGGCAGGCAATCAGATCTCTGGTGAGACAGAGACGCCCAGGCAAGAGTCACTATGGCAGTACATAAAGGCTTTGCCTCACTCCTGCACCAAACTATTTTTGAAGTCAAATTTACACCCCAGAGGACTACTGGCTGATAAAGAAGGCATAAGTATTGGAACTTTAGACTTAATAAAAGCCAAAAAAATGCATATGTCTTCCAAATCCAACTCCAACCATAATAACAACTATTCGCAATCTTAGAATGGACACCAGTGGAAGATTTTGGTGGCAGATGTGACTTCACTATCCCCACAAATATCTCACTCCAGAGGGGCTAAAGAAGCCAAACCATGAAGAAGTTTTGTGACTCATACACTACTGCACATCAGCCTCAAAACAGTATGAAGTAAGAAGAACTCATACTTCAGATTCTGTAGGATCCATTCTATAACTCTTCAAGCTTTGTTTCTTTCTGGGTTATTATGGAAAGTGTCTTAATATATTGTTACAAAATAAACTAGGATTATAAAACTATTCCTTGGGAAGATGTAGTTCATTTAAAACTAATCTCAACAATTTCCTTAAGAGTAATATAAGAGAAAGCAACTTCTGTGCATATATAATATATCCTATATATACAACATATATTCTTTATATCCTCGTGTAGCCTGAAGATGCAAGAAAATTTGACAGCTACTTTATTGTATATAAAATACGATAGTATCAAAAATAGTATTTTAAACCATTTGAAGCCAGCAGATAAATTAAGAAAGATTCTTCACAAAGAAGTGTAGCTGAATTATAAGGAAAAAAATTAAATTTGTCTTGCTATTCACTGCAGTCATTTTAGTGATGATTGTAAACTATACAATATTTGGAGGAACTCATAAATGACAGTGCATACGTATTGTAAACCAAAGTTTGCAAGCCACTGGCATTTATAACAAATGTCTGGTGTCTGCTACACACAAAAAGTGAGTGTTACTATTTCTCCATGATTATGATGCCATGATGTAATATTACATATTTAACCTAGCAAACACCTGAAACAAATAATAATCTATTAAAGATGGAGAAAGAGGGTAATGCATTTGGGTAAACGTTCTTCATTTGAGGGATTCTGTGTTTGCTTGTGTTTTCATCAGACAATATAGTAAATATATATCTAAGATATATTCTTTTCAGCATACAGGATTCTTTTGTTGAAAACCTATAAATAAGAAGGGACATGATTTTGATTTAGTAAATAAGTCATAAAGTAATTATAAACTCACTAAAGTGGATTTTTCTATATTCTAGAGTTGGATAAGTGGCAATACATCACGGAAAATAATTAAATTTCATATATTGAGCCAAAAGCATCTCTGATTTTGGTAAAAAAAAAAAAAAAGAAGAACTTTCCATGATTTTAAGAATACTAATAAACATCTACTTGGCTCCCTTGAGTAGGAGTACTTTAATTTAAAAAAAAAAAAAAGGGAACCACATTCAAACCAGTTAAAGCTTTCAGATATGAGCAAAACGTAGGCTTAATGCCTTAATGTACAGGCTAGCTGTAAGGCCTTTTGAGCAGAGACTAGCTTTTCATTCAGGCGATCCCTAAACCTAGCTCAGTCAAAGCACACTATTCAACAGCATAGACCAATATACTGTGGGTATCTCATCTAGAAGTCATTGAATGTTAGCTGTCCCCATCAAAGGAAGGAGATCTTTCAAAGCACGCAGGAATGAGTTAATGCTTCTGTTCTTCACAGATGCTTGAAAATTTTAGCAAAAGCTTTGTGGTAGCTTCCAAGAGTATCTTTTCCCAGTCGTAGAAACTTTAGGTGGTGAAAAGAAGAGAAGGCATTTTAAGCATGGAAACTATTTTAGCAAAGTGAGCAAATTAGTTTGGATGGAGCATAGGATCCCTGTTGGGATGGGGTAGCAGCTAAGATAGGTAGGAAAGGTAAGTGAGACCAAGATTGCTGCCCTTGACTGCCAAGCTGTGGTGTTTATCCTGGTTTTCAAGCATCATAGTGTCATAATCAAGCAGTATTGTACAAGATGACCCTCATAACACTTTATAAGGTCTCCAAGCAGATGTAAGGTGAAAACAAAGTAGATATGGGAGCAAGGAGTTGCAGGAAGAGTCTACTGCTAAGAAAAATGAGATTCTCAGGATGTTGTAGCAAAGCGAGAAAGAATTTTAATGACAAGATAACAATGTCAAATGTTCAGAGAGTAAAAATGGAGAAAAAATTATTGGATTTGGCAATTAGGATCCTGTCAGTGAATTTAAGGAAAGGATTTCAGTAGAATAAAGACAGCAAAGCTAAATAAACAGTGGCTTCAAGTTAGAGTACATAATTATGAAGAGACAATGGTTCTTAATTCTGAATCCAAAATTTTGGCAATGGTGAAAGGGACGTGAGAACTTTGTACATTTTACAGGTTTCAGGGAAGAAAAGTTTGGAGATGGAAAGATTGAGGATGCTGTGGATCAAGAAAATAATGAGTGAGCAGGGTCTTTGGGGAGCAAATGGATTATGACTAGCCCTATAGGGCAAATCTTCCTCAGACATGAAAGAAAGCAAGGAAAAAAGATGAATATCAATGAAGGGTACTTGTAAGTAGTGCAGAAGGAAGATGGGCAAAGTTGTGACGAAAGTTACAGCCTCTATCCTTTTTGTGAAACAGTGGGTAAGATTATCTGACAAGATCGGGACTGGTGAAATGAGATTAAAGGCTTGAAGCAATCAGAAATTTAGAAAAACTATTACTAGAAAACTGATATATGAATAACATATCTTGCTATTCACAGTGAGTTAAAAAGTAAATTAGAGGCCACAGCGAGTCAAATCAACACATTCTAGTGACTCTCTATAGATATTCTATAGCCTGGGAGCATAAAAAAGGATAAATTGGTCAGGGGTTGATCCAGACACAACAGATCTGACTATAGGTTAAAGGTACAAGGCAATCTAGGGCATTAGAACTGTAGAAAGGTGACTGATAAAAGTTCTAATCAAGCCAGAATGCAAGCACAGTCAGAGGGAATTCTGGCTGAGGGAAGTGAGGGGCTGGGCCATTAGAGGTCTCCGTGAGGGCAGAACCTGGTCAACGGGCGTGGGAGAGGATCGCAGACACAGAGTGCAGCAATGTTACAACGCCAAAGGTACAGCCACCTTTTGTTCCTAATAATCACCCTGGGGTCTGATAACCTTTAAAAAAATGGATGAAATAATAACGAACTTGTACTGAAAGATAAACTATTGCTTACCACCATTTGAAGTCTCATTGCTCAGCTCTTAGAGCATTTGTAGGAAGACTTAACCTCACTAAAAAGAGAGACATGCCCGCTAGTACCTTCCAAAAAGCAGCAAGTGATTAAGAGACATCATCAAAATTAACTATATGTTGAAGGTAAGATTAATAAACTCACTTCTCTCGCTGTCTAATCTGCTCTCTGGGCATAAATCAGGCAGCTATAAAACAGCATTAATTTTCTTAGAACTCCAGAATGCTGTATTAGTAAGGTAAGTTTATACCAATTCAATAAACATTTATTGAATGCCTACTATGTGCTGACACACTGTACTAGGAAATCCAAACATGTCTAGTCTACAAAACTCCTTTCATACATGTATCTCCTGAAAGATACTCTAAGACTGGTGGAGAGAAAAAGAAAAAGGAGGGAGGGGACCACCTAAAGAGCAGCTGTGACAAAGGTGTAAGGTAAGGGTTAGTTGTGAGGGATATAGCAAACATGAGAAAGGAAAGGGAGCTAAAGTCACATAACGCCTCAAAAACAGAAACCCAGTTGCATTAAACAGAGAGAATAGGGAACAAAATATCCAAGCCACAGCTATACCATGAATTAAGAGGAGAAATATAAACTGAGCACAAAAGAATAGTGTCAGTTTCAATGATAAAGGGGCTGCAGGTAAACAAGATAACAAGCTAACTACACTGGTTTAAGAGGACAGGATTGTTAGCAGCCAATCTGAAGAAAATAATTGTTTGTGCTCCAAGAATAATTTATAACATGGTTACTGAATATATAATCAGTATCCATGGTTCTTGAGAGCTTGTGGATAAGAGGTAACAAGCTGGAGGAAAATTATATTGCATTTTATATGTATGTGACAAATAGATAGGTAAAGAATTAATTAGTGGAATATGCATATCTCCACGAGTCATTTCTGTATTCGTCAAGATGCTTTTGCTTAGAACAGACAGAAAGCCAACTCAATTCATGAAAGCAAAGAAAAAAAAAGGAAGGCATTAATTTGCTATTATCTATGACTGAAAATTTCAGAGGAGATGCTAGCTTCAGGCATAGTTGGACCTAGAGGCTCAAACAATATGATCAGTATTCCATCATTTTCTATCTCTTGGCACAGCTTTGCTTTGTGATGGCTGTATTTTAAGCATGACCTCTCTGTATTCTAAGTACTGACATTTCCAGCCTTGCATTATCCTCACAGAAAGCAATCCCACTAAATAAATAAATAAATAAATAAATAAATAAATAAATCAAAAGGATTTCTTCATACTAGTTCATGCCAAATGTCTTCCTGGAATTGAATCTTATGTACCTACTTTCTTCATGTAATAATCTCTGAACTGCAGCCAGGTATAAAAAAAAATCCATATGAGCCACTCCCGATTCTCTAGGTTAAATTGGAATCAGCTCAATCAAACAGTATAGACTAAAAGAGGGAAAGGTGGTTCCCAAAACAAAAACTCAGTCACTGTTTTCAGAGTCACGTTCTAAATTAGTGTTTCTCAAGCAAGATTGGAGGAGAAAGAAGGGTATCAGAATCTAGGGGACCAGAGGAAGAATTTTATCACTATAAATAGGGGATATGGAAAGAAGGATGAGCACGGATTAAACGAAACTGAGAACTACAACTCTAATAACTCTATTATCATCTATGATAAGGACATAATCTATGTTATTTCTAAATCCAAATGTTCAACGTATATATGTTCTAAATCCAGCATATACATTTGTTTTCAGATCCAACTTTACCAAAAATAACAGGAACCTTTCTATGTACTATCACCCTACTTCCTCCTAAAAATTCTTCAAAGAAAAAAAAAGAAACTGCTCCTCTAATTACTTCCTACTTTGTATAGTTTTTGTCAGAGTTGTACATGATAAACATGCCCAGTACAAATAAATCATTTGTCACAAAATAAGTAGTATGAGATGGTGGGATTTGTGTATAAGTGTGGGTATAAATATTGTATGTTATTACTTACTTCGACATCTCTCAAAATTCAAGTACCTGTTTTCAAACTTTGGATACTATTTAGGATACCATTAAGTATGTCTAAATTTCTCTCAAAAATAATATCTCAAGTCTATTTACCATAAAATGAATTCTGGGCTTAAGACACTTAGAACCAAACTAAACTATAGATTTCAATGAAATTTTATGGTATTGTTTTCTGGTATTTTGTGTTACTAAAGACTCCATAGAATCACACTGTTTATGTATTAAGTTACTTAAGATGTAATTATATAATGTCATATGTTGTTCAGAAAATGTATAAATCAAGTCTTTTATGAATTTGGCCTATTTATGAAGATAACTTACCAAAATTCAACTTGAGAGCATTAAAACCAATAGTCTCTACCATAACATAGCATATAAAGTGAAAGTACATTGCAATACAGTGAGGAAAATGTATGAAATATGAAAGAAAGGTTGTCTAAATGTCATCCTACAACATGTTAAAAAAATGGAACATGCAACTACCTTTAAGAGCTGACTTTAAGTTTTCTATATTCCATTCTGGAAGACTAAATCATTTTTTAAAATCATCATTTAAATTATTGTCATGAAAAAGACGCATACTAAACTTTTAAAAAATGTTTTAGGAAGTGCAAATACTTAAGAATTTTAACATTGTTCTTTTGTGTTTCTAGTTCAATCATGATTTTGGCATTTATTTGAACATTTGACTAGGGTCTTTTTCCAATTCTGGTTTAACTTCATCAATGAAACCATCAGAAATAGAACTAAATTAACAACTTTTAATAATCTTGTATGGTATAAACTCATGTATATAGTTCAGGTTTAGGTTTAGGATTCTTATTTCTCTTTATAGTACTCTCTGTCAGGTAATCTGCAGCCACATTTCTTCCAAGCCACGCTTTTTCAAATTATACACGTATTGTTAATTTTTGGTCATTAATATGTTTGCAAGTAGTCACTCCTGGTTGACTTAATTCTAGCTTTTGTTGACTTTTCTAATTTTTCATGATCTGTTCAACTTAACACGTCTGTCATCTGAGTTGTTAACAATCAGGAACATCTTGATTCACACGCACCAAGTTTCATCTAATAAGTCACTGATTATTTTTGAACTTGATAAAAGTCGATTATGTCAAAGAAGATTAGTCCTACTTTTGAAGTTGAGATAGCACTACTTTATGCGTTTTTCTAGTCATAAGCAAACCCACCCTCACGATGGAAACTGATAGGGTACAGCTGATAGGGTACATCGACTATTTTTTTCTTTAATTACTCAAGACATTATGCATTCACAGGAGAACGAAGAAATAGTGTCACTGTCTGTACTCAATGGTAGAGATTACATTGTTCCATCTTTCTTCTTACATTTGAATTTTATTCCAATTCATCTATGCTTACAAGATTGTTTTTCCTTTTACAAACAACTCCCTTGCACAATTTTGTAAGTCTTTGCTATCCTCAAATAAATCCTCAATAACAGCCCCTGATAGCTATGCAGCAGTATCCACCCTTGTCTCAGGCATCCCCAATGTTATTCATCAGACCCCTCTGATTTCACTAGAGCTATAATAAATACACATCAACCTTTTCCTCCCTATCCTTGAGAAGTTTGTCACCAGGCTTTGTTTAGTTCTCCCTTACATACACTTGCATTTAGATAAAAGAGAATTGAGTCTTCTTCTAGAAAACTGACACTTATCCCTCTAATCATGCTACAGTATTCTCAACCTTCTTAACCAAAAATGCTGAACACAATTTAATATTTTCTTGATGACTCAGAGCCCTCAAATGAAAGCCATTTAGTAGAACATAACATAGCTGTAAGGGTGCACATCCTGTCTCTGCCTCATTTAACTGTGTGACTTTATGTAAATGACTTAACTTCTCTGTACCTCTGTTACATCATTTACAATGTGGGGAAAACAATAATACATATTCCATAGATTTATCATAAGGATCAAGTATGAAAGTTTACAGAAAGCAAATCCTAGAGCATAGAAACCCCTCAGAAATTAAAGCCATTCCAATGACTACCATCATCACCATTACCATTATTATTGTTATCATATAACCATCAGTACTCTGCGGTGTACAGTGCTGCCCTCAGGGATCACAGAGGTTTCTCAGCCTTTATCCTCCCTCATCTGCGGACTGTCAGCGTCCTCTCAGCTGGCCTACATCTAGCTCTCTACCTCCCTATCCACTTCTTTTAAAATATTTTTGAAATAGTAGAGACAGGGTAATCAGAAAATAACCTATTGGATTTTTATAATAGAAACTTGGACAACTGCTATAAAAGGATCTAAGGAGCTTTTCTACGAATATAGTTCATGAGCTTTAGTACGTGGGCATGTATGTCAGCAACCTACAAGCCTAACTTTTTCACTTCTTGGTTCTCTATCGTGACCCATACAGAGGATGTACTAGGTAAATGATTCCTTGATAAGTGAGGGAATAATTGTTTGTCTGTTTCAGTCCCCACTATATTCCAAATATTGTACATCAAATCTTTTCTGGAGTCCTAACTGGATTCCATCCATGCATAAAAAGGCATTACATGGGGCCAGCCTGGTGGTGTAGTGGTTAAGTTCATGTGCTCCACTTCAGAGACCGGTGACTCCCAGGTTCAGATCCCAGGCATGGACCTACACACTACTCATCAGGCCATGCTGTGGTAGTGTCCCACATACAAGAGAAATGGAGGAAGACTGGCACAGGTGTTAGCTCAGGGACAATCTTCTTCACAAAAACAGGCATTACTAAATAGAAAAACTTCTGAAAAATTAAATCAAGCTCTTTTCATATTGAGATTGTCTTAAGCAGAATGCTGCTCTAGGTAACTCCTATTAATCCATCTGGATCAACAAAGAAACATTTTATTCTCTTGAACGAAGTAGACTGAGGGTATGGCCACAGAGAACCAAATTCAGAGACTGATTGTTTTTCTGTGTAGATATATTGGCTCAGAACTCTAAAATGCTGAAAGTAATTCTTGGAAACATCAGTATCAATAGTTTCCTGGCTGTTTTAAGATCAATTCCTGAGAGTTTGTTTCTTTTATGTCTTTGAACAGTCTCTAATCTCTCAAGTATCATTAATTCTCACACACACACATCACACACAAGCATGAGCTATTTAATAACACCAGCCATGATAGAGAAATATCTTGCAAAGGAAATAGGAAACGCCTTGTTTTAATTACTCACAAGTTTCTCTCCAAGGTAACCAAATAGACAATAACTTTAGGAAGCATTTTATGAAGTTCTACATGCATTTGGGGATAAGAAGAAGACCTTTTTGAGCAATTTAATACCTTAAAGGTATTTGTACATTCTTTTCCCTTTTAAATACTCAGTGCAATTCTAATTAGTGTGTGTCATAATTTATTACATTGGTAGTTGTTCTAACGTCTGTAAATATTTTTAGAGCCACAAACTAAGAAGGAAAAAAACGCCTTATGTATTCAAGTGGATGAAACATTTCTTCAATGAAATACAGAGATTAAATTTTTGTTGGCATTCGTTAAATAAAATCTCATTTCAAAAATAACGTGTTATTACTTATTTGTGTATCCTATGGGTGCTACTCATGCCACAATGTTGAAGATCTAAACTATTTTTCTTCTTGAGTTCTTGGCAATTAACACTTCAGCATGCTTGTTTTTGTATATGAGAAGAATTGTGTTAGATTTCTTAGCTTTGTCACAGCTGTCTTGAAACCAACTCACCTTGCCTTTTAATGCTATTCCAAACAATGTAGTGGGTCAAAACATATAAAACACATATATCCAGAGTAAAAGTTTCAGGTTAAGTGGACATTTCATAAGCAGAGCTATATAGAGGTTCAGCTGCATTTGCAACTTTTTTGAGATTTTTGTCCTTACTGTCCAGTGTAGGAGGGAATGTTTACATGAATATTCTAGGAACAATATATCAAATATAGGCCCAA
The DNA here is from genome assembly GCF_041296235.1 of Equus asinus. Lineage (NCBI taxonomy): Eukaryota > Metazoa > Chordata > Mammalia > Perissodactyla > Equidae > Equus > Equus asinus. The sequence continues at coordinate 69,687,877 of NC_091798.1, forward strand.
TTGAGAGAAAAATAAGCATTTCAAAAAGGAATAGTACTATTAAAAGAACAATGTTCAACTTAAGTAAAGCTCTCAGATTGATTACTTGCTTTTCCTCTTGCTCCCTCCTGAAACCCCATTAAATGGATAATAAAGTGAATTTAAAGGCATAAACTCAGAAGGAAAAAAAAAAGAAATACAAAGAGAGAAGACAGCAGCAACAACATTTTGAAGCTGGAATGTAGATGGATAAGTTGTAATTGAGTTGTGAGAAACTTGAATCCTAAACTGGCCACAGAGAAAGGAAAGAAACAGTTACATGAAAAACCTACAAAAAGTCAGAATTGGAGCCCCTAGTTAGTTACCTCTCAAAGTGGTGTGAAGGAAGAACTAAAGAAAGAAAGGGCAGTTGAAAATCTGTATTAGAAGCAGGTAGAGCCCACAGACACCTTCCCTCTCTCCCACTCTGTGTAGCCAAAGGACTGCCTTTCCCCATCCCTGCAAAAGATTGAAAGTTTATTTTCACAGAAGGTTAAAAAAAAAAGAATCTTTGGGCCCAGAGTATACAGGCCCGATTGAAAGCAAGACTATACGGGGAAAACGGGAGCAATAAGTGAATACAAAATTCTGCTCTACTCCTCACCTCCAGGAATCCTCTCTCATCTAGGTCCCAGAATAGTAGCAGCCAGGGCGACACCCTCCAGGAAGGGGGTTGGATGATACCTATCTTGGGAGTCTGGTCATCCCATGCGGAAAGACCTAAAGATGTTGGTTTTAGGGGTTCCTGGAGAAACCAGCCCAGTCTGGCCATCTTAGAGTAAGGTGTAAAATTGATGAGCCCCATCTAAATATTCAGAATTGCCAATCAGCATTTTAGTGCCTTGAAATGTGAACAGACATTTCTGTTGTGAACAGACTCAGGGAAGTCTTTAACATGAAGGAGAGTAATATCTTTGTGTGTGTGTGTGTGTGTGTGTGTGTGTGTGTGTGTGTGAGGAAGATTGTCCCTGAGCTAACCATCTGTTGCTAATCTTCCTCTTTTTGCTTGAGGAAGATTGTCACTGAGCTAACAACTCTGGCAATCTTCCTCTATTTTGTATTTGGGACACCACCACAGCATGGCATGATGAGCAGTGCACACGTCCATGCCTGGGATCCGAACCAGCAAACTCCGGGCTGCCAAAGCGGAGTATGCAAACTTAACCACTACACCAACCAGGCAGCCCCAATATCATATATTTTTTACATCACCTTGAAAGAAACAGATCATATTAGGTAAGGAAAACCTCAAAAAACTATCATTACTACCCAAATAATAGGAATTTCAGAAGAAAGATCAGAAGGGAGAAAACCATTACAGAAATATATCAAGCAATTTTTCCTGAAATGAAGAATATGAATTTCCAGTTGAAATGGGACCTGCTAATTGAAACACATCACTGTGAAAGTTCAGAACGCAGGAGATAAAGAGAAGATTCCCTAGGCTTCCAGAGAGGAGGAAAAAGTAATAAACAAAGTATCAAGTATTTAAAGAGCTTTGGACATCCTCGAAGAAATAATGGAAAGCAAATTTAGTAGGACAATGCCTTCAAATTTCTGATATAATTCTCTTTAACTTAGAATTCCAAACCCACTTAGGATAGTCAAGAGTGCTGTTCACTCAATATTCTCAGCTTTCTCCTTCCCACTTTTGTATAAGAAAGGAAGAGTAATAAGAGTATACTATGTGGCTCAGTTATGAATAGCATTTACTTTATTATACTTAATTTTGATCTGCCCAAACTTATACTATAATATTTTGGGAGTATGGAGGGAGGGAAATGTACATGTAAAGTAGGTGAAATAGGACTAATTCCTCACTATTCTTAACGAAAATTCAATAAATAATGTCTTAAATTGAAGTACAATACACAGATGCTCTTTAAAGATCTGAAGGTAGATACCAAAAGAATAAGTGCGAGTCATTTCAAACTGAACAGGAGGAACTATGTGAGAATGTGAATTAATGGTTAGTGTTGGTCTAAAAGAGAAAGGTCTGGGTAGATGATCTAAGTTTTTTCCTGCATCTATAAATAACAACGACAACAACAAAAAGCCATTTTACAACAGGTTAGCAATCCAAATCACCGATATAAATAAGTCTATTGCAGGCGAACTTGATCTCTCCATCGGATTCATAAAACCCATAGTTAGAAGTTCTTTGCAAGTGAAATATACCACTTGCCTAACTTGGCTAAATAAAAGACTTTTTTTGTCAAACTGAAAGTAGCAATTCATACCACTCAATATTTCTGTTGCATTTCACACCACAGGTATGCTTTTACAAAGGGTCAAGCTCCCATTTGTCACTTATATACTGAACAGGTGAGCCAACAGTCATGTATGTGCCATAAATGTATGATCATATGTGAGTCACAATGAGAAACAGTGTATCTGTGGATCATGTGATAGTCACCTGGGGCACACTAAGGACATCATTAATGTAGGTACAAGACCAATCAATACTGAACATTCTTTTCCTTCTTTCCCTCATTTCAATACTTCACCAACATCCTCAGAGTATGTTTTCATCCAGTGTTCACCAAATATCTTATTTCTCATCTTGCATAAGGCCTATGCTCCACACTTCTCTCCTAGCATTCTGCTCCCATTTAAGTGCTATCTTCCACTACTTTCACCACTTCACCACCCTTCATAACCTAGAATCACATCTTTCACTGGACTTCCTCTGTACACCTATAACCAGTTTATTCTTACTCCTCTGAAACCCTTTAGACTTTTCCACTCCTCCAGTCCCTTTTCTAAAAGCCAAGCCACTTCCTTTGAGCTCTGCAGCCTGCTAGAGGTTAGGATCTAGAGATGATTGAGGGTTTAGGGCATGAGAGTGCTAAGTGAGAACCTTGTGAATAGAGACAGTACATCCAGAATCTAAATGAAGTCTTTTGGAGACTTGGAGGAAAAAGAGGACAGTGAGAGAAAAAGAAAAGTCTAAGTCATAACTGTGATAATAAAGGGAGAGAGAAAAGTTGGAATATTTATTGATGCTATGTTGCTTTCAGAATGGTCTTTTATATCTATCTAAAAACGGCCATATTTTCCTGTCATTTTTTACTTTTATTAAGAACGTTAAGTGGTGACCTATATGTTCATTGGTAGTCATGTGATTTCCATTTGTGAGGAAAGTTTTTGACCTTGCAAGAATTAGAACTTTATAATCTGAGTTTATTTTGTCCTCTAGCAGGGAAAGGAACACATTACCACAACAGACCTCTTGAGTCTCATTTTCAAACTAATGCATTCAATTTCTAACAAAGAGCAAAGGATAAACAATTAAACATTACATGTAACAGAACTCTTACCCACCTGCCAACAATTAAACCCAGTAATTAAAAATTGTAGGAGAACACACATACGCATATCCTCAGCAGCAGTCATACCGCGGTCAAAGAGGGGAAAAAAATCTTTGTTAATAAGTTCCTCTCCTACTTCCCAGGCTGCTTTTCTTGACATTAAACAGCTACAAGACTCTGTCAACTGTGTTTCACTTTCCTTAAAAAGAGGGAAATCCCATTCTGTATCCCCCAGGAGGACTATTATATACAGATGAATGTATTTTGTTATTTAGTTTAATAAATGTAGTGTTCAGAACAGATGTTAAAGCTTGAAATTGTCCAGAGAAAGAAACAGCTCAGGTGGCAATAATGCAGGCCTCCTGCCTGCTGTGCTTTCTTCTTTGTCTTTGGAAGAGCTACTTTCACAGGTGAAAAGGCATTACAGTATTTATAACCACTCAAGTCCTCACCACTAGACTGAAGCTGACAAACGGGGTGCTAATTAGTAGCAGGAGTGGTGGTGGTGATGGTGGTTTTATGACACAGTCATCTGGCCAGTAAATTGGACAAAGAGAAACAGCACATTTACAGAAGCCCTGCAAATCCAGCCATGCAACAGAAAGGAGCAAATGTGAGGACTGGTAAAAAAAAGAAAAAAGAGAGAGATTTTCTCAAAACCAGCCTATGTAGCCTTTCCACAGCTATGCTCTTCTGTGGATTTTCTAATGCACTAGCTACTCATATCACCATAACACAAAAGGATTTCTTTAGAATACACCTGTGAATAATGGAATGCTTAGGTTAGAGGAAAGATATTATTTGGTTAGAGTGAATATCCGTCCTCTGAGAATTATAGTTTATAAAACAACACATCTCAATGTAAACAACAGTCAAGCTACTGTTTTGCAAGCTAGAAAGCAGTAAAACAATAAAATGCAATCAAATTATTTATTTATTTACTTCATTACACAACTCATTACTGTATAAGTTTTATAATGCTATATTTAGTTAAACTAAAACAAATTTACAATTTATAAATGTGGCCAGCACATTTACGTGGTCTTCACTGATTTGGCATCTATAGAAGCTGTGATAAAGACGAAGCATGATATAATGGGGAAAATGAATTCATTGTTCTGAAAGTTGCAGTCAAACCCCAGGAGCATGTTAGTGTAGTGAAAAACAAGAACTTTCAACTCCAATGGACTTGAGGCCAAATTCAGACACTTACTTTGCCATTTATAGTCTGGTCTTCAACCGACTACTAAGGTCATTACTCTGAGCCTCAGTTACTCCATTCACAATACATACTTTTATGGGTTGCTGTGAGGATTAAATGAGGTGATATATATAAACCAATCAGCAGAGCTTTTGATGCGTAACAATTGTTCAGTAAATGGTAGATATTAAAATTATTAACTGTCCTAAGAAAAATCACAATACTTTATTGTTTAATCTTTCAAGTATAAAGTTTCAAGTTTATCTCTGGTTGTTTTAGAATTAAATATGATATTAAATATGACAAACTATGCAAAAATCAGTTAAAATTGGGGCCAGCCTGGTAGCACAGGAGTTAACTTCACACATTCCGCTTCGGCGGCCTGCGGTTTGCCTGTTCGGATCCTGGGTGCAGAACTATGCACTGTTTGCCAGGGCATGCTGTGGCAGGCATCCCACATATAAAGTAGAAGAAGATGGGCATGGATGTCAACTCAGGGCCAGTCTTCCTCAGCAAAAACAGAAGGATTGGCAGCAGATGTTAGCTCAAGGCTAATCTTCCTCAAAAACAAAAAAATCACTTAAAATTATAGCTACAAATATAATACTGCTGAGGAACACAAGTGTCATTTCTGTTGGAAAACTCATTTTTGAAGAGACTCTTTCCAAAAATAATTTTTATTGTCACTATTATTCACTTCACACACATTTAGTTCTCCCAGACTGTCTTTCATGTAATGCAAGATGTTTCTCCAGAGCAACATATATGCATCCTGGCACCAGAAAATATAAGTGCAAAATCGCTAATTGTATCGTGAAGAGCAGGATGGTGACAGTTTAAAAGAATTTGTCCAGCTCTTGAACACAAACTGACTAACATATCAAGTTCAATGCTTAAAACTACATCTCAGAGAGGTGTTGTCACATGAAGTAGCAAAGGGAGCAAGTGGGGAACTCAGCTCTCAGTGGGTATGTTTCTTCACGCTCCAGAAGTAACTACATGGTCACAGCAGGCATTTAAAAAAAAAAAAGCTACTATAATAAAACATGTCACACATTTCTATCAGGCAAAAGAAGTAGAGTAACAGAGTAAAAACTGGACAAATTTAGGGAATTTACTCATTCAATAGATATTAACCTCCAGCCAGGTTCCAGGCACTGTGCTAAACACTGGAGATAGAGACAAAATAACGAGCAAAATAAACATAACTAGATACAGAGTTGTAAGCAAACCCAGTAACTATCCTCAAGGAATTTACAATGAAAGTAAAATTAATGTAACAGATTATTCATTCTGAGATTTTAAACCTTGAAATTAGCAAACGACCTATGCAATATTATAGAATCCAATAGATTCTAAACAGAAAATTCAAATTATCACAAAAATTAAGTCATATACAACCTTATTTTTGTATAAGGTTAATTTAAACAGAAAGTTTAAATCCTCACAAAAATGCAATCATATCCAACCTTATTTTTGAATGACAAGTCAATGAAGTCTATAAAATTGAACATAAAAAAACTTTGCTAATCAGTTTGTCAAAAATAAAATTGAAATGCAGCTCAGAATTGGTTTATTAGATTTCCTCTAAAAGTAGAGCTTTTCCCAGGAATTCCTCTCACCCAAGTTATAGGAACAGAGAGGTATCCTGTTATAACTGCCTTATTTCCTTCAACGCTGGCTTTGAAGCTCTGTTCAAAATCGCTACCCATGACACAGCTTGTTTACTGTGTACTGAATATTGTATCAAATCCTAATCTATGCTTTTAGTAAAAATAAAATTGCAAAATGACTGCTGATATATTTTCCCAACAAAATTTCAGCATATGTGATGACTGTTAAATCTAAGAATGCATTAAAATTACTGATGGAGATTTTTAAATTTATACATCTCTGTTCCCCATCCTTATTTTTCTAACTCATTAAGTCTATGGTGAAGCCTTGACATCTGGATTTTTTTAAAGCCCCATAGATGATTCTGATGCACAACCAGAATTAATAGTTTCTATTAAACAACCAAAAGAAAAAGTTTTTAAAAGTCTTCTTCCCTCTCACTGCTTTCCCTGGAAAAATAAGCTGTATGGAAAAAAGTTGCATAGCCTACCTTGTACAATAATACCCATTTATATGTGGAAGAGATACATAGTTTTAAGCATTGAACTGGGCTAGTCTAGGTAAATTGAAGTCAAATTACCTGACAGAATCTTCTGTGGACTATCACATCTATCATGGCCTGCCTTCATAGATAGCCAAATGATTCATTACTTTCCATAAAACAGAATATTCCAATGTTATCACTAAACAGTGATGATGTTCATAATGAGAGGATAGCGCACACTTATATGAATTCAGATAACTAAATTATTTACTTTTCCTGAGATTCAATCGAATTGTAGTCTTAAAAAGCCTGAGAATTAAGAACTTTGAATAGTTCCTGAATTTAAGAAAGAGAGTCAATTCCATGTCTTGGAATATTCCACTTCTCAGCACAGAGACTTGCATATTTCTTTGCTTATCATGTACAATGAAAACAGCTACAGAACCATATCATGAAAGAATGTACATGATTTTCTAAGCATATTATTGGGCATATAGAGTAAGTGTTGCCACAGTGATTAACAACACTGTCATCTGAGATCTGACTTAACAAAGAACAAGGCTGAAAAGAGGAAACAAAAGGCAAAGTCTCAGTAAAACTGGAGTGAGCTGGGAAGTTTGACCTGTGACTCTACCACAATTAAGTGTTTTGCTGTCATTAACCAACTGACCTTAAAAGGAAATACTGGAATCAATTAAGTCATTTGGTCTGATCCTATGGGAATATGGATAAATTATTGAAAATCAGATACTTGATAATGATTGGTTTAAAGCTTCATTCGTAAATGTGTGACACGTCATCATAAAATACTGTGACACCCATGAGAAAGATATTGGTGGTCTCATCATTTGTTAGTCAAATATTTTTTTAAAAAAAGCAATTTCAGTGTTCCTTTTGGCAGGTATCAAGCAAGTTCTGTTACGACATAATTAGAAAAATAACAACACAAAAAAACTATATTGAACATTTATATATTAAGCACTGTGCTGAAAAATTTACATGGAATTATGTCATTTAATCATCACAACTATATGACATGTGCACTATTATTAGCCCCATTTTACAGATGAGGAAGTTGAAACTTAAACTATTAACATATCCAAGATCACAAAACTCATAAGTGATGAGGCTGGGATTTGAACCCACATGTGCAGAGCTGTAGCCTATAAACCGCATCTTACCTAGGAATATAACTCAAGGATGATGAATGTACCAAGAGACTGACTTCAAGATACCAAGGGGAAAAATGGAAAACACATCAAAGATAGCAACAAATAAAAGCATAGAAAATCAGTTATCTTTATAAATTAAAAATTTGCTTCCTAAGTACAAGAAAGTAAACATTAAAGCTATGATTGTTTTATTTATACCATAATACTAGCACAAGCTCTGAGCAGATTCAATCGTACATAAAACATTCTTCCTAATAAGGGCTTGGATGTGTTTCCTTATGATGAGAATATTTGTTTACACATATTTGTAAAAAGCAAGTTAGAAGTCACATTGGACTAAATGACAATATTCATGATGAATGTGGAATGCCCATTGTGGTGATTTTAAAATATGCCTACACATTATTTGACACTCCTCCCCTCAAAAGGTAGAGACTAATTGCCCTGCCCCTGAATATGAGCTGGAATGAGTGATTCACTTCTAACAAGTGAAATGAAATTAACAAATTAACAAACAAATATGACAGAAGTTAATAGAGAGCGACTTCCAAGTCTAGGGCACAAAAGGTTTTGCAGCTTCTCTCTCCCTCTCTCCCCCTCTCATCACTCTCTCTGGAAGCCAACCACCATGTCATGAGGAAACTCAGGCGGCTCTGTGGAGAAGTCCATGTGGCAAAGAACCGAGGCCTCCCACCAGCAGCCAGAACAGACTTACCAGGCATGTGACTGACCCCCCCTGGAAGCAGATTCATCAGTCCCAGTCAAGCCTTCAGGCGACTGTAGACCAAGACTACACCATAACTGCAATTTGATGAAAAACCCTTAGCCAGAACCACCACGCTGCGTTGCTCTCAAATCTCTAACAAATAGAAACTGTGTAAGATGTTTATTGATTTTTACCTGTTAAGTTTCAGAGAAATTTGTTAGGAAGCAACATATAACTAGTAGAACCACATCGTCTATCTAACCAGTGTAGTGTAATATCATAGCAAGTAGCAGTTATTGCCTCTCGTTGTGCACATCACTGTTTCTCTTTGCACCTCAGTTCCCTCATCTGTAAAATGAAGAAAATATATATACCTCCTGGAGCTGTTGTGAGCATCCGATGAGATAGTTCATAAATACTTATTAGAGGAGTTTCCAACAGAGTAAGCCATAAATAAAAGTTAGCCATTATCATTAGCGTTGCTATAACATTTCTCTCTTGTCCTTGGAGTTTAAGTGAGTCTATGGCATCACGGAAGGAAGAAAAGTTGAACTACCTGCCTACTAGTCTTGGCTCTGTTCTTGATTTCACTCCTTTTTTTCATCTCCACAGCTCTTATTTCTCATCTGTACAGGAGAGGTGGTGAGAGAATACTAAGTGATTATGACATTTCTTCTATTTCATGTTACTTCTTAAAATTTCTCCCATTTGGGCAGTCAAACGCTTGACATCTATGAAAAGTTTAAAAATACAGAAGAACATAGAATAAGCTTCTAAGTGTCAAAAACCTAAAGTGTAGGGGGCTTCAAGGATATAAAGAATATAGAAGATAAAAGTAAAGCTTTCTATTTCCATCAAAGGGGAGAAGCAAAGAGAGCTTAGACACTGAAGTGTCCCTAAAAAAGTCACCTGTGCACTAATCATGCCCTTATCTGGGACCAGATAGATAGATTAGAGGGGGGGAAACAATTCCAAAGAGTTGTGGGGAATTCCAGATTACAGGGAAACTACTTCACTACCCAGTAGACCCCAGAGAGGTGAGAAGAACTCAGAATTTTTCTGCACACCAGACATGACACGGGAGCAGAGGCTGCATGGTGAGTTGAGGAGAATGGGCCTCAAACAACCCTGCAGTTTCTGCTGTCCACCAGGATGATGCAGGAAAAAAACAAACATAGAATGGGGACTCAGCAGACCTAAGGGGCCTATTAGCCAAAATCAAGAGATGACACAGGTACAGCAAGGACATGAAAAAAGATGCAAAGACCACGGACTCAATGAGATGATGTACAGCTCAGCGGATATCAAGCACCAAAGCACGCTGCAATCTCAATACACTGCCTGGGCTCTTCAAAGACCCCTAGTACTTAGACTCACTTTAGGGAAAGGATGAGACCTGTGTATTGACTTAGATTTCTATTACCCAGTAAAAAGGAGGCTTGGAGGAGGCTAAAATAAGTAATAAAAAGTAAAGTTACATTTCCAGCACACCTGATTTTGTAGACTGATAATTACATCGCTACAGAGTAGATGCCATGAAATGATTTCTAACATCCATTTAAACACTTCTAGCCCCTCACACATCTCAGAATATAAGTCAAGTTGGCTGCTCTTTTGTTAGCCTTTATCCTAGTTAACTCAACCTTCAGATTCCCTCAAATTCCCTGAAATTACAAAGTCTTCTCAGTCTCCTCTTCAGTTAAATCCCCTCCTTAACAAGACTTTTTATATACAGATTTAAATAGACTTTCCTCTACTGCTGCAACCCTCAGACTCGTGCTTATTTTTAGTAAAAGTATGATGTGTTATTTGCAGGAACAAGGAACACCATTTGTATGGAGCATGGAGCATTACTGTGGGAAAACAGAGACCAGGTTTTATATTTTCATTTGCCCCCAGGGGGCCTAGGATGGTGCCAGGCTCTACCACTTACTAACTTGTGTAATTTAAGGCAAATTAGTAACCTTTGAGCTTCAGTTATGTCCTCTGTAAAATGAGGGCAATGATTTGGTTCTTGTGACAATCCAATGAGATAATGTATGTAAAATTACTGTATGCTGTCCAATTTAGTTATTTAATAACTGGAAGCTATTTTTGAGCTAACATAAAGGTTTAGATTGTCAAATCAGACTCACATGAATCAGAGATCTTACCCAGAATCAAGAGGCAAAGACAACGAGGGGAGAGTTTTGGGATATCCCACATGGTTCTACAAACCCTTCTTTTGTGTATCTGACAAACTTTCTGGCCCACCATAATAGATGCGATCCTAGAGAGGATGTCTCATAAATCCACAGATTCTAGATTTGTTTACCATCAGCAATCGTACTATGCGCATTCCATAGATAAGGACTCTCCCACTAGCAATATCAGGAGAGTTACCAGCATATTTACAATGATATTGAACTGGGTTGCTTGCCTCCTTTCACTGGGAAAGAATCAACTTTTCTGATATTCTGATAATCAGTTATCATGAGAGAAATGGGTTACAGGCCATTTGTGTTAATCCTTCCCATTTTGCACTATCCTGTTCAATCATTATTGAATTATTGTTCAAACATTATTGAATCATAAAGTGATCTTTGACTAGAGTCCCCTGACTATTCACTCCAAGTAAATCCTTCTTCATATCTAGAGTCCTTCTTTCCTTCCTTTTCTGCAAATAATTATACAGTTGGTTTCTTTTCCTGTGAAAATATGTTGAGGAAAATATTTAGAGGAAAATATTTATCACAATGACACATTACACAATGATTATTTTCCATCTGAGCTGTAATGATATATGCTAATATATGTTCATCAATATTTATTCTTTTATTGTGTCATATCCAAAGCTGGTTTTGAGCATAAATGTGGAAAACTACTGATATATGAAAGTATATAGTTACTATTCCCTTAGAGTGAAAGAATGAAAGGGGGTTGAGGGGAACCCATGTAAAGGAACTCATGGGAGAGACAAACTTTGAAACTTTGTTTTACTAGCTAAGAAAGCAGAAAAAGTTCTGATTAAAAGAAAAATTTACTCTACAGTGGAGAAACTTATTCACTTTATTCAGCTCAAGTCTCTGCTCCCCTTGGTAGTTTGAGTGTCTCTGATGGTCCTTTAGTGTTCATGTAATGACGCCAGAGAGGCTTCTGTGTCTGAAAATGAGCACATTTCCACCGAAGGACTTTTAAAGTACCTTTTTTAAAAAACATGTTTTAAAGTACTTTTTAAAATGTTTTAATGAATTTTCATTAAAACTTTGCCCTTGGAATATTTTTTTTTTATAAAATGCGCTAATTTCTCCTCCCTAAATGAAGTCACCCAATTATGTAGTTAAGTATTTGTCCAAAATAAAAAACCCTGGGTACAGAACATTATTATAAATCATCTTTGCTTCTCTCTGTCCTTAGGTATCAAAAAGGCAGGTTCACAGATATCTTCAGAAACATACTGTCAAATATCATGGCAAAGAAAATGGTTAGATATCCACAGGATATCCACAGGATATTCGTAAATTCAGACATTCCCCAAACACATCCTAACAGAAAAATACAAGTACCAAAAGAACTCTTCCTCACTTGGAATATTTCTAAACAATTCTGATTTTCATTCATGGCTGTAAATTTTACCCAGGATAGAAATTAGAGCCAAAAGGATCAGTTTATTGCTTTTAAGAAGATAAATTCTCCCAACAAAAATGAGAATTAACAGAAAGAAAAAAATACCCTTAGGGAATTCTTTCAATGCTTCCAAGTTTGGCACTTATTTTTATCCTCTATTCTATTCCTTCCATTTCATCTTCTCTGCTTCCACTAAGAAGCTGATGACACACTTTTGGATTGCCTTTTTTTTTTTTTAAAGAATCGATTCTCAATTGTGAGAACTAGACTGGAACACATTCTCCACATCTGTACAAATTCTTGTGTTCCAGCACAGTGTGTGCTTCTCTTGTCTTTAGCAAGCTCTATATTTTTCCCATCTTTTTAGGCTCCAAAACTAGTTAGAGAGATGGAAAGATAGGATATGCAAACAATTACAGATAAACATGCCCCAAGGTTCTTTATCAGTCTTAACTATACGTCATCTACTAAAAGAATAAAGACAATGTATAATACTTATCCAGATTATCATTGACTACAAGAACTAATATAAATTACAACTTCTAAAAAATTTATTTAAAACTCTGGGCCTGTACAATTCGACTGAAAGTGTATGAGTATAGGGATAGAGGTTAGCATTATTATGAGAACAATGAATGGGAAAACAAGAAGTTTTGCAGAAAAACCTAAAGCAGAAATACTAGAAGCACAAAGAAGTAAAAGGAAAATAATTTTTCAGGGGATTTAAACAAATTTAAAATACCGTATATATTATCTTTGCATAGAACTTTTAAAACACCAATCATTGACAAGATACCTTCTCTGTTTAACAGTTTTTATTAGACTTTTCTATTCTTGCTATACTATTCTAGTATAATAGTAATGTGTCTAATGGTAATCATATTAGTTGACAAAAAATATAGCTTCAATATTGATGGACCAACTTTTTTTTTTTTTTTTTAAGATTTTTTCCTTTTTCTCCCCAAAGCCCCCCGTACATAGTTGTATATTCTTCGTTGTGGGTCCTTCTAGTTGTGGCATGTGGGACGCTGCCTCAGCGTGGCTTGATGAGCAATGCCATGTCTGCGCCCAGGATTCGAACCAACGAAACACTGGGCCGCCTGGAACGGAGAGCGTGAACTTAACCACTCGGCCACGGGGCCAGTCCCTTGATGGACCAACTTTTGATCTTTAGTAACCTATTTATTTAGTTTTCCATGTACTATTTCATTGCAGGTCAGCCAAATTTCTTCCTAAATCTAGCCTTGTGGGCCCTTTTAGTCAGTGAATATTTATTAAATAAATGAATGCATTAAATGTAGCATATAGTTCACATTTAATGGATAATTTAAATTAGAGATAAGACACTATTTTTATTACGTGTTTGTGTATGTATACATTTTTCCTTCTTTTGAATATCCAACTGTTAATCTTTAGAAATGCACTTATTGTGGTAATGTACTGAAAATGTCTCCCAAAAGTGAGTTTTGACAAGAGATCTGGAAAAGAACAGGTGGCCTTCTTGCCAGGTTGCAGATGTAAGGAAGAAGGGACAGAGCTAAGTCAGAGTCAAGGGATGTAGGACGCAGGTGTGAGAGAAACAAGCATAGCAGCAAAAAGTTCATTGGGAGGAAATGGATAGATATGGGAATGAAGAAAGGAAGCAGGTGACAAGAAAAAGCAGTCAGTAAGAGGGAGTCCCCACTGGGAGACATCTGCAGAAAACATCTGCAGACACTTCTCCATCACCGCCAGGAAGGAGGATCCCTGCCACAGAGACACACAAAAAGGCTTAACTACCTGTGGTATTTGGTTGAAGGGCATATACAATGCTCAGCGCACCAGCTTCTAATTACTCTATGACAACCCCAGTTCCTCCCTCCCAGTGGAAAACATATGTCAAAGCACTTAGTATTGATTGAAACATAAGGAAATTCTTTGATTCATCTCTTTACCCACAACAAGCCTGTCTTATTTCACCCTCATTTGTCTGAGGAAAAAGAAAAAAAAAATGTATTTCCTTCCAAGGGGAGATAAGAAATGGCTCTGATCCATTTATCATTTAACTGTTTTGCTTTGCTTTTGTACCTGAGGTTAGAAAAATTCTGCCAACATTGCCCTGTCAGAGTGGCACTGAATGCAACAGTAGGTATGACAAAGATACTAGCAGCTGGAAGGATACACTGTCTAAAGTGCTAGTACTGATGACGGGGCTGGCCACCTGGAAGACTGAACAAGTCATTAGAAGATCAACTATGAAAAGGATTGCCCTCCCTGCCTTGTCCCCATTGAACATCTTATCCTTCCCATGCTCCACATTATCCCATTTACAGCTCATTCAGGGCTAATGTAGCAGAGAAGAAACGTGAGAAGTCAGAGACAGAGAGAAATCTTGCAAAAAAAAAAAAATTCTTTATTCTGACAAGTGGAGTTCTTAGCTTTGAAAAAGAAAAATACAGCGTAGATTTCTGTGCAGACATAACTAACCCTGGCCCATTCAAGTCATTCAATCAGATGAATATTGCCCCTCACAGAGTGAGTGCATTTTGTGGGTCAACCACAGGCACGTTTGCCTGGATGGGCTGCTATACAGAGCCGGGGTCTCCAGGTCAATGATGAGCCAGATTCTGCCAATGGTGCCACTCCCAGAGATACTGCTTCTGAGAGCTGGTGCTTTTGAAGTGTGGCCAGCTGAAAGAAACAAGCAACCACAGAAAATATAATGGAGCCCATAAGAGGTCTAGGCAAAAAAATGTACATACACAATTACCCCATCGTTAGGCTTTACATTCAGTTTCAGAAGTCTACATTATCTTGACAATGACTTGCTGAGCAGTGCTGGAAAGTCACTAAACTTTCTGTGCTACTCAGTTTTTCAATCTATAAAATAAGTTAATAAAAGCAATTTGATACAGAATAGTGTTCCATATAAGCAGGTGTCCTTAAAACCGTTCACTTTATTCAAGAGATCAAATAGATTAGCTTCCTATTGACAGCCTTACATGCTGTCACAGAAAGTATGAAGGACAACAATCAAATGCCTAGGGCATTCATAAAACCAAAGTTTAGTGTTAGTTGGCATTTGAGGAGGCCTCTTCTCTTCCCTTGCTCACACTCTCAAATTAGGAAAAATCAAGAATTCCAAGCCTTTAGACAAGCACAAGAATCAAATTCCGCTTTCCACACAAAGCCAAAAACAGTTTCAAAGGCAGATCCACTGTGACTAAGAACTGAGTCAAGAATTGCGGCCAAGAGAAAAGAAAAACTGAAATGCTGCTCCATAAGCAATCCAACCATATACTTCCTCCACTCAAACCACTTTGGGCTCACTGTGTAAGCATCTGGGAAATACAAGAAAAGAAGACGGATTTTTAAAAACAGAAAGGAGGAACAAGACCATGAAGCAAGGGTGGAAAAGGGAATGAGGACTAGTTTATGAAACACAACACTAACAGTCACTTTCACTTCTATTTTTATCCCAGCCATATCTACAATCTCAAACCACTCCACTCAAAAAAGACAAAGACCATTCTTATTATTTCTTATGAATATGCCCCCATCCAAACCACCATCTTCTCACTCCCACGTAGCTTTTAACGAAGTATCATGCAGACAGTAGATGGTTCATAAGTGTTATCTGACTCTAATTTTGATCATTTGAATGTAGTGATTACTCTCAGAAACAAGTATCACTTTTCCATACTTTAGTTTTATATAATTTGCCAGAAGAATGGATTGACAGAGTGTAGCTCTTGGAACATACAGAAGCGTAGCAATTTACTTCTGTATTTGTATCTATTCATGCATGAGATTTTTTTTATTTTTTCAAAACTTGTTTCATATCTCTGTACAAATAATTTTATAGGGTGAAATTTCATTTGCACATAGATTTATATAACTGATGTAAGTTCTATCACCTTTATTAGCTGGTAAATTTCTTTAAAGCAAAGACTTACACTGTACTTTACCTCCAATGCCCAATAAACACTGATTGATGAAGAGATACATATTTTAGAGCCAGTCGGTTAAAGTAGTTCATCTCTTGCCATTGCTAATTTTATACTTCTGTTTTTAGCCTTTTATTTGTTTGCTTTTGTTAATATGAACCATCTGTGCCTCTCATCCTGTGTTTTTAAATAAGCAGCCTAATTGTAGAGTTTAAAATTTTTATATTTTACCCTCCAGCCTGCTGTTGATCATTTTTGTCAAAATTGAATGCCTGCCCTTTAAAAGGTCATTTCTGAGGTTTAAACCTGTTGGTTTGTGTTATTACAGCAAATCTCGCCCCAGAATGTTTGGTGTTGTACAATAACCACCTGTCCACTGCTGTGTGGAATGAATAACTAAGTCAAAAGCCGCTATTTCCTCTTAGTTGTAAAGATCAACTTTTAAACATACACAATTCTGTGGCTTGCCATTTTACATTTTTAAAGCAGCTAGAAAATAATATTCCAAAGAAAGTTTACAAAGGTGATCCCTTGCAGGCAACTTTTTGAAAGGCAGTATTGTTACATAGGAAGTATGGTAAGACAATGATAAATTTCACTAACACACTCAATAAATTATTTCTCTAGTCATAATTCTCGTTGGTCTCATAGATTCAATAACTAAATTATCCTTTATTTTTATTTGACACAAGATAGTGCTATATTATTCATTGGAAAGAGAATATATGTTCTAAAAAGGAATTAGAGACAAATTGTAAGAATATTACCAAAAAATGTACATATGAGTACAGAACAATAAAAATAGATGTCAGAAGAGAAATAAAAAACCTTTCAAAGATGAGAAAGCATTTTTTTTAACCAAGAATATGAACTAGCTACAACAAATGTGTACTAAATTTGACCCTAAGTTTCTGGGAAGCCAGTGATAAAGGGCTGCAGGGGGAAATATTATGTTCTCCAATTCCCACTTAATCATTTAAGGGACACATATCATCATCTTTTTTCGATAACTGGAGAGTTCACAGGGATCCCAAAAGTGAATATTGGAATTGCCTTTTGGTGTTGATAATCATGACCCAATGGGATCGAATGCTTTAGCCTGGAGAAATGAAGGAAGGAGTCCAGTCTAGTAGTAAGATTAACACTAGTGTTAGAAATAACAGCCGACTAGTATATTGATTTACACATCTTTCTCCTTTTTATCAAAGAGATGTAAGGGCAACAGCATGAATTTGGAAGCCAGAAAAATCTGAGTTTGAAACCTAAGTCCACTACACATTGTCTGACTCAGGGCACATTATTTAACTACTTGGCACCTCTGCTTCATAGTCTGCACAACAAGGGTAATAACACAGACCTTGAAGACTTTTGTGAGAGTAAAATAAGGTATGAAGTGCTGTTCATAGTCTCTTACACACAGCTGCTGCTTAAGAAATCTTATTTGTCCATAAACAACCTCCCCACGATTACATAAAATGCAACAGCAGAAACACTTCTTCTGAGTTTAATTTTGGAGATTATTTTACTAATCTCGCAGGTGATAAAGGCAACACTAGTTGCGGAGGAAGTTTTATTTTTTTCATCAGTCTCAATGAAATTCTATTTTATTTTATAATTTCCTTGGTTCCTCTCTACTTCACTTTTAGCTTTCTCCAAATACACATAATTTCCACCCTTTTGCCATAAACAACAATTATTAGAGGGAGGGGGAAAGAAAGGTAAACTAATATGTCTCTTGGTATCAACAAAAGCACATATTCCTAAAAGAAAATCCAGCAGTAAGTAAACCAAATATTTTTAGCAAATCGACATATTTTGAAGCTTTGACATTTGATGCTTTCTCAAAAATTAACCTTTTAGCTTTTTATTCGTGTTACTAAATGACTCCCAACAAACACTCTAATCATAACCTTTACCTTCAAAGACATAGTAAGAGTTAAAAATAGAGTGGATGTAAGGAATATCTTTGTATACTTCAATTGGTTTAAATAGTGCTTTTCCACTTTGACACATCAAAAAAGGCCTCATCAATTTATCTTGCTTCATTTAGCAAAAATATACAGCTCCCATTATAAAAGTGTCTAATTAAAAAAAATCATTTTGCTATTAGGATACTTGCAGATAAAAGGCCACTCTGTGAAGAACATAAATAATGTTAACAGCAAATAAAAATGGTATCAGTCAGTAGTTCTCTCAGACACTTTTTATTTTAAAGGAAAAGAAAGCATTGTACATTACCAGTAATAATTTCTATTGTGTTTATGGTAATTTAAATATTTAAAACATAAATCCAGATATAAACTCCTTACATAAATATAAAAGCAGAAACATATGAATTAAATATGATTGAAGCTATAAAAGCAATAAAGTAAAATTAATATTAATTTAACATAATGTCTGATGAGACTTTGCTTTAGTCAAATTACCAGATCCAACATATTTACATTACCTGCTGCTAGAACACAGTTTCTCTTAAGTATAATTACACAACTGCTTTGTGTAATAACTTCATTTTTCCCACTACTTTATGAGCTCACTATTAGCCACACAAAGGGCATAACTGGTAGGCAGTTGGACAGAGGAGTCCAGAGTTCAGGAATGTGGTTGAGGCTGGAGCTATCAAGCTTATATCTGAACACAATTTTGTGATATTTTGTGAGATCATGGGAGGAATGAGAGTAAGAGAAGAGGTCCCACAGCCAAAGAATTATGACTGGAATCACGATAGAATAATGATCCAAACCCACAGAAATAAATGCTTATGCGTATCTGGGTCACCCTGTTCCTTTCATCACTTGTTTATGGATTTACCTCTGTCTTTAGTCCAGATTAGTTGGTTTTAAACTAGTGGAAGAGGGAACTAGAATCTACAGAATTGTCTCAGCAGGTGACAATAGGGAAGAGGGAAAACAAAGGGAAGAGCGTGTGAGGCACTTTAGCTCCCCATCATGCTTTAAAATATTAGGGACCTAAAAAATATTTCACTTAAAGAATTGGTTCTGCTGCTAGGAAAAAAAATGAATAATTTTCATTGTATGTCAAGAAATAGAGACAAACTTGAGTTATCTCATATAACAAGAAGTGAACTTGAAGAACAAGAAGTAAGGATACATGGCTACCGAAACCCAGGACAATCTACCTCCCAGAAGGATAGAAACTTTGGAACATGGTAGAATCTTTACACTAGTGTTCTGGCATTACCTTCACTTGGTTACTTGCCAATGACATGCTTCACGATTGCCATTCATGCAACTAGAGACAGATATGCAATCTTTTCTCCTCTTCATAACTTCTGCTTACTCACAGTTCTGCCCCCTCAGAACTCTGGCTTGTGATCATCACTCAAGGTTCTAATTCTATCTCACGACATCTTTCAGCTTCTGCTCCTCTTTTTAATTACGAACTTTTTCCCTGTTTCCTAAACAGTCAAATCAGGGAGCAGAGTTCCATCATCTACACAGGTCAGATTCTCCAGCAATGCCTGGGAAAGATCACAGTTTGTTAGGCATCAAGAACACATCTATAACATAACAATGAGCGCAATTTACTCAACATATACCTTCAATTAGAACGAAGGCAAAGATTTGTATTTTAAATAATTTACCAAAGGACAGTTACTCATGGCACAGAATCAGAGAATAGCTGTGACGATAACTACTAGCAAAATGTATTAATTTCATCCAAATGTTACCTGATCTCAGTGAATGATTATGCATGTCATGCTGCCCACTATAATTTCAGAAGCAATTTATAAAAATCAATATAGTGTGCAAGTAACCTCTTAATGAGTTCTGACATATTTCCTACCTCGACTGGAGGACATTTAAGGACCTGAGATCATGGTCATATGGGATCACTAGGTCATATTCAAATAACCTGAAAATCACAGCTGCCAAAAAAATTAAGTGGATGCACTATATGAATTTCACAAAAGCACTTCACAGTCATTCCTTTTCATTAGAATGGTTGAGGACAAACAAAAATAAATCAACTCTTTAGCCATGTTATCAATTTTTACAAACAAATCAATTTTTAACAAACATAAATGCTCTAGTTTAGAATTGCCAACTGAGGAATCAAATGTGGGAGCTTTTAACTTAGATTTAACAAACACAAAAACTCCTACTGCTACCGTTTTCAGGACCTCTAAAAATCACCTAATCCTGTATAAAGCAAAAGGTAACTTCAAAAGAGGATAACATTTTCAAATATTTCAACCTCAAAATAAACCAACTTGGGGCAGTGTTTCCTTAAAAATTCTATTTTCCATGAATGGTCATTAAACACGTAGAATGTAAAGTGGAGGGCAACAAAGTCTCTACATAATAAAAATTTTCTCAAGCAAGTGAGAACTCTATATCTGATGAAGACTCGATTATTTCAATTCATTGTGAACACAGAGGTTCAATGTTGGAAGCATCTCGGTTTCATTCTCCTTCCCTAAGGAGTTAGGTCATATTTGTTATTGAATTCTGCATACACATTCAATATGAAACTTCTATTCTATTTAACATATATTTGTTCTATTCACATAGAAGATTCATATATAGAATTTGGCATAATTAGCCAGGAGCCTGAAAAGAGATACAAGCAAATTAAAAGGAAAATTCAGAATGCCTTTGGAGTGTGCTTGGGGAATCTGTCACCTTGAGAAAGTGTAAGTTACCTTTTTTTTTTTTTGGTGAGAAAGATTCACCCTGAGATAACATCCATTGTCAATCTTCCTCTTCTTTTTTTTTTTTTTTTTTGCTTGAGTAAGATTAGCTCTGAGCTAACATCTGTGCCAGTCTGCCAGTCTTCCTCTGCTTTTTGTATGAGGGATGGCTTCAAAGCATGGCTGATGAGTGGAGCAGGTCCCCCGCCTGGGATCTGAACCCGCAAACCTGGGCAACCAAAGCTGAGCACATGGAACTTTAACCACTTGGCCACAGGGCTGGCCCAATGAGAAAGTGTAAGTCATCTTTTGATAAATGATACCATGCTGGCATGATGTTGTGGCTGTGATTTTCTTCTCATCACTGCAGTGAATAACAGCAACATCACTACATTCATTTTATTATACTTTTAGAGGCTTAATGAGGTTTTTTTAATTACGCAAAGAACTTATGAATGGGTGATATAGTCCCACCTATGCAAACAAGTTACGTAAATATTTTTTTGTTTGTGGTTTATTTTTAAAATCCATACTTGGGAACAAATAAAAGAAGTACCTCATTATCTGTTGATTACAGAACACATGGAACTCATTATCCTCAAAATGCTATTCAAATTGGAACTCTGAAAAAGTTTAAGGGTTTAGGTAGATTCACAGATTGACCCCATTACAAAGTTATTTAAAAGGTAATATTCTTGATCTAGAGAATAATGTTACAAAGACACTATCATCAGCTCTTCCAAAAATGTAATTTGTGTGCTATGGCCATAAACTAAGAATCATTATATCTTAAAATTGAAAAGAATGTTACTGATTTTCAGTCTCAACTTTCATATTTTGCTGAAGGGAAAAAATAGCTTTCAAAAGCTTAAATAATTTTCCCAGTGTCAAGTAAATGATTTTGGACCCTGCATAGGAATTCTTGTGTATTCATCTGATTGGAATTTAAAATTTAGATGGACTGTGATGTTAATTCAGCAATCATGTTCCAAAACAAACTGAAAATAGGAAAAGAAAATACCTGTAGAGGAAATGGTGTCTTGATGAATAGAGATCATCAATTTAAGTGATAGTAGAAGAAAATGCGTTCTACATTCTTTCTGTCTTTTAAACTTTATATCATAATTGCTTTACAATGCTTTAAATTAAAGCAAATGAGAAGATAAGCATTCTCTTGTATTCAGGTAATGTGGTCTTATTATCACTATCCAGGAACAACCTTAAGAGATCATTAGTCCTGCTACCTATGTAGTACAAGGAAGGAGAGGTAAACATTAAATACAATATCATAAAATGAAACAAGAAACCATTATATTTGGTTTCCCACTTTTTTTTTTAAAGATTTTATTTTTTTCCTCCCCAAAGTCCCCCGGTACATAGTTGTATATTCTTCGTTGTGGGTCCTTCTAGTTGTGGCATGTGGGACGCTGCCTTAACGTGGTTTGATGAGCAATGCCATGTCCACGGCCAGGATTCGAACCAATGAAACACTGGGCCGCCTGGAACGGAGAGCGTGAACTTAACCACTTGGCCACGGGGCCAGCCCCTGGCTTCCCACTTTTTATGTCAGAAATTGCAAACTACAAGCTTATCAATGGACTCTGGCCGGCTAAGCTTAATTGTTTGGCCCACTCATGTTTTACTTTTTATAAATTACATTAATTATAAACATTCAAAAATTGGGAGATTTCAAAGAAAAAATGCAGATTTTCAGATTCTCTCAAAAATTCGAAAAACCTACCAGGATTGCATTTTCAAGTGGTAGCGATTCCTAGGAGCTGAGCAGCTGCCCCTTTCAGCATATTATACTTTCTTTGGGTACCTCACAGTCCCCACCACTCCTTATTATTCAACCAAATATATTAACTACCTGGACCCTGTATTCTTATGAGGTTGTAACTCAATTTGGTAATCAATATCTAACAATTACACGGAGTCAATTTGTTCAACTCTCTAAAGACTTACATTGTGGTTAACAACATCCATTAGCACATAGTTGTGTGTGTGTGTGTGTGAGGAAGATTGGCCCTGAGCTAACATGTGTTGCCAATCCTCCTCTTTTTGCTGAGGAAGATTGTTGCTGAGCTAACATCTGAGCCAATCTTCCTCTATTTTATTTGGGACGCCACCACAGCGTGACTTGACGAGCAGTGCTAGGTCCACGCCTGGGGTCCGAACCTCCTTCCTCTATTTTATTTGGGACGCCACCACAGCATGGCTTGACAAGCGGTACTAGGTCTATGCACGGCATCTGAACCTCTGAACCCCAGGCCACCAAAGCGGAGTGTGTGAACTTAACCCATTACGCCACCAGGCCAGCCTCTCCATTAGTACATTTTTAGCAGCAAATAAAATTAGTACCCCACTAGAACTGATTAAACAATATAGATATTTATTATCTTGCATGTCAATAAGTTCTGAACTCAGGGTTCTTAGGTTGGTTAATGCAGCAGCTCAATGATATCTCAAGCAACTAGAATCTCTCAGCTTCCTGTTTTGCCATCCTAAGCATATTGCCTTGGTTTCTTTGGCTACCCTCTCCTCTCATCCCAAACTGACCAGCATTGGTCCTGGTGTATCACCAGCCAATTAAGTTCAGAGTAATAAAAGAGAGGGTTTCCTCTTTGTATCTCCTTTTATCATTGAGGAAACATTTCCCAAAATGCCCCCTGTGGAATTCCTCTAACATTTCATTTTCATCTCCTATGACTGAAAGGAGGACCAACCTCCCCTGAAGCACATGACTACTATATTAGTTAGGGTTCTCCTGACAAACAGAACCATTAGGAATGTATGTGTCTGTGTGTGCATGTGCATGCAGAAAGAGATTTATTTAAGGAATAGGCTCACATGATTATGGAGGCTGGCAATTCCAAAATCTGCAGGATGGGCCCAAGATGGAGATTCAGGAAGAGCTGATACTGCAGATCAAGTCCAAAGGCTTTCTGCTGGCAGAATTCCCTCTTGCTGAGGTGAGGTATTTTATTCTATTCAGGCCCTCAATTGATTGGATAAGGCCCACCCACATTAGGGAGGGCAATCTGCTTTATTCAAAGTCCATAGATTGAAATATTAATCTCATCCCCTCACAGAAACATCCAGAATAATGTTTGACCACATGTCTGAGCACTGAAGCCCAGTCAAGTTGAAACATAAAATTAACCATCATACTATACAAAACTTCAATAATCAAGGAAGGAAAGGTAGAGATGGAGGAATGGCTACAGGAAGCCAAAGGTGATTTATTCTGAAAGACACATCAGTTGCTCATGTTGCTTAAACTTGAAGTTTCAAGGAAAATAATCAAGGCGAAGGAAACTGCTGCCTTCTTAAATAAAGTTCAGATTAATCAAAATTGGCACTGAAATGAGCCTCCTGAAGAGGAGGTGATTTGGGCCATATGTCCAACTGGGAAGCTAGAGGTGGCTTCAAAAATAACTCTTTGAATCTCCTTTTATGATATGGAGGTTGACTCATTGCTCATTTCATAAATGTATTCTTACACAATGAAAATTAAATGACAGCACATTTCATTTTTTGCAAGTACCACCAGGAAACTTAGACTCAGTTCATATCCAATCACACCCACTCTAATAGCTGTCTTCTCCTATTAATGGCCTTTAAGAGGCAAGAAAGCATAGTTGTTAAATGTACAGATTCTTAAACCAAATACCTTGGAATTAGATTCCAATTTGCACCTAACAAATGTGTGACCTTAAGAAAGTTATTTAACCTCTGTGTGTTTCAATTCTTTCATGAAAAACAATGATTTTTATTAATGTAAAATGAGGTAACATGTATGCACTTAAAACACAGCCTGACACATAATAAATGTTTTCTATTTTATCTCCCTTATAAAAATCTTTGTAATACTTTCACTATGTAAATCGTACTATGCTTATTTTTTAAAGCAGCATCAAAATCTTTTAGAACAAGGAAGAGGAAACAATAAGTAATCTCTCCTGAGATAGGACATTCGTTTTTCTTTGAGGGTAGAGAGAAGAGAACCATCTCAAGACAGAAAAGGAAGAAGACATAGGGAAACAAAGTAACCGTCTTTAGAGAACAAAGGGATCAAGCTTGTAAGAGGAGGAAGGGAGGCAGGCATTTTGATGTGGGAGAAAAAAAAATTCTTGGATCTCAAAGATAAATTAAAAATGAAGAATGGTTTTAGGACTCAGCAGAGAAACTGAAGAAAATTTCTCCTTATATTTATGCACAAGTTATCAATTGCTCCACAACAATATTATCACAAACTGACTGCTCTTAACAAGACACACTTATTTCACAATTTCAGGAGTGGGTGAAGAGTCCAGGAATGACTTAGCTGGGTCTTCTATTTCAGAGTCTCATAGGGCTTCAAGACAAGTGTCAGCCAGGGCTGCAGTCTCATCTGAGGCTTGAAAGGGAAATAATCCACTTGTGTGATTGTTGGAAGCGTTCAGTTCCTTGTGCTGCCAGAATCAGGGCCTTAGTCCTTGCTGGCTATCTGCTGGAGGCTACCTTCCCCTTGCCATTGCCTTTCCCCATATGACGCCTCAAAATACGGCATCTTGCTTTTTCAAAGCCAGCAAGGGAGAGAATTTGAGAGTTCTAGCAAGATGAGTGGTATAATCTTATGTGATGTAATCATTCACACAAAATCATGCATGTCCTGTCACCTTTGCTATACTCTTAGTTAGAAGTCACGGATCCTGCCCATACTCAAAAGGAAGGATTTATACAAGGGCATGAATACCAGGAGGCACGAATCACAGGGCCACCATAGAGTCCGCCTGCCTCATATTACTAATACTTTCTCTTCCTTCTAACAATTTTAATCACATAAAAATCATATTGCTCTTTCTCTTTGGCCACCAGGAAGCCCACAGCCAAAATCTTGACTCAGCTTTAGAAACTATATAAGGCCAAATAGTCTGTGTATCTGTAACGTAAAATTCCCCTTATCTTGACTTTCCTTAAAAATAGATGTTAACTGTTGCCATTAATTTATACCTCTTTTATCCACTTACGTTTTTAATATGTTTTCATAATTCCTACAAATTCTCTGTAGAATGAGACAAGGAATCAATAATTATACCATAAGGACATCGTGAAAGAAAGTAGCTCAGCTTTGAAAAGTCATGAAGTGGCAATGCTTCATCAGCTTTTCTGGTTTTCTCCATTAGTACTGCAGACATCCCACAGGTGAAAACACATTCTACCCCTCACCCTGATGCCACTACTGATCTCCCTAATTCTAGCATAAGTTATTCAATTCAGTTACTATACTTAGTCAGTACATCTTTCGCTTAATCAACAGAAATGTCCCTTTCCAGTTGACTTGGACAAGCTCTCTCCTAAAACCTGCACTAAGAAAAATAATGCAAGAAATATGATCACATCAGGGATTAGAATTAGCAAGAAAAGTGCTTTAGCTTATATGCATTCTATAAATATGTGCATGATTCAAAGCAGTGGGGAAAAATGACAGTTTTAGAAAAGCATTACTTTGAACTGACTTCCATGATAATATGAAACATTTTAGAAGACTCTTTCTTAATTTTGATCAATATCAGTATACAATTTTTAAAAGCATTTTTGTGTTAACTTTATCAAGCATATTTTTATCTCGTTTTCCATGTTTTTTATTCAAATCATAGGACTAAAACACTATAAGAATAATTAATGTCTTTGAAGTCACCTATAATTTTTATGTCAGCTGCTTTCAGCAGTTTTTGTTTCCCAGTGAATGATAATTTCATGCCATGAGAAAATGAGAAAAATTTAAAAGCACGCTTTCATCTGGTATTTTTCTCACCTTCCTTAAAAAATAAGTGCTCTAATTCTTTTCTGGTGTTAACTTTACTCATAGAATTAAATGACAGTCCTTGACGTTCACTGCAAGCAATAGCAATGTTTGATAATGGTGATCACAATCTTCTGTGAGGAGATTAAATTATTCAGTTGTATGGCTTGTTTCACCTCACTTTACACAGAGGCAGATTAAAAAGGATTTAAATTCTCTCCTTTTTGGTAAACTACAATTTCCTAATAGTCAACAGCCCAGTTCCTATCACCATATCTTCCCACTGTAACATAAGCACCCTGATTTATAATAAGGTAAGTCTGGTCCAACACTCAGCAATATGCATGCAATGTTCCTTAGAGTGTCCCTGTGATTTTAAGAGGTAAGAGTTATGTGCACGCTGAATCTAGATGTCTTTTAAAGAAGAAAAAGGACACCACAAAGCTGCCTCAGAGGGAATGGGTGGTGTGGAGAGAAGGAGAGGTGGTCCACCATAAACCCAGACATGCCTGCTTTGGAAAGTTAATCTTGCTGCCTGCACTTCACATGGGACTATTTGTCAGCAGATTGCTTTCTGTTCATTATAACTCTCATATTCGGGAAGAAGGAGAATTGGCCAAACCAGTAATATAAATGCATAGTATGCTCTACCCTCCCTCTTTATGATTAATTCTACCAGTGGTACAAATTTGCATGAATGAATGTCAGTGTGTTTTCTGCCCTGAACATTTCCTGCTGGCTTCAGTTCAGCCCTGCTGACATTTATTACAAATAATAGCTAAATATTCCTGATTTAATAGTGGCAGTGGCCCCACATCTGAAGGTGATGTCTGTAATAAAAGCAGACAAGACGAGCTTATAACAAATACTAATCAGATTGTGTTTGCACACATAATGGATAAGCCTCACAGATATACCCACAAAATCTAATGGTTGTTTTTCAAATGCAGCTGCTAGAAGTCACAGTTCAAGAACATATTGGTTGCTTTATTTCTTTTTCATTTCCCTTCTTCCTCCATCTCCTTAAAGTACCAAAGGCCTCTGTGCACGATCAAGATTGAATATTATCCCGTTTTTTATCTGGAGAAATGGGACACTAAACACAGAAGACTGACTGTGTCCTTTTATTCATCTTTTGTTGCTCCTTCTAAACAAAGGGCATTGTCCCCTGATAAATTCCATTTTCTGCCTCTTATTCAAAGGTAGTTTACACACTAGCTACTGTGATTCTCACACAATGCAGCGACTGGCAAAGATACAAATAACTTTCAAAGTTCTTTCAACCTGTTGACCCAGGTGTCCCTTCTGAAAGATATAAACTAGCCTTCCTCACCTCTCACAATTGATAAAGGAGACTATAAAACCTGAGATTACAAAAAGAAGACACACAGTGCCTACTAAAGGCAGGTTTAAAAAGCCTTTGGGAATAAAAGGTGCTTTTCTCTTTATCCTATCCAAACTTCACAAGCTTCCATATGAAAATTAAAGGCGGTCAAGTTAGCATTGTCTTTTCCCTGACATTTAACATCCAGGAATTTTATTCACTTGGCATTAATTGTGAAAAATCTTCTGAAAATATGCCTTTTTCTATTTTTGCAGTTTTCTTTCCAGGATAGACTGTGCAGACAATTGACATGAGAAACGATTACAGCCACCAGAATTTTTTAAATATTCCATTGAGATATATTACTTGATTGGCAGACATTCCCTGCATGGATAAACTGACTGTGTCACATGCAGGAACAAAACAAATTGTTGCAAGATCTTCCACAATGATGAACACCAAAAACATACAACTTGAAGTTTAAGCATCACAGACTCAGGCATAAACTAGGGGTGGAATATTTTTGTTGAAGGCCCAACGTCATGTCCTATTCTACAGAACCACCTTGGGATGTTGGCAGTCATAGCTTCCAACCACTGCCTTCCTCTGATTCCTCCAGCAGTCCAGTGGTCAAATGGCAGTGAACATGGGTCTTAGGCTCACAGGTACTTCTTCTCAAACTCTGTACTTCTGCTACTACTGCCTGAGTATCCAACAATGGTTCCATGTGGATCAAGATCTGGAATGTAGATTCAACAAAATTTTTATTATCTTGATATTCAGAAAGAAACTTAAATTGCCCACCTTATTGCATAGGTTGGCACAGTCTCCCAACAGAAACTTGTTTGTTCATTGTGATTTTCAAAAGAACTAGAAAATTAGGCAAAATGTATCCACATTGGCCAGGACTAGAGGTTGCTCTCATTTTACAGATGAGGACGCTGACACTCAGGAAGTTGAAGTGACTTGACAAAAGTCCCACACAGAATTTATAAAATAAATTAAAAAAAAAAGAATTTATACTGTAGTTCCTGTCTTAAGTCCTGGGTCAGTGCTTCCTCCATCACCTATTCTCCATTCACCTCTGTCTCACCTGTTCTTTTCTAATTCATGAGAACCAATCACTTTGTTTCTTCTGTCCTGAGCTGCAAATTTGATCAGTGGGTTTACTGGATTTCCAATCTATTTGGCAAACACATGACACATGTATTATTTTGTCTATGAACTATGTGGCTGCCCAACTCTTGACAGTGCCATTAATTTCTAATATATCCCCTTTTGCTTCTGGATGAGAAATCTTACTCAGACTGACAAAGCTTTCATATACATTCCTTCATTGCTAAGTGTGACCTTTTCATAGCCAGTCTTTAGTAGTCAGGCATTCAGGCACAAAGTTGCTGAACTTTGTGTCCTTTCTCTCTACCACACTACTTTTCTCCCATTTTTGTCACTAACAATTATGCTCCTTCCAGAGATCCAGTTCATATGCTTAGCACATTGTGTTCAGATTCCTCTGTCTCCCACCATTTGCTTTCACATATATTCAGCTTCACCTAAATGTCCATTATGGTTCTGGGTACATCTTATATAAATCTGTTTTAGCATCTGTGCCCTTACTATGCCCTGGACTTGGAATACCATTTCCCTCTCCCATTTCAGTTCTATTCAGATACTGCCTCTTCTTTGAGCTTTTCCCTGAAGATCAGCCAGATGTGATTTCTTTCTACTCTGAGCACCTCATGCCCTTCTTGTCACTTCTATTTTCATAGCACTTATATACTGGACTCCCTATATTCCAGTTATATGCACCAGGTGCTCTAGACCATGTCTTTTATAATTCATTCTTACACTGCACAGTGCACAGCACAGGGCCTTACTCTTTATTGGAAAAAATAATTATATATATATATATATATTCCAGAAGCCACAACCATATATTTTAATCCTTAAAAAAAAAGTTTCTTCTATCATAAAAACAATATATCTTTGCAACTCCATATCAAAACTAAAATGAAGTATATGCTACTTCAGTGTTCTAAGAGCTATATGAAAACTGAAGAGAAAGCAAAATAATTTTTTTATTCTAGCATACTGTATCTAGCAGAAGCTGTTTGCTTGAGAAGGTTAAATGAGGGTAGCAGGAATCACAGGAAGGAAATCAATCTAAGGACTGACTCACCTGAGTCAGGGGGTGCTGACAGTGTAAGTCCCAATCTGAGTCCCAAAGCCCAAGAACAAGGAGCTGATGTCTGATGTCCACCAGCAGGAGTAGATAGATGTCTCAGCTCAAGAAGAGAAAGTGAATTCACCCTTCCTCTGCGTTTTTGCTCTACTTGGGCCCTCAGTGGTCTGGACGATGTCCACCACATTGGGGAAGGCCATCTGCTTTACTCAGTGCACTGAACCAAGTGCTAATCTCTTCCAGAAGCACCCTCACAGACACACCCAGAAGTAATATTTTACCAGCTATCTGGTAACCCTTAGCCCAGTCAAGCTGACACAGAAAATTAATCATCACAGAAGGTCAAGAATTCATATATTTCAAAGTCTAGAATCTACAGCCAGGGTCAGAATTCTGGAAAAATTCTAAAGAGCTAAGAATATTCCAACAAAGGAATCAGAAACATTCCACTGAGGTGATTTCTAAAGTCTAAGTAAAGGGAACTATAATGAAACCAGAGATCAAATTTTGAAAGGCAAATGGCAAAGAAAGAAGAAAGATCATTGCCATTAGACAGAAAGAAAAGTTGTGTCAACAAGGGCCCAGAGGCAAGTTATGCTGGGCATGGGGTCTGGCTCCACTCTCAGTGAGTGTTTTCCTTAGTTGGAACATTGTGAGAAGTCAGGTGCTCTAGAATAATCTCTGTAGAGTCAGTTATGATCCTCATATTTAGCCAAGAAAACACTACCGATTTGGACCTAAAGATATGAACATGAATTTTTAAGAAGAAACCCACCGTACTATTGGATAATCACCCAAAGCCATGTTCTCAAACTTTAATGTGCACAGAAATCACCTGGAGATCCCGTTAAATTGCAGATTCTTCTTCAGTTGGTCAGGGATGGGCCTTAAATTCTGCATTTCTAACAAGCACCCATGCTGCATGCTGGGTCAAACTTTGAGTAAGGAAGACCTACACAATAGCTAAATGGAGCCCAAAATACAGAATAGTCATATTTTAAAATCTCAACCTAATGCTTAAATTAAGTAATGTACATTACATAGACTGTATAATTTGTTATATTATCTGTAATAACATTATATTATTTCAGATCTCAGAATATATGTTGTTACATTCTCTTGCCAACATATAACAAAAATTTTGAAGCACTTGTTTTCCATATTTATCTCTTGCCTCTGTCTGCTTATATTCTTTTTAATAGGTTCCAAATGAGAAATGTTCACTTCACAGATTTTAATTACCTGAAATCCTTTCTTCCTTATTGATTACCAACAGCAAAGTAGCGTTTTGCGTTAACCTTTCAAAATGTCCAATTTAATTTATGAATACAATATTTTTTCAGCTCAGTGTGTACAGATGATGCATACTGTTTCATACCGCTGTTATAAAAAGGCCGTTTTAATTACCCCACAGAAATGTGCCTGGGATGGAGAATTGTGAGAGTTCATGAACAGCACTGCCCAACAATTTATTGGAAGAGCAGCCGGCAACCACAAAGCAATTGTATCTCCGGTAGATAAAGCATTCTCTCAACTGCTGGGGAAATGTGTTTTGACATCACATTAGGATTAAATCAGTTATGCAATATTCCATAATGGCTGCCTTTATTTTGTATTTTTGAAAACAAAAGCTTGATTTTCTGGATTCCTACTAACGGACTAAACATTGGCATAAAGCCTAGAGACATCTCAGTAGGAGGAAGGGGGCTGCTGGTGATGAGGTCATCTTGAGGCATTTGAATCCAAGCCTTCCATTTTTCCAAATGTAGTAGCTATTCTGGAAAGCTTCAAGGTCACAGAACCAACACTGCTTGATTGCAGTCACTTCTCTGATGCCTTCAGCAAGTGTTTGCTCCTTTTTACATTTTCTGGGCTTTGAAATTCACATAGCAACTTTATTCCCCCAACCCAATCAGAAGGCTTTCATGCAAGCCATTCTGCAAAACACAAAATCAGGGGAAAAAGAAGCTAAATCAAACTAAAATAAAAAGCAGTGATAGAAGGCTTCAACAAAGTCCACACAGGGAATCAAACCTGCTTTTAAACAAAAATATTGACATAGCAATTTAAAATAAATACCAGCTTCATATGCTGAACGCTTTATTATTGGCTCACAGGACTGCAAATGTAAGGAACATACTCTTCTCTGAAACATTGCCAAAGGCAAACCTCTTAAAAACCAAACATTGTGACATGTTCTTAAGTAGCTTGCCATCATGTCAATTGTTGCATTTGGTATAACATAACGCGTGCACGTTCATTAAGCCTACATTTTGCAATTAAGGTACATATGTTCTGCTTCTCCAAATGTCTGAAAGCCAGGTGGAACAAGTCAATCGCTCTGGCGACATTGAGCATTTCTACAACAATGCTGAATTCTAGCTCAGTATTTTGCATAGCCTACCTATTATATAGAAAACGGAATTGCCAATATGTCCTTTTGTGTAAAGCTGTAAAAGCTCAGAAGATCTTAACAAATACTGGCTATGTCGCTGCTAAGGTACATGAAGCAGATGTCTACAATTATCCTATTAAAAAGTTTCACTGTAAAAGACCCTTCAAATAAAGCACGGCTGCCGGTAATTGTACATTAATTGGCTTCATTCCTCTCTGAAGGTCTAGCAGAGCACAGCCCTCTTATTTGCTGCCTTCCAAAGCACACTGTATGCTAAAAATATTGAGGGAGTCATTGTTCTTTCATTGCCTTTTAATCTTTAAGTAACGTGCCCATAGAAATAAGTCCAGTGATTCTACCCTGACATTCAATATTTCTTCAAATTTTTAAAAAGCAAAATAAAAAAGGATTTCATTACAACTTGGGGCTGGTGATACCTAAGGATAAGAGGCAGAAACAGAGTAAGGAAGCTGACCTAAAGTTAAAATGGTAAGTTTCAGTTCACTGGAACCTTGAAATTGTGAGCACTTGGGCAACGGAAATGTTAGGTGTCATGTGGCTAAACAAAATATGGTTTTTAAATAAATCCCAGCAAGGATAGAGTTGTGTGACCTCCCCCAATTTACCTCTGTAGGTAGAGCACCGTATAACTCTCATCATGATGTCAGGAAGAGCTAATTAGCTGAAAGCTACATCTGGGGTGAAAGGGCAACAGGAAGGCAAAGCGGGGATTGCTTCAAAATTGCTCTCACTATGTGTCTACTGGAGAGGGGTTTGGGAAGATTGCTTAAAGTGCAAAAGCTCTTTCTGATATTTCTGACAGTTAAAGTACCCTAAATTGGAATGCACTTCTGTATAACAGAATAAGGAAGAAAACAATTGCTGGGGAGTGATGATGGGTATGGGATGGTTAGCCTTTGCTGTAAAAGCCCAAGCAACTTGGTATTTTTTTAAAAAAAACTTTGACAATATTAGATAAACATGATGTATGAAGTATTCCATGTTTAACCACTTACTACTCACCCTTACCCAGTCTCCCACACTTAATTACCCCCAGCTCAGCAGCACTTTTCACTAGTTCTCTTACAATTGTTTCAGGAAAGGTTTACAGGGCCCTGGTCATTTATGATTTACTCTAGACAGAAGAAAGCGCAGGCATAAAGATGGAGAAGTGTGAACATCTGAGGAACTTTATGATTTACCTCCCAGGACAGTGGAATCAAAACAGCCCTGGAAAAGGAGTCTGAGGATCCTTCAGTCACTAACAAGTGTGCATCTTGAACAACTCACTTGATCTTTCTTCGACTTCATTTCCTCACATGCAAAATGAAGAGGCTTGTCTACATCTAGTTTTGAATTTCCTATGGTGACTACAAGATTCCCACTTCTGCATGTCCTTCAGTGTTCTTAAATACCACCATTCTCGTCTTTCCTCTGTAGTTGTTCATCATTGACAAAAGGAGATTTGGGGTTTAATTAGCTACATCTCCCTAAGGTACCCTTTTTTCAGAAATTTCCATCTGTAAGCATACGAGTAATACTCAATGAAAAAATAATTTTTCTGTTTCAGTAAATTTTAAAAATGAAAAGAATGGGGTATTTGCAACTCTCAAAAGAATTTCAGATACCAGATGAAGTCCCCATGACATGAGGTCTTCAAAGACGGCCAAAGTTTGGGAAGACTTTGAAAGAGCTGAGGAGAACAATCAGTGATTCAATTAAGACTCCAGAGGAATTCATATCAGAACCATATAGGTGAGGTCCTAATTTATGGTAAAATCTCTTAACCTATACTTCAAGTAAATGGTTTAAAAGAATATAGAGAGATTAAAAATCCAAATACTGAGAGCCTACTGGGTAGAAAGCACTGTCCAAGAAGCTGAAAGAAAGATGAACACAGTGTGGACCATGCCAGCGGGAGATGACTGCTTTGTAAAAAACAGAAAACAAAAAACTCCAGCCCTTGAGCTGCTTGCACACCATAGACACCTTGAGGCAATTAGAGACTACAGCTGATGCAGGCAAAACAAACTCAATCAAATCAGCTCACTAAAAGGACTAAATCGGATAGTCTGAGTGGAAAACTATCAACTCAGTCCGGACTAAAATCAGACAATTTAGTCAGGGTGTGAAAGCAAACTACTGTTCCATTAATTTAACAGACATATCACTTTGAACCAGGTATTTGGCTGACACTAAGCTTCAGCTAGAAAGCAGGATCTGGCTCGTTTCAATGTATTTGTTCTAAAATAATAAGAGAAAGACCAGACAGATGGGAAAACAAAAATAAAAGCAAATGACCAAGATGAATATAGAAATCATATCAAATATAAAGTAAAAGAAAGAGGAGGAAAGGAAAATGAGAGGATTGAATTAGATGATTTCTAAATGTCCTTTTCCCGTTCTAAAAGAAAAAATCCCTTGACTACATATTAAAGATCAGAAATTTGAGAAAATGAGTTAAGATCATCCAAACACCCCAAATAACTCCAGGATTATACATGGAATAATGTATTTCAAAGGACATTTATTGAAAGTCCTATTAAATTATTTCCATTAAAAAATTGTAAGAACTTGAGTGCCAGGTTTGAAGATGAGTAAGACACATTTAACAGTTACATGAAGAACACATGCTTACTTCTACAAACTGACATCCTTTCCTGTGATCACTTAGGTTACTGGCACTAAAAATATTCCAAGCAGAAGGGTATTTTTCAGCCAGTTACATAATTGTAACATACTTTGTTACTTTCTTTGAAAAATAGATTAAATTACATCAGATCCATATACTTGACCCAAGATTTCCAATTTCTTTTGTATGACATCTTGGGGGTGGGGGACAGGGATGAAATGATCTAAGAAATAAAACTGAAGCAGACCATGTTTGCACCATAATAAAGCTTCCAAGTTTAAAGCTGAATTATCTCTAAATATTCTTCCTTATGTGTCACCCTTATATTTTACCCTAGACAGCATCACTCAGCTCTAGAAGTTTCTATAGTAATTTAGAAAGATTGGAAATGCTTCATCTCCTGGATGCTAAAATAGTATTTTCCATGGGTTTATTATGAGGCAAAGCCAGTGGGTAAAACTGCAAGATAATTTTAAATTAAACTAAAACCTGATCTAGGTGAATTATATTCATCAATGCTAACTTGAATTTTTTATGGCAAAATATCACTACTATTTCTATATGTTGCTTGTACACATTTATCATGTTGCACTCAGCACACAATGTAAAAATAATATAAGTAATACACAAATCCCAGTACCTTTAGAGGAAATGGTTATCAAACATATTCAGATTCTCCAAAAATGTACACTAAAAATAATGTTTTAATATCTTACATATGAAATCTTGCCATTGCCTTTATTGCAAAGACTATACAGAACATTCTAGGCATTCTCAATCATAGAATTTTAGAACTGAAAAATATCTTCGAGACTGTATAGTAGAGCATAGCAAAGATACAATGCACACATGCTGCCATTCATCTTTCCTAAACCCAAGGCAGACAGCACCAATCAATTTCAGCTTTCTTTTTTGCCGAGCCTAGGTGTGGTCTCTAATGCTTATCCACACAGCACTCTAGGCTGCCCTTACCAATCGATCACAGTTGGCACAGAGGATGAAATATATTTGCTAACTCTACTCCTGTCCAGCATCCTCAATATACAAATAAAGAAACAGAAGTAATGAGAACATAAGTAATTCTCTATTTTTCTATTCTATTAGTTCTGCAGTAGAGTTAAGATTAAAAGAGATTTCGAGCACTTATAGCTATATCTTGTTGCCTTAGAGAACTTCTTTAATAGTAGGAGACAGGAGATTTGAAATTAGAATATTTTTAATTTAAAAATCTCATTGCCTTATTTTCATCACATTGCAGCTGGTGATTTTCATATACATAATGTGTTATTTTTTTTCTGTTGCCTCTCTTTGTAAGCCAAAAACATTTCTTAAGAAAAGAACATTAGTCCCCTATCTTAAAAAAAACAACCCATTATTGAAGCAGTTATAGTTTGTGACACATAGACTTCAAGAATTCATGGAGCTAGTCAGTCCTGGGGTTTCTCCTACCTAGCACATCTCAGGTTTGAGCAAAAAATTCTAGGGCTGTCCACCTCCACATGATGGTATCTTAATTGGTTATACTGATGCCTAACAAAGTCTAGCAGCCATCTTTATGCTACATGAATCACTTCATCCTCACTCAGACAGAGCTAGAATTCCCTTCCAAGGACTTTGGTTTTGTGCCAACTGGGTGACACATGGGCTCTGGCCCCCATTCTCTTCCCACACAGTCCTTCTGCCTCTTCCCATTCTGCCACCCAAACATGATACACCTCCTAAGTTTAGAGGTTTCAGAAACACCCAAGGACAGCTCCCTCAGTCCTCCTCGTTCTTTCATTCCTCTTCCCCAGATAAGCAGGAACACGCTTCTTAGTTCGCATGTTGGAAACAGTCACAGATGTAAACTGCTTTATTGTTGTATCTCAATATGATATCATGAAAATAACAATTATTCACTTCACTACTGCAGGTTATATGTTATGGTATCATTTACATTTTCTAATATATTTCCAGTCTTTAAAATTTGATGGCATAGTTATCAGACCACTACTTAAAATTAAAAGGGTTAAGGGACTAAGGAGATAAAGATGAGAGTTCAAGAAAATGAATTGGAAGGACTAAAGGACAGCGAGTAATTTTCCTCTCCTCTTGATTCCCAAATGAATGCATTTGTGAGGAACTTTGTATTTGTTTTAGAAGGACGCTTATGTCCGGAGTAAAGTCAGAGAAAGCACTAAAGTGATATGGTTATAATTAGGAAATGATTGGGGATGGGGAGGGAGAGAGAGTATATAACATATTTGTGAGCTGAGTTATTTTTGAAAACTATCTTCAAGGTGAAAGTAATAAGCCAGTCCTTTGCCAGTCTTTCTGGAACATACAGTCAACTCTTGATTATGTAAGGGAGCAGTGGTGTGGATAATTAGCAAACAGTGCATAGTTCCCTATGCTTTTCTACTAACATGGGCCAGGGGGTGGTTGGTATAGGTTGTTTAGTAGATAGGAGAGAGAGTCAGTCTTTTTTCTCCTCAAACCTTCAGCACTTTCTCCTTCCTTTTTTTCATTTTAAGCTATAAGTTTGTTTCTTATTTCACAGAAAACTATTATTTCACAGAAGTAATCACAAGAGAATGTTTCTATCTTCCTATCATCACATCATTCAACCCTCTGCATCTATACACATGAACTCTATCTTTCATCCTTCACTATGGATGAAATGTGTCTAGTTGTGGCAACAACTTCCATCTCTCCCCCACCCCCACCATTTGCTCTTAAGACCCTATCCTCTCTGGCCTAATCCAGGACATTGCTCTAGCAAATCTTTTCTCTCTTGCATCATCATTTCTTGCTTTTTTTTTTTTTTTGAGGAAGATTAGCTCTGAGCTAACCACTGCCAGTCGTCCTCTTTTTTGCTGAGGAAGCCTGGCCCTGAGGTAACATCCGTGCCCATCTTCCTCTACTTTATATGTGGGATGCCTACCACAGCATGGCGTGCCAAGCAGTGCCATGTCCGCACCCAGGATCCGAACCGGCGAACCCTGGGCCGCCGAAGCAGAACGTGTGAACTTAACCGCTGCGCCACTGGGCTGGCCCCCATTTCTTGCTTTTTACCAGATCATTCCAATGAATACATATATAAGTTTTCTATCTTAAAAACAAATAATAATAACAAAACCCCAAAATTCCCTTTACTCCATTTATTTGCTCTTCTTCAGAGCAAAACTCCTCGAAAGGGCTGTTCCATACATACTGTATACCCCATTAATCTTTGAGCCCACTTGATGACCTTGAAACACTCTCATAAAGTATACCTTTTATGTAGCTAAATGGAATCGTCAATTCTCAGACCTTGTTTTACTCAGCCTTTCAGTATCATTTTACACAATTAACACTTCCTCATTTCTAAAACACTTTCTCTAACTGGTTTCTAGGATGCCACTTTATCTTGGTTTCCTGTATCGCTAGAGATTCCTTCTTAGTCTCTCCTCACTGCCCTGACCTTTAAAATTTGGAGTGCAATTCCCGGTTGTTCTTTTCATTCTTGTGGCTTTAAATACTATCTCTATGCCAAGAACTTCTTTACCATATAGAAACAGCTTTGTTTTGTTGTTGTTTATTTATTTATTTACTTTCTTGAGGTCTCTGATCAAATACTAGGTTTTCAGTAAAGTCTTCCCTGACCAGCCTAAACAGAACAGTGAGCTTCCCCCATCGGTCCCTATACCCCTGGCTTTCCTTTGTTTTTCTCCTCAGCCCTAAACAACATCCCACATGCTGTATATTTACTTGCTAAAATTTAAATGAGAATGTAAACTTAATGAGTCAGGGCTTTTACTTTGTTGACTGCTGAATTCTAGCACCTAGAACAGCACCTGTCACATAATAGGTACTCAGTAAAAGTAAATATTTATTCAATGGGTGGATGACTGGATGGTAAGGGAAACAAGCAGCTTCTTATCTTGCTTAAAAGTTGTAAGGGCTGGAGTTGTATCATGTTTGGGTGGCAGAATGGGAAGAGGGAGAAGGACTGTGTGGGAAGAGAATGGGGGCCAGAGCCCATGTGTCACCCAGTTGGCACAAAACCAAAGTCCTTGGAAGGGAATTCTAGCTCTGTCTGAATGAGGATGAAGTGATTCATGTAGCATAAAGATGACTGCTAGACTTTGTTAGGCATCAGTATAACCAATTAAGATACCATCACGTGGAGGTGAACCGCCCTAGAATTTTTTGCTCAAACCTGAGACGTGCTAGGTAGGAGAAAACCCAGGATAGTTTCTTGTCCTATAAAATTCAGTCCAAAAACTAACAGATAGGGCCAAGCAGGGAGCGTGCCAGCATGGAGGTCCGTTGGGCCAGTAAGAAGATGGAGCAATTACGGCTGGGAAGGGGCATCCTCTAGGAAGCAGGAAGGGAGTGGGAGCAGATGGGAAGCCTAGCATAGCCGTCTGAGCTCAAGCAGGAAGAGGAGGTCATGTTCATGTGAGGGAGTCACCTGGCACATGGTATAGGAGGCTGAGTAGACTTAGGAAGGTATCCAGAGGGGTGGGAGAAGAAAGTGGTAAGACAGAAGATTGGTTACAGAGAGATTGATCAAATAAGTAACTATGGCCAGGATAAAAGGAACCAAGTTTCTCACTGTATAGAAAGGGCTAATAAACATGGGAAAAAAGACAACTGGAATGATGTGGGATTGGAATTAAATATATCAATGAGGATTCACTGATTTCATAATATATATGTACATGTAGAAATAAATATAAATGTATCATGTGTGCATGTGTGTGTGTATTACCTACCTCTGTCCGCTGAGAATGCCTGTGAGCACTGACTTCCCCAACACCAATGACTATGCTGAGCACCCCAAAGTTGCTTTCTGAAGTGACTAGAAGATGCCAGCCAAAATATTTACAGTGACCAGTTTAGGATGTTAAAATGACAGACAATTTTTTGTTCTTTGCTGTTTCTCAAATATTCTTAACAAGCCTCCAATACTTTCATAATGATAGCAAACACTTAAAAGAAAATATGTAAAGAAAAAGGGAGCGATGAGAAGGTTCTGTGGCCTATTCTGTGGACTATGTCCCTTTCACAGGCCTCTTTGTTCTTGACTTCCTTACTGTTGCAGCTAGAAAACCAAAACATTCCATTTTTCAGCTTGTTTTGGAGCCAGATGTGGTGATACATAAGAGCTCAGGCCGTAAGAAGTAGGCAGAAGCCCCTAGAGATTTTCAATACAAAGGCAAAGCCTGCTAGGAAGTAGCCTACTAGTTCTTTTGCTCTCTGGCTTCTTCCTCCGGAAAACATATTCTCTCCTGTAGGTTCAGCAGCCATCTTGTGACCCTGAATCAGTAAGTATGAGGACAAAGCCCTACACACTAAAGAGAGCAGAGTGATGACTTCTTTGAGCTGCTGTACCACCTCTGGACTCCTCACTCCCAAATTTTTTCTTTCATGAAACCAATAAGCCCTCATGGGTTTAAACTGCTATTTATAGCAGCATGCATTCCTAACTGATACATATATTTACATAAACAGTGAAGGAGAGTAACAAAGAGAAAGGTACTTACGCTGTGTACAAACAGATGTGGGCCAACATATTACACAACTTTCATGGCTGGGATCAGCATAACGGTATTGATGCTGTCATTCTAGGATTACAGTCATGCATTGCTCAACAATGGGGATACATTTTGAGAAATGTGTCATTAGGCGATTTCATCATCGTGTGATCATAGAGTGTACTTACACAAACCTAGATGGTATAGCCTACTACACACGTAGGCTATATGGTACTAATCTTATGGGACCACCATTGTATATAAGGTTCATCATTGAGTGAAACATCGTTATGCTGCTCATAACTGTACAAACATGTCATGTGCCTACTAACAAAAAGGACACAGTTTTCTAAAAACTATTTCTTCCTTTTAGTGAGAACTACCTAAGTTTCCTAAAATATGACATTTAATTCAATTACACATGCAACTCATCTTTACAAATACTAATTTAATCTTCTGATATCTATTAAATATAACTCTTCATCCTAAATTCTGTAATATTCCTGAGGCGATGATGTGTATTAGCAAACATTACAGATCT
Source organism: Equus asinus (assembly GCF_041296235.1). NCBI lineage: Eukaryota > Metazoa > Chordata > Mammalia > Perissodactyla > Equidae > Equus > Equus asinus. The sequence continues at coordinate 69,728,932 of NC_091798.1, forward strand.
AGCATGGTTCATTGCTTCTCAAACCTTTCTGGTTCTCACATCAAGGATAGGGCACCGGAGGCCAGGACAGGGCTAGGGACCTGTATTCTTATGTGGTAGTAGAGCAAATACATAAGTTATGCCCTTTGTCTATGGCATAACCCAAAGTGACCTCTTGTGAGCAGAATTTCACTCAAGTCTTAAGTATTAGCTAAATATTTAATAAATATATATATATGTCACCACATGGTCTGAGAGAAGATATTTGCAATATAGATATTTGACAAAGGGCTAGTATCTAGAATATATAATGAACTTCTACAAATCAATAAGAAAAAAACAAAAACAGGCGAATCTAATTAAAAAGTGGACAAAAAGTGAACACTTAACCAAAGAGAATATATAAGTAACAAAAAAATTGTGAAAATTTTTCATTAGGGAAATGCAAACTAAAATCACAATCAAGTATCACTACATAATCACTAGAATGACTAAAATTAAAAAGATGGAAAATTTTATCAAGAATCTGGAGTAACCAAAACTCTAATATACCGCTAGTGTGAGTATAAATTGCACAACCACTTTGGAAAACTGCATCTTTTAAAGCTAAACATATACAAACTATGACCCAGCAACTTGCTCTTAGAAATACACGCCTATGTTCATGAAAAGACAGAGTTTTATGTCATATCATACCTCTTCGTAGCAGTCAAAAACCATCAACTACCCAAATGCTCATCAAGAGCAGAATGTATAAACAAAATGTAGTACATTCACACAATGAACACTTTACAGCAAGGAGAGTGAAAGAAGCCAGACACAAAAAGCACACACTATATGTTTCCATGTCTATAAAGCTCAGAAACAGATGAAACTAATCTGTGCTTTTAGAAGTCAAGAGACAATGCTTACTCTTAGTGGAAGGAGGTAGAGATTGGAAAGGTGCACAGGGGTTTGGGGGTGCTGGTAATTTCTATTTCTTGATGGGATATTGGTTGTCTTCAGTGAAAATTTACCATCACTACACATATGTTCACTTTCCCTATGTATATTATATTCCAATAAAAATTAAAAATGCATATAGACTTTGCACACTTCTTTGTAATTTATCCATGTTTAGTATTTTTAATTTTAGGTCTTTTTCCTCAGGGTAATCGAGAAAAGTTTGGTATTATATATTGGCCTCTGTACCACTTAACAACAATCCATATTCCCTGAGATGTCTGTTCCCCAGTTTGAGAAGCATGGAAGAAAGTTCACATTTCTTGCCATGAGATCAAAAGTCATTCAGCACAGCACACATTCTATTCTCTTCAGCCTTATTTTCAGTTACACTTCCAATCAATATTTTAACCAGGTCAAAATATTTGATATTTTCTATATACGCCCTATTGTGAAATTCCCCCAAATCTTTGCTTATGTCTATTATCTAGAGCCTAAAATATAGTGAATAGTCAATAACAATACTTATTAAAATAATAAATACAAATTAGGCACTCAAATTGCTTCTCAGCATTGACAGCTACTCTCTAATGAACCCTCACTCACCACAGAAGTTCCTGGGGGCTACTTCCCTTGGCGATCTGGCACATCACAAACTCCAGACATTTTTCGGCAACAATCAGAAAGTATGAACCACGCCTTACTGTATCATGCTCTCAGATGTCAGGAGTTACTGTGACACTTTAATAAACTTAAACAGACAGAGCTTAGTGTGTTACTCTCATCTGTTACCCTCCTATTCTACACACCCCTCAAAACTTCACCCCGCACACGCCAAATGTGTTTGTTTTATGTGAAAAAGAAAAAGTGATCCAACAGATATGAAAAGGCAGAATAGCTTACTGGTAAAGTGTGCACTTTGGGGTCAGACAGATCTGAGATTACATGCTGGTTCTTCCTTTCCACCCCCAGAAAATAAATTCTTTGAGTCCAGTGATTTTGGGCAGCATCTAGACCAGGTGTTGGCACATGATTGGCATTCAGTGATTATTTGCTGAGTGAATATATCAGATTAGCAGCAGCAAGAATTGACAGTCACACCTCTCTTCCATGCATGGAACACTTGACATCCCCAGACCAGTGAAGTTAAAGTTACTATGCAATTTGGACCCCTGATAAACAGAGAACACGTGGAAAAACATATAGCTCTGTGTCAGCAACAAAATCTAATGCAAGTAGTGGCCACAAACTTCTATAAACTGTAGAATTTCCAGATCAAAAAGTGAAGTACTATGCAATACATTATGTGATGTAATTTTCAGAATAACTTTTCCAAATTTACTAAAGCTAAAAACACCAAGAGTTAACATTTTTCTTCACCAGAAACCTTCTCACTCAGAGAGAATAATGAACAAAGTGAAACTAACTAAAATATTTATCTAGTCATGCACATGCAGAGAGGTGACAAGAGTGTTGGGCTTGGAGTCAGATGGACCTAAATTTTAATCCAGCTCTGGCACTTATTAGTAGTATGAATGACCTTGGAAAAGTTTCACCTGCAGAAAGAAGATAATTACATACCTCATTTGGTTTTTATGAGGAATAAAGGAAATAATGCATTAAAATTTTAGTACATAGGCTGGCACAGACTAAGTTCTTAATAAATGTTAGATCTTGTTATTAGAGTGTCTTCGTGGTAAATATTATGTTGGAGTTTTCCCTTGGTTTTAATTTTTTTTAATATTTTTAGAAAAAATTCAGCAGCATCCACACTTCCACAAGTTTCTAAATCTGCTGATATTTAAAAAATTAGCTTATTTCATTCATGGGGTCAAACTTGCATATGAAATCACCATCCAATCTTCGTCTATTATGTTGAGCAAAATTATTTTCCCAAAGTGATCCACCTTTAATCCAGTCATAAAGAGTTATCTGTTCCCAATTTTAATTGACAAATCTAATTACTGTGATGAGTTTATTTATAGTCACTATTCGATATCTATTGATAGTTTCTTGACCTTGAAGAATATCATCCAATTAACATGGCAATATGTGTTAATGGATTTTTAAATTACTTCACACTGGATAAAAGGTAAAAGGAAAAAGGGAAATTCATTTTCAAAAAGAAGAATCACAATTTATGAAAACAAGCCATATACATGTCACTGAATATGCAACACTAAGGGTTTCCTTTGCATTCATTCAACATTATGGTGTGCGGGAAATTGCATTATTGATTGGTGGCACATGTTTTTGAAATTCTTTCAGGCATGCAGTGCCTAAATTCAGGCAACAAAATGTCCAACTCCAAGGAGAGAGGTTTTTGCTTGTTTGGTTGTTTTTAGAATTTATTAAATGTTAGTTCACTCTTTCAGAATTCAAAGTGGGTGGGTGACTGACTAATAAAAATCACCAACTCCCTGAAATACATGGGAGATGGGGAACCATTCTAAGAAAACTGAAGGGAAATGATCATGGTCAAACCAGCGACCTCTGGGGAAGGAGAAGTTACCATTCAGTTGCTACTCTCCCCACTGCCAAGTCTTGCTCCCTTCCCATTCTCCCTATTTATTTCACCCTGTATTTCAGGTCTGTGTTAAGACACAGACTTGAAATCATAAACTATCAGAGCTGAAAGGAATCCTAAATATTATTTACCCAATCCATTATTTACAGAAAAAACGCTGAGAAGTTAAGAGGTAAAGTGATTTATCCTTGGTCAAGGGATTCATACTTTTGTTTCCTTCTCCTTCTCCCTCTATTATACTATATGCCACTCCAAAATAGAGACCTTGTATTAGGGTGTGATATGGATTGAATTGTGTTTCCTCCCCCACCCCTGTTCATATGTTGAAGTCCTAACCCCCCGTACCTTAGATGTGGCTGTATTTGGAGATAGAGCCTTTAAGAAGTAATTAAGGTTAAACGAGATTATAAGGTTGGTGCCCTAATCCAATAAGACTGGTGTCCTTAGAAGAAAAGGAGGAGTCACCAGTGACACATGTTCACAGAGGAAAGACCATGTGAGCACACAGCAAGAAGACACCTGTCTGTCAGCCAAGGAGAAAGCCCTCAGCAGAAACTAAACCTTCCAATACCTTGATCTTGGGCTTCTAAACTCCAGAACTAGAAGAAACTAAACTTCTGGTGTTAAAAACAGAAACTGGCATAGAGTAGGTGTTCAATTTACAAGGAAAAGAAGGGACAAATGAAGAAAGAAAGAAAGGAAGGAGGGAAGGAGGGGGCAAGGAAGGGGGTCCCTTACAGATGGAAACTAGCGTCTACAGGACAAAAAAACAAAAAGTTTCTGTCCTTTCCACTGCAGCAAATGCTATGACACTTCTTGGTTCTAAAATCTGGTTGGCACTTGGTTTTGTATGTGCCCTGAATATACGTTTAACCTTTAATGTTTATTTATTATTATGCACCTGCAGGACAGTAATTTTTGTCATTCATGGGCCCCAAATCAACATGTGCGAAATCAGCAGTTACGTGAAGAGAGAAAAACAGACTTAATACCTGTGAAATTCCTATTTTGCTTCAAGCAGTTTATAAGAAATATTTTATGTATTGAACAGAAGTAGCTTAGCCAGGGTATATTTTAAGAATTTGTACAGTTATCACAAATTATTTTGCTCTGATATCTAATCTTTTAAAGATAGGGATGGGGAAAAGTGAGGGCGAGATTTAAATATTTGCTTTTTGTTTGGAAGTGATATTTTCTTTCAAGATAGAATATATAAAAAAAGGAAATTGCGCCTCTCGAGTTTAGGAAATACTCATTTTCTTGGCATAAGATAAACTGGAATGGACTCCTGCCTTGAGAACTATCTCTAGTACAGTGAAGTGTAGCTAACTGATGCTCAGTGAGGCTCACTGTGCATGAAGGGCCTTCAGTCAAATGCACTCAAGCACAGTACTGAAATTGTTCTTTATTATCCTGAAAGATGCCAGGTAATAACCTATTTAAAAGCATATCTTTTAATACTTTCCTTTTTCCATCTGGAACAGGGTTGGGGGAGGCTGCACTCAGGGCTAGCGGAGAGAAGATGACAAAGAAGGCCTTGCCAGGGAATTTGGAAAGCCAGACCTGGACTGGCTTGTAACCACATGGACATGGTCACCTGCTGATTCTATCTGTAAGGCATGCATGGCTCATCCCTTAGTCCCTACAGGTTCTGTGATCCTGTGGATGCCGTAAGAGTCTACCTGAAGGAAAATAACACCTCTAATGCTGTTACCTGAAACTTTTGATGCAATTATAGCCTAGTAATTCATTTACTGTGGCAATTGTATCAACATTATGTCTCATCCTGTCACCTAAAGCCATTGAACAATTCAAAGGGAAAAACTGTGTGTGCATGTGTATGTGTGCGAGCATATGTATGTGTGCATATTTGCACGTTTGTGTGTATGTGTGTATATCTGAGTATGCGTGGTGTGTGTGCACGTGTGGGTATGTACACGTGTGTCTGTCTGTCTTAGAGACAAAAGGTAGAGAGAAAGAGAAGACATGATTGGTCCTTCCATTAAAACATACTCAGATTTGTTTATGCATTCCATTCATTTCAACCTCAGAAGCCACCAAACCCAGCACAAATCACTCCAGTCAAAAACTGAGGAATGCTTGTTTTGCTACTGAGTTTATTTTTTATACGAATTGCAGTTTGACTTTTACCCATTTAACCTTCCTACCTTCCGTAACACACTTTATTCTGCCTATAAAAATCCTGTCCACTCTCTAAGACTCAAGTAAATTCCATTTTCATTTTTAGCAGTTTTCCTATCCGAGTGAGCCTTGTGTTATAGCCTACAGAGTTTACAGCCTCGGGTTTACAAACCCAACAGGTAACAGGAGTGAGTGAATAAGTGTAAATGCTTGGTACTTATGTATGTTTCTCATCTTGCTCACACATGATATTGACATAAGTACAAGAAATAATTTTCCTCCTAACTCTACCACACACACACAAAAGACAAACTATGAAAGCAGGATGACAAACGGCAGCTGGCACACAACATTAGTGTGGGAATATAAAAGGGAGTGGTGGGGACTAAGTCAAACTGAAGAATGATGCCACTTTTAAAGTGAACAGCAGCTACTCAGCTGCAGGCAATGTTCCTCATAAGAATGAGGAAAAGATATCCAAATCTTCTGAGTTATCAGGAAAGCCAGAATCTGAATATTTATGTAAAATCCCTCAGTTTTTAAGTATGGCAATTAATTAAAAATTTTTAAAAATACACAGAAACTTTTCTAAACAACATGCAGGCAGAGTATGGCCCAAATACCTAAGGGACAGATTTAGGCCAAGCCATCATTTTGCCACCTCTGAATGTACACTCACTTAATGCACACTGCCTTATACCATCTCTTATTACTATCTAAATCAGTAGGTTCATGAGTGCACCTGCTCTGCAGCCAAACTATCTGGGTTTGAATTCTGTTCCATCATTCATGCACTGTGTGGCCTTGGGCAAGTTACCTAACCTCTGTGCCTCAGTTTCCTTCTTTGTAAAGTGCAGATAATAATGGGTTTGTCATGAAAATTAAATGAGGTCCTATTGGTATGGCAACTAGAACAGTTTAAGGCACAGGGTAATTACTCACTATAAGATGATTGCTATTATATCTTACATTGTATTATAATTTGCTATATTTCTTTGACACCTCTTCCCTTACTAAACTAAAAGTCCCTTGAAGGTATCTTTTTATACAATGTGACACTTAACATAGTTTCTTTTTAGAGAAGGATCTCAGCTAGTATGTTTTTTAAGCCCAAAATGTAGTATAAATCTTAAAAGGATATTTAAAGAAATTGACTGGAAATCAAGGTCACACTACTGCTTGTCCTTGCCTTTGTTCTACATATTTAAATCTACCGTAAGGCCAGCACATTGCACCAGTCCATGTCAATTTGTTCTATGATCAGTTATAATGAATGTTTTCCAAATCCCAGACGTATAATTTTCTCTTTGATATATTCTATCTAGTCTGCAGTACAACAGACAGGAACTATTCATGTCCTTTTCTTTTCTCCTTTTGAAAAGACTAGGAGAGAGTTAGGGTTAGATAGAACAGTAGGGACATGTAGGGCAGCCTTGTGTGGCTGGAGCCCCTGGGTCTTTCTCACCTGCCTTTACTTAAATTGACAGAGGTTACATCACAAAAACCTGACAGGGTGCTTGTAAAAATGGAGCCATTATTATCCTCATTCTTTTCTTCCACTATAATCCTTGTTCTCTTTGAAAATAAAGAGTAGGTTCTAGAAAGGGAGTGCTACAAAATGGAACCCCCATATTTCGCAGCATGAAATTCAGAAATCTGAGACAGATAACACAAATAGAGTTTTACACTGTAGACTAGGATAATGACTGTACCTCAGAACTTTAGGAGGTAGGCTCTAAGCATATAAAGTTAAAGGCATGTCTAAGTCCAATCTAAACTTCTCTGTTTCCCAAATTATACTTAAAATGTTGAATATAACCAACACAAACCATGTGTCACTAAGCAATCAAAAACCTTCTCCTAAGTCTTAATGGATTGAAAGTAGCCACAAAGGAATGAGGCCAGAGAAAGCGAAAATGTGAGGTGGTTTAAAATGTGCTGACATTAATACCATGGTTTTTCAGAGGAGATTTTTAAAGTTAAAACAATAGTCATGAATCCTGGGCCACCTTGTTGTGTAGGAGTTATATGTGGGTTTACATGAAAGGGGTGGGTGGTGGGACAGAATGTGGAAAGGATGGCGTTAAGAAGGAACTAGCGGTCTTGGAAAAAGCCAAATAAATCATGAATGTTTAATGAAGAATTACATGAATCACGTAGTGAAACCTCTCTTGAAAATTTGACTTAAGCAAAGGTGAAATTTAAGGGAAATTAACCATACCAGAATTTAGAGTATTCATTATTTTCTTTAAATAAATATTCACTGATTTCCGACTCTGTTCCAGGCATTGGGCTTGATTTTGATGAGAACACTGAAAATGAAGTATCTGCCCTTAAGAAGCCATTGAATCTAATATGTGTGTACATGTGTGTTAGGAATGAGCTTACCAACAACAAAAACAAAAAGGAAAGAAACAAAGAGAGATAAAATAAAGTGCTAAAGCAGAATGTAAAGGTAAACTCAAAAAAGAGATTGGTCAGTTAGGAAAGGGAGAAGGAATGGAGAGAGCAGAAAGGCTTCACGTGAGCTAACTCTTGAACTGAGCAGGTGTTGCTAGGCAGATGGCAACTGAAGGGCATCACTTCCCTAAATTAACCACTTGAAATGTTTATTTTGCATCTCTTTTCACAAGTTTCAAAGTCCACGCCAGTTAAGTTACAAGAAACTCATTTACGCTCTTGCATATTGCCAGGTATGTTGCAGCAATCATATTCTTTAAATCCTAAAAATCACAGTTTGTAAGAAAACAATGGACAGCACTTTGCAAAACGTATCCAATAGTAATATTACCAAGGTCTCTGACAAACTCCATAGACTCAAACCCAGAAAGACAAATCAACCATAGAAGAAAAATGATTAAAATGATTCAAAAGGCTGTTGATTGGAACCTGCAACAAAATGAAAACAACCCTGGCTGATTTAAACAAAAACAGATTTATGAAAAGAATACTAGACAGATCTCGGACTCATTGGAAAAGATGGAGAAGCAAAGGCACGCCTACACAGCCACGAATAATGCCTCAAATAAGGCTGCTGACCTGGTGGATCAGAACACCATGGCTCTCATCTCAGGGCACTGGACTTTGCACCTTGCACTCCCAGGATTGCTAGCCCTGAACACTGGACACAGCCACCAGCAGCACTGCTCCAGCTACCACTGAGATTCAACCCAGGAATGCAATTGCTACTGCAGACAAGAGAGAACTCCTCAAAGCACCCCCTATTCTGGGATGAGCACATCTGACTTGGTAGCACTTAGGTCACATGTCATTGTCTTGGCTGCAAGGGAGGCTAGGAAAGTGAGTATCTAATATTTTTACTCTCTATAATGGGAGGTGGATATACCCTTTCTGAGACGCATAAGGAAAAGGCAATTCTCATATTTAGAAATAGAGTTTAAATGCCGGCCAACCAAGAAAATGGCAGCCTAAGAGGTAGTTTTCTCTAGCAGAAAGAATATAGAATTTGAAGTTAGCCAAATCTCAGCTTGAACATCTCCTTTGCCTTTTATTAGGTATGCGACAACTTCTCTGAGACTCAGGTTTCACATCAGTAAAGTGAAAAACAATGTCTACATTTCCGATTTGTGGTAAGGAACACAAACATACACACATATACATATACATATAATTCAGAATTGATTAGCCTAGACTTTTCCTGTCTTGGCATCTTTTATAATAGGAAAAAGATTTCATTTACCATGAAATATTTATGTTGTTTCGTCTAATTAAACAGTACAGATGAAAACAGCTCTTAAAACTCATTTCTAAAAGATTCAGATCCACTCAAGAATCATATAGGGATGTGGAGGAATCTCTATATCAATTACCTGGCATTAGGATTGTCCAATGAAACCAAAATTTTGCCACCAAAACATAAAAAGGCTATGGAGGCTTCCATGGAGAAAAAAATAGAAGGAGAGCATTTGTAGGACATTCACATTTCCTGCTTTCCCTTCTCTCCTTTGTGGAAGTAGGTAGACATCTCACAGGCAGCTCATTATACAGCTGGCTGTTTGATGAGCACCAGGACTTGCAAACAATTGGGAATAGGGCAAAGATTGCTCTCTTCAATTTTTCCTGAGCTGAGCCTCTATGACAGGGGCTCTGAAACTTTGTAAGGGCCTAGAGCAGGTTGCAGAAGTAATCTCAGGCAAGGCTGGGTGGTCCCCACAGAAGCCCACACAGGGCCCATCTGTTAGAGGTGTTGAGGAAAAAGAGGCAGAACTGTCCCCATAGAATTTCTGAAGTTAGGGGGCTATAGAGAGAATTCCTCCAAGGTACCAAAGCCCATCTCAAGTGCCACACCAAGCAGCCAGCATTTGGAGACCAGCTGCACCAAATCTTATGAGACAGCTGGTGTTAGATGGAGAAGAGGCAATGGCCAGCGTAGTGGTGCCCCAAATTTCTCACAAATAGCATGCAGTCTCTCATATGAATAGTTGATCCTTACCTATACTCCAGGCTTCAGCAAACGCAGGTGAAAGAGAATACAGGCCACTACCCCTTCACTAAAGGTAGAAATTGACCATAATAAATATTAACGTGACCTGAAAAAGTTACCTGAATGTCTTGAGATACTACTACTATAAAGATCAAGCTTCACTCCCCAGCTTTATCAATGGGTAGTGGAACAGAAAAAAACTGCTCATAAGATATTGGAAAAAACTGAGCACTACAGGTTTGTATGTTGCTGAGTTGAGACTGTTCAATGAACTGCTTTTATAATTTTTTCATAGTTATGTATGGAGGAAGCTAGAAGGTGAGAGGGTACATGCATGGAGCAGAATCAAAAATTGAAGCCAGTGAGCCATCAATGAATTGAGTAAATCTCATCTAACAGATTTTATCTGGTACTTGAGCACCTTCCAACTCCAATTTAAAAAGACATCTAAGAAAATGTTTTTGGGGGTCCTAAATAAACCTCTGGTTCAACACACTTCCTAGAAAAAATTTATTATACCTGAACCTTGTATTTGCTCCAGTGGAACCCACATAACATTTAAGCTGAACTCTTTTTTGATTTTTAGCTAAGAGCTACTCAAATCTTGACTGCCAGTGTTGTTTATCCCAATGTACCACTAATAATATTCATTAACTTTAATAATAGCAATAATTTCTAGTACACATGTGTCTTTCCTCTGAAAAACTCAAAACAACAGGACATTTACTATGTTATTTGTTCCCAGGCATCCTGTGAAGACTGGAAAAGAACAGGAAGTGTATTGATTGTGCTATAGAAAAAGATCCAGTGAGGTTAAGTATTAGTCCAAGGTCACAGAGCTAGTCTGTGGCAGGCCCCTGCTAGATAGTGCTAAGGGTAACTACATAAACTAGAGTTGAGCTAAACCCATTTATAACAGATTTGATTAAGGGCCACATTTCTGAAGCAGAGAGACTGGACCGCCTTACCAGAGTCATGAAGTCTTTGCCCTGAGTGGACCTCAATCTCTCTTTCTAAAGGAGCCTTAAATCAGTCCATCAGCCTTCATGTCATTTTACTTTCTTCAGGTTGTTAGGATTGCAGTGCCTTCCTGGTCTCCATCAAGCTAGATGTTTTAGTCAAGACAACAGGCAATTTTTCTCCCCAGGATTCTGACTACAAGTAGTTGACCAACAATGAAGTATTTCTTTAATCTAAGGAAATTCTTTTTTATCACATTTAAAGGTCACAAAGTTCCCATAAGGTGTGATCATTGTAAAACCACTGTTAACACTATTTTAATCAAAAAGATATTATCAAGTTGGCATCTGCTTGGCTAAAATACATTGATTTTTGCTTTTTCATTGAACCCTACTTGTCCTCATACCTCTATGCCCTGGCCACCTCAGATATTTGCTTTAGGCTAACATTGTTGGCTTCTTGGTGCTATTACCACGACCTCCTTCAATATGTCTTTGCTTCCAGTTCTTGCCCATTATTTACAAAAACCTACACTTTCAACTCAATTATTTTGCCATTTCTCTCATTCTTATTTCTATAATGCAACATGGAAAATTTTGGCCAAGAGCCAAATTTTCTAAAACATAGCACAGATTCTTTGAATACAAATTTTAGCAAGAATTTGAATATGTGGGCAAGTTGGTGGAATGGAGTTTACAATGGGTTCTAAAAAAGAAAATTTACCTTAGCTTTATTTACCAAAATAACAAATTCTTTTTAAATCCTTGCCAAGACAGTCAATGTGTTTTCTCTACAAGAAATGAAGGAGCTTCCCAAGTTTTCCTTAGGGTTTATAAAGCCACTCTCTAGAAACATCAGTCCTCCCTCTGTGGTAGCATCAGTGTAGGGCAAAGGAGGAGAAGTGAAGTCCGTAAAGCACCCCATCTTCCACTGACACAAAAATAGGGGCCAGCAAAGAAGCCATGTGCCATATTTATGAGTTGTGATAATCAGGAATTTCACTGTCTGCAATGAGGTTATCAACCAAGTCACATTTGGCAATGTTAAGCAGTCAAAAGGCAATGTCACATTCCAGCTTACCCTATGGGGAGCTGACTTTATATCCTTACATATTATTCCCTATAAAATTTCCTCAATCTATTTTTCTTCCAAATTGCTTATAGAGAAGATCATAGAGTTCCATGTCCTGGTTCTTGTTCATCCCTCACTCACTGAGAATCATTTCCTAATCAGCACAATGAGGCAATAATACCTATCCTATCCCTCTTAGAGAGCTGTAAGAATAAAATAAAGTAATCCAAAAGTGCTTGGTATACCATAAAAAACCACTCAAACAATGCACACATATAGCATTGATTTTTTTTTCAAAGGACTCTAACTAGGACTACATTTACTCTCTTTTCTCAAGGAGTGAACAGCACTTTTCAAACCCTAATAAATGTCAAGGTTATAAAGGTACAATACCATTTGTAAAGTTCAGCTTAAAGGTAAACAGGGCAGCTTATTAGCATCCACAAGAACTGCAAGTTAATTTTAACCTAATAAATATCCTGAAAATACCCATAAGAAGATAGTTCATCATGCCAAAGAAACTTATCCTTTAAACTAATGTCATCCTTTAAACTAAACACAACTGGTTTCTTGAGCATGCTGCTAATTTACTCTTTTTGCAGACTTTTATGACACCACTATCTTCAGTGATAGAGTCTATCAGGTACACAGTGAGCTGTGAAGACAGACAACCTAGATTCAAATCCTTCCTCCCCATGAATTAGTTCTGTGATTTGGGGCAAGGTATATAACCTCTTTATGCCTCAATTTCCTTAACTGTAAGATACAGAAAACAACAATGCTGATAATGCTTCATAAGACTGTGATGCAGATTAAATGAAATAACAAACATGAAACATTTAGCACAGTATTGATATAAAGTAACATGACACAAATTTTAGCTATTAATATTGTTAATAATGCTGATGATTATAATTGCCAACAATTATTATATATTATTAGAACATATTTGTGCATTAGGAATCTTCAGAATCACTTTAATATTGAATGACCTAATACATAAGCATCAGCTGTGCTGGAAGGGAGCAAGATGTTTCAGTGCAGAGAAATGTAAATAGGAAGATTTTTCATCATCAGTTTGCTTCAAATAGGCATAAGTTAGTAACAATCATTTCCTGTGTGTCTTTCATTACTCTTTCAGTCATCAAGTACAATTGTCCAGTGTGACAGAATTCTCAGAAACTTCCATGCGTTAAAGTATGATTTTGAGATGCTGTATGTAAACAAGAAAGGTATAAAATATACAAAATAAAGTTTAGGAGAGCCAGGAGTTGGGAACACATTAACAACTGTATATGACAAGTCACACAAGGCTTTTGAGCACAACGTTTGCATTCTAAGTTACAAGTGACAACCGCCAGCAATGCAGGAAACAGAAGTTATCCATTTTTCATGATTCACAGACTTCAAGTTATGTAAAAGCATGGTATAATCTCCTAGGTGCAACACTCCCACATGCAGTCACACACATCGAGTGGAATAATAATCAATATGTTTGATTAGTATTCTTCTCCTTCTTTAAAAAATAAAAAGGAATCAAAATTATTTCCTAAATTTCCAGGTCTAGAAAAAGTACTCATTTGCTAAACAATATGTGCCCTAGAAAAAATAATGTTGCAGGTTTACCATTGAAATATCCACAGGAAGGAGTGACATCAGCACCATGGCGAAGTGAGCTGTTCCCTTTGTCTCTCCCCTCAAGTTAAAGTAAACAGACATTTATTAACAAACAGAGGATTCCATACAGAACAACAGGATGCCTGAGAGATCCACACAGACATACATCTGAAGGTGGGTGGACTGAAACCCCAGGAAGCAGTGGAACTAGGTGAGTGCACCCCTTCCCCTCCCCAGTGGCAGAGCTATAGGTCTAAGAGCCTCACACAGTAGCCCAGCGTGAATGTTAAGTGGAAGCGGAGGCAGCCCAGCCTGCACATGTACACTTTTGGAATGGTAGCCTGACCTGAAAGACCGCCCACTGTGACACAGCGGTGCCACCCATAGGAATGCTCCCACCTAGTAGCAGTGGCTCAGCCCCCACATAGACACCCTTTCCACCTAGTGCTGTACTTCAGCCAAACTGCCCACAAGCCCAAGTGCAGCACTGGCCTACATGAAAGAAACTGCCCCTCCCACCTAGTGCAGCAGCTCAGCCAGTTCCCTGCCAAGCACAGCTGCCCTACCCACATAAGAGCAACCCATCCACAGAGCACAGAGGCCCCGTCTGTGGCGCATGACCTGACCTGCCCACTGAGTGCCAAGGCCCCACCCGTGAGTGCAACCTGCCAAGTGAGTGCAGCCAGGCCATGCAAATTCAGTGCAGCCAAACTGGCAAAACTAGACCAAACGGGGAGGGTGGGGTCAGAAAACACAGCTCCTGTCCCACCCCCAGCAGTCACAGATGGAATCTGCAACTTGATACTACCACAAATGCTCCAAAGGATCAGTTCATTAAACGCCATGAAAACCTACAGTAACACTTCAGAGCAGAAGTAAAATGACAAGTCTCCAGAAACCAATCTTGAAGTCATGGAAGTTTACAATCTAAATGACAGAGAATTCAAACTAGTTGTCACAAAGAGGATCAACAAAGTTACAAGAAAACTCAGGAAGATAGTTAAATGAGCTCAGGAATAAAATGCATGAGCAGAAGAAACACTTCACCAAAGAGATTGAAGCTTTAAAAAACAAACAAAAATTCTAGATATGAAGAACACAAGTAATGAGACAAAAAATAATCTAGAAACCATAAAAATTACAGCTGATGTTATGTAGAACAGAATTAGTGAATTAGAGGATAGAAATATAGAAATGCTTCAGGTGGAAGAAGAGAGAAAACTAAGATTTTTTAAAAAATGAAGAAATTCTTTGAGAAATATCCAACTCAATTAGGAAAAGCAATCTAAGGATTACAGGTATTCCAGAAGAGGAAGGATGGAGTAAGGAGTAGAGAGCTTTTTCAGAAAACTAATAGCTGAGAACTTCCCAAACCTGGGCAAAGAACTGGACTTACAAGTACATGAAGCCAGTAGAACTCCTAACTACATCAATGCAAAAACACCTTCTCCAAGGCATATAATAGTAAAACTAGCAAAAGTCAATGACAAAGAAAAAATATTAAGGGCAGCAAGGCAGAAGAAAATAATCTACAAAGGAACTCCTCTGATGCTTTCAGTGGATTCCTCAGCAGAAACCTTACAACCTAGGAGAGAATGCAATGATGTACTCAAAATTCTGAAAGACAAAAACTTTCAGCCAAGAATACTCTATCCAGAAAAACTATCCTTCAGATATGATAGAGAAACAAAAGCTTTCCCAGATAAACAAATGCTGAAGGAGTTCATTGCCACTAGACCTCCCTTCCAAGAAATGATGAAACAAAAACACAAAAGTTTACAAAGCTTTGAGCAACGAGATAAACAGACAGAAAAAAATCAGAAAATTGCAGCTCTATATCAGAATAAGTTAGCAAACACTTAATTATAACATATAAGATAAAAGGAAATAAAGCATCAAAAAAGCTATAAACACTTCAATTTAGTCACAAACACTACACAAAACAGAATAATTTGTGAAAACAATAATTCAGAAGGAGAAGAGGAAAGGAACGGAACCTGCTTAGGCTAATGGAGATAAGAGGATATCAGAAAATGAACTATCTCATCTACAAGATCTTTCATATAAACCTCACAGTAACCAATAAACAAAAAATCAGAGCAGAGCCACAATTCACTAAAAAAGAGAAAACTCAAAAAACCACCAAACTGAAAAGGCACTCAGAAATACAAAGCAAGAGAAACAATGTAAATATAGAACTGGAAAACAAGAGAAAAAAAATGGCAGTATCAAGCCCTCATATATTAATAATCACTCTAAATGTAAATGGATTGAATTCTCCAATCAAAAGGCACAGATTGGCTAGACAGATTAAAAAAAAGACCCAAGAATCAGCTCTAAAGACAAACATGGGCTCAGAGTGAAGAGATGGACGACGATACTCCAAGCGAATGGCAAGCAAAAGAAAGTAGGTGTTGCCATACTTATATCAGACAAACAGACTTCAAGATAAAAAAGGACAATGAGAGAAAAAGAGAGGCATTATATAATGATAAAAGGGACATTTCATCAGGAGGATATAACACTTATGAATATATATGAATTTAACAAAGGAGTAACAAAGTATATAAAGTAAGTACTAACAGAACTAAAAGGAGAAACTGACAGCAACACAACAATAGTAGGGAACTTCAACACTCCACTTGCATCAATGGATAGATCAGCCAGATAGAAAGTCAACAAGGAAACCACAACCTTAAATGAAATAACAGACCAGATAGACTTAATAGGTATATATAGAACATTTCATCCAAAACAGCAAAATACACATTCTTCTCAAGTGCATATGGAACATTCTCAAAGATAGACCATATGGTGGGAAACAGGGCAAGCCTCAATAAATTTAAGAAGATTTAAATCATATCAAGCACCTTCTAAGACCACAATGCTATGAAACTAGAAATCAACTACAATAAAAAAAAAACTGGGAAATCACAAATACGTGGACTAAACAACACGCCACTGAACAACCAATGGATCAATGAAGAAGTCAAAGGAGAAATCAAAAAATACCTGTAAACAAATGAAAATGAAAACAAAACATACCAACTCTAATGGGATACAGCAAAAGTGGTACTAAGAGGAAAATTTATAGCCATTCAGGCCTACCTCAACAAACAAACAAAAATCTCAAGTAAGAAATCTTAATCTACACCTAACAGAACTAGGAAAAGAACAAAGCCCAAAGTCAGAAGAAGGAGAAAAATAAAAATTAGCACAGAAATAAATGAAATAGAGAAGTAAAAAACAGTAGAAAGGATCAATGAAACTAAGAACTGGTTCTCTGAGAAGATAAACAAAATTGACAAACACTTAGCCTGACTCACTAAGAAAAGAGAGAAAAGGCTCAAATAGATAAAATTAGAAATGAAAGAGGAGAAATTACAATGGATACCACAGAAATACAAAGGTCTATAAGAGAATATGGTGAAAAACTATGTCAACAAATTGGAAAACCTAGAAGAAATGGATATATTCTTAGATTCATACAACCTTCCAAAACTGAATCAAGAAGAAATAGATAATCTGAATAGACCAGTCACAAGTAAAGAAATTAAAACAGTAATCAAAAACCCCCTAAAAATCAAAAGTCCTGGACCAGATGGTTTCTCTGGAGAATTCTACCAAACATTCAAAGAAGATTTAATATATATCCTTCCCAAACTATTCCAAAAAGTTGAAGAAGACGAAATGCTTCCTAACTCATTCTATGAGGCCAATATTACCCCAATACCAAAATCAGTAAGAACAACACAAAGAAGGAAAATTACAGGCCAATGTCACTTGTGAACATAGATGCAAAAATCCTCAACAAAATATTGGCAAACCAAATACATTAAAAGGATCATACACCATGATCAAGTGGGATTTATACTGTGGACACAGGGATGGTTCAACATCTGCAAATCGATCAATGTGATACACCACATTAACAAAATGAGAATCACATGATCATCTCAATAGATGCAGAGAAAGCATTTGACAAGATCCAACAGCCATTTATGATAAAAACTCTCAATAAAATGGGTATAGAAGGAAAGTAACTCAACATAATAAAGGCCATATATGACAAATTCACAGCCAAAATCATATTTAATGGTGAAAAACTGAAAGCCATCTCTCTGAGAACAGGAACAAGACAAGGGTGCCCACTCTCGCCACTCTTATTCAACATAGTACTGGAGATTTTGGTCAAAGCAATTAGGCAAGAAAAAGAAATCAAATGTATCCAAACTGGAAAGGAAGAAGTAAAACTCAGCTGTTCATGGACACCATGATTCTCTATATAGAAAACCCTAAAGAATCCATCAGAATTCTATAAGATATAATCAACAACTACAGCAAAGTTGCAGAGTACAAAATCAACCTACAAAAATCAGTGGCATTTCTATACAATAATAGTGAACTAGCAAAAAGAGAAGTCAAGAATACAAATCCATTTACAATCACAACAAAAAGAATAAAATATCTAGGAATAAATTTAACCAAGAGATGAAAGAGCTGAAAACTATAAGATATCATGGAAATAAATCAAAGAAGACATAAAGAAATGGAAAAACATTCCTTGCTCATGGATTGGAAAAACAAACATAGTTAAAATGTCCACATTATCTACAGCAATCTGCAGATTCAATGCAATCCCAATCAGAATCCTAATGAATTTCTAGAACAGCGAATTCTAAAATTTATATGGAACAACAAAAGACCCCAAATAGCCAAAGCAATCCTGAGTAAAAAGAACAAAGCCAGAGGCATCCCAATCCCTGACTTCAAAATATACTACAAAGCTACAGCAATCAAAACAGTATGGTACTGGCACATAAACAGACACACAGATCAACAGAACAGAATTGAAAGCCCAGAAATAAAACCACACATCTATGGACAACTAATCTTCAACAGAGGAGCCAAAAACATACAATGGAGAAAGGAAAGTCTCCAATAAATGCTGTTGGGAAAACTGTAAAGCTACTTCCAAAAGAACAAAAGTAGACCATTATCTTACACCATCCACAAAAACTAACTCAAAATAGATTAAAGTCTTGAATGTAAGACCTGAAACTATAAAACTCCTAGAAGAAAATATAGGCAGGATACTCTGACATCAGTCTTAGCAGAATCTTTTCAGATATCATGTCTACTCAGGCAAGGGAAACAAAAGAAAAAATAAACACATGGGACTACATCAGACTAAAAAGCTTCTGCAAAACAAAGGAAACCATGAACAAAATGAAAAGACAACCCACCAACTTGGAGAAAATATTTGCAAATCGTATATCTGACAAGGGGTTAGTTTCCAAAATATATAAAGAAATCAAACAACTCAACAACAAAAAAACAAACAACCTGATAAAAAAAATGGGCAGAGGATCCAAAGAGATATTTTCCCAAAAAGATATACAGATGGCCAACAGGCACATGAAAAGATGTTCAACATCACTAATTATTATGGAAATGCAAATCAAAACTACAATGAGATATCACCTTACACCTGTCAGAATGGCTGCAATTAACAAGACAAAAAATAACAAATGTTGAAGAGGACATGGAGAAAAGGGAACCCTCATACACTGCTGGTGGGAATGTAAACAGGGCAGCCACCATGGAAAATAGTATGAAGATTTCTCAAAAGTTAAAAATAAAGAAATACCAAACAATCCAGCTATCCCAGCACTGGGTATTTTTCCAAAGAACATGAAATCAACAATACATCGAGATTTATGCACCCTTATGCTCATTTCAGCATTATTCACAATAGACAAGATGTGGAAGCAACCCACGTGCCCATCGACTGATGAATGGACAAAGGAGATGTGGTATATATATATATATATATATATATATATATACACAATGGAATACTACTCAGCCATAAAAACAGACAAAATTGTCCCATTTGCAACAACCTGGATGGACCTGAGGGTATTACGTTAGGCAAAATAAGCCAGACAGAAAGACAAACACCATGTGATTTCACTCATTTGTGGAAGATAAACAAATACATGGATAAGGAGAACAGATTAGTGGTTGACCAGAGAGGGAAGCGAGTAGAGGGGAAGACGAAAGGAGTAAAGGGGCAGATATTTATGGTGACAGATAAAAACTAAACTATTGGTGGAGCACAATGCAGTCTATAGTGAAACCGATATATAACAATGTACAGCTGAAATTACACAATATTACAAACTAATATGACCTCAATAAAACAATTTTTTAAAAAAGAAAGAAATAGCACAGGAAAGTTTATAGGAGGCATATTTCAGCAATTCTGAACTTCTCTCAGTTCCTGAAAAATTATTTTCTCTTTTAATTTGGAACTTTTCAAATTGCTACTCCCTCTACCTACAACACTTATCCATCCCCATCCAACTCCTGTTTTTACTGGGTTAACTTCTCTTCATCCCTTACTTCTCAGCTTAAATATCACTTTTACCAGCAAAACTTGCCAGACTCCCCAGAGATGCCCTTGCTAAGTACTCACATGCCTTGTACTTCACCTATGATGCTCATTTTCACACTATATCTTACTTACCCACTTACTTACCTATATCCCTCACTAGACAGTAAGTGCAATGAAGGCAGGACTCATGTCCATAGTTTATCATTGCATCTTAGGCACTTAACACAGTGCCTGACACTTTGTTGGTTCCTGTTTAATATTTGTTGAAAATTTTTTAAATGCTCTCAAATTTTAGCAACACTTCCAAGTTGCAGCTAAGCAAATATAGCTATTCTGTGCTTTGTAAATAATTTCATTGTTTTCTTTTTCAAATAAATATATAATATGCCAAGTTGTGTGCTATGGTCTCCATTATGGTTTTATATTTTTCAATGCCCACAACCAAGAATCCATTTAGTAAATACTTAAAAATAAGCAATCAGACTTAGCTTCATTTTTCCCTTTGCCAAGGAAGTAAGCTCTAAAGACTTCCAAGAGCATCTCAATGATTTCTGCATTCTCAGATACCAAGGGAGCCACTTACTCCAGGTTTTAGTCAGAAAATGCAAGATGTAAAGGAAAGATGAATGGACCAAGAGGCAGACAAAAGTGCTGGCTCTGGTCCATCTCAGTCAAAACCTGGCTTCTGGTCTCAGCAACCTATGTAAACAGAAAACCGCTTAACTTCTCCAATTGCCTAATGTGCAGAGTGATAAGATTGAGTCAGGCAATTTCTAAGAGGAAAATTTTTCTGTTTTGTATGCCATTAAAACAGAAAGAATATGATCAATTCCAGAAAAAGTTCTTCAAGGACCTAGTTGCTGGAATCTGGATAAAAATAGAGAAACTGGGGCCATAAAAATGTACTAAGGAGGAAGAAATTCTGACCAGTGGGATCTCAGGCATAACAGGATGTGGAGGTTCACCTTGGTCCTCGCCAGAGCAATACACAGACTGAGGGGCGGGAGACCCCAATGGTGAGATCTGCCTACAAAGGGATGCTCACAAGCCTGGGTGGTTATTCTCATCCCCTAGTCATTTGATGCTAAGTTCTCTTCCATTCACGTGGGTCAAGTGTTAAAAGACTGTGTTTGCTCTGTTAAATTTAATCAAGGTCTAACAGATAAAATTTGGACTCAAGAAAACCCCACTAATTAATGTTAGTTAACTGTAC
Organism: Equus asinus; assembly: GCF_041296235.1. Lineage (NCBI taxonomy): Eukaryota > Metazoa > Chordata > Mammalia > Perissodactyla > Equidae > Equus > Equus asinus. The sequence continues at coordinate 69,750,227 of NC_091798.1, forward strand.
TGTTATTTAATGGGAATGCAATAACTGCTTCAGGGCTCTAGAGTTCTCCTCCACCAATTACTTCTTCCAGGGCACAAAGCTGATTTCTGTGTGAAACCAGTAGATCTTAGCTTTTTTTTTTTTCACTTATTTTTCTTTATTTAAAAGGCAGTAATAGTCTCAAAATCTTTCTCTTCATCACATATTTGATCCCCTTGCAAAACTTTTGGTGTTTGAACTTGAACATGGAGCTTTTGATTTTCCTTCCTTTTCTTCAGAAGAGAGGGACTAAATAGTAGTAAAAGCCTTGTCCCAACATGGCACTGCCACTTTCCTAGGGTGACCCTATTTCTCTAACCAGTGTTTGCTAGTTTCCTCCTTCGATAAAATGAAAGAATAAAAAGATTGTGCTTACCACTTAGAGCATTGGTGGAATTCAGAGCTAGTTAGTGAACACAACAGAGTAATGATGAGAAAGTTTTGTAGGCTTATAGACACATATTTGTATTCCCAGTTTTACTGAACCACTAGCGAATAAGTTAGTTAACTGTACTACTGTTTAATGGGAGGCAATAACTGCTGCAGGCCTACAGAGTTCTTAACCAATTACTTCTTTCAGTGCACAAAGCTGAAGTCTGCGTGAAACCAGTAGATCTCAGCCTACAATGTATTATGCCAAGATTCTTTCCTTACTTTAGTTTGATTTTTTTGTGGGTTATTATAAAGCAAAACAAAAAAGAACATAAAGTGCAGTCTTTCTTGATGATTGCTTTGGACTGGCTTTTCCAGCAACCGTTACCACTAATCTTTTCCTGTTCAGTGATATTCCATGATAAATGTAAGGATTCTCATATGTAGATGGGAGTAGTGAAGTGAGTTAGGAGACAAAAATGGAGCATATGGGCCTCTCTTCAGAGAGCCATTACCTATCCTGGAGTACCCTTAGAGCCCAAAGCAACTTACTTGTTTGGAGGTAGTTCTGGAAGGACTGTCACTGTAGGAAGTTAGGAGATATGATTTGGGAGGACACCTGAAAAATATCCCCTCATCAAAAATCTGATCTGCAAGCCTACCACAGGGACTAAAATCCTCCCATGATAGAGTTAAATCTTTGAGTTAAAAAACTTAATTTCTAGTGAAATTTCATAATTTGGTAACATTTAAATAGAAGTGGAAGATACATATATTTAGCCATTAATATAACAACATAAATGAGTATATCAGGTAAGATTCATTCACTTAGCAAAACTGTATTGATTAGGATATCAAATAATTAAGTTTGGAACAAGAGGAAGCTGAAAGGAGAAAACAAAAACAGCTCCAGAATAGGGCCTACTGAGAAGAGGAAATCAAGGTTTGACTATCTGAGAAGGGGAATATAGGAGCTAAAGTAGATAAAGATTATTAAAGAGGGGAAATGTCTACTTCCTAATTGAGGTAATGTTTGAAGAAATAGTCCTGGCCTTAAAGTAGCATTCAATGTATCTACTCATTCAACAATTTATTAAGTACCTAATATGTGCCAGGCATAGTGTTAGGCACTTGGAATACCAGAACTCATGAGAAACTCTTAATAGGGAGACAGTGGACAACTGCAGGAACAGAAGCACATGCAAAATATGGAGGTAGCCCAGAGGAGATTATCACCAAATCCATATGGAGCTTGAGTGAGGTGGGTGGGAAAGCCTTTTCTGAATGAAGTGACATCTGATCTGGGTAATTAAAAACAAAACAAACCCCATGTACAATGAAGAGCCCTCCAGGACTTGCTTTCAAAGAAGACTGGGTTAGAATTGATCTGCTACTGACCTCTATACATGCTTCAGAAGCTTTCTGTCTACAGAGGTGAGAGGGAATGTGTAAGCAAGGAAGACACTGGAATCTCCAAAGGATCGGAGATCTCTGAAGCCTTTAAAAGAAAGAGAAAGAGAGAAATAAATTAAAAACAAAATCCAATGAAGTTTTATGATTCCAAAGTTACTAAATTAGAGTCCTGATATTACCACCAACGATAACATTCTTCTGTTTGGTGGGAAGGAATTTTCATGAGCTTTTTTTGTATAAAGATGGAGCAAAGTTATATCCTGGAATGCCCAATTTAATAAGAATGAGGAGATTATATATATATATATATAGTAAAATGGTGACTATGAAGAAAGTTCTTCTTTAGAGCATTTGCTAGTATTCCCTTAAAAAAAATGTACCTTTGCATCCAGGGCCTCCATCATTTACCTGTTTTTCTTTTTTCAAGACACTCTCCTCTAAACCAGTTGATGACTGTAGGTCCTAATTTATAAATAAGATAAAGAAAAATTTTAATAGTAGGGTAGCCTGAATTTAGGCATAAATGCTTTTTATTAATTATTATATTATGATTTGGCTAGTGATGTGATTTGAGAGGATTGGTTATTTTTGTACATGAATCTCTTAGCCCTTGAGCACCAGGCCACTCTCCAAAAGAGCCCTAATTATGCCTAGTTAGGATCACAAAATGATACCTGCTCTGATCCTCTCTCCAGGACAGCAAGAGATAACAAAATATGGGCTCACTTCTATTCTGTGGCTGTTGTTTCTGCTACAACCTGCTGATGGAACTGCTTCCTTTGCAAGAACTGATGAAAACCACCCTTCTCTCCTGCCATAGCTTCATCTCTGTCACCTGCACGTGGAGTGGTGAAAGTTTTGCCCCTCTTCTCCCTTTTTAGGTCTAAGGGTATATGTGGGAGGAAAGAAAAGGAGGGATAATTTTTTTTTTACTTTACTAGTTCTCTCTGAAAGACCCAGTCATAAGAAGAGACTGTGCTCTTCATTTTACTTTGAGAACTGAGAAACAATTTTTTTTGCCCAAAACAAATATTTGAGGGAAAAAAAGAAGACTATATGTTAACTGATTTGTTTGTTTGTTTTGTTTGTTTCCTTTGTCTTGTCTGCCAACCTCACATGAAGAACCTGGAACATGGTGGGGCAAATGGGAAAAGGGCATATGAAACAGCTAAGTCCATCTGATGCAAAATGGCAGCAGAACAGGCTGAAAAGAGATAACCAATGGGTAGCCCTCTGAAGGCAGTAGTTAATGGATCCGATACAATCCTGTCTCATACTAGTTATAAGTTAGAACCTGTTCTCACCTATATGTTACAGGTAAGAGTGTTTTTTCCCTACTCTTGACACTTTCTTCTGTGATGTAGGAGGTGAAATAGTGTGACATTTCTGGCCTTTTGCTGTGTCTCTACTCACAGAGACACAGATAGAGTGACTTCCCTGAAATAGGTAGATTTACAAAGAATAAACCAGAATGCTTAGCACTTCTCCGACTTGTCCTCCACTGGAAGAGCTCCTTCATGACAAAAGTTCAACTTGGTCAGGCTTCCATGGGGGATGCCAGGCCTGATAACACTCAATCTGTTAGTAGTGGGAAATTCTGCTCAATTCTGTGGGTCTGTTAACAGGCCCATGACCTCCACCTTAACCTTTATTTTTGCCTCCATCTGAGACTCCTTTATCTTATTTCTCAGTTTATTTATAACCTGGGTGGGGAATAAGGTGCTATTTCTTGGCCCCCCTCAAAGACCCAAGTCTCCAGTGAAGTCTGTTAAATACAACAGTCTTGAGTAAACTGTGCCCTAGGAAGTAAGTGCGTCTGCTTGGGAAGAGAAGTGGTCCAGAGAAAATTGTAGAAGTATAGACAAAGGATATTAGATGACCTGAGGTGATCTCTTAGAGAACCAATGCAACCGTGCTATAGAAGAAATGCCTGGTAACAGGGAAAATAATAAACTCTCCACAGGAATTGTCTGAAGTACTTGGGGAAGAAACAGAAGTTCTGCAACATGGATTCAGATATTGTATGAAAGGTGACCTTATAAAATTGTAGAATTTGGGAATGACCTGGACCAAATGTGTGCCTCTCTTTCCTCAGGCATCAGTCTCCGGGAAAAATGAGTGTATGCCAGTTATTCGTCTATTGCCTCTTAGTTCCAAACACCCCCACTTCCTTCTCTACTTTAAGATCCTAAAGCCAGGACTCTAAAAACTATGTCTCTTTTGCCAGCTGGCCAATAGGGGGCGCTAAGGGGGCTGGAACTCTGGAAGACGAAGTGACAGTTTTTCTTCCGCTTTTTTTCTGCTTAGACATGGCAGGGAGGAGACTGGGATAATCTTGGGGCACAGCAATTGCCACAGAGTTCTCTGCAGCATTCACTACCTCTAGGCCAGTCTCAGGGTCCTGTGAGGAGGCACCAGGGTACTTCACTCCAGGGTCAAACCGTGTATTCTTGGGGCAACTATGCCCTCGCCGCTAAGGTCTAATCTCAGTCTTAAGAAGATCTTCCTCTAAATTCCTTCCTGGTCCACTTACCCCACAGTCACAGAAAGGGTAGCTGTCTTCTGCAATTGCTACCTCTGTTGCACCTTCAAGTTTTCTTTTACCCTTTACCACCTTTTGCCTAAGTAATAATTATTTATATTAAAGTGCCCTGTTCAAAATATCAATTTGATTTCTGTCTTCTGACTGGACCTTGACTGATAAAAAGTCACATTTATAGTAACAGTTTCAATTTTCTAGCAACTCTTCTCAATCTATTAATTCAGATTCCATTCATTAATGCAGGAGATGGAGAAGCTGCATTCCCTCTGCCAAAACAAGACCAGGAGCAGATTGTGGTCCTGACCACAAACTGTTAATATCAAATATCAGAGTAAAATTGAAGAAGAGCACTAAAAGAACTGTAGTGCCAAAATATAACATAAACAAAATTCCCAATGAATTTAAAGTTCACGTAAAAAGCAGATTTGTATTGTTAAATTTAATTGACCAAGAACCAGAAGAACTATGAACTGAAACCCAGAAATATTAAGGAAGAATGTGAAAGACAACGCCTGAAGTAAAAAGAAAAGAAAAATTGAGATGGATGACAGAAGAAACACCAAAAATTGCTAAGGGCAGATGAAAAGCAAAAGTAAAAAGTGACAAAAGTAAGGTTAGAATTCTGAACACAGTTTTTCCACAACTATCATGTAGAGATAAAGAGAACCACTATAATAGCCAATCAAAGAGATAAAAGAAAACAATGAAAAAGAAGGAACAAGAAGTTTCTTTCAGAAGATTCAAGAAATCAAAGGGAAATTTTAACTTAGATTAGGAATGCTGGACGACCAAGAGAGAAGCACACTATCTGATCTGATAGAGAAAATAAAGGGAAGGGGGAAACAGCATTCTGAAGATCTATACAGAAGGGACAAAAGGATGACATTGCTTTGAAGAAGATTCCTATGAGGAAGACCCACAATTCTAGAAAGTGAAACGAAAGCTGCCCTGAAAATACTGGGAAGAAATAAGTTATCAGGAGTAGATGGGGTATTGAAAGAATTATTTGAAGCCACAGAGACTGAATTTGTCAAAATCCTAACAAGAATATGCCAATAAATACGAAAAACAAAACAATGGCCTACAGACTAGAAATGTTCAATATACATCCCAATTCTTAAGAAAGGAGATGCCAAGGAGTGCAGTAACTATAGGACCATTGCTCTAATTTCCCATGCTAAGTAAAGAGATGCTCAAGATGCTGCAACACAGGGTTTTACCTTATGTCGACGAAAATAATCCATAACCAATCTGTAAATGAAAATTTGGGTGAGTTTATTCTGAGCTGAAATCTGAGGACCATGGCCCGGGGCCTTTCTTCCCAAAGGAAGAAAGGGCACCAAAGAAGTGGGGTGTACAGAGTGGTTATATACCCCCAAACAGGGTGTTTCACATATGATTGAAATGTCCCTCCCACAACAGTCACAAGATTGCCCTGTCGGCACAGCACTTGATGGACACAGCAGGTAGTGGGTCTGCTATCTTGGTGGGCATAGCAGGAGGCAAGTCTATTGTCTGGAGCTGGGCGGTCACAGGTGAGCGCAGCAATCAGTTCCTAGCCTAAGGAAAGATGCTTAATCCTTAAGGAGACTCCAAGATTGGGAGGGGCAGGGAAATTGCACCTTTACCTCAAGGGCCTTTGTTCTTGCCATAGGGAAAATCTAAAGCAGATATACAATGCATGCTCAACGGCCACAGGCCCTTTTGGAAAGACAAGGTCAAGCCAAACTAGGTTTATACCAAATGGCTTCCTCATATTCTCCAATATATCCTATTGCTTGCCATTTTTATTTGTCACTTATATGGAGCAAGAAAAGCCTGATGTCCAGGGTGGATTTCAAAACGGGAGAGGCTCACAAGATCTAATTGTGATTATTCATTGGCTACTGGAGTGCTCCAAAGAATTTCAGAAGAAAGTTAGCCTGTTTTATAGACTACAGCAAAGCCTTTGACTGCGTGGATCATGAAAAGCTCCGGGCTGCTCCCAAAGAAATGGGCGGACCTCAGCACTTGATTGTCTTGATGCGTAACCTGTGATGTGGACAAGAAGCCACTGTCAGGACAGAATATGCAGAGACAGACAGGTTTCCTCCAGCCAAAGGTGTCAGACAAGCATGCATTTTATCTCTCTATCTCTTTAATCTGTATGTAGAACATATCACACAAAAAACTGAGCTAGACTCAGAAGAAGGAGGAGTCAAAACTGGTGAAAGAAATATCAACAATCTAAGATATGCAGATGACACCATCCTACTAGCAGAAAGCAGCAATGACTTGAAATAGTTTCTGACAAAAGTGAAAGATGAAAGTGCCAAAGCAGGACCGCATTTGAACATCAAGAAGACAAAAATCAGGACCACAGAACTACACAGCTTTAACATGGACTATGAAGACATTGAAATTGTTAAAGATTTTGTTTTCCTTGGTTCAGTCATCAACTTAAATGGATACTGCAGCCAAGAAATCAAGAGAAGATGGAGACTTGGAAGGCAGCAATGAAGGAATTAGGAAAGATCATCAAGTGTAAGGAAGTGTCATTAGAGACAAAGGTTGAGATTATCCACACTCTCGTATTCCCAATTACTATGCACGTGTGTGCAGCCTGGACAGTGAAGGAGGCTGATGGGAAAAAAAATGGATTCATTTGAAATATGGTGTTAGAAGAGAGCTCTATGGATACCCTGGGCTGCCAGAAACATGAACAAGTGGGTCCTAGAGCAAATTAAGCCTCAGCTATCGCTGGAGGCAAAAATGATATAACTGAGGCTGTCCTCCTTTGGGCACATTAAAAGAAGGCAGGATTCTTTGGAAAAGACAGTAATGCTGGGAAAAGTGGAAGGCAGCAGGAAGAGAGGAAGACAAAATACGAGATGGACTGACTCCATAAAGGAAGCCATAGGCAAGAGTTTAAAGAAGTAGAACTGTTGAGGACAGGACATCGTGGACATCACTTATTCATAGCGTTGCCAGGAGTCAAAGCCAACTTGACAGCACATAACAACAAATTAATTCAGAATGTCCATTTCCTGCCAATTCCAACACCAACACCACCACAACTAGATATTTCTGAGATCCCACAAAGTGCCTTACGTGGACTTACGAAAAGGTATGTTCCTAGAATCGTCTCTTTGGCATCAACAGATGCAGAGAGTATACTACCCCAGGGAACAACACTTCCCAGGAGGCCATCACTGGACCTTCTTATAATCCAAGGTTTAGGGAGTTCTATGGCAAAGCACAGTAGGAGTTCTGTTTTGTTCCACTCAGGGAGAAGATTCACAAAGCAATGATGCTGGGGTCCTAATGTTTTACATAGATTTCAGGGAAAGTGTGCTTTACAATTATTTTTATCTCTCTCTCCTACTTAGTCTCCATAGGTTTCAGACATGCGCCCAACAGGTTTCAGATATGTGCCCAAGAGAGAGCTGAACAAGTGACGGGCAACATGTCGAACTCAAGGTTGGCTCTTCACTTCTGTGGCCAAGGTTCACTTATTACAATACACTCATCTTTCTTTTTCCCTCAGGATAAGTTCTTCCAAAAGTGCTCTGAATGAACAGAAAAAGTGCCCAATTCACCAGTTTTCCAAACAAATTAAATTATGTTTGCATCTCACTTAGAATCCCTCCATACTTGTAAAAATGTACAAAGATGTAGAATAGCATGGCTTAAAGTTCGGTATAATTTGAATATAAAATGATAGAGGATGGAGAGAGGAGGCTGTAGCAGGAGTCAATTAACCTTATGTATGAATGTTAACTCACACTTACCTTGAGGACAATGAGAAGCAATTTATAGTTTTTATAAGTAGAATTGGATTCAGAGGATAGACTGGGATGGGGCAAAAGGGGAGATTAATCTAAAAGAAAAGAACCCCTTATCTCCCACCTGTCTTTCCAATGGACAGAGACTACCAATATAAACTGGGCCAATATTTATAAAATACATTAAATTCCCCTTAGAAAAAATGTCCTCTAACACAAAACAAGATAGAAAAAGCAATCCTTCCTACTTAATCTGATTTTTTAAATATAACATTGAACATAATCTCTATTCTTACAAAGAACAATGAGTCTGATTTTCAATAGATGCAATTCATGAGTTGCTTATTAATTTTTAAGAAAAATGACTACACTTTCCAAAGATGATAGATGAGAATTTAATAGATGGAAACATCAAAATAGCAAGCCATTGTTAAATATAAAAGGTTGAATTATTTTCTTGGATGAAATTGAAACAATGTTTCTATATACATTAGTTCAGTATATTTCCTAAGATGCATTTAAATGACTGATATCTCTTTTCTAATAGTCACACTACTTTAATTCTTAAGTATAGATCACTGTCCCTATTTAATGAAAAAACTTGTTCACCTATTAGGTTATGAGTATTTACATCTTATGTATGTTTATATTAAAACATTTGTATAACTAAAGAAGTAAAAACATACTTAAGTTAGTTAACTTAAGTGAATATTTTTCTAAAATACAATGTAAAAGAACAAAAACAAGATCTTTATATACTCAGGTAAACAGTAGCATTAATATACTCCACCTAGGACAAAAGAAAATTCACAGTCTCTTATTATAATGATATACTTTTGAGCATGTATATAAGAAAAAGATGAATTTTAGGTGATTATTGATAAGGCTAAAACATAATTTGTATCCTTGTGGAATTAAAAAGTTTCAAAAGATTTGTTACTGTCTCTTCTTAACTTCTGTGACTGTGGTCCTGGAACTGCCATAGTGATCTTTGCCTGTTTTCTAATTCACAACCAAGGGTTGATAAAGTCTATTCTTTAACTCTCTCCCCACTACAAATAGAAAAAAATAAACTGCAATATCAGACAAAATTCAAAAGGAAGAGGAAAACCGTATCTGAATTGTCTGTTTCATGAATATAAATTTCTAATTTTGCTCTGTCTTCAAAATTTTTTCTTCTGTTTCTTCCTCTTGGCCCCCATTGCCACCTCCTTTACCTAATTTCTGGTCATTTGTTTTTGCTACAATAAAATGTGCGTTGATGATAACATTACAAAACGTTTGTGATAAAGTGAGAGGCGTATTCATCTTCTGTGGCTGCTGTAACAAATTACCACAAATCAGGTGGCGTAAAACAACAGAAGTTTATTCTCTCCCAGTTCTGAGAACTGGAAGTCCAAAATCAAAGTGTCAGTATGGCCAGTCTCCTTCTGAAGGCTTTAGGGGAGATTAGGTTCTTTGCCTTTTCCAACTTTTGGTGGCTACTGGCCTTCCTGGGCTTATACCCATCACGCCTCCTCCGTGGTCTGCTCCATGGTCACATTGCCTCCTCCTCTTTCCTCTGTCTTCTCCGTGTTTCTCTTGTCATTGGATTTAGGGCCTATCTGGAAAATTGAGGATGGCCTCATTTCAAGATCATCAACTTAACTACAGTTGCAAAAACCCATTTTCCAAATAAGGTAGCATTCACAGATATTAGGGATTAGAACATGGACATATCTTTTTGGAGGCCATCATTCAACCCAGTACTAATGGCATGATAAGTAAGTGAAAAATAGTTGATAGTAACTATGTACTTGTATGTGACAAATATTAGTAGATAAAGTCATCATTACCTATATAGTCAATGGAAATTTAATGGAATTTAATGGAAATTTAATCTACAAAAGTAGATGTGAAAGTGAGTAGATATTTAGAATGAGGAAAGGAGTCATAACAAATTTCAAAGTTTTAAAAAGCTGAAAAATACCATGAACATAACAAAATCCAAGAAAATAACATATCATTTTTATCATTAATTACTATTTCTATAATGCTTCTATAATAGTTTTTTCCTTACATTTTTTAGTTCATTCTCTCTGCTTCTTTATGCAATGATTTGAATATCATTTTAAATAAAAAGATAATTCAGTCTTTCCTCTGGAATGGTTGATAGATATTTGTTTTGTGTTACTGACAGCTTAGAAGGTTTTTTCCAGCATCAGCACACAGGGGGTTTTGTATGTTTTTTTATGTTGTTTTACATTTACTATATTGTTTTATGTTCACTATAAACCACAGTTTTATGGAGTTTTATGGTCACTGTGGGCAAGCTCTTGGAGAATCTGAGCACTCTGATCTCACAGGGTATGCCTTACTCCATAGACTTGGCTGTGTCCTCCTTGGACTTACCCAATGGAGTTGGCCAGGTCTTCTCTGCCCCTTGTGACCTGGTCCTGATTGGGGGAGGGAACAAGTGACCAAAAATCAAGACCTTTAGAGTTCCAGTCCAGGCAGGGAGAGAATAACATTTGTTCAGATCTTCTCCTTCAGAGTCAAAGTTAAGGTCTGGGTGAACAATAAGATCCATCAGGGTCAGGTTTTCACCAGGGACGTGAGTAGACATGGACATGTTGGTGACCAAGAATCATTCACAGTCCCAGGAACACCACCTAGAGCATAATCCACATTTCCTCTCTACATCCAGGGAGAAGAATATGCTGAGATTGAAAGGAACCTGTGCTGGTGGGACCTCTATGCTTAAGCGTCATGAGTTTCATCTTAAATTCATTTCTGGAGGCAGGTATTACATAAATCTTTTTTATATTTTTAATAATTACTTTAAAAGTTTAAAATGATGATTTAAAATAGTTTGAGATATAAGATGACAAACTCCAATAAGATATAAATATTACTTCCAAGTTACAGCTTTGTAAAACTCAAATCACACATGTGATTGAGTCTAAGGGGATATGATTAGAGTTTGCATTAACCTATGAAACATACTAGACAAATAATTAAGATCATTTTCCTTAATAATAAGTGATCATGAATAATGTTCATACCTCAATGTATATGTGCATATATGCTTTAAATATGGCATGAGTTTTATTTAACACTTAATATCAATCAGAATGCCTGAGTACCAACTAGAGAAATGCCCATTTTCATATAATATTTTGCTTATTTCAAAAAAAAATACATAACCTATGTACCATAAATCTGATCACAAGGTAGGAAACAAAAAGTACTGAGGATGTCAGCAACATGGCAGAGTGAGCTGTTCCCTTTGTCTCTCCCACTTCTAACTACAACTAAATGGACACTCATTCATCAGTGGAGGATGCCCACAGAGCACACCAGGAATCTGAGAGACCCGCACAGCTATACATATGAAGGTAGATGGACTATCCCCCGGAGAGTGGTAGATAGATGAGCACTCTCCAGCCTCCCAGCAGCCCTGTGCATGCATGCAAATGCTCTCCTGGCTGGAGCACTCAGCACAGCTGCAGCCTCAAGGGTGGGAGCAAGCCTTGGTGCAACTGCGGGAACAGGTGACAGCAGCCCTAAGCCCCCATGTGATCACTTCTCCACCTGATGGGAGAGCCCACAGTGCCACACAGTCCACAGGGAGCAGCTCAGGCTCAGACCCAGCAAGGAGGCCCCGCCCACCAAGTACACTGGCTGGTATGACCTAGGAGTAGACAGTGGCAGATCTACACACCAAGGCAAGTGAGCTTCAAACTGTCACAAACACCCATAGAACCACTGCAGTCCTGAAAAAGGTAGCACGTCTTGGCAGGACTGTGGGAGCAGACAGCAGCAGCCCTGAGCCCCCATGTGATTGCTCTCTGGACCAGTGGGAGAGCCCACATTCCCACCATGGTCCCAGGGAGTGGCTCTGGCTCAGACCCAGTGGGGACACCTCACTCAACAAGCACAACAGCCGGTGCAACCTAGTAGGAGACAGCAGTGGATCTGCACACCCAGGAAAATGAGCTTCCAGCTGCCAAAAATGCCCATAGTACCACTGCAGCCCCAAAGGGGCTGTGTATCTTGGCGGGACTGTGGGAGTAGGCGGTGGCAGTCCTGAGCCCCCAAGTGATTGCTTTCCAATTCAGTGGGAGAGCCCAGAGGACCACTGCTGTCTCAAGGAGTGGCCCAGGCTTGGACAGGCACAGCTGACAGGGATCATGGCAGGCTCAGAATATACAGTTCTGCTCCCCATCTCAGTGGCAGCAGGCGGAACCCGTGACCAGATACTATCACTATGCGATGACACAAATCCACTCCATCAAGTACTATTAAGAAATATATTAATACTTCAGACCAGAAGGAAAAAGACAAACACCCAGAAATCAATCCTGAAGGCACAGAATTCTGCAATCTAAATGACAGAAAATTCAAAATAGCTATCATAAAAAAAAACTCAATGAGTTACAGGAGAACTCAGAAAGACAATTCAATGAAATCAGGATCAAAATTAATATGGAGGGAATTCTTCACAACAGAGATTGAAACCATAAAGAAAAACCAGTCAGAAAAGTTGGAGATGAAAAATACAATGAATGAGATAAAGAAAAATCTGGAGTCCTTAAATAACAGAGCTGATTTATGGAGGATAGAATTAGCAACCTAGAGGACAGGAATATAGAAATGCTTCAGATGAAGGAGGAGGAAGAATTAAGATTAAAAAGAAATGAAGAAATTTTCAGAGAAATAGCCAAATCAATTAAGAAATGCAGCATAAGGACTATAGGTATTCTAGGAGGAGAAGGGAGGGAGAAAGGAGCAGAGAGCTTCTTCAAAGAAATAACAGCTGAGAATTTCCCAAATTTGGAGAAGGAGCTGGAACTACATGTAAATGAAGCCAATAAAACTCCTAACTACATCAATGTAAAAAGACCTTCTCCAAGTCATGTATTAGTAAAACTGCAAAAGGCAATAAAAAACAAAAAATATTAAGGGTGGCAAGACAGAAGAAAATAACCTACAAAGGAGCACCTATCAGATTTTCAGCAGATTTCTCAGCAGAAACTTTACAGGCTAGGAGAGAGTAGAATGACATTTTCAAAAATCTGAAAGGCAAAAACTTTCAGCCAAGAACACTATATCCAGCAAAAATATCCTTCCGATATGATGGGGAAACAAAAACTTTCCCAGATAAACAAAAGTTAAGGGAGGTCATCAGCAGAAGATCCACCCTACAAGACATGATCAAGGAGGCTCTGATACCTGGAAAAAAAAAAAAAGTAAGGTGTTACAAAGCCTTGAGCAATGAACTAAATAGGCAGACAAAATCAGAAAATTGCAACTCTCTATCAGAACAGATTAACAAACAATTATAACTCTAAAGATAAAGGGAAGGAAAACATAAAAAATAAATATAATCACTTCATTTTAACCACAAACTCCTAACACAAAATGGAATAAGTTGTAACAACAACTTAGAAGGGAAAGAGGAAGGGTATGGAAACTGCTTAGACTAAGGGGAAAAGAGGCTACCAGAAAATGGACTATCTCATCTATAAGATCTTTTATACAAACCTCATGGTAACCACTAAACAAAAAATCAGAGCAGAGACACAAATGATAATGAGAAAACCATCATAGAGAGCCACCAAACTAAATTGGCAGTCTGAAATACACAGGATGAGAAACAAGAGACATATAGAACCAAAAAGAGACAAAATCCCAGGATTTAGCCCTCATATATCAATAATCACTCTAAATGTAAATGTATTGAATTCCCCAGTCAAAAGACACAGAGTGGCTGGATGGATTAAAAAATAAGACACAACAATATGCTGCCTCCAGGAAACACATCTCAGCTCTAAAGACAAACACAGGCTTAGAGTGAAGGGATGGAAGGTGATACTGCCAGCTAATGGCAAACCAAAGAAAGCAAATGTTGCCATACTTATCTCAGACAAAGTAGACTTCAAGATAAAAAAGACAATGAGAGACAAAGAGGGGAAGTATATAATGATAAAGGGAAACTCCACCAAGAGGACATAACACTTCTAAATATATATGCACCTAACACAGGGGCACCAAAGTACATAAAGCAACTACTAATTGACCTAAAAAGAGACATTAATAGCAACACAATAATAGTAGGGGAACTTAACAGCCCACTTTCATCAATGGATAGATCAACCAGACAGAAAGTCAACAAGGAAACAGTGAAACTAAACAAAAAACTGGACCAGATGGACTTAATAGATATAAATAGAACACTCCAGCCCAAATTAGCAGACTGCACATTCTTCTCAAGTGCACATGGAACATTCTCAAAGATAGACCATATCTTGGGAAACAGGGCAAGCCTCAATAAGTTTAAGAGGACTGAAATCATATCAAGCACCTTTTCTGACCACAATGCTATGAAACTAGAAATAAACTACAATAAAAAAGCTGGGAAAGTCACAAATAAGTGGACTAAACAACAGGCTACTGAACAAACAAATGGATCATTGAAGAAATTAAAGGAGAAATCAAAGAATATATGGAGACAAATGAAAATGAAAATACACCAGACCCACTCATATGGGATGCAGCAAAAGTGGTCCTAAGAGGGAAATTCAGAGCCAAGAACATACAATGGGGAAAGGAAAGTCTCTTCAATAAATACTGTTGGGAACACTGTAAAGCCACTTGCAAAAGAATGAAACTAGATCATTATCTTTCACTATACACAAAAATTAACTCAAAATGGATTAAAGACTTGAATGTAAGACTTGGAAACCATAAAGCTCCTGGAAGAAAATATAGGCAGTACGCTCTTTGACATCAGTCTTAGAAGGATCTTTTCAAATACCATGTCTAGTCAGGCAAGGGAAACAAATGAAAAAATAAACAAATGGGACATCATCAAACTAAAAAGCTTTGGCAAGGCAAAGGAACCATGAACAAAATGAAAAGACAATCCAGCAAGTGGAAGAAAATATTTACAAATCATGTATCTGACAAAGGGTTAAGCTCCAAAATATATAAAAGAATTCACACAACTCAACAACAGAAAAACAAACAACCGAATCAAAAAATGGGCTGAGGATCTGAACACACATTTTTCCAAAGAAGATATACAGATAGCCACAGGCAAATGAAAAGATGTCCAACATCACCAGTCATCAGGGAAATGTAACTCAAAACTACGTTGAGATAAAACCTTATACCTGTTAGAATGGCTATAATCACCAAGACAAAAAATAACAAATGTTGAAAAAGTGGTGGAGAAAAGGGACCCCTCATACACTGCTGGTGGGAATACAAATTGGGGCAGCAGCTATTGAAAACAGTATGGAGATTTCTCAAACAATTAAAAATCGAAATACCATACGACCCAGCTATTCCACTACTGGGTATTTCTCCAAAGAACTTGAAATCAACAGTTCAAAGAGACTTATGCACCCCTATGTTCTTCGTAGCATTATTCAGAATAGCTAAGATGTGGAAGCAACCCAAGTTCCCATCGACTGATGAATGGATAAAGAAGATGTGGTATATATATACAATGGACTACTACTCAGTCATGAAAAAAGACAAAAATCATCCCATTTGCAACAACATCAATGGAATTTGAGGGTATTATGTTAAGCAAGATAAGCCAGACAGAGAAAGTCAAACACTGTATGATTTCACTCATATGTGGAAGATAAACAAATACACGGACAAAGAGATCAGACTACTGGTTACCAGAGGGGAAGGGGGTTGGGGGGGTGGGCATAAGGGGTAAAGGGGCACATACATATGGTGACAGACAAATAATAATGTACAAATGAAATTTATCACCAATTTTATAAACCAATGTGACCTCAATTAAAAGAACATACTGAGAACAAAATACCATTTAAAGTGCTGTCTTACAATAGTTCACTTAAGCACGTAAGGTACACAATGCAGTTCCTGAGAATAAACTAGTAGAATAATCTGCTTTATGTTTAAAAAAAAAAAAAAAGGAAATGGCATTCTAAGATACAGCTGCATAGACTATATTATGAATATTCAACATATGAGAAACTGACAAATTTATCTTTACTCCATCATTAAGCATTTTTGTGACAAGCTGGGTATTCATCCCATTAGGGGTCTTTTTTGTGTGTATTCTTTTTGTCTAATGCTTGCTCATGCCCTTTCCTGACATCCTGCATGACTAGCCTTTTCTTTTCTTTTCCAAATTTCTGATTACCCATATTGTTAGAAACACATACTCAGAGAACTCTTTTCAATGATAGGAAGACAAAACCTTGGTCAAAACTCTCATCCTACCACCAAAAGCTTGATCTAATAGCTTTTCCCTCAGCCCACCCATAAAAAAGGTACTAGATATAAGTTTTTATTGGCAAATATATATTCTTAATTATTTTTGCTTACTAAAATTTCACCTCCTTTATACTTTCAGATTATTATTATTACAGGAAAAGATGACTATTTTATACCAGAGCCTACCACCACAAAGATTTTATCTTCTCAAAGGAAATTATTCTTTTCATACATCTTTTATTGCTAAATAAGAGACAAAACATTTGACTTGGGGGCTTTATCCAGATTTAGATCATTCACTGAAATGACATTCATCTAACAGCTCATTGAAATCAATGTCCAAAATGGATTCCTGATGTTAACCTGGCAAATAACATGGGTAATAAGACTAAACTTTGATCACTAGAATCCCTCACACACCACACTCACTGAGAAGCTTACTATCAGATTTTTCTGTAAACCGTTGAAGTTTGCAAACCCGTGCACTAGAAAATTTCATAGTTCTTTTCCAAAAATTTGACAAGAAAGAACACTCTCCAAGTTAAAAAAGGAAAAAGTCCATATGAAAGTACATCATAAATGTAACAGCAGAGTTGTAGCTCCTTCATTTATTATGTATTCAGTGCCTTCTTTATGTATTCACTGCCCCTGAGTTCATGATCAAACATCAATACATGTTAACACATTTTCAATATTTATAAGTTAAGAGCTTAGATCCAGCGTTATCAATAATGGACCTGCTACTCCATTCATACTCACCAGCATCTCAATTATACTGCCTACCAAGAGGCATCCTCAGGATTTTATGCAGGCTAACAGTATGTAAAAATCTATTTAAGTCTGCTTTAGGGTTAAGATTGCCAAATGTCTCACTTATACTATTGCCTCTCTCCCTTGAAATACCTACTCTAGAAAGGGTTTTGTTTGCCACATGACAAAATGTGTAAACAGGTGGCTGAGCTCAAAATTATACTTGCATAGTGATCATACCAAAGTTAAATAGGAAATAGCATTGACTACTAATATAAATAGCAATGACTGGTAAATGAGATAGATAAATGTCAGAAATGCATGTTTGTCTAAACAATGATGAGTGAGAAATGGTATGTATTTATGATAAATATCCGGCAACATAATTTAGCCTGTTTCACTGAACATCAAATAGAATCTACTTACTTTGTTAAAATAAACGTGATGATCTAAGTAAAATGGTTTTACAAACAACATTGATTTCCCATTAATAATGCACATGCACAAAAAAGACTAACATAAAAATCCTTCCGTTTATATAGAAAATGCATATCAGACACATTTTTTAAGTATGTCTAATCAGAATTTGATTTGTAAGAATTTAAAGGATGCATACAGGCCTACTGTACTGAAGGAGTAAAGATTTCTTCCTTAAAAATACTGTTACAGTAAAAAGTCAGTTAACAGTACTCCACCAGAAATGGAACGATGAAGAACCCTAGCTTTTCTCCTAGTTTTTAGGAGAGTTTCCCAAAAAACAATCCTTTTCTTTTTTAAATTTGATTTGTTACTGAAGAATCTTTAAAAAATATATTAGGCTTTTATTTTTTTATTATAGAGTAGAAATTATTTTACTATTGAAACCTATTCGATTTATGTTCTTAATGTATTGACTTCTGATTAATTAAGGTTTTACTGGTTTGAAGTCTAAAATGAGCACTAGTATGTGTTTGTGCCCAAATTGGAAGGATTACTCTAGTTTGAAAGTACGGTTTTAATTACTCAATAAGATTTTGCTCTGATAACAGGTTATCATCAGCAAGCATCTGCCAAATGAATTCTCCTTTTTTTTAGTGTTCTAGAAATTCAGTTTAATACTGGAATCAGAAGAATCACAGCTCCAATTGGATGTATTTATGCTCTACTTCACCTTACATTCATCCACATATACATATCCTAGTCCATCATTTAAGCTAAATATATTCTCTAAATAAAAGCAATGTAGGGAATGTGTCCTAAACAAAACAAAGATAAAGGTGAGACAGTGTTTGCCTGACAGTAGTGCTGGAAATTGTGAATCAGATTGGTGAAATATGCTAGAGATGGGTACCAAACAAGTTTTAAGCCACCTCTTTTTAGTCAATTCCTTCCTGGGAGAATGGTTTCTCTCTCTCTCTCTTTTTCTCTCTCACACACACATACACACATACGCACACACACACTATGTGATCATCATATATCAAATGCTCCTATATAGGATACATTTAATCCTCACAACATTTTGATAGTCGATCTACCCATTAATATGGACATTGTTTAGACACAGTCAAATATTTCAACATCACACTTGCCCAACAACTTCAAATTTCTGCAATCCTAACAAGAATCAGGAAATAAAGTGTCTTATTAAAGAGCTCAAGACAGCAAAAATAGAGGTCAAAAGCTGTGTACTAAAAGCTCACACTATTACATTACAAAATCTGTGTTTTCAGATATCACCTAGTGACTATTCCTACTTCAGACAGAATTCTGTTAAATACAGATATGATTTTTCTACTCCATAACAGATTAAAAGCAGAAAATCTGAGACGAGGGGAAGTACATATTTACGATAGCCAGAAAAGTCAGTTAATTAAAGATATATATATAAAATAAATATATATAATGCAATATCAAAAAATCACTATATATATTAAATGCTACAACAAAGAATCACAGTGGTCATTTAGCCCAAGGAGATAATGACCCAATGACCCAAAAACTCCTAAGAGTATCTATTATATAGTATACACTGATGATGTTCCATCCACTTATAAGTGATTTAATTTGGTTTATTATACTTCATGTAGGTAGAGAAATTAGAGATTTTTTTAGAGAAATTTTTCAGTAGAAAATGGTTTAGAATGTATGATCTAATAATAAAGCTAAGTTTTCGTTGTTGTAAAATTTATTTATGAAGAATACTGCCTTCATTAATGATAGGTATTCATTAATTGCTGCATGAACTTAATGTTTTTGTATATCACACACTTTAATACATGAGCACATACAATCTCATGTACACAGTTTGTAGCATGAACTATTCTCTAAAATCTAAGAAAATAAAAGGATATATTAATATATTTGGGCCTATCTAGAATAATAGGAAAGGGATTCATGTCAAACAAATAATCAGTCTGATTAATGAACCCCAAACCACTGAGATTGGGTTGTTTCGGAAGTAAAAAATAAAACATAAAGGAAAGACAAATGACAAAAGAATAAAAGAAAGAATGGAATAACTTGCCTCAAAGTGTGGCAGAAAAAAGCAATGACATATTACATAAAAGAAGATTCATATTACATGAAATTCATATTACATAAAAGAAGATAACAGAAGGGAGGGTGGGAAGAAGGGAGTAAGGTCCAATAACTCAGGACAGAAGGAAACAATCAGGAATCAGGGCCTTCTTAAATAGAAGGCTGCAAGGTTACAGGAAATCTGACCTATGAGGAAAGGACTGTTAGCACTGTGATCCAAAGATGAGACTTCAGAACTCCTCTGAGAAATGGAAAATTACTGAAAATGAATACACTAGCCAAAAAGTAAAACTTTTTGAATCCCTGTTGAAAAGTACACAACCGTAAGTCTTACTACTTTGGCTTTAGGAACAATCAAAAATATTCAACTACTGTGAAATGATGGACTCATAAATAACCCCATCCTAAGCATTCAAAATTGGCCTATAAAACTGGAAGATGATTAAAGCATTTTCTTTAATCTTTCTCCCAACTCTAATAATTTCTTTTCTTTCCTTTTGTCCTTTGTGTGGAGGACAAAGCCTGTCAAGATTCAAGCCAGCAACACAAACACAACCATCTTTCCTCCAGGTCCCAACCCAACTATAGATCCATCATTTCAAATGACAATTCCATAGGAAATCAATATCTTGAAAGGAAGATTGCTTCAACTACTGCAGCATGGATTGTGGGTACAGCCGGTGAATTCAAGAAAGCAGACCCATTTGTAGCTGCTGCTCATTCTAGCAGGATTGATTGCAGGTAACTTCCTCAGAGAGGAGGTAGAGAAGCTATTCATTTCTCCTCTTTTCAAGTTGTTCCTGTATTCTGGATCAAATAACAAAAGTCCTAAATTATAAATAGCAGCAGGAGATAAATAAACACTCCAGCCCGCTCAAAACGCTAAATAATAACTCCACCTGTTGTTTAAAGATTGACATTCTTTCCATTCAACATCTTCTCTTTTCATATTGCATGTTACTAACAGTGGCTGCGATTCACTGATGTTACATCTCAGGACGTTCCATCTGAAAAACTGCACTGATGCCCCAACTCATGAAGCTTCTTTGAACATTATAATCAAACACAACCTAAAAACCTTAAAAGCTAAAATCTGAGATTTTTTTCTGCTTCCAACATTTTAAACCAATATTTCATATTTGTGAAATAGTTCTTTTAAATTATTTGTTTTTTTCTAAGTATGTGTAATGAATGATAATTGAAGAAAAAATTAAGATTCAGAAGGGAAAAGAAAAAGTACAATCACTGTAAGTCCATCTTCCAAAGATAACCACTATTATATCTTGATCTATTGCCTTCTAATCTTTTTCTGTACAATTGTTTTTACATAGGTAATCTCATACTGAGGATGCAATTTTATGTCTTCATAAAACCTTTTAAAACACAAACATTCCCCATCATCACGGACACTGATCACCAATCTCATATTTCAGAGTTGTATAATAATTTATTTTGCACAAGTACCACAATCTACTTAATCATTTACTACTTCTGATATTTAAGTTGTATCCAGTATAGTATTTTGTTATTAGACGTAACTCTGAGATAAACACTGGCTTGTATTTCAAAGATCTTTGACACATATTGATAAATCACTTTCAAAAAGGGTTGTTGACGTGCTTTTTCTAGATTCATATTTTTTTAACAAACCTCTTTTTGCTGATCCCTGATGTAGATCATCAGAACTGTCCAGATATGTTATGTCAGTGTATGAAATATGTTTTCTTTAAGAAGAGTTGAAGTGGAGGATGGTTTTATACTACTGAGTAAGTCAACCAAAGAGCAAGTGACAATCAGTTTAATTCCCAAAAGTTTGTCTTATGGCACATGAGTTGTCAGCCTCCCTAATGCCAAGGCTTAAAAGTGACCCCACAAAAATATAAGCAGTATTCTCCACATTTCCCTCAGCACCCTAATTGTGAAAGAAACCAGAGAAAGAGAGAGAGGATATAGAAAATTAGGAATTGCATCAGACACAGCAAATGTACAACCTCAGACCCATTAAGGTCAAGAAGAGAAAAAAGAGCTAACAATTATTAAGCAAATGGTGCAAATCAGTCCCCACTCCATGTTAGTACTTTATATGTACTTTCATTTAACCAATTTTCTAATTTTAAGGAGAGGCTGAATAGTGTTAAGTAGAAAGAATGGTGACCTGACAGCCAAGAGTCAAGGGTTTGAGTTTGGGCTCTAAAAAGTTCAGTGGCCTTGGACAAGTTAGATAATCCCCCTGAATATTAGAGTCCTCTGTGAACTGTTTGGTTGGCACAATTAATCTAAGTTTCTGTGGTGTTTTAAGATTCTGTGGTTCTCTGTCCTGATTTATATGTAGTAGGATAAAATTTGTAGATTCTTTCCCTCATTTTTCTTACTGTTCCCTGCCCATAGACTCAGAAATACTTGTCAAAGGTGGAGAGTGGGATATAGACCAAAATAAATAATTCAAATGGATTTTTTAAGCATATAGCATAGATATTGGCCTGAAGGTCAAAGCTCTTTCCATTTGCAAGACCCAGACACTTGAAAAGGGAAGATGTCTACCAGAATTCTAAAAAACTGGCTTTGTTTATCAGGAGCAAGGAGGGACTCAGAGCAAAGGTTTATAGCATTGCTTTTCAAATTGCGGGTCAAGGCCCAAAAATTAGGTCATAAAACCAATATCCTAGGTGTAGACTAGCTTTTTCTTTTTTCAATGAAATAGAATAGAATGCAATGTAATTACTAAGAGTAAGGTAAACATGTAATTTCTGGGGTTGGTAGAAAATGTATTTCTCACAAAGCATTTCTACCAAGAAAATGTGAAACATACCAGTTTAGACTATAAACCACTTTTGGGCATTGGGAGGAATATGCTTATGTAAGTCCAGTTGTCCAGAACCTTTGTGTGTGTGTGCATGTGTGGAGTGAGAGAGAGAGCTTGGAGAGGCTTGGGGGAGGGAAACTATAAGCAACTGTTAAACTGTGATACCTTGCTCTTCCTTTTCCCACTGAAGATTTAAAACCCAGAGAAGTGAAGTCTGTAGAAACCATCAAACTTTTCTGAGACTATGAAAGCAGAAAAAGCTCCATTTCTTGTCTGGATTTTGGAGAGAGGCAGCCTAGTAGTGTGATGCTCGCCAACATAGAGCCACTGCTTTTGAGTATAAATTACAATAGGGCTGATCTAGACAGAGAAGTATCTTGAGATTCATGCCCACTCCACCATCCTTCTTTGAATCTTGTGTGATATAGAGAGAATCCGAAAAAACTCTCCTGCCAAAGTGAGTCACAGAGGTAAGGTGAAAATTAAGATATGGCATCCCTGAAGGTTAAGAGGATGAGGAATGGGGGGGGGGGGGTCTTACAGCACAGATTGAGCTTCCCAAAATAATCACCGCACTTTGCCGACACTGAGAGAACAGATGGCAAGTTATTCTAGCAGTGAACCCAGCAGATAGGAATCCAAGACATATTCTCTCCCTCCAATGTCAGGAAGATATGGAAGCACCCAAGAACCTAGATCATTCTAGGGAAGAGGAGCAGGAAAGGAGCCTTGAAGTTGCCTAAGTTTTTCCAGAAGATACAGCTTTAAACTGGAAGTTACCTTGATTTGGCAAGATTGTTCTTCATCATGGTAGAAATGGGGGCTTGGAAAACACGCAAGTTCATTTAAACAGAAACAACAAATCTGAGTTTGTGACTTTTTAAAAGTTCAACACATATCCCTCTTACATTGGATTTTAAACACTTTAAAAGCATAAAGTATCTTGTTATTTGTTTTTAAATCACTTTTAGTCCTTAGGCCAATATCTTCCACATAATTGCTACTCCATAAATGCTGCTTTCAGGGTTTCCCAACCTTTTTATTGGCATGGCATATATAAAAACTGGAATTTACATTGTGTGCTGGATAAAGTGGAAGAGGCTGACCTGCCCAGAGTCTGGGACCACCACATGTCCTATTGATGTATCTGAAGACTAAGGGAATCAATCAATGATTGCACATCATTTCAAAGCATGTGGTCTATTGCGCTACTAAATACAATTTGCAGAGTGGATTAAATTCATTTCTGTGATAGTTAACATGGTACCACATATATAATACCCCATTTACTAAAGCACATACAAACATTGTTAGCAAATGTTTGGGGTTTCTTTTGCATTAAGGCAATCAAATCTTGTAAACATTTAGAAAACTTCTATTCACAAGTTTCTATAGTGATGCCTATGTATCAGCACATCAGTATAGATAATGCTATATAGCAGATAAGTACTCAAGAGATTAATTCAGAATTTACGCCAAATATGAACCATTATTTCTTAAATGTTTCATAAGCAGCAACACTTCCCTGCTTAGCAATGACTCCATGAACCAGCCCCTCAGTACACAGAAATGTCAGAGGTCTCACTGTAATCAATTACAAATAGGCTATATATTATTTTTTCTATTGCTTTTAAGTGCCATGATGATTTTTCCTGTTTTGAAAATTGAGATTTTCAATTGAGATTTTCAAAAATTGATTTGAAAATTTTGAGATTTTATGGCATTTAGGATTGTTTTATTACCCTAAAAAGCCATTTGAGTCATTTTTAAGTCTACAAGTATATTTTACTGAGTGACCACATTGTTTTTGATCTCTGATGAAT
Organism: Equus asinus; assembly: GCF_041296235.1. Lineage (NCBI taxonomy): Eukaryota > Metazoa > Chordata > Mammalia > Perissodactyla > Equidae > Equus > Equus asinus. The sequence goes on from NC_091798.1 coordinate 69,774,476, forward strand.
AAATAACGTTCATCTTTAATGACCTATTATTTTTCCAGGAGATTATGAAAATTTTATAATAATTCTCTTGCTAGAATTCATGTCAATCAACTACAAATAAAGATACAATATAGAATTTGGGCTAAAAATAATAAAAATATTCCATCATGAATTAGATAATAGAATAATTTTATTCTAGAAATTGCCTTCTCCAATAGCAATGACAGGAGATAGAACCAAAGAAGGCATGATTTTCTTTTAATAATTAGTCACGAATTTAGCCATATGGATTTACTGATTTCAACTATATGTTCAAAATACTGTGAAAAAGAAATTTAATTACTTTTTTGATGGTGAATTTTTTACCTGAACTCCAGTTTAGTACATTACATACATATTAATTTAATGATTCCTATTAGTGTTAATTATCTCTGGACACAAATAACTTATAAGGCCCCATTCCAGTACCACCTTCTCCACAAAGCCTTCCCTATGCCTCCACCCCAGAAATTGACCTCTCCCACTTCTCAACTCCAGCAGCACATTGCATCTGGACCACTCATATGGTAGCTATATGTGTCCCTATAAAACGATTCAAGAAAAGAGAGCATTCATCCCAAAATGTAAGGGTTAGCAAAATATCTCAAATTATTCAACAAAGGTTATGGTCATATTTGGGGGTCTTTTATATCATTTATATTTTAAAAATCTGTTCAAAAGGGAACCAGAAAGCTGAATATTGTTAGAACTAATGGAAATAGCAAAGTGCTTCAGCCATTGTGGTGTTAAATCTCTCATTTTAAGGCTTCAGTTCATGAATATTTTATTTATTAATATATACACCAAGGAAGCAATCTACATATGCATGTGTGAATTCATAGCAATGTGGCTTATTCTTTTGTGCGAAGTAGACTTAACTTGTCAACATTAAAATTCCTGTATTAAACAATAAAGTCATTTGTAATGAAAAGTATATTTCTCCAAAACAAGAAATGCATTGGCATGCTTGACAGCATGTTTATAACCCTTTAGCAAACACATCAGTTCCACACAAGGTTATTTATTCTCATTTTTCCTCTTTTCTCTTTTTCATAACAATGAGTTAAATTTTCATTGCAACCAATGTACAAGGCTGGATAATCCCAGCACATAAATTGTAAAATGCATTTTAAGGGTTTAGCACAGTGGCTAGCTCCCTCTAAGGGCTCAATTAAAGGCTGCTATAATACAAGTCTTACTTTGGTTGCACATATCAGAAATCTATTTAGAACTACCTAAAGGAACAAAAATGAATTATCCAAAGGACATTAGTTTATTTCATGGAATCCAAAAAATAACTGGACATAAAGTTATGGGAAAAACAAAGAAGCGCCTGGATCTTAGGAAAAAATAAGACGAAGAACTTAACACCATGAGGTTACTCAGCTCTTCCTCCTTCCTCACATCAGCTTCATTCTTTCTAGTTGCAGATGCCTTTCTCAACATCACTCACCATATCAACTAGCAATCCCATTCCTATATATTTACTCAAGTGAAATAAAAACTTAGTTCACACAAAAACCCCATACACAAATTATTATAGCAGATTTATTCATAATTACCTAAAACTAGAAACAACCCAAATGCCTCTCAAATGAGGAATGAAGAAGCAAAATGTAGTACAACCACATGCTGGAAGATTACTCAGCAATCAGCAATAAAAGAACAAACTATGATAAATGCAATGACATGGATGCATCTTAAATGTATTTCACTAAGTGAAAGAATTCAAAAAGCTACATACTATATGATTCCATTTATATAACATTCTTGTAAATGCAAAACTATAGAGACAGAAAATAAATCAGTAGCTGCCAGGGATTGGTGTGGGGGAAATTCTCAACTACAGAGGAGTCAGAAGAATTTGGGGAATGAAAGTGCTGGAACTATTTCTATATCTTGATTGTGGTGACATTTACAAGACTTTATGCATTTCTTAAAATCCATGGGACCATACACTAAAATGGGTGAATTTTACTTTATGTAAATTATACCTTAGAAATTTTGAAAAAGAAAAGACAAAAATTGCTTAGAAGGAAGGAAGTGACAAACATTTAAGAGATAAAATACTCAAGATATTGCCTTGGAAAGACAATTCAAGATATAGATCACAGGAGTCCCTGAAGTAAAAATAAATAAATAAATAAAAAGCAAGGGGCTAGAACAAATACTAAAAACTAGCATTCAAGAAAACCTTCTTGAATTAAAATTTTGAAACTGTATATTAAAAGAGCACACATGTACCTGACAATTGAGACTCAGAACCACTATATCTAAAGTATAGTCTAGTAAAATGACTGTATTTTAAAGGAAAAAGAAATTGGGGGCATATTTTTAAGGTATTTATCTTATAAGGAAAATAGATTACCATCAGACTTTGACAGCAATGCTTTATGCCAGAAAAAAATGGAATAATATATTTGAGAATCTCAATGACAGAATATGTGTGTCAAGGATTTCATATACAGCAAAACTGACTTTCAAATATAAAGGGCATAAGACAAAACTATTATCAACATTCAAGAATTCAAGAACGCTCTCATGAGCACTTCCTGAGGAATCTACTAGGGGAAGAATTCTGACAACCAAAATGACTAGAGAAATATCAACATAAGCACCGATGGTGAGCATTATGTTTATAACTACACTTAGAACTAAAACTAAGTGTAGTAAGTTAAAACGAAAAGAATATAGTATGTAATTTTTATATACTCAGACCTTCTAGATATAGTACAACCACTAATAAAATGAGCAAGGAATGAGGATAGCATATGCAAAAATCACTTATAACTATGTCCATAATCATATTGATAGTGGTCATATTAGTATTATCATTCTAAGACTGCTGTATGTGTAATTTGGAATAAATAAAATAAGAAATTATGGCATAATTCTAATTCTATCATCTCCCTATGTCCTTGAGGGGAGGGTAAGTAAAAATCCTGTAGTACTTAAATTGATTTGAAAATATCAATATAAACTCATGAAGGATATTATCTTTGGATATATATATATATTTAAAGATATATATTTTACGTGTTCTCACCTCTACCTACATATTTAATTTTATTAAAATGCCTAGAAACAATAACCAGTGCAAGACAAGCGTCCCTAACATCCAGATTTTAATCTTGAAATCTAACTTTTCACTAAATAATCCAGGGTTTGGTTTCTTGGGAAAAGGCCGATTCTAGGATTGAGACAGGAACTATATAAGATAAACCTGGAAAATCTTGTCATACCAGAGAGAAAGTAAGCAATCAAAAACTACTACAGTCCTGTCAAAACACTTAGGAGCCAAATGGAAGAGGCTCCCACTGGCAAAAATGAGAAATTTGAGCTCCAATAAGATAATAATGCCAACGGACTGAAACATATCAAAACACATTTTTTTAATTGATGTATAGTTGACATAAGATATTCTATTACTTTCAGGTGTACAACATAGTGATTTGACATTTATTTACATTACATATAATCACTCTGATAAAACTAGTAACCATCTGTCATCATACAAAGTTATTACAATATTGTTGACTATATTCCCTATGCTGTACATTACATCCTTATGGCTTATTTATTTTATGACTGGAAGTTTGTACCTCTTATCCCCTTCACCTATTTTGCCTTTCCCCCTACCCCACTCCCCTTTGGCAACCACCAATTTGTTCTCTGTTATCTATGAGTCTAAAACACATTTAAACCTATGAGTTCATAATGATAGGGCAAAAAAGCCAATGGGCCTCCAGAGGATGATTGGAAATCAATTCAAAATCTTGGAAACTGGTAAATTAAGGGAAATAATTAAGTGTCTCTTCTGTCTTCCTTATATGAATTGTACCACTGGGTAAGCACAAAATAGATGAGGAGAAGTATCTCTTCATAAAAATATTCCAGCTGACAAATGAGAATAAAATACTAGACTTAGAATATCACCATTTTCTGACCCCTCATGAATTGATTGATCAAGGCATTAGCATGAATGGTTGCTAACATTATGATAAGAGATGCAGAGAGGGAGAAAGTGAGAGAGAGAGAGGAATTGAGAGAAAACCAGATATTTTGTGTCTCCTGATAAAAAGCCACCATCACCAACAGGTTTGCAAAAGGGATCAAACCTATTAAGTCTTTGGAACCAGCTGCCAATTTGCAAGAAGTCAGAGGACAGAAGAATATGTTGAATAGTATAGCACCATGAGTATGAAATTACAAATCGAGACTTGGAAACTCTGTAGGTTAAATGATCAAGGTTCTTCAACAAATCAATTCCAAAGAAAAAATAGATACAGGGAGAAACTGTATATTTAAAGATAAAAAAGGCACAGCCAATATTCAAATAATGTGCAAGGCAGTTAGGGATGCAGGTGATAAACTAATAAAGAAATTCAAGGAAGTGATTAGCATAAAAATCAAAATAGTGGCTACTACTGGGGCCATTGGAACTGGGATAGGGCACATGGATGGATTCTAGGATGGTAGGCAAAATTCCATTTCCTAACTCAGGTGACAGCTACAATGGTGTTCACGTTATATTAATTCATTAAGCTACATATTCTTTTTTTGTGGTTTTATGGATGTGTTTTATTTTAAAACAAAAAGGCACACTTCATATAGAAACTTGACAAGTAGATTCAAAAGTTTTTCGAGAGAGAGTAAATGAAGAATAGCAAAGATAAGTTTGGAAAAGAAGAACAATATGGATTCATTTTCTCTACCAATTATACATATAAAGCTTTGGTAACTAAAATAGTATGGTACTAACAGAGGAATAAGTAAAGAGATCAATGGAACCAAATAGAGAACTCACATTTTTATACTCATGCACATACACACATGCCTAATATGAGAAAAGAATTGAATATCTGATTCATATGCTAACTAAACATAAATTTCAAATTGATCTAAATAAGATCTAAATAAAGATCAAATAAGACCTAAAGCTGAAAAAGAAAACTATAAAGGAGTCAAATGAAAGATAGTTTAGTTTGAAAGGTTAGGCAAAAGGGAATACTTCTTAAGATAGTCATAAGATCCAGAAAACGCAAAAGAAAATATTGACGTATATGAATAAATAGGAAAAAAATTTTCTCAAAGACAAAATATATCACAACTAATTTTTTTAAATAACAGACTAAGATAATATACTGCAGTTTATATGACTGGCAAAGAATAATTAGCCCTTACATAGAAAGATTTATGTATCACAAGAAAAAGCACTAATTTAATAGAAAAAAGTCAAAGGTCATGAATAGGTAATAGACAAAAAAATACACATACATACATACATAAATATGCATGTATCTACTCCATACAGAAAATGATGCTCAACCTCACCAGTTGTCATATAAATGCATATTAAATATCATTAATAATTTTTAACGTATTGGATTTGCAAAATATTTTTAAATTAATAATAACCAATATCTGAGAGTATACAGGTACACATGTACTGTCATGCAATGTTTTCTCCTCCTGGAAATACTTAAAATGGATATAGAAATTTTTTAACCTACGTGAATTTTTTTTTATACTTTTCATCTTTTCATCTTTTATGCTGAATTCTAGGTGAATGCCTTTGTTCAGTCATCTCAATCGCTAATTAAATCTTCATCTATGATTATTCTACTATTTAGCCCATTTATTGGGCTTTTTATTTTGATGATCTCTAATTGATTAATTGTTTGTTTCTTTCTCTTCACCATGTTACTGTGGCTGCATTAGCTTCTTTTATCTCTTTAAGGATATCAATTATACTTACTTAGAATCCTACTTGTTCTTTAAGTCTGTTTTCTCTGGTGTTATCCACGAAATTTCATGGACGTGGTTATCAGTAAATGTGTGGTAATATTGAGTTGCTTGCTCATCTTCTGATTCAGCTGTGCTGTGGCCTGAGGTCTCTCCTACCCAATCACCTCCTTTCCTCCTCTTCTTTTGCAACAACAAATAATGCTGGAATAAACGTCCTTATACATCCTTAGACACTGATACTTTTCCTTTTCCATCCTTATAACTGATAGATTCACAGAAGTGGGTGAAATACTTGTGCATTTTAAATTTACTAGATAACGTCAAATTATGTTACTTGCATGTTGGAATAATTCACATACCCACTGGCAATCTGTCAGTTAGCCTCATTTCCCCATAACATCACGACCTTTGCTGATTTTTTTCAAGCTAGATTTTGGATTTCTCTAAGTACTGCTAGTACAGTATGAATTAGAAATTACCTTATTTGTAGTTGTACTTAGTAAATACTCATTAATTAGCTGAATGAATGAATAAGTTCAGCCGCTGGATCCCTATTACCCTGCTCTACTTCTTTTCCCCAAAGTAATTTTCACCTTCTAGGATACAATGTAATATACTCATTTATTATATTTATTGTTTAATGTCTGTCTCCCCCTACTGAAAAAAAGTCCTCAGGAGCTAGAATCTCTATCTGTTTTATTCATTGATATTTTCAGTTGCCTGGAACATTGGCACTTAATAGGCACTCAATACATATTTACTGAATGAATAAATGAATGACCATATGAAATATTCACTTAATATCCTAGTCAGGACCTTAAAACAATTTTCCACAAAAAAATCTTTTGCAAAGTACTTATTATAAAAACATATCTGCTTCCTCTAACAAATATTATTAATTCCTACAATCACATATACATTCCAACCTGACTATACACCAACCTGCTATAAAGAGGAAATCAATATAACATGATTCCTTCTTGGAATTCATTCAGGAGGTGTATGCCGTCAGCAGAAACAAGAAAACATGTGCTCATCTCTAATTGGCTTTTGAGTGTGGATTCTGAGGACACTGTCTTAGAGAAAGGCTCCAATTTAGTCATAATCAATTTATCAAGCATATTAGTTGTTCAGGAAGTAACAATAACAAAATAACATTAACTTGAATAAATTAAATATTATTTGTAATTGTGATACACCAAAAATCAAATAATATAATTTTAAATGAAGTTGACTTTATACCAATAAGATAGTCTCCTATATTTATGGCGGTCTTAAAAACACTATCTCCATAAAGCACTTTGCGTTTTCATTGAAACCTCGCAACAACCCTGGGAGCTAGGTAGAACAACTATTGTTACACTCATTTCAAGGAACAGAAAACTGAGTCCAAGAAAAGTTAAGTAACTCGTAGTAAGAAGGAAGCCAGCACTTGAATTCATGTCTTTGGACTCACTTCTTTCTGAAGAAGCAAGAAATTAAAGAAAAGGCAAATATTTGGAGTCAGAAGCAGATTTCTATTTTGAATCTGTAATTACTAGCTATAGAAACATCAACCACTGAATTATCTATTCTAAGCCTCAAAGAGACATCTTTTTATTTGTCATTAGGCAGAAAAGGATAAGGAAACAGCCATGCATCAAAGGAAATCTATTATCCAATTATCTATATATTGAAAATATACTAAGTTTAGTATTCATACTGTTTATTCATAGAGTTTTTCTGGAACATGAGATTGTTCTCTATTTTTGTTCTGTTAGAAAGATGTCTCTAGGTCTAAGAATTCACTGTTGTGTAATTTATCCCTCTGCCACAACCCAACAGGATTGCAAAAGCTGGGTCAACTACCTGGCACTGTACTGTGAAACTGCTAAGGGAATAAGTCTCTGTTGTCCTATCTTTATTATCTTTCCTCTCTGCAAACGCATCTGTAGCCAGTGGTAGAAGTTTCATGTCAGTCCTATTCCACTCCTTTGCCCTACTCCAGTCCCCAAGCCCTCAATTTTTTGGAGCTGCATAAAGATTAATCTTGGTAACAAATCTGGTTAGGTCACAAAGTTCCTTTCTCCCTATTCTCCTCTCTTCTGCCCTCTTCAGCTAGTAGACTAACATTCTGTCGTCCCCTAAGGAACATTGGCTCTGATCAGTTTAACAAACATTCCTTAAGTGCCTTCTATGCTGGCAATATTAAAGCACTAGGAATAGAAAGATATGTAGAACACAATCTCTTTCCTTAAGGAGATTGCAGTTTATTACAGGAAAAAGATAATTAAAGGGATGATATTGCTATAATTCAACACATACAGTGGTTAAAGATAAGCTCAAAGTTTTACCGAAACAGAGAGGAGGAACAATTAACCACTCTAAGAGTGGGAATCATGGTAATAGAAGGCTACAAGAAGAAATGAAGTCTGATCTTGCAGCACAAGTAGGAATTAGCAGGTGAAGAGAGGGTTACAGGTGTGAAAATAGTATGTGTAATTGCATAGAAGCATGATGCCAAAAGTTTTGTTCAGGTTACAAGAAGTTGGATATTTCTAGCACATAATATGTGCCTGAGTTTTGGACATGTGCATTCAAGGCGTCTGTGGGACTATTAAGTAGAAATGATTATCAGAAAGTTTAGTAGAAAAGTCAAGACTAAATATTCGGCAGCCATCAATAGTATAATAAGATGAAGATAATCACAATGGAGAAAAATCAAGTAAGGAAGGAGGAGGGAGAGCACTGTTATTTTATTTAGCATGGTCAGGAAATGCTTCACTTTTAAGGTACTTTTTCAGCAGAGATCTAAACTAAGTGATAAGGTGAGTAATATGAATCTCAGGACAGAGCTTTTCAGGAAGAAGAAACAGCAAACGCAAAGGCCTTGAGTTAAGAATGTGCTTGGATTGTTTGAGGACCAACAAGGGGTCAGTATGAATAAAGAATATTGGAGAGAGTGGAAGGAAGTGATGTTAGAGAGATAACAAGGGGCCAGATCAAGTAGAGCCTTTATGGCCATAGACTTCATTATATGGACTTTTACTTTGAATAATATCGAAAGCCAGTAGAAGTTTAGATTGGAAAAGTAATATGATTCATGTTGTAAAAAACCTGCTATGGCTATTGTCTAGAAAATCTACTCTATGGGGCAAAAACAGAGGCTGTTCTTTTTTAGGAGGCTGTACCATCAATTCATGAGAGAATGATGGTAGTTTACAGTGGTAATAAGAAATGGCAGGATTCTGAATATGTTTTGAATGTAGAGCTCACAGAATCTTTTGAGTTGAGTATGTGAGAAACAATAAAATTAAGGTACAAAAGACAATGAAAAGTCTCAAATAAGGACCAATCAGTGAGAAAGGAAAACAAGGTAAGAATGATGACACAGAACAATAGAAATATACTTGCTTAAAGAAAGTTTAGAGAAGAAGAATGTAGCAATAGTGTCTAAAGAATACAGTAAAAAAAAAAAAAAGGATAAAAATATCTGTGGGACTTAACATTTTTGAAGTTGTTATCCTTTGCCAAAGGAGTTTCAATGAATTGGCAAGGGAGAAATCAGATTGCAATGGGTTGGAAGATAAATGGGGTCAAAGGAATGACAGCACTACATGTTATCATTTAAAAATTCCACCTCTAGGGGGGCTGGCCCCGTGGCCGAGTGGTTAAGTTCGCGCGCTCCGCTGCAGGCGGCCCAGTGTTTCGTTGGTTCGAATCCTGGGCGCGGACATGGCACTGCTCGTCAGACCACGCTGAGGCAGCGTCCCACATGCCACAACTAGAAGAACCCACAACGAAGAATACACAACTATGTACCGGGGGCCTTTGGGGAGAAAAAGGAAAAAATAAAATCTTTAAAAAAAAAAAAAAAAAAAATTCCACCTCTAGAAGGGAAAGAAGAGGGTTATAGTTGCTAGGTATTTGGAATAAAAAGAATATTTAATCAGTCATGTGATGTGATTCAGAACCAGGAAAGATCCAAGGTAATCTCTTCTAATCTAGGGTTTCAGGGACAACCCAGTGGAATGAGTCATTTCCACTTTCCAGTCACCAAGATTTAAATGTCAATTTTCCTTGGAACCTGAGTCAAGGCAAGAACTCCGAAAGAACAACTCAACTATTCAGCAATCATCCAGACAGAACCATAATGGATCCAAAGAAGGCACCAAAGCATTAGCTAAACTGTCTGGGAAAATGACACATCCATTAAATTTGTATGGCATTGTATTCAGTTGTACTAATATCTGGTTTAATAACTTCATCTGATAAATCATTTGTTCAGCTTCAACTTTTGCTAAGCAGATAAAAATGTTAAATTATATAAAATAAGCATGCACCTTACTTTCACTTATTTAAATGAGATTTATAAACTTAAAAACTTATTTAATTATAGTGATCTCAATAAGACTTTAGTATTTTTCAACTTTCAATCAAGTACAATCTATCATATATAGATTATGCAATATCCCCCTAAAAGTTAATTTATCAACTTGTATTTTTTAAATTCCCTTCCATTCAGAACAAACAGAATAACAGTCATAAAACTTTTAAACTGGAAGGAGTTTTAGAGACATCAAGTCCAAATATCTTTATTTATAAATGAGGAAACAAGCTGAGGAAATCTTCTTGGTCAGGCTAAGTTTACACAAATACCAATAGAAATAAGATGGAAATTAGATTCCTGGATTTCGGTACAGTTTTCTTTCCACTAGCGCAATCTATAATTCTTTTAAGTAGTCTCTGAAAAAAGTACTGGGATATCATCATCAAAATTAAATATCTAAAATGTATTGACTCCCTTCCTATATATATATGGCTCTAGGCATTGTTCTAAGTCTTGACATAAATTATTTCATGCAATCTTTACAGTAACTCTAAGAGACAGGTACTATTATTGCCCCATTTTACAGGTGGAGAAACTAAGTCTTATGGAGATTGAGTAATTTTTCCAAGGTCACTGCTGCTCAGGTAGCAAGAAGAAAAACTAGAATGGCATCTCAGGCTCTAGGCAGTCTGCTCATTTCCTGATGCAGGCTAAGCAGCTTTCAAGATTTAATTCAAAAAGCATTGATTGAAAGGCTACTATCAGTAACGTCTTGGGAGTTGAATAAGATATATAAGATACAGAGCTTAAAAACCTATCAAAAAAGACAGATGCATATACCACTAACTGAAATACAGAAAAAAATGGGTAAAGAGTGTTTAGGAGGAAAAAAAAAGCAAAGTGTATAGAAGAGAAAGCAATTTCAGGGTTGGAGGTGGACCTGAAAATAGCTAATACTACTTTATAACCTGTTGAGATCCGCTTTCAATCAATCTGTTACCAGCAGAGCCCAGTGGATATAGAAATATTTCGTTTTAATATTCTTATATGTTTGTCATCCAACTCAGTTTTTTTTCCATACCATACTCAACACAGCCACTTCTAGATTTAGTTAGCACCCATGGCATTTTTTTAATGCTCATGGTGCAGAGGATAAGAGCATGCAGTAAATAAATCAACTGTGCAAAAAGCTCTCTTAATATATCAAAGAATCTTTACAGAAAGTTATTAGAGGCCTCAAAGTCTCCATAAAATAATCCATTTACATTCACTGTCTACTTAAGTGGCAACTTCAAAATTTATGAGTTAGCTACTTGCTGAAAAGTCATATAACTTGCTGAGTGTTAATTTCTTAGATGACCCTGGTCTGGTAAGAAAAGTGCAAACAAGAGTCAGACCACGGAAACTAACTCCTGCCAAACACATCCCATTTCTGGATTCTTAGATACCAGCCCAGATCACTCAATAATCACTGCCCCCTCGATGGAATATTTTTGACAAATGCTTATGCTATGATTTATTCAAGACTATGATTTTTGTTTAAGACTCTAAATTTTAGCTATATTTTCTTAAACTATTACCAAATATATTCTATTTTTAAATGCATATGTTAAAAAAAGTCAATAGAAAAGCCATTGTTTTCTCCATTTTCTTATTATAAACATTACTATTGCAAGCTAATTTGTACATACACGAAGTATGAGTGTCTGAAGGTGAAAATAGTTTTAAGTTTCCTTTTTATTTCAGCAATGGTGTATCCAAGCTTCCACTGTAACTATGTGATTGTTTTCCCTAGTGTTGGACAAGAGGAGTTTTATATCCCTTCCCAGGGAATAGAGTTCTGATCACTAAGAAGGTAGAAGTACACAGGAAAGCTTTGGCTTGTGCTGCTTTGCCAAACATTCCAGAATCTCTCAGAAATAATAGAGGGCCTGAAGCATCTCTCTACACCAATGTTGACCAAACTGCCCTCATTTGCATGTCATGACTTGTATCTTATCTCTATAACACCTAGACTCTTATATATGTAATATCTTAGTTTAAATGGAGTCATTATTTTTCCTTAAATGAGTTTACTTTAAAAAATTTTCTACCTCTATTGTGAATGAAAAATCAGTATCGTATGTAATAAAAAAAATTCACAAACTTCTAGCTAGATGCCGTTGTTTGCCAAAGCATGCTTTCCAATTATTAAACAGGGAGATCACCAAGTGTTAGTGAGCTATTAAGGACACATTAGCACCACACTGAGGCTTTTTTTTTTCTTCTTATTCTAATTAGAAAAAAAAATTGCAAAGAGAGTGCCTCTCTTTGTATGTGGCTCAGCGTTTTTTAATTCTGTGCCCATACCTTCTAAAATCCTCTCAAGTACCTCCAGGCAACCAAGTAGGTCTCTGGGAAACACTGTTGTAAATTATCCAGAATTTCATAAGCCCAAACCCACGCCACTTCTAAATGATCCAGAATTCAGTATTATTGTTGTTATTGACAATCTTATCTGAGCTCTCCCTCCCCTTTCCCACCCACAGTAAGTCTCTATCGTGTTTTACTCAGAGCAAGACTTATCCAGTCGTCTGGCCACACTGCTTCCCACCTGGCTCCACCATGGGCTAGCAGTCACCATTACCTACCAACTGTCTGGCTCAACCCCCATATCAAAAAGATAATCATGGACCCCATATCTACTCATATCTTCTCTAGATTTACCTCTTCACTTCAGTGTTCTATTTTCAAAGGTTTAGGCATTTCTCACAAATAATGAGATGCCTAAATAGCCTGTCTTCCTTGAATTTCTGCTGTCCTGAACTTTAACTATCATTTTAACACGAATTACTTTCCTTCATTCTTCATGTTAATAACTCTGCATTCCACTTGAAAACAGGGTTCATGTTCTCAGCTCTTGAATAATTAAATTACTCATTGTAGTTTTCACAAACTCTAACTTCGGATATGATATTTTTCTTATCCACAATATTCTTTAACTATTTCCCACATGGTATATTTTCTACTATAAAATAGTCAAACAATGCCAGCACAATACATACTTTATTTCTGAAACCACAAGAACTGTGTGACCTTCCAAAAAATGTCAGCAGTCAAATGAAGATGTTCTTTACTACCTTTATTGTAATCCCCTTCCCAATTATTCTAGGTTGTAAAAAATCAAATTCAGCATTGCTGTAAACTGCAAATACTCAGCATCGACATAAAATATGGGTCAGTGGCCAGGGTTAGTTGTAGTATATGTACTTGTCATTTTTCAAACAGCCAAACTTCTGTCAGGGTATTTCTTAAACATTACATGTGATCAAATGGCTTTTCACCCATTTTATAGGCCTTTAAAGGCTCACTGTGATTTTACCTACAGCTATGATTTCTAATACAGTTGGGCACTAACCTGATGACCCACCAGATCATCCGGAATACAAAACAAAAGACACATACTGGTCAACTGCTGGCTGGCAAGTCCCTGAGTGACCAGGTCATCAGTGATCTAAAAGCCCTCACCAAGTAGGCAGGAAAAGATTAATGGGAAGAAAAAGAAAACCTTCAGCTAATGCCACAGTAAAACATGCTCTTCTATGGAGACATTAAACACAAAACCCAGCCACACTGGCACAGAACTCTACGCTTGGGTGTTAACCACTTTCAGACAAGTTAAATATTCTTTCTCGAATTAACAAATGGTGCCTACATTTGACAGAGCCAATGAGTTGAATACACGTTGTATTGAGATGACCCAAATATCAATAATTCATTAAAATGTTCTCAAGCTGAGACTGTTTTACATAGGGGAAACACTGTAAGAAAGAGGCAATTAGATGACAGATATGGTATTCCTGTGGTGAACTACTGCAGCAGCTCATCATATTTACCCAGGTATCTCTTTAAGGTCTTATTTGTGAAAGGTTGTGATAAAACCGAATAGAACTTTAAATTCATTTGGCTTTTGAGATTATCACTCTATTTAACCTTGAAAGCTTTTTGCATTTTCTCATGCCTTTGTTTGCTTTCAGGAATTTATCTTCATTTTAACTTTAATCCATTTTATATCTCCTGCCTCATCTTTGATCCACAAGGTTCAACCTTTTTTTTTCTAATCTGCAGAGTCTACAGTGTAGGTGGGGGTAGGGCAGGCTTCCATCTCCTTTTAATAAAGGTATACAATATGGTCATCTTAAAAAGGTTATATATTTGTACGTGTTTGTGTGTGTGTCACTAACCAATGATCATTTTATCTGTTAGATTGAAAAACTGGTATTCGAGCAATACTTGTTCCATATTGAGTAGCAGTTTCACCTGGGATTTGCAACAGTGATTCTGTCAGTTACACTATCCTCAAGGTGACAGCATTTTGTCTCAAGAAGCACAAGCATTTCAAGATTACTTCCTACAAAAGTGGAAGCAAACACTTCTCAACTTTGCCATAAGAACCATGAAACTAGCTTTGCAATGGCTGTCTTAGATCTCTGCAGAGAACTGCAATAGTTTAAACCAGCATTGCAAAATTGGCGCATTTTTTTTACATTAGGTATTACAAACACAAAACCTAGGATCTATGAGTTTTCCAAGGGTGCCTCCCCTCCCCCAAAATTATATGCATTGGCTCCAAAAGTTAAAAAAAAAAATTTCAAATAATGTCCACAAAAATGTATGTCAACTCCTCCCCAAAACATATACAAATATAAAAAAAAAATCTCAAGAACAAAAGAAATAATTTATTCTTTTAAAATAAAATTATCTTAAAGTTTTACATCAAAAAATCAGTTTCACATGATGCATTCAAATAGGTGCATTAGAATTAAAATTTGATATAGTAAGGATCAGGGTCTGCCAAAGTAAGCATGCCTAGGACATATGCTGTGATCACTATAGATCTTCATTCTCATGTCAGCAACGCAGTAATTAGAGATTGCGAAACACTGAGAATTTTGTAAAGCAACAAAAAGTCTGTATTAGAACTAGTTGTAGGCAGGAAACTACTTTCTCACAGACATTAAATCAGATAAATTGAGATTTCCCTGAAATCTTAACCAGTGGAAAAAAAAAATCCCAGGAACCTTGGGTCTTCTTATTATAATTGGTCTTACTCTTATCTTATTTCTGAAAACAATATGACTAGAGTAGCTATACTCCAAGATAATTAAGTATGATTATACTCTGCCAAACTTATCATGAGTGTCAATATATCTATGATAGATTTTTCCTTTTTTTTTTTTTTGCCAACAAATTTAAACATGCCAAAGATACCCCATACCAGAGACGCTCAGGAAATGTTTCCATTAGGTAGTAATTGTCTCATATTTATTTTGTTTATTAATAACTTGGAGTGTCTAACAATGATCCCCATACATTTCTTACCAGAGAGAAATCAGAACAGGATTCTCCATAGAATGTCATGGGCTTTTAAGGATCAGACTTATAAACTACCTTCTATCAAACCACCACATCCTCTTACAGTCCAACACCTTGCTGAAGGTCCAGTACAAACGTGGACTTGAAATCAAGCACCCCCGAGGTACAAGCTAGCCTGTTTTTTCACAATAACAATTCCAGGGAGAGAAACTGCTCTCACTTTCTAAAAGGTTTGAGACTGAAATGTGACTGCTTCTCTTCAGTAATTTTCCATCAAATGTGCAAGATACAACTTGACAGTGAAACACCATTTCTCATTTACCTCTTGGACAAGATTGAAAATATTCTTTCTATATAATGGGGCATTCATTTTACTTAAATAAAACCAGTGTTGATTACTGTGGCTTTGTTTCCTTATCCAAATATTTCTTCCCAAAAAAAACATTGATTTCTTAGTTCATGAGACTTGTTTGGGAAATTTCTTTTTAACGTGCTACCTGTATCTGAAAGTGATATGCTGACTCACGTTGTTATGACATGCTGTGTGAGTTATACTAAGTCAGTCACATTTAGTGGCTAGCTTTCTTGGTGACCACTGATCTAGACGCTGAGGATACAAGTTGCAATAATGGACGAAATTTAAAGTCATGAACTGAGTACATACATAGATTAGCGAATCTAGGCATACGAGATCTGCTGGGGACTGAAAGTTTTTAATTAAAGTAAAACATTTCCAGTCGTAGAAATGAAAATTAATAATTTTGTAAGTTTAAATCACAGTGATGAATTATCTCACAGTTTCAAAACTGTGGCTACCACCATCCCCACCAGAGGACTTATTCTGCTGCACTGTGAATGGGAAGCCCATCCCACTGATAAATCAATCAGTAGCAGTATTAGAGATGAAGTTCATTCTAAACTGCAAGTCCTTGTACAGGAATTTGTCTTTGTCAAACAACCAGTGGTTCGATTATCCCCCAACTGCTAATACTTTGCTCCAGTACAATACACAGTAGGTTGGATGACAAATAATAAGAAAAGCATTTAATCTTCAAGACTTCCTCATAATAAGCTTCAGTTAACTATAAATGATACTAATGGCCTGAAATCTTCCAAAATTTCCTGGGAAAGGGGTAAAAAGTGATATATAAGGTTTATCAAAGTTTGCATATGCAAAAGAAGACTCTAGATTTTATCACATCCAGGATAAATCTCACTACTTAGACCCAGGTAAAAAGAAGTCCTATCTGAAAGAGTGAAAGATCATAATTATTCTTTTTATTTATAAAAAAATGTTGATACTTTCAAACTGCAAACTTGCTGGAGGTGAGAGTAATATGGCAGGTTTGTGCTTATGAGCCATGAGAGTCCAGCCCTCTCACTTGCATAAGTTACTTAAATTCTCTTTACTTCAGGTTCCTTGTCTGTAAAATGGAGCAGGACTAAAGGAGACAAGAGTTATAAAGAATTTTGCTCAGTACATCCTGAAATATTGGGGGTGCTCATAAACATTCATTAATTTTACATTCTACAATAATTATACAAGATTAATAAACTTTCCATTAACTACTTGGCAATTCTTCAACAACATAAAATATAATTTTATATATTACAAAATTGTTTTGCTTTCTGGGTGTCAATTTTATGTGACTAAACATTTCCAGAGGTCTGGAAAATTGCTTGTTGTCTAAGTAGATTAAACAAATTTTCTCCCCTTGTAACTTATTTATACTTTGCATCTGGTTAGCAGAAAAAACAAATAAATAAATAAAAGTCCTCATTTTTATCAAAATTTCCAAATCCAGCATGGCATAATGAAAAAAGATGGGCTTTGGAGTCAGAAATAGCTGTGCTCAAATCCTAGTTTTGTGCTATCAACATGTTCAAGTCATTTAAGAGGTTTGAACTTCAGTTTCCTCATCTATCAAACTAGGGCAATACTGCTTTGCAAAGTGGAAAGAACTAAAAAAAATTGGGTGTATGTGTGCGAGAAATTATATATATTTAAAATTACATATGTATATACACACACACACGTATGTACATAAATCTGACAAAGTGTCTCACAGATAATAACTCATTTATTTTTTAAATAAAGAATTGATGACTGGATTAATACATATTTCTATACTGCACTTAAATTCTTGGTTAGTACCCAGTGCCCTCAATTTCATCTATATAAGCCACAATACCAGATCTGAACGTTTTTTACCTTAAGGCTTCTCATCTATCAGGGTATGTTCAGAATCTGCAATGGATAAGACGACATTTCTGTTCTTCACCTAACTGCCAAAGAGTGCAAAGAAAGAACTGCAAACATAACAACTGCTACTAGGATTCTTAATTTTGGGGATGACTCCTAAAAAGTGCCAGATTAGCAGTGGTCTTTATTGTTTCCTTGGGATTTAATAAGCAGTGCCCTCACTTGCCACTAGAGTTTTTTTTGTCCTAGAAAATGAAAAGGGTATAAATGTAAGAACAATATTAATTATTTATTTGGCTTTTGACAGGCGACAATTGTCTTTGTTTTCAGAGTTAAGGGTAACATTTTCGAGAGATAGTGGTAAGACTGTCAGGTAATAAGACTTAGTTAACGGCTCACAGACCTTTGTTAAAGATGGCTCACATGGACATCTCTACAGAGTCAAGGCTGGGAAATGCCCAACCAGTTTCTTCATATGCATAGTCTTGTTCCTTCTATCCAGCTGTTGATTTACTGTAGTTTGGTTCCCTGTGCTGGGAACATTCAGACCCCCAGACCTTTCTCACATGCCACTGTCCTTGTCATTCAATTCTTAAATGTCTCCTCCTTGGAGAGACTCCCTGACCAGTCAGCCTGAGCTACCACCTGACTCCACCCCACATCACTTTTCCCCCATCAGTTTGTACTGTTTTCTTTTAGCAATTATCATTACCTTGTTCATGTGCCTGTTGACCTGTTTAACCAACTCGTTTAGCTTGGAATCCTGGCCTGTCTTGTTCACCACTATACGGCTAACATCTAAAATACTACCTGGTCTATAACAAATACTCACTAACTACGGACTGAAAGGATCAATCCTGATACCCATTACATATAGCAGAAAGGCTAACCACTTTCAAAAGCACACTGCCTTTCTAGTCATTCGCCATCAAGCTATGATTCCACCTTTCTCTACAAACTGTATTTGCCTCAAAAGAGCACAAGTCTAATGTTGGCCCAATCCACCTCAGGCCATAAGTGAAAGTAAAGGGAGCCACTTATCCAGAAAGATAATAACAAAAACGGTTTCCTGTTAGGATTGAAAACACATGTAGCCTTATAAAGTGAAAGCCTGAAAGAACAACGCGAGACAGTAAATCTATGTTTTAGCAAAGCTGACAGAGATTTCTTCACTAGGAAAAAAAAATTGCTTGACAAGCTTTTGTTAGATGGTAAAAGTAGACAATATCATCATGTGGGTCTTAGTGATACACAGCTGTACAGTATCTACCCCTCCTGAATTAATTACTAAGAAAAGAAAGAGAAAGAATTTTGACACTGAAGTACAGTTTGCACTTCAGGAATTTCTTTCTCTATGTAGAAAACTAACTTTATTTATTATGCATCCAAATAACTATAACATTCCCTCATATTTTTGCAGTTATTTCTGAGTTGTCCATCTGTCACAGCCCCTTTATATGCACATAGAATATTGCCTGCAAACATTTCCTGGGACTACACAGAAACCTGAGCAAAGCCATACGATTCTGAGATCCAGAATTAATCCCCAGTTTTCTCCCATTTTCTATTAACTTGTTTTTCTAGTTTTCTGTCCCCCAATTGGCTACTTAAACCTGCCTCAGGCCTTCCCTTCTTTGCAATCTGCACTGTCCTTGGATGCTATTTTATTTTCCCATATTTAGTGTGTCTGGTTCTCTCCCACAAAAGACAGGCTCTCCAGATTTCTACCACATTAGAGGAGAGGGAGAGCTCATACTTCTTCAATAGGCATCCAAAGGATATTGTAAGTCATACAGTGGGTTTTGGGTATCAGGTATATTATACTGCATTCTTACTTCTTCAGCCACTGATAGCCTCTTTATGGTAACTGTAATAATTCTCAATTAACCTAAGAATTTCCTTTTGTGATTAGATTCTGCTTTTTTTATCTCACTTTTCACATTGCCAGTTCTTTGAGGACAAGGACCATGTTTTACTCAGCTTGGAAGCTTTGCAACACTTAATACATAGTACTTTTTTAAAAGTTGTCAAATTAACTGAATTGAATTAAACTCTGGACAAATGGAAGTTTTTTGTAAAATTTTAATATCAAGTTTTACTTTCTAAGAATCCTATTTTACAGATCTGTTTTGTTTTGATTAGCCCTATTATTCATTTAATAACTGTTACCTAGCTGGGAAAACCAAACTTGAACACAAATATATGCAAAACAGCATATAAAATGTTTCATACAAGCTGATCCTGGTGGTGCATGTTAAAATGGAGAAGATTAGAAGAGGAGTCTGGCCTAATCCCAGACCCACTTCCTGAATTAGCATCCCAGGTGGCTTGGACACACATCCCTAATAAACAACCACTGATAGAAGCATAGGCAATGATAAATAAAGGAGTTCGGGAAATGAAGATACCTTATAGAGACCTTGTGAAAATCAAATGAGCTTCATTTTGAGAAACGGCATTATCGACTGGAAAGTGCTGTAAAATGTTAATGACCATTCTCATCAGCATCATCACTTCCAGTAGGGATTTTCTGATAACTGCCTGGGGAGAAAGTTTTTGAGCCTTCAGTGATGCACTGTACCTGAGACAAACCATATTTTTCAAACATCCTATGAATCTTCACTTCCTCATTCTGATCTATTTTCAATTGTTTACCAATGTTTTTCAACTCAATCCATCTTTTAAAAACCACCACTCTTGACCTGATTTATAAAATCTTCCTTTTAAATCTCACTTCAATTTTAAATCCATTCAATTGCTTCTAACTTGGTGAATTATTCTTCTTAATTTCTAAAAAATTCATAAAAAGGGAACATATTCATCTATTAGACTATCCAAATTGTAGACTAATTATGTAGCTTTGGTGTGAATCAAACCCTCAGAGTACATTACGTACTATCACTCACAACTTGATCTGAAAATGTGAAAATGTTTAGTATATTTAAAATACTTTGATAACAGGCTGTTTTACTGCAATATGAAACTTCACCAGATTCCATTTGGCCTTATGCCGTAATTCTTAATTAATATTCTTAGGTTCCACAACATGGTTCAAAAACAATGGTAAATCATTATGCTACAGACAGTGATTTCTGAATTAATTTCTAAGCACCAGCAGAAATTCTGCTATTATGGGCTGCCTTTAGATCATAAATTATTCTGTGGGCCCTGCTGCCTGTGCCAAATAAATGTGAAGTTAGTAATATGTGTAAAGATGACAATTTGGTAAAATAATATTTAGAGCACAAAGAGCAAAAATACTACCTCCTCTTGTCTGGACACTTTTGTAGCTGAAAATGATGATGAAAAACTAGCCAAATAGTCCCTGAAACACATTTGTTGAAAACCTGCTTGATCTTCAGCAGACACCTGAGAAGAAACTAGTTAACAGCTTGACAGATTCAAGACAGGGACAAGCATCTTTCCTTGGCACTATTTTAAATTGCCACATGGGAGGGTGAATCAGTGAAACTGAGGTCGGGGGGAAAAAAGGAATAATTGCTTGTTAGAAAAGGAGGGCAATAGAGAATGTGCAAAGAAAATGTTACACTTCCAAAATATATATTAAAAATAAACCTTTATTGAATTCATGTACTTAAGGAAATAACTTTATTCTGAAAACAATACTTCTAGGAAATGAAGATATGTGCCTAGAAATCAAAACAATGTATGATTTTTGAAAATGATATTAAACCTCAGGAGTCTGTTCAAGAATTAGCTTAATCTGCAACTCTTAAGACAGCCCACGAGTTTCAATAGTGTCATAGGAAATAGGAAAATATTTTCTGAATATCAGCTTGATGTAAAATAGCCATACCTAAAGCAGATAGGGTGACAGCAACTCTGTAGTACAGGGGTTGGCAAACACTTTTAGGTAAAAAGCCAGATAGTAAAAATTTTAGGCTTTGTGGGTCATAAAGTCTCTGTCACAATTACTCATCTCTATTGACTAATACATAATATACTGTAAGTGCTTTTGCTTTGACTCTGAAAAGAATAGAGGGCCCTTGGTGGGTTTTGAGTGGAAGAGTGATATAATCTGGGTTACATTTTAACAAGACTATTCAGATTGTTATTTGAGAAGATACTGAAGTGGGGCAGGTATGGAACACGAGAGACCAGTTAGGAAACCATTACAACAATTCCAATGAGGGATGTTAGTAGGTTGGACCTAGTTAGTAGCAAAGAATATTGTGAGCAGTGGCAAAATTCTGGTTTTACTTAGAAGGTAGAGTCAATGTATATTCTGACAGATTGGATAGAAGCTGTGAGAGCTGAACAATTAGAAAAGGGGTGTCATCATTAACTAATATGGGGGAGACTGTGAGTGAAGCAAATTTGGGGGAGTACAAGAGTAGGGATCCTTTTTTGGACATATTAATTTTGAAATATCTATTAGACATCTAAACGGAGCTGTCAAATAGTCAGCTGGATATATGATTCTGCAAACAGGGGAGAGGTCTAGGCCAAAGATATAAATTTGGTAACTGTCAAGATATGGATGAGATTTAAGCCATGAGGCCGATGAGATCACCAATGTAGTAAAGAGAGAGAGAGAAGGGGTCCAAAGTCTGAGCCCCGGGCCAAAGCAACACTGAAAGGTCAGGATAAATAAGACAAACCAAAAGTGAGGAGAGAAAGAAGAGACAGTAGTAATGTAGAAAGAAATCCGGGAGAGTGTGGTGTCCTGGGAGCTAAGTGAAGAAAGAATTTTCAGGAAAAAGGAATTATCGACTTGTGTAGAACGCTGCTAATAGGTTGAGTAAGATGAGGACTGAGAATTGGCGTTAGCAGTTTGAGGGTCTTTGTTGACCTTGATGAGAGCAATTTTGGTGGGATGTGGAGTGGCAAAAGCCTAAGAAGACTGAATGCAGAGAAATACAAAGAGAGGAATTGGAGACTGGAAGTGCAGATAACTCTTTTGAGGACTTTTGCTGCAAAGAGAAGCAAAGAAACCAGGCTGGAGAGGAAGTTTTGTTAAGAGATTTTCACGTTAAGATGAGCTAATATCATGCTATTTCCAATATGTATCAATGGTAAGCTGCTTGAGACTCAAATATAATCACAGACATGCTACATTTTACACATTTCTTTAGATGCTGGTGATAGTGGCACAATTCTCAGCTCTAGTCTTGGTCAAAAATATAATTATTTTGGCTTCCCTTCAACGATTAACATAAAAAAATGCTTATTTGGCCCTGCTAACAATTTATTACTTTTTAAACATATTCTATCAATTAACGCTTTCTCTCAGTTCAACTTCAAGTTAGCACAATTACCAGCTTGGAAAATATGCAAGGTGTATTTATCCTTCCGTCCCTTACTGCCAAAACATGACACACACTAGTGCCTTTCCCCTTTTTAATTTGAATCATCAAATTGTTTCTCTCCTCCAGTGCTTTTGCTTAAAAGCAAGAACAGATATATCTTCCAAAGTCAGAAAAAATATACATGTCTTCAGGAGATGAATCTGAATCTAAAATCTCTGGTCACCCTTCACCCATAACATCACTCTCACCATCAGCATCTCTACCTACGGACTTAAGGCAACAGAGGACCAGTTGATTTTTAGAAACAAGATGTTCCTGGAAAAAAGCCCAACTGTTCCACTCTTACACCCTTAAGAAGAGTTCATGCAGCAACACTGCAATTGTAATGTTAACAAGTTTCCATCAAATACCACAGGGCTGAAGCTTTTAAGAACTGATATTAGTAGGACCAGGGCAAAAGGCTAGAAGTCAATGAATATCTACCTGTTTCCACACAGTACACAAAGTTTAACTTTTTGAGCCATCCATTGAATATAGTAAGGCAAAGAAATTTGGAGGCTGGAAATACATAATGCAAATTTTTAAATATCCCTTTAAATGAACATTAAACATAAAATAACTGCTTTGGTAAAGAATGGCACTTTAGTGCTATTTGATAATATTTTTTATTATTTCAGTAAGTAGTTACAAGTAAAATTAATTGAAACAGAACAAGAAGTAATTCTTGTGTCTTTAATTGATCAAACATTTAATCAGAGACTATAATGTGCCAGGTTCCGTGTTAAGAACACAAGGATGAAAAAATGGCATTTTTCATACCTTTAAAGAGCTCGCATTCTAACAGGAGAGAGAAAAATTTAAACAATGAAAATATAATGTGGAAAGTGCTCTACTAAAATATTAGAGATAGATAGAAAAAGATTTAGAAGCACAAATTAATTCCTCTAGTGAAAGTGGGGAAAACTAAAGAAAGAAGTTAATATTTGAAGGATAAAATTGTCTTTCCAGAGCTTGGAGAGGGTTGGAGAAGGCCAGAGATACAGGTCAAACAATTTAAGGCAGGAGAGTCTTAGTCCATTCAGGATGTTATAACAAAAATACTATAGACTGAGTGGCTCAAACAACAAACATTTATTTCTCACAGTTCTGGATGGTAAGAAGTCCAAGATTAAGGAGCTGGAAGATTTGGTGTCTGGTAAGAGCCTGCTCCCTGGTTCACAGATGGCCGTCTTCTTGCTGGGTCCTCAGATGGTGGAAGGTTCCAGGGAGCTCTCTGGGATCTCTTTCACAAGGGCACTAATCCCATTCATGCAGGTTCCACTCTCATGACCTAATCACCTCCCAAAGGCCTCAACTCAAAATACCATCACGATGGGTGTTAGGATTTAACATATGAATTTTGGGTGGACACAAACATTCAGTCTATAGCAAGGGGTAACAGCAAGAACAAAGGCAGGTAAATATAACATGGTGCTTTCAAGATGGAAACATATAGTCATCAAAATTCTAATAGGCCTGCTTCACAAAAATAAGGCAGTCAGAGCAAAAGATGAACTTTTCTTTCCAAAGAGTGTCTCTGAAGAGGGCACCTGGATGGGGGTCCATTACTAAACATGACAGGGGCAGACATGGAGAAGGCAAAAGACCACCATCTTACCAGGAGATTGCTTGAAGATAGAAGGAAATGTATCATCCCTGATTCTTCTCTTTTCCTCACTACTACCTTCCCTAGTATTATGTCAATTACCACAAGTTCTATAATTGCGTCTTCAAAATATATTCTAATATAATCCTACCTCTTCTCACCATCCTCTCTGATAGCCCACAAATTTGAGCCACCATCCTCTCTCTCCTGGCTTACTACAATGGCTATCCTGTCTCCCTGCCTCTTCCTTTGCCCCCTGACAAGCATCTTATTATTGTTTATTGTGCCATGTATGATTAGGCTCCTACCTACCCCTCCACCATCATCTCTTACTTATTTCCTTTGCCTAGAATTCTCTTTCCCATGACCTTTTACATAGCCAAATCTCTCATTATTCAGTTGTTAGCTCAAATGCCACCCAGGGAGGCCTTTTCTGATCACACGATCTAAAGTGGCTCCCTCTTTCCACTCTCTATTCATTACTTTATTCTATTTTTTGCATATTACTTATCACTAATTGAAATGCTTTTGTTTGTCTTGTATCATGTTTACTTGTTTATTGTCTCTTCTATCCCCTAATTCTAGTAAGTTCCAAATACTCAAGAAATTTTTCTGTCTTGTTTACCACTGTTTCCACAGCACCTAGCATAGTGTCTGGAACTGAATAACCACTCAATAAACAATAGCTAAGTGTATGAGAAAGTTTGGGCAGTTGGAGAGGAGTACTCAGAAAATATTTGGAAGTTTCCTCTGTGACGCATTGTGTAAAATTTCTCTGTATCTCCTTCACAAACCTATTATAAGGACCTATATTCTTCAAGATTTTCAGAGAAAAATGGAAGTGTCTTGGTATCCGATACCATGCAGACTTGGGCTTCAAGGCAAGTGAAAACAGGCCCCACTTTATGTGAGATACAAGTACAAGCCCTATTTGAAGATCCCTCTCCCACAAACAGCTAATTCCTGTGCAATAAAAATGTTTCTACACTCATTTATCCTTGAGATAACATAAGTTTAGTTTAATAGTCAAAGGCAATAAATGCTACATGGAAACTGTAATTCATGGAGGTTCTGGTAATGAACTTCTAGAAGAATTAGAAAACAAGAGAAATTAAATTTTGTTATGAAAAACTTATAATGAATAATGAAACTAGAAATATGGGGATTTCAGAGGTAGAACTGGTACTGCGATTCTGTGCAACACATTCCTTAGGAGAAAGACCCATCTCTAAGAGACATGAACAGTCACCAGAGAGAAGTCTTCCACTGTGCAGGATTCCTAAAGCTTTACTTCCCCTTGTTCTCATTAAATGTTTCCCATGCAACCTGCTGATCACAATTCAGTTTCCCTGGTATCGTGATGCTAGGAAAAGAGTTGAGCTGGATCAAGTCATTCCAGTCACCAGAAAGGGTGAGATTGTACTCCTTGTTGAGACTGCAACACAACCCAGCTTCTCCCTCTGCCCAATCAGTTTCCCTCACTTCTCTTCCACAGGTGTTGATCCCAGTATACTTTCTATATGCTAATCTCTAGCTCACAGTTTGCATCCCTGATACCCAATATCAACCTCTATGTTTAAGCACAGTAGGATCCAGGTGTTCAAATGATGTTGTCAGCAATCTGTCTCGATCTCTCAGTTCTGCATTAAATTCATTTTTAACAAGTCTCTCCTCTGTGGCAGAAAGAGGATTTTTAGGTCTTTTCACCAAAAATCTTTTTCCAAAATCAGTTCTTTGAAAATAAACTTGTCTAATGACAATTTCTTTGCTGAAATTTTGTAAACAATTGCTAGAAATAAAGTAAGCTCATATGCCATCTCAGGCATTGGTACAAGAAAGCTAAAAATGCCTAAAGGTAGGGGGAATATGACATAAAAAATCATTCAAAAGACATGAAAAGTTATTCTGGTTTCTCATAATAAACAATTGAAGATATGAACTTGTAAATAATTTGCTAAGAGATTTGACTTAAAATGATAAAATTATTCAAAGCAGTGTTAGGGAAATTAGGATAATAAGAAGCAAATACTATTTTTACTGCAATGTACCATATGACTACTATGTCATATTTGGCACATGTAAAACAAAAATATAAAAATTTGGAGGATCAAAATAGAAATTGGCTAAAAATCTAAAAAATGACATGTTTAAAACTAAAAGTAGCTAGAAAGCAAGAGGAAAAATCACACCAAATATTAAATTTTATATCACTTTTTAGAAACCTTAACTTATAAGGTTTAAACACCACAATGGAAAATTGACAAAGGAATCTTAACAATGCTAAAATGTTGATGATACAAAAAATGACATTAAAAACATTTGTAGTAAACAGGAATTGAAAAAAATTCACATGAAATGCTGTTATTGATGAAATATTATTTTCTAAATAGGAAATAAATATTTTAAGAAGAACAAATCACCCTATAATCCTTAGAATTTACCAACTATAACATTCTTTAAAAATGTTCATATAAAGAGAAATAAAAACTAAGAATCTTCAAAAGTTTTTAAAAGCATTCCACCAAGAATAAATTATGGTAATCTTTGTAAGTAGTTAAAAGAAATAAGATTTTGTTAAATTGGTAGATTTGTCAAACAGCTAATTTTCATTTGGGAAATTTAATTTCAGAAAATTAGTTTTTGTAGTATTGATTTTCAGTGAGTTGGCCTGTCTCCAGCAAGATGACCACTGGCGGCCACAGTCTTCTGTTCTATCAAGTCAATCAACCCCAGCTAAAATGCACACTTCATTCCAAGAGTTCCAGCTGAAGTCCTGGCATTAATATTGAGCAAGACAGTTTGGGTCGAGCTCATCCCTGTACCAGTGACTGTGGCCAGGAATAAGGAATACAGTGATCATCATTCAAGCCTGATCCTTGTGAAGTCTTCTGGAGCTGGAAGAGCAATCAGA
Organism: Equus asinus; assembly: GCF_041296235.1. Lineage (NCBI taxonomy): Eukaryota > Metazoa > Chordata > Mammalia > Perissodactyla > Equidae > Equus > Equus asinus. The sequence continues at coordinate 69,801,935 of NC_091798.1, forward strand.
CCTATCTGAATCACACGGACTGCAAATAGGAGAGGGGACAGTCCCGAAAAGAAAACGTGTGTCTATTATCAGAAAAGAGGAACAGTGAATATCTGTTGCATCTTTCATTCTGAGACTTCAAGTAAACTCTTTTCTTGTTTAGCAGCATTTCTCTAACCATTGTTAACAGAACCAAATTTCATCACATCCTTCAAAAGGGAATATCTTACCATGCTTTCAATTTTTCAATCCACTTGAACTCAGACAGGATGCAAAAGAAATTTTTTTCAAACAAAAATTTGTTTGATTCTTTATAACACGCTGTAAAGAAGAAACTCATCCTTTTTCTCTATTTTATGATTTCTTTAACCATTCTACTTTTTTGTTTGGATTCCAACATTCAAATTACTATTCTACACTTCTGACTGACAAGAGGGAAGAATGCTCCGATGCTGAAGTAGACACAATTTGATTTATGTTTCATATATTTGACAGATGTTAGTTATTACCTATTTCCATTGAAAATAGACTCATCTGGATTATCCAGGTGGGCCCAATATAATCATGAGGGCCCTTAAAACTGGAATGCAGGAGAATCAGAGACAGAGAAAGGCGATGTGATGATAGAAACAGAGGGTTAAAGTCAGAGAGAGATTTGAAGATGCTGTGCTTCTGGTTTGGAAAAGGAAAGGAGTCACAAGCCAAGAAAGAGACAGCCTCTAGAAGGAAACATATTCTCCCCTAAAGACTCCAGAAGGAACGTTGCTCTGCTGATATCCTAATTTTAGCCTGTAAGACCCATTTTGGACTTCTTACCTCCAGAAATGTAAGATGAAACACCGTGTTATTTAAGCCACTAAGATCATTATAGCAGCAACAGTAAACTAATACAACTGGGTAAACAGTGGAATGCTTGGAGTCAGTATTTTGAAGATGGGGCAACTCTTGTTAATGAAAAAGTACAGAAAATGACATGGACAATAGTGTGGTCAGGGAAAGTGAGGTCAAAGAGTTTGGAGGTGTTGAGTGTGAAAATCCACATGAATACTGAAGTCACCAAGAATGAAGAGAGTGATCTAAATGCTCAAATCTTCAAAGAATGAGGGGGGAGGTTTGGAGATTAGCAAGAAAAGATATACTTCAGAGGATCGTGTCTTTTGGAGGGAGCGGGGAAATACAGTGGTCTAGAAGGGACAATGAAACAGAATGAGGACACCTATCTCAGCTCCAGGCCCCATTATACATGGGATCTGAGACATAAAAACAGCCAACAGCAGAGAGAACTAGAAGAGAATCAATATCCTCAAGGAGACCAGGTTTCAGCTAAAGAAAAAGGGTGAAGGGAATGATAAGGAAAGAGTTAAAGACATCAAAGATTTCAGATTTTGATGACAAACTATAAGAGCACAGTGAAAGAGTCTGGAGTATGGAGTAGGAACAAATGACGTGGTCATATTAGGGGATATCTAAGGCTCATGCAGCATGAGCCCTGGTGATAATCTATAAACTGAGATTTGGGAGCTTCTGAAGGTGACTTAGATAAACAGGATTGTAAAGCATAACAGGATTTGTCCCAACGATTTTTTTAGAAGGGTAAGCAGAGGAGCTGGCCCCGTGGCCTAGTAGTTAAGTTTGGTGTGCTCTGCTTCACCAGTCTGGGTTTGGTTCCCAAGCATGGACCTACACCACTGGTTGGCAGCCATGCTGTGGCAGCGACCCACATACAAAATAGAGGAAGACTGGCACAGATGTTAGCTCAGGGCAAACCTTTCTCAGCAAAAAAAAAAGAAGGGTAAGCAGTTCTAACATAGCAGTTCTAAATATGGCATTTTTTGAAGGTTATTGTCTCCAATAGGTGTAGCAATGAGGTGAATGAAGAGTGATTGTCTTACCAGCAAGAAGTCTGAGCTCTCTGGGCTTCCTTCCCTTAAGCCTGTGTTAGGGAGGCAGACTTATCGGGAACACACAGAGCTGGGAGGTCTTACTGAAATCCAGGAGTCCATGGAGCCCTCATGCCTCCTTTGCAAAGTCTAAAAAGAGAATTGGAATTGGCTGTGGGAGGGGCAATGGAGCTCTGAACACCAATCTGCTGTGGACCCTGTTGGGGTCATGGTGGAGAGAGGCAAGCAACGGAAATTAACGTTTATCATATAACGGTTTTCTTAGATCTGCAGTCCTACTATTCCAATGAATTCAAGCATCTTAGCAGTAAATATTATTCTTTTTATAAACATAATCTCATATTTGGAGAAGGAATAATTTATTAGAAAAACTGAATAGGTTAAAGGAATTAGAACGGTGATAGGGAAAAAAAGAAAAACTGCAAATGACAAGCAGCACAGACTGAAATAGCTTTTACTAACACAGAATGAGAACTACTTTTTACAACCTATGAGTGTTTGAGCAATCTTAAAAACTCAAACCTCTGGCAGAATAACCCCTAGACACCAGAGAAAAAAATACGTGCATCAAATTTGTTCTAAAATCTGTTTCTTTATAACCATCAGAGTTTTCTTTCTACTATTTTTGTTTTCCCCAGACAGGAGGATGGTGTAAACTTTTAGTTTTTGCACATTAATTTTAGTTACTATTGAAGGATATTTAATTAGTCCTTTATTCCACATGATACCAAGAACTAGGCAGAAATCGCTCTCTCTTTAGGACAGGGGTTCTGAGCATCGCTTCACAGTGCCCATGAAGCCACGGAAATTTTCCATGAAACTATATGATACATGGATATCAGTGATTACAGGGTGAGGGTCCTTAGTTTCCTTCAAATGCTCAAAATAGTTTAATCTAAAAAAAAAAAACCCACTTCTCTAGGAGTTTATTATGTAAAACAAATCAATTCTGATATTGTTAATAGTATAAACAGATAAATTACAAAACAATGTGTTAAAATATCAGACTTTCATTCTCAGGTTACTGAATGGAGAGGGGTGTGAGATCAGTGGTTGCCAGAGAGTAGGGGGAGGGAGGCATGAATTAGCAGAGCACAGAGGATTTTTAGAGCAGTGACACTGCTCTGTACGATACTCTAATGGTAGATACACGTCATTATACATTCACCAAAACCTACAGAATGTATAACACAAACAGTGAACCTCAATATAAACTATGGATTTTAGTTATTAATATGTATCAACTATGGTTCATCAATTGCAACAAGTGTAGCACAAAAATGCAAGATGTTAATAATAGAGGAAACTGTTGGAGTCAGGGAGGTTTACGGAAACTCTCTGTACTTTCCATTCAATTTTTCTATAAAGGTGCAATTGCTTTAAAAAATAAATCTATTAATTTAAAAAAGATATGATGCTGACCACTGTGAATAAAATTTATTGGAGCAGAGCTAGAGTGAAAGTAGAGGTCCAAATAGGAGACTTCTACAATCATCAAGGCAAGAGATTATGGTACATTGGACTGGGGTAGATTCAATAAAAAGGTTAGAATCAAAATGTATTTGGGGATTGGTGTGAGAATTGGTGATGATTTGAATATGAGTAAAGAGGGAGGGGGAAGTATCAATAAATAAATGACATAAAATTTTGACTGTATAATGGAAAACAGGCAAAATTGCAAAACACAGATTTGAGGAATGGATACTTTCTGAAGCCACCAGGGTAAGTCTGTGGCAGCAAGGGATTTATTAAAGGTAGCTAGAAGATTCAACAATAAAATAAGGTAAGGGAGTAATATCTTACATCTTAGAATCATTTTGATATTCCCATCCTGTCTTAGTCAACTCAGGCTGCTAAAACAGAATACCATAAACTGGGTGGCTTAAATAACAGACATTTACTTCTCAAAGTTGTGGAGGCTAAGAAGTCCAAGATCAAGGTGCTGGCAGGTTTGGTTCCTGGTGAGAGCCCTCTTTCTGGCTTGTAGGAAGCTGCCTTCTTGATGATGTCTCACATGGCAGAGAGAGAGAGAGCTCCAGTCTCTCTTCCTCTTAGAAGGACAGTCATCCATCATAATAGCCCCACCCTTATGAACTCATCTAACCTAATTACTTTCCAAAGGCCCCACCTCCAAATACCATCACATTCAGGGCTAGGGCCTCAACGTACGAATTTAGAGGGGATACAAACATTCAGGCTATGACACACCTCTAGCCCTAAGCCAGAATTGCGTTATTTTATAACATAAATTTAACTCCATACAACTTAAGTCCAAGATTATACATGCAAAACAATACTTGAGATTTCAAAGCAATTAGTTATTTTAAATAATTTAAATATTTAGCATTTTGAAATAAAACTTCCTTCTCAAAGGAAGCCCAATGTCAATAGATGCTGTTTACAATATTTTTAAGTTCACTCTGCCCCTTTCTCTCCTCGGCAAAAAGAGCTAATTCCCTAAGCAAGGGCACATGCATCTAAAACGAGTTTTATTCTCTAATTTCCATCCATGTAATCTGAAAACTAGCAGCTAGAATGCCCCAGAAGGCTAAATTTACAATGTACCACCACAGGAAAGAATAAAGCAACCAGGATCAAAGTAAGTTTGGACTTCATAGTCTGTAGTCAACACCTTAAATTTCATTTGGAATCAGAGCAGATCACGGAACACTGATGTAATATCCAATGGAAACATTTTCAGTTTGATTACGTGTAATATGATGCATTTCTCATGTGGGAGGGTTTCATTAAAATAGCATCATATCCACAAAACTTCTGAATAGATCACCTCTGGAGGGAGTAGTCCAAAATGATCATCTTATTAAAATATAATTCCTGCTTTGGTTGCTTTTTCTTGTCTTCTTTAAAGTTCCAAATTATGATGTGTGTCTCCAGGGGAACATAGATTATCTGAGACCTAACAGAGTAATGTTACAGAGGGCCAGGAGTCTATTTTCCATGCTTCTTCAATATATATTCCCTTCACCCACCACCCGTCCACTCTACCCCTGGGGCATTAGCCTCTGAGTTAGAGTTGAGAAGAACATTCTAGATTTTAGGTCCAGCCCAGCCTCATTCACTTTGTCAGCTTTGTTTTTTTTAATCTTCTTTCTGTCACAGTGCCTCAGAGAGTTCTGTACCTGAATGTCATGACCTGTCATGACCTAAGCTTGTGTTCACTGAAAGGAGCTTAGGAGAAAATGAGCTGGGAGAAAGAGATGTGACCAGAGGACAGACAGAAAGAAAGAAAGACTTTAAGAAAAAAAAAGTGGAAGAAGAGGAGGATGAATATCCAGGAGTTTCCCTCAACCTCTCATTTTCCCAAAATTACCTACATTGCTTGAGAGCTGTTCTTGATCTCCTCGCATTTAACATTCCCAGGATCATGCTGATTTTCAGGCAGAACACAGGGTAAAGTTAAGCTGTGAGAGGTCATTCATCTCCTCCACAAGAGAAGAGAAGAAATATGCAGTTGTCCCCTCATTCTCAGAGTGACCCATTATGAATGATGATTTTTTATGTCAAACTGGAATTTTTTTCGTTCTTTCTTGTATAAATGTATGAGGGCTGTTCCACACTAAGACGGGTCACCAAGGTAGCTTATAGATTTTCCTTCCCTTGAGACCTTTAAAAGAAGATAAATATCAAACTGTCTTTGAAGGATAGCATGGAGTTCTTACCACAGGTTGAGGAATGAATTTAAAAACCTTTTGCTGTCCTTAGCGCCTTATGAGAAAGGGGGGAAAGAATGAAACATTAGCTATACTTACAATATAAAACAATTCCTTCTACACACTATTTCCAATATGCCAATTGTTCTTTTTTAAATGTAACTCTCTGCCACCCTGACATTAAACATCAAAGTAGCACCAACTCTGTCCAGTTGTGCTACAAAATTAATTGTCTACTATGAAGAATACCAATGCAGTATAATGAGCCACAAAAGACCCATATCAACACTAAATTAGAAGGCATAACTGCTTTTCACAATTCACTTATATCCAAGTCTGTACCGTCCAGAAATTACTGCAGGGTGACTGGAATGTTCATTAAAAGTACTAGGATATCTGATGTCTTCTGAGTAGACATAGAATCTAAGGGAAAGATAAATTCATCTCTTTAAAACTCCAAGTATTAAGAACTGATTAATCTTAAAATAGCAAAAGGTAGGCCAATGCCTCGCATATAGTAACTGAATGCTAAATAAATGGACTAGAGCTAAAATATTTGTTTCTTCTCTCCTTCTGGTTTTTGTGAGATGACTAGGTACTGCCCCTCACAATATGCATAGACCTTTCTCTCCTTCAGGTATGAAAAATACGGATTACTATCTTTGTTTTCTTTTTTATTCAAAGTATAATTACCTATGTCTAGAATCCTATTGGCTTATTTTGTACAGCTGAGGTTTATGTTGTCTTTTGTTAATTCTTCAGATGGGTACGAATCTTAGCAGATCTTCCCAATCATTACTGAAATACATTTTTAAGAGTTCAGCAACAGCATTAATTTTCTTCTCTAAATTGACCACCTTCTTGATCTTAACTAGAAACTGCGAGGTTGGAGAATGAGCCCGATTAGCCCCAGACCTCAATGATAATTTCTAACATTCATAAATAAGTCTACGGCATTCAATGATTGTCATTTTATCACTCCAAAAACTCTTTACAAAATTTTGCCTGTAATAAAAATCTGTAGAAGTATAAATAGAGATGCTGCTACTATTAGATAGCTAGGGCTAAAATCTAGATATCTGCCTAGATGAGCAAATTCCAAGAATCTGATTCCTACAGACTCAGCAATGTAAAAGACCATGTTACCACATCTTCCCTTAATTCAGTTCTTGTGGAGGATGGTCATCACAAAGAAAGGAAGATGGTGACTTTTAGGGGCCTCCTATTGTTCTAAGATCTTAAGGGTGAAAAAGATGAGGAATGCTGTGAGCTTTGGAGCATCTCTTAGTAGCTGACATCCTAAAACAACAACAAAAAATGTTTCCACTGACTTAACACCTCCTGTAAGATTTCACTTCAAAAGTTGATTTTATTTTGAAAAGCTAACATGAAATCACCAAAGAGATTATTTCTAAAGCAGTTCTTTCAGATATAGCCTTAAAACTAAATGTCTAACAATCATTTATTTTTATTTCTTCTCAGTTATAACAGGAGATACAGTTCTCAATTTCTTCTAAGGTTATCACAAAACACAAACTAAAGATATTATTTTGAAAAAAAAATTGATCTCATCTAATTGTCCAGCTAAGACCATGCAATGAAAATTTGTAATAACTGCTCTGTAAGAGGCATGTTGCTTATTCTTTCTGTCAATTAACCTATTAATGTTTAAGTTTAATTTTAGATTACTTGTTTTGTTTAGAAAGGGTTTGTTTCTTAAAATTTGCAAAAGAACAAATAATCCACTAGAATCAGCCTACAGATATGTTCCACAAAATTACATCATCTACAGTAGAAAATAATTTTAAGATCCAAATTAACAAATAGATAGGAACTTTGTGTTTTATATTTAGAAGACATTTCATAGCATTTTTGTCTTTCTTTCTCAAATTTTCCCAAAGCCTCTTGTTCTAAGAATTAACTTCCTTTCCCTAATCAAAAATCCATCTTTACAGATAGTATAAAACTTGGAATCTAGATTTCTCTAAAATGGTAATTTATGATTTAAAAAATCCTATATTCAGTTGTTTCAATAGTAGCAACCACAATTACATCCCCCTTTTAACACTGATTTACTCATTTGATCCTATTTAAGCTTTTGAAAAAACAACATAGTAACAACTTGTTCACTCAGAATAAATCAAGAAAAGTGAGCTTATACTCAGTTGAGCATACACTCATGTCATGACTAACGAAATGTTCTGGAAGCTTTGAATGTTTTCTGAAATGTTAAATATTTCATGGTTACAAAGATACACTTCTCTCAGTCACTTCTCATTCTAGGAATTGGGTTCGATCTTTTCTACAATACCTTTGCACCCCCTTATGGTCATCTTTGGATTTGCTTTATTGGGAGTAATTTATTTAAGGCTACTCAAAGGTTTCATCTTGTAAATTTGAATTTTTATTAGAATAATGACATTTACACACTTTACACCTTTAAATCTGTGATTTCATAATCCCAAATATTAATTGAAGCTCACACTTCTTCACACTGTTGAGAAAACAGAAGTATATGGAGTTGAGGTGCTAGGATAATAATTAGGAAACACTCCATACTTTCCAATTCTGTCTAACACATTAAGCTGATAAGAATTTAAGATTCTGCCTCCTCGGGACAAAACAATTCAACAGTAAGGCCATCATTAGGTATCACAGTTCTTATTTCCTGATACTGACATTATGAAATCAACTTAGAATCTGTTAGGGTCTGTTTATACAAAGCATGAAAATGACTTCTAACTTAGGACAATATCCTAAAAATAACAGCAGAAATGTGGCGTCCTTCATTAAGAAGTGGCAATAGCAAGACTAAACACACACACACACACACTTCATAGTTTAATTGACTCATATGTGTCTCAGAAACATTAAGGTCCTTTAAACCTAGAGATCTGAAAAAAAACTAGTGATCAACTGTTACCTTTCTATATTTAATTTGACACCCTCAATAAAAAGGACTACTTATTCCTTTCCTGACTTAAAATCTCCGTCTTCATATTTGTCATAGTTTCATGTTTATAAAACATTTAGGAAAAATGTGAAAAGTTTTAGTGATTAGCTTTATTTCTGAATTCGTGTTGCCGCCAGCGATAAGGATATCTGCTTTGTGGTGAAGAGAAACAACTATTCCAACTGTACATCTGGTAGAAGAACTACTGGGTAAAGTGTCTAAGAGAAGAATTGTTACCTTTCCATATTTTTTTTCTTTCCAGGGTGACTGCTACACATTTTAAGATATTTTTAACATGAAGAGAAGTATAATTTGAGCATTATATGATTTTAAATTCCTAACTTACATATATTCATATTTTTGTCATAAAAGTACTTCAGAACCCATACATATATCTATAAATCAATAACTTTGGTTTCAAAACATAACTACTGTTAATAAGGGCATAAAAGAGCACTAACCAAGATTGCAAGAAATCCCATAACTAAATAACATTTGCAGAGATGGAAAATACAATTTCAGCAATCTGAAGTCAGATATTATATAGGCTAATGCTCCAAATATTTAAAGCTTGTATCAATTCCCAGGTTACAAATGAAATTTAAAAATAAAACTTTGGGTGGTCCATCTGAAAAATGTAATTATCTCTCAGAGTAGATAACAGCACTTACAAAAAGATTACCAAAGCCCGCAAGGTATCAATCCATAGGTTTCCTATATGTAATTCAATCAGTGTGGCAGATGTGCTGACAGCAACTATATACTTCAGAAAATTAAGGCTTTTGTCAGCTCCCAAAATATTCTTTATTTACAATTATACTTTGAAAGAATCTAAAATCCTGGAAGTCATCTCTCTTACAATGCAATCATACATATTGTTTAAAACACCTTGTTCGTAGTACATAAACACTGAAAAATCTGATATGAAGTTGCCAAATGAACACTACCAACAGCTTCTGTTGTATGCACTCTTTCACAATAACAATCATTGACAACTGGAGTCTACTTTATAAGTATGTGCATCTTTTAAAAACCTGAATATGCTCTGTTAATCAGCATTGTAAAAACTTGTGTTCAAATGTACCCTGTCCTACAGAAGTCTCATGTGTCCTACAAAAGTCTGATCATTTAATTGCACACTCAAAGATATAAAGCAATTAAATACACTAGCACCAACAACCATTTAGGACACCAGCAACGGGGTTGTTTGAAAGCAGAGTAACCCAGGGGTCCTGAACTACTTAGCCTAAAATTCCAAATCCTTAAAAATCAGCCACAGGACACTACTTTTCATTTCTTCAGCGCTATAACTTTTCATATCTCAGTGATTATACATTTAGCTCCCTCCATCAGAAATAACTCCCTTCCTTACTGTAGTACATCATTATGTATTGGGACTTAGCATACGGTAATATAAATTACCTGTTTGAATGGCTATCTTTTCCAATAGACCACCGCATGACTTTCTTGAAGGCAGGAACTGAATTGATTCATTTTTATATCCCTAGTACCTGAAAACTAGTAGATGCTAAATAAACATGATGCTTCTGGAGTCTAAAACATCATTGTGGAGACCTGTGTTTTAATCCTAGGGTCAATCACTTAAATTTCCAGTTTCCTTATATGCAAATGAGGAATAAAACACCTTTCAGGATTGTTTGAAACTGAAATATAGCTATAAAGTGACTAACCCAGTGCCTGGAACATAGAAACCACTGTTGCACGTGCTCAATAACTGTTAGTTGAATTGATCTTTCCCTATAGCTCTTTCCATTTATATATTAACTCAAAATCTTTTCAGAGTTCTCAAAATTTAAACCACTATCTTGTTCCTCCTTATTCTTTCTCATATACCATAATTTAAACATAATGATGGCTACAAAAATAAAGAATTTTACTGTGCATTCAGGCAATTTAGGTATTTTTGGGGCGGTAAGTTCAATTTTTTTACAGAAATAAAATCTCCTAAGAACTGAGAACTGAAGTTCAGGCCATTTGCCTTTATTTTCTATTTCTCACAAAAGGGAGAAAAATGCTTCAAGATTTATAAGACTAAGAATAATGGATATGCATAATTTTGCCTTAACATACATTTCAAACTCAGTTTAAACTCAGTGAAAGACCAAGAACATAGACTTAATTATGCAGGAAAAAAAAGATGCTTTAACTGCAGTGCACATTCAATAGACAAAAATCCAAAGAAAGCAGTCCTGCCTGAAACGTTTACAAATCAATTCATTATATTGATTTGGAATGAGTTGTGCTGTAATTTAAAACATAGATTACCACAGGCCAAACTTGATAAAGTTCTATTTTTAAGGCACTTTCACTAGGCTATGCACTTGACCGGAGAATTTTCAAGAAACAGTGATTTGCCTAACCTTAAAAAAAAAGATACACAAATACTGGGTTTTAAAAGGGGTAATAAGAATTGAATCATAATTAAACTTCAAAAGTACAAAAAATTGTGGTTGACAACTAATAACTTCAATAAATCATTGATATTTTATTGAGAATAGATAATGTGTTTCTATTTCAAAATGATTTATCCCACACACAATGTACAGAATGTTTTCATCTCATTTCCTAGTTTTAACGTAATCTTGGGAGAAAAATTTAAAGTTTGGTTCTGTTTATTTTTCATGGAAAGAAACTGGTCCTTGGGGATCCAGCGATTATACCTAAGAGTCCTTTTGTCCTACTCAAATCTCCTGATGACTTACTGCTTTATCTTAACGCAATTTAAATATTTTGTCATTTTTTTTTACTTAGTCTTAAAATGTAGGGATAATAATAGCTGTCACTACATAGGATATTTCTCAAAAAGCACTGAAACTAGAGTTCAGAAAGACTCGTCTAATTATAATTACACACCAAGCAAATGGGGTCATGAAGTCAACTATTCAGTCAATTAAGTGGCTAAAATATGTGCTTCTTGGAGGAGACGGAATATTTGCTAAAATCATTTTCTTCAAAATAAAATATAGGACCTAGTGAATGACAGTCCCCCACCACCCCAGCAAAAAGAAATGCAGGAGTCTAGAGAATGTAAGTAAATAAAATAATTTGCAACTGAGTTGCTCCTAAGTCTGCCTGAGAAGCAGGAACCAATGTAACAAGATCTTTCCCTACCACTAAAGTCTCCTTCAATGAATCTCGTGGGCCTCAGTTTCTTCATCTGAGCAATGACTCCATTAAACTACATGATTTCTCAATTCTATTGTAATTTTAAGTGTTCTGAGTTCTTAATAAGTTAAATTATATTAATAACAGAAATAAATTAATCAGCTGTTGGCTAACGCCTAGATGACACATGAACACATAAACATACGAATGTTTAAATAAGCAATATGTAAGTTATTCAAATACACACATAGATCTATTAAAATCCAAGAAGCATTAAACAGTTTTTGATACATCATCCTCAAGGCTTCATTGTTTCTAGTAAAATGACACAAAAATTGTGAAAAACCAAATAGAATACCACAATGAAAACAAAAAATTATTTTTTAGATTCCTTTTCTTTAAAATGAAAGAAGAGAAAAGCAACAAAATTATGGTCTATGAAACAAATTATAACTAAAAAGGATATTTTAAATTATTTCCACAAATGCCCAGAGCAATTTAGGCTTTCTAAAATTTGCTACCCTGTTGAACCAGAGTATTTTAGCTTTATAAAAGCTTTCCTGAAGTTAGCCACAGAATTTCAAACTAACCACCTTTTCATCAAGAGAAATAAACGATGTTGCTGTGACATCTTTCCTTCAAATTTTAACAGGATTCAAATTACCTAATCTTTCTACTGTAAGTGTTGACTTTCTTTCTTGTTATAGAATAAGCAAAAACAAGCTGGCTTTTCCCAGTTACTTGGTCCCACAATTAAAACCAAATTCAATCTCTAAACCAGTATTTTTAAATACATTTACTTACAATTTTCAACTGATTCCTAAAATAATTCTTGAAATAAAATTAATTGGCAATAAATATAGGTTTCTATTTAAAGGTTCCTTACTAATTGTATTACTCATGTAGATTTGAAAGATACAGTCCCTATCCAAGCTGATTGCATACCAAAAGTCACAACCTTTGCTAGCACTGCCACCTGCTGTTTACTCTAAATCATTTTTCAGCATATAGAAATAAAAGTAAAAATAAATAGAATAGCATGAGCAAATTGGTCTAGAAAACAAGCATCAACACAGATTTTAAAGACAATTTGTACACAAGCCACTGATAATGTTTTTTTCTGGCAACAGGTAAAGTTATATCCATATCGTAGTACAGCCTCTTACTATAAAAGAGGAGCACAATAGGTGACTGAAAAGGCCCCTGAGCCTTTTTGGTTATTCATATTTGATTGAGGTATATTTTTTACAAGAGCATTATTTAGATGAAATAAAGGGGGGGGGAAGGAACACCAAAAAAAAGTGAAAGTGATCAGGTTCTTCCAGGAGGAATTAAGTGATTTCCTTTTTAATTGAGTAAACCATGTCTAATAAATGAAGGAAGACATCAACAAACATGTAAGGAGATGTAAGCAACTGTGGCAAAAATTGGTGAATCCAGTTGAAGGTTATATGGGAAATAATTTTTCTATCCTTTCTACCTTTCTTAGGTTTACAAACTTTCTAAATAAAAATTTGGAGAAAAAAATATATGCACTGACATTTAATCTGCTTTACCAGTGCAACCAAACTTCACAGAATTTAAGAGAACATTGAAATTATAGAAGACAAATTTAATATGCATTTTAAAGTCTTTAAAGAAAGGTTGAAATGCTTTTTTTAAAGAATATTGAGGCTTTCTTTTTTCTCCCCATTCTAGAGAAGCATGATAGACAGTGGCCGTGGGTCTTATGGGAGACAGCTAGTCATGTAGTTGGAGCACTGACCTCACACTGCCTCTCAGGTAAGGCAGGAACAAAGTGTATAAAAGAATATGAATACACCCAATACTTTTTTCTTTTACAATTTAACAGCTTCAAAACTGACCTGTTAGTTGCCTTGAAAGCTTTATCAGTGTGCTTCCATTTCTCTGTCCATCAGACAGTAAAAAAATCAAAACTGAGAACTTCTTTAAAACATATTCATAAGGATTTTATTATTAAAAAGAAAAAAATCATTTTAAAGCTGCTTATTTTTTACCAAGAAATCTAACATTTGCATAACAGACAGCTTTTGCGTTGTCTGTCCAACCCTCTTTCTGTGGTTTCCCTTCCCACCTCCCCTACCCACAGAGATATCAATTCCATGACCCCAGCCGGTCAGAGCCTACTGGCAGGACTTCTCTCCACTGGGAGTCCAGAATTGAGATTCAGAAAGGATAGCCCAGTTTCTGATGTTTTTTGAAGTGGCAACACGTATGCTCAAGAGCTATGGGGCTGCCATTGAGTACAAAATGCATGGAAAAACAAGAGAATTGCCCATATACAAAGAGAAAATAAGGAAAGACATGTACAGAAAAAGAGAAGAAAACACAGAAAGAGAGAGATGGAGTAATGCCTGTCAGCTTTCCAGTCCCACAGGAGCCCAGCAGCACTTCCCGCCCAAGGGCTCCATGACAGCCTCATATTTTCATATAGTCCCCTTCCCTCATTGCACTCACACTAGTTTGCTGTGAGATGGTTTCTTAAAGTCTAAAGCCTTGACTCCAACAATATGTTGGCACAGAAGATGCAAGGAAATTTTTGATACAACAACAACAACAACAAAATTAGAACCCCAGCCCACATTAGAAAAAATCTGAAAGATGTAGATATTGCTCATGAAATACAATTTTAGAGCTAAGCATCCTCCACAGAAAACTGCAATATTTATCTTGAGCAGAGTTCACACCTAGGAATTATGATGGCACCTGTGATAAATTGTTTCATTTCTTCAAAATATTCACTCCTCCTCCTTATCTTCCTCTCTAGTGACTCTAGGAAAGAAACATATTTCCTACCACACAATTTCAGGCTTGGCCACACGACTTGCTTTGGCCAATCCAAAGTAAGCCCAAGTGACTTAGGCTATTGCCAAGCAGGAACTTGAATGCCATCTTGCAGTTTCACAGAGGCTTTCCTTTCTCTCTGACCACATAAGAAAGAACAGCAAAGTGAGGTGCTACAATAATGTGAGGATGCATTACATTTCAACCTGCAATAGACTTGTAACATGAACAAAAAATAAACCTATATTGTTATAAGTCACTGAAATTTAAGAGTTGGTTGGTACCACGATATAACCTGGCAAAAGCTGACTGGTACAGATCTCAAATAGATTCTCATTATAAATAAAGCCAATGGCGAAGAAAGTAAATATTTAATTCTCAAGTTTGTTTATATGGCTAATTAGCTTCTATTTCAAATAAGTTCTTCTAGTTTTCAAGCTATCCCACTGTTGATGATTTTAAGGATCTTTATACATTTTACTTACCAAAGGATGGATTTACTACTTTCTTCATGTTTCTAAGAATTGGGAACAGATTTATCTAAAAGACATATTTCCTCTTAAAATATATTTCAAAGATATTCTAATTTTAGCATCTGTACTTTACTAAAAACTGAATATAATAAGACTTCTCAAAACAATATATCAATTGAGAAAAACTTCTTAGGAAATTTTATATTCTACTTCTATATTATGAAAACAACCTCATATCAAGGGTTTTCATTCTTCCAAATAGTACAAACCAAAATCAGTTGTTAACACCACTCCTATTTTCTTGATCATTTTATACACCAATGGCCTTAAGTCTTATGTGATCCAGATATTAAGTTTGTTTTTGTTTCAAGTATCTTTTTCCGAAAACTATATGTCAGAATTTAATAGAGAGTTTTGAAAACTGGAAATAGTTATCAAAAAAATATAAGATTAAATATGAGGCTAATTCTATACATTCTGCCACTAAGATTAGCTGTGTGACCTTAGGGAAGTTGTTCAATCTCTCTAAGCCACAAGAGAGGCTTAAAAAAAATGAGGATAATAATCTATGCCTACTGCATAGAGTAGAAACCAAATAATGATATAATGCCACCCCTAACCTAAAAAAAAGGGCCACATGGTCACAATAGAAGAAGCAAAATAGATGATTACATGTAGTTTCCACAAACCTTAGTATGAAGATTAAATTGTTGAAGAATCCTGTAATGTTGGAGATTACTTCTTCTCCACTAACCCCATCATTAGAACCACAATAAATTGTATTAATGAGAGAATTTTCTCATGCAATTCACTTTTTTATTCTAAGTGGTCATTTGATAAAGTCTCCATTTAAGAACAAAAATAGTTTAATGGCTTTAACAACAAAGATATTAAGAAATAACCCCAACGTGTTTTAAATCACATATGCCAATATTTTTACATGTATTCACTCAATTAATCCTTTAATTCCATGAGGAAGTTCTATTAGTTCTATTCTATTAGTCCACTATTCAGATAAGAAAACTGAGGCACAGATCAATAACTGGCCCAAAGTCACACAGCTCTGAAGTAGCAGTCAGGTTTTGAACACAGGAAGGCAGTATTAAAATTCCATGTCAACCAAATGTTATCATATTGATATGAGTGAAGCAAAAAGAATTTGGGGAATAAATTAAATGTAGCTGTGCCAAGAAAATAATAAACTACTATTTCATTAGTACGTATTAAGTATGTCTTTTAAATAATCCCATTCACTTGAATTACTGAAGTTTCATATTGGTAGAAATCATGTAAATACATCAACTAATATAGATGTTGTTTATCTAAATCCATTACTTCCAATGCTACAATTTATTTATTTCATTGTTATTGATGAGTCAACTTTGAGAAGTTCATTTTTGTTCCAATAACAGGGCTGAGAAATTTTAATCTGTGAGCTAGGTTATGCCCTTGGTAATGAAAAGGTAAAGTTGGCAAACCTAAGATCAGGAACAAATAAATGTATAGTAACTGTAACACTACAAATAACAGCTATAACATCTAGAACAGATCTTAGATACAGCGCAGTACTCCACAAGAAGACACCCCAAATTGTATATCTAGCAGGTACCTATCATATCTTTGTAAGAATGAATATGTAAAGATAACAATGTGAACAAAAAAAACAGGTCCATGGAACAACCTGTGTAAATGTATAACAACTCTCTGCAAATACTTAGTGAAAGAAACACATCTTAGATTGAGATTTGAATGCTAATGACAATTTATTGGAAGCTATTACTTTTATAAAGATAGGCCATTTAAAAAGAGAAATTTCAACCTTTGATTTGAGAAATCATTCAACAGTTGGAAAAAATGTTTTTCCAAATTTGAATTATATTCAAAACCTTCAAGAAAGAATCACAAGATTCGATTAATAACTTAAATTTGACATATTCAAATAACTCAGAGCTTTTAAATTTAAAGGAATAAAAAAGAAAATATCCTAATCCCAATATCAAAGAAAGGTGACAAAAATCTATTACTTCTAGGAGAAAAGAGTCAACTGTTTCCAAGGAGACTATCCTTAGAAGAACTAATTTGCTTAAAATGAGCCCGGATTTTATGATTGGTCCATTACAAAAAAAGGAGACCTTATGCATTTTATTCCAATTTTTCAAATGAGAAAATTCAGACAGAGTAAATATAAAAGAAGAGCCTCCATATTTTTACATTTAAATTTGCTCAAAGACAAGTCATCAACAAAACAGAAATTTGGTTATATCAGTGTGTCACAGAATAACGATTACTACAGTGAGTCAAATGGATAAATATCAGTTTCTGTAAATTCTCAAAACAACTTTCCTAGGCACCGTAAACTACATAAAGCTAAAACAATTGAGAAATTACTACATTTTAGCTTTTAAGAGGCTTGGTGAGGATCTTTTTTTTTCCCCCTGCCAGAATATATCTGTTGCTTTTCTAACAATATCAATAAGCCCAAGAGGGCACTCTACGCACATTTCCAAGTTTTAATAATAGCCAAAGTATTAAATAACTAATCCAGTATAATGCACTATTCCAAAAGAGAGTGTTTGGCCAATACACCTCTTCAGAGAGATACTGTAATTGCTTCACTCCACTTTCACTGAACAATCTATAATGAAAGTTGCTTTTTAGGCTTAACCTAGAGCTGTGCCCTGTGGGAAATGATGGGTCTTTGTAAAATGTGTTACAGTTTACTAATAAGGATGCAGAAGAAGCACAACTGATGAACCAGCAAATCTGCTCTGACTTATTTGGTCTTTGCTGAATGAATTTGAATATCATCAAAATACATTATCCTTATCCATAACCTGCTTCCTATGATTCGCTCTATCCTCACACTCATTTCAAAAGAAACTTTAAGCACTTCAATATTTTATATACCTCTACTGGTACTATGGCATTACATAAAAGAATATTTTTTTCTAAAGGACAGAAATGAAGCTTTCAGTAGGAAAAGGTTACCAGGTGACTATTTAAGACCTAGAGAAAAACAGAGAACATTTACATAGCAATATTTATATTTGATAGTGATATATAATAAACAGAATTTCTCATCTAAAAATAATGCAAAATTACCTTCTCTTAATATTTACCATTGACCATAAGGGAGCCATGGAGATGTGGATTAAAATCTCCTCTACCAGTAACAGACTGTTTTATCTTGAACACAGCTGCTAATTCCTCCCTCCTGTCCTCTCTCTCTCTTTCTCACTCCCTCCCTCCCTTCCTCCCTTCCTTCCTGATTCATTCATGAATTCATTTAACTTCTATTGAGGGCATAACACATGTTAGACATTATGGTTGCCTCTAAGGATGCAAAGATGAACAAGATAGTTGTTCCCCAAAGGAGCTCCTAATCTTTCGAGCAACAGGAAAAAAAATAAATATCTATACTATAAAATAGAATGAGAAAAGTTTATCTGAGTGCTCTGGAAGCAGAAAAGGGATATAATTTGATTTCCCTGAGATGGTGACATATGAACATAGTTTTGAAAATCAAGTAGGAATAACTCAAGAAGAGGCTGCCTGGCTGAGGGGGTGGAATGAGGTAGGTACTTCTAATAGAAGAAATAGGAGTTAACATGCCACAGCTCCTTAAGTACTTAGTTATGGGTCTAGGGTAGGTAGCAAATAGGGGGGTGATAGAGTTCTTCAGAGTGTATACACCAAAGGCTGCATAAGACAAATACAAGAATACGGGAAGAAAATATTAGAACTTCTTTTACAATTATACTTACTACCTCCTTTTTTCAAAATTATATTTTTATACATATTATATAATATACATAATATTTTAGTATTTTAAACCCTGTACATGTGTATAATTTATAAATAAATATATACTGAATATACGTCCTCCAAAATTTTTAATTAATAGTATTGCCATTAAAAAAAGAGAAAGAACCTCATATTCTATATTATCCTGAAGGTGATGCACAATAATAAAGAATTTTAAGCAAACGAAGAACAATGGATTTTAAAAGATCACTCTGGCTATATGCTAGGAGGTAAATTAGAAGATGAGATCTGAGACAAGTAAAGCAGTTATGAAGCCACTGTAGTAATCCCAGCGAGAAGGTCTTAAACAATAATGGCGGCACAGTGGGAATCTAAGGAGGAGGTAGAGGCTGCTTGTAAGGAAAAAAGATTATAAACTATAAATCAGTTTGACTTACATCATTTATTACATTTTGGTCCTACACAATTTCACAAAGATAATTTATACATCCTTCCAAAAATAGGCTTACAAATCAAGTTATAATGTACAATTATCCTCTTTGAGATCATTAAAACTCAAAGATGAAATTATAATCTGATTTCATAACTAGGACCAACATTTGAAAAGCAATATAATCACTCTCCCAGCTATAATCACTCTAGTTTCTCCCAGGTAAGCTAAATTAAAATCTTGATCACGGAAGATGGGAGAGAGGGAAGGGCGGAGGGAGGAGGCAAAGGTGAAGGTGAAAGGTACCGGCTGATAAACGAAGATGCCAAGATCAGTATGTGGTTATCCCATGCCATTACACTGGTGATGGAACAGACAGTATCGTGTTTCTGTTTTACCAGATTCGGTGGGCCAGAGACTTCTAAATAAATCTGCATCTTAATATAGTACAGATTTCCTTTGCTAAGAAAACTGGAAACCAAGCAAAGGAGAATGAATGGTGAGATACAACTTAGGTAAGTTATGTTTCACCTATTGGAGTTTAAACAGTTGGATTTAACCAAATTAGATATATTTTGCACAATGGACCTTCATGAAGTTTAAACTCTGGAAAAGGAAGATTTGATAATAAAAGTTGATTAGTACCTTCAAGTACTATTCTCCATCAATATTTTAAGAACTCCTTATTTATTTTTGAATGAATGAATGAATTCTGTTCAAATTTTATTTCAGATCAAAGTGCCTGGTCCTACATAAGTATCACATTGATGGTCCTGTTGCCAGGAAAGTTCCCCATGATTTAAATTGGAAACGTTTTCACCCAGAGCAGATAACTTTTTAACTATAACAAAATGGAATATTATATGAGATATCCCTAGTGGCATTCTGTAATAGTTCCTTATCATGGCTTTCTAAGTATTTCACATGGCCTTCAGTGGCATAGCTCCTCAGTTAAATTACTCTAGCTTTCCCACAATTCTGTCGGTCACATTTATATTGGACCTGGCTAGACAGTATAGTGGCAGTTAAATGGATTCTCAAGGATTTTTCACAAGAACTTGAAATATGTAAAGCATTTATAACATTAATGTTAAAAAATCATCACATATAATGCTGAAAATCAGTTTTTATCTTTGCAAATGTATAAATACTCTTTGGAATAAAAAGAGAGAGATGGAATATTCTTATAATTTTTCAAAACTCGAGAAATTTACTGGATTCAGATTGACAGTTCAGTTCAGAGAATAAAAACAAAATGCCATCCCACAGATTCAAAAAATGTTTATTAATCATCCTAAATTTCATTCCTCTTTTTAACGTATTCTGAGAATATTGTAGCAATCAGCATTATATTATTGTTGTAATGATAGCTTAGGAGGCAACAGAAATACTCTCTGGGATATTGAAATCAGACAAGTTGGGGACAGCTGACAGAGCACTGTTAGGGTACTTCATTTAGAAATAACAGCTAAGGTGCCCTCTAATCATAGTAAAGTCATCCCAGTGTTTCATTCTAAAAATTCCAGATTTACTTCTGAACTAACCCTATATGGGGCTCAAAAACAGAATATATTCACCTCCAACAGTAAATTAACTGACATGTGAGCACATAACATGTGGCTTTAAATATAGCACTAAATTACCCGTCCTCCATAGAGACAGAATGGACTCTGATTCATAGAACAGGTAACAAACCTAAGGCTCTCAATCACGGCTGAAAGAATGTATGTGCACTGCAGACATTCACTCTCTGCAGAAGGTCATCGCTTCACAGCCTGGGAAATAATCCCTGCCAGCTGACTTGCAAAGTGCCTGAGGCATCGCTCCTGAGAGGCATAACTCCTCTTCTTTCAAGGCTAGAGGTCACAGCCATGATCACAGCTCAGTCAAATTTAAAGGAAAAAGTATCTGGGGTCAAAAATATCCTAAGGAAAAATAGAAGACTAAGACTAAAAAGATACATTGTGCTCCTCTGGGCTTTAGCATGGTGATAGGAAAACCTGTTGCAGAATATTAAATCTAGACTTTTTTTTCATCTGATAGCTTCAAAATAACTAAACTAAAACTGAATACAGAATCTGACAGACGGCACGCTGCAGTTTTGAGGACATTTTTAAATGCTACAAATCCATTGAAATCCTCATCAGCCTAGACATTCTAAAAAAGAAAAAAAAAATCACCCTTAAGTGACTTAAACATGAAATGTGAGCAGCGGCTCAATGATTAAATTATTGCATCAATTAACTTGAGTATACAGAAAGAATGCTGCTCTTTCAAGCAATGTCTGTTCTGCCTCTGATCAGACAGACTCCTCCTCACACCATGTTTGCTGCTTCGTAAAACACAACCCGTACGGCAAAACGGGAGAGATGATTTGTAAATAAGAACAAACTGCTGTTTGGGAATTCTTTATAAAATACATAAACTAAATTGATGTTTGTTTGAAAAATACAGTCATTTCCATATACTTTCAAGAGTGAAAAACTCTGAAAATTGTTTTTGAAAATCCTAAGACAGATGAAATTACCATTAAACCCAACAAAAGTGGCTTGGTACCCATAAAAATCATAAATAAGTGCATTTAAAGATTAAAAGCATTTCTGGGTGTACACATCTCAAAGGGTAAATAAAGTGTTTTATTTTGGTCATCTCTGCCAACTGCTATTACATGGTCATTTTCAGTAATGGGAAATGTATTTGCAAAAGCAGAGTGAGCACAAGAGGCCTTGAATCAGACAATTTGGGGATTGCTAACAGAACACTGTCTGTACTCTGTCTACTAGGGCCCTTGAATATCAGGATTTTATGGTGTGTTTTACTGACATATCTGAAACTTAGTAGACTCTACTACCTTCTTAGAATCTGGAGTACTAACCTACTTTTATCTCTAAGTTTGTTCCTACTCTTTTAAAGGCACCAGGCTCTACCACGGCAAAAGGGAAAGGAAGAGCCCATGACAAACAAGAGTTTGTCCTTTCATTGTTCCCAGACCTTCAAAACTCAGTTCAGGGGTCACCTCCTCACTGTTTTCTGTGTGACTCAGAATATACTGTTATGGTGAATTAGCAATTTAGCCCCAAAATCTCAGAGGTTTACATCAAAATGTATCTAATGCAAAGTGGGCTCTGGTGACAAGAAAAAGACCAAAAAGTTATTTCTCACTCATATAAAGTCCACTGCAAGTCTGGCAGCTCTCCACAGCAGCTCCCTCCCAAGGGCAAATGCCAGTCCTATCTCCTTGTAACTTGGTCATCTTAATAGACCATACCCAGATTGTAATAACACGGTAATTAAAAAAAGCATACCCAGATTGCCATAACAGGGTAATAAAGATCCGGAGGGCAATGTACCATCTCGTAACTGCCCTGGCCCAGAAGAGCACCACTTCTGTCCAGTGTGTCGGCTAGAACTAGTCACAAGACCATGCCCAACTGGAAAGAGCCTGGTCCATATCCCCTTCCCAGAAGATCTGGAAGGAGGGGAGAATAAGACACGGTTAAGCACTTTAAGCCTCCACTATATCTTTTCTAAACCTGCCCCGTAGGTGTAGCTTGGGTACCCACGTGCTCTACACTTTGCTTTCACTCTATCATGGAACATATGATTGTTTACCATCTATTTTACTTCATTAGACAATAGCTCCTTGAAGGGAACAACCAGATATTATTTTCCTAAATTCTGTAAACACACAAATAAACATAACCCACAGAAGGTCAGATGCATGCCTGCTTATGTTATTTGAGAAGTTCTAATTATCAAAGTATGGTAGCAACATCAAAAATATATTTGACTAAATATGAAAACCGTCATTTATTTAACATCAGTAAATATTCACTGAATATTTTCTATAAGCCAATCAAAATTCCAGGTCTTGGGAAAACAGTAGTAAATGAGATAAACAAGGACCTTCTCATGTAGTATACATTCCAATAGGAAAATATAATAAATAAACATCAGAAACAAGAAATATCAAAAACAAGAATGCCAGAAATAAGAAAATATGAGTAGGAGAGCTACTGTAAACTGTGTGACCAGGGAAGCCCTCTAAAAAGGTGACATTTGAGTGACACATGAATGGCAAGAAGGAGCTTGCAACTAGAAAATCTAAGGGAAGAGTATTTTTAACGGAAGGAACAGTTAGTTCAAAGTCCAGAGCAAACTTGGTGTATTCAAGAACGCAGAATCTGTTTGATGTATGCAAATTAGAAACGCCCCATCTGCAGTTACATGTGAAATTATCTTAAATCAAGGACCTTATATAGAGTTCAAGCAAGATACCCTCACTTTTATTGAATCTACCTCCGAAGTGTGCAGAGTTAAAGCATACTTCCCAGCATACTTCATCATTATCAACACCAACTTTTAGTAAGTGCCTTACATGTAAAAGAAAAGCAGCTATTATTGTAGAAGATTTTTGTAAAATCAGACTCTCTTCACTTACGAAAATTACAATCTATTAGAGAAAAAAGCAAAAATATAAGAAATGTTAATTAATAAACAATTTAAAAGCAATGTGTAGCAACAATAAGATATGTCTCCAGTTAGTATAAGATTAATTACCAAGTAAAATTATCTACATAAACTTTTATTTATATATTGTCCACAGAATCAAGTTTCTATCTGGTTGAGGGAAAAATGACTGGATGGGTATTCACTAAATTTGCAGGACACCGTTGGCATATTTCTGCCTTAAGAAATATCTATGTTGTTATACACAACGTTCATGTGCAGGGCACCTAAAAAGGTAGAGAGTAACTTTCCAGAGTAGCTAAAACTAAAGAGTACAACAGGAAGTCCAGGAGGTCTTAGAGGGCTGGTAATAGTGAAGGATAAGCCATTTTGTAAAATGATGCTACGGATGAGCAGAGAAGAAACGGTGTTTTCAAATCTGAATTCCAAGTTATTCAACTCAAGGGCAATCAATCCAAATTCCATGCACTGATTTGCAATAACATTTGATTCTCATACACACGATAGAATATAGTGTGTTCTAGAATAAGTAGTAATAGGGATTTATTTATTTGATAATGGTTAATGATCTCCCAAGCTATGCAGTGGAGGCTAACTACTATATAATAGAGGTTATGAATTGAAAGGAAGAAAAAAACCCTTGTCTTAGTTAAGGTTTGCCCATAAGAAAATCTTGAGACAAGGATTCACATGCAATTGGTTATCTAGGAGAAAACAATGGCAGGGGAGGAGGAAATGAGCCAGGAAGGGAAGGCAGGCAATAGAAGGTTAATTATTAATCAAATGTCCCAGTAGACAAAAAGAAGCTAATCCCACTGGGGAAATATGGCAGCCAATCTAGAAGAGTGTACCAGTGTAGTGAAAGGGTGAGAAAGGCTTAGGTATTTATATACCAATTCATGCCAGTCATTAGCTGCTCCCAGGAATATTAATTGTCTGACACTGCTGGTCTGCTGAACAGGAGAGCAAAGGGGATCTGGTGACAAGAAAAAGGCCTCGGACAAAGAAATACAGTTGCTAGCAATTGGAAGAAGGGCCAGAATACACTGAAGTGGCAAGAACAATGGGATACTAGTGGTAAACTGATAATAATATGGACAGGAGTGATCTATAAGACCCAGTAGAAGAGGGACATGAGCTGGGCCTTGAGAAATGGGTAGTATTTGGTTAAGGGAAAGCATTTAAGTTAGGAAAAGTGGCATGAATATAAGTATTGAGGTAGGAAAGCATAAAAGATATCCTAGGTCAGTTATAAGCCAGTTTGGCTAGATCAGAGAGACAGTTTATATAAGATATTCTTGGGAAACTATAGCTAAAAATATATGTTGGGTCTATATTAAGGAAGGTATCTAATGCTAGGCTAAAGAGTTTTAACTTTTTCTTGTAGGATTGAGGAATCTTTAAGTTTCTAAATGGAAAAATAATAAAATGAAAACATTATGGTATTAATATCTATGTTGGCACCATTATTGTCCTTGGAATGTAATCTCCTATTGAATAGTCTCTGTATCTGTTCAATTTTCCTAGGAGAGGATTACATGCAGAGAAATATTCAGTAACCCATTAGCAATGAACACCCTGAGTACAAAGACCATGGTATCTAAATACCATTTCTTACTAAAAGGAACCAAGGCTCCTTGGTGAAAAGGCTGATTCCAGTTCTGTGCAGAATATTTACAAGATTTGTCTAAAATATTTTCTCATGCCATAAAGGAAGTAAACTATTAAACACTACAGTAGCTTGGTCAAAAGAACTCAGGAGCCCACTTGAGGGGGTTCCCACTGGCCAAAGAAGAAATAATTTAAGCAGCAAAATAATAAATATTATAAAAATATTTTTTAAATAATATCTTCAATGACACAAAATATATTAAAAATGTTAACATCCATGAACTCATAAATATACTTTAAACTTGAAGGATATCAGAGAACTAACTCATTATTCTAAAAACTAGGAAATAAAAGAGAAAAATCTGAAGCCGGCCCAGTGGCATAATGGTTAAGTTCACACTCTCCACTTCGGCAGCTGGGGGTTCACTGGTTTGGATCCTGGGTGCAGGCCTACATACCACTCATCAAGCCATGCTGTAGCAGCATCCCACATAGAGGAACTAGAAGGACTTGCAACTATGATATACAACTATGAACTGGGGCTTTGGGGAGGAAGAAAAAAAGAGAGGAAGATTGGCAACAGATGTTAGCTCAGGGCCAATCTTGCTCACCAAAAAAAAGTATACCTTAATTTAAAAAAAAAAACTGCACATTTATCCTACTCTTCATGTATAAACTGTACAGATAATTCTTTATTATAAAAGAATTTCTGTTAGTAAATGTAGAATGAATGATCAAATTAGAATATCACCATTTTGCAACTCTAAATGAAACAACAGACACAGACAATAATCATTAGTGGCTGCTAAAACTACTAGGTGAAAAGTTGATGGGAAAATTTATGATGTTTATCACAAACTTTACCAGGTTGACATTATCCGAACCCAATAACCAATTATTATATGACAAGAAGAGAGACAATCAGACAGTGTATACCTCAATGTAATACAATAGGTAATAAATAATAACACACATGAAGTCTTTTTTCCAAAAGAAAAAAAAAAGCAATTTGAATAATCCTGTAGATTTAACTACCAGTTTACAAGAAATACAGGGAAAGGACACCATAGGAATACAATTCCTACACAAAATTCAGCATGTGGAAAATTCTACAGAGCAAATGATCATTATTTTTTAACAAATAAATGGCACGAAAAATCAGAAAAGAACCTATAGAGTAAAAAACAAGAAATGTAATGCCGAGACTTTGTTTAGGTCCCAATCTGAGCAAATCAACTGTAAAACATAAAATAAAATTTATGAGACAATTAAATCTGATATTGAATGTCTCTTTTATGATATAACAGAATTATTGTTAAAATTTTAGTGGTACTAATGATATTGTAGTTGCATTCTTTTTAAAAGAAGTTTTATATTATATTATATTTATGTTTATATATTTTATAATATATTATATATATTATAAAACTTTTATATTACAGATGGGGCCGGCCCAGTAGCTCAGTGGTCAAGTTCGCACGTTCCACTTTTCAGCAGCCCAGGGTTCGCTGCTTCGGATCCCGGGTGCGGACGTGGCACTGCTTGGCAAAAGCCATGTTGTGGTAGGCATCCCACATACAGAGTAGAGGAAGATGGGCACGGATGTTAGCTTAGCTCAGGGCCGGTCTTCCTCAGCAAAAAGAGGAGAATTGGCAGTAGTTAGCTGAGGGCTAATCTTCCTTAAAAAAATAAAATAAAATAAACTTAAAACTTATATATTACAGATATATATTCATAATTCCTAAAAGCTTATTCTTAAATATTTATCAATAAAATAATATGGTGTCTGGAATTTACTTAAAAAAATCCAAAGGGCTGGGAGGAAGACTATATATTAATAATTGTTTATGCCAGATGATTAATATAGGAGTCTTCATTATACTAACCTATTTACTTTATGTTTGAATACACAGATTGGGTATTCCAAGTGAGTTAACTAAAATTTAGTATTTCTGACCTCCTGTCTGATCACTGAAATCATTAAAGACTGAAGGCAACTACTCACAGAAGGAAGCATGAGACAAAGCTAGAAAAAGCAGTTTTGAAAGCACAATGTCGAAGGGTATACACAACTTCACTGTGAGAAGCAGCAGCTTTCAACGCCTAAAATCTGGGCAGGAAGCAATGGTCAGCCTGAATAAACTCCTTAATTTTTGCTGATTGCCCAAGAGGCAGTTTAGTAAAAAAAAAAAAAATCTGGACATTAGAAGACTGACAACACCTTGCTTTGAAATCTCAGGCTCACATAACTTCTGCAGGTTTTGGAGCACGAGAGGGAAGGAAATGAAATAAAAAGACAACAGCCACAACACATGTGGGTACTAGCCTAGACTGCGCACTGTCCTGAGAGCTCTGCATGAATCATCCCCTTGAAACCTCACAACAATCCAGGGAGGTAGGGTGGGCTTGGTACATAGTTCCCCCTTATCTGCAGGGATACGTTCCAGATCCCCAGTGGACGCCTTAAATCTAGGATAGCACTGAACCCTATACATAAAATGTTTTTTCCTATACATACATACCTATGATAAAGTTTAATTTATAAATGAGGCACAGTAAGAGATTAATGACAACTAATAAGAAAATAAAACAATTACAACAGTATACTGTAATAAAAGTTACCACAGATGGTAGCAACCTCAGCATAAGATTTTTTTTCATTCCTTATTAAGTCCAGAACTTTAACCTCCAGGTGAGGTAAAGCTGAAAGTACTTTACAGCTTCTCTTTGGCATATCTGAAATGCCAGCATCACTACTCTTGTACTTTGGGGCCATTATTAAATGAAATAAGGGTTATTTGAACACAAGTACTGTGATACCCGGAAGTCGATCCGATGGCTGGAATAACCCACATGGCTACTAAGTAACTAACTAGGCAGGTAGTGTATGCAGCATGGAAATGCTGGATAAAAGGGATGATCCACATTCCCGGCCAGAAGGACAGCGTGAGACTTCATCACGGGCTGCCCAAAAGCCTGCAATTTTAAACTTATGAATTGTTTATTTCTGGAATTTTCCATTTAATATTTTTGGACTATGGACGACCACAGGTAACTGAAACCGTGGAAAGGAAACTGCAGATAAGGAAGACTACTTTACAAACTTTTGAAAGGACTACTGAATGAGGTAGGCATCAATACATGGTACCATTTTTCACACTAGAGATTGAGGTTCAGAAGCCAAAAACTTGTTTAAGATCACATACTGGAATGACTTGGTCCAGCCAATATTCCAGGTTTATTCAACATGAAAGAATGCTTAGAACACTCCATTGTATCGGACTTGACCTGAGAGAAAGTTGGGGGGCTGGGTGTGAAAAACTAGAAAACTTAAAACTGTTTCCAAAGACCTACAGTTTTCCATCTTCAGCACCACACTCTACACATCTCCATCTCACCCAGAAGGAAAACTAGCCCTCCACTCACCGCCAGCAAACCGGTCCTTCGTAGCAGGGACCTCCTGCCCGGGCTCCGAAGGTCTTCAACCCCAAGCCCCACCCCTTCTCCGGTCGCGCGCGCCCTGTGACCTTCAAACTACATCTCCCATAAAACCCTGCGAGGCCACCAGCCCTCTGCCGGAAGTCAGGAAGGCTTCATCCGGCGCCGGGAAGAGTGAGTGTGGGGCTTTCACAGTGCTTCGACTGCTTCGTGGTTTCCTCTGCTCGGGTCACTTTTGGGTTAGTAGCAGCAGCAGCGACTTGGTCGGCCTCAGGTGCCTGTCTGGGGCCGGTGACCAGTTGTCAGTGCTCTTTTGTCCCCGCGCTGTCCGGCCCTGCTGGGTGGTGTGGCGCAACCTCGCGCTCGGTGCAGGCGCGGGAGCGGTGGCCGAGGGGCCGAACTCCCGGGAGGGGTGGAGGGAGAAGCAGATCGTGCTGCTGGTGGCGTTTCCAGCCCTTTCTTTGAGATGAGGGAAAGGAAGTGCTACTTTGGTGTGGTCACCTTAAAAGGAGGACTCCTGTGCGGCCAGCCCGGTGGCTTAGCTAAGTTCGCGCGCTCGGCTTGCGTGGCCGTGGTTCAAGAGTTAGCATCCCGTGGGTGGCCGTGACGAGCCACGCTGTGGCGTCCCACATAGAAGATAGAGGAGGATTGGCACAGATGTTAGGTCAGGGACAATCTTCCTGGAGCAAAAAGAGGAAGATTGGCAACGGATGTTAGCTCAGGGCCAATCCTCCTTACCAGAAAAAATAAAAAAGGACTACCACAATAGTGGCAAGAAAACAAACTATCTCAAGGCACTTGAGCATTTCGAGGGACCGTGCATGGATGACGCTGATTGGTTAAATGGCCATCTTGTGCCAAGGAAGTGGATTCATTAAATAATAGTCCGTGACCTCAGTGACAGAGCCATTTGTGAGGTCTGCCCTGTCCCTCTTGAGCCACGGACAAGTCACGTGCCCCAGGTTACACATTGGTAAAAGTGGATACTGATTTGGTTAAAATCTAGTACCCTTTAAACCTAAGATTGTAAGGTCATTTAGACGTCTCGGAATAGTCCATACTCTTATTGGAAAGCAAGGGCAGCATTTAGCTAACTGAATCACCCCATCCCGCCTTCAAATCCTCACCTACGTGAGGACCTGTCAGTGAGAAATGAAAAAGTACATCAAGCAGTAGAGCTAGATTTAAGACTGCATATGCTTCTCTGGAATGAGTAATGATCTGTTTCCACATGGCTTTTCTGCTGAGAAAGCTAAGGGGAGAAGTGTAGGTTTTCCGCTTCCTTTCTCCTGAGAACACTGTATGCATAAGCATTGCACGGGGGCTACTGAATGGGACTGTATTTTTGGAGGACAGTTTTGCAGTCACCTGGAGTGGCCTTCCCCACTGGAGGGTGAGGAAGTGACCATGACTTCAGAACATGAGACAGTGAAATATTGCTTAAAGTAAGCCTAGCTGAAGACCCTGTATGATAAGATTTTGTGGAAAATAAATTTAAGGGAAAGGCCACTGGAAAGGGAGACCGTACATGAGTCAGTATACAGCAGTGCTACAAAAGTCCTGAAAAGTTGTAGCTTTTGTTCGTTATAATGTTTTTAAAGCCTTTAGAAATCTGAAGAGAGTAGTGAAGGTATGAAGAGAGGGCTGAGGTAAATTCTAGAATAAATCAAAAGAAATTAAAAAGTGTTTTCTAATATAGAAGTCACTCTTAACTAATTTAAGTTGTAAACCAATTTTCAGTATTAGATTTTATCCAAGTATTTCCTTTCCCGTGAGTGGTTTTCACCTATTTACAAGTAGCAGAAAGATACAAACAGAGAAAGTGAATAGATACAAATAAGAAAGTTAATCTCTTTCACCCACTTTTTCCCTAAATTTTGTTCATACTACTCCTGCTATAAAATTGATGAGCCAAATTGCAGTGTCAGAACCCTAGAGATAACAGCTGTCAAATATTATGGATTATAACCTTTCTTTCATTTTAGCCTAAATAGCTTATTACTTACAATGGTAAAAACCTTTAGAATTCCAAATCTTTTCTTAATAGCATTTCTTAGAAAAAAATTCATACCTTCAAAAAAGTACTTTGAGAAGTTCATAGACAACTGAAACATGAACCATTTCCACAAAAGAACAGCTCAGTTTGTGCCCTACCGCATTCAGTTCATGATTAGGCAACATTTATTAAGAGATATGGGACAATTATTTTCTGTATTTTTTTTCTTACTAAAACAACAGAGTGGCAACGCAGACAAAGAAAGTTAAGGGTTTAAAAACCTGTGATTCAAGAATAGATGAAGAGACCAGTAGAGCATTGTCCAATAATAGATCCAAAATATATAGTCATCTGATTTATGACAAGAATAATACCGCAGTGCAATGGGACACAAACTAATTTCAAGAATGGTACGAAATCATATGGATTGTCCAATGGGATAAAGATGTGTCTTGACCCCTGCTTCACATTGTGAACAAAAATCAATCCCAGATAGATTGCATAATTAGTTGTACAAGGTAAAGCAATCTATTGTTTTTATGTGAAACTTAGTTTTTGAATAATTAGCTATAAGATCATAATTTGCCTGAGGGCAGGGACCTGTTTCTGGTACCACAGGATCTAAGAGAATACTGCTTGTCATCTGCTAAAAACTTTTGCCTTCACTTCTTTGTGCCTTAACCCCTCTCATGTCTCTGGTCCATATGGAAGTCCTTCTGGTCTACCTCAAATACCCCTTCTTTGTAATGCCTTTTACCTAACTCCCTCTTCCAGGGATCCAGCCCTCCATCTGTATTACCAAAACTCTTTATACATTATTTTGTACATCCCCCATGTTGAATTATGTTTAAAATTCTCAACTGATAACAATTTTGAAATGTATGCTCTTATTACAATTGACTACTAATTGCCTTTCGAAGAGTATATTGCTTGAGAAACCATAACTGTTACTCTAATTATATCAGCACTCAGGTAATGTTCAGTCATTGATACAAAAAACAACCACAGTTGAGTTTTTTTGTATTTTCCTTTTTTAAGGAAGAATGTCTTCTATTAAAGGAAGTCCAAAGCAAGAAATAATTTCCCAATTTCACTGTTCAGCTGCAGAAGGAGATATTGCCAGGTTAACAGGAATACTAAGTCTTTCTCCATCTCTTCTCAATGAAACTTCTGAAAATGGCTGGACGGCTTTAATGTATGCTGCAAGGAATGGGCACCCACATGTTGTCCAATTTCTACTTGAGAAAGGGTAAATATTTTAGGCTGTACCACCTGAAGGGTTGTGTGGTTTAATTTCTGAATTACATATGTCCGTTTAAATTTTTCTTGTAGCTGTATTTATATCATAGGACTTATAAATAACTCATTGATCAGTTTGTTATATAAAAATGTAGCATAATTTCTAACTAAAAACTTTGAGTTATTTTTATTGAGGAATTAATCCTTCATACTCAATAGCAAAGCAAGTTTATGAGTTAGTCTAATATTTTTCTTCCAAATAGAAAATGTAAATCTACGCACTCTAACTACCAAGAATCTCCTGTAAGATTTTAATATCTTATAGAACATAAAACTTACTGGTTTTTTATTTTATAATTCTCCAGAAATTTTAAATATCCACTATCTCTAACTTTTCATCATTTGTGATTATTTTTTTAACCTACTCATTAGTAAATTATGTACTAAAAGAAAATAAATCGGGGCTGGCCCTGTGGCCGAGTGCTTAAGTTCCCGAGCTCTGCTTTAGCCTTTTGAATCCTGGGCGCCGACCTGGCACAGCTCATCAGGTCATGCTGAGGTGGTGTCCCACATAGCACAACCAGAGGCACTCACAACTAGAATACACAACTATGTACTGGGGGCTTTGGGGAGAAGAAGAAGAAAAAAAACAGATTGACAACAGTTTTTAGCTCAGGTGCCAATCTTTAAAGAAAATAAAAAAAGAAAAAAGAAATCTATGTAATCATTAAATAGAGGGGCTATAATGTGCATCTGGAAGTATTTTCTTATAATAAATACTGAAGAAAACGTTTTGTTTCCTATTTTATTTTTCCTTCCAACTGTAGGTGCGACAGATCCATTGTCAATAAATCAAGGCAGACTGCACTGGATATTGCTAAATTTTGGGGTTATAAGCATATAGCTAACTTACTAGCTAATGCTAAAGGTGGGAAGAGGCCTTGGTTCCTAACCAATGACGTGGAAGAATGTGAGAATTATTTTAGCAGGACGCTACTGGACCGCAAAAGTGAAAAAAGAAATAATTCTGACTGGCTACTAGCTAAAGAAAGCCATCCAGCCACAGTTTATATCCTTTTCTCGGATTTAAATCCCTTGGTCACTTTAGGTGGCAATAAAGAAAGTTCCCAGCAGCCGGAAGTCAGGCTTTGTCAGCTGAACTACACAGATATAAAGGATTATTTGGCTCAACCCGAGAACATCACCTTGATTTTCCTTGGAGTAGAACTTGAAATGAAGAAAGAGTTACTTAATTATGTTGGGGAAGTCCCAGGAGGAGAAGAAGATGGGTTGGTTGCCTGGTTTGCTCTAGCTATAGATCCTGTTGCTGCCGAAGAATTTAAGCAAAGAAATGAAAATTGCTATTTTCTTCATCCTCCAATGCCAGCTCTTCTGCAATTGAAAGAAAAAGAAGCTGGTAAGAAGTGAACACTGTTTACTTGCATTGATGATAATCTGGTTTTTGAAACTTGGTTGGAGTTAATATGTATCTGCAGTTTCTAGGAAGCACGCTTTTTCCAGTAAGCCATGAAATTAGGCTATCTTCATTAGAAACTTCCTTAAGTTCTCACCCTAGAAAACTAGTCTCCTGGGCAGTTACAGCAGTTTTAATCAGCCAAGATTAGTTTCCCCAGAATTAACCCTTATGCATGCTGATTTCATTTGATTCTTCGGTGAATAATCATTGAGTACCTGCTGTGTGCTGAGCTTGATGGCAAAGACCTTGACTGTTTTGTTTTCTGTTGCTGGTTAGTCATTTCATCTGGGGCCTTAAATGCCATGGTAAGAAATCAGGGGTTTTCTTCTAAATTCCATTTAAATGTTGTACCCTGACCTATTTTTTTTAAAAAAAATCAAAAACAAAAGCGCTCGCTCTGGCTGCTTTGTAGATCATGAATTGTAGGTAATTAAGTGTGGAAGTCAAGAGTCTTGTTAAGGGTTAAAGATTACGGTAAGAGATTGCAATGGCCTGGATTAGTGGGGTGGAGAGAAAGGGAGAGTTGGAGATGTTCTGGAGGTAGAACTGATAGGGCTTAATCAGTAGATTGAGACTGTTATAAGAGAGAAGATAGTAATTTGGACTCTGATCAGAATTAAACTGATAATAGTAGAAATGGAGAGAAGGGCGTACATTCAAGACATATTTTGGAGAGAAAATCGGCAGTACTTGGGTATGGGGTATATAAAACTAAAGGAAGAAATCAAGATGACTGCTAGGTTTGAGACTTTAGTAATTTGTTAGATAGTGATACTATTTCTTGATAAGATAATATGGGAAAATGGGTAAAACAAGAGAAGCAGGACAGACTTGAAGTAAATAAATCAAGATTTTAGTTTTGGGCATGTTAGAGAGGGATATTAGAATCTGGAACACAGAGAGGTCTGAACTGGAGATACCGTATGGGAGTCATCAACACAAAAGTGATATTTAAATCCCAGGAAACTGCTGAGATTACTTAGAGTTGAGAGCAAGCAAGAAAGGGAGCCTCACAATCATACCTGAATGCCCCTAAATTTAGAGATGAGGTAGAAGCGGAGGAGCTGTCAAAGGTGATGTTGACAGTGTGGCCATAAGGCAGGAGGAAAACAGGAGAGTGTGCTCATGGAAACCAAGAGAGCACAGTATTTCTTGGAGGTAGTGGCCCAATGTGTTGAATGCTGGTGAGAATTTGAGCAAGATGAAGACAAAGGTTCTTTTTAAAAGAATCTTTGGTTTTGGTAATATGAAGCTGTTGATGAATTGGACAAGAGGCGTGTCAGTGGAGTGGAAGGAACAGAAGCTGGGTTATGTAGATTGAAGGGTTAACAGGAGGTGAGGAAGGGATCTCTTGTCAGCGTCCACCTTCCCTTGGGTGATGCGGAGGCCCTTCCAGAGACTACTTAGACCTCCTCCCATAGACTGGGGTGGTGATTTTATTCTTCACATCTGTGAAGAAAACATCGCACTTTTTAAAAAAAATTTGTTTCTTTATAATTTTAAGATCGAAAGGATATCTTTTTTGTTTTTTTCACTAGAAAGGAAACAGGCTCTTTTACTCACTTGGTGTGTAACCTCACACTATTACTTAACCTCTCTGTGTCTGAGTTGTCTCCTCCCGAAAATGAGGATAATAATAGTACCTACATCATAGGGTTGCTCTAAACATTAAATAAGATAATGTATAGAAAGATCTTTGCGTGGTGCTCGTCACATAGTAAGGACTCAATAAATGTTAGCTTTTCTTATTGTAATGATACTCAAATAATGTAGATACCTTCCTGTAAATTACATATTACAAGGTAACACAGCAGGCAGATATTTAATGTTGCCTGTGGTTCACTGAATTTCAGTGTTAAATTTGTTTTTATTTATGGTTTATTAGTTTCATTTTTCCCAGTTTAAAACGTTGCTTTTGTTCTTATTGTTTATTATTATTTTGTTTATTTGGAAAATCTTTAAACCAAATAAAGTATTTTAGGGAGAGCAGGTTTGTCAGGCATTTGGAATGTAGCATTTCTAGTCTTGTTGCCTCAATTGGAATATTTCTGGTTAGGCCGTATTCGTTTTTGAAGTAGCAGAGTCAAGGCTCTAGCCAAAGTGTCTATATTCCAAGATTTATTCTGTTAGGCATTTTTTTCATAAACAAAGTTAACCGTGAATGTTGTATTTTTTTTTTTTTTAAAGATTGGCACCTGAGCTAACAACTCTGTTGCCAATCTTTTTTTTTTCTTTTTTTCCTGCTTTATCTCCCCAAAGCCCCCTGGTACATAGTTGTATATCTTAGTGGCAGATCCTTCTAGTTGTGGCATGTGGGACACCGCCTCAGCGTGGCCTGACGAGCGGTGCCATGTCTGCACCCAGGATTCAAACCAGCGAAACCCTGGGCCGCTGCAGCAGACCACGCAAACTTAACCACTCAGCCACGGGGCCAGGGTCCAAATACAGTATTTTTTTAATACTCGATTCAGTTTCTAGTTTTCAACAGGATATGGTCCATGGTGACTTGGCTTAGTCACCAAGGAAAACAGAGATGGGTTCCTACAGTTTCCTAGTAGTATTTCTTTTATAGTCCAAGTCTAAGTTAGGAACTCCCTTTGAAATGTATTTTTATAAAAGTCACTATTGTAAAGTCACCATACACTAGAACCTTGTATATCCAAAATTTAAAAATCATCTATAGTAAAAGCCTGACCCAATATAGTGTGTAAGATGGATGTTACTTATCTGTCTTATATGACAGTTATATTTAAAGTTAAATATAATTTTCATTTATCTGTAGAATTAAATATTTCACTTTAAAAGAAATATACACATCATAAAAATAGAAATACTAAATCCCTTCATGACACAGCGATTCAGAAAATACAGTGTATGTCTTATTATGACTTAAGAATATTTTACTTATGTATTAATTTGTTTACAATTTTTCACAGAATTAAAACTTTTTGTGCTTCTCTTAAAGGGGTTGTGGCTCAAGCGAGATCTGTTCTTGCCTGGCACAGTCGATATAAGTTCTGCCCAACCTGTGGAAGTGCAACTAAAATTCAAGAAGGTGGCTATAAAAGAGCATGCTTGAAAGAAAATTGCCCCAGCCTCCATGGCGTTCACAATACATCATATCCGAGAGTTGGTAAGCCTTTTCTTTCACAGTGAAATCTCAGCCATCTGAAATCTTAGGGAATAAGACATTCTGGAAAGACAAGATTTTGAGTTGCTGAAGGGTTTACCTTTTTTTTAAACCATGTTTAATTTAACCATTAAGACTGTAAGTATTAAAGTGTGACATACTTTCATGACTTTTAAGTAAAGGACATTGTACATAATTTGCCATTTCTTGACTCTGGGTTAATCAGTATGAATTTGATGTGTTGTGATACGTGATTTCAAAAGCCCACCAGTCTGGGTCCGCTTAGTGCACACTGAAAAAGTGCCCCAACAATTCAGTGCCTGTTTGAGGCATCAGCAAAGCAGTGCAGCCTGGAGCTGGCTTCTCATTACTGTAGGTGTCTGCCCATGCCTTCTTTCCTCCTTCTAATTGCTGCTTTGAGTCGGCTGTGGGTTTGGAAATCTGATAACCTAGCCCTTTAAAACTGTGTGAAAAAAAGAATACATAGATTCAGCAACACCTGAGGAGACCTCCTGGGAATATACTGCCCAGCTTAGTGACATGCTTTTTTGCTGCTCAGGAACCTTTTACATTTGATTCCTGGTTTTCAATCATGACATGGTGAGGAGAATTTGCTAGATTAGTGACTTCTAGAGAGATGAATTGTTATTTAATTTAAATTTTACTTATTTATTTATTTACTTTTTAAAGATTGGCACTTAAGCTAACATCTGTTGCCAATCTTCTTTTTTTTTCTTTCCTTTTTCTTCTCCCCAAAGTCCCCCAGTACATAGTTGTATATTCTAGTTGTAGGTCCTTCTGGTTGGGCTATGTGGGACGCTGCCTCAGCATGGCTTGATGAGCGGTACCACCTCCATGCCCAGGATCCAAACTGGCAAAACCCTAGGCCGCCGAGGTGGAGTGTGTGAATTTAACCATTCAGCCATGGGGCCAGCCTCTAAATTTTATTTTTTAATGGCTTAAACTTAATCATAGAGCCACATTAGCTTTTAAAAACTTTTTGTTAAGGATTGGGATGGAAGGGAGAGGGAAATTTCACTACATTTACAATGGTAAACTTCGAATTTTTTCTGTGCCATATGTTACCTACTCAAACTCTTTTCTAATTAAAAAATAAAAATATGCCTAGCATACCATAAGTACACAATAAATGTTGCTATTAAGACAAGAAGCAGGACAAGAATGATCTTCCTTTAGTTTAATGACAGTATTCTATGCAATTTCCATGAAATACTCTATCATCAGGCCAAAAGAAACAATCTCTTGTAACTAGACAAAAGTCGTCTTCTTGCAGAGGTACACCTTTTTATTATCCTACTAGACAGTGACTTTACACAATGAGTCTAAATTATTTTTTTCTGTCATTCATACATCTTTTATTTTTTCAACAGATCCAGTTGTAATCATGCAAGTTATTCATCCAGATGGGACCAAATGTCTTTTAGGCAGGCAGAAAAGATTTCCCCCAGGCATGTTTACTTGCCTTGCTGGATTTATTGAACCTGGTAAGCCTTGTCTTAATAATTTTTATAATAATTTATAATTTCCAAATAAAAATTTTAGTTAGCATTTGAGAAATCATCTGTGATAAATTATCATGTTATAAAACTGGAATATTTTAAAATATTTTCTGTGTGTTTTAAATGATAGAATTTTTGTTTTTACTAGTGGAATAATTTTGTTTTAAAAATTCAGTATTTGCTCTTTCATATGTCTTTCATATATTGCTCTTACCCAAGGTATCTGCATGATTTGTACCTCACTTCCTTCTGTACTAGACTCAACTCACCTCTTGAAAGAGGCCTTCCCCGATAGCCCCAAATGCATTAGTTAGCCCCGTGCGCTGCATTCACAGTCCCTGTTGTCCTGCCTGATTTTGCCCTACAGCACTCATCACTACCTGATGTGAGACGTGTGTATGTATGTTACCAATTTATGTGTCTATGTACTTATTTCTTTATTATCTGCTGGTGCCAGAAAAGAAGTTCCATAAGCGCAGGGACTTTGTTTTATTCATTGCTGTATGCCAAGCCCTTAGAGCAGTGCTTCACATGTAGTAGGAGTTTAGTAAATATTTGTGAAGAACATGAATGAATCTATCTAATTAATACATGTTCAATCTCAACTGCCAATATTAATCCACATTATAAATAATAATAGTAAACATATGTAGTGCCGCACTCTGTTCCAGGGGCTTTCCATGTATTAAATCATGTGATCCTCACACAGCTTTATAAAGTAGCTGCTATTACAGCAGTTTTACAGGTAGGGCACTAACGCACAGTGGCTGAATAACTTATCTAAGATAAAACCCCTGGTGACTAATAGGGCAAGGATTCAGACGTGGGTGATTTGGCTCTGAGTCCATGCTCTTAATCACTGTGCTACCTCTAGGTGCTCTAGGTCGTTTTTTTTTAACTACTGTGAAGCATTCCATTTATGAATATTCTGTAATTCATTTATCCATTCTGCTGTTGGACATTTAGTTTATTTCAAAGCTGTTAATATAACAGACAACACTGCAAAGAGTATTCTTATACTACTCCTTGTGCACATTTGCAATAGTTGTCTAGGGCATATGCCTGAGGGAATTGTAGCTCATAGGATATGAGCATCTTAACCTTTCGTAGATATTCCAAGTTGCTCTCTGAAGTGCCCCTGCCAATTTACACTATTTCTAGCAGTACATGAAATGTTCTGTTATTCCACATCTTCACCACATTAGGATTTTTAGACTAGTTTTAATTTGCCATTCTGATGGGTATGAAATAGTATGTCATCGTAGTTTTCATTTTCATTTCCCTGCTGATGGAGCATCCAACTTTCTTTTTCTCTGAATTTTACATGTTTATATTTGCTTACTTTTGTTTTGATTATCATTTTTTCTTACTGATTTTAAGACTTTCTTTAATATGTATTGTATTCTAATCTTTAGTTATGGTCTTACAAATATCTTATGCTAGTCTGTGACTTGCCTTTTCGCTGTATTTTTTTTTGATGAACCTAAGTTGTTAATTTTAATATAGGAAATATATCAATCTATTTGAAATAGCTATGTTTAAATAGCAAAATATTTCTAACCTGCCAGATAAACTTAACTTAGAAAATATTTCCTCTGTTCTAATTCTCAATTTCAACAAATCAGAAATATAAAGTACATTCTAAGCATCACTTTATTTTATCATAGCTCAGTCAACAGTCATCTAGAGGAAAATAATCATTTAGAAAGAAGTGTTTCATGTGATTTTTAAACTTTTAGTGTTATATGATTTTTAACTCTTTTGAAAAGAGTTATTTGACAACATAAGAAAAGTTTTAAGATTTTAGTAAGAAAAAGGCTAACCAGTTATAAAAATCATGTAGTGATCATTTATAACTAGTGATAATACATAAATGAGATAATATATAAAGTGTTTGCGTAGTGTTCAGCCAGTAGTAGGTTCTGGATAGTTTTAGATGTCATAATTTTTTAAATGTAACTAGATCTTTAAGAA
This sequence comes from Equus asinus, assembly GCF_041296235.1. NCBI lineage: Eukaryota > Metazoa > Chordata > Mammalia > Perissodactyla > Equidae > Equus > Equus asinus. The sequence continues at coordinate 69,841,893 of NC_091798.1, forward strand.
ATGAAAACTTTCTTGGCATTTTGATTCTGTATGTTGTCATATACTTGAAGAAATAATGTTTTCTTGAATTCCAATCTAGTTTTAGGCTTTTGCTTTCTGATTCTTTGAATTGGGTTTCTGTCCAAAGTGATTTCTAAATCTGTGAACCATTCAGAACACAAAATGTCCAGGCCATGTTCACCAGCTACTTGTTTTTTTGCCCTGTTTGATTAGGGGAGACAATAGAAGATGCTGTTCGGAGAGAGGTAGAAGAGGAAAGTGGAGTCAAAGTTGGCCATGTTCAGTATGTCTCTTGTCAACCATGGCCAATGCCCTCCTCCTTAATGATTGGTTGCTTAGCTGTGGCAGTGTCTACAGAAATTAAAGTTGACAAGAATGAAATAGAGGACGCCCGCTGGTTCACTAGAGAACAGGTAAAGTTCAATTTAATTTCCTTCTTCTATTGATTGTTCTCTGACTGTATTGGTTTGGGCATGCAGCAAGGATGCGTGTTTTCAACAAGTTGAATGAATGGCTATGGCCCTCTCATCATGCATGGATTACAATGTAATTGGTGTGTCCTATGTTAACTCCATTCTGTGAGAGTTTTCTAGTAATGGCGATTCTCTGCCATTTTCTAATTGCAAATGCTGTTCCTTCAGATTAATGATAGCTTTCAGTGGTCTTAAAAGAGGTAAACATTATTTCATAAATGAGAAACAGGAATATTATTCTTAGATATTTTGTATATTAGTTTATAGCATTAAACAAGTAGATCTCCAAAAATATCAGTAAAAATGCTTAAAATTTTTTGAAAAGTTCTTGTTCATTTTAAAATGTACTTAAGGACAAGAATGACAAACTGTATAACAAAGAAATACTCAAAAGAACTTGTGAAAATGTCTCCCTTAAGTAATATAATGAAAGATAAATTACTTGTCTGTGTTTTGCATGACCCAAAGTATTTTATAAAAAACAAATGGATACACTACAGTAGTGGAAGACGTGAAATCCTTTCTGACTTTGCCTAAACAAGATTAGTTTTCTTTTATGTTCTACCTCAAAAAGTAGAAATGAGATTTTTTTTTCAGAATTTTACAAAAGAGAACCTGTCCCAGAAGTTGACTTCACTCTGAAAATAAGTGTGGAACATATACTTTGCTTTTTCATAGCCTTATATTCAAAAGAGAATATGCCTTTCTGGAATATTTTAAAAATTGAATCACCAGCTCATTGAAGCCACTAAAAATATTGTGCTAAATTTTGCATGTTGAATATGGATGTTGTCACTTTCTACTGTTGTTATTCACTGTAAAAGTCATCACTTGTTCGCTGAATTGTGGAAGCATAGACATAGTATTTAATATTTAAGTATGACAGTGTTGAAATCCTAATACGTTTTATTATGATATATTTTAGGTTGTGGATGTTCTGACCAAAGGGAAGCAGCAGGCGTTCTTCGTGCCGCCCAGCCGAGCTATTGCCCATCAGTTAATCAAACACTGGATTGGAATGAACCCCAACCTCTAAGTCAAATAACCAGACTTTGAGTATTAACTGATTTCTAATACCATTTATTCCTCAAGTGAGATTAGAAGTGTTCAGTGCTCTTTAGAATGTCACAACACAAAATATCATATTGGGTTTTTGAAATATTTTCAAAGCGTGCTTTCCATCTTAACCACAGAATTCATATTTTTTATAAATTACAGCATTGCCTCAGATTTTGTTAAATCTTAATCTTTTTCAAACATTTTTCTTTTGGTCATGCTCTACAGTTTTATCTCACAAAACCATATTTCTAATAAGAGGAATCATATTGTAAAGAGGCATGTTCTAAAAATGGGAACAAACCTAAATTTTAGCACCTCTTTTAAGCATTAGACCAATCAATAAGTTCTTTTTTGAGAAATGAGACAAAATTATTTGAATGAATTTTGAGCTTTATTTTTAGTCTTTTCATTATCATAAAGGTCCTTTCAGTTGTCAGTAGCTGATTTTTGCTCATCTTCCCATTGTAATCCACCTTTTTCTCTTGGTTCCAGTGTTCTATTGGTGGTACTCTTACAATGTTGCTACTAGTCTGTTTTGATCAGTGTTGAGAATGTTCTATTTTAACAACTCTACTAGTGATCAGAATATCATGCCCTCGTGGAAAGAGAGCATACGTCTGGGGCTACCTCCTTAAGCCTAAAAGTAATTAATATGTCTATTTATCTGTTAGTTGTACTCAAAGTTGTTCTTAAGACAAATCAGGATTCTCTGCTTTTTCACTGAAATTAAAACATTTTGAAAAGAATTCTCCTCAAAGGTCAGATATTAAGTAAATTCCAGATAGAGTTACATATTTAATAAAAACACTGGCTTTAGGTCATTTTGTGATAAGGGGTATATCTGCATCAGCAAAAAATCGTATAATCATCATTACTAATAATACTTGTTAAACTCAAATACAGAATCTTATTTTTGGCCTTATTTCAAGACATTTTAAGAAGGCTTTATAGAATAAATGTATCTTAGAACTGAGTCAGTAAGATTCTAGAGAAAGTAATTGTAATAGTTTACAATTTTGCAACATCGAACTGTGATATTTTACAAGACCGTTTTGAAATTTTTTTGAAAAGAGTCTATAAGTATATAAATTTGTATAATTTGGCTCTTTACTATTGTATGTTAGAACTGGAAGAGACCTTAGATAATATATGCAGTTCACTGCCCTTCTTTTATTGATAAGGAAAAGGAAATCCTGAAAGTTGAATTTACTTAATTCAATCTGTTAAAGTGAATCAATTGATTAATTAATTGATGAAGTTACACGGTTACAACTTAAAATTGTTATTACAATTAATTGTTATTACAATTAAGTAACTTAATTATAAACCCAGGCCAGGATTCTCCCTCTAATAGGAAATAGAAACTATTACTAAAAGTATACATAGAATAAATTAAAATAAGGGATGATAAGAAAAATAAATTTAATTTACTAATTATTGTTAATTAAAATTTTAAGTACTAAAATTCATTTAATTTAATAAGGTAACTTTCTTAAATAAAACTTCATTTTATTAATGAATAATGATTTTCTTAGTAATTGATAACAGCACTTTAGACAAAATTAAGATTTACACAGGACGTTTAGATACATAATAAAATTTGAACTACATAGGTATATAGAAAATTACATACCTTGATTATTATAAGGTATAATGACTTGAGGTTCAGTTTTACTCCAAATGTACTTTTTTTTTTTTTTTGAGGAAGGTTAGCCCTGAGCTAACAGCCGCGGCCAATCCTCCTCTTGCTTAGGAAGATTGGCCCTGAGCTGACATCTGTGCCCATCTTACTCTACTCTATTTGCAGGATGCCTGCCACAGCATGGCTTGATAAGTGGTATGTAAGTCCACACCCAGAATCTGAACCAGCAAACCCCGGGCCACCAAAGTGGAATGCACGAACTTAACTGCTACGCCACTGGGCTGGCCCCCCGAAATGTACTTTTAATACTTACAGATTCTAAGATTACATCATAAAATTCCAGGTTTCCATGATGTTAGCATAGCAAAGTAAAATATAAAATATCAACAAAGTGTAGTTATAAATTTAGTTCTGGGTATTTAATCCTGTACTCAGGGAAAATCAGTATCTAAGTAAATTATTGTTTTAATAATTATTCTTAAATTGCTAACCTCTGAGAGGTGAATAGCTACATGTAAATAGAAGGATTAGCCAAGAAATAGTAGAAGTTCAAGTGTCATGAATGTATTCTAATGGAAATGAAGGTAACAATACATTAAAATATTTATCTATTTCTGTTTTGTCTATTGTGTGTTTTTTAATATGTTTTGACAAATACCTTCTGAAAAATGGAAAAAGCTAAATTTTAATCATCGTTGCCTGTTTAGAATTAATAGCGTGTAAGCAAAAAGTACGAAAGCCTTTTTAAAAGTTGCCAAATATATTTGGAAGACTTAAATTTTGTATTTAAATCTCTTATGGGTCGCATATATATCTGTGTATGTATACATACACACACCCATACAGGCATATATATGTGTATGTATACACACACACAGACATATATACGCATACGTATATGTAGTCAATAAATTTTTTATCTTCAGATTTAAACTTATATATCTAGTCTAATGTGTATTCTTATTACTTGTCTAATATTACCAATCTTTGCATTTTGAATTTTTTGCTTGTTTTCTGTTCATGGAAGGACTGGAAGAATTAGAAGCCCACATATTTCATTTGGCTGGAAAAATGTTGAATAACTCCTTCAAAGATCAGCTTAGGGATTTGGGTGAAGATAGAAAAGAATGGAATAACAGAGGGTGAGGCCATGAGATGGAGGGAGAAAGTATAAGTTCATTAATAAGCCAAATAAACTCAGTCAAATCTCATATAACAACAGTAGACAGCTGGTCTTAGAACTGTGTTGCTGATATGTATATAGCAAAATATTAGGTGAAAATATTCTATAAAATAAATCCATTAATTATTTAGAATAAAATTTCCCCAATGCAGATTTTATTACGGGTGAGAACCAGTTGTTGGGTTCTGGATATATGTGTGCAAGGTGGGAGATGTGGGTGTTGAGTGAAATTATGTATGTGCTGCACTTAAAAGGGCCAGTCTTCTCTAGCAGCAAAATATGTAGGACAAAGTAATCCAAAGTGCAAAATTAGTACCTGTTTACAAATGTAAAAGATCTAGGTCTTGAGGCAAAGCAGAAGCACTTGCAAATGTTTGGAAAAGGAGGGCAGGAGAGTTTGGCTTCAGTGCAGATGGGCGAGGTTGCTCACTAAGAGGGCCAACTGCTTGGGACCTTTGATACCAGCGGGGCTGGTGAGGAACACAGACACAGGGTGTATTTTGAGGAGATGGAGATAATGATGTTGCCAAAATCCCACCTCTTCAAAAAGAGTCTCGTTGGTTAGGAGAGAACTGGAAGGGCGTTGCTTGTGAAAATAAACTCAATGCTGAAAGTGATTTTTTTTCTGCACTACACCTTGTCCTTTTTCTTCCCAGGACACTCAGCGTTCAAAACAGCGTCCCTTCTGAAGGAGGGAGTGCAGTTTATAGGTTTTCAAATAATTCATTTTATCTGTCCAAAGTGGAAATGGTCGAAAGAAAAGTTATTTGAGTAATAAGGATGGTATAGGAAAAATGGTATTCAGCAGCCTAAATTATCTTAGTGTTTGGGGACAACGATTTCAACTATAAAAATGAACATTTGGACATATTAATTGGGCTAAAGGCACATTCCTCATTCTATTTTCACTGAAGGATATCCACATATAATTGTACTCATTGGTGTAAGTAGCCCTTTCAACTTTTCTTTATTCCTTCAAGAATACTACATTTATTGCTAAGCAGACAGCACGATCACATTGGACAATGGATATTTCTCCTTTTCACAATTCCCGTTTTAAGGATGCTCTATAGAATAGTGGGGGTGGCTGTGAAATTTTAAAACAGATTTTAAGTTAAAAAAAAGAAAAAAAGCCTCTCTGCTAATGGAAATATTTTTCTTTCTAACTAGAAGTCTGATAAGAGACAAGCTGCAGCATAAAGAATGAAAAAATGTCCTGGCTCTCCATTCCTGGGCTCTTGGGAACTGTCCCAAACCAACTCTTCGTTTCTCACCTCTGTGGATTAAGATCATTCTTCTAACCACTTAACTTGTGAGGTAGTTTCATTTTTAGTAATGTGGAAGGTCCAACCGGGAGTAGAAGTTGAAAATGGTACTCCTTATCTATTTTGGAACAGTCAGTGGACAAGTGATCTAGTCTGAAGTTTATTTTTGTTTACTTCTTATCCTGCCCATTTTACTCTAGCCTAGAATTGTAGTCTATTTGGAGCAGTGTGATATTTTGAACGCCTCAGTAGAGTACCTTGTAAATATTTATTACTGCTTTCAGATAGCAGTGAGCTGTAGTCGTCTCTGTCAGTGGAGGCAAAAACTATTTAAAATGCCATTTATCCAACAGCTTTACTTGCTAAGAGTTATTTTGCTTTTTTGCTGGATATACTTGTATTTATGAAACAAGTTTGCCTACTCTGGTGCCAGAAAGTTTGGAGGATTTGGAACTCCAAAGAAAAGATGCCTCAACCATGTGCACGAATTCAGACCTCGGGCTGTGTTGGTCCTGACGTAGTCAGGGCTTCAGCAGGAATGTAGCCGTGAGTGGGAAGCCAGTAGAACTCTGCGTGTTCTGGGAGGCACTGTCAAGGATGACAGGAGAAAACATTGCTCGTATCTATGTAGACCTCAAAGTCTTCATGGCTGTAGAGGTATCTAATAATGATTGTTTCAGAAGAATACTCATTTTATACAAATTACCAGGTTTCTCATACTGATCTTTTTCTTTAGTTCCTACCCATTTCATACATCCTCATGAATAATAAACATATTTTTCCTTCTATTATGATATATTTATCCCATAAAATGCTTTGTTTTGTTTTACACCATGAAAAGAGTATATGCGTTCTCCTTGTTCAATACATCTAACATCAGTACTAATTATAAATTTAATTCAAATTTAGATTTCTGGACTTTGTAAAAGATTTTTTCCTGTTCTTTGCAATATATTTCTGAGAATTATGTATGGATACTTATTTACATCAAGCTCCTAAGGAAATAACTCTTTGGTTAGCTTATTCTCATAATACTAATAATATTTACACAGGACTTTATATATAGAATGTTGACAATTATTATTTCATTTTATCCTTAAACAATCCTATGAAATGCATATTAATATCATTATCCCCATTTTACAGTTGGCTAAGAGGGGTTAACTTTCTCAAAGTCACTTTGTTTATAAATAGGAAAGCCAAAGCTTGAACCCAAGTATTTCACTCCAAATCTTTTCATCTTTCCACTTAAACCAGAGCTATCTTGTAGAAGTTCCTTAATAATGCTACATTGGCAAAAGCACTTCCAGTCTCAATTTCCTCTTTCAATCCCTTCAATTTTGGTCATTTTTCAGGTTGGAAACCTTCTCATTACTCTGCACATTTCTGTAGGACCTTCTGTACTACTATTCGGTTCCCTATTCTATCTCCAGTTGTCTGTTAAACATACCTACTTGGACGTCTCAGAATCCCGAATACTACATGTGTAAAATTAAATTATCTTTTCTCCCAATCATGTTCCTGCTTCTATATCCCTACTTCAGTAGTCTTAACAATTGCCCAACATGGAACCTCGGGTTTTATTATCCTTAATTTGTCTACTTTGTCCCTCACCCTATCCCCCCGAAAGCCATCTCCAAATTCTATCCCTTTTACTTGTTTACTTCTTAATACTTCTTGAGTCTCAGTATTTCTATCTTCCTATCTCTATCTACCTTTCTGTCTCTCTCCACTGCCACCATCCTACTTCAGGCCACTCACCTGGTTTCCATGTCAGCTTCCTAAATTGGTCTTCCTACTTTAAGTTTTACTCTCAATTCATTCTTCACACTGCAGCCAAGGAACAATCTTATCTAGTCTTTTCCCTTACTTAAAATTCTTTGAAAAGACTCCCCTTTGGACAAAAGATAAAGTCCAATTTACTTAGCATAGCACTTTGCCTCTCCACTTTCAACTCTCATCACTTTCCTTTCTTCTAACCCCTCATATACCATAATTTGTGTTCTTACAAAAAACTACAGACAAACCTTTAAATTTTGTTATGCATTAATAACATTCATTGAGGATCACCTGAATAATTATGACCAATATCATATGCTTCTGGTTTAAATGGAAACCTACCATTTATTTAAAGATTCTAAACTGTACTTTTAAACTATATACTCATTTACGTATTTCATAGGATTTTAAAAATTCTAAATCATGGCCTATATTATTTATCCCAGTTTTACAAGTGAGCACCTTGAGTCTAAGAGAAGTCAAGTGATTTTCCCAAGGTCAACATAGGATGTGGAAATGGGACTCTGTAAATCTTCCTAATCAAAGTGTATAACTTCCACCACACCATACACCACACTGCTTCTGCCCCTGTATCTACCACACAAAGATAAATGAATTACCTGATAAAAAGCCAAACTAGATCATTTAAGTTTTCATTTTTGTTTGGGTCTCTTCCACTTCATCTGCACCACATGAACATCATGGCTGTGTTTCATAGATGCCCCAATCCAAGCTCCTAAGCCACAGAAGCACACAGTGCATGATTGTTCACTGAAAGTATATTTGAATATAAACAGACTGTTAGGACTGGTTAAAACAGATAATAAACTGATTAAAGGATGGTAGATCATTCCTGACACTGCATAAGATTAAATATGCTAATCAGATTTTGGATTTAGACAACCCAGATAAATCCCAAATAGAACAAGAGGAAGTATTCAAGTCTTTACTTCATTTTCTTGCCTTTCAAAATACATATTTGCATTTTATCCATGTCTCCTTCAGAGCTGAGGAATTTATGAAGGCTCTACGCAGGTGAGCTGATTATATGTTTTCTGGTTTTGGGGGGCTTTTTTTTTTGCTGTTTTGAATGCAGTATTCTCTATTTTAATCCTTGCTGTCCTAAATTAGTTGCTTGGCAAAGGATAATAGCAAAGTGGAAATTATTTGAATGTTACATATGTATAAAATTGAACAGCGTATTTTTTTCCCGTCAAAAATTCAACAGCTGTTTGTAACTTTCTCTGTTACCAGATAGAGAGGATGGATACATCCAAAAAAATTCTAAATGGTCAATGCATTTAGGCCTCTTTTATTTATGCTAAGAAAGACATCGTATGCACATTTGAATAGCCACCATCCGTATCCTAATTTGGTTATTTGAAATAAATTGTGCATTTGGAAAGCAAGGAAAATGCAATTGACAAGCTAGGCTTCTAAGCATAATTGGAATTCATTCTGAAATCAAGGAGGGTCAGTTTCATTTCAAAGCTGTAGTCCTTGTTTTGAATTCCTATATTCTGCTTTGTTTCCTTTGTAGCATTAAATTTACTAATCCTCAAAATGATTTTCTCATCTGGTTTAGTTAGTAGAATATTTCTTCTTAATTTTATATTTAATTTTACTTACATGAATGTTTATATTTAATTTTTTTTTGAAATATATTAATCACCCAAAACATTATGATCTGATCTCAAGAAAGAAGACATTGAGGACTAAAATTTTTTCTATAACAAGATTGCAATTACTCCAAGATTTAGACCAATTTTATAGACAAAATAGTCTGGCTGATACCTTTTTTGTAAGTTGTCCCAAATCAAACTTTGCAATATAGTGTATTTGCAATTGCACTGTCAGCTGTTCTTTAAATAATATGTTCCAAGATTTTGATGGCAATAGTTATGTACAAGCCAAGATTCCTCTAGCAGTTAAGAATTCAGCCACTCCTTCTTACCTTCCTCACTTTCACTTATAATTTAAATACTAGTTTTTAATCTCCTTTTCTCCTCCCAGAATTTAAATGTTACTGCCATAGGGGAGGAAGACATTTCCTCTACCTGCTCTGGGTTCTTCCAGCTGGAGAATGAATTAAATTCACATGAGACAGAATAACAGGAGAAAATTAAACTAAGCTTTATAACATGTATACATGGGAGGGGCTCGGGCAACCTGAGCAACTCACCAAAATGGCCAAAGCCACCACCTTAAATATCATCTTCAGCTAAAGACAAAGGAGCATGTTGGGGGTGGGGGCAGCCAGTTACGGGAGATTACCAGACAAGTACAGTAAACAAGGGTCAGGTTATTATGCAGATTTAAGTCCTTGCCTTCCACATTGATAAGTATTTCTAGAGATAAGGTCATCCCCCTTCTTCCTGTACAGACAGGGAGACACCTTTACAGATGGAGATTTCCTTTACAATGTAAATGACTCTTAACAAACGGTAAGTAAATTCTGCTTTTCAGTTTCTTTCCTGTCTACAGTTTCTAAAAGTAACCAGCCCAAAATAATTCTCATGCCAAAGAGACAAGTCTTGGGGTGGCCAATTCCAGTCTCCCACAGTGCTTTTATTCTAGTGTCAGATTACCATAATGTTGAATAAGTATCCTAAAATCCTGTATTTAGAAAGTAAACTGAAAAATAAATCTTTGTTGTTTACGTTTTTTTTAGATTTTTCCTTAGTTGCCAGCAATTCACTTTTTTTTAATGTGAAGCTATTTAACTTCTCAAAGAAATCTGTAGTAACCATGTGATTAACTTATAATTAGGATGCACATTAGGTATTTTTGGTATCTTTTCTCCAGGGAGAGAATCATTCAATAAACAAATTTTTGAATAAGTCTTTAAAATGACACACCAGTAGTTTAACTGTGATGGGTCAAATTATCAGCTCTCTCATCAGCTGTCATGCCTCTTTCATAGACTAGTTCCTGATTATTTTTGCAGAAAGCAGACTGAAAATTACAAATGTAATCTGATTTGTGAAGATATGCACTCACTATGCAAAATGTACCATATTACCCACATCTCATGAGACTGCCCAGAACTCAGTGAATCTGAGAGATAGAAGGGAATGTTAGCATTGGTCATCTGCCCAATATAAACCCAGTCATAAAGTGATTAAATTAACCTGGCAGATTAATTCTAAGCATAATTTTTCTTTCCCTCATCATTGGCCAGATTGCAATTTACACACTTTTATGACAATGGGCAAAAATACAGCATAGTCAGTAGCTCAAGTTATGTAAAAGGAAGGTCAGCAGAAAATATCAAACATAGAGCATTTTAAAATAAATCCCTTTTTATTGCTTTCAAAAATAGGCGTTAGTTTGGATTAAGATAGAGAAATGTATTTAGTGAATAAGCAAATGTAGAAAATATTCAATAATGGTGATTCTAAAATTATTGGAGAAGATATCTCCTCTAAATCTTAGGATTGAAGTCTCTTTGAAACCCTTATATCTTGTTTACATTAATATTCTTACCAAATTATTTTTTTCAAAAGTAACACAAATTATTTCAAGGTAATTCAAGTTAACTTGAATTATTAATTCTAAACAAGTAATGAGATTTCACGTTGCCCAGAGTGCCCTAACTATTGCTAAGAATAAAAAGTTGGCCCTTAATAAGTAGCTGATGATAACATTTCTACTGAAACATTTGAAATAACATGTTTATTACTTTCTTCTGTCTGACTTGAAGAAGTAGGGTTAACCTACGGTCATTGTTTGCTTTGCACAGCTTTGCTTAAGGGGTTGGAAGTATTTTGAGTGTTTATTTTAAATATTTATTTTAGATTTTTCTTACTGTTTAGAATTTAGCAGTGTAGTTATCTATCAGTATTCCTTGGTTCTAGGATGGAAAGGAATAAAGATGTTACCCAAGTTCTATTTTGAGCAATCAAAACCTCTCTGGTGTCAGCAGAATTGATGAGATCTGCCCCTGGAGAATAAGACACAGCCTCATTGAAAGAATCACAGGGATGTCATGTTTTGGGGGAATTAACACACAGAAGATTCTGTATGAAAATCAAGACAGTATATTCAAATACTACTTCAAACTGAGGTTTAAGGTTGAATGCTTCAAAATTAAGAGGATGTCATTTAAGTCCATCGACAGGTGATAATTCAGCGATTATTAAGTCTTCAGAGAAGCATAGCTCTTCTGTAACGTAGTTATTGAAGTAGTGTGGCTCCACTTCAGTAAGAGAAAAAGGAGACAGCATTCCTCTTTAGAAAACTCAAAGGCATTATTCATTTAATTAATATGTAGGGGAAGTCTTGAGCAGAGAAAATGTAGTCCCTGAGATCTATTCAATTAGCTGCTTGTGCCTATTGTTTTGCTAGCTTTTACAAGGTAACTAATGACATATTTAAGTGCACATATATGCTTTATTTTTCCTCTTTCTTCATCTTAATGGACATACACCTTCTTAGAAAACTTTTTATTACTCAAAATATATGTGTTGAATGAAGTCATCACCTCTTGTCTAGTTGCAGACAGTATAATTAGCCAAAGAGGAATAATGTAAAGGGTCACATGGGACTGAGTGAATGGAAATGGGTTTCTCAAGATAGATTCCGAAAGTCCCTGGGCCAGTCAAGGTCAGAGTAGGAGAAAACCATAATTAAAGATTTCTCAGACTTAGCAATTGAAAAAAGACTTAAGAGTAGCTAGGATTCTAATTATAGTTGAATAGGGTGATTCCTACTCATATAGTGATATTTAATTCATGCATCATTCTGCATGTGGGATTAGCTAAACTTACACTCTACTAGTCATTCTAAAGCCAGAGAGGAAATGAAGCAAAACAAAATAGACTTCTTCAGGGATTTCTAGTCTAATAATGTCATGATAAAAGCACATAGAGTATGACTATACCTTCTAAAGTGAGATAGCTACCACTGCTGGTACACAAAATGGTTCTGCGTGGTACAAGATAAAGATATTTTATTTTATTAGTTATTTGTTTTTGCTTTAATGTGAATTAGTTACAACCCAGAATTTCACAAATATTATTGTCTAACATGAAGCTAAAGTAAATAATGAATCAAAAAACTAAAGCAAGCAACAGCACAGATATTTCACAGGAGCAGCAAAAATCATGAAGGTAGTAGACAAATGACTGACGTTGAGAAACCACAGAACAAGTTGTATTCATTCATTCATGCAACAAATGTTTATTAACTACTATGTTCTTCCTCACATATGGAATAGATACACATCAAAGTATAAGACAGACAAAATCTTTGCCTTTGTGGGTCCTACATTTTGGCCCACGTGTCCAGTAATTCCTCAGGAGCCTCGGATAATCTAAGGCTATATACACCAGGGTGTTTTATCTACCTTTGCTGGGCCCCAAAGTAAATTTCCTTTGAAGCTCTGTTAGCTCAAGTCAGGTTATCTATGGAGCAGCCAGGAGTCTGGTTCATTCCCAGGAAGATATTCTCACTAGAGATGCTTCATAAAGAACAATGCCCTACAAATACTGGAGCTCTAAGGAGATGAGCTGATGAATGCACCATCATAAATAGGAAGATAAAGGTCCAGGTGCCTCATTCACCCTGCCAAGCACCCGCCTTCTGAATACTTCCACTATGCTGTAATCTCCCATGTGCTTGCCAACCATTTCAGCTCTTACAGGTGAAGTCAAAACCAAAATATAGGAACTCTTTGACTCTGAGAAGCCAGACGTGAACATGGGAGACAAGCAATCAAAAATAAAACATGACATCTTCTTACCGTAGTGGCCCTGGCCTGGTAATCCAACTTGCTAGATTTTTATCACAAGTCATGGTTAGCACAAGATGAAAGAAGGATATTGGGGAGTTAACACCTAAGATGGACTTAGGACCCAATTTGGGTAGATCCTCTTTTCACCAGGCTGAGAGAAAATAAAAAGTGATCTCTTAAGGAGTTTTCTTCCTAGATACTTGCTGATATAGAAAGGAAGAGAATCTGTGCTTAAAATAAAAAATTGAAATCTTAGTGTATACCAATTGGGAGAGGAGGGAAATGAGGTAGAATAAAGTGAAAATGAGTTCTTTACAAGTTTCCTCAGGACCGCCCTAACCTAAAATCTTTTCTGAACGAGGTTCCATTCCACCTATGCAGTTGTATCCTCTCCAACAGAGTTTCTGAATGATAATTACATGGTGTGGGTATAAGGGAGTGGGAGGATGGGTGCTTATTAGAAGTGCATATTCCTGGGCCCCACCTCAGAATCTGAATTTCTAAAATGAGGCCCCAAATCTACATTTTTAGCAAGTTGCTCAGTGATTCTTTAGCACTCTCAAGTTTGAGAATCTCTGTGCTAAACTGTGAACTCCTTGAAGTTTACATTATATTTACATTTTTACATTAAATCCAGCTCAGAACCTTGAGCCCCACATCACAGAGCACCAAATTCTTAAGGCTACGTCTATCTACTGGATTTTCCCAGTTATAATTCAACTCCTTTCACCAGAATCATTCTCTAAGAAAGTGAAAGACAAAAGGGAGAGTTCCTGAAGCATGTCAGGAAAAAGTCTCTACCCTGAACACAGTAAAGCAATAACAATCTTTCAAAAATCTTAAGTAAAAAGTTCTTCCCTCTCAGAGTCTTGCCATGGTGGAGAAAGAAGTGAAGCAGCATCTCAGCACTACGGTTCCTTGGGCAGTTCTCTGCATCTCTGTTTCCTCTAAGGAGAAGTGAGGGAGTTAGTTAGATGACCTCATACCTGTCTATCCTCAGTCAAACAGAGGGTAGTCACTGTTGGAAGTGTAAGGGATTTTCATTTTTAGTTCATCCTTCCCTTCCTTTACTGGTATCACTTAATGTATCAAACTTTATTAAATACTGAGCTCAATTTTTTTTGGTTCACTAATATAAATTTTTCCTTACCCAGTTTTTAAAACATTAATAATAATAGTAATAATAACACTAATAAATTCCACACAATGCTCTTTGCTATTTTCGTTTCATTTCTACAGAGATTCTGATTTAGCTTGTATAGGGTGAGCTTCTTGCTCTCCAAGGATTACCCTCATCCACTAAATTATGTTTGATCAATTATGGGTCAAAAATGGGGATGGCATTCCAACAAATCTTATGTTTAAAGATAATTATTTTATTATGGAGTTCTTTTATATCTATTCTTCTGAACTCAAGACCTTAACAGATTTATGCTCCAATTATCACCAAGTCTCTTTTGCACGTGACATGAATACTCTCTATGAGCTTCAGCAACCTGCCCATTGTATGTTTGGGGAAAGGAAAAGTTGGGTTCATTGGATGTGAAATTTGGATGTTTCTATTGTAAAATTTTACCCTAATAGATCCTAATATTTTATCCGTTTGAATGTCTATAAATACATTTACTCTTCAATGTTTTCAACAGAGAGAAGGAAGTAAAACTGTGAACAACTTAAAATAGCACTGAGACACATTTAAATGGTCTTAACTAAAGCTCTTTAGCAAACTATTCCTTAAGAATTACTGCCCAGCGACCCAGTTTGTAAAGTTTCATCTTGCGGCTGCATAGAAGTTGAGTGCAAGTCTCAAGTGATATATGGGCATTATTGAAACAGCTGTTTTCCAGCATAACTCTTCCTATGCTTTACATATTTTTTTAAACCTACGAACAAAAGAATATAGTTTAAAATCCATGCTATTCAAAATCAAGAATGACAGTGGAAGACAAGTTGGTACACTTTAAACATACTTTCAAAAGTAAATAGAAATTTTAGAGTTTTCTTCTATTTGAATATTTTTAAACATGAACTTTTCATAACTTGTTTTACATGTATAAATTTCCTTTAAACATTTAGTACAGAGAACATGGGCTTTGTGTTAAAATCAAGAAAATGTAGTCATAAGAAATACACTAAGATTGCTTTCAAATTCTACAAAAAAACTGGAGCCAGTGGGCATTAAAAAGAGTATTAGACAGTCTGCTACCTGGAAGTTAAGCATTTAACCTTTTGAACTTATTACATATTTAGTCTCCTTCTAGAATTTTAATAGTGATCATTATCCAGCCTTCTATGAATTTCTCTCTTCTTCTTGGTAATAGAACATTCCCTTTGAATGTTGCAAGGGAAACGTCTCAGTTTAGCACTACAATAGATAATTCTTAAGTAATTTGTCAGAAAAGTAGCACCAGTAAAATTTTCCAACAATGCCTTTTAAAAAAATCTTTACGGTCTAAAAGTTTTCTTAGAATAATGATGTCACTATGTAATTCTGCCGTGGAAAGATATTGTTAGCATTTCCTGTTTACATTTTCATCATTCTTATGTGAATTACAGTAATGAGTCAAAGTCCAGTTAGAAAAAGATCTATGAAATACAATATAAAGGTCTCAAATGTGATAGGATTCAGCTGATATATTATAGCAATCATGGTAAGTTTCCTGGACTTTATTGCCAATTTTGCACAGAACAAATAAACATTTATGAAAAACATAAATCCAGGAAATCTGTAGTGGAATGGGTACCTTAATGTATATCCCAAGGTCTAGTGGTGATGTATTTTACTTGTAGATAAAATTATACTTTATGCACATGAGTAAAAAAAAAAACTAAAGTACTTAGAATTTTTTTCAAAGTGGAATGAGAAGCCATTAGAGGATTTTAATCAATGATACGACATGGTTTAATTTATATATTTCAAAAATCTGGCTGCAATGTAAATAAAGAATATAAATATAGAAGTAAGAAGAACAGTTAGAAAGCTATTGCAGTAGTCTAGATTTTAAAAATATATATTTTACATTTAAAGTATATATAGTTATTATGAATATATATGTAATTTGTATGTAGCATGTATTTTTAAAATCTGGACTACATATATATACATATACACATATATATACACAGAGAGGGGGAAGCTTAGAGTGCAGTGGTAGCAATGGAGAAGAAAATGAATGGACCTATTAAGGATGAGATACCTAGAAATAGAGAAGGGCAAACTTGCTCATGGGTTTGATGAGAAAAGTAAGTTAAAGAGAAAAGTCAAGAATGATTTCTAGATGTTTGATTTGAGCTGGGCGGATGTTGAAGCTGTTGATTGAGATTGGAAAGATTCGGAGGAGTAAAGAATTAGAGAAGGCAGAGGACATCAAGAGTCACTTGGGGACAATGATTTGAAATTCCAGTTGGACATCCAAGTAGATATCTCAGTTTGGTAGTTGAATATTTAAGTCTGGACTTTAGGGGTGAGGGGGAAGTCAGGAGTGAAATTATGAATTTTAGAATCAGCTGCATAGATTATTTAAAATCCCTGGAAATAAGTGAGATTTCCTAGGGAGAGAGTTGATGAAGAAGCAAAAGGAACTCTGGAGATGCCAATTATTAGAGATTGAGCAAGGGAAGATCCAGAAAAAGCATCTAAGAGGGAATGGTCAGCGGAGTAAGACAAAGATCTGGAGAGACTGTGACACTAAGGAATTGAAAGGAAGGAATAGTTTCAAGAGGAATGGAGTGATCATTTGTGTCATTATCTGCTGAAAGTTGAATAAGAAGACTACAAAGAAGTGACTATTGGCTTTGGCAATATGGATGTCACGAGTGACTGGGGCAAGAGTGCTCTCAGTGGAATGATATAGAAAATAGATTGTTTGGAGTGGGTTTCAAAAAGGATATGAGGAGAGAAAGTAGAGTCAGAATATATAGACAACTCCTTCAAGACATGTTGCCGCCAACCACATACAAAATAGAGGAAGTTTGGCACAGATGTTAGCTCAGGGTAAATCTTCTTCAGCATAAAAAAAGAGTTTACGGTTTGATCAACTTTTTGTAAGCACTCACTTGCAGCTCGGATGTGATGGATATTCTCCCAATGTCAGGCACTATTCAACTCTAATTATGTGTGTATTCTAACAGATATGCATATACGCTCTAATACAAGGTTAAGAATGATAGCTGTCATTTGACTAGAACCATTTATAATAAAATACAGGTGTGTTTCTTGAAGACAACTCTGTAAGGCGGAATTTGTGATCATTCCCATCCTAAAGGCAAAGGAAACTCAGCCTTACACAACCTTCCTAGTAAGCAGGAGAGCCAGACCACAGCTCAGATCTGAGTCAAAGCCTAGAGTGCTGTCCACTACACTCAGTGCAGCAGGCTACATTTTGCTGTTGAAACTATCTGGGACCGTAGAGAAATAATCAATAACCTAGTAAAGTGCTTTTGAAATATTTTTTAAATTAGAAAATCCAATATGTGTAAGACAGGGATTAAAAAATAGAAAGATTTTAATTTATGTGTTTGTAATCCTCTCCCCAACCCCACCCCCACATTGGTCTTCTAAGAAGAAAGGATTATTGCTTGCTTAGTCAGCCATAGAAACTTAATTGTGCCTATTGGGGGAGAGAATAGAAAGGAGAATTGGAAGATGCCAAAGGAGTGTCAATTGCTCTATATAAGAAAGGTGGCCTAAGGAACAAGAATTTTCAGAAAGTTATGAAACTGAGAGTTCATGGAGATAAAGGGATTTGAAATGAGCACATGCTATGATATAGGGGATTTTGAGGAGAAAGATGAGTTAAGAAGAGTTTAAATAAATTTTTTCCAAAACTGGCCACAAAGCAGCCCCATTTTATCGGAGTTACGTGTAAAACAGATAAAAGTTGAGCTTCTTTGCTGAGGTATCCAAAGGCACAGCCTGGCCAAATACACTCAAAATGATGGCTTCGGTGGGAAGCTATTTTCTTTGCATCTTTGCAGACAGTTTTTTCTTTTCAAAGATTTTACTTTATTTTTCCCTTTTTTCCCCAAAGCCCCCCCAGTACATAGTTGTATATTTTTAGTTGTGGGTCCTTCTAGTTGTGGCATGTGGGACGCTGCCTCAGTGTGGCCTGATGAGTAGCGCTAGGTCCGCGCCAGGATCCTAACGGGTGAAACCCTGGGCCCCGAAGCAGAGCGCGTGAACTTAACCACTGGGCCACAGGGCCAACCTCTTTGCAGACAGTTTAATCCTCTAAAAATAAAGCAATTGAATCAGGCTTAGCTCTAAGCACAGGTGGGTGTCTCCTTGAGGGGATATCTGGGGAGTTACAGGGATGCCTTCTCCCTAAATATCTCCCCCAATATTTTCTGTTAGTTAAGACATCAACAGGGAAAATGCCCCTTTATTTCACAATAAAGGTAAAGAATTAATTTGATCTACAAATAATTGATTCTTCTGCAAATAATATATAGTGTGCATTCGATCTTAAAATATTTAAATATAGTGTATATGATGAATGTAGTGAGGGCAAACCATGTTCCTACCCTACTTAATTTAGTAGGGCTACAAATGTGATGATATTGAATTTAGGTCAACTTCTCAAAAAAATTAGATATTTCTATTAGGCTAAGAAAAATTGGAATATAAAAGTAATCAACTAAACAGAATATGATTTTATAGCCTGCATTTTAAATGTCTACATGTATGAAAAAAATGTGTATTTGAATGTTCACCCGGTATATAATAATGCACTAAATAGTTGGAGCGGAATTAAATGGGAAAGGAAAACATAATTATGATAATAAATTGTATTCAAAGGAAAACACTGTGGGATACCAGAGAAGGACCCTATGCTATCAAGTTGGCAAATGCATTTAGTTACTAATTTTACCAAGCCTAAATTCTAAGTGGAAAATAATTTCAAATTTGATGCTTTCAAAGGACAGTGAAAGCTGCAGACCCTCAGATCCCCAAAATGAGGAGGAAAAGAAGA
The DNA here is from genome assembly GCF_041296235.1 of Equus asinus. Lineage (NCBI taxonomy): Eukaryota > Metazoa > Chordata > Mammalia > Perissodactyla > Equidae > Equus > Equus asinus. The sequence goes on from NC_091798.1 coordinate 69,861,000, forward strand.
AAAGTCTATAAAAAATGGAAAATCTTGGATCCCATGGTTTGTAAGTCCAATTCATTGTTTTTATAAGTATGTATAAAATGAATTACCCAGCTTATGTACTTTGTAGTTTATTACAGGAATGTCTATAAAAGTAGGAAGATAAATGCATATAAATATTATAGAGTAATTTAGAAGTTTGGTTAATTGTTATTTTATATACGCTTCTGCATTAATTATTAATGATATGTATTGTGAATAATAAAAATTTAAATATTCACATATTCAGGCAAAGGCTATTAAGACTCCTATTCTTAGAATCTGTTATCAATGCATTATTATGTAACTATCTCACTTATATCTTCTTACTTTCAGAAATTGAAGTGTAGTCAATTGAAAGAGGCTATAAACTGTAAAATTATAAAATTGAAAATGGCTATAAACTGAACTGTTCTTGGCATGGGGATGTTATTTTTTTTTTTTTAATTTTTGTGAGGAATATTGGCCCTGAGCTAACATCTGTTGCCAATCTTCCTCTTTTTGTTTGAGGAAGATTGTTGCTGAGCTGACATCTGTGGCAATCTTCCTCTATTTTATGTGGGATGCACCGACAGTGTGGCTTGATGAGTGGTGCTAGGTCGGCGCCGAGGATCCAAACCTGTGAATCCCAGGCCAGCGAAGCGGAGCACTTGAACTTAATCACTATGCCATCAGGCCAGCCCAGGGATGTTATTTTAAGAATAAATTGTAATCTGCACTTCTGGAAGGCAGCCTATCAGTTTATAAACTTCTGTAATGTACATACTGTATTGTAAATGAGCTTTAGAGAGAGATGTCTCCATGTGTTTTCTCCCATGACTTCCACATTCCAGCTCTCAGACTGTGACCAGGCCCGCTGGAAACCGTTTCAGTACTTCCCATGAGGAAAGCCATTCCCTCAGATTAGAAGCGAGACAAATGGGAAGGAGTAGACTCTCCAAGGAACTTCAGATCAGATCAGAACTATAGATTTGAAGTCTGTATACCTCTCCTGAAGTTGGGAAGTAATAATTCCTAAACCTATGATGCTTTATTTGATTCTGAACAGCAATTATTTTTCTGCACCCCATATTTTTATGCCACCTCTAGCCAAATTTTGGTAGCATGTTTTAATTTTTCTGGTTGAAGAGAATTTATTTATTTACTCTTTATAGAGGTATTTATGTAAGTATTTTATATTAAAAATACATAAATATATATAAATATTTTTATATTTAAATTAAGAAAATTTAAAATAATTATAAATAATCTTTTCCAATTTTTAGCTTATCAACTTATTAAAAATATCCTTTTGGACACCTGGTTCATGGATTTCCATGGCATCATTATTTATTTGTTGCCCATTCTTCTTTCTTTTCCTTTCCAAAAACTCTCTTTCAGATGTAGTTTAAAACTTCATTTGAGATCTTTATATTTTGTCCACTATTTTTTACACAAGATTTGGTACCTCGTGCTTAAGTTCACAAATTTCTCAAGCAAAATATTCCAACATTATAAACCAGAGGAGTAAAGGGTACAAGCTGGCAGTGCTTGGGCCAAAGCTGGTCCCTAAATATACTGGCTTCCATCTATAGAGGTTTTTTTAAAATGTGAGTCAATCTTTACAAATTAGGAGATTTCACAATATAATAAATCTTGACTGTAGTTCTCTCCTGAAAAATGAGAGGATCTGGCAACACTAGGACACCTTCTCTGTCCTATAAAAAGCCCTTAGCCTGGGCAAAGGAAACTATTGGACCTGTTTAAAAGACTCTCAGGAAGCCATACTGAGGTCTGTTCTATCCTCTTTACCCATATCTTTATTTGTTGTACCATCTCTAGTTAGATCAAGATTGACTTAGCCCACTGTGTTATAATGCGGTGCTCAAATACCTTGTCATGGCTTTTTATCGAGAAGTCTCTTAAAATATATTTACATAAATTTGCTCTGAAATTTTGATTACATCCATTTTGGAAGACTCTGTTTTAGAGTAAAATTTAATTAGATTCTTACTTCCTAAAACTACCAGGTGATATTCTGCGTTCTAAGACAATTATTTAAAATATTTAGTAGAAATGACTTTTTATGGAGAATACCTTGACATACTAGAAATGAGTGAAGAACATACTCAAAATACTTACAAAGGATATGCATTAAATTTCATCCTAGAATTTGAAACATCTGCTCTCTAAATGAACACAGAAAACTTTTTTTTTTTTGCTTCTTTAGGTGAACGTCAGGCTGCTAATCAAGCATGCCAAAAAAATATAAAAGATCTTGAAAAAGAAGTAAAAGGAGACACCTCGAAGCCTGTGTTTCATCAGACCGGGACATTAGGGAAATCTAAGGAAAATAGAGATGAGCGTACATCTGCTTCTATGAATGGAAAGCATTATTCCCCTTTTCTCCCTAAAGATAAGAAACAACTTCCAGCTGACAGCAAAATAAATAGGGAGAAGGAGAATGATGATCCTTCTTCATCTATTTCTCATCAACTAGAGAAAGTCTTACCAGTGGTCATGTTTAATGACTGTGAAGAATCGTTATCAGGAAAAATTACACTGCAGGATTTCTCAAACACAGTAGAAGCCTTTAAACCAGCAAAAGGCAAAATTATTACAGAAGTGAAATGTGGGGCTTTCAATGTGCAAATAGAAATCAAGAATAAATTTTTCTGTAAAACAGGAACGCAGTTCCCAACAAAAAAGAGATGTCCAAAATGTTACCAGCGTTACTCTGTCAGACACATTCAGAGATGCTATCTTTCTAGAAGCTGCTCTTCTAAATACAAGAATATGTGGGTAGAAGAACTAAAAACTGAGGTGCCATCTAAATCCAAAGGAGAAATTGCCAGAACTGAGAGCCCCTCCCTGAAAGTAAGTATTGTAGGAAAAGAAATTAAAGTGAAATATGTGAGTAAGAAACAGAATATATTAATTAATATAACTCATTCTAAAAGAAGGGGGAAAATAGCTAAATGCAGAAACATTTCCTCCGATCATACTACTAAAGAATGTTCCAGGTTTTCTGCACGGTCAGATATTAGGCACCCTGAAAAGTGGCAGCTTGAAAACAAGCGTCAGAGTTCAGACAGTTTGCATGTCTCTCCTCCTTTTGTGTTTGCTGTCCAGAAGGAGGAAAATGTTGATACAGTTGCGGTTTCTTTATGCTCAACCCCTGAGGGGGAGAAGAATAAGCCAGACACACTATCTTCAGTCTGGGATGACTGTGAGGTAGAATCTGCCATCTCTCACCAGAACGACTTTAAAATTAGTCAGAACACCCCCAAAAAGAAACACTTCTCTGATTCTGAGGCTATTCTCAGAAACATTCTTCCTACTTCACAAGATACCCTGAAGACCACAAGTTTAATTGATACAGACTTAAGTAAAATTCCTTTTGAGGATTCCAAGGATATGGATAGAGAGAAAAAACTCATCTTTGATATACCAGAAAATATTACATCAGACTCATATATACAGCAAAGCACAGAAGGAATAAATAATTTGCCGAGTACCGTTACTGACATCGTCCCAGTTCAAGACGGCAAAGGCTCCTCCTTTTGTTCATCTTCTCTGAGTGTGCAGCTCATGGGAGACAAGGCAGCCAACGTTTATTGCAAAGGCAGCAAAATGCCATCTGCACGTTGCTGTGAGAACTCAAATTCTTCATCTTTTCCTTCCAGTCAAAATGCTCTGAAGTCTTCCACCTCACTCAGCCCATCCCACTGGGCCACCAGACACTCAGAACCTAAAGAAACTCCTAGGGACACCTTGTCCTTTAAGCACTGTGCTGAATATTTGAAAGGTTATGAGGAGGAGCGTGTTGAGGTGACTGACAGAGACTCTAACAAGGCCACTTTACACACTGACTCTTGTGCAAAAGCACCGCAACTATTGGAAATGAAGAGTCCACCGTGTGCAACTCTCAGCCCTGCATCCTCTCGCAGCCACTCTGCTGGCAGCCCACTCAATCATGATAGCCACAGCACTGAGGAATGGGGTCATACAGAGCCCCAGGCAAGTTATCCAGAGACAGCAGCCACCAGCAAAACAAAAGTGCCAGTCATGACCTTAATAACTTACGAGTTAGAGCAGAGATTAATTATTCAAAATGATAAAGAAGACACAGTTTACTCTAATTGTCCCATGGGAATGAAAAACCCTAAGGAGCCACCCAGCTCTCTGGGAAATGTTGAAAAAGACAAATTCCAGATAATGCCAACGGTAAAGAATGCATGCCACAGAGATTTTGAAGACCTATCCGATGAGAATCATGATGAAGTCTGTTCTCAAGTGGACTTTCTGAACCCTGCTGAGTTCAGCGCTGCAGTGTGTGCTACAGATAACCTGTTTCTTACAGAGAAAACACTGACCAATGATGCAGACCAATATGGTAACCAAGATGAAATAAGCCTTGCACTAACCAGTTTTAAACAGGAGGCTGCAGAGAACCAAAGGATTGCATCAACAAAGCCAAATTCTGAAGGAGATAAAAATGACCCAAAGGAAACTTCCTATCACCAAATAGACATATTGCTCTCGCCTCAGAAGCAGAAGGCTTTGAAAGGTATAGTGAGCTATAGAGAATCTTTAACTTTCATTATTTTTACACGTTTCAGCTTTGGAAAGTCTTAATGTGAGGGCTTTTTTTTATTGCTTGGGATTTTTTTTTCATTGCCAACGGTGTATTGAGTATTTTAGAGTTAGATGAATATGGGCAAGCATATATCAGCCTGCTTCTCTCCATTATCACCTACCCCACCCATAAATAGTGCATAACTAACTCGCCAAGCCTGCAGTTTAATATAAAGTAAAAAAAAATCAATTTCTCTTTAAAAGGTTGATATATTGCCAAATCAATTTTGTAGGAAACATTAGCCTATTGCCACTCTTAAATAATCCACCATTTCTTTCCTTCTTGCAAGCTAAGCATGTTTAGAAGAATAGGAAGAAAATGTTTATGATAAAATTGTGGTTTTCAGCCTTGCTGAGGTATTGCAGAAACATGGTGGCCATGTTTCGGGAGGCCATGTGGAATAATAATTAAAGCAAACGACAGAAAACAGAAATGGCCAAGGCTAATCCTGCCTGAGCCTCACATGGGCTCTCTGACCTCAAGCAGACCTCTAACCTCCCTTGTGCATTGGTTGGCCCTCCTCAGACTATTGACAGAACCCAGAAGCTCTCCAGACCTCAAGAGGGCTAAGATGGAAGCTCTTTCCTAAGTACCTAATACTGCCTATCTGCCTTCAATCTTGGATCTACATGATATCATTTCAGTCACTTCATAGAGGTCCCTTGTTGTTCTTCCTCAATAAGTCCAAAATGATTTATATATAATGTTAGCATTATCCCATATTGCATATTAAAATACATCTTGAACAAGTAAAAACTTTCTTCCAAACTGCCAGTAACATTTCTAACGTGTCCAGAAATGAGATTTGGAATGATGAAACCTAATCAAGAAGATATCTTTTCTTTGTTGTTGTTCTATACCTAATTTTTTAATAGAAATAATAAAATTTGCAAATAGAAATAATATACAAAAAGCAGAATCAATTACGTAAGTGTTGGCATAAAATATGAAATTTATAGAGAATTAATGCCTTAAAACAATGCAAAAGCTATACAGCCACCTGCTTAAGATGAACACCCTAAAGCAAAGATCCATCAGTCACAGCAACTGCTTCCTAATGTCAACATACCTCCAGGTACCAGGATCAATGGCATTAATCCCAACATTTGCTTCAGTCCATAATTATCTAAGTCTGCAAGAGGCAGACCTGCAGCAAGAGCGCTGTGTCTTCCAGAGCAGACGTGCGCTCACCTGGATGAATATCCCTCCCAGGCTGTCTCTCCTTCCCCCAAGGACATGCTGTTCCCTGGACTGCCTCTTCCAGCAAGGCATATTTGCTTAAGAAAATCAATAATTCACGTCCGAATCCTCCCAAAGCTGATATTGCACTTCAGCAGGCTTTGAAATTGTCCCCTTTGATGAACAATTCCAGCTACCAGTTACCTGTATTATCATGGTTCATCAGAAGGCTCTTCCTACAACTCTTTCCCTCACCTCTTTACTCCTCTTCCCCTGATCATTCTGGTCCAGCCACATTGACTTCCTGAGTTGCTAGAACCTTCCAGGCAAGATTCCACATCAGATTCTTTGCTTGGGCTGTTCCCACTACCTGGACTCCTCTTCCCCTCTATATCAACATGGTTCACTCTCATTCCTTCAAGTTTTTGCTCACTTGGCATCTTCTCAGTGAGCCTTCTCAGACCACTCAATTTAAAATTGCAATCTGAGCCTCTCCATTCCAGCCAAGTCTTACTCTATCCCTTTTCCCATGTTTTACTTTTATACATAGTACTTTTCATCTTCTAATATGCATTATATTTTACTACTCTATTTGTTCCATCTTCTTCCACTAGAATGTAGTCATGAGGGCATGGGGTTTTTCTCGATGATCATTACTATAGCCACATCACCAGAACAGTGCCTGTTCTGTAGAATGGGCACTCAACGAATTTTTGTCAAATGAAAGAATGAATTCAGGGAAGTCACATCAGGTTTCTTTGTGGAAAACTCTGTTCCAATACAAAAACTGGAAAATGGCTCAGAAGTTAAAATGTTTGTCTTGAAAGATATTTGAATCTATAAATGTTTGCATGGGTTTGACTCTCCTAGAGCTATGCGTGTTTTTATTCTTTATTCAATACCGTTGTCATTATACTACTGATACCTCAGGCCAGGATTTTTGTCATCTTTTCAGGGTGTAGATTGCTTTGAGGAACTGAGACATCTTTGTACTGGTTCAAATTATAAATTTGATATAGGCATATGCCTATATCCTCAAAGGGATACCCAAGCTCCTCAAAGTCTGTCCATGCACCTCAGACTAGGAATCCCTGACATGAGCGCTGACTGTAACATTTACGTAGTTCCTTCCACCTGTGTGTGTGCTTGGGAATTATCTAGATTAGAGGTCACAATCTGGACTGCCTACAGGGGCCAGGCAGGTAATGTAAATGAGCAAAGCAGGCTGCCTGTGGGAAATTATAATAGAGCGTTGGTGAACTAGAGGGAGCACTGTCCTGGGGGAATGAGTATGCAGGTCCACTGCAGCCAGGCCTTCTGATTTTTCAAGATAGCGAGAGATCTGGATACTTCATATATATAAATCTCTAGACTATATGACTTTTAATACACAATGAAGACTAAACAATCTATGACCTCTGAACTAGATAAGCAAGAAGGGTGAGGATGGGCATGTGGCAGGCGGTACAAGAGCCAGCGGTGTAAAGGAAAGGATACCAGTCTGAATCTCTTAAAACTAAATTCTGCGTTCTTCCCCTACTAGGTCAGGTCTGTACATTCTTGGGTAAGGAGTTTTCTCAGGGCCTCATTTATTTAGCTGTAAGTGGATTGAAATATATCTTTAATTTCTCTGCCAAAGGACCAGAAATTTTATATCATAAAAAATTTTAATGAGGAAACCAAAACTAGGCTACTCTGAGAGAAAGACAGATAATGAGAACGATTAAATGATATTTTACATGGCATAGAAATATTTATAATTACATAGCCCTTTATATGTAATATGACACAAAACTTAAGTGCAGTGTCTAAGATATTTTATTTCCCTGTGCCCCTAAGGAAGGAGTGACTCCAAAAGCCCACACCAAGGCAAAAAGGTGTAGAAGGCTGCAGCTCTAAGATTTGTGGCCCCAAGGTCTATGCCAAGCACTAGGGATAAAAAAATGAATTAAAAAATCGTTCCTTTCTTATGGAAAAATACAACTGTTGAGATAATTTCCAACAAGCTGACTTCTAGTGAAATTGGGAACTTTCCACACTCCTGCCCATTTCAACATTTCTCAGTAGATGAGCAAGTCCAAGGTCCAGGGTCCAGGGTCCAGGGTCCAGCTGCAGTGTCCGTGCTTTCTTCCAGCAGTGCTCCTCCCAGATCTGTATCTTCTTCTCCTTGGTCTCCAGCTCACTTCCCAGGGCCCCCTTTTGCTTTCACAGTGGTAGATTTCTACTTTCACGCTCATGCTTGATAAAAGATTACAATGTTTTTTAATGGATGAACGTATTGTCCCTACAAAATGACAGTGTGTATTTATATGGAGTCCTTCAAGATACTTGAGTGTCTCTATTCCAGCCTCAAGAAAATTGCCTGATTCCTAGACAAGCTCGATAACGTCTTTTGGGTATCCATGGAATGAGGGAGAGGCTTACACGTTAATGAAGGTTATTGAGATATAGATTCACTTCACCAAGTAAAAATTTTCTATGAGCTTGAAGTATTCAAGGATTATGCTATTTCAGGTAGTCAATAGGTAGTAAACTTGAGTCTGGGAAGTGTTCAAGCTTAGATTGAATGACTACTTGATAAAAATCTCGTAGAAGTGTTTTAAGCATGTAGAGGGTGGTTGAACCTAATTAGCTTCTATATTTTTGCAAACCTGAGATTCTACAAATACCAAGTAAGACAATGGGAGAGATGCTTTGTGCTCAGTGGATAACACAGTGGTTCTCAAGTCACACTTCTCTACGTACCATAGGGCACATACTTTCTCCTCATTTGAGTATGTAAGTTCCTGGAGGAAAACTTTTCCCACCGTATCACAGGGCCATTTTTCCATCACACACACTTTCCTAGGCTCAAAGGGCTTCTTTTTGTCTCCAGAAATTTCCGAAAAGAATTGTTTTTAAACGTAAAATGTAAAATATTTGACATTAAAAAAATACTTCTCATAAATACCTTCAGAGTCAACCTAGACTCTCAATCTCAGCAAATAGTGGAAAGAGAGTAAGAATTGGAGAAAAGGGCCAGAGGCCAGTTCTGTAGCATTTTTTAAGAGTTCCACCACTCTGTCAAATTCCGGAGGGCAAAAAGTCATCTTGTTCATAGCTGTAGCCCCAGTAACCAGCACAGTGGAAATTAGTATATCGAAAGTGAACAGTAAATATTATAGAACGAATGTTATTTTTCTGTCACCCTCTTACTTCCTAGGGAAGAGGTAGGAGTCAACAGCAGTTATGGAAAATCAGAGGAATTGGATAATGACTATTCCCCCTTCCTGTGTCTTTGGCCCTGACAAGTGATTTAAATTGTTATGCAAATGGATCATTAATAATTATATATAAAAATAAGGAAGATAACTTATTCATGGATATATCTCATTTATTATTTAAATAGTTCTGAGAGCAAACTGTGATACTGATAAATTAGATTTTAATTTACAAAGACCAAATTTCATTGAAAAACTCATTTGCTCCTGGGAATAGAATAAAAGTAAAGGTTAAGATTGATTTGGTCTCTTTTTAAATTGATATTGCTTGCCTTTTGTATAGTATCAAAAAGGAAAAGCAAGTAAAATCTTACCCAATTCTAACCTATCAAATTACGTTCTAGGTATTATGTACTCTGCTATTTGGGTTTTCTTTTACTTCACTCTATCAGTTATTTTTCTTGTATTGTAATTAGTTTATTTGTAATTTTCTTTCTTCTAATTAATACACGGTCTCACAGCTTATAATGACAGAATCAGCAGTTTGGAAGTATATAAAGTATTTCAAGTTGTTATTTATTCAAATATCAAAATAGTGAAGGCTTCATGCATTTTGGCTTGTTTTTCTCTTTTTGCATTTTAAACTAACACGTGCAGCAAGAAAATTATCATGAAATTTGTATTTTTGTGATTAATAGAAGTCAAACTGTAAAGGACTTGAATTCAATAATAAACTTATTGTCAGATAATAATTCAGACAATAATATCTTGTCTTCTTACTGAGAATTCAGGGGACATATTTAACAATTTATTTGCACTTTGCTCCTCCACAGTAACTAATATAGTATCAGGCATACTGCTGGTGCCCAAGGAATATCTGTTGAATTGAATTCAATTGAGGCAATGCATGGTGATCCCCCGCTTCCCTATGCAAATCTATTTTTCAACCTATGTGACTCATGTTTTTAAAGTAATACAAGTTTAGAAAGTGAAGCATGAAGGAGTTGAATGAAATTATTCTAGTTCTAGTCTACCGTGATTCTGTTTCAGAGGCTGAAATGTTTGAAATTCTATCTTGAAATGTTGTCTCACTCTCGTACTCAATGTGGTTTAACCTAGATTGGAATTGGGAAATAAACAGCCTCCGCAAGTTATCCCAGGAATTGGTTCCAGGAGGTACGAGGTCCAGTGATGGTTCTCAAGAAGAAGCAATAGACCAGTGGGCCAGGAGGAGGCAGCAATTCAAAGATGGGAAAAGATGCAGCTCAGCAGGGGGAAGTTCATTTGCCAGCAACATTACTGAAGGATCCGGTGAGTAGACAATCACACAATCACCCTCTTTTCCAAAACCCAGAGCAAAGACAACAATTTACTGAAGCTTAACCAGGTCTCCTCCCTCTTATCTCCAGAATATAAAACCTGTTGTTTAAACATGGCAATATGGTGATTATATTCTTTTATATGAAAGATATTTTGGGGATAATCAACTCTTTATTATCCACTAAGGAATCCCAACTTGGTAAATTACCTCCTTCAAAACATGCAATGTCTACTACAGCTACTGTTCTCTTCAGAAACTGAAATAACCAACTATAGGGTTCTTTGCTGAATTAAATTTGTGTCCTACTTCAAAGAATTTGAGTTGGCTTACAAAAATAATGTATAATGTGAAAAGATAAGATTAATATGTTTGATTATGAGAAAGAATTTTCTTTTTGTTTTAGCATTTCTGAAGTGAGAAAGTGTTATGGATGTGTACTTTAGTGAGATAGTGTTGCTCTTGCTGTTGAAGGGGTGTTATTAAATCAGATTATACCTCAGTCCCACAATCAATCAACTGAGAATGGAAGGTAAGTCATCAGTGAGGAAATCCAACTGAAGGGATAATATGGGTGAAAAAAAATAGAGGGGGGCATTAGCACATACCATCACTAATCTGGCCCTAAAATTCTAACAGCTGAAGTTTTTAGGAGACACTCGATTAATAGACATCTGTAATTTGCATATTATTTACAAAAACAAACCGGTTGTTCAGGAAAAGCATTGATATTGAAACCTGAGCAAAAAAGAGAAAAAGAGAAAAAGAAAGTGTAATTGTGGTATTGTGATTTATAAGAAATATCTATTTGGTCTTCATCTATGGGTTCCTGGCTCACAGCGCCTAAAAGCCTCTGAATTTCCTGTGATGAGAGCAGCAAAGGTGTCTTTTCTTATGTTAATGAGGTTACTTTTGGAAAGCCCCTAGGTAACCTAGGGTGAGGCTGATTGCCAGGAGAACCAGCTGGGTGATTCAAGGGTTGGAATTTTCAGCCCCATCTCCAAGGGAGGAGGGAGGGGAAAGAGGTTGAATCAATCGTCAGTGGCCAGTGATTTAATCAATCATGCCTATGTAATGAAGCCTCCGTAAAAACCCAAGTGGTTGGGGTTCAGAGAGCTGGGTTGGTGAACATGTGGAGATTTGGGGGAGAGTGCTGTGCTAGGAGAGGGCATGGACGCTCCATGCCCTTTCCCTATAGCTCACCCCATGCATCTCTTCCATCTAGCAGCTCCTGAGTTAAATGTTTGTATGATAAACCAATGATCTAGTAGGTAAAATGTTTCTCTGAGTTCTGTGAGCCGCGCTAGCAAATTAATCGAACGAACCCAAGGAGAGGGTCCTTGGAACCTAGCCAGTAGATCAGAAGTACAAGTAACAACCTGGACATTCGATTGGCATTCAGAGTCAGAGGGGGTTGGTGGAACCTCCAGTCTGTAGAGTCAGTCAGAAGCACAGGTCAGAAGCACCCGGACTTCAGACTGTCATCTGACGTGGGAGGAAGAGAGACAGTCTTGTAGGACCCAACTCTTAAACTGTGGAATCTGATGCTATCTCTAGGTAGTATGAGAATTGAGTTGAATTGTAGGCACCCAGCTAGCATCCAGAGAATTGCTTGTTGTTGGTGTAGGGAAACTTCCCCACAACACATGTTGGAATTGGGTCCAGGAACCCAAAAGAGTTATGATTCAGGGAATGATGTCTTTATGATAGAGACAATAGAGAGTGTCCTAGGTTATGTCCTGCAGACAAGCTGATGGAATGACACAGTACAATTCATGAAAGCAGTAGTATAATTTATCCAGAGTGAGTTAGAGAGCTGGCACAGATTAGGGATTGAATGTAGCTATAAATGTGTGGGCAAATTGTAAGTAATCTAAATAATTAAATACTGTACTATATTACCCACCACAGCAGTCTTACAATAATGAGAAGAGTGAAGAACACAGTTTAAATCTTCCATTTTGTCCTATAGTTTTCATTCTTGTCCCTTGAATGTCTAATTCCTCCAGTTGCTTCGTCCTATGTGGCAGCATGGACTCAGAATCTGGAATCTTACATTTTTATTCTCGTTTATTTATATACTACTGTATAGGGTTGTTTTATTAGTGCTGTATTGATCATGGACTTTTGAAATACCTCCCTGGAGAATACTTTTCTTATATTAGACTTCCAACAAAATATTCCCACTATTTCACATTTTGTTATAATGTTCATTTTCTTCCACTCCTATTCTCCCTTCCCCTTATCAGTTTCTGTATTGATATAATCTAGAATTTGGCTCAGAGTTTTAAAAAAATATTCTAATAATCAATACTTAGTATATTTCATTAATTTTTCCTCATTGTTGCTTTTTCCACCAATTACTCCCAAGGAGATTTTTTTTCTTTTTCTTCTTACTATAGTAATCCTCTAATAATTTTTTCAGAGAGATTCTTTGGAGGTCAACTGAGTCCTTATATATCTGGAAATGTATTCACTTCTCTCTTAATTCTGAATGATAGTTTGGCATAGTTTGGTATAGAATTTTAGGTTCAAATTATTGAAGAAAGAAAATTATCGATTCGTGATCTTCCTGTAACCAGTGGCGCTGATGAGAGGTCTGAATACAACCTCATTCTACAACTTTTGTTATTAATCCAATTAATCCAACTTTTGTCTCTGTTAGCTCCTAGGATTTCCTCTTTATTCTTGGTATTCTAAAATTTTTCTATTATGTATCTCAGTGTGTACATTTTAAATATATTTTCACGTTTGGCATCCCACGGGCTATTACATGCTGATGATTCATATCTTTCTTAAAGTCTCGTAAGTTCTCAGATACGATTTCTTCAAATATTGCTTTCCTTTCTCCTCTTCTATTGTCTCCTGCTGGCACCCCTTTTAGACAGACATTTAAATTTTGGATCTATCCTCCGTATGTCTTAACTTTCTCTTTGTACTTTGTATCTGTTCATCAATTTGTGCTACATTCTGAGAGAATTCTTTAGCTCTTTCAGCTCAGCAATTCATTCTACATCTAAACGCTTCCTTCTCTTTAGCCTATTTTTTTTAACTTTTTTATTTCATCAATTCTATTTTTAATTTCAAAGATCCCTAAGTGGTTCTTTTTTATTGAACTTTATTTTTTGTACCTCTGAGAACATTAAGTGTATTATATAAAGTTTTAATCTAATTGCTGTGTCAACTGTTTCCTCAGTGCACATTTCACGCGTGGTGAGTTTGTTGTCCTTCTTCCACAGTGTTTGCTTTTCCCAAATGCTTTGATTCTTGACTGGGTGCTCATTCTTTGCTTCAAATTCCCTGTTCACCTGATGCCTCCAATGGAGCACCCTACCTGGGCAGGTAATGAAGCATCCACTATGGTTTTTGCTGGATTCAGGGTAAGAATGCTTCAGGTTGCAGTAAATGACTTACCACTGCACAGGATATTCCATATCCCATCTGGGTGTCCTCCATCCTCAATCTTTTTTTTCTTGGCTAGAGGCAGGTACAACCATTGCTGCTGCTTAACTCATGGTGGAGTTCAAAGTGAGGGGTGTGAAGACATCAAACAACCTGCTGTTTCTGCCATGGTCCTCCAGGTGATCATCCTGTTGTTTACACCTGGGGCCTCTCTATCTCCTGGGTTCTCATTCTTGATGCTCCCACCATCCTGCATCAAAACTTTCTCATGGATAAGTCAGACAGAGAAAGACAAGTACTGCATCATATTACTTAGATGTGGAAGCTAGAAAAGCCAGACTCATACAAACAGAGAGTAAAATGGTAGTTAACAAGGGAATGGGGAGTAGGGAGCTGGGACATATGTTGTTAAAGGGCACCAACTTGCAACAAGTAGTAAATAAGTCCTGGAGATAAAATGCACACTACAGTGAATACGGAGAACAATATTGTATTATAATCATCAAACTTGCTAAGAGACTAGAACTTAATTATTCCAACCACTAAAAAGAAAGGGTAATTATGTAACGTGATAGAGGTACTAATTATCACTACAATGGCAGTCATATTACAGCATATAGATATCAAATTAACACGCTGTGCACCATAAATTTACACAATTTTGTGTCAGATATGTTTCAGTAGAAAAGAAAAAAAAACTTTCTCATACTTATCCTCTACTGTGATTTCACTCTGTGGCTTACAGCTTGATTCTGGATTTCAGGTATTTTGTAGTCACCAGTGTACTGAGAATTCCCTTCGTGCTTTCACACACATCTATAGATCTTAAAACACACACTATACTACATGCACATACCCTCTATCTCCTTCCTGATTTTCCTCTTGACTTTGAAAATGCCTCTCTCCTTTATTATGCAGAAAATTTCAGCTCTATTCCTGCTTCTATGTATATGTAATTGAATTTATCACAGTGTTCATGAAATAAAAGATGCTGCAGGAATTGGGACCTATCCAAATATATATTTTCTAACATTCTTATCAAAATGAGAGACTGGGTTTGTGCTTACTCTACTCTCTTGAACCCACGTCTGCAAATAGCTTCCGTTTGCCCCTCTAGCTTCCTTTTCCACCCTTCCCCACCTTACTCTCTGCCCCAGGAGTCTCACCTCTGTGGACTATATCAAGGGTCTAATTTGCCCTCTGGCCTCTCGGGTTTAACAAATAGGAAAGATGAACAGGAGTCTGGAGGGAGAAAGGAGACTGAGGTCCTGGTATTATTGCCCCAGATCTCTCCCTGTGGTGTGTCAAGGGCTGGTTGTGTCCCTACAGCTACACTCCTGTAAAGCAGCCCTCTCTACGCTGCCTTCTCCGGCTCTGGGTTCTGGTAACTGATACCTGCTTCTTTCCCTTATTGTTTTAATCTTAGATGGACTGGTCTTGATCCCACTCTATCACACTTGATTTTCTTAAGTTCTGTCCATACTGTAAATAGTGTTTTTATTAAACTCTCCTCTAATTACTCATTTGAGCATGCCATCTATTTCATGCCACAACCTTATGATACACCGTGCTCTGTTCTCATATTATAATGATCAAATGCCAGCAACAATATATATTGATAAGACAGAACTGTTTATTGCTTACAGAGATAAGGGAGGACACTCCCTCAGAGCTGTTGTGGTGCTTCAGAGGGGGAAAGGCAAAGTCCAATTTTATTGAGAATTAAAAATTTGGTTTAAAGCAGGTTTTCCAGTGTGAGAGCTTGGACTGGATTAGGACTGAATAAGGATCATGACTTAACAGGTTAGGACTTACACAAATGGCAAGGTGAGGATTTTGAGGGTTTCAAAGAGACTAAGGAAATGAACTGTCTGTTGGCGCTTTCTATTGAAGAGTCAATGGTGTTTGGAGGTAAGTTCCTGTAATGAACAATAAAGGTATTTGCCTGGTCAAGAGTCTCTGGAGAGTAAAGTTGTGTTAATAAAGACTGTGGAATGAGGTCATGTTAATTTAGACAGTAAGATATATGGGAGTAGGTGGTTTTGGTCCTCAGCTGTAAAAGAGGATAAAGGCTTTGTTCTCAGTGTGCTCGAATCTTCCCTAGTCTTGAGATGAATAAATTGCCAAAATTTCACTAAGATGGTTCCTCTAAATTGGATTTCCTAGACAGTAGTATTCTTGAACTGCCATTCATGTTTTTCTTGGCCTTTTGTTTGATAAACTCGCAGTCTTTGGAAATTTTATTTCTTTTCACCTAAGAATACAAATCTGGTATTATGCGTGTAAATCAGGTACAAGTTCCACTGACCCTAACCTTCCAGCTCCCCCAAGGAATACACTCATACAAAAGCAATAGTGAGAAAGACAGAATCTCCTGAAGACATCAAAAGAGAGACAGAGGGGAAGGTTTATGTCACATACCCTGCCACAAACAACTTGAAATCCCCTCTAGATACCACTCTACTTTGAAGGTCCCTATGTTGCCCTGTCGTCACCCAAGGAGGCCCTTTTATAGCATTGCTTCCCTCATTTACTACCCATATTCATTGAGTTCTATTTTCTCCTTTCTGAGTTTTTCCTTGGACCCTTGAAAAACCTCTCTGTTATAGCAGAAAATTCAACTGCTGTTCATACCTCTAAATCAGTATAACCAAAATTATCAAGGTGTTCAATAAGCAACTAACACTTCAGTAATCAGAATCTACCCATCTTAAAAGCTAAGAAGGAGGAAGCTGAGGGAAAACCAATTTGGTTATAAATGAGAAAAACAGAAACAAAAACTTGACATGTATTAATAAAAATTTATAACACATAGCGATAGCTTCCACTATTACCTGGAACAATTTGTGATTGCTCTAAACTAAGAAATTACATTGAATGGAGACTTTGGTTAGTTTGATTAGCCACAGATAATCTTCATATGCCAGAGAGAAAGGGACTGTTTTCTCTAGTTTTCAGTTTCTGCTAATACGAAAGGACCAAACCCTTTTAGTTCGTTGTGTCTTTCAGCTCCCCGGACCCTTCTAGTCCAAGTCTATGTCCTCCTTTGTTTTATGGACGAATCCTCCACTGCTACTGCTCTTACACATTGATGTCTGCTCTGCATTGCGTGATAAAAAGAAGCAGCCATAGGTGTGCTGGAATCAACTCGCAATGGTTCACTATAGCTAACTGTGCACATTTTTTTTCTAACTGCAATTCAGTAACATCAGGTTGGCAGCTTGAAGTTGTCCATGGTGAAAATATTTATACTATGGAAACAGGCAAACACTACAAATCAGGGGTTTTTTTTCCTTTTGGAGAGTCACTTGTTAAACATTACCAGTACGCACTCGAAGAAACACAGGAATCAGCTGTATAATTTATATAAATTCAAATTCAGGCCATAATACTTTTAATTAAAACAATGATTGTGTTTTATTTGGAGTGAATTCTGTTTTGAATGAAAACATACTAACAATTTGTTTCACATCAGACATGAGGGAATTGAACTGTCTGCCATTTTATTTTCAGTCACAGACACTTAGAAGGCATGTTGTATTTCTTCTGAAACTTTTCAGAAGAGACTGCAATTCTCTAAGAGCTGCTGGAGCTAGCATTGTTTAATGTGTGGTTTAAATTTTATCTCATTTATAGAGTCAGGATATGCTACTAATCCATGACTTAAAACTTGACAGCTTTATCGAGCATCGTTACAGCTGGTGTTTCTCAGTCTGTTAATCTCACTCATCTCTGACTTCCTACATAATAACTGGAAAAGACATTAGGAATGACATATTTATGGATGTGGACACAGTTGATCAATCCATCTAGGCTTTGGGGGATGCTGACTAAGGCACACCAGGTAAATAACTTGAAGCCTGTAAACTGAAGTCAGAAGGGCCTGCAAAATGGAGCTCTGATTTTTATAATCTCGAATGGCTCCTGTATCACAAACAGATGTGGCAAGAATTTGGGTCTAATTGGGTGAGGATACTTGATAGCATTTCTCTTATTTCATTCAGCTATAAAAATTATTATGGAAATGTATTTTCCAAATATTGGTTTGCAAGGAAATAAGAAAGGGGGATTTGGAGAGAGACAGAGAGAGAGAAAGAGAAAAAGGCAGGCAGGCAGGCAAAAGAACTCTGGTTCCTAATGATAAGAGCCAACAATTGTGCTTACTATGCTAACCTAGATACTATATTAGCTTCTTAAATCTCCCAACAATACTATGATTTGAATAGCATATTTTCATCCTCACTTTACCAAATGAGGAATATGAGCCTCGGAGAGGATAAGTGACTTGCCCAATGTCACTTAGCTATAATCAGCAGTGGAGATGGGTTTCAAACCCAGACAGCCTGACCCAGAGTCTATGCTCTTGAACACCATACCTCGCAATCTCTGGTTGGACCATTCAAATCTGATCCTGGTCTCTCTGAGAAAGTCCAAACGCAGTCTCACTTCATTAGATACGACCTTTTTTTGTTCTCAAATAATACAGTTGAATGAAAGAGATATGAAAATGTCTCTACAGACACCTGAAACTGAGCTGAGTATTTTATCTTTTTGATTCTAAAGTCAAAAAAGGGGAAGTATTTACATTTTTCAAAAGCAAAGAAGTGCAAATGCATTTTCAGTAATACCAAGCATATTTAAGAGCTTGTTCTGTTTTGAAGTTTCATTTATTAAAAGGCTCATCTACCAAGCCAAATTTTGTGCAAAGTTTTGGTGACAAAGACTCATTTAGATTTGTTTTCTATTTGGCTCAAAGTTCCCCGGGGCAGTTGTGGAGAATTCTAGAAGCTCAAAGCTGCAGCAGGTGTGTGGCTTGCTGCTTCATTGGATTTTAACACACATTTTATGTCTCAGTTTATGTAAAGAGTATGTTGATTAGCTCTGTCTTGGTAACTGAATGAGCAGAGAACTGCTCATCCACATAATCAAATCTGTTTGTAAATAAGTGAGCTGTTTTAATAGCCTCACGCATGCTGATAAAAACAAAGATCACTCTAATTTAAAGGCCCGCCCTCAGACCTTTGCATGATAGGGGGATGGTTACATGTCCAACAAGGACAGCTACTGCTCAGGAAAAAAGATAAAGATAATTCTGCGGGCCCTGGAATCTGTGTACATTATATTCATAAATATTAAAATGTAACTGAATATTTGAGGCCAAGGTTATAGGAAATAAATCAAAAAAGGAAGAAACTTTAATACTTTAAAATCCTTTATGGCTCCTGTAACTTTAGCAAGTAGTATGTAGGAAGCAGTTTTGATTGAGGCTGAAAGCTCTATAAGTTATTATAATTTTTTTGGTTTGGTTTCCCTACCATTTAAAGTCAAATGTCATACTCAGACTTATTCAAAAAATGAATGCAAAAATACTTAAGGGATTTTGAAATATGATGCATAGAAGAAGGCATCCTATATCCTGAGTTAAAGTATTCTATTCTGAAGTTTTCATCATTTTTATTGCAATAAACGAGATGTTCCATAAAATTCTAATACCATTTACATTCCAACTTTATCATTTTGTAATATTCTCATAAGTCATCCCCTTTATTTTCACATAATTGTATTTATTCAATCAATGTGGTTTCTATTTCCAGTACCTCCTTCCCCACGGCAAGCCATTTGTCTACATCATGTTTATCTACCAATCCACAACTTCTTCTTCCCGTGGAAATTTTGCCTGCTCCTCAAGGTCCAGTCTAATGATAGTCTTCCTTTAATCTTACCTACGGCTAGAATCACTCTTTCCTTCCTCTGAGTTCTCTTACTTCATCACGAGTCCCATATTTAACTCATCTTTCTATGCCATTGTGCCTAAAACTACATCTTGCTTATGACAGAACAATTATTTTAAATTAATTTAACTCAATAAATGAGTAATAAATAAGCGAATGCACCTGAAACTGTTTAAACTGTGGATTAGTAGCAACTGACTAAAGAAATCTCATTTGTATACAAAATAAAAACTACAAGAACAGGCATTAACGATATTTGGGGTTTATTCTTGTCCGCCTGCAAGAGACTGTGCTATTGCATGCTTTGTCAACATACCATCTCTAACCATTTCTACACAAGTTAAACAAATGTATGAGCTGGAAACCTTTTGTTGCATCTATCTTGTGTCAGGACAATGGCTAACATTTATGCTTTTCAGCCCAGTCCTAGGAGAGCAGCAGTGGAAATGTAGGGGTGAGGACAAGGACCACTAGGAATAATTCTCAGAGAAAATCGGTGAGAGCAGAAGAACCATCCTGCCCAGGGCTTTATATAACTGACTGACCTGCAGCAGATGTCCAGCTGATCACTGCTGGACAGGGTGAGGGAGGGAAGTAAAAGGGTTTACCTACAATTTTTGAGAGAAAGGATGGGAGCAACTGTAGTATGTGAGAAGAAATTGAAAGACAGGGGTTTTGTCATTGTTGTTCCAAGAAGCGTTCTGTGGTCTGTGAACTCTACCCTCTTCATGATAGTTGAAAAATGCAAGTAAAAGATTTGTGCTTTTCTTGAAATTGTATTTTGGTTATGAAATAGTGCTTCCTAATTCTGCACCTTTGAAAGACTAAAAGACTTCGGGAGTGACTTTGACTTTATTCAGGTTTCAGCTGCCTAAACAGGACCATAAAGAAATGCTTGGAAGCTAATACAGAAATGCAGTCTCATTTCCTTAACTGGCACAGCCTTCCACACTATCTAGCAGACTACCAAATACACAGAAAACCCTAAACTGCTATGAATAAAACTTTATTTGCCTCTCTGTATGTTTTATTCTACATGTAGGACCATAGTGAGTTTTCTAGAAATGTACAGTATGTTTTTGGAGTACCTTCTTTGAAGCACAGAAAGACAATAGTGATTTTTTTTTCCTTGTGATGGGAATTTGGGAAGGGATTCTAAAGGTAGTTCTGTCTTACGTGCCTTCCTCTTGACCCCTAAACACTAACATACAAGTTTTAAAAACAATTATTTTTTCCATGTTTTTTCAACAAAAGGATTCATAGTGCCGTCTCTAGTGTCCTGACGCCCACAGCATAGGCCCTCCAGCATGTCTGTTTTATTTATGGTATTCTAAGCCTGCATAAGTTCTTCCTAAGAGAATTGTCTAACAAACTTAGCTACCTATTTTCAAGAATGACACTCTGCCTTTGGTGTAGACTTCGCCCCTACACACGTGGGGCTGCTTTCTCACCCTGACCATCAGCATGTCTGTGTCTTCGTTCTTTCCTGAGCATAATTCATGTTATCACCTTTTCTGCTCCTCAGTCACCTCAGAAGATGGCTGTTCTGTGGATTTTGGCTTTCGAGTTGATATTGAAGAAAAAGGATTCTACACGGAGAATTTCCATTCAGCTGCGTGGGTTTTTCGAGGGGATGATGGGAATCCTGAGGACAGTCCCAGATGTCTTAGTAAAAAACCCCGACCAGTAGCTGGTAAGGACTCTACAATTATGGTAAAACCAACATGCCTTAGAGAACCTGTAGCCAGGCTCCAGGCAAGTCTCTGATTGGCAAACTTGCACACTGGGTGGAGCGTTTGGAAGAAATGTTCCCACATATACACATGTATAATGTATTTCTTAATATTGTAAAAGAATCTGAAAGACAGAGCTCTGTCTGTCTTAAGAGCTCATTCAAACATAGAATAGTAATTCCAAAGTTAGAGTAAAGATTAATATAGGAAGTGTCAAAAGTCTTTTTCATTCTATGAGTAAAAAATACTTACTATTTTTTTAAAATGCACTGGAGAATATAAACAAGTAACCACTTATCATTTATTGTTCCAATACTGAAATATAACCATTTTGTTGTTTCTGCATTGTCTTTTATTATACGTAGGTCTAATCCTGTTTTTAAATATATGTGAAATATGCATTTGATATTATCATGCATATAGTTTGTTATATAAGATTTTATAACCTGCTTTTTACATGTAATAATATAATTATTTAATAATTATACTTTCATTTAATCGTGTAAATATTTTTATGTTTTTTCAAACTTCATAGTATTCTAATGGTTTCATGATGTTTTTTATGAGATTAATCTTTAGTTTACTAAAACTATGTATATTTCTCCAATGCAGTTACAACTTAATGATTAAAAAAAACCTGAATTACAAGTTTCAGCATGTGAAATTATTATTTCACTACAATCTTTGCTACAAAATTTAAGGTGTAGAGCTTTTGTAAACTTCTGTTTTATTGATATAAATAAATGACCTTGATGAATAGTAAGCAATTTAACTCAAGCAAGCAAAGATTCAGGTTGAAAATAATGTTTTAAATTAATTATACAATCACTCACTTAAGAAACATCATGCCTACTATGGTTCAGGCACTAGAGGATGTTGTAAAGATATACAGAGAGAAGTGACAGGTATGAGTATGATAGATTCCACAAAGGGCTACTTAACATTTTCAGTACATTCGTCAAAATGTACTTATTTTTATCTTAATCCCATTTATATGGACAAGATTAATTGTTAAATATACGATCATCATTTGTCTTATCTGTAGAGTAAAATAGAGCCTTTCTTAATTTTTTCTTATAAATATGAAATCGTCAACATTGAAGGATTTTAATGAAGAAAAGTTGTAAATCTAAATGAGTTCCTGTACACATGCATAAGACAATACAAAGTTTGTCTTTTGCAGATTTAGAGTCACGTCATAATATGAATGGATTAAGCTTAACCATTCACTGAAAAGTAAGCATGGGACTCTGAATCTAAAACTTAAAGAATTCAGAGTGGAACTTTTGAAACGTAAAATAGATGATGAGGATCTAGGAATAAGCTTTTTTTAAAAAAACAAAATTTTTTCTATTTAACTTTTATTTGAGTAATGGGATGGTGTAAGAAAAGGACATTAGGCTAAAAGTACGATTTTTAGGGTTAGGGTCTCTGTCTGTTGGTTCATGGATGTGTTCCAAGCACCTAGGACAGTACCTGCTTCATCATAGGAAGCCAATGCATGCTATGGAATGAATGAATAAAAAAGCCTGGATTTCAGTACTGTTCAGTAATTTACCAGCTATGTGACCTTAGAAAAGTCACTTAGTATTTACTGTTATTATCTCTATGCCTATCTTACAGTCTTATAAAAAATGAAATTATATACGTGAAAATTATAATGGGCTATTTCTTTCCATCTTGACTAATTCTCTCACCCTTATTTTTCTGCATTTTATGAAACTTTTGGCTGAATATTAAATATTTATTCACATATATATCTGTGCAATTCATACATATTTTATATAAATTATAAACAATTATTATTATATACTATATGTACTAAATTGATAAATATTTATTGACCGTTTGTGACAGGCAGCTGAGAACATCAGATGAATAAAATGCAATTCCTCCCTCACAGTACCTTGGCGAACACCTGATGTATAATATCCATAGGAAAGCACAATTATCACCATTTCTGCAACAGTTTATTGTTATCAAAGAACAAGCATTTGGTTGATTTCACTATTATTCGCTTTGGTTAAAACAAAAAAGAGAACATTTGTTCAATTTTGCTGTATATCACATATATATGTATACATACACACACATAATGTGCGTGCACACATATGCACACATATTTTATATATATGTATATATATACACACAAAAAAATGTTTAAATATTGCAAGTGAGTTTCATGATACTATTTATTGGACTGAACGTCAGTTCAAGAATGTGCTAGTTGTTCTTTCTTATTGTTATTAAGACTTGAAGTGTTATGTATACCAGAGGCATATGTTCTCAACTATATGATATTGAGAGATCGATATAAGAAGATGAAGACTGAGAGGACAGGTGAGTTGGAGGCAAATGAATAATTTTTAAACTGAAAAATATCTTTATTAACCTAATGACATTTTAAAGATATTTTAATACTAATTTATATCTACCAGCATGTATTTTGTGAGAATAAATTCTACACTTTAAAAACAAAATCTAATCCTTAATCTCCTAAAAGAGCTCTTCTATAAGTTGGAGAAATAGGTAAACAAAAGTTTGCATCTCTACAAAAGTGTATTGCTGGAGTTACAAGAAACTTTTAGGATATTTTCAATGTCTGAGTCGTATTATATTTATGGAAATATTTACCCTTCATTTGAACCTTTACATCTAACAAGATGATTCCAAGGAAGTGTTATTTGGGGGCATAAATTACTTGACGATGTGCCCACACAGTCTCTGAAAAGACAATGGCATTCATTTTTGGCTTTCTCAGCAGCTGTGTGGCACTCATAGATTATCCACCAGACAGTGGCAAGGGAAACCAGGACTATAAATCTTAAAATATGAGAAAATTGTCTTCAGAATGGGAGGGGAACATGTTGCAAAACATTTTGATTGTCTCTTCTCCCACAGGAGAGCACTACAGTTGAGCTCACCACTTAGAGACTTTATTAAATTGTTTATACTTTCATACACATTGTTGACATTCAATTTTCCTGACTGAAAAAAAAACAATAACCACCACAGCCTTGAAAGTAATAGCTATCTTAACAGTCTCATGTAATAGGAAAACAAAACAACTAACATGATTTGATTTGAATCAACACAGTAAAAATACTCCATTAAACAAATATCTGTTGGATAATCAATCTGTCAAAAGCAGAAGATAGTATCAAGAGAGTAACCTAGAGGGAGCAAGAAGTTTTGACAAGTGGAGATGTTAGAACTGATTTCCACAGAGGTCAGAAATAAGATTTCTGATTTTCTTTTTTTGCCCTGATTAGCTACCACCCTTTTGCAGACTGTTAATATCTTCACCTCTGTGTCTTTGAATTTCCCAGTTCTGTCCCTTAAATTACACTGAGATCCAGTAAGTGGCAGTCCAAACAGTCATAGAAAATGACTGCCGAAAGGGGAATTGTATTAACAAATGACAGAGATCTTCCCAGAAGCATAGAATAGAGCAGAGCACAGAATTTTCTGGCTGGAATACAATAATACCTTTCTGGCAGCTTTGGTAGGCTTTTCTGATAGTCTTTTCAACAGCAGAAAAAGAGTGTGTTTTCTTCAGATGTTTAGGAAAGGCACACGTTCCTTCAAGAATCCACATGAAGGGACTTTATCCTTCCTCTCCTTCACTGTTTGACGATTTTGGCAGCCAATGTCTAGCACATAAACTCCATGAGAAAAAGTCTCTTTTCCGTCTTCACACTGCAGTCCTAGTACATAGGAAAACGTCTAGGCACATAGATCTAGGCACGTCTAGGGACTCAGTAAATGTGTGTGGATGAATGACTTTTGCTATTAGGCTACGCTGGATGGTTCAAGACAGAGATGCTTGTTTCCTTGTTTTTATCAGATACTTTTGTTCCCTAGCTGACCAAAGACATGGCCACATCCAAGCATCTTTGGACAGATTGCCTAGTCTTTTTCTGTCTTTGTAACTTATAGAAAACTTTATAAAGAAGACTGATATACCTCAGAATAGCTGGAAGAAAATTTAATGAAATAATGGCAAATCTTACAAACTCTGCAAAATATAATGTAAACTTACAATAATATCTCTCCAAAGATCAGGGACCCCCCCCCCCAGATCATCTGTCAGAGATGGCGAGGAAGAGATTTCTCATCAAGTGGGAAGCTGGACTAAGGTCTTTTCCCACTCAAAATGCGATTGCTTTCTATCATTTTAAGTTCTCAAGAGTTCCTTTGACCTCTTGATTGCTTCTAGTTCTATCCATATTTTGCCTCCATTAGGCATTCTGTAACAGCCTTTGAAGGTGGACTTAAAGAGGAGGTAACCCTGTAAAGAAGAAACGCCCTTGATCTCCAACCTGGAGAAGATCTGAATCTATCTGAGAAATGAGAAGTGATATATAAAAATATAGAGGAAAAGTTGAAAACTAGTAAAATATATTACCCATAAATTCTAATGTATTCTTATTTTTTAATGAAAAGAGATTCTATTAAATTGTAATTTTAAGGTGTTAATTTACTCTACCCTTATTAATAGATCAGAATTCTTATTTTATAATTAATTACCTGATTTTTTCTCAGAGACATAATAGTAGGCCTATTACGAAGAATTCACTTCTGGAGCTCAGGAAGTTTATCATTATACTTTACTGTGATTTATTCTTTATCACTTTTAGATATTCATTAACATATAGAAGAAAAAATTTGACCAAGAAAGTATGCCAATCTAATTGTTGGGAGAAGATTAATTCTCCCAGGTTAGTACTTTTCTCTGGTGAACTTGACCTTAAATACAACCAAATACTAAATATTTTGAAGCCTTTTGTTATAATTCTTCATTGGATGACTTTGTCAGCATTTAAAAATGGATCCTCCTGGGATCACCGAAGCACTTCAGATGTTTTAGTTCATTTTTGTACTCTAGTATGATTCATATTTGTTTCTAAATAAAAAAGGTGATGTAAATATACTGTAAAAGACAAAATGCCTCTGATGTCTGCATCTCCCTTTATGGAAATTGTCCTTCCACAAAGAGGAACAGTCTTGCCGAGACATGTTTTCTGCCTTGAAATCCTGCTCTTTTCTCACCTCTGAAGAGTAATAGCCCAAAGAGTTATAAGCAGAGATGGTTTCAACCTGTGAGATTCTCTTTCAGGAATTCAAACTGGGAAAATGCCCTTGGTAGTGGGCATAGAAGTTAAAATATCTTGAGGTATAGAAAAGTCAAGAGAGCCATGAGTGAGCTGAAGTTATGAATAAGCCAAACTTACCCGTAAGCAGAAGCTATGAGAAAGAAATACACACACGTACATACATACACACCCCCCCCACACATGTATCTATGCATATATCTACAGAAAAGACTGTAAGAAGGTACCAGGAGGAAAAGGAAGAAGATACATGGAAAAGCAAACTGAGAAATAGCTGGGCCACATTAATTAAAGATAGTTAGACGAATATAAAAACCCATGAATTCTTATTGTGAAGTCTCTGGAACTCTCCACTTTCAATCCACTACGTCCTTATAGTTATAATTTCTGCAAGGCTCAACTGTTCCTGTTTTTTCTGAGAAGCTCAGTTGTTCAGGCTCTCCTGGGTTCCTGTAAGACCTAAACGTACGGCTGAGGATTCTGTTTACTTATTTCCCTATATAACCTTATAATAAATGTCCCATTGTTTTCGGATGTGAGTGACTCAGGCCTGTAAAGCTCAGCTGACTTTGGGAGTCACGCTGCCTTGGGGTACTAAGCACCACCCCAAGGTGCTCACCACATGACTCAGGCGAGTTGTTTAACCTCCCTGTGCTTCAGTTTTCTCCTCTCCAAAAAAGAATACGCTGTTGTGAAGATTCAATTAGATAATATTTGTAAAGTGATTAAAACATTTTTATTAGGCCTGGCATGTAATAAAGAAGCAATAAATACTAGCTACTTTTATAATTATATTTGTGGTATCTAAAGATTAACTCAAGAATGTGTCTTCTTTGCTTTCTCTTTAGTTCGTGAACGAACTGTGAGGCTATTCAAAGGAACTGGAGATTATCCCTGGGGATTCCGAATTCAATTCTCCAAACCAATCGTGGTAACTGAAGTGGATGCTAGTAAGTTGTCTCACTCTAGAGGCGTTAATTCAGACCAGAACAGCTATCTCAAGTCTTGCACACTATACTAAAAAGCCCTCAATATCATAGTCCTGTAGAGCACACATACACAATAGAAGCAATTTCTAAATCTCAGTATTTCAAAAACTTATGTTGATTGATAAGTGCCTACATCATGATCAAATATTTTTTACAAGACCATGCTTTCCTGTTAGAATGTACTCCTCTGGTGTATGCAGGGCATTGGTCTTCCTACCGAAGAAGAGCCCTACCCTCACCTGTGGAAATAGGGCTCAAATTCTGGAGATAAGACAGATCTTCTGAATGAATAGACAGCTGCCAATTTATTAGTATTTCATAGTTTCCAGGAGGAGTTCCATTCCCTCTAAATTGTTTCCTTACAGCTTCTCAGATTTCCTTATTTCCTAACAAGCAAATTGGGAATTAGTAGGTGCCTAATGAAAGTTAGATCCTTTGCTCTCTGATCTGTAACATGAGAATAATGTGAGATCAATGTTCTGAAAAACCTTGAAGCAAGAACACTAAGGTTGGTGGAATATCAGATAAAGACATCCACACCCAGCATGGTGCATTAGGGGAGGCCTAATAAGGTTATCACAGAGGGAGGCCGGGGCCACGAGGAGGTTTCTGAATTACTTTGTAATCCCCCTCTGGACTGTGAGTTCCACAAGGACAGAAACTATATCTTATCCATCATTTTATCTTCAATACTTTGTGCAGTGTCCCAAAAGCAACAGAGTTGATGCCCCCAAAATGCTTGTTGAGTGACTGCAAGAGCCCTCGGTACCTGTAGACTGGGGCAGCATGAGGCAGAGAGGAAGGGAGAAGTATCACTCAGAAGGATTATAACCCCTCCTGCTTTGCTCTGATGCCCTAATCCCTTCTCTGGCACCATTGTCATCCAGGGTCACAGTCATTTTCCTTTGTTTGTCATCATTCAAGTGTTCCTCCGTTGGGAGTCTGCTCTCATAGCGTAAAGAAGTGGAGACTACTCGGCTCTGGTAAGGGCCAAAGGGGTGACAGCTGCAGCAGATGTAATTGCTGCCTCCTAGCCCAGCATTTCATGGTCATAGGTGACAGTGGACAGGAAACAGTGTGCCCAAACAACCACCAACTTTTTACGTGAATGGAATTTTCTAATCAATTCTCAAGTGTCTGGGCATAGAGGAAAGAAATACTGAGTACCTAGATAGACTGTGGGATACTCCTGGTGCAGCAAGTAAGTGAAGTTATACATTTCTAGACCTGTTCTAAGGAAAATACTTCTTGCAGGTTATCACTTACACCAGGTGATCAATGGCGCAGATTTTGTGTAATGTGGAGGTTGTCTCTTTAAGCATGAGGGGAATATCTAAGTAGTAAGTAACCTGGATATCTACTTCACACTCATTGATGTTTTTGAAGAAAGAAATTTGCTTACTTATTTATAATATCAAGTAGAAATTAAATTTACTTTAAATATAAAAGCCATGTGATGTCACAGAGAGGAAAGAAACATTCATTGAATACCTATTATAAGCAAGGCTTTATATATGTTCTCCCATGTAATCTACACAACACAACTTGAAACTTGATATTATCACTCCCCTTTGATGGATGAATCTCTTAAGGCTTAAACTGTTAAACAACTTGTCTAAGGTTGTACAGCTAAATCATGGCAACTCTGTGATTCAGATCTCAGAATTTCTACCTCTGGAACTAGAGTTCTTTCCCTATGACTTACATCAGTTAGGACTCTCTGTTGCAACTAATAAGAAATCTGACTCAAAATGGTTTAAGTAACAAGGGGGATTGATTGACTCACAAAAGTTGGAGGTTCTGAGATAGCACAGGTGTTTGATTTGTTTCCACAGCTCGATTATTTCATCAAAGGCATGATTTCTTCTAGCCCCTTGACCTAGACTTTCTTGGTGTTACGAGCTTCCCATTTGGATCCAAAACAATCTCAGCAGTTCTAGCTTTCCCATCACATATCAGACTCCTAAAGAGGGAGAGGGCTGACTTCCATCCTCAATGTCCTCATGTTTCCATGTCCCTGGGGACACTGTGAGCTGTTTCATTTAAGCCAAATGCAAGGCAAATGGCACTGAGTTACTAGGAAACCGGGGCCCACCCTGGACCTGAGGGTGGTGTAATGATTCTTTACCTTCCCCAAGCTGCCACATAATGGAGAAGAGATGGAGAAGATGTGAAAGGACCTGAAGGAATTGTACAACCTCTCAGCCTCGAGTCATACCAACACAATGACACTGCACCCAGTGAGTGATAAACAATATCACACAGATGAACAAAACATCACATAGTGTACACAAAAGTGGTGTTTTGTCTCTTCTTGATGAAATATTACTTCCATCTAGTTGTGTTCTTTAAAAATCCTATTATTCTTATCAAAGAATTGCCTTTGAATTTTTCATGACTTGATTTGACCTAGTTTATTCTCAAGTGTTAAGAAAAATATTCAATAGACTAAAAATCACATCAACTCTTCTTAGCTATACAGTTGAACTGACATTGTCTCAGATATCTGTTTATGACTGAGCAGGATTCAGTCAGGGTATTATATAAAATTACTTTTTCTCAATACTTTCCATTAAGTCAAGCTTGCAGAGCCATGTTTCTCTGCTCTGGGTGAGTTCTGGGATGAATTCTAATTTTTTGAGATCTCTCTTAGACAATGAAAGCACTATTGTTTTGTCATTAAAAGTCTGGGACAGTGCAACAATAATAGAATTACAGGGTAGTATAGTATAATAAACAAAATTTCTGAATTCTTATCCAATCTAGAGTTTCTCTCCTCTCCTAGCTTGAGTCTGCCTCAGGTGTTCAAGCACGAATTATCTTCTTCACTAGTTGCCATCTCTATTTTCTATTCATCAGAAATACCACCTCTACACCTTCAAATGTACTCAAATGTTTACCTGTTCCTTCTTTTCCAATTGAAGGCCAGTCCTTCCACCTTCTTATGACTTGCAAAAATATTAGTAAACTAGGAACAGGTGCCAAATTTTTTCAGGTAATAAAAGGAATTCTTTTTTCTTAGTTCCTAGAGTCTGAGAAATAGACACCAATAGAAAAATAGATGTGCAAAAGATTGGAGGAAATCACTATAAGAGACCAAGGAAAGAGAGCATAAGCAGGCAGAAGAGCCATCAGACCACAGTGTAGGTCTGGCACCTGTGAAAGGAGAGAGGGAAGGAAGCGGGATTGGGTAGGAAGAACCCAAACTGCAGTGTAGCTCTGAGAAATCCTGAGGCAGTCTGATAGGAAGCCCCAGAGCAACGAGTGTCCATTAGAGAAGTCCTGCATTGACCAGAAATGGCCTGGCTGCAGTACTCCCTCCAAATCCAGTCACTGGCTGGAAGCAGTGACTTCATAGGGAGAATGTAGCCTCAATCTGAGGTGAGATGATCATAAAGTGTGGCAGTTGAAGGCTTTCACTCTATTGCAATCCTCACAGCAGCTTCTCTTGACGGCATATCTGAGCAGTGTAGATCTAAGATTTCCACTTAGGATATGGAACAGAAAGGCCTTGGGAAGGAAAAAAAAAAAGCAAATTGTTAGGAATTATTCTAATAAAGATATGATGAATACTACTTTGAAAATGACAAAATATAGAAAGAAATTAAAGAATACCTAAATTAACGACAGGAAAAACATGTGCGTCATTTGTAAATCTTAATATTTAAAGATGTCAAATCTTCCTTAAATTGATTTATAGATGTAATCCTAATTAAAATTCTAGTAGACTAGTTGGTTTTGGGTTCGTTTTGGGGGTTTTTTTGGTAAAAAAAAATTTCAATTCTAAAAGATTTATAAGGAAGCAAAGGACCAAGTTATTAAGCTGAAAATTCTTTCCTCCAGGGAAAAAGCCTTTTATTCTATAATTAGATATTAAAATGTAAATGCTTGGATATATTTTTACTTTGATGTGAATAATTTCAATTACAGTTTAATCAGCTAATCAAACATGTAAATGACTCTTAAGCAAATAATTCCCTTAATTGGGTTTAGGAAAGAGGGAGAGTTTACCCAAATGTTGGTGGGATTTGAGGGTAGAAGAGTGGACCCCAAACAAGTAGGGAAAGAACCGAAGAGGAAGGTGGCAATAGAAATCAGGTGACAAAAGAGAAAGATTGCAGATTTTGTCCAGCATCAACCTTACTTGGCCTCTAGTGTTCTTCAAATTAACATGAACAAAAAGCAATTGTGGGCTTAATTATTTCTGTATAGACACAAAGACAGGCCACTTTTTATCATAAAGTGGCTTCTGACTTTTTTGTTACGTTTTTAAAAGACATCTGGCTTTAAGGAAATAAATGTTTATTCATGGGGAATGTATTCATGGATTTTTCACACCTTCCCACTGCACTTTCTCCTCTCCCCTCTCCTCCTCTCTCTCTTTTCTCTCTCCCCGTCCTCTTTCCCTTTTCCCTAGTCTCCTCTTTCTACCTCTGACTTCATAAGATTGGTCTTAAACAAAGAAATACAAGAATTCGTGAGAAAAATAAAAATGACTACCCTTTAAAAGTCAAACAGAACTGACTTTATAAATTCAGCAGATTTTTGCAGAATATCCAAAACCTTGACACACTTTTCATGCCTCTCTTTCTAGATTGAGTAACTAAATGCAGTTGAATAAAATGTTATGATTTCTTTAACTTCTGATACCTTTGCAACTATTCCACTGAGATAGTTAACTGTATCTCATCTATTCAAATGTGAAACAAATCAAAATGTTCCCATTGCAAATGACTTTGTATCTAGGAGGCCCTGAGGTTTTGTAATAGGAAAAGCTGAAGCATCTCTACTGTTGCAGAAATGGTACAATACATAGTTAACCTAGGATTTTATTCAACATCAGAAAGTGCTGCCCTGGCAGAGATTCATGTAGCTGCTGAGTCTACTTCTCTCTTTTTTTAAATGTATTCCTCAATGCTGAAGAGCAACCTCTGAAATCCATTGTCTGGTCAAATCTACTAAATGAGGGGTTGAGGGACTTTAAAATTACATATATTTTCAGCACTTCTGAGAATCTCATTCACACCACGAAACATTGTTCTGGATGCACTAGAGAGGCTTAATTACACACTGGAGATAAAAAAGATAAAGCAGGGAGACCTGTAGGTGGGATGGAAATGATTATCCATAAGTATACAGAGAGGGAGCTTGCTTGTAGCTTACATAACTAATTGCCCACACCCGGCTGACATTTGCATGAACATTTTCTATGAAAGTCTAAATGCTTGTGAGATCTGTTGGCATATACAAAAGAAACAGATGTTCCAACTTTGATACCAAGCAAACTTGAAAAGAAAACTATACATTTAGGGAAGGGCAAGCCATAGAGGAAATTATGGACAGGCCCATCTTTCTGGAAGCTCTAGAATTTAAAATGCTACTGTTATAGTATAATTCTTTTAAAATGAAAAGGACCCTTTTTTAATTATAAGGTTTTCAGATTCTGCATTATATGTAAATATGCGTGAAAGGATGGAGTAGCTCAGCATTCAGCTCTTTATAATAAACACAGAACTGTGCAGTCACGTATCATTTTGAGGAAACAACTTAAAAATCATGGTCTTGTTTTCCTACCACCTCAATCTTTCCTGTACAATGTAGCACATAACACTTCCATCTGCTCCCAAGAGCGGTCTCCAGAAGGGCAACTGTCTGTGTGGTATATTTCAGGGTCACCTTGAAATATCTGCCTCCTCCAAGAAGTCCTAATGCCTCAAACTCCCACCATAATCAGCAGATAAAGGGAACATTTGTAAGTTGCATTGCAAAATAGAGGAATGTAGTGAGTACCCTCTGTAATTAAAGCTAAAACCGGGGCTGGCCCCGTGGCTGAGTGGTTAAGTTCGCGCGCTCCGCTGCAGGCGGCCCAGTGTTTCGTTGGTTCGAATCCTGGGCGCGGACATGGCACTGCTCATCAGACCACGCTGAGGCAGTGTCCCACATGCCACAACTAGAAGAACCCACAACGAAGAATACACAACTATGTACCGGGGGGCTTTGGGGAGAAAAAGGAAAAAATAAAATCTTTAAAAAAAAAAAAAAAGCTAAAACCAAAAAAATGGACTATCAAGAAGGGTTACACTACAGAAATAATCCCTCTACAAACAAGAATCACTTTCACTTTCATAACTCAATCATACAAAGATAAATAACTCAACTTTAAATGAGCAAAGGATTTGAGTAGACATTTTTCCAAAGAAGATACACAAAGAGCCA
This sequence comes from Equus asinus, assembly GCF_041296235.1. NCBI lineage: Eukaryota > Metazoa > Chordata > Mammalia > Perissodactyla > Equidae > Equus > Equus asinus. Next base: position 69,894,516 of record NC_091798.1, read on the forward strand.
ATAAGCACATTAAAAAAATGTTCAACCTCAACAGTCATCAGAGAAATGCAAATGAAAACCTCAATGAGATACCACTCCATACCCACAAGGATGGCTGCAACCAAAAAGTCAGAAACAACAAATACTGGCAAGAATGTGGAGAAATCCAGGACATTCATGTGTTGCTGATGGGAGTGTAAAATGGTGTAGCTACTTTGGAAAACAGTCTGACCATTCCTCAAAAAGTGAAACATGGACTTCCCATTTGACTCAGCAATTCCACTCCCAGGTGTATACTAAAGACAAATAAAAACATATGTCCACAAAAACACTTGTACATAAATTTTCATAGCAGCATTATTTGTCCAAAAAGTGGAAGCAACGCAAATTCCCATCCACTAATGAATGGATAAACAAAATGTACTATATCCTTACAATAAAATGTGTATTTGGCAATTTAAAGGAGTGTAGTACATGCTACAATGTGGATGAATCTTGAAAATATTTTGCTAAGTGAATGAAGCGAAACACAAAGGATCACATATTGTATGATTTCATACATATGCAATGTTCACTATAGGCAAGTCCATAGAGACAGAAAATAGGTTAATGGTTACCTAGAGCTGAGGGGTTGGGAAATAGAGAGTGCCACTGGTTATGGGGTTTCTTCCTGGGGTAACAAAAATGTCCTAAAATTAGATTGTGGTGATGGTTGCACCAGTTAATGTACTAAAAACCATTTAATTATACACTTTAAATGCGTGAAATATATGATGTGTGAATTATATCTCAATAAAGGTATTAAAAATGAATTATTTCCCTATTGTAGTTCCTTTAAGTCAAAAATTGTTTAAAGACAATGTTTACTTGGGAGAAAAGACTTGTTAGACACTCATACCTTTGATTATAGTAGTTTATGACTTTATCTAGTCAATCATGTAGCATGTATTGATTGGCACAAATAGCTTAAGCATTTCTCTTCCACTTCCATCACACCACTTACAATCCTTTAGTTATCATTTACTTTCCCATCTCCAGATTTACTCACTTTCCCTCTATTCTTGCTCTTCTTGATTTCTTGAATAGACAAGGATTTAAAATGTTATTGTTACGGTTTTTCTGTGGTCTCACTATAGAACTGTTGACTAACTCTTCATATTGAAATTCCTCTCTTGCCTTCACTGACCTTACCATACTCTTGATTTCATGCTCTCTGTGATCTATATGTTTCCTTTGGGCTCCTCTTTTCCTTTCTGTCTCTAAAGGTAGTTATTATTCAAGAGTTTGTCCTCTATGCTCTACATTTCTCCCCTTACACTTGTCCCTTTGGTTATAAATTCTGAATCCATTTCTCAGGCCCGTCTCATATCCCAGATTTCAAAGATATTTTTCCATCAGCCCAATGAACTCTTTCAATGTTTTCTTCCATGGTTGTCAAAAACCAAACACACGTGCAGCAACTTTTTTAGCCTCTACCATGTGCCAGACATTGTAGCTGGCATGGGAAATACCTAAATAAATAAATAAATTCTACGTGCCCATGAGGTGCTTATAGTCCCTTAGCGGTAGAAAGGCAGAAATGCACGTGAGTGCAGTGAAATGTTTTAGGTCCTAGGACAGCATTTTATACCTTCCATTCATTTCCAGTTCCTGTTTCCAGAGTCATATTGCAGGCGTCTATTAATTTTGATAATATCCTTGTTGATCTACTGAACTTAATCTTTCTCTATTCTAAATTAATCTTCTGAAAACCACTGCATATCTATTTTCTACTCACAAAGTTTTAATGACTCTCTATTGTAAGGATCAAATTCCTCACCTTCTTATTCAAGACCCTTTACATACTGGCTATCTTTCCAACCTTATCCTCTATGCTCACCCTACCTACCCACAACCTCTGCTCTAGTTGATCTGAGTCACTTTTTGGCATGTCTTAAAACATTCTGCTTGTGTACCTTGTTCAGAAAACTTTTCTTTCTTGGCTTGCTGATTGTTTGAGGTTATGCTGGCTGTGGTAACAAAAATATTTTAATGGGTTAAGACAGTAAAAGCTCATTGATCACTCAGGTTAATAGTCCAACATGGATGTTCTTGGTTGGAGTGTGGCTTTGTCTGTCATAACGTTTCACAACTTAGGCTTATTTTTTCTTGAGCATATCATCCCATACAGCCTTGAAAGTCATCTGCATCTGGCAGGCAGATGAGAAGAGTATGAAGTGTGGTCCATGGGATGTTTTTATGGGCCGGGCCTGGAAGTGGCATACATCACTTCTATCCACATTCCAATGGCTAGAACTCAATCACATTGCCTACCCAACTGCAAGAAAGTCTGAGAAAACCTGTCCAACTGTGAGCCCAGATAGAAGAGGAATTGGGTTTGTGAACAACACCCAACAGTCTGCCACTCTGCCCTCCTCATTACTCCCCACTATGGGGAATCTATTTATTCCTCAAGGTCAGACCAAATTCCATGTCCTCTGGAAAGCATTTCTTAGCCACTCCAAAAGCTGGGGAAACTTCCCTTTGCTGAAATTTCACAAAACCTATTGTCTTTGTTATTTATTTTACATTTGCCACTCACTATATTGCAAATACAGTGCATGTCTTTTTGATTGTGCATGTCTTTTCTTCCCCAATGGAATTCTAAGCTCCTTCAAGGTATAATTTTTGGGATCATTCATTCATTCATTCAATATGTACTTAATGGAAGACTACTATATATAAGACTAATACTTCATAAACATAGGGTATATAAAAATTGATAAAAAGTTGTCTCAACCTATATTGTCATTTTGGGATTTGATTCAGAAAGTATTGATATAAGCAAGTCCTTTGAGTCCTTTAAGACTAGGAGCAATTCATTCAAATGACCAACCATACCATGAGACTTTAATTCATTACAATGATGATATTATGTAATGATTGGAAATATCAAACATTACTCTTCACTTACCTTCCTACATTGATTGACCGTTGCTTATCTAAGCAGAGAAGACCTGCCTTACCATTATAAACAGACTTAGATAAAAGTGGTCATTACTAAAAATATTCAAAGTCATGTTGCCTCACCAATTGAGTCATACTTTAAGATCAAAAGTCTTGAGCAGATTTATGGCATTCTAGATAATGACGGCCTAATATTGCTACTAAATAATGACAGCCTAATATTGCTGCATAATACTCTGCACGTCCATGAATGCTACATATGCACCCAGCACTGAGTCTAAGACACAGGAAACAGGTTTAAACTAAAGTGAAAAAGAAAAAATAGATTCCAGCTGCTGCAGAAATAATCTTGGTCTAATATTTGGGAGACCTTATTAAAAATGAATTAACCTTGAAATGCCTTATATTAGGTCCTTTTTTACCCCTAGTAGATATTAGGTATGTTACAGTAAGTGCAGATGCTAGAAAACCAGGGGATAAAATAAATAGCCTCTGGAGAGGTCCTCCCCACCCTCTAAAGCCTAAATCCTAAGGCTTAGGCTATTTTTGGTTTTCTTTCTGAGATGGCTCAGAAAGGAGCCTATACAATGAAAGTAAAAGCAGCTCTTTATTTCTTTTTTCTCTCGCTACTCCAAGATCTGTTTTTGCCACAACTTCATAAGTATTTCAATTACTTGTTCCCTCAACAATCCTGCAGAGAAGTTCTGCCCCCACCCTCCTTTTCATAGATGAAGATATTGAGGTTAAGTGATTTTCTCAGGGTTACAAAGAGACCTAGCAGCAATGAAGGAATGAGAACTAGCAGTTCACCCTTCTGGTGGTTGAATAGATTGAGTTTCTGAGCAGCCTTGCTATTATATTGCAAAGAGGCCACGCAGATGCCTGGCTGAATGTGCAAAGAAACTCCGTCCTGGAAATGAAAAGGAGGCTGCGAGGACAGCATTTTCCTTCTTATTAATGACATAGGCAATTGTCGAAAGTTGGAAAGAAAGGCCCTTTAGAGAAAGAACCTTTTAAAAAGAGGACAAACAGCAGGGCACTCAATTTGGGACCCTTCCTCAATGAGACCCTTGTCTGTCTACTTACAGACAGCGCTGCTGAGGAAGCCGGGCTCCAGATTGGAGACGTGGTGCTGGCTGTCAATGGCACCGAAGTCACCAGTGTGGAGCATGCAGAAGCTGTGCAGCTTGCAAGGAAAGGTAGGTGGACTGGGTACAAAGTCCAGAGTTAATCCGAAGGAGCACAGAACCGCAATAAACCAGGGGGTTCAAATGTGAGCAGGAGGTAGCTGCAAAATGGGTATAACTGCACTTCTCTCAGAAGCTCCCTTTAATGCCTTGTCATCAAATGATTTTCCACAGGAATTAAATCACACTTCTGTCCCATGATCTTTCTGTATCGATGGCCAGCCACAAAAGTGAAACCAGGGGCCGGTCTGGTGGCACAGTGGTTACGTGCACACATCTGCTTCCACAGCCCAGGCTTCGCCAATTCAAATCCCAGGTGCGGACATGGCACCACTTGGCAAAAGCCATGCTGTGGTAGGCGTCCCACATATAAAGTAGAGGAAGATGGGCACCGATGTTAGCTCAGGACCAGTCTTCTTCAGCTAAAAGAGGAGGATTGGCAGCAAATGTTAGCTCAGGGCTAATCTTCCTTAAAAAAAAAAAAAAAAAAAAAAGGGAAACCAGAAAATGGCAGTAAGCAAAACATGATCTATCTATTACCATAATATTTCCTTAAACTCCTTGCCACAAAAAATATCATTGTAGGGGCCAGCCCAGTGGTGCAGCAGTTAAGTTTGCATGTTCCTCTTTGGCGACCCAGGGTTCACCAGTTCGGATCCCAGGTGCGGACCTGCATACCGCTTGTCAAGCCATGCTGTGGCAGGCATCCCGCATATAAGGTAGAGGAGGATGGGCATGGATGTTAACTCAGGGCCAGTCTTCCTCAGCAAAAAGAGGAGGATTGGTGGCAGATGTTAGCTCAGGGCTAATCTTCCTCAAAAAAAAAAAATCATTGTAAAGATATTCTCATTACAAGAATTCATTTACTATTTCTCTTCCTTCCTTCCTCTCTTCCTTTCTTCCTTCCTTTTTTCTTTTCTTTCCTTCCATCAGTTTTTAAAGTTAAGAGCCTCAGGGTTTTAATGTTAAAAAAGAGAGAGAAATAAAGAAATCACAAATCTAAAGTATCTACAGATTCTCCAAGGGCCACTTGAGGCCTGCCCTAAAAGCAATTCTAACACAGATGGAACCACTAAGAGAACAATAATAATACATGCCCTGTACCCTTGAATCCACTCGTATTAAACTTTGTGGAAGGTTAATACCACCTTCCTCTCTGCAAAACAAGTTACTTTTTTTGGCACCATGTTACAAATCCTTATCTCCCCACAGACCCAAAAATATACAGCTGGTAAATGCTGTGTTCTATGGTGGGATTACTCAGGGAGGTGTCCTATTCCTGGCTTCCTGAAGGCTGTATGCATATCTCCATGCCCCTGAAGTATTTTATCAGGCAATGAGATATTAAAGTGTATGCATTTGGAATAGGCCACATGTCCACATGTCCCTTAAGTATAACTCGCTGAGCAATGAGTGTTACTTACCCTTTCTCATGATGTCATTCTGCTTGGAGTTAGCCATAGGGAGAGACTTCTCTAGTGCACACCACTAACAAAGGTTGTGCCCTGATAAGCTATTCTGGACCTTTTTGAGGTAGAATTTGGCTTAGTGGATGGCTGCTCTGTAGGACTTGTCATGTACTAGGTGCACCAGGAACCCAAGGACGCTGTCAGTTAGCATGTGCAGCAACTGCTTCCAAGACCTACACAAATACGTATCTTATGTGCAGTGCAGATGAGCAATAAATGTAGTATGGTGATGAGTATGCTAATGAATTGGGAGTATCTCATACAATAAGAGAATTTTACCCCTTTTGGTTTTAGCTGTTCCTAGGTTTTTTTCTCACAAATTATCATTTTTCCAATTTTGTGAGTTAAATAGAACCTGATTTTAGTAATACTCCACTCTTAAGACTTCTTTTATTTGTCCCCAAGAAGCTTAATGTTCTTTAAAATACCAAACCATTCAGCCTCACTATATCAGTTAATGGAAAGCAGAAAACATCTCTAAAACCTGAATGGAGGGTTTTTGGATTTTCAAAAGATGATGAACTAACCTTGATACTGAGAGACGAGCTAAATGCAACACCCTAGCTTGTGCTGTTCCTGGCAGGTATTTGTAGAATGGCTTTATCTGCTGTTATAATCTGGGTTCCACCACTGCTGGTTGCCACCTTGGCCTCCCCTCCCAAGAAGACCCTGACCCTCAGGGAACCTCCCTGTGTCTTTGCCGATCCTTTTCAAACCAACAGTGGAGATGTCTCAGAAGCACAAAGACGAATTATAGATCTGAGGCTCTAAAGTAAGGACAGTAAGGTCTTTGGGGGAAACTTTGGTACCTGTGTATGTTCGGAGGGGTGGAAACTAACCAATAGCAGAAAAGTGCTGAGCGTCTCATGTAGGGAATGGCTGAGGGACTGCTTCTTAGTGTTTTCTTTACCCAGATGGCCCTGGGTGGCCAATTCCTAACCCCATCACCACTGAAAGCTAGACAAAGGGCAGCGCCTGCTTTGGACAGTCAGTGGGAAACCTTGGGTAGCCCTTGAGCCCTGCTGGATTAGGAAGTCAGTCATTCCTTCCTCCGGCTTAATCTCCTGCACATCTCTAAGACTAATCGAGAAATAATGAAAAGAAAAAGAAGATGCAAATAAACAAAATGGAGAATAAAAAAAGGAAATAATAAAAATCGAAAAACATAAGGAGTTTTAAAAATAATAAAAACTACTTTGAACAAGTATATAACAATAAATTTGAAAACTAGATAACTAAGAAAATTTTCCAAAAGCATCTAAAGTGCCAAAATTAGTGCAAGAATAAATGGAAAATTTGTACAGACTATAATAAAGATATTTATAGAGTAAACAAAGAGACCACCTCACCTCTCCCCGTTTCCATCCCCACTCCATCCCCCATGCAAAAGCCCAGGGTGCCAGTCACTTTTATGGATGAAATTTATCCTACCTTCAAAGAATAAATAATTCCCTATTCTGTAGGGTTTTTCCAGAAAATAGGAAAGAGTGACTGCTTCTCATCTCATTTGATGAGGTTACTGTAACATTGTTTCTAGAGCCAAATAAATATATTATGAAAAATAAAATATGTCCATTTTACTTATGAGTGTATAGATGCACAAATTCTAAGAAAAAGTAGTAAATACTTGAATCAAATTGTTTATTAATATTACATGCAATGCAGCATAATAAAGTAGGGTTTATCCTTAAATAAAGATGGCTTATTATAAGAAAATATTTTAATACAGTTCATCACATTAAGGAACTAAAGAAAACAATCATGACTATCTCAATAGAACAAAAAATCATGTAATAAAGTTCAATAAATATATATTGAACTATCCCTAAATAGTAGGACTAGAAGTTTCTTTTCATGACTTGATAAAGGCTATCTACCAAAAGCTTAACTATGAAAAGAGAAAAGTATATAAAAATATATACACAACAACAACAAAACATTTAATAGAAAAACTTTGGACACATTTTTTTTGAGTTTGAGAAGAATAATGCCAATTTTAACAACCACTATTTATCATAATATCAAAAGTCCTGACTGATCCAATAACACAAGACAGAGAAATAAAGGTATATTATTATTTGCAGATTATATGTTTATAACAAAATCAATAGGCCAGAGCTCAGAACTAATTAGAGAAAGAATGACCAAACCGATATCTCCTTATAAAAATCAGTACTATTCCCCTATACCAGTAATAACCATGAAGAAAATAAAATGAAACTAATATATGATTAACAATAGCAACAAAACTATAAGGTAGAAAAGAATTAATGTAACAAAGAATGTACCAGAACTTCATGAAAAAATATTTACAACTTGACCAAAGTATATAAAAGAAGACCTAAATAACTGGGGATATATAGTATCTTTATGGGTGGAAAAGATCTTAATTCTCCCAAAATTAATCTAAAAATTCAAGAAATCTTCAATGAAATTTTATTAAAAATGTTTGACTAGCTTGTCAAACTTATCCTCAAATATATGTAGAAGAATAAATTTCTACAGATAGCTACATCATTTATGAACAGGGCAAGCAATGACAAAGGAACTTGCATACCAGATATTAAGGTATATTACAAAACCATAATAATACTAAATAAAAAGTATGGTGTTGTCACTGAAATAGGCCAGCGGAATGGAATGGATTAGAAAGCTCAGAAACACGCTCAAGTATTTATTAAATCTTTCTGTATGACAAAGGTAGCACCACAAAACAATAGGGAAAGGACAGAATTTTAGTACATCATTTTTTTTGGCTGGGGAATTTTCACTGTGAGCTAACACCTATTGTCAGTCTTCCTCTTTTTTGCTTGAGGAAGATTCACCCTGAGCTGACATCCGTGCCAATCTTTCTCTATTTTGTATGTGGGTTGCCACCACAGCTTGGCTGCTGACAAGTGGTATAGGTCCACACCCAGGAACTGAACCTGGGCTGCTGAAGCAGAGCTCACTGAACTTTACCACTAGGCCATGGGGCTGGCCCCCAGTACATCATTCTGTAGAGAACTATAAGTTGGGTGGATTCATATCTTCATACATTATGCCTTGTACTTTATTACTATATACAAAAGTGGACTTCAAATGTATTAAAGACCTCAATTTTTAAGTTAAAAACATAATGTCAAAAAAAGAAATTGTAGGAGAATAACTTTGTTACTGATCAGAGAAATGCAAATTAATGAGATGACTCTTTAGATCCACCAGATTAGGAAAAAAAGTAGAAGTCATATTATAGCCATCTTTGGTAAGGATATGGAAGAATGAGAATCCTCATTCAGGCTTGTTGGGCTATAGGCATTTCAGAGAGCAGTCTGCCAACATCTAGTGAAGTACCTATAAATCCTTTGTCCTAGCAATTGCACTTCTGGGCAAATAAACCCAAAGAAACTGCTGAGATGATGTATACAAGGACGTCCGCTGCAGTCTTCTGTGTGGTAGAGTAGTTAGAGGTAGTCTGGGTGACTACCACTAGGGGAATGGGTAAGTAAACCAGTGACGGATGCATACTCTGGACTTCTGTGCCTCACTTTGAAACAATGTATGAGATGTGCATTTAGCCAGCACCATGGATAGATCCTAAAACACATGGTTTTGCATTAAAAACAGACTGAAATAGAACAAGATCTTAGCATCAGACTACTTATATAAAATAAAAAGACATACACAAAAGAGGATACCCACAGTCCTATTTCAGACAAATTCTGTGAGTGTCTATTGTGGGGAGCAGAATGTGTGAGGAGAATCAGGAATGGAGGGAGGAAATAAAGTATAACAAAACAAAACAAAAGGGGGCTGCACAGCAGAGACAATCAGGTGCCACGACCTGAGTGTTACAATGGGCTCGGAAGTCTGCACCTAGTTCAAGAGCAATAGACCATCGCCTCCTGAATGGAGACTTGCCCATAAGCGATTTTAGCTCCATCCACATTCTGAAATTTATAGGTGATAATGGTGAAGGAAAGCAATAACAAAAACAGAACAGGATTACTGAGAAGTAGTGGGTGTTTGAGAAGAACATACAAGACCATGAAACTAAAGATGAGGAAGAGAGGGGCCAGCCCCATGGCCGAGTGGTTAAGTTCTTGGCCCAGGGTTTCGCCGGTACAGATCCTAGGCACAGACATGGCACCGCTCATTAGGCCATGTTGAGGCAGCGTCCCACATGCCACAAGTAGAAGGACCCAGAACTTAAAAAAAAAAAAGTACAACTACGTACTGGGGGGATTTGGAGAGAAAAAGTAATTTAAAAAAAAGAGGAAGAGAAAAAGGAAGAAATAACAGGAATAATTTAATTTTTATGTAGTGCTTTACACATTTGATTTTGTTAGCAAGCCTATAAATTGATCAGGGTATTTCTGGAATGTGTAGAATTTGAAACAAACTTTCGGGGGTTCTCTTTGGGAGAGGATGTCACCAACTTGTCTGAAGAAAGCAATAATCATGAAACTCCTGACAGAGCCTTTTGTTAAATTCATATAATATATGGAGGTCTTGAAATATATATTTACAAAATATCTATTAAGAGCTCATTTAAAACTCTAAATATTTCTGCTTACCTCTTATATCTGTTTGCACAACCTTCTTAAAAGTCCGAGATCTTTTTGACCACTATATATTTCTGTACAGTTTCTTTGTCATGTATTTTAAACTTTGGTAAATACCTATGATTTTACTGGTTGCTACTTTGCTGACTTACATTTATAAATATCAAATCACTTTTCGCGAAACATTAAATCTAAATCTAACTATATGTTAGACTCACCTGAGAAACTCTTAAATACAGAATTCCTGGTCGTGGCATGCACATTTGTAATTTTAGTCACCTCTTCCCAGTGATTCTTTCACAGCCAGCCCAGCAGCAGTATACAGCCCAGCATCTTGGAGGCATGGCCAAAGGTTCCAACCCTAAGATTAGAAGTCTGTGTTGTTAGCTTCCAGCACGGGGATTGTCATATCTCCCTAGACTAGCATTAGAGGGGATCCACCGTAAGTTACAAGGTCAAGTGTTCAATAATTCTATTGAAATAATAATTCTATTCAATAAGAACAATAGAATAATGTATTAATATATATTCTAGAATGTAGGATAAGACATTATAATCTAAAATAAAAAATAATTGAATAATAATGCTGTTCCAAAATACTAATCACACACACCTGTACAAATTACCTGAATCTTGCCGATGGGAAAACCAAAACAGGAGAGTTAAAAAAGCATTCGGTATCACATTGGGAATGGCAATGGCTCCATGCGAATCTTTATTTAATTCAGTCCCTCATACTTTCTGGTTTGGGCTTTCATAGAGCTAGTTACTTGCAGACGCAAATAGAAGATTTAATCATCAAGTAACAATGCTGAAAAGAAGGAAAGGAAAATAATAAAGTTTAATCAGCCTGGAGGTCGTCTGGGTCCCTTAGGGCTCCTTTGTTTCACTAAGAGCAGGCTTTAGGAAAAGCAAGCGCAGGAATGCCTCTCGAGTCCAGGGCCTGGCAGCTGAAGGCAGAGCCAGCCCACCGCGCAGCCCACAGGGACAGCGCTTGTCTTGCACATTTCTCTTCCATGCCTGCAAGGGTGCTGGAGTTTGTCTGACAGCAGAGGTGTGACTCTGACACAGCTTAAGATTGGTGGCATAATAAGAAGACAGTGATCCAAAGATAAAGTGTGAATTAGAAAAAGAAATCATTTTTCTCTCTCCTGTAGCTGTAAATAACCTCGCCCACAAGTGGTTACTTTCAAAACTCTAGGCCAAAGTGCTGGGGAAGACGAGTTGGCTGGAGAGCTTTTCTTTTTGAGGGCATTGTCGCCAAAGAACTGGATTTGCTGAAGACATGGGTTTTCAAACTCTTTCACGTGAAACTAATAGTTCTCTTGACTCTTTCACCCCAGGCTGTAGCCATTTGTTTTCCTACATCCTTCATCCTGCCCATCCTCAAAAGTAAACAAGATTTCTAGGATGTCCAGTAGAGGAAGACAGTATTATATTTCCTTTCTCCCAGGTGGGGTAATACTTAGAGAAAAAAGTAAGTTAGGGGAAAGCTAATAATTTTGTTGTTGCAAAATATTGGGGCTGAAATTGAAAACATACAGGGGAAACTAAATCATAGTCAAGGAAAGGAAGAAGCATGGTGGTTGGTGACAAAGGCCGTTCTCCTAAGCGGGGCCTCTCAGCAACTGAGAGATGCCTGGGGACCTACCAATCAAATTGTGGTCCAGCCTCTCCTGAGAGCTTGTTACAGCCATAGACTCTCAGGCCTCATCCCAGCCCCAATGAATGAAGAGATGCAATTTGACAAATCCACCAGGTGATTTGCATCTACGTTTAGTTCGAGAAGCACTGAACTAGGACATTTCCAAATTTTTAAGTTCCCAGTAAATTTATAGATAAATCATAAAGAAACTAGAGGATTTACTTGTTTGTACTTAACATTTAATTCTTTTAACACACGTGCGCAAATTGCAATGACTATGTGAATAACCTAAAGTCTCTGTGAATGTCAAGCCCAGGTCCTCCTGGCTCCTGATAGGACCTGCAAAGAGTATCAAACCACAGCACCCAACAGCTGTTTGGAACTCAGCAACCCCCCATGCATCAGGATCATGTCCTAACTCTGAATGTGAAAAACTAGCCTTTGATATGATGACATCATCCTGCAGCAGGACCATCTGCATCCCTGCCCCAGAGAGAATTTTTTGGTTCACCAAGTTATGTTTATGACTGGCTGAAACTCAAGCTTTGCCTGATCAGTATCAGAGAAACCCATATGCAGTCTGTGTAAGCAAGAGGAAAATGACCTCAAGGGGCAGCCCACTGCAGCAGTACATAAATAAATTGGCAGATGTGTCAACTATGCTTATTAGTCCAGAGTGCAGTTCTTTGGGGACTGAAGTCCAAAGACAAAGACATTTGTGGGTTCCCAGTCAATCTGGAGAGCTTCTTCTAATTTTTCTGGATGTGTTTTTGACAGGAGCTTAAGGGCAGTTTAATAAATTAAAATGTATTTACATGGCAATGAAGAATTATCTTGACACACAGAGTTATTTAATTACCAAGGTGCTTTGCATGCTGCTAAAGTTAAGACTGTGTCGGCCTTTCTGGGACAAATCTTTATTTTCGGTGCCATGTGGCTCAGCCAGGGATGATCCCCTGGGTTGGAACTTGTCATTTATATAAGAGGAGTCTCCTCACTGACCCCCATTTCCATAGACAGCTCTAAACAGATTGGTAATCTCAATGTCAGACATCATGATGAAGTCAGTGCTGCCAAGGCCAAATGTTCCCCTTCAGGGATGTGGCCTCCCTCTCAGAGGAATTGTAAATGAAGTCATACCCCATTTGCTATCTTCAAAGCATGTCAGGGTTGCTGTCTGTCTGAGTGACATTCAGAGAATTTTCTGAGGCATCAAGAGATAGGCATGTGATGAAAGTCTGTGTCCATGCTGGCAGCATCAAAGCACAGTTGGTAAATAGTGACCTCATGTTATCAGGGACAGGGACAATTTCCACCATACAGATCCTGTAGGAAAGCGGACACCACTGAAGTCCAGGCCCCAAGGAAGGCTCTCTAAGAGAGAGAGGACAGGCACCTGGAAGCTGAGGGTCAAACCGTCAGCACTCAGTTGGATAGGCAAGAAAAAGGGATAAAAAACATCTGTGCCTCAGGTCTCCTAGAATTTCTGTCTACTTCCAAGTTCAAAGCTTTGTAATTGATTTTGATCAGAGATAATATTGGTGAAAGATGTATCAGCAGTGGTTTATATCCTCCCATTATCCAGGTCAAGGAAGCTACTTATCTTGAATAAAAGTGAGATAGAAAAACCAAACATCACCTATCTGCCGTCTTAGGATGTAAACCAAAATATGTTAAACATTGAGCTTGACATTATTATAGACAGTGAGGAAGAACAGACTTGAGGCCTCTGTGATCAGACCCAACAAGGCCATGTGGTTGAATAGAAAGAGTTCCACACTAGAAGTCAAAACACCTGGGTCCCTCATCTAATTCAAACCCTTATGGGCTATGGGTCCTCAAAAAAGCCATCTTACCTCCCCTTTCAGTTTCCTTATCAACATTAGGGGTTGAATTAAGGAGCTCTCTGATTCCAATTGTAGGATTCTATTTTATATATTCCATTTCTGAAAACTATAACCGCCTTTTCATCCATTTGTTCTGAAAAGCAACAGTCCTCCCAGTGGATTGTAAGATTTTTAGCCACTGAACTACTCCAAATTCATCCCTCTAGGTCCAGACATCTTGACTCTGGTGGTGGGATCTGACATCAGTCGCTGTCCCAATACCCCTTGGCCCACCTGCCGTGGCTACCTACATAAGAGGACTCACTCCGGGTTCGTGAAGGGTTGGAGGAAGAGGTGGTTTGTGCTGAAGCATGATGGCTGCCTCCACTATTACAGACATAAGAAGGTAAACTGAGGGGAGGGGAAAGGGTTGGAGTGGGTAAGAACAAGAAACCGTGAGAAGTGCAGTTGGTCCGTTACTGAAGTCTTGTCTTATAAGGTACCATGTTGTAGGATGCTGGAGACAGTGTTCTCTCCTGTGACTTTTAAAGAACCTTTGCTCCTTCAGAGGTTCAAAGCATTGTAATTTATTTTCTCTGCTGCTGCATAAATCAAGGCTGGAATAAGTTTCTGTCTCGTGTATTCCTATTTTCAGACCCTCTGTGAATACTTCCTCATCAAAGCCAAGAAAATAAGAACCAGACTGCACCCCTAGTACCCTAGAGAAATCAAGGTGGGCTAAGGCAGAGTGCAGCTAACATCTCTCCGTGCACTGTGTCCGGGTACTGTGCCCTAGTTACAGGATTGGTGTTAGCCAGGCTTCTGAAACAGAGCACCCAAGAAGCTGCCTGGAATACCTTGTTTCATTTCCCAGATTTCATTAGAGCAGTCATTTCTAACTATAGGTGAAGGTTGGCATCTTCTGGGGAATGTTCTCAAAATATGCAGATCCAGTCCTCCTCCCAGAAGTTTCTCGTTCACCAAACCTAGGATGGGGCCTGGGCCCGAGGATCTGGGGAAAGCCCTGCAGGTGATTCTAGTGTGCGGTTCAAGCCACCAACCTGCAGGCCAGCAGAAGTGTTGTCTTACAATGCTTAATTTTTTTAATCAGATGCAAACATCACAAAATTCAGAGATTTCACGTAGAAATCCCTATTTCCAACTTCTCTTGAAAAATTCCCTAGCAACAGTTAGTGGGAGCTCAGCAGTGACTCCCTCCTCTAGGGAGCGTGTGAGCTGTTAGTTCAACAGCTATTCCTAGATTGTGAATTACTTATTTGTGACATAGACTGAGAGGAGTCTGCCTTTTGTGGCAAGTGAGCTGAGCAGCTACTTTGAAAAAACTTTGTCTCCCTCCAGTGCAGGAAAGTAGGATTCTCTGTAATCAGGATGAGAAATGACGATCCAGCCTTGTTCTCTGTATTCTGAGTATTACAGTGGAATAGACCAGAAGTTTCCATCCTGTGTATGCTTCTGAAGCCCCTGAAGAGCTTTCCAAAGTACATGTGCAAAGCATCTCCCTCCCCCCTACATCTTGAGGGGGTCCCGGCAACTGTATGTTCTTTTTTAAGCTTTGACGGTAATTCTGATGGAACTGATCTGTAACCTGGGCAAGTCCCATGTCAAAGTTTATTCCCATCTATAGTCAGAAGACAAAAACAAAAACAATAATGCAAGCGTGTCAATTTTTCTTTCATGGGATAGATGGTTCTTTATCCTGAGATTGTGTCTTTCCTACCTTTTGTGATAATTTTTGTTTCCTCTTGTGAAATAGTGCCAATAGTAGATGCTAGCTTTTCTTTAATGGCCTTCCTCAGCAAAACAAATACAGAAAGCAAACTTAAGCTGAGCACCCCATATTTTAAGATTCGTGGTTCTCGACAAGCAGAATGGTTCCTGAAGCCAGTGTTTTAGGTCTGGGTTTGCCAGGTGGCAATCATGGGACTAGTGCTGCCTGCAGATGTTGTGTTTGGCTTGCGTGATGTTTTTATAAATTTTTTAATTAAATGCATTCCGGTGAAGCATGTGCTGTCCAATTAGCCATAATCCCCACTATTCCTCATTTCCTTACACTGAGCCCAGTCTTTAAATTACCCACTAGGCCCTGTAGGGATTTGAGTGTATGAATCCTGGGGTAGAATTTATGGGAGAAATTAAAAGTGTGGTGGTATAGCGATTGGAATTAAAACAGATTTTTTTGAACAGCTTCGAGTCCTCTTTGGAAAACAAATGTGGGTCTTCTAGAAAGTTTGGACAGAGCTAAGAAAAAACCATCCTAAGTTTGTGCATTTGTGACCATCCTTGCCACAATAGATTTTAACATGGAGATGGTAGAATACAAAAATACAGCTTTGTTTTGTTTATAAAGGGCCAAAATCAGACCCCTTGTGGTGCTACAAATTCAGAATACATGATGTCTGATCTTTCGAATAGATAGCATTGACTGAGAAGAGTTAAGGGGGCATAACAAGAACATAACAGAATAAATTAGCAGAAAATGAACTCAACCATACAGTATTCATTCATGCAACAAATATTTACTGAGTGCTTTTTTATGAGCCATGCATTATGCTAAGCACTGGGCACACAAAAAACAGACGTGGTGCCTGCCCTGTTCATGCCTGTAGTTCCATAGAGGAGATACTAAGAAATTCAGATATTAGGAAATAGATTCACAAGTAAATATGCAATTGTGATTGGTACTCTAGGTAAAAATACGGGGTGGAAGAAGAGATTTGTAACAGTCTGTATCCAACCAAAAGATACAATCACATAGTGATTTAAACAAGTGAAGTTTAATAAAAAGAATTACTCAACTATAGTGAAAGAATAACTATAGACTATAAAGAAACTCTATATGGTACCAAGGGAAAGTACCCAAGGAAGGCCAAACTTAAAAGCGGGACCTCTCGCAAAGGCTGGGGGTTTGGATCTCCTTGGGAAATGTAGTTGAATCCACTGGATGGCGGAGCTGCTCACTGGTTTGCTGGGCCAGAGGCGGTCTGCAGTCACAGGGCAGACAAGAAGGACAGATGGGACAGACGAACCGAAGCTGGTAGCTGGTGCAAAGGTGTGTAAAGGAGTGGGGATGCTGGTGTGGCAGGAGGCCTGGAGGTGTCCCTGTCTGGAACGCTCTGTCTGGAGGGTGGTGTTGTCAGAAGAACTGCAGGACACAAACCTAGGGGAGAGAGGAGGTGAGCAGAGGAAATCAGGGCCCCAGCGTGGACCGGAGACCTGGAGCATAGGATTTCCATATGGAGGGGGTCACACACAGGAAGGTGATCACCAGGCTACACGAGGGCTGCAAGGTCTCCAGAGACAATGTGTTCTGGATGTGTGGCTGGAACAGTGCACCCTCGGATGTCCACACCCCCATACTGCAGACCCACCCTGAGCAGATGGAAAGAGCAGGAGCACCCCTTCCTCCTGAAATGTTCCTCTAGCACCCTCTACTGAAAAAGCTTAACAGCAGCATGCTTACTGCAAAGGAGAACTTTGTAAAGAAATTACATCCATTATTGCAGAGCATATATTGAGGGATGAATTTGGAGCTGAGAAGCAATAAGTCGACAACTGGCAAAAGAGTAAAATGGAAGACCTGGTATAAATTAGGAGAAGGAGGAGTATGTAATGAATTCCTTCTTGAGGATATAACATTTTTAGCTGAGGCCTGAGAGTTGTACATAGCTAGCTAGGAAGAAAGTTGGGATGAGCATTCTCCAGGTAGAAGAAACTGCATGTGTGAAGTCCCTGAGCTGGAAAAAATCTTGACAAGTTTGAGGAACTCTGAGAAAGCCCAGTGTGGCTAAGCCAGAGTGCAAGGGGACAGGGGGCAGGGAAGGCAGGGGGCAGGCTAGAGAGGTAGGCAGGAGGCCAGCAACTCAGGGCCCTGAGTCAATGACAGGAGTTTTTAGATGTTCTTCTAACTACAATATACATGTCTATTGTACCACCAAAACGTCTTAGGAAAAGGAAATTTCAAAAGAGCCTTCTGACTATTATGTGGAGAATAAATTGGAGGGAGACAATAATGGAATGGAAATACAAGTTAGGAAACTAATGCCATAGTTTAAGTAAGAGGAGATAGTGGTCTTTACCAGGATGGGAATAATGAGGTTAAGTGGACAGATATACAGACATATTTTAAAGCTAAAATCAGCAGAATTTGGTGATGGATTAAATGTAGTAGAAAAAGGGGAGGTAAGGGGCAATCAAGGATGACTTTGAAGTTTTTGGCAAAAGTAACTGGTGGGATAAGATATCCTTTACTGACAAAAGAGAAGTTTACAAGGGTGCAAGGTAAGGTGAGATCAGTAGTTCAACTTGAATTACTGTGAGATATATATATATGGCACTTATAGTATTGTATATACTGTAAATGTTATAGTATAGCATATATATAGTATTTAAAGCCACAGAAGTTAGTGTGATTGCTAAGAGAGAGAATATAAAATGAGATGAAAAGAGAGCCCTCAACTTAAACTCCAAGGGTAGACAGAGAAGGAGAGGATAGGAATGGTGATTGAGACGGGGTGGCCAGAGAGGTATGAACAAAGCCCAGGAAAATATGTGTCATGGAGCCAAGGCAAAAAAAATTCATGAAGGAGAATGGTCAGTGGTTCCCACTATTGCTAAAAGGACAGACTCTGATGAGTATTAGGAAACATCCATTGGGTTGGGCATTATGCAAGTCATCGGAAACTTTGGCAAGAGAAGTCTGGGTTATATAGAGTGAGTTGAGAAAGAAACAGTTCATTAATGTGAATTGGAAAAGTGTGAACAGCATTTGTAGACCAGTCTTTTAAAAAGCTTGTCTATGAAAGAGATTACAGAAATAGTGTAAGTGAAGAGTATTTAGTCCATTTATATTAATGTAATTATGGATTTAATCGAGTTTACTGTCATTATTTTTGGTTTCAATTTCTCTCTCTATTTTATATTTCTTTTCCTCACCTTCTTTGCCTTCTTTTAATTAATTAAATAATTTTATGATTCCATTTAACTTGGTAATATTCATTCTTTTACTGTTCTTTCAGTGATTATCAAAAATATCACAGCATGCATTTAGACTTCTTAGAGTAGAACATAAATTAGTACTTGTAATATTTCATGGACATTATAGCATCTAATTTGGCATTCTCCTAAGTAATATGTTTATGTTGTTATATATTTTATTTCTATACTGATATTATTAAATTATTTAAAGATATTATTATTCTTTTATGCATAAATATTTGTTTATATTTACCCACAAATCTACCTTTTCTATTGCTATTCACCTGTTCCTGCATTTTCAAACATTTAACCTTGCAGCATTTTCCATCTTCCAGCAGAAACTAGTTGGAGGTCTGTTGGTGATGAATTTTTCAGTTATCATTGGCAAATATCTGTCTCTGTCCTTAATACTTTAAAGAATTCTTTTACTGGATATGGAATTCTAGAATGGGTAGTTGTTTTCTTTCAGAATTTTGAATGTCTTTCCATTTTCTTTTGGCTTTCATTGTAACAATAAGACTGTTTGCTATCTTCTCAATAGAAACAAAGAAATCCAAAGGGATACTCTTCTTGTCTGTTTGTGCTTTATTCCATGTATAGTCTTCTGACATACCTCTAATTGTTTAGTTTAATAGCAAATTGCCTGCAGAAAGTTCTTCATTTCAATAATTATGATTTTATTCTTCTTTTTATAGTTTCCTGTTTATGCTGAAATGCTTAAACTTGTCTTTTATTTTTGAACATATTATTCATAGTCACGCTAAAGTCCATCCTTTATCAGGATCCCCTATAGGGCTGTTTCAATCATCTGCCATTTCTGCAATTTTGTTTCTGTTAGAAGGATATGGTACTAGTCCCAGGTCGGCTTAATCTAATCAGTCCTAAAATAATTGTAAGGCAAACTTCAGTCTTTGTGAGGGTTGGTCTTTTTACCGTTCACCTTAATTCCCAGGGTTATCCTTCAGGCTTCTAACTCGGAGCCTGATTTATCAGGACCACATCCTTGATGGGATCTGAACTCCATGAGTCTGTTGAAAACTCTGCTTGGCTTCTCAGCTTCTTCAGATGGAAGTAACCCTCATGTTGGGCTCATCTTCTGCTGGATTTTAGCCTCATTATTCACTATCTTACAAGTTCTCTGATGTATATAAAGAGGCATTTATATATATTTCAGCTTTTCTATTTTTCTCAGTAATAGAGTTGGTGCTAATTAACTAGATTGCCATTACCAAATAGACAATTGCAAATAACAGCCAAAAAGGGAGGAAAGTATGAGGGAAGAGTTGTTTTTGCTATTGTTTTTAAGGTGTAAGATCCCAGTTTAAGTGTGAATGCTGCAGACAGTATAGTTGAACAGAGAGAAAAAAGATGAAGTGCAGAGAAAGACGAATAACTGATAGATATGTTTAGCTTATAAGCCATCTATCCTAAAAGTCGGGTATATCTAGCCCCTAGGTACCAGCAGATAAATTGAACTTTATGAAGGATAAGACTGAATGTTCAACCAGGTTAAGAACAAAAGGAAACATTCTGTGTACATGGTAGCAGAACAAGCCAGTTTTTGTTCCGTTCTTTGAATCTATGTATGCAAGAACCCAAATGTGGGTGTGTGTGGGGAGGGGGAGACTGGGAGACACTTCACACACTGGGCTTTACAGATGCTTAAAGACAAAAGCGGTGTTATGCTTTAAACACTTGTCTCTATTGCAGGAGTTCTGATTGTCACAGCATATTTACTTTGCTATGTGAGAGGAGGAGTCCAAGGGACTGACTGACACACAATAGTGTGAGAGACTTCATTTTGAACAAAGAGTAAAATTTGGAGCATGAAATAAGATTAATTATTTTAGTCATGTGTCTTGAATCTCTTTTGTAAATGAGACCTATTAATCTTTGATTTCCTTTTAGGAAAGGAAAGTGAATGATATTCTCTTCCAAAATTGCCAAGATTCTAACAATTCCCTTTTCAAAGCCATAAAGCTCTAAAATGAAATGGAGGCAGGATGAAGTAGAACAGAGTGTGGGCTTCAAACGTCAGTCTAGCTCTCCAGCCCCCAATCTTAGAATAACTTTATACTGTGACTTTCAGCAAACTAGGAGTTCCCAGAAAATGGGTAACTCTTGGGAATTGCCCTAGAATTGATCCAAAAAGCAGAGGAAAACCAAGCCCACAGAATGGGTTTGAATGGGCAGTGGAAGGAAGCAGTGTAGCTGATTTCTGATGGCACCTTATGGTACTGTTTGTTACCAAAATGGTTCCATGCCTATAAATATCCAGGTGACTATATGAGGAAGACAGAATGCTGGCGCCCTGAGGAGAGATTTGGCAAGAGGTTCAGCTGTGTTAATCATTTGCTTATAGAGTTGGCACTATACGCCATAAGGTGACCTAGGAAGAATGTAGATTACAAGAGAAGAGAGCTGAGGTCAAAGCTGTTGGGATAAGGACAGAGCCAGTCAGAAGTCTGGCACAGGGAGGAGGATCCAGCATTAGAGGCTGAACACAAACAGCCAATGAGACAAGAGGAAAGCCAAGGGAGTCTTATGTTCCCGGAGCCCAGAGACAAATGTTTCAAAAGGGTGGGAGTGGTCAGTGGAGTCAAATGCTGCTGTGAAGAAAATGCTTGCTAGATACAAGCCTCTTAGTGGGAAAGCAAACCTCCCTTGCTGTGGGACTGGCCTTGTCTGGACTTGCTTTGCCTTTATCTCTAATCTCACTTCTTCCAATCTAAAAGTGTATTTGTCTCTGTAATCCTGAGTGGTGAGGGAAACTCCTAGGAATGCACATTTCTTGTGACTATCTTTCCATCTCTCGTCCCCCTTTCTAAGCAAACTCTTTAATAGAGTTGTCCAGCACTATCTTCCTCCACTTCCTTTCCTAACCCACAGCAATCACGTCTGCCACAATATATGTGATTGTTGAAATTACAATCATGCCCAGATTATCTAGGAAGAGAGCATGGGATGAGAAAAGCAATGAGCCGCCAACATTTAATGGGACATGATAATGTCTACCTGATAAGACTCTTACATGGATTAAATTAAGTAACGTATGTAAACCAATAGTTACACGGTCTGGCACATTGTTTCAAAGACTGGACTCCATCCCCTTGACCCATTTTACCCTATTCTAAGTAACCTGCCTGTGGTCATGTAGCTGATAAGTGACTACAGATTCAAACTCAAGTCTGCTTGACTAAAAAGGCTGTGTTCTTTCTTTCCACTCCTCCAAGCTTCCTCCCCAGTGCCTTTGTCCATAGTTTTGTGCCTACTTGCAAACTACCTGCCCCTGGAAACCACAGTCCCTGACCCATTTCCCAGGTTCACACCTGGGAGCTTGATCTCCCTCTGCTCATCTACTTCCACTCCAGATATCAACTTTCTCTGGCTGCCCTTCCCACTTGCGCCCACACCCTAACTGCGTCAGCCCCTAGAGAAAAGTGCGGGACAAAAGAGAGGTGAATGATAGAACTATTAAGTGACATTTGTGAGCGTGATTTGCTGAGTTCACAGAAATGGAGAAAATAAATACCCTATCAATGTAAGATGCTCGTGGCATTCAGAAAGTAGGGAACAAGTCAATATACTATATGCCTATGGTCAATATAATTGGGGATCTCCAAGTTTCTAATAAGAGCTCCAAAAAGTTCATCACCATGTTTCAATACCTGATTGGAGTCTTACTTTGTGATTTAAGAGATGCCCAGTAGGTGGAGTAGCTTACTCACACATGGTTTTTCAGAGCCTACCATGGATAGTACATTGTTTGAATCATAAAATTCTTGTTAATGCAGGAAGAGATTGAGAAATAATTTACACCAGCTTCCTCCTTTTCCAAAATAGTAAAATGAGAATTAAAGATTATATAATTTGCAACAGAAGATTCAGCATTTAAAGCAGGTGGCTGATGTTCACCTGGAATCCTCTTATTTATACTAATTACCAGCCTCCCAGCTTTGGGTAACTTCCCCTAAGAAGGCCATGAAATGGCACTAGCAGCTAGTTCTAGCTTAGGAGGGTATAAGGGGACATGGGAGAAGTTGTCTGCCATGAGGTGACCGCATTCTTAGGATGATACCCTATTGGAACTATTTATCCAGTATTAAGAAGTCCCAATAAAAAATGGACATTTGAAATGGGAAGAAATGCACCCCTTTACCTTTCTGACTTTCACTACCTTCTTTTTTCCCCCCTACAACAAAATGCCACTTGCCAAGTGTATGTTCAGAGTGTAAAGTAGAAGAAAGCCAGTTTCCCAAAATGGCTTCCTTCCCAGGTTGACCTATACCTGGGATTCCCAGGGATAAAGGCAAGGCCATCACACCTTGTCTATTTCTAAAAGATATTCCTGGGAGAAATTCAAATCCATTCAGTTATTGGCAAAATACTCACTGAAAACTTACTATATGCCAACAACAGAGCTGTAAAAATAGTAGACAAGGCCAACAGCTCTAATGGAGTTTCACTTTACTGAGGGAAGAGACAGAAAAGAAACAAGATAATTTCAGATACTGATAAGTATTTGGATTTGAGAGTGGCTGGGGGAGAGGTAGGGTTACGTGGCTTTCTTCAAGGAATGGTCAAGGAAGCTTGTTTGAGAAGATGATATTTAAGATAAAACAAAAATCTAGGAGAGTGATTCCAGCAGAGGAAACAGACAGTACAGAGGAACTGAGAAGGGAGCATTAAGGTATTTTCAATCATTCTATTCTTAATAAACTTTAGGTATTTCATCAGTTTGCTTCTTAAGAGCTGTGAGCTGGTATAAAGAAAGATCCTGAAGGAAGCAAAGTTTAAACAAGGGAAGGGAGAAGGGTCATCCTGGAACACGCCACGTGTGTCTCCCTTCCCACACCCCCAGTGTGGAGGTGGTGGACAATTGAGTCCAGCAGTGTGGCACTGGTCCTTGGGGGAGTGCCAGGAGAGGGGGCGGGCATCACAAGAAAGCAGAAAAGATTCCCTAAAGGGACAAACTAAGAGTTCCAAGTACAAACTGTAGGTACTTAAAAGTAGCTCTTAAAAGAGCTTTTAAAATAGCCTATTCATCTCCATCTCAGTGTTTCTCAAAATGTGGTCTGAAAACCACAAATTAGAATCACGCAGGCACTTGTCAGATACCCCTGGGCATCACATCTCGTCTTCGAAATCTGAACTTATGGGATGGGGCTCAAGAATATGGATTATGATAGGTACATACACACACCATGAATGTCACATGCACTAAAGTTCAGAACTGATTCTTGGTAGAATTTACATTTTACCACCGCTCTTCAGCTCTTCAGATAGTATGGCCTTCTACTTTCTCCTGGCATGGCTCACTTCTTCAAAGTAGGGAGCGTCTAAAACACCTCTGAGAGAAAACTTTAGGGAGTTTTAAAGAAATCTTTAATAATTCCCTTTATAAAAAAGACATAGGTCTTTGGTAATTTGTGATTTTTTATCTGTAATATATAAGGAAACACTTTTCTTTCTGAATTCGAATAAGCAAAGGACATTAGGCTCTCTTCAAGGATACTGTATTATTTTTCCTATGGATGGTGTAATTTCGTGGGCAGCGATGTGCTCTCCCTAAATCTCTAGAGCAGTGAGCTCTCACTTCATCCTGTTCCTGGGGACATGGGAAGAAATTTCCATTAGTGAGATTGTGGTTTGGGAGGATATGATTTCAACTCCTGGAGTAGACAACAATGAGAACTCAGCAAACACATTTGGAATGGCTAAAAAAGCAAGAGTAAATTTAGACTTCTTACCCACCTACCTCCCATCTATAATTAGGTATTGAGTATTTTTTTACTAACCCTTCCATTGACCCAACCGTAAGAAATAAACGAAAAGAGCAGGATTATTTCGTTGCCTGTTATAACCTAATACATATAATGCTTGACTTCTTTCATATTTTTTGTCATCAAAGTTTGAAGAGAAAGCATATGACTTTCTTCCACAGATTTTTCCAGCCAGCCATAATGCCTAATAGTAGCAACAGCAGCAGCAGCTGTAGCAACAGGGCCTTTGAAAGGTGTTTCAGAAGCCCAACAGCCTTTCGTTATAGACTATTCAACCACCATTCACATTCTTCAAATGCTTTCACAAAAATGTCAGAGGCTTCATCAGGGTGGAAATTATTTCATGGCTTTATAATACATTATTTCTCCCTGCCATAGCCTTATCCCCCTATTTCAGTAAAATATCTGCTAAATCAGCAAAAGGAGAATCAGTCAATTAACGTTTATGTATTTGTTCTTCACAAGGAAGTCTCCATGTAGTAGTTTAAGAAGGGCCAGTTAAGCCTAGTTATTCATGTAGTACGTATGCTGTTTGCGTTTTTCCCTTTGGGATACTTTGTCATCATCATTTACATGGAAGGTATTTGCTTGCAGATCTGCCCTTTTACCTCAGAACTGAGATAATGTTTCCATTTAAACTGAGTCATCCTTGTCCTAAATATTGCATAGTGGCATGACTGCCGGCTCCTGTTTCCTTGGGCCAAACACGATGACAAGGCAAACTAGGCTATGGTCCCCAAACCACTTTGTACTCATTGCCATTTTGTGTGGTGGTTAGATGTACTTGTTATATTGCAAGGACTTATAATATTGAATGAGTTGCATAAGATTCTACCCAAGAAATTTTAAAATAAAAAGCTTGCAAATGGAGTGCCTGCTCCAGCTATGAAAAATGTGTTTTGAAAGCACAGAAGGAACATATGCAACTTGAAACTCTTCGTCAGAAATTGAGAGAACTCAAGGTCAGTTTAATATTAATTCTCCCCAGCCCTTTCATCTAACAGATATCAAGTTGCATTTGAATCTGGTAAAGAGATATGAATTTAGGTCAGTTTAGCCTTCAAAGGACAAATTTCTTGAGAAATATTCTGTATCCATCTATTTAGTCCTGAGTATCATTAGGTTATTTTAAGGTGAAAATGACCAAAACTTGCCTTTTTCATAGAAAGGGAAATTCATTGCTGGTAAGTTGAAATTGCTTTTGAATAATTTATAGGAAACAGAGAATTCATCAGATCTGATATCATCAGCAGCCATGAGATTGCCTTGTTCTGTAATGGGTGCTATGGGAACTGGAAAGCTGGAGCTGGTTAGCATGAGAATTTCTATCTAGAATCTCATACAGGTTAAAGGCAGGCAACATTTAAGAAATGGAAAGCCTGGGTCAAAAGAAACCTTGAAAAAAATAGCCTCACTGTAAAGAATATTCTCCAGATCACCCACTCTGATGCTGATATTCATTCCACCGTGGTTCCCAGTCAATGTGCAGGGCCTCATCTCGAAATATCACCACCCTCTCTTCCTTTTCATTAGGTGGGAGAGGATGATAAAAGGAACAACAAGATAAAGTAATAAAGGCAAATAAAATGAACACGGATCAATCCAAATAAAGTGAGAAAAGACCCCCAATTCATTACTGATCAACTCTCTAGTTCTTTTACTCAAGTATAAGAATTCTTTCTCCCGCCCTTTTAGACCTGTTGCTGAATGACACTACCTGGAATTCTCATCCTAAATTCAAAAAGTTAAAATCTTGGGACTTCCCCAAAATCCCATGTTTAGTCTTCTTGTTCATTAATGTAAAATGTTCTTGTTGACCGTCTTTTGTGTGCAAGGGACCCAGCTAATCATTAGCCTAGAAACCAAGTGGAATAAGATACAGTTCCTACTCTCATAATGGGTGGTGATTGAACTTAAACTTTTAGTGTGGGTAGGATTTTTGCACATATAGTGTAGGAAAGAAAATTCCAGATGGAAGCAACAGTCTGAGGAAAGGCTGGACAAGAATGTGTCAGGACCCAACCAAGGAAGCATAAGTGGACCAATCTGATTGCATCATGGGGCGTATGGAGTAAACTAACGGAGCCTTAGCCTGTAAAGATAGGCCAAAGCCAAATACGAGCAACCTTAAATTCAGAATAAAGAGCTGTACCCTATTTGGGTGGCAGTGAAGCACCACTAGTGGTTTGAAACCCAGAAGCACAACTGATAGATAAATGAAGCTATTCTTTAGGACTGTGGGGCAGTGCTGGGAGGTTGTGCTGTTGGGTGAGTTAGGAAGCTTTGCATTAATTCAGGCAAGAGATAAGAAGCTGAATTCAGGTGACGGCACTAAGAATCAAGGAAAGAAATTCTATTTCAGAAATATCTTAGTTATCCATCTGCTATTCCAAACTTTCCTGCTATCCCACAGTGCTTTTACCAGTCTTATAGCCTCTATCCCACGTAGACACCCTCCTTTACTGCTCCTTGAGCAACCTCTCCAGCCCCTAGATATGGAAGTTCTTAACCTGGAACCCAAAGACCCCTTAGAGTATAATAGTAATTATTGAACTTGGATGGGGGAAAAAACTTTGCGTCTTTATTTTCATTAACCTCTAACTGAAAGTTAAAATTTTCTTCAATTATAAATAGTGAAAAACCGTCACAAAATTAGCTCTTCTATCAACTTTTTAATAACAGAAATTGCAGATATTTTGTGTCACATTGCAGTTATTGTTCATATATTAAAGTATAGTTTATTTTTATCACTATTTCAAAATTAAGGTAGCAGTTAGTCTCATTACCTGATCCTATTGTTTAACATGCTATTAAAGAGGCAGATGCTATACCATACCACAAATTTTTCTTTAATATTTTGATAATGATATTTCAATATAATTGGTGTCCTTTGTAATCCTGTGTATTTTGATTTACGCACTTAAATATGTTGTTCTAAAAAAAAATACACAAACTTCTCCAGACTGCCAAACATTAAGAAGCCTTGCAGAGATCTGGGTCATCATTTGAGACTGTGGCCTGACACAATTTCCTGACCATCTCCAAGTTCAGGTACTATACCCTTGAGACAAAATATTCCATCTCTCATTCGTTCCGAAGGCAGCCTTGCCTTGGCCATCACCTGTAGACCAGGGAAGGAAAGATGTCCCCTCACTTGCCACCTCATTGCTGGTTTCACCTCTCTTCCCCCCTTGTATTTTACTTTTTCTATTTTATGAACCTTCTTTGATATACTTTCAGAATGCCCAGGCTTCTGTAACCAAGCTTAATCTTAATCTCCATGTTGTCCTTTTTTTTTTCCTGGAGAATTCTTTCTATGCTAAATAAAATGCTGTACTCTTCCTGGATCTAGTCCATTTGTTGTTACTGCATACCAGAAGCCAACAACCTTGAAAGGAGAATGCCAAGTCACTTTCTTATAAGTAGGAGCAGGAGGTGAGAGAGGAATTTCCTGCTGGGAAATTAATGCTGCATGAGGCACCTTGACAAGCCTGTTGACCATCCAGTGATGTGGGGAGAGAGGCAGGAAGGAAACTGTTGACTAAAGAATGGAAAGAGGGTATTTTTAGGGGACAGGAAGCGCACCAAACACGAATTTGATCTAGGGTTGATCCTGACTGCTCCCACTGAATGATTTTGTGTGTTGAGACTCTTGGCACATGTGCATAAATTGATAACCTCTGTTGCACAGCTCCTCAAAGGGCACACGCTTAGGCCACACACTGAAAATGAAAGCACAATAAATATTTTCTTTGTTGATGTTGTGATGAAGCTAGAATAATTTTAACAGATTTTGTTTTCGTGAAAGTTCCTTCCAACTTACCTCATTTCCTATGACTAAGAGATGGCATTGATAATAAAGAGAAAATACTGTGCATGCTGTAGAACTTTGTGGAGATTTCAATGTGGGTTTTATTTTGTTAGATTTTTTTTCTTTTTATAACACGTCAAATAACTAATGCAAAAAATAATTAACTGGAAAACTGTACGTGGAATTTTCATCAATACTCTCTTCTATTATTGGAAGTAAATAATGAGGTTTTGGCGATTGTTTCTGAAAATCTGTAAATTGACATTTTTAATAATGATCAAGAAAATAGGAATATGAAATTTGATCATGAAGATTGGAGCCAAAATGCAAGGATGTCTAGTATCACAAAAGGTAGACTTACAATTCAAATGACTTTTATAATTTGAAGAAGTAGCTGGTTGGTGGGGACAAATGTATACTGAGGGAAGGGAAGCCAAATATATATTTGTGTGAGACCAAAATGTCAAGGAGTTAGAATGGGCCATAAGCATCCAGAAAGCAAAACTAAAATGGAAAATGCAAAAATGCTCACTCTCTGGCCACTATGAAATCATTGTTTCAAGGAGGATAGTCCCAGGGGGCTTTACCCAGGGCCCAGGGAGACATGAAGAAGCAAGATAACTATCACAGGAAAGGTAAAAATTCACATGGTATTAAGAAATGAATTACCAAAAGAAAAAAAAAGTACACAGGATGTGACATATTATATTTGGAAAAAAGAAGAAGATTATGAGAATTAAGGTGTGCAGACCAGTACTGCTTTACGGTGGTATTCAGGAGTCCGCAGCAAAAACTTTTTTAAAGGACAATGTGTTCCTTGTTCACAAGTAAATATTTCCAATTTTATCATTTATCTTTTCTTCTGCAATTATTTCCATCCGAATTTTCTGATATTAAATTGTCTTTTCTTTTTAAAATACAAACAATAGATGGAAGTTTTTTCTTACACATTCCTCTTTGGGGAAAACATTTTTCAAAATGAATTGAAAAGTATATCCAATCTCCCCACTTTATTTTAGTTTTCTACCCTTAGAATGGGCACTCCAGACCAGTGATCTCTGAACTTATTTATTACACAGATCTTTCAGGGAAATTTAAGCACACACCCCGAGTATATGAGACTTTACTTATAAATTAAATTTATATGTTGTTCTGATATTGATATTATTAAACTTACACAAAAACATAAATTTAAAAGGATAAAATGAAAAATAAACATTAAAACAGTTTATTTATTAAAGATTCAGAAGGACCTCTATGTTCTCTTTCATCTGAAAAATATTATTGAGACCAACCAACTTATTTAATATACTTTATATTTTTTTAAATTTTGATTTAACACTTTGTGAGACACGAATTCAAAGGCCTAGCTCAAAATTCAGTTTATTTTCATACACAGTTTCAGTGGCTGTCATAACTTAAATGCACACTTTACAAAGATAACAGAGATCCAAAGGAAAGAAGTACCTTATTGGCTGCGCTTCCTAAATCATGGTACTCATTTTTCAATCCCATCCACCAATTATGCAAAAGTTTTCCCTTTCAATTTGGCTGGTGAATGTTCGTCTTCCCCGATGTCAGTCACTCATCTATGGAAACTAAGTGGGCAGTGTTGCATTTTCCCATTTTTAACAAATGGATTCAGAACATCTTATTTGGAAGATCTTTAAATTCCAAGTTCCTTAAATGTGGAGATAGGAGTTTTATAGTTGAAACCCACTGTTTATGGCAACTAAATCATTAATGAGAGAAACATTTCCAAAATGCTTTCTTCATAACATGAGTTTCTTTCCAAAGCAGTTGCTTTCTCATCCATTATTAAAATGTGACCTTTACCTTGAAGGGGCAAATCAACTCTGTTTATTTTTTCAAATATCTGCTACGTAACACACTATCGATAGCTAGTTGTCATTACAGAAAAAGGTCAGCAAACCTGGCAAGTGAGGATTTTTTTTAAATAAAGAAAACAACATATGATAAATCTTAAATTTGACATGTTACCTTCCTGCAACATAACCAGCAAACCTATAGGTTGTGCAAAAGATTTTCACGATCGCTGCCCCATATCATTAGAAAGTATTATAAAGATTTTTTGTAGTGTAATTTCTTATCTCCATACCCACATGTTAACTTAAAATTGCAGTATGTTGAAAGTGAACACATGGCCATGGGTGTGCAATCAACGCCTCCCAATGTGAAACTCATACTCTGTCCTCAGGAGATCTCAGAGCCTTGGGTTCCTAATTTGTGCCTGCCTGAAATACAGGCTACCTGACGATGCCAGGGATAAGCTAAATATTAAATATTCATAAGGCTGAATTTATTATTATATTTTTAGACAAAGTTCTAAAAATAGAAGTTCTATTATTTTCTTCTTGCATCTCAGTCTCTGAGGTATACGTATAATGGATACCAAGGTCTTAATCAATTTGGATAATGTGCTTTTTTTAATTTTTCTAATTGACTGTCAAAGCCCAATTGTTTCAATGGCAAAGTTTATTAATTAACATTTTCAATAGTCTTTTTGACCATGGTAGGCTGTTATATACAGTGTGGTGTCCACAAATTCTTTAATTTTTCCAAAAACAAGTTGAAAGTAAAAGGACAAAGCTTAGAAAAAAGCTGTGGATAAGTTAAAATAAAGAATTTCTTTTTAAGGAACATTGTAAAAGAAAAACATTCTGAAAAAGAATCTTTCTCTACAGATCTTTTCTAAAATATTGAACTGCCTGAAATGAAAGGAAATCTATATTACAACATGGTGTTGGAGCCAGACTTTCCTGCTGATCTATGAACACACAGCCCTTGGGCTTCTGTGTCTGAGTTTTCACGCGAGGAACCTATGCACAGCCTTTCCTGATTCACTAAGAATGGCATCCTCCCTACAATTAAAAGATGTCTTCGATTTCTATCAATACCACCATTATCAGGATCTTGTGATTGTTACTCAAAAAGCTCAACCAATTGAAGTTAAATGCCAGCAAAAATTTAGTTGAGGATTACTAGGACTTAGAAATAGCTTGAAACAAACATCCAAGAAATAGACTAAAGAAAATACTAGCTTTTAGCATTATGGTTTAATTGATTTTTCATGAAACTGATAGCACAAAATTAGGGCTATGACAAAGGGCTATAAAAGCATAAGCAAATGAAATTAGTATAGTTGAGCCATATAAAATTATCAAGAAATCACAGGTTGCCAGAAATTTAAAACAATATTTTCATATTTGCAAAGATATATATTCTTATAGTATGTGTTTACTGATTAAACAACAAACACATCACCTATTATATTCATTACTATAAGGACAAATTTCAAAACTGCAGTTGATTCTCATTATTCTCTGTAGTTACGCTTTATAAAGTCACTGCAAACACTGATTTAGCGAATACTGAATTACTGCTCCTGGGGAAACACTGAGTTAGACTCCTGCAGGCCTCTGGTCACAACATTTTCATCAACCAATCAATATATAATGTTGTTTTATGTGAGTTTCTCTTTAATATACCTTGTTTAATATATGTTGTTGGTGCATTAACATTGAATTCATGGCCCACAGCGCCGTAATTCATGCTTGAACGAAGCTTGTCAAACACAGATATTTTCTCCATGAGGCATATCACAGCCTTCTTGCATCTGAGAACAGTAGCCAGCAATTCAACACTATGTTTCGAGGTCATTTTAAAGAGCAAAATCACCAACAAAACAACCTAAAAATACGAAAAACATGGCACCAAATAGATCGTGAAAAGGACCCTTTTTTACAGAATAAGAGTTGAAACAAGAAAAAAGAGCATTGCTTTGTTCAGCCTCAGCTAAGAACATAGGTGTTAGACAATCAGATTTTCTGCAACTGTACACGTGTCCATGAATGATGATGAAAGCACTATGAATATTGATTGTGGGATTACCAACAAATTTTAGCAAGTACGCAAATTCGCAAATGTGGAATCCATGAATAATGAGAGCCAACTCTTCCTTATAAAACTTAAAATGTTAAATTAAAGAATAAGGAAGTGAAATATGAAAATGATTCTTTTTTCTTTGTCAAGGTTTATTAAAAATGGGAGAAATGCATTACAGTAAAAATGGCAAGTATTTATTGAGTTTATTATTTATTAAGAGTTAAAAAGAGTTTATTAAAAACAAAATAGGACTCTGCTAAGCACTTAACAAACTTTTATTTCAACAACCCACTGAGGAGGTTAACATTATTATACCCATTTATAGATGAGAAAACTGAGGCTTGGAAAGGCAGGCATATTCCCCAAGCTCACTTGGCTACTAATTGGCTGACCTAGAATTCAACGTAGACTCAAAGGTGAGAGTGCTCCTAAAACACCATGAAATACGACTTTATTTCATCCTAAACTCTGATTTTGAAAGCGATTATAAATTTACCATAATGCCATTTTTTGGCTAGAACACAGTTTGCATTTTTAAAATAGTTTTTCCTTTGTTCTGGTTCCTGTAAACTTTCCATCTAAATTATTAATCTTAACCATGCGCAATCATTCTGTTGACATTCTTGTAAACTCTGTGGAACATAAAAGAGCAAAATGTAGCCTTTCCGATAACACAATCCTTTTTTCTTGTATTTGTTCAGGAACACACTCTTTTGAGCTGACAGTACTTTCTCAGAAAGAAATAAGGAGATGTGTTCGTTCAGGAACACAGATGGTAAATACTCGATGCATCTTAAATATGCGCCTAATTCTTCTCTGTATTTATTATAAGTAATGGGAGATTGTGTCACTTCTCTGTTCAAAAAGTTTCCATAATTTTCTGCTATACAGAGCAAAGTCCAGCTCCTCAGCCTGGCATTGAGAGTCTCCACAATGTGAGTCCAACTCCCTGGCTTACCCCTCACCCCCACCCCTTAGCATTCCTCAATGCTTACTCTGCTCCATCCAGTTGCTGCTACCCCAGGACACCCTTTCCCTCCATCTCCTGGGTCATTCCTCACACTGTTCCTTCTGCTTGGCTCTCGTACCCTCCAATATCTACAGATGCCGAGATATATTCTCCTTCATTAGACCTTCTCAGTATCTCTAGGTCATAATTAATTTATTCCACCTCCACACTCTGTGTGTCCTTGTCTTTAAGAAAGTACCTACACATTGTAGTATCCAAAAAATTTTAGCTCAATTGAAATGAAAGAACAGAGACATGAACATCTGGGACTTAGACATCTCGGGCATCTCTTAGGACATTTCCACACGGGAAAGCTGAAATATCATTGCTGACTCTTGTTCAAAAAAATGACTGAACTTTCCATGGGGACAGACAGCTATTTAGTTGTCAATCAATAAATTGACACTTTAAATACAGGTTTTGAAACTTTTTGTTTTTGCTGGCATTCTCTACACCATCCTAGCTGCCTGCAAAGATATTTACTACCCATAGATTTGGTCAATCCAAATCTTGGGCTAGTGAGATCTAGACCACATTAGGAACTCTCTTCTGATCTGTAAGGGAAGCAAGAATAAATTTCATTCATGGTCCTCTTTTGAATGTAAACATGCAGTTAACTCCTAGTGTAAGAATGAAGAGTGACTAACAGCACCTTCTCCATGAAGTGGAGAGTGTTATCAGGGCGGTCGTAATGGATGGGGAGTAGTAAATGGAGCTCTGAAGGGTAGATCGGAGTGAAATGATAGAACTTATTAAACAGTGAAAGGCGTGTGGGCTTTAGTCTGAAATTTATGAGGACTCATTGGAGGCTTTAAGCAAGGGTACGACATACTCATATTTACGTTTTTTACGGATTTGTCTTTTAAACAAGGCAGCATGAAGCATTAGCTGGAAAAAAATTGTTAGGAGGGGAGCTTAAGATATATGCTTTATTAACCATCCTGGTGGGATAGGAAAATTGTAGCTTTTTGGAAATATTCCACTAGAAAGACAATCTTAAGAGAAAGTACAACTGCTGGGTCTCAGGACCTATTCTCTCACCCACTTGGAAGATTTCTCCTTCTTCAGCTTCCAATGTCCCAACAGAGCATTGCCCCAAAGAACGGCATTTCAACATTGATAAATTTTGACTCTTTCCTGCAGATTTTGAGTGAGTTAGAAAATATTCATTACTGATGGGGAAACCTGTTTCAGTGAGTTTGAGCTTGAGAACATTTGTGACAGGAAGAAGTAGTGATGAAAATATGGCAGACTATTAACCAGGGGTGCTTCTTTCCAGTTTTCTCACTCAAGTTTCTGTTAAATTAGAGGGAAGCAAAGAAGCAAAAATGCCTCTCTTCTTGAGTAGCAAGTTTCTATTAATAATATTTTAGACCTAGCATGTGCTGAGTATTTGCTTTACTACCAGGCATTGTGCTAGATACTTGGCATATCTTATTTCATTTACTCTTCATAACAACAATATGAGATATGGAAGTTGAATTTCAGCAAGACTAAGGTACGTCCTCAAGGTCACGCAATTACTTAGTGACATGGTCAGAATTTAAGTCTACGTCCACGGTCCGAGCTCTTTCCTCTTGGTTACACTATGTGTAATGTGCATGTATGTACAACAGGAATGGTACTGGATTTGGTGTCAGACAAGTTGTATACAGATTCCATTCTAATACTCACTAGTCTTGTAAATTTAGGCAAGTTACTTAATATGAGTTTCTTCTTCTGTTAAGTGGGACCCAGAATGCTTGATACAGGGGGTATTTGAGGA
Source organism: Equus asinus (assembly GCF_041296235.1). Taxonomy (NCBI): domain Eukaryota; kingdom Metazoa; phylum Chordata; class Mammalia; order Perissodactyla; family Equidae; genus Equus; species Equus asinus. Next base: position 69,929,381 of record NC_091798.1, read on the forward strand.
TTAAGTAATATAAGGTCCTAGCTCAATTACCAAGAACCACACAATTAATGTAAGATTCCTTCCTTACAACAAACAGTGGACTGCATAACTGGAAACTCTCCTGCTATACACCTGCCAATCTTACATAGTTATGATTATTGTGGACCAAATTTGAATGGAAAAAGCAACAGCATATAAAGGGGAGAGAGATGCTTTATGTTGACCTTCTCCCTAGGATCCTCATGCTATCTTTTTCAACGGAAAGGTATTTGTTGGATGCCAAATATTTGCCAGGCATCATGGTCAGCATTGGGGATACTGTTGATAAACAAAACAAAATGGTGCCTGTTCCCATTGAGCTTACACTTTAGTGAGAGGGATACCAAATACATAAATGATCTTACAATGGAGTATGATATGTGCTGTGAAGTGCTGGGATGTAAGCGACCAGGGTGAGGGCTCCTTCAAACAGGGTTTCCCGGGAAAGGTCTCTCGGAGGATGTGACATTTGGCCAAAGACACAAAGTAAGAGAATGAACAACCATATGAGGAGCCAGAACAAGAACAACCCAGCCAGAGACAGCAACAGCCACTGTGACTCTCCAAAGGAGAAGGGCTGAGGTCTTCAGAGAAGCAGGCACAGGCCACTGTGACAAAAGCAGGGAGAGGCTGGTTTGAGAAATGGCTGGAGAAGTGGGCAGGGTCTTTCAAGCCATGTGCTAGAGTGTGGATTGTATTTTACATGCACTGGGAAGTCACGGATGGATCTTAACCAAGTGAGTGGCATAATGCCCATGGTAGGCAGAATAATGTCCCCTCACCCCTGCCAAAGATGTCCTCATCTGAATCCCCAGAACCTGTGAATATATTACCTTACATGGCAAAAGGGGCTTTGTGAATGTGATTGAATTCAGGGTCTTGAGATGGGGAGATTACCCTGGACTATCCAGGGAGGCCCAATGTCATCATAAGGCTCTCTTTGAGAAGGAGGCATGAGGGTAGGAAAAGGAGATGTGACAAAGGAAGCAGAGGTTGGAGTGATGTGGGGCCTCCAGCCTAGGAATGCAAGCAGCCTCTAAAGCTGGAAAAGGCAAGGAAACAGATTCTCCTCTGGAGCCTCTAGAAGGATTAAAACCCTGCCACCACCCTAAGTTTAGCCCATTGAAAATGATTTCAGACTTCTGACTTCCAGAACTATAAGAGAATAAATTTATGTTGTGTTAAGCCGCTAAGTTTGCAGCAATTTGCTATAGCAGCAGCAGGAAACTAGTACAGTGCCTATGGCTTCTGAGTAGAGAAAGGCTTGGAGGGGATCAAGGTGGAACTGGGAGGCCAGCTGAGATGCTATTACAACAATTCAGAGAAAGTAGGTCTGTCCAAGTATAATTGTGGCTGCATAGACCTGCGATAAGGAGACGTACTGGAGATATATTTTGGAGCTAGGTCTGATAGGACTTGGCAAATTCCCTTAACTCCTGAACCACTCTTTGTTTTGGCAGGAGTTGGAATCCCTGGGTACTATCAGGCAGTGTAGAGTCATCAGTCTTGGAAAGCAAGGGCTGCTTTACTAGGTGACTGATTTGACAAATAAATAATTTACTCACCAACCGGAAACATCTAGCCAATGGAAAAAACCAGCTTAGAGCCCAGACTGAACATGCCCAAAGGCAAACTCTTAGGTTAGGTACCGTCAGAAAGAGTGGAAAAGCAAGGTCAAAGATAGCAGCAGGCACAAAAGTGGATGCCTTTGAGGGAAAAAGATGTGCCTGTGGTCTAATTCCAGGCTCCACAGAATTTCCTCTTCACGAAAAGTGAGAATGATTTTCTTCATACTGGAAAAGAGAAGGAAAGTCATGGCTTTTTCACCCCAGTACCATTTGTCAGGCCTCTCTGGGCATCATTCTCCACTCCTTCATGCCACCTACAGGCCCAGGCCCCACCTGGCTGATTATGATGAGACATTCCTACAGGCAAGCTGTCAGGCTGTGGCCTCTGCCCACAGTCCTCTCACTGCAATTGAGAGATGTCTAAAATGCCAGCTTGAAGACTGAAGACCACAGGAGACCAGCAGTGCTGTCCTATCACAGAATAGGCATTTCCTTCCCAGGGAAAAGACTAAAATAAGCCCTCACCCCACCAAGGCTTCCAGGACCTTGCCTGCAGGATTTCCCTAAAATCACCTCCAGAGCCCCAGCTCCACCACTCCACATCCTCATGCTTTCTTCATTAGCACCCACAGCCCATCTCAGCTTCCTGAGGAAGTATCTGACCCCAGCAGACAGGTCTCAGGAACGCCAGCACAATTCCCATTTATCCCACAGTTTGCATGGTTGTTACATTTTTCTGTGTGTGTCACACACTGCACCTCCCCTCCCAGAAACACTCTCTGAATCCCTAACTCTCCCCAGGAGTGAAACCACTTGTCCTCTCATCACAGAGGCTCCCACCACAGGGGTTCTGCACAGTTGAGAGAGGAGGGGAGCCATCCTCGTTTTCACCATTAGCAGCAGAGGTGCCCGTGGGAAGCCCTGAGGCTCAGCATCCACCAGCGAGGAGCTCTTTTGTGGGGTAAGAGGAGAAAGAGTTGTGCAAATGAGTTTCAGAACATTGCATATTCTCTCCCTCTGTCTGGCTTCCAAATCCTCGGCCTTGTGCATAATTGCTTTGTTCTCCAGTACCTGGTGGTCTTTTGCAGCACCAGACTTTTCTCATAGAGCTTAAGAAGCCTGATCTCAACCCAGTTGAGCTGGTCAGCAGGCCTCGTGTTCTCCTTGTCCAGGACAATCAGAGCAGATTGCTCTTCTATTTTTTTATGTGCATCATTTTGATTTAATGATCCTATTTCTGCCCCAAACATGTCACTGTCTAGATTAATGCCACACCTTACCTTACTTCTTCACACCCCCTAGATCTCCAAAATGATCTGTGGGTGAGTACCTCCATTTTTATTGATAGTGAAAAACAAAGTGCTGTGCTAAAAGAATAATGCATGTGCCCGCCACTACTAAAGAAGGTGCCCTCAGGCTGTGATCCCTCCCATCAGAACTAGACCTCCTCCCTGGTCTCTATTTTGGGAAGCTTTTCATCCCACAGGCCCCAAAAGCAACCAATTGCCTAAAGAGAATGTCACTGTGATGAACACGGAGGTCACTCTGGCTCCTGTGTGCTGGTAATTGATTACACACTTTTTCCAAGGCTGTGCTTGGTGCAGACACAGTGAACCTAAACGGCGTGTGCTTCTCGTTCTGGCAATTAGTTTTGATCTCTCTGGCTTAATGCTGTGCCCAGTTGTTCTGAAAGAGAAAGGAAATGCTCTGCCTCTGCACCATTAATGTTTATATATGCATTCAGTGAAGCCTAAGTCTCTCCTAAGCATTGTGAGGGATAAGAATGAATCATTCTGTATGCTCAAGGAGATAATAGCATAGGAGAGGAGAGAAAACACATAAGCAAGATATGATGTGCAATATGCTCCAGTGTGTGGAGGAGGGAAAGAGCCCTTCCTTTATTCAACAAATATATGCTAGGCCTCCAAATCCTCTGTCTGGCCATGATCGTGGTTTAAGGCACGAGGAGAACAGAAGTGAAGAAAGCCAAGAGATATCCTCCTCTCATGGGAGAGATGATCATTACAGGGGTAAAAACGTGAATATGCAAAGTTAATTTAAGAAGTGATAAATGCAGTTACTGGAACAGAAATGAGATGGGATAGAAGTTGGCTTAGAGCACGTATCCAGGTAGACCTTTCTGGAGAGGCGACCTTCTCTCTGAATGACCAGATGGCTCTAGCTGTACGAGCCCAGAGAAGGAACCACATGGGCGGAGGAAACAAAAGCCAAGGCGATGAGATGGGCCCAGGCTGGGAGCTTCAGGAGGGAAGTGATAGTTCCGCCTCAAAGAGTGGATAAGATGGCATTTCAGACATAAAATGGCACAGGCAAAGACACAGAACTGGGAAAGCAGGAACTGCATTTAGTTGGCGACAAGCATGGATTTGAATCAAGGTCTGGTGAAACTTGAAATTCCAGAGATCAGATGCAGGTAGATTATTTATGGAGCGCCCGGGGCCAGGCTGTGGCTATGGAGTGTACTCCAAGAGCATGGAGCACCGCAGGCTTGCAAGCATCTCTGACTTGATAAGAATGTGCTTTAGGAAGATTTCTCTGACGTTAGCAGGAACTATTTTTGCCTTTGACAAACAAATATTCCTGTGTGCTTCTGTCGAAACTTCCTATTTCCTGATAAATATTCATCTTCATGCCTAGGTTTCTTGTAAGAGGCTGGGCTATAAAGCAGTTTTAAGTAGGGCTGGCAATATAATTTGTGGGGCCCAAGGCAAAATGAAAATGTCAAGCCCTTTGTTCAAAATGCAGTTTAAAAGCTTTTTCCTTTCTTTACCCATCTCTGTCTGGACTTGTCATGGGGTTTTACATTTGTTATTTAATACAAAATAACTCCCTCAGGCACGAGGATACTTGCCAGGCAAGTGCAGACCCTCACAAGCACCAGATGCCTCCCCACCTGACTGTCCCGCACCCGCACCCAGCACCCTGCAGCGGGGGAAGACAGCAGGGGTCACTGGGCAGGAGCAGGAGAGCAAGAGGCCAGTGCCCTGTCCCATGGAGATAGGGAGGTGAAGCCACATTCGAGCAAAGGCTCCGAGACCCTGGTGCGTGCACTGTTCCATCGTACTTCACTTACAAAACTTACATTCAAAGACAAAGTCACTAAGAATTTCAAGATGCTGATTGCATCCTTCTGCTTGTGGGGCTTTGTGCGATGGCACTGCTGGTACACCCATAAACCTGCCCTGTTTTGAGGCCTGGGGAAAAGGTAAATACAACTCAATATAGATTTTTTTCCTGGGAACTTTAACTCAGTTAGCTACTGCCCTTCAAAAATACCTGTACTACTATAGTTTTGTAAAATGTTATCATTGGGGGGAACTGAGTGAAGGGTATTTAGGACCTGTCATTATTTTTTTCAACTTCCAGTGAATCTACAATTATTTGAAAAGGTAATGTACAAAAAGCCCTCACACATGTGCTATTTTTCTGAAGGAAGGAGGGAAAGAGGGAGAAAAGGAATCCAAGAACAAGATTGAGAGGATGAATTAAAGCCACTTAGTCGTACTCAGCTGGACATCACAAGTTATCTTGCAACCTCACCTGGAATGCAAACCTTGTCCGTGAGCTAGGAGGGGGTGAAAGGAGAGTGATAAGGCTCATGTTCCAAAGGCAAAGGACTAACCAGCTTGTTTGTGACCACACTCCCCTTTTAGCATTTCAAATCCACTAAATGACCATTTACTGATTGCTCATTATGCACAAGGATAGCACTGCACCGCACTGTGCTCTCTGGGAATACAATACGAGATGATTGCATTTTGTGCGAGGAATGCGTTCCCAAGAACTGATGGAATCCAAGACTAATCTTGACAAAGCACGGCAGGTACTTGTAGTTCCCAGCTAAAGGAGGACTACCTTGTGGCAACAGAATGAGCAGAGTTCTCTTGGCCCAGATGTTTTGAAGTTCTTGCTGATTTTTTACTTAATTTGGGAGTATTCACCTTATTTCTGATTTTGTGCCTGGTATTTATGATACCATTCCAAATTTGCATAATTCAAATTGGCAAAAAGGATCTACACAGATTCTAAAGGGATATTGTTGGAATTAAATAAACTAACATATATAAAGCATCCAGCACAATCCTTGGAACAAAATAGGCAGAAAATTAAAGGTAGCCATTCTTATTGCTGTTATGTTCAATAATATTTCCAAAAAATCACAGTCCCAATCCCAAAAAATAGTATCTCTAAGGTACAGAGCTGAGGCAGGTTTCATTTTTTTTTATCTGTGTGAGTAGAATAAAAGTAGAGCTTGTAGATTTAAAACACTTTACAGGAAAATACCATTTAGCATTGAGGTTCCAAGTGTTTTTCCACTGAAGGGAAAATTAATACCCAGTCAATTCTTCTGCTTCTGTGCAAATGTGGGACAGAGTAACAATTAAACCCATACATCATCCCAAAGCTTTGGTCTAGTCAGTGATTAGAATACTTCTTCCATTATGTTATTTTCCTTTGCCCACATCGTGGGAGAAGGACTAGTAGTTAATGGGATCTCTGAATTAAAGGCAAACAATGGTAGAAGCACTCTGCAGGGTCATTCCCTGAATCAAGATAAGTAGCCCATAGTGTTCTTCTACTCCTGGGTGACAGCTAGTGAGGGAGGGACCCCCTAAGCAGCAGAGCCGGGGCCAGGGCACTAGAGTTCAGAGCATCCAGCACCATCTTCATGCAGTCTTCGTGCAGCACTATCTCCAGGATCACCCTTTAGCTCTAGCTATTGTCTGTCCTGAGTAGATGTCCTCCAGGGCCAATCTTATATCTTGGTGGGGCCTCAAGGACTGAAAGAAGGCCAAAGCCACCAGACAAGTGCCCTTCACACAGTTCCAGGGAGAGAGACATTTTTCTGAAAACAGAACTAAGGAAATTTGTCTCTGGAGAGGTTTTGTGAAGAAACACAACAAAACACCAGAAACTTATACCACAAGAAACTAGTGCTAGATACCAGGACTATGGGCTCCTTAACAGTTGTCTACCTTGATCATTGGGTGTTTAATTGAGGACTTCGTCTGGATCCAGCACTTCCTTAGTACTATCTGGGGAAAATTCATAATCCTTGCTCAGGTGGAGTTTGCATCTACCTGGGTCCCTAAGACAAGACCCACATGAAATAAACTATTGAACAAGGTTAAGAGCACCAGCTCTGGGTCTCACAGACTGAGATCCAGGCCTCAACTCTACTAACCTGCTACCAGGGTGGACCTGGGAAATTCAGTGAGCTTTTCCATGCCTTTCTCCTGAACTATAATATGAGGATAATAACAGCCCTGACCTCCCAAGTTGAATGTGAGCATGGCATGTAGTAAATCTGGCCTTTATGAACTAAGTCTCATTTCATGGAGACAGTCACCTGTTGTGGTTGGATAAGCCTTGCTTCACATCTGGCTTTACCACCTATTAGCTGCATTTCCTTGGTCAAATTACTTAACCTTTCTTGCCCCCATTTACTTGTTTGTAGAATATGGCTAATGCAACCCTCATAGTGAGATTATTTTATAACCTTGCCAAAATCAACAAGGACCATTAAGACAGTCCTTTCAAATGTGAAGAACCAGGGCCAGTCTGCTGCCATTTTGTTCATCACTCAAGACAAGGCTAAAGAGCATTCAGAAATCACCTGTTTTTAGCAATATGCTGGTGAAATTTCTTTTCACCTTTTCAAAGGTCTGAGCCATTCAGAAGACTTCTTGAGGCTACATGGAAAGGGGTTTGCTAGAAACTCCCAGTCAATTCTGTGGACATGACAAAGCAACTACTACAAAGAGGGGGAAGTGTTCTGACCCCTTTTATTACCTCCCTGGGGTTTCACAGTGAATCATAGAATGGGTTATCTCACTGGAAGTAGGTTCAGTGGGAAAGCTTCTCTCTATTATTTACTAGAAATATTACACTAGCAGGCAACTATGAGTTTTCTCACAGGAATTTGGCACCTATTACATGTCTTTTCCGTGGTATAGCTGCCTGTTATTTATCTTATGAAAAGGGGGTACCCTGGTCTTATGGCATCTTACTTAAGAACAATAGACCCTTGTCCTGATTTGCTAATCTCATTTGGTTCCTCAGAGAAAGGAAAAAATTTTTTATTATATGATCACTGTGAGGGGAACACATAGTCTCATACATAGAGTATTTGATGGAAAATTTCCCAGATGAGATGATTACATGATTAAAAGTGCACAGCACAGTGCCAGGTGCACAGTAAGAACTCAATCTCAATAAATATTAACCAAAAAAAAAAGAACCAAATGAGGTACTGCATAGTTCAGCACTCAATTACATGACAGATGCATGCTCTGTAAGAAGAGAGAGAACGGGGATGGCTACAAGAGACAAAGAAGACTTCACGAAGGAAGAGGAATTGGAGTTGGACCTTGAAAGATGGCTAGAATATGAATGGGAGGAGAAGAGATGGGATGGCATGAACTGTGAGGGAAACTTGAGCAGACGCAGAGAAAGAATGAGTGGTATGTACCTGGGACACTGAGGATTATTAATGAAATTTGATAGAAATGGTGGGGCCAGGTTATAGAGGGGATTGGGAATCAGCAGAAGAGCCTTCATTGGATATTTTGGTGTGTTCATGAGGCTATCAGTCTGGGCCCATTTGGGAGATAGAAATCACACAGTGCATTACTCAGGATTCTCTAGAGAAAACAGAACCAACAGGATGTTATATATACAGAGAGAGATTTTAAGGAGTTGGCTCACACAACTGTGGTGGCTGGCAAGTCCAAATCCTGCAGGACAGACCTGCAGGCTGAAGACCCAGGGAACAGTTAATGTTGCAGCTGGGTTCTGGAGGCAGAATTCCTTCTTCCTCTGGAAGACCTCAGTCTTTTTCTTTTGAGATCTTCAACTGATTGGATGAGGCCCACCCACATTACGGAGAATCTACTTTACTCAAAGTATACAGATTTAAATGTTGATCACATCTGAAAAATCTCTTCACAGAAACATCTAGAATGGTGTTTGACCAAACATCTAGGCACCATAGCCTAGCCAAATTGACACATAAAGTTGACCATTATACACAATAATTTAAACAGAGGAAGTTTAATATAAAGAGCTATTAACCAATGATAGGAAAGTAATTATAAAGATAAGAAAAAAACTCTAAAAGGTATTTTAAGGCAAAGAGAGAGAGTACCAAGGAAGCACAAATTTGAAAGTAGAGGTTCAGACATCACTGGAGAAGATTAGTTGCAGGCACTGGATGATGGAGGATTTTGCTGGGTTGCCTGGGCCAGAGCTGGTCCACAGTCTCTGGATAAACAGAAACAACCGGCTGGGGCTCAGGTGAGCCAAGGCTGCTGGACAGGTATCATTGAGTCAAGAGTACTGAGGGTGTCAGGGTGCTGCTGCAAGCGGAAGGCCCAGAGAGCACAGGGTCTGCACTGGAACATCTGCAGAAGCCAATGTCCACAATGTAGGCAAGCCAAGGCTGATGCTTGGGTACACAAGGGAGTCAGGTGCATAGAGGGTGCTGGGGTGCCACTGTGCATGCTGCTGGAACTGGTTGCCGGAAAGGCCTACCTCGGTAAGAACCTAATGTATTTTGGGATACCTCTTAGGCCTGGTGGGGAGTGGGGGGCCAGTTTCCCAAATGTCTAACCCTACAAGGCTGAGGCAAGGGTATGCAGAGCAGAAACCTGGGCTGGAGCACAGGCCTCACATCTGAGCCTCCTCACTATGCCACCACTGCCCAAATTGAGAGCTGGAGGACCTTCAGGGAAGCTGCATCCTACTAGCACTGGACGAAACCTCTAGGGCTGGGGAGCTGAGAAAAATACATCAGCCTCCAGGCTCCTTTGGAACTATCCACAGCAATCAGGAAGAAGAACCCTTCCTCCTGCAACATCTCTCCAGTGCTTTGTACTGGCAAACGAAAAATATTTGAAAGTCCCAGATCCATTTTCAAAATCAGGCAATAAAGGACGCATTAGGAACTGAGAGGCAATAAATTGGCAGTTGGCACCATGGGCAGTGCCATGGATGCAAACCTTGGGTGGGCGATATCAGATGGTTTGGGTTACATTGTCAAGATTGCACTGGCATCAAGAAGCTCAGCCAGGAGGCTGCTGCAGTGATATGGGCAGGAGATGCCAAGGCCTTGGACAAAAGTGTGTCAGTAGGAATGAAATAGAAGTGTGGGGTGAGCTATTTCAAAGGAAAAACAGAATTCTTACTCCAGGTTCTCACTCTGCCTTAGTCCATTCAGGTTGCTTAACAAAAATACCATGGACTTGGTGGCTTAAATCACAAACATTTATTTCTCACAGTTCTGGAGACTGAAAGTCCAAGATCAAGGCTCCAGCAGATTCAGCGTCTGGTGCAGATCTGCATCCTGGTTCATAGATGGCTGTCTTTTCTATGTGTCCTCATGAGGCAGAAGGCACAATGGAGCTGTCTGGAGTCTCTTTTATAAGAGCACTAATCCCGTTCATGAAGGCTCTGCCCTCATGACCTAATCACCTCCCAAGGTCCCCACCTCTTAGTACCATCACATTGAGGGTTAAGATCTCAACATACGAATTTGGAGGGAACAAAAACATTAAATTCATAACACATCCCAATTTTTCAAGAGTGAAAAAGTGAGGGATCTGCAAAGAGATTAGAGAAAGAGAGCCACTCTTCCTCTACTCAGAAATGCTGAGTAGGCCATTGCTGTGTGTAGATAAACATCTGAATCCACTGACAACCGGGTCACTCCTTTCATAATGAGAGTCAGAGCAGGGGGCAGAACGGGCCAGGCAAAGGACCATGAGTAATAATGGACACACTGGGTTTAGAAAATTCCAGGGGCCTAAGAACATGACCAGAAAAGGGACTGAGGAATTGTTGTCAAGAATGAGAGAAGCTGGAGACCAAGAAATCAGTCTGAGGCTAAAGCCGTGTAGGGCCTTCGTGCCCAAGACAATGTTTGGCAGAAGGTACAGATACACTCCATAAGCATTAGTGGAGGGAAGGGTGGGAGAGGAGGTGTAAGGAGAGGGAAATTCTTTAAAACCTAGGATGTGAATGCAGCAGGGGCAGGGTTTGGCAACAGTTGGAAGGCAGTCTCTCAGGATGTGATCACAGAAGGATGGAGAGCCAGTGCTAAGAGCCTGGTTCTCAGCAGCAGTCAGCCTCCACCTGTGGCTGTGAGAGATTCTCAGTCCAAGTGTAACCAGAGGCAAGCACTGAACCCTCCAAATCTCTGTGCAAATGGTAGAGAGCATTAAATGAGCTCTGTCACCTGAATGACTGGAATCCAGGCACAGGAGCCAACCACTGAGATCATCACAACTCCCTTCCAAGATGCGACAGTGATGTTGCCCAGACTTCCTCCCCTCTCTGCCTTCTCCCTCCATCACAGCCCTAGCCTGGCCCAGCCCAGCCTAGCCCCCCTGCCAGTTACACCCATCGCTGGGTCTGGAGCAGGAGATTTTCTTACCCAGCTTTCCTGAGTTTAGCGATGCTTCATTTGCACCTAAACTGAAAGTGGACCCCAGATGTGGGAAAGAAGGGACCTTCATTGTACAGCTGTTGTGTGCCAAACACTTTGCACAGATGATCTCTTCTCATCCTCACAAAGACAGGCTCTGTTACCCCATTTTACAAATGCGGACACTGAGATTCCGAGAAATGAAGTCCTTCCCCTTGTCCATGCAGCCTGTAATTCTTGGAGGAAAAAAAAGACACATATGGGAACTTACTTTAAATAGTTACCCTGTCACACATATTAATGCTTCTTTGTTAACTAATTTTCTAAGTTCTTACTCTTCATTTTCATCAAAGTTCTACATAATAATGAAAGCTAACGTGTATATCACTTATGAAATGCAGGCAGTGTTCCAAACACTTTACACATATATTAACTCAACGCTTTATAACAACTCTAGTTTACAGACAAGGAAACTGAGGCACAGAGACATTAAGTAACTTGCCCAAGGTCGTGTTAGTGACCTAATAAGTGGTGCAGTGAGGATTCAAACCCAGCTCGTCTGGCTCCAGAATCCGTCTACAAACCAACCATACCCTGAGTTCAGAGGGAGACCTCACAGGACATTCAGTTGCAGAGCTTAAGATGTAGAATGTCTTGATTTTATAGTTAACCTGGTAATTTTTTGACAACTTTGAACAAGGTCATGACTATGACTCAGAGTTACTACTTCACAGTCTTTGTGTTGTAATGAAAGCATTGGGTGGTAGTTGTTATACTCTAAGAGACAGTTTAGGAGCCAAGGAAAATGGTGAAACGTAAGACATGTGAATGAGGCCAGAAGTGCTTCTTCCAAGAGAGAAGAGCCTGGGCAGCCTGGACCCCAGCATCATGAGCATCCCTCTACTTGGCTAACTTTCCAGCAGGAAGCCTGTCTGTCTGGGTGCAGTGTAGTCTAATGGTCTGTGTGCAGATGAACTCCTTCAGCCCCCAAAGCCACCCCTGTTTCCTGGAGCCTGGAGTCTTCCTGGTGCCAGGAAACAGCATGGAGCTGCCAGCACGTATTTATCACTCCTAAAAAATGGTTCGCCACTCCAGGCAAACTGAAAAGAAAAGCACAAAACGCTGAGTCTGTATCCAGTTGCCTCTGCAGATGTTGCTGGGATGCTGCAATCTACACCACTGGTATTTCAAATACCAGCAGGGTCACCCATGGTGGACAGGTTTCAGCAGAGCTTCCAGACTAAGACAACAGGGAGGAAGGACCTGGCCACCCACTTCCAAAATAATTGGCCATGAAAACCCTATGAATAGTAGCAGAAGGTTGTCTGATGTAGTGCTGGAAAGTGAGAGGATGGTGCAAAAAGACCAGGCAGGGTTCCACTCTGCTACACAGGATCGCTAGGAGTCAGAATCAACCCAACAGGACTAACAACAACAAACCTCTGCTGATGTCACAAGTAAGCCAGGCAGAGTTTCAAAAGCAGGGGCAGACTAGAGAGGTGCTGCAACTTTGGGGCCAATGAAATTGTCATCATCTCAATTTCTTCATAAAAACAAAAAGAGAAATATTAAATTCACTAAACTTTTACAGGGAACCCAGTACCACCCACAAACAAGGGTCTGACATGCATGCTTACTTTCTATTCTCTGTTCTTTGTCCATCCTTTCTTGCCTACCTGGAGAGAAAAAAGGAAAGCATAAATAAACAAATACATGCATGTATGTAATAATCTTAAGTCTTCTATTTAATCACAGGACAATGACAGCAAAGGTCACGACAGTGAAAGCACTCTTGTGTCTTCTCCTCCTTCTTGCCTTTGCAGGCTTTGCTGCTTTGTGATCCTACCAGCTAGGATGGGGACAGAGTTCATCATCTCATAGCTATCAACGAGTGGTGGTTTTCAGTCACCAGTGGGGAGAGGGTGCCTCCAAACTGCTGCCTAGAGATAAAGGGCTCTCGGCATCATTAATACAGCTCCAAGAGACACTCATTCTTCATTTTTGCTTCAACTTGCTAGCTTTAAATATAGCACTCTAGATGTGTATTTCATGTACCCTTTCATGTGGTAAGTTGCTTTAGGACATGCTTTCTTTCCTTCTAAATTTATCTTGGCTCTGTTTTCCCCACTAGAATTAGCTCTTTTTCATTGCTAAGGATGGCTTTTTCCTCCTTCTTAGTTTGTGAAGTTTCATGGTTGTGCCTTCGGATAAAATAAAACCTGTTGGTATAGTGTCCCAGCCTTTTCTCTTCTCTTAGACAAAGGAGCCTAGCAATAGCAATAAAAAATTTCTAGCATGTTCAAACCAAAATTTGACCAAAGCAAGGAACTCATGAATATCTGCAGGTAATTTTACTTTACCAGAGAGCCCAAGTTTTAGACGGGCACAAATGTCCTTGTCTGTATTTTTCTTTATAGAAATAATTTAATTTAGAAGTGGATTCACCCTGGGTTGGGTTTTTGTCATTATTATTGTGTACTATTTCCCTTTTCTGAACACTCTGACCTTTGGTATTATTGCTATAGAAACCTTATTTTCGTGCTAGGCAATGTCAACATTATCCAAGGCCGTCTGGCATAAATAGCCCAAGTTCCTTTATTCTCTGTCGATAGCTTCTGGACCTCACTAAACAATTCCTTGGTAAATCCCTTCAGCATCCCTGCTATTTTAATCAATCCTGCACACATGAAGCAGCTGGATCTCTGAGTTGGCTCAGGAATAGAAAATTGGAGCTAGAGCCTTTCCATGCCTTTCCAGGAGAATATAAAGTCGTGGGGAAGCCAGAGTCTTAAAGAAATCTTATTGTTTCTAGCAGCGACATAAGTGAGACTTTTGGCAGAGCCAAATGGAAAGAATCAAATAAAACCCATTTAAGAATTATTGCCAAACTGAGGGATTGAGTTTTGCTTAGGGGAAGAGTGAAAACCCCAGGGCATGGCAGTAAGATAGAAAAGGGATTCTGGTTGTCCTTTATCTCTAGAAAACATTTAATTGGTGAATATGGAGCCACAGTCCAAGCAGCATTAGGATTAGACTGAATAGAGAACGTTTTCCAATCCCTGCATCTCCACGAGAGTGGAGCTTTATGGTGCTTGGGCTCGTGAAACCGAGGAAAAAGAGTAAGATGAGTAAGCACAGCTGCAAGAGCACCCACACCTGCTCCACAGGCTCTGCAGCCATGGTTTTCTCACAGCTGCTCCCAGGACCACAGCAGGCTCGTAATCACGGGCAATGAGGCAGCAGCTGAGATTAGTAAAAATGGAATCTGGGCCATGATAGAGGACATGTAAGAGACAGTAGCCCTCATTTTTAATCTAGTCCATTCACCAATCATTCATTCTTCTCACACAGCTGTAACTTGAGCAGAGGGCAAAGAGCCTCATAAGGGACTTCAAGCACTATTCTTGGTTATGTGTCATATGCCATATGCATGTACTCCTTTGTATTCTCCTATAGCAAAGAATGTGGGAGAACACTGGTAGTTCCAGAGTGAGCTAATAATGCTGATACTGAGAGACCAACATATTATATCATCTTATCTGCATAACAGGCCCAAAGGAAAGCAGATCCAGCATGTACTTGCTCTTAGCAAATGAATACATCTGTCACTTGCCAATAGAATAAAATCCCCAGGCTTTATTTATGTTTCCCCACTTCTTTTGTAGTTTAAGACGCTCCTGGGAAAATGATATAAATAATAAGCCACTCTTTATAGGCATGCAAAGTCTTTATCCTTATTAAAGCAAATAAAAATATACTCTTCTGATTTCTAATGTCATATTATTGGTCATATACAATTATTATAAGATGTGCTACCTTCCTTATATTTACTAAAACAGATCAAAATTCTGGATTTCTGCCTCTATTCCAGGAAAGCTGGTGGCTTCAGGAAATACTCTGTCTCCTAAAATGTTGGCTATTACAGCCTTCAACTGCTGACTCTAGGAGCCAGCAATCTCCCAAGTTGCAGTGGCCCAGGAAGCCAGACATGCGAGAGAAGTAGTGTGGAAGACAGAGCCAAAAACCAGTGCCTAAGTTCTATCTCTGTCTATGTAATCTTAAGACATCTCATTAAAACTCAGTTTCTTCCTCTAGAAAATGGGGATAACATCAGCTTCTTACTTCATAGAGTAGTTGTGAAGAATAAAAAAGACAGAGTCCGTAAAAATGTTTTATAAACTAAAACTGTAAAGTGCCATACATCTATGAGAGGTTACTTTCAGTTGAAGAATATCTTTATATCCATCCACCCGTGAGTTGCAAGAAATTTTCTGCATATGGGCATAGAGAGTCCATAGTTTTCATCAGTACCTCAAAGGAATTCATTAGCTAGAATTGATTAAGAACCTCTGGACTAGATGGTGTTCCACATCTTCAGTCATTAGAAATATGCAAATTAAAACCACTAGGAGATACCGCTACACAGCCAGTAGGACGGCTATTATTAAAACAAGAATCACGGAGTATTGGTGAGGGTGTGGAGAATCTGGAACGCTCATACACTGCTGGTGGGAATGTAAAATGGTACAGCCACTTTGGAAAACAGTTTGGCAGTTTCTTATAAAGTTAAAAATAAACTTACCATATGGCCCAGCAATTTCACTTTTAGTAATCTACCAAAGAGAATGAAAACAGTTGTCCACACAAAGACCTGTACACAAATTTTCATAGAAGCATTATTAAAAATAGCCCAAAACTGGAAAGAAAAATCTCCATCAACTTCTGAATGGATAACTAAATTAGGCATACTCGTATAATAGAATAAAGTTCAGCAATAAAAAGGATGCTACAACATGGATGAAACTTGAAAACATTATACTAAGTGAAAGAAGGCCACATAGTGTGTGATTCAACTTGTATGAAATGTCCAGAATTGGCAACTTTATAGGGACAGAAAACAGCTCTGTGATTGCCTGTAATTGGAGAGGCGAAAGTGGCAGCTGACTGCAAACAGACTCAAAGAAAATTTGGAGGTTGGCGGAAAAGTTCGAAAACTGGATTGTGGCAATCGTTTCACAGCTTTATAAATTTACTAAAAGTCACTGAATTATATATGTACAATGAGTGACTTTATGGTATGTAAGTTATACCTCAGTATAGCTGTTTGTAGAAAAGACATGAATAATGGACAGGGTGTTTTGAGATATAATTGTAAAATAAATATAAATAAAATATTTACCTGTAAAATAATTTTAGTCTTGCATACATGTCATAATATTTTAAACTACTATCATTTAAAGAAAAATGTTCTTTATTCTCTCTATCCTGTAGTTTCCTGATCTGCAAAATAGAGAAGATAAAAGTAACTACCTTGCGGACATTTGTGAAGATAAACCAATTAATAGATATAAAGAATTTAGAAAAAGGGCCTGACACACCACAAGCATGGGATACATGTTAATTATAAACGCTGACTGGAGATCTCATGTCACTACCAACCACATATATTTTGTAATATCAGTTTCTTTTGATGTTCTTTTTTGCTGATAGGAAAAAATGGGTATTAATAATTAATGATACTTTCCCAAATCGGCATAAATAAGATGCATATTAACAGAGGCAATTCAAAACGGTTATGGAAAAGTATCGTAGTGGGAAATATGGAGTTTGGTGGAATATATCATGGAGAACATAATCTATGAAAACTCATTTTGACTTTAGTTTCATTTCAGAACAATCAATTTAAAAAAATAGCTATGGGCCTCCTTTCCACTCTCATTTTCTCCCTTGTCTGCTTAGTTGCGGCACCCATGCTGAACCTATTTCTTATCAATTACAGGACGAAGGAAAAAGCCTGCCTCTGGAGGTGGTAAAATTAGAAGGTGCAGAAGTTGGCATCGATCACAGCTTGGGAAAACCATTTGTGTTTAACTGTGTGCCTCAGTCTGGAAAGAGAACTTTTTGCCTCTGTGCAACCTCAAACCAAGAAATGAAAAGGTGGCTCGTTAACATTTTACCAGTTTCACTTTGGGTAGGGGAATGCTTTTTCAACAACAGGCTTACAGACTCTTGGGACTGGAAGTAGGGAAGGGAACAGCAAACTCATAGCACGAGTCAATAAACTGTCTTTTTCTTAGGTATGAGAAGTTTGGTTCTTCACTATTCCCCCAGTTTTTTTCTAACAGAACTTCTAAAGAACAGAACCTTCTCCTAACCCATTTATTTTATATCTCCACATTTTCTAAAAAAGCTCAATGCTCTAGCCTCCCAAAAAAAGTTACCAGATTTATATATTTTAAGCTAATTGGATGGATAGTCCCAGGTATAAAAATAACGTAGTAGAGTTAACATTTAGCACACTACAGTGAGATGAGCAAAATAAATAATAATAATGGAGCTTTGTGGGCAAGGAATCGAGCTGACGTTTTGTAAGCATGCAACCCAAGTGGAGGGGGGAAGTGTGCAGGCATTCTAAGAGGGTAGCCTGCAAACTCCCAGCATTCAGCGACTTCTGATCATTATTCAATGTATCACCCTGAGGGAACAGAGATCATTGGTCAATCCAGTGAGTCTACTGAAAACTGTCGTGTAAGTAACTGCTCATTTAGGGTGAGGGATGACATGGAGTGGCTGCGAGACACACAATGACAAAAAGGTAATGGGTCTATAGCATTGAGTGTCAGTGGCATATCTCTTTAAGAGGATTTGGACTCAGCTCCAGTTTTCAAGAGAGCCCTGGGTCTGAAACCTCTTAGGCAAACAATATACTGTTCTATTTGTGGAACATTATGTATTCAAATGCATGTTGCTTAAAGGACAAACAGAGAAATATGATAATAGTGGCTTGATTGTATTTCAATTCATGGACAAAATATTTATTGGATAGCTAATATGTCTAAGACACTGTTTTGAATTCTCTGCGAACCATTAGATTGATTAAGCGCCAATTCTTGCCTTCAAAAAAGCTTTAAGCCAAGAAGATAGGCCATTTATTCCAATATTTTTAATGCAAAATGGAAATCAAGAAGTGCTATAGAAGAAGACAGAGTGGCACAGTAGTTGAGAGTAGGGAGAGAAGGTCTCTGGATGTGGGATGATGGAGGAGTTTATGAAAGGTGTGGTATAGGATCAGATAAGCAAACCAAAGAAGAAAGGGAACAGAAGAGGGCAGAGGGAATAAGTCAAGCTTTGGGGAGAAGAGCAAGAAGTATGTTTGATTGAATGTCAGGGGATTTAAAAGAAAATGGAAGAAGATTGACAAGATGGGGTGTGGTAGATAGGCTGGTACCTGGCTAAGGAGACAAGACTAAGAAAATTCAGTGCTCAAGCAGCAGCACTAATGGTGCTCTAAAGGTCGCCACTATGTTCAAAGAACACTTGGGGACAGGCTCAAGACAGTGACTATTTACCAGTCTTTCCCTATTTTAATAGCCAGTGTCTTACTGTTAATATACCAATTATCATCAGCCCTGCTGGTGTTAATAAATTCACATACCTGGGTAAAATAAAAAGTGAACGAATTTTCTTTTAGGCGCTAATTAAACTGTAGTAAAGGAGGAGAATGAGAATAATTTACTTTAAATATGCCCAATGGGAGTGGGGTTTTGCCACCTAGTAATGTCAATTTTGTAAGAATGTGTCTCCCTTCAACCTTGAACTTAGAGCAGTGAAATATATCTGAGCCTCAGGACTGTTCTGTCTGAACGACGGGTTTTAGGGAGAACAGGCCCCTCCGTGTGACACTTACCCAGCCCCTTAAGGAAAGCACCGCTCATTTTACTGTCTTTCAGATGGCTTGAGGCAATGGACAAAGCAGCGCATCCTGTCCGCCAGGTAAGTTGTCCTTGATATTTATCCCTCCCTTCATTCTGCTTTTCTCCTCAGAGGTAGAAAGGACCAAGTTAGATGTCATGCAGTCTGCCCTGGGACTTCTCAGATCTGCTCTCAAAGCTGAGAAAGAGGATTTTAAGTCAACAGGGTTTCCTACTCAGATTTCAGGGGGAGGATTGCTTTCCTGCTGTTCTTTTTACTTTCAGGGGTTTGTATGACATTTCTCTCAGTGAGCTCGGTGGGTAGTCACAAACCGGGATGGAATTTGTTCCACACGGAGCAGTCCAGTTGTTCCCCATGAAGTTAAACCACTGCTTCTGTTTTCTTTGCACTCCCTCAGTACAAGCTCTCAGGGACATCGGGATAGTGCTGTCGGCCGAGCAGCTTATTAGAAAATGAATGTCTCATGTTCAGAAATGCAGTGCTTTACGTTCATATCCTTGTTCCAGAGATGTATTAGGCCAAATTTCACCAATTCTGCCTATTCACGATTCCTAGCCTTGAAGCAATATATTTTTTAATTGAGACTTGTCCTATAAACTGATAGATAACTTCATAACATCAACACATGAGTCATAACTTCAGCCCCCAAGGCATCTGATACCCTCTTTCTGAGCCAGTGCTATGACCTGGCTTGGCATGCGGTGTGGGATGGGGGTGGGGGGGCGGGGAGGGTTGCTTTAATACTCACTTGTTTCATTTTTATGCTTTGGATATGATTTCTAATAAGGTTATAGATTTCCTTTTAAACATGTTCATTTCCTCTCAAAATAGCATACAAGCAAGAGGTATTTGCTATCAATTATCTTCTGTACATGTTTTGATTCTTGTACATTCAGGAAAATTGGATTTTTGAGCTGAAATGTACTGCCCTGTGCCCTGTAACTGTCCTTTCAGAACAGTCCCTGGATCATCTTATGACAAACAGCAGGACTTGTGTTTCATTTTACCTGGAACACAATGCTCAATGCACTCATCCATCTCTCCAGTGCGTCATCCTAATGAGCCTTGATATTTTTAAGAGGGATCTATTCTGCTAATGCACTCAGAGTATCTGCAGCAGAGTGTAAAAGGAACACCCAAACTCCCAGCAGGCTCCCACTTCACAGCACAACATACAGTCAGCTCTGCATTCTGAAATCTTTGGCACTGTCTTGTTAAAACTAAAGAGCAAAAATGAAACCAAATAAAGAAGAGAAACTGGCCAACACCCAGCAGGGCGTTCTGATAAAGAGATGAAGCACCATGCTCGCTGCCTCAGGTCAAGTTCCCAGGAAAAGCCTGCCTCTCAGGGCTGTGCACCGAAGGCTGCTCTCCAGAGTAGAGGATCTTGATTTATCATGGGTCTTCCACATCACTGACCGTGAGAGCCTAAGGCTGGATCTAGCCTGGGGCATTTAACTTGTTCCTTTGCATAAATGGGAGTTCTAGACAAAGTAAAGCATGAACCAGGGGCTGCTATTAGTCACAGTGGATACACCAGGAACAGGGCTAGGAGGACAATCCCAATGGCGAGTGAAATAGCACATCAGGGCCTGTACATATAGACAGAGCCATTAAAAATAGCTTTTGCTGAGGTGCCCATTTTCATTTCCTTTCTATACATCTCTCATATTCTTTTGACTTCCTCACATAGAACAGAAGCCAAAGAGAAGGGATGTCAGTGGACATGAAAAGAGAGAAGTTCTCTATGGCTAATGGATAAAGTCAGGATTTCAGGCTAGTTGCTCAAGTACTCACATTGCCTCAGCAATAGAATCTCTTAGGGCAGCGGCTTCTTTGAAGTCAAACAGCCTTGGTGCTGATGCCATCAGTTCTGGGAGTCGATGACCACTGGCAAAGGATGACTGCTCAGATGATCCCTTTGTGCCACACCTGCAGAACCATGTCTGGGAAGATGTTACCCTGCACAACAGTAGCCTCCCACCCCTGGCCATCAAGAACCCAGAGTGCCTGGGCCTTCTGCACCAACTAGACAGAAGCACGGACATGTGGGTCCAGCACTATTGCATTCTGAAGGATGGCTGCCTTTACTTCTATGCTAGCATTCGCTCCACCCAGGCCTCAGGTATGGACTCAACTTTCACTTGGAATAATAGTAATTACAATAATGACAGTAATGACATCTTAGCTTTATGGAGACTTTACCAAGCCTTGAGCTGTGTGCATTGCTTAAATTAGTTCATTTAGCCTCCAGAGAAGAGGTATTATTATTATTCCCATTTTACAGATAAGAAAACTGGCTGGAAAGTCTACATAATTTGACAAGGTCACTGTAGTAAGCAACGAAGCTGAGATCTGAACACAGCCAAGCTAACTCCAGAGCCTATACGCTTAACCCCATGCTTTTCCAGGCAGTAAAAGCAAAAGATAAACTCCTTCATTCTCTCAGTCATTGATGACATTCAGAGTCAATGCCAATAGTTTTCTTGGGTAGTGACTCCACCCTTTTCTCGTAGTATCCCTAATCTTGGACAAGTGAGTAACAAAAAGAACTGTCAATTAACTGTCAATTTTTCTTCAGCAAGTTACTTAGCTTCCTAAAACTTAGTTTCCTCATTTATAAAATGGAAATAGCTATCTATTTCACGGGACTATTGTGAAGATTAAATGAGATAATTGCCATTGAAGTGACAAGCTTTATATAAATATAGAAATCTTAATATAAATCTCTCTCTATAAAAACCTCTCCCTATATAAAATGTATGTATATAAGATATAAATGTATGTATATCTTATATACATACATTTTATTATATATTTATTAAATTATATATATTAAAAGCTGTATATACAAAATAAGTATATAAACAATATAATTTAGTAATAAAATAATTGTGCCTGATTTTTACAAGAAAGATTGTTTAGCCCCCTTGTAATTTTTGACACAAGAGATTATCGGTAGTTTATTTGCAGCTGGACTTTTTCCCAAATGAAGAATCTTTAAATTATTAGCAATAGTGGGGGCTGGCCCCGTGGCTAAGTGGTTAAGTTCGCATCTTCTGCTTCCACAGCCCAGGATTTTGCCAGTTCGGACCCTGGGCGTGGACCTAGCACCGCTCATCAAGTCCCACACAGCAGAGCCAGAAGGACCTACAACTCTGTACTGGGGGGCTTTGGGGAGAAGAAGAAAAAAAAGAAAAGACTGGCAACAGATGTTAGCTCAGGTGCCAATCTTTAAAAAAATAATAATAATTAGCAATAGTGAACATTCTGGAATCTCAATTATTTAATTTCTTTTTTTAGCATTAATGTTTATGTTTAATTAAGCTATACAGCCATGCCAAATGGGAAGGAAGTATGTGGTGACCATTGCAACCTTCTTGGAAGGGTACAAAAGAGGTACAAGGTGAGCATCACACTATGGTTCATTTCTCATCACTCAGAATGAACAATATAATGATTCTCTTCCACTTACTCGCCTTCTAGTTTGAGAGTATTAAAACATGACTCAGAATCTTATTCAACTATTAAGAGATAGCCGGCATCTCTAAGCACTTACAGAACAGGCTGTTTCTATTCAACCCCAAACCCACAGCTTTAAGCATCTGATACCAGGATGGGAAGGAAGGTAAACAAAATAAACCTGCAAGCAGTCATTGACTGAGATTTTCATTATAAAACATCACTGCAAAAGTCTGAACTATTTTAATTATGAAATCAATGAAGTTCATTTTCAAGAGATTATTTCCAAGGGTAGACAGGAAATATTTAGGATTGAAAGCTCAGATTACTCCAAACTCTGAAGTATTAACGAAGTGCTTCCAAACTCCTGCGGCCCAGAGACTGCTGCTGATTCCAAGAGTTTAAAATAGTAATGACAGCCCTTGGGTGGCTTCCCTTATCCTGAAAGTTCAGAAGCCCTACTTAGAAAAGTCCTAGAGAGCTGGGCAAGGGCTACCATTAAATGGCCTGAAAATAATAACAGCCCAAGCATAGTTGTCATTTAGTGAGTGCAGCTTTTGTACTGGTCACTCTGTGAAGTGCTTTTATTTATCATTTCATTTAATTTCTACAACAATCTTATAAGATAGGTTATTATCCCACCTACAAGTCTGGAAACTGATGCTTAGTAAAGTTAAATCATCTACCCAAGTTCCCCTGGCTAGTAAATGGTGAAGAAGGAATTTGAACCCAGATAGCCTAAGTTATACCAACAAAAAGAAAAAATAGATGAGGAGAAAAATGGAAGTCTTCTTTATATTCAGCTCTCATCATTTCATATATCTTTCCAGAACCTTCCATGGTTCTTTGTTGCCTCCAGAGCACTCTAGGATCTTATACTTTGCCCCGAAACCCTTCTTTCTGGCAGAAATTATCACAAATATGAATTAAAAGAACATTTTTCTTACTAAAATTCCAACAGAAATTTTATATCTGGCCAGGTTCCAAAATAGAGGCCTGTGATTTTTGGTTTTACATGACTACTCTTCCTTGAATTAAAAATACCACTTCCCTGAGCATGTACCTTGTTCCAAGGTGCACTCTCCTGCCACCCCTCCACACTCTGACCCTGACAGCTGCTGGGTCCAGATGGAAGCTCTCCCAGGGTTAATCACCTGCTTACCCTTCTTCCGCATTAAGCTGGCTATGCAGGAGCCCTTCTGAAGTCCTTTACCCTTCCCGAGATTTAAATTTGAAATTAAGGTTTACCCTTTTGCTAAGAGTCCTTCTCAACTTTCTTGTACATTTTAACATGGATCATGACCTGAGGCTTACAGCCAATGATCCGGCACAATGAAACCCAAGATAGGGTCAAGGCATGTCCAAATCTCCTGTGGGAAATTCCCAAAATAAGTGTGCCCCTCTCTATTCGCCACTAAGAATCACTGCTCTGGGGAGCCACATTTTTTCAGAGGACCGGGTCATACTGCTCAGGTGTATTGGAGTGGGAAAGTTAGCATGTATTAGTGAATGCTCCCTGTGTGTCCAAGACTTGGATAAGCACTTTACGCTCATTATCTAAAATGGATATTTGCAAAAAAATCCATTGTTTTTATCAATGAGAATCCCCATTATAACTGAGAACTAAGGCTTGGAGAAGTTAACTAACATGCTGAAGGTCACCCAGCTATTAAGTGAGAGAGACAAAATGTGAACAAATGCTATCTCAATCCTGTGCCCAAACTCTTAGCCACAATGCCATGTGAGGCACTCCCTGGCAGAAATTAGCCTTCTTAAAGTAGTGCTGTGTGTCTGGTCTCTGCACTCTGGACATCAGCACACTGACTGCAATAGCCAGAGTCCACCCAGCATAAGTCTTTATCACAAGAGCCATAGGAGTTGTGAGGACGGCAGAGAAATTTATTGAGAGTGGCCGAACCCATGCTGTGCCATGAACACTACAGCACTAAAATACTGTTTAACTTAATCATCATTATATGCATGGAATATGAATCGTTATTATATTCATAAAGATTATAAAGAGCTCTAACACTCATTTTCAGTTCTTCTAGATGATACCAAGTGGGTAAGCTTCGTACTGCTCTAATCTGTAATTCTTCCTTTCCTTGTACTGTCCAAGCTCTGCTTGGCTCTTGCACATTCCACCCTGATCTGGTTTCTCGTTCTCCAGCCCTGTGAAGGTCATAACCTTGAAGCAGGGCTTGATTACCATTTATAGCAGTATTTACCAAGCTGCAGGTTTTGACCCCATTCCTGAGTCATGTGATCAGTTTAGTAGGTTGTGACCAGATTTAAAAATACAACAGAATAGAATTTAATTGAATAGAAAATATCATGGTATATCACAACGTTTC
Organism: Equus asinus; assembly: GCF_041296235.1. Taxonomy (NCBI): domain Eukaryota; kingdom Metazoa; phylum Chordata; class Mammalia; order Perissodactyla; family Equidae; genus Equus; species Equus asinus. Next base: position 69,953,941 of record NC_091798.1, read on the forward strand.
ACAAAACTTTAGCCTAATTGTATGAAAACATGTAGAGGTCTGTATTTATTACATCTTTGGATCAGGGCCAAAAAAGTTGGAAAAATACTAATGCACAAAACACTGTCTCTGCTTATATGCTTGTTTCATCAGTTTTATGTTCAAAATCTTAGAGTATTTAAAGAAAGTTCTTTCCTTTCAATTGTCTTTGTAATATGCCTACCATATTAGTTGCTTTGTTGTTAAGACCCACAGGCTTCCTTGGTCACCACTTCATAAAGACACAGTCCCCTGGCCGTAGCATCTCAGTTGCTTTCCTGTTTTATTTTTACTTATTATTTATTTTATTCCTTTGATTTATGTTCTTTATGACAGATCTGGGAGAACTCATATGCTACTTCTTATTTCTGAAGGTATCTGTAGTATTTTGGGCATGGTGTCTTTCTTATAACAGTCACCTGAGATGCCAAGACAATACTGAGGACAACAAAGAAAAGGCAGAGAAAAGATAACAGTGAGATGAATGGAAAGAGCAAGACACAAGAAGCAACATAGGCATGATTTCCTGTAAAAACCACATTAGAGGCTAATCCCACATTTCACTTGCAGCTGGTTGAATATAGCTCTAATGTACATCGTGGGATTTAGCCCCAGTCCATTCCCTGAAGTCTTTCCTTACTGTTAAGGAAAGTGCTAGTACTTTAACAATATGGATTACTGGCTTTCTTATGCCTGCTAATATTAAAAAGCCACAGTGTAAGTATTCCAGAAGCCCTCTTTTCAAGTGCCTCTTCACAGGCCTGAAGCCCCTTGTCATTCACCATACGCGTGATGATTTTTTTCGTGTTATCTCTCTCTAGCAAGAGCCGTAAGTAACCAATTGTGACTGGTAACTATCATTCTTGAATAAATCACATGAAAGTCTGTGTGCACTTCTCAGATATCTTTTACATTACTGCAGCAAATGGAACACATAATGCTTGCACAGTTCTTGAGAGAAATCTCTGTCCAAACACTGTGCCAGCTTGCTATTTATTGCTGCTACCTAATAACAGATAGAGACTGGCCCAATGAGGTCACCTCAAATGAGATAATGGGGTTATAATTGGATGTCTTTACTGACAATCATTTCTACCTTATAACTGGTCAGAAACTTTCCTGTTTGTAGCAGATACTTTCTGGACCAAATCTTCTATCCATTCTCAAAATGGGTAGAGATAGGGGAGGGTATTCATATCTGCTCAGACACATGAGAAAAGGAAATCTCACAAGGAGGAAGAAGCCAGAAATCAGTACAGTAACAAAATGGCTGTGTACTATTGTTTGGAGCAGAGAATTAAGACAGCAAAATAACTCTCAGCTATGTTTCTAGATATCCTATAGGCCTGCCCATCTAGCACATCGCTTATTCCACTTCTACCATATACCCAAAAATGTCCATGCAAAAGCTTGTACATGATATTCATAGCAGCATTATTCATAATAGTCAAAAAATTAAAGAAAACTCAAATGTCCATCAACTAAAAAGTGGATAAATAAAATGTGGTATATCCATACAATGGAATATCATTCAGTGATAAAAAGGAATGAAGTACTCATACGCGATACAAGGATGAACCTTGAAAACATCATGCTAAGTGAAAGAAGCCAGTAACCAAAGACCACATATTATATATATAGTTATATATATAATTTCATTTATATTGTGGCCCAGGAAAAGCAAATTTATGGAGACAGAAAGTGGGATAGGATTGTCTAGAGTTAAGATAGGGCAACAGATGGGGAGTGACTGCCACTGGGTATGGAGTTTCTTTCTGAGGTGACAAAAATGCTCTAAAATTAAATTATGGTGATGGTTGCACAACTCCATAAATAAACTAAAAATCATTTATTGTACACTTTAAATGGGTGAATTTTATGGTATGTAAATTATATCTCAATAACAGTGTTTATATATATATATGCCAAATATGTTTATATATATATATGCCAAAGAAAGAAGTCACTCTCTGATTTTGACAAACACCGTTTTACTAGGACCTACTAAAGGAAAAACAATCTAGCCATTTCTAAAATGAATGCTTTCCTAAAAGTTAGTTCTAAAACTGGCTCTTTTTAAATGAAAATAAAAAAAGAATTTAATAGTGCATCTAACCCCCATCTATAACATAAGCAATTTTTAAATTTCAAAAGTCACTCATTCTGTTTAAAAAGAAAAACATTTGACTTCCTGACAGTGTACATTGGTATCAAGTGTAACCCAAAGGAAAACAAAGTCAGCCATATTCAAAGGCACCAAATTTTCCCTTCACAGCCCCTTATTAACACATTGGCAGAGAATTGTTATTGGGTATGTAGCAAAAATCCAGGTTGTATTTTGGTGTTTTCCTTGTTAGTACAGTTCACTAAAAGTGGCTCCTGGGGGCAAGTAGGGGGTAAGAACAAGAGGCAGGAAGAGCAAGGAAGAGGTTTAAACATCTAATTATCACTCTTAATGATGTTACCTAGAGTCTCTGCATGAGATTCAGGTTACCTCAGAGCATCCAGACACCATAAAAACACACAAGGGTTTTGACTCTAGGAGAAGCACCTTCTCCTAAACTGATGTCCTCCTCCCAACCCCCAAATAATGGAAACAAAATTCAGGCCAAGCAGTATGTAACCACTAACACAGTTTCAAAGGACCATGGGGAGAAAATTATCTTTTAAAACCAATCATTTCTTCTTATTTTAATTCAGGTTGACTCCCTCATACCACCCTGTGGGTTCATATTTTAAATGTGCTTTGCATATACCCAAGAAAGGTGGGGATCTATGTTGGTTGCAGAAACTTCTGGCTGTCTTCATTATTCTTCAGGAAGGACCTCTTAATGGTTCTGCCCAAGCAAATATCATTTGATTTTCCTCTAAGATGATATTACAAGTATCATTCTTTGATACTGAAAAATTTACTTCAAAGTGTGTCCTCCAGGTAAAGAAGCTAGGTTAGGCCCTCAGTAACTCTAAGCTAAACACTGAACAAGTAGTGAAGAGACTGAAAAAATGAAAACCAAGAAATGCAAACTTTGCTACCATTCTTGCCGTTAATCATTAGTGGATGACCTTAAATTACATATCCTTTTGGAGTCTCAGTTTCTTCCTTGGTAAATTGAGACACCTGGACTAGAGGTTCCTTCAGATAGAAAGTTTTCTTGACACCTTTTCAGACTCCTTTTCTCCATCTTACGCTTTCCCTGTTCTCCTCACTTGCCTTTTGCTCTCACCCTCTGCAGGTGGCCTATATCTGCAAGGATATAGGGTGAACGAGCAGATCCTTAGCTTCAAGCAATCAGTAATTGAACTCAAACCTCCATCTGAAGAGTTCAAGACTTTCTATTTCTGTGCAGAAAATAAGACAGAAAACCAACGGTAAGTCAGGGTCTGCATATTTCTTCTTCTTTATCTGTCCTGACAAGAGCCTTCTTAGCAAAGGCTTATCCTTATTTTTCAACTTCAACTCCACATCTTCAATTAAATCTCTTCCTTTCTTTGCATAGTCTCCATAGTTCATATTCCCCAGGATATTTTTTTTCTTTCAATGCATAGATGATTCTTCCAGAAGTATCTTTTTCAAATGAAAAAGGAGTCTCCAATTCTTCCCAAGGCAGTGGCTGACTCAGGCTTCAACATAAAAAATTCACTAAGACCATAATCTGTAAATATTCTAATTTATTAATTCACAGATTTGCTGTTTCACCTCCCTTCACATAACTCTTATTGATATGTCCATCTGAATCTGGTCAGTTGTTTGATTTTGTTAAAAGTCATTGAAGGACATAGGACTCACCTATCAAATTCATTATGTCCAGTATCCAGCTTGGCATGCACTAATGGGCATCTGGTTCATAATTTGGTTCTGGAAAAAAAAAAAGCAGGAAAGTTAACAGAGACAAAACCATGGAGCAGAAATGTTGTCTGGTACCTAGAGCATCCTCCATCATCTCTCATGTCTCGCTGACTTAACTCCTATCTCTAAGACATCCAGTGCCCTCATCTCCCATTCCTACCCTCAGCTACTTGGTGACCATCTCTCACCTCATTTAGTTGCTTTCTCCCAACTCTCTGGGTAAAAAGGATCTAATAGAGAAATTCACGGTAATTTGTTAAAACAGAAGACATGGTAAAATTTCCAGGGGCATTTGCAAGAACCAGATACACTATTTTAACCCAAAGAAATACAACTCCAAAAGTAGAATTTCAGGATCTCCAGCAAAATACCATTTGGGGAGAAGCGAAGGGATCTCTCTAGGCCTTCTCTCGTTATGTAAACCTTGCCTGTTCCACTCCTTACTAAGCATAGGCTAGAGTGGGAGGATAATGAATATAGAATTGCTAGATATTTTGCCAAGATCTTCTTCCTTGGGTATGTGCTATACAATCTGGGTGGCAGTTTAAGATAGTTCCTTTGAAGGTGAAGCTCCAGCTGGCATATTAGTAAAAGGGTCAGTGAAATAGAGTTAACTCCTATCTGATAAAATCCACTGGCTTCTCTAAGAGAGGAGGTTGAATAGTTGAATCTCATTGCCAAACTCATGAGTGGATATTATCAATAAGACACAATATTGTCACTATAAAAATATTTCAAAGCATAAGAGCAGAGTTTCACAAAGTATGGTTATTGGAACACTGGTTCCACAAGATACCCTACTCCCAAAGAATAGTTAAGTTTAGGAAATGATCCAAATCATATTCCACACTCAGAGAAACACAAAGTAATTATTAGTGTTTCTCAAACACTCTGCTGGAAAGAATCCTGGTTAACTCTGCATAACTCCCACTACCTAAGCTTATCTAACCCAAACCATTTTTCAAAAAATAACATCTATTAACCATCCCCTAGAATAAATGTTATGTGTGTACATTTTGCAAAACATCATCCAAGAAAATGAAAATTAGGGAGAGGAGAAGAGAGTTAACTGGAGAGCTTGCTGTGGTTAACAGTAATGCAGAAATATTTTGCCCTAATGGCAATATTTGATTACAATATGTTTGATCAACTAAATTTTAAATAGACACAGTAAAATACTACTACTAATCTTAAAATCCATGTAGCTCCATTAGTCCCTATAAACAAACATTGTACCCTCTTCTGATCCTATTATTTACATCAACATAGTTTTACTTCATGACTACCACTGTGTATTTCACATTTGGCATTTTACTTGTTTGTTCAATCTGAAACCCAAAAAGCATGGTTTACCTTGTTAATTTCAAACTAAATAACCAAGAGAAAAAAAATACAATATAACTTAAAAGACTTTGTAACATCTCATTTCCCTAGAGTCCAACAATTTTTTTAATCACCTGTCCTGCACTGTTGTTTCTGCAGCTGGATTACAGCTCTGAAAATGTCTATCAAAAAATGGCTTCCTTTGCATCAGGCTATTCAAGACTTCATGAATCGACCTCTAGAGGAGACCAGAATGTGAAAGAAATCCTAATCTTAAGAGAAAGGACCCACAAAATCATCACCAGCTAGTTGTGGGAAGAAACAAAAATGTTTATTATTATATAGCTTTTCAAATGAATGTTCCTCCAAGATACTAAAACTTTGTGATAAGGTGATAATTTTGTTTTTGAACCAAAGCACCAAAATATAATGTGACATTCAGCTAATACAACTTATATCAACATTATTAACACCCCATATTTTCCCCTTCAGGCTGCATATGTTAGCATCAAAATACAGTATGCCCTGGGAGACTGGCCCCATGGCAGAGTGGTTGGGTTTGCACACTCCACTTTGGTGGCCTGGGGTTTCACCAGTTCGGATCCTGAACGTGGACCTAGCACTGCTCATCAAGCCATGCTGAGGTGGCATCCCACGCAGCACAACTAGAATATACAACTATGTACTGGGGAGCTGTGGGGAGAAGAAGAAAGAAAAAGAAAAAGATTGGCAACAGATGTTAGCTCAGGTGTCAATCTTAAAGAAAAAAAAAAAAATATATATATATATATAGTATGCCCTGTACCCCTGTCTTTTGAAAGCACAAATACAGTAAAAGTTGCTTTGTTTTATTTTCTCTTTGATATTATTTGCTAAATGTTCCACTCTTTGCTTTGGTTGTAGGCTTCCTAGAATGCCTATAGGCCATGATGTGGGAAGCCGATATTTGGGAAAATTAAGGTCATAGAAATGACATGGCTTAAATGATGAGTAAATAATTCAACTAAACAAGGTCCTCTCTGTTAGGTCATCTTCAATCAACTGGCCCAAGTGCCTCCCAGGACTTCCCAGATGAAAGAAAATAATAACAATTATTGGTATAAAAATAAAATAGAAAAAGAATTAAACTGAATTTAGGGGAGAAAACTCAAAAGCACAGGTCTTATTATTACCTGAATTATTGCCTGAATATCTGTCACACTGCAAGGGGAAAAGATGAAATAAATCAAGAATATCCTGCTCTTGATCCTGAAAGTAAAATTCAGAAGAATTCAAAAGTGGATTCTAAGCATTGACTTTATTTCTCAGCGGCACAATGCCAATGTGTATCCAGGATGTTGTGATGGGTTTGGAAGCCCCATGCCTTCATGAATGGAACATGGAACACAGATTTCAGGGAGTTCAACTATGAGATTCAAGTGCTCTAGAGCAGCTCAAGATAACAACAACAAATTGAAATCTTGTCTTTTCATAAAATAATAGTATTTCAGAGCTCACAAGGACCTCACAGCTCAACCCCTCTTTTTTGTGGCTCAGGCTCAGGGAGGTAGATGCCTGCTGAAGACCACATAGGTTGTTAATGACAGAACTGGAGCTGAATCCAGGTCTTCATCTCTCCATCCGGTGTTGATTCCACTTAACTCACAGCCCCTCATTGTGCCCGAGAATATGATGTGGTTTCACAGAGATAATGCAACCATCCACTCCCCAAACTTGTTGAATACTTCTTGTCTTTGCCTGAGAACTGAAAAACATCTATTCCAGCAATAAATCATGTTTATATTTCTATAGTCTCATGGAAAGACTTCATGTTGATTCAAATTATATCCTTTTCCAGAGAATCTTAAATGTGAAAAAGATATCAAAATTCATGCCATTTTTCTTATATTCTTCACTTCCACCACCCCCCCAAAAGACTGTGAACTCTTTGAATAGATGCTACAGCTTGCAGCTGTCGCTCACCACAACGCCGATAAAGGAGGCTTGTGAGTGTGTGAGCATGTGCTAGTTAGTTCCCATATTAAGAGAAGCTGCCTAAATGAACTCATGCCCAAAAAGACACACTGTAATACTCCGACCAACTTAATACCATAATCAAAAATATTCAATTAACAATAACAGATAGCCCTCTGTTCTGACAATGGTCCTTTTGTTCTCCCGGTATTTGCTACGGCAATAATGAGGTCTTTCAGCAGGGGCATCATCAGTAATGTCAGAAACCTGGAGCTCATACATCCGCTCCCTGGCAGAGCACTCTGCCTTTCTGGAGCCCCGCCATGGAATGCACAAATTGTGCCGTTACCAGGCAGCCAGCTAGTGACCACAGCCAACTGTAACACTGGCACGGAGCTTTCCCCTGAAGGAGAAAAACAAAAGCAACTACCTCAGTAAAATGTGAACACAAGTTTCCTTGAAGCAAGCACTCACGTAACTCACTTGAAAGTGAAAGGTATCAACGTTCAAAGATCAGAGTCACTCTTCAAAAATCACTGTTGTTATTCCTGGAAGGTTCTAGAGATCTAAACAATCCTGGAAATTATGAAAAAATGTTTGTGCGTGAGCATTTTTATGTAGAAAGGGTTCTTAGGTGTATATGATTCTCAAGGGATATGTGACCCAAAAAGAAATTTTTAGTTCTCAGATTAAGAACATTTCCCAAGATCCACAAGGTTTCCATCTCCAATTGATAGACTAAGGAAGGGAAAGTACAGGACCAGCCTTCTAAATGTACCCTATCTGACTGCACATTTTAGAGTTAGCCTACCTTTTGGCAAATCAAGGAGAGCTCCCCATGAGCCCAATGGTCAGTTACTCAATAAATGTTCACTGAGCACCTACAGTGGGCCAAGCACCGGCTGCCACCAGGCTACAACCATTAAGGAGAGGCAGAAAAAATTGTTCAAAGCATTCGCTCTGCAGCCACATAGCCTGAGTTCAAATTCTAGCTCTGTCACTTCCTGGCTGTGACCTGGGCAGGTTCCTTTAACTCTCCTTGCTTTAGTTTCCTCATCTATAAATGGGGATAATTATAGTATCTTCTCATGTGTTTATGAGAATTAAATTAACAGTGTATGAAAACCACTAGAACAGTGGGCAGCCCAGTGAACTCTCAATACAATTATCAATATCATCAGCAAGCATTGTCAGCTGGTTATATACAGACATCGCATCTCTGTGGACAGCTTCAGAAGGGACACATCTCATCTCCTTTACCTCGCTACCTGCAGCTGGAGAGGATGGAGGAGAGATCCACCAAGGTTTCCATCTTAAGTGGACTTAATAGAGAGGGCCAAGTATAGGTTCAGGCTTTCTGGGTCATATGCAACATAATATTGCCAATTTAGATCCCCAAGGACTGGCCTACAGTTGTCAAAACTCTGCTAGCCCAATGTTTTGGTAAACTTGAAAAATTTTCCATCAGCCTTCCTAGAAGCCCAAATTGTTCTCAGAAGATCCCTGTGGGACGTAAGTAGTCCAACTCCAATTGTTCCAACTCCAATTCTTGTTCTGCCTCATCTGTTGATTTAATGTGCACACCATAAGGAAAACCCCTGGACTGTTCTGTACTTGGGAATTACATTTATTGAAGATAAATTAATAAATACCAAAGAACACAATGATTTGTTCCCTTAAGAAGGGAACGCTAAAAGCAATCAGTCTACTTCCTTCTTTGCCTCACCCACTCAGCCTGAGAAAATGAACTCAATGAGCCATTGTCTCCAAACCACCTCTCAAGCTTCTTTCTGGGTTTGAAACAAACTTTCCTTCCCCTACTTTTGAGAAAATACTTTCTCCATGGAGGTTTGGCTAACATAGTAGAATTCTATTTTCTATTCTAGTCCACCCAGCAATCATTTAAAACCCACGTCAGAGACATGTCCATAGCAGGATGTAGAAGCTAATGAAACTATACAGCATATTTTTTAAAACTAACCACTATATTCTAACAATACCTTACATCTTATGTATACCATATTTATACATGTATATTTTTGATCAATAAATATCCCTTCATATGTTTCCAAATCTACCTTTTTAGAATGGAATCCATTCTTGATCAGAGAATTTTCATTTCAGTGACTCTTCACAGGCTATGAATACCCAGGGTGCATAAACAAGGTTCTGAATAGACTAGTGAATTATTTGATCAATCTTTGGAAACAGAATGGGAAGGATCTTGTCTCTGTATTTATTAGTTTGATGACTTCAGGGAGGTAGGAATCTGTCTATCATACTTATTGTAGTCTCTGAAGCTAGCACAATGTCCAGCATATATTAAGCCTTCGATACTCATATAGTAAAAGCATAAATAAATGAATTCAATATATTGATCTGATCATACAGGAAAATTAAATCTGCTAATTCTGAGTTTAGATTCTGAGTTGCATCAGAATTTTAAGGATTGCAAGTTACAGACAGATTTTGAAGAAAACTTAAGCATAAAGGTATAATTATGAAGTAATTGTGGGCATCTTATGGAAGCTAAAGGCAGGAATACACATCAGAGGCAGTTTCAATGGGGATTGGAGCATAAGAGGAAACCCAAGATATCTATCTTCTCTCTCTGCTCCACTACTCATTGTGCACCTGCATCATTCTTTTTTCTCCCTGCAAGTTGACTTTAGTTGATATAGAGAATGAATGCATGAATTGTGAGTCAAAAACCCAATGACAGTCACAGCCTCTTAACAGCATCCACAGATGAAGATTACCTAACCTGCATATTCGTACAGTCTACAGCCAGAAGATGGAATAGCATAGCCTTTGTAGCAATTGTATCTAGGAGCTACATGTTAGGGTGAGCTACTCTTCATATCACCAATAGCAGCAAGGGCCTACACAGCAACACTTATGTGAGAACCAAATTCAAAAAGGGAGTTCCCCCCTTACCAAAAATGAGATATAGGAACCTTTCTAGTTCAAAGGCACTTGCCCCCATGTAAAGATTAATTCTGCCCCCTCCACTCTGCACATGCTTGAAAGCTGAGTTATCTTGGATGATGGGACCCAGAATGATAACTTGACAGCTGCTGTTCCAGTTGAGCTTCTATCATTTTCCATCAAAGAATCTTGAGTGATTAGAATGACCATATAATTTAGCTCCCAAATCAGGACATTTTAAGAGAAGACACTATTAATAATTATACTGAGAAAACGGATGTAAGCAGAAAATATCTCAGGCAAAGTGAGACATATGTAATTTTACGAATAATGTACAAACTAGTATTCTCTGCTTCCTCATCCACGTGGAAGAACATGATTTTAGCTGACAGTTTCAAGTTTGTATGTTCTAAGGTCCAGCTTCCTGTGAGAGTAATTTCTTTCTTTCAATACCAGTTCCAACAAACTGAAAGAGACCAATTACTCATGACCAAGGAGGTGGGTTTACATTATAAGAAAATAGACTCTGGAGGTTCTGCAGCCTTAACTCTGTGTTTGTTTGGAGTGTAGTAGATGGAGGAAGGGTTGCATTTCCAGAAAAATGGAGTTTTTGGGAAAACCACTGTTGGGATATTATCCTACTTAAATAAGTTTAATGGTGTGGAGGAGAACTAGCAGCCAAAGAATTCCCATCAAACTGACTATAAAGTTTAATCAATCTGCTATAGTACCATGGATGTTTGCATAAGACATGAGATTCCTGTGTCAGAGACAAAGGACTGTATTACTCACAGCAAAAGGAACCACTGCCCACCACTGTTAAGCTATAGCCTATGACAATGGTTCTAGCTTTGTCACCAACTAGCTGTATTGCCTGCAAAAAGTCATTGGCTTTTCAGATATTTAGTCTCCTCATCTTTATTTTTGTGCTATGCAGATCTAGCCCTAAAAGAGATTTCAAAATTAGTTTACTTAAGCAAGAGTTCTTGAGAAATTATCATTTTCCTGAGCTCATAAGAGAATAGTGGAGTCAATTACCGTACACTTTAAAAAGGTTACTATCTTATTCAATAAATTGCAATGTAGTTTGTGATGATGAGGAAGGTTTAGTATCCTGTAATTAAAATTATAAATATACAACAAGAGGCTCCTTTTGGTGGACATTGTTCAAATAACGCTGGATTCAAACTTGACCTTTTATAGAGCTCACTACTGTGTTAATGTAGCAAGTAAGCCATGAAGTGTTACATTGTGAATGTGAGTATGAAACAGGAGCTCTCTTGGGCGAATGCCATTAAACCACACCGAATCCTTTATTTTGCTAAAATCCTCCTCTCAGACAAATTTCCAACTGATTATACATATTTGTCTTTTATGCTTCATCAGTTTCTCTACTTGTAGTTATAAATAAAAGGTTTTGCTCAGTGAATCTGTTGAATTGTAGTTACTGTAATTATGACTTTATTTTTAAAAGATCCATGCTGTATTTTTCTATGTGGTAAAATAAATTAGAATTTTTTTTTTTGAAATTTTACTCTATTCTTTGCAGCAATGTAAGGTAATATGATCCAATAGTTTTGTTCTACTTTCATATGGACTTCTCATTCTAGCTATTCTCATCTTCCTCTGAAGTGTTAATTACATGCAAAATCTGATACTAATTGGACAAATAAAGTTATATATAGCCCTAGCTCTTTCAGCCTGATTATATATACTGTGAATTAGTTAAATTCGAGAATTCCACAAAAATATACTGATATGTTTTCAGGGTTTTTTCCCCCTTATTCTCATGAGAACATTTTGCTGATCTTTTGAAAGGAATTTGTGTGTGCGTTCGCATGTATTTTCATCCTTTTTTTTTTTTTCGTTAATCTTTCATAGGAATTCCTAAGCCTGAAATAATACAGACTTTTAAAAATTCTATGACATGGTTTTAATTGGACAAAATGTCCCTTGATATGCAGTAGCAATGATGGAGGATCCCCTTCCACTACAGTCCTGAAAAGAGAAGTATCATTAAAAATTGGAGGTTCCTCTTTTCTCCTACGGTGCCCATTTTTCTGTTCATAACTGTGGTGTGTTTACTTCAAGAACTGTTTATCCCTGGTTTCAAATGCAGTAGCAGCTTAGAATCATATATACATCAGTTCACCTAAAGAAGTTGTGAGCGCTAATTAATGCATTCCTGGAGAGGTAAAATTTCCAACTTTTTACTGAGAATGAACAACCGTGCCATGTCAAATAAGATCATGGCTCAATCATGTCCTGCTGCAAAGTCTAAATGATTCAGAAACCAAGTAAAATAAATGTAGCCACCTGACAAACCTATATGGGATTTTTTTTTCTATGAACATGGGTAAAAGCAGTGATAGGCTATCATCCAATTGATAGATACTCAATTTGCCAAGTAAACAGTTATGACCACAGCACCCATATATTTATGCAAAAAATGAAATTAGTTTTTAAAATGTATTCAATTTTTTTAGCTTCTGGGATCATTCACTCATCCGTTCATTATCAGTATGTTTCTGGCCCTGGAGAGCAGTTGTCAGTTGCATAAGTGTCTCTGTCCTCATCGAGGACTTGACCTTCTAGAGGAGGAGACTGGCAGTAAACTAGCAATATAATAAGTCAATGAATTAAATAAGTACAAAAGGCGGTGAGTACAAGGAAGAAAATAACCAGCTTATTCTGAGAGAGAATAAAAATCATAATGGTAGTCAGATAGGATGGGCAGGAAAGGTCTCTCTATTAAACTGAGACCTAGAAGATGAGGAGAAAGCTCTTTGGAAATAGCTGTATTTCTGTTGGAGCAAAGAAAACAAGTGAACAATCAGGAAAAAAGCTGCAGATGCAAAAGAGTTTGCTGGTCATGGACCAGGAGCTCTAGGGGCGTAAGCGGCCAAGGGAGAGTGAGTCAGACTGGCAAATAGACTGAGCTCAGTATGGAGATGAGGTAATAATGGATACCTGAGCGCTTGGGCTTCATACCATCACTGAGGTGAACTGGGAAGGCAGGCATGATTGAATTAATTATAATAAATTCTTAGTTAAAAGTAAGCATTATTCTAGCATGGAGGTCTCAAATGTTTTGCTAGGTGGTATAGCATCCTAAACCAACCGACCAGCTACTGAAGCACCACTCTTCAAATATGTCATGATATAAATACTTCATCATCATTTTCAACTAATTATAATAGTTTAAAATGAAATAGGATAAATTTGCATGACATTTCCTTGACACGACCTAGTCCCTATACCTCTTGGTAGGCTGAACATTCAGTGAGAGTAGAACTGGGTGCTCATGGAGTCATTCCCCAGCACACCTGGAACTTTTACCACTGATAAATACACTGTCATAGCATAGTTTTAGGATGACAAAGTGTTGTGTGTTAAATCATTTTTTGTTTATCCTGCAACTGTTTGGCTCAGGTGATCATTGCCAACACTAATGAGTCTTCTAATAGGTTAAACACCTTCATGGTTGAGTTAGCTTTGCTCTCTTCCAAGGCCTCAAGTTGTATCCCTAAACCTGCCAGTTTTCACAAAAGATCATTTTTGTTTGTTTGTTTTTTAAAATTCTCTGCCATTACAATAATAATGGAAAGCACAAGTCCTAAAATCATAGGTCAACTGTGTTGACCTATGCAAAGGACATTCAGTACATTCTTTTGCTATATGTAAAACACTTGCTTTGTACTGAAGCAGAGACATAAAAAAGGTGAGTGACTGGGGCCAGCCCAGTGGTGCAGTGGTTAAGTTTGCACATTTCACTTCTGTGGCCCAGGATTCACCAGTTGGGATCCCGGGCACAGACCTATGCACTGCTTGTCAAGCCATGCTGTGGGAGGCATCCCACATATAAAGTAGAGGAAGATGAGTATGGATGGTAGCTCAAGGTCAGTCTTCCTCAGCAAAAAAGAGGAGGATTGGCAGCAGATGTTAGTTCAGGGCTAATCTTCCTCAAAAAAAAAAAAAAAAAGGTAAGTGACTTGCTGAGATCATAAAGAAAAACTATGATGAAAAAGAGAAGTGAATACCCAGCCCTGATGGTAGAGAGTAAGGAGATTCCAATTTTCTTAAAAATAAAACCTACCATATGATCTCTAACACGACACAGAAAGAACTACCTGGCCATATATCAGTGAATGTGTTGGAACAGGAGGAGAAAGGCTCAAGGTAAGCAATTCATTTGAAGCTTCCATCGTCCTTGAAAGAAAGAGTGAAAAGAGAGGGGTTTTTAATCTTCATTTTCAAGGTAAAGAGACTGGAGTCTGCTGGAAACCGAAAAATCTAGTTGTCTAGAGGTTACCCAAGAATAATGGAATTAGAGACACCAGCTCCTATACAACATAGGAGAGATGTTACATGAGAGATGTAACAGGAGAGGCAGAGATTTACTTAGAGACTCAATGGCATAGCAAGAAACTCCAGTAAAATATAGAAACAGTAGAGAGAAGAGAGAAGAGGATGACCCCCAGAGAAATGCTGTAGATTTCCTTTTACACTCTCCTAAAGAACTGAAGTCAATTCATTGACATAGAACCATAGGTTGAACCTTGTCAAACTGAGAGCTCAGTTATAAAATGGTCAGTTCCTGATGTGTCTAAAGCATAATGACCTGGTCACTGAAGCAGGAGTTCTGCTATGGGAACAGCTGTATTACTTGTTATGACAAGATACCCAAAAGTTAATTTTCCCCAAAATTCAAAGGCTACTTACCATTGCATTGAAAGTTTTCCATAATGACACCAAAAAGCGAGAGCAAGAAAACACTCTCAATTTTGGGTAAAATAGATTCTACTGGCCCCAGTGGAAATGATGGGTGAAATAAAATATATTATTAAAATAATTTTGCCTGTTTCTTTTTAGTTTTTTAATGTAGCTACTAGAAATTTTTAAATTAGATATGTGGCTCATTATATATTTATATCAGACAATGCAGAGCTACAGTTTCCATATGGTACTGATAAAAAGCAAAACAAACAGCAATGGAGACATGCGTGGAGCCCTCTTCCAGGAAGTCTTGGCTGGAGGCTGAGCACCGTCACACAGTCTTTCTATCACTACGAAGCTGAGATATGGAAGGCTACACTTTTCTAGGTGACTAAGAAAGTAGGAAATCTGTGATTCTACAAAAGTTAATCCAGAGAGCTATGAGATAAACTATCCATGTTGGAAACTATGAGGGCGTTTAAAAGAACAAGAGAAAAGGGGCTCAAAGAATTGCGGGAATAGTTCTCATTCAGATAGACGTACTAAAGATAATCAATGTGAGGCCTGTATAAATTCGGATGTAGAAACTAAAGTGAGCCACACTCCAGAATGCATTTGTAATCTTGCTGTAGGCATACATCCACCTAAACCAATCCCAACAGAGAGGTTCCCTCTGTGGCATACTGAAGATTAGCTTGCTCTACATCTATTCCAATGCCCTTCTTGTATTTCTTCCCATACCACAGAGAAAGAAGGCTGAAGAGTACATCTCCCAGACTCTGTAACAGCTTGGGTTCCAGATGTGATTTTTGTTAGATCAATCAGAGGCACAAATTCAAGACTTGAGTTTGGAACTGAGTGCGTGGGTAAAGAGCAGAGCAGAAGCATTTATGTTGCAAGCTTGGTTCTCAAGCTGATAGCTGGAAGGGGAGAACTTCACTTGGACAGGCGGCTCTCTGATGGTGGCCAGGAGCAGCTCCTTGGAAGCTCAGTTTCGCCAAGAAGATTTGGGAGTTGTTCCTAGAGACTTAATCTAATATCTATCTCTTCAGCTACAAAATGTACACAAAAATGGTACCTGTCTTACAGGCTTGCTGTGAGGAGTAATGAACTAATGCATAAAAAGGATTACCACAAGGGTTGGCACCTTGAGAGCAATTAATAACCGTTAGCTATTATTAGAATTTTAACAATAGCTCTTAGGATTTGAATTCAGGGTTGATCATGGAGGAATTTTGCATAGCAAGTGAGATTTTAGCCAGAGGGGAAACTGAGTAAGGTGTCCTCCCACGAAGAATCAACAAAATTTCCTTAATCTGAAGTCACGTGTTAAAGAGAAATTGGTGAAGCATCTGCTTCTATAGAATCTTGAGAGACAGTAACTCTTTCAAGCAGCTAAGAGTAAGAGATCTGGACTAGAGGAACCTGCCACATAGCAATATTCCAGGAAGCTAATTACCTGGGACTGTTCAGGAAAACGTGTACAGATGGAAGGGCCATAAATAGAAACATCTCATTCAAAATAACACAGAAAGCAAAATAAACAAAAAATTCTTTGCTGCTTAGTTATTGTACTAATGGAGAATGTTAAATGAAGGTTGAACTAAGTTATTTTCTAAGACTTCACTGCTGAATTCCTTTGCAGAGGGCATCACTAATTAATTCTTTAAATGGCTATTCAGCCTCCCATGTGTCAGGCGCTGGGGGTAAAATGCCAGAAAGCAAATTGGTGGCCTATAGTCGAAATGGTGAGGGTTGATAGGAGCTGAAATGGGAAAGGAATGGGGTTTGAGTGGAAAGTAATCAATCTGGAGAGAGAGTTCTCAGGGTGGGTAGGAGTCAGTGGCGTAATACTGCCCACAAACAGGAATCTTCACTTTGCACTCTACATCAGCCTTCTTCCACATTCCCTTTTACCCAAGAGAGAATCAACAACCAGTCTAGAAGTAATGTTATGAGCTGCTTGGGAAAAGCCAGGGAAGCAACTTTAATTTTTTTAAACAATCTCCAATTTACAAAACAAGTTATGAGTATTGTACAAAGAAATTTATTCCTGAATCATTTGAGAATAATTCGCTGACATGATGTGCTATCACACTCAAATACATTGGTGAGCATTTCCTACAAACAAGGACATGCTGCTACACAACCACAACATAATCATCAAAATCAAGAAGTTTACACTAATATATTCCCACCATCTAATCCTCAGACCCCATTTAAGTTTCATCAATTGTTCCGATAATGTCCTTTATAGAATCTACTTCAGAATCGTGCATTGCATTTAGCCGTCTCATCTCTCTAGTTTCCTTCCAAATGAAACAGTTCCTTGACTTCCATGAACTGAGCATTTTTAAAGATTACAGGTCAGTTATTTTGCAGGATTTTGCTCAATTTTGGTTACTCTGATATTTTCTCATGATTAAATTTAAAAATATCACAGATGTAAAGTTGTACTCTCATTGCATCTTACCCAGTGGAAAACAATCTCAGTTTGAACCATTATACTAACGTTCACTTTGATCACTTGATTAAGGTGGTGTCTGCCAAATTTCTTCACTGCAACCTTATTCTTTATCTCCCTGTAGTTAGTAAGTAGTTTGTGGAGTTTATCAGAGTTGAATGGTATAAATCTCAAGATTGACCCTCAAAAACAAAAACGAAAAAAGACTCGCACCAAGACTCATCATGGTGAAATTTCTAAACACTGGGGATAAGAAGACCCTAAAAGCTTCCAAAGAGAAAAGCTAGGTTGCATACAAAGGAATAGGAATTAGAAGAGAATCAGATTTCTCTGTGATCTGGAATTCTATATCCAGCCATGTTATGAATCAAGGGTGAGGGTGGAATAACAATGTTTTTAGATTGGAATGACGACTCAAAAATGTATTTCTCATGAGCCCTTTTGTATCAATCAGGAAAGGCCAGCTTGCAAGCAATGCCAAAATCTCAATTGCTTAATACAACAAAGGTTTCTCTCTTGTGTACTTAGAATTTTTGTGAGTACAGGAGACTCTTCTGGTCAACCATCTTCCATGGCAATTTAGCAATCCAGGCTTATGTTTAGTCTCATGACCTTCTCAACACAAAGCTTCATCCATGGGTAAAGATAATGCTTTGGCCCAAACTGGCACGTCACTTCTACCCACAGCCCACTGTCCAGAAGTGGTTAATGACTTACATATCTGCAAGGAAACCATGAAGTGTCACAGTCCCATTTGTCCAGGAAAGGAGGAAAACTGATCATGGAGAGGTACTAGAAGTATCTACCATGTTTATTTTAGGAAGCCACTGTGGGATGTGCTTAAGCAAAACAAAATAGTTAACCAAGAAAAGAGAAAACGTGAGATCCAGAAAACAAAGATGCTACCTCATCAGGCCTGGAAAGCAATCAGTCCAGATTCAAGCAGGAGCATCCAGGGCTCTGGGAAAGAGGGCACGAAGGGAGAAAAAAGTGGAATTGATAGACCATCTGATACGTGTGGGGATTTAGAAAAAAGTTCATTATCAACCGCAATAGAAAATATTAGAATTCATTCTTAGAAAATGCAAATGAAAACATGTAGTAATTGGGGAAAATGAGTTGTATAAAAAAGAAATTGTACTTATGTTCACTACTGAGCTTAGCAATAACATAGTTTACCTGGTCATAATAATGTAAATATTGACTATTACTTAAAGCAAAAATTATTATATAAAAACATTGCACTAGGAATGAAAAGAAAGGGGGTGTAAGAGAATTAAATACTCATCAGCCTGCATCAGGAAGTCAATATTTAACATCTGAAATTGGTAAATCAAGGAATAAACATAGTATGTGTATTGTGCAACCATTTACATTACCCCTACCGTCTCCTTTCTGAAAGTTTTGTCTGCCTCCCAGGCTGGGCCAACTCCCCTACTCCCAACCTCCACCACTTTTGCCAAGGTTCCCCAACTGGCTGGATGGCCCACATACCCTATACGTTGAGCCTGTCCATGCCAAGTCACCACTCCACTCCTGGATTTCAACGGAATGCAACACCACAGGGTATGGGATCAGGCTTCTGCAGGGGCCACCACAGGGCCAGACGGCGTGATACTGAAGTATAGAAGAGTTAGCTCCCCATGGAGTGAACTCTGAAGGAAGGGAAAAGGGAGCCAAGAGGAAGCCAAGCAGATAAGCTTCCCTTCCTTTTTCCCCTCCATGCAGTACTTAGAGGTAGGGTTACTCATCTCAGCCCATGTGGAAAAGCCCACACGCTGAGCTGACACGCTTGCTTTGTACCCATCATGTATGGTATTGCATGGCACTGCTTTGTAGCTGTGCTTGCTTCACGTCCCTTTTTCTTTCCCTTCATCTACCTGGGCTTATACCACCCAAAGAAAGTATCAAAACATTAATCCCTGCATTAACCTGTTTTTAGAAGATCTAGACTAAGACAGCATTTATTTTTAAGTATAGAGATATATACGCAAAGAAATATAGAAGTATTTACTCAAACGAGTGGGACTACAGTCTAGGGAGGGTGAGACAAAAGATTATTAATTTCCTTTATAGGTCTTCTGATATTACTGATTTTTAAAACTATCTCTGTGTATTATTTCCATAAAATAAAAATTAAGAAGAAAATATGTGATGAGTGCCATTATATGCATTTAAAATTGCTCACGTATTTTTCATGAGTTTTCCCCATAGATCAAAGAAACAAGCTAACAATTATTATAGTAGTATTATAGCAATGTTGCGTCTTAAAACTCTGCATTCACACACATTTTATAGATTTTTCTAAAAAAAAACCCTTTTATAAAAAGTGAGAGAAGATGTCACCTTAAGATCAATATCTCCTTGCATCCTGTGTAAAGTGCTATATTCTTGAAATGGCAGCGAGTGCTTTTTGGCAGAATAGCAATAAGTCAATCTATAGACTCATCTTAATGAATTATAAAGGAAAGAGAAGGAGCTAAAAAAAGAAACCATTTTATTTTTACACTGACTGTCTTTTGAAAAATGGAACTGAGGGTGGAATTACTGATTTAATTAAACCACTCAATGCTTTATTAAAGTCAATATGGCCTAGTGTTCCTGTGCCTCCATCAGCTTATCAATAAAACCTCATATTTGTTTTTGCCAAAGAATTCATACTTATTATTCGATGTGCCTATACTACAGAGCTTCTAATTGTTTTCAGGAATCATATACACATTACATTCCAAAACCTTTCCATTAGGAGATCACAAAATTCTACTGGAAAAAAAAAGTCAGGTTCTGAAGGCATGATTTATTCAGCTTGGTTACTACTCACTATTAGGAGCTCTGTTTCTGCTCTATTCAGCGGAATATCTGCTCAGCTTTTACAGCATAGGAGGGACTCAAGATCACCAGTGCAAAACCCACTTGGGGCTGATGTATTCAGCAGGAAACACTGAAGCACCAAAGATAATTTTCTCACTAAAACCTGTTAGTTCCTCCCCTTCCTTTGGAAGTATGTCTTTTCTCATCCCAAATTTCCCCATTTCTGTATCCAACATAAATCACTGAACATAAGTTACTGAAAGTAAATGGCCAGTTAAGGAAAGAGGAACGTGGATAAGCAGATACCTCCAAGATAATCTGCAAATGTGAGCCTATTTTCATTTGAAGCATTGAGATTAGATGGAAACAGCCTTGGCAGAGAGAGGAAGAGCATGGCAAAGCAAATCCAAAGAATAAAATGTGATCCAACATGCATGCATTTCCTGCCGCCCTGACATCTCCCATGTGGCTTCATTTCTATACCTTCACTTGTAAGACCTAGGACGGTGTGAGACCATAGACCAACAATCAGTTACAGAGGCCATGTCTTCAGGCCCATGCCAGTCCTATTAGGATTTTGCTTTGGTCTATGTATTGCTAGAGGGGAACTTTCCAGACAAAAGTTGCCTTTTAACCAGAAATGAGTATTTGCCCCTGTATTGCTGGTGTCTCTGTTCACAGATCAAAGCCTCTGTGGGTAGGTCATGTTCCCACACTCTGTTAGGGCGATTGTCTTCCCTAGCCCCTCATTTAACAAGTTTTGCATTATTTGTTTTACAGGATACTGACCAACTGGTTTGACTGACTTAAAGTCATTGAATTGCTTTGTAATACATATGTGCTTTTGACTGTCCCACATTACTCTCTTTGCTCATATTCTCTCCACTTCATCTTCTCCTCCACCATTTGTCCCTTCTATGTTTTTTTCCCACCTTTAATCCTCTGTCTCAAGTGTTTCCATCTCCTTATTCCTTCCTTGATTATGGAATATGGATTGGATTCTTTTTCTCATTCTTCCCTTTGCCTGTTTGCTTCTAAGGAATACCTGGTATGGAAATAGACCAGTGTTAATACTGGCATTTTAGTACACTGAACATTAAGAGATACAGATACCTCTTCAGAAAATGATCTTTTTTCCCCAAAACACAGAAAAAATAACACATATATTCCTACCACCCCATCCCAGAATTAATACATTGTAATATTGAATCAATTGCTCCAATATTTTTTCTGTGTGGATCGTTTTAAATAAAACTGCACAAGCAATTTGTGTTTGCATTCTTTTAAGGAAACAGGGAACAGAGGGAGGGAGGGAGGGAAGGAGGGAGGGAGGGAGGACGAAAGTTCTCTTTGACAACCAGCAACCTCATTTCTCATTTCTCCTCTTTATTCTCTGCCCCAAAGGCAACTCCCCCACACCAGGCAACCAGTAACACAATATACATAATTTTTTCAAATTTTTCATACTTATATATGTATCCAGAAATAACACACTGTACATATCCTTATGCCACTTGTTTTTTTACTCAACATTAAGTTTTTCAGCTCTATCCATGATGATGTATATAGATCTAGGGCACTGTCACTCATATCTTTGTCAAAAGTCCTCTCACTACTTGCAAAGAAAATAGCACTATTCGCTAAGTATAGGGACGACCTCACTACCTCTCCCCACAATAAGTCCCCTCATAAATATAAATATATTCACCTTCACGGAAAAATGGAGCTTACTTTGGCAAATTCATAGAAGGTCAACTTTACAGTAAAGTCCAGATTTAAGACCAAAATCAAAAGCTTTCCTTTGGAAAGTTTAAATAATTTTATACTTGAAAACAGCATTTCTCCAGCTGGCTAAATTAAGGCACTACGAAAGTTCAATCCAAGAATACTCCTTGGCTTTGAATCCATTGCTTTTTCTTGCAGTTGGAAATCAGACACTTTTTTTTTCCCCAAAAACTCTTGCCAATGTGTACTTTCTTCTACAAGAGTTAAATAAATGTCAATAGGCAAGCCAGCTCCCTTAATAATATTTCCTTCACTCAGATGATCTATTTTGGTTGAAGTTTTGCATATAGAGATGCACTCACTCTTCTTGACACATTTCCAGAAAATATGCAAATAAGGCTCATATTCTTCTAAAGCTTTTTCCTCCACTGATGTTCAATGTGTAACATTCCTTCTCCCCACTGCCCTGAAACCTCACTGTCTCTTTATTGTGATGCTCTCAGAAAAGGGAAAATGCTTTTAAGAAGTACTTTCCTTTCATTCCTTGCTCTTATCCTACTAGGGATTGCTTTAGACACTGTTTCCAGAAAGCATTTACCTAGTTTTACATTTATTTTGCTTCTTGAAACTCTCCTTCTGGACTCCTTACCTTTAGAATCTTGATAAAAGCTCCCAGGAAAGGCACACATAGGCACAACAATTACAACATCGTGCATATATGTTCAGAAGGATGGTGAATCTCTCAATACCTTCCTGGACCCCAGGTTCAGGTCCCTGATTACACTCAGGCTTTGCCAATCAATGCTTCCCCCTCTGCTGCTATTTCTGAGACATCTCGCCTGGCACAGCTTGCACTGCCCCTTCCCTCTTTCCTCCCGCTTTCCCAAACTCTCAGTCTCGGTCAGAAAAAAAGCTATTTCTGCCCATAAATGCAGGCAAGGTTGCCTGGTGGTGTCATCACAGGAGCCATAAAAGCTGTCCTGTACAGCCTAATGGAAAGCAAGGCTGCCTTTAGCTGTCAATAGGATAAAAACTGGCATTTGCTGATGAGAAAAAAAAAAGCACAGTGAATGAAAACAGAGCAAATCCACCAAATATTGACAAGTTACAGCATTTCTGTACAGTTTGACGCTCTGGTTGACCCATTCCCCCCTAAATGTTTCCTGCTGTTTTGCTGTCTATTCTCTACTTCAAAATACTTCTCTCTATCCCTTCCACGATGTGAGCTTGAGTGACCTCAAGGTTAAGGCCTGCAGGTGTAAAAGAAGAATTGCCGGTCATGTGAGGTGCCCAAGACCAGCTCACTCCAGATACTCTGGAGAATTCAGTACTGAAAACAAAGTAACATGACCCTTCTGTTTGGGGATATCACTCATCTATGTATTTGTTTTCCAGTTCTGCCAGGAATTCATTGGTGAAAGCAAGTGAAAACTGAGGTAATACCTGGACAGCCTCACCTTAGGCCCTTCAATGACTCATCTATGTTTCTATCATCTGTACAATGAGAATAAAAACATAGTGATTTTTTACTTATCTCTACGCTTGTTAGTCTCCTGAAAAATTGATATTTAAGCTGATTTCCCTTCAACATGCTTCCAAAGGAAATTTCCCTGTCATCATTTTCTCGACTCATACTGAGAAAATACAAACTTTTCTTAATATCAGGTATGTAAAACACACTGTGGAAGATACGTAAATCACCTAGAATTATAGATTATATTTGTGAGTCAAAGGTACAGAATTTAGGTCTTAAGAATTTATTTTGGATGCTCTGCTCTTATGTTACTCTCTATCTGGGTAGATAGTTGCTGGTCTCTCAAAGTTTCTAGAATGACAGTTTTTAGTGTCAAAAATGAAAACAGATGTGTGTATGTAGAGTCCTGCTCTGTGTAATCCTGCCTCTGTGTCAGAGAAAGTAAATTGTGGTAAGTCTTTGATGGTCTGGATTATGCAGCCTCTCACTAGGGTGAGACTCACTCTGCTCATCACCTATCAAACACAATATCTCATGTAACCCACTACTCTCTCCCACTCCCTATAAATGTGCCAGCAAATCTGGTCAGATATTCCTAAACACTTCAGTTGAAGTCCACATCTTTCTTATTCTTACCATCATTGCTCTCATCCAGACCCTCATGGTTTCATTTTCTCTTAGATTATCATCTCCCCTCACTGTTTGACTAGCCCTATCCATTCTCTACCTGACTGCTGAGAAGCCTTCCTAAAACGCCACTGTCATCATGTCAGGACCTTCTCCTGAAACCTCTGCTCCCCAGAAGCAGCAGGCAGCGTAATGTCTCCCAAAGTTGTCCACACTAGATACCTGTGACACGTCATGTTATATGGCAAAAGAGACTTTGCATACATAATTAAGGCTGCAGATTGTAAAATAGCGAGATTATCCGGCAGGCCCAATACAATCACATGAGTTTTTAAAAACAGAGAACTTTCTCAGGCTGGAAACAGAAGAAATACAGCAGATGGGGAAGTCAGAGAGATGCAAAACATGAGAATGACTTGATTCACCATTACTGGTTCAAAGATGAAGGGCAAGATAACAACGAATGCAGGTAGTCTGAAGGAACTAAGAGAGGGAACGTGCTGACAGCCAGCAAGGAAACAGACCTTAGCCCTATGACCACAAGAAACTGAATTCCACCAATGACTTGAATGAGCTTGGGAACAGATTCTCTCCCAACACCTCCAGCTAAAAGCCCAGCCCAACCAACACTTTGATTTCAGCCTTGTGAGACCCAGAGAAGAGGAACCAGACTTCCGATCCATAGAACCATGGGATAATAAATTTGTGCTTTTTTTAAGCCATTAAGTGTGTGGTCATGTGTTATGACAGCAATAGAAGACTATTGCACCAGCTAATCTATCCAAACTCTCCTCCTACTCTTTAAGACACATCAAAGTCTAGGCCTACTCAACGAGTTCCAACTAATTTCCCTCTGCTCACAAACTGTAGTTTTTGATTTCTGCCAGGCCAGGCTCAGTTTTGTCCACAGAGCTTACATTCTTTGGAGAAGAAAAAAAAGAACAGTAGAGAAATGACTAAATAGTGTAAATTCAGGGAGTGTGTGATAGACACAGAGCTGTGCTGTCCAGATTCCCCCTCAAGGAAGGACTTGCTGTCCAGGGGCAGGGAAGTGCCGTCAGCAGGCAGCTCTAGCCATCACTCTTTCAGGACTCTCTTCAGCTACAGAAAGTCACCTTTCTCAAGACCGTAGGTTTTCCAAGGAGGCTTGCTTCTGATTACTGAGCGGGGAAGAGGGGATAGAGAGAGAGGCCCTGCCATTTTGGCTCAACATGGGCCACTCTGACAAGCAGTATTCACCTCAGAGCTCCCCACAGGGTTAGCCAAGTCTCTATCAGGCCCCCAAAGCAGTTTGACTTCGTCCTGTGCCCAATCCTGCTCCCTATTTTCTTTCACAGATTAATTCCTAATAGACCCCAAACTCTACCTCAGCATCTGCTTCTGGAGAATTCACCCTGTGACAGAGTTGTAAGTACTAATAAGAAAATAAGGCAGGTTAAAGAGATAGTGTCTGAGATAGCAACACAGAGGCATGAGATAGCATAAAAATTGTCGTGTTACACAGACTCAGAGAAGTCATATACCAAAAGAACTGTTTTTAAAATTATGGCTACATTTATAAGAAAGTAAGAAATAACTCAAACTGCAAGATACTGAAAATTAAAATAGTAAGAGTGTAGCTGACATGGGATGGGGTATGGGAAGTAGTTGGATCTGGAAACAGGACTTGATGGCAGGAGCTTTGATTTCAATTCACACACAGGGGCAGGGGAAAAGAGTTTAGGGCCCTGTGAAGCAGAAACTGGATGTGAGACTCTGCATAAATCTGGGACCCTAAAAGAGCTGCATCCTCAGTAGAAGAAAGACTGGAAAAACTCAACGCATCTGCCAATGAAAACTACAAGGAAGTTTGTTCTGCCATGAGGAAGAAAAAGAATCCCAAAAGAAGCCAAATGTCCACAATTTTACCACACAAGTGTTTGGCATTTCACTTGGGAAGCATAAGCAGTTCCAAGCTGAGAATTAAGGTAAGAATGTCACGAGCCAAAATATCTCTGGAGAATCAGGTGGCAGCAAATTAGTCTGCCCTGAATTCTCTCAGAAAAGAACAATACCAACAGAAGATGAGCTTACAATTTATGACATATGTTAGGGTACTGTACAGGATGAGCAAGAGGCAGACAGAAGAGGTTATAAAATAAACATAATTAAAATAATGCAAGAGGGCCATCTTTGGGGACCTAGTGGCTAAGTTTGGCACGCTCCACTTTGGCGGCCCGGGTTTGGTTCCTAGGTATGGACCTACACCACTCCTGTTAGTGGCCATGCTATGGCAGTGGCTCACATAAAAAAAGGAGAAAAAGAGGAAGATTGACAATGGATGTTAGCTCAGGGTGAATCTCTCTCAGCTAAAAAATAATAATAATGTAAGAGAATAAAAAGGTGAAGAAACTACAAGAAAAGACTAAGACATTGAAAAAAGAGAACTTGACAGATTTGGGGAAAAACACAAATAGAACCCCTAAAAATAAAAATTTTAATCATTGACATTAAAAATTCAATGGTTAGATTAAAGAGCAGATCAAACAGAACCGAAGAGAGAATTAGCAAAGTAGAAAATGGATCTGAGAACATTTGTCCAACGTTCCCATGGAGGTGTGCCACTCAGATCTCCCTTCAAGACATTCCATTGAGGAGAATGTAGTTGACCGATAGCTTCAGCTACTGAACCTCTGGATTTACCACTTCCTTCACTCTGAGGCTTAGTCTCAGGGGCACTAGAGCCAGGCCATTTCTGCTCAACATGAAATGTTTTTAATGGGTTACTTTTGCTCAGGAACTCCCCATCAAAACCTCCCCAGAACTACATTGCAGCCTAAGCTTCTTCTACCAAATCCTTCTTCCCATCTTTCCTTTCACAATTGTCAGCCATGTATGATGGTCTGAGATTCTCCCTGTCTATTCCTGCTCGTTCCCTCTTTATATTACATTTCGTCCAATTAATCTCTTGCATATCTAATCCTTCCTTGGTTTCTGCTTCTTAAAGAGGCCACACTTACACAAAAATAGAACTAAAATAACCAAGCAACATTAGCATTGAATATAGAAGGGAGTGATCAACATTAAGACATTTAATAGTCCTTTGATTGTATAAAGGCAAAGAGTTTAGTGAGAGTTTGATTAGATTTATATTTTGTTAAGAATGCATGTTAGATTTATATTTTGTTAAGAATGCATGTTTAAAATGTAGGGACAAACACTTAAAGATTACAATAGAGGGCATTATTGCAAACCCAGAAGAAAGGAGTAAAGAAAACTTTATTAATCTAATGAAGAATAAAAGAGGAAAAAGCAAAGCGATAAAAAAGTGAGACAACTAAAAAACCACAATTTATGATGGCAAAACAGTCCAGCAAAGTAATCACAATAAAATTGTCATTTAAACTGAAACTATCATATGAGCTTATCAAAAATTAAGCTATATATGATAAGAAGAGAAACACCTAACCTTTAAGGTCCCCCCAAAACAGAAACTAAAGTTATGTAGGAAGATATTCTAAGAAAAAACTTCCTAAAAGTGGGCTTGCATTTTTAATATCAGAAAAAAAAGA
The DNA here is from genome assembly GCF_041296235.1 of Equus asinus. Classification (NCBI taxonomy): domain Eukaryota; kingdom Metazoa; phylum Chordata; class Mammalia; order Perissodactyla; family Equidae; genus Equus; species Equus asinus. Next base: position 69,981,378 of record NC_091798.1, read on the forward strand.
GTTTTACAGGTTTTTTAAGGCATTAAGGGAAATGGAGGAGTATTTCATAATGACAGAAGGAATTTACTGAAAATATAATAATCCTAAACCTGTGAGCACCTAACAACATAGCTTGAAAATATATAAACAAAAATATCAAGAAAAAAATTTCCAAGAGATGAAAAAATACACAATCATAATGAGAGAATTTGATACATCACTCTCAGGAACTTAGAAATAAAGTGAATAAAAATTATTAAGGATGTAGAAGATTTGACTATCACAATTAAGAGTAATCTAACAAATATATAGAAAATCCAGCACTATTAGAAAATATATATTCTTTTTAACTATACATTGAACATTTACAAAAATTGATCAAATTAAATGCAACTGAGCAACACTCAACAAACACCAAAGTGTTGACATAATATACACCTCTTTCTCTGACCATAATGCAATAAGACTAGACATCAGCAAGAAAATAACTCCCAAATCCCATACATTTGAAAATCCTAAAACAGAGGTGCTAAATAATCTGTAGTTCAAAAATTAAATCATAACAGAAATTTGAAAAAATTTTATAATTGAACAGCAATTGTTTTAAAACTACTATACATTAGAACTAGTAGGATATAGCTGATAGCATATTTGAGAGGAATTCACAACCTTAAATTCATGTATTAAAGGAAAATTGAAAAATAGAGAGTTAAGCATCCAACTCAAAAAGCTAGTGTAAAATTTGAAAAGTAAATCCCAAAAAAGTAAAAAGAAAAAAAAAGAAAGAAAAGAGTGAATGGGTAGGATGGGAGTGGCTCTCTATTTTAGTGGTTCTCTCTTTAGGCCTCTCTTAGGCCATTTGGAGAGAAATATGCAAAAAGGAAAAATTTAAGATATTAATAAAATGTTTTTTAAAAATAACAATATGCACATTTTGCTTTCTGCTCTACCATGGAAGGAGACAGAAAATTGGCTTACCAGTCTGTAATGCATAGCAGCTGTATATATAGAGAGTGGAAAAATCATGCAACTCTTGGCTCATGAATCCTCCCACAGGGATAAAGCCATAGATGCAGCAAGTGCTGTGAGAACAGATCCCTTGAGGAAAGGATGATGACAGACTATGTGAAGGGAATTCATACTCCTGAAATTAGAGAGGCTTTCAGTTCTGTCACCCAGTTGCACCAGTGAAAGTTGGCGTCTGCACCTTGTGTACCAGCCCACATGACACCACACCTCTTGTGGGAAGACGTTCACCCTGGCCTCCTACCAGCAGGTGGGACATACCCCTCCTGCTTGCAACACCATGGGACCTCAATGCCACTCAGAGACTTTTGCTCCCGATCCTAAAGTACCCTTTGCTTATGCGCTTTGCTTTTCACATCCTGTCATTCACCCCATTCAGAGAAAACTAATCACTCATGTTCTTCAAACAGATGATTCTCCTATCATACTCACATCATTGTCACCAACGCAGGTCATCCATCATCACTCAGACTTTCCTTCTTCAATATGTTGTAGCTCCACTAATTGAATCCAACTTTCCACACCTGCTAGCCTTCAGAAAACCCACCGAGGAACTCCCTATCACATCACCCTACTCTTCTTCTCTGCATGGCACTTATCATCTGGTCACTTTCTTACTTATTTACTTTATTGTTTCTTTCACGCCTTCCCCCATGAGAACGTCATCTCCATGAAAGCAGGGACCTGCTGTGTCTTGTTCACTACCATATGCCAGTTCCCAGCAGTACCTCACACACTGTGGGAAATTAATAAATATTTTTGAAAAGATGAATTAAGTAATGAATGAATTTCTCCATATATACCCAGAGAATCTCCTCTCCATATAAAGGCAAGAGGGAAGAACATTAGCACTAATGTCCATTCTTTAGTATGATCCTGTCATTTTAGAGTTTGTAAATGACTGTAAAGATAATGTTGTGCAGCCCCCTCATGCCCATCTTTCTCTGCCACGTGAGAATTATTCTCCTGCTATGCTGGCCCCATGCCCAGATTCAAAGGACTATACTATATCGATTTTAGCTGGGGCATGATGCCAGCCAAGGACCATTTGGGAAGAATTTCCCACAGTAGGCAGAAAGTGACACCTTGGATGCAAGCTTAAACTGCTCTCAGCAGCAAGTGATGCTAAACAGGGTCCATTTCAGACTGCACAGTGGGAGAGCACACCTGCGCATTCTGAAACATGGCATCAGCAGCCAAAACTGTTTTTTGTTTAAATCTCAACCCAGGCAAACCTAGGAAATCCAGTCACACATCACGAAACCTATTGAACCTTGTTAATCTCAGACAGTTTGCGGCCCTAATTAATCCCTGCCTCCTTGAAGGGTTTTGTCTTTGGCATTTGTCTACTTCAAAGTTGCCTAAAAGTTCAACAATCAGCAACACTCAGGTCATCTTATTCACATTATTTTTGGTTTTTCCGCAAAGGTGTGTGTAGAGCTAAAAAATAACATGGCAACTGAGAAAAGATGGCTGCATAATGGAAATGTTATCTTCATCAACCAATAATTTCCCTGCCAAATATTCATACTGTGGCAGAAAACTAATTCTAACACTTAACAAGTAATTTGGTAGAAATTTCTAAAGACTAAATTTTAATAGGTAAACTGTCAGAATTCCAATCAATTCAGCTAACTTTTATTGAGTACCAAACGGCCAGTCAGAGTAAGGTCTAATTGGCTACTCTCCAGGCTTTCCAAACCACCTTAAATTCTGCTTCTTCTAGAAAGAAGAATCTTCTCTGATCCTTCCAAGACTAAGTGTCCCTACTTGTTCTTCTAGAATCTTTTGCTGACTCCTGCTAATTTTTATGAACTTTTGTTACCTCAATAAAATATAAGCTCCTTGAAGATAAGGATCATGTCTTGCTTTCCTATTGTGTTCCTAGGGCTTAGTGCAGGGCCTGGGAGAGAACGGGTGTTGAATAAGTGCATTTGGTTGGATAGATGAATGAATGGATGGATGGCAAAAGGAGTGATGAATGAACCAGAGTAAGCATTATAGCAGACTCCTTAGGTACCCCAAATCACAGTCCCCTCAGATTTTAGGACAGCTCAGTGGACAATATGTGAAAGCTCAGACTAAACCCTTTCACTGCCTTTTCCCTTGAACATAATCTGCATGCCTTTCTGCCTTCTCCTCAGGGCCTTCTCTGACACTGCAGATGCCCATTCTGCCCACGCACAGGCACAGTCTGGTCCAGAAGTACAGGGGAAGTGCAATCTGGTCCAGAAGTGCAGATCCTCAGGGAAATCCTCAGCCAGTGAGGTGCGAGAGCCAGTGGATGGATGTCCCAGCCTCCAACCCTCAGGCAGACAGCCTTAGAAGCATTCTGAATGCCTCATGAAGTCTCAGCAGAATCAAACCCCTGTGGCCTACAGCAACACCCTCAATACTGCATCCTTATTCTGCCGTCACTCTTCTCACTCCTTCACATCTGTTTCCTGTGATCATCTCCCAAATAAACTGCCTCTACCCAAGTCCTTGTCTCAGGCTTTACTTTCACAGAAACTCAAAGAAAAGTATCATAATGAATCTAATGTGAAACGCTCAACTTGAGAAAGATGTCCAAGGACCTAAATGATCTAAGACATGACAGCCTCAGAGAACATATGTGAGAAAATATCATATCACATACGTTCCACCATTAACAAAATAATGAAAGAGAAAACACTGAACACAGTCCCCAGATCATAGCAAATGCCTGGTAAATTGTTTCTTTCTTCTTTCCTAGTTACTTCCCATCCTTTCTGGATTGCTTCCCCTATAAGCTGTGTGGGAACCCTATCAAAGACATCAGCCTCTAGGCTACTCCCACCACCTTCTGTGTAAATGTCCCAGAAGGTTTCTTACTCTAAAAACTAAGGCTCTTGGTGAGGAACTATATTTACACAGAGATCAAGAGACGTGGTAATCAACAAAAGTTGTAACAGCTGATACTTAGTGTAAAAAATACAAGTTATACTCTAGTGTTGGTATTTAGCTCTTCCACTTTTACAGAGAGTACTAATTGATTAATTAATATTATTGGTTGACTAAATGAATAAAATCAAGAACCATATTACAAGTACTGGAGGACAGTCTGGGCTGTCAGTCATTCTTGCCTATATAAAGCTTAGTTGCTTGATTCATAAAGTTAAATGTAGATGGAGTTCCCAGGATAGTCACATGTGGACAAGCTTTTGTAGGGGAGGAAGACATTTCCTCTTCCCAAATGGGGGTTCGTCTGGCTGGAGAACGAATTAAATTCACATGAGACAGAATAGCAAGAGAAAATTAAACAAAGCTTTATGAGGAACCATGGCCCGGGGCCTTTCTTCCCAAAGGAAGAATGGGCACCGAAGAAGTGGGGTGCACAGAGTGGTTATATACCCCCAAACAGGGTGTTTCACATGTGATTGAAATGTCCCTCCCACAATAGTCACAAGATTGCCCTGTCGGCACAGTGCTTGATGGACACAGCAGGTAGGTCTGCTATCTCGGTGGGCATAGCAGGAGGCAAGTCTATCGTCTGGAGCTGGGCGGTCACAAGTGAGTGCAGCAATCAGTTCCTAGCCTAAGGAAAGATGCTTAATCCTTAAAGAAATGCCAAAGTTGGGAGGGGGAGGGAAGTCAGTTACAGGAGGTTACCAGACTAGCACAATAAAATGCAGATTTAAGTCCTTGCCTTTGGTATTGATTAAGAGTTTTTAGAGAGAAGGTCATCTCCTTTCTTCTTACTGGTACAGAGAGGGAGGCACCTTTACAGATAGAGATTTACCTTACAAACGTAAATGTGTCCTAACACAGGGCAAGTTCCATTCCTCAGAGCCTCCTTCCCTGTCCCAGTTTATCAAAAGCAATCAGCCTCAAATAATCCTGATGCCAAAGAGACATATCTTGGGGTGGCCAATTTCAGGTCCCCACACTTTATAAATCTGAATCTGCCAAATTAGTATTGCTACTTCTCCCAGGTTACATTTTCATTTTAGTGATTTTACCCAAAGATGAAGATATCTTAGGGTTTCAGTCACTGAGGGTAACCAGACGAAGAGGTTTAGGGAGTGACCTCAAACCAAATCACATAAGCAGTCCACCTAAAAGCAAGATCTAACCTTATTCCCTGATGAATGTTACTGTCCCTGTCAAATGTCAATAGTGCCTTTCATTAAATATGAAAAATACTATAATTTTACCGTCTCTTCAACACAGAGTTAGAAAACCTTTGGATTATTCAAGCATCCAAACTTAAAGTGAGCAAACATCACAGATCCTGCAAACATATTGTGTCTTAGGAAAGAAATCACAGCACGTGCACAACTCTGGTTTCACATTTGCAATTCTCAACCTCTTTTTCAAACACCTTGTTTCTGCAAAAAGAAAAATCATTCCAAGTCTAGGAATTAGTGGTGAGTGAAATTGGCAACATTTGAATTTTTCACGTCTAATCTTAACACTATATTCTAAACAAATTAAACTTAAAACAGAAACCCTAAATATATCTTGGACAGAATTTATCTATAGTGACGGCAAAAATGAAGTACAGTCCTACCACCATCTTTATCAATACACTCAAAAGCCCCCAGTAAGCATACTAGTTAAGTAATGATATTGGGCCTGCTGTGCAAGTGCAGCTATAAGAGGAGCACTGTATTTTTATCAGCATCAAAGTCATCCCTGATAAGCATGCAATCCGAGTAAAAATGGTGGGCTTGCTATGCAAACATAAGGTCAAAACCAACATTAGCTCTTTCTTTCAACCAGATTGTTATCCTAAACCTGCTTTCACAGACACTCTGGGCCCACTATCATTTATCACTTAATTTTCTAAATTTTCTAAGTGAGCTGAAAAATATAATAACCATACTTAGTCAAGGATCTATTTTGTGATATTATTTTCAGTACTTTATTTTCTATTATTATTACATGAAATTCTCCAAGAAGCTCTTTGAACTTTTTCAGAACAATTTGTTTTAATTAAAATATGGAGAGAATTCCATTGCCAAAATTAGCAATTTAGTACCATCAGATTTGATGTAGGATTCACACTAATTTTATCAAGTGAAATTTCTCGCCATTTAAATATATGTTCTTATCAATTCAAGGATTCATATTTTTGCAACTTCAGCATTGGTTTTCCTACTCCAGCAAAGACATAAAAGAGAAAATAAACTGAAGATTTTCCTCTGTGCTGGGTGCTCTGCCTACCCAACACCCAGTGAGGATTAAGCTTTGCTTCTGTGTCCCCGTTTATAAATGACGACCCTAGGGTTCATAGCTGCTTAATAGCTTCCTCCAGATCACAGTGACAAAGGGGGAACACAAACAAGAGAAGTTGAAAATCACTTACTAGTACTTGCCGCTGCTGTCACAGAAGAGAGTTAATTGGATCAAACTATATGTCTCTCTCTCTCTCTCTAATCTCATTGGAATTTCAGGAGGAGAATGCTGGGAGGCTGTGACTAGTGTGTACTACATCTTGCTGGAATATGCTCTGGGAGTTCACTAGAAAACTTCCTTTGAAATCAGAAGCGAGAGCTTATTAAAACTAATAAAAAATAAGATCATTGCCCAAATAGGGAAGAACAAGATCGAGGAGTGAAAAGAGACACGCAGAATCTATATTACTATAACCTTCGGCAGAAAATGGTAGAGCTTTCAGCTAAGAGAGGAACAGAGGGTCTCTGTGTGGACAAGAGTAAAGTGGAAGTTCAGAAGCCATGTCTTGCCAGGTGGTTGTTTAGGTCAAGCCTGCCTGTGGATTTCAAACAATCAATTATGGAAGAACAGAAGTGAAAAACCAACTTTTTTCTAAATTTTTCAGTAATGCATATTTAGCACAAGTTATAACGCAGAGTCTAAAGTGAAATCTGGGTTTGAAAAAAAAAAAGCTTAGTTACCTTGATAACTGTTTCAAGGAACGGCTGTTCCAAGAATCAAACTTCCATTAACAATCAAGGGCAACAAGCACAACCACTGGTTGCCTCTCTTCAAGGTGAAAAGGGGCGTGAAGGGCACTGTGAGCAGTATTTGTGAGCAAGAGTCTGAAGTCCTCTCAGTGACACACCTTCATGGCTTCAAAGTCAGTGATGACAGAGAACCCAGGAACTGCACCAGGAAAGGATGTTTAGGTCTTGTTTCTGCCTGCTTTGAGAGTCTCTCCACTTGAGAGAAAATAATTATCTGGAAAAACCAAAGGTCTCAGTGGCCTGAGGACAAGATTAAATGAGACAAAGCTTTCTTCCTGTGGCGGGTGAGGCGGTGAGGCAGGAGGGGTAGAGGATGGGGAGTGGATAAGCTGCAAAATCCTCATTCCTCAAGGCTGAAGTATCAACAACAGAAAGGAACAAAACACACACACACTGTCATTGAAATGAAGAGCACTGGATCCCAGGTTTGCTGTAAACAAGCTGCATCTTAGAGGTTAATATTCCTCAGCCTCTTCAGCCTGCCCGTCTCTTTTCACCCAAGAGTTTAATTTTAGCTCTGTATTAATTATACATTACAATTACACATAGACGTGGGCACGCACACACACTGTAATGATTATGCTGCTATCGTGGACTCGCTCTGGAACTTATTCGGGTCACCTCAGCCCCCGTGGGATATGATGTTGTTTACCATCTAGTACCTCACACTTGATTTTCTCTGGAGATGGTTGCCCGGAATCGAGCTTCCTCCAAAATGGAAACCCTTTGCCAGGGCTTTCCAAAGGGAAGAGATTACAGATCTCTATGTCAGATGCCATGCAGTGGCAAACAAAATGTGCATATGATGACAAAATCAAAATTTTCTGACCATCCATCATAGGCAAGTGTGGCTTCATGTGCTTGGAGGGCCATATATGTGGCCACGCCTCACAGGGGCAATCCAATTCAGACCTGTGGTTTGTAGGTTGCACGGGAAATGGATGTTGAAGGCTTTTCCTGTCATCGCTGCAGTTTTGGTGATTGCAAGACGTGCTGGGGAGCAAAGACTCAGCAGAAATATCTCTGCACTGCCCCCCAAGCCCAGCTGTTTGCCCTTGACATCTTGAAACTGGGACTTCAATGAGCTCTTAGCCTCAGAGCAATGCATGCAATATAAGACCAGAAGCATCTATTTATTAAGCTTGGTCACTAGATTAATCTTTTCCTATGGCCAGCTCTGAGGCGGAGTTAATGAGGATGAAGCAGAAGCTGAGCTGGGACATATTGAGCCACGGGCTACACCTGAAGGCCCCACTCTCTGGTAAAAGAATCAGGACAGCTCCCTCCTGGCATCAAAATGGTATGAAGTGGACCTATGAGCAGAAATTTCAGGCAACTTTTACTCCCCGCACTTCCCCTTTATCTGTTCCTGAAAGCCTGGCCATGTGGTTGCTGCAACACAACATGCTTGCCTCCCAGGACTGGAGCCTTCTCACAAGAATTGGACTTCTTCATTTGTAAATTGGTGACATATTTATTGTGTCCCTCCACGTCCACGCACTGTGCCATGTGCTGAAGACACAGCAGTGAACAAAGCAGAGTCCCTTCTCTTAGAGACCTCACAGGGTAGTGAGAATAACTGGCAAGGAGCCAAACAAATGCTCAGGTGGTGCATTTTCAGGTGGTGACAATGCCTTGATGGAGGCTGCGGCATGGTGGAATGACAACCTCAGATAGGGTGGTCAGGGAAAGCTTCTCTCAGGAAGCATCATTTCAGCTGAGCCCTGCCAAGCCGCAGGGTAGAGAGGCCCAAGCACATCCTTCAAAGAACACGAAGGAGGAGAGATGTCCAGAGAGTTAAATATATCTCTGCTTTGGTAACAGCTCTTGCGTTTCCTCTCTCCAATAACTTAGGTGAGGTATTTATTATTGGAGACACAGCTGTGGGATGGGTTCAACTGGTTTGGGCGCTGAAACCCCAGGGAGGCCACATGAGCTCATACAAAGAGATGGATACAGGTCCAAATTGCCAGCACTAAAAGGACTGTGTGATGTTGAGCATGTTATTCAGCTTCCGCAAGCTCCTGTTTTCTCATTGGGAAGAATGGTTTGATATAGGGATTAAATTACAGAGCATGCGAATGTTTATCTGGCTTAATTCTTGGCTCATAATAGGTGCTCAAGGAGCATTCATCAGAGTCAATAATTGTGCGTGTGTCAGGTTTGAAGTCAGGCCCTGTGCAGACTTTTAAAAATTTAATTCTCCCAATAAAATGCATACTATTGTTATCACCATTTTATAGACGAGGGAGCAGAAGCCAAGAAGACCTAAGTAAATTGCTCTATTTGTAAAGCTGGTAAGTGGGAGAGCTGGTCCTCAACCCAGGTTTGGCTCCAGAGGCAGACAACACATTTTCCTAGTACAACATAGGCATGCCGGGAGTTTCCAGGCCCAAACCACGTCCCATCTCCTCAGGTGGAATCAGAAGCCACCCACCTTAATATTCCGCTGCCATCTCATCTTCATTTGAGAGAATCACAAAGAAAAAGTGGTTCCATTCCATTTTGACCTTTTCTCTCTGCTTTCTTCTCAACTAACATGACACAAAGCTGAAAGATCTTTTGTTTAACTTTATTTATTAAGAAAATAGGCTGGCGTGAGCATAGCTGGGGTGAGATTCCTATTGCTCCGTGCAGGGAGTGGTTTGTCACACACAAACACAGTGTGACAGATTGGGTCCGCTGATAGAAACGGCCCGTGAGCAGCATACCACTTTGCCACTTATCTCCAAAGAAAAGCTGTCTCCATAAGGATGATGAAAACTTTGTCTGACAAATCAGCAAAGTACAAAATAGCAAAAGTTCAGTGAGACTGTCCATGAAAAAAATCCTTCCATTTTTCTATATTCCATTGAGAATTCACAAGGAATTAGACAGTTGGCTACATATAAACAAAAGGGGGGATAAACCAAGAATTAGTTATTTTAATAATAATAACAACTATGAGGCCAACCTTGGTGATCTAGTGGTTCAGATTCAGCACTCTCAGCACTGTGGCTTGGGTTCGTTTCTGGTCAGGGAACCACACTACCCATCTGTGGGTTGTCATACTGTGGCGGCTGCATGTTGCTGTGATGCTGAAAGCTACGCCACTGGTATTTCAAATACCAGCAGGGTCACCCATGGTGGACAGGTTTTAGCGGAGCCTCCAGACTAAGACAGACTAGGAAGAAGGACCTGGCCACCCACTTGTGAAAAAATTGGCCATGAAAACTTGTGAACAGCAGCAGAGCATTATCCCATACAGAGCCAGAAGGTGAGAGGATGGCGTGAAAAGACCAGGCAGGGTTTTGCTCTGCTGTACCCAGGGTCACTAGGAGTCAGAATCCACTGGATGGTGCTAACAACAACACCAACAACTATGAGGTCTATATTCTAGGAGAGTTGTAGGAATACAAAAAAGTATTTGAAAAAGTATTTTGAAAATTATAAGGTTTTTCGGTGATTTGGTCCACAAAAATTTAAGTGCATATTATATTCCTGGCACTGTTCTAAACACTGGGAATACAGAAACAAATAAAACAAATAAAAATACATACTATCAAAACAACAATAATAATAACAATAAATACTTACCATTGTGGAACCTATCCTCTTTGCGCAATTATTGAATATTATAGAAATATGAGTAATTTTTGTTTCCTTAGCTTTGCGGTTAACTCCTATTTAACTGTAAATATCTGACAATATGCTCCTTTAATTGGTTATCTGTCAAGTAAACCTTACCCATTCACCAGTTTCCTAAGAGCTCATTTTGGTAAGAGAAGGGGGAAATACAGAGGGGCATGGAACGTGAAGGCATAGGAGGCTGTGCCAGGTGAGGTTGTGGGGAGGGGGCAGGAAGGAGGAGAACGATGCCTCTCACAATTTTGCCTACCAAAAACACTGCAACACAGAAGTAATTTCACTATTATTCTAAGTAAACCACCTGCTACTGCTTTCAAAAAAGAAAAAAATCACATAACACATTTCAAAGTCAGAAACTGTGTAGGATCTGCATTTCTATTCCTTCCATTAGCATGGATAATCAAGAGTTTACTGTGTGTGTTCAATCAAAGCTAGCCCCAAGCGAGTCCTAAAATATAGCAATTACATGGTTTCCTCCCACTCCTGCCCTGCATAATGGATCCTGAAGGAGAAAGGGTGTTCAAACAGGCTGAAGCATAATTCTTAGTGCGTGGGTAAATCTGAAAAAAAAGTGAGGCACTTTAAAATAGGTAGGAGAAAGGAGCATGGGTGTGTCCTTCCCTGAAACACCAAGAATAGTCCCTTTTTTGGAGGAAAGAAGATGAGGCCAGAGTGACAAAATGAGATTTGATTGGTTGGTTACTCTTTACTTCCAAAAGAAGATTCCAGGGGATTGAGACCACAGGCCCCTCCAAAACAGTAGTTAGCCCAAAGAAGAGAAATGAGAGAGAGAGAGAGGCAGGCTCTAGGGGTTGTCAGATCTCTGTGATAAGGAATGGCACATTATGCCTGCGTTTTCAGAAGTGGCCCTCCTCTTATCCTAGTTTCAAAAGAAGCCCCCTCTATTCACCTTCTCATTAAAACAGCCTCTCCAGAAAAAATGCTGAGACCACACAAAGCAGGACATTCATCACTAGGGCAACCCGTGTGCTCACTGAAAGCTGGCCGGCACAAAGGGCTCGCCGAAGGCTTTGCAGGAAAGCTGGTTCCCTTCGCCTCAGACCATATTTCAGATTTAACATCGAACTCAAATAAGAATCAAATTCTATTTTTTGTTTTTTGTACTAGAAGTACTTACGAAAAGTAAAGTCATCCTTTTAATTTAATTTTACTTTTTAAAGTAGGCAACTTCTTGGGTAGTATTAAGCACCAGATATTTATTTACCAAGACACTGCCACCAGCTACATCCCATCCCATTTATACCATCTAAATTCTATGTGGCTAATTGTCTCCCCGGATGGCCTGGATAGTAAATCTGCAAGGACCATTCAGACATGTTCCTTCTCAGCTTTGCCCCTATGTGCTCCCCTCCCACATCTGCCTTCCACCCATCCTCCCTGTCAAAGACCACACACACACACACACACACACACACACACACACACACACACACACAGAGTCTCCTCAGGGCCCGCAGAAGCCTACCCATCTACAGCTCAAATATGATGTGTGAAATGACGCCAGAATCTGGTTACAGCACTATTCACACATATATAACGGAATTTACTGCAAGTCATTTTTGTCTCATATACATTTTTAAGGACTTCAAGATATTAAATTTACAAAAGAAAAAAAATCTCCACTCAGCGGAGGCAAGGGGCAGACTGTCTTATAACAAAACCATCACAATCTACCTTCCAGTTAGTGCGCTTACCTGATCAACCCTGCTTTATTCCTGGGCTTCCTTATAGATCTCTTTCTTTTCCTGGAGATAAAATAAAACCGCTACATTTGGCCAGAATAATAATATTGTATCTCAGCTTTATTTTAATTTGCTGTTGACAAAGCTTTTTCTCAGTCACTTTTCAGAAAAATAACACCTCCTGAGAAATCATCTTTAGCGTATCAGAATCTCCAGCAGAAGTTCCACTGTAGACACCTGGGGCAATTTTCTCAGCTACAGGACAGACTTCAGCTGGAGTGTGAAATTGGATCTTTTTTATTTTTTGTCTTTTTCATGTATTCTGAGGAGTGGGGGTGAATTGGTTTTGTATTCCCAGTTCACGTAAACCGTTCTGTTATTTTGTTTTAAATCTACACAAAGCACCTAAAAAAGAAACTTGAAAAGAAACCCAGCTGAAATACTAGCTCTTTCACATTTATCAACAAAGAATTAGAGAGATTAGGAAAATAACCAGATAGAGTTAATAATAACCAAAAAGGTATCAAGTTCTGAGTCAGATCCCAAGGATTCCAAGACATAAATTCTGCTCTTGTGATATTCATTCTAGGTGAAAACAAAGAGGAGAGAGTATTTATCCATCTGGAAAGAGAAATAAAGTATCTCAGAATAGGTAATACCTTGAGAGCTATTTGAGGTCCTCAACAACTTTTGAGAGTCTAAAAGGGGTCCTGAGATCAAAATGTTTGAAAGCTGCTGTTCTAGCACATTGAGTAGGAAGTGAAGAAAACAGAGACAGAGAGTAGAAACAATGCTTTCAGGAAGTTTGGCTAGGAAAAAGAAAGACATAGGATTACTGCTAGAAGGGAACTTTGGGATCAAGGGTTGTGTGTGCGTGTGTGTGTGTGTTAAAACAGACACTATTTAAATTTGAGCATGTTTACATACTATGGATGAGGGTCCATTAAAGGGAGAGATGCTATCTAGGTGGGGGCCAGGGTACAGTAGAGAGAATAAAATCCCTTAGAAGAAATACAGGGATTAGTCTCAGATTGGAGAAGGGACAGCTCAGTCCTTTTTACAGGAGAAAATTAGGACAGGATTGATTCTAATGTCGAGAAAATTTTAGTTTTTGTGGCAAGAAGTTGAGGAAGCTCTCATCTTATGGCTGCTATACATTCTGTGAGTTAGGAGGGAAGGTTATGTGCTGAGGAAGTGGAGAAAGGTTGAGAGCAGGGGAAGAGCAAGAGGTTAAAGAGATGGGAGAATATTTGAGTGCATTCTTATGGAGAATGTGAGGGACGTGACTATGGAATTCTGTTAGGATTTCCAGGAAGCATTGAAAATTCTGTTGATTAAAGTTGAACATCATAACTTATAGTGAACCAAATCACTAGATTAAAAGATTTTTTACTTTATTGTAAAATATAACATAAACACAAAAGTACATAAAACAGATATTTATAATTAAACAAATATTTCTAGAGTTTATCAATACCTTTATCCTCCTACCAGATAATTAAAAACTATAGAATGCTTTCACTGAATTTATTCACTCACCATATGTGGTTATCATCCTGTATTTTAAGCCTGTGTTTTAACTCCATAATACATTTTTTTTATATAGTAAGTGTTCATTTATACTTACCCATGTATTTATCACTTTCTTTACTCTCCATTTCTTCTTTCATTTTAGGCCTTTCATTTGCACTTACCCTCCTTTAGAATTTCCTTTAGCAATGGTATGTTGGTGCAAATACTAGCTATTTTTGCTTGTCTGAAAATGATCTTTTTTCACCTTTATTTTTTAAAGATTTTTCTCAGGGTATATAACTCTAACTTGGCAGGTATTTTCTTTCAGTGATTAGAAGATATCATTCCACTGACTCCTGGCTTTCATTGCTGATACTCGGAAGTTAGCAGTCAGTCTAACTGTTGCTCCATTAAAAGCATTCTGATATTTTTCTCTGGCTGCTTTGAATATTTTCTCTTTTTCTTTGGCGTTCTGCAGTTTCCTTGTAAAGCATCTAGGAATGCAGTTCATATATTTATCCTGCTTAAGATATGATTGCTTTTTGAATCTTTAGATTGGTGCATTTCATCAACTCTGCAAAATTCCCAGTCATCATTTCTTCCAATATTGTCTCTGCTTCTATTCTGTCTCTCCTCAACTTAAATGTACATTATACCTTCCTCTGTGACTTTTAAAATCTCCTTCTCTATATTTTTATCTCTTTATGATTTATTCTGTATATTTTCTTCTCACCTATATTTCCATTCATCTTCCCATTATTTCTGTGGATTATTTGCTGTTAAATCCAGTCATTGAGCTAAATTTAGGTTACCTTTTGTTTTTCATTTTAGAAGTTTTACTTGGCTCTTTTTCAAATGTTAGGTCAAATTTTAGAGTTCCTTGTGTTTGCCATTTATTTCCTTAAAGAGAGTAAGCATAAGCGTTTACAATCGGTCTCTAATGATTCCAATTTGTGAAGTCTTTATAGATCTGCTTCTTCTGTTATTCTTAATGTTTTCTCCTCATGATATTCTGTTGCCTTGCATAAGTGATTTTGTTTTGCACCATATACTTTTCACTTTCCCTGAAAAATATTTGTGGGGACTCCTTGAAGTGTAGCACTAAGTTACCTGTCTCCAAAGAAGATCTGAGTTTACCTCTGCTTGGAAACCAAGGGTACCACCAGTTTAGAACCACCTTAAAACAAATTTTTGGGTTGAAGTTTCCCTAGACCCCTCAGGATATGTGAACTCAGTCTGCAAATATATACAAAGTTTGGCCTTTGGCCACACCTTTTCAAAAAGTAATTTTTCTCCTTTCCTTTTTTCCCTCTTCTATGTGTAGCTCCAAGGCAACATTTCCTGCAGTTTCTTTCTGATTCACCCTTCCTTGAGAGCCTAGCCCTTTGTGATTATGGCTTAATGTGAGGAGAGTCTCTTATTAGATTCCCTTCCTGCCCTGGGCCCAGGCCTTAAATTATGATCCCTTACCCTATGAGGCCACCAAAACCAAAGTACAATTTTTCCAACATAGAAAATGCCTTCTAGGCCAAGGGAGTTCAGTGTTCGGCTTACTTTTTTGAGTTTTCAGTTTTCCTTAAATTTTGATCTGGTAATTCCTTAATATCTCTTTAAATTATTCAATGTTTTGAAAGAGATATTTTTATTATACCCAGTATTTTCAGCAGGAGAAATTTGTCCAAACAATCTGGTCAACCATCAACAAAGTGGAAATCATAATAATTCTTCAGGAATGCTCATCAGCCCAGGTATGGATGTACAGAAAATGGACATTTGTTTCATGCAGGTCTGGGGTCTTGCCAAGTAAGAATAGAAATAAGATGTGTTAAGTCACCAACAGTCGAAGTCTTGAATTATAAAATATGAGCTGAATGAGAAGAAAATAATAAAAGAAGTGTTTGAAACATGGAATGTAGATGATAAACAGAATAGAGGTCTCAATCAGCTCAAAGAATTGATACATTAGGAACAATTTAGTGAGTGACCTAAGCAGACAGGAAATTACAAAAAGTAAAATATCTAGGTACATGATTTCCAAAATAGAGAAGTTTATTGTGACTAGGAAAGTAGGCAGCTGAAGTACAGTGGTCGAGAAGGTTATTTTGAAGACAAAGAGGTCAAAAACCTGAGATTTCCAAGCCAGCCAAGATAAGGTCAGAACTAGAAATGGAACAAAAGACCACAAGACAGACCGGAAGTCTTCAGTGAGTGAATGGAAATGATCATTACAAGGGTAGATTTCAGGAACCAGGTGAAATAGAAGGTGGTATGCCAGATGTCATTTACCTCAAAATAGCAGAGGAAATTTCATGAAGGGGTAGGAGTAATCACCTGAAATAGCTTTAAGAAATAAGATGACACAGATTTTGCATCCATATCTGAGGAATGTCAGAAGTGAAAGAATTATGATAAGGCAGATTTGAAAAGCAACCAAACAGGACGTCTAGATCTGAAATCGTTCCCTCCTTTTATCATATCACTGTGGATCCCAACGAGAAGATAAGATTCACTTCCCTTTCTTCAAGAATCAATTCAAAAGCAAGAAGGGATTTCAGGAAATGGTAGGCAATTTGACATCAAAGAATCAGTTTTATCAATGGTTCAGGCAAGTACACAATGACCGCCAACATTTGGAGATCTCTAGTATAGCTAGTACAGATAACATGGCTTAGAGCAACTCTCTCTGGCAGCTTGGTATGCTATATACTCTGAACAACAAATAAAAATGCTCAAAGAATTTCCACAGAAAAGATCCAAGAAACCTGAGCTCACCATCAGAAACAATCGCAAAACTCACAGGTAAATAAGCACCTTGCAAGTCAATGAGGATAAAACAGTGGAATCAGACCTATAATAGCTTCATACACTAGAATTAGCAGAATAGAACTTAAAGTAAGTATGTCTGATATGTTTAAAGAAATAAAATAGATGTAATATATGAATAACATGTCCAGGCATATTTGAAAAAGAACCAAATAGGAGTTCTCAATCTGAAAAGAAAAAGATGATAATGAAATGAGAAACTCAATGATAGGTTTAACAGCTGATTAAACACAACTGAGGAATTAGTGAATCAGAGATTTGGAGAATTAACCAGAATACAATAAGGATATCCTAAGAGATAGAATATATCAAAGAGAGTTAAGATAAATGGAGAATAGAATGAGAGATTCTAACATGAATCTAATCAGAGTTTCAAGTGCAGAGAAGAGATGGGAGAGAGAATATTTAAAGAGTCTATGGCTAAGAATTGGTGAAAGAACAACAAATCTTAAGCGGAAAAAATTAGGAAAAATGTACACCTAAACTCATTTTAGCAACACTAGAGAACACCAAAGAGCAGCTTCCCTGCAAAGAACTACAGCAGAGTTAAGCAAGCTTTGTTTCTGTACAGGACCAAACAGTAAATATTTTAGACTTTACAGGCCTAACAGTCTCTTTTCCAACTATTCAATCCACCCTTTTAGTGAAAAACGTCCATGGACAACATATAAATTGGTTGTGTCCCAGTAAAACTTTATTTATAAAAATAGGCAGCAGGACAGATTTTGTTCATGAGTCGTAGGTTGCCAGACCCCAGAACTGCAGAATGATGCCCGATTTTTCAACAGCAATAATAGCATCCAAAGAAAAAGGCTTAGACTGAGGCCAGGTAGGTGTCTCCCACTCCCTCCCAAAGACCCTCATTGCCCAGCCAACCTAACACAGGTCAGCCTGAGAAACTGGAACTCAGAGAGCTCCTGCTTAGTCTGTCTTTCACTGAGCCTGGAAGTGCAAGGCAGGCCTGCCAATAAATGTGGCCCGAGGGGTATCACTTCACACCAATCAGAAAACTGCTCCCTACTTCTCCAGCAATATCCCCACAAACAAATCACCCAATATGACCAGCGTAAACAAAAGCTTTAACTAGGGAGTTCACAGGAGCTTACCTAGAATCTACTTTTAATCTCCTCCAGCCCTTACACTACCCCCATTTCCAGGCCAAATTGAGCAAGGCTCATGGACACATAGGCATTGGCCCATCACATTCACAGTAGTTACCAATACTATATCCAAGAAGCTAAATAACAGACCAGTTTTTGGAAGAAGGATTATGGCCACAGATTCTGTGAATATCCCCAGACAGCAATGCCAAAATGGCAAATATAACTCTAGAAGTGCAACCATGGATGACCAAGTGGGAAAAATAATGTTTCTGAGGATATCTTCTCACATCAATGCTCAAAAACAGGGCCAAGAGAGAACAGCAAGAACCTCAACCAAAAATGAATCAGGCTGCAGACAGCAAAACAAAAAGCAGTGTTGCAAACACCAACACACCCTGAT
This sequence comes from Equus asinus, assembly GCF_041296235.1. Taxonomy (NCBI): domain Eukaryota; kingdom Metazoa; phylum Chordata; class Mammalia; order Perissodactyla; family Equidae; genus Equus; species Equus asinus. Next base: position 69,999,499 of record NC_091798.1, read on the forward strand.
GAGCATGCTCCGGCAGAGTTCCCAGAAGTTTAGGTTAGCATTAATCATTGCTCCTAATTGCTGTCAGTTAACTCTCCTGAGCCCCCTCCAGGCCAAGCTATCATCCCGTGAAACATGTTGTCTTCCCTTATAATGCATTTTCAGTCTTGCCAGTAACAGAATCTGTGGCTTTGGTGTTCTTTTACAGAAACACTGATCGAATTACCCTAAGACCTTTTTGTGTGTACTGGGTTACTGGGCAGAATTCCAGAAACAAACGCTTACATTATCCTCAAATAGAATACCTAACTTTCCAAGATGGCTCAGAAGTAAATGTTTCTCAGTCATTTCAGGCTTGGCCATTGATAAAGGCATACTGTTCTTGACACCCCGCTCTCTGGACACTAGGTTACACATGTAATCTCATAACCTCTAAAACGGTTCCAGTAAAGGCCCTTTATTGCCATAGCATCCTGTGCTCTCTGCCGGAAATGCAAACAGGCCAAATTTCTCTTAGCCTAGTCCCTGCGCATTTACAGGCTCGTTTCCCAGCCTTGTAAATCTCACTGTGATTTCCATTCCATTCAATCCATTCACTTAAGAAATTGCTGCCTATTCTGTTGTTTAAGTGCTCAGGGAAAAACACACACATCCTTTTTCCTCCTAGTATGTTTCTGTATTTTGCAATATTTTGGAAGTTCTTTCTAATGGACTCTAGAAAACCTATCATTTGGAATGGGAATAAGAGTAAAGACTATGATGTTATATAGTTCATTCTCCTACTTTGACAGTTGGGGAAACCTACAGTTTAAATGACTTCTCCAAGACCAACAAATGTCAGAATCAAGTGCAGTATTCATTCTAGAGGTTTTCCTACCATATTACTCATATCCTAATATTTGAACTTTTTTAAATGCCCCATGACACCAAGATTCTTAACTTTTCCTTTTCCTGCAAACCCTTCTGATTATATGCTTTGCCTGAGTCTTTACAAGAAAAAAAAATTATCTCTTTTTAAAAAATGTATAGGACTGACAATTAAATATTGTCAGAGGCAGACAATTAAATATTCATCATGTCAATGTGACTTCCATTTGACCTTGAAATGCCAGTGTGACTTAATGTGAAGATATCAAGATGATAGCACAGCAGACGCTGCCAAATGAAAATTTTGCTGCAATGAGCTTTTTATGAAATATTGAGGCTAAGCAGAGAACCAGTTCCTCTGACAAAAATACTCTCAATCACTCCCCTCACTAAATCACAGTGTGGAGGCTGCAGACACTCTGAGCTTTCCATTGCCAGCAATGACACCCTGAATGCGCTTAGCTGGGAAACATCCAAGATCAGAGAGATGACCTTTTTATTGCAGATTGTGAGATCATCTTCATTCCCATAGGTTTGCATTCAAAACAAAGGTTTTGTCTTTGTGGGGTTTTTTAATTACATGGTATTCAAGCACCTCATTTGTATGAAGGTAAAAAATAGCTCCCACTGAGCAGGAAAGGAAATGGTGGGCTTTCTTTCTGCAGCAGCGTGAGCGGCAGTCACATCTGGAAGCACATTGCATTCTCTCTCTTCTATCGCAGTCCTGTTCGGACCCCATCCTCCCCTCAGGTGGAAAACTTAACCTCACACACTTGTACAAGAACACAGTTTATGACTCAGTTGAAGCCTTTGACCCACCTCTCAGTGAGGTGAACCACCGTTTAGAGGAAGGAAAGGAAGTCATAACTGCAGATGCTGCAAGTGGGACAAGCAGGATGTGCTATGCATAGGATATGATGGTAAAGACAACCTGAGGTGCTTTCAGCTCTTGCTGTGTCACCTGGCTGGGGCACTCTCTATGAGATGAAATTTACTGATCACCCAGGAGGGGCTTAGATCTCATTCACTGTTCTGCTGAGAGACTCAAGGGTAAGCAGCTTTCCACAGAGACAGGTTTAGGAAATAAGTGGTATGTTGCATGGCTCTGTGGATGCAGAAAGGGAAAGGCTTCTCCATTCAGTGTCGTGGAGCAGTGGCCAGGTGGAATGAGGCATACAGTCCAGCTATAGCTCAAGAACACTCCCTGATGACACCATGGTAACCCTTAGTTTCACTGAGTGCAATGGCCCCACTGTTCTATTCCTGGCACAATGCTCGGTGCTGGCCAGGATTCATTCCTCCCTATTCAGCTCAAGTTGAAGTCACATAATAAAATGCACAGTGACAAGATTTCCTGAGGCTTTCAGGTGCATTCAGCCTGGCAGGCTGCAGGTTGCTACATTTCTAGGTCCAATGGTTAAATGAAGGCACCCATTGCTTCCAGACTCCAGTCGGAATTCAAACAGATGCTGTCTAGAATTAGTTATTCAGGAGGCAGTTAAGGATCCTTTGAGTCATTTATACAACAAAATACTTTTAGAGTACCAACTATGTCCCAGGCATTCTGCTCGGCCCTGGTTGATACAAATATTAATACGACATAGCCTGGAGGAGTTCATAGATAAGAGAGGGAGAGAGAGAAGTACACATGTAATGCAATATGGTGAGTGCAAGATTAGAGATAAGTGCCAGGTCCTCGGAGGAAGAGTATCTACCCCAGTCTGAAATGGATGGGAAGACTTTCTTAAGAAAGTTTGGCCAAAAAACGAGGGGAGGCCCAGGGTCCCGCACCCACCAGCAGGGAAGGCCTCCACTCCCCATTAGATGGGAGGCTCCGCTCAGAAGCCAGAACAAAGAGAAGCTCCTGGCGGGCCCAGCATGACACCAGACCGCAAGCTGCCACTGAGCTCACGGTCTCCAGCGCACAGCTCGGTGCAGGGGGCGCTTGGACTTCCTGTAGACATGCTTGGGGACACGGTTGGAGCTCCAGCGCCTGGCTCTGTGGTGCGGGGAAGGCTCCAGGGTCCCGCATCTCCCCAGCAGGGAAAGCCTCTGCTCGCCATTAGCAGGGAGGCCACGCCCAGAATCCAGGTAAAAGGGAAGCTCCCAGTGGGCGGATACCCCGGGGCAGCTCCAGACCGCAAGCTGCCACTGGGATCACAGTCTCTGGCATATGGCTCAGTGCAGGGGGTCCCCGGAATTCCTGTAGAGGTGCTTGGGGACACGGTTGGAGCTCCAGCCCCTGGCTCTGTGGCGCGAGGAAGGCTCCGGGGTCCCGTATCTCCCCAGCAGGGAAAGCCTCTGCTGGCCATTAGCAGGGAGGCCACGCCCAGAATCCAGGACAAAGGGAGGCTCCCAGTGGGCGGATCCCCTGGGCAGCTCCAGACCGCAAGCTGCCGCTGGGCTCATGGTCTCCTGCACACGGATTGGTGCAGGGGGTGCCTGGACTTCCTGTGGACGCGCTTGGGGACTGGGTGGCACTCCAACACCCAGCTCTGTGGCCCGGGGGGTCGCTCCAGGGTCCCGCATCCCCCCAGCAGGGAGGGCCTCTGCTCGCCATTGGCAGGGAGGCCCTGCCCAGCATTCGGAACACCAGGAAGCTCCCTAGAGCAGAATTCCCCACAAGGCAGCAGCTTACAAGCCACCACCAGGCCCACGGACACTGGCCGTGTCCCAGACAAGGCAAGGGGCTCCCAGAGATCCCATGAGAGTGAAGCGGGGCAGAGTAGAGCTCCGGTGAAACGGCTACGTAGCCCAGGGTGCATCTCCAGGTTCTTACAGCAGCCTCAGCGAAAGCCTCTGCACAGCACTAGTGGAGAGGTCCCGACTGGCAATCGCAAGGTGGGAAGGCCCTGGGGCAAAAGCAGCACAGGTGAGCTAATGACAGACTGCAGAAGATACCCATAACTCTGCTGGGACCTATAGCGGACAAGTGTGATCTGGTGGGCTCTGTTAGGGACAAATCGGAGATTTTAGGTGATCCTGCTCCTGGCTGATGGGAAAGCCCACAACACTGCTGCAGACCACAAGGAGGGAGCGCATCTAGGTGGGCTGCAACAGTAGGCACCAGCAGCCTGAGGCCCCCTTGCAATTGCCCCCACAACTGATGAAGGACCCCACAGGACCACTGTGACTACGAGGAGGGGTCCAGGCCCAGTCAGTAACAGCTGACAGGGTTCCTGGTTGGGGCAGTCTAAACAGCTGCCCCCCCACACACACCAGACGCAACAAGTGGAAGCAGCGACTAAACTTTATCTCTATGAGGAGACACAAATCCATGCCATTAAGCAGTATGAAAAAATATATTAAATATCCAGAAGAGAAGGAAAATGATAAGCACCCAGAAAACAATCCCAAAGACAATGAAACCTATAACCTAAATGACAATGATTTCAAAACTGCCATTATGAAAAAACTCAATGACCTAAAAGAGAATTCAGATAGACAACTCAATGAGTTCAGGAGCTATGTCACAAAAGAGCTTGACACTATAAAGAAGAACCAATTAGAAATACTGGAGATGAAGAACACAATGGAGGAGATTAAGAAAAATCTGGACTCTCTGAACAGTAGGGTCGATAATATGGAGGACAGAATTAGCAATTTGGAGGATAGGAATATAGAAATGCTGCAGGCAGAGGAGGAGAGAGAATTAAGACTAAAAAGAAATGAAGAAACTCTCTGAGAATTATCCGACTCAATTAGGAGATGCAACATAAGGATTATAGGTATACCAGAGGGAGAAGAGAAGGAGAAGGGGGAAGAAGGCCTGTTCAAAGAAATAATAGCTGAGAACTTTCCAAACTTGGGAAGAGAGATGGAACTTCACGTCACAGAAGCCAATAGATCTCCAAACTTTATTAACACAAGAAGACCAACCCCAAGACATATAGTAGTGAAACTAGCAAAAGTCAACTACAAAGAGAAAATACTAAGGGCAGCCAGGCAGAATAAAATAACTTACAAAGGAAACCCCATAAGGCTATCAGCAGATTTCTCAGCAGAGACCTTACAGGCTAGAAGAGATTGGAATGAAATATTCAAAACTCTGAAGGACAAAAACCTGCAGCCAAGAATACTCTACCCAGCAAAAATACACTTCAAATACGATGGAGAAATAAAAACTTTCCCAGATAAACAAAAGTTAAGGGAGTTCATCACCACAAAACCTCCTCTTCAAGAATTGCTCAGGAAGAAACTCATTCCTGAAAAATCAAAAAAAGGAGAGGGGTTACAAAATCCAGAACAAAGGAGATAAGCAGAAGGACAATAACACAAAGTAACAGCTCTCCATCAGGACAAAATGCAAAAGAAACGGAAAACAAGTGATAAAATTGCAACAGTAGGCCCCCACATTTCAATAATCACACTAAACGTGAATGGATTGAACTCTCCAATCAAAAGGCACAGAGTGGCAGGATGGATCAAAGAACAAGAACCAACAATATGCTGCCTCCAGGAAACACACCTCAGCCCCAAAGACAAACACAGACTCAGAGTGAAGGGATGGAAGACAGTACTCCAAGCCAATAATGAACAAAAGAAAGCAGGTGTTGCCATACTTATATCAGACAAAGTAGACTTCAAAGCAAAACAGATAAAGAAAGACAAAGAGGGGCAGTATATAATGATAAAATGGACGCTCCACCAAGATGACATAACAGTTATAAATATATACGCACCTAACACAGGAGCACCAAAATTCGTAAAGGAACTATTGACAAAACTAAAAGGAGACATCAACAGCAATACAATAATAGTAGGGGACCTCAACACCCCATTAACACCAATGGACAGATCATCCAGACAGAAAATCAACAAGGAAATTATAGAATTAAATGAAAAATTAGATCAGATGGACCTAATAGATATATATAGGACACTTCATCCAAAAACAGCAGGTTACACATTCTTCTCAAGCACGCATGGAACATTCTCAAGGATAGACCATATCTTGGGAAACAAAGCAAGCATCAATAAGTTCAAGAGGGTTGAAATAATATCAAGCATCTTTTCTGATCACAGTGCTGTGAAACTAGAAATCAACTACAAGAATAAAGCTGGGAAAGGGGCAAAAATGTGGAGGCTAAACAACATGCTACTGAACAAACAATGGATTATTGAAGAAATTAAAGAAGAAATCAAATATTATTGGGAGACAAATGAAAATGAAAACACACCATACCAAATTATTTGGGATGCAGCAAAGGCAGTCCTAAGAGGGAAATTCATTGCAATACAGGCTCACCTCAATAAGCAAGAAAAATCTTACATAAACAATGTCAAACAACACCTAACGGAATTAGAAAAAGAAGAACAAACAAAGCCCAAAGTCAGTAGAAGGAGGGAAATAATAAGAATTAGAGCAGACATAAATGATATTGAAACAAAAAAGACAGTAGAAAGGATCAATGAAACAAAGAGTTGGTTCTTCGAAAAAATTAACCAAATTGACAAACCCTTAGCCAGACTCACTAAAAAAAAGAGAGAAGTCTCAAATAAATAAAATTAGAAATGAGAGAGGAGAAATCACAACAGATACCAAAGAAATACAAAGGATCATAAGAGAATACCATGAAAAACTATACACCAGCAAATTGAACAACCTAGAAGAAATGGATAAATTCCTAGCCTCATACAACCTCCCCAAACTGAATCAGGAAGAAATAGAGAATCTAAATAGACCAATCAAAAGTAAAGAAATAGAAACAGTAATCAAAAACCTCCCCAAAAATAAGAGTCCAGGACCAGACAGCTTCTCTGGAGAATTCTACCAAACATTCAAAGAAGATTTAATACCTATCCTTCTCAAACTGTTCCAGAAAATAGAGGAAGATGGAGCACTCCCTAATACATTCTATGAAGCCAACATCACCCTGATCCCCAAACCTGACAAGGACAACACAAAGAACTACAGGCCAATATCACTGATGAACATAGATGCAAAAATCCTCAACAGAATTTTGGCAAACCGAATACAGCAACATATCAAAAAGATTATACACCATGATCAAGTGGGATTTATACCAGGGACACAGGGATGGTTCAACATCCGCAAGTCAATCAACGTGATTTACTACATTAACAACATGAGAAACAAAAACCACATGATCATCTCAATAGATGCAGAGAAAGCATTTGACAAGATCCAACATCCATTTATGATAAAAACCCTCAATAAAACAGGTATAGAAGGAAAGTACCTCAACATAATAAAGGCCTATATGACAAACCCACAGCCAACATCATACTCAACGGACAAAAACTGAAACCCATCCCTCTCAGAACAGGAACAAGACAAGGGTGCCCACTTTCACCACTCTTATTCAACATAGTACTGGAGGTGTTGGCCAGAGCTATTTGGCAGGAAAAAGAAATAAAAGGAATCCAAATAGGCAACGAAGAAGTAAAACTCTCACTGTTTGCAGACGACATGATCTTATATATAGAAAACCCCAAAGAATCCATAGAAAAACTATTAGAAACAATCAACAACTACAGCAAAGTTGCAGGGTATAAAATCAACATACATAAATCAGTAGCATTTCTATATGCTAACAATGAACTAACAAAAAGATCTCAAGAACTCGATCCCATTCACGATAGCAACAAAAAGAATCAAATACCTTGGGATAAATTTAACCAAGGAAGTGAAAGATCTATACAACGAAAACTACAAGACCTTCTTGAAAGAAATCGACGATGACATAAAGAGATGGAAAGACATTCCATGCACATGGATTGGAAGAATAAACATAGTTAAAATGTCCATACTACCTAAGTAATCTACAGATTCAACGCTATCCAAATCAGAATTCCAATGTCATTCTTTACAGAAATTGAACAAAGAATCCAAAAATTCATATGGGGCAACAAAAGACCCCGAATTGCTAAAGCAATCCTGAGAAAGAAGAACAAAGCTGGAGGCATCACAATCCCTGACTTCAAAACATACTACAAAGCCACAGTAATCAAAACAGCATGGTACTGGTACAAAAACAGATGCACAGATCAATGGAACAGAATTGAAAGCCCAGAAATAAAACCACACATCTATGGACAGCTAATCTTTGACAAAGGAGCTGAGGGCCTACAATGGAGGAAAGAAAGTCTCTTCAACAAATGGTGCTGGGAAAACTGGACAGCCACATGTAAAAGAATGAAAATCAACCATTCTTTTTCACCATTTACTAAAATAAACTCAAAATGGATCAAAGACCTAAAGATTAGGCCTGAAACAATAAGTCTTCTAGAAGAGAACATTGGCAGCACACTCTTTGACATCAGCTTCAAAAGAATCTTTTCAGACACCATAATCCCTCACATGAGGGAAACAATAGAAAGAATAAACAAATGGGACTTCATCAGGCTAAAGATCTTCTTCAAGGCAAGGGAAAACAGGATTGAAATGAAAAAACAGCCCACTAATTGGGAAAAAATATTTACAAGTTATTTATCTGACAAACGGTTAATCTCCATAATATACAAAGAACTCACATGACTCAACAATAAAAAATCACACAACCCAATTACAAAATGGACAGGGGACATGAACAGACATTTCTCCAAAGAAGATATACAGATGGCCAATAGACACACGAAAAGATGCTCATCATCACTAATCATCAGGGAAATGCAAATCAAAACTACACTAAGATATCACCTTACACCTGTTAGAATGGCAAAAATATCCAAAACCAAGAGAGACAAATGTTGGAGAGGCTGTGGAGAAAAGGGAACCCTCATACACTGTTGGTGGGCATGCAAACTGGTGCAGCCACTATGGAAAACAGTATGGAGATTCCTCAAAAAGTTAAGAATAGAAATACCTTATGACCCAGCCATCCCACTACTGCGTATATATCCTAAGAACCTGAAATCAGCAATTCCAGAAGTTCCATGCACCACTATCTTCATTGCAGCATTATTCACAATAGCCCAAGTCATGAAACCAACCTAAGTGCCCAGCAGCTGATGATTGGATAAAGAAGTTGTGGTGTATATATATATACAATGGAATACTACTCAGCCGTAAAAAAGGACAAAGTCGTCCCATTCACAACAACATGGATAGACCTTGAGAGTATTATGTTGAGTGAAATAAGCCAGACAGAGAAAGACGAACTCTGTATGACTCCACTCATAGGTGGTAGTTAACATATGGACAAAGAGAACTGATCGGTGGTTGCCAGGGGAAAGAGGGGTGGGGGGAGGGCACTAGGGGTGAAGTGGTGTACCTACAACATGACTAATAATAATGTACAACTGTAATTTCACAAGGATGTTAACTTTTATAACCTTAATAAAAAAAAAAAAAACACGAGGGGAGGGGGATTAAAGGATGGGCATTCCAGGCAAAAATAAAAATGTAAGCAAAGGAAAAGGAGCATGAAGCCGAATGCTGTGTGCACATAGTCTACCATCACCAGGATGAAGAATGTATGTGGATGACAGACAGGGCAACCAGCCGGCGGCTAGGAAGCCAGGAAGCGGCCGGGTCAAGGAGAAATTTATGCCCTCTACAGGCACTGGGGAGCCACTGAAGGCTTTGAGCAGGGGAGGGACATAGTCAATTTGCACTCTGGCAACAGTATGGAGGAGAGGGCTCAAGGAGTGAGACTAAAGAGAGAGAGAAGAGTTAGGAACTTGTTTCAAAGCTGAGACAAGTAATGACGAGGGCCTGTCTCTTAAGCCCACACATAGTTGACCACCGAGTCTGGAAACCACAGGCATCTCCACTGTGCACAGTGCACAGTCAGGGGAGAAAATGTTGAGAAATTCCACCCACACCCCCACTCCCTGCCTGTCTCTTCCTCAGTTGCCTTGGCATGCTTCTGACCCCATTTCATGAACGCCCAGACCAACCTGCACCTGGCTATGCCCTGGCTTGCTTCTCTGGCCTGGGGTGGTTCTGCCACATCCATGTCCGTCGTTCATTCTCTCTGTCTCTGCTAACTTCTGAGGAGTGACTCTCATCTGTTTTACGGTTGTTGTCATTTCTGCCCGCTTTCTAAATAAACCTACAGAGTTGGCCCCTCTTCACCAGCTCGGTACTGCGGCTGCTCAAATTCAATGCAATATAATGCTTGATAGGATAAAGAGTAAATTGCAAGTCCATTATGGAGGGAAGTGCACCGTTTCCTTCCTCCTAGTAAGACAACACCATGCATTTCAGCCCCACAAGGAGAGTATCTCCAGTGACAAAAGAGTCCTTCCAAGACAGGGAATCATCCTCTCTTCACACCCCAAGGGGTACTGTCATTCAAACTTCTCAAACAGCAAACACTACTCCATCTTCAGTCACACCCATCCTGCTGGGCGGAGCCTGTGCCAAGGCTCTCAGCTCCTCACCTGGACATTGCTGAGGAGAAGGTCTCCCTGGGCAGCAGACTCTCCCTTGCTAGGTGACAGCCACTGTCACGCTGCCAGCATCCCTACTTCCCCTGGTGATGATAGAAACCTCTCCTCTCGTTTTCTGCTTTTATTAAAATAGCAAAGAGAAAGAACATGCGTCTGGGCACATTCTTGTACACTTTCAGTTCTCTTCTCACTTCTCAACTTTATTTATTTATATTTTTAGGTTGGCCCTGAGCTAACATATGCTGTCAGTCTTCTTTTTTTTTCTTCTTGTTTTCCCTAAAGCCCCCCAGTACATAGTTGTATATTCTAGCTATAGGTCCTTCTGCCTCTGCTATACGGGATGCCTCCTCAGCATGGCCTGAAAAGCAGTGCCATGTCCACGACCAGGATCTGAACCAGCAAAACTCTGGGCTACTCAAGAAAAGTGTATGAACTTAACCACTCAGCCATGGGGCCAGCCCCTCAACTTTAAAGAGAGCTCAGAAAACAAGGATCTGTACCTGCCTCCTTCCCATTCCTTACCATGGAAACTGAGCATTGCTTTCTGGACGCCGGCATGAGGAAGCAGTGGCTCAGACAGGCAACCTGTGCTTTCCCTCATTTGTCACTGTGTCATACAATATTTTAACTGCTGCTTGACTTCTGTTTCCTCCGCTATACTATAAACTCCTTGAAGAAACTGTGACTCTTTCTACATTGTCCTCAGTCTTAGCAGTGTCTGGGGGTCTGTAGTTGTCCAATTTTTGTTGGCTGAATAATTGCACAGTGGCTACCTCCAATCACATGAGTAAATGACCATTGAGTTAGGCCTATGACATGCCCCAAGCATTCTGAGGGCTGTCCCTCTGGGATAATCATGACCTAAGCTGCATTTGCATGAAGGATGCTCTGGCTTTGAGGTCAATGTTTTTCTTTTCAGGAGAGTTGTGATCCTAGGCAGGTGTCCCTGAATAGCAGGTGTTTTTAAAAAAACTAATCAAAATGACAGAAAATTATGCACAGCTGCTGGAAAGTAGGAAGAAGGAAACATGTGTACCCTCTAATAAGAAGTCACTGTGCACGCTGGAGAGGTGGCATCCATGGTGATTTTAAGTGACAAGATTTGGACTGACGCTAGACAAAATTGCAAAAGGTAGTTTGCTCTCATGCCCTCTCTTCTCCCTACTGGCCTAGTTTCTCATCATGGTTCCTGCCATGGAGCTCATAACATTGGAAAACGATCATAGCAATATGGAACTTGTAGGGAGGGCAGGAACGTCAGGTCATATCAGGCCTGGTATGAGGCCAAGCATCTGGATCTGTAACTAGGGGGACCATCCTAGCTGTACCCAGATAGACCCCATGGTGTTCAAGGTGCACAGTTAACTTCAGGCATGATTTAGACAACAAATGGCATCAATTCAAATCTAGCATAGGGGAGATTGACTTCTGGTATGGCAGAGTGAGGAGCTCTGCTGACCCACCCCCCAGTGAAATGGGTGAAATTATTTCTTAAAAAACAACCAACCATGAGCCAGCCCCATGGCAGAGTAGTTAAGTTTGCCCACTCCACTTCAGCGAACTAGGGTTTCGCTGGTTCAGATGCTGGGTGTGGACATGGCACCACTCATCAAGCCATGCTGAGGCAGCGTCCCACATAGCAGAGCCAGAAGGACCTACAGTTAGAATACACAACTATGTACTACTGGGGGGCTTTGGGGAAAAGAAGGAAAAAAAAGAAGAAGATTGGCAACAGATGTTAGCTGAGGTGCCAATCTTTTAAAAAAACAACCAAACATTCAAAGCCTTTGGAAATAGTCTTAGGAGCAAACAGAAAATGAAACATCTATTCAAGAAAATTTGGTAAGAAAGGTGAGAATCTGTGGAATTGGAACCAAGACCTCTCCCTACCTCCTTATTCTCAGCTCAGCAAGGCAGAGATTCTAGTCCAGATGGCTGATGGCTAGAGCATAGTGCTCCCTCTTCCCCCAGCTCCCAACTAGAGGGCTTCCTTCCTGGAAGAGCAGGACTTCAGCATTTCTCCTCCTGCCCCAGCTACCTGTTGCTGAGGCTAAGTCTCAGCTGAGGGCCATTGGGAAATGGAGGCTCCCTTCTTCTGCCCAGCCCCTACTTGTGGAATGGAGGCTCTACCATGGGCACAGCAGGCCAAGAATGAGGGGGCCCTGGGTGCCCTTGCCCTGGCTCATGAGGCACTGGTTCCACACCAGAAGAGGCAAGCCAAGAGGACCTCAGACTGCTGCTTCCACCCTCCACTGAGCACTGAGCTCCTAGAACGGGACCGTCATATAGAAAGAAGCTTGCAATCACCCTACCCCAAGCTCTGGAGCCCTGCTTCAGAGATTTTTCCTGGAAGGAGAAGCAGGCTGTAAAACAGATAGCTACTAATCTCTTCCCAAAGGAATTGACTTATTTGCAATGAAGCATGAAGAAATTCAAATCTAAGGCTGTATCAAGAACAGTGAAGGTTAGTAGCCAGTCACTAAAAAATAAACAAGTATAAAAAAGAAACAAAATATAAAAATAACAAGCCTTGGGGTAGGAGCAGTACCCAAAGTTGCAACAATACATTATCTAAAATTTCAGGTTTCCCATCCCCTAAAAAACTACGAGGCACACAAAGAAATATGAAAGTATGACTCATACACAGGGGCAAAAAAGGGCAACACATACTGCCTGTGGGAGCAACTAGATGATGGACTTTACAGGAAAAATCCTCAAAATAGTCCTTATAAATATATTCACTGAACTAAAGGGAAATATGGTTAAAGAAGTAAAGGAAGTTTACACCAAATAGAGAATATCAATAAAAAGATATTTTTTTCTCTTTAAAAAAAAAAGGACACATGATTTATATTAGCTTTTTTTTTTTTTTTTTTTGAGGAAATTAGCCCTGAGCTAACTACTGCCAATCCTCCTCTTGTTGCTGAGGAAGACTGGCCCTGAGCTAACATCCATGACCATCTTCCTCTATATGTGGGACACCTACCACAGCATGGCTTGCCAAGTGGTCCCATGTCCGCACCCAGGATCCGAACCCGCGAACCCCGGGCCACTGAGAAGCGGAATGTGCGAACTTAACCACTGCACCACCGGGCCGGCCCCAAAAGATACAATTTTTTTAAAGAACCAAATGGAAATTCTGGAATTGAAAAGTGTAATAACTGAAGTGAAAAATTCACTAGAGGGGCTCAACAATAGATTTCAACTGGCAGAAGAAAGAACTGATGAATTTCAAGATCAATAGAGAGTATGAAAGTCAAAGAACAGAGAGAAACACAACTAGAAGGACCCACAACTAAAAATATACAACTATGTACCAGGGGACTTATGGGGATAAAAAGGAAAAAAGTAAATAAAATCTTTAAAAAAAAAAAAAGAGAAAAAGAATGAAGAAAAATGAACACAGCTTCAGAGATGTGGCACACCATCAAAAGTACCAATATATGAATAATGGGAATATCAGAAGAAGAAGAGAGAGAAAGGAGTAGAAAAAATATTAAAAAGAAAAATGGTTGAAAACTTCCCAAATTTATTGAAAAACAATAACCTACACATCCAGGAAGCTCAGTGAACTTCAAGTAGGATAAATGCAAAGATCCCATAAACAGACGCAAGAAACAATGTAAGCCTTTGTAAGTGCTCAAAGAAAAAACCTTGTCAACCAAGAACCCTATATCCAGCAAAGCCATTTTTCAAAGATGAAGGCAAAATAAAGACCTTCCCAGATATACAAAAGCTGAGAGAATTTATTGCTGGCAGACTCACAATCACTTGGGCTATTGGGCATCATCCTTAAGGAATTTTGCCAAAAGCATTACCACCAAGTCCAGAGGTCTGGGGAAATGAACAAAAATGCAGACCTGGGGCAATATGGAATAGGCAGGAAGAAATAGGACACACACATGCACACACTCATTAGACTTGCTGGCTTAGAGGATGGACAGAGTGCTCGCTTAGTCTTATCCCTGTCATTTGATCAGAACAGTCCTAAAACAGAATATAACAAAGAGGAACTCAGAGACAGATTCAAACTGAAGTTCTCATACTTTAGCATGAATCAGAATCCCTTGGAGGGCCTTTTCAACCACAGATTGCTGGCCCCACCCCTAGAGTTTCTAATTCAGTAGGTCTGGAGTGGGGCCCAAGAATTTTCATCTCTCACAAGTTCCCGGGTGATATTGACACGGCCAATCCAAGCACTACAATTTGTAAACCAGTGGCTGCCCTAATCTGTGCAGCTCATCAATAGACAAATGAAACTAAAGCTGGCAGAGAATGTAGGTCATAGCCTAAAATACAAGAACCTGCTTCCAGATGAATGGGTGCGGTGAGCACAAAAGGAGAATAAGCAGCTGGTATGGTGAACATCTAGTATTTTGGGTTTTGCTACCCCAAATCAATTCACTCTTCTTCTGGTAGCTGTACCCCAATTTTCCTCTGGGAAACACTTCCCTCTCCTCACTTTTAGTCCATATGCTTTGGAAGGACTTCATAACCTATCTCTCCCTCAAGGAAAGGGATGGGACTCAGGCCTAACCAATTAGGGCTTCACATGATTGGCTCCGGTGACTTGTTCAGAGATGGGTAATCAAAGCTAATCAAAGGTAATAAGATCTGAGGAGATTTTTTCTTAGACACCTGAGAGGGGAGGAAGAATGAGAGAGATACTCTTTCTGCTAGATTTGGATGTGGAAGCCTTCGGTCTGGAGCTGCCACATTGCCACCATGTGGAGCCTAAAATTGAAGCCAGCTTTGAGATGAGTCAAGAGTCAGAGAACAAACAGACCCTAGTGCTGTCATTTGAGCCCTGGATCAAACACATCTGAAACTTGTATTGCCCTGTGAACCAATTGAATCCCCTTTTTGTTTGAGCCAGTTGGGTTGGATTTCGTCATTTGCAATTTAAACAAACAAAGAGGGGAGGCTATTATGACAATTTAGTAGCCAACTTAATAGACAAAGCAGAACAAGCTATATGGCATATTATAGGTGACAATGGCCATTTCTGGAGCTTGAGTCTGTGCAGTCATGAAAGGAGACATTCTACACACTAACAGGGCAGAGGTTTCTGAAAGGCACTAGACCAAGATTGTCAGGACCTAGTTATTACATAGTGTGACCCCATAAGTACAGAGACAGAAGTCCAGGTGAGAGGACTCAGCCAAATCTGATGTCCAGAATGTGGGAGGCAAATAAGAGGGCAAGGACTTGGAATCATCAAAGGACCCCAGGGGTAGCCTAGGAGGAGCCTGGGGCCCAGATCAGATGACATCAAGATGAATCACAGATCAACTCACACATCTGCCCTCTCTGTCTTCCCCCGTTGCTAACTCTGACCCCATGTCTTACCATCCTCCCCTTGCTCCTTTCCAGACATAGCAGCTTCCTCACTTGTCTCCAGATTCGTCAAGCACGCTCCCACTTTGGGACTGCTGCACTTATTTTCTGTGCCTAGGACGCTCTTGCGCCAGATATGTGCACCTCCTTGAGGTTCCTCTCCTTGAGGCCTCTGCTCAAATGTCAGCTTATTAAATTGGTCTTTCTGAATCAGTATATGAAACAACAAGCCCCCACCACCAACCCGGCTCATCCTAACCCGCTTTCCCGCATTCTCTTTCTCCATATGCTTGTTACTATCTGACATACTATATATGTATATTTGTTTATTTGTTAATCAACTGTCCTTAATAGAATGTGTGCTCTATGAGGGCTTGGAATTTTCTGCTGCTATATCTCCAATGCCTTGCTAGACCATATTGTGTGCCCAATAAAATATTGTTGAATGAATGAAGGAATGAACCAGGGTTCAGCAGCCACAATGGGGCCACTGAATCCTAAGTGTCTGTGTGAGCATCCCTATTGGGATTACCATTTAATAAGACTGAAACTGATGCTTGCATCCATTAGAGTACCGCACTCTGCCCCCTGCCTACCCATCCCGTTGCACCCTAGGGGCATGGCTTTCAGCTGACTGCCATTGAACTCTTCCTAAAATAATTAAGTTGTTAATTGATAGGTTTAAGGTATAATTTTAGATGTCTGTGCATTTTTATTGTATTTAGTAAGGATTTGCTGAGTGCCTAGGCCATATATTTACTATAGCATTGTGCTAGAAGTCATTGGAGCTACAGATATTCAAATAATGTGCATGCTGCCTGATTAAGTTTACAGTTTCATTTACAATGTTAAAAAAGGACAGTTGGAGATTTAAAAGCCTTCAAAACTCAAAGAAATGCAATTATGGTCAAATTAGAGGTGGTGATGGTTATATTTGGGGAGAAGATGGCCACCACCATTCCCAGTGGTAAGACGAAGCTGGCTTATACCAGCTCGTGAAAGCCAATTGATTTTTCAGGAATTTTGCAAGCCAGTTGTTAAATATAACCATTATTTAAAATTAAATTATTTAAATCTAAGTAAATTAAAAAACAAAGGTAGTAAAAGTATGTAAAATCATCACTTTCTTACGATTTTATTACATTTTACCATTATTTGTGCTTTCAAGGTTATTTATGTCTATTATTATAATGGGAACACTGTATAACAGGGAGCTACTGAACATCTCTTCTCAACTCCACATTCAGTGATGTTACATCAGAGGCCTGAAATCTGCCATGGTGAAAGTATTTACACCACGGAAATAGGCAAATTGCTACTAATCAGGGCTTAATTTACTGTTTTGTTGATTATAGAGACTTAAGAAAACAACAGAGGATATGTTAAGGGTGTTGATTAAAACAAAAAGTTGCTCATGTCATTGAGAAATGAGTGAAGTTTCAGAATATATCTTGGTTGTTTCACTAAATTCATGTCATAACATGACATTCATGTCATAACTATACCTGCTCATCATTTACAATCATAGTTGACTAGGGATGCAAATGTGTAGCAAAAATCAGTGATAGTATTCTGAATATATTGAATTCATAATAAAGATTATTGTATATTCTATTTTATCACTTCTAAAAAGTATGCTAATCATCCTTTATATCAGAAAAATTGATAATAAACTTATGTATGTACAAACCAGCACACTTTTTTTCAGTGAGCTGGTTGTTACAACTTTCCAGCACACTGCTGCCCACTTCCCTCCCCTGACCTATAAAATATCATGTAAATTAAGTCACGTTGTGTGACATAGTAAGAAATATATATATTCCATCTCTGCCCTGAGTTCCTCATACAGAGATCCTTAAACCTTCGTAATTTCCTGAACGATAGGGATGATAGAAGCATCTTTTGTTATATTCACTCTTCACCCCTGGTTCCTGACAAAAGAGGTTCAAAGATCCTTGGACTTTCCCACATGATGAAAGTGTCTTTTTGTATGCTAATGAACGACTGGTGGCTCGGGTCCCTAGACTGCTTCAGGAGGCAGGCTGGTTACCAGAAAGACCAAGGCCTGATCAGAGGGTTGGAACTTTCAGCCCCATCTGTGGACCTCTGGGAAAGGGAGAAGGGCTGGACATTGACTTGATCAACAATGGCCAATGATTTAATCAATCTTGCGTACATAATGAAGCCTCCATAAAAACTCTAAACAACAGGTTTGGAGATCTTCCGGGCTGGTGAACATTTCTGCATGCCAGGAGGGTGGCACACTCTCAAAGTCCAAGAGACAGAAGCTCCTGTGCTTGGGACCCTTCTGGACCTCACCCCATGTACCTCTTCATCTGGCTGTTCATCTGCGTTCTTTACTACATCCTTTATAATAAGCCAGTGAATGTAATTGTTTCCCTGATTTCTATGAGCTGTTATAGCAAATTATTGAAACTGAGGGAGGTGTTGTGGAAACCCTGATTTATAGCCAGTTGATCAGAAGTACAGGGGACAACCTAGGACTTGCAACCGGTATCTGAAGTCGAGGCAGCCATGTGGGACTGAGCCTTCAACCTGTACGGTCTGTGCTAACTCTGGGTAGTTAGTGTCAAAATGAATTAAATTGTAGATTATAGGATATCCAGTTGTTGTCCACAAAGAATTGGAGAATTTCTTGGTGTGGAAAACCCATACATTTGATGTCAGAAGTGTTGTGAGTAAAGAAAACAAAGTTTCTTAACCTGGCTTTACACAAAACCTTCTATGCAAAAGATTTTATAATCTACATCTATGAGTCCACAGAGAACTTTATAAAAAATATATCATAGGATCATCCACATAGCAAAGAGTGTGAATAGTTTGGAGCGGCATATTTTCTCCCCTGCTGAATAAGACTAAATTTTAACTAATAAATTAATGTTTGCATATACTAATAACCCTTTCCATTTGGATTTGTAAAGATTCCTTTCTGTAATAAATAGTAGTAACTACAAAACAAGTAGATATTGTATGATTTTCTTACAATTCACATTTTTATATTCCTGTAGCTGAAGTGTGTGCCACCCTACATAGAGGCATAATGTGCACAATGTGGTCAATGTGTAAACCAAGAAGTGGGTACACAAGCATCTCTGTCTCTGCTTTAGTCTCTGCCATGATAATTATCATGAAACACAAAGTGAAACAGAGCTTGCTTACTATTAAAAGCAAAAGAACACGACATTGTAACTTTGACAAGACTTTTCAAACACCCATTTTGCTTAAAACTCATAAAATATGTGCTGTAATCTTTCAATTTATATAACTATTATGTCAAAGCTATTTTATTTTTGTATAATAGGAAAGCATTTGCATTTTTAATTCATTTTAGAGTCAAATAATGCAAAACATTTTAATTCTGTCCTAATATTTTCAAATAAGACTAAGAATCTTCTGAGCTAGTTTATTATAAATGCTTCTTTTTAACAACCTAGATGGTCACTTTGAGGTGCCCTTGCTGATAGACCCACATCAGTTGAGCAACCTATAGACAAAGTTATTCTATACACTTGCAGAGCCACACTAAGAAATAAGATTGTGCAGGAATCCATCCTCCTTTATTATCCATACAGTCATGCGCCACATAACAACATTTTGGTTAACAATGGACCACCTATACAACAGAGGTCCCATAAGATTAGTACCATAGAGTCTAGCCATGTAGTAGGCTATACAATCTAAGTTTATGTAAGCAGTGTAGGGGAAGAAGAAATTTTGCTCTACCCTTCTGGGTTCTTCTGGCTGATCTAAGAATTAAATTGACGTGACGCAGATTAACAGGAGAAAAACAAACAAAGTTTAATAACATGTATACATGGGAAAAACCCAGGAAAACAAAATAACTCACCAAAATGGCTGAAGCTCTCACTTTAAATACCACCCTCAGCTAAAGACAAAAGAAGATGTTGGGGGTTGGGAGAGTCAGAGACAATACACAGGTAGGTGAAAAGGAGAAAATGTTTGGAAAACAAGTGTTTGGCCACATAGAAACAGAAGAACACAGAGGGGAGTCCAATAAACAGGCTTTTCTGGGTTCCTCCCTGTCTATCACCTAGTTCAGATTATGCTAAGGTGATAGCTCGCTTCCCAAGACAAGTTTATCTACATTCTTTTAGGCATTTAAGGGAAAGGTAACAAGAAAAACTTTCTGAGTCTTTGGTATCTTAAGAATAATCAGCTTAAAATAATCCCCATGTTAAAGAGACACACTTTGGGGTGGCAAATTTTGTTCCCCCTCAGTACACTCTGTGATATTCACACAATGAAATTGCCTAATGAATTTCTGAGAATGTATCCCCATTGTGAAGCGACACATGACTGTACTGTTTGTCTGGGCTCAGTGACTGGCTGCCCAGGCATTCTATCAGTTCAAACAACTGGTTCATGATAATTACCAATGGACTGGTTGATTCAGTCCAACAGGTTAACCGGCTTGAGCATGTACAGCTGGCGTGAATTCTGTCACAGGAAGTTTTCTGGTTGAATTTTCCAAAAATTAGAAGGCATTATTCCTGGAGAGCATTGTGTGTCTGGGGTTTATTTCCTCCACCATTTTGACAAAGCCTGTGTCTGCTGGACTTCTGGGCACTAAGAACACAGTATCTTTCCAGGCTTTTTGTACCTCTCCAATGTACTGCAGAGATGAACTTGGCTCTGGAATTTCTCTTCATCTGTGTCTCCATGATTACAGCCAGCAGAAAAGGGAGAGATTAAGTCAATCAGCCAATTGCTTTCTTTACATAACCCCAACCGTTTTGGCAGATTTTCTTCCTCCTTGCCTTGGCTGATTGTTTGGAGACTGTCAATTGAGAGCTGCAAAAAATGTGAGCTTGAGGATTATCAAAGTGATTAACTTTATATGATTGGGAAAGTCTAGCTAAAATTTAACTAAACACTATGAACAGTATACAAACAAATAACACCACCAAAATGATTACTATAGACATTGTAACAAGGAGGACAAAGTCTAGAAGATTGAAGAGACAACTTTGCTTTCAGTCTTCCATATAATATCCTCTTAAAAGACCTGTCTGCTTATCTTTCATAGTGGCTGGGTTTTGTTTTGTTTTTGGTGAGGAAGATTGGCCCTGAGCTAATATCCATTGCCAATCTTCCTCTTTTCACTTGAGGAAGACTATCGCTGAGCTAACATCTGTGCCAATCTTCCTCTATTTTGTATGTGGGATGCCACCACAGCATGGCTTGATGAGCAGTGTGTAGATCCATGCCTGGGATCTCAACCTTCGAACCCCAGGCCACTGAAGTGGAGCATGTGAACTTAACTACTATGCTACCAGGCGAGCCCATCATGGTAGCTGTTTGACTGTCAAGATAACGGTCTAGTAAAAGGACTACCAACTTGATCTGCTTACTCTGGGCACCAAAATCTTGGCTTCACTCATAAGTGCCCAGCTGGTTTGAATATCTGTTGCTAATCTGTAAGAGATTTTTTAATGTGAGTCTTTAAAAAGAAAAAAAAATGATTAGTTGCTCTAAAAAAATGAACTTCTCCAAGGAACAAGAAAATAACCTTACTATAGACTATATCTAATAATAACAGTAATCATCATAATAATAATTAATGACTGTGAAGGTTCATTTTATGTGTCAACTTGACTAGGCCATGGGGTGCCCAGATACTTGGACAAACATTATTCTGGGTGTTTCCATGAGTGTGTTTTTGGATGAGATTAACATTCAAACCAGCAATCTGAGTAAAACAGATTGTCCTCCCCAAAATGGGTGGGTCTCATCCAAACAGTTGAAGGCCTGAATAGACCAAAAATGTGACCTTCCACTGAGTAAAGAAAATTCTCCTACTTGATGGCCTTCCAATTAGAACATCATCTCTTCCTGGCTCTATAGCAGCTTCTGGCTTTTGGACTCGAACTGCAGATTTGGACTTGCTGGCCTCCATAATAACATGAACCAATTCCTTATATTAAATCCTTCTCACTCTCTCTCCATTTATATATGTATATATTGATTGATTGATTTATATTTGCATATATCAATAGTCTACATTGATCCTGTTTCACAGGAGAACCTTGACTAATACAATAGCTCTAATATTGAGCAAATACTGTGTGTCCACCACTATGCTCTGGTTATTGCCTCTAGCATCTCACTTAAATCTCACAACAACCCTATGAGTTGGGTGTCACTCATTATGCCCATTTTATGCATGATGAAACTGATTCAAAGCAGGTAACTTACATTACAGGGATCATTGAACTAATTTGTAATAAAGCCAGAGCCTAAAATAAAATGCATTGCTCCCAACGTTTCCTTTTACATATTTACTATTCTATTTTTTTAGGATATTGTTAGGATACATGGATATTTTGGCAGAATTAAGATATTATTGCAGAAATTATTAGTGCTCACCAAAGATCCACATGCTGCTCTGTATTTCCTAGTCTTCTTTTCAGTTAAGTTGGGGTGTGAGAATAGTGCTGTCCAATGAAATATGTGTGGATGTGACATGTGACCTTATGGACCAAGGCAATTAAGAACTGATGCGCCTCCTTCATTTCTCTTCCCTGCCTGCTGACCCCTGGAGGACACCTGTTCCAGCTGGTATAATTACAAGATGAAAGCAGCCAGGTCGCTGAGTCATCTTTTGGATGAGAGCCATACAGGAAAGTCATCTAAGCCACACCAAACTCTAAGTGAACATGAAATAAACTTTTACTCAGTCAAGCCACTGATATTTTAGTGTTGTTTGTTACCATAGCGGATGGTACACCTATTAAATTCCGATTTGTACCAATATAAAATAATACCAAAAGTGATAAGCAATTGAAACATAATGATAAATTTATGTATATAATGTAGCACAGCATGACTTTGGAACCAGGCTACCTAATTCACATCCCAATTTCACTGAGATTACAGCCTTGGCAAATAACTGACCTTGGATGGGGTACTTAACCACTCTGTGTTTCTCATGTGTAAAATAGGGGCTATTATAGAAAGGCAGTTGTGATGACCAAATAAATACATATACCTAAAGCTATATGTTGGCATGTGTTAAGAAGGTAAAAATGCGGGGCCAGCCCCACCACTGAGTGGTTAAGTTTGTGTGCTCCACTTCGGTGGCCCAGGGTTTTGCTGGTTCGGATCCTGGGCACAGACATGGCACTGCTCATCAAGCCATGCTGAGAGGGCATCCCACATAGCACAACCAGAAGCATTCACAACTAGAATATACAATTATGTACTGGGGGCTCTAGGGGGAGAGAAGAAGGAAAAAAAAGAATATAAAAATGAGCTACGTATGTAAATAATAATTTACATTTGCCAATGTAAAAAAAGTTTTTACTATCATTCACTCAAGTTTATTAAACAAACAACAAACACATTTAATGAAACCATATGGTCAACACTAAACCAGATTCTGGGGATACAAAGATGAATGAAACTGTTTTATTTTCATAGAGTTCACAACATATTAGAGGAGACAGCCACATTAACGTTATTAATGTTAAAATTCAATAAGCACCAGGGGATGGCCCAGTGATGTAGTGGTTAAGTTTGTGCGCTCTGCTTCAGCAGCCTGGGGTTCACAGGTTCGGATCCCAGGCACGGACCTAGCACCACTCATCAAGACACACAGTGACAGCATCCCACATAAAATAGAGGGAGATTGGCACGGATGTTAGTTCAGTGACAGTCTTCCTCAAGAGAAAAAAAAAAGAGGAAGGTTGGAAACACATGTTAGCTCAGGCCAATCTTCCTAACACACACACAAAAAATTTAATAAGCACCATAAAGAATCATTTTCTGGGTTTCACAGCTATGTCTTGTTCAAAAAAATTCATTTCCAGTGCCTTCAATTGAGAACTTTGGGCATGAGTAATCCAGCCTATATTGCTGATGTGGTAGAAAAAAACAGAAGTCTTTCGATTCACTTCCTGGCTGCAGTTTCTCCTCTCTCCAAACCATTCGCTAAGCTGTCTCCTAGAGCACAGATATGAGTAAGTCATTCTACTACCTAAAAATCTTTTATATATCTCCATTGCCTATAGAATAAAGTGTTGTAGATTAGCAAGACTCTCCTGCAGCCCCACACAATCTGCAGCTCTCATGTAGACGGAGGATGAGTGAGGTGGAGTATAAAGAGATCTGGACCAGGAACCCTGAACACAGATCTATGTTCTGCCTCTTATTTTCTTTGTAACCCTGGGTGAGAAACCTAACTTCTCTACATCTGTTTCCTCATCTACAGAAAGGAGATGTTACCTGTTCTCTATATCTAACAAGGTTGCTATGAGAGTCAGATGACACCGTAAGTGTGAAAGTGATTTATGATTTATAAAGTATAAAGCACCATATACATATTAGATGAGGCAGTGCTTCTGAAACTTCAGTGTAAGAAAAATATTATTCTGGGGATGTTGTTAAATACACGTTCACCCAAGTGCCTTCCCCAAAGATATTGATTCAGTAAGACCAGGGTAGAGACAGGTAATCCGATTTTTTGCCAAGCACTCCAAGAGATTCTGATGTAGGTGGTCCATGGACCACTCTTTGAAAAACACTGACTAACTGTCTTAAATTCCAGAAGGAAGAGTCTTAACAAACGTAAATATTTCTTGACCCAACAAAAATATATCTTGGTTAATATCTACTTTTCTATTTTCATCATCATTCTAAAAATGGAAATTGTTGTCAACTGGAAATAGATTTATTGACAGACCCAAAAACACTTATTGAGAGACCTAGAGAGTTTCATAGGTTTTCATCTCATTTTAGTCCTTGGAAAAAATAAAAATATACAGCTTTACTCCTAATTTAGTGATAAGAAGACTGAAGCTCAGATGTCACACAAACAAATTTCAAATCTCTGGTGCCATCTGGAATGGCATTTGAAAACTTTTAAAGCCTGAGTAGAAACCCAAAGACTTTCCATTTCTCATGGCTGCTGAGATGGAGTGAGAACTGGCCAGAAGCCAGACTTCGCAGACGCTCTTGAGGTATAAAGGTGGCCACTCTCAGTCCTAACGAGCTTCAACTCGCAAATCAATATTCTCCCATTACCAGCTCTGCCTCCAGACATTTTTGTATCTGAAACATTGAAAATATTACCTCTATTGTAGTTATTCCTCTTCTCTGTATTGACCACGTGACCCAAGACAGCTCGTGTGTGGTGGAAGGACAGCTGCAGCGGTCCCTAAGAGAGGTGCCCGGGCCAGAGATGAAGAGGAGACTGATGGTGATAATATTCCAAGTCACTTCCTTTGGCAGAAATTCCAAAGAGAGCTCCATTCTATCTCGACAGTGAGATGTAAGTAAGGAGCTGAATTTATATAAACATATGCAGTTGCTTTAAAACAGTCATTAAAAGTCCTTTGGCAAAGACGAAATTACGCAATCTAATTTATATTTTTGCCACCCAATTAGCTTGTTCTTTATTTTGTTTTGAAACTACTACTAAGATAAATGAGAAAAGATTATATAATTTTCTGACCAAAACACACAGAAGTCTTAGTAAAAAGAGAGAACTTGCTTCTCAAACCTAGTTTATCTTAATATTGCAATTAACAGCTGCAATAAAGCACTCTAAAATTCAGAGGTGCATGATGATATAGAAAAAAATCATCTTTGTATATAAAAATAACAAAGCCAAGATATTTTTAAGTTCAAACAAATCTTTATTTTACTTGAGGGAAGCATTCATATTTTTGTTTACTTCTTGCTGTCTGCTTGAAGTGAGTGGTTACAGTGCATTAACAGAAAAACTTTCAGGAAATGAGGCAAAGTAATAAAAAAAGAAAATATAGAAAAATATTTTAAATACAGGAAAAAACCCTGTACACCATCTTATAGCCCACTGTCCGCAGATTACAAAAAAAAAAAAACTATAACAGATGTGCAGCAGAAACTGAGAGAAATTTTTCCTTGTGCTAATCGGAGCCAACAGCTGTTATTAGGGCTGACTCGGTAAGACTTCTATCATCACTTCTAAAAGCCAGCTTTTCAAATGTGGAAAGGGGAATTTGCAAATATACGAGGGAAACTTCAGGGATATAAATTTGGCTGCGATTGGTCCTGAAGTTCACCACCTTTTAAACTCACAATCAATATTTTCCATTAGCGGCTCTGCCTCCAGACATTTTTATATGGAAGTATTGAAAATATCACTTCTATCATGGTTATTCCTCTTCCCCATATTGACCACACTTTTGAAGGAACTCTTATAGAATTTTGAAATTCTTGTGCTGCAGATAAACTTCGAATGAATATATCTCAACATGTAAACAAAGGGCACTATAATGTAGTGATAAATGGATAGCACAGACTTTACAATCAGCTGGTCCAGATTTAAATACCACTCTTACCGCTTTGTGACCCTGGACAAATTATTCAAGCTCTTTGAGCCTCTATTTTCTTCTCTGCAAAATGGGGATAATAATAACATCTATCAGTATCAAGGAGGTTTTGAGGATTAACTATTATACATATGTGTATGTATGTATATACGTACGTATGTATATGTGAGTCTGTGTGTGCACGCGCGTGTATAATATATGGCTTAGAGTCGTGCCTAGCACATTGCACACATACTTTTAAGTGTTGTTAGATGCCGTTGTTGTTGTTATTTATTATTAGTGTCAGTACAAAACTACCACACAATTTTGCCTACCGATCAGATGAGGGCACTGATTAATTTAAAATCTGCGTCTGTGTAAAACTTAACTCATGAGGAAAGTCCAAGTAAACATATTTCCTTTTTCTTTTCACTGAGAATTGTTTTGAGGAAGTTAAACTTACTGAATAGACTGCCTGTTTGGTGTTGCGTACACACTTGACTCATCTCAAAGCTATTTCATCATATTCGGTTCTTGTCACGAATCAGTTAGAGGACATCAAAGATTTCTACAATTTCACATTCACTTTGTGGCAACCACGGGGATTTGGTTGGGTTAATTACTTTAAGGACACATTTCAATTTGTGCTTATCCAGTATTTAACCAGAAGATAGGACTCTCCGCTGCATTCTTTGGTGAGGGTTCTACTGGGGCCGGGGACAAGTTTTTAACTCTCTGAGTTGACTTGATGGTTAGCATGAGGGAGTGAGGTGTGGTTTTTCAAGGGAGGTAAAGAGATGTGTTTTTAACCATTTTTTTCTAGAAAGCAAAGAGCCATATTCTTTTACCATTAGTAATCCAATTTCATTTTTGTCTTTACTAACAAAAATATATAGTTTGTATAGGAAGTAAACATAGCTACAGGATCATTATTCTTCCTTTTGCTATAAAACAATCCGAACTCTTCTTTTTCTGATATACTCTCCTCCATATCGCTCCTCTAACTCTGCCCTTTTTCATCTGTCAGACATTGATTTTTTTTTTCAGCATTTAATGGAATGAAAATTAAGAGGACCACGTTGTATAAAAAAACTTCACCTTTAAGCTCCTTATTTTGATAAAATATGTTTTCAGATACCCACATATCCAAGTGTGTCAGCTCAAGCTTGGAAAGAAATAGGGCTTTTCATTACCATCTCCTAAGTCCATAGGGGAAGGACTAAGTCTGAGCTTCTGCAGGGACTACCTAGTATGTGAATTCTCCTATTGCTTTTCACGTTTCTTTACAATGGTAAATTTTTCCAACTAAATATTTTGAAGCCGGAAGCCTTCAAATTGAGCATGGGCTTGAGGGTAAAATCCTAACCATGGCTCTTTATTTGCCTTGTCATTTTTAGATATCTCAACAATGTGTTAGTTGATTAACAAAAAGTGATTGAAACGCGCGGGACAATAGAATAATAAGGCAACTGATAGCATTCTTCCTGCCAGATAAACATGCCTCGCAGAAGGCTTAACTGTCACATACCTACAGTTTCAGCTGTTGGAGAGAGTTTTGATAATAGCCTGAAATGTCAAAATTCAGCTGCCAACGCTAAGCTGTCAGCTTTCAAAATGCTCCATGGAGCGCTTGTCCCTTAGGGCATAAATTCCAGGGAGCAACTGAGCTGCCCTACAAGTTGACAGCTTATCCTAGTTCTGGGAAAGCCTTGCATCTGTGCAGATCTAGGAAACGTAACTGCAGCTCTAAGATGAGGAGCTGTGATTGGAGCACAATCTCGCAGAAAATAGCACAGAGGCCATTCGGGTGCTGGATATTCAAAGGGCTTTTGAGGTCTCTGGCAATGAAGCTAATTTCAGCTTCTCTAGTTGGATTGCAGCTGGGCAGAAAGCACTTGGGCACTGCTTTGGCCAAGATTCTCAAGGTGGAAAATGATGTCCTGGGACCACTTCTTTCTCCACTGGTGACCCTGCTAAGTAGAAGCCATTTCCCCGATTATGACTGCAATTTCTCATCAAGCGTTACATAACCCATATCATTTCATCTCCTAAAATAAATTATTCATGTAGTTTGGGAATTCATCTGGGAGCTGCAGGTCAAATGCCCCATTTGCTGCTAAATTACTGTTAACATTTTTCTTTTTTTCTGATTTATTAGCTGTTTATTCAGAATAATACTTGGATATAACACATTTTCCTCAGTGCAGTTTCTCTATAAAAAAGCAAACCTTTATTTTCTTTTGAACTCCCGAGGTCAAGTTAAGGATTATCAATGGCCCTGAAAAAAGTAGAGTACCATCCTCAAAAAATTCACATCATATACAAAACATTTCTCAACTGATACTATCCCAGTAAAGTCTTGAATACATAAAATGGTGATTCTATGAAGACAGTGTAGCATGATGCAAAGTAGTCTGTAGAAAATATTTCTACAAGCATCACTTTCCACGTGGGGTTGACTAAGGTCACTTGGTAGCATTCAGTTGGCAGATGAAAGATCGCAAATGGGTTCACTTCCATATCTGATGTCTTTACAAGGATGGCTGAAGGACTGTTGACCAGATTGCCTATACATGACCTCTCCAGCATGGCAGTTTCAGGGTAGTGGACTTCTTACATGACAGCTCAGGGCTTCTAGAGGGAGCATACCAAGAGACATGAGTGGAAGCTGCAGGTATCTGAAGGCTAAAGCTCATGAGAGCATCACTTCTGCTATATTATATTGGTCAAAGCAGACAAAGAGCCCTCCCAAATTAGAAGGAAGGGGACATTGACATGAGACCTCCACCTTTCACTGAGAAGAGTGTCAAGGAATTTGTGGCTGTCCTTAATCTCCCACACAATCGTTCCATGGTTTAAAAAACAATAACACAGCATCCACTAGTGAATCAGCAAAAGGTGCTTCTTTTACTTTACATAGTGACATACTTTACTAAAAAATCAAAAATATGCCTACGATAAAATATACACATTTTGAAACTTAAAATTAAATAGAAACCATGATGATATAAGAAAAGTTATTTTTCTGTCAATAAATAGAAATTAAAATTTTTAAGCAGATTGGTTTTTGTGAGTGTTATAGGCTGAAATGTGTCCCCCCAAATTCATATGTTGAAGTCTTAATTCTCAGTACCTCAAAATGTGACTTTATTTGGAGTTAGGGTCTTTCAAGAGGTAATTAAGTTAAAGTGGGGTCATTAGGGTTGGCCCCAATTTAATAGGACTGGTGTCCTTATAAGAAAAGGAAATTAGGACACAGACATGTACAGAGGGAAGACCACGTGAAGACATAGGGAGAAGATGGCCATCCACACGCCAAGGAAAGAGGCTCAGGAGAAACCAACTCTGCTAGTGTCCTGACCTCTAGCCTCCAGAGTTGTGAGAAAATAAATTTTATTGTTTAAGCCCCCGAGTCTGTGGCACTTTGTTATGCAGCCCTAGCAAACGAATACAGCGATGTTTGGCTTCAGTAAATGCATTGGTAAATTTCACAGTTGCTCTTTTTTTTCAGCTGCTGAAGCAGTTGTGCTGATAGGGCTAAAGCTAAAATTCATTGTCCCATAGGGTATTTTAAATAGTTTTCCATTAATTTTAATTTCAGATGCAGCAAAAGGAATTGTCAAAAACAAGATGAATAAGGAATTTACTTCAGGAACATTTGAACTCCTATCCTATTTACCAAAAAATAAAAAAAATTATCTGAAGAAATTTGCAGATGGTTTACTTGTTTGCTTCACTTTTTAATCATTAAATAAAAGAATTGTTTTGCTCATTGTTTTCAGAGGTCACTTTCAAATTTCTTTGGCATTTGCTATGCTTTTTTTCATAATGGATTTTTCACCTATTTTAATTTTTTTTTTGGAAGATTGGCCCTGAGTTAATATCTGTTGCCAATCTTTCTCTTCTTCTTTTTTTTCTCCCCAAAGCCCCAGTACATAGTCGTATATCCTAGTTGTAGGCCATTCTAGTTCTTCTATGTGGGATGCCACCACAGCACGGCCTGCAAGCAATGCGTAGGTCCACACCCAGGATCCAAACAGGTGAACCCCAGGCCACCAATGCAGAGCTGGTGAACTTAACCGCTCGGCCATGGGGCTGGCCCCTTTTCATCACTGTAATTAATTGGATTGGAATTTAAAAATCCAAATAACTTAGCACCTCTATTTAGCCCTTGAAATCTTGGGTCTAGTTAGAATAAGTCTAGCTGGAAATTTCCTCTCTCTCTTTCAATTCTTTCTTCCATTTGTTCCTAGATTCTACCCTCTTTTAGTTTTCTTCTTAATTTTTCAGTTGCTTGTTTTCAGAAAAGTGTTTCACATACTCCTCTTCAAGTGACAACCCTTTAAAAGTCAGTGTGCCCCATAAATCTATAATTAGTAGTCTTCTCTTTTCCCTTTACAAACACTCCCTAGATGATCTCATCCATCCTCAAGGTTTCAGGTATCCTCTATATGCCGAAGACTCCAAAGTATTTATTTCCAGCCAGCTGTTTCCATGTTCACCAGACCCATATATCCAAATGCTAACTAGAATCACTATTTGAGTGTTCCACAGATCCCTCAAAGTCAACAACTCTAAAGATTCATTTGTCATGAGCCTCCTAAGGCCTGTTTCTCCATCTTCTTCATTAATATTGGGAATGATCAATCATACAACCAATCACCCAAGCAGAAAAACTGATATCATCCTTGACTCTTTCCTCTTTTCACCCTTACAGACAATCAGTCTTCAGAGCATAAATCCTCTATCTTCCTAATATCTTTTGAATCTGTTTCTTATTTTATATATTCGTACTTCTAGTGCCTGAGTTCTGGCTCTTATAAATTATTATCTAAGTTATTTTAACTGCCTCCTCATATATATCCCTTCCCCTGGCTTTACGCTACTCCTAATTCATCCTCCATGCTGTCACCAAAGTGCTCATTCTAAAAGGGAAATCAGATCAAGCCCCTTTCTTCTTTAGAATCCTTTAATGGTGCTACATGGATCCACACCCAATTCTGGTAGTCCAGATTTCCTGGCATGGCATTCACAGAACATCAATATTTGGTCCCTGTTTCCTCTCTTGAATAATTGAAACTCCTTCCATCAAACTTTGGACGTCACTTCACCCAGAATGCTTTCTGACCCCATTCCTAGTCTGACTTCCCAACTTCCCCACAATTTTTATGCTTTGCTGTGCTGTGCCTATCTCCACCATAGCACCTACACATCCTTTTATAATCACCCGTATATTTGTCTCTCACCCAGGAGGCTGTGAGCTCCCAGAGAGCAGCTCTTGGGTATTATTTGGTATCCTGAGCACATAGTTGCCATTCAACACATATTTTCTTTTTTTTTTTTAAAGATTTTATTTTTCCTCTTTCTCCCCAAAGACCCCCAGTACATAGTTGTGTATTTTTAGTTGTGGGTCCTTCTAGTTGTGGCATGTGGGATGCCACCACAGCATGGCTTGATGAGCGGTGCCATGTCCACACCCAGGATTCAAACTGGTGAAACCCTGGGCCGCCGAAGCGGAGCATGCAAACTTAACCACTGGGCCACGGGGTCGGCCCCTCAACATATATTTTCAAATAAATGAATAAATACAGTTGTCATATTGATAAAATTCCCATTGGAACTGTCAACTAAGGTTTAAGAATGAAAAAAAATGCATCTTGGGACCAACCCAGTGGCACAGTGGTTAAGTTCACAAGCTCTGCTTGGGCGGCCCAGGGTTCACAGGTTCAGATCCCAGGCATGGACATACACACTGCTCATCAAGCCATGCTGTGGCAGTGTCCCACATACAAAATAGAGGAAGATTGGTACAGATGTTAGCTCAGGGCCAGTCTTCCTCACCGAAAAATAATTAATAATAATAATGCATCTTGATGCCCTGAAACAATAACCTGGAACCAGAGGAAGCACTTCCCAGTGGGAACTCTGTCCATACAAAGTAGAAGATCCACTCATTTGGAGAGCAGTCCTTGAAGGTCCTGCTTGTTTGCTGACTCTTAAAGAAAATTTGTCCAAAAGATGACTGAATGGTGGTAATTTAAAGAGCCATTACCTGTGCACAGTACTGGAAACATTTCTGGCTGGTGAGAAGGAGAAACATAAGGATGCTCTTAAAGCAAAGACACTGAGCTGGCAGCAAATGACTGAACACATGAGGGCAATTAACTCTCGGGATCACCACTCTACTATTCAGTGCAATAATCAAGTGCAGAATCACAGGACATATTTTATAAACTTAACAGTGTTAGAGGGCAAAAATAAAGCAATATCTTGAAAACACAAACTAACCATACTTATTAGAATAAATTTTTACCTCTCTAAAATAAGTACCTTCTTTGACAATATAATAGGCATGAATCTCAGGCCACAGTTCCATGTGCATTAAAAAAAAAAAATCTCTATTTTCTATAGTAACTTCTCTCTCAAAACACTCAAAGTATTTCACTGAGATTGTGGAAAACTTAGCATTAGCTACTATAAGTTAGAGGGGCAGAATGTGAGACTTCTCTCTCCTTAGAAGGAAATGTGGTATCTCTGGATTTCTGGACATCATAGCAAAGTCAAAAAGATAAGGGACTATTTTCTAGGGCTTCTCCTCTCCTGTCCTAGCATTGCTACTTTCTGTGAACCTCTTTGGAACACCACCAGCACAACCCAGTCCCTACTCAGACAGCAGAATTCCACTCCCTCAAACTCTTTCAGTAAGTGCTAGTGACTGCTAAACCACAAAATCACTTAGAATCAGATCAGAGTAGAAACTTGTGCCATCTACACAAGCACATCCTGACAGTCACTCAACTGATGATGTTCTTTTCCCACAAGCCAAGAATTCATACATATAAATAGTTCTTTGTAGTTACACAGAAAATTTAAGGTACAATTTGCTCTTTTATTTCACTGAGGAGTAATTTTCATAAGCTTACTTTCTGGCAGGGAAAGCGACTCCTCATTTGTGGTTCCTTCCTTGGTTAAATACAGAAGAGTAACTCTATGAAACTCACCATGAAACCATATTAGTATTTACAAATTTATTAACACATCATTTAATTTAGTCATCTACTTAGTTGAGGCATAAAAATGCTTCCAAAGACTATCAGGATTTTGGTCATGTTATGTTAGGCATCTGTTGCCATATAATAAACCACCTAAAACTGAATATCTTAAAACAACAATCATTCAGTATTCCTCGTGATTCTGCGGCTTGGACAGTCCAGTCTAGTTTTGCCTGGACTCAGTCATGTGATTTCATTGACCTAGAGAGGTGGTCAGACTGGAGGATCCACCCTGGTTTTACTCACATGTCTTGGAGTAGGTGGTGGCCATCAGCTAGGATGCCTTGATTCCTTCACATAGCCTCTCATCCCCCAGTAGGCTGGACTGGCCTCTCTTCCTTGGTGGTCTCAATGAAGAGGGTAAAGGCAGAAGCTGCAAGACATCTAGATGCTCAGGTCCCAGAATGCAAAATTTCACTTCCATCTCATTCTATTGGTCAAAGTAAGTCACAACACTAGCTTCAGTGGTACAACTCCTCTTGATCTAGAGAGCTATAAACTAGAAGGAAAAAGTTATCTGCCAATCCAAATGAAGAGGGTGGAGAAATAGACTCCAACTCTCAAAGGCAGGACTATACATTCCACGATGAAAAGAATTTGCAGCCACATTTTGCAATCCACCCCACATGTTGACTCACTCAAAATTTTTGCAAATGTTATTACATATGTCTAGAGAAACACAGACTCTAAAAATACTCTTTAAAAAATTTTTCTGAAAAGGCACCTCACCTAGGATATTGGTTGCCTCCTATAAGACACTATAAGTCCCCTTACTGTTACTTTTTTGTTGTTCCAGCTACAGCTACTGCAGTCAATTTTGCATGGCTCCAATCTGCTTCACAGAGGCAGAGCTCCCCCTAGGGTGTGCAGAGTCCTGGGCAAATGTTGTTAGGAGGGGCTCTGACTATATAAACAACATGAGCCAGTCAAAATCAGTATGTCAGCACCATTCTGGAGACCCACTCTCACACTATCCCACAAAAGAAATACTACTCTGACCATCTGCCCCAAGGCTTCCCTGTTCCCTGAGGCATCCGATAATCCATGGCACACCTCTTTGGTCCACCTCTGTGGTGGGCAGTACACAACCTCAGACTCATGCTGACTTCTCAAATCTCTGCTTTCCACAAGCTACCAGAAATAATCCCAGAAGTCCTCTTGGTCTACATGTAAGCACTGCCCAGAAAAGGAAGAGAGTTATAGCCCACAAGGGCAACTCTAAATAAATGGGGGATGGGAGACAGTGGGTAAATGCCCAAGCCTCCCGTCTTATGCATGGATAATTTGAGAGGCATTCTGTATATTTCTCGGAGTTGCTATGGAATAGAGTCCCTACTGCTTACAGCAGAGACCTCAATAATGCATTCCTATTATTGTCTTTTTCTCCCAAATCCCTCACTCCTGCTTTCTGGCATCACTTTCCAAACAAGCTACTTGAACCCCAATTAACTGAAGCCCTTATTCAAGCTCTGCTTTCAGGAAAACCCAAACTAAAACACCATGGGACTCATTTTGGTTTTTTGCCAATACACAGACAACTCAAAAGTGTGGCGTAAAAGAGAAACTATGGAGTAAAACTGTGACAAATGAGAGACTGAGTCAGCAGATAAATTCTTACTGACACCCACACCCCCTAGACTCTTCTGAAAAGTAATCATTTATATGACATCTTCAAGAGCCCCTTGAAATTGGATAGTCAATCGGGCCCAATACCAGGCGGCCAGTTTCATGACACATCTTCATATTGGCTCTTCTTCCGTCTTTATCTCACTCCCCTTTTCTCTCCCTCTTATTCCCTGGAATTGAACTCTGCAATGAAATAATAGAACATGAGACTTTAACTCAGACTCTGCTTCCTAGATGACCAAGGTTAAGACACCACGCAACAGAATTCAAGTCAATCAATAGTTAGTGGGAAAACATGAGGCATAACGGTTATTAAGAGTAGGCAGACTTCTGGTTTCTGGTCCAGCATCTAAGAAGCTTAGAAGTCATCCTTCCATTCTAACAAGCAAAAAGCTGAACCAAATTGAAAAACCAACAACTCTTCTTAGATGCATCAGAGCTATGAGTTCATGGGACAAACTGCTGCCCCCAAAATTGAAGAGACAGCCAGGTGGCCACAGCAAATTATCTCTGAGAGAACCAGTGCCAGGGTAGGAAAACCTGAACTTTACTTGACGAATGGCTGGAAGCTCAGTGTGGACAACTCTGAGAGTAAAACACTCCAGGGGGACCCAGTCACAGAATGGCACCCACACTTTTGTGAGTTTTACTTCAAGGTCCTCACAGAGACTATCAGAGAATATTAGAGAATTCCATCATGGGAGGGGAAGAGGAACTATCTTGAAATACACGAGAGCATTCTGTTCTTATTAATAAGGCCTGTCCTCAGGAGAAACTATTTCTCTACAGCCTAACCTTCTGGGGTTTTATCAGAGCATAACCTATTTGAGAGAAGAGAAACGCCCAACTCTGTCCTCCTCTAGGCCTCCTGTCACAACTAAGTGTCAGGGGACCGAGAGGCACTAGTGAAATTCACAGCTCAGGGGCACAGGCTTACCAAAAGACTGAGACCTAATCATAGGCTTATAGCACACTTCCCCTCCCCGTACAGCTTACCACGACATTACTAAAGGCCTATTTACTGCCATTTCTTTTACCCAGTACCTCACGTCTACCTTTCGACAAAAAATTACAAGGCATATTAAAAGGCAAAAAAGTTTGAAGAGACTGAACAAACACCAAAACCAGAGTCAGACATGGCAGGAAAGTTGGAATCATCAGACCAGGGATTTTTAAAAGCTATGATTAATATGCCAAGAGATTTAATGGAAAAAGTAGATAACATGCAAGAACAGATGAATAACATAAGCAGAGAGATGGATATTCTAAGAAAGAAATGCTAAAAATCAAAAACTGTAACAGAAATGAAAAATGCTTATGATGAGTTCATTAGTAGACTGGACACAGCTAAGGAAAGAATCTGTGAGCGTGGGATATGACAATAAAACTCCAAAAACTGAAAGGCAAAGAGAAAAATGACTGGAAAAAACCCAGAACAGAATATTTAAGAACTGTGGGACAACTACAAAAGGTATAACATATATATATATATATATATATATATATATATATATATAAAATGGGAATACCAGAAGGAGAAGAAAGAGAGAAGGAAATAGAAGTAATGTCTGAAGCAATAATGACTAAGAATTTCCTCATAATTAATGTCAGACACCAAACCACAGATCCAGGAAGTGCAGAGAACACTAAGCAGGACAAATGCATATATATATGTATATATATGTATATACAAACTTTAGAAAATAAAAGATTTTTTAAAATCTTGAAAGAAGCCAGAAAGGGGGAAAATACCTTATCTATAGAGAAGCAAAAATAAGAATTACATCTGACTTCTCAAAAACCACATAAGCGAGAAGAGAATGGAGTGAAATATTTAAAGTGTTGAGGGGAAAAAAAAGCCACCAACTTAGAATTCTGTACCCTGTGAAATTATCCTTCAAAAGTGAAGGAGAAATAAAAAACACATAAAAATTGAGAAAGTTTGTTGCAGTAAACGTTTAAAAGAAGTTCTTCAGAGAGAAAGAAAACAATATAGCTCAGAAACTTGGATCTCCATAAAGAAAGGAAGAGTACTGGAGAAGAAATGAGTGAAGGTAAAATAAAAACTTTTGCTTTTCTTATTCTTAATTGATCTAACAGATAACAATTTGTTCAAAATACTAGCAACAATATATTCTGTTATGTATGCTTATGTATACATATATACATACAGATGCCTATGTATAAGTGAAATGAATGACAGTAATGATATAAGGGACAAGATGGAGGGATTAGGAATATATTGTACATATTATAAGGTACTCACACTACCCATGAAGTGGTATAGTGTTATTTGAAGGTGGACTTGGATTAGTTGTAACTGTATATTGTAAATTCTAGGGCAACCACTAAAAGAATTAAAAAGAATTATAATTGATATGCTAAGAAAGGAAAGAAGATCAAATCATACAACATGCTCAATTAAAACCACAAAAGGCAGAAAAAGTGTGGAAGACAAAAATAGGAACAAAGAACAAGAGAAACAAGTAGAAAACAGTAATGAATATGGTAGATATTAATCCAATTACATCAATAATGACTTTAAATGTCAATAGTCTAAATACATTACTTAAAAGACAGATTGTCAAGTGGATCACAAAACAAAATTCAATTATACTTTTTCTAAAAGAAACCCAGTTTTTCTTTTCTTTCTTTCTTTTTTTCTTTTTGGTGAGGAAGATCGTCCCTGAGCTAACATCTGTGTCAATCTTCCTTTATTTTGTGTGTGGGACACCACCATAGCATGGCTTGATGAATAGTATGTAGCTCCATGCCCAGGACCTGAACCCACGGGCTGCTGAAGTGGGGCATGTGAACTTAACCACTACGCCACTGGGTGGGCCCCAGAAACCCATTTTAAATATAAAAACACAGTGATTAAAACTAAAGGGATGGAGAAAGATAAACCATCCTAATGCTAATCAAAAGAAAGCAGGAGTAGTAATCATAATTTCAGAGAGACTTCAAAGCAAGGAAAATTACTAGGAATAAAGAGGAGCATTACATAATTATAAGAGGTCAATACTCTAAGAAAACATAATGATCCTTAATGTGTATGTGTCTAACAGAGCGTCAAAATACATGAGGCAAAAACTGATAGAACTGCAAGGAGAAATAGATTAATATGCTATTATACTTGGTGACTCTAACGCCTCTCTATCAGAAACGGACAGATCCAGCAGCCAGAAGATCAATAAGAACATACTTGAACTCAGCAGCACCATCAATCAACTGGAGATAATTGATATCTATAGACTACTTCATCCAACAATAGCAGAATACACATTCTTCTCAAGCTCATAGGGATCATTCACCAAGATAGACCATATTCTGGGCCATAAAACACAGTAAATTTAAAAGAATAGAATACATCACACAATGTGTGCCTGTAAACCACAATGGAATTAAACTAGAAATCAATAACAGAAAGATAGCTGTAAAATCCCAAAATATTTGGAGATTAAACAGCATACTTCTAAATAATACATGGGTCAAAAAACAAATCTCAAGAGATATTAAAAAATATTTTGAACTCAAAGAAAATAAAAATATAATATCAAAATTTGTGGGATACAGTGAAAGCAGTGTATAGAGGGAAGTTAATAACAGCGGATGCACACATTAAAAAAGAAGAAATATCTAAAATCAATCATCTAAGCTTCCACCTTAAAAAACTAGAAAAAGAAGTGCAAATCAAGTCCAAAGCAGTGGAAGAAAAGAAATAATAAAAGTTAGAGTAGGAATCAATTACATTGAAAATAGGAAATCAATAGACAAAATCTACAAAACCAAAAGCTGATTCTTTGAAAAGATTAACAAAATTGATAAGCCTCTAGCCAGGCTAACTAAGAAAAAAAGAGAGAAGACATAGATTACTAATATAACAAATGAAATAGGGGACATTACTATCTTATGAGTATTAGGAGGATAATAAAAGAATATTATGAAAAACTCTATGCCCACGAATTTGATAACCTAGACGAAATGGACCAATTCCTTGAAAGACAGTATCTACCGAAACTCAAACAAGAAGAAACAAACAACCTGAATAGGTCTGTATCTGTTAAAGAAATAAAAAATTAATAGCCTTCCAACAGAAAGCCCTAGGTCCAGATGGTTGCACAGGTGAAATCTACTAAACATTTAAGGAATAAATTATAACAATTCTCGACAATCTCTTCCAGAAGATAGAAGAAGACATACTTCTTAAGTTGTTCTATGAGGCCAGCATTGTCCTAATACCAAAACCAGACAAAGACATTACAAGAAGAGAAAACTATAGACCAAAATCTCTCAGGAATATAGATGCAAAATCTTTTAACAAAATATTAGCAAATTGAATCCAACCATGTATAAAAAGAATTATACAGCATAACCAAGTGGAATTTATCCCAGATAATGCAAAGCAGGTTCAATATTCAACAATCAATTAATGTAATCCAGTACATCAGCAGACTAAGAAGAAAAATTACAAGATCATATTAATAGATCCAAAAAAGCATTTGACAAAATCCAACACCCATTCATGATAAAAACACTCAGCAAACTAGGAATAGAAAGGAAATTCTTCAACTTGATAAAGAACATCTACAAAAACCCTACAGCTAGCACCATACCGAATAATGAGAAGCCTGAAACTTTCCAGCTAAGATGAGAAACAAGGCAAGACATTCCCCTGTCGCCACTGTTTTTCAACATCATACTGGAAGTCCTAACGCTGCAATAAGACAATAAAAGGAAACAAAAAGTATACCAATTGGGAAGGAAGAAATAAAACTGTCTTTGTTCACAGATGACATGATTGTCTGGGTAGAAAATCTGAAGAATCCACAAAAAAAACCCTCCTGAAACTAATAAGTGAGTATAGCAAGGTTGCAGAACACAAAGTTAATATACAAAAGTCAACTTCTTTCCTATACACCAACAATTAACAAGTAGAATTTGACATTAAAAGTACATCACCATTTATATTAGCACTCCAAAAATATTAGGTATAAATCTAACAAAATATGTACAAGATCTGTATGAGGAAAACTACAAAACTCTGGTGAAAATACGAAAGAAGAACAAATAAATGGAAAAAATACTCCATGTTCATAAATGACTCAATATAGTCAAGAGGTCAGTCTTCCCAACTTGGTCTACAGATTTAACACAATCCCAATCAAAATTCCAGCAAGGTATATTTTGAATATTGACAAACTGATTCTGAAGAGTGTAATGAAGAGGCAAAAGATCTGGGATAGACAACTCAATCTTGAAGAACAAGATTGTAGGACTAACACTATCTGACTTTAAGACATACTGTAAAGCCACAGTAATCACAACAGTGTGGCATTGGTGAAAGAATAGATGAATAAATCAATGGAAAAGAATAGAAAGCCCAGAAATAGACCCACATAAATATAGGAAACTGATTTTTGACAAAGGAGCAAAGTCAATAAAATGGAGCAAAGATACTTTCTTCAACAAATGGTGTGGGGACAAATGGTCATCCACTTGCAAAAAAATCTAGACACAGACCTTACACCCTTCACAAAAATTAACTCAAAATGAGGCACAGATCTAAATGTAAAACACAAAACTATAAAACTCCTAGAAGATAACATAGGAGAAACATCAGATAACCTTGAGTATGGTGATTTTTTAGATACAACACCAAAGGAACAATTCATGAAAGAAATAATTGATAAGCTGGACTTCATTCAAATTAAAAATGTCTGCTTTGCAAAAGACAGTGTCAAAGGAACGAGAAGGTAAGCCATAGACTGAGAGAAAATATTTGCAAAAGATACATCTGATAAAGGACTGTTATCCAAAACATACAAAGAACTCTTAAAACTCAAAAATAAGAAAACAAACCACCAGATTAAAAAATTGGCCAAAGACCTCAACAGACACCTCATCAATGAAGATATACAGATGGCAAAGAAGCGTATGAAAAGATGTTCGACATCATATGTCATTAGGGAATTTCAAACTAAATTAATAAGATACTACTACACACCTATTTAAATGGTCCAAATACAGAACACCGACAACAGCAAATGCTGACAAGCATGGGGAACAACAGGAACTCTCGTTGCTGTTGGGAACGCAAAATGGTACCATCACTGTGGAAGATAGTTTGGTGGTCTCTTACAAAATTAAACATACTCATACTATACAAGCCAGCAATCATGCTCCTTGGTATGTATCCAAAGGAGCTGAAAACATATCCCCAGAAAAGCCTGCACATGAACACTTATAGCAGCTTTTATTCATAATTGCCAGGATTTTGAAGCAACCAAGATGTCCTTCAGTAGGCGAATGGATAAATAAACTGTGGCACATCCAGACAACACACTATTATCCAGAGCTAAAAAGAAGTGAATTATCAAGCCATGAAAATACATGAAGGAAACTTAAATGCATATTATTAAGTGAAAGAAGTCAATTTGAAAGGCTATATACTGTATGATTCCAATCATATGACATTCTGGAAGAATTCAGGTACACCAATTCTGGCTCTATCATTTAACTAGCTATTTGCCTCTAGTCAAGTGACTTAATCTTTCATTTCCTTAAGTTACTCATCCATGAAATGGGACTAAAGAAGGCCTCCCTCATAGACTTGTTATGAGAATTAAAGAAAATAATGCATCTAAATTGATTAGCACAGTGCAAAAAATACGCCCCTGCCAATCTTCTCATGTATGAGAAACATCCTGCAGTTCCCTCTAGAATATATAAAGAAGATAAAGCATAATGAATGCTCTCTAGCAGTTCATAATCTAGAAGAATCTTTTGAAATATAGTGACATTAGTTCATAATAAATTTTGCCATAATGAGAAATGTGATTTAATCAGGAGTTAAGGGGCTTAAAAGGGAATTCCATTGCAATCTACTGTAAAAACAGAAACCTTCAGGCGCCATTACAAGTACAAAGACTGTCTCAGCTATTTTGCGACCATACACTCCTCTGCAGGGTTCAAATCCTAGTATTACTCAGCTTTATAGCTTTGATGAACATCGCAAACAGGAAGCCGCTAAATGCTTCGTCAGTGCTATATTTGATGCTGGTTTAGCCCTTACTTAGAGAACTGTATTCCATATTGATCCTCCTACCTCAGAAATGATACAACTACTCTTGGGGAAGTGAAAATATACAGAGCTATGCGAGCTAAGCTCAGCTCTATGATTTATGTCTGCAAGATATGAAATGCTAAAAAGGCAAGGAAGCTCAAGAACATATTTTCATCAAAAAGGCATAGAGTCTTGTAGTCCCTGCTATACAAATAGCTCCCTAGCAACCACTGGAAATATGGCTACAAAAAAAGGCAACGTATTGAAATAATTAAAAATATAGACACACTTGACCCAAAGCCCACGGAAACCTCCTACAGGCTTCACTGGACACAGCAGAATTCAGTCCGGAAGATAGTTAAGGTCAAGGTCTTCCCTTCATCCCAAACCAACTACTGCAACTACACTTTTAACAATAACGAAATCTTTTGGGTGTGACTCTAAGGATGACTT
The DNA here is from genome assembly GCF_041296235.1 of Equus asinus. Classification (NCBI taxonomy): domain Eukaryota; kingdom Metazoa; phylum Chordata; class Mammalia; order Perissodactyla; family Equidae; genus Equus; species Equus asinus. Next base: position 70,041,573 of record NC_091798.1, read on the forward strand.
ATAGTGAGGTTCTGATTTAGTTACAGGGAATAATTTTAAGCATCACACAGCAGAAGCATATTAAAGGTAGAATTTTACTGAATTCATTGAGTAAACCAGTTGTCAGGTCACTATCAAGACTTTCAAAGCAATACAATTTAATGCAGTGTCTAATCAGACCTTTTGAACCAAAGAAATTCCGATTTTATAAAAATTAACAGCTTTAAAAAATTATTTAAATGATATTCATGACACCTTTTCTTGCATTTTATTTATGCTAAGTCGTTTTTTAAGAGCAAAGCAGAAAATAATGGCATATTTATCTCTTATTATAATTTAAATGTAAATTTTAATGCAAAATTGCCTACGTAGCAAATTTTCAATTTTGATTTTTGCAGAAAATCCATTTGTACAGACTATCTGGGGTCCCAAATCATTCTTTAAAAATTAAATATTAAACATTGTTTTATTGGTTTTCAACATTTCCAGTCAAGGTCAGGACAAGCATAGAAGCTACATTTGTGGTTGGAGAATGAAATGTGAATGTTAACCTTGACAACATAAAAGCAAATGTGTAGCTGAGAGGAGGAGGATGTAGAAATAGGAACGGAAAAGTGAGAAAGAAGTAGGGGTCCTACTACTTAGATGTACTCATTTTACAAAGCAAGGAATCAAAAACTCCTGCCAAAAGAATGAGTTCTATGATACCATTTAAGAATTACAAAGGTTTAGGAAAACTAAAAATAATATTAATATCAAAACTTCAGCATGGGGGATGGGGACAGGAGAGTAATATAAGTGAGTTATCACCTCAAATTTCTTAATAGTAAGTCTATGGATGTGGGTTATTGATTTAGGGAGGAGTACAGGAATAAGCACAATTCTCTAAAGTTATCGAAGTGATCTCCAAAAGAAATTTTAAAAGTAACAGCTAAAAGATCTTGTCTTTGGGGAGAATAGTTGGGAATAGAGAAGCATGGGTGAGAAATTGTAACTTTTCATCATAAACTCATCTGTATTATTTGATTATTTACCATATACATGTGTTATTTTGAAAAAACAAATTTTTAAATAAAATATTACTATATATGTATATTAGCGCTACTTATTAATAAGTGGTTAGAAATAAAAGCAATAATAGGTAACTTTAAAAGAAAACATTTACAGAATATTTTCATCATAAATCACCACAATATGATAAAAAAGAATTTATTCTGAAAAGCTTAGTATTTCCCAACTTATCAACATTTTCCTTATAAAATAGGTCCATGATAGAAAACATTATTCCTGTTTAACAGCTGGCAACCCACTCAGCAGTGTAATAGGAAGAGGAACAAAGAAGAGACTACTTTTCCAGGCATTGCCAGGAGTATCAGGGAGACATTGGGAAAGTCATGTCCAATCTACTGGGCCTTAGTTTCCTCTTCCACTGAATGAGAGAATTAGGCAAAAAGGCCTTTAAGGTTGCTTCAAGCATGATGCTATGTGACCTTCAGCAATGCAGTTCATTTCATGGAACTAGAATCACAGATTTCAAAAATTTAAAACTATCGTAAGAGTCAATCTTACTCCCTCATTCTGAGGAGAGGAAGGTGAGGTCTCGTGAAACTTCTAGAGCCGTAAGAGCTAAGAGTGGTAGAATGAGAACTAGAACCCAGATCCTCAGACTCCCATGCTGCCAAGTGTGTCTTCTCTCTTGGTCTGCTTGGGCTGCCACAGCAAAATACCGTAGACTGGGTGGCTTAAACAATAGAAATTTATTTTCTCAACAGTCCCGGAAGCTAGAATTCTGAGATCAGGCTGTCAGCATGGTCGGGTTTTAGGGAGGGCTCACTTCCTGGCGTCAGATGGCAGCCTTCTCACTATGTGCTCACACGGTCTCTACTCAGTGCATGTGCGTGGACAGAATCTTTCTCTTCCTTTACTTATAAAGCCATGAATCCTATCAGATCAGGACTCCACACTTATAACCTCGTTTAACCTTAATTACATCCTAAAAGCCCTATCTCCAAACACAGTCACATTGGGGGTTTGGGCTTCAACATATGAATCTGGGGGGAACAGAATTCAGTCCATAGCATCTTCTTTCATAAAATGGATGACACAGCTTTTTCACATCTCTCCTCCCTGCTAATGTAACACAACAACTCTTGTCTCTGTATTTCAACATTTCAATATGAGGGAAATAATACTTGCATATAAAAAAGGCTGGACAGTATTTCCCATTTCTCAGTGATGACTTGTTTAAGAGACTAACTGCATAAATATTTGCATATGATACATTTCTCACTCTCCACATCAAAGTGTAAATTCAAAGACACAAACGTACAGATGCTAAAGTATTCTATGATATCTTCCATACACACTTATCTTCAGTTGCTCTAACCCAGTCTGCTTGTGTAGTCTTCTCTCAGCAAAATTCCGAAGAGTAAAAACTACACACTCATACCCACTAAAGCTAATGGATTTCTAGAAAGAAAATATTTTGCTCTCAGCTGAACATTTCCTTTGTGGTCCAGTTTCACAAAAAATACCCTACATCTTCCTTTCAAACTGACAGAAGTAAACAAAAATTCAAAGTCTGGGTGAGGTGACGGTTGTATTTTCAGTTTAGGGTTAAAAAAAAGAGTTTATTTGCTAAAGTCAAAAAGCATATGGAGTAACTGAAATTCAGAAATAAGGAGCTGAGGATGGGAAACTCAGTTTTGGAGGAAACTGATACTTAAATTACAACATGCCTAGAAATGGGAAAAGACACGCAAAACCCATGAAGTGGGAGACGGTATAATTTGTTAAGTAAAAAGAAACCATTAAAAATACAGAAAAGGGTGCACACTATAGATCAAATAGAAAATACTTTAGCAGAGACTTCTGAGACAAAGGGACAAGGACAAGGAAACTTATACGACTTCATCCTCACAGATCAGTGAGTGGAGACAGTATAGTTGTCCAATAAACCTCCCTTCCTCAGCCTATCCCAACCCATAAACCCCTCCCTCAACTAAGTCAATCAGCCACTCCTTGGCTCCCAGAGCACCCAGGGTAGATAACCTTCATTCTAATCCTTATACGCCATCTTGCAGTGTTTTTCCAAGTGTGATTCTCACACCATTTGCATCAGACTCATCTCCACCATTCCCCAGGCCACCCACCCCTACGTGCTTATTAAATATTCAGATCCTTTGTCGTCCTTTCTAAGGATGGGCTCAGGAACCTGCATTATATCTAGTGTTCCAGTTGATTATCCTGCGCACTACATTTTGAAAATCATTGCTATACGTTAGCTGCCAGCTTGTCCCTTACCAAACTGTGAACGCCTTTGATGACAGTTATCATGATTTATCTGCCTCTTTATTGCCAATGACAAGCTCAAGTAGGTCCTTGATAAATGTGTGTTGACTGGGACCCTGAGGAGCACCTCAACCCAAGCAGAAGGCAGGGAAGTGGAACTCACCAAATGACTGACCACATCTAAAACACGGCATTAAATCTTCAAAATCAGGACGAAATGAGTGAGAAATTATCTTGGGTTCTGATTCCAAGTTGACTCAATACTTCACAAACTGTTTCTGAAACATTTATTAATCTTGCTCTGTGGGAAACCAAGAGAGAGCTAGTTGAGGCTCCAATGAGTTCTGTCACTTGAGTTCATGACTCAGGGAAGACACAGCGATGGTACTTCTGAATGCCGAAGAAGCCAGGAAGTTCCCCACTGCTGTGGAGTACAGAGCAGGATCTGTATCAGAAACAGCGGTGGAGGTGAAAACCACATGAGACTCACATCTAGGACTCACACAGGAAGCCACACCAAAGGCTGACCCCGCCGTCAAGTACAACCATATATGAGAAAGCAGAGATCAGGATTGGAGTGACTTTTCCAGAAAGAAGAACACCAGGATGACAGTTGGTCAGTGGGAAACTAAAAGGTGAATAGTAAAACCTCTATTTAGATCCGTTAATCTTGCCTCTCACCTGAATATGTAGGATGTAGGGAGTAAGGTGAGACTTGGCAACTTCTGTCCTGCCAGAAAAGAACAGTCAGGTTAGCAGAAACAGGATATGCTACCTGCCCAAGGAAGTGAGCTGTGAAATATAATATAAATACTAGGTCATGTCCAGCTTCCGTGGTCATGTCAGTGTGTGGATCAATCTAATTATGATACCAACATCACAGAGGACTAGATTTCAAATGATGTTTCTGGGGAAAACATGTTCAAACTCATTTTCTCGTTGTTTATTTGCTGTAAGTTGTACAGGTTGAAAATGTTTAGCCCTTTACAAAAGGAAAAGTACCAGCCCAAGGTACATTCTGTTTATGATAAGGCTTAAACCCAGAGCAGAAGGCAGCTGAGAGTTGACGAGCAGTTCGGAATGGAAATGGCCAAAGAGAGATCTTTTACATCTAAGTAGCTAAGAGCTCCTGGAGAAAACTATCCAACCTTCTGATGGCCTGGCATTCCTTTCCATGTCTCTATTCTGCTCTTGCTCTCAATTTGAAAATAGTTATTCCAAACCATCTTCATAAGTCCCCGCCCCATCACAGTCCCTATCACTTTTACCTAGTGACGTCATATTGTACTTCACAGAGAAAATAAGATGCCAGTAGCCAGAGCTTCTTCATCTTCCTGCTTGGCCTCTTCCCCTACCCAGAAAAGGAACTTATCCACACCTGTCCTCACCTCCTTTCCCCCATTTCAGTGGGAAGACAGAGAGGTCTCCCTACCCCCATTCAGATCTAGACCCTCCACCTGGCCTCTGGGTTCCTTCCCCTCACAGTCATTCAGGCACTTGGCCTCAACTATTACCAATTTCTCTTCTGTCTGTTTAATCTATTATTCCCCCCCCAGACACTTGAGTCCTGATCTTATTAAAAAAATGTATCTCAATCTATCAAAGCCAGACTTCTTTAAAGAATAATCTGTGATTCCTGTATCCAAATTCTAAAGTCCTCAACGCCTTATAGTGCTATAATCCAGCTTCTGAGTCCACCTCTTCACTGGAACTGCTCTCGTCGTGTTTTCTGATCACTTAGAACCACCAAACCCAGTAAGAGGCACTTGACACTGCTAGCCACTCCTTCTCGCCGATTCGCTATTCCCTCTCAGATCTGTTATGTCTGTCTGTCTCTCTCTCTCTCTCTCTCTTTCTCTGTGTCTCGCTAGCACGTGCACATTTTCCTCCTACCTATCTGGATATGCCTTCCTTGTCTCCTAAGAAGGTTTGACTTCTCTATCTCTTCGAATGTTCCTCAGAGTTCTAATCTTGGTCATCTTTTCTTACACTCTACTCACCCTCCCAGGCTCTCACCTACATGACCATCTGGTTGTATTCTAATGACTCCCCATCTCCAGCACAGAACCCTCCTCTGAGTTCCAAAGCCATATGTCCAGCTGTCTGTGACCCGTTAGACTCAGTATGTCCAAACTCAAAATAATCCTCTCTGCCTATGCCCTCTCACCTCAAGTCTACTTTTCTTCCCAGATTCTCTACCTGGCTTAAGAGCACAATCAGTGCCCTTGTCAGACAACAAATCAGGAAGCTCTTTATTTGTTTGTTTTTCAAAAATATTTAATTCTCCCCATCTCACACAGTACCCAAAGTCAATTATACTAGTTTCTAAGCAGAATAAGATATTCTGGGGTAAGCAATGCTTCGTATATGTTATTTATGTTGTCTAGAGCAATGCATGGTTGTTCAGGTCATTTACCTGTCATTAGACTAGCTATTTTGGGAAAAAAACATATGGCTCAAAAAGCAAACAGATTGAGGTAAAATATTCCTTAGTTCACTAATATGGCCGCAGTGTGGAAATGTTATATATTATGGAAGCAGTGCATGTGATGGGGTTTTTCAAGTTACTGGATATGGTCTGGGTAACTTGAATTATATTGCTTTTTTTTTTTTTTACATAATAAACCATATTATAACTTCTCTACACTGAATAAAATAACTTAAGAGCAAAATTTTCCCCTCATATTTTATTCCAAAAATTATCAACCTCATAGTAAAATGGAAAAAACTGCACTGTAAACATTCATATACCTAGATTCTACTCCATCATTTGTGCTCTTTTTGCTTTATCACGTAGTAATCCATCTAGCCTTCCCTCAATCCACCTTATTCCAAAGTAAGTTGTAGACATCAGTGTGCTCCACCCCTAAACACTTGAGCATGCCTGTTATTAACCACAGTTATTTTGAGGACGGGAATTTTCATATATTGCAATGCACAAATCTTTAGTGTACCATTCAAAGAGCTACACATTCTTGACTTCTCCTTCTTCCTGCCCACTCGTCTCATATTCAGTCACCTTCTATATTGCTCAACTCTCACTCCTCTCCTCTAACCCCACAGCTTTAGTTCACACCTTTGTCATTTCTCATCTGAGTTATTGGAAAGTCATCCAATTGTTTCCATTTTAATTCATTCCCACAGCACTTCAAGGTGATTTTTCTAAACCACAAATTTGATGTCATTTCCTGCTTAAATTCCTTGTATGGTTCTACCCTAAACACTTGGGGGAAGCTTTAGGATAAAATCCAATCTCTTGAGCCTGGTATACGAGGATTTGACCCTGTCTATTTCCCTGGCCTCATTTCTTGCCCCTTCCCCAACGTCTTCCTAACCCCTTCTCATACAAATACTAGTCACCAGAGGTATAAAATTCTTTGCAGTATTTCTTGCGCCCTCATGCTCTGCACCTTCTTAGATGGTGTTTCTTCTGTCTGCAATGTCCTGCTGTCCTTTCTTCATCTAGCTACCTCCTAGTCACTCTTCCTGACTCAGTTCAGACATTACCTCCTCCACCGAGCCTTGCATGTCCACCCTCTACCCCCACTGCACACTTGGCTGATGCCCCTTCTAGGATTTCCTAAACATCATGAACACACATCTTTCTTAGAATTTTGCCCCAGTATTTGCTTGTCAGTCATCCCAACCAGTCTGCAGCTCCTTGAGGGCAGAGAACAAATCCTGCTTCTCATCTCTCTGGTTCCAGATACATAAATGCTCAATACATGTTCACAGAAAAAAGTAGACAAGAGGAAGGCAGGAGTATTGACAAGATGTTTGAGAATATTCAGCACTCAAGGTGAATGGCGAGATAGTGTTAACTCAAGAAAACATCTAGGGGCTGACCCAGTGGCACAGTGATTAAGTTTGTGCACTCTGCTTCGGCAGCCCTGGGTTTGCGGATTCAGATCCTGGGTGCAGACCTACACACCGCCCATCAAGTCTTGCTGTGGCAGCGTCCCACATACAAAATAGAGGAAGATTGGCACAGATGTCAGCTCAGCAACAAGACAATCTTCCTCAAACAAAAAGAGGACGATTGGCAACAGAGGCTAGCATGTTAGCTCAGGGCCAATCTTCCTCACCAAACAAAAGAAAATATCTAACATAAATTTAAAACCAAAGGGATCACTTTAGCCTACATAGGCACTTGTCTGTGGCTTCAGGCAAATCATAAGTAAGAGTAAGATCATGAGCCACTTTCTAATTTTTTTTAAATTTTTAATTATGGTAAAATACACCTAACATAAAATTTACCATCTTAACCATTTTTGAAGTATGCAGTGTAGTAGTGTTGAGCCATATTGAGCACATTGTTGTGCACGTGCCACTTTTAATTATATAAATACAGGTTGTATCTTCCTTTTGTAAAAAGGACAAATAACAGCATTAAGAAAGCTCTGAAGTAAGGAGTCTAGATTTTTGCCTAAATTCCACATAGCAGCTTTGCAAAGGCTGCCCTAAGGATGCACCACTAAGTACCTGGCAGCAGCTTCTAGAGATGAAGGCAAAACTATCAAATCGCAGTAATCAGAGGGTGTTTTCTTCCAAAGGACAAGTGCATCAGACTACATTTCTGGTGTTAAGAATCCCATGGGCTTTACACCCAACAGCGAGAGCCAGTCTATGTGAGGCCTGGCCCTGATTATCCTACAGACTATACTCTGGGTGATTTCGAAGAAGCAATAGAGATCCAAACTATACCATTAATTAAACAGCACATCATCCCACATCTTACCCAAGAAAATGAAGCTTCATTTAGCCCTAAGTTTCTCTGGACTAGACTATTTGGCAATCCTGCACAGCAAATGAGTGAGAAAAGAGATAAGAAATTTGAAATATATTGACAGTATCTGAATTCAGGCATTTGATAGATTCATTGTACTGATTCTAACATAGTCGATTCACAGCTCGGAGGAGGTCAATACCCACCTAGAAGCCAGGGCAGAGTGTATTACCCAACAATGCAAAGCTTGGTGCCACAAGAAGGACTTAGAAAAGAAGTCACAGTGAATCAGTCCACAGCTATTTATTGAGGTTCTAAAATGGACCAGCAGTGTGTAAAATACAATAACATTAAAATTAGCAAGCTTGGCTCCCATCTTTCAGAAATAAAACTTTCAAACCATAGAAAATCTGATCATAAGTAATGTAAACCAAGAAGCAAAAATTATCATATTTGCTGCTTCAAAACTGGGAGAGAGTATAAACTGACAGAAAAACCTACAATTGACTACAAAGGCAATCTCCTAGAAAGAAAGAAACTGAAAGATTTGGGACAGTTATCCAGAATTGGATGATGATGGTTTTCACAATTAATTGATTACTTTTCTTGGTGTGGGATGTATTTTGACTCTAAGAAATAGCATATTTCAACCTGTCTTGAGCAAATGGTGGTATTTACTAGAGAGATACATGAATACTTCATTGAATCCAAAGAGCAGAAGATACACTTGGGCCCCTCCGGGGAAGGAAACAAGGAACTGGGAGTCAGGACCCACGGTTACCCTCACCATCACCCTGCAAGGTTAAATACTCCCATTCCCACTTCTCTTGGTTCGTCTCCTTTATTTCTCTCTCTCACTGTGGACAGGCTTTCTCTGTCTTGGGATGCACGTGGTCCAAATATGACACTCCCCACCAAACCCTGTTTTTCTATCCCCTCACATCCAGTATGGGTGAACTAAAGCCTCTGAGACCTAATTCTAAATTCTTGAGTGGAGAAACAGATGAGGATAGCTTAGGTCATCTATCCAACCCCAGATGTTTGTTAGCTGTGACTTTTCCAGAAGTCTCTACTTCCTAGGACTTCAGATGTGCTACCACATTTTGATATTCTACGCATAGGATTGCAAAAATGCTTCAGCACTTACAGCATTTTGATTTATCCAGTAACCAAGTGAAGTTATAGAAATGTGAAGTGAGAACATAAGTGCCAAATTCTTAAATTACCAGATCAGTATTGTTGGTTTTCATCCCACCCAACAAAAAGCACAAGCACTTTTTTTTTTAGGTAAAGAGTTTCAAGCATACCCTTAGGATATTCAATTTCTACTATGCATTTTTTTTTTTTTTCACAAGAGGCAGACTCAGCTTTACTTACTGGAAAAAGCAGTCTGGGCAGTTGTTCTCATCACCAATGTGGGAGCCTCTACCTGGAAATCTAAGCATTTATGGACTTCTAAGACTGGCAACATGGAGACAGAGAGCATAAACCACCATTTCTCACCAAGATGCTTTGTCTTAGAGAATAAGAGTTGTGCTTGGCAACAAATGCCAGAAGGCACTGAAGTACCAATTACTAACTATTTAAGGACAATGCCATCTCCAAAATGGAATAAGGCTCACAATGATGAAAAGCTGATTCTGTTGCAGGAGTCAAGTATTTCCACACTCTTTCTAGCAAGCCTTTATAATCTGTATTAATCACAAGTTTCTTTGGGGACTCTTGTCTCAGGGATAAGCTTAAACCATTAATTAAGTCACTGCATATGTGACGCTGGAATTGTTCCCTCCTTATTTATAATACATACTTGTCTACTGGTCTGAATGAGGAGAATGGAATGCAGATGCCCAAGCTGCCTGCTTCTGCAGAACCTAGACTGTGGGGTGCTGCCTTATGGGCTGAAATGTACCCCCTCAAAATTCATCTATTGAAGCCCTAACCCCAGTACCTGAGAGTGTAACTGTGTTTGGAGAAAGGGTCTTTAAAGAGGTGATTAATTTAAAACGAGACCACTAGGGTGGGCCCTAATCCAATCTGACTGACATCCTTATAAGAAGAGGAAATGTGGACACACCAAGGGAAATTTGAGCTCTGGGGATGCTTGAGCACAGAGAAAAGATCAGGTGAGAAGGTGGCCTTCTGCAATCCCAGGAAACAGGCCTCAGAAGAAACCAAACCTGCCAATGCCTTGACCTTGGAGTTCCAGCCTCCAGAACTGTGAGAAAATAAATTTCTGCCAGTTAAGCCACCCCATCTGTGGCATTCTATTATGGCAGCCCTTAAGAAACTAACGTGCTCCTCCATGAGAGATTTTACTATCAGAGGATTCCCTAATCCTTTTCTTCAGGGTGATCCATTCATAAGTTTAACTGTATGTGACCCCAACTTAGTCTGTTTCTTATACTAGATATGGAGAGAAACCATAAGAGATGTTCCCACAACACACGGCTCTCATTTCCTCATGGCAACAATTGACCGGGACAAGTACTAGCTGCCTCCTTTACATGAGAGAGACGTTCCGCAGTTTTGCACAGTCCCTCATATTTCCTATTGTCATATGGCTAATTGCTCCACCCATTTATGATATCTGTCTGACCTCTGTAAGCACTTGAGTCCCTGAGATGGTCTGCTCAGAACCAGGCTGCTGAAGTCACAGAGCTTCTATCACTGGCACAGAGACATTGATCAAGCATCAATGGGAGACTTGGCAGCAGCAGGCCCATTACAAACATTTCCTCTAAAGCCAGTTGACATTGATTTTTTTGGATACACCTCTGAGGACAAAACAGAGTCACAGAATCAAAGAAGCAACAATTCTTCTCTGGCCATTGCAATTATTGAAGTAGAATCACCTTGTATACATACCAGATAATAAAAAGGGGGGCTATCCTCCCCTTTCCACTTGCTTATTTAAAAATTATGTTATCTGAGGAAGGAAGGTTGTTCTGTGTCCAAACGGGGATATTGTGGCTCAGTATGAATCGGGGGTTTGAGTTGTTGCAGGGCTTTTTAGTGAAGAGTTGAAAAGATTAATTTTGCCCCAAATAAGGTTGGTTGAAAGGTGGTTGTTGATTTGCAATGCCACCCAGCACCAGCTTCGTTAGTCCCCACTTATTTATAGAAGTTGCAAATAATCAGAGAAGCGCCTCCAGAGATATTCTGTCAGCCATGGGAACCCAGACTACCCCCAGGGTCAAGGAGAATCCTCACAGGAAAAAAGCCAAGAGTGTGCTAGCGATGTCAGAGCTGCACAGAGCTCAACAGCAGAGATTTCTCTGTTTTCTGTCTCTCCATAACCCTCTCGCCCTCCCCTTCTCCCTTTCTCTCAATCTCTCTCCACTCTCATTCATTCACTCTGTCCTCCTTAAGTTGACTGAAAAGATTTCCAACTAGGGAGGGTCTCCTCAACAATCAGAGTTCAAGGGCAGCTGCTTTTGCAGGAGGCTCAGGATTTCCTCAAGACATGCTATAGAAACTCACCTGCACAGGCACTGGTTAGCAATAAAGACTTTAAAGCAAATGGCCAGCATCTCAGCATTGATCTGTGCTTCCCCATAATCTGACACCAAAGATTCATTTGTTCAAATGGCCAAATATTAACTCAGCGGCCTACCTGGACAGAAGCTAAACCCACACTTCCCACCAAACATACATACACATGCATACAACAACAACAACAACCACCCCTCCCACATACATACACTAACCACCATTCTCACACACAACCACAAACACATACACCACCCACCACCACACACACTTCATCTCATCACACACACACATAACAACACCACCCACACATAATGCCAACCACACATACATACACACACACGCTTCACAATATGCACATTTCAAAAACCTATTACAAAAATGCATCTCTCATAAATGAGTTGAAATGAATGTGAAAAACAAGAAACATCAACAAAATTATCTCTATTATCTCTCCTCTTTGTTTCAGAATCTCCACCTCTGACTTACAACTAACCCAGATTTTAATATTGGCTTTTGAAGGAAAATGTCTAGTACATTTGATAGTAACCATTTCTTCTATCTTTCCCCTTTTCTTTTGCCTGGCGCCTCCTGAGTCTATGTCAGCTTAATCAAGAGTGTCTGTTGTAGTATTTTTCGCTCAGTGTGTCCTCAAGAAACAGAGGCACAGCTGCGTTTTGTAACTAAGTACCAGACCACATTCTCTCATCATGTGTGCCTTCTTGTCCCAAGGCAATGATGCTTCTTCACTAACAGAACAATTCAGTGTAAGATAATCAGGCAACGCTGGAAGGGTGTGTATTTTGTGCATTATGAGGCATGAGGGGAGTGTTTAGTTTTCTCAGAAACAAAAATTAGACACATTGCCCTCATCTAATTTGGAAAGATATTATCCAAAAGCTGTCAACTCATGATTATACTAAGCCTAAAGTGCTAGCAGATGATCTTGAGCCCTTTTTTTTCCCTTCTGCTGTCTACTCTTTTTCTGTTTCACTGCTCATTACCTTCTTCATCAATGCGTAGAGAGAAAGGTCATGGTGATATATAAAGTTAATGCCTTCTGTTTTATCTTTGTAGCTCTGTAAAAGATTTGGAAGCAGAATAAGCTAAAACACATGTGAGATCTAAGGATCACCTGAGGATTTTAATTAACTCTGTGATCTTTGTCCCCCAATTTGTACAGTTAAAGTAGGCTGTATAAACTTTTGCATGAGATAAATCTGTCTTTATTTCTCTATCTTTGGCTCATTACAAGAAACGTTCCAACAAGCAACTTGACAAATGAAAGTGGTCAGTGGGATGCACTACAAAGGGCTTGTTAACCCAGATATGAATTGTACCGTATTGTTCTGCTGAGTTCTAGGTCATCCACACCAAAGTTCTCAAAGCTCAACATCTCTGGTATGGTGTGACATAAAAGGGAATTTCATTTGAACTGAATGTATGACTTTGTCACACCATAACTGCACAAAGAACTGTTGTCATCTCTGGCCACTGATAAACTCTATTTGACATAAAAAAAAAAAGTCACCTAAATTTTACGAACTTCAGTAATTGCACCTACAATAGATTCACTGCCCAATTTCATAGTGACACGATTGTGACTTGTACATACGGGCTTTTCAAACTGTTCAAGGAGAATTTTAACATTCTATTATTTGAGAGTGATTAATGATTAAGTAATGACTAAGACAATCAGTACAACTAATTAATGATTAATACAATCAGTACTATATTCCACATTGTATAAAGTGTAAATAGACAGGCTGAAAGGGTATTAATGTTAAGTGAGGATACTTTGCACTTCTGTAGCTAGACATTTTGTTGTTAGGTGCGTAATCAATTGAGCTGTGTTGCATAGAATGTATTGACTGCCAATTCACTTCACGGATACTTACTCCATTGTTCAAATATAGAGCATTCAAACTAACCACTGCAGAATTTCCTGAGACTGTGTTTTTTTTTCAATCAATATTTGCCTTCTTTATATTGTAATACTTTGGAAACTCTCTCAAGCTCGACCAAGAATATTGACTCTAAATCACCTACAATTAAAAAGTAAAACCAAATGTTATTATTTCCTTAAATTTTGTAAGACCACTATGTTGTCGTTCATTTATGAGTAATTGTTGTTGCTTGTGGTCTAAGGACTTTACTCTAAATGGCATGGGGAAAACAGCTAACTTTTTTTATGTCGTCAGAGATCACCAGAAGTCAAAATGCCTAATGGCTGGGGAGTTCAGGGCTTAGGGCTATGTGGAAGAGAGCTTGCTGCTCCGTGCTTTTCCTAAGACTATGTTCGGAATCTGATGATTCTAGCTAAGAGTTGAGATGGGAAATTTCGACAGCTTTAAATGAATAGATTTACTTCATGCACTAAGTCAATGTCTAAAGTCAAATTTTCATCCACTCACAATAATGATTTAATGTGTATTAACAGCCACTTGTTGGATTTATCAAGAATTAATGCTAATGAATCAGTGAGCAGTTTTATGCAAATAAAAAAGCTGACATTCATATTGTGCAGTATAGAATACCACTGGTAATACCACACTAATGAGAAAGAATAATAAAAACAACAACTAACATTAGTTAAGCCATTTCTAAATCCCAGATGCTATTCCAAGTACTTTATATGGATCATCTCATTGAATCCTCAACACCATAAAACAACTCCATGTTGTGAAACTGAGACATACAGAGTTTGAGTAGGATGTTCAAGGTCACATAGTTATTAAGGGGCAGAGACAGGATCTGAACTGAAGCATGCTTACTCCAGATCCTCTGTCTTAAAATAAAATGTTATATAGCCTGTAAGCTGAATTATAAATCACATTTTTACATAGCCATGTCTGAAACTGTTTTGGATTAGCTCCCAAAGGACAAATTCTTATGGTGCCATTAGACAGTTTTCTTTCCCTCCACTCCTCAACATTCAAAAAAGCACAAGTGATAGGCAATTACCTTCTGAATTTTGTAACTCTTCTCACATCTAGAGCATAATTCTGTATTTGCCAATACTAATTAGAAAACAACAGCATATACAAGAGTGCGTAGGATCATGGTGCAAAATAAAGAATCACCTTGTAGAGGCAAAGCAACTTGGGAATTAAAGTTGACTAATTCTGACTCTGTCAGGGAAATGAAGAGGAAAATGAATCTGGGAGTTTAGTCTTATTTTCCTTCCCGTCAAATGACTCATGTCACCTCAACCTTGTCTCAGACATACCTGCACACACCCCAGTCTATTCATAATTTTATGCCCACCACTAGACCTTTTTCAATGAAGTGCCAAGGGCCTGTATAACACACTTCCCCTCAAAAACACCAATCCATTCTTTGCCATTAATTTCAAATCTCCCAAAGTGCCATTTTCCCCATAAATCCTTTCAAAATTGATCATTGGAAAGCTATTGCTCAGCTGTTCTTTACCCTCGATATTGGAGTTCAACAGCTACTTTTCCCAAATTCTAACCAATTAGTATCCTCCCACATACACACCCCTTTGATACACATATCCTCAAATACATGTTTATTATAAATTCTCAAACTTTCCTATTAGATTTGCATATGGTCCAGTATCATTCAAAAGTATCTATCTTCTCATTCAATAGCTACTAAGTGGCATTACTGTAATATGAGGGTGGGGCTGTTCACATTTTTGTCAGTATAAAGAGTTTCCCATAATAAAAGTATTTGACACTTTTGATTGAGAATCACATAGACCAATTAATGAGTTAAATTTGTTGAATATTTTAAAATACACTTTATTATTTGTTGGAAATTGGTTAACTATGTCACAATATTGATTTTGTTTGTGAGTGTGAAAGTAGCTAACACACATCTTTTCTTCACACTAGACTGCTCATTTTCAGTGTATATCAGTTTGCTTTGCACAGAGTGGCAAACTGAATGGCAATGTGATCATCTTAGTAATAACACCAAATAATAACAACATCGATGGGCATTTAATTTCTTTGCTACTCAGCTAGATAGCTTATTGTTACTTAATAAGAAAAATTATGTAGACATCAAGCACTTCTGGCTCTAAAATTGGTTTTATTTGCTCTACCCTTTAAAAGCTTAAAAAGGCAACATATATATCCTTACATGAAATATAATTTCGAAAGTGCCATGTTTCCTTTTAATGCAACACATATTCTTTGAGTATACGACTAGGCAATAAGAAGCTTATAATCTTACAGTTTATTGACTAGTAAGGCAGGATGTCATAAACAAGAGAAAATGTGAGTAGCGGGGCCAGCAAGTAGGATCAGAAGAAGACGCCATCAGTATAGACATGTTGCAAACATTAGGAAAACATCCTAAAACAGCTGAACAGATAAACAGACATCTTCCTTGCATAACAGACAAGAGCGTCTGTGTCTGCTTTCAACATCTAAACCCAAAGTACATTTTCAGTCATCACCATGCATGACTTATCAGCAGTTTTGACAGAGTTGACTTCTTCCTCCTGGTTTTCATAATAGCAACTCATCTAGTTTTCTCGCCACTTCTCTGTGTTCTTTCTCCTTGTTCAAAGTTATTAAATGGAGGATTTCCTATGGCATTTTTCCCTGTTATCTTTGCTTCTCATTCCATATTCTGATCTTAGGAATTTTATCCAATAGGACTTCAGTTATCAACCATAAGCCAATGACTCTCAAATTTACTTTTCCAGTCCATTCATTCATTCATTCATTCATTCAATAAATATTTATTGAATGACTACAATGTGCCAATACTAGGGATAAGAGAGTGAATGAACTCGGACTTTTCTGAGCTAAGACCCATATATCCAACTGCCTACTATTATCCCCTCTTGGATATCTCAAAGGCATCTCGTATTAACATGTCCTAAACCAAACACATAATCTCCCCCTCAAGTCTGATCCTCTTCCCAAGTACTTACCTCAGTGACTGGCACCACCTTCCAACCAGTTGCTCAAGCCAGAAACCTACACGTCCTCTTCAGATTTCCCTGATCCTTCACCCCCATGTATAATCCATCATCAAGCCCATTTCACTGTTACCTCCTAAATGTATTTTGATTCCATCCACTTGACTATCTGCACCCTCATCTCCTTAATCCAGTGTACCATGATCACTTACCTGTTCTACTGCTATTAATCCCCCAGCTTGGTTCCCTGATTCTGTTTTCCCTCCCTCCAATCTCTTTTTACATTATAAAAATGAGTGAAATTTAAAAAACGAAAATCCTATCTTACACTCCCTAACCCCTCTTGCCACATCACCACACTCAGCCCCCTTTTGCTTTTTCAAACATACCATGTTCCATCCTACCACAGGGACTTTCCAATGCTGTTCCTTTGCAAAGGAATGCTCTCCCCATCCTCCTCCCCCGTGCATCTGCTTAAATCTCCTACCCACGAGTCAAGTTTAAGTACGCTTGTCAGTTCCTCAGTGAACTAAACCCCAAATTACGCTAGGTTCTCTATTGCATGCTCTCAGGGTTGCCTTCCCTCTTAGCACTTATCACAGTTGTAATTTTACATTTGTTTGCATGGTGTTTTATTAATATACATCTTCTCCACTAGATTGGAAGGATGATGATGCAGAGACTATTTTTGCTTACCACTGAATGTGCAGCTCTAGTGTACTGCCTATCGCATGTTAGGTTCTCAATAAAGACTTGTTAAATGAATGAATGAATGAACGAACAACAAGAAAGGAAACAAATCACTCAAAATCCCACTGCCCCAAAACAGGCAGTTATATTTTGATGTATTTCCTTCCAATAATTTTAACACAAACATATTTTGACATTTTTACCATCTGGAAAGATACTGTACGCGCAATCTTCATTATAATCCTTACATCAAACCTCAAGAATTTCCTGAAGTTGTCAACTATTCTGCAAAATTTTTAATGGCTGCCTAATATTCCAATGTATAAGTCTAGTCTAATGTATTTAAGCACTCTCCTATTATTACTTAGGATGTTTCCAATATTTTTACTGTCATAAATAATGTTACAGCCACCATTTTCGTACATTTTATGCATCTAAATGTATGACTACTTACCTGGGATAAATTCCTAAAATAGGATAAATTCCAGGGTTAAGATGTATAAATTTTTTAAGACTTGCAAATACCTGAATACTGAGAAAATAAGAGCAGCGGATGATATTGTAGCATTTTTATGTGTCTACATTAAAACAAATTATTCAGATTTAGATTGTAAAGTGGGGTAGACTAATTATTTCATTACAAACACTTATTTGACTTTTAAAACTATACATTGTGCATAGATTACTCCAGGGCAAGACTGACAAAATATTTTTCAGGATGGACTTATTTTTTAGCACTTTGTCCTAGTGTCATAAAAAGAATCCTTTCAAGAAAATACTCTCCCAGTTTGGGGATTTTTTTTCTGCTTAACAAACCTGGTGACACTTGATAATTCAATAGAGGTCTCTGCAATATGTTCCAGGAATAGTTATTTGACATTTTACAAGATAAGCATAAATACATCCTAAAGACTCTGCTAATTGCATATGCTTAAAAGTTGTTCCAAATATTTCTTTTGATAAGTTAATCGAGGTCCAGTGTCCTGGGATAAGGTAAGAGATCAGTGCAAGCGTCAGGGACTAGGGCTTCAGGAAGGTGAAATTATCCAGCATGCTGTACACTCCCTCCCTGCCTTCAGTAATTACAGGATTTCCCTCTGGGAGGTTTCCACACAAGAGTCTCAATTAGAAGAGTCTATTAGCAAAAACAAAGTCTTCTAGACAAGTGGTTTTTGCAAGAATGCTATATTCAAAACAACCGCAGCAATGCTTCCAGTAAATATGTTTATAATACTTCTGATACTCAATATAAATGTCAGAATCATCCAGTTTTCATTCTGAGAGGATTCAATTCTCAATCTACAGTGTAAGTGCACATCAAGCTAGGAAAAGAAACCTATGCTCAGCCTGACCTACTTTCGATGTTCTGATTTTTTTCTCAGAAAGAATTAAAAACTGTCATTAAAAATCCAGACAGAACTGCATTAATACAATGGATGTAAAAGCATATTTCAACATAGTAAGAATCAGTTTTTCTTTTCATGAGGTTCTACAACCAATAATTTTTAGGTATATATTGCTGTTATATACACTAACATAAATCCTCTCAGCTCTCAGAACATATTTAAATTCACAGACATATCCTCAGTTGCCTGTTCTGGTACATAATTCTTTTTGTAAAAGAAAGAACCTTTATTAAGGTAGTTTAAATTTTGGTACTATGACTATTCATATTTTCATCATGTCATTATCATATTTTTCATTCAAACATGTTCAGAGACACCCTTGCCTCTATAGTAAAATTTTAATTATCTAATTCTTCTTTTCTTGTTATAAAATGGATTATAGCTTTTTAAAATTTTTCCTAACATTCACAATAACTCTATGGAATATGCATACATGCCCATTTTACAGATGATATACAGAGGATATTGAGGCTCATATACATTAAATAACCTGCCTAGCGTTCAATAACCAGAAAAGAGTAGAGGCAGGATTTGAACCAAGTTCTTTCCAGCTCTACGCTTCTGCTCTTTCCCCTACAACAGGGAACAAATCATACAACTGTGCTATATGTAGTTATGAGCATCAGAGATGACGTAATTTTGGCACGTTTTTGGCATTCAGTAAGTGACATTTATTGTCATCATCATCATTTTTTATAGTGTCATCTGGCTATGAGGATTCCTTTACCAGAGAAACACCCTATTAACAAGTCTTTTTCAATCAAAGCATATTCTTTTCCTTGCATATGCCTCCTCTCTCTTACCCCACACAATCTATTGCATGAATGAAATATCATTCCTCATTTTCTCCTCCACATGCACAGGTTGAAGACAGTAGTAGTACAGTAGAAAGAACACAGGCTTTTGAGTCAGCTAGATCTGCATTTGATTCCCAGCACCAGCACTTAACACCTAAATAACTGTGGGCAAGTTACATGACTTCTCTGAAATGAAGATCTTTTCATCTGTAAAGGGACTAACAGTGCCTTCCTTATAGAATTTGCAGATTAGAAACAGTGCATGCAAATAGTAAATATTCAGTAAATAATTTATCTCATTATTATTACCATCATCATACCCTATGCTTCAGTTAAATCAGACCACATGCCCTTCCTAATATTGTCTACGCTTTGCCACACCACCAGTCTGTAATTCTGCCTCCCATCTCATTGTTTTTTCCCATTTGTTCTTCAATCTGTGTTCAAAAGTCACTTCCAAGATTTCCATTTCCTACTAATCAGAAGAGATCTCCTCTCCATCCGAACTACTGTAGCACTTGGAACTTGCTTATTAGACCCACTGTATCTTGTATCATAATATATTTATTTTTGTCTAACTGTGTCAGTAAACTGCAAGAACCTTGAGGATATGGACAATATCTTATTCTTCTCTGTTTGCTCCACAGCACCTAGCTCAGTACCTGGCACTCAATAAATGGATGAGTAAATCAAATATATAAATATAAACAAAGTTTCTATGAAATCTGAATTCTCTCTTTAATAGTCTTAATTTCAAATGTGCAGGAACTCTTGAGTTAATTCAGGGATATGACCCATTTCTAAACTGACCAAATCAAAAATTCTACTCCTTGACCCTTCGCCATAGAACATCCCTACCAGGATGGATATGAATAAACTGGGATTTCCAGAGGAGCCTTAGGAGCGCTGAAGGGCACTGCAGAAAAGTAGCCAGAAACAAAAAGAGTGAGAAGATTGGCAATGTTGTGGTCTGAAAGGGGAAGTGACGTGGAAAATCAGATAGGAAAAAAAGGGCTTCTAAAGAGAATGAATATCTTTTGGTCAAGAAAACTTCTTGATGTATTTCTTGAGAAATCAAACAATTTTAGATCATCATTGACTCTTGTATTAGGGTTCTCCAGAGAAACAGGACCAATCAGAGATTTTATGTATGTGTATACACACACACACACACACACACACACACACACATATATATATATAAAGAGTTTTATTATAAAAGATTGGCTCACATGATTATGGAGGCTGAGAACTCCCACAGTCTGCCTTCTGCAAGCTTGAATCCCAGGAGAACTTGCAGGGTAGTTCCCGTCCAAGTCCGCAGGCCTGAGAACCAGGAGCACCGACAGTGTAAGTCCCAGTCTGAGAGGAGGAGAAGACTGATGCCCCAACTCAACTGGGCAGAGACAGAGAGCTTGTCCCTTCCTTCACCTTTTTGTTGTATTCACTCAAGGCATTGGGTGAGGTCCAACCACATTGGGGAGGACAATCTGCTTTACTTGGTCTACAAATTCAAATGCTAATCTCACGTGGATACACTCTCACAGACACACTCAGAAATAATGTTTAGTCAAATATCTGGGCACACCATGATCCAGTCAAGTTGACACGTGAAATGAGCTATCACAACTCTCAAGTTTAAAAGGATGTAATTTTGGCAAAAATAAGGAAATTCAGCAACCCAAACCAGAGTAGCCAATAACACATTAGCCTGTTGCTGAACATAGCCATAAGTCTGCAGGTGGGTCACTAAAGAAGGGCCCTGGCCGAGGGACAAAGTAGGCACTGAAACCCAGCAGGTGCTCTGGGCTCCACACTCTACCAAGCTGGCCTGGGGCTGCCTCCCTGGAGGAAGGGTGCCTTTTTCACATGTGCTGAGTAGCTATAACCTGAAGGGTTGTAACAGGAGCCCTGGAAGGCTGTTCCAAATTGTCTCCTTTGGTCAACAACAGCCTGTTGATAAACCCTTTAGCATTCTGATAAAAGGTTGCCTCTTCTTTTCCCTAAATATGCATCCCTTAAAACTGCTTGCTTGCAACCTGGGGCTGTAAAAGCTAAAAGGTTAAAAAATACTCAGTGTGGCAAGACCTCACCTGTGCTTTCACTACATGTAAATTATTTTAGGGCAAGAAAAACACTTTAAAGTCCTAAACACAGATAGCTCTTTGATGAATCTTTGAAAATAGACATGCTTTCAATCTATTGTTTTCTTTAAGAATAACAGAGTCTTAAGTGGGAATCCCACTACTTATGCAAAAGACATCAGATGAAGACTTGTCACATGTTCTCCCGAGAAGGAAAATTTCTCTCCCACTACTCCTCCCACTTCTAAAAAGGCACTCTCTCAAGCCTGTTACTTTAAAAGCTTTAGAA
Source organism: Equus asinus (assembly GCF_041296235.1). NCBI lineage: Eukaryota > Metazoa > Chordata > Mammalia > Perissodactyla > Equidae > Equus > Equus asinus. The sequence continues at coordinate 70,063,224 of NC_091798.1, forward strand.
AGTAGGGGGAAGAGAAAAGGATGACAATGTCATTTCATGTGACAGCAGCAGCATACAATGAAAACTCCTCTGCCACTCACCCAAGTGTGTTACATTCCGCTGAGACAAATTCTGATTCTCTGCAATCTTGACCTCAAACCATTAATAAATTTGTTGTAATTGTGGACCTGCCTCCTGGCTCACTTACAGCCCTTCTCCCACACAAGCCCATCGGGCAGCCTGAGGGTGGCATCACTTTGGGGGGACAGTGGGAGCTCTGAAAGCCGGGTCTGTGCTCTGAGGCTTCACAGAACCTCAGGGAGGTGATGGGAGGAGGCTCCCCTCCCTGGGAAGCCAGAAGAATGTGGCGACAATTACAAAGGTGGGAACACTGGACAGAAATAGGCCAGGAGAGGCCCATGCAGTTCCCTTTGCCTGGAGTGCCCTTCCTTGCTCCTCCCCTTATGGGAATTCTACCCCCCTTAAGGACCAGTTAAATAACTGCTCTTCCAGGAAGACTTTCCTAATTTTCCTCTTCCTTTCCCTTTGCCCTCCTTCTCTCTCTCCTCTACTAGTACACGCTCAGAATTCATCTTGACTTCCTCTATAATGTCAACCTATATTGCACTTGCTCCTCCTTAGCAATATTTAAGTGTGTCCTGTCTATTGTGGTTTGATCTTTCCATATTTGTCTCCCACATAAGTCATGGACAACTTGAGGGTGGAGACCAAACCTTGTTCAATCCTATATACCCCCAGCACTAGGCACAGTGCCTTGTACATCGTATAGACAGGGCCTTTGCACACACTGTTCCATCTGCCCAGGAAATACTTCCCTATTCTCCACCCCTCATCCCTCATGCAGAGAGGAACATTTATCCCTCCACTCCTCATGCATCCATTGTGTAGTGACACTTATGGCTTTTTATCCCACTCTGACTCACTCCTCCCTCCATCCTAGGACAGTTGGGTATCCCCGGCCAGCACTTATCTTGCTCCCTAGTCCAGCTTTCATGAGGGTATATTCCGATCTGCAACCTTGCCTGCAGTTTTCCAGCACAAATTCAATTCAGAGGAGTATTAGCAAGCTTATTCGACCACACATGTAAGCCACATCCTAAATTGTATCAGTAATAAAGCTGACATTTTGATCTCCATCTGTCTGTCTCCTGCGTCTTTCTCTCAATTCGTTCCAAACTCAAGTGGAAAGAGAGGGATGTTATGTACTGTCCTCCTCAATATTAGTGACGCTTGAGATGATGAGCAACACATCACTTCCTTGGAAACTCTTCCCTGACCACTGAAACTTAGTTGGGTCCTCCTGTACATTATATATATAATTTTATTTTCCTTCATGGCACTTATCCAATAGCATATTTGTCTGTAGGATTGCTTTCTTAAACTTTTTATTATAGAAAATTTCAAACACATACAGAAGCAGGGAGAATAGTATAATGGATCCCCACACATTCATCAACCGGCTTCATCAATTATCTAACCAATTTTTTTCATCTGCACCCCATCCACTATCCACCCCCCTACACAAACCCAGACAACTTGGAAGAAGATATCCCAGATATCACATCATTTTATCTGTAAATATTCCAGCATCTATCTCTAGTAGATAAGCACTAACACTTTTTGTTTGTTTTTTTATTTAACCTATTTGTGGGATTATTTATGTTAATGATCATTTCTGCACACACCCATCCCTTTTCCCAGATTACAAACTCCACGTGTCAGAGACCTTGTCTGTTTTATCTCAAATGTATAGCTGGCACTTGGTAGGTACTCCACAACTGAAATGAAAAGGACATTTTTAAAGGGAATACAGAATGCCATTTGAAACTTGGCGGCCAGCATCCATTCCCCTCCTTTTAGTAACAATATCCAGAATTTCCCACAACTCTCAGTCCCTGTGACTCAAAAAGTATTGGCTCCACCTCCCTGCTCCAGGGATCTGGCACCTGACTCAGGTCTGACAAATCAGAACAATGCAACATCCTGGCCAATAACATTGGTTTAGTGATGAGCACAGGACAATATGACGCAGGGAAATTTGCTCAGCAGCCAGGAAAGAGGCAAGCTCTCTCCTACTGGAAGTGAACCTGCAGAATGATAGGGCTAATATCCCTGCAAGGATGAAGTGGATTTGAAAATGGATCTGACACAGAGGAAATAGAACAAAGAGACGGAGGGAGAAGTCAGGTCCTGGAGAAAGCATTTGAGTATCTGAGTCAAACCTCACAGGAGTCAAATCTATCTGTAGATTTTACTTTTTGCAGGTGTATGATCCAGTGATTTGACATTTATTTACATTACAAAATGATCACCCTGATAAGACTAGTAACCATCTGTCATCATACAAAGCTATTACAATATTGTTGACTACATTCCCTATGCTGTACATTACACCCCCATCGCTTATTTATTTTATGACTGTAAGTTCGTACCTCTTTTCCCCTTCACCTATTTCACCCTTTCCCCTACCCCACTCCCCTCTGGTAACCACCAATTTGTTCTCTATATCTATGTTTTTGTTTTATTCTTAAAGTTACATTACTCAATAAATACCCTGTTGGCTTAAATAAGCTTGGGTTACGTTTTCCAAGATTTTCAATTGAAAGTTCCTGTCTGATTACAGGGAAGAGGGAAAAGATACAGGGTAAAGAGAAACTCCAAAGCCACTTGAATGGTAAATAAAATATATTCTTTTTCAGTCTAGTACTTGGTCTAGTATTTACACATCCTGAGTTTTCATGGCAGATCAAGCCCGTAGGCGTCGGATCCCTCACTTCTAAGATAAGGGGATCTAAGTGGCCTCTAAATCCCCTTTGACTGAGAAAGTCTGTGAGTATAGTGGGGAAAGCCAGGAAAAGCACACTGAGGGATCTGGACTTCCTTGCTGGAAATAGCATGTGCTTGCTGGCATATCTCCTTTTTGGCTTAATTAATTTTTAAAGCATTTATATCTTCCAGGAAAAAGAAAATAACTTCTAAAATGAGAAAGACCCCTGCTCAGCATTTCTCTGTTGGTCAGTACATACTCCATTGAAAGAATAAGTCTTTCCTCACTCACCATGGCCCAAGACCGTAAGGTCAGCATTATGAAAACACATTCAGATATTAGGTGCGATCAACAGGGAGCTGGAGATAAGCATTTTTAAATTTCCCCCAGCAGACACTGTGCCTCCTGCAAAGGAGCAGCTCACCTTAGCTACTATGGAAATCACTTGCTTCCTCTTAAACACACATGTGTCTATTTCAAGCTCCTCTGTTCAGAACCCTATGAAAATCTTCACCGGATTGAGAGCCAATCTCAGAGTAATATTAAAGGAAACAAAAATTCAGCTATATTTAGGAATCTCTTGGCTTTAAAGTATGACATGTTTCTTAAATTCTGTTAGGTGAAAATACGTTTACAGAATTGAAACTAAGAATTTACTTTTATCGAAGAGGGTCAGAATAAACTGTGATGGGAAAAGAAAATGGCCTCAAGACGCATAGAGACGGGTCCTTGGCTGGAGACCTCCCATTTGCTACCTATTCTCCGGCTATGTCAGAAGCAAAGATACCTAGACAATTAAAAACCACTTCCCCTTTATATTCTCCTCCACAAGAAGATGCATGTGCTGGAAAGATTGGTCATTTGAAAGACATTTCTGATCTCACTGAACCTGTATTTATCTAAATTTCTGGTTGTAGAGATTCATTCAATCTTTCTAAGGGGCAGTTTGACAATACAGATATCAAAACCTTAAAAATACGCATACCTTTTGTGGAATGGCTCCAAATGATCCTTGCTACCTGGTATTCACTCCTTTGTGCAGTTCCCTCCCACAATGAACTATGGCTATAAGATTGCATTAGCATCCTATGGCTGCTATAATAAATCACTATAAATTCAGTGGCTTAAAACAACATATATTTATTATCTTATAGTTTGGGAAGTCAGAAGTTCAAAATGAGTCATAATGGGATAATATCAAGATGTTGACATGGATGCATTTTCTTCGGAGGCGTTGAGGGAGAATCTGTTTCCTTGCCTTTTTCAGCTTCCGGAGGCTGCCTGCATTTCTTGGCTCATGGCCTCCTTCCAGCCAGCAACCACATCACTCTGACATCTGCTCCTGTAGTCACATCTCCTTCTCTGACTCTAATTCTCCTGTGTCTCTGTGTTACTAATAACATCATTTGTGATTACACTGGACCCACCTGGATAATCCAGGATAATCTGCCCATCTCAAAATCCTAACTTAACATCTGCAAATTCCCTTTTGTGATAGAAGATAACATATTCACAAGTTCCACTGTTTAGGCCACCTTTGAGGGGTCACTATTCTGCTTACCACAGTGAGCAACAGAAAATGGCAGAAGTAAGAGTGTGTGATTTCCTTTGTGAGGTCGTAAAAGGCATTGCAACTTCTGTCTTGCTTTCTGGAATGTTTTGTTCTGGGGAAGTCAGCCGCCATAAGCAGACCTGTGGAGAGGCTCATGTGGTGAAGAACAAAGGCTTCCCACCCATAACCAGCACCAATTTACCAGCCACGTGCATCAGGCATCATGGAGTGGATCCTGCAGCCTTCATCAAGCTTTCAGATGACTGCAGCCCCAACCAACATCTAACTGCAACCTCAGGAAAGACCCTGCCCAGCCGCTCCTGAATCCCTGACCCAATAATACAGGATTGTTTTTGTTTTATGCCTCTAAGTTTTAGGGTGATTTCTGAGGAAAGAATCAGTTATATTGCACAAAGAAGTTATAGGTACAAAAAATTCTGAATAGAGAAGCTCATCTGGGTTTTTTATTAGTGAAACATTAAAAACAACCTAAGGAGCCAGCCCAGTGGTGTGGTGGTTATGTTCAGTGTGCTCCACTTCAGCAGCCTGGTTTCCCAGGTTTGGATCCTAAGCACAGACCTACACCAGTCATCAAGCCATGCTGTGGCAGCGTCCCACATACAAAATAGAGGGAGATGGGCACAGATGTTAGCTCAGGGCCACTCTTCCTCAAGCAAAAATAAATAAATAAACCTAAATATTCAGCTACGGGGGATTAGTTAAATAAAGTAAAACATACCCATATAAAGGATGAGCATGTATCATTGTATAGAACACAAAAATCATGTTGTAGAGATTATTCAAGATGGCAGCATAAGCAGACTCTGAACTCATCTCCTCCCACAAACACAACCAGGTTACCACTACTTTGGGAAAAATTACCCTGGAGAGAAAACTGTAAACTGGATGAAAAGAACCCCCACAACAAGGGACAATCCTGACTAACGTGGAAGAGGCAGAAATTCCTGCTGGAGAGGAAAAAAGCCACCTTTGGGAGCAGCAGAGCTTCTTAGCTGGCCAGGTGGGAGCCACCCTAAGGTACGCAGCCCTCCCTGGAGGAGTGAGGTCCAGAGCAGGGGCTGATACTACTATAAGCATCCTTCAGACTCAGCCCAACTGAGACGAGGGTCTTACTGTCTGGCTTTACTGGCTATTAACTGCAGCGAGGATACCCTCAGAAAAGCTATCAGCCAAAAGCCGAAAAGACCCGGGTCTTAAAGGGCCCAAGCACAAACTCACTCACTGCAGCAACCTAAAATCACCAGAGAGAAGGCTGACAGTCCTGTGGTGAAACGAGACTCATGTGGTAGGTTCTGGGGGTATCTTGGTGAGAGGAGGGACCTCTCCAGAGACTGAGACATTGGTGGGGGCCATTTTTCTGAACTCGTCCAGGCATGCTGACATAGACCCGGGTGGGCGTCATTGAGGTTCATCCCTTGGCCTGTTAGCCCAGGGGTCTGCCATGCCCGCTAGAGCACAGATTTAATCCAGTTCAGCCAGGGTAGGCAACTCGCCCTAGGGACTGGCCCCAGCTAACAGCAAGCCCTCAGGCTACTTTTCAGCCTGCATTGACTGGGTAACTTGATCCTCTACAGGCAGGAAAGGGTGTCTGCCTCTGTGGGGCAGGGCCTGTGTGAGGACCAGGTGAACTGTGGGGGGCATTGGTGGAGAGGTGGGGGCCTCTGCAATGCAGTGTCAGGGTATGCTCCAGGGGGTTGAGAAGCATGCACAGACCAGGACTGTGTTGACGGTGTGTGTGGTCCTGTGGGAGGTGAAGCTTATCAGTGGCAGAAGACCTGTGCTTCACAAATCAGCTCCACCTTCCAAAGCCTGAATTAAGTGAGTGCTCCTGAGCCTAGGGCCAGCCCCACTCAGCTGCACTCCTAAGAGCACTGACAACAGCCTTGCAGGCCTGAGGCCTATAGCAACTGTAAGCCCCTGAGCTTAGCAACAAGCTACACTGGGTACCAACCCAAATAAGAGGAAAAATGTAATAGGAGTGTGCTGATAGACTTTGTAGCCAATGGTGCTGAGGCTCCCCAGACCGGATTTACAAACAGCTGGCCAGGGAAGGAAAGACTAGACTCCCTGGGTTCTGGCAGTGGGAGCAACCCTGCCTCAGAAGAAGGACACAAGTAGCCCACAAAGGGGTCACTCCTGGATCTTCTGGACTGGTGATGAGAGGGAAGCACACTGCTGGGCCTCACAAGGCATCTCATACATAAGGCCACTTCTCCAAGATTGGGAGAGATAACTGACTCACCTAATACATAGAAATAAGCACAGAAATAGAGGCATAATGAGGAGACAAAGGAACACTTTCCAAGCAAGGGAACAGGACAAAACCCCAGAAAAAGGACTAAATGAAACAGAAACAAGCAACCTAATTGACAAAGAGTTCAAACAAAATATCATGAGCATGCTCAGAGTATGGGAAGAAGACTGGATGAACACAGTGAGCACATCAGCAAAGAACTGGAAGATATTTAAAAAAAAACAATCAGAAATGAAGAATACAATACTGGAAATGAGAAATTCACTAGAGGGACTCAATAGCAGAGTAGAAGAAGCAGAAGAACAGATGAGTGAGCTAGAGGAAAGACTAGAGGAAATCACCCAAGCAGAACAGAAAAAAGAAGAAAGAATTAGACAGAATGAGAACAGTGTAAGGGAACTCTGGGACAATATCAAGCATGCTAACATTTGGATTATAGGTGTCGCAGAAGGAGAAGAGAGAGACAAAGGGGCAGAAAATTTATTTGAAGAAATAATAGATGAAAATTTTCCTAATCTGAGGAAGGAAACAGACATCCAAGTTCAGGAAGCACAGAGAGCTCCAAACAAGAGAAGCCCAAAGAGGCCCACATCAAGACATATTATAATTAAAATGTTCAAAATCAAAGATAAAGAGAGAATCCTATAAGCAGCAAGAGGAAGGCCACAAGTGACATATAAAGGGAAGCCCATCAGTCTATCAGTGGACTTCTCAGCCGAGACCCTACAGGCAAGAAGAGAATGGCACAATGTATTTAAAGGGCTAAAAGGAAAAAACCTACAGCCAAGAATACTCTATCCATCAAGGGTGTCATTCAGATTAGAAGGAGAGCTAAAGAACTTCCCAGACAAGCAAAAATTAAAGGAGTATATCACCAAGAAACCAGTTCTACAAGAAATGCTGAAGGGACTTATTTCAGTGGGAAAGCAATGACCACAAATAGAGATAAAAATATATATATTATCAAAAAAACAAAACAACAAAAAAAATCAGGCAATAAAATCACTTGTAAAGGTAAAAATACAGTAAAGGTAGCAGGTCATCTACTTGTGAAGATAATATGAAGGTTAAAAGACAAATGTACTAAAATCACCTATTTCGATCATAAGAGGGTAATGGTAGACACACACTAAACAAGAGACTATATATGATTTGAAAAACATAAAATTTGGGAGGATGGGAGTGAAAAAGTGGAGCTTTTAGAAAGAGGTCAAGCTAAAGAGTCTATCAACTCGATATAGACTGTTATATACATAGAATATTAAATAGGGTCCTCATGGGAATCACAAATCAGAAACCTATAACAAGCAAACAAGAAAGTAAGACAAGGGAAATCAAACATATTACTAAAGATAGCCATCAAACCACAAGAGAAGAGAGCAAGAGAAAAAGACAGGAACAGAGAAGAACTACTAAAACACTCAGAAAAAAAAAAGTAACAAAATGGCAATAAATACATATTTATCAATAGCTACTTTAAACATCAATGGACTAAATGCTCCAATCAAATGCCATAGGGTGGCCAATTGGATAAAAATACAAGACCCATGTATATGCTGCATACAAGAGACACACTTCAAACCTAAAGACACTCACAAACTGAAAGTGAAAGGATGAGAAAAGATATTACATGCAAATGGCAAAGAAAAGAAAGCAGGGGTAGCAATACTTATATCAGATAAAATAGACTTTAAAACAAAAACTGTAACAAGAGACAAAGACGGGCACTACCTAATGATAAAGGGAAGAATCCAACAAGAAAATATAACACTTGTAAATATCTATGCACCCAACATAGGAGCACCTAAATATATAAAGCAATTATTAACAGACATAAAAGGAGAAATAGACACAATAATGGTAGGGGACTTTAACACTCCACTTACACTAATGGATAGATCACCCAAACAGAAGATCAATAAGGAAATACTGGCCTTAAATGACACATTAGACCAGATGGACTTAGTACATATATACAGAACATTCCATCCAAAAACCACAGAATATACATTCTTTTCAAACACACATGGAACATTCTCCAGGATTGATCATATATTAGGCCACAAAACAAGTCTTAATAAATTTAACAAGATCAAAATAATACCATCATCTTTTCTGACACAAAGGTATGAAACTAGAAATCAACTACAGGAGGAAAAACAGAAAAGCCACAAAAATGTGGAGATTAAACAAAATGCTACTGAACAACGATTGGGTCAATGAAGAAATCAAAGGAGAAATCAAAAAATTCCTGGAGACGAATGAAAATGAAAATACAACATGCCAAAATCTGTGGGACACAGCAAAAGCAGTTTTAAGGGGGAAGTTTATAGCAATTCAGGCCTACTGCAACAAAGAAGAAAAATCCCAAATAGACAATCTAAAAGAGCATCTAAAGGTACTGGAAAAAGAACAACAAACAAAGCCCAAAATCAGTAGAAGGAAGGAAATAATAAAAATCAGAGCAGAAATAAACAATATAGAGACTAAAAAAAAAAATAGAAAAAATTAATGAAACCAAGAGTGGTTCTTTGAAAAGATAAACAAAATTGACAAACCCTTAGCAAGACTCACCAAGAAAAAAAGAGAGAAGGCTCAAATAAATAAAATCAGAAATGAAAGAAGAGAGATTACAACAGATACCTCAGAAATACAAAAGATAATAAGAGAATGCTATGAAAAGCTATACACCAACAACTTGGATAATCTAGAAGAAATGGATAAATTCTTAGAAACATACAACCTCCCAAAAATGGACCAAGAAGAAGTGGAAAATTTGAATAGACCGATCACCAGTAAGGAGATTGAAACAGCAATCAAAAAGCTCCCAAAAAATAAAGGTCCAGGACCAGATGGCTTCCCTGGTGCATTCTACCAAACATTCAAAGAAGACTTAATACCTATCCTTCTCAAACTCATCCAAAAAATTGAAGAGGAGGGGAGGCTTCCTAACTCATTCTACAAAGCCAACATTATCCTGATACCAAAACCAGACAAGGACAACACAAAAAAAGGAAATTACAGGCCAATATCACTGATGAACATCGATGCAAAAATCCTCAACAAAATACTAGCAAATCGAATACAACAATACATTAAAAAGATAATACATCATGATCAAGTGGGTTTCATTCCAGGGATGCAGGGATGGTTCAACATCCTCAAATCTATCAACGTGATACCCCACATTAACAAAATGAAGAATAAAAATCACATGATCATCTCAATAGATGCAGAGAAAGCATTTGACAAGATACAGCATCCATTTATGATAAAAACTCTAAATAAAATGGGTATAGAAGGAAAGTATCTCAACATAATAAAGGTCATATATGACAAACCCAGAGCTAATATCATTCCCAATGGAGAAAAACTGAAAGCTATCCCTCTAAGAACAGGAATCAGACAAGGATGCCCACTTTCACCACTCTTATTTAACATAGTATTGGAAGTCCTAGCCAGAGCAATCAGGCAAGAAAAAGAAATAAAAGGGATCCATACTGGAAAAGAAGAAGTGAAACTGTCACTCTTTGCAAACATGATTTTATATATAGAAAACCCTAAAGAATCCACTCAAAAACTTTTAGAAATAATAAATGAATACATTCAAGTTGCAGGATACAAAATCAACATACAAAAATCAGTTGTGTTTCTATACACTAACAACGAAGTAGCAGAAAGAAATTAGGAATATAATCCCATTTACAATTGTAACAAAAAGAATAAAATACCTAGGAATAAACTTAACCAAAGAAGTGAAAGATTGTACGCTGAAAACTGTAAAACATTGTTGAAAGAAATTGAAGAAGACACAAAGAAATGGAAAGATATTCTGTGCTCTTAGATTGGAATGATTAAGATCGTTAAAATGTCCATACTTCCACAAGCAATCTACAGATTCAATGCAATCCCTATCAAAGTTCCAAAAACATTTTTCACAGAAATAGAACAAAGAATCCTAAAATTTATATGGAACAGCAAAAGACCCCGAATAGCCAAAGGATTCCTGAGAAAAAAGAACAAAGCTGGAGATATCACACTCCCTATATTTCAAAATATACTACAAAGCCATAGTAACCAAAACAGCATGGTACTGGCACAAAAACATACTCACAGATCAATGGAACAGAATTGAGAGCCCAGAAATAAACCCACATATTTATGGACAGCTAATATTTGACAAGGGAGCCAAGCGCATACAACGGAGAAAGGAGAGTTTCTTCCATAAATGGTGTTGGGAAAATTGGACAGCCACATGCAAAAGAATGAAAGTAGACCATTCCCTTACACCATGCACAAAAATCAACTCAAAATGGATTAAAGACTTGAATGTAAGACCCGAAAACATGAAACTTCTAGAAGAAAACACCAGCAGTATGCTCTTTGACATTGGTCTTAGCAGCATATTTTCAAGTACCATGTCTGACTGGGCAAGGGAAACAAAAGAAAAAAATGAACAAATGGGACTACATCAAACTAAAAAGCTTCTGCACAGCAAAGGAAACCATCAACAAAACAAAAAGACAACTTAACAATTGGGAGAAGATATTTGCAAACCATCTATCAGATAAGGGGTTAATATCCAAATTATACAAAGCACTCATAAAGCTCAACAACAAAAAAACCAACAACCTAATTAAAAAATGGGCAAAAGATCTGAATAGAGATTTCTCCAAAGAAGATATACAGATGGCCAACAGGCATATGAAAAGATGCTCAACATCATTAGCTATCAAGGAAATGCAAATCAAAACTATAATGAGGTATCACCTCACTCCATTCAGAATAGCTATAATTAATAAGACAGGAAACAACAAATGTTGGAGAGGGTGTGGAGAGAAGGGAACCCTTGTACACTGCTAGGGGGAGTGCAAACTGGTGCAGCCACTATGGAAAGCAGTATGGAGTATCTTCAGAAAATTAAGAATAGATCTACCATATGATCCAGCTATCCCACTGTTGGGTTTTTATCCAAATAACTTGAAAATGCAAAGGCATAATGATAGCTGCACCCCTGTGTTCATTGCAGCATTATACACAAGAGCCAAGATTTGGAAGTAACCTAGGTGCCCATCAAGGGACGAATGGATAAAGAAGCTGTGGTATTTATACACAATGGAATCCTACTCAGCCAGAAGAAATGATGAAATCCGGCCATTTGTGACAACATGGATGGTCCTTGAGGGTATTATGCTGACTGAAATAAGTCAGAGGGAGAAAGTCAAATACTATATGATCTCACTCATAAGTAGAAGATAAAAACAGTGACAAACAAACACATAGCAACGGAGAATGGATTGGTGGTTACTATCGGGGGGGGGAGGGCAAAAGGGGTGATTAGGCTCACATGTGAGGGGATGGACTATAATTAGTTTTTGGGTGGTGAACATGATGTAATCTACACAGAATTAGAAATATATTATGATGTACATCCAAAAGCTATATGATGTTATAACCCAATGTTACTGCAATTAAAAAAAAAGAAAGAAAGAAATATTAATCTAAAAAAAAAAATCACGTTGTAGAACAGTGGCTTTCAAACTTTTTCTGGGTAGAACCTTTTGTTAAAGTAAAAATTTTAAGAGAATTTTGCACAATAAAAGCAGTCTTTCAGGTTGAGGAAGGTTCAGCTTCCCAGAGCCAGGCCCTGGCAATGATGCACTCCAAGGACACCCAGGATTCTGAGAGCTCTGTTTGAAAGTCACTGCTCTAAGACAATCTTTAATGACATATGAATCAATATACCGACTAAGAAAAGCAGGTTACTGAAAGCACAAGATCCCTTTTTCCTAATATGCTTGTCTACCTCTCCCACCTCATCTTAGGGGAGGGTGGAGCCCTCACGATGGGATTAGTATCCTTACAAGAAGAGCCCAGAGCTCACTTTCTCTATCTGTTATGGCTATGTGAGAATATAGTGAGAAGGTGACTGTCTGAAAGCAGGAAGAGATCTCTCATCAAGAAACAAATCTACTATGACCTTGACTTTGGATTTCCAGCCCCCAGAATTCTAAGAAATAAATGTCCATTGTTAAAGCCAGTCAGTCTGCGGTATTTTTGTGATAGCATCAAGGGCCCACCCTAATGACCTCATTTAACCTTAATTACTTCTTTAAAGGCTCTATCTCCAAATACAGTGCCATTCTGAGGTACTGGGGGTTAGGATTTTACCATATGAACTAAAGGGGGGACCACAATTCAGCACAAATTATCATTAAATATCTATTCCAACTACAAAATAGTGAGCCAAAAATGACAAAGTGATGCCATAATTTCTATGGTCCGTGACATTCAGGACATCATCATATGCTATTACATGTTCACAATGGTTATAATAGACTTTTTAACTTAGGTGAAAACACAGCCACCTTAAGAGTGCTTATCAGCCCCTCACAAAAATTAACTCAAAATTAATCACAGACATTTTGTAAAACTCACAACTATAAAACTCCTAGGAGACAATATAGGAGAAAACCTAGATGACCTTGGGTATAGCAAGGACTTTTTAGATAAAACACCAAAGGAACAATTCATGAAAGAAATAATTGATAAGCTGGACTTCATTAAAATAAAAAAAAAACTTTTGCTCTGCGAAAGACAATATCAAAAGAATGAAAAGACAAACCACAGACTGGGAGAAAATATTTGCAAAAGACACTGATAAAGAATTATTATCCAAAATACACAAAGAACTCGTAAAACTCAACAATAAGAAAACAAGCACCCAATTAAAAAATGGCCTAAGACCTGAACAAATATCTCACCAAAGAAGATATACAGATGGTAAATAAGCATATGAAAATATGCTCTATATCACATGTCATCAGAGAAAGGCATTTAAAACTACAAGGAGATTCCACTATTAGAACAGCCCAAATCTAGAACATTGACAACACCAAATGCTGGCAAGGATGTGGAGCACAGGAACTCTCATTCATTAGTGGTGGGAATGCAAAACAGTGCAGCCACTTTAGAAGGTAGTTTGGCAGCTCCATACAAACTAAACATGCTCTTATCATTCAATCCAGCAATCATGGTCCCTGGTATTTAACCCAAAGGAGTTGAAAACTTACATCCACACAAAAACCTGCACACATATGTTAACAGTAGCTTTATTCATAATTGCCAAAACTTAGAAGCAAAAAAGATATCCTTCAGTAGGTGAATAGACAAATTGTGGTATATCCATACAATGGAATATTATTCAGCACTAAAGAAATGTGCTATCAAGCCATGAACAGACATGAGGGAACTTTAAACGTACATTACTAAATGAAAGAAGTCAATCTGAAAAGGCTGCATACTATATGATTCCAACTATATGACATTCTGGAAAAGCCACAACTATGGAGAACGTAAAAAGATCAGTGGTTGCCATGAGTTGAAGGGGAGGGATAAGTATGCAGGGCACAGAGGATTTCTTAGGGCATGAAAATACTTTGTATGATACCATAATGATCATTTCACTATACATTTGTCCTAACCCATAGAATGCACAACACAAGAGTGAACCCTAATGTAGACTATGGACTTTAGGTGATTATGATGTATCAATGTAGGTTCATCATTTGTAACAAATGTACCCTCCGATGGGGAAATGTTGATAACGGGGGAGGCTGTGCATGTGTGAGGACAGGAGATAGATGAGAAATCTCTGCACTTTCTCTTTAATTTTGCTGTGAACCAAAAACTGTTCTAAAAAAACAAAGTCTTAAAAAATTTTAAAAGTGCCTATCAGCTGAATCTAAGGTGGAGCATCTTGTATTCCCAGAAAATAAGGAAGTGCTAAAAAACAAAAACAAAAAAACCCACACATAATAACAAAAAGATAAGGTTATATGAAGGAACACAGAAACCCACCTGAAAGAGTTCCCAATTGCCAAAGGTAGAATATTTTGAGGAATAAAATAAATATACATGAATCCATACTGATGTAAATAAGTTATTGAATAAATAAATAAATAAAATAGAAAAGACAAAGCTTCCGTACAGAATTCCAAGTAGTATACAGTCGTGTGCCACATAACGATGTTTCAGTCAACGAGGGACCACTTATACTACAGTGGTCCCATAAGATTAGTACCATATAGCCTAGGCGTGTGGTAGGCTATACCATCTAGGTTTGTGTAAGTCCTATAGGGGAGGAAGAAATTTTCCTCTACCCTTTTTGGTTCTTCTGACTGATCAAAGAATTAAATTGACATGAGACAGGTTAACAGCAGAAAAACAAACAAAAGTTCAATAAGGTATATACACGGGAGGAAACCCAGAAAAACCAAGTAACTCACCAAAATGGCGGAAGCCCTCACCATAAATACCATCCTCAGCTAAAGACAAAAGAAGATATTGGGGGTGGGGAGAGTCAGGAATTTCAAAGGGAACGAAGGCAATTCACAGGTGGGTGAAAAGGAGTACGCGTTTGGAAAACAAGTGTTTGGCCACAGAGAAACAGAAGAACACAGAGGGGAACCCCACAAACAGGCTTTTCTGGGTTCCTCCCTGTCTACCGTGTAGTTCATGTTGTGCTATGGTAATAGCTCCATTCCTGAGACAGGTTTTTTAACCTGAATTCTTTCAGGCAGTTAAGATGGAGGCAACAAAAAGCACTTTCTGAGTCTTTTGTTTCTTAAAAATAATCAGTCCAAAATAATCCTCATGTTATAGAGATATTTTGTTCCACTTCAGTACACTTTATGATGATTGCACAATGACAAAATCACCTAACAACCGAATCACCTAATGACGCATTTCTCAAAACATATCCCCACCGTTAAGCAACTGTATAACTGTATGTAGACATACACCCCCTTCATGAAGTGAAATTTAATTCCCACCTCGTCCCCTTGATTGTTGACTAGATTTAGAGACTCTTTTCCAAAGAATAGAACAGGGAAAGAGAAAATAGCACCTTTACAGTGGACAAGCCTGGCACACACCACCTTGACCAAGTGACGAAAGTTAACATCACCAGCAATGGCATGTAGATATCTTGTTCCCCTGATACGATGTGACGAGAAAGGTACTTCGTCTCTGCGGCATTCTTTCCAAAAGCCCATAACCCTAGTGTAACCATGAAAAAAAGAAAATCAGATAAATCCATATTTAAGACGTTCTACAGGATATCTGTGCAATATTTCTCCAGACTGTCAAGCTCTTGGGAGAAAGAAAAAAAAAAGGAAAGATTGAGAAACTGTCAAAGACCAGAAGAGAGAGGTCTAGGGAGAGAGAATGACAAAATGCAATGTGGTGCCCTCCATTGGATCTTGGAACAGAAAGAGGACATTAATGGGAAAACCGGTGAAATCCAAACAAAGTCTGGAGTTTAGTTAGAAAAAAAGACGGGGAGGGGGGAGCCTATAAAGAATAGAAGCTTTTTTCTGATATCTAACTCGAGGAAAAAAAAAAAAATCTCACAATTCCCTAGAAGAAGATAATTCATATTCTCAATACAGGAATGGGAAAGAGGAGTGATAACCTCATTAAACTCACAGAGGAAGTCCCAACTACAATTCAAAGTAACTTATAGCAAAATTTGGTTTTCATTCCATGTACATTAGAACCCTCTTGATAATCTTGTATAAGATATATTAGAAAAATACTGCATTCCTTTCCATTCTCTTATACATGCCACAACCAGAATGTCAACTCACCTTGAAACTTCATTATATTAAAAAACTATATTATGGGGCTGGCCCCGTGGCCGAGCGGTTAAGTTCGCGCGCTCCGCTGCAGGCGGCCCAGTGTTTCCTTGGTTCGAATCCTGGGCGCGGACATGGCACTGCTCATCAGACCACGCTGAGGCAGCGTCCCACATGCCACAACTAGAAGAACCCACAACGAAGAATACACAACTATGTACCGGGGGGCTTTGGGGAGAAAAAGGAAAAAATAAATATTTAAAAAAAAAAAACAAAAACTATATTATTCACTTAAAAAAATCTTCAAGTTGAATTAATTGAGATCTAAAACTATTCACACAATATAGCCAATGCTGATGCAGCTTTAATCTCTTTAAGGAAGATTGTCAAGAGATACAAAACTTCCAGGGAAAAAAAGGATAAATCATTTAATGAAAAGAAAAAATCATGTATACTCTTGTATAAGCAAATCAGGAGAGGCCTTTTTGTAAATTTAAACTAGAAGCAGAATAATATTCTTTCATTTCAGTGGTTCTATAAAAAGCCACTAAATTTAGAAACTTTTCAAGGACTCTTTCAAGAGAAGGAGATATTAAAAAAAAAATTTGAGTACACTGTCTTCTGCTCAGATAATCCTTTATGTTATTCAAGTTGCTGCCCTCCTTTCTGAACTTTTCCTTGCCTAATTCTTTAAATCTTTCTCCTCCATCTAAAATCAGAGAGCATAATTAGAGGGCATGTGGCTCCACCTTTTATGGAAATAGCTATACTCCTGATTTGCATGTGTTTGGACCCATTACCAGCTGTCCGTAAAAGCTACAGGGTGACCATTCCTCCTTGTTATCCAGGCAGATTCTGTACAAAGCCAAAGATTAGAACAGTGCAAATGGTAGAAAATAGCTTTTTTTCTTCGAAAAATACAGGAGCAGTTTAAAGTGAATAGAAATTAGTGGATCAGTGAACTGGAAGGAAACGTTATTGCCTCTGAAATAGCCTTGGTCCCACTCAACTTTGCATAACAATATTCAGTTTGCTATTATGCAGCACGACTTCCAGCCTGCTTCCCAGCTCAAATCAGGAAAGTCCCCCTCTCTACCGTGAGACTGGTGGGAACGAAATGCACAATGCAACGAAACATAATTAAACCTTTTAGGGAGGACTTTTCTTTAATCTAAGCAATTATTTTTGCCACTAACAGGTGTAAAATGTCTTCTAACAAGAAAGTGCAAAACAGCAAATGTGCTTTTGAAATATGCAGCACAAGTTGCATATAAATAAGATATTCTAGGAGTCTATCTGCTTCAGTTTTATAAAGCAGATGTCTGCTGTCCTAAGCAAATAGTTCAAGTTGTTTCCAAAATATAGAGGCAAAAAGCAATAGAGGTACCATTTACACACTCATTAGTAAGAGAGGAAATGCATCTGCTTTGGAAAATTGCTGCTCACTAAAAAGCAAGTTTCCCTAGCAACGGCTACATCATACAACTCTTAGACCACTTCTAAGCTACAGGAGAAATTATAGGGAAATATATAAAAAGATTTTTATCAAATATTTTTTATCTTTCCATGAGAACATTTCCGCTAAACTTAGAAATGTCTAGGGAATTAAAACTTGCCACCTACTGAAAAAAAGAAAAAGGGGTGTATCTATTGGCAAGGGCAAAGAGGGAAATGGATGGGGAATGGATTTCCTGCCTCTGGCACCATCCCAGTATGGGGTATAGTTGGTTTGGTGACCCTTGACTCCATTCTTTCTTTGTGGTTTTTCTTATTTCCTTCCTTAACCCAAGAACTGCTACAAATCAAAGAATTTCTAATTGGCTAATAACAGAGTCAGTAGGTAGAAGCTCTAAATCCCATAATTCTGTTTATAGTTACTTAATCTCGCTCCCCACCTCCAGCCCCACCCCCAGTTTCCTGAGGTGACATCAACAGAGAAGGTGGGCATCTCTTTTGTCACCTGTCTGTCTAAAAGCTTTCATTACTCACATAGGCATTTAGAATTCTCTCAAAGTTCATCCAAATTTAATACAGAATATCTTAATTTTTCCAGGAAAAAAAAAACTAGAAAATATATCCTTTTGCCATGAGTACTGAAATATGTCTAAAAATAAAGTGGAACATCTGAATTTGCCAGCATTTCAGGATTGTTCTGATATGTATGTGTTGTTTTAATTGAAATACTGCTTGGGAATATAGCATATTTTCTCTCAGTGAATTGTTACCTTGTAATACTATATTTGAATGTATTTAATTGCTGATATCTGTTTTAATGCCATAAATAATAGCTTGTTTGAAATGTATTTTAATTGTACCAACTAACATTTAATACAGCTTATCTTTTTCTAAAAGATCACTTTCAGTCCTGGATCTGAGGGAGCACTCATGAGGAAACCAAGAGAGTAGGAGCAGTCTTCAACCCACCACTTTCATGGTACCCTGAGATAGAAAAAAGAAACAAAGCAACAAGAATTAAATTCAAATGCACCATCCTGCAAAAACCAAGCTGATATCACCAGAAGAAGAATGGAGCTGAGATCATCTCAGTGCCTGTTCTGCGCCAAGCATTGTACCTACATTCTCCCTTTGGTCCTCACATCAACACCCTAAGGTATCATTAAAGGCATTTTTCAGATGAGGGTTTTGAAACTCAGAGATGAAGTAATTTGGCCAGTATCACATAGGTGTAGTGTTCGAATTAAGATTCAGATCCAAGTCTGTCTAAAACCAAAGCTTCTGCTCTTTCTGTGTACCTCTCTTTGCCCCTCCCTTCCACTAGTAGGGGTTGTATTAGTCAGCTGTTCATTTTTTCACTTGGACACCCTGGCAGAGGCCACAAATTGCTGAAGCTTTGTTCTCTTTAGACAAAACAGTTTTATTTACAAATGTGGATTAATTGCCAAATCTAAAGCAAGAAGATTTTATATAAAATCGTGATTTGGGGCTTTTCCTTAAAAACAAAAGCATAGGGGGCCAGCCCAGTGGCATAGTAGTTAAGTTCACGTGCTCCACTTTGGCAGCCCTGGGTTCACAGGTTCGGATCCTGGGCGCAGACCTAGCACTGCTCGTCAACACGCTGTGGTGGCATCCCACATAAAATAGAGAAAAATTGGCACAGATTTTAGCTCAGGGACAATCTTCCTCACACACACACACATAAATAAACAAATAAAAGCATAAAACGATGTGACAGCACCAGGATTCCCCCATGACAACTGACAACTAGAGTTGAGGGATGGCTGTGCTCTTTCTTCAGGATTGATAGTCTCCAGATCACCC
Source organism: Equus asinus (assembly GCF_041296235.1). NCBI lineage: Eukaryota > Metazoa > Chordata > Mammalia > Perissodactyla > Equidae > Equus > Equus asinus. The sequence continues at coordinate 70,082,735 of NC_091798.1, forward strand.
TAGCCTGTCACCCACAGTTAAGTTAAGTGCCTGGCTCCAGTGAGCATCTGAGTTTGCCAGTCCTGGATGAATGATACCAAGTGACGTCACCTAATAGTCACTGAACATTGTCTACAAGCAGGGCCAGTGCCTTACAACTTGAGAACGAATGCAGTGGGTCCAGCTGGGAGCTGTAAACAGAATGAAGGAAATGGGACTGAAAAGCAAGACTGAACCTGCAAATTCATTTAGACCTGCTTGGGTTCTAACCAAGGAGATAACGGGCCAAGATGCTTGAAAATTAGTCATTAAAAAATTAAAAATGTATCCTCAGCTGAATAAACTATTTTCCATGAATTTTAGCTAAGAGGATAAAAAGAGCAGGGATCCAAGAATCCAAAAACTAGAATTCTTATCTCCACTCAGTTACTAACTCACCTTGCAATCTGCAAACATCACTAAGCCACGGTTGGCTCTAGATCCCTTATCTGTAAGTGGAAAGAACTGGCCTGCTGCATGCACAGCAGCTATGTAGGTAATGTAAATAAAGGAAGACAGCGGTGGGTGACTGGGTCTAAACAGAGGACACTAAAGAAAGGGGCAGCTGCTGCTCCACTCCAGACCATCGTCACTGGGGGGATTCTGGGCTTACGGTTGTCAGATTGTGCCACTTTGCCAGAGCAGCCAGAAATACATGTGAGTCTGTGTGTGTGTTTTAATTTGAAATGTCTGACTTTTAAAAATATTATCGACTTATTCAAAATTTTCAAAAGTGCACGTAAGCCAACCCTACACAGTGAAACAAAATGCCTCTGGGCTGCATTGGCCCTTTGGTCCTCAGTTTTCTGCCTCTGGACAAAACTCTATTTAGCATCAGGATTCTGTGATTTTAAGTACTGAGCAGATATAATTATCTTTGGGAAGAAGAGAGGGGTGTAGGTGGGTATGTTTTCAGTGGAAAAGCTCAAAAAGATAAAATGTGTGGCATTCACTAAGTGGCCCATTTTGCCATCCTCCTCTGAATCTTGCATTTTGTGAGCGCGAAGCAAGAGATGTGGGGAGATGCACTGTGTGAGCGTCACTCACAGAGACTCAGTGAGGAGACGCTACTGGAGAGCAGAAAGGGAGTAGAAGGTGGAAATTAATCTCCAGGAAGTATTAGAATTACACCCATTCCAGGGAAAGCCAAGAAAGAAGTAGATAAGAAGATTTAAAAACATGTACCATATACTAGACACTTTATAATTCTCATTTAGTCCATAAATCTTTTAAGGTAGATGCTGGTATTACGAGTCATTATAGCGACAACAAAGTACTGTGCATCTTTAATGTACCAGGTCCAGCACAAAGTGATTTAACTTAAGCCTTATCTGACCAGCACCCTGAGAGAGATTCTTTTATGGCCGATAAACATATGAGAAAATTAAGACTTTGAGAGATTCAGCAATTTAGCCCCAAATCTACAGCTAATTAATTAGCAGTGGCATTCAAACCAGGGCCTCTGTCTACACAGCACTCACTCATCACTCTTCTGCTTCTGTAAAAAGCCAGGGCACTGGTTCAAGATCCCACAACCAGAAAGAAGTAGAGTTGAGATTCCATTACAACTTTGAGTTCTCAGAGCCTCCTGGGTGCTTGTCCTTCTATCTACTCCCCCAGGAACCATGCCAGACAGCAAGTCCCCAGGATACAATGCACGTGAAAACTGTCCCCCTAAATTTGTCTTGAATTCACAAACTTCTATCCTTTTGTTTTCCTTTCTGGAACACAGTGAACACAGAGTACATAATCCCGGGCTCCCCTAGAGAGTGACACCAACACTGCGCTAAGATAATTAGATAACATTTAATAATCATTGTTTCTCCTTCTCCAATAAGGCAAAAATATTGGAGAGTGTGAATGACACGGTACTTAATTTTAAAAAGCAAACAAATGTAGAGCATTTGAAAGAGTGCTAGTGCACTGAATATATTTTCTATTCAGTTTGCCACTTGCTTCCAATGTGAGAAAAATATTATGGGCATTATTTCCAAATACAAACAAACAAAATCCAAAAGCAAGTTCGGCACAGAAACTGTTTTCAGCGGGGTAGATCCCACCGCAACACAGACACCAAGGAGCACATAACAGACCACGTGCCAGGCACTATCCTAGGCACTTCACGCTCATGATCTTGTTCGTCCCCATCACAAGCCAACTTTCAGATGCAGACGCTGAGATACTAAAAGGCTAAAGAATATGCTCAAATGACGTGTTAATAAGTGGTGGAGCCAGATTTCCAATTCAGACATGTGCTCCCAACACCTTAGTAGCCTTTCAAAATGGTCAAGTGACAGAAAGCATGGTCTAATTTGGCCAAGTACATCATGAATTGTGGGATTTGAAGATTCCTTTTTACTTTGGTTCTTTCCTATTTTCTAAAAGCATGTGATCCACTTAGAGTGATTCCAACAGATACTGTTAGTATTTAAACTATACCTGTGGAAATCTTTTTATTGTGTGTTAATTCTCACAGATTGGTAGGGCCCTACGGAACACAGACACTGAAAATCACAGACTTCTTGGATATGAGAGAACTTGGAATTGCACATTTAATACAGTGTTAGCTAAATGTATATACTCACAAACCAAGATAGGTACTTGCATGAGACACAGTCACACAGTATCTGCTTAATGAACGTCTGGTGAATGAATGGATGGATGAATGGTGTGTCTCTTAAAATTTATTTATTTATTCATTCAGCAAATATTTATGTGGTGCCAACTATGTGCCAGGCACTGTTCTAAGCAATGGAGACACAAAAATGAGCAAAACAGACAAAATCCCACCCCTCATGGAGTTTACATTCTGATAGAGTGTTAGATAATCATAAATGCTAAGAGAAAAAACAAAGCAGAGAAAGTGTATAGGGATAGTTGGAAGTGGTTTTGCAATTTTAGATACAGTGGGAGGTGAAACTGTCCCTGACAGAGTCAATGATTTAAAATACTGACCTTGGTAAATATTTTTAAATGCATTATTAAATATTCAAAATTTTAGTTCCCCTAAATATGTAGTAAATTTAGCCAAATACAGTCAATTACTATTGTTGGGTACTTTTTATGCTAGGTATGAGAGATGTGATTTTTCTAGACTCTTCCAGAATAAATTGTAGAAAATCACAAAGAATGATAGAAAAATAGGATGTCTTACAAATCACTAAAGACAAGTCTAGATCATTATGTTTTGCTTATTTATATCAATGTCTGATGCATCAAAACTGGATGGATCTCCAAAGGAAATCTAAATAAATAAGTAAAATCCCATCTGGAGCCTTCTTGAAAACAATCCACTTTTGCAGATTGCTGGTGTCCTTATCTGACCCCTGTGCAGCCTCAGTAGCATTTGAGACAGAGACTGTGTGATAAGGTCTGTTACCCACATACACCCCTCCTTAGTGTCAGCAAATCACGACGCAAAGCACTTACGGTCACCAAGCAGACAAGGTAGTTTTGACTTTTTTTCTCTCTCTAAAATATGAAGATTCACTAATGAAAACCCATTCAGTACCAAAGCAAAATAATTTCACAGCAGCAAGGCCTTGAAAGTGGATACTACAGAACTGGGGTTAAAATTCAGATTACCACTCACGACACAACACCTGTAGCTAATTGTACATGAACGGTCAGAGAAAGCTCTATTCCCCTTCTCGGGGTTCCCCAGCCTTATCAATACTTAGTAGTGTGAAACTGCACGTTGGGCTCAGCAAAAATGTTTAAAGGATTTTATTTTTTTCCATTTTTATGATTATTTTATTTGTCCACAGAGAAACTTTTATCAAGGTTTCAGTCCATGAACTTGTCTTCATTTGTTCCTTGCTTCCTACAATATGTATCCTTTAAAAAAAAAAATGAAATTATTTTGTTTTGTAAAACCTACTAAGCGTTAGTGTTTCCCCCTTTGTCATATATTTCAGTTATTGTTCCTCATTTTAAATTCATTTTCACACACAATGCATGGTTGCATTCTGATAATTGAAAATGTGCAATGTAGACATTTAAAAATAGATCCCAAATTTATGTGACCAGTAAGCCTGCCAAATCCATTTGAATAAAGACCATATATATATTTACTACTTAGGAAATCTATAATATTCTTAATTGTAATTAGGCACACAGAGAACTACCCAAATGCATTAGAAGTGAGACCACTCGAGTTCTTAGCCCTCAGCTCTATTCGAAATATTTCACTCTAGCCTAATAGCTAAATGTCACAGTTCCACGCCAAACGCATCAAGGACTTTCCTGGCACCAACGTGCCTACTTCAGAATGAGCAATATCTCAGAGTCATCAGAATTAACCATCCACTAAATTCAATTTAATGAGGCTGCATCATCCTCAGTGTTTCACCTTCATGCACAATTTATTGTCATTTCATATGAAAAGCTCAAAGCTCGGAAAACACATATGCTATCATATTCTGGAAAAGAAGGCCCTTTTCTTGAGCAGTTTGAGACAGTGGATAGCAATTCAGACTGTAATTGGGTGTCTTCTCAGAGTATCTGACAGAGTTCACACTGAAAAGAGACTAAAGACAAAATGTCAGGGTTTACCAGTTGTGAGAAACCCCACATTCTCCTTCAGCCCTTCAGCACTGACAGGATGAGCAGCCTCAAACAAGGGCTCTCAGGGCCTTTCTGGAATCAGACACAGTCCCTGGCTCTCCTCAGGAGCTCCCTGCATACCCCATGAAGCAGGGGAAGACAGGAAGTACATGTGATTGCAAAGCAGGACTGGAAATGCACCTAATCGGCATGTATGTCTTTTCTTAACTTTTATTTTTCATTACTTTCTTCTGGCTTACCAGAAAGAAAACAATAGACACTGCAGTGCAGTGCACATAAAAATTGAGACAGAAAATATAGAAGTAAAGTATAACGAGGGACTGCCAAGTAAAATCTAATATTAGTAACATTAACAAGGACGTAACATCATTTTGTTGACCTCTAGTTAAAATAGTGCATCTCAGGTTATTTTAATTCAGGATAAAGGCTATCTTGAGACTTCATAGGAAGGCCCTAGTCAGATGTAGGTGATACAGATACAAAATTCCCACGTTTAAAAACAAGAACTTTAAGGATGGGGGAGGGGAGCTGGATCTTGACGCTGACCTAATTCATTAGGTCTGTCGCTTGATTCAACTAAATATGCTGGCTGTGTGCTCATCTTTTAAAAGGCCTGTGTTTTCAACTGGAAAAGCAGAAACCAACCACAAGAGTGTTATTTTCTCAACAGTACCAGTGTGCAAACAGGTATTTACAGAGGACAAAGGCAGCGGGTGCCCCGTCAAGCCAGAGGTTTCCAGCAGTGCTGACATGATGTTGTGCTACTCTCCCTAGTCTTACACACTGAACAATAACTCAAATCCATCACAAGATCACTTGTCAGTCGTCCTCGGTTAAATGGGTCTTTATTTTTAGAAAACAATGGGAATTATAGGAAACTGGAGGCCTTACATCACAGAACTATAAATAGTTGCTATTAAATGGCAGCCCTATGTTTTTGTTTTCCAATTTGAAAATGAAGTTGATATTTGAGAGGGGTTATTCATCTGTTGGGCAGTTTATGATGCCTCAGTGATGTCATCTTATCTAGGTGATTAAGGACCTACTTAACTTTTCAATCAGACAAATCACTAGCTCTCAACAGGAATTTTAATCAGAAGGATTGCTTGCTGTGCTGAGATTGTCCCCAGTGAACAGAACATTACTGACCTTTCCTCCACAGGAAATTTAAAGTTGTATCATTTGGCTGGTTAGGATTTCTGCCATTTCCCTGTGGATCAAGATTAGAGATGAACTTTCAGGTTCAGTCATACATTAAAAACACAAACACATAAGCTGTGAAAAGCCAGAAGCAGAATGATGTCTTTCCTCTGATGCAAAGGTCACCACTGATGTTTCTCATTCATTCCAGCTAACCACAGGCTCCTACGCTTACTGCCCCCATTTAGGGAGCTCAAATTGAAAATAGCTATACTTATGGGTCCTCAGCATGTTCAGTGCGTTGAGATTATCTGCTATATTTAACTTTGCCCTTTCTTTGTATGTTAAAGGAACAATTATTTCCCTTGTGACAGACTAGACCTAACAGGACATTCTTCTTAATGTGTAAATGAGGTTATATTCATCAGGATAGTTCTGGTTTGGTCTAGAAAATTCCTGACTTGTACCACCAAGGGAAAAAGAAAAAAGTCTCAAGTAAATACTCCTTAGAGAAACCTGCTGCTCTCAAAGTAAGCAATTTCAGGGCACAAACGCATCAAACTGATGTGCCATCAAGTATTAATTAAGTAGGTTATGGAATCACAGGGAAAGCGGATCCCCTACCCCAACAGAATCAACAAAAAATAACTTAGGAAAACTAGTTACCATGATTTCCAGTATTAAATTTGCAATTGTTCTTACATTTCAAAACTGAATTCATAAGTTGATATAATAATGAAACCCAACAACCTTTAGGATCCTACACAATTAATGATCCACTCAATTAATGACTTCGGACTGAGAGAGGAACGGTTAGAAGGTCTTAACCTAGAATTACACCAAATATGAAACTGATTTAATAACCAAAAAAGACTCAGGACCAAAGTTTTATTATACCTTATTTAAAAGGTAATTTCTGAAACCAAGGTAAGCCTACATTTCCACCTCAACACTTAGCCTCTAAATTAATTTTCAATTTAATTTGTTTAGCTACACTGTAATATCTGATTCCAAGAGGATGTGTATTTAATTATCACTATATATCAGAAAACATTAAGAAAATATTTTGAAGTCTAACCTGTTGTAACTAACTAACCTATTGGTCTAGGCTTAGAAGCAGTTTAGAAATGCTTTCTTAATGTGTATAAGTTACATAATTCCATTTATTTTACAATCTGTCTAAAGGATGCATTGTAGTTTAGCCATGGAAGGGCATGGGTTTTTATTTGTTCATTGTTTGTTCTTAACTTTAAATCAGTGGGCTAGAGACTGTTTTATCTTGATAGGCAGGTTTGATTTTGCATTATTTTCATGAATTGCCTTCACCATTAAAATGAGGCATCTATATGAGAGAAATGAAAGTCATTTTAGGATTCAGCTAGGAGCAAATGCACAACTGGTTGACACTCTTCTTGGAAACTTGATTCAGATTTGACATAAGTCATATCACTTCTATTGCAGGACATCAAATATAAAAGATATCTTGAGAGAGTAACTTGTTCTTCATAGCAGAAGAAAATGCCCGAAATTGTTTTTAAACTGAGTTTTCATGCTCTGTGAGATCTATGGCATTATTTTAATGACAAAAAAATGAAAAGTCAATAAAAATGAATGATGCAAACATCCTTAATTACATGCCAAAGGTGAATAGATGTCTATTCTTTCATCACAAGTAAGGTGGAGAAAAAAAAAAGAGTAACTATTGCACCAGACACTGTGCTAAGCAACGACGTGCAAACTTAGCTCACAGCCTCCACAATAAATTTTAAAAACTGAGTCGCAAAGACAGTTGCTCAAGGTCATACAGTTAAAAGTGTCAACACCAGGGTTCAAGCCCAGAATTCAAATCCAGATTTTGTCTGATTTTAAGACCCATGTTCTTCCCATTGCATATTCGGCTGCTCGCTTTCACATGGACGTGGCTCCTTCCCCATCACGCATCTTTCAATGCAATGGCCGACCTTAGCTGCGCTGAGTAGCTAAACCATATGCAGAACAAAGACAACCGCTTCCCTAAACTCATCTCGCTATTTCCCAGGAGGTCTCCCCCACCGCCCTACCCTCGGAAATCTTAGAGAGGGACACTCTTGTCCCTCTCTAAGTGATTACAAGAAGTGCCCAAGCTAAATGCAAAGAGATTTTAAAGTCATTCTGGCATAATTACCCTAATCAACAAAAACCAACTACAGCTTAATCAAACATTTGAGAAGAAAAAATTGTGTGGGAGTTAAATGAATTAAAGAGTAAGGTCAGGCTTTTATAAGGTGCTCCAGATTCTATCACCTTGCTCTAATTCTTGCATATTTCAGCAGTCACTTTTTTTTATGATTTCACAGAAATAACAAGTCATTTTAAAATTCCCGAGACGGTTACAAAAGTACTGTTAACACACACTGTGCATCCACATATAGCCCACGGCTCTGAGAACATTGGGACAAACTTGGAAGTCTGCAATTGAAAAGTTATTTTTAACTCTAAACCAGGTGATAATAAAAAAAAAAAAAGGCAGGACGTGAGTGTTACTGAACCAACTTAGATTTTTTTCTCAGTTTCCGTATTGTTTGCACTTTCATTTCTGACACTATTAGTGTCATAAGGATTTGAACAAATCTAGAGCAATTATTCCGAAACCCTCATACATAGGCTGACTTGATCATACTGAGGCCTTTTATTCCCATATTCCTTCAAACATTAAGTGAAATTATTTATTTGTGAAGATTCTTTATCTCATTTTAGAATAGTAATTTCAAAGTTCCTTGAATAGTACATCAATGATAGAACGTAACTATTATCAAGATGTCAAACCAATGATTAAACTGTCACGACAACCCAACTCCATGATACTGTGGTTATGTTTACACAAAACAAAAAACAGGCAATATTTAACTTAGGGAAAATTCATAGTCTTTCTGACCACTAACCATCACCTTTTTTTTTTAAAGATTGGCCCTGAGCTAACATCTATTGCCAATCTTTTTTCTTCTTCTTCTTCTTCTTCTCCCCAGTACATAGTTGTATATTCTAGTTGCAGGTCCTTCTAGTTCTGCTATGTGGGATGCCGCCTCAGCACGGCTTGATGAGCGGTGCTAGGTCCACACCCAGGATGCGAACGGGTGAAACCCAGGGTCACCGAAGTGGAGTGCACGAACTTAACCACTCAGCCATGGGGCCGGCCCCTAACCATCATCTTTAAGAGCCACCTACTACCTACTGTGGTTTTGTGTCAAAAATGTTTCCTGCACACTGTAGGTTCACAAAGAATAGTCTGAATAAACCTAATCACTTTGAATTTAGGAAATGGCCGGGGCAGGGGGAACATATACTCTTTAACAGTGACTGATTTCAGAACAAAACACTAATAGAACGAGTATGAGGCATGGCACATATGAGGCAGGCCTTGAGAAAGGGCAAGGAGACTCCCGAGGGATGTTGACTGCAGTCTGTGAATGGAGAGTTATTCATTAAACAGCCCACAGAACAGGCTTGTTAGTACAAATTCTTGATGGAGCAACCAACCGCACAGAGGGCTGCTATAAACCCTGATTATGTAGCTAAATTTGTATGAATGGAATACTGCTTTGAAAAGCCTTTAGGTACAAAATGTTTTGAGAATTTCTGTAATTTCAAAAAGGTCCAGTCACACACTCACACACCCCAATCTTCCATTGCCTCAGTTGTTTTTATTAAAACTAGCGGCTACAGAGGTACAGTGAACACAGATTTAAGCCAAACAGCCTTTTGCCTTTTCCATTTGCAACCAAATAAAATTTGATCTTTTCTTTCTTGACAATTTGTTCATCTTTCAGATATATTACAAAGCCTTCAAGGGAAGAATTAATGTCATTTTGAGGTTTTGTCATGGAACCAAGAATTCTACAGTTGTGCAGGAAAAAGACAAATTTGTTTTTACTTCAGAAGCTATGAAAAAGCAAGCTGCATCAGTCATAAGAGATTTTTGGAAGAAAGATCAAAAGATGGCTAATATATTTCTATAGGAAAAATGAAGACAAGCCAAACTCCCAACAGTCCTTGTCAAAGGCAGTTTGCACGGTGGCTAGACGACAAATACGGGCATTGTTAGCAACCCAGGAAAACCCCAGCAGAAATAATTGAAAATTTCCCCTCTGGGTTCTCAATTTACCCTAGGCAAAACAAAAACAACTCTAAAAACAAACAGAAAAGAACACTAGAAACTGGACCAGACATTGAGATGATAGCCAAACAAGTCTAATGGAGAGACGTAAACATGCAGGGTATGGTACATGTAAATATTTTCTTCTCTATAAGAAGAGTAAGGAAATGATGAAAATGGATGTCCTTTCTTATTACATAAAAGTAACATGTATGCCTTACAGCAAGTTAGCTGTAGCTAACTGTAGCAAATAACTGTTTCCATGGGTACCTTACACTATACAGTTTGATGAGAGCTGGCTGGTCCTAAAGATGGAGAGAACAATGTGTGGGTTCCCAGGAGGAAGCTCCTTGGACCACACATAACCCAGTGCCTTACATGCTGTGCTTGAGTAGGCACAGCCTGGGTTTACAGAGGGTGGGGTCAACCTCAGCTCTTAGAAGTCGCATCGAAGAGGGAAAGGAGTAGGAGCGGGAGAAAAGAAGGAAGAGATCACTTTCTGTCATTGTTATTTACCCCTTTGTTGCCAAAGTTTCTGGCAACAGCGTATCAGAACACAGTCTCTGGTTTTACTCTTTTTTGTTTTTCCCAGATAGGATAGGATAGGATAGTAACCACATGAACAATTTACCTGTCAATGTAAGAGAAACTGATCTCTGGAAAGACATATTCTATGAGCATCACAGGCCAAAGAATGAGATTAGGAATTCTGCTAAACTTTTTTTAAAAAAATCTTCAAATTGTCAGAGACGGCTGCCTGAAAAAATTATGGGATAAGAAGTAAAAGTTCTGAAGGGTAAAGCTCTCAAAAGACATGACTAAAAACCATTGACAAGAACACAACCTTGGGGCCAGCTCTGTGGCTGAGTGGTTAATTTCGCATGCTCCGCTGCGGCGGCCCAGGGTTCTGATCCTGGGCGCGGACACGGCACCGCTCATCAGGCCACATTGAGGCAGCGTCCCACATCCCACAACTAGAAGACATGCAACTAAGATGTACAACTGTGTACGGGGTGGGGGGTGTTGGGGAGATAAAGCAGAAAAAAAAAAAAAAAAGATTGGCAACAGCTGTTAGCCCAGGTGCCAATCTTTAAAAAAGAAAAAAAAAGAACACAACCTCACTCAAGGCACAAAGAATGGATTCTGCAAATGGGATATTCAGCAATGTTTCTGCACATGGTTCAGAAGTCCCTAACCAAAACCAGAACGCGCGCACAAGGAAAGGTTCACAGCACAAACTTCAGAAACCTATTGAGACAGGCGGGCTCTGTTCTGGTCCCCTTTATTTCCCAAATTGTAACAAGTCCTCGAATTGGGAACTAGAAAGCAAATCCAAGAAATTTTAAAACTACAGTACTGAACAGAATATTACTAGCAAAGAGATGTAAAAGAAAAATCAAAATAAACTGTCTCTACGTATCTAAAAATGGTTCTTATCTTTTAATCTTGCCAAATCTCAAGCCCATGTTCAAACATTAATAAGATTCCAAGAAGGTAAAATTGGACTCAAAGAGAAGAATTTTCATGTTATAATGGCCATGGCCATTTAAATCAGTGATTTCCAAACGCTTATGGTCGTGAGTTTAAAAAAAAGTTTAAAAAATTGAGTTGATATCTCCAATATTCTTATACTTACTTATATATTTTGTGCATTTACTACTATACTGCCAAACAATATACATGACATATAGAACAAATAAAAATTTTTAAAGGATAAGATAAAAAATATTTTAAAAGCAGGTTTAATCTTTTCTTCCCACACCCAAGGGGCTCTTGTTTGCACCACATGTCAACAGCCTAATTCAGAAAACACAAGTTTAGCCCACTGTGAGGGGCAACATATATTCACCCACAACTCACAAACACACACACGTTTTGAGATTTTGCAACATTTTATTCAAAATACTTAAAATTTAAATGTAATGCTTTTATTTTACTATGTATAACCTTTTTAAAGCAGTTGTGGGGTAAATAAAGACACGGTAAATCAGGGGTTTCAAAGACTGTTTTTATTACTGCCAATGGCTGCCTTTTATTCAGCAACTACTACGTAGAGGCATTTTATTTTATATACATTATGTCTAATTCTCATAAGAACTGTAAAGTAGAAATTACTTTTTCCATTTTATAAAAAAATGAAACTAAGGCTCATGATCAACCATATCCTGCTAGGATTGGTTATCTTTAAAACCACAAAAGCAAGATGGCCACAATTATAGGACATTATGTGAAAGAGCCAAGCATTTTAGCTCTTTCAGTATTTTCTTTCTTTACAACTGGGTCCTTAAGCAAAGAGAGGGAAACTGAGAAATAAGCTTTTAACTATTAAAAATCCCTCAAGTTAAAAAAAAAAATAACGGTCCACAGATATTTCCACCTGCTCCTCTCCCCTTTTCCTCCAGCAAACAGTCCTTTTAAGTCAGAGAAACAGGCATGCAGGAGAGAATTCTGGGAATGGTTGCAGTGGTTAGACAAACTTGGCCCAGGGTAAGGTTCTACTGATGGAGTTGGCTGAAACATCAGAGCCTCATGAGCACTGTGTTTCCCAAAACAACATCCTCTCATCTTAAAACAGCACTTGTTAAGGATGAGTTTTGGAGCCTGCTGAGCAGGGCATTCTGTTCCGCCTGGGGAAGAACACGAGCAGTGGAGAGACAGCAAGCTGGATTCCCTCCCCGCCCTTCTTACCAGGCTGATGGTGCGGTAGGAGCATCTTGGACCTTCTCTCAGGGCCCAGAGTTTCCAGCAATGTTCCCAAACAGGGGCTAAAAGTGGCTACTTGGTACCCAAAAGCTTACTCCTCTTCCAGATACAGATGCAGCTAACATCTGTGAAAACTCTGGACCACTGGAGACCCACAAAAGACGAGAGGGTCCGTGAGACTGGGGGGGCTACTTTAAGGCGAAAAGCGTGTCGGATTAGGAGGAATGCTGATTGTACAATTTTGTTTGTCAGTTTAAGTACCATGATTTGAAATTTCACTGCTAAATTTTTCACCTGAAAACGTGGGTCAAACTACACTAGTGACAGCATGATTTCCTTTCCTGGAGAGTTTTAGAAAGATCTATGACATACTTCTGTCCAGGTTGGTTTGGATAGCAGGAAAAGTAGAATGGATGAACCCTGAGGCCACTTCCTGTTTATATTCCCATACAACATTCTCTTCTGCCTGGGAGGCCCTCACCCTCCCACCCACCTGGCAAACTCCTATTTACCCTCCACGCCCCAAGCATAGCTTCCCTGGTGAAGATTTCCCCCCACTCAAGGTAGAATTAGGAACATTCTCCTCTGTGTGCTCAAAAAGTCTTCAACCTCTGTTTATTAGCAGCACTCATTTTAAAGGGCAACTATTTGTTCCCGGCTATGGCTTCTGTGTTTACTCACCTTGTATTCTCATGACTTATCACTGTGCCTGGCACACAATATATCACAATGAATATTTGGTGGATGAATAAAGAAAGGTTGAATCACGAATCTGAAGGAGCGTCAATTCCTACAGATAAATTACAACAGTTTGGTCTTGGTGGTTCTATTTCAAACAAGGATTTGTTTGCTTTTATAACACTTGATATAAAATCCATCACAGTTCTCTGAGCATTCCATCTGTAGCCTCCCAAGATCAGAACATCTGGTTGTCAATACACAGAGGAACCTTCTCTCGTTACTAATCACACTACAAATCTAGCATAACACAAATGAGGTAGCTTTTATGAGTCTTCTATTCACAAATTAAGAACCGTTATCACTTTCAGCATTTCCTAGGATTTCTAAACAGAGTGACCTGGCCCCATGGGGGAAGTCACACTTTCAGTTGTGTATTCTCCGGTATCTCTATTCTAGCCAAAAGGTTCCTCAAAAAAAGCAAGGAAAGATTTAAAGAAAATCTAAAGAAAGAAACATGATCCTCATCTATTTCACTTTGAGGGCTTGATCCAGCAAGCATTTAAGAAATGAATTTCTGGGCGGAAAAAGTAGTTGGGCAATGTTATACCAAAAGTAATATAATATGCCCTCTTCCCCTTAAAAAAAGTAAATTTGTCATGTTTAATGAATATCTTTGTGACCTGTGAATGGACTGCCTTATATGGCCTATCACAAAAATATTCAATCCTATGAATATCCTAATCCCTTAAACATTTTCCCTTATAACTGCATTAATTTCTTATTAGATGAGCACGACACTAAAAATATATGTAAAACATTAAGAACAACAAAACTCAAACTATAAATACATGCAGGGCTCTAGTTGGTCATTTCAAAAGATGATCTGTATTACGAAACTTCTTGAGCAAAACGCTTTCCGTATAGTTTCGTGTTTTATGCAAATTATATCAAGAACACACATTTTTAAATGTACTTCAGACTCTAAATAATTAAAGCAAATCTTCTGTCATCCTCCCCCCCCCCACCCCAGGACTAAGGGCAGTGCAAGAGAAAATACATCACTAAAATATCCATTCATTTATTCCCTCATAGCTCTGGCCTCCCCGACCCCCAGTTCCAATATTTCAGTTCAACCAACCTCCACCTTCATTCTTCTCATGTAGAAAGTGAATCAGTACATCTCAGCAGGCCACCAAGGAGAAAGGTGGCAGTTAACAGGTGAACATTGATGGCATGCCTTGATCCTTCTCAGGTTCCATTATTTTGTTAAGATTTCGCCTTCCCCATGTTTTTCGTCTCCCTAGACTTCCCTAAGACGTCACTCTTAAAAAGCGCCTTCCCCATGAAAGCACTTTTTTTCACCTTCTGCACTTACAACAATGTAAGTCAGCACATCCAATAAGTTGGCCAGGAAACTGACAGAAAAATGAACAAAATATTTCTTCCTCAGATTTCAGTCCCATAGGATTCAAGCTCCTCTCTCTTAATTGCTATTTATTTCACAAAACACGCACTTGGCATTCATCTTATGCTACCTCACTCTCTCTCTCTCTCTCCCAATTAAGAGGCATGTCCTTGAAAGTGAAAAATACCTTAAGCCCTATAACCCCAAAGAGCCTGCATGTGCTCAGAAGGTACCTCATGGATAATGGTAACGGAGACCATTCTCCTCTGTTCTCTGGTTAGAAGATAGGGCCCAGAACCATCTCCTACTCAAAAACAGTCAGACCTTTTTTTCAATTCACACTGTAACCCATTACATGGGGTGTGGTGGGTAAACAGTTTCTATCTCCTGTGTAATGCTGATCAATTCAGTAGCAGCTGCCTAAAGTGCTGGGTTAAGAAAGATAATGAGGCCACATCTGGACTCAGGGAGACTGTGCACTTATGGACCAGCGCTGTCTGCCACATGCACAGGGAGGAGCATGGTGGTAGGCATGCTCAGTATGTACCATCCCAGCTCTAACCACTTAGCCAAAATCTGAATTTCAGTTAAGTTCAAGAACTTCTTACCACACAAGTTCTCTTCCCTAACTGAAGCATTCAGCCAGGGATAGAGGATTCAAAGTCCTCCAAATATATATTTCCATGTGTAATCCTTTTACATAAAGGTTTGGTGAAAAATACTCTTCCTGGTGAATCAGACTTAAAGGTCAACGTCACAGACCCAGCATTTCCTCCTCTTTCCACCGGCTCACAGTAAGAACCCTTTTCTGAGAGCGTTCAGCAGGGACTTTGAAAGTGCCGCCAGCTTTTCCACAAAAGCGAAAGCATCAAAGCTCTCGGTTCCAGAAGTGACCCCAGCCAGGATCACTTGAGGATTCCACTGAGTGTGCAGCTCCTCCCTTTCATTCCAGTGGACGCTGTGTCCTTCTGTTTAGAGTCCCCTTGCCTCATCCTGCGCCCTCACATAAATCTGTACATCAAAGACAACCCGAAGATCAGGGGTGACAACGGTTAGGAAATTTGGTTTCAGACTTTTCCTCGGAAATCATTTAGTAAAACCTTGTACAAAGTCATTTCACAATGACAAGCATACAAATTCAACGTCCCCTTCCCACCAGAGTATCGAAGTGTCCTACAGGCTCAGCAAACTCAAAATAACAAATCAAACCCACTCTTGTTTTGGTTTGTTTCTAGTAGTGTTCTCCTTAGCCAGAAAAATCTTTAATTTTTTTCTAATGCAAAATATCAAAGAA
This sequence comes from Equus asinus, assembly GCF_041296235.1. Lineage (NCBI taxonomy): Eukaryota > Metazoa > Chordata > Mammalia > Perissodactyla > Equidae > Equus > Equus asinus. The sequence goes on from NC_091798.1 coordinate 70,098,674, forward strand.
TCCATTTCATAATTCTTATCTAAAGCACATTACAAAGTGAAGCACACCATTAAGTGCTGACAACCTCCACTTCTAGCTTTATAATTGTATTTATTATACTTCCAAAGCAATCTTCCTCATCAGTTTCCACTTCTCTAATCAAATTATATTGTTCAAAAAGGCAATTTTACTTGATACTCGCTGTCCTCTCTGCATTAGAATAATGTACATCCTTGCTCTCTCCCCACTCCAACCCTTCTAGAGCATTTATGCCATTTATAAACTGCTTGTCAGTCTCTCCTACTTTCTCTGATTGAGAACAAACCCCTTAGGCCAGGATCATTTAAAAGTTCCCTTAAAAAGTTTTCAATAGTTATAATGGGATAAAATTCTTTCCAAGATAAAAGTATGTCAGAATAAGAAAAAAAGTAAAAATACGTTGCTTTTCTCAAGATTTCAAGAAATATTCTTTCTTTAGTGAAAGGCCCATTTGCCTTTAAAAGTTAACCTGGAATCTTCTAAAAGCTTCCCAAATCCCCAAATATTGAAATCATTTAAATAAATATCTCAGGGAAGGAAAAAGACACTGTGATCCACCCATGGGCATTGTAAGGCCTAAGGAACAATGAACAGGACTCGATGGGCCTGGAACGGTAGCCCCGCTGAGCTGCAGTCAGGAAGAGCTGCGGGTTTTGAACGGGTTTACATTTACTCCATCCCCATAGTCCTTTCTTCCCTGACTGCTGACTGTAGGAGCCCTGGAAGCAGACGTACAAATGCAGCCAGAAGGAAGTCAGAGGAGCAAAAGCAGCTCACCTCAGAATGAGGCAAGGACTGAAATTCTAGTGCTATTTTATGCATCAGCTGGGCCTCTAAAACATGGTATCTTTGTACACACACACAAAAATTAAAGTCATGTTGTACTGCAATGAATAAAGGGCAGGCACTGGAAGATAACACTACCAGGTATATTCTGGCTAAAACTGTGCCCTGATTAGTATGGAGTATTAAATTGAACAAAAGTGAGGGGGGAAAAAAGAGTTCAAAAATAGAACCATGTTAAAAGACTAAAGAAAATAGGATTTTTTTTCAGCTAAGAGAGGTCCAGCCTAAGCGTCTTCCTTTTCTCTTTTTTTCTTTTTTGAGGAAGATTAGCCCTGAGCTAACATCCATGCCCATCTTCCTCTACTTAAATGTTGGATGCCTGCAACAGCATGGCTTGACAAGCAGTGTGTAGGCCCATGCCTAGAATCCAAACTGGCGAACCCCAGGCTGCCCAAGTGGAACATGCAAACTTAACCCACTGTGCCACCAGGCCGGCCCCCCTAACCTCTTCTCTTGATAGGACACTACCGACTCCAGGAGCACGGGCTGGGGAGGGCAAGGAAAGCAAGACCGACCAAGGGAAGGGGCTCTGTAGACACATTCTGAAAACTACTGCCTGAGCGTTTCAGAACTTGCTTTCTACGACACCACACTGAAAATTATATCTTTTTTAATCAGCTAAGAACAAATATGCTGCATCTCAAACTTTCAACCCTTTCATTTTTGCCACAGAGTTTCATCTGTCTTTAAGTGAAAACAAAACAAAACAAAACAAAACAAAAAAGCTAGATATTTTTATTGAGCTCAAGAAATCACTGAGGCACACGGGCAGGGACAGGTCTCACAGGCACACAGTTGTGTTTCCTAACAGACCAAGGACACATCACCGCCATGAACACATCCTTTACCTTGAACACTAAAAGAAAGTTTTGTTGTTTTTTTTTTTTTACAAAAATGGGGCCTAAAAATAAGTGCTTCGATGGAATTCTTGAATAGTAACCAGGTTGAAAGTGGACCTCGTTTAAAGCACCACACAACAATGTGTGTTTACATCACCCTTTTATTTCATAGTTAGAAATAACACAGTTCCACAGGGTAAATCATCAATAAATAACGGTGTTTAATCATTAAACGTAAAAATCCCAACTCTTTGGCATCTGACAGGATTCTATTTCTTGTCAAACTAATGACTGTAGAGATATAGTTAATCTTAGTGATCATTCGTCAATACAATATGTTACAAAGGTGCAATTTACTTTAAAATATACAACAGCTGAAAATTTCCAGCCCACCAAGAAATCTGATCAACTCAGGAAGATACCTGTCAGCTTCCTCAAGGCTCTTTCACGTGGTTTGCCGCAGTGAAAGTGTAATAAATGTTGATTAAGAGTTCCTGGGGTTTTCTAATACTTATTCTGCTCTAAATAGTGTTTGCCATTCATTCTGGCTAAAGAAAAGTCACACCTGTATCAGGAATGACCCACTCATTAATTAAAAGGTCTTCTTATTTTATAAGGAGGATTGCTAACACCTAAGAAACTCAGAGCGCCCAAACTAAAATTTAAAAGAAGCAGTTCTATGCTTCCAGAAATGCCAATTCAGAAATAAATTGCACCTTCAAGAGTCAAAAAAGAAAAGAAATAGAAACTTTTACAAAAGGTAAAAGGTAAGTTACATACATTTTTTCCCTCAAAATATATTCAAGAATAGTTGAGCTGTATTTGTTACTAAAGCCAGGGCATTATTTCTTTAGCAACAAATTAAACCAGTGCAATTGACATAAATTGTTAAGTAATCCAGGATTAACCCATTAAAACTGTAGAAGCACTTTAGGCTCCTACACTAATCCTAGAAACTGGAATTTCAATGAGTGCTTATGCTGCACAGAACTGAAAGTGGAATGATCCAATGCCATGCTGACTGGTATCACTTCATACCTAGTTTAAGCATTCAATAGTAGAAACCAGGAGGTCCGCTATTAAAAGTTCCATTCACTTACAGAACATTCAGATGCAAACAGTATTACGCCTATAGTCCACAATTAAAAGAATCCTTTCCATTTTAAAGTTCCAGATGAATTTTAAATTAGAAAATAAGCACTAAGGAAAGTTTTTCAACTTACGAAAACTTCATATTGGAAACTTTCTGGAAAAGCTTCCCCCCACCCATTGTAAAATAAATACTTTGTATCCCAAATTTAATTTTATTAAGACACACTTTAATAACGCTATAAAGAAATATTTTACAGCCATCAAGATCAATAACTTTCCATGCGGAAATAAAAAATTCATTGCTCAATAATATTGAGGCAAGTGAAGAAAGATTATTCTCTTGTCAGTCTGAAATGTTAATTTTTTCAGTGCAAAACCAGTTATAAAATATTTAAACTCAATATTTAAAAATAAAAAGTGGTCCAATTCAGCAATGTTCAAGTTCTAAAGTTCATAAAACAAATCATTACATACATTTTATAGTAAAATACAGAGAGTAAAGAAGTACTTGAGTACTTAAGATATAAATTTCTAATGAATCATACCAAATCAGCAACAACCAAGCAGATAACATTTCCAATTTGAGCGTCAGAATCATAAAGATATGACTGTACCAAAGCCTTTTTTTTCCTAGCTAAAAAGCTATACAAACTATTGGTCAACATTGTTTTCTTTGCAGTCGCGGGCTCTAGAATGATTTCCCTCCAAGTACCTGTGATTTCATTCCTGTATTCAAAATCTGATGCCAACAATTTTTATGTTCCAGGAACACTTAGCTGATATAACCATCTATAGTGTGAAGAGTCCTGTACAGAGTACAACGGTGGATTTTTCTAGCCAAGTGGAGGCTGACCTAAACTGGTTTACACTCTCTGCTCGTCATTCATGTATTATTCCTAGCAAAAACACGGTCCCCTCTGAGGGTTAGGTGTTGCAGCTGGTACTGTAGCACTTCTGTGTCAGCTGGCTCCTTGATGCTCATTTTATCTAGATTGAGGTAGTCCAGAGATTTGGAATGAGCCCTCTTACCTTTAAGAAGACAAAGAGGCAGGGGCCCATGGAGGGCCTTATAAGGTTCATAAGGTAAAGATTTAGTGCACTTGTCTCCTGAGCTGGGCATCCGCCTTCGCCTCCTGCCATTGACAGCTGGAATCTCGTATGGCTGGTAGTACCTACTCCTGGCTTTATACAAACGAGAGGAACGTGCAAGTCCTGCATCCAGCTGTTTGGAGCGCAAGGAAGGCATGGCTTCTCCCTTACTCTCTTCACCTCCTGTGCACTTCTGGGCTAACTTCAGGAGTTCCTCACCAGTCGTGAAGCCAACCAAATAGTTAGAGTCCATGTGGAGGATCTGGTAGCCTGACACAGTCCGGCGCATCGGGGAGCACGGCGTGCTGGAGCAGCGGGGCTTCTCGGCCTCGGCCTTTCCCGGGGAGCCGGCCTCGGCCACGGGCAAGGGCAGAGTGGCCAGGGCACTTCTGGACTCTCCATTAACATCTACTTCCATTTTAGGCACCAGTCTGCACACGCCTAAAAGTAAACAGACTCAGATTAAAAAGGTATAACGTGCAGAACACTGGGCCAAGCCGCCTCATTTTAGAAGGCTCAGGAGCATGAAATAGCACTGACCTGAGAAACAGCCAGAGTACTCACAGATTTTTATCTCTGTCGATTAAATGTTCCAGAGCAGGCACAAAATGACTACTCCTCCTCTGCCCTCAAGAACTCAAAGGCAGGTTAAGTGAAAGTCTGAAGTACTACTAACAGGCTCAGATGGAGAAGCTCACAGAAAACAACAATAACAATGCTTCTCTAAATGCAGTGTCCATTCAATGATGCCAAGTCTGTTCCTTGAGGCGATATTAAGCAAATCAAATACCGATCTCAACATTAAGCAAAAAAAAAAAATCATCCACAGTTTCACAAGAATCCAAACTATTTCCAACACGAAAATTAAAATCTTTACATTTTCCATCACGTAATTTAAAATAAGTGCTCACTTCACACCTGCACTTCTTTTCAACTGTGTTTAAGGGGCACATCATAAAAGACAAAAGCTGATCAACTTCTGCAAAGAAGACAATTTGGAACCCCCCCAAATTTTTTTGAGGTCTTAACGGGAAGTTCCCCCAAACTTTGTAAATATTTCTCCTTCCATATCTCCGGTATATTATTTAAAGAAAACCATTTTATAGTTTAAAAGTTAACCCTAAATCCAATAAATCAGGTCATGTTCAATATTAAACATATATAAAATATCAGATGTTATTTTGACTATTTAATCATAAAATATACCATTGATTTATTTTATTTTGCAATACCTAAGACATTGCACTTTTGAATAGTTTAGTAAATGGCAGAACAATTCACAATGAATACTAATATTATTCACTACAATGATCACATTATGTACATAGTTTGGAAAACCCCACTAACAAGAAGTACCACAAACAATGGCCAGGTTCCTAGGAAGCGGCAGGTAAATCAAACCTTGGGAAACAGAACACTAAGGGAAACTGAGTGACAATGTCATTTCTGAGAAACTTTATTTCTACCTGAACTTCAACTAGAAGTAAACAACAGTTTTGAGTATCTCAGATCACTAGTCAAAATGATGTCAAATAATAACTGATTTTAAGATTAAGTATTTATTGCAAAAGGCTATTATATTTAATAATTCTTATGAATCCTTTCGTAAAACAAATAACCTTTTGCCTAATTGAAGCAATTCCTAAAGCTTGGGCATTCATTTAAAATCCAAGCAATTAGAAAGCTAAGAAAAGGTCATAACCTCATTCCTTCATTTGCATGCTGTACTTTCCTTCATCAGAAAATAAATACTCGCAGACTATGAAGAAGTTACCAGATGCCATCCTGTCCTCACTGTGGTCCACATCTCTAGCACAACTGAAAACTAACATTAATAATGATTCCTGAGACACAGCTAATGCCAAAGGAATCAATATATTTACTTTTCTTTTACTCTAAATCTTAGACTATTTCCAATTTTATTTATTTTTTATTTTTTAAGATTGGCCCTGAGCTAACATCTGTTGCCAATATTTTTTTTCCTTCTTGTCCTCAAAGCCCCCCAGTACACAGTATTTCCAATTTTAACTTAACCAATTAATTAAACTAATTTAGCCCCTCAATTCTTCTAGATTTAAAGGAATTGTCTTTATTCTATCTTAATAATGTAAAAATAAATTTATATTTGATTGCCTAACTTATTTCTCTGTTGATAGGCTGGAAATAGCAGGTAACTATCAGCTACTTTGATATGTATACAAAATCCTGAAGACTTCTCATCTAATAAACTTTAGGGGCCACATGAAGCCTCACCAAATTTTATGCTGAAGAAATAAATATTTACTCTAAGCCAGATGACAATCTAATCCCTCCTTTCTTACTAAATCTGTAGCCCAGAAGGAACACAAAGGGACAGATCCAAGGCCTCCAACCTACCCAACCTGAGAGGCAGCTACAGGCACAAAGTGTTTCTCTGATACTTCATTCTGAAGGACAAGGAGAGGAGCGTGGATGAGGCCCAAATGACCAGGGCTGTGGAGGAAATGGAGCACACACACAGACTGGGTGCCGCATCCCAGGGCAGTCACCCAGGTGATGACACTCCAGCAATCAGTCCACCTAAAGTGACACTTTGGTCTAGGTGTCTTCCAAATATGGCAGTCCATGGATTTCCACCAGCCACCTTCCTGCATTCTCATTTGGTATATTATAAACGTCCTAAAATCTATGAATTCATACCCCACCCATTCTGAACTGCGTAATAATTCAAACAGAGACTAGCCTGAAAGTCATCTTTTTTGCCCATAAGGGATAAAAATTGCTAAGCAAGCTAATGGTGTACAAAGTCACAGTAATGAAGAGTGGGCACAGGCTTCTGTGGTCGATAGAACCATCAGATTTTGTTCCCACACTAAGCCAATTCTGCTGCATCAAGGCAGACCATCGGGAATTCTTACAATCTCTAGGGGTTGAGGATGAAGGATGGCAGGACATAAAGGTTTGAGAGAAAAAGGCAGAAATTACATATTATCTAGAAAATAAGCACCTAGAAAATTAGAAAAGTCAAGACAGCGAGTGAAATGACGTATAAAGGTCAAAATCTGACGTGACATGAAATAGACGCTACTGTTAGATGAGTAACTATCATTGGTTAAGTTTCCAGCAGCCAATAACACCACAAAAAATATCACCTGGCTTCAGTAAAACTAACCAACAGGATCTTCAGGCATCAGCCTGACAGATGACGATTTAACCTAGACTGTAAAGTAAAAGATGTGGTTTAAGAGCTCAGGAAACTTCAACCAAGCAGACTGGTCTAAGAGACCCACCATACTTTGCTGAGGCAAACAACACAGTCCCTGTAGAAAACACTGCTTAACCAGAAAGTCAAAGAAGCAAGCATTTCGAGTATCCTCTAACACAAATATTTAACCTAGTAATTCAGGTCAACACTCTATGTAAAATTTCTGAGTGACAGTCTTGCTGCACTGAAACATGAAAAGGCTCGTTTTACTTTTATTTTTATTGCAGTGACACTGGTTTATAACATTATATAAATTTCAGGTGTACATCACTATATTTCCATTTCTGTGTAGACGACATCATGTTCACCACCCAAAAGGCTCATTTTAAATATTACATGTATAGCTGCAACCTGCTGAACTGCTGATGAGCAATTCTAAAGGCTGGAAAACTGTTCGCACTTTTTAGCTATAAATCATCAGTACTTCTGCTCCAAACAATAGCATATTCTCAAAACTAACCGCTCTTTTAGGCGGTTTCATTGCTGTCTGCGGTGTATTGCCGTACGTACAAAAACATCTCCGGAGCTTGATATTCACGCAGGAATGTGAACGGTGCAACTAGGTCTCTTGCGAATTGCTTAGATTTTTGTTTTTAAGGATCCTTCTTACTTATATATTGTCCTTCTAAAGAACATCTACTGTGTGGCACTAAGAAAGCTTAGGTGGAGGCTGGGTTTCAGAAACGAGAGCACTGATTGGCAAATATTTCCTTTTTAGCTGGGTGGAATGCTGACTAAGCAGCATACTTTCCATTCTTCAATGTGACCAAAAACAAAACTTTTTATGCTATTAAATTCCTGAGAATTTCCTGACTGGATTTAAATACTGGAGCAAGAACCTGAGAGCAGTCACAGGTCACCTTTCTCAGGTTACCTTTCACACGGGCAGCAGGGGTGTAGGTACTGGCCCATTTGAGGAAGAAGTCTAGGCACTTTCTAACTCTGGAATTCTAGCAAAAGAGGGTGACACCCAAGACAACAAAGACTGAACAGTCTCAAATTTAACATATCTTGATATACGCATGTCCAACATTCTGCACTGCAACATTTCTCGTTAAAAGGCATTTATCAGGAAACTTGGCTAGCGTGACTACAACCCAAGGTGGCCTGTGTTCAGCAGTATATTATTCATATTTTACCATGAAAAATCTGCTTATGGGTTTGTTATTTTTAAAGCTTATTCATGATTCAGCATTTTGTTTCATATTCTAAAATAAAATTTGTATCAAAACGCATACTGCCAAGATAAATGATTACAAAGCACGCTCATAAATATTGCAGGTATGTGCAACAGGCACCACTCCCACTGCATCAAAAAGAATAAACCATGAACCAAGAAATCAAGTCCAAAGCTAACTTCTGCACTGCAGAGCACTAAAAATCAGAGACCAACAATACCTTTATTGTTTCCATCAATGCCTTTCATATTACAGTTTAAAGCAAAATAAAGACTAGAAACAGAAAACATAAAAAATGTTCTAATAACAGAAGTAGCAAAATTTCTGTAGATAGTAGAGTTTAGAACAGAAAATGCAACAAGAATAGAAAGGTCAACTTGTAGTTGAACAATCCTTTTAAACCTGAGTTTCCCAGACAAGTATGAGGAATATATACATATATATATATATATATATATATATATATACACACACACACACATATACAGATTTGATTTTATTTTACTTTTTGCTGAGGAATATTTGCCCTGAGCTAACATCTGTGCCAATCTTCCTCAATTTTTTAGTATGTGGGCCACCAGCACAGCACGGCCACTAACAGAACAATGAAGGTCCGTGCCTGGGAACTGAACCCAGGCTGCTGAAGCAGAGCACCCTGAACTTAACCACTATGCCACCCGGGCTAGCCCAAATATAATCTTTTAAATAACACCTAAGGATCTTCAGTCTCAAATTCCCTCACGATCCAGTCAGCAACAACGGCACTGAAGCATATTTATAAAACATACAAAACCTGACAATGTTCATAGGTGCCACTATATTTCTTTGAAATGTATGAGGATTCAAAACTAGACCACACTAGATAAGGTAACACTTTAACATTTACTAGAAAATGTACACAGCGCACATTTTAAAAACACTGCATACAGCATGCATTTGTGAATTTTGGCTGAAATGAAAGCAAACAGGTCCAAACCACAACACACGTGGGGGAACCTGCCAAGATGAGCACATTCAAAAGACGGTGACCTGTGTGGGATCTACTCAGCTTTGAACACTCTCCCAGAGGCCAAATTTCCTCTACATTTGGCACAAGGAGCAACATTTTAAAAATACAGCCTAGAAGCCTTAGCTCCTTAGACCAGCTCTGAAAATAGCTAAGTTTCACAACTGCTATACAAAGAATTCTTCTTGAGAACTACTGCATTCTGGGAATTTTTTTTTAATTGGGCTTATCTAAAAAAGTCACCCTCAGTAATCAAGAAACTGCTCCATATGCTTGAACTGTTTTTAGCAACACACAGCAATGCCATTTAAGAGAAACCAGCTATAACATAAATGTCTAAATATATAGAACAAAAATGTCATCATGTGAACAAAATCCTTTTCAAGAGCTACCTGAAATGAACCATTCAGAATACAGCCATTTCTTCGGAAATGGACTCTCCTAAGCATGACTATTATCCTATTATTGGTCTAGCGATATCTAGAACCATCTATTTTTAAGTCAGAATCATCTTGGAGTTCACCTACCCGGAAGCTCTGATTATAGAGAAGAGGACACTTAGGCCACAAAGGCAGGGGCCTGCCCAGAGCCATGCCGGCAGGTCCAGGTGGCCTGGCTCCAAGTCCAGGGCTCCTTCGATTTCATCATGCTGTGCTTCTAGCCCGTGGGTCCCAAACTTGTCTATACATTGACATCAACCAGGAGCTTCAAAAAAATACCAACGTCTATGCTCTACCCCAGATTTGTGATGTAACTCATCTAGGGTATGGCCTGGGCTCTGAAATTTTTAGAAGATCCCCAGGTGATTCCAATATGCAAACATGTTTGGGAACTTGTCAGACAGAAGTTATCAGACACAAGAATTTCACTCCTGTAAGTTGCTGCTTTTTTTTTAAATCAGTAATTATAGCCATATTAGCGGATATCATTTTTGGCTGCTTCCAATTGCTAACAACCTATCCCTAAGGCCTTCTAATGTACTATTTCTAATCCATTGTGAGCTTAAAATAGATACTAACCAAACTTGTTAAACCTGGATATAAAATAAAAATCAATCTGTGCTGAATGGGAACTAGGCTTCTCCATCTGCACACACTTTGGTATAGTTCTTTGAGCTTCTTAGAAGCTGTTGTCAGGTACAGTCTTTGGGAAACAGTTTGGCAATTTCTTATAAAGTTAAACAAATGCTTATTAAATAACCCACCTACCCTACTTGTAGGTATTTACCTAAGAAACTGAAAACATACTTCACACAAAGACGTGAATGTTTCTAACAGTTTGATTCATAATCATCAAAAACTGGCAACAATCCAAACATTCACCAACAGAAAATGGCTAAAGAAATTGTGTTCCACCTATACGATGGAATACCACTCAGCAATGAAAAGGAGCAACCTAGGATTGCACTAAATGAAAGAATCAGACAGAAAATGCTACATACGTGTGATTCCACATATGACACATGCTGGAAAACGCAAAACTATTGAGACAGAAATCAATCAATGACTGCCAGAGGCTGGGGTTGGGAGGAACAGACTACAAAGAGGCACAAGAAAATTTGGGGAGTGAAGAAAATATTCTATATATTGACCATAGTGCTAACTACACTCCATCCACAAATGGATACTACACTTGTCAAAACTCATCAAACTATGTACCTTAAAAGGGTGACTTTTACTGCATATAAATTATACTTCAATAAACCTGACTTTAAAAATAAAAGAAACTTGTCATATATTTCCAAGTTTTTGATGGTCCTCCAAATTTCAAAATTCTTCAAATTGTACAATCTTAGAATCAGAAGGAATATTAATTTTTAGGCTGTCCTACCTATGTTTGAACACCTTCAGTGACAGATAACTACCTCTCAAGTTGGTTCACTTCACTTTCTACAGCTCTGCTACAATGTCCTTTTATTTACATATATAACTATGTCTGTAACTATGTACACACACATAGACATACACATGTACACTTACACACATACAGGCAGACAGATATGGATACACACACATTCCTGTAGCTTCTACTCATTTTTTTGTGTGCTTTACTTCAACTGGATAAATTAATGACTCATCCACATTATTTCTTATTCAATATCCTCTGAAAGCACTTTGTACTTCAGGTTTTCAAACTTCTTGCTCTTTTCCTCAAAACTGAAAACTTTAGAACTGTTTCTATTTTCTCAATGTTTTTAAAATGCGTTTTCAAAAATCTGATAAGCAAAATCTGCCTAAAAAGATAAAGCATTTGTTTTTATCCATCATTCCTTTGAATCATTCTTCTGCTGACTGCTGATTTGGAAATCACTTATTATGAAACTGCTTTTTCCAAGGATTATGACCTCTCTACATAATTCAAAGTAAAGACCTACAAAGATAGTGGCCGAGGAGAATGACACACCAAAGCATGAATTCACACTAAGCTAGCTTTTAAAATACTAAAGAGCTACAAAGATCATTATTAAAATTTTTTCCCCTTCAAAGACTTGGAGCCACATGGACAAGTGTGACAGCACAGATACACAGATGACACACTGACAAAAGACAACTAAAGGAACTGTATATTTTTAACAGTTTAAATACATGGTGTGAGAAAAGGAATGCCACACTTACAATGAACTGCTACACGACTGACAATGATGCTCCTTTTAGTCATCAGTTTGCCATTCTTTATGCATGGTAAAACACAACTAGAACTTTTTGCAAATTATTTTGCCAATCTTTGGAGCTTAATGTTTTTACTAAAAATCCCTGAAATCAGAGCAACTCTTAACTACTATATTTTGAAATATTATTCCAAAGATCTCCTTGAACTTAAAGGAATACAGAGAAAACCTACTGAATCAAAAAGTCAAACATTTCAAATATAATCATGTTAGCATTTTGCAACAACAGTTTCAGTTCTCACCATTAAAAAATTCGTAATTGTAGTATACATATTTGCAATAATATAATGACACTTTACATTCATCTGCTCATGCAGTCCTTAATACACATTATGATATTATGTTCATACAAGTGGTTAACAAACAGAAAAAGAAAGAGATAACTCACCAGACTAGATCCCAGAAGACGTCACTGTACAATTTCCAATGAGTCCCAAGAGAACAGAGGCATAATAATTTTTCTGCTCTACTCCAGATACTAAACATGAAATATAAAAATAAACCTTTAATTTAACAAGTAACACAAGTTATAAAGCAATTATATCAATTCTAGCTGCATAACAGGATGAAACTAGCAGGATGTACTAACATCAGGTACAGGAGGTACAGAATTCAATATTAATTAACTTAATTAAAGTAATTTTGAGTTTGTTCAGCTAAATGAAACCTTTACCATGCTTGTCCCTCTGTGTTCTGTTGCTCAAACTCTACCTGGAGACTAAGAGTAGCTTCACTGGGCTAAATAAAGAGACAAGAAAAATTAGGGGTTTAAATATTGGTTCCACCACCCAACTCCTACTCATGTATCCTAGGGAAAATAGATCGCTGAGGCTGGGGTTAAAAGAACAGGTCCTAGCCCCCAGCTAAGAACTCTGCCTCTTGACCTTGCATAAATAGCAATCTCTAAAATGAGCACAATACCATCGTTCCTCCCTCATACAGTTGTTATGTGGATAAAATGAGATAAGGTAGAGGAACGTGTCTTGCATCCTGCAAAGCCCTTTAGAAGAGTGTGATGTTGTTATTGTGTAATTAATTTTTGATGTCTACTGATTTTAGCCCTAAAATAGCAACAATAAAAATCCCTCCTAAGACTGCTCTGAGGCAAATGATCAGAAGGCTCTTGGAAAACATTTTTTTTAAGAGAACAACTTGAAAAACACTTCTTTAGCATTATCAGATCGCTTAAGGTTTCCAGCACGTTGTCTGTGCCTTCCTCTCTTACCTGGGGAGGTAACGTGTAAGAGAATCTCTCTTTATCTTCTACCTCCCCAGTTAACTACGTTAATTTCTTGAGACCAAGAAAACTCCCCAAAGTCCTTTCCACCTGTAAAGCTTTCTTTGGTTGTTGGGTTTCCTGATGTTGTGTTCAACTTGGGTGGGGGGGCCTCAAAGGAGCTGAGTGATTCATTTTACCTACACGGGTTAACAGAGCCTGAGGAAGTAGCAACAGGCCAACAAGTCCTCTAACAGAATACAAACAGCAAGGGAAAGGTAAGGAGTTTGTCACTTTTTACTTTCCTTACCAGTGCAGAGAGTTTCATCCAAAAGAAAGGGATAATTAGTAAATTAAAGATATTTGCTTCCTCAGCCTGAGAAACTTGAAGGAGTTAACCCACCAAGAACTGTCACTCCCAACATAAACATGTTTATCAGCCTTTGGAACTTCTTTAGATTTAGATAACAGACATGCTCCCTTTCATTTCTTTTGCCACCAATTATTTTCATATTGGGTAACCAAGAAACCTAGATAATGAAGACTTGCTTCCACTCCACCAATGAAGCCTCTGGTTTTAACATAAAGTGAACTGTAACGGAACAAAAATGATCTAACAATAAACATTTTTATTTAATATAATTAATCCCAAAGAATTTCCCCAATACCAATGTTGTAAAGTTCAAACGGATTTCTTATTTAAGTAAGTGGCTTTTTAATGGGGGAAGAGGGGAAAAAAAATAATATTTTTTAGCATGTTCTATACGCCAAAAGCTGTATGAAAGTTATATCATTTAATCTTAACATCTACTCCATGAGGAAAATACTATCCTCGTTTTAAAGTATTCGATCAAGTAATACCATCTGAGAGTCACAGCAGGAATCTGAACCCCAATCCATCTGAGTCCAAGGCCCACTGATATTGCTTTAGACACGCGCGCAGCCTGTGTTCAGTGATAAGCCGGGGTGTGTAGCTTTTTACACAATAATCATGTTCCTAAAAAATGTATATTAATTAACTACTGTAAATGGAATCCTATTTTAAATGTGTGGGGAGGCACTTTATTTAAAAGCTTTATTGCCCCAATTGTGAAATGGCTGAAGGAAGGTAATTTTAACCACTAGCTCTAGGATTATTTCCAGTTTGAAAAATGTTAGGATTCCAAGGCCTATAGTAGAGAGTCTTATACAAAATCATTCTAGATCATTAACTCTTTCTCCTAAAAGCTTACAGGATTTTTTTTTAATCACAAATTCCAAGGCAGGAAAAAAATATACCAACCAATACTTGCTGGTTATATGACTGGATGGCAAATACAGATAAATATTTCCACTTAATTTTTCAGGGCTACATCTATCCCAAAGTGAGAGAGATTTCATTTAGAGTTTTAGAAATTTAGATTGAAAACCCAGAAGCAGGAACACTGGAAAAATATGAATCTGTTCTAATTCTAAAAAAAGAAAAGTTTTCAAAAACAATCTAACGTCTCATTCAAACTTTCCTATAATTTGCATCATGTATTTGGTGATAGAGTCTTTTCAAGCTTTAAATGCATTGGAAAGATATGTTTTCCAACACTTCCTTCAATCCCAAAAGAAAAATCAATCTAAAACTTCATTCTGGATTTGAAAGCAGAGGAGCCTTAAAGCAATTATCCACCTCCTGCACAGGAGCTGCTGTGGAAGTCTAGGAAATGGCTGGTAATTTCATAGTAAACAAAGTGTAGTAACTGATTATCCCTATTATGCCAGTGCCAAGCTAAAAATAGAATACAAACACAGAGTCCAGGGGAGCGAGACACAGGGCGAAACCAAGGTGCAGAGCGCCTTCCATTTCTCACTGTTTACTCATTTCTGCCTCTGCCTCCTGCTTTGTGTGTAATTGCACACTATCTGTGCACAGGTGCTCAGAAGAGGATGACGAGGACAAGATGGTGAAAAAGAGGAAAAATTAAAAAATAAAAAGAACAAGGCCAGAAACGAGTACAAGAATATACTTCTTTAAGAGACAGCCTATAAAGGAATCTAGCAAAAAATTATACTAAAGGCTTTGCCTGCATCTCCCACGAAAGATGGTTATATGAAAGTCCCCAAAATATATGCCTTCCAAATAACATTTTTAAAATACTTTAGAAATCAATAAATCTCTAACACTTGCAATTGATTCTGGCCAATATTTTGAACATGAAGGCTTGGCAAGATATCAATGGATCTCCTCTCAAAAAAGGTCAGTCAGCAAGAAGGAAAAGAATTCCAGCGAAATTCTTACAAGATGGGCTAAATGTTGCATAGAAAAACAGACGGAATTAAACAGAGCAAAGCCTAGAGTATATAATGCTTCCAGCTACAAGCAGCTGAAACAACCAGAAAGTCCTGTGACATTACCCTGTAAGCAATGAAAATAGGAAAAATAAAGCATGGCCAAGAGCTGCTCACAGGCCTCTGCATAAGGAAACCATGGGTGACTAAGCAGAAGACACTCAGCATTTGACTGCAAATGAAGATTCTACAAATAGAAAGTTTGCAAACATTAACTAGCAAGTGTGTCAAATTTCTCAGGCAAGGTGACAGATAGCACAAGTAAATAAAGAAGAATGTCCTTCAAAAGTAAGGTGACCATATGTCTCAGTTCATAGCCATGCCCTGACATAATTATTTACAGCACCCTCTTAATCTGGAAAGTGTCCCAGTTTGGCAATTACATTGTTATCCTACTCAAATGTCATATGTAACAATGGGAAGGCAACAAATTTAAAGAGAAAGAAAGGCACACCCTTCTGCTTACGTAGTGGCTTCCCATACAGATCTGAGGACTGTTTCTTTGGGTGTATCCACTCAGCCATTCAATTTTTCATTTCCTCATTCAACAATATTTCATGAGTCTTATCATGTCCCAGCATTGTACAGGCACCAGAGCAAGTACAAAAAGTGAAGCCTGAGACCAGGCAGGAGGAGAAGACAGACAGACGTGGAAATATAAACCTGAATGGCACTGGGAACCCAGAGAAGGGAGTGGTTTTGCCCAAAATGTAGAAAGCTCCATATGGAAATGTTCAGACCCACACAAAATCCCTACACAAAAAAAGCCACAAGTCTCAGGCTTCAGCACAGATCCATTAACAAAATAGCAATATGAAAAAATTTAACAATCACTTCCAAATCACAGGGTTATAAATACAAAGGCCAGCACATAGCCCTGGCAAATTTTGGTAAATAAATCCCACTAACCATTAAAGATTATTATTATGGAAAACAAGATAAATTTAGGCAAAGAAAATTGGTAGAGTAGTAGTTACAGGTTCTAATACTAGCTCCCAAAACACGAAGGAAAAGAAATGGAAATGTAGTATTTCTCAGAGTGGCTATCTGAGGAGAGACCAATAATGAAAAGCATTGGGGAAAAAAATAGTTAACAGTTCCATTCAGACGAATGAAAATATTTGGCAACCACTAGTCTTAAAGATTACTCTGAAAACAAGCAAAAAAGGGAACGATCAAAACATCTCTCAGGAACACAACACCGAGCAGAAATGAAGGGGTTTAAGTGCCAAAGTACAATACACACAAGGGAAACAGAATCCTCAGCTGCACCTACATGCCATCTTAGAGGTTACCTTAAATAATCTTACTTTTCCATTTTCGACCAGTGAAAACTAAATCATCAGTAATTTTTAGAAGAGGTGTTAAGTAAGGTGTGACTTTTCTGAAACCATCCTTGACCTTACAAACAAATCATTCACCTGGCCAAGCAGTAAGACAACCCCTAACAGGGTCAGTTAGACAGAAATGTGTTTCTCTTTCTAATATCAGTTCTTTTAATAGCAACCCCCTCAAAGTGCAGCATTTAGTTTCTATTTCTGCAAGGAGAAATTAGGGCTAGAAAAACCACTGTCTTCTTATCATTACGTGAAGTCATCCTTCTACTTTTAGAAAAAAATTCCGTTTCACTACAAATATGACTGACAGTAACTAGAACTAAAAATCTACATTCAGTCTTTACAAGAAACTTGTCCCTCAGGAAGCATAACGAAACGGGAGAGGTGCACACAGTGGAAATGGCTAACCTTCCAGCTTAAAACCAGGAACTTCCTTTGAAAGGCTAGTGATGAAATCAGAGTTCTCTCTGGAAGAAAAGAGCCAATTTCCCCCCAGAATCCTCCGTGAATCAGTGAAGAAAATTTAAATTCTGTATATGAAGCTTTATTACTCCCACCACACTAAATACTTTTAAGGGTTAATGTGTACAATAGCTCTTAAAGTATACAAAATTATAAGTAAACAAATTCACTGACCATTATGTAAGGTCCATAAATATCCTACCCATCTTATATCACTAATCCTTATATTTCATCCTAGCCATTTTATTAAGTTTATAATGCATACACAGTTACGTAAGGAAAACGCTGAGAAATCTGTGAAACATTCATTAAAGATCATTGTGTAAGCATAAATCGTGGTCTTGAATTAATAAAGTACCAGAAGCTTCCGCAATAATGCCCAATACTGTATTTTGAAATGACCAGGAAAATAAACTTTGGGAAGAGGTCATTTCTCTCTCTCTAGCGTCTAACCTGCTCGACAGGGTTAAATAAACAACGCAACTAACAACTCTAAATTGTAGGGCGGCTCATGTGAGAAAAACAATGTAAAATGAAAAGTCCAGTAACGTCAGAAACGTTGTGCAAGAATTGTTCTTTCGAGTAGAAGTAGCAAGCACCTTATAAAACGCTACTGCCTCCATTCTTCCTCTCTCTCAAGTGAATTTAAAGTTCCCAGGCCCAGTTTTACCTGTGCACCACAGCCATTCACATACACACTCAGCATCTTGGCTCGACAGAAATCACTAACCTCCCCGGGTGCAAAGTCGCCTGGGTGGAGAGGCAGAGAGACCCTAAGGATGTGGAACACTTGCAAGGGGAAAAGGACGGGGCCATCATTCCCTTCGAGTTCCCATCTCCTTTCCGGCAGAGATTTGCAGATTCCACCACTAGAGAGAGTTTGGCAGCTTCACAATGGGGCCGCCTGCTCAAGGTCTGACGGCCGCCCGCCTGGAAACCCCTTTTCTCCGCTTCCCACCCGCCCCGAAGTCCACCCGCGACAGGTGGGGCGAGGGCGGCGATGCCCAAGGGCATCTGCCGCTTTCGCTCCTGGCCAGCGCCTGGCCCCAGTGCCCACGCGCGCCCCCGGCCACGGCCGGCCGGCTGCCCCCGCCGCATCGGTACACGAGCAGCGGGCTGCGGGCTCGCGGCGGCCTCGCCCCCGGATCGCCGCGCGGGTGAGGAGGGCCGGCGAGATAAGGCCGCCAGGGCTGCCCCGAGGCGCTATCTGGCCCGGGCAGCCGCAGCCGGCGCGCGCGACGAGGGGCACAGCAGACCCGAGAAGCAGCTGCTTCCCGACGGGGCCCGGCCCGCCGCCCCGCGGAGCGGGCACGGCGGCGGAGCGAGCGTGCGCGCCAACGCGCCCCGACTTCCGCGCCGCTGCAGCGCGGGAGAGGCGCTCCGGGCCGCCAGGCGCCCGCACCTCCCGGCGAGCGCACGCCGCGCGCACACGGGGGCGCACGCCTCCGCACACTCACTCACACGCGCTGCACACTCACGGCGTCTCCGGCCCCACCCCTGTGCCAAGGAACCGCGGGATCCCAGCACCCCGCAAGGGCCCCACCCAGTTCACCGGCCCCCGGCCCCCCTACTCGGGTGCCCGAGCACCAGCCCGCCGAGGTTGGGGGCTGCTGGGGCCGCCTCGCCGCCCATCCCGGAGGCCCACCCGGCCGGGGTTCCCCAGCACCGCGCGGACACCGCGCGCCCGGTCCCGACACGAGGCAGGGAGGAAGGGGCGGCGCCGCGACGGGGGCTGGCACCGAGGATCGGTGACTGGGGCACCCTCCCAACCCACCCACCCATCACCAGCACCTTGCCTGCAGCACAAAAGGTTGCAGACGGAACCGCAGTCCCCGTGCAACCTACCGGTGGCCCACAGCTCCGCCGCCTCCGCCGTTCTGGGGCTGCGGAGCCGGAGAGAAGGGCGCGAGAGGCGCAGGGCTGCGGCGCCGAGGTCTGGGCAGAGGCCACCAGCGGGTACCCTCTCCTCTCCCACCGCGCTCGGCGCCAGCTACCGCCCGGCGCAGGCCCCGCCTCCTCCTCCTCCTCCGCCCGCCCGCCTCCGCCCCCCGGCTGCGGAGGCGCAGCCCGCCCGTCAGCGCTGGGCCCGCCTCCTGCGCCCGGCTCCGACACCCGGAGAAGGGCGGACCTGCGAGGGAAAGGCGCTAAGAGGCCCGAAGAAGTTGGCGAGGGCGGGGGTGAGGGGGTGCTGACCAAGGAGGAGGGGAGGAGGAGTCCTAACACCCCTTCCCCATCCAAACCCCGCACTCCGACTGAGCAGCTCCAACTCGAAAGCTTGACAACACTCAGGTCTCATCAGTTAACTAAGTGGTGTGGTGACGTTTGTCATTTGTGAGTCTTTGCTTAAAGGACTCAGCAAGGAGCAGGAGAGAAGACCAGAAGCCCATGACATGACAAATTACAGGGTTTTAGAAAACTGCTAAATATCTAGTGAATGTGGGGGGGAGGGCAAAAGTCAGATTCATATTCTGATTGGCTTAGGTATTTTTGAGTCTTCAAACTTGATCTTTTCTATTCTCGTAAGAAATTCTTTTCT
The DNA here is from genome assembly GCF_041296235.1 of Equus asinus. NCBI lineage: Eukaryota > Metazoa > Chordata > Mammalia > Perissodactyla > Equidae > Equus > Equus asinus. The sequence goes on from NC_091798.1 coordinate 70,118,524, forward strand.
TTGATCAAGATTTTCTATTTTCAATTCATGTACATGTCCTCTGCCAAACTGGTTAATAAATTCAGCGATAAGAATATTTACTGACATTTATTTAGCTCTCACTGTGTGCCAGGCCTTTTTACATGCATTTCCACATTTACACCTCTCAACAGTTCTGTAAGGGAGTGACTAATTACCATCCGCATTTTAAAGATGCAGAAAGTTTAAGTAACTTCCTCGAGGTCAAACATCTGGTTAGTGGCTGAGCTGGGTTTGAACCCAGGCCATGGAACCCCCGAGTTGTTCATAATGTTGCTAATTTAGGTACCACTCTCAAGCCAAGAGAGCTTGTTCTTATTGTTCTTTTTTTTATTTAATCAAAATGCTTTATCTGAATATAAAAGTCATATATTTGGTGTAAATTAATACAAATTTAAACAAATCTTGATTCAAACTTGTTCCAAAAGCTATATATGCACCTGATAATATAAAGGCAAATAAATCTGAATACCTCTATTTCAACAGAGTGATGCCCAGAGGCTGCTCAGCTAGAAAACGTTTTATGCTATCTCTATGCGCCCTAAAATAACATGGGAAGGGCGAGGGAGACGGAAATTTTGACTAACATTCTCTAAAGAACAATTTTAAAAATATAAATTACTTTATTTCCAACATAGATATGTATGTAACTTCTCAAATACAGAACCTGGCACAACATAGTATGTGTTGGATAAATAAATGGATGGACTTTTTTTTTTGCATCAGTACTTTAAGAGAACACACTGAAAGTTATTTCAGACTATAATCTGCTTGACACAGTAGTGTATTGTTCTGATGATCATTTCATAAAACCACCTCCAAAACACTGTATATTTTATATTCAGAAACTTGCTTTCATTGTGTCCTGTCTGAAATCTTATAACCTTTTCCAAAGAATGCCTTGTACTTGCGCTTTGCTCTGAAAGTTTGACAATGTTCTTTGGCCAAAAGCAATAAAGTTCTGATTTGGCTTTGAGTTTATTAGGCCCGAGCCTAGCCCTCCTGAGAGGGACTTGTCTCCAAATTGCCTTCCTCCATGGGTGGTGCTCCTGCTCCCATCCTAGCCCTAACTGCTCACCCAATCAAAACTTCAGGCAGTTCTAGAGTGTCACAAAGAACACCTAATAAACCAATTCACCAGGCAGTTAATGGCTGATAATAGCTTTATGTGTGGCCCCTCAGTGATATGTCTCTGCCACTTAAAGACTCTGACTGGGTATTGTCTTAATTCAGATTAGTTGTGGCTCACAAGGGCTGTGGCTGAGGGGAGTATGGAGGCATGGAAGTAATGCAGAAGCCCTTCCCAGAGCTTCTTTGTGTTCTATAAAGATCTATTCAAGCTATAAAGAAAAACAGCGTGCTGGGGCCAGCCTGGTGGCACACTGGCTAAGTTCGCACATTCTGCTTCAGCGGCCCAGGGTTGGCTGGCTGGGATCCCGGGTGCAGACCCAGGCACCGCTTGGCAAGCCATACTGTGGCAGGCATCCCACATATAAAGTAGAGGAAGATGGGCATGGATGTTAGCTCAGGACCAGTCTTCCTCAGCAAAAAGAGGAGGACTGGCAGCAGATGTTAGCTCAGGGCAAATCTTCCTAAAAAAAAAAAAGAAAGAAAGAAAGATAAAAAGAAAAACAGCATGCTTATAAAGAATTAGGCACAAAGGGAGACTAGACCTTGTGGTCGGAAAGGCCTTCTGAACCTAGAGAGTCAGACACCCCATCTCAAACGCCCCTTGTAAGTTACATCTTTGCCTCAAGGTATCCTTTCAAAAAAAAATCACTTTAAAATGGCAGTTGTCTGGAAAGATTATACATTGACGTAAATAGTGTCACCTAGCAAACAGCCATCTTGAGAGAACACAATAGATAAATTTGCCAACACAGTGGACATAAAACAGAAACTACAAAGCCAGGTGTGCAAGAAATACCACATTGCCTTCTTTTCTCTAAACCCACTTGTTTCAGGCAGAGTCTAAACAGGAAACCTTCAAATATTTACTGACAGAGATAATTGAACGCGAGGAATTGGTAACACAGGTAATAGAAGAACTCAGAAGCTAAACAAGGGTTGGTGAGGTAATCCAGAAATTAGCAAGCGCAGCCTCTAGCTGGAGAAATAAAGAAGGCAGCAGGGTTACTGGAGCCCAGGCGCCGGGAGCCTGGCCAGCCAGGTAGGAGCTGCTGCCAGAGGAGAGACAGCCACTGCCAAAGAAGCCATCTATGGCAGGGAAAATGTACCAGAGATTCTCCTCTCCCCCTGCCCTCCAATATCCTGCCAGTGCCTTCCATTTAGCCAAACCTAGACACCAGCTGCCATGAGAGCCAGGGAAACAGGCTACAGGGGTCAGCCCCCCTGTAACACAGGGGCAAATAGGGGAAGGGCACAGAATGTGAATCCCGGGGAAAACAGGCCCCAGATCAACACATCATTTTATTTCACTTTCAAGTCTTCAGTCTTTCTTAAGGTTTTTCCCCGCTCCCTTGGGTAGGATCAAAGTTCCAAGAGCATACGCCATGCCAGGTCACAGGTAGGTGGTAATGGCAGGGAGTAGGAAGAGGTCCTTTGGTTTATACTCATCTGTCCACAGAGGTTTCTATTGTCCCTTCCCAGAGCTGCCACCTACAGCTACAGGCTGCAGTACACAACATGTCCATAGATGGGATGGTCACTACCCTAAACACCTACCCTAACACTTGGTCCCTCCATTCAGCTCTTTCCTGTTCCAGGACCACACTTGGAGCCAGAGAATATTTCTAAGCTGTGGGACCATCCTGCTAAGCCTCACATTATCACTTATTTACATTTGGGGTCCTATATCAAATATAATATAGGCAGGTTAAAAGTAAAAAGATGGAAAAAAGATATATCATGGAAACATTGTTGAAAACAAAGCAAGAGTAGTTACACTAATATTAGACAAAGTGGACTTCAGAGCAAGGAAGATTACCAGAGATGGGAAGGGACATTATATAAGGCTAAAATGGTCAGTGTACCCAGAAGACCAATGTATGTACACCAAACAGCAAAGCTGGAAGAATGTAAAAGACAGGCTGATAGAACTAAACAGAGAAATAGGCAAAGATACAATTATAGTTGAAGACTTCAACACCCCTCTGTTAACAATTCATGGAAGAACTAGACAATAAATCAGCAAAGATCAACAACACCATCAATCAACAAGATGTAATTGACATCTATGGGACACTCCATCCAAGAACAGAAGAAGGCCCAATCTTTTCAAAGCCCATGGATATACCAAGAGAGACCACATCCTGGTTCATAAAACAGATCTTGACAAATTTAAAAGAATTGAAATCATACATAGTGTCTTCTCCAGCTACAATGAAATCAAACTAGAAATCAAAACCAGAAAGATAACAGGAAAATGGCCAAACACTTGGAACAAAACAACAAACTTCTAAATAATCCACAAGTCAAAGAGGAAATCTCAAAAGAAATCAAAAAATACATTTATTTAACTGAGTGAAAATGAAAATATGACATGTCAAAATGTGTGGGACACAGGTAAAGCAGTGCTGAGAGGGAAATTTGTAGCACTAAATGTGTACCATAGAAAAGAGGAAAATCTCAGATCAATAATCTAGGCTCCTATCTCAAGAACCTAAAAGAAGAACAGCAGAATAAACCCAAAGCAAGCAGAAGGGAAGAAATAAAGATAAGAGCAGAAATAAATGAAACTGAAACAAAAAAAGACATAGAAAATGAATGAAACAGAAAGCCGGTTCTTTGAAAGAATCAAGAAAGCTGACAAACCTCTAGCAAAACTGACTAAGAAAAAAAGAAAGAAGTCTCAAATGACCAATATCAGGAATGAAACAGAGGATGTTATCACAGACCCTGCAGATGTTAAAAAGATAATAAGGAAATACTATGAACAACTCTATACTCATAAATTTGACAACTTAGATGAAATAGACCAATTCCTTGAAAAATACCCACAACTCACCAATATGAAATAGTAATATGAACAACCCTATAACTGTAAAGGGAATGTAATTTATAATTTTAAAACATCAGTTTGGATCCCGGGTGCAGACATGGCACTGCTTGTCAAGCCACGCTGTGGTGGGCATCCCACATGTAAAGTGGAGGAGGATGGGCACAGATGTTGGCTCAGGGCCAGTCTTCCTCAGCAAAAGAGAGGAGGATTGGCAGCAGATATTAGCTCAGGGCTAATCTAAATAAATAAATAAATAAATAAAACTTCAAAAAAAGCAATTTCTGGGCCTAGAGAACTCTACCATACATTTAAAGGAAAATTAACACCAGCTCTGCACAACCTCTTCCAGAAAATAGAATAGGAGTGAACACTTCTTAATTTATTTTATGAGGCTAATATTATTCTGATACCAAAGTGAGAAAAAGACATTATTAAAAAAGAAATCTAGGGCTGGCTAGGTGGTACAGTGGTTAAGTTTGGTGTGTTGTGTTTCAGCAGCCCAGGTTCACGAGTTCAGATCCTGGGTGTGGACCTCATCACTCATCAAGCCATTCTGTGGTGGTGACCCACATACAAAATAGAGGACGATTGGCACAGATATCAGCTCAGGGCCAATCTTCCTTCAAGCAAAAAGAGGAAGATTGGCAACAGATGTTAGCTCAGGGCTGGTCTCCCTCACACACAAAAAAATGGGGGAACTCTACAGACAAATATCCCTCAAGAATATAGATGCAAAACTCCTCAACAAAATATTAGCAAACAGAATTCAGCAATATATTTTTAAAAGTATATACCGTGACAAAGTAGTGAGTTTATTCCAGGGGTGCTAGACTGATTTGATATTCAAAAACCAATCAATGTTATTCACCATAGTAACAGACTATAAAGGAAAATTTGTGTGATCTCATCAATTAATAGAGAAAAGGCATTTGACAAAATTCAACACCCACTCATGATAAAACACACACACACACACACACACACAAAAATGGGAATAAAGAGGAAGTTCCTCACTTTGATAAAGAGCATCTATGAAATAGCTACAGCTGATATTATACTTAATGGTGAAAGACTAAATGCTTTCCCCTAACATCGGGTTTACTCTTACCACTCATTTAAATGGTGTTGGAATTTCTAGCCGGTACAATAAAGCAAGAAAAGGCACACAGATTGGAATGGAAGAAGTAAAACTGACTCTATTTGCAGATGACTGGATTGTTTATCCAGAAAATCCCAAGAAATCTACCAAAAAAACAAGAACAAAAACAACAAAACACTCCTAGAATGATTTAGTGAGTTCATCAAGGTCACAAGATACAAGATTAACATACAAAAATCTAATGTATTTCTATGTAACAGTAATGACTATGTGGAAACCAAAATTAAAAATACAGTATGACTTACAAACACTCAAAAAAGAGAACTATTTAGGTATAAATGTGAGCAAAGAAGTAAAGGACTTGTATGCTTAAAACTACAAAGTGTTGATGAAAGAAATCAAAGATGGAAAGAAATGGAGAAACATACTGTGTGTGTGGATTGGAAGACTCAACCTAGTAAAGATGTCAGTGCCCCCCAAATGAAACCCCAAGAGATTTAATTTAATCCCTATCAAAATCCCCACAAGGTTCTTTTGTAGACACAGATGAGCTTATTGTATAATTTATATGGAAAGACACAATCCCCAGAACCGCTAAAACAATCTTAACAAAGAATGAAGTGGGAAGACTCAGTCTACTGCATTGTAAGACTTACTATATAACACTGTTGCAAATGAGACCAGCGGAACACAATAGAGAACCCGGAAACAGATTCACAAAGATTTACCAAACTGATTCTCCACATAGAAGCAAAAGCAATTCAATGGAGGAAAGATAGCCTTTCCAAGAAATACTGCTGGAGCAATCGGACATCTACAGGCCAAAAAAAAAATGAACTTCAACCTAAGTCTCACACTTTATACAAAAATTAACTCAAAGTAAATTATGGACTTAAATGCAAACCATAAAACTATAAAACTTGTAGAAAAAGACAAACTTAGACACAACATAAACAGCATGATTCATAAAAGGAAAAATTGGACTTAATTAAAAGTAAAAACATTTGCTCAGCTAAAAATCCTAAGAGGATCAAGAGACAGGCTGAAGACTGGGAGAAAATATTTTCAGACTGTGTATCTAACGAAAAAAGTAGTATCTAGAATATATAACAAATGTCTTAAAACTCAACAGTAAAAAGAGCAAATAATCCAATTAAAAATAGGCAAAAGATATGAAAAGATATTTCACTGAAGAGGATATATAGATGGCTAATAAGCACATGAAAAGATATCCAAGATCATCAGCCATTAAGGAAATGCAAAGTAAAACCGCAAGGAGATACTACACAACTATCATAATGGCTAAAATAAGACATAATGACAACACCAGATGCTGGTGAGGGTGTGGAGAAACTGAATCACTCATGCATTGCTAGTAAGAATGTAAAGTGGCCCAGCCATTCTAGAAAGCAGTTAGGAAAAACACTCTGGAAAAAATTAAACATGCAGCTACATAGGACCCAGCAACTACATTCCTGAGCATTTTATCCAGAGAAAGGAAAACTTACATTCATCCAACAACCTGTACGCAAATGCTCACAGATTTCATAATAATAATTCTCAGCTTTATTCGTCATAGTCAAAAACGAGAAACAGCCCAGATGTCCTGCAGTGGGTGAATGGTTAAACTGTGGCGCATCCAGACGGTGGAATACCACTCAGCAGTAAAAAGCAACAAACTATCGATACATGCAGCAACCTGGATGAAGCTCTGGAGAAGTAGGCTGAGAGAAAACAATCTCAAAAGGCTATAAATGGTCTGATTTCATTTATGGAGCATTCTTAAAATGAGGAAATTATAGAAATGGAGACAGATTAGTGGTTGCCAGGGGTTAAAGGAGACGGAAGGAATGGGGTGGGAAGGAAGTGGATCTGGCTGCAAAGGGTTACCGTGAGGGATGCTCGTGGCTGAGTGTTCTGTATCATGGTGTGATATTGCACTATAGTTATCAATGGGGAAAATTGGGTAAAGGGTACAGGGGATGTCTGTATTATTTCCTATAACTGCATGTGTACATAGAATCATCTCAAAGTAAAACGGTTTTAGAAATTGGAGAAGTATAAAAGCAACACATCTGCATATTTAGAAAATATCTCTAGAAGTATACCCAAGAAGCGGAAAATATTAGTTGTCTCTAGGGAGGAAGACTTGATGGCTGTGGCCCAGGGGTGGGAGGTAAACCTTTTACTGTATATTCTTTTGTGTGTTTTGAATTTTGAACTATGCAAAATTAATGCCTATTCAAAAATTAAATTTTAAGTATCAATTTTAAAATTCCTCAGCCAATCAAAGCGTGATGCTTTCCAACTGTTAACAGTCTTAATTAGTCTGTTAACTTCCTATTCAGAAATTACGTGAAGTGGCTTTTCTTACCTTTCTAATCGTTTAAGTAACCTATTGCAGTATGGCAACTTCTTCTTCTTCCCAGACACTTAGCCAAAATCTTTATTTTTTTAAAATTATGATTCACTTCTATATACTCATTCTTTTCCAGAATAAAAAGGAGTTCCTGGAAAAAAAACATTGTTCTTATTTGTTCCTATTGCTGTGAACTATTTGCACATTTATGGATCCGCTGGAGCAGGCTTGACATCCTACCTTGCTATGGAATTACTTTACAAGATACCATGTGATAAAATAGAGACAGCATGGACTTTGAAATCATACAGTCCAGGATTTCTAGCCAGATATTGTTCAAATTATTTAACCGACCTAACCCTGCTTGTTTCCTCATCTATAACACAAACATAACACTATCCATTTTTTCCAGATTGTGTTGAGTATTAATACAACCTGTATACAGTGCCTGAGATGTGGTAGTGGCTCAAGAGCTAAAATTATTGAAAGAAAAGTTTAGTTGCAAAAAACAGAGGTCCACCAAAGTAACTAAGGGTGGGGTTATTTTATGGACACACTTCTCAGAAAACAAGGGCAGGAAACAAAGTACAGGTGACCTTGTGGAAACTTACAAGTCAGCCAGAGCCTAGAGTCTTTCTCTCTGTCTATCAGAGGCCTTATGGTCTGTCTCTTGTTATATTCGACTTCTCCTCCAAGAACAATATTGGGGATAGAGACTCCTGCAACAGGGGAAGCACAGGGAGTGGGAGTCTGCAGGAGGGGCACCTAACCTCACCTTGAAGAAGTCACTCTTTCTTTTTTTTTTTTTTTGAGGAAGATTAGCCCTGAGCTAACCATTGCCAATCCTCCTGTTTTTGCTGAGGAAGACTGGCCCTGAGCTAACATCCATGCCCATCTTTCTCTACTTTATATGTGGGACGCCTGCCACAGCATGGCTTGCCAGATGGTGCCATTTCCGCACCTGGCATCTAGACCCGTGAACCCAGGGCTGCCAAAGCAGAAGGTGCGCACTTAACCGCTGCGCCACGGGGCCAGCCCCGCAGAAGCCACTCTTTAACATAATACCATGATGATGCTCTTCTTGTACAGAGGAGACATCTTTAGAATATTGGAGACATGAGGGAAGGTCATCTTTTCTGTTATAATATGGCAGATGCATATTGTTTTCTGTAGATCCTCGTGCTTCTATTTATAGTCATTGCTGGGGAAATGTTTTCTAAGGGTACCTATGAATGTATGTTCCTCAGCACAATATTTAAAACTGTAGTTCTCTGCCTTCTTCAGCGATCCATATCCCCCTTCTTGTTCAGTTTGTCTTGAAGGTATTTCTGGCATTCAACCCATTCATTGAATTGCTCTTGTTTAGCATCTGTTTCCACCTCTAAAATGTAAGCTCCGTGAAGGGAGAGATTTTTATCCCTTTTATTCACTGCTGTATTTCCTAGCATCTTAAATGTTCCTGGAACATATTAACCAATTGATAAATGTTTGCTGAGTGGATAAAAGAATTCCTGAACTTTACCTCCATTTTCTCATTCATCATAAACAGAGACTCTTCCTTTGTTGATTAAATATATCTCAGTCCTTCAGAAATCATATACTATATTCCAGTAATTCTAGATTTACTTCTCAAATTTCCTTTCAGAGTTGTCCTTCTGTGGTCTTTAAACTTTTCTCCATTTAATTTTTTGTTAACTCAGGATATCTGATGAAAAATCACTTCCACAACTCTGGACCACAAATTATACTTTTTAAAAATTTAATGGCTGTACAGTTGTTAGGCCGTTGAGTCTCAACTCCAAACCCACCACCCTTCTTCACTCTGCTGTGCAATATTTCTGCTTTGCCTGGTGAGCTCTGCCAGTAGGGGGCACTAGAGGGAGACTGGAAAACAGGAGGAGGTAGTAAGGACTGTAAAACAGGAGGAGGAAGTAGGGACTTGCTGCTTCCTGGTTTGCTTTTTGGGCCACCTGCCAGTGTCAGCACAGTAAAACTTCCTCACCCCAGTAGCAGGAGTCGTTCCAGTTTTCAATTTTTCCCCCACCCTTCCCACCACCAGCGCTGCCAACCTCCGAGGTCTGAGTCCAGCTCTCTGAACTTCCGGGTTCCAAGAACCCCAACTACCCTCCTTCCTCCCTTGGTCACCCCAGTCCTAGGGTGTTTCCTGTAGTTTCTGACTCCCTGTTACCTCAAGGTTCCCTTTTTGCCTTCCAGTCCCCATGAGCACCAGCAGTTAAAATGAATTGTACCTTCTCCTTTGCAAATCTCAGAGAGAGAGAGAGTCGAGTCTGAAACAGGAGGAAGCTACCACATAGATTACACCTGGGACACACAAAGTAGCCCTACTCGCAACATGTAAACCACCCTTAATAAAAGCGACCGCAGTTCTCACATTTCCCTCTCTCCTTCTTATCTTGGGTAATTTCTTTCATTACAAGCAAACTTCCAATGTCAGAGAATTGTCAGCTGCATAGCCACCTAGCCAAATAAGACAACAAATCAATCTGAGCCCATTTGAACAGGTGTGTTCCTATTAAACCAGTTGATTAACGTTGTATCTACAAGTGCATGCGTGCACCTTAATTGAGGACGGTACTAACAAAAGCCACACTTCTGTAAGACATTAAACTGGTGCACATTAAATCAAACTTCTAAATATATAGGTGACATTTCCTTGATGTTTCCATATTTCTGTATTGCTTCCATAGCTACACGTGTTAGATGCATTTCTGAAATACTGTAGGTAAAGAATACATTTTTAAGATACAACTTTTACTCTAAGTTTCCAGTTGCCATTTCGAAGTCCTCACAATAATATGTAATAACTCTCACATTCACTTCCCAAAGTATGCTGCCCTTGTCGATGTAAAATTTGCATGTTCTTAGTTCTTACTTCAAACTATAATTTAGTCAAAAGAACAGTCAAATCACAGAACTTTCATATGCTCATTTCAATAATAGTACACATATGCTAATGTGCACCACACAAGCGATTTTCATGTCTTAGACTCCTTTTAATTCTACAGGATTTTTATATTGAAGTAACCATCCTACCGAAGTATGCAGCAGAATTCATGACTAGAAGACTCACAGAGACAGAATGATATGGATCCCGATGTTCACTAATCTTAGTCTCATTACATTCATTTATGAAAAAGATAGACTTATTATAAGACCGGACTCTCCTTCTTCTGTTGTACATGACAAAAATTTTGAAGGGTTGTTGAAATGTAGGTAATTATGAAGGATAAACTTGTATTCAAAAAGTATCATACACTTTCTTTTCTCTCATCCTATGCTATAGTTTGTGATTTTTCCAACTATAAAGATCAACTTATCCATTCCCTGGAAAAATTCAGTACCCAAAGTCACACAAGAAGAATTTGGAGTAGAAAGTCCATTTAATCACTTCTCAAGGGAAATATTTCTTCCTGGTAGAGAAACCAATTTGATATGAGAAGCCTGCTTATTTAGGATTTGGGTAAGAACTTCAGATGCCATGATAGGTTTGGGCAGACCATCCAGGTCCCTTTGTTGGCCCGTTTGGACCTCTCCTTCCTGGGCAGTGCAGAAGACAACAGCCCTAAATTTTTCCCAAGTCTGAATTTTCACTCTTCCAAGCTACCTTTTCTGTTCTTTGAACGTTTAAGTATTACTTAGAAAAGACACCTGAGTGTCTTATTATGGAGCGAGCCTCTCTGTATTAAGCTCTTTCTTAACATCTGACTGCTTCTGGCCTTGTAAGGAAGTGGTACCTCCACCCACCACAATTTAGTGAGTTTAATCAACATGTTATCATGGTAAGTACCATTAGCAAACAGTCGGGTGGCTGTGACTTCCTTATAAGGCATTGTGATTTTGCACTATCACTTTATTGATTATTTTTGAAACTTAAGCCCATCCTTAATGACTCATCAGCCCAGAAATCATAAATCTGCTGTTTGGTTCCTGTGTTCTTTAGTAACGTAGCCATCTCAGAGACACTACATTTTTAACCCTATCGTAGTGACCAGGCAAATGAAAACTTTTGTTTCTCAGTACTAAATCATCAGAGTCAGACAGAAGAATGGTTCTTAAAATTATACTGTGTGTGCTTGAGGTTGGTCCTCAAGTCAAACCTGGTGTGTGTGTGTGTGTGTGTATAAGCGGGAGGCTGAGAGAGGAGAGGAGAGGAGAGCAAGAGAGAGGTTGCTGATCGTCCTTTCTTCTCTAAAACCTAGCATACCTTTATCATATCTCTGTAGTCACAATTTTTGTTCTTGCTTTTCCACAGCTACAAATCCTGGACTAGCAACTTTCTTTGTTCGTACCTCTTGGGAACATACCTGTGACATACAATCAATATCTTCATGGTCCAGATTCTTTGCTCCCTCGAATCTCCTAGCCCCCAGGATACTCAGCACAGGATTGCCGAGCATGGAGCAATGTCTCACCAATCTTTGAGGTCTTGTGGAAGGCATAGGTCAGCCCCATAGCTTTTTTTTCTCTTTTATCATTAACATCATTCAGGGCTGATGCATAGTAAGTGCACAATAAATGTTGAAGGAAGGAAAGAAGGAAGGAAGGAAAATTTTGCAAATTATTTGGCAAAAAACTGGGCACTTATGTTTTAAGACACGGTATAAAGAGATCTGAGGCAAGGGAATCCCAATACTTAGACTATCAGAAACAAGACTTTGCCATTTTATATGTGTGGGGTTGGGGGAGGGCCAGGAATACTAACACCCATGAGATTGGTGATGGTAAAGATGATGGAGATGATGATGATAATGATGATAATTCTTACTTAAAACTTACTGATTTTTAACTGGAGGACTTAAAGAAATGAGACAAGAACAAAAATATTGATTGGCTATAATAATGTTACTTACAATTATTTACAGGAAATGCTTGCTATCTAAGCCAGGTTACTTTGTAATATGATAATGACGACAAACACTATTAAATGTATAATATTACTTTTATTATAATTTTATCCTGTTAGAATATTAATCTGTATCTACTTCTTCTTAGTTGTCATGTAGTACGATGTTATGTTCATTTAGAATGTGGCATGCTTAGGACTTTAAAAGACTAAAAGTCTTTAAAAGAATCAAAGGAAATAATGCATCTATTTGCAGAAAAATGTATTTTCCCTGGTTTTGTTGAATAAGTTGCTACTTAATTATTCATGTCCTCAAATCAGATTGAATTATCTTTATAATCAGCCTTGGAAAACAAGTGCTGTTTTGTTTAAATTAACAGGCAAATTGATAGCTTAGAAATGTAACAATTTCTTATAAATGATACATACACAGATTATCAGAACCAACACAAATTAATAGCTGTCAGTGCAGAGGGGGACATGATTTGCTTTTTCTGAAATTTACAAAAAGTTTTTGGGTAAGACCTGAAACCATAAAACTTCTGGAAGAAAATATAAGCAGTACATTCTTTGACATCAGACTTAAAAGGATCTTTTTGAATACTATGTCTACTCAGACAAGGGAAACAAAAGACAAAATAAACAAGTGGGACTTCATCAGACTAAAGAGCTTCTAGAAGGCAAAGGGAACCAAGATCAAAATGAAAAAACAACCCACCAAATGGGAGAAAATATTTGCAAATCATATATCCAATAAGGGATTAATCTCCATAATATGTAAAGAACTCACACAAATCAACTATAAAAAAACAAGCAACCCAATCAAAAAGTGGGCAGAGGATATGAACAGAAATTTTTCCAAAGAAGATATACAGATGGCCAACAGGCACATGAAAAGATGTTCACATCACTAATCAGGGAAAGACAAGTCAAAACTATACTTACGTATCATCTTATGTCCATTAGAATGGCTATAATCATGAAGACAAAAGCCAAATTTTGGAAAAGTTGCAATGAAATAGGAATCCTCATTCACTGCTGGTGGGAATGCAAACTGGTGCAGCCACTGTGGAAAACAGTATGGAGAATTTTCAAAAAATTAAAAATAGAAATACCATATGACCCAGCTATCCCACTGCTGGGTATTTATCCAAAGAACTTGAAATCAACAATACAGAGAAATTTATGCACCCCTATGTTTATTGCAGCATTATTCGCAATAGTCAAGATGTGGAAGCAACCCAAGTGCCTATCGACTGATGATTGGATAAAGATGATGTGGTATATATATACAATGAAATACTACTTGGCCATAAAAAGGGACAAAATCATCCCATTTGCAACCACATGGATGTACCTTGAGGGCATTACGTTAAGCGAAATAAGCCAGACAGAGAAAGACAAACACCATATGATTTTGCTCATATGTGGAATATAAACAAACTTATGGACAAAGAGAACAATTTAGTGGTTACTGGGGGAAGGAAGGTGGAGGGTGGGCACAAGGGTTGAAGGGGCACACTTATATAATGTCTGACAAATATTAATGTACAACTGAAATTTCACAATGTTATAAACTGTTATGGCCACAATAAAAAAAAATTTTGTCCTTAATATTCTTAAATTTTATATAATATGCCTAAATGTGGCTTTTTCTTTATTTCTCATGTTTGTCACTCTATAGTTGTTTTCACACTGAAAAAGTTCATCTTTAAGTTTAGGAAATATTAACCCCTCTCTGTTTTTATTTCTCTTTCTTTCTGGGACTCCTAATATCCAAATGTTAGCCCTTCTACTTATCGCCTCCATATTACTTAGCTTTTCTATTTTCCATGTCATTATCTTTTCATGTTTCCTTCTGGGAGAGTGCCTCAGTCAAATTTTCCATTATATTAATTAATTCCTCAGCTGTAACAATTCTACTTTTTACCTCTCCTCTTGTGCTCTTTATTTCAACAACTAAATTTTTTTACACATAATATTTCTCTTTGGTTCTTTACTTACATTTTTTATTATTGTTTCATATTGTTAATATCTTTCCTTATCCATTTTAGTATATTTATAATGCTTACTTTGAATCCTTGTCTCATGAGTTGTAAAACTTATTCTTTTGATGGACTCTAATCCAGCTTGCCGTTTCCTTTTGAAATAGCTGTGCTCCTCAGATATCTCCTTATTTTAACCTATCAGTTAACATTTCTCTTGGGGTATTCATTACTCTGTCCAGCAACTTATGGAGGAAGGCCAAGTGTCAATCTCCAGTCTGGCTCAGATGTGATGACCCTAGATTGTTCATGGGGCAGGAGGGAGGTGTGAGCCTCAAAGTGGAAGGAGTGCCTTAAGCACCAGCAAACTCTTAGTTTGTGTCACCGATCCTGGATCTTTGGGTGAGGAGGAGGGGAAGAGAAGAAGTGACTATCCAAGGCCTATCAATCTCCACATGTTTTTGAAGCTCCTAACCAGCTTTTGTGCTGCCAAGATTTTACACCTGCATCTGTGTAGATTCTGGCACCATAACGGCCCTGAGGCAAAGTAGAGAATAATGGTAGCCAGAGTGGCATGCCCTAGACTAGGGCCATCATTCCCTCACACAACAGTTCCATACAGCCCTCAGTCTTCCCAGGAGTTTCTCAGTTTCATGTCTACCTTAATGTTTCTGTCTAGTTTCACTGGAATTGATCTTGGCAGGGTGGGGTGGTGATCTTGTGGTACAGTAGTAGAGTGTCTTGGTAGGATTGGAAGGGGTGATTAAAACTTAACGTACTCAAACTCTGTAGAAAATCTTTTGTGATGCTCCAAGGGCTTCATGAAAGTTATTAAAATTTTGTATAGGCCCACAGTGATAAGAAGATGCCTGACTGCAATGTGCTGATAATAGCATTATGGAACTTTCAGGAATGTAAATGGTATTCCATGGTAAAATATATTAAAGAGAGAGATTGGAAATGGTAATTGAATACATACCACCAAAAAATCTTGCTGTATGTTTGTTTTATCTCTTCTATCTGAGCCACAGGAATCTGTTGTTTTTCCAATCTAGACAGAGAAAATTCTTTAAGATAGCATCATACAGTATGATCTGTTTGTAAGCCACACAGCACCCCAAATTTGTCTGGAAAAATTTGCTTTGGCTGCTCTGACACACAGCAATGCCAACGCCTTTCTTCCTTTATTAGTGCAGGGCAGCTAAACTTATGCTTTGAAAACAAGTAATCCTCAAATCTCGGTCGTTTCACACCATACATGTTAATTTCTCCCTCATGTTATAGTCACAGTGAAATGCTGTGAAATGCTCTTCTTCATATCGTCATTCAAGGACATAGTCTGATGCACCCTCCACCACCCAACACATGGCAGGGGAAGAGAGTGAAAGGACGTCTTATATCTGCTCTTCTGTGCCTTGGCACTGAGGTGGCACCTGCCCCTGATGCTCAAAGCTCATTCGCTAGAACGAGCCAAATTTCCACATCTGCCTGCACGAGGCCTGGAAAATGTTGTTTTCTATGTACCTGAAAGGAGAGGAGAACTGGATATTGATGAGCACTAGTAATGTCTACCGCGTGTCTTAAACGCCATGTCAGCACGTCAGTGATATAAGCTTGGTTTCCCAGATGACACATTGTTCAGATTCTCCCCTTGTTTTTCTTATTCTTCCTTTTCTCTTTTTTTTCACTAGATTACTTCTTCCTCATCCCTTATAAATGTGTTTCCCAAGGTTCATTTACAGCCTTATATTACCTTTCTTAGATACTATCGTTCTTGAAGATTTAAGAATCCTCCACCATGGTGTCTCCCATAGTTCCTTAAGTACAGAAGTTTAATAAGTATTGAATGATTGGTGAACTAATTAAATATCAGCTTAAAGCTAAACAGTGATTTTAGAAATTGTATATTTAGTGAACATGTTTAGCAATCTTTCACACCTAATAGTAGAAATCTTCAGGCTTCTACCTCCTCTTCCTCATATTTCTTCCCTCTCCACCTTTTTTTCACCTTAACATCTTAACTTTACTATTTCAGAAAGTATTAATTCTACAGTGAGCTCCGTCCCTTGATGAACCAGAGTTTGTGAGTAATGAAAGCATGGCAATATTTAAATTATGAAAAAGGAGACAAGAAGAGAAAAGACAGTATTATATTTTATTTCCTGGTATTAAATCATAGAATGACTATCTTCATTTTTAGTTGTCTCTAATTAGTGTTACACAAATAATGCTAACTTCATTGCCAAAATAATTTTGGAGCAGCATTCATTTTATTTAGCATCTTCAATTAGAAGCTATTCAAAAGTGGTGTTTTTAAACAAATAGTAGCAACTTCTAGGGCTAGAGGACCAAAACAAACTGATTTTTAAAATATCACAAGTTATTTTTATTAAAAGCCTTTCATGTGAATATGTAGGTAATTCCAGAAACAAGATTGCTCATTGATTCATTTGGGAAAATGTTTATTGAACACCAACTGTGCTTTAGGCATCTTGTTCATAAACTGACTTTGAAACTCTGATGTCCAGATACCAATGAACAGATTCCAAAAAAATCTATCTAATCCCCTTAGATGGATTTAAATTCGTACATTTCTCTGTGTGTAATATGTCTGTGTGAATATATATACATAGACATATGCATCTGCATCCATATCTGCATGGAGGGGGACAGAGAGAGGCAGACGATCAGGGCTGCTATTCTTGCTGGTTGTCATTGGGTTCCATGGGCTAGGAACAACTTTTTTCTTGATTTTCTTTTTGGTATTTAGTCCAAAAATGTATCCAAGGGAAACTATGATTCTATATGGAATTAGAGACAAAATTTTCACTCTATGCCAAACATTTTTATAGAAAATCTTTTTTACATAAATCAGGTTCATTTTCAACTAACATATATTGAGTGCCTACTCTGAATGCCTACCATAGTGCTAAATGATTTATATGTCTTTTATATGTTTTATAAAGAGCCAAAAAACAGTACCTGATATACAAAAAATACTGTGTGTCTGCTATTATGAATTTTTACAGATTTATTGAAGTATAATTAAAATACAACAAATTGCACTTATTCAAAAAGTATAATTTGATAAGTATTATGTACACCCTTGTGAAGCAAGATAATGAGGATATCCATGAACTCCACAAGTTGCCTTGTGCCTCTGTCATCCTTCTCTACCACACCTCTCTGCACCAGCACCCCACCCCCAACCCAGGCAACCAGTGATCTGCTTTCTGCCGTTAGATTTGTTTTTGCATTCGAAAATTTTATATACATGGAATGATACAGTATGCATTCTTTTTTGCCTGGCTTCTTACACTCAGCGTAATTATGTGGAGACTCATTCGTGTTGCTGTGGGTATCTATAGTTTGTTCTATTTTAATACTGAGTAGTATTCCATGGTATGGATAAATCATAATTTGTTTATCCATTCACCAATTTATGGACATTACAAATAAAGCTGCTATGAACATTCATGTTCAAGTATTTGTGTGCATATACTTTCCTTTGTCTTGGGTGGGTATCTAGGAGTGGAATAAGTCATATGATAGGTATATGTTTAATTTTTAAAGAAGTTGTCAAACATTTTTCCAAAGTAGTCATACCATTTT
Organism: Equus asinus; assembly: GCF_041296235.1. Classification (NCBI taxonomy): domain Eukaryota; kingdom Metazoa; phylum Chordata; class Mammalia; order Perissodactyla; family Equidae; genus Equus; species Equus asinus. The sequence goes on from NC_091798.1 coordinate 70,136,422, forward strand.
ACATTCCCCCCAGCAGTGTATGAGGGTTCCAGTTGTTCTGCTTCTTTGCCAACACTTAGTATAATCAGTATTTTAATTTTACTCATTTTAACAAGGGTGTAGTGGTATCTCGCTGTGAGTCTAATTTGTATTTCCCTAATGATGTTATGCATTTTTCATATGCTTATTTGCCATCTACATGTCTCTGTCGTGAAGTATATATTGAAATATTCTGTAAATCTGGGTGAAGATTATAGGAGTGTTTATCCTTTATACTATTTTATTTTCACAATATTTTGAAAGTCTGAAATTTTTTTCTGAATAAAAAGGTAAAAAATTGTTATAAATGTGGTCACAAATTATTATAAATATTAACAAGTCATCTTTAAGGATATTATATATATATAATATTAAATAATAGTTTAAACCCAAACAATGTTAACAAAGATCAAGAGGCGGAGGAGGACAGGTATGAAGAAATAAAAACATAGAAAACTTCTCATCTGTTGAAGTGGACCGAGTCAAAAAAGTCAGCTTCAATCTTGACTTGTATAATTAGAGAGCTATTCATTCAACACAAGTACCAACAAGAAGTGAAAACCATTTAAATCAGTGCAGGTGACAAAAGAACCGTGTTCCTTATACAGAAAGGCAAAGAACACAGGACATGGCATCAAAACATAAAAGTGAAAACCTTAAAGCAAGATGACAGACCAAACAAACATTAGAGTCACACAAAGATCTCTTGAGACCTGGGAAAATGTTCAAAACATAATGTTGAGTAAAATGCGTAAGATATAAAATCTACTCAGACTGACCTCAATTATGTTAAACACACGCATATATATTCAGCATAGAAAAAAGGATGGAAGTAAGCACATCAAAGTAGTTGTCTTTGGATGGTGGAACTGTGTATAATTTTTATTTTCTTAATTATAATTTGTGTTTTTTCAAAATTGTCTGTGGTAAGCATGAAATACTTTTCTACCAAAAATATGTTGTTTTTTAAAAAGAAAAATATAACTTTCCATCTCTCCCTGTTTCTAGAGCTAAATCTGATTAAATGGTGCATGAAATGACATCAAGACCCTCTGCCTAACATTTTTCATGAAAAATGTAAGTCTGCCCCACGGGCAACATTGCTGAGGTAACAAGTTTTATTACTTAAGTTGTTTTACCTGGAACGCTATCCCTCACATCAATTTTAGTTTCATCTTGGGTATATAAAAGGTCATATCAAGAAGTTACAGGAGTAAACATTAATGTCAGCCAGTTTTGATTAAAGTGGAGAACTTTCTCCCATTTCAGAGGACTTAGAGGAGGGGAGTTTTCCTTCATATTTACAATTGCTGTTTGTACTCTTAAATGCTTTGGGATCACTGCCAGCAGTGTCCCCTTCTTCTTTATGGATTCACAAAGGCAGCAGAGAGCAGAGATTAAGAGCATGGACTCTGGAGACAGATGATCTGGACTTGAGCCCTGGCCCTTGAGCAAGTTAGTGAATATCTTTGTGCGCTAGTTCCTCATCTGGGAGATGGGGATGAGAATAATAGTGCGTACCTTATAGTTATTTCGAGAATGTAATGAATTAACATTTGTAGCATGCTCTGAACAGTGCCTGGTATATCGTGAGTGCTATAGAAGTCTTAATTGAATAGATAAAATTTACTCTAACTAAATTATAGGCTATGGCACTTCCATCTTCCTCCGGTCTTTTGTCTCCCATAGTAACATGAAATACTATTTCTGTATCTTGTCATAGACAGAATTGGGAAACACGTTGTCTTTCTCCATTGGGCTCCTGATCCCTTTTGACCTCTGAATCTTCCAGATATAGTGATTTTCAATCCTTTCTTGATCCTCCATCACCTCATCAAAAGCCACCTTCCCCCATGGATCTTGCTTCCCTGCAGCCTTGCTCTCTGCTTTCCAGAATCATGGCTGAGGATAGGCTCCACACTAACTTATTTTCATGCCATTCCTTTGCACAGGGCCTCGCTGGAGACAATGTCTCAATCCTATGTATCCAGATGGTGTGACATAGGACATTGCTCAGAGGGATTTTAACAAGTGTGCTGAGAGAAAATGTGTTCTGAGCTCCTATAAAGTCAGGAAATATGCTGGGTCTAGCAAAATTAACCTATGCAATTTCGAAGACTCTATAATATGCTAATGTGTATGTCCTAATGGGGAGGGCAAAGTGTGCAGCGTTTCTCAAACTCATTTGACTAGTGGAAACTTTTATTTTCTCCTTATATTCTTATAAACTCATGGAAGAGTTGGCAGAACACCACTTTGAAAAATGCTGCCTTTACTGAAAGGAGGGACACTCTGTGGTGAAAACATCCCACAGTCTTGTGGGAAAGAAATGTTTCTGAAGGCACCATTCAAATTATACCATTTTGCCTTGGTGGCCAGAAATGATTCGACACCAAATGGCGGAAGTAATTCAATCCCCTCATTCTGCCGCAGGCCTTCATGCATGCACTCATTCTACAGATACTTATGGGGGCCCGCGACGCGCCAGGAGCTGTTCCTGATGAGCACTCCTGCCTTTGTTTCCATGGTTGCGACCACACAGTCTTACACAGTAGCTCACAAGGACTATGTGCTGAAGACCAGAAAATATGAATCAGACGTTCAGGTAAGAGACTTTCTCCTTCCTTTGGGGCTCTAAAGAGCAGAACTAGCCCCTAGATGTAGATGGATGGTGAAGGAACTAAAGAGTAGTGTGAGTTCCGCTTGGTCCACTCTTCACGGTACACTCTTTTGGTGTCCTTGGCAGCCTTCATTCAGTCTTCAATACAAGAGCTGTACAACTTAGAGTCCAATACGATGCAAGGGCTGATAATAAGAACAATGATGAAAATAGAAAATATTTGCTATGTTAAGCACTTTATATATATTAAATCTACTTTCACTCTACTTGAGGGGCTAAGTATTTTCCTGCCCTGGGTTGAAATCTCAGGCAGATCCCATAATAATTTTTAGAATCTTAATAAGGTAAGTCCTCTAATCTCTTCTAGGCACAAGAATATTCTCATTTTAATAATTAAAATGTTCAGCTCAGTGTAATAATTGTTCCAAACTTTCTTCTGAGTTAGCGCTCCTTCCCTGTCCCAGCATGGGCAGCTCCTCGTGTCCTCACTACAGAGCTGGAGTGATGGTAGGAGAAGCCAGAGACAGAAAAGCTCTACTTGGCTGCACAGACACCACCTCCAGGACCCTTCCGGCCAGATGGATCCCCAGGACCGATTCTTTCTCTGTGAAGCTCCCCAAAGACACTGCTGCTGGGGCCCTTACCTGTGATGCTGGCAATGCCTCACCCCAACTGGTCTTCATGATTCCTCCCTCATGCCCTGGGCATCTACTTGGTGGTCTATCTCCTTTATGATGTGAGTAATTAAACGAGGAGACCATTCTACTGAGGTGGCTCTAAGGCCTTGGTAGCCTACATAAGCAAACAAAAACCTAAGCCAAAGTCAATTCCTGTAAATGCATTTGTTTGTAGAAAAGGAAATTTAAGAACAAATAATCACAAACAGCCAGCTGTTTTCCCAAATACGGCAACCGCTTAAGCTATAGCCAATCAATAAGATCCTTGCTTTGCTTCCAGGTCTGCGCTATAAGAGCCTTTCTCCCGACCTCCTGTCCACACAGCACTCCTGACCACTTCCGGTTTGGCACTGCCCAGTTCCAATCGATGTTTGCTTAAATAAACTCCTGAAAATTTTAATGTGCCTCAGTTTACCCTTTAACAGTGGATATCACATTGTCCTTTCGGATAAGGATTCTTAACATCCTTAGAGTTCACCTCTGGTCCATGAGAAACATTTGTGCTTTTTTGCCAGTCAGCAGTAGAAGTGTATTGTGCCTCCAGTGCAGCTCTTTTCTTTCAGCTCTGCCACCTCAGGCCTCAGCAGCCACAGCCTCTCACACAGTCTTTATGTGCCTCAGCTGTAGGGGCTCACCTTATGCCCTCCCAATGATTCTCTTGAAAATCCCTTTCTCATTTAGGTAACGCTTCCAGAAGAAGCATTACCCACTCTTCACTACGGTGGGGCTGCCTGGTCCTCCAACAACTTTCTTCACATAAATTCTCTTTAAAAACAATCCTTTCTTTCAACCTATGCGCGGTAGGTACTGGGCTTGAAGTTTGCAGTCATTGATCACTTTTTTTGCAGGTACTGCATCAATGGTCTATTGAATACCTTGCTACAAAACGCAGAGATACTTTGAACTTATTGCTTTGTTCCAGGTCTTTGGGGATTTGTGAAAACTGAAGTAGAGAGTGTCACTTTAACATCCTGGTACACAACCAGTGTCTGATTTTAAATGACAGAGGTTCTCTGATTATTCACTAGATTCTAGTGACTAGGATATAACCATCATGAAAGCAAGGATTTTTGTCTTTTTTTTAAAGGGCTATATATTCCCAGCTCCTAGAATAATGCCTGACACAAAGTAGGAGCTCAACGAAGTTTTGTTAAATGCACGTGTCATTTTACACATAAGTAAACTGAGGCTTAGAAAAGGTAACTAACTTGTCCAAGCTCATTCAGCTAGTAAACCATGGAGCCGTGATTTGAATAATTAGTGACAGAAAGCAATTAATGGTAATCATATGTGTTGTACTTAAGCTTTTCTTTTAAGTATACTTCTGTGATGTTATATGGAACTATTTGCACAGAGGTTTAAAATTCATCTTATTTTCATGGAAATCTTCTGGAGTTTGGCCACCCTGTATTTCAGATACTCATGCTCGTGCATCATTCTGACTACATAACTGAACCTTGGATGGCCACACTGCCATCTGGTGTTCAATATATGAATTGCAAGTTGAATGTCCCTGTATTATAGCCTTTAGGGTCATGGTTTTCTAACCTTAACATTCGTTAACTCATCTAATCTTCACAATTACCCTACAAAAGAGATACTATTTGCATACCCATTTTATGGATGATTTATACTGTGGCGGGACCAGGACTTGACCCCAGGTTTCTAGCTCCAAACTTTGCTCTTTATTATATTCTACCACTTCTCTGATATAGGAGCATTCAAGACTTTCAGATTCAGAAACCCACTCCTGAGTAAGCCATATAACTATTTTAGATAACCATGGTATGTAAGAGGGTAGATTTGACTAAAATATGAATCATGCACAGCATACAGAAGAGTTATTCATACCTATTTTCTTCCTTCCTTCCAAGATCAAGGTGTGGACAGGTTTGGTTTCTTCTAACGGCTCTATCCTCGGCCTCCAGATGACTGCCTTCTCACTCTGTCCTCGGAGGGTCTCCCCTAGGTCTATGCATGGTCTGTGTCCTAATATCCTCTTCTTATAAGGACATCAGTCATATTGGATTAGGAGCCACCCATACGACCTCGTTTTATCTTAATTACCTATTTAAAGACCCTGTCTCCAATAGTCACATTGTGAGGTACTAGAGTTAGGACCTCAACATATGGACCCAGGGGACACAATTCAGCCCATGACGATTATATCCCATTTTAAGAGAATATTATAGGGGCCGGCTCCGTGGCCGAGTGATTAAGTTCGCGCCCTCTGCTTCGGCGGCCCAGGGTTCAGATCTTGGGTGCGGACATGGCACTGCTCATCAGGCCACGTTGAGGCGGCATCCCATGTGCCACAACTAGAAGGACCACAACTAAAATATACAACTATATACTGGGCGGATTTGGGGAGAAAAAGCAGAAAGAAAAAAAAAGATTGGCAACAGTTGTTAGCTCAGATGCCAATCTTTAAAAAAAAGAAAAAAAAAGAGAATATTATAAATCAACTCACTCTATTTCAGTTAGGCTAAACATCTTAGGATATCTGCTTCCTCACTGTTCTACAGCCTGCTTGTTGTCATTGTATGGGGTGACTGGTATCTCTAGCAGCTGTCTAGCTGATGCTTCGAGGATGAAATTCAAAATCACTTTATTATTTACTCACATCATTTTTCTTCCTCATTTGTTAGTATTTTACTACTAATTTAAGTGAGAAAAATTATAATCTGGGGTTTCACTAACCATAATGAAACCTACTCTTTAATATTTATTATCTCCAGTTCAATAAACACTATGCAAGAATGCATGTGATATTGTTATAAAACAATGAACCGCAGGGAAACGTTTGCCTCATTACTTTATAGTTATTCCTTCTAAAGTTAATATTTCACTACCTGAATGGTTTGGAAGAGAACAACTCTCCTTTACTGAATCAGGAAATTTGATTATTACACATCATTAATCTAATGTCAAAGCACATTTAAAAAAAAATGAGTAGGTCAAACATTCTTAGTGAGACCAACTTTTAGTGCTGTACTCATTATTTTCATAATGCTTATATCTCTAAAATGCCTTGAAATTTACAGGGCATTTTCACATAGTTTTTTGTTTTTTAAAAAATTCTCATAATTACTATTTGAAGTAAGTGCTCTTACTCTCATTTACAGATGAAGAAATTGAGGCTCAGAAAGGTTTTTGTAACATATTCAGGGACATAGTTAATAAGCAGCAGAGCTAGGACTAACCTTGTGCCTGATTCTAATCCAGAGCCAGCCAGCCTATTTTAAAGGCTTTCCTAATAGCCATGCTAATGTCAATTTCTAAATTATCTTTCTTTCCCAAGAGATGCCTTCACGAGAAAAGAATTTCATGGTCAAATATATATGGGGAACACTGTCTATTAAATTCCCCTTTGGACGAATCACAAACTTATCATTTTTAAAGGCTGCGAGGTCTCCTGCATTAATGAAGCCTATTTAACTTTGTTTAATCTAAGCGTATTCCCAGATTTAATTAATTATTGAACTTTCCCCCCCAAGTAATTGCTACTAACATACAGAGGACCTGCGTTAATAACTGTTCTAAATGAACAGCTTATCATCAACCATTCAAAAAGGCCTTGTGCTACTATACTACATGTGGACAGGCTGTATTTCAGATGAAAGTTTAGCAAAAATTAGAGAAAGAAAGAGGTCTTGAAAGAATAAAAAGAAGTATATGCTTTTGTTTCTTAGTTCTTAGTCAAAAGGACTTGCTACACTATAAATACTGTGAAAAGAAGACCCATTTCTAGACTCTTTTGTGAGACGTGGAGTGCAGTCTACTATCAAAAGTATGTGTTTGATGGAGAAAAACAGCATTAACTTCTCAAGTCAGTTTTATGAACTGTCAACAATCTTTTACCAGAAAATTGAAAAAATTAAACCTATTTTTCTGCTTAGCAAGTAGCATGGCACTGGGGTATTCTGATGCAGAAAGATTGCTTGGAAAACTGCCATTTGTTTAAGGGACTTTCAGTTTAAGGGACTTCTCAACATTATCACTCAAGGACTTGACCAATGTCCCATGTAGAATTTCTTAAAGGGCCACATTGATGCTAATAATGTACCAGAGGGTCTTCAAATATTTTAGAAAATAAGTTATCCTGCAATTGGGGAGAGGAATAATTACTTTCTATGGTACTTTTTTGACTTAAAAAATCAATTCTCTTTTTTCTCTTTCTGTTCAGCCTCATTCACCTACTTTTATTGATCCAAGCTCCTTGCTCAGAACTATACAGTAAAGAAATTGCAAAAGTCAGGCAGTGTGGGTAGAAACGGATAGGGTGATATAGATCATCGTCAGTGTAACGAAAGCACTGGGACATTTGGACAACCACAAACACAATCCACCACGCAGATGCTTTTTAATCTGACAGATTCTGCTCTCCTCTCCCTCCACCAAAGTGGAACAGAAAACTGAAAGCTAAAACTTCTATGACACCACATTTTGGTCAGGTCTTTTGGATGAATATTCCATGCTGGGCACCAGATTGTGTTCTTAGCTCCATGAATCTTCCATGAGTGATTAACTCTGCTTGTGATAAAAGTCCAAAAGAATTTTGAACAATTCGATTTTTCTCTAAACATTTAGTTCTTGCCTCCATGAAGGCTCACATGTACACACATACACACACACACACAAACACAGAGTTTACTAAATTATTGCCCTTTCCAAAAATGCTGTTCATTGGTAAGAGGATTTGAAAACCCAGCAGCCAGACAGGAAGTCTGAAAACAACTTGCAAACCATCAAATTATAGCAAACTTGGATTCAATCCTATAGCTTTGAATCCTACTACTCTCATCCCCGAAGATCAGGAATTTCACCTTACTGGTGAAATTCAACTGGTATAGTGGAAAGAGACATTAGCCTATTGTAAACTGCCACCTTTGAATTGCTCTCACAGTGAAATTTTTACTAAAAGTGAACTTGTATCATTCGAATAAATAAATCCTAACACTCGCTAAGGCTGAAATGTCTTAAATGGCCTTTCATCTTTTCCCTTACATTAGCCTAGGGGTATCTCTTCAGCTGTTCTATGGTATTGAGGAAATAATAGTATCTTATTCGTGTGTGCTTTACAATTTACCGAGCGCTCTCCCATGTATCATCTTATTGTTGCTTATCATAAAAAGCCTGGTAAACCAGAAAAAGTAGCTGTTATTGTCATTTTACCTATAAGGCAACTGAGGTTAAAGGAGGGTGACCAATTTGCCCAGCGTCACATACCAGTAAAAGATAGGGCTAAGGCAGACAGGCCTCCAAGATTTTCATCCAGTTCCCTTCCCATAACCACAATACAGTCAAAGAGTTTAGATGTAGGCTGGATAAATAAAAGGCAAAACCGAGCTCTATTTCTTGAATGAAGAACTCCTCTCACCCAGTCAAGCTACCAGAATTTCTGTGCACTAACTAAAATACTTCTTCTAATTTGGAAAATACATTGTCAATAATTGCCTCATGAATTACGAAAACCAAATGATATTCCCTGAGAACTACAGCCACTCAGCAAGGTTAGAAAGTTAACTAATAAACAGTGAGAGAGCTCGTCATTGAGAGATGGTTCTGGGAGACAAAAGTGCACAGGAGTTGGGGCACCCGAATTCTTTTTCTAGCTTTGTCACTGACTTACTCTGTTTTCTCTGGCAAATTGTCTGGATGTCATTTTCCTTATCTGTCAAGTAAGAATAATAATACATGCCCTGCTAACCTCCCAGGGCCCTCTGAAAAACTTGGTAAAGTAACTTATAATGAAGTTGAAAACAGTATGCCTCTATCCAAATGAAAGGCCTGTAGTTGAGGTCCTTGACCAGAACTTCAGCTTTTTAAACCATGTGAATAATAAATAGGCTTAGCCTTTTTTAATTGTGTATTTTATTTCTGGTAAAATGTGTAACATTCATAAAAACATAATTAAATAATTCTATGTTGTAATGGCTGCTCCCAGCAACTCTGATTTCGCTTGTACTTTTCTTTTTAATAAAGATGGCTTTGAAGGTGAGATGTATCCTCAAGAGAATTTTTAATGGCTCATCTGCAGTTTGAGGAGAGTGAAGCAAGAATCAAAAATTGGGCAGATTTTGATCCAAACAGATTTTGCAGTAAGCTAGTCCCTTCAAACTGAAAACAGAAACAGGAAAGCTAGAGATCTATTCTGTATAGTTTTGGCAGTCAACTTTTTAGTACTGCAAGTAGGACAATGAGGTAAGGAAACCATTTTCCCATTCATACTAGTGTAATGTCTTTCTCTATAAGATTCCAGACAGGTGTAATAACTTCGTACACGGATTACAAAAGGCTGTTAGTGAGAGAACTCATTTTTACTATAATACCACTTGCTAAGCTCTAATTAGGTGCAAAAAGCACTGTTCAACTTTCAGATCTCTATCTGAGAAAGGCTTGAGGGTGTGTGATAAAATTTAGAAGTGATTTGATACATAGAAATTTTCAAAACTAGAGACTTTTTAAGGGTGGAAAATGGCAAATAATGGAATTAAATTTGTTAAGGAGTTTATGGAGCAGGATATTAACACCAAATGGTCTACTTCACTTTTTACTTTTTAAGCCATATTTATAGCTACTTTAAATTTTATTTATTTACTTTTACTTTATTTACTTTGCAAAAAATTTTGATATTTGGAATGAATATCATGCCTTCATCTGAATTTGGGTACTGAGACTCAGGTAGATTTAAAAAACTTGCTTATCACACAGATAGCAATGAACAGAATTAGGAGTCGAGATCTTTCTCCTACCCCACGTTGTATCCCTTTATAACTTTTGACCCCATAACTCCACTTCTTGTAATTTACTGCAAGGAAATAATTTATCAGAAGAAAACAAGCTGATTGGAAAGAAGAAGATGGAATTTAAGCACACTACAGTAAGGGATATTTAAACAAATTTTGGTAGATCACTGAATAGACTATTACACATATTGTAAAAATGATGAGATTTCCCATTAATGAAAGCTGAACTCATGCAATTTATCTACACCTCCTTCCCAAACCACTCTAAAAGGACAAGAAAAGAATAAAAAATAATAAACCACAGAGTCTGAATGAAAAGAACATCAGATGAGAGATGTCAACAGATTTTTGGAAAGAAGAAAGCACACAACATTGTGTTATTGGATTTGAAAAGCAGAGGCAACTGCAACTGCAGTCACTACAGATGGGGACACCAAAGAACAGCAAACCAGGCACTCCAAGAAACGCCAGAGGGCTTGGGCATGTAGTACTGGGGTGGCAGGATGGGAGGGTTTTGGGGGAAATGCTGTGTAGCAGATGCCAGTGCTTTTCTATTCAACATCTATTTCTCACCCAGCCCCTTACATGCTCACCCTTCCTCCTTCCTGGGGTGATGCTGAGTCCTTTCTGCATGTGACCACGAGGCCATGTGATTCAGAGGAAGACAGGGGCATAGCTTCTGGGAAACACGGAGCATGCGCAGGAAAGCAGAGGAAGCAAGTTTAGGGAGAAGTCAGCCCAGATTGGAGCAGAAGAGCAGGAGATTCTGTTAATGTGAGTTCTGCCTGGCAGCACAAAAAAGATTATTTGGAGAGCACTTTGGTTTTTAGAATGTTCAGTTTAGTAAAGTTACAAATTAAAAATTCCTAGGCGCTTAAGTTGACTTGAAGATAACATTATTCTCTTTGTAACTTTAGCAAATTTTAATCACTTTCGAGGAATCCTTTTATTAGCATTCAGTCTCACGAGCTTGGTTCATGATACTTGTTTAAGCATTTTAAACGCTTTAAATGTCTACAAATATTCCAAAGTGCTCATATAATTCTTATAAATCTAATAAATTAAGTGTGATTTCAACTTAAAATTATACATCTTCAAATTGGAATCATAAGTTTCAGCTGTTAAATCCAGTTGACCAAGTTTTCTTTTTTATAATCACATTGGATAAAAAAAATGCAGAGATTCCTTAACACAAAAAAATATTGTTAAAGTTTGATTCCCTTAAATATTCCTCTACTTAATGCTAAATCTTCTCCAGGTTAAAAGACAATTCTTTCCTACTAAGAAAAAAATTGTTACCCACCACCGAAATATTGGCGTTACCATTCCATGTCATTTTTGTGGCCACCTTTTCAGCTTGTTCAAAGTTTATGTTCAGAGAAGACCTTGTCCTGGGCAAGAACTGGATTCTGGCCTTCTACATTGATAGGACTTACTGAGCACTGTTTATAGTCGCTATATTAAGCACTCTGTGACATAATGAAGGTTTTAAGTAGTTTGCATCTCTTCGATTGGAAATTACATTACGTAATTTTTCTGTCTACTCATAGAAGTCTTTGAGCCTACCACCTCCATCTAGCTGGCTACACGACTTGATTGGATTTAGCATTTCTTTGGTCCTTCTTAAAGTATAAATATCTTCCTGCCTAACTTTAAAAACTGAACTTTATGAATGCTTCATTCATTTCAAATTTTTCCTAACTGACAGGACCACACAACTCTTAGGAAGAGTAAGATGACATCGGATTGATTTCTGAGTATCTGCCATTGTTTTTTTCTAGTTTTGTGGGCCCACCCTCTAAAGTCATTTACTGACAAGAAACAGAAAGGAGATATTCAGGAGGAAAAAAATGGAACCAGAGGTTATCTGTTATGTTGAAAATAATATTGAACTCTGCTTTCATATCTACTGGAGAATTTGAAGAACTTGCAATACGTATACTGAATGAAAACCAACAAAACAATTAAGTCCAAGAAGAAACAAATATTGCATAAGGAAGGAAACAAACATAGGCTACTACTTGGCTCAGCAATAACCAATATTTACATCGCCACTAATACTGTAAGCACTGATTAATGATTTAACAATATTATAATATTAGAGGGCAGGAAAAAAGTAGAATTTAGAAAGTTAAACTCTTACTTGCCATAACAAGAAATCAATTGATAAATCAGAACAAAGATGTATAAGATTATTATATAAAAATGTGGAGGCAAATATCTAAAGAAAAAGCTAGAAAACTGGTAAGGAGTTGCCTTTAGAAAATGAGACTTGGGGCAGGGGTGCATAGAGGTCAAAGAAAAAAAGAGGCCGGAAACTGAAGCTCTTTTGTTACATTTTTAGTAACATTTGACCTAATGTGTATATATTACTTTAAGAAAAATTTTAAATAAAATGCCAGAATTTTAAAGTGACAATTATGAACATTATAAATACTATGTAACATGGGAAAATGTCATCTAATATGGAGTGAAGAACCTACGAAAAGCAAAATTGTATGTTTATGGCACAATGATTACAACTACATAAAAAAGCCTAAGAATGATAACTGGAAGAGACCATGGAAAATGAAAAGTTTTATTAGGGTAATGAGATAATAAATGACTGAAAACATTTTTTTAACTTCATATTATATTATTAGCTTGACATCACCACTTTATTTTGAAAAGCTTTTACAGCTTACAGAATAATATTTTCGAATACACACTTTATTGGGGATTCATTTAGGATGAAAACCATCCCCGTCTCCAGTAGTTTATACTCCATTGTTATGAAATTCTTTAAGCCTCCCAGCCAGCGCCAGCCCAGGCACAGTTATGAAGTCACCATTTTTTGCCTTGCCTACCTTCCCCTTTAAGTGCCTCTTCCTGCCCCAACCTTATTCTGTTCCTTATATGCCACAATAACACACCACCATCTAGTTCCTCAGAGAAGTCTCCTAGGATGCCAACTGTCTCCTGTGGTTTTCTCATGGGACTTACATGTTGCCGTTTTTTTTCAACTACAAGATTCTCTTCGGTGTGATTTTCTATTGTGGGAGTGCCCTAGATTGTGAACGTGTCCCCGTCACAAGTTTTTGCATTAGCTTCTTTTTACGGACCTATAGGGCTTATCAAGATGACGAGCAGGCAGGAGACTTTACAGTCCTGATTCACAGACTGGGCAGAGCCCTTCCTGCTCTCCCCTTTATGAATGGAGCCTGGTTCCAGCAACTTGCTATGCGTATAGTCTGCAACCTCAACCCCTATTCTACCTCAAGAGTACCCTTAACCATAGCTCACGTTGACCAAACAAATAATCCCTGAAAAATCAGGGATTGAGATCCCCTTTGAATCCTTTGAATGGAAAGACTTCAAGCTTGATTTAGCTGTTGATTTCTTTTGTATCTCTGATACCTTCTGGTTTTAATTTCTTGCTTTTAAGCTGTTATATGCACTTCCAAAATAAATATTTTATCCAGAATTTTTAAGTGTTTGGAATGGAAGAGTTAATTACTCAGTCATTTTGCCATGGACTCTATGATTGCTTTAGAGCGCTTGGTGTCCACCAGCCAGTGAATTCCCTGAAGAGGGGAAATAGGACGTTTCATACTTGTATCACCAGGGCTTAGCACAGTAGCTGGTTTATCGAGGCACTCAGCACACAGTTGGTGAAGGAATGCCTGTTCTCTGATGACTGTGAGAAAAGCATTTGATTAATTATGGGGCTAATGGCCAGATTAATGAGGTAGGCCTTCCCAGGACATTTGCATTTTAAAAGGGGCTATGTATGTGTTTCACCAGGGAGTTCATTGAGCTTTCTTAATGATTTTTTTCCCCATAGGATCTCCAATGTTGACATTTCAGGTGCTAGATCTAGCAAGTAGGGAGATATTTTAAGCAGATAAATTCCTCTCAAATTCCCACGACTTAACTTGGCAAGCAACTTTTCTGCTTATGGAGTAGTAGTCTTCTGGCCCAACTCGGTAATACTGAGGTCATCTGATTCCTATGGAGTTACTCCACTTTCTTACAGATGGTTGTTGTTGTTGTTGTTAAAATGAATTATAACCACGTGTTATGATAAAATGATATGAGGTCTACCCTTTCTCATAGAGTGACACAGATTTAATTGTGGTTGCAGCATTGGTCAGAATATAGAGGGCAGAAGACAAGGAAAAGAACTTTCTTAGAATCACAACATTGTAGACTGTAAGAGAGAGGTCAGAATCCAGGTGATCATTTTACAGATGTTGGTTTAAACGACCAGTCAAAGGTAACAATGCATATGTAGTAGGAATATGGCACACAGTCTATACACTCAAAGATTTCCCCTTACACTCATCTGCTTTTACACAGTCTATAGGACTACATAATGCATATGCATACTGGTTATACATTTTTTTCTTGATGCAAAAACATTTACATAACTATATTTCATTTTGTTTAGACTAATATGAAAAATAGTTTGCATTTACAATATCAACCAATATTCACAACTAAATGCATTCTGGGTAATAAAGGGAAGCCATTACATAAATATTTTAATGTTGATAATTCTCAAAATTACCATTATGAATATTGTAGCATTAACTGTATTAGCAGTAATTTCCTCAAAAGAGCATCTGGGAGCAAGAGGGAGTAGTAATGGTCATCAGTACTGTTAACTTTTTTCAGTTATGTTATCTACCTAAATTAGTGTTCAAAAAACACCTGTTGACTATGATGAAGAGGGAGGGAGTGATAGTAGAAGGGAGTTGGTGATAGCAGAAGAAATGGTTAAGGTTCTAGAATTCGGAGGAAGAAGGGAAGGAAAAGCAAGTTTATACACATTTTGTGATGAAGGGGCCTCATGCCAACCCTGTGGATGCAGACAGTCTGGAGCATCGTTAGTCTCTCAGATAGCCAGTAGCAGAACTGAGATTCAAACCCAGCTCTCCTTTCTTAGTCCCTTATTCTATCCTTTATTGGAATGACTTTGCTCTTTCCTCAAGAAGCTTTGAAAAAGTGTAGAGAAAGCCATTATAACCAGGCAGTTCAATATACGTGTTTTTACATGCACACGTTTCGTTGCCAAAGATGGAATTAAAGCATCTCTTCGGTGCTCTGTCCTCCTGCCCAGCCTGTGGACTGAGCACATGGCGGGATGTCAGTCACGTGATCCCAAGCTGGACATTTACTGTTTCTTACAGAGACTTCTGAAACAACTCCATGCTTTCCATGAGTTCTGACTCTCTCAATTTTCACATTTTTAAAGTGATTGCATTTCCCACAGGGGAAGCAGACTCTGTTCTCTTCCAGTCTGAGTACTATTGTGTGCCTTATTATCTCTTTGCGGCTTTTCCATCTTTCCCACTGGGAGGGAGGTATGGCATATGGAAGTTTCAAAAAGGTTTCTAAATGACCAATGAAGAATCAGTTATTCACAATTGTGGTGAACTTAGGACTCTCAGGTCTCATTTTATTATCGCGAATTTTGAGCCAGGCATTATAGGATAAATTGGCATTTATATGTATGGTGAAATAGACAGTCCTTAATTATTGGGCTTCCAATTTCTTCACATCAGCAATGACGCTTTTTGACAACACAATAGTAGACCTCATGTTCTTTTATTCTCTCCCCCTCTTCTTCTCTCTCTTCTCCTCATTTTTCCATCCATCCATCCATCCATCTACCTTTATCGCTGAGCTTTCTATTCAGCATTGGCTAGCTTGACAAAAATCTAATTTTTAAAAGGAGCAAAACACTTTCAGAAGGCACACTGGTTTTTTTCTTTAAAAAAATCATCCTCCCATGTTGAAGCACCTTACATAGAATGATAAAGAAATAGCTCACTTTCCTCACCGAGATACATCCTTATAAGTGCTTTAAAATGAGTATCTAAACTGTACATCCATTATCCCACCAGGGTCACACAACTGTATCATTCACACCACAACAATATGAGACAGATGAGTGGGAGGGCAGGCTTGAGTTTATTTTGTTAAATATTGCGGGTTTTTATTTTTTAACCCTGCTTTAAGAAGGACTCTATTGTCTTATTTTGAAGATTTTTTAAAAGTGAAAGATGCCAGAATAACCTTGATTTTTTTTCTTTTTTTTGGTTTGTCAGATTGTTACTGTGCAGGCTGTTCCCGTGATAACAAGAGTAACCATAAAAGAGTATTGGGAGCTGTCTAGAACATCCTTGACTGCAAAAATGCTGAAATACCATTGAAAACAGAGGCCTGGTTGGCATTTGGACTATACAACTCTATCACAACAAAAGAATACAAATAATGCTTCAAATTTGTCCTTCCTTTTACAGTTTACCAAATTACCATTTCATTTGATCCGGACAACACTGCACTGTAGGCAGGACTGGCATTGTTAATGTCATTTAAAAAATATAACTGTGATGAGAAGACATGGGCTTCTTTTCTTCTTCCTCCTTCCCCTTTCCTTCTTGTCAAAGGAAAGTAACAACAACAACAAAAAGTGATGCCCAGTTTGAAAATGAAGGAGAAATCACTTCTCAATAAAAAAATTATTCCCAAATAGGAAATTAAAATATAAATTGTCATCAACAAAACTAGACGACACTTGTAACCTCCACCACAACATATGAGGAAGAGCTGAAAAGTGCAGTCAAGGTCAACCAGGAAGATGGCTAGAGAGGATGCTTACAGCTCCTGGTCTCAGATAAAGTCATTAGACCAAAAGACTCCAAAATAAATGGCATAATCTGAGGCGCAAAACCAACTCCTTGTCTGAAACAATGGAAATGGGGTGAGTGTGGCAGCAGGGAATTTTCTAGCTACTGCCTGGTACCACAGAGTAGCAGGAGAAGCAAAGCCAAAGGAGGAAATAGAGACATCTCGCATTTACAAGAAGCAGTCTGCAGACAAGGTGCAGGGGAGGAAAGAGACTCCAAAGGTTAGTGGCCCTGCAGCTGCCAATCTTTGTTCGCTGGAGAGAATAAAAGGCTAAAGCAGCTCTCTTAGACCCACAATCCTGCCACACATAGCTTCACTGTAACCCAGAAAGAATTGTGTTAGCCCACATGCTGCCCTACCCACCATATGAATTTATATCAAATAGGTGAGCCAAGAAGAAACTTACCTCATTTACAGATGAGTGGTAACTGAGAATGAAACTGCACAGTGTTCATACAAAAACACGCCAAGAAAAGGAGGAAATGAACAGGAGAAACAGTAGCAGATAAAACCATTCAACAGAAAAAATGAATCCACCGAGCACATGACATATGTGACCAAATATAGTATCATAACTCAAAGAACTTAAGGAAACAAAAAGTTCATACAAAGATATAAAGTCATCAGAAACACCACAGCAAAACAAGCAAAGGAAGTGGAAAGCTTTCTTCATCTTGACTAACGAGGGGTTCAAAATGTAGCATTTAAATTGACTAGCACGTAACAAAGACACAAACATATTCATAGGTATACAGTTAAACACAAGAAGAACCAAGGAACTAACACAATCAAAACTAAAACTGTGCAGTAGAGAAAAGGGTATAAAGAAGTATACTAATTGGACATTGCTCATAGCTGGGAATCAAAAGCAAATTAAATATATAATTCAAAATCACACTTAAGAAGAAAACGACTAGTCGAAAAAAGGCAACTATAGCAAACACAGATAATATAATGCAAGTGCAGCGTACATTGTTCATTAGTTATGTGTTACCCATCCCTCTGCCCCTGCATGCCCCCCTCCCTTTCCTATCAGAACCCTGATGTTGGTCATATGTCCATCCTTTCGTCACACAATCACACGCCTTAGGTTAGTGGTTAACTGAGGGTGACTCTGCCCCCTAGTGGACATTTGGTAACGTGTGGACACACTGTTGACTCAATTTGGGGGTATGCTACTGGCATTTAGGGTAAAGGCCAGGATGAGGACACTGGTTCCAGGTCAATGTCCTGGATGTGAGCTTTCAGGCCCTACCATAGGCAATTACCAAGGCTTTGCCTGGCAGCTTCATGGGGGAACGCCCTCCCCACACACAGTCTTCCAAGGCAGTTGCAGTCAACGACTCAGGCCCCCAGGGGCCAGCATGCTGCCATGCATATCTGCATTCCTAGCCGAGGCACTTTTATTCGGAGGCCTCCTTATCAGGGGACCTTGGCTGCAACATTTTTCAGACATCTACTTATGGGCTACGGGAAGAGTGAGGGCTTGACCAAAAAGCTCTCCAGTTTTTTTCCACTCCTAGCCCTTACTCATCTCTCTGCCCCCAGTCCCCTGGGTTCATAAAACGCAGGAAACTTTTGTTCAGTGCTCCTTACCATCCTTTAGATTTTAGTTTCATAAATACTTTCGTATAATTTAATGTTCTTAAATAGAAAATGTATTCGTGAGACAATTTCCCACACCTGCACTGCATGTCATTTGATTGACCCTTGCTCAGTGCCCTTCCATGGTGGGGGAAAGGGAACAGTGAAGAGCCAGAATAACTTTCCTCTTTGGCCTCTTGCTTATGTTATTACAGTAAGTAAATAAAGACTTGTTATTTTCATTTTGGCTCATTGTCTTGATTGACACCAATCCTTGCAACTTGGCATAGGGATACTGCCAAACATCCTACAACGCGCTGACAGCCTTCCACAATGAAGAATTATCTGGTAAAAAATATCAACAGTGCTGAAGCTTTTGGGATAACCTGACCCCATCACCATCTCCAGGGCCACTGAGTTCATGAAATTCTCGTGGAGAATGTTATTCATCTAGGTGTAGACATATGACCAAATAAGTTAGCCCAGTCACACTGAAGTGAAAGACTCACTATTCCAGGGTTGAGAGAGAATTTTCCTCAATTTTTGTTGTGTTGGACATAAACAAGGAAACAGGTAGCCCTGTCACTGGCAGCCATCTTGCAAACATGAGGGAAACAACTTTGGGATAGCTTATACTATGCTAGAGGGGAGAGGGAGAGAACCTGGGTCCTTGATGTCATAATGGCTGATAGAACTGTGGAGCCCACTCCTCCTTCAGACCTTCAGAAATGTGTAATAATAAATTTCCTTATGATTTTAAGCCAGTTTCAATTGGAGCTTTTCTTATTTGCAATGAAAAGTATTGTTACAAAAAGATAAAAAAACTAAAAATAAAAACAGAAAGCATAACCTAAAAGCAAAGATACAGTATATATATAAATAGACTAATGTATTAAATAAGAGGAATTCTAAAATTGAAGCACAAACCAAAACCCACTATATACTATACTAAAATAAAATACCTAAACAAAGTGACGCAAACATAAAAAATTTAAAAATGGATACAGGTATAATATGCAGATGAAAGCCAAAATAAAACACAGGTCATAATCTTAGTATTTGACATTTTAAACTATAGGGCAAAAGCATCCAATGAGATCAAAAAAAAGATATTGTTGTAATGATAAAGATAAAACTCACAATGGAAATCTAACAGTCGTGAATTTATATGCAACAGGAAACAGCCACATACTATATAGAAAAAAGTAAAAACTGATAAAAAAAGGAGAAACTGACAGAAATCCCTAAGTGGGAAGTTTAATTTACCTCTCTCTCAAGTCATGACTAAGCATGTGGACCAAAGGAAAAGCAGGTTACAGAAAATCTAAATACATTTAACTAATTAATTAAGATATAATTTATATATAGTATAATAGATTTTAGATAGCCCTTCATTCTCTGAAAAAGAGACTAGAACGTCCACAAAAATTGACCCATATAAAGAAAACTTTACATGGCAATAATTTGGTACCCATGATTCTCTACAAAGGGAGAGCTGTTTCTACTTCGACTCCTTATCAGAAGAGATTCCAGAAGTAGTGTAAAAATTGTCCCCGTGGGCAAGAACAGCAGCTGTTTGTGAAAGCTCCATGTACAGGGGAAGAATTAGAGAAGCTAGAGAGGGAACGGCTGGGCCACCACAGAAGTGATCCTAACTTTAGAACAATAAATACAGGTAGTCTACATTATAAAGATCAAGTGATGTAAAATTAATGAACTCTATATGTAAGGCAAACTTTGATAAGCACACAAGACTGAGAACTTTATACCAAACAAGGTACAGGACAAAAATGTAAAGCCTTAGTTCAAACTGGCCTGAAGCTAGATACTAGTAGGCATGTAGATCAGAGTCAGCAGAACCTGGAGGGAATCTGGGCGGCCCTGACCAAAACAGACTTTTCTCTTGTCTATAGTTTTAATTAGATATTTCTTGAAGAACTAAACATTTAACTTTTCTCCCATAATTGCCATCTAAAGCCCGTTGGCTCCATGTATGTTAAGCACACTGCTGCATGTTCTCTGTCCTGTTACTGTCTTCCTTCTGCCTCCATTTCCTGCTTAAAGGAAACATGAGACTTTTCTCCTGAACTCGATTGGTAGAACATCCCAAAAACATTTGCTAGCAGTTGAGAACGGACTATGAGAGCTTGTCAGGACCAGAGCAGCAGAATCTGCTGGCACTAGACTTCAAGGGCAAAGTTAGCTCTGAGTTCAGATGCAGGGTGTTTAAGGGTGAAAAGATTGAACAATGCACTATGAAGACTAACATCCTGGGATGACTGGGCCATTCCTCAAACTGGGCTTTCTCAGCTCTTTGCTGGTTGGAGGATTAGGTGGCAAGAAGGAATCTTCTAGTATTTAAAAAAACAAACAAACAAAAAAACATACTTTCTCAGGATAAAGTGAGAAACAGATGCTTCAGTCAAACTTCCACTAAACAGTGGTAACTATAATTTCTTGCTCTGATATGAAAGACTTTTTTTTCGTTCTGGAAAATGATTCTAAGATTCTTGCAAATAAGACTGTCCAGTTTAGTGACTATAGTGAGATCATAGTTCTTGAATAACAATGGAAAAAGTGAGTTGTACTGACCTTTCTAGTTAATTTCCGTGGAAAGCAATATATTGCAATATGTATGGCCAATAACAATAAATTGTATTTAACAATCTAAGACAAGCATTGTTTAATACTGAAACAGTTTTCCTCATTATTTCTACTTTGAAAGCTAAAAGGAAGTAGATCAAGAAGAGAAATAAAAAATTATTTGCCATTTAAGTCACTCTCTGATTCAGGAAATAAAATATTTTAATTCAGTTCCACTTAAAAAATAAAAATAGTTTCCTTACTCCCACAATGAGCACATTAACCACATTTCCACATACAGAAAGCTTAGATACAGCCAGCTGTTTACAAGACATGTCTCCATATAATACATTTACATTCATGTGAAGTATACGAACATACAGTTGTATGTATTTATGACTTTTGCATCTGGTACCTTCTAAAACTAACACGTAATATACTTATTTTCTAAAAGTCAGTACATATATGATGATTTAAGGTTAGGAGAGTCTCTTTTGAAGAATTTTAATAGTTATATTCATACAAGAATTCAATAATTTTTCTAAACATAAGCTTCAAACTAAAGCTTTAGGAATGTAAGTTATCTGACCGGCAATGCACAGAATTCTTAGGTTGTGCTGTTTGGTTTACGGTTTATTTCAAGTGGTCTGTAACTATTTGTGCATTAAGGGAAAAAAAGCACCAAGGATAATAAATATTTTTTCACATCATAGGTAAAATCATAACACAATGATCTTAATTTTCCTTCAAAATCTAATCATTTGAAAAGAGCATTTATTTCAAATGCTTCATATTTAAGCTTTCTTAGTGAGATCAACTGATACACCGGAGATAAGAATGGAAATGGTAAAAACAGGTGCTATACATAATATCTACTAACTACAGAATTCAGATATTCTTCTCACGTTGACGATTTCCATTTTTGAACTGAGTTCCTTAGATGTAAAAAGAATTCTGAAAGTAAGCATAACATTTATGAACTTGTCAACCATATCTCTTAAAAGGAAACTCTAAAGATGTCTTTCTTGCCAATATATGAAGCAAAATTTTCCTGATGAGCAAAAGCACCTTATGGTAAGGAAATATATAAAGAAAATATTTTCTAAAAATTAATATACAAATTTGTGTGCATAAAAGTATAGTTATCCCAGCTGTATATGTAATAATATTAAATAATGCACAATAAAAAAATTCGAAGCACTGATTGAAAAAATAACTCATATGCTAACACTCCAGTTATTAAATATTGCAGTATATGTAACTGTAACAATTGGGAGAAAAAAACGCTTTCTAATCTAAATGGTCAATGAAATCTCTTTGGAAATATACCTATTACAAGTTCCCAATATGTAATCCTGGCCATCAAATTTCAATCCAAGCTATAGTTTTTCACAGCCAACATGCAATCCCATGAAAATGAAAGTGTGTACAGAGGCTACCTCACAGATTCTTCAGTAAATAGCATCACTGGTGTGACAGTGGTACAGGCCAGCTGAGCTTTATGTTCCTTTTCTTTACCACAGGCACATGGTAAACACCACGTTAAGAATGACAGATCTTCATCACCATAAGTTTTGCCATTTATAAAATGCTAAATAAACATTGTTTTCAACATTTCCAGATCATGACGAAAGTTCTGTACCTACATATATACAAAGCATTCTCTAGATTTAACCTATTTTTTAATGAAGACAGAGATGTATAAAGAGAAACCATAAATTACTTGCTTTGACAGTTTTCAGTGAACGTTTATTACACGTCTTTTTCTACTGAACACATGATTTTTATAAGTATAAGGAGTTCCAGCTTCTGCTAAAAAGATTTCATTTCTTCTTCCCAGTGCTTTTTTTGTGTTCATGCATTTCTGTTTTGCTAGTAATACTCTTTCTCCGAGATGAGGTATTAGGAACAACTGCACTAGAAGGTCCACTGGTGGCTGTACAAAAAAATAAAAACTATTGCTTAGATTTTCACAAGCAATCCAAGTTCAAGTAATACTGCTAAATAACAAAATAAGTCATCTTGTGTTAGAATTGTGATGTAAATGAAACATTGTAAACATGTAATATAGCATTTTTAACTTTTTACTTTTTAGAATTTGACACCAATACAGAAAAGTAATGCCAACGGGCTGTGTTCACAAATTTCTCTTTTCACTTTACATTCTTCTTAGGAGACTAATTTTTTTCATCATTTTTAACTACCATCTATTATGCTAATGACTTCAAATTTATACTTCTGGCCCAGGCCTTTTCCCTCACCTCAAGATCTGTATATTGTGTATATCCTACTAGAAATCTCTACATAGATATCTCACAGGAAACACAAACTTAACAGGTTTAAAACTGAACTCATCATTTTCCCTATAAACACCTATTTTCTCCTATCATTCCTATCTCACCATTCTCTAAAAAGCTAAAATGTTAGGCAACTAGAAACGTTCTTGACTTAGGACTCATCCTTCAACATCCAAACCAACATCAAGCCCTAATGAGTTATCAAAAAGTTATTCTAAACCGAGTTACATTCTGGTATGGAAGGGTAACCTACAGTCAGATCAACTGTCCTGCAGGTAACAAGTATAAACTCTAGATAAAATAGGAAAAACAACTACCCAAAGACACTGAAGAGCGAATAAAAGCAGGCATATACCGGACAAGAATCAATACTTGGAAGAAGGAAACAACATGGGATGAGTCCTCCTTGCCCTCTCTACCCCTGCCCTTTTTTAAAGCTTTTGGCCTAAGGACAGGATCCAGTCTGCATCATGTGGAATAGCTAAAACTCCAACATAAAACTCAGTCTTACTAGCATGAAGAACCAGAAGACAAGTACTAGGGCAGTTATAGTTTCTGGAAAGTCAAGAGAGAAATCCCAAAAAGGAGAGCCCTCAGTTCTTTGTATAAACCCTGATCCAAGTTATGGAGTGAGCAGAGTGAGCTCCAAGAAGTCTAGATAAGGCTAAAAGAAGTGAAGTGAAATTTGAGCTGCCAACCACTTCAAGGGACACAGTTTTGCAAACTGAGCTCAGCCAAGGTTAACTCTTTGCTTTAAAAAAACCAAAGCAACCCAATACTCTTTGGAGGAATATAACAGAATCTAGAGTTTCTACAACATATCATTGACAATGTCTAAAGCACAATAAAAAATTACTCAAAATATGAAAAAGTAGGAAAACATCTTTCTTCTTGAGAGTGGGTAAATTGACAGACTAATCCTGAAATCAGCCAGATTAACAGGGACAAGAATTTTAAAGCAACTATTTTAACTATACTCAAGAACAAAGGAAAATATGCTTATAATGAATAAAAACATAGGAAATCTCCAAAGAAAAAAAATAATCAACAATACTGTCTAAAATTAACGAATAAATATCTGAAATAAAAATTCACTGAATGGGTTTAACAGCAGAATGGAGACGGCAGGTAAAAGTGAACATCAACCAGGATTATTACCTAAAAAAAAATCCTAAGCATGCCATAGTCCAACAGCTGAGAACCAAAGAGAAAGGGAAAACATTGAAAGCAGGCAGAGTAAAATAACCCATTAACCACCACAGACATGGGAACAATTCAGATTAACAAAGACTTCTCATCAGAAACAATGGGAACCAGAAGACAGTGGAACAACATCTTTAAAATACTGAAAGAAAAAACTTTCTTCCCAGAACTTTTCCAGCAAAACTACCTTTCAAGAATGAAAGTGAAATAAAGATGTTTCAAACAATAACAGACCTGCAGTATAAGAAATGCTAAAATATTCAGGTTGAAAGCAAATGAAATTAGATGGAAACAAACACTTAGAAGAAGGAATGAAAAGCATCAAAAATGGCAAATATGTGGATAAATAAAAGACTTTTTTCTCCTCTTAATTTCTTTAAAATACATATGACTGTCTAAAGCAAACACGATAACATTGTATATCGCTCTTACAATATATGTAGAAGTGACATATATGGGTAACTTTGTGTAAAGGATGGGAGGAGGGGAAGGTAAATGAACCTATACAGTTGCAAGGCTTCTACATTTCACTCTAAGTGGTATAAAATTAATTCTAAGTAGACCACGGGAAGTTAGAGATGTATATTTACAGTTACATTAAAAAGATAATACATCATGATCAAGTGGGTTTCATTCCAGGGATGCAGGGATGGTTCAACATCCTCAAATCTGTAGCTGCATACACTGATTATTTAGAAATGTACAAGGTTTAAATCTCTTTAAGATACTGTGTCTGATTTATAAGGCCTGGTAATCTGACAAAGCTATAATCAGGTATAACAGATCAAATCAGTGGTATAGAGTGTCATCAGAGCTCTTGTTTTGAAAATCATATAAATACATCATCAGTGGAGGGGGTTCGGCTATAGTATAATAACAATAGCAGCAAACATTTAGTGAGTGTTTACCATGTGTGCCAAGTACTTCATATGTTACTGCATTCACTTCTGACAACTTAAAAAACGGGTACTATTTCTCTGATTTTATGACTATGAAACCAAGGATCAGAGAGGTTAAGTAACGTGCCCACGGTCATATAGCTAATAAGTAGCAGAGCTGAGATTTTAATCTACACCCCTCTGACTCCCAAGCACAAACTCTTAACCAAAAGAATATTTGAGAGGACTAAAAGGAGGAAAAGAATGAAGACATCTGCACTGAGGAGACAGTCAAAGCCTTGCAGCGATATGGAATTGAAGTTATATGGAAGAAAAAAGGCATAGGGTAAGAAAAAAATGAAGAGTTGATGGTCCCTGTCTGGGCTAAGAAAGTAGAAAGAAGAAGAACCATCAAACAAAAAGATAGACAAATCAGATAAATGGAATGAACACCAATACAGAGTAATATCTTGGAGGTCAAGATAAGAGAACATTTCAGGAAGGATCAATGACACAACCAATTATGCCAAGAACTTAAAACAGAAAAAAGCTAATAAAAGATCGTTGAATTTGGTAGTCATACCTTCAGACTGAGAATGGAGATACTAAAATACTGTAAAGAAAGAAAAAAAATCTTCATATATAAAGATGCCTAAGCTCAACAGAAAAACAAAAGAAGACAGTCCATAAATTAGTTTGGAAAAAAGTGTAAATATGAAACATATTTTATTAACAGATGCAGGGGGAGACAATCAATAGAGGAAAAATACAAACATATCAAAAGGCTACAATGATAGATTTTTAACCCCTAGGATCATTACACTCTAGGAGGATCATTACACCTCCTAGAGTGCAATGATCCTACTTAAAAACAGATTTTACACTTAAAAAGCAAGCTATTAATATCTGTATCTAATTGATATACAGAATATACAAATTCCCATACACTTCTAACCTGGTTTGCTGCTTGCTTTAGTACTCTTTAAGGTAGCTGGTGGTGTTGGGAGGATCTTTGCAGGTGTATATGTATTTAAAGATACTTTTCGTCTCATTACTGGACTGGAACGTGAAGTTGTAGAGGCTGAAAAAAAAATAAACAAACATAATAATTCAGCAATTTCCTGCCAATTCTATCTTTACATTTTAGAAGATTTCTTTTGACATATTTAGTGGCCCTATGAATACACATAATAACAGGAGAAGACAGACTAGGTTTGTAGAGTAAACTCAGCAAAACCATCTTTGCTATAAAAAGTTCTCTAATGCTCTTGACCAAATAAATGTTCTGTTTATATTGAAACAATTAGCATTTAACAGTATTCACCAAAGGAATACCAACAGGAATAGAGCAATAGACTTAATTTTATTCTGTCCTGATAGAAACTCAGATTCTTAAAGGATGGCAGAGAACTGACGGCATAGTTTTATTGCTAGTAACAGAAGACAAAGAATCCCAAATTGTTTCTCTCAAAAATACCAAGTAGCGATTCAAGGACAGTTCATCTGTAAACACAATGGTCTACTAAACTATCATATTTAAGAATAAACTAACCAGATTACAAGTAAGTAGGTAAATCAGATTGTCTCCCTGTCTTCCTATATTACCCAGCTGAGATTCATTTTCATGCAAGGGAATTTTAAAGACATTTTTTTCTCTTTCTGATCAAAGTGGGGAGACTGAGAGGTGTGAAAAGGAAAAGTAGGGATAATCTTAAGTATGGAATCCTCTGGGGAACGATAGGCCAGAGTAGGGGAGCTATTGGCATGAGTTTCTGGATCCTTCAACAAAGAGAGGTGGGGAGATAACAAAAACAGATTTGCCTATTTTTGCAATTTTGGAAGAGGACTTGAGAGCAATAAAACAGTGTGTCTCTGAAAAACCATTATGTGGGACAATTATGGCAAATGTGCCTTAGGTGGTTGATATCTACACTATAGGAACATAAATTCCACTGGCAGAAGCTCAAAGTAGTCACTAATGAAATAATCTAAAAGTGACGAAAAAGTCCCTAAAACATCATATGAAGCACTAACTTCACCATTACTCAGCTCTTTCCTGCTTGCATTTTTTTATCCTATGCTGTTAACTTCTACCTCTAACTTACCCAATTAGTATTTTCACATCTTTTCCCCGAATCTGATCTTGTCAGTGCCCCACTGTAAGCCATCTACTAGTTACCACATATTGATTAATTTTGTCCTAGGTGAGGAAAAAAACTTTCTGAATGACAGAAGATTAACAATGTCTTCTCCCTTATTATAAACACCACAAAATCAATATAGTTCTATATTATGATGCTACTTCCTTGACAATTCAAGAAATTAAGTATAAATAATGTAAATATACTGAGATTACTAAATATTAATTCTGCAGTTACACTATAAAATACAGGATTCAGATACTTCCATCATAATTGGCACCATATTTTCTTTAATATTCAAAAAGAACGAAAAAACGATACACTTTAGAAGATCTGCTAACTAACACTAACTAGTTGATTTCCTCAATAGTGTCTTTCTAATATTTTTCTTGAAACCGTAAACTTTTCTCAAGTGAAATCTTAAACAAAATGGATCAAAGCAGACACTCCAGTTGAAGCAGCCATGGAAGACACAAGATTTAACCATTCAGCATCCTTCTCTTCCTCATGGAACTTCCAAAAGCTCTTGGGAATAAAGACCAACAAACTGAATTAACTCCAAGGTTTATCCAATTCTGTGAATTGCATTAACGACATTTACTTTCTCATTTAGTTTCCTTAGTAAGTAATGACATGAAATTTTAAGACAGCTAGAGGGATTGGGGTACAACTTGCATCCACAATACAGAGAAGAGCTAATCAGAACTGGAGAAAGAATTTAACATCCTCAATTAATGTAACTCAATAATACACTCTGGTGAATTGAATTCACTAACCACAGAAATGAAGCCTTCATAAAATAACAGCACCACAGAAAACCCCTTGGAAGATTATCTTTTCATAAATATCCCACCAAAATTCTCTTTCCAAAACAAATAGACATCAGTACTGCTGCTATTACCTTTAAGTCATTCACTGAAAATCTTCTAAATTCTAAATAGCATTGTTATCTACCCTAAGTTCTTATTTACTAATTAGAATCTTTCTTTAATCTCTGTTTTAAGATTACAAATCTCTGCTCCAAGGAAGCAGTGAAACATCAAGTATAAAAAGGAGTAAAAGGGTGAATGAGAATTTATTCAGGTTCTCTACTGCATTCTGGGGAGCAGGACTATCCATTCTATCAGCTAATAGAGAATAAAAGGAGATGAACATCCTTCATTTTCCTGACTTGGACTTGAAAGCTTGGAGAAGTTATTTCATCTGGAGTGTTATCAATTCTCAGAATCAGGCACATTCATAAGCAAATTCTGAAATTCAAACTTATTTCCCAAAACCATTCCTAAAGTGAAATATTTTAAAAGAGTCACACCAAGATACCTATCACCATTGATGATTGAAAGCAGAAGACAATGTGAATAGAACTCTCTAGAATAATACAGTGTGGTAGCCCAAGAAATGGAAGAGAATAACAAGACATGAAAGTGGCTTTCATTCCAAGACCTCCAATTTTAATCTTAGGAGAAATACATTTACAGCATTCTCCTTACAAAAACGAGAATGGTACAGAGAAAGTCTGTAGCTTTCCTAAGAGATGACTAGGACTAGCAAGACTCTTAACTCTAAGAAGAACACTCTCTCCCAAAACTAACGTTTCCTAAACTGGAAATTCTAACATGCCAAAAGATCCTATAGAGCTGAAAATGACAACAGCCAGCTGACTGCTCACATCTAAAAGGGGAGCCTTGAACAATTCTCAAGACAATGGCCCTAGAATAGAGCTACAAGATGCATAAAAGTGTTACCCAAAAAAGTATTTTCTCAAAAAATAAACTCTGGAAAATCTGGGAATACAGGTTTCCTTACAGAAGAACCTTAGCTGTTTATATACTAATGTGACAATATCTCTCCAAAGGGAGGTGGGATAGGATACACACTTTCCAAAACATACTTAGCCATGAACCCCTTTTCTTCACACACACAAATTAACCTCTTCAGAATATTTTCTGAAGAATACCATTTGAAAAACATTGTCCTAATTTGCTCTCTTTAGCCAAGAGCTCTTTCTGAATCAATATGACTTACTTACCAAAAGTAGTGAGGGGATGGGCAGGTGTGCATGTGTAGGTTAATGCAGACTGATATTTTGTAATTTTTAAAAAGTTTACTATAAAATCACATACAGTAGGAACGTGAAAAAAGACTGTGACTCTCTATTATGTTGCTGACTTCTATTGCTGGGTCTTAGATTTTTTGTTTTTCTTTTCGTAAGAAAAAAGTTTTCTGGGAGTCAAGAAAAGTGGTGCATTGCATATTCCACCAAAGAATTACAAATAATATTCTTTTTCACCCCTTTCTCTCCTAAAACTCTATTCACTACCACTACTTGAGTTTATATTTTTGTAATTCTTTTTATATTCAGATAATGTCTACTGCCCCCAAATCAAATAATAATTTTTCCTACAAATTTCAGGAGTCTTCCGTGGAACTTCACTTGATGGAGAAGCAATGGAGGCAAGAAAGTCATCCACCTGCTTTAAAGACAGGGCATTGTGAAGAGTTTCTAGAGGACAAATAGATGGCACCATGGAATACAATTCAAAGCCTGGAAAAAAAACAAAAATGAGAAAAAAGTTGGATATTTAAAAATCATTATTTAGAAAGGAAGAAGACCATTACTTAGAACTGGACAGTTTAGGTCTTTTCAATCTATCACATGCAAACACACGAATCTCTGAAGTCATGACACCAGATGCTATGCAGTATGCGGTTGGAACAAGATGTGACAAAGATTTGATTTTAAACGTAATCACATAGTACAGCATGCACACAATTTCATTCTATATTTTGGTAAAATCTAAGAATAACACTTAAAGAAAACAACCTGGGGGAAAGACAGAAAAAATACAATTTTTCAGTTTTTACTTTTTAAAATCAGGTCTATTTGACAGGTGAATAAGGGGATACCAAGATGTGTCCCTGATGCCAGGATGCTAAAGGTAACTTCTTGTTGAAAAACAATTACGTAATTACGCATGAAGAGTGATTTTAAATACTTTTCCAGTCATACCAAGGCCAACCACACTCTCTAGTGCAATCCCATAACATTCATTCATTTATGCTGAAATTAAAATTCCAAAATGTATTTCACCTACCTTTATTGAATTAACACAGTAATTCTATTGGAAATTGCTAAGCTGAGTAAAGTCAGGCCAAGTAAAAAGCAAAATACAAAATACAAATATGTTTGCATTCAACAATGGCACAAAAATTTCATGAAACAAACCATGCTGATATGTAATACCATCAGTGAAACAAAAGCGCTTAAACACAGTTTTAAAAACAAATACAATATAGGTTCTTTGCTTTTTATAAAAATTGCCTGTTCATTTAAACTTTATTCAACTGAATGGCTTTTAAAATTGCTTCATATACAACCAAAATAACAAGTCTTTCTGCATCTACTTCCAAAAATTCAAACTAATTTTCCTCCAAAGGAAATACTTTTGATATGTAAATTAAGGTTGTATATGAAATCTAATATTATTAATTAAAAAGTAAAAATTAAACTCTCTTCTTCAATAGGCATCTGCTCATTTTTAATACTGACTGATATTTATTTAATTTTGGGAGGAAATATTGACCTAAGAACTGCCTGAGTCTTAGCTGGAATAGGGAAACTTGGTTAAAAGAGAATCTAATCTTCCTATGAAAAGAACCAAAGGATTTACAAAACCGGTATGTTTGATTTTCAGGTACAAACCACAGCATGACAGAACATTACATATATTTAAAAAGAAAAACAAAAGACAACTAGAACCATAATAGCAGCTAAAGCACCTACGTTAAGCACTAAAGAAATTAGGCTTGCACAAGTATTGCATTTTTTTAAAGTACCAGATTCATGCAAATAAGCGCAAACCCTTTCTTTGCATTACAATTACACTAAACTTAACAATATGGTTTTTTATCCTTTCCTCAGAATATTTACAAGTCTTTTGAAACAACTATTTTCTTGCATTTGCCTGTTAGATTTTACAACAGGCAAATGACAATATAATTGAGTTCCTCTGGACTATGTTTTTTTCCATTTATCTTTAGTAAACTTTTTCTTTAATGCACAATGAAAGGGTTAGCGCAGCAATTTAAAAAGCCACCCTGCTGTCATGTTTAGAAGCTATAAAAACATACCACTGGAGCCTAGAAATTCCACAGAGGAAACGGACCAGCACCTATAGAGGTGTAGGTGTTCTGCACAGAGGCCCAGAAAATAAGGTAAAGCACTGTCAGAAGATACTTGTTTCACCATGTTCCTTGAACTAAAGATGAAGGGAGGGTAAGTCCATGATATGTGTTAAGATGGAAACAACATGAAAGTTAGGGGAAATAAAAAGTGAAAGAAAGAGTCAAATGACAATTCATAGGACAGATAAGACAACATAATATATAAAAAAAGAAAAAAGAAATCTTGAAAACCCAAAAGAAGTATTTCTAGAGTTGAAAGGAATGCATTTTACATGCATTAAGTCACACAATGAGTGGAAAATCCACATTTTTTTTTAAAGCCTAAACCAAAGGAATATAAAATTAGTCTATTTTCTGTTAAATTTAACAAAAGCATTTTTGTTCTTTTGTTTTTTAGCTTCAGTAAACATAGATTTCTCCTACATAAAACTTGCAATACTGGCTATAAACACATAAGCATTCTGCACAAAAACTATAGTCAGTTTTAAACCTGCAATGTCTCTTCTGAGAATTGTGTGACTTCTGTTTTTCTTG
This sequence comes from Equus asinus, assembly GCF_041296235.1. Lineage (NCBI taxonomy): Eukaryota > Metazoa > Chordata > Mammalia > Perissodactyla > Equidae > Equus > Equus asinus. Next base: position 70,168,566 of record NC_091798.1, read on the forward strand.
TGACTTCAGTTTTTCTTCTAGAGGTTCTTATGCATATGGGTTCTTTAGAAGCTGCAGCTGTATCAAATAAGGATCTTTTTCTTCTTCAAAGAGTAGCATTTAAACAGCTACAATGAAGGGAAAGCACATTAAGCTTTACAGCTAAATTTTCTCTCGTGGAGGATGAGATCTTCTTACTCCACCTTCAAGAAGTATTATGAAGTGCACTGTCATTGAGCTGTGCTGTTAAAGGGTCCGGATCGGGGAGAATGACTATAAACTTGTGTCCAATCCTTTAGCTTCATAAATGTTTTTGAAAGACCCGACTTGAGTTTTTGAAAGACTTATTTGCAGTTAAAAAGAAAAAAAGTTCCAGGAATAAAAGTACCTTCAATCTGAATAAAAGCAAAAATTTGTATGTTTTCTTTTAAATTCTTTGATCTTATTATGTAAAAATGATCAGTAAATACTCCCTCTTGCCCCATAAGAACAAGCCATATGTAAAGAAGCTGTAATAATGCAACAATTCAGTTTATAAATAATGGCCACGAAACACTTTCCTGTTCAGCCTTGAAAATTCAATTTAATTGAATCAGCTTTCTAGATTTTTAACTTAGTCTTCTTCCCATCAGGAGTTCTCCAAATTTTAATAAAAGCAGTGGTACCAAAAGGAATTGGTCGCTTAACAGCAAACCATACTGCCACATGAGGACAAAGTGAATGCTGGGTGAAGTTTTCAGAGTGCTCCAGATCGAGTCGGGTTTTGCTTTAGACACAGAGCCAGGGATAAAAGAATGTTACACAGTGAAATCTGCACTCCCTGCTTCCCAAGAATTTTTCAAAGATACATCTTATTTTGCTATTTGACAAGTGTGGCTCTATAACTTTGTTAAACAGCTCAATAAAATAAACGTGATCAGAAAAGAAATCAGGCATGAAAAAACATTAAAATTATTAAGAATTAAGAAGAAAATAAAGAATATCAGTTGTTATATTTTTAAAATTTGTATAAACTGATCACTTGAGAAATTAGATGGAATTTTCAGCTGCTAATCTAGTATTAAAACTCATCATCATTGTGGTCATCTAAAAGTTTGATGAGTAGTATTAAATTACTGTGTAAATTACAGCTAAAAAAGGGAGCTGGACAGTATCAGTACTTTGGGTAAATAATACGGTGGAGTCGTATGCCAATTGAAATTAAGGACAGAGAAATGATGATACTGCATATCCCACATTTTGAAATTAAAAAAAATAAAAAAGGATGAAGCAGGGAGTATCTTTTAAAATAAAAGCAAAACGTACCATTGGTTGGGTGTCGAGCAAATGAGATAGAAAACCTTTTAACAGCAGAACCGCGTGTGGCGTCTGAGAAAGAGAAAAACAGGTACCTGAAATTCGTAACAGCTACCAAAAGAAGGACACTTAAAAAAAGAGGGAAAAACAAATATATAAGGAGGTTAGAATTAGGTGACATGCAGAAGGGACAATGAGAGAGGGTAATAAGCCAAATACTGGTTAGAAGAAGTAAAATGGCTTGATGATAGAGGCAGTGTTTAATGAAATATACAAAAAAAAGAAAAGCAGGATGAGCTGGCAATTCTAGTAAACCCATGTTTTACTGACTAAAGTAAATTTGTAGATACATGAGAAAAAGTTTTAAATAAAGCTAATTCTGAAAGGGCTAATAAATACACTTATTAACAAAAGGGATAAGCTTCCACGAGTCTCAAAAGACATTCTGAATATTAAAACTGAAGGTATATTAACAATGGTGAGAGCATCTCCTTCAACTAGTGATCCTAACATATTCTCATCCTAGAATTATTTTTATAAAAAATTGCCAATATGATATTTTCTTCTACTTATAAACATTCTATTCACATCATTTTATTTAGATCAATACCAGTAAGTAAAATAAGGGTTAACAATGAGCAAATGTTGAAAAGATCAAAGAAACATTTATTCTTTGTAATATAGCTTATCAACTATCTAAAAGAATACACATCATGCAGTTCTAAATTTCACATTTCAGAAAACTACTAACTGAACAAGTACCGTAAGTCTAACTACAATTAACTGTTTGATGAAACATGATTCCAAGCTGTGGATAGTAAAGCACTGATAGTCATTTAGGCAAACGGTGCTAGGATTCCACTTGTATCAGTCAGTGGCCTTAGGCTTGCCTTTGAGAAATACTGTATGTTCATGGGTGTGTGCATGGGTGTAGGTATGAATCTGTGTGTGCACGTGTGCACATACCATCTATGCAGCCAGAAGAGGTCAGCTTTTTACGATGAGTACGAGCATAATCCTGTAGGTTAGGTGCGCTTGAAGAACCCCCGAGCACCGAGGTGCTAAACAGGCCCGCACAGTGAGACCCTGATGGGAGTTAGAGAAAATACATACAACAACGGGTGTTCTTCCATTCACATTGGGAATTCATGCAGCATGCAATAACTTGGCTCTTACCACACATATTTGGCAGTGCCTTGAACAGGCTCACAATTTGCTTGTAACATCAATTTTAATACAACCACTACTACCATTTATCATATGCACAAATGGGGGTATTTAACACTGGACGAAACGTTGTCTTTGAAAAAATAACATGCCCATACAATAATTAGACATATACATATTAAAAGCATTAAAAACACTACCATAGAAATTAATTTAGGATGATAAAGGACTCTGTCAATCATTTTGCATGAGCAGACAGATGAGGTCATATAAAAAAACCTCTCCTAGCACAAATTAAGTCATATTAAATCAATATTTTTGAATGTATTTCTGTAAATGAAGAATCTTTTCTGATGCCCTTGAATTAAGAATTATCAATATATGTTATGAAATAAGGCAAATCTAAGCTTACTTATTTGTGAGAAGATCAGGTAAAAATAATTTCTTTTAGGTCATCCAGGCCTAAATCACTTTAAATTTCCAATACTTAAATGACTTAAGATCTTAAAGATCCCAGTGAAATACGTTATTTGAAAATACAACACAGCCAATATAAATTGATGCTTAATTTGTAGCAAAAGTCTTTACATCCAAGCAAAACTTTTACCACTGGGTAAGGATTAAATCAGCTTCCATGAAATACATTATGATACATGAAGGAAAGAGTAATATATATACACATATACATATTTCTGGCAAGATACTGCGGGAATATTAAAAGCTATCAACATAAGCTATATGTAATTAACTAAAGAAAGATCTTCAAGTATGTTGGCATCAATGGACAGTTCATATACTGAGTATAGAGATCATAATGCATACATAGCTGAAACATAATGAAATTTACTTATGCTTTTATTAAATCTATTTAGACAACTATTTACAGAAAATAATATGCCATTACCTCATATAGTTTATCAACAATGAGCTTAAAACCAAATATGTTTAGAAAGGTCTTTTTCAATGTTGCTTTGTTTGAATGTTAGCCAAGAGCTAATTATATTCTATAGGTCAACAAAGGGTAACAGTACCACTGTGCATTAGTTTTGCTTTGGTTCTCCTTAAGAGATGACAGAAAATTAATATACCCAAACAGGATGTGAAACACTACCACTTACAATGTTTTTTTAATCGGAAAAGTAGGAAGTTCTTTTTTGTATGCAATAGCATATTTTCATCTTTATCAATTGGGAAAAATGAAAATTTAAACATGCTGGGATTTTAATTTATAAAATATAAGATTAAAAGCTAGAATTGGCCATTGGACTAAGTAGTTTACATTATAGGCATTCAAAAGCATTATAAAACAAAATTAAATGTTATTTCTTGTTCATTTTATCAAAACTTTATTGTATATTTCCAGTTGTATAACTCAAAATGAACATTAAATAATAACTAAAGCATAGCATTTGGTCATGCTTTCACCACTGAAGAGTTTTACATGTGTGCAAATAGTGAGTTTAAGAAGATTTGGAATACAATTTCCTTTAGACCACATACCTACAGTAGGGTTCTGCTTCTGTTCCACAAGAGTTCTTGGTGTTCGCAGGTAATTAGCATTTTCAGATACAACCTGCACAAGGAAAGCAAAATAAATGAGGTAAAACAGTAAAATAACTTCAAAAGTCATTCTTCATTTGCAGCCTGTTCCAGACAGACAAAGGTTAATAAGCTGTATGATAATTATTAGTAGAAATACATAAAACATGAAAGATCATGCAAGATCCCCTTCTGAAGGGAGTCCATTTCATATGAGGTCCTTGCAATGAAGTGGTGAGAAGCAGGCATTCAGAATGAAATATCATGTATGAAACAAGACAGATGAAAAGAAACAATAGACTGATATAATTTCACTCCCTCTTAAAAGAAGCCAAATTCCCACTCTTATTAAACAGCTCCTGTATTTGAAGGGGGGAAAAAACAATCACAAACAAAAGAAAAGACAGACAGAGACTGTTGAGGTCACCATACAATTACTGATCCATGCACGGGCTTTATCAGAGTAACCTTTAAATATTCACAGCCTTAATGGATACCATAATCCCTTTTCCTATAATCAAATGCATTATATTTCCAAAAGGAAATTGCTGAAATTCTGGGAAAAGTCATGTGTAACAGCAGACCTTCCATTGTAAAAAAAACCAACCAACCAAACAAACAAAAAACATAGTATTTTAAGTTTCCAAATGTCATCACAGAAAGTCCTTCTGAAGCTATTTCATTCTGACCATATTTTTGTGGGCACACATACATTGCCCCCCCTTATCTTAGAGAGAGCATTAAAATATCATACAACTCAGAAACTATCATACTGTATGTATCCCTTAAATCAGACAGTTCCAGATAATGGAAAAGTGAGGGACAGAACGATCAGTATTCGATGTATCCTGCTAATTAACACAGAGCCACATCAATTTTGATATTTTAAAACACGTTCACATTCTCAGCAAATTCCAAATGGAATCTAATTTTTCAATTATGAGGGAAAAGATTATTAAATTTTCTTACCATCAAATTATGTAATTTTGTTTCTCAATGTTTTAAAGGACAACTAAGCCAAAGAAAGATTTCTGTCCTTTTTAAAAAATTTTATTAACAAGCTAAAGTTCCAGGAGTGTACAATTTATTAATTTTTAAATCCTGGATATTTAAAACCCTCCCAGTAAAAATGCTAAACACATGCAATGTAAGCGGTTTCCTTCCCTCAAATATTGTCAGATATCACAAGCATTTTTAAATGAACTCTAAATTTAAAAACAGAAGGATTTACTCTGATGTAAAATATAAGGGATTAGATGTCCTCAAAGACAGCTGTTTGTTGCTCTGAATGCGGGGAGGAAAAATGTTTAATGAAGTAAAGTTTAAAAACCTGTTGCCATGAGCCAAAAATACTGGATGTGAAAGCCAATGATTTGGGGGAGACAGGGGAAGAAGTGATTTGTTCCCCTGATCTGCGTCTTCGACGCCCAGTACCCACACCACTGGTATAATGCAGCCAGGTACCAGTACCCTCTGGGCTAGACACACTCAGGGGGCTCTCTTCCTGGAAGTGAGAAAAGGGGGCAAAAAAAAAAAAAAAAAAAAAAAAAGCAGAGCATGCAAAGTTAGATACAACAGAGCCAAATGATCAGAAAGAAAAAAAAATACAGTTTGTTTGCATTTGCTTATCAATTTTTTAAAAAAACTATTAAACAGTAATTTGGGAGCTAACTATTTCAATATTTGAGAAATTGATAGGAATGACATAAATCTAATTATATGTGCTATTATGAGAATTACCTTATTATCTTAAATATACAAAATATTTATACTGCTTAATAGTTGTCCCTTCTCTCTTAAAACCAGAAAGATTTTAACAATTTTCTATCGTAGCAATTTTTTAAATATGGAAAATATTTTGTTTAATTTTAGATATTCAAAAGGCTTTGTGTGATATTGAGTAAACTTTTCAATCCAAAGCACTAAAGAATCGTGCAAACAGTTGAAGAGATTTCAATGTATATAACAGAAAAGAAAATCTGTCTGCCAGACATAAAAAAAAAATTAGAGATCATAAGATGGATTCAAATTGCACTTGTTTACACTTCCAAGCTATCTACTTGTTTATCCCCTCCAAAGATTATTTATAGAGTTCAATAGGCAAAACATGCAGCAAACATTCTCATTTTCCATGTTTGCATGTTCAGGTTTCAGACAGTGAGGAGAGAGTAAAATCTACTTGCACAAAATGAAGAGAATAGTCTTTTTCTCTGTGTGTCTTTTGGAAGTACAAACTTCTGATATCCATGGAGATGGTGGACGCTGGAAAAAGTCTTCAAGGTTTTACTTGAATAATTTACCTTATGGAAGTAAAAGTTTAGCATGGCATAGAAATAATCTCTTGAAAGCAACTATTTAAGTATTTATGAGAAAAAAGTTTATAAATGTGTTCTGCGTTTTAAGAGTTAACAAAGGGCAGTGATTTTGTTGAAGATTTTACAAATACAGATGAGTTGCAAAATGAAGACTCAATACATTTGGCTCTATCAGTGTTATAGGCTTTTTGGAGAACAGAAGAAGGTTTAATGGTGAAATTCTGAACAATTTGATTAATTAATCACAGATTGCTTTGTTCAACGACATCAAAATCACTGCCCTCACACAAATGGTAGTTTAGGTTATATTAATATGTCATTTCCTGATTTTCTGAAATTAAAGATACCTGAACATAACCCCATGTTTCTCATTTTTAAATTAAGCTATAACAGAAGAAATAATCCCCAATTCTACAGGTGTTAATCATCCTCTTTTATAATTTAAAATATCTATCATGTTCACAGGAACACTAATTAGTATACAATTTCCATTATAAAATTACAACAATCTATTTTATTTATGGATGTTTCTATATATATAATTATCAAATTGGGGCACATATATATTTGGAATGTGAGAATCATTAGGCACTTATGTTTGTATAATTTGGGGCTATAGAAATGAGCATAATTCTTTGTTGTTTATACTCTTACTCACCAACTGCTGGATAATGTTATAACTAACTCTTAAGACTTGGCATATTTAATTATCAACAAAAAATATTTTTCTAGTATAAAAATTGATGGTTCTTTCTATCTTAAAGTTAAATTCTTTCTTTATACTTTTAACTCGAGCATTTAGAAAACATTTATAAGCACTGATCTCAATCAGTGCTGGGAGAATCATACTATAGAGAATATAAATAACCCAAAATAAAGGTATTTAAAGTATAAAAATGTACACAGATGTTAAAGATTTACTTAACAAGCTTCATTCCAACTATTCAACTTTCCTTTTAAACATCATTTTAGTAGTTATTTAAATGTTATTCTATTAGTGAACATAAGAATTAGCATGTAATTTAACTGTAGATCATAATACAAAGGTAAATTTTTCAACTATATCATCACATTTTTGAATTCCTATACTGACTTCTGCCATCAGGCTAACAACTTAGAATTTCATAGTGTGAGCTACAGTGCGACTGGAACCAGCTGTTGCTGAAGCACCTCCGGCGATTCTTCTCTACTTTAACCAAAAACTATTCCTGATCCATTAAATCAGACTTTCAAAAAAGTTCTTTATTAGAATAACCTAAAGCGACAAGACAAAAAAATTGGATCAATTCTTAGAAAGGCCTTATTTTACAATTTCTATTCCATTTTGTTATGAAAACTATACATAAAGCTCCAAATTCTAAAAACTAATCTCTATATTTTCTAACTACCTCTATATTTTTTAAAATTTGAAAAACAAAGTTGACAATTAAAAATCTGGTACGTTCCCAAACTCCTTTATTAAAGCTGTATTTTCTTTTCTGTTTTATTAAAATATAGTCAGTTTACTTTATGAAAAACATGCGCTCACATATACACATACTTCATTTGTAGCCATCTTCCTAGATCTTGGAAGTGGAGACTTCCTGTGTATATGAATTGGCTCTGATACCATAGGTTTGAACAATATCACAGCTCGATCAACCTCATCTTTTTTAGAAGTATGTGGTTCGTCATCATTATCAATTTTAAAAGATCTCCTGCCTTCATTCTGTGGGCAAAGAACACAACATATAAAATTCAGGTAAAATAACAATCTCTTCTGATGGACAAATTCAACCATCAATTGGTATAGTCACTTGAACTACATATCCAAGTTTGTTTATTCAAATGAATATTAACTGAATTCTTACAATAGCCCAGTATTATTCTGAATATTTTGGGACAGATGATAGAGTTCTCAACTTCAAGAAATACATATACTCTATGGAGAAATTAAACAATAAAATGACAATAAAAAGCCATTAAAAAAAAGTGCTTAATTAAATTTCATCAAATGCCCAAATAAATAAGCAATAATAATAAATGCCAGCAAGAAACAGTAGAGCTCAGTTTTGTTACACAGGAATGAACCCGAGCACAAAGTAAAACGGCATCTGAATTTATAAATTTTAGAGTGTTTAAATTCTATTCCAAATATTTCTAACAAACGTGATGACTGCATACGTAAATAACAATCATTTGACGACTCACTAAACATTTAATGAGTGTGTACCACATGCCAGGACACACATGAATAAGACACAATCCCAGACTGCAAGGATCTCACACTATGGTAGAGGAGATAGAAAACTTAAAAAAACTTATACCCTTCTATAATAGAATGGATAAACTGGGGCATAGTCATACAATAAAACACATATTTTAAAGCAGTAAGAATGGACAAACGAAAACTAAATAAAATTACATCAATGAATCTCCCACACATAACATTAGCCAAAAAGAAGCCAAGCAGAAGTACATAAAAACCCTCATCAAACTAAGAGGTATAGAAAATAAAGAGGAATTTCTTTAACCGGATAAGGGATATCTAAAAACTTGAAACAATCATCACAGTTAATAATAAATCATTGAAGGACAAGTGTGCCCACTATCACTAAATCTACTCAACATTTTACTGGACAGCTGTCGTTATTCAGGGATACGATCATAAACATAGAAAATCTAAATGACTATGGATAAATTATCAGAATGAATACAGCATGTAGTAAGATTACCAGTTATAAAATCTTTATACAAAAATGAGTTAAGATTCAATATCACAAAAACTAACAGAAAATGAAATTTAAATAAACCATTTACAACAGCATAAAAATACAAAGAATTTAGGAATTAATCTGACAAAGAAGTACAAGACATAAAAAAAATCTTAAATTTTATCAAAAAGATATAAAGAATAGCTAAATAAATTCAGAGATATATCAAGTCCTTGGACTAGAAGATTCAATACTGGAAAAGTGTTATTCTCTCAAAATTGATCTGCAGAGTTTATGTAAGCTCAATCAAAATCACAGAAAGTTTTCTTCGGAACATTACCTTTCGCTTTAGTTTGGTAATGAACAAGGATGCTTAGTGTCAACGCTTCTATTCAACACCATACTATCCAAATGGCCAAGATATATGAAAAGGTGCTAATCCTTACTCGTCATGAAGAAAATGTAAATTTAAACCACAATGATATCACTACATACCCCCGAAAATAGCTACATTAAAAACAATGATCACACCAAGTGCTGACAAGGACATGGCAGTATCTTTAGAAAAACTATTTGGAAAACTATCTGACTACATCTTTTAAACTTGAACATACACATACCCTATGACCTAGCAATTTTACTCCTAGATATTATTTCCAAAAGAAATGTGTACATATGTTCACCAAAAGACCTGTATAAGAATGCTCATAAAAGCATTCATCTTCATAGCTTGAATTGGAAACAAATCAAGTGATCATCAAAGTGGAATAGATCAACACATTGCACTACATTTATTTAATGAAATCCTACATGGCAACAAAAATGAAGAACAAATTGGATGAATACCACAAACATAATGAAAAAAAAGAAGTCAAACCTACCCCCACCAAAAAAAAAAAGCAAGCATTTTGTGATTCCATTTATATAAAGTTCAAAAATAGGCAAAATTAATCTATCATGCTAGAAATCATGATAGTAGGTAACTTTGGGGAGAAGACAGGGAGGTTGTGATAGGGAGGGGCACACGTAGGTCTTCTGGAATGATGATATTGCTCTGTCTATGACCTGGCTGGTTGTTTTACAATTGTGTTCATTTTGTGATATATCATTAAGCTATATATTTATGATTTAGGTACTTTTATCAATATGTATTATAACTTGGTAAAAAAGTTTTAAGTTGTGTACATATTTAATTTTGTAAGGTTATTATAATGACTAAAATGCAATAATGCATGCCAAGTGCTTAGTAGAGTGTTCAGCATGGACTAGTCCTCAAGGAAATCTACAACCAAAACCAAAACCAAAACTATAGTTATTCATTCTAAATAATGCTCTTAAAAATCCAAAGACTCTACATAGACAGTAAAATTCTAATATGCCTAAAATGTTGTCTACTCAAATCATATGTAAGATAAATTTAAACTATCTTGCTAATTAGTAGTTGAGATAAGAATTACAGTACATAATAGAAAATTCTTACAGAAACCTCATGAAAATCTAGAACTGTAGTAACCAAGTACTGAGAGTTTCACCTTAATTACCTCTCTTGAAGCTGGTCTATATCCATAGCCAGATGGTAAATTTTTGTCTTCTTCACATCCTTTGGCTCCTGGACTAAAGTGTAATTCAACATGAAATCGTTCCTCTGAGGAAAGATCCTAAAAAATATTGTAGAACATTTTTAAATCTAGAAACTTCAAGCTATTTATTTACCTCTGGTAACACATGCAAATTGAGAACTCCTTTACCTTGTTAGGATCCTCATAAAGCATGATGACAATCTGAGTCATGTAGTTGAGCTCATTGACAACATTCAAATAATCCATAGCTCGTTTCCACTGTTCATCCTTTGATTCCTGAACAAAAAGTGTAAGGTAAGCATTTCCTCATATTGCATTAAAGTCATTTTATTTTCATTATGGTATTTGTTTAATCCTGAGTGATACCACACAAATTAGATGAATACTTATATGCACAATCTGTCAAAATATCTCCACTATATTTGTGTCAATAAATTACTTAAGCTTAAGTAAATTATTTAAGAAATCTCTTACCAGTAGTATTAGAAACTGTAGTGGTAACTTTTTTTAAATAGCTTATAGAAAGCAAAAATAAAGTATCTCTTGGAATATGATACCCACTATTGAATTCTGAGGATGAGGGGCAGTTGTCAACCTTAAGTCCCAAAGTACCTATAGTATCATGCTTCATAAACAGAAGACTATCCTGTAGGAGTAGTGCTATTTTTCCCACCATCATATAGTCCATAAATGGAACACACGCCTATCTGTAAATATCCCTCATTACACTGCAGTGATATTTTCAAACACTCAGCAGGAAGAGACATATGTAGATTCTATTAATCTTACCATCTCCTTCACCACTCCTCCAACTTCATTTAAAGAATCATTGGTCTTTAAACATGTAATTATACTGCATCAGAACTGAAAGGGATCTTAGAGAACACGTACTACAATTCTAGGTAGAAAATTCTATCTGAAAAGGTAAAACTACTCAAGTACATGTAAAGTCTATAGTCAATAGTCAACAGGGTCTACTTAGACCTTATGTACATCACAGATAACCTTCCTTCATTTCGTATATGTCATAAGCATTACAAATATATAAGAGCATCCAAAATTTTTGTTATACAATAAGAATATACAATATTTTGGACTTGAGTATACAAAGTACCTTGTTTGAAAAAATAAAATTTGGTATGTAAAAGCCCAAACTTACAAGACCACATGCTGACTACTTACTTAAAAAAACAAAATTCAGCATATATTTCCTTTTTAAATTTAGACATTGTACATCCCTGAGGAAGCATTCTCCTTTTGAAGCTTTTGGAACAGTAAAGTTAAATCAATTATCATGTAATTTGTATAATTACATATATTCTTACCCTCATTTCAACAAATGGCTATTCATACCTCTAAACACTCCAATGCCAAGCCAGCTATTCCTACTCAAAGCAACACCCTAGAGTAAAAATTGCATCTGTGTGTTTGGTGTGTCTGCCTGTGTCTGTGTTTAGAGAAAGGATGCATGCAAAGATGTATAGTTACGCATCGCTTAACAGGGATACGTTCTGAGAAATGTGTCATTAGGTGATTTTGTCCCTGTGTGAACATCACAGAGTGTACTTACACAAACCTATATGGTATGGGCTATTACACAGCTAGGTTATATGGTGGTGCAGTGTGTGAATGTATAAGTTTTTTTCAAAATTGATAAGATAAAACATAAATTAGCATAGCATTGCATTTCACTAGATGTAAATTACTAAATGATGGGTTTAAATTAAATGCTAAAAATTTTCAATAGGTGAAAAGATCTATTAGACTTTGTGATACTACATTATTAATTAGAATGTCATCTAATATCTAATTCAGTGTTGTAGCTAGAGATTTTGCTAGGTCTGCTCTAATGAACAGATAAAATTAAATAATATATTGCAGTATTTTCTGGAACAATCAATTTACAAGAATCCATAAAAATCTTTTTTTTTATTAAGGCTCACTAAATATATTCCCTGAAATCTTGCTTATAATCTTATTTCCTTAATACCTTTTGAAGAAAACCTATTATGAATATAATACATTTATATTTATTTACCTAGTCCACACAGAAAAACGAAAAATTTCAACTTGGAAGAGACTGAACAAGACTTTAAGTATGTTAGTTACAGGGTCTTAATAAGGATAATAAGAGCTGGAATAATGAATTGTAGTTCAAATAAATTAATTTTCTTAAAATTACAAAAGAAGATATCATTTTGGTATAGACTTTAATTTTCACTTTAGCAAAAACACATATTTTCTTTTGTCCTGGAAGCACAGATTTGTTTTTTTGGAAGCACAGATTTTTAAAAGAATGGAGTTACTCAGCTTTCATTTTAGAAATGCAGTCGAATGCAATATATACTCAACAAGTTCTGGTTCTACTGCCACCACTCCAGTCCTAACCATATCATCTTTCTTCAGATCATTGCACAGTTTCCTAACTGGTTTCTCCTCATATCACTCCTGCCTAGCTATTGTCCACACAGCAACTAAAGCCACTCACTTCTCTGCTTAAAACCTTTCAATGACCTCCTAATCCTCTGAGGAGCCCCAAGGCACTGGCCCTCCAAACTCATCTGTTGCCACTTTATCCATCACTCACATTATGCTCCAACCAGAGGCCTCCTATTGGTTCGTATATCCTCCATGTTCTTTCCACCTTCTAAATAAGTGCAAGAAGGTCAAAGGGGACCATTTAAGAGATATAGCTCTCCTCCCTAAAAACAATTCCATCATTACTACTGGATATATAAACTTTTGCCTTGCTAAATAACTGTCATTTTTTTTCACTCACTAGTTCTTTTATTAAAGCTCCACTAATCCACATATGTATGCAAGGGATGTCACTTTGCTATTCCTTAATGGGACAGAGAAGAAATCAAAGCAAGAGGAAAGAACATATAAATTGGAAAATTTGATGGAAATAGACCACTGAAATAGTTTTATGGTAACTTTAATAATAGCTATTCATCAAGGCCCAATAATAAGACTGTTTAGAATAAAAACACATAGACCAAATCCGTTATACATTTTACTTTCCTTTATTTAAAAAGTATATAACAAAGCTGAACTAATTTTCTTTTTCTTTTCTTTTTTTTTTTTAAAAGATTGGCACCGGGGCTAACAACTGTTGCCAATCTTTTTTTTTTTTTTCTGCTTTATCTCCCCAAACCCCTCCTGTACATAGTTTGTATATCTTAGTTGCAGCCCCTTCTAGCTGTGGGACGTGGGACGCTGCCTCAACGTGGCCTGACGAGCGGTGCCATGTCCGTGCCCAGGATCCGAACCATGGGCCGCCGCAGCGAAGCGCGTGAACTTAACCACTCGGCCAGCGAGCCGGCCCCTAATTTTCCTATAAAGATCACTTTTTTTTTTTTTTGAGGAAGATTAGCCCTGAGCTAACTACTGCCAATCTCCTCTTTTTTGCTGAGGAACACTGGCCCTGAGGTAACATCCATGCCCATCTTCCTCTACTTTATATGTAGGACGCCTATCACAGAATGGCTTTTGCCAAGTGGTGCCATGTCTGCACCTGGGATCCGAACCGGCAAACCCTGGGCCGCCGAGAAGCTGAATGTGTGAACTTAACTGCTGCGCCACTGGGCTGGCCCCTGAAGATCATTTTTTATAGATGTACAAGAACCCCAGCCGAGGTCCCAGCTTACAGCCCGTATCAAATACCAGACATGAGAGGAAAGCATTTATGATTCAAGCCCCAGTCACTACTGGACTGCAACCTCATGAGAGACTCAAAACAAAACTCCCTAAGTGATCAGTCAAGCCTTTAAACTGAGAAATAAAAATAAAATGACTATGTTTTGCTTTACACCAATAAGCTTTAGTGTAAGATTCATTACATAACACTAGATAAGAGGCACAATGTCAACCAAACACCAAGTCCTGTCAATTTTAACCCCCAAATAACTCAAATTCATCAGATTCTCTTTATCTCACTGCCATCAGCCTATAACATCACCTAAAATATTTTATATTATCACTTGCTTAAATGAATCTTCTCCAAAGGGAAGAGAACATGTCTTTATCCCCAACATCTACCATAGAGCTTGGTATATAGTAGACCCTTGATAAATGATGAATTATTAAAGTTGCCCAATAAAAACTGGTGTTTGTGATTTGGTTACAAATTCAAGGAAACATATTTGTTAAGTAGACTGGAATAATTTATTCTACTTACATTGCATAAGGCACCATAGCGAAGAATAGATAGTAAAGAATGTACATGACTTTCGCTGGTGAAATATAATCTGGTACGGACATGACGCTCAGGAGACAGAACACCTCTGGAATACCTAAAGTTAGAAGCAGACAGTGTTAAAATATAACCATACAGTCAAAACTTAAGTTTGAAATTATTTTGTAAAATGGAATTTAATCTTACTAGAAATTAAAAAAACATAAGTAAACCTATCACTCTTCCAACCACAATTGAGGAGTTATCTTAGTAGATATTCCTCTAACATGAAGATAACTGGAACTAACTGGGACCTCTGAGATTAGTCAAAGAAGAGCTAACATTAGTCAAGTTCACTGTAAAGAGGTCATTCTAACCACTCTATTAGCAATGACAGAAGCTCACAGACATTTATGCTGCTGAATGGAGTACACACTGATGCCCATGTGAATGATGACACATATCCCCTTTCCTTGTTCACCTCAGTTTTTCCCCCAATTTGGAGCAAAAAAGGAACCTTGGATGAAAGTTAACTCTTAGGAATACCTAGGTAATCCTTATTTCCACAGTGTGCCAAATGACACACTCCTGCTTTCTTCATAGAAATGTTAAAAACTAATTTAGATTTGAAGTATGTAAAAATAGATGCCTATAGTTTAAATACCAGTACAGTCTCTTACACAGGATGGAGTTTATTTACAGTGTCATCATCTTGTGTCCTCTGAAGGTCTGAGCGAATTTTTCTAACTAGAGGAGTACAGTAGCCTTTGGCAATCTCCAGTTTTTCAGCTTTAGTTATACCATATTCCTGAGCAGAAAATACATGATATTAGAAAAAGAGTATAACCACAAAGAGCTCTAACAAATGTACTGCTAAGTTAAAGAATTCTAGTGAGAGACAAATACTTTTATTAAGCCTTTTTTGAACATTATACAACATCTAGTTTACATTTCTGCAACTGCAAGTATACTACTCCCAAAACTATTAAGTATAATTGGAAAGATTTTTTGGTGGAACTTTGAGTTTCTTGGAAAAAGCAAGTAATTTCTGAGGAGGGGAGGAGGAATGGATGAAGCAATCTTTATGGACAGTAGTTCAACTCAATTGGAAGGTTTACATGTAACAATCCTAAAAGAAAGATGGATTAAGGACACAAACACTGACGCACAAAACAGTCAATAAACATACGGTAAGAAATATAAATTGAAAGCATGAGATTTTCTCTATCCAAATGTCAAAGAATAATAAGGCTAACACATTACTTAAAAGCCTTTAGCCAGTACTTTTAAAGCTTTAACTAGTGGTGAGCAAAAAATAGCATGAAATTATCAAATTTAATGGTCTATAATCATTACCAGTTAATTAAATTTATAAGGAATTACAGTCTGAAGTGTCAAGAAAACATAGTATTATAATAATAATAAAAATTACAGTTCAGAGGGGTAGATTAGAAAATGACCTGATATTTAAAGAGAAAAATCTGTGGTGTATGTAGAAGGGAAGGGAGGGGAATGAGGAAGAGAGCAGAAGGTAGGGTCGAAGGATAGAGAGGGAAAGAAGGGAGAGTCAAGAGAAAGAGGGAAGAAATAGGCCTACCCTTTCTCTCCAAGTTCATTCTGGGATATCTGAATTTAAAGGCTACTTCCTGCTATCAGTTACTTCCCAGATGGCAAAGTCAGTACAGATAAGAGATCTCAAAACCGCCTATTAAAGAAAAGCTGACAGATTACAGAATGAAGACCTATGAAAATGGAACTTCTTGGGGTCAATTACCTTAAACTAATGTTTGGATGGTTCAATAATCTCACCAGCAGAAATGAATGTGAATTGGGAGTGCAAAAGGGATATATATGTAACTGTCTATGTGTAAATAAAAGGAAAATGTTGAAATTAAAAATCATCAGGGGATTATAAATCATTATGACCTCAATAAAATTATTTTTAAAAAAATCATCTGGGGAAATTTGTTGTTATTAGCAAGGTGTGAGGAAACAGGTACTCTCATACACTGTTCGTCTGGAAGAAAATTGGTAAAAGATTTCTGTAGCTACAGCAATAGTCTTGAGTGCATGTAAAGACATGTATAAAGACAGTGAAAGAAATTAAAAGAATCCAGATTTCTAAATAGGAGAAATTAGTTAAATAAATTATTATTACATCACACCATTCGGCCATTAGGAATAATGATACTTATTAGCTTTACTGATATGCAAAGAAGTTCTTGATGCTAAGTGAAGGAAAAAAAAAAATCAAGCTGTAAAACAGTATGCTTTTCCTGGTTCCATTTTTGCAAAGAATACATTTGTTATATATACGAAATTATGAGAAAAATTATATCTGCATGAATTTAAGGGAAAAGGCCTTTAAGAATTTTCCAAAACACTGAAATATTTTTCTCTAGCTGGTAATGTCAGTGATTTTTTTTTGCTATATACATTTTCTCATTTTACAACAAAGATATATTACTTTTGTGATAAAGAAATCTTTCTCTTCAACACAGTGACATATTTTGTCCATCTGCCACCACCAACTAGGACAAACAATTAATTGTTAGATATCCAAGTTCTGATACGTAATTACAATATTTCTGCCATAAACAGAACTGATTAACATACCAGATGAAGCTATTTGAAAGCTTATTATGTGGTGATATTTAACAAGCATCTCATTGGACTTTATATGGCAAATGCTATTATAAAGAATTCTCTGCATTTCACAGCCTACAAATTACAAAGAAAATGGTCTTCAAACTTCAATAAATGTGTGCCATCTCAATTAAGAGAATCTTAATACCAAATTTAGTCTTAGTTCTTATCTACCACAATACCATTGTCCACCATACTATTGTGACTATTTTAAAGTATCATTTTTAAACCAAGGCCTCTATTTTTTGAGAAATGAGACTACTTAAAAAGTGAAGAGTTGACTCTATCGCAGCAAAAATACCTCTCATAATTAAAATCAGTTTGTTAAAATAACTAAAAAGTAATAAATCATGTTTGTCATAGTTAAGCTTAGATATGATTAGAATTACATAATTCGCATAGTATATATATGAGAATTAATCAATTAAGAGTGGAAAAGGAGTTTTTAGAGGCACAGCAATACTGTGAAGTACACCAGAACACATATACATTTTTCTTGCATGGATAGTGGTACTCTTTTAATCTAAATTAGTATATTTTAAACAAGTCAAAACTTTACAATATTTGACTGAGTCATCAAGTCTCTAAGCTTGCAATAGTCTTTATTTAGAACTAAGTGCAAAATTTTCATTTTTTCCATTACAAACTATAGTCTCATTACAATTACTGTAAATATGTTTATAATTTTTAGTTACTTGTTCAGTGATTGAAAATGCCTACATTTTGTCCATGGTTTTGGATTTATGAAGGGTAAAGTAACAAAGCAAAATAACACTTACTGAACTGAATTAAACACTCCATTAAAAAAAGAACAAACCCCAAGTTTTTGCCAGAATAAGGAATATCAAACCAAAAAGTTATAGAGGTAAATCCCAAGTTGTCCTCTCAATTTATAACCTCAGAACTCTAGGAAAGCACATAAAAAGATCTCTGCTTTTAAAGTTATAAATTTACCAAAATTTAACTATGAATTTACCAAAAATAAGACACTGATTCTTGGAAGCTTGGCATAATGTTGTCTGAAGAGTCCCGAGATTTCAAAGATAAATAATTTATCCAAGAAAAATAATTTTGGAGATGTCTTCAAATAAGTTCTCAGACTTATTTGTGAAAATCTAACCTAATTGCATCAAAAGACAATTACTGTAACAGAGACTGAGAAGAGTTGAGCATGACGAATTACTTTAAAAGACACAAATAATGTCTCAAATCTTCCCTAACCATTCTTACCTTTGGTGTGTCTTCTAATTATAATACTTTAAAAATTCATTATAAATATTTAGCTTACAAAGAAATGGTAAGAAATTTCCTTAGCTACATAAGCAATACACCTGAAATATACACAAAGTAAGTAGAAAACCCCATTGACAACTGAGTATTCTTTTGAGCCCAACTTTTAGAAACCAACTTTCCAATCTCATTTCTAGAACAGTTAGCATACGTAACTAAGAAGGAAGAGGTAAGAGATTAAATAAGCCATGCAACAACAGACGTGATTATACTAACAAATCATTTGTGTATTTATTTAGCCACTGAGTAGGTCATACATTTAGATAGACTGACAGCCTACCTTGAAAAATGCACATAGCCATCATAAAAATTTAAGAGGGTCTTATGTTTACAACTTACCTGCTAAAAAGTATACTTTTAAATAATCTTCACTGTAAGAATAGTACAACAGGATGCACTGAGCCTGGACTAACGTCAAAGCAATCCAAAACAATGAAAAAGATCAGGGTCTTATTTATGCTTCCAATGCAAACTAATTATATGTTTACCGGAATTAACAGCAACCATTCTCAGAATCGTTAATAAGAAAAATCTGAATGAATCTTCTATCTTGAATTTCATAACAAAGATGGATGCTGATTCAGTAACTTTACTGAATGAGTTATAATCAAATAAGTGTCAACTCAATGATGTAGCTAAACTTGAGTTCTGCACAATTTAGTGTGTTCACTTTGATGGTAATCTTAAAATATCTTATCTGTTATAAAAAGAAAACCTTTTATTGTGTGAAACAAAATTTGTTTTTTGCAGAATAAAACTTCTCCTCCATTTAGAAAGCAAAAGAAGTTGTCAGAGAATAAGTCCTTGTTTTCTAAGTAAGTGTACAGTGAGGCCCAAAGACATAGTCTTGAAGTCTGAGATATTTTTATCCTGTCTTTTAAAAACAATTCCTGTTTGCAAATCACTGGTTCACATAATATACCTAAAATTGTCTATATTATATATCTGACCAAACAAATAAGTAGTTGCTCTTTTATGCTGTAAGAATAAGCTTATCTTTAACATGTATACAAATAACTATAAGAAAGTTGTGTACTGTTCAAATTCCCAGTTTTCCAGTCTGTAGTTTTTCCTGGACTTTCTGTGAATATTAGAAAAGGGACATTGATATTATTTTAACCATTTTTACATATGAATATTTTTAAGTGAGGTTACTTTTGTTCATAATCTTTATACTTTTCAAGTATTTCATTCTTTCCTGCTTTTCAACTTTGGTTCACAGTTGGAATGTCTGATATACTCCAAGATCCCCTTTACAATATCCAAATAATCTTTTAGTAATTGAGTTGAAAAATGGCCCCAAAAGGGCATCTGGAACTATTTTCTTCTAACATATCCCTTATCTCAACTTGTCTTGTCACTTGCCTCTTTATTATCAATCTGATTCTCTGCCTAATTGCATTTCAGTTATTTGAATTCTGGTTTCACCCTTTATTTTTATTCTTCTATAATGAAAATACCCAGGACGCACCCCCCCCCCCCAAATAACCACTTACATCTTGACCTCTAAATATTATTTTCAAAATATGTTCACATAAAGGGAAAAAACTTGCAAAATTTACACAGGGCCACAACTACCTTTTCCTCCCTCTCTGCACACATTTCCATAGCATAGAGCCGGTAGGTGCACAACAGGTGCCCAATAAATACTTAATTGATTTATTCCATCCTGTTTTCAGTTGTTTTGATTGTTACTATATTGTTCTTTAGGAGTATCAATTCTTAAATTTTAAAAAGCCACTACAATCAAATGATTAAGAAATCAAATAATGATTTAATATAACAAAAAGTTTAAAATGTAAATTCAGAATTACTTACTTTCCTTTTTAAAGTTACGGGTTTTTTAGGGACATGAAAACCAACTATCTTTTATCCACCAACAGACATTTTAAAAGCATCCATACAGCACTTTAAGAAAATTGATTCCTAGAAATCACTTACCTGAGGGATAACAATATCTGCTAAAGCTTTCGAAAGTCTATATAATTCCATTGTGTTTTCTAATTTCAAGGAACCATTATGCTGGACATCATATTTTATACAGTCATATATGTCAGGGATTTTACTAATGTCATATCTTCCATTCTTTGTTTTAAAGTCTTTCTCCAACTTGGACCATCTACGTAGCATAAGCTCTAACGTCTCACTATGGTAAAGCTGAATATCTAAAACAACATAATATTTTTAGTATATTAAACTCAAAAATAAGATTAAGAATATATATTAAAAAGTTGATAACTGGAAACTTTTTTAAACATCAAAGGTAAGATTGTTAAGAAACTAGGAAATGTTATCACAGGCATATACTATTAGCAAGCATATATTTTGTAGGCTTGAATAAACGCATAAACACATGGGTTAGGAACTGGGTTTATAAAAGATTTTTCCATATGTTACATACTTCAATAATAAGAAAAAGAACTACAACAATTATAACAAAACTCTTTTAAGCTAATACATTTTCAATTCTGAATTTTAAATACCATCATTTTAATTTGATTCACATAACTAACAGAATAGACAGACTGTCTTTAGCAGAAAGGAACCTTAGAAATTAAACAGTTCAAAGGATCAATTTTTACCAGTAAGAAATCCAAGATGCCAAAGTTGCCCAAGTTATTAACCAAGCTAGTCTCAGAGCCAGAGCCCAGATCACCTTCCTTTTGCTTGCTCCGTCTTATTATGCTTCCTATTTGCTGCTTAACTGTATGGCAATGCTACATAATTAATCAAATGAGTGTTTTAGTATATCTTTCATGCTACCACAGATAAAAGCAACTCTAACTTAGCTTTTATTCTTTTGCAAGATATATATTAATTCATATTACTCCTAGATATAGTATGAGAGTCTTGATTTCTTAAGATTGGTGCATCTTATTTTAGGATATTTATAGTAATTAGACAGTAAAATTTGTTCTATGCTCTAAGAAAAACATAGTATTTACCTGATGATTTGGGATCTTCCATTCGATGTCTGATTTGAGAAGTTAAACTTTGTATCAATGAATAAACTTTGTCACAGGTCTTCACAGGATTTTTAATTAAATGCATTGATTTGATAAGAGAAATGCTTCCAGATGGAGTAAGCTACAAATGAGTAAAGTACAAATATTATGTCTGGTTATGCCCAATTGTCCAAGAGAACAACATACAAAATTTTCCAGTAGCTAGAGAATAATTCCATACCACAAACTAAGATAACCTCCCAAATAAGTAATAAGATCAAGGAGGAAGTAAAAACCTCAGAATTTCATGTTAAAAACATACTAAACTTTAGCAACATTAAAAACATACTAAACCTTAGCAACATTAGATTATCCACAGGAAAGGTTTAGCAGAAGTACTCTAATTTATGATGAGATTTTATTCTAACTTACAATGACAATTTGCTGACTCACTTCATATGTACAAATATGGTTCTAACCATTTGACACATATTTACATGCAATAACCCCAAGACTCTATTACTATCATCATCTTTTTCCACATAGAGTACTTAGAGGTTAAGCAACTTGTCCAAGATCAAACCACTAGCACATGAAGAGTGGGATAAAAAAGCAAGTAGTCTGGCTATAGAGCTGGTGCTCTTAACCACCATGCTAATGCCTTTGTGATGAGATTTCCCCAAGTCAACAAAAGCCATTAATGACAACAGTTTCAAATTTAAGTTTTGACACTTAGCTTGTTAAGTTATTTAACCCCATGAAATAAGTTTCTACAAATATAAAAAATGTAAAGTGGAATTCTGATTCTTATTATGGTAAACTAGGTAGCTGGGACCAATCTAACCATTGAAGATAAGTAAAGATCCTGGGCAAAGAACTTCTATACTTCTGCTTTAAGGAATCTGAGAGATAAGATGGTAAAGAATTACATAATCAAAACTCATAGGTCAGTGATCCAGAGAGTGATCCTGAATAGACAGCAGAGGAGTGGAGTAAAGCATTAATAGCCTTGTTAGGTTAAAGAGTGAAGTCCAAGGTTCCCAAAGGTGGAACTCTGGTAAACTCTCTGCATTTAGGGTTCAAAAAAATGAGGGTGAATAAGAAGCAAACCAATCCACTGACAAACTGCAGACCAGGTTCAAAGAAACTGTTGGCCCAGAAAGATCTGTTCTCAAACTGGATTAAGGCAACCTTAGATTGCTGTGTCCATAGGTACATAGCAGGAACAAATAAAAAGCCTTAATGGAAGATGATAATATAATCTTAAGCTCATTTTATTTCCACAAACAAATAAAATATACACCCATAATTAAAGATATTCAGGCACACAAGAAAACAGGACATCATCAATGCCAATAGGCAGAACAAACAACAGAAACAGAACCAAAGAGACTCTAGGTGTTAGAATTATCAAAATCTAAAAGGTGAGGAGACTTCCTATGTTCAAGAAGATAAAACATCAGAAATCATCAAAGAACTACAAACTACTAAAAAATGACAATGAATTATACAAAAAAAGTATGCAAATAGAAATTCTAGAATTGAAAAATACACTGGCTGATTTTAAAGCACATTAGATATAGCCAAGACAGATTTAGTAAATTGGAAGACTGGTTATGAGATGTTATCCAGAATAAAGCATAGAGACAAAAAGGATGAAAAAAACCAAAAGGATAAGAGAAGAGAAAATTCTAACAAATATATTTTAGGAGACCCAGAAGAAGATAACAGAAGCAATATTTTTTTTTTTAAAAACTTTCCCAAACTGAAATCACAGATCCAAGAATCCTAATAAACTACCAGCAAGATGAATTAAAAATCAATCTACATGTAGACATACAATAGAAAAACTGCTGAAGACCAAAGATAAAAACAAAATGTTAAAAGTGCCAGAGGAGTTATTTAAAAAGATTATCTTCAAAGGGGCAACAGTAAGATCAACAGATGACTTCTCAAGGGAAACACTGGAAACTAGAAGATAGTCAAACAACACTTTCAATGCAATGAAAGAAAATAAATGCCATCCTAGAATGCTATACTCAGTGAAAATATCCTGTAAGAGTAAAGTTGAAATAAAAACATCTTCAGACAAACAAAACATAATTCACTACCAGTAGACTGATACTAACAGAATTACTATATTTTTCTTCAGACAGAGAAAAATGATCTTAAATGGAAACTCTAAAATTCAGAAAGAATAAAAGGTATTTAAGAGGGCAAATTAATGGGTAAAGCTAAATGAATATTGCTTGCATAAAAGAATAATAATAAGTGATATACTGTGAGGTTTAAAACATACGGAATTAAAATAAACAATATAAATAGCACATAAGTTGCAAGCTGGAAAAATGTTGCAATGATTTTAGGCCCTGCTGCTAAATGTAAGGTCCAAAGACTAGCAGCATTGGCAAGAACAGGAAGTTTATTAGAAATGCAGAATCTCAGCCCCTTCCCCCGATGTGATGAATCAAAATCTACATTTTTAACAAGATCCCAGATGCTTCTGATGCAAGCTAAAGTCTAAAAAGCACTCTAGAGTCCCTGCATTGTCCAGGAGGAGAGTAAAAACATGACATAAACATTCGACTTTCAGAAGTCACTGAAGCCTACTGTTATCTCTAGGGTAACAACCAACAAATAGTAAAGTCCAAAACAATTTTCAAAGTAACAGAGAAATAAGTAAATAAATAAAAAGTAACAATTCCAATGAAGCATGAGAAAAAAATTAAAGCAGGCAGTACAAATATATAGCACTTAAAAAGATAAAAGATTCATATATAAATTTATCAGTAATTTATACTATAAATGGGATAATTGCCCTAAGATTTTCATGACAAATTTTTTGAAAACTATATGCAGATTTTAAGAGATATACCTAAAAATATAGTTTCAGAAAGATTGAAAGTAAAAAGATATACTATGAAAACACCAAATAAAAGGAAAAAAACTGTTGTAGCTATATTAATCTCAGACAAACTAAACTTTGAGGTAAAAAGCACTGATTGAAATCTATCAATTCTAAATTTGTATGCATCTATTAGTCAACCCAAACGAGTGATATATATTTAAAAAAAAAAAAAGTTGATTTTATTCTAGGAACCAAGGTAGCTTCATATCCCCCAAAATCACACGACGTAACAGATGAAAAGAAAATATGACAAAATTCAATAACTTTTCATGATAAAAACTCTCAGCAAAATAGGAACAGAATGGAATTTCCTTATTCTGAAAAAAAGTAGCTATGACAAAATCTACAGAAAACATCACACTTAATGGACAAGTGTTAAAAGCTTTCTCTTTGAGAACATGGACAAGAAAAGAAACGCCATTTTAATTCTGTTTTGAAGGTGCTAGTTTTTGAAGTAAGGCAAGAAAAAGAAAAAATGTAAGGATTGGAAAGAAAAAAAATCTGTGGATATGCTGTAAAGGATCAAAAAAATCTCCAAATTATTAAGTTAATAAATTAGTTCAATAATTTATAAAATAGAACACAGGTCAACTCTTATGGACTTCGGTGGGAGCGTAAACTGGTTCAACGACTTTGGGAAGCAGTTTGACATGACCTACTATTACCAAAACATAAGCATACTGCGGGTCACAATAATTCCACTCTGAGAATATGCCCAGGAGAAAAGCATGTTGATATGCACTAGGAGGCCTACAAGGACTTTCACAGCAGTATTAATCATAATAGCCCAAAATTATAACAGTAGTAGAAAGCATACATAAATTGTAGTACATTCATAAAATAGAACACGGGTCGACAATCTATGACCTGCAGGCCAAAGGAGGCCTGTGGCATGGCCCATTAGCTAAGAATAGTTATTACTTTTTTTTTTTGAGGAAGATTAGCCCTGAGCTAACAGCACCACCAATCCTCTTCTTTTTGCTGAGCAAGATTGGCCCTGAGCTAACATTCGTGCCCATCTTCCTCCACTTTTTATATGTGGGACGCCTGCCACAGCATGGCTTGATAAGTGGTGAATAGGTCCGTGCCCAGGATCCAAATTGGTGAAGCCTGAGCCGCCGAAGTGGAGTGTGTGAACTTAACTGCTGCATCACTCAGCCAGCCCCAGTTTTTACATTTTTAAACGGTAGTCAAAAAAAAAAGGAATATGCAAGAAGAGAACATGTTACCTGCAAAGCCTAAAGTATTTACCATCTGGTCTTTTAAAGAAACAGTTTGCCAATCCCTGAAATAAAATACTACATAGAAACGATTAATAACTAACTAAGGAAATTCTCAAAAATATAGATGAGTTTCACAAACATAGTATCGACCAAAAGCAGACAGACATAAAAGAAAGCATTTTATTATATGAAGCTTAAAAACAACCAAAATTGAGACTAAAGTAGTCAGAAATGCATACTTATCCAAATAAGTATTCTGGATATTATAAGGCTACAAAAAAGAGCAACATAAAAATTCAGTACAGTAGTTACTTCCAGGAGATAGGGAAGGGGCTGCAATTGGGAAGGGGCGCACAGGGGCTAGAGTTATTTCACACTTCTACTTCTCCAGGGGGACAGCGATTACATGAGATTTGCTTTATAATACAATAAGTTCTAAGTTTATGGTTTACACATTTTATGTGTGCATAATATTTCACAGTGTAAAAGAATTTGCTAAGACTCACCTTTTCATAATCTTCAGCAGTAAAATCCCTGTCTTTCTGAAGTATTTCATGAAGTCTTGCTTTCACACGTTGCTGACAACTGCTCAGTGAGTCACTATCGCTATCCAAAAGACCATTCATATTCGCACTTTTCACCATTTGAACAAGAATGGGTGTGAGCTCTCCTTCTAGAGCTAAGAGCCCCTAGATATATTTTAAAAAGCCAACACAGATTTAAAAATTAGTATGTGAAATAACAAAAAGTATCATCATAATTATTGATACAAGCTGAATGTCATAAGGTATAAGCTATTTATAATATATAAACTGTATTAATAATAAAGTTTATCACTGGCAGTCAGGGCTTTAGTTTGAAGTTTCAAATTTGGAATTTTTAAATACTGCCTTAGTAAAAATCTTTTAAAGTGCAATATTAGATGAAAATTCTAGAAAACATTTATTTATACCTTTGCAAAAGCAGCTGCAGTCATCTGGACTCGACCTTCATCAGAGGCATATATTTTGAGGTCATGTCGGTAGGTACTATGTAATCTAAGTAAACCACAACCGGGAAATCCTGCATAATCTCCTGAAAAGAAATCCTCAAATCACTTAAGCTATATTTTTACCTCACTGTATTTCTATAAATATTTACTAACATCCTCGAAATAAATGAGGATTAGAAAATACAATGTATGAATTTCACCCAATTAAAGAAACCTCAAAATTTACCTTGACCTCCAGGATACATACACCTGAAAGCTCTTCCAAGTTCCTCAGCCTGGACTCTGCCTGCAGGGGTTAGTTCTCCTCCCCATTTTAGAACCAAAAGCAAGGATGGTTCTTCTCTTCGGCTGTCTAAGACACGTGAATGGATAAAGCAAACGTCAAGTTTATTTCTTTTAAACAGACATGTTTCAAGGTTAATTTTTTCTTTGTGCTCTCTTCTGCAGTGGAATATGGCCCTTATGTAAATTACTTTGTTCCTTAAACATACCCGTCTTTCTAGGCTGTTGCTTCTGTCAGAAATACCCCTTGCTCCACCTGTTAAAATCTTAGTAAGATTTCAAAATCTCTTCCACACTTTGGGAAGAAGGCTCTTTTCCCAGTTTTCTGAAAGGAAGTATTGCCTCTCCCTTCCCTGCTCTCACAGTGGTATGAAAGCCACGGCATTTGTCCAGTATATTTAATTTAGTTGTGCTAGGTAGCTAGATTAAGCACTCCTTGAGGACAGGGTCCAGATCTTGTCTTTATAGCAAGGGCCTCCTGCAGTGCTGTTACATAAAAGATACTGTTAGCTGAGGTACAGAAGATATACACATTTTTATGATTAGGAATCAGAAATTTGCATAATTTTTAGGTAGATGTGAGATGACAGAGCCTAATATGTATTACAATTTAAATTTATGGGTGAGATATACAATAAAATGTAGCCAAGAGCAGCTTTTTAAATTTGGAATTGTGGAATCTCTGTATGTCCTAGATTAAAGTAATTTTCTCAGACATAGGAGAAGTACCATAAGTGAATGAGTTTCTATACTTAATTTTGACTTGCCCTTTATCACAGCCTAAGATCTTTGTTGGGTTACAGAAAGAAAGACAATTTAAAAATAAACCATATAAGCGCTAAAGAGTTTAATGATAATTCATTAACAGTGATAGAAAAATCACCCTTTCCCCTGGGGTTAGTTAGCAGTTGTATGTGCTCTACCATGTAGGCCAATACTAATTTATGGAAAGACATTTAATTGGCTTTTTAATGACAGTTATTTAAAGAATGTTTTTGATCACAGACATTAAGATATAGGAAATTAATCTGCACTGTTATTAATCACAGATTGTGATAAGAGAGCAACATGTCAAATTTTAAAATAAATATATAAAGGTCAACATAATCAAACTTGTGTTTGCAGTGAAGATAATCACTAAAATTTTGCTACTATAAATAATGCCATTGATCAATCTTTCCCTATCTGATTACTTCCTTGGGGTAGATTCTTCTAAGAAAAATTAAGGTCAAAGCATATGAATATTTTTTGAAGTTCTGACACATACATATATTGCCAAATTACTTTTCAAAGAGTTATTTCAATTTATACACCTACCAGTAGACTGAAATCCTGTCTCATTAGCATTCTTCATTACCAGTTTGAAAAAAGAATAAAATACTTTGCCGATGTCATAGGCAAGAGTGATTGATTACAAATACTGTTATCATTATTTTATTGTGCATCTGCATCTCTCCATGAAACGGCTCCTCCAACCCCTGCCCATTTTTCTTTTGAAAGGTAGATAAATTTATGGACTTTTGTGCTGACTGCTCTTAGGAGACTAATTTTATTTAAGTGCTTAGTCTGATTTATTGGGTGGAAGAAAATATCCATTTTAGAAACACATTGATTGTATATTTTTTCATATAGTCTTTTCATACTTTTTGAGCTTTATTCTGTATACTCTGCCCTCTTATACCAAAAGAGGAAGAAAGGGACCCATTAAGTAACATCTAGTTATAAATAAATAAACTTTCTCAAACAACCTCAGAGTAAAAGGGAAGCCAAAAGCAGTTTTCAAAATAATAAAATCTATCCTTTACTTAAAGGATACAGAATCTATACTTTATTTAAAAGATAGAAGGCACAGTTAACAAAACTCCACTTTACTTTTCCTTTATTCAGCATGCCAGTCCGTAAACTATTAGACAGAACAAAGCCCAAAGATAATCAACGATGAGTAGCAAGTCCCTACATGTAATTAAAACACAACAGGCATTAATAATGACATACCTTCCTCTTCACTAGATGTTTTAGGACAACCATGAGGGAGATAGGTTAACTGGACCTTACGATTTATTCCAGAAAAATGGCCATACCTGAAAAATGGCAAGGAGAATGGACAATATTCAGTAAGCGTTCAATGTGAACTCCTAAAGAAAAGCTCAAATCCATCTTAAATATTAATGTCCCCTTCTGTTTGTAATTACCTTGTTGAATTCTTCAAAATATACTAGCAGAAAATCTGTACCATAGCTAGTCATTCTAACCCCATTAAAAATGAAAACACAAAAAAGTTTCTCTACAAAACTTAGACAATTTTGAAGATATGACAAAGTATAGAAATATATAAAAACATAAATGTATGTGTGCTTAAAAAATAAAGGAAATAGGGGGCTGGGCCCATGGCCTAGTGGTTAAGTTCGCACACTCCACTGCAGGTGGCCCAGTGTTTTGTTGGTTCGAATCCTGGGTGTGGACATGGCACTGCTCATCAAACCACGCTGAGGCAGCATCCCACATGCCACAACCAGAAGGACCCACAACGAAGAATATACAACTATGTACCAGGGGGCTTTGGGGAGAAAAAGGAAAAAAAGAAAATCTTTAAAAAAAAAAATAAATAAAGGAAATAAGATTGTAAGTGGCCAAATTACGTAAAGCTTATAACAGGAATACTGGTGGTACCAATTTCACTTGATTAAAACATCAACATTGTTTTTTATTCAAGCAGCACTGAATCTGTGGTCATGTTAGTAATGTGGCCTTCAGTCTAAGTAGCACTTTAGAGGAGATCCAAATTTTGATCTTCTCACCAAAATTAAAAGTAAAACTAAAACAATAACCTTCAGTACAACAATCTATTTTCACACTGGTGAAAATAAAAATCTCATTAGAGTTTCACTAATTTCTCTTCAGCTACAGTGATAAGAGCAAACAGATCAAACTGTGAAGGAAATTAACATGAAAAGTCACACATACCAAAAAAGAGTACTACAAGTAGTTAGCAAAATTAAGGATTTAAAAAAGATACTCACATCTCTAACACGGTCTTAAGTTGTTCAAGTTTTGACTTGTTTTCTTCAATTTCAGAATCATTATTTTGCCCCAGCTCCATAAGAAGTTGTCGTGCAATATCCAGCACTTCCTACAAAATAAATTAATAAACAATTGAATTTTTATATAACTTTTCCATTAGCAATTTAAAACTCAGTAAGAAATCAAATGCACTTGCCTGTAATTGTTTTGGCTTTTTGAGTTTTAATTTCCCAGATTTATATCCATCACACTTTTCAAAAAGATCAAAAAATCTTGTAAAAAAGACAGAGCACTGTTAGTTGTTTGCAATAATTAATATTACCACCATATACATAAAAAAATCAGTTATAATAAATGACAGATATGGAACTCAGGGGTCTAGGGATTTCAAATACTGTGTGTCATCTTTTACTATACCATGTTGCTCCTCTACTTTGAATGATAAAACTTAGTATTTTCCTAAACCATATCAAACTAATAATCACTAGATTATTTTTAAAAGTTTACTCATGATGGAAATTGAACATATGATTATAATACAAAATATATTCTCTGAAGTCACTATATACACATAAATATTTTAAAAATACATTTCCACACATATTTAATAGCTCAGGTTTTCAAATTTTATTATCTCCAAATCAAATACCGAATAGAAATAACATAAACTTTCATTCCACCAATTTTCTTCTGGAAGGTTGAGAGGTTAATGACTCTCAGAAAGCAATGTAAGAGAATAATAAACTAAGATTAAACAGCACACCTTTACAATAATAAATGAAAGCCTGGTCAGAGTGATGATCATCTACGGATACTGCCACAATAATTTTCAGATGCTGATATATACAATTATTTTAAATGGGTTTTGTTTGCATCCAGTGGTTTAAATATTAATGGCCATGAAATGGTGGTAAACAGCTTTTCTATATATGTATTAATCAAAATAGCTAATCACCTATCAGAAATCTTAAATTATCTCCTGAGTGTTAAATTATTCCCCTTAAAACATACTTTTGATGCCTCACTTCCATTTTCATTTTTTGTTTTGGTGTTCGATCCCCGTGACGTATGACAGCTATGACACATCTAAGTTCCATCCTAAAATAAAAAAAAAATATGTTCTCAATTTTCTAACAAAGATTTGTGTTGTATAATTCAAATTAACGCAACATCTCGTTATTTAAAGCTATCTTTTACCATTTCAAGATCTTCCCCATGAGAATAGTACTTGTAACAACCAGTCCATTTTATCAAATCAAATCCTAAAAAGAATTTAAGAAGCTGGAGGGGGAGTAATATTAAGCTATACAATATCTGCTTCTTCTCTGGAAATAACTATGCTAACTCTGAGATAAAAGGAAATGGACTGCAATCCCAAAACTTGATTAAATACTTGTCCTGTAGATCACTATAGACTGAGAGTTCAATAAATCCAAACAAAATTAAGCTTTATTGATAGGTGCTATATTTACTTTGCCCATGTAAGAAGAACAAGTATTTCAAACTCAAATTACTAGAGGATAAAACTGTCCTAGGAAGAATGCTAGGGTATAATTTAGTGTTTGCCAAACTGAGCCTCGGAATACAACCCTGAAGGATTTTAATAAGTTATCCCCCAAAATTTGTGTTAAGTAAGTTTGGAAATACTGGTTTAAAAACAAAATTAAATATTTTTGGTCCTCCCTCACCCTAATCAGGACTTGTTCAGAATACTTAAAATGATAATGTAAATCTCTAAGCTGTAAATATGAAGCATTTGGTAAGTTTCAAGTAGTAATTTTCACTAGTTGAATGTTATGAAACACTTTGACAATATTGGTCTAATTAACCTACCTCAAGATATAATTATATTTTTTCTTTACATGCTGAGAGCACCAAAGTTGTGTGACCACTGACTATGAACCTTTAAGTAATATACCTGTTGGCACCTCCTTTATTTTTATAGCTTAATTCAATAGTTCTACAATTATCCAAGCATTTTCCAGGATTTTATTTGTAACAACAGAAAAGATTTTTAGTCTAGACGGACTCCTATAAAAACATATAATCTATTTCTCTACCTGCAAAGTGAATCATATACAACATACACAATAAAGTGTCTAATAATCATTCAGAAATTTAACCTTTATTGTAACAGCATAGACTGATGGGGAAAACCCAAGCAGTTTCTAAATTAAAATATTCAAACTTACATAGTTCCAGAAGTAGTTGGTACAATTGGGATATCTTCAGCTTCTAAGGGTATTGACCATGGGATATGAAATTGTGGAGCAAGCTCTCGCATTACAATATTGCTTTAAGACAAAAAGAAAAAAATTAAAAATTAGTTCATTTTAGAACAAAACTGGATATTTAATGACAAATGATAGAGAGCCATAAGAGTGAAAGTCAAAGTATCGAGTGATGATAACAGCACATAAAAAGCAACCTAAAGAATCAATCCTGATCAAGAAAAATTAGATCAGCAGTTCTAAATTGATGTATCAGAACATACTAATGGGATGTCATGAATTTGGAATTAGTTACTTATTTACTTTAGTTTTAAAAACATAAATCACACTGGATTCAAATAAATCACTATAATTGCATCATATCTACTTACATAGATTCTGAAACCCAGGACTGTCTCCTCTGCGTGGCCACTGATCATTTCTTACTAGTTTATTGATCACCTATAAAGCTATTCTAAATACCATTGCTCTTTTTTTTTAACAAATTTCTATTATATTTTACTAAAATGTTAACAGTGAAGACATGCTTAAATACATAAAACATTTTTTATTTTATTTAAATTTAGCATTTATTCATGCTGACATTTAGTAAGCTCTTCCAAATTTCAGGTTAAGGGTAAGTTCACGAATCTTTGAAATATACTATAAAAGCTGACTCCAATTATTAAAATACATTTTAAAGCGTAAGTTTCTTATGGCTTTGTCATTTTTACTTTGAAATGGTTTAAAATAGCTTGTCTTGTGAGTCTTCTAAATCAAGGTATAAGAAAACAGGTCAAAGAAAATAAAGATGGCATTCTCATATGCAATAATTTCTCTTACATTCACCTGATAATCTAATGAGATTATCTTTAAGTAACACATGCTTGTAGAAAGCAGCATCATTCAAAAGAATCCTGAATTCCAAATATTTCTATTTTACTCTGGTTACTTATTTTATGAATGTTAATTTTGTGCCATTAAGTAAAAGAATGAAATTTTCTGAACTATAATTATATAGCAAAAACTTCAGAAGGGACCTGCCCAGTGGCGTAGTGGTTGGGTTCACGCGTTCCGTTTTGGTGGCCCAGGGTTTGCAGGTTTGGATCCTGGGTGCAGATCTAGCACCACTCATCAACCGATGCTGTGGTGGTGTCCCACATACAAAATAGAGGAAAACTGGCACAGATGTTAGCTCAGGGACAATCTTCCTCAAGCAAAAAGAGGAAACAGCTGATAGCTCAGGGCAAATCTTTCTTGTAAAAAAAAAAAATTTAGGAGCAAAGTAATCTAATAAATCAGCTGTTTTTATTAATAATCACTTTATAAATCACTGCTACAGCATTCCTAAATCTATGAAGTTAAAATTCTTTTAAGGCTTTATCTATACTGGTCATAAACTAATCTGTCTTTGATAACCCAAAGTATAAGCCAGGATTTGGCATCATCTTTGGGGATGTAATTTTATGAACACTAATTTCTACTCTAGAGTGCTTACACAAAATCTTATCATCTGACATTTACAATTATTTGGTTTCTGAATAAACAGTGTTCATTAGCTATAACAATGGTAAAGAGGAAAAAATATAGAGAAAAAAATTCTTACCCAAGTATTTTTGCACAATCATCATAATACTTCATGGAATTTTTCACAAAACTGAAGCCATTGACATCACAGACATAGGACTGTCCATTGGCCCGTAACAAATCAAAGCCACAAACTGTTTGCTATTTAAAATAAATTATAAACTTTAAAGTACCATTTGAATTAGGATTCACAGTTTTCCAGTCTTATTGGAACATATCAAATTATATAAATGGCTAAAAGTGTACTACCGGTTATTAGTTTACTTCATAATAAGTAAAAAATGAAAGAAATTACTTACTTATAACCTGAATACTCTGAAAATATATAACACATGCCATATGATTATTTAACTTTCTTACTGTGAAGCAGATGTAGAATAAAGCTTAAGAGACAAGAGAGGCCACAAACATAACATATGGTATCAAGAAGCTCTTCAGTTAGCATTTCATTAAAAAATAAAAGTAAAAAATTTTAAAGACTTTGATAAACTTTGTGCTTGTAGAAATTATATCCCTTTAATCTAAAAAGACATATCTCAAAAGAAATGTCAAATTATCCCTATTAATCTTTTAAATCCTGACAACCACATCTTTTAAACCCCACAACTACACCTGTGAGCACCCCAAACAAATTTACTTTATTTGGGAGAAGAAAACAGTTGAAAGGTATGAATTTCCTGCTCAGGCTCCAGGAATTTTCTAATCTTCTACATTTTCTATTCAAATCATCACATATTACTACTATTACTACAATGTGATTTAAGTCTGGTATTACAAAATTTAAATGACTTATATAAAGTTATTAAAATACATTTTCAGGCTAATATTCCTTCTGTAAAAGAGACTTCAAATTATTAAGACACAAAGAATTTATTATTTAATAACCATTAATATACACCAGTCTTTAAGTTACATATCAGAGGCAAGGCTTCCGAAAGGTAATTTATCCTTAATTAGATGCAAGCAGTACTACTCCTATTTAAATCTTTACTAAACGGTAGTAAAAACCTAACAATATAGATTAATTGAAGGAATTAGTCAAATGTGAGAAGTAAAAAGTTTTCTTTGAGAAATGTATTTGTATTGCTTTCACGCACATATTTTATCACAAAATAGGACAAAGGATCAATTGCCAAGGCTAGAAGACTACTGAGGAATTTTTATTCAACAAAAATATCGTTTATCAATTCTATGAGTAAATAATACTTGTAACCAGTTTTGTTTTTAATATGCTAAACAATACCCCTAAAAACTGGTTAACTCTACTGTTCTAGTTAAGTTTTCCTCTGTAATTTTAATTTCTGAATAAAATGGACAAAGTCCCTTTTATATAATACAAAAAGAATATAGAGAAACAAAGGCCTTCATTTATTATACATTTTTATTACTGGCACAATAAGAATCCTTTGAAAAGTACATAACTCATTCAGATGTACCACTCTCATTTTCTCAGCTTACTTCTCCAATTTTAAGCCCAAATCTCTTTTACTCAAAAAAGAGAATTAGAATTCCTTTTACAAAGGTCTATATGGCCTGTATAAAATTCCTTTTACAAAGGTCTATATGGCCTGTATAACATCTTACCTTAAACGCAAGGCAGACTTTCCAAGCAATTAATTTCTCTCGTGCATTAAGAATAACAGGGTATCTTACTTCTTTTCCTTCACTATCTCGTTCCACCTTGCCATCGAGTGCTGGAGATTTTCGAGCTTCGGCATGGGCATAATCTGGACCCACTGTATAAACCTTTCATGGAAATTAAACGTATATTTTATTTAAAAATATCTATATAAAAATACAGCAGACAACAAATTCAAAGGAAAGAATAATCAATAAAAAATACTTTAGTTTCCAGACTATTCTTTCACACATTTTTCCATTTTACACGCCAAAATTTTCAATACACTGAAAGAGGTTATAAGTAACTAATTTCATGGCAAAACTGGTAAAGTGAGGTTTCATTCTTTACAGAAAGTTATACCAAGCATTATGAGGAAATACTAGGATATAGATGATGTGATCCCTCTCAAATTGCTTTTAGTTTAACAGAAGAAAGGTACAAA
This sequence comes from Equus asinus, assembly GCF_041296235.1. Classification (NCBI taxonomy): domain Eukaryota; kingdom Metazoa; phylum Chordata; class Mammalia; order Perissodactyla; family Equidae; genus Equus; species Equus asinus. The sequence continues at coordinate 70,204,478 of NC_091798.1, forward strand.
TAATCACAAAAACATTTTAGATGGAAATAACTGCCAAAAAAAAGATTAAAAAAGGAGTGGGGGGAGGTGAGGGACAGCATGAATTCAAAGGCAGACAGGAAACGGAAAGGCACTCTAAACAAAGGTAATAAACACAGACGGAGGCAGACGCATGAAACAGCATGACATATTCAGGTAAGAGTAAGTTATTTGGTATGGTTTACACTGTAAGAAACAAGGTCCATAGGACAGAAAGAAGGCAGATTGTGAAATATCTTGTATGCCAGCCTTATGAATCTGATTGTTATCCTGTGGTCAATGAGGATCCACAAGAGAATTTTTAAGAAGAGGTTCACGATCAGGTTTACACCCTTAGAAAGAACACTCTGTGTAGACAGAGCCTGGTTGAAGGTAAAGCAATTAAGACCTTATTTTTCACCAACAGAAATCACAAATATTTTTATATCACACTACAGTTGCTGCAGATCTCAAAAAACATTTAAGTTAATCAATGCTTGGAAACTGAGGTGGCTATTAGACCCTTTACCCACTATATTTTGTTACTTAATGTCCTTTCAAAGAAGCATACATATTATTGTATCACAAAATTGGTTTTTAAATATTTTGATAACTACACTTCTACAAAATTTGTCTCCTTTGTAATCCTGTATGTTTTATTTTAAGCATTTGGGAACATTATTCTAAAAAAAGGGTCCACAGGCTTCAGATTGCCAAAGGCATTCACAGTCCAAAAGAGATTAAGAATCTCTTGTTAAAAAGAAAGAGATACAGAGTAGAGGTTAGGGATAGCTAATTAAAGGGTAATCTCTTTTTCTGAGATCATTGGTAAACTCTAAATACAAAATTAAAATATACTCTGATCAATCTTACCTTAACATCAGTACCATCTGTGGGCATAAACTCTTCATATATATATGAGCCTGTTTTCCGTACATTGCTTTCTGGGGAATAAACACTACTTCTACTGCCAATCTGAAAATCAAAGATGTCCATCAATATGACAACTACATTATTCCCCTCATTTTTATAATATAACCCTTTAACCATCTATTTCCATACTAGATATTTCCAAAAATTTTTTCAACCCACAAATATTTAACAAAACTTACTATGTAGTTGATCCTATGTTATTTTCTGCTCTAATTGTAACTTACGTGTTAAACAGCATAAAAAACAATGAACACTAAGAATAATGTTTCTAAGATTCAACCATGTTGCTGCATGTAACTCTAGTTTGTTCATTTTTACTACTATAGAATTTTCCATATATAGTGTATGGTATAAATACACCATAATTCTGTCATTCTCCTATCAATGTATATTTAGGTTGCTTCCTAAGCTTTAGCTAGTAGAACAATGTTGCTTTGAATATTCTTAGAAGTGTCCCTGTGGCACATGTGTGCAAGAGCGTTTCTAAGGTCTATACTAGAAGTGGAATCGCTAGGTGATAGAATATGCTCATATCCAATTTACAAAGATAATGCCAAAATCTTTTATAAACTGTTTTAACAATTTAGTTTCTCCAGCAATGTATAAGAGTTCTCACTGCTCCATATCTTTGTCTATATTTGGTATTGTCAGACTTCTTAATATTTGCCGCTCTCATGGATTTAAAATTGTGTTCTTACTTCACATTTCTATGGTTGTTTGTAAGTGTATATACATTTTTAAACCTGATATAATGCTAAATTACATTCCTAAGAGGCTATACTAATTTACATTTCTGCCAGGTTGGATTTGTGCTTGTTTTCTATCTCAATCTTTTTGATCTTTGCTAATCCAAAAAAGTAATTCAATGTTATTATCTTTTAGACTTGATTTGCATTTATTTTACTATCGGTGCAATTTTGAGCATACTTTTATGTATATAAAATTTATCAGTATTACTTCTATGAACTACCTATTTTGGGGACCATTTTTCTAAAAGACTGCTGATCTTTATCTGAAATTTCTTTTTTTTTATTATTTATTTTTTTATTTTATTTTTTTTTCTGCTTTATTTCCCCAAATCCCCCTGGTACATAGTTGTATATCTTAGTTGCAGGTCCTTCTAGTTGTGGCATGTGGGACGCCGCTTCAACGTGGCCTGACGAGTGGTGCTATGTCCACAACTAGGATCTGAACCGAAACCCTGGAGCACTGCAGCGGAACCTGCAAACTTAAACACTCAGCCACAGGGCCGGCCCGTTTTTTTTTATTTTTATTTTTTATTTTTTTTTCCTGAATTTCTTATATAACAGATACATAAATGCAAAGTAGAAGGAAAATCAAGTAATTTTCTTGGTATTCTGTAGGTACCAATTTTGCATAAACAACACTGTGTAACCAAAACAATGCTTTGCTTTTCTAACAAAGTATATCAACTTTATTAATTTATCTCTAAATGATACATTCTTATTTAAATGCAGTATTATTAAATACTTGATTGCCTTTAGTAAAATTCATACAACAATGTATCAAGAACAACATTCACTAGGATAACAAAGGTTACCTTTCGAAAAAGCCTTTGACTTCCACCACCAGCAGACGTTGGATAATAAATGTAAACATTGTGATCTTCCGCACTGACTGGCTTTTCTACAAATGGCTTTTGGAAAACCTCTCCATTTACTTCTACATGATCTTCCCCTTCAATCAGATTGCATTCTATAAATCAAACATAATAGCAAGAAAAGTTACAGATTGTACATTATCTAGATATAATATTATTGAGGATTTTTATACTAGAATATTGATTACAAAGAAAAGTAATAGTGGATAATGTACTGATTTGATTTGAATCAAAACTATTTATGCAAACAACATTTATGATATATCGCATTAGGAACTATAGTTGTTTTTCAAAATCTTATGGACCTGCCATTTCACCCTATCATCCCACAGAATTCAAGGTGAGATACGAAATGATGCCAATAGGAAAAACTGAGAAATAATTCCATAATGCTATCATCTTCTGAAAAACATATGGGATCATTCATAACATAGATGCCATAAAACATGAAACTATTTAGTTGGAAAAGTAACCTATATGCAGAGTAAATAAGCGATCCAACCGGGAAGTCAATTTTTCACCTTGAGACAAACAAGAAAAGTTTCCTGTTACAGATAATAAATGCTTTACCTGGATTTTACCAGAAGTTTCTTTAAGGTACAATCAAGTCATCAAAATTCACGAAAATATTATCAGAATCTTAGATCTTAAGATAGAAAAGGCTTTTGTAGATTAAGTTATGTATAGTTTAGGAGCTATGTTTTGGATTACCAGGAAAATGAAGCCAAAGGTATTTGAAAATACTAATAGATAGTAATATTTCAAAATTCCTAGTCATTAGAAATTTAATCACAGCATCCCAGCATGAAGTTACTAAGATGTAGTTCAACAGTCATAGATGAATCACTTGTTTACCCCCAATCAATACAAATATTCAAATATGTAATTTAAAAATTCTTTGATTCTCAGAGATACGTCAAATGTAGACCAAACAAAAATAGGACATACAACTCCTAAATTATTAGCTAGCCTTTTAGTTTGTAGTGTCACATTTTAACTAAATATAATGCATGTTTATTTGGATCATTAAAAAAAACCTGAATAGAACACTATGGCTTCTTTAAGTACATGGGAAGTGGTTCAAAAGTATGTTGTGTGACAGAAGGTACCCTGCTTACAATCTCTTACTCTTACCTTTGGGATTATTTGGGTCGCGGTTCAAAATTGCATAACGAGGAAGTAAGATACCTTCAGCTTGAAGAATACTATATACTTCTCTCCTGAAGGAAAAGGAAAACATCCTTATTATTTTATTGGTCTATTTCACAATAAGTATATTATTGTACTGTTCATAAAGTATATTACTACTGTTCTACCACTAAAAAAGGCATGTATACTCTTTTTATTTTTTAAATAAACAAATTAAGTCATTTAAAATATTGAAAAAAGGTATTCTAAGGAAATACTCAGCAATTAGAACAAAATTGTATGCACAATACATTTTGTGGAATATTAAAATACTAATTTTTAAAACTGGGAATGTAAATGTATAAGAAAATGGTTAAAAAAAGTTGCTATACTGCAATGACAGAATATTACCTAACCATTAAAAACCTTATACTCTACAAATTTGGGAAAATTTTCACAGTATTATAAAAGTGATCCTAATTTTGTAAAATGCAAATATATGTATGTATTGCTTTCTATATGAAAAAATATGGTAGATGTAATGGCAGAGTTAAACACATGTCTTTATGCTTTTATTTTCCAAACTTCTTGAAATGAATATGCATTTATATATGTGTGTACATATTTATATTTATAATATGCAAACCTAGGAAAAATGTTTTAAAATTTTAGATATTAATAATGTTACTATCTGGAAGAAGAGAAAAAAATAAGAGAAGTACAAAAAAACTATAAAGCCTTATCTCTATAAAGCATTTTAATATATATAACCTTATATTGTAATGCTAACACACAAATAGAATGTTGGTGAAATCAGAAAGGTTCTCATCAGCGTGAAACATCAATTAAATCAAATACACAAATACATTCATATTTTACAATTTCTCTTAGAAATCCCTGCTTCTGGCCTGTTAAATGAATGCAAAGATATATAGCGAAATATTTTTCAAAATGGTTACACTTCACCATTAAAAAAAATTTAGTTAAATGAGTAAAGCCCTAATTTCATTATCAGTCACATGATAGAACAATTGTTCATAATTTTTAATGATTTAGTAGGCTCTGGAAATTAAACCTGGTTTAAGTCTTTGTCCCACTACTTGCGGAACTACTTGTAACTTTGGACAAATTGACATTCCTGATTCTCAAGTTTCTACATCTGTAAAACTGTGTATAAATACCTATATCTAAGTATCATTTCAAGGATACCATGAATTAATGTATATGAAAACACCTGATGTCATGTCAGCTTATAGATACTAAATAAATGTTAATTTTCCTTCCTTTAATTTAGTCAACTTCACCACTCACCTATCTTGTATGAGATACTGCATATTCAAGTCATTGATTACAAATGGATTCCTGAGTTTTGCATAGGCAACTGCTTTGTCCAGTGGAAATCCTAAGAACACATATTATTAACATATTCTGTACAATCTTAAGGTAAGTTGACATCTATAACTTTACCAACTTGAATTTACACCACTTCCCATAAAAGATTAACTTCATCATGCATATAACTGCTGTCTATATAAAGCATGGAATAAAACATACATAAAACTTGATTTAACTTTAGCTATTAAAAAATCCTATTTTTCCTAGTTAATTTGATTGATAAGGCACAGCAACCCAGTGGTTATATAACCAAATTTAGAGCACTGACATGTTAGTCACTGCCTGTTTATTCAGTCACTTGACAGAAGGTAAGATTAACTCATATACAAACAGAAATCTATACACATAAGTGTATCACAGTCACCTGATGATTTTTAAAAAATATATACAATTCTTCTTAAGTATTTCGATGCTTATACATATAAATGAGCTGCTAATTCAAAGAATTTATGCATCTTTAAAAATAGCAGCAAAAACAAAAATCAATTCATACAACAAATACACTTAAAATATAAAATATATGAGTAGAATCATGCTTGCTGTTACTAGGTCAATGTTAAGATATCAAAAGTTAACTCCCTCAAATTTCTAGACTTTGGTAAAGTTACTAATTACAATGAAAACAAATTGAAGGGCAGATATAGCAAGAAGAAATCCAAAAAACAATCTAAAGAATTTTAATGATTATACTTCACTCTCTGTTTTGACACTAAAAATCTCCAATCTTATCCATCAATACATATTATTAAGAGAGGCAGTGTACCATGGAGGTTAAGAGCATAAACCAGGGTTCAAATCCTGGCTCCATCTTTCACTAGCTATGTGACCTTGGGCAAACTTAATTTAACATCTCTTGGCACCTGATTCCTGGCTATAAACGGATATTATACCAATCTTCTGTAGTAGAGCTTTTGAGGAATTAAATAAGAGTGTATATAAAACAGCACAACACCTGGCATAGTAAGTGCTCAATAAATGTTAACTATTATTATTCCTTTAATGACAATATTTTAATGAAGGAAAAGGGTAAAAATCAGCAAGCACGCATAACTTTAGCATTTAACTATAGCACACTAGAGTACACCTGTAAAGACACTGTATTTTGTAGTATTATCAGAATAATTAGTAGAGGAAATACTAAAGTATATTGAATTTAAAAAACAAACAGAAAGCTACGTCAGTTAAAAATTTACTGCTAAATTCCTGTTAGTTTTTAAGATTTAAACAGAAGTACTCCATACCAAGAATCATTGGCCACAAATTACAAACCCTTCAAGTTTCATAAAGACTCTCAGAAGAATTCAACACTTGTAAAGACGTTTCAACGTCTATGAATCGAAGCCTCCTAACAGGATTCAGCAAATTGGAAACAGCTACACAGTCAGTTCCTGCTTTTGTTGTTGTTGTTACAGAGGAACTTTTTCCTTACCAAGAGGTAGCACATGGGATGTGACCTTAGATAGCACCTAGTTCCTACAGGCAAACAGCTCTTATTGGAAGAACCATATTGTAGTAAGGGAAGAACACCTTACCCTCAAGGATAAGCAAATTTTAAGATTCTCTGAAATGAGGGATTCAGTCTGTAAGGACCAGGGTCTTGGCTTCTTTATGAAATAATGAAAATCAACATAGGCTATGGGAGCACAAAAAGTCTCAGCCACGTTCCATCCCCTTCTTGCTGATGGAGATGCTTCTTGGACACCTAACTAAAGCGAGACTTTAACACAGCTCAGGACTACATATTTTGAGAACAATTTAATATGAATACATTTATAATTGAGCACACATCTTTTAAATTATAGTTCTTAGTGAGAAATCCACTTAATTCACAGATTCTTCTAACTTTTCAGGTATACACTTAACAATAAGTTTGATTAGTGGACTTTACTATGAACTAATACTTTACTATCAAGTCATACTTAAGCTTAATTGACATTTCAGTTTGATTTATAAATGATAGCAAGTAAAATCTAAAATTCAAATATTGAGTTCGTAAGAAATAAAGTATGAATATGTGTATGAGGAATGATAGAACATTTTCTACATGGCAAAAGCATAGGGGATTAAAATACTCAAGAATTTATCCTAAGAAATTTAGAGTTGAAAACAAAGATATACATTCAAAGAGTTCATCACAACCTTTTTTTTTAATATTGAAAACTGGAAACCACCTGTTGGCTATCGGTTAAATATGTTATAGTATATCCACACAACGATACACTACAACGCCATTAAAAATCAAGTTTTTGAAGAATGATATGGAGGGGAAAAAACCTCATGATATAATTAGTGAAAAAATTAAATATATATTATAGTACTAAATTTGTTTTTATAAAACAGACAGAGGGGCCGGCCCAGTGGCACAGCAGTTAAGTGTGCACATTCTGCCTTGGCGGCCCAGGGTTTGCCGGTTCAGATCCCAGGTGCAGACATGGCACCTCTTGGCAAAAGCCATCCTGTGGTAGACGTCCCACATACAAAGTAGAAGATGGGCATGGATGTTAGCTCAGGGCCAGTCTTCCTCAGTGAAAAGAGGAGGACTGGCAGCAGTTAGCTCAGGGCTAATCTTCCTCAAAAAAAAAACAAAACAAAAACCCACACATAGAGGGGCCAGTCCACTGATGCAGTGGTTAAGTTTGCATGTTCTGCTTCAGTGGCCCGAGGTTTGCTGGTTCAGGGTTTGGATCCCGGGTGCAGATCTATGCAATGCTTATCAAGCCATGCTGTGGCAGGCGTCCCACATATAAAGTAGAGGACGATGGGCATGGATGTTAGCTCAGGGCCAGTCTTCCTCAGCAAAAGGGGGAGGATAGGTGGCAGATGTTAGATTGGGGCTAACCTTCCTCAAAAAAGAAAAAAAAAACCACATAGGCAAAAAGACTGGAAAGATATATATCGAAATAACATCACCTATCTGTGACAGTGGGTGAGTTTAAATTTATTTTTCTATTTTACCTAATATTCTACAATTAATATGTATTAGTTTTATAATCAGAAATGATAAAGGAGTTTCCCTCCCCATTCTTTAATACCTTTAGAATGGAAAGAAATAAGACAATCGCATAAAGGCCAGTTTTCCACTGGTTCATTCAAAATAACATCCTCCTCAAATACTACTACTGTGATGTATTTAAATAAGGAGATCCGTTCAAGAATTTCCTTCATTGGTTTGGATTTGGATTTCTTTGCCATGGAACATATTCCAACCACAATCTGCCTTTCCGGTGGCTAAAACAGAAAAGAAACAAAAACTCAGGTTGACTTCACAAGAACTCCAAAGTACAGCAATCTTACATCTTTCTGAGAAGTAGATGAGGCATGTCATGAATCAATAAAAGTAACACATCAACCAAAAAAGGCATTTTTCAAAATTATGTCATTGTTATAGTAAACAAGCTTTCTACAAAAGTGTGGAAAAAATTTTAAAACAAAAAAACTTTCAGATGTCGTTACTATTTTCATTCAGATTTCAAACTTAAACAAGTACTCCTTCTTTAACTGTCTCTAGCATTTATTTACCTTCCTCACACTAGAAAGGGGCAAATAAGGGCAAGATTGTATCTAATCTAAGTAAAAAGGCCAATAAAAGTGAGAAAAAATTATCTTGCCTAAAATATGATGTTGTTCTGACTACAAAGCTATACAGTATTAAACTATTTTTGTAGATTGAGCTTGAATATTAGGTGGTCACCAATGACAACTTGGAAGGAAATTTTGGAGAAAGCCACATTGCTAACAGAGGTGTCAATGTTCTTTGACAACCTAATCGTCATACTCGATATTCCTGTTTAATGGTGTTGGTCATCTCTTGTACCCACGTTACAGCTCAAAGGCCATGATTTAGCCTGAAACTAAAAAAAGCAGGATATAGAAATAATAACTTATGAGTAGCTCAAGGGTTTATAAAATTACTTAAGATTCATTCTGAGGTCTTTGCAGTTAGGTGCTTAGAGTTTTATCGAATATCTAAAGCGTGACCAGTTTTTCATTTCAATTCTCTCTCCTCCATGATATTTTATATATTTCCTATGACATTATAATCTTGCTCAAAAGTATTTTACCAGACTTTATGTTATTATAAATCTAAGAATAAAATTGGATATAACATCAGAATTAAATCGTTATTCTTCTTCAGCTGAGAACTATATTTCTTCACTGCCTCCTCTAACTCATATGAAATTTAGAGTTCAAATTGGTATTGGATTTGACTGTAAATCAAACAGACCGTAAATCCTAACCTCCCTGGTTAACCTGTAATCCTATAAAACCTCCCTTTTATGTTTCCTTACTCAATTTTTTTCTGATCAAAAGCCTCGACATAGCTCATTATGATGTTCCTAAAGTAGATTTCTCCAAATAAAAGAACTCAACCTAACATTTCATGCTGCTTTACAGTTAAAATAAAAAGACTAATATGTTAAGTTTTGTTTACTAACTATAGATCTACTCAATGAATATCTGTTCATTGGCTAAGATAAACTGGAAACATTCAAGTTTAAAATGTACAAATAAACCTATATTAAGACAAAATTAGAGAACATTCCTATTAGGTAAAACCTCAGAAGCATGAAAATAATTTTTTAAGCAGATCTAAGTTATTTTATTAGATTTAATGTCTAAAATAGAATTTACATCTTTGAAATCTTAAAAACAGGAGAATGATCTGGGACAAATCATTTTACCAATCTATAGGTCAAATGAACTATATCAAGTTCCTCAAAAGTGACAACTATGTATCCTGAATGCAAACTCAATATAATTAGTACCAATATTCCAAGAACTATGCTAAGTGCTAGCGAGTTAGATATACAGAAACAACCTGTTCTCAAAATACTTTGACTCTAAAGGGGAACACAGTATTGATACAGTACATTATGATACATGGAATACAAGTATAGATGTCAAGGTATAGAAACAGTACTGAGGAAGAAGTGTTTGAGTTTCTCACGGAGAAAAGAGCAGGAGAGGGGGAAGAGTGAACAACACGAAATCTGAGCAGGGTTTTGAAGAATGAAAAACAATTCATAAGGCACCCAAAAATAAGGGCATTTCATAGAGATGAAGAAGTACCTACAACAGCATGGCGGTGTGGTACAATGGGATGGAACATGAGGGGAAAAAAATTTGATATTGCTAAAACATAAAGGGTAGAAGGGATGAGAGACAACTACAGTTCTAGATATAAACGAGAGAGAAAAGTTCTTATACGTAAGAAGGCTGGACTTGATTTAGCAGTAGTGTTCACAGTGTGTTCAGAAGACCCCTAGAGAAAAAGGGCAAGGGTAGCAGAGCCTGAGCCCGTAGTACTTTCTCGTCTAAGTCAGCCAGAGAAGCTCTGCTTTTATGTTTTACTTACTGGACTTCTAGATAAGACTTAAGATGAAGAAAAATTTTGGCTGGTAAGATAAGCTTGAAAATCATTATTTTTTTCCTGGGGTGAAGTGGGTGGGTAGGATAGGTTTTAAATGAGTGACAGTTTGATTTGCATTTCAGACATGTGTAACTGCATTGTGAAAAGTGTTGGTAAATAACTATGAAAAAGAATTTAAAGAGTTATCTAATAACTATTTTTGGTTTGTTTTTATTACTTTTACCAAATATAAAGGTTTTCGTTTTTTGTTTTTTTTAAAGATTTTACTTTTCCTTTTTCTCCCCAAAGCCCCCAGGTACATAGTTGTGTATTTTTAGTTGTAGGTCCTTCTAGTTGTGGCAGGTGGAATGCCGCCTTCAGCATGGCTTGATGAGTGGTGCTATGTCCGCACCTAAGATACGGACCGGCGAAACCCTGGGCCACCGAAGGGGAGTGCAGGAACTTAACCACTCGGCCATGGGGCTAGCCCCAGGTTTTTGTTTTTAAAACAAAATTCTCTTTCCAATTGGAAATAAGAAAAACAAATATATTATAAGTTTATATTTTAAATCAGTTCTCAGAATAAAGCAATCTCTACTTATAAAGGGAAAATGATGATGAAAAAGCAAAAGCTTGGGCTAATGTAACTATAGCAAAACGAACATAATAAATGTGTGTTATTCCTAAAGATCCTGTATGGATATACACTCTAACAGATGACATCAGAAAGAGAACAAGACTTACACACACACACCTGTAGATACCTGAGTAGCCTCTCCTTCTGACCACACAGTTTAAAGACTACTGAATAGTTAAAAAACAGGGATATCCTCATGTCAACCACCACTTGTGCTGACAACATGACAAACCTAATGAGGCTGGTTAAGTAGTCCTTCTTTAGTATCTTTAAAATTATTTCCTTCTACTTCTTTATCTTGACCTATTTGTTACGTCCTTTTATACACAAGAAAAGCTTTTGATTTATAGCCACTTTTTCTACCCAAGTCTGTGTCATGCTAGGCACATCACTGAAAGATACCAAAATAGGCCCATTAAACAACTTAAAAGTCTAACCCTCAACTGTATTTCTTCATACACCATAGATTCAGTAATGTTACTCATGAAAGAAAATATGCTTTTTCAGTTTAAAATATTTCCAACAAATTTCTATGTGAGAAAAACATCTTCACAATTTCAGATAATAGTATTAATTCACGTTAACAGTGATCAGTAAAGTCTATCTCTTACTGGTCTTCTCTCACCAAACAAGCAAACACTTACAGACTCATCCTCTTCCTCCTCATCTTCATCTGCATGGTGGAAGAAATGTCGATAATTTCCAGGGTTTATTTCTGTATCTTCAGGCCCAACAAAGAATCTGGGGGCTTCACTCATTTTTATTTCATTTGATAGAAATATAATTTAAATGTGCTATACTAAAATGGCTTCTAAATAAACAGCTGCAGAAGAAAGCATTCTCTCTATACTAGCTGACACATAGGTCTGCTGCAGCTTGCTTCTGCTTATACAGCCACTTGAAAATTGTGATGACAGTTAGTTGGCAAACATTCTTTCCTTCTCAAATATCATTGCTTCATTGTTGATGCAGCTTAAAAGACAAAGACAGTAAGGCTATTGCTTTCATGAGTTGATACAGCAATCTTTTTACCTAAAATGAAATGAAAGAAATAATTTTGGAGACAGTACTTTAAAATATTCATGTAAAAATAATTTTAAATGACACTTGTAAAATCAGTATCAACAACTTGACGCATACCTCCAAAACACATTTTTTCCATAAAATTAAGAAATTAAGACTCTGATCTTCAGTAACATACATCTTAGCAATTTGACAAATTGATACAAAATAACAACTACACACTAAATTTCTCAAGCCCAAAAATATCTAACAAATTAGAAGAAAATTATTCAAATTATAACAAAATTATGTTAAAAGCTACATCCCTCTGTACATAGGTCAGTAATATCTGAATGGAATGGAAAAGAATAAAATGTAATGTGGGTTTAAAAACCATTGCCAGCTATACATTAACCTGAAATTATATTAAATCAATTTTAGAAAGGCTTCAATTTATAAAAGTTCAGTTTGTAAACAGGTTTTTTAAGGAAAATAACCATTTGGCTTTCTGGTCTCATATATTAATCAACAAAAGAAGATCAGAACAAAAAGTAGATTTCATTATAACAGCAGCTCTCAAACTTTTAGAAGTCAAAGACTCTCTGGCAAATCTAATAAAATCTATGGGTCCTCTCCTCAGAAAAAAAATGCACATGTGCACTAAATCCTACAAGCAATTGTTTGTCATTGACTGACATCCAAACTCTTCCACATAAACCGATGTCCATGAACATCAGTTTAAGAATTAACATATAACAGTGATACAACCTCAAAATATTTTTTACTAAAGCTGTTTACATATACGTGTTCCTTGCTCATATTAGAACTAATTACCTACCAAGACTACATATCAAATGCTTCCTTTGATTACTGGTAATATAAGAAATTACTTGATCAAATATTCTTAAGAAGAGTTGAATGATATGCAAGATACAATTGAAAAGCATAACTCCAAAAGTCCTATTCCTAAAGATCTAATTCTAGTTTAACTGGGGGCTTCCTATGAAACATGAAAACTAGTTTACCCATCCAGGCTTGATTTTATCCATCTTTATAATTAAAATTACACAGTGTTATGAAATTTAAAACAGTTTGTGAGTAAAGAATAAAAGTAGAAATAATTCATTTTACAAATCAATGCCTTCATGTGTGTGGTGACGGACTGTAATCAGTCTTTGGGCGGTGAACATGATATAATCTACACAGAAATCAAAATACAACGATGTACACTTGAAATTTATATAATGTTATAAACCAACGTTACCACAATTAAAAACTAAGTAAATAAATGCCCTTCACTCCTACTCCCTTTGCACTGTTTTATATATACAAGATGCTTGCTGAAAAAGAACAACAAAAGCTTTCAATTGCTATAAAACTTGATGGCAGCGTATAAGCTGACCTCAGTTCTGGTTTTGTTATCAAACACCCTTTGGTTTCTTTTTACTTTCTTACTCCTCCCATCTAAAAACAGCTCTAATATTTCAATAGTGGGAAGGGCACAACTTTTGGAGTCAGATATACTTATTTAAATCTGTCACTATGTAACAGGCAAATTATGCTAGTTTCTCTAGGTCTCAGTGTCTTCATCTGTAAAAAAAGGGGATATCATAACACCCTGTAATTCCGTGACGACTGAGTAGCTTAAGTGTTTAGCATATACTAAACACTCAATAAACCTCAGCTTCTACAGGCACTCTATAAACCAAGCTCCTAATGTAATGTGCAAAACTAACAGAATGAATATTGCTGATTATTTATTGAAGTGAATATATTTATTCAACAAATACTTTTCACTTGTTATAGAAGGCACAGTATTGAGTGCTGATGATATAAAATCACAGTAAACATGGCCCTTTTTCTCGTTTTATAAATGCTTAAAGTACATAACGTCCATCATTTCATTATAATTAAACCAAATACAGTTTATGCATATAGCATTTCCACATTATTCAACATTTTGATCAAACTACATCCTTGGTCATGAATTCCAAAATATGTAATTATTTAGCCTTAAAGATATTGCATTATTCAAACAACAGACTTGAGTCTGTCTTCTGGGATGCTTGTAAAAACTCATGTTACTAAACCTACCACAAATTTTCTGAAGCATTTCCTAACTAGAGAATCTATATTTTAACAAATGGATGTGCGGCCAGGTTTGGGAGTCTCTTTAAATCTGTGCCAAAGAAAAATACTACCTAACCCTGATTTCTAAATTTGAAATTTGTACCATGCTACTAAAGTATCCACACTCAAAGCAGTGGTTCTCAAACTTTCACAAGCATCAGAAATCACCTGGAGGGCTTGCTAAAACACTGAACTAAAAAGACTGGGAGTCGGGGTCGTTAGTCTGCTTTCCTGAAAGTTCCAAGGTGATACTGATGCTGCTGGTCAGGGAATCACACTTTGAAAACCATTGCTCTACACTTTGACAAAACTTAGAAACTTTTCTCATAATTGCTCAGCTCTGTGTCCTTAACTAAGTTATTGAAACTCTCCAGTCACCATCTGTAAAATGGAATGATAAATCTCATAGATTGTTTTGAAGATTAAATGACAATCAGACACCAGAGCAATTAGCACATGGTAAGGACTCAGTAAATGTTAGCTGTTTATATATCATGTTAGCTGTTGCTCTAAGACAGATTTCTGAGCTAAACTAAACTGGCACAGAACAAATACAAACAATTCCATTTAGAATGTACCTATTCACCTCCCGTGTAATGAAGCCACAGAAACTTCTCTTTGCCACTGCTGCTGCTAAAGACCTCATTAAACTTTTTTTCCAGTCTTACCACACTGCTTGAGACTCTCATGGACACCAGTGCCTGAAATAAACAGTCATCTCCTTCACATCTTTAATGGTCATGGTCAAAGCTACCTAATTCTTAAAACGACACCTTGGATCATCCATCGGTCCAATGTAGTGTTCAGAACCACCTCCCTTACCTAAACTTAAAATCTTTGCAAGCCATCACTGTAGCCCTTTCTATAGGTTCTCAGGAGCCCAACTATGAACTAGTAAATCTCTGCTCCCCAAATCAGAGAAAATAGGAGTCCCAGCTTCTGCTGCTCAGCCTGAACACAGACACACAACCAGTTTTCCTGAAATCCTAAAAGCATTTTCCAGTGGAAACACTTAAAAATGGTGACTCCTTTCCAGGGATCCATTACTACAGCTACATAATAGGTTATTAAATAGGCTTCTGCAGGGTGGCAAAGGCAGCCAAGCATCATTTACAAAATTATTTATACAAAAAGGACCATGCCAAGTTCCACACAATTTTCACATTAATTTCTTTCTTTCTTCAAACATTCATGCAATATCTTTTTGCTGAGTCTGCTTTTCCTTCTAACTGGAATTCACTACTCTCCTTGAAAGTTCCTATTTCTCCCTCAATAACCAACTGGGAAGTCCTCAGTGAATGCTTTTCTGACAACTATCACACCTCTGCCAGTCCCAAACACACATCAGCACCCTCTCTCATCTTCTATGTTCCACAAAGCATTCTGGAGTATCCAAATTATCTGTTTCCATTAGAGTTAGGGTTTTTCCTCTCCAGCTTTTTATTATGAAAAAATTTCAAATATTCAGAAAAGTTGAAAGAACAGTTCACTATAAACACCCATCTACCCAGCAACAGACTCAACAATTACTAACATTTTGCCATATTTACTCTCTATTTATACATACACATACCACGTTTGCTGTACCATTTGAAGGTTGCAGACATCAACACATTTCCTAAATACTTTAGTATGCATCTCCTAAAAAGGACATCCCCCTACATAACAATATCATTCCCACTTAAGAAAATTAATAGTTCCATAATACTATTTATATGTAGTTGGTTGTGTGGGAGCTTTTGGAGAACAAGGACCTACTTTATCTATCTTCCCAGCACTTACTTGGTGCACAGTACCTACTTGGGTGATCAATAAATGTTCTGCCAATTGTCCAGTTTAAACAAATAATAGTTTAAATAAATAAACTGAACAATTAAATAAAATGAGAATAATAATCTAATATACCTCACGGAATTGTTGAGGTGTATGGGAGATAACATGTAAAACACTTGGCACGGTTAATGGCAGTTATCGTTATTCTGTTTGCCTGAAACAAAAACTTTATTTTTCACTGAAGAATTTTCAAAAGCAAAACAAAACCCTATGCCAGTGTGGAGTAAGGATGCTGGGTGCTAAATCAGCCACATTTCCTATCTCCACGGCTAAGCCTCCCAGCACGCTAAAGCAAGACTAGTGTTACCCACACGACTACAAAGGTCGCAAACTCCCAGGAAGTCGCCGAGAACCCAGTAAGTGAGATGCAATGGTCGCCACCTGGCTCGAAGCGCGCGAGCAGGCAACCCTCTCCAACCGCTGAGGGGCGGCAGCGACCTGCAGCCTCCGTCCTGACACTGGAATGCTGCAACGCGTGGAGCCTTTGTTCTTTGGCAGTGGGGGTGGAGGCGCAGAGGAGCAAAGAGATAAAGACTGAGGAATGAAAATAAAAATAGCCACCTCTGTCCGCAGCAGTGCCCAAACTCGAGGTTGCCTACGCGGGTGGAGCGAGCTCGCAGCCTGGAGTACCAGAAGCAGCTCGACAGTTCCCTGCCAGCTGAGCTGAACCCTCTGGCTTCTCAACCCCAAGAAATGAAATAGGGAAGCAAGGGAGGAGCAGGAGGAGGGGAAATGAAGAGGCGACAAGATGCTCCGGACTGTGCTGTCACTCCTCCACGCCCACACTGCCCTCCGCTCCGGCGCTGGCGCTCAGAGGAGTGCGTGCCGAGGCGCCGCACAGCCGCCCGGAGACCAAATCACCGCCCAGCAAGGGCCGCCAACCTGGGGCGACCAGGTTCCGCGTGTCAGGGCTCCTTCGGGCTCGGGGCTCTCACCTGCCACGCTGCGGTCGCCACGCGAGCTGCTGGAGATGGCCGAGCCCTTGCAGGTCTCGGCTTCTCCGTTAATGCCGGGGGCGGTAGGGAGGTGTGGGTCAAGAGACTCCAGCTGTGAGCGTGGACGTGGGTCTCCCCTCTTCAGCAGCTGCTGAAGGACCACACAGAGGGACCTCTGCACCGCACTACTACATCTAGCCAAGCTTGGGCACGCCTCTTTTTCGCCCGCCTTCGGTCTCCCACGCAAACCTCACCGGGCGGAACAACTTCCGGCAGAAGCCAAACGATCCACTCTAATTTTCCGTGACCCAAGCGCTCCAGTCCCCATAAGTACCCACCTCTTAACGGCACGGGTAGTTCCGCTTCCGGCAGCATCAGATAAGTCGCGAGAGGAAGCTTAAATTCTGTCGCTTGCATTTAGGACCACTTCGGTGAGTGGTCGTTCTGGTGTGCTTTGTCATACCTAATGATTTTTAAAGTGAGGCGTGACCTGACAATTTCAAAACCATTCGCGTCGCCTAGCCTAAGGAAGGGTGGAATTGACTCCGGATATTTGCGCAGGCGCCCGTGGGGCGGGAGGGCCTTGCTAGGGCGTTGCGGTGTCCCGAGGCAGCTGAGCAGAAAAGGGGCGAGTTCAGTTGTCGGGCTTGGGGAGATGCCGACTCGGTGGAACCGGGTTTTACTTAATGGTCGTTTTCCTGCTTGTGCTAAGTTTAACTGGACCTTGCCCTTAAGAATTAGTTAATGGGCCAACTAAACGCTCTGTTAATGCTCCCTCGCAATTAATGTAGCGTCCGAGACTTTGAGCAAATTCAAAAGTTGATTGCGGCACTTGGCTGATACTAAAGGATTCTCCCCCTTACTTTATCACAGTTGTCATTTAATCTGAAATATTACGCTTTCCCCCAAATTAAAATCTGTGGAGGGGAGAAACGCGAGCTCAGGGAGAATCTTGTCTCGTAGTTTTAAGGGAAAAGGACACTATCTCCGTGTGGGTTTTTATTGAATGAGAGTTTCTGAACCAAAGTAGACATAATTTTCAAAATGGAAATTCATTTATCACATGGGGCTTTGTGTGTATGCGTATGGAGATGAAGGCATTTTAAACGATTTTGTACGTTGAAGTGAAACATTGTAGAGAAATGTCTACTGTATTTAGATTTCCCAGTCTTTGGCCTTACGTAAAATTGTGTTCTTCCATATTTCAGAGATTGAAATAGAATAATTGAGAAGTAAAAATTTTGATCCCAAATTAACATGTTTATTGAAATATTAACAGATTTTAAGTTGGAAGAAATGCGTATTATAGCCTTTTAGAGGCTTAAATTGGTAGCCATGATGGGTTTTGCCCTTAGTGAAACAGTTAAATCCTGATTTTAAAGTGGTGACTGTCTTTATTGCACATACAGGATAAAATTACTAAGGGAATTAAATAATAAGTATTTACACGAGTATTTATTGATTTTATGTGATGCCGTACAGGGACATTGTGTAAAAAGCTCAACCAGATATGATCCTGACATTTCCTCTTGCATAACTGGAAGTTGCAACGTGCGACCTTCACTATCTTTCTTACTCCAGTGTGTTTTAATACACAAGCAATTATTATTTTAACAAAACTTATTGAAAATATGCGCATATCCAAAGAAGGCCTAATATAATCTTCATTTTTATAATTCAAACCATTTAACTCTCCCAATCATTTAATAATATTTGGGTATAGGAAGATAGTTTATTTATGTTGGTTCCAAATATTACAGCTTAAAACCATTTTCTCATATTAAATACTTAAATAGACGGTTTCCAGGGAACAAATGGTGAATATACTTTGAAAAGAAAAGACTACTGGTTCCTTAAGTTATTACCGTACGTAAATAACAAATATTAGCAGCAAACTTTAGCCATCTACTTAAAAGCTAATTTTTTGTGAACTGATTTTTCTTTCTTACACAGTTTTTCACTTGTCCTTGTCATCTGTCATTACTGCCAGAACTAGAAGCTTAGACTATAATCTCATTATAAAGTATACAACTTTTGAGTCTTCTGGGTTTTGTCGTTACCCATAAAACATTATAAACATTGCAATAAAACATTAGTTACAATTAATGAAAGGAATGAGATTTTTAAGGCTTTTTCTTTATACAGATTTTGAGAAAAGAAAGGGTTCTGTGTTACTTTGAGCGGCTTCATATGGATGATAATACTTAAATATTTTAACAGTGATTATCTATTGCTTTACCATTTGCAAAGCACTTTTCAAATCCATTATCTTAGTGATCCACATAATTGTGAAAAAGGAGGGATAAGTATTGTCCTTTTTCCAAACGTGGATACTGAAGCCTAGGTATGTCACCCCCTAGAAATTCTGACTCCTAAAAGCCTTACTACCTTTTTAAGCACATCCTACTTGTAGTGCCATGTATATGCTAGAGAAGTTATGTTTTCTGAAGCGAAGTAATAGTTATCTTTGGAACACGTGGTCTTTTTTAGTTCAGTGCTCCCCCTCCTGTCAGGAAATGCAAGTAATTCTTTATTCATTCACAAGTAGTTGAATGTCCACAGCATCCCAGACACCGTGTGAAACAATGTAAACATTAAAAATTAATAAGACCTTCTCATTCCTCATTTATAATCTATTTATTACAAAAAACACTTTATAACTTTTCTAGCAGAGGCCTGAACCAAGTATTATGAAAGCTAAGGATGACAAATAATTATTAGTGTAGCAGGGGGAAAAAACGTGAAATTTGAAGCAGCAGAGACCAAGGTTCAGATGTCAGCACAGGCACTCTCTTAACTGTGTTGCCTTGAGTAAAATGGATAATTTCTCTGAACCTCCATTTTTGTATCTACTCAATGGATGTAAGACTCGTACCTACTCCATAGGATGTGAGGATCATCGCATAAAGTACTGTATAAAGTTCTCAATTAAAGAATTGCTTTTGTAGTTATTTAAAAGATTTCAAAAATTTTTTAAAAATTATTTCCTCTCCCTATAGTTTTGGCTTTTCGAGATGTCATATACATAGTAGCAAATAATATGTTAGCCTTTCGTATCTGGCTTCTTTCACTTAGCATGATGATCTTGAGATTCATCTGTATTGTTAGGTGTGTTAGTAGTTTGTTCCTTATCAATGCTGACTAGTATTCCACAGAGTGGATCTACCACAATTTGTTTATCCGTTCACTAGTTGATAAACATTTGGATTGTTTTCAGGTTTTGGCTCTTATGAATAAAGCTTCCAGAAACATTCATATATAGATTTCTGTGTGGACCTATACTTTCCTTTCTCTTGGGTTAAAACTGTTTTCCAACATATTTGCACTAGTTTGTATTTTCGCCAGCAATGCTCTGCACCTTGGTAGTACTTAGTATTCTTAGATTTTCTTTTGTTGTTCTTTGCCATTTTGATGGATGTGTAGTGGTAGCTTATTGTGGTTGTAATTTACATTTTTCATTGTCTAATGGTATTGAGCATCTTTTCGTGTGTTTATTTGCTAACCATATCTTCTTTGATGAAGTGTGTGTTCAAATCTTTTTCCCATTCTTTGAATTGGATTGTTTTCTTATTATTGAGCTTTGAGAGTTCTTTATAAATTCTGGACACAATTTATTATAATGTGTACTACAAATATTTTCTCAAACTGTGATTTCTCTTTTTATTTTCTTAACAGTATCTTTATAAGAACAAAAGTTTTAATTTTTTCTTTTATGGATGGTTCTTTTTGTTTGCTGTCTAGGAACCTAAGCTCACAAAGATTTTCTTTTTTGTTGTCTTCTAGAATTCTATAGTTTTAGATTTTATATTTAGGTCTATGCCCCATGATGAGTTAATTTTTACAGATGGTGCTCATTATCAATTGAAGTTCATCTTTTTTCATTTAGATAGATAGTTGTTCCAGCATCATTTGTTGTAAGTACTATCCTTTCTCTATTGAATTACCTTGGTACCTTTGTTGAAAATCAATTTGCCATTTCTATGTAGCTCTGTTTCTGGACATTCTATTTCTGTTCCATAGATCAATGGCTATCATTTTGCCAATACCACACAGTTGTGATTACTATAGTGTTAAAGGAAGTCTTGAAACCAGGTACTGTGAAATTCTTCAACTATGTTCTTGTTTTTCAAACTTTTTTAGCTATTCTAAGTCCTTTGGTTTTCCATGTCAACTTTAGAATCAGCTTGTCAGTTTCTACAAAAGAGCTTGCTGGGGTTCCAACTGCGTTGCATTAATTCTGTAGATCAGTTTGCAGAGAACTCACATTTTAGTGAGTTTATCCAGCTTTTTCTCTTTGTTAGGGTGGAAGTGACTGTTTTTCCAGCTTTCAGCATTCTAGACAGAAGATTATATTGGAATTCTTTTCATGCTATTTCAGAAAGGAATAATTTGCTTACATTGTTGAGTATTATAATTTACCAATTTCAAGCTAAGTTAACCTTTTTTTTTTTTTTAATACTTTTTGGTGAGGAAGATTGGCCCTGAGCTAACATCTGTTGCTGCTCTTCCTCTTTTTTTTTTTCCCTCCTCAAAGCCCCAGCACATAGTTGTATATCCTAGTCATAAGTCATTCTAATTCTTCTGTGTGGGTTGCTGCCACAGCATGGCTTGATGACCAGTGTGTAGGTCCGTGCCCAGGATCTGAACCAGCAAACCTAGCCCACTGAAATAGAGTTCACGAATTTAACCACTCGGCCATGGGGTGGCCCCTAAGTTAATCCTTTGAAGTCTTTTTCTTATCTGGAAAATGGGAGGTTGAATCACAATCTCCAGGCTTCCTTTCAGTTCTTTAGCCAAGATCTAATTTTTCTGTGCATGATGTGATATATTTAATTTTTCAAAAATCTGATCATATTTCTTTACTTCTTGAAAATTAAATATATTTGTATTATCCTTTGCTATGTTATATTTCTGTGAAAGATGCCAGGGAATGGAAATAATGAAATAAACTGACCCTCCTGTTAATAATAATTAGTCTTTCACATTAGAAAGCCTTACTTCATGAACTTATTGGAAGCTAGAAATACATATCACCAAGCATGATGTATATGATTTAAGAAGTGTAAAAATTAATTTTGCAAAGAGAAAAATCAAATAGGAAACCTCATTCTTTTGTGAAGTTACCTCTTGCCTTTTTTCTTTATTTAGGAAGTGCTTGGAAAACAGAAATGAGGAGTTGACCTTGTAGGTCCTTTTGCGTTAGACACTTAGAGAACTTGGTGAATGTTAAAAAAGTGAAACACCCATGTAGGGACTACCCAGATCCCACCTCCAGATAATGAAATAGATCATTAATCATACTCCAGAAGCCCCCTTTCTTTCCTTTCCTAGTCACTACTCTTCCCTCATCCCCAAACCACAAGTATGCTTTTTAAAACTTTATATTATAATCTGGTTTAAACCACAAATTAGGAAAGGAACATAATCCCCTAATTTCTCTCTGGGTATATGTGTTTGAAAATATAAAAATTAATTAAAATAAATGTATAGGTGTTTATACTAATGTGAAAATTAGATTGATTCTATAAAATATATTCATTATTATCTTCAAGACTGCTATGTTCATAGGGATATAAGGACGTATAAGTATGGTCCATTCCTAAAGGATATTATGGTGAATATAACTCTAAACTTGACCTTTCCTTCCTCCTTTCCTCTTCTCTTAGTGGAAGAGATCAAAAGACTAATGCCTCTGTTTGTGAGTTGGATCCTGTTCCCTACTGCTGTCTCAGGAACTTTCTTCCATCAGTCATAATTTCTCTCCTTCTTGTTTCCAGTAGTCTCTAGAAGCCCTTACCTTAGCATAAAGCTTTTCAGGTCATTCTCTTCTTGAAAGCAAAACAATCTCTCTTTAAAAATTTTTTTAATTGTAGTAAAATCACATAACATAAAATTTAGCATCTTTTTTTTTTATCATGAATGATATCAGGTAGGAATTCAACTTTTTATTCTAAATTGATAGTCAATTTTTCATAAAATGCTATTTCTCTATTAGTTATACCATAAATTTTCATATATAAATGTTTGTTTCTAAACGCTCTATTCTTTCATGAAACTCTTCTTATATTTATATTAATAATATACCATTTTATTACTATAACTTTATAGTATAACTTGATATCAAAAAGTTGCTTTTTTTAATCCCTGAAACATTTCCTTGGCTTCATTTCTCTATATATACTTACAGAGAAACTTTAGATTCAACTTGTTAAATTTTATTTTCAAAAAAGACATTGGGATATTTGTTGATTCATCTTAACTATTTCTAAGTGTACAGTTCAGTGGCATTAAGTACATTCACATTGTTGTGCAGCCATCAGCAGAACTCTTTTCACCTTACATAACCGAAACTAGGTACTCTTTAAACAGTAACTCCTCCATTACTCCCAACCCTCTAGTGCCTGGCAACCACCATTCTACTGTCTGTCTCTATGAATTTATCTACTCTAGGTACCTCATATAAGTGGAATTATACAGTCTTTGTCTTCTTGTGACTTGGTGACTTGGCTTATTTCACTTAACATAATGTCCTCAAGGTTCATCCATTTTGTAGTATTGTGTCAGAATTTCCTTCCCCTTTAAGGCTGAATAAATACTCCGTTGTATGTATATACCACATTTTGCTTAGCCATTCATCCATCTATGGAGGCTTAGGTTGCTTCTACCTTTTGGCTGTTGTGAATAATGCTGCTATGAACCTGAGTGTCAAAACAATCTTTTAACCCTACTAGAATGTAACTCCATAAGGGTTAAGAGGATATGTGTTTTGTTCGTTATTGCATTTCCAGTGTTGTCTGACAAGTAGCAGGTAGCCAATAATATTTTTTAGATCAATGGATGGGCCTCATATTTGTCTCTAGCAACTGTCTTGTAGTTTCTTGCCTTCAAACTAAATTTAAGCTTACTAAATTCACTTTCTTGATGCCTCTTCATTCCTTACCTCATTGCAGACTAGTTTCCACCTGCCCTGCTCTACTATAACTATTGCCAAAACACTAGACACATTTTACTTCTTATATCACTTAACCTCTCCTCTGCTTGGCACATAAGAACTCTTTATTCCCTAGGCTTCTGTGGTTAGAACCTCTTCTAGCTTTTTTCCTATCTCTCTAGCTATTCTCATGCCCATGAGGGATTTACAATATGTTTGGGAGAGAGACATATAAATTAGTAGGCTCAATAAGATGTAGATTTTATAAAAGTTGGTACATGTTACTGTGAGTTTACCAAGAAAGGTGTGCACAATTCTTCAGTTCTGCTTGAGAAGAAATAGATGTGGTCAGGAGAGAATCATAGGTGAGTGAACTCATTAATGTGAATGTTAAAGGATAAGGATATGTACACTGCTCTTCTTACTCGGTACACTTTCCATGAGCTCCTTCCTCCACTGCCTTTACTTCATCTACCGTCCACATGCTGAGTTCATCCGTGAGCTGAATACAACATGTTCAATGTCATCTTTCTCCCTAAGCCAGAACTTCAGAAGTGATCCCAGACTCTTCTTTTCATACACTCCACACATCCAGTCAGTCACAGTTATCAAAAATATCTATCCATTTCCACTAACACTGCTTTGACTCAGAATTTCATCATTTTTTCCTTACTTAGGCAGTAGTCCCTTAATTGACCTGTACTGGTCTTCCTATCTCTTCTTCCCAGTCTATATTTCATATTGGTGAAGAATGGACTTTGTGGAATAGAAATATGATATATAACTCCTACTTATTCTTCAAAATTCAGGTTATCCCGGGTGGGGGTGGTCAGAGAAGGCACTCTGTATGAAACAACACCTAACCAGGGTTTTGAAAGATGAGTAGGGTTGGAGAGGTGGGGATGAGTTCTATTCCAGGCAAAAGTACCAATAAAAAGGTGTGAGCACACTGCACAGAATGGTTGAAGAACTATGGAGATTTGTATAACTGGAGCTTAGAGTCTGGGTCAAGAATGCCAAGAGATAAGTATGGAAGTATTGGTAAAAATCAAATCTTAAAAAATCTTGTATACTGACTGAAGTGTTTAGATATCGTCAGGAATATCAGAAGGCCATTATTTCAAGTCAGGTTAGTATTTTGATAAGACTTGATTTTAGGATGACCTCTGTGGCTGCAGTGAGGAGAGGGACAAAACTAGACAGGAGAAGCAAGGTCAGATACAAAGTGAGTCTGAACACAGTGGCCCTGGAGTGAAGTCCAAGCTTCCACCTCATCCAAAATGCTTTGCCTCCCTCCCTAAGTGCATCTGGGTGTCTGCACATCTGTTTTAATACTAGTTTTCTTTGCATATTCTGTCATAACACCATTCTATACTGTATAAATGCTGATTTACTCCTCTGTGCCTGTCCTTACACCATAAGCTCCTTGAGGGCAGGGATTTCCTCTTTGATAGGAATACAATAACTTTGTATTTCTATCACCTAGTACATATAACAATTTAAGGACTTGGTAAATGAATGAACAAACAAATAAAAAGACATATGGATGAATGGGCAAACAACTATAGTGGAGGGTAAAACACGGAAAGTTCTACAAAGGTGCAAAGAAGGTCAGTGGAGGTCAAGATCACTTCAGATTCAGAAATCATGGAAGACTTGCTTCACTGAGGAGCTAGAGCTTGATTTTGAGAGATGGGTAAGACTTAATCAGGTAGAATTGGATTGTTATGCCACTCAAGGGAAAAGTGATGACATAAACCAAGGTACAGAGAATGGTTGGGATTTGGCCAAAGGCGTATAAAGGAGACTGTTGAGAGAAGAAGCTGTAAGGCTTGTGTTGTGCCAGGTGGTAGACACTAGGCTAAATAGTTTAGACTTAAGTCAGTAAGCAGTGGAGATGCCCAGGGGCAGTCTCATAGTGTCTACCCTGTCAGGTAAATCATTTGGAAAATAAAAATGTGCTAAGGATGATTGATAATCTAAATAAGTTTCAAGGTAACTATGGCAAGCAAATAATCACCCCTTTAAGTGTTCTCTTCTTTACTGAGCCAAGCCAGCTGACCCTTATAAAAAATATAAGGTGAGAATAACACACTTGTGAAAGGACTTGTGAAATAATGAAAATATGTAGAAGTTTTCTGACTTTTATGTTTTCTGCCACTAGAAGAATCTCTCCCTTGATGATGACAAAAATAAGAAACCAAAAACCTCAAAGAGCTGTCTTCAAAATTTTGTTTAGTGATTTCTTCTACTCCTTGACCTTTCGTACTATAGGCTTACTCTGAGAGGAATGAATTACTCTATTGTGATCCATTTTCAATTATTCAAAAATTAAGGGCTGGAAAGTGGAGAGATTAATTTCAGTAAATAGACTTTCTGAAGATGAATCTGTGTGCATGTATTGTAAGTAGGAAAGCAAAGACTGTCCTAATGGCACAGATGCTTGAATGTACTGAGGGCTTCATTGTGTATTGAGTAATTAGATAAAGATTTTCTGGTATCCCCAGTGCTATAGACTGAATGTTTGTGTCCCCCTAAAATTCTTATGTTGAGATCCTAACCCCTAATATGATGGTATTAGGAGATGGGACCTTTGATAGGTAATTAGGTCATGAGGATGGAGCCCTCATGAATGGGATTAGTGCCCTTATGAAAGAGAGGGTAGGGAGTTCCCTAGCCTCTTCTGCCATGTGAGGATGTAGCAAATGGGCCCTCTATGAATCAGAAAGCAAGCTCTCACCAGACACTGAATCTGCTGGCTTGTTCTTGGGCTTCTCAGCCTCCAGAACTGAAAAATAAATGTTTATTGTTAATAAGCCACCCAGTCCATGGTATATTGTTATAGTGGCCTAAATGGACTAAGACACCCCAGAGAAGGAAAATGGGGGGAGGGGGATTGTGGGAATTTAGAAGAGAGAGATTTTTAAGTATAAGAGCAAAATATGAACATCACTGGTTTATGCAGACATTCATGTTTTCCAGTGGCGAGTTTTTTTCTGTCAGTTGCAATTACCTACAACCCTCTGTGTTTTGGGACGTCTTCTTCCTCTGAGGTATGAGACTTTGGTCTTTTGCTCCTGGAAGCTTTTTAGAGGCCTGAAAAGACTTCCCCTCCTCTTTTCTTTTTAAGGTCCTTCGGGAGATTTTGCAACCTTTACTGGTCTCTGAAAGGAAGGCAATAAAGGATTTTATCTTTTTTTTTAATAAACCTCATCTTTCTACAGATATTATGCTCCCAGCTGGCTTGGATGGGATGTTCAAGGATTTCTTTTAGATGATTTAGAACATTGATGATACCAAAAGCCATTAAGGGAAAACAATAATTTGGAGTCATATATAGTATGTTATAATATTAAAGAATGTAGACCACAGTGATTTAATCTAAACTGAGAAAGGGCAGGTCTTTCTGTGCCTTGCACTTGGGAGAGCTTGTGTCGCTATAGCCTAGAGATGAAAATAGGACACAGAGAAAAATGATTTTGGCTTGTTTGTTGGTTTGTTTTTTAACAGTTGAGGAGGATTAATACATAGCTAGAATGACAGGCAGGCAAATGTAGACTGACATAATCTATATCCCCTACTTGAAACCACATGAGCCTTCCTGAATTGAAAATTGATGAATCTCTTCGTCTCTTGGCAGAGGAAAGGATGACATGAAAGTAAAGGCATCAAGGGGTCCTAAGTGACAGATTGGGAAGGAGGGGGGTTAGTGTTTCACCACAGATAGTTTGAAAACACTTAAGATTTGGGGCAACATGAAACTGGAAAACAATAAAAGCAGCTACAGGACAGGACTGAAGATACACATGGTAAAATCTCTTGATGCCTTTACTATTTCCAATTAGGGGTTATTATGACTATAAAACGTCTGTGAACATTTTTGTACACACCTTTTGATAGTCATATGCTCATTTCACTGAGATGCAAACTTAAAAGTAGAATTACCACCCTTTGGGTAGTCATATGTTAGTTTTAGAGGAAACTGTTGCTTTCCCAAGATGGCTGTAGCATTTTACACTCCCACGGACGATGTGTGAGTTTCATTTGTTACCTGTCCTCACGCCGCCTCGTGTTGTTTTTCATTTTAGCCTTTCTGATAGTGTGTAGTTATAAGTCATTGTGGCTTTAATTTGCATTGCCCTGAGGAGTAATGGTGTTGAGCACATTTTCACTTGCTTGTTAACCATTTAAATATTCTCTTTTTTGAAGTGCCATGTAAGATTTCCCCCATTTTTTAAATTGGGTTTTTATCCTTTCCTTTTTGATTTGTGGTAGTACTTTATATATGCTCCGTATGAGTGCTTTGTTAGACGTCTATATTAAAGATAGCTTCCCTCAGTCTGTGGATTACCCCTTTCCTTTCTTAGTGGTATCTTTTGATGAACAGGTTTTAATTTTGATGAAGTCGAATTTGTTACAAATTTTTTTCTTTTATGGCTAGTGTTTTTTGTGTCCAGTTTAAGAAATCTTTGCTTTTCCCAAGATTTTGAAGATCTTTTCCTATATTTTCTTCCAGAAGCTCTATAGTTTACCTTTCACATTTAGGTTTATGATTTGTCTGGAATTAATTTTGTGGAAGATGTAGGTAGATGATCAAGATTCATTTTTTCCTATACAGATATACAATTGTTCCAACATTGTTTATTGAAAAGACCATTTCTTCCCCCATCGTATTGATGCCTTTGTTGTAAATTAATTGACTATATACATGTGAATTTAATTATGGACTCCCTGTTCTGTTTCATTGACCTATTTGTCTATCCTTATGCCAATACTTTGCTGTCTTATTTACTGTAGTTTTATTGAAAGTCTTCAGTCTGATTCATTCATTTCTGAGATGTTTTAGAAACTGTGAATAGCTACATTTGTTTGATTTGGGGTTACATCCATCTATTATAAAATGAAAAAATTCATATATTTAATATTTGATTGAAAGTGTATTAAACTTAGAACAAACTAATGGGTTTTTTTAGGTTATGCTAGGACAGAATTAGCTTTGTAGAACCTTTGCTTTTAAAATGTCATATACTTTATGCTAACCTAAGATTAAGGGATGTTAGAAATGTACTGATATTCTCACTGGAAATTATCAAAAGATCAGAAAGATTGTTATTGACTATGCCAAATGCTCTATGATAGGGGAAAAGACTTAATTTAAGCCATAGTTCATAGGCACAGTCTATTCTGCATTATTCTAACATTCCCTCTGCAGTGATGTGCTCTTTTAGCCTCATCGCTGCATCTTCTAGTCATCAGAAAACATCCTTATTGTTTTTAGAAATTCAAAATTTTAGGCATTTATATTACTCAGTGTCCTAGCAGGAAATAGAAGATATACCTTGCTGGGATTTTAAAGAAATTTAATAAAGCTCCTATTTACAGACATATGGACAGGGTCAAAGAAACCAACATGGCATCTGGAGACTAGCAACAGCAGGACATAGTTACCACCTCTGGGGCTAGAGCAGCAGGAAGAAATGATGTTACAGACTTCCAGTGAGAAGTAGAGACATGGAATATGGGCTACCTGACAGGAGCTATGGTTGTAGAAGGTTGCAGCTTAAACCAAGGAAGAACTCAGGAAATAAATATCCTGACCTCTTTTTTCTGCATTCTGATTGCCTGCTGGTGCCTCCTTTTGGACAAGTCCAACCAGAAAACTATAAGTGCAATCTGTAAGAGTCAGTCTCCTAGGGCATAGCAGCAGGGAGGAAAAGGCCAAAAATGGATCTGGATGGGTGGGGGTGTTGGCAAACAGAATAACTAGCACAGAATAGTTCCTTTCAACTGAAAATATGAAAGAGGGTTTTTTCTTCTTAAAGTAGTGGTGGCTTCCTATATTACTTAGGATCTAAAAATAGAGAAGTTTTGCTTTGGCTAGTGCAGCCAGATTTTTCTTTATAACATACAGAAAGTACGCACAGGACCAAAAATCGCTTCTGTTCAAGAAAAAGCAGCTTATGTGTATTTCAGAAGAGTGTATGAGATCTAGCATAGCTAAACATCTTCTCTGTCATTTATCATGTGAACATTTTTAAAGTGTATCTTTCTCATAAATGATTTGAATAGTTTTTTTTTTGCATTTTGCAATGACCATGAATATATTTAGAAGTAATATAAAACTACATTTCTCCCCTTATAACTTATCATTTATTTAAATGTCACATCACAGAACCATTCTATGTAAGTAACATTTCAATTGATGATAATGAGAGACTTTAAGCAAAATTTTTTTGAAGTGTTCTTTTTCATTTCCTTTTTTCTCCAGTATGTGGAAGTTTTTCAGAATTTCTTATCACATGGAAGGAGACAAGATAATTTGTCATGATGTATCTCAAAAATAGCACTTGAATATTTTAGTTCATATACAGCACACTGTTCCTTTTCTGTACTACAATTATCTCTGTCACAGATAATATTCTGGGAATGTGCAACTCATTTGTAAGGAGAAATATGACAGAAGCCTGAACTGAAATAGCAACTGAATTAGTTTATCATTTAAATTATATCTTTAAATACCTTTTACCTAGGTTCACGATGGTCCGTAGTGGAAAAAATGGTGACCTTCATCTTAAACAGATTGCTTATTATAAACGAACTGGTGAATATCATCCAACTACTCTTCCCAGTGAGAGAAGTGGCATAAGAAGAGCAGCAAAAAAATTTGTCTTCAAAGGTAAAATTAATGCCCCAAATCATGAGTATAGAGTTAATAGAGATGCTTCTCTATGTGTGTTCCATGTTTAATTCTGAGAATTTCTGTAGTAGTTGGCTGTTGCTTAACAATTATCAGTTCAACTGATGATGCCACTCAGTCAAAAGCAAAATAAAAATCACACTGAAGCTAACTGAAGCCCAGTAAGCATGAAAGGGCATTTAAAAATCACAGACAAATGATACCATGAGAAAACCAAAACACTTCCCTAAATTAACCTCTCCTGCCGCTGTCCTCAGATGGTTTCTACTCTAATGGTGCACTTTCAAGCACTCACGTCACTATCAGTGAAGAACTTATCTGATGCTTAATAGAAAATGCTGGCAAAGTTAACTTGTTTGTTTACTATATTTATTTCTGTGGTCCCCCTCCCCCACTGCTATTAAACATTCTCAGAATTACATTTGTTTTTGAACCCCTGAATGGATTAAATCTTTGAAAGGCACAGTGAAATATTTCTCTTGAAAGATTATGATAATTTTTCCCTCTCTCTCCTCCTCCTTCAAAGAGGAAGAAAAGTTTGGGATGAGATAAGCCGGAAATACAGTCACCAGATAACTAAATGAATGTTGGTGTTGTGAGTGGGAGTTTTGCCTATAGGTACAGAATCAGGCTTCTTCAGAGCAGGTTAAGAAAATTCTAAGATAGTAAGTAAATACCTGCTCATTTCTCCCTGTGTACACCCCTTCCAATAACTCCCTTATGCTTAAGAACAGGCACACCTATTACCTCTTAAACTAAAATGAGCATTCATTCATTTATTTAATCATTTACGTACCAAATGTTTACCGAGTTCCTACTGTGTGCCAGTCATACTTTAGGCCTTGGGGATTCACTGATGAATAATATAGATGAGATTCCTGCCCTCAAGTTGCTTACCTTGTAATTCAAATAAGGAATGTTCCACTCAGCATGTGCTTAATTAAGCATATTAGTAGCTTAAAGGTGTATTCTGGCATTTGGATAGTTCCCTCATCCGCACTGGAGAGCTGCTGGTTCTCTGTCTGCCCTGGTTGCTTCCCAGCTGTCGGTTCTTCTCAGGTCTCCTCCAAAAGAAAGCAGAATTGCCGTGAGGATTAAGGTTCTCCCACTTTCTGACTTTACCAACCCCACCTCCTACTCAAATTTAGAAAAACTTAAGGGAGGTGGTGGCTTACACAAATGCATTTATGGTGAAATACTGTTTCGGAAAATTTATTCCTGAAGTTGCTTGTCTGTGCATAATCCATTTGCTAATTCATGACATTTTTAGGAGATGCCTGCAAGCATTTTTCTAGTTTGAGTACTCCCATTGAAAGATAATTTCATACTCCTATAGTTATTATTATGTGCTTTGATGAACAAGCTAGCTCTGCTTATATTGATAGCTACAAAATTATAGCAGTTAGTGCTCCTCCTACATATCTAGTAAGTAGCAGCTGAGGACTTGTCAGATTGTATGGGAGCATGATTACAAATAAATATTCTGTCTTAGAGGGAAAAAAGTTTTTAATAAAAAAAATCTTCTGTTTCGAAGATAAGGCTATCTTAAAACTATATAAATCTCTAAAAATTGCAACTATATCTTTTTGGTATCGTTTATTCCAGAAAAAAAGCTGTTTTATGTTGGAAAAGACAGAAAACAAAATCGTTTGGTAATTGTTTCAGAAGAAGAAAAAAAGAAAGTCCTAAGAGAATGCCATGAAAATGACTCTGGAGCCCATCATGGCATATCGAGAACCCTTACTCTAGTGGAATCCACTTACTATTGGACTTCTGTGACCAATGATGTCAAACAGTGGGTATGGCTTATGTATTTAGAATATTTTGAATAATGTCTTTGTAATAGGTAAACAAATTCATTATTGCTCCTGATTTACTCTGGGTAGCACCTCTCAGTAAGTACTTTTTGTATGGGTTTTTAAAAGGAGTTTTATTTCCCTTTAGAATTCTTCTTAAAATCACTAATGTGTAATTTGGACTAGAACAAAGCATTATTTAAAGATTTTAAAATACCATATTTAGATTGGAGATTTTTTTGATCCAGATTTTGATCACTGAACTCTTTTGTGTAGGCAGAATTTAAAGGGGAATGAAATTCACCTTTGACTAAATCATTCCTTTTTGATGGCAGTCATCTTTTCTTGACAGGAGAATGTGTTCATAATAAGTCAGGCCCAGGGCGTGCTCTCATCTTTTATGCCTATTTCATCTTGATATAGAAAATGTCAAATATGACAGAAACTCAGAACCAATTAAATGCAAAATCAAGTTGTGAAGATGATGAAATCAGTCTGAGATTTGTAACTTAATAATCCATTAGGACCTTCAGCTTCTTCTAATAGAAAATTCACCTAGGAATTCTGCGATTCTTGCTAGTAGGTCAACTGATCTCCACTCTTTCTCATGTACTCTATATGGCACATGGTAGGAATTCCTTGGTATGTATGTCAGATCCCTTCAATAATTGTAATAGTGCATCAAAAAGACTGTCATTTCAGGCATAAAGAATTAAACCAACTTTTAACAAGGTATCTTTTATGAGTGCTCAGTTTATGAGTCTATGCAGGTATTCTAAAGACCTCGATATTTATATTTGCCTTTAGAACGTGCCACACGTTCCTTTACAAGCATTCAGTGAAATCTTTGTCATTAAGAATGGGTATGATTTTTGGAAATAACCGGAGGTTATTTGTGCATAAGTTGGAAAATTAAAATTTTGATCAAAAGTAACTGTAATGCAATAAGATCATTTTTAAAATTTTCTTCAGGAGTTGGTTTGAAAGTAGTTTCCAAAGGGGAATTCCAGAAATATGTTGAGCAATGGCAGCATCCATAAGTTGATCAGTTGATCTCTTCTCACGTAAATGAAAGCTCCCTGACAGCATGGGGTTTGTTTTTGTTCATTCTCTTTTCCTGGGACCTAAAGGAATTTCTGGCATCTATAAATATTGTTTGAATAAAATTATGTTTTAATAAGTATTATTGGAATAGGTAAATGAATGAACTTACTACAGTGATAACTTTAAAAGAAAAAATCTTTTCATTATGGAAATTAGTGTATATTCATATACTGATTTAAAATTTATAGCAAACTTGTTTTAAGATCTATTCATTTAATAAATATTTATCGAATATAAACCGGAATTAATTCCACGTGAGTAATGCTCCTTAAGATGATCATTGAATAGTAATAGCAAGTAATATTTGCTATTATTTTCTGAATAGAAGCTTTTATTCTATTCTGAGAATAGTCCAAAAGTTTCTCCTTCAAAACGCAAAGTACTATTAACCATTTTAAAGTTTAGATTTATAAGACTGCTTTTATTATGTTGACTATATTAACATTTGTGTATCCTTTCTTTATTGTGTGCCTGTTTTATAGGTATATGCTTGTCAGCATTGTCAAGTGGCAAAAAATACAGTTATTCTAGCACCCAAACAGCACCTTCTCAAGGTGGAAAATCCATGGAGCATAGTTACTGTTGATCTAATGGGCCCATTTCATACAAGCAACAGAAGTCATGTGTATGCTATAATCATGACAGATTTGTTCACAAAATGGGTTGTGATTTTGCCTCTATGTGATGTTTCAGCATCAGAAATTTCTAAAGCTATTATCAATATATTTTTCTTATATGGACCTCCTCAGAAAATAATAATGGACCAAAGAGATGAGTTCATTCATCAGGTAAGACAAATAAACTACCTAGGTCTAGGAGCATATTTTACTCACCTTTCGGTGCCCAGCACACCTGTGCATTTTAGGGTGCTTAATAAGTTTCGATAAATTTCTACAGATATAGAGATTTAATATTGTATAGTACAAACGTAGTTGGACTGGAAATTAAGGGACCAGAATTTTAGTACTTATTGTGCCACTAAGTATTTGTAAACCTATCTTCAGGTTTCCTCAAACTAAAATAAGGAGGTTGGACCAACCAAATAATCTTTGTTTACTTCTAGCTTAAAAATTCTATGATTGATATGTAGAGGGAGAATTGACTACATAGAGAAATGCATCATGTTCATGAATGAGAATATTCAATATTGAAAAGTATGAATTTTTTCCCAAATCAAAATTAATTTATGTAATTAATGAATTTCTAATCAGCATTAAAAAGGAGGGAGCTTTTTCTCTTGTCCTGGGCTTTTTCCACATTAAAGTTAACCTGAAAAAATAAGCAGTCTAGAATATATACGAAAATTCTAAAAAAGGAATATAATAACTACTACCCTTAAGGCATATTTAAAAATTTTTATAATTGACAGGGTACTGGTATAAGAAAAACTCAGAGGGAGCTGGACTGTCTTGGTTCACAGCACCTTTGATATCTCAGTCCGAAAGAAATTCTAAAGTTATATTTATTAAGTAGTTAGGTCTTGTGTCAGGGAGTCCCTAAGATTATCTCCAGGTTTTATGGTTTACTAAGAGTACTCAGCAAATGGTTATACTCATGGCTAAGATTTAATATAATAAAAGGATGCAAAGAAAAGGCTCCTGGGGAGAAGTCCAGGGGAAACCAGGAACAACTTTCCAAGATAGCATCTCCCAGTGGAATCACACAAGACTGGTTTAATTCTCTCAGCAAGAAGTTGTAGCAGCACATGTAAAATGTTATCTACCAGGAAAGCTCATTAGAAGCTCAGTGCCTAGGATTTTTACTGGGGGCTGGTTACATACACACACTCTGCCTGGCATGTGGCAAAATTCTAGACTCCCAAAGAAAAGAAGGTGTTCAGCATAAAGTGCTGGTTCGTATAAACAGTTTAGGCACAGTGAGCCACCCTTATCAGTTAGGGAATGGTGGAAACCCTCCTGAAATCCAAGTTCCCGGACACTGGCCAAGGGCCAGCCTTGTAAGCAGGCCTTTCAAAGGATAGCAGCCCCAGGTCTGCTATGTTAACTGTTTTGTGCACAGGTCCAAACAACTAAATAAGTATTTACATCCTAACTACTTAACCGTTAAAAAAAATAATACTCATAAATTGAAAGAAAAAATATTTTTATTTCATTCTTAGGTAAACACAATTACTTACTAATGGGATGTGTGTATGTACCTGTTGACCACTACTCAATTTCTCAAACCTTGGGATGAAACTGAATGCTCATTTCCTGTTTTACATTGATTTTTACAGAGTTGCTCTTTATCACAGCATCTACTGAAAAACAAGTTCTGTAAAGATAAGACATCAAAAGGAATGTAGCCTTATCTAATGTTGAAACTGTAAACTACCTTTAGCTAGTAGTTTTCAAGGTGTCCAGTAGATGTTAAGGGGGCCCCTTGGCAGAGTTTGGTAAGCCTGGTTAAAATGATAGAGCTGGCATCACAAATGAGTGGAGTAGGGAAGGATTATTTAATAAATTTAGTTAACAATTGGCATAGGTAACAGCTTCCTAATTGACTTTTTTTTATAATCTCTAGAGATGGAGGTAACATTCTAAGCTTAGGAACAGTGATATGAATTTCAGTGGAAAAATCACTAAATTTGGCTGCATATAAATTAGAAACTTACGTGTGGTAAAATAGCCAAAACATATAAAGGCCAAGAAATAGACAAGCAAAAATAAAGCAAATCCATGCAGGAAAGGGCTAATGTCTTTACTATAAAATATTCAAACAAATTAAAACATTTAGTCAATGGCAAAAACATAATTTGCAAGAGAGAATAAAAATAATAAACATGGAAAAATGTTCAAATTCAATAGTAATGAGTAATGCAACTTAAGACCATTTTTTGCTTATCTTATCAGCAAAAATAGTAATAACATCAAATAGACTCTAGGTAAATTATATAGCCTTCCATTACTGGTAACATTATAACTTGAAGCTAACTCTTTTGTAAAGCAGTTTGCAAAAAGTCCACTAAGAGCTATTTATATTTTTGTCTTTTTGTTAGCAATCCTATTGCTAACAATTTTTTCTAAGGAACTTATCCAAAGAATAGAGATAATTTTTTTATGATGCTATTTACCACAATGCTATTTATATTATTCAGAGACAGGAAACAACCTGAATATCCAAAAAAAGGAAGTATTTCAGAAAAATATGTCTAGCCACATGATGAAATATTTGTTGCCATTAAAAATGATGCTTACAAGGAAACAGAAGTAACACGAACAATGTTTACCACATTAAGTTAAAAATTTAGATAAAGAATTTTATTACATAATGTTATATATACATATATTTACATAGATAACTGTGTAAAAGATATATAAAAGTAAAATAAAAATCCTTAAGATTACCAAGGAGTTTTTTTTAAAGAATGATGAGATTATAGATTTTTACTTAATTTTTGAGTTTATATGTGTTATTGTTCCCCCCTTTTATAGTTTTTAGTGATTAAAATATACATAATCATTTATTGCTTTGTGATATAAATTGCTAGTTCTTAGCAATAACTCATTCTCCTAGCCTTCCAAACGTAGAAGGCCAGCCTTCGAGCCTCCTGCAGGTAGACAAGGCCAAGGAACTAGATTTAGCCAAAGAAATTAAGTGGATAGATGTGTGCCACTTTCCGCCTGAGGTAGTGAAAACCTCATGCTCAGTTCTTCAGTCTCCGTGTCTTACTCTTTCTCTGGGGGGTTGACTGAATATTCCAGATATTACGCTGTAAGGTGGTGGAATTTCTCTCATCCAGGATTGTTCACCTAAAGGGGAACAGTTGCCTTGGAGAGACTGACCTCCAGCTGACTTGCAGAAGCAAGCAGTAAAACTGTTGCGTTAAGCCACTAGGACTTGACTGTACTTGGTACCTGCAGCATAATCTTGCCTGCCTTGACTGACACAGCAGTGGTCTGCAAAATGGGACGTGTAAGACAATCCAGTTTGTGGGAATGGCAATATTAAAACTTCTATTCATATTTCTTTTTTATCTAATAAGAAAGAAATGAAGATTTACTGATAATGTGTGCAGATTGATAATAGCATCCTGAATCAACAAGGCAGATTGTTGTGTGTCACACCGGTATGCGAAGGTATCCTGAGAGAAAAGTGAACATGTAGGCATCTGCGGTGGTTCCCTCACTCATTCTTTTGTTTTCAACAGTAATTGAATTTATGGATATCACCTGGTTTTCACCAGACTACTCCCCCACAGAATAGCCAGGTAGCTTAATTTTCTTGCAGTGAAATACGATAATACCAATAATGCGATCGCCTGTCAACCACAAGAAAATGATAGAGCTGACACTTCTAAACTTCTGGTACTGGCTCTTTCATAGACACATTAATGAGATGAAAACAAATATGAACAAGTCAGATCTGATGGGAAATTGGCCACCAAAATTCAAAATTATCAAGGAAACTATTTGAAATATTGATTTGCTTCCACCTTTATTAATGAAGAGCGTCACCCTAAGTACGTAGAGTGCTTCAAGATAGTAGATAAGGACAATATGAAGCCCTTATGAATTGCCAGTAGTTTTTGCAGTCTACTTAAAGTCTTGTGATAATA
This sequence comes from Equus asinus, assembly GCF_041296235.1. NCBI lineage: Eukaryota > Metazoa > Chordata > Mammalia > Perissodactyla > Equidae > Equus > Equus asinus. The sequence goes on from NC_091798.1 coordinate 70,242,525, forward strand.
AGCCCAAGACTGAAAATTTTACGAAAGGTAACAATAAAAAGCCTCTGTATGAGGTTTAATGATATCAAAAAACTAAAAAGCACATATGATTGAGACAGTTTGTTCTATTCGCTATGATTTAAATGGCTTATATATTACACAGAAAGCATAATGGTGACGAAATAAAATGTTTTCTTTTGTCAGCAAATACTGACAGAAAATGCTACTAAAGTGTTGAAATAAGATTAGAATATTTTACACAATGTGGGAGATTTGTTACACAGTTGGATGAAAATACAGATGTTGCCAACACAGCTTAGAGTATTTGTTAAAGTGTTTCAATAAAATGCACAAAGAACTTTTTGTAAACCTCTCAAGGAAAGAGAATAAATGTTTTCAAAGGAAAAATTACTTCTTTAATTTAAAAAATATGTCTTATGGAAAACCAAAATTGTAACCACTCATGGAATATCTGTTTTGATGGGGAGAAAAAAGGCTGTTGGCGTCAAGATAGTAAGGTAGGATCTCACAAATGGACTCATTGGATCATTTCTAGGCAGTCTCTTGAAGCAAAGAAGTTGAAGGCTTTTCCAGAGGTCAGTAGTTTAAAACCCTTGATTATGACCTTGGATTAAGGCTGACCCAAATGACACCAATTTCTGGGATTTCTTTTTAATTGCTTTTAAATTAAAAGGAGGCAGCCTAAATTGGCACATATATTAGCTAGGAATTGGATTCAGCTGCAAGTAATAGAAAACTCCTGTCTTCCTCTCGATATGTAAACTCCAATAGGGGTTTATTTTATACTTAGGTAAAAGAAGGCCAGGCTGTCCAAGGTTGGAAAGGTAATGGAATGTCATTGGGAACCCATGCTTCCAGCTCTCTGCTTCTCCATCTGTGAGATGTGATTCTCAGTTTTGTGCTTACAATATGGCTGCCAGAGCCCATGCCACAAAGTCTACATTTCAGAAAGAAAGAAGGGGGAGAGCAATGGGCAAAAAAAGCTTGCAACAGCTGAGTCTGCCCAACAACTTTTAAAAGCCCAACTTCCACTTTTTGGCTAGAACTTTATCATGACCACCACTACCTGCAAGGGAGCTTGGGAAATGTGATTTTGTTTTTATTCATTTTTTCCTAATTTATTAGCTTTACCTTTTTAGTTACTCTGATACTACTTGTCTTACAATTAAGCAACAAGAAATATAATAGTCTTCCTTTTTTTTGTTTTTTGAGGAAGATTAGCCCTGAGCTACCTACTGTCAATCCTCCTCTTTTTGCTGAGGAAGACTGGCCCTGAGCTAACATCCATGCCCATCTTCCTCTACTTTATACGTGGGACGCCTACCACAGCATGGCTTTTTTGCCAAGCGGTGCCATGTCCGCACCCAGGATCCGCACAGGCGAACCCCAGGCTGCCGAGAAGCGGAATGTGAGAACTTAACTTCTGTGCCACCGGGCTGGCCCCTATAATAGTCTTCTTTTAAAAATCAAGTTGATCAGCCAAAAGTTTACCCAGTTAAAACTAATAAGAAATAAGTCTGACGAATAAGGTAGGAAAAATAAGTTATTTTACATTTAACAGGCTTACTGTTGGAAGTTTTCTAAACTTGTTTTGACTTCTTTTAGGCCTTGCACATACTAAATACAAAAACAACAATAATGGTAACATTAAATGTTATAAAGTGCTTACTACTTGGCCAAGAATTGTTTTAAGTGCTTTACAAACATTTACTCAGTTAATCCTCGAAAGAGTCCTGGGTAGAATTTTCCTCATTTGGCAGTTGAGGAAACAGGTTTAGTGACGTGGCTATGGTCACATAGCTGTTAACTGGATTATGTGACTTAGTGTTTATTTGAGAAACTGTCTACTGAATTAAAATGTTATTTGAACACAGAGTTGGTGTTAAATTCTGTTCTTCCATTTCCTTGTTGTGTGTGTGTCTCTGGCAAGGCACTTAACCTTAAAGCTTCATTTAGCTTTTTATCTTCAAAATTGGGTTAATAATGCCCCATAAGATCGTTGTAAGCTATAATGACAGTAATGTAAAACATTGTGTGTTGACTAGCACATAATAAGGACTCAATAAATGGTGATCGCTGTTTTAAACAAAATATGTATGTTTTTATATAGAATGGCTATGGTGAATGAAAAAGGCAAGATTTAAATTCTTTTGAAAACTTAGAGTCAAGGGAAAAATAAAATACAAATTTTAAAGTCAGCTTTGTTTTATATATTTTGCAGATCAATGTTGAACTTCGTGGATTGTTTGGCACAAAGCAAATTGTAATTTCTCATGCCTCCCAAACTGTGAATCCAACTGAAAGTACACCCAGCACCATCAAAACGTTTCTCTCCAAGTACTGTGCCGACCACCCAGACAACTGGGACGACCACCTGTCAGCCGTTTCATTTGCCTTCAATGTGACTCACGTGGTATGTGCCTTTATACAGTTCTCTGCTTTTGAGTTATGACTATTTCTTGGCTAGACAAATGTTTTATTAAAAATTGTTTATTTTCCTTAAAACAGGAGTCTACTAAAAACACACCATATTTTCAAATGTTTAATCGAAATCCTTGTGTGCCTGAGACTTCAGATATTCTTCGAGAAGTGGATGGTGATAATACAAGTATGTTTGCCAGAATTCTAGGTGCAATTAAAGAAGCTGATAAAATAATGGAGAATAAGACAACTTCAGCAGACCAGGTGATTCTATTTAATAGAAAACTATAAAAATCTATGCAGTGATTTTTTTAATTTCAGCATATATACACACACAGATGCACTTAACACATACATGCACATACGTATGTTGTTAAACCAAATTTTTTTCTGTCAAATTCTGCTTGTCTTGATTAAACAGTATTCTTATTAGCTGTGACATTCTGAGAGACAATAATGGGAAAGCCATGTATTTTGGAATCAAGTAGGGCTGAATTCAAATCCCTAGTCTTATTGCTTTCCAGTTGTTTGACTTGGGCAAATTACTTAACCTATCTCAATTTACCTTCTTTGTAAAGTTGGGATAATAATACTGACTTTGGAATATCATTTTAAGAATTAAATGGAATTCATGCCTACTTTTTATAGCATCTCAGTAAATAACCATTTTGTTATAATATTACTATCTGCATTTACCTTCAAGAAACTGTACCTCTTTCATCCTTTTGTTCTCTCTCTTTTTTTTGTAGATGGAGGACAACAATTTTGATGAACTAAATAAAAGCAAAATCATTGTTAAAAAGAAACCAAAGCAATTAAATCCATTTCATCTAAAAGTGGGTCATGAAGTTTTAAGACAAAGGAAGAATTGGTGGAAGGATGGTCGTTTTCAGTCCGAATGGGTTGGTCCTTGTGTCATAGATTATATTACAGAAAGTGGATGTGCAGTTCTGAGAGACAACACTGGGACTAGACTTAAAAGACCTATCAAAATGTCCCACCTTAAGCCGTATGTGAGAGAATCCAGTGAACAAGGTAAATATCTGTCACTTCTCCACATTTTTACTTTCTTTGACTGAGAAGTTAAAAATATAAGAAATTCTCCCTCCTTTAGTTAGGTTTTCTTTTCCTTTCTCATTTTTATAAAATTTGGTACAGTTTTAGATACCAGGTGGTCTGATTTATTAGAATGTCTCTTCTGAACTGTCAGGCTTGTAAGAGATTTTATTTTGATTTCTAATGCACTTTCCTTACACTTTTCCACAGTTCATGTGGGAGATAATGAACCTGTTCCACAGAAAGAAGAATTACATCTTCTCTGTTTTCACTTTTGCAATATTTTATTAGTCACTTTGTGCCTCATTTTAGCATGAAAAACAGCAATTAAGAAAATTAATGCCCAAAACAAACATACTATCCAGAATCCTGTTGTGAGATAAATATATTAGGGAACTTAAAAAATGTGATTAATTTTTAATAATCTATTATTGCATCATAGGTCATGGTGGGTACAGGGGAGGGTACCGAGTGGGATGTGCTCAGAATGCTCGAAGGTGCTAAAAGAAGTGATCGCACCCTAAATAAGGTTGTACTTGCCCCAAAATATGGTTTTGAACAGTCAAGATATTGTGATCTCTCTAACCCTTTCTTTTCATAGACTGGAGCTAAATGACATCTTCCCATAGCTGTCATATTAAATCCCACTTTACTGAGACTCTTTTATTTGGTCCTATTGTATCTGCTCCCTAAAATTTCTCTGGGGTAGATAACTGAGAGGGAGTTAATTGGTACCTTAGCCAGTTAATTTTGCCTTTTCTATAGAGAAAGATAAATCATGCATATTATTTGAATATGAGTAACAATTAATGGAAGATACAATTCAGTACATTTTTAAACAATATAAACAACTGAGTTATTCAACAGGCTTTTAAGTAAATAATAATTACAAAAGCAACAACAACAGATACCTACACATACCCTGTTTTTTAGGATATGAAGCCCTTGGTGGCTGCTGAGTAACAGCTCAACTCTGCCTCTGATCTGTGTCACTACTGTTGTCTTAAAAGCTTTTAGTGCCTTTCCTTATGCTGTGACAGACCCACTTGCTCTAGTGGTAAACTTATCTTGGACCGTTCTAATTCTGAAAGCTCACAGTACCTTCATTCTCTTTGTTAGATGATGAGTGTTTTCATTCCCCAGGTGCCTCTTCTCAGTTCTGAGCTACCCTTTATAATTTCTCCCTTCTGCAAGTTAAGTAGAAAAAAAAAGATTATACCTGTTGTCCTTTCTTCTTTAGCCTGATTCTCCCCTTAATCTTTAGCATTCAGGATTTGCTCCCTTCTAATGTGTTAACCTTCTTTAATTAATACAGAATTTACATATAAAATGTTGCTGTATCAGGATCTGTTTCAACATTTTGCGATTTGCTCTTGCCAAAGACTTTCTTAGAAAAGAGGCCAAACATTTTGCTACTCCTGCATATTTTGGAATCCAGTTGAGTAGAACAGTTTCTAAACAGAGACAATATAATTTTTGCATCATGCTTGAATTCTCTGCAGATATTTCTTCCAGTAATAGGAAGGAAATTGCAATATTAGTACTGGTTTACATATAAGGAACCTGAGATTGATAGGTCAAATTGTTTTTTCTGGTTAACCGAAGGAAGTACCGATCTGGCCTTCCTGCGATCTAGGTCGTGATTACTATTTGGTTCTTTTGTGTTGCTCTTATTTGCAGAAATTCAAAACAAATGTGATTTCTGCCATCTTTTCTTCAGTATCATATATTTTCCTGAAAATGTTCACCTCAGGAGCTGATTTTAAATAGTCCTTGAACTGAATTTAAGGCAAACAAAATGTGTTACAATAAGCATCCCGTTTTTTTATTTGACGTAAATTTGGATGAACTTTAGCCAAAAGAACTATGAGTTTGTCTGTCTGTGCTTGTCAGTGCTACTCTTACCAGCCTTGAGATTTCGTAGCTGTATTAAAGACTCACTGTCCAAAGCAGATATGCTTCTGTTGCCAACTTCTTATCCATTCTTATCTAGAACATGATGTGGAGAGAGCACATTCGGTACTAGGTCTGTAATTTTCTCATTGCTATGTTAGGCAGGCCTGTTTGTCATTTTGTCTAGTTTAATGCCAGGCACCTTTTCAGGACGATTTTAACAAGAAATTTTATGGCATACCATAGTGTCTCTTTGCAATCATAATGTTCCCCTTTGAAAGGAAAAATGTTATTGACCCATTATTGTATCTGACATAGATTTTGAGTAGTTTTATGTGTGTGTGTGTTTGTTTTGTTTTGGGTAGGAGTTATTGTGATAGATTTGTGTCTGCCTCCTGTAAAGGTTTGAGTCTGATTTTCCTTCACAGAAAAACAAGTGAAATGTTTTTCATTATTTTGTAAGTTTTCTATTGCTGCCATAACATTACCACAAATGTAGTGACTTAAAACAACACAAGTTTATCATCTTACAGTTCTGCAGCTTGGAAGTCCAACATAGGTCTCACTGGACTAAAATCAAGGCATTGGCAGGGCCATGTTCCTTTTGGAAGCTCTGGAAAAGAATCTGATTCCTTGCCTTTTACACCTTCTAGAGGCTGCTCACATTGCTCGGCTTGTGGCCCTCTTCCTCTGTCTTCAAAGCCAGCAGTGGCGGATAGAGTCCTTCTCACAGCGTGTCTCCCCAACTTCCTCTTCTTCTTCTCTCTTCCATATTTAAGGACCCTTGTCCTTGGGCCTACCCAGATAATCTCCCTATTTTAAGGTCAGCTAGTTAGCAACCTTAATTCCATCACTACCCCAATTCTCCTTTGCCATGTAAGATGACTTATTCCCAGGTTCCAGGGGTTAGTACATGGACGTCTTTAGGGGACCATTATGCTGCCTACCACAGTTATGGTCCACATGCATGAAACAAAACAAAGCTTAGTCCTATATTATCCAGCCCGTGATCTTGGCTTTATTATTAATATAGTTTAGACAAAGAGCCTCCCTTTGGCCTCGTAGTTATCTAATCTCTAAACTAATAATTCAGTTCTCTGTTAGTATTGGTTACCTCTTATAATGACAATTATATAGTATCAAGTTATAGTTATTAGTTGTTATTTTATCATGAGAAAGGATGTACTAGTGTGGCAACACATTCTGATAGTTTTAGGATTATCAGGCCATACATAGGATTACTCTAGTGACCCGCCTGCAGAGTAAGAAAACTAAGAATTCTGAAACTTTGTACTTTTCTTTCTATTTGAAGAAATAAATTAATCTAAATCAGACTTTTCTGAGGCTTTGATTTTAACTTTTCTCCGTAGGGAAATTTAAAAATGTATTTCTCAATGTCATTATTTTACTCCTTAAAACTACAGAAGGAGAAGTATGTCAAAACTGCTGAAAAAATTTCCTGTAATGTCTTGAAAATATCTCCATTTTTAGGAAAGTAAAAACTTAATTCATGCCTGAGTGGTTAAGTTCACACACTCCGCTTCAGAGTCCCAGGGTTTCGTCGGTTCGGATCCTGGGTGTGTACCTAGCACCACTCCTCAAGCCATGCTGAGGCGGTGTCCCACATAGCAGAACCAGAAGGACCTACAAATAGAATATACAACCATGTACTGGTGGGCTTTGGGGAGAAGAAGAAGAAAAATAAAAAGATTAGCAACAAATGTTAGCTCAGGGTCAATCTTTAAAAAAAAAATTATTCCATCTGGTCAAAACTGAAATAGTACTTTCATCAAACAGATGTCATAGTCATAACTAAATCAATAGAATGAGAAAAGAAAAATACTTCAGTAAAGTCTATAGTGTAATGTGACTGAGTGGAGAAGTCCTTTAATATGGTGTTGGTTTACCTCTGTCATAATCTGTCTTGAGGGCAAAAATCTGTCTTGTTCTTTTCTATATGTCTAACTCAGAATTAATCTGAATCAGTACTGTCCTATAAATGTATAATACAAAACTTATGTAATATATAATTTTAAATTTTCTAGTATCCACACTAAAAAATTACAAATAGTTGAAAATAACTCTAATAATATATTTTATATAACCCAGTGTATCTAAAATATTATCTCAACATGTACATTAGGCCTCAAGAATCTTTTTTCTGGTTTTCTTTGGTTTTTTGTGCTTTTTTGACGTTAAAGAGCATTTCTCTTTCTTCCAGCATTTACCGGACCGTAGTAGGAGTTAAAACATATTTGACCTTTCTGAATGAATGAGAATTTTGTTTTTTTCTACACAATCAATGCTGAAATCTCCAGAGTAATTTTCCATTGCATATAAAGTAATTTGTGTAGAATTTGCCCTCTATGGTTTTATTATAATAAAGTACTTTAAAGTTTATCACTCATTTAAAAGAAAAAGTATGTGTGTGTATATACTCAGATATATATGTGTGTATAAATACACTTATATAGAAGCTCTCCTCTTACAAATGAGGTTGGTAAAGTCCATTTGTTTCTAAGTCCCTTGTAACTAGAAGATTCTTAAGCTCCAGGTCTGTGAATGCATTTCCAGCAAATAAAAATGGTAACTTCTAAGAGCTTTACATATATGCATATTTTCCCAGTTGATATATGTTTCCTAGACATATTTTTCTAAAATAGACCTGCTTCATCTGTTTGGAAAAAAAATTTTGAGATAGAAAACTTCCTTCATCAAAAATCTCTGTAAGAATATTTGGAAATACCTTAAGTGCTGTGGTACGTGCTGTCACGGATACTTTGCAGCATTGTTCAGGCCTTGAATCTATGGACTTCTCCATGGCTTATTAGAAAAATTTCATCAGCAACACTTTCACCATACCTAACCTTTTTAAGTTCACTTATAAACTACTACCTAGCATTCTCCGGTATTAACAGGCCAACAGCAAACTTTGGTGTTAAAAGTCTAGCAACACATTCGAAAAGTATTTCAATTTCATTGACCATTTCTCTTCCTTCTTGCTGCTATTGCACATAGCACTTCTCATGGGCTACATGATTTTTCTTTATCTTTCATAATTATGCCTCTTGTCCAGCAATTCATCCCATACTAACATAACAAAATTCATTGTCTTACCACCTTCAATTATCCATATTTTTATTTCTGTCATAAATATGTGTATTTCTTAACAGCATTTTCAATGTAGTTATTACTTTTGCATTCATAAGAATTGGTGGGATTAAACTTAGAAAACTTCTCAAAACTAAAATACCAAGAATACTTTGATGAAGAACCAAATAGGCAAAACTAAATGTCCTCACAAGCCCGAGTCCACTTGTGCCATCTGTTGGTAGAGAGCGTAGCTTGGATTCATCTAGTGAAGTTTGTAAATTGAAAGTTCTTAAATGTATAAAATTCTGGGAGTGGAATAGGCCCAAGTGAGCTTTTCACATAGTATGAGGATGGCTAGAGTTGGCTCATGTTCCAGAATATTTGTCTGCTCTGAGAAACTTTCATTGATCTCCAATTTAAATGGGCAATTAATCTTCCTTTTGTTAATTCTCGAACTAAAATTTGAGGACTCTTTAAGCTATTAAAATCTTCAAGAAAATCTGTTAATGTTTTGGGAGAAAATCCAGAAAGAGAAGGCAGGATCCAGGAGGTTAATCAGCTGTGGTGGAAGAGTTCCTTGTAATGAATTAAATGTCAGGTAGGGAGGAATCCTTTTATCTACATTAACCTTTATTTATAAAGATGCTACTGCTTTATCAGTTTAACATTCACTTTGAGCATTTTTTTTCCTTGTAGTGATGATAAATTTGCTCAAAATAGAATAAAATGCTGACAAGAGAAATTTCTTGTCAATATTTCAGTATGGAGTTAGCTACACCTTACAAGTTTATAAGTATTTTGTATTAAGTTAGACTTAAATAAGCTGAGCTTTTAAAACTACTTTACTGCAGCCTACCTGCTTACACATTCCTATCATATAAGACTGATTCTAGAAACTTTATCTTCATTTTAGTTTATGACTTTATATTGTAACAATTTGACATTATTGTCCTAATATGGGTTCTATAAAGATTGGAAAATTATCTAAAGTTGTAAATGTAAGGATTCAGTAATTCTTTTGTTAAAATATCTTTTAAGACCCCATTAATTCACCCAAAAATGCTTTGCAAAAGCATATTTAAGGATACCAACATTAAAAATATAGTTTTATAACTTTGTTTTTAATCTATACCATAATCCTGAGCCCCTTCCTTGCCCACACCTACCAAAGACAGGTCAAAGAAACAGGAAAACTTGACTCTTTTAAAATCCTTGGTCTTTCCTGAATTCTATATATATGTACTGTCAAGCTTATATATCATTTTACTTATTCTTTGGCATGTATATTTATTTAGTAGATAGGAGAACCCACCAGAAGTTAAACTTGATGGTTAATTTTTATTACTTGGAATTTTGTTCCACATTTAACATTGTTTAATTCTTTTTAATGATGTTTGATTATAATTCTAAAAGGCAAACTTATGATGTTTCTTCCTTCAGACAGTCTTTATCTCCTGCAAGGTTCAGTAGTGGCAGATCATGACTACATTGGATTGCCTGAAATTCCAGTTGGAGCATACCAAGCCAGTATTCTGGTAGAAGATGCAACTATTGGTGTAGTCGAGAATGAATTACTGACATCAAGCAAGGATCGTGAACTACTAGAATACAGAAATGCCAAAATCTCTCCATTGATAGAGGATCATAGTACTCTTGAAAAGCAGACTTTCAGTCTTTTGGACTCTTCAAACCTTGAGTACTTAACTTAGCAAATAACGAAATTCATTTAAAGTTCTTCTTTAGAATTATAACTCCTTGAATCTTGATATCTTTTCCATTAAAAAAGGTTGTATAGAAGACGTATCTTTACACACTCTTAGTGACAAATCCTAAAGGTTTATTTTATAACTATTTATTTATGTAAAGTTGTGCCACGTTTGAATGTCAGTGCATATATATAAAGGCAAAGGAAGTATATAATATATAGAATTTACTTTTTCTTCTAAAAAGAGAACAGGCAAAGCATGCTTGCTTCTTAAGAAGTAAACTAAATTCCAGCTCAGAACTCTCAAATCTTTGTGTGGTATTGATCCATGTTTTCAGTTTTAATTTTTTTTTAATATTCCCCCTTTTAAAAAATAAGTTTGAACTACCTAGAATGAGATTAATAAATATTTATTAAACCATAACAATGAATTAAGTGAAACTTCTTTGTATCATTGAAACTTCTAAACACAGTATTGTAGGAAAATATTTAGAGTTGTTTAATGAGGTCTTACAGGATACTGGTACTTTTACCTTGTTGGACAGGCGTAGGATTAGAATCTGAAACTGTATGTTCATTTGAAAACATTTGTGCATTTCCATAATATGTATTAAAGCCAAAAGCATCCATTAATAAGATTTTTTCTGCAATCATAAAAAAGTAAATAACGATAAAATAATGTCAAAGATTTTCAACTATAATTCCTATGATATGTTTATCTTCATTCAACAATATTTGTTATAAAGCACTTTGAAGCATACCGTGGGAAAATCAAAAGATGAGTCAGATGTGTGCCTCATCCTCATGAGGGACTTACAGTCTGGTGAGGAATATAGACCATATAAGCCATGTACAATGCAGACAAGAAGTTACTTGCTACATTCCATAAGAGAAGGACAAATAATGTACTTAAGGAGGCAAAAAAGAAAGGTTGTTTATGAATAGGAAACTTAGGTTTATGCTTATGGAAGAAGGATCATTTGAGTTTGACCTTGAAGAATGTATAGGATTTGGTGAAAGAGTACAAAAGAATTAGAGGAGAAGAAATGCAGAGAAACAGAAGAGTATTGTAATGATTCACAAAAGGGCAGGGATTTTTGTTGTCCACAGTGCCTTGGGCGTAAAGTGAAGTAGTGAGGAACAGATCAGGCTGAAAAGGGAAGGAGGAAACATTGAAGGGCTTTGAATAGGATTATGGGTTGAATTGTTTCCCTCCCTCAAATTCATAAGTTGAAGTCCTAACCTGTAATACATCAGAATGTGACCTTATTTGGAAATAAGATTATTGCAGATACTAACGTTAGTTAAGGTGAGATCGCAGTGGATTAGAGTGGGGCCCTAATTCAGTATGACTCATGTCCTTATGAAAGGGACAGATTTGGACACAGACTCAGGGAGAATGCCATGTGAAGATGAAGGCAGAAATTGGGGTGATTCTTCTGTAAGCCAAGGAATGCCAAAGATTACCAACAAACCACGGAAACTGTGAGTGAGGCGTGGAACAGATCCTTTCTCACAGCCCTCAGAAGGAACCAACCCTGTCAGCACCTTCGTCTCAGATTTGGAGTCTCCAGAACTGTGAGAGAGTAAGTGTCTTTTGTTTAAACCACCACATTTGTAGCATTTTGTTACAGCAGCTCTAGCAAAGGGCTAAATTATTTTTTATTTTCTGAGAGCTATTGGAGGTCTTTGTATAGGTGTCATGATCAGAACTTGTTTTAGGAAATTTAACGTGGCAGCTAGTAAAGAATTGATTGAAGATGAGGGAAGAAAAACATGAGGATTAGTTGATAGGATTTGCAGCGATGATGAGTAATAGAAACCTGAACTATTCTGGGAGCCTTAGTAATGAATGGAGCATATCTTAAGATCTACAGAGTATCTCACATATTTTATGTGTCAACCATACTGAACAGTGAGCGTGATACTGAAAATGGAGACCTATATTACAATTACTAATTTAAGAAGAAAGATTTAAATTATGTTTGATGTAGGCTAAGTGATAGTGATTGGGGGAAAGAAATCAATCTAGGACCTTGTCTTATACCACAGACCACATAAATCCAGATAGAATTCCAGAAAGAAACCTTAAGAAAGCATGGTTGTCTCAAACAGTGATACCTATCTTGCTTCCATCAGCAGGACAAAGTTCATGATGGAGTCATTTTGGACGCTCTCTTTGGTAAATATAAGTAGTAATTGTCCTTTTCTTAGCTCAAGTGAAGTAACTTTCAATGATTATCTGACTCAAAATCAGCCTCTTTCCGTTATAAGAGGATAATTAGTGAGTCATTTTAGAATGACAATTTCTAAGCATTTTTTTAAAAATTCTGCCTCTCCTAAATAATTTCTCATCAAACAGACCTTTATCCTGTGTGCATCAGTAATGTTGGGCTATGCTGTGCTGGGTCTACAAACAATCCTCAAATCTTAGTGGCTTGAAACAACAGCGAATCCTCTTGGTTCATTAAGGGCTTGGTTCCATTTTCATGCTCCCTCCAAGATGCAGGCTGAGGGAGCCTCACCCTGCCACCATGGCAAGGGGAGAAGATGGTGCACTGAGCACCAGCTCTGAAGAGACTTGCTGTGAAGTTATGCACATCCTTCCCACTCACATTATAATGGTCAAACCTAGTCACACACTGCTCATGGGTATGGGTTTCTTTTTGTGGTGATGACAATATTCTCAAGTTAGTGATGATGGTTGCATAACTCTGAAAATACTAAAATCCACTGAATTGTAAACTTTAAAAGGGTGAATTTTATAGTTTGAGAATCATCTCAATAAAACTGTCATAAAAAGAGTCTAAACCAAAGCTTACCAAAAAAACTAGCCTCATAGCCACGCCTAAAACCAAAGGACAGGAAGTACCATCCTACTATATTCCTCGAAGGAGGAAAAGCAAAACATTGGTGGATAGCTGTAATAGCTGCCGTTTTCACCTTTGTTTGCAAGTTCTGTTCTAGGCCATGTATGATGAAAGTTATTTTTACTTCCTGATAAATATCCAGCATAAGCTATTCAAATAAAATGCTGATTTTATTACTGAAATCTCAGGATTCTAATGTAGAGATTCCACATACAGATTTTAAGTAAACAAATACAGAAAATACCCACCAATTATATACACACTCATGGTCCTGTCTTTAATGTTTGCAGGACCCAGTCAAGAGCAAAAATGAAAGTCCACATGCCATATACCTAAATATTTAAAAGGTGTAAATCAAGCTAACAAGCTATTCCTGCCTCAGCAAATACACCTTCTTAAGTTTACTAGAATTCTTGGACTTCTCAAGCTTTTAAGTTTGGGCAAAGTGGGGAGAGCTGGTCTCAGAGAGCCCTCTGTGTCCCAACGCCATCCTCTCCCAAGAACAACCTACCCCGGCTCGTGTAGACACACCCCTTCCCAGCTCAGGCCTTTGCAATGTGCTCTCCAGCTTTCTGTCCACCCTCCTGGGGCAGACCAGGAAGGCTTGGAAGAAGTTCTCCAGGGGAGGAAGGGCATGTCCATGGGCCTTGTGGTCTTCTCACCCTGCAGGGAGGGACATATGCTTTAGTGAGACCTTCACCTTCAAGCAAAGGGTCCAGAGTGGGTCCCTCTTGCCTGGATTTAAGGGAGATTTTCTATAAGATAAGTGTATAGTAAAATTTGGACCAAAAAAATCCAGACATGTCTTTATGAGGTTTTGTATGCCATCTTGTGGTATTTTTATGAACAGTTAAAATATGACACAAAAGGAAATTGAGATGCTGAAATACACAATAAAGAAAAAATACATTTTGAATAGTTTCCTGGTTTGAAAAGTTATTTTTAAATATCATGATTAACATTTCAAGTGTAAAATTTTCTTACATTACCATCTAAAAAAAGTAAGATTTATAAAAGAAAACTTATTACATGTTTGGCTATGGGATTGATTCATATACTCAACATGTATTAAACACCTACTGTGTCCCAGGTCCTGTTCTGGCACTGAGGTTACATTAGTGAGAGACAGAAATCCCTGCCCTCCTAGAGTTTACGTTCAATAGGGTGGTGGAATAGTGACCGGTAATTCATAATGACTACATTTCTTTACTTACATCCAATCTTAAAGTCTCATTGATAGCCTTTTGCACAGACATCTTGTTAGGATCCCTACCTCAAGCTTTGAAAAGCATGAGTATTCTGTTCCACTTTTTTGACTGTGTAGAAAGTTGTAACGTTTCATTCAGAGGTCTAAAAAGGACTGGGTCACTTCCAGTTGGAGTTTCTAATCATTATAATTAATAATTAAAAACCAAAATAAGCATTTAAAAAGCAAACTCGTTTCCTACGAATGCATTTATTTGAAAGGGAAATACTGGCTCTGTGTAGTGCTGCAGCTGATATTTAGCAGGCGAAGATCAGTTCAATGCCATCAAACTAAAAAGTATCTAAATTGGCAGTTTGCCCTGAGCTTGAGGCTTAAGGCAGATGATTCTTCTGCTTCTTCTAACCCTTCGACGTCCTCCTAACCTCCTTCCTTACTTCCTCAACCTGTCCATGCCACCTCCTTTGTGTACCCACCCACAATCTTGTTTAAAAGTTAAGGAGCACTGGATCCAGGGGACTTCCTTTTCTGACCACGTCATTGTCCAAACTTTGAAGGTCCTTGTGAGGAGCAAACCATGAAGAGAGCCATTTCCTTGGCCTGCTGGGTAGCTGGAGGAGACCAAATAGCTGATGACAAGCTCACTCCTCTCTTCTACATCCCAATGAAGCTCACTCTCTTAGTTCCGAAAGAAGAAGCCCTAGAAATTGAAGTGGAGAATGGAGGAGAAACCAAAGGAAAAGGACTCTGACTTCTCTCCTTCCCCTCTACCATTTTCATATGGTAGTGGAGAGAAAAATACAAAAAGATGGGTCTCTTCTTCCAATAGAATGTTTTCCTATTGCATAGTAATGTATATATCACAGTCTACAGTTTCTGGGCAGTATTTTATTCTCGGTTTTTGCTCTTTCCGTTTAGAATTCCATCCTGACAAATATACACATATATTATTCATTTTTCAATTTTATTTGGTAAATAAACAGTGATAAAATAATCATAGTGGTGGTTTATATGACTCAGTCACAGCCAGAAGCAAATCAGTGGCAAATCTTCCTAGGCTTTGAGAATAGGACTTAGAGTCAGTCCCCTATTAAGCCATACTGATCACAGACTATGTTTAATAATCACTCATTTTACCTGAGCTAGATAATGTGTTATGGGTTAAAGGGCTAATGGTTTCTTTTTATGTAACATGAAAAGGAATAAAATCCAGAATACATTAAAAAAAAAAAAGCCTATAACTCAACACACAAAAAGATAACTCAATTTAAAAATAGGCAAAGGACTTGATTATATATTCCTCCAAAGAAGATCTACAAATGGCCAATAAGCACATGAAAAGATACTCAACACCATTCGTCATTAGGGAAATGCAAATTAAAACCGCAATGAGATACTACTTCACATCGACTAGAATGGCTCTAACAAAAAAAACCCCAGAAAAATAACTAGTGTTGGTGAGAATGTGGAGAAGTTGGAAACCCTCGTACATTGCTGATAGGAGTGTAAAATCCTGTGGCCACTATGGAAAACAGTTTGGCTGTTCCTCAAAAAGCTAAACACAGAATTACCATATGACCCAGCAATTCCACTCCTAGGTATATACCCAAAGGAACTGAAAGCAGGGACTGAAATAGATACTTATACATCAACGTTTATAGTAGGATTATTCACAACAGCCAAAAGGTGGAAACAACTTAAGTGTCCATCAACAGATGAATGGATAACAAAATGTGGTATATACATATGGTAGAATATTTTTCGGCCATCAAAAGGAACGAAGTTCTGAATGATGCTACAACATAATCGAACCTTGAAGACATTATGCTAAGTGAAATAAATCACACACAAAAGGACAAATATTGTATGATTTCACTTATATGAAACATCTAGACTAGGCAAATCATAGAGACAGAAAGTAGATTAGTGGTTACCAGGGCCTAGAGGAAGGGAAATTGGGAGTTAATTCTTAATGGTTGCAAATTTTCTGTTTGAAGTAATGAAAAGTTTTGGAACTAGATAGTGGTGATGGTTGCACAACATTGTGAATGTAATTAGTGTCACTACTGTACACTTCAAATGGTTAAAATGGCAACTTTTATGTTTTTTATATATATATTTATTTACCACAATTTTTAAGACAATGTAATATACCAAAAACTCTTGTTATTCACTTTAAAGAGGTGAATTGTATGGTATGTGAGTTATATCTCAATAGAGCTGTTTAAAAAAATTTGTGGGATGCAGCTCAAATTGTGCTTACAGGAAAATTCATGACTTACGCGCTCCCATTGGAAAAAAATAAAGGTTATAAAGTAATGAGCTAAGTATCCAATTTAATGTGATATAAAAAGAACAAGTGAATAAGCCCAAAGAAAATAGATTTGAAATCATTAAGATAATAGAAATTAATGGAATAGAAAATAAACATAAAATGACCTGATGAACTGAACCAAAAGTTGCTTATTTGAAAACACTAATAAATTGAGACTAATCTAGCAAGCCTAATAAAAAAAATAAACCTAAAGAATTTATAAATAAACAATATTGTGATATAAAAAGCATCAGAACCACATATATGCAGATATTTAAAAGACAGAATATTACTTTATTCCAATAAGTTTGAAAGCTTAATAAAATGGATACATTCTAGATAAATTTAACCTGTAAAAGTGGTTCAAGAAAAGACAATAAGCCAGATGATTTCGTCAAACATTTATAACAAAATTTAAGGAATATCTAATTTTAATCTTACACAAATTATTCCTAGTGTAGAAACGGAGGAACACTCCTTAAATCTTGTCATCAGGGTGGCGTAATCTTGATAGCAAAATCTGCAAAGGATAGAATGAGAAAGGAAAACAAAAGATCATTCTCTCATGAACACAAAGACCTAAAAGGAAAATTATCAAACTGAATCCAGCGGCCGAGAACAATATTCTTTATAACCAAATTGAGTGGATCTCAAAAATGCAAGTTTGATTTAATGTTAGAAAAGCAATCATACAATTAACAACTACAATTCTGAGATCTGACGAGAAAGAAATAAAACACACAAAACAGTTTTAACTGAAGACAATTTAAGGAACTGTTTAAGGAAAGATTAATGGAACCCACAAGGGATGGTGGGACATTTGGTGACCAGCAACAGCCAGAAACCTCTAGGCCTGAAGGGGCAAGGAGAGGAAATGCCCAGTGAGAGATGGGATTATGGAAGAGGGTTTAACCATCAGTATTTGTAGCCATAGAGGAATGCAACCTCTGCCAGAACCATAACAGTTCAGAACTGTGACAACTGCTGCCCAAACTGTGACCAATGGGGAGTACCACCCTCCCATCTCCCGCCAATGCCTCTCATTTCAGCCCCCATGGGAAGCCTGGGACAAGGGAGCTTGGGGATGCAAGCAGTAAAGATCAGCATCCTAGGAAACAGAGCAGAAAAGGGCAGAGAAGGGATTTGGGGGGGGGGGGGGGGTGGGGGCGGCAAGTCGAAAATAGCAAAACCATATGATCAGATGTTAAAAAATAAGTTACATAATCAGCTAGTTGGCAAATGTTTTCTGCCAAGAGCTATCTAGATAGTAAATATTTTCAGCTTTGCAGGCCATACAGTTTCTGTTGGAACTTACACAATTCTGCCATTGCTGTGTGAAAGCAGCTATATATACTAAGCAAATGGGTGTGGTTGTTTTCCAATAAACTTGTATTTACAAAAGTAAAAATTGTTGTTTGGATCTGGCCTGTGGGAGCCGTAGCTCATCAATCCTTGATCTAGTAGATACAGAAAAATATTTGCTGTATGTTAACATTCATTTGAAATTTTTAAAAAATCAACTCTTGACAAACTCAGGAGGGTATTTCCTTTTCCTGATAAAGTGTACGTGATTAAGGAAAAAAATCTATGGTAAGCATTTACACTTAATGAAGAAAACATTGAAAGTATTCTCTTTAAGATCATGAGCAAGACAAGTATCACTGCTATTATACTGGAGGCTCTAGGCAGCATATTAAGACAAGACAAGAGGGAGTCATAAGAATTAGAAAACTGATCTTATCTTCAATAGTTATAATTGTCCACATAAAGAACTAATATAAATCAGTATGAACAAAGATAATATAAAAACGGGCAAAAGT
This sequence comes from Equus asinus, assembly GCF_041296235.1. NCBI lineage: Eukaryota > Metazoa > Chordata > Mammalia > Perissodactyla > Equidae > Equus > Equus asinus. Next base: position 70,260,901 of record NC_091798.1, read on the forward strand.
CTTGAATGGGTGCTTAATAAAAGAGAAAAGCCAAATGGCTCCTGCAAATATCTTTTACTTACCCCTGTATACCAACTCTCCATTCTTCTTCACTCTGTGCTCTGCCAAGGATCCTGGCTTCTGTGGACTAACATCAGCAGGGTTCCCATTCCTTCTGACTTCTAGTGGGATTTGGCCAATGGAGATTCCTGGCAGAAGATCAGAAGGAGGAAGGAAAATGAAGTTGAGATATTTGTTCTCGTTGTTCCCTTCCTCACTGTGGTGGTTTTCTTTCAACCAAAGACCCTGCTTTACAAGACTCTATTCTTCTGGGTTTCCAGTAATTTCTCCCTCTTCTTGTCCTTTTGGATCTAGGAATGGAAACAGCTCTATTGCTGACAGTCTGGGTCCTCCTACACCCCATATACTTGGTCCCTTTGATTATCCTAACTTGTCATTTCTTCCTTCTTGGAATCCTGATACAGCCAATAAGCATATTAAAATATGCCCAATCTCATTAATAGCCAGAAAAAAATACAAACTAAAATCATTATTAGAGGTGATTTAAACCCTACCAGATAGGGAATAATTAGAGATATTAGCAAGGATATAGAGAAGACAATATAGTTATACATTATTGGTAAGTGTATAAATTGATAGAACTATTTTGGAAAAACAATTTAACATTATATAGCAAAGTTGAAGATGCACCAGCCTATAATCCAGTAATTTTGCACCAGGTTCAAGAATATGTTTATAGGAGGAGTTTTTGTAATAGCAAAACATTGGAGTCAAAATAGATATCAATAGATAGTATCATATTCATACAATGGAATACTATATAGCAGTTAAAATGAATAAATTCCAGCTACAAAAAGAACCAAAAAGCATGGATGAATTCAGGAACACAATAGGGAGCAGAAAAATCAACTTATGGAGGAAGGTAACACGTGGGCAAAGTTTTGAAGAAAGTGAGAAAAGGACCCATGTGTCTACCTCAGGGAAGAGCATTCCAGAGAGAAGAAACAGCAAGTGCAAAGGTGATGAAGTGTTTCTGTGTCTGGTGTTTTGAGGAATAGTAAGGGACCCAGGATACTGAAAACACAGTTAAGAGGAATATAAGGAGATCAGAGAGGTAAGGGGTAGAATAAATTGTTTCAGGCCTTGTAGGCCATTGTATGGACCCTGTTTTTAGTCTGAATAACATTCAAGCTCACTGAAGATATTTGAGAAGAGTGACATGATCTGATTTGTTTTGTTAGATAATCGCTCTGGAAGCTGGAACGAGAACGGACTGAGAAAGGGCAGTGGAGGACTCGTTAGGAGGCTGTGGCAATACTTCAGGTGAGAGTGGATGACGGCATTGGTAGCAATAGAGGTGGTGGAACTGGTTACTATCTGTTTTATACATATATATAATTTTTTTTTTGATGAAGATTAGCCGTGAGCTAACACTTGCTGCCAATTCTCCTCTTTTTGCTGAGGAAGACTGGCCCTGAGCCAACATCCATGCCCATCTTCCACTACTTTATATGTGGGATGCCTACCACAGCATGGCTTGCCAAGCGGTGCCATGTCCACACCTGGGAACCAAACCAGCGAACCCCATGCCTCCGAAGCGGAACGTGCGAGCTTAACCGCTGAGCCACTGGGCCGGCCCCACTATCTGTTATATTTTGAAGCTAGATTAGACAAAATTTGCTGACACTGGATGTAGGCATTTAGAGGAAGAGAGGAGTCCATGATGACTCTAAACATTTTAGGCTTGCAGACCTGGAAGAAGGATAGAGCCGCGGCTAAGTGAGATAAGGAAGACTAGGAGGAGCGGGTTTGGAAAAGAAAAGAGAAGTTCAGGTTTGATCACGTTGAGTTTGAGAATCTTACCATACATTCAAGTGGAGGTATTCGGTAGATATTTGAATATAAGAGTCTGGAGTTCAGGGGATGCGATTTCAGTATTCATCTATGCACAGTTCAGAACTCTCCAAAATAAAACTTTAATTAATATGTTCCCTTTGGGGGAGGCCAAGGCGTTCTCTTGGCTGCAGAGATCTGCGCTTGCCGTTGACCTGCCACACTTGTTAATCATTGCTGAGGCAGCAATCCAGAGCATCTGGTGATTGATTAGACAGCCTCCGTGGCATTATTTATATTACCTGGCAGAGCAAACAGATGCTCTAGCAAGTTTCCTAGCTTTATGAATGACAACAGCAGAGCATTTGTCCCTTTTCCCCCTTTTGATGGATGTAGCTAATGCTAACAGCACATTTAAGGGACTACAAATAGAGCAGGCAAGTTCTCAAGAATTGCATTCTCATCTGCCAGTGGAAACTGAATGAGGCAGAACATGAGTCTCTGCTGTAACGTATGATTTTGCAATCACATAGTACTTTGTCTTTGCTAAGGAATTTACAATCCAATGTAATTTATATAGATTTTCTGAGGTTGTTCCAATATCACTTTCCTTGTTTTACCTCAATTGGCAATTTGAAAACTGGAGAGAGGAGCACTTTTTTTTTTCCAGAATAAGCATCAGAAATTTTTTGGAATATCTTCTATTCCACCTCACAAACTTGAAGTCGTTAGCCCGTAATTCTAAGACTTCCTTTGAATTTCTGTCAGTGAATAATAGAACTGAAAAGTCTTAGCATTGTACGTAATTTTACTAAGATACCTACATTATCAAGGTCATTGGGATAGAGGGCTTTGCTGAAGCAATATGACATTTCATTTCACTCAGAGGAAGTTGTGTTTGGTTCCAGGGGCGAAGAGTTTTATTCCAACTGTGATGTATGTCTGGAAAACTAGAGGAGACAGAGTGGGCACTGAAGGCAGTGAAGAAGCAGAAAGCTGACTATTTTCTGTTCTTCACACACACATTCAGCCCTTTCCATACTAGCTTCACATCTCTCCCTACTGGGAGGCCTTCTATCCCTCAGGTTTTGAATCTTAGAGACTGAGGCTCCCCGAGCTGAGGCTTCCTCAGAGGTAGAGCGTAGATCTACCTTAGCATGAGGGATTTATCCACGGCAAGAGGACACCACCAGGTAGGGAGATTCTACACACAATAAAAATTTTCCCATATCTGTGAGACTCTCCCTAAGCAAAGAAGGCAATGTTGCAGGACACCGTGGGGAAGGGTATACAGCTGGCCTAAGCAGGCCATCTACAGCGTGTTTTCACAAGTGTGAAGCTGGGCGATTACTTAATGAGGCCCTTGGTAGTAGTAGGAATGATTCAGTATTTGGAGGAGCCAAGACTCAATTTTGGAAGCCATGAAGGCATTTTGGGGCACAGCAGCATTATGGTCCAGCTGTGACTGGAAGTCTTCAAGCCTTGGGGATGGACGATGGTTCATCCGTCTTGAAAATCATTTTACAGTTTTTCTAAAAAGAGCTTTCTTGAGATATAATTCACATACCATAAAATTCATTCATTTAAAATGAAAATTCAATGGCTTTTAGTAGTCACAAAATTGTGATTTTAATCATTTAGTACAGAAACTTTAATTGTAAACTGCTTGAAACCAGCTGTGCTGAGGGGTGGCAGGAGAGAGGGGAACAGAGCAACACCTGTCAGCTGCACTCTCCTATTTCATACTGTATTCTGCCCATCATCTGGCCTCTGCTTCCATGGGATCTGTGCCCACCTCTTTGTAATCTTTCTCCAGGGCTGCCAGGTCCCCCAGGACCTCAGAGAAGTCTGCTTCCTCCATGACTTCCCCCATGTATCAGGGCACGAATGTTCACCTTGCATAGGTGAGATTGAACTTATGGTCCAGGCGTGCCCAGGCCTTGGTGAGGGCAGTGGTGTTGCCCAGCATACACATGGCCCACTGAATATTGCTCATGTTTCCCCCAGGGATGACAGCTGGGGGGCTGGTAGTTGATGCCCACCTTAAATCCACTTGAGCTCCAATTCACAAACTGGATGGTGTGCTTGGTCTCGATGGTGGGGACAGCCGCGTTGACATCTTCAGGACGGGTCCCCCCATACAACATGCAGCAGGCATGTACTTCCCATGGCAAGGGTCATACTTGACCATCTGGTTTGCTAGCTAGAAGTAGGCATTGGTGGTCTTGGCCGCTGACAGCTGCTTGTAGTAGACATTCTTGGTTGAGATGACCAGGCATAGGTAGCCAGGGGGAAGTAGATGTGGGGGTAGGGACCAGGTTGGTTGGGAATTCCATCAAGTCCACTTTCAGGGCCCCATCAAATCGATGGGAGGTGGTGATGGTGGACATGATCTGCCCAATCCCACAACTGAGGTCAGTGTACATGGGCCGTTGGACAACCAGGTTGTGCCCACATATGTCGTAGGTGGCTTCCTTATCTACCATGAAGGCACAGTCATAATTTTGTGTATTGTGTGAGTGGTCAGGATGGAGTTGTAGGGGGTCCACTATGGCTTTAGAAACATGGGAGACTGGGTAAATGGCAAATTTGAGCTTAGACTTTGTGCCACATTCTACCAAGTGCTGCTTCATGAGCAGAGACACAAACCCAGAGCTGGTGCTGCACTGAAGCTGTGGAAGATGAGGAAGCCTCACAGCCCCATGCAGAAATCTGCCAGTTTTTGGATCCGGTCCAGGACTAGGTCAATGATCTCCTTGCCAATGATGTAATGGCCTTTGGCATAATTATTGGCTGTATATTTCTTCCCGGTGACCATCTACTCTGAGTAGAAGAGCTGCCTATATGTCCCGTGTGCACTCTATTGACTGCGGTGGCTCCAGGTCCACAGACCCTGCTTTGGGCATGTGCTGGCTAGCCCCAATCTCCCCGAAGAATGTCTTGAAGGAGTCATCCCCACCAGCAGTGGTTTTGTCACTCGGCATTTGACCACTGGGCTAAATTCCATGTTCAAGGCAGTACAATTCCCAGGAGGCATTACCAATCTGGACTTCTACCTACCACACGTGGACAAACTTGCACTGGCGCATAGCGGTCACCACCTGACTGTGCACTGTGCTCCCACCTTCTCTCAGTCTAAAGCCAAGTGCCCAACTTTGTTGTTTATTTTTTGGTTGAACCTGATTTTAATTTACTCTTATTTCTTAAAATGGCAATAGATTAACAAAATATGCAAATGATTTTGAATAACACTATATATGTTTATTTTTTGCCTCCTAAAGTGCTCATGTTAAAAAATAGCTAAACAATTTCATGATTTCCTGTTCTCTGGTTAGAGAATAGTGACTCTGTCAGCGGAGAGGACATAGATACTGTCAGTATCTGACACATGACGTTCCAGAAATTTTCAAATACCTAGAAGCTTGGCATGATGCAGAAAAAAAATTGGATGACTAGCAGCATATTAAATTATTCTTCTTGAAAACAGAGCCATCATTCACTGAATAGCTCCTCTTTTATGAGTGCACAAATCCATGCAAATTTTTACTAAGTTTTACCACCAGATGTCAGCCATTCACTGTGTTGGTTGTAACTCTCTGAAGAAATCTTTATGAGGAATGTACGTATGTGGCTCCTTCATCTATCCTTCCCTCTGTCTCTCTTTCACTCCTTCCCGCTGTGACTGCCTACCAATCAATCATCTATTGATCTATCATCTATTTATTTACTTATAATGCACATATCAATTCTAATCTATCTAAATAATAATAGGGATATACTAGGTATTTTAAGGCAAATACAATAAAGAGTTTAAATATTTACATATAGAAATATGAAAATGAAACTAAAATGTTTTCTAAACTTTGGTCTGGAATTCACGCTCTTTTCAGCTTATGAACTTCCCGACCAGTGTAATATTTTGCCACCTTTGTTTTATAACATACTTACAACTGTCACCCAGAACCTTTGAATTTTGGAACTTTTATTAGATTCTTGATACTCTGGAATTATATTCTTACTGGAAGAGTATCAATACTTGATTTTAAGAAAGGCTCCAAGGTGATTAAAAAACTAATTAATCGTTGGAAAACTTTGCAAAGAGAATTTTTCCCTACCAACAACTTGTTTTATTTTTTTTCTATCAAATGCCTTCTTGAGCATTAACACATACCTTTTATGATCCCTCACTCCAAACTTTGCCTGGCTCTACTTCCATCACTGAGCTTAACACAGTAAATTTATGCTTTCTTTTCCCTCTAGACTGTGAGCTACTCGGGTTTAGGAGCTTAGCAAGTGTCTATTGATGAATGAATTTTATTCCCTAAACATGGACTGTACCCAGATGATAGAGGATTGTTGGTTGCCTACTCAGCAACCATTTTCTTCTATCTTTCCTTCCCACCCAAGTTTTGCTTAGGTATCTAGCACTTCTCTTGTGGAGCAATGGGACTTCGGGCAAGTTGATTCCACTCAAGCTTCATGCACAGGCCTGAGCGGTCTAAAAATTCTCCCCTTCTGTTTGTTAAGGATTAGCTCAGAAATGATCACGTGATGCATGTTAGGGAGAATTTTCTTAGAAATTTCAAGGAAAATGTTCCTCATTCCTGAAAGACGGGACTACAAGGAAGACTGGTGGATGAATCTTTGTAAATCCATTTTCATTTTTGAAAAACAAATAAAAAACCTAATGTTCGTATGTTGCTCAACCATATAAATATGGGGAGACTAGGGGAGTCTCTCTCAAATTTTCAGCCTCCTACTACATCATCTTTCATATCATGAAGAAAGAACATTCTAGAGAATGAACCAACACAAAGGAAAACAGCTGGGAGAGAGAGAAAGTCTTGATGTTATCCTTTGTGTCCCTACAGCCTCTTACCCTAGGATTTTTATGAGCCAAAGAGCCAATAAATTTCTCTCTTATTTTATGCGTTTATAACCTAACGAGATAAGAGTTTTGATAGGGGAAGTCTGTCTAGTCAGTTGGAAAAATGTCTAGAAGCTGAAAGGGCAGTAAGGGCATGGCCATTTGAGAAAGAAGTTGAATATGGCTTCCTTTTGGAGTGAAGACAGTGGGGAGAGTTGGTGAAGTAGGGGTGAGGTAGGAGTGAGATGAGGCTGGAGAAGTAAGCAGGCCTCTGGGATAGAAGTCTTCTTGGTGTTCACCTTCTTTTCTGAGTTGAAACAGAAAATCCAGTGCCTTAGTGAAATTCTTAAAGATTTCTCTGAATTTTATGACTGTTGGGAACTATAACAAATTGGAATTCATCACAATTAAAAACTTTTCTTTGAAAAACAAAGTTGAGAGAATGATAAGATAACCCATATACTGGGATAAAATATTTGCAAATCAAATATCTGATAAATGACATTTGTCCGATGTAAATAAAGAACAACACCCCATTTCCTAAGAGTTTGGACTAACTTGAGATTTTGTTACAAGTATAAGTTGTTCTTTTCTTTGTCCTGTTCAATAGAGAAAGTAATTTTTTTTTAACTTTTACTAACAGGTCTCAGTTAAACCAACATATATGATAAAATCAAGTATATTAAATGCAGTTAAGTTCAAATTCCTCCTTTGGTTTTGAAACCCTTCTTGTTGCACCAACCTGCCTTTCCAGCCCACCTACCACTGCTCCCCTAACCTGCTCTGAGCTCTAGCCCTGCTGTTAACCCCTAATATGACCAGCATCGTCCCTTAGCCTGCCTCTCCCTTTCTCAGCATCACCTGCCTTATGAAAACTCAGTGCTCTTCTATCTATCAGCGGTTTGATAGCATTTTGCATGTACTTCTCTTATACTTTATACTTCAATCATTTATAGGCTTATTTTAGCTCCCTTGCTAGATTACAATCCCTCAAGGGCAAGACTGTGCTTTTTTTATCTTCGTATTTGGCATGTAATGAAGCTCAATCAGTACTGTTGAATGAATCCTTTGCCTTTCCATATTTATTTTTTAATTGGATTATCTGAGTACATAGTTTATTACAGATGTGAGAATTGTGGTTGCATTTTTAAGAAAGGAACACTTCCCTTCTAATGGTGGCCAACCAAGGCTCAGAACAAGGTCTTAGAGATTTGTAATGCTTAAAGATTTCTGTGAATTCTGTGACTTCTGGGAAATATAATAGTGTAAGAGAAAATAAACTGAAAAATTAAAGTGCCAGAAGCTCAGTCAACCTAAAGAGGTATTGGGATTAGTATAATTAGAGTGATCAATTCCTTTCTTTTGGCCTCTTTTTTTTAAAAAAAAATTAATATGTGTAACAGAGTACCCAGCCAGGGATTACATTTCTGTTTTTCTCTTCTTCAATAAGAGAAAAAATATACACACCACTCGAATGTAAATCCTAGGACAGCTGGGCTATTGCCCTTCAAAACTCTGTCACCAGAACTTGAGTTTTTTTGCTTGTTAGACATTCAGAAGTGCTTACTAAATAACAAACAGGTGTCAAAAATCACCTTTGAATCATGGAAGGAAGCTTCCCTGGCTAGGTCAGGTTGGGACACTTAACACTCAGCAAGGAGTCTCTCTTAGAAAGAGATTGAGGGCCAACAGCCAGCCCCAGTCTCTGGTAAAGAAGGGCTGATGGATTACTCACAGTAGCCGAGATGCGGAAACAAACTAAATGTCCATTGACTGATGAAGGGACAAGAAAAATGTGGGATAAACATACAATAGAATACTATTCAGCCTTTAAAAAGAAGGAAATCTTGCCATATGTGACAACATGGATGAACCAGAGGAAATTATGATAAGTGAAATAAGCCAGTCACGGAAGGACAAATTTTATGTTTCCACTTAAAGAGATATCTAAAATTGTCAAACTCATAGAAGCAGAGTGTAGAATGGTGGTTTCCAGAAGCTGAAGGGAGGGAGAAGTGGGGAGTTGCTATTCAACAGATATGTAGCTTTAGTTATGCAAGCTGAATAAGTTCTAGAGATCTGCTTTACAACATTGTGCCTATAGATAACAAAACTGTATTCTACACTTAAAATTTTGTTTAGAGGGTAGATCTCGTGTTAAGTATTCTTACTACCCTCAACAAAAGAAGAAGAAGATGGGCTAAAGGAACTCTGTGAGTTTTGAGGGTTTAAGAGGAAAAACGGACCTCTAGTGTAGATTATAGGGAGGGAAGGCGGGTAGGTGATGGTTCTGCATCTATGAGACATAGAAATAAGGATCAGCCCTGACCCAGGACTCCTGGGCCTATCAGCACCTGAGAATGTGGCTGTGTGTATAACTACAAGTGTCCAGTGCTAAAAACTTTGGCCCTCAGAGGCCAAGCAACAACTCTCTTAGGACTGGAATGGAGAACAATCTTCAACAGCAACATCATGAGGCAGCAAGAAGGAATCACAGCATGGATGAATCAGACTTGAATATGCTCCCGCTGTGTCTGCAAACCTGCTGATTCCATGCCCCATATTCCCCTTTTGGATTAGGATTTTTCTGACCACTCCAGAGAAGGAAAGGAGGGAGAAGCCTATCATCAAAAGGCTGATAGCTGGCTTTCTGTCAATAAGAAAGGTAAGACTTGAGCAATTAAGTAGCATGATAAAAGGTATTTGACCATATTTGTACTATAAGTTTGGGGAGCATGTCATATTCGTTATAAATAAAATGAGGGAATTCTTTTATGCTCTTGAGTAGATGCTGCCAATATTTCTTGGGGTAAGAGTCAGTAAGACTCCCAGTCATTTTCAGAAGAATGCCAGCTAATATATGAAGACAAAATGATAGAATTAGAAAATCATCATTTAAGAACTCCCCCAAAATTATGGACTCAGGAAAAGATCATCAATGGACACCAAAACCATTGGGCAAAACATTGTTAGGGAACAGGCTATTCACATGGTCTTAAAGTGTTCTCTCTCAGAAATACTTCTAAAGACAAAGTGGAAATGAAACACACGTAGTGGAGAGATTTGTTGGACACCATCTTACTTAAGTGATCAACTTTAGCATCTCCAATAATGGGGCAAATTGACATCACGTGCCTTCTAATATGAGCGAGTGGGAGGTAGGCAACATCACAGTCATGAATCAATCATGAGGAAACAGATGAAGCCACACTGTGAGACCTTGTACAAGACAATTGGCTTGGACTCTTAAAAAAATGTTTTTGAAGAAAAAAATGTCAGGGGAATTACTTTAGATTAAAGGAGACAAAAGAGATGTGATAAATACATTGTGTGAATCTTAATTGGATGGTGGATCAAAAATAGAAAACTCCAAAGGGCATGTGGTGTCATTGGAGGTTTGAATGTGGACTACATATTGGTTGATATTAAGGAACCAATGTTAAATTCTTGAGTCAAATAATGGTTTTGTGGTTATGTAGGGGAATGCCTAGTTCTTAGGTGATACGTGTTGAAGTGTTTAGTGTAAAGGTTATGATGTCCTCAACTTATTTTCAAATGGTTCAGCAAAAGTAAGTAGATTAGAGGGAGTGTGGGTGTGCATATGTGTGTGCACACGTGAGAAAGAGAAAGCAAATAGAGGAAGATTCTCATCTCTGGTGAATCTAAGTGAAGGGTATGTGGTGTTCACTGTAATAGTCTTCAATATTTCTACAGCTTTGAAATTTTCAAAGGAAAAAGTGGAGACAAAAGAATAATAATTTGCTTGTGTGTTTATTTTGAAATGAACTGGATTGATGGAACCAAAGGTTTATCTTTTTACAACTAAGGCAACTACCTCTTTTATTGATTGGAAGCTTCCTGTTTACGTCAGCCTTGGTTGAGTGGAAATCACAGTATAAATACAACTTTTAGGCCTCAAATCTCTGCTCTTGGTCCTTTGTATATTTTTTATTGTCACTATTATTGTGATAAGTCAAAGTTGAACATTTCTTTTTGTATTCAGTATTGTTTGTGGGAATTTGAGGCTATCTTGATTTACACATAGGTATGACAATCATTCAATGTCCCTCTTTAATGTAATAAACACCACACAAATAGCTATTTCAGCAAACCCCTTTATCTGAGAAATACTATGGTTAAGTGGCTGTAACATAGCAGTAGTGAATATCTATTTTTTATTCCTAGAATCTACCCTTATTCAACTGGCAATGGTATCTGAAGTTTTCTTGGGGAAATGAATTTTTTTTTTTTGAGGAAGATTAGCTCTGAGCTAACTACTGCCAATTCTCCTCTTTTTGCTGAGGAAGCCTGGCCCTGAGCTAACATCCTTGCCCATCTTCCTCTATTTTATATATGGGATGCCTACCACAGCATGGCGTGCCAAGCGGTGCCATGTCTGCACCCGGGATCTGAACCTTCGAATCCCAGGCCGCCGAGAAGTGGAACGTGAGAACTTAACCGCTGCACCACCGGGCCGGCCCCCGGGGAATGAATTCTTTAGAAATCATTAGTGTGGTTGCTGTGGGAAGTGACTCTGCCCTGGTTCCACGCATCACACTTTCCCTGCCCAGAGTGACTGAGGTTAGTACATGTGAATATCAGGCCAGTTAGTCAACATAGTGGAACACTTTAGAAAGAGAAGCTAGCTATCTCAGAGTTAATGCTGGTAGGATTTAAACCTAGACCTGCTAGTTGCCACCTTTGTTACCACATATGTGGAAAGTCTGCATGAAAGTGAATCCTATATAGAAGAAAGCCAGACTGACGGACGGAGGGAAGCAGAATCCTGATAGCATCATTTGAATCTCTGGATGTAGCCATGCCTGGGTTTTTCAGTTATGTGAATCAATAAATAATAACTTTTTCTTGATAAATTATTAATTCTTATTATTTTCATGATTATTTATTATATCATCAATTCCTAATAAGTAAGAATTGTTCTTAAACCTTCTTGAATTGAGTCATAATTTATGACTAAAGAAGTCTGACTAATACAATGGTATATAAAATAATCAAATCTAGGGGCTGGCCCAGTGGCGTAGTGGTTAGTTTGTGCACTTTGCTTTGGCAACCTGGAGTTCACAGGTTCTGATCCTGGGCACGGACCATCACTCGTCAAGCCATGCTGTAGTGGCTTCCCACATAAAAAAAAAAAGAGGGAGATTGGCACAGATGTTAGCTCAGTGACAATCTTCCTCAAGTAAAAAGAGGAAGATTGGCAACAGATGTTAGCTCAGGGTCAATCTTCCTCACCAAAAAAAAAAAAAAAAAAAAAAAATTCAAATCTAGAACTTGAAATTTCTGCTCTTTTTGATCTTAACCCAGTGTTCTTTCCAAACTCAATTTTGGTGATGACTGGGTCATACTATTGAATAACACTGTCTCCTTATTTAGCAGTGAGTTGTAAGAACTAGTATAATTGTGTCATTTCATCCACATGCATGCTTATCCCTCAGTTCCTGGACAAAGTATTTTCTTAATGACATAGAGAATGATATGGTATAGTAGAGGAAATAAATAGAGCATTCTCAAGTGCCTGGTTTATTCATTTTAGGAGAGTACATATGATGAAATGCATTTTTGCTCAAAAATGGAGAGTCCTGTCTTCTATTGTCAAATTTGTTTTTATAAACTCTTGTCTATTTCCTATTCTATCTTGGTACATCTTAACTTGAGCACTTTATTATGAAGTCTTCATTGGTAAACCCCTTCTCTACGATGGTACGGTGTGTACTCAATTTTAGAGCACAGAAAATACCTGTCCTTGTTTCGTTCCTGTAGTTTGCACATATGATTGACATCTTTGTGCTTTGGTGTTTCAAAAATTTTAAGGCTACAAGGGGGAGTACATTTATTATCATCAATATATTCTCTAGAATGAATATGCTCCCTTAATTAAATCATGATGCTAGAAAAACATACCAGATAGCTTTGGTTGATTCTTGCCTTTAGATGTGATTAAAAAAATGTCTATCACGATGATCTGCGGAAGACATCACTTGCATTTTGCCTTTGATGCTTTTTTAAAGAAGATTATAGGGAGGCCCCTAGTAGCCTTTCTATGCATCTAAGTTATTTCCCCTGGTGGGATACTCACTGTTAGAGGACTAAAGGGAGAAGCTGCTGGTAGGTAAGTTCTGGCCCTGAAGGTAACTTGCATCTGAGTTTTTTGTGATCTGGGTTTGATGACCTGGGATTAATGACTTCTGGGCCTAACCATTACTCTACAGCGACCACATTTTTGAGAAAATGGTCTTGTGTGCCTAATAATTTGTTTTAAGGCTCAGCTATTCTCTGTAGGACTGTGTTTTTGGAGATGGCCCATGCAATACCTGGATCCAAATCACCAGGGGTGCTTCTTAGAAATGTAGATCTCTGGGCCCACCCAGTGTAGTGAATCAGAAACTCTAGGAATGGGACAGTCAGTTTTCTTAAAACAAATACCCCTAGTTAATTCTTATACTCACTGAAGCCTGAGAAGTAATGCTATCGGCTACATCCACTTTGACTTACATCAATTTTGAGCTACTAGGTAGGTGACGGTCTGGAGAATAAGCCCTAATACTAAGACTATGGCTTCCCTTGTCATTCAGCTTCTTAAATATTCAATTATATAACATCTGAGTGAGAGTTTAAAGATGAATGGGAAGTTCTGACGAAGAATATGCTGATTTAATAAACTAAGGAAGAAAGCTTAGAAGATTTTATGCATATGATAATTCAGGGCCAACTCAGTGAATGATAAAGCTATTCTTTTAACTCTCCCAAATAATATTCTCTAGATAATTTAATGCAAAAAAAAATCAGAGCACAGCTGTTTACCTTTGCCTTTTTACTAAGTTAATTATGCCTATTTTAATTATCAATTTAAAACATTGAACAATTAAGGCACTCAGATCTTAGTACCAATGGTCATATCAAAACATTTCAGACCTATTTTCCCTCTCTAAGAATCTGCAAACTATAATTTATGTGAAAATCTAGCTATACATTTGTAGTAACAGGCAAAGTAGAACAGCCATTCTCAAAGACAGGATTTTCAACTCTGCCTGCGCGTTAGAATTACTCTGAGAAATTTAAAACATGACCTATATCAATATGTTACTGTAAGCCGACTAAGTCAGGATCTCTGGAGGTAGTGCCCAATTTTTCTTACATTCTACTGTGATTCTACTGTGAAGCCAGGAATGGGATCCACTCCTTTAGGCACTTCCCAGACAGTGCAATCTCTGACTGACTCAATAAACGATGTTCAGCTAAGAACAATAATCCATAGAGAGATTGCCTGAAGTCAATGCAGTTCATTCATTTCCTGTCTACCATCTTTAATTAAGCCAGGTTGGTAGAATAGGGGGGGGGCGGTGTACTAGGACAGGATTGTAACACCCCAGCACACTTTCTTTTTCTGAATTTCCTTATTATAATGCTATTTGCTAATATTAGGCATATCGTGCCACATGCTATATTAAGGAACGTATGTAAGAGACTTGCCAAAATGCATTTGTCTCTCTATGGATATTGTTGAAGATTTTAATTACACAACTTGGTGCTATCTTTCAGAAGATACAAGGGAGCAAATTTTTCTCGTCTTACTATTAGGAATTCTAAACTTTAATGGATTCATGAATTATGTAACGAATTAGGTTTTATTTAATGAGCCACTAGAAAGTTTGGAGCCAAATTTTCTCTCCATGAGCAGGTGTCATAGGAATTATTCCTATATTAATTTTTCCATTTTTATCCTTGTTGTACTTTTTTCTTTCTCACCTCCTTATAATTTATCATTTTGACCTATTTTTTTTTGCATCCATTGAGCCATTGTAAAATTGTTTAGGAATAAGATTAGGTGTACAAAACATTAAAAAATGTAGCTAATGGAGATGATGATCAAATATTGCACCAAAAAAGATGGCTTTAGTGCAAGTTAACTAATTTACTCAATGTAAGAAAACTTGAACAGCATCAAAGCCAACCTGGAAAATAAGTGTCTTGCACTAATTCTGACGTTAAAATAAAAATATGTCAGATGCAGTGAGCAGGCACACCTACATCAGAATAATGATGTTGTGATTCTACCTTTACATATTTACCACTGATACAGTGAAAGAAGCAGAAAAGAGTAGTCAGAGGGAGGAAAAATGTATCTTCATTTGAGAGGGAAGATCACAGGAATCAAAAAAAGATCAAGTTTGTACCTGGGGAGGATGCTCAAATAAGAAGGTGAGGTGAACATATGAGAAGTGATAAATCTTTCAATCAGATTCTCTTTGCTATCAATTATGAGGGGAAAAAAATCTGGGTTACGTTTTTTAAATGACATAGCTGGAAGACATTATATTTTTGCAAAGTAGCCTGCATTGTTTTCATGATTGGTCAATTACATCTCTGATATCTCAACTACTAAGATGCCTGCACTGTAAGTAGGCATTTTGAAGAAAGGGCTCTAGAGTCTGATTATTACAAAAAGGAAAGTTATCAGGTTCTTACTAAATTGCATTGATGGATTATGAAAAAGGTGTTTTAAAAGTAAATTTGTAGTCACTATAAGAGATGAATATTTCTATGAATACACAGGAATTTAGCTGAAATTATTCTTTAAAAAGAAAACTATGAGTAGTAACCTACACTGATGAATTTATTTGCATATGTAATTTGAGACACAGGTTTCCTCTCAGCTATGATCACCTTTTATTCAAGTATTTACCTTCTGATTGATATACAGGCAAACACTCTCGTTGAATCATCAGAGAGCCTGATTTTACACATGTATGTAAGCTCTTAGGCTGGTTTTTAATTTGTATCAGCTACATAACAAAATATCTTCTTGATTTTAATACAATACAACACATTTCTTTTGGTTGAAGACATTGAGTAGGTTTCACTCAATCTGTGGTTTATGTAATTATTACAAAAGTATACAAAACCCTGGACATATGCAAAAATTGGCAAAATACACTCTGACAGCTAATGCTCTGAAAACACTTTATTACACAAATTACATTCAGATTCTGAAAATAGTGTTCTAACAGTGTAACCATCTAAAAATAAGACATCCCAAAAACACACCAACTAAAGAAGAAAATTTAAAAAAAAGAATTTAAATAGAGACTTTTTTCTTTCCCTTGTTGCAATATAATGTTAGTGATTTTAAAAAAATAGAAGAAGATTTAGCAGCTTCGTCGTCGTGTAGCACAAAGTTTCTCTTTACTGCCACAGGCTGAGAATGCTGAACAGGAAAGGCACCAAAGAAAGACACTGGCAATGGAAGTGCTATTGGGAAAAGACTGTGTCCAAGCAGAGAATGGGGCTATTTACACCTACAGAAAAGTCTCAAAATGTAAATGAGCAAAGCTTCCATCATTAAATTAGTAACGTGATGGAAGAAGAGGACTGTTTCTCTATTCTATGTTCAGATAAAGACAATGGCACTGTTATGAACTTTTAGGAAACTCCTCAACCAGAAACAGAAGCCAACTAAACCAAAACGAAGTAAATAAAATGTGTACAGTCCCACACAGACTAGTACAGTTTACAATTAAATACACAAAACTCTAATCGTGCTAAAGGGAAAGGAACCTGGCATTCTTGGTAAATCTCATCAACTAAATCAAAGCCCAGTTTTCAGGAGGAGGAAGGTGCAGGTGCGGGCAGAGGTGCTGAATATTCTTCTTCTGATTCACTTCCGTCATCCTCATCTTTCTCCTGGTCACTCCCCTCGGTGCTGAGCCGGTCAAACCCTTTCCGACTGTAGCCTTTACGGCTCGCAAAGAAATTTCCGAGGTTTAAGCCTCCACTTCCTTTTCCTGAAGAAAACAAACAATGACATAGAATTGAGGTAAAGTTTGCACAAAGGATTCTCAGTTTCCTTGTAAGTTCTTAAATGGTAAACAAAGTTGGAAGGTGGGGATGGGAAAGGGTAGATATTAGTTAAAAAATAAAAAAAGACTGACATACAGAGAGACTTATCCTACAGAGTTGGAAAGATATTACTCCATAGACTTGGGAAAAAACAAAGCTCCCCAGGATTATGTGTTTCTGCAGGATTATTTCAGATTCACTTTTCACCTCCTGCTTTGTCCAGGCTCTCTGGAATTGGCATCCCATGAGCAGCTCTTCATTTCAATGACTTTATGGAAAGGTCATCTTCACTCTGACAAGTACTGACATGCTGACAGGAGTGACAGGAAATTTACTGAAGACAAATGAAGCCAGATAAAAGGCAGGCGAAGAGAATTAGATAATATAGAATGGCAAGATGGGCAAAATGAAACTAGGAAATTTGCTGCCGTAGCCACGCCTTCGGTTTAGTTTATGGTTTGCATTCTGTACTTAAACACTGGGGGATGCTATGCTGAACACAAGGAGTTTAATTTTCAGAGAGAAAATAAGAAATCTCTCCTTGCTCTTTAAAAGACATGAGCTTGTTGACTTTGAACCAAACGTGAACGATTCTAAAAGGTCACAGGCATACCTCTGAGTCTTCCCAGTACTCTTCCTGAACTTGCCTCGACTTTGTGTTCAGACTCTGCTAGAAAAAGACGGCACATTTCAAAATGAGTCCCAATCACCCTCCTCAATCCATGGGCTCAACTTTCAATACAAAATCAGGAATTCATAAATGATAACAAGGCCTGGCTCTTGTCTGTATGCAATTCTAAGGAAAAAGAGGCAACATATTATTGTGATGTCTATAAGGGCCAGAGCTGGGTTTGACACCTGCCTGTGTCTCTTACAGGCTGTCCAATCTCCATGAATTACTTCTCTGAGCCTCAGTTTTCTCCTCTGAGACAAGAGGGATCACTGACAATCCCTATCTATCTGTAAGGTTTAGATGGGCTACTGTATGTGACGTGCTTAGAACCGTGCCTGGTGCATACAGAGTAAATGCTCAATAAATATTAGTTATTTTTATTAGGACAAAATTAAGTTATCAATAATTTGTAAATTTGGAAGCTTTGCTTAGTACAAATATTGGGAATATTTGTCTTAGGCTTTAGTCTTTCTATTAAGAACAGTGCGTGTCCTGCTTGAGAAAGCTTTCGATCCATGTACGTTATCTCCCCGTTATATAAGACTTAAGTGAAGGCAAAGGACCTGACCCCGTGAGGGACCCAAGTGCTCCTCATGGGGCTGCCCATCCCCATGAAGGATCAACTTTCTTTCCTTATAGGGAAGCAGAACTCCTGATGGACTTCACTTCATTTCTTCCCTTGCTGTATATCTCTCTGCACTTTTTGCCCTGGCTTCCAACATTCCTTAGGGGAAGCAAGGCTCATGGTTCTCCTAAAAGTCTCTAACCAGGAGTGAAGGCAGCATCCTGGAGAAAGCTAGCAGGTGGACGACAGAGGGAAAGCAGAGGAGTGCGTGGGGAGAGACAGGCAAGCAGGAAAGAAGAATCTGAAAAAACTGTTAGAAAGCCAACAAATTAGACTGTAAGTTCTACAAGGATGCAGGACAGTCTTCAGTTGGTTTTGCATCCCCTGTGCCTAGCACAGTGTCTGATGTGGAGCTGACATGTATTAAGGGTGTTCTGAATAAATGGAAGGTCTTTTATGAGGGTTACTAAAAACCCTCAAAGATTGGATAAGATCTATCAAGAACAAATGTTGAAAAAATATGAGAGGCTGATCTACTTTTAGAATTAAATGCAGAGATTGAGCCATATGGAACTGCAATTTTTCTAAATAAAACATGATTGAATAATTTCATATTGTTCATAGTTTCATAATTTCATATGGTTTGACACGGGTCTCTGCCTGCCCATCACATTCCTGTAGACTCAGAATTCTGTAACAGTGCCATGTCACACGTGCTTAACAGCAAACAGGAGAGACTTGCCAGCCACTCCTCGACTCCCCAGCCACTCCTCCTTCCAGTGTGAGTTGATTACCAACATTCCTGCTACCTGCCCCCAGGCGCCACGTGTTCCTGATATTCTGTGTGTTTATTACCGCTCTTACCACCCTCAATTACTACTTTCATGTGTCATCTATTCTGTGAGCTCCTCTTAATTATTCATTCTTCTAACAACTATTTATTGAAGCCCTAGTGCCAGGAACTGTTATTTGTGCTGAGGATACCTCAGTAAACAAGTAAACATACAAGATTCTTGCTCCTTTGAAGCTTCCATCTAACTCCATGAAGATAATGACTACATTTATCTTTGCTCCTGCTTACCACAGTTCCATACCCATAACAGGGTCTCAATAGAAGTCTTTTTTGGGAAGAGTTAACTGTATTTTTGCAGAGCTTTATTGACTGCAGATGAAAAACAAAAGAAAGTCCTAGAAAAATTTCCTTTCACAACGTATTAAATTGAATCGTCTGGTTTTTGTTTCTGTGTCATGGCTTTGCCGTGGGCACTGAATCCCCGCCATGGCCGCCTTGGCCTGAAAGAGGATCAGATGCTGTTTCTTGA
Source organism: Equus asinus (assembly GCF_041296235.1). Classification (NCBI taxonomy): domain Eukaryota; kingdom Metazoa; phylum Chordata; class Mammalia; order Perissodactyla; family Equidae; genus Equus; species Equus asinus. The sequence goes on from NC_091798.1 coordinate 70,280,019, forward strand.
TCAAATGCTACCTCCCACCTTGGTCTATGGATTCCATCCCAGACGCAGCTGTAGACTCTTGCCTTAGGACCTGGGGACCCAGCCAAGGGACAGCTCCTGAGATGTGAGAATCATGGGTTGGATTATTTGTTTATTTATTTGGATGCCCTGAAGGGAACTCAGCTCCTGGGTTCTATACTATAATAATGATTTACTAAAATATCGACTCCAGTATTGGACCCTGCCTTCTTTGGTTAGGGAAGGCCAAAAGCCAAAATTATGACTATTTAAAAACTACCAAATAGTTTGTTATAGAATAGTTGGTTTCCTGAGAAAGCTAAGGTTTAAGACAAGTATCTTTTATGTCTTCTTATGACTTTTATTACTTTATTACCAATGATTATTCCTCACAATCATTGGTGGTATTAATTGAGTACTTACTAGGTGCCAGGTACAGTGATAAATACTTTATGTACATTATTTTACTTAATCCTCACGTGACCTTGTGAGTATTTTATCTCCACTGTATAGAGGAAACTGTGGCTTAGAGAGATTAAGTAACTTGCCCAAGGTCATGTAGCTAAGAGCTAGAGCCAGGACGAGGGGGGAAATTACAACTCCCAATAACTGAGGCAGGTATGTTGAGGACTGGGCTTGTTTCTGATAGCAGGGGTCTCTGCCTTCCTGACCCTTCAGCTAATTTCTACTGACTCTACTTATCTACATAGTTTCATATGGAGACATTAATTAGGCTTAAGTCAATTGCTAAAAGGCAATATTAAAGGTTATATTTTAACCTAACTATCCAAATTTCTAAGGCTTCGGATATATTTTCTACTGTGATACTAACTACAGACAGTATTTGGAACATAGACAATAACGTCAAAAAAGGTAGAGAGCACTTAAGAAGAACACTGATAAAAATCACAACCGAAGTTTGAGGATAAGGTCAAACACTCTTTCAAAGGTAGGTTCCAAGTTCAAGGGGCTCATTTTACTTGCCTCCAAAGGCCCTTGATTTTTTCCACCGAATAAATATGGCAATGGCCAGCAGGACAACCACCGGAATAACCAGAAGGGTTGTAATGAGAACAACGGGCACTCCCGAGCCTGGCTCTTTGATCAGTTTCTGTTTCTCTTGCATCTTCTGCAATTCTGAGGAGGCGGGTTTGTTCTCCATTTTGGTTTCAACAACTGCCTCGGATTCTTCAGGGAAAGAAGAGTTCACAATATTCAACTGACTCAAAGATGCCAAGACCGCCCCCTCCCACCCCTACCCAGTCAGATCAACAAATGCTCCCAAAGAACTTGTTGAGTTAATGCACGTGGGGCTCATGTTTCAATAACTGAATCTATCAAGCTGGCAGCAGGTACTGTGATTAGAAATTTCCACTGAATGGTTTTTCACCTTAAATTGATTTTCTTTGGTTCTATGCTTTATTCCCTCTTTAGCGATAATTCTACAAAAAATATATCCTCCTTTCATATTTTTTCAAAATTAAAATCAACAGGCAGCATGGTGTACGGGACAGAATTGGTATGCACACTGGAGTCAAACGAATCTGGGCTCCAATCCCAGTTCTCCTACACAACAAGCTGTATAACTTTGGGCAAGTTACTTAAATGATCAGGCCCTTAATAACCTCATCTGTGAAACTGTGATAACAATGCCTCCTTCATAAAACTGCTGAGTGTAAATGCTGTCATCAAGAAGGTGCTTAATAAGCATTTGCTTCCTTGTATCTTTAGTTTATGAATCTCTTTCAATAAATTATTGGTACATCATATGCACAATTGCAAGATTACAAACTGGAAAATGGAACTGTGTCCTTTCGAGGTTCATTTCTACAGTTCCCAGGAAACTGTAAGTGCACACGGATGCACTGTATATCCTTTGGTTGTTGATGAAAATAACTTAGACAACTATTCTGTGATATTGGCACATACTGGGTAGATATCAGGCCTAAAGTACTGTTGCAGAAACTGATGCAATGAAGTCATATAAGCTGCTGCGGGGATCTTAATAACTACTGACTTGAAAATGAGGTTGACCCCTGAGACACTCTTGTCCCAAGAAACCTGTGTGTGTTTGTACAAAAATCCTAGTGTGCAAAGGTCAGTAGTTACAACCATCTTTGCCAAAAGGCTCACAAGGTTTCTGGAACTTCAATTTCTTGGTGTGCCCTTCTGCCCTGTGGTACAGAGTACATCATACGGCCTCATGGAAATTTTGATAGAATGACAGGCAAAGGTGGTTTAACATCATCAGGAAAATCTTCGGTTAATGTTTAACGTGGGTAGACACAGCTTAGCAGCTTGCTGGAACACATCTCCAAGGAATCATTTCTCAAATTACTTAAGATACTGTAAACACAATTTATAATACACACAAATGGAAGTGTTTGTGTGCCTAGAAGTTTGGAACTCTTTGCTTCAACGTTCTGAGCCAGCCTCCTTCATGGTCTCAATTATATCTATTGAGCACTTACACTGTTTCAAGCATTGATCTCATTTAATCAACACACCAAGCCTATGAGTAGGCACTATTATTATCACCATTTTACAGATGGCCCCATGGTCTTCATTTCCTTCCCTGGGCTATGGTTAAGGGGAGACCGTTGTTTGTCTTCTTATGCCCACTGGAGTGGCTCTTGAAACTTCAGCGGGAGAGAAGGAAAGGGATTGGTTCTGAGAGCTACATGGTTCAAATTTAACCTTTAGTCTCAGTTTCCAAGAGGAATATAAGTGCGATCTTACTCTTCCTGACTGCTGTTTTGTCTTTTTCTTCATCACTGTATAAAAGGTATATAAACTGTTCTGTATTTAAGCTCATTCTATATTTAAGCAGGAAAATAATAATAAATAAATGACAAGAATGAAAAAAATATAGGCCAAAGATGTAGATTTGTGGTCAAGAACTTGTTGCCTTCGAAGAAGGGTTTGTTTCTATTTGAAGGTGACTATAACCAGAGTAATTACATAGCAATTTCTACCCATTATTTAGTAGGTTTCCCTACACCTAAGACAACGGCTATATCAGCTCATATCTAGTTTCCTTCACAAGACAGAGCCAGGACTGGGATCCATTAAAAGGAAAGAACTATGAAGTAGGTGATAGACTACAAGAATCAGTTTAGCATTCATAGAAAGTGGGCTGAGAATGAGGTAATGAACTTGCTGAGATACACACATTGTGCTTTAGAAATTCTTGATTTCCACACCCCTTCTGGTACTCAGAGTGTCATCTGCTAAAAATACTTGAACATTCTAACTTTGGAACCAGCTGAAGTATGTTTAGATTTTAAAAGATGCTCTACGTTTTAAAGAAAGAGGATAAAAATTTTAAATTTCTCAGTCTAAAAAAAAAAAGCAAAATTGCTGTTCTTCTCAGGAGCCTTTGTAAGTGGAATAAAAAGCCTGAAAAATAGTTAGCATTTAAGATTCTAAGAATTTCACTCAAAGCATAAAGAACAATCCTAATTCTGCCACTTCTACTTTTTTTTTTTTTTTTTTGTGCTGAGGAAGATCTGCCCTGAGCTAACATATGTGCCAATCTTCCTCTATTTTGTATGTGGGTTGCTGCCACAGCATGGCTGCCAATGAGCGGTGTAGGTCTGCGCCCGGGAACCGAACCTGGGCCGCCAAAGCAGAGTGTGCCAAATTTAACCACTAGGCAACAGGGCTGGCCTCACTTTTACTTTTTATCCTAAATTCTTTAACTGAAAACCCTGGCAATCTGGAGCATCCCTGATGAAGGAGTGAAGAAGCTCTAACATTAGCCAGGACCCAAGACTTCTGGAAGATAGGACATACCCATATGACATTCTTCTACCATATAAGATGCCAGATGTATTCCATCTAGAACAAAAATGCTTCAAACAAGCTCTTCTGGCACCTTTGCAGATAGTTAGAGGTAAAAATAATTTTGAAAAGCTGATGTATAAGAAGTTTTCTTCCTTCTTCCTTAAAGCAATGCATTTCTAAAGGGAGGCTAGGTGCACTGCTGTATGAGCTCACACATGCGAGCATGCTCAGATCTCTCTCCCCTTGACAGAAGGGGAGAAGCCCAGAGACCATTTGGAATTGGAATTACTAGGACAGGAGAGGAGGGATAGTTCTAATAGCAACACAGTGATTATTGCCCAGTTCATCACAGAACTGAGGGCTGAAGGTTTTAGATGGCTTCTAGCATGTAACATTTTAGAAGACATGAAATGTGCATATAGAACCAATGAGATTACTCTTTTTTTTTTTTTAATGCGACGTGCTTCCTCTACAATGTGTTGTTCTCTGTCAGGCCTAAGACGCTAACTGCACCGAGAGTTTCTTTTTATTTTCTTGAGACTGATTCGCCATCATCTTTTATTGTAAGTGGTGAGGGAAGGGGGAACCCTACGCTTTTGATGGGATATTGGCATATCTGTTTTATGCCTGGTAACTTTGTTTGAAAATTTAAATCCCTTTCATAAGTTTCTTATCACAAATTCTCTTATCCCTGCAACTCCCTGAGAACACAACACTGGTTCTGAAACCCTGTTATTACTGATCTGTTATGTGATCATTCACAGTGTGGATGAGTATCATTGGAGGTTCCTCGAAATTGGAAATTTACAATGAACTTGATCTACAGGGCTGTTAAAGCCGGGATGGTGTTTCTCCCCTTTTTTGATAAGAAGTGCTTTAAATTAAGCTTCTGGGTTTTGACAAAAGATAAACTCTTGGAGATCCAGCATGATTTATACTCCTTTTTGTAATAAGAAAGGTTTAATGGGAGTCATATGGGTTCAAAGCAGAACAGAACAACTTCATGTGAGTTTGGATATTCCTAACTAGTAAAATGGGACTGTCATGACAAAATGTTTCAATCAAATTTACTACTTGAACTTCTGGGTTCTGCCACAAAGTTGGGAGGTTTTCCAACCAAATAGACTCAGTGGTGTGCACTGATGAGAAAGGAAATGGCCTACAGGAAAGCTTGTTCATTCTTCACTGGCCAGTCAAGATGAGGTCAGTGGGGTTGGGATGTTCTCAACAGGTCAACCAGTACAGTCTAGAATTTTTTGGTGGATCTGTTTAAACAGAATGGTTCATGTTGAAATCCCAGAGGTTTCAGACTAAACTACAACCATTCCCAACCTGTAGTTCTTGGAAGAATTTGTGGTGAATGAATTGGGGGTATTCATCTCCCCTCAGCAGTACAGTAAGAGCAGTTAGGGGCACAGGATTTGGTACCAAACAGACTTTAGTTTAAAACCCAGCTCTACCACTTACCATCTAGTAATGGCTTGGTAGTAATTCTGATCCTCCATTCCTCATATGTAAAATGGGGATAATAGTAATTATCACTTGATTGGCGTAAGGATTAAACGTGATAATTTTTGTATAGCCACAGTTTGTGCTCCATAAGTGACAGCTATTATTAATAACAATAACTTTCCCAATATCTTTATTCCAGGACAAACAGAATTTATCAATAATTCTATATATAACAATGATAGAAAAATAGGGGATCAGGAATCTTCTTCAATATAGTAGTGTGCTATGAATGCCACTCAGTAGTGTCACCTGGGTAGAATCTCTACAAATGCCAAACAATTGCTATTTATTTATTTTATAATATTGTCTTACCCCTTTCAACCTTGAGCCGGCTATATTTTCTTATCTGCCTACATAAAATCCCTAAGCTCCCCCTTGGTTCTTGCTTCTTTTCATCTTTTTTCCACCTGCTTTCATGAGAAAGGAAAACAAGTAAGCCTAGGGTTAAGTCTGAGTATCTAGGTGAATCATTTGTAAAGCAACTAATAAAGGAATCACTTTGCTACTTAAACATTAGGAGCACTTCTAGTGAGTTCTTAACCATACATGACCATGTCAGATAGTAGAAAATAGTAGAAATATTTCTGCAGATAGTAGAAAATCTGTCTGCAGATACAGAAAATACGCAAATAGAAGCTGATCCTAGGAAAGGGAGAAAATAATCCGACTGAGATTCCAAATGAACCCAGTGGCTGCTTCTCAGTAGCTAACACATTTCCCCATTCCTAATAATATATACCAATGATATACTTATTTCTATATATGTGTATGGATATGTATGTGTACACACACACACTCCTTATAGGCTCTAAGTGTCTCGCAGTCAAGCAGTTTCATTTCCCTTGAACCTGCTAGAGTGCCTTACACAAGATGGCCCTCGGTAAATGATGAGGGTTGAATGGTGCAAAGATAGGAGCTTAGGGAGCAGCTAATCTTTTCAGTTCCTTATAGTATTTACTCATCAAAGATATTTTTCACTCCTTTAGAGTAGAGACCATTAAGAAAGGCCTTTTCCAGTATGCTAGACAGTATTTTTCTGCTTACCTGGGGTTAATGTACTTCCTAAAGTGACTGACTGACTTTTTTCCTCTCTGAAATGTCTCTGGCCCACTCATTACAGATTTCTTACATCCTCAATCACTTTCCATCACTTGAAATCAGTGAATTTGAGCTCATTATTACTACTCCATTTATCAGAAAAAGCAGTGGCAACATGCAGGTTTAAAGGCTCAGTACATAGCAGAAGTTACGGATAATTTACCAGATTATATTTTATTTTTAGCCTGATAATTTTTTAAGTGCAGTCAAGAGCCATAAAAGAACTCAACACAAATAGCCTTGGGTTTCAGTGATAAGAGTAATCTGACCAACCTTTGATTTCCTGGACCTCAATGCCAGCCTTTTTAACTGATCGATGCTCCACTCCTGTAACATAGCACAGCAAGGAGACAGGAAATCAGAATCCCCAAAAAGAACATTTGAAAACTTAATTTTGATATTAACTTTACTCAGTAGAAAATATTTCCTTAACTTACCAAATACATTACAATAATAGAAAACAATTTAATACAAAGCCCTAATAATATTTCAAAGGTCTTCATCTTTAGAGTGAGCTTTTCCTTGTGGAGTTCATAATACTGTATTATTTCTGAAATATCAATTAGTTCTGTTTTCATGTGGACATAGACTGATTACCAGTTCTACTATGTTTCGATTAATAGTCTTCTAGTTGACATAAATGGATCTGATTAGTTAAATACTAGAATGCAAATACATAGGACACTTATTAAGCCTTTGATGGTGGTCTTACTGTTCCAAAGGTACCATTTTCCAGATTTATTATTTGGTTGCACTCTGGACTATGCAGAGGACTTTTCTATTTTGAAGCTGAATGCTATATTACAGCACTTGTCATCAGGGGATGTATCAAACCTCTTGGGAAGCCTTTCCAAAATATACTTATTATCATTCTTCCTTTTTCTATAGATCTTGAGTGGGGCCTGGCCATATGTATTTAAAAATCCTCTCCAGGTGACTCAGATATTCATCTCTGTTGAGTACCAACCACTAGGGTGGTATAAAGAGCCTCAGACTGGAATCTTAATGAGTTCAAGTATTATATTCCTATCTGCAAAATGAATAAATTGGCTAGATTTCTGAAATCTTTTCCATCTTGAAATGTACTTATTCATTTTTTTATTCTGAAAGCCTGGGTTTAGTCATCCAGTTGGGAATTATCCATCTCTCTCTTTGCTTTCCTGTCTGCCCACACCTACTGGTTCCTCTTTGTGGGGGAGCCACGCTTGCAAGAGGCATGCGAAGTTACTGCTGGAGTAGAATAGCCCACGATTGCGCTGGGTCTTTATTACAAAAGAGCAAAAGATACTCAAAGGACAATTCTGAAGATAGCAATTATCAAATACTTGGGCTCCAAGACCTGTATGGCATCTGATTAAAGTTTTTGAACTCTTGATTTCACTTTTCTTTGTTATAATTTGTATTTTTCCCTTGTGGTAATTTGCATTTTTCCTTGTTACAATTAATATTTCTTATCTTCCTCAAGTCCATATGTCCTTATTATTTCTCTATCTAAAATGGCTTACTGCAGCTCAAATTTATCATCCTGAACTCTTTTCTTTAACTGTGTCTTCTCCTATGGAGCCTGCCATATTTTCAAAGCATCTCTGGACATTGTGGTTTGTGGCCTACTAAGCACTCACTGCTCTTCAACTTAGAAAACTTACTTTTTTTTCATTTGCTGAGGAAGATTAGCCCTGAGATAACATCTGTTGTCAATCTTCCTCTTTTTGTATGTGAGCTGCCACCACAGCATGGCCACTGACAGACAAGTGATGTAGGTCCACACTCGGGAACCAAACCTGGGCTGCTGAAGCGGAACACACTGAACTAACCACTAGGCCACCAGGGCTGGCCCAAAACTTACATTTTTAGTATGTTATCAGAGGCTAGGTTAGTATACTTTTTAAGAATTAGAAGTAATGTCCAAATTGCATTAGAAAATCCCCAAATTAGCTGGCTTGATCCTGACAGAGAAACTCTTCTGTTCCCAGACATACTTTCAAGTGACACGAAAATAGCAGTTGAGTATTTTGAGCAAGCTGAAGCCTAAAGCGGAAATTCAGAGTGCTTCCTGTTTGGGATAACACGTGTCTGACACAGAAGCTGGCAGGAAGATGCTCAGCAGCTACTGAGAGCTGAAGAGCCACATGTGGCATGATGCTCATGTGGAAACCAGTCAGCCCCCTGCTTTGCCAAAGCCATCTCCTCCCTCTGGAACTAAGTTGGAATTAACACCAGCTTTCAACGTAGTAGACATTACTTCAGGCATCAAGAATTTCCTGTGGAATATCTGTGGAAACAAGGGGATAACTGCCAGGAAAAAAGAAGATGTTTCTCTCCACTTCTAAAATTAATTTAATCCCCCAAATTAATACCAATAAAACTAAGGAAAAATGTAGACAAAAATACTGTACAAAGCATACTTTCAGTCGAAGTGAACTTCCACACGGTGTTGGTGTGAGCATCTCCAACATACACAGTCCCGTCTTCAGATGCAGTAATGTCATGAGGCATGTCAAAGTGCTGCCCAAATGAGAAGCAGACGTTAGAGGGGAGCCTCTATTTGAATTCTTCATGAAAAGGCAGAAAAACAAAGCAAAGCACACCACAAGCAACAAGCATATGTATTACACCAAAGAAACAATAATTTCCATCAAACCAACTCTAGGCTAAGGAAAATCATGCCGTCATTCTCTGGGCACTCACTCTGCCAGGCATAATTCTGTGCATTGGGAAATGCTAAGGGACCCTCATCACTGACTTTCAAGACTTCTAAAAGGTAAACATGTACAAGTAGATTATTTGTTTTTTACAGTCTTATTTTCTTGGGGCTGCATTATCTACCTATTTCTTTACATTTAGTTTTAAATTTCTTTATATTTACTTTTGCCTTCATGCTTCTTCTACGTTTTAATCACTACATTTAATAGAATTTGTGTTTTAATCTACACAAGTAAAAAAGGCTGAGTGTTAACTTTTGTTATTATTCCCACGAAGCTTCATGTGCAACCTTAACAACTATTTGTACATTACTGATAAGAGGAGTCATTTCAAAGATTCCCAGCATTTAGATTATTTCCAAAATGCATCCTAGCAGATATGCAGCAACGTGGGGTTTAATACTCTGAAGCCCAGTGTTTGCAATATTTTCCGTAAGCAAAGGAAACAAATTGAGCGTTACCTCCAAGTACTTCCTCAGGTTTTGTACCTACTTAGACACTTGGTGTTTCTGACTGTCTTTCTTCATGACATGCTTCCATTTCAAATCATCACCATCTCAGTCATGAGGACACAGGAGATAGGGGTGTACTTTATGTGACTTTCTCATGGTCACCAAGCTAGCTCCTGGAAGAGCAGCCTTAAAATGCTGTGCTGCTGCCATTTCAATCTGTCTACTGGAGCCTCCATAGGTGCCTCATGCCTGCCAGTTGGCAGGACGTGGATGATGTTTTCATCTTCGAGGCCAGCAGGGCTGCCTGAATACACAGTTCTCAAAAATATGACCACTGAGTATGAACAGGAGCATTATGCCGACTGTGGGCTTATCAGCCAGCATCTGCCCACTCCGGTTTGCTGAGTACAAAGGGCGCTAATGAGGCAAACTACTGTTCTTAGCCCCCGTTAGGAGGGGCACAATCCATGCTTGGAGATACTATCACGCTTTCAAAAGCAGCAACAATTTTTCACATCGAAAAGAAAAATGAGACAGCCTTGCCAAGGAGGCTCATTCCTTCATAGTCTCAAATGAGCTGTGACACATGTGCAGGACAAGGACAGAGGGCCAGAAATCAAAATGTTGCCTTGTTGAAATCTCACAAGCCTGTCATTAAATGTTCATATTTATTTGGGGTTCAGCTAATGGGTGGCAACAGACTTGCAAATTACAGGCAGCTCCTCTTCTATACCAAAATGTTCTTGGAAACTGCTTAGTAAAATATATGGTTGTAAAGTGCTTCATATTTTCTGATAGGAAAAATATTATAAAAGGTGGGGGGATAAAGGTGAGGGAGGAATGTGTGAACTCTTCATGAGGTAAGGACTTTGCTTTAAATAAATCACACTATATCATCAATTCAAGGCTACAATAGCGATAAACCTCTATCCGTGGTCCTCAAACTGATCCAGGGAGACAATGGTTCTGTTGGAAATACTTTGGGGCCATCGGAAGGGTTCAGGCGGAGGCTCAGAGGATGGGACTTTGGGACCTCCTTTCCTACTGCAATCAGAGGCACCCAACTGTAGTCTTTTTAATGAACTATTCTACTGCTTTGTCATTTGAAATAGAAAATTCTGTTGCAAGCTTTGGGGTTTCAGAGTTGAACAGATTGAAAGAACTTCTAATCCAGGCTTTGCAAACTCTTCTCTTGAGGTACCCCTCCCCAGAAAAATAAAAGTGACAAGAAAGAAGAACGATGGCATCCTCCTGGGGCATTTGGTGACATAGCCCAGAGCAACCTGCCCTCAAAATTTTCTAATTTTGTCTTCGAAATTCATAAGGAATTTGTGTTCTCTGTATCATAACTATGTTTACTTTAACACAAAATCATGTTTGAACTTACTTAATATTAAGTAAATAGTTCTTTAAGAAGTCGCACCAAGTTTATGTTGTGGCTTAAAATATCCTTTGGCGTACCAATGTGTACCTCAGGGGATTAAAAGGCTACACACATTTTATAGTTAGAAAGACCTGGGTAGCTTTGGATAAGTAATTTAACTTATGTGAACATTTCAGCTCAAATATTGTCAAATATTTCCATTTTAATCTCCATCTTTAAAGCTGGAAAAACAACACGAATCTGGGCTTACTGTTCTTTTCTTTCTTTTTTTTTTTTTCGTGTGGAAGGATGGGGATCATTTCCTTCTTTTTCCACATGAGCTGCCTTGCAGAAGACAGAAGACAAAAAATGCCAGCCTGAAGGGTGTGTGTGAGAGCAGACGATAAGGACTCTGAGTTTTTCCTGTGATTATGGGGGAAGAACTTTGGGGGTCAACTGTGCATCTTTTGCCCTCACAGCTTTTTGACACCATCTGATAGAACCATCTTCTTTATTGTCCTATATCTCAGCTTCCCTGCACAGACAAGAAGATGGAGCTCATACATTCTGACATAAAAACGTCTAAAGAATCTAACAGAAGAGGGAGAACTGAACTATGTGAGGAGATAACTAGTGGACAGGCACAAACAGAGGCATAGACACATTATGTAAAACTTGACATTTGACTTAGAAGAAGAATTGCTTCTTATATAGAAGTCAACACATCATATTATTTTCTTCACCCAAACTTAATCTTCATGACGATAATCTAATTAAATGAAAATTCTGAGAGATTCATAAACTGATTTCAGTATACTGAGTCAACACAGAACAAACCCTTATGTTTTGGTGTAATACCAAGTCTTATTTATTGACAGGAAAAGCAAAGTTCATCCTGAGTTAGACTCTCTTTTCCAGTTTGCTGCATTGACCCATATATTGTGACTCATTCATTGCTGAATGTCGGACGAATGCTGATATTTAGGCATAATGCTTTCTGAAATTTTAATTCAGGGCTGTTCATATTTTCATGAGAGAAAGGCTCATTTAGAATCTAGCCTCTTGCTTAGCACTTAGTTTTGATTTCTAGATGCATATTTGAATTAAAAGTTAATATCCTGGTTGACACAGTATGTTATTATTAAAAGAACAACCAAGGCAAACACGGCACTAATAAAAGTGAAGACCCGAACGATGGTTAAGTACCTCATTTTCTTTATCAACAGACAGGAAGAGGTTCGCTCAAAGGCGCAAAAACAACGAAGATCAGCTAATCAATAAGGATCTGAAACACTACTGAAGTAAAATATATATGATCAATGTAATAACTTCTTTCTGAAGGGCTACTATGATTTGATATTTGATTGCTTATTGCTTTTCAGGTGAAATACTTCTGTGAAAAGTCCTATTTGTTTTATATGAGTAGAAACTCAAGCAAAGGAATTTGTGTTGGAATCTTTAGTTCAAATTCAGTTGGTCCAACTCAGATCCTGTAACTTTTGCTAAAACTCAACTGAGGAAGAGGCTTTGTCTTGTTCTGTTCATTACATCCTTAGTACCTAACATACTCGAGGTAAAATAAATACCTTGAGAATGAATTTTGATAAACCCCAGACTAGCTGTCAGTATTCTAACAGACTAATTTCTAAAATAATGAGGTATTTTAAAGTTTTTTTTTAATTTAGCAAATTTGGTGTCTTAAAGAATACTATAAATGAGTTAAGAGTATGGAGATACACTTTGTTCAGTGGCTTATGATAGCTGTATTTTGATTCAAGTAAAGCCAATAAATCTTTACATGTCTTGAAAAATAATTTTATTTGCAGTATTTTAGCAGGCTGAGTTTTCCAAAATAGATGTACAACAAGCACATTCAGGCAGTGTATGTGAACATTCTGATCCTTCTGGCAATCATATTTCAGGCAAAGTAAATTGAGGAAACAGAAGGACTATGAGCATATGAACCACAGTCACTGTGTTTGTAAAAAGCACTGTTAAAATAAACAGTGGTAAACCATTTGTGAAGCCAAAACTAGCCTTTAGTTTCTCATCTAAACCAAGTCTTTAGGACTTGAATAAATTCCAGGAAGTGCTATTTTCAAGTCTTGTTGCTCAGTGTAGTCATAGCATAAAAAAAGCAAACAAGATTTCTGTTGGATTTAAGAGAAGTATAAAAGTACAGTTTAACATATTGTGGTATCTTCTCTAGTTGGAAGAAACTAGAAAAAGACATTTTTTTTGGTATTTTAGCTACAGTGAATTTAAACCTGCTACGGTGTGCAAAGTCTCCTAAGAACCCTAGAACTGCATACAGTGTTAATTTGCATTGGAAGAAACTGATTTAGGAACAGACAAGGACATTTATTCTAAATAAAACATAGGAGTAGGGCACTCCCATCAACCTAGCTAAGAAAGTTGTCATTTCTCCTTAAAGTTTTTCTAAATTCAAGTACAAATTGAATGCCAAGATTCGTATTTTAGTTTTATTCTCAGGAAAATGTAAACCTAGGCAATGTAGGTAAATACCTTGCGCACTGGCTTGAAGACATCTATAATTTCCCCACTGGAAAAGTTCATCACAAATCCTTGTACTGGTTTTTGGTCCCCAAAGTAAGGCTTCCCATTTACGGCAAAGAGCAAACCTGTGACGACAGATCCAGTTAAACTTTCTTTAAAATATGGAGAAGACTGGCCTTCAAATATATGCATGTACATCACACAGATAGTGAATGTAGGGTGACCTGGTCCCTACAACTAACAACGAAAGTAGAACAGAAACTATCTAGCAAATGTCTCTTCCTGAGTAATAAGATGAAGAGCAAACAAGTTATGGGACTAGTCTCCTTGTAACAGGAAAACCAGAAGCTGCAAGGCCTTCCACTTCGGAAGCCAGTAGAAATCAGGAATGCATAGATATAGATATAGGCAATAGGAATAAGAGACATAGAAAGATAGATATCACAGGCATCTTAAATAGCTGTTAGGAAGAGTCAGGTTATTTAAGCTAATCATTTTGGGGTATCAGATCTTTAAAAAAAATATGTAATGTCTGCTATAGCTACAAGGAGAATCAGAGAAAAACATGCAAAGAAAGTAAGTGAAGTTATAGTATAAATAGAAGAATGATCTTATTTTAAACAACTGAAGTTAGAACATGTGAGATGCACATTTTAGATTATCAAAGACATATTTTTTCCGAATTAAAAAATTTAGACCATCTTTTTTATATTAGTTCCATGAATTCTCTTTGTAGTAAAATTACATTTCTTAGTATAGTAGTGTTTATCCAAAATAATGGAAACTGTGATGTTTTGGTTAAATAAATACTTCAGATGATTGAATACTATGTCTTAAAGAATTAAAACACAATAAAATATACACAACACTAAAGTGGTATTGAAGATCTTTGTATCTTTCTTTAAGGATTTCAGGATAGGGTTCTTTAGCATATCATACTAAGAAAAAAGACAACACTATCAACATCAATTACTATTCTGCAATATTGTAGAGAATTCCAATTATAATACGCTTTGTCTTTTGCTTAGATTCTGTTTTTAACTAGATAACCTCTCATCTTCTCTCCTGATGTTTTTCTCTTCATGTTTGATTTATTTTTATTTGTTACAAACACGATCATCTTCTTTATCAAACAAACGGTCTTGCCAAATTTATTCTTTGAACATGAGGTAAAAACCAACATGAGAATTTCTCTTTCAGTGACATTAATGAGAATCTTTTATTACCTTTTTACTGATTTTGGGAGGAACCAAACTTGCTCCCTATCCACTCACCTGAGTCCCTTTATTCCACATCCTAAATAAACTGGGAGCTACTTAGGAAGATAGTAGCCATATGCAACTTTAACAAGAAACAAATAGTATAGTGATGACTATAAATAGACAATGCTACTTTAATAAAGGTATAGATATATTTAATGAAATGTATTGCAAAAACCATATGTAAATTTTAGAAATATATTTTCAGTTGTTTGGTATTCATGATTTAAAGAAATCTTATGCCATTATTTTGTAACGTGAATTAAGTGGATCTTAAGTTTGGATTATTTTTCCGATTTTCTTCAAGTCAAGAAAATCTATTCTGAAAATGTGAAAAACAATTCCAGATTTTATTTCTGGAACTGATCATTCTTCCTGACATTTAGACACACACTTTACTTACTTTCCATATTTACTTTAAAAAAAAAAATAGCCACCACTTTTTAAAAAAATGTGAAGCAGAAGTATTTTGAATACTGATTTTATCAGACACACACCATCTGTTGATGATGTGTGAAGACATAATGTTAGCCATTTATTAACTGGAGAAAATGATCATAATTAAGGAAAAATGGAAATCAATGTTTGGGAACAATTTTTTAATTCATTACAAACATTTGTTAAATCTTTTCAAATTCTTCGTTATTTCAAAGATATATAAAGAACAATGGCACTTCAGTTGAAAATGATTTACAATGAAGTACCAGTTTTAAAATATTTTAAGATCTGATATATAAGGCATCTTTAACCCTTTAATAAGAAAAAATTCACAGAAAGAGGATATTACGATAAGACAATTTTTAAGGATAGAGTATAGTATGACAAAACACAAAAAATAAATTAAGATGAAATACCTGGTATATACGAAATTGCAAATACATTTCTTCCAAATGATGCATGCTTAATCTCTCGCACAAATTCTTTGGTGTCAGTTTTAAAACACTGGATCCGACCATTTTCCCGGTCGGCCACACATAATTGGCCCAAATGAGGCACAAGGGCCAAGCTGTGAGGAACCCTGAACTGGCCTGGTTTAGGATTGCTCTCAGAAGACTCTACAGAACAAGGAAAAACCTCAGGTAAACCATTTGTAAAATCACCCAAATCACTCTTAACGTTTTCTAATTTTTCAAATTCATGATAGTAAATGATTAAATACCTGGAACCAGTGGAAAAATAAGGTAAAGCAGTTTATATGTTTATTCCATAATATCGCTTACCCATAAACACATTGCAGATTTTCTCCCTATGTGGATAAAGTATTTTTTGGGTAGAAGCATTCTTTTCCCTCTCATAAGACTGTGTTTGTGTGTGTGTGAAGAGCCGACTGGATTCATTCGGAGGCCCTGTTTTCCTCACTGCAGGGGACAATTACATCCTCAAGAATGTGAGGGGTGGCCATTCTCTTGTCCTAGTGATACTGGCTAAGAATTACAATTAGAGATCAAGAGTCTTACTGAGTACCTTCTCCCCACTGTGTGATGAACCTTCCAGTTGGTGAAAACTGCACAATCCGACTGTTGCAGTAACCATCTGATACAAAGATGGTCCCAGTGTTTGGATCTACAGCCACATCGGTGGGTTGACAGAAGTGATTCTGGTCACTGCCTGGTTGCATGCTTCTTCCCAGGATCAACAGAGGGCCTTCTTTACTGTTTGGATCCAGTTTGAACACCTTTTTAAAAAGGAACAAAAGCCTTACCCACTTTGCATGAATAATAGTGACACACACCTACCTGCCTAAGACCACTTTCACAGACAATTAGAGTAAGTTCCCAGAAACGTATTTAAAAGAGGATACTTTTTAGAATGGGTTGCGACTCTAGAAATCATCTGGTGTGATCCCTTCATTTGATAAGTGAGGCCTATAGAGATGAAGTGATCTGCTCAATGTGGTCCAGGTAGTTAGTGGTGAAGAGAGACTAGTACATGGATGTCCTGTTCTACCCACCCCGACCCTTCCTTTTTGTCTTTCCTTAGCTAATAGTGCCATGCTCTCCAGATAATACATGAGCAATAAATGTTTACTGAGATGATGTTTGAAGAGTTCTGTAACTATGTCTTTTGAGTTCCAGTTTCTTTTTTTCTATTTTTCTTAGTTCTTTGCCACCTATTCATAAAACAGTATTAAATGTGACTTGTCTTTTGAGGGAAAGACCTTATGACTATTCTGTGATTAAAATATAACTTCTTTTAAAAAGGACAAAAATTTGATGTATTATATATATACATGTATGTACTAGAGACCTTGCCTCAATTTATAGAAGATTAAGGTGGCTTAGGAAAGAAAATATAAAACACAAGGGACAAAATAGAACTAAGGCCTGGGGACAAACGAAAGAAAAGCAAATGCGGAAAGCCAAGAAGGAGGTGGTGGGCCTTACGGTCATGAGAGTAAAGCTTCACATCTGGCCCTAAGCTTTCTGCCAGCCCACAGGAGAAGGGTAACTTGATCATTTACATAGTAGCTATCCTAGCAGTGGGTTCTAAAACAAAAATGTTAGATGTGACCTCTCCATTTTCTTGTTATAAACTTACTGGGTCACGGGAAAAGACCCAGACAACTCCAGATCATAACTCCATAAAATTCTGTTTCAATAACTGCCAAATGGAAGATTACCTGATGGAGAGCCACGTCTGTGACCCAATAATTTCCATCTTTGTCTACGCTCAAGCCATGTGGCAAGTAAAACCTGCAAAATAAAAATAAGTGTCTTAATTACATACTGGTTCCCAAAGCACAAATAAGAGGAATTTTTTGGCTAATTAATCCATAAAGGCAATATAAATTTATAAATTGATAAATGTATACCTGCATTACTATAGAAAAGATCAAAAGAACTGTCAAATGAAAATACTTGTTATAAGAGAGACCTCTTTGTGACAAATCTTACATGGTATTTAATCATTTTAAAATCTACAAATGAAGCCTATATACAAATTACAAATATTTATTATAAAGTATGGTATCTTAGAATAAACAACACAAATAACACCAATTTAAACACAAGCCCTAAGATCATAAATATTAACATCTTAGAATGTGCATGTGCATAAAACAAATTGCCTAGAGAAAAATAAATGGATTTATGTAGTTTGAATAGTTTAAATATACTCCAAGGTAATGTAATGCTGCATTAATATAAAATATTAAATATATGACTCAAAAGCTTTAAGAGTGCCTACTAAAGACAGTAGAACCCAAAGAAAACAACTTTCAGCAGATATGGGCTGTGCTCATCTAAGCAAAGTGAAGTGGTTTGCTGCATAGTCATTACAGAAGGTTAATCTATTTAACAAATCAATTGGAATGTTCTGGGTAAGAGAACTGTAAACTAATGTAGACAGAGGCTCACAAGCTTAAGGAACTTGGACAGGCTTAACAGACACAGGGACAACATCTTACTTAATGTGGGTGTGGTCAAATGACACTGGACAATCCACAAGCTATGTTTGTCAGACTGTAGCCTTAACATGGTGTTGGCACCACACATTTTTTTTTTTTTCCAGGAGCCAAGACTGTAACTCCCTGACCTTGACTAATTAACTGAACTAGATCTCTGTTTGGGAGACTGACTGTGAGGGTTATGATTTGCTTTTGACATCGACACCCCACTGTTGGCCACGTTGATTTAGCAGCAGTTGCTCTGTTTTTCCCTTTAATTCCTTTCTGGAATGGGAATGCTTCTGATTAATGGGTAGAACACGAAAGAGACAGGTTCAAACACACCGAGTTGTGGAGCTGGTATTAGAATTTGGCTCCTGATTCACCATCTTAGAATCCTATAAAAAATCTAAGTATTACCATTTCCATAAGCAGCTGCATTCAAAGCCGACGGCCTCCCCCCTTCAAAGAAGCTGCTGTCCCTGTGCCTAAGCAGATGGAGTAGGGCATAGTTTCTGAAGCTGCCAGGTTAAAATGGTTGAGGACACTGTAAACAGGTGCCCCGTTCTTTCAATGACCATGAATATCAGCCAACTTTTTTTTTTGCCAAATGCCATCTAGGAATAAGACCAAATAATGAGTGGCTTTCAAAGCCCAATTACCTATGCATGCTAAGGAAAGCTAAAAATGGCATTTATTTAGTCTTCACTTTGAGATAGGAAGAGAGAAGCCTTTTTTCTTAACGATGACTATTAAATGAGTTTGCTTATATAATTTTTCTGCTGAAGAATTTTTTTTTAAATCTTCAGATCTAGCTGACCAGCAACGCACTTCAATAGCTACATGTAGCAGGGACTCTCTGGAGCTTGACTACCTATTAGAATTGCCTGGGCAGCTTTAAAGTACCATTTTGATGCCTGGGCCCCACCTCAGACTAAATCTGAATGTAATGCTTTTGAAGCTGCCCAGGTAATTCTACTGTTCAGTCAGGGTTTCGAACCACCCATTTAGAAAATGAAAGATAGGATGGCCCAATTAGTCTCCTGCTTTCTTAAGCTGCGCTTTCCCACCACTACTGTACAACACACTCTTTCTAAGACCAGACCCAATGACACACCTTACACCCAATACATGTAGTACAAGCCTGAATGACAATATAAGTGATTTAACTCACAGATTTTTTCCACTGGACTGGAGGACTGCAGCATTATTTGGATCTATGACAAGAATAGTATCTTCTTCAATTGGCCCGAGTCCTCTTTGCTGGTACACAAACTTGCTGTCAAAAGAGCTAAAAAAAAAAATGCATTAAAATAGAAAATAAACCAATGAGAAACTCCAATGAACTTGAGAAACGCAGACCACTCACTTGAGATTCTAAATACAGAATCAAGGGAAGAGCTCAGATGTATCTGACTTCACTCTTTGTCCTTGATGGTTCAGCGTCTTGGATCACACACACACCATTGGCCTGTAGAACTGTGCTGCTCAGAGCGGTCAGCAGAGCAGCAGCAGGAAAAGTGCTGGAGAGGCAGGGTCTCAGACCCACCGGATCTGAACCTGCACTTTCACAAGATCTCCAGGTGATTCACATTCACACGAGCGTTTGAGAAACGCTATCCTGAACTCTCTAACTAATTTTTTTTAAAGCTCCTCAAAATATTTCAATTCCATAGTTACTTTCTTTTAAAATATAAAAGAAAACATAACATTGTTTAACCTCTGTAATGATAAGGAAAATGTAAATGATAGGAGGAAGGGTAGTGATCAAAAATATGTTTGCTATTGTACTTGCTATAGGTACAAAATGCAAATACATATTATAAGGATATAGAACAGAATGTTGAAAATATTTCAAAAATATAAAACATAACTGATTCTTGAAACAAAAATATGCTGAGACATAAAACCTTTTTCATGTAACAGCTTTTCTATAAGTACAAAACGGACAACTATGTGATAATTAATATAAAACTAAAACAAATATGGCAATTTCCGCTTTTTAACTCTGTACCTTGCAGGTTATTATAAAATATTATGAACATATATATTTATATATATGTATTTTTTTCCATTTATATTTCTATCTAAATTATTAGTTTTATCTTTCCTAAAATTGACAACTATCACAGACATTGTACTTATTTCAATTCCTGTTTGGAAATTATTTAGGATAAAGGACAAAGATAAATTCTTCTAATCTAAGGTTATGTAACAGAGAGGTAAATATACAAAGCACCAAGAGACCAACTTATATTTTCAAAAATAAAGAACTGGATCAGCACATAGTTGAACCATATGTGTGTGTGCATAAAATATATATATTTTGCCAGAAGAAGTCAATGGATGATCAACGAATATTTCTGTAAAATAGAATTTCCTTTACAGAATCAGACAAGGATGTGAAAACAATCTATTAATATTTTGTAGTTCAACCGTATAAGCAAAAGAAGAATCTGAATAACATTAAATATTTATGGAGATATATTTGCAATCTAGACAGGCGACAGATTGCTCAAATCTGTCATACACTTATTGATTAATTGGTTGATATTTTTATGGAACTTATGTAGAGTACCACTAGGAGAAAAAAGATTTCAAAATTACATTTTCTTGCCATTAAAAATATATATCACACAATTACTTGCGCTTCTTGACTTTACAGTCTTCGGGGTATATTTTTCCTGAAAGATAACAATAAGTCCCTGAAGTAGTTCTTATTAATGACGCACTCAATTGAATACAAAATATTGATTCAGCTTGTAAGCTAAAACTTAAGTAATACTTTACATATGCCATTATGTGTAGTTAAAACCACACAGCAGTACCTAGAAACAAAATACATAAGTTTATGAAATGGAAGTAACGTCACTAACAAAGCAGATTTTATGACATTCATGGGATGATTATTAAATTGAAATGTGAAATTTTATTGGATAGAAACAATGTAAGAATATACAAGGTCTTATTAAATCAGAGTAAAGGGCAAAGATGAAGTAACTCTTTCTTAATACTATGAAACGCCAGAGTTTGCCCTGTATCTGAAACTCTATTTCAATATGAATTTCTGTACTAAAAACATAACTATTCTTCTAGAAGACAGAGTATTGGAATCAACCATGAATGGTCTCTATTTTTTTTCTAACTTGTCTGCGATATTGGATAACATAAGTCCAGCATGTCTAAGGCTCATAGTATGCTAAAAGTTCTACATTCATGTGAAACAGGATGAAGTTGCTTCATTTATGATCTCTTTTAAGGCTTATATTCCTCATTATTCAGAAACATTTCAGTGCTTTGTAATGGCAATCTAAATAATGTGAGAATAATGCTTTCCTTGACCGTAAGGAGTTAAAATCTGTTTTCTCTTTTTTTTCAGTTGAAATTTTGAGATAATTGTAGATTCACATGCAGTTGCAAGAAATAACATGGAGAGATTCCATGTACACTTTACCCAGTTTCCTCACTGATAGCACTTTGCACAACTATAGTACAATATTATATCCAGGATGTTGATGTTAATATAATCCACGGATCAGATTTAGATTTCCCTTTCCCTTTTGTATTTCCTAAAATTTTCATTTATTCTTGCAGTTTATTTGCTTGGGCATGGAATATACTAGTACATTACTTCTCTACTCCACCCCTACCTAGGAGTTAGTAATATGGAAAGTTACTAAATCCTCATCACTTACTAAGTGCTTTCCACTTCATATGTAGATAGTGTTCTGATTCACCATTGACAGCTAACGCTAGTGGCAGTCCAATCATATATCCTGATAAAACTGGAGCCTATCAGACCTCAGCACACCTAACTCCACATCTCCTCTTATTTGCAAAATGACAAACCATACAGGAAGCCTGGAATATTTACTTGCTCATGATTTCCCCAAGAAATGGGTTGGAGTAATTCTGTAAGATAACTGCCCCTTTGGTTTGTCTTGTCATTCACTTAAATAATCTCCATCAGCCCTAAATCTCTGGTCCGACTATTTTAGGAAATACATTCTTATGACTTATTGATGGGGAGAAAGTAGAAAGGCGATCCCATCCACCGCACCAGAAGCATACATTGAACTCCTATAAACTTAAAGCATGTTTTTTATAGCTTCAGCTTATTTCTCCAGATATTGGAATATTTCAAAATGTAAACTCTAACTTAAATTACTCACTGGCAGCCATGAAAGTTCAGGGTCAAGGACCTGAAATGTTGGTCTTGGCTTCCAAGAAAACAAGCTCCCTTAAGGAAGAAATATAAACAAGCCAGACCCACAGTCCTTACGCCAGTCAGGTCGAATGAAGATGTTGCAGCTGATGAGCAGGTAAGGGAAAAACATCCTTTATCAATGGTACTGTTCTGCACTGCCCACAAATGTAGAAAAAAATGCATCAAGCAGCTGATGCTTTACTGTCACAAACACAATTTGTGTGTGGGTGTCTATACTTACAATTTAGAAATGTCAAGTTTCTAGTGGTGGTAATAAATAGTAAAAAAAACTAATTTGAGCATCATCCTCTTTTATTTTATTATCCACCTTTTGGTGGTATTACAGTAAATTGTGAAATAGAAACTGAAGGAACGAAGAGGAAAATACGTAACAAAACTAAATAAGCTACAGAGTGAATAAATCAGATTTTTACAATAAAAAATTGGATACTTAGAAAATATCAGATCTCTCAACTTATCAAGCTCTCTCTCTCAGTATCTTATTACAATGTAACAACCAATAATTTTGGTTTCTTTTAGGGTTTTTTGCTATCACAAATTACCCTCATGTCATTAGTGTGTACAGAGGGCATTTTATTTGATGCTTAAGATCAGCAACTTTTCCTATCTTTACAGCTTTATGATTATTATTCATAGTATTCCTACACTTCGTCTGTATCCATTAAGGATCTCAGTGATTAGGCAAGTTCTTGAATTTAATGATTATAGAGAATCTGTTCATTTAACCACCACCTCTCAAAACAAAGAAGAAAAAAATAACACAAAGTAAACAAAACATAAAAAAACAAAAACCAAAGATGACACTCTACTTATATTAGCATTATTTAAACATATTAATTTACTTCAATAACATAAATAACAAATAATAAAATAATAGAATTCTTTGGAAGATTATAGCTTTAAAAGGAATTAACTACAACAAAATAGGCCCAACTATTTCACTGAAAATCTTTTGTGATACCCTTTGATAGACATCTATATGTTTAAACTGACAGCATCAAGGGATATTCGATCATTCAATTGATTGGTGGACCTAGTCCTAATCCTTCCACTTGGGATAGCTGGAGCTTCAGGCAATGAACAGCTGGCCGCTGGTAGTTACACGCAGCAAGTAATAAAAGAAATTGATGTCTTTTTCTTAAATGGGAAAATCACACACAGACACACATTAAATCTGTGAAATAAAGTAGTTTATAAACTCTCTTATAATTCAAAAAAGGTAACCCTTGAACAGTTCACAAATGGATGTCAGATTACAGAGCTGGATACATCGTTGCTATAGCAAACTGTCTATGCAGCGTTCTAAAGCAGCTACCCCACATTTTACGCTGTGGAGAGGTCTTTATTTCAACCACATTTAACTTTTTACAGGATATAATAATCCCCTGCACATTTCACACAGTGCCTGGAGCTCTGCTGATTTTTGTTTGCTTCTCTGAAAAAGCACTCAGCCGAAAAGGCTGAACAGCAGCCTGTGGGCCGGAATTCATCAGTTCTTTATTTTAGCAGTTTGAATGCCCCATTAATGATTTTGCACATTAGCAGCTAATCAAACAGTTTAGATAAGGCTGAGAAGAAACGCTTTGCTATACTCACACAAACAAAAAGAACTAGAGTAAGGAGAAAATAAACTTCTGGGCCATCAATCAAAATTAAGGGAATGCAAAATAAATAACAGCAACTGAAGAAAGAAGTAAAATATAATTCTCTAATTATACAAATTAAGAAGCTGGAGAAGGAACCATAGGTTTTCAAGTGAGAAAATAAGTGGACATGTACCCTCAATGTTAGGAAAGCAAAGACATATCATACAAAGGCCAGAGACTTTAAATGGGATATAATTTAATACTATGTTGAAAACACTTCTGAATATATATACACATTCCAAAAAATCCCTGTGAGGAGGAAAAGAGGTGGGCAGTCAAAGAAACCAGCATGACTATTTACGGCCCTGATAGACCTAGCATCAGAGACATCACAAATAGGGATGAAAAGAACAAAGAACCAGGTATGACACAACCGGCTCTGTTCGGGCCCCGAGGCCCCTGGGGACAAGTCACTTAACAAAGTGCCTTTTGTTACTCAACAGAATGAGGCACTTATTAAAGCCCTCATTTTTTGGACTAGGGTATTGAGAGTTAGAGAGTTCAAATGTCTTGATGCAGGTCTCAAAGCTAGGAAATGGTAACCAAGATTCAAACCCAGGTCTCCTGTCTTTGAAAATGTGGTTTTCTCTTACAAAGACTGACCTCACTAGACTGGAGAATCTCTTTGCCAGTTATCAAATTTACTTGGATATGTAGATGAGATGGAAAAATAGTCAGATAACCAAGAAAAATTAGAGAAAGTAACAGAAAACTGGAAGAAAATGGCTCAAGTAAAACGGCAAATGGCAACAGGAGAGAGAAAGGCAGAATATGGCAACATTCTTTTTCTAGAACTCCTTACACTGTTGTCTCAGATATGAAGGTACTAAGGTGCCACTCAGTCACCTTGAGTTCTGTTTTCCAGGCCCAATTAACTCTTAAGGTATGAACGAAGTTGCAGATGTAGAAGCAGAACCTCGAGCTGATATCTTAACTGAGACTCTGGAAAATTAATGAGGCAATTCTGAAACTGATTTTTCTGAAAGTTAGGAAGCAGACAGGTTTCTGAAACAAGAGATCTTGGCAAAATTCCATACAGCATTGATGAAGAGACAGTTTGTGAGCTCTTTGGCGAGTAGGTGGGACAAGGTTCCCAGAAGACCACATCTTTAAGAACAAAACTTGCTAAACCAACTATTCAACTACTAAAATTTTATAAACATTTATGAAGATATGAAAGGCATGCTCACCAAACAGACTTAAGATGTGGCTGGGAAGGACAGCATATTCTCTGCTTAATTAAGAATAAAATAATGTCTGTAAATTGAAGCAAGGCTAAATCTAATGAAGTGAAATGTTATTGGAATAAAATCCTGAATTCAATATTTTAAAAACACTGCATAAGTACAAATTTCCAGTAAAAAATTGAGCACAATTTTATGAAATACATTTGGAGATCTTAGTAGATTATAAATTCAACACAAGGCTGTTGAAGAAAAGTGAATACAACCTTTTTATATTGACAGATACCTAAAATACACATCAAATACAGTAACTGCATTGCTGGTCAGATAATACATTAGGTGCTGTGGCCACTTCTCAACCAAACACTTTAAAGAGCTGAGAAACCAGAGCACCTTCAGATGAAAGAATCATGTCAGCATGAAGACTGGTTGAGGGCCTGGGGGATATTTGGTCTGGAGAAGATAACAGTTTCTTCAAATATGCAAATAATTGACATGGATAAATGGGAATGAATTCATCCTGCATTAGGCTGTCATGAAGCTGGAGTTATAGGACTCAGATTTGAGTTTAACATAATTAAGAACTTTATAACTTCTAGATGAGTCCCATAATTAGAAAGTATGTCTCATATCTAGGGAATTTCTTGGCACGGAAAGAGTTCAAGCATTGGATGACTGTGGAAGATTTTTTTTAAAAATTTTTTTTGAGGAAGATCAGCCCTCAGCTAACATCTGCCAATCCTCCTCTTTTTGCTGAGGAAGACTGGCCCTGAGCTAACATCCTGTCCATCTTCCTCTACTTTATATGTGGGACACCTGCCACAGCATGGCTTGCCAAGTGATGCCATGTCTGTACCCGGAATCCAAACTGGCGAACCCTGGGCTGCCGAAGAGGAATGCGCGAACTTAACCACTGCGCCACCGGGCAGGCTCCTGTGGAAGATTTTGTAAAGAAAGAGAAGTTTGCATTGGGTGGGAGGTTGGAGATGAGCTCTCTGGTGGACATTTGCTATTCTGGGTGCCCAATGTCTACTGCCCTATGTTGTGCTAAGGGAACTTCAATTTTTCTTTAGTTGAACCAACATTCTGAGCCTTGCTCTCAGCCCATTTGCTTTGGATGATGTCAACTCCACTCTAACATTCCACGGACAGAACAAAAAACTTACACTAAGCCAAAGAGTGGATTTAATTCCTCTGCCCACAAGGACTGGTTCAGGGATGGAGGAGACAGGACCTAAGTCAGACCAAAGAATGCTAAAAGACTCAATGTCAGGATTTTCTGTTGAGCTATCAGGGACATAGACTATCTTTTCTGTGAGACAAGTGCGACAATGTGATTCTGAAGCTGCAAGGCAGGAGGGGGATCAATCAAACCCTAGGAATGGAGCCAACCAGGAGAAAATAGATTGAGAAGTGGATCCTGGTGATGTCATTTGGGCTACCATACGCTTGAAGTTTTCACTTATACTAACTACTAAAAGACCTCTTTTCTTAAGCCAGTTCATTTTGCGTTTTCTCTCTTTTTGGTAACAGAAAGAATCCCAAGTGACAGTGACTTCCAAGATCCCTTCCAACTCCATGTGAAGAAATGATAATTGACATACAGGAAACAACTTTTAACATCTAAAAATCAGGGGTAAAACCCACGGTTTAGTTAAGTGGGTTTGTGATGTGAGTCCTGCAGAGTAGAACCTCAACCACAGCTGAGATTAAAAAAAGAATGGCCAAGAAGCAGGCCTTTGATAGTGGCCTGAGTTAATAATAATCCCTAATTAATTCTCAGTAGTCAAAGCTCTTTTGATATCATCAAATCAACTGCCTTTAATAAGTGCTATTCTCTTCCTTCCTACCTGATAGCTCTGATTTTAAGACAGAGACCCAGGAACAGCTGTTACTGAGGCAGGAGCTACTGAGCCCCTGCTGGGGGGCATTTAGACTTTAAAGAGCTCTAGCTGACAGGCTGCCCTAACACCAGGGCAGACAAAAGGCTCTTTAAGTTTCATTACACCCTGCTGGTAATAGGCATTTCCTATTTCAGAGAGAAGAAGCTTCTTAAAGTGGCCATACTGAAGTAAGGGGCAGACAGCAAGGAAAATGGAAATCAAATTGAGAAAGGGAGTGACAATCATCTTTCAGGAGGCTAAGTGGTTTATTATTATTATTATTTTGGTTTTCATGCTTACTTAGCACGGTTAAGTAGAAGAGTAAGGGCTGATCAGGGCTATCAGGAAGGAAAGAAGAGAATAGTACTCATTAAAGGCAGTTGATTTGATGATATCAAAAGAGCTTTGGCTACTGAGAATTAATTAGGGATTATTATTAACTCCAAGAACTTTCTGATGCTTAAAGAGTGATCACCTCCTAAGAACCAGGGGCTTCAGGGTCCTTAGATTTGATTCAGAGCAAGCTCTGGTCTTAGGGAACCTACAATTATGTGAATACAAGAGATATCAGGATGGGAAAGATTCCAAGGAAAATTAATATATGATTTCTCACTACTCCATCCAAACAGTGGTAGTGTAGGGGATCAGAACTTGCCACCCCAAAAAGAGTCTCTTTGGCTTGATTATTTTTAAGGACAAAGACTCTGAAAGAAACTTCGACCGTCTCCCTAACTGCCTAAAAGAATTGAAGACAGAAGGCCTGTTCCAGGAAGGAGGTACTACCATAAAATAGCTATAGTATAATACAAATGAGGTATGATAGCAAGCCCATTTTTATCAAAGTTCTGTCTCTCAGGTCACATTGTCTATAGATGGATCAGCAAACACTTATTTATCAAACATCTGCATTTCCATCTCCATGTAAATTGCCTTCCTCCCTCTAAAGTCCCAAACCACTACCCCCAACATCCTCTGTCTTTAGCTGAAGATGGTATTTAAGGTGGTGGTTTTGGCCATTCTGGCAAGTTACTCAGTTTTCCTGGGGTTCTCCCATGTATACATGATATTAAACTTTGCAATTTTATAAAATATGCAATTTGCATGTTATTAAACTTTGTTGCAATTAAACAGTTGCAACAAGAATGCAATTTCCACTCAAACTTTAATTTCCATTGTCTTTCACCAGCACATCATAAATTCTACAGGAAGATGCTTTTTCTTTGTAGAATCTTTGGATATTTAACGAGGGAGAAGAAAAACTATCTACTTTGTCTATTTATATGTGACTTATGCATGTGGGAAGGATGGTCATGCATGACCATTCAAAGAACAGAACCCACAAATCCGAATCTATTTGCCTAAAAATTAACTAACAGAGTAATCCACTTGTAGTTCTCTTCATGAATAATAAAGCAAAGAGTGGTTGAAAGCAGAGATCTGAGTGCCAGAAGAGAATTTCCTCACAACCACGGATTGCAAAGGATGCAACATCGCCAACAGGCAACACAAGAGAGGCAGAAGGAAAGAGAGATAAAAATATTCTTATATCTGAAAGATAAAGATAAAGAAGAAAGAAACAGATTTAATGAGTTATATTAGCACTTCTGCTCTAAAGAAGTCTTACTTTTTTTAAATTGAAGTTTAGCTCACATAGAATATTATGTTAGTGTCAGGTGTACAACATAGTGATTTGACATTTATATACATTACGAAATGATCACCACGAGAAGTCTAGTAACCATCTGTCACCATACAAATTTATTACAATATTATTGACTATATTCCCTATGCTGTATATTACATCTCATAATTTATTTATTTTATACCTGGAAGTTTGTGCCTCTTAACTCCCTTCACCTATTTTACCCATACCCCCACCTCCCTCCCCTCTGGCGACCACCAGTTGGTTCTCTGTATCTATGAGTCTGTTTCTGTTTTGTTTTGTTTGTTCATTTGTTTTGTTTTTTAGATTCAACATATAAGTCTTCCATTTTTAACAACACTCCTTTGTTGGTGTCATTTATCAGAGTAACACACCAGGGCTTTGGCAATGAAACTGGAAGCTATTTACACATAATACTAGCTATCTAGATGAAAGCTAGATGCCAGGAAAAAGCAGTTCTTCAACTAGGACTGCCATAAAAGTCACAGAAAATATTCTTATGTGGCTTTTGTTTCATAGTCTTGTGTCATTTCCTATCCCAAGCTGGCCTTTACTGATCCCTTTTTCTATTAAATGATTCCAGCCTCTGCTGTTTACTTGGAATGAATATCACATTAAAATGGAAAACTGGACTTTGTCCAATTTAGTTTTAGCTAGCAGAAACAGTATCAATGGGAGAAAATGATGCTGCAATTTTCTCCTCTGGTAAAATGTGGCTAGAAATCCATCCAGAAAATACAGCAATATTCATTAAAATGAAGAAAATATACTACAATGAATAGTAATAGTTTGCTTTTAAAAGCACTTGTTAAAATGCCATTAGATGCTCAATAATGAACAAGATGATGTAACAGAGATGTATGAATAGGAATGCTGAGTTCAATTGTTTGCTTTGAACTCTGAAGTGTTATCTTTCTCAGATTCCATTTTCAAGTGTGACAACTGGAAAAGACAATTAAATAGTAATGAAGTTGCCAATCTAGTTTGAAATGCGGATTGAATTCCGTTTTCAACTGCACAAAGAAAACTACATACATGTATAAGTGACTCAGCACGTGCAGCATAAGTTTGATCAACATCTCTGAAAATGGAGGAAAATAACAGCTGAATTATATACATGGGTCCTCAATTTTCCAAATGAGATCCTGTAACTGTACTCTTGAAAGGAGATTTGTTACACTTAATTATAAGATACTTGAAAATTTACCTTCATATGTAAATTTGTGATAAAACAAATGAAAAATGGATATTCATTACTCAGGAGAATTAAGATAATCTGCTAAATTTTGGAGCAAGCTTTTAGGAACAGCATCATGGGAATGTGCTCACAGTCCTCTAAAAGGCAATATCCCAAAGTGCATACGTGGGCCAGCTCTGGAGTCAGATGGATAGAAACTGAAGCCTGGCTTTCTCACTTACCAACTGTGAAACTTGGGGCAAAACACTTACCTTCTCTTGGTTTCTTCATCTGTAAACTGTGAGTGAGGATGACAATAATAGTGCCTAACTGCTGTGAGGCAATTTATGTAACCATTTTGAACAGTGACAGGCCCACAGTAAACACCCAATAAATGTTAGACATTTTTACCAAAAATCTCTATAAGAAAATGGAAGATAGAATGAAAGGTTGTAAAGAGAAAACCAGAGGAAAAAGCAGGACTATGAGTCCTAGTGTTATTCTTAACTTTGGTGCTCATGAAAAGAGCAAATTTGAGTAACAAAATTAATCTATATGAAAATGTGAAGGCCAAGGTACTGACTACTGCTACACATAGGGTGGCCAAACTGTTCCTACCACAATCTCCAGGACGCTCATCGTTATCACTGCCATGGAGCAGCCTGACGGAAAAGGAGAGTCCAATGGCCTTAGAATGGTTCTGTACCATTCTAACAAGGTGCCTTATTGTAGTGAACTAATAACTTTTCCTAGTTGATCATTTATCATGATGCACTTTCTTTGAAGTCTTGAAATGTCTCAGCAATGTAGTGTCTTAACTGCCTTTTATATTATTCTCCTTAGGAAGGTGGAGGTAGCTTCGAGGAGGAGGGAGAAAAATGATAAGTAGGCAGACTCACAGATTGTTATTGCATTCTGTCCATAAACTAGTTCCTGAAACCATTTTAATCATTTTAAAATGCACAAGACTTCCCCTCTGGTACTTATCACACTCATACGTTAAGAGAACAATTATGTTTTGCCCATAAAAATCAAGTTCAAAAAGAACCTTGATAGTTCTCTCACCATTTTTCTTGGTGTAATGAAAAGTGATGCATGCTATTTTTTTTTTTTTTTAAGGAAGATTAGCCCTGAGCTAACATCCACTGCCAAGCCGCCTCTTTTCGCTAAGGAAGATTGGCCCTGAACTAACATCTGTGCTTATCCTCCTCTATTTTATATGTGAGACGTCTGCCACAGCATGGCTTGATAAGCCATACATAGGTCCGCTCTTGCGAACCAAAACTGGCGAACCCTAGGCTGTGGAAGCAGAGCGCATGAACTTAACCACTATGCCACCGGGCCGCCCCGTGATGCATGTTGTTTTTATTTTCATTTACTGGTCGAAGGAAAAATATTACTTACTTTCCATCCCAGACATGGTCACCTCTGTGGAAAATCACCAGGTTATTCTGAAGGTCCAGAGCCACCCCAGAAACCTGGCCTGGTAACAAGTATACTCCAGGCCAATCCAGTGCCTCTTCTACATGGAAATCTAAAAGATAAAGACATACATTTAGTGTAAAAGGGAAAGCCAGTATAACCTCACGAAGATTCACAATGGTTATAAGAAACTCATGCAGTAATGTCACTAGATGCAAAGAAAAAAAAATAAAGCCGTGCTCTACATACAATATACCGCATGCACATGCCAAGTAGCTTTCGGAGCTATGAAATAAAGTGACTGTGAACTTGTTTCCTGTTTATTAGATGCCTGTATAACCGGCTTCCCCTTAAGTCATTAAAGAGCAAATTTGAGACTGCCTTCTTCATGACAAGATTCTTATTTTAAATCAGTATCTTTGGAAAATATGGCAACATGGATGACATCTTTCTAATACAAAGCTTTCAAATGTTGTAAATAAATAGCAACCATGGGCAATAAGCCTGTGTGTGTCTGTGTATCTGTCTGTCTCTCATCTAAATTCTGTGTAAATTCTGAATGTTGACTATACATTAGACCCTATAAGATTATTGCTTATCCCTTGTACAAGGAACTATATAACATACTCATCCCATTTCTCCTAACTTCAGTGTTGCTGTAACAATGGGAATGGAGAGACACTCTCTCTCACTGCTTGTATTTCACAGTGTCCTAACAATAGAAAGGAAAAATAGCAGAAACTTTGTGACCGAATGATTTCCAAATTCTTCTAATTTCTGATCAGAATACGTTTATCCTTAGAGAATACCAAGGTTCATTTGTGCTGATCCCTTTTATAAACACGCTCACGAATAAAGAGGTTTGATGTATGGGGTAGCTATACTGAGGATATAAAGCTCTGAAGATATTGTGCAATCTATTGTATCAGCGTCAATATTTCTGTCTCTCTTGAATGTTTCATCTCAACAGAGATGCTGAGAAGTAGAAAAGCAGCAATTCTAGCCTCATTTCTCCTTTCCACCCTCTGGAGGATGTGGCAACATACAGTGAAATCCTCAAAGTTAGGCATTAAAGACTGGAGGAAGAAACGGAAGCACAGGGCTTGTCTAATCAGCCTCTGAAAACTTCAGATGAAGTCGGTGTGAGGATAAACACTTTTAAATAATTCTCTCAACTACACAAAAGGAAACAGTACCTTTTCCCTCCAAATATTTTTACCTTTGCACATTGAATTTTTTTCTTTAATAAAAATTAACAAAACATAGCACAATCAATAGGATGCCTAGATCAATTCTGCCCACAACCTTTGTTGAAGCATTTTCAGCAAATACTCCCTAAGCGTATTGTCTATGTAAGGCATTATGTTAGATTCTGGGAACGCAAAGAAATAAAACATGGTTTTTGGCTTTGAGGAACTCATAGGATAAAATGAGAAAAAACAGAAACCAAATACTCATGACACAACGTAGTGCAGGAACACAGGAGAGTGTCCATGATCCTTCCTGAGGCGTGGCTGGGAGAGGGTAGGGTTAAGGTCAGACCTGGGAAGTTTCCTAGAGGAAAAGATATTTGTGTTTGCACTTAAAGATAACAGGGGGTTCATCGAGTATAGATGTGGGCAGAGAATATTTTGGTCAGAAAGAGTAAAAGCGAGCATGTTTATAATTGCAGAATGTGTTTCAAGATCTTTAAGAAATCTGGAAGGGATATCTGTATATGTCAGGTGTAGTTTGGGGAATGAGAGCAGGATTAACAGACCCAGAAATCTAGTGTAGCCTGGAAAATGTATTGTATATTACACGAAGAAGTATGGATTTAACAATGAATGAATGTAGTTCTCAGTTGTGCTGTCTTGATCTATACTTTGATTAATTTTGAGGCATGCTGCAAGTACTTTATTAGTAGCAGCAAAGCCCAGAGTTTGGGAATGATTTACTTTTGAAATATATTAGAGCACATGAGAATGTCATTCTCACTCACGTGTGTTGTGATATGCCTTCTCGAGCTGGAGAGAAGGGGGGCAGAGTTACAGCTGGCGTGCCTTTGCAAACAATTCTAGGCACAGCAGTGGATGTGAATGGGGCTGCTCAGATGAACAGCATTCATCATCTATCACGCTTGTCTTAACAGGAAAAAAGGACGCAAATTGCTGCTACCGGCGATTGGGAGCCACTGAAGGTTTTTAAGCATAGGGTGACATAATTAAAACTGTGTTTTTGAAAGTGAACTCTGGAAATAGGGTATAAGCATAATAATTAGAGATGTCTAGATAGATCAACAGATGGATAAATCATTCCTCAAAGAAAATGTTTTAGATTATTTGAAAGTTGCTTGAATCTCAGGTTGTACGTCATTCATTCTCGTCTCAGTTATAGCTAGTCCATTTGGTAGTCATCATTCTATACCCATTTACCAGCTCCTGAAGATTCTAGATGGGATTCAAGGGAACCTCAAACCTTGTGACAATATAGATATTTAATTGCTTTCACCAGATTCTCAGAGACCAGAACCACTACAACTAGATGGAATTTCTTGAGGACTAGAGATCATGTCTTATTCCCTATTTTGTCACCAAGTCTTGCACAAGGCCTGGCCCACTGTAATAGCCTAATTAATGCACTAAACTGCACTCTATGCTCCAGTTTCTATTATGCCATCAACTAGCATTTAAACATCCTTATAATTTCATAATTCACTTGTGCTATTTCTTTTTAGCCCTAGCACTGTGCTAATTGGCTAATTATTTTCATTAAGGGCAATAAACAAATATCACGTTTCTGGAACCTTTCTATTCAGTGGTCTACCACCAGGTAGAGGAAGCTAGGTGCTCATAAAAGAGCAGAGATACTAATTCTGATAGAAAATATGCAATGGCCAAAATAAATATATTGTTCTGGGGTCAAATGTGAATTTCATAAAGTACTGAAAATATTGATTAAAGAACTGAATAAAGAACTTTAATCTGGCCATGAATGATCCCAATTATCACTGACCTTAGATTGGTAAGCACTCCAAAGTCTGCACAAGGTCTTGACTAATAGGTTATTAACAACCTATTTTGTCACATATAAGAATCCTTTTAGGTTGGAAATTTTCAAGAAGGAAAAGTAGAATAAATATCTAGGACATATTTATTAAACATATACTTTCGGTGAATTTTCAAAACAGTTAAGGTGGTATGTAAGGAAATATATAAGCAGGCTAACACTATGAGCAACTTGGCTGTTCCAATACTGAGTGAACGCAAAGGAGAGCTATTTTGTGCCTGGCAAGACTGTTTGGAGAAATTATATTAAATTATTTTTAATTTCATTTAAAAATATGACTGCACACTTATTAAGATTACCTAGGCAAAATTTCAAAACTTTCGGAATTTAAGCCTCTGTGTTAACTAGGAATTCTAAAATAGTTAAAGGAAAACTGAGTTCATATCCTCTTCTGTGAATATTAGCTCAGTTAAGTGATGTTTTTGCTTCCAGTGTCACCATTTTTTCACTATTAGGTAGTTAAAGGCTATTCCCTTTAAGATTAAATGATCAAGAATCAGTGCAGTCATTTAGGACTAGTGGTGTACGTATATGGAATTAATACTGATGTTTTTCCAATCCCTGCCCACGTCTACATGAGAATCACAAAATGCTAGAATAGTGTTGGCTCATCCCAGATCATTTTCTCATTACACAGGAAAGAAACAGTAGGCTTGGGCCAGACTTCAGTCATCAATATCAAGGATGATTATTTTCTAATCCGCAATTAAGGAATATTTCAAATACTTATTAAAGAAATTGTATGATAAAATGTATGTGGGTTCTAACTTAAACTTAACATTTTCAATCAGGGACAAGTTAAAAATTCGAGTTCAGATTCCTCTAGCTTTTACTTAAGAAGTGATTCAGTATATGACTAATGTTGTAGACTTACAGTTTTAATTTGAAAATTCAATACAAATCTTGCATATGACCCTCAGCAAGCCATTCCCAACTCTAAGTATCAGCTGCTCTAAATTCAGATATCAAATGATAGGATTATTTCAGAAGAATCTTTGCATTCACTATAAATAAAAGGAAATGTGCAACCTCATATTCTGCCAAATATTTAGGAAAAAAAGTTACTACTTTCAGAAAAAATCAAACATTACTATTAAAATTGTACCAATAAATTACTTGAAGGATTTATTTAAGCTAAACTTTTCCAAGAAAACGATTAATGTTAGTAATCAATGCTGCTTTCATATGAAATTATTAATAAGCATTTAAAAGGGCATTCATTTATCTGTGTTACATAAAGACTAATAAAATCAGATAAAGTTGAAAAAAAAAGAATTCCAAACCCAGAACTATGACTTAACTTGAGTGTAACAAATTTCTTCCTATTTAATCTTAAGGAAAAGATCCTGATGAAAATCACAAGAAGACTTCAACAACAAGAACAAAATGTAATGGTTGCTTTTTCTGCACTTGTAAATTCTCATCTAGCGATGAAAAGATGCCTTATTTTGGTCGGGGATTGTTATTCATCAGAAGTGCCAGCAATAACTATAATTAACTAAAACTATAGGAGAAATATTTATACCTAAGTCAGAAAGAAAACAAGAATTAATTATAATGTTTCACTTAATGGGAGCGAAGTGAGGAAGAGACGTAAGACAACTAGGAGCTCAGAAGCATTCACAGAATTTCTTCTCTTTTTAAAATTTAATTGCAAATGAGATCTTCATCTTGGTTAAACTGTTTGGATACTGACTGAGAAAGTATGATCAAAGGTAATCTATTCCTAGAGTTCTCATGATTGTAGATGAGGTGATGGGATGATTGGACAAAACCAGTCTATCTATCCATCAATCATCTACCTCCCAATCTATAATTTTATTTACTGTGAAAAACAGAATAATGAAGTGATTAAAAATCAAGACTTGGAGCAAGTCTGCCTGGCTTTAAATCTTGGTTCCTTGGGCTGTGGCACTTTGGGCACTTGACTTAACCTTTTTATGCCTCAGTTTCTTCCTCTCTAAATGGGTTTATAAATAGCGTTGTTATGATGATTAAATGAGTTAATGCATCTAAAACACTTAGCCTGGTTCATAGTAAGGGGTATGTATGTGTTTGTTTTTATTATTCTCTTCCCCTCCAGAGATGAAAATTCAGCCCACTGATTGCCTTATTTTACCCTGGGAATTCTATTGACCCTAGAGGTAAGCATATGAATGAAATATGTTAAAAGTATGGACACTGAGTTAGGTAAAAGTTGTCCATAGAAATTAAGTGAAATCTAAATGTATGATAAAAATATTTACAGACCCTGTGAGTGCTCTTATCTGACGGGAAGCAGCACACAAATGCATATTTTCTGATGTCCAGAGGTGTGCAATATATGCTCAGTTGGGCTTCCATATGCTAGCAAATAGTAGTCCAGTCAAACTTGCTAGTGAGAATAGCTATCTGTAGTTTTAAATTTATTTTCCAACGAGTCTAGTTTCCAGAAGGCTACTAGAATAAAGACTAAGGTTTTGTTTCTAATCTATTAATGCTGTCTTAATATAGATATCAAACCAATGGTGGAAATCAAACTATGTTGTGTAAAAAGGAATGCAATTGCATCTCAATTTACCAAGATGAATATTTTCATACTGTATATCATGTATCACACGATCACTGTAAGTGATCAGAATTGAAGAGCCACAAACTCTCATTATGACAGAACAGTGCTATGTCATTTTCTGAATGTATCAAATTAGAGTGTCAAATTTTGCAGCATGCCTACACATTGCAAGAAAATTCTCTCATGGATGCTGCTTAAGTTAAAGTAGATAATATTTGGTTCTACTACTTTGGTGTTTAAATTTTTGAAATATTAATCCAATGTGACATTGATGGTAAGAATTATTATAATTATTAACATATTATAATATTTATTAAATGCTTTCTATGTGCCAGAAACTGTTTAAAGCATTTTCCATGTATTATGTGGAATACATGGAAATATTATTTGACCCTCACTTTAACCCTATGAGGATGGTACTGTTATAATCCTCATTTTACAGATGAGAAAACTAAAGCCCAGAGAATCTTTTTAAAATCTTGCTTAGGGACCACATAATAAGTGGTGCAGCTTGGATTCAAAGCCAGGAAGTCAAGCTCCAGGGTCTGAAGAGTTCCACATCATACTTCCTCCATGCAGTGGTTTTCAAATTTTATTTGGGCCAAATGGAGAACCGTTCCAGGGCAAGCTGTATTGTGAGTATACTCGTGCATGCACACACGCGTGCTTGAGCATGTATGGTGGGAGGCTGTAACTACTACTTATGCTTGAGGCATGCCCTTTCTAACAACAGTTTGAAAACCTCTGGTTTAGACTACAGCTGAGCCTGTCCAGGAAGTTTCTCTGTTTCTAACGCTGTTTTTACAACTATTGGGAGGAGAGTTTTCAGAATAGATTCACCAAAAGTTATGAAGATAAGATCTAAAAAAGAGGCTATTTTCAGATGTTTGCACTCTTAGAGACACACTGAAGACACCATACTTAACCATCTTGTTCCTGGGAATGCTAAAGACTTTCTCAGCTCTGCAGAGCTGGAAGATGTTATTCTATTGCGCTCTTCATGCAGCTTGTGCCCATTGATACTCAACTCATACTGAGGTGGAGAACTCAACTTTAAAGGCAGTTGCCAGGGGGTGGCACCCAGTGGAATTCAGACCAGTCTAAAGGTCCACAAAATGGTGTTGCTTTTGAAACCCTCAGGTAGTGCTGGGCCTACCACACAAAGTCACACCTGTATTTCTGAGTTGATGCAATAATTTCACCTTCAAATCCTCAAATCAGCTGGATGGGAACCATTCCCATACTGCAGTTCCAAAATAAGGGTCCGTTAATGAAATCTAAAGTGCTGCTGAAACCGCCACTGTATTGGGTTGTGCTAGTGCCATGAAGTGAGGACATCAGCACAGGGTCCTGAGTGGAAGCCTCCAGCTTCTACGCAGTGAGGGCCCAGAGCTCCACGGAGGGTATCTGAACTGGGCTAGCAAGTTAGCCCAGCTGATCGAGCACAAGTGTATTGAAACGTAAAGAACTAGAAGGTGCATATCAGTCCAAGCTTTAAATTCAGACTCTGCGACCTCAATCAAATGGGTTAACTTCTCCAGGTTTCAGTTTCTTCACTTGAAAATTAATAATAGGTCTCAAAGATACATGAAATGAGTAGGAGCTATAAAAATAAACAACACAACAGCCTTATATTTTCTTTTAATAATAATCTCCTATGAAAAGCTACTTTCTTCTTTGCAGCTAATACTACTCCTTATAGCAAATTAGGCACTTAGAGAGACAGATAATTGCTCCAGATCATCAGGGTCCCATTCTGAGCTTCACCTGGAATAAAGAAAGGGTATGAGAGAAACAATGGAAGACAATCCATCAAATTTATTCCCCTTGCTCATAGTCTAGGAAATATACATGGATTAGACTACTAATAGATTTTATCAGGGCAATACGTGCTAATAACTTTCTACTTTCTGTTTTGCAAGTGGAAGCTTCCTGTGGATAGGTCTTCGTCTGGCTTACACAAAGTAATGAAGCATCTTCAATTAAAGTTAGATATTACATTGTGTTATGATCAACAGTGAAAGAAACTGAAAAGAAAAAGACTTTTAGAAATAGCTTACCTAAATATGAGTTTTGCTATCTTGCATTTAATTTTAAAAAAGGTTTTGAATCAGAGTAGTGAAATAACACTAAAATAAATCATTTCAGAAAGAAAATACATGCACATTTCCATTCTATAATTAGGATTTGTGCTATATGTTTCTATGACTCATTATTTTATTTACTTTGGTGGCATTCACTCATGTATTTAAAAT
Organism: Equus asinus; assembly: GCF_041296235.1. Taxonomy (NCBI): domain Eukaryota; kingdom Metazoa; phylum Chordata; class Mammalia; order Perissodactyla; family Equidae; genus Equus; species Equus asinus. The sequence continues at coordinate 70,319,147 of NC_091798.1, forward strand.
GGAAGGAAACTTCCTGAACCAGATCCTGGAGAAATATTTTTTTTCTTCTGGGCACTACCATTTTGACCACCCCGGAAGGTATGAGGAGATTTGGCAAGTAAATGTATTTCGGGTATTTTAAGCATTTCTTTCTTTGAAAAACTAAGTAGGTTTCAGGGATACAACGCCTTAAGTCAAATTATGATTTTTACACTGACACTTATGACGCCTATAAGTCATCATGTCATTATTCCAAATCCAAGAGCAACAAAGAGAAGTCATGGAATAAAGCATGCCTCAACTCCAACACTTCACATTGGAATAGAATTGGATTCTTACCCAAGAGGCCCCTTTTGCCTTTTACATTTCCATGTTGTTTGGATTACAATTTACTGTCCTTAATACAGAGGTTCAGACAGACACTCCAGTCTATTTATGAAATGGATAGGGACATGATAAACTGCAGATTTCTAGGCACCATACTCAGGATATCCATTCATTTCTTTTTTGGTAGGATTCAGAACTCCAGATCTTTCATAAGCACCCCGGGTGATTCTAGTGCAAGGAGGTCCAGGGACCACCTCTTGAGAAACACAGTTTCGTTAGATGAATTTAGAATGAGTTAAGTGGGGCTGATTCTGTTTACATATGAAGAAGTAAAAATCTGGGTTCCAGTTAACATTTTACAGAGACTATTAGGCCAGTCCCAATGGACAATACTTGAAACTTCTGTGTGAGCAAAAGAAAGTGCATGCTAATTTTTTCAATTATAAATAAAAATCTGCTGGGTGTTGAATAATTTATGGCTTCCTGCAAAGCTGTATTTGAAAACATCAAGCTGGCAGCCTGCGCCATTCCAGCCCACACATAGACAGCTGCCATGCACGCATATCCGTTACTCTTTTGGAGATCATCTCCACATGCTGTATTATCTGGCTTTCCACATTAGCAAGTAACGTGAAACACAATCAATATCACAGAGGCCACAATACAATTAAAAACAAAGGGAGGCATCTATAGCTTGCTGGCACAGAAACCTGAAGGGAATAAAGTATTGTCCTCTAATTATGGAAGCCAATCCTGGTTAGAAATAAAGATAAATCTGACAGTTACTGACTTGCAGGAGGTCCCTCCAGAAATAACTATCCAACTTTCCAATTAAGATAGTAATTGATAATGGAACTTAAGAAATCAAAGTCATAAAAACGGTTACATTTTACAAGTCAATTAGATGAGAATGTCTGAAGTATAAAGATTCTTTTGAGAGAAATTTAATTACCTTAAAAGAAGATAGTGTATAAGCATTTTATACACTGTGACTTTATATGTCAGGTTTTGAATTTTCAGTTTCTTTCCATCGAGTAAAACAGAGAAAGTTGATTTGGTAAGAATTTGTTACCCTGAACTGCATATGCCCTCTCCAACATAATTCAAACATTTTCAGTCCTAGTAATTCTGGCTCACAAATTGAACAGAATTTATGTAGTATCGGACCAAAACAAAAACTCCTCAAAGGTGGTATCTGATAATCCAAATCTGAGTAACATTTTTTCTAATGAGAAGTCCTTTTTTATTGATGAGTTTTTTTCACTCATTAATTTTTATTCCCTTCAGATTTTGCTAATGTGGATTGTAGCATTTCATATTGTACTCTTTAAAAAAAGCCCTAAACGCACCTCCTGTGTGTTCTGGTTCCCAGGTGCCTTCACCAGGTAGGGGCTGCGGTACTGAGATAACTCTGCTCTCTGTTGGCCTCAAAGTAGATTCTAGTCTGTGGAATTTGTGAATTCTGTCTCTGACAAGAATAGCATTGCCCCTGTCCTCATGCTCTGCACTCTCTCTGGCATCAGATCGACCGAGATCCTTCTTTTGGACTACATTTGCAATCTCAGCTACCAGGTCTGACTCTGATTCTGCCTTTTCTGTAGGGTTATATTTATGCACATGAACAACATCTTCCCTTTCTCCTAGCAGCTTGGAAAGCAGTGAATAGAAATCACCTGTGGAAAAAAGAGAAGAGATAAGGGGTGGAGGGTTGATAAGAGTGCAAAATTTACAAAATTTTGTGCCTTAAAAATCAGTGAGAGAGAAGGTTGCTCTCAGACTTTCAAGGATGGGGGAGAAAAAAAGAGATGATTTTCCAGAACAATGAAAAAATAATATGCTTCACATTTGATTTGATATACCACCTGTTTTGTTCTGTTATCTCAGGAGTCAACAATGCTAGATAACCTCCATTAATATGTTAGTAGAGACAAAATAATGCATATGTGATTGCATGGCACATTTCAATAAACTGTCACAGGATAATTGTACTGGTTTGGAAGTTAGAGTTGATCAGATTTCTAAAATAAAATATTATCAACAGTTATATCAGAAAACAGCTATCTTTACAGGAAAACTCTTTGAAGTTGTCTTTAAAAGTCTATTAAAGAGTAATCCACAAGAAATTAAATATATATTCTTGAGCAGGTGCTGTAAAACACACAAGAAATCTACCAGATATGCATCTACTTGGCAATTTGAAAACCCAAGTTTTATTATTATTATTTTGTTAGCAGTGCTATTGTAAGTAGTTCCAGTTGTTTATTTTAAACAAGAAATGAACAAATTCCAGAAAAATAATTTTTTGAGAAAAGAATACTTTTTCTCTTTTTAAGATTGGCACCTGAGCTAACATCTCTTGCCAATCTTCTTTTTTTCTTCTTCTTCTTCTCTCCAAAGCCCCCCAGTACATAGTTGTATAGTCTAGTTAGGGGTCCTTCTGGCTCTGCTATGTGGGATGCTGCCTCAGCATGGCCTGAGAAGCAGTGCCATGTTAGGGCCCAGGATCCGAACTGGTGAAACCCTGGGCTGGCGAAACCCTGGGCCACTGAAGCGGAGTGCGCGAAATTAACCATATGGCCACAGGGCCAGCCCCGGGAAAAGAATACTTTTAGATCAGTTTCAAACAAAAGAGAAGATTTGCACAAACTAATATCACTGAAGTAATTCATCACTAAAATGTATTTCATGTCTTCCTGTACTAAGAAGTAAACTTGGATATAATAATCTAATTCCATCAAAAATTATTTATAAAATATTATGACAGATGTAAAATATGACTATGAAAAGTTCATGAAGCATTTTAATCCTCATTATTTACATCTATGGCTTCAAATCCATTTACATCAATTGTGTGAATGGGAAACATATTATTCTCAGTGGAAACATAAATTCGCTTTCCTAAGTCAAACTCAAAGGTAACCTACAGCTCTGCCTTTTCCTCACCCTATTCTAAGTGCTACTAATGAAATTACTTATGACTATGGGGTCTGATTGCTTAAGTTTTAATTACATTTACAGCATGACCATATAATATTTATAAAATCTTTTTTATGACCATTAGGAAATGAAAATGATAACTGGTTTAGCCATGATACATTCCACTAAAGAATATATTATTAAGAAATTGCTGCAAGGGGATATGAAGTCTTTCCAAAATGATGCTAAGAGATCCTGTCATGTTTACAAATAGTCTTGGTTTAATGATTCAAAGTAGGTTTTCAATTCTTGCCCATAAAAGCAGCTTCTCCCAGGTGAAATCTTCAATCAGAAAATAATTACCAAGTAATAGGGCCAATCTCAGTAAAATGAACAAAGCAAATTATAACTCAACCACATGTGTTAGGCCACAGTGGCATTCTGCCTCACAGAAGAGAAATTAATCCATTACTGAGAAATTCTCCTACCCCACACACTAAACATAGTTTAATACGCTGTTGTACAATGAAACATTTTATATACAAAATAAAACACAAGATTATTTCAGGGACAGATAAAAAAACATCACCTTAAAACCTGAATCCATGTCATTATGCTAACATTGATGGCGGAACACAGGCTCAGAACTATGCACGGTTATTCAGGTTTGTCAGCAAAAATCTAAAAGCTGTGATAAAATACTAAATGCAGAGCACTCCAGATCCTTTGAAATTCTCATTTGCAATTATCATTGGGGTTAGGAAAACAAAAATTTGGCAATGTAACAGGCTTGGCTGCACACAGATTGCACTGGCCTTGTGAGACCATAGCTTTAGAGCTGCAGCATCTCATCTACAGAGGTTACATGTGAGAGAGACAGACCACTAGATGGCTATCTCTTACATTCTTACGCACAAACTAGAAAGATTTTTTTTCCTCTTCTGGCGTATTGGATATATGGAATACCGAAATGTTAACCATTTTTCTTAGTCATATTAAGATCTTGATTTAGGAAATAAACCTAACCTTGAGTGCAATGGATGGAATAGAATATAAATGGAGGAAGTTGGATGGTCTCTACCCGAGTCTTACCTCTCAATATTCCTTTCTTTCTTTTCAGTTTGTTACAGCCAGATTGGACTTTTACTTCCTTGAATGTCAACTCTAAAATGTTGTTTCTTCTTCCTGGGACATTCTCTCCCCAGAAATCAACTAGTTCCTCAACTTTCAGATCTCACTTAGGCATCACTTACATCCAAGAAGCCTTCCTTGACAATGAAATTAGGGACCTTTGCTATGTGCACCTACAGCCCTCCACTCTTTCCCTGAATTGTTATTACCTAATGTCTGGTCTGTATTTCACACTAATGTTCAAATCCAACCCTGATACTTCATAGCTGTTTTGTGCCTTTAAGCAAGTTACTTAACCTTATAAAGTAGATTAACGATAACTACCTCTAAGAATTGTTTTGTGGATTTAAAGAAGATAGTTAATGTAATATGCCCAGTCCAGTGTATATCATAAAGTAGGTATCACTAAATTGTAGCTATTATAATTACTAACGAAAGAGATATAAACTCTAGTGGCAACATGCATCTGCTTCAATCTATTGTTTATCTAAAAATTTACACATCAGTTCCTATTTTGTATTGAAGTATTGGGATTTCCATAATGGAAAACAAGCCCCCTTTAAGTTTACAGCCCTCTATTTGCTCAAGTCACTATGGCTGCCATTGGGATTTGCTGCCTGGCTTTGCCAAAGGAGGTTGTATCTGCACTTGCTCTCATTTGTTTTAGTCTATGTTTGGAGAAAGAATTATCCCTCCTCCAGTGTTCTGGATGCCAGCCCTTCCAGTGGCCCCCAGAGCCTTTGCTACCTGCTTTCTTTTCTTTTCTGTTACTACCTCTCTGCAAAAGACTTAACTCACAGGCTATAAACACTCACTTTGGGCTTATCTTCAGTGGTCATGGAGGCAAGAAGAGATCCTCTGACACAGTATGTCTTTCAAGCTTTCCCATCTTTCCTCTTCCTTTAACAAGTTCCAACGCTGTCTAAAAGAGTTTTCTGTGATAATGGAAATATTCTGTACCTGTGCTGTCCAATATGATAGCCACTAGGCACGTGGGGCTACTGAGTACTTGCAACGTGGCCAGTGCGACTGAGGAACTTAATTTTTAATTTTACTTACTTTTAATAAATTTATATTCAAATTTAAATAGCTGCATGTGGTTAGTGTCTACCATGTTGGATAGTGTAGGGCTACAAGCTGCTCTATCCTTCCTCACATGCTTTTCTTTCCCTACATCAAAGGCATTTGCTTTCACTTCCCACTTCACCCTTGTATGGCTTCTGCCTGAGTTGCTCAAGAGCTCTTAGTTGCCAAAGCTAACAGACTCTTCATCTTGAGCCCCTGGTGGCATGTGGCACTGTTGAAAGTCCCTTCAGAAACTCTCTCCTTATAACACTGTTCTTCTCAGATCTTCTCTGCCTGTCATCGTTGCTTCCTCCTATTCTGACCCACAAATGAAACGTTGGTGTCTTCTGAGGTCTATCCCAGGCTTACTTTTTTTCTCTGGCTATGACCTCTTCCTACTAAGTGATCTCAGCCACTCACAAGGCTTAAGCTGCTATTTCCAGACAAATACTCCCAAATCTGAAGCTCTCCTAGTACCAAACTGGTATATAAAACTGCCTTCTGGAAATTTCCACTTGGATTGGATGTCTGTTTTATAGGAATTTTGAACTCAAGAAGTCTAAAACAGAGCTCTTAATCTTCTCCCCATACTTTAACTTTTTTGTAGTGTCTTTCTCGGTGATGAAACTCTTTTGGGTCAATTAATCCAGAAAACTGGATTTGTCCCTCTCTCACTAGTGAATCACAGAATCAACTGATTCGTCGATGCTGATTTGTCAACATCGTTTTTTCCCTCCCTACCACCAGCACCCATTTGAGATTCTTATCATCCTATGACTAGCATGCTGAAAGACTCTTCTCTTTCCTCTAAACAGATCCTCATCCCTGCCTTCAGTGTCAAAACCTGTTTGGAATGGTATAAAAGCTGCTCTACATTTGTGCAACTGACTGGTGACCTCTGGTAGCCCGCTTTCCCTGGACACTCCTCGGTTATCTCACCTTTTCCTCAGCTCTGTCAATCTATGTGTTTCTGGGTGGTAGCCTCTAATTCTTTCTGGATCCCACTGCTAAGGGAACCACATCATTTAGTCCCCAAACTGGGGCACATTTGAGAAGGAAAAGGGTGTTGTTAATATTTATACTAGGCATAAACTGGTACAGTCCTGGAAAAATTCGGATGTATAGTTATCCTACCTATTGTTGACAGAGATAACATATAAAGAAATACTTTTAAAACTACAAATGACAATAATAGTAATAGCCGCTAATATTTTTTGAGAGCTTAGCATGAATGTCACTTTACTGAATGCTTCATACCATTTAACATGTTTAATCTCCATGAAATACTTAGAGTCCTTACTTTGGATGAGGAAACTCATGGCACAGCTGGTAGGAAACTGAACTGGGGTTCAAAGGATACAGCCTGATTGAGGAGCATCCCTTCTAACTGATAACTAGACTGGATTCAGGTTCCCCGCTCCTTTCTGTACTGGCCAATATACTCTTTCCTGTGAATTCGCCTCAGACCTGTCAATCTTACTATATTTAAAATTTTTTTTCTTTTTAAATTAATAGTCTTCTGAGCTCAGGTTTTGGGTTTATTCTTTAACCAAACAAGTTTATTTTTGTCCTATCCTGGCTTGTCTTCTTCTTACAACAAAGGATACTTATAGTCAAGTCCATACATACATACTACAGTGATTTGCACAAAACTGGCCTAAAGAAAAATGACTGATTTTCTTTGGTCTGAAAAAATAGAAGAGTTTTCTGTTCTTTTCAATAGTTTTCACTTACCACTGGCAATATACCTTACATGTATGATCAAATTCTATAAAGATGTTCTAAAAATGTCTTCTGTACATTAAAATTATCTGGGAAGGGACAAGTGGTAAGGTATAAATGTGATTTTATACAAAAAAATAAAAACCTCTCATTTCTCATTCATTGTTATATTTCCAGGGATTAGTATTGTTCCTATTATAGCAGATATTCAATAAATGATTCTGGAATGAATAATTTGTTACAAACGTCACTCCTTGCTTTTGCATCAGTAAAGATCAAAGTAGTTCTTTGATGATTTTAGGCTGCAGTGAGTACTGTTTCTTTCTTTTCCTCACTCAAACTTTGATTCTCATCTTATGAAATGCAGACATGCTCTAGGCTTTTAACTAATTTGGCTGAGTGGGTTTGGTATATGGAAAATACAACTGTAGTAGCAGCTAATGTGTCAGGAAAAGGAACACAGCATAGCACAAGAGAATCTAAAATACTACTGATTAAACGCTAGCTTTGTAAGTTGTGTGCTTGTATTAACTACTGCAAGGCTCAATGCGCATTTTTCTATTTAGTGGGGTCACTCACTATTCCCTGCCACCAGCATGGAAATTTCTCTGGTTTACTTTCAGGAATATGGTGAGATCACACCAAAATAGATGGAAACTTACATTGAAAAATTGGCCCCTGAGTTGTTTTATATTTTTAATAAAATGCTTTAAGATTATTGAATGAAAAAATAAGTATTTCCACATTTAGATAGCAAAAAATCTTAATTGTGGCAGGCATTTTTATTTTAAAAAGGATCAAAACCTCTTGGTAATCTTTCAGAATATAAACTCCCATTTCCCACACAAATCACTAGTGCTTCATTACCTAAAACAAACAGCTCTTGTTACTGCTGATTGCTCTGTGATTTCTATGGTACATGCAGAGTAAATAGGATGCTCATCAGCAGTTTAACTACTGACAAAATATGCCAAGTAACCAAGCTAATGAGGTTACAACCATGCAACACAACTGATTAGCAAGAGGAATACGAGAAATGGAGAAATAAAAGCATTTCTTTTTAGATTTTAATATTTTGGCTTATGACTCCATCATAGCTGATGGTTAAAGCTGATTTGGTTTATTTACTGTTTATCTGTTACGAACCCAAAACATTTAATCTACTAGTCTTAGAGAAATAAAAGACCTGATCATGATGACCAGCTCAAGGATCACAAATAAAATGAACTTTATCATTTTTCCCTCTTAGAGGACTCATCTGATTGAAAAACAATCAGAAACGGGCTTTTCTTCTTTTTTTAAGAAGATGAGACAAATATAAAAAAGAAGTTAGGAGATGATGGCTTTTGCACCTATCAGGCACACAAATCTGTATCAGAAAGCTCAACCACATGATAAACGATCATTCACATCTGCCTATTCTGTTATTAGAAAACTAATTCAAAACAGCATCCGCTCAGCTTCCCAGAGCCTTGAGGGGTATTTAGAATTGTGTTTGATAGATGAGCTCAATAAATAAAGACTTGTGAGCTGCTCATAAATCATAACAAACCGATAAATTTGTAGTGAATGGGAATACAAACAAGAACTGTATCTTCTTTAACCAGCAAAGTGGCATTAAGAGTACTCGGAATTAGCTAAGAAGATGTTATTACAATCATTGGTACTTTATTAGGGGATGAAGGGAATATCCTATTTTGAACAAAGCAAAGAAATAGAAATTTTAGCCACTAAGCCAAGCCTTTGTTTCACTCCTCTCATAAATGGTTTACCAACTGTTACTTTAACAAGCTTTAACAGTAGACTACTGTCTTTTTACCTTGCAACCTTGTTCCCTTGATTCTGCTTATTTGATAAAACATGCCAATGGTAATTCACTTTTGTTAGCATAAAACCACTGTGAAATTATTCTGTTTCACAGAAGGTGTCTGAAGACCTTTAACTATCTGGGGTCATGGAGTGTTTTCCCTCTACAAATTGTATTTTTGTCATATTCTCCCTGCCTTGGGAATATAGTAGCTCATGCTGACCTTTGAGTAGAAAGATTGATTACACGAGGGCACAAAGACTACAATGAGAAGAGTTTGGAGCAAACTGAATAAAACATGTTAAAGGTTCTTTCTGCAGCAAAATAAATGCTGTCCAGAGCATAATGCACAATAACAAGGACATCTTGGTATTGTAGATTTGGACTTTCAATTCTGCCTTGAGTTTTTTTAAGACATTGAATCTTCCCAATACAACTGACATAAATTTCAATACTACATCTATTCTTTGAATTTTAAAGGAGAGAAACACTCAAATTCAGAACTCTTAAATGTAGTTGTATAGATCCTTGCTTGCAGCTGGTAAGGCTTTTAGTTTCGGCCCATATTCCTTGTGTAAACAATGTTAATAGAAAGCTCAGGTTGTACCTTTGGTGTAGTGAACATATAGAAGAAATCATAATGCATAAGAAATAAAAAGAATGTACAAAACATGCTTTGGTTTCTTCAAAGTGCCAACCACAACATATAAATGAGGGATGTGTGTGTATGTCTGCTCTGGAAAACCTCAATGCCACTGTCCTCATTCTGCATAGTCTCCTAGGATTCATTTCCTCCACCCCAAATCACTGTCTGATTGGGTTCTATTGTTTAACTTATTGTACTTAGCATGTACATAGGTAATTCTTTACTTACAATGTTTTCAAAAGATGGTGACATTTCAGTTTGTTTTGAATATCCCTTAGTATTTTTCTGCATGGAGGCAGACAATCAACTCACTCACAGATAAGCTCAGCTATAGGCAAATAGGCTGTTTTGCAAAGCAGTATGGGCAGGAATACACACATGCAGCCATTAAAAATTCCACTTGCCAATAATTTTTATAGTTGGGGAAAATATTCAAGATATAATACGGTTAAAAGAGAATACAAAACTGTGCATACGTTATGATCTAAATACTGTCAAAATAATGTGCCTATATGTATAATATATGTTTCACGCACAGATGTCTGTATACACCCATATTTCTAGGGATTATGGGTGATTTTATTTGTTTCTTCATACTTTTGTAATTTCCATATCTTCTACAATGAATATTATTTTAAAAAATCAGTCAAGCATTATTTTAAAAAAATTCCTGCAGAATTAATTAAAGCCTCATTAAAATGTTTCCCCTTGCTGCATGATCCAGGACAACCTGATAGGTCGAGCTGTCATAGAATGAGGCTCTTCTGGTGTCTCTGTGATTAAATCTTTTGAGATAGAGTCCGAGATACATTTGCTTTATACCAAATTTTGTTCTAGAGAGAGCAGATGTAGACATGGATACGGTGGAAGGTCAGCATGTTTGTGAGGAAGCACAGGCTGGGCCACATGGATTCACACGACTCACATGTCTCTTTCAAACTCTAGTTAATTTCCAATCAAGATTAACATTCTGGCAAAAATTAACAGCTAACAATTTTAGTGATTAGAATTGCAAAGAAAATAAAATACTTATATTTCTCCTGGAGAAACTGAGTATTAGATAAATCTGTACTAAATAGATGACTGGTCTGCTTTGAATTTTTTTCCTCCATGTTGGTACCTACCAGAAGTAGTAGTAGTAAGTATCTACTACTTCCTGTCCATTCGTGGCAGTTACATTTGTTTTTTTTTTCACCTTACGGAATATGAGTATGTCTCTTTCTTTTTTTTTACTATCTTAATAAAGGTCGTCCCTTCTTTCCAACATAGCATTTATTATATATCTTGACCTTTATGTTCCTATCTGCTTTCCAATGTATTAAGATAAGAAGTAAAAAAATACGCACGTTGTTTGCATCATTTAGGTAGAACTACCTCTATTAGTTTGTTGATGGGTAGAGAGCTTGCCTTTGAGGGCATGTCCTCTAATATTTTTGAGTCTTTTCCTTCCTGCCCCTCAACAGTTCCATTTCCAATGGGGGTTTGGCATCTTCTGTGTGACCAACATAGATGCCGTCTGTCAGCTTGTGGCTAGCACAACTGAAATAATTCAAGGCTTTTATTTATTGGGGATTTAAAATATTAAAAGAATCAATACAACCTGGAGGACTACTTGAATGTAAATAGTTTTGCCCATAACAGCAAAATAAGGCAAAGTGTTAAGTTTAAGGGTTTACTTTAAAAATCAGCATATATGGCATAATTTATTTGAATAATTAGAGCCCTTCTATTAGCTACTTGGTCAATTTAACTCCCTAGGGAATGAATACAAATAGACATTTGGGCAAACAAATATCTCTGAAAAAAATGGGATACTCTCTCAGTAATGAGTAGATTTGCCCTGTGTATTGCAAGGAAATAGATGGATCTCATTAGCAAATCAAATGGACTCTGTACAAATATGCATTTAATATATTTCTATATTTCTCTATAGATTCTAGGCCAGTGGTCCCCAAAGACCACTAGAATAATACACAGGCTACACTGGTCATTGAAATGGCTTTTGGTGAGGTATTTGTCTTCATATACATTCTGATAAACCCACTAATTTCAACTTACAAATACCACAGCCTATTTTCTGCAGTATAAAAATTGAGTCAAAATAATGCTTTTTTTCTTCCCAAGTTAAATCACTTTATAGCATTTTTATAAGTAGAAGGAAACAGTAACTACAGGAAAATAATTTCTTATGAGTCCATAGTAATTTTCTCTGGAACCAGTAAGACTTTGGGTATATTTAAACTTTTTAATACTATATATATGTTATCAAACAGGAAAGGGTAAATCAATGGCAAAATATGAAACTATTTTAAATGATTTGGCTTGTAGGCAGATATGATACCCCCTAAATCCAATGATCTGGAAAGAACAGGTTAAATCTAACATTTAAGATTCCTCTGCTAACAAAACCTTTGGGCTTCTCATCTTCCAGAGTTTTCAATGTCTCCCTTGATCAACTCAATTAGCTTCAAAAGGAAACACAGTCCACCCTCAGTTTTCGTAGAAACTCACCATTTCACAAGATGCACCTACTAATTGGTGGTCTCATTCCATGCGATATCACATATGTTCATATTAGGAAATGTATTCTAAAATGCCTCCAATTATTTCCACGACGTACATTTCAAACAGTGTGTGCAATGTCAAAATAATTCATTTTAAGTCTGAACAAATTTCAGTAAAATTATATTAAACACTGTTAATACTACATATTTAGGCTGCAATTACTGACTTCCTTACAAATATATACACAGAGTTGATAAATTTAGCTATTTTAAATTATATTCAATAGTTTAGTATGAACCATTTAGTATAAACTAGTATGAAATCATCTCCCTTTTTCGACTTAAACACAAAAATAGAAACAATTTTGAGCTAACTTGTATTTTTTTAAAGACCACTTTGTTAGAATGAGATGTTATGAACTATAATTTATATAAATTACATTTATATTATATAAATTATATACAATTTATATAACTTAAAACCTGTTATATCACAGTTTACCCTATTCCCCTTTCAGAGTGCATTTTTTTCTTTCAAAAAGACTAGATACTTTAATTTTGCAAAGACTATTAATGCAAGAGTGATACCTCCGACCTAGACCTAAGAGAATACATTTTGAAGATTTATAATAGTGGTCTACAATATCCAAAGAGTCAGAAATTTCTCTATGTTGCTAAAAGAAAAATCTTACCTATTTCCTGTACACTTTATGTTATCATTAGAAATGTGTTTGCATTAACATTAAACTAACATTTCAAGATATATCACACGTAGGCCAAAAACGACTCGATGAGATAACATACTCGAACACCTAAGACAAAATACTATCTTCCAAACAACTGGCAAGAAACCAAGATTCAGGGGAATAGTTTTTCAGTGACAGCACATGCAGTATATGCCACAAAGCATCAAGTATCACCACTTCAAATAAAGAGAACAGAGGAAGAATGATGCTTTCTTAGCTCAGCAGACAGCAACTTAACACAAAATTACAAATGCCTAAGACGATAATCCCTCCTACCTTACTGAAGGCAGAGAAGAATGACTTAAGAGAGATGCAGGTTTAACTCTTGATTTCTTTTTTCTTGAACCTCAAATATAGTTAATAAACACATCATACAAAACACACAAGAATTCAAATAGTAAAGGTCATAAGATCTCAAAAGCAGCCCACTGATTGTTTCTACTAATTCTATTTGCACTTCTTTGCACTATATTTAAAAGTTACAATATTAAATAAACTAAAACAAAGACAGAAAAATCTAATGGGGCTAAATTACACTAACGACTTTTACTTTCAAAGCTCAAGTGCAACAATTGATGATTTTCTCATGAATTACATATTATATAAAAACAGCAACACATAGGTTTGGAGACTGATAAAGAAAGTCCTAAAATATCTCAATAACTTTAAAGTTTGGTTGCCTATTTGGGTAATGAATAATTTTACAGGCCTAGTTACAGAAGTAAGCATACATACCCTGTTCTAACACTTCTTCTTCTTGTTTTGGCTGTTGTAGTGAAGTCTTATCTTTGTTCTCTGTTTCTGTAAAGGGTTAAAAAAGTCAAGCATAAATTTGCAGTATGTATTACATACTTTAAATAGTTTACTGGAAATATGCCATCAATATATAAATATTTTCAGGGTCTTATGTTTCATAAAAACAACAGTATTAAGAATTTATACGGTAGAAACGCTCTAATTCTCACACAAACTCCAGCACAACCACCTTTACCAGTCTTCTGACTTAATAACTAGATCAACTACTCTTTCAGTAATATATACACAACACAGAATTTTAAAAATGCTTTAAAACTGCTTGCATTTGTTTTTTGTTTTTTTAAAAGTGAATTTATTAATATTTTAAGAACATTTTAAGGCACATTCTATAAATATATTAGGAACTTAAATAAATGACCTGACTGCTATGTTAACATCTTTCATAAAATTTCCAATAGAAAGAAATAAGAAGTTGCTCTGGCATTTTAAGATTGAACTTGTAAAACTCAGTAGTTTCAGCATACTTCATCCAATAAAATGGGATGTGGATTTTTGAAATTTTAAACTAAAGAAACGACAATCAATATGACCATTTTGCAGATGAACAGCAATTTAAAGAACTCTTCTGAGAATGACACCAAAAAGGCCAACACTAATAATGCCTCATAAATCAAGAATCATTCTGTGCTTGAAGAGGCCCATTAAACAGATAATTTGGGGTATGGTTGGACATGATAACCATTTTCATTGGCAAACTCTAGGAATCCTTAGAACATGCTGTATAAATTCATAAATTGCATAGTCGTTACCAGTCATGGGAGGAATGAAATGGAGAAACCAGAAAACATGAATTAAATGAAGAAAGATCTACATTTATGGAACTGATACCAAAACTAATCTGTTTCATCGCTAACTGGGATTTTTCACTTTAACTGTTTTGATGAGGGAACATCAGGAAGGGAGCTAGGGTACAAAAGAGGGAAAAGGGAATCAGATTATGTGTTCATGTGGATTGTTTGACAGAAGGAGGACGATTTTAAATATTAATCATATAGTCAAGTGAGACACATAAGAAAATATAAAATACAAAATCCTATGTTCCTTTAAATTCAACACCAATTTTACCTTTGTGATGTCCATGCATCATAACCATGTCGGACTTCACAGGAATTGGAATATTGGCCTCTGGGGGGATGGTTCTGAACATTTCTGGAGCTACATTCTGGGTACAGGTCATGAAAGAAACTGCGTGCTTGGCTTCCATGTAATACATAATGTATAAGTTGCACATTTCATCACTAGATGTGCCACTGCAGGCAAAAAAAAAAAAAAAGTAGACACAACAAATCAGCCATTCACATAAAACACATTCTTAACGCAAGAAAAATGCAACCAGTAAATCTGCCAGCCAATGGATTCAAAGGTGGAAATACTGTGCATTTATTTTATAGCTTTCATTAAAAGCCATCACAGTTTTCAACATCAAAAGCACATTGTCAAAGGCATATTTCCACTTAATAATGGAGTATCCATTTGCAGTCACTCCATGGTTATTACCAAATACCGCAGATGGAAATGGCATTTAAGTAGTAGCGAGATACTTTCTTTCCTCTTCTACATCCTTTTATTCTTGAATCCTTCTTTCATTTGCTAAAACTCATGGATTGGGCAAAGTTTTTTTCTCATGGGAAATCTTAATTATTTACTTAACAGTAAAATTCAGAACACTTCAACAGAAATATCATATATTATTTACAAGTCTTTAAAAATGGCTTTTTCCATTTAACCCTGAAAGCCTGAGATCTTGGTTTTGGTAGCTGCCTCCTTTCTCGTGGTCAGATAAATCAAGAATCATGGTTGATACTAAGACATTATAAATGTGTCCCTGACAGCTGACTCGGCACCTTGGCTTCTATAGTGAGGAAGTGATTAAGCAAAGAATACCTCAGGAATGATAGAAAATAAAATCAGCTCTCATATCTTCTAAGGGCTCAGACCTGACTGGGGGGGGGGGGGTGTGGAGGTGTGCAGTACAAGTGAATGACACAATGTTCAAACTAGATTTTAAAACAATGGGATGGCCATTTCCAAGAAAAAAGTTCCAAATAATATAAATTATGCCTACTAGTCTATTAAATGACTTCCTCTTCCTCAATTCACATGGGTTACTATGTATCGCATTCTCATCACTATTATTAGGAAGGAATTATTTAGGTACACCTTCACAAACTTTTATATACTAAGGGAGTTTGGGTAAAGGAACATTTCCTTTTTAGTATTAGTTCTGACAATTTTTAGCAAGCCTTTACTAATAAAAAAACAAGCTATGAAGTGGACTATTTACTGTACAGAAATACGTCAGTGTTGATTTTTCCAGCAATGTCATGCGGCACTCACTTCCTCTCCATAGCAACACTAATGACATCAGTAAGGGAAGGAAAAAAAATAAAAAAGTTTTTCTAAACAGGAATGTGGTTTCTCTAAGCTCTGAAAATGGAGAGCCCCTGAGAGACCACAGGAATGAGCCCTTGCCATAAGCAGCTCTGTGTATGCTTTAAAAAATCATTTGGCTTCTCGCTCTCTGAATCTGATACCTGTCAGCGTAATTGCCTCTCCCATGAAATATAAGCAAATAGTGAAGTGAAATCCCAAACAAACACCTGTTCGCCACACATATCTTCACGTGTCAAAACACCATTCCTAAGAATTACATTTTAACAGCCTTGGAGTAGCTGCGAAAATTATGTGCAATAAAAGGAATGGCTGGTGCCAAAGTAATAAGCCAGAGCCTCTCACCATATTACCTCCCCTCCCCCCATTCAAAATGAGGAAAAATGTATAGATCAAGAGAGAGGAAAGGAATTTAAGTGTGGCTGTAGCTTAGAAAACTTAGAATCATTGTGCAGGGAGAGAAAGCAAAATAATTATGCAAGCTTCTCAAATTAATGAAAGGAAAAAATTTAATAAATGTATATAACAATAATTGAAGCTGGCAACTAATCCTTGGACAGATCTTTCCATATTTTACTGTTTAAAAACATCATGCCCATGTTCATGTCTAAACACATGTGATTTTGTGAGACAGCCTAATCAGCTCATCAATATAGTTCATTTAAGGTACTGATTCTACCATGCAAAATTGAGCTGATCAAATAATTTCAGAATCTTTGCTATCACAAAGAAAATTTCATTCAAGAGCTGAAGAGAAAGAAAAGAGTCATACTTCACTCCTTTCCATCTATACTTGAACTTGTAGTCAAGGTAACTCTGAGCTCCTATCTGACAGAGAAACTAACATCGCCTAAACATGTTAGGACTCAAATCATCCTTGGTATCAGCAACACACTTTGCCTATTTCATTCCACATTCATTTTTCTTTCACTCAAAAAAAAAAAATCTGACTTTAAACCAAACTGCTTTCTGTATTCCTAAGAGAGAATTCCTACACATCTATCCTTATTTTCCATAGAGCACAACATATGCAATTCACCTCTGTCAATCTAACGATTATTAACATGAGAAAGTATAGGAGATTGTGTCCACATGTCTGCCCTGGCTCTGTCGAGCAGCCCTTTAAACATTCCCTAATGCCAATATGATTTCCTAAATGATGACTACTGGCATCACTTACATTCTAAAATCACAGTGGTGCATTTCCTTCATCTCCATCCATAATAAAGTGCTTATGTGATAACTATTTCTTTTATACCAGCCAGCTTTAAATCTAGACAAAGTGTGGTGAGCCTGAAAATAGCAAGCCCTCAAAAGCTATTTGTTGAATGAAAGAAGAATGCATAATCTATCTTAATAAATGTTTACAACCTATTACGGCATAACCTGTTACCCCTAATATATCATACTGCTGAGTCAGGTCAATTTTACAAACTCAACTGATTATAGCATTTCACAGCATTTCTGAAAAATACTTATATCTATCTGTTTATCTATGTATCATGTTCTATGAGGGTCTTTACAAAAATATATTATTTCATATGATAAAGATATGTAATAAAGATTTAAGAAAGTACCAAGTATTCTGAAATGTATAATTAAAAGAAACCATATATTGTCGGACACCATGACCATGTTTCAGCCAGTGATACTGCACTTTGATGATTCCCTCATGCCTGGCTCCTGCCCCTTACACTCAACAGATGCCAGGCTGAAAAATAACCAATGGTGAGTAATACTAATTTTGGAAAGAAATATGAAAACTCCAATGAAGGTATTTCACAAAACTTTGAATTGTTTCTTAAGAGGTTTCATGGTGCTTTTAAACTTATACATTAAGGAGTTATTAATCACATAACTTTATATTTGCATATAATACACTTTAAAATGTTGCTTAAAGTGCTATGCTTGGTTTCGATGAATATTCATTAGACATTCTCATATGTACATGAAATAACTGGTTCCAAATGAAAAATATGACACAGAAAATTGATCAAATAGGTAAATATGGTCTACCAATTCTCAAGAATTAATTTTAAGTTTTAGCATACAAACTTTTAGGCAAATTAGCTGACTTAATCAAATTGATTTTTGTTGGGGCCGGCCCCGTGACCGAGTGGTTAAGTTCACTCGCTCTGCTTCAGTGGCCCAGGGTTTCTGCTGGTTCGGATCCTGGGCGCGGAAATGGCACTGCTCATCAAGCTACACTGAGGCGGTGTCCCACATGCCACACCTAGAAGGACCCATAACTAAAAACATACAACTATGTACTGGGGGGATTTGGGGAGAAAAAGCAGAAAAAAAAAAGAATATTGGCAACAGTTGTTAGCTCAGGTGCCAATCTTTACAAAAAAAAATTGCTTTTTGTTGTTGTAGTTTAAACTTGACTAAACACTTGAAATAAATTTAGAGAAGTGTCATGTTGCGTATAAAATATATAATGTAGTCAGGCACAAAATATTGCTTCTTCATATATTAACTGGTATTATGTTGTCAGTATACACACCGGTGCAACTGTGTCTAAGATATATTACCATATTTACTATTTAAAAAGAAATATTATATATATGAATTTAAAAAGGTACCATTAAGTAAATTGATTAATATGTCTTGTCTTAAACCATCTATTTTTTAATGGTTGTATTTTGAGATGAATTGCTTGTCTGGGAAAATCGATCCTTATTTTTTAAGGTGATTTTTATTAGAACTATGATTGTTCTATCCAAGCAAAGTTTTCTCCAGTCCTAAAATTTCTACCTTAATATAGAGTTAAGCTCGGATTGGGTGGAAAAATCACTCAACTGAAAATTTTCCCAGTAGGATACAATTTTGCTGTAAAACCTAGTTTTCAGGTGGCTGCATAATAAGAAGGTTGAAAACTTGAAGCTGATGGGGCCAGCCCAGTGGTGTAGTGGTTAAATTCATGCTCTTTGCTTCTGCGGTCGGGGGTTCACTGGTTTGTATCCCGCACGCGGATCTACGCACCGCTTATCAGGCCATGCTGTGGCAGGCATCCCTTATATAAAATAGAGGAAGATGGGCACAGATGTTAGCTCAGGGCCAATCTTCCTTAGCAAAAAGAGGAGGACTGGTGGCAGATATTAGCTCAGGGCTAATCTCCATCAAAAAAACCCAAAAAACCAAAAAAACAAAACCCTTGAAGCTGATGGTTCTTCCAGTGTCTGGAGGGGGCATCTACTGGCCCCATAAGACCTTTGGATAAGTGGGATTTGTATCTAAGTCAGCTTCATGCTCAGGATTCAAACTCATGCCCAGTGGGAGTGCATGTTTGTGTAGGTGAGTTGGGGATTCAGTGGGAAGGGAGGAGAGGGAGAGGAGATTTACAGAGTATCACTTAATTTAATAGACATCATAAAATACTAGCTTTCTTTTTTTACTGGTTAAACTCTCAACTGTGATTCTATAGTACCCTATGGAAGTGGTATCTATCATTTTACAAAACAGATGCATTGCTGTTACTACTTTTCTAAAACTAAAAAGCATATTAAATGCTATAGGAATGCTAAGCATTATTATGAGGATTTTATTAATATTTAAATTTATCCAAACCTGTCTTATTAGTTTATCATTCTACTGGAAAAAAATTGCTTCTTTAGTATAAATTAAGTATTCAGAATATGGACTCGCCAAATAACGTAATTGCCTATAACTTCTTTCTATTTCATTTGTACTACAAAATGGATTTTCCTTTAGCCCACATGAGATTTACAAAAAGACAGACTGGTATAATCATTTGGATGTATTATTTTAAAGCAAAATGCATACTTTAAAAAAGATTAGAATTATTCTGGACTCATGAAACTGAAAGAGGCCTCCAGAGATCACTCTGGCCTCTCATGCTGGTCCTGTAACAAGTCATTAACTTCTCCGGTTGATATTGCCTCACAGAGGATTCTCAAAGGACAGCATCTGGCCAACTTACAAGGCCCTCCTGCCCCCCATTTTAAAGGGAGCTCTAACCAAAACATTCTACTTATTCCACACTTGAACTTGTAAACTAATACATACGATGTGTTGAAAGGGATTTTTTTTACAATTTTGTTTATCTATTTCAAAGGTTAATAAAATAACCCATAGCATTTATGTAAAGTTCCTCGGGCTCTACACTAACATAAAACCAAGGTCAGCTGATCAATACCCTGCGAATCCTATTACTTCATGTAGAAAGACTGTGAAGAAGTGAATTGTCAGACTCTTTCCTTCAAATCTAATTAAGTCTACTTTGTCAATCTTTTCTTATTACCGTTTTGTGCAATTCCATAATTTTATTGTTTTTCTCAAATTTCTTGTCCAAATTTGTCAAATCTATCAAAAAGCAAAGCTGTTGGAAACATCTTTTTTAATATAAATTGATCATTTTTTCTATTCTAAACATATATTTTCTACCTTTAGCCTCAAAATTGATGCTTATTAATATAAAAATCCTTTTAGACTGACATACAAAATCCTATTCCACCATCTCAAAGGCCCTTTTTTTCTGTTACCTACATCAGTACCTTTTCTTTTTCCCATGACAGCCAACAGTTCTTCTTGTCATCATACGAATTACCTCCAGTGCATCTAATGCATATTTTCAGATGCCTACTTTCTATAATTTCTCTTTGATCAAAAGATAAAATGGTTTAAAACTCCAGCTTCCAGGTAGCATCAGTAAATATTTTATAACCTAGTTTAACATGGAAAGGAGGCTTCTTGGTTCTTTCTAACTAACAAGACGATAAGAAACTATCTTTCATTTTTAATTTAGGCATACCTTTTTTGAAAGAATTCACAGTGCTTTGAAAATTTTACTTATTTCAAAGAGGCTCAGTATTTTGAAAATTATTTCAAAGTCCAACATCCTGTTTTGCAAAAGTGCTGCATCTTATCATCCTCATTGGGTAGACAAAATAACTAGAAAACATTGAATACATATAAGTTTCAACAGGCAGAAAAACCCATGGCTCTGAGTAATTAATGGACACCACCAAATGCAGAACCCATATATCTGCCTAAATTTAAACACAGGGCTAAAGGACATTTGAGGAAAAACAATTCACAATCATTATATTTTTCTTTATTAAAGTGAGTCTGAGGAAGTAATATGCACTCTTGAGGTAAGTATAATATAGAGGTGTGATACTGAGGGTCTTGAATAAGCAGGAAGAAAGGAAACGTGAAAAAATAAGCACATGTTCTCGAGTTTACCCAAATCGATCAGTTCTAAAATGATACAGTGCTACATACTTTCTTGCAATTGTTCATACTGGGAAAAAAATGTGGAATTCATTCATAAAGATAACTGTCACCTATAATCATGCCTTGTTCCAATAAAATCTTTTTCTATAGTGGAATTTGCAGAATCATACCCAATGTGCGTGGCTTCTGTCCTTCCTTCACCAGTGAACACACATCTTGCTGCCAGTATGTCACCAAAACTGACATCTACTGGGTGTTCCACAGGGTAGAAAGCCTGCCAAGAAGACAAACAATGATTCATTAAAAGGATCAGTAAAACCCAGAACCACATGCTTTAATAACTCAAGGCTTGGAACACCGTGGGTAGAGGATGAAGACACACACATACACACAGTTCACCACCACATTTAGAAATATTAAGAGTATCAATAAGAAAACCATCAAGTTGGAAGTTGTAAAAAAGGAGGCTATACACTGCTTGGATATACAGTAAAGCTCGATTTAGAGATGCTTAGCGGTCAGAGAAATTTACAAGGGTTTTATGAGGTTTTTTTAAATTACTATCTGCTGAGTAATATTTTTTCTCTCAAACTTAAACTAGACTCTACACACCTGTGGCAGCTGGGGGCTCTGACGTCCAATCAGTGTCCACTGTCCATTTCTTACTCTGTAGCCACTTACTACCTTACCTGTAATGAGCACAAATGATAATCATGTAATAAGGTATTAGAAAAATAAAAGGCATTATTTGCTTTCCCATTTCAAAATAAAATGTGAATATTTTCAGAACCCCCAATGCTAGCTATTTTATGAAAACAGTATGATGAAAAAACATACAGAATTTCAAAGTACTGTGCAAACTTCTTTTAGTGAAACAGATTTAAGGTCAAATATAATTTACATTTTACATTTATGGAAATGGCAAGCACAGTGGTAAATATTCATAATTTAACATGTAGTTTAAAGTTCTTACCTAAATGGTGAGTGTGAACTCTATAGGCAAAAACATGCATTGGGTACTTTTTATAATGGCATGAAAGGTCAGAATTCACCACTGTGAGAAATGAAAACACAGAAAAAAGTCACTATTCAAGTGGAAGATAACATCATTCTTGTCTAAAAGTATGTTTAGAGTATTCACAGGATGCTAGGCATGGGGGTTTGCCTATGAAGTAAACATGCGCTCATGAACTCAGCAGACATTAACCACTTATTGTGTGCCAGCCACTTTACTAACACGAGTTAAGAACCCTTTGTCCTCACATTTTAGTTCATTCATAGACAAAATGACTAGGGCCAAACCAAAATACCGTGTCAGTGAAAACATAGGCTTAATTTGTTACTTTTACCAGGGAATTTATGCAGTTGAAAAAGCTTGAAATTTGGTTTTTATTTTTAGAACAAAAGGATCTTTGAAAAATTGGTCGCAAACACCTAAGATAACTCAACTGACAGTGCCTGTTGAAAACGGACCATTTCATACTCTCCCTTCCTTATAGTCTAACACATAGTAGTAATTCAATAAATATGTCTGATAATAAGCAAATGAACAGTAACAATGACTATACTTGTTACTAACTTTAAAAGATTCCCAGTAAAAATAAATGGGTAATTCAGTAGCCCCCCTTTGTCAGGGGGATCCGTTCAAGACTCCCAGTGGATGCCTGAAACTGAGGGTAGTAGTGAACGTTGTATATACTATGTTTTTCCTATACATACATATTCGAGGTGCGACAGCAAATCTAGCACACATTTCTTTTTTCTTCTTCACAATTTCACGGATAGAAGATTCATCCTCACCGTAGTTCTTAGCAACCTCAGCATATGATTTTTTTCTTTCCTTATTAAGTTGAGAACTTTCACCTTTTCACTTAAAGCCTTCTCTTTGGCATATTCAAACTGCCAGCATCACTACTCCTGAGCTTTGGGGACATTACTAAGTAAAATAAAGGTCACTTGAACACAAGCACTGTGATACTCCCACAGCCAATCTGATAACCTAGACAGCTACTAAGTGACTAACTGGCAGGTAGGGTATACAGCATGGATACATTAGACAAAAGAATGATTCACCTCCTGGGGTGGGACGGAGTTGGACTGCTCAAGATTTCATCATGCTACTCAGAATACGTGCAATTTAAAACTTATGAATTGTTTATTTCTGGAATTTTCCATCTAATATTTTTGGACCATGGGTTCACAGCAGGTAACTGAAAGCATGGAAAGCGAAACTGCGGATAAGGGGGGACTACTGTACTTAATATGGCACTTTCATCGGAGGGTCACATACATCAGTAAATAACAGTATACTTATTCCAATAGCTTTTTGTAAGTTTAGGAGAATCAGCTATTATTATCCTTATTAAAATGGGGAAATAAGCCCAGTATATCTACATTA
The DNA here is from genome assembly GCF_041296235.1 of Equus asinus. Taxonomy (NCBI): domain Eukaryota; kingdom Metazoa; phylum Chordata; class Mammalia; order Perissodactyla; family Equidae; genus Equus; species Equus asinus. The sequence continues at coordinate 70,342,794 of NC_091798.1, forward strand.
AAAGACTGGGTCGGTATTGCATTTGCTAGCTTCTTGATTTTGAACCTGATATTCTCTACAGTAGTTCATGCCACCGTATGTTATGATGTTTGTCTTTGGCATCTAAGGAATGGATGATTGATTTGCACCATACTCAAGATTTATTCTTTAATTTGTATAACTCACTACCTACTCATGGGCTTAATTCTTAGCATCTCAATAAAATAATGGAAATAATAAACCATTGGCTTGAAATAGTACAAAAACCTATTTTAAATCCAAGGATAATAAAGAATTGGTTTGTTTTTTCAGGGACTCAAAAATATTGGCCATTCAAAAATTTATAAGAAATATACTGTAAATCCATTCCTATAGATTAGTTGTGAGGTAATGGTAAATACTCAAAGATAATTACTCACCTTTCTCTCCTGCTGGTATAACAGTGTCAAGAGCCATCATAAGGTACATGCCAGCAATTAAAGGCTGTCTGCAGAAAACAGCAATATTTATCTCAATGATTTGAAAAGGTAAAACTATTACCTTGGAAAAATAAGATATACTTCAATACACTGGTCTGTAAAACATAATTCTTGTGAAAATTAAAACAAAATAACATGGAAAAAGACATAGAATATATATATTTTTTCCTAAAAATAACTTATTTTCTTGGGCAAATAGGTAAACAGACATTTTTACGGCACAGTGAATGTGGGAGGCAGTCTCTAAATGGCTCCTGTGTGATTAATTGTATGTGTCAACTTGACCAGGCTATAGTGCACAGTTGCTTGGTCAAACACTAGCCTGGACGTTCCTATGAAAGTATTTTTTAGATATGATTAATATTTAAATCATTGACTTTGAGTAAAGCAGATCACCATCTACAGTGTGGGTGGGTCTCTTAAAAAGAAAAGGCTGAGGTCCCTCAAAGAGGAAGGAATTCTGCCTCCAGACTGCCTTTGGACCTAAAACTGCAACACTGACTCCGCCAGAATTGCCAGCCTGCCAGCCTTCCTTACAGATTTCAGAATTGCCAGCCCCTATATTCGTGCGAGCCAATTCCTTAAAGTAAATGTCTCTCTCTTTCTGTGTCTATGTATACGCATATAAAAAGCATCTATTGGTTCAGTTTCTCTGGAGATCCCTGACTGATATGGCTCCCACTGATTCCTGGCTCTGACACTGATGCCCTTGTCTAATCCTCTTTCCTTGAGCGTGGGGTGGACCTAGTAATTTCTTATTTCTAACAAACAGAATACGGCAAAAGTGATTTCATTTTTTTATCATAGGAGTCACAGTATGAAAATTTGTGGCAACTATTTTCTTCACTTATCAGACTTGTATATTATTCAGTAACTTCTGAGACTAGGCTGCAAAAAGACTCTGGCTTCCATCTTACATGCCCTCTCATTTCTCCCTTGCTTGCTGTGATGGACACCAGCTGCCATGTTGCGAGCTGCCCTGTTTAGAGCCCACATGGCAAGGAAACGAGGCAGTACCCCAGCCAATAGCCAGGAAGGAAATGAATTCTGTCAGTAGCCATGAGAGCCATCTTAGAAGTGGCTCCTCCTGGGCTGAGCCCCTAGATGACTGAAACCCTGGCTGAGACTTTGACTGCAGCCTTTGTGTGAGACCAGCAGCCACGGCACTCAGCTAAGCTGTGCCCAGCTTCCTGACATACAGGAAACTGAGACAATAAATATTTGTTGTCTAGGCCACTAAGTTTAGGGTAATTTGTTGTATAGCGGATTTCCTACTTTTAAGTTCTCAAAGATCTTAAAGTTGCCACTCCACTAGGATAACTGGAAGTACTTACGGCAGGCGTGTGAGGTGTAAGGACACACCAGAACAGTCCTTGTGATTATCTGAAAACATACAAAATTCACATCTTAAATAGGAAAATGTGAAAAATAGATTTCAAACTAATAAATTTTTTTTTTTTTTTGAGGAAGATTAACCCTGAGCTAACTACTGCCAGTCCTCCTATTTTTTGCTGAAGAAGCCTGGCCCTGAGCTAACATCCATGCCCATCTTCCTCTACTTTATACGTGGGACGCCTACCACAGCAAGGCGTGCCAAGCAGTACCATTTCCGCACCCAGGATCTGAACCGGCAAACCCCGGGCCACAGATACGGAACGTGCGCACTTAACTGCTGTGCCACTGGGCTGGCCTCTTAAACTAATAAATTTTAAATGATTATAACTCAATACTCAATAATTCAATGTTCCATTGGGCTCCAAACAACTAGCTTTTCTACTTTTCAAAAACTGAAGCAGTACATAATTTGGGCTTTTTACCATTTTTAGAGTCTGCAATGTCTCAAATTTATGTGTAGGAATCACCTTCTTGGGTTTCTAAGCCTGGCTTATTCCCACCATCTAAACAGAAACCTGCTGCTCATTCTTTTTCCACCCTAACGTTGTGAAAAGCTCTGAGTATCTCTTTATCTTTGCCAAGGACACTTCAGAGACGGCTTACAAATCCTCTCTCTCCCTTCTTCCTTTGCCTTCCCCAAGTCGAAGGTAAAAATTTAAATTACCCATCGAAATTCTTATCTCTGTTGAACTTGCAGATCTCTCACCACGTAGACATGACTATACTCCTTCCTTTGATTTCTGTAGATGTTAAATGCTTTCTACTTCACATTTTATTCTAAGTCATTATAAAACTTAATATCTCAATTTTGAGAGTTGATTTTAATATAAATAATTATTGCATGTTTCTGTGTGCAAGATTGATAGATTTATACTAGAAATTAAGAAGTGAAGTGTACTAATAAATAATAGCAGATGGAAGGGGTTTTTTTAAGAGAATTTTTTTCTTTCAGATGTAATTCTCATGAGAAAAGCAAAAGTAGTTTCATATAGAAATACATAATAACAGGTAACTTAACTAACAAGATATGTATTTTAATTTATCATAGATAAAGTTTAGAAAGAAAGTATAACACATCATATTTAATACTTTGGTAATGAAACACAAAGGAAATTTCTCTGTATAGTATCAAGCTAGATCTTAACAAAGATAGTACAAAAATAAATTCAATGATAAACATTTTATATTTAATCAGTTGGGGGGGGTTTTTGGTCATTTATAAAGTGATCTCTAGCCAATCTCCTAAGTCAATTTCAAAGAGGTGCTTTTCCACAATAATTTCAGTGAGTTCTTTTTTTTTAAATTTCAATTGAGTTTTAAAGAAATAAGGAGAAAAAATAATAATAAATAACAACCACAGGTTTTTCTTCATTTTTGCCTATGCTTTTAAATATAGAAAAGATAACAGAGTACTGCTTTTTAATTTATTTAAAAAAATTTTATTTTTGAGAACAAGGTTTCCTAAATGTAATGCATGAGATTTAGTAAATATTTAGTAGTATTTAGTAAATACTACTTTCAAAATGATTAGCCAATGACTTTACCCAGAATTATATAAATATCTCAACTGATCAAAAGAGAATGGTGGAAAGTATACTCTTCATTCACACCAAATGGATTCTAAACTCCAGAGACTCACCTAATTAGTTTAGTTGATTTCAGGAAACATTTCTCATGGGTATAAAAGACATCATACCTATCCTATAAGGTTATTTTGAGAAATGATAATCATCCACTCATTCAATTAATATTTATTGAGCAATCACTATATTCAGGCATGGTTCTATACAGTGGGAATACGGTGAAAAATAATATATTCAAGTTTCCTGCTTTCATGGTGCTTATGTTCTAATGGGAGTGGAGAGATAAGGAAATGGGGTAGGAGGGATAGGGAAAAACAAAACACCAAATATATCAACAAGATAATGTCACTCAGTGAACTCAAAAGGATAATGTGATTGGGTAGCTATTTTATCTACTGTGGTTCAGGAAGGATGGAGTGGCCATTAGGCTGGAGACCTAGGCTGGCCATCAGGCCAGGCAGAGTGTGGTAAGAGTGTGAGTTTCACTCTCTCTGCAAAGAAGCCACTGGAAGATTTTAAGCAGCGGAGTGACAGGATCACTGCTTTAGACAGGATAATGTCTAAAATATATATAAATATACTTTATGCCAGTTCATCTGGCACTTACAGATTAGTTACTAATTAGTGAATGTCAGGTTTTGTTATTTTTTGCTTTAATTAACAATACTGAGTTTCCCTCATACAATGTCCATTCAAGCAAAAGGGTCAACGTGCAATGAGAATTGTCTCTTGGTTTTACATTACATCTTTGCATTGAAAGAATCAAGTGAATCACATTTTGATATCCAACTTGGCTGATATTCTTTACCATGACTTAAAAAAAATTAAATGGGAGAAATTAATAAATAAGTTAACACATTTCAGGAACTATTAAAGAAGTTTATCATTAAAGCTGAAATGGGTCACTAAATTAAAAGGAGCAGGAAGGTTACTAAGAGTAACATGCCAGCTATTGACAGTAACGGTGCATCCTCTTGTTAGATAATGTTCTTTATTAGAATGGTCCAAATTGAATAGCTTTTTACTCAAAAAAAAAAGAACAGAAATAAGTTAAAAACAAATTTTAATTTAAAGACATGTTATACCCATACTTATCAAAGTTTTCTCCAAATTAAGTAATGGCCATTGCTACATGAGTGTTGTCTATTTGCTTCCCTCCAGAGTTTTAAAAGTGAGCCACGGTCTCACCACTCACTCCACTGAAATTACATAGTACCAGGTTTTCATTTGATCCCACATGTTTATCAACTACATGCCACATCCTATAAGAAAGTCAAGGACATCACACAATAATAACAAAACAGCTAAAAATTCAAGTAGTAATATGAGACGATCAACACATTCTGGAGAGAAATATACTGAACTTCTGACTTACATATTATAATATAATGACTTAAGGGAAAATTGAATTTGAGAGACTCTAAGTTTTGCCTTATAGAATGTAAATCTTAAATGGGCAGAAGGCTGGTGAATATACAAAGATCCAAAGTGAAAATCTCGCTTGTTTTACAAAAAACTTCAGAAATCAAAATATACAGAAATTTTAAGTGAAGAGATACACATAAAAACCACACCAGATAGAGTTTCTGAGTCATGGCTGAAGGAATTTGTTTACATCAAATTTATCTGGTCAATTTGATCCATTGAATCATCAATAAACAAGGCATTTCTAAAAACTATGCTGTGGGTGTGCGCGTGGGTGTATGAGCATGTAAATAGGCTTTAAATTATGGAAAACACTTTAGATTATCATCATTATTTAACCATGGGGTGACAGAATACAATTCTAACTGTGTGATTTTAAGAAAGTCTGTTATTTACTAATGGATAAATACACATTTTAACAAAGGCATTTTAGTTGAACCAAATTCTAGAAGTTATCTCAATGTAAATACTCATAAAGTATATTTATATACATTTTAGACATTATTAAGAGTCACTTGTTATTCACATATTCACTATTTCAGAATCAAATTTTGTTATTATAAATGACTGTGATCTCTTAGTATGACTTTCTACAGTTTGACCTGAAGAGCCCATGTGCTTGCATATACACAGAGTGAGAAGTTCCAGCAAGAGCAACTTGAACTCCTTCAGAGAAGGTGGGCTAGGGTCTGGAGGGCTCCTGGATTCACAGCTATTCCTACAGCAAGTGGCAGCTTTGGAGAGAAGCATATTTCAGCCTAGTGTTTGGTGTGAAGACTATGATCTTCTAACTCCAACGTGATCCTTGCCACAGTGATGCATGGTTATTTCCACAACCTATACACTGATCTTACAGCTGGTGAACTCAGGAACTTCAGCTACTTCTGCATATTTTACTGATGATTTCCAGTGTGCTATGACTTTGCCTGCCCTTCTATTGTAACACAGTGCTTCAGCCACAAGATATGAAGCCTCATAAGAATTAATTCATTTCAATTCACTTGGCTATATATGAAATCTGTCTCTGACATGCATCATCACAAAAATGGATGGCACTTAAAAGGCTTATTATCATAAAGAAATAACATCAATGCTTCCTTCTGCTAATATTTTACCACATAAGAGGAAAAAATGAAATCAGAACTGACATAGTTAAGAAATTGTACAGAAAATGAACTCAGAATATCAAAATCTATCCTAGCTGAAGAAGGTGTCCATAAAGACTGATTCTGTGACTAGAATGAAAGAAAACAGGAGAGAGAAGAAGAAATAGATGGAAAAGTCATTGCAGGGCAGAAGCAGAGAATGGATCTCATAGCTTAAAAAAAGATGGGACCAGTAATGAGTCAAATCACTAAAATGGGCTGAAATTATAGGATTGAATTTGTCTGAATGAAAGGTAGACTAGGAAGTGGACTATTCCTCTGATTTATATTTCAGTATAAATATTGTGCATTTCCAATGTACAACATGTAAGATTCACTGGGTGGAAATTTTGGAATTAATCTGGGTATTTTAATCACACACAGTTATCTGACCATAGTGACTTAAAAGATCATCATCAGTTTTCAACCAGGTGCTCACTGAGTTCCTTTGTCTAAAATGAGTAGGATACACAAGGTTATCTATTTAATGCTTAGTAGATTAGTATTTATGATCAATATTGATCCCCCTAAGATAAACTGCAGTCTATAAATGAGATAATCTCTGTAAAGAACGTAGCTAATAACACAGGAATAGAAGAAATGGGGAGAGGAACATGGGACTATTAAATGAGTAAAGAGATGGTTTAAAAAAAGGAATTAGCATTAAAATGGTATGTTAAAGATATTGCACAAAATAGATATTCTCAAAATGGGAACAGAAATGGTGATTTCAGAAGGGTCTGGACTAGGTAAACACAGAACAGAGTCACCAGTGAAATTAAGAAATTTTAGCAAGACATAAACACCACGTTCTGGCTAAAACGAAAGTCTTGGCTTATGGACCATAGGACCATGAAGAAGCTCATAATGCATTGTTTCAAGGTCCTTCTATGACTTTTAGTATTAAAGTTCCCCTTAACTAGACCTAAGACAATCTGCTTCTTTCTGAGTTCTGTGCCAGAAGTCAGTTCAACAGGATCTTATGTTTGTAGAAAAGAGAGTGAGGCCATTTTTATATTGATATTGAAATTGTTGTTTTAAACTACATTTGTTCACTAATCCTGTACTACCGTCATCATGCAAAAATCCTGACAGCTCTTCTTTCCAGGTAGCTTAATTTATCTTATTTTAGTTTTCTTATTCCAAAGTAAAGCCATTCTCTTCTTCATTGGACTGGGCTGTAGCTTCACTCTCTCTCAAGGTACACTGGTGAATACTTGACTTTTAGCCATTAATGTTCTGTCTATTTACAGAGGATCAAACCGACATTCCTGTTAAAGGGATCTTTCATGATTGCTGTTCTCTTTCAGTAAGACATAATTTTAGCATAAAGGATTTCAAGATATGGAGATGAAATTTCATAGGTATTTATGACATGGAGAAGCATATTTCATTATATGTCATTATATTCTATTATAATGTCATATGTATATAATGGAAGCTTTTGTAATGGTGAAGCTATTAACAGGGAAAAGTTAAAAGAATTATTTTTAAAAAGAAATGTAAAGTAACAAAGTCTAATAATGCCTTAGCAGCACATCACAGCATAGAACAGTACTGCAGTACTGGTGGTTGAGTGGTAAAACCTATAAAGAGTAGTCTGATAATGAAAGAAACAAGTATTTCCAGACACTGGATGAGACTTGAAAATAGCATTCATTCAGAACCTAATCTTGAACAAGATGAAAACTGGATGACCACTCCACATGGGTCTCAGCTTACCCTTTTCGAGAAATTGCTCTCCTCTGCTTAGGCAGAGATATATAACCACAGTAAGGTATTCTATCAAATATATAGACTCATAGAATTTCAGAACTGAAAGGGACCCTGCAGATGATGGAGTTCAACTCTTGCTCTTTATAGATAGGGAAAAAGAGGCTACAGAGATTGAGTGTTAGCCAGAGCAATTCAGCTAATTTTTGACACACGTGGGTATCAAATCTAATTCTCAATGTTAGTATTTAGTAAACATACTTAAAAAAAAAAGATTTCTATTTCTCAGAGACTTCCAAGGCATTTTATCTATGAAATATCCTGAAGCTAAGATAAAGGAATTAAGCAAGAATGGATAAGTAACCAGTGGTACTAAGGACATCCATTTAAGTAGGAAGTTCACTTCTCTTAATGGGAGATGAATGCATGGGATATGAGGTTATCCATTCCAAACTATTTAGCTTGCTTTTCTAATAATAGCTTGTAGTTCCTGCTGGGGTTCATAGCTAAGTAGTAAAGTAAGTATGTGGAATGATGCATGATAATAACCTAATACATCTTGGATCCTTAGAAGTCTGTCAGTTTCTCCTAATCTTTCCCTCTAGAGATAGCTCTCTACACTTCATGAGCTCATCTTGTCCTGGTTGTTTCCTACTTCAATAAAAGGATAGGTTAACCATTGATCCTGAGGGAAACAATGTATTGTTATAAACTAAATCCCACTAATTGGAAAAGTCCTTCAGATAGACAGTGGTAGAGTGGATTTCAATTCACTACTCTCTCCTAGGAAGGTAAAGGTGGAGGATAAAGCACACCCATTATCTACTGTCCCAACCACAGTTTGGGATAATGTATCCTTTCCTTATGGAAATACTGAAAAAGCATGCCTGGAACCACTGCCAAGTCTTATGAAAAATAGAGAAGTAACATCTTCAATATCAAAAAACGAACTTTAGAAAATTTATAAGCAAATAGTTATAAACTGTATCAAATCCTTCTACCCTCTCAAAGTCTTCTCAACATAATTTAAAGATACCTTTTGGACTTTCTCCCTCTCTTGAACAAACAAAAATGAATCAAGGATATCACATTACACACCAATAATTTTGCAATAATCTATGTACATAGATATTGTAATAACTCTTGTACTATTAAGCTGCTATATCTTTACCTTATAGTTCTTTGTTCTAAATTAACAACAATAAATTAATTGGACAGATGATGTTTTGCTGAGATTAAATCATCGCTCCCACGGTGACCAAAAACAGGAGATTACTTGGGGATTCATTTCTAACGTCAGGGAAAATTTCATATAGTCAAAATAACTGGGAAAATCCTTTAGGAGAGTGGAGAGTGAGGTCTCTTAATAAATCCAACACGGCCAGTTTCCTTAGCGTTGGAACAGATTGCTGTCAATTGTTTCGGTTGGGCCACGTTGTTAAAAAAAAAAAGTTATTTCTATTCAGTTGGACTGTGCTGTTATATTAAAAAAAGGTTATTTCTGTACATTTGAAACCCTGAACAGCAGAGAGATGGACGCCAGCACAAGAGACAAATAGGAAACAGTGGCAGGCACAGCAGATTGGGGTCATCTCATGTTCACTGTGGGCACAAGCACGCTGAGTGGAAGCCTGGTTTTAATGAAGTTAAGACACAGCTCCTTGATTGTTTTTTTGGTACCACCTGGATTATAAATTCAGGTCCTGGTCACCTGACAGTACTCAGTAAAAAGATGATCCTTCAAATGAACCAGAAAATGCATACATTAAAGTTTTTTATTAGAGTTTCTTTAAAACAAAAACTGAGTCATCAAATTTCTTGTAGAGAATTCACAGATCCCTGAAAGCATATTTTCAGAATATCAGGACTCTCCAGTTACAGATACACTGATATAAAATAGTCTCTAGTCAAAAAGCACTAACACTTTAAGCTGTCACGGCAAACGTGTATCTGCTTAGCAAATATAACTGAAATCGGGGCACTGTTAATATATGATACAAACTGCACAGAAGTTTTCCTGGAGGCTGTTGAAAGCTGGCTTAGCAGATGAGCTTCGGTGCTAAACACACCAGCACTATGGAAAAAAAAAATCTTCAAAAAAGAATTCCTTTTGAAGCTGTCACTGCAGCAAGTTCGCCTCATTTGATTTTGTATTCACTGCTATGGGACTAGAAATTACTAGCTTCCATTTGTCCTGTGGCAAGGAAGAGAAAATGCATTTATCCATCCTGCAAGAAGACGACTTTCACAAGTGACGGCCTGTGCGGTTCCCAGAAGAGATCAAATGGAAGGCAGGCAGGCAGGCTCACCAATGTGCTTTTATAATCGCTGTGTGTGTGGAGGATGTTATGGCACGACTAATGTCAGAGTACTTTCCTGTTTCCATCTTTTATGAATGCAAAAAAAAAAAAAAAGAATCGACAGCCAGGCTTACGGTCTACACTATTTCTTCTCTCAGAATTACGAACCTGCTCCAGAATCATACTTCTAAGGAAGTAAAATGAAAAGCCAAAATCCACCAATCCTAGGTAAATACAATATTTTTTAAAACATGGCACTGGGTTTTCAAATTATTGATTGGTTTTTGAACTTTCTGTTGAACTATAAAACACAGAAAAGTGCACAAATCGGAAGGTACAGCTTCAGGAATATTAACAAACTAACATAGACGTGGAGCCAGAACCCAGATCAAGAAGCAAAAACTCTCCACTTCCGTCCCCTTCCTGAGGCCTTAAGGTTTAAATCTTTATGTTTATGTACATAACATATTTAAACATTTGTCTTTCTGAAGGAGTTGTGTTTTGGCTAAGACCAGGCACATTTAACTAGCATGTCCACTACCTTCATGGACTTTGGTGGGACACTTTTAAATAATATACCCACTTACTAAAATTATTTATTTTTTTAATTTCCCCTTTCTCCCAGTGAAAAGTCCTATCAGTCACTTTTTACTTCTGTATCTCTGTTTTTAATATATATTCACTTCTAAAATGATAATCTAAATTTCCTTTTGCATTCTCTCAATTATTGTCTGTTCTCTCCACTGAAGGCAGAATATACCTGCAAAAGTATAGGAACCACAGAGAAAGTACTGGATAAAACAAGTAATGGAATAAAAAGGGATTTCAAGAGTTTTGACCAAAGAAACTGTTTTAAACGCAATTTGAAATATAAAGCTCAAAGCATGTTTCACATATAAAATGCTCTAGTATAAATTTTTGAATTGTCTTGAGGGTATGTTTTTATATATATATAAAAGGTTTATCTTTCACTCCCTTTGGAATTCTCAACTATTTTGTGCAACAAGGTGTTTTCCCTCTTTTACTTTAACTGAAACCTCTAAATGCTCATGAATGACAAAGAGAGGATAACCGAGCAGCAACACCATCCTATTTTGTTTTGAAAACAGAAAATTTATATTCTGCAAAAGCTGTAATTTAATTGGAAAATATATTTTTTGAAGCTCAAACAAAAATCAGTGGCTACATTTTCAACCCAATTATCCTCATCAACTTAAAATACTATTGTAGGGGCTGGCCCCGCGGCTGAGTGGTTAACTTGTGTGCTCCACTTCAGCAGCCCAGAGTTGGCCTGTTTGTATCTCGCCTGTGGACCTACACACATCTCATCAAGCCACACTGTGGTGGCATCCCACACGGAAGAACCAGAATGACCTACAGCTAGGATATAGAACTATGTACCTGGGCTTTGGGGAGGGGAAAAAACAAAGAAAAAGGATAATTGGCAACAGATGTTAGCTCAAGGCCAATCTTCCTCACTAAAAATAGCATACCTTTTAAAAAAAATACCATTGTGTATTGTGTTTTGGTTCTTCAAGGAAAAAATAAATCCAAAGTATCTAATTACACATAATTATGAACGCTTGAGGTTCTTGCTATTAATGAGGGAATGCATTTTTTAACAATATAGTTCATATATTTGATTTAGCATTAATTTGCAGTCATTCAATATGTTTATGTTGCAACATGGTATGAGAATTAATAAAGTAATAGTTATAAAGCACTTCTGGATTGTAGTATACAAATGCTAGTAGTAGTATACAAATGCTAAATATCATTACTACATTAATGGAAAAACACTGAAACCCCTCAGTGACCCAAATTATCTCTCAAAATTCCCTCAGACCTTAAGCAAGTCTTTACACCGTAAGGTAAAGGGTCAGTGCAGAAGGGTCTGTGTTTACAGGTCCGACTTTACTCTCCTTTCAGTTACTAATAGGTGGTACATTACATGTAAGTTGGGAAAACAAGGAAAAGGAATACCTGTGAAGAAATGGGGCTAGAAAAATGTAGGTGAGGAGAAATGTCCCCACAAGAAGAAACACTTTTGAAAGTTTTCAAAGATGGAGAAAAGAAGAATTAATACGTAAAGAGAAGAAATGGAGAGCAGGATGGTTTCCAAATTGGATGAAGAGGAGGGTAGTGTTTCTGTTGGAAGAAACTGGGAGGTTAGAAGGATCTCTTCTGGGCCTAGAGGAGGTTGGATTTTATTTTTCTAACACAATATTTTGTAAATATTATTAAATGTTATATTTGAATGGTTTTCATCAAATGTCTCTTGGTCATGTATTTATTTAGAGTATCTTTTCCATTTTGCAAGTAAGACAGTCAACTAACATAAAAAGGAATTAACAGTAAATGGGAAACGGAATGTGCATTTTTCTTTCAGTTAAAAATGAAATGTTATCTGCTGTTAATTTAAGTGGATTAATTAGCTGATGGCTATGTAGCCCTGACCAGCTTCAAAAAAGCAGTTAATAATTATGAGTGATTAAAAAAGCATGAGTTGCAAAGGGGCAAGTGAAGGTAAAGTATAAGGCTTTCTCGAGAAACAACTAGAAAATAAACACAAAATGTGAAAAACTAAATGGTATAACGAAAGCTTTTTTCTAAAAAAAGGTAACACTTTTTAAGCTAAATTTATTTTTAAATTTAAGTTAAATTACTTTTTATTGAAGCTAAATATTATATTGTTCAATGTTAAATCACTTTTAAAAACACAACCACCACATTTTAAGGGATAAAGAACATTCTGAATATATTCTTTAAAAAAGAAATGATACTGCAGTGCTTTACATATCTTCTCATAACCAAATGAATGAAAATGTAATTCCTGATACTTAATGACCATATTTAGGTATTAAAATAAACAGGTGTCCCATGGAATGAATGAGATGAATAAGGATCATTAGTCTTCCATACGGAAGATGATTAACGAAGTTGAAATGCAGGAAGCTAGAGAATCAGGGAGCTCACATTTATGTCAAGAGATTGGCGACAGCAAAAAAATACTGCAGGATAATAGGCTTCTTTGGATCATTTGAGAGGTACTGAATAGTCCTAAAATCATTCCTATGACTCACATCAAGCTGCTTGTGTGTAATGAAGGTTAGAGAAGAACATGAAGAACATCCGATTACAATTATTCTGAAATCAGTGGGATTATCAAGCAACCTGATTTAGAAATAGCCCTACATGGTAAGGGAGGTGGATTACTTCATGCTTCAGAATGAAAAGGCATAAATGAGATGAGGTAAAGATCTCCAATCTTTATTCATATTTATTCTATTGTGCATGAATGAGCTCATTCCTCTCTGTTCCTACAGGTTCAAAGGACTTTTAGAAACACTGACTCCATTATTTGTTTTATATAGTTGGCATGTGAACTTTGGCACATAAGGTAACTAGAAATTCCACACAAATTCAATTCTTTTAGTTTTTAATAGCATCGGACTAGTAGCTATACTACCGTAGGCAACTCACTTAACCTTTCCGACCAAATGGAGGACTTCTGTGAAACAGAGGTCTGGGCTAGAGGATCCCTTCTAGTCACACGGTTCTCATTCTATCATCCCAAAGACTCAGTGTCTGGCGTTAAAAACAAGTGCTTTACAAATGAATTAGTACACAACACATAAGATCTATGGTTTTTACTCCTTTCTTTTCAGTAGAAAAGAAAAAGAAAAGTCATGGTTTCCTTTTCAACAATGTCTTCTCAGCCATGTTTCAATCTCAGCCCTTAGGCTTGAAAAGGCCTTAAGAGGCTATAGAAAAAGTGAAAAAGTTAAGAATGAAAAAGAAAATTGATAGAATAACCAGATAGTAACTAAATGCATGTTCTTTCAAAGCTCCCCTTTTCTTAAGAGCATTGAGATTTAATTATACTTATTCTGGTAAATCGCAAATTATTCTGCTCGTGTCTCATGCCCCAGGAGATGGCCCTGACACACCTACAGTAAGGGGAAAAAAAATGTAGAAGTAATTTCAATGGTTACTAAAGAAATTTGAGCCTCAGTTGTCAAACTTTAGTTTGCATTAAAACCAACCCAGGAGCCGGTTAAAATTTCAGAATCCTGGGCTCATTGGTGTGCTGGTAACAAACCGGCTCTGAAAAAAACATGCACTTGTGTGTACATATAAATTTATTATAGTTTTTATTAATATAAAAATGTGTGGCACACAATTTATAAATAATAATAAAATATATAATAGTCTTTATTGTAAATTCCATTTAACCAGTTGAATTTCACAAAATTCTTTTGTTAACTTTTGCTGAACCAACCCATGGTTGTAACTGATGAGTGAGTAGTTCAGACATGAATGTTTGTTGATATTCTTGTTTATGGAAACAACAAAGACATATGTTGGAACTGCACTTGCTAGTCAACAATGTCAGCAAAACCTTTGCTGTATTGGATAATAGTTTTTGAATAGTGGAAGACTATTTCCTCAAATTTTTGGGCTATTCACAATAATCTGCATTACTAACATCTTTTCCACCATTTTCTTAAATCTAAACAACCAACAAAATAATTTATCACCGATATGCAGAATTTGTCAATTTCCATGGCGTCAATTTTCCTACCACGGTTGATTTCAAGCTACCAATATGACATCACCGAACACTGGGTTGGGAAGACATGAGCAGTTAACACATCATTTCAAAAATAGTATTCCCCTATTTTTAGACAATAGACGTAAACACCCTCAAGAGCACAGATAATAGTAAAATGCAGTAAAATAATTAGGAGATGATGATTTTTGAGTTTTTACTGCCTTTATTTTTAATGATGGCTATAATTAACAATCAGCTCACAAAGTATCTGAAAATTAACAGTTGGCTCTCGTGAGCAAACATGAGCCAGCTTCAGTGCACCACTGGCTAGCCTCTACTTTCAGTGTATCTGATTCCCGGTTAGAACGAGGAATTTTCATTTTAAAAAGCACCCCAAGGAGATTTTGGTGCAGGTGGTCCTCAGATCCAACCTTGAGAAATCCTGACTTAGACTATGTACTTTAGAGGTAATTCTACTAAGACCTTCCAGCTAATTATAATCTTTTTAATGAACAATAAGAGGAGTTCCTTTGTTTAAGTAAACACTGGGCAAAATTTTTCAAGTGTGAAAGCATCTAGCATAGGTAATGACATGGGGCTCTCACATTCACTGTGGACTGTAAATTGGAAAAACTGTTTTGTCAGGTAATTTGGTGGAATCCGTTACGGTTTAAACACTCCATGACCCAAAAATCCCATTTCTAGGAATCTCCCCTGCAGCCACAATACATGGTTACCGAAAACATTTCTAACATTAAAGTTCACTGCGGCATTGCTTGTAAGAGCAAAAAA
Organism: Equus asinus; assembly: GCF_041296235.1. Classification (NCBI taxonomy): domain Eukaryota; kingdom Metazoa; phylum Chordata; class Mammalia; order Perissodactyla; family Equidae; genus Equus; species Equus asinus. The sequence continues at coordinate 70,358,160 of NC_091798.1, forward strand.
CTCGGAACTTAAACGTCTTTATTAGGGAACAGGATATATAAATTATAGTATATCCACCCAACAGATTACTAGGCAGCCATTATGAATAATGGAAGAGCTTTAGATGTGCTGCCTTAGAAATATGCCCAGGGTAAATTGTAAAATTAAAAAAAACAGCAGACGCAGATCTGTGGAGAGTGTGATCTGATTTTTGTCCAAAAAACAAAAACGTGCATATATACATATCTGTGGTTTCTGTGTGTATATGGAAATATTGGGAGAAGCACGTGAACAGTTGGCAGATAAAAATGGTAGTTACCTGGAGGTCAGGGTGGAGGGAGAATGGGAAGTGGGATTGAAAAGGGTATTATACATTTTTTTTCTTTTTTAATCTATATACCTTTTCTTTAATGGCTTTATTGAGACATAATTCACATACCATACAATTCACCCCTCTCAAGTGTACAATTCAATGGTTTTTAGTATATTCACAGATATGTGCAACCATCACCGCATACTATAGATTTTTGAAATAGTAAAGTATGATGAGTGATTTATTTTTTTACTTTTCTTTTTAATGTTTTTCTGTATTTTCCAAAAGATGAAAAATAAAGTTTGGGAGAGATTATTTTAATGGGAAACAAATCCAAATGCAAACAACAGCCTCCATATTTGCAATTTCAAAGGAGATTCTTAAACATGTAAAGTAATCCAGGATGTTTGAAAATACATAGGTTTAAATACCCCGATCCACAGTGTCCCTCGCTTTGCAGAGCAGTGAGTAAAAGCAGGCTTGGCATATCTCTCTGGAAAGCGTGCAGGAGGAAGCTCCTCACAGATTTTGAAAAGACACCAGAGGAAGCAACGGCGAGCAATCTTCCGCCCAGTTTCCCACTATCTCCACGATCGGGTATCCGGGAGCCAAGAGCACTCCAATGCTTACACTGAAGTCAGAGTAGTCTGCTTTATACTGGAATGAAATAATTTTAAGTGTAGCTGCCTTGCCACTGATCTATGCTCCATCTTGTTCAAAAATGCATTAGCAAGGGATTTTTCCTGGGCTCACAATTTCAAAGCTTTTCCAATAGCTTCCTGGCAGTAGTCTTGTAAGAGGCAGAGATGCAGCAGGAGTCACAGTGGAATCAGAATCCCTCTGGAGTCCTCTGTTTTCTTTTCTGCCTGCCATTGTTCCATTCCCTCACGCTCGCTCTACTACTCCTTCCGTTGTGGTGAATCAGGAACCCCTGTGTCTGTACGTGTATGAGTGTGGAGAGTGTATGCATCAATGCGCGCCCTAGGTCGGTAACACTCCCTGTCTGGAACTAAGCTATTCAGAAGCCACACCTAAATGGGTCACAGCCAGAATGGAATAACACCAAGAGGGCAAGGAGAAATCAAATCTGAAGGTCACCAAGTCCAGGCACTAGTGTTTCCATGATTTTACTCAAAAAGGGCTTCAATTCAGAGTCTGTTTGTTCTAAATTTACAAACAATTAAAGGAAATGTAGCTACCTAGATTCCACATTTAAAGCATCAATTTAGAACAAGGGAGAAGGATGCTTATAGGAAATCAATCTGGCAACATGAAATGTCTTTCTAAAAACTAGGTGTGGTCTTGCCTGCCTCTCAACCTCCTCTCTCACTGCACAGTCTGCGTACTGGCTCACGTGATTACAATCACTGTTTTAGTTTTACTTTATTTGCCCCCGTTGGATGGTGAGCTATTTGTTCTTACTCATCTTTGCCTCCATGCAGTGCTCTGCTTGAATTAAAATGAACTGGAGTGGTAGCTTGACAACAGAGGAAGCCTTAGAAAAGCAGACAGAAGAAGGCAACAAGCCCAGGAACACGTGAAAACTCTACTCCTAAAATTTTGAGGGAAATCATTGTGCAGTTGTTGATATTCAGGATGATATCTCAAAATTATGAAGAAAAGGGGAAGGGGGATAAGGGGGACAACTAACATTTATTGCCAGACTGCTCTATGTTGGGCACAGCTGTAGGCATTTAACATCCACCATCTATTTTAATGTCCTAAGACATGTAACGTATTTGGGAAAGATTTCTGTCCAAAATGATTTAAAGTTATAGTACTTAAAGAGTTAAAAGCTTAGCTTTCTGGTAGACTTGGCTATTGAAGATGATTAATACTCCAAGGGTTCTAACTAGAGGTTTATGATCTGATTTTACTAATAGAACCCCAGAAATGTAGAGATTAAACTTAGAGCTCGTGTGAGTGGAAAACAGGATCCCCAGGTTTCGTGCATCTCATTTAGAATATAAGTAAATAAACACCCACTACAAGGAACATGAATCTTTTAGCTATAGTCCTAGAACATGCTAAAATGTAGGTGTACTTTGAGGGCTGTGACGGAGGGATGGAAGCACGCTCTGGATGTGTGTATGGTATGCGTGTGTGCTGTGTGTGTATGTGCATGCGTGTGTAATCTGCATCCTCGATAATACCTGCTAGTTTTCCTATATGTACCAAGTGCTTAAGGCCAGTAAGTAGTTTCTAGCTTGGAAATTTTGCCAACTCAAAGACAGTCAGAGCTTATGCACTTGGGAGGGGATCCTCACCTCCATTTTTAGAATATCACTTCCAACTTCAGTTGGTGACTGCATGGGTTTTCCAGTTTGAGAAATGAGCTATTGTTGGAGACTAGTAAGCTAATGCCAGAAATTCTGGAAAGAAGAGGCTAGTTTTCTTAAGATTCTCCTGGGCCAAAACATCCAGAAGAAATGTGGTGAATTTCTGCAACAATCTCAGGAGAGATTTCTCTTTGGAATGAGACTTTATTAAAAAAAAAGGTGGCCAAAAAAACAAAGGACCAGGAGGAATCCCTAGCTCCCACTATTCAAATTTCCTTAAGGGCAGGGTTTTGGTCTTGTAGTTTATCTTTCTGTAACTAAACTATGAATAACAAACTGCTGTGGAGAACAGGAAACAGAGCCTAACTAGGAAACTTCTACTGGCAACGTGACAGACGTGAACACAGTACAAAACTATGTTTAGACACAGAGTCTAAACATAACGAGGAATTACAACGCCCTTGAAAAGTAACCAACATACTCTTTATATTATAGGCAACTATGACAAAAGGTTGCATTTGGGGGAATTTACATCACCCTGAAGCCTTTCATAGGGGCTATAATGATACTAGCGAAACCAGCAAACAGTTCGCCACAGATGATTAAGTAGCTAGGAACTAAAGTTTTTTTCCCTTTTTGCAATTACTGAATACAGCTTTCAGTTGTTCCCCCACTCATTGTTTACTGTGCTGCTTAGGCAATACGCTACCTGACTCCCCCTGGGTTCCCATAGATAACATCTCCCTGGAGCCTGGGTCACCACGGTAATGGGTGTGTGAGCTATTTTTCAGGAATTAGAAGCCCTTGTCCACCTCAGGCCAGTTGAGACCACCAACCCATCAACTGGGTCCTCGCAGATGTCTGATAAGTGATTTTTTGACATCAAGAGGCTAAAAACTCCACCCTCAGATCATGCTAATGCCACCATTTTGTGAACATGTGGCCTTTGAAGAGGCATGAAGTTTGACTACACTTGTGCAGATCAACTACCTCATCGCTCCTCACCTCCAATCATCTATCTCCACACTTCAGACCACCTTGCCCCCTATACCATAAATATCCGAGTCCCCATTTTCGAGGAAGCGGACTTGAGACTCATTCTCTCACTTCCTCATGTGGCTGCCTTGTGATTAAACCCTCTCTCTGCTGCAATCTCACTGTCTCGGCGTTTGGCTTTCTAGGCAGCGGGCAAAAACGAACCTGGTGAGTTACACTAGCTAACACTTGTTGAGTACTTACCAGGTACCTTTACATGAACCATTATGATCCCATTTCATAGATAAGGAGGAAAGCGAGGTTTAGAAACTTGGTGAGGGAAACAGCAAGTGCCACTGCCATGCCATCTGGTCTTAGAGTTTGATCACCCAACCCTTGTACTATGCTATTGCTTACATAGGAGATACTCATTTCTAATTAGATTACATTCTGTTTTCTATGGAATATTAATTTATAAAAAGCGAAGAAGCCTACATTACAAAGAAACCTCATTCTGGCTTCCTGAATCCCAATTCTGGCTCACTCTGGCCACCTAAAGCCCCAATCCTTTCTTCAAAAGGCTAGTAGCTTTTCCGCACACTCAAGCCTGAGGCTGAAGTGAAAATCGGATCAGGTTACTTCTTGGCTGATAAGCACTCTGAGTGCTTTCAGAATTAAGTCCTAACAAGGATCTTTAAGATCTGGTCCCCACCTTTCACCTCTCTTCTCATTTCTTGCCACTTCTCCCTTTGCATTTCACACTCCAGTAACGCCAAATTACCAGGAGTTCCCTGTGGACGTGAGGCTTTTCACTCCCCTGTGTCTATGCACATGCTTTATCTTTGTCTGGAATGTGTCTTCCTCCGGCCCCTGCCTACCTGGGGGCTCCAGATCATCATTTGAATCCTTGCTCTGGTTCCACCTTCTATGAAGCCTTTCCCAGACGATGTCCCTCTCCCCTTCTAGGCAGACCTATATGCTCTGCCTTTCCACAGCCTCATAGCTGGTATGCATTTCTATCACTGCCTGTAAACGCAATGTTTCTGTGCTTGTCTCTCATGCTAGAATATACCAAACTCCCGTGGGCAGGAAGATTAGTATACCCGGCACTAGCACAGGTTTCACACTATGATTGACAGGGCATTGGCTGTTTTTAAATGATGCTTTTACAGCTTCATATTCTGCGCAATTTCCAAAACAAACAAAAACCGAAACCAAACATTTCATGTAACCCCACAGAACTCACTTTAAAATCACATCCAATCTTTTCCTACTGCTAGAGATCCCAGGCCAAGATGTACCCAGCTGGCTCCAGGCTATGTTCTCTCTAGCACTTGACCACATTCCAACAAAGTTTTTAGAAGATGTTTTGCCTTGGCTGTGGGTGCTTTATTAAGGAAAAGTCCTAGGCTTCTCAGCTCTCTAAAGCCTTCCCTGTGTGGAAAGATGCTCATATCCTTAAGCCAAACATTTTCCTGCTTTTCAGTAGAGTGCAGTAATTTCCTTGTAGTGTTAGTCTGCTGTCGAGCTACACTTTATCTACTTAAAAGTATCATTAGTAGTTTTAACATCAAGTTCAAATCTTCACTGACACTAATATGATTATATAGGGGTTTGTGTGTGTAAAAATATATACATATATAATACATATATAACATGCATATTTTCTAATCATTAGAGGATATGATGATATAATTATTTTCCACTTCTAGGTGCATCTGGAGATAAGTGTGTGATCACCATACAGAACCTTTTTACAGTATAAGTCACCCCTCATGGTAAATCAGGCACGTGGAGATTTACATGAACTCTTTTTTGTCAGGAGGCTCTGAGTGGGAATGTAGCACACTGACAGGTCCTGAAGGACTTAACATAGTGCTTCTATGTGTGCAATTTAAAAATTATAAAGATCATGTTATAACATTCTAAAGGAAAAAACCCACACAATCCCGTCTTTCATGCTTATTGACTGTTTCCTTTTTTTCCTCGTTCCTTATAATCCCTGGAAACATACAGCATACACATAGTTTTACGTAATCTGTATAAAATTTTATGATTTGCTATTTTTGTTGTTATATCATTTTTTAACTAGTCTCCTATTAAGGGACATTTGTTAACTTTCCAGTATTTCATATTAATAGTTAATGGTGCATAAATAACTGTGGGTAGGTAGCTCACTTAAAAAAAAACAAACAAACTCTTTCTTTAGGATAAAACCCTAGAGCAAGATTTTAATGTTCTATATAAAATGTCTATAAATACGGTAAAGTTGCTTTCCAAAACATTGCCTTAATTTATAAAGCCCCCCAAACTGTACCAGATTCATCCAAAACCTGGAAGTCCTGGGTTTTATAATTCAATCTCCACTCACCCCAAATTTATTAAATGTAAAATGCTCTCTCATTGTTTTAGTCAGATTTGATATTTTCCCATGCGTTTATTTAAGCCATGTATAGCTTAAGGCACAAGATAATATCTAATGTTACTGAATGAATTACAGGGTAAAATTTTTTGTTTACATTTTTATTACATTACTATAAAGTTTATGAATTACAGCACTAGTAATCTTTTTACCTCATACCTCGCACATATCTTCTTTCAGAAAAATGGTGCTCAAAAAAGTGAAAATTGAAAAATTGCTATATAAAGTTTCTCATCTGTCTCTTATAGTAAACAATAACTACATATTTATATATTAAAATATCAGCACTATTTATTACCCCTAGATTAAACATAAATTAAAAATGAAATTAATTCCTCATCAGTAATAAATTAATTTAAATGAAATTATTACAGTAGTATACTAGAAACCAGTACACATCGCCCATTTTCCCTGGGTATCAACGCAGTATCTGTTAGGAGGTACTACAAAGCTAAGAGGAATTAGGGTGGAAAGTCTAGGCCAGGATTCTATAGAAGGATGGAGAGTGGGGACAGGCTGTGTGTGTGGGTATGACCAGCCACTTTAGTTGTGGTGGTTTGTCTTTTTCCAAAAATTAGACTCTTGTGAATGCTTTGGAAGTCAGCAGTCTTCGAATCTGCCTGTTCCACTGACCCCAACATGGGAAATTCTTAGAGCAGATATTTTTTTCTTTGTTTGTCAAACACAAATATTATTTATTCCTTTGTTGTCAACAGAACCTTATCTCAGCACTACAGACAGTTAACAATTTAAGATTAGTTTCTGTTCCAAAAATGGAAAAATATTTGTATATAACTCAAAACATATTTTTAATATAAAAACAAGTTTTATTTGGAAGTTAGGTTTACGGGCTGGTCCCCAGGAACTTGTTTAACTGATAATATATCTGACTGCAGTACTCATTATAACTCTTCAGTTACATAAAATTATTCTTCCCAACATCTTTTTCAGAGGGAGACTGCATTTACTGTCCCAGTACTGAATGCCAACAATCTATGGAACCTCTCACCACATGGGCGATCTTTGCAAAGCCCCAGAGGATATTTCACTTCCAGGGATGGACATGTACTTCTAGACTTAGTTGCCAGATAGAAAGTTAATGTGTCTGGAGAGGGAAATGTATCAGGTTAGTTAGTAGAATATAATGTTAAATTAGAGAACTTGGGGGAATATGTATAAGTCAGCAAAACAGAGTGAAAAAGCTGACAAACCAAGGAGAAGACTGCCTATTAATATTTACACTCCCGTGAACACAAGTGTGAACCTGGAATGCAGCTGGAGTTTGACTAAATGCAGCAGAAGGAATAATAAGCACCAGTCTCGGTTGCCTTGGGAACAGGGCCCCTTCCTCATGTTAATGCTTCTATAATAAGAAAAGGAGCATCTAAATGAACTGCGTAGCAATCACGGATAGAGCAACAGGTTCTAGGGGGGTGTTCAGCAGTGTCTAAGGAGTAGGTGGGGTCTGTGCATTAGTGCAGTGGCGAATGGACAGTTCATGAAATGGAAAATTTAGTTTACAGATAAAGCACTGACATGAGCCTGAGTGAGAACCTCCCTGGTATTGTAAAACTTGTTGACTCTCCCAATGGCTGTCTTATAGTAATGTAAATAAATTACCAGTCCTTATTCTTTCTGACAACGCTGCTTGGAAGGAAGGGGCAGGCATATAAGACAATATATTGGAAAACAAAAGAACTCTAATGTCAGCATAAGAGAAAGTACAGTAGGATATGTAAGAGAATATAACTTTCAAGATAAAAGTCATCTCTTCAATCATCCCCAAATTAAGCGAATCAAAAGCAGTTGTTTCCTAGTGGATAGAGAGTGTGGTCAATTCTTCATTTTATTATCTGTATAATAGTGCATATATTTTAAGCAATATAGTATTAAAAGTTGTGCTTAGTTCTAACATTTCAAAACTTACCTCTAAAAGCACTAATATCCCCATAGTGTACTTGTAGTACGAAGTATTTACTTCCAGTCTCTCCTCCAACTCTGAATCCAACACCTAAAGATTTACAAAAGAAAATAAATTAATAGTTTAGAAATGGAAGTCCAAAATGGAGCTAATCTCAGGTTGCTGATCTATGAAATCCAAAGGGAAATAAAATAGCATATAACATATGAAATTATATGAAAATAAAAATAAACTAGGCATTCACTGAAAATTTCTAATATAATCTATCACTCCTTCTCAAAGTTCTCATAGAATTGTCTATATAGTTCCTACTTCAGAACCAGAGTAATCACTTACGCTTTAAGATAAAGGACAATTCACTGATTTTGAAAGAAACAGAACAAAATAAAACAAAACAAAATTCTGTCCTTGTAGGTTATATACAGACATACATAAGCCCATTCTTTAATTTTATTATTTTTATTTTCCTATTGAATATATGAAATAGACCTCTTAGGAGCTTCTCAGAGCAATTACTTTTCTTCCTGCATGATAACAGGTACCTGCAAAAATGTCATTGATGAAGCCACTTACCAACTGGATTACAAAGTCCAGTGTGTCAATAAATTTTTGGTATCTGAAGGATTCCTAATAGTCTTACTACTAATAGAATTTGCTAGCAAGCTAAAAAAAATCTATAGAGAAAATATCCATAGGCAGAAAAAAAATTTTTTTCTATCTGTTCCACTAATGGATCTTAAAAATGTCAACAAATCCATGACAGACCCTCCCCCGCCATTAGTTTCCAAATGTGTTTGGCAGTGGCTGCCTGGTAAAGTAAAGAGAGGATTCTGAGGTTCATTTGAAGCAAAGCAAAACAGACATCAATCAGAGAGCTGGCATGAGCTAGGGAGGCCAGAGAGGAACATGTGCATCACAAGACACCATCCCTGAACCACGGCAGACCTATTCTGAAAGAGAACTGCCCATTCCCTTTGATATTAAGACACATCAGGGAACAAAAGAGAGTCTGGCAATTTACTCACACACTGGAAGCTATGAACAGTTTAGAGGTGAAGTCAGATAGCCAGCTGAGGTTTGGCATCTTATTAAATACCCAGGTTCCAGGACTATAAAAAAAAAAAAATCTGTTTGCTGAAACAGCAATTTATTTAATTCCTAGCTCTCTTGGCTCAGGAAATGCTCCTGCTGTCAAGAACCAATGTGCCTTAGGCCAAAGGTGGCTTGAGGTATACTTGGCTGTTTTCTACCTAAACTGTTGTGTGGGCAAATTACTTACCAAAGAGGGACAGAGAAAGAGTAACTACCCAAATGAAAGCTTTCACCACAAAGCTGGTGATACAGGTATTATTTAGTGTGAAACTGCAAAATGGAACTTTGTCAAAAACTGTTGGAAAGAACATCTAAGAAAAAGTACTTCAGAATCAGAAATTATGTAGTTTAATATAAGACTATCCAAGAGGCTTCAGACGTACCTTTGGGGAGTCTGGTAGGGGGAGCATTTCTTGCCCAGGCATAGAGAATATTGGCTTTGTCTGTACAGACCCCTTCATCACAAAACCTGAAGAAAAAAAGAAAGCAGCTATAAATGAAGATTCAAGTAGTAAAATTCATAAATCACTCACGATGAGGGGAAGGGACGGGGAAGGTATTTGAAAGCAAAGTAAGGAAAAGTACGTCAATATATCATCATTATAGTCATATCAGCTCTAAGATCCTAATGAAGACTAAAGCAAAGAAGAATTTTACATGTGAACAAGGCACACATAAAGGCAGACTTTTTGTTTGTTGCCTGAGGTGAAACAATCCTGTGAGGGAGATGTACAATTTATAATTTGATATGTGAAATATACTCTACGTAATCAGGTAGAAAAGTAAGCATTACATAGAGAGTGCAGATAAACCAAAGCTAACACAGTGGAAATCTGGAAGCGGACTAAAAGAAACGTCATACACGTTTCCCTGTGGGGAATCAGTGTTATCAATAAAACTTTGGCCACAGCAACAAAGAGTACACAGTGCCCACGTTCAGTAGGGAAAACAATAGAAGCATAGCCCACTTACAGGGTTCTTGGCGTTATGACTACTGGTTGATGACTATTGGTTGTGCCATTTGTAAGTTGTTTTATTTTGTGCAAATCTTAACCTTACTGAGCCTCAGTTTTCTCCTTTGTAAAGCAAGGCTAGTTATATTTACCTTATATACTTACCTTATATTTATATTCTAAAAATCAAATGAGATAGAAGTGAAAGCACTTTACAAACCTCAAAGCACTATATCAGGGTAATGCATTATTTAACAAAATATTCACTTTATCTAAAGATTCACTGTTTAGAGGCAATGTTGTAGGATGAAAGGAGCTCAGGCAGGAAGACATATCTGGAGTGGAATCCCAGAAACTGCCCTTAACAGCTGCGTATCTTGGGCATGCTATGCGTCTTCAGAGGCTCTTCCTGTGTGGAAGCCTCTCTGATGGGGCTGCGGTAACATGTGTGAGACACCCAGGATGGTAACTAGCACACTGGTATCTACACTGAAAGATCCAGTTTCATGAATGGTAAACTGTCTGACTCCAAACTACACCTTTTTTCACAATGCACTATATCTCTTAGTTTGTTCTGTTATAGAATTGGATTTGTTGAAAACACTATTAGGTGACATTTTTAAATTGCATTTATATATTTGTGTTTGGGGAAACTGGCACCAAGCAAGGTCAGAGTCAGGAGTTTAGGCAGATCTGAAATGTCTGAGGACTTTCAAGGACAAGAACAAATACAGCTTCTTGGCTAGGAGGTTGGCTCACATAGGAGAAAATGTGCACTGTCCATGGCCTGGAAGGGAAGTGAGGGTAGACCATGCTGGCTTCCCAAACAGGTTAAAAACTGAGGCTAGAAACCCGGAGAACAGCCAGGCCTCAGGTAAGAAAACTACCGGTAAGAGGTACCTTCATACTCAGAGACAGGGACTTCTAAGATGTTTCCTGCTTATAGCGAGAATGGTCTGAGAGGATAGGCAGTAAGTGCAGACAACTGTTATCCGTCTGAATACAGGGGTGAGGGACTGGGAACCAGGAGGTCCCTAAGGTTATGATACTGGCTCAACACAAGGTTGACCTAAGGGAAGCCATACTGTAGAAAAGAAACCATATTGTAACTTTGAATGACCTCTGATTAACTAACCCAGACACGCTCTGTAGATTTCATGGCTCCTCCCAGCTGCTCTAAGTTGATAACTTTGTTCTTCTGAGTTCCTTAGGAATGTGATAAACCCCGGGCAGAGAGTCTATGTTGATAGCCATCATCAAGGACAACTGAAAGATCAGGGTATAAGGGCGTTCCTCTGGTCTCTGATGCATATCCCATAAAAAAAAACCAAAAGACTATCAGGAACTAAGAACAGAGTCTGCCCCTACCTGGAGATCAGATGGAGGCCCCACTGGTATTAGGTCTGTTTTTCAGGGACTGTTAAAATTTTGGTTGTCTATACTTCTTATCCTTCTAGTCAGATTGATTATAAAATGTGACTTTAGATGTTGTTCTGAAACTGTTGAGCAAGCTATAAAATTCTAATAATGCAAAATATCAACCTGAAGCCAGGAACAATAGAATATTTCCAAATGAGTGCTAAACAGTTTTATTCCTCTAACCCAGATCTACACCCCAATTCAGCAGGAGGTAGTTAGATACAGTCATCACCCCAAATTCCTCAAGTATGAGGAATGACCAAGGAACAGGAGGGATTGAAACTGGAAAAAAGTTAGCCATTGATAATTAAGTAGCTAGGAACCAAAGTTTTTTTTCCCTTTTTGTAATTACTGATTATAGCTTTTAGTTGTTCCCCCACTCATTGTTTACTGTGCTGTTTAGGCAACAAGCTATCTGACTCCCACTAGGTTCCTATAGATAACATCTCCCTGGAGCCTGGATCACCATGGTAATGGGTGTGTGAGCTATTTTTCAGGAATTAGAACCCCTTGTCCACTTTAGGCCAGTTGAGACCACCAATCCATCAACTGGGTCCATGTAGATGTCCAATAAGTGACCTTTTGAAGTCAAGAGGCTAAAAACTCCACCCTCAGATCATGCTCATGCAGCCATTTTGTGAACATGTGTCTTATGAAGAGGCATGGAGTGTGACTACGCTTGTGCAGATCATCAATTACCTCATCGCTCCTCACTTCTAATCATCTATCTCCACATTTCAGACCACCTTGCCCCTTACCCCATAAAAATCCCTGAGTCCCCATTTTCAAGGAAGCAGATTTGAGACTCATTCTCTCACTTCCTCACATGGCTGCCTTGTGATTAAAACCCTCTCTCTGCTGTAATCTTGTCGTCTCAGTGTTGGGTTTTCCAGGCTGCAGTCAAAAAATGAACCCGGTGCAGTAACAGTTATGGTCAGTAAATGCTCTTGCTTCTACAAATCAGGCTGCAGAAAGAGACTGGGTAATGTGCAATGTAAAACACATCAACCAGTGGTTTCTTACTGTTCACTGTCAAGAACAATATACTTAGGATGAAGGATCATTACCATGTAAGATTTGTGTCTGTGACATCCTCGTGCCAAGTGTGCTAAAAGGCTTAGGGTATTGGACAGTGCCCAAAAGCAAAATTTTCCTCTTTCGCCTCACGCTATAATAGTTTAAGAAATGAGATTGTCAGATGTGATGAACTTTGTATCTCACTGCTGTGAGCTACTAAAATTTAAAGATCTGGGTGGCAATTTTCATAGCTTTCAACAAAGATCATAAATATACAAGCGCCTAACATCAATGTGATGACAGTCTTAGGTTAAACAAGATAATTGTTTCCTCTGATAGGGAAGTCAATTCAGTCTATGACTAGAAAGAATCAGAATGAAATATAACAGAGAAAACTGGTTTAGCAAATTTTTGTAAGCTACATATTTGATTATGTCATTTGCTGGCTCAAAATTTTTCAAATGCATCCCAAAAATAACATCAAGATAAAGTCCAAACATTGTAGCATAACACATAAGGCCTTTCATGATCTTGGGCCTTGTTATAGCTCCAGAAAAAGCCCCTTTTTCATCATGCCAAGCTGCTACCAGTTTCTAATCCCTCGCTTTTCCACTGTTCCCTCTGCTGCAAAACTCCTTCCCCAGCTGTCTGAAGCTCCTTCCCCAAACTTGCACTCACCTTCTCCTTCAAGGTTCACTTCCAGTCTGCCTCCTCAGGACGCTTTCTCTGAGCCCCACCCCATCCAACTTCCACTCTTTAACCACAGAACTCGTCCTAAGCATCAGCTGACTTATCTCCTCTCCAACCAGACTATGTGCACTTTGAGGTTTGGGGTCTTATCTTTCATCCTGTACTCCCAGCACCGGCAGCCCTGCCTGGCATTTAGTAAATATTCAAGACGTGTTCGGAGAAGTTAACTTGTAAGTAAGTTTTTAACTTTTCATATATAAACACTTAAAGAATTGAATTGGCCTGAATTTTACTTTACCAAGTATAACAACATTTTTCAAAATTTTAGTTAAAAAGTTTTAGGGGCCAGCCCTGATGGCCTAATGGTTAAAGTTTGGCATGCTCTGCTTTGGTGCCCTGGGTTTGGTTCCCGGGCACGTAACCACACTACTCGTCTGTCAGTAGCCATGCTGTGGCAACATCTCACAAAGCAGAACCAGAATAACTTACAACTAGAATATACCACTATGTACTGGGGCATGGGGAGGGGGAAAAAAAAGGGAAGAAGATTGGCAACATAAGTTAGCTCAGGGTGAATCTTTGCGAGCCAAAAAAAAAAATGTTTTAACTAAAACACTAAATAAAAATAAATTTGAATTATTATTTGCCTGGTATTTTGTACAAATCAGCTTACCTTCACTCTCATAAGAACACTGCAAGCAGGTTATACATTACAGCTGAATAAGCTCAGAGAGTTTAAGTAACTTCCAAAAGTCACACAGCTAAGCCATGATTCAAAGCTCTGGCTGTCACATTCCCTTATATCTCTATTCACGATGCTGATTTATGGGCAGAGAAGGATTTTATATGAGATAAGCTTTGATGGCTACTATCACATCTGAACTAAGTTGAAAGTTGTATATGCAATGGTGAAATCAAATTCTAGATAAAATAAGTTCTTTTGACTTATTAGCAAAGAGTCAATGATTTTAAATGTTATTCTCTCATCAGGTCTGGTAAAAAACAAAAAAAAGAGCTTCAAAAGCAAACTTTGGTTTGATTTTTAAAATCGTGTTTTATAATTTTTTAAAAAATATATTAAACTCAAGACTGAGTAAACAATGATTGACTGGAGGGCCCTGGGATATTTGAAACTAATCCTAAAACTTAATGAGTGAGAGGACTAAATGAAGAAGAGAAACAAGAGGCCAAGAAAAATGAGTCCTAGACTGGAGGATACAATGGAGTGGCAAAGAATTTTTGGATAAAACCCCTGCACTTTTTCATTTTCAGATTTCCATTTCCCTCTTTAAATGAAAATAGAATCATATTTTCTCCACATAAAATGACCAACAAGGTGGTATTGCATACTTTGGCTTTCCAAAAAGAATCCTACAAAAATAGAGAGGATTTTTCCTATTCTTATTAATAACAAGAGTCTTAAGGCTAGGAAGCAAAGTAACCTTTGATCAATGGCTGTTGTAATTTCAGGCTTCATCAACCAGGTTTCTTATTCTTATAATTCTAGCAGCTTCTCCTAAACACTCCTCCAGATTAAGCCAATTAATTGTGAAAAGATTCACAGAGCTCCCTCGTGGTATCTTAGTATTCATAGTAAAAATGATGAGAATTAACATTTAAAAATAAAACTCTTTTAGATTCTTGGACCTTTGCTATAGAACCTTTCCACCTCTAATCCATGGGGAAACCATTCAGATGGCATGAATATTTTCAGACTATGCCAGCCACTGAAAAGTGCTAGCCTGTCAGTTTGAATTATCCAAATAAAGCATGACTGACCGTTAAAGTACTCTCTGGTTGTATCTGTTAAAGGCTACTTAGAATCCAAGGTTACTCAGGCAAGATAAGAACTGACAAGTCATTTCTGCTTTTGGCAAAAAAAAAAAAAAAAGTTTTTTTTTAATGAAATTGTCATGCCCTCAAGTTAAGTCTGTAGGGTCTTAAATTTCAATTTTAATGCGTTAACTATCTAACAGACCCACAGGAAAATTAATCCAAAGTTAGAAAGTTTCTTTAAGAAACACAACAGAAAATCAATGGTAGACATGGAATATCCTTAACTTTCAATTGTATGAGCCCGTATGAGTCAGGTATGCAAATTTCATTAACTGCTCTATAAACCCACAGAACATGTTTTCCAATTCAGACAAATCTGATGTGAATTTCAAAGCAATGGTATGCATTAACATAGTAATTAGAAGGATACTTAATGGGAAAGCTAAATAAGAGTGGTGATTAAAAGGCACCAGCCTGATAAACAGCACTACAATATCCTCTCCCTCCCACCCCACCAACCACACCATGAGATTAGAGAGGCCATAAAGTTCCCAAGGGCAGAGGGTGTGTCTGTTTTGTCCACACCAAATTCTCAGTGCCAAACAAAATGATTGGCACATAGTGGATGGTTAATAAATATTCTATTAATAAATAAATAAGGATGATAGCTACCATTTATTAAGTACTACTATGTGCCAGGCACTGCACCAACCACATTACTTACTTCTCTTCACTTACTTTTCGTGATGACCCAATCACGAGGTATTACTAGCTCATTTTACAGATGAGGAAACAGACCAATATAGGTTAAATAATTTAACCAATGGTTATCACAACAATCACAAGTCGTAGAGCTGAGATTTGAACCCAGGATGCTCTGATATCAAAGTTCTGGCTCTAGATTAAATGTTACAGCACTGCCCAATAATACTGTTACTCTGTTTAACGTAAATACTAGACTTGTGAGGACAGAATAATGTTCAAAATTATGTAATGTTTGTTTCTGTTAAATTGTCAAACAGTTACAACCATGCCATTCTGTTTCATAAAAGTGACTCTACCAAGAATTTGTCAGTTGCTAAGGGAACGCCTATCAATATTTCTAATCCAGCCACCTAAAAATCAGCCAAGGAATATGATAATTGGAGACTAGAAGTTAGAACAAGATGCTAACTGTATTTTAACGAAGATCCTTTATACTATCCTGATATGCAGTATAAGAATCTATAACAGTATTAAAGTAGAAAAAGGAAATGGATACAATTAATTTTAGCCCAGCAGAAATTTATGTCTCAACTTTGCTATACACTCAAAGACACATTTTATTGTGCTTAAAACAAGAGACAGCACAGATTTTGGAGACTGTGTTATTTCTATTTATACACACAAGAATGTTGAGTATGTTTAACTTTGAAAGTTTCATTATGGCAGAAGAAACAAAGAGGGGACTTCAGAAGACACACTGTGAACCTTGCTGTATAGTGTATAGATGACAGGTAGCTAGGATATGGAGAGGGTGCATAAAGACAGCATATGCAATACCATTCTCAACCAAAGAATCATTATCACCATAAGAGAGGCAACAAAGCTGTGGTGTTATCTGGAAAACAACATCACCTAAAACAACAGTCATTGAAATGAGCAACCAAGCAGGATGTCACATACAGGCTTCTATACATATATATATTTATATATGTTAGCTACTTTTCTCTTTCCCCTCATCAGCATCTGTAACCCTGTGGAGATAGTGGCATTTAAGAAGACACAGCAGGTGGTTAATAAATAGAAGCAGTTGAAAAGGATTTAAGCTAAAGCTTCATAGGATGGGAAAGCACTACGGCTTTAGCTGGAGAATGATTCCAAGTTACAACAGCTGGAAATAGCCTCATTTAACCAGCTGGGAGCCTTCTTTTCAAAAAGGATCCAACAACCTGTAGAGGCCATCTTTGATTTGTAAAGAGTAGTTAGTTATAAGCGCCATTAGAAGTAGTTTTCAAAGCCAATATTAATTACTAAGACTAAACATAATAATTTTAGCTCTACGTAGAAGATCACGTGCAAGGCAGGATACATACGAAGCCCATTTACTTTAATCACTCGATATTGTGAACACAGTCTTGGTTTGCCTTAAGCCCTAAGTCCTGTACTCAGCAGAATAGAAAGTGGACAAGTCTATACAATCTCACGCTACAAAAAGAGAGCTCTCCAGAATTCCCTCAAATGCCCAATTCGTATGAACAAAATATCACGATTTTCAAAGCCTGAAACTCTGCATAGCTAACCACTCATTTTTTTTTTAAAAAAAGATTGTTAGAGTAAAAATAGAATAAAGGTAATCATAGAACAGATAAATGCAATGTTTCAATTTCCAAGATCTCCTAAAATTTACCATCTTTTAGTGGAGAGGAGTAACAGGTTTTTTATATCTAAAATACCCAGTTTTCAGCACTTCATTTCCTTACTGACCCCCAAAAGCCCCCAAAAGCATCTGCTCACTTATGGCTCATATTCAGCCAACAAAGCTGGGGGACTCAGAATTGCTACACTTTGCATTAAGTGTGCAAGCACAGAGGCCAACAAATCATGCTATTGCTATGCTCGCTCCAATCTTGGTGTTATTACTCTCTGTTGGTCCCCAGATGCGGTTGTCTCCTCCTTTAAAAGCCTGGGAAAGAAGGTATGAGGGTGACATCTGACAGGTACTAATGCCTTCTTGAGATGGCCCAGCAGAGCCCGTGCTTTTCCATCAGCTGGTCCTTATTTGCATCCTCAAGAGGTATGTTAATTTGGAATTGAGCACCAGGCCCACTCTAACTATAAAGGGACCACCCCACAGTATATTAAAAGGCTCACATCAATGTATGCAATTTAAATGCACACGCATATAATTAACTAGACACATTACCAGTGTGAGCTGCTAATCTGGAATGAGACACAAAAGACTGGAATATGTGGAGAGGAAAAAAACTTTAAAATTAAAATGGCTGCATAATGAAAACTGCTTCATGCTGCGTCTACTATTTTCATGTAAACGTAATATAACTGTAAATATATTTTAATGAACAGTAGAAAGAGGCAATTACAAAGAGCAAAGGAGGGCAGCACAACCCTGAAACATCATCAGAATAGCTCTTTGCCTTCATATGAAAAGTGCTGCCTGAAGACAGGGGATGAATTATAACTTCATAATTTCAGGGGAAAAACGTTTACTTTATTAGAGACACATCTCCATTTGCCAACCTGCTGGCAGTGAAAATAGAACATTCAAGTGAAAACAGGAGGAAATCCTCGCCACCAGAAAAGAGAGGAAATCCGAGCTTGATGTTTTGATGTTAAAATATCCTATTAGCTTTTCCTTCTTTCGCTAAAACAGCTTTGTATTCCCAAAAAGATTTCCCTAGAGTGAATGAGTTCTTGATATTCTTAAGCATCAAAAACCATTATGGGTATCAAAACCAAAAATAGATGTGAAAGCTTGAGAATCTTCATTTAAGTACTGTCTATATCTTGGAGCAACTGAAGAAAAGATATTCAACCGTAAAATGAGTGTGATAAATTCCATGGCTCAAACATTTTAGAAAAATAATGCAAGGCTTTTGACACTGACAGATTTTTGTTATTAGTAGTATAACTCAGGTGGGAGGATAAGAGGCTAGCAGTTGGAAAACATCCGCTGACTGTCTCCAGGGCTGAGCCTGTGTGGCTCTGTGGGTAGGGAGCAGAGGATGTTTTTGTGAAGCAACTGAAAAGTTCAGCACATGAAATATCCTGTGAGCTCTAATTCTTTAAAGACTCATGGATTTGCCAATATTGAGAGAGAAAAAGTCTACATCGTCTTTAAAAGGAGAATAAGGCTGGACTGTGAAAGTCAGAGTCACCAGAAAAGTTTTACTTAATGCGTATCTCCCAGTTTGCAAATTGAACAGATCCTACATATATATATATATAAAAGATCCTACTTTTAAATGTTAAATGGACACTTTGGTCTTGGCTAAAAGAAGATGAATAATAGTATCAATTATCATCCTTGTTTATTGTTATAAAGTTAATTATAACAAACCTATAAAGTGGGAATATGGGTTGCAAGGCAGATTTTAAAAACCCATTTAACATAACATGGGTATAATGTCACTAAGAATTCTAATTATTCAGTGATGCAACTGAATGGCAAAATGCTGCTTGAGTTGATTCAACCAGTACACATCTCCAACTCCTTATAATGATGCCTTTCCAATCTGACTCAGCATTTGCACGCAATTTATATTCACAGAATTATGGAATTTCAGAGTATAGAGGAGTTCTATAAATGATCAAGTGATAGTCTCTTCATAAAATGAAGAAACTGAGGCCAGTCCACCTGGGATAAGTAATTTACTGAGGGAATGCAACCAGTTACTTCACTAGTCTTTCACTCTACTATCTATACTGCTTTTTTGAGTAATAATTTTAGCAAAATAATATGCATAGCAATTACTTTACTCAAAATTGCTGTTTTCACTTTCACTTACATTTTTTTTTTTTTTTTTTTTAGGATGATTAGCCCTGAGCTAACATCTGCCACCAATCCTCCTGTTTTTGCTGAGGAAGGTTGGCCCTGAGCTAACATTGGTGCCCATCTTCCTCCACTTTATATGTGGGACGCCTGCCACTGCATGGCTTGCCATGCAGCGCCATGTCTGCACCCGGGATCCGAACCAGCAAACCCCGGGGCCGCCAAAACATAATGTGCGCACTTAACCGCCGCACCACCGGGCCGGCCCCCACTTACATTTTTCTTTGACTTCTCTCTCTCCCCAACTTGGAAGTCTTTTGGAAAATATATTTTATAGACTTAATTTCAAAATAGTATATTTAAGAATGTTAATATTTTAAAAGGCCCAAAAAGATGTTTGCTCTGATATTCTCTTAACATGAGAACAGTAAACTAGGCTTAGTTTGTTTTATATCTTTTTTCTTCACAATTAGAACCATAATAACATTTAAGTGATGTTCTATTTTTTCACTCATTCTCTTTAACCAACGTGAAGCTAAAGCAGGTTTTAAAAGTTTACATCCCTTCTAGCTGTTTTCACTAATTCTAACCCAAAGGTAAATACTGCTAATTTCAGAAGAAATATTTTTTAAACATAAAAACCAAAGGATGTGATTTGCTGAATAATATTCAGAAAAGCTGTCACAGAATAATCTTTTAATCTCAGAATTTTATTTGCAAAAATTTACTGAAGAGCAAAAACTGGAATGTTGATATCAGAGTACTAACTGTGCTTTGCTGACTCCATTTTTATATAAACTCAGTCCTGTGCGTTCCTATGTGATATGCCCCTTTATTAAATAACTTAAGCCTATTAACAAATGCTTTGATGGTACTTGCTCCATGGAGATTTCCACTAATTGCCCTGTGCTTTTAACAGTTCCAAATACATATTACAATTGTTTATTATAAAAATGACTAGAGAGCAGTTGCTGCGTGCCTTGCATTAGCCTAATGGATATTAGGATGCACAGAGAAAGGTCTATCAGTCTACGTGATTATGCAGGAACAGGACCACAAAACAGATCCCTTCCTGACGCAAAGCAGGACATACTAGTCAATTTGGACTGTTCAATACGTCTGTGTATAGGTGCAAAACGTGAGGCTTAAAATGCCCAGTTCTTTTCAAAGTTCACTGATCTTCATGAACACCAAAGAACAAAATAAAAAAGAAGATCTCAAGCCATAATTATGCTGCAAGCTTCTGGGGATAGAAAACATAGCTATTTATCTTACAACCTCCTATAGCATCTGCTGCAGTTCTGGCATATAACAGGATTTTAAATAGATATTTATTGACTGTTCATGACATGATATTAAGACTCACCACAGTGATTAAAATAAATTCTAAAACTGCAACAGATACTTGAATAAATTGGAGGCATTGTAGTGAAATGGAAATAACTTTGGATTTGGAACCAGATAACCTAGGGTTCAATCCTGGTCTGACACTAACCAGCTGTGTTACCATGAGCAAGTAACCAAATCTCTGAGTTGCAGGCTCCTTGTCTGTAAAGTGGGGATAATAATTCCTGTTTTGCAGATACAATAGGATAAAACAAAATGTGTATACAGATCACCTGGCAGTGTCTGGACAAAGGAGTGTTCAATGAACACAGCCATGGTGCTCTTTGGGTTGAATTACGAACTTAAAAAAAATAAACATCAGCCTATCTATTAGCTAAATTTTCAGTCTTTCTTTACAAGCCATCTACACCTTGAAACACTATCTCTGACAACAGACATTATTTATTAAGTCAGTGACCAAAGACTGATGGATGTACTCCATAGCAGATGAAATAACTGTGATAATCAAACCATGATAACCACATCACGCTCGTTTCTAAAAAAGAAATATTCTGTCTATTTATTAATCAGTTGTGAAATATTCGCACAGATGCACTTGTACTTAAAAAAACCACACACACCTTTTCTACATGCCTTTGTATTATCAATGCATTATACCTTACCAGTAACTTCCAGTGGACGAGGGCATATTGCAACCAAAAAGTAACATATGATGGACAGTATCCATGCTGGCACGAGGTTTGAAGTCAACTGTTAGGAGAAAATGATACATGCATGTGAATACAGGTTACACTTCTGTGCACAAATGTCACGAGAGAACACATCATTCAACAGTTTGAATAGCTGTATAACAAAGATGCTTTGATGCTCTTATGTAGAATGCCCTGGTTGTAAAAGTTATCTTATTCCTTAAGATGAGTATGATTTGATAATTGAATAGTAAACTACTATGTAAAAGAGAAAATAATAATTAATAGGCCGAATATTACACATACACACACATTATTTAATGGGAGATGCCTCTTAAAGTGATGAGAGCATTATTATGTGTGTATAAAATGAAAGCTCCAGGCTCTATCTGCAAGATATATTTCCTTCCAGATTTCAGTAGAGTGCTGAGTATCATAAAACACCGCACAACATTGCACTGAAACAGAAGCCACAGTGACTGGTCAAAATGCGAACAAAGGATTCATAACACAAATTATTACCACCTTAAAATAACAGGAGTCACTGACATGTGATATGGAGAAAACAATTTACCAGAAAAGTGGAAAACGTATCTTTACAAAAACACAGAAGAGGGAAAATTACAGTTCTGGATGAGCATTGTGCACTTGTTAAAGGCACAGTGAAACTTACACAATGTCATTTCTGTTTTTCTCCTAATAATAGAGGTTGAAAGACGTTAAAATAAACAAAAGTCAGTTTGGAGGTAAAAAAAAAATTAAAGATAAGTGATACTATTATCTATGGTCAGTATTGAGTATGGCTCCTTTTCTGGCTTGGGTTTGGCTCATCCTCTTTTCTTCAGCATTCAAAGTGTTGTCCTACCAGGGCTGTTTAGAAGTCACCTTTCCACATAAAAATGCTAAATACCCTCAAATGATCTTAAGTCTCAGGTGCGTGCAAAATTGCATCTTTTAGCTCTTTTTGTCTGCCTGATAAAATTAACAAAACATCATTTATTGCTAAAATAAGCATCTGAGATATGAGTATTTATAAAATAAAAAGATGTCCTACATCAAATGATAGCACCATGACTTGCAAAGTGTGGTTGATCAGAAAACATGGGGCACCTACTATGAGCCATCTTGACTCACGACTTTCAGGGGAAATAAAAACCTTCCATTTACTGCACTGAAAATAAGAATTTAAAGCCTAAAAATCACATCTTGAGATTTTCATATACCATTTAAAAAACTAACAAAGAAAGGATGGCTGAAAAATGGACTTGATATAACTTGAAGCATTGTTTTTTATTACCAAGGATTACAGTAATCCTAGAAGATCGAAGAAGATACTTTGGAAGGAAAGAATCAATTGGGAGTTGCAACAGTTCACAAATCATAGAAAATCATATTGTTACCAAGCCTAAGTTTGTTAGCAAGAGAAACAGAAGGAAGAAGAGGGATTCTGTCTCCATAGACTCATTTTCCTCCAGCTGAGCACAGGATTTCCTTCCTCCCTTCCAGAATCCTCTCAGGGGATCATTCCTGGCAGAAGGAAAATTGAAAAAACCCTGAGGTGTGAGTACCTGGCCTTCATTTGTCTTTTATTTACTTTAAATTTATTTGGTATGTGATACAATTTGTTAGCTTATATTCATTTTTATTAAACGGCTTACATCACTCTGTGGACATCTACAACTTTGGTCTGACTGAATCCACCTCCCACTCTGTTTTTTTTTTTTTTAATATCACTCTGCCAGTCCATGAGGAGTTTATCACACAAGAGGCTGACTCCTCTGCTTTTTCAGAACCTACGTGGATGATCACATGGTTCCATCTCCCTTAGATTTCTTTTATTATGGGTGGATTATATAACAGATTTCCTAAGATTCAATCATTCTGGGAACTTTGGTAATAAACCAACATGGCCAAGTGCATTTTACCAAGAATTAAACTGTTGGATGCAGAACAATCTGAGTTTGAGGTGTCACCTAAAAATCCAGATGGACTATCCAGCAGAAGATTGGAATTATGTGACTCTTGTTGAAAAAAGAATTACATGTTTGAAAATCACTCAAAAATTGAACTCTGAAGCCATGAGGGTGGACAAAAGCACGAGAAGCGAAATTAAGAACCATAGAGAAGGCTCAGGACGGAGTTTTAGGGAAAATCCTGAGCTGTCAGGATCTGTGCAGGAGACTCCAACAGTGTCTTTTGTATATTAATGCAGTGTGTGTACCGCTGTGAAAAAAGGCAAAAAATTTTTTGGAACAAGAGTGGGCTGTCATTAAATTTATAAAATAAAATATTAATGAGCAAAAGATTCAAGTAAGGACAGGGAGGAAACCTGTGGGGAGAGGAAGAGAGCACGAAGACAATAACATACAATCTCCATGGTTTTTCTTTAGGAAAGAAAGCCAAATATTTTGCCTGAGCCCCTGCTTATGCAAGAGGATCTTCTCATTGTCCTTTGTAAAGGGCAAAAAATTATTCCAAGTATAACTTCTCTAGCCATTTTTTGAATTTTTTCTCATTCTGACATACTATTTTAAGAACTCTTATTTGCTCCACATTGAACTTTCACTAGATATGTAATTTAGTTTCTATAATGACAAACAAATCAATATCTTTAAGTGATGGTAAAAGGACATTCCTCAGAGTTCTCTCTCATAAAAACTTACTCTCACTGACTCACACATTCTTCTAGAAACTCAAGGTCTAATTTAAACGTTAAGTAAATTATTGGTACAGGGTGAAAACAAGCAACTAATCATCTTTTTCATATCGTAAAAAGAGTATATAGAAGTTTATATAATTATAGCTCAAAGTGAAATTCACTGCAGGTTGAAATGAAAAGCCCCTCCAACAAAAGGAATATCATATCAAAATGTAAATCTAAAACAAACAGTGGACGCTACAAAATAAAGCAGGATTTGGACAATTTCATTGAAGGGCTTGCCGTCAGTGATGGGGAGGGGTCAACTGGGAAAAGATTAGGTCGACAGGTTCATTTCCTGGGTTTGCTCCATTCCTGCTTATTATGCCCGGCTTTTGCAAAACAAGACCCCACCCCTAGTGAATAAGAATAAGGTCTGTTGAGCACAAGATACATACATGACTATGCTGGAGATTTCAACACTACACAAAACAGAATGTGGAAAAATACTTAAAATCACTTCTTAGAAAAATTCCCCCTTCTTTCTTTTTCTCCCATCATACACCAAAGAAATAAAATCCAAGGGGAAGAGAGCCAGAGGATAATAATGAAAACACTATATTTAAGGGCCAATTCTGACAGGCAGAATAAACAAAGTCAGCCTTAGGATGGCGACAAACAGGCAAAAACACAGCCTTGTGGGAATACTATATCTGATAAGATTAAAAGCGCCACGACTCTTCTGACTCAATAATAAGATGACAGTTGCTTAAGTGGAACTGGTACTTCAGTCTCAATGGGTGTTAACAGTTCAGATTGCCTGATGTATAAGATCAGAGAAAATTTTACAGGCAAGTAAGTGTGAATAAGTCCTGGGAACCAAATACTTTTGAAAGACTAAGACTCCAGAAATAGTGACTCACGCACATTAATTAAAAGGAAATATGATGACACTGAAAGTGCATAGGTTGGACGATTTCTCAAAGGATAATGTCACCTGAAATGAAAGACTTGAAAGTATGTGTGTGGGTGACATATTGAGTAGAGAGATAACTAGGTCTATTTTCCGGAGTTCAAAGCAAAATTTGTTGTAAGTGCATGAGGTTGTTCAGGATTTATGGCCTCTTTTAGCTAACATCAGACTACAATCAGAGCCATAAAATTCTTTAAGAATGTGACCTAGGAGAGAACTTCATTTAGCACTTGGCTTTCTCTCCAGTTTTCCTTTCCAAGAGGATATCCAGGTCTGCATGTCAATTTTGATGTATCTGCCAGATCCAGGATGTGGAAAGATTTCAAAGAACCCGTGTAGTCAAGTGGAGGAACGAGTGATTTAGGAGATATCCATGTACATATAACCAACCCTAAATTACCACTGGAAATGGGAGGAACACCCTTTTTCGGTAAAGATACACAGTAGAGGGATATTATAGACCACGAATAACTAACCTATTGAACAAAAATGAACTGACTTGCAAATACAAGTTTGGATCTCCAGAACTTAGGCATTCTAGAATTGTTGCCTGTATATATCATTAAAGACAATTATTAACTTTGTTTCTTTTTTCCTCCCAGTGGAATCATACAGCAATAATAGTTTATTTCGTATACTAGGGATATTTTTAAATGTTTTTAAACAATTTTCACGAACAATACTTTGCAGTTAGTGTTATGCATTAGAATTACCCTTTGGAGCTTGTTAAAAATACAAGTGCTCAGTCCATCTTAGATTAGTCCCGCCCCTTCCCCCATCAATATCTCCACAGGTCATTCCAGCCGAGTCTATCCATGAAAAGTTTCACAGGTGAAATCACAGGTGATTCTGATTACAGTCAACATTTTTAGTGGCTGAATATATTCTATATCAGCATAATCAGAGTTTAGTTAACTCATCTTAGTTGCACTGCTCTTTTCAATGTACAGGATAAACAGTAAAAGCAAGGTTTCTTTTAAAATAAACTTATGAAACGACTTTCTCAAGGTAAAAACTAGTTGATCCTTTAGAATTGTTTTATTAAAAGATCAATGGAAGCCTGCATCACATCATGCAATTTTAGCCGTATCACCTAAAATTGTTTTAGGGCTAAGGTCTGAGGTAGGCACACAATTAGAGCCTCTGGTGATTACGTTCATGTCTATGATAGAACTGGTGTTCTAATATTGTTAGAGCTTTCAAGCCATATTCAATACTGAGAGAATAAAGAGGCGTAAGGTTCAAGAAACAATAATGTAAAAGAGTTTTCATAATTTAAAAACATTACAGGCTCAAAATCTTAATACCACTCCCATAAACATTTCTTTGTTTCCAAAAGATAAAGATTATACTTCAAAAACCATTCATAGGAACTGAAGATAATGCTCTAAATTGCCATTTAAGTGTAGGCTATGACCAACCTTAATGGTCATACACCTGCAGTGGGGCCAGAAGGTTCAGATAAATGTAAAGCTCACAGCAGTTTCGTCCATTTGGCAGCATGTTAAAACCCACAGCAATGGCATATTATATTATCTTTCACCAGCTTTCCACATGACCATAAAGCAATTCTACTCTAAAATAAGACCTTTTGCTTGAACATTTTTAATCAGAAAGTTTAACAGAGAAATTGTCGTTAACTCTTGCTAGCATGGACAATGATATATGATTCAGAAAGAATCCATAACGAGGTTTATGAGGACTTTAAGCTGCTGTTGCCAAATTAACCAAGAAATATGACACTTGAGCAAGCCTATAAATTGAAGGCAAATTCAAAATAAAATAATCCTTACCTCTGAATAAAGGAATTTCAGCATAAAAAAGAATTAAACTTCCAGATGATATACCTTTTAAATTTGAACTTTTTGGTATATGCCAGAGCCAACTAGATAATCAATAAATAGACTTTATCTGCCAGGCTATGCAAGATAAAACAGCATAAGCGTCATTAAGCTCTTTTTCGTAATGTCATCTCTATAATAATCCTCTATTAATTTCCCACAGAATCAACTCCATGTCCCCGCTCTTGCCTTTTAAGGCCATGCATAATATTGCACCAGTCTCCTAGGCCACCACATTTCCAACATGACAACCCCCAATGTCCACTCTTCACTCACATGAGGCAGCCTCCTCACTTAATAACCACAACCATCAACACTGTCTTAGGGCTTACCCTGGGCCAGGCTCGTTTACTTCTCACAACGATCCTAAGAGTCTGGTCCTTTTCCTCTCAAATAGATTGAAGTCGTCCCTACTCAAAGAGCTGAAATGGCTACTTCAAAATGACTGTCAAATGCCATGAACCCCTCTCCACTAAAGGACATTTACACATCAAATCTGATTCAAACCTGGGCTTTCTGAGTTGCTCATTTTCCTGGGAGTGGGGGAGGGGGTAGCATTTTGACATTATTGCATTAACACAGCTATGTCAACACGTCAGTTACTTTTCGGTGATCTCTAGTTGTATTTAACTGAAGACATTCCTCTCAGCTTTATAAAATATAATGAAATGGTTCCTACTCCTCCCCCTCCCTTTTTTATTTCCTGAGTAAACCCTGGGGGTTATTACTTTGGAAATGTGAGTATTTAGGTGACCAAAAGATGGAGGACACTCAAGAAATACTCCAGGACAGAGTACATAGCAACAGCTTCTCCTTCATGATTAGGACCAAGCAAATTAGGTTTTAGCCACTCCTCAGAGACCTCTAGGATAGTGTATCTTATTTGTGCTATCTCAGCTCTCTCCAAGTAGCTTCACAAAGAAACTACAACAGCTTCCGAGGACACCTGCTGGAAGGTACTCAACAGTCATGTGGAAGACAGAGACTGAATTATTCATGTCGGAGAAAATCCTAGGTGAAGAGAAAAGGGAAAGGATGTGCAGTCAACTAATTGGAGAGAGAGTGATTGCTTGGAGGTGGGGACTCATATACACGCACAAACACACACACACACGTACAAACACACACACATCCTTCTATTTACTGCTGTCAAAGCCATAAAGTATGGATATATGAGCACTGTACCCTGCCAGACCTCGGTCTTTATAGTCACACTCTGTAGTGACCCATAAGAATGATCAAAATTAAATTGTTCCTGCAGTTTTTGAAGTATCCCAACATCGCTGGATCATGTACTTTGTTTAAGAAAGGTCACATTTGGAAGTATTCAGGTCTAATTGTGCTATTCTCCAGGAGAAATTGTTCTACATTCAAGAGAGAAGTCCAAGAAAATGAAAAGCAATGAATCATTAGATTAATTTCATCTATTTCTAAATTCAGTGGCTTCTATGTCATTTGTATAGCGCAATGTGATAGATAGGGCCCTGCCATCATTCACTAAGGAAAAGACACATTTATTTACTGGTCATCCATGTGAAGGAAAGCAAGTGGATGAAGATGACAGTCAAATTTCTTGGCTGAGTGGGCTGCTGTCAGAGCCAATTCCTCTGAGTGTCTGTAAAACACCTTTTAGACAGCATCACAGTTCGGTGGTCAAATGCAGATTTTATCATACCTTCACCCGTTCCAACTCTGTGATTTCTTGTCAAAACAACAAACAAAAGCAATGCTCTAGGGAAAGCTATAATCTTGTTCAAAATATAAAAATTATACTTATCTTCATTATAGTATTTCCCCAAATACCTACTTTAATTCACATTTAACAATTCAATACAGACATATAACACATCAAGCACGTTGTGTGTGCTCATATGTAACAAGACAGGCATATGCACATATAAATTCCATGACAATTGTGATGGTATCTTCTCAAAATTAAGAAGCGTGTTTATCTAAAATGAGTTACATAATTAGTCACACAAGCATAAAGCCAAAATTATGAATTATTCAAATGCAGCTTTGGCTTTTAACGCCATCAAGAGAGCTTGTTTTAGTCCTAATAAGCAATCTGAATTGTACTCTACCTTTTACGATTTTTTTCAGGAATTTGAAAAGCAAAAGGAGAAAGTCCTTTTCACATACCATAACATTTGTATTCTTGTCTTCTAGAATTCTGCCAGCCTGTGATTTCCTTGAATTTGTATCATACCTCACATCCCTGTTGCCTAGTCCAATAACTAGCACACAGCAGAATTTTAAGTTTGCTGAATTTATGAACAAGTGGCTTTGCTTAAAAAATAACTATTCCCTTATCTTCAAACAAGAGTATAACTTAAAGCAAAAAAGTAAACTGATTATTCAACATGTTGCCTTAGAAAATGGCCAAACACTTTCTTACTGCTCACACACGTATTAAGCAAGTAACTATTGAGTCCCTACCACATCCTGTGGCACATATCCTGCTGGCATTCAAAAATTTTAAAGACACACATAATGAAAGCAGAAGGGAGAAAATGATAAGTGTTTTAAGAAAAGAATGAACAAAGCACTATAGGTCTTTACAAGTCTTCATTTTCAACCATATCTAATCTTATGATCAGGCACCCTGACACCCAGAATTGGGGACAATCCACAAAAAGGCTAAAGCTTCATTCATGGAAAAGCCTTGGTTACCCCACAAGGAAAACTTTCACTTGGGAATCTGCAAAAGCCATGTATGATCACCCTCCCAACATACAACCTATATATTCAAGCCCTTTTTCCTCTGCGAATATTCAAGTCTTCATGTGTATTTTGTAAGATGGTTTGAAGTTTGTTTTACTTTTTGGCAGAACTGACCAGAGCGTTCCCAGTAGGGAGTGAAGGTAAGGGAATGAAAGAATAATTGTGTTTGATGTGAGGACGACAGAGAAGTACTGTTGCTGTATTTCAGTTCCATCTATCCACTTGATAACTTCTTCCCTCTCTCCCCTGTAACCACTATCCTCACACCCAAATCTGTTATGATTTAAATGGCATACAAGTCGGGTAACACATAGCTAGTAAAAAGCTTGGGCATGTCCTTACCCTCTCCAACCCTCTGTTTCCTTTTCTGTAAAATGGATTAAATATGCTTAGTGTTCAGTATCTTGGTGTCTGGCAAGTCCTTAGTAAAAGATGGCTGGTGGTGGGCTAATTATATGCACAAGGATTCTGTACAAACTATTGTCCTAACACTTGATTAAATCACAGACGTAGATGTCCCTATCTCTGTTTCTCTAGGTATAAAATGGGGCTACCTACAGGATTGTCCTTAGAACTAATGAGATAATACATAGAAAATCGCCCTTACTTATTCCCTTACAAAATGATTCATTGGTACTTCTCTTTGGTTTTCAACTTTCCAGTTCTAATTTGCCTACACCTAAACTTCTGTGGTTGCAGGATCATGCAAACAACCACCACCACAAATCACCTGGGGGGTAGTATGTTAAAGGACTCACACTGAAGATGAAGCAACCCTGTTTTGAATGGATGACAAAATCTTTAATACTGCAATCCTCTCAGCAATAAAGAAGAAATACTGAAAATAGTTACTAATCTTATAAGATCCTTTAAGGACCTTAGAACTTGGAACACTTTAATCTTAAAAGACAGTTACATAAGAAAACGCAGAAAAGTTTAGCACCCTGGTTCTAATATAGCACTTCATGTGTTTTCTGTGAATATTTTTCTTGACCGAATATATTCACTTGTACTTCTCAATTTTAAATTAAGCGAAGGCAAACACATTTGTATAAGGAGAGGAGTAACACATTCCAGGATATATATAGTCCTTAGAGTGACCAGTTCTGAAATCATATACTACCACTAACTTCCAGAAACAAACCAGTTACCTATTAATGTGAGACCTGGAATATTGCTCTGAAACATGACTACCATATTTACACAGGTGTGGAGAGTGGCCTTCTCTTTGAAACAGGAGGACTCAAGTCTACCCCTGAACTAGGACAAAGAAAATATAAAATTAGTAAAGAAAAAACTTCATGTAAAATTCCTTTTTTATGAGTAAATATTATTTTCCCCCTAGGCTGCCACACACTCGAATGTGAAATTGAGGAAGTCTTTATTGTTAATATTCCACCCTTCCTAACTTTTTTCTTGGTAATGTTCAGTTATTATACAAAGTAAAAATAGTTAGGCAATGCTCAAGTTCCCAAGGTCTGGCTTTCATTTTTTAGGAATTAACTACAGAGCAAATTTTGTTTAGAGAGTGTTGTTACAGGTTGTATTTTCTGTCATGATTGCCACCAAAGTGTATGAAAGAAAATAATAAATGCACATTGCTCTGGCTTTGCAGGTCTATAACGTATATTCCTGTGGGGAGTACCTCATGAAAATTCATCCTCAGATGGCCCCAAGGCTACTGTAGACATTTTACAATTCACATAATAGCCATTTCAGACTGCCCACTTGAAGATTAGTTTCAAGGGACCCAAGTATAATTCTCATTACCCTCACTTTCTCTCCAAAATCAACATCTCAAACCAGAAAAGTGAAGGAGGAGGAGAGAGATGACAAATCAATGAATAATTTGCCAATCACACCTCTTTCCTAAAGAGTTAAAAGTCTGTCACAAGGGATGTTTAAATTCAAACAAGAGAGATGAAAATAAATGGTGCTTCATCACTTTTCTTATCTGATTTAAAGGCTCAGCTGGGGAAGGCCCTGACATTTAAGAGTTCTCTTATTTTATAATATAGACAACAGGACTGATGTTCCTTCCTTTCTCCCTCCCTCCTTCCTTCTCTTGTTTCCTTCTCTCCTTCCTTTCTCTGTCCTTCCTTCCTTCCCCCGCTTCCTTCCTTCCTATCCATCTACCTGCCTGACAGGCAACAATCGTACATTCCCCGATGTTGATTCTAAGTGCAGTCGATTGATAGCATGAACCAGGAGGTAAATATACAGTCTGTTGAGTGGAGCGGAATTAAACACCTAGTCACAGACAGAAAGCCAATACTCTGCAAATGGGACCACACGGTATCGGGGGACATTGACCTCTGCATGCAACTCCTTAACTACTACTACTCATGAATCTCTCCAGATACAGTTTGTAATCTTGTTTCTCAGTAGCTCTCTCTAGTTTGTTTCTGCATTAGGCATGATAAATGCATTTTAGAAACTGACAGTAAAAGATTAATAAGCTATGACCATCAAAGAGAACTTTTCACTTATTTCAAATAGCTGCCCTCCCTTCAACTGCCCACCCCCAACAGCATCCAATTAATACTTACTCACGAAGGCTTCCTCATCCATTGGCAAACGCATCGACATGCAGAAGTACGTATCAGACTGTTAAAGAAAGAAAGATACAAAATCTGAATTAAATTGTTGCCGGTAAAGAATAATAACTAGTGAAAGCATGGCCTCTATGGTCAAAAAAGAACTACTGGTCCAGTGAGGTGAAGTTGCTGCCAAACGCTGGGTGTCAGGTGAATGGAAGGGCTAAGTCTAGAACTCAGGTACCCTAACGTTTTTCTAAGACTCTTTCCTAAACAGCTTCAAATCCTACTTGTAAAACCAATTATCATGAGCGATCTTTCTAGTATTGTCATGGTTAAGAGGCAACGTTTTAGATGCTTCTATAAGAAGAGTGAAACAATAATGCATTTGATTTAAAAATGGTAGGAGCTCGTTTTGACCACCTTTGCTATTTCCATAATTAAATATTTAATTCCCTGAAATCACTTTGTGACTGTCCAAAATATTAATTAGAGAAGTACAATGAATAAAAGTTGGTCTTAAAATATATTATTATATTTTGGTTGTTCTCCATTATTTTAAAATTTTTATGCAGTACACTGAAGAAATCAACATTAATTCAAGTTATTCTTTCTTTTCCAGTTGTTAGTTATAAGAGACTAATCTCTTGTCTATCTAAATGGCCATTTTTCCACTACGAAATATATTAATATCAAGAATTTTTAGTGATAAAACTTCCAATTTAAGCAGAATGGGGTTCTGTTGATCTATGCATTCCACTTCCTTAATGGAAATCCATATGCGGTGAAGTACATGCTATGGTTGATAATATACCCAATACAAATAGAGACTGAACTCATTTAATAATTCATACTTCACGGAGTGTCACTGCATAGTGCTAGAATCAAGAGACACCACAAACATGGGTAGAGACCATTTGGCTTTCTCCAAACCTACTGGTTAGCACTGAAAACCTGTGAAATTTGCATCATTTTTTACTTCTGAGTTGGGTGGGAAGCAAAGAGGTTCAAATATACACCAAACGAGTATCTTAAAATTTGAAAATTTACGGAAATATGATTCAGTCCTCATTACTACTTTGTATATGCAAACTGGTTTCATTTCTGAAAAAACTTTATAATTACTTAGATTCACCCTTATTTTGATAAGAAGGAATGGGCTGGGAAAGGTTGAAGGCTGCACAGTAAGGAGGTTAAGCCACATAAATGCTTAGAGGTGTGAACTGTGTATCCAAAACCCAAGAACTATTTTGGCAAAATAATGCTCAGAGATCTTACAATCACACACAAAACTGCTCATAAATATTTTTCCAAGCTCTGAATTACCAGTGTTACAAAACATATCTACTCTGTTCTAACGTAAATAATCATAAACTCAAGATTCTTTTCTATGTGATCATCCTGAGCTATGAGTAATTCAGCACTGGAAGATATTTAGTGGCTTCAATAGCTGCTGCTGCTACTATTACTATTTCTAGTCAACAATTATTGAATGCTTATTATGGCCAGGCGTGGTTCTCAATGTTTTATTTGTCTTATACCTTTAATAACCAAAACAATCCAATGTGGTAGATAGATACTACTATGAACTCCATTTTAAAGACGATAAGAATAATAACTACATTTATCGGGAGCTTATTATATGCCAGCATTGCTCTAAGCACTTTACATGTGTGCACTTAATCTTCAAAACACATTCCTATGATGGTAGATACTAGTATTACCCCCATTTTACAGATGAGGAAACTAAGGCAAACCAAGGTTAAGTAACTTTACAGTTTGTTCCAGCCAAAACGTGCTAATAGGTAGATAGGCTCCTAAATCCCTTTCTCAGTTACTTTAGAAAACTGGCAATTATAAATCTTTTCTCTGCCTCTTTGAGATGTAAATCTTCTACCACCCGGAACTGTCTTCTCACATCCAAGGGGAGAATTCAGCTCTTGTTCTCAGTTAGCGGATACCTTGCTCTAACTCACATCACTGTCTCCTGTCATAAAGATAAGAGAGGTTTGTTCTTCCTCTGGATAAGTCTCAATTAACAAACCCAGATGGCCTAGTCACGGGGACCAACTCCCCTTAACACCTGTCAGAGCCTCTACCTTAGCACCTCCCAAACTTTGAAAGGTCTCTTGCCTCTTGTTTCGGCAAAGTCGAACTCAGTTCACACTAGACCCCCTTTCCTATTACAATAGTTATTACTGAAGAAAATCTGTCCTTATCACTTTAACTAGTGTCCACCTGGTTTACCCTGGACACTAGCAAGTGCAGCAGCTGCGATCTGAACATAGGCAGTCTGACAAATGCATTATAGATCATTAAAAGCAATGTGAACAATTAAAGACTTAAAAGCAAATATAAACACAAAAGTAAATTTAAAGTAGCTAAGCATATATTTATAACAAGAAAGGATCCAAAGGTTGCAACAAAATGCAAACCAAACAGAAGTTCTTCTAAATCTGGACTTACAGTTTTTGGCTTTATTTTATCTTTGAGTTTATTATAAGCTACCTCAAGCTGCTTTTGGAAAAGACAAGTTATAGGCATAAATAGATATATCAAATCCAGGAAGTTGGTTCTTTTGATAAAAAGAAAAAAAACTAAGCACAATGATTACATATACCGAATAAAGGAAACTACTATTTATACTCAGAATTGATCAGATCCATATTGTAATTCTTGCTCTTATCATCAGCTGTGCAATTTAAACTGACAGAATAACTTGGAAATGTCTTTTTTCTATCAATTTATATTTCTTGGCTTGTAACTTCTCTAATGATGAGAATGTGTTCAGATTTCAACTGTTTCTTTCCTGTTTTGTTAAGAAGAGGTTTTTTGTTGTTGTTGTTGTGAGGAAGACTGGCCCTGAGCTAATATCTGTGCCAATCTTCTTCTGTTTCGTATATGGGACACCATCACAGCATGGCTTGATAAGTGGTGTGTGGGTCTGCGCCCAGGATCCGAACCCGCAAACCTTGGGTGGTGGAAGTGGAGCATGCAAACTTAACCATTATGCCACCAGGCCGACCCCTAAAGACATATTTTTAATTAAAAAAAAAAAAGGAAGAAGAGATGAGGAAGATCCTCTGCATAATAACCAGTACCCTGCAAAATTGTTTTGGGAGAGCAAAGTCTATATTAGACATTGTATCAATGGTCTACCATGCGCCATCATCCTCTGATTTAGGATTTTACTTATGCCCCATTTTCAAGATAAAGAATAATTCTGTTAGAAGAAAAGATGGTAAAACGTTTTTTTTTCCTAAAAAGGAGCACATTAAAAAAATACAGTGTGCATCAAATCAATAATTAGCCTTTAGCTGAAAGCTCTGAAGACCACAGTTCAATAGAACAGAGAATAGCAAAAGGTAATTTATTCTCTTCTCTCCAACTGTAAAAGGGATCAGTGATTTTGTTCTGGAGTATTCTGGTACCATAGTTTGGTTTCTAGAATTAAGTCAAGAGCTCAGGATCTAATGTAAAGAAGATATACTCCCAAGGGGTCATTTACACGATCAATTGGAGAAGCCAAATCCTAAAGATGACTCAGGGCCAAGTTCTGTCTCCCTTAGGCCGGCTGAGGATGAACAAGCACTTTTTTTGTATTACTTCATTTTCTTCTCACAGTTACATTGTGAGTGGGTCTAATGGGGCCTATGTCTTTTTTACAGAAATGGCAACTGACTCACAGAAAGGGTTATTGAGCTACTACCTAAGGCCACCCAGCTAGTCAGCATCACAGTTAGGACAAAAACTCTTCATGTTTATGCGTTGAAGATCATTAGAGATAATTATACACCTTTCTTGCCATTAAATTTTAATCTAGATAAAATTGTGATTCTGAAGAGTCTTTCAACCTTCACACCTCTGTTTTTCTAACTATGAGACTAAATCCAATATTTTAAATAAAATTTAAGGCTCTTCATAAGTCAATGAATAATGTGGTGTTGTTTTTTCTCTTTTTACAAGATATGTAATTTGTTGAAGAATGAATTGGACAATAGCCTTTGGCAACTATTAAAAGCTCATTACAGGATGAGGAAAGATAGATTCTTTAGGTGATTACAAAATACTGTTTCATTAATGCATGTTAATTTCTACAGGAGGTCACGAAGACTGGAAAGTTACCTCAAATTTAAATTCCGGCTGTAAGCAGTCGTCAGTTTAAGAATTTAAAACTATAATAATGTGTAATCACATAGTTAACTACAACCAACCCTGTGATTGAGAAACTCTTTTTTAAAAAAGGAAAGCCTCCTGAGGCAACAATATCAAGAAAACCGGAATGACGCATTTCTCAAAGTAATAAAATCACTACATCATTGATATGAGCAAGTAACCAGCTGTATTTTTCCTTTCTGCAGTATGAACACCAAGAATACTATTTAACAATACTCTGATTAGATAAATATAATCCTGCAACCTCTGTCATTTAACAATACAAAAAAAATTCAAATGATTTAAACATACTGTCAGTACTTAACATATGATATCTTGCAAAAGGGAGAATATTTTTTGATCCTTCTACTTTATTCTGGAAGTTTTCCATCATAGTTATTTTCCATGATAATGCCACCAGGTAGGAATTACAGACACTGTTTTAAAGATGGAAAAACTCAAGTCCAAGAAGGTAAGTAACTTGTTTATGATTTTAAAAAAATTCTCAAAACTGATGAAATGGAATTTGAACCCAGTTCACTAAAGCACTCCTCTTTCCACTATACAAAGACAGTGACTAAAAGGTTGTTTTTCAAATCTTTAATATTTGAAGGGGAAATATCAGTTCTTAGACACAATTTTAGTTGTTTGCTTAATTAATGGGAGAAATAAAGGAATCAAAGACATAAAACTTAACAAGAAGTTTTAGTCCAAGTCCTCTAAACTTTCAATAGCACCTGAGAACGTTTCTTGAAACCTTGTTGACAACCTGCAACTAGATTAGAGCCACAGCTATTTAATTTTGTCATCACTTTGTTTCTGCAAAGTAAAACTATTTGAAAACACATCCATAACTCAGATCAATGTTTCTCTCTACTACATTCTGAAGACATAAAAACAGCACCTTACTGCCCATTATAATAGTTTCTTCATTTGAACACACTGTCCTAGAAAGGATGCTTCTATAATTCAACCCAAACTACCAGTACAACCTTTCACAATTTTCCATATATCATCGCCATGAATCCTCTTTGCCTCTCTGTGGGAAGAACACTGTATCTGAGCTGGGTGCCAGGGGACTGTCTGTAAAATACTGTGAATTCAAACTGCTAACATAAGGCTCAGATGTATAAAAAGGGAGAAATAACGTGAATCTACGCAGTCTTGTCTCCCAGTGTTATGTGTTATGGCACATCAGCCAAATCTGAATCAAGAGGGATAGGATATTGCTGATGCCTCTTTACTGCTGCTATTGGGAACTCGCCAAGAAAAGCACATTTTTCTGACAAAAGAAGATAGTGTGGTAGACATGAAAAAAAATTTGCTTATTACTAGAGAACTCCTATTATATTCTATGATTACCCATTTAAACCAAGAATTCTCATGTAGACAATAGTGTTCAGTAACATCTTGCTTACATTATTTAAGAAAAAAGTATTCTTATTTCGATTTAGTCATTTGTGAGACCGAGATGCAGTGGTTTCTACGGAGTAAGTAGTTAATAAAATCAACTGATATTTAAATTAATATGGGACAAACAAAACCATCTGTATACTATTACATGTGAAAACTGTGCACATAAAACCAGTAATTTTTGTTCTGGGAAACCAGAGGTACCATTCAGATTCGAGTGTGGAGCGCTACGATTCGATCCTGATTGCATAATATGCTCGTTGCCCTTTTATTGTTCAGGCTTAAAGAATCCCCATAGGCGACCTTTCTTAAGAAGACTATTCAATGCATTGACATGAACAGGTGTACAAACAGACAACATGACCCAGTTTTACCTGGATATGGCCCTTTTGCTTATTTCTGTGGCTATTTGCAAACTGGTTGTTCTCTGTAAACAGGCCATAACCCATAGAAATTTTATATTGCGTATAATCTGGGCCCTGGTAACTTTTCTCAGTCATCCCTTGTTCAATAACTAGAGCAGTGGGAGCATCTCATGGTGGCAATGGTGACTTTGTGCCTTAGAGTAGTTGCTCAAAAAGTAGGTAGTAACTTCTCTGCTAACCCAGATCACGCACCCTTTAAATCCGATCCAGACTAACCATGAAGGATCCAGAAAGCCCGACATTTTCACCCAGTACTCACTCTGGGTTTAAACAACTTGAGTTCTGCAAAGAACTAACGGAAATCTCTGGGACTGACAGTAGTGCTGCCAGACCATAAGAGAAAAGTCCAGACAGTGATCAGACCTCTTTGACATGAATTTTGGTTCTGAGAGGAGGAAAGCAATAGGAAAATTATTTTTCAAAGTTTTCTTTTAATCGACCCACATAGATAGAATCAAATTGCTATTTCCCCAAGTAATTTTAATACATGCATGGTAAGCTTATCCTGACTCAGTGGTGTCTGTACTTTCAACCTCATCCTAGAATAGAAGAAAGCTAGGGCAAAGGAAAACTATACCAAAGCATAAGTGATTTTCTGGAGCGAAAAATTCAGGTTTAAAAAATCCACCTCAGGCCAGCCTGTTGGCACAGTGGTTAAGTGTGCACGTTCCGCTTCTCGGCAGCCCAGGGTTCACTGGTTCGGATCCCGGGTGCGGACACTGCACCGCTTGGCAAAAGCCATGCTGTGGTAGGCGTTCCACATATAGAGCAGAGGAAGATGGGCATGGATGTTAGCTCAGGGCCAGTCTTCCTCAGCAAAAAGAGGAGGATTGGCAGTAGTTAGCTCAGGGCTAATCTTCCTCAAAAAAAAAAAACAAAAAAAAACGAAGCTTTAAAAAAATCCACCTCTCTGAAAACAGAACTTAAAGATAATTACAGATAAAATTCCTGGAACTGTCACTTTTGGTTGAAGTCTATCCCAATTTCCCTTTTCCTGTTCCTATCTCTTACCACATAAATAAAAGATACGTTGCCTATTTACATTTATTAAGCTCTAGAAGAAACAGTCATAGAGAAGATTTTATGTTAAAATATTCCTAAATGACAAAAGGGAGTATTCTCCAAAATGCTTCATTCTTCTCCTTACTATTATGCTAAGCTCCCTCCCGACCAACTTTTTGGATGTTTATCCCAACCTAGAATGTAATCTTGTTCTAACAATGTCTGCTAGTATCCTAAGGATTTAGAATAATATCTGGCACACTGGAAGCTCTATAAATATTTTTTGAATTTTGCTTGTACGTTCTTCTTTTGGTGGCAGTAAACTCACAGTTTAAGAAACCTGTACTGTAGATGCCGCCTAATTAGGGTTTTATACAGCATCACTTTTCCATATGAATTTTATCCTTCAGTTGATTCATCCCCGAATCCCATTTGCATTTTTAAACTATAATTACACTGTGGCTGATGATGACAAGATTCTCAATGCCAAGTAGTTCAAATGGAAGCTACTTTCCTGGCAAGGGCTCTTCTTTGGGAATTACAAATCTGTATGAGCAAATGACGAAGGAAAAAATATTTTGGTGAGGGAACATCTGTCTTAGAGCTTTCACACACCTTCACTTAAGAGTAAACAAAAAGGAGCACACTAATAATTATCTACAATTAATCGCTTGTGCACAACAGGTGGTGACAGTGACGGGTCCTCCTTGGCTTCCTGGCTACGAGGAGTCATGTCAGGGGAAACTACTATTCTGAACAGAGGTTGCTGATAAGCTCTGCCACTCACCTTTCCTAAGCTTAAGCCAATGGTTTTTGTTTTTCATCAAGTTTCCCTGAATATGGAAGCAGTCAATTCTCTGAATCTCATGCCAACATTAACTAGTCACACCCATGTTCCTCTCTCTTAGCACAGATGACTGGAAACTGACTATATTTATCAAACCTGCTTGAAGACACTTCAGAACAGAAAAGGCCCCACAATCACTACTCTGAACACCGCATTTTTATGCTAAGTGGCTTATATTTGATTCTGGGACAAAATAGCACTGTAGAAGAGAAGTTCTAGACTTGAAATGTCTGTCAACTACTTTACTACTTGAGTAGCATTCTGTTCTCTTGGAGTTTAAAATGAACCATTAGAAAACAAAGTGGTCTACACAACTTCTGTTCTTTCTGGGTCTATTCTCATGTATCTGGCCATAGTCATCTATACTTTCCTTACCTTTAAATCTCTCTTAATGCCTGTGTAGAAATCCATTCTTCCACCCATTCATTCATTCATTCAATAAACATATATGTTGAGGAACTCCCATGAACCAGACACTGTACTAAACTCATAAAACTGTAAGAAAAAGTAGACGTCTTAGTCCTCACAGAGTTTACAGTCAACTAGTATAAGACAAATAATCACACAAGTATGTGTTAAATTTTACTGTTTCAAATGATACACAGGAGAAGTATAGGTTGCTACAAGAGCCAGGAATTCAGGGGCAATGATCTTGGTGAAGGGGGGTTTGCAACGTTTGAGGCAGAGGAAACAGCATTTTCAAAGATCCTGTAATTAGAGAGAACTTGGTTTGACTGAGAAAAACAAAAGCCAATACATATGGACGGGGGTGGGGGTGGGGGGAACATGTTTTACCTTGGACTGGAAAAGATGCGGCACATAATGCAGGGACTTGTTGTCTATGTGAAGGACTTTGGTTGTTTTGTTTTTCTTAAGAGCAACAGAAAGCCAATGAATTTTTCTGTAGGAAACTGACACGGAGGCTAGAATTAACTAGATGAGACCAGTACAAAGGCCATGTAGTTGTTCAAGAAAAGTGATGACACTAGCTTGAAACTGGGTGATGGGAGCAGAGAAGGATAGAAGAGGACAGATTCTGGAGACATTTAGAAGGGTAAAATAGACATGACTCAGAATGGATTCAAATGGAAGGTAAGGAGGCAGTGTTGAGGAAGATTCCCAGAATTTTGGCTTGTATAACTGAATGCACTGATGTCAGCATTCATTGACATAAAATACAAGAAGACAGGCTTGAAGAAGATGATGAATTTGGCACTGGATATGCTGAATTTAAGAAGCTTTTGAAAAAATCTACATATAAATGTCAAATGGGCAATTGGGTCAAAGGTCTGGAGTGCAGAAGAAAGATTTGGCTTAGAGATATAAACTTATATGACTTGAAAATTGAGTGGTAACTGGGCAGTGTGGATGTGGAGGAGGCTACTTTCTGAGAGCAGAGAGTAAAACAGAAAAGAGAACTGACAGAGCTCTGAAGTGGTTGGTCAAAGAAAGAGCAGCTAGGGAGTTTAGAGAAAAGCCAGGAGAGTGTTATATCATAGAAGCTAAAAGAAAAGAATGTTTCAAGGAGGGCGTAGTTGATAATGTCACTAATCAAAATCCATATGTTAGCAGTGTTCTCATAGGGACGGCTACAATTCAATACCAACATTTGGACATCTACTTTTTTGTTTGTTAATATCCTTAACTTATTTTACGGAACTTGGTTCTTCCCTGTAGCTCCTCCTACAAGGACTATGACTGTGGCTACTCTGGTCTCACGACTCAGGGTCTTCTCAAGGCTCTGTAAAGCTCCAGCCAAACTCACTGCCCAAGTTACCTGCAGCCTCTCTAGTGCCGTCATCCACACTGCCTCCCAATAAAGAACACCTGCAGCAACAGTACATAGCAGAGTCACCAAAACGTTCTCCCACCAGCTCTGGTGGTGATGGTCTGAGGGCCTAGGGCCACTTGGGAAACAGGAAAGCAGGAAAGAACATCAATGAAAAGAAAAATGAAAAAACAAACAATAACAACAGCAACAAAAACCAGACGAAGATTTAGAAGGTTGAAGAAAAAAGATGGGTCAATGTCAACTAAAAAATTTCCAAATATTCAAAATAAAATAATATAAGGAAAAATTATTTGAAGCAATACTGCTATTATATAAGCTCCAACAGAGTGTACTGCCAGAAGTAATGACTCTCTGTGGGTCCTGATTTCCAACCTGGGAAACTACTGTCCCATAGACTAGTGGTGTCAACACAAATCTAGGAGTCTGAATGCCTGATTTACCCTGTCAGCACACAGTGATTTTAATTTCTTGTAATGTATTAAGAACTAATGAGGTGGTATACTATAAAAGTGCATACTTTTCACCTAAAAAAGTTAGAAAAGAGCAAATACTACAATTTTAAAATGGGCAACTTTAGTAATCCAACAGGCTTTAGCATACTTGTATAAATGTTACAGATCTGGACAAGGCTTCGATTCTTCAGGTATTACGTATTTGTAAGGAGACTAATATTTTGAAAATATTAAGCTATTGTATTCACATTCCTCTCCCAAATAAATCACAATTGGTTCCTGAGAAACCATTCTGGTATTATGGCCCCAAGGAAGGGGGCAGGGCTAATGCTAGCTAGGAAAGGGAGAGAACACCGCATGGCAGAATACCCTTCCAGACAGGAACAGGAAATAAAAGAAAGTCTCTGGCCAAGGGGAAGTCAATTTCATAGTCACAGATGAGTTGTCAGGGTTGATACCAATTAAAGGAACAGAGTCCATGGACCACATTCACCTCTTCCACTGCCCAAGGCCATTCATGTAAGATCACCCCTATTCATATACCCAGATATTATCCTGACAAATAAAAAATGGAGAGGAAGGAAAACAGCTCAATCAAAAATTGAGCTTATTGTCTTGAATCTGAAGAGAGTGAGATACTTTCAACTGATACTTTTAAGGTTTTCTTCCCTTGCCACCCAGAGAGTCAGGGGCTTAAGAAGATAAATTGAATCAGTTTTAAAAATTAAAATCTTTATTTTCTTTGCATACTTTAAGAATAGTGTGTAAATTGTGACTCTTCACAGACAAGCAAAGAACAATTTGCAAATTAATGTACTATTTGCACTTTTAGTATTTGTTACGCACTGATAACTGGCATTAGCAGAGTGTACAATTGCCTGATAGGTTTCCTGTGGAAGAAATGTAAAGCATGAAAATAATCTTGTAAAGCTCAAATATATTTACGTACTTATGGCAACTATTAGCAGAATTTTTCACCTGAAAGATGATTAACTTTTTATTTCATTGCTAGTCATGCTTAAAATTGGTACAAAGATTCCAAGAAAGCAAAATGGTGACGCATAGTTAGGGTTATGAAACTGTTTATCAGAAACAGTCCTTTTGCCTTAGAGTGAATTGAGCATACGGTCACCAGGACATATCACAAAAACCATACCACCCCACATATATGTGATCTCAGTCATATGCAAGAGATCCTAAAAAATGTTTATGATTACTGAGAATGAATTTGGTTACAAACTACAGAAGGTCAACTCAAAATGGCTTAAACTAACAGAGATAAAGTCTCTCACATAATAAGAAGCCCAGAAGTAGGACAGATGCAGGAATGGTTATTTCATCCAGGAACTCAACAATGTCATCAAGGACCTAGGTTCTTTCCATATTTCAGCTTTGTCATATTCAGTATATTGCCTTTCATCTGTAGGATTCTTTCTGCATAATGGCAAGATGGTTGCAGCAGCTTCCAGTATCATATTCTCACAAAGCAATTCCCAAAGGCCAGCAGAAGGAAAGTCTCTTCTTTAAGTTCCTTTTCAAGAGTGAAACTTTCCCAGAAGCACTTCGCCTCCAGCAGAATCCCCTCCACATCTAAATGGCCAGAACTGTATCACATGCCTAGCTCTAAACCAATCATTAGCAAGGGAAAAAGAATTACCATGATTGGCTTAGTCTAATCAAGATTCACTTTCTGGGTTAGGGAAGGCCAAGGCTGGAACAAAAGAGGGGTTCAGTTAGCAAGAAAGAAGGGGAGGAGATATCTGTAGAGTAGGCAACCAATAGGTCCTGACAGTACATTTCTGAAAACAAAACCCAAACCCTCATGATTCTAAATTTAACCAGTGGTAGATAATCTTTGGGCAATACATTTCAATGTATTAATGTGCAATGTTCAGAATTTTTGGAATCCTTGTCTTCTTGTCTAATAAAATAACTATGTCAATTAAATATATACTCAAGTAGACATTTCTGCTGCATCTCTTAGCTAGATGCCGAGACACACTAAGATACAAGGGCCAACAAGAGATAAAATGCCAACTCCCAGGTCAGCAAGCCTGATGATCTTGAGGGAAATAGAGATGGAAAGCCATTCAATTCTAAGATAAATGAAGACAACTGTGGCTTCTGAAAAATGAGACTTTTTTCATCAAAAGAAGAGGTACAACAGGCACGGGATACTTATGTTTAATGATGAAGTCATATATTTAAGTATAATGATCAACGGCAAAGTCATTCTGCTTCTCTCCACCTCTCTCACAGTGATTCCGTGACCTATTCATTTTCCTTAGATGTCTAAGTCATAAAGAAAATATTACAACAGATTTGCATCCTTTGCCTTGAACTTCTAACAGGAACTATAAAATCAAATATAAAAATATTCTTTGGAACGCTCTTTGCTTTTCCTTTGCACATCATAAACATCTTTGTTTCAACATTAGGGAGTTATAACAAAGCTCCTTGTTTGCTAGTCTGTCTCCTGTTACTGGACTGTATTTTAAGGGCTGGACCCTTGGTTTACTTTTGTTTGTATTCCCAAAGATCACCTGGCACAAAAACTGGGTATGCAGTCAACGTTGGTTGAATTAGTTTTTAAATTTTGTTAGGTTACATGACTAATAATCT
The DNA here is from genome assembly GCF_041296235.1 of Equus asinus. Lineage (NCBI taxonomy): Eukaryota > Metazoa > Chordata > Mammalia > Perissodactyla > Equidae > Equus > Equus asinus. The sequence goes on from NC_091798.1 coordinate 70,402,945, forward strand.
TCCATAAAGGGCCTATTCTTACAGAAATAGCTCCAGAGCATTGAGTCATTTTTTCCTTTAAGGATTTTATTTGTGCTTATTTTTAAGACTACCAAAGCAAATTTATCCCACTGTAATTTTCCAACTTCCATTGAAAGACAATATTAATAATTCAAGCAAAGGAACGATTCTATAAAGGTTGTCTTCTCTTTGTATCTAAGCTCCCAGGGGTGGATATTTGTCATATAGTTAATGGAGTTATTATAATGAACCAAATAGCTGTAGAAATTGCAAATGTCTGTTTTCCAGATATGTTTTTTACTTGTCATCAATTCATTTTGCATTATAAACATAAACACTGCACTTCAGTATTTTAAGCTAGCTTGGAAAATTCCTAATATTAAATGAAAAAGTAAATTCAATGCTTTAAAATCAGCTTTATTTTCTTATGTTTTCTCAGACTTACACACACACACATAAACACAGACAGAGAATGATAAGAACAATATAACTAAACAAATCTAAATTATCATTACATGATTACGTTTCCATAGTCAGTGGCCCTTAGTAGGTGTTACAAGAAAATCTGACCTTTTATATACAACAGTTATTCAACATGACCTGTATAAACAATATAAACTGAATTTAAGACTGATCATGTAACTTGTGGGGTAAAGTTTTTTTAATAGAAGTATTTACACTGACAAATTCATAAGGAATGACACGATTAGAATACTCAGCATATGCAACTTCTAATGAATCTAGGCAATGATCATCTAAAGAATCAACCGTGGCTGCTAAAACCAATAGGTGAAAACTTGATAGGAAACTTTATAATGGATTAATCAATCTCACAATTCCAATTTAATAAGTAGGATTAAAATTACAAGAAGAGAGACAATCAGACATTACATGCCTCCTGTTGGTAGCATATAACATCACCTATGAAACTCTTGACAAAAACTTGAACCCAAATCTAATCAAGCCTTTAGATGTACCAGTACAGGAAACACAAAAGACAGAGGGACATGTTAAATGATATTCTAGTGATGCAACCAGCAAAACCTAGAATGCAGAAAACTCTTTAGAACAAATACCTTGTTTTCTTCACAAATAAATTACAAGGAAAAAGAAAGAGACAAAAAGAATTTCAAGACTCTGTGTAAAAGAGAGATATCAACCAGATTTACCCCATGGACTACATTTAGATCCTGATGCAAACAAACCAACACTTTAAAAATATAACAATCAGAGAAATTTGACACTTGACTAGATATTCGATGATATAAGGGTAATAATGGTGATTATGATTATGTTTAAAAATGAAGTACTTATCTTTTAAAAATACATACTGAGATACTGTAAGCGAGATGAAATGAAATGATTTCCAGCAGATGCCTCAAAATAATTCAGTGTGTGTGCTGGGGGAGGATATAGGTAAGGCAAGATTGACCATGAGTTGATCATCGTTGATGTGTATGTGGGAGTTCATAACATACTATACAAGACTTTTAATTTTGTGTATATTAGAAGTACAGTTTGTCCCTAAGAATCTTTATTACCAACCTGCCAACCAATTAATGCAACCACCAACAAACTGAACAAGTATACATTGATTCTATATACATTTTTCTCCCGGGACATAAAAATAGATACAAAAAATTCTCTTCCTTCAGAAATTTTAGACTCTAATGAAGGAGATAAGCCTACCATAGGAAACAGTGAAGTGTTAAGCTTTGGGTTAAAGGCTAGAAGAACGATGGGAGTTCAGAGCAGGGAGAGATCAGAAGGGAGGGCATGGTCCTGGATAGGACCTGTCCGGGGGCAGAGAGGGAAGGCCTTTTGTCTGGGCCCAACATTCAGAGGGCATTTTCCCCTAACAATCTTACACAGAGAGTGAGAGAGACAAAGAGGATTGAAAAAAGATGACATTTACCTTACAACTTTCAGCTTGTGTTCAGATCCCACCACTTGTAATGCACAGACTTAATACATTTTACAAATCTTGTAATTTTCTTGGGAATGGCACTGTATATTGCACTGTATCATTTCTATAATGAAAGTATTAATTTGTTATATGTAATATTTAAAATATATCAGTCAAGGTTCCTTTAGGAAACAGAAGGCACCAATAAAGGGGGCAATTGAGGAAAATTTAACCAAGGAACCAAGGACAAAGCTGTGAGTGAGGTTAAGGGAAGCACATAATGGATGTTGAAACACCCTAGGGATTTATAAAGTAGCAAGCTGTTACCACTCAAAGACATATTAGGCAAGAAGAGGAAGAGTTATCAAAACCAGAAACTGCTTTCGCCACAGGAGAAGATGACAGGAGCTACGGCATAGGGAGAGAAACCAGTCACTGTCAACCTAGTATCCAACAGAAAAGGAGCCAAAGAAATAAATACTCTGACCTCATCTTCTTGCTTCCCAGTCTTCTGCCAGTTCCTCCCACTGACTAAAGCCAAGTGGAAACCAGCGAGCAACAGAGCTTACTGATGGCATCCATAAAAGTCAGCCTCCTGGAGCCCGGAGTGGGCTGGAGAAGAGTGGAAAGTACATCTGGAGGGGCCAATGGAGAATATCCAGGGTGTAGAATACATCCCTGCTTTTATACTCTTGCTTTGGCATTTCCTAATATTTAAAAAATGATAAAATGGAAGCCTCAAAAATAAAAGGAAGCAACCTAGGCTTCTCTTAGCATCTGAGAGGCCCTAAACAGAGAAGCTGAGTCTTCACGTAGGAGGAGAAGAATTCAGATAAACAAAGGTAAGAGGAAGACCCTCTGAGCTGAAAAATTAGTTTAAACAAAAACCAGAGATGGGAGCAACCATGGCGGAAGCAGAGACAGTGTAGTAATTAGACTAAAAGGCAAAGAGTGACATTTTTAAGGAGGTTCTGAGAAAGGAAACTGGATAGACTGAGCAAAGCCAGATAATGAAAGGGTTTGGGAGATAAGAATTTAGATTTGATCTGTTTAGATGTGACGTTAGTCACGGCAAGTAAGTGACGTGTAGGGCATGAAATCCTGAGTGGTGTCCTTTAGGAACAACACTTTGATGGAACTGAGAATGAGCAATGAGGATACAGTGGGAGGCGGAAGGCAGTGGAGTCTGGAACCAAATCAGGATGTGTTGCTATCAACCTGGGTTAAGTCCGTACGGGAGAGCAGCAGTGGAAATCCATCCATTCATTCAGCTATATGTCCCATGTGTCTACCCATCCCGTAAATGTATACTGAGTCTACTACTGCCAGACCCTGGACTAGACAGGTGAGCAGAAACAGATGTGTTCCCTGCCCTCACATAGTCTGCAGTCTGGAGAGGAAACAGGGGCATGAACTGAGTAACAACAGGAACGAACGTAAAGGTGCGTTTGTGAAGGGTCCCCTGAAAAAGGCATGAGGTGCTGCGAGAGCTTTGACAGCTCTCTGAAAGGTGGGGGTCGGGGTGGGAGGGATGGGCGAAAGGGAGGTGGTCAGGAAAAGCTTCTCTAAGAAAATGATGCTCAGGCTGAGATCTGAAAGCTGGGAAGGCATTACCCAGGGCAGACAGGAGGCAAGAACAGGCACAGCAAGGACAGGGCGAGGGCAAAGCCTGGAGAGGGAGTGTAGGAAGCACAGGGAATGAAGGGAACCAGCGTCGCTGGACAGAGAGGAAAAGGGACGAATGTGAAAGACATTCCAAAGGAAGAAATAAAAAGAACTGTAGACAGAATTTATACTACTAAGGAAGTAAAACAGTCTAATGGGGTTCCAACAGTTTTAACCAAGATGAGATGTTTAACTGCCTACTGAATCTGTTATTTGCTAATGTGCTTTTGCCTTGACCAAAGAACACAACCAATAAATATCTATTCTCAGCAAATATTCACTAGGCACTCTGCAAGGCACTGAGAATATAGCCTTAACTAGATAAACAATCGTTATTACATCATAGGGGTCATCAGCAAACTTGCTTTCCTAAACGTACCCAAGAGCAGAAGAAACAGCTAAGCACAGATTCAAGGAAGATCTATTAATCATTGAATACTTACTGAGTGGCTTCTATGTGCAAGCCACAATACAAAATACTGTGCAAACAGCATCTTGTCTGCAGCACAGGTAATGAGCTGGCTTCTTTTAAATATAGATTGTGATTTTTTTTGCTCAGTATGAGAATAAAGTGACAAAAATATGCACGAAGATGAATAAGATGGAGTCACTGGTTTCAGAAGCCCTTTAGTGTGAGAGATTTAAAACATGAAAATGAGTCGCTGTGAGCGACAATAAAATAGGTCTGTAAGAGTGGTACAAATTATTATGGCACTTGGATCAGATCAGTCTGAGGGAATCAGGAAGGTTCATAGGGAAGGAAACACTTATTCTGTAACTTAATAAATGATGTCTGATTTCACTCGGTGAAGATACAGGGCAAGGAAACTATAACAGGCAGAGACAATAACATCAGGAGGTTCCGCGGCTCTACCTGTAGGAACAACAAACAGACAAAGCGTGGTAGAAAACGGGAGAATTCAGGAAGGAGCAATGCAGGGAACAGAAATTAAAGTGACTCTGATGGGGACCATAGGGCAGAGAATTGAAAAACAAGAATACGGACTAGGAAATATATTTGGTCAGAACGAGGAGTTGCTGAAGATTTTTGAGTAGGAGAATAGCATTATCAGAGATGATTGTTAAGAAAATTATAGGGACTGAGAAACATCATAACATAACAGTGAAAAAAGCACAGGGTCTGAAGCCAGCCTGCCTGAGTTAGAGTCCAGACTCCCCCACAGCTACGACTAGCAATAAAAAGGAACAGACTACTGATCAAGACAAGTTCAGGGGCGAATCTCAAAAGCACCATGCTGAGTGAAACAAGCCAGATGCTAAAGACTATATACTGTTGTGATTACGCTCATATATAAATCTAGAAAAGGCCAAACTACCATGACAGAGAGATCAGTAGTTATCAGGGCTGGGGGATGAGGGAAGGAATGAAGGGAGCACAAAGGGGCACAAGGGAACATTTTGGGGTGATGGAAATGTTCTTCATCATGTCTTGGTGGCAGTTACAGAACTGCATATATTTATCAGCATTCATCGAATTATACACTTAAAATTAGTGAATTTTTATTTTCTAGTAAATTATATCTCAAATAAGCCAATAAAAATGAAAAAATCATGCAAGCAAAAAGTTAGCAGTTGAAATTAAAACAATGAACTTAAGAACATTTCTTACACAGGAAGAGCATGGCAGCAGGGGACTCAACTTGCGATAAATGAGGAGGCGTAAAAATACTACAGTCACTGGTATGTGCGTGTTGTGTGTGCGTGTGTGCACATGTGCATGCATGTGTGTGTTTGGGAGTATTGGGAAGGGGCAGTGAATACTCTGGTATGAAGATACTTTCCTTCCCTTAAAAAAAATTTCTTTCAACTAGTCTTTATTGGACACCCAGCATTGTTTCTTAGGCCCAGGGAGTACAATAGTGAACAAGACAGACAACTCTTTTCTCTCAAGGAACTTACATTCTTGACAGTACATCTCAAAGAAAGATAGAGCGGGGATGATATTTCAATGAAGAGACATGAAATGGAGATTCGTTCCTGGGGTGATGAATACTCAGGTGGAATTCAGACTTCTTCTGACCCACGGAAGTATTATTGTAAACTAAGGCTAGCTAACAAGGCTCTTCGTTGCAATACACAATAGATTAGGTACATTATAGTGACTGCTGTATACTGGTGTCACAATGGTGATGTAAGATTATTTCATAAAGGCCCAGGAAAGAAAATTATGTGGCAGATTAATATTTAGAAAGGTAAGAGTTGGAAAAATCATTTCAATCTTGTTTACATTTCAATATCCTGCAAAATTACTTTCAAAAATTTTATATTTGCCTGAATTAACTCTACTAATACTAAAAGTGTGCTGATATATTTGGATTTCGCTTGTAGGTTTGAATATACCTTGAAGAAAAAATTCACTCTCAGTCAATGATTTCCTGCACTGACTACCACAATGAAGAGAAAAGGTCATTCTTAATTGAATTAATGTTCTCCTTCATAACAGAGTGATTCACAGGTTTGCAAATCTCTATTCTCTATAAAGTTCTTAACCGCAATAAATAGGTTCTGGAAGATTTATTTAAAAAATGGAAGGGAACTATCTTGGATTCATATATCTGTGAACTTTTTTTGGACAACTGACATTTCTGGATCTTGGGGAATATATGTTGAGGAAAGAAGGGAAGTGGGGAAATAAATACACGGTCTTCCAGTAAACTTGGGGTCTTCCAACAGCAGCAGACGTGAAAGCATTAAACAGCGCTAGATTTGGCTTTTATTTGCTTCTGTGGTGCTTCAGATCTCTCTGGCTACAGCAGAAAGTTTTCAGGTCACCGCAAACCAAAGTGAAAAAGGAATATTGTGGGTAGTAACTGTATGAAATATCTTATTTATTTCAAGAGACTGCTGCCATAATTGATTGAAGGACAAAAAGTCCCCTTACACGGAGCAGCCGTGGGCTTCCAGACCCATGCTTACTGTGCTGATTGAATAAATGATAGGTAGAAGATGGAACAGTATATACCTCTGGCAGAGTCAAAGAATTCATGTTGAGTAAGATATATTTTTTACTCTCAACTCTGAGCTATTTAGGGCAGGAACTTAATTTCCTCACCCCTGAGCACAATTTTCTCCATTTTGTTTTATGGAGCGGTTATGACAGCAGAAAAACAATACAGAGACTATTTGTTAACTTCTAAACTTGTTTGACCCTACTACAGTCACCTCTTTAATACTTGCATTTCCCCAGGCTACCAATCTATCTTCTTTACATTTACTGCGTCTGCCTTCAAAGTCTGAGGCACGGAGTTGAAACCACATCAGTAAAATATCGGTGAATATTGCCTGAGCATTTATGAAAAATACATTAAGGAGATAAAATTAATATTTTAACATATCCAAAATGGAGAAGCTAAATATTATAACTAATAACATCAACTGTAGAAATAGTGAGGTAAACACAGAATTTGCATTTTCACAGCAAAATGATCATTCATTTGGAAGCAAATAATTTAACCATAGTTCAGTACAGCTTAGGACATGAAATAATTTTTATTTCTATAAGAGTGAAGGCTGAAATATTTTAGTGGTATTTTTCTGCTTGTATTTAATTTGGTGTCAGTTTTTGTTAAGAGTCTTTTGTTTTGTTTTGGATTCTATTTCCAAAGTAAAACATTTAAAAAGAATCAAGAAAAGCTTTTTCAGTTATACATAAAATTATTAAATACAGTGTTGAAGTGTTAACTGTGTGCACATCTGAATCTATAAAAGGAAATACTCCAATCTCTCAGAAACATCATTTGCCCTTTGTAAATCGATGTTGCCATGGCAAATGTTTTCACTTAATACTGGATTAGCTGAGGACGGGAGTATGACACAATGTACAGCAGCAATGTACTCTCTATTTTTATATACCTTCCTCTTTAAAACTGCTCTCAGGTTTGCTGGATGGGGTGACTTTTGCATGCTAAGACAGAGCTACTCCTTTAATGTTGTCCCTTTATACATGATTAAGGAGAATACATTATCTGTGAAAAGCAATCGGTGCCTTGAAAGAGTATGTTCTGCACTTTTGCTTAAAGAATGCAACATTCACGGGGAATTGTTCCAAATGCTCCTTGTGAATAGGGTTATTGAAATATTAATTCAGACTTCATAAATCTGAAAATAAGTGAAACAAAGAGGATTCTTCTGGTGGCTAATAAGTGCAAAGAGAATCACTTTTCTTGCTAATGTGGACAGATATGCATGGTTGCCTTCCACAAATATCTTTAGACCGACTATAACAGAAGAATGACCCCCTACAAATCTGGCTCTATTTGTTTCCAAGCATGTACCAAATTTCCCAAGTTCTTTAATTAATCAGGCTCTCTTAATAGCACTGCTGCAAAGCAGAGGAATGGGAATTAAAAATTTATCAATTAGAGGCATTGTGTGGAAAACCCCTCTGAAGATTTCTAGAACATGAGGGGTTTATATCAGAAGGGTAGAAGATCCTTTTTGTTGGTATTCTTTTTATTCGTGATATTGCTTATTTATTCCATTACTAATTTTTAGCAATTACAAAATAATAGGTGATCTTTTTAATGATAAAACAACTTTGATGTATACCAAAAAATCTGCTGTCATCCTCCTCCATTGCTACCTTTCCAAGGGAACCAGTGTTTACACCTTAATGTGCCTCCTTCCAACTTCCAACTTCTCCATGCCCATACCAAAATATACAACCAGACAGACACATATATATAGGGATTTTGTTACTATTTATTTTTCTTAAGAAGGGATCACAGTCTGCACACGACTCTGCACTTTGCTTCTCTCACTTAATACACAATGACAATACTTCTAGGGCAAGACACATAGATCTATCTGTCTTTCACCTATTGCATAATATTCTATAGAATGATCTCTCACAATTTTAAGGATACGAGTACTGTTACTTTAAAAGATAATTCCAGATAACTTTCCTAAAAAGCTTGCGGCAATGCACCCTCCCACCAACAATGTATGAGACCGTTCATATCTTTTCATCCTTAAAAGCTCTGTATAATATAGCCATTTTATTTTTTGCCAAATAAATGGAAGAAAAAATATGGTATCTTGTTTTTTCCTTTAATTTTAATTTCTATGATTGTTAACAGGGTTGAACTTTGTTCATTCTGTTACTTTTACATTGAATTTCTTCATTTACTTTTGTTTTGGGTTGCTTGTCTTAGCAGTAGTCTTTGGGACCTCTCTTTTTTACATGGTGTATTAGCCTTTTTTCTGTCATATGTGTTTTTACTCATACTCAGTCTGTTCTTGGTCAAATACTTCTCATTTTTAAAAGTTTGTGTGTGTGTGTGTGTATACGTGTGTATAAATATATATATATATATATATATATATATACATATAATCTTTTTACCTTTCCAGTCTCTTCTACAGTTAGCAGTCTGTTCAGTATTTTAAAGATCCTTTTAGGTCAATTTGGATGGCTAAGTATTTTCTAGCGAATCATCCATTTCCTCAACACTATAAAATTTACCAACACAGAGTTGTAAATAATAGTCTAACATTTTTCCTTTACTCTTTCTAATACTTAATAATGTATAATTTTTTGCACTTTTTATCCTTAGTTAGGCTTGCCATGAGCTTATCCATTTTAATGAATGTTTCAAAAAAATGGTTTCTTATTTTGTTTATACCTTTCTATTTTTAACCTATTTTAATAATTTCAGCTTTTATCTTTATTCTTCCTTTTCACCAATTTGACTGCTCTTTTCCTCATTTTTTAAGTGAATATTTATATACTTTTACTTTTATTCTACTTTTTCTCTATAAAAGAATTTAAGGCTACCAATTTTTCTCTGATTACTGCTTTAGCTGGGTCTCATGGGGTTTTGTTATCATGTATGTTCCTTGCCATTACCCTCTAGATAACTTATAACTGCAATTTTTATTTTTCTCCTGGTCTCAGGGGTTGTGTAGAAGAAGGGTCCTTCATTTTGGGTAGGCAAGTTTCCCATGACATCTTTTCATGGTCTATTTCTAGTACTATTGGATTATTATCAGAGGATGAGAGCTATAAAACTCTAATTATTGTAATCAACTTGTTTCTTAATGTCTAGTTATATGATTTTTAAATAAATGTTCTATATAGATTCAAAAAGAATGTATATCTCTTCCTAAATTGTAAAATTTTCTATCTATATAGATATTAAATTATATTTACTATATGTTATATATTAAATTATTCTGTTGATTGAAATATTCAAATGCTTTATACACTTCTCTTTTGAAGTCTATTTGATACTACCAATAACCCCTCCATAATTGTATTTTAATCAACTTTACTTTGAATTTTTGTTTTATATGATTGGCAGTGATGGTCTTTGGTGCCTAAAGGTATATAATCACTCTCTTAGTAAATTGTACCTACTAGGGTTTTTTTTATTATTATTATTGCTAGATTCTCTCAAAGACAAAATTATGAGCTGAGGTTCTGATTACTTCATCTGTTTACAGCACTATTTCTAGAATGGTGCTTTTATAGGGATCTAAATACGTTTACAAATCTCTCTTTCTACCCATTGAACTACACTCTTAAAATCCTACTGCCTCCACAAAGATGTTCCTAACCAAGCAAGAGAGAAATGCAGATTCTGATCTGCTTCTATAATGTGCTTTACAAAATTACGATTGCAGTGCTCACTAAAGTATTGTTGTTGGAGTCATCCTCTGCTTTCTCAACATGATCCTCTGTAATTCTTTATTTCAACAATTCTAAGATATTATATTGTTCTTGCCTTCACTCATGTACTTCAGGGCAGAAATAACAATAACTAAAATTTCCTGAGTGGCACTGGGCTTTACACATATTAATTCACTTAACTACAATCCTATCAGATGGGAACTATCATTCTCCCCATTTTACAGAGGAAGACACCGAAGCTCATTAAGGTTTAAGTATCATCTTGCCTGAGATTTTGCAGCCAGCAAAAAAGAGGCAGAACCAGAGTTCTGAATTGTTTTATACCTACAATCACTTATAACAGGAATGAGGTATGAGAGAGGAGTGGAAAGACTGCAGGAAAAATGAAGAGCTTTAGAGGTCGCTCTAACGTTTTTGGTTTTAAATGTGAGGGGGCTGGGAAGCTCTTAAAGGGCATTTGGAGAAAGGTGATGTGATCTGACTTCTGTTTTAACAGAATTCCTGTGGTTGCTGTATGGAGCACAGACGCTTGAGACACAGGGTATAAGGCAGATGAGTTAGGAGAGCTATTGTAATAGTCCAGGAAAGAGAGGATGGTGCTTGGGTCAGAGTGGGAAGATGGGTATGATGAGAAAGGAATGGATTCTGGATATATTTGGAAGGAAGAAGCAATAGAATTTGCTAGCATATTGTTTATGGGGTGTGAGAAAACAGAGCCAAGAAAGACTCTTGCGTATTTGGCCTAGAGGAGCTATAACACAGGAATTGTCATTTACTGAGATGCAGAAGCCTGAAATACAGTATTCCAAATAAGAGAACTCTTGTTCATGACCATTTACTTATGAAAACTGAATAGGTAACTAAGGAACAAAGATCAAAGTGCTGTTAACCTTGCATTGGTATTTTTATTCTCTATGTTCTGTAAGTCAGAGACACAGTTCATGAGATGCCAAAGGTTAAATCCATCTATTAGCCTACATGGTATATGCAATGGTTTCGATCAGGAATCAGGAGACTACAGCCTGTGGTGGCTGCCTGTTTCAGTAAATAAAGTTTCTGATTGGAACACAGCCAAGCCATTCATTTACATACTGTCTATGGCTGCTTTCCAACTACAGCAGTTGCAACTGAGACAGTATGGCTAGCAAGCCAAAAAGATCTACTACCTGACTCTTTAAAGAATAATTTGCTTAGATTTAGAAAGGAAAAATTCAAAATTGTGTTAAAATCAGCTAAACCAGGTTGATTGCAAGGTGTCTTTTAACAGCCAGGAGATAAGGACTATCCTACCAGAATTCAGATTAGTAGCACTTCTTTCTAGATGGACATGACAAAATATAAGAAAAAAGTAATTCAAGGATTTAGGATGGAGCCAGTAACCTATATTTTGTTTGTTTAACAGAAGGAAGCTTGTATTTTACAATATATGTGTAATAAAAAATATAGATGTGTGTGTGTACACACACCTGCACACATTAAACTATATATAGAAACATTCTCTAGGAAACACATAAGTCATTAACAGACTGGCAGCACAGAATTATGAAATGAGCATAGGTCTCAAATTCATATAGATCTGTATTTAAATCCTTGTTCTTCTATTTTCTGACTATTTGGCTATGGACAAGTTATTTAATCTCCCTGAGTTTCAATTTCTCACATAAAAAGTGGGAATAATAGAACCTTGAACACAGAATTTTTATGAGAATTAATGAGTCATTGCTTGTAAGCTGCCTAATTCAGTGGCGTTATATAAGGAGCACTCAATAAAGTGTTTTCTCCTTTAAAAATACGCTAGAAAAAGCAAAACCGAACAAAAAGAACTCTAAATCTTATTGAAAAAATAGGTGGTCATAAGGGAGTCACTTATACTGTACTTACTTTTTCTAACATTCTCAAGTATCATGTTAATTCACAAATATCAAAAAGTAATCGAAAATAAAAGTCTCCTTTCTGTTTCTCATTTTTAATAAAGGGAAAATGGTCGATACATATTTGCAGCTGTGAACCCAGATTCATGACATATTTAGAGTATTCTAACAGAGGAAAACAGTGCTAATAGTTCAGTCATATCTTCCCTAAGTGGACATTAAAGAGGTTTTAGTGAAAATAAAGAGCAGGCATCATAACTTAAACAATTAGCAACGAACTACATGCGACTTCAACTGGCCATTTACAACATCCACTTCACGTTTTCGTATTCTACTTAACTCATATAATTGGGCCTTGCTGATGAAGCAAGAAGAGAATTATACAGATAAATACAAGTTCAGATGAAGTATCTTAAATGACACCAATCCTGAGCTTTCAAAATAAAAAAGTGGAAAAAATTTAATGTGAGGCAGCTAAGTAAATAAAACAAGGGCCTGGTGACTGTCCTTGCGAATAATCATCGAATTTTCTTTGCTAGTGGCTTCTCCATTGGTAAAATGGGTAATACCAATTCCTCAGTTTGGGAGGGGGAAGGGTATAGCATTTTAATTTCTTTTGCTGTTCTCTTTCCAAATCTTGGAATTTAATAAACATTGCCTAAGTCTTTCTAAATGAAAAGCAAATGCTAGTCCAGAATTAGCACATTTCTTTTTTTTTTTCCTGCTTTTTCTCCCCCAGTACACAGTTGTATATTTTAGTTGTGGGTCCTTCTAGTTATGGCATGTGGGATGCCGCCTCAGCATGGCCTGACAAATGGTGCCATGTCCGCACCCAGGATCTGAACCAGCGAAACCCTGGGCTCCCAAAGCGGAGCACACGAACTTAACCACTCGGCCACCAGGCCGGCCCAGGACATTTCTTGATTTTCCTCCTTCAGTAGCAAGCAAGATCACCATGCTCCTTTTATTTTTTGTGAAGGGAGAGAAAACTAAGAATAGAGGAAAAAGAAACACTAAAAGTCATGACTCATTTTCATTCTGAGACGATGGTTTAACACAATCAATCTTCACCTATGGTCTTTTTCTTGTAGCAACAAAAATACACTGGTGCAAGAGTGGCTACTGGAGCCACCACTTCTGTCTTTTCACACTCATGGCCTCACAATTCTTCTTCACATCTTCCAGGCAGTTCCTCTCAATTAAATGGACTTGCCTCAAAAAGTAAACCCATGTGCCATGTTTGTTCTAGTGCACAGACTGTATTGGAAGAGGGTGAAGCACGCAGTGGCAGACAGGTCAAAGGACTAGAGACGCAGGATGGAACGTGGCCACGGACCACAGAGAAGGAGTCAGGGAATCCACGGGGGTTCAAGATGCACAAACTCTGAAGTCAGGTGAGGCTCTTCTCTGGGCATTTCCTAGCAATCACCTAGCTGCTTCAGGAAGAGCTTGGATGAATTTTCTCCTAGGAGTACAACAGATAATGTTCTCCTGGTGTCCAGAAGGCTGCTGGTGCCCACAGATTAATTTTCTCCTCTTGTGGAATGAGGCTTAACCTGAAAGTCACGCTAGCCTGTCAGGGGAAATGAAAGAATGAAGAATGGGAGAGTGGGGTGTCTCTTTTCCTTTCCTTTCCTTTTTTTTTTTTTTTTTTTGGTGAGGAAGACTGACCCTGAGCTAACAGCTGTGCCAATCTTCCTCTATTTTGTATGTGGGACACTGACACAGTACGGCTTGATGAGTGGTGTATAGGTCCACGCCTGGGATCCGAACCTGTGAAACCCAAGCCACCAAAGTTGAGCGCACAAACTTAACCACTATGCCACCAGGCTGGCCCCAGAATTTTTATTTTTTAGAAATGCAAATATTGGGGCATTCTAAACTCAAGAAAAATAAGGCACTACAGCAATTCTGCATTTAACTTGTATATTACCTCTTTGATAAATAGAAATCCTATGCAAATGCTATTTATAAGTGATGTTACGATAATGGCTTGATATTTGAAAACTGATTTCTTAAACAGGTACAGTAAGAAAAGCCTATGGGGGCCGGCCCCGTGGCGGAGTGGTTAAGTTCGCACGCTCTGCTTCAGCAGCCCAGGGCTTTACCAGTTCGACTCCTGGGCGCAGACATGGCACCGCTCATCAGGCCATGCTGAGGTGGCGTCCCACATGTCACAAGTAGAAGGACCCACAACTAAAAATACACAACTATGTACCAGGGGGCTTTGGGAGAAAAAGGAAAAATAAAATCTTTAAAAAAGAAAAGCCTATGAAAGCTGAATTCTTATCACATGATTATATATGCATTGTGCAGGCAAGGGGAAGCTCTTCCTTCTTCTGTTAGAAAATGAAAAAGTTAAAATATCTTGGTAAAAATTTTCTAATGATTATTCATATTTAAAGAAAAAAGCAAAGAGAAACACTGTGGGAAGCTTTTGAAAAAATTTCATAGGAGTATTTTGTTCATTCTGGTTTTATTTCAATGACTATACCCTTTCATCATTATTTTAAAACAAGTGAAAACTTAAGACTCTAATTTCAGGTTTTTCAACTTGTTGCTCTGGGGTATCTGATGCGATCTTTCAACTCAGAATTGTTTCATTTCCTGGTGTTGCTGGTGATAGATAATTTGTGTTGAGGAACACAAGAGAAGGCTGCTTTCTAATTTCAAAGCTTGATCTCTGACACTTCAAAAGACAAACACAGAATGAGACAAGAATTTGCAAGAGGTTCAGAAAGGAAAAAGTGAATTCCTCCGTAGTTCTCAAACTGCTTCCAAAATATGGGAAGAAAATGATTACACTAATGACAGCCTAACACATCCTGATGGAAAGAAATTCAATTATTTATAGTTTCAAGATACTAGGTTCAACAGAAATATTTAATTTTATAAAATTATATTTTTTACAAATTAGTTTACATTTGTACGTCCTTAAGCCAAGACTGCAGAGGACCTAAGCTGAACAAACAGTAATAAACAAAATGCTGTGTAAACATAGGATTTGAAAGGACTTACATCAGATAAGAGTGACTTTTTCATAAAGTTAATGTACAAAGTCCTCAGCAAAGTGAAGAAATCCACGCTGATTTCAAACTAATATAAAAAAAATTAAGGCTCCATACTGATGCAACTGCTTTTGATAATTTCTTTTCTATACAGCGTAAAAGATATAGAAGAACATTGAGAAAAACATATCCATACTCAGTGTTCCTTCATTCTCCGATCATAAGGGCCATTTTTAATGGAAATAACTTCTGAAGAATAAGCACACTGAAAGATTTGCTTCCTTGCTTACTTTTTCTAGGTTTCTCTTGCCCAGGTTTTTACTTCTATTTGTCTTCATTTAGCTACTTTCCTCTTCTTCAAAATTATTGCAATGTCTTACCTCCTCCTTGAAGTCATTACTGAGAGCATAACGGTTGGTAATTTCTTTCTCATCTTAAGGTTCATTCACATTTCCCTCAACACATATATAATAGCAATATGAGTTCACATTTTCTGAGACTTACCACGTGCAGGGCAATTGAACATGCCGCTAGCATAACTACTCTGCTCAGTCCTCAGAACAACCCTGGACAGGCACCATTATTCTCCTGATCACAGATGAAGGAGCAGGACTAGCTGGTTAAGAAACACACCTGAGTTGACACGGCAAGAGCTGGGACAAGAATGCCGTCAGCCTGGCCCCAAAGCCTACATTCTAACCCAGCTCGACTTAGCTTAGATTGAGACGATAAACCTTATGTAAAATCATTGTACTTATGCCTCATTTAGTTTATTTTAAAATCAAACCCCCATGGGATAGTTAACACATCCAACTGATGATAGCACCTTACTATGACCATGAACTGGCAGTTTATCTAATTGTTTTGTTTGTCAATATGAGAGTTGGCAACAGCAAAAGCCGGAAGAGTCCCTGGTGAGAAAGGGAATCAAAGGAGGAAGAAAAAGTGCTAAAAGAAGAGTCTCTAAATATCACCTCTTCACAGCTCTGCTAGATTTGAAGCCAGTGCCATCAGACACCAGATCTGCTTACTTTCCCTCGATTCCAGGCTACTCAAAAGCTACTTACTCTTCTCCCTCATCTTCCCAACTCCTGAAAAAATACTAATTAATGAAAAATGTATGAAAGAGGATGGAAATAACTTCTTAAAATTTCAAGTCAGAGAAGAGAAAGAGTGCACACACTTTGGTTATAAAATTGATATTGCAATAGATAATAAACTACTTTCCCCAGACTATCCAGAGCTCGTTTAATGGGAGCAATTTTACTTATTTATTTATTTTTTTAATTTTTGGTGAGGAAGATTGGCCCTGAGCTAACATCTGTTGCCAATCTTCCTCTTTTTACTTGAGGAAGATTCGCCCTGAGCTAACATCTGTTGCCAATCTTCCTCATTTTACTTGAGGAAGATTCGCCTGAGCTAACATCTGCTGCCAATCTTCCTCTTTTTACTTGAGGAAGATTCGCCCTGAGCTAACATCTGCACCAATCCTCCTCTATTTTTTATGTGGGTCACTGCCACAGCACTGCCACTGATGAGTGGTGTAGGTCAGGGCCTGGGAGCCAAAGTGGAGTGCACTAAACTTAACAACTAGGCCCCAAGGCCAACCCCATTAATGGGAGAAATTTTTAAAGGCTGTTCTGAAGTCCACAGTATGGCAGAATGGACTACAGCTCTGAGGCCTGACATGACTGGCTATTCTTTGGTTAGACACTAATGTAGACCTGTATTTCATCTGCAAAATTATGGAGTTGTAATATCTATATTATAGCTAAGGTTCTCTTCACCTCTATCCTGCGTCTGTTTGCTTCTCTATTTCAGCCTACTTAACAATCTCAAGTTTCCCAAGGAAAGGATTTACATCAGATTTATTGAGGTATCTTTCATTATTGCCAAAACTTAAAATGTATTTTATAAAAAAATTCTGTTGAGTGAATATGTCTTTAACCAGCTTGGTCTGCCTCAGTTACCAACTCAAGCTCTGAGTCCTCAGTTCCTTCTTTCTTTAAATTTGTTGTTCTTCTTGACCTTCTGCCATTTAAAAAAAATATATGTATTCTAACTCCTCAATGCATTTCCTTGTTTTTATGTTTCCTCTCTCTTTTTTTCTTCTATGATTTGTTAGATGTTCTGCTCTTCATAGTATAATTATTGTTAATTTTTCCCCTTTATTTTTGTTCTTGATCATTCTAGTCTCTTGAATATTTTTTGTCACTCTTTTTATTCCCTTCCACCTTTTCTTTCTTTCCTCTAACACTTTCTCCTTTTTCTTTCCTTGCCTTTTTATCTCCTTTCCTCTTAACGACGTGTTTTAAATTCAGTTTCATCTGCATTTTAAGAAAAGAATACTTTCTTCACCAAAAGTGCTCCTGGTATCACAGCTCTAAGCTCCCTCACCAAGAACGCCAAGTTCAGGAGGAAAGGGGTTCTGGGGCTTCCACATCCTTCTCTTCCCGGATTTACTCAATGGGCATATAACTATCATTTCTCACGAAGGGCTACAAGTATATGACCTATATGTCAGCCGGATCAAGTCAGTAAATACTCATGGCATGTGATCTATAGAGAGTGATGGAGGAAAGCGGAAGAGACATTCAACAACCAGTTCTGAGCTGATCAGGCAGAACAACTGAATCTCTTACTCAGTTAGGTAGTTTCAGCTACAAGTCAGAGAAAACCCAACTCAACCTGGTGGAAACAAGAAAGGCTAACATAACTGAGAACTTCCTGAGTAGCAATGTCACCAAGTCCCTCTCTCCTTTCAGTCTCTCTGCAATGCCCTCTATGGCATTAGTTTTATTCCAGGCATGGTTCCTGTCACGAACTCAGAAGACCCGAGAACTAAAGACAGGTCTTTTGCTCACATGCAGCAGAAAATTGCATCCACAGCAAAGGTCCTAAGATTTGATTGCACTGGTCTAGGTCACACACATTCTTGTGGAAGGGGAGGTGCTACGCAGCCATTTGCTAATCCTAGGCCATGTGCTCCCCCTCTGGATCCTTGGTAGACAGCTCCCGGGAACCACATGGTATCCGGGAAGGAGCAACAAGGGATTGCATGCTGGGAATGCAACCAGCAAAAGTCCACTGCATGAGACAAAGCACAACACAGATAGTGCAAAATGACGTCATAATTTATTTAATGTATGTTCTTTTTCCATGGAGTTATTTTGATAATTATAAAATTATAAAAATGAGTTATAGCCACCAGAAGGACCTACAACTGGAATATACAGCTATGTACTGGGGGGCTTTGGGGAAAAGAAAAGGAAGAAAAAAAAAAGAAGATAGGCAACAGATGTTAGCTCAGGTGCCAATCTTTCAAAAAAAAAAGAGTTAAACATTTTATTTTATGAAAATGGAGCTCCTCTACGCTCTTTTATAATCAATTCCTCTAGGAACTCTTTCTGAGAATATTGACCCGAACACAGTTACCTATTAATATTATTGTTAAGTAATTTAAATGTTATTACTGTGAAATTATGAGAAGAAAACACAACAGAATAATGTATCACAACAAAAAACTATCTGAAAAAATAATATTCTTAACGGGAAAGACTGCTTAGAGATCAATTAATGGATTTGTTGTGTTTTTTTTAAGTAATATAAAGTCAGTTTAAGCAATAGGGGGAAAAATAACTTTTAAAAGTGAGAAGAGACAAGAAGAAACACACTTCACAAGTGAGCAACTGCCATTCTCTCCTATTCCCAATCTCATTACACTTCTTTTGACTAAATACTAACTAAAGAGCTTATGGAACTAAAGGCCAGAACACTAACAACTAAACATACAGAAAA
This sequence comes from Equus asinus, assembly GCF_041296235.1. Lineage (NCBI taxonomy): Eukaryota > Metazoa > Chordata > Mammalia > Perissodactyla > Equidae > Equus > Equus asinus. Next base: position 70,421,845 of record NC_091798.1, read on the forward strand.
GTCATCTTAGTCATTGATCATTTGGGGATGGGCAGGGGTGGGGGGTGAGGGTCACTTTTACAATAGTGAAGTAGTTCTTTATAGATCGTTAGATAATACACAGGAACTCAAATAAAGGAATGTCAATCCTAGTCCCCCCACAAAGGACCATGTGTATTTTCCAGAGCTTCTAGATGTCAGTTTCAAAGGAATTCTCCTCAATAAGTAGAATACTTTTATTTTCTCAGTATTTAAAAAAAAGAAAAGAAAAATAGAATGTTCTCTGCAACAATGAGTCATCAGCCACTGCAGCTCTGTGACACCCAGGTCTGTCCATGTCTCTGCAGCCCTTCAAAGGAAGACGGCTATCTTTTCACGGCATGCATAAACCCCTGCACTGCCTGGCTGCACAGCATAATTAATTCTGGCCTTTTTATGCTTAATGAAACACCTTGCACACATGACAGCAGTGGGTTTGAGCTTCTTGTGTGTAACTAAAATAGGAAATCCCTAGCAACAACCTAGTTCTACTCAAAAGGCTCTATAAGTCATGCTTTTATGAGGTCTGCCATTATTTCTGCAAAATATCTCTCTTATCACAAGAAAACCGTGCTAAAGAAACCTCACAATCAACCACCTGTATGAACAGTTTTCTTAACTTTTAAAAGTGTAGAATGTTTTGTTTTTCAAGTTCTTGGCAATAACCACATGCTTTTATTTCTCAACTTGTGGCTGTGAGAGAAGGGTATTTAAACAAGGTAATCTCTTAGATGTAACTGCTCGATATCATTCCCCTTTATTAGAATAATTTTTCAAATATTAATACATACTTACATGCTGCATTACAGAGGCTATTACTCCACTGAGAATTCCAAATCATAAATATTCAAGGTTCCATTTCAAAACACAAATAACAATTTGAGCAAACTTTTTAAAAAGAAAGTTAACTGAAAGACTTACCTTGAAAGATTTATTCCTCTTTATAACACTCAACTATTCTGGCCCTATCTGAGGAGTCTTGAAAGCAAATGCCTACTTTAAAAGAAGTTACTCCTGCTGTAAAATCACTTTCTTTCCTTTAATTATGGATTGTATACAGAAAAGTAAATAATGAAATAGAGAATTTCTCTCACCTGTTTAGGTGTGACTCCAGGCATGCGAATATCCAATGCAAAATCTGATGAATCAATAGGAATGACTGGTCTGGTGGTACCAAGACATTCATTGGAAAATGGTCTGGTAGTTTCTTTAAACCTTAAAAAAGAAGGTAATTTCAATATTTTTGAACATAATGGAATCTTGACATGAGAAAAAAAAAGGAATTCTAGGACTTTGAGATTAAAAATTATTGACTTAGACCCAATGAAAAGATGTGATGACTATATAATGCTCTAAAACATACTCAGAGTTGCATTTGATTGTCCAAAAGCAATATATGCCCAACTTGTAAACAAAATATAATCAAAGCAACCTAGCAGGCTACATTTACAACTTGATTCAATAAAATCTTGTCAAAATATATACTTGTTTCTAGTTAATGAAAAGAGAGAATTAATAAATTAGAAATTATCACTGGCCTGCCAATATTCTAATGGCAAAAATATTAACTAAGACCCAGTAAAATTTTTGCAACTATTTTATGAGTGTCCAGTATTTCTAGTCAGAAACAAAAAAACAACAATAATATTGCTAAAAGGCAGAGTTGAATGGGGGGGAGGAACGACTGTGATGTGAATTACAAATATACAAGTGCATAAATATTTAATATGGTAATTATGAGGAGTGTGTATACAGCTCAATGTTTTCTCCTGATCTATGACAGTCCATGATCTGCTTCTCCCCATCACTTGTCTTGATATTTTATTCTTTGAGCTGTTATAAACAAGAAGGCATTCAAGTCTAAATGACTATATTGCAGTTTCTGAAACATTTCCCCAAGAGGGAGCGATTAGTATTGGAAATCACAACTTCTAATTGGAGTTTCGAAAGCCAGTGCAGCTTGGTTACAAAACAGTGGGCTTCTTCTGTCAAGGGGACTTTACAAGAACTTACTGTGCTAAAATTCCAAGTCGTTTCAGCAAAGTAAATCAACCTTGTATATTTCTCCAACACTCTGGTTCGTAAAAGTGATTACCTTTTTCAACAGCATGCACAGAAACCATCCAAACAACATTTCGCCTGTTCAAAAAAAAAAACACAAAACACCCACCTCTTAAAGACAGAAAGTGGGCTTCTGAAACCCAAACAGCTGCTCTGAAAAACAAGGAGGAGAACTAGCAGGCTACGAAGGCCAGCCATGTCCACGCCGCTCCGGCCCCGCCGGGAGGGGACCGGGCAGCGCAGCGCTGGGCTGGGGCCGGCGGTCGGGCAGCGGCAGCTACTTCATGGCCGGGGCGCGGCGGGCGTCCTGCGGCGGCCACACACCATCTGCCTGCGAGAGCAGCGAGCTGGACGAGGCGAGGTGCCTGGATCACGAGCGGCAGGCAGAAACCCGTGGGAAGGCGGTACTTTTGTCCGGTCGGCAAGCGGAAGCTTTCCTCCCTCCAGAGCAGCTATTTCGCCCTGGTGCTGGGGCTAGACGTGCGGGTTCCTTACGGCTCGGGAATGACAGGGGCTGTGAGGCATATCACACAAACCCGCGTCAGTCATCATTCAGAACCTGCAAAAAATAGAAGCAGATAATGGATGACTAACACATTACAGCATTTGTCCTCAGCAAATCCCAGTTGAGGTTCTTTAATACAATAGTAGTTTCACAAGCTTGAGCCCAAGCCTGGAAAATGCTGGTCTGTTGATCTCCCTCCCCTACGACCAGACCCCAAGATTTCACAAACCCTCACTGCCCCTGTTCTACCTTTTGCTCCGTCTTCCTCCCTCACACCCACTCTCTTCTTTTCTTTTCCTACTTCTTCCCCCCTTTCCCTCACATCCGCCCCCCTCTCTGGATTTCTTCTCCTTACTTCCTATATCACTCCTTTCTATCATCAAAAACGCGCTTAATACCTCTGCGGAATGTAAACAAAGTTACTCACACAAATGACAGGCTAAGGCACAGGAAAGAAAACAACTAAGAGGCAGAGACAAAGCACTTGGATACAACAGTAATCAGATAGAAAAAGACTTGGAGAACAAAGGCATCATATATATGCATCACAGAGCTACAGATCTAAAAGGAAGATACCGCCCCCCCCCCCCCCCCCCGCCAGGAATGATCACCACAGAAGAAATTGCCAAGTTCTCAATTATTTTAAAACAAACCCAAATGTACAGCTAATGTGATAGATGAAACGTAAATGCCTATCTAAAAATCCTGCATCCAACATACAAAATAATAATTTCTTACTAATAAGGCATGCCTCCCAAAAGACATTCTTTCCTAAAGTTTGGAGATTTACAATGCAATGCAATGAGAAACAGTAGGGAGAATCTCAGCTAGCCCCCAAAGGACTTTTATCACAAACCGTATGATGGAGAACTTCACATTCATATAAATGAGAGGCCATGCAGAAGGAGTGCAACATCTCAACATTTTATGAAGAGGACTCAACTAGGCTAAATGTTAAAATATGCATGTTTGACTTGTGGTGCTGAACATATTTCAGACTGTGTATCAAGTTTGTAAATTTTAGTCAGAAGGCATTATTTTAAAATGTATCATTTGCAATGTAAAGATACCTCCAAAGAAAAAGATTCTTTAAAGGTTTATTTTAATCACTAATTACAAACATTGTCGGGAAATCTCAAATAAATCCATTGGCCAGATGAATAATGGTAAAAAGCAAAAATTAGTAAGATGATATAGAAGTGCTCCATAATAATACATTAGCCTCTAAATTATCCTCTGGAAGTCACAAGATAGTGAAGCTAATCTAAAAAAAACAAAAGCAAACCAAAAAAAAACCCCGAAACTAAAACAAAGAAAAAAGCATGAACTAAAATTAAATGTGAAGACTTCATGGTCAATGCTTTCTAGAAGAAACAGACCTTGAACCAAATATAAACATAACATGATTGAAAATCCAGCCAACCCAAGGATGCTTGAGGTTCACCAGCACCCAAGGACCACAGTTAATTTACATAAGCAATGACATTTTTAAAAGACTGATGATATTTGTTTGAACTTTCCCTTTGGCTTGCTCTTTGAACTTTCAGCAACAAAACCCTTCAGCTTTGTCTGATTCCAGGGGGTAAGGGAAAGAACTCCTTATGAGGGAAGAGAAACAGTTGGCCTGAAGGCTATGCTATTGCCTTTGCTAGCACCAACGTATAATCTCGTCTAATGACAACACTTAACACTCCCCAAAGTTCTTTTTTTAAAAAAGAATATATGTGAAGAAAGGATTATATTTTATTGTTTCATGCAGGACAGGATTCAAGGACAGTCCTTCCAGCTGGCAGGGAGATTTGGTATTATACAAACACTTGAAAACAAATTTAGTATTAAAATTCTCTAACAGGAACGCATCCTTAAGTACTAGCCTTTGAAAAAAAATTCCGCTTATCTCTTTGATTGATTTTATTAGCTTTGATGTCCCTAAACCGCCCACTAAAAGAAAAGGGAACTGAAGTTGTGGGTAGAAGCAAAGTTGATATTTGCAGCCATGAACAGAACAAAAGGGCTTAAAGGAATGAAAGCTAATTATGCCTCTTGGTTCTTGATGCCTCGTAAACAAAATCCAAGTCATTATATGAAGAAAATCATGTCTAACTATTTCATTTGTTATTTTACAATTCCTGATAACTGTGGAATATATAATATTAAAATCTCGGTAGTCTTCTTATTTAGGATTTTTAAAATTCAAAATATATTTCCCTGAGAGAATTGATTCACTCATCCAGAAGACACACCTCATTTCATATTCTGTACAAAATATTGTAATATATGTTGGGGTTTTATAAAATTAAAAGAGAATATAGTCCACTAAGGGAGATGAGGACTTGATATAATTAATATTAGGTATGTTTAGAATGTATTAGAAAGGACTCAGGGAATTTTGAGGAAGGAAAGATCATTTCAACCTTCAAGAAGAGGGTAATAAAAGCGAGAAAGGTAAAGCCGTCCTCAGTGGAAGAGGTTGGAAGGGGTTGGGTTTCCACTGTGGGAGATGGACATGCGCATTCCATGTGCAGGGAAGGGCAGGCGAACAGAAGCCCAGGTGGGGAGCAGAGGATGTGTTTGAAAAACAAGCAATAAATGTTCTGCCTCCCAGACTCAAGCTGCACACTCAGATTTACTACTTTATTTGTAATACAAAGCAAATATTCTGTTTACATATCTATAAATTCTTCAGTAAGAATGATATATAGTTTATACCTGTAAGAATATTAATTCCAGAAGCAGTACTATTAGGCAGTAAGTACAGCCTAATTAGAGGACCATAAAACCAACTTGGCTTTTACAAAGTGGGCAGTCCATTTCTTCTAATTTTCATTTGAAAAAAGAAAACAAAAACAAAGTTGAAATTTGTAATTGGTCAAAGAATCAAATAAAGATATTGGTCATTCATTCATTGATCATTTATTCAACAAGAGAGAAACAGTATGGTATAATGGCTAAAAGCTTGTATACTGAAGAAAAACCGCCTAGACTCCTGGCTCCACCAGTTCTTAGTCTTGTGAAACTGGGCAAGTACCAAGCCTCTCCTTGCTTCAGTTTCCTCATCTACAAAACGGAAATAACCCTATTACCTATCTCATAGGGTTGTTACAAGGAATCAATGAATTAATAGCCTTGAACCAGTGCCACACACATAATAAACGTTTGTTATTACTGTTGTTGTAACAAATATTTACTGAGTGCCTAAGACTATCTTAATGCTGGGGATGGTGATAATCAGGACAAGCTCCCACTCTTATAGCAATTACTTTCTAGTGGGAGAAAAAACAAATAAAAATAACTGCTAAATTATAAATTCTATTATCTTTTAAGGAGATTTTACGTGCTTTCCTAGAATGACTTGCGATTAAACTGATTAAAGGATGCACATCCGTTCACATAGCAATTAGACTCTAGGGATTTATTTTTGGGCAAAAATTGAACAAGGCCACAAATATGTTTCTAAGGATATTTACTAGCATTGTTCATATTAACAAAGAACTGGATGTTTATATAGCAAAGAACTGGAATCAATTTAAATGCCATCAATAGGAGATGGTAAAAACATCATTTTTGTTGGACACAAAAACTTGAATACTATGCATACCTTTTAAAACGGACAAGATGCATCTATTTTTGTGGGCAAGGTCACATTCTATGACATATTTTTTTCTTTTTGCATAATCTTAAAAAATGTTTAAACAATCTCAAACTTACAGACATGTTGCAAGTACAGTATAAAGAACTCTTTTTCTTTAATCATTTGAAAGTAAATTGGTGACCTGATGCCTTATTGCCCCTGAATATTTTAGTGTATATTTCCTAAAGTACATTCCACTACATAACCACCATACAGCCATCAAAATAAAAATATCCACACTGACACATTACTATCATCTAATCCTCAGTCTCCAAACTTTGCCAACTGTCCCAGTAATGTGCTTGAGAGAAGAAGAATCCTGTTCAGAATCAAGCGTTGAATGTAAAGTTGTCATGACTCTAGTCTTCTTCACTTTGGAGCAGTTTCTCAGTCTGTCTTTAATTTTTATGACCTTGATCGTATTGAAGATTACAGGCCAGTTATTTTGCAGCATGTCTCTCAATTAGAGTCTGTTTCCTCTCGACTAGATTCAGGTTATTTAGCTCTGGCCAGAATATTGCAGAAACGATGCTGTGTTCTCACTGCATCTGTGTTAGCTGTCCATTCCTGCATATCAAATCACCCCAAAACTTAGTGGTCGAAAACACTGAACATTATCTTGCATAGTTTCTGAGCATCAGGAAAAAGAGTGGTTTAGCTAGGTGGTTATTTCATGAGGTTGCAGTCTCTCATGAGGCTGCAATCAAGATATTGGCAAGGGCTGCAGTCATCTGACGGCTTAACTGGGGCTGGAGGATTTACTTGCCAAGTGGCTCACTCACATAGCTGGCAAATTAGTGCTGGCTGTTGGCAGAAATGTTTCCTCACTATGTGACCCTCTATGTAGGGCTTCTTGAGTGTTCTCACAACATGGCAGCTGGCTTCTGCCACAGTGAGCAGTATCTTTTAGGACCTAGCATCAGAAGTCACACACCATCATTTCTGTAATATCCTATCAGTTACACAAGTCAGCTTCATTCAGTGTGGACAAAGACTACCCACCGGCATGAATACTAGGGGTGAGGATCATCTTCTTGGAAGCTGGCTGCCTACCACAACATCTGATTAGATGGCATGCAATTTTGATTTGTCTCATTACTGTTGATGTTAACTTTGATCTTTTGATTAAGCTGGTGTCTTCCAGGCTTTTCCACTGTAAAGTTACTATTTTTCCCTTAGTAACTAATGCTATTTCTTTTGGTGGAGAGGTTATTTTTGACTTTATAAATACTCCATTTTTTAGCAAAATTTCATTTTATTAATTTATTACATCATAATAGACTCTTGGTGTCCTATTTTATTCAATGGATTTTAATGTCATTAATTGTATTTATTTATATTACTTACTTTGACTCTCAAATTGCCTCAGTTGTGGCCCCTTCAGGCTAGGTTTTGTGTCCTTTTGACACGCCCAGCATCCTTTAAGCACTTCCTTGCTTTTTGCCTCCTCTCCCAGCTGGGCTCAAAACCCTGCACCAGGCCTTTCTCTTTGTGCTATCTTCCTCCCACATGGTCGTTGTTGACACTTTACTCTGGGCTGCCCACACACGTGGATGCCATCTTCACCTGTTTGGGCTGTGACACCCCATGCCAGGCCATCAACCCTACCACGCTGATGCCCTCCTTACTCCACATGTGCTCCAAAGCCCATGCCAGGCCACTCTTCCTGAATGCCTACCTTGCTCTGCCCCATATAATACCTTTAGGACTGAATAGTTTAGGAAGAGAAAAGAAAGACATTAATTTTTAAAAAATCAAATTATAGAACAGTATACACATGCATTTAAAAATCTGAAGTAATATAACTCAACTGTATTTGTATTGGTTTTCTATGGAGATAGGTAGAAAAGAAAGGGGAACTTTCACTTTCCATTTATACACTTACAGTCTTTCAGTTTTCACAAGCTTATATTACTTCTGTAACCAGAAGAAAATAGGGATATATATATTTTCAATATTTTATTGAATGTGGCTCTACAGATTTCAATTTATATGTTAATTTCTATCTGTTAGGTGATGTTCTGAAAAATGGATAACTCTCCTTCTTTTGCTTGGCAAGAACTTTAAAAACTAAATTTTATGGTGGTTATATAGCTGTAATGCAGGGTTTCTCAAGCTTAGCACTAGCAACATTTTGGGCTGGATAATTTTTCGTTGTAGGGGACTGTTCTGTGCATTACGGGATATTTAACAGCATCACTGGACTCTACCCACTAGACACCAGTAACACTTCCTTCAGTTGTGACAACTAAAAATGTCTCCAGACAGTCGCCCTAGTTGAGAATCACTGTTGAAATATGTTTCATTAAAGATGAAGTTTAATTTGTAAATCAAATGTGATGTAATTCCCTTGAAATATATACAACGAGACATATATCGCTAGGTAAGTGTTTGCCAATACGGAGCTTCTAAAGAATGGGAAAGTAATAATCATAACAGCAAGTAACATTTATTGACTTATACACCGGGCATTAACTTTATGCATATTGTCTCATGGAATTTTTAAGACTTTGAGGCACCGGTTATTATTCCCATTTTATAGATGAAGGATCTAAGGCTTAGGAAAATTAATTAACTTGCTCTGATTATACAATGGTAGAGCAAGGATTCAAATCCTGGCTTATGGAATGCAGAATCTGTTCTCTTAACTTATATTCTTCAACACAAAACAGACTTTGCACATTCACACAGGATGTTTTCTTCAAGTATAACAAATAGGCAAATCGTCCAACTATCATTTTATTGTAAAATAGTAATAGCCAATGTTTATTGAGCAATTACTATGTGCTAGGCACTGTGGTAATAAGCATTGTACATAGATTAGCTCATCTGAATCCTCAAGGCAACTCTGTGGAATTCGTACCACTATCGTTCCCATTTTACTGAAGTGGAAACTGGACACAGAGAATTGGTAACTTGCCCTGGGTACACAGCCAGGATATAAACACAGGCAATCTGACGCCACAGTTGAAGCCCTTAGCTACTCAGCTATAAATGTCATCTAGTCATTTTTTCATTCACATATTAGGAAGCACTGACATTTCTTCTACAACCTTACTAACATTACTTATTTCACTAACTCAGAAGTAACAAGCTAAAGATCTACGATTAGGGTCCAAATCTGGTCTAAAAGTAGGTTTTGTTTGGCTTGCAAGAATTTTTCCCAACTCCTCTCCTGAATTTCAATCCTGAGTAAACATTTCAAAATGAAAAGATTTCACATAAAGAGTCTCTTGAAGTGTTGTAAAATCTTGCATCACTGGACCTACATTTCCACATGGCAATAGTTATCTGAGCCAAGTAGCATCTTCCTTTTTAGACAGGGTCAGCAATCTAAAGACTGCCACAGTCCCCACTGCTCCCTATTTACTCTCCAATCCTCAGGCCAGGAGTAACTGTTGAAACTGCCATTCATCACTGAGGTACAACTGTCATCATCTGTCTGTCCATTTGTTTTTTATACATTTGGCCAGCTTATGTCATTAGTGTTGTGATCCCAGAGATACCCTTTTTTTTATGTAAAAGGCAAACTTCATCCTATATGTAGCATAGAGTTTGACACATTTAGATATACTAAGTTGCTGCTGCTTCTCTTTTTTCCTAAGGCTCTCTTCATTAGCAAGACACCCAAACTGAATGGCATTTCCTGCATGTCAATTGGTTTGCGACTCATCTCTTGTAACATGGAGCCAATTTGAGGTATCCTTCCCTTGCAAGTCAAAGTTGGCTGGGTACCTATTAGAATATATATGTTAAAAAATCTCAGGGGTGCCATTCAGCATATGATTCTACAGCAATAAGAACTTGCCAAGAGTAACAAATTTTATTATATTTTTTTGCTTTCCATGATCAGTACCAGATGCCCTTTAAATACGTACTTTAGTCATCAAATTGTCCAGTCCTGTAAATACTTCCATGGGGAAAAAAACAAGAGACATTATTCTTAATTAGATTTCTCAGCTTTGACGAATACAAATGTTACTTCATAACACATGTATCTAAATTCAGGGCTAGCATATTTTAATGCAAGATAAAACAGATCCCTGAGTTCCAATCAGCATACGTCTTTTCATTCTAAGGACTGCACTGGTAAGTTCTCAGGAGACTAGTGCACTGCACAGAAAAGCATGAACTATTACGGATGAAGTCAGAGCGGTAGAACGGCTCCTTTGTATGCTAGTCATTTGCCCACCAGGTATCTTATTTATTTATAAGCTCAGAACGTCACATAGAATTTTGTTTCAGAAGTAGAGCACAAAGCACTCTGTAGCCATCACCTCCTTTCTCCTTGAAACAGACTTGAGCAGGGAGGAGCCGGTCATCAGCCCCGTCCTGCAGAGACATTTAGCGAGGCGGAGAACCCTCTGTGATTTCTCTCCCAACTCGTGAGGCAAGTCAGAGATGAGGGCCTAAATTTACTGGCTATCTCCTCAATGCGCCACTTCACAAATCAATACACTCTCTTTTTCCTCTTCAGTGAAGTTTTCGAGGAACTAGTTTGAAACTAAGACCCAAGACCTGACTAAATTTCAAATGTCTGGTTTGTTTTTTTTCAATAAAGTGCGAATCATTGAATGAGCCACTGATTTAGATATGGAAAGACCTTTCGTATTAACTTTGTAATGCTTCCTTTGTGGGTCTCTGCATTATTTTCTTCTACTTTTAAGAACAAGTTGGTCTAGAATGGAGGGTGGGAGGGTATTGCATTTAAGTGCAAATATTTAGTGCCAGGCACCGGCTTTAGATGAATGTGGTCCGAAAGTGGGGATCTGCCTTTCCTACTGTCTTTCCTGCAATTAATCAACACATTTTTTTTATGAGATGTCCTCTTTTGCAGGGATTTTTTTCCCTGTTTATGATTTCACATCGTTAGGTATAGTTATTCCGGAAGCATTTTAAGACATGTTTTGTTAAATGCCTCCCAGTGACTTCAGAGGCAGGAGCTATTAACTTCACATGAAACCTGGCTCAGATCCATAACACTGCAGTTACAAAATAAGTATTCTTTTTCCTGATAAGAAAAAATCTACAGGAAATGTCTAGATTTTCACTCCAAAATAACTCTTGTGCTACTCACACAGAAGCATTTTCTCCACAGCAGAATCAATTTCAAATGATTCTTATGTTTTCCATTTCCAATGTTCAAATCCTTACAATAAAATGCCCATAAACGTACCCTTTTGTATTATAAAAGTTTTGCTATCCTTTTCTTTAAGCCTCTCAGCTGTATAATTACAGTACTTAAAGTGGAATCTATAATCATATAATGCTATTATATAATTGAAAAACTTATGGGAATTTTTCTTAAAGATCACGAAAGAATGTCAAAATATTCTCTCATTTATATAATTCTGCTCAATTGAGTTTATAGTAACCTAGAGGGAGTGTATAAAATATACTCCACAAACTGCCCCTCAATCCATCTTAACTATATAATTTGAAAGTCATTAACAAAAGGAACACAGTTGCTTAAAAACATTTTAATGTCTTTTAGTTCAGGCTAGAGAGGCTACAATAAAATTTAGCTTAATCATAAGAAGACAATTTGAATTTTTAAATATGCAATTCAACATTGAAAGAAGTACAATGTACTGAAGTAGCTTATATTCAGATATTTTAATTTCTAGTCTATAGTAATAATAGTTTTCTTTGATCTGTGTCCCCAAACTCCCCACGAATGATCAATGAAGAGCTTCATAATTTTCTTCTGGCTGAAAAGGATCAAAGCATTCTCATGTTTGCTAGAACTCTTTGATACTGCTACACAAACAGGTGGTGAATTTATTTCATAGCTATGAAACTGGTTCTTGCTGTCTCGAGCTTTGGAAGAAGTGGGTTATTTTAACAAGATGCTTATGGACTGGCTTGCTCTTCCCCAATTTTTAATCTTCTTAACAAGGTTTCCCATAGCGATTTGCACTACACCCTGGAACTGAAACGAAAGCTGAAAAAAGATGAGGCCCATGATCCTCCCGGCTTGAGAGAATATACCGAGTGTGGTCCCAGTGGTATCATTCCAAGGAACCGACCATGCCCAGTTGATTTTATTTGCCTTCTCTCTCCAATTATTGAAGGTATATGCCCGAAACTTGACTTATATCATAACTAAAAGTTGAGTTTTTAGGTCACAGAAAAATGTGGAAAAGCCAAAATGTGTTTGCCAATTTTAACAAAAAGAAAGCAACCCACAGGCAGTATAATATGGAGAATTGGTTCCCATCTTTGAAGTACAAAAATCTCTTCTTAAAATCACAAGATTTCATGGACCTATACACTATAATAATGTTATTATTAATAATTAAAGTAATATTCAATAATTACTGAGTATGTGCTATATGCCAGGCAGCATTTTAAGTACTTTTTCCTGTATTATTTCATTTAGTTCTCACAACAACCTACGATCTATGTATAGTATCATCTCTATTTTACAGATGAAGAAATAGAGGCACGGGGAGATTAAGGAACTTGCTTGACATTGACATTGGCTGATTTCAGAGGCAAGAGCTATTAACAGCCAGGCTACACTTGATGGAAGCTGTACTTCTGGGATTTGTTTATTAAGAAAACATGTAGAGCCCAAATAAACTATTGCCGATGCAGTAGTGCTTTTAAATGAATATGTGGTATTTTATGCCACTTACAACTAAAGTCCATAGTACGCGTAAGTGGAAGACATGTTCACATTGCACAACTCTTGCCTCTTGCCAGTGGTTCGAGGTTTCACCGCAAATCTCCCTCCCCCAGTGGGTTCTGACCCAATAGGTGGAGACCACGGTATAAAATGGAGGGTGCAGACTTGAACTTAAAATCAGAAATCATGGTTCTAAGTCCCATTTTAGGGATTCATTTCACATTTCTGGTCTTTGCTTCCCTCCTGTATAAATAGCGGGTATTGATAACTGCACTAAGGGGTACAGGGAGAAACAAAATACTCTGACAAACAAATTCTGAAAAGAGTGAAATGCCATAGAAATATAAGTTCTTATTAGTGATGCAGGTTCAGCTTGATCAATCGATAAAATTTTAAGTATTCCTTTTACTTTTTAAAATTTCACACTATTCATTCTGAATCTACTAACGTTCAGAGTACTATGATATCTTCAGATGGCAGAGAGTGTACAATTATCACTGAAGAGTAAGGAAAAAAACTGAAAAATCCAAATTCAAACACTCTTCCTAACACTAAAAATAAAAGCAAAAACAGTAACTGTCATTCAGCAAAAAATCATTTGAAGCGCGCACCACTGATCAGGAATAACAATTTATATTTCAAGGGAATTACCAACGTTCTGCCAAGATTATTAGGAAACATTTATTGGGTACGGGTACTGGCACTGACAGGTATTGTATGTCACTGCCTTAAGTTTGTGGTACAAGACTTAAGGAAACTAGATAGAAGGCAGGCTCTCAGAACCAACAGCCCAAAGAAACCAGATGGAGAGGTAAATAACACGCATTTGTATTCCAAAAGCACTTAGATACTTTCTGGAAAAAAAGAAATATAAAATGGTAGACCCAATTAGGTGCTTGGGATTTAAACGTGACAAATAGATCCTTCTAGTAACACTTGCCTATGTCTTTATAAGAGTATTGATAAGAAATGTAAGTTATTGTTACCAAAGCATTTTAAAGATGAAATGTGCTATATGACTAAGGACTACACAAGTACTAAATGCTATATGAGTAATCAGTTTTACTACTATTTACTTGATTCTATTGAATTTAATATATATTCCGAAAAGAGAGATTATGTGAATTGCTTTGCTGAAAGATGGTTCTTTTGGAATGGATTTTCTTTTTCAGCTTTTGAAACAGAATTTTAAAAGTTGGTAGATATGCACAAATTTTACTTTTTAAAAATTTGCTTCCCATTATAATGAATATCGATTATCATAAAGTTAAATCTCTCTTTCAAATAGTAAAGAAATCATGCAGATAAAAAAACTTTGGTCATGATACAGCTAACTCATGACAATATATAAAACTTGATAAAGCAAATTACTGGATTACTTCCAGTCCAGTAATTCCACCGAAAGACTGTTATCTCTTTTGAAATGGCATATTCCTAAAGATTTGGTAAATATAGAAACCAAATAGAAAAAATAGGACCTTAAGCCTTTAAATGTAGTATTCGTAAAGGTGCAACGCTATAGATTTCATAGCGATCATATTTATTGTTACTTTAAAACACATTAAGGTCATCATCAAACATTTTAAAATTCTATTGACAAAATAAAACTATAAAATAATCAGTGGCTCCCATAATCAGCCCTGAGGTACATCGGAATGTACTTAAAAGAAGCTGATCATTTTATCTTTCAATATGATTTTCAGGGAAATTTATGTCTCTATTAATGCATTAAAAATTAATGACCCATGCTTGACTGACCGGTCGTTTCCACCAACGTAATGGTTGGCAGCTGATCGCTTTGTTGATTCAGGGATGGATACCAACTGGGAAGGCAGCTTCTAGATTGGTCGTGCTGGTATACATCTAGAAAATACCGTACTTATTACTGCTCTTGTGGCATGGTGGAATTTGTATTTTATTTTATGATATCTTCATCCATGATTAAAGAAAAGATAAACTGAATGACAGAAATGAAAGAATGATATTGTTAAATATGAGTGAAGTTAATTCAAACATAATGGGCAAATATACTTTATTTGATCAGTTAAGTCAAGATTAAGAAAAAAGGTGAAATTTCTTCCTCTATAAATAGTAATATAGCATTAACATGTGCTGTCCTTGTCTTAAACTCAAAGCCACAGAGCTGTTTTAAGATATTAAAAAATACTATTAATTGTTTCACTCTGATTTAGCCAAATTAACATTTTAAGATGGCCTACTTTATTTCTTGTCCCCAAAACTTTGTAATTGTCTTGTTATCTTTTCATAAAATATCAAAAATTTGCTGGCTATCAAAGAGGTCAACATCTTTTATCAGTAAGTTTTATCTTAACCAAAGGCTAATTTTAAAGAAGAAAAATAAATGGATTAAGCAGTATTAATTTGCCTAAAAGAGAATAAAACTGTCATAAATTTTCCTTTTCATTTTGATATTTAAATCACTATTGGTATTACATTATAATGAGATAAAGGTTCATTAAGGCAGCCTTTGTTATGTAAAAACACAACACACTAGAGGAGAAATTCTTTATTGAGTTACAATTACCCTCCAAGGATACAGCAAATGAGATATCATTAAAATAGTTAAGTTTAATTATGCAACATGTTCCAATACATCCTCAAAATACATATGCACACAACCTAAGCATTTCACTCACTCCGGAAAACTTCTGAATCTTTCTCCTAAGGAGAAGGTCAACATTAATAAAATTATAGAAAAAAATCTCAGGAGAAGCAATCACGCTTTTATGCACATAAAACAGTATTTTCTAAACTAATTGGAGAGAGCACCTGACTAATGAGCAGAGTTCTCCCCATACATTCAGCTAAGGTTCTCTCAATTCCACATTCCTACTGCTCCATGCCAACCCAATCAGCACATTACTCTTCTTTTTGCCTTCCTTTAATGGAACTTGCTAATTTGAGTTTCCTGTTTCTTCATATTTGCCTCACAAATTAAATTTATTTGAACCCAAGACTTAACGGTAGTCAATGGCTGCTGCTGCTCTTCTTTCTACCTCTACATTTCTTTTTTCTCTATTCTTCATATCAAGATTTCCCAAGGAAATTTCTGATTTCTGGAGGGCACTATATCTGCTGTAAAGGAGACACACCTCAGTTTCCCACAACTAGGTAACTAGTGTCCCAGCTGGGTAGGGAAGTTGCAAGTACTGTCCACATATTGGAAATGTGAGTTCCTTTAACCAATGAAAGGGGAACAGAAGTGAACTGTGTCAATCCAAGCTGAAGATTTCAAAGCCTTTGCCGTAATTCACTGCACTTTTTCCCTCTTTTCCTTCTCTGTTCCCTACAGAAATACCCCGCGACCCCTTCTACTCAGTGACCGGAGATGCTCAGAGGGGGGCTGCTTCATCGGCCTGAGCTCAGACACTCCCTGAGGAAGGTAGAGGGCAAGAAAAGGAACAGCCCCGCGATAGGGACTTGAATTTAGAAATTACCCAAAAGTTACTTGAAAAGAGAATGTTAAAGCAGAAGAATCTCTAACTCTAATGGGCAAATTTAAGTACTTTGCAACTACCCAGGAGGATGGGGGTTATGATAAAATTTATATGAATTACAAAGAAGAAAGGGTGTGAATTTCAAGACACACTTCTGTGCCTCATCCGACCCAGGGCACTATGATTGCTAAGGCCTCAGACTCATCTCCAGTTAGAAAAAAGCTCTTTTTTTTTTTTTAATCCAGTGAGACTGGAGCTTCCTCCCACCCGTTCCAACACTGACATACTCAATAAATGTTAAGCAAACGAATGGGAACAAGAGATACAAAGAAATACATCACATAGTTCTCCAGGGTATCAGAGCAAAATTTGAGAAAAATTATACGTATCAAATTTGGATATATATCAAGGTTTAGAAAGAGGAAATAAACTTTTTAAAATGATTTTTAAAATCAAAGTAGTATATACACATAGTTAAAAGTGAAACAGTACTAAAATCCTACGATGAAAACAGCAGTCCTCTGACCAACTACCCCAAGACCTGCTCCTCAGATGCAACTCCTGGCCACTCTTAGCATATTCTGGTATTTTCCTTCATTTTTCCAAATGTGTTGATGTTCTGATTTACCGATCCACAGTTCTATTCATTATCTATTGACTTCTTACTTTGGCAGATGAAGATTTAAGTCTCAAACCTCCCTTCCCATCCCACCAGCTTTTCAATAGACATATCATAATTTTTAATAAAATCAATATTTAAATTGTTCATGCTATATAAATATTGTTCTCTACTGAGCCAAGTAACTGTCCTATGATTGTTACCTTTCTTGTATCTTTTTTTATTTTCACTAGAGTTCAGGAACTACAACATGGTTCCTGAACCACGTTTGGAAAATCTTTATTTTAGCTTCATCCTTCATTGTGTTTGGCTGAACATAGATTTACAAGATGACAATCCTTTCTTCTAAGAATTTTAAGGGTATTACTCTATCTTCTTTCCTATAACCCTGTTTTTGAGAAGTCAGGTACAATTCTGATTTTTCATAATTTATCTGTGATCTCTCTCAATCTTTCTCTTCCCCCACCCCCACTCTGGAAGGTTTTAAAATTTTCTCTTTAGCTTCCTGTTCTGAACTTTTAGCAATGTGCCTTAATATGACTCTTTCCTCATTCGTTCTCCTGAGCGTGTCTCATTCATCTTGCTAGGTCATTTTAACTGAAGACTTATGAACTACTCTATTGACTAATATTCTTGTGTATTTCTTTGATCATTTTTTTCCTTCAACTCTCTGTATCTTTTTTAGAACTCCTCATATTTGGATGTTGGAGCTGCTGGAATGAGCCTCAAACTTTCCTACCATTCCTTTCTGTTGCCTCTCTGTTTTGTTTTCATGCTTTCTTAGAGATTTCCTCAACTTTACCTTTCAATTTTTTCTATTTCCTAGTTTCAGCTTTTTCTATTCTCTATTGCGTTCTACACTGTTTGTTCCAGCTGAGTTCCTTTTTCTTTTTTTCTTTTCGAATTCTCCCTTTCCAATCAGACATCTCCTAAATTCCCCTTACACCCAAAGCAGATTTTCAATTCTCAAGAAGAATCTGCTCATCTCCTGAAAGGGTGAAATATGCTGCCAGTGTTCTGGAAGCAGGGCAGGGAGAGGAGGTGGGAACAGACTCACATTAATATGTTTTAGTCCCCTAGAGCATCCTTACTTTCCATGGTACTAGTACCACCAAGGCTTGAATCTCTCATGTGATCTTTGAGGCCGATCAGCGTGCTACTCATAGGCTGCTTCTCGAAGGCACTTAGTTGAAACAGCTCCTTCTATCCCAAGTCTGTTAACAGTCCTCTTCTTTCCACTTTCCAAATATGTATTAATCTCTTACTTACTGTGGAATATCTCCTATTCTTTTTATCTTTGCAGGTTTATAACTTTTTAAATTCCTTTTCAATCCTTTTTGGAGGGATTTGGGGAGGTAAAGGAGATAAAAGTCACGTACTCAGGCTGCTGCATGGAACCTGAAGTCCCAGAAATACAACTTTAAAGTAGATTATCTGAAGATTATCTAGTTCAATTCCCTCATCTAATAGCTGAGGAAAGAAACAAAGGTAGGTTAAGTGCTCTGCTCAGCGTTCCTCCTCGAAGTTCAGAGCAGCACCAGGGATCAAATATCTCCTGTCTATTAGTCCAGTGCTTCTTTGATTCCAACTGAAAGTCTTTCTAAGAAAAGCATTTTGTTGGCCTTCTGGATAAGAGACAAGAAATATACCACTGAACTATCCATTAATTACATAACTAAAAAGAAAAGTAATAACCAGGGGAGCATACAGTGCATGCTGTATATCAAAACTAATAAGCACCAAGGCATTGAGAGAATGGGAGATCCCTGAGGGCTAGGACGATTTCATAAGTCTCCATGCGGCAGCTGAGATTTGCATTAGACCTTCCAGCAGGAGCTCCAGGTAAGGGGTGAACAAGGGCGGTATGCTGGCAGAGGATCTATGTCAGAGGCAGTGAGGGATCAGTGCTTCACAGACTTTCACCAAGGCCACTCTCATGAAAGGGAAAATCCACTCCTTCAGTGTGTCCCTTTCTTGTCCCACATTCTGACAAGTGCCCAGGACACACAAACCACCAGAATCACTGCTTGCTCTTGTGGACTCTGTGCATCTGTATAAACCAACAGGATTATGCTGACTCTTACTCTCTGTAGTTTGTACTGTGGAATCAATTGGTAGTTTTTCCTTTTTTATTATAGTTAGATTACCTGATAGCCATTTTCAAACTATACACCCTGAAATTTATGACACAGTTTCAGTATTTCTAGGTAAGACACTGTGTTTAAGGGCTCAAACAATAATTATAGGACAAAAATATGACTCGGTGAGGTAGAATTTTAAAAATTCAATTGAATGGCATTTACTTTTTCATGTCATAAGTCAAAAGAAATCAGAAAGTATGAGGAAACACTTCTTGATAACCAATAAAAGCTTAAAACAAAATATTCAATATTTGTCTTTCTCAGGAAGACAGCTAAGTGTTTAACTTTAAATAGTAAGACAGTTGTAGAATGAAGCAGCAATTATATTTGTTGTTGTTGGTATTTCAAGGCAGTTTTTGTGGCTAAAATATCACCAAACCTCCACTACTCGATGACCTTGGCATACACACTGCCTCTTTTAATGGAAAAAGGCTAGTTTCTGTTTAATTTTGTCAACCTAGGTATAAAGGAGTACCTGGATATTTCAAAATAAAACAAACGTTTTCAATAAATGAGGCATAAACAAAAAGCACTTAATCCATGGCAAAAAATTTCCGTACACTTCCTCCTAATTTTTTTGTTGCTTATCTAATTCCACTGAAACTGTGGGAATATTGAGAGATTTAAAATACGTGTGCTTTAGCTATTTGTTCAGGATTGGGATGGGAGTCCCCGCTACCTAGAATTAGACTATATTTTGATGAAATTACAGCTTAATGGAAGAGAAGTAAAGAGGTAGATTATTCAAACCTCTTCAGATTTAGCAACAGAAATAGACCCAAGTATCTCATAACTGTGGATTCACTAATGGTCAAGAAATATTTCTGAATTTGCCCTTGAAGCCAGCTAATTCAAGTCTATGCAAGCTTGCTCTGCCAAAGAACTTTCCAGCACTCACTCTAATTATAAGTATTGAAAGGAGAACAACAAAAGTTATTCTTGTCTTTCTTACTTCATAAGGATTCTGGAGGACGATATTCATGAAAAGCTTCTACATCTATTACTTTACATCTATTACTGCTCCAAAAAGTCCAATCTTGCACCAACTTGCAGTATCAAAGTCTGCTCTGTGTCCACCTGCTGAGCTACTCCAAAGCATTTCTGAAAGGTCAAAAAGAGAACTAGAAGATGGGACTATCTTGGAGCTTGTTTCTGAAGCAAAATTAGACTAGATAAGTAAAGTCATAAGCTTGTCTGGCCCAAGAATCCTCTGACTGACTGTAGGATCTGTGGAGTTTAAAAAAATATATATCAATGCTTAAGTCCCGACCTACTCAGTCAGCACCTCTGGGGATGGGCAAGGTATGTGTAATTTTAAAAAGTTCTCCGAGTTAAGAACTTCTACTCTCCGGGTCAACGCTGTTCTCACTGAAGCTTATCTGCTCAGGTCTAGATGGATCAGGTCAGAGGCATAGCCAGGAAGCTGTTTCCAGCAGAAAGTCTTTGGGATTCAGGTCACCTCTGGTCTTCGTCAATCTGAGCTTGATTCCTGCAACCCCAGAAAACGCTTTTCAAATTCTAGAATCACCCAGGAGCTTAAAAATGCAGATTCCAGGGTCTACATTTACTGATTCAGATTTAGTAGCTTTGAGTAAGGCCTTGGAATATGTATTGTCTGATGTAGGTGAAGTGAAGAACAATTTTGAAAATCTAGGAGTTTTGATCGCTCTGCAACAGGTAGGGCATTCCTGGTTCTTGCAGAAGTCTGAACATCATCTTAAATTTGATGCATAATAATCTGTCCTACTGGTAAGATCCCCAAACCAACAGGACCTCCTCAGGGCCATGTGAAACCAAAGTCTCTTATTCCCATGAACTTCTCCCTCCTTGGCCTTCCTTCCTTGGGTCTTCACTGTCTTTGGCCAACCACATCTAGGCTGGTCTGCAACAGAGGGTGCACCGAAGAACCATTCCACTAACCTAACATTCTGTGTTCTGTTTCTAAATGTGCTATCTGGATGAAGAGAAAAAGCTCAGAGGCTACCATGAGGGCATAGGCGGGATTTTGATGTGGGAGGAAAACCGGACAACATAACTAGATAGTCTTCTAGTTCCAGTTCCCCGCCCCCACCCTCTTCAATAATGATACACTGAAATCTCATGAAATCAATGGGTGAGACTGAAACACAGGAAGAAGACAAGAGAAGGCCTCGTGAGTACATAGTGTATGCACTTCAGTTCTTCCTGACCCCTACTTAGTCCAGACCACGGTATATTCAAGGATGAGTAAAGCCTTTAGAGTCATCTCCTGGCACATGGCAAGAGTAGAGGCTTTATATGGACCAAAAGGAACACGAGATGTGAGAAAGTGCACCACCTTGCAGAATTACAGAGAACTCACCATTTATTTTGCACACCTTTATTCATTTTCCATACAATATTTTTGTTCCCTGAAGGCAGGAAACCATTCTATTAGCTGAATGACAATAAGGTAAATTTCAGTATTTGTCTAATCAGCTAAAATGTTAAAAACAAATCAATACAAATCCAAATATATGTTATGATAGCTGATAAATACCAAAGGGACAGACAACTGACAAATGACTTGCTAATTAGAAGCTAATTTACATATGTCTACTCTGAAGGCAATAATATTTTTTCTGGAAAATGGTGTGTACATTAATGACTTTTATATGATAAAAATGTGTTCAAATTTCTATCCAAAACTGAAACTATTTTAAGGTAAAGAAAACTATTTCTTAAACTAAATGACTAAAAATAGAACCAAAAAGAGAATTCTCATTCATAAAAGTGCTAAATTTCTTTAGGGTAGCATCTATACCATCAATAAATTGCACAAACAGCACTAATTTCCACAAAAGTTTACAGTGCTAATTCTCAGCTTTGGGAATCTGTGAAGACATCACACATTTGTGCTTATGAACAATGCCTCCCAAATGTAATCGAGGCCTCTCTCTTCCTACCATCTTTTTTTTTAAAGATTGGCAGCTGAGCTAACATCTGTTGGCAATCTTCTTTTTTTCCTTCTTCTTCTTCTTCTTCTTCTCCCCAAAGCCCCCCAGTACATAGTTGTGTATTCTAGTTGTGAGTGCCTCTGGTTGTGCTATGTGGGACACCACCTCAGCATGGCTTGATGATCAGTGCCATGGCCCTGCCCAGGATCCAAACTGGTGAAATGCCAGGCTGCCGAAATGGAGCGGGTGAACTTGACCATTTGGCCACAGGGCTGGCCCCTCTTCCTACCATCTTAAAGTTCCTGCTGTTAGCTATTTCTAGGCCTAGTTTTCTTGACTATTTCTGTTATCACAACACTTCAACAAGGAGTAACTGGCTTTTTGGTACTTTGCCAAAATCCTTACACATAGTTTTGATGCACTACCAATGCCATGTATACAAAGAAGGTCCTTGGCAAAATAAATAAGCAATAGACTAGGAACAAAACGGTCAGTACAATAATCCACTAAAATGTTAATCTTGATAGTAATGAACTGGTTGTTGGCCAACTGTGACTGACTAATTCAATTACCTGCCTGATGATAATGAAGTTAAATCCTTACTCCTCCCCTTTCTTTACCCTTCCTTGTCAATGCCCCCGCCTTCAAAATACATATTGCACATAGTGTAGACCTGTTAAGTTTATTGTGTCCATGGTCAATGACTTCACCACCACCAAGTGCTTCGGAACATGAGCCCTGGCTCACAAAAGGGATTTAATAGGAGCATGTGCCTAGATCAGACACTGATCAGTCAATCACCATTTCTAGAAAATTAAACAGTGGCACACCATGCATCAACAGCTACCAGATGTGTATATAATGGGCAACATCAACAATATGCCATTGGATCTCTGGGGCCCCTTCCAGCTAAGGCCTAAGATTTTGATTCTGTGGTTCCAGTCAAACAATTAACACTCTAGTAATTTATATCTCTATCATGGTAATAACATATAAGTCATACAACACGGCTGGCAGACTTTTTATTGCAGCACGATAATGCTCTCGTTCCTTGAGCAATGACTATACGGTGATGTTCTGCCACTTCTTCGTTCACTGCCACATCTCTAGCACCCAGAATAATGCCTGACAAATAACAGGAGCTCAAAAATATTTCTTGAATAAATGAATGAATAAATCAGGGCTTTATTGCCTCGTGACAATCCTATGAGCTAGGTTTTATTATTAGCTTATGAGATAAGTGGGAAAACTGATGCATACGAGGCTAAGCACATGTTCCAGTTTTTTCAGCTATTAATGGAAAAGCCAGGACTTGAAACCAAGTCTTGTAGGACCCAGATCTGTAAGATGCCAGAGCCTGCCCATGAAACCACCGCACACATCACCTCTCACAATGAGAGGCCCGCACCACAAGGAACTCTCCTCTCCTCTCCTTCCCAAATGGAAGGAAGCTCTTCCTCCTACTGTTCGGAATTACCAGGACACTTTATTTGTTCTTCCCTTAGGGTTCTGATCAATTCTTTCTTCATTTTATTGAAAGGAAGGGGAACTACCATTTATTAAACAGCTATCATGTTCCAAGCACCACAGGGGTGCTTTCAGGAATGTGACTTTATTTGTACTTTCTCATGATCTATTGGGTGAGCACTTTATTTTATCCCCCATTTAGGGAACGAAGAAAATGAGAGTGAAATCATTTGTCACTATTTCCCAAACTGGCCCAATAATAAGAATAATTGGGGAATGGGGGGGTTAAAAAAGTAGCAGGCCCTACTCTAAATCTTTTGACTCAGAATGTTCAGGCGAGAAGCCTAAATTTGCCTGACTCCCAAGTTAACTGCTAACCCTTCAGGGCAGGAGCCACAGGTTAGACATCTCTGTTCCCCTCACATCCCAGGCCCCGATAGTGTCTAATCCTTCTAAAACACAAAAGTTTATAAGGTACATTCACATGATTCCCCAAAATAATCAAGAAGCAAGCATAACAAGTATCAGTGTCCTCTTCCTTTTTTTTTCTTTTTTTGGAGGAAGATTAGCCCTGAGCTAACATCCGTGCCCATCCTCCTCCACTTTATATGTGGGACGCCTACTGCAGCATGGCGTGCCAAGTGGTGCCATGTCTGCACCCAGGATCCGAACCCGCAAACCCCAGGCCACCAAAGAGGACCGTGTGCACTTAACCGCTGCTCCACCAGACCGGCGCCATTGTGTCCTCTTCTTATAGATGGGAAAAGTAAAGCACAGATTCTATGGCTCCTGGTTAAAGGAAAAAAAAGGGGGGAGAAAAGGAAGGCAACAGAGAGAGAGAAAGAGAACATATTTGATAATTTAAAAAAATCTACCCAGTCCTTCTTCTATTCAGGCATATCCTCCTTCTGACACTCACAGTGGGAAATCATTCTATATATTCAGCAAATCCCAGCAGGAAGCAAGAGGTTAAAAGGATCACATAGGCTATTTGGAACCAGCCCCTAAAAAAACAGTATTTTTCATTGGCGATAATCAATCAAATCTTCACCATTTCTTATTCTCCCTATTACAGAACTGGTGTTCTGTAAGATAAATTCTCAAAATAGGGCATTGTGGAAGGATTTGTAGGATGTGGTATATATTTAAAGAGAAAACTCCATAATTCTCTGACCGATTTCAGCTTTAATTGAGTTTCTTTAAGATATTTCCAGTTAAATAAGTTTTCCTAGAAAAATTTTGCCCCTTATCATCTAAAGCACTCTCACTGGAATAGTCTTTGGAAGTAGTTTAGCGAGTGGAATGATATTAACCTAAATGTAATTTTACTATCTTTAGCTCACTCAAGTAGATAAATTTTCACAGCATGAGGGATAAAAAAATCTAATTTTCTTTTGAATTTTATTGTAATTTTTTCTTCCTCAATAAACAAAGGGTTGAGTCCTAAGCACCAAACAAACAAAAAAAAAGATTTTATAATAATCCCAGTGACAGCATGCCCAGTCCAAAAAAAGTGAACTTGCTCCTCTTAGTTGGCAAGGAAACTTGGAGAGGGGAAAACAACCCCAGAATTTGGAAAAGAGTTTCTTAATATGAAGTGAGATGCTGGGCTCTAAAATCTGAGTACCTTATACCCTTTGAGCGAAGGGTGATTAAAACTGTGTGTTTAGAAGCTCAGTATAGCAGGACTTGGGAGAAAGAGGAAGAATCATCTACCTCTGAGAGGTGGAATTAGAGCAGGAGCACCAAATACATCCTTTCAGTCTTGAAAGCTGTGCCCCATGTACGCTGTGGCCCCACTCCCCAAGCTGTAGCTAACTGGCCACATGCCTTCACTGAGCCAGTCCAAATATCTCTCCCTGGGAATTTGAAATTGGGAAAATGAGATGTTAGTTGAGTTGAAAATTCATGTGGAATCAGGGCCAAATTGACATCAGGGTAAGCCAAAGTGAAGCCATGGGCAAGCTGAAGTGAGAAAAGAGCAGAGAAGCCAGAACACCACTTTGCAAATCAAAAGAGAAGAATGGGGCAGACACAGAGAAGTGATAGAAACCAGGCAACACCGTGTGTGTAACCTTGGTTCCTGACTGTCCTCTTCTATCTCCAAAGTCCTAGCACATTTCCTGCCCTATTCAGGTATGTCCATGAAGTGGCTTGCTCTTTCATTTATATAAACACTTTTATTTGTGATAATTTGAGTGGGTTCTATTCCTTGAAACTGAACAGCCTTGACTAAGACAGGTAGCCTCACGGAGGAAGTGATTTCTGAGCTAAACACCAGGTGTTCACCAGGTGGCCAGTGGAGAAAAAGTATCCCAAATAGAGGGAACAGCCTATAGGTCATCTCTGAGGCAGAAGAGAGCAAGTTGAGTTCTAACTAAGAGTAGTTAAGTACAACCAGAGTGAGGACACTGGAAGGAGGGAGGAGCAGGAAATAAGGCTGGAGACAAGCACAGGCGCCAATGCACAAAGGACCATGTGATCCATGCCTAGGTATTTCGTCTTTATCTTGTAGGTGATGGGATCAGAAGCGTGTCGTAGAAGATCACTCTGGTTGTGATGTGGAGGCTGAAGTGGAGAAGGCTGAGGGCAAGACCGGAGGCAGGACCCCAGAGAGAAAGTGAGTGTCTGAAGGGTAGCTTTATGTGTCATTATGATTTCCACCAACAGAGGCTATTCTAAGGGAGGAGGAAAAGGAAAAAAAGCATCAACCTGGTGCTAAGAAGCAAGTCAGCACAACACCCTGTGAAATGAAAGAGTCTTGTAGCTTGGCCAGTGGTACAGTCGTACAGCATTCCACCCTTGAGGCCCGATGTTTTAAAGAAACCACTACCGCCTAAGGGCTTGCTGATCCATACGCAAATGCACTACCAAATGTGACCTAGTTCATGATAAAATATAGATCACAAAAGAAGCTCACACTTTGAAATATCGCACAATTTCACACTTCATTTCCCCACTTCTCATACTCATTTATTAATTTCCCATCATAACATGAAGACATATCAAGCTTTAGTTCCTTTAGGAAACATGGCACCTTTCATAAAGCCTGATAAAAGCATTAATAATTAAAGACCGACTTTGAAAGAAGGGCATCTAAAACTCTGGCACGATGTTTTTGTGTTATTCGGTAATACAAAAGGAAAACAAGCGTACCCCTGAACAAATGCAAGCTATGGATGTTCTGATCTTAATTAGTTTCGATAAGAGGACAAACCAAATCCCCAAATACTTAAATGGATGGAAATGGAGCTGTCAGGTTGGATGACAATCTAGGCTGTGGATACAATAAACTTCCTACCTTATCAGTAATTTCTCTTACACAAGAATGTAGAAAGTAGACATTACATTTACAACACACAGCTGTTACTACTGCAACTGACCACAAAACACCACTTTAACATTAAGCTTTGACTCTTGAATTTTTCTCTTTCCACACTTAAAATGCCTGTCAGCTGTCTTCATTTATGGATGGATCCCCATGCTTAAACTGCAGCTGATCACGGTTTGCTTCCTCCGTCATTCCTGGTACCACTGGAGTGCAGCATCCTAACCACATCTGGAAGGCTGTGTGTTGGAAGCCATTCTTTACATCCCCTTAGTTACAAACAGCTATGATAGTACTTCTTTTTATCCTTGCTGCTCAGTGAGTGGTCCACCCATTGAAGCTTGAGCATCACCTGTGAGCTTATTAGAAAAAGACAGTCTCAGGCCCCATGCAAGAATAACTGAATTAGAATCTGCATTTTATCAAGATCCCCAGGTGATCTTGTGATGTTTGAGAAGCACTGCCAAATATTTCTGGAAAACATAGCTGAGGAGAGTCTGACTACACCTGAGATCTGATCTCATTTTCTTTGCTAGTCCAGAGAAATGGCTTCCAAGGCCTGTATGTAAAAACTACTGCCATTTGCCTTGAGTGGGACACTCTAAGAAGGTGACATGTGCTATGAAAACATAAACTTTAAAGTCAGAGAGATCTGAGTTCAAATCTAAGCTCTGCTACTCATATGCTGTGGGGCCCCGGGCAAGTTGCTTAACCATACTATTGAGGCTTTTCTCTCTTTTCCCTTGAGTTGAAGGGACCATTAGGGTTTTGTTTGTTTGTTTTGGTTTTGGGGGTTTTTTTTAGATCTTTGTAGACTCACATGCAGTTGGAAGAAATAATACAGAGAGATCCCACATACCCTTCACCAATTTCCCCCAATGGTATATTTAGTGCAATAGCACGACGAGGAAATCTGTTCTCCATCTCTTACAAGTTTGTCATTTCAAGAATGTTATATAAACAGAATCATATAGTGATTCTGAG
Source organism: Equus asinus (assembly GCF_041296235.1). NCBI lineage: Eukaryota > Metazoa > Chordata > Mammalia > Perissodactyla > Equidae > Equus > Equus asinus. Next base: position 70,449,603 of record NC_091798.1, read on the forward strand.
ATTGGCTTTTTCACTTTGTATAATTCCCTTGAGATCCATCCAAGTTCTTCCGCGTATCAATAATTCATTCGTTTTTACTGCTGAGTTTTATTTCATGGTATAGATACACCGCAGTTTGTTTATTCACCTTTTGAAGGACATTTGGGTTGTTTCCAGTTTTTGTCTTCTACAAGAAATGCTGCTGTGAACAGGCATGTACAGGCTTTTGTGTAAACATGAATTTCCATTTGTCTGGGATAAATGCTCAAGAATGCACTTGCTGGGTCATATGGTCATCTTGTGAGAAACCATCATACTCTTTTCCAGAGTGGCTGTGCCATCTTAGATTCCCAGTAACAATGTATGAGGGATCTAGTTCTCTACATTCTTGCCAAATTTCAGCCCGTATAATAGGTATGTAATGATATCTCATTGTGCTTTTAATTTGCATTTCCCTAATGGGTAACGATGTTGAGCATCTTTTCATGTGCTTATTTGTCATCTTTTTCAGTAAAGTATCTCTTCATGCCTTTTGTCCATTTTCTAATTGGACTGCTTGTTTATTTACCATTGAATTTTGAGAGCTTGTTATATATTCTGGATACAAGGCCTTTGTCAGAAATGTGGTTTGCAAATATTTTCTTCCAGTCTGTAGCTTGTCTTTATATTCTCTTCACAGCATCGTCCGCAGAGCAAAAGTTTTTCGTTTTAATGAGGTCCAATTCATCCATTTTTCCTTTTATGGATTGTGCTTCTAGTGTCAAGTCTAAGAACTTTTCACCTAGACTTAGGTCCTGAAGATTTTCTCCAACATTTTTTTCTAAAAGTTTTATAGTTTTATGTTTGACATTTAACTCTGTGATCCATTTTGAGATCGTTTTTGCATAAGCTGTGAGATCTAGGTTGAAGGGTTTTTTTGGATTTTTTTTTGCCTTTGAATGTCTATTTCTTTCAACCATCAGTTTTGAGATGCACCCCCTACTTAGTAGTAACTTTGCAAGGAGGAAAAAAATCGAGTTATTACACTAAATGTACATATCAAATGTAAGAAACCACCATTCTAGAAACATTAAATTGTTTTATCATGTGTTAGGTCACATTTGGTGGTACACCTGCTCATGGGTCAGCAAGCCCTCAGGTGGTAGTGGTTTCTTTAAAACATCAGGCCTGAAGGTAGGACACTGTATAACCTTGCCACTGACCAAGCTGCAAGACTCCTTCTCTTCATCTGGCCTTGTACGGACTCGTTCCTTAGGATCACGTTGATGCATTTTTCTTCTTTCTCCTCCCTTAGAATAGTCCCTGACGGTAGAATAAGAATGTTTCTAAGTTCTGGCAAATTACCTAAATCCTAATATCACTGTGCATAACCCATGGAGAAGTTATGTCTGGCTCAAAGTCTGACTCATTAAAGACATTCAGTAAAGCCTGTGATTTAATTGTTTGCTTTTTCTCACATTCCTAATTGTTTTGATTCAGTAAGAAATACATTAATCCATTACACTGTTGTTGTTTAAGACTTAAAACAACATAGCAATACTTGAAATAAATTATGAAAGATCACCTCACACAACACCCCATATCAATCCCATTTTCTTAAAGTAACTTCTACTAATTTTACATGCATTCTTCAGTCTCTTTTCTATGCATTTATATATATATGGATAAACATATTCATAAATTTAGGTTGTATTTTGTGAAATCAAATGATCAATATTTTTTTGTGTGTGTTTTTACTCATTTTTAATTCCCTCCCCCATCCTGAGATGAGTTGCATCATGGTCTCATTTTTGTCAGTAACCTTTGAATCCATCGAAAATATATTTTTGTGTATGGCATGCAATAAGAATCAACTTTTATTTTTCACAAATAATTACCCAATTTTGTGTATGGCCATATTAAATTCTATCTAGACAGTCTTGACACAGGCTATGTACCCAGATATATGTAAGCATATTTTCCAGATGTTTATTCTGTTTCATTGATTTAACTATCCATATTTTTGTTTTGGTCAGGTTTTAACTTTATAATGAGTACCTTTTGACATCTAACAATTTAAGTTCCTCATGACTTATCTGTAATATTTTGTTGGCTACTATTATCTCCAGCTTATTTTTCAAGACAAATTAATGAATCTATATTTTCAAGTTCAAAAAAAAAATCCCAGTGAGATTTTGATTATGATCAAATTTATAAATACTTTTAGGGGGTGCTCTATATTTTTGCAACTGTTCATTGATGTCCTTCAGGAAAATTACGAAATGCAGACTGAGAGAAATGGTTGACAATGCTCTCTAAACACACAACAAAAGTGCCACAATCTTCAAAGGACAGAAAAACCAGACTGCACATGTTTTCATAACTACTTAGTCTTGATTTTTTTTAATAATGAAGAAATAATGATCCTTATGCTACAAAGTGGAGAAACAACAGTGTGTGTGTGTGTGTGTGTGTGTGTGTTTGTGTGTGTAGGAGTTTGAGGGTGAGCAGGTGGAGATGGTAGAGAAAACAAGGCTTGATTCTGAGTCCTAGAATATATAAACAACCAGTGCGCCATCATTGCAAGTGCAGAGGACAACTGCCATAATAAATGCAAAGCAAAAATATTTAATCTGGAAAAAGAGATAGTATTAAGCCAGCAATTATGCTAAATACAATTTGTTAACATGAGTTGCCTGAAAGAATTAAGCAATCTTCACTCCAAATAACTGAATTTTAATGAAGCTTATTATGTGTGTTATTCCTTGTTTCTATGCCTGTTTGTTTACTATTCACAATGACAAATTATTTTTTTTTTAAAAAAGGCTCAATGACACACTATTCCTGTACTGAAAGGGACAAGGTAAATAAGTAAAGAGTATGTTTATTCTCATCTTTCAACAATTAAACTGGCTTAGTTATTAAGTGAAGACATCCACCTGTAACAGAGACCACTAGCCTTATAATGTTGCCTTTCCCACCACCTTCATCACCAGAACTCTAATTTTTAGCTTGTCATATTGCTGCTCAGTTAAAGGATGACACACTCCCGTCTCAACTGCAGATAGGTAAGATCATGTGGCAAAGTTTTGTTTGTGTGTCCTTCTTTGCTCCTTTTTCTATCCTGCTGGTTAAAGGGGGCATGCGATGACTGGAGATCGAACAGCTGTCCTGGACCATGAGGACAGGGGTTATAATCATAAAGATGGAAGAGCAGTGAGCGGAGGGAGCCTGTGTCCCTGATGAACATATGGAGAAGCCATACCACCTTAGCCCCAAAACTCCTTCATTTGTGATATAAAGTAACTTCTATCTTATTTTCATTTGTTTTATGTAGCTGAATCCAATCCCAAATTATATACCACTACTGCCCAGTAAGATGAAAGTTTGCGAGACTCAGTATATTAAACTACTTTTTTATAAAAATTTCTCTTTAAATTATTATCATTATAAAAATTCACTGTGTACAAGTCAATATATTTTAATCAAAGAATTTTGATGTCAAAAAGTTTCTAAGACAAAATAGATAATCATTATTTTCTCCAGAATTTGCTTTGTCCATGTTGTTTCCATCAATATCAAGATTTTTGAATAGAAACAAAAAATGTATTTATAAAAGTCATGAACAACAAATAAAGGTAATCTAATTTTCTTTCCTTTGAAGCACCATCATTGAAAAATAGTCTAGATCAGTGTTGTTTCAAAGAAAAGACAGTATACTAATTTTAAAGTATATTAATTTTACATATAAAATCATATATATTAATTTTAATTTACATATGTGTATAATATTTGAATTTATATTTTTCCTATTTTACTGCTCTAGTTAGAACCTCTAGGACAATGGTGAACAGAAGCAGTGAGAGTAGACACGTTTCATTTCTGACTGTAAAGGGAACACATCTAACGTTTCAGCATCAAGGACGACATTTGTTGTGGGTCTTGGGTAGACATTCTCTATCTGGTTAGGAAAGCTACCATCTATTTCTAGTTTGCTAAGAGTTTTTATTACGACAGGACACTGGATTATATCAAACACTTTCTGTGAAATCATTCAGAAAATAATGTTTTTTTCTCCCTTAATCTATTAATGTGGAGAACTACCTTAATAGATTTTCTGATGTCAAGCCACTCTTGACATTGAGTCTAACGCACTGAATAAAACTCATTTCGTCATGATGCATGTTTTAAATACATGGCTGGATTCAGTTTTCATTATTGTACTCAGGATTTTTGCATCTAATTTTATAAATGAGATTTGCTTTTAATTTTCTCTTATTATACTCCCTTCTCTGGTTTTGACATCAAGGTTATTCAAGCCTTACAAAATGACTTGGGAAGCAAACATTTTTCCAGTCTATAGATCAGTTTGTACAAGACTGGAATTGTTCACAGAACTTTCCTATAAAAATGTTTAGGCCTTTTGGGATTTTTGGTAAATAAGTTTTTAACAACTGATTGAATCCCTTTAACGGGTATAGACCTTTGCAATTTTCTATTTCTTCTCCAGTTAGTTCTGTTGAAATAGTTTCCCAAGACTGTGTCCATTTTGACAGTTTTATTGATAATTTCCAGTAGTAAAAAGAGCAGGGAATTTAAAGAACCTAGGTTAAACTCCCAATTCCATCATTTACTAGGCATTTTACTCCAGGCAAGCCACAAATACTCTGAATCTCCTCCCTCATTTACAGACCATACATAATAATATCTAGCTCAAAGAGGTCTCAGAAGTATATTTAATTGTTTCATAGTGTATTGAAAGCCCTGTAGACTACATGACATTATACTCTTAGAAGGTATTACTCTAAAACACAAATAAATAAAATAATTATGATAATGCTACCACTGTGGCTTTTGGTAATGGTGTTAGGTGGTAGGAATTCTAATTGTAGACTCTCAGAGATGGAAGGGCAAATAGTAAGAATCCATCATCAGTTAGGCTGTAGGCACACCTAAAAGACCAGAAAGCCACTCCATCACAAGGCAGCCCTCTGTCTTCGGAGAGCTGCATCGTTTAAAAATTCTTTATGCTGAGCTAAAGATCCTACTCCCAACAGCCTACACAAATTTGGTCTACTTTTTGTTTTTCTTAGAGAAAATTTAAGTCTTTGATATGACAATCTTAAAATATTTGAAGCCAACTATAAAAGTCCTCCTAAATCTTCTTGCAGATAATGAGATGGAATACAGATTTAGAATCAAGACAGAGCAGTTTGAATGGTGGTTTTGCTAAGTGACAGCTGTGTGACTTTGAAGAAGTTAATTATTGTTATCGCACTTCATCCAAACAATACTAAATTGTCTGTATAGTGGAGATATTAATGAACTTGCAGAGCTGAGGGCATTAAATGAGATACAATGTCAGGGCCGTGGCAGTGTGTTTCCTAGATAATTCATTCCTCTTCTTTCATTTCCCACTCTGGCCAACATTCTTGGAAAGAGTTTCCATTTATCCAAAGCCCTCTTAAACTGTGGTTTCTGAAAATAAAAAAAAAAAATCTGAGGAAGTGTCCCTGTACCCTGAGTGGTCATTAAAATAGTTCATGTTCACATCAGACTTTTTATCTGGTACCTATTAGAATTCTAATGATCCTTCTATGCTATACAGCTTTACCATCCTTTAATTATGCAGTTGCTTCTTTGACCAAATACAGAAGTCTACACTATTGCATTAAATTTCACTCATTTTGCTCCAACTCATCTCAAATGCTTGAGACCTTAATTCCCTAATCAAATGTATCTGCTGTTCCTCCCAGCTTTTTAGCATATGACGCTGTGATTAGCTTGATGGACAAAACCGAATTAAAGGATTCCCTCCTTCATTGATTAGCATTTGATAAAATTTTTCAGCCAAATTTTGACAAAACTTTTTTTCTTTTGAGGAAGATTAGCCCTGAGCTAACATCTGCCACAAATCTTTCTCTTTTTGCTGAGGAAGACTGGCCCTGAGCTAACAACCGTGCCTGTCCCGTCTCCCTCTACTGTATATGTGGGATGCTTGCCACAGCATGGCTTGACAAGTGGTGCACAGGGCCACACTCAGGATCCAAACTGGGAAACCATGGGCCGCCAAAGCAGAATGTGTGAACTTAACTGCTGCGCCACCAGGCTGACAAAACTTTTTGGTAAAACCTTTAATCCACCTTCCTGTTCTACCATCAAACCCATACTTCACTACATTTTCTGCTGATCTATGTTTTTTCCATTCATTTACAAAAGATCTTTATTCTTTTATTGAGAATCCTGTCTTCAAATGTTATCATTTAAGTTCACTTAAAATCTTCTAATATATTGACTTAAATAATAACACTTTTCAACTAGGCCATGATATGTAGAGTGGCTGTTTTTTAAGAAAAATATTGCCATAAACCAATTTTTTTCATATTTTTGTTTGTTTAATGCCAAACTTTCTCCTAAAGACTTTCCTCCTTTAATCCTGATATTTTATTTCTAAATCTAGGAATAGAGAGGTGCTATAGCCTGAAAGTTTGTGTCCCCTGCCCAATTCATATGTTGAAATCCTAACCCCCAATGTGATGGTATTAGGAGGTGAGACCTTGGGTAGATGATTAGGTCATAAGGGCAGAGCCCTCACAAATGAGATTAGTGTTCTTATAAAAGAGACACTGGGGAGCTCCCTAGTCCCTTCCTCTATGCGAGGATGTAACGTGAAGACGGCCATCTACGAATCAGGAGATGGGTTCTCACCAGACACCGCTGGTGCTGTGATCTTAGACTTCCCGGCCTCCAGAACTGGGAGAAACAAACTTCTATTGTTTATAAGCCACCCAGTCTACAGTATTCTGTCATAGCAGCCCAAATGGACTAAGACAAGAGGCTTTGATCTATTTTCTTCTCTGATACTATTCTGCATTCATTCTGAGATTCTCATTCCCCACTCCCATCTACAAATTGACGAAGAACTGTATTACACTTAGAGTCACATGGACATCAAGAAGGATATTAAATCTAGACCAAAAGTGTCTCCCTTTCTTTAGTAACTCCTTTTTGAAACCAAAAGAGATAATGAAGGTTTGTGGATGTTTTTGAGAGACAGAAATAGGGTGTTACGATCACTTAAAAATAGTTAAGTTTCAGTTTTTTTAGTTTCAGTTTTAGTATTTGGTTTAGGAAGCTACATCTAAGGGAGCTGATGCTGCCCTGGTTCATCTCTCCAGTTACAGACAAGGGTGGCTGTGAGACTCGGCAAGGGAGAAAAGAGTTAAGCAGCAGCAGGAGGGTGCACCAATCATTTATTTTATAAATATTCATGCATTTATTCAATAAATAATTTCTAAGTGCTTAAAATATGTCATTGACAAAACAAAGATCCCAGTCCTCATGCAGCTTACATTCTAGCAGAAAAATGGACAATAAACACACAAAATAAGTTAATAATATTATATGTTAGAAGGTGATAATCACCATGGAAAAAAGAAAAAGGGAAGCACCGTAATAGAGAGTAGGTCTGCTGAGGTGAGGTGTGGGGTAAGATGCGAGACCATAAAGGTGACATTTGACCAAGACTCATAGGCCGTCAGGGAGTTAGCCTAGTGGCTATCTGTGGATATCTCCAGGAAGATGAAAGAGCTGGAGCTAAGCAACCACAAGGAGGCAAATGTGGTTGAATCAAGTGAGGGAGTGGATCAGACAGGTAATGGAAAAGGGATCTGCAGGGCTCTGTAGGTCTCTGCAAGGACTTTGCTTTGCACCCTTCAGCTAGCAGTCAAATGGAGAGTCACTGTAAAATCTGAGAATGATATGACTGGATTTCCATTTTAAAAGGATCACTTTGGCTGCTTTATGAAGAATAGACTAGGGGGGAAGGGAGTGGCAAGGATATAAGCAAGGAAAGTATATTATATAATTGTTTTGTGCTCTAATCCGGGTGGTTCAGTCCAGGGTGGCAGCAGCTGAAATAACAAGTGGCTGGATTCTGGATATATTTTGAAGGTAGGGAAAATAGGATATCCTAATGGATTGCGTATCAGATGTGAGGGACTTTGATTAGAAAAGATCTCAACCAGGAGAGGTAAAGGAGAGACAAGAAACAAATAGATAGGGTTGCAGAACACCCAGGGACAGATCTAGAAATGAATATTGACTAGTTCTTGCTCTTCACCCCAGCTAGTGACTAAAACCCATGACCCTTTAACATGATAAAGAATATACTCTAACGAAAAAGAGAACACTCCCTTTAGAGATGCCTCTGAAGCCAGACAAGTTGTTTCAAAATTGATATGCAGTATAGTGAATCCCCTTGGTTTTCTTTTCAAAATGTAAAGAAGAGGAAGAGGGAAAAATATGATGATAAAATACAGTACAAACCTTGAAGATTGATATCATCCACAGCTACAGGCGGAAGATATTTTGCAGTGCTATTTTTTACAATAGCATCTATGTTTTATAGGTCAAACTAAAGAAGACTTGTTCTGTCTTACACCATATTTAATGCCCTCTGTATCCCAGAATGCCAAAACATCTCTCTCTGTGAACTGTCACATCTCTGGCTGATGGCAGCTTTGCCCTGGAAGCAGTGATCATTAAGCGGATCTGCTATAGAGCCTAGAAGTGAACAAGGAGGGCAAGGGAAAGTGATAATAAAGAATGAAGTGGGAGAGATAATATTAAATCTGATAGGGAAGTATTTATTACACTCTTTAATTATAATAAACACGTACATTTAAAGGTGATGGGTTTTTTGCCCTTTTTAGAAAAAAAAAATGTAGATTTGTGTATGGCTAATTTACTTTTTCCTTCCTTTTTTCTTTTTGTTCCAGTAGCCTGATCATAGAGTGTTATACTTTGCCAACAGCTCTCCTGGGGAAGAAGATTTTTTAGAAACCAAAAAGCTGTAGAGACCAGCACCCATCTGCTCCTGCACTACCAGCATCAAGTCAATGATGTTTATAACTCCTTTCACAGTAATAAAGTATCTGCTCAGTGATTAAGAATTCAAAATACAGTAAAACAAAACCAAACAAATGGTCCTCATGTAAGAAGCATCATAAGTAATAAGTTTGGACAAAATGCAGTGTCTGCCAAAACGAAGAAAAGCAACATGTTTTATGGGCAGAGCACTGAGGTGTATATTTAAAGATCTAGTGTCTAGTCAAGACTAGCAGTAGACATTTTTTCTTCTGAAAAACTCTGATCATATTACTGTTAAATCATTTGTTTGATGTCTTACTAATTCAACATTGCCTTCTAGCTGCTGCCTTCTATCCTGCAATTTCAGCAACTGATTGAAGTTCTACTGGAACTGTTATATCATCATGAAAGAGGGATGTCATCAGTGTCAATCCAAGAATCTCTTCTCAACCCCACCAACCCAAACCTCTATATAACTTTTCATCTTAAGCCTCTGTATTTTAAAGACGAGAAGAGGGATGCTCTCCACAACTTATTCGCCAAATGCACCAACTGGCACAATTACCTAAACAACAGACTTTTACTTTCAGCCACTCAATGTGTTTCAAAAGTACTAGGAATGGAAATGCCTCCCACACAGACAGGCTTTCTATGGAGTTTAACTCTTTCCAATAATAAATCCCTGAAATTTCAGGGGACGAGAAACAATGATTCTCCACGGAATCCTTGAATATAAACTTTGAATACAACTGGAATCAGTTTTGATAGAAAGTAAATGAAATTTCACATGGAGAGGACTTCTGGGATGCTAGTAATGTTCTATTTCTTGACCTGGGTGGTGTTTCTATAGGAATTTATAGCTATTCTTGAAACCATCTAGGCTTAATGCATGCATCTGTATGCGTGATATATATCACAATAAAAAAAAAGTAATGAAAGTTTCTTTAACAGTCTTTAGGAATTCAAATACTTGCATGTGCTTCTGAGATTCAGGGAGTTGGAGGTGATATTTCAAGGATTATTCCAGACCTCTGATTCTGTACTTATTACATAAAGTCAATCCATCACTGTCAACTCTCCATATTAAAGAATAGTCAAAGGAGAAAAACCAGAAACTCTTCCATCTTAATCAAGACTTTTAAGCAAGAACTAAGGACATTCATGCTATATATATGTGTAATCACTAATGGATTAAACTATGAAGCAGAAGCTGCAACTCTGCCTTCTCCTCAACCTTTTCTTTCTTATTTTTATTTACTCATCATGGACAGAAACTCATTATGGAGCAACTATTCCCTATGAACTCACAATAAACTAAAACAAAACAAAAGCAGACACCTACGTTGAGAGGACAATTACAATGATGCTAGTTTCTCTTTCAAATAATAAGAATTCTCATTCAACCAAGACCTTAGGAATTTAAATGTTTCTCTGCCACACATGAAGAAGGCAAGAGTTAAAAAATAAATCATACTTATATATTTCTTCCCTTCTTTCCATTATATTCAGCTGAATTTATCTTTTTACTGTCTAGTAATTAATACTTTAGAAGGAACAATATAAAAATGGTCTTTAAAAGTAGCTTTTTTTACAAAAAAAATATACTTAAGCATTTATGTTGTTTATATTCTTTCTCTTTTAGGGAGTAATTCATGTCCAAAGAATATAATGGCCAATCTTTAAGACTGGTATGATTAAAAATGGTGAAATCATATGTAGACTTAGAAAGAGTTTGCCAGAAATAATGGGAAAATGCCATGATGTTTTACAATGACTGCTAATCTGTAAATCGAAGAGAATTTTCTAACAAATGGAAGAGATAGTGAACAGTTTTAAAACTGTAAGAATGGGGGACGGCCCAGTGGCGCAGAGGCTAAGTGCGCACGTTCCGCTTCTCAGTGGCCTGGGGTTTGCCGGTTCAGATCCCAGGTGCGGACAAGGCCCACTTGGCAAGCCATGCTGGGGTAGGCCTCCCACATATAAAGTAGAGGAAGATGGGCAGGAAGATGGGCACGGATGTGCGTTCAGGGCCAGTCTTCCTCAGCAAAAAGAGGAGGATTGGCAGATGTTAGCTCAAGGCTAGTCTTCCTCAAAAAAAAAAAAAAAAAAAAAAAACTGTAAGAATGAACTTACTATGACCAATTTCTATCCATCACAGGAGTGGGCAAACAAATAAAAGCATGTATAACTAAATATTCAAAATGTAATTTTCTTTTTAAATGTTGCTTTAAAATGTTTAAAGCTTTTTCCTTGAAAAATTACAAACATCACCACTGATTCCCATAAATGCATGATGACATCATCCACATAAAATATTTCTTTAGGGCCATGGCAATTTTCTCAGTGTTAAATTATAATTTAAGGTGAGCCACAAAATTGATTGCATTATAATGAATCATACAGATCTTCAAATGACTTATCCAATTTCACTTTGCGGTCTAAAAGAGCATATATAATTATATTGTTTTTTCTACATGTCTCTTTGTTTCTTCCGATTAATTCTAAATGTGGTTCAGAATCTTGCTTTCTTTGGTTAAGAAAAATATAAATAGTGAAAGAGAGGAATCTGGTTATTAATGTACCTTTTACATTTTATTTAATTTACCAGAATGCATTGTTGCTTAAATTAATCCCTTATATTACATTTTTTGCTTTCATTTAATTGCTTAGGTATTAGAAAGGAGAGGAGTATATTTGTGGATTGAAATTATCATAAGAGCACTGTAAGATTAAAGAATCTATTAATATGGTTAAAAAATACAACACAGTTATTTGACACTTATTTGCTTCAGACAGTGTGTCAACCCCCAGGAAAACAAACATGAATAAAATGATGCTTACCTGGCTTTTACTGGGGCAGGCAGAGGTGGCATATTGGATGGAGATGAAAGACAAATATTGCAAGGCAGTGTGAGAACACCTATAATAGAATCAGATACATGTTGTGTGGTACTAAGAGGATGAAGCAAGGGGATGGTGGAAGCACTAGAAAAGCCTTCTAAAATATGTGATAATTACTGAATTCTTAATAGGCAGTAAGAAAGTGGAGGTGTATTAGGGAATGACAGTCCATCTGTATCTCTGCCATATCCCTGGGGAGGGAGAAGAGGTATAGTGTGAAACTGGCTTCAGCTCTGGGTACAAGGAAAGCTGTGAGTGCAGCCAGGCTATTATGAATCTGCAGGCTAGAGTGAGGGGGGGAAAGGCACGAGAAGGAAGAAACAGCTCCTTCTTTCTTATCATTCAGGTTTCAGTTTCCCTGAAGGTGAGTGGCCTTCCCTCACCCCCAATACAATATTGCACAGCTCTGTCTCACTGCTCTCCGTCTTGGCCTATTCCTAGTGAACATTTTCACTTGGTCGAGATGTTTATTGTTCACCTTTCTCACAGGATGTTAAGTTTCATGAGAGTGAGCTGTACTTCTACCCCCAGCATCAGGTCTGGCATATAGCAGGCACTCGATACTATTGTTGAAGGGGGGAATTAAAAGAGAGAGGAAAAGGAGAGAAGAATGTAAAGAGTGGTCCACATTAAAAAAAAACAGAATTTGAGAACAATAAACCACTGTCTCAGATATCACCCACGGCACCAATCCCTCAGCTGCCCCAGAAACCATTTCCTACAAAAAAGTTCAAAGAGAACATTTCGAAAGGACTATGCCTGCTACATATTCTACATATTGCAAAAGCTTGCCAGATTGAAAGCCAGAACATCAGTTGCGTTTTACACATATTGCTATTTCAATTGAAAGTGAAAAAAATACATCTTTAATGGGGAACATTATAATTGAGAGTTTATTCAAATAGGTAGCTTGTTTCAACATAAAATATTAATCTTTCCAATAATCATACTTGTAAGTAAGAAATGGAGTACTATTGTGTGAACCATGAGTTTAAATTCCTATCCTCAGCACTTAAATTTTTTCACAAACATCCTTATATTAATCTGCCTTTTTTGCATTTTACTGCTGTTATGTTCAAAAATTCAATCTCCTAGACAAATGGCAATTCAAAAACACAATTCAAGTGATATATTATCCCAACTACAAATGTATATTTGCCCATTCAGATTTTTTTAATTCAAATTTTGCAACAGCTGTTATATAATACAAAACACATACTCTGCTTTCTCAACAACTAAAACATATAGCATTTATACAATCTCTCATCCTTTCTCTGAAACACTTAAAGCATATTTTTAATTTAAATTAAATCACACAGAAGAGTTACTTATGCTATTTTCTTTGACATTAACTTGAATATTTTAATCATATTCAATGTATCTTGTAGGTTAAAAGTAAAATGTCATGAGCCTCATTACTTAAATTCCATATATAAAAACCATCTTTGCCCGAAATATTTTGAAATATTCAAGGCAACACTGTACTGAGTATTACCGCTCAGCAAAAATTAAATTTCTTTTGGTTTTATAATTCCCCCAACATTTGGGAGTTTCTTCCAGTTTTAGTATACTTTTATCTATTTCATCTTTAGAGATGTGAATCTTGCAAAAAGAAAAGATGAAAATTATGAATGTTCTTGTTTATAAAGAATCTCCTCTGAATGATTTACAGACACAATTCCCATAACAATGAAGTTTTTTCAGTGTGACAAGCCAGCCACCACCAATGACAGATATACTCTTTAATGAGTCCGCAGCTGAGTAAATTTCTTTAAGTGAACCCAAATCCCATCCTCCATGAATAGATGGTTATTGGTTATTGCTTAGTTTGTACATATTCATTGAAGCCAAGATGCACACTCATGAAAAGAGAAGGGATCAGCTGCATGACTCTGGGCGCGTCCTATAAACCCCGGCAATACCATCCATTAAACAGGTTATTGTGAGGGCTAGATGCGGCAATATATATAAGAATGCCTTAAAAATTATAAAGTTCATATTATTATCAGTAACGATTAAAACAATGTGAAGCATGTCGTTGATCTCTCTTTCCCTTCCGTGTAAGATCTGAACCACAAGGGGGAAAAATACAGAGAATGAAAAACAAACAGAAACGGCTCCTTTGCCCTGGTCCCTGGATACAATGTACGCAGCACTGAACGCACGGTAAGTAGCTAGATAGCATCTTCTCATGCCCCAGTTAATGTAATTGCCTCCTAACTCGTCTCCCTGCTTTTGCCCTTGCCACCTTATAATCTGTTCTTGGGACACAGCAATCACAGCGAGCCTTTCTTAAAAGGTAAAGCAGTTCATATTACTCCTCTGCTTAACACCCCTCCACAGCTTCTCATCTCTGCCAGGGTAAAAGCGAGAGACCTTAGGCTGGCATGCAAGGCGCTACAAAACCAGTCTCCCCACCCCCTACCCCACCCGGTGGGTCTCTCCTCCCTCCACCCTCTCCCCTGTTCCTTGTCCTCTAGGCACACCGGCCTCCTTGCTGGTCTTTACACAGGCATGCTCCCACTTCAGGGTCTCTTGCTGTTTCCTCTACCTAGAATATTCTCACTCCACGTATCCATATGGTTTCCTCTCTCGCTCACCTTTGGATCTTTGCTCAATTGTCATCTTCTCAATGAGATCTTCCCTGACATCCATATTTAAAATTGCAACCTTCGCCACGCTCATGGCAACCACTATACTACCACTCCAAAGGGTTTAGTCTCAGTACAATATGACCTCTTTACTTACTACTTTGTTTAATTTCTGACTGTAAGCTCCATGAGAGCAGGGATTTTTGTATGCTTTGTTCACTGTTGTACCCCCAATACCTAGCACAGTGCCTGCACACAGCAAAACAAGAGTAAATATTTGTTAAATTAACGGATATGCAAATTTCATATCATATATGTGTGTGAGCCGCCTGTAAACTACAATAGTATAACAAACTCTCTTGAACTCAGGTTCAAGCTAAATGCTCCAAAAAGAAGGTGAAAAGATTACACAACTAATGAGGAACAAGAGTGAGATTTTTCTCTTGTTAAAACTCATCACAAAACAAAATAAACCAAAACATGCCTAGTGTATCAAATAATTGGCATTAAACTCAGGAAAGTTCAAACATATTTGTCAAACCTTTTGTTTAACCAAATATCAATGTAGCATTAAAGAACACATTTCAAATCTATCTTTGATTAAAATTTAAAAAAACAAAAAAAGGGAATCATTTAATGTCAAACATAGTCAGTAATTAAATTAATTACATATGCCTTTGATTCTCCTCTACATGAAATCAAGATTGCTACTAAAACACGTAGGAGTCTTCAGTACTTCTGCGTTTTGCTCCCACAAACACATAATGATAACGTTTGTATTTTGACCATTATACTAGAACAGCTTATTGGACAATCACAAATAGCTCCTTGTAGGATCTGTTCGCAGAAAGTGTGGGTCCCTGAAGACAGCAGTGGGGAACCCAGCATCCTTCACCTCGGTAATTCTGGGCTCCACTCATCAGAATGTGAAGAAACCAAGTCTCTACCTGCCTTTCAAGTACTGATGGCAAAGAAATCAAATACTTAAAAAAAGAAACTAATTTCTTCTAGGAAATCAAAATCTTGCAAACAAGATCTGGCAAAATTATGATTTTTACAATAGCTATTTCAGGATTAAGCTCATTGAGTCTTGATGCCAAACATACTTTTATGACATTTTATCTCAATGGCCACATCAAAGCAGAGAGGTGGAGTTGTCATTCATACCATGTTCAACCCCCACAAAGTGTTCACCCCCTTCCCTGATCTCCTGTAGTACTGACGACATGTAGGTCACAAGTTCTGTACTCTAACTATTTCTTGTATATCCATATTGTTTCTACACAAGAGCCCCTTGAGGACAGAAATCTTCAAATAATAAATACTCAGTTTGATGAGAATGAATCTCTGTTTATAACATCATCAAAGAAAAGCAAAAAGATTTATAAATAATGGGAAGCACAGCTGTAGGCACTGACGTGATACAATCAGTCCTCGCATCTACCTTTCCCCAACCAACAGAAGGTGAACAGAAGGACTCCTGGCAAAGAAATGATCCCCACAAAATCTGCCTTTAGAATGCTGAGCTTCTCATTTATCCACTTTATCTCCCTCTTTAGGTGTCCAATGCATTGCTATTTTTGTTGTTATATTAATTGATGTTTTCAGGTATTGACTAAATGCCAAGTAAATCATTCAATTTTTTCAAACATTTTTCTTTTAATTTAATAATATAGTTGACAAAGTTATTATCGTCATGTTACAGGTGAGGGAACAGTGGCCTAAGTGAAGTTATGTAACTTTAACTTATTCAAAGGGACAGAAAGTCTCAAAGAAAAGACAACGCCAGGAGTGTCTGACTCAAAGCCTGTTGGTGATGTGCCTAGTTGTGTGGTTTATACATTTTCATGCGAATGAGTTTCCCATGACTTGTTCCTTCAACCAGTTCTTGCAAGGAAGTTGTATATCTAATTACAGAATAAAGGGCAGTATATAAGAATAAAGGAAAATGGGGATAACGTTTGGGAGAAAGAGGACACGCAAGCCCCTGAAACTACACAGGACCAGCTTGGCCTTGTCCTAGCTGTGGGAATGGGTCAATGTCCGGCCTGAACACAATAGAGAGCCCAGAAATAAACGCATACATACATCGTCAATTAATTTATGACAAAGAAGCCAAGAATATACACTGAAGAAAGGACATTCTCTCCAATAAATGGTGCTGGGAAAAGTGGACAGCCACACACAAAAGAATGATCTTACTCCATACATACAACTTAACTCAAAATAGGTTAAAGACTTGATCATAAGACCTGAAACCATAAAACTCCTAGAAGAAAACATGGCCAGTAAGCTCCTTGACATTGGTCTTGGAGATGATTTTTTGAATTTGACACCAAGAGCAAAAGCAGCAAAGGCAAAATAAACAAGTGGGGCTACCAGCAAAGTAAAAAGCTTCTGCACAGCAAAGAAATAATCAACAAAATGAAAAGGCAACCTACCGAATGGGAGAAAATAATTGCAATAAAGGGCTGATAAGGAGCTAATATCCAAAATATATAAAGAACTCATACAACTCAATAGCAAAAAACCAATAAAAAAAAAACAATTAAAAAATGGGCAGAAGATCTGAATAGATATTTTCCAAAGAAGACATACAGATGGCCAAAGGGAAAAGACACTCAACATCACTAATAATCAGAAAAATGCAAATCAAAACCACATGAGAGATCACCTCACACATGTGAGAATGGCTATCATCCCAAAGACAAAGAATAACAAGTGTTGGTCCAGGGGTAGAGAAAAGGGAATCTTCGTGCACCGTTGGTGGGAACGTAAACTAGTGCAGCCACTATGGAAAACAGTATGGATGTTCCTCAAGAAATTGAAAAGAGAACTACCATATGATACAGAAACTCAACTTCTGGGTATTTATCCAAAGAAAACAAAAACATTTATTTGAAAAGACATATGCACCCCCATGTTCACTGCAGCATTATTTACAATAGCTAAGATAAGGAAACAACCTAAGAGTCCATCTATGGATGAATGGATAAAGAAATTGTGGTACGCACACACACACACACACACACACACACACACACACACAGGAATATTATTCAGCCAATAAAAAAAGAACAAAATCTTGCCATTTGCAACAACATGGATGGACCTCGATGGCATTATATTAAGTGAAATAAGTCAGAGAAAGATAAATACCGTATGATCTCTCTTATATGTGAAATCTAATAAAAACAAAAAACAACCTCATAAGATACAGAGAACAGATTGGTGGTTGCCAGAGGCAGGGAGTAGGGGAGGCAAGAGAAATGGGTGAACATTTTTTATTTTTTATTTTAAATAAATTATTTAAAAAATAAAAAGCCTGGGTTTCAAAGGAATGCAGAATTTTGATCCCACTGGTTACTAAGGCGGCAGGATGAAAACACAGAACATGCCATAGGAAAGGCAAATGACTGGAGGAGGGTGTACAGTAGTGTGTGTATAAAAGGGAGAGAGAGGAAGAGAATACTTCCTATAAAAATGATAATACTATAACAGAATGCCATGAAATTCATTTAGCATCTTGACACACTTTAAAAATTGTATCACATTAGCACAGCAGTAAATTTTTTCCAGTTAAAGCGAATACTGTATGGGAAAGAATCATCATTACTGTTAGATATTTACTATGTGCCAACAGTGTTACCCAGGGAAATACACAAACTACACCCACTGGGCTTAAAAACCGTATGAAATACAGTTGCATTATTCATAACATCATGATACAAACAATTAATCTTAGCTATTGATCAATATATTTCTATTCCACACACATAGATATATACACATTTTGGCAATTACCTATAAAAAACTCAAGCTAATTCCTCAAAGATTTAATCCATGCTGAAATGTGTCCTTAAAAAAGCTGATGGCATACTTTGTAAAGAAGAGCTCAGTAATGAAGGGTCATACTTAAAAGATATGCATATGAAGCTACATTTCTCACATCTTTCCTACGTTTTCAAAATCGAATAATAAGTGTGATATTTTTAACAGGTAATTTTCACTTTCTTTGCATAGAATAGAAATATCAGAAGCTTCATGCTTACATAAAGGATTACAAGATTACATAAATGTATTCGATATAAAGGTTTCCAGGAGGTTTATTTAAAAAATGACTAGAAGAAATGGAATCGAGATTAGAAACCAAAAGAACAGGGTTTAGTCCAGGCTCTGCCACCAACTAGCTATGTGACCTTGATCTAACGACCTTGAAGAATGTCCAATCTATGGCCTCCAAAGCAGCCAAAATTTCAACTGACCAGAGCTGACACGGAAGTTGAAACTTATCCTTCCCTGGGCTACTAACTTAACTTCTCTGAGCTTCATATTCTGAACCATAAATTGAGAGTTGGCTTCTGAGTTACCTCGAACCCTAAGACTCTCAGATGACCAAAAAACCAGAGTGAGAGGTTGAACACGTGATAAAAGCATTGTTCCTATAAAATCTGTGAGGCTCCTTTATAGCCTCCATTTTTTTGAAAGGCAAAAATGCTTAATTTGCCATGCATAGTATTCTTAATTAATAGAAGACAAGTATTATTCAGCAATATAGACAGGGCAAATAGGCAAGGGCCACATTCGTGGCAACTTGCATATTTGATGGTGTCAAATTACCAGTGAGGATGTGAATTGACTAAGACGATTTAAATGCTCCTTATGGAGGTAAATCTGATTTCTAACATTATCAAATCCCCTAAAAAGACCCCATCACTTGAACTTAATGATCAGGACTTTCTAGGATATCTTCTCACTAGAGGAATTTCAGGTAATAGGGAGAGTCATGAAGAAAACAAGCAGTTATGAGTTCGATATCTAAAAAAAACATGAAAAAGCTAATAAACAATGATGAAAGTGATCCAACAATATGTTTTGATGGTGAGGTGCCATGCCCTATATAAAATATTGAGGTACAGCACAGTGACAAACTAAGCAACAACCCAGCAGACACTGTAGTTCTACAGAAAGATCTAGCCAAATGGTAGAAACAATCTCACTCTAATGATTTCCATCTTCTTGTAGTGGAAGACGAAGAAAAGATACATAAAAAGACTATGTTACTCTTACATGAGAAAAGAGGGATGCAGATATAGATATAAATAGTGCTAGGCAAGGGTCATATTCAAAATATTAAACAACTGGTACTATAGGCATTGATCAATCAGAATGAATGCCAACCATACAACCAGTACAGTCACATCACTGCATGGCAGCTGGACACACGCCTGGGTTACAGACAGAAATATTTACCAAGTAGATTGAAAGAAATTTACGTATGTTATGTTGTTAGATCAGTAAAATATTGACCCATCTCCCTGGTACAATACCAGGGCCCAGAAAGAAGGACTACGTAAATTTTTTCTAGATTCTAAAGATTTCTAAAGGTAACACACACACACAGTCTGTATAAATCTGGATAAAAGATAAGGTATATTCTGAATTATTTCTCACAAGTACAATTTTATAAAAACAAAAAGCTCCCATCTGCTGATTTTTGGCTCTTTTATTTAAAGACTACATATTAAAGATCCAAAGGGGGCAATTGTTTACATGAATATATTCTCAAAATTTAGCAACTTTGTTAATTATAACCATTTAAAGCTTAGCCTGAAAAAACTAATTGAAATGAAATAAAAAGGATTAGCCTAAATTGGATTACCCCCAAAATCTTTTGTACATATGACTTTTAGCCAAAATTTGGAGAATCCAACCTCTATCACAGGGTCGTATCTTTATATTAGTAATCGTTTACTTTTACTGAGCGCTTAACATGTGCTAAGCTATCTGAATTGTTATATACCTTTGTCTTTCAAATAACCCCATGAGATAGGAATTTCTTATCTGCAAATGCAGTTGATTAAGTTATACATATTTTCAGACTTGGTTCAGAGCCATGTCATAATACTTTGGAGATTACAAAGCTTCCTTTGTTTTTGTTTTATATTTTTAATAAGGGGCAAACCAAGAAAAGACCAACGATCAAACAAACAATCAAGGCCACAGGTGCAGTCAGCATGGATTCAGCTCCAAACCCAAATCCAACCCAAACCCAAACATTTGCCTCTCCATTTCCATCTACTATGAACCAGGGAGCTACATTTATTGAGCACCTTCTACGTGCCAGACATTGTTAGATGCAGTTCAATCATGTAACCGTCACCACTGCCCTAGATGTGTATTACTAGCCCCATTTTACAGACAAGAAAACTGAAGCTCAGAGAAGCTAAGTAACTTGCACTAGGCAGTCAGAGAACAGACAGTAGATCGCGGCTCTGATGGTGGACCGGGTCCCCAGTGGTTTCTACAGCACAGACACAACTGATATTCAAAGTTACTACGAGAGGCAATCAAGACGAGGTAAATGTGTAGTCAATATAGTGCATCCAAAGAGAAAGGGAAGTGACTAGAACATTTTAGAAAAAATTGACAACAGTTCCAAAAGAAAAATATTACAATAAATATCAATTTACCATATGCTAATATTTGTTTTTTTATCTAATTTACTCAGTGTTGTCCAACAGTGGTTTTTATGTCAAACTGTTAGTGATCTCCAAAAGATACTGTATCTTATAGTTTACATTCCACTGGAATCCTAGCTATAAAAAAATACATTTCATGAAAACAGATTTGGGATATTCCAAATTTGTAAACATTTTCTAAAAGTAATAACATTTAGTTATAATGTTCAGTCATTATTTGTATTAGGATATAATTAAAAATAAGAGAATAAAACTATTAGAATATAATCAGGACTGTGTCATAAAAACAAGTTCCACTAAGATTTTATCTTGTTTTATTTTCCAAGGATCATAATGTCTCAAATACCTATATCGTCCTTCTAGGGAAGTAAAAAATGGCTTTTTGAAAGAGAATAGAAAAGAGAAGAACTGAACAGTTCTTGACTTTCATTCCTTTTATAATATATTCCAACCAAACAAACTGGCTCAGAACATTTTTTACTTATCAAGCAATAAGCTTAAACTTAAATATTTTTTCAGCATACTTTTCTTTAAAAAGTAGTAAAAATTAAGGACATTCAAAGGAAAATTTTTCATGTACGGTTGACTGGCATATAAAAGCATCATACACCACTGTGTTCTAAATTCAGGTTACTCATCACATTCCTTGAACGATGCCATCATTGAAGAAGATGAGGAGCAACTAATTTTAACTTTCTCAAGACAGAATACTTTCTGTTATAGTCTTTGAATTTCCTAATCCAACAGACAGAAAGAGGTCGGAGGTCTGCATTTTCCATTCCAAGAGTGTCAGTTACTTTGTAAAAGCTGTCAAGGAGCATAGAATTACCAGCTAGAACATTCAGAAACAAATTTGTATCCTTAAGGATTGCAGTCCCAACAGAGGGCTAATCCCATTACCCCAGGAAAGGTTCGAGGGTGACTGTCTAAATGGATTGTAAGAGGTAGGCAATGGCTGGTGCATCTCAAATATGTTCTCTAGAGAGGGCACCAGCAGCTCGTAGTGCCCTCAAATGTTTTTCTTCTCAAATTTAAAAAAAATTTACATCTACAGCCATCCAAATGCTTGTTTTATACCAAACCCACCAAGAAAGCAATTTAAATTGTTATTAATTATGACAAACGATGAACAATGACAAGATCCTGGACATCCATTCCTCCTCAAGTCCCGTGTATCAGAAGGCTAAAACATTACATATAAAGGGGACATTACCTATTTAGGAAGAAAACTTCTCATTCTACATAAATACTTAGCTTAAAAGTTACTCCAGTTTACAAGGAAGTATGTGGAGTAACAAGTTTTCATGTAAAAGTACCTATTGAAAGAAGCATTAAATAATTTTTAACAAAATAAAATTTTATTACATTATTTTAAATCTCCAGATGACAAGACACTTGTAGAGATTTAGTAAAAATAACAAGTGATAACAGCAACTAAGATTTTTTGAGCTCTTAATCTGTAACAATCAGTTTGCAAACATTGTATTCTTATTTTCATCTTAAATTGTGAAAAAGAAGGATTTATTGGGTTAAGTAATTAATCCAAAATTACAACACTAGAAAATGGTAGAGGCAGAATTCAAACCCAGGCTTTTACACAGCATGAATCACTTTCACAAACAATCTCATGTATTTCTCCTAATACTCTAACTCTAGAAAGTAGTATTTTTCTCATATAAATTCTTATTCCTGTGGTGAAACTGTGACTCAGAGATGTTCCATGACTTGGCTATGTTCACACAGCTTGTCCTCCTGGAGCTCAAACACCAGGCCAGTGTCTCATGACTCCACATTATATGGTCTTTCCAGCATAGCACGCTGCCATTAAAACCTGGCATTCGATATTCGATCTCATACACAGACGTAAATAGCCAGGTTCCTATTAAGATCGTCCATGATTCTCTTCTGAGTCTATTCTCCTGAGCTATTAAGAACATATTTGATTTGGGTAATATTTAACTTCTCACCCAAAGCTTAGGTCTAAAATTTGCAATGGTGAAGGAGAGATAACAGTATTATAGAATCTAAAACCAACTGTGTCTAGGGAGATCCATTATCCAAGTTTTCTCCTGGGAAGTTCTATAAGGAAATGTTTAATTTTTAAAATAAAACTATCAGTATTTAGTTCATATCTTTAAAAATGACTTAAATTAGATTTTCTTTTTCTGTTAACTTACAGAAGAGGCTGATACATTACAGGTCTGGAGCCTGCAGGGCTCCCTTAGAGCAAAATGCTCAGGTAGAAGAGGCCCTTCCTCTCCAGCTGTTGAGTCTCTTGGATCTGAGGAAGCCCACAGGCCTCTCAGCAAATCAGAACCTGGATCAGTAGTGGGTAGTTTCCTATGTCCTGACCATTTCAGCATCCCGCAGGATCTAACGGCATCTAGACACAGGTTTTTAGGTCTAGCAACAATATGCTAACTACATGGATTATAACACAAAAATGTTTATTCAGAGTGAGTCGTTATTCCAGAAAGCTTACATTTCTTAATAAAAAAAGGTCAAAAGAGCTCATGAATTTTTAAGTGATTTATTTCTACTCTCATAAAATGAATTAGGAAATGCTGTCATCCATATTTAATACTGCTTTGAAGCCTCCTTTTCCTCACTAAAAAAAAACCCCAGCGTATATTAAGCAGGAAGCATAAAAACTTTCACAAATAGAGTAGTTCCAGCAAAACAGTAAACTGAATAACAGGATAAGTAACCAGATGCCAGCTATCACAGTTAGACACAGTACCAATGAGTTATGCTCAGCTTTTTAATATTGCAAGTGTTGGGAAAACATTTAAAGACAAAAACTTGGAGATTCTATATTTGGTATGAGTTTAAATACACAATGAATATTTATCCTAGTGACTATTATAAATGACAACTTCCATTTGTTCAGAGAAGGAACAAGATAAAGCAGTGTAGCTATAAAGTTTTAGCTGGATTCATTATAAAATTCTATGCTCCGTAGGTTTATTAAAACGTTAGAGAAATAAATACTACAGATTTAGAAATGTTTGCAGAACGCTCCTCCCATGGAATATCTATTTGACTTCATATACTATGCTCATGAACACTCATCTCTTATTTTCCTAAATATTTATGGATAACATAGTCCTTAACTCAACAGCATTTTTTCTTGGCATAGCTCTTCTTCCAGATGCAGCATCAAGTATGGTCCTGAATTAAGGATCAAGAAGCATCCTTAATGCTGCTTCCCTAAACCATCTGCCAGGTTTGTGGGTTTTTAATAAACCAAATGTCATCTTAAATGTTTCCATCTCCAATGCTCCTACCCACAATAAAATAAAAGTATTGTTAAATTAATTTAATGCTTAATAAACTAGAGACACACAAAGAAAAGATTAAATAATGAAAGTATTCTTCTCAGTAGAGACAGGGTAGAACGGCTATTTCATGGTCAGAGTCTATTTGACTGAGTTAATTCCCTTTCTGTAACTGGATTATCACAAGTTCAGACTCTGCTTTACATAAGAATAGGTCTATTAAAATTAAACTATGAGCATGAATGTAAGGGTTTATAGTAAACTTAAAGTCAGGACCACTGAAGTTTAGAGCTTGATTCTGGGTCATTTTCAGTTTCTTTCTTCATGCCCACCCTTGGAAAAAAAAAAAAATGCCCAGGAGAAAAAGAGAGGATCCGTAACTCTAATTCCTAGTCAAGTGTGCCCTAAGATTACTTGGTTTTAATTGCTCACTCTGATTGTAGTTTGACATCTGCTCCACTGTTCCCTCCAGGAATCAAGTCACAGATGCAAGAAAGCCTGAATCGCCCAGTTGTTCAGTCTTTCATGTCTAATTAATTTCCACACCAAAGTTCTATGTGATGGTTACACACTTAAAATGAAATATTTTAAAGTAAAAAAAGCTATTTTAAGCTTTGATTTTTAAAATTAAGGGAATAATATACCATTAATTCCTAGCTACATTCAAAAAAATATTTTTTTAGGGGCTGGCCCCTGTGGCCGAGTGGTTAAGTTCGCGCGCTCCGCTGCAGGAGGCCCAGTGTTTCGTTGGTTCGAATCCTGGGCGCGGACATGGCACTGCTCATCAAACCACGCTGAGGCGGCATCCCACATACCACAGCTAGAAGAATCCACAACGAAGAATATACAACTATGTACCGGGGGGCTTTGGGGAGAAAAAGGAAATAATAAAATCTTTAAAAAATATATATATATTTTTTAATTCTCTTGTAACTCTCTTCCCTAAAGTTTAGTAAGATTTTATAGCAACTTATGACTCCATTTCAACTCAATGTTGCTAAATAAACATTGTGATTCTATTCTGATGAGCAACAACTTCTCACATTCTTAAAACTCTTCAGTGATAAAATTCATAAATGTCAGGGATCTAATTCTGAAAAGGCTAACACTTATTCCTTAGTATTTTCTCTTATCTATTGTCCCCGTGACTCTATACTCTTCATTCATCTTCCCCTTCCCCCACCAAAATTTTCCATTTCACAGAGATAACTTTCGAGAATTTTTTCTTCTCAATATTGTATATTTCTCTAAAAATTAACTCTATCACACCCATTTGAAAAAGTTTAAATACCCATTACCCATTATTCAGAAATTATGCAAACTTGGCAGTGGGAAAACAGAGAGCAATTTGGCTAGCTGAAGAACCTTAAATTTGGTCGTCCAATGTTATCCTGTATTTACATTACACATCCAGCCATTGTATTTTCTGACTGTGTTCAGAGGAGATAAACATATTAAACGTAAACATCAAATATGCTGCAGTTTTTGTAACCTGATTTTGGCATTCAGTGTTTAATAATCCAGGAGCCTTAAGAAATGGAAGTGATGCTGGGCTTCTCTTCACTTCAGAGAAGTCTTGGTGTTAGTGTCTATTGGGGATTCATTAATCTTGGGGCTTAGAATCTAATCTGGCCTCTCAGTGAACCACACTATAAAGAACTGAGCATTTGATTTGTACAAAGTACCTTAAACACATTTATTTTCTTCATAAAGTTTTCTAACCCCACCTCTTTTATTCCTGTGACTTCAGGCACTGACCCTGCCCACAGCCTATTTCTGCTCTATCAAAACTCTTAGATTGGACACCTTTACATATTGAAACTTGCTCAAATTAAACCCCTTTGGCAGTCTGGAGTTAGACTCTCCTAGAAGCCAGGGCCATAATCACGTAAGTTACTGAGCCCTGTAGAAATTAAAAGAAATCAACTAATTTGGGGTGGGGAAGACCTGTAGGGGAGCTCTCATACCCTATCACACATCAGCCATTACACCAAACAGGAAGAGAGGAACACTTGCATCTTGACAGGAAGCAAAACTACTTGGCAACTGAAGGAAGATTTCTCTCCCCACCTGGCAACAGCCCAGCCAATGAGAAATGCCAAAGCCCAGCCAATGAGAAGCGGTTGCCATACTGAACTGTTACTTTCTCCCAACAGACTTTCCTTTAGAACAGCTTCTCTCTACTCCTCCCTTTTCTCTACAAAATGAAGTTCCCCTCCTTCGTTTTCTGGAATTTCCTATGATTCGCCATAGCATGCACATCCTGAATTCTTTTGGTTATTCCCAAATAAACTCATTTTGAGGATAAAATAACAGGAAAGTTTGTTTTTTAATTGACAGCCCCAATCCTCCCCGCTCCCAACCTGCCTGAGCAGGTGGGTCCAGCATGTCTTCACCTGCTGGGGAATGGGAAGTCAGGCGCAGCCTTCCTGGACCAGATCGTGGTCACACTCTTGGTCTGTGTCTCTTGTCCACCTCAGTTTTTTCTGCAGCACCCAATTACTGATGCTCATGCCACTGTCCCAATTTCTGTTCCTACTCTCACTTTCTATGATCCATTTTGCCTTTTGGATTTTAAAACAAGTAACATTGAGTATAGACTTTAAGAACTTAGGAGACTAAGAGAAAAAGAAAGACTAAAAATGACCAACACTAAATATGTATGACCCAGAATGAATTCAAATCAGCAAAAATCTAGATGGGCTAACGCTGCTAATGGCATTGGGACACGGGAGAATGTAAGGAACATCAGGAGCGGGGCAGACACTCCTGCCCTCCCTTATCTTATGCTTTCTCCCATACTTAATACTTCATCTCTTAAGCTGAACGTTCTTCCAACTTGTTTCATCTACTCCCCCTCCTTCAATCTTTCCATCTTGTTTAATGCAATATGTTTTAGTATAAAACATTTTTAATTATATTTTCTAATACTGGTGTCATCTAACACAGCAGATCATGCATTGTCAACCACTTTTTTTTACTTTTAGACTGGACATAACAAAAGAACAAGTTTCAATCAATGTCACTCAATTTGCTCTTTGCGTAATAGGTTAATTGACCACTAGAGTGAAAGGAAGCAGTGAAATAATAGTTTAAGATTTTAAGCAAAGATAAGAATTTTAAATAAGAAAAGACAAAGGAAATTTTAAAGGAACAGGCAAAAGTATACTAACACATCATCTCTCTATAGAAAAAGTAGGTGAGGGGCCGGCCCCGTGGCGCAGCGGTTAAGTTCGCACATTCTGCTTCTCGGCGGTACCCGGGGTTCACGGGTTGGGATCCCGGGTAGGGACATGGCGCTGCTTGGCACACCATGCTGTGGCAGGCGTCCCACATATAAAGTAGAGGAAGATGGGCACGGATGTTAGCTCAGGGCCAGTCTTCCTCAGCAAAAAAGTGGAGGACTGGCAGTAGTTAGCTCAGGGCTAATCTTCCTCAAAAAGAAAAAGAAAAAGAAAAAGTAGGTGAATGGTTAATAGCTTAAACAGAAAACCACGTAGCATGCTGAAGCGCAAATATAGTGATAAAATCTCAATGGCTCTACGTAACTAATGTTTATGGAGTGTTAACTATGTGCCAGGAACTGTCTACACATGTAAGCCTCACTTAGTGACTGCCAGATTTAAAAAAGAAAAAAACTAAGGAGGACAATTTGAAGAAATAGTACAGCTAATTTTTTAAAAAAGGATAAAGGAAAGTGTGATGCAATTTTAAAAAGACAAGGAAAAAAAGAAAAATTAAAAAGTCTCAAAACTATTTCAAGAAACAAAAATAGCTAAGGAAAGCAAAATAATAGTTTATCATATATAAAAAAGGAGGGTCTGTTATTGGGCCATCTCAGACCTATTTTCACCCTCCATCTTCCTAACGCAACACTCTCTAGAACCTTACTCGTTGCTTGGAGCTTATTTGGAGCCTCTACACGGATTTGAGATACACTTTTAAAAATGCATCATTACATTAGTTAACTTTCTTTGCTGTGTGTTTGAATGGATTGCACATCTTAAATGTATAATGTAATGTGTTTTAACAAACTACACACCTGTGTAACCATCAGGTCAGTAGGCATCTTCCACTCCAATCAATCTCCACACCCCCCCTTGGCAACCTCTATTCCTCTTTTTCACCCTATGTATGTTTTCCCTGTATTTAACTTTCTATAGACATTTTTCACAACTGCTCAGATAGACTGCAAGCTGCTTATCAACACAAACTTTTTTCAGAGTTGGTAGGGACTCCAGCCCTTCCAGCCCACAAAGAAACAAAGAACCAGAGACAGACGGGGTAAAGCCTGAGACTAAGACAAGGGAACTCACACTCCCTCAGGCCTGTGACCTTCTGT
The DNA here is from genome assembly GCF_041296235.1 of Equus asinus. Classification (NCBI taxonomy): domain Eukaryota; kingdom Metazoa; phylum Chordata; class Mammalia; order Perissodactyla; family Equidae; genus Equus; species Equus asinus. The sequence continues at coordinate 70,478,026 of NC_091798.1, forward strand.
CATGTTTGAAGGTAGGAGTGTCACTTTTCCATCCCATTCAATATCTAGCTCAGGGACTTAGAAATCCCTTTTAACTGGAAAAAAACAAAAGTTAATGAGATGAAACTTCTTTTCCACTAAGGACTATCTGTACTCACCTTATCTCTCAGTTGCCCATCAGCCTCTAGACTGGACATGGGTGGAGGGACCCAGCTGGGCAAATGTGGCAGGGAGTCTGTGTTCCGGCAAAGGTGGCTGTGTGTGCGTAAGTGTCTGCTCCCTGCCCAATCCCTCCGGAGTGTAACCGCCCTTCTCAGCAACTCTTCCCTCTTTTTAGTTTACTCTCTCATTGTGAGACCATCTTCTCAGTCTCCTCTGCTGCCCCTTCCTTGGGTTTCATTAGAGGGGCTGGGGGTGGGGGAGATATTTACTCTTCACACTCAGGGCAGTTCTAGGAGCTGGGTGAGTTTAAGTGGCACGAGAGTACTGTTCTCTGGAGCAAGTCTGGCCCAAGTAATCTCATCCACCTACAGGATTAGCCGGGTCATTTTAGGCAGTTTCCTCATTTGCAAAATAAGGTAATAATAATAACAATAGTGCTTTCTTCATAGAGTTGCTGTGAGAATGAAATGAGAAAGTGCTCGGAAAAGTGTCTGGCACACAGTACGTACTCAATAAATGTTGGATGTTATTAACCAAACGACATCTGATGAAGTTCTCTGAAGGTCCATATTATACATATAATTATAATAAGATGGGAGTTTGCAATGTAAACTATATTACATAGAAAAATGTCAAGAGGGAATAAGGAGGTTAGAAGGAAGAAACAGGTTGGGAAAGAAGACAGTGCAACTAGAGCAGAAACGTAAGCAATGAGCGTACATTCAGGGGGTCTGGGGCTCCCCTTAATTTGGGAACTCCCTCCTCTGAACGTCTGCAGCACTTTGCTTACAGTACTTATGCTAGTCTGTTCTATCGAAATTATTCACTTCCTTCCCCTTATGAGAATGTAGCCTCCTTTGGATAAATGTTTACTACATAAACTAAAATGCATTTTAAATAACTAAAGTTAAAACTCTTTTTCTTCCTTCCTTCTTCCCACTCCTTACCTTGAAAAATTCCAAGCTCGAATAGAGGTGATCATATATTCAAACAAAATGAGAAGCTAACTCAAAGGTTATCATTTAAGTTTTCTGGTAACAGAAGATGATAAACTTCTATACATTCACAATTATTTTCCTTCTTTTCTGTTGGTTCAACTCCAAAAGTCATCGTATTTTTCACTCCAACTATGAAGTGATTAGCTTTATGAATTTAATCTTCAAATTCTTGCCAAAGTCTCAAAAGTCACTCTTGCCCTTTACCATAAGTGGATTTCCATGGGAACCATAGCAATGAGCGTATGCCAGGGGCCTTCAGAATGTTTTTCAACCTAATTCCTTTATTCTTTGTTCTAACATTCTGTGAGCAATAGTCTAATTCACTTGGTTTCCCCCATAAGTTCTACATAGCATATTTTTCATTCTGGCAATCATAATTATTTATCCATTTGGACAGCGAAGGAGGAACTCAAATCAGTTTTCCGTTATTTAATTATATATAGAATTCAGGTTATTATGCATGATACATGTGTATTCTTTTACAAATCTAGAGTATGTGTTTGCACAAGTATGATACATTTCAAAATATATTTCTAGGACAATGAAATAATTTTTTTTCTTTTTCTTTTTAAATATGTCATTGTTTCTGTGCTGCCGGTGTCTTAAATCTATGTTTTTTCTACATAAGAATCAACCTACATTCACTTATCTGTATCAAAATTGGATGAGCATAAATTTCTATCCATTTCTTATCCTGATATCTAAATAATGATGTGCATTTATCAAAATCTATTTCTAACAGTTATAAATATACAAAATTTTTAAAATTAGAATATTCTCCCAAACTATTTTAGTGTTGGGTTTAGGAGGCAGCATACTAGTGTTTTTATTTGTAACTAGTGCTCGCATCAATTGTTCAAAACATATAACTCTTGATTTGAAATCATCTCTAACAACCTCGCTAAAAAACAAAATGCTCCATTAGCTCAATTTGTTTAGAAACTTGAACTTTTTAAGATGGAGTGATTTTATTTTATGCTCTAAATATCTTATCCAGAAAAAGGAAGTGGTAGATTTAAAAATACATATTTATTAATGAATATTTCACTAAGTTGGACACTGCCACGAAGACCCTTATATATTATATGTCATTTTTCATAAATCATTCAGCAGCTTCAGCAAGAGGAATATACTCAATGTAAACTGTAAACTGGCTCATGTGATGACCAGGAAATTCCGTGTGACCACCCTCTCCAAGCCGACCGAAGGCAGATGGTGCCGATGTGTTCACCTGAGAGAAGTGTTGACCACAGAGTATCTGCCAATCAAACACTTGGGGAAGAAATGAGCTCCATCTGTGTTTTAATTACTACAGCAAAACCATCCAGTGTAACTGCCAGAGCTGCACATTTTCACAGAGTACAAGAGACAGAGCACGTACTTTCTTTCATAAATGAAAGTAGAAGTTGCCTTATATGGTACGGGCCAAAAAAAACAGAAATAAATGCGCGCTGTCAATTAAGAACAAAATCTAGTAACAGAATGAATATCCTCTCAAAAATACTTCTATTTTACTGCAGCTGTGTTCTACTCTTTCTCTAATGTATATAAAATAATTGTATATGTAACAGTGAAGAGGTGAGACATGAAAGTAAAACAATATCCAAGTATTTTGGACACCTAAAAGTAATCCTACTAAAATTCAAATTCATTTTTTCAAAATGAGAAAATTTACAAAGTTATACACATATAAATTTATATTATTATATTTTTATAATTACATATTATATATTTATTACATTTGTTAACATATTCTTATATTCATATTATTTTAAAATTTTATTTTATTCAAAGAAACACCTGAACTTTCGAAACTTTTCCAGCAAATGTCACCCTTTTCATTTTCTCCCAAACAATATTAGGTTGTTTTGTTGTTGCTGCTGTTCTATTTTGTTTTGCTGTTTGCTATGATTCTCATGTGTGAGTTTATTCCAGGACTCGCCTTACTTTATCACTGCATGAACAGAAAATATGAGAGAACAGATATAACTTACTTTGCACTTCCACCCTGGCGGGTTTCAGAGGCTCTCAAGACTGGGACACGCGCGCAAGCAGTAACGAATACAGGAAGGGATTAAAGGAAAGAGCTCACCTTTGTCTTTCCATTTTGTATTCTCCCAACTCAGTCTTCTCTCCCACCGTCTCAGTAGTACCAAGTATTCAGCATCAATGATTAGAGAGAAAGTTCAGAGATTCATACCAATGTCAAAAGATTCAGTTATGTTTTGAAGTTTGAGAAGAGGTATGAGTATGCACAAATATTGACAAGGAAAAGATTTCTAAACTCTAAATGTGCATCATAACAAAATAAATTCACTCATCCAATAAGCATGTATCAAGTCCTTATGATATGCTGAGAGTTGGCGTATAAAGATGAATAAAGATGGCACTGCCCTAAAGTATCTCAGAGTCTAGCTAAGTGGCCAACCCCATAAACAATTGAACACCAAAGAGGGCCACACATATGAGAGGACGTATGAACAAGATGCATGATGGGTGGCAGAGAGGAGGGAAGAATTAATCTTGTTGGGATTTGGAGAGACTTTCAGAGGGATAAGTGGGCTTTTCACTGGCACAAATGAGGCAGAGGGGAAGACAATACCAGACAGGGAGCAGCACGAGGAAAGGAAGGGACACTTGACGATTCATAATGCTTCCTCCTGCCTACTTATCTCTTGGGAATGGTGATCTATAGCGTCAAAGGCTACCAAGAGGTTATTTGGGATAAGGTCTGACAAGGGTATTTTACATTTAGCCATTTGATAGCTATTAGTGACTTTTTACAGAATAGTTAAAGTTTGAAGTACGCTGAAATGAGTGAATGAGAAGTGAAGTGGATAGCAGTTTGAATGAATGAGAAACGAAGAAATAGGTAGCAGTTTGGCAGTGAAAGGAGAGAGAGGAAGAAGGAGAAGGGGAGTGGGAGGGGAAGAGAGAGGAGGAGGCAGAGGCGCAGGGAGAGGTGGAAGGGGAGGAGGAGGGCGTGCGGGAGACGGAGGGGGGGAAAAGGGAGGGAGATGGGTGAGCGTCTTGAAGACGAGACAGGTGGGAAGAAGGTTTAAGATTTCAGTATGTTGAAACATGACAGAAATAGCTGTTCTTGGTGACATTTTCTAGAAGTTTGGCTTATTTTTATAATTAACTGAAGAATTATGCTTCTTTTTACATTTAATAATCAGAAAAGTTTATACAATCATATAGAAAAAACTTATCCGTTGCTAAAATAATCCAGTTTATTTTTTCCTTATTCAAATTATCCCTAAGACTTCATACTATCTACCTTCTCATAATTTTATTTCTCATTTGTATCCCAGAACAAGTAGTGACAAGACAGTTACTGTATGTCACCTTTTCATAGCATTGGTAAAGACTTGGTCTTGCCTTGCGTCAATTTTCAGATTTATTATGGAATTCAGATATCAATTCATTATCAGACTCCCATAAGCATGGTAATTCAGAATTGAGTGTATTAAGAGAAACACTTCCAAAATGTTCTAAAAACACAAAATTTTAGAAATAGGTCAAAGATCACCATTATAACTCCAAAATCACCACGATTTTATAAATATCAGAACCTTTATGATTGATCCTCAATTAAACACTGCCTCATCCCCCTACCAAGGGTAACTAGGTAACCAATCCAATACTGACAATGAAAGTTTCCAATACTTGGTTTGCTATTTTTTCCTTTTTTTTAATTGTAAATTTTTACAATACTAGAAGCCACGTCAATTCTTTGCCTTGCTCCAACAAATTGTGATTATTTTTTAAAGAAAATGTGTTTTCCATATAACGTTATTTATTACACCAAATTACTAAATTTGGAGTAGGACAAAATGCATTGTATTCTTTGTTATATTGCTACATGAAAGGTTTTTTTCCCCCACACAAGTAAATGCATATGACTTGATAGATTTATCATTGCAGCCAACAGTCCAATTAAAAAAATGGTGAGGAGGCAGCTATAATCCACTACAGCAATGGATAAAAGTTTCAGAAAATAATAGATCCTTTATATGGAGGGGGGAAAGGGGAAATTTTAAAATAAGAATAAAAGAAGAACCTTGAGGAATGACAGATGAGCGAAAGTATATTCTTTGACATTCATAACCCTTGGAAACTAAAAAGTGACTCAAGGATACCAAAAACCAACCAAGGGAAACTATTTTACACTTCACTGAAAACAATCAGGAAATATCGCACAAGGTTTTATAATCTGCTATATAGATACTCTATCCTGTCAGCTGTTTGGGAAAAAAAAAACTTTGGAGTTATCCATAGTCCTCTCTTTCTTTCATATGTCAATCCTTCAGCAAACCCTCTCCACTCTACCTTCAGAATATATTCAGAATCTGATCTCTTGTCTCCATTGCTCCCCTGGTCCTTATCACCTCTCACCAAGGTTATTACAGTGACTCCCAACTGATCTCTCCACTTCCACTCCTGGCCCCTTAGAGTCTAGTTTCAAACGAGCAGACAAGGTGAGCCTTGTGAAAGGCAAGTCAGACCGAGTTACTTCCATGTTTCAACCTCCCAGTGGTTTCAGGACCTAGAAGGCCCTGAACAATCTGGTTCCTGTCACCTGTCTGACCTCATCCCTGGCTACTCTCACCCTCATTCACCCCACTCCAGACACAGTGACCTCTTTGCTGTTACTCAAACACGTCTGGCACACACCTGCCCCAAGGCCTGCACCCCTGCTCCTCCCTATGGCTGAAGCACTCTCCCTGCAGCCCTCTGCATGGTTTGTCACCTCCTTTAGGTCTCTGTTCAAATGTAAGCCTCAGTGAGTCATTCTCTGACCACCCAAACTAAAATTGCAAATACCCCATCACTTCCTACCTCTACTTCCTGCTTTATTATTCTACTTAGTGCTAACCATCCTCTAACAGCCAATAGATTCTAATTATTTGTTTAATTTCAGTCTTCCCTCACTAGAATGTAAACTCCACAAAGGTAGAAATTTTTGTTTGTAGATAAATAGCACATAGTTGATTTACAAAAAATATTTCTTGAATGAATCAAATCAGATATTTTAGGGAGTAGACAGCTGGTAACAACACATAAATCTCTTCATTGCCTGTACGGTGGTTAAAGTTTAGCCTGGTCTAAGTTTTATGAGTTTTCTTTACAACTCATGTTTTAGGTGAAAAATCCCATAACAAGCTACCTCTGAGGAACAGTCGTAACTTTAAATGAAGACTTGAAACCAAAAAATCAAAAATAAGAGATAAAAGCAAATGGCAGTGTCAATCATTTGAGTCTATCCCTAAATAAGCAGAAGAAATTAACGAGATTATCTCTGATGCCCACAAACACTGGCAAAACATCTAAAGCCCCTTTATTTAAGGCTCCCTGATGCCAGTAAAGAAAGCTTTTGAAGGGACAAGGGCATGCAGTTAAAGACTATATAAAGTAGAAAATATAATTTCATAACCAAAATAATTCATAATGCGTTCTTGGACTTTCTTTGCAAACATGACTAAAATAATTCAGTTTGAGGCCCACTGACTGCTCCAAACATGCTAATCCCAATATTCCTAATTAGCAGCAAGCAAACACGATACACTACACATTATCTCTTTCACCAATGCTCCATGTTATTATTAGGCCTGGAGTTATCTGAGGGTAATTAATGTTTCTGCAGTACACAAATCTCAAGTTGAGTTTACTAGATTTCCACTGGCAAATACGAGTAAAAGCAGTGTCCTCTTTCTATTGTCTTTCCCAGAACACCTACATAGCATGACGTCAGAGAAAGCATGCTCCCAAGTTTGGTCAAATGTGCACTTACTATTGAAGAGACTTGAAAGGCACATGAAAACATTTCAGGAATTCAGGGGACATCTCTCTTCGAACTAAAGTCTGCCCAAGACTGAAATCATCAACTCACCTCAAAACTTGCCTCCTTCAGTTTTCCTCATTTCTTCTTATCTCCTCAACTCTGTCATTGAGGATTAGAGCAAAGTCCTCTTTAACTACTTGTCCCTCCTTTCCCACATGCAATCAGTTGCCAAATCCTATAGATTCTATCAGTGGATAGTTTCCTACATCTTTTTCTTTGACTTTCACAGCTAGCAAGTCCTTAGTTCTCAACTGCATGACTGCAGTATCCATTCAACTGGCATTCTTGTCTCTGTTCTCTCCACGACCTGATCGATTATTCTTTCATGCACTGTTGTCAACTGTCGTCTGTCCATCTGTCTGTTCTCTCCGCTACAAGATTAAAGGCAACCCCAATCTGCTGTTCTTCTGCTTAAAGAATTTCAATGGCTCCTTATTTCCCACTGAATTAGATATAGATCCCTTGGCCTAGAAGTCAAGGCCCTCTCTAACAATGCCCCACCCTACCACCCAGTCTTATCTACTAGTTAATTTCACTTTAGGAAGTGCAGTCATCTTATCTCCCAAAACACCTGCAGTCATTCTCTTCAAGTCCCTAGAGCACTTGTGGTATCAAGAAATTCACTTATTCATCCATTCAACAAATACTTATTTATCACCTAACATGTGCTAAACATTCTCAGAGCTGGAGATGTAGCAGCAAATCAAACAAAGGTTCCTGCCCTCATGGAACTTCTGGTTCTGGTGGGGAAAGACAGAAAATAAATTTAATCAATATGAAAAATATATATTCTGTTAGACATTGATAAGTGCTAAGAAGAAGAAAAAAAAACAAGAAGTTAGGGAGTTAGGAATTGTTGGGGTGCAGTGAGGTGCGGTCAGCTCATAATTTTAAATAGAGTGTTCAGTACAGGTTTCAAAAGAAGCAAAGACCTGAAGGAGGTGGCAGCATGGGCCCTGCTGATATCTGCAGGAAGACCACTCCAGGGGGCAAGGGCAAATAGAAAGACCCAAAGTGGGAAACGTGTTTGGCTTATGATATAGAGAGTGTAGAAATAAAGTCCAAAGGAGAGACAAAGGAGGCAGTAGTTTTTTCAGGACTTGACTTTTACTCTGAATAAGATAAAAAGCCATTGGAGGGTTTTGAGGAGTGAAGAGACATGATCTGACACAATTTAAAAGAATCACTTTGGCCACTATATTGAGATTAGACTGCAGAAGCTGAAGACAAGTCAAGGGTTGTTGCCAGAATCTAAACAAGAGCTAATGACGACTTGGACTTGAGTGGGAGTAGTGGAGGTGATGAAAAGTGGTCATATTCTGGATAGATTTTGAGAGTAGACCCAACAGGATATGAAATATAACAGCAAGAGAGGAGGAAAGGATAACTCCAAGAGTTTTGACCTGAGCAACTAAAACAGTGCTGTACAAAAGAAATATAATGGGAGCCACACATAGAATTTTTAATTTTCTGATAGTCATGTTTAAAAAAGTAAAAGGACATGGATAAAATCACTTTTTAAAATATATCTTTAGCCCAACAAAATAAAATATTATTTCAACAACTAATCAACATAAAAATTAGTAAGATATTTTATACTTTTTTTCAAACTAAGTCTTTGAAATCTAGTGTGTATTTTACATTTACAGCACATCTTAATTTGGACTAGTCACATCTGAGTGCTCAAAAGCCACATATGGTTAGTGGCTATTATATTGAGATAGTGCAGAACTAGAATGATGAAGTGTTTTTTTCTTTCTTATTTGTAATGGGGATACTAAATGTAATAGGGATACTAGCTATAGTTTAAATTATAATAACAAGTCATGGGAGGCAATCCAATGTTCACTAATAAGGGTAGTAATAAATTATGGTACAACCAAGTAGCTACCAAAAACTAGGTTTCTAAAGAATATTTAAGAGTATAAAAAACACTTTCACTGAAAATGATGGGGTGGGGTAAGGTGGGAGGTTAAAGAAAGAAAACAGTATACACAAAATGATCTCATGAGTGGTGGGGAGAAATAAGCATACATACTCACATGAGCCTGGAAAGACATATACCAAAATGTTACCATTGATTATTTCTGGGATAACTGATATAGGAAAGACTGTAGGAAGAGAAGGTTTGGCACACGGGGATGATTAGGAGTTTTGGACATACTATGTTTAGGATGCCTATTAGCTACCTCAAGCAGAAATATGTTGTCTAGAGTTCAAGAGAGACGTTCAGATCAATAATATGAATTTGGAAACTGTCAGCGTATGATGGAATTTGAAGCCAAGAGATTGTATGAGATCACTAAGAAGGTAAGTTTCTCAGAGAACAAACTAGGACCAAGGACTGCATCCTTGGATACTCCAACTTTTAGAGGAAGAGTCAGGAAGATGATGAAGAATCAGCAAACAAGACTGGGAAGAACAGCAAGTTATGTTGTGGAAACCAGAAGAAGGCGGTACTTGCAGGAGTAGAGAATGAACACCTGTTTCAAATGTTACTGAAAGTCAAGTGTGAAAAGGACTGAAAACTGCCCACAGTGTTGACCTGAAAGCCACTCATGACCCTGACATAAGCAGTTCTGGTGGAGAGATGGGTTCCAAAAGACTGGGTTCAAGAGAGACCCGGAGGAAATGAACTGCAGACAAGTGCATGGACCACATTTGAAAAGATCTGCTGTGAAGGAGGCAAAGAAATAGGGGTATTTGTATCAGTGTGCTATTATATCCCTTGTTTTCTCATCTCACCTCTCCTACTATAATGTTAAGTTCCTTGCAGCAGGGAATGCCTTAATTCTCTGAGCCCAATATTGCTTTCGCAGCAAAGAACTAAAAATGTGTGTCAAGCAGCAATATAGTGATTTTACACAGGTTGGCAGACTGACTGCTGAGGTAAACTACTAGATTAACATGAGAGTTAATTCATGATTCCAATAATGAATACAAGAAAACCTCAACTCAGGGTAAACACCTCTCAAAAGTAACTGCAATATGATAATTACTGGCTGTCAGGAAGCTTAAGCATAAATTTCTGGGCAACTCAGTGAAAGCTTTCATCAGGAATGATCTTTTTCTTTCTGCCAAATCCCACGTTTAAAAACTACTAACTCTTGCATTTCTTTGACATTACTGCAAAGATAAAAAATCCCAAATATTGAAACTTCAGGCAGATAACCAGTGAGATATCTGCTATGACACAAAAAGACTGGAAACCAAATCAATACAGGAGACTGTTACAATGAAAAATATACTGACTAGAAAAATCAATTCTTCTTCAAATTTTCAACATTTTACTAAGTCTGGACAAATTTCAAGCTATTGTTTCTCACAATCAGTCTTTCAACAATGGTTCAACCTAACTGGAAAATCCTCATAGAGCTTACCTGTTAGGAGGTAATTCTGAGTAACTCTCAAGTCTAATATACGCCAATTCTTGGCATAAGAGTGTCTTCCTTTTTAAGTCTCACTGTGAAAACACAAATTGTTTCTGAATAGGATGTACGCACTTCATTTTAAAAAAAAGTTTGGCACCCGAGATTGAGAAATGATGGCCAGAGAATGGGCAGGATAGTGGAACAGTTGCACTGATGTCAAAGAAATGTAAGGTTCTGAGGTTTTTAAACTTAGGTTTTAACTAGTTGAAAAGGATAAACTAGTAATTTAGTGCAGAAATGTCAATGTGTAAATATGGCCATCTATTTTTATCACCATAAAATGCTTAATAAAACACTCAGAATAATTCTGCTGGTGCAGCTTCTCTACCTTATCCTATTGACTTAACAAACCTCCAGTTTCCCAGCACAATCTCAGTGTTCTGTTTCACTTCCCTTTTTCCTGGTTTGCAAAGTCTATCTTCAATTTCTTCTCTCTATAGCCAACCAGGACCCTTCCCTCTGCCCACTCTCTCCTTTAATTTTACCCACCTTCTACCCATCAGAAGGAAACACTGATGAACATACAATCAAGAGTCTGAAGCCAGAGAAAATGAGGGGCAGAGGCCTCAGCGTGTAGCACAATCCTTTACACTCAGTAGAGGTTCCATAAACAGGAGTTGGTCGCTTAGAATAAATGTTACAGGGAGCCTACAGGAAGATGGAAACAAGAGTAAAGAGAGGGACTAAGAGAGGAATCGTAAAGTAACTCTGTGTACGTGAGTGTGTGCGTGCTGCGTGTCTGGGTGTATGAGAAAGAGGAAAAGACATTCTACGATGGAAAGAACACAAGAGAAAGATATATGAGTTTTAAAGTCAGGCAAGTGGAACTAAGAGAGGTGGGGGGATAAAAAGCTTAACGAGCTAAAAATAGGTCTGCCATCAAGTAAATACCTCAGTTCATTTAGAATTTTAGGAAAAATTTACTTTTCAGTTGAAAGCAAATAAAATGAATTTATCAAATCCCAACTGGAATTTACCACTTGGCAAAAATTACCATGCAAATAAAACCATAATAGTTATTAAGTGATAAGAAAGCTATCCTCATATAGAGTCCTACTCTTAGTGGAAACTCCTTGAAATTCAAGATCACATTGTCCTTTGATTAATTCTGCATGGTGCATAGTGCACCGGCATGCACGTGAGAACATTCAATAGTAATTACTGAGATTGCATTTTGATTGAAGAGGACACGACTGACCTTTGTCAATAAGGGAAACAATGCCGCCTGACTCCTGTCATACTCTAATATTCCAATTGGTAAGTCATATTTCTCTATCATTCTCTCCTGAGACTCTCGGGAAAATTTTGAGCTTACATTGTGGTATGTATTTGCCATTCAAGGGTTTGAATTTATGAAAATTTTTGGGTTGGTGAGCTCATTCCCATCCTTAAGAATATTGAAAGCTGACCTGATGGTCTCCAGTTGCCTCCCCTCTCCTGCCTCCTTGGCTGGGAGAAAAAGCATCTATTTCCCAGCATGGCTGTGGCTAAAACCCAGGAACCAACCTCCTGCCCCCAACACAGGCTTACCTTTTGTAAAGTCATCTAGGACAGACAGTAAGCACCACGCAAGGGAGGCAGTTCTCTCTGAGCTTTCCCACCTCCTGGCTATTCCTACAAAGCAGTGGTCACAGCAAACCCCCTGCAAAAGATGGCAGGTATCCGTCCCCTGCCTTCATACCCTTTAAGGTGTTGCTGCTCAAACTTTCTTCTCCTTATTTGCCTCAGGACACAGATTTTGCTTGCAGAATGGGTACCCTTTATTTCCACTAATCAGCATGCCAAAGCAGGCTATCTTAAAGGAGTTAATGAAAAAACTGGTCCAGTTATAGAATCTCACTTCCATAGCAGAAATCCGGAGAATAAGGGGCATTCCACAAATTAAAATAACAACTGTATTCATAAATCATTTCAATAATTACCTTTCTTTTTCTAAGTTTCACCCATTTTAAAGATGGAGTCAAATTAAAGCGACAATAAATTAAAGGAAAACAACTGAATGCAACATCAGTAAGGAAAATGAACTGAGCCTGTGGTGGTTCTCTGATCTGCAAAGCCTTTGGAGCAGGAAAGACTTACGATAACTTCCTAGTTCCATCACTTACTTGCTGATTGTCTTTACCCCCAGTCCTGGGAAAATCCCCCTAGATATAAAACTCTGAGCTGGCTTTCAAAATAGTCAATGAGAAATCATAACAATCTTTGAAGCTTTTGATTTTGAAGTCTCCATCTTATCTACCACCCACTGACCAAATATGATTCAGAACCTCAAAACTCTCATCTCCATTAGTTCCTTTATCTCTGATTTCTCTCAATGATAAACTTTTAAGATAATTTTTAACAAAGTTAAAGGATCAGTAAAGCAACTGAGCCAGTTCAAAATGATTTAAAGATTAAAACAGTCTCTTCTATCACAGAGAAGGCAGCTGCTCTGTGAAGTTTTTTTTTTTTAAGGAAACAGATTTAATCTCTAATTGATCAGAGCTGGGGAAATTCAGTATTAAACTGAATATTCTACATACATGTTAAAAAATGTTTAAAGGTATTTGGGTTTTATTTATTTATATTAGCACTTGAAATGGTCTATACTACTGATAGATAAAAGAAACTAAATATTGAAGTGAGTTTAATATATGCATACAGAAATTCCTTCAACTAAATATATATTTTTATTTATAGAGATATTTTCTATAGAGGCACGGCTATTTTGTTGTTTATCAAACAGTGTAACCAGCTGATTTTAATTTTTCACTTCATTGTCAAGTAACATCTCTCCTTTAATGATATTTTGATTGACAAATAAATCCCATGATGGCATAAAACCAGATCTCATTTTTAGATAGAATTCCAAGATTGTTTTACCCCTCTGGTACCTAAAAGAATCAACGTCAAAATAATTACTTCTTGTAAAGAAATGAGTCTTCCACAAACCCTTGTTGTGTTCTAAGCAAGGGTCTCAAGCTACTGTTCAGTTTTCCTCCAGAAAGTGATTCCAACAACAAAAAGAAATACAAGCAGGAAACAGCTGGTTTTCTTCCCATCTCCTTTCCTTGCGAATCACAGCAAAACGTAATTTTAGGCTTTCTGTCCAAACGTAATATGCTAGAGTAGTTTCTCCCCTGCATCTTTTACCACTACTGTTTAGTTTAGCAAAGAAGGTTTAAAAACTGTATGGATGGACCCATGTGCCACGAATCGTCTCAGATTTATGATAAACACGGGATGTGAACGATAAAAGAAACTATTTTTGCAGCTGTTGGCCTCAAGTCCTGCACCACTGATTATGGTAATATATGGTGCCTTTTCTGGGAAAGCAGGTAGAGCATACCTGCCAGATTCATCTGCTGGATCTTGTGACTCATACAGCTTAACACCAGATCAATGAACGACAGTGTTAGTCAAAACTCAGGGTTACTAGATCTCACGTTTGGGTCTCTAGTGGCCCAGCTATTACCTTTCAGTTTCTAAAGAAACCTAGGCTCATTCACCTAGGCGTTAACTAATGGAATTTTTGCAATCCCAAATCAGCTTTGTTTAATTAACTTCATCTGATGTGAGCCCCTCACTAAAATATTAAACCGACAATAGTGTCACTTTCTAAGGTTCACATCTGTATCTCAGAGTTTTGAACATTTGAGATGGTGAAACGTTTCTTTCTAATCTGATTTTCCCTCATTAATTATCTTGAGGCATTTTAATATCCTTGGGGATGACTGCATGCACCGAATTAGGTCAAAATTTCATGGTTTCTATTGGCAATCATCAGTTTGACTTATAGGTGTCAGTAAAAATATCTGGTTTGTGAACTTAATGTTGATAGAATTAGCCACGTTTTGTAATCTTTCTCTGGTGGGCAGAATAATGGTCCCCAAAGATGTCCGTATCCTAAACCCCAAAACTTGTGAAGACTTCGCAGATGTGATTAAAGTTATGGACCTTAAAATGGGCAGATTATCCTGCGTTATCCAGGTGGGCCCAATCTAATCACATGAATCTTTAAAGTGGAGGAAATTTCCCGGCTGTGGAGAACCAGAGAGGTGGCCACACGAGGATTCAGTCTGCATTTGGTAGCTGTGAGGACGAAGGAGAGTGGCCATGAGCCAAGAAATGCAGGTGACCCCTAGAAGCTGGAAAAGACAAGGAAATGGAAGCTCCTCCAGAGTCTCCAGAAAGGAATGTAGCCCTGCTGACATCATGAATTTTCAGTCCACTGAGACCTGTGTCAGGCTTCTAACCAACAGAGCTAGAAGATAATAAATCTGTATTCTTTAAACAACCAATTTGCAGTAATATGCTGCAGGAACAAAAGAAAACTATTACACTTCCTAATTATTATACTGTTTAAATCACCCCTTTTGTGGGAGAAAAATAGGTTTAAAAGCCGACTAAGAAAAAATGCTCAATGGGCATATGTGCACCGTGACAGATGGCAACTAGACTTTTGGTGGGGAACATGATGTAGTCTATACAGAAGGTGAAATATAATGATGTACGCTTGAAATTTATAGTGTTATAAATCAATATTACCACAATAAGAAAGAAAAAAAAAGTGTTCAGCATCAACTAGTGAATGTGCTGGCATGAAAATGAAAATGATCTGTGAAAGTGTGGGTGTCCAGGTTCCCGCCCTGGCTCTGCCATTAAAGGGACAGAGAAAATGAGGCAAAGCATGTAACCAAGCCCTCATGGAAGCTTGAGCTTCTCTCCTATCACTGGACAAAATGTTTATTTCTAGGTCCATTCCCCATACAGCTTCCTCTAATTCTTTTGGCTGCTGGTTTGATTTAACTTGTTGTTCTAGTGAGAACAAAGTGATCCTTTTTCCGCCATATTTCATCGTCTCATGCTGGTAAAGTCTACAGACCTGGCATTTCCCTATTTCAGCAAGAACAAGTTTAAGTATCTGTAAAACTTAAAACATTCTTAATATGGCGTAAAAATAAAATGAAAACTCTCCTAAACCAATTTTTAAAACCACCCCATCTAAAACTGCTTCCAACCACTTCCTGACTCAAGCATGAAAGAAACTGTAATCTTTATAGCACACTCGCTACAAACTGCTATTTGTACTGGTGAAGTCAGCAGGAGAATATGTTCATGGGTATCTCAAGGGTTCAAAATTACAGAAGTATTTTTTTATTATTATTATAAAGAGTTAGGAACTCAATAGATTAAATTATATCAGCCAAAACATTAATACAACAAAGAGCAAAACCCTGATAGAATACATCCTAGGATAATAGTCTTCTTTTCAACACAAGCATTATGAAAGTGTTTCATTAAAAGGGCTTTAAAAAGCATGAAAATAGTTTATATTGACTCAATTTCTTTAACTTTTAACTTACCATAACCTAAATTATTATCATAATTTCTATTTTTCAGGAATTTTTAAAGCAATTAACTAGCAAGTTTTCAAACACACAAACAGGACTAAGCATGCAAAATAGTAAAGAAATTAAAAGTGGAAGCACTTTAGCATGTTTTTAGCATAGAAAGGAATTCACAAAATAAGCATTCATGATATTTAAAATAAGACAGATATCCTCATGTACAAGTAACTAAATTTAAGATCTTTAACCTTTTTAAAGATTATACTCTCTCACAACTGTATTTCTCACTGCCTCTTTATAGAAAGGTAAATGAAAAGTATCATCAGTCCACTAACACAATCTTACACAAAAACAAAGCAAAGTTAGACAGGAGGATATATTCTAGAAGACTCCAAAAATGCAAGAAACAAAATGGCAATTTTAACCAACATTTCTCTAGAAATGGACAGTCTAAACCATTTACTGACATCTCAAAAAAGCCATCTGTGTACCTCCTACACAGAATAAAGGTTCAGCTACTTAAAGAAATGGGAGAGTTCCCCATCCCACCCACTCCACTCATTCTTTTTTCTCTTGCAAAGTTATCTATTAATTAATTAGAAACTGCCTTTACCCACTACCTCCATTGAAACACAGCATTACATTCTTCACAGAATATGCTGAGATAGTCCCCTGGAACTCAAGAAGAGGAAATAAATGCACGACTAACGTTGTCATATGGACAGAACTCTCAGAATGGAGAGATTCAGAAGTAGGGTGGTAGAGAGAAACCCGTCTTGTGTGCCTCATCATTTATAGTTTACAGTAGGAAAACTGAAACAGAAAACTAACTTTTCAAGGGAAATATTCATTCCTGGCTCTTCTATTTGAATGTTGTAAGTAGTTCCACAGTATTCTTTTCACAAAGCTGAACACAGCAGGCTTATCCTAAGAAGTATAGACATGTATTAAAAGAAAACTTTTATGAAGCACTAATTTCATTTATCACAATAAGAGGAGCATTATTTTTACTATCAAATTGTGAGATATTTTGAAAAACATCAAAAGTATAAAACAATGGTCACCAATATACTTTAAACTTCATACATCTCCTCATAACTAAATCTTTGTCCTACAGTGTAAGTTTTAATTTCTCTAACATGCAAATTCTCAACCTAACTTGGCCCTTCTTTCTAATAACATCTTCCCATATCATCTTAGACCTTTCAAATGTTAATATTGCTTAAGTTGGATAAAATATATACAGTATCAAAAAATACATAATTCACACACTTCAAAAACAGCCCCATTTTCCCTGTGACACCTGTCAAAACATTTTCAGGAATTTATATATTTCAAATAGTTTGAAATAAGACGCTCTACTGTATTTGCTATTGCTTACCAGGGAGAGTAGCAGGCATTACATTGTGCATTCACAGTTATTTTTATAAGCTTACCCCACGTGCATGTGTGTGTGTGCACGCACACACACACACTTCAAGTACAAACTGTAAGTCTGTTCTAGCTAATTGGCTGAAATGCTGCCATACACTATGATTTCAGTCAGTAATGTATCTTGGAGAGCAAGAAGCCAGTCATACATCTGAAACAATAATAGAGGCATTTAGCAATTCTCTGATATGCAAAACAAGGCACTTACCTTCCATTTCTAGGGACATCTGAAATCGCACTGGAAACCGAGCAACGAGAGAGGGGCTTTATTACGGGGTGAATCATCCCCACGTAAATGCTCTGAACAACCCCTGTATGCATACTGACATCATCAGGAGAGACTTGGAGGCAGAGGATACTATGGTAACCAAGCAATGTGCTGGGAGACAGAAGCCTTTAATTGCTTTAACAACTTCCTGGGGCTCCAGCTACCAGGCTTGGATTTGCTAAGTAGGAAATGAAGGTTGTCACAGAAGCGGTGAGTGTGACACAGAGCAAGGGGACTCAATGAATTCTGAATCTGTTCATTGCGATGTGACTTTTTAATGACAAATGTCATTACATGATTCCATTAGCAATATTCCTCTCACAGCTGAAGCTCTGACGAAGCCACAGGTCAATAAATAATGCTCCCAGGTAGCAATAGTGTAAGTATTCATAGATGGTTTTCTCATTTAACAAGCATTAATATTATTGCATTACAAACATCCTTTTCCTTGAGGGGGAATACTTGAATCTTTTTGAAAACAAAGCTCACATCTGTGCCTTCGGAGGTCAGCGTAGTGATAACAATGAAAACTGATTCCCTCTATTTACTTCTCCAGAAGGCGGCAACTGCCCATTCCATTTATCTCCAAGCTCCAGGAAAGCCTTGCCAATACATCACTTATCCAGAAAACACCTCCAGCAAAATGCCTAATGATGACACCCAGATAAACTCAGAAGAAATCTGCCAGTCTTCCTCCTCCAGTCTCCTTGATTGTCTCTTCTATCACACGCAGAATTACTCCTACTTCTCACAACCCCCAAACCTACACCAATTTCAATCTTCCCTTTGAACTAGTTGTCCTCCCCTGCATCTGTCACCCACGTTCATAGGAATACAACCCCTCTTACAAATACCAGGTTTTAAAGTAATTGCTTAAAATAACAATGTTTCAACATCAAACTGAGTCTCTAACAATATATCATGCTTATTTGATCAGATGTGACGCTTTAATAAGTATATAATTTATCATCTGTACTGTGAAAACTATTGTTTTCTTCTCCATGAATATTGGATTGACATGTTTTTAAACAATACCGTGGTCTAATTTTTCTACTGCAAATACCGTAATTGTAAAGATAAGCAAGTAACTTGGCAGATCCTCTTTAAGATATTCATAACACAATAAAAAATGAAGGTTGTCCTTGTGTACTGTATACTTAGATCCAAGTTATTTCAAAGAAACTATTATTATCTCTATTTCAATTTAGATGAAGCTAAGCCCGCCTTTTAATGTTTCCCTTGTGAGTAAACAGCGTACAAATGTATAGCAATAATACTGCTTACAAAAATAGTAAAATGGAATACAGCAGCACCAGACTGACAATCTGGAGAAATGGAGAGAATTTTAACCTAATGGACTTTTCACTACCATAGAGGTTAGGGAGAATTCTGAAAGAAGAGTAAAGTCAGCCCTCACAAAAACCATGATAATTCAGTTTTCCTTAACCTAGGTAAAGTGAAAAAGCTTTGCAACAGAAGGAAATTACTCCTATCCTTTCACTTGTTCTTCCTGAGGTCCTGAGTTTGAGAAGCAAAACATGAAAAGTTTACCACTATATAAGTGAAAATAGCATATATATGCAAAGGTTACTGTGATGCAAGTGAAAATAGTGAATATATATACAAACACGCACACACATACATATATACAGTATATGTGTGATTCAAATTTTAAAATAAATGTATTTATTTATATGAATATGCACTTAAAAATGTCTAGAAAATAAACACCCAATGACTAGGAGTGATTATTTCTGGCAGTTTCCATTATATAGACTGAGAGAGTCCTCCAATGTTTATATTATATATTTTTAAGCTTTGAGAAGTTTTTTTTTTTAACCACGGATATGAATTACTATTGTAATTTGAAAAATGGAAATTCATCTAAATGTGTTCTGAACTTGCAATCCTGGTTTACCTGCTCTCAGAGAAGACCAATGACAGCTTCAGTGGACTAGCTCCTAACATACTAGCCAGACTATTTCCAGGTTGTTTCAAACTTTCTTACTAGGGAGACAATCCACTGTCTAAAGAGAATTAGGATGAGAAAAGCAAATAAAGATTATCTAGACAACACACACACTAAAAGGAGCAGGTGTATCGACTTTTCCAGAGAGGCGACGATCATAAGGAATAATCCAACAGTAAAGCTAGTTTGTTGTGTGTTTTTAAAAAAGGTGCAGTTTAAAAAAGAGCCTATCCAAAAATAAGACCAAACCTAGAGGTCTCTGACCACTACAAAAGGCTGAAGGGAATCAAAAAGACCACCAGCAAGAAATGGAAATCAAGTGTCAGTAAGACAAATGGCCCCAGATGGCCAAATTATGTGTCCTGCTAAAGATGCTAGCTTTAGAGAAAAGGGGTCTAATTTCCCCAACCTCCATGCCTTAATTCCAGGCTTCATTTAGTTTTTATTCTCCTCTTGATCTACAAAAACAGCTCAATGTGTCATGTTCTTATCAGTGTTCTATTTTTTCTTGCCGCTCCACTAGATTTTTGATTGGTACAATCTCACCACCTTCTTAGAGAAGATCATAAGCTCTTTCCTGAATTGATAGCTTCATGCAAAAATCAGCACCTCCTTTCCTCAGATTCCAAGGATAGCACAGAGAGGCCCTGTGAAGCACACACCAACATTATTAGGTCCCTCACAGCACAGAGCAAGGAGCAGGGACAAAATCTGGCCAACACCACCACCAGCTCCACCAGCTCTGACAGACTCTTGCTGAATAACTGCATACCTCCTTTATCTCTCCTAAATTTCAGAAAATCCATTTCTTATCTCCCAGCAGATCCCACGGCTTCCCAGACATCCATAAAATATTGTAATTTCTCAAACCGAAAGGAAACAAAAGTTAGATGGTCAAAATACACTTTCACAAGAAAAAAAAAAAAGATGTAGCACGTTTCCCAAAGAAATTACTCCTTGACTGTCAAATCTTATAAATCTCATCTAACTCCCACGCAACCACCTTAATCCTTAAATTGAAGTGTGGGGTTCAATAAGGCCCTGAGCCTAACTTGTTTCTTAAACTAAAGTAAATTCATGTTGGCAAGTTTCAATTCAGGAGCAAATGAGGATTAAAGTGCCACTTCTAAGGGGATGTTTGGCCAGGATTTCTAAAGCATTGACCAGTCAGCTACAGTGGCCAGCTTGTCTCCTCCTCCATTATTTTTCTGATGATAAGGCAAAACGCTCTTAATCCTAAACTAGCCTTGCCTCATAATTTATTTTGAACCTCCTCCTAGCCCAGATGAGCAACATTCTTGGCTCCTCTAGCCTTGATACAACACTTCTCCTAATTCCAGTTAAGCATATCATAAGTACTGAAAAACAACAGTGGTATGTGGGATTTTACTATCGGCATTTGGGTTTAAATTTGTTAATTAAAACAAATTCATACTGATTTAATGAAAAAGTATCACAAGAACTCCCAATGGCAAAAGGGTTCTAACTCCCCATCACCCTTACATCCAGTCTTGCTCCTCATTGTTCCAGGCCCACAGTTGTCCCTGTAGTCTCTCTAACTTCAGGTCTGGCTCCTTTAATCATTCTGTGCATCACTCTGTCCTCGATGCGTCTTCACTGAACATTGCCTTGACCAGGTTACCACAAAACTCCGAAGTCCTAAAAGGCTCCCCCTGCAGCCACTGAATCAGCAGATTTCACAGCTTCGAGGTAAGGCTTACATCCGGACACCTTGAGCTACAGCTAACTAAACAATCTGGTACACTGATATGTTTCCCTCCTACAGGCCTTTGCTCTTATTGTCTCCGCCTCCTGGAATCACACACCTACCTCCCCGTTCCGCCCAATATCTTCTTGTCTCTCCTCCATACCAATCCAAACCCTACCACCATTCCAGACCCACCTATTCCATCAGGGATCAGTTCCTCTTCCGAGATTCCAGTGTCCTCCACCTTGCTAACTACATTTAAAACATTCTATTGCCTCGTTATTATCATGTACTTGATTTCCATACTCCCTTTAATCTTCTGAAAGGTAGAGACACGATCTATATTTACCTCTTATTCCCTACATAGCACAATGCATTACATTTGGCATTCACTCAATAAATACATGAATACATGAAGATAAAATTTGTGTCCTAATTTTTGTCACTTTTCCAAAGTGTTTAAGATTAAATTATTTCACTTAATCTTTGAAACAACCTAGTGTGGTAGGGTAAGGTACAACTGGATTTCACTTTCAGAAATGAAAATAAATAACAGAGGCTCAAAATGGTGCTGTTATTTCTCTTGTGTCACAGTTTCTAGGTCTCCTGTTCCCCAGCTTGCTCCCTACATGGACCTCTACTGTTTCTAATGGCAGCCAGAAAGGAGGTGCTCTCATATTGCCCCATAGTGAATCCACTGTTTCTGAAGAATTAAGGGCAGAATGGCCTTAATTTTTCTTCCTTACCAGTGACCCATGGCATAGTCAATCATATCACCATAATATTCTCAAGGCAAATTCTGCGGCTTGGGAGAAATATCTCATTACCTATTTCTCTTCTCTATATCTAGCTACCATCCTACCTTCTTGGGGAAAAGAAAGTATCTTGTCTCACTGATTCAGTTACTCTGGACAAGTCCTTGACTTTTGTAAACATCAGTTCCTCATTTTCAAAAAGAGAAGAACAAGAGTACTACCCCAAATATTGTAGCTATGAAGATAAAGATGATGCATAAAGTACTGGCACATCAAAAGCTCTTGATAAACAACAGCTATTACAATTAATAATAATGAACAAAACCACAGAGAATTGGATTTACCACTTATTTTGAAAGGCTTCATTTGTATTCTGGAAGAGAGTTGTAACTGGCTGATGAAGCAGAAATTGGCCAAGTAAAGGCCTTTAGGAGCTTGAATAATTAAGTGAGAGCCTTAATATTTTTGGTGTTTAAAAGGAAGGTGTTGGTTCTTTCCAGTCCGACATTCTATGTGCTACGAAAGCATTCTATAGCAATCCTTTCATTTCTCCCACACAAATACCTGCCCTCTTCCGCAACCAAGCCCAGCTGAGTGCCCAATGGGTGGGTACTTCTCTTAGTCCATGTAATAGACTGAAATTACTCAACGTTTTATCCTTAAAGAATTTTAATTTTGCTTTCATTTAAAGATCCAAGACTAGATCCTTATACTACCTCTGAATTCACCCAAGTCAATTAACTTTAATGTTTTCCCAAAACCAAATACCGATTATAAATCTTTCAATATTTTGAACCAAAAAGTCAAAGGAATTACAGATGATAGCTTACTCTAATACCAAAAACTTACTTCGACATTTCATGATTCTAATTTTGATTATAATTCCCGGAGGAAGCACTGGATTAAGTTCTAATATATTTTTTCTAAAGGAGTCAGTTTAAGATAAGTTCCCATTTTAGTCTCTCAATTAGTGGAACTTTAAAATACCTTTTCCCTAGGACACAAATACAGAACTTAAAGGGAAATCTGGAGCATTTGTATGACTCTAAGCATAGACATTATTTTCGTGAAATAAAAGGAAGCATAAGAGGGGTTAAAGATGATGCCTGCAGCCTAAGAAGACCAACAGAGCTGAAAGGGTCTGACAGCAGGATGTGGGTTATAACCCTTCTGAATGAAATCCTTTTGTGCAAGGGTCTTGAAAAGGGCATCCAGGCAGGACTTGTGTGTGTCTGGATTTAAATTACTCAACTGGTCACTTCCACAATGCTAAGATTCCATCTGTTTGACTAAGGCAGGTTTACCAACAGTTCCCAAATGATGTCAATAGCTTCTAAAACATCAAATGCAGCAACACACACCAAAGGTCCTACATAAAAAGCATCGATAACTTCTCCCTCTATAATCTGCTGGGTGTGACCTATTATGCACTGGATTATCCCATTTTAATCAACTGCCCTAGTTCTCTTTTTCTTTTTTTCTCTTTTCCCAAAAAGCTGAAACACACTCATACAATTTAACGATACATATTACAAGACTACTTGTTTTAGCCTATAGTATATCTGGTTAAAACAATATAAATGGTCCAGCTTCAGCACCACATTTTGCATGGAGGGTGGGGGATGGGGCGGAATGGCACAGAGGTGGAACTATTCTAGTCAGTAGGGCCAAGTACAACCAAAGCATTACTCATATTATTAACACAAACTGGCAAAAAGAAAGCTGTCACTGTAACTATTGTCAAGTAATAAATGCTCAGAAAACAGCATGTATATAAAAAGGAAGGACCCAAGCCAGGTGGAAAATTCCATCTGGGTTCAAAACCATGGATTCTAGCCCTTTGGTTTCATTGTTTTTCCCAAGCAGTAAGGGATTGAATGCATTCTTGTAAAATATTAATCATGCGTGTCTTGGGCACTGAGTCGAAAAGGAAAAGGGACGAGAAGAGAAGCCAAGGATATTAAAGTATAAAGTGATCAGGACCAGCTCCTGTCTAACAATGCTGTGGAAACAATAACTGCCGGCCAGGGACTCAAAGGAAGTTCTAAGAACTCAGCACAGCCCCCTCCCTCCCGTTAATGTCCCGACCTTCAACTGTGGAAAGGGAAGCACTGTTGCACAGTCTTTTAGAGCACGCACTGGGGCTAAATCCGAGCTCTGCCACCTCCAATCTCTGTGATCTATGCAAGATACTTAACTTCCCTGGGCCTCACTTTTGTCACTTACAACATTAACGAAAGAATACTCACACCCCTGAAGGGTGTCGAGAGCACTTCTAGGAGCCACACGCAGCTCCAGGTAGTGTTGAACAAGCCGTACAAGGCCACCGCTGTCACAGAGCTTACATTATGGGTTGGAAGATAAAACAATAAACAAATAAAGGGGCCGGCCCGGTGGCGTAGTGGTTAAGTTCACCTGCTGCGCCTCGGTGGCTCCGAGTTCACAGGTTCAGATCCCAGGTGTGGACCTAGCACCACTTGTCAAGCCACACTGTGGCACCATCCTACATAAAACAGAGAAAGATTGGCACAGATGTTAGCTCAGTGACCATCTTCCTCAAGCAAAAAGAGGAAGATTGGCAACAGATGTTAGCTCAGGGCCAATCTTCCTCACAAACAAAACGAAACAAAACAAAAACAATAAACAAATAAATAACATAATTTTATATATATACAGAAAAGGGCTGTGAAGAAACATATCACAGGACAGTGAGAGAAGACACCGGATGGAGGAGGATGGCTTAGATACAGTTGTCAGAGAAAAACCTCAGTCGCAGAAGAAATGACATTTGAATAAGGAGAAGGAGCAAGATGCATAAAATAACAGAACAGAGCCCTCCAGGCATAGAGATCAGCAAGAACAAAGGTCCCAAGATGGAAATGAGCTTAGAATGTTCAAGGAAAATAAAGAGGCCCATTGTGGCTGGAGGATAGTGAGCGATAAGCTTAGACACCTATTAGACAATTAAGTGAAGGAGCCAAGTAATAAATAAATGGAGCTTGGGGTAGAGGACAGAGCTGGAAATATAAATTTGGGAGTCACCTACTTCACACAAATCTCTGCACAGCACCCAGCACAGTGCCTGAGCATTATGATCATGGATAAACAATGTCTCCACTCGCGCTTTTCAAGTAACTGAATTGACATTCGCATTTGGGAGACCGTCAGTAAAACAGAAAGAGGACAGAAGTCTGGCGGGGCTGGATCAGCTCAGGCAGAACGAATATGTTGCAGATTGAGTGCCTACTTCTACAATATTGTAGGAATTCCTGGCATTGTGTGTTGAGCAGGATTCTGAGGTCAAGTATGAGCCTGTGTAACAACGCATTCTATTATGTACCAAATACATAAACGGTAGCAAATTTTCAAGGCTCTGAAATTGGTAGTTTTTGTTCACTATAAGTTTCATTTAAATTTGGGGGGGTACTTACTTCTCATAATAATAATATAAATTAGATACCATTACTATCCCTATTTTATAGTTAAGAAATCTGAGGCTTAGAGAGAATAATTTATTTGCCCAAGGTGACCAGCTTTCAAATAGTTAAAACTGAGAACCACATCTGGGTGTTTCTAACTCTCAAGACCATGCTCCTCCCCACTGTGATATATACACATGTAAATCTGCTAAATAAGCTCCTTATTTGTATTCCCCTAACTGCACTTTAAGGGTCTTTCCAGCTGAGCCTAGTACATCTGGCTCCAGGAGGAAATGTCTTGTACAATCATCACCCTCATTCTGGCAGGTTCTCTGGTTTCTAAATTCTAATGTTGCATTCTGAAGAAAGCATGCAGGCACAATTCTCTTCCGTGTTGATGTTAGTGGAAAACATCCTATTTGTTAAAATGCCAAATCCTATTTGATTTAGTGATTAGGTCATCTTGTAAACGAAGCTGACTTAACGTTAGCAACCGTCAAAGTTTCAAGTTATTTTAACCGTCACCTCCCTATTCTTCATCACCTACAGTACTCTTCAGCTCACAACTTCTCATCTAGCTGCATCTAAAAATACACACAAGTACACTTTATCAAATTAAGTTATTGCTATTGCTGTTATTGTTACCTCACCACACAACAGCAGATATCATATACTTCGACTAAAGAATAGGAATTTTTAGGAATTTAGTCCTAAAGAATAGGAGTTTTAATTTTAAGGATTCTAGGGCAGTAAGAAGTAAAAACTCTTGTACAGGTTACAGACTAACCACAACATAGGCAGAAAAGCTAAAACATACTTAGCCCTGAATTATCTTGTCCTTTCTCTCCACCCTCACGCTTTCCTTCCCACCAGTTTTCTGTGAGTGCTTCACCACAGGAAAAAAGTAAGCCATGAGCTACATTGATTTGATTCCAGTAAACTAACCGGAATTTGAATTTTTATTAGCAAGAGCCATAGGCAAGAGCAACAGTACACTATACCTACCAGAGTGGTTAGTTTTATTCATGAACCCATGCTGGGCTAAGGAAAAAAAAAAGAAGAAAAAAGCTAACTTCAAAGCATTTTTGAAAGATGATTAACTCTCTAACCACAAATGAGAATCCCAAGCTACTTTGATATGTGAGCATTTTTAGTACTAAATTTAAAGAAAGGACATCTCTGATACAAGTTTAACCATTAAAAAAAAATCCAATAATATACTTCTTTTGCATCTTGAAAACCAGTAATTACCTAAGGGAATAAACAAAATTAGAACTCAGCCTCAGAAATTAAGCCTTAAATGCAAAGCACACAAACAATATTCCTCCCTTATCCTCCAGCTTGGTGGCAAAATGCCAGCTCTTATATGTTCTGTCCAGGAAATACAGCTCTTCACAGTCACCCACTCCACAAGGTACTGTGGGCATTCATCAAGCTGCGTATACATCTTCATCTCAAAAATTTAACTGAGTTTAAACCGGAGTGTTATCCAATGTACAAACGTGGCACATCATTGCAAAGACTACAGTTGTACAAAAACTTGTGCCAATACTTAATTTGAAACTAACATTGACAATAATCTAAAATTGCTAATCTTGGAGCCCTGAGAAATCTTTGCTATTTACACAGAGTATGTCATGGTCTATCTTCACACAAAAATTGAGAATTATTTTCACACAAGAATTGAGTGTGTATGATTCTTAAAGGTTGTGTGAAAATAGGCCAAGGAATATACTGTATAAATTTCAAGAGAAAATAGAAATTAGAGGCATACCTTGGAGATATCGTGGGTTTGGTTCCAGACCACTGAAATAAAGCAAGTCACATGAATTTTTTGGCTTTCCAGTGCATATAAAAGTTATGTTGGGGCCGGCCCTGTGGCTGAGTGGTTAAGTTCACCTGCTCTGCTTGAGCAGCCTAGGGTTTTGCCGGTTCGGGTCCTGGGCAGGGACATGGCACCCATCAGGCCATGCTGAGGTGGCGTCTTACATACCACAACTAGAAGGACCCACAACTAAAAAAATATATACAACTAGGTACTTGGGGGACTTGGGGAGAAAAAGCAGAAAGAAAAACAGAAGATTGGCAACAGTTGTTAGCTCAGGTGCCAATCTTTAAAAAAAAAAGTTATGTTTATACTATACTGTAGGCTATTAAGTGTGCAGTAGCATTAAGTCTAAAAAACAATGTACATACCTTAATTAAAAAATACTTTATTGTAGGGGCCAGCCCTGTGGCCAAGCAGTTAAAGTTCCACATGCCCTGCTTCAGCAGCCCAGGTTCATGTTTTCAGATCCCAGGCGCAGACCTACTCCACTCATTAGCCATGCTGTGGAGGCATCCCACATACAAAATAGAGGAAGATTGTACAGATGTTAGCTCTGGGCTAATATTCCTCAAAAAAAAAAAAAAGAGAGAGAGAGGAAGACTGGTAACAGATGTTAGCTCAGGGCTAATCTTCCTCAGCAAAATAAAAATACTTTATTGCTAAAAAATGCTAACCATCACTTCAGCCTTCAGCAAGTCGTAATCTTTTTGCTGGTGGAGGATCTTGCTTCACTGTTGATGGCTGCTGACTAGTCAGGGTGGTGGCTGCTGAAGGCTGAGGTGGGTGTGGCAATTTCTTAAAATAAGACAACAATAAAGTTTGCCGCATCGATTGACTCTTCCTTTCATAAACGATTTCTGTGTAGCATGTGACGCTGTTTGACAGCATTTTTACCCACAGCAGAACTTCTTTCAAAATTGGAGTCAATCATCTCAAACCCTGCTGCTGTTATATCAACCAAATTTATGTAATGGTCTAAATCCTTTGTTGTCATTTAGACAATGTTCACAGCACCCAATCAGCAGGAGTAGATTCCATCTCAAGAAACTACTTTCTTTGCTCATCGATAAGAAGCAACTCCTCATCTGTTAAAGTTTTATCGTGAGATTGCAGCAATTCAGCCACATCTTCAGCATTCACCTCTAATTCTAGTTCTCTTTCTATTTCCACACATCTGCAGCTACTTCCTCCACCAAAGTCTTGAACCTCTCAAAGTGATTCATGATGGCTGGAATCAACTTCTTCCAAACTCCTGTAAATGTTGATATTTTGACGTCTTCCTATGAATCATGAATATTCTTAATGCTTTTAGAATAGTGAATCCTTTCCAGAAGGTTTTCAATTTACTTTGCCCAGATCTATCAGAGGAACCACTGTCTATGGCAGCTGTAGCCTGATGAAATATATTTCTTTAATAGTAAGACTTGAAAGTTGAAATTACTCCTTGATCCATGGGCTACAGAATGGATGCTGTGTTAGCAGGCATGAAAACAACATTAATCTCCTTGCATATCTCCATCAGAGCTCTTGGGTGGCCAGGAGCATTGTCAATGAGCAGTAATATTTTGAAAGGAATCTTTATTTCTGAGCGGTAGGTCTCAACAGTGGGCTTAAAGTATTCAGTAAATCATGTTGTAAACAGGTGTGCTGTCATCCAGGCTTTGTTGTTCCATTTATAGAGCACAGAGTAGATTTAGCATAATATTTAAGGGCCCTAGGATTTTCAGAACAGTAAATGAGCATTGGTGTCAGCTTAAAGTCACCAGCTGCATTAGCTCCTAACAGGAGAGTCAGCCCATCCTTTGAAGCTTTGAAGACAGGCATTGACTTTTCCTCTCTAGCTATGAAAGTCCTAGATGGCGTCTTCTTCCAAAATAAGGCTGTTTCATCTACACTGAAAATCTGTTGTTTAGTGTAACCACCATCATTAATGATCTTAGCTAGATCTTCTGGATAACTTGCTCCAGCTTCTACATCAGCACTTGCTGCTTTACCTTGCACTTCCATGTTATAGAGATGGCTTCTTTCCTTAAACCTCATGAACCAACCTGTGGTAGCTTCAAACTTTTCTTCTGTGGCTTCCTCACCTCTCAGCCTTCAGAGAATTAAAGAGAGTTAGGGCCTTGCTGCAGATGAGGCTTTGGTTTAAGTGAATGTTGTGGCTGGATCTTCTATCCAGACCACTAAAATTTTCTCCACATCAGCAATAAGGCTGTTGTGCTTGCTTATCATTCATGTGTTCACTGGAGTAGCACTTTACATTTCCTTAAAAAATTTTTCCTTTGCATTCACAACTTGGCTAGCTGTTTGGCACAAGAGGCCCAGCTTTCAGCCTATCTGCTTTTGACAAGCCTTCCTCACTAAGCTTATCCATTTCTAGCTTTTGATTTAAACTGAAAGACATCTGACTCTTGCTTTCATTTGAACACTTAGAGGCCATTGTAGGGTTACTAATTTCAATATTGTTGCATCTCAGGGAAAAGAGAGACCCAAGGAGTGGGAGAGAGAGGGGAGAATGGCTAGTCAGTGGATCAGTCAGAATACACACAACATTTATTGTTTTCCATCTTATATGGGTGTGGTTCATTGGACCCCAAAACAATTACTATATTAACATCAAAGATCACTGATCTCAGATCATCATAACAAATATAATAATAATGAAATATTGCAAGAATTACCAGAATGTGTCACAGAGACACAAAATGAGAAAGTGCTGTTGGAAAAATGGTGCCAGTAGACTTGCTCAATGCAGAGTTGTCACAGACCTTCAATTTATTAAAAAATGCACTATCTACAATAAAGCAAAGCTCGATAAAGTGAGGTATGTCTGTACTAAGAAGAAAAGTGAGTGGATTAAAATGTGTGGTTCTTCGTAACAGTGGCCCAAAGATAGGAGAAAGGTGAAAATACATGACACAATGTACTTTCAATGGCTTTTCACATGTAAATATATTAGATCTGATATTATTTATTGAAATAGTACTTGTATTTACCAATCTGAATACATTTAAATATTCTTAAAACCTAAATGCTGTAATATTACAATTTTCTCTTTTCTCTCCTACCAAATTAACACATCTCTATCAATAACTACTTGGAAAAATATGCAAGGCAATCTCAAAAAGAATTACTGTGCTTCATTATGCAAGATGAAAATGCAGCTTTTAAAAAATATTCTGTCTGACATTCAGTTCTGTATGCTGCTACAGCAGGTCAAAAGCCATTAGCCACCTGCTGAAAATACACACTAGGAAATAAAATGTCCTTCAAAATTATTTTGCATACAGTATTCTCAAAGTAAAATGGGTAAGGTTATATTCCAAATGTTTAAAAATGTGATGCCTCAAAAAGAAATACACTCACCATGCCAGAAATTAATTTCAAAATAAGATTTAATAAGGATCATATAATTTAGAAAATTCACATTGGATAGAGACAGCACCACATCTACTATGAGAGACATGAATACATAAAATAACCAACCAGTTCAACAATATATGGTATTCTTGTCTCCTTTCCAATAAAAGTGACAGACTCAATATGATTCCTGGGATTCTTAGGATATTCTCTCTTACCATTCAACAGTCTTCTGGGGACTGACCCAACAGTCTTTTTATATCTTTAAGACATTCTACAAGTCTATTCGCACAGAAGAAGCAAAACACCAGCCCCTGTGCTACTGCACATAAAGAAGTCACAACTCTGCCTTGTATAACATTTTGAAACTTGGCAATGAAGTGTATAGCTCTCTAACATTAACCTATTAATAGGTTCTATCAGCAATTATTAGATAACTGGTCACTTGGCACTTCGTACAACCAGATACTAAGCTAAGTGCCTGACATATCTTAACGCATTTAATCCTCATAACAACTTCATGATGTAGGTAATATCCTATTGCCATTTTACAAATAGGGAAACCAAGGCACAAAGAGGTTAAGCAACTTGCTCAGAGTTACAGAGATAGCAGGTGGTTATGTTTCAA
This sequence comes from Equus asinus, assembly GCF_041296235.1. NCBI lineage: Eukaryota > Metazoa > Chordata > Mammalia > Perissodactyla > Equidae > Equus > Equus asinus. Next base: position 70,509,137 of record NC_091798.1, read on the forward strand.
TGAGACAAACTTACAGTGTAGAGAATATGAGGTTTCGAATGTGATGAACAACTGAGAGAAGGAAATTGAAGGAAGTGAAAGTAAAAGGAGAATCAAATAAAAAGATGGAAGAGAGACGAATGCTTTCTCTCATTATTTTCTCTAATCTTCTCTGCACCTAACAAACTATTGCGCCTAATACACAAAATAACGAGGTAACAGAATTGTAACTAGGTTTGCAAGAGCAAAGATGCCTCCTAGTTAAACCCAGGAAGCTCAAATTTTCTTGCCTTACTTAAAAGATGGATTTTTGCTGTCTGGAACTGCAAATACGGAATCTCACTGCCCAACTCTGAGATGACACCTGATGAATAAATACACATTTTGGTAGCACGTCAGATTCACAGGCTGTAGAGGCACAGCTGGGTCTGTAAGAGTCCTAGTTTACTGACCTATAAACGTGGTTCCTAACATGGATCAAGGGCAAGCCCTGGAAACTGACTTCATGAAGGGTCAGTGGGATTCACTGTTAGTTCTAGAGGTTTCACTCCGCTGCTGTCGCCCTTGCTGACTTCACCCAGTCTAAACTTGTTTGTAGGAAATCTTAAACTGGCTCCCCAATGTAAACGCCCAGTGTCCCTTCCAAGGGCCATGATCCAAAATCTCTCATCAGATCATGGGAGTTTTTGCTGATGCCATTGGGTAATTGGATGTTGACTGATTAATCAAAAGACATTTCTCCCTTAAACAAAACATTGTAGGCCTCTAAATCTTCAGGTGTAAATTAAACAAAGTCTTGGTTAACAAGGCATGAATTCAAACTGGATGCTTCCATCAAAATAGAGATTCGAAAATATTTCAGGAAAAAATTCACTAAACTCTCTGATAATAAGATTGGAAAAGATTCCCTTTTCCACACCCAGAACAAAGGAAATGGAATCCCTGCTTTAACTGGAGACTGTTGCTATTTATTTTATGGATAAAGGCCAAATTATGCATATTTTTGTGACTTCAGTTAAGAATCAAGGTCAATCACCAGATTCTCTCCCACATCAACACAGCAGCAGCATAAATACAGATCTTCCTTATCCCTTTCACGGTGATTTTTTAAATTCAGTTTTTCCTCTCAGAGCAGCTAAGATTTCTTCGTTTGTCAAAAGGGTAGCCATTAAGAAAATCACTTAGCTAATAAACAAGGAAATTAGCTAGCAAGCCTGATACAAAGCAGATAGTAACAACACTAACGGCAATCTGTACACACAAATTAAGGCACTAAAGAGTTGCTCTGATAAGCACTTTTAAACTGTTCGTGGCACTCAAAAAGCTGAGCATGACCAGTATTAGAGGGTCAGACGGCAGTTTACAACTTTTCTTCTTGTCTCACTTGGTTCCCACAAAAATTGCAATCATAAGTTTTGAGTTTTATCTGCAGAGAAAGCAGTTGAAAGACGAAACAGAAACAGTATCAGTGTAGGATAACTCTTCTCCCTTTTCAACCACTTTTCTGTATCTTCTTTTATTTGTCACTGTTTGAAGGAACCAGCTAAGGCTTGTTTAAGTTTGAGAAAAGCCACAAAACCTAAGTAAACAGCACAATGGAAACAGGACTTGTGAATCTTATGAAAGTCAGTGCCAGATTTTGAAGCACATGGTTATCAAACAAAAAAATAACATCAGAATTTTCAGAGTTACATTTTACATATTTTGTATATTTTACATATTTTATATATTTTTTAAAGTTGATAATCTTCATTTATTATATACACACAGTAATTTTTTTGGTGGGGAATAACATAACTAAAGAACTGTAAATTTCATATTTAATCAAAATGTTTTCTGCAAAAATTAAATTTTCCTTAAAAATCTATGTTGAAAATAATACAGATGAGAAAGAATCTGCTACTTTAATAATACTAATATTTTCTCTCTGATTTTAAAGTAGGAAAGAAAAATCTCCATGATTTAATCACTTCTGACAAAACACTTGAAATGCTTTAAATTAAACCCCAGATTTAATAATTCCTCCCTTCAGTTTGTTGAAGATGCATCTAAATCAGCAAGAACCTACTTTTGCCAATTCATTCCAGGAAAACATTCATTTCCACCTGCCCAAATCACACTTCTGCTCCTGGCTGGAGCCATTCCTGGCCTTCATTATCGTGTATAATTTTTAAAGGAAGAAAGTCTTGCCTCCTCCCTCATCTGCCTGGGACCTCGTCAGCACAGTCAGCACTGCACGACCCTCAATATTCCAGAAATAGAAGATAACCAGTAACAGTAATTCATGTTTGAATGATCATTTAAATTAGCTTTATACAACAGAAAGTTAGAGTCTCATCAAGGGGAAACTGGCCAAGGATAAATAAACCACTTCAAGTACATTATAAATTCAAAAGTATTACATAAGTAATGAATTTTATTTAAAATTCCCCAATAAAGAAATCAGTGGATATATGAATACGTTTAATGAATTTTTAAAAAGGAAGAAAATACGCACTTAGTTTGTTAAACCAGAATTCTCAGGTAAATATAATACAGTATATTCAGTATGTTTTACATATTGCTGAATTTAAAAGTTTTAAATTCTAAATGTAAAAAAATCTGCTCCAATTCTAATCATTTTACAAAATTGATAAGTTAATTTTGTATATGAATCTAGGACAAAAGTGTTGCTATAATTACTTAACACATTTAATATTTTAAAAACTTTTTAAAAATCTTTTACTAAGTTCAGTTTTTAAAATGAGAAAGAATATTACTATATCACTGCTACTGAGCTTCAAAATAAAACCAGTACTTACTGTACTTAATATACTAAACTATATAATATACATGTATATAATATACTTAAAACACTGCACTTAACCAACAAGTGTTTTAGTTAAAGATTTTCCAATAGTTTCAAAATTTTTAAAATTTCCATTTATAAGAAGCTTTTGATTTAAACATCAAAAACAGGAAAGCCTAGACTCTTCAGACTTAGTTCAATTTATATAGATATTTAAATATGTATCTTTGTGTTTCTTCCAGGTATTTTATTTATTTACTTATTTATTTATTTATTTATTTTGAGGAAGATTGACCTGAGCTAACATCCGTGCCCATCTTCCTCTACTTTATATGTGGGACACCTGCCACAGCATGGCTTGCCAAGCGGTACCATGTCGGCACACGGGATCCGAACTGGCAAACCGCAGGCCACCGAAGGGGAAGTTGTGCACTTAACCGCTGTGCCACCAGGCCAGCCCCACTTCCAGGTATTTTAAAAGCAAAGAATCAGGTGTTCTAAAAAAGGCCACAATTCAGAAAAGTTATCTTGCATAATTTTTAAAGGAAGAAAGAAAAAAGTAGGCCTAAGACATTATTTTAGTGTAGCAAGAAAAGAAGATATTCTCTTAGGAATCCAAGATTCCTAACTGACTATGACACCAAAGGGGAGATTTTTTAGAGAAAAAAAAAATTATTTCCGTGTTACTTGATTAATACTAAACTCCCCTTGGCAGCACTCAACTTAGTAGCTATTTGAGACTTTGTGTTACTTTTTTTTCCTAAGAGGGCTACAGAAAGCACACGTCCTGCTCATAATCAAATTGTCAGTCAGTGTGAGACCTTCAAAAGTCTCAAAAACCGAGAAGCGGTATTCTGGTTTTCAAGAATAAACCAATGGTAATTGTGTGTTACAAAGTTTTCACTTGATGAAACTATGGTTTGCAGGGGTCCTTTAAATAGGGAGCACCTATAATGTATTTAGAAGAAATTTCAAATTACAAAAACCACATTTGCCATCAAATTATGTTAGTACCCTGCCCCCATTCCAACTCTTCATAATGGCACTCAGTGGAAAATGACTCATCATGTATCATACGGTTTTGAAAGTGCAGGAGAGTGTACACCAACTGCCCGTGACGCAATCAAAAAGAACTTAACAGTCACCTGCTTGGTAAACAGATAAAGAAAAAGGCTTGTACAATTGCCAAGTGTTTTTTCACAAATACATTCACTTCCTGGAACTTGGTAAATGTTTGTTTTGAAAGTAACCTTAGTCTTTTCATATGCCCTTTATCACTATTGGATTGGAGAGCAATATATGACAATAAAGATTTCATTTACCTGTAATATTTTTCTCAACATTCTGATTTTGGCATTACTGTTGTAACCTCCCACCCCCTCTGATATATACAGAAACCCACATATGTACATATATAAATGTTAACTTTCACATATCTGAAGTGAATTTCCTAAGTTTCCTACATATTGTGTTTAAATATAAATTATAACCCCAAAACAATAAATGGTTCTAATCTCCATTCATGGGAAAAAAGGTCAGATAGTTGCTCAAATACTCTGCTGTAAGAAACACAATTCTATTAATAATCAATTTATTATTCTCTTCCTTATTAGCATGGGTACAACTTCTCTCCATGTTTGCATATTGCCCAGTAAAAATGTCAATTGCTGTTGTGTTTCAGCAATACTCAGTGTAATGGAGCATACCCAAAAGCAAATGTTCACTCCAACTACACTTTCCTTCAAGAAACTCCTAGCATGTCCTAGATAAAACCCAGGAGACAAGCCAGCTGAAGTTACCTGGTTATATATCACAGACTGGATGTTTTACAACTAATTGACAGGGTATCTGGGGTTGAAGGAAGGGCATTTACCCTCTCACTTGCAATTAGAAACAAATCCCAAATAAAGTTTAGGTAATCTATCTAAAAGGGTTTTTGTTTGTTTGCATTTTAATTTATTTTATTTTTTGCCTTGGTAACACTTGGCAAATGTTGAAAACAGAAAAATCCACTGGAGAAAAGGTAGTTGCAAAAGAAACAACATACAACGGGGTTAATAGCTTTAACACGTAAACAAGTCTTACAAATAGAAAAGAGGAACCACATCAGATTAACCCTGACAGGTAGAAATACACATGCTCAACAGTCATATAAAAAATGCTCAAGTCACCAATACAAATTAAAATAAATGATTACAATTCTCCACTACCCAAATTGGCAGTAAAAACAACAACAACAACAACAAACTCATTCCAGGACAGGCAATAGGTGTTCTCATAGACCAGTACAGAAATAGAAAACCCACATAGTCTTTCTAAAGGACAATTTGGCACATAAGGATCAAACACCTTTTAAAATGTTCATACCCTTTTACTTAACTTTACTTCTAGGGATTTATTTTGGGAAAATAAATAGAGATAGGCAAAGGATTAATCTAAAAGTGTTTTCATCAGTGCCATTATTAATCGCAAAAAAAGAATATTCTAAGACCCCAGTAATAGAGGATTGGCACGGGCATAAAATAAAAAGGCAATGCAGCTACTTAGAAAGCAGCTGTAAAAGAATATTTAGTGATATGAGGAAATGTTCACTATTTAATGCTCAGTGAGAAAAACTGCAGATCATAAAACAGAACGATCATTATGATCCTAATTTTACGCCTCCCAGTTTTGTATCTGTTTGTTCGTGTGTGTGCATATATGCACTGACAGAACAGAACTGCTGACACACAAACAAATTATATCAGTGCTTAACTCAGAGTGGTAAAATAATGGGTAATTTTTAAAATACTGTCATCTTTGTGCTTTTTTTTGCATTTGCCAATATTCCATAAAGAACAAATATACTTCAAGAAATAATGGGGGAAAACCGTAATTACGCAGAAATATAAAACTGTGTAACTTCTTAGAGAGGTGATACTCAGTTTTTGATAACTAGAATGACGCTGTTCAGAATAATGAAAATAATGTTCCTGTAAGAGGCTAAGAGAGACTCTTTGCTCATAGAAATGAAGAGAGTGGCATCATTTCTCCTCCTGGCAAAAGCAGCCATATGAAGCAGCCTTACATAATCTAATACCACATTATTTAGATAGGCCTTCCACCCTATCACTTAGAGATACACCCAGGATAACAGTCAAATCACCCTCATGAACCAGAGGCTTAGATGAAGCTACTGTCAAAGTAAAATAAGCATCAAGATGGCCAGGAGACCCACCGTGATCTTTGTACATCTATAAAACGGAGGTAACAGCACTATCAATCCTAGAGGCAGTCTTTCAGGCAAATAACTGCCCATTTCTCGAGGTAATATTAATATTGTTTTTATATCAACAACAAAAATTCATGGCATATTCTATAATAACTACGATGTATTAGTTCCTATAATCTAGTATATTGTACACTACATTTTGGATCATCTGTATTTGAAAGGTTCTATTTTCTACCTGTGCACTGAGCTTATAAGTAGGCTTAACAAGTTGCAGTTAAGCTGATTATTTTGCACATGAAGCTATGACTACAATTTCCTGAATAAAGAAATATCAATCAACAAATATCTACTGAGCATCTTCCATGTTCCAAGAATTATGTCAAGTACTGATAGAAAATATTCTTAAGTACGGGCAAATCATTCCCCAGATCATATAGAAGATAAGGAAACTGTATTTTCCCAAAATTTAGTCTAATGATGATTACTATTTATGAATATGAATAATTAGCTAACCCTTATAGTTGTCTTGTTTGTTCTCTAACTGAAAACATTTTATTATAACACCATTTTAGTAAGTTTTGCTTTTTTATTGTAGTAAAATATACATAACCTAAAATTGACCTTTTAAACCATTTTTAGGTGTAAAGTTCAGTTGCATTAAGTACATTCACATTGTCTTGCAACCATCACCACCATCCATCTCCAGAACTATTTCTTCATCCCAAACTGAAACTCTGTACCTATTACTTTCCCACTTGAGAAGAGAAATCATTCCCCATTCTCTGGCCCCACCCACCTAGCACTTGGCAACTACCATTGTATTTTCTCTCTCTATGAATTTGACCACTTTAAGTACCTCGTGTAAGTGGAATCATACAACACTTGTCCTTTTGTGCCTAGCTTATTTCACTTAGCATAATGTCTTTAAGGTTCACCAATGCTGTTGCACGTTCAAAACTTTATTCTTTCCTAATACTGAATAATATTGCATATTATTATTCCACACTTTGTTTATCCATTCATCCATTAATGGACGTTTGAGGTATTTCCAGCTTTTGGCTATTGTGAATTACACTGCTATGAACACTGGTGTACAAGTATTCAAGTCCTACTTACAAATCTTTTGTGAATGTACTCAGAAGTGGAATTGCTAGATGAGTTTTGCTTTTTAAAGTTCCAACTTTCAATAAACATGCCTTTTGAGTTTGTAAAAGTCAATATCATCAAATTCTGTCTCCAGACTGAATTTTTAACAGCAAAACAACTATTTTATTCCCTTTCATTGTATGCTTTAAAAACAGCAGTTAAGGGGCCGGCCTGGTGGCATAGTAGCTAAGTTTTCGCACTCCACTTTGGCAGCTCAGGGATCACGAGTTTGGATTCCGGGCACAAACCTACACACTGCTCATCCAGCCATGCTGTGGCAGTGTCCTACACACAAAATGGAGGAAGATTGGCACAGATGTTAGCCCAGCAACAATCTTCCTCAAGCCAAAAAAGCAAGATTGGCAACCAACGTTAGCTCAGCGCCAATTTTCCTTGTCAAAAGAGAAACCTAGTTAAAAATAAAAGTATTTTTGGGGTCAGCCCCAGTGGCCTAGTGGTGAAGTTCAGCATGTTCGGCATCAGCGGCCTGGGTTCAGTTCCTGAGTGTGGACCTACACTGCTCTGTTAGCAGCCATGATGTGCTAGCAGCCCACATGCTAAAAAATAGAGGAAGATTGGCATAGATGTTAGCTCAGTGCAAATCTTCCTTAGCAAGAAAATAAAAAAATAAAAAATAAAATAAAAGTACTTTTCATACCTATGACTTAAAGGTAAATCTCCCAATAATGCCTGTGTTAGACAATTTTTCTGTAGTGAAATGCATCACTCTTTGATAATGTCATCCACAAATATTCTTCCTGTTTCCCCACACCTTCTAGCCTCTGTCCTTGAGTGTCAAGCATCAGGGCACTTAACCACCAAACCATTCTGTCCTTGTAGGCGCTATGTTCCCCTTCAACTATTAACACATCTTTATCTCCCACTTCCAGATAGCACACACATATTTTAATAATACCACCACAATGCTCATAATATTGTTGTTAAACTACTAGTTAATTAATGGAAAGAATTCCAGCCAAATGGAATAAGAACAAAGCAACATGTTTTAGATAAAATTATGACCCTCCCTCAACACAATATTTCATTTCATACCATCATAAAAACCAGAAGTGACACAGTTGGCCCATAATACAGATAGTACCATCTGTTACTCAGTGGTGTTACAAAAGGATCCCACTATATTTTTCAAAAATTAACGTGAGGATTCTACTCACATTAATATGTGATTAGCTTTTTAAATTATGTAAATAAGGTATTTCATCACTGTTGTGAGTGGAAATATAATCTAGAGATACAAAGTCACCATTTTAGAATTCCTAACTGTGAATTACTGACCACTTGGGAAGAGAAATGTAGTTTCTACCAAAAAGAAAGAGAGTTATTATGCCTTGCATACAATCCATAACTTTAAGACACCAGAGGCATGATGAAGTTATTAAAGTCTGACAAAGTAAAGACCATAATAACTCACTGCCACCTTCATCAAAGCCGGAGAGTTATGGAGTAGATGAAGGGTAATTACCCTTCAAGTACAGTATGTGGGCAGTTTCTTATTATAAATTTTTATCTTTAATACATAAATTGTCACACTTTGTTAACAAACAATTTAAAGCAGGCTGAATGATGTGATTAAATTATAAAAGAAAATTATTTCATATCTGTTCATTTCTTATCCAAGACATCAAATGTATGATTTCTGTTACTGGGGTCCAGTGATTGGTACTGAAGTCAATCAGAGCTGTGGAAGTGCAAATTATCTGAAATAGGACTCTCCTCAAGTATTTTTCCAGCGAGGAAGAGCAAAAGATTTTTCACAGATGTGATAAAATGTTAGTACTTAAATCAAAAACTAATGAATCTATTTTGCCAAATCTGTCAACACTGACAGTAGCAACCTTGAAATATCTGTAATATATGTATCATTTAATAAATTTTGACTCATGCACTCACTATACATGCTCAATCATGACTTAGAGAACTCCAGTTCCTTAGATGGGGGGGCTCTAAATAAATACTGAAAATATTCAACATTTCCTGAGAATATCTAACATTTTTATCTTTGTAAGGCCCTATAATTAACTGAATTTTCCATTCATTCACCAAGAAATTCACACCTTTAAAGGAGCTACTGGCCCCCCAGGAGTATCATAAAAAATGGATTTCTTGGGGTCAGCCCCTTGGTGTAGCAGTTAAGTTCGCACATTCCACTTTGGCAGCCTGGGGTTCGCCGGCTTAGATACCAGTGTGGACATGGCACCACTTGGCAAGCCATGCTGTGGTAAGCGTCCCACATATAAAGTAAGAGGAAGATGGGCACGGATGTTAGCTCAGGGCCAGTCTTCCTCAGCAAAAAGAAGAGGATTGGCAGCATATGTTAGCTCAGGGCTAATCTTCCTCCAAAAAAAAAAAAAAATGGGATTTCTTTCCTAAGAGCTGCAAAATACTTCTCTTCCAGGAGTAAAGCTGACTGAGGTTTTCTCCGGGCTGAGTTTAGGCACTGAGAATAGAAAGAGGCATATTTTCAGTACCTTTTACAGAGCCCAGGAAGTTTGTCCCAACCATGAGCCATTCCCAGAACGTGACCTCCAAGTAGCACAGGATAGTGTTGACTATCTTTAGAACCAGACTGGACATATGCCCAGGTTAGAAGAGCTCTGTGGGTCTGACAGGGCCTAGAAATACAAATACCCAGAACTTCATCTATTCCTCTTCTGCCAGCTCCCCATCCCAACTAAAATAGGTTCAAAATGTGGATTGTAAATTATTTCCAGGAGGATAAATAAAATACTAAAGATGAAGCATTTCTCCCTGGCCTTTACACCAGCATAATGATTTCTAAACTAAGGGAAGATTTTAAGCGAAATTCAAATCATTATAATTCAATAGCACTGATGAACATCCTTAATTTACACACCTCAGAAGGAAGAGTAAGATCATTTTCTGCTTCCAGAGGTGCTACCTCATTGGGCCATAAGGGTCAAATGTGTCGGCTAGGAATTATCAATATTATTACTAATTATAATCATACTTTGCTTGGTAGCTTTCTTTTGCAGTCATATGCTGCATGAAAACACATCATATATGCAATGGACCACATATACAAGTCCCATAAGATTAGTATCATATAGCTTAGGTGTGTAGTAGGCTATGCCATCTAGGTTTTTATAAGCACCGTAGGGAAGAAAGAAACTTTCCTCTACCCTTCTGGGTTCTTCTGGCTGGTCTAAGAATTAAACTGATATGAAATACATTAACAGGAGAAAAACAAACAGAAATTTAATAACATGGATACATGGGAGAAACCCAAGAAAACTGAGTAACTCACCAAAATGGCTGAAGCTCTCACCTTAAACACCACCCTCAGTTAACGACAGAAGAAAATGTTGGGGGTGGGGAGAGTCAGGGACTTCAAAGGGAAGGAAGGCAATTCATAGGTAGGTAAAAAGGAGCAAATATTGGAAAACAAGTGTTTGGCCACACAGAAACAGAAGAACACAGAGGGGAGCCCAACAAACAGACTTTTCTAGGTCCCTCCCTGTCTACTACGTAGTTCATGTTATGCTAAGGTGATAGCTCAATTCTTGAGACAAGGTTTTTATCTGAATTCTTTTAGACATTTAAGTGGGAGGTAATAAGAAAAACTTTCTGAGCCTTTTGTTTCTTCAAAATAATCAGCCTAAAATAATCCGCATGTTAAAGAGACACATTTTGGGGTGGCAAATTTTGTTCCCCTTTGGTGCACTCTATGCTGTTCACACAATGACAAAATAGCCTAACGCATTTCTCAGAACGCATCCCAATCGTTAAGCAATGCATAACTGTATATAACTTTTGATGTAGAAATCATTACAATATATTCTTGACCTTTATACTATGTATCGAAAGAGCAGTAATTTACTTGTTCTTGTTCAGAGTAAATTATTGATTTGCTACTGACTATGCTCAGAGTGAGGATTAATGAAGTAAGATGTACAGTTGTAAAGAATTTGCAGCCTAGTTCCTCCTAACCCCCAATTTTAAACTAAAAAACTGCCATGCACCTAAATTGAAAGGTAAGTTTTAATTTCTACATATTTAGAAATTATAATACATTTCCACATTTTCTCCATGAATGACTCAGAATTTAATTCCTAAAATCCGCTGGTTTGTAATCATTCCCTTCAATATTCAGAAGTTCATAGAGCCGAAAGAAGTAACATAAGAAGGACTCAGAAACTGTTAATAGCAACAATTTAGAAAATAAGACTAAATAGAGAGTGAGAAAAATTGTTTTCAATATTAATAAGAGCTTACATTTAATCACTGCTAACTAAATGCTGGGAACCCTTCAAAGTCCTTTTACAAGTATTAACTCATTCAATGCTTACAAAAACCCTATAAAATGAGTAATATCAATTTAGCCATTTTGCAGATAGAAAACTGAAGCACAGACAGTTTAAGTAAGTGTAAGTGAGTGGAACTCAATCTGGCTACAGAACCTATAGGCTTAACTGATATAGGCTCGGCGAGCTGAGGAGTCAAAAGAAGGATTTCTTGGACTTTCAAGGTCTGGCAGTAGTGCTCTTTTATTGAGAGAACAGTATGGAATAGCAGGGGCAAAGGACCCATGGGCAGTACAGAGCTGCAAGAATGGGGACAGGACCCATGGGCAGTAAGAGCTGCAATGTGTTGAGGGTGAGAGCTAAATTTATAAGGCATAGATGTGTGAGTTATTTCTTTACAAGACAAAGGAAAGATCATGAAAAAAATTGTTAAAATGGTATCAGTGCAGGTTGGGTCTGGTTATTGGGTGGCCCTATAACTTTAGGTAAGAATCAGATCGGATTCAGTCAGGACATCCTATGCTTCCCGGGGGATGATACAGATCAGTATGTAGGGCAGGACACCTTGGGCTTCTCTCCCTGGGGCAGCCTTGATCCTCATCATTAACCATGACACAAAACTGCCTCCTTTAAAGCTTCTTGTTTTTCCCATCTTAGTTCCTTCTCTGCAAATGAATGTGTTTGCTGTATACTTGACTCAAGAATGGAGTAGCAAGTTTACAAAAAGTAACTTTTGTTTTACTATACTTTTGCTAACGAGTTCTACAAATTCTATTAATTACTAAAAATAGCTTCATATAAATGATCCAAATATTAAAGATTATAAATTTGTTTAAAGTTCATCATCTTTGGCTCAATCTGAAATAAAAGGGACATATTTAAAAATAAATTATTTAGTGCATATATAACCACTTGAAAGAATGACTTTAAAAATGTAAACAGCACAGTGAGAACTCTAAATGCCACATCCCAAACCCCATTTGCTTTCAAAGTTCCAGAACCAAATTTTCAGCTAGGGAAGACAGCTTTTGGATGCTTAAGGGCACCACATATTCAATACTCTTATCATTTTCCTCAAGCTAACACTTTCTAAAGACACTTTTGCCTTGTTTAATGACATCACTTAACCCATAAAGAAGCTCAACACTTTCTTTGACCCTGCTTTTCCACCCCCTCAATCCAATCGTTCAGTCACAAAATTCCAATAATTGTCTCTCAAATGTCCTGAAACTATCACCTTCCTCCATTCCTGTATTCACGGATCTGGTTCTTAGCCCCACCTTCCTACCCTCCTGATCCTGTAAGACAACAGCTTCTACCAGGTTGCTTTTCCTCTGCCTTGTTCCTTATTTAATCAGTCCCCCACATATCTACCAGAATTCTCTTCTAAAACACAAAGTTTTAAATGTCTTTAACAGTTTCCAATTGTTTATAGCAGAGGTTCCAAACTCTGAGTGTATTAGATTCACTTGGAGGGCTTGTTAAAACAAACACGAGCCCTCCCTTTCCAATTCAAAGGACTGGGGTGGGCCCCAAGGATCTGTATTTCCTACGGTTTCTTAGGTGTTGCTAATGCTGCTGGACCAACACCGCACTTCGGTTTCTCAGTCAGGGCTGTGCATTAAAACTACTTGGGGAAGTTTTACAAAATGCCCTGCCACACCCTAAACCAATTACATGCAGGCATTGATTGTTTTGTTTTAATCCTCCAAGTGACTCTGATTTGCAGAACATTGTATACAGTATTGTATACTTCAAATTTGTTAGGACGGTTGAACTTAAGTGTTCTCACCAAACACACAAAAAATGGTAACTATATGAGGCGATGGATGTGTTAATTAGTTTGACTGTGGTGATCATTTCACAGTGTATACATACAATAAAATATCAAGTTGTATGTCTTAGATATATGTGATGAGGATTTTAGGCTGGTTAATTTTAAAAACTGCAGACGAGAAGGAGGCTCCGAGGAGTGCAATTTGCTTGCCTTTTGAAGAGAGACATTTGCATTTGTGAAGGAAGTCTCCATCTGTGGGGGGTGCCTCCCTCTCGACACCAGGAGGAAGGTGGGATGGCCTTATCTCTGGAAACTCTTAATGGGGAAGGCAAGGACTTAAGTTGTTTACTGTCTGGCAACCTCATGTAACTGACTGCCCCCCCAACATCCTCTTTTGTCTTTAGCTGAAGATAATATTCAAGCAGTGGCTTCTGCCATTTACTTAATCCGGTTTGATTCTTATCTAAAAGTTATAGGACCACCCAATAACCAGAACCTACCGGCACTGATATCATTTTAACAACTTTTTTACATATTCTTTCCTTTGTCTTGTAAAGAGATAACTCACATACCTATGCCTTAAATTTAGCCTTACTCTCCATCCATGTGTGCAGCAGCACCAGCGGCAGCAGAAGCTCTGACTGCCCGTGGGTCCTGTCCCCATACTATTCTCTAAATAAAAGAGCACTACTGCCAGACGTTGAGAGTCCAAGAAATCTTTCTTTCGACTCCTCAGCTCACCGACCCCGCATCATATACATTCTTTATTTGTCAATTATACCTTAATAAAGCTGGGGGAAAAAAGAAATTTAACCAGATGTCTTCTATTTTTATTGGCTAAATCTGGCAACCCTACCCACATTTTCAATTCAAACTGGGCCCTACAAATTAGGTAACCGGTCCTGATCATGGCAACAAATTTAAACATTCATTTCATAAGGCAAATGGAGGAACTGAGTAATATATGACCCCAGCTGAGATCAGACTGAGTGAAAAGCTTTCTGACTTTTTCTTTGAGCATCTTCCTTTCCTGCCCTCGCACTCCCCACATAAACACATCCTGATGTACAACTTTCCTGCCAAGTTTCCATCTGTGCGAAGGTGTAAAAGTGGTGCTGCCAACAAGGAAATAAAAACTTGGAAATGAAGGCTCATTAGAGATTCAGATACAATCAACAATATGGAGAGTATAACAGAAAGAAAGAAAACTTAAATAAGGAAGATTTTTCACAAAAGCACAATTTCTTTAAAAAAAAAAAAAAAAGACGACATGTTGCCTGTACCAATATCACTGGTAATAAATAAAATTAAAGACAGACAGACAGACAGAGAGAAAGAGAGCAAGTGCTGGGAATATAGAACTCAATTGATTCTGCTTTCTCCTACCTGGAACTTAAAAACCTAATATTGACTTTGCAAATGTTTCTAAACCCTGTGATGCTATTTTCATTTTAAAATATTATGTTTGAAAGGTTTGTATCCACTTCTCAATAAATATAGATGTTTTTCCTTCAAGTGTGTTTCTGAAATAAGGGTTGGATTTTTTTCTTTCTTTTTTATAGCTGTCTATCATATATATTATTTGTGTCTACTTCAAACTCATTTTGCAATAAAGGATTTCAAAATCTTCTCTCCTTCCTCTGGGGGAATAACAAAGGGTGAAACAAACAAAGAAGATGACTTTATATAATCCTTTCATTTCAGATCCTGGCTCCTTCCTGCTATGAACTTCATGGCAGGGCTTCACTTTACTGCGCTTCAGATACAGACAAGATGAAAGAAGCTCTTACATCTTATAAAGAGCAAGTTCACCTTTGGTGTAAATGTTGGAGAAGTGTGAAGAATGATTTAATCTTTGAAGAAAATATAATGTGTTCTGAAGTGTTCAAGTTTGAAATTCTGCAAATGTTTAGCTCCCAAGAATATCAATTTCACAAGTAGGAGTTACAGCAATCTATCCTTCATCAGTTCAATGCTTAAGGCTTGAAGCAAGAAGACTGGGGTAGGTAACAGACAAGAGCATGGATGAGGGCAGCAGACCACTGGCTTCAGATCCCAGCTCAGCCACTTATGAACCCTATGACCTTGGGCAAGTTTCTTAGGCTCTTGGTACATCACCCACATACGGGGGATGATAATAACAATATCTATTTCATAGTGTCGCTGTAAGCATTAAAAGGCACAGTTCTTAGAACAGCGCCTAGTCCACAAAAGCACCATGGAAGTGCTGTTATTAGTTTAGTACTAAAAATATTTCTGGGTTTAATCTACAAATGAAACGCCCTGTATATAACAGCTAACCTTCTCACTTATTTTTCCTGGCATGCATAATGGAGATTGTTTTAAAGAAGAGTGTTATTTTGTCTTTTATTCCCTATCAAGAATCAGAGCTTGTAGAAAGCCAAACCTATTTTACAAATATAGCCTGGTTGAGAGACACTACAACATACAAAGAGCAGTGCAGGAGACACCTAAGACATGGACTAAAGTCCTGGTTCACAGTTAAGCTGTGACTGCATTTTAGCATTTAGTTCTTTTCTCATCTGTAAAATGAGACGATTCCCATCGAATTTCTAATACTTCTTGCAGAACTAAAACTTCTGATTTTGTAACTTTGAACATTATTATTGAACTTGTCAGAAAGGAATCTGGTGAACTCCTACTTATCAAAGGGCCTTCTTGGGGCAGTTTTTCTTGGAATTCTCCTTCTCCAGGCTCTCGTACTACAAAATTTATCATCCTGTACTGTATATACTCCCCACCCATCCAAAGCCAGGCAATAAAATAATCCCAATGTTAAATGACCAGAAAACCAAGAATGAAGAATTAGTTAAAGCTCCCTTTACTAGTTGAGCTGGGCAGAAAAATCAATAATACCTATAAGTGCAGAATGTAATGTTTTTATCCATATTAACAAATATTATACTATTCTGATGACAGATTTTTGGAGCTGGTAGAGATCTCAGAGTAGTGCTTCTCAACCTGGGGCAATTTTACCCCCAGGAGACATACGACAATGTATGAAGTCATTTTTGGTCATCACAGCTAGGGGAGGGCACTGGCATTGAGTGGGGAGAAGCCAGGGAGGCTGCTAAATATCCTCCAATGCACAGGATAGCCCCCCACAACAAAGAACTCCCTGCCCCAGATTGTTAAAAGCACTGAGGCTTGGAAACTCTGCCCTGGAGCAATGGTTTTCCATAGGGGCAGTACTGCCTCCAGAGGGCGATTTGGAAATCCAGTCATCAGAGTTGGTGTGAGGTTGGCGTGGCATTAGTCGGCAGGGGCCCAGAGATACATCATGCAATGTGCAAGACAGTCCTTCTGAATGAAGTACTGTACCATATCCTACTCAACTTTCAAATGTCCCACAAATGACATAGGTGATAAACCTGTTTATGATTATCTAAGCCTAGAACCTAATTCCATTTTACATACAAACACAAAGAAATTTTTGCACAGTTTAATAACTCCTGTGTTTAGAAAGGAAACTGTGCAAAGCAAGAGAAGACAGTATTTTGTTTGATTTGGAACTTTGCCGACAGTTGCTCAACATTCAGGAAAAATAACATCACCAACAACAATGCCATTCATAGTATTTGAGTGGCCAATACTACCAAGACATCAACCTGCAATTGTGGGCTCACAGACACCGTTATTCTACGTAGAGGCATAAGCCTCCGAATACTTCATTACGTCTTCCCGTTGTAATGGAAACTTAGCATTTACATATTAAAATATATATTATTTTATTATAAACTACTTGATTTGTATTGCTCTTTTGTATTACAGTTAGGGGATATATACACACATATATTTTATTTATGCATGAAGGCAGGTTATATTAGACGTGAAACTCATTTCATGGTAGTAAAGAGGACACTACAAAACATGCTATAAAAAGGAGGCCATGGATCCAATAGGGTTTGAGAATCTTTGCTTTATTGATTACCTCATTCAACTCCTTCATTTTATAAAAGTCAAGCTGGAGGCCCACAGAGGAGCCCAGGGTCGTCTGATGGGAAGTCCAGGAGGTCTCCACTACAGATCATTCTCTTCTATTGTGATCTTAGATCCATGTTATCCATAGATCACCAAGTACTGGGGACTGTCTAATTCAAATTCACACCAAGTATTCCCTCCAACCATACACTGACCTGTACAGCATCAACATATAGCATCTTACCATGGGAACCACAACAAGGACAAACTGAGAAAATTGTCATTGCCAACCCATTGGAAAACTAAACTTCATTCGTTCAGCTGTTTGTCTATACAATCTTGCATGTAAAAACAAAGTGAATGAAAATGAGAATGAGTCATTTCAGAGGTTTCTAATTTGGCAAAATTAAATCACCACAGGTCTAGAATTTCTTGTGGAACAAAATGCCACAGACCAGGCTTTGGAAGGGAACAACAACAATAATCTAGTTGAGCAGTCCTACAACTCATTTCATCCATTCATATGGGGTCTAGTTTTCATCTCACTCTAAATGCCAGGGAGACCAAATGTCTGTTCTGATTACTCTGACTCCTTAATGTAATTTTTGGTAATATTACAATCTCCTTCCTGAAACCTCAATTTTCCCTCTTGTTTACTTGTGAGGCAAAAATTAATTGAGTGCTTCTTGTTTAAAACACTGTACAGAATGAAAGCTCTAGAGAATTATAAAGTAGAAGACAAACTGTCTGCTTTTGACAATGTTACTACCTCAAAGAGGAGACAGAACAAATACAAACATATAAACACAAGTACAGGGCAAAATCAAGGAGACTGCAGAAGAGCAATATGCAAGTACTAGAGGGGAAAATGGAACAAATACAAAGAAAAGAATATGTGGGGAGCCGAGAAGCTGAAAGGCAATCCTCCCAGGTCTCCTTTGAATTTTCTGTGATGCAGGCTTTCTCCTTTGAACTTTTTCCATCTAGTTGGGGGTCCAAGAGGTGCTTCTGAGTACTTCATTATGTCTTCTCGTGTAATTGTAACTAAGCATTTACATATTGAAATACATATTATTTTATTATAAACTACTTGATTTGTATCGCCCTTTTATATTACAGTTACGGATTTTATATATATATACACATATATACATATATATATATATATATATATTTTTTTTTTTTTTAACCAGCTATCCAATCTGCTTACGCCAAGATGGCACAATGCCATTCAAGTGTTAAGTCACAATTAACACAGTGACTGCCTCCAGAAGAAATGACTGCAGGTCTCCCAAGGGCAGAGAGACATTTGGGAGATGACCTTTCATTGACAGCACCACAGAAGAAATAAACAGAACTATCCCATATTAATCTCTGACATAGCAAAACAACTTTCTCTCTTTTTTATTTTCATCTATAAAAATGGAAAAAGATAACTTCAATGACCTCTATTTTGTAGGGGAAATAAAAGAGGGGCTAAACCAATTTGCTCTCTATTTATGAGAGAAAATAAAAGACCTCACATAAGAAACAGAGACATTTCCTGTTCCTCACATATTCAAATATAAATCACTTACCTCTTAGCTGAAAGGCTGTTTTCTGAATGTGCACTTTTCCCACAGATCCTTTCTGGGAACAAAAAGCCTCATTTGGGCTCATTTTTTAAATTCTCTAGTAGAAACAGGTTTCTCACCCTTACTCAGACAATTACGTCACTCTATTCAGAAACCCTCACTTAAACACTTGATTTTTCTCCACCTAAAGTTTTATTCATTCATCTAAAATTTAGAGAATACTCACTATGTTTCAGACAGCATTCTAAAAACCCCAGCCCAATAAAGCTTCAATTTCAGTGGGGACAGACAATAAGGGGAAAAATGTTTAAGTAAATTATATAATATGTTAGACAATAACAAGTTCTATGAGGAAAAAAAGAGAGCAAGGCAAAGGGATCAAGAATTAGAGGTGAAGGTTTGCAAACTTCGAGTAGTCCAGGTAGGTGTCAATGAGAAAGTGACTCGAACAGTCTTCAGTTCACAGAAAAACCCTTTTCCCTCTCATGTCATCTGTGTTGCTTCACTTTTTCCATTTTCACATTACTATTTTTATTGCTACATAGTAATTTTGAAAAAGCTCTACTTCAACTAAGATGAAGTTCCATGCAAAGAAAACTGCCCTACAATATAAACATTTCTCCTCTCTCTCCCACACAAACTTTTCTGCACACCCACAAAAACAAGTTAGAAAACAGGAGAAAGAGGGAAGAAGCGCCCATTCACAAAATTATTTAAAACAACAAAAAACCCTTAATATGTAAGAATAACCCTAATAAGAAAAATAACCTTAATAAGAAATGTGAGATACAAACAAAGAAAATCAACAAAATTTTGCTGATAGCAACAATTGCAGTTAAGCAACAATGGAAAATACATATTGTTACCCAGTATGAGAAAACTAAATACTGTAAAGAGTTATTTCTCCCAAAATTAATTGCTAATTTTAATGTAATTCCATTAAAAATCTCAAGGTGGAAGAGAACAATGCTAACATCATTGAACAGTGGTTCTTAAACCTGGACACATATCAGAATCCGTCAGGGAGTTTTCTCAGAACACACACGCCTGTGTCCCACCTTAGACTTAACTAAATTATAAGTTGCAAAGATGACGTATATTTTGCCAAAGCTTCCAGATAATTCTGACACACAACACTGGTTAAGAATCAATGATCAGGAATAATAAATGAGAAGAAAGCTAATCAAAAGAAAAAGAATGATTAGAAAGTACAACTTACCAGTCATTACAACCTATTTTCAAGCTACAAAAATGAGATCAATGTGGTACTTGAAGAAAAATAGACATACATATCATTGGAGAAGCATAAACTTATAAACTTCTCAGGAAATCTTGCTCAGTATTTACACAGGATAAAAGAAAAATCACAAATCAATGGGGAAGAAATAGGCTGTGCTCTAAATTATTCTAAGAAAAGTGGAGAAGGGATCAAATTTCAATTATACCTCATACTACACAGATCTACACACTCACACGCACACACACACACAACCAGGTGGATTAAAAAATTAAAGGGAAGGGGGGCCGGCCCGGTGGCGCAGCAGTTAAGTGCACACACACTGCTTTGGCGGCCTGGGGTTCACCAGTTCGGATCCCAGGTGCAGACATGGCACCGCTAGGCATGCCATGCTGTGGTAGGCATCCCACATATAAAGTGGAGGAGGATGGGCATGGATGTTAGCTCAGGGCCAGTCTTCCTCAGCAAAAAGAGGAGGATTGGCAGCAGTTAGCTCAGGGCTAATCTTCCTCAAAAAAAAAAATTAAAGGGAAGGGAGGGGGGACAGAGAAACAGACATTTAAACAATGATATAAAAAGAAAATTTAGGTCATTTCTACCAGATCACTTGAAAGGAGAAAAAGGGGCAACAGACATGGAGCCACAAATTAGATTAAAATGCAAATGGTGAGTCAACAGATGAGAGATTACAAAACAATAAGCACAGTATGATTCTATTCTCCAGTCAAAGGACTGACCCAGAAAGCAGGAACACCAAGAAAGTGCACCTCACTTGGGGTTGCCAAGGTGATCAGGCCTAGAACCAAAGGAGAGCTCCCAGAGTTGGAACATGGACTCTCTGAAACCAGAAAAACCAGACTGTCGAGCTAATGACTGACCCAAAGGCTCATGGTGCCGCTGAGACAAGAGGTGAGAAAATTGTCCTAAAGAGGACAAGATAGAGAGAGAAAGAGAGAAAGAAAAGAGGGAGACTTTAAGAAACAAAGGTTTGGCTGAGGCCACTTATGTCCACATTCAGGCGGCCAGGCCAGTCCAGTTCCAGCCCGTCTAATTTTCCACAGAGACTCAAGAAAGTCCCATCCTGTCCCATCCCTTCGTGGTTGCCAAAATGTTACCAGCACATTGGGTTCTTGTTGTCCCCCAGGATGGAAATCAAGAGAGACAACAAACCGGAGTAGAAAAGTAAAAGTTTATTAGCTGGTGCACAGGAAAGGCACACGAGAACCAGTGAAGAAAGGAAAGGGGCAGGTGACCAGCTCATTAGGGAACAAGACTGTGGGTCTTTTATTAGGCAAAGGTTGCGGGGGGGGGGGACCTTGTCATGCATGTAGAGCTGGGGTTGTGCTTGCACCTGCGATATCACATAGCATGCTACTGATACATGCAATGCACACATCAGTAGCATGCTAGCTCTCCACCCCGGGGGTGATTTTTACTATGGTAAGGTGGCTAGGGTCACCTTCAGTGGACTCCCGGGTGCTAGGGCGCATGCATAAACCCGGGAACGTCGCGAGGCTGCGGCATGTGGATCATGGTGGCCTCTATCTGATTCTCCTAGCTTGTCGATTGGTTAGGGGCCTCATCTTGTTAGGAACAACCTAAATGTCCAACAGCAGAATTCTTGCAACACTTTTTTTCCTACTAAACATATCCATGCTCTTTGAGATAAATCCAAAGCTACAAAACATAAAGGACATCCACCATCCCATCAGATCAGAGACACCAGATTTTAAAACATTTCTATTTCACCCAGAATTAGCAAGATATTAAAAAAAGGAAAAAAAGTTTTTAAAAAGTTCTAAGTGGACAGCATGCTAAATGAAATAAACCAGTTACAAAAAGTCAAATACTATATGATTCCCTTTATGAGGTTTCCACAGTACTCAAATTCACAGCAACATAAAGTAGAATGCTGGATACCAGGGCTGGGGGGAGGAAGATGTGGAAAGTTGGTGACTAAGGGGTATAGAGTTTCAGTTTTGCAAGATAAAAGAGTTTTGGAGATCGGTTGCACAACAATGTGAATATTCTTAACACTAGTAAACTGTATACTTAAAAATGGTTAAGACGATAAACTTTGTGACTTTTTACATTTAAAAGATAGGTAAAAATTCTTAAAAGTAACAAAAACTGCTTCATATTACATCAAATTACCAATACTAATGATCAGAGCATAGTGTCATATTGACAGCCGAGTTTTAAAAATTTTTTTCAGGCCAAATTCCATTCAACTAAATTATCTAGAGTCTGATAAAAGTGGCATTTTAAATCAGTGGGGAAGAAATAACTATTGAATTAATGGTGCTGAACTAATTTGTATAATCTATGTAAAAAATACACATTTAGATATTTACAGCATGACATACATAAAATTCAATTCCAGAACTAAATAGGTAAGATGTTAAATTACTAAATGTGAAATTATAAAGCAACTAGAATAAAAATATAGGTAAATATTACCTGATCTTAGATTGAGAATATTTTTATAAAAGTAAAAATACTAGGAGCCAGCCCAGTGCCATAGTGGTTGGGGTTGTGTGCTGTGCTTCGGTGACCTGGGGTTCACAGGTTTAGATCCTGGGCACAAACCTACACACCACTCATCATCAAGCCATGCAGTGGCAGCATCCCACACACTAACTAGAGGAAGATCAGCACAGATATTAGCTTAGGGCCAATCTTCCTCAGCAAAACAATAAAGAAAGAAAGAAAAAAAAAATTATGGAGAAGATAAATGTTGAATTTTCTTCAATAATTGTAATAACTGAAATATACAAAAATGAAAGATCATATCTCCCATTAAAAAAAAAAAAAACCCACCACTACAAAACCAGAAGGCAAACAGAAAAAAAAAGATTTGCAAAATATCTGATAATAGGATGATAACCTTAATATATAAATAGATATTGTGTCAACATATAAAGAACAAGTATCAGATATAAATGTAGAAGTCACAAAAGAACAAATAAAAAATTTTAAATGGCCCATATCCATGTGAAAAACTATACAACCTCAATAGTAATTAAGGAAACAGCAAGAACTAAAGCTACAGACTACTTCTCCGTGTTATATGTTATATGTCCAGTGTCTTATTTCATCTCCCACAACTGTTTGAGGTACAAAGAAAAATTTTCCACATGAGAAATCTGAGTCACAAAAGGTCACATCCCTTCAGAGCTGCGGTCTTAATCACCACACTACACTGCCTCCACGAACAAAAGGAAAAAGGAGATACCTTTGTACTCTATCAAATGTCATCCAGGGCAGCCCTCAACAATCTAGGCCCTCAAAAATGCCCCACAGTCTGTTTTAGTACGGCCTGCAAGCTACGACTGACCAGTTTTTATATTTTTAAACTGTGGAAAAAAATTAAAACAAGCATTAATATTTTGTGACATGTGAAAATTATATGACTTTTACATTCCAATGTCCATAAATAAAGTTGCATGTACTGTCTATGGCTGCTTTCATGCTGTAAAGGCAGAGTTAAGTAGTTGCAACAGAGATTGTATGTGGTCTGCAAAGCCTAAACTATTTACCCCATTGGCCCTTTATAGAAAATGTTTTCCGACTCCCGATATGGGATGTGGTAAACTGGGCTCTCTTCTACACTGTCACTGTAAACGGCAATTAAATAAGATGCACAGCAAGAACTTTTTATTTTCATAATTGTTGAGCCAGTACTTTTGGTTTATCACAAAGAAGTGTAAAATTCACCTAAGTTTTAATGTAAAACATATTGTTGCAGCAGTGTGACCCCAGGAAGTCTGACACCAGACCCTAAGCTCAGGGCCAGGAGCAGCGTGAGGGCCACACTTCAAGAAGGACTCCAAAGAGAATAAGACAGCTTTTCAGGTTTATCAAGTAACATCCATTAAAACCAGTATTCCTGAAGTCCTATTATTCGGAACTATCAAACAAAATCTTCAAGTTATTACTACCAAGTTATAATATATTTATTTAAAAAGACTTTTTTCTTAGGTTGAACCATACGAAACTACAGATATTCTAGGTTTACAATACATTAATATCATGAAATCAAAAGGTGGACACAGATTAAACAAAATCCATCCTGAGTATGGATGAACCCAAAATGGACAGTTTACTTTCAGCAAAATAACACATCTGTCACATGAATTAATGTCATTACTTGAATTTTATTGGTTTCAAAGTTTTGTTGGCATTTAATTTATAAATCTGTTTTATTTTATAACTGTGTAAGTGCTATAAACTAAGACATTTACTCCACACTGGAATATATTTATGTAACATTATGACAAACATAGTTAAGTCAAACTGGAAGTAAGTGAGGATGTTTTCCTTTGAAAGGAGCCTATGTATTTCACAAGTCTGAGAAAAATGCATGTGTCTCGGGAATTGCATAAGCCTCCTAGCACATAATTTTGAGACATAAACAAATCGCAATCCCCTTTTGCTCTACCTCACAAGCTGGGAGTTGATGGACAGAGCACAATCACCAGGATGAAGAGGAGGGCAAAGGAAAGACCACTGCCACACGCCTTCACATGCAAAGCCCTTCACATTTGTGAGCCTCAATTTTCTCTTCCGTGAAACAGGGATAATGAATTGCCTTGCAAGGTTATAGAAAGCATTAGAGGGACTCTAGGTTAGGTATACAACATATAATAAGAATAGCATCTAATATTTACTAAGCAGTTGACCATGTGCCAGGCATTTTGTATGCATCTTATACGCATATAACATTTTATATGCCTCACCTCAAAGAATAATTACAACCACCACACTATATGAAATAGGTACTAGCATATCCCTGTTTTAAAAGAAGATAAAGCGTACGTACTGAGAGGGTCGGTAATTTGTCCAAGGTCACACAGCTAGTAAGAGACAGATCCAAGACTTGACCCAAATGTCTAATGCCAGAAAGCTGCTTTTCTTCTCCTCTATACAAATTATCTCAATAAATGAGAGCAATTAATTTGGTACCAATGTCCATAGTTTACTAGAATGAAAACACATAAATATCTCTTCTTTTAAACCCAGCCCCAGACCTTCTAATGCACCACAGCCTCTGAGCGGGCTACAGAGCCACTCGGTCATAAACCCTTCCAGGACGCTATTTTCCAGTTGGCATTAGGCTTCTCTTTATAAAAACCGGGGTATACAGTCTAATTTTATTTTTGACAGGCTTCAAAATTCTAGCTGACAGCAGTGTAAACATCAATTTCCTCTTCTTCTCAGGATGCTAAAAGGTCCCTCCCCCAGACTTTCCTCCCTTTGTGTTTCTGTAGTTGAAAACTCTAGACTAAGCCACCAGGCATGAGTACACGGTGCTTACGGGAAGGAGCCAAAAACATTGTCACCACTAAGTTTGTCGTACAAGTGAAAAACTGCTTGGTTAACATTACAAAGTTGGTGAGCTGAAACCCCAGAAGGGTTACGCTTTAAAAAAGAAAACTGGGAGCCAGCCCAGTGGCGCAGTGGTTAAGTTCACACATTCCACTTTGGCAGCCTGGGGTTTGCCGGTTCAGATCCCAGGTGCGAACCTACACACTGCTTGTCAAGCCATGCTGTGGCAGGCGTCCCACATATAAAGCAGAGGAAGATGGGTAGGGATGTTAGCTCAGGGCCAGTCTTCCTCGGCAAAAAGAGGAGGATTGGTGGCAGATGTTAGCTCAGGGCTAATCTTCCTCAAATAAATAAATAAATAAATAAATAAAACAAAACTACAGTCATCCCTCGCATCCACAGGGTATTGGTTCTAGGACACCCACGGATAGCAATATCCACGATGCTCACGACCCTTACATAAAATGGCACCATATTTGCATATAACCTACGCACATCCTCCTGTATACTTCAAATCACATCGAGGTTACGTATAATACCCCCACAACGTAAATGCCATGGAAATAGTTGTTATACTGTATTGTTTAGGGGATAATGACAAGAAAAAAGTCTGTAGATGTTCAGTGCAGAAGCAGCCATTGTAAGCTTCTGCATTCGCCATTGGTTAAATCCGCAAATGCAGAGGGGACTGCTCTTCCTCCCATCCTCTATGCTTCCCCTGCTTCGAATGTAGCACTGACGACAAAGATTTTCAATTTCATTCCCGCCTGGCAACCGAGTTTATTTTCATTTCTAAAAGGCATCCTAAATAATTATTATAAGAGAATTCTAATCTTTAGACATGGAAAAAAAAGCTATTAGGTGATATAGTTCCCAACCACCCTTAAGCCTTACCCCTCTGAAATGGACTATGCACTGTACTGAAAAATAAAGGTTTTAAATTGCTACAGGGCCTAACTTTTTTGGAGAGAATCTAAAATGGCCACCAGGAGTTTATAACTCCCAAAAAGCTTAACCAAAACTCCATGGCTTTTTATTTTACTACACAGCTGCAACCTTCAAATGGTTCCACTGTACAAAATACTTTATTATATGAACAAGCTAAAAAATCAAGTTTAAAAACAAATGTAAAGGCCTCTGAGAACCAAAGCAAGTGTTACTGCCTTGGGAAAAACAAACAGGAGAGACACTATTAAAGCCACTTTTCAGAGTCTATAGAGAGTGTTTGGGGAAATGATGGACTATTATTAAAATATGATTAGGTATGAATTTGAGTGGACAACGTTGACAGTAATAATAGTAGTTGTCGCCATCAGGGTAGTTGTAGCAGTAACAGTGATTGATGGGGAGGAGTGCTTGCCATGGGCCAGCCTCCATTCTAAGTGCACTTCATGATCAGCTTATTTATTCCCCTGGGATGCAGGCCCCCACACCACAAACTGTGGATTCAAATCCTGGCCCCACCACTAATACCTATGTGACCTTGAGCAAATTATTTTAACCTCTGTGCACCTCATTTTCCTTATTTATAAATAAAGATAACAGTAGCTACCTCACAGGGTTGTTGTGAGAATTAAATGTGTTAAAAATATGGGACGTGCTTAGAACTATGTCTGGCGTATAATAAATACCATAAAGGCCAGTTATTAATCTTTATGATTATTTGATGTCAGAGATGAGGAAACAGGCAGAGAGAGGGTAAGTCTCTTCTCTAAAGTCATACAGATGGTAAATGTCAGTCCTGGGGTTTGAACCCAAGGCTGTCTGACTTTCAAGTCCATACCTTTAACCACCTTGAAAAAACCCCTGTAGTTTTCAAGTATATGTATTTCTTATATTTATACCTCAGGAAAAGTGTACGGAATTCACCAAATAAGACAACTGGTGTAATGAGCTTATCAACTGCACTGGAACCTAGTGGCCAAGCACTCGGGGGTCAAATAACCTCTCCTGGACGCTGACATTACACAAAACACCAGATGGTCCCAGGTGTGGCGTGAAGCTCGTGTTTTAGGGAGAAAGAATATACATGTAAATATTTTAACTTGGACCAACAATGGAAGATTGCAAAAATAAAAACATCCAAAAGAACATTGAAAACAGCCAGAAACAAGGTCTTTCCCAACTCTGAGAATAAATACACTTCTTTAAAATGTCCTGCCCTAACCCCCACCCCCTCACCTGCCCTCCACCCCACTCCTCACCCCATGAAATTTTCTATCCAGCACGTTCTCTCTTCAACACATTTTTTGGCTGATGTCATCATTTCAGTAACTGTTTTGACCTTCCGGTATTTATGTTTAGAAGGGAAAATATTTGTCAAAAACTTTACTTAAGAACAAGGAAGAATCAAAATTTGCAGACGGTGAAGCTTAAGGTAGCAATAAATTTAATCTCCTGTCCATTATTTTATCCTTTTCATATAACTTTTTCACTCTTTTATAATTTCATATAACTTTTTCACTCTTTTATAGTTTCTATTAGATTTGGAAGATTAAGATCAAAACGTTTTTTTCTCCGGGTAATATCTACTTGATAGGCTACCAAGGGGAAATTTGTTTCTACAATAACAATGAAACCTGAATAACAACAATAACACAATGAAACCTTGTCTTTTTCTGTAAAAAATTTTTTACAAAAAATATAAGCAGAAAAAACAACCTATGGCCATTTTTCCTTTAGTGAAAATCTTGATGCAACAATAATAATGAAGCAAATTAATGAAAGCTCAACAATTAAAAACCTTCTCTACCACATAGTTATTTGGAATGTGGGAGCTGTGCTAAGAAAACTCTTCTGGTTGACAAAAAAAATAGCCACTTTTTCAGGTAAAGGTCAAGTGTTCAATTTCTATTCACTAAATCTGAATTACTTTCTACAATAGGTTTCTCAAATGTGATCTATGTGCCAGATTGTTAGAAAATAAAAGATGGTTACACTTTTAAACTGATCAGCCAAGTACACAGGAGAATACCACCACACCAGCTGCAGGTACCTCCCTCAATGTCCCTAAAGCAAAGGCTGCCCTAAATGCTAGGATAAGAGGCCATATGAAAACTAATGCATGCTCACCAGACAAAACAGACCATATTTTTTTTCTTTTTTCTTTTTTCTTTTTTTGCTGAGGAAGATTGGCCCTGACCTAACATCTGTTGCGAATTTTCCTCTTTCTGCATTCGAGCCGCTGCCTGCCACCACAGTATGGCCACTGACAGACTAACAGTGCAGGTCTGCACCTAGGAACCCAGTCTGGGCCACAGAAGTAGAGTACACCAACCTTAACCACCATGCCACTAGGCCTGGCCCCAAAATGGACCATCTTAATGCCAAATCTGATAAAACTCTACAAGAGATGCACTTAGGTATTCTCCAACATCACCACGTAAAAATGTATCAAATTCTTCCCTGCGCTATCAAAAAAGAACAAAACAAAAACAAACAAAAAAGAAACTCATGAGAAAAAAACAATATAACATCAATGAGTTTTTTTAGTCTCATTTAGTCTAAGAGAAGAGTGAGTTTTATCAATCAAGCCTGGGGCATCTAATAAGATAAAAACCACAGACCTTTGTGGGTATTTACCAGAGAGGGGTCAGTCTGTGTCATAGGACACATGTGGCCTTCTAGAAAGTCAAAAGGAAGTTTGCTGGGCCAAAAAACCAATTGAAGAAATTAGACTTTTCACACAAAAAAAGTCCACATAAAGATTATATGAATAGGGCCAGCCCAGTGGCGCATCGGTTAAGTGCACACTTTCTGCTTCCGCAGCCTGGGGTTTGCCGGTTCAGATTCCAGGTGCAGACATGGCACCGCTTGACAAGCCATGCTGTGGTAGGCGTCCACATATAAAGTAGAGAAAGATGGGCACAGATGTTAGCTCAGGGCCAGTCTTCCTCAGCAAAAAGAGGAGGATTGGCAGCAGATGTTAGCTCAAAACTAATCTTCCTCAAAAAAAAAAAACATTATATGAATAAGCACAAGGATTACATATTTTTTTCCACTCTCATCAGTACAATAACTGAATGTACTATTAAAATTTGGAAGAAAAGTTATTGGGTTCTTTTGTTCTTTCTCTTGGCTGGCCCTCTCTGCTCTAATTTATACCAGTTTGAAGTTAACAGGACTTGCAGAACTCTAAAATAAGCATATATGAACAACCAGAATTTCACATGTAACTTTTACCAAGTATTCATTTATTTTTCCCTGTATCACACAGGAAAGTAGCTCTTACATACAGAATTCATCCCTCTATGAATCATTCTAGTAATACAGACCACGGTCATGCGCCGCATAACGACATTTTGGTCAACGGAGGACCGCATATACAACAGTGGTCCCACAAGATTAGCACCAAAAGGCTAGGTGTGTAGTAGGCTATACCATTTAGGTTTGTGTAAGTGTATTCTATGATGTCCATACAATGACAAAATCTCGTAAGGACAGATTTCTCAGAATGTATCCTTGTCGTTCAGTGAAACATGATTGTAATTTACCATGTTTGTGACTACCCTTTCTTGTAAGTGTATTGAATCATGCTGATACGGGTTGAATTGCGTCCCCTAAAAAGATGTTAAAATCTTAATTGACATCTAGTACTTGTGAATGTGACCTTATTTGGAAATAAGGTCTTTGCAGATGATCAAATTAAG
Source organism: Equus asinus (assembly GCF_041296235.1). Classification (NCBI taxonomy): domain Eukaryota; kingdom Metazoa; phylum Chordata; class Mammalia; order Perissodactyla; family Equidae; genus Equus; species Equus asinus. Next base: position 70,539,051 of record NC_091798.1, read on the forward strand.
ATTAGCTCATTAGGGTGGGCTGCAATCCAATGACTCTGTCCTTATAAAAAGGGGAAACATGGATGGGAGTCATAGAGGAAAGGCAATGTGAAGACACAGGGAGAATTCCATCTACAAGCCCAGGAACTCCTGGGGCTACCAGAAGCTAAGGGAGAGAATTAGAACAGATTCTCCTTCACAGCTCTCAGAGGGTACCAACCCTGCTAAATGCATGGATCCCACAGCCTCCAGAACTATGAGACAACAAATTTCTGTGGTTTAAGTCACTCAGTTTGTGGTCTTTTGTTACAGCAGCCCTAGGAAACTAAACATATCATGGACTGAGCTGTTCCAAGCTTGCATAATAGGGCTGGAAGCTCAAGAAGCCTCACAGAATTCCTGCAGCACACATGGGATTCTGCACTACGGGAACCGGGGTGAGAAACTTGCAATTTAGATGAGGATATGAAACATACCCATCAAAAATATTAAAAATAATGTCTTGCATTTGTTTAAAACACATTTTCTCAGGGCCGGCCCCGTGGCTAAGTTCACGCGCTCCGCTTCTGTGGCCCAGGGTTTCGCCGGTTCGAGTCCTGGGCGTGGACATGGCACCGCTCATCAGGCCTTGCTGAGGCAGCATCCCACATGCCACAACTAGAAGGACCCACAACTAAAAGTACACAGCTATGTGCCAGGGGGCTTTGGAGAGAGAAAAAGGAAAAAGAAAATCTTAAAAAAAAAAACATTTTCTGTGTTTTACTTTATTTACTCCTCACAACCACACTGTGAACGAAATAGGGGAGGCTCATTACCTCATCTTACCGATAAGAAACTGGAACCTCAGAGAGTGGCATGTTGGCCAGTGTCACATATACACATGGCAGAGCTAGTATTAGTGCCAAATCTTTTCTGGGAGGAAAGAATAGAATCATAAATATTCTAACTCGAAACAACAATAGCACTTCAAAGTAGTGCCCTTCAGCGACTGAAGGAAGAAAGACAAAAACAATATCACACATATCAAGTAGGCTGAGAGGCTCAGTGACCCAGGTGAGGTGGAATAAATGAGAAGAAACTGGTAGAAAGGGTAACCCATAACTTGTGAACTCAACCTTGAAGGAAGAGATGGAAATAGACTAATAGAAAAGGAAGAGGCACCGTGGTGAATACATGTAACAGTAAGGAGAAAACAATACGCTATGTGGAAGCCTAAACAAATACTGGAGGAAGGCCTTCAAATGACTAATTGGAGAAATCCAGAGAGTTGTAACGGGAAATGCAGTTAAGATAAGGGAGGGGCCCTTTCACCGGGCTGATCAAAGGGTCATCATTGACATGATGGACGTGCAGTTAGCTACCTCTGTCAACTTTCTAGCAAGATGTGATGTGAAGGAAGCTGTTCCAGTAGCCGTGTTAAAAACAGTTTAATGGCCAAGCAACCAGGGATTACAGCTGGTGCAGTGTGCGGCTTTGAAAAACCAGTCGTGATTATAGAGAACATAATGACTCTATCTACATCCTTCAAGTTTCAGCTACTAGCAAGACATCCTTGACACCTTTCTTTCTTCCCTGCCTTCCATACTTCTAGACAAGCGGATAATGGCCTTCCTGGTATTCTTTGAGGGTGTGGGGTCCTTGTTCCAGCCTCACGACTTTCTACTCGTTCCTGCTGCTTGGTAGAGGATTTTTACATGGTTAGCTCGCCCACTTCATTTGGGTCTTTGTTCAAATGCCACCTCTTCAGAAAGGTCTTTCTGGACTACTCTGTATGAGAAGACCCTCCCCTGTCATTCTCCATTCCCTTATACTGCTCCATTTTTCTTTACAGGACTTACTATTACCTGAAATTATATTTACTCTTTTACTTATTGGTTAGCTGTCACTCCCATTAATGCATAAACTCCATGAGTACAGGGATCTAGCACATCTTGTTCACAGCTGTATTCCCAGAGCCTGACACAAAGCTTGGCATAAAGTAGGGACTCATTATGTATTTGTTGAATGAATAAAAGAAAATCTCATCTTATTCCCAAATACAATTGAAGTTATCCCCTAAAACACTTTTTAGTCCATCTTCACTGCCGCTTCCCAGTATATACAACAGCCTAGGATCTCCTGTCATTTCTGCTTGGATTAATGCAGCAGCCACCCAACTTCTTCCCACTGCCCCCCTGAGGCCCCCTCCAATTCATTCCACTACAGATGATCTTATCAAAACACAAATCTCATGGAGTCACCAGCCCCTACTTAAAATACTCTCCATGGTGTTTAAGATAAAGACTAAATTCTCATTGTGGCCAGGAAGACCCTATATGGACTGGCCCCAGCCTAGGTGTCCAGCCTCATCTCCAGTCGCCCCTTGATTCTCCTCAGTCACCTGATTTCACTCTGCTCCTTTCTGTCGCAGGGCCTCTGCACCAACTTCCCTCTGCCGTCTGCACCGCTCTTCTTCGCACCCGCTCTCAAATTCTCCTACTCACGCTTCAGATATCAATCAAGTGTCACCTCCTCTGTTATACCAGCCCACAAAACTGTATTGCTCTATTCAGAGCATTTACCTCTGTTTGTAATCAGGTGATTACTAATGGCCATGTTTTTTTCTTAATTAATGATTGTCTACATCTTGGACTCTTCGCTCCATGATAGCAGAGACCTTGAATTTTTGCTCACTAGCAAATCTCTAGGGTCAAGAATAGTGCTTGGCACATGGCTGGCCGCGAATAAATATTTGTTGAATAAGTGAAAGAAGGCACCCTATTAGAAACCAAAGAGCTAGCAGTCAATATCAAATACACAGATATAAAAACTTTCCACAAATACGTAAGTAAAGCTAAGGACAAAAATATTAATGAAAATCTATAATATGATGACGAGCTGCTATTAAAACAGAAGGGGAAGGGAAGCCTAGGACAATGCAGACTTTGAAACAGCACTGACTAGAGACTGGAAAAGCATGGAACCAAGAAAGTCTGTTTCATTAAGGAAGTAGACAAGAACCAGCTCAAACAATCTGCTAGAACCACCTAGTTATGACTTAAGTAATGACAGAACTAGGTGAAAGGTTACATTTACATATCCTATTAACAACTCCTTGACTCATCAGTCTCTCTGGAAACATTCATATCTGCAAAGAAACCATTCAAACTTTCCTTCTCCTTGGCATTTTCCTTTATGAAAATTCTCCAAAAAGTCCTTACTCCCCTGGAAAATGTTTTAAGGACATTTCGCTGTGGTCAATTAGGCATACAGTAATAGCTAAGTGAGGCAAGGGCCATGCAGGAAATGGCATATAATAGAAAGAACCCACTTTGCTCCTGATTAAAGTCACTCATGTGCGACTTGAGGAAATGTACACACTAAAAAGTTCTGGGCACCACAGGAAATCTCAGGTTAAAGGACAAGGCCTAATTTGTAACCCTCATTGTTACTGTTTTAATCACCTAACACTAGAATCCACATAACTCTAAATTCTCTGGGAGAAAGAAAGAGCTTATTAGTTTATGTTTATTTGTATTTCCTTATTTCAGGCTTCTTTTAAAAGAAACTGTGACACTGATGTGCGTGAAAAGCAATCTAGTATAATTTCCTTTGATTTGAACCCATCAGTGACTCATGCAATAAACAGCACGTCCCCTCGGTTTGTTTCTGAGGCAGGCACACCAACAGTTCCAACGCAGAGTCCAGTTTTACTGGAGCCAGCCTTCCCAGATGATTTACCACACGCTGCCTGAGCAAGGACAGCATGAAACTGGTGAAAATTCTGATCTTCAGAAACACAACAGACAAGGATTATTTCCAATTTCATGCTGTTTATATGAAGAGAATGGAGGCACAAGGAAATGCAAGCCTGTAGCATACACTGATAAAAACTGTGGCAGACAAAACAGAAAGGGGAAAATGAAAGCACACTCGCTGAACAACTGACATTACCAGATTTAGGAGGGCGGGGAGGGGAGAATGTAGAGGGATAACCCACCTCTTCCACCCCCCTCAGAAACAAGATTTTTAAATTCGCAATTTAAAAAAAGACATTTAGCAAAGTAGTGTTGAAACACTACATGGTGTAAAACCTCACTAATTGAGGAATTTATGCATAGGACTCAACATTGGTACAAACCCTAATAGCACATGACCTTGGCTGTCTCAGAATTTACTGAGACTTGAGGAGCATCTGTGAAAATATGGGTTTGTTGATGCGATTAGTAGTGTAAACAAGAGGTCTATGTATAACCTACACAAGTTTCCTTTAAACACTATAGAAGCTTCTAGATATGCACAATTATCATTCTACTTCAAAATTAACATCTCTTTATAAATGTTTTCCTCAAAAGAGTTCTAAAAGTAACACCCTCAGCAGGTTTTGGGTTATATATATAAGCACTTAAAAATAATTCAAGTTTTGAAATATTCTAAAACTCAGATTTTTAAAAGTTTGAATTAGTCTTTATATGAGTAAAATCTTATTGCACTACAAATAGGTACTATTTTAAAGCAAATTTCTTCTGGCATACGTAAATGAAATTCTTACTATCTGAAATGTTTTATAGTGCAATTTTTTTTTTTTTTTATTTTTTTTAAAGATTTTATTTTTTCCTTTTTCTCCCCAAAGCCCCCCGGTGCATAGTTGTGAATTTTTTGTTGTGGGTTCTTTTAGTTGTGGCATGTGGGACGCTGCCTCAGCGTGGTCTGATGAGCAGTGCCATGTCCGCGCCCAGGATTCGAACTAACGAAACACTGGGCCGCCTGCAGCGGAGCGCGCGAACTTAACCACTCGGCCACGGGGCCAGCCCCTATAGTGCAATTTTTAGCCATGGAAATAGCAGGTGGTAGTATGATTCTTCCACGGCCTCCGCCTTCACTTTTTAAAATTTCTACCACTGTCCTTTGTTTTGCTCATGTTGTAACGACATGACTAGCAGTCAACACAATGCAGGTAGAAAACTGTCCTTTGTGGCTGCAGCTGCTGTTGGCTGGACCTACAGAATGACAGAAAGACTGTTGTGCTTTCACTTCCCAGAACTGTGGTCCATGCCCTCCTCAAAACCAGCTTCTCCCATCTGATAGGGAAGCAGATCTGCTGCTTTTATTGTTTCTTGAATTTTCCCCCACCTCTGCTGGATCTCTTAAAGTTGCACTTTGAAGTACTACTTGTTTTTCTCTTTGAGTCCAGTTCCCCCTTTTCTCGAGGCTGTCCTCTTAAACTCCCCAAACAAGAGCAATGTGGAAAGCTTGTTCCTGTCCTCCATCCTTTTTGTGAGTTCGGGCAGCACAGCTGGGCTGCAGCAGGCGCTCCCTGGGTGCTGGTGGACTGGCTGTGTTCCAGAACTTCCCCGCGAATGTGCCGCTCTGGTTCTTTCACGCTAAGCATGGCTAGCAGATAAAGCTGAAGACAGTGTTCAGAAGTTCAAGCTCCTTTGGGCACAGATCCTAATCTGACAATCACACGTGATTTGGAGGAATGCCATATATACATGGAACTTCTGCTGCCACATGGCTCCAGTCTGCCCAGTCTCCAAACCGACACTGTAGATAATTTTCTACTTCTTTTTTTCTCAACAGACCTGAACAGTACTGATAAACTGTACTGATTATCCAAACTGAAATATTTCCTTTGTATACAAGAACTCCTATGAACCCAACACAAAAACAAGCATCATTTTTATGCTGTCAAAATCAACAACTTCTACCACCTGTACTCACCCAACAACACACAAAAAAAACTGAAGCTTTAAACCGGCAACGTCCCATACAACTTTCTGCAACAATAGAAATGTTCTATATCTGCTCTGCCCACTACAGTAGCCACTAGTCACATATGGCTATTAAGCGCTAGACATGTGGCTAGTGAGACTAAAGAATTAACATTTTTTATTTTTTAATAAATAATTAATTTAAACAAATTTAAACAAACAATGTGGCTAGTAGCTTTAAAGAAAGTAAAGGATCCAAGATTTTGCCCCACTTGCAGTCGAACAAATAAGCATTATTTGTTTCATGGATACTGGAAGAAGACATGAGATTCCCAGGTCAGAGACATAAACGACATTACTCACAGAAACAGCAGTAGCAGGAGTATCAGCATGGTTGTCCCAGTTCCCTGAAGCCCAACTGTCATAGTACAATGGGAAGAGGGCAGGAGATACCTGTGAACTCAATAATTTGCATTACAGAAGGGGAACTCTGAGCTTAGAGTACCCAAATCTTTTGTACTTGACAGTAAGCCTACCTGCCCTTCACTCCAGAGGGAAAGACTACCTAGGTCTATCTTCCAAATGTCCCTGAAAACATAGTCTGGAATGAAAGCAATCACTGTCTCTGCTAACAAGACGTGCAGAAACCTGAGTGACTAATGGAAAAATATCTCCCAACAGTAGACGTATCATCTCTCTCTGAAATCCACCCATCTCTCTCCATCCAGCTTGAACACCTGCTTCTAGCCATACTTATTTCTTGCTAGGACCATTGCAACAGCTTTCTAAATGGTTTTCCTGCTTCTGCTACAGCTTCTTCCCAGGCATTCTTCATGCAGTGGGCAGAATGCATTTTGTAAGCAAAAATCTAAGTATATAATTCTTTGTTTCAATCTTTCACGTCACCTGCTGCTTTTAGGATTAAGCCAATCCTCCTTAGCAAGTTCCAAAAGGCCCTGAATGATGTGGCCCTGCCCCTCCCTGTAGGCACTTCCCTCACCTCTCCTTGTAAGATGCATTCCTTTAGCCACACTAAACTTCGTGCATTTCCTTAAATGCAGAGGTCATAAAGTGGTGGCCCTGGGTTGAATTCCAACTATAAATGTGTCCGGTTTGGCCCGCACAATAGTTTAAAAAGCATTTGGGCCATTTCACATTTTGGGAGATTTCACATTTATAAAATATGAATTCTAAGCTCCTCTTAAAAAACCGGGGCATCTGGCAACACTTGGCCTGCTTCCCAAGCTCAGAACACTTGGCTGGAGCTGAGTATCTACTGTTCCCTTTAGACAAAGCCTGGCTTCTCCAGGTTGCCACACCTCTCCCTCCTGCTCTCATTTATTTATTCTCTTACATTATCTACCTGACTTCCATTCTAATGCATCATGCGCTGTTCCCCTTGGTCTGGAACACTCTTCAGTCCTCCAGCCTCTTCAGCTGCTATCACTCATTCTTCAGGTCTTAGTGTATTCGTGGGAAGTCTTCTCTGACCACCACCAACCCCAACAAGTATGAGATGATGCACTGAATGACACCCACCCACCCAGGCCCCCACCATCCCATCTGTCTGTCTTCTGTGGTTCTCAGCATTAGTCCCATCATGACATGAATCGCATGAGATTGTAATTTTCTGTTTACAAGTATGCATCCCTCCTCAGACTTTTAGGTCATACGAGAGTGACTATGATTGTCTTGTACACCATTGTGTGCCAGTACTAGGAAAAGGCCCAACACATAGCAGAAGTTCAATAAACAATTCTCGAATAAATAAATGAAATAAAAGTTAGCTGAGGAATGGCTAATGCAAAATATTTGGGGGGGGTGTATATTTATGTTTTTATGTATTTATTTATTTATTTTCTAAATTTGGACCTTTGAAATGTCATCTCCCCATCCCCAAGAAAGTCAAACAACCACTTGAATAGTAGGTATGTACTAAATAAGAGGCAATATGCTAAGCTCTTCACATCCATTAGCTCATTTAATCCTTACGATAGTACTTGAGCTAAGTACTTTCATGATTCCCATTTTAAAGATGAGAAAATTGAGGACTTGGGAGTTTAAGTAACTTGCCCAGGGTTATAGGACTAGTAAATACCTGGGGAGGATTCAAATCCAGGCCCATGAGAAACCAAAGCCAAAATTTTTAATCATACATAATTTACAAATGTGAGATTTTTAATGTGCCCTAGGTGATAAGAGACCTCAGAGGGTAAGGAGAAACCACAGAACTATTTATCAGGCAATCAGAATTATAGTTCTACCACTGCTACCAACTAGCTGTTCAACCTTGGATATTCTCTACATCAGTCAGCATATTGTAGGAGATAGAGATGACCAAAACTTGTTCCAGAAAACTTGAGAGCACACGACACCACCAACTTTATTCAGAACCCTTTTTAAAGCTACTTGTATGTAGTTTTAACAAGTAGCTTTTATTGGCTCAAGGAGTTAAAGGGGTGAGGAAAGTTTCTACACAAGAAACTTTTTGGCTTGATATTCACGACTATTACACCAAATCACACAGTCCGAGGGCAATGACAGGATCTTTACTCTCATTTCACAAACAAAGGTACTGAGCAACAAGGCCAAGAGTGGAGTTAACTTCACATCCCTCAGGCTGCCCCTCAGCTGGCCTGCCTCGCGGCATGAGCTGAATCCAAGCTCTCAAAGCCCGCCGGTATGTAAAACCTAAGAAATTCTCCCAGGATCCAGCAGATGGATGAATTCTTCCCAGGAGCAGGAAAAGCATTGACGATGTCACTGAGTCACACCAAATGCAACCTAGGCTGGTCAATCTTTTCCAGGTGGAATTCTTGCCCCTTCTTTGCGCCATGACAACTCTTAAAAGATGGTTAAAAGAAAACTCCCATTAAGAATCTTGGAACTTTTTAAGTCAAATTTCCAGAGTCACTCCAAGGCCCACTAAGACTTTAAGTGTTGAAATTTCGACTTATTAAAAATATTCCATTCAATCTCTGGGGTTTTTTTCTAGGCATTATAATATAATTTCCTTTCTCAAGGAGTTGGGAAAAAGTTGTATATGGGCATCACAAATTGACTTATTGACCTTAGTTAGAATTGAAATTTCTACAGCTTTTAACATTTGATTACCACATCACACATGTATGGTCGCCTTCCTGAGCTTTCATCCTAATAATACAGAATTCACTTTATTTCCAAGTATGCCTCCCATTTGATGAAGTAGAAGCATTTGAAATGTTATTTCAGAAAACAACGGCTTAGCTAAATCTGCTATTTGTTCCAATCTATTAAACAGATTCACCAAATAACGATCTTATAGGACCTTTGATAATGTATTCTTGACATCATTCTACTTGCCATACATAGTCACTAGAAAATATTTGATGTTCACATAAATAGGGGCCAGCCCGGTGGCGCAGCAGTTAAGTTCGCACATTCCGCTTCTCAGCGGCCAGGGTTTGCAGACCTGGATCCCAGGTGTGGACATGGCACCGCATGGCAAAAGCTATGCTGTGGTAGGCGTCCCACATATAAAGTAGAGGAAGATGGGCACAGATGTTAGCTCAGGGCCAGTCTTCCTCAGCAAAAAGAGGAGGATTGACAGTAGTTAGCTCGGGGCTGATCTTCCTCAAAAAAAAAAAAAAAAAGGTGAAATAAAAATATTAGTTTCTAAGTTAGATTGGAAGTCCCTTTAGGACAAGGAATATATTCTATATTTTTCTATCTTTAGAAGCACATAGCACAATGCATTGCACAATACAGGAACTCAGAAAAGTCTGGACTCAGCTATTCAACATCAAGTCTAAAGCTGAGGGGCCGACCCATGGCCGAGTGGTTAAGTTCCCACGCTCTGCTTCTGCCGCCCAGGGTTTCACCAGTTTGGATCCTGGGCGTGGACATGGCACCACTCATCAGGCCACAGTGAGGCGGCATCCCACATGCCACAACTAGAAGGACCCACAACTAAAATATACAACTATATACTGGGGGGATCTGGAGAGTAAAAAAGCAGAAAAAAAAAAAAAAAGATCGGCAACAGTTGTTAGCTCAGGTGCCAATCTTCAAGGGAAAAAAAAAGTCTAAAGCTGACTTTCTTGGGCCATTTACTTGCTGTCTTCATAAAGTAATTTAAATGGTGCTAACAACGCTTCTTGTGCCTGAGATTTTAAACTGAACATTTAGAAAGGATAGGGTACATGTCATTTGTTTGGGCTAAATGTCTGAACTTACTTTACTAGAATAAAGGTCTACTTCCTGAATTATTAAAATTAGAAGCAAAATTAAATTTGCACTTAAGATGAAAAAGTGATTGTAAAGATTGGCAAACATCTGAAGCAAACGCAGTTCTTATTTCCAAAGACTGGGGCCAATAACGTTCTTCTGCTATTTGAATTCTCACGGCCACAGAAAGATGTAAGGCCCAGCTTTGCACATAGGGTTCGACAAGAAAGAGACAATTTCAACTCTGAACACTAATGACCAAATCCAGACATACGAGTCTTTTATCCCAATAAAGCTATTGGCCAAAACACCTAAAGAGACATAATCACATCTCAGCCGAAGGACGTGAACTCAGACGATCAGAACACAGGACCTGCCATAAGGCAGCTTCGCAAGACCAGAGACCACGGCTCAAAATCAAGCAATACACCCAGGTCATCCCGCTGGATCGTCACAACGACCCTCAGCGGTGGGCAGAGCAGACGCACATTTTGCAGGGGAGAACACAGAGCGTCCCAGAGGCCACAAGGATGGGAAAGTGACTGAAACCAGACATAAATCCCAATTTAACTCCAAGTGGTGGCTACTTTCCATCCTGCCTCTGCGATCACCCTTCGCCGGCGTGTTACACTCTGTCTGGCAAGAGCGGCAGGAAGGAGAGCAGCGCCGGACAGGGCGGGAGAGAAGAGGAGGGAATTTCCACCGCTTCCCGGCACTGGCCGGGCTCAGGCACCCCAGGGCGCTCCTCCGCTCCGGCCCCTCTCTCCGCGCGGCGGCCCCGACTTCCCCCCAAAACTAGTCCTGGGGGCGGGCCGGGGTACGGAGGAGGCTTTCCCAGCGTTACGGAGAGTTCTCCAAGTTGAGGGTAGAAAGGGCGAATGAGCAATGTCCCCATAGGGTGAGGGCGCATGGAGAGGTGCGAAGGTGAGAAGGACAGGAGGGGAGGGTGACATCTCGCGAATTGGCCAAGGTCGGGGGATGGGGAGGTCAGAGGTCTGGGGAGCGCGAGGAAGCCTCAGTCCCCGAGACCCTCCCGGGCCGCGGCGCTGGATTCCCCGCGACCCGAGCAGCCCGGGAGGAAATCAAAAACCGCCTCGCGCGCCGGGAAGCGGAGGGAGGCGCGGCAGCAGGATCCCCGTCGCGGCCCAGCATCCGCCCAACTTCTCGAGCCCCCTCCCCGCTCCCGCCCTCACCCTGGCCCTGCCCGCCCCGCGGCGCCGGCGGCACCAACCTGCGCGGCGGCGGGCACGGTCCGGGACGGAAGCCGGCGGCGGCGGGCGGCGGGCGGCGGGCGGCGGGCGGAGTTAGTTAGGAGGCTCCGCTCCGGGGGCGGGGACAGGCTGAGCACGCGGCGGCCGCCGCGGCGGCGGGGGCTCCCTCCTCCTGCGCGCGGGCCCAGCCCGGCCGCCGCTCGCCCTCGACTCCTGGGGACAGCTCGCAGGCTCCCCCCCCGAACGGCTCCCGGCCGCCCCCGAGCCCACCCCGCTCCCGCCGCCTCCGCTCCGCCCCTGCTCCCTCGGGTGCGGGGCCCGCGGGCGTTGGGAACGAGGTCCCTGCAGAGTCACCTCCTGGCCGCGCGCAGCGTCCTGGGGTTTCCCTGCGGGAATCGCTTGTCGTGGGTGTTTGGACTCACGTGCGGGTACGGGGTGGCCAAGAGCTGGAACTCTCGCCCGTGAGCTCCGGGGAAGGGGGTGAAGGCCGGACCTGAAAGTCGCCCTCTGCTCCGCCCGAGTCCCCAAAAGCAACCCTACGAGGTGGCCACGCCGGCTGCCCGGAGAGAGGCCCAGGAAAATGTCTGACTCTTCCTCCGCCCAGCGCGGGGCTGGGAGGACATTTCCCGGGAGAACCAAAGACCCCTCCCCCCTGCTACCGCCTCGGGTTGGGGACTCTGGCGAAGAGAATATGCAGAACTGGCAGGCGGGGCACCAGGCTGGAACCTGTGGAAAAGGTGTAATCTCCGTTCACATACACACCCCTGCTCTGTCCCTGGATTCGGGCCACCTCGCTCAGGTCTTCGCAGTGCTTCTCTGCCCGCATCCCAGGCCCGGGGGCACCCCCTTTCCTAGCTTTGCTTCCCACCTCTGTCTGCACATCTCTTTTTTCGAAACCTTTTAAAGCCCGCAGCGCGCCCGGGGCGCACATCTGACCACTTCGCCGCTAAACTGCAGGCAGGGAACCCAGGAGCCAACCCCCTCCCCGCCTCACCCCAAAGCAGGAGCAAAAAGGGAGCTGGGGATCTGGGAAGTTCCCGCCGGAGGTTTTAGACCCAAGTGGCTTATACTGTGCATTACTGACCCCACACACAGATTGATACGTGTTAAATTCGAGGGCAGGTGTTCGCCAGTGCCTTTACCTCCCTGCAAGTAACCTCGGGTGTGTCCGCCGCGCCTTTTCCCTCAGAGCCAGCCACTTTTCATCTCCTGAAGTCTCATCCTCCCTTCCCCCAACTTCTCCTCTCCCAGCTCAGCACGGATCCCCGCTGCAGTGCACTGGTCTTTCCAGGCACCTCCTCCTACTGGGGTCTTCAGGTTGGGGGATGGGGACAGGAGCAGGCTGGGAAGAGGGACGCTGAAGAAGATGAGGACGGAGAAGCCAGCGGACTGAGGGCAAGGAAGAAAAGTGCAAACCGAATGAGTACTCAGAAAAGGAGCTGTAATGAAAGAGGCAAAGCCCTCCAGCCATAGGGAAACTTCCAGAAAGAAAATCCATTTCTTCGTAGGGAAACCACGGATGCTTGCCGTGGCTAGATTGGAAAATTGGGACCGCCTCCCAACAGAATTCCCAGTGAGCAGTGGCGAGTCAAGGATAAACGTCAGGACTTGGAGCATGTCTGGCCCGCGCCACCTCCCAACCTAAATTCCAAGGAAGGCTGATGACCCCAAGCTCTTGGCCGGTAATGAGCAATTCATGTTGGGAAGTGATGGTCACTGACAAGATGCAAGAAAACAGAGCTGGGTCAGTTTACATTGTCGATCCCGCTGTGCTTTAGGTATCCCTCCCTCCTGGTCTGCGTTATTAACTAAAGCAAGCACTTGGGACCCTCCCTTAAATAAGAAGTCATTTTTGGAGAGAGGAGAAGGACATGGGGAAGGACAGGAGTCCTAAGGCTTATTTTTAAGTTCAGTTCAGTGCATTTTTATGTCAAGATAATTTTCCTGTTCAGTGGGTGACCACAATTTTACCTTAAAATGTGAGAGAATGGATGGCACAACACTTCCAGTGTTGCCTAATGGCAACCTTCGCACATCCTCGAGGTCCTAGTGGGCACAGCCACAGCTTCAGCTGTGCTGACAGAGAGCCAGTGTGCGTGAGGAAACCAGCACTAAGCCAAGAGCTCAGACGTTCCAGCCTCCGGCCATGCCAGTCCAGCCACTGAGCGCAAGCTCCACATGTACTTATGGAGAGGAGCCAAACGCCCCCACTTCGTGGGTGAGAAGACTCCTTTCTCCTGGCCTCAGGGCTCCAGCTCACCTGAGGATGACTCTGCACTCTAGAAGTGTCGTTACAAAGCCAGTCCTTAGTGTCCCAGTTTTACTTTTGTAAAGATTACCTCCAATTTAATTATAATATCTCCTTTTCTTCCCTTACTTCCTCTAGGGCACAAAAGGCTAAGCCATGGAAAGTTCAAGAGTCTGGAAGAGACCTGCCTGAGTAAAAAGTTTCTCCTTCTCTTCTCATTAAGAGGAAAGTCATCTCTCAAACGGAACCTTATTAAACTTACATCCTTTCTGAATATGGTAATCCCTCTGCATCTATTAGTTATTTTAATTTTATATTCCTGGTACAATCTGATTCCAAAAAGTGTCCAGTCAGCTGATGGGGATAAAGGATCTACTTTTTTCCTGGGAAAAATTCTAGTGGCCAAAAAGAATGGAAGAGTTTATTTAGAGCCAGTAGAATTGGTCTCAGGCAGTGTTAAGACGGAGATGGACATTCCTCAGTAAACCTCGCCTTTTTTTCAATTTGCCTTCACAGCAGCCTTGTCCACCTAATACTGCCAGTTCTCCAAGCCAGTCCACCTCAAACAGAAGTGTTAGGGACTTTGGGTGCTGTTGCCTACTAGTGTTTGTCTTGGAAAAGTGACATTTTGAGTAGAAATGACAGAGTAAAGGAAGATCCATGGAGAATCTTTCCTATACTCCTCATTTGCAGACTTTTCTGGTAGTCATTTCATTGTAAAAATGGGTCCGGTGGCGAGCAGGCTTCTTTAAAAAGAAAGAAAATTGTGCTCTTCCTCATTCCACAGCACTTCAAATAGGGTCTAAGGGCACCCAACCTGGAATGAGAACAGGTTACATTCAAATCGTAGAGTAAGCTTCAAATTGGTTATATCAAACAGTCGAATTTGCTTATGCATATTCATAACGATAAGAGAAAATATTAATTTCAATTTACAAGTCGTCAAAAAGCACCTGTGGGCCACATAATGAATAGCCCCGTGTTAAAGTAATACATGTTTGTTCTTTCACAAATAAATTTTCCTCTGAAATATAGACATCTGTCATGGAGTCAATTATCTTGCACAGCATGTGCTATAAAAGCACATAAAAGAAATAATATAGTACATTGCTTATTTGAAAGTGATCAGGAATATGCAGCTCCATGCTGGCATGTCTTTAATTTCATGGTGTTAAGAAAAAACTATAGGAGTATGAAATAGCAAACCCTTTCCTACTGGAGTACTAATTCAATTACCTATCATGATATATATGGGAGGAAAAATTTTCCCCCTTAACTGGCAGAAACACTATGGGACTATTTGCTTGTCTTCCTCTACTAAACCCTGTAGAGAAAACCATAAACATGAAGTTTCCTTTGAAAACAAAAGGATCATCACACTCTGATCAGCTCCAGGGGTGTGCAGAAGAACAAGGCCAGAAATGGCATTCTAAGGACATAAATTATCATTTAAATGAGACTAGACTTTTATGAAATTTATGCATCAAATAGACCTCAAGATTTGAAAAGTGCAATAAGAGGTAGTTAGGCCCAAACTTCCTTGATGTAATGCAAATGCGAAAATTCTTTTTCTTTTCCCAGGCAGACTCCTATTCTCCCCTGTTTCACTGCGCGATGCACACATAAATAAAATATCAAAATATTTTGCAGAAAGCTCTGCCAGGTTAAGTACACAGAGCCTTCTGGAATACCTCATATTACTTTCTCTTGTGATACTTTAAAATAGACTTGAAAAAAATTCTTAAGAGGAATATTTTAATAGCTTCCCAGAGAGTAGAATGTATTATCATTACAGTACAAAGGGCACCACTCATTTTTAATTCTTGGCTCCACAGGTCTTCCTTGCCCAGACTTTGCTTGACACTTGCAGGGCCTGATTATGATTCATATATCCCCCCCTTCCCCAGGAATTGGTCTCTCTAATTTCACACAATCCCCTTATTCAGAGGAGAAAAGTACATTTCGGTCCTAGTGGCTTGACATAGTGATTCTCAATCCTGACTTCACATTAAAATCATCAGGGGAGCTTTAAAAATCTTTAAAAATCCTGGTGCCTCAACCTGGCCTCAGACCAAATGATCAAGACTCTCTGGGGGTGGAGCCTGAGAATAGGTGTTCATTTAATTCCCTAAGAGGTTTTTATGTGCAGTCAGGGTAGCCACTGGTAGAGTATAAACATCTAGCAAATAAAAATAAACAGATTCTTTTTTAATGAATGACTTAATCTGAACGAATCTACCTGTTAGGTGCAGTTTTTTACTATTTTTAATCTAGAAAATTAGTTTGATTTTCCATGTGATGTTCTCTCTACCTAGCTTTCTGGCTAAGACAGCAAGGCTGGCTCACAAGGAAATTCCATGACCTCCCCTCATTTTGGTGGATTTGTTACTGAAATCAAAGCCATAGATCACTGCAGGAAAACAGACTTGGGGGAAATCGAACCTTCTAACTCTTACATTCCCACAAGTCACCCCCTTGAGCTGTTAAACCATTAACCAATTTAGCAGTTAAAAAACAGATACATGCTTTTATTAATTCTTTCTATAAAGCCCAAGGTTTAGAAACAAAATAATTACTAGGAGAACCCCAGTTGTCCCATCATCAATTTTATGTAGATTCAGCACCAATGAAGAAGCAAATGTTTGATTCTGAAAAAAGTGTTAAAGTGCTGCTGGCAATTTCACATAAGTAGTTAATACTTTGAATATGCTTGTGGAATGAAAATAATCTAACCCCAAAGAGAATACATGATGGGTTTTATATGTGTCGCTTAATGACAGGGATATGTTCTGAGAAATGCATTGTTGGGCGGTTTCCTCCTTGTGCAAACATTATAGAGTGCCCTTACACAAACCTATATGGTATAGCCTACTACGCATCTGGGCTATATGGTACCAGCCTTATGGGACCACTGTTGTATGTGTGGTCTGTTGTTGACTGAAACGTCGTCATGCAGCACATGACTATATTGGAGAAGTTAAATAAGCTAATAGTGTTTGAATGGACAATAGAGATTATAAGGTCAAGTAAAGTCTAAGGAATACTGCTTTTCTTCACTGCCTTATTTGGAGAGGTTACTAGCAGTGTAAAAAGTTGGTATAGTAGAGATGAAGGCTAGAATACCACTGAATCACTAGAAATTTCTGGAAATTAGTGTCTCCAAGGCTACTCCACAAGTTTTGATTTTTTTCCAATAAAAAATTCAGTTAATTTCTCACCAGATGGACTAATTTAATTTCCTAATAAAAAGTGGGAATGCCATGTATTTTTCAAGCTACAAGTATACAAAAAGTTGTTAGTACATGTAAATGAAATTAGAAGGACTGATAGATTCTTTGAAAATATTTGAGTGTATGATCTCAATTTTGTTGAATTAAAAAAAAAGAATCATTATACTTTTCTGGATTTTCCAAAATAAGCATGTAATACATTTAGTGTTGGAATAATGATCAGTGTTATTTTCAAAAGGCATAATCTGCATCCTTTCTCATAGCATTCTGTTTCTTTTCAGAGCCTTGAAAACTGAAAATGAAGTATATTTGCTACCCAAATAGTTTTCTTTCTCATCATATTTGTATTTTCTTTTCATTTTGCAGCTGGAGATTTGCATCTCTATTTTAGGTTGTTAGTGGCATGGCATTAGAGATTTGGTTTCAACAAGAAAAGTCCCCAATTGTATAAAGAATGACATAGATTTTCCGATCATATTTAGCAGTAAAAAAAAAACCACATAAAGGTGTTGAAAATTTTTGTTCTTATAGTGAATAGAAGAAAAGCTTTTCAAAGTAGCATACAGGAAGTCAGAATACCCAATTCTCATTATTGTGCACCTATTGCTAATGACTTGTGTGACATGCACATCACTTCTCCTCTCTGGGTCTCAGTGTTTCCAATACACAGTGAGGGGTTGGCCTGGAGAACTGCAAGTTTCCTTAAAAATAACATGAGATTATCCTATGAAAAAAGTAATGCAAAAATTAATGCAAGGAACTGCTTTGAGCTTAGACCCATATGTTTCTGAAATATTGGTGGCTACAAGAAACAACTCTTTTAAAACACCAGCATTTTCTTGATGCTCGGGCAACCAGGCACTATGCTGTTGCTCTTGGTGGAGGGTGTGGTGCTGGGAGGAGGCACCGGTGGGCATTTTTCCCCTCCTGAGATGAAGGCCTGAACCTCCTTAGGAAAGGACACCTGAGACACTGAATGCCTGAATACCTGAAGCAGGTATGGAGGGACTGGTCAAAGTGTACTCTAGTCAGTGGCAGCCACATTGGTGCCAGCAGAACAATCAGAGAGAGATGGTCAGTAGGAGGATTGTGATGTTGTGGGTACTGGTAATGGACTCTGTGCACAGCAATAACGAATATCCAAGTTTAAGTCTCCCTGTCTGCATTGTATCCATTTTTCTCATCCCCATATCCTATCTTTGCTGAGTTTTGGAGAATGAAGGGAAGGGTGTGGGTCAATTCTTAGGGCAAAGCAGTGAGAGGCACCTGCAGCAGCAGGGAAGTGATGGTGGTGTGATCTGCAGAGCAGCCAGGGGGAGCAGCGCAGAAGGAGAGGGAAGGAGGAATCCCAGGACTGATTTGTGGAATATGTAATGATCCTTACATTGTCTGGGAAGGGGGATGTGGTAAAAGGCAGCCCTTCCTATCAATCTAACTAGATGGAGGATTGTATTACAGTCATGCACCACGTTTTGGTCAACAACCAAACCACATACACGACAAGCAGTCACATTAGATTAGTACCATATAGCCTAGGTGTGTAGTAGGCTATACCATCTAGGTCTGTGTCAGTACTGTAAAGGAGGAATAAATTTTCCTCTGCCCTTCTGGGTTCATCTGGGCTAGTCTAAGAATTAACTTGACATGAGACAGATTAACAGGAGAAAAACAAAAGTTTAATAACATGTATACATGGGAGAAACCCAGGAAAACTAAGTAGCTTGCCAAAGTGGCCAAAGCCCTCACCTTAAATACCATCCTCAGCCAAAGACAGAAGAAGATGCTGGGAGTAGGGAGAGTCAGGGACTTCAAAGGGAAGAAAGGCAATTCACAAGTAGCTGAAAAGTAGCAAATATTTGGAAAACAAGTGTTTGGCCACAGAGAAACAGAAGAACACAGACGGGAGCCCAATAAACAAGCTTTTCTAGCTTCCTCCCAGTCTGTCACCTAGCTCATGTTGTGCTAAGGTGAGACCTCCCTTCCTGAGACATGTATTTTTATCGGAATTCTTTTACACAGTTAAGGGAGAGGTAACAAGAAAAACTTTCTGAGTCTTTGTTTCTTCAAAATAATCAACCTTATGTTAAAAAGACACATTTTGAGGTGGCAAATTTTGTTCCTCTGTAGTCTGCTCTATGATGTTCGCACAATGGTGAAGTCACCTAATGAAACGTTTCTCAGAACGCAACCATCATGAAGCAATGCATGACTGTACTGTTTGAATATTAAAGAGAAGGCATCTGAGGGTGAGATTATCGAGGGCATTTGGGTTACAAGAGATCTCCTATTTGTTGAATGTTTACTATATGTCAGGCACTGTGCTATGCCCCTCACTTATTGCGTGCTGCTGTCTTCTTAGAAAAAAAAAATTAGAGAAATATACTGAATTAAATGATAGTTCTCATCCTTTCTTACCATGGCTGCTCCCTTAATCATCGCTTCATGGCTATACATTAATAAGTATGTGGCTTTTGTTTTTCATTTCACAAGTTCTAAATAATCCATTTTGGTAGGCAGAATAATGGCTTCCAAAGACGTCCACACCCTAATTCTCAGAACCTGTGAATATGTTACCTTACTTGGCAAAAGGGACTTTGCAGATGTGATTAAGGTTGAGGACTTTGAGATGGGGAGATTTTCTTGCATTATCTGAGAGGGCCCTGTCTAATCATGTGAGTCCTTCAAAGTGGATGAGGATGGCAGGAAAGTTGGTCAGAAAGATTCAATGATGGAAGAAGAAGCAGAAGAGATGAGACATAAGAAAGACTAAACTGCCATTTCTGAGTTTGAAAACAAAACAAAGGAGACCACAAGCCAAGGAATGAAAGTGGGTCTAGAAGCTGAAAATGACCCCTGGTCAACAGCCAGCAAGGAAACAGGGTCCTCAGTCCTACGACCCCATGAAACTAAAGTCTACCAGCAACCTAAATGAGCAGGAATATAGAAACCCCCCCACAGCCTCCAGAAAAAAATGCAGTCCTGCCAACACTTTGATTTTGGCCTGGTGAAACCCACTTTGGACTCTCATCTATAGAATTATAAAATAAAAAACTTGTGTATTCTAAGATGCTAAGTTAATGGTAACTTGTTACAACAGCAGTAGAAAAGCAATACATCCAATAAATCTTGAATAAATGCTAAGACCCATGCCTTGTCACCTTTGGTTCTCAGTATCTTGTGTGGGATTGACATTTAGCTTGAATAAATATTGGATGAAGAAAGAAAGATAAAAAGGAGGGAGAGAGAGAGTATTTTAGGTACCTGGACTCCAACTTCAATGTACATGTGTGGGGTCTTCCCCACACCAAAAGGCAATTCTAGGACACAGCAAGGTGTCTGAGAATTTAACTCAGTTGAACTCAATTCTGACGCCATCTACCTGGAGATAGCATCAGATTCTACAGGTAAAGGGGTTAGTCTCGCAAGATTGCCTTCCGCTTCAGAGGCCAATCACAACCCCAGGTTGTTACTGGGCTTCCGACCCACTGATTACAAATTGGAGGTTCCACCGACCCTCTCCAACTCAGGATGCCAATTGTAAGTCCAGGTTGTTACCTATATGTCTGATCAACTGGCTATAAATCAGAAGTTCCCACAATCCCCTCCTTAGGTTTGATTAATTTGCTAGAATGCTTCATAGAACTAAGGAAACCAATTTATTACAAAGGATGTTAAATGATACAAATCAACAGCCAGATGAAGCCATACATAGGGTGGCCAAGGCCACAAACAAAGGAGCTTCTGTCCTTGTGGAGCTTGGGGACAGGCACAGTGGTGTGTGGAAGCATTCCGGCTTCCCAGTCTGGAAGCTCTTCAAACACCTTCCTTTTGGGTTTTTATGGAGGCTTCATTACATACTATTAATTGATTAACTTATTGGCCATTGATAATTGGCATTGATTCAACCACAAGCCCCCGTCCCTTCCCCAGAAATCAAGGGGTAGGACTGAAAGTTCCAACCCTCTAATCACAGTTGGTTCCCCTGGCAGCCAGCTCTCATCCTTAGGTGCTTTCCAAAAGTCACCTCATTAACATAAACCTAGTTGTGGTGGAAAGGGCCTTGTTATGAATAACAAGACACCCATTCCAACTTTACTACAGCTCTGAGGTATTTTCAGGAACTGAGAACAAGAGAGCAAACATTATAACAAAAGATGCTGCCATTGCTCTTACTGCTCAGGAGATTCCATGGGTTTTGGGAGCTGTGAGCCAGGAACTGTGAATGAAAACTAAATATACATGAGAAATATATTTTGGTCATCTGAATGACCAAATATAAATATTTCTCATTATAAATCATGATACCATAGGGAGACATATCATGAGTTTTCATTTTCCGTAAATATTTTGGGGAAAGTGAAAGAGAAATTCTATAACTCATAAGAGAATCAGCGATAAGTATGAAATTGGTGAGACAGAAGAGGAGTGGAATGAAAGGTCAACATGTTGCAGTTCACATTTGGAGAGCCTTATTGCATTGTAGGGAAGGAAAATTTTCCTATCCTTCTATGTTCTTTTGGCTGGTCTATTAATTAAATTGACATAAGACAGATTAACAGGAGCAAAATTAATTTAATTACATACGTACAGGAGCCCTACAAAGACAATAGAGCCTCCCTGACAGTCAGGCCATTGAGGCTGGTATGCCATTCGAGCTAAGAAGAAGGGGGTTGGGGTCTGGGACCACAAAGGGAAGGAAGACAATTCACAGGATGAAGGGAAGAATAAGTGTTTGGTAAACAAATGTTTGTCATGCCATGCAGAAATAAGCAGGCCTTGCTAAGGTCCCCCGAGTCTACCACGCCTAGCTCATATTTTTTGTAGTTATCTTTTGTGATTGTTCTCTTTCTGGAACATGCCCTTTATCTAAATTCTTTTAGGCAGGTAAGGGGGAGATAAAAGAACTCTTCCTCAGTCTTTTGGGCTTTAATTGACTTCAGCTTAAAGTAATCCACATGCCAAAGCAGCACATTTTGGGGAGGCTAGTGCTGAACCCCTTCATCATCGTACTTCTGAGTAGATGAAAGTTTGTGGCTGAGCATGCCTCTACAGTTTGCACCCTCTTTTGCGTCTACCAAGTCACCTTTGTCAAAAAACCTAGGCAGAAGACTTTCAGAATTGTTGTTCTTTCATTCCAAATCCACGTAACAGTTTTAGTGCGTTGTTGATTTGCAGAGTTTATCCTCTGGGGTTGCTAGTACAAAATTTACTCTTCTTGTAATCTTACCCAAATGAGTCATGAATCTCACCACACATGTATTTCCTTATATGCCCACTATGATCACCCTAGATCAAGTCCTTATTATTTGTTTTCAACTTGTGAAATATATCACAACTACCGAAGATTTATAAAATGTACCTATAACATTAAATAATAGCAAAATAAGCTCAGATATACATGCCAAGTTTAAGAAATAGAATATTGCCAGAGCCTCAGAAAGGTCCTGTGCGTCCCTCCTCAGTCATGCATTCCCCCTTTCCCCAAAAGTAAATAACATCCTGAACTTTATTATCATCCCCTTACCATTCCTCACAGGTTTTCCACATTTGTATGTATTCCTAAACAAAAATATAGTTGTTTTATATGTTTTTGAAATTTATAAAAATGAAATATGCTGTCAAAACAATTCACAAGAGACTTCATATATGTATACACACATGGATAAATATTTAATGTGTATATATATAATTAACAAGGTAATATATAAAATTCTCTTGTGAATTGTTTTTTTCCGGTCAACATTATATTTCGCAGGTTCTTACATGTTGATGGAGCTGTAGTTCACTCATTTTCGTTGCTCCGTATGAATATACTACAGTGTATTTCTTCTACTGTTAATGAATATTTGAGAGGATTTTACTGATACAAATAATACTGCAGGAAACATTCATATCCATATCTTCTCATCCATATGTGAAGAGTTTCTTTAGGGATTATGCCAAGGAGCAGAATTGCTGGGCAGTGGAATATGTGCCTGTGCAGCTCTACCAGGTAATGCCAAATTGTTTTCCAAAGTGGTTGCACTAATTTCATCCTCATTACTTTTCTAATTAAAAAGACTCTTAACTGATGTTTCTGCCTTCAGTTTTTTCTAAATCAGTCTATCCTATCCACTACGGTTAGCCTGGTCTTCCTAAAGTGCTACTTTCAACATGTATTTTCCTCACCTCCTAAACACTAATTTTACTCAAGAACTTACTATAGCAAGTTCTATATGCTTGCTGTATAGATGTTGTCTGCATCAACAAATCCAAACTCTTTAGACACCTTCTCAAGGGCCTTCATATTCGCCACTTCTCAACGAAAACTCTTTGTGCTAAATAGGCTGATCTTTGTAGTTTTTTCCCACTTAATACATGTTCTTTTTTCACCTTTGAGCTTTTGCTCCTAAAACCTCCCTGCCCAGAATCCATCCCTTTCCTCTCTTCTTCCTAAATACTACCCATTCTTCAAAGCCTGTTGATATCTTTCTTTTCTATAATGCTTTTCATGGCTAATTCCATCTGCATTCCTTGAAGTCTCCTGGCACTGAGTATGTTATTCAGTCATTCATTAAAGTACAATTTGGGGGTTCGTATTATAGTCACGCATCACTTAACGATGGGCATACATTCTGAGAAATGTGTCATTAGGCGGTTTCGTGTTGTGCAAACATCATAGAATATACTCACATAAACTAGATGGTATAGCCTACCATGCACCTAGGCTATATGGTACTAATCTTATGAGACCGCCATCATAGATGCAGTCCATCGTCGACTAAAACATCGTTGTGCTGGGCATGACTATATATGAATTCATGATATATGTAAGGGGAAAAGGCCAGGGCCCTAAGAAAGATAAGGAGCTCGCTTTCAGAACAATATGCCCATCAATTATGCATCATTCTTCAATCAAAAGCTGGATGCCAGTTTGTCATTGGTGCTTGAAGATGGAATCAAGGGTTATCTGGTAAGTTGGACCTGATCGTCACCTCTGTCCCCTTCAATGTATGATTCTGTTGGTCTATGACTTGCCGTGAGAGATCTTTCATGGGGAGACCTCTCCACTCTGACGCCAGCCTTCTTTCCCTCCTTTATCTCTCACCAGGCACTAACAGGACCCTTTACTCTGGTCCAGTTGATCTTCTTCCTATCTTCCAAACTCACTCTCCTAGCCTATTTCCAAGCCACTGCTTGCGCACCTCCCTCTATGCAGAGGACCTCAACACTCTACCTGCTGAGCTAAGTGCTCTCCATCCTTCTAGAACTATCTAGGAAGCCTTTCCAGGCCATCTTAGCTGACTATGATCCTCTTCTCTCAAAGAATTTTTCATGCTCAACATGTATTGCCTTATACAGTTAGCTATTTTTTTATGTATAAACATCAAAATCAAGAACCATAACAAACTCAGCTGAGCAGTGTCTTTAACAGCGATATTATTCAAAAACTAGCTCTTGATTGACATATGATGGATACTGCTGAAATAACTCCGATTCTGGTTTCTATTTTGGTTTTATAGATAGCAGATACACTTTGCATTCAAAGAAGATTATATTTCTTATGCTGGATTTACTCACACCAGCAAGATTTATGCTTGAATTCTTAACTGGAATATTGTTTTGTGATGTTTTTTCCTTTGCCAGTCCACTAGTATTAAATACAGAATGAAAATCAAGTTTTGGGACACAGACAATGCATGGATGTTGCCAGACTTGTGTGTGTACCCACAATAGGAATACTTGACATCTGTGATATTTCAATATGATATAGGTCCATTATTTCTCAACTCATCTTTAAGCTTTTTGAACTTTTTCTATTGTTGTTTTCTTTGTGTAAGACTTGAGAAAGATCTGCTTCTAATGCAAGGTGGTTTGACCCAGGAGTACTGAAAAATCATATCTTAGTTTTCAAATCTTAGTATTTTTTGATGCATAAATTTTCTTTTAAGCTTAGCCTCATTTAAATGCTAATGTCTGTTTTCGTGCGGCCAGTTTCTTGTTCTCGTCATATATCCTCAAAGCTGATCTGAGTGTGGAGATTCCATTCACTTCAAAGGAAACTTCACGCTTGGATCCTCTCCACAGGGGTGCTCAGACTAAGACAAGAAATGATCGCTATAGCTTCTTTCCCCTTGCATCTGTGAGGAAAATAAAATAAAAAGAAAGATTTCCCAATGTACTTAACGTTCTAAGTAATTGAATCAGTGCTGTATGCTGGAGCATTCATACTCTAATGCTTGTTCACAATCTTAAAGAGCCTTTTTAAAACTGGGACATTAAAGGTAAGTCAACATGGTAAAATATTCTAGTGTACCTATTACTTTCAAACAAACAGTATACTATGTTATTACTCTCATGTGCATATATTGGGAATGGTCTCATGCTGTGGGAGATAATTGACTACACGACAAATAGACATACTTTCCATGCAAAAAATATTTTAAAGAGAGGACAAAATATATTACCTTAATGTGGTCATATATAGTAGCTACCTATTAAATGTCCAATAGGTATTTTTCAGTGATTAGTAAATTGCAATTAATCTTTTCTTCATTTGCTATCTTGGATCTTAAAATTCCTTTTTTCTGCTTTTGTTGGGAGTCTTAGAACATGGATGATCTAGAGCTCATCAGTTTGGCAACGGGAAATGACTATTGAAATTGCCAGTACTCTTTATCCTCAAAAATGAGGCATTTTCCTTTAGTTTAATATTCATAATTAAAAACTTTTTTCTTTTCCAATATTGATATGACTTAAGAAGACTGTTTAGGTGTAACCAAACTCAGCCTGAATTGGAAAAGTAGTAATAAATATTGCTATCCTTTGATTTTTCCTTATAATTTGTAAGCCACTTTCACATCATTACTGTATTTGAAACTCACAAAAATTCTCTGAAATGAAATTAATTTATCTTCTCCTTTTTACACATGGGGGAACTCAGGATTAGATAAATCAAAATCTCACTGAGGGACTTAACGGGTCTAGAAAGGAGTGGAGTTTGGATTCTAACCCTTATTTTGTTCCTTCTAACCCCGAACTCTTGACCGTACGTTGCTTCCTGTGAATGGTAGATTGCTGCCTGTGACTAGACATTGTGTACTGTACTATACATTGCAGCCTCCTTTGATAGGGCTATTCAAAGGAGAACATTTGAATCTTGTTTTTATTCTAATAACTACTTTGTGTAAACAACTGGCTCTTCCTGTGTTTTAGGTGAAGAAGTGGCATGTTTTATAATAAAAATATAAGCACAGTTTATTAAAGAATACAACCTAATGCACAGAGTGTTGTCTACTGGCACTTAATCTATATCAAAAATAATCATAATAACTATGTTAGATGTTTGGGTAATAATGCCAAAGGGATACTGTTACGGGCATTTTTTCTCTCCCTCCCCTGGGATAATCTGGTTTAACAGATTCTTATAAAGTAATAATAAAGCCTATATATTTATAATGAATTTATCACCTAATTCATCTTAATAATAAAAGGGCTACTACCATCTCCCTTTGGACTTGCATGGAATTTTGAGATAAGAAAGAACACATGGTTTCTAAGATGCTTTATTAATATCTCTGTTTTGTATTCATATTATGGGTCCTCATTTATTTGCATCTAACTTTATACACTAGACCTCAGACTAGAACAATTTCTTATTTCTTTTCTCAGGGGTTAGGCAGTATTCAAAAAGATGAATTAACTAATTCATGCATGAATTCTTTGCCTTTGTACATTTCTAGTGTCTAAAAGAATTTCAACCAAGTGTCCACAGGGCTAATTCATTCATCCATTCATTCTTTATCCAGCAAATATGTGTTGAACACCTACTATGTGCTAGTTACTTTGTTCTAGTAGCCAGGAAACACTAGCTGAACTATCGAAGCAAACAATTTGTTCTAACAGAGCAGTGGCTGGCAAAAATGTGGTCCCTAGAACTCTGGGGGTCTCTTACACTTTCTGGGCCGGTCCATGAAGTCAAACTACTTTAATAAAAACACTAAGACATTATTTGTCCTTTTCACTGTGTTGTTGTTGCAATGATCGTGCTAAAGAAATGATGGGTAAAACTGCTGGTTCCTCAATATGAATCTAGTCAGTGGCCCCAAATTGTATTAATAATCATTCTCTTTTTCATAGCCACGCACTCACATTAAAAACAAATTAATTCCATTTTCACTTAAGAATGTCAACGATGTACCAGTAACAAATAACTTTATTACATTTAATACTTGAATGCCCATTTTTTTCATGTTCAGTACGACCAAATGCAAAGCACTCATGAAGTACTTCTGCATACTCAGGGACTATTGTCACAAGGAAAAACACTTGTGCAGTTGTTGGAGTTGTGAGCTGAAATAGCTGCTTTTTCCATGCGATACTATTTTTACTTGAAAAAAATTGGCAGAGAAAATGTAGTTATGTAGACTTACATGTTTGGCAGATATTTTCTAGAAAATGAACTCTGTGGGCCTGTGATTTCAAGGAAAATAAATAACAGTATTTGTTGCCAATGATAAATACCAAAATCTGAAACAAAAATTAGAATTTTGGAAAACTTGTATTTGCCAATGCTTAAAGACTTTTTTAAAGTTCAGTGATACTA
The DNA here is from genome assembly GCF_041296235.1 of Equus asinus. Taxonomy (NCBI): domain Eukaryota; kingdom Metazoa; phylum Chordata; class Mammalia; order Perissodactyla; family Equidae; genus Equus; species Equus asinus. Next base: position 70,566,203 of record NC_091798.1, read on the forward strand.
ACAAATGTAATTTTTTTAATATCGTATGATGAAATGTGTCAACATTTGGAAGATTTGCATAACCCAGTGAACAATAGTTTTCAAATGACTCTATGATGTTACTGAACCGTTCTTGGGTAAAAGATTCTTTTAAAATGCAAGATGGACTAGTTGATTTTAATGTGAAAAGTTGTGGAGTGTTTTACGTGTTGATTAGATCCTGTTGATTGATTGTGATGTTGAATTCTTCTATATTCATGCTGATTTTCTGTCTAGTTGTTCTAGTCATTGCTGAAAGAGGGATGTTGAAGTCTCCAACTATTGTTGGGGATTTGTCTATTTCTCCTGCAACATTTCTTTTTTGTTTTCTGACTATTCACCTGCAAACCTTTCCTCAAAAAAAAAAAAAAAGCAAAAAGGATGATTAATACAGAATTTAGGATGATAGGCTGTATTGTTAGAGGAAATTATTATTTTTTTAAAGATTGGTCCCTGAGCTAACATCTCTTGCCAATCTTGTTTGTCTTCTTCTTCTTCTCCTCAAAGCCCCCCCGTACATAGTTGTATATTCTAGTTGTAGGTCGTTCTGGTTGTGCTATGTGGGATGTCGTCTCAGCATGGTCTGATGAGCTGTGCTAGGTCTGCGTCCAGGATCCAAACCAGCGACACCTTTGGCCACCAAAGCGGAGAGTGGGAACTTGGCCATGGGGCCAACTCCCCTCGTTAGAGGAAATTATTGTCAAGATTCTAAGTTCTATTTTGAGTGGTGGATTTGCTTTGTTTATAACAACGTCAAAATTAACTAGCTAACTAAAAGAGGATCATGAATGAAACAATGATGAGAATATGTACTGAACTAAAGATTACAATTTATCCAGTTTTGTGCACCTGAGTTCCAGTGAGAAAGAAAGAACAAAAGCCGGAGAGAGGGGCCGGCCAGTGGCGTAGCAGTTAAGTTCATGCACTCTGCTTTGGCGGCCCGGGGTTCACTGGTTTGGATCCTGGGTCTAGACCTACGCAGCACTCATCAAGCCATGCTGTGGCAGGTGTCCCACATGTAAAACAGAGGAAGATGGGCACAGATGTTAGCTCAGGGCCAATCTTCCTCAGCAAAAAGAGGAGGATTAGCAGTGGATATTAGCTCAGGGCTAATCGTCCTCAAAAAAAAAGGAGAGAGAAATGTGTTGCACATAGCACATGATAGTACATGCATGCTGAAGAACCTTGCTATTCGAGCAGTGAATATTATATTCATGTTAGAATGGGCAATTTTGTTTCAGCAAAAATCATCTGTCACATTAAGTCAATGTCAAGAATTTAAATTTTATTTTTTGTTTATATTTACTTTATAACTTTCAATTTCAATTTAATAGTTGTCCAAGTGCTTATGCAATGGAATTTCCATTTAGTTTTTAGTTTATGTTATATTGGAGATAATTTAAGTAAGCATTGGAGAGTCCGTGAAATTATTTTCACTTCAAGAGGATTCTGTTCTTCACCTGTAGGAGGCACTGCGCTGTCTCCCAAGCGCTCCTTTCCCAGGTTCCTTTATTCCAGAGATTCTCAAAGTGAAATTCAGAGACGGCTGAGCGATGCCGAGATGCTTTCAGGTTTATGCCACACAACCTATGAAAGATCCCACAATTAGTGAAGTTAGACTATAATAAAACAGTTATTTGTCTTTATCACTCTCACTCACAAATGTACAGCAGAGTTTTCCAGAATCTATATGGCATGTGATAGATTAACTGTAGAAGCAGATAGAGAAGCCAGAATTTACATTTAATTCTGCCTATTGTCAGACAGCAAAGAGATTTGTGAAAATGTAAATAATTACATTCTTCTCCCCAAATTTCTTTCATTGTAGAAAAAAATAGGGTATTTTTTCATAAATACCTTATTAGTGTTACCATGTAATGGGTTTATGATGGTTAGTTTTTAAATGAACTAATAAATAAATATTTACAATTTTCTCAGTTTTGCTTTCTAATGCGATAAATATCAACAGATATTATTCACCTAAACAAAAGTTCTTTGGGGTTCTCAATAATTTTTAAGAGTATGAAGCGATGCGGAGACCAAGACCTTTGAGAACAGCTGCTTTAAACCATCTCCTCTTATTTTTATAGTCTAACTAGGACTACACTGAAATTCGGAAGACATGAAATACTGTCATGTCTCACACTGTATTGAGCAGCTGGGAATTTATACGTAACTGAGAGGAAACGGGAAGCACAGAAGATTGTCAAGGTGACAGGCTCATGAGAGCACTCGGAGGCAGACTCTCAGCTGAGAGAAAGTAGGTGAGCAGGTGTATATTATTGGATAGGTAGCTGGTTAAAACCTGTGGAATTTCTGGAAGAATAAGCTCAGAATTTTCACATGAATGGCATAAAAGAACACCAAATAGAGCAGGAGAGGAGGAAACAAGAGAATGTGGCCATGGGTGTCTGTCCTTCGTTTGCAAGTTGCTGTGCTTTACATGACCTGTGACGACCTGAGGAGTGATGTCTGGTGGAGGGGCTCTGGTCGATTTGGCTGGAGGCCCAGGACGTTGAAAGCGGGATGGCATTTTTGTTTAAAATATGTGCAAGTGTGCATACAAAGTGGAGGATGCTCAGATCTCTGTCAGATACATACAAATCACTCTCCATAAGCTCCTGGAAAAAACTGCATCTACTAGATAATCTCTATTTCAATATTTGATAAAAAATGCAATGTCTGGTTCTTTCTCTTTTTATTGGCATTCATGTCACTGCAATGACATGAGCCATATTTTAGGCATTAATAAAAGTTTCTCATCCTTTGCTTAAATCCCTTGGGGATAGAAACCTGAATAATAAACTCAACAAAAAACACATTTTTAAAGGAAATTGTACCATCTGTGGAGGATTGGACGATGAAACCTGTGAAATACATATATAAATATATATATTTTAAAATCTAATATTAGCTTAAAGCTTTTTATTTCATGAAACTAGTTAGCAGCATCATTATTCCACGCCCTGCTTTTTGGCCCCTCAGCTTCATTGTTTCCTCAGAAAAAATAGACACAGTTCATTTTATAAAGACCTGGAATATTTTTACACCCATACATCGTTCTTCATGTAATCGACAAACTGCTTGTAACTCAGAAATGTTTAAAAAGAAATTCTGCTGCCTTAGGTACTTTGTCAGTAAACTCCGGTCACCTTATCGTGTTTTATGTATCTGCCTCACACAGATATTTGCTTTAGGCATATAAAGAGCACCCACCTAACAGAATGTATGGCAGGCTATCTGAGGCCACAGCATATGCAAAGCTTGCCACTTTTCTCTGTCCTCAACTCAGGCTGTCATTCTCTTTTGTTTGGTATCTTGGAAAGAATATGCCAATGTCTCTACTTTTTTCTTGCTCTTCTGAGGTATGAAATTACAGAAATTATCTTATTTCAACAGAAGACACTGCTGGCAACAAGAAAGCATGAAAACATTCAAAGATGTCTTTTAAGGATGGAAGTTATCCCATAAGTTCCTGCAGGTTTAAGAACAGTTCGTGATGTTTTCTCTGGCAATTTCTCACCCTTGCCCTCCATCCTCCCCTCAACCTACCCCCTAGTAGCTCATCCTACATTTCATTGCTTCTAGTAGAAGAAGAATCCTGCCGAGATCCAGATTCTCCGTCCATCAGGGCACAGTTCTCATAAATTGATGTGCTGACCCACTAATGTTAAGGAGAGGAACAAATTGATTCTTTTTTTTTTGATGGGGAGAGGAAGATTACCCCTGAGCTAACATCTACTGCAATTTTCCTCTATTTTGTATGTGGGACACTGCCACAGCATGGCTTGATGAGTGGTGTGTAGGTCTGACCCTGGGATCCGAACCTGCGAACTCTGAGCCACGGAAGTGGAGCACACAAACTTAACCACTAGGCCACCAGGCCAGCCCCCAGATTGATTTTAAAAGTTAATAATCTACAAACCATACCAATTCCAAACTAGTGTTTAGGATTTCTATATTCTATTGCATTTTTGTGTCTGCACAAGTAAAGCATAGCAGAAAAAGTTGAGCAGTGTTGGAATGAGCTAAAGAAGAGGATGCAATACTTCTCATCTCTAATATCTACCGTTAACAATTGGAACAAAAATTTTTTCTGTGCAGCAGCTAATATGGTAGTATTCACAATTCCCCTTTCCTTTAAAATGCACTCAAAGGAAAACAAAAACAATTATATGGAAACAATTTGGGAAATGAGGAGATATTTAAAAAACATTTGATATTGAATTATAATTGCCCATCCAATAAAATGCTTTACTTTCTGCCTCTTGTTTATATATATTTTTATATTCTAGTCTCATAAGCTCGATTTAGGTGGATGGACTTGACAGTTATTGTCTTGATATTATACTCTTCCCCAATTATTTGAGAAAAGAAAGATGCTTTCACTTAGACAAAAAGTTCAATTGGTCCTGAAATCTTTTTGTTAAAAGATCATCAAAAGCTTCATCAGCAACTTGTTCCTGCCTGGGTCCAGTTTTTTTCACATATTGTCCATCAAAACTATGGATCATCTTTTATTTTTGTTAAGAAAATTCAAGTTTATCTTGTTTTAGTCAACATGGTGAGGCATTCATCAAGAATGCCCACAAGAGGTGATTCATTTCAAAAACATAGCTCTAAATTAACTTTGGGGCTTGAAAACTAAAGTACTATGGAGATCACTACTGTTTACTGGCAAAGTTAAATAAAATGGTGACATGTTATGGTAACACACTCTGCTCAATCAGAGGCTTGTTAATGTAACTTAGTTGTGTATGAATGTGTGTGTGTGTGTGTGTGTGTGTGTGTGAATAATGAAAATGTAAGTGGCTTTGCATAGTCTGTAAATTTTCACTCATTCATTATTTTTTCATACATTTTTTTTTTAACTAAAAGCCAATAACCCTTATGTTGATATTCCAAATGAACCAAAACTGTGCTTTTTCTTGTTGGCTGAGGGCTTGGATTTACAGTGGGCTTTTTGATGCACTTTGTTTTTAAAGTTCAATTCTTTCTTTCTTTTGGAAAATAGTTGAGAGATAAAACTTATCTTGCTTTAAGTGGAAGGGCCAATTCAACTCCAATGTCAACCAACATTTATGGAGTGCTTGTGAGTGAAAGAAATCGCTGTGGAGTTGTGTAGGGGACAATAGCAAGAGCATTGTAGTTAGATGCCTACACATAAAGCCTGGCTCCATCTTTACTGCGTGTGTGAATCTGGGCAAGTTATTGAACTCTTTGTTCCCCTATTTTGTCATTTGTAAAATGGAGCTAATAATAGAACCTACTTCTTATGGTTGTGGTAAAGATTAGATGAGATAATGCATTTAAAGTGCTTAGCAGACCATCTGATACATAACTGTCCAGTATGCCATGTCCAGACTGAATGTTTGTGTCCTCCCAAAATTCACGTGTTGAAACCAAATCCCCAACGTGATGGTATTTGGAGGTGGGGCCTTTGGAAGGTGATTAGATCATGTGGGCACTAATCCTATTATAAAAGAAACCCCAGAGAGCTCCCTTGCTTCTTCCTCCAGGTGAAGACACAGTGAGAGGAGAGCCATCTATAAATCAGAAAGCAAATCCTCACTAGACACTAAATCTGCTGATCACTTAATCTTGGACTTTCCAGCTCCCAGATCCATAGAAGTAAATTTCTGTTGTTTACAGGCAACCCAGTCTGTGGTATTTTTGTTAAAGCAGGCTGAAGGAACTAGGACAAGTAAGTATAAATTATAATAATGTTATATAGAATTGTGGATATTATTATTATTATGAAAAAGACTGAGTTCCTACTATCCAAGAGTTTAGTACAGTGAGAGTAGTGAAGTGACAGGGGCAGCCAAATATACAGCAGACTAATATCCTATAGACCAAGAGTCACCTACATTAGATGAGGAACAAATAAGTGCAATTAGAGGACAAAGAGATCCTGAGAAGGTGGTGTGGAGGAAACAAAAGTTGCAAATGTGCCTAAGGAATGGGTAGATCATTGACAGAAGGAGAAGCAGAAGAAATACATTCCAGAAAAAAAGAGAGACTATAAATTAGAATAAGGAAGGTATTTATAGAATTGGGGCAAACACAATTTATGTGGCTAGAACACATGGTGTTGTCACAATAGAGTGGACATTCCTGGTGTCAGTCTTGAGAAGAAAAGAAAATAATACTCTGAAGTTGGTCCCCAGGGAAGGCAAGAGAGAAAACACTTATCTCTCTTTGGGTCCCACTGTCTTGGCCTCTTCCTGAGGAGGCCTTTTATCCAGATGCGTGCTCCCAAATGCTGTTGGTTTCTATGTTGATGGTCTAGTAAGCCAAGAAGAGGGGACCCCGTCGTGGGCCATAAACTGAAGATGAGTCAATTATATTGCAAATCAGGCCCTCCAATTACACATACCTCTGGAATGTTTTTCTCTTTCATTAGCCTCTAGCCTTCAGTAAAGTCAGATTTAAATATTTGAGCCCTGTTTCTGGTGTGCTACATGTGCAAAGGAGGTATCTACTTGTTTGTACAGGGTAAATGGTACAGGTAAAGCAGAGTTTCTTCCCATGTAGTGGAAGAATTAGTCTTAGAAGGCAATGAGATTCCTGCCTTGAGCTCACAGAGGCACGAAAAAAAGAATAAGATTCTTAGAAAATTTGAAATGGTGGGTAGATACTGGAATAGAAATTTGCTTCAGAGGGCTTTGGTTGTCTTTGTCATTCAGGTGGATGGCAAAGTTACTAAGAGTAAGGATGACAGGTGTGGGTTAGGGGCCTTGAGATGCATTTTCAAACAGTTGCTGTGGCAAGTGCAATAGGGAATCAGTTAGAGTTAAATAAAAGAATAGCTGAGTAGCACTTGGGACCCAGCTGAGGACTCTAATCCACTGCAATTAAAAAAAAAGAAAGACAGCCAAAGAGAGAACCCTATTCTTTATATTACTAACAAAGAAGGTGAAGTTATAAAGCAGCCTTTTCTGGAGGAGCTCAGTTTAAAGCCTAAAAGGAGGAAAATATTATCAATAGTAATCAAGGATGATGTTTAAGAGGTATAATAACAGAGTATAGTTTTCAGTTGAGACCAAGGAGTACACATGTTTGCCGTACATTTAAGTGAATTTTTAAAATAAGATAATTTAAAATGAACTGGCAAAGTCCATTGAACAAACAATTAAGTTACTTAATGGTCTGTGCCTTTGTTTAATTGGCTAATTTCTGAAGATACTCTACTGTAGGTTATAGGCAATTTTGGGAGGATAATAGGTATAATGAAACAAGTAGCGGGAATATGAAAAAAATTAAATACAATTAACCAATTGAGATATAAGTGTGATAATTAAAATCAGTCATTGAATTTAAAGGTGGGATAAAAGTTTTATAGCTTATTGTTTCTATTAATTGTGCTTTACTTTTCCTAAAATTTTAGAAGCAGTGCTGTGGACTGTGAGCATAACTGCGAATAAAAAGTCATGGAAATAATCAGGAAATAATAGTCTACTTTACAGTTCCTCTGTGATTTCACTTATTAGCCAGGGAGCAGGAGCTGTTATCCGCTGCCGTGCTAACCTCATGAACTGATTTTGGAAGTAAGCCTGGCTTCATGATTCGGAGATTCAGAGATATTTTGTGGCACATCATAGGACCTGGAAGCCTGCCATTATTCAGTCATTCACTGTAGGGACTGAAGGCACTAAAATTTTTAAGAGAAGCCTATTAAAATGAATCTTGGTGAAAAAAAAAAAACCCACCCTGAGAATGAGGAAGAACTACGTGTTCATTTTCCAGCTGTGATGCAGAGCAAAGCTCTTTGTAGAGAGAGAGTGAGAGGCAGAAATCAAGAAAGTGGGTACTGATAGAGAGAGTGGAGGAGAATCAAAGGCAAATTCTACTTCACGTTTTTTCCTAGAATGGGAAATATTAAGGGTGTTTTAGAATTCTTTTGCTAACATAAGAATGTCAGCAAGCATATCCTTCAGTATATATTGTTAAATTCTCCATGTGATTTCTTTTAGTGTCTTAAAAGTCATTCTTTAGGAAAAAATTATTCTTAATGAAGAAAAAGAACCAGTTTTTCACTCAAGTTTTCTACTTTAAATATTAAAAAAACCCATCATAACTGAAAATTAGGACTAAAACAAAAGTTGTAATTTAACCCAATTGCACTGTATAAGTCATGCAGAAGCTTATGCTTTTGGAGAATCACTTCGCTAAAATCCGATTTTTTTTCAAAGAATAGTATCACTTCTATTTTAAGGTTGTTGAATATGCATCATTTTACCCTTCTGACATCTTATTATAAAATGTTTAAAAAATAAAGAAAAGTCAAGGGCCAGCCCTGGTGGCTCAGTGGTTAAGTTCAGAGCACTCTGCTTTGGTGGCCCAGGTTCCATTCCCGGGCGCAGACCTACGTCACTTATCTGTGAGTGGTCATCCTGCAGCGGCAGGTCACATGCAAAGAGAAGAAGACTGGCAATGGATGTTAGCTTTGGGTGAATCTTCCTCAGGAAAACAAACATATATATATATGTTGAAAGAAAAAATGTACAGTAAAACCCACATCTAGATTCTACAATTAGCGTGTTGCTGTTTTTGCTTTATTATATACCTACTCATCTACCCATACTTCTGTCCATCCATTGTTCTATGTTTTTTTTTGAGCTCTGCATCCTTTTATAAAATAGGAGAGGAATTACTAGTATGTATGTATATTTTGAGACAATCAGGAGGATCGTAAAAATATTTTGTATTTTTCAGAGGATGTCTCTTAGGATTCTATCAGCTTCCTATTGCTGCTGTAAAAAATTACACAAATTTACAGACTTAAAACAACACAAATTTATTTATCTTAGAGTTCTGGAGTTCAGAAATCTGAAATAAGTCTTAAATCAAGATGTGAGCAAAGCTGCATTCCTCGAGACTTTAGAGGAAATTCTAGCTTTTAAAGGATCCCTTCGTTCCTTGGCTCATGGCCCCTTCCTCTAACTTCAAAGTACATCGCTCCAACCTTTTCTTCCATCCTTAAATCTTCTCTCTCAACTCTGGTCTTCCTGCCTCCCTGTAATAAGGACCTTTGCGATTACACTGAGCCCGCCCAGATAATCCAGAACAATCTCCCTATCTTAAAGTAATTAATGTAATCACATCTGCAAAATCCCTTTTGCTTTGTTGGGTAACATTGTCACAGATTCTAGGGATCTGAATGTGGACATCCTTGGGAAGCTATGATTCAGTTTACTGCAGGACATTGCAGTCTTTACTGTGTGTTTGGCTATTAGCATCCCTTAGTACCTGAGGGAAACATATGCTGAGTTTAATTCTTTATCTGTTTAGCCCATTCTACGAAATAAATAATCCTCTCTTATGAATGGCTCTTACCATATGAGACAGCAAAAGCATCAGTAATCTACCATTCTTCATGATCAAAAAGTTGCACTGTCATTTTATGTACCAATAAAAAAGAAAACATTGCCGAATAAACTGATTCACTACCTAATGTAAGGTGCATCCTGACCCTGATTTACAATGTGATAAGATATGTCTTAAAACACATGAAATATTTGATATGCTGGTTCCAGTGGACTACATGGCACAGAGATGGCCCAAGAAGTTCCTTCCTTTTCCATTAACAGTAGGACTATTACCAAGTTGCTATTTCAAGTAGGAAAATCTGGTTCTGTTAAAAGGCAGTGTTGAAAGAAATCCCCTAAGTGACTTAGTGCTTGCAATGAGTAAATATATGCACATTTCCACTTTAAGTCATATTTAGCAATTTCCTTTATTCCAGTACTCTGGATACTAAAAGTAAAAATACTAGTCCTGCTAAGACCACGTCTTTTGAAGATGGACCTATTATTTTGTACCTGCCAGTGATAAAATGAGAGTGCAATCATCTACAGCATGCATTAGATACCTAAAGGGCATCAAAGTAATTAAGTCTACATTATTTAACTAAAGCTTCCAGATCTCTGGGTTGACAGTTACTTCATAGCAAGGATGGATAGGAATGGAACAGAAACACAATTTTCTTTAAATAAAAAAAGCAAATAGGCTGCATCTTGATGGTCCTTATCTGCATTTCACATTTATCGTCTCAGGAGAAATTATTCCAGCACACAGCAAAAGACCTTGTGTTTTCATTATTTTCTGCCAACAACCTCTCTCTCTTTTCTGGGAGAAACATCTAAAGTTAATAGAGATAAAACCTATTTTCTTCCAACTGTATTTTTTCAGATTTTTCAATATTCAATTAAGAAAGGGCAAAAGTTGCAGACCACCTCGGAGGAACACTGTTAGACTACTTTGAATTTTTTCCCTCATAATGATATTTCTCAACTTGAATTGTGAAAAGAAACCTTATATTGCTCACTCAGGCTATGACACAATGATAATGCTTCTGAATTCTAGAAAAACTTAAAACAAAAAAGAAGATTCTCCTTTTTCAGGGTTCTGTACTGTGGAGGGCTCCCCTACTACATTCAAGAATGTTTCTGAAAGTTCTTCAAGGCAAGAAGTAGAGTTTAAGCCTTATAATTTCTTGTCTATTGCAATGAGTAGCGTGATTTGAGATATAGGTCTCCTGAGTAAAGACCACCTGAAAATGTAGCTTTCTTTCCTAGCCCAACCAAGAGGAAGGAGAATCATAGAGTGTTTAAGCTAGTGAGAACTGTAGACTTAATCTAGTCCCTAATTCTTAATTTTACAGATTAAGGAACCATAGCCCTGTTGTAGATCAACTTCTCCATCTGGGGGCAAATTCTTATTTATTTAATGTTCAATTTCTTTTAGGTTTTGGGTCTACAGAGCTAAGCTAACTTGTGACTCTAAATCAAGGCTACTACCTAGCATTCAAGCCACCAGACATACTGAGACAGATTTTGTTTATTTATTTTACACTTTCTAGAAGAAAATATCTGCTGCAGAAATTTCACTAGCTGAGAGCTATAGGCAGCAGAGTTGAAAGCACTTATTCTTTGGGAATGATATACAAGTAACTTCTGTGAAAAATGATTTTTTTTTTCTCTCCCTCAGAATTCATTTGAACACGAGACTAAAAAAAATTATTTGGCTGTACAACTTCATGGCTTCCAATGTAAATATCCTTCTTCTTACTGAAAAGCAAAATATATTTCCAAAGACCTGGACTTTTGTGTCTAAGAAGTTCAGAGCCTGAGCAAAAGGGAACTGGGCAGCTGAGGTCCTTCTTGGGTTTAGGGTAACGTGTTCGTGAGCCCTTGACTTCCTGTTCTGAGGGTAGAAATTGCTAAGAATTGTCTCTCACATTGTAACAGTGTGACACAAACAAATTTGAGATTTGTAGCTTAAACATCTTTTTTGGGAACCCTACAGCAGCATTTGCTAAACTTGTTTTCCCTCTGCAACAAAATGTAACCATAGTATTCACATACGAGTCACAGTCCCCAGGTACATCCAGCTTGTGGGCTGCCCTGTGGCCAACAGAGGCCAAAAGGACTGCACCTCCATATTCCTGGCACGGAGTTGTAACTCTTCTTTCTCTCCTACTCAAGAAAGCACATGGAATATTAACTACACGAGAATATTGGGGAAAACATTGGCTCTCCTATAATTTATTTTTAGAAATTATTCCTAAACCTTGATATTTTATTATACAGAATACTTCACATCTGATAGAGACAAAACGTTTCAGAGCATTATGGCTGAGAATAACTTCTCTGCAGCATCCACTGATTTGATCACGAAAAAGGTTAGGAATGCAAACGATAGATTTTATTTCATTTTTCTTTCAGCGCTCTAATTTTTTAAAAGGTAACAGTTAAATTATTCAAAGATCAGAGTGATATAAATAGATACACACTGGGAAGTCTCATTTTCTCATCTGTTCTTGTTAACCCACTTCCCTTTCTTGCCCTTTTTGGTAAGGATGTGTCTTTGGGTTCTTATTTGTGTTTCTTCACGTAAATACAAGCATACACAAATGCATATTCTTACTTTACCCCTTTCCTTTCACAAATAAAGGCTACTATATTCATTGTTCTGCATCATGGTTCTTTTTTAAATTAATAATCTATCCTGGGTACTCTATATCATATACTGTGATAATATATCACTACACAGAATATATGTATGTGTATACATGCATATATATTTCTTTTTCACAGCTACATAGTCTATGTCATAAGCTATTTGATCAGTTCAATATTGATGGACACGAGATAATTCCAGTCTTTTGCTGTTATAAATAATGCTGCTGCAAATCACCTTGTATATATGTTATTTTGTACGTAAGTGATATAAATATCCTCTTATTAAAAACAGGAATCGTTTCAAATGACAGGGGTTTTGGTGTCCAAGAAGTTCAGAATCTGAAAAATGAAAAGGAATCCTGGCAGTCCAAGCCCATCTTGGGTTCAGGATAGCACAGACTCTCAGAGGTGGGTTTTCTGGTTCAAAGGATAAATAAATTTGTAATTTTTATGTGTTGCAAAATTTCCTTCCTTAAAGTTATAACAGTAACATAGGAGTTCAAAGTTGTCAAACTTTTTTATTTTTTGCCAATCTGGTAGATGAAAAATAATATCTCAGTATACTTTTCATTTGCATTTACCTTGTTATGGGTGAAATTAAGTATCCTTTTATATGTTGGTTTAAGAGCCAATCATATTTGCTTTCCTGTGAACTGTCCAGTCAAATCACGTGCCTGTTTTTATTGATTGTTGGTCATCTTTATATGGAGTTCAAGGAGCCCTGCATATATTAGGAGAGTAGCTGTCTGTAATATGAAGTGCAAATATTCTTTTCCAGTATGTTTGTTTGTTTAGTGACCTAGCTTATGGCTTAACTCATCCACATTTACTTCTGAAGCTCTTCTTTGCAGGGGCTCCAGCTTTTCCTAATTTTTCCACCTTTGCTTTGGACCCCATGATCTCCAACCTCCTGCATCAATTGTCTTTCTCCATCTCAAATGTCTCCCTAGTTACTAGAAGTTACGGAGCTACCCTCAGTGCATAAACATATTTACGTATCTCCCAAATTAAAAACATAAAACATCTTTCCTTTATCTTACATTGCCCTTACTTCTATACTCTTTCTTTTATAGCCAAGTTTCTCCATAGAAGAGTTTTCACTCCATGTCTCCATTGTGTCTTTCCACAGTTCTAAGCTTTGGCTTTTGCCTTGTAACACACCCAATTCTATGACTTTACAAATGGTCCCCTGGTTCTCAAATGATTGTGTTCTTGCCCCTCTCCACCTATTTCATCTCTCCTGCAGAATTTGACACTTCAATCCCTCTTTATTGACAGAATTTTCTCCTTTGTTTGTTTTCATGATATTTTCCCCTTTGTATTCTGTACATTTTCTACTCAGCCCTCATATTCTTCTTTGGTGTCCTCGTTATACATGTTCAAGCATTTAATTATTACACTGATGTCAAAGCCTCCTAAATCTATGTCTACAAACCAGACCCCTGGCTTCCAAGGTCCAGATATACCTATCTAAATGCTTCATTGTGGATGGACCACAGACACCTCTCCCTCCTTCCTCTGCTTCTTTTTTTTTTTTTTTAAGATTTTTAAAAAAATTTTTCCTTTTTCTCTCCAAAGCCCCCTGGTACATAGTTGTATATTTTTAGTTGTGGGTCCTTCTAGCTGTGGTGTGTGGGATGCTGCCTCAACATGGCTTGATGAGCGGTGCCATGTCTTCACCCAGGATTCGAACCTGCGAATCCCTGGGCCGCCAAAACAGAGCACATGAACTTAACCACTTGGCCACGGGGCCGGCCCCCTCCTCTGCTTCTTTCTACCCACTCCCTTCTATATCTTGGATGACTTTGATCAAGTTAAGACCTTGATGCTAACACCTTTGCATCTTGATTTACTAATATTTAAAGTGGGATCTGTAACGTTACCTACCTCATAGAGTTATGATAAGGATTAAACAGGAAAATAGACACAGAACATTGACAACTAACAATCCTTCATATTTCCTCCTCTCCTTATTAATATTATAATTATTATTAATACTATAATTACCATTAGTGGTTTTCAAAATTTTGTTCAAGACTCTCCTTGTCTGGGAAGTTGTTAGTGGCAAGGACTCTGCTGACAATGATTTTGCTTTCAAGGAGTATAAGTCTAGTTGAGAAAACAGGTAAGAGAACAAATCATTCTTGTAATATGTGAAAAGTGCTAAGTTAGAGGTAAGCCACGCATTGCAAAGGCTAGCAATGTGTCTGGCACATAGTAGGTGTTCAGTAAATGTTTGTAGAAGAAATGTTTATAATCTGGTAATTACTACCATCACAATACATGTGAAAAGAATATAATATCCTTAAAACTACAGGCCATGATTTAGAAATCTATTTAATTTCCATGATAGTAAGATGTGCTAATATTGAACTTGATTACTTGGTTTCATCCTAGTGTTTGTGGGGAATATTTGAGAAGAAATTTAAGTTGTAATTTCTCTCTTTTTGTAGAAATAAAAAAATTTCTATCCCAAGATAGTCAGAACCTTTGGATTTGTAATAAATGATGACAAGTTAAACAACCAGACATTTTTTTCTATCAGCCCTTAAAGGATTTCTTTAGCCCTGAAATTAGTGTCAAAAATCATTAATGTTGTAATTTGTTAGAGAAGAAATTTTACATTATCTTGAATGAATGGCATTTCTTCCCCCTTTGCCATATCCTTTATATTCACTTACTTTTCACGTCTCTAGATCAAGAAAACAAAAGACACTCTACAGCAAAGGTTCTCAGCATATCTCATAAATAAGATCTTATGAAAACCAAATAAACTGAAACAGAAAAAGAGGCATATGTCTATGCCTAAATGCTCTAAAGCCATCTGAATTTCTCTTTAAGTCCTAGGGTTTATTTTCATGTCTGTAATGTAATATAAACAGAGAAATATGGTTTTATGACCATTGCCTTATTGTTATTTCACATTTACCAACACTGGAAAGCATAATCTATGTGTTGATAGTTTATCTTTGAAGTATAAATCATTCAATATTTTCAGGGTAGAAGTCGTATGGTTTAGAGTCCCAAGAAAATCACATTAGCATTCCATCTTTATAATAAATGACTGGGGTTTATTATTCCATTGACCTATGGAGACACTTTAGAGAATTAATGTACTGTACTGCATCTGTTATATACTAGGCTTGACATGTATAAATATTCTGAAAAATTACTCAGTTAGCTGGATCGTTTAACAGATTTAACAATAATGATAATCCTTTTGGCAAATACTTGTTAATATTGGCTAAATATTTGTTCAAATCTTTGTTAAATATGTATGCAATTTGTGTACCGTGGTATCTGAAAGAAAGATTAAAACAATCATATTTCTGTAACAAGTTATTACATCTCCAGTGTCTGGTGTATGTGAAGGGATTCCTATTTTCCTTAATCTCTAAGATTCCATTGACTATCTTGACCCTGAACTAAAACCAGATATGATGCCTGGCACTATATCATATTTAATGCTAGACTCCAGTTCAGAAACAAATTAGACCCTTGGCTTGAAGTTCAAATGGTAATTTCCTGTCTGAGGCTTAACATGAAGAATCATATGATCTGTTCAAGTTGAGGATACTGATATCCCATGGAAAGTAGAGTTCTCCTTGTTTGTTTTCAAGTAGACAACAAATTATTTTCATATTGTTAAAGAATATTTAAAATTAGAAATAAAATGGAATTATGGAATTATGCTTTTTCCTCTACTTCCAGATAAGAAGGAAATCAAATCTCCCTATTACTTCTCAATTCTAAAACGCTGACATTGGACAACAGCAATACATGTAACTCCAAATATTGGATGTCAGAGTTACAGTAGTAATTTGAGGTTTAAGCAATATGCTGAAATGGCAATCATTCTAGTCTGGTGTGTGTATGTGCACCTGCATGTGTGTGTGGGGGGTTCAAATCCACTGGGTCCAATCTAAAATGTATTACCTCTCTTTAACATTTCCTAGGGGAAAAAACGGACCTAAATTTTAAATAAAGAAATAGACGTAATTAGATATGAAATCTTGAGTCGGGTCTCTAGTAATTTCAAAGTTTATGATATAGTCATGTAACTTTGGAGGTTACAATAATTATTATCTTACTAACTGATAGCCCAGACACCATCTTTAAGTGAATGTTGTTTGGCATAATTTTAGCTTTTTTCTCACAACAATATGTCAAAGGACGGAACGCTAGGCAGAATAGGGGAGGCCAATGAACTCCTTGACAGCAGGAGCATATCTTTCCTTCTTTTGAAAGTTAAAAAGTCCCATGGTTTCAACCAAATTTCTCTAACGCTCTGTACATCATGGGCTTTAAATAAATAATTTCAATGTACCTAATATGAAAACAGAAGGTAAAAATTCTAGAATTTGTCTCCTACAATCAATTCTTATTATGAAGATGGGAGGCTATGGAATATCCTTATAAAAACCTATTTTTCCTGCTCATTTTCTAAGGAAGTTTTGCAGGTTTTCTATTTGTGATCACTAAAGTCATGCTTACCTGTTCAGGAGCAGAAACACTGAATAATTGATCTGAGTGTAACTTTTCCTTATACTCGTACAAACCTGGGTTGACATAATCGGTGGATACTTCGTATTCATCACACTTACGGTACTATTAGTCTAACTCAGGGTTTCTCAATCCTGGAACTTGTGACAATTAGGACCATAAAATTCTTTGCCATAGAAGCATGTCCTGTTCATTGTGATATGTTCAGTAGCATCCCAGGCCTTTACCCACTAGGTGCCAGCAACACTATCCCAGTTGTGACAAATCACCCTCAGTTGAGAACTACTGCCCTAATTGATTGGTTTGATGATAATTTACATTTTGAATGTTTCTGTTGCCAAATATGTATGTGACCTCTTCATGGGCCTGTGTTTCTTGAGTCATATGTGTAAGATAATTCTGGACCTATACATCTTCACAGGGCAATGCATCCCAGTAAAGATATAGATAAAGAAATGTAGTCTCCTAGTGAAAATGTGCTGTGTTCATGTTGTGTAGAGTCACAAGATATCTTTCTTTGTTTATAGAAGAGTCAGGATTATAAGTAAAGCCCTCTGCACAGTCACTCACACATAAAAAACAACTAATAAATTACAGCTACTTTTGTTGTTGCACTTTTATTATTAATAAATTGTAGAACTGTACATTCTCTTCACCCCTGAAGTCTGGAGTATCACCACATTTGTCACGTGCCCTTTGGCCTACCTAAGATCATTTAAGTGTTCTAACCAGCCAACTTACTAATAAAGTTAACTTGCCTTTCCTCTGCCCAATGACAAATTGAAAATGGAGGAATTTCCATTAAGAACATAATAAATGGAGTTTTTCTGCTAGAGCCACAGTAGTTTTCTTATAAAGTCATTGAATTTAAGAGTAGAGAGTTCAGCTTTCTAGGGATATTTTCTAATTTCTTAGGCTACTTAAGATGGCCTTAGAAGCATTGTCAATCACCCAAACTCAGCAGCATGCCCTAGATTTTCTAATTGGCTGAGCCTGGTGTATAGTATAGGCTGAATAAATATTTGCTGGGGAGGGAATGAATGATTGAATATTTGCACTTTTCTGTCTAAGATTGATTTAAAACTAAAGAAATTTCATAATAACTTAATGGCATATATGGTTTTTGCCATTCATCTCCATGTCGGAGCATTTAACTGAGTCTAGGGTGCCAGGGGCAGGGTAAAAAATTCAGATTCACAGGTTTTCTTTGGCCTCATTGCCTTTTTGCTTCCATTTATGTCATAATAACATATATCAGTCACTGCTGGGAGTGGGGCAGGGGTTGGAGTGGTATATTCAGAAGCAATAGTAACTTCTGGATTGAGAGTTATTGTTAGTTTGTCTCTTAGCACAGGTGAAATAAACCTTGCTACAAACCTTTACTGAGCGATGGCAACAACTTAATTTTTCTAAAGGAACAATGAAAGTGAAAAACAATGAAAGTACAAAAGTATACTCTTTGTCATCTTATATATGAAAGCATATGAGACTATACTTCAGAAGAAAGAATACCGTTTTGTATGGAAAAGAAGTATACTTATAGTTCTTAAACTAGGAAAGCACGTTTCATGGAAGCAACCTATCTCTAATTGAAATGTTATTCTAGATGGTTTCTTAAATGCATTAACATTTTCACTTACATCTCATTCCTTGAGATAAGTCAAATGTCAAAAGTTATGTTTAAGGGCTGGTACAGCGGCATAGTTGTTAAGTTTGCGCACTCTGATTTGGTGGCCCAGGGTTCACAGGTTCAGATCCTGGGTGGGGACCTACACATCACCCATCAAGCCATGCTGTGGCAGCATCCCACATGCAAAATGGGAGAATACTGGCACAGATATTAGCTCAGGGCCAATCTTCCCCACCAATAGAATAAAATAAAATAAAATAAAATATTTGAAAAAACATTTGTTTTTATACACATGAATGTGTGTGTGTGTGTGTATTCTAAGGTTTCACTCTCTAACTTTATAGTTTTCTTCTTTAAGCCTTTGCCACCAGCTAAACTAAATAGATGTGAAAGAAAGTGGTGAGGGGCTCCGTTAACAACTCTCGAAAGATAGCCATAAGGATTAAATGAAATTTTTGTTTGTTTATTTT
Source organism: Equus asinus (assembly GCF_041296235.1). Classification (NCBI taxonomy): domain Eukaryota; kingdom Metazoa; phylum Chordata; class Mammalia; order Perissodactyla; family Equidae; genus Equus; species Equus asinus. The sequence continues at coordinate 70,584,790 of NC_091798.1, forward strand.
TTTTCAGTGACGCACATAATACAAGGTCCGGCACATAATATGAATTTTAGTAAATATTACTCTATGTCAGTTGTAGCTCTGCCCTTTAACTGGGATAGTGCCTCCTGTTTATGTGGGCAAGGAGGAAGCACAGTTTTAGAAACATGTTTTTTGCCTTGGCGTAAAGTCTTTTCCTTTCATTTTCTCAACCTTCATTACGTCAATTGGAATATAGGAACAGGAAAGCAAAATGAACCCTACTTTTAATAAAATGTACTTCTATTTCATTACATTGAACATTAAAATAGAAAAACCAATAATGATAAAGTTAAGAATAGGGAGAATACTCAGTATTCTTCCATGCAGGCATCATAGTCTCCAGTCCCAGTTATTGCAGGCACACCATCACTCAGGCATGACTGTCCACATCAGCCAACTTGGGAGAACATGCTACAGTGTTCATCTGGTCAGGGATGGCTCACATATTCCAGGTGTGTAGACAGAGTGGGAGTTAAAAACAATGGCCATTTCCTTTACTAAGTTTTCCCTAACTGTTGATAAGAAGTTTACTGTAGAGTGAACTTTCATGGATAGCTATCCATGCTCCTTTTTCTCGATTTTCCTTTTTCTTCTTTCAAGCCAGAAGACAAGGCAAGGCCAGGGCCAAAACCTGACTCATTTGACAACAAACCACTCTTAGATTTAGAGAGTTTATTACTTACATAGACTGAAAAAGGAAGAGTAACTAAAGATTCCAGCTGCCAGGTCTTATTCAGACACACCGAAAAGAATGCCACCAAAACCAAAGGAGTTGAAGGACTGGATTGCACATCGTGGGATACTCCACTGCTGAGCAGCCACTGTTAGACTGTCGCTAAGCGGTTTCATAGTCCGCCATTATACCCTGAAGGAAGCGGGGCAGAAATCCTCTACTTCATCAGAATCCCAGAGGCCATGAGAAACTGTCTCATGCCAGCCTCCTGGGGAAGATAGAAAGGCAGGTGGGAGATGGCCCCCAGGTATTGCCTCACCAGCCTCCCATTCGCACCTGTTCTGGGAGGATCACAAGGCATTCTGCCCCTGCTCAGAGAGGCTCCAGTTCAAGCCTTTGCCTGTGTGGCTCATGTGGATCTGTGCAAAGTCGCCAGGGCACCAGGGAGGAGCCATTCTCCTACATTGCCTAATTCTTTTTTTTTTTTTTTACAAACTACCTGCTAGGATGTATTATTTGTATCCTTTTTTCCTTATACAAACACAAAGGCGGATGATACTCTTAGTTTGTAACCTGGGCAGGGATATAAATTTTATCATCCTCAAAACTTGGATGGAAAAACTTTTACAATCTACCATTAAAACAAATTATATTTGCCTATAAAGCCCCTATTCTTCGGGGATGGCTAGAAATTCAGTTTCAGTCAGTAATGTGACTCCCTTTCCTTCAGGGTCATGCTAAAGTGCAAGAGTTTGAAGCAGTCTCAAAGAGGAGAGAAGGAGAGACAGTATTCTCAACTTTGCTACTCTCTGGTCAGTGCAGATACCCTTCGACTCTTTCTCCTAAGGAGTCTAAGCTCCTTCGACTCTTTACCTGCCCTGCTTGTGCATGGGATCTGTGATGAGGTCGTCAGTTTCAGCCTAGTTTGCAGCTTTTCTGAGGGGTTAGGGGAGATACCCAACCATTCTTCAGGGCCCTGCCAGCTACCCTGGGTGCAATCTCTGCTATTTCCCTAAGTCCACCAAAACCTCTTTCCCATACCTTTCTCTTTTGAAATTTCCTCCCCACCCTGCCCCTCCTCATGAGTTGATCAACACAGTCTATTGTGAAACGGATTTTAGGAACACCATATTCTCCTTTTTAGGAGTGGGTGTGAATGAACTGCAAGCTAAAACCAGTAAGTATTTTTTTTTTTTTTATTAACTTCCCTGTTAAACATGTTAAATCATCAACAGATCACGTGGAGCAGGAGTGACACACTTAGAGAGAGTTGACCTCAGCCCAAAAGTTTCTGATGTTTCCCTAGCATTTGCCAAATACATGAACATCTCTAGGACTCAAAACTTAGCATTATGTGTCATTTTTAGAGGTATGCCAATGACTCATGGAAACGTTATTCAATCCGCTGTTTTTATCTCCAGATTTTTCTATTCTTCTTTAATTACTTGAGAAGAAAATGTTGATTGTGACATCTTAAAGCAAGGCCTCACCCTAATTTATTTCTATTTACTGCTAATTGTGTCAGCTCAGTGGTTACACTGGATATTTAATTGTCTTCATGCTGAGAGTGGGGTCAATATAATTATGGGCTAAGAGGTGGGATTGAGATGATAGATAACTTTATAAGGACAGTCTACTCAGGTGTGTGTATAGATGCAGTCAAGACTTTCAAATTAAAACAGGTAACAGATTTCAACTTGTAGGCTGGTGGCCAAGTACCAATAATGAGGAGATAAAGAGAGACCTAGGCCAAGGGTGAAATGCTTATGGGTGTGGAGAGGTTCAGGAACAAAGTCCTGCCAGATGCTAGTCCTGTCTTTCCAGATCTTGTTCAGCAACTTTCACTGAGGGCTGCAAACAGGGTCAATCCATCTAGGAAATACTGGTTGAGTTGGCCACTACATAAAACGGGATGCCTCTGCCTCCTACAAGTGGAGGTTTGGAATTTGTCCTGCTTCTAGAAGCTGAGGGTCCCTGAGTTGACACCCTAAGGATCTGCCTGATCACCATATTGCAGCTTTCTTTTCAACCTGCACTGTGATATACTCACATCAGCAGATGCTCTATTTGCGTTACAAGTACCCATCTGGAATACAGCCCTAACACCAGCTCACTTATTTGGAGCCTGAATATCTTGGTTATCTCATAATATTCTTGCTTCCTGCACCTGTGGTTACTGGTTCATATCTTTTTCTCAACCAGAATTGTCACCCACAGCCTAGAAACTCGTGTCTCCTATGTCCCTTGCCTGTTAGGTGTTAGTTCTGGTCTGGTTGGAGTCAGAGTTCACCCTGACGCTTTGGAAACATGGTTCAGAGTGTTGGTCACTCTTTGAGCCATGAACCCTGGTCTTTCCTGAACCTCTCTTCCTGACTCCATTTCCCCAGCAGACATCATTAATAGAAGTCTTGGCGTATTTCATGACTAAGCCCACATGGACTGTGTCCCCGTGATTTATTGGCTGGCAACCACTCTAGCTGGAATGAAACTCAGGAATCACACTGAGAGGATCAATCTGCTTCAATTTGTGCAAAAGTAGAGGGTTTTGATTAAAAAAAATTACTTGTAGTTCACAAAACCTCCTATCATAAACACTTTTTCTTTAGAGATTATTTCAGGAGAAAATTTCAAAATAGTGTCCATGCCGAGAAAATTCATTGTTTTCTCACCAGGGAGAAAGGTGAAGAAAGATCAGGACAAGGACAAGACTGGTTCTCAGCTTCCTCCCACATTCCCCTTAAGCCACTAACAATCTAAAAACCTAAGACTCATCTCCAACGTGTAGCCACAGATTTAAACTACTCTCCAGTGATCCCGGTACTTGCAGTGGATGCTAAGATATGGAGATGTCAATTAGGAGTTTTAGAGGCACAGGTTTTGTTTTAAGGACATTGAGACTCTCACTTGCTTATGTGTTCAGACTCAGTTAACTGTTTAATTTTCACCAGATTTGGCTGGTCCAGATGTTTCCCTTGTACTGGCAGGCTCACCGCCAGTTAACGAAGCATCTCAGCTCCTGAATCTCTCCTGCCACTCACTCTGACAAGTTGGAGAGGGAAAGGCTGCCTGCAGATGGTGTTTCAAGTGTGTACAACACAGTGGGTTCCAAACACATGGGTGTTTTTTTTGCATTGCCAAAACTTACTGTGCTCTCACACGTAGTAGACTGCATCTGATAAAAAGAGGCCAATTTATAAGCAGGGTTTTATGATTAAAGGGGAAAATATTGGCTTTCTTTGCTAAGGAGTAAATTTAAATTGAGCCCTATGGAGAAGAGAGAAAGAAAGAGTTACTAATTTTATGGGTGAGCCCCCCTGGCCTAGTGGTGAAGTTTAGCACACTACTTCAATAGCCCAGGTTCCATTCCTGGATGCAGACCTACATCATTCGTCAATGGCCATCCTGTGGTGGTGGCTCACACACAAAAAGAGGAAGATTGGCAACGGATGTTAGCTCAGGGTGAATTTTCCTCAGCAACAAGAGGAAGATTGGCATTAGATGTTAGCTCAGGGTTAATCATCCTCAGCCAAAAAAAAAAAAAAGAGTTAATAATTTTAAAGAGGCTGCTTGTCCTGGACCCTCTTTTTGCCACTTTATTTCACTTGTGTAGGAGGTCTCACTGGTGTGGCTGTGTCAGATCACCAGTAACTGTGATTGTGGACAATGGCACCAAAAGCCTTTGTAATTGCATTGGTTCCCTGTTCCCTTTAGTTCTCTTTAGGCTTTTCATTGGTTGCAGCTATTGTTCCCTCACCAACTGCAAAGAGATGAATGTTAACTTCCATGTTGAATGAGGGGCTCAAAGTTGGAACGCAGATTTGTATAACAGGCAACACAAATTTGTATCAAAGACCTGTTTTGAGAAAGAATTGTTATGAAAGTTGGGGATGCCTGGGCCAACAGAAATTTAAGTTTTGGGGAAAAATAGGTATTCCTGGTTCTCTGTGAACTGAGAGCTCCTCAGAGATCTCCCCTATGTTTAGCCCAGTGCCTTGTTTACAGTAGGCTCTCAAAAAATGTTTGGGTGTATAAATAAGGGAGTGAGTGACATTGTCTAACACAAGGATTATGCTGAATTTAGAATAGATGAATTTTACCTTTCTTGTCTAATGGTCTCTTTGGAGAGTAAAACAATAAAAGTAAAATGGAAAAATTCTAGAAAGAGGATGAAGAAGGTGACTATTTAGACTGATACTCATTTTAGAGATAATAATGATGATATTTATTTAGTATTTACCATGCCAAGCATTGTGCTGAGGGTTGAACATAGCATGTCTCATTTAATCCTCCTAACAATGCTATAAATAGGTACTAGCACATTTTATAGATAAGGAAATTGAGGCACAGAGAGATCACACAACTAGTTAAGTGTTGAAGCCAGGATTAAACCCAGGCCACCTGACTCGCTGTTCCTCATTTGCTACTTTGGCTGTTCCTCAAGCTCAAAGAGGTTGAATGACATATCCAAGGCTATCTCAGGATGGGGTCTCAAACTTCATCTCTTGATTTCCCATCCCATTGCATTTTCTCCTACAACATATTTTTGGTGGGGGGTGGGGAGGAGGAAGATTGTCCCTGAGCTAACATCTGTGCCAAACTTCCTCTATTTTTTCTGTATGTAGGATGCTGCCACAGTGTGACTTGATGAGCAGTGTGTAGGTCCGTGCTCGGGATCTGAATCCACGAACCCTGGGCTGCTGAATGGAGCACACTAACTTAACCACTACTCCACCAGGCCAGCCCCTACAACACATTTTTTAAGATTAAAAAAACCTTTCCTGTAACATATATGCCTCAAACTACAAGGTAAATTGCAGAAATAACTGGTGAAATGGTGGTGGTGTTGTGGTACATCAGTTAGGATGCTGTCAGCAACAAGTAATAGGAAATCCTGATTCAGCTGGTTTAAACAATAAATAAAATGTATTATTCTCAAAATAAGCAGCCCCAAAGTTGGGTGGTGTTGCAAAATAATCGAAGTACACTGACGCTCTTACAAATATTTATTGTACTAAACATTTATTAGTGAGCAAGTGAATGAAAAGAGTTCACGTAATCTGTTGTCTAGGCTTGAGGAAGTCCCAACTTCCTACCCTTTTAGCATCTCGATCACCATTGTGTATGAAAGAGTCATTGAAGGCAATTGCCAATATTCCTGAGACAAGATTCTGCCATGCTTACAGCTGGCTGCAGACAACCAGAATTCTAGATTCCATAGGGACTATGAGACTAGGGTCTATCTTGTTTAGGAATTTAGCTTGGAGTAAAATCCCAAGTAGTATAGGCTTCTGACCTTGCTAGATTCTTATTCTCTATTCATGCAAGAGTAGGTGTCTATAAAATAATTTTAGCTAATCCACATAGCTTGAATACCTTTAATTTCACCAGTAACAGCCCAATTTTAACATTCATCATGCTAGTCACCTGGCTGCTATTTTTATCACTAAAAGCCCTTTGCTGACATTTAGTATGCTAATCAGCCAAGTATGGGTTATTGAGCAAGATACAGGTAACAGAAGTGCTTGTAATAGTCCTTCTGGAGCATAGACTTCCTGATGAGAATGCCAGCAGCCCACTCCTGTGTTCTTAGTTGCCATGTTCTTTGACCATTCCTGGACAGAGAATCTTTGGTGAGAATGCTTAGAGCTCAACTCAAGCTACATTCACATAACATCACAATGTATGTGCTGAAGTGTTTTAAAGTAAATTCTAGTAATTATAACAGGTGGCTTCCAGATTGGTTAATTCAGCAATTAAATGAAATCCTCAAGAACCCAAGCTCTTCTGGTTTCTGCCCTACTGTCTGACTCTGTCCTTGACAAGCACCCCTAAGGGGGAGATGATGGCTGCCCAAGTTCTAGATGTCATCACATGCAGACTTGACACCATGTAAGAGAATACGGGGAGGGGGATGACTAATGGACATCCCTCTGTGTGCTCCTGTTCTCAACAGCAAGGAAACTTCACCTAGAAGCCACTCAGCAGATTTCCCCTCATCTGATGGGCCAGAATGGTGTTGCATATTCATTTTTAAGCCAATCGCCGGGAAGGAAAATGGGATTTTTTTTGACATTGGTAAACTTTATAAGGACTTAACTCCAAGTCAACTGAGAAGGAGTAGGAAAACATTAGAGCTTCACAAACAATCATGAATAGGAAAGAGGTAGTTGGGAAGGCAAGATCCACTACGTGTGGAATAATTATTTCTTCTTTTTAAATGTGACTGCTTTATCTTTAAGGGCAATGTTCACCTTTATTTTACCCTTTATCCCACCTTCTCCCTTAGTCCCAGCTCTCTTTGTTCCTTTCTGGGTCGGTTTCTCTGTGCTGCTGCTGTATTCCCATTCACTGAGTCTTCAGTTAATGCCCCAACATCTTGGATTAGGGGAAGGAAGTTGCAGCTTTAATGAGCATTTCTAGCTTTGATAGTTAACCTAGAGTCATTTCAGGCTCCCTGATGTACTCTCATCTCAGTGCATACTGTTTATCCTGTTAAATCTGGGATGAATTCTTCAGGGAATGTTCCTGATGTGAGAACATAGAGGCTAGAGGAAGACTTGCCAGGGCATTCTAATCCCTGAAGCCATCCCTTACGCATGCTACTGTCAGGTCACTTGCTTCCTTTCCCTCTCCAGTCAGAATCTCACTCAAAACAAGTGCTTGACATTTTTCAAAAAATGATGTTTGATTTCAAGTGATCACCTCCTATGTATTCCTCTCCCCCTGGCTAGTTTTAAGATGAAAGAAATCACAGGGTGTTTTAAAAGCAAACTAGAGAGCTTGTGTCAGAGGATAAGGGCATATTCACTAAATATTTACTTCTCCAACGTCTTTAGAGAGAAGAAAGTGGAGACTTGCATAAGTCAAGAATTGGTTTTTAAGAAACAACAGAAAATCAAGTAAACTTTGCATGGATTATAGAACTAGTTCTTAAAAGCTTAGGCTCATTTAATGCAAAAAAAGCAGCAGGTATAGACGGCAAGGGTTCAAGATTATTAAGAAGGTGCAGTCGGGAAAATAAAAGTAGATTTAGTTAGCATTTTTTCAACTTCATTTTATACGAGTCTGATTCAGAGTTAGTGACTAGAAAACATAAATAACATTTAAGAAAGTCTAAATATACTATGTATTGTGTCTTAACATTCACACATTGCAGAAGGTTGTCTGTTTCTACTACCTCATACAATACCTTCCCATCATGCCTTTATTTCCTCTCTGCTGTAAGGTCATTCTTCTCCCTTTGCCCAATCCCACGCCCCCACACCCCACTTACACACACAAAGCAGACACACACATACAAACTTGCTTCCCTTCTGTAATATCTAGTTTCCTCAATGGCATCACCATTCTCCAAGTTCCTAGTCTTGAAAATGTTTTTCTCTCTTCCTCTTTCAAGTGTCACAACCAATTATTGACAAGTCCTGCAGATTCTACCCCAAAATACCACTTGCTTCAATTTCTCATCTCTTTCCTTTATTACTTTCTTCCTTTCCATTACTATTACACTCAGAATTTTGCCATAAACTCCCAGTGGGATTCCTTGCCTCTGGCTTGTTTCTTCCAATCTATCTTTCACACTGCTGCTGCCAGAACATTCTTCCTATAGGACAACTCTATAGACATGCTGCACAGCTCATGAGACTCTGCAGATACTTGAAGATTTCCTCAATTGTCCCTCTTTGCCTGAAGAATTTTAATCCCCCAGTATGGCATCCGTACTCTATTCACCAACTACATTCACCACCCTCATCTCCTTATGTAATCCCTTCAATCATTCTACTCTCAGGCCACTAGTCACTATTTTTACCTCTTTGCCTTTGTTCTCTTACTATAAACACTGTCCCTGCAATCTCTTATGTCAAGATGCTTCCCATCTTTCAAGGTCTGGTTCAGATGTCACTTCTTCCATGATGCCTTTCCTTGTCACCTTCTGTCCCTCTTTAACAACTTCTCCAGATCCCCTCCCCACAAAGAACTTTATCAGCATTCCTGTTATAGTACTTATCATAGTCTATTCTGAGTTGTAGTTGGTTATATCTGTCTTCTTCATCAATCTGTTATTGTTTAACGTGGTGCTTCACAAATAGCTTGGTTGTTGCATTGGGTTGAATTTGGGAGCTGATGCTACATCCTATTAGTTTATTTAATGCAGAATCCAATAGAGTGTAGTATTTTAATTTCCATAGAGCCCAAAGATTAGGGCAAAGCCCCATGCAGAATGAAAGTCATAATATTTCTCTTAAATCCCACTATGATTTTTTTTGAGGAAGATTAGCCCTGAGCTAACATTTGCAGCCAACCCTCCTCTTTTTGCTTAGGAAGACTGGCCCTGAGCTAACATCTGTGCCCATCTTCCTCTACTTTATAAGTAGGATGCCTGCTACAGCATGGCTTGAGGAGTGGTGTGTAGGTCCATGCCCGGGATCTGAACTGGTGGACCCCAAGCTGCCGAAGCAGAGTGTGCGAATTTAACCGCTGCAACTGAACCAGCCCCATCCACTCTGATTTTTTATGTGCATAATGACAGAACACCCTTTATACTCTACTCTAACTTTTCCTTTTCCTTCCTATGTGCTTTCTGCATCTCCTAAACTAACTTTCTTACCTGAGCTCCTTATACCAATACTTAACAATTTCCCTCTTTCTCTGCATATTTGTGTACCTATTTCTGTGCTGTGCTGGATGACTTTGACTTTTGCTTCCCCAGTATCATTCTCCCTTCATCCAGTAAGAGAAACTGATTTTTTTTGGAGGATGGTTAGCATTAGGAATACGCCCATGACCCAGTTCTGGTGAATCATATTGTAGCTCCATGGGCACAGTGATGAGGTTGGGCCCAATTTGATGGGCATGGGTCCCGTGAAACTCCAACATGGTACTAAAATTTTGATGATTGGAATAGAAAAGTTCTCTTTTTGATGAGATTGCTAAAGTGATGAGATCTAAGCCTAGAGCCGTGGTTGACTCTCTCCAGTCCTCCAGGAAGAGCTGACCTGAATGAAATCATCACAGAGGAAAGCAGACCCAAAAGATGGAGAGACACCAAATGCTGAGGACGCCATATGAGCCTTTGGAACCAGCTTTTGGTTTATACCAGCCAATACATTTTCATTTTAACTAAGCTGGTTTGAGCTAGATTTTCTTCCCATGTAGCCAAGAGTCCCTACTCTTACATATACCAAAGGTAGGCTTCCTCTCCAGGGCATTCCTCTTAGCCTTTCTCTTTTTCATTGGTCTTATAAAATTTCACCCCCTACGCACCCAAATCTTTTATGAAAGATGTTTAAAAAAAAGAATAATAATAATTATACCTGTATTATATAGCTTTTCTGAGGGTCAAATAAATGTAAAATGCTTGAAATAGTACTTGGCATATTGTACCAAGTTAATGTAAACTATTGTCATCTCCATCATCATCATAATCATTTTCATGTTATTCATGACAATGATCAGATCACACAAGTAGGGACTTAAATCCACTGAAACTTCAATTTCAAGAAACATTTATTTGTGAATTGACTTTTATTTGGCCAGGATATCACATCTTGGCACATTCTACATTGTTATTTGCCTGAACAAGTTTCTACGTTTGGTAGTGCATTCCTCTTTTAAAAATATAGTATGAAGATCATGCCTATCAACTCTGCTCTTGGCAGACACATACCAAAGAATATCACAGAATTCCATTTGTGACTGTCCTTGGCCCATAACATTTGTACTGTGAATTTGTATATCCCTTGAAAATGGTTGAGAAGACTATTTCTTTCATTTTGCATATAAAAGAAATGATGACAAAAGAGCGTATGATTTCTCAGTGGCAATCGTTTAACAGGGGTGGGACATTTGTCTTTAGATTTCTAATCCAGGAAGTGAGTAATTATCTCTTAAAACATTTCAGTATGATCCTTTTCTTAGTACAAAATTGTTTTGATTTGGAATTAAGTTCCCTGAGTTCTAGTTTTCGCTCTGACATTAATTCACTGAGCAATTCCGAGCAGACCATGGAATCTCTGTTGGCCACAGTTTCCTCATCTGCAAAACGAAGAATTTACGTTCTACATTTAATGTGCATTCCAACCTGAAAATTCTCTAAATTCCTTTCAAAGGAGGATTTATCATCAACACATTTTAGAATCCCTGTTGTCCACAAGACAGAAGAGCTGCAGAGAGAGGCACTGAACTTCTTTCTTCAAGTATGCAGACAATATTCAATTTGTAAGATTCAGTTGGAAGAAATAAAGAAGAATAGATGTATCATGCAAAAGAGTTTAGATCAATTTAAAGTGAGAGCTTAAAGGTGGCAAGTTCAGTTCATTCTAGTAAAATATAAGCTAATTAAAGGGAGAGCTAAGACCCAAATTGGGAAAAAGGTGATGAACTGTCCCATCACCCAGCACAGCAATTGGGAAAAGAGATCGGTGAGTAGGACAGAAGTCAGTGAAATTATCGTCTTGTGCTAGAGGAAGGTGAGGAGAGGCACATTTACTTCTACCGAGAATTACTACTGGTGCATTTATTAGGCACTACACTCGTGTCCAGAACTGATGAGGGCTCTGAGAGAGACGAGGATTTTTGCCCATGTCTCACTCCTGAGGTGCACCCAGGCTGTATAACTTGGCAGCCATTCTGAGTCAGAGCTCTTTTCTCCAAATTAGCTCTTGGACAAACACACACAAAAGATTTATTTCTTTCGGGCCCGTGTTAATTAAATGCAGTCAAAGTGAAATCAATTCCTTCTCAAAGTGACAGGCTTGCTGCCCATGAGAAGAGCTGCAGCAACTAGCTTGGACGTAGCGATTCAAAGCACTTATTTCCCTACTGAGTTACTTGTAGCCAGCAGTTTAGTAGATAAATAGATGGATGGATGGGTTTAGATTTAGATTTAGATATACAGATAGATATAGTTATATAGACATTTATAGATATATATGTTATGGACAGAATTGTGTCCCCTCAAAATTCATATGTTGAAGCCCTAACCCCCAATGTGACAGGATTTGGAGATAGGGACTTTAGGGGGCAAATTAAGGTTAAATGAAGTCATAAGGGTGGGGCTCTAATCTGAAAGACTGAGGTCCTAACAAGAAGATGAAAAGACATCAGAGATCTCTCTCTCTCTGCTTGTACAGAGAAGGTGCCATGTGAGGACACAGTGAGAAAGTGGCTGTAAGCAAGCCAGGAAGAGCGCTGTCAGCAGAAAGCAGCCCTGAAGGTTCCTTGGTCTTGGACTTCTGGCCTCCAGAACTGTGAGAAAATAAATGTTTAAATCACTCAGTTTGTGGTATCTTGTTATGGCAGCCTGAGCAGACTAGTACATGTATATACCTATTTCTTTCTATCTATCTATCTATCTATCTATCTATCTATCTATCTATCTCGTTACATTGTCTTATATGATTGAAAACTTGGCTCAACCCATTTTCTTTGCTTATTCTGTTCTCAATTTTTCTATATTTAGCACCTCGTGGTGGGGTGTATCTGTACTCTGATTTTTAATTCTGAAATGAGGAACACAGTTCCCAAAAGAATATCCTATAATTCAATGTGCTGTCACTCTGGTGAGTGGTTCTCAACCTAAGGGCTAATATTAGCATCACCCAGGAAGCTTTTCCAAGCTTTAAAACTAGACACACTCTCTTTGGGGTTTATCAGAGCTTCAGAAGAGAAATGGGATGTGAGTTGTTTGAAATAGCTCATCTGCTAGTGTCTGCCCAGGATGTCTTTTCTCCTTCCTCCTCTAACTTCAGGAGGAGAATAACACACCGAGCTGTTAGTATTCCCAAATCATAATCTTTGAGGGTTTATTATGTCATTTAAATATGTGTTCTATCTCCCCAATCAAATCTCTTGAGTTTAGGTCTATGGTTTCAATTTTTATATTTCTAGTACTTACCCCAGTGCTTTAGAAGGTAAGAGATAATCTCTTGGGTGTGGAACAAACTCTTTCGGCTTATCATGGCAACTCCTATTCAAGGGACTTTTTAGAATTATTCTGGATCAAGAGGATTAACAGTGCCACATGCTAGAACAGGGCTTTCCAGAATCATATGCTCGTATTACCTGAATTATCATCTACTGTCTGTTTTTACACCTACTCCACTCTTCTCAGTCTATTCTCAACATAGCATCAAGGATGATCCTTTAAAAACATTTGCAGTGGGGGCCGGCCCTGTGGCCGAGTGGTTAAGTCCGCGCGCTCTGCTGCAGGTGGCCCAGTGTTTCGTCGGTTCGAATCCTGGGTGGGAACATGGCACCGCTCATCGAGCCATGCTGAGGCGGCGTCCCACATGCCACAACTAGAAGGACTCACAACTAAGAATATACAACTATGTACTGGGTGGCTTAGGGGAGAAAAAGGAAAAAAATAAAATCTTAAAAAAAAAAAAATCTGCAGTGGCTCTCATTTTACTCAAAGTAAAAGCCAAAGTCCTTACATTGTCCTATAAGTAGAGTGACCCACTGTTTGTTTGCCTGGGATAGCCCCAGTTTATGCACGCCTCTTTGGTGTAATTATTAAAGAAACATGTCCTCTTTTACCCTAATAAGTGTCCCAGATTGTATGATAAATTATACAGTCGCCCACCTAGAAGGCCCTACATGATCTGACTCCCCGTATCTCTCTGATCTCCTCTCTTGCTCTTCTCTAGCCACACTGGCCGCCCTACTGATCCTCCCACATGCCAGCCCCTCCTGCGTTAGGGCTTCTGTTCTATCTCTGCCCTCGACGTGGAACGCTCTTCCCCAGATAGCTCCTTGGCCCACTCCCTCACCTTCTCCAAGTCTGCTCAGATCTCACCTTCTCAAAGAGGTCACCGCTGGCCACCTGCTTAATATCTGTAGAATGAACAACTGAATACTGAATATTTTTCCTTAAGTTGATCCCTTTTTTCTCTTGAAGATCTACTTCAATCTTAGTATTAACAAATTATCCATTAAAACGGGCATGATATATATGTTTTCCAATATACAATCCTCGTGTTTGTATTAAAGTAAATACATTAAAAGTCGAGTAAAAGTAAAAGAAAAATGTTCTGTGTAAAATTATCACATGACCGCTAGCAGCGTGTACACTGGATTTTATGGAACAGTGTATGAAACCTTTGTGAAACTCTGCTATCCACAGTTCTGAGAACCAGGGGCTCTGTGTTTATGCGGAAACGTCCTAGGATCCCCCACTCGATATGGAGTGAGTTTCAGTTTACTGTTTGTGGTTGAACATGTCTCCCCAGATCTTCCTAGCAGGCGTATTGTATCTCCTCGGGCCCCAAAAGAGCACACTCTAGTACATCTTAATAGATGTTGACACCCCACTTGCAAGTTCATTATATCACCAGTCTTTCAAAATTCAGGGGTTTTATTCCAGCTACTAGGTAATTTGATTCTTTCTTACTTGCTTGGCGCAACCACTAACCCCTTATCTGGCTTGTTGTTTTTATTGTTGAATTGGCCAATCAATCTTAATTACATTCAGCTGTCTGACCCTTTCTAGGCTTTTATGCTATAAGTTTCAAAATTAGGAATCTAATCTAGACTTTAAGAAATTAAAAATCTCAGATCTGGGAAATTAGAAGCTATGTGTAGGAATCCATTTGGAATAAAAGTGAAGAAAATAGAGAATAAATAGCTAGCTCACGACATTAAAAAAATGAGAGTGGAGGGCATTATAGAAATGGAAAATAATGAAACTGATTTTCACTTATTTGAGTCAATTCCAGTTTGAACTAGAAAGGAATTGTCATTTAGAAAGCTAAAATTATCTGAAAGTATGTTTCTTTTCCCTAAATCATGTTAGAAAGTGCAGTTTGAGCAAGGCATTTTGATTGTAACAATATAGAAAGAAACTGAAATATAAGAAGAGATCTGTCTAAATTTATTAGAAGCACTTTTAAAAAGAATCTAGGTTCATTGTAAATGTTTAAAGAAATACGCTGTACTAGAAATGGCCCAAATCTCTAATGTGTTGCTTTTAATTACTGGCATTGTAAGCACATATTTTTTAGCTATTCCACAACTATCACTACAATAGCGAAGTATTTTAACACTGTTATTGAGGTTAAATAAGTATAAATAAAATGTTACAAAATATAAAGAATCGAGTAATATCCCCAGATAGAATTCCATTATTTCCAAAACTAGAACTCCCTTATCAGTAACAAATGAACATACTCTGCAGAGAAACTACAAAGCTCTGATAAAAACACTCACAATAGGGGCTGGCCCAATGGCACAGCAGTTAAGTTTACGTGCTCCGCTTTGGTGGCCCAGGGTTCGTGGGTTCAGATCCCAGGTGCAGACCTACGTACTGCTCCTCAAACCATGCTGTGGTGGGCGTCCCACATGTCAAGTAGAGGAAGACGGGCACAGATGTTAGCTCAGGGCTGATCCTCCTCAGTAAAAAGAGGAGGATTGGCAGTGAATGTTAGCTCAGGGCTAATCTTCCTCAAAAAAAAAAATAATAAAAGAAAAAAACCCACTCACAATAGCATAAAATATTTTGTGATATCTAAGCCACATTTAGGGTCATTACTTGTCTGTTTAGCATATCCCTCTTTGGAGGACCAGCTCTTCCTACCTTTGCAGAACTTCTCTCTGTTTCCCTCCCACCCGCATCCCAACTATCACCACATGGTCTGAATTGGAGCTTCCTTTCTTCCAAACTGACCTGGCCTCACTGACTTTACTGATGAGTCAGAGGCCGACACTTCAATAGTACGTTTTAGAGAAGTTTCAGACTAAGGCTAGGTTGAGAAAGAATCAAGAATGGTAGAAAAGAAAGTCTTCTTTTTGATGGAGAATCTGAAATGATGTGAACCCAGAGCTTGCTGCCAATATTCAAGTCCCATACAGCATGGAAAGACTTACCTGCCATAGGAGAAATTAAGCGGTGGCTAGATACAGAAAGAAGCAGAGATCAGAGAGTAAAAGAATCTCCAAGATGTGTCAGTCCCTGCTCTAGCCATGCTTCCCCTTTCATTTGTTACCAGTTAATGATGTCTCTATTTATACCCTAAGTTAGTTCAAGTCAAGTTTCTCCATTTGAAATGAAGAGTCCTAACACACATCCTGACCTATTTAGAAATTGTACAGGTGTGTGTGTGTACAAGTTCCCCCAAATGGGAGGATGATTAATTAATGCAAGTCTAATCTTTTTACTTACTTGAAATTTTTAATAAGATTTTAGACAATCAAGAAAAAGTGGCTTAAAAAAAATCTGTTGTGAGATTGGCCCCATGGCCGAGTGGTTAAAGTCCTCGGCGCTCTGCTTTTGGCAGGGTTAGATCCTGGGTGCAGACCTACTCCATTCATCAGCCATGCTGTGGAGGCATCCCACATATAAAGCAGAGGAAGATTGACACAGATGTTAGCTCAGGGCGAATCTTCCTCAAAAAAAAAAAAAAATCTGTTGTGCAAAGGAGTCCAGTATAACAAGTGTGATAATAAAACAGTTTTTTCTTTTACAAAAACAAACTTCTGATCTTTAATCAATGATCCACTTATCCAGAGTCCAAAAATAACAAAATAATTTGGATAATAACTATGTCCTTTGTAATGGAATTTGATCTCTCTCTCTTTCCATGGAATAATTGGTAGAATGTTTTCTCTTATTTCCTGTTCTGCTACCTGAAAATATTCCTCCCAGTTCACATAAATGAAAGTCTTTCAAATAAGATCACAGCAGGTCTTGAGCCCCTACTTATAGACTTTGACAATAGCTCACTGAGTGCCTACCCTGTCTTGCATGAGAGCAAGGACTGTGTGTGTTTATTTTGTGTAGCCATAGGCCCTAATGCACTGTGCTATGTACTGTGTACTAGTAGTTAGTAAAAAAATGCCTGTTAAATGAATGAGTGAATGGAAGATTGGCGAATACTAGACAACTCATTTTTGCTCAGAAAGAATTTTAATTCTCTCATCCTACTGCCTCTAACTGCATTTGTAATTCCTTCTTTAGGAGGCACATGTACTAATAGTTTATAAGTGGTAAAAACAGACGTTTGTTGTTTTCTGCGTTGCTTCCTTCTTGCTATAAAAAACAAAACAAAACAAAAAAAAGAAAAGCAAGAAGATAGATAAGAAAGAAAAAGAAAAAGGAAAAGCCATACCCTGCACTCTGGGTTTATTTACAGTCTCTCTGTGAGCTGGAAGGAGAGACGTTGTGGAGTTGATGGATTGGCAAGAGCTGGTACCAGATGTTGACAACGACAGGTGCATAATAAAATCACCCTTTGTGGTTTTCCTTCAGAATTCTAAATATATTTGGAAATAAGGGAAACATCTGCTTGATATTTCTTTCATTGATGGTCTGCTATAGCTTTTTGAACTATGATTAAAAAAAAATTGGGGGCATTATTTTAGTGACATTGTAAGTGCTTCATCTAAATGTTCTTCACAAGCACAATTCTAGCACATGTTTTGATGCCATTTCACTCACTAAATGGCTACATTGTTTCTTACATTCCTGCCCATCTGTCTTTTGGTTCAGAGCAAAGTCATGAACACTTAATAAAAATGGAACAACCCTATATATTATGATTTTAATATTGCAAAATTGTGCTGAACCAGAGTCACCAGGTGGTTAGCATTCTTTTTCCTATAGCCTGGCCTGTGGTTACCACAGTGGTGACAGCCGGTGACACAGTTCTTGCTAGCTGAGTTACGGATACATATGAAAGCCATATGAAAAGTAACATCTGATATTTGGAGTCAATGGCTTCCCCATAACCCTCAGTGGTGCTCCTTCGAGGAGCATTGTGACCTGACCTTCAAGGTTGAATAGTTTCTCTCTCGTCTGTTCCGTTTTGAAGTCTCTAAGGAAGCCCATATGGAAAAAAGTTAGCAGCAACTCCAATGGCATATGAGCTCAGTTTGTCCAAGGGAATGAATGGATAAATGGAAATCTTCCTCAGAATTCATAGTGCACGGACAAGTGTGAAAGACTGGGTCACTGGTCTCTCCTGGATGGCATACTGTAGCAGGTGCAGACTGAGTCTGGGCTGGAGTGGGAGAGAAAGAGAGACGAGCTCTACTGTACCTAACAGAGGAAACCCTGATGCTTCTCTCATATTTCCAAGACAATTAATATTCATATAACTCCCAGAGTCCAGTGCTCTACTCCCTTTCCTTAGCTTCATCAGAATGTGTTACATGTGGTCAAGAAAGCCTTGTTTAACACAAATTTTACCCCACATTTTGAAGCATAATGAAACGAGTGTCAGGGGTTGTGGGTGGTGCGTATTATTTAATGTTTCAGGTCATTAGTTCTTTTTTTAAATTTGTTTGTAAGATTGGCCCTGAGCTAACATCTGTTGCCAATCTTTTTTTTTCCCTCCCCAAAGCCCCAGTACCTAGTTGTTTATCCTAGTTGTAAGTCATTCTAGCTCTTCCATGTGGGATGTCGATTCAGCATGGCTTGATGAGCGGTGTGTAGGTCCGCATCCAGGGTTCAAACCGGCTAACCCTGGGCCGCTGAAGCGGAGCACGCAAACTTAACCACTTGGCCACAGGGCCGGCCCCAAGGTCATCAGTTCTTAACCTGAACACAGTGTGGAAAAATTTGGGGGCATTTCCAAGTTAGTAGAAAAGAATCTGTAACACTGGTGGTAAGTCTATGAGAAATAAAAACAGCTTGAATTGGCCTCTTTAAGACTTTTCAAGCCTTCCTTTTCCCATATTAGTCTCTGCTGCAAAATCTTTGTGTTGGCCTCATTGGCCCCCAGCCAGGGATCCCTGAGCTGAAATCTAGGTTTGAGCTTTATGAGTTGTGAATCCCCTGACAAGACATTCAAAAGTTGGAATGAATGAGTATGTGTGCTTTTGAGCATATTTCTGGCAAGATTTTCATAGCTTTCAGCAAATCATCAGAAATAATAAGAAAAATAAAAGGAGGTTAAAAAACAACTACCTTGGTATTAAAGAATTGCCTTTCATTTTTTTCTGCCTTCAGCGGTAAAGTAACTTCATACATTTCCTTTGATGCTTTCTACTGAGATTGCTTTCAGGAAGGGACTTCATATTTATCGTTAACACTTTAGTACGAATATTAACTTATTATTTCTCAGGAATAGTTACTCTTTTTTTTTGTTTCATTTCTGAATGTAGAGCCAGAAATGCTATTGCCTGTTTAAGGATCATCAAGCTTTAGGAGGTGAAAGAGGCAATGCTTTTGGGTAGGAAAATTTTCTAGGTTGGTTGAAATCATAAAACCACATTCTAGAAGACTATAGAACTTATAAAACCCATACAATTCTATTTTATTCTGCTTTCTCAACTCCCACATTCTATTTTTCCTGGGGAGTTGAGAAAGCATCTTTGTGTTGTGAAATAGTGCTGACTTGGAGGTGGCTAGCTTTGGCTTTATTTCCTGGATCCACCACTTACTAGTGGTGTTACTGTGGGTAATATACTTAATCTCTCTGAGCTTCAATGTCATTGTCCAAAATGGCAGCTAACAGTACTTCCATTACGGGGCTGTGAGGATTAGTAGTAATTTATGCAGTATGCTGTACCACTCAATAGATGATGGCCACAGTGGATGGAGATAATACAACACATGGAGAAACGAAACCGTAAGGGAGAAGAAAGACTGCAATAGTAATAGTAATAAGCTTTAGTAAGTGTTTTACATGTATTTAATTTAATAAGTGTTTTACATGTGAGGCTTGTTTAAGCCTCACAATAACTCAATTATTGCCCCTATTTCGCAGATGAAGGACTGAGGCGAAAGTGGCTCAGCAACTTGCTCAAGGCTCCTCAGCTGGCAGCTGGTGGAGCAGGTGAAATCAGGGAGCGGTCTCCAGAGCCCGATCTTAACCTCCAGGCCAGCCTGCCTCCCCTGGCATGATAACAGACACGGGTGTGGGGTGTACTCCACTTCGCTTTTATGAAAGACCTACATTAGTATCTGTTTTCACTAACCCAAAGAAATCCGAAGAGGATTTTTGCTTTTACAAAAAATGGCAAAAAGCAAAAACAGCTTTTGTGTTGCAGTGAGCCATTATAGAGGCTAAGCAGTCAAGCATACTGTCATATTTCAAGCCTTCGCATCAGCCACATCATCCACAGCAGATGATGAACCTTGACCTTGGACATGGAGGCAGGCAGACATAAAAGGTGTAGATGTCAGTGACCTGCCTGCCCTGATGGGTTCAGACGACAATGAGATGTTGATAGATGACTCTCTTCCTCTCTCTCCTACACCCCATCTCCTGTACCTTCCACCACCCCAACCTCTGATGGCTGAGCCCAACACCCCATCACCACCACTGCCACCACTCAGCCTTCCTGTGTGCTTGCTGGTTTCCCAATTCTGGTAAGTGAGACTACACTGTACAGACATTATTTCTACTGTTGATGAAAATAATCCATAAAGAATCTATAAATGAAAATTGAGATGAGTTTATTATGAGCTAGATCTGAGGACTAGCTTAGCTTAGGGCCTTCCTTCCCCAACGAAAGAAGGGCACCAAAGAAGTGGGGGTGTACGGAGTGGTTATATACCATCGAAGAGCACGTATCACATATGATTGAAATGTCCCTTTTACAATAGTCATGAGATTGCCCTGTCGGTACAGCGATTGATGGACACAGCAGGAAGCAGGTCTGTGGCCTCAAGCTGGGTGGGGTCACAGGGTGGGTGCAGCAATCAGTTCCTAGCCGAGGGAGAGATGCTTATCCTTAAGGAAATGCCAATGTGGGGGAAGCTGCCTCTTTATCTTAAGGGCATTTGTTCTTGTCTCTGGGACATAGCAAATGCTTAAGGCAGATGTACAATGCATGCTCAACAGCCATATTAGGCTCTTTCGGGAAAACAAGATCAGGCTGAATTAGGTTTACACCAAAAGGCTTCCTAATATACTCCAGTATATCCTATTGCTTGCCATTTGTTTGTCACTACTTTATATAGGCTGTGTATTTATCATATCATTCCTGCTTTTACTACATGTTAGTGTTATTTAGGTGCTATGTGTTATTTGGTATGATTTGGTAGATTATTTTTTGGGTCTGAGAAAGCTCAAAATTTTTTCCTATGTAGATAAATGCTTCTTCACTTTACACCATTGCAGTTTACGAGAGGTTCCCTAGGAATGCTCTACTTTCAGACAGCAGGGAAACCTGTATGTGTTTGAGGATCTTCAGCTTTGATGACATTTGACTTTGTATTTTTGTGACATCCAGAAATGTAAATTCATAGACTTTCATTGATATACTCAACATTATCTTGTCGACAAGTTTTCCCCTGATATTAAAAGAGGATTTTTCCCTTAATGTTTGTTTTTCAGCTTAGTAAACAGATAAAAACCCAACTTACGTGAAGTCCATTATGTTCCAGGCATTGTACGTAGCTCATTAGCCTTGAAGAATTCACAGTTCTAGATGAAGAAACATATACAGAAACACATAATTTAAATATAAATATAGTAAGCAATAAAACATTAGGTGTATTTGGGGTGCTGTAGGAATAGAAGAAAGGAAGCCTTTGACCAACCTGGGAAAATAGGGATGCTTCCTAGAGGAGATGACCATAGTAAGTCTTGTTGAATAGGTAAGAACCAGCCAAACCAAGGGGGGGGGGGCGGTCCCTAGCAGATGGAATAGGAGGAGCAAAAGCGTGGAGGCAGAAAACAGCATGGGGCATAGGAGGCAAGGGGGTGGAGACACAATTGCAAGCAGTTAAGTTTTGCCCGACTTAGCAAAACTGTGACAGGACCAGGCATGTGGAGCTCAGGGCATGGACTGCCACCCACCTCCCTCCCCGCCCCACACTGGATAGGCTGGTTGGTTGGCTGTCATTCTGTAGATGATAGAACCACAGAAGGGTTAAGAAGGTGTAAAATGGTCAGATCTCCCTCTAGCTTTACTCTGGGGAATGGAGAGGAGAAGGTGGCAGGGTTTATCTCTTGCATACCTTTTTATCAACCAATATCCTTTGCAGAAATCTTTTTATTTTTTTTTCCTATCTTCTCCCTCCCTGACTTTTGTTTCTACAATCCAATGGAGAGATCAGAATTTAGTAACCAAACGCAGTAACTTATGATAGCTTCTGCCCCTTCTATTCTTTTTTTATTCCTTCTTTTGTATGTTGAATCTGATTTATTCAAACTTCCATTTTATAGTTGTGTCTGAGTGAGTCTCATTCTCTGACTAGCCCTGGAGACCTGGCCTTTAGGGTCCTGGGCTTTACCAGATATTCTGTTGGAATTCTCCCAGAAGTGGAATCAGAATCCCCAAATCCCGAATCTGAAAATTGTCTGTATTGTTTGAAGGAAAGCCTAGAAAAATGTTGGAGCCAAAGAATTTGGGAGAGTCATGTGACGAGATACGAGAGAGGATCTGCTCTTCATAAGTAGAAAGCCTGAGTTCCCTGGAATGGAGAGAGTGAAGTGGGCTGATTGATACATAAGGCTCATTGTTAGTAAAGCTCCTAGTTAGCTCCTCAACTGTCTTTCTTAATTACATAGGGGACAGATATGGAAACTCGTCCCCCTCGTACAGTTCAATTCTGCATGTAGAGCAGTGATTCTCCAGGAGGATGAAGGGCACAATCAAAACCAACTCTGGGCCTTTTTCAAACACAGAGTGTTGTGGACACTCTGAAGCTCTCTCCTTCCCCATTCCGCAACTCCCCCCCCCCCCCCCCCACCCCCCGCCGCCGCAATGAAAGTTACTGCAAAGTGAGTTACCAGTGCTGTTAGGGGAGTGTCACATCCTGCAGGTGCAGCTAGGTAAGTGAAAGGTTGAGAACTACTGCAGGCATCCTCTGGTGTGCAGGGAAACTACGGGCGAGATTATACAAAGCTGGCAGCCACGTTTTTTCCAGTTCCCACTGTCAGCTGTGTTTTCTTTTGTGACAAAGAATTGGTAAATTACAGTCTGTCATAAATCAAAGGCTGTTCTCTTACTTCCTCCAGTGTCTAGGAGGCAAGGACTACGTCTTATTTTTCTTTCTGTTCCCATTGCCTCGCTCAGTGCCTGGTACAGAACAACTGCCCAACAAATATACTGTAAAATGAGTGAGAAATGACCTTGGGAGGGAGCTGAGCAGAAAGACAAGGACTTTATAAACTTCTAATTATTTAAAACACTGCATTTTCCTACCCAAATATTTGAATTGGGCCTTTTATATATTAAAGATTTGGCTTATTTGGTAATTATTATTCTGTTACCTCAGACTTAGAAAACCTAGAATTATGAATAAAAGTAATTTGAGGTCTCTCAGCCACTGCTGATTTTTCAAATACTTTCCTTCCCTACAACAAATAATATACTTTAGGGCATGTCTTTTTCCCCAATGGGTTTTTTTTTAAAAATTTATCTTGATGAACAAAACAACAATAATTTGACAGTGAAGACATTTAAATCATGCACTTTAGTGCAATTCCCAGAGCTAGAGAAGACAGGCCACTGTGATTGAAGCAATGGATTGAATCTCCGCTGCCAGATGGCAGTTGAAATATAATGGGCTTACAGCCGTCAGCCACAGCTAGAGGTTTGCACGCAAAGGGTAAGCCTTTCAGTGATGGAAAATGGAAAGCTGGGTGGTTACTTGAAATTCCTGCATTGTTTCTAGTGGCTTGTAAAGGCTGAGGGAAAACTCCATCCGTGCAAATTCTGTTTAGGATAGTATTTGTAAGGGAGCGGCATGCATGTACTGCGTGCATCCTGATCCTATTGTTATTTTCTATAGGTGCTGTTTGATTTTTAAACACATGCCTCGGAAATCAGAACTAGCATTGTATTTCTCAATCTATGATATTTGCATGATTTTGTTCTAATCGTTCTTGAAAAACATACCATCAGTGAGAAATGGCTTCCCACAGCCCCAAAGTTTTTAAGCATGGGATTTCAAAATTTTCTCTAGTGCCTGATTTGATTTTCCTTGTGCTGTAAGCTACACTTCGTTCAGGGCAAAAGTCCTTTACATTTCCTGCTCTGTGTCAGAATCGCCCTGAAATAATATAATACTTGATAGGATGAAGCTGTTCTCCATGTTTCTATAACTTCTGTTAGAGAATGCATCTGGATCCATTCAACCATGTTCAATGTTTTTAAATGCCAAATGAGCTTCCGAAGAGCCCCTTGAGGAAGGAGGGATGACATTTGCCTTGCTCTGCTAATATCAACTCAGGGAGAAGAATCTCTCTGGAAACACATTCATCCTGATAAACATGATGATAGGGAAAATTTTTGTTTAAGCATTGGCGGCATGTATTTACTGCTATATCTGTATACGCACTGTCAGGTCGCATAAAACAGACCATAACAGAAGACAGTTGCAGGGAATAGGTTATGTAATGAGATCAAGCCAATAAAAGTCTGGCATCCAGCTGTAATTCTACTAACAGCGTGGAGAGTCTGCTTATCCACCCAAGTCAAGGATATTTTTTTTCTTTTTGGTCACTGTTCGTGAAATTACATTGTTATCCCCTTCAGCTGTTCAATGAGCCACTAGTAAGAAGAATAAAATGTATAAAAATGGGAGGAAAAGGAGAAAGGCCTCAGGCTGTAGAATTTATGGCTGGAGAACTCAAGATTTTTATGCAGGTAAATTTCCTAAATAGAAAAGGACCACAGAGTCTTGAGCCATTCAGAAATAAATATGCTGTTCTAAGTTTATGATGTTTACAAAACCCTATAGTATTGTAGCTCTCGTTCTCACAAATATAGGACACTCAGCTTTAGAACAGCCTGAAAAATCATTCAAATGAGGGAGATAGCAAAAACTACTGAAGCAGGGATTCCTTAAGTGTAAGTTAGTAGGTTTTCAATCACTTTAGTTTCACAATTTGACACTATTAAGGCTAATATATAGGTGCCTGCCAGCATGGTGACCATTAAGAATCTATCAGTATTTCCATTATAAATCCCATTTTTCAGGGGTTAATAACTTGGTCATAAAAATTCACTGCAGGCTGAAATCAAGTCTTGAAGGGAAATCTCTTCCCTTAATCCCAACAGAGGAGTCTGCTCACGTTTCTGAGATGAAGATGGTCAGAGCAGCAAAGGCAGAATATGTATCAGCTTTCATTTCTGAAAATTTAGCGTCAATCTTGGTGCTGTCAGATGCGGTGATATGTACTGGTATTTTGTTTGTTTGTTGGCTTGCTTTTTCTCCCCCTTCTCCTCCTCCTCCTTTTTTTGTATCATGGTCCTGGGTGGAAGTTGGTCCTTCCAACCTGATCGACATATGGACTTTGATCAGGGGAGAAAGAGCAAGGAAGTCAGAGTTGGACATACATCCTGCGGAAAATAAGCTCTGAGCTTTTCCTTCTGGCTCCCTATAATCTTTTCAGCATTGAAACATTCTGCACAGAAACATTATAAGTATGTTCAATAAGTTGGGAAAGCTGTAAGCCCTTACTTTGTGGCTAAGTGAGAAAATTGATCTATCATCTCACAAACTTTTTTGACTAACCAGCAAAGTATTTATTGACTTTCTCTACATTTATGAAATGCATAGTAGCTACAAAGGGGTGCCATATTGCTATAGCGAAACTAGTGAGGAATTAAATAATTCTAAATTTTCTCATTGCCTGATATCTTTTAGCTCTAGCTTAGTTTCTTTCAGGGCCTAACTCTCTGGCATATTCTGATAGGCAAGGGCTAGTCTACCTTTGGAACAAACTACTTTGTTTACAGTTATGTGCTGCTGAAAGTTCCTCTTCTCTTTTCCCGTGGTGAAAACAGTCAACTTACCCTTCACTGTAGACCACTGAACGATTCAAACTGTTATGGAGCTTCTTTCCATGCAGGCTTACAGGCGATTAGCAGAAGAGAAAGGAAAAGCACTCAGATTTAACTGTGAGAAATCAGGGCAGGATAATCCCAAATATTCTGTACTGAATTTGGTAGGAGAATTAAGGAATTGCTGACACATACTGATTTCTAGAAGCATAAACATTCTTAGCTCCAGCCCAGAGCTTTCCATTGGTGAGCATGAAATTTTGATGTGTGTGTTCCCGCCATCTCCTCCTTTTGGTGCCAGGTCCCGGCTTACAGGTTTCTTTTTTTCTGCATATTTGATGCTGCCGTGCCTCACGTTGCTCCCCTGGACACTTCCTAACTACCCTGGCAAGCCTGCCTCAAGTTTCAGACACTGAGGCATCTGGTGTGCCTTGCTGCCCCCTACTGGTGACCAAAGACGGTTGGGCTCAGGTCTTCAAGATGATCTTAGATTTTTTTTTTTAAAGATTGGCACCTGAGCAAACATCTGTTGCTAATCTCCCTTATTTTTCTTTTCTTCTTCTTCTACCCAAAGCCCCCCAGTACATAGTTGTATATTCTAACTGTAGGTCCTTCTGGTTGTGGCATGTGGGACACCACCTCAGCATGGCCTGATGAGCAGTGCCATGTCCGTGCCAAGGAGCGAACCTGTGAAACCCTGGGCTGCCGAAGTGAAGCGCGTGAACCTAACCACTTGACCACAGGGTGGCCTCTGATCTTAGATCTTTTAAATTGATGCCAACATTTGAAAGGTATTTCTTATGCAAGCTTTTAATAAAATTTTTTTAAAAGTTATGTAAACATTATGTAGTGATTATTACTTTATTATTAGTGGTTTTGTTTTGTAAATGTTTAGTTTGACTTTGTTTTCCTTCATGAATTTATAAGGAATTTCTTCAGTTTTTTTCATGATCTTTTTCTAACATTGGCACTACACAACTGGAAGTACAAGGCAAAGTTTTCTACCAGAATTGTGCAAAGATTTTTTATCTTTGTACGCTTAAACCAAAGATTGATTTCTTATGGCTTTGAATGTAGTTCTTTCTCTAAATTGAAAACGTACATATTGGATTTGCATATCGCTTCCTCAAAACAGATTTATTTATTTATTTTTGTTTTAATGGAGTACGAGTCTGCCTGGGCTGCCATAACAAAATACCATGGACTGGGCGGCTTGAACACAGAAATTTATTCTCACAGTTCTGGAGGCTGGAAGTTCCAGATCAAAGTCTGGCAGGGCTGGTTTCTGGTGCAGACTCTTCTCCTGGCTTGAGATGGCCGCCTTCTTGATCCTTGCGTGGTGCAGAGACCGAGCTCTGGTGTCTCTTCCTCTTCTAATAAGGGCACCAGCCCTATCGAGTTAGGACTCTACCCTATGACCTCATTGAACCTCTGTCACCTCCTCAGAGGCCCTGTCGCCAAATGCAGTCACGTGGGGGGTTAGGTCTTCAATGTATGAATTTGGGAGGAAAAAAACAGAAAAAATGTTTATATGTAGATTTTAATAATCCAACTGGTTTTAAATTAATCGAATTATTTATTTTTAAAAAGTCACATACCATGGGCTAAGAATAAATGGGAATAGGATTGGTATTAGAATGATAAGGCATGATCCTCACCCCAGTGAACTGATAGCACAACTGAAAAAATGGACTAAAATCAAGACTAACACAAGGAAAAACAATGAGTGCAAAGCACAAAATCATCCTACTGTCTTTAATTACAAAAGAAGTGCTGGGTGTGAGCTGGAGTAACCAGAGAAAGCTTCTAGAAAGAAATTGTGTTTAGCCTCCTACTGAAGGATGACTAAGCTTTTATGAACTTTGGGGGATGGGTAAGAGGAAGACTCTTTTACCACAAGGAAGGCCCTGGGTTCAGAATAAATACGAAATATGCAGTGCCATTTAAGGAGCCTGGCCTGGCTGTCAGAGAGGACATTTAAAGGCCTTCTACAACAAAATGTTATTGTTTAATACTCGCTGAGTATCCACAGAGTGCTGGTTCAGAATACACATGACATGGTCTTTGTTCTTTGGATGCTTGCAATCGAAGACCATAAATACTCCAGTCTGACAGCTTGGTGCTTTCAGAATTTGCTTAAATCACCTGATATCTTTCCACCAGGCCACTGCTCCTAACTAGAGCAGTGGGTTATGTGTCTTGGGCTGAAGCGAGCCACAAAGAGTCATTAACGGTGGGCTTTTAAAAAACCAAAACTGTTCCTTCCTTTGGTTCTTTCTTTGGTCGAGTGCCTGGTGGGCCCAAAATAATTTCAGAGCATCCAGTGCAGCCCTTAGCCATTCCAGAGGGCAGGGTTGGAAACGCAGATTGGTTTGAAAAC
Source organism: Equus asinus (assembly GCF_041296235.1). Classification (NCBI taxonomy): domain Eukaryota; kingdom Metazoa; phylum Chordata; class Mammalia; order Perissodactyla; family Equidae; genus Equus; species Equus asinus. The sequence continues at coordinate 70,612,542 of NC_091798.1, forward strand.
CTTGATATTTAATACTTTCTGAGGTGTCTCTGCTAGTTCCTCTCAGTAGTTCATTTACTCATTCCTCCAACCATGGGGAAAACAGGCCTGAAAACACCAATTCACAACACTGAACTATGAATGTTAAAGACACATGAGCTCAATGTACCAGCAACACCTTTGGGCAAAATCTGTCAACCGTGGACACTGACATATTCCTAATTATATAATCTCTGATCATCTAAATGCCCTGGGTTGATCAATAACAACAGAAAATATCACCACAATCAAAATAAGTCTATAATTTAAACCGGATTCTCTGCTACCATCAGGCAAAAGTTCGTGTGTGTGTGTTTTTAAGTCATTGTGAGGTAAATCCTATCGCCAGGATCTGGTCTGAAGGGAAAGTGCCGCTGAAATTTGGCTTTGACTTTGTCTCTTATTTCAAAACCATTTTCCTCCCTCTGGGGACCCTCTTCCCAACCCAGGTTCCTGCATTTCCCTTGTGCTGTCACTCCTACTCTCCTTCATCCATCAAAGGAAAGTGTCTGTTATCAGTCCTGTAAAACCAGTATGAATTTAAGTCATGGTGCTGTCTCTCTCCAGGGGATTTATATTTTTGGATTTACCTATAATTTTGAAATAAATGCCTTTGTCACCTGTAAGAGAAGCTTCAGGCATGAGCATAGCCAAGAAAAGTGTTTTTGAAGTCAAGGGGACTTTCTGTTGCTTTGAAATCACACAGAAGAGCTAGCAGTCAACTTTATTGAGAAGATTGGTATCTAAATTGTAAAAGTATCTCAAAGTTAGGGATTTTATGTAAAATACAAGGTTCAAATGACAATTAAGGGACTTATTACAAAAGTATTTTGGAGATGGGAAAATAAAACTAACATTTATTGGCTATCTATAATAGGCCAGGCAATGTGTCAGGTGTCCTCACACTTCTTCAGGTCATTTAAAGCTGCTGGCAATTCTGTAAACTCTTCACCCCATTTTCCATTGAGGAAACAAAGTTCTGGAGGTTAACTAAGTTTCACAAATATCCCGATGCTAGCAAATGATGGAGCCGTGTCTCTCTGGCTTTGAAGTCCATTATTTTAGGGCAGGGGAGAGAGAAGTTGTCAGAGTACGTGACATTTGATCACGTGATTTAGTTTGCTCTATTAAAAATTTGATTTGAACATTTTGAATTGAACTCCTTTGATCACAGGATGGCATGTACTTCGCACCACACCACCTTGCTGGGTTTTAGTATACAGAGTCAAGATGAATTACCTCCCGAAAGATGTTGCAATTAATCTCTGCAATCAGAAATTGTCAATATAAGAGGACAGTAAGGCCATAATGCAAAGATTACAACATTTTCTCAGAATTGCCTCATATATAGTTGGCATATATTACTCTCCAGCTAACCTCTGGATATGAATATTTCTGTGCTAATTGAAAGTAAGCCAGCCGAATTCAATCCACACAATCATATGGGTGGAGTAATCACATATCTTGAACCAAAAACTGGGATGCATCAGTGGACCGAACATTTGAAATTATGACTGTCCCATTATATGCTGAATATTACAGTTAGCCTATTAGGGGTTAAAGAGGCTAATTTTGTATTTCTTCTCAATTAAATTTAACTGTAGATTCACTTGAGAATGTGTTTTAATGCTTTGCTGAGTGAATCTGCCCACTTTTTAATTTTATTGAGAAATAAAGAGAAAATTAGGTAGTAAATAGACAGAAACTATCACTTTACTATCAATTTATAGAGCAAAACCTGACTTAGTGACCTATTTGCCAAGCTCATTTTCTTAGGAAATACATAGACCACCTTGGAGTTCTTCACTTCTTCAAACGGCATCTTGGAATTCTTAACAGTAAGAATGCCTAAGCACTATAGTGAAGGGAATTAAAAACAAATCTTATTGATGTCAACAAATACACTGACTTATTTTTGAATAAAAGCCATCTATTGAACCAAGGCCAGTATGAAACCCCATTTTTGTGCTGGAAGCCCATTTTGTATATCACTTTCAAAAGAGTTTACAGTATAAATTGTGATTGATTTTCCCAAACTCTTTAAGAAGTTACATTAAATCAAGGTGAATAATAACAATAAAGCTTGTAAACTTAAAAATAGATTTTCTTTAGGTGTATGCTTTAGAGTGCATTATTGATCAACTGTTTTATCAGAAATATTAATCTACAAAAATAATAGAAAATATATTGTTAACTCAATTATTCAATCTAATATGAAGATAATACAGCTCTTTGCTTTGCCTATTTTCTGTCTGGTTACCTGCCCTTGAGTGATCCTTTCTGTTTATAATGATCATGACCAGAGATTGTATAGGAAAATGCAAGAATATAGGAATTTACTCCAGGCTTAATCTATCTATCCTTGCATGTGATGGTGGTAGGGAAACAAATAGGAACCTAGGTATATACTGTGGTACTTGAGTTTTCTGAGGATTCATTTGTACATGTTATTTATACTCTCAATTTGGCATAAATAAAATTGAAGCTCTGACAATGTAATTTATAAAACTGATCCATGCCACCAAGAAAGTGGGTTCCGTTAAAATGTATTTTAAAACGTTAAGACAAAATATTCCTGCCATCTTTAAAAAATAGACTTTGACTGATTTGGAAGTGCCCAGGTTACTTCAAAGGGAATCTTTAGTAGTCTATGGAAAGTAACATTTATAACAGCTAGAAACTCAAAGGAAAGGGAACTAGGGAGAAGCACATTCAATAATTTCCAAGGTAACATGGATGCGTACTGTGTCTGCTTCTTTCATCTCATTTCTTAGTGCCATGGCCTTTCAAGGAAGAAAATAATGTATTCTTCACAGAAAAAAATGCGGAGAAGGCAGTGTAAGAAAGACATACTTTGAGAACTAATTGAAGTGCTCTTGAGGCAAGTTAATGCTTTTCTGCCAATAACTTGTGTGCAAGTACAGAATAGATTTTCAATTCCTCTTCCAAGGCCCCCCAAACTGGGATACAATGACTGAAAAAACAAGAATTGTTCTGGCATTTTTAAAACATCAAAAATACTTTATGTGAGTTATTTTTTTCTTAGCAGAGAAGAGGAAAATCAAGATCAGTTAGTTTATAGTCACGTTTAAAGCTGGGTGTGAGGTGGGCACTGCAGTGGCCACAATGGCCAGTAGAGGACAATGAACTGGAATGGGTTGGGAGCAGGGTGTGTACCAAGACTGGCTCAAAACTCTCCTGCGTGATGTGAACTAGACAGCTGAGAGATCCAACAGAGAGGAAGAAATCATCACCAGGATCAAAAGAGACCGGAACAGGGGAAACTTGGAAAGCTGCTGTGACAAAGTCAAGGATAAGAAGCCGTTTCCCCCTGGTTGGGTATCTGGTCATGAAGCAGAGAACAGCATGTCATTAAGAATTTGATTAGGATTAAATACCCTCTGGCAATTTACTTACAAAGTGGCTCTTGCAGCCCTGGGCCACGATATTCTTGCATGAACCACTGAGAAGTCTCATTACAAAATACCAAATAAATTCTTTAAAAAAGGAAGAAAAAAGAAATTAAAATGATCTTTTGCCAAAAATATAGGTGAAAGTAGCGTACAGCTTTTTTGTTTGTTTACTAGTGAGATTGAATATTTTCCATACTTTTTTCCAATTTTATTTTTTCCCCTTCAGTTGACTACAATGACTTATCTTTAGTAAATATTTTTTTCCTCCTGTTTACTGATCGTATATTATATGTAAAGTAGGGTGCCAATGTTATGGAAAGGAGGCAGTGGAGAAATAAAAAAATATGACAAATTTCTTCTCTTAAAGTCATGGGGAGAACAGCATGTGTAGAATAATGTGGAAGAGAGAAGGAAGAGAATGGGGCATGTTAAATGCAGACACGCTTCGAAGCAGCTAAGCGTCAAGGTCCTAACCAGAACCATCAGTGAGGGGCACTCAAACTTTTCCTTTGAATTCTGTCCCAATGGTCAATGTTGGAGAATTATCACTGGATCTAGGGGCAGAAGAGCAGGCCAGATGGAAGATTCAAGAAGCCCTATGAGACTCAGTGAATGCTTTTTAACAAGTTTTCCTGTTGGCTCATGAGTTTAAAATGGAAAGAAAATTTCAGGCTTGACTTCAGATGAGATAAAACAGTGTTCTGGCAAGGGGGCCTGAAAAGGGCTCAGCTGGGGCTCCTGCCTTCATTCGGGATGTGTTCACAGTGGATACTCCTAAAGCCACTGGCTGAGGGTTTTTCCATTTTAGGGAAAGCAAACTTTGTGCTGAGTAGAGGAGACATTTTATCCTAAGTTGTACCCTCCCTCTGGGCTTTGACAGTGTGCCCAGCCTTCAGCAGGGAGAGTCAAGTTTGGTTACCTCCCCGCAGTCTTTGATTAATGAGCAGAACCATTCATCCTTTTCATGACCATGTTAGTGACTTTCTCAAGGGCTCTCAACTGGAGAAGTCAGCAGATGGCTGGGAAATACCCACCTGCTGTTTCCAGTCGATATGAGACTTGTTAAGCTGGTTCTTCCAGGAATCTCATGTGGACAAGAGAAGCCACCATGCTACTTTGTGCACATTTTCAAAATCCCTTTTTTGCTCTTGGTTCAACTATCAAATTGTTGAATGGCTTAAGTGAAATATTTTGCAGTTCCCCTCTCTGAGATAAAACTAGTTGGACACTCATATGAAGAGAAAAAGAATAATATAGGTTTAGTAGTAATCCATCTATCAATAATTCTCTGAGTTAAGAATTGGATGGTGGACAGAGTGCTTAGATTATTTTCCTGGATGTTTCATTTATTTATCGCCACGGTGATGCTGGGTTTTCCAATGAACTACTCTGAATTATAGTTTCCTTTAATCTGCAAAATGGGGATTAAAACAGCAAGCCAGCATACTTCACTGGGATTGTAAAGATCTAAGAAGCCTGAATAAATGAAAGAGTTTACAAACTATAAGCATGATACAGCCGTGAAGACTGATCACCGTGCAGACCACCTGCTATGTCCCTGACACAGCTGTAGGTGCCTTGGAAGACACACAATAGATAAAAGGTGTGGCTCCTTCCCTCAACGTTTGCATGGTCCAGAAAATGAGAGCAGCACAAGACAATATCTGGTCAAGACCTAAGGGGGATGCCGCTGAAGAAGTGTCATCGGAGTTTAGAGAAGAATGAGATGAACAAGGGTTAATGTACAGATTGGCATATGGAAGAGGTGAGCACTGAGTTGCACTTTGAAAAAGGGAAATGGGAGAGTTGAGAGGACTGATAATAAAAGAAGCTGAAAAGGACTTAAATGTCTAAGTTCAACTCTTTCCCAAAAATGTCTGCTACATACACTGTCAAACTCCTTATATATAAGTGAACACTTTCCGAACCTGGGAACTCTTCCCTGACCCTCCCTAATGGAGCTGATCACTCTCTCCCCTAGTGGTTCCTATCCTTGAAAAATACACATTTACATTATTGAAAGTATCTCATTGTGTCGAAACAGTGGCGTGAGTAAGTATCGTCTTTGAAATGACACAGACATGGGTTCTGGTCTCAGCTTTACTGCTAATTGGCTCCCTGACTTTGGGCAAATCATTTACCCTTTACCCCTGAGCAAGGCCTCAGGTCTTCCATTTGTTAGCTGGAAATGATAATAACAACACAGAGTTTTTCTGAGTATTAAATAAGGAATAGTGTCTCAATGAGTCCTGCATGTAGTGAACAATTCAAAAATGACATCCATTGTTAATTTTTATGGATCTGTTGCCCTCTTTAGATGGTGTGGAGCTCTCATTATGCTTTTCTTCAGAGGCTAGCACTACCATGAGCCCAGGCACATAGTAGGCACTGGATAAATATTTGAGCCAAAATGAGCATTCAAGATAGAGAAGGCATTTTAGGAAATGGCAGCAGCAAAGACAAAGAAATAGACGGAGAGATAATCTGTATAATAGTAGTGGAGGTGGGGGTGAAAAAGAGAGATAATGAGATAATTCCTCTCATCTGATCAGAGGAAAGAGTTATACAGGAGAATAAATTATGCTGGATGGATCGAGCGGCACAGGGAGAGGAGGACCTGGCCTAGGAGGTTGAATTTGCTGTGATGCGTAATAGGGAATCAGTTTTTTGAGGAGTGACATGAGGAAAATGCTGAGTAAATCGATTAAGACTTTCATGGCCCGATAAGCAAATTATTTTTAGAATAATAGATATACCACTATGTTCCTTTATGACTGTAATTTGTTGCCTTCTTACTTGATTGTAAGAGGAACAAGTCAATATTTTTCTCTTGGATCCCAGTTTTTAAAGAAAAAAGAAACATTTTTCTTTCTAGATATGGCTGTGTAGAGAGAACGCCTTCACATCAGTGAAAGTGCTCCCTTCTGAAGACATTGAAGGATGTCTTAACGATAATGATTAATGACTTTAAAAAACCTATAAATCTTTGAGGAATGAACAAACCACTATTAGAACCATATGTTGCCTTCATTCTTTGCATGGAAGTTCCATGAAAGTCACTGGGAGTTCAGTGGAATGATGAAGGGAAGCATATGGCACTAGATCTGAATTAAATTAATAACAGTATGAAAACACAGTTAAATAGTGATAATCCCCCTTGTTATCCAGCTTTTTTCTTTTTCAAACAACCTCGTGGTGTATAGTTAAGCACCAAAAAGACTCTTGTTAAATGGAGAGAGCCGACGTGTGAGGAGAAACCATGTGGCACATCTTTTGAAACAAGCTGAAGAGGCAGTGATTTGGGGCTTCCTTGCTCAGGACTGCCATGGAGTCACTTAGAGATCAAAAAAAGAGCTGAAACCTGACTATGCTATAGGCACTCCATCTGGCTCTGTCCCACACTGTTGCCATAGCCACCCATCTCCTAGCAACAATGAATAGCATTTTCTTGTCTCTAAAGTGACAAAGCACATGAGTGAAAAATATAAATGTAATCACAATAGGCTAATAATCTGAGGGGCGATCTCCTGGTTAAAGTTCACTGTGAAGACCTCCACGAATCTTTTCACAATCCTATCTCTCCTGTGATGGATTTTGATAAGAAAATGCCTTGGCTCAAATTGGGGCAGCCTGATGGCTTGCTATTGAATGTAAAGATTACAAATATCATTACATAGAACATGATAAGGGGGAACTTTATTTTAAAAAGTGGAAAAACACAATTATCAGTTTGAATAACCCAATCATCATTATCTAGAACTCTGGCTAGGATGGACTGGGAGTAGAAAAACCCCGGCCTTGGGTCTGAGAAGAAGGAATATTCCATCCTAATACATTCAGGTTCAAACAATCCATTAGCAGCCTTTGCGATGAGCAATGAGTCTTGACTGAGGTCACTAATCAGAAGCAGTAAAGAAGCAGAAATAAAGACAAAAGGAAAAGGCTATATACGTCACGCTTGTCCTTGAGGCAAAGTGAAAAACAAACTGACACTTCTTAGAGGAGATTTAGTTGTTTATTTCTAAACGTTTGTATCATATTTCAAATAATCTTTATTTAAATATTCTGCCAAAAGAAACCCACTGAGATGCCAGCCTCTTTTTTTTAAAAAAAGTTATAGCCTTGGATCCTAATAAACCTTGCTTTTATACTGACCCATGTGCATAAAATGAGAACTCAGAAGAGTTTAGACACCTACAGAGATGTTAGTAAAGAAAAAATCAATGCCAATCTTCATTTTAAAATGCCATTTTGTCTATTATTTACTAGTTCCATCAGCTATATCCCGTGACCCACTTCCCCTTTAGAAATGAAAATATATATTTCACGGTTTGAATATTGCTTTCCTGATTTTGCATCAGAATCTCTGCATTTGGTAAATGTCAATGAAAGATGCACACTGTGGGAAGCGGATTCAGGAATGTCACTGAGAGATTTCACTAGAGAGGAAGTGGAGCATCGAAACCACGTTGTCTCCAAGATGAAATAAATAATCCCCACACCTAGGCAGGCCATTATAATGTGTTTACACATTACATGCAGAGCTTCGCTTCGCAGTGCTAACTGCTTTGTGAAAGGAAAATCCTCCTGAAATTAAATAATCAAAGAAGATAGGTGAGTGCTGATTTTGTGAAATAAACAGTGATTGAGGAAAGAAGAAAAACCAGCAGGACTCAGCGTGAAGCAAATTAATTCATGTTGGAGATTTACTCTCCTGAAGAAATTAAATTGCCCACTTCCTAATCAGTACAGTTCTTGGCATGCCGTTTCTTTCTCTTTCTTCCTAAATTTGTTTCATGTTAGAGCCCCTTAATTTTTCACTTCACTATTTTTAAAATTACAGTTTGAAGCTCCCGTTCTTTGCATGGTTCTGTGAAGTTCGGCACTCAGTCAGTTTCTTTACCATTTATTTGTTTTGGAAAAGAAAATTCTTTTCCAATCATCTCACTTGTTTATTTTATTTGCCTCTGCTCCAGAGGAGAATATAAGGAGAGGCTGTGGCTACTGCATCTTTTCTGCTTGTACTGATTTAATGGCTCCAGGGATAAGCATGTTTTCATTACACTAATTTGGAACCACTGAAGGCAAACCATATCTTAGTGTCCATTCACAGTATATGGCTGCTCAGTGTAAATACAGATTGCTGGGCTCTTTCCTTATTCTTCTCGTCCTGTTGCAAAAGGAAAAAAAAAGCACAAAATGTTGTTCTTCCAGTTAATTCTGCACACAGTGAAAGATGTCAACACACATTAAACTGAAAGCACATTTGAGAAGACACGCAGAACTTTGCAAATGCCATTGCTGTTTGTAGAGCTTTGAGCTGGAGGGGATATCATATGTTTTTCAATCTGTTTTTTACTCTTCTGCTGTCTTAAAATAAACCATGTAATTCTTGTTCTTGGCCTTAGAATGAGAGTTATGCCATCAGTCTGTTGTGATTCATTTGCTAAAATATTCTGGTGATGAATATCTCTTCCTTCCTGTAATAGCTATTGTGGTGTCACTTTTGCCTAAGGGAAGCCATTGTGTCTCTTGGAGGGCAGACAAGTAGGAAAGGGCAGGTATGTGGCACAAGCACTGGGTGATGATCAAAGCTCGTAAGGTTTCATTTGAAGCCTATCTCCCTTATAGGCACAGTTGGCTGACGGGAAAATTCCATGGGCACCACCTGCATACCAACTTTGATGTCAAATGGTGAGAGCACATTTCTAAAAGTAAGGTACTGGAACATGGCCATGCCTTAGAGTTGAAGCCAATATTACACTTTGCTCTCTAAGTTATGTATGTGAAAGTAGTTTTTGTATGACTAACACGCCCAGGCAGTCTTCTACCTGACATGTCTGGATTTGACTGGTTTTCAGAAAGGGATGAGTATGGTATCAGTGTCTTTGGGGTATTAATTACAGCTTCTTGTAACCATCAGAAGACAAAAGGTCTACCCTGAATATCTAAACAGCTGGGTTATTGCCAGATATTTCGATTACTAAAGGTAAGAGAGAGACTCTTTTTGGCTCTTGGTGGAAATTGAGTCAGTTGTTGCCACTGTGGTTTGAAGGTGTTTTGATATTGTAAAAGATCATCCTCCTGGCCTGAAATGGTTGGTGGGAGGCAGCCCTTGAGGAATGAATGAGAAGTGGTGAAATAAAAAATCGAAATCAGAAAGGGCTTGGTCAGCCATTGGTCTTTGAATGCCAGTTCCTTCTATTTTGAAAATAATCTCACATTGGAAATAGAGCTTGAAATAAGGGCAATAGAGTACAGGTTTCAAAAGAAGAAGAGATAAAAAATTTCCAGGCCTGATGTAAGGCTATTGAGATAATTATGTCTGGCATCTGTGACACATGGACCCTAATGAACCCACACCAGATAGTGGTTAGAACAAAAGGTGAAGGGTAGAATGAACCTCAGTCCCTAATTTAGTTAAAGTTAGTATCTATAACAAATAAACTCCCAAATTTCAGTGCTTAACGTAATAGAAATTTATTTCTCCTTCTCATTATAGTCCAATGTAGATGTTTCAGTTAGGCAAGAGTCTTTCCTCAATATAATGATTCAGAGACCCAGGCTCCTTCCATCTCGTGGCTCTACCATCAGTAAGGGCCTCAGACTTTTCTGATTCAGCTAGTGAAAGGAGATTTAAAAAATATCATGGAGAAGGTGCACCTACTTCTTATGCTCTTTGGCCCAGAAGTCATACTCACCACTTCTATTCATGTTCCTTTGGCGAGAAGTAGTCATACAGCTTCAGCGAGATGCAAAAAGAGATGGGAAATATTGCCAGTAATAATCTCATACAATGCAAAGTGAAGGCTAAATTTTGGTGAACAGCCAGCTGGCAAATGTGTTTCAGCATAGTTGGAAGGGGAAGAACTCTTTGGGTCTCATATGGGAAAGTGCTTTATTACAAATGTGTGAAGGGCAAGGGCAAGCCTAATATATGCTAGTACATCACATAGGCAGATATAATAAATTAAAGTTTTATCCTAGAAGAAAATATAATGAGTTAGATTCTAGAAAAGACTAGAGGTTCCATTAGCATTTTCAGCAGTACCAATATAAAATATGATGAAGCAAAGGCTGAATAGCTGGATCAAGCCTTACCAGAAAGGTTTTGGGGATTGAGGGTTGGGGGGAATACGTACATTTATAAGACAGGAGTTTGTGATCTTTTGCAGGGTATTCTAAAAAAGGAAAACATTTCTGTTTCAAATGGTGTCTAGCTTGGAGTACTTGCCGTTGCTTCCCCAATATTTCCACTAAATGTCGTTAGAAACCCAGAAGAAGATAGAACTTACTACTGAAAGCTAAGATTATCAGAAAAGCTAATGTCAAAATCTGGGATATGTTTTATGAAATATGAGGAAGCTAGAGCTGGATTGGGGAAAAAATAGCTAGGTTACATGTTTATCCTGACCTCTACCCACCAGAAAATTGTTCAGGTAGCCCTTTAATGTGTGGATTCTGCTTTTTTTTTTTTTTTTGAAAGATTGGCACCTGAGCTAACAACTGTTGCCAATATTTTTTTTTCTGCTTTTTTCTCCCCAAATTCCCCCAGTACATAGTTGTATATTCTAGTTGTGGTCCTTCTAGTGGTGGCACGTGGGATGCCGCCTCAACGTAGCCTGACGAGTGGTGCCATGTCCGCACCCAGGATCCGAACCAGCGAAACCCTGGGCCACCACAGTGGAGCGTGCAAACTTAACCACTCGGCCACAGGGCCGGCCCCTGGATGCTGCTTTTTAAGGTGGCTCAAATGCTTGTCCTTGCTTCATCTTTTCATCCAGAAAGAGAGAGAGGAATTAAGAGTGCTCATTGGATCCTGGTTGATAAAGAAAAGTGGAACATAGAAAGAAAAAGCTTTCCAATCCAATCCACACTGGATGCTGATATTTTTATAAACTTTATTAAATCAGAAAACCAGGCAGGGGAGGTGGTAGAAAATTCTACTTTGGTACAAAAGAGCTGCATTATAAGGTCTGTGAGGCACCAGGATTGGGCTAAAGCTGTGCACATCAAAATGCTTGCCTACCGCAGATCTGAGGAGGGAATACAGCCAGCATCTGTGGTCTCCTTGTAGGTAGATGATGAGCCTGGGTAAATGTTTCTCTTTCGAAAGATGAAGAAGAGAAGTGTGGGGAGAGAAAGGGTTTACTGCCTGGAGTAGAATTACTGGGTCCTGGGCTATACCTATAAATACATGTTCAGCTTTAGTAAATATCACCAACCAGTTTCCCAAAGTAGTTGTACTCCCACCAGCAGTGTATGGGAATTGCAGTTGCTCTATATCCTTGTCAACTCTTAGCATTTTCTGTCTTTTTAGTTTTAGTCATTCTGTAGGATGTGCAGTGGTATCTCATTGTAGTTTTCTTTTTTGGGGGATCAGGGGGAGATTAGCCCTGAGCTAACATCTGCACCAATCCTCCTCTCTCTCTCTTTTTCTTTTTTTGCTGAGGAAGATTGACCCTGAGCTAACATCTGTGCCCATCTTCCTCTCCTTTATATGTGGGATGCCTGCCACAGCATGACTTGATAAGCGATGTGTAGGTCTGCACCTGGGATCCAAACCAGTGAACCCTGGGCCACTGAAGTGGAGCATGGGAACTTAACCGCTGTACCACCTCATTGTAGTTTTAATTTGTTTTTCCCTCATGACTAATGAAGTAGAGCATGTCTGATGAATTAACAGGGCAATCTCTAAGAGACTAAGGAACCAGCTGGGAGAATATCTCATCCATGGGTAAATTCAAAATATTTCACAACCAGTAAGACGTAGCATTGGCCACTCAGAACACTGGCTTGGAGTGTGAGGTGAGGTCCTGCCAGCCCTGCCCGTGACATGTGCTGACTCCTCGTTGCTGGAATATTGCCAGGTTTGAGGGGTCCTGGAGGAGGGTGTGGGCGAGTTGGTTGGGGAGGTGGGAGGAGGCACTCAGAGTCACAGCACAGCAGCCCCGTGCAGCTCTTGCAGATCGTTTCAGTATTTAATTAACTGCTTTACTGTAGTGATGTATACCAGCTGAATATCAGCCATACCTCATCCTAAGGAAAGAGAGCAGCAGACCTACAAGAGTAATCAAATGGGGGGTGAGGGGAGAAGCAGTTTTGGGTACAGTACAGTAATGTGTTCAGTGTGTCTGAGTACAGGATGGAGAGGTTTGGGGCAAAGACTGAAGGATTATAATCAAAAACAGAAAGAAATATTTTACTAAAAACTCTCCAAGATTTTATGGAAGGAGAGTCATGATTCGGTATACTCTTTATAGAAGGATAAACCAAAAGGAGATGATTTACTCTCAATTTTGTTTTGACATCTTGAATCCATTACTTTAGGTTCCAGTAGGAGATGTTGGTGTTCAGTGCATAACGGATGGGGCAGAACAGAAAAAAGTCATGTGCACTCTGCTACAGCTCCACAGACTTGTTACCGAGCTCACGTGAGAAACTCCTCCTGACTGTCAGAAGCAATTAGAGGCAGACTTATCAGCGGGCCAGAGGACCTTCACAAACAGGTTGAGCAGAGAGCCAAGGCTACATTTGTTTGTTTCCTTTCTTTTCATCATTGTGAAAAAAATAAGAAATATAAAATTAACAATTTTAACTGTTTATAAGTGTACAGTTTGGTGGCATTAAGTATATTCACATTGTTGTGCAATCATTGTCACCATCCTTCTCAAGAACTGTTTCATCTTCCCAAACCGAAGCTCTTTGCCCGTTAAGCAGTAACTCCCTATTCTCCTCCCCTCCAGCCCTCAGCAGCCAGCATTCTACTTTCTGTCTCTATGAATTTAACTACTCTAGGTACCTCATGTAAGTGGAATCATACAATGTTTGTCCTTTTGTGTCTGGTTTATTTCACTTAGCATAATGTCTCCAAGATTCACCCATGTTGCAGCCTATGTCAGAACTTCATTCCTTTTTAAGTCTAAATAAAATTCCCTTGTCTGCATACACCGCAATTTCTTTATCCATTCATTTGTTGATGAACATTTGGGTTGTTTCTACCTTTTGCCTATTGTGAATAATACTGCTGTGAACCCTGATGTACAAACATCTGGTTGAGTCAGGGCTACATTTTTATGACTGAGCTAATATAGCTCTGAGGCAGTGGGGTTGGAAGTGGATGTGGGCCTTTCCCGGGGTGTTATTGTTACTCTCTGTCCACATCTATAATATAATAATAATTGCTAACCTTTTCTAGGTGCTTACTATATGTTTTAAGTGTTTAAGACACAGTTTTAAGTATGTTACCGGTATCATACCATCTAAATCTCAAAACAAACCTATAATATAGGTATATATTTATGTTTTAAATATAAAAAATAAATTTTCATATTACATTTATAGTTATTTAATATATTTAAATTTATAGCTTTATTATATGTAAATATAAAGTATGCCTATGTTATATATAAACATAAAGTAGGTAAATATAACATAATATTTTATAGGGAAGGACATTTTTTCATGGAGGATTTTGCCCAAGGTCGCACAGCTAGTGTGTGCCTACGTGTGCTGGTCCTTTCTTTGGCTTAGAGGTGTCGTAGGTCTGATGGAGATCTCAAGCCCAAGTTACATGCTACATCTCCAGGTTTGCATTAGCGTTAATTCAGCAACCCCCAATAATAAGAGGAATTTTGCCTCCATGCCTTCAGTTTTCTTTTATGAACAGCATCTTCTGGAACCCAGGGCGGGGACTGGATATCCATGAGTCTACTAGTCAAATACTATCAAATATTCTCAAAACTATCACAATCCTCAACAGACCGCTTGACTCCATAGGTCCCTGCCCAAGGGAGGCAACTGTGGGAAAATAGGCACAGATCCCAAATTCCTCGTCTGTAACCCTTGGGACCCGCTGTGTTTCAGAATTTAAAAAAAAAATTTTTTGTTTAGTTTTTAAAAATAAATTCTGAAAATCCCCAGTGGAAATTGGACATCATCTTAAATTCAAATTTTTAGTATTTCCACAACAAAATGTATAACTATTCATACGACATGAGATTAATTCAGCTTATAAATAAGCTTATGCCAGTTCCAGCTAGTTATTGTTGCCAAATGAGTTTCGATGCCAAATAATAAGCATACGTTTAAGTTTTCAGAACTTTAGAATTTTGCCATTGGGATAAGGGCTTGTGGAACTATACACTGAAGTGAGGATGGCCCGAGCCTGCCTTCCCCGGAGTCAGCTGTGCTCTGCCCAGAAGGCCAGGTAAACCATGGCCTTTGGAGCTGGTTTCATTCAGTGGCAGATACAGGTTTCGTGCAGCCTGAAACTTAATTTGATGGGACCCCATATAAGAAAAAGAATATAAAATTACAAATAGAAAAGTATGCATGAAAATGAGTATTTATTTAGAATAATAAATCACAACAAATTAAAATTTTTTGGGTTTTGCTAAGGAAGATTTGCCCTGAGCTGACATCCATTGCCAATTTTCCTCTTTTTTTTGCTGGAGGAAGATTAGCCCTGAACAAACATCTGTGCCAATATTCATCTATTTTGTATGTGGATTGCTGCTGCAGCATGGCTGATGAGTGATGTAAGTCCATGCTAGGGATCCGAACCCGCGAACCCAGGATGCCAAAGCAGAGTGCGCCAAACTTAACCACTCCATCACAGGGCAGCCCCAATTTTTTTAAAAAAACAGCTAACAAGTATCACAAATATTTTCTTTTGATTTATGATTTTGGCTTCAACTTGGATACTTTCTTCTTGATACATTTAAATTTTAGTATGCTCAATAATTCTGAAAAAATGAAAAAGGAATCTAAAATTGAGGAATATACAAGAGCAAGTCAAATGTACTCCAGAATTAGTGCTATGCTGTAATGGGCTACTTAATCATGTAATCAAATTACTCATATAATAGACATCGAATAAACAAGTATAGGAACTTGGTCATAGAAATACATGTCTCTTCAGGGCATTTTGGTACCTTGGTAGCATTTTTTTCTTTTTCAAGGAAAACTTTATTTGTATAAACCCCATAATTACTCCTGTTGCATTTTTGCAGGTAATATGGCAAAGTGATTTATTTCAGCTCTTTTTTTTAATTGTGCTAACATTGGCTTATAACTTTATCTAAATTTCTAGTGTACCTCGTATTTCAATTTCTGTATAGACTACATCATGTTCACCACCCAAAGATTAATTATCATCCGTCGCCACACATGTGCCCTGTCACCACTTTTGCCCTCTTCCCTCCCTGCTTTCCTGCTGGTAACCACCAATCTAATCTCTGTATCTATGTGTTTGTTTGTTGTTCTTGTTGTTAATCTTCTGCTTATGAGTGAAATCATAGATTGACTTTTTCTGTCTGACTTATTTCGCTTAGCATAGTACCCTCAAGGTCCATCCATGTTGTCCCAAATGGCAAGATTTCAGCTCTTTTTAGAGCTGACATTTCATCTGAAACCTCTGATCTTCATCAGGACAGTACATTACATATACTAGGATGTGATCTAATACATTGGAATTAATAAAACATGTGACTTTACATTTGTTTACACATTGGTTTTTTTGTAGCACTGCTTCAGGTTTATGACCTACAAATTCAGGAATTCTGATAAATTCTTTTTTGGACCATTCCATAAAAGTGTGCGTTTATAATTGCATATGCTGTATTATTGGTTATATTTCCAACATGAGAAAACTTCAGTCTTGATCAGTCATTGATGAGAATTTGTTCCTCTTGTTACAATTCTATATGTCTGATGGTTAGGAGAACTTTCCATAAACTAGGTTCTGGCTCTGGATTTTCAATCCTCATTTTTCCACTACTCATATAGTTAAGTCACAATAAAACCTTAGACCTTGTACTTTTCCTGCGGAGGAATCCTCATTTAGCCATTTCTGGAAGCCATCTGCATTAGGATGACGGGCAATGCACAAACCTATGTAGATACACATGTCGCTGGGAACCACACTACACCCCTATTGAATGAATTTGCATCTCAGATTTCCTTTTGCTGGTTCTCAATATGCTCATGGCTACTTCAGTGCCACCAAACACAGAGGGCAGTGTGATGGCAGCAAAGTCGGAGTGGAAAGGGACAATGGTATTAATTGGTTGCGATTAAAATATTTATCTTGCAAATTTTAGAATACAAAGAATCATATGAACGCCTCACTAAAACCTCTCAGGGCCATGAAAGTGCGCAGGAAAGTGGAGGACTCTGAAGGTGAAGCTTCATTAGCTTCACAAAAATCTTCCTATCTTCCTGCTGTATGAAAAATGTAGACTGTTGGGCCCTTGCTGGAGTAGTCTGCAATTTGTATTTGAACATTCCAATTTTCTCAGGTCATGAGAAATGTGAACAGTTGGAGTGAACGAATCCTTTTACAGCTATTCAGAGCTGAAATGGGCCACACGGGCCCATCCAAAGCTCAGTGGCAGACAGTGCACCAGCTCTCCTTTGGGAAACACAGGGACTGCTGGGAAGCATATTATGACGTTAAGAGAATGGTGATGGAGGCAGAATCCTGGCACCACTACTTTATTGCTGTATAGCCTTGGGCCCCAGTTTCCTCATCTGTAAAATAAGACAAGACTACTGACCTCAAAGGGTTTTGTGAGGATTAAAAAAAATATTGCGTGTTAGATGTTTAGCATTGTCACTGGCACATGTTAGGCATTCAATAAACACTAGTTAAATATAAATGGAAGGAAAGAGTTCAGGACAAAGGCCTGTTCACATTGCCACATTTTTGTTTTTTTCCAGCCAATGTTATGACTGAATTTCTCAACTTTTTGATGAAAGTAGTCTTCTAATAAAAGCATGATTGTGATTCATAAAGATAAAAGCTTGCATTATGTTCACTAATAATATCAGATCACTAAAATCTTGCACAACTTGAAGAGCCCATGCCTGGTTATCAGAGGCTGTCAGTGGTGACAGGGTGAGTGTGCGCCTATGAAATTATGCTGCTGCTGTGGATGAGGTGGGAAGAATTTTCCTGCTTTGGATTTTGATTAACTTTGAATCACAAATGGATACAGCATTTAGTTGCATTATTGCACCCTGCTTGCTTTTAACACTCACTGGTCCCTGTGTGTGGGAAAGCACTATTCAAGGCCTTAGCACCCCAACTCAGACACTGCATTTGAACAAAGACTGGAGAAAAATGACTGAAAATAAAAGCAAAATTGACCAAACTGATAGCATTTTACAAATGATATAAAAGCAGAGCAGAAAATATAAGAAAACCTCTTTTCTCTAATAACACCTACATATGACAAAAATTCTAAAACACGCCTTAGTCTTCTTTTAATACATGGAACATGTACTATGTTGAGGGTACAATTTTAAACAGGTTTTCTATCTGTCTGTCTGTCTATCTATCTACCTATGAAATGGGATCACATCACAGCAAGGTCATTAGCATATCTAGGTGGGAGCAGGCTGCTAGAATCTGCAGTGTTTGGTGTGAACAGTATTTGAGCTAAGCTTGCACTTTGGGAGTTTTTACCTAGTTAATCTGTAACTTTGCTCTATGATTCTAGTGTTTCTGTTATAGCTACCGCCTCAGGAGAGGGGTGGTACATACATAGCTGCCATCTTTGTCCCTCTCCACACATTACTTACTTTACAAAATAGCAATCCTTGTAAAAGCAAACCTAAAATGGAAGGGTAGTAACGCTGGGTCCTTTTCCTTCCTGGTTCTTTCAAATAGCCTTCCAGAGAACAGTGGTGAAACAATTCTGTTAAAATTTCTTGTTCTACTGTTGCTGGAGGAGCTGTCTCTGTAGTAGGATCACAGACTAGAGGTAGCTTGAGAAAGATTTTACCTACCGTTTACATAGAGCCGTTCAGAGAACAGAAAGGTGATAGAAGCGTCTTCCTCTTGACACCTTGTACCTATTTCCCATGCTTTCAAACTGTAAAACAATGGTCCAAATACTCATTGGAAAATAAATGTATCATGATTAAAAAAAGACTTGTATAGGGGCCGGCCTGGTGGTGTAGTGGTTACGTTTGCACCCTTCACTTCAGTGGCCTGGGTTTGCCAGTTCGGATCCTGGGCGTGAACCTACTCACCACTTATCAAGCCATGCTGTGGCAGGTGTCCCACATATCAGGTAGAGGAAGATGGGCATGGATGTTAGCTCAGGCCCACTCTTCCTCAGAAAAACAAAAAAAGTCTTGCATTTATTGGGGCTCTTTTTTTAAATAAGATCCAATCACAGAAGAGACATGAATCAAATTATGGTTGAGACATAGGTAAAGCAGGATCCACCTGTACGGATTTATGTGTAGATTAAGTAATAGAAAACTGAAGTTTGGTTGCATAACATGGCAGAATTATATATTTAAGAAATTTATGAATTGTTCTTAAAATATTTTGTAGATAATTATAAATTTAAAATTGTTAAATAAGCAATTTATCAATTGTGGTATTTGTGAATTAAGAAATTAAGAAAAAATGCTTTTAGAAACGTCTATTTACAGATCAAGAAGTTGTGCTTCAAGTTCTTTGGGTACTGCTTCATTAATTAACTAATGGATTAATTCAAGAAACATTCAAGTCAGTCAGTTTCAAACCAGTTCTGCTCCGTCCACTACAATTACTGAGGAAAATATACTAGCTTTGTTCAGAGGCGAGGCCAAGTGTGGAATGTGCGCTCTTGAGTCCGTGTAAGTGGAGCAGCAGCTGAAGAGTAAGCCGGAGCTCCGTCTTCTGTTTTCCACGCGTTTATCTATAGTCAAGTGAAAATTCAAAGCGTTCTTGACATACTCTAGTCTTTAGAGAGAGATCTACGCTTCAGCCTCCATTCTTTCCTCTTTCACTGCCTCCCTACCCAAAATCCCCGCTTCCACTTTCCCCACCAACCCCAGGCGTTTGAATTCTGCTGTGAGTGAAGCACGTTCATTTAGTGAGAGAGAGGAGGAAAGATAAGCGCTCTCACCTGCAGGTCTCCCATTCCTTTGGGTCTCTTGAACGATCTCTCTTTTGGATCTTTTCTCTCTCTCCTTTCCCAAGAGGTGCAGTCAGATGCTGCAGGGCTGCTCTGCCACGGGACCTCCCCTCCCAAGCCCCCCCGGAGACCACCCGCTGGGAGACGTGGTAGAACCTAGGTAAGGGTGGCTTATAGCACACTGTGTACCCGGAGGGCCAAAGAGGCCTCAAAATTCACCTAGGCTGGCCGAGATGTAAGATAACCCAGAGGTTTGGGGCTGTGGTCTTAACTGGTAATTAAGAATTCATTTGCCTCGACTGCTGTGCACCCGACTTCTTGGGCATCCATGCAGGTGGCAGGGTTTGGGGATTGGGGATTCTGGGCCTGTGTCTCTCCTCATTAGGGACACAGCTAATGCAAGGCAGGCACGTTGTGCTTGGCATGTCAGCTTTCCCCTCATCCTCTTTTTGTGACTAATATCTACTTTGGTGCCCAATATTCTCATGGTCTCTTTTTCTCAGATCATTAAGACCAACTTTTAGATAAGAATCTGGTAACTTAAGATTTCTGAGTTATAACTTATAACTAGACCATAGCTTAAACCTTTGATTATTTTGAAATTTACATGTAATACACAAAATAACAAATTTTCAGATTTTAGGCATCTGCATCCTGTGGTGTAAGGAAGAGTTTTGGAAGCCTTGTCTCACTTCATAGAAGGTTCCTTAGCCATGGGTAGAGGTGAAGGGTAGAGCACTTGGCTGCTGCTGCCCCAGAGCATGTGAATCACTTTGTTGCTTAGTGCACAGGGCAGCATCCTTTATAGGTGAGAATTTCATAAGTGCTGTATGAAGGATGATGGTAAAGCTACCTCCTACCTTTATCAGGCATTCCATGCTGGTTGCAAACAATGTTATTGAGTAAAAATCTCACCACTTACCAGTGACTTTGTAATAAAAACATCTTGTAGCAAGCTGGAAACAAATACTTTACCTTCCTCCTTGTGCTTATTTGGTACCAACCTGCAGAGGCATATTCATATTGTGGAAATTACTTGTAGCTCTGAATACGTGTGGTTCTGGTCTTTGAGTTCACCAGAAAACTCCTGGTCTTTCAGGATACCTAGACAGTATTCTTTGTCCTCTCTGTAAAACAATTTTCCCCCCAGCAACTTTGTAGTGTTGGTTGTTAAGATAAGAGTGACTCCATTTGGAATATTGCAATCTGTTTAAAATCATGACTTAATTTTCTGGCACAGTGTGAGGGCGGCCTGGCTACAACATCTGTTGCTCCTCTGATGGCCAGGATTGAGTCAACCAATTTTTAGTTGGGTAACTCTTCCTGAATTTACAGTCTAGAATTACTTTAAGGTGTGGGTTTCACAATGATCAATGAAAATGAAATTAATTTTCCCTATATAATGGCTCTTTGAAGGCAGACCTTTGTGTGGAAAAGAACATAACGTGAACCAAGATATGGAAAATTTCTTTATTTGTTTTTGTTTTTTAATTGGCCATATCCCTTCTCTACATTGCCTTGGCAATGTTGGGAATGTTGGCTCATTAGCTCCATGTCTACTTGCAGAAGCTTGTCAGTCAATTCTATGTAGTTGTCAGCTCCCAGACAGGGCTGCCTGCCAGGCGCAACAGAGTACCATTTACCCTCAGTGCAGAAGGTCTATGGTACTTGACTGTGGGCACTCCAGTAACTGATGGTAGACTGACAGCACATGTCTGGCATTGTAGAGGTGAGGCAGGCACCTTACAGAGTCTGAGCTTGAGGGAGGAGGGATGGTTTGTGAAAAGAACCACCTCATGGGAAATCTTTCAAGAGAGCCTTACAGCAAGTTTGTTGATTGATTAATTGATTGATTCATCCATTTATGCACTCAATAAATATTTCTTATGTGCCTCTTTTGTGTTAGCATATTGAGAGGTATTATGTGTGAACACTCAGCCTTTTGTGACTTCATTCGTGAATTGAGAACCCAACTTTTCTACAAAACTGTCCAGGATTCAAATTTGTAACCTGTCCCTAAAACACTCATGGATTTGAATCTGGAATTAATCTTGAAGATTAGCCTTCCAGCTATGCTTCCACTTTCTCTTAGTCTTGATTTTCTTCTTCCAACTAACATATGGATGGTTGTGAATCTCAACTCCACATTCTTATTACTTGTAATAAGCTTGAGATGAATCAGTGTGTGAGGGGACAGGTCTTTAAAATTATGTTGATGACAGGTAAAAGAAAGAAGTCAAGTGATTAAGTTTGTATTTAACACAGTTGAAAAGGCTTGGTAATCATTAGGAAAGCTTTCTGCTCTTAGCTTTATTCTGGGTAAGAACTGGATGTGTTTTGGGTGTAGGTGAGGTAATTGCTCTGGAATATCAGAGTATTCCTCTGTGCGTTGTAGCATTCAGAGATGTGGTATACTTCAGTAAGCTGAAATTGCTAAGAAAATTATTACAGGGAACCAAATTCTTGGCACCTGGAATCAGATGATCACATTGTTTTGAAAGATGGATAAATCAAGAAAAGAAGACTTAGAATGGTTTTGAAGTTATACTTGCTGTCTGCAACATGCACCAACCATTTGAGCTTGCTTCTAGCCCCCATCAGGTCCCTTCAATCCTCCATGAATTCTGGTCTCACTGTCTGCTGGAAAGAGGGTAGCACATGATTTGTATCTGAGCTAACATGATTTGTATCTGAGCTAACTAATAACAGATTTGAATTAGACATCTGTTTTACTGTCAGTCTTTTGAGGGGCTTAGAAATTATAAGTCAACAGTCAAGTATTACTGAATTTATCCAATATGTGGAGATAGGTGAGATTCTTCAAGACTTTGGCAAGACACTTACCGTAACTGTTGTAGGTCTCAGCCTCATATGTGAAGGCATTTAACTGAATGGGAGAAGAGACCTCAACTAAAATGCCACGAAGGACCTGGTATTTGAATGAAACTGGCCTAAAGTAAGAATAGGGCATGGTGGGGATTGTGGTAAACCAGACCAGTGCATTTCAAACTATCTGTGTGGATTCAACAGACATAGGATTAGTTTGCCAACTTGCTAAAACAATTTCTTAAAGCTGAATCTCAATTTCTGTAGTTCACTTGTTGCAGACCATTATCAGTTCATGGACTGACACTGGTCAGTGGATGAGACAGAAAGAGGGCTAAGGATAATAAAATTCAGACGTTTTAAAAATTTGTACAGACCAGATAAAATCTATCTTCAGGCAAATCTGACCTGCAGTGTGACCTCTGGATTAGGTAATGACTGGGCAACTTTTAATTTATTACATTCCGTAATTTTGTCAGTTTTTCCTGTACTGTGTAAAGCTAGTCTAAGTCTTTTAATGTTTAATTTCCCTTATGACCTGTATTCAACACCTCATGCCACTCCCGACTAATCCTGTATTTTTTAAGAATTCATTTAACTTCTCATGTAAGTTTTCCCATCTTGTAAAATCGAAAGTACAGTGACATAATTTTCTAATTTACTGGCATTTATTTATTTAGGCACTCACATGTAAACATTTCTCCAGGAAATCTCTTTAAATGGAATTTTCTTAACTTCTTCAATATGGTGGATAGAACTGTACCCTCACTGTATGATTTTAGGTCATCATTTTGAACATAATTTAGTAATGTCCTAATGGGCTATGTCAGTTGTCTTTCCAGAAAACGGCCTCAGGCTGCTTTTTTTGCATCAACTAAAGATTTTGGATTTTTGTCTTGGAAGTAATGAGGAGCCAATGAAAGATTTATGCAGAACCATGAGAGAATCAGAGTTGTATTTTAGAAAAGGTCATTATGGCAGCCATTTGGGGCATGGGCTTTTAGAGGGTAAGATAAGAGACTAGGTATTGTGAGAAATAAAACATTAAGATACTTTGATCAAAGTATACAATGTATATAATGTATATAGTCCAAAATTAACAGGTAAAAGAAAAGAATTGAAAAATTCCTCTCATAACAAACCTGAAACCATTTAGTAATAATAGTTAATTCACTATATTCAGCTTAAGAAATCAAGTTAGAAAATTTACTTGTCTCATTCTGCTTTCATGTTTTAAGGGATGGAGACATTTACATGAGAAGTTAAACAATTTTTTAAAAAGTGCAGGCTGAGTGTGGAATGGCATTAGCATCTTGGACTCTGTTGCAGTAAACTAGGCAAAATAGTAGAAAGAGGTTACTAAGACACTGGCTGTGGAGGTAGAGAAGAGAGAGTGGATTTGGAGGTTCAAGAACCATGAAAGAGGTAGGATCAATAGGATTCAGTATTCACTTGGATGTGAAGGTTGAAGGAGAGGGAAATGTCCAGGATACCTCCTGGCTTGGGTACCTAGGTGTATGATATTGCTCTTTTGGAACATAAGGACTAGAAGAGGAGGAACAAGTATGCAGAGGGAATAGAGAAGATGAGGTATTAATTCTGGAGACGTTGAGTAGGAGGTAACTGTTGGACATTGCAGTAAGGATGTCCTGGGGGCAGTAAGAGACACAGATCAAGAAATCAGGAAAGAAAGCTGAACTGGAAGGTAATTCTAGGAGTCATTAGCTCCCAGGTAATGGTTGCAGCCATAAATTTGGACGAGTTCACTTATCTTATGAGTAAATGTTGCATGAGGAAAGCAGAAGGCCAAGGACGCAACACAGAGGAACATAAATAATAACTGGGTAGTATAGTAGATAGCTCTGTTGGAACCAGATTTTCCTCTACTAGCTTGAGTGAATTAACCCCTCAATCTCGGTTTCTCATCTATAAAATGAGGGTAAGTGATGTCTACTCTTAGGATATTTTAAGCGGTTATCAGGATAATTAGAAATAACATTACATTCCTATGCCAGTGTCCAGGATATGTAGCTATTGTCAGCATCTTCTTCATCATTATCATCACTACTAATCAAGATTGTTGTAACTAGGTGACAAGGTATAACAAATAGCCCTGAGTGAAGACAAAGATGATGTCTCGAAGAAACTCCTGGGTTTTAGTGTTTTGATATTGGCATACTCAAAGAGCATTTTTGCTATTTACTCTTTCCCAACTACTTTAGGATAGTTAAAATGACTGGAAATATATTATTACAACACTTTTGTCTACATACGTTACATGGGTATCATAAAAATAGAGCATCAAAT
Organism: Equus asinus; assembly: GCF_041296235.1. Lineage (NCBI taxonomy): Eukaryota > Metazoa > Chordata > Mammalia > Perissodactyla > Equidae > Equus > Equus asinus. Next base: position 70,637,023 of record NC_091798.1, read on the forward strand.
AAGCAAAAAAGACAAAAAGTTTACTGTAGATTGTTACAGCACAAATATTATCTGTATCAAAGATAGGAAAATATTCTCTCTCTATAGAATAAAAAAGCAAGTACCAGATGGAAAGTGTTTAATTTCTTTTTATTGGTAAGTGTGGGAGATGCCCTCCTTTGTCACCAGTATTTCTTTCCTTCTATATTTACCATATCCATGAATAAATATCGATCTACATTCTCCTAGGCATACAAGCATGAAACCTTAGAGTCATCCTAGTATGGTTAGTGATGGAGATCAGGGCAGGCTGCCTCTAAATATGCCAAAGTGGCATATTGATTATTTTGAATTAGTTACTTGAGAAATAGCCAATGCAAGAAGAACACTCTGACACTCCTTTGTCCCCCAGAAAGCAGGAAAACAATCTCCCATGTGAAAGGTACCCTCCCCGTGCCAGGAGATAGAAAGACATCCTTATCACCAGAAACAGAAAATTCAGGGCTGAGAAGGTTGTATAAACAAAACTTGTTACTTCTTTACTAATTTACTACCCCAAGCCCAAACTTCTTTATTGTGTCAATTCTTCACAAATTTATTATTTCTTTGTCTAAAAGGCATAAAAGCTGCCTCTATTGGTCACTGCTCTGAGCCTCATATCTTTGGAGTTCCTGTACGTATGAAATTAAATTTGTGTTTTTTCTCTCTTGTTTAGATATCTTGTGTCGATTTAATTATCAGACCAGATGAAATAACCAAGGCAGGCAGGGGGAAGTTTTCTCCTCTCTAACAGTAGTAAAGAGAAAGAAGCTGGGGCCAGTCCTGTGGTCAAGTGGTTAAGTTTGCACACTCTGCTTCAGTGGCCCAGGGTTCACCAGTTCCGATCCTGGGCACAGACCTACTCACTGCTCATCAAGCCACGCTGTGGTGGCATCCCACATAGAAGAACTAGAAGGACTTACAACTAGGATGTACAACTATGTACTGGGACTTTGGGGAGAAAAAAAAAAGAGGAAGATTGGCAACAGATGTTAGCTCAGGGCCAAGCTTCCTAACAACAACAACTGAAAGGCTTATCAATCAAAGGAAATATATCCAGCTTGATGCACAGAGTTTAGGATGCTTCCCTATAGAATAGTTTGTACTGAAGCCTGTCACTTTTCACAAACCAACAGCTGTGGTAACCTGACAGCTAGAAGGCAAGCAATGCTTGTGCAAGGTCAGCACATTCCGGGGACACATGGGCACTTCTTCAGAGAGGAAGCTAGTCAACTTCATTTGCAAGAGGGAGGAAGGCTTGTAAATGTTTTAGCACTTTAGTAATCTGACTTGAGTGGATTAAGTCATGCAAACTTGTTTATTACTGAAGAATATCTGAAGAACTCATTGAAGGTTCAGGGATAAACCACAAAGTTGGTTAGAAAATAAGACCCTCAGGAAGATTTATTGAACTGGGGTTATTCTGCCTAAAGCATGAAAAGCTAGTGAGAAATTTAATAACTGTCTATTTCTATCTACATTGCTTTTACAGGTTAAAAGAGTAATGTATGCTTGTATTAAAAAATTCAAGTGATAAAGAAATGTATATGCACAGAGGGAAGGATGACCCTGTCATCCCCCAGCAACAACCACCAATGATATATGTCTATTCTTCCACACATGCACATATCAATATTAATAATGCTCTTAATTAATAATGACATTCAAGTTCATAGCTTCTCAGATTGATGGGGGAGGAGGGGAAGGGAGATAGGAAAGGTGTTACACTCATTCTAGAGCTGGAAACAACAGTAAAAGATTTGATGAGCGTTGTTCTCTATGACCAAAGACATATTGGTTTGGAGCGAGGAAGAAAAGTTGTGTCTCTAAGAATGTGGAGACAGCAGATGCCTTCCCTATTTCCTATATTCTGTTCTGTGTGGAGGGAAAGGGTAGAGTTCACACCAACTGGTAGATCTCAAGCCATGTCTTGGTTCCTGGGGCAGACATTTGGTTGGCTAACCACACACACATTCCCAACCTCCATCTCTGTCGTCCACCTCCCAGAGGCTAGAAATCCACATACTCCTTTTGGCTAGAGGTAACCAAAAGATCTATTCTAAAGTCTGCTGAGGGAAGGGTTAAATGCAGTTTGTACAAACTGCTTTCCCTCTTCTTCCTACCTTGAACACAGCATGATATGAAACTGTAGTGGCCATCTTGAGATCATGAAGTAAGAAGATTGATGGAGACCAACACGCTCGAGATAGAAAGCCGAAAGACAGGAAGAGCCTGGACTCCTGACAGCATTTTTGAACAGCAGTAAAAATGTCAAAACCACATAACTCTAGATGTTTTGGTTGTGGAAAAATAACCCCAATTTGTTTAAGCCACTGTCAGTTGGGATTTCTGTTACTCGTAGCTGGAAGCATTCCTAACTGACACAATGTCAAAGCCATTTTTCATATCTGCCTGGACAATACTGATGGATAGAATCTCAGTGTCAATATCTTTAGGGATTGGAATCAAGTATCTTGTAGGCCCAAGAAATATATCAAATAAAATCTTTAGTTCCAGATTAGAAACCTGTTAGAGAGTGTTGACAGTTCTTTTCTTGGATATCCTGCTGTCTCAGGGACACACATCAGAGATAAAATTGTCTTGGAGCTATCTAAAAATACCTATTAGAGACCCATGGGCCAGTATTTGCACAGGGAACAGAATAGCACCCACTCTGGAGTCAGAAAGTGCCAGGTTGGACCTGGTACCAAAAATTACTATTTCTAACAAAAGTATCCATCTAATGAACATGAAATTGAGGCGCTGTGGCTTTTGTTCATATTGTGAGTTATTCTAGCTTTGTGGTTAAAAAAGCAGACTATGAGGTTGAACTGCCTGGGTTTTTACTCTATCACTTCCCCACTGTGAGTCCTTGGGTGAACTAACCTCTTTGTGCCCCTGTTGCCTCACATGCAAATTGGACAGAATTATAGTACCTACTGCACAGGATTTCGACAAGGATTCAATGAAGTGATACTATAAATTCCCTAGAAAGGTGCCTGATCGTCTGTAAGTGGTAGGTCTACTTGTAATGCTGTTGTTTCTTAGCCTGGTGCCTCTCCCATGAAGAATGCCCATTAGCGTGAGCTGTTACTCTAATTCATTCTCTCCAAAATTTGCTGTAGTATTTTTGGAGGCTGTAAGTAAGAAATTTAAAAATCATGCCAAGTATATTTTATCAGAGTGCTCTTGTTGCATTTTTGCATTAAGCTCACTTAATACTTTTATAGATTACTGCTCCTGCCCTGCCTTCATATAATCTATTTGTTCTTTTAAAAAATCTCTACAAAGCAGTTTAGAGGGTGCTCTGGATGACTTCCTACTTACGACAATTCAGCCCGAACTGGCTTTAGTATTGCCTCCTTGCCCAAGGCCCCAGCCATAGGTGCTCTGTGGGCAGCCAATAAGTTGGATCACCATACAATTTATTGTCCAAACTGGGCCATTTTTGATAGGGAGCGTGAGTGCTAGCAATAAAGAACCAGAGCTGTAGGAGTAAACCTGGTTTTACGGTCCCTAAATGACTCCCCGCTTTCAGGTACAATTGTTTCGGGAAACTCTCCGAGCTCTGCCCACCACACCCTTACAGACCCTTTTGTTAGCTTCCAGTTTTTGAGTGACAGATTTATTTTGCCTGGGTTCAGGAAGTCTCCGAAGGGGACAATTTGGGAGGAGGCAGGAGCAGAAATTCCTCATACTGCATCACAGGGAATGTCCTTCCTGGAAAAGGGCATAATAAAATAGCTAAAAATAATATATAGTAACATTTTCATTTGCTTTGTAAACTTTTCAAAGTGTTTTCTTTCAGCTCCACATTTGTGAGGTCCTCTTGGACCCGTCAGTCAGTTTGGGCTGCTATAACAAATACCATAGACTGAGCGGCTTAAACAACAAACATTGTTTCTCACAGTTCTGGAGGCCGGGAAGTACAAGATCAAGGTGCTGGTAGATGCTTTGTCTGGTGAGACCCCTCTTCCTGGTGTGCAAATGGCCATCTTCTTGCTGTATCCTTACACGGTGAGGGAGAGAGAAAGAGAGAGAGAGAGAAGGATGGGGGCAAGTGCCAGGGAGAGGGTGAGCGTGAGGGAGAGAGCGAGCTCTCTAGCATATCTTCTTCTAAGGGCGTTAATCCCAGTCATGAGGGCTCTGCCCTCATGACCCAATCACTTCCCAAAGGCCCCACCTCCCAATACTATCACATTGAGGGGTAGGATTTCAACATATGAATTTCGAGGGGACACAAACATTCAGTCCATAACACTGACCTTATCAACTTCTTCATTATTCCATACACAAACACCTTGCTCCAGCCAAAATGTTTTATTTATTGTTCTGCAAACATACTGCTTGCATTTCTATCTGTAACATTGTATACAGCTGGTCTCTGCATTTATTACCCTCTCCCATATGAGAAAGTATTCTCATAAACTTACTATATTTACAGTGTTTACAGAAATAATTCATTGCCACTGCTTGTCATCATAATCATATAACTTGGCAACATAGACGCCCCCAAATGACAAATTAGAATAAGAGTTCTTCTCCCATATTAAATCAATCTTATCATATAGTTTCCTAATTTTTCTTAGCAATTAGGTTTATGATCCAGTAACAAACAGGTGGATTTTTTTTTTAATAAACAGCTGGATTTTTTTCCTCCTTTCTCCTTATAGAGGATTACATTTCTGAAATTTTTGATGTGGTCTTTATGTTGGAATTTATTACTTGGAAGGCAAAAGTAAAGATTATATGATTTGTTCCTGCTATTGGAATAATGAGTGGCAGTGATAAAAAGTAGTTTGTGTCACTCTGCCCATTAAGAGTATTCAGTATGGTCATATATATATATATATATATATGAATATGGCCCAGGCTCTCCTCAGCCCTTTTCCTCTTCTTTTTGGCCTGACTTCCATCCATACCAAACTGAAGCCCTGGAAGTTGAAAACTGACTTACAGTGGCCAGTAGAGCTCTCTTGACTGTGCAACCTCCCAGAGTGATAAAACTATACTACATGAGAGTATTGAATAATTTGTTTAACATGGAAGGTGATTTGAAAATACGAAAAAGTTTTACCTCCTTCTTAATCTCTAGTTACCAGGATAAGTTAAAAATCCCTACTTAAAGGTGCTTTTTACAGACTACTTACAGCATTACACAGTGTATAATTTCTTTCAGGCTTCTGCCTAGTGATTTAGTCACTACTAATTTATTTAGTCACGTGTCTAGAATTAAACCTCTGTCATTAACTCAATTCCATTTCAAGTTTGCTCAAAATTTTATTATGATCAGGTGGTAAATTTTAGAAAACCTTTCTTTCTCCGTCTATGGAGATGACCATACGGTTTTTCTTCCTTAATCTGTTAATGTGTTTAGTTGCCATACTAGGTTTTCTAATTCAAACCATCCTTGAATTCGTGGAATAAATATAACTTAGTCACAAGTATTTTTTTTGACGTCAGTGGAATAAATATAATTTAGTCACAAGTATTTTTTTTGACGTCAGTTTGCTAATGTTTCTATATCTATGTTTATAAATGAGATTATCTCATAACCTTATACTGTCCTTGTCTGGGTTTTTAATTAATCACTGTTTCTTCTCCAGGCACCTGCAATGGCTTAATATCATATACAGCCAGATTAGACCTACAACTTTATCTTCGACCTGTATAACATTTCAGAAACTGTCCTTAGAGTTCAAGGTGTCGTAAGGGGTGATTGCAATTATGATTATATTGCTAAGTATTATTATATTGCTATTAATTAATAAGGAAGAGTAAAAAGAGCCTCATATCTAAAAGAACTAAAAGTTAGAAAATCCAGGGTGTCTGGTTCTCACTCTAATATTTACTAACTGTGTGGACTTAAATAACAGGAGAATTTTATGGTGAGTTATGCATTTTAAAAATATGATTCTATTGTGAGTGTAGAAGAGGGACTGACAAGGAAGCAATGAAAACAGGCTGGTTGGGAAGCTGTTGCAATAGTTTAAGCAACAATAAGACCCTGAACTAAGACCATACTAATGGAGATGATGAGACGGTGCAGACGTAGATCTCTTGGCCACAGTTAATCTTCACAATCTGCCCCTTACTTCTAGTGGGATTTAGACAGACATAGATCCAAATGGTGGTTTTGTCAGTTACTAGTGGTTTGTTTTTATGCTGCACATAATTCAATATCTTTGAGCATTGCTTTATTCATGCAATATAGATATAACAGTATCTGTCTCAATTAAGCCATTATGAAATTAACTAGAAAATTCTAGATAAAGTTCCTATCATAATGCCTGAAAGATAGCATCTACTCAATAAATTAAAAAGGAAACTGTTTTGAATTATAATAATACTATTCAGATCCTTGATGTACTTTAGCCAAGGTGGAGTGAAAAGAGAGACGAAAGGAGGCAGAAAATTTGGATTCTAATCCAGCTCTGCCACTAAATAGTGATTTATCTTGGGAAAGTTGGGCTTCAGGGTTCTAACTTGTAAAATGAAGAGTTTGTACTCAGAGTTTGTAAATAGTGCAGGTTCCACCAGTGAGTCACAGTAGTTGTCTAGCTGGGAGCCATGCTTTTCAAAGAAATCAGAAAACAAGCTACTCTTCCTCAAACCCTGTGACCTGCCATTTCTTTCCAGTCCCTCCTCTCACAGGTTGTCTGTGTATAATTGAGATGCTAGTCATAACCTTGAATTGTTTCAGTTAAACATGTTTCTTTCCGGCCTAAACTTTTCCAATGTTCTTCATTTTGTCTGTACCGGTGAACTGGGATGATCCGTGGTGGATCTGAACCTCTTCTGCCACATCGATGACTCCGTGGAGGACATCCTGCAGGTGCAGACCAAGATGATAGCAACTGGGGCCGGCCTCATGGCCGAGTGGTTAAGTTCGTGTGCTCTGCTTTGGCAGCCCAGGGTTTCACCAGCTGGAATCCTGGGCACACACATGGCACCGCTCATCAGGCCATGCTGAGGCGGCATCCCACATGCCACAACTAGAAGGACCTACAACTAAAAATACACAACTGTGTACCAGGGGGCTTTGGGAGAAAAAGGAAAAATAAAATCTTTAAAAAAAAAAAAAGATGATAGCAACCTGTAGGACCATGCCAACGCACTGGCACCTCCTCACCCTTAGTTGCTCAAGGCTCTGTTTTCTTGACTCCTTTGTGTTTTTAAAAAAACAGTGGTGTTGGTTCTTTGGCTTCTTGCCACCTCCTCCTTGTTCTTTTGGTATTTCTCCACCCCAATAAACAGTTGCTTGAATTTATAAATATGAAAGAGTCAGTTATACTGGAAAAGATATTTCCCAAGTTCTTTTCAAATGTAAGGACTTTATTCTAAAATCATTCGGGAAAAGCTCCTTCTAGAATTAAAATAGATGGTCAGCTTGATGTTTAATTGGAGAATTGATCCTTTTCTTCTTCATAAATGAAAAGGTAATGCTTATTTCAAGAGCAGAAATAAAGTCATGTTTGTCATAAAAGATATCTCTGAGATTTAAAAGCTAAAATTAAGGAGGTTACAATTGTTCTCAAAGTGGGAATAGTTATTAAAAATGTATGTCTTATAGACAAATTGTTCTTTAAAAAATTAAATGTTCACTCCTGCAAAAATGAGAAGGCAAGATTAAAATGAAGGCTTGATCGACCTTCCAAGTACTAAAAGACATCCTTTTATCATTCTTTTAAGAAGTTGGAGATATTCTTACAGGGCACCAGGCACAGTTTAAAAATTAGGTCTGAGAGCCAGGTGTTAGAAGATGAATGTGTCATGGTTGAGTTAAGTGTCAGCTACATCTCTTCTCGTCTCAATTAAACACCTCACTAAACCTGCTGGCAGAGCCTGAGCCACTTCATCACACACTCTTCCTCTCATGAGTAATCCCAGCAAATGGCACTCTGCTCATCCTCAAGGGGTGTGAGAGAGGTCTGGGAGGGCGTGTGTGCTGTGTGCGCCCCATGTGAGGAATGGCATGTGAGGGTCAGCTACGGAAATTAGCAGGTTTGGGGGAAGCTGGGTCAAGAGCATGCAAATATATACACAAAACTCTCTCTTAGATAAGAACAGAACACGCTGGAAAAGTGTAGAACAGGAAGCATGGTGAGCTTTTGGTACAGTGATCAACATATTACAAGGTATTTTTGGCAGGAGAATATTAAACTTCACAGACTCCTAACCACTTAGTCAATTGTTATCAGTTTATGACACTGATGGTAATTTTAGTCGAGTTGATAAGTTAGGCAGACCAGCAATCCATTTCTCTTGAACCACTACAAAGCCCTACATGGTTATAATTTTCTCTTCACGTTTACCATGACCCAGGGTTGAATGACATTGTCATTCTCATTTCCTTCAGTATCACCCATCCAAACATTAGTACTCTGGTAATGGAAAGAGAATGGCTTTTAAGAATTACAAGGTTATGAAATTTCATCTGCTCAACATAGGATAAGTAGATATAAATATATGAATACTACTTTGGTCTATAAAGCATGGAAATTATGGTTAGCATTTTCACTGTTGCTGTATTCAAGAAAAAAATAGTTTCCATTATAGTTATCTAATTTAATACTAATATGAAATGGTTTATTGAATATGATATAATGTTTCATATGCTTTTTTTTTTGCTGAGGAAGATTCACCCTGAGCTAACATCTGCTGCCAATCCTCTTTTTCTGCTGGAGGAAGGTTAGCCTTGAGCTAATATCTGTGCCAATCTTCCTCTATTTTTTTGTATGTGGGACACCTCCACAGTTTGGCTGGTGAGTGGAGTAAGTCCATACCTGGATCTGAACCCAGGAACCTGGGCCACCAAAGTGGAGCACGCAGAACCTTAACCACTTGGCCACAGGGCTGGGCCCTTGTATGTTTTAATTAATTATTCCTTTAAAAAAGTGTCTATCTTCCAAATAGACCATAAACTCTTGGAAAGTAGGAGAAAGACTGTATTTTATTCATCACAGGGTCTAGCAATAAACAGATACTCAATAAACATTAATTGAAGGAGTGAATGAAGTTTACCAGATTCCTTTTTAATAAATTAACATGAATACTTACTATGTGTTAGGCTGTACAAATCTTATTTCATTTGTTCCTAAAGGCCACTGTAACCCCTAGGTTCTTTTATTGTTTATAATTTAGGGAAAAAAGAAAAGAAGGCCTAGCGGGACAAGAATATGCCTAGTGTCATAGCTAGTGAGGGTTGCAGTCAGGATTTGAACCCAGGTCTTCCTAACTTCATAGTTAGAGCTGAGATTTCCAGTTAGAATAACACTTAAAACACACACACACATATTTTGAGAAAGTGTTTCTTTTATTAATCAAAAAGAAAGGCTTGATACTACTTTTTGTACAAATGTGAACGCAACATGAAATTTGGACCAATGGTGCTTGGGAAGTTGGTACTTTTAAAATCCTACGGCCTTTAGATAGTGAAGATCTTTTTAGTTACACAGCTGAAGTTATTGTTCTGTATAAAACAGGTTTGGGCAGAAGAACCTGCTGATTCTAAGTATGCGCCCAGGAGGATGGGCTGAGTCAGAGCTCGCTGACCTTCTCAAAATGGTCTGTCGGCTAGACTTCACGATGAGTCACCTAAGGGAAAATCACCCACTGTATTTTGTTAACGGAAAATTTGTCATTGTGGTTTTAATTGAAAGATTAAAAGGGATAAACGAGAGCACTTCAGTCTTGAACGTCTGTGTGATTTAGGCTTCCAGGCCTCAGAGACTTCTCCCAGGCAGACAAAGAAGGCAAGGCCTGGTCAAGAGATCCTGCCTTTGTATGATTTCCCCATGCAGCAAGCTGTGAGACAAGGATTCAAGTGCAAGAGGTTTATTCAAGGTCATCCCAGGCAACAGCAGCAGGCGAGTGGGTGAGTTAGGGAAGGAAAGGAAACCAATAAGGAGTTTATCATCAAGGAAGTGGGGCTCATTCTCTTGGGGAAATTCCAGGAGGCCCTGCAGAAGGAGCACCTCAAGTTATTCCACCTGAGGGGCAAGCAAGCTGAGCTGTTCTGTCCACCACTCTCTCTTTCGTCAATGGCTGATGGCTACTTCTGAGATCAGTAACCGGCACTTCCTGCTTGCTAGGAGGGGGCCAAGCTTTTGCTTATCGCCAGAGTCACAGGTGTTTTCAGTGAGTGGCCTTTGGTGTGCAGAAGTGAGTGCTGAGGGAATATGGCTACATACCTTAGCACCAGTTACAGCGATGGTGGTAAAAATAATGCCCAACCGTGTCTACAGCTGTTTAAAATTTACTGAGAATTGTCAGAAGCAATGTGATCTTGGTTTTCTTTCTCACAGCCATGCTGTGAAGTCAGGACAGATACTGTCATTCATATTTTACAGAAGAGGAAATGGAGGGATGAAGTGTGTTGCCCATGGTTACATAGATTGTAAATATCAGGGCTGGAGCAACAGGTGAACTCTTTTGACTTAACGTTCATTGGGCTTTCTGTTCCACTGTGTTGCAATGGAGTGGCATATACAATTATATCGTATGTGTCATCATACTATAAAACTGCCTTCCTTCAAAGGGGGTTTAGCAAGATGTGGAAACTCTCATCCAAAGGAAGATGACTTAAAAAAAAACAGAATAGATACTCTGATTAGGTACTTCCTATGCTTTGCTGGGACATTGTGGAGACTCAAACAATTGAAGTTTGCCATTTGGGTGGTATCTTCTACCTTATTGTAGGAGAGAAGCATAGATAAATGAGAAATTAAGGAAGAGAGTTTAATGAATACCAAGCGTAAGTGAAAAAGAAATAGAGACCTAAAGGAAGAAACAACAAAGAGAAAGAAAAGGGCACTGAGGCAAGTGTTATCAACCTGAATTAAATGTTTCCATTCCAAACCTTTTCCTTCTCCCCCTTTAATAACTTCAGTATGTATATCAGATAGTCAATCAAATTTTGACAATTGAAATTCACTAAATCATTTGACCTGCTGACTAAAGCACCAACTCTATTTCTGATTTCATACCTAGTGTTAGACACAGCACAACTGTGTTTATTCAATATTTATATAGAACGAACATAGATGTTATTTAAAGACTTCAATGAGTATCAATTTCAAGTAGCATATGCGATATTTATTGTGAACATTTTTTAAGTCCCCATAATTATTCATTTTGGAAATGCTATGTAATTTTAATTGCACAGATTACTAAAAAATCCATTTGCGACATGAGTAATATTTTGAAAGATATTAATGTGCTTTTTCTGTTATTTTTCTTGGTAGAGACCTTCCAACTAGTCCACTTGAGGCATCCATCTCTCTGGGAGATTAAGCTATCCAGTTAATATTCAGCTTTTGACATGCAAAATAGGATTGCACAGAAAGTTAATATCATTGAGAATAGATTTTCTAAATTCCTTTGATTTCCTCTGTTGCCATATTAACAACAGAGTTTCTTGTACCATGGTGTTAATATGCTACCATAACAACAGAGCTGGAGGCCTCAGCCTTTGTCCATCATGGGGCTTAGATGGAGCCTGGGAGAAGGCAGCTAGGATATAAGAGATGTAAATGAAAAGTTGTCTTTCTGGCCCTGCAATATTATAAGAAGAATAAGAGAGAGAAGGGCCAGGAGCAGAGATATTTAGATGTCTGCCCAGATTTTCACTTATTTGGACTTGGCCTGGAGAGTGACACATACATTAGTAAGTGAGGATATTATAGGGATAGAAGAGGACTCTTGTTTCCCACATCAACTGTCCACACTGACACAGATTGCAGTCATATTCAAGTAAGTTTGATGGTCTCTAGCATGACCAGTCACTCAGGTCCTGATGTTTAGCTTTCCCCACCTATACTTGTTTACCGTGAGGTGTAGATATGAGTCTAATTTAGCAGCTTTCCAGAGGGGTTTGGTGCAGCAGTGGCAAGATGGCTCCATAGCTGAGTGAACAGCCTGAGCTGGGGCTGAATGGGAGTCCAAAGCAGACCTCCGGTGGGTTCAAAGTAGAAGCTTAAGTGGGTTCTGGGTAGCCAGGAACAATCAGCAGGAGCATCACTTGAGCCAAGAGAACTAAACTCAAATTTAAAAGTTTCCAGGCTTCTGCACTGGAGGCCCACAGGCATGAGATCAGACAGATCAGGCATATCACCCAAGGACCAGAGGATGAAAAGATAGCATAAAGATCCCATAGGTCCCCAACACCACAATGTCATGTAACAAAGTTTCCACACCTCTCCACTCGTATATCCATTCACCTCCTATGGATCAAAGAAGAGGGAAAGCGAGATTATCTAAGAGAAAGAACATTTTTTATTTTTTATCCCATGAAGACTATGCACCACCTAAAGGGACTGTTAAAATTTTGTATTTTATTAAGCTTTAAACAATTGGCTGTTTAGTTCACTTGTTTCCTGCTTAGTTAGCAGAGGACGGGGGCCAGGGAATCAAAAGGAAGAGCGCATCATCTACAGACAAAATGAAGACATTATTTGCTCGGCACTTCCAAAACGTGGTGTGATTTAATGTCTTCTATTCTGATATATTCATGTTCTTTGACATATAAATCTCTTAACCCTTAGAGGTGGGGATATCAAATTGGCCTTTCCTCTTCATTTTACCTCTGCAATATTTCTAAATGCCATTTGCCCTGTCTCTCCTGCTATCACCCTAGTCCGGATCTCTTCTTACCTCACTTAGACCACGTCTTCTCACTTGCTTCCTCAGTTCATGTCTTCCCACTCCTGTCCATCTACAGGCTGTTGCCATGTGAATTTTACTGAAGAACGCCTTATATTTTGTCATTTGTCTGCTCCAAAATCTTCTTGCCTAAAAAACAAATTTCACGTCCCTCAGACTGGGATTTGGGATTTTCTTGGACAGGACCTCACTCCACCAATGGATTCCTGTAGGATTTCTGGAACAGTATGCATGTCCCTCTGTTTTGTCTTTGTGTGGACTGGCTCTACTTCCTGAAATGTCCTTCCTTTCCATCTGTATAGGTCCCTACACTCTGCAAATTCAAGCTTTAGAACAAATGCTACCTCTTCCAGAAACTCCTTCCTGAGGTGTTCAGGCAAAAATAATTTTTGCTACCTGGTCTCAGCATTGTTTGCACAGTCAATATCAGTATATTACTCTTATCACCCTTAGTAGACTATATCCTTTACATGCCTTGCTCATGACAAATGTTCAAAATACATTGATTTTTTTTAGAATGATTAAAGGGAGGCAATATATCTCTTCAACTGTAACACCAAATTAGTAAAATTAAATATCTTTGTATTATTTACTATACATGGACACTGAGTGATTTCTAAGAGGTACAAATTAAATAAAAATAATTTCTTATGCCATGTAGCACATCTATAAATGTTGTTGCTGATAAGTTGAATGGCAATGTGCGAAAAGTCATTGCAAACTCTAATAGTTGGAGCCTATCCCAAGGCCTATAAATATCTAAAGAGGACTCTTGAAGACTGAAGGATGGTTTTAATGGAACACACTGTTACATGTAGATTATATAAACACATGATTTTAAAAATACAAAATTAGAATCTTGTTTATAGTTCTCTACCCACTGGATCTTAGCACATTCTTTATTTCCAAACCACTTGAAAAGAAACAAATGAAAACTTATATAACATGAATGAATTTTGATATTTTTGATCCCATGTACTTTTTTCATAGAAAAGTTTTCTTACTTTGAGTCACCATGGGTAATATTTATTCTGATGGTGAACATGTTTTCAACATAATTAATATCCTATAATTTCAGAGTGGGAGGCGGACTATTGGATTTCACATATTAAAATTGTTTGATTTTCCATCTCTTTAAAATTTATTTGAAATGTAGACATTCTCATTGATTTTTGTCTCCACAGTCTATATTCCAAGGACACTGTGTATTTTGGATCTAAATAGTGTTTTCTTTCTCTTTAATTCTGTCTTTGTGGAATAGGAAAGTTTGGACGGCAAATAAAATGGAATTTTTAGGCATCCCTATAAACTGTAAAAAATAGGGTCAATGAACTGAATAAATATTCCTTAGACATTTGAGATCCTTTGTACACTTAGAATTCTTGTGTGCTAAGGAAATCTTTAGAATAGAGGACCTGCCTAAGGAGAGGGAAATAATTCTTTTCTTTCTGTAATCTTCCCCATCTTCTGTTCCTACTTCAAACAAGATTTGAAAACAAGAAACTTAATTAAATAATCTAATTTGAAAATTACAAAAAGAATACAAAAAAGGAAATCTCTGTATTTCAAATATAATTAATTCTTGGCATCAGGGACACCCCAAAGGGAACCAATTTTAATCAGTGTCTCAAGATGATCCAGCTCAAGAGTAGTATTACATTTTCACAGACTAAACAACAAGAAAATGGCCTCTCTGACAAAAATGTGTGTGTGTGAGTATTTTTAAAGACAGATTGGGAAACTGGCTTCTCATGATGTGCATTTCGCCACAACCCAGAAGTCATTCCTTGCCCTTCATGCTCCAATGGAAGGAGACAGGAAGGAATGCCACTTCTAAGACCTCTACGTTCCTCTCTTCTTCAGCACACATCCATTGACAGCCCCTCACATCTCATGTCCCTCCATTTGGTTTATATACACACTGTGACTGTTTTTTGGGCTACTTGAGTGGGTATATTTGTTTGGTAGAACTGATGAGCCTTGACCCCATAAAAACTGTATTGGGATGACACAAAACACAATCGTTTTCAAATCCAGTAATTTTACAGCCAATTAAGAGACTCTTTAGAGAAAACATAATACATTTTGTCAAGCTAAAAAATTCAGTGATTCGTATGAATGCCTGTCCCTGTTTTGTTGTTGTTCTTTTACGTTTCCATCTTTTGAGAATGGCCCACCAGCCAAGGATACATCTGCAAAGCAAATATTGTAGACCGATACTGTGTAATGTTTTTATTACATGGTTAGTTTAGATATCTTTCCTTTCCCTAGTGTAACATTTGGATAATTAGTTGCTTGCCTTCCGAAATTTAGATTCTAATTCACTCTTTAAATCTAGCTAAGAGGAAATTTAAGTTAAAATGATAAACATGGTATCTCACATATACTAATTAAGTTGTCTTAACAAAAAAAGATGGCTTGCATGTGTATCTGTTTTAACATGTTTCCTCAACACTGTTGCAGTGGTATGTAATTTTAATGTAAAATAGTCCCCTTTGCAGGGAATTGAGCCTGCTGCTGGATCTTTAAATTTTCAGTGTCTGTTGTCATAGCAACCAGAATTGACTCTGGTTCCCACTGTGTTCAACATAAATTAATTTAAAGACATAGCATTTGAAATAGTTTAGTCAATTTTAAGTCGGTATCTGGCTAGGCCTCAGTTTTCAGTGCTATTTTATATTTAAAATATCTTTAAAATGTGTTCATTTTATGCTAATTAGACTTATTTGTAGGATTCAGTGACTTAAATGTGATTTAAGAAAAATACTGGAAAACTAGTTCCTGAATTGTTTGTGAGATGGAAGCTTCTAATAATGTAAAGGGTATTTCCTTTTTTAAAACACTGGAATGATATTGATTGCCTTGCCCAAATACCTGATATTATTTGAATAGATAGGCTTGATGTTACCTAAATAAATCCTCATTTTGCATGCTTTAGTCAAAGATCCCTCAGGCTCTGTACTCAGATAATCTCCTAGCAGAAGAAAGCTGGATATCTTCTGCCACTTTTTATGCCTAATCAGTCCCTATTACCTGGAGGAGACATGGATTTTCTCATTAAATAATTCTAACCAGCTTTAAAATATTTTTGCTTGTGTAACCTTTAGGGCATTTGGTTTTCCAGGTAGACACAGTTAGGAGACCAAAGAAGTAATGTATATATAACTATTTTGGGGAGGTTCAAACTTGTCCTGCTTTCTTTTTTTGACCTAGGGAATTTTTACAGCTAAAGCTACAGCATTTGTTAAGTGAATTTTTATTCTTTTATACTCTTTTTATAAAAGCAAATATATGGAGGTAGACTAAACATTGCAATAGATATGAAAACTTAAGGAAGAGAGAAGCTGTGATGTTTTTCATAATAATATATATTAATATTTTTATTATAGGAAAAGATTTTCAATATTTTCTAATAGTTCTTATTTATCCAATAAAAGATATTACACCTCATTTCTGAGGAATGACTTTGTTTTTCATGGTGCTGTTGAGCTTTATGTCATACTCCTCTGATCACAGGAAATATTATGGCTACTATGTATAAAAAATACACATTTAAAAATTTCTTCTTTTCTTTTCAGAACAAGTTATGTTTTTTTCTGAAATGGTCGTATTTCTTCGAACCATTTAATTCCAACTTGAAGTCACTTGAACCATAATCCTTCACTTTTGGATTTAAAAGGATAGATGAGCTTGTGGGATTTCGGAAGCCCTGACTTCATATTTCTTCTGAAATTAGAAAGAACTCTGTACATTAAATATTTAGAACTTTAGTTATACACATAAAACTCAGCTGCTACATCAGCCTAAGGTCGTTTTCTACCTTGCTATGTTGATATAAACCAGAATAAGAAATTTAAGGAAAGACAGGAATCTGTCGCAGCCCTGTGTGACTCATCGATGCCCACCAGACAGTGTCATTAATAAACCAGCAGAGACAACACATCTGAAATTCACTGCTCCCAAGGGGATTTGTTCTGTGAGATATATATATATATATATTTATATATAAAATAAAAATGTGGAAGTCTGAAATTATTCTGTTTGACATAAATCCCATGAACGCCTGTCTCTAGATGAGCATGCCATCAATCATTAGGCCAAATCTTCTTTTACTGATTATTATAAGTAAATTTGAAAATTTCTCTCTAGATACAATTGAGAACACATTTTTGAAAGAAGAGTGGGAATTCCTTAAATAATAAACAATACTTGGGAATTAAAAACAGTCATAATTTAGTGTGACAATGTGACCCATAATTCAAGGTTTGATATGAATGGAATGTGATACAGTTTTAATGACCAGCAGAGGTAAAAGTTAATGATGGAGAGAAGAATCTACAGGAAGTTTCTGGGCTGAGATACTATTTTCTCCAAATTATTCTTTCTTCCATCCTGAGAAGCTTAAATTCGATATAGTGACACAGATTCAGAGAGTTGGGGAAAACAGGAGTCACTTTCATAAGGCGTTATCATGAGGCTTGTGACCAGAGCTATACTCTTCCCTAATCTGAGCATTCTATGCTAATGAACTCTGTCTGAAATGCAAGGGGCTTCAAGACTCATATGACTATTACAGTTATCCTGAAATGGATTTATTCCTTGCAGCTCTGTTCATATTGCATGGTCATAAACAAAATAAATTATAGAGTAGGAGTAATGTTTTGAAAAGTATTACTGTACCTCTCTCTCTCTCTTCCTCACCCTCGTTTCTCTTTTTGTCCTCGTCAGCTTCAGCAGTCCAAATGTCTAGGGAGAGATCAGAGTTTGTTGGAAAAGGAATGCAAAGACATAATAAATAGCTTCTGTTTTGCCACGTAAGATTATAAAGGAACACAATAGCCAGGCAATTGTCTTAAGACAGGATTTCTCAATTTTCTTTATCCTCCCCCTGCTCTTAGTAGTTCAGGTATTAAGTTTGTAGAACTCTACTTGTGGCATTCTTCTGTAGAATAGAGACGTTTCCCCTTCTGCCTTTGATAATGAAGCCACAAGATGGTTCTTAATGACACAGGGAGAAGGATATAAACTACAGGCAGTACGATACCCTTTCCTGGCCTGAGAATTTTTTTAGAGATTGCCAAGAAAGTAAGAAGAAGGGTTTCTTCTGTCCAAGCTAAAGTCTAGAGGGTGTGAGATAAGTCAGAGAGTACCAGTAGGTTTGGGAGTGGAGAATGTAGGGAGGGATACGGGGCAGTGGAAGGTGTCATCTTGCTCCTTATTTGGGACTCTGAAATGTGGTCAGCTTTCTGTTTGTATCTGTACCATCTTGGACGCTGGGCCACATCTGTGAGATTGCTCAGCGATCAGGAAGGAGTCTGTGAAGCTCAGGGTCCCAGAGTGGCAATAATGCAGAGTTGAGCCAGCAAGTCTATCATAGCTGCAGAACCTGATGTTGAACCAATGGACCTAGAGGCTGGAAGAAGAATGTGGCAATACTTGAGAGTCAGTAGGAAAGGGAGTTGAGGTGAGGCCCAGTCAGCCTCTGTCCTGCCAATGGCAGATAAGAGTTCCATTAAACACAAGCTTTAGTTGTGAGTGCCAGAATGGGCAGCTGCATTCATGTAGACATCCTAGGATGATATCTGGGATGTCATCCCAAAGATCAGAGGACCCTGTGCCTGAGGACCTTGATCCTTCTCTGCCACAAGGTCAGCCAATTGATGCCACCATACATCTAGGCATCACCTTGGGAAAAGAACCCAAGAAAAGGGAGAATGTTTGGGAAATAGCATTTTTTATCCAAGAAAGATTGAACACTGCTACCTTTAGAAACTACTTAGATTTTCAGATTGGACTGAGTTTAACACTGAATTCAAATGTCTCTTCTCTCTTTCTGTTTGCCCCATTCCCCCTCACCTTTCTTTCTCTAGGATTCCAATTACTATGTGTCCCAAGTTCGTGGAGGCTTTGCTCATTATCTTTTCAATCATGCTTCCCTCTGTGCTTCAGTATGGATAATTTCTTTTGACTGTCTTCAAGTTCACTGATTTTTTCTTCTATTATATCTTCTATTATATCTGATCTATTATGAATTTCATCCATTGAATTTTTTCCATTTAAAGATATTTATTTATTTTAAAATTTCCAAATCTGTTCTGAAATTCCATATCTCTTTGCCTACTATATGCAATTTTTCTTATAGATTATGTAATGTTTATTGCAGTTATTTTGAAGTTGTCTACTAATTTTAACATCTGGTTTGTCTTTGTCTAGCAACTATTTTTTTTCTCTTGACTATGGGTCATATTTTTCAATTTGTTCATATGTCTGTCCACATTGATTGCATATTGGATGTTGTATTGACACATCATAGAGACTCTGGATTATATTATCTTATTGTCTTCCTCTGAAGAGTGTAATTTTTTTTTCTATCAGGAGGTTTAATTGTTGGCAAGTCACACTTAGTCCTGGTTTGTAGTTTTGTTGTTTTTTTTTAAGGAAGATTAGCCCTGAGCTAACATCTGCCACCAGGCCTCCTCTTTTCGCTGAGGAAGACTGGCCCTGAGCTAGCATCCATGCCCATCTTCCTCTACTTTATATGTGGGATTCCTGCCACAGCATGGCTTGACAAAAGGTGTGTAAGTCCATGCCTGGGATCTGAACTGGCAAACCCCAGGCTGCTGAAGCAGAATGTGTAAACTTAACCACTGTACCACCTGGCCGGCTCCCTGGTTTGTAGTTTTTAATCTTAAAATGTGGTGCTTCTGGGACTTTAATGGAAATCCTGACGTGTTTATCAATCCACTCTTACTTGGCAGAGCTCTAATTTCAAAATCTGACTGTGCATTCACTGAAGTTTCTTCTAACTGTTGCCTTTCCCCAATACTGTATATATCTGCAGTTTAGGAGTCAGTCAAGGATCTGAGTGGTGTTATACATAGATTTGGGGCTTTTCTCATTTGTTACTCTCCTTTACAGAATTTCCCCCTCTCAACTTCTAGCCACTCTGGCAGCCCCTGAGTGTCTCCCCTGACTCCTCAAGCTAATGTTTTGCTCAAGTTCTATCTACCCTGGGCTGTAGACTGGGAAGTGCCATTAGGGGAAAAGCATATAAGTGTGGATCTCCAACAATGTGGTTCTCCTCTTTCAAAGATGGAATCTCCTTTAGTTTGTGATGATTTTGTCACTCTTCCGTGGCTTCAAACAGTAGTTCTTTTCCACAGAGTTTCTAGTTGTTACCAACAGGAGGGCTAGTCTGATATAAGCTACTTCACCTTTATTGAAAGCCAGAATTCCTAAAGTGAGAATGACCTGCAGTGGAGAAGACAAGGAGGAATGGTTGGAGATAAGGTTCGAAATAGAAACAAAAGCTTAATCCTGGAGGGCTTTGTAGGCCTTGGCAAGGAGGTTGACATTATCCTGAGCATTATATAGGATTAGAGAATTTTAAGGAGTTACTCAATTTCATTTAAAGATACAGTAGTAGTTCTACATGAAAATATGGTAAATAATAGTATTGATAGTTCTATATGGAAATAGATAGTAAATAATAATTAGTAGTGTTTATTAATCATAAAATATATGGTGAAGGCAGTAATAGGTGACATACATGAAACTGCATAATAGGGAGTAATACTGATGACTTACTCACCAAGCAAGGATGCTCACCAATTGACTTATTAGAAAACAAAAGAGGGATAGTTATGTCTTTAAAAAATGAGATTCTTTTGATAACTGAGGTACAATCCCTCATTCATTCATTTATTGAGTACTTCTTAGTTACTGTTCTCAGTGCTAGGGATACAAAAGTGAATAAATACATTCTTTGGAGAAACATAAGATAAGTCTACGTGATTTTGACATAGACTTTGTAGTCTTTGACATATCCCAAATAAAGTCAGAGCCTTACTTTCTCAGTGAGATCTGATAATTGAACATTTCTTTAGCTTCCTTCACTAATGATCAAATTCTAACCCTAAGTTACAGAAGAAAAACACAGTGGGAAGAACCCTTCAATCATGGATACAAAACGGCAATAAAAATTCCTTTTAATTTGAGTTCCAGTTTAACTAAGTTAATTACCATTTTTGTGTTTCCAAAGATTACTTCTGACAGCATAGGCTACTTCACATTTCTTCTGGCAAAATGATAAGCTAGGGTTGTAGTTTATCCGTTAATGTTTTAGTCTCACTAAGGAGACTGAAAACAATTTAAATTAAGCAGAAATCCTGCTGTCAGTTCCAGAATGAAAACCATGTGCCTTCTAAGGAAAATCTCTGAGGTTGCTTTTGTGTGTGTGAGCTCAAAAGCCAGCAGCCAAATAATAAAACTAAAAGGAATATTTACAGACCCATTTCACGCAAATGTATTCTCTATGTTTGTCAGGGAGTCCTACTTAACTTTTTTATTTCAGGGCTTTGGCTGAATTCTGAATAAACAGTGCACATCCACGTGGGAGCAATGAGGATGAACTGTAGCATCTGGTATGACTTTAAAAATAACTTCCCACTTATATAACTGAGATTTCACCAAAGATCAATGAGATTTTTCAAGTCTGAGACCCAAGGTTGGATAGCTTGAAATAGTTCCTTTGGAAGCTGTTGATTCATGGAGCACTGCTATTTTGAAAGAAAAACATTCCTACCCAAGAAACAGATGTTAACAGACCAGGGCCCTAGAGTCATAGCTCTAGTTTACTAAGATCAGAGTTGGTGTTCTCAGCTTCATTTACAATCATTAAGAGCCTTTTATTTTAATTACTTCTCTATTCATCTCATACCAGGCATTTCTTCTAGTCTGTACAAAATGTCAACTTAAGTTGGGTGGGCCGGACTGCATTCACAATTCGCCGTCCAGCCAGTGTGCTTAGTTACAACATAGAATGGTGCCCACCAGCTCATTCTTTCTGGATGACAATGTTATTCATGATATTGTATGCTTCTGAAATAAAAACCCCTTTTTTTCCTTTAGCAGCCGAGCCCTGTGCTACTTTTGAAATACGATATTGTAGCACTGTCTTTAGCTTTTCAGCTCTGGGGAGCTGTGGAATATGCTGAAATCAGGACTTATTGTGGACCATCTAAAAAAATATTCATCTGGGTTCTCTTTTAAACTTTCTTTGGAGGGTGCTTTTCTTCAACAAGAAAAGTATCTGTAAGTGGAAAGTACTTTCCAAAGAATTCTGAGAATTGACGTGTCACAGTCAATGTCCCACCATCTCTGATAAATAAGAGCTTTCTAAATATTAAATTATAAAGCCAAGTGTATAACAGTGGATGTTAGTCATAGGCCCTTAGGCTATACTTTTTTAGGGGGCATGCATAGGATTAAAAAGTGGGTGCCCATACTTATTTCTTGACAAATCATAAGATAATTCTATGACATGTCCCCTTTTCTGGTGTTCCTCTTTCCAATTCTCTATCCTCAGTGGCATATGAACTTGCTGCTCCCGTGAAATGAATCTGAGGTTCAGGGGAAACTGAATTCCTGGAACTGATGTATACTTTAAAAGAAAGGTTTGTAAAGGTCTGCCTGCACATACCATCAAAAAGTAAGAAATATTGGCCGGCCCAGTGGCGCAGTGGTTAAGTGCGCACGTTCCGCTTTGGCGGCCTGGGGTTTGCCACTTCGGATCCCTGGTGCGGACATGGCACCGCTTGGCAAAAGCCATGCTTGATAGGCATCCCACGTATAAAGTAGAGGAAGATAGGCATGGATGTTAGCTCAGAGCCTGTCTTCCTCAGCGAAAATAAGGAGGATTGGCAGCAGTTAGCTCAGGGCTAATCTTCCTAAAAAAAAAAAAAAAAGAAAGAAAGAAAAAGGGGGAGAGCACATATTTTGAAGGCTGTAGTGGTATGCAGCACATATTTATGGTCTGTCATTCCATCATCTGGTCATTAGCAGCTGATTTAGCTGTTACAGTAGTTTTTGATAATTCCTGTCTCTTTGGAGTTCTAGGAAAATAATTTGTGCATCCTAATTGGCCATCTTTGCCATATTTCTTTGAATTATGCAAATTTTAGTCATTCCTATACCCAGAATAATCAAATTACTATGCTAATAAAAACAGACTGCATATGCTTAGGCCACGGACTCCACTTTCATGTGCTACAAGAAATGCTGTTGCTTTCCTAAATCAGATGAAATGTAATAAAGAATTCTGTTCATGCAGAAGGAAATAGGCCATGACAAATTTTAGAGAAGCATTATGCAATGTGGAAAAGAATGGGGCAAGAAATCAAGGAAATAGGTTTGATAAAATACTCACTGGAGTAAACTTAGAAAACATCTTCCACCTCTTTTAGTTGAATATACGTATATATTTAAACATTTCAATAAACATCAGTTAATACTAGTTTACTTTTTGGTTTTATATTATACCCCTAATATGTGCACAGAACTCTGTTGAAAGAACACAGACATAGTTAAAACTGGGATCCACAATGCAACATTCAAGCCAGTGCCCAAATTTACATGTTCTCTGGGTGACTGGCTGTGCAAAATATTGTTTGATTTGGCAGATTCCCTCCAAGATCTCTTAGAACTTTGATAATAGCTAAATGATGGCATATAGCTGTTAGCCATCTATGAAACTATGAGGTTATTGTAATGGAAATTAACTAAGAAATGACTTACATTAACTTTGTCATTAAATTGCATGAGAGAACTGAAATTTTCCATGCTGACCCAATCCCCATTTCTGTATGGCTTTCTCTTTACCTGGTGGATTGTCTTCTTGCTTCATCTTTTCCATGATTATCTGATACCTGCTCTTAAGGCAGCCCTTCCAGCCTTCCAAATCAATATTTTATATTCCCCATGTGTTCCAGGCCTCCTGGGTTATTTTGAGTCCATTGCTTCCACTTTGTGCCATTATGAAGAGAAAAACTGGAGACACAGTGAATTCTTTTTTTGCATCTTAATATTTTTATATTTTCTGTTTCTATTGAAAATTTACCATCTCATCAAATAAAATGCAATACAGTTTACAAAGTCGAACCAAACCCAGCATATTCACATATGGTAATTCCTTTCTGAATATTTCTTCTATCCTTCAATTTGTAACAGGGTGTTCTGATTGAGTCTGCTAAGATTCATCAATGCTATTTGTGTGCAGTTTGACAAACTCTCTCTCTTTAGCCCCTATCCCAGAGGTAATTTTTTTTCTTTCTCTGTGCTCTGTGCAGGCAAAGACTTCTCAGCTGTCAAAGAATCGTTGGGGATGCTATCAGCCTCTTGAGAGAAATATTTCTTTATGCAAAGAAATGATCTGTCAGGGTAGGCTAGACTCAGCAGCAAACCCTAGTAGTGGTTGACCCATCACATCAAAAATGCTAGCATTACCTGTGTGCGTAGGGAAGGGGATAAATGTGAAAGAACCATATTTCTAGGTCTCCAGCCCCTCTGCTCCTGTGCTAAAAAAGACTAGGTGAGGAGCGCCAGGAGTGAGTAACAGTGAAGGGAAATGCTTCTCAAACTTTAGCAGGCATGAGAATCACCTGGAGGGCTTGTTAAAACAGAATTCTGAGATATATGGCCAGAGATTTTGGGTTTTAATAAGCTCCCAGTTCGTCTGATGCTGCAGGTCTATGGACCACACCTTGAGCTGTTCTGCTCTAAAGCAGGGACTCCCAAATTTCAGTGAGCATGAGAATCAACTAGGGTTGTTGAAACGCAGATTGCTGGGCCTGCCCCTACCAGGCATTCTGATTCCGTAAGTCTGGGTACAGGCCCAAGAATTTGCATTTCTAACAACTTCCCAGGTCATGCTGATGCTGCTGGTCCTGGGACAACAATTTGAGAACCACTGCTCTAAAGCATGGAGGTGAGGGGAGAGTCACCCGCACTGGGTGGGGAGCCCAAGGTGTCTGTGAGTAGGGCTTTGGGGCATGGCCAATCTGGAGACAGACTGAGCTGCTCTAAGCGGCAGCAGGGACATTCGGTTCTAGCAGGCCACAGGATTACTGGAGACATTTGGAGACGTGTTACATTGTGTTCAAACCAAATTTTGTTTGCCTCTTGCAGAACAAGATAACTTCACCTGACACTTGGTTTGTAAAATTTAGAAGAGAGAACATGCAGTGTTCCAAGTATGACTGATTATGCGCAAGATAGTCTTCCTTTTGGGGACTCCCAAAAAGGCCTAAGAAGATAAAAGGCCAAGTAAGGTGCTTTGTTCACCACTGCGGGTGACTGAGAGGGTGGCTGGAGGACCAACTCTGACCATACTTAGGCCCTACGAGTAAAGGAAAAGAAGGAAGGCATTGGGCTGTGATATTTTTAATGAGGATCGTTACACTTAAAAGACCCCCAAAGAACCCCATTTTCAGTATTTTTGAAGTGGAATACTCACCTCTTTTTACTGAAATGTCGAGGTTGAAGTGTTTTCAGCATCTCAGGAGAGTTACTCTCAAAATATTTCAAAGTAAATCTCTTAGTAGTAATCTATTCACATGCATTTCAGCTAAATCTCTGAATGTCCAAATCCTCCACTGGAATAAACCTCTGTGACAGGGACACTCTCAGCAGGGGGCTGGGAGTCAACCCGTGGCAGGGATGCTTGATCAGAATCACATGGTGGGAAACTGCCACACGTGCTATTGATATTCTGATATGGCTTCTCAGGTGCGAGTCTCTCTTCCTCCCCATCTCCCTTCCTTCCCACGCGGAGAATTCTAGCTGATTTTATGGAGGAGAATGTGTGGGATGTAGGGGCTGAGAGAAGGTAGTTAAATACAGGTTTCCCCTGCTGTCTGAAAGTTTGCTTTACGCCACTTTGCTTTTACTAGAGACCTACATTAGTGCCTGTTTTTGCTAAATGAAAGGAATTCGAAGAGGATTTTTGCTTTTACAGAAAAAGGAGAAAAACGAAAATAGCGTTCAGCGTTTGTTTTGTATCAAAGCGTTATAAGGTTAAGCAGTCAAGCATACCATCATATTTCAAGCTTTTGCATCAGCCACATCAACCACAGCAGATGATGAACCTTGACCTTGGACATGGAGGCAGCAGACATAAAAGGTGTAGATGTCAGTGACCTGCCTGCCCTGATGGGTTCAGACGACAATGAGATGTTGATAGATGACTCTCTTCCTCTCTCTCCTACACCCCATCTCCTGTACCTCCCACCACCCCAACCTCTGATGGCTGAGCCCA
Source organism: Equus asinus (assembly GCF_041296235.1). NCBI lineage: Eukaryota > Metazoa > Chordata > Mammalia > Perissodactyla > Equidae > Equus > Equus asinus. Next base: position 70,662,797 of record NC_091798.1, read on the forward strand.
ACACCCCATCACCACCACTGCCACCACTCAGCCTTCCTGTGTGCTCGCTGGCTTCCCGATTCTGGTAAGTGACACTACACTGTACAGACATTATTTCTACTTTATATAGGCTGTGTATTTATCATATCATTCCTGCTTTTACTGTATACTGGTGTTATTTTAGGTTTTATGTGTTATTTGATATGATTTGGTAGGTTGTTTTTCAGGTCTGGGAATGCTCAGAAATTTTTCCCATATAAATGAATAGTAATTGCTTCTTCACTTTACGCTATTTTGGCTTTTGAATGGTTTCATAGGAAATCTCTACTTTTGGATAGAGGGGGAAATCTGTACTGGATTTGAGCCTGATGCATTAAGATTATATTTATAGGTTACGTCCACGAAGAGTTTTCATCAAGTCAGACTCTGTCTTTCCCTTAGGCCATGTTGTTTTCCTCTGTGGAAACTTGGGGAGACAGCTAAATGGTTGAGCACAAATTGTTCCTCCTCGCTGGAAATAACTCAAAGTGCATATATGCTTTATCAATTGTGAGTAAGTCGGGTCACCTTCCCGTACATGAAGAGCATGCATATCATCATCAATAGCTTATAGGAGAAGATACAATTACAATGTGACCCCATCTGTAAAAATCCTGAGCATACAGAGAAGATGTGCCAACTGTAGCTTAAGTATGTTTGCTTGAAGTCAATGATAAAAATTCTTTCCCCGAATTGGGCCTCTTCCTGCTAAGTCAAGATTTGGAATTTGGCAACTGGAGAGCTAATATTCTGCTTCCTAAAGCATGTCTAGAAATGATTGCTTGAATCAAGTACATCACTATTAAAGTGATGACAATCCTGCTGTTTGGTTCATTACCCTTTTGGGAGGTAATGAATTTGAAAAACATCCCATTGAACCTCTTTTTAATGATCCAAAATGAAGAAGATAAATTTAGATAAATACCAAGAATTAATCAATGAAAAGAAGATAGAGCAATATTGAATACAACTAATAGGATTTGCATTTAAAAAAGAGTTCAGCTCAGTTCCACAAACATTTATTGAATGCATATTATATTCCAGGTACTGGTGATGCAAAGATGAATAAAACATTGTTCCTGTTTTCAGTTAATCTCAGTCAAGAGGTGTATATGGGGGAAACTGATATAAACAAATAATATATGATATAAACAAATAATACATGCAGAAATAGGAGGTAGAATGTGGCAGTGGATAATGTATAGACTTTGGAGCTAGACAAGCCTTGATGAAAATCCTGCGTCTTGCTTTAATTTTGTGGATTTAAGTAAGCTACTCGACTCTTCCTAAATAACTTTTGTTTTATCATCTCTGGAATAAAACAGACACACTCAACAAATGGAAGCTAATAATAATAAAAGTTGTGTATGAGGTATAGAGATAATATAGCAGAGAGAATGATTATGAGGGGCTGATCAGGGAAGGCTTCAAAGAGGAGATTGTGCCTCCAAGGTGTTTTGATCCATGGATAGGCGTTTGCCAGGTAGACAATGTTTGTGAAAGGACTCCAGGCAGAGGAAGTAGAACTCTCAAAGGCCTAGGAGGTGGGAACCATAAAGACTAGTGGTTTCATATTGCTGTTGCATTCATTATTTGTGGAAGGTAATTGGAGATGGGGTGGAGAAGAGGCAGGGCCAGTTCTTCGTCAGAGCCTATGCTTTGACAAGAAGTTTGGACTTGATCCTTTAGGCCAGAGATTGAAGATGTGCCTCAGGCAGAGGTTGAGATATGTAGTAGGGCTGTCCTTGTCTCTCCCCACTGCAGTTGAGGGAGAGGAGGCCAGGAATTGAGAAGCAGTGACTGGACATGACACCTTCTGAGTCTAGGTTCATGGATTTGTAATGTTATTCAGGTTGCTAAGGAGGGAGATACTTTAAAAAATATTCAAAGCAAAATAAGAACGAACATTAGGAGAGGGAATTTGTAGCCGCCCCTGACACAGGAAGGGTTAATAATCACTGGAAAAAGCTTGCCAACAAACTGTGACCCAGAGGTGAGAAGGCCGGTTAGCCAATGACGGGTAAGACCCCCTGGGGGGGCAATCTAAGACAGGCGGCGGCGGCCGCCCGGGGGGCACAGATGGAGAAACAATATTGATATCGGGAGCAGGAGGGACCATTGCCTAAGAGACCTTGCCTGCTCCGAGATAAAAATATAGGAGCACAGCAATAACATGATAATATCAAAACAGAGGCCAAGGGAGGGCTCCTTGAGAAATCACTAAGAATTCTTGGCATTCGCTAATTACTTCATCCAGAACACCTGTGTATGTTTAAGAGCTGTAAGCTATGTATATATTGAAACGCTGGTTATGATAAACTCAGAGTGGCCATCAGCCCTCTCCGCATCTATCCTGATGTGTACATTGGATTGCGACACCGACAAATATGAATCTCATATAAAGACTCAGTGACTGTTATTGGCTGGAGAATGACCCTTGCAGGATAAGATCTCTGATTTTTTTTAAAGATACCTCTCAAGAAAACCAGAAAAATAAAATTAAGCTGCAATACAAAGTGGACAGCCACTCCCAATGCCCTTTCTCTTCTCTTCACCACCGAAAATTCCCTTTCTCCCCTTAGCCTGGAATAGAAGTGGATAGGGGAAAGAATGGCTATGACTGACTTATGACTCAAAATCAGCAACCTTCAACATACAACTTGGAGACTGAGAAGATTTCCAAGACCCAAGAAGAGGCCAGAGGCCTGATAATTGCTGGGAGAAGGTCCACGATCCAAGAAGGGAGGAGGAAAAACAAGGAAACACCCCAAGCACAGGGGATGCAAGAAGAGGGTAGCATGAGGAAAGGAGAAGAAGGATTCCATGTGGAGACACTCTGCCATTGGGGGGAACATCCATGTGAATACCTTCTAGAATGGGGATTAGATTAAAATAAGGGAGGTGAAGCCATTTAAAGTCCACCCTTACCCCACACTACCACTCTCGATGATATGTATTTTATTGTCTGAAACCTTAAGTAAAGACTTGTTTGGATCTTCTTTGGGGTCCTATGCTTTTGGGTTCACTGGACAGAAAGAAGGGAAAATACTACCCCCCACCTCATAATGGCGGGCACCTATACCTTTCCTATGGAAGACTGGGCAGCAAAAGGAGTCACTTGTGGACTTCACAGCCAGAGAAGGAGGCAGAGTGCTTCCCTGATCATCTTTTCTCCTTCCCAGAGGAGCACTACACTCTGCTCCCTCCAGGGGATGAAGCTAAAGTGCCTGGGTTACAGATAAGGACATCATTGGCAGCATTTACATGACTGGGGACAGGTGGGTCAATTACAAGATTTTTGAATAGTTTGAAGAAAGAAGAGAGCCTGAACTAAAGCTTGGGAGTATTGATAGAAAGGAGATGGCTTTGTGATCTCTCACATCTCTGGGGCTTTTTATAGTCCTCTTGCTCCACCTGGACGGTATTGTCCTCACTCCCTTATCCATTCAAACTCCATGCTACCTCCACTATGAAGACTTCCATAGGAAGATTCAGATATTTCTTCTTATCTGTGCCCTTTCTACCTTATAATAAATAACAGTTTTAACAAAGAGGTGTTTTGTTGAAACCCTGTCTGCCAGCTCACCAGAATGGAAGTTTCTTAAATCTAGGGCATAGTGTCCTTTGAGAACTGTGATCACTTATATCAATGTGACATAGTTATTAGGACTGAAAACAAAGACCACCTGTGTCAACATGAGTTAGTATTTTGTTCCAGGAAACATTTGCCCAAAATAGATAAAGCTGTAAACTATAAAATAGTTTCACTATTTGTGTCAGGTAATTCCTGCAAATAAATTTTTTCTGAAACAATTGTCTGCTCATCTAGGCAAACAGCTCAGTTATCAAACAGCAGTTTGCTTATCAGAACCCTCATCTTACTATGACCACCAATCGTACACTATTATGTCATCAATCCCAATCACTTTTCTGCTTTGAAAGACCTTTCTTAAACCACTTGAGCCTAGACCCCCCAACCTCTGTGAATACTTTCTCTTCTGTGACATCGCTGACTCTGTGAAAGTGATGTTCTCCCTTACTACAGAAAGGGATGCTATCTGATGGTCATATTTTGGGATATTCAATATCTTTCAGTCTTATCCAGTCTAGACTAGCACAGAGTAGTACTTAATAAATATCTGTTGAAAGAGGCACTTAAAGGAGAGAATCAATATGACATAGTGCTTTGGTTAGGTGGGGGTAGATGGAGAAAGACTCAGGGATGCTTCCAAAGTACTAAGTGTTAACTTGTGCCATCACTTAAGATGGCAAAAACACAAGAGCAGACTTTCAATGAGAAGATAGTGATTTCAATTCTAGACACTTGAGTTTGAGATTCCTGGGATGTGGAACTAGAGATATCCAATTTACCCTCAGTGATGGAAGGCCCCAGATATGCGGTTTGTCGGGGAGGTTGGGAACTTGTTTTCTTAATCAATGGTCTTCAGACCAGCAGCATCAGCACTACCTGGGAACTTGTTTGGAAGACCAAATTTTTGGGCCCCATGCCAGACACACTGAGGTGAAAACTCTATGGGTGGGGTTCAGCTATCTATGTTTTAACAAGCCTTCCAGGTGATCTGATGCTCCTTAAAGTTTGAGAACAATTGTTGTAGAGATTAATCACAACTACCACGGTCTAAGACAAGAAACTTGATGTTACCCAAACTTCTGATGAATACTTGCTAAGGCATGCTAATACTGTGTTCTTTGCATGGGCAGGTCCTGCAATTTGCTGTGTGGCCTTGAGTAAACCACCCAACATGTCTGAGTATTTGCTCATCTATAAGTAGGGACATAAATATTCACCTTATGGTGTCATGTGAAGAGATGAAATAAAACAAACTATTTATTGTACCCAGCACATGGAAGGTATTCAATAACATGGCCTGAGAGCCTGGGTAGAAAAGCAATTAAAACTCTTACTTGCTGCATTTGCATCTGGCTATACCACTTTCTACTTGCGTGCCTTAGGGAGTTAATTGGTTAAACTTTCTGAGCCTAGCTTCGTCCTGTTTAATGGAAATACTAATAGTACCTACCTGAGTTTTTGTGATGATTAAATGAATTAATACATGTAAAGTGTTTAAATCTGTAGTAAGTTTGCTGCTTTAAAAATCTTTATTCTTTAGCAAGTCGCTCTCCTTTTATCTGCCTATTTCCTGTCTTTATCAGTTCACCTCAAACTTCTCACCTCTCGAAAGCTTCTACTGGTTAGCCATGGCATTAATTATCTTACCTTGCTTGGCCCACAGGAGGTAATCAATAAATACATTAGTTGAGTGAATGCACATTCCAGTCTTCATTTCTTTCTTTGTTCTCTGAGTTTGATAGCTTTTATTAACAGTACTTCTTATTTTGGCACTAAATTAGGCATTGTTGTATTTACATCTTGCTTCCTGGTTATAACCTCTTGAAGGAGAAGTATTGTAATGTACTTATCTTGCCCACCTACACAGCACCTGGCACAGGGTTGATAATATAAAGGGAATTCAGTAATAATCTGTACAAAAGAAAGAACTTAAATTTGGGGTCTCAAATCCATTTACCTTACTAAATTTTTGCAATTTATTATCCCCTCCCCACATCACACCAATTTCAAAATCTTAAACTTCACTACTATTTTCTCCCAAGGGTCATAAGATGAAAAGAATAGGGATTCTTTTCTTATTTCCAATGTAATCTAGTAAGATTGCTCTTATTATTTTGAGCCTCCATGTCAACCTCATAAATTTGCCTAATATTTCTAAAATTATTTCTTGAGTCAAAGCTAGGGTATTACGAATGGCCTGTTACTCTTAAACCAGAATAATGGTATGCTATCCATATCTCTCTAGAAACACACCTTGAAGGCCTAGATAAGATGTTACTTATCCTTTATGTAGACTTGTTTTTACCAGCAGCTTCCTTCAGCTTTCCTCTAACCTTCTGATAAGCTCATTGCTTTGTGTGGCACTGAGTTGAAATTCTGCTGGCATGGAGGATTGAAAATATTCTTTCTTAGATAGTTATGATGCTCCTTTCAACATATAGAAAATTAGTGTAACATGTATAATGATAGAAAGCAAACTTTGGAGGCAACTAGATAGGAGATCAAAATTTTAGCTCTGTCACTAATTTTCTATGTGGCCTTGAGTAAACCACCCAACATGTCTGAGTATTTGCTCATCTATAAGCAGGGACATAAATATTCACCTTATGGTGTCATGTGAAGAGACGAAATAGGGCAAATTGTGTATTGTACCCAGCACATGGAAGGTATTCAATAAATGGTGGCTATTATTACAAAACAAAGGAGGAGAGCAATATACTGTAAATCACAAAAACAGACTACTCTAGGGTCTACAGATTGTCATTATTTATAAAATATGATCTCTGGTATTGTGGGCATTAGCTCTCTTCCAAAGTTCTATTGAAATTCTGTTCAAGGAATCAAATCTTCCCATCAAATCTCAAATTACTTTACTTTTTATAACTGATCTTCAAATAAGATCTCCTAATTAATTATGTCACTGAGGGGTCTCTCCTATGTGGTGGAAACATGCCACACTTCTACTCTGAAAACTCTGGTTGCTGCTCACCTGTGATTCAGTAGATGAGGAATTTTCCCAACCCTTGGGCAAAGGCTGGCTACGGCTAACTGGTTATCCACTGAGCCCATCTCAGCACCTCCTCAGGGAAACCTTAAGTGTCCTTCCTCTCGGGTCTGTTAGGAAGAGTTGTTCTCCCCAAGGGCTCTTCTAATTTTTTCATAAAACTCTAGCTGGGGCAATGAGGAACTGGAAGTCCAATACGTTTTTGCTTCTCCAGAAGGACACATGCATTCAAGAGGAAAACAGAAAAGCATTTGTAGGTAGGTAAGATCCAGGTGGTCCTGGGCGGCTGCGAGACTTCTGAAGACTTGTTCGGGAATAAGAATATAGTGAAATACAAACTTGTCACATGGCTTGTAAGGATATTAGTATTTTTTTCCTGCAAAGTACCTGGAATAAAATTCCTGAAAAATATTCTGAATCTAGTTGTAAGTAGCACTGACTCACACAGGAGAATAGCTATCATTCCTGCCCTCCTCCATCATCTCTGGTGGGACCCTGGGCTACCTTTGGACCCACCAGGGGAAAATGGCCTTCTTAGACAATTTGGAGTTCGGAAGTGGAGGCAGAGACGAGTTATAGCCAGTTTACAGAATTGACTTCAAAGAAAGACTCATGTCGCCAAAGGGCACACTTGGTGGCAGGCCTTCACATTTCTTCTTCACCTTGCCAAGTAGAACTTCATTTATATTAATAGGCTTTCTATATTTTAAAAGGGAAATCTCTCTAAGGGGTTTAGAAACTCAGGTCATTCACACATGGGCATGAATTGCTTACTTGAATTCAATAAATTATCATTGTCTTGTAGTCTACATTATAAAACCTATCACAAATGTGTGATAGATTGAATACAAGAGCAAACCATTGACACCTATAAATAATGGTTATGTTGATTAAATTATGGCTAAATATACTTTGTGCTGTAATTAATTTTCATCTCTATCACTCTCTGCTATGGAGAAAAGTGGAGGAGTGTTTTTCGTTTTTGTCCAAACATGATTCCCAATCCTTTCACTTATGACTATAAAAAAATATGTGTGGAGTCAGGAATAGTCAGAATGTCCTCACTATTCAAATTTGGTTTTGGTTTATTAAAGCTCCTTCCTGGATTTGTGCTTCCTAGTTATTTTGGCATTCTTTTCTTGTGGTGACCTCCATCTTTTGTTTCATCATCCCTTTTAATATCTTGAAAAATGAGTCTCCATTTACTTCTACTTCCTCTCCCCCGTTCACTTTTCCAATCTCTGTAGTCCAAGTTTTGTCCCCACCATTCTAATCCACTTCTCAAAGCAAAAAGATGCCCTCCTGTTAGTCAAATTTGAAAGCCTCCTCTATGTTCCCGTTCAGTCACTTTCACCACAGAATTGAATCATCTTCTCATACCCTCAATTCAGTGTTTTGTCTCCCATCTCCAAGAGTACTGATTCACTCACTTCTCTTCAAGTGCCCATAGTTCAAAAGAAAGAATTCCTTCAAGATTCTTTCACAGCTTAAAGCAGTGGTTCTCAGCCATGGCTGTACATTAGAATCACCTGGGAAAGATTTAAATACTTACGGTGCCTGGGTCCTACTCCCAGAGGATCTGATTTAGTTGTTCTGGGGTGTAGCCTAAGTACTGGGAGTTTTTATTAACAGCTCCCCAGGTAACACTAACACTCTGCCAGATTGAGAACTGTCTTAAACTATAACTCAGATTTCAGAGGAGGCTGTTATTTTCTTTGAAGCTAAAACAAAATTGGCTCAAGCTCCCACCCCATGGGAAGGCTCAGGTCCTCTTTCAGATAACTGTGAATCCTGAGGCTGATGTTCTCATGGTCCCTTCTGGGTCCAAGTCCTAACTTCCTGCACGTTTGGTATCAATTGCGTCTCGCCTACAAAACCGACTGGTCTTCTTGCCTCTGTTCTACACAAGTCAAGATGTAGAACTTAGCCTCCATTCCTTGCTCTCTCTGTGAACCACACACTGAAGACAGTTTTATGATGGCAGACTTTACTGAAGGTTCGGGTCAATGTAAGAATTTGAGGCCAATGTAAGGGTTTTTAAGGCCAATAGACATGGGCAATTTCTACATAGACTCCAAGTTCTGGCCATATACCTGAGGCTTCTCTTGACCTTGAAACCTTTCTCACACCTTAATTATCCTCATTATTATACTAAGTAATTTAGATTTTTATCCTTTTTGGCACCTCTTAGCAGTCTCTGCTTAGCACTGTATTAAAATGGAATGAAGTAGTGTCCAGATTAATTTTTCCTTTGATATAAATTATATCTCCTCATGCCTCTTCTTTACCCCTTAGAAGACAAATGTTCCTACATTCAATTCTGGTTTTAAATAACTTTTTTCAAATCCTACCACACATGGCTTCAGGCATCAATTACTGTGGTAGGTAGAACCCTAAAGATGCTCCCTCATTCCTGTCCTCTGGTTAGTTAATCAAACGCTTATCTAGGTGCTGCTTTGAAGGAACTTTGCAGATGTAATTAAGGTTATGGACCTTAAAACAGGGAGATGATCCTGTATCATCCATGTAGGCCCAATCTAATCACTCTGAAAAACAGAGGTCAGTAGAATAGAAAGTCCTTCCTAAGAATATGAAAGATCTTCATGCGTGATGAAAACATTTCAATCTATGACGTACTGGACTTCTAGCCCAGGTGGCATAGTAAGTGTGTGATTTGATCACTCTCTGTGGCCCAAACATATAGCAACAATAGAATATAAAAAGAAGGGGCGGGGGAATGAGCCAATTTCAAAAACAAAATAAACATCACCATGAATTGAGAAAGTAGTAGAAACACAATGCTGTGAACAGCCTGAATCTCTAGCTTATTGGTCTCTTAGTCATTCTTGCATGGTATTTGGGATCTTGCTGGGTAAAGGGGGGGTGGGGCAAGGGGAGTCAGAAGCCAGAGGTTGGGGTGAGACTGCCTCCCTTGTGAAAGAAAGCTTAAAAATAAAAACAGACGCTATATGTACTTCTGCTTGGGCTTTGAAAAGCTCTGAGTTTAGGGAGGCAGAAGGAAACAGACACAGCCATGGGACCAGTAACTGAGCCAAGATATCCCTGGTTCTGTGACCAAATTTCCAAAATCTATAACATCTCCATAAACAGGACCCCAAATCACTGGCAGGGATATGGGGGGGGGTATTGAAAAGTAAAAAATAAAAAAAGCCTCTTACTCACAATGTATTTGTAATCTGACCCTCACCCCTCCACTCACAAATAGTTATGAAGAAATCTAATGCATGGACGGACAACACAATCAATGGTCAAAGTAGTAATTTGCTTCAGATGAAAAAGATTTAAAATCAGTATGCTCAGGATGTTCAAAGAGATGAATGAAACAAGTTTTCCATTTTAAAAAGGCAACAAGTTATTAACACCAGACCAAAATGAAATTAAAACAGGTAGACATGAAATAGAATTGATTATAAATCTTAGAAATGAAAAATATAGTCACTGAAATAAAAATGTAATTACTTCAGTTATCTATTACAGTGTCAGAAACTATCCCAAAAGTTGGTGGCTTAAAACAACAGTCTCCTCAACATTCTGGGTCAAGACCTTGGGCAATGCTCAATTAGGAGCCTTGGCTGAGGTGTCTTACTTGGTTGCCTTTGGCTGGCCTAGAAGCTTCCAGAAGTCTTCATTCACAAGCCTCAGGGTTTCACTGTGTGACTTTTTTCTCTCTATGTGGTGTCTCATCATTCCTTAGTCTAGCTCACGCATCTTTAAAGCATGATGGCTGGTTTCCTTGAGAGAGTATGAAAGCAGAAGTGCCAGATCTCTTGAAGGACTGGAGCTGGTACAGTGTCACTTCTGCCACAGTCCATTGGTCAAACCAGTCATAGGGCTGACCCAGATTCATGAGGAAGGGATGTAGACTCAATCTATTCTTGACAGGAATGGCAAAGTCTCTACCACGTAGTAGATTGAATAAACTTTATAGAGAAAAAATGAGTGAACTGGAAGATGGTATTGAGGAGTTAACCCAGAGAACAGCATGAAAAAAGATCCAAACAAAATGAAAGGACTGTTAAGAGAATGGATTGATAGGTAGATTTGAAAGAATGACAAAGAAGCAATATCCGGTAAGATAGCAGCTAAAAATTCTCCAAAACTGAAGAAATAATGAGCGCTAAGATCAAATTAACTCTTGGCAACAAGCAAAATAAACAATGATAAATCTATACTTAGATACTAAACTAAAACTGCAAAATGTTAGAGTAAAAAAAAGTTATATAAAGCTATTGGAGAGTTACTCTACAATGGAATGAGAAATGAAACTTAGGCTGATAAATTCTAGAATGCAATGGAATATTTTCAATGTATTGAGAGAAAATAATCTTCAATCTAAAATTTATATCTAACTTAGCTATAAATCAAGAATGTGGGGGGCCAGCCCAGTGGCACAGCAGTTAAGTTCTCACGTTCTGCTTCGGTGACCCAGGGTTTGCCAGTTTGGATCCCGGGTATAGACCTATGCACTACTTGTCAAGCCATGCTGTGGCAGCTGGCCCACATATGGAGTAGAGGAAGATGGGCACCAATGTTAGCTCAGGGCCAGTCTTCTTCAGCAAAAAACGAGGAGGATTGGTGGCAGATGTTAGCTCAGGGATAATCTTCCTTAAAAAAAAAAATGTAGGGAAATATAAGACATTTTCAGTCACTGTAAGCCTTAAAGAGTTTATGATCCACAGACTCCAGTTAACTCTGCAAGACAAAAAGTGAACTGAAAGTGAGGGATACAAGAAACGATAGCAAACACAGAAATTGATAACATGTGCTGGTAGGTTTAATTATGTACAGTTAAAAAAAACTCTACAGTTTTGTTTTGAAAATTGTTGATACTAAAATTTCTAAATAATAAGATGGGAGTGGTGATGCAAAAGACTGCCAGAGTCCTTGTCATTGTCAGGAAGAGAATCAAAATGTGGAATAACTGTAAGCTTTCTTAGAACAATTTATACTTAATTATATATGTTAAAATTTAAGGTTAAGACCTAAGATTTAAAACCAGCAAAGTTTTGGGTAGAAAATATAGAATATTTTATCAAACTAACCAAAGGCAAAGGATTAAAAAGAAAAGAAACAGGAAGGTGACAGAAAACATGAAGATGTCATAAGTCCAAATATATCTGAAATCACAATAATGTAAATGGATTACACTCACTACTACAAAAAGATGATCAGATTAGATTTTTAATAATCCGTCTATAAGCTACTTACAAATAAAAAGCTGTACAGCAATATGGAAAATACAATTTAAAACAAAAAGCATGACTAGAGATAATGGCTCAATGTAGTAATACAATGAACAGCACATCAAGAAGATATAATAATCATAATAGTTTTTTCATTCACATCATAGACTCAAAATATGTAAAACCCAAATTGGCAGAATTAGAAAGACAATTGGATAGGTCCACAATCATAGAAAGAGATTTAAAGATATTCTATCAGAAGTGGTCTGTATGTAACAGACCAACAATTAATAATGGTATATCACAGAACGTTTGTGTGCTCACGGTTTACAAGTGTGCTAAGATACTGTCCTCTTCACCTTTGTAATTGCTAGTTGGGCCTGGGGCACCTGGAACATCCCCCTACGCCTTGCAGTTGTGAGCTGCCTAAAACATTTGTAAAACTGATCACATACCAGCTCAAACTCCCCAAACCTGATTTACAAACAGCTTGTCAGGGGGCGGGGAGTAGTGGAAAGCCTAGACTCCTTGGGTACCAGCAGTAAGAGCAACCCTGCTGCAGCAGAAGGGCTCAAATAGGCCTCACAGGGGTCACTCCTGGAACATTTGGACTGGTGATGAGAGAGAAGCACACTGCTGGGCCTCAAAAGTTGTCTCTTAGATAAGGTCTCTTCTCGAAGAACAGAAGACATAGCTGACTCACCTAATACATAGATACAAGCACAGAGAAAGAGGCATAATGAGAAGGCAAAGGAACACATTCTAAGCAAGGTAACAAGATAAAACCCAAGAAAAAGAACAAAATGAAACAGAAATAAGTAATCTACCTGACAAAGAGTTCAAACAAAAACTCATAAGAATGATCACGATATTGGGAGAAGACTGGATGAACACAGTGAGAACATCAACAAAGAAGTGCAAATTATAAAAAAGAAGCAATCAGAAGTGAAGAATACAATACTGGAAATGAAAAATTCACTAGAGGGACTCAATAGCAGAGTAGATGATACAGAAGAATAGATCAGCAAGCTGGACAAAAGACTAGAAGAAAACACCCAAGCTGAAAAGATAAAAGAATTAAAAAGAATGAGAATAGTCTAAGGGAACTCTGGAACAATATCAAGTGCACTAACATTTGTATTATAGGTGTCCCAGAAGGAGAAGAGAGAGAAAAAGGGGCAGAGGATCTATTTGAAGACACAGTAGCTGAAAACTTTCTTAACCTAAGGAAACAGACCTCCAGGTAGAGGAAGCACAGAGTACCAAACAAGATAAACCCAAAGAGGCCCACACTGACACATTAGAATTAAAATATCCAAAATTAAAGATAAAGAGAGAATCCTAAAAGCTGAAAAAGAAAGGCAACTAGTGAAATACAAAGGAAAGCCAATAAGGCTATCAGCGGACTTTTCAGCTGAAACCCTACAGACTAGAAAACAGTGGCACAATCTATTTAAAGGGCTAAAAGGAAAAAAACCTACAGCTGAGAATGCTCTATCCAGCAAGTTTAGCATTCAGAACGGAAGGAGAGATAAAGAGTTTCCTGGACAAGCAAAAATTAAAGGAGTTTATCACCAAGAAACCAATTGTACAAGAAATGCTAAAGGAACTTAAGGGAAAGAGAAGACCACAAATAGGGATAAGAAAATTATCGGAAAAAAAAAAGGCAATGAAAGCACTGATAAAGGCAAAAATACAGTAAAGGTAGCAGATCAACCACCTATGAAGACAATATGAAGGTTAAAAGATGAAAGTACTAAAATTACCTATTTTAATGATAATGGATAGACACAAAATAAGAGATTAGATATGATTTCAAAAACATAAAATGTGGGAGGAGGGGAGTGAAACAGTAGAGCTTTAAGAAAGAGGTCAAATTAAAGAGACTAGCAACTCAATATAGGTTTCTATATATGTAGAAAATAATTTTATATATGAACCTCATGGTAATCACAAACCAGAAACCTATAGTAAGTAAACAAATAAGTAGGAGGAAAGAAATCAAACACATTACTAAAGAAAGCCATCAAACCACTTGAAAAGAGAGCAAGAGAAGAAGAAAGGAACAGAGAAGAACTACTAAAAACACCCAGAAAAAAAGTAACAACATGGCAATAAATATATATTTATCAATAGCTAATTTAAATGTCAATAGACTAAATGCACCTATCAAAAGGAATAGGGTGGCCCATTGGATAAAAAAACAAGACCCATATATATGCTGCATACAAGAGACAGACTTCAGACTGAAAGACAATCACAAACTGAAAGTGAAAGGATGGAAAAAGATGCAAATGGCAAATAAAAGAAAGCTGAGGCAGCAATACTTATACCAGGCAAAATAGACTTTAAAACAAAAACTTTAACAACAAACAAAGAAGGGCACTACATAATGATACAGGGAACAATCCAAGAAGAGGATACAACACTTGTAAATATCTATGCCCCCAACATAGGAGCACCTAAATATATAAAGCAATTATTAACAGACATAAAAGGAGAAATAGGCAGTAACACAACAATAGTAGGGGATTTTAACACTTCACTTAAACCAATGGGTAGGTCATCTAAACAAAAGATCAATAAGGAAACATTGGCCTTAAGTGACACATAAAGCCAAATGACCTTAGTAGATATATACAGAACCTTCCATCCAACATCTGCAGAATACACATTCTTTTCAAATGTGCATGGAACATTCTCCAGGATTGATCACATATTAGACCACCAAACAAGTCTCAATAAATTTAAGAAGACTGAAATAATACCACACATCTTTTCTGACCACAAAGGTATGAAACTAGAAGTCAACTACAGGAAGAAAATCAGAAAAGCCACAAAAATGTGGAAATTAAACAAAATGCTACTGAACAACAATTGGGTCAATGGAGAAATTAAAGGAGAAATAAAAAAATACCTGGAGACAAATGAAAATGAGAATATGACATACCAAAATCTATAGGATACAGCAAAAGCAGTTCTAAGAGTGAAGTTTATAGCAATTCAGGGCTACCTTAACAATTAAGAAAAATCCCACATAAACAATCTAACAGTGCACCTAAAGGAACTGGAAAAAGAAGACCAAACAAAGCCCCAAATCAGCATGAGGAAGGAAATAATAAAAATCAGAGCAGAAATAAACAAAATAGAGACTAAAAAGCAACAGAAAAAGTCAATGAAACCAAGAGCTGGTTCTTTGAAAAGATAAACAAAATTGACAAACCTTTAGCTAGAGTCACCAAGAAAAAAAGAGAGAAGCCTCAAATAAATAAAATCAGAGACACGAAAGAGGAGAAATTACAACAGACACCTCAGAAATACAAAAGATTATGAGAATGCTATGAAAAGCTATATGACAACAAATTGGATAATCTAGAAGATATGAATAAATTCTTAGAATCACACAACCTTCCAAAACTGAATCAAGAAGAAGTAGAGAATTTGAATAGATCAATCACTAGTAAAGAGATTGAAACAGTAATCAAAAACCTCCCAAAAAATAAAAGTCCAGGACCAGATGGCTTCCATGGTGAGTTCTACTAAATATTCAAAGAAGACTCAATACCTATCCTTCTCAAATTCTTCTAAAAAATTAAAGAGGAGGGGAAGATTCTTAACTCATTCTATGAAGCCAACATTACCTGATACCAAAACCAGACAAGGACACACAAAAAAAGAAAATACAGACCAATATCACTGATGAACATCAATGCAAAAATCCTCAACAAAATACTAGCAAATCGAATACAAGAATGCATGAAAAACTCATACATAATGATCAAGTGGGATTCATTCCAGGGATGCAGGGATGGTTCAACATTTGCAAATCAATGTGATACACCACATTAACAAAATGAAGAATAAAAATCACATGATCATCTCAATAGATGCAGAGAAAACATTTGACAAGATACAGCAAACATTTGTGATGAAAACTCTAAATAAAATGAGTATAGAAGGAAAATACCCCAACATAATAAAGGCCATATATTACAAACCCACAGCTAATATCATTCTCAATGGAGGAAAACTGAAAGCTATCCCTCTAAGAACAGGAACCAGAGAAAGATGCCCACTTCACTACTCTTATTTAACATAATATTGGAAATCCTAGCCAGAGCAATCAGGCAAGAAAAAGAAATAAAAGGGATCCAAATTGGAAAAGAAGTGAAACTGTCACTATTAGCACATGACATGATTTAAATATAGAAAACCCTAAAGAATCCACTAAAAAACTTTTAGAAATAATAAATGAATACAGTCAAGTTGCAGGATACAAAATCAACAGACAAAAATCAGTTGCGTTTCTATACACTAACAACAAAGTAGCAGAAAGAGAAATTAAGAATACAGTCTCATTTACAATTGTAAGAAAAAATAAAATACCTAGGAATAAACTTAACCAAAGAGGTGAAAGATCTGTACACCGAAAACCATAAAACATTGTTGAAAACTGGACAGCCACATGTAAAAAATGAAAGTGGACCATTATCTTACACCATGTGCAAAAATCAACTCAAAATAGATTAAAGACTGGAATGTAAGACCTGAAACCATAAAACTTCTGGAAGAAAACATAGGCAGTATGTTCTTTGACATCAGTCTTAGCAGCATTTTTTCAAATACTGTCTGACTGGGCAAAGGAAACAATAGAAAAAATAAACAAATGGAACTACATCAAACTAAAAAGCTTCTGCACAGCAAGGGAAACCATCAATGAAATGAAAACACAACCTAACAATTGGGAGAAGATATTTGCAAACCATATATCAGATAAAGGGTTAATATGCAAAATATATAAAGAACTCATATGTCTCAACAACAACAAAATCAACAACCCAATTAAAAAATGGGCAAAAGATTTGAAAAGAGATTTCTCCAAAGAAAACATACAGAAAGCCAACAGGAAGATGTTCAACATCATTAACAGGGAAATGCAAATCAAAACTACAATGAGATATCACCTCACTCTGGTCAGAATGGCTATAATTAACAAGACAGGAAACAATAAGTATTGGAGAGGATGTGGAGAGAAGGGAACCCTCCTACACTGCTGGTGGGAGGGCAAACTGGTGCATCCACTATGGAAAGTAGTATGGAGTGTTCTCAGAAAATCAAGAATAGATCTATCATATGATCCTGCTATTCCACTGCTGGGTATTTATCCAAACAAGTTGAAAACACAAATGCATAAAGATACATAAACCCCTATGTTCATTGCAGCATTATTCACAATAGCCAAGACTTGGAAGCAACCTAGGTGCCCATCAAGGGATGAATGGATAAAGAAGATGCAGTATATGTACACAATGGAATACTACTCAGCCATAAGAAATGAAGAAATCCAGCCATTTGTGACAATATGGATGGACCTTGAGGGTATTATGCTAAATGAAGTAAGTCAGAGGGAGAAAGTCAAATACCGTATGATCTCACTCATAAGTAGAAGATAAAAACAACGATGAACACATAGCAACAGAGATTGGATTGGTGGTTGACAGAGGGGAAGAAGGGAGGGAGGAGGGTGAAAGGGGTGATTCGGCACGTGTGTGGTGATGGATTGTAATTAGTCCTTGGGTGGTGAACATGATGCAATCTGCACAGACTTTGAAATATATTATGATGTACACTTGAAAGTTATATAATGTTATAATCCAATGTTACTGCAATAAGAAAATTAAAAATTAAAAAATTAAAAAATAAATAAAAGATATAGAAATGAATCAGCAAATATTTGGTGTTTGTAGCACAGCTCCACTCAGCTGGACTTGCAGACAATGCTAAATGGATAGAAGCATTCCTTCTCACTTAGAACGTGGTCTCAGAATCCTCTTAACACCAAGTTGTAAGCAGCCATAATCAGGATCAGAAATAATAGGAAACATGAAACTTATGAGCCATACCTATTGGAGAGGAATAGCTAATGACATGGAAAAACATTCATTATGAACTGTTTAAGGGAAAAAAGCAGATTACAAGGAGTATACACTGATGATTATTACATTTTCTTTAAAGAGTATTCATGCTTATATACCTATAGAGAAAAATGTTGACCATTAAAAGTAATTATTTTCAGGTGATGGGATCATGTGTGATTTTTATCTTTTTTTATTTTCCACAGTCAAGATATATTACTTTTGATGTAGAAAAATAAAAAAGATTTTTACTCATTCTTAAAGCCCCAGTGTCTAAGAATCCTTACTTACGTTGAATCAATTTCTCCTTCCACTCGCTTAGGTGTCTGAGCCTCTTTCACCACTCTTCTCAGAGTCTGTGTATGTGCGTCTTTCTCCTCACCTAGATTGGAGCCTCTGGAGTGTAGTGACTCATATTACTCAACACAAGTGGATTGCTCTTAATAGGTGCTAGGACACATTTTGTTGAATTGAAGGAACTTTTGGAACACATTTTCATCTAATCAGACAGCAATAACTCGATATACCCTATGCTCAAGCACGGTCAGTAATTGGAAACTTTGATTCCAAGTGGCTTTGGAACCGTGAAAGAAAAAAACTGGCTGGTCAGGCTCAGAGGACTTCTTGGAATCCCTTCGCAGAGTCTTCCCTGTACAACATTTTCATTTTGCGCAAACAAAGGCAGACCTTTTATTTCTACTGTGTAGAGCTTGGTAGGATGGATATTTAGGCAATAATTTTCCAGTTTTCTGTCTGTAGCTGAAAAAGAGTTCTTTTCAGAGGTTCTTGAAGACAGCAGAAGTAGACTGTTTTCACTTCTGAACCCTCCAGGCTATGATGTGTTATTGTTAAGAAAGGCTGGGCTGGAATAATTTTTCCACAGGGTGGAATACTTGGTGATCCAGAAAAGCAGTTCCCTACTCTAATGACTTTGTCTGTATCTTCAGGACTAATTTCTGGTATAACGCACATAAAAGAGGAAGTAATCTAGAGTCAGCACCAGAAGTGGAGTGAGAGAGGGAAACTTTGGGGACATACTTTATGGAAGAAATGGAGAGCTTGAGAAGCTAACCTGGGCATAAGAAAAGAAAAAGGCACTGGAGCTGAAGAATAGAAATATCATTATTTCCAGAATTAAACTAAATATTATCATCAGCAAATTTTTTCTTAGGTTAAAGCTTCAACAACAACAAATCACAATGCTGGAGTCTGTCTTGTTCATTGTTCTGCTTTTATATTGATCATCACCAAACCATTTCAGGAAAGAAAAAGTGCTTTCTTTTTAACGATCTTCAAAGAAGGAAAGTTCGTGACCTTTCTTGATAAACTGTTCCAAAGTTGAGCAACACATACTTTAAACAGAGAAGGGCATTACATATACAAATAACTGACAGTAAAATTGAAGTTTATGCCCTTTTGTTCTCTGCTTAAGAAATATGGGACGTCATCCTGATTCTCAGTTTTATAAAACTTCATATATAAGACAACTGGTACCAGTGCCAGAGTTACAATTATTAGGGAGATAGCAATCGAAGATTTAGATGTGCTAACGCTTACTGCAGTCTTTCCGATTATTTGTAGACAGTTAAAGTTGTCATTTGGGTGGCAGAATCATTATGTCTACATCTATATGTAATTTTGTGTGGGTCATGGGGAATAGGGTAAACGTCATCCATGCAAGTATAATAACAACGTAAGTCTTCCTACTTTCTCTTCTCCAAGGTAAATAAGCTAGCCCATGTTTTTCTTCAGAAGTCTTCATTTCTAAATCTTTAGTCATAGAAATGTAACATTTTAGAGCTGGACAGAAATGCTAAAATCATCTAATCTCATAATTTTTCAGGTGAGAAAACTGGAACACTAGAGAGTTTTAGTTAGTAAAAGAGTTCAGGTAGAACATGAGGCTCCTGACCGCCAGTTTTGGTTTTACCACCACATCCGTACACAGCCCTGCCCCTTCTGCTGTACCAGGGGTTGCAGATAGCGACGTATGTACACCAGGGCCTAAGTGAGACCTACTCCAAGTGTGGTTTGTAGATCTGTGTTGATCCATGGCTGTTTGTTGCTGGTCCATGACAAGACATGTAAAGAAATTGAAAGTAAGCATTTAAAAGCTTTTATAAGCAATTTGACAGAGTAATTTATGTCTGTTGAATGTAATAATAAACAATTTGGACTTGTGTTTTTTATGCCTGGTTTTATAATTTCCTTTACCTAGTAATTAAATTTTTTAGTAGCTTATAAAAGCATTGGTCTTTAATGGATTACAAATAGAAATCAGTTTAGGGGCCGGCCCTATCACCAAGTGGTTAAGTTTGCACGCTCCACTTTGGCAGCCCAGGGTTTCTCCAGTTCAGACCCTGGGTGCAGACATGGCACTGCTTAGCAGGTCATGTTGAGGCGGCATCTCACATAGCATAACCAGAAGGACCTACAACTGGAATATACAACTATGTACTGGGGGCTTTGGGGAGAAGAAGAAGAAGAAAAACAATTGGCAACAGATGTTAGCTCAGGTGCCAATCTTTATAAAAAAACAAAAGAAACAGTTCATCACCAAAGGTGGATTGAGAAGCAGTGGCCTAAGTGGGGCACTGGGTTTCCATAACAATTGACAGGACATTAACAGAACAGAATGCTTATAAACTTATCAAAGTAACTAAAAGAAGTGAGCCTAGTATTTCTATTATAGTGGGACCTGGATACTTTAAGAGAGTAGTTTATGGGAAATGAGATGGGAAAAGCTGAAGAACACTGAACACATTTTCATGGCACTGTACTAATTACTCTCCAGTTTCTGAAGTTCTTTTAGAAATGTGATTTTTTTTGGCCAAGGTCAAGAAATCTTCTAAAAATTTACAGCATGTAGGAAAATTATTATATACTATCACTCTAATACATTTTTCCCCCATATTTTTTTATGCATGGTCAAGTCCACCTTCTTTTTCTTTAATTTGACCTCTCTCCCTAAGTATGCCAGTATCCGTCCCTGCTTACCTAGCTGAATCTATTCTAATCCCTAGTAAATTTCATCATGATTGTAAAAGGTCTGGTTCAGTCCTCTGGGCTTTCTTTCACCTCTCTAAATTCAGTTAGCATAATTGTCTCCATTATCCAAGTCAAGGAAAAATGCAAGGATGCTGGAATGCAGTATCAATCACAATGAAATATTCCTGGATAGTTCCTCCATGGTTGATAATGGCCTACTGATAACTGCTCCCTCACTCACTTCAACCATTTATTAACCCATATAACACAATAAAGGTGGACTCCCAGCAACCTCAACTGACACAGCTTAAACCTAAAAGTGCAAGAAACCTCTGGGAGCGGTGAATAAGAGTTATTGTAAAAGCTGCGCATGGGTCTACGTACCAGATCGGAGCATGGAGCTGCCCCAGGTTGAGGGTACAATCTTAGTGTTGTGTGTAGGCTCGTGCTGGGTAACTGATGCTATTCTTTTCACCCTGAATAGCTTACCCACCCAGTACACGGACCCGTCAAACACCACTTCCTCTATCAAGTCCACTCTAAGACCTTCATTCTCAGTGCACTGACAAAGACTTGTACATATTTCTACAGCTCCTATCCAACTTTGTTGTACTTTATTTACACGTCTGTCTGTCAGCCCTTCCCAATGAATAGACAGAAGGCAAGGACTGTGTTTTATGTATTTTTGTATCCTTAGGATCCTGTACATAATCAGCATTCCACAGTGTTGTAGGAATGAATAAATGGCTTTCTGATTTTCATCTTCAGTTCTTCTGAGGTATAGAATCATCCATGCAGCCTCAGCTATCATATTTCTCCTTAGTGGTAAAACGCACATACAACCATAGTGCTTCTATCCACCAGCAGGTTACAGTTTATTGTTGCAAACGTCTATGATTTCAACAGGAAGTATAAAACAGGCTGGAGTAGAAGGTGCTTGTGTCAAGAATAAAGCTCATCCCCGCATTCCTGCCTCTGGTGCCATTTTATTAATCTGCTTACCCCAGTGTCTGACTGCTGCTTGTCTTGGCCAATGGAGAGTTGATTGGCCCTTCCCAGCAGTTAGATGAGACATATCCTTTCTTTTCATGCTTCCCCAGACTGGCTTATGTCCCACAAACACTGTCCTGTTTCCTCCTCTTTACCTTTATTTGGAATATCTGCCCCATGTAAATTATTAGCTGTGAAATATGAATACTAAATATGAAATATAGAATTTATAGCAAGCTCATACTTTGCATTAGGCTTCGTATTTTATGCGGTGTGATAAGATCAGTGTGTAATCCTTGTTCTGAGGAACTCACAATTTAGTGGAAAAAATAAATGTTAGTAAATTATTAAATTACCTAGAGCTGTCATTAATTGAACACACTCTCTGCCGAGTCTTTTACTTTTGTAATCTCATTTACTTTTCATTAGATGATACCATTATTATTCCCATTTCACAGATAAGGAGCATGAATCTTGGGAAGATTGTGTAAATTGCCTATGATCTTATTACTTGTAAGAAACAGAATGAGGGTTTAAACTTGAGGTGTTTGAATACCAAGTCTGCACCTGTAACTGTGTAACTGCACCACTCTGTCTCTCTATGGACATCTGGGTCCCTTCCCCAGCTCCTTTCCTGTCTTATCTAGAAAATTTACTGGGGGAAGAAGAGAAGACCTCATTTTCCAATTATGTTTGATAAATTAGCAAGTATCATAGCTGTTATATGTGGACTTATTTTTCTGTAATATGAAGGGAGACCGTCATGCAGAATCTTAAATGCATTTGTAAGAGATTAAATGGTAACTCTGCCCTAACATGCTGGAGCTGTTACCTTAGTATAGATTAAATTATTATTTAAAAATTTATTATTTAAGAAAGCAAGCAGGGTAATACCCATTGCCCTGTCCTCTATAAGGATCTTGCAAATCATTTTGGCCTTGATTTTCTCTCGGTTTTCTTTCCAGCTAAGCTAATAAGTTTTTACTCTAATTATCCAATATTTCCTTTCTAAAATAGAATCACTTTTCTTGTCTTTTGAAATATGTCCAGTCTTGTTCAAATTCTTGAAAACAACAGCTAGTTGACCCATAAGGACCCTGACAATTTCATAAACACCTTGTTATGAGAATAATCAGACTCTTCAGACTTGAACTTATTTAACTGACTCCCAGATATCCTCCTACTGCGGCTTGATTTCTTGCCCTCCTATCTTCTGTGAGATCTGTTCTGTTTCCAATTACAGTCATTGTCTAACACGATTTTTTAGTGTAACCCATGATCAAATCTCCATTGCACCATAACAAAGAAGAAACAATGCGCCCCTTTGTCTTTCCTACAGTGAGAAATGAATCATATTAAGGCAGAGTCATGTTTCCTATAGTTTAGCAAATCCTTGTTTTTCTTATTCTGCAGGTGACTGGCACTGCCTAAGAAGAGGAAAACGTCTTCTCCACTTTATATGTTAATGCTGTTCTGATACCTTTTTCCCCATAAAAACAAACAGAAACCCCATAATCTGTTGAAAATATAGATATTGGTAACTCGCTAGTGAATGAATGTATGGGTGAGCGCTTGATGTGAATTTTTGAGTTTTATTTTTATTTAAATTACTTTTTGCAATATTTGACAGTTATCTGCTTGTCTTGATAAACCCACTATCCAAGGAGAACCAACAGTCAATTTAGTTTATTTAAATAGAACCAACACGTTGAATTTTGCCAAATGTTTGATTATTAACGCTGCAATTAACTCTTTCTGTTTCTAGTGAGATTTAAATAATGAGAATTATATTTAACTCTTTCTGTTTCTAGTGAGATTTAAATAATGAGAATTATATTGTTGATATATTAAGCAAACCAAGAAGCAAATTATTTCTTGAGGATGTCATAATAAGAGAGACTTCTGCTCTGAAGACCTTTAAGTTATCATGTTGGTTTATTCATACAATATAGTGTGGTTCCTTAGCCAGAGTTCTCCAGAAAAACAGAAGCAATAGAATGTGTACATATATATAAAGAGATTTATTTTAAGGAATTGGCTCACATGATTGTGGGGGCTGGCGATTCTGAAATCTGCAGGGCAAGCTGGCACTGGCGATTCAGGGAAAAGTTGATGTAGCTCCAGTCCGAAGGCACTCTGCTGGGAGGAATTCTTCCTCCTTGGGAGACCCCAGTTTTTTCTCTTAAGACCATCAGTTGATTAGATGAGGCCCATCCACACTATGGAGAGCAATCTGTTTTACTCAAAATCTACTGATTTAAACGGTAATCACATCTAAAAAATATTTTCATAGCAAAATCTAGACTGGTAAACAAAGGGAGCAAGAATAGCTTTCCAGAATGGATGCAAGAAAATTTTATATGGATCCCATATAAGAGGTGAGACTAAACAGAGGTCATTTTTCTCCAGTTCTCCTATACTTCCGGCACAAATGTTTTCCACTGTGGGGATGAAGTTTGAAGTTAAGAAGCTAGATGACTGGAAAGAAGACTGTGTTAGCTCTGAGCTAAATCAACACAAAAGTTATTGTCATTTCTCTGAAGAAGAATTAAGAGAAACATCCACACATGAATTTCTTGCCTCCCACATTAAGCTGTAGACTGTTTATGCACAGGGATTACGTATCACTTTTCTTCTGCACCTCATAGATCTTAGCATATTGTTGGATAGTTTAAATAGAAGAGAGAATCTCTGAAAACGTTAACCTACAGATTCAGTCAAGAAAGGGATCAAGTAAAGCCAAAAGGGCATCAAGGGCAGGGTGGAGTGTGGGGAATTGAGTGATTGTAGGGCTAGTGAGGAAGGAGATTGGTACCGTGAGTGGAGAGAGAATAAGAGATGTTTGGAAAAGAGGTTGTTGCTAAAAAAGAAAGCAGTGAACTAGTACCTTGGTGGTAAAGTAGTGATAATGTGATCCCCCTAAAATGTACATGTCTGGAGGTAGAGGTAGATGTATGCCATTGATGTCAGGAAGGGCAAGAATACCATGTGTTGGGCCAGCCTTGTGGTGTAGCAGTTAAATTTGCATGCTCCACTCTGGCAGCCCAGGGTTCACAGGTTTGGACCTTGGGCGTGGACCTACACACTGCTCATCAAACCATGTTGTGGTGGCATCCCACATACAAAACAGAGGAAGATTGGCACAGATGTTAGCTTAGTAACAATCTTCCTCACCAAAAAAGAAAAAAATAAGAATACCATGAGGTTGAGGTGGCTCATAATTCATTTGTACATTATTTGTTACTCACGATGATGGCAAAGAGTACCTGTTGGGAGGAAAAATGTGAGCCGAATACCACGCTATCTAGAAAAGTAAAAGAAGTTCATCAAAGTTTTGTATAAAGGCAGTATTGTCATTATTAAGGTAATTAACAGATGTTTCTGAAGGTGATAGACAGAAGCAGCACTTTGGGAAGGCATTAAGGTTTTCAAAAATGAGAAACCCAGAGAAGATGTTCTTCCATGACTCAAACGGCACTGGGAATGGAAAATTGGGTCAGTTCAAGGGCTGGTTTGGAAAAAGTGGGATTAAGGTAAAATGTGTGTGGACTGACTTGGATGAGTGCTCAGGCGAGGCAAGTGAAGTAAAAAGCCTGGATAAGAATAGTTGGTTTGGAGAACGTCATTGAAGAAGCTATGGACTGGGAATAAGCAAAGATCATATATTAAAGACACAATCTTCTTTCCTAGAAATACTAGGAGACCCAATGCTTTATGAACCTTATTATACACGTGCACACGCACACATATACCAGCAGTGCCTCAGACTCTACCAAAAGAATTAGGAAAAAAGTTAAAGTTCTGAAGAACAGTAGAAGGTCTCATTGTTTAATTGCTAATGTTTGACGACATTGATTTCAAACAATCTATGCATACAGAAATATTTTAAAAATTTAAATCTTTGCTAAAAGAATTCCAAAATGTTAAAATATGTACAAAGTACTACACAGAATTTAGAATCAAATGTCTTGTCCAGTGGATTAAAGATGTTGTCAATGATAGGTAAGACATGGGAAATAGGATGCAGAGTAAAAGTGAAAGCAAAGTGGAGCAGTTAGTAATCTCCAACCTATTACAGTGGACGGACCAAAAATGCTACCAGGTTGCTCTTTGCACATAAATGATGGATGGCGATTTACAGCACTGAAGTAAATCCAAATGATAATTTACCTACCAGATAGTCTGCTTCCAATACTGTTTTGAATCACAAAATTTACTAATACAAGTGCCAGACTCTGAGATCATTAACGTTAAACTGACACATCTGCCTTTCATCACGTGGCGATGCCAAAGGCGGATGCAGGTAGAACCCTGGCTTCAGTTCAGAGAACAGCATATAAAGGCAAGCTAAGCACTGATCTGCAAGGCTTCCGAGGGCTTTGATAGGCTTCTGGCATTTATGCTGGCTCTCTTGCCTTTCATGTTGAAGCTTTTGTCTCCTTTGAGGCTTTGTTCTAAGGAGCAGACACAGAGACACATTTCCATATGTCTGGCTATGTCAGTTGCTCCATCACATTTGGGGTTCCATTAACTTTGGGAATCTACCCATCTCATTACTGCACAAAGAACAGTCAGCTCAGTTCTTGCCTTCTCATTCGGCAGACTGCAACATGTCCTCTGTGGGGAAAAGCAGAAAAGCTCTGTCTCATCCTGAGGGAGGAGGCTTTCTTCTTTCTTCCCTCCAGGAACCTGACAAGGGCATGCTTCCACAGCACAACTTTGACCCATGGGTTGCAGAACTGGACTAAATAACTCCGAGTGCCTCGTGAAAGTCCTCTGGGAGATGTCTCTTCCAAGATAATGTGTGTTCCCTGAAAATGTATAAAGGAAAAACTTTGGGCTTGAAATGAAAAGATATGATTGTGAATCTAATCTCACAACTTGCTAGTTCTGTAAAATTAGGCAAGCCTCCTCTCTGAGCTGCCTTATGAAATGAGAATAATGAGGTTTACCCTCAGGCTGCTGTGGAGAAATAATGAGATGGTATATGATCAGTAACCTGGCAAAGATCCTGGTCCCAGAAAAGCTGTTCAATAACTGCTAAGCCTGTCATGTTCTCAGTGGGCCCCTGATAGAGGCCAGCCATTGTGCTAAGCGCTTTTCAGGTACCATCTCATTTAATCTCCCAGCCTTCCGGTGAGGTAGCCCCTGTTTATCCCCAGGAATCTGATGAGGAAACGAAAGCTGACAGAATCAGATCACTTGCCCAAGTCACCCAGCAGCAAATATAAATCCTGGGATTTGAACTCATCTGATGACACACTCTTTCCTTTAGCCGGCATTGCCTCTGACTTTGAGGTAGAAAGTTAAAGAGCCATAAAGAGGAATACATTGGAGCTCCGCTGGACTTATATACAGGTTACTTGACACTTGTTATCTGATAGTTCCCCAGAGTCATTGGAATATAAGCTTCTTGAGGATCTGTTTTATTCTTTATTCTTATTAGCATTTTTAATGTATCAAGCAGTGCCTAGAACATAGTAAAACTTCAGTAAAAGGTTTTTGAATGATTAATGATTTCATGTGCAGGCTGGGGGTAAAGATTTGGGAATTGCATGCAGGGAGTAGGGCCCACAACTGCCCAAGAGGTGAAGAATGAGGAATGATGGTGGATTCAAACATAGCTCTCCCAGAATCAGTAAGAACTTACAAGAAAGTTCTGGACTGCAAGGTCATTCCAAAGATTCCTTCAACCAGGAATTAGTCAAGAAACTAGCTCAGATCTGAAGTGGACCTTGTTGTGATGTGGGTTTCTTTGACATTCCCTATCAAACTGGCATGGATTTCATGATGCTAATGACTCTTCAGGTTTCTGTGGTGCACGTCAGGCCCAGGACAATAATGCCATGTACAAGCTATGAGGATGCACTCAGAACTGAAGCTATTTCAGAGTTAAAGTGGAATAATAGATAAAGTGATTTATGGGGAATGTTGCTTCTCTTGAAATTCCTCTGCAGGAGGCAATCTGTAGAACTAGAAAAAGAAATCATAACAACATTTCAAAATACTGAGAGAAATCCTCATGGAAACTGGTAGTAACTTTATCGAGGGCTTTGCCTAAGAGAATAGGGCTTGTCTCTTGGACACAGATTCTGAAAATTTTTATCTTCTTTCCCCTTGAAGCATCTTATGATCTCTGTCCAGTAAAGGAGAAAAAACATGTGGGGAGTTATTGACAGCTGTTCCCATCAACTGGAGACATTCTTGATGGGCAGGTTTGGGAGAAGGAGGAGGAAGTGGGACCAGAGTGAAAAGTTGGAAGGAGTCCACTAGATAGTGGAAGAGAAGGAGATTACAGACAAAGAGACCCATCTAGAATTTAAAAAAAACAGTTTTCAGATATGTTAGATTATTTTCTGGTAGGCCCCTAACACTCATAGTTTCTGCTTTTTTGATTTATTATTCTAATGTAGATATGGAACACAAATTTTAAGCTAAGTTCTTCTAAAGTACTCACATTTTGTGTGTGTGTGTGTGTGTGAGGCAGATTCACCCTGAGCTAACATCTGTGCCAGTCTTCCTCTGCCTTGTATGTGGGATGCCTCCACTGCATGGCTGATGAGTAGAGTAGGTCTGCACCCGGGATCCGAACCCATGAACCCTGGCCCGCTCAAGTGGAGTGTGCAGAACTTTAACCACTCAGCCACAGGGCCTGCTCCCTCGTATTTTTGACTTAAAAAAGAAATTTGCTGCTTCCCAAGCTGTCATACTCTTATCAAATTGCAGTTTCTTAGTAAATTGGTTTTTAAAAAATTAGACTTCTCCTTAGATTAACATGTTAGCAAATTAAGCTTTTGAGTTCTAGGGTTTCTTAGAAAACAAGGGTATTTTAGGTCTGTTTGATATTCACAAGATTCAGGATTCTAGAAAGAGGATGGCATAAAGTTAGTGGGAAAAAAAAATCCAAAAATATTCTCTAATTTAGTAATCAGATACCTTGTATTCTGGTTCAGATCCTATATGAATAACTCATCTCAATCCACATTTAAAAAATTGTCTGATACATGAAGAAATATTCTTTGGTTTTAATTTCTGTAACAAATATTTCCAAGTTTCTCTACCTTCCTTCCCCACCAACTCAAGCAATTTTACATATTTGTGGTATTACAGTTTTTGTTCGATTATTTAACACAACCTGCAATGTATTTATATATGTTGCAGTTGTAACCATGAATCTAGACCTATTGTATCAGGAGAGATTATTACTGTCTGGTGTCCTGAAAAACAAAAAACAAACCAAAAAGTTGTGTCCATTCCATTCTTGATGTCGTGATTAGATGCAGGGAGGATAAATGAGATAAGGAAGGAGGCTCTTTGAGCTCTGAGGAGGACAGCTGCTCCATGCAGTCAAGACATCATTATTATTAATTACCTTTATTCATTTTCAAACCATCTGTTTCCAAACATGAGCACTTGTGGCCCAATTCTCCTCTCTCAGTGCCCCCCACCATGTCCCTTATACATATTTAATCTTCAGCTGATTTCAAAAGAAGCAACGTCTTGTAGAGATGGATGGTGCCGGAACAAAGGAAACACATTAATCCATTTCTTTGATGATTCTTTTGCTTGAGTCAAGATTATTCACTCTTACATTAAACTATTTTGAATACTTTGCTGCTGGTATTATGTTAGTATAGTTTTTTTTTTTAACTTTTAAAAAACTAAATAATGCCATCTGGTGGTGAAAATAAATACTATCCGATGATATTTCTAGAATTTTTTAATTTTCTTTT
Source organism: Equus asinus (assembly GCF_041296235.1). Classification (NCBI taxonomy): domain Eukaryota; kingdom Metazoa; phylum Chordata; class Mammalia; order Perissodactyla; family Equidae; genus Equus; species Equus asinus. Next base: position 70,692,241 of record NC_091798.1, read on the forward strand.
TGTATTGTAATAGCTTCATTACTGTAATAATTTTTAATGGGTTGACTGAAATCATTGGCGAGTAAAATGAAGATTTTATACATCAAATAGCAATAAATAGTTTAGAATATATCTAGCCAGATCCAATTACTATACCATGACAAAATTCCCACCTCAAAAGTTCCTTTCACCCACAAAGAGTGGTGAGAAATTGAGATAACTGTGTAAAGCCATGGAGCTGGTTCTCATCTTAAGTGACTAGGAGTGGTAATTTCCTGGTATCTGACGTTATTTCCTCTGTAGTCACACAAGTAAAATGAGATCGACCTCTGAAATTCAAGGCTGCTCTTGTGGGTGATGGACCAACTGCCTGAAGAGATATGATGGTTTTACTGATTCCATCTAAACTTTGCTCACCCCTGGAATCCAGTTATGTCTGAAACCCAGCAACGTAGACTTGCTGGAAGTTTTCTTTTTTTTGCCTCAGAGTCTGAGGAGGCTACTCCGTGAACCCAATGGGGATGAAACTGGGGACCATGTAAATGAAAGACTATACTTTATTCAACTTTTCTCTCCTTTAAAGACTAAGGTATGTCCTAAGAGAGAATTTATCAAAGTGGGAAATGTCTCCAGGCAACAAACTTGATTTCTCTGTCTTTTGATTTCACTGAAAATTGGCTTTTTCTAGGAGGACAGGGAATAGGTCCAGCACAAAAGAGTGTTCAATAAATGTTTGTTGGATTAAATCAAAATGAAGAATTGTTCTTCCCTTGTAACCCTCACAAGAGGAGTCTTCAACCAAAATAAAACTTCTGATACGCCAATCTACCACATCACTCCCCTGCTTGAAAATCCTTCAGTGGCATCATAATCAAATCCAAACTCCTTACAAGGTCATTCACAATCTGGGCCCTGTGTAGCTTTCTTGACTCATCTCCTCTCACTGTTCACTGCCCCGCTTCACTTCTCTGCCCTAACACAAACATATATCCCTGTGCATGTACACACACACACACACACACACACACACACACACTTTGAATAGATCTACTCATATAAGAGTACTTACCATTCCCCGAGGCCACTACATTCTGCTGAGTCTTTGCTGACCAAAGCACTCCTTCTTACTTTACTTGGTGAACCTTAATCATTTAAAAAGATTCAGCTCAAATACTAGCTCCCCTATGAATCTTCTCTTGAGTTTCTCATGTGGACAATAGTGCTTTTTTCTCTATGCTCAGAGAACCTCATAACCATACTCCAGTATAACACAGCTACTCCCCTAAAATTGTTTCCATGGACATCTTCTTCCCACACTATGTTTCTCAAGAGCAGTAAGTGTGTTCTATTTTTTAAAATCTTTTTTGCTGTTTTGAGTTGTAATTGACCCCATTAAGCACTTACTAAATGCCGGTTAAAGTCATGAGTAATAGGTGGTGGACATCAAGCTCCAATATCCAATCTCCTCTCTTGTTTAATAGAACTCCAACCCGCTGCAACCTCTGCACAGCTACCCAGGGAGGTCTAGCCCTATGACTAAGTTCTTACCAATAAGTGACTGGACAAGGTATTTGACATTTCCCTGCTGCTTCCTTGTTAGAAAACTCCTTGCTCTTCATTTAATTAGTTTTTCCTGTTTTTTACTGACTGACAAATGGTGACAATGGGAGGAGCATTCTTCTTGAACCCAGAGATGAAAACTAATGTTGAAGTTGGCTAAGCTACCTTGATAGTCTGGGAACCTATATAATGTGGTGACCAGAACTACCAGGCCACCCTATTCTGAGTTGTCATATTAGAGAAAGATAAATTTTCTCATATTTAAGCCACAATATTTTGGGGTCTCTTTGTTATAGCAACTCAGCTTTTACCCTAAGTAACACGTGGCTCACTCCACTTTCGTGGCCTGGGTTCGGTTCCCAGGCACAGACCTATACCTCTTCTTGGTGGCCGTGCTTTGGTGGCAACAGACATTTAAAATAGAGGAAGATTGGCACAGATGTTAGCTCAGGATGAATCTTCCTTAAGCAAAAAGAGAAAGATTGACAACAGGTGTTAGCTCAGGGTGAATCTTCCTCAACAACAATAAAAAGGGAGACTATATTCCATGATACTGAAGTTTTGTTTTCCCAGCTTTGTACCATAGAAAATAGTTTCTATTTTTATTATGTATTAGGATGCAACCTGAAAATATGTCATGGGAAACATTTAAATATTATTTTTAATGATGAGCTATAAGATTGTGTCAAATTTCTCAAATCATACTCCAACATTATTACTTACTGCCTGTTGAACTCAGATCATCATAAAAAAACACCAAAAACAAAAAACCCTATTGTATCAGAGAACAGAAACTTTCCTTATAATCTTTAAAAATATTCTCTACTCTCCAGACTCTACCTTATTCTCAGCTTCTGCATCTTCCCATGCTCAAGAATTGATCATCAGCTTCAGGCTCATCTTGTCTCATGTTCTGGGACCTGTCTCATCTTGACTTTGGGTAGGAGAGTTGAAGGAACTCTAGACCAAAAGTCAGGTATTAATTGCTAACATGGTACTGGTCTTTAGCACCAATTCAGATCATTTTGCTTTCTTTTCTGAGACCCGATATCCATCCTTCTTTCTGTCTCTGATATCTGCAATCATGTTTTAGAAACTTGAATGGTACCCAAATGCTACAAGACTGGACCTCCTTCCTTGCAATTGCCAGTGACCCCTGTGAGGATGTGAGGATATATTTCCTTGATCCAGATCGGATGACTTATTGCTTGACTTGTCTATTAGAAATCTCGAGGCTTTGGTGACTTTCCCCCAGTGTGGACCACCGGATGTGTTGTTGTTATAGTCTGTATGCATCATCTTCTGCTTATCAGGAGGCTATCATTATACACAGTCTAGTTTTTCCCCCATCCCAGCCCAGTACCTGATGATCTCAGATGAAAAGTCCTTGTTCTTTTTAGTGTTCCTTTGTTCACTGGAGTTAGTGGGTTAGTAATTATAATGTCCTGAGACATGAGGCTATTGGTGAGTGGCTTCAATTTGTCTCTGCCCTGCATTTCTTTCCTTCTTTCTCATAAATTAGTTCTTATTTTTTTTGGCCTTTTATTACCTCTCTCCCATCTGGCAAGGCTGGCAATCAGATATCTCTCCTCTCACTCCTTCTGCCTTTATAGAGGTGAGCCTGTGAGCTGTGCTGATCAATAAGAGGCCTCCTTCCACTGGGGACATTGATTGATCCAAGGATAGGAAAATGGCTTAAGAAAGGCCCAATATCTTTTCAGAGATTGATATAGTTGCTAGAAGAGAGAGGGTTTTTCTCTCTGCTTCTGAGATCATGAGCAATAAAGGCGTTGCTAGTTGACAAGAAGTGGAGAGAAAATGGGTACCTCATAACATCTTTTGAACACCTTGACTAAGATTTTTTTGCTGCTGCTGCCAATAAATAACCAACAAATTTGAGTTGGTTTTATTTTACTTGCAAGGAAAGTAGTCTAGACTAAGGTTTGCAAACTATGGCCCCACCATCTGTTTTTGTAAATAAAGTTTTATTTGAACACAGGTACATCCATTTGTTTACATATTATCTATGGTTTCTTTCTCATTACAGTGGCAGAGTTGAGTAGTTTTGACAGAGAGCATATGGCTCACAAAGCCTGAAACATTTACTATGTGGCCCTATACAGAAAAAGCTTGAAATAGATTTTCTTAAAGAAACTTTTTCTTTGTTAATAATTCAAACAGTTTTTCAAACAAAATTGTTCTTTTTTTTCTTTTTTTTCCATAAGCACTGTCTTTTTTGAAGTGGATAACGTAAAAAGAATTGTGGCCAGGGGCCAGCCCGGTGGCTGAGTGGTTAAGTTCCCGCACTGCACTGCGCGGCCCAGGGTTTCGCTGGTTCGGATCCTGGGCGTTGACATGGCTCCGCTCATCAGGCCACGTTGAGGTAGCGTCCCATATGCCACAACTAGAAGAACCTGTAACTAAGATATACGACTATGTACCAGGGGGCATTTGGGGAGATAAACCAGGGGAAAAAAAAAAAAAAGATTGGCCACAGTTGTTAGCTCAGGTTCCAATCTTTAAAAAAAGAAACTATGGCTGAAGCTGTGATTCTAAGGGTGGCACCAAATAGTAGGCAACTTTTGTATTATTGTTGGTTTATGCTTGCATATGCTTTGTTGATTTCTAAGCTGACTTATATCGATTTGCCCTAGGTATAATCCAGTTAGACATTGCCTAATTCTATGCCTTATAACGGGGCATGTCCTGGAGGAGCAGTGTATTTTTGAAGTGATAGTGGCACCTTCTGCACTTGCGATTTGTAGACTCAATTCGTAATGTGTATAATGCATAATGGCCTGACTCGTCTAAAGTTATGCAGAATGGTCGCCACTAGCCATATGCAGCTGTTGACACTTGAGATGAGACTAGTCTGAATTGACATATGAAAAAGGTACAAAATAAACAACTGATTTTAGAGTTACGATAAAAAAAAGAATGTATAATATCTCAGTCATAAGTTTTTCAATATTTATTAAATGTTGAAATGATAATATTTTGGATATGTTGAATTCAGAAAAATATATTATTAAAATTGTTCTTTACTTATTTCTTTCAACTTTAAAAAAATTGATACTAAAATTAAATTTCCATTTGTGGTTCATGTTATATTTGTGTTAAACATAGCTGACCCAGAAATTACAGAAAAAACTTAGGATGACTGAAGATTAAAATGAACTCTCATAATTTTTAAAGTATTTTAGATTTTTTTTGTAGCATAGGCAAAACCACCTTTATGTTATTATTTTTTATTCTCTAGAGAATAGAAATACTGAATATGAATTATGAATACGCACACACTGTTGAGCAAGTATACAATTTGTATTTTCGTTGATCAAATCTGAGTCCATGAGAAAATCATCACATATGTGGGATTAATTATTAGATACTAATAGCTTTATTCTTCATACTTAATTTTCAAAAAAATCTATGCAAGGAACATAGAGGAACATATAGAGAGTTAGATTCTATTTTTTTTTTAAAAAAACCTTCTTATGTTCTTTACTCAAGTAAGTCTAAATATATACAAAAGTCTGATATTGTGGGTACAATTTTAAAAATTTTCATTTCACTTATTTGTAAAAGCTTTGTCCTGTGAAGTTTCTTATGAAGAAAATATAAATAGAACTTTTCTTCCTATTCATTTGGTATGTTACCATACCAAAAATGATATCTGCAAAAGGGGGATGATGGTGGAAATGGAAGCTGCTCAGAAGTTCCAACCAAATGGTACTTGTCTAGATTTGATTACTTAATTTATGCTACTTTCTATTTTTAATTTAAATGTCCCAATAAGTGCCTGACATGAATAGTAATGTACTTGCACTTTTCCTTCTAAGTGAAAGCAAAAGTCTGGAGAGCATAATGAATGAAGTACATATTTTATATATTGCATTCACATCTCAATGAATTTAGCATGTGTGTTGTCAGTGTGTCATTTCTGAGAAAGAAATGTACCTGTTAGGATATGAAAGCATGGCCTCAAACTCCACATTCCTCAGCTTACCAAGCCAATATGAAAGCAATATTTTTAGCTTCCTATTGAAGCTTTGAGGTTGAAAAGGTATTCACTTATTAAAAATGAACAGAAACCTGATATCCATTAGACAGTTTTCCAATCATTTCTGTGCACTACAACCTTTTGGTGAATAGATAATATATGGATCATGCAGTATATTTTACTTAGGAATTTAAAAATACACTCATAATACAGTCTACATACTTCAGACATTAACAGATCCCTGGTTAATCTGTCAAATGCTTTGTTTGTTTGGCATTTGTTATTTCAAAAGAACAGCATGTGTATTATGCAAGAGTTTTGACTATGTTTTAGTTTATATAATTTAAAATTTGAAATCCTTAGTCAATGATCACAATGTGTTGAGAACATTTAATAAATTATTTAGATTTGTTTTAGATCATACAATATAATCTAGACACTGATAAAGATATACAACTAGAGAAGATTTTGCAAAGATGGAGTTCAACTGCAAACTAGTTTTAGAGTTTTAGATGTCTTCATTGTGGGAAATTGATTAAAGAGTTAACACAGGAATCTCTGTATTATTTCTTACTATTTCATGTGAACTTAAAATTATCTCAAAATAAAAAATTTAATTAAAGTTAGCACTAATAAGAGAGTTCAGTAAGATAACATGCAGAATCAATAAGGAAAAATCAATAGCTTACCTATTCCAGAAATAACCAATTAGAAAATAAAATAGAGAAATATCTCATTCGTAACAGCATCAGCAACAATAAAACGCTGTGGAAGAAACCTAATAAGTAATGTTTAATAGTAGGAACTTAATGGAAAATATAAAACTTTGCTGAAAGAATGAAAAGAAAACACGAATACATAGATATATGATCATAAAGACTAGAAGGCTTGTACTATAAATAAATCAATCCTCTCCAAATTAAGCTGTAAATTCAATGTGGTTCCAATAAAAAATTCGCAAAGTAACAAACTGTTAGAACAAAATTACAAACTTCCTAAATACCAAAATGTATACTGATAGAGAAAGAGACAGTGGAATAAAATTGATTACATAGTGAAAAATATTTACATAAAAGACAAATGTACATATATATGAATATCTATATCTATAAAATAATATGACAGAAGGCCAAAATATTGATCATATTAATAAATATAAATGGATTTATGAAATTATCTTAAGGATGTATTAAGTGAAAGAAGCAAAGTGCAGTAAAATATGCGTAGTACGCTATCACTTATGTGCATAAACATATTTGCTTATGCTAAAATGAAACAATGGAAGGATAAATCATCAAATTACAAATACTAATATGGATAAGCTTAGCATTAAGGTGGAGAGAACTGGGTAGAAGGTAGAATTCTTAAGCTGTACCTCATTTTGTAGATTTGGAGTCATTTTTTCAAAGAAGATATGTAAGTATTTTATATAACTATAAAACAGGTAAATAAAAAATAATAAAAGAAATGAACTTAAATTTTTGTCTAGTTGGTGGCATTAACTACACAAGTAGGAGCTGGTCCAAAAAACTATAAGACAGAGTGATCTTATTATACATCATTAGAGGATATACTGAGAACAAAAAAAAAAAAAATGGAAGAAAGCTCCAGGATCTTCAATGTTACTGTGGTGGTTATTCTGAGATTATTGAGTGTCTAGTGTTGCATAAAGCAAATGCGTAATTTGAGAACCAGGATTTTTGACATGAGGGAAAGTATATCCAGATATAAGGTCAATAAAGCTAGAGTTTTAAACTGACCTGCTGAGAGATCATTTTGTTAAAATAATATTTCAAGCTCTGTCCACTGCAAACGTGTAGAAACAGTGACCAGCCCAGTAACAATAAGTGTTGCTAGTGCCCAGATTGGGGTTTCTGAATACAGTTTTTCACCAAAAAGAAACAGAGCACTTGGGAGAAATGGCACATTCCAGGTCCAGGTCAGGAAATGTACAAATTGATTTATAACTTCCTGTTACACTAAAAGCAAAAATGATACAAAAGACTAACTTGATCAGGTCTAAAAAACTAAAGAGATCATCTTAGTAGCTTTCCACTGGTCCAAGACGGCACAACAATGAATTGAAACACGTTAAATACGTATTTATATATTATTATTGATTAATATAGTATCAGTTAATATACCACTCACCCAGCCACCTACAGTGACAATTTTCTAGCCAGTTAGGAAATACTATCCAGTTTATTCCTCAATGTTCCTGCATCTTTCACAACAATTAAATTGTCCTCATTTTAATTGAGGGTTACCATATCCTTTTTAGTGAAAAGAGAAATATTTAATAATTTCTTTCAGTGATCTGTAACCTGCAATTATCCTTCAGCCAGAATCAATCTACTTCTCAAATAGGGTCTTGTTATCTTTATTTTTCTGCAGACTACTTGAATTTCTTTTTCAGTGTAATTCTACAGAACTGTGCAAACACAGGTATACAGAACTCTCGCTGCCTCGCTTGTGCATGAATATCATAGATTATCTAATCTGCCTCTCTTAGGTCCCCAAACAAACACCATCCAGGTGGTGCTAGAGCCTTTTGCACGCTGCTGTGGAGCAGCTGCCTGCTTGGGGACTACCGCTGTAAAATGCCAGACAGAGCTTTTACCTAAGCTCTGTGACAATGGAGAGGGAATTGACTCCAGGATATACCATAATTTAAGAAGCTAATTTCAGCCTTTAATAACTATAAGAAGATTGCTATAAGCCTAGCTAAATTCCCTAAAAGTTAGAGCTCATAGACTTTGACTACTTTGGTAAAGGAATCTAGAAGAATATAAAGTGAAATCTGATCGGGATTTCTCTAATTTGTTAAATAAACATGTTGAGTGCCTCTTAGAATTCCTAAAAGATTTGGGATATGTCCATTCTTTGAAATTCCTAGTATCTCAAAAATGAAGAGCTACCAAGACAGGGTAACTAACAACACTGTGATATGCTTTGCAGGCTTATATTGATCAAATGCAGACTTTTTTTTTTTTTTAATAAAATATTTTCTTTCTTTAGATCCTTATTTTTAAAGATTTTATTTTCTTTCCTTTTTCTCCCTAAAGCCCCCCGGTACATAGTTGTATATTCTTCGTTGTGGGTCCACCTAGTTTTGGCATGTGGGATGCTGCCTCAGTGTGGTTTGATGAGCAGTGCCATGTCCGCACCCAGGATTCGAACCAATGAAACACTGGGCCACCTGCATCAGAGCCCGCGAACTTAACCACTCGGCTACAGGGCCAGCCCCTCAAATGCAGACTTTTAACACAAATGCAATTCTCTGACTACGCATATAAAATCTTCTTTTGTGGGGCTGGCCCCGTGGCCAAGTGGTTGGGTTCGCGCGCTCCACTGCAGGCGGCCCAGTGTTTCGTTAGTTCGAATCCTGGGCGCGGACATGGCACTGCTCTTCAGACCACGCTGAGGCGGCGTCCCACATGCCACAACTAGAAGAACCCGCAACGAAGAATACACAGCTATGTACCGGGGGGCTTTGGGGAGAAAAAGGAAAAAATAAAAAAATCTTTAAAAAAAAAAACAAAAAAAACTTCTTTTGTGATAAGCGACAAAAAACTACATCTGAGTCCTTTGTGAACTTTGAAGGCGCCCTGGGTGGGCCTTAGGATGTGCTTCCCCTGGAAGACTAGGCCCCAGGTTTACTATCCATTCTGCTGCTTACTTTAAAATGTGTTGGTGGGCAAGGGGCCCAGTCTCTCTTGCACTCAACTGCCGTAGCAGGGAACTTGGAATAAAATACTTGACCTGCTTGAAAGGAGCTGAATCATATCACTTCTTCCACTAAAAAAAATGTATGAGTCCAGTCATTCTTCTACAAAGGCCCTTGGTTCTGCTCCTCTGGAGAACTCTCACCCTGAGTGTGGACTCTCACTCATCATCTGGTTCGTCCCTCTCTCTTCACGCTCACTGAGTCCCGCAGGCTCTCCTAGGCCTCCCCAAGCTGTGTGAAGAGAGGACTAGGGCCTTCATGCTCAGCGCCTCCTGAACATCTTCAGGAAAATCTGACTCTTCGGCATACTTGAATCTGAAGGAAGGGCTCTGGACCCCTACCATTGCCCCTCTGCTTTCCATCTAAATGACTATGTTTGAGAAAAAGATATAAGGCCATTCCAATTAGCAAATAATATATTTTAAAACTTGTTTTCTCATAATAGTGTTATGATTTAAAATAATAATACTTGGATAACAATATTTTGACAATATTATTTGAGATTTCAAGAAAAAAGATTAAAATTACTTCAGTGCAAGGCGTTGATGCTCCCAGGTTTTTGTTTTGTTTGCCTATAATTCCATTTATGAGCAATATAGTTAGGGAAGCAAATTAATCATCGTATTTAAAGAGTTGACATTAAAATATAGCATTTAGAATAAACGTAGTTATGATTCTGGAAATTAGTTAGAATCGCTGGTATTTTATAAGGGAGTTTTATAAATCCTTGCAGCTATGACCGCCACTACTATGAAAAATTTCCACTGTGTTTATAAAGGACTTAGAAATACACAACCAATGAACCACAAAAGTTAACCTCATTAGCTCAAAGTCCCTTTGGCCAGTCATTTCCTGAGGGGATAATAGAGTTTCTAAGGACAGCATCGAAGCCTATGTTATAAACAGTGTTAAGTACTGCTTTAGAGGTGTTCTACAGATAAGTAGTTAAACTAGATTAGAGTACTTGTGTGATTCAGGTAAATATGCTTAATCAGTTACATACAATCTGTGATCAATGACACATTCTTCCAATCTAGAATAAATTTTAAGGTATGTACTATGTACTATCAAAACTTTGAAAAATATTTGTTTCTTCTACTGTTAATTTGCCAGGATTTTAAGACACAGAGGTAGAGATAGTGGTCCTTGTTTTGTTTAAGTAAACCTAGAATGTCTATGCCATGACAAAATTCAACTTCTATCCCCAATGAAGGAGGTAGAGCTTATATATAGTGCTCTGCCTCCTACAAATAAAGAGTTTAGATATCTTTAGCTGTTATTTTGTTCTTAACTAGTTCTTTTTTAATGACAAGGAGAATTGTATCAAGAAAACAAAATTGCAGCAATGAATAAAGTTAAGGCTAAATCTTTGGGCATATTGGTAATTTCCTTAGAATAAATTTTAGATGCAAAATTATGCATAATTTAATCAATGAATACAAATAGATGGAGCACGCTTCTGAAAGTTTTAGTGATTTTATGTTCCCTCCAGATTGTATGAGATAACCATTTTCCTGGACAAAGGCTGGGCATTTTTTGGATGTGTTTATTTGGATATGGACAATATATAAAAAGATACATAATAGAGCTTTAAAAGAGATAAAAGATGTTTTCCCATTATTAATAATATATTGCACATTGGGGAAAAGAGATGTGTAGAAGAGTATGCAATGAATTCAGAGGCTGTGCTAATGACTACATATAAAGAATTTATATGAAGCTAAAGGAAAGAAAAAAATCACACATTTCAATAGACTTGCGTTATATTGCATCCACATGCTAAGAGATAGTAGTACACTTTACTTTGTTTTATGTTGATTCATGAATACCTTCTAAGGGATGAAATAAGCACTGATAAATATTGTAAGCATAAAATATTGAACAAAAGAGATATTTGATGTTTGCTTCAGAGCTATGAAAATGAAGAAATTTCATCAGGGGTTGTTATCTGGTTCTAAATGAGGGAAATAAACCACATATGAGCCTATAAATACTGGATTGTGTTAATGTGAAGAGAATAGCAAAATTAGTGTATTTAATTCTCAGATGTGCAGCCCTGTTACACACTGTATTTTAGTTTTAGTTTGGTTTACTCTCCTAGAATGCACTTGCCTTTAATTATTCAGAGCTCAATGTTGATAAACTGGAGAATCTTTCTTATCATCTTAATTTACATAAATCACTACTTGCCCCACTTTCCAGTTCTTATTGCATTGAAATAAGTAAGGGAGTTGTGTGATATGAGGCAGTAAAAAGAACACAGGGGTTTGGGATCAGAAGGACTTCATTTAAATTTTGAACCTCATGTTTATTAACTGTATAAACTTGATCAATCTCATGTGTAAAATAACTCCTTGATACATATTATCTTACCAAGATTTGTTTATAAATGAGAGCAGGTAAAGATAGACTTTATTGTTCAAGGTAGGCTCACTGATACAGATAGAAAATCCTAAAATTTCCATAATTTAACACAATAGAAGCTTCTTGTTTATGTCACAGACATGAGTTACTGGGTTGGGGGGATATCCATTGGCTCTGCCATACTCTAGGACATCAGAGTTCTCTGCTGGCTCAGAGACGGAAACAGAAAGAGCTTGAAGAATCAAGTGGGAGGTTTTAGCAGGCCAGGCCTGGATGTTGCATAAATCACATTCATCTATATTCCATCAGCCAAAATTCAGTCATATGGCCACATAGACAAATAAGCTAGCTGTGTACCGAATAATAAGAGGGAATAGTTTCGGTGGCCATCTAGCCAGTCTCCACTCACTGACCTAAGTGACCTAAGTCGATTTAATTGACCTAGATAATCAATACCATTTGACTTAAGCCACTTTAACTTTACATAAACATTAGGGTTTTTTAAATTAAAAAAATAGATATTAGTAGCCTATAATTATACTAACAGTGATGACTATAGATGTCTATCCCTTATTCTTATCTTTATTTCCCTGTATGTAATATGTCTTCTATCTGTCTATTTTAAAGATTTTCTTTACATAATGAGTTTTCACGAGTTTGATTATGATGTGCCCTGGTGTTATTTTCCTTGTTTTATCCTATTTGGACTTTCTTGAAATTCTTGGGCCTGTAGATTTATAGTTTCATTAAATTTGGATATTTGGGTCATTATTGCTTCAAATGATTTTTCTTTGCCCCTGTCTCCAATTCTAGGACTACAATTATATGCACATGACACTTTGGTATTACCCCATAGGTCATTGATACTCTGCCTTTTTCCAATATTTTTCCTGTTCTTCATTCTGGATATATTCTATTGCTACATCTTATAGTTCACTTATCTTACTTCTGCAGTGTCTGAAACTGCTATTAATCCTTTCCACTTAAATTTTCATTTTAGATATTAAACTTTTTTTTTTTTTTTTGGTGAGGTAGATTGGCCAATCTTCCTCTTTTTGCTTGAGGAAGATTGTCCCTGAGCTAACATCTGTGCCAACCTTCCTCTATTTTGTGTGTGGTATGCCACCACAGCATGGCTTGATGAGCAGTGTGTAGGTCTGTGCCCATGATCTGAACCCATGTACTCTGGGCTGCCAAAGTGGAGCATGTGAACATAACCACTACACCACTGGACTGGCCCCTAGATATTAAACTTTTTAACTTTTTAAACTCCATTTTGTTCTTTTAAAATATTTTCTATTTATTTTCTCATTATATTGATGTTTTTCTTTAAACACTTGGAGATGGTTATAGTAGTTATGTTAACATCTTTGCCTTCAGATTTCAAAATCTCTGTTATTTGTGTAACTGTTTCTATTGAGTGATTTTTATCCTGGATAAGGATCACATTTTCCTGCTTCTTGGAATATCTCGTAATTTTTTATTGGATGCTGGACATTTTGAGTTTTACATTGTTTAATCCAGATTTGTTGTCTTCCTTAAGAGAAAGTTGGATTTTGTTTTGATAAATAGTTAGCTTTAGTTACAGTTTAGTTTGATCCATTCATGGTTTGTTTTTAAGCTTTGTTTGGATAAATATAGAGTTGCCTTTATCCTAAAATAATTTAATCCTGCCAATAAGGAATCGACCTTCTGAATCTCTACTGAATGTCCTAAGGACCCTACACTCTAGGTAGTTGGAATTCAAACATCTCCTAGTCCTGAGTGAGCTTTGGAATAATTCAGCTCATAGATCTGCAATTGCTTTTTTCCAGGCTTTGCAGATTTTGTGGTTTTCTGTGTAGCACTTTCTTCTCTGGAACTCTGTCCTGCATTGTCCAGCTGCTTCAGTCACTGAACTCTGATTTTGGCTTCTTGAATAAACAAACTGCATACTTTGCTTGGGATCCGCTTTCTGCTCCAATGTTCAGAATATCCCTCTGAAAAGACATCTGGTCAATTGTAGAACTGAACTCATTTGTTTTCCTTTTCTCAGAGCTACACTACATTAACACTACATTTCTGTGTTATTTGTAGTCCAATGTCTGAAAATCCTTTAATATATATTTGTCTAGTTTTCTAGTTGTTTCTGGTGGGAAAGTAATTAAGTTTCTGTTACTCTATCATGGTCAGAAATGGACATCTCAATTCAATCATTTTTGTGCAAGTTATCAGAAATAGATTTTAAATGGTTACATGTTTCTAAAAAAGATAAGATTTCCTTGTCTCTAAGGACCATCAACATATTATCTGCAGCCCATGGTCTTGTATATACTAAATAAAAATAGTATATATGAGAGATTTACCTGTTTAAATCATTCTTTCTTATAAACTCCCTTTCCAACATATTCTTAATGTGCTCACTCTTTCCAATTTAGTCTCTAATCTTTTTCCTCCTGCTCATTTTCTGGATAAGAGATGAAATTATGGATAATCAAGACTCTTCCTTAAAAATACAATAATTACCATTTTGAGACAGCCGTCTTACAGATGCTCTGGTTACAAGTAGTGATAAATGCACACAATTTCAGCTTTTAGAATAGGGGGTTTGCTTGATTCACACACTATCCCCAACAGCAAACAGTGTGGCCAGTTGGCATTGATAGAATTCTAATCAATCATTAAGGGGATTGATAAAACCAAATCAGATGTGCAGATGATATTTTGCCTACCTAGTGCTTTTATATACTCCTCCAGTCCCTAGTTCAAAATATATCCTCCTTTAGAATATTGTACTAAATGAACCAGGTTATTGGTATTTTTTAGTTTATGTGTTAAAATGTTTAGCTCTATTTTTCTTTTTTTATTGCTACTATGTATGTGTGCATATGCAATGGGGCAGTTAATTGTTTCCCCCAAAAATAGATAAGTGGATTATTAAATGTTTTCCTCTAATAGAGTTAATTCTTTAAAAGTATAGGTTTCCATATGTTGTAGTTATGATATTCTGGTGGGCCTGATGCAGATAAAGATTTTCTATATTATATTTATCTCTTTATATTCCATCTATTCCCCAAAGGATTTGAGATGAGCTTGTCATCAGTTTTCTTTCCTTTTTAAATTTCTCATGAAAGAATTCTTGAACAAGAAGCATTAATTCTACAAGTATTATTGAATGCCTACTGTGTGGTAGGAACTGCTTCATATGCTGGGAAGTTAGCAATGAATAAGAGACAAGATCTTTGCTCTCATGGAGCTCACGTTCTATTGGCAGGAGATGGAAAAGAAAAAGCAAGCAAGCAAGCAAGCACGTGAACAAACAATAAATTAAATTCTCAGTAACGACTATCATATAAAATAAAATAGGATGATATGTCAAAGTAACTTCTTTAGAAGGTAAATACTGGTTGAGGAAGTAAAAATTAAGCTGAACTGTGAATGACAAGAAGTCAGGTACGTGAAGGTTGATGGAGGAAACAGCTAGTGCAGAGGCTCCAAGGCAGGTGTGTTCCAGAAATGACCACTATCCCTCTCCCCAAGCGAAAAGAGAGAGAGAAAGTAAAAAACTTAGTGTGCTGGGACATGCGGTGAAAGCAGGGGCCAGATCAGATGAGACTCTGAAATTTGTCCTCCAAAACACTCTTCTGGACAATTGTACAAGTTAGAAAACACTGCATTTTTAGGTTATGTTAGTATGAAGCTTTGACTTTTCCATATGCAACTTCTGGATACCATTTTCTTCTTATGGTTGCATTTCCTTGGGTTGTTAATCTGCATCCAATTTTGAATGTCTGGAAGCTCTGTGACCCAATGAACACATTTATATATCTTTCATAGTCACTTCTTGGCTCATTTGCGCCTATCAAAAGATGGTGAGCATCGGACAGCTGTGCGCCTTACTGATACTTATTATCCTAATCACATTTCACACTGGGTTGAAAGGTTTGTGGTGAGTGACACGAGTTCTTTAGCCTATAATCAAAGTTTGGCTCTTGTACTTTAATGAGTGCATAACTGGCTAGTTTCTATGCACATTACATGTGGCCATTTGTAGTTCCAAGCTTCTAAAGGATTGGGACAGTTTGTCTCTAACTACCCTTAATATTGCTGCCATAATGACAAGTGTGAAGATGCTTATTACATTGCAGCTGCTGCTGAAAAGCAGAGATAGTCAAAATCCAAACAAGTGTAACACCAGCTGTAAGTGACTCTATATTAAGAAAGGGTTTTTTTTCCAGAACAACCATGAATGGAGAAAATGGAACATATTTTTGTGTCCATCTGTTTGTGGCACAGCTTAGAAAAATATTTTTAAGTGATTTGAGGACTACTTTCTGGGTCTCTTCCACACTGTTTCATGTATTTCATAATTTGGCAGCCATTTAGAATACTTTGAGCGCAATTGGCTTAAATAGCTCATTTATATTGGTTCTAGAATATTCAAATATCATTGCAAAGGGCAACATTCTATTCCTGCATGCATACTTTATAACCCCTGTCGTTCATGCAAAGAAACACACTCCCACACACAGTCAGACCCATCTGAGCCGTTTGCATCATCATGCTTTGAAGTCTGCGATAATTTTTCTTCCTCTCGGCTGACAAAACAGATAAATTTGTATTGATGATGTGAACAATTAAAGAGATAAGTGCAATTAGAATATTTGAAAGGAATGCCACCTTCTAGATAAAACCATTAGTGAAGCTTTGATAAAATCCTCAGTCTATCAACATTTTTAGAAATCCTAAAAATCAAATCTCTCATTCTCAGCTGCCAAAGATAAATATTGCCTCAAGAAAATGTATTTAAAGTTTTACAAGGGCAATGATGGCTCCAAGAGGAAAGAAGTCAGTCCCCTCTTAAGTATTTCAGCACAACTGTAAAAGCTCAGTCTGCCTCTGTCGAGATTCCTAATTTGTAAAACTTAATTTACTCCTCTGCACAGAAGGAACAAAAGTGCTTTTGAAAGAATTATCTGCGAAGGATTCAAAAATGTCTTTGTGAGGATTTTTATTTAACTTCTGAGATTACCACTCGTAGCTATGATTTGGCAAGTGTTTCTCTTTCCCAAATATTTCATCGCTTTTCTCAGTTTATGACAAGTGAGTTTGAAACAGATCTTATCTGTGAACTTTGTTGAATTTCTTTTTTTCTTTTGGTGAGGAAGATTTGCCCTGAGCTAACATCTGTGCCAATCTTTGTCTGTTTTGTATGTGGGATGCTGCCACATCATGACTGGCAAGTGGAGTAGGTCAGCGCTGGGGATCCAAACCTGTGAACCCGGGCTGCCAAAGTGGAGCAGGCGGAACTTTAACCACTTGACCACAGGCCGGCTCCTGTTAACATTTCTTTAGTGTTAAGGGCAAGTTTATGTGAGAACAGTGGCTGAGGCTCTAGGTATAGATTTATCCAAGAAAGCTAAAAGCAGTAAAAAATATTACTGATGGCCCGTTATGAGCTAGGCATGATGAATAAGATAATATTTCCTGCCCTCAAGTAGTTTGTTATAGATTGAGAGATTGGAGCATATAAAAGGAAAATCCAATACAATCAATCTTGTATGTGTGTGCATGTGTGTGTGTGTGGGTGGGTCAGGGGGTGCAGTCAGAAAGAAGGCTGCCTGAAGGAAGGAATATGTAAGCTGAGATCTGAACATGTAGGGGTTGGCCAGAAGACGACTGGGGAAGTTGAAGGGGGGGTGCCTCAGGTAACGTGAACAGTGTGTGCAAAGGCCTGAAGTTGAGAGAACATGGTCTATTCTGACACCTGAGAGTCGTTCAAAATGACTAGATCAGCAACTGCATTTTTTAAGAACGGTGTCTTAGTCTGCTCAGGCTGCTATGACAAAACACAATAGACCAGGTGGCTTAAACAACAGGCTTTTATTTCTCCCAGTTCTGGGAGAATGGGAGGCTGGGAAATCTAAGGTCAATGTGCCAGCAAATTCAGTTCTTGGTTCAGTTCTTAGGGCCCTGTTCCTGATTGGCAAACAGCTGCCTTCTCATTTTATCCTCACATCACAGAGAGAGGAAGCCCTGATGTCTCTTCCTCTTCTTATAAGGACACTAACTCCATCATGGGGCCTCTATCCTCATGACCTCAGTTAAACCTAATTACTTCACAAAGGCCCCATCTCCTAACACCACGCATTGGGGGTTAAAACTTCAACATATGAATTTTGGGGGACACAAATATTCAGTCTATAACAAACGGGATTTTTCTTAGGGATATCAAAACATATTACATTATTATTGTTAAATTATTAACTAATCATTCTTAACAATAGTGTATAGGACCTTATTACTAAGTGCTCAATAAAAAACTTTAAGAAGAGTAAGAAATTTGTAAAATAATTTCTATATCCCGTTCTCCTCCCCAGAAAACCTGGAACTAGAATTTTAGATTTTTTTTTTTGGTTCTTCCTAAAGTGATTTCCTAGTATTTTCTATGGTTTATGGTTTTTATGGTAACAAATAACCTTCCATTTTGGGCTGGGAAAGAATGTGCAAACTCTGAAGAGGAATGTTTTGTTGAGCAAGCACTCTGGAAAATGGGTGTAAGCCAGGATCAGGACCAAATCACCTTCAACTGCTTAACATTTTGGGGTATTTTTTGGTGAGGAAGATTAGCTCTGAGCTAACATCTGTGCCAATCTTCCTCCACTTCTATATGTGTGTTGCTGCCACAGCATGGCTGACAAGTGGTGTAGGTCTGCACCCAGGATCCAAACCCATGAACCCCAGGCTGCTGAAGCAGAGCATGCCAAACTTAACCACTGTGCCATGGGGCTGGCCCCACAACTCCTTAACTTTTTAATTGGTCAAATAAAGATAATTATCCTCAGCTGTCTCCTTCCCTTCTTCCTTTCAAACTCAATTTTCCTTAGAAGCGAGGAAAGTTACACTGAAATTCTGTATTAGGGAGGCAAGAAAACAGTCTGGACATGCTTATTTGAAAATAACAAAGTTAGAGATTATATTAGTTAATTACATTAGTCTAAACAGGAGACAGAAACCACTTGATAATTTGAACAAGGAAAGTTTAATATAGTAATTATTAATTATAACAGAGCACTGATTATTAAGATGTTTAGAGAACTCTAAACACTATCTTAGGGCTAATTGAGCATACCAAGGAAGGGACAAATTTGGAGGGGTGGCCCCTCCCCAAGGCTAGGATTCAAAACCTGCCAGAGAAGGTGTGGTTGTAGCCCACCAGATGATGAAGTTCATGGGGTTGCCTGGGCCAGAGCTGGCCTACAGCCTCCAGGCAAGTGAGAGGTCTAGATGGCCTGAGGCTGGGAGAGTAGATACCTACAGGTAGGTGTGTTAGAGTCAGCAGGATGGCACAAAGCCTGGGGTGTCCGATGTCTGCGTCAGGTGGGTCTCAGCAAGGTGGTCACTGTACTGGGGTTGGAGCTGTGAGTTCACCAAGTGGCTCCATGCTCTGGGCATGTGCCAGGGCGAGAGTGTTCAGTGAATGTCCCCAACCATGTGCCTCTGGCTGCCACATGGTAGGGACAAGAAGAAATAAACAGAACCAGACAGGAACCAGGAAGAGAATGTTCTTTCTCCTGTAATGTCTTTCCAGGCTTCTCTACTGAAAAAGCTTAACATAGTGTTCACTGCAAAGGAGAATTGCTTATGGGGTCTAGTTCCATTGTTATAGATCAGAAAATGAAGGGCGTTATTTGGATCTGAGAGACAATACATTGATAACTGGTACAGAGATCAAATGGAAGATAAATCGGCAAAGGCAAATTATAATCTTCTTTTGTCTTTGACTAAGGGAAATATGTAGGTGTCTGTATATGACTGTCTTCTTCTCACTGTTGCACCCTCTAGCACAACATACCCAGAATCTGATCCTGAGGCACTATTGGTGTGGTGAAAATTTCCGTCGATGTTGGCCCTTATTTTTCTTCATTCTGCCCCCGACTTGCATATCCGCTTGTGTACATACACACATTTCACCTGAATTCTAATCCCAGCTCTGACAGCTATTAGA
Organism: Equus asinus; assembly: GCF_041296235.1. Classification (NCBI taxonomy): domain Eukaryota; kingdom Metazoa; phylum Chordata; class Mammalia; order Perissodactyla; family Equidae; genus Equus; species Equus asinus. The sequence goes on from NC_091798.1 coordinate 70,711,858, forward strand.
TTCATACTTCTCTAAGACTTAATCTGCCTATTTGTAAAGTAAGAATTAAAGTACATCCTCACAGTGTTGTAAGGATTAAAAAACAATATTTATGAAAACTCAGCCCATCTTAGACACGAAGTAAATGTTTGTCTAATTCACATTCTCTGTAATTTCTAACTAAAGACAGACTATTATTCAACAGGAATATTTAAGAAGGATTAGAGCTGGTTTTTAGTTTTCTCCCCCTGGAGGAAGCCACAAAAAATCCTAACTGAGGTAACTTCAAGAAAAAATTAGGATAATATCTATGATTTGCAATTAAATCAATTTAGATTTTGTAAGCTGATCAAAATCACAAACTCATTTTCTAAAGGCCTCAAACTTTTATGAGAAGACAATAATTAATAATTGCTATTCTATTTATATAGATTTTTGAAACTTAGAATTGTAGGGTTGATCAATCAATCAATGTGGTTATTTTTGATAAGGTCTCCCTCTTCTGAGTAATTACCTCTCTCATTCAATAAGTATTCCTGGATAAATGTGTGCTCTCTCACACACACATGCACACACATGCACACTTATTTATTCCAGTTAGCAGAAAATATTCTTGGTTGAAATGTGAATGAAGCTGTTTGCCTTCTAAATTCCATCATCAGTTATCTCCTCTGTTATTTTACACCTTACATTTCTTTTGCTTTCCAGTCATGTACCATCTTATTGTCATCAAATTGTGCCTTTTCTTCAACCTGGAATGCCTTTGAAAGCTTATATATCCATCAAGGCTTCACTGATGGTCGTTTGACCTCTCCTTCACCCCGCCAGAGGGTGGTCTGCATACTCCTTTCATGGTATTTTTTCGCATACTGTAAATTTGTATGTATTTGCTGTGTCCAATTAAATGCTCTTTAATGAGAGGATCAATATCTCCTTTGTGTAATACACAATGTATTATAGTATACAATAGTTGGTGCCCAATAATATTGATTATGATAATAGTAATAACTATAGGGTGAATGATACCAAACTGATAATAATAATATTAGCTATATTTTAAAATTTAATTTCTCCATAGCTAATACATTCAGAAGGTTCAAAATTCAAAAAGCATAAAGGCCTATACAATGACAACTCTTCCTCCTTCTCCTTCCACTCAATTCCTGTCCAGATAGGTAATAAATGCTATTAATTTCTTAGCTATTCTTGCAGAGAAATTTTTTGCATATATAACTTAAAACATGTATATAATTCTCCTGATTTTTAAAAAAACTTTCTTTTTCACCTTAACAACATATTTAGGATACCTTTCCACATAACATATAAATAATTATAACTAACATTTATTTAGTGTTGATTATGTACCAGGTTTTGTTCTCGGTGTTTTGTATGTATTAACTTACTTAATCATTACAATAACCCTAAAGGGTAAATACTATTATTGTCCCTCTTTCACTAAAGAAGAAACTAAGACACCAAGAAGTTAGCTGCCCGAGGTCACATGGCTGGTAAGGAGCACAACTCAATATTAGAAACCTGACAGTCTGGCTCTGTGGTTCATGTTTTCGTCCATTATGCTACACTGCCATTTGTAGAACTTCTTCATTCTTGTTTACAACACAGGACTGAATACTGGATACTTAACAGCTGCCTTTTTTAATGCTCACTATTTGCTAGGCACAGGGCAAGTCGCATTGTACGGCTGCAGGAGACCCAATTCATATGGAATTCCCTGCAAGGAAACTGCCCCTGGAGTCGTGTGATGTGGTTACCCTGGGAGGCACCTTTCAGTAACTCCTGAGGAAAATGAGGTTTACATTGGTAACTTGCCCAAGATTACATTCCATACTAGTAAGTGGCAGAATTAGGAACTGAACACTCATCTACCTGACATCAAAACTCATGCTCTTAACCACCACACTAAACTGCTTCACTTGCTTCCAGGCTTCAAATCTTAGCAAAGAGAAAACGTGTGTTTTAGGTTGTAGGTGATATTGTAGAAAGAACAGTGGTGCCATCTCTGTGGAGTTTCCTTGAGGGTGATCCTATAGATCCTCTGCAAATACCTCTTTTCTGCCCACCACTCCCTCTCCAAACTCACTTTATCTATTCCCTTCCTATATTTCAGTCATAAAAAGGGGTATAAGAGGAGTTCATTTAGGTAAGATAAACGTTCAGCTTAAGACATGGATTATGGTTGATTCAGTTTGCTTTTCAGACCACACTCCACATTCAGAAAGAAGGTGCAGGAGATATAAGGACAAACATCACTTAGAATTTTTTTATTTTAAATTTTTTTGGTCTGGTTCAGCTCTGATGGCCCTTGCCCTGTTTGAGGTTAACTCTTCTTTGAGTTACACTTGAGTGACTCACAATTCTGGAAATCGAAAGAAATTTGCCAAGTGCCTGAGCAGCCTTTTTAACTTCCCCTTCAACCTTTGAAAGGGATTACTCTTCTGGGGGAAAATGAGCAGATGGTGCCTAAAGCAGTTGGCCAAATTTCTATAACAATGCTGTTACTCGCCTCTGTGTCATCGGCTGGAGCATCTGTCAGGAAGAAGAGTTATGCTTCTGTGCTTCTCTCTCTGACAATAAATCACACCTCTCCTCCATTTCTCACTATTCAGCATGTTGTCCTTTTCACAAGCTGGTGCCAGAAGACTTCAGTGACTCTGACATAATTCAAAAGAGATACTACAGCCACAGCATTATTGCGGGTCCTATGAGACAAAGAGAGACTTCACTAGAAGAGAGGCTGACATTTGTTCAGTTATTTCTGACAAGACTACTTACAGTCAGTCACTTAATCTCAAGGGAATTATGATCTATGATGACATCTCAGTAAAGAAAAAAAACTAATATGCTGTGGAAACTCTACAACATCATTCTCTGCCACCGCTCTCACTTATTTCCAGTCAGCCTATATTTAAATATGTCCATGGTGAAGAAAATCCCTCATGTATTCTTGCCATGTGTCATTATTACCACATGAGATGCCTGTGTCAGAGATTAAGTATCTGAATGCACCAATATTTGTAATATTGTCTGGATCAGTTAAGACAATGATTTTTAGATGCCCATGGCTATGCTTTGGCTGAAATTACAGAAGAAAGGACAGCAGACATGAACTAAGTTGGGGCAGTCATGGGCCTAACAATAAAACCATTGGTCACAAATGTAGACATAGTCTGTCAAGTAGAATATTGTAAGACTTTTCAACGATAGAATGAATAATTCCATTCCATGGGTAAAAACCAGGTCATGTTTTATATCCTAGGCATCCAACAACCCCTATGGCTTTCCAGATACTATCACAATGGCCCCAAGCTCTTTAGCCAAAGTCATAAAATTTTAAATGTTTCTGCTCAGCACTGGTCCAGTCCGACTGAGGCTCTATATGGATTAGGGTAAACCAGTGAGTTCTCACTTCTACATCAGAATTGGAAACTCAAGTGCCGAGCCAGGGGATGGAGCAAGGCACAGGATTCAGTTTTGGTTTTCTTCTTCTTCCCTCTGGCAAATCCAATTTTTCTTGTTTTGTTTGTTTGTATTTTTGAGAGGGATTTGATTTTCCTGCACTGATTTTGGAACAGGGAGGATATTTATGGGAAAAAGGAAGCAAGAACAGAGACTGTCCAGGCAAAACTAGTCTAGTATTCTTGGATTTAATGAAGATACAGACATACCTGTTACATACGTGTTAGAAAGCAAATGGACCTGTCTCCGATTCCTTTGTTCCTCAGAGACTTTACCATAATGATATGGAACTGTGTCTTCTCCTCCAAGAACAGTGGAGGTTCTCGATTTCTGTATAAAAGGGTTTAGGGGCACACACTGGTTGGAATTTATTGGAAGTAGGAGGGTAGAGAACTTGAAGCTGCATTTGCTCACTATAATTTACCTAGCTTATGTATTACAGACAAATATAGCAAAAATTCTTAGGTGCTTTTCTTCAGTTTAAGATTGAGAAAATGTCAGTTGTTTATATCAAATCATATTATTGTTTATATTATAATCATAACCGTTGTTATTATTTAAAATGGCTTTCAAAAATAACACATCTAGCAGAGCTAAAGTTTCCCCAAGTTACCATTTTGTTCTAACTCTGTTCCTGAGATGTTCTATGCTGTTCCCACCTCCATCCCAAAGCTTTCCCTGCTCCTCTCTGCTTCCACTGTACTTTACATAGTTTTCTGTTGTAGCTCGTGCCACTTAGACTTGTCGTGATTTGCTTACACCTTCACTAGATCATTTGCTCTACAAGAGCAGGAATATTGTCCTATTCATTTTTATATCCATGGCACATAGATGCATAACATCAGTGCTGGTTGAATCAGTTATAGAAAATGAATAAACAGTTTAAATCAACCTCTGGGATGACAGTGTCCAAAGCTCAGCTTACCCATTCCTCAGTGAAATGGATGAAAATTTAAAAAAATGAAGAGAAAAACCAACCATTGAAAGCTTCTCAAAATGGTCCTAAGGACAAATAGCAAATGAGGAAACACCTATTCAGGAAAATCTAGAAATTTCAGTAAGAAAGATAAAAGTCTGTGATATTTGACTCAAGACCACTCCCTCCTTCCCTCTCTCCCACCTCAACAAGGTGGAGATTCTGCTCCAGACTGCCACAACCAAGAACAGAGGACCCCTTCTTGACCCAGCCCCCAGTCAGAGGGCTTTTTTCTCTGGAGGAGCAGGACTTCAGGGCTTCTCCTCCTGCCCCTAGCTACCTGTTTCTGAGGCTAAGCTCCTGGTGATTACTGATGAAGACTCCCTTCTTCCACCCAGCCCCACTTACAGAATGGAGGCTCTACTCTGGGTGTGGAGCATGAAAATACTGCGATCCTGACTGTACTTGCCCTAGCTCTGGAGGCAGCAGTTCCATACTAGGACAAGCCAGCCAAGAGGACCTTGGCCACTGCCTCCCTCCCTCTACTGAGTGCTTAGCTTCTAAAGTGGGGTGGTCATGCAGAGAGAAGCTTGCCATCGTCCCACCCCCCCAGCTCAACAGCCCCTGCTTAAAGAGTTTGCCTGGGGGGAGACCAGGTCATAAAACAGCTCCTGGGGAAAAATTGAACACCATCCCCCTGAGAACAGGAACAAGACAAGGAGCCCACTATCACCACTCTTATTCAACATAGTACTGGAGATTTTGGCCAGAGCAATTATGCAAGAGAAAGGAATAAAAGGAATCCAAATAGGGAGTGAAGAAGTGAAACTCTCGCTATTTGGAGATGACATGATCTTATATATAGAAAACCCCAAAGAATCCATCAGAAAACTAATAGAAATAATTAACAACTACAGTAAAGTTGCAGGGTACAAAATCAACTTACAAAAATCAGTTTCTTTTCTATACTCTAATAACAAACACAGAAAGAGAACTCAAGAATACAATTCCACTTACAATCATGACTAAAAGAATAAAGTATCTAGAAATAAATTTAACCAAGGAGGTGAAGGACTTATACAATGAAAACTATAAGAATTACTGAAAGAAATAGATAATGACATAAAGAGATGGAAAGAGATTCCATGCACATGGGTTGGAAGAATAAACACAGTTAAAATGTCCGTACTATCCAAAACAATGTACAGATTCAACGCAATCCCAATCAGAATTCCAATGACATTCTTCATGAAAATAGAACAAAGAATCCTAAAATTCATGTGGGGCAACCAAAGACCCAGAATTGCTAAGGCAATCCTGAGAAAAATGAAGAAAGCTGGAGGCATCATAATCTCTGACTTCAAAATGTACTACAAAGCCATAGTGATCAAAACGGCATGGTGCTTGTATAAAAACAGGCACACAGATCAATGGAGCAGAACTGAAAGCCCAGAAATAAAACTGCACATCTACGGACAGCTAATCTTTGACAAAGATGCCAAGAACATACAATGGGCAAAGATAGTCTCTTCAATAAACGGTGTTGGGGAAATTGGACAGCCACATGCAAAAGAATGAAGGTAGACCATTATCTCATCCCATACACAAAAATAAAATCAAAATGGATCAAAGACTTGAAGATAAGTCCTGAAACCATAAAACTCCTGGAAGATAATATAGTTAGTACACTCTTTAATATCAAACTTAAAAGGCTCTTTTCGAATACATGTCTTCTCAGACAAGGGGAACAAAAAAAATAAACAAGTGGGAGTTCATCAGACTAAAGAGCTTCTGCAAGGCAAAAGAAACTAGGATCAAAACAAAGAGATAACCCACCAATTGTGAGAAAATATTTGCAAATCATATATCTGACAAGGGGTTAATCTCCATAATAGATAAGGAACTCACACAACTGAACAATAAAAAACAGCCCAATCAAAAGATGGGCAGAGGATATGAACATTTTTTCCAAAGAAGATAGACAGATGGCCAATAAACACATGAAAAGATATTCAACATCACTAATCATCAGGGAAATGCAAATCAAAACTACACTAAGACACCACCTTATGCTGCTTAAAATGACTATAATCACTAAGACTAAAAATAACAAATGCTAGAGAGGGTGTGGAGAAAAAGGAACACTCATACACTGCTGGTGGGAATGCAAACTGGTGCAGCCACTATGGAAAACAGTATGGAGATTCATTAAAAAACTAAAAGTAGAACTACCATAGACCCAGGTATCCCACTACTGGGCATCTACCCAAACAACTTGAAGTCAACAATCCAAAGTAACATATGCACCCCTAGGTTCATTGAAGCACTATTCACAATAGCCAAGACATGGAATCAGTCCAAGTGCCCATCGACTGATGATTGGATAAAGAAGATGTGGTATATAAATACGATGGAACACTACTCAACCATAAAAAGAAACAAATTCATCCCATTTGCAAAGACCTGGAAAGACCTGGAGGGAATTATGCTAAGTGAAATAAGCTAGACTGAGAAAGACAAACACCAGATGATTTCACTCTTATATGGAATATGAACAAACACATGCACAAAGACAACAGTTCAGTGGTTACCAAGGGAAGGGGGGCGAGGGGTGGGCACAGGGAGTGAAGGGGAGCACTTATGTGGTAACAGTCAAGAAATAAGGTACAACTGAAATCTCACTTTGATGTAAACTATTATGAACTCAATGAAAAAAATAAATAAATAAAACAGCTCCTAATCTCTTCCCAAAGGAACTGACTTCATTTGCAATGGCATGGAAAAGTTCAAGCCTAAAAGACGAGCGGAGATTGTGGTGAAAGGCTATGGGGACAAGATTCTTGGATTCATGAAGATACAGGCATACCTCATTTTATTGCACTTAGCTTTATTGTGCTTTGCAGATAATTGAGTTTTTTACAAGACTCTCCCACGAGCAAAAAGATTATGACTTGCTGAAGGCTCAGATGACGGTCAGTACTTTTAGCACTGAAGTATTTTTAAATTAAGACATGCACATTTTTTTTTAGACATGATGCTATTCCACACTTAGTAGACTACAGGATAGTGTAAACTCAACTTTTGTATGCACTGGGAAACCAAAACTTCCATGTGACTCACTTTATTGCAATATGGGCTTTATTGCAGTGGTCTGGAATGGAACCCACAATGTCTCCAAGATATGCCTGTATAGCTTAGACTGTTGGCTGATAAGTTTGCATGAGAGAACCATAGGAAAAGATAGCTGAGAGAAGCAAGCCTTCCTGGGGTTAGAACAAATATCAAACACTGACCACAGCATCTAGTTCTTCGAAGGAGACACCATTTGATTGGATTAGTTTGTAGAACAATTTATGCCTCAGGGCATTGTTGAAAACAATGGAGCAATCAGCTGGCAATTAATTGAGTTTAATGACTGGGCGCGGTCAGTGAAAGAGAAGCAGAAAGCCTTGCTGTCATCCCAGGGTGACTGCGGGCATGCTCAAAGCTGTGCCTCCCTGAAGAGCAACAGCAGAGGTTTAACATTGTGTGTGGGGAGGTGTGCATGGGGATAGACTACACGAAAACCATCCATCCCGTCACTAAACAAATAAAAAACAAATCTCAATAACAAGCCCTGAAGGGGGGTAACCAGTACCCAGAATTTTTCTATACTGTATCATCTAAAATTTCAAGTTTCCAAAAAAAAAAAATTACAAAGCATCAAAGAAACCAGAAAAAACAAAAACAAACAAACAAGCAAGCAATAGAAACTGTCCGTGAAAGTGGCCAGATGTCAGATTTCACATGCACTTTTCAGTCCCAGAATTTCCATTTGGTTCTTTTTTATTTTTAATCTTCTGATTGCTATTCTCTGTTTGATGGAACATTGTCATCTTACCTTCCTTTACTTCTCTAAGCCATGCTTTCCTTTAATTCTGTGAACATATTTGTAATGATTGCTTTGAAGTCTTTTACGTGAAATCTGATATCTTTGATGCTCCAGGCAACCTTCTCAAAATATAGAGCCAAGAGGAAGACAGAGTACCCTAATTAGAAGATGACCGGAAGAACTCATAAACAAGCTATTCTGTTACTTTACAGCTATGATGAGCCTTCTTTAGAATCCAGCTTTATTCGTCTATACAGCTGAAGACTACAGTTCTATTACAATTCCCAAGCCCAAATTCACTCAAAAATATTTTCATATTCTGTCACACTGTTGAAGCTTCTCTGCCAAACTCTCTTCTTGGCCAACTCATAGGCTACAAAATTCTGAATTTTCTCACTACATGAATTAAATATGAGATTTCACTGAATATATTTTAAAAAGTGCCAAAAAAGCAGGATGTTTTTCAGATATGCTGGATGTCATCCCTTTGGGAAACCCAAGTCCAATTACTCCAAATGAAATACAGATGGAGATTTCTATAGAATATATTTAAGGATGAAATTGATTTTATTTATAAATATTAGGCTATAATAGTAAAGTTAGAACTAAATATATTTATCACATAACTTCCAAATAGATGATGATATTTTTATCTGAGTTAAGAGATAAATATATAATTTACGTATGCATATATGCATATATGTTATATATACATGTATATTATATAAGTATATTATGTGTGTGTATATTATGTAATACATACATACATAATTTATGTATGTACATATATATCTCAGAATTCTCTTCTGTCTAATAAAAAAATACTTATTTGGTTTCTTGTATTTAGTAGTAGAATAATTTTCACATATGTATGAGAGATAATATCCAGTTTTGAAAGAACAATATGTGATGATACTGATTTGTATACTTGTGCTATGCAAGATGTTCTATTATGTTATTGCCCAGCTTATAGTTGGACTATTCATTATAAAACGAATATCATTCATATCAAGTTAGTGTCTTTGAGCCTCTTAAGTAAATATATTGTTACTAGAAAGCATTAATACACATCCTTAAAATATGGTAGGACAGAGAAACAAAGTTAAGATTTGCATGTTAATAGAGACTTTTACAAAACCTGCCACAATACTTCAGAGTATTCATAATCATAATTGCCTTCTCATCCTCAATTTTTTGTATGTCAGGTTAATTGAATATTAAAATATTCTATATTAAGAAACCAAAAACCCAATAATACTTGGAGAAAAGATTTGAAAAGTAGGTCAGCATATTTAGGTGTATAATCAATGACTTCTGACAAATGTCCTTAATGATATAACCACTGCTACAGACAAGATATAGAACTCTTTAATGTCTCCACAAGATTTGCCAGGGCCCCATTGCATTCCATCTCTTCTCCGTACTCTCACTCCCCGGCAACTACTGATCCAATTTCTGTTTCTGTAGTTTTCTCTTTACAAGAATATCATGTGAATGGAATCATATAGTATGTAGCCTCTTGTGTCTGGTTCTCTCACTCAGTTTCTTTCACTTTTAAGGTTCATCTATGTTGTTGGATATATCAGCAATTCATTCCTTTTCACTGCTAAGCACTATTCCATTGTATGGGTTTACCACAGTTTATCGATCTATTCACCAGTTCATAGGTTGTTTTTGGTTTGGTGAATATAAGTAAAACTTTATAAATATTTACAGAGATTACAAATGAAAATTTATATACTGACCTTTTTGTGGACATGTGTTTCATTTATCTTGGATAAACAGAAAGCTGTGAGATTGCTGAGTGGTAATATAAAGAACTCTCACAACTCAACATTAAGAAAACAAACAGGGGCCAGCACTGTGGCCTAGTGGTTAAGTTTGTGTGCTCCACTTTGGCAGCCCCAGGTGGATCCTGGGCACAGAACTAGCACTGCTCATCAAGCCATGCTGAGACGGCATCCCACATAGCAGAACCAGAAGGACCTATAACTAGAATATACAATCATGTCCTGGGGGGCTTTGGGGAGGAGAAGAAAAAAAAAGAGGAAGATTGGCAACAGATGTTAGCTCAGGGCCAATCTATTTTTTTAAAAGAAATTAAATTTAAAAAAAGGGAACAGTGAACATTAGGCAAAAGATTTGAATAGACGTTTCAGCAAAGAAGATATAAAGCAGTCAAATAAGCACATGAAAAGATGCTCAATATCATTAGTCACTAAGGAAATGCCAATGGAAACTATGAGATACCACGATAGAGCTACTGGAGTGGCTAAAATAAGAGAGGCCAAGTGCTAATAAGAGTACAGATCAACTGGAACTGGAGGGAACGTAACATGGTATAGCTACATTAGAAAACAGTTTGGCAGTTTCTTACCAAATTAAACATAACGCTCTTCCAATTTTCCTAGAACTAGTTTAAGCAAATGGCTCCACCTAGTGGAAAGAAATGCTTATAAAATCTAAATTTGCATTTGATTTGCAGCACATCAATTTTTGTCCTATGTTTTAATTTAGACATTTTATTTTGAATCTTATTTCTGAGTGATAATTTACGAGCTCAAGATAAGAAAATGCCAAAGAATAATTAAATATATAAAATGAAATCTTTCCATGTATGCTTCTCTTTTTAAAAAAATATTAGGCAAATATTTTTTATTGTGGTAAAATATACATAATGTAAAATTTACAATTTTAGCCATTTTTAAGTGTACACTTCAGTGTCATTAAGTGCAATTCACATTGTTGTGCAACTGTCATCACTATCCATCTCCAGAACTTTTCATCATCCCAAGCTGTGCCCATTAGACATTAACTTTCCCCTCTCTCCTTGCCCCAGCCCCTGGTTACTTCTAGTGTACTTTCTGCTTCTATGAATATGAAGAATGATCTTTTACTTATTTTTTTCCAGCTTTATTGAGATATAATTGACATATAACATTGTGTAGGTTTATGGTGTACAATGTGTTGATTTGATGCACTTATATGTTGCAAAACGATTACCACCATAGCATGGTTAACACCTCCATCATGTCACATAATTACCATTTCGTTTTTGTGCCACATACTATTTTCTTAATAGCGGAAGGAGTAGGGAAAGTGCTATATTATCTTGGGTAAATCCCAGACACTGAATAATAAAAAACCTTGTTTTCTTAAAGGTAAAATCATAAGTTGGAATGGATTACTGAGAAAGCAAGAAACTGTTATGCTTCTAAATAAAAATTTTTTTTTCATTTTGTATGTTAGTTGTAGTATCAGTATATAAAATGAACATATGTGGAGATGGTTATGTAGTTCTCTGATTTGTGCCAGACACAATGCTAGGCCCAGCAGATGCAGAGATGAATATAAGGCATAGTTCTTATCTTCTAGGAGTTCACAGGTATTGTGGGACTGAAAGGAACAGTACGTAAAAATAAAAACAACTAGTTAAGTAAAAAGCAAAAAGGCTGAAATCACACTCTACAAACAGTGGTATAATTGTAATGCATTCATTCTCAAAAATTAACTTCCTGATAAAATTTCATCTATTTACATGAAATTTGTGTTTGATCTCAAGCATGTAATTACAGGAAAGCCTACATAAAGTTTTCCTTTGCACTGTTACAAGAAAGATTCTCAAATTACTTTGAGAACCCATTATTTTCAATTAATTTGGTAGAACCAGTTTTAATACAAACATTTACTATAGCATCCAAGGCACTAAGTACTTTTAGTACTTACTGTAAGAAGCTAAATGCAATTTGAGGGTAAAAAATCTGTATGTTTTAAAAAAATTCTAAAAAATGTCTTTAAGTTATTCTAAACTAGCAATGTTAGGAACTAGAAATATAATTTACTTCAATGTACTTCTTTGATTCATTTAACAAAAACCTCTTCCGTCTAATGAACAGAGAATTTTTTCTTAAGTGGCCAGATACAGTCAATTACACATAAAGACAGAAACACTGGGGTCATAGAAAATATCAGGGAGCTTGTTCATTTGGGACTGTGCCATTGTTTTTCTTCTACTTTTGTGCTGTGAAAAGTACATTTTAAAGAGTACCTATCTCTGAAAAATCAATACATTTGTTATTCTATATTCTACATCAGAAAAACTTTTAAAGTATTCAATAGTTTTATAAACTGGATTAAATACTTTCCAAGAGGAACAGCACACAAAATTCTCTCATATAAATACTGGACTTCAGAGAGAAAATCATGAATGTAAGTCTTTGGAATGTCATTCTTGGGTTTGGGCATGCTCGTATCAGTGGCCAGCTGTTCTCTTGTTTTTCTAAGAATTCCTACAACCAGGAACTGTTTTTATTCTCAATTTAGAATGGTCATCCCAAACGGATGGAACGTTTGGTGTTTCTCATGTCTCCTAGCAGCACAGGTCCCTGAAGAGCAGTACCGGCCAAGATCATGATGTCATTCCCACTGTGGCCATGAGTATTCAAGAGCTAAGTTGTTTCTCATCTTGTTTAAAAATATATTGTTTAAACTATTGCATATATTGCCTATGTTTAATTTTACAGAACTATGTCAAGTATCTAGAGCATATTAAAATTTAACTTTATTAATTTATAGAATATTTCTTTTCTATAGTATGTCAATTTATATAGTAAACGACTCAGTGCAGTTTTGATTCAAGTCTTCAAATAAGTAAATAAAATGATGCAATTCTAGTCTTTTTAGAGAATAATTTCTATAACCTATAAATAGAAGAAAGATTCCATGTGCATTAGGAACTATTAGCCATAAATTGCAGGAGATTTTAACCACAAAACCTTTACCTTATTGTATATGAAAATTTGTGTCCATTTTCTGGTAAGAATTCTGTATAAAAACAATAAGTGACTTCTGATAGGCTATAGACCCATGCTTCCTGTGTGGCTACATTGGTGATCTCTGCTCTTAGGAACTGTGGCTTAGTCAGGACTATATCCTGTTTCAACTCTTCTAATGGAAAAGAGTTTGAAATCTAATGAATTTATGTTTTACACATTTCTTCCCTCAGAGGAAGTCAGTGTACATTTCGTTACAACACCCTTACAACATTCTGGTGATGTAAGAGGCAAAACTTGCTTTCCACAACTTAAAAATGAGGAAACTGATATATGTTGACGCTAAGTGGTTTAACAGAAGTGAATCAGAGATGCAGGTGTAGCTCTCTTACCTCCGTTTCCTTTCCACTTACTCAAACCCCGTTCTTCACATAATATAGATCCATAGCGTTCTCTTATTTTGCCTCCTTAGCCCCAGAGTTTCTGACTATTCAAATTCTACAAGTCAGTGTGCAATAGAAATGATGCTGTTGAAGAGACTGAGTTTTCTGCACCTGTTTTCCAGTGCAGTGTTTTAGAGATAATCAGCATTTCCCTAAAGCTTTATGTTTAAATTTCTCTTGCTAAATATGACTTTTTCTTTTATTCGTGTCTGCTTGGTCATCAAAATCATCATCTGCTTTTTCCTGCCAGTGACAGAGGAAAGGCGTCATCCTAAATGGGTTGAGTAGGATAATTTTTATCTAAAAAAAGTTCTTAATTGCGCAGATTTGTGGAGTAGCAACAGGAACAGATAAAGGAGCTCATGGACAGTTGGTAAACTCTCTGTGGTTGAAGTGAGTAGCCTAAACTCTGATTGGTAGCTGACAGAGAGACTGGAAGTTCTCTGTATTGATAGGAAGAAAATGATTTAGCTGGCATGATCCAGTTATGGTTCTCCAGAAGAGGAAACCTTGTTTCAAAGACAGAAAGGGAAGATAGAAGAGAACCTAAATCTATACCAAGATCAGGACAAATCAAATCTCTAGCTTTCCATGACTGAGCCTATTTAAATATTATAAATGTGACATTGTGATTAAATTTGATCTATTATATTCCAGAAGTTAAAATAACTTTTGACTTTTTCCTCACTATGATTTAGGATCTTGGTCTTGATCAGGTACTGTTTGATGAAACATGAAGTCTTTGTGCCAATATTCAACAAGCATTTATGGGGCATTAACACATTTAAACCATTGTCCTAAGAATGTGGGTGAAGCGCTAAGATTATTAAGCAATTTGAATAACTTAATCCAGATGTATGTAGTTCTGATTTGATTATTTTGAACAAAAATTGTCACTCAGTTCAGTTAAACAACCAATTAGTTCAACCTTACAATCAGGAAATCTCTTTCTTTTAAAAATGAATTAATTATTTGGCTGACTGAGTTGACAGGTTATTTTCGGGGAAGTAGCTAAATTGGGTCTTGTGTGTAAGCATAACCTCAATTGTCAGAACTCTAATTCTCATTAAGTCAATGGAATCAGATATGTAGAGGCATAGACAGCTTTTTCTTTTCTTTTATGTTATCTCTTTCTACTCAGCTGTTGATTTTCTTTCCTACACGGATTATGGATTTTAGTTTTCCAATGGCCCAGCAACTATTACCTGAGTTTACAGACTGTGTACCTGTGCAAAGAACTCAGTTCTGGATGGTGAGTGCCGTATTAAAAATACAGTGACAAATGGAAGATATGGCAGTTACATTATATATAATTTCAGAAACATCTGGGTGAAATTCTCCAAGGTACATTTTAATTTAAGGGATATTAAAAATGTACATTTGTTGTGGTTTTACTTTTCCTTTCTTGTGTGATATTCTGGGCAGTCTTTTCTCTCTTTTTTTTCCTAGTTCATGATCCATGATACCTATTTCAGCTTTATCTCTTCTTTTTATCCCCATAAGTCAAGCCAAATTGAATATGTCATAGAATTCATAAGGCTTAGTGTGTGTATCTCACTGTAATTTCCTCTGGGTCTTCTTAGCTCCTGTGCTACAGAATTTTGCTTTGTAAAAAACAAAACAGTAAAACATAAACAAAAATAGCCTCATCAAGATTTATTCCCTTGAGGCACAATTTGCAGTATAATGAAAATTATGACCTTGGCAAAATCTCATATAACTCTCATCTCAGTCCTAGTGAGGAACAGTAACCATTCCATAAATTCACTTTGCTTCCATCGGCATCCCCATGGCAGGTTAAAGAGGAAATATGGTAATCTTTAAGTTCCACAGTTTGCCCAAATAGTTTGTTATAAGGCATGATGTTGTTTGGTTTAGAGCATAATAAGTAGACAATCTAAAATAACGCATAGTGGCCATCCAGTAAGCCTTCTTAATGATCTTGTTTTGAAAATAAGAGTTGGGCAGCCCCTGTTGGCCTGTTGTTTTCCTTGCCCAGGAGATACAGCCTGGCAGAGTCAGGGCCGCTAATCAGCAGTTTTCTTAGCCCTTTGTCCTTTCTTCTGGGAGATAATTCACACCCCATCTCTCCACAGTGCTTACCGATACAGTAAGGCATACCAATTACAGCCAAGTAGGGAGGTTTAACTGTGTCAGTCTGGCTGTGAACATTTGTTCCCACCAGACAGCCCAGGGGGGCAACGAGCCAGCAATCCTCTTTCCATCTTTCCTCAGATTGGGCTGTAGGGAGCTCAATTTCTTCCTGCCAATGACCAAGACCCACGGCTTTCCTCTTCCACTTCCCCCTTCTTGTAATGTAGTTCTATCTGACCTGGTTGAAGGATTCCATGGAGATGAAAAGACCTAGATAAAGGACTGGAAGTTATACTTGAAAAGAGCCAAGCAGAGGAAGAAAGTTTTCAAGAATCCAGTATTTGTCCCACATCACAAAGGTCTGGGTAGAGAAATGTGGATAAAATCTAATGATGAAGAAATTATAGCAGAGGATTTGGTACAACAAAAATCCCAGTAAGATAGCAATTGGTTACTTTAAACAGAACAAATAGGGCACTCTAGGGACAGAATTAAAAACAATAGCACACTGGTTAAACAGTAAGGATAGTATATATTTTTTTTTATAATTCACAATACTAAGGATATAAAATGTTTTCCTAAAACTTTTCTAAGAGTTACCCTACAGTGTTAGTAGCACATAAATTCTAAAAATACTCAAAAGAGTAAAAAAAAAAAAGGAATTTAGTGATGAAGCTCAAATATAATTAATGACTCTGCTGGAGAATTTGGAATCTGTACCATGTTTAGGGATCCAAAGTTGTATTAGTCAGGAGTCACTAAGTTGTAAGGGATAAAAGCACAAGTCAGACTAAAGAAAATAAAAACCAAAAGATTCATTGGCACACATTACTGGGATGCAAGAGAGATGGTTCAGGGGTAAGAGATTTAAATAATCTTATCAGGGTTCTCTTTGTCTCCATTCCTGGTTCTATTTGTGTGTGGGTTTTCATTTTAGAGACAGGCTCTTTTCTTATGCTAGGGAAGAAGATTGCTGTCTGCTCAAATTTACATCCAGCCCGATAGAACCTCAGTGGAAAAAGTCGTAATATCTCTAGGTCAGTCTCAGTGAAGATTCTCATTGCTCCTGTGTGAGTCCTGTGACCAGCCCTGGGCCAGCTGGATCATGTGACCACCCTGAAGTCAGGAAGGGGTGCTACGTGGAACAGTCCAAACGAGACACCTGGGAGAAAACTTCATGCTGTTGCCACAGAAGGGAGAAGAGATACTAGAAAGGCAAACCAACAAAAGTTCCCACTGTAGTGATATTTTTAATTTCGTGTGGTGGAAGCAGTCGTTTACCAGCTTTGATTTTTAAAAAAAATCAAGTGAGGCCACTTTACTGGCAAAATGCCAGAGAAATGTGTTTTATAATTATGGGAAAAATAGAAAGAGGGTATAGCCTACTTATTAACGCTCTTCATGTTCAATCTTCTTTATAAATTTTAGGTAGTTAAAAAATAAAAGCCATCTGAATGTAACTAATTACATTTGCAAATCTTACAGGCGAATGGTACTGAAGGAAGAGTGTGATAATTTCAATTAACTGACTTGAGTGGCAGAAATGTATAAATAAAGTTGTCATAACAGAAGTTTAATGATTCTGATTGTGGTGACGGTATATTCATGTGCACTGTACGAAACAACGTGCTGACACGAAACTGATGATAGCTGTCGGGTGCACAAAATGAAGATAAGTCCTCAGAGCAGCAATTCTCCTTTCAAATTTACATGTGGCTAACTGAAAACAAATCAATAATTATTAAATAAAATTATTTTATTGAGAATGGATTTTTAAAGCCTGTGGTTCTATCTGTGTATAGATAGATTTGACATGTGTTCCAGGTATAGATGTTATAACCTTTAATTGTGTAATTTTTAATTATTATTATTTTTTTGTGTGAGGAAGATTGGCCCTGACCTAACATCTGTTGGCAATCTTCCTCTTTTTGCTTGAGGAAGATTGTCACTGAGTTAACATCTATGCCAACCTTTCTCTATTTTTTATGTGGGATGCCGCCACAGTGTTGCCTGATGAGCGGTGCTAGGTCCACACCCAGGATTGAAACCTGTGAATTCCAGGCCGCTGAAGCAGAGCACGTGAACTTAACCACTACCCGACTAGGGACCCCATTATGTAATTTTTAAGAAAAAAATTGATTAACCTTGTCAGAGAAGATTTTATAGCTAGATCATATAAAACATATGGTATTACCAGTTAATGTTCTTGACACTCTCTGTAGCTATTACCAACCCTTGCCTAGTGAAAAAAGTGATTTCTAGCAATGTTATCTGGAAGTCAACAATTGTAATAAATTCAGGGCCGTCTTTGTACAAGGTTGCTGATGTTAATTTAAAAGATATTTGCATTAGTGAACTGGAGGGAAATAAATACTCAGATTTACCGGAGATTTTAAAAATAATAGTCCAAAATGTAACTTATTCTGAAAGTCTAGGAAGAACATTCTCCCTGCTGTGGATAACTAATTCTAATTTGAAAATTAATTTGTAGGTTAAGAGAGAGAAAGCAACAGAAAGGGAAGTTCACTTCCCTGTTAGTCTCCTCAGTCCACGAAAAAAAAAAAACCTGTAAAGGAAAGTGAAAATTGACAGCTGTATAACCTCCTATTTTAACCTTTTCATTTGATGTAGATAAAAACTATCTAGAATTTCACATTTATAATAAATACTAGTTCTACTAAGTATATATATTTCCTAATGAAAAAACTCTTCAGAATTCATAAATGTGCTTTTGTAGTCACATGAATCTTTTAAAATTATTTTAACTTGGTAATATTTCTAGATCCATCTAACTTAATATTGTAAATATATTTCTTAAATATTCACTTAAATATTCACAATAATTTCATGAGATCTTACCAAATTATTCTCATTCTTCTGTAGCTACAAAAAAGGGGAAAATTAAAATGAAAATGCTGCATTATATATAGTTTTGAATATAAAAATTGATAATGTAGTTGAGTTCTAAAAACTATTTTAAGATTATATAAAACAAAATTAGATTGTCTATCAACTCACTGATATGTCTTTCAAATCAATAAGTTAAATCAAGTTATCAGATTATGTGCATATTTTATTTTATTCATTCAGCAAATACTTATTGGGCACTGTTGTGTGGTAAGTGGAATCTAGGTGCTGGAATTACAGCCATGAGATTCTGTTCTTTTGGATCCTACTTTTCAAAATGACAGATAAATCGATAAACAAGATACTAACAAAAGATGATCAAAGCTATGCCGATACCACCACTGAGTAGTGGGATGGGGGGCACTCATGTTTGAATCTCATGTCCTAGGTTCAGGGAATGGGGTTACTTTAGATAGGATAGTTAGGAAAGGCCTTTCTGAAGCATTAACATCCTCAGAATCACCTAATATATGTCTTTCATTAATACTTTGGAAGGTATAATGTTTAGTATCCAAAAAGGAGATCAGAAATATAATTATAGATCTACCATTGAAAAATCAGCAGGCTTGATGGTTATAAGGGTGAGTTCTATTTATAGTGATAAATGACCCAGCTGACAACTAGTTTGTGAGGCTGGAACTGGGAATTGAAACACAAAACACAACTTTTCAAAGGGTATCACACCATGCCTTGCAAAACGGATAAATTGGACTGAAGGAAGCCATGATGTCCGCAGGGCTGTTGCCTTCTTTGCTGGTCTGTGCAACACATCTGAGAGTAACTCAGCCTTGGCCCTGAAGGGGCTTCACAGAGATGTTGTTACCTCACGACATGAGAGAAAACTGCTCGCAACTTACAGCACCAGTTCGTTCAGGCCCATACATTTCAAGGTAAGACCACAGACAAATTGATGAAATAGTAACTCCTCGGGGATTCTCTAAAGAGGAGACCACTTACTGCTCCAGCAATTGCCTAGTTTGCAAACTGTGACCAATACCTACCTAGCCCATCCCATTTCCGACTCCAGGCTTCCAAACCCTGTAAGATTCCTTCCTAACTCTCTACTTTTGACACACCCATTTCCCATGGTGTGCAGTCTTCCTTGCTGCAAGTGATGAACCTACCTGTGCTGAGTACAGGTGTGTTCCAGGCTGGCTGACCGGAATTGACAAAAGATGATTCCTATATTATTTAAACCATTCCACATCGTTTACCACCTTTCTTCTGAAAGTGGAAATCAAATAGATTGAAAGAGGTTAGAATATCCAAAAGAACTTTCTTCTCTTCACCAGCCCCTTGAAGGAATTAGAAAGAATATAATTTTTCATTTTGGTTTTCTGAAACAATAAACAAGTATACATATGATAGCAAAAGTGCTGAATTATTACCATGTAGTTGAAATGTTCCAAGGTTCTGCAGAAATGACATTTAAACTTGAATAATTATACCATGAATATCTCCTATCACACAACTACTATTTTCCAAATAAAGGACTCTTAGAATCCATTAATATGCATTAGATAATTATACAGATGTAGGAATTTCACCTTTTAGAATAGATCCTTTTGCTTTGAGAAACCCAGGTATTTGAAACTAAATATCTCCCCTTTATCATGACTTGTCACATTTAGGAGACTTGTCCCTTGGTATGCAATTTAGTCTGAGGAATACCAGCTGACTGCTTTCGGTGGCATTTTAAGTTGGTAAAATGCTTGTTTGGTGAGCAAAGTGAAGGTGCAAGCAGTTCTAGCTCATGTCATGAGACAACATGTATCTCTGTGAAGCCCCTGTGGGACCAAGGCTGAGTCGCCATCAGGTGTGTTGCACAGAGCAGCAAAGAGGACGACAGCTGTACAGATCCACTTTGAGAGTGAAGCTGGTCACCTAGAAGGTTCTTTTTCATGGAGAAGCAATACAATGCTATGTGAAATGTATAGTTCCTCTAAGAGGCTTTAGGACACTGGCTCTCAACCCTGACTGCACATTAGAAATATCTGGGGAGCTTTTCAAATTCCTGATGCCTAGGCCACACCCCACACCTATCAATTCAGAATCAGCGAGGATGGGACTCAGGCATCAGTATTTTTTAAAACTCTCTAGGGGATTACAGTATGTACTTGCACTTGAGAACCTCTGCTTTAGGAATAAACTGAATTACCTGCGGTAGCATGTCACTTAGAAAAACAATATAATATTCCAGAATGGGTGAAACAACAAACCCCCCACTAAAGAAACAGGTAAGCAGCATCTCCTAGAACATTTTGCTGGTGAAGCTATTTCTATGTGGTTAAGGTTGCACTAACACATTTGAAGCCCTCCCAATCAGCAAGAGTATATTTAATGTCCCACCAATTCTACATTTGCCCTTGTTTTTCTGCCAGAAATACTTGGTTAATTTTGAGATTGAAATTTTGTGATATTTCTAACATATGAAACATCTACATTGATAAAGCATATTGAATAATCAGTATTAAAGAATGGAATTTCTGGTTAGTTTCACGGGATTTTCAGCTTGTATTATCAGAATGTTCTTCTGGTGGTTATCACTGGGTTATTTTTCACCAGAGCTTGTGTTAAGTCTTTGACAAACTAATAATTTAGCAATATTTATAAATATCCATTTGGTCAATAGCTTGGGCTCTGGTGTTAGGCCCGTTTGAATTCTGGCTAGCTATGTGTCTTTAGCAAATTAGGAACTTCTCTTGCTTCCTTTCCTTTATATCTGTGAAACTGGCATAATATGTGTGCCTAAATCATAGAATATAGAATTAAATGGGAAAGCACATGAAAAGTGCTTTGCACAGTGCCTGACAAATAATAAGTACTAAGAAGTAGCTATTTAATTTTAGTAAAATTATGCACTTTGGTATAATTAGGAGTAACTAAAAGCTCTCATTTCTACATATCAAAGAAAGGAAGGAATACTTATTTCATATTTTGAGTAACTAGAATATATCAAACTTTGAGCAAGGGAGCTTACATAGATTTCTTATTTCATCTCCTTTGTGTGAAGTAGATCTTATCATCCCAGCTTTATACATGGGAACCCTGATGGCAAGGGAGATTAATGATGCATACTAATTTTATTCCGGTGAGTGCTTTTATTGGAATTTAGTACCACCCACCTTACTAATGAATCCCCACAAACCCTTGCTCTCCTATTAATTTAAATAGTAGAAAATGGTCGGTATTGTGTTGTGTGGACTATTTCTTATGGTTCTCTTTGTGATTATGTAATCTTGGAGCCTGGACAAGAAAAGCCCAACAAGTGTGCGACTATTTCCACGAGTAGCCTCAAGGTTTTTTTTTCCCCCTATGGAAAATAGAAGAGAAAGTGATGTGGAGATATTCAGAATTCAGAGAAGGGTTTCCAGACCTGAAATAGACCCAAGGCCACCTTGTATTGGCCAGCATTAATCAGAGAAATAGTTTGATTTCTAATTTTAGTAAATTTTTTTACTAAGGAAAGTAATCCAAATGGACCAATGATAATTAGAGCTACTTGCTCTTTTAACTGGATTTTAAATGAGCAAGGAGAAATAACAGTCCTTTTGTACCCTGACTCCTTTTCTCTCTTTCTGCTCTGTCTGCCTTAGAGGACAAGATCCATCACATGTAGGCTTAATTTAATTGACAGGGGCTGGGAAAGTGAGTATGCGAAGGCGAAGCACTAAAAGCGAGTCTAGAGGTGGGGTGGGTATGGAGGACATTTTGCTTGATCTAATTACGTTTTGAGCCCCTGCTTGTATGCCGGTAGATTATTCTCCGTAAAAACAAGATAAATCATTAATCTGGAAGCCCAGTGGAGACTGGCTTTTGCCTGAGAGGCTCATAACATAGTATTCATCATTCTCCTGTCTATCCTGAGGAAGAATAGCCAGATGGTGAATTCATTCTCCTGTGACCAGAACTGTGAGTGCTTTCTGCCATTTCTCTCTCTTTGTTTTGTTCACAACATCTAAAATAGTGAGGCTCTTTCCTTTAATAGTGCTTGATATTAAGAGTTCTTAATTTAGTTGAAATTTGGTCTCCTATAATTCTTCCGTTAGTACCTATCTTAACCTGAGATCTTCTAGAAAGCAGAGCCTGAAAAAAAGATTTGTGTGCCAGTGGTTATTTGGGAGGCAGTCCCATTAGCAGCAGGGAGGGGAAGGTCAAGCAGGGAGGCTGGAGAAGCCAAGAGAAAAGTAAGTTTCTGAGTTGGTCACTGCAGTAGGTGACGGGGCCTCCCTCCTTCTGAGGAGGGCGTAGACTGCCTCAGAACTGTCCTCCTGAGGGTGCATTCCTGTGTTAGCTCTCATCCACCAATGATTGAGGGTTATTCCCCAGCTGCCCTTGTGTGCATGCCATATGGGATCCTGCAGGACTTTCACAGAGTTGGAAAGGCCCTGGGACAGTTGCTTGAGGCAAGACACTGTCAGCACCACGTGATTCAAAGCAAGTCCTTAGCTGATGGCCAGATCGAAGGCTGGAATCAGAGGTGAGGCCGAAGGAAAGTGAGGTTGGACATCTGAGTTAGCAATCTGAGACATTTTTATGACACACAACCTGGATTTGAATCTGGACTCCCTCACTTGCTCTGTGAGTCATTTTGGAGCAGTAATTTATCATTATTACATCTCATTTTACCCATTGTAAAATGGAAATAGTATATGCTTCATAGTAAGGATCTGCTAATTAGCACTAGTATAGGAAAAGTGTTTGAGGCAATTTGCCTGGGAGATACTAAGGCTCCTAGAAGAGGTGGTTTGCAATCACATCACTAAACTGAAAAGAATAATCCAAATTATTTCTGTTGAACCATACAGCAATCTTTGCATTAAACAGGGCAAGCATTATATTTGTTTTATAAGTAAGGACGTTGAGACACAGAGAGATTATATGATTTAACTAAAATCTCTTACCTGATAAGGGACAATGCTAGTTTTCTGCCTCTTCTTCTAAGTATTTAATCTCTTTCCTTAATTTTTAGCAAATATTAAAATTGCCAAGGGTTGGTCTACAATTTTCGAATTATAATTTACTTACAAATACAATTTATGGATCAAGGCTTAATTGCAGAGGAATAATATTTATTACTGAACTTGGTGAGTAGGTCATGCTGATCATTGATTTTACTGTTGAAATTTGGGCAATGCCTTACCAGGTCGTTTTCCCACGTCAGAGTTCACCATGGAAAGGCCAGTGTAATTATCTCCACTGACTTCCAGCTCTTAATTAAATTAGTGATTCCTGTAGTCTTTCTTCAATAAAGTTCTTAGGGAGCAATTTAGTTGTCAAATGATTCAGATTAAGTATGCACATTTGGATGTTAATTTTTTAAATACCTAAGTAACTGAAAAAGGTATGCAAAATGGCTTATAATTCAAAGAGCCAGAGACAGAGTTATATACATTTCATTAACCCAAAATTCACCATTTAACAGAAAGGTTGTTAGTGACCACAGTAATTTTATAGATTATTCTTTGCATTTGTTTATTTAATAAAAAGTATATTGTAGTTCTACACCACAGCTGAAAAAGCGGCATCATATTCTCTTTTAAACATTTGGGTAATGTTTATTATATGCCCAGCATTGCTCAAAGCCTCTTTCATATACTAACCCATTTAATCTTCATAATAGCCTTATGAGATAGGAACAATTCTTATACCCATTTTATAGAAGAGGAAACTGAGCTACAAAGAGGTTATGTGACTTCTTAAGGTCAGGTGGCTACTAAGGGGGGAAACATTGTTGCAAACCCTTGCAGTAGGGCTCTGAAGGGTTCTAAGGGCTCTGAAGTCAATTTCCCTTAATCATCTTGCCTATTTCTCACATGATTCCTGAAAGAAAAAATTAGAATTCCTAGTGAGTTTACTAAGAACAGGCAATTCTAATCAGGGATAGGGATTTTTATTTGTTGGATTCTCCCAAGACCCCCTTTGGTTTTTTTGGTGAGGAAGATTGTCGCTGAGCTAACACCTGTATCAGTCTTCCTCTATTTTGTATGTGGGACACCACCACAGCATGGCTTGAGGAGTGGTGTGTAGGTCTGCACCTGGGATCTGAACCCACAAACCCTGGGCTGCCAAAGCAGAGTGTATGAACTACACCACTGGGCTGGCCCCCCAAGACCCTTTTAAGTAAACATATATAGTAGAACTTTCTATTGAAATGTTTATGAAAGATATGAAATGGACCACCACAGATAAAATGTGCAGAGATGTCTATGTTTATTTTATTTTGTCTATTCAGTTGTCTTGATCAAGGTTTTCATATTCCAGATCATCTGTGTTTTCTTTCAGGTACTAGAGTTAGACATTCAATTAAATTAGTTTAAAAAGAAAATGGAATTTATTGGCAAATATAACTGATAATCCTAATGGTTAGTGCTGGTTTAGGACTTGACTCTATCCAGGATATCTTTTTCTTTCTCTGTCTCTTGGCTCTGCTTTCCTCTGTATTGGAGTCAGGCAGACTTTCTATATGTGGCATTGATGTTGACCCTGCAAACTGGTCCAGAATTACATAATCTCTAGAGCTCTCAATCTCCGAAGGAGAGCTCTTTTCATCCAGAGTTCATATCAATTGCCAGAAAAGAACTGACTGGCTCCGCTTGGGTCAAGTGTCTACTCCAGGAGTAGTCATTAACTTCAAAGGCATGTGGTGCTTGATTGGCCAACCTGGGTTGATTGGAACTCACATACTGTTAGAATCACATCAAATAGGTGAAAAAGCAATTCCCAAAAGAAAAAGAGGGTTCAATTACCAGAAGAGGAAAAGCAATCTCTGTTACTGGTAAGTCATGGTTACTTGAAATTCCAAAATCTTCAGGTCGCCTCAAGACATGTCATGACAATGGTAATCACAATAGACATTGCTGTTTTCTTTTCCCCCAGAGAGCAAGATAGTGAAGATGAACCAAAGAGACTCTGCTAGTTATTTATCATCTCCGTTAAAGGGACAAAGTAATAACATATTTTTTATTATTTATAATGGGTCCTAGGGTGCTTCTGGTGATCAATAAAAGTTAGCTATAATATTTAAAATTAAAAAATATTTTTAATATATGTATAAATACAAATTTTAAAATTAAAATGATATAACTTTTTGCAGCATATGAAATACTGTACATAAAACATGCTGTATATAAATACTATATAATATATAATATAATATAAATATAATACTCATATAAAACATATAATGATATGTAGCTCACTCTCTTCTCCAGGCTCATTTCTCACTGTTCCCTTAGACTCCCTTTTATTCCAGCCTTGGAAAAGTATTGGAAATTCTCCAAATATGTGATCCCTTTATACATCGGCATGCTTTTGTGTGCTGTTCTCTCTTCCTGCAATGTCAGTCCTTGTCTACCACACATACACTTGATTCTAAGGAAATCTACCCAATCCACAGGCCTTACAGCCCTGCCTTGGCCCAACTCCTATTCCCCCTCCTACTGCTCCAGCAATAGCTTTTAGACTAGGAAGGATGCATGTCTCAAGACAGCAACCACTCTATGAGAGAGTCAGTATTGTTATCCTTAAATTACACTGGAGGAAAGCAAAGCACTGAAATATTGTAGAGCTGGTAATGACGGGGTCAAGATACAAATCCAGTAGATTAATGTCCAAACCCATGTTCTTAATCACCATATTACCTCTAATTCAAAGATGCTTATTGAATGAAGAGTTTAATGATTATTGAGACCTAGCCCTGATACTATGCCATGACTGACTGGAAATAATGAGCTAAAATGAAAAGGAAACCAAAATTGATATTAATTCACTTAAAAAGAAGACAGAGATGCCAACCCTTTCACATTTCATGAATGCAATGTTGATTGGTCAGAGCATTTAGAATAATGTGAGGGTATTTTTGTAGAGCTGGATATATGTTTCTGGGAGAAAATTTTGATCTATTGGAGCCATAGCATTTGATTTACACACACACACACAATCACCTTTTTAATATGTCCTGTTAATTCAATATATACATTTAATATTTAACTTTTTTCTTGAGGCCAGAGTCAAACTTATGGTAACCTACATGCATTTATTTTTTCTATCAGAAAATGTCACTTAATGTTTGTCCTTGACATTGTAGGGGCAAGGTCTTCTGACAGTACTGCCAAATCAGTGTCTGCTGTGGTTGGAAATCCAGCTGTGTTTAGTAAGTTGTGACACATAGCCATCTGAAAAATAGTAGTATGTGATTACTTTTGCCTGAATAACACTGATTTTCAAAGTAAACACTTCAAATGGATTGGATAATAATCAGATCCTAGGGAATGGAAATAAAGAAGAGATAATGAGTTCATGGAAAAAATGAAACAAAACAAAACCCACGAAACCAAAAAACCCTTAAAAGCAATCATATAGTCTGCTGGAGCAGAATTTCTGTCCAAAAGTTAACAAGCTTTAGAGCCCAAATAGTAGAATGATCACCATATTCCATATCCAGGAGAACTTTCTCCTATGCTCATTGAACAACTCTATACATGAAATTCAAAATTTAGTCTCCCTCATTTAAAAGATCACTGTTGGGGCCGGCCCAGTGGCACAGTGGTTAAGTGCACACGTTCCACTTCGGCGACCCAGGGTTTGCCGGTTTGGCTCCCGGGTTCAGACATGGCACTGCTTGGCAAGCCATGCTGTGGTAGGCATCCCACATATAAAGTAGAGGAAGATGGGTATGGATGTAAGCTCAGGGCCAGTCTTCCTCAGCAAAAAGGGGAGGATTGGCAGCAGTTGGCTCAGGGCTAATCTTCCTCAAAAAAAAAAAAATAAATAAATAAATAAAAGATCATTCTTCATCCTAATTTGTTGGCTTCTCCCTAGATAATGCTAAATGTTCCTATTATTATCTGAACTCTGCACATTACCTGATGAGTCTTTCACTATCATTTCAAATATATTATTCACTACTAAGAACTTCATTGCCTTTCTTTTATTGTTTAAATAAATCACTCTCTATTTTTGACTCTTCAACATGAAGAGTCAAATTGCAATTTTGAGATAAACTGCAAACGAATAGTCACAGAAAAGTGATTTTGTTTTATCTTAAAATTGGGTACTTTTTTACCATCTTCAACAAATACTTAACATCAGGTCTTTAGAATTCATGCTTCTAAACCCTTAATTTCTCAAAACTCCCCAACATTTAAGTGCTCTTCAATCTATTCACTTCACGTAAGATATGCAAAAATGAGAGAGACCCATGAAGAATTGTCTCCCAATACTTGGGACTCGTTTTCCCCTATGTTTTCCTATGAAACTCACTTTTTTGGCTAATTTGTCCCATTGAAAAGATTTACCAGTACTGGCTGTCTGCAATATACTCACACACGTATTTCTACTTCTCTGAACTCACACTCCTTTCCCTGTAACATCCTGGATTTGTCCAGGAGCCCATAGCAACAGATGATCATTCCAAGGATCCTGATGAGGGTTGAATTTTATCCCCCCAAAATTCATATCTTGAAGTCCTAAACCCCAGTACCTCAGAATATGACCTTAATCAGAAATAGGGTCATTGCAGATGTAATTAGTTCAGATGAGATCATACTGCAGTAGGGTGAGCCCGTAATCCAATAGGACTGGGGCCCCTTTAAAAAGAGAAATTTAGGGGGGGCAGGCTCGGTGGTGTAGTGGTTCAGTTTGCATGTTCCACTTCAGCAGCCTGGGGTTCACTAATTTGGATCCCGGGTGCAGACCTATGTACCGCTTGTCAAGTCACGCTGTGGCAGGCGTCCCACATAAAATAGAGGGAAAATGGGCTCAGATGTTAGCTCAGGGCTAGTCTTCCTCAGCAAAAAAGAAAGATTGGAGGCAGATGTTAGCTCAGGGCTGATCTTCCTAAAAAAAAAAAAGGGAAATTTGGACACAGACATGCACAAAGGGAGAACGCCATGTGAAAACGAAGGCAGAGATCGGGGTGAGGCTTCTCCAAGCCAAAGAAGGCGAAAGATTGTTAGCAAACCACCAAAAACTTGGGGAGAGCCATGGAATAGATTCTCTCTCACAGCCCTTGGCCAACTTTGCTGACACCTTGATCTTGGACTTCTAGTCTCCAGAACTGAGACAATAAATTTGTGTTGTTTAAACCACCCAGTTTGTGGTACTTTGTTACAGCAGCCCTGGCAAACTAATACAGATCCACACAGACTTTTGGCAGACCAGATCCTAATGTGCACTGACATTTAATGGGGACCCTTAAAGCCCTTCTCTAACCTGGGCTCATATCGGCCTCCCTGACTTTTTATCTGAATTCTGCCAAAATTGTCTTACCATTTGGTGAAGCCCCCCCAAATCCAGTAGAGCCTCTACCTAGAACCCAACAGCAACAAAGAATATCACTAATCTCAAATGGTTTTTTTCTTTTTGAGGAAGATTAGCCCAGAACTAACATCAGCCGCCAATCCTCCTGTTTTTCCTGAGGAAGATCGCGCTAACATCCGTGCCCATCTTCCTCTATTTTAAATGTGGGATGCCTGCCACAGCACGGCTTGATAAGTGTTGCGTAGGTCCACACAGGAAAGAATGGGCAAACCCTGGGCCGCTGAATCGGAGCGTGCAAACCCAACCCCTATGCCACTGGGCCGGCCCCTCAAATGGCTTTTAATGCTAGGATTTTAGTGCTGAAGCAACTCTTCAGACCTGAACTATTAAGCTCTCCTGAACTCCAAACCAAGCTTCCTTTAGTCTCAGCTCTTGTAAACCTCAGTCTGCCACAACTCTGCCCACCGTCTTCTTTTCCTGACTTTGATATGCTGGACTGCTTCCAAACCTTGCCTTAGTTATATTATCATTCATCTTTATAGTGAGAGATGTGGCCCCAGTTCTATTGATCTGCCCATGAACAGTACACTCAACTGCACATGGTCGAGAATTGACAAGATGGGAGAGTAGATCTACCTTTTCTCTCTTCAGAAAAGAACAATGATTACTAACACATGAGTTCATGGGGGGTGTGACCTGTATGTCCAACTTAAATAACTGGAACAAGAAGTTCTCTGCCTCTAGAATAATAATATCACCTTACGTATACTGAATTTACATCATTTACATCATTTACTGAAAAAAATACAGTGTGCTTGCACAGTAGTAAGTTTTAATATACTTATTCTAATTCATACCCAGTGAAAAGTCATAGTTAGGCCTTATTATCCACACTTTATAGATAAGGAAACAGGTTCAGAGATGTTAAATATTTACAGTGGCTGACTGATAAGATTAATGCTCTGACAATCTAGGGCAAAGTTATAAACATAAAGAGACAAAAAAGAGCAATTCAATAAACAATAGAAGTCTTTATTTACATTGTTTATAGGCAAGCGATTTATTGCCCTATTGGACACACTAGTGACCAATATATCCCAAATCTGAAAGTAATAGAAAAATGAGCCTGATTCTCTCTGTATACAATGTACTAAACTTTTAATGACACTGTTTCACCACTTCAGGCTCAAAATGTTGTGTATTATTCTCTCTCTCTCTCTGTGGATAAGCATGGACATGGCCTCAGATGTCACGACTAGAGCAGGCAGAATGTACCAGCAATACCTCCCATTATGTGGCTCATACCATTACTGTACAATTTTTTTTCAGTATTTCAGACAAGTGAGTCTTTACCTGAACTCTAAATGAGAGCTGATTTCTAACAAAAAATTTGCAATAGCCTGTTGAATTACTATTGAAATGCAGTAGACTGTGGCTAAGTCTATTATCCCTGAGACTGTGGAAAATGGAGTTTCCTGAAGCCTGTAAGGTTAACATCACTTGCAGTAAGATGATTTCCCCAGACATGCTGCTTTGCTGAGGAATAACCTAGATTTATGGCACAGTACCAGTGAAGGTTCTGGATTCTTTCTACCAACACCCTCTTATAAATTCAAGAGTCAAAACACAGATTCAGAAATTATCGGAAGCATGAATCTGAAGATCACAATTCCAAAGGCCAGGTTGTCTTTTATTGTCATGCAGGAAAAAAATTACCCTCAGTTGGAACTTAGTTTAATATACTACTTGGATATTTAATTCTAAGGATTATTGACACTTTAAAATGGATTCTTCTGAAGTAGTTCATAAAAAATATTTATTGGGAAATTATTAAGAAAAATCAATAAACTAGAGTTGATACAAATATAAGTAAAATGGTCACTCCTTATTTGAGGGGAAAAAAATGGCAAGGAGCTGATCCACTCCTTTTCTTGTGAGTGAAAGAGAAAAAAAACTTCCAAGGTTTGCACTAACATCAATTCAGGGGTTCATATCTCCCAAAGACACTAATTACACCTTATCTTTATTTCTGCTCTGGAGACAATAGGACAAATGAGATTTTAGAGCAAGGTCTGGAAAAGAGAGATGCTGATTTGTGATCATGTTTTCCTTCTTGACAGCTTCTTCCTGGTGCCAGCAGTGCAAAGGAGTGAAAGGGAGATTTTGGCAAGTAGAAAACTGTAGGATCTAAAAATTATTACCAGAGGGTAAGACTAGATAAACAAAGAAAATGAAATCAAATGACATAATCCTCCTTCTGTTTGTAAGTTTCTATGAATTAAATATTAAATGAAACATAGGATTAGACATTTAGAAGCAATACCTTTGAGATCGTCAGTAATTTCCTTTATTCTCACTTAGTAGTCATTATTTCCTAATTTTTCTTTTTTTCTGATATGTGACTTCAAAGCAAAATGTTATAAATACATATTTATTTGCATTTACAGTATGTAGCAGAGGTACAGAGGAGAGTGTCTAAGAATGTGGGCCTTTGAGACACATGGACATGAATGATAGCTGTGCCAGTTGGTAAGTTTGTGACCTCGGACAAATGATGCTATGTATCTTTGTTCAAATGTTCTTGTGTGTAAAATGGATTAACAACAGCAGCTGCCTCATGGTGTCATTCTAAGGATAAAATGAATTAATATGGTGGTGTGAACCTGGTACATGAGCACTTTTAAGAGTATGGACAATTTTAAGGGGATCACTTTCCAGATGCTGAACTCCGCATGTACTCTGCCCAAGAAATTGTGGCCGGAGAAAGGGTCACGTCAGAGGTGTCCTGCCTGTTTTCCTCTCTTTCACAACTGTTCTTTTCCACATTCCAAAATAAGGTGTGCCTCTTACCCATCAGAATCTTACTGCACTCCTGTCACTTAATGTGTAAATCACCCAGTGCCAAATAAATGGACTATGAGAAATAGTGTTGCCAGTGTTGAGATAGGGAGTGACACTAATGACTAAAAATATGTTTTTTGCCAGTCTGGTAATTTCCAATTCTTTGCTTTCAACAAAATTGAAGGAGGACCTAGTTGAGTTTTCAACTGACAGGTCGTTAGAAATAATTAGACATGATGAGAACAGAGGATTCTTCCATTCCCATTTACTTCTGTATGTAAACAAATTTCTTAGCTTGTCATGTGTCCCTTGTCAAAATAAAAAATTATTTTATATTTATATTATAAATATAATTGGAGATGATAAGTATCAAATTGCTTATGACCTAGCCTCAGAAGGCAGAAGACATCTCTCTGGCTGTAGTCACATGCCCACCCACAATCTAGGGGAAGACACATAGATCCCACCTCTTGATGGCAAGCTCAATGTCACATTGTGAGAGAGCTTGTTGGGTGGGATATGTTATTGAACCATCTTTGAAAACTACACAATGTCACATATTATGAAGGGTGAAACCTTGCAATTTTCAAGTTGCAAGGAGTGTTTTGTTTCTGTCAATGGGGAAGCGTGACTTAACTTTGAGAGGAGCTGTCTCTTTTGTTTTAGGGAAGAAATCTAAACAGTTTAATAGGACTTTTCCTGTGGTAAGTGGATATCTCATTCTAAAATGAAAGGATATAATATAGTGAGGAGTAAACGTACTGTGCACTGTAAATAAAAGTTCTTCCTACTTAGAAATGGAGCCACATCTCTGAGGTTTGTTTCCTTTCAGAATGAAAACCTCCCCATTTTCTCCCTTTCTGGAGTCCCTATGGAGTCCTGGGCCTGAATTCTGGGCGCGCCAGTCATGCTGAAGGACACTCATGTGTGCAGGAGCTAAATCTAATGGGGCAGGAGACAAAGGGTAGAGATGTCCACAAGGAGTTACATTCAAATGGTTTGGCCAGGGGATTCTGAGAGTAGTTACAGGTAATGTCTAGTTTTTAGTTTTTCTTTGGTCATTCTGTCTTATAATATCCTGAAGACTTTAGTAAAATGTTGGTTTATGTTATATCATATTGGGTTTGTATTTTTTGTGGAATTAAGAGATGGGCTTGAGTTAGGATGACCAATTGGTCCAGGTTTGCCTGGGCTTTCCTAGTTTAATCCTGGAATTCCCATGTCTCAGGCAAGCTGGGATGATGGGTCCCTGTAGCTGGAGTCTACACTTGAGCTTAACTTGTTGGGAGAGAAGAGTAACAGCCTGGAAAAAGTTAGATTCACATCTGTCAGTGGCAACCTTTAGAAGAGGTGCGCCATGTCTTTACTTGAATCAGGCAGCAGTTCAGGTATCAAGCAAATGTTAAGAAAAAGTATCCAAATTTTAGCAATAGGCAGTGCCATGCAAGGTATTGTCTAGCCAGTCCACAGAGGTCTTATCTGATTCTCTAGGGGTGAATACCTTTGTTGGACTTACTATTTTAATATTGATTAGGACATCTGATATTTCTGTAAAGGTTGATATTAACTTGTAGAAACTCATGTATATGATTGTTTTCTGAGAGCAATGCAAATAAATTTTATTCAAGAGATGAAATGATTTCTGTCCTATAAAAAAGATGAACCCCAGAAGTTGAAGTTTTTGCCCTGCAGAATATTAACTAGTCTTATATTTAAATCAGCATTCTTATTCTACTATCCTTTAAGCCACTACAGGGGCCAGCCTGGTAGCATAACAGTTAAGTTTGCACATTCTGCTTTGGAGGCCTGGAGTTTGCTGGCCCAGAACCCGGGTGCAGGCCTGCTCACCACTTGTCAAGCCATGCTGTGGCAGGCATCCCATGTATCAAGTAAAGGAAAACAGGCATGGATGTTAGCTCAGGGCCAGTCTTCCTCAGCAAAAAGAGGAGGATTGGCAGCAGATGCTAGCTCAGGGCTAATCTTCCTCAAAAAAAAAAAAATAAAAATAAGCCACTATAAATATTTTGATGTTGTCCAATTCTTTTAAAATCAACTTCACCATCTTTCTGCTTCCCTCATTAATGAGATAAATAAAATTTGACACTGCTGACTTTATTTGGGTTAGTGATGTTTTCATATTTTTGAAAATCATCCTTTGACATTAGAGATTTGTGGAATGTGTTAATATTCCTAAGAAATATCCTAGAAATTTGTTGAGGGAGTGCACCTGGTGAAAGTCTGGGTTTTCTGCATCCTTTCTCCCTCCCTGGGTGAGGGAGACTATGAATATGATGAAGAGATTGGGTGTTCCCGGAGTGAGGAAGTCTTTCTGTCCCTCCTTCATCTTCGCTGCCAAGCCCCCAGGCCTCAGCCTTCTCCCTGCCGGCAGAGGCCCTCCTCTTAGTCAGTGGATTCTATCAATGATGTTGTGGTGGGGTGAGGGGTGGTGCAGATTTTTCAGAGCTCTCAAACTGAAACATCTACAAACCAAACCTTTCTTTTACCAATATAGACCTCTTCTTAAAGCTTCATTATACCACTTTATGATCCTAAAAGTGTCTCTGTTGCTTTCCTCAGTCTCACCAAAGATGCTTTCCTAGGAAGGAGCTGGAGATGGAATCAGAATCGGAAGAAAACCAGATGTACACATATAGTATATGTGTGTATTGTATATATCGCCAGGGTCATAACAGGAAGGTCGAATCTAGATACCACTCTACAAATTTTTTTTAAAAAAGTTAATACCAGGAATTGGTTAAATTGGTGATGGAGAGACTGAGAAACCAAATAGATGACAGTGGGGCACTCCAGAGATTAGCAATAGCAGGAAGCTGCTCACCCCTGGGCTGGAGGGAAAGGAGAAGGCAGTGTTTCTGCAGCTCACTGGCTGGCGTTGAATGACGGAAACTGGAAACATGGGGAAGATGCAGCTGTTGGCAGAGAAACTGCCAGGACAGACAGAGGAGAGAAATATACCCTGGTTTATTCCTTCTTCCCACCTTCCCACTGGCCAAACCTAGCAGGGAGCAGTTGATTACAAAGCCTGGGAACTGCAGCCTGCAGGGTCAGCTCAGTTTGAGACCAGAACAGTAAAAGAGGGAAGAAGGGGCAGGAGCAGAAATGGGCCAATACCAGTGTGTTATTCAGTGGGACATATAATAGATTGATAAATGTTCAATAGTTACTTTTTCCAGTTTTCTATTTCATTGGCCGTTTAGAGTCTTTATCTAATTACTAGGGATGTGAAGAAAAGTACTTTTGTAATATGCTCCCGGACTTGGACTCAGGCCAAAACTTTCTGAGAATACAAAGGGCTGTCCTGCTCTAAACTTCTTTTTTTTAAATTTAATACACTTATTTTCTTTAAATGCTTTTTAGTTTTCCTCCCCAAAGCACCAGTACATAGTTGTATATCCTCGTTGTAGGTCATTCGAGTTCTTCTATGTGGGATGCTGCCTCAGCATGGCTTGATGAGCAGTGTGTAGGTCCGTGCCCAGGATCTGAATCAGTGAACCCCAGGCTGCCGAACTTACCACTATATCACCAGGCCAGCCCCTTTAAATTTCTCGAAACTCCTTCTATTTGAAGATAGTCAGCTTGGTTGAGTTAAATAAGTGGTCACTCTCTCAGCCCCTGTACTTACTTTAACACTTTTTCAGTCTCCTTTGTTGGCCCCCCAAAGATCTTTCTCTATTTATGACTCATCTCCAAATCCCACAAAAAAAGAGATCTTTTGCCATTTTTTTCCACTTCCTCTGAATTGCTGTCCTGTTTCACATGTAGGCATGTGAAATACAGACTTTTGTGGTGATACTCATTACAACCCCTTTTTTGCCTTTGAGTTCTGAATGCATTAAAAAAAGTGGATACAGAAGAGAGGTAAGGAGCAAAATATCAGCTGTACTGCTGGAAAAGCTAGCTCGAAGAGCTCAACTGGGGCCTGAAGGTGAAGTATGCGTCTTACTTCCTCCACTGAATGGAACTTACCACGTCGTGGTAGGTAGAGAGAACAGATAGCCTGCAGGCCTCGGTCCAGCATGCTCAGTGTCCTTTCTCTACTCTCACCAATTTGATAAATAAGTCCTCTTCTTGGGGGATATTCCCATAATGAGGTAGAGGGAATGACTGGAAGAAATCCCCAGTGTTCCTTTCTGGGGAATATGGTAGAAGGCCTCTCTCTTTGTAGAAATGAGAGAAGGACAATAGCTATTTCCCTCAGTCACATTACAACCTACATAAAATGTCAATCAACCTGCTAAAACCCAACTGTGGGCCAGTTTAGTCTCATTTGTCACCAATTTGTATGCAGTCAATCCCTACCTTGAAAACTTGCAAACTGGCCATTCCTGATTAGAATAATTTTAAAATCCTGATTAAAAGAGTTTAAAATTTTTATTTAAAAAGTTTTTGTTTTAAACTTTTACAAATA
The DNA here is from genome assembly GCF_041296235.1 of Equus asinus. NCBI lineage: Eukaryota > Metazoa > Chordata > Mammalia > Perissodactyla > Equidae > Equus > Equus asinus. The sequence continues at coordinate 70,747,850 of NC_091798.1, forward strand.
TATTATGTGCTGTTGTAAAAGTTAGCACAGTATAAACAAAAATGTGTTGTTGCACACTGAATATACTCAACAACTCCAGTTCAATTCTCATAAAGTACTGGAAGCATGATTAGGAACACTAAATAATTTTGTGGTTGAAAATAATTGAAAGTATTTTCCTGAAAGAAAATGTAAGTAACAAATGTAACAGCATGTGAAGTGTATTTTAAATGTCTAAATCCATTTCGTTTAGATTTAAGGTAAAAATGAAAGTACACGCCCACTAGATGGCAGCAAACGAAATCTTTTTTTAAAAAGAAAGTCTCTCTAATAAAGCAGAAGAGTGGAAGGGAAGGGAAGTTGGGGGTGACAATTAAGTTGTTAGAGGGGAAACTAGGAATTTCAAAACGCACTGGCACATCAGATAAACTCTGTCAATCAAATTGTGATTACAGACTATCTATATTGAGCTCCTAAAGTCAAACTCTTTTAACACCAATTCTTTTGGACCCATGTGTTCCAAGATAATACCCCAGACAAAATGATCCAACAGAAGCTCCCCACAGTCTTATGAGTTCTGAAAATACAGTCATTGACTGTGACAGAGACCGGCCTATTTTACAAATTCTGAGCAGTCTTTGCCGAGACCAGCCCATGACTAACTCTGGTACCCTAAACCCTTTAAGTACCCTTCCTTAACTCCCTCCTTTGGTATTCATTCTCTTTTGCTGCAGTTAGACTTGTAGAGGTGTTCCTGGTGGTGTTGGCCAATGAGCTTTAATATGTCAATGAGACATCCTATTTCCAAACTTGTTAAGGAGTTATCTTCAAAGTTGCTTATAATATAGAAATAGATTTATTTCAGGTAATATAAGTCAAATATTATCAGCAGTGCGAAAGTGAACCATCAAATATGCACACTGACAAAGACTCACTCCTTGACCAAACTTTGGACAAGCTCCTCTGAGCCCTCTTTTGAACTAGGCCTCAACCTTGGGCCCTGCCCTCAGCCTACCCAACCCAGTCTTACCTCAGAATCCTGCTACATTATCATCCTCCGACCCTTGATATCTAGTCACCCTTGGTTATCTGATTGAGTTCCTCTTCCCTGCTTTTGATGTATAAATCCTTGGCCTGCCTTTAGCAAGAATCCCCCTACTCTTGATGTCTCCTCTTAGTGATTGTTCATCCTTCAATATGCTCTTTGTCTATAAATCTCTACTTGTCTTTGTTGTATTTGGAGTTGAGCACAATTTCTCACCCCTATTGAAATAATATTGAATACTGTCTTCCTTACCATTTTAACAATTGTGAGAATAATTTTTCTTTAATAATACATGTTTGTTTGTTATTTATTTATTTTGGTGAGGAAGATTTGCCCTGAGCTAACATCTGTGCCAGTCTTCCTCTATTTTGTATGTGGGTCTCCACCACAGCATAGCTGATGAGTGGAGTTTGTCTGTGCTTGGATCTGAATGTGCAAACCCAGGCTGCTGAAGCAGAATGCACAGAACTTTAAACTTTTGGCCATGGGGCCAGCCCCATCATGTTTATTTTTTAATGTTTTACTTGTTTTCAAAACTTTAACATGTAATCTATCAATTATTCTGGATGGCTTTAAACCTGAAGCTATTTTTAAAGTTCATTATCTCTAACTGGAATGTATTTCTAAAGATCTTCTTTTTGTCATCTATCTTCTCATGCAGCTGTGTATTACTTCCTTTATTGACCTCCTAAATGATTTTCTAGTATCTCCAACTCCAATCCAGTCGATCATCTTGCACACTGAATTCCTAACCTTCGCTGGCTAATGAGTAAAAAGAACTTTATGTTTATTTCAATGCCACACAGTCTTAACTGTTGGACCTTAGCTCTCCCGTTTACTTCTGAGCGCCTCCTATTCCCACAAAGATGTCCATGAGGGAGTCATTCCTGGGCATCTACATATTGTTCTTTTTTTCCAATTCCTTCCTACTCAGAGTAGTTTGTTGTCTGTAGAGCTGTTCAGGAAGCCTTAAAACTCATCGTTAGGGCTTTTAACTTTCTTTCTAAGTGTCTTAGACCTTATCTCTAATGTCCCACACAGCAAACATTGATTTAGGCTGTTATGCTTCTTGTAAACATTATTACTTATTAATTTTACCAGTTCATTAAGGATAATCTCAAATGCCATCCTCTCACAATAGCCTTTTATGAGATCATCTGCTAATATAATTTTCCCCTCAGTTGAGATAACTTCTACCCATTGATAGTGGGTCTAACCAATAGAGGGCTACACATAGTAGGTACTTTTTAATATAAATGTTCACGATTCTAATAATTTGACAAATAATTACTTTTGAGTCTCTACTATATGCCAGAAACTGTGCTAGACACTTTTAGTATATTACTTCTAATCCTCACAACAATCTTTCAAATAGGTTATTATTATTGTCATTTTACAAATGAGGAACTAAGGGTCTGAAAGTTTAAAAGACTTACCCTAAATCATATAATAACTTGGCAGAAGAGCTGGATCCAAATCCTATGTTTTATTCTCTATACATGATGCTTCCTTCATGCCCCTCCCACTTTTGTCTTCCTCTGGTTATACAAAATTATTTAGCATTTCATTTATCCAGTGATTCGACTCCTAATCTCAGTAAAGTGAAGAGACTCACAGGAGGCCAAAAAATAGAGTAAAATAAAAAACTCGTAATCAATAAGAAAAGTAAGTACATACAGCACCCACATATTTAATATTTTTAGCTGTAAGTTGCAGCCACTTTCAGCCTAGAATTTGTGGATCTTACATTTTATGTAGGATATGTTGTCAGTTTCACTACATAATCACGGGAAGCAGCATATAGAAACTGTAGCAAAAAAGTCACTGCTCTCAATCAGTGAGGAAGCAAGAATCATTTACCAGGGCAGCAAAGCAAACATTTACGAAAGGCCGTTACTAAAGGCGCAAACAATTTTTTGTCCCTCAGCAGTTGAGGTCATCCCTGAATTAAGCCACATTACAGTAATTTGTAGCATCATGTTGTTTATCCGCTTTGTTGAGTCATTCGCTAAAAAGAGTTGTATGAATAACCCTTGATAGGTTATTCTAGCGAGTTGTTCTTTCTACACACGTGTTTAGAGGTTTTAACTGAAACAGATGTTCTGTGAAGGATATTTAACAGCTCCTCATAAAGACTCATTGTTTAATTCAAACTGGCCTCTCAACTATGTTAAACTCTTGGATTGCTAAATTTATCAAGGATTGCTTTAGTTGGCAGTAGTATTTCAATATCTATATGGAAATTTTAACATGAAAAATGATTTTAATATCCATAATTTTATAGGTTCCAAGGCAGTGTTTTTTTCACGTTTAGTATTTCCAAAATTGAGCTGTTTTATAACTTTATTCACATTTTCTATGAAAAACTATTTTAAATTAATAATCTGACTTTCAGGCAAACACTCTACATGTGAAGATGTTCATTTCAGTATTGTCAGAGTAAAAATTAGAAACAAGCCAATATCATCAATATGGGAGTGGTTAAACAAATTATAGTAAATTCATACAAAGGAATTTGGTACAGACATTGTACCTTCGTATAGAGATAGCTGGGTGATGTAGATTTTTGTGTGATGTTTACTAAAGTTAAATATGCAATGCAAACAAAGATCCACTATTTCTTCTTAAATATTTGGACTACAATTCTTGGAGCTGGACGGCAGTGCCGTCTATTACGTAATAAGAACCTTGTGATTAGATGTTTCTCCATTTGAATGAATGCTAAGATTAAAAAACACACAATTAGGGGATCGGCCCTGTAGCATAGTTGTTGAGCCTGGCACACTCTGCTTTGGTGGCCTGGGTTTGCAGGTTCAGATCCCAGGCGCAAACCTATACCACTCTTCAGCTATGCTGTGGTAACAACCTACGTATTAAGTGGAGGAAGATTGGCAACAGATGTTAGCTCAGGGCTAATCTTCTTCAGCAAAAAAAAAAAAAAAAAAGAAAAGAAAAGAAAAAAAAAGACAAGTCATTTAGCTTGCTTTACAGAACAAATTTATTATAAAAATGGGAAAAAACCCCATCATTTCATAGTAAAATCTAAATGATATAGAACACCAAGGCATCAGTTAAGTAAGTAATACCTGAAAGAATTGTTATTAATTCTGCGATTTAACAAATTCTAGTCCCCAAATAACTTGTAAACTCACAAGATATTTTTACGTATTGAGGTGTATGGGGTAACTATTATAGTTAAAAACTGATTTGGCTTGAACTAAAAAGCCTGACTTATGGCCTATCAAACATACGTTGTACATGTACTTATCCATTAAAGTAAAGAATGCCCTCTTTTTGGATGAGAATGCATACTTCCCCTCCTACACTCAATTGGTAAGGCCCTATTGGTAACCCCTGGATTAGTCCCTTTCTCAACATCAGGGTCGTGTTAACCTCCTAATTTGCAACTAAATACCTTTTTGAAACTGTGTTGAAAATGTATCATGGGCGTGTTTAATGTATGTTCTTTGTTCTGAAAAGGTATAAGACTGTACTGAAAACCATGCTTCTCTGGAACGCCTTCTAAGGCCTTCCTGGATTATAACCCTCACTCTGGGGCAGGTAAAACTCACCTTATTTCTCTTATCTATGGAATGGTTATTGCTTATTTTGTGTTGACATTTCTTGGTGAAGTCAGCAGGATTTCAGAGAAACCTACTGGAGACCACTTGGAATCTACTTTGAATTGGCACTTGTTACCACGTGGGCCCCTGGAGCCCCTCCGGCTTCCTGGCACTCTTCAGGTGTCCACAGTGAGTTCTTCTGAAACCTGGACTTCCTTATTTAAGTGGTAGATCTTGACTTTTACTTAAGCTGCTTCAAGTCTTAAGATTAGGTATCTTAAGAGAAACCTAGGGGGAATTTCCTAGGCCAGGAGAGCCTAGAGGGAACTGTGGAGTGAACAGGACAGGCTGACCTTTTTAATTTGGCTTTAAATTGGAAAGAATTGTGTCTGTAATGTCTGAACAAATTGTTTAACAGCAAAATGAGAGACTGAGAACTCATTCAGCTCTGAACAGAAGGGACACCAGCTCCTCTCAGCCCTAAGGCATTCTCAGGTGACTGAGAACCCAGTGGGATTGTCTGAGGTTGAGCCTCGGGACATGCAGGGATCCCATAGGGAATTCCATCAAGATTGTTCACTTTAAGTAACTGATGGCTCATCCAGGGAAGTGCCTATGAGGATTGGTCATTCACGTGCCCTGACCACCACAGTAGTTTTAGACTGCCAGAGGGAGAAACTGAGACATGGTAAGAGAGTGCTCAGGATCTTTTTTAGGGAGTGACACTCACAAGCAGCACTCTTGACCCATTACACTGTCCGTAGATACTGTTAAGACTATAGTAAAATGAAACTAAAAGAAAACGGGAAATTGTGCTTCTAAAGACCAACTAGTTCCGAAACCGGCAGCCTCCACCTGGAATTCTAACTGGCTTCATGTACAATATGTAGGGTCGAGCAGATACTCGTAAGTGCTTAACAAAATGGGGATAACTGTAATGGTTGGATCTTTGGATCAAGATAACCCAGGATAATTTAAAATTATAGAGGCCAGTTTGAGGCTCCTTTGAGTCTCCAAAACTTGTACATTGACCATTATAAGGAATGCTCCAATTAGGCAATATCATTAAGAATTGCACTTATTAAGTCCTGGCTTTAAGGACACCCTCGTAATCTAACTTTCAAAGGAGGACACACTGTGAACCTCTCTCAGGGTTAATGAGACTCTGAGAGACTTTTTTTTTTAAGATTTTATTTTATTTTTTTCGCTTTTCTCCCCAAAGCCCCCCGGTACATAGTTGTATATTCTTCGTTGTGGGTCCTTCTAGTTGTGGCATGTGGAACGCTGCCTCAGCGTGGTTTGATGAGCAATGCCATGTCCGTGCCCAGGATTCGAACCAGCGAAACACTGGGCCGCCTGCAGCAAAGTGCGCGAACTTAACCACTCGGCCATGGGGCCAGCTCCACTCTAAAAGATTTTCTGGGAAACTGTTACCCTTAAACAGTCAAGGGGAAACTAAAATTAAAAATTAATGGAGTTGTTTAATGCTTCTGAGAATAGTTACTGTTTGTCTCAGCTAAAGCCTGACAAGATATTTGAAAGAATTTAGTAACTTATGATCAGAAATTTGGCCAAATTGGAAGCTGATGTTCAAAGCCCAAAAGGAATTTTTTTTAAGATGAATTAAGATAAAACTAAGCACCCAGAGGGAAAGAAGCAAATTAAGGAAAATGTAATTGGATGTGTGTGTGGGTCCTTTGATAAGTAACTAACCTCTGCTGTTTATCTATCTCAAAAAAAAACTTGTGACCTCAGGGAGCTATTATCTAGACCATCCCAGATTCCTGAGTCTGGAAAAAAAAAGGAGGGTGTAGGGGAGAAGAAGATTTTGGACATGCAGACTGCTATGAAAGCACCTTTGCCCAAAAATCTAAGGAAAAAATTTAAAGCAGAGGCTATAAAAATTCTTTGCTGCATCTGTCTATATGTTTGGGTGTATCTATATATATGTTATAAATGTGATATTTTTCTACCTCCAGATGGTATAATTTCTAAAGGAGCTCTACTTAATTGACTTAAAGTAAGTGCTTACATAAATTATTACTAAATGTAATAGAAACTAACCTAAATGTCTTTCAAATTAACATGATATGAAATAATCTTTGGTAAATGAAAGTTTGTGTGAGTTTGTTGGTTTGATTGAAATAGGTATATCCTCAATTATCAGCATTGGATATGATGCAGACAAGTGGTTTGGGTTTATTAGCCAAATAAGCTTATGCATCTCTGTTAAAAAATTTGTCAGCAAAATAACTTAGAATGATGGCTGATTTTGTCCAATATCTCATGAAGTTTTTGTAGGTCATACAAACATAATTCTTAGAAACAAATAAATTAAATAGATGTGAAAAGATAAAAGTTTTTGTGTGAACTTTTTAACAATAATTATATGTCATGGTGTATATATTAAAATAACTTCAAAACTTTTGGTGATTTGAAATCTTAGAAGTTTGTTAAATTAAGTTAAATAATAGAAATTTACTGAGTATCTAGGTCATTTCCACATAAGATAAAATATTAGACATTAATTACTAATGGGTTTATCTACTTTTGCCTTCTTATTACAGAGAAACTAAAAGATGTTTGGGCCTATTAGTAAACATATATCTTGTATTTTATAAAGATTGTACTACAACGTAGTATTTTTCCAGAAATTATAAAAAGTGTTTATGAATTTGCCATAGAATGCTAATGTAAAAGAGAGTTTATAATTGCTTACTTCTTAGTTTTTACTGAAAATTAAGATCTGTAGGGGTTAAGAATTCTAATTGATATATGTGATTAAAGCTACTAAAAATTAGTAAGGAAAACATCTTTGTCTTCAAGGAAAGTAAGATGCGTGTTTTCAGTGAAGAAGGTATAAGGAGAGGAAATATTTTTGTCTGTTTTGTTAAAAAGGATAAATTTGCCCTAAAGCACTAGGGAAAAAAGAAGACATAGAGCAAATTCTGAATGTGAAAGAAAATTATAGAAGGTTTGTGAAAAAGTAACCTTGAGAAAAGAGTTTTATGCATGATAAGCTGGCTAAGATTGGAATAAATTTAATTAAGTAAATAAGTTTTAACTTGAAAAGTAAGCTGGTACAAAATTAGAATTTGATTTTCTCTTTCTTAAAAGGTTAATTTTCCTAGACTTTTAGTCAGCTCTTGATAATGAGTATATCACAAGTTTTGTTACCAGACCAAACGTGGGTCCCTTCTTGGAAGCTGAACCAAACTGCACCAGAAACAGTTTTTTCAGAAAGTCCAATTTTTATTTGCAGCATACAGCAAAGAAAAAGATGGAGACCCTAGGGAATACTTTCACAAAGCTATGGCCCCCAAACACAGTGGGATGGGTATCTTTATTTGGGGTAGGGAATGAATATTCAAAGAAGAAGTTTCATCATCACATGTAGAGGTGGACATAAGCTTGCACATGCATGGTTTGAAATCATGCTTCTACATACATTGCATAACCTAAAAATGGCTGCTTTTCCCCTCCCAAAGGAGGGGAATTTACAATGTTTAGCATACAAGTTACTTTAGTACAGCTCTTGGCCTGTCTATGCAGGCACCAGTCTTGCAGTTGTGTTCTGGACTGGCCTGGTCTGATTCAGCACAGCTGGGTCCATGGCGGTTGTCACCCAGAGCTTCTTCTTGAAACATAGCTGAAAACCACATAAGCTCAAGCCCCAAGGTGTTAGATAAAGGAACACCTGCACCTTACAAGAAGACAAGAGAATTAGGCCAAACATAAAAGTTAGATATTTTTAAAATATTTTATTTATTGATTGATTGATTCATTCATTCATTCATTCTTCTTCTTCTCCCCAGAGTCCCCCAGTTCATAATTGAATAATTTAGTTGTGAGTCCTTCTAGTTGTGGCATGTGGGGCACCGCCTCAGCATGGTTTGATGAGTGGTGCTAGGTCTGCGCCCAGGATCTGAACTGGCGAAACCCTGGGCCACCGAAGCAGAGTGCACCAACTTAACCACTTGGCCAGGGGGCTGGTCCCCAAAAGTTAGATTTAACTCTCTGTTAGAGAAAAACAGGTTAGAGTTCATATCTGAAGACAATTTTTCTTTATTTTTTGGTAAATCTACCTATTATATGTTTTTTCAAAATAATTTCCTATGTTCTCAAAGGCTAAAATCTCTATATTAAGAGAACTAAAGTGTTTTTTTAACCGTTTTTCTTTAATATCTGTTGTCACTTTGGTGAAATGGATGGCGGAGCATTATTTCACAGCAATCAGTGTTTCAGAGCAACACAAGATCACCAAACATTTGATCTTGTTTGACCAAATCTTTTAAAATCTTTTGATATTTTTTACAAGCTTCCCCCAAAATTCAGACCCTAAATAAAGTCTTTCTTTTGACCTGAAAAAACATTTTTTTCCTTTGAGAATTTTCAGAGGGCTTCTGGGACTTCTCAAAGAAATTTGTTCTCCCCGTAAAGAGGGAGCTGCTGAACTAATTAGGCTTGTTTGGTATGCTAAATTGCGTGTGAAGCATTGTCAAGTAAATGATGAGAAACCTTCTTAGGGTATACTGCATAGGTAAATATTATTCACTATCTTAACCCTGCTACCTTGCTTCCAGCACCAGAGAAGGAAAACAACCATAACTGCATTCCGTTATCTAATGTGGTTTACAGATGTGTCTTACTTAAGTGATAAGCAAGGACATTATCAAGCTGGATATGTTGTCCAGCTTCGAGAATGCCCATTACTTTCTATTAACTCTCCTCACCCAGTGAAAGAGTTCCTACAGGTTCAAGAAATCACCGCAGAAGAAAAGAAACAAAGGCGGCAACAAAAAGGGGGAATTTTTGACACCACCATACAGATTTGGTTCCAGCCTGATAACCAACTGTAGTGCCCATTGGAGCACAATTGCCACTGCTCCGACAGTTGCATCAATTGCCCATTGGGCACCTGAAAAGATGATTTTTTGGGGAAAACAATATTCTTGGAAATTTTCTCCCACAGTGGTTGATAAAGCATATGCTCGTTGTGTTATATGTCCTAAATATAATCCTGGGAAAACACTTCATGGGTTTCAAGGTTACCTTTCCTTTCCTAAGGGACCCATTGAGGTGTAGCAATTGACCTTTGTTCAAACGCTACCACCTCAAGGATATAAATATCTTAGTAATGATCTGTGTGTTCTCACATTGGGTTGAGGCCTTTCCTTGTGGAAGAGTGATGGCTTTGGTAGTAGGTAAGTTATTGGGAAGGACAATTCCTGTTTAGGGAATTCCTACTGAGTTCTTCAGTGACTAGGGAGCTCATCCCACCAGACAAAGGATTAAATCCATTTGTGGCATTTGGCCAATAATACAACATTTCAACTGATGGTACAATCAAAACTCAATTGGCAAAGCTTTCAGAAACATTTAATCTCTCATGGCCAAAAATTCTTCCACTAGTACTTTTTAATCTTGGATTTACACCTTTTGGTAAACATCGGCTGTCTCTTGGGGCTGGCCCCGTGGCCGAGTGGTTAAGTTCGTGCGCTCTGCTGCAGGCGGCCCAGTGTTCGTTAGTTCGAATCCTGGGCGCAGACATGGCACTGCTCATCAGACCACGTTGAGGCAGCGTCCCACATGCCACAACTAGAAGACCCACAACGAAGAATACACAACTATGTACCGGGGGGCTTTGGGGAGAAAAAGGAAAAAATAAAATCTTTAAAAAAAAAAAAAAACATCGGCTGTCTCTTTTTGAAATAATAACGGGACAGCCTATGTAATTAGATGAGGAAATGTATGAACCAACTTTCCTTTAGGGAGATATGTTACATTTTTGCCAGGGTCTCATTGAAGTGCTTAAAAACAAAGACAGGTTGGTAGCTGATTCCTTTCACAGAGCTCCAAGGAGGTGAAGACCTTAAGGATCATGGGCTATAACCTGGAGAATTTATTTATTGGAAGAGACATCAAATAAAAGACTCTCTGCAGCCCCATTGGAAAGAACCATAACAGATACTTTTAACCAATCCATGCACTGCAAAATTAAAGGGCATAGACTCATGGATATACATTTCCCATTAAAAAAGTCTCCTTTGCCTGAGTAGATTTCAATTCCTGTTTCTGACACTTGACTTCAACTGACCAAGACAAATGCCTCCAAACCAGGATAAGAAGACAGCATCTGTTGTAGACAGCTGTCCCAAGACTCCGGACCAGGCCTGTATTCCCAACCTTATATCTCCTCACTTAACCCCTTGTAATGCTGAAAACATACACCCATTTTCTAATAGCTCCATTTAAGATTTTCATAATACTCTCATACTTAAAGAAAGTGATTGGTTTGGAACAGACTGGTCTTGAAGGCCAGGCATTTATTGGGTGGCTCCTAAAAAGAACTCAGTGGTTTTGTGGAACAAACCTTTGCCTTTGGCTACTGCCTGTATGGCTAGGATGCCGCACCTGGGTTTCCCTTGGATGCAGGGAAGGATTTGCCCTGAACTAACAACTGTTGCCAATCTTCCTCTCCTTAAGGACAGATGAGCATGTTCAGTGTTCCACTGGTATGACCACCTAGCAGCTATTATTTGCTCCTCTTTGGGGCTAGAAGATGTCATACATCACATTTTATATTTCAATTACATATAGAAACCCTGACTAAATTTACTCAACAAACCCTTAATGATAGTCAAGCAGGAATAGCCATATTAAATATTGAAATGTCTTTAATGAGAAGGGCTGCCCTTTAAAATAGAATGGCGTTAGATATTTTAACTGAATCTCAAGGCGGTATGTGTGCAATCATTTAAACCGAATGCTGTGTTTTTATACCTGATGAATCTTCCAATGTGTCATATCTGCTAAAGCACATAAGAAAGTAGGTGAATGCCCTCAATGACCCTACACCTAGACTTGATTTGTTTAGTTGTCTCCCTCCTGGTATTGACTTCCATTTGAGACTCGGATTTCAATTCCTATTTATATTACTCCTTGGAATTCTTGTATGATTCATAATATTCAAACTAATTATTGTTTTCTTTACTCAGTGTTGTAAGACTGGCATGCAAGCTAGAGTAATGATTGATCAGCAACTTGAGATGGTTGACTGATCTTACAACCCTGGACAAATCTTCTTTTCTTATTAAGGCTAGGCCTAAGGATTTATTTCTAAGCTAATCATTTCAAGTATTGGATTACCTGTTCTATAATTGTTATAAACAATGTAACTATAGGAAGTCATATAAAAGCACATGTGAATAATCTAAAAATAATTGACAAATTACATAACCTATGAAATACTTTCCCTGTTAAGATGTACTTCTATGCTTGTCCACTATATCTGACTATTTCGCCCCAACATGGATACCTGGGCAAATAAAAGCCTAGCACCAAGTGACATGAAGGGCCCAAGGCAGGCAGCAGCCACCCTGGTACTGAGGGACAATATTTTGATCAGCAATGCTTCCCATCAAAAGATTATTGATCAAAAGGGTAGAATGACAAGAGATTTTCACATATTGAGGTATATGGGTAACTATTTGGGTTCAAAACTGATTTGGCTTGATCTAAGAAGCCTGATTTATGGCCTATCAAACATACATTATACACGTGCTTAACCATTAAAGAATGCACTCTCTTAAGATAAAATGTGTACTTCCCCTCCTACACCCTATTGGTAAGGCCCTGTTGGTAATGCCCGGATTAATCCCTTTCCTGACGTCATGGTCATGTTGACCTGCTAATTTTCAACTGAATGTCTCTTTGAAACTGTGATGAAAATGTATCCTGGGTGTGTTTAATGTATGTTCTTTGTTCTAAAAAGATATGAGACTGTACTGAAAACCACGCTTCTCCAGAATACCTTCTAAGGCCTTCCCAGGTTACAATACTCACTCTGGCTCATAATAAACTCACCCTAATTTTAATTTATAGGTTGGTTATGGATTTTTTGCATCCACATTTCTTGGCATAGTTGTGGCAGGATTTCAGAGAAACTCACTGGAGACCACCTGGAATCTATACTGAAGTAGAATTTGGTACCAATAGGGGCCCGCTGAGCCCCTCTGGGTCACTGGATTCTTCAGGTGACCCTGGTGAGTTCTCCTGAAACCCAGACCTCCTTATTTATTTTTTTTTTTTTAAGATTTTATTTTTTCCTTTTTCTCCCCAAAGCCCCCCGGTACACAGTTGTGTATTCTTCGTTGTGGGTTCTTCTAGTTGTGGCATGTGGGACGCTGCCTCAGCGTGGTCTGATGAGCAGTGCCATGTCCGTGCCCAGGATTCGAACCAACGAAACACTGGGCCGCCTGCAGCGGAGCGTGCGAACTTAACCACTCGGCCACGGGGCCAGCCCCCCAGACCTCCTTATTTTAAGTCAATGGTCCAAGAGTTTATCTGAGCTGTTTCAAACCTTAAGACTAGGTGTGTTAAGCAGGTACTGGTACATACCCTAGGCAAGAGGAACCTAGGGGAATTTCCTAGGCCAGGGGAGCCTAGTGGAAACTTTGGAGTGAATAGGGCAGTCTGACCTTTTAAATTTGGCTTTAATTTGGAAAGAATTGTGTTTATATAAAGTCTGAACAAACTGCTTGACAGAAAAGTGACAGACTGAATGTGTTCAGCTCTGAAGAAGAGGGACATTGCTCCCCCTGGCCAAAGGCATTCTCAGGTGACTGAGAACCTCAGCAGGAGTGTTGGAGGGTCAAATCCTCACGATGTGTAGGGATCCTATAGGGAACTCCACTATCATTCATGTTAATTAATTAAAAGCTCATCCGGGGAAGCTCATATGAGGGTTGGTCACCCGAGCTCTGAGCCCCCATGGTGGGTTTAGGCTGTTGGTGGGAGAAACTAAGGCATGTAAGAGAGTGTTTATGACCTTTCTTTAGGGAGTAACACTCACAAGCAACACACTTCTGACCCACTACACTGTCCCTAGGAATTTTTCAGACTTTACAGCAGAACAAAATCAAAAGAAAAGAGGGAAATTGAGCTTCTAAAAGCCAACCAGTTCCAGAATGGGCAGCCTCACCTCCAAACTCCAGCTGGCTTCATGCTGTGACTTGCAAGTGCTTAACGAAATAAGCGTCACTATAAATGGCTGGCAAGATGACCTGGGATAATTTGAAATTACAGTGGCTGCTGTAGGGCTCCTTTTTAAGAGCCAGGTAACAGAGAAATTTTTAAAGAATCAAGCTCGCCAACTTCCAGCACAATTGCTCAAACGAAAGGTTCTGGAAGCTGTAAATATTTATTGAGAGCAGCAAAAAAATATCTTACCAAGCTTGTTTCATGTCCTGAGGGCTTAGCTTAATAATTGTCAGGCTAGAGGTCCCAAAATATGGTCAGACAAAATGCAGTTGCACCCCATTTTGTGGTCAGAGATAGACAGAGAGAAGCGTTGGTTGCACTCCATTCACAGCTAAGGGTCCTACCAAACTGCACCAGCCTCAGGGGAATTACGTCAGCTCTTAGAAGGAATGTTCCAATTAGATAAGATGATTTAAGAAGTTCACTTAAAAGCAAACGCTTTAAAATTCCAAAATAATCTTATTGAAAGTTTTGTTGCAAATAGAAAATTAAGTTATAACTAGTACTTAAAGGAAAATATTAGGCCATGACTTTTCTATTCTTTGAGTTAATGAGACTCTGATTTTCTGGGAAACTGCTACCTCAAAGATTACTGGAACTGTTCAATACTGCCAGGTAGTTACTGTTTGTCCTGGCTGAAACCTGACAAGGTGTTCGAAGGGATTTAGCCACTTAGGATCAGAAATTTGGCCATACTGGAAGCTGATATTCAGAGCCTGATAGGAATCTTCTTTCCGGGCTTTCTTCCCTAAGTTAAAATAAAACTAAGCATCCAGAGGGGAAAAAAGCAAATTAGAGCGATACGGTTGGACAGGTAGAACAATTGTCCTCAATTTACAAACCCTTGTAAGACTGGAAAAGCAGTCCAAGAGGCAGTTCAGATTCCACCCAATTCCTTTATCTCAAAAAGGATTATGGCCTTGCCTCTCTGGGAACTGTAATCTATCTCATCACCAATTCCTAAAACTGAAGAAGAAAAAAAGGGAAAAAGGCCAGAAAAATGGCCACAAGAGCATCCTCGCTCCAAGTCTAGCATCTTGAGTGTCTTCTCTACAAATATTAGTAAAAAGGCTTAAAATAAAATTTTGATTCATAACTAGTGTATTATTGTACGTGATTCATTGGCAGTAATTTTAAAACAATAAGTGTGGACACTCTGTGTACATGTGTCTAAATGTATGTTATATGTGTGTGATACCTCCGGATGGTATAATTTCCAAAGAGCTCTATTCAATTGGCTAAAAGTAAGTGCTTACATAAATTCTAAGTGTAATAGAAACTAACCCAAATGTCATTCAAGTTAACATGATAAAATTAATCTTTGGTGACTGAAAGCTTATTTAAGTTTGTTGGTTTGCTTAAAATGAACATGTTTTCAGAGTTGTCAGCATTAGATATGATGCAGACACACAGTATTTTACTCTATGTTTATTGGTCAAATAAACTGATGTTGTCTCTATTACAAAACTGGTTAGCAAAAATAGTAACTTAAAATGATGACTAATGTTGTCTAATGTCTCATGAAGTTTTGTAGGCAATATAAATAATTATTGAGAATGAGTAAGTGAAAAAAGACAAAAGTGTTGGGTGAACTTTTTAAAATAATTGTGTGTTTTCTATAATATAATATTTTTGAGTAACTCTACCTAAAAGAAAATATGTTATGCATAAAATAATTATGGCGTGTATATTTAAAATAATTTCAAAACCTTTTGGTGAGTTGAAACCTTAGAGTTTTATTAAACTAGGTTAAATGATAGAAATTTATTGAGCATCTAGGTCATTTTCAAATAAGATAAAATACTGAAATATTGTCTACTTTTGGCTTCTTATTACAGAGAAACTAAAAGGTGTTTTGGTCTATTAGTAAACCTGTCTTGTATTTTATTGAGAGATTGTACTACAAAGGTAAAATGTTTCTAGAAATTTTAAAAGGTGTTTATAAATTTGCCAAGTCCCAAAATGCTGATGTAAAAGAATGTTTATAACGGCTGTCTTGGTTTTTACTTAGAAATTACGGTCTCTAAGGGTTAAAAATTCTAATTAATATATGTAATTAAAGCTACTAAAAAGTAATAAGGAAAACATCTTTGTATTCAAGGAAAGTAAAATGTGTATTTTCAATGAAGAAGGTATAAAGAATGGAAGTACTTTCTTTTGTTAAGAAAGATAAATTTTCCTCAAAGTACTAGGGGGAAAAAGAAAGGCATGGGACAAATTCTGAATGTTAAAAGGAAGTGACAGAGATTGATGGAAGTAAAACTCTGAGGAGTTTTGTACACAGTCAAGTTGGCTAAAATTGAAATGAATCTAATTAAGTAAATAAGTTTTAATATAAAAAGTAAACTGGTACAAGAATTAGAATTTGGCTTTCTCTCTTAAAAGGAGTAATTTTCTTAAACTCTCAGTCTGTTCTTGATAAAGAGGTTATGAAATGTTTTTCTTTATTTTTGAGCGTTTCTACCTAAAAGGCAGAAAATGTACGTTTTGTTAAAATAATTTCCTATGTTCAGAAAGACTGAGGTCTCTCTATTAAGATTTTCTGACTGTTCTAACTCACTGTTTGCCCCTGACCATTTCTGTTGTTACTTTGAATAGATAACTGAGTATTGTTTTGCAGTAAGAATTGTTTCCTATTTGAACAAGTGTTTTAAAACCTTTTGATATTTTTGACCAGCTGCCCCCCCCTCCCCAAATATTCAAATCCTGAAGAAAGGCTTTCTTTTGACTTGGAAGAAGGAAGGGAATTTCTTTGAGGATTTTCAGAGGGCCCCTGAGACTCCTCAAAGAAATTTGTTCTCTCTTTCTATAAAAGGGGGGATACTAATTAGGCTTGTTTGGTATGCTAAACTGCATGGGAAGCATTGCCAAGTAAACGATGATAAACCTTCTTAGGTTACATTGTGTAGGCAAATATTATTCACTATTTTAACCCTGCTACCTTGCTTCCAACATCACAAGAGGAAAAGACCACAGCTGCATTCTAATATTTAATTGGTTTACAGACGGGTCTTACTTAAATGATAAGCAAAGATTTTATCAAGCTGGATGTGCTGTCCAACCTCAAGAATGCCCACTACTTTCTATTAACTTTGCTAATCCAGTAAATGATTTCCTTCTATAGGCTCAAGAAATTGCTATGAAAGAAAAGAAATAAAGGTGACAACAAGAGGGAGAAAACAATGCTTTTAGATGCTTTTTCCCACAGTGGCTCATAAAGCCTATACTCATTGTGCTATATGCCCAAAATATAATCTAGGGAAACTATTTTATGAATCACAAGGCCGCTTTCCCCTTCCTAAGGGATGCTTTGAGATATGGCAATTGGACTTTGTCCAAATGCCACCATCTCAAGGATAAATGTATCTTGTAATGATATGTATGTTCTCACATTGGGTTGAGGCCTTTCCTTCAGAAGAGTGACAGCTTTAGGTAAGTTATATTGAAAAAGATAACTCCTGTTTGAAGAATTCCTACTGAGTTACACAGTGACCAGGGAAATCACTTCACCAGACAAGTAATTAAATCTGTTTGTAACATTTGGCCAATAATGCAGCATTTCCACTGTGCTTACCATCCCTGATCCTCAGGATTAATGGAACGAACTAATAGCACAATCAAAACTTAATTGGACACAACTAGAATATACAACTATGTATGGGGGGGCTTTGGGAAGGAAAAGAAGAAGAAGATTGGCAACAGTTATTAGCTCAGGTGCCAATCTTTTTTTTTAAAAAACCCGACTTGGAAAAGCTTTCAGAAACATTTAATCTCTCATGACCAAAAGCTCTTCTGCTAGTGCTCTTCAGTCAGATCTACTCCCTTTGGTAAACATTAGCTGTCTCCTTTTGAGATACTGACTGCATGGGCTATGCAATTAGGTGAGGAAATATATGAACCGACTGCTTAAGGGGGATATTATATTGTTATCAGCGTCCCATTGAGGTGCTTAAAAGAAATGAAAAGTTGGTAGCTGATTCTTTTCACAGAGAGCTCCCAGACCTTAAGGATCGTGGACTATAACCTGAAGAATTTATTTTTCAGAAGTGGCATCAAATAAAAGACTCTTTGCAGCCCTGTTGGAAAGGACCACACCAGGTACTTTTAACCAATTCATGCGCTGCAGAATCAAAAGGCATAGACACATGGATTCACATTTCTTGTTTAAAAAAGCCCTCTCCACTGGGGCCGGGCCAGTGGCGCAGCGGTGAAGTGCACACATTCCACTTCGGTGGCCCGGGGTTCACCGGTTTGGATCCCGGGTGTGGACATGGCACCGCTCAGCATACCATGCTGTGGTAGGTGTCCCACATGTAAAGTGGAGGAAGATGGGCACGGATGTTAGCTCCGGGCCAGTCTTCCTCAGCAAAAAGAGGAGGATTGGCAGCAGTTAGCACAGGGCTAATCTTCCTCAAAAATAAAATAAAATAAAAATTTAAAAAAAACCCTCTCCACTTGAGTCAGTTTCAGTTCCTATTTCTGATACCTGACTTCAACTGACCAAGACAAATATCTCCAAACCAGGATGAGAGGAAGGTAGCATCTGTTGTAGACAGCTGTCCCAAGACTCCAGACTAAGCCTGTATTCCCAACCTTGTATTTCCTCATTTAAATCTTTGTTATGCTTAAACTGTATACCTATTTTATAAGTGTTCCATTTAAAGTTTCAAAATACTATCATACTTGAAGAAAGTGACTGATTTAGAGCAGACTGGTCTTGAAGGCCAGGCATTTATCGAGTGGCTCCTAATGGAACTCAATGATTATTCGGAACAAATCTCTGGCCCTTGCTACTTCCTGTATGGCTAAAACACTGCACCCTGAGTTTACCTTGGATGCAGGGAAGAATTCACATCAAGCTAACCCCTGTTGCCAATCTCCCTCTCTCTAAGGCCAGGTGGGCTCATTCAGTGTTCTGCTGATATGACCACTGAGCAGCTAGCTGTAGTTGTTCCTTCTTTGGGGCTAGAGGATGTCATATCACATACAGAAGCCCTTAACAGTAATCAAGCAGGAATAGCCTTATTAGATACTGAAATGTCTTTAATGAGAAGGCTGTCCTTCAAAATATAATGGCCTTAGATATTCTTACAGCATCCCAAGGTTAATATATATCATTCAAACTGAACGCTGTGTTTTTAAACCTGACGAGTCCTCCAATGTATCATCTCTGCTAAATCACATGAAAAAAAAAAGTGAATGCCTTAAGCCATCCTATACCTGGTCTTGATTTGTTTAGTTGGCACCCTTCCAGTATTGGCTTCCATTTGTGACCTGGATTACAATTCATATTTCTATTACTCCTTGGAATTCTTGTATTCAAGCTATAGTAATGATTGCTCAGCGTCTTGAGATGGTTGATTGATCTTACAACCCTGGATGAATCCCCTTTTCTTATTAAGGCTATGCCTAAGAGTTCACTTTAAGCTAATCATTTCAAGTATTGGATTACCTGTTCTATAATTTTTATAAACAATGTAACTATAGGAAGTCATGTAAAAGCACATGTGCAATGTTTGTGGGATAATCTAAAAATAATCGACAAATTACATAACCTATGAAACACTTCCCCTGTTAAGATATACCTCTATGCTTCTCCACTATATCTATGTCCCTCCAATGTGGATAACTGGGCAAATCAAGGAAATAAAAGCCTAGCAACAAGGGACATGATGGACCCAGGGCAGGCAGCAACCACCCTGGCACTGAGAGACAATATTTTGATCAATGCTTTCTATTGAAAGATTATTGATCAAAAGGGTAGAATGACAAGAGATTTTCACATATTTAGGTATATGGGGTAACTATTTGGGTTCAAAACTGATTTGACTTGAACTAAAAATCCTGACTTATGGCCTCTCAAACATACATTGTACATTTGCTTAACCACTAAAGAAAAGAATGCACTCTCTTAAGATGGGAATGCATACTTCCCTTCCTATACCCTATTGGTAATGCCCTTTTGGTAACGCCTGGATTAGTCCCTTTCACGACATCACAGTCATGCTGACCTGCCAATTAGCAACTGAACACCTCTTTGAAATTTTGATGAAGATGTATCCTGGGTGTGTTTAACGTATGTTCTTTGTTCTAAAAAGATATAAGACTGTACTGAAACCCATGCTTCTCCAGAACACCTTCTAAGTCCTTCCCGGGTTACAATCCTCACTCTGGCTCAAGTAAACATACCTCAATTTTGATTTATAGGTTGGTTATGGATAATTTGCAGTGACACACAGTTATTCTAGTGAAAAACACTATAGGTGTGGTTGCCCTGACCTTCTAGCACATGCTCGCTCTTACAGTGAAAAGGGCATATTTTATGACTGTCACCTACTGCTGCCAGTAGTGATTTCCAGACTTACTTTCCTAAGAGGCTAAACTATTTTATTTTTTCTCCTTGGATATTTTAAATATTGTTGGGCATTTAAAATATGACTACATGGCCATACAGTTGTTTATTTGCATAAAGGATTACTCAAATTACCTTGGAAGCAAGTAAAAGGTCAATAAAGAAGAAATCAGAATTAGAGGAAAGGAGACCATCTCTGTCAGTTTCTTTGATAAGGTGTTAGAACTATCCAAGTAAGCAATGCAGTTCAGAATCTAGAAATATGCAGATATTAACAGGTAAAATGTTGTTTGTAGAATCATAGTTTGGAAGTCTAATATTTCTAGCTAAAAATAGTTGTCATAAAATCTTCTGTTCCTGGAATGTTCTTTGTTCTCTGCATAGTTTTCCCAGGATGAATCAATCCAAGGACAATATTTCTCTGATTTTATCTTCACTCCAGTAAAATGCTCAAATATGCTTCTTTAAAGATTTCTCTATTACTGGTAATTTTCATGGATTGTAGTCATTGGTTTCTCAGACATCATGTAGCATCCACCTTGTAATCAGTTAATAAAGAAATTAAGTAGTTTATTAATTAATCAAATATTAATTAAATTCTTCAAAGTGCTAAGCACTGTGCCCTCAAGATACTTTCAGTTTGATGAAGAAATATATATACAAATACAATGAGATACTTACTTTAATGGAGATTTGTATGGTCAAAGTGAAATGATAGCATGAAGTCTTTGGGGAGTCACAATGAAGTGAGCATAGCTGGAACAGGTCATCATAAAGTCAGTCAGAAGGCAGCAGTCAGAGCATGAAGAGCCTTGCAGATTTATTTCTGAAAATCACAGGTTTCCAATAGGTATTAAATTATGGAATTCTTTATTCAAAGAAAATATTGCATAGAGTCTCAATGGGCAAAACAGGTAAATAGATTGCTACTCTGGTTGCAGTACTGGAAATCCTCTACTATCATTGGGTCTGAAGAATCCCCAGGAGTTAAGAAGAAGAAGAAATTAAGAATGACTACCAAGACTTCTAACTGAGTGGATGTTGGTGCCATTCACAGAGTCAAGGAATACAAAAAAGTTGGCCTTTGACTCTCTTCTCTAGATTCAGAGTTATTGTTGGCTGCCAAAGCTTCATAAAAGAAAGTATTTTGAAGCTACAAATCCTTGAACACTATGAAGCTCCAATGTGGTCTGCTTCAAAATATGAAGTCCCATCTGGCCCAAACTGAGGTTGGGGCCGAATACTGCTCTTATTCTCCTATCCACATCATGTCCAAAGAGGCAACTCCAAATGGAAATGGTAGTCTCTCTTTGATGTTAACTGTTATAGAGCTTCCCAGTGCTTTAAAGAGAGTTCTGTGAAAAAGCTACTTGTGTGTTTGCTTTCATACCTCTCTCACTAGGACACAATGATATTTGGTGGGTGTGATAAAGAGGCCAGAGCTTGATCTGAGTAATAGACCTGCAGCCTTTCTCAAAATCATCCCTGCTGTCTGACCCTTAGTCATTCCTTGGACTGATTAGCATGAAAATTTTCCAGGAGCCTTCTTTATTGCTTGAATGAAAAGAGAACTTAATGGGATCTTAAAATGGAACTCCCCAGACACACTCAGAACCCAGAGAGAATATCTTAGATTGAAGCTGGTACATCGGTGACAGCTAAATATTGTGGAATAGTTAAATTTAGAAACAACTTTTATTTTCAACATCACATGTTAGAATGAACATGAGTTTGAAATTTGAACAGGGCTTTTCAACTTTGATACTATTTACATTTGGGACTGAATAATTCTTTGTTGTGGGAGCTGGTTCTGTGCATTGTAGGATGTTTTGCAGCATCCTACTCCTCACCTTGAGTTATGACAAAGAAAGAAGTCTCTAGACATTGCCAAATGACCCCTAGGGGGCAAAATTGCCGCAGGTCAAGAACCCCTGAATTAGACAAATATAGAATTCACAGCTCCTCCTTACCAGTGTGTTATCTCAAGCAAAGGGCTTTACGTCCCTGAGCCAGTGTGTCTGAAAAACTGAGTGAAATGCTAAATGTCTAGCATGGTGATTGATAGAGAGTAGGCACATAACAAATTATGGTTTTATTCTTTTGCTTCCTCCTTCTTTTCAATTTTGAAAATCCAACAAGTCACCCTAGATTCTAGAAATGGAAACAAAAACTTACAAAGTTGTTTACCTTCTAGGATCTTTGTGTGGTAAATGAGACTCTATTTTGAACTACAAGTAAATTCAAGCAGTAAACACTGGCAAAAAGAATGGTGGTTAACATTTTCTTTTTAATTTTTAAATTTAAATAATTTAAAATTTATTTTTAAATTTTAAATATGTATTTTGTAATTTTAATTTACTTTCATTTATATTGCCATCTCTGATTTTCACAAATCTATGTGAAATAGGTTAGGGAGAATCCCCATTTTATAAGTAAAGATTCTTGGGTTGAGAGAGTTTAAGTGATTTGTCAAAGACATTAGATTAATAAGTATGGGAGGTCGATCTTGAGCTAAGATCCCAAATGTGGTACATTTTTCATTTACAATAACTACCTTCTACTAGATTAAATATATGATTTGAATACAATGCTACATATTTAGTTGAAGCACATATTTTCTTTATTTAAAGATTTATTTACTATCAGGCAATCCAGTTCAAGATTTGAGGGGGATGCAGACAAACTGGTTTGTTTTTTAATTGGTTTTTAAAAAATTTATAAAAGTTATACTTAATTTACCATGTAATAAATATTATGGAAAAAATTACACAGAAGTGTGAAATGGACTTTTGCCCAAATGTACAATTCTCTGTACAAACTCATGAACAAGTTTTCTTTTTTTGAAGCCTATGTTTTTAAGCCAAGACTCTACAATAAAAACATGCTCTTAATCATAGAAGAAGCTGCCAAATCATTAGCTAAACATCCTCCTCTCTCAAGAGAAACCATCCAGTCGCTTGCATAGTAACTACTTTTAATATTCTATTTGGGTAGCTCTAACTGATGGTATTATTTTTATAAATTACTGTTATGACACACTTAAAAGTCACAGAATAGTTTTTGGGAATCAAGTGAGAAATATTAGGAAATGAAATACTAAGATATTAAATGAAAAGAAAAGTAGAAGTTCAAAAAATACGTTAAGTCAAACTGTATTCCTATAACTTTGAAAAAGTTATGAAGGATGTAAAACAAAATGGTATTTATTCCCAAAATAAGGACAGATGAGAAAGGTCTAACCAGTTAACTTCAAAACTCACTGACACAAGGAAAAGATTTTTGTTTTTAAATTTCAGTTTAACTGAAGAATTTTAGAATTCTTTTTGTGACTAGCTTGAGATCTATGCTACTCCTTTTGTTAGAGAAGGAGAGGAGAAAGGTCCTTAACCAAAACTACCTGGGAATTTCAATATAACAAAGATAAATTTGACAACTCAATGTAAGCTGCGTAGTCATTCAGCTCATCTCGAGCTTCTGGAGCTGAATGCCTAGAGTTCTCTCCAAAGATTATCACTGTCAAATGAAAAATGATCCAGAAAATGTGCAGGGAGGGAGAATGGGTAGGAAAGACGGAAGAAAGGAGGGAAAAAAAGATAATAAGGGGCCTGGGTAAAGGCAGCTGGTCAGTTTAATATATGGAAGATATATTCACTGAGTGTTTTCTATACACTAAGAGTATTTTGATGACAGGTCTTTACGAAATAGTTCAACTATCAACCTCATTCTTAACATTACATGTAAGGACAGCAAATAATATTCTGAAAGGTGATATTGCATATAATTCTGAAAGCAGACATTGCCCATATAGGAGCTGTCTTTACCCATAGTTCCTTACTTTATCCCTCTCTTTCCACTTCATTTTCACTTTCTCTCAACTGTGATCAAAATACCAAACCAGTAAGAAGGATGGACCAGGCTAATGTTGAATAGTTCTATTATTATTATTTTTCTTTTTCTCCCCAAAGCCCCCTGGTACATAGTTGTGTGTTTTTAGTTGTGGGTCCTTCTAGTTGTGCCATGTGGGATGCCGCCTCAGCATGGCTTGATGAGTGGTGACATGTCCACACCCAGGATTCGAACCAGCAAAACCCTGGGCCACAGAAGCGGAGTGTGCAAACTTAACCACTCAGCCATGGGGCCAGCCCCTTGAATAGTTCTTATTGGGTTCTTTTAGCACTTTGGTATTACAAGTTGTAGGATTCATATTTACCATTCAAATTCATTCTACATTCAGTTATCCCTAAAGTTGGGAAATATTAGTAATATAACTGTGACAACTCTTGGATTTATTTTCTTAAGCAATATTATGAACATATATAGAAACAGTAATATCTTGTTTTCATAATTCTCTTTCTTGCAGTTGCTATACTATTGTTCCTTCTATTTTCTGGAAGAGTTAGTATAGATGTCATATTATTTCTTTTCTCTGTCCAGTTTTATTGAGATATTATCAACACATAACATTGTATTAGTTCTAAGTGTACAACAATGATTTGAGATATGTATATATTGTGAAATGATTACCATGATTAAGTTTAGTCAACATCTATTATCTCACATAGTTACAATTTTTTTCGTGTAATTAGAACTTTTAAGATTTACTCTTGCAGCTGGCCCCATGGCTGAGTGGTTAATCTCTTGCGCTCTGCTTCAGTGGCCCAGGCCTTCATCAGTTCGGATCCTGGGCATGGACCTAGTACTTACTGCCCATCAAGTCATGCTGAGGCAGCATCCCACATAGCAGAACCAGAAGGACCTACAACTAGAATATACAGCTATGTACTGGGGGCTTTGGGAAGAAGAAGAAGGAGAAAAAAATTTACTCTTAGTTCCCCAGAGGGAGCTTTCTGGGCTCTCTTTTATAAGGGCGCTAATCCTTTTCATGAGAGCTCCACCCTTATGACCTAATCACCTCCCAAAGGTCCTACACCCAAATACCATCACACTGGGGGTTAGGATCTCAATGTATGAATTTTGGTGGGAGTACGCATTTAGTCTATACCAAATTGTCGTACAATGTTGAATAGAAGTGGCAGGATTAGACATCTTTGTTTTGTTACTGACCTCATGGAGGGAAGAATTCAGTCTTATACGGTTTTAAATATGATACGGAAGTTTTTCACAGATACTACTTATCAGTTTGAGAAACTTCCCTTCTATTCTCAGTTTCTTGAGTGTTTTATCATGAAAGGGTGATGAATAGTTTCAAGGGCTTTTTCTGCATCTATTAAAATGACCATGTGGATTCTGCCTTTTATTAATATGGTGTTTTACATTAATTGATCTTCAGATGTTAAACCAACCTTGCATTCCTAGGATAAACCTCACTGGTCATGGAATATAATTTGTTTTTATATGTTGTTGGATTTGGATTGCTAATATTTTGTTGTGGACTTTTCACAGTTCTTGACATATTTCTAAAAGATATTTTGCTGGGTAAAGAATTCTTGGTTGGAGTTTTTTCTTTCATGTTTGAAAGACATGATTTCATTGTATTCTGGCCTGCATAGTATATTTTTTTAAAAAATTTGTTTCTCTGTAAGTTATGTTTCTCTTTTTCTCTGACTTCCTTCAAATTTTTCTAATTAGGATTAATTTTTAGCAGCTTGACTATGATATGTTTAGGTGTGGTGTTTTTTTTTTGTATTTTTATTGCTTGGAGTTTTCTGAGATTATTGTATATGTGGTTCTAAATCTCCATTAATTTTGTAAAATTAAAGACCATTATATCTTCAAATAATTCTTCTACCTTATTGTCTTTTCTGGTACCTCAATTATACATATGTTAGACCATTTAAAACTGATTTCCAGACATTGTATATAAAATAATATTGGAGACTGATGTATTTACACCTGGAAGTGATGATTCTTCTTTTGTCTGGCTATTAGTGTAGGTTTATCAATGTTGACAGAAGCCAGCAGAGTTGATTTGGGTTTTGTTTTTGCTATATTTATCTTCAGTAAGCCACAGGTTTAAAATTCTTCTAATGGGACTGCAGCTCCCTTGTGCTTTGGGTGAAAGCTGGAGTGCTTGAGGGTTTTTTGTCAGTGTTACTACTCCACCCTCAGCTTTCAGCACATCCAGTATGCCTGCACTACAGATGGGGTCTTCCTCTGCTCTTTTGACCCACTTATATTGGTGGAGTGCTATTGCTTTTTACTCATTAAAAAAAAAAAAACACAAAAAAACAAAGCCCATAATGGAAGCAGGGAATAGGTTCCCCTGGTC
Source organism: Equus asinus (assembly GCF_041296235.1). NCBI lineage: Eukaryota > Metazoa > Chordata > Mammalia > Perissodactyla > Equidae > Equus > Equus asinus. The sequence goes on from NC_091798.1 coordinate 70,774,060, forward strand.
CAGCCTCAATCTTAGGCCCTGAGTGCCTGAGCCTCAAGGGTGAGACTTTGCCTTGTTTTGGTTGCAGTTCTTGGGAAGCAATGATGTTCTTGCCCTCCATCTTTGGCAGATAGTTTTTATTTCTACCCTTCCTTCTGGTGGTAGCCAACTTTTGGGTTGACTATAAGACAGGATGATTTCTTTCCCCTCCCTCAATGGCAAATGGCTTTTGCTCTGTCCCTCTCCCTGTAACAGCAAAATTTTGCCAGGGACTAGAGGGCAAGAAACTTTCCTGCCTCCAGCCCAGAGGCAGAACCACTTTAGCTTTGCATCCCGAAAGAGTCAGAAACCCAGCCCTGGAGGGTAGGACAGTGAGGGAGCATTCCTGCTTCGCCCTAAGTGGTAGCCTGTCACCACCAAGTGCTTTCTTCATTGAGGAGGGCTCTCTTGCCCTGTCAAATGGCAAAGATCTGGCAAGTGGGTATCAGTTTCCCTTGTTCCTGAGGTTCCTAGGTTTCTAAACCATTATGCTAGCCCTCATTTGGCCTTTAAGAATTCACCAAAATTTCAGGTGTCTTCATCCTATCTTCTTTTATGGTTGTTACCTCTTCCTTTTGTGCTCTGCCAAAGGTGAAACAGTTTGTGCGTCTCATCCTTCTTCTGAAGTGTTTGTTAATCTTTAGAATCAATTCACCAGGTTGCTTTGCAAATGTAGGTCTCCAATGGGCTCAAAAAGTGATAATTCTTTATACTACCCAGCTTTTAAAAAAATTTATTTATTTATTCGTGGTTATTGTTGTTAGATGGGGGTAATACTGTGTGTGGCTCTCTACATTCTGAGTAGAAGCAAAAGTCCTGGTACCATTTATTTTGAACAGAGTTGTCTTCCCCCCTCCGCTGCCAGGAAGTGCCCAGTCTGGTACCAAAGCACAAGAATAAGAGTCCCCTCATTTTCTGACCTCCTAGGAATCCTGTTTCCTTTATGCTCGTTAATGTCATGAGCAATGTAAGGGGGCATCATAGTTGAGTATGATAAACATGGGAAAACTAGGGCATTGTTCCTACTTATGTAGTGACCATATATTTGACAAATTAGGTCTCTTAGTACAGACAAAATAACATTTCCACACACGGATGGGCATATAGCTCTGTGCAGGCAAGCTGAGGCCTTAGGTCAGCGATGGGGTCTGTGGTACCCTCCTCCCCAACTCTTCTTGGTGTTTTTTCCCCCTCTTCTACCAGGCGAGCACTTTCTATCAGCACAAAAACTTGTTGAAGAGCTAGATGGTTTTTGGTAACACAATGTCTGATCCACGGGAGGGAAGATAGTTTCATTTCTCCTTGAAAGTCACCCTCCTCATATATATGGTCTGAATAACTGATAATTCTGCCTAAGGAAAGAAAACCAATAGGAAGTTGCATTTCTATATTAAAAAACCCCACAAGTTTCATACCCTGCTACTATTATCCTACATTTTTCTTTTCAGTAAGATTTTTGCACCTGGGAAGGTAAATCACACTTCAGGTCCCCTCCCTCTATTTAGGGAGGAAAATAATAATCCTTTCTGTTCTTGGCTAGGGGTAGAGTTTCTTTCTTTTTTTTTTTTTTTATGTGTAAAACACCTCACTTTGGAGCATTCATTGGTACATTGTTTTATAATCTTTGTTGCCTTTTCCAGATGTGGGAGAAGTGCCTTTTTCATGTTTTCTGATTTCTCCTGGTCCTTCAACAATTTTCAAGCTTCTAGCGAGATTATCCAGTTTAAAAAACACTACAAAAAAAAGTTTGGGGAAATTGAGTGATTGATAGTGCCACTGTCCCATCATTGCATCTTTCTCTTTCCCTGCTTGTTAATGAAAAAGTGTTAAATAAGTACTCACATCCTTTCACTTCCACTGGAGTTACTCTTGCACTCCCTGTGTTAGCAGTTATTAGAATCCAGCAATACTACCAGCTTCCCCCCTCCCCCCTCCCCCACCTTTCCACGTGGAAGCAGAGAAGGAAACAGCCTTGGAAGTTCTTCCGGGGCAACTGTCATCTTCCCTGAGGGGACGTTTGCCTCCTGTCCAAGGAGAACCGTTCCCTCTGGAGGCTCGGGCTGCAAGCGCCCCTGGTGGCCACCACCTCCCCGGTGTCGAAGCCCGGCTGGCTTTTCGGTCGGAGCAGGCTGCACATCGCCTGGGGACAGCAGGCCAGGCCGCCAGCCCAGCGTGAGCCCTGACCCGAGCCTCGGCAGGCCGCCGGGGGACATGGACAAAGCCCTAGTGGACGCGGAGCCCAAGGCCACACAGGCCCAGCGTCCTGAGAGCACCACGCCCAGGGAGTCCCGGAAGGCCAAGAAAAGACCCCAGCGTTTGTTGACGGTTCCAGCCAGCCTGATTAAGTTGCGGTCTTTCTCAAAGGAAGGAAACGAGGTTGAGGCCCCGCTGCCTGCTCGCAAGAAACGACGAGAACGGAAAGAAAGTTCGGAAGGGTCCTGTGGATGGGGCTGTGTCGTTATTCCCATCTGTCAGCGTTTTAACAACATCTACTGCTTCCTGATTTTCTATTGCATCCTGGTCACCTCTCAAGGTGAGCCCGAGTGGGGAGGGGGTCGTCCTGGGGAGGCGGGCAGCAGCGGCAGAAGGTCGCCTACTTGAGGGAGGCGGGACTGGGATGGGGTGTGTGTAGAGGCCCTACTTGAGGCGGCTGTCCCCTCTAGTATTCTCAGGGTGTGCGTGAAGTCAAAGCAGGTTAAACTGGCCACCACCTTGGGTTTGGGCTCCTGTCATTGCTTCACTTCGTCAGGCACCCGCTTGCCACAGGGCCCCCTCACAGTGTGGGTGATGGGAGTCTGGCCTCCAGGTAGCCAGCTGGAGGGAACTTGATGATGAATCATTTCACGTTGTTTGATCACCAACCCTGAGAAGTTCAGAGTTGAATCACTTGGGGGATTAAAATAAAGTTGAAAACGGTGTCTGTGACTACCAGGTTGTTTCTACTTCTGCCCACAATTTTGAGACACACTGGCCAAGCCACTTCCCGTTTGGATCTTGTTTCCTCATGTGGGAACCGAGGAGGTGGAGTGAGACTTTAAATAATCTGCATCAGAGAACCCAAACTCAAAGGTTTTTATCCTTGTCCACACATTTTGAAGAAGAAAGTGAATTTGAATGCCTTTAGAGAGGGTGAGCATTCTCTCGTTGGCCGAAACCCTCACCACTCCCATGACACCTAGATTCTTTACTAGCCTGTGGATGCTGATGGCATTGGAGTTTGCCAAACAGGATCTTTTTTCGCTCTAAAATCTTTGTCTAAATAAGCACAATAAAGAGGTTATATGTGATAAGAACCATAGGAGAGGAACAAATAAATAATCAGTTTTATCAAGAAGATTATCAAAGAAGTTTGTTTGAAGTAGAGGAATTTGAATTAGACCTTGATAGATAGGTATTATAGCCAGGATGTAGTTAAGGAGTCTTTATTGAATAAGGAAATGAATGAATGAGTGAGTGTTTTCAAAAACAAACATTCAGATACAGGAAAGCCTCCTTTCAGAATGGTGAGTGACAAGTTTGGCTGATGGTTTCACCTAAGCACCAAAAGGGATAATTATATTTTGTGTGTTCCCAGGACCTAATATAGTGACTGAGGCAGAAAAGACAATAAATATGTATTGAATGCATAAATAAATAAAAAAGGAAGGAAAAGATGAATTGTGGCTACATTATGAAGGTCTTTAAATATCAGCCTGAGAATTTTGAAAGGACACTAAACGGTGTTTACTTCCCACTAATGTATTGGGTGATGAGCAAGGTGATTCACAGGCATTTTCTCGCTTAATATAATCTCCTTATTAGGTGGGTAATGAGGAGCCATTGAAGGTTTCTGAACAAATGGTTGACGGTGAATGGTTTTAGCTCCACTCTTTATTAACTGACTTCATAGAGGTCATTAGCTTAGTTTGGATATAATATTGAGTCTTCCATTTGTAAAAATGGTATCTCTCTTCATTTACCTATTTATCAGTTGATCTATTTATTTATTGTTATATTTTAAACAGAAAGGATGAAAAGACAAGACAAAGAGTTACTGAATCCCCTTCACCCAGATTCTCCAGTTTACATTTTACCACATCTGTTCCTTTACCTTTTCTTTCCCTATACATATAGACTTTTTTTAGATATGGTGCCCCAATACTGCTAAATATTCCACTGTGCATCTTCCCAAACTAAGGACGCTCTCCCCATAACGACCACATACTCCTCCCAGTCAGGAATATCAGTGCCATGCTACCCTCAAATTATGAATTGGTGGCCCCACTCAGGTGTTGCCAACTGTCTCGATATTGTCTCCTTTTCCATTTGACCCAAAATTCTATCCAGGAACACATATTTCATTTAGTTGTCATATTTTAGACTTCTTTAATTTGCAATAGTTCCTCATTTTTTCTGTGTTTCTTATGTCCATGCGAGTCTTAAAGTATATGAGTCTTTCATTCTGTATGTTGAACTTCAACCTGAGTATGTTTGATATTTCCTTATGACCAGAGTCAGGCCCTGCCTGCCTGCCTGCCTGCCTACCTCCCTCCACTTTCTCCCTCCTTCCTCCCAATCTGTGGTTTATCTTTTCATTTTCTTACCTTTGACTTTTTCATTAAATAAAGGTTCAGTTGCTTTTCTGTTTTTTGGTGGTTTTTTTGAGGAAGATTAGCCCTGAGCTGACATCTGCTGTCAATCCTTCTCTTTTTGCTGAGGAAGATTGGCTCTGAGCTAACATCTGTGTCCATCTTCCTCTATTTTTGTATGTGGGACGCCTGCCACAGCATGGCTTGATAAGCAGCGTGTAGGTCCGTGCGCGGGATCCGAACTGGTGAACCCTGGGCCACTGAAGCAAAGTGGGCAAACCCAACCACTGTGCCACGGGGCCAACCCCCAAAAAGGTTCAGTTTTGATGAAGTCCAGTTTATTACATTTTTTTCCTTAAAGATTGGCACCTGAGCTAACAACTGTCACCAATCTTTTTTTTTTTCCCCCTGCTTTTTTCCTCCCCAAATCCCCCCAGTACATAGTTGTATATTTTAGTTGTGGGTCCTTCTAGTGGTGGCATATGGGATGCCACCACAACATGGCCTGATGAGCAGTGCCGTGTCCGCACCCAGGATCCGAACCCTGGGCCACCAATGCAGAGTGCGTGAACTTAACCACTCGGCCACAGGGCCAGCCCCCTATTACATTTTTTTATGTTTCATTCTTTTTGGTTTCTGTCAAAGAAAGTATTACCTAACTCAATGTCATGAAGATTTTCTGCTTCTTGATTTTGTTGTCTTCTAGAAATTTTATGGTTTAGCTCTTATGTTTAGGTCGCTGATCCATTTTGAATGAATTTTTTGTGAATGGAAAGAGTCAAGGTTCATTTTTTCCCCATAGAACTTTATTCCAGCGTGATTTATTGAAAAGACTGTCTTTTAACCCATTGAATTGAATTACTTTGGCACTTTTGTTGAAATTCTGATCTCTTTCTGAGTCAATTTCTAGCCTCTCTGTTCTGTTCTATTGACCTACTATGTCTGTACTTATGCAAATATCACATTGGTACTGTGGCTTTATTGTATATGTTAAAATCAGATATTCTTCTGACTTTGTTGTTTTAAAAAGTTGTTTTGGCTATTCTAGATACTTTGCCTTTCCATATTAATTTTAGAATCAACTTGTTGATTTCTGTAAAAAACTTACTGGGGTTTTGATTGAGATGTCTTTGATTCCATAGATTTGGAAAAAATTGAATTCTTAACAATATTGAGTGCCTGACCATGGTATATTTCTTTATTCATTTAGGTCTTCTATCCTGCAACTTTGCTAAATTAATTTGTTATAGGAGCCTTTTGGCACATTCCTTAGGATTTTTTACATACATGGTCATGTCTCTGTGAATTAGGACAGTTTTACTTTGTTCTTCCCAATCTGTATGCTTTTTGTTTCTTTTTGTTGCATTGTTACATGGCTAGGACTTCCAGTACAATGTTGAATAGAAGTTCTGAAAAGAGACATTCATTTATTTTTCCTGATTTTAGGTAGAAATCGTTTAGCCTTTCACAGTTAAATATGTTAACTGTAGGTTTTTTGTAGATGCCCTTTATCAGTTTGAAAATTTCCTTTTATTCTTAGTTGGTTGAGAATTTTTATAATGAATTTTTGTTGAATTTTATCATTTTTTCCTGTATTTATTGAGACCATCATATGTTTTTCTTATTTATTCTTTTATATTAACTTTATATATTGCATTTTTGATTAATATATTAATAAAAATAATTACTTTAATATTAATATATTAAATGTGATATATTGCATTTTTTTATTTTTTTTGTAAGGAAGATTTTCTCTGAGCTAACATATATTGACAATTCTCCTCTTTTTTCTGCTTGAGGAAGATTAGCCCTGAGCTAATATCTGTGCCAGTCTTCCTCTACTTTGTGTGTGGGATGCCTCCACAGCATGGCTGATGAGTGCAGTAGGTCTGCACCGGGGATCTGAACCTGTGAACCCGGTCCACCAAAGCAGAGCACGCAGAACTTTAACCACTTGGCCACAGGACTGAACCCTGGTTTTTGGATATTTAGCCAACTTTGCATCCGTGGGATAACCCCTTATTACTGGCTTATTATCTTTTTTATATATTACTGAGTTCAATTTGCCAAAATTTTTTAAAAAGAATATTTTTGTTTGTTTTATGGAACCACAGTGACTTTTTGGTCATTCAGTAAACCATGGCTGAGCCGTCTTCAAGAAGGCCTGGATTTTAGCCCTTGAGTGCTCTATCTCAGCCCTAGGGGGGAGTTGGCTATTCTTTAAATTGGCTGTTTCTATATCCTTTAGCATTTTCTTTATTTTTTACTAGCTAATGGCTTGTCACTCTAGTCCCCTGTTATAGTTAATAATTCTTTATATTAAACTTTCCATTTTCAAATCACTGTGTGTTTTCTCTCTTCTGATTGGATTCAGACTGTTATGGAATTGGTATCAGGAGTGGTCCCAGAAGATGTACCCAAAAGGTGGGATTTTAAAATTGGCTTTATTATGCCTTTGGTCTTGAGTGACTTTGCTGAGTTCTCTGGCAATGAGAGATGGGTAGTAATTCTTGGCATGCAGTGGCATCATGATTAATCAAGTTATCACCTCTGCTTGATTGGGATGAAGTGCCAGTTGAAGTATGTACCTTGAAAGCCCAAGTGGCTGCTGCACTTTGCCTTGAGGTAGTAATGATGACTGTAAGGACTTTGGTGTTGGATGTAATTTTTTGAGTGCCCTGAAGCACTGAGGAAGAGAAAATGACAAACTCAGGTCTATTAACTGTCAACTCAAATCATGGTCTCAGAATTCAAGAGCTCCCATCAAAGTCCTAAAGTAAGCTCTCATTTCTTTTAACCATAGAGCTGATATTTCTGGAAATCAAACAAAAATTGTAAATTTATGAGTTGATGAGTTATAATGACAGTTGAATTCACAATCTCAAGTTTTCCTATGTCTTCCCCTCTTTTATGTATACAAGAAGAATTGGTAATTTTTCAGTCTGTTCAGTTTGTTACTTTTTAAGAGAGAGTGATAACTTCTAAGCTCCTTACATGGGAAACTGGAACTGTGTATAAGTTTTTGTGTGGACATATGTTTTCATTTCTCTGGGATTTATACCTACGAGTGGACTTGCTGCATCATATGGTAATTCTGTGATTAACTTTTTAAGTGTGATGTAGGTTTTTCGTACATATGCTGTATCAGTTTGAGGAAGTGGCCTTGTGTTTCTAGTTCATTGAAAGTGTTATGAAAGTGTGTTGGATGTTGTCAAATGGTTTTTCTGCATTTTGGTGTTCATGTGGTGTCTGTCCTTTACTATATTAATATAGTGAATTACATTGATTCATTTTCATATATGGGAATGAAATTAAGGAGGCCTACAGCTTTGCACACTTAAATTTGGCAAAACATTAAAAATAAACATAAATAGAGACAACTTATTTGAAGAGTTTTGACTTGTAAAGTATTTGTCAGAGAAAGATTCTCTGAATGGAGTATTTTGGCTGAAATATTTCCGTATAAAAATAGAACTGAAATTATTATTTGGTAGTTTTTGTTTAGTAGTGTTTGAACTTACTAGATACATACATGTAAAGAGCGTTTTCTCAATTAAAATATTATAATCTACAGTGAAGAGTCATTTGGAGCCCTTAAGAACTTCAAATTTATTAACTATAGTCATGTGCCACATAGTGATGGTTTGGTCAATGATGGGATGCATATACGATGGTGGTCCCATAAGATTAGTACCATATTAGTTAGGTGTGTAGCAGGCTATACCGTCTAGGTTTGTGTAAGTACACTCTGTGATGTTTGCACAATGATGAAATATGAATATATATTGTAATATAATATAATATGAAATGTGAATATTTCTCAGAACGTATCCCTGTCATTAAGCAACATGTGACTGTATTATGTTGGAGGTCCTTAAGACCTCAATCAGGCTGAATGATTCATTAGAAAGACCCAGGACTCAGAGAAAGATATTATACTCATGGTTATGACTTATTACAGTGAAAGCATACAGATTAAAATCAGTAAAGGGAAAAGACACATGGGACAAAGTCTGGAAGAAACTAGGCCCAAGCTTCCATGTGTCCTTTCCCAGTGAAGTCTCATGGATGTGCTTAATTCTTCTAGCAATAATGAGTGATAACACATGTAAAGAGTTGCCAGCCAAGAAAGCTGACATGAGCCTTGGTGTCCAGGGTTTTTTTGGGGGGATCAATCATGTAGGCATGCACTATCTGTGTGACTGACGTCAGCTACCCAGACACCATTACCCTACTCCCATGTACACAACAAAAAAGGTACTCACCATAAATCATATTGTTAGCATAAACTATCTGATCAAACTGTTACAGCATGGCGCAAGGCCCCAGGCATATAAAAGCAGTCATATCAGGCAGCATATTCCAAGGGCTCAGAGTCATCTCCCAGGAGCCAATCAAAGGCAAGTCTTGAAGGCAGACCTTTTTTGAGCAACTATGGCTTGCTGAGTTAATCATTTACTGCAAAACTATAAAAAGCAACTTTGATGAATTGTGGCTAATTTTATGAGAACAATTAGAAGTAAGACCATACTAAAAATATATTCTTCAGGAAAAAAATATGAATAATGTTTTATTAGAGATAAGTATGGCTAAGAAATTGGTTAAAGTATGTGAGTATGTATCAAGAAGAATATTCCTTTATTTTTTAAAGGTTATGATATATAGTATAAAGATGTTTAAAAAGTTTTGACTAAACTTTTAGCTTCACCAATATAATAAAAATAATTTGTCTATAAATTACAAAAATAATATTTTTCTTTTTGTGAGGAGGATTGGCCCTGAGCTAACATCTGTTGCCAGTCTTCCTCTTTTTGCTTGAGGAAGATTGTCACTGAACTAACGTCTGTGCCAATCTTCCTCCACTTTATGTGGGACACCACCACAGTGTGGCTTAATGAGTGGTGCCAGGTCTGTGCCCAAATCCAAACCGGCAAATCCTGGGGCTACAGAAGCAGAGCGTGCAAACTCAACCACTATGCCACTGAGCTGGCCCCCATATGATTTTTGATATAATACTCCATACCAGGCATTCAACCAGGAAAAAAAACAAACCCTCAAAGATGGGAATTTGGAATTGGTTATCTGACCTGACTGGGCTTGAAAGCAATGAAAACAGCAATCTTTGTGCCTATGGAAAATGGTACATTGGAAGTCCATGGCATATAATGATAAAAGAGTTATTTAAATGTTGCCTGGGGTAAAGTTCTTATTGAAGGCAAGACTTTGGGAGACCAATGGCTTCTGCAATTGACTCCTGTGGTGAAACTTTTCACTACAGAATTCTAGGGTTGACTAACTGCTTCTGACTGCACTGGAAAGTTTACAGAAAGAACATGAAAACTTTAGGGCATGATTAGAAAATATACGAGCTTCTCTGATGGTTCTATGAGAATCTCTTCACTGTTAGCCACATACTGCATATTTTGAACAGTACCAACCCTTATTCATGGTTGCAGATTTGCAACATAAATTGAATTCACAGATTCACCAGATCACTTATGTGAGAATTGGGGAGAAGTGGAATCCCGAGAATTGGGATAAAGGCATTTGGGGGGAATTCAGTGAATCTGAGAATTGTAAACCCCAAAATCTTGAACCTTCTTTCCCAGTAGGAGCAACTATTACTCCTACATCTGAAGAAAAGGCAATTCTTTGCTTGAAGACACTGGATTTAGCTCACTGGAGTTAAGGGAGTGCTGATTGCCCACATGACCTACCATGCCCCCTCCCCACCAGCCCCGTTGCTGCCAGACTCATACCTGGAATCAGATCTCACCCTTCCCAGAATGATCAACATCATATCTTATACACCAAATATTTGGTGTATTATTTGGGAAATAATATCTTATACACCAAAAATTTGCCTGTTACTTCAGTAATGTCTCTAGGGGCCAATTTGTTTGGGTTACCAAGCGATGGGCTACCTCTTCTAAAATGAAGGAAAACTTTCTTCATTTGTACCACCCACCACTAAGAAAGAAACATAATTTTTGGTGAACGTGTGGTTTTTTGAAGGTATGCTGTGGTAGTATTATAGCGTCACTCAGGGGAGGCCCTGAAAAATAGAGGAAAAAGGAAATCCTTCCAGAGGGCAGAACGTTGAGCAGTACATCTGATTGTCCATATTGCCTAGATACCATGCTGCCATTGCCTAATGGTTAGATTGTTTGGTGGCTAGGAAGGCTCGGTAAGTGGTATGTCTCTCTGAATGGGCAGAGTTATCCTATGTGAATGTTCACCAGAAGAAATCCATTGCAGAGGAAGCTCTCAATAATGAGGTAGATAGATAACCATCCTGTGAATATTAGACAGCCTCTTTCCCCAGCCATTGTATCTCTTGTTCAATAGGTTCATGTTTATAGTGACAATTGCATCATGGAGGTTATACAAGAGCTGAATGCATGGATTTATCTTCACCAGAGCTGATCTGGCTGTTGCACTACTGATTGTCTCGTCTGACTTGCCACTGGGAAAAGTCAACACAATCCGGGAAATTTCTCTATTCCCTAGTGAAACCAACCAGCTACCTGGAGGCTGGTTGATTACATTGTCTACTTCTATTACGGAATAGGCAATAATTTTCCCTCACTAAAATAGATAATTAGTTGGATATGGGTTCTTTTTCTTTATCACCATAGTTCTGCCACAATGACTATAATTGGACTTAATGAATGCCTTATACACCATTATGATCATCTTATTTATTATCACATTGCTTTTAGTGAAGGAACTCATTTTATTGCAAAAGAAGTACAGCAGGAAGTTCATGTTCATGGAATTCACTGATCTGACTACCTGTCTCAATAACCAGAAACTCTTGGCCTTGTAGATAATTATAATGTCCTATTGAAGACTCAGATAAGGCTCCAGCTAGGAGACAACAATCAAAAAGCTTGGGGTTCTGTCTTATAGGTTGAGGCATATGCTTTGAGATAGCAATCTATATATATTATCTGAGATCAAGAGGTAGAAGAGGAGGTGAGTAGTGGAAGAAGAAAGTTACAAATATCAGCTGTGGTCTCATAACCATTTAGAGAAATAAAAACTGTAGCAACTATGCATTTTTCTCATTTGTTTTCTGTGTATGCACCCAAAACATTATACACATTTGTGTGTGTTCCAATTTTTATATTTTTTCTCTTCCTCTTTCCCTTACTATTTTACAAAAGAGTATTGTGGGGGTTAACTTTACAATTTGTCTCTAGGTTACAGAATATTCCTGAATTTGAAGAAGAATTAATACCCCAACCCCAGAGATGGGCACGGTTACTGAAAGGACATTTCTTACTTTGGCTCTTATCTTCCTTGGCTACATCTCAAATGAGACTTGAAGAAAATTTTGGCTGCAGTGAAGTTTTTATATCTTTTTTTCCTGCTGGTTTTGGTCTGTTAAACTGTTGTGTCTCTAAGTCCAATTTGTGGGGTTTTTTTTTTTTTGCAATATAATCCCCTCACAAATTTAGTTAGGCCTATGATATGTTTGCTTAATTATTTATTTATACCTGTTTATACCATTTATACCTTTGCAATTTAATTTCTATGTTAAAGAAAATCCATTCAGATTTGTGATTGAACTAGAAGAAGGATTAGCATTACCTTGAGATGGGTATGGTGACTGATTGGACTATGTGTCTCTCTTTTTTGGGAAAGAGAACATCTTTGTTTATAGGAATGATAATTGCAAAATGTTTGGCAGAAACTTGATGATGTTGCTATTAATTTAGTGTGGAAGTTTAAATATGGGAAGAAGGGTGCAAATGTATCCTGAGTAGTCTAAAGAGCGAACTCTACAAGTTATTTGTCTGTTGGCCATAAACTCCATTGTTCCCCTTCCGGACTCCTATTGCAAGGGGACTGTCTGCCTGTAAACTACATTTCCCAGAATTTCTTGCCAGCTGGCTTCCACTTAGGTCTTGCCAGTGAGAGGTTATGGCAGTAGATTTGACAAAGGGGCAAAGGGAAGACTTTTTTTTCCCCCTCTCTGTTTCTGGTGATGTTTTTGGCAGCAGCAGAAATCCTGGGTAAGTGAAGGCTCCTGAACTTTTGCTCAGGAATTAATGCAGCTCTCTTAGCAGGAACAGTGGATGATTCAGCAGCACAGTAGTCAAGGGCTCTGCCTCTGGCAACTGCAATAGCAGCAGAAGCAGCAGGTGACTGTGAGCTGGCTTTCATAACATTAGCAAGAGTGTGGGGCCTGGCTTCCGGCAAGAGATAGTGATAGCGGTTCCAACAGTAGCAGCAGCAGCAGCAGCAGCAGCAGTAGCAGTCAATTCTCCAGCAATTTTGGGCTGCATAGATATCATGTTTTTTTTGTTTAAAATTTTTTTTTCCTTTTTCTCCCCAAAGCCCCAGGTACATAGCTGTGTATTCTTAGTTGTGGGTCCTTCCAGTTGTGGCATGTGGGACGCCGCCTCAGCGTGGCTTGATGAGCGGTGCCGTGTCCGCACCCAGGATTCGAACCGCCGAAACCCTGGGCCACCTGCAGCAGAGTGTGCAAACCTAAACACTCAACCATGGGGCCGGGCCCCGTGAGTTTTGATTAGTAACTATTTTCCCGTTTCATTCCAACAAGTGTATTATTTTGTACCTAACCCTATGTCAGTTTCTTTTTATTTCAAACAAGTAGTATGATTATTTTCTCCTAGTTGGATGCTGAATGATAGAAGTGCACAGATAGTATACCATTTATTTAATGTTCAAGAACACGACAAGCAATATTCTATATTGTTCAAAGATATATCATTGTCAAAAAGGGTTTAAAAGACTCAGAAATGGTAAAGTTCAAATATAAGGTATAGGTTATGGAGGGAGAGAGAAGAATTTGGGAGTAAATGTTGAGCTTCAACAATTTTGATGTTTTATTTTCTATTCTGCATGGTAGATAAACAAATATTCATTAGATTGTGACTTATTCTGAAATATATTAAAATAAAAATCAATACTAAGTGAGCTGATTAAAAAGATCAGTATTCTTCAGTAAATTACTCATAAATGTAGTTTAAAAAACAGCTACAGAAATTCAATTAGCAAATATTTCATTGAGGTTAAAGCCTATTGGCGTTTTAGAAAAGGGATCATTATGTGCTTATAGATCTTAAACATTCAGACTAACGTAAAATAAACATGAATCAGTGTAAATTAAGTTTTGCTTTGTAAGATTACAATGTTGACCTATTTTCTCTCTTAAAATGCATATTATTGCTTTCTTCTTTTCTTTTTACATTTTAGGTATTGTGTTTGGTCTTATAGATCTGAGCATTGACTCTTTTGAGAAGGACAATCAACTGAAAACCATTGAGAGTTTAATGTTGTCATTGGGTTATGATATTTCATCTTGCCTGGTGGTAGTGTTTGTGGCATACTATGGAGGGAGAGGAAAAATACTAAGATGGATTACAGCTTCTTCCTTTTTAATAGGATTTGGATCACTTTTATTTGCTTTTCCATACTTTAGTGGTGAAAAGCTTCCACTGAATGTAGAAACTGAAGGTAAGGTTTTAAAAGATACTGTCATACATCAAATCGTTATTTATTTAAACTGTTAGCTCTAGGAACTTAAAATAGACTGTGATATTGTCTGTCTTTACAGCCATCCATATGTATCTATTTGTATGACCAAGTTTATTAAGCAAATTAATTGTAGATCCCTAGTATCATATATGCCATTCTCTCATCTCATGATCATATACACTTTCGTGTAAGAGATGTGCTTAGGAAGAAGAAAGAATATTTTGGGATAATTATTTTGTGAAATTGTTTTTATCAGTTTTCATATATATTATAAACTTCTTGAGAACTTTGGTAATTCCTCTGCCTTCCACAATATGCTTTAATTAATCCCTTTATTTTCACCTCAACACACATACACACAGCACAAATACAAACATAAGCAAACTTACACACACAGAAAGAAAGGTCAGACCTTTGCTAGCTACTCCTACCATTTCAAAATGGGAACTGCCCTTTGACATAGGACTTTGAATCTAAAAAGATTGGTGGCATCTTCAGTTTGTTCATTTTTTCAATTTATGCCGCAATCCTTTTGCTACTCTCAGTACATAAAGGCCATTTGAAGTTTCATAGCACTATTTCTGACACTATTGTGTCAGGGACTTTCTTGTTGTGTAGAGGCTTGTAAAAGTGTTGGAATGCATTTTCCTGTTTTGGCAACTTTAAGCTGGGCTTTAGCAAGATGTGGTGGACAAAGGCATGAAGATGTCTCTGTGTGTGTGTATACCTGTAGGTGCATGCTTATGATGTTTAAAAAATATGTTTATGATGTGTGTTTACAATATAAATGAAAAATAGTTCATATAATAATTTATATAATATAATTAATATGTTTCTATACTGTATAATTCAGATATTAAGCTATATAATATGTACATATATTTATAATATATTTATTATATTTATAGAATATAAATATGTAGACTAAGTAGATTTATTAATTTTTAAAATATACTTGTAATGTGTTTGTTATATTTGTAGAGTGGACAGTTGGTTGAACTAGACGATGGCTCATGGAAAGAGAGGGATGGGAAACACTTCATTCCCGTTCTTCCCTCTTCCCTCTTCTGGTCAGAAAGGGTACAAAGTTATGAAGTGCTGCTCGAGACACATGAAAAATGCTGCTTGATCAGTACTCGATGAGGAGTCACGGGGGTAGAAATAGTACAGTCTTTCTTCCTTTGTGTCTTTTTTATATCATCTAGATTATACATATTTTGTTTTCTGCTTGTGATTAGGAACATACAGTTTATCAAACGACACCTATTCAGCATATTTACTGGGTGACCCTCTGCTTGGTATTAAAAAAAGCAGAAATAAAGTAAACAGTCTTTGCAGTAGAAGTACTCATTTCATACATCTATCTATGTAGATATTTTACTTATTTTGTTTAAAGGTTTAGTTATTACAACACTAATTTTTCTATTCTATGTTCACAGCTCAGTTTATATATATTTATTTTGAATTCCTATAGTCTCTTCTTTCACCCTTTTTTTTATGTGATCTTTGTCTTCTTCTTTTCTGAATATCTCTTCTATTGTGTTCTTTTCTACACTCCCCAGTTAGCTGGTGTGCTCATCTTCCCTAATAAGTGGTCTGAACCTCTTTAGAATAGTGCATTTACCACCACCTCCCACTCTCTTTGTCTGCTCCCCCAACCCCATCACAGTTTTATACACTCATGCCACGTTGATCTTCAGCCCCCATGCCTCAACAAACATGTATCTATCATGCTCCACTAGTTAAAACTGAATTTTTTCCACTAGTTCATGAACACACTTGGATCACAGTCTGATCTTTAGTTTCTAGATCTCTACATTTAACATACCCGTGGTTGTAATGTCCTGTCTCTTTACTGAGAACTTCCTAAATATCTATTATTCCACTCTCTGATTATAGCCACTAATTCTTCCAACTCACTCATATAACAAAGATAGCAGTTTTTTCCTTTCATTGCAGCCTTCAATCTATTGACATGTACTTTCTCCCTTTATCAGATTCTCCTTGCTGTTACTTTCTTTCATTTATAGCTTATTTTATGTTCCTTAATATGAAATATTAGAGTATTTCAAATATATTCTAATCATTATCCTAAGCCCCTTGTCCCATTGTTCTTCCTCATTCCTGGCTTGGAAAACTTTTGATCCAGCCATATATCTTTCCTTTATATCCCTGGGCTGCTGATGAGTATTTTAGAGAAAAATTGCACAAGAGGACAGCTTAGTCCCACAATGAATTTGTTAATGTCAACCTCTATTATGCTCTCAAATGGATCCACTCTCTCCCATAATTTACAACAAGAGTATTAGACTTTCCTCATGTCTTAGTTTGGGGCTGCTATAACAAAACTGTCACAGCCTGGGTGGCTTAAACAACAGAAATTTATTTCTCACAGCTCTGGAAACTGGGAGGCCAAGATCCAGCTGCTAGCCAATTTGGTTCCTGGTGAGAAGCCTCTTATGTCCTCAGATAGTGGAGAGACAGAAAGAGAGAGAGACTTGTGTCTTTTCTTACAAGGGCACTAATCCTGTTCATGAGGGCTCCATCTTCATGACTTAATTACCTCCCAAAGGCCTCATCTCCAAATACCATTACATTGAGGATTAGGGTTTCAGCCTATGAATTATGCGGGGACACAAACATTCAGTCTATAGCACCTCACTTAACTCTTATCTTCTGTGTTGGATGGAAAATACATGACATAATAGAAAATTGCCTTAACCTCTTACCATAGAAACTATAATTCCACCTATATTTACATGTTGACATTCTTTACTTCTTCCTTCCTGTTAAAATGGAAGCACTATGCTCCTGCTAAACATCCTATGCTCTCCTGCTCCTTGGGGATTTTATTCCATTGGTGATCGTCTCCCTCTTCCTTCTGCAAATTCTCCCTCTCTTTTGGTTTCCACTCATTGACACTTAAATGTGCTCAAGTTCTTCCAATTCTTAAACGACAAAAACAACAATAGACATAACCCATAGTCCTCTTTTAATTACTTTGCACAACCTCTTCATTTCACTCACAAACTGTTTGAAAGAATTCCATGCTTTCTGGCTTCATCTCATATTCTTTCTTCCACTCTAAACACAGCAACAGAATTATTTTCACCAAGCCACCAACATAATTTATTGATATTTAATATAAATAAACCATTTTACTTGTTATATTTCTTGAACTATTACCAGTATTTTGTAATATTGACTGCTCCCTCCTTGAAATTTAGCCCAAACAAGGGATTTTTTTTTTTAACTTAAAGAAGAGCTCTAAAAGACTAGTTTTATTCTATTGGTGGAAAACATTTATTTTCAGATGTTCGACAGCAGGAATCTCAGGACCATGATCCCTAAGAGAAGGGAAAGAAACAAGTTGAATTTTCTAGGAGGAGGCAAGAGTAGTAGACTAGGGAACTATTTGATTATCAGGAGGATGATGTTTGAGTTTAATAATCACAACTTCACAGTGAGATTTGCATGCTTGTGTGTTTTCCTCCAGCCACATTCAGCTTTCAAAGTGTAGGTGTAGATTAGGAAGAAGAGTTTCAGTTGACTAGGGTGCAGTTTTCCTGGAGGATTGCATTATATGACAGAGAGCAGGGGGTTTAAAAGTGTTAAGATGACAATGATAGAAGAAAGGACACAAAGGGGAAATTGGGATAGTGAAAAGGAGCAGGGTCAATGGATTATAGGTGCTGGTGGGTTGTAAGGATTGTTGGAATTGGATTACAAGATGGAGTGAGCTGAAAAGATAGGGATGGTTTGAGTGTAGAGTGCTTCAAAGTGCCACTAAGGAAGGTTTGTAATTATTCTTTTTGAAAATTTAAAATGAGTAGCTAAGGTAAGTGGAGTACAAGTACATGGGAGGAGAGTTCAAGGAACGAAGAGGCAGGGTATTGGAAATATCACATGAATACTGATATCAGCACAAGTTAAACATGTCTCTATAAAACTGAATCATCAGTGTTCTGAATCACAATTCTAGAGACGTCCTCACATCTGACATGGAATAAAATATCTTTCCCTATGAGTAGTGAACCAGCTGAAAATTTCCATAGGGTGCTATTTTGCAATCTACACTTTAACCAGTTTTCCACAATAATATTTTAAGAGCGTTTGTTAAATTCCAGTCAAAATGGACACAATCAGAATGATCTAACAGCATTGCCTGTATCTACAAACTTAGTAACAAATGCAATTCCAACAAACGTTTACTATTGTTCTACAACCATGTGAATAAAAAAAGCATAAGAAACAGACTGTCACCCAAAGGTTTTTAAAATCTAGTGGATTACCATATAATGAGTAGCTCTAACAGAAAGAAATTTTTATTTTATAATGCCTTGTCCTTATGAACCTAAGTTCTAGAAGTTAGTGACTAAAATGGGAAATTATTTAATCAGAGTGACACAAAGTTAATGTGAAGATTGCTGAAGAAGTGGATATAGAACTAAACTCAGAATAATCTTTGATAATTTAGATAATCTAGAATATTAAAAAATACTTGTACTCTGGGGTTAAAAGTCAAGGGCACCAGATGCCAAATTTAAGAGGAATATCTTTCTGTGTGTTATGCATGTGTGTATGTATATATACCTATGCACACGTAAGTGTGTATATACATATAATCATGCGTACACATTTATATTTGGTTTATGATATGTGCATCTTTTCCAGTATTCCCACAAATTTTCTTTTGTCATTGCATTTTCTGAGAACATGATGATTGATGGTAGAACTACTACATTCAATGTAAATGAAGTGTTAATTAAAAGAAAACAGTGTGGTGGAAATAGCTTGTAAATAAAGATACTGCGTATTTGTTGTATGTTTAACTTTTGATTCATTTAACAAAAATATAATTATCTTTTCAAAAGATATTTGCCAAAAAATGAAGATTATCAGAACTTGCGGGAAAACCTCATCATCATTCAAATCAAAATATGTATCTTTCTTCATCCTTGGACAGTTTGTGCAGGGAATTGCAGGAATTCCTCTTTATGTCCTTGGAGTAGTCTTTCTTGAAAACAACGTTGCTGCACACTCATCTGGTACTTATCTAGGCAAGTTGTTTCTTTTTTCCCTTCTAATATGATTGACCTATTTTGAAATTTTATTGTTTCTATATTTTGCTGTGTGTATCTAAACTGATATGTAAGTGCTAATTATTGGCCCATATAATAACATTGTAATAAATGATAACTGCTATGCTTAACTTCAGAATCACATTGCCTTGCAGGACATTTGGTCCTGTCCAAAAACATCCATGGAGACATTTGGTCCACGCTAAAAGGTCTTTAATATTTGGCCCTGCCCGAAATGTTCACTGAGACATTTGGTCCATGATTTGTTAAATAATGCAAACACTTAACTTCATTAAAATTTTATTTACATTATTTTTATTGTAATTCTTCTCACCTTTTCATTCTTAGTGCATGAATCAGTGGCATAGTATAACCCAGTATTACACCGTGCACAGTAAATTTCTGAGTGAACTGCGTTTGTGCCATCTTGAAGGTGCCATCACTCAGTAATGTGGTATGCCACTTAAATATCAAATATTGTCATAAGTTATGTAAATAAGAATTCTTTTATCATCTTGGGTGCCGATTTGTGCATCATAAATAATTTTCTCCGTATAGTCACTTTATATTCTTCTGGAATTTCAATTCCATATAGTGAAATTGGGTTTGGAGGTCGATGTCTGTTTTGAATTCTATTTACTTGTCTCGTTAAAGAGTTTCTCTCTGATAGCATTAATGGGATCTCTTCATCATGAATATTACGGAGAGTTCTTTGAAGTACCTGTGATGGTGTTGCATTTGGTTCTTCGGCGCGTTTTTTTTTAACCTATTCAGGATTTTCCCTACTTCCCCTCAACACTAATGTTGTGCTGATGTTTTTCTGTCCTATTTGAATGATTGTAATGTTATCCAAATCCTGATTAGTTGTACATCGGGCATTGCAGATTCTCCTTTCTTCACAGCACCAGGACCTTTTGCTTCCATCTCTGTTAAAGGAATGGAAATGGTAGCAAAAACTATCATAATGTAGCATTGGCTTTTCGTTTTGTGAGTATACTATTTCTGCCATATTCTACTGAGAATTTTCAAATAAAGATGTCATATTGTGAAGCAACAGAAGAAGGGTTATTTTTTTTTTTACTTTTGTAGCCACCTGACCAATGGTTGTTGGTTTACTGGTTGGGGAAACCTTAGTAATGCCTTATGGATTTGACACCCAGTTCAGCTAGGCTGCATCAGCTAGTAGGTAGGCACCAGCTGAGGGTGTGGTGATCCAGCTAATTGGCAGGTAAGTGTGGAGTCATATACTAAAATCTCTATAAATAGCAGCAGACACTTCTTGTGGTCTACTACAATTGTACTTTTATAGGACATCAATTCAAAGGAAACATCACCCATTAACCCTGGGTGATGGGATAGTTGTAGGCGGTTAATTAGATGCCCAGTATCTCCTTCATGGTGGCTGTTGGACCTGACTGCTATGTGGTAGGAGAGCCACAGTGGTTCTTCTTCTGAAGAACCTGTGTTTACATCAACGTGTTTGCTGCCTGTTTTCCACTGTGGCTTGACCAAGCTCCTCCTTTCAAACTCTGCCCTTATTGAACCACCCAGCCACATCCAGCCACATGCCCAGTGACATATTAATGCACCATGCATTGGGAGATCTCATACTTGTCATCCTCTGTGCATTTCTCTAACTTTAGGTCTGTCTCTGTGTGCATAGTTAATATAAATCACTCTGTTCTGCAAGAGTCAAACCCCAACCCATCTACCTAAGCCCATGTGCCATTATCAGCTAAGCTACCGAGGCAAGAAGGGTTATTATTGGCAATACAGCCTCAACACGATTATTGGACCAATGAAACATGGTAGTATTGTTTATGTATTAATCCTGTAAACCAAAAGTATAAATAAATGTTATGGGCTATTTGAACTTAGGAACCTTTTCTGTGTGTGGACGTTTTTGATAGGACCAAATTTCAAGGACTTCTTGGTGTGGACCAAGTGTCTCAATGGACATTTTGGACAGGACCAAATATCAAGGGCCTTTTGACTGGACCAAATGTCTCTAGTATCACATTGAAGCACTTATTTGAGATTTGGAATTGTAGTAAGTCATCTGAAGGTCACTGGAAAGATATAGAGCAAAAGGAAAAGTATGTACTTTAAGTAATAAAAACTATACTCTTTCCCTACATATATATTGTGTTTATATATATTTGTCATGTCAAACTATATAGGCTGCAGTTCATTTCTCTAGGGAAAAAAATCTTAAATTACCAGGTTGAATTGCTTGAGTAGCTGTGGGTTTAAACTTTGGGGATATAGGTGGGAAGTTGCTGCCATCATGTCCAAAAGGAAAAAGAAACTGTTTTATGCTTCCTCCATGATAGATTCAGTGTGGTCCTGAAATCATCATCATTATTGTACTAAGCTCTTACATACATTAACTTACCGAATGTCTTTAGGGGACTCTGAAATTTGAAGTTAATGAAAACATAATCTTGTTCATCTTATCAGGGAGAGAAGTGATATGCTATTTAATTGACTACAGTGTAGTATCCTCCATTTACAGCATTTTATGCTACTGTATCTGACAGTAAGTAACCCCCAGGGTATATCTCAGAATAATCTGTACTTCCTTATATTGCAATAGCTCCTGGTCCTGGTAGATCATCTATTTATACAGGGTTATCTGTCACTTTTGAAAAAAATTTGAAGTTGTTTTTATATACTTATTGTGAAGATGACTTAAAAGAAAATAGCATTTTGCAGCAAAATAATAATTTTTCCACCAGAGGCAAGGAAAATCATGTCAATAAACTAAAATAGATGATATTCATATTTATGCTTGCTTTTAGAAAAAAATTTTTTTGCAGTGATTTATTAGGGTTGGTTGAGGGTGGCAACAAATCTGCTTGTTTTATTTTTGGTTCTACTGAATGGTAATGAAAGCACACGTCTGTACACTGCCAAGAGAAGCTTACTTTATTTCCATCTTCTGCTACCCTGGCAGCTAAGGTGAGGAATGCAAAGGTGATGATTATGTTAAAGTATCATCTTGCTTTAGTACCACGAATTAAAGTGAAATAAGGTATATTGAATTTATATTTATATTGAATATAAATATATTTATTTACAGCCTGTTAAATATATAGATTAAATAAGTTACAGTGAATTATATAATTATCTGACTTTCTCTAATACATGCATTGGATAGCATATATGATGATTAATTTTATGTGTCAGCTTGGCTAGGTTGAGGAAATTAGTTGTTGAGTCGAACACCAGTCTAGATGTTTCTGTGATCTTTTTTAGATGTGACTGACATTTACAGTCAGTAGACTTGGAGTAAAGCAGATTCGCCTGCATAAGTCAATGAGTGTGATCCACTCAGTTGAAGCCTTTCAGAACTGGGGTTCTGAAGACTGGGGTTTCCCAAAGAAGAAGCAATTCTTTCTCCAGACTGTGACATAAACACTCTGCCTGAGCTTTTCCAGCCTGCTGGCCTGCCCTGTGGATTCCAGACTTGATTGTGGATACAAGACTGTAACATTAACTCTTACCTGAATTTTTAGCTTGCCAGCCTGCCCTAAATTTGGACTTGCCAGCCCCACAATTGCATGAGCCAATTCCTTAAAGTCTCTCCTTCTCTCAATATTCTATCAGTTCTGTTTTTCTGCAGGACTCTGACTAATAAAGGATGCTATGGAGCTTACAGAAATAATCCATTTCGGTGACATAATTTTTACCATCTTGTGACAAAGCTGGCTTATGTAGTTGTTTGATGTTCCATATTTATTTTCCAGGCATTTTGGAAGCTTCAGAAATATTTGGATATGCTTTGAGTTATGCAACAGGAGCATCTGTAATTAAGGCCTCTAAGAATAGTACTTCTGAGGAAAAGTAAGCCATTTTCTTTCCTTTTTTTCTGTTTACATTGTGTAAAATATTTATTGAATAGATACTGTAGCTTATAAATATATTTATTTAATTTGTAATAACCATATATTTAGAAAAATACATGTAAATGTGACTGATATGCACATATGTGTACATATAAATACATCTAAAGTATATATTTTTAACTTTATAGCTTGAAATGTAATTTAAAAAACACTACTTATAATGACAACCATACTACTGATTCCACATATAGCTTTTAAAAAATTGTGGTAAAAAACACATAGCATCATATTTACCATCCTAACCATTTTTAGGTGTAAGTACAGTAGTGTTACCTGTATGCACATTGTTGTGCCACAGATCTCTAGGACTTTTTTGTCTTACACAGCTAAAGGTCTATGTCCATTGCACAGCTCCTCTTTTCCTCCTTCTCCAGATCCCTGGCAACCACCATTTTACTTTCTGTTTCTAACAGTTTGACTGCTTTACATACCTCATATATGTGGAATCATGCAGTATTTGTCTTTTTGTGACAGGCTTATTTCATTTAACATGTGCTCAAGGTTTGCCCATGTCGTAGCACATGACATATTTCCTTCTTTTTTAAGGCTAAATAATAGTCCATTGCATGTATCTACCACATTTTCTTTATCCATTCGTTTGTCGATGGACATTTAAGTTACTTCCACCTCTTGGCTATTGTGAATAGTGCTGCAATTAACATGGGTGTGCAAACATGTCTTTGAGATTCTATTTTCACCTCTTTTGGATATATACCCAGAAGTGAGATTGCTAGATCATGTAGTAATTCTATTTTTGATTTTTTTGAGGAACTTGCATACTGTTTTCCATAGTGGCTGCACCATTTTACGTTCTCATCAATAGTGCACAAGGTTTCCAATTTCTCAGCATCCTTGCCAACACTTGTTATTTCTGCATTTTTTAAAAAAACAGCTAACCCAACAGGTGTGAGGTGATATCTCATTGTGGTTTTTTCATTTTTTGAGGAAGATTAGCCCTAACTACTGCCAATCCTCCTCTTTTTGCTGAGGAAGACTGGCCCTGAGCTAACATCCATGCCCATCTTCCTCTACCTTATATGTGGGACGCCTACCACAGCATGGCTTTTGCCAAGCAGTGCCATGTCCGCACCTTGGATCCAAACCGGCGAACCCTGGGCTGCCGAGAAGCGGAATGTGCGTACTTAACCGCTGCGCCACCGTGCCAGCCCCTCATTGTGGTTTTGATTTTCATTTCTCTGATGATTGGTGTTGAGCGTCTTTTCATATACTTGTTGGCCATTTGTATATCTTCTTTGGAAAAATTTCTACTCACAGCCTTGCCCATTTTTTAATCACATTTTTGGTTGTTGTTGAGTTGAAAGAGTTCTTTATATATTCTGGATATTAGCTTTTTATCAGATACATAGTTTGCCAACATTTTCTTCCATTCCATAATTGCCTTTTTATTCTGTTGATTATTTCCTTTCTCATGGAGTTTTTAAATTCAATGTAGTCCCATTTGTGTAATTTTTTTTTTGTTGCCTGTGCTTTTGCTGTCATATAAAGAAATCATTGTCAAATCCAATGTCATGAAGCTTTCCCCGTGTTTTCTTCTAGGAGTTTTATTGTTTCAGGTCCTATAGTTAGATCTTTAATCCATTTTGAGTTATTTTTTTGTATATGTTGTAAGATAAGGGCCCAACTTCATTCTTTTCCATGTGGATATCCAGTTTTTTCAGCACCATTTATTGAAGAGACTATCCTTTCTTATTGTGTATTCTTTTCACTCTTGTCAAAGATCATTTGACTATATTTATGAGAGTTTATTTTTGGGCGCTCTGTTTAGTTTCATTGGTCTATATATCCGTATTTATTATCAGAACCATAGTGTTTTGATTATTCTAGTTTTGTAGTATATTTTGAAATCAGGAAGTGTGAGGCTTCCAGCTTTGTTTTTCTTTCTCAAGATTGTTTTGGCCATTTGGAGTCCTTTGAGATTCTATATGAATTTTTAGGGTTTCTTTTCTATTTCTACAAAAAGTTCCAGTGAGATTTTCATTGGGATTGCTTTGAATCCATAGGTCACTTTGGGTGGTAAGGGCATTTTCACAATATTGTCTTCAAATCCAGGAGCACAGATGTCTTTCCATTTATCTGTATTTTCTTTAATTCTTTCAGCAATATTTTGTAGTTTTCAATCTACAAGTCTTTCGCCTTGTGCAGGTATACCTTGGAGATATTGCAGGTGCAGTTCCAGACCACTGCAACAAAGCAGACATCACAATAAAGTGGATATTTCAATAAAGCAAGTCACATGAACTCTCAGGAAGAGGAGCCAACTAGCTCCTCTTATTTATTGCCAACTAGCCAGCTAATTCTATAATTATTTATTGCTACAGATACTACATAGAAGCTCTCCTGCCAGCTCCCCTGCCAAGTCATCTGGGTTCTTACCTTGCTAGTGTGAAGTTTTAGTAGCTGCCAGACAAGTATCATAAAGAGGGACAGATAAGGTGTCAGAGAATAAGCTGTATGTTGGATATATTTTGTTTGACTCTCTACTTTCGCTCTTCTTTCTAAAATCTTCCCTAACCTCTTCTGTGCCCCAGGAAGCTGACCTGAATCAAGAGCCTCAACATAATCCTCTGCACTCTGGATTTCAGTTGGACTTGGCCAATGAGAGGGCAGGAGCATATTAAGGCTAGTTCTTTTATCCTCTCAGCTCCATCCTGAGGGGGCTGTACCCAGATTGGCTGTACCTCTATTCTCAAGGCCACGGTTCCTTTTAGGCTGCCCTCTCCATTGTTAAGCACTGTTTCACTTGACATTCAGGCCTGTGGTAACAGCTTATTGCTGTTACTATCCCCAGAATTTTGTACTAGGCCTCGTTCATTTCCCTAAACTCTGCCCACATCACTGGAAATAGTCTACTTGTCACTGTATCTTCAAATTATCTAATGTGACTATACCATCTGTTTCCTACCAGGATCCTGACTGATACTAAAAATAGTATCAGAAGTATCAGTATGACTCCAGAACTGGGTTGCATATTTGTATGCACATATAACCTCCTTGCTGGGGGTAAATCAGACATAGTTATTAATATGATCACAGGTTGTAGAATGGGATTAAGTCCAGGAGAGGGCAAGACTGGGAAATTAAGTAGTTGTAATGTTTAATCATTAGGGTGACAAAAGTGATTTTAAGACTTCTGGGTCATATGGCTTCTTTTAACAATACCAGAGAACATTCCCAGGGAAAAGGAACCATTTAAGGGTGCGGATATTAGCTTCTCTCATCGAGATAGAAAGAGAATAACCACTGTTTTATAGCTCCACACAGCCGTGGCTTAAAATATAGGAAATCCTTCTAGTGCATGGAACTTTAGGCTGGTTTTCTGCTTAGCATAGAAGGAGGGATGGTCTAAGGTATAACTTTTTGCTGATTTATGATTGAGTAACCAGGGACTTAGAACAAGATCAGAAAATAGGTAACAAGTAGAATAGGTGAATGAACCTCTTGGAGTGGGCACCTGAAGAGAGTATATACTTTGAGGGAGGCTCTTTAATCAGTTGAACAAGAGAATCGATACTGTTAACGTCAGTCAGCCTCTCTCTCTTTTTAACCACCCCAGTTCTTCCTCAAAAATCCCATGTAAAAAGTGGCCTTGGTGATAGTAATGGTGACTTGGCATGAGTGCAATAACATGGACTTCTTCACACTAAAAATACTGTCTCATCAAGAATATTTACCAAGATATGAATATTACTACTACTGAGTATCCAACTTATCAACAGTAAAGGTCAACCCTGAGTCCCCAGTATGACATCCATTGGGAGACAAGCTGTTATCAGGTTGATTACGTTGGCCCTCAGGATGATAAATACAGAATTCACTGGTTTTACTCTGTGCCCCCTTATCCGGAAATAGCCAGCTTGATAGAATGGTGTCATGGCTGGGTGCCCTCCACAGATTTTGGTGGAGCCTTTAGGGTTTTTTATATATAATACCATGTCATCTTCAAACAGAGAAATTTTACTTATTCCTTTCCGATTGGGATGTCTTTTATTTCTTTTTCTTGCCTAATTGCTCTGGCCAGTACGTCCAGTGCTGTGTTGAATAAAACTGAGGAGATTGGGCATCCTTGTCTTGTTCCTGATCTTAGAGGAAAAGCTTTCAGCTTTTTGCTGTTGAGTATGATGTTAGCTGTGGGCTTGTCATATATGGCCTCTATCATGCTGTTGAACATTCTGTCTGTATCCACTTTGTCAAGATTTTTTATTATGAATGGATGTTCAATTTTGTCAGGTGCTTTTTCTGCATCACTTGATATGATCATATGATTTTTATCCTTCATTTTGTTAATGTGGTGTATCACATTGATTGATTTGTGGATGTTGAACCATCTTTGCATCCCTGGAATAAATTCCACTTGATCATGGGGTAGGATTCTTTTAATGTATTGTTGAATTAGGCTTGATAATATTTTGTTGAGGATTTTTGCATCTATGTTTATTAAGGATATTAGCCTGTAATTTTCTTTTCTTGTAGTGTCATCTCGTTTTGGTTGTATAGTTAAATTTAAAATCCAATTTCAATTTATTTTTGCATACAATAAGAGGCATAGGTCAAACTTCTATGTTTCCCTCAAAATGATATCTAAGTGTACTGATAACATTTATGATAACATTTCATTTTTTAAAAAATTAATTTTTTATTGAACTTACCATCTTTATCATAAATTAAATTTTGCTGTATATATATATATAGATTTTCTTGTCTCTTGTCTCTCTCGTGTCTTCCCTGATGTATTTTTCTATTCCCATGCCAAGACTATGATGTTTTAATAATTAAAGCTTTAGCATATGATTTGCTATTTGGTTGGATAAATCCCCACTCACTATTATTCATTAAAAATCAGGGGCTATTTTTGCAAAATGACTCTCCGAGATAAATTTGATAGTCTCAGGTTATAATCAAAGCATTTTGATTTGAAAAACTTGAATTTGCATGTCATATTGGGACTAATTGTTACCTTTTCTTGCAGGAACATGTTATATTGCTCTATTTTTTCTGCTTTTCTTTTATGCCCTTCAATAAAGTTTTATGATTTCTTTATTGAAGATAACCCATTAAGCTTATTCCTAGTAATTTCATGTATTTTGTTAGTATTGTGCATGGAATCTTTATGTTATTACATTTCCTAATCAATTATTTCTAGTGGGAGGAAAATCTTTTGATTTCTAAGCTTGTCTTATATATATAAGTCACTCTATTAAATTTTTTGCTTTACACTTTGTAGTTCTTTTAGTTTATTTTCCTCAATCTTCTAGGTACTCAATTATTTACATATATCTAATACCATTATGTGTAATATAATGCATATAGTTAGAATACATAGCTGGGTTCAAAGCGAAAAAAGAAAAAAAGGAAATTTCTGAGTATTATAATCAACAAGGAAACATGTAACCCTAGTGACAATCTGGAGTTGGAAGTCCTTGAGCATAGCCTGCATAATGGAAATCAAGATTGCAAACCTGTGTCATTATAAGTTGGATTTTCTATCTGGGAATAATGTAGCAATGGATAAGGAGTTGTCCCATCAATGAATAAAACTGAGAATATTCTCCATATTCTATGAAAGATTAGGCCTATTAGCAAGCTACTCACCAGGTCTCTGTTGGCAATAGAGTCACCCATGAGAAACCAGCACCTCCATATCTGTGGCTCCTATGCCTGTGGGCGTGTTTTCACTATGGCTGGTTGGACAAGGTCTTAAAAATGTGTGGAACTGAAGACAATGGAGGCTGTGTGGTAATAAACTTCCTCAAATCTTCTCCATAAATGATACCAAATAACTTCACCACATTGAAAATTCTCCACAAAATTGTGGCCTCTGCATTATTGAAGACAAAGAATGCTGAAATTGCAAAATAACTGTGAGTGGAAAGAGAAAATCAACAAATTCCAGCAAAGGATCCTTCCCGTTCCCATCCCACCCTGCCCTCTGCAAAGCTTTGTGGTTTGGCAAAGGCAAACCGAGAAAAACTGCAGGGAAGACAAGACGAAGACTAACAGAGTCTTAAAGGTGATTAGATATGGTCTCTAGAACGGTAAGTCATGCTTAGTATGAGAGTTCGAAGAAGGGTCTGTAAGAAAGAGATTTCAAAGTATATGTGATTTAAATGATCAGATGCCAGATTGTGCAATTTAAAGGGCCAGGCTTGCCTTAAAGGGCTAGGTGCATAATTAAAGGGGCAGGAATGATTTTTAAAGGAAAGGTGAGATTTAAAGGGATAGTCTTCCAAATGCATGGCCTCTGTTGGAGAAAAACGTTAAAAAGGATCAGAATTACTCTTTGCCACCTGAGTGGACAGGGGAAAATAAGGTAAAGGGAAAAATTTAGGATCCTTCAGGACAAAAGAGAACTACGTAACTGGGGGACTCACAACCATTCACTCTCAGCAAAACAAACAATAAAAGAGACAAATGAACAGAAAATGTTCCCTTTGTCTCTCTCTTTTTCTCTCTGATTATGGCTTTGTTTGTAATACAATACACAAAATTGAAGATTTTTGTTTTTCTCTTTTAAAGCGTTGAAGACAGTAGGGATAATCTATATTGGCTGAAGACCTGGTGGATTCATTTTGTTTTTGTCTCACTTATTGCATGGTCTGCGTTAATACCACTGTCATGCTTTCCAAACAATGTCCGAGGTAACTATAAGAATATCGTTCATTAGATTAAAGGACAGTAGATTCTTTACCCCCACCCCCATCCCCTATTTCAGAATATGGCTGAACTACATTTCTTTCTTTCATGAGTTTGATGTGCTAGTATTATTTGAACAAATGAAGCTGCCTGCATCCAAATATTGTTTTATTTACGTACCAGACTTTCATTAGTACATATTTTTGCTTCTTGTCATTTCTTTTTAAAGATGGTTTATATCTAGAGTTCATAAGTTTTCTTAATAAAAAGAAGCATATTTAAATCTATTTTACTAGCATTATTTAATACATACACTACCTCATAGAATTGTTATAAGATAAAATAATATGGTTAACATTCTTTTGGAAACATTAAAAAGTACATGTAAAATTAGAGAAATCAAATACTCTCCTAATGGTAGTACATTTCATTGGCACAAAATAGTTTTAGTAATGGCAAAGATTGCTGTTTCATATTTTAGGGCTGTGCTATTAAATACTGTAGTCACTTGCCACATGTGGCTATTTAAATTTTAAATTAAATTATAAATCCATTTACTCACCTATAGGGGCTGCATTTCAAATATTTAATAGCTACATATAGTTCGTGGCTACAGTATTGGACAGAGCAAATATAGAAAATTTTCATTATCACAGAACGTTCTTTATGACAGCATTGCTTTAGAAGAACATGACTTTGCTTAATTAGATTGACTTTAGCTTGGTCAAAAATAGCTCTCTTGCCATTCCAAGATAAACTGGGTTTATTGAGATATATACATATATGTATATATGTGTTTTAGTTATTTGAACATGTCATAAGATTCTTTTACTTGTTAACATATAGGTACAGCAAAGATAAAAGCTGGGAAACGTAAACAGCCTAAAGATCAAGAATTTGGAACTAGTATCAAGGATTTATTTGCTACTGTTTGGGTAAAGTAAAATATTTTACGTGAACAAGCCAATTAAGTTGACCTGTACAGTTTTCTAATAGTGGACTTAAGAAAATAACCATAAAGGGTTCAACTTAAATCTGAGTGGGACCTGAAGTCTTAATTAACCTATGCATTTACAGATAGTGGAAAATAAGACCCACCTTACCTAAATGGCATTGCCAAGAACTTGGCTAGTGTTAGGTATTGGTGCCAAGTATTTTCCTTCTTCTATTTCAATTTTATTTTTAATTATTTTGTGTTTATTTTTTCCCTGCAGAAATAAATAAGACGTTTACTGAGATGGCATGCAGGTATTAACATTATCTTTTTATTATGTTTAAATGACTTAGAAGAGAACTCTAGAAGTTAATAAATGTTCTCCAAAACATAATTTATGGAAAATATCTCAGTATGAATTGGAGAAGAATTGTTTTTCTTTTTTTTTTTTTAATAAATACTTGCTTTTTTTTTTTTTTAAAGATTGGCACCTGAGCTAACAACTGTTGCCAATCTTCTTTTTTCTTTTCTTTTTTTTTTCCTTTCTGCTGTCTCTCCCCAACCTCCACCTCAGTACATAGTTGCATATTTTTTTTTAGTTGTGGGTCCTCCTAGTTGTGGCATGTGGGACGCCACCTCAGCATGGCCTGATGAGCAGTGCCATGTCCACGCCCAGGATCTGAACCAGTGAAACCCTGGGCCGCCATAGCGGAGGGCACGAACTTAACCACTCCACCACAGGGTCGGCCCTAGAATTCTTTGTTTTTCTAGGTGAGAAACAAGACATACAATACAGGCATAGTGGGGTTAAAAAACCTCAACTTCTAAATAGTGATTCTACATTCACTTTGCTTTCTCTTCTCCTATTCGTAACTTCATCCTTTATGTTGCCTGCAGAACTGTATTTCTCACATGCAGATTGTATCGAGTCATTTTCCAGATTGCTGGGTAGGTGAATTTCATGCTCTTTTAGCGGGACTTTGTAGACTCTTCACAACAACGTCAATTGAATTTTTCTGCCTCATCTCAGAATTTTATTGCTATCTCCCCCACATTCAGACACTTGCTCTTTCCTAGAAATATTAGCTGCTTTCATAGTTTTGTTCCTTGGTAGATGCTAATCTCTCTACTTCAGATGTTCTCTCTTCTCCATTGGAAAAAAACCTCTTTGTCAAATCTTATCTTACATTCCTAGGCAAAATGAGTTTCTGCTTCCTTAATGCTTTCACTGCTCTTCATTCAAACTCTAATCTAATCTCATCTATATGGC
The DNA here is from genome assembly GCF_041296235.1 of Equus asinus. NCBI lineage: Eukaryota > Metazoa > Chordata > Mammalia > Perissodactyla > Equidae > Equus > Equus asinus. Next base: position 70,806,000 of record NC_091798.1, read on the forward strand.
AGATATATACAGTCTAACTCTTCTTAAAATGAATAGATATGTTGTGTAAAATCAGAAATTTTGTTTACTCGTTTTCATTCAAACACCAAATGTGTACCTTTTTATCAAATCATGAACCCTTCCTAGTGATGGATTATAGTTCATTCAGATTTTTATTTAATTTTGATTTTTGCCAAAATGTTACATGTATATATTTTAACAATACAGAAATAAATTAGCTTTAACCTCTTTCATATTGTTAAAAATTGATACAATTGATAAAAGACACTTTTTTCAGAAAATGTAGAGTGCTTTGATTATTATTTGTGAGGATGCAAAAGAATATAATGCCTAGTTAATGGTCTTAAGCTTCTGCCTGACACTGGCTGAGTGGGTAACTAGAAGATATCTTTATTTTTAAATTTTTTTAATTTTTAAATTTTTTTATTTTTTGAGGAAGATTAGCTCTGCGCTAACATCCACCACCAATCCTCCTGTTTTTGCTAAGGAAGACTGGCCCTGAGCTAACAACCGTGCCATCTTCCTCTACTTTACATGTGGGATGCCTGCCACAGCATGGCTTTACAAGCGGTGTGTAGGTCCATACCCGAGATCTGAACTGGTGAACCTCAGGGTGTCAAAAGTGGAATGTGGGAAGTTAACCACTGTGCCACCGGGCCGGCCCTGTAGAATATATCTTAATCCTTTTTAAAGTTTGTTAGAAGGTGGGACTTCTAGAATGTCAGAATGAGGACCTTGGAAAATCGTCACCTCCAAAAATAGTGGTTGAAACTGGCAAAATTGTCAACAACCATTTCAAAATTCTGGAAATTAGGACTACACTTTAAGAATCACCCATCTAGTTTATCAGAGACCTTTCTACTTACCCTAATTCTGAAAGCACAGTTTCATAGCAGGTTCTGCATATGTCATTGGCTTGTACGTTTAGTACATGATAGGTGCCTGTCTTAGGAAGAAGGAAGGTTAGGAAACCATAAATAACCTTGTGATATTCTTAACACATTGCCACAAGGTGGCCAAGAGCAAAATAATAGCCGAGAGTGAAGTTGCCTTGCTTTAAACCCACTTGGACTTTATGTAACAGTAATTGGAGAAATTCTTTTTTTCAATTTATCAAGTAAGAACTGGCTACGTGTAATTTAAATGGAATAACTTGTTACTCTTTAGAAAATTTAGACTTTTTTCATTACAACCTGATAGAACAGTACCCATCTAATTTCTGAATGAGAACAAGTTAACAGTTGTTGAAGCCCACCATTTAAAAGGGTCCTTAAATAGTTTGGGGGACATTACTATTTTATGTGCCTTAGTTTCTATTCTATAAAACGATGGTAATAAAAGTACATACCTTACATATGTACTCAGAATTAAATATATTAACATGTGTAATGTGCTTAGAACAGTCCCTGGCATATAGTAATACAATATAAGTGATTATTTTAGTTTTTCATATTCATCTCCTTTTTTATTATGTAGTGTCACTGTGCTAGGTACTAAAGATACAATAGTAACTAACATCCTTGGCTTTATGGAGCTTATGTTCTTGTGTGGGTCTCAGATTAAAAACCAAAACCAAAACACAGATTTCAAAAAACCTGATTAACAACTGAGTAGAGAAAATTCTGTGTGAAACCTACTTTGGAAATGGGGTAAAGAAGGCTTCGCTGAACAGGGAGCATTTAAACAGAGGAACCTAAAGGGTGGGAAGGAGTTAGCCATGTGAAGAATGATCTTTAAGAAAATTCCAAGCACAAGTGACACATGTGGAAAGACCTTGAGGCAGGAAAGATTTGGGCATGTTCAGTTTAGAGAAGACTTGTGTGTTTGGAGTGTATTTGCTTGATGGGGAGAGTGATAGAATAGTAGATTGGTGAGACAGGCAGAGGCTGGCTCATGAAGGTCCTGGTGCGACATGGCAAGAACTTTAGACTTTGTTCTTAATGCAAGAGGAAGTCACTAATATATTTTAAGTAAGGGAATAATATGAACAGGATATAAATTTTGTTTTAAGAACTTTTAAACATCACTTTTTGTGAAAAATGGATTAGAATGGGATAAGAATTGAAAAGGCAGTGCAGTTTGGATGTTGTTTCGGGAAGTTTTCCCTAGGTACTGTAAATGGTTGAGTTTTTTATTCAGCTGTAGTATATGAGACCCAATTGCAGGGGTCAGTTAAAGAATCACTTGGTATTATAAAATTCAGGACTACTAAGGATGATTTGCCAGCATGATCTGAGTTTCTGGAGCCTTAAAAAAGAAAGAAAATAAATCAAAAGACTAAAATATGGAGAAGCCAATGTTCTAAAATCTAAATATAGACATGTAATATTAAGATCCAGCAGAAAAGCCTATGCTTCTAGGCTCTTGCCTTTAAAAATTGTACCAGGCTGAGCTTCAGAAAGAAAACAGGGATAACGGGCCATACTTTAGGGAGTCTACTAGACAGAAAACAATTCCCACTGTTTGCCTTGTTACACGGTCTAGGGAAGGAAACTGCACAAAAACTTAGGGAAAAACTTCATAGCAAGATTCTTCTTTTAGCTTGAGAAAAAGAGTGAGTTATCAACTAGAAAATAAGAAAACCTTTCTGAGCCTTACTTCTGAGCTAAGAAATTGATGCAATAATGGTACCTTCCTCATAGGAATGTAAGGTGTATAGATCAGTGCATAGTCCATGGTAAACACTCAATAGATACATCAATAATATGAATGCCTACTTGAGATGTTTCTCATTTTAGATTAGGGAAGGATACTGTGCAAAAAAATTAGGGAAAAACTACGGAACAAGATTTTTTTTTTTATCTTGATAAGAAGAGCGGGTTATCAACTAGAAAATAAGAAAATTAAGGAGACTAATATGCGGAACTTGGCTGAACAAAGGTCTACTGTCTTCTTCCTCTACCAGTCCTATAGTTCAGTACCTCCTGGTTCATGACACTTGGCTGGTATTGTTTGCTTGAAATCCAATGGCTGTTTAGAAGCGCTTGAGATAAGGACTGATGGAAAATCATTCCAGCAAGCAATGTATCAACCAGTAGAATGTGTCACTATCATTATAAGACTTATTGACCAACAGCTGGTTGAAATACACACCTTGTGACTTTCTAGGTATAGATTATTTTTAAAAGTCTTCTTGTCATGAATTTTTATTAAAGGGAGCTATTTTTTAATTTAATTTAATTGAGTTCATAATAGTTTACATCATTGTGAAATTTCAGTTGTACATTGTTTCCTGTCTGTCACCACATAAGTGCTCCCCTTCACCCCCTGTGCCCACTCCCCACCCTCCTTCCCCTGGTAACCATTGAACTGTTTTCTTTGTCCGTGTGTTTGTTTATATTCCACATATGAGTGAAATCATATGGTGTTTGTCTTTCTCAGTCTGGCTTATTTCACTTAACATAATTCTCTCCAGGTCCATCCATGTTGTTGCAAATGGATGATTTTGTCTCTTTTTATGGCTGAGTAGTATTCCGTTGTGTCTATATAACACATCTTCTTTATCCAATCATCAGTCGATGGGCACTTGGATTGTTTCCATGTCTTAGCTATTGTGAATAGTGCTGCTATGAACATAGGGGTACATGTGTTACTTTGGATTATTGATTTCAAGTTGTTTGGGTAGATACCCAGTAGTGGGATGGCTGGGTCATATGGTATTTCTATTTTTAGTTTTTTGAAGAATCTCCATACTGTTTTCCATAGTAGCTGCACCAGTTTGCATTCCCACCAGCAGTGTATGAGGGTTTCCTTTTCTCCACACCCTCTCCAACATTTGCTATTTTTAGTCTTAGTGATTACAGCCATTTTGACAGGTGTAAGGTGGTATCTTAGTGTAGTTTTGATTTGTATTTCTAAAGGGAGCTGTTGAAGTGGCTGTTTTTAGAATGGATTCTCTCTACTACTACCATATTTCATTATCTATTTTGTATATTTATATTATTTTTATGTATAATATGTTTTATACTATATTCATATTTTATATATAGTATATTTATATATATTATTTATATAAATTGTATATTTTAGAAAATTTATCAAGTAAGGAAAGAAAAGAGTTTTATTAAAATGTCAGTAAAAATAATTTTTATGATTTTAAAATAGATAAAATGGACACAAGCATAATAAAAGATAAAAAGCTAGAATGGAGACAAAATACTTAACATTTTTATAAAGTTCTAATATCCCTGAGGTGAAAAGTTATAAATATAAAAGTAGATGGAATTAAACTTGAACAATAGAAAGTAGAACACTGAATAAGAACAATATGTATAGCTATAAGAATAAAATAGCTTAGAAATGTATTTTAAAAGAATAAAAATATAATGCTGGAGTGATAAGATTTTTATAGGGGAAAACCACCTTTTAAATGTCTGACACAGAGAGATCAACACTTTTACCATCTTTTTCTTCATCTCGTGCCTTAAGTCACATACCTTATTAGCAGGAAAGATATTTATATATTAGGATGCTAATGAACAAAGAAGTGTCAATGAATATTATGATATGAGAGAACTTTGTGAATTATAAAGGACCAAATGAATATGAGGTGTTATTCATTGCTTATGTGACTGTTAAAGGATGACAGAGTATATCAAAGGAAGCCAGTGTCCAAATTATTCAGATATTGTATTATTGGTAGTAAAAATACTCAATTTCCTTTGAAAGCAAATAAATTACTATCATAGAAAGTATAATCAATGTATATTTAATGTAAGTAATGTGATTTTTTAAAATATATTTCTCACTTGTATTTGTGTCGGGACATTTTGTACTAGTTTTAGTCTCTGAGTTGTCTACTAGGTTTGACTCTAAATAAATTGGTGTTCATGGAAGCTGAGTAGCTGAGATTCTAGCATGGAAGGCTGCAACATTTTTAATCTTGCAATAAGCAGCATTTTCTAGGTGAAGCATTTTACTTTTATTTACAGATTTAATAGAGATAACCATTACTTATTTTCTATGGCTAATTATAGATATTTACCATAAAGAATCAAGACCAGAGCAAGTGAGAAGTGAAATTATCAAGTAAAACACTTGAGAAGTTCAAAGAAGTTTATTGGTGTCCTCCTCAGTTTATGTTTTCCTCCTATTTGCCTGTAGACATCAAGGCCTTTAACTGGCAAGATCAGTGTCTCCGCTTATACTTGATTAGGGTAGGAAATAGATTAATGCTGCACATGAAAGAAAAAGTTCTAGAATTAATTGTGACATTATAAACCCCATCTTCAATGAACTTTGGTTGAGCCTTTAGGAACTCTTTCCTTCCTGCAACATTTCTCTGCACTGATTTCTTCATTAACATTTATTTCCCACTGCTACTTGAGCCCTGGCCTGAACCTTGTCTACATTTCTGTGGCCTCTATACTCTATACTCTATATTTTGCTGATCCTGTCCTTATTTCAGGCTCCTACTAAGTAAGCACATGCAGAAGTACCTAGGCTTGTTTGAAATCACACTCCCAGACCAGCAGGAACCTTCTGTGGTGTGGTAAAGACCCTGGTTGTAGACAAACTCTGTGATGGACTAGGCCTAACTAGGAGCCACAGTACTGTAAGATATGGCTGTTGCATAAAACTATCTGCTACTGTGCAGAACTAATTTGATATCTCCCTTTGAATATCAACACCTACCAGAATTAAGCCTGAGTTCACTACATGAAACCCCTTAGATACTGATTTATATAACTACCCTTCTTCTTTGCCTCCCATATTTATATCTAAGAAAAGAAACGAATTTTGTGTGTGTGTGTGAAGAAGATTCACCCTGCGCTAACAACTGTGCTGGTCTTTCTCTACTTTGTATGTGGGATGCCTCCACAGCATGGCTGATGAGTGGAGTATGTCCACACCCGGGATCAGAACCTGTGAACCTGGGCCACCAAAGCGGAGCACTTGGAACTTTAACCACTTGGCTATGGGCCTGGCCCTGGGATTTTTTTTTAAAAGCAGGAAAACTGGGACATTTTATTGGAAGGGAATCTATTGTATTCTGAGTGTTTGTTATGCTCACAGTTCCTCTCTGAATAAAGTGCCCAGAAGTGTCTCTTGTGCATTAGTGGCCATACCATACGGTGTAGTTCAAATGTTCTAGCTAAAATAGGTCTGGGATCAGCACTTGAGCTCAAGACAGCAATCTTTAGATTTCCCAAAAACCTATTAAATGTCATATCTTGAGAACAGTGTCCAATAGGGATACCTCACTGTAAACTGACTAATCTAGTCAATTCCTCTTTCTTGGGAGAGTATAAATAGGAGAAAAAGAGGGAAATTCAAACAATGCAGCTTTGATACAAACTGACACAGAGAAAATGAATGAACAAAGACCATTTATAAAGAGAAGCACATGGAGAGAGAATAGCCAGTAACTATAATAAAAGTAGACATAGACACAATAAGCTGACAGGAAGAAACTGACTATCTGGGCCTTTGAAGAAATCAAGACAAAGCAATGGAACTCTCACCATGAAGGAGACAAAATAAGCTGTCATGTTATTCTGAATGATGTTATATTTCTTTATGAGTAAGAATTGTTTAGCTAGCTACTGAGAAAGTGTTTTTGGCTTTCTTACTCGCCTGTGTAAAATTATGATATGTCATATCAACTGAATTAACTAGTGAGTTTGTTTGTTTTAATCCCAAAGAGCCTAAACACAAAAATTTTCTAGTGCAGTGGTCCTCAGTGTGATTCCCTCACCAACATCATCATCATCATCTGGGAATTTTATAGAAATGCAAATTCTTGGGCCCCATTCTAGATCAACTGAATCAGAAACTGTGGAGGTAAGACCTGGCAATCTTTGTTTTTACACCCTCCAAATGATTCAAGGTACACTAAAGTTTGCAAACAACAATCTAGTAATATACTGTGACTCTCTTAACTTTATAAGTTATGAAAATAATGTGTGTTCTTTACTGGATACCTACTATGTGCCAGAAATTGCATTAAATTATTATGTATATTCAATTCTCTTAATCACCCAGAAATATAGATATTATTCTTTCTATTTTACAGATGATGAACAAGTAATTTGAAGAGGATGAGTAACTTTTCCAAAGACACATACCTCTTTGGACACACATGCATACACACACACACACACACACACACATACAGGTGGCTGAATTGAGTTTAAGAATTGAAGAATATCTCATGTGTCTGACTCTAACGCCATTGCTCTGTCTACTATTATGTAATACTTCCTAAAAATGAGATATGTAGAAATTGTGATTTGCTCATTGTTACTTCAAAAATCAGTTTCAGAGCCAAGACAAAAACTAGATTTCTGTCCCTTGTTCTGTCTGTTATACCTAATACAGAAGGGCATTTCATATAGAATCATGGGATATTGCTATAACTTTCATTAGAGTAAGGACTGTGCTTAATATTCAATCCTCAATAATTATTATGAATAAATTAACATTTGTGAACTAGAAGGACCTATGAAAGAGCTATCATTTGCTAATTGAACAATATCTGAATGTACAACATAAAATAAATATAAAATTTAAAAACTATTCAAATAAATAATATTTGAAAAGAGTAATAAAGTAAAAATTAATCACAAAAGTATAAATAATTCAGGAACTGCTTTAACAGCTGCTAAGAACCTTATGAAAAAATTTAAAACTCTATGTAACAGTATTAGAAAAGACTGGGGTAAGTTGAAAGATATACCATGTTAACAGATGAAATGACAACTTTCATATATGATTTCTTTCTCAAATAATCTTGAATTCAATGCAATATAATCAATACTATGGCAAGAATTTTATTTTTTTAGCAAAAGGCAAATTGTTTCTAAAATTGTTCTGGCAGAATAAGGGCATGAATAGATAAAAGAAAGAGCATTGGTCCTAGTACACATTAAGACAGGTTACAAAGCCATAATAGTAAAAACAGTGTAGCATTTCCTCAGGACAGATAAATAGACCAGTGGAATAGGAGAGAGAACTCAGCCACAAATTAATATATATAAGAACTTGCTATATCATAGAAGAGGCACCGCAAAGGTAATTATTCAGTAGATGTGATGACAAATTTGGTTCTCTATATGATGAAATGAATTTGAATCTCTACTTCATATCATGCACGAAGGTGATTTCTAGGTTAATAAAATGTGATTAGAAAAAAACAGCACAGTTAATGTTAAAAATGAAAGAAATACCTTGTGACATAGGGGTAGGAAAAATTAAACAAGATTGCATTAGCATAAAATATGAAGTAAAAATTTATGAATTAGAGTATATCAAGTCAAATATTTCTGTTCTATGAAGGAAACTAGACAATGTTAAAAGACTGCTGACAGATGTCTAAATCCAGTAAGAGATTAATAGTTAGAATAAACATGGAATTCTTGAAATAGCTACACAAGAATTTCAGAAGGCCTGATAGAAATAGAAATAGGCAGTTCATGCCCAAAAAAATCCTAAATAGCTAAGAATTACATGAAGTAATGGTCAGTTACATTTGAAATGAGAGAATAGAAAATAATGCATTGCAATACTACTTTACATGCATCAGCATGGCAAAATTTTGAAAGCCAGCTAATGATATCAAGTGTTTGCAGTAGTGTGGGGGTGGACCAGTTAACTACTGCTACATGAAAAACCACCCCAAAACTTAGTGGCTTAAAATAATAGAACATCTGTTTTGCTCATGGATCTGCAGTTTGGGCAGGGCTTGCCTTCAGCTCTTCTTGTGGTCAACTGGAGTGATCTAAGTCTGGGGGATGAAATCATCTGAAGGAAGTTTGTTCACTCAAATATTAGCTTTTAATACTGACTGTTTGCTAGAACATCCACGCCTGCCCTCTGCATCTGGCCTGGGCTTTGTCACAGCTTGGTGGCTGAGTTCCAGGACCAGAGTCCTGAGAGAGTGAGAGCTCTCTGCAGAAGTCATATTGTCATTTTATGACCCAACTTCAGAAGTCATGCAGCATTACTTGCTTTGTTGAGGCAGTCATGAAGGCCTTTCCGGGTTCAATGCTTCTTGGTGGAGGAGTGGCAAAGTTCTGGAAGGGGTGTGGAGCCGGAAATATTGCTCTGATGAATTTTAGAAAGTAAGCTGCTACGTGAAGAAAATGGAACTCTCCTACATTTTGGTGAGAGTGTAAATTCATACGTTCTGGAGAAAATATCCATAGAAATAATGGAATGAGGTATGCCCAAGCAATCTCTTTCTAGGATATATACTTCCAAAGCACTCTAGCCTAGGTCCTTAAGGGGGCATGCACAGGGGTGTTCAGTGTAGCCTTGTTTGTGACAGCAGGGAGTTGAAGTCAGCCTAAGCATTTAACCTTTTGGGGGTGGTTAAATAAAGTTAAAAAGCACTCAGAAGATGAATTAGATGAATATGCAAAATATGATAAGATATTTAAAACAATGTTTAGGGCTAGAAAAGGAAATTTTAAGTTAATTAAAAAAATGTACAAACATAAAACACCACCAAATATTTTCAAAGGTTTATACATATGCAGGAAATACAGATATTAGTTCAGAAGTTAATATTTTAATGTAATTTACTGTCATGTTAAATTACTCTGTGTAGTGTAGTAGGTAATAGTAAGGCTTCTGAGTAAGCTAAAAAAATATACTAACATGCAGAATTTAGATGACTTCACTCTTTATGTATGTAGAATGCCAAGGAGTAAAATATTGTAGAATCTTGACTGCAATCCTAGTGATTTTCTTTGAGTGTTGCTTAAATTTTCTGTTTTGTTTTTCAGTTAAAGAGGTTTCCTAAGAAAATATAGATAAAAGTAAAGGGAAATTCTAGATGCCTGGTTAGTGATATTTTTAATTAATCTTTCTAGCACACTGCCAGACCCACAAATAAAAATTATAGTGGCATGGAGATCAAATTACAAATAAAAATGGTTCAGGGGCCAGCCCCATGGTATAGTGGTTAAGTCCAGTGTGCTTCACTTTGGTGGCCTAGGTTTGTGGGTTTGAATCCTAGGTGTGGACTTACACTGCTTGTCAAGCCATGTTGTGGCAGCAACCCACATACAAAGTAGAGGAAGATTGGCACAGATGTTAGCTCAGAGCTAATCTTCCTCAAGCAAAAAAAAGAGGAAGATTGGCAGCAGATAATAGCTCAGAGTGAATCTTCCTCACCAAAAAGAAAGGAGTTCAAACATTACATGTCTTTTATGGTATGTGTATATTGGTGAGTTGTAAATTGATATTTGGGTTTTTATATATATGTGTTTTCAGTTCAGATTGGGAAAGGTAAATTTTTTTACCTTTTTTAATGGATTGGTCATTAACATATGAGGGGGGATATCTATTCCTCTTTACCTAACAAAAGAAAATAATTCATATGTAACATTTATATTTCAGGTTCTGATGAAGAATTCAGCGTTGGTGTGCCTATCTCTGTCCAGAGCTTCAGACTCTTTAGTTATGATTGGAGTTTCTGAATTTTTGCCTATATATATAGAAAATCAGTTTATGCTAACACGCAGTGATGCAACTACACTTGCAGGTACTTTTCTGTTCATTGTACTTGTTTTGAAATTTTTATGTAAAGTCTTCTTATATATATTTATGAAGTATTTTAAATAAGTGGAATGTAGAAGGAGTAATAGCATTTGCTCATATTTTAAATACCTAAATACTGTTTGCTCAAATTTTAAAAATATGAGCACTTTGCCATCAGTGCATCAATTTTTTTTTTAACTCATAGAACCTTCTAAGACTCTCGCACTCCTCCTTTATCCTATTTCTCTTCCTCCCTCCCCATAGGTAACCACTCTTCTAAAGTTAGGGTGCATCCTTTCCACACGTTTGTCTATTTTTATTGCTTATGTGCCTATCTGTATACAATCTAAAATTCATGTATCATTTTGTATGTATTCTTCTGTTACTTTCATCTGAAATTATATTAAGTAGATTCATATTAATCTCTATTTAATGTATTTTTACTGTGCTGTAGGATTCTGTCTGATGAATTTACCACTGTTTATTTATCCATTATCATATTAACGCACATGAAGTTGCCCCCAGGTTTTTCACTCTTCCAAACACACATGTCTCATTGTGCACATTTGTAAAAGTTGATCTAGGTTTAGACATTGAAGGGGAATTGCTATTGTGTACGTCTTCAGTTTTACTAGATATTGAGAATTGGCTCTCCAAAAGAAGTTGCAAATGGAATGAAATGTTTTAAAGTTCTAGCATTAATGGGAAAATGGTAAATATAATCACTTATGTTGTAGAAAGTCAAGGATGCGTGCTGTAACTTTTAGGGTAACCAGTAAAAGAATAATAAAAAGAATAGTAAGAGAGTATGTTAATTTGAAAAACTTGATTAATAATAAAAAAAAGAGAGAAAGGAAAGAAAGAAGGAACACAAAACACGGGGACCAAATGAAAAACAAATGTTAAGATGTGAAAAACTTTGACTATCAGCTTATTATTAAGTTTTGTGATAGAGGGCACACCATTGTCAGGCTGCAAATAGTCCAATAAGCCAAAAACATGACACAGTTTCTATGTCCGTAATGACAAATTTTTCCGTGAGTACACCACATTGTTCGCCACTCTGATTAATCAAATTATCAGAGATTGGGACTAAATCCATTCAATTTGTTTCATACGGTATTTAATTAAGGCTAATATCAACAGGACTCCAAACAACAGGATAAGGCCACTGCAGTACTGGCCTCAACCATGCCAGCAAGGTCCTGGACCCAGCAAGCTAAACAAATCACTTGGTCCTCAAGGTCTACCTTAGAAAGCAAGATGGCTTTCTCCTTAAATTTCTCTATTGACCTTTCTACTTAGCCCGAGGTGTTAATCCAGGTGTAACAGAATGTATTAACAATTGCATATCTTCTACCTTGGCCTGTGAAGATGACGTTTTGGGCAATTTTATCATCCATAACAATGCTGATCAGTGTCTGAGGCTGACTAGAGTGCTAGATTTCCAGGGATTAGGTGGTCTCATTGTTATTTCAACTAAAGTCAGGGACAAATTTTGTACCGCTTTTTCATTGGATTGCTCTTATTGTAGAGAGAAACTGCCATCAGGGCACATATAAATAATGTGTCAGTAATCCCTCCAGAAAGCACTCCTAAGTAACTAAGAGAAACTTCATTTAAGAGAGATTTTCATAGTCTTCTGAAGGCTGTGTGATCTACTGATGGGGTTTCTTTAAACACTTGAAAATCTTATGACCCTCCTATGGCTTGAATATACCATTTCCAGTTGACAAGTAAAGCTTGTCAAATGGTTAGTTGTGAGTCTGATTTGGTCTATCTCCAAATGAGAATATCAGTCCACAGAGTCACCCAGCCTCCATGGGTCAGAACTTTGGTTTTGACAAGAAGCCAGTAGTAAGCTAAGAGCTGCTTTTCAAACGTAGTTGTTGCAGGGAGTCAATGAGTCCTATACCCCAATTGGTGCTTCCGAGTGAAGGCTGCTTTTTTCCAGAGGCTCCAGCACACAAAATCATCAGTCATGGAAACTTATAGCTCAAATGAGTCATTAGGTTTGTAGTACCTCCAAGTAGAGAGTATGCCACAGCGTGCTGTTTAGCTTCCAGTGAGGGTCTGTGGATTACATTCGCTGTGAGTTAGTTGATAGAAAAGACCAAGTAGAATGCCGAAGTCAGTCATCTACTGTCTCTAATACTCAGAGTCCAAAGTGATGCTAGGCTGCCTTTTCGTTGGAGGGAAGGGAGACAACAGTTTTTCCTTAAGTGCCAGAGGGATTGAGTGTTGTAAATCTGCCTGAATAGTCCCTAAAAACTTGATGAGCAGTCTTCTGGATTTTGTTGGGCTTCATCAGTCACCCTTGCTGATGAGGGTGTGGTAACAGCAAAGTCAGAGCCATTGAGTCTGAGGCTTCTGACCCTCCAGCTCACTGAATATCATCTATCTGTGAAAGCTTTGGATATCAGAGGGTAGTGGTAGTCACAGTAATCCTGACCTACCCCCTTGTAGTAAGTGGCAGATGAGTTTAGGTGCCCCTGAGGGAGTACTGCAAATGTGTATTTGTGGCCTTGAAGCGTGAAAGAGAATTGGTCTTTGTCTTTGGGTGCTAATGGGATTCAAAATAAGGCTTTGGCCATGTTCAAGACAGCATATCAAGTGCCACCAGTCTGTGCCATAAATTTATTTACATCACGATGTCTGGAACATCCAGGGCCATAGGAGCAACAAGTGAATTCAACTGGTGGTTAATCCGCTGTAAACCTCAAGTCCTTGATAACTTTTTTCACTGGACATTTGGTCTGTTGAATTGAGATACTGCATCTCTTACTATCTCTGCTTCCTTTAAGTCCATGATCAAAGCTGGGACTTTCCTTTCTCCTCCTGGGGTTCTATGTTGTTTCTGTAGGACCATACAAGAGGAGACAGGGAGACAGTTCGAGGAGCAATTTGTGTGTTCTGCTATCACTTTTGGCATCCAGGAGCTTATACAGTACAAGCTTGTAAAACATAATTACCTATTATAGATTTTGAAATTGGAGCTACAGGATTAGTATATTGAAGCCACAACAAAAGTACATGGAAATTGTCCAAAGCATCACTCACAAGGTCATTTTACATCCTTTTCTGAGGCAGTAAGAGTCCAAATTCTATTCAGTGCCTCATCTGTGGTTTCACACAGGAATACATCTATCTTAGGGAAATCTTCCTGAGAAGGTCACAGCTACCTTGTAGCACTCAGGAGACACTGCAAAACAACTCTGAGATCTTTTACTTTTGTCTTAGAATGGATCCCAGTTTAGCATGATAGACTGCAGGAGGGAGGAACTGGGCCCTCAGCTCAGCTATTGCCATTTCACCTTACCAAGCAATTTTCCCCTTACCGCGCCACTCCCTCATCAACCAATCAAATCAGGTAAACTTCTAATTAGTCACTGGTTTCTGTCCACTGTGGTTGTAAGTTTCCCTCCTTTCACACTCAGTGTAGTTGCACATCTCTGTAACTGTTGTCTGAAATCAAGAGGAATCTTCCATCCAACCAGGTTGAATCTTAGTAATAGCTATAACAATGGGGCAGTCCTGAGGCTGATGGCCAGGTTGGCGAGGAAGTCCCCTCACCTAGGGGAGAGTTAATAATAACCATTGCACCTTCTGGGGAGCTGTCTTTAGATCTACTTCAGCCTGCAGCCACCTCCCCAATTTTTCATCCTTAATAGGCTAAATCAGCATATTCACTACTGATTTCCAGTACTTCTCTCAAATGGTGTTAATCGGCTCATGAGGCTCTCATTCTTCTTCTTACAGAATGCTGTGTTTCTGTCAGCATCCCATCTTTGTCACCAAAAGTGCTGAAATCTATGAAGAGTTTGAATTTACCCTACTTGAAAGCTCACGAGTTAGTCTACCATAGTTTCTTGGATGCTAGCAGAAGACTTAAAATTCCTTGGTCAGAGAAGAAAAGTTTATGACTCACAGCAATAGCAGTAGCTAGAGTATCTGTGTGTGTGTGTGTGTGTGTGTGTGTGAGTTTTCTGAGGCCCATTTCCCACAGGGTGATGTGAAGGAGAGCCAGTGACATTTGCACACACAAGATTGCATTACGAGAGTGGATTGCATTACATTTCCCTGGGCTTAGGGAACCCAAATCGTTTATGATGGACAGTAATCATGCTTGTCTTTTGATCCAGAGAGAGACATTATCTTTAGTATACTTGACATTAAGCATATCGTCTCTTAGTTCCGGAGAGGACACTATCTCTGTCTTCCAAAACTATAAGTAAACCTGCCCTCTGCTCTTGAGGGGGACACTATCTCCGTTATCGAAGGCTGTTTACTATATAAATATCCTTGAAAAGATAGAACAAACAGCAGTCAGTGCTTCTGCTTGAAAGATATACAGCATCAGAGGGTAGTGGAGAATTGTTTCCCAATAAATAGAATAGTAATTATGTTACATATAAATAACGATTGTCAGATTGGGGGAAGAATTCACTATGTTAACATACAAGAGGCACTCTTTAAATATGAGTATATGAAAAGGTTGAAAGTAAAAGGACGGAAAAACTTGTACTGTGTTAATACTAACTAAAAGAAAAAGTTGTGTAATTCCCACAATTTTCTTGATAAATATTGCCCCTTCTCTATTTGTACTTTTTTTGCTTTCTAATAAATGAATTTGTCTGTAAATGTTTACCTTTTAACAAACACTCATGTAATGTTCAGTCTGCGACAGGACACTGTTCTCAGCACTTAAATATTAATTCATTTCATTCTCCTAATAACCTTATGAGGGAGGTATCGTTATTTGTAGATTTTCTTTAGCATCTAATACACTTAGATATAGTTTTTATTATTGTTCAGTTCTAAGCATTTTTAATTCTCATCATCATATTTTTATTTAAGCCATGAATTTTTGAGAGGAGATTTTTAGCTTCTAAATAGTATGTGCTTTTGTTTCTCTTTTTAATTGTTCAAATCCATTAATACTTTCCATAGCTTTAAATAGTGTTGTAAGCTAAGTCTCTGTTTCTGAGAAAGCTGAGTTAAAATACTTTATTTATGGATTTTTGATTTTCTTGAAATCTGGGCACTTTTTACATAACATTTTGTATAATGTCATAAGGTATATACATGTTCACGATCTAAATTTTCATGGTATGTTTTTTCACTACCTTATTTTCAGACTTTCCTTTTTACAAAATATCCAATTTGATAATCTGTCTTTTTAATAGTTAAGTTTTATCCATTTACCATTATTGTGAATTCTGATATATTTAAGTTATTTTTAACTTCTTATTTGTATTTTTTGGTTTATTACTCTTCTATTTTGCTGCTTTTTCTCCTTACCATCCTGTCTTCTCTCAATGGACTAGTTTTCTATTCATTTTATCCCACTTGGTTGGTTTAGGAGATTTTAACTGCTCACTCACTGTCAGTTTACTAGCCCCACTCCTCAGGGTTGTGGGTACGCATGTTTGGTCTAGGTCATCAGTTTTATCTTTTTAAAAAAACTAGCTATAATTATTATTCTTTTGCAAGTAGCATGCTCTCTGGCAGCTTTTACAATTTTTGTTTTAGTCTTGATGTTATGAATTTTCCTCACCTTATTTCCGTATGTGTAAGGATGGAGTTAATTATTTATTTTTCACTCCCTCTCAGTAGTTGGAGCACACTTTTATTCCCCGGGCTAGCATTTCTTCAATTATGGAAGTTTCTCATCGTCAGCTACAATTTTCTAAATACTGTTTCTCTGCTATTCCTTTCCTTATATTTCTCACAACTGCTGTAAAACATTGTGTGGAGCCTCTTATTCTGCTCTCACTGTCTTTTTTTTTTAAAATAACTTTATTTTTTGAATAGTTTTAGATTTACAGAAAAATTATGAAGATAGTACAGATTTTTCATGTACTGTACACCTAGTTTCCCTTTTTGTTAACATCTTACATCTCCATTAGGTAAATAATGAACTCATATCAATACATTATTATTAACTAAAGTCAGTATTTTGTTCAGATTTTCTTACCCTTTTTCTGTTCCAGAATCTAATTCAAGATACCACATTATATTTAGTTGTCATGTCTCCTTAGGCTCCTCTTGGGTATGACAGCTTCTCAGTCTTTTCTTGTTTTTGATGACTTTGACAGTTTTGAGTAGTGCTGGTCAGGTATTTTTCAGAATGTTCCTCAATGGGGAATTGTCTGATGTTTTTCTCATGATTAGACAGGGGTTATGGGTTTTGGAAGGAAGACCACAAAACTAAAGTGCCATTTTCATCACATAATGTCAAGAGTATATGTTATCAACATGGCTTATTACTTTTGAATTTGACTTTGATCATCTGGGTGAGGTAGTGTTTATCAGATTTCTCTACTGTACTCATTGTCTTTTGACTGCTTATTTTGGTTATTCTTTTTTCGTTCTTTTTTCCTTTTCATTTCATAGTGGATGATGACACAATGCTCTTTCCCAATTTACTAATTCACTTTTCAAATGTCTCTAGCCTAGGATTTGAGTTTGTATTTTAATGATTATATTTTTAAATATCAAGTTTTCTTATTTGTTCTTTTTTATCTCCGTGCTCTTATTTCATTCCTTTCTCTTTTTATTTCATTTCTTCCTCATTTTTATGGAAGTTACACTGTCATTTACTTTTTTGAGCGTTCTAAAATTACTTATTTACAATTCTTTCTTTTTTTGATGAGGCAGATTGGCTCTGAGCTAACATCTGTTGCCAATCCTCCTCTTTTTGCTTGATGGAAAATTGTCCCTGAGCTAACGTCTGTGCCAATCTTTCTTATTTTGTATGTGGGATGCCGCCACAGCATGGCTTGTTGAGCTGTGTGTAGGTCTGTGCCAAGGATCCAAACCTGCAAACCCTGGGCCTCTGAAGTGGAGTGCACGAACTTAACCACTATGCCACTGGGCCAGCCCCTCCAATTCTTTTGTCAGATACTTTTATGATATAAATTTAATCTGGTGTTATTGGTATGTTTTTGTTTGCTTTTCCTTTATATTTATTCTGCTATATTTCTATTTAAAGCAACCATTTCTATGGAAAGAAGAGATTTCATCAATATATGAATTTACTGTGCTATCTTCATTTGATTATTTTCTAACTATATTTATCCTCCTCCTTTCTCTCCTTCTCCTTTTTTTCCTCCTTGTTCTGGTTGCCTCTTTCTAATCCCTTATGTTTGATTGAAAAGAAAACCATGTCTCATAGTGACTATTCTGGAGTCCCAATTTGTTGTGAGATTGTTAATATTGCACATCCATTCATAGAACCAATGAGTGGCCTGGCTTAAGTCTTAGTAACAAATCTCTATTTGTGAACTCTTGTCACTGTGGGCATGGTTCTTGCCATGAACCATAAATCCAGGCAGCTATCCAATTATAGCTGTCAATAAGATAGCTCTCATCTTGTTTCTCATGGATTAAGTTGTGGGTTTATTTTAGATGCCTTTACTACCTAGGAGAAAAACTTCACCATCACTGCCCCAGAGTTCATTAGGCCTAAAGCTTCAGCCCCACTCACAAATTTGTTTTTCTCTTAAGGTTCAGGTTTGTTGAGATGTTTATTATGCTTTTAAGTTTTCTGACTTTTATTTAAATCTATGTTTGCTGTATGTTTAGAGCAGAGGGGATTGCATCAATGTATGAATTTTCTTTACTATCTTTAGCTGATTATATTTTAACTGTTTTCTCCTCCTGCTTGTTTCTTTTAGGACTTGTTTTAATTCCAGCAGGTGCAGTTGGCCATCTTCTGGGAGGTGTCATTGTTTCCAAATTACAAATGTCTTATAAAGGTCTTATGAAATTTATGATAGTTACATCTGCTATATCACTTGTACTACTTGCATTTATAATTTTTGTACGCTGTGATCCAATACCATTTGCTGGGATCAGTGAAGATTATGGCGGGTAAATATAATTTCGTATATTAGATTTTTACATCCAAACCCAACAACGTATTTCTCAGTCAATTAATAATTCTTTATCCAGTAATCCTTATATAGTCATGTGATTCTTGGAATTGTTGAACATGTGAAAAAAGTATAAAGCACAGTTTAACCTTTTGTATTAAGAGCAGAAATATCAAATGATAGCTTGTGACATGACTGCTTATGCATTCATAAAGTACTAAAGAAAAAACACATTGAAATGATTCAGAACCTGGAAGTAGAGTGTTGTTTTATAGTGGGTAGCAACTAGGAGACAGTACTAACTGTACAAAGTCAGTCTTACCTTGTGCTCCTGAATTGATATGTCTGCCTTCTTATAGACATCAAAGATTGGAACTGAAGTACATCTGAAAGTATGCAAGAGTAATGTCTTCTTTAAGCTAGACATGCAAAAATTCAGAGAACTGGGCAGAGATTAATGTTAAATACAAGGGATCACAACTGGAATTGGAAACCAATCCACTGAGCAAGTAAAATAAGAAAATAAAATAAAACTTCCACTCCCAGCTACAGTGGAGTAGCTTATGGCAGACAAATTCTCCTCCTGAGAACAACTAGAAAAGATGAACAAAGTGTTGAAAGATTTGTTTAAAAGCATCAAAGAGTTGTTTAGGCAAGTAGGAATTTAAAGGCCAAAACCCTGAGAGAGAGGCAAACCCTTGAGAGGAGAAGCAACCTTCTGCAGTTACTTTTTCCCCTAAGGCTATTTGCTAATTCTGGACCTTACAAGAAGCTGAGAATTCGGGCAGAGGGTCTGGGCAAAAAAAATCTAGTTAAGTGACAAGAAACCAGCACAAATTTTTTACAGAGCTATGAGCCTAAAGAGACAAAAATTAGGGAATGGGATGGGGTGGGATACCAGAGAGAAGAAAGAGGTAGACAAATAAGACAGCACTCTGTTGGGTTTTAGCCCAGTATGTTTGCTGAATTATGAAGTGAAGAGGCTGAAATCAAGTAAAAAGGAGAGAAAAATTTCAGCAGTATTGTGTTGCTCTGTAGATAAGTGTTCGAGTTTAGAATGTGCTGGGGAGATGAACCATGGTGAACATCATGTGTTCTCAACTGATATCCTGTAAGGCTGTGCCCTAAGAGTGAGAGCCTTCCTAAAGTACTATAACCAGCCAAGAGTTAATTTGGGCTGTAATTGGATTAATGTGGTGAGCCAACACTCTAGCAGCAGAAAGGCAGACCCAAAACTCTGAAAGAAAGATAATATCATACACAGCTGTAAAATGTCTTAGGCAAGGGTCTTGCAATAAAAACAAATTACCAGGCATGGCAAAAAACTATGACAAGAGTATAGACCCACATGGGATCCAGATATTGGCATTATGAAATAAGAACTTTAAAATAGTATTGATAGGTACAATAATACAAATGATTGTGAATTTCTCATCAGAAACTGTGGGTTCAGAAGACAGTAGAACAATATCTTTAGAGTCCTGAAAGAAAAGAGCTGTCAACTCATAATTCATAATCCTGTGAAAATATCCTCAAGAATGAAAATGAAATAAAGAGGGGCTGGCCCCGTGGCTGAGTGGTTAAGTTCATGCACTCCACTTCAGGGGCCCAGGGTTGCACTGGTTCAGATCCTGGGCATGGACATGGCACTGCTCATCAAACCATACTGAGGTGGCGTTCCACATAGCACAACCAGAAGGACCTACAACTAGCATATACAACTATGTACTGGGGGGCCTTGGGGAGAAGAAGGAAAAGAAAAAAGAAGAAGATTGGCAACAGATGTTAGCTCAGGTGCCAATCTTAAAAAATAAGAAAAGAAGAAAAGAAAAAAGAAAAAAGAAAATGAAATAAAGATATTCTCAGGTGAAGGATAACTAATAAAATTTATTGTTAACTCAAAAAGAAATGAGAAAGTCTTTTTTCAGTCTGAAGTGAAATGATACTAGAGGAAACTTGCAACTTGAAGGGATAAAGGAAGAGTAAAAGAAATGGTACATACATGAGTAAATAGACTAAATGTTCATCTTAGGTTTAAAGTATATATGACTTTTGAAAGCAAAAATTATAACATTGTCCGATGTAGTTTTTAAAGAATGTAGTTGTAATACATATGACAACTGTAACCTAAATGGAGAGGGTAAAAGGACCTATTTGGTTATAAGACTTATTCATTTTAAATGGAGTGGTAAAATGTCAACTTGAAGTAGAAAAGTAAGTGTATATATATGTGTGTGTGTGTGTGTGTGTGTATGTGTGTGTATGTATATATATAAAAGTATACATAAGTATATATATATATATATATAGTTTAGGGGTGTGTGTGTGTGTGTGTATATATGTATATGTATATCTGTATATAAACTGCTGCCTGTTTCTGTATAGTCTGCAAGCTAAGAATGGAATAGAACCTCTAGTTTCTACTCCAATATATAAAGAGCCTGTAAGTCATCACTCCTGTTCTCACAACAAGAAGAGAGTTGAACAAATTAAAAATCAACAGCTCTTCTTAGATTAATTGGAGACTTGAGATCACAGGGCAAACTGCTGCCCCCAAAACTGGAGAGAGAAGCAAACAGAGAGAATTGCAGTTTACTGGGAGCAGAAGCCATTGGAGCTGAAAATTAAACAATGATTGACTAATTGCTGGAGGTGGGGCATGGACTAACTTGAGAATTAAAAACTCCTGGGGGCACAGTCTTAGGGCTATTTGCCATACCTTCATGACTCTTAACATCCAGGTGCTCCATCAGGTTCTCACAGTAAAGTTGGGGGTAAGATACTCTTGTGTTTTAGGTGAGGGGGAAAGGAAAAGTAACCATTTTGAAGTATTCCCTAGAGAAGTCTGCTCTTTGTAACAAAAGCCTTCCCTCTAGGGAAACTACTTTACCAGAGTTTCTCCTGCCAAATTTTAGAAGGAGGGCAATTAGACAAGTCAACCCTCTCTAACCTTCCTGTCTCACAGAAGGGAAAGAAAATAAAAAGGCTAAGAAAAACTTTTGAAGGTCACAGCAAGACTCAGGAATGCTCAGTAAAAAAAAAATCCCATAAAGCCTAAGATTTAATCATAAGAATATAGAATGCTTCCTCTCTGCAATACATTACCATCATATAAACATATATCTAGTGTAATAACAGAGAATTACAACTGAAAGAACTGCAGGACACACTCTATTTGATAAAGAGTTTCTAAGGAAAGACAATAGGGAAGACAAAATGAGGATACCACAGAAAACTGAGGCCTCTGATACCTACAGCTACAACAAACTTTAAACAGAGCCTAACACCTAGACAAAAACCCATAAAACCTCACACTAAAGGCCTATTTACCTCAGTTCTTGTTACCTGATACATAATGTCTGGCTTTTAAAAAAAACATTATAAGGCATTCTAAATGGCAAAAACAGAAACAAAAAAGATGATTGAAAAGGCAAAGCAAGCAACATAAACAGACTCAGATATGACAAAGATTTTGGAATGATCAGAATGGGAACATAAAATAATTATGATTAATATGTTAAGGGCTCTAATGGAAAAAGTGGATACCATGAAAGAAAAAATAGGTAATGCAAGGAGAGAAATAGAAACGCCAAGAAAAAAATCAAAAGTAAATTCTAGAAAGCAAAAATACTATAATAGAAATGAAGAGTTCCTTTCATGGGCTCATCAGTAGACTGGACAGGATTGAGGAAAGTATCATTGACTTTGAAGATGTGTCAATAGAAACTTCTCAAACTGAAAACCAAGGAGAAAAAAGAATGAAAAAACCTGGAGCAGAATATCCAAGAACTGCAGCCATTACAAAGGTAGAACAAACATATAATGGAAACACCAGAAGGAGAAGAAGGAGAGAAAGGAACAGAAGAAATAAATGAGTAATAATGGCTGAGAATTTTCCAAAATTAATGACAGACACCAAACCACTGATCCAGGAACCTCAGAGAATACCGAGAAGGGTAAATACCAAAAAGTCTGTGCCAGGATGTATCATATTCAGACTGCAGAATCAAAAAACTAAAAGAAAATCTTGAAAGAAACCAGATGAAATAAAACTTAACATATAGAGAATCAAAGATAATTTACAACAGACTTCTGTTCACAAACCTTGCAAACAAGAATAGAGTGGAATGAAATATTTAAAGGGTTGGAGAAAAAAACCTCATCAATATGGAATGTTGTATGCAATGAAACTATCATTTAAATTGAAGGAAAAATAAAGATATTCCCAGACAAACAAAAAAATAAGGGAATTGTCACCAGTAAGCCTGCTTTGCAAGAAATGTTTAAAGAAGTTCTTCAGAAAAAAGAAATATGTTACTCGGAAATCTGGATCCACGTACAGAAAGACACAACATTAGACATAAATAAATAAAAGTAAAATATAATCTCTTATTTTTCTTATTTTTGATTGGTATAATAGATAACTGTTCAAAATAATAATGGCAATAAGGTATTCAGTGATTATAGTTTATGGATAGTGAAATGAAGAACAGCAATCTTATAAAAGGGGAGGGAAAATTGGGAATACTCTGTTCTAAGGTACCTGCACTACCGTGAAGTGGTATAGAGTTATTTGAAAGTGGACTTCAATTACTTCTAGTTTCATACCATTGTAGTTGGAAAAGATGCTTGACATGATTCCAATCTTATTAAATTTATTAAGACTTGTTTTGTGGCCTACCAAATGAGTTGTCCTGGAGATTGTTTCATGTGAACTTCAGAAGAATGTGTATTCTGCTGCTGTTGGATGGATGTCTTCTAAGTGTCTGTTAAGTCCATCTAGTCTAATGTGTAGTTTAAGTCCCATGTTTCCTTATTGGTTTTCTATCTGGCTGATTTATTCATTGTTTAAAGTGGAGTGTTGAAGTCCTCCCACATTATTGTATTGCTGTCTGTTTCCCTCTTTTGTTCTGTTATTATTTGCTTTATATATTTAGGTGCTTCTATGTTGGGTGCATAAATATTTATGAATGTTATATTCTCTTGTTGGATTGATCTCTTTCATTATAAAATGACCTTTTTTGTCTCTTACTACAGTATTTATCTTATAGCCTATTTTGTGCGATGTAAGTATAGCTACCCCAGCTTTGTTTTGGTTTGCATTTGCATGGAATATCTCTTTTGATCCCTTCACTTTCAGCCTGTGTGTGTCCTTACATCTGAAGTGAGTCTGTTGTATGCCGTGTATAGATGAACCTGTTTTTGGTGGGTTTTTTTGGTGAGGAAGATTGTCCCTGAGCTAGCATCTTCACCAGTCTTCCTCTATTTTGTATGTGGGACACTGCCACAGCATGGCTTGATGAGTGGTGTGTACGTCAGTGCCTAGGATCCAAACCTGAAAACCCTGGGCTGCCAAAGTGGAGCATGCGAACTTAAACACTATGCCATGAGGCGGCCCCTGGAATCTTGTTTTTTTTATCCATTCAGACACCCTATGTCTTTTTTTTTTGAGGAAGATTAGCCCTGAGCTAACATCTGCTGCCAGTCCTCCTCTTTTTGCTGAGGAAGACTGACCCTGAGCTAACATCCATGCCCATCTTCCTCTACTTTATGTGTGGGATGCCTGCCACAGCATGAGGAAGACTGGCCCTGAGCTAACATCCATGCCCATCTTCCCCTACTTCATATGTGGGACACCTACCACAGCATGGCTTATCAAGCAGTGCCATGTCTGCACCTGGGATCCCAACCAGTGAACCCCGGGCTGCTGAAGTGGAACGTGTGAACTTAATTGCTGCACTACCAGGCTGGCCTCCAAACACTCTATGTCTTTTGATTGGAGAATTTAGTCTGTTTATATTTAAAGTAATTATTGATAGATATGTACTTATTGCCATTTTATTAATTGTTTTCTGGCTATTTTGTATTTCCTGTGTTCCTTTCTTCTCTTTCTCTTCCTTTGTGGTTTGATGATTTTGTTTAGTGGTATGCTTAGATCCCTTTCTTTTTATGTTTTGTGTATTTGCTATAAATTTTTGCCTTGTGGTTACCATGAGGCTTATGTAAATCGTCTTATAATTATAACAACCTATTTTAAGCTGATAACAACCTCGAACACATATTAAGGCTGTTTATTTTTACTCTCCTCATGCATTTTATGTTTTTGATGTTACAGCTTATACATCTTTTTACCTTGTGGTTATTCTGGTTATATTTATTTTAAATAACTATATTAAATGGATGAACCTTATATATAACTATAACCTTACCTATATCTATAATAGCTAGATGAACCTTAGCATTCAGCCAGGCCTGAGCTCTAGGTTGTCTCTCAAACTTTTGTGTTTGTCCGAGCTGCCTTCTTTGTTCTTAGTAGGTCCTAGCAATTGAGGGTGTGCCAAGATCTGTCATTGTCCCAAAGGGGCAGATTGCATTCAGCACCTAGATGCAGGCAGTAGTTAGCAAAGTATGTGGTTAGGACTGACCTTTCCAGGGAGAAGCCGAGAGGTGAGCTTTTTTGCTGGCTCCCTCTGTGCCGGGCTTGAGTGTATAGCTGCAGAGGGCTACTCCTGTGCTTGTTGATAACTGCTTCTTTGTTTACTACAATTCTGTGTGACTCATGAATACAAGCCCCATTGGCTATCAGAGCTAGGTGATCCAGGGTCCTGTCCCTTGGACAGCAGCCACAGAACCTGGGGCTCCATACTTGTGTACAAGCTCCTTCCAGGCAGATGTTGGTGATTTGTAGTGGGCTGGAGTGAGAAGGCAAAGGTTGTGTCTGCTGGCTTTTCTGGGCTTGGGGAAGATTGCAGTCAGCCCCCAGATACATGCTAAATTAGAACCCAGACCCTCAGGCAGCAGCTTTTAAAGTATGTAAATAGGCCTTTTTTCAGGAAAACACTGAGAGATGGGTATATTTGGCCTGATTCCTAGGTCCTGCGCCCTCTGGGGATAGCCACAGTGAATCCTTAGTGAGTCCTCCTGAGAACCCATTAAGAACTGTTTCTTTGTTTTCTGTAGGCTTGTGGGTCTTGTGGATGCAAGCCCATTGACTTTCGGAACTAGGTGTTTGAGGGGCCCATCCCTTAGGTGTGAGTCTTAAAAGTTGGCACACTAGATGTGAGGTCCAAACTCTTTGCTCTTCAGAGAAAAGTCAGGAGTTGGGAGGTCCCTCCCAATTATATGGCACTGTCCTAGGGGTGGAGTTTATGGTGAGAATGCTCCCCAGCTTTTCCTACGCATTTCAATGTGGGATTTTCTCATTTGCCCCATGTGTAGGAGTCACTCAGCTAGTTTCTGGATTTCTTTCAGAGGGAATTTCTCCGTGCGTAGCTGTAGATTTGGTCTGTCCATGGGAAGAGGTGAGTTCAGGAGGCTCCTATGTTGCTGTATTGGACAAGAACCAGGGTAATCTTTTTAAAAATGATGCCGGAATAACTAAACATTCATGTGCAAAAAAAGAAAGAAAGAAAGAAAGAAAGAAAAACGCAAGCAAGCGATCAAAAAGGAATCTAGACACAGACCTTACACCCTTCACAAAAATTAACTCAAAATGGATCATAGACCTAAATGTAAAATACAAAACTATAAAACTTCTAGAAGACAACATAGGATTAAATCTAAGTAGCCTTGGGTTTGGTGATGACATTTTAAATACAACACCAAAAAAAGATGTATGAGAGAAAAAAAATGGTATGTTGGACTTCACTAAAATTAAAATATTTTTCTATGAAAAACGCTGTTAATAGAATTAAAAGACAAGCCACAAGTTGGGAGAAAAATACATATTTGACACAGGACATATCCAAAATATTCAAAGAACTCTTAAGACTCATCAATTTTCAAATAAACAACCTAATGAAAAATGGCCACTAGGTCTGAACAGACACCTTATTAAAGATGTACAGATGCTAGTAAGCATATGAAAATGTACTCAGCATCATATGCCATGAGGGAATTGCAAATTAAAATGAGGATAAGATAGCACAACACATGTATTAGAATGGCTAAAATTTAAAACACTGACAAAATGAAATGCTGGTGAGGATGTGGAGCAATAAAGACTTCCGTTCACTGCTATTGATGCTATAAGATGGTAAATCACTTTGGCAGTTTGGCAGTTTCTTATGTAGCTAAACATAGTCTTTCCATATGATTCAGCAATCATGCTTTTAGGTATTTACCCAAAGGAGTTGAAAACATATTCACACAAAAACCTGCCAATAAGTGTTTATAGCAGCTTCATTCATAACTGCTAAAAATTGAAAACAACCAACATACCCCTCAATAGGTGAGTAGATAGATAAACTGCAGTACATTATACCTGGAATATTATACAATGATAAAAGAAATGAGCTATCAAGCCAGAAAAAGACATGGAGGAACCTTAAATGTATATTGCTAAGTGAAAGAAGCCAGTATGAAAGGCTATATAATGTGTCATTCCAACTATGCGATGTTCTGGAAGAGGCAAATGTATTGGTTCATCAATTGTAAAAAAATGTACCACACTAAAGCAACGTATTAATAATAGGCGAAACTGTGTGTAGGGGGAGGAAAGCGATATGGTTAAGTCTCTGTATATGCTCAATTATTCTGTAAACCTAAAACTGTTCTAAAAAATAAAGTCCATTAGTTTAAAAAAGAACAATATATAGCAGACAGTACTATGTTTATAAAGCCTAACATATTTACTATCTGGCTCTTTACAAAAAATATTCATTGATCTCTAGTCTAAAACTACCTATTTGAAAGCAGCAATGTCAGATTGGACAAAAAATTTAACCCCAACTAAATTCACTCTAGATGAACCTACAACAAATAATGACATATGTACTTTAAGAGTAAAAAGGATGAGAAAAGTTTTAATATACAAACAGTAAACAAAAGAAAGCTGGAATGAGTATATTAATATCAGACTTCAGAACCAAGAAAATATACAGGGATGAAGAGATATTGCAAAATGATAAAATGACCAATTTACCCAAAAGAACAGACAATTCTATTTATGTATGCAGCTAACTATAGAGTCTCAAGATACAAGAAGGAAAAACTAATACAACTGGAAGGAAAAGAAGATAAATCTAGAAATATACGTGGAAACTTGGTCATTACTCTCTCAAGGGAGAATAAAGAAGTACTAAAGGAAACAATCAACCAACTTAAACTAATTTATATTTATGGGACACTCCAGTCAATAATAGCAGAATACGTATTCTTTTTGAGTAAAAATGGAATATTCACCAAAACGGAGCATATTTTGGGCCATAAAACAAACCTCAAAAGTTTAAAAGCACTGAAACTATACAGAGTATGCTTTCTATCACAATAGAATCAAGGTATAATCAATAACAGAAAGATAATGAGAAGATCTCTAAACACTTGGAAACTAAATAATGCACTTTTAAATAATCCATGTGTCAAAGAGGAAATCTGAAGAGAAATTAAAATAAAATACATTGACCTGAAAAAAAAAGAAAATACCACCTATCACAATTGCAGGACACAACTAAAACAGGATTGAGAAGGAAATTTATAGTGCTAAATGCATACAAGAGAAAATACGAAAAGCCTCAAATCAATAATCTAAGCTCCCACCTCAAGAACTTGGAAAAAGAAGAGCAGAACAAACCCAAAGGAAGCAGAAGAAAGCAAATAATAAAGATAGAAGTAGAAATCAATGAAATGAATACCTGGTTCTTTGAAAGATAATAAAATTGACACATCTCTAGCAAGATTGACAAAGAAAAAAAGCAGACAATGCACAAATTATTACCAGGAATGAAACAGGCAATACCATTATCCCATAGATATTTAAATGTTAATAAGGGACTACTACAAACAGTTCCACACATGTAAATCTGACAGTTACATAATATGGACTAATCCTTGAAAAGCACAAATGAAAAAACCTATCCAATATGAAATAGATCATTCAAATAGCTATAAAAGAAACCATTAAAGAAATTGAATCCACAGTTTATAAACTCCCCCAAAACAATTTCTGGCCCAGATGATTTCGCTAGAGATTCTATCAAACATTTAAAGAATTAAGAGTGATCCTACATAATATCTTCTAGAAATTAGAAAAGGAGGGAATACTTCCTAACTCATTTTATTAAGCCAGTATTACTCTGATAGCAAAACCAAAGGCAATACAAAAAATGGATACTACAGACCAATACCTCTCGTAAACTTAGATGCAATAGCCTCAACAAAATGTTAGCAAATTGAATCCAACAATGTATAAAAAACCTTGTCTTTTTGATGCCTTTCATCATCTTTTCTATTTGAGGCTCATTTAGTATATATGTGAGTCAGGGCCTGCCTTCCTCTAAATAAATCAAAGGGAGATAAATATTACTTTTCTCATCTTCCTGACATCAACAAGGCTATGACCTAGGCTCAGCTGATTGGACTGCTCCCTCAAGATTTTGATTTTTGAGAAAGTAATACAAAAACCCATGGTTAGTCAGAGACTACCTGCAGCAGCCAATGCAAAGCTAAGAGAACGGCAAGTTCATCTGGTCCTGGGTGTAGAGGGGCTGGGGAGCCATCTTGCTAAGATTAGTCCCATGATGTAATCTTGCTTGCCTTTTTTGGGTTCTTGATGGTTTTCAAAATCTACTTTTCTAGGCTTCTTATCCATTCTGTGAGCTCTTAGGCATTATTTTAATAAATTCATTCACTTTGATTATCCAGACTTAGTTTCTGCTGCCTTTATTGGTTCAAATATATAGTTTATAAATCAAAAAGTAGTAATCCTAAAAATGATTGTGAAATATAGCCTCTTTTTCAAATGATTAATAATGTAAATAAGACCCTTTTATTTCATGCTAAATTTATATTCAGAAGTTGTTCTGCGCTTCCACTTTTAGCCAAGATGAGATAACAGATTTCCCTTCCGACCAGAAACAACCCAAAATTTGACAAATGTTGAAACAATGGTTTTCAAGACATAGGCATAAGTCAGTGAAGGACAGTGATGCATGAGAGATGGGAAACATTCAAGGTGAGCCATATAATTTCTCCAGCTTACTGCCTTAAGAGAATTTTTTCTTCCTTTTCTATTTTTTTATTGAGGAAGACTGGCCATAAGCTAACATTAGTTGCCAACCTTCCTCTCTTTTTGCTTGAGGAAGACTGTCACCAATCCAAAATCTGTGCCATTCCTCCTCTATTTTGCATGTGGGATACCTCCACAGTATGGCTGATGAATAGAATAGGTCTGTGCCTGAGATCTGAACCCTCAAACCTGGGCCGCTGAAGCAGAGCACAGAGAACTTTAAACACTCAGCAACAGGGCCAGCCCCCTTAAGAGAGTTTTTAGGTTGTGGCACAGGGAGGGAGAATCAGACAGGTTCTGGCAGACTTCCTGAGTTGAGATGATTGAGTTGACAATTGAGAGAGACCAGTACAGCTAGAGTTCACAGGGTAGTGTACCAGAGGACATATCTGCAGAAATCTCCCTCAAGTATGCATCAAAGTACTAATTATCATATGTGTGAGGAAAGTCCCTGGCTACCAAACAGAATTAGGGGAAAGACTACCAAAAAAATTAAAGGACACGGTGTCCACCCCTCCCACAGGGTTGGGAATAATATCTATTCTCATCAATCAGACCAGAGAACCTGAAAAATCGCAGAGCATAAAGTATAGAAGGATCTTGCCCAGTAGTGAGTAATAATTAGCTCTGAAGTAAAATTAGCACTGCTTTCGTTCTGCCTATCAAATCTTAGAAGCAAGATCCAAATAGATAAGGTAAAATTTACAAGGCCTGGTATCCAATGAAAAATTATAAGGAATTCAAAGAAGCAAATAAATACAACACATAATGAGGAGCTGAATCAGTTGATGAAAACTGACCCATAATAGACACAGATGTTAAATTATCCAAGAAGGATGTTAACACAGTATCTCATGTGTTCAAAAAGTTAAGTAGAAGATATTTTTAAAAACCCAAATTGAACAGATAGAAATAAAAACTAGAATGTGCAGAAAAAATACTCTGTATGAGATTAATGATAGATTAGACCTTGCAGAAGACTAGTGACCTTGAAACTAATAAATAATAAATAAATAATAGCAATAAAAACCATCCAACATAAAACACAGAGAGAAAAGAGAATTAATAAAATGAACAAAGCATCAGTGACTTGGACAACTTCAGGTGGCCAACTATATTTGTAGTTGAAGTTCCCAAAGGAGTGGACTTGGTAAAGAAAATATTTGAAGAAGTTGTGACCAAGATTTTAAAATTTCACGTGAACTATAAACATACAGACTTAAAAAAACCAGCAAAACTTCAGTTCAAGAAACATGAAGAAAATCACACCATGGTACATAATAATCAAATTGCTCAAAATAAGAGTAAAGAGAAAATTTTAAAAGCAGTGAGAGGTGGGAAAACTACTTTATACACAAAGGACCAAAGATAAGGGTAACAGTAGATTTTATGTCAGAAACAATGTGGATAAGAAGACAGTGGAACAATATTTTTAAAGTACCAAAAGAAAAAAATTAATCTATAATTCTATACCAAGTCAGAATATCTGTCAAAGATGAAGGAGAACTAGTTTTAGACATAAAAAAATGTAAGTAATATTTGATCAATAGACAACACTATATAAGTGTTAAAAGAAGTCTTTCAGGCTGAAAAAGATGATATGAGATGAAAATGTGAACTACGCAAAGCAAAGAAGAGCAAAGCAAATGGTAACTGTATTTGAAAATATTTTTATTGTTTAAATATCTTTAAAAATAATTGTTTAAATCAGATTAACATGTAATATTGGTTTACATGAAATGCTATATTATCATATGTTGGAAGACTGTTTAGTTAAAGATGTATAGTATAAACCCTGAAGCAATGACTAAAATAACAAGTCACAGCTAATAAGCCAACACTGGGGTTAAAATAAAATTTTGCAAAATATTTGTTTAATCTCAAATTAGGCAGAGAAAAGGAAAAAGAGAACAAAGAAGAGATAGGACAAATAGAGAATAGATTTGAACCTAATCACATTAGTAATCACATTAAATGTAAACATTTGTAATAGCTCAGTTAAAAGGCAGAGAATCCCAATTTGATTTTAAAAAAGCAAGACCCAACTATATATGCAGCATAAAAGAAATGCACTCAAATATGTACACAAGTAGATTATGAGTGAAAGGATGGGAAAAGACGTATCAGGTTAACAGTAACCAAAAGAAAGCTGGAGTATAATATCAAAATAAGTAGATTTGAGGGCAAACAGTATCAGCATAAATAAATAACAATATTTATGACATAAATAATGTCATTATGTACTACAAAGTAGTAAATTCACCAAGAATTCATAGCAATCCCAAATGTTTTCTAACTTAATGAAAGAGCTTTAAAATATCTGGAACGAAAACTTACATACTGCAAGGAGAAATGTAGAAATCCACAAGTGTGGTCAGATATTTCAATATCCCTCTCGTAGTAATAAAAGTAGGCAAAAAACCCAGTGATGATACAAAAGATTTGAATAATGCTGCCACCAACTTGACCTAATTGACATTTGTAGAACATTTCATGTAACAAGGCAAAGTGCACATTCTTTTCAAGAGCATATGAAATACTTAGCAAACTAAACCATATTCTATAAAACAAGTCTCAGTAAATTTAAAGGATCAAATCATACAGTGGAGTTCAGTTTTCTGACTATGATGGAATTAAATTAGAAATAATAAAGAATGATTTCTGGGAAAGCCTCAAGTATTTGAAAACTGAAGAACAAACTTTTAAATAACTTATTGATAAAACTGCTAACCTCTAGAGAATAAAAATTACCAATGTCAAGAGTTAGAGATCTGATATGACGTTTGTATAGATTCTACCAGTATTAAACAGACAAAAGGATAATATTATGAACAACTTTATGCCCATAAATTTGACAATTTCCATGAAATGGATATATCCTTTCAAAGACACTCTAGAGGAGGAAGACATATCTTCTACTCTCTGGGTCCTTCTGGCTGGTCTACGGATTAAATTCACATGAGACAGAATAACAGGAGAAAATCAAACAAAGCTTTATAACATAAATGGAGAAACTCAGGAAAACTGAGTAACTTGCCAAAATGATGGAGGCTCTCATCTAAAATACCATCTTCAGCTAAAGACAAAGGAGGATGTTGGGGGTAGTGGTTTGGGATTTCAAAGGGGAGGAAGGCAATTCACACAGAAATGGAAAAGCAAACGTTTGGTAAATAGAACTTTGGTAAGAGTGGGCTTAGCAAGGATCCTCCCAGTTAGACTTATCTATGGTGATGTCCTGTCCTGGGGACAGGCCTTTATCTTAAATTTCTTTTAGGCATTTAGGGGGGAGGTCAAAGTTTCTTTCAGAATCTTCTGTTCTTAAAAATAATCAGGGCAGGGGCTGGCCCCGTGGCCGTGGCCGAGTGGTTAAGTTCACGGGCTCTGCTGCAGGCGGCCCAGTGTTTCATTGATTCGAATCCTGGGCGCGGACATGGCACTGCTCATCAAACCACGCTGAGGCAGCGTCCCACGTGCCACAGCTAGAAGGACCCACAACGAAGGGTATACAACTATGTACTGGGAGACTTTGGGGAGAAAAAGGAAAAAAATAAAATCTTTAAAAAAAATAAATCAAGGCAAGGCAAAGAGACACATTTTGGGGCGCCCAATTCTGATCCCCCACAACACAAACTCACTTAAGGAGAAACAGATAATTTATATATCAAGTAAATAAATGAAATTTGTTGTTAAACACAATCCCACAAAGAAAACTCCAGGCTTATATGACTTCAATGGGGAATTCTACCAAACGTGTAAAGAATATCTGATTTTACACAAATTCTTCCAGAAAATTGAAAAGGAATGGATACCTCCCAACTCATTCTTTGAGACTTGCATTTTCCTGATGTGAAAATTCGAGAAAGACATTGTAAGAAAAGAAATCTATAGACCTATATCTCTCATGAGCATAGATGCAAAAATTCTTTACAAAATTTTAGCAAATTGAACCCAATAGTATATTAAAAGGAAAATAAATTATGATCAAGATTTAACATAGAGTTGCAAGGCTGGCCTAATATTTGAAAATCAATTGATGTAATCCACCATATTAACAAAGCTAAAAGTGAAAAAAACATTGTAATCTCCGTAGATGCCAAAAAAGCACTTGATAAAGTGTAACGTCTATTTCTGATAAACTAGGAAACTAGGAATGGAACAGAATCTGTGAAAACATACAGCTAATATCATATTTAGTGGTTATTATGGACTGAATGTTTGTTTCCCCCTCCCACGAAATTCATATGTTGAAGTCCTGGTCTCCAGTGTGGTGGTATTAGGAGGTAGAGCCTTTAGGAGATAATTAGGTTTGGATGAGATCAGGAGGGTGGATCCCCATGATGGGATTAGTGTCCTTAGAAGAAGAGGAAAAGACCAAAGCCTTCCCTCTGAGGGATACAGTGAGAAGGTGGCAGTCTGCAATCCAGTAAGAGAGCCCACACCAGACATCAAAGCTGCCTGCACCTTGATCTTGGACTTAGCTTCCAGAAATGTGAGAAATAAATATCTGTTGTTTAAGGCACCCAGTCTATGATATTTTGTTATAGCAGCCTAAGTTGACTAAAACAATGATGAAACATTGAATGATCAGGAATATAACAAGGATGTCTGCTTTCAATATTTCTATATTAACATTGTGCTGGAGGTTCCTGCCATAATAATACTGTAGGAAAAATAAGTAAAAGGCATCATACAGGAAAAGTAGAAATAAAACTGTTTATTTGAAGACAACACAATTGTCTATATAGAAAATCAAAAAGCCACTGTAACTAATAAAATGAGTTTAGCAAGTTTAGGATACAAGAGCAACTTACAAGAATCTATGGTGTTTCTATATACTATCTACAGAGTAGCAGAAATTAGTATTAAAAATAATACTATAACAATAGTATCAAGAAAAAAGGAATAGTGTAGAAGGAAAGATCAATATACAAGAATCTGTGGTATTTTTATATACTACCTGCAAACAACTGGGAAATTGATATTAAGCAAAAATACCATTAGCAATAGTGTCAAGAAAAAGAAACACTTAAGGACAAATATGATAAAAGATGTGAAAACCCTATACACTGATAAGTACAAAACATTGATGAGAGAAAT
This sequence comes from Equus asinus, assembly GCF_041296235.1. Classification (NCBI taxonomy): domain Eukaryota; kingdom Metazoa; phylum Chordata; class Mammalia; order Perissodactyla; family Equidae; genus Equus; species Equus asinus. The sequence continues at coordinate 70,840,464 of NC_091798.1, forward strand.
TAAAGACCCATTTTTTTTTTTTAACAGAGAAGCTGAGTGATTTGCTCAGCTAAGTGGGTGATGGAGCCAGACTTTTATTTTTTCCTTTTACTTTTTTGCTTTTTGATGAGGAAGATTGGCCCTGAGCTAACATCTGTTGGCAATCTTCCTCTTTTTTTTTTTTTTCCTCCAAAGCCCCAGTACATAGCTGTATACTCTAGTTCTAGGTCATTCTAGTTCTTCTGTGTGGCATACCACCACAGCATGGCTTGATGAGTGGTGTGTAGGTCTGTGCCTAGGATCCAAAACCTCAAAGCTGATCCAAACCCTGGGCCACTGAAGCAGAGTGGGCCACTTAACCACTTGGCCACACGGCCAGCCCCAAGAGCTAAATTTTTAAATGGAGAGATATCCCATGTTCATGGGTTTAGAAGACTCAGTATTGTTAAGATGTTAGTCCTCCCCAAATTGATGTATGCATTGAATGTAATCACAATAAAAATCCCAGAAGGTTTTTTTTTTTAGATATTGGAGAAATCTAGATATGTGAAGGGTGTAGAAAAACCATACACAATTCTAAAGAAGAACAAAAATGAAGGACTAGCGCTATTTGATTTCAAGACTTACTATAAACCTACAGCGATCAAGAAAGTAGTATTGATGTAAATATAGAGAAATACATCAGTAGAATAGCATAGAGAGTCCAGAAATAGGCCCACATATATATGGATAATTAATTTTTGACAGGGTGCATATGCAATTTAGGGGAGAACATATAGTCATTTTAACAAATGATGGTGGAACAATTCGATATCCATATGTAAACAAGAGAACTTTGATCCATATCTTGTACCATATAAAATAGTTAACTCAAAATGATTATTGAAATATAAAATTAGTGAAATATAAAAGTATTATATTTTATCTTTAGTTAAATATAAAATTCCAAGACTATAATAAAAATTTTTGTGAATTTGGGTTCTGCAGAGATTTCTTAAGATATGACTCCAACACATGATCTATAGAGAAATATATTGATAAATTGGACTTCATCAAAATACAAACCTCTGCTCTTTGAGAGATCCTGTTAAGGGAATGAAAAAATGAGTTATAGACTCTGAGAAGATATTTGAAAATCATATCTAACAAAGGACTTGTTTCCAGAATATAGAAAGAACTCTCAATGCTTACTAATAAGAAAGCAAACAATCCACAAAAAATGGACAAAAGATTTGAACAGATATTTAACAGAAGAATATATACAGATGGAAAATAAGCACATGGAAAAATCCTCATCATTTGTCATTATGGAAATGCATATTAAAAACCCAAATATGAAACTACTATATTGCTGTCAGAATGTCTAAAGTTAAAAGACTGACCATATGAAGTGTAGAAAGCAACTGAAACTCTTATACACTGCTGGTGGGAATGAAAAATAGCACAACCACTTTGGAAACCTGTTTGACAGTTTCTTAAAATGTTAAATGAATACCTACCATCTGATCCAAACATTCTACTCCTTAATATTTCCCCAAGAGACGTAGAAGCATATGACCATACAAAGACCATATAAAGACCAGCTGCATGAAAGAAGCCAGAAAAAGAAAGTACACGTACTGTATGATTCCATTTCATAAAATGTGGTGAAATTCAGACAAATGAATAGTGACAGAAAGTAGAGCAGCAGATGCCAGGGGGTGGAGGAATTACAAAGGGACACAAGAAGACTTTTTGGAGTGATGGTTATGTTTGTTAACGTGATTGTGGTGGTGGTTTCACAAGTGCATACATATAACAAAAAATTTCAAATTGTACACTTTAAATATGTACAATTTATTGTATATCAGTTATACTTTAATAAAGCTGTTACAAAAGAAATTATTTCAATAATCATTGATCTCACTGACATCTCGACATATACATTAATAAGTATAATACAGTGGTATCATAGTTACATTACATCTCTTTTTTTTTTTACAGAACAGGGCAGTTGGGAAACCTGACAGCTCCTTGCAATTCTCATTGTGGTTGCTCATCTACAGTTTATTCTGCTATATGTGGAAGAGATGATATTGGCTATTTTTCTCCTTGCTTTGCAGGCTGTACAAATTTTAAAGCACTAGGCAATCAGAAGGTAATTGTTTTTTATTTTACTTCTTCCTTTCCGGTAAAATGTTCAACTCCTGGATGGTGTTTACATTTTACTCCTAGCTCTCTATAAAAGCTATTTCCAGCCTTATTTTCCCTTTTAAGGAAAACTTTAAAAAGAAGAAAAGAATATTTGCTTTACATGGCCACAATACAAGGGGCTTACGGGAATTGGGAGTGGAAAATATACTCCTACATTAAAACATGCCTCCGTCTGTTACATCATTTCAGTTTTATGGTTTTAAAGCAGTAGGTGACTATCATCTAGCTCTTGCTGTAGCACGGTTGAAAGCAGCAGTCTAAGAGCATATTTTGTCTTCCACCTATGTAGTTTATCTTAGTTCTGTCCTACCTATCTGCAGCCCCCAATCCGCCAAAATGTTGAACCACAATCTTTCCTTCTCCAATGGGTTGACAGATATTATCCTTGCGGTCACTGTTCCCTCAGTTTTTCCTTCTGAGGAATTCAAAATATCTGTGCTGTTCCCTCTAGCTCTCTCTCTGTTTCTACCTCACATTAACTCAGATGTGGAAATCAGTCCCTTTATTGTGTGCCAGAGATCACCATACACACAAGGCCTTTTAAACATATCAGACTTTCCAGAAAGGTAAGAGAGTTAGAGAAGGTTTATATGGCAGCAATACAAATGACTTAAAATTGAATATACATTATCCCTGTTGATCCTTTGACGTTTACATGAGTCAGGACTCATTTTAAAATTCCCCTATTTGCTTATCTTTGGGGCCATTACTCTCAGTATTTCTTATTTCCCTGGGCTTCCTACCAACCTCCAGACAAATTTTCTTATTTTATCATGCAGAGCAGTTGACCACTCTGCTACTTGTTTGACTCCAGGGTAATTTTCTTATATTCAAAGTTACGTAATTGAGCATTTAGCTAAATAATGGACTGTAATTTCAGCTTCTCCCTTTTAAGTGGCACAGAAGCAAGGATCGAGGCTTTAAAAATTCTTTTTTTTTTTCTCCCCTCTCTGGTTAGTCTTTGTGAGAGAGAGAGCAACCAAGAGGTTTATTGCCTGACCCATAGGCATTATATGCACCACGTCCCCTAGTAGGCAAGAAAGTCCTTTATTAGTTATTCACTTACATACTAATAGTCCCTTCACTGTTGCACACAGATCTTTTCATTACAAGATATTCGCATACCTGACCAGCTTTCGTTCCTCATAGTCATGTTTTCACTGGCTTACGATTTAATAATGTGTCTTCAGTTTTTTATTGAATGTTAATATAAAAAGGTTACACACCCTAAAGGAAATCCTTCTTCTTAAATGTTACATTATATATTTAAAATGACTTTTAAAATCTTTAAAATATATTCCTGTGGAAAGCTTTAAATGTAATAGGAAAATATAATGAACTGCTATATGTCAATTACCCATCTTCAACAATTTGTTAACTTATGGAAAATCTTACTTTATATTCCTGCTTACTTCCTCTCCTCCATTTTAGTTTGAAATGAGTAAATGATTTTTTAAATGCTCATGTTGTCACCACAGTATAAAACAGAACTCTTTGACCTCGGTGTTTTGATCCCATGGGGTATTCAAGAGCTAAGAAGCCCATCCAGTATATAGCTTCAAAGCCTCTTTCTTTTTCTGGGGAATCCTTTTAGGGATTTTGTTTCTATTTCATAAAAATCTTTGTAATTTCCTTGCATTTCTCTAAGGAATAATTAATTCGTAATGAATAACAGTGATATGAATAATCTATAAAATAGTCAATCAAACTGTGTAATAACATTTGATACAGAATCAAAATTGAAAGAATAAAATATTTTTGACAAAAATTAGATCTGTTAGAAGTTATCCAAGACAGTTAGTTTTGATAGAAATAATGGCTCTGAAGGAAAACTGACAATAGCAGAAGCTATTATTAGTACAGTTTGATATGGATGGAACTGACTAATGGATAAAATATGCATTCATTTCAAATGGAAAAGAATTGATACCTATAAAAATAACTAACAAAATGAAAATTATATGAAAAACAGTGTATATAAACAATGATGATGTATCTAAATGGTGTTAATGGAATTCCCTCTGGAAAATATTTTTTCAATGAAAATATGTTAACTGTGAAATAATTCTGATTAAATATTCATATTCAAAATGTGATTAGGGTAAGAATGAGTTAGAGTTGGATGCCTTTCAGTTATACTTTTGCAAAAGTTTGCAAGAGGAGTGGTAGGAAATACTACACCTCTGAAGATTTCTTAGTTTCTATAGAAAATCACAGCTTTACTAAAACTGAAAATAGATAACTGTCTGCTCTTCATATTGATAATATTCCTGGATGGTTTTCCCTCATTGAGACCCACAGGTAGTCTTCTTATTCGTGCTGCCGAAGATCTTCAAATTTCCTCTTATAGATATGAAAGCAATCTTGGGCTTTTCTTCATGATCTTCTCATTGGGACTAGTTCTTTTCAGCAGCTGATAGAGCTTTCATCATAAAATAGCAGAGCAGGGGGCTTCTTCCAGAGGCTGCTCTAGTCCAACAGGAGCCTTATTCTAATGATCTCTAGAGGGGAAAGTCAATCTCATCCAAAGCATTGAGGATTTCAAGAAGCCAGGCTTTAGGGTGTCTTTCAGTTGAAACATCCTTAGAATATTTTAACTTCATTTACTCATCTCGCACCTTTGTGTTATTTTTGTCATGTATTTTATTTCTTAATACATTTTAAATGACACAAACTATTGTTGTTTTGTACAGTCAGTATGCAATTATATTTACCCATTTTCTTGCATTTCCATGCTTTCATATGAGATTATTTTATTTCCTCCTGAAGAACCATATTTCACCTTCATTTTTGAAACAACCTGTTTTCACTGGGTGTGGAATTCTATATTGGCAGTGATTCCACCTTACATGTGGTTTTCATTATATTTATTTTGCTTGGGTTTCACAGAACATCTTTAGTCTGTGGATGTATGTCTATCAGTTGGGAAATTCTCAGCTATTATTTCTTCCTCACTCTCTTCTCTTTTTGGGCGGGGGGAGACCATGTATTAGTTTACTATTGCTACATAACAAATTACCATAGCCTTGGGGTCTTTAAATAATACCCATTTATTAACTCACAGTTCTAAGGTCAGAAGTCCAGATGCAACATGGCTGGGTCCTCTGCTCAAGAGTCTCATAAGCTGAAATCAGGGTGTTGGTTGAACTGCATTCCTTTCTGGAGGCTCTGGGAAATAATCTGCTTCCAAGCTCATTCAGGTTACTGGCCAAATTCAGTTCTGTTGGGCTATAAAAAATGAGGCCCTTGTTTCCTTGCTAACTGTCTGCTGAGGGCCAATTTTAGATCTTAGAGGCCATCTCCATTCTTTGCCACATGACTCACTCCATCTTCATGGTTAGCAACAGAGAATCTCCCTTATGTAACATGCTTTGAATCTCTGAATTCAGGAAAAGTCCAGTACCTTTCAATGCTCACCTAATTAGGTGAGATTTACCCTCACTTTCTTAAATCAACTATGTCATACCATGTAATTTACTAAGGGGAGTAAAATCCATCAATTCACAGTCCTAGGGATTATACAAGCTTCATATAGTAGGCGGGTGGGAATCTTAGGTGTCATCTTAGAATTCTGCCTAACACAGACTACAAATAGATCTGTCCCATTCTCTTTTGCTCTTTTCTGTATTTTCCATCTCCTTTCATTTGTTTATTTAAATATAGATATTTTCTATTGACCTGTTTTCCAGTTACTAATTCTATACTCTGCAGTGTTTACTCTGCTATTAAACCCATTAACTGAGGTTCTCGGTTTACTCATTGTATTTTTCAGTTCTAACTATATTTTCAGTTATATTTTTATAGAATCCAAATCCCTGGTGAAATTCCACATCATTTAAGATATTTTAGCCATTTTCTCCTCTATTTCCTGGAAAATATTAATCTTACCTATTTTAAAGTTTTTGCCATTAAGTCTACTATCTGGATCACCTGTGAGTCTATTTATATTTGTTCTTCTCTTAATTTTAAGCCAATTATTCTTGTCATTCTGCAAATCTTATAATGTTCTATTAAATCCTGAACACTGTATCTGAAAAATGTCTCGTAATATAATTATACAACAGTCTATTTCTCTCTTTATTTTGGCTTCATGCATTTTAAAGCTCTCTTATTATGTGCATACACATTGATAATTGTCATATCTTTTTGATGAATTGTTTTTTATCTTTGTAAAATGTCTCTTTCCATCTCTGGTAATACTCTTTGTCTTAAAGTTGATTTTATACATTAACTAGTCACTCTAGCTTTCTCTTGCTGGCTGTTTCCCTGGTGTATTTACTTCCCATTTTATTTTCTGTTTGTGTCTTTATGTTTAAAGTATCTCCTATAGCCAGTGTATAATATGATTTTGCTTTATCTTCAATTCTGTTAATCTCTGTCTTTTAATTGGAGTTTTTAGATTACTGACATATACTGTAATTATTGATATGGTGGATTTAGATCTACCTTAATTTTTTATTATTTGAATTGAAAAGATGTTACTATTTCATGTTAATATGACTTTTGGAATTTTGGTTATATCTCTTTGGTTATAACTCCACAGTTCTTCCACCCTGCCAGAGTCTAATATCTTGTGATTCTACCGTCTGCTCACTAAACCTTCATATTTTCACTTTTCTCCTTAGTCATCTTAGGTTCTATGGCCTGCAACTATTTATTGTGCTTGATATCTTTTATCTGACCTTCAGATTTACTTTTCTCTTTCCTCCTCATTGTTCTAGGAGACTAAACTATAGCTTGAGAGCTCCTTTGCCCTCTGACTTCTGACTGGGTTAAGATAATAAGGAGCCCTAGCAGAAAATCAGAAAGATGGGAAAAAAGCAAACCAACATGATTTTTGGATCATCATTTTCTGAATCACTCAGATTCAAGCCATCTTTATTTCCTCTGATTCCTTCACTAATAACCTAATTCAATATTTCTGTTGAATTTATTACTGTTATTTTTTAATTTAGAGGAGATCAGTGCGTTCAGGGTGGTATGGCTGTAGACTTTTTAATTTAGAGTCTTTTCAATAGATTAATAAATTTTTAACTGGCCTCAGTATCTCTAAACTCTGTTTAGTTCTTCTTAGAAAATATCACTTATTCATCTTCCTTGAATTATCAACCCTACAACAACCACCCAAAATTTTCATTGGTTCCCATGCAGGCCTACATTATGACTTTCTTTGCTCTAGACACTTTTGACTTTGTAAACCCCTTCTTTCACTGAAAAAAAAAGAGAGAGATTTAATGTACAGCTATATTGTTAGGAAGACAAATATGATCCAGGCTTGATTCATTATATTTATTTTTTTCTTTGATTTTAAAAGACAATAAAATTAAAACATTTTTATGTGGCCCTGAACGTATTGTGGGCCCTAGGCACTGTGCCCACTCTGCCTCATAGATAACATACATAACAGCCCTGTCATCATTACATACAAAATAAAGTCCTATCTTTTCAGTATGGTTCTAAAACCTTCCACAATCGTCCATTTTATTGGTTACGTGTTTCTTAATTGCCCTCAATTCATATAGCCCTCCAACAGTCATTTGTGGAATTGAATGTAAATATTTCTGGTGAAATTTCTTAAATCAGTAGAATTTATGGTAAGTAACTGTAATTACACACACACCCCCATATGATTCTTTGTTAGGTAAAATACCTTGGACTTATCAGTAATGTTTCATTTCTAAATAATGAGTGGCAGATTTAATGTAATGATATTTACTAACAGAACTGGCTAGTCTCCCTGCAGTTGTTGATTTAATTTTTATTTTACAATAAAAGAGTTTTTGCTTTGTGACTATATTTCTAAAAGATTGTTTCCTATATTTATTTTCACAGGCATACTATAATTGTTCTTGCATTAAAGAAGGATTAACAACCTCAGACGGTCAAGGTGATTTTATTGATGCTAGACGTGGGACATGTGATGCAAAGTGCTATAAATTACCTTTGTTCATTGTTTTTGTCTTTTCTACAATTGTATTTGCTGCTTTTTCTGGTGTACCAAACATCCTGGCCATCGTTCGGTATGTATACATTATACAAAATCATATTCATTTAATACATAAAGGCAATTTTAGGAAGATTTTAGAATATTGTAGTAAATGATTTACTCTTTTCTTTCAAGGTAGCAACTGCTAGCGGGGAAATTGTTACATTGTCAAAATTCCTACACATGCTTATTTCCTTTTTTTAACAAATTTGTTTGCATAAGTGTGTAGATATCACATTTAATTTTAATTAATTAAGCAATTAATTAAATTTAATACTTGGAAAATTCATATATATGAAAATTGTTACATTGCCAAAATTCATGTATGTGTTTAATTCTCTATTTTATCTAATTTATCTGCATAAGTGTATAGATACACATTTAATTTAAGTGTAATTTAAAATTAAGTTTATTTCTTATTTAACACATGGAAAATTCATAATTATAGGAAAATTCTTAATTATTAACATAGATGCAATTATAATGTTGATTCATTGGGTATGGGTATTTATTGATTATTTACTTCTATATTAGGCAATTTGACCATGAGAAAACATCAGTGTCAATAACAAAAGAACATAATAGCTTTTAGAATTTTAGAATTTCAGTCCATAAATTTATTGTTATTTTAAATTAAACCAACATTTGTTATTCATTTGTTCTTCCTGAATGTGTGAAATATAGTTAGTATTTATTTTTATCATGGTAGCAGAATAATTGGTCATCTTCAAATTCTTCTTTTTAAGAGACTAACATAAACCTTTAAGTCATGAAGAGCAATTTGCTGTCCCATAGGAAAGCAGACTAGAAAACATGAATAAATATATGCAAAAAGAAAGAAATCTGAATTTGGGACATGTGGTCTTTACCTTCAGTGAACTTGCAATTTAGGTGGGAGAGAAACCTGGGACATAGAAATACGGTGAAGCAGCTTTTTTATTCACTTATCCGTGTCTGGCACTGAAACAAGGACCAATGAGATATGGACTTTGCCTTCAAGTTGCTTAGAGTTTGAGAGGGGGAGAAAAACATATAAAAATAAGTGCAGTGAATACTTAGAGGTGCTTTGATTAAAGCTTATACAGACTGATCCAGGAACAAAGTGGAGAAAATGGTCATTTTTATCTAGGATGAGTTAGAAATTCTATAGAAGGAGTGGCACTTGAACTGAGTCGCAAAGATAAGTGATTTCTCATAATGCAAGCAGAGTGGGGACAAATTCTTAACAGGAAAAGTGAGGAGTGAAAGTAGTCAAAAATGTGTGAAATATCTTAGCAAGAAGTTTGCTATGCCTAGAGTAGCGTGATGGTGAATGGGACAAGGAGATTTCAGCTTAGTAAGGGCCTGATCATTGGATGCTTTCTTTGCGATGTTAACGTGAATGGTGTTATCCTGTGTATACGTGGAAGCCATTGATAACAGTAAACCTCAGAAGTAAAAGTGATCAAATATGTGTTTTCGACAGAGTTCTTTGAAGATAGTGTGGAGGATGAAGCTGAGGGTAGAAAACTGGAGAAAAAGGAAAGTATTTAGAAGACCACATTTTGGAATTTATCTCTGTTAAGAGAGAGAGATAATAGAATATATTTGAGAAATAGTTTGGGTAAAATGGCAAAGTTATTAATTTGATATTCCTGATACAAAATATGGAGAAATTTAAGACTATGTCCAGATTTCCAATCTGGGGAACTATATGAATGATAATCCATTAACTGAGATAAGAAATTCAAGAAGAGAAAGCTCAGATTGAAGATAATCAGTACAATGTTGAACGTGCCTTATTTAAAATTCATGTGAAACATCCAAGGAAATATTCCCAGCAGTGAGATGAGAAAGATGATGATAGTAATTTTCCACAAGTTTAGTTCTGAATCTTCTCACTTCTCCTGGTAATTATTCAGAGCAATAAGGAGAATAAAACACACATGCATGCACACACGTGCATGCATATACTATTGTTTCAGTACAATTATGAGATAGATAAAAAATGACCAAGTTGAAATTGCATTTAAGTATTGCCAAAATTGTAGCATAACTGGAAGCCAGCTTGTAGATTCACAAAGATGTTACAAAGAATAACAGGAAATGTGGAGAGTGTCTCAGTATTGACAGATCTCAGATACCTGTAGCATATATTTCTGCTCAGACAGAGAGGGCCCCACCCTAAGGCGGAAGTTCTGGGAGCAGGATCTAGGTAGATAAGTCAAGGCAGAGTCTTTCTGGAAAGAATGAGAGAAAAGGCTTGGAAAATGCTGAGGATGTCCAGACATGACAGATCTCAAAAAGTGCTGCAAAATATACTTTCCATAAATGAATATATAACCTAGGAAGGCAAGGAATGTGAAGGGATCTCAGAAGCCCAGGGCTGGCAGTAGAAGTTCTTTTGAAGCAGGTCAAATTTGGAGAAGCAGAGAATGTATAATCATACATAGGAAATATATTTAAATCTTCTCCTCTATCAACAGAGGAGATAACTCTTCAGTTTTGAAGCTTGGAAGCCCTGGTCCATGTTCCATCCCCACACTATTTCTGCCTGTAGTTTAAGAAAACCCATCTCATTCAAGTAGGAGTAAGTAGAAAAGGAGAAGGTTCTTCCTACATTCAAAATAATTATAGTGAAAGAAATGGAAATTGTTAAGCATTACTTTACTACAGACAATGAAAACTCACTAGAAAAATGTAACCACAAATCAGATAAAAAATAAATGTAACTATATGTAAGTTTAAACTACAAAAATTAAACAATCAATCATGGCTACAAAACAAGAGAAGAACAGCTAGAGGAAGGAGCCTATGGAATGAAAACAGACACAACTTAGGAAAGAAAGAAAAGGGAAAAACTTCAGAAATGAGAACTAAATTATAAAGCACATAAGGAAGTAAAGACAACACAGAAAGCATGTGTGGGGCATAGGAAACAAACAAACAAAAGGAAATAGAAATGGAGAATATAAAATAAAAATAAGAACAAAAGTATTAGAGAAAAGAGGCAAATGTAGAAGATAAGAAAAGGAGATCCAACGTACACATAACTGGAGTCCCCAAAGGAGAAAACTAGTACAAATAGTAAATGTTTAAATCTATAGTTAAATTAAACTTTACTGAAATGATATTTAATAAATACTGAAATAATAAGTAATAATGATAAATAATGAATAAATACTGAAATAAAATAAGATTTGAATTTCCATATTGAAATGGCATATCAAGTATCTAGGGAAATTGACCCAGAACAGTCAACATTGAGATATACTGTAGTAAAATTATTGAATGCAAAGGTGAAGAAATAATCCTTTTGTCATCTAAAAAAAAGAGAAAGCAAAAATGTTTGGCATCAGATTTCTCAGCAGCAACCCTCACCTCAAGAAGACTGGAGAAACACTTGAAAGATCCTCAAGGAAAGAAATGAGCTCATTAATTCATCATCAACAGACTGCCCTAAAATTATAAACAGTTTTGATATGGAAGAACCCAAGAAATGTTGTTATGAGATACTCCTTAAGAATCCACAGCAAGGCAAGTTATAACCAACCAAGATATGACTGGGGAGACTTTGATAAAAGATCTGGTGGTGAGCATTGAATATGTTAAACTAAACAAATTTAACAACTTATATTTAATATGTGTAACAATATAATTAATTTATGCTAGAACTAAGCTGAGCATAAAGGTGGCAAAATAGAATGAAATGTAATATGCTTTGATTAAGTAGAAATTACACAACTAACAAAAATGAGAGAGGAAAACAGGGTAGAGATCAAAAGAAGGGTAAGCTTGCTGGCTGGATAATAATGGAGAGTCACGGGATATCATTTTTACAGACATTTTATTGAAGCATAATATATATTCAGGAGAGTACCCAAATCGCAAGTATACAGACTGATGGATTTTTACAAAGTGAACACACCTATGTAACCACAATCCAGTTCAAGAAATTGACAAATACAAGTATTCCAGAAGCCCCTTCCCCAAATCCTTGTCTCTAACCTCTCATCCCTAAAGATTACTGCTATCCTGATTTCTATAATGAATAGGTTAATTTGTTCTGTGTTTGAAATGTATGTACCCTCAGGAGGATACAGCACATAGTCCTTTGTGTCTGCATTATATTATTCAACAATGTGCTTATAATAGTCATTCGTATGGGTGCGTATAACGTAAATTTATTTTGATTGCTCTATAGTAATCCAATCGGATTTTCTAAAATGATGGAAATTACCTGCATCTCTGCTGTCCAGTATGGTAGCCTCTAACCACAGATGCCTATTGAGCATTTGAAATGCAGTTAGTGTGAATGAGACACTGAACTTTTAATTTTACTTAGCATTGATTGATTTAAATTTAAGTAGGCACATATGGCTAATGGTCACCATATTGTACAGCGTAGTTTTGTAGTAGTTCATTGTATGAATATACTAAAATTTGTTCCTTTGTTCTACAGTTAATGTTGTTTCCAGTTTAGGGTTATTATGACTATTGTTTCTCTGAACATTCTTGTTCTTATCTTTTGGGGGAATATATGAATTTATTTCTGTTGAGTACCTATATAAACAGCAGAATTGCTAGGTCATAGGGTATATATATGTTAAGCTTTTTATAAATTTAAAAAGTATTTGTATGAATTCATTGTTCTTCTAGCAGTCTATTTTAAATTGTTTTTAAACTCAAGTAATTTTGATGTGTGTGTGTTGATGTTATTATGAACTTCCTTATTCAGAAGACTGATGTTATTGAGCATATTTTCATTTATTTATTAACCACATTAATATGCAATTTTGTCAAATGTCTGTTCTGTCCTTTTGTCTATTTTTACACTTGGTTGTAATGTCTGTTGGGTTGTCTTTTTATTATTGATTTGCAGGAGTTCTTTATATATTCTTTATACATAGTCCAATTGGGGGGTCATTTGTCATATATATTCATGACAAATATATTATTCAACTCTGTGGCTTGCCTTTTCCCTCTGATAATGGCATCTTTTGAGTGAAACAAATTTTTAATTTTAATGTCCTGTTTAAGAATTCTTTGCTTAATCAAAATCATGAGGACATTTCCTATGTTATTTTAATAAAAGATTATAAAGTAAACAATTCAGCTGGAAATGATTTTTTTGTACAAAGTAGAGATCCAGGTTTATTCTTTTTTATATGTATACTAATTGACCAATGCCATTTTTTTCCAAGGTTATCCTTTCCCCACAGCAGTGTACCAACAGACTCTATGTATGTGGGTCTATTTCTGCTCTTTATTCTGTTCCATTGGTTTATTTGTGCATCCCGGCACCAATATTACACTGTCTTAATTGCTGTATATTTATTGTGAATATTTATATCAGTCTTTGTTGTAAATCTGTCTTGAAGATTATCTTGGCCATTCTTGGCCCTTTGTATTTCCAGGTGATTAAAATGACCTAGTCAATGTCAATAAAAAACATGCTGAGATTTCGATTGGAATGCCTTTGAATCCAGTTCGGAGAATTGCTGTATTTACCACCCTAGGTCTATCAATCAGTCACTTCTTTTGTTTAATAAAATCTTTATTTATTTCTCCCAATAATGTTTGATAATTTTCATTTTCAGGGTGGAAGTCTTATACCTCCTTCATTAGGTTTGTTCCAAGGTACTTGCTGTTTTTGATGTTTAGTATAGCATAGTATGATATAGTTGTTTATTGCTGGTATGAAGAAATGTAATTTATTCTTGTGCTTTGACCTCATATTCTGTGACTGTGCTTGTATTAATTTCTGATAGTTAGTTGGTAGATGATTTCAGATTTTCTATGTACATAATCATGATCTACAAACAATGATTTTTATTCTTTTCCAGCCTTTATACCTCTTTTCTCTTGCACTGCTTAAGCTATCCTGTACAATGTGCATAGAAGTAATGATAGTTCTATCCTTGTTTCTTATGCTCATCAGGATGAAGACTCTTGATATTTCATTGTTAGGCATGAAATTTGCTGTAAATTTCACCGTTAAGTGTGGTATTGATACCATCTATCAGAAGAAACCAGTTTGTTTCCATTCTTAGTTCACTAAAACTTTTTTAACTAATAATTTTTGAAATTTATCAAATGCATTTGCTGTATCTATTGAGGAGATCACAATATGATATTTCTACTTTATTATAGGACTAAATTGGATTTGTCAGTAGCTTGATTTGTTTTGTTGATACTTTGTTTAGAATTTTTGCATCTCTATCCACGAATAAGGTTGCCTTTTAGTTTCCCCTTTTTATTAATGTGCTTATTAGGTTTTGACATTGATGATATTCTGGCCTCATAAATGAGCTGAGAAGTAATTCCTCTTTTCCTAATATTTGGACTATTTTATGATGATGTGGTGTTATTTTTTAAATTAAGTCTTTGGAGGAAAGCACTTGTGATGTCACTTGGGCCTGGAAATTTCTTTGAGAAGGTTTTGAATTAAAGATGGAATGTCTTTGTGTGTGTGTATGAGTATGGGACTAATAAGTCTTTTTGCTTTTATCTTTATAATTTCCATCATTTTACTTTTATGTTTATAGTATTTTTATTTTATTTACATATATCCTACATTGGTATATATACCTTTTCTATCCAAGTATGAATTTAGCTGCATCCCCAAAATCTTGATATATATTTTTTCTCATTCTTTCAACTTAAATATGCCTTTCAATGTCTTTTTTTATTTGGACCATGTGTCACTTGGAAGTGTATAGTTTAATTTCTAAACATTTGGAAATTTTCTTGTTATAGTTTTATTTTTAGATTAAGTACACTGTTTCAGAGAACGTATTTTTATGGTTTCTCTCCTTTCCTTTTTATGGCTTTCTTTCTTTAGATTTGCAAATGATTTAAAGGCTTTGTTTATTAAGGTGGATTTGTCTATTCTTTTTTTCCTATCATTTTTGCTGTATATATTTTAAGTCTTTATTAGTTGAAAACAAATTTAGACTTGCTACAACTTCCTGCTTTATTGATCCCTTTATCCTTATGAAATATTCCTCTTTATCTCTTGTAACTTTTCGTCTTAGAGTTGCTTTTTCTGACTTTAATATTGCTTCATCAGCTATATTTTTATTAGCATTTGCACAGTACACATTTTCCATCCTTTTACTTTCAACCTTTCTCTGACAATATATTTAAGGTATGTCTAGTATCAGTGTATAGCCGACTTTTAAAAAGAAAATCCAGTCTAACAATTTAGTTTTTCAATTGGAGTAGATAGACTACTAAGTTAAAAAGAATTCCTAATATGTTTGGGTTCTCATCTATCATCTTAGTGTTTGTCTTAAAATGTTTCCTACTAGTTCTTTTAGTTTCTTTCTTTACTATTTTGAATTGATCAAGTTATTTGTTTTCATTATTTTCCCTCTATTATTTTGCTACTTGTTTTATTTTATATATGTATAATATATATTAAACATATATAATATATGTATACATATATACATATATATGTATACATATATTATAATATATATTATATATATAAAATACATATATTTTGTTATATATATAACAAAATCACTGGGATAAAACTAAGTGTAAAGAAGCAACAGACAGGTTGAATAAATAATTACATTTCTGCACAATAAAATATAATGCAACTAAAAAAATGAATAGGGAGGAGCTCTATGTTCATATAGGAAATGATCTTAAAGATGTACTGTTACAGGAAAAAATCAGGTACAGAACAGTGAATACAGTATGCTACTTCCTATGAAGAAAGAAGGGAATATATATATATATTCCCTATATATCTATAGCTATATATATATCTATATCTATATATATGCATTTATAGTTATTTGTATTTGCATAAAGAAACACTGGAGGTATAAACAAGAAAGTAATTAAAACAGTAACCTAAAGAGGTGGAGTAGAAATGGGGGTAGATGAGGGCAGGGGTTTATGCAAGCAAGTCTCTCCAGTGTGTTTTTTTATATTGTTTGTTTTCCAAAGCATGTAATTATACCACAAATTCAAGAAAGTTGAATTTTTTAAAAGTACAATAAAAGTCAAAGCCAAAGACATAAATTGTGAAATCATTATCAAATAAGTGATAATTAAAGCCAGGGAAGTAGGGTAGGATGGAGTAGTTTGCAGCAGGCCAGTGCTCCTCCAGAGGATAACCAGAAACGCTGGGTTAAATGATAAAAATTATATATTTAAAAGCAGAAAGTGGCAGAGGACTAGAGGGAGGCCAATTCCAGAGAGAGCAGAAGCTTTTGAAGGCAAAGAGGTGTTTGTCAATTCTTGATGAGGGCTAGATGCTGACAATCTGGACGAGGTCCTGGGGGACGGTCACTAGTGGGTGACAAGCAACCTGGCAGAGTTTTAGGTGATCACATGAGGCTAAGAAAGACAAAATTCTTTTTCCTTTGGAGAAATTTGCTGAAATCTGAAGGTGAAGCTTAGGTCTAAACAGAAAAGTATAACAATTTGTCTATAAGTCTCCATCAAGGTGCTCATTAAGAAAAACTAGTTCTTCAGTTCTTTTCCTTCCATCCGTCATTATGTTAACATGCTTCGAAGTCTTCTCATCTGTGATAGTCAGCATGGATTCAAACAAGAAGGCAGATGAGCACTTTAAGAAAAAAAGTAAAATAAAGGAGAAATATTTAAAGTATGCTACAAAGAAAATGTAGAAAAACGCAATGAGAAAACTATAGGACAATCTAACTTAGTCTGAGGATTCAGAGAGGGTATCCCTGAAGAAATGACATTTAAGCAGAGCCCCATAGGATGGGGAATGAGTATTTCATACAGTGGGAACAACATATGCGAAGATTCCAAGTGAGAGATGAGGCTTTATAAGAGTGCTGTATTAAAGAAGGCCTTTGTTGGTGATAAAGGCAAAAGCTGTGAGGTGGCATGTGATGAGACTCATGAGAGCAGGCTGACCCCTGTAAATATTTTTGCAATTCTAGATTTTATCCTAAAAACAATGGGAAGCCCCCTAAGGATCCTAGTGGGGCAATGAAATAATCAGAATTTCACCTTAAAAATTCACTTTGGCTCTTATGTGAAGAGTGGACTGAAAGGATAAGGATGGTTTTTGGGGGATAAATCAGGAAGTCATTCCATCTCTTTTCGGGCAGAGGATATAGGTTGAGAATTGGCAAGTGGAATTAGAGGTGAAAAAAATCAGAGGAAGAGATATGAAAAAAATTTGTTTTTAAAAATTGCTGTATTTGATTATTGATTGTCTGTGGTGAATGAGGAACAGGATGGTATCAAGGATGCCTCTTTCCAGGTTTGGGTCTTGAAAACTGCATGGATGATGGTGCCAATTCTTGTGATAGGGAGCACTAGGGAAAGAGCAACTTTTGTGCAAGACAGGAACTTAAATCTAGAACTGATGTTTCATAAGAAAGGTATGGACTGAAAATATAAGTTTATAAGTTATGAGATGGTGGAAGCTACCTTTCACATTGTGGAAGAGTACTAATAAATTTTTTGTTTACTCCATGAAATTCTTGCATCATCCTATCATATCTTTACTCATTAGACAAAATACGAAAAAGCATTCACTTCATTGTTAAAACATAATAGTTTTTCATTAAAAATTTGTTTTTTCAATACATATTTATTATTTATTTGGGGGCTGTTCATTTAGCTGATTTTTGGAAAATCCTAGGAATCATTAATCTTTTCATCTTGTTTTGTGTATTAGTTAGAAAGAGGGTTATAATCAAATTGAAGATAAATAAATACTTCTTAATGATTATACTTATGAGTTATGATCAGCTCTGTATATGCCTCAGAGAGCACCAATATGATATTGCATATAAGAAAACTACTTGTGCTAAATGAAACAGAACACTCAATTATAGTTAAGCATATGACCAACATTTCCACTTTATACCGAAAACTTTATACTAAAGTGTGATTCTAAAATGCGACATTTTACTTCTTTTACCTCTCTTTAATGAATCTGCTCATAATAAAAGTGTAAATTATTTTTTATTTAAAAATATAATTATCATTGGAGAATTGGCTAATTTGTTTTCATTTTCCTAGTAGTAAACATTTGAGGAAGGAATATATATTTTTAGCGGGTTGATATGGGTCACACCAATTGTCACAAAATATACATATGCTACATTTTAATAAATTGAGTCATTTTGGATGAAGATGTTGGTCGTACTAGTTTATTGTTCAAGTTCTAGAACAAGGAAACAAAGGATAAAAATAGAGTTTGTTTAAATGTCCATTTAAAATGTAGCTCTTATTTTTTTAAATTTATTTTTTAATTCTTTTTATTTTTGGATGTACATCATATTTCGAATTCTGTGTACATTACATCATGTTCACCACCCGAAAACTAGATATAGTCCATCCCCTCACATGTGCCTAATCACTCCTTTTGCCCTCCTCCCTCCCACCTACCCCTCCAGTAACCACCAATCCAATCTCCAACGCTGTGTTTTTTTTGTCGTTTTTATCTTCTACTTACGATTGAAATCATGTGGTATCTGACTTTCTCCCTCTGACTTATTTCACTCAGCATAATACCCTCAAGGTCCATCCATGTTGTCACAAATGGCCAGATTTCATCTTTTCTTATGGCTGAGTAGTAGTCCATTGTGTATAAATACCACATCTTCTTTATCCATTCGTCCTTTCATGGGCGCCTAGGTTGCTTCCATATCTTGGCTATTGTGCATAATGCTGCAATGAACATAGGGGTGTAAGTATCTTTATGCCTTTGTGTTTTCAAGTTCTTTGGATAAATACCCAGCAGTGGAATAGCTGGATCATATGGTAGATCTATTCTTAATTTTCTGAGGATACTCCATACTGCTTTGCATAGTGGCTGCACCAGTTTGCACTGCCACCAGCAGTGAACAACGGTTCCCTTCTCTCCACATCCTCTCCAACATTTGTTGTTTCCTGTCTTGTTAATTATAGCCATTCTGACCGGAGTGAGGTGATACCTCATTGTAGTTTTGATTTGCATTTCCCAGATAGCTAATGATGTTGAGCATCTTTTCATATGCCTGTTGGCCATCCCTGTATCTTCTTTGGAGAAATCTCTGTTCAGATCTTTTGTCCATTTTCTAATTGGATTGTTGGTTTTTTTGTTGTTGAGCTGTATTGGTTCTTTGTATATTTTGGATATTAACTCCTTATCTGATATATGGTTTGCAAATATCTTCTCCCGATTGTTAGGTTGTCTTTTCGTTTTGCTGATAGTTTCCTTTGCTGTGCAGAAGCTTTTTAGTTTGATGTAGTCCCATTTGTTCATTTTTTCTTTTGTTTCCCTTGCCTGGTTAGACATGGGACTTGAAAATATGCTACTCAGACTGATGTCAAAGAGCGTACTGCCTATATTTTCTTCTAGAAGTCTCATGGTTTCGGGTCTTACATTCAAGTCTTTAATCCATTTTGAGTTGATTTTTGTGCATGGTGTAAGGGAATGGTCTACTTTCATTCTCTTCCATGTGGCTGTCCAGTTTTCCCAACACCATTTACTGAAGAGACTCTCCTTTCTCCATCACATGCTCTTGGCTCCCTTGTCCAAGGAGCCAAGTTAGCTGTCCATAAACGTGTGGGTTTACTTCTGGGCTCTCAATTCCGTTACATTGATCTGTGTGTCTGTTTTTGTGCTAGTACCATACTGTTTTGGTTACTATGGCTTTGTAGTATAATTTGAAATCAGGGAGTGTGATACCTCCAGCTTTGTTATTTATTCTCAGGAATCCTTTGGCTATTCGGGGTCTTTTATTGTTCCATATAAATTTTAGGATTCTTTGTTCTATTTCTGTAAAAGATGTTGTTGGAACTTTGACAGGGATTGCCTTGAATCTATAGATTGCTTTAGGAAGTATGGAGATTTTAGTGATGTTAATTCTTCCAATTCCAAGAGCACGGAATATCTTTCCATTTCTTTGTGTCTTCTTTGATTTCTTTCAACAATGTTTTATAGTTTTCGGTGTACAGATCTTTCACCTCTTTGGTTAAGTTTATTCCTAGGTATTTTATTCTTTTTGTTGCAATTGTAAATGGGATTGTATCCTTAATTTCTCTTTCTGCTACTTCGTTGTTAGTGTATAGAAACGCAAGCAATTTTTGTACATTGATTTTGTATCATGTGACATGACTGTATTCCTTTATTATTTCTAAAAGGTTTTTAGTGGAATCTTTAGGGTTTTCTAGATATAAAATCATGTCGTCTGCAAAGAGTAACAGTTTCAATTCTTCTTTTCCAACGTGGATCCTTTTTATTTCTTTTTCTTGCCTGATTGCTCTGGCTAGGACTTCCAATACTATGTTAAATAAGAGTGATGACAGTGGGCATCCTTGTCTGGTTCCTGTTCTTAGAGGGATAGCTTTCAGTGTTTCTCCATTGAGAATGATATTTGCTGTGGGTTTGTCACAGATGGCCTTTATTATGTTGAGGTATTTTCCTTCTATACCCATTTTATTTAGAGTTTTTATCATAAATGGATGTTGTATCTTGTCAAATGCTTTCTCTGCATCTATTGAGATGATCATGTGATTTTTATTCTTCATTTTGTTAATGTGGTGTATCACTTTGATAGATTTGCGGATGTTGAACCATCCCTGCATCCCTGGAATGAAACCCACTTGATCATGATATATGATCTTTTAAATGTATTGTTGTATTTGATTTCTTAGTATTTTGTTGAGGGTTTTTGCATCGATGTTCATCAGTGATATTGGCCTGTAATTTTCTTTTTTTGTGCTGTCCTTATCTGGTTTTGGTATCAGGATGATATTGGTTTCGTAGAAGGAGTTAGGAATCCTCCCCTCCTCTTCAATTTTTTGGAAGAGTTTGAGAAGGATAGGTATTAAATCTTCTTTGAATGTTTGGTAGAATTCACCAGGGAAGCCATCTGGCCCTGGACTTTTATTTTTTGGGAGATTTTTGATTGCTGTTTCGATCTCCTTACTGGTGATCGGTCTATTCAAATTTTCTACATCTTCTTGGTCCAGTTTTGGAAGGTTGTATGTTTCTAAGAATTTATCCATTTCTTCTAGATTATCCAATTTGTTGGCGTATAGCTTTTCATAGTATTCTCTTGTTATTTTTTGTATTTCTAAGGTGTCCATTGTAATCTCTCCTCTTTCATTTCTGATTTTATTTATTTGAGCCTTCTCTCTTTTTTTTTTCTTGGTGAGTCTAGCTAAGGGTTTGTCAATTTTGTTTATCTTTTCAAAGAACCAGCTCTTGGTTTCATTAATTATTTCTATTGTTATTTTTAGTCTCTATTTCGTTTATTTCTGCTCTGATTTTTATTATTTCCTTCCTTCTGCTGATTTTGGGCTTTGTTTGTTGTTCTTTTTCCAGTACCTTTAGGTGCACTTTTAGATTGTCTATTTGGGATTTTTCTTCTTTGTTGAGGTAGGCCTGAATTGCTATAAACTTCCCTTGTAGAACCGCTTTTGCTGTATCCCACAGATTTTGGCATGTCATGTTTTCATTTTCATTTGTCTCCAGGAATTTTTTTATTTCTTCTTTGATTTCTTCATTGACCCAATCGTTGTTCAGTAGCATTTTGTTCAATCTCCACGTTTTTGTGGCTTTTCTGGTTTTCTTCCTATAGTTGATTTCCAGTTTCATACCTTTGTGGTCAGAAAAGATGCATGGTATTATTTCAGTCTTCTTAAACTTATTGAGACTTGTTTTGTGGCCTAACATGTGATCTATCCTGGAGAATGTTCCACGGGTATTTGAAAAGAATGTGTATTCTGTGGTTTTTGGATGGAATATTCTGTATATATCTGCTAAGTCCATCTGGTCTAATGTGTCCTTTACGGCCAGTGTTTCCTTATTGATCTTCTGTTTGGATGATCTATCTATTAGTGTAAGTGGAGTGTTAAAATCCCCTACTATTATTCTGTTACTGTCTATTTCTCCTCTTATATCTGTTAATAATTACTTTATATATTTAGGTGCTCCTATGTTGGGTGCATAGATATTTACAAGTGTTATATTTCTTGTTGGATTGTTCCCTTTATCATTATGTAGTGCCCATCTTTGTCTCTTATTACAGCTTTTGTTTTAAAGTCTATTTTGTCTGATATAAGTATTCCTGCCCCCACTTTCTTAAGTATTCCTGCCCCCACTTTCTTTTCTTTGCCATTTGCATGGAATATCTTTTTCCATCCTTTCACTTTCAGTTTGTGAGTGTCTGTAGGTCTGAAGTGTCTCTTGTATGCAGCATATACATGGGTCTTTTTTTATCCAGTTGGCCACCCTATGGCATTTGATTGGAGCATTTAGTCCATTGACATTTAAAGTAGTTGTTGATAAATATGTATTTATTGCCATTTTGTCACTTTTTTTTCTGGGTGTTTTAGTAGTTCTTCTCTGTTCCTTTCTTTTTCTGTTGCTCTTTTCCCTTGTGGTTTGATGGCTATCTTTAGTAATATGTTTGATTTCTTTTGTCTTACTTTTTTTCTTGCTTGTTATAGGTTTCTGATTTGTGGTTACCATGAGGATCCTATTTAATATACTATGCACATAACAGTCTATATTGAGTAGATAGACTCTTTAGCTTGACCTCTTTCTAAAAGCTCTACTTTTTCACTATCCACCTCCCACATTATATGTTTTTCACATCATATATAGTCTCTTGGTTAGTGTGTGTCTATCCATTACCCTCTTATCATTGAAATAGGTGATTTTAGTACATTTGTCTTTTAACCTTCATATTATCTTCACAGGTAGTTGCTCTGATGCCTTTACTATATTTTTACCTTACAAGTGATTTTATTGCCTGGATTTTTGGTGGTGTTGTTTTGGGGGTTTTTTGATAATTTTTTTTATCTCTATTTGTGGTCATTGCTTTCTCACTTAAATAAGTCCTCTCAGCATTTATTGTAGAACTGGTTTCTTGGTGATAAACTCCTTTAAGTTTTGCTTGTCTGAGAAGCTCTTTATCTCTCCTTCCAATCTGAATGACAGCCTTGATGGATAGAGTATTCTTGGCTGTAGGTTTTTTCCTTTTAGCACTTTAAATATGTCATGCCATTCTCTTCTCGCCTGTAGGGTCTCGACTGAGAAGTCCGCTGATAGCCTGATGGGCTTCCCTTTATATGTCACTTGTGGCCTTTCTCTTGCTGCTTTTAGGATTCTCTCTTTGTCTTTAATTTTGGACATTTTGATTGTAATATGTCTTGGTGTGGGCCTCTTTGGGCTTATCTTGTTTGGAGCTCTCTGTGCTTCCTGAACTTGGATGTCTGTTTCCTTCCTCAGGTTAGGAAAATTTTCCTCTATTATTTCAACAAATAAATTTTCTGCCCCTTTGTCTCTCTCTTCTCCTTCTGGGACCCCTATAATCTGAATGTTAGCATGCTTGACATTGTCCCAGAGTTCCCTTACACTCTTCTCATTCTGTCTAATTCTTTTTTCTCTTTTCTGTTCTGCTTGGGTGATTTCCTCTAGTCTTTCATCTAGCTTGCTGATCCATTCTGCTGCTTCCTCTACTCTGCTCTTGAGTGCCTCTAGTGAATTTCTCATTTCAAGTATTGTATTCTTCATTTCTGATTTTTTTTTTTTTATATCTTCCAGTTCTTTGCTGATGTGCTTACTGTGTTCATCCATTCTTCTCCGCATGTCTGTGAGCATCCTCATGATATTTTGTTTGAACTCTTTGTCAAATAGCTTGCTAGTTTCTGTTTCACTTAGTCCTTTTTCTGGGGTTTTGTCCTGTTCCCTTGCTTGGAAAGTATTCCTTTGCCTCCTCATTATGCCTCTTTCTCTGTGCTATTTTCTTTGTAGTAGGTGAGTCGATTAAGTCTCCTGATCTTGGAGAAGTGGCCTTATGTATGAGATGCCTTATGAGGCCCAGCAGTATGCTTCCCTCTCGTCACCAGTCCATAAGAAGCAGGAGTGACCCCTTTGTGGGCTACTTGTGTCCTTCTGCTGTGGCAGGGTTTGCTCCCACTGCGGGTACCCAGGGAGTCTAATCTTTCCTTCCCTGGCCAGCTGTTTGTAAGTCTGGTTTGGGAAGCCTCAGCACTGTTGGCTACAAGGTCTGTCAGCACTCTCTATTGCAGTTTTCCTCTTAATTGGGTT
Source organism: Equus asinus (assembly GCF_041296235.1). Taxonomy (NCBI): domain Eukaryota; kingdom Metazoa; phylum Chordata; class Mammalia; order Perissodactyla; family Equidae; genus Equus; species Equus asinus. Next base: position 70,864,658 of record NC_091798.1, read on the forward strand.
GGCACCCAGTGTAGCTAGTTGCTAGGCTCAGGGGCGTACAGTTGTGATAGGCCTCCAGCCAACAAAGCTGTTGTCAGTTCTCTTAGGAGTGCAGCTGAGTGGGACTAGCCCTTGGCATGAGGGCACTCAATTGTTTCAGGCTTCTGAAGGTGGGCTGGTCCTTTTCATGGCTATTTGTGAAGCACAAGTCTTCTGCTGCTGAGAAGCCTTACCCCCCACAGGGCCACATATACTGTCAACACAGTCCTGGTCCGTGCACCCTTCTCAACCCCCTGGAGCATACCCTGACACCACACTGCAGAGGCCCCCACCTCTCCACCAATGCCCCCTACAGTTCACCTGGTCCTCACACAGGCCCTGCCCCACAGAGGCAGACACCCTTGCCTGCCTGTAGAGGATCAAGACACCCAGTCAATGCAGCCTGAAAAGTAGCCTGAGGGCTTGCTGTTAGGTGGGGCCAGTCCCTAGCGCAGGTTGCCTGCCCTGGCTGAACTGGATTAAATCTGTGCTCTAGTGGGCATGGCAGACCCCTGGGCTAACAGCCCAAGGGATGCACCTCAATGGCCCCCACTGGTGTCCGTATCAGCAGCCTGGACCAGCTCAGAACAATGGCCCCCACCAATGTCTCAGTCTCTGGAGAAGTCCCTCCTCCCACCAAGATGCCCCCAGAGCCCACCAGGTGAGTTTCGTTTCACCAAAGGACTGTCAGCCTTCTCTCTGGTGATTTTAGGTTGCTGCAATGAGTGAGTTTGTGCGTGGACCGTTTAAGACCAGGGTCTTTTCAGCTTTTGGCCGATAGCTTTTCTGGGGGTGCCCTCGCTGCAGTTAATAGCCAGCAAAGCCAGACAGTAAGACCCCCGTCTCAGTTGGGCTGAGTCTGAAGGATGCTTATAGCAGTATTGCCCCCGCTGCAGACCTCACTCCTCTAGAGAGGGCTGCATACCTTAGGGTGGCTCCCGCCTGGCCAGCTGAGAAGCTCTGCTGCTCCCAAAGGTGGCTTTTTTCCTCTCCAGCAGGAATTACTGCCTCTTCTGCCTTCGTCAGGACTGTCCCTTGTTGTGGGGGTTCTTCTTACCCAGTTTTCAGTTTTCAATCCAGGGTGATTCTTCCAAAAATTGTTGTAACCTGGTTGTGTTCGTGGGAGGAGACGAGTTCAACATCTGCTCCCACCACCATCTTGATGAGATACTTCTTATTTTTTTACTTCCTAAAATGTTCAAAGGTTATTTTGTACTATATATTCAATTTATTTTCCAAACTACTAATATGTGATGTAATGCATTACTTTTCTTTTTTAAACAAATGCTTGGTTTGCCTAGTAGGAAATACAGAAATCTTCATTCTTTACATTTGGGAAAGTTATTTTTTGTTTATTTTAACTTCAATAGTGAAGGTAACAGGAGGAGGTCTGGCAGGAAAGAGGTGAGACCTTCAAATTAGGACAATTCAAGCAAGCAAGGTTGAATAAAGTGGCTATTTAAAATCTGGGCAGGGCAAAAGGAATCCCAAGGCATAGTGCGGTGTCTGGTTGGTTACCACCGCAGGCCCAAAAGGAAACAGGGGTAGTAGGAAGGAGAGAGACCTGAGGACCCAGACAACCTGACTTAACTCTGCAGGGAGGGGGCCTTGGAATGAAGACTGACCTCACTTTCCTTCCTCACTCAGAGCGCTCCATTGGCAGAACCCAATCAGAAGCCAGAAGGCAAGAGAACCTATTTTTATAGTGCTTTAGGTTAGTCTCCCAGGGCAGAGGGCAAGGTAGAGAAAGGTAGAGAGTGGATCTCACAGGGGCAAAAAGAAGAAATCTAGAACAATGGGTGTGTACCACAGAATGAAGCAAGAGAAGTGTGAAAGCTAGTGCTAAGTTTTTTCCAGCAAAGGAAAAGGAGGCTGGGGTAGAGCGTTTGGGCCATCAATGCTTCCTCCTTTTGAAGAGCAAGAAGCTTCGGAATCAGTTGGCAAGGGGCGGGATATGGAGACATGCAAGAAGTTGCATTTCTTCAATTCAACCAGATTGAACTGTGTGAACTGGCTAAAGATTCTTAGTCTAATTATTGCACAAGAAAAAAAAAATTAACCTTGAACCTAAAAAACATTCTCTATAATAATATATATATTATATATCATTATAAATATCATATTATTATATTACATATATTATATAATAAACATTCTCTATAGCTAATAAGAATGAAGTTTTGATGATATCATTGCTGTTTGCTTGCAGGATCGTATCTGACAAACAACGGGCTATGGCCTTGGGTATGGCCTATGTGATTTTGAGAATATTTGGTATGGACTTTTGGCAATTTTTTATAGCATTGAATAGTTTCTTTTTTGATATGTGTATTTGTCTACATGTATATGTAGAATTTCAAATAATAATAATGGTAAACTGACACAAAACAAGTGAATGGAGGAGCTGCTTTGCAGAATTTAGGAGATAATACTTAATGTAAAAAGATAATACCTAGTGTAAAGTCTTTTCTAGGTGTCATGTAAAATATGCGTTAATGTTGTATTCAATTAGAAGAGACAATCTATTTGATCAGAAGTATGTTCGTCAAGCTCATAGAAATGGTTTGGTGAACTGAAACAAAACACTTATATAAGCACTGAAACTATACATTGCTTGCATGTTTGGGGAGTCACTAACCTAGACTAGTGCTTTTAAATGTTTTCATCACCAAAGACACTGAATATGATGTTTTTAAGAATTTATATCCAAAGAACAAATTGATTTTGCACTCTGTACTTCAGGTTTTCTTAAAATAGCTAAAACTAGCTTTCAAATCTACATTATGACTATATTAGGACCCATGGTTCAAGAAGTTGATTAAAAATATCGATGGAGTAAGGAAACAAGATTGGAATGGATTGAAGACTGAAAGACACATGATAAATGGAATTAAGAATGTAGAAAAATCTAAGTGTGGCTCTGATGGGCATCAGAGAAATCATTTTATAGCGAGATCAATATGTGGGATTAAAAATAGCTTTTTTAGTTGGGAAAATTAGAGCATATTTTCATGGTGGACAATGATCCACTAGATAAAGACAGACATGTAGTGGAAAAGGAAGTGCAAAAACAGCAAGTGCACAGAGTTTCCTGCAGCAGAAAGGAAGCCAGTGAGGCTGATGCATTTTTTAGTAGGAGAGGGTGGAATAACTTGATATTTTAGTTATAAACTGTCTCTAGATCTTGCAGGATTTTGCCATCAGAGAATTTTAAGCGGAGGATAGATATTATCTGATTTGCATTTAAAAGATAACTCTGCTGCTGGGAGGAGAAATACTTATAGAAGATAAATGTGGAGGAATAGAACAGGGGGGCTTTTGCTAAAGTCTAAGTCAGAGTCATATTAAATTGGATTGTGGGGGTTGTAGTGGAGACAGAAAAATCAAGATATCTAGGATATGTTTGAAGTTAGTGTTACAAAGATTGATCATGAATTGGAAAAATATGGTGGGAAATAGAAAAAATGAGTAGTAGGCCTAGGTTTTTCACCTTGAGCAACTATAAACAGTGCCAGCACTCACTGAAATTGGGAAGTCTGGTGATAGATAGTGGTCTTTGGCGGGAATCAAGAGTAGAGAGGCATAGGGCCCTGATAATTTCTTCAAGAAGATCATCAATCATTAGGCATGTTAGTTCTGAGAACTTGGTTCTAATGTCTTTGGGGATGACTTTTTTTTTTTAATTTCAATCACTATTCATGCACTTTTAGCTGAAAGTGACGTTGTTGCTGAGGAGGTGTTGTCTCTGAGAGTATACAGAAATTTCCCTCGTGCAGCACACGACTGTTCTGAATGTGAGGTCGTCTGAATCCAGGGCTATTACAAACATACCAAAGCATTTACATTTTCAGTTATTTCTTCCAGTATCTTGATAAATAATCGGTATACATTGCATTACAAAACTAATTTTTCAGTGATTGAAAATTTCACAGTTTGAAATCTTGGAAGGTACACTGAGTTCATAAAATCAATATTTAGTTTCTCCGTTTTAAATACTTTTTCCTAAATTTTTCATTCGAAAATTAACAAAACTTTTGAGATGTCAACTAAATAGCAACATGCACACCATTCTGAAAAGATGTAAATCTACTAATTTTTTTGTGCCCACAGGAATAAGGATTTTTCAAAAACACACAATCATTGTTTTCGGTTATTAAGAATCCTGTCTATAAGTAAATTCTTAGATAATTTTAAATGATGTGTTTACAGTTACGATGATTAAATATATATGTATATGTTTAATTTTAGGATAAAAATCATTATGATCTCAATCTATAGTGTTTTCATGGAGCATTTACAATCATTGCATTTTTCATAGGGAGTATACCTGGACCATTAGTTTTTAAAATTATAAGAGAAACTTCTTGTATCTTTCGGGATGTTGGACGCTGTGGAAACCTAGGAAGCTGTTGGATCTATAACAGGACAAAAATGGCCTACCTATTGGTTGGAGTATGTAAGTGATATCTATTGAAGAAGTGCAGAGAGTAAAATTGGGTTAAAAACTTATGCTTGTTTATAGTAAGGTACAGTAATAATAAGTTATGAACAAATGGATACTTTGATGATTAAAGAAGCCTTATATTATTGTACAGAAAATACTTTAGAAACTAAAGTACCATAGAATTTACGTAAATATTTGAGTCACTGCATTAAATGCACAGTTGTTTTTTGTTATTCCTGAACAAAAGGTAATAATTAGCAGAATTTCATTTTGGGAAGTAATTTTGCCTGTATACATATACAACCACCTAGCTTGGTCTTGTGACCCTTTCCATTTCCAAAGTAAAAGATTGGATAACTTTTAAAAAAAACTTTACACCACTAAAGAGCATCAGGATAGTCTAACCCCCACTTAAATGTAAATTTCAGTTGTCTCTTGATCAATGATATTATAGTGCTTGGCACATAAAGAGCATTCAGTATTTGTTGAATAAATAAGAGATATCGGGAATTGGGCTGCTATGGTGGTATAGGCTATGGTTAAAGTGTTGGGAAAGCCTGGATATGTTTGTATTACTTCAGAAAATTCACTAGATCTTCCTAGATCTCAATGTATTCATCTGTAAAATGAGGATGTTGGACTACATGGTTTCTGAAGTCTTAATCAGCACTAACATTCAATGATTTTATTGTATAGATACTATCAGTGTGTTAAATATTTAAAAGTGTTTATATGTTTTGTAATTTTACTGCGTATGTTCAGTAATTCAAAGAACCACATAATGATAAACTCTAATATTTAACGGTAACAAATATCTGTTTGATAAACAGTATACAGCAATGCCTTCTAATTCAGAAGTCAATTATCCAGCAAGCTTAGTCAACACTGAACGCTGAGTAAAATGAAATAAAAAAAATTAAAGTAAAAAATGACATTTAAGAAGTCAAAATTAATTTCTCAGAGGTAATTAAACAAAACAAGTCATTGTTCTTAAGGAAGTCTGCTTAAAACACTGCTTAGACTTTTAATGTTTGTTTTAGATATAACTGTAACATGCTTAATTGTTTTTAAACACAGCACATAAGTGAGAAAATTGATGAAATACTGGAGATCCTACTAAGGAGCTTCTAAAAGGAGATAATAATCAAGAACATGGGGGATTACAGCAGAAAGGGCAAACACAGGAAACTGCAATAGGAGTATGCATTTCTGGCAATTTAGTGTAAACTAGTACATTTTGAACTATATTCCATGAGTCGTTTGAATCAGAATCACTTGCAGTTCTTGCTAAAAATGTAAGTTCTGAGGCCCTGAATTAGAATACCAGGCATCAGTGGTAGACATGTATTTTTAATAAAGCACCTTAAGTGATTTTAACCACAGTAAACTGAAGACAGCTGTGTGAGAGACTCTAGAGCTATACTGTTCAATATGGTAGACATTAACCACATGTGACTATTTACATTTAAATGTAATTAAATGCAATTAGAAATTCAGTTCCTCAGTAACAATAGCCAAATTTCTCCTGCTTAATGGTCGCATTTGACGACTCTATCGGACAGTGCAAATGTAGCACGCTGCCATTGTTGCAGAAAGTTCTATGCACACCACTACTCTAGAGCAAGGCTTGTTCAACAGGGATCCATGAACCCTAGGAGCCCACATTGAACTTTAGTATATTTTTGAAATCCTAAAATTCTCTTTGTACAATATGTTTTCCCCTGTGGAGGAAGTCTGTGGCATTCGTTAGAATCTCAAAAGTTTGTCACTAAAAAAAGTTAGTAAAAAATGTATTATATTAACCCATCAGGTGCCTTTGGTAGCAAGGAAATTCTTCTTATCTTTCTCAAACTTGTTTTCATTGGGATGACTCATTAAGTGCCATTTAGCTCAAATGAAGGATTCCATCAGCTCTAGTTTATTTGCAGTAGAGAGATGATTTATAAGTCTCTTGCAAACATTTCCTATTGTAACTTGCCAAGTTTACCACTTTATTGGGTTTGGGTTTTTTGTAGAATTTTTATAGAAATATAACATTATGTATATTAATTGAGTAAACAGTACATATTATAAATGTATAGCTCAACACATTTTTATGAATACACCTGTAATTAGCATCAATATCAAGAAATACAATATATTAAAATTAATAAGTGAATTTAGTAAAGTTGCTTAATATACAATCAATACACTAAAATCAATTGTGTTTCCTTATACCAGGTACAACCAAACATAAAAATAATATAATAAATACAATAACATCAAAAAATATGGTACCAAGAAAAAAATCTAATGAAAGCTGTGTAAGACCTCTACAACTGCAAAATTTGAGAGAAATTAGAACCAAAATAAGTGAAAAAATGTATCATGTTTACAGATAGGAAGATTTTAAAATGCCACTTCTTATAAATTAATCTGTAGTATCAATGTGATCCCCAAAAAAATCCCAGAAGTTATCATTTCCTTGTTTGAAATTGACAAGGGAATTGAATTCATTTGGAAAGCCAAAGGATCAAGAGTTATTAAGAGAATCTTGAAGAAGAAACAAAATTGAAAGATATATGCTACCAGGTATCAAAATCTATTATTAAGCCATACTAATTAATATATAGTAGGGTATTGGTGCAGGTGTCATCACACTGACCAATGGAACAGAATAGAGAATCCAGAAACAAATCCACACATGCACACTCAACTGATTTATGACAAAGGAAGGAGATACTGCAATTGTAAAAAGATGGTCCTTTAAATAAAGGGTAATGAATCATTTTATATATGCATATTTTAAAAAATGTATCTTGATCCCCACCTCACATCATATACAAAAATCAATTCTAGATGCATTGCAGATCTAAATGTGAAAGATAAAACCTTTTGAGAAAAATAGGAGAATATCTTCATGGCCTCGGAGTAGGAAAAGATTGTATAAACAGGACACAAAAAGCACTACCTATAAAAGAAAAATCAGACTATATTAAAGTTAATAAATTCTGATCATCAGAAGAAATAACTGAAAGATTGAAGAGACAACCAGAGTGTAGAAGACAGTGAAGGAGGTAAAGTGAACAAGAACTAATGTCTGAAATATATAAATAACTCCCATAAATCAATAATAGGCTTAGGATAGATAACTTAATAGAAAACTGGACAATAGTCTTGAAAGACCTCTTCACAAAACTAGATAATCAAATGGGCAATAAACAATGGAATGGATAAATAAATTGTAATAAAAAATTAACAAAGGAATACTATACAGCAATGAGAATGAAAGGTATACAACTACATAAAATATGGATGAATCACATAAACAATATGAAAAGAAAAAAAGCAGACACAAATGAGTATGCACTGTATGATTCCACTTACTTAATGTGGACCTGCTGTATACTTCAAAAACAAACAAAACCAACCCTTTTGGGTTCGTGACTTTGAGCAAACGTGAGGAAGGCATTGTCAACAAGTGTTGACAATGTTTTGTTCTTGATCCAGATGCTGGTCACGTCGTATTTAGTTTGTGAAGAATATATAAAGCAGTACTTTAAAAAAAGAGAGAGAGAGAGAGAGAGAGATGTAATTAACATACAGTTAACATAGATCTTAGACGTTCAGTTTGATGGCTTTTGATAATTGAGTGCACCTGTGGAACCAGCACCCAAAGCAAGCTATAGAAATTTCTCTTAAGCCCCTTTTCAGTCAATTTCCCTGATCCACAGATAAACCCCTTTCAGATTTCTATTACAGTATGTTGGTTTTGCCTGTTCTAGAAATTTATGCAAGTGGAATACAGTTGCAAGTGGAGTTTTTTTGTTTGTTTTTTTGGTCTGTCTTGCTTAATGTTATGCTTTTGGGAGATTCAATAGCAATAGTTTGTGCTTCTTAAAAATTTCTGAGCACTGTTTCATTTTGTGAATGTACTGCAGTTTATCCATTCTCTTGTTAATGTACATTTGGGTTGTTTACAGTATTTGGTTGTTATAAACAAATGTATGAAATATTGTGTGATTATAAATGACATAGATTTATTAATATTTCCTATTTTATCTTTTGAAATTACTATATTGATATTGTCAGATAATTAACATTACTGCTGTAAAATATTTTTAACTTCATTAACAGGATCATTTTCATCCAAAGTTTAAGTATTTTTATATAATCCTTGTAATATATTAACTTCCTGAAATTTGAGACATGAAAATAAATTTAAAAATCCCTACATAATCAGTTAACTTTTCTAAAGTATCTCTGTTTATATTTAGAAAATGGTGAATATTTCAAATAGAGTAAAGCTGCGTGAGGTGACTTAAACAGGTTCCAGTTCCTGTTGATAATTAAGTTTTGAAAGTAGAAATGTATTTTATGTTTTAGAATTAATACATTCTGTGAAATAATAGCACACCTTGCATTTTTCATGGGCTATATAAGAAATCTAAAATGTTTTGTAAACATTTAAGAAACTCTCCTTTAAGTAACTTGATATGTTTATGATATTAATTACATTCTACAATTGGGAAGTTGATACCTTTAGAGATAAAATGTACTTGCCTTTTCTTTAGTAAATGCCATTCTTTCCACAAACATTTTTGCTATAAATAAATTGACTCATCTGATGGTTGTATTTTCTTTTAATTCAGGTTTTTTGTGCAAAGTATTTACTATCTTCTTCACTGCTATTGCACTTAGGCTACAAAAACACTTACCAAAGGAAAACAGTGAAATACTGCCTACACTTGTGAAGCATCTCAAAGTAAAAAAAAGGGAAAAAAGTGACTTATAACTGGATCATCATTGCGTAAGAATTATACGTTGTCAATCCATCAACGGAATATTATATTAAGATTTAAAATAATTACGTTATAGTTACATGTTTAGTAAATGAATGTGATTCATATGACCCTATAAGTTTTATTATATTTTGAGTATAAATTTAATAATATAGTCTCTGTTTTGAATTTTTTAAAGATATTATAAGATACACATTTAATACTTTCAATAGAAAGATAGTACTTTGAAAGAAAAGAATGAAGTAGATGTGGGAAAATACACATAAGTTAATTCTGACTGCAATAATATATATTAGTTATTGCCCTTTGGTTATGTAGGATGACTTAGGTTTCATATCATTTATTCTTGTTGCTTTCATTTGGTCCGTGGATGTTTGTCAGTAATTTTTCAAAATAAAATTAGATGTGCCAATCCAGTTCATGTAATAAAAATTTAAATTGTCATATTTATTCTAGAAAAGAAGTCTATTTTAAACGTTTTAAAAATTAACATTTTATTTATTGATCATGGCGAGGTTTCCTAAGAAAATTTCTCTGGTTAATTGGCCAGTTTGCAATACTACATATTTTCATGCTCCTTTAATTGTAATAGACATGAAATTCGGTATGATCATAGAACTCTCTATTTTTACCTTGACTTGAATTTTATTGGTAAATACTACCTGATACCTGAATTGATATCTATTTTTGTGCTTTTATAGTTTATTTTGTGATTAATAATAATTTTTTCATGTGAAGAAATATTCAAATTTGCCTGTAGAAAATGTGTCAACCATTTGTGGAATTTTTCTTAAGCTTAAATGTGGTTTCTACAGAAAGTTTTTGTTATAATGCCCTATTCACGGTCATGCCTGGGAGAAGGAAACATGAAGCAGGGAGTATTCATATCTTACTACGTATTTTTCTTCCTTAACTTCAACATGCATTTATGAAAATCTATAAACTAGTCTTTACGTGAAACTTCTTGAACACTTGCTTCACTCTTCTCTGTTTGAACCAGCAGGATTGCAGAACATCTGAGGATCAGAGTGTGAAAACAGGAGTTTCTCCTTTAAAGATTCTACAAGATACATTGCTGTGCCCTGCATTCAGAAAAGGAAAATCACATATGATGTTTACCTAAATTGTAGAAATGTATCCATGATGATCTGTATTTTCATAATAAAGTCTCTTCTTGCAAAACATTTCTCATATGTTTTTAATGTATATAGGATTTTAAGCAGTGTACAATAGGAGAATTAAAGTTGAATAATTTTAGATTACTTATATTCTTTCTTAATATTCTACTGTCTAAAAATATTATTTGAAAATTTATACAACTAGGAAATAAGGCAAAACAATAACATTCAGATCCATTTTGAAGGTGCTTGTAATACATGTGTGAGTATATGTATTAATGCTTAATTTCTATTTTTTTTTTCAGAAAATACACCAGCAAAGGTATAGTAAAAATTATAATAATTTGAGGTGTAGTGTTAAGCCTTTAAATTTGAATATAGCTTTCTGCTACATCAGAACACGTTTCTATGTCACAAACCAGTTCATAGCAGGTTGTACATAGAGAAATTATGTAAGTATAACCCAGAAGTTCCATTTGTTAACAACAATTTAGCAGCTTTTGGAACAATCATGGGAAGCTTTCTCACTATTAAGGAGAAGACCTTAGCAATAAATGAAGTCTTAGGAAAAAACAGCTAAAAACCCTATAGAAGTACCTTCCTTTGGAGTCACTTTTGAATGATTTGATGTTATCAAGAATCATTTTGCTTTCTGCAATGTTAGTGTATCTAATTGAAGCTGCAAGTGCATATGAAGAAGCTGCAAAGATATTTCTAAATATCAGATTTTAAGTTTTTGATGAAACTGATCTCTATTGAGAATTCGTGCCCTCGAAGAGCTACATCTCAAAGGAGGGAGGTGAGCCCCAGCATTTAAACCTACCAAGGGTTGAGTGACTCTCGTGCTGAGTGAAAACTAGTAGAGATTTAGCAGTGCTGAGATTTATTAAGATTGTGATTGTTTTGTTAGGACTCTGGTTACAAAGTTACATAGGTTTTTGAGTGCTTTACGTCTACAACATTTTCCCCAAGGCCTAGTTATTTCTGGTGCTTGATTTTGCAGAAGGGGACATCTTAAAGGAATGCATACTTAATGTTATAGCAGAGGTGCTTATATTTTAGAATTGATGAGAATTTATTTGTGTTCTTCAAATTGCGTTTTCTCCAAAGTCTTAGAATAATTACTATGAAAACCCTAGTTCCTCAGTCTTTTTCTTTTTTGGATTCTTATTTATATTGGATTGAAAGTTTCCTGCTTTAGCATATACCATTTAATCTTCCATAGGTAGTCTAGAAAAGTATCAAGTTTTGATTTATTAATGGCATATTTCCCTTTTCAACACTAAGAGTTTACTCTCATTTTTTCCAAGTTTTATTAAGATATAATGGGCATACAGCACGGTATAAATTTAAGGTGTACAGCATAATGACTTGACTTACATATATCGTGAAATGATTACCACAGTAAATTTGGTTAACATCCATCATGTCATATAGATATTAAAAAAAAGAAGAAAATAATGTTTTTTTCTTGTGAAAAAGAAAAAAAAAGGATCTCCTTCCTTAACTTTCAAATATACACCATATTGCAGTGTTAACTATAGTCATCATGTTGTACTTTACATCCCAAGTACTTATTTATCTTATAACTGAAAGTTTGTATATTTGACCATCTTCATCCTATTCCTCTACTCCCCAACCCCTGCCTCTGGTAACCACAAATCTGATCTCTTTTTCCATGAGATTTTTTCAATTTATTTATTTATTTGTTTGTTTTAGATTCTACATATAAGTGAGATCACACAGTATTTGTCTTTCTCTGACTTATTTCACTTAGCATAATACCCTCAAGGTCCATTCATGTTATTGCAAATGGCAGGATTTCATTCTTTTGTGTGGCTGAATAATATTCCATTGTGTATATCACAACTTTTTTATCCATTGATGGACACTTAGGTTGTTTCCATGTCTTGGCTGTTGTAAATAATGATGCTATAAACATGGGGGTGCAGATATCTCTTTGACATAGTGTATTTGTTTCTTTTGGATATCTTCCCAGAAGTGGAATTGCTGGATCATAAGGTAATTCTATTTTTAGTTTTTTGAGCAACTTCCATACTGTTTTGCGTAGTGTACCAATTTACAATTCCACCAACAATGCATGTGTTTCTTTTCTCCACATCCTCACCAGCATTTCTTATCTCTTGACCTTTTGATGATAGCCATTCTAACAGGCATGAGGTGATATCTCATTGTGGTTTTGATTTGCATTTCCCTAATGATTAGTGATGTTGAGCATTTTTTCATGTGACTTATTGGCCATCTGTATGTCTTCTTTGGAAAAATGTCTATTCAGATCCTCTGCCTTTTTAGTTTTTTGAGGAAGATTAGCCCTGAGCTAACATCTGCCAGCAATCCTCCTCTTTTTGCTGAGGAAGACTGGCCCTGAGCTAATGTCTGTGCCCCTCTTCCTCTACTTTATATATGGGACACCTGCCCCAGGGTGGCTTGACAAGCAGTGCCTAGGTCCACACTCAGGATCTGAACTGGTGAACCCCGGGCGGCTGAAACGGAATGTGTGAATTTAACCACTGCATCACTGGACTGGCCACCTCTGCCCTTTTTTAATTGGATTGTTTGGTTTTTTGCTATTGAGTTGTATGGAGTCTTTATATATTTTGGATATTAACCCCTTATCAGATATATGATTTTGCTGTGCAGAAAGTTTTTAGTTTCGTGTAGTCCCACTTGTTTTTTATTTTGTTGCTGTGTTTTCGGTGTCATAGCCCAAAAATCTTTGCCAAGACTCATGGCAAGGAGCTTTTTCCGTATGTTTTCTCCTAAGAGTTTTATGGTTTTTAGTCTTACATTTAAGTCTTTAATTAATTTTGAGTTAATTTTTTGTGAGTGGTGTAAGATAGGTGTCTAGTTTTGTTCCTTTGCATGTCTTTTTCCCAGCACCATTTATTGAAGAGACTCTTTTCTTCATTGAGTATTCTTGGCTCCCTTATCAAATATTTGTTGACTTTATATGCATAGGTTTATTTCTAGGCTCTTGATTCTGTTCCATTAGTCTAGATGTCTGTTTCTATGCCAGTCCCATACTGTTTTTTGAATCCTACAGCTTTATAATATAGCTTGAAATCAGGAAGTGTGATGCCTCTTGCTTTGTTCTTCTTTCTCAGGATTGCTTTGTTCGGGGTCTGTAGTGGTTCCATATAAGTTTTAGGATTGTTTTTTCTGCTTCTGTAAAAAATGCCACTGGAATCTTGACAGGGATTGCATTGAATCTATAGATGTCTTTGAGTAAGGTGGACATTTTAACAATATTAATTCTTCCAATCCATGAACATGAGAAACCTTTCCATTTATTTGTGTCTTCTCTGATTTCTTTCATCAGTGTCCTGTAGTTTTCTGTGTAGAGATATTTCACCTCCTTGGTTAAATTTATTCCTAAGTATTTTATTGTTTTTGATGCTGTTGTAAATGGGATCTAGCCTGATGTTGAATTTTTCAGTTCAGTTGTTTTATTCTTCAGCTCTATAATTTCTATTTGGTACTTTCTTATATTTTTTATCTCCCTTTTGAAATTCTCACTTTTTTCATAGATTATTCTCCTGACCTCAGTGTGCATCATTATGACCATTATTTTGAACTCCTTATCAGGTAAATCACTCATCTCCATTTCATTAGGATCCATTTCTGGAGTTTTATCTTGTTCTTTTGTTTGGAACATATTACTCTCTGTCTTCATTTTTCTTTATTCCCTATGTGTTGGTTTCTGTGCGTGGGATAAAACAGCCACCTCCCGTTCTTGACAGCATGGTCTCGTGTACGTAATATACCTTTTGGTTCGGCCTGGCCCAAGTTCTTAGTTGTCTCTCAAACATCTGTGATTGTCTAAGCTGCCTTCTTTGTTCTTAATAGCTCCCAGTAGTTGAGGGTGTGCCAAGACCAGTTTTGAGGTGCGTATTTTCTTGTTCTCCCAATGTGTAGGAGTTGCTCAGCTAGTTTCTGGATTTCTTTCCGAGGGAATTGCTCCATACGTAGGTGTGTCCGTGAGAGGATGTGAGTTCAGGAGCCTTCCCTGTCACCTTCATCTTTATGTTTCAGATTGTCAGTCTGTCTTAGTCCATTCCCTCGCTCTGGGAGGAGGGAGCAGAGAGCTTTGGTCTTTGGAGGAGAAGGAGAGAGAAAATGGAAATTTATTCCATATTTCTATTTCATATTTTTTATGAGGAAGATTGGCCTTGAGCTAACATCTGTTGCCAATCTTCCTCTTTTTGCCTGAAGAAGATTGTCGCTCAGCTAACATCTGTGGCCATCTTCCTCTATTTTATGTGGGATGCCGCCTCAGCATGGCTTGAGGAGCAGTGCTAGGTCCACTCCTGGGATCTGAACCTGCGAATCCTGGGCTGCTGAAGAGGAGTGCGTGAACCTAACCACTACACACTAGGCCAGCCCCTCCATTTCGTATTTTTAAATCTCTGTTGTAAAACCTATTCCATATTTTTTCAAAATAGAACTTTTGGAAAGTTTCCTTGATTATTTATATAGGGATTATTTGTATTCTCTCTAGTAATCTGCCACACAACGAACTACATATAGACCTAGTGGTAATGATAAAACGTATCACAGAAGTTCTGGACTTGGAGCTGCATGGAGCAATTTGATGAGACTGTCTCCACATATAGAGGGCATGAGATTTTTTCCTTAATGTAGTTTTGACATTTTAAGGTGTATACATAGGAAAAAGTTTGTGCGTGATTGCTGGGAGTAGCGGCAGGCACTATTGATTGCCTTTTACACAATCCTTACTTCCTTGGTGTCAGTGCCCCTAATTGATTGTTTGTCCACTCATATATAGAGGCCAGGTGATAAATGGAACAATGGAACTTCAGTGAACTTAATGTGAAGCACAAGGGAATCTGAGCTGTACAAGGGTTGAACTGTACCATATGTCTCTCTGTGCTACCCACACATTCTCAAGTGTTCACTGTTCTAGTACATGCCAAAGGCATCTTACCACAAGCTCCTGTAACTCCCAACTTAGAGGTTTCTTTCAGCCTGTGAGTAAGGGAAGGCCAGAAATTTCAAAGAATTAATGTCTCCAGGATTTGCCTTCAGCCTTCGAGTTGGAGAATAATCATGAAATATTCCTTGTGGGGCCAGCTCCATGGCCGAGTGGTTCAGTTGGTGCACTCTGCTTCAGCAGCCCAGGGTTTCACTGGTTAGGATCCTGGGTGTGGACATGGCACTGCTTATCAGGCCATACTGAGGTGGCGTCCCACATAGCACAACCAGAAGGACCTACAGCTAGAATATATAACTATGTACTGGGGGGCTTTCCGGAGAAGAAGAAGAAGGAAAAAAAAAAGATTGGCAACATTTGTTAGCTCAGGTGCCAATCTTTTTAAAAAAGAGAAATATTCCTTGCGCCCAAGGTGAGACAATTCTGATGCACATTCCACGTGGTCTTCTAGAGGGCCCCGAAAGGATCAGGCCCCACATACCTTCAGTAATAATCTGTGCATTAGTGCACTGTCTATTGGCTTCTTTGCATCATTGTCTATCTTACCTCCCATTCCTCCTCTGGTGCCCCTAGTGGTCACTTCCCAAATAAACCACTTGCCCTCAAATCTTTGTCCCAGGCTGGGCTTCTGGGGGCGTGCAGTCTCAGCGAAGTATGATAGTCTTGTATTTTTAGTATTCATCTCTTTCTTCTTCAATCTCCTGTAATTTATACTTTACAAAAGCAGTTACTATGTTTTTGGTTGTATAGTTAATAATTCTGTAGTCCTTCTTTTAATGCCTTTGTTCTGAATTTACCTTGTCAAATATTAAGATGGTAGCAACTTTCTTTTAGTTGTGTTTTCTTGTATATTTATGCCTACTCTTTTACTTTATTTTTGTTTCTGAATCTTTTTGATTGAAATGTTTCTAAAATAAAGCATAGCATTGGTTTGTGCTTTGTTCATCAATCTGTCTGCACATGCAGAGAGTTATGTTAGAAGAACCCTATGCTTACAGAGCTGAAGTATTTTATACTGGATGTATAAAAAGCATTACAGAACCCAAGTATTTTATATTTCCTTTGGTACAAAATGACTGCAGAAAGACAGTATAAGAGGCAAGAAGGAATTGTGAACAAAGGAAAATTTGGCCCAATCTGAGCAAACTTGGCTGATTAAAGAAGTAGTAGCAGTAATAATAATAATATTATTAAAAAGTATATTTTAATATAAGGGCAATATTAATAAAATGTTAATAAAAGTGCAAGACACCTTTTTCTATCACACAATATTCTTTGCTTTAAATTCTCTTTTGTCTTATAATATCATAATAATATAGCTTTACTAGTATTTTTTACTTGCCCGTTACAACTTTTCCCATATTTTAATTTTAACCTTTCTTGTGTCTTTATATTTTAGTTGCATTTTCCCATCCAATGTGATAATATTTGCATTGTAAGTGGAATATTTAAACCATATATTCTAAACATAATTATTAATACATTTTTAGTAATTTCTACTACATTGCGTTTGCTTTTTATTTCTCCTGAATTTTCTGTTCTTTTTTATTTTGAAGTAAATTGGTGGCTTAGGTTTCACCAGCACTGTGTGTGGTGTATGGAGACGTCATTCCTCATTCCCGGAGCCCTATAGGGTAGCCTCCACCTCCCTGCAAACAGTTGCCCCTTGGCCACCTGTTGGGCCTGAGTGTGTGCATACTAGCGATGTGGTCTGACCTCCAGCTGATGGATGAGGAAGAAGCCAGTGAGGGTCGAGGAAGCTGGCTCAGGGCTGCTGGATCAGGAAACTCCACGTTCTTGGAGCTCCTGGCACTCCCTTGGCCTCATGGACTCCTCACCCAGTAGGAAGGGGAGAAGCTGGAGTTGTGCCAGAGTGGGTAGGGTCTCATAAAGCACAGACCCCAAAGCAAGGGTACTTCTTGCTAGGTCTAAGGCAACAGTGAATGTATTAATACACATAAATATTAAAACTTCTAGAATTCAGTAAGCAAAAAACAAACCCCTAATTGAAAAAAAATGGGTATTTCATAGAGGAAGAAATGTGTCCATAATCATGTGAAAAGATGTTTGAACTAATTAGTAATCATGAAAGCACAAATTCAAAAACATAATAAAAGTGCTATTTCATACTCATTAGAATTGAAAAAATTTAAAAAGCATGACAAAATCTCCTGCCAAGGATTTGGCCCAACATGAGCTCTCTTAGACTGCTGGTGAAATTGTAAAATGTGCAAGCATTAGTTTTATCTTCTAAATTGAAAGTGTACACCCTGTAACCCAGAAATTCCATTCCTAGGAATATATATCTTCGAAAATTCTTACATATGTTTAAAAATATACATGTTCAAAATGTTTACAGAAGCATTCGTTTGTATTAGGAAACAATATAAATATTAATAAGGTAATCCTTAAATACACTGTGTTATATTTTTGTAATGGAAACCATACTACTATGAAAGCAAATGAAATGGACGTGTAGCTATCAAAGTGAATAAATCGTACAAATAAAATTTTGAACAAAAATGATAAATTTCAGGTTATATATATCTATGTTTATAACATGTATTATTATATCATTTATGGGTATATACATCTGTGAGAGAATTATAAAAAAGTTTAAGGGAATTCTAAAACATCAGTTGTGGCAGCAAAGGTAAGATGCTGCATGGCTTACATGCACTGAGGGAGAAACAACCTCTCTCCCCAAATTTGAAAAAAACACTCCCTTGCTTCAGTTTGGTTGGATGAATTTTGGTTATATGCCCATCCCTGGAACAGTAATTATTGAAAAGGTAACAATGACCAGTTTGACTTAAATTTGAGCTCCTAAATTTAAGCTCCTAAAATTAATTGAGCTCCCCTATCATTGCCAGGGGGAATATAATTGCTATCATTGGATGGTTTATCCGGGTCCCAGCTCTGGAGCTGAAGCTGAGATCAGCTTCTCAGAGGTCGCACAGGCAGTTCGAGAAAGGCGTATATCATGAACAAAATGGAATCCTTTTTTTAAAGATTTTATTTTTTCCTTTTTCTCCCCAAAGCCCCCCGGTACATAGTTGTATATTCTTCATCGTGGGTCCTTCTAGTTGTGGCATGTGGGATGCTGCCTCAGCATGGTTTGATGAGCAGTGCTATGTCCGTGCCCAGGATTTGAACGAACGAAACACTGGGCCGCCTGCAGCGGAGCGCGCGAACTTAACCACTCGGCCACAGGGCCAGCCCCTGGAATCCTTTTAGGAAGAAGAAATTTGTAGGAGTTAAAGTGTTATAGTGACCAGGACTACAGTAGTAACAGTGGGATTAAGGCTATATTGTGAATGTTGAGGGATGAGGGGTGACGGAGAGAGAGGGGGAGAGAGCAAGAGAAATTAAGCTTGGTACCCTTGTAGCTAGCTTGTATGTTTTGATATAGAGTGTTACTATTTATTACTATGTGGAACAGAGGAGGAATAGAGGCGTTAGAAGAGGAGGTGTGTTCAGTTTGGACATACTAAGTGTGAAGTACCAATGAGGCAGTCAAGTACCATTTGACAGTTGAAAATACAGATATGAATCTGAGGAGAAAGATCTCAATTGAAGTCATAATTGGGGATCATCAGTATAAAAATGATTATTTGATCCTTGGACAAAGATAAATTTGCCCAAAAAGTGAAAAGAACCTACTACAAGTTGAGGAATTTTGAAGATTATAACATAAACGAAATGGCTAGAGGAAGAGACTAAGGAGAAGAAAGAAGAAAAACAGGGCTGAAATCAAAGTAAAAGGCAAGGTGAGAGAGCAGAGGAAGATGATGGGAGTAGTCAAAACTGTCCAATGTTGCTGAGAAGTCAAGAGAAGTAAGAGCAATGAAAATGTCTACTGGATTTCACAACGAAGAGTTTATTGGAAACTGAGAGGAGAGAAATTTCAGAGGCATTGTAGGAGCAGAAGCCAAATGACAGTAGATAAGGAATATGTTGGAGATGAGCAACTGGACACATCAAATGTAAACAACTTCTGTAAGTACAGCTGTGAACAGGAGATATAAGACAGTAGTTGGCTGGAGTACTGAGGTTTGTCAAGGATGGTAGATGTGGTGGTTGTTGGTATTATTGTGATGGGCTATGGATGAGCACGTTCAAAAGCTTGTGAAAATGAGCAAGTAGAAAGAGGTTGTGGTCTAACAGCAAGAATATAATCAGTTGAGCTAGATTACTCAGAAGGGGATAGAATGGAGTCCAAAGCACAGGAAGAAAGATCAGCTGTAATAAAGAGAAAGGGCTTTTTTTCTTGCTTTGCAACAGAGGGCACAAAGGAAAGAGAAGGTGCAACCACAGGTAATTTTGTAGGTTTGGTGGCTGGAACTTGAGAGAATTCCTCAAGCCACAGGATCTTCTGAGTGTGTCTCTTTTCTCTGTCCTTACAGTCATTTCCTCATGACCTAATCTTTGCAACCTATGTTCTGTTACATAATCAGCATGATACCTCTCTAACTGGTTTCTTGGCCTTTTCTTCTTCCAACCCACTCTCCTCCCTGCTGTGAAAGGAATCTTTCAGAAATGCCAATCTAATCATGTTACGCAATGAGTTGTAATTGTTTACCTGCTTGGCTCATTTCTAGATTATGAGCCTTAGAAAGGAAGTATTGTGTTGTTCATTACTCTGTTCTCATTCTTTTTTATGTAATAAACACTAAAAAGATATTAGATGAATGAATGAATGGCTAGTGACTTTATCTTTAATGCCATTGGCACCAAAGTCTTTGCTTTCTATGGAGATTCTCAGATGATAGATTGCTGAATACAAGGATAAAGTCTTCTGTGGGACTTAGAGAATTCACAATTAAGATCTTAGGGACTTCTTTTCAAAGCTGCTTCTCAACTTGCTGTAGCCTCCCTCATTTGCATGTCTCCTATTTAAAAGCTCATTTCAGCAAAATTTGTTCAATTATAGGTTGTCTTGTGTTCCTCATAAAGATATGTTCAAGTCCTAATACCTAGTACCTGTAAATGTGACTTTATTTGGAAATAGGATCTTTGAAGGTGGAATCAAGTTAATATGAGGTCATACTGGTTTAGGGTAGGCCCTAATCCAGTGACTGACATCCTTATAAGGAGAGGGAAATTTGAACACATAACTCACAGCGGAGAGCACCATGTGAAGAATGAGGCAGAGGTTGGATTGATGTCTCTATGAACTAAGGAAGACCAAGGAATATAGTAGCTAGGAAGAGGAAAGGAAGAGTTCTTCCCTAGAGGCTTCAGAGGAAGCATGGCCCTGCTGACAACTTAATTTCAGACGTCTAGCCTCCAGAGCTGTGAGAGAATAAGTTTATGTTGTTTTGAGTCATGCGATTTTTGGTACTTTGTTATGCCAGACAAAAAAAGAAGTATATATATTTATGCCATGCCAATATATATATTTAAAATATATACATTTTTTTCCCTCAGATTTATTTCAAGAATCTTATGAAACTTCCAACTAAATTTCCTCACTTCTTTAATCAAAGTTTTCCACTCTCACCATCCAGGAAGCTATTGTTTGCAATACCATGCACAATTTTGACCCTGACGTAACTTTATTATCTTTAGAAGAAAAGTGCACTTATCCCATGCTTTTTTAAAAATTTCATTTCCTCAGTGAATTTTTTTTTCTTTTTCACCTCAATGTTGTTGTTTGACTAAGAAGAAAGATTCTAAATGACATTAATCTAAGTTGCCATGAATGACACTAAGGAAACAATGACTAGGTAGGTGGTAGGAAAGAGTTGCCACCAGTCACGGACTTCACATAAGAAATTTCACAGAAGTCTCCATGCTAAATGATTTCAGGAAGATCACAAAAAAAAATAAAAACTATGAAATGTTCCAGCTCTAAAACTGCTTCACCACTGACAAAAAAAATAAGCTTACATGGGAGTTTGTTTTGAAAATACAAAGGTACACCTCTTTCACTGTTTATTGAACCTGGAGATAGCAAAAACGAAAGTTAGCATTTCTTTAAACATATTTTATCACCTTTCAGTGAAAATGTAATCCTTTTTTCAGTAGTAAACATTTAGGATGGTATTAGAGCAAACAAATTTAATTTTTGAACTAGATTGCAGTGAGTATATTTATCTCGATTTTATGCAAAAATGTTTCAAAAGAGTATATCAATTGAACTTTTGTGTTAGGAGTTGACAGATGAAACTACTGTGTAATTAGTCATATAATATGAACCAAGGAGATTGAGAATAATAAAAATCAATATGGGCTATAATTTCTATTTTTCACTTACTATAAAATATTGCAACAAGTTAATTTACTTTCTATCTGAGATAGACTTATTATATGGTGATGAGTTATCTAAAGTGGTTAGTGTAATATTACTATTTTTAGTATGTAATTCTGCTTTATGTAGGCAAGTCTAGACCCAAGGATTGCCCGTATTATTAAGGAAAATTAGCTTTTTGTTTACTTTAGCTCAGGGAGAAGGAGGAAGATAAAGAGAGTTAGGTGTGAATGCCAGTGGTTAATATCTTGTGCAAAAGCAGGAGACTGTAGGAGTCATTTCTGGCCCATACATTCTTCCCCTGCATAAACCATAAGGAATTTTGTTTATTGGGAGCTAGTGGGTAGAGGAGAAGAGGAAAATCAAGAGTTATGCCCTTAAATCTGTGTGGCCTAAATTGTTGGTCATTTGCCATCAAGAAAGATGATGGATCGGACTGCTTTATCTTTTGCTAATGTGCTGGTTACATCCTTGCTCTTTGCTTGCAGGTGGTATCTGACAAACAGCATTCTTTACCCCTGGATATAAAATTTTTATTTACTTGATTATTGGGTATGGTTGTTTGGCAACTGTTTATTATTTTTCTAACATATTGATATAACTATGTATACTAAGAAGCATATCTGAAATAAATAACAAGATGTAAATTCAAAAATATGTGTCCTTGGGAAATAGCTTCTTAGAATTTAGCAAAGATTTTTCACTCTTTGAAGAAAAGATATAATGTAAAATTTTCCCACATTGTAATGAAAATCCATCCTAAGATAATCTATAAATGCGAGTTATGGACTAGCACTATATTTTATAGGATAGACTGTGCTTATTTATTTATTTATTTGGTGAGGAAGACTGGCCCTGAGCTAACATCTGTGCCAATCTTCCTCTATTTTGTATGTGGGATGCTGCCACAGCATGGCTTGATGAACGGTGTGTCAGTCCACACCTAGGATCCAAACCCGTGAACCCTTGGCTGCCAAAGTGGAGCATGTGAACTTAACCACTACTCCACCAGGCCAGCCCGAAGACTGTGCTTATTAACTGCTTATATGGGCAGGACTTTCAACAGTCTCCTTTCTAGAACATTCAAATACTAACTAACTTAGAATGGTAGTTCCAAACTATTTTACCAAAAAGCTTGTTTTAAATTTTTCCCTTCCTCTCCTTGTGGTCTGTTACTTTGAAAGATTTTTGCCCCCCAAAAATAGACTGCATTTATTAAAGAAAATATTACATAGTTTTTTGGGGGAAATATGCTGTTTTTATTAGTTTTGTTTGTCCGGCATTATGGAGGTATAATTGACATATAACATTGTGTAAGTTTAAGGTGTACAACATAATGATTTGATAAATGTATATAGTGCAAAATGATTACCACAATAACATTTGTTAACACATCCATCCCCTCACATAGTTATAATTGTGTGTGTGTGTGGTAAGAACTCTTAAGATCTACTCTCGTAGCAGCTTTCAAATACAGTATTATTAATTATGGTCACCATGTTGTACATTACATCTCTAGAACTTATTCATCTTATACCTGGAAGTTTGTACCCTTTGTTCACCTTCACCCATTTCCCTCCCTCCCCACCCCTGCCCTGGCCACTACCATTCTACTCTCTGCTCCTATTAGTTTGACTGTTTTAGATTGCACATATAAGTGAGATTACACAGTATTTGTTTTTCTCTGTTTGACTTTTTTCACTTAGCATACTCCCCTCAGTGTTCATCCATGTTGTCATATGGAAGGAAGTCCTCCTTTTTTTTATGGCTGAATAATATTCCATTATATATTAATATATATACATAATATATACATATAATATATAAAAAATATGTATCACATTAAGATTATTTTACTGAGGTCATATTGGCTTATAACATTGTGTAAATTTCAGGTGTACATTACTATATATCAGTTTTTGTATAGACTGCATTGTGTTGACTACCAATAGTCTAGTTTTTATTGGTCACCATACATATGTGCCCCTTACCCCTTTCATCCTCCCCTCTCCCCTTTCCCCTCTGGTAACCACTAATCTGTTCTCCTTATCCATGTGTTTGTTTATCTTCCACATATGAGTGAAATCACATGGTGTTTGTCTTTGTCCGGCTTATTTTGCTTAACATAACACCCTCAAGGTCTATCCATGTTGTTGCAAATGGCACGTTTTCCCCTTTTTTATGGCTGAGTAGTATTCCATTGTATATATATATATGACATCATTTTTATACATTCATCCACTGGTGGGCACTTGGGTTGCTCCCATGTCTTGGCTATTGTGAATAATGCTGTGATGAACATAGGGGTGCATACATCTCTTTTAATTGCTGATTTCATGTTCTTTGGATAAATACACAGTAGTGGGGTAGCTGGATCATATGGTATTTCTATTTTTAATTTTTTGAGAAATCTCCATACTGTTTTCCATAGTGGCTGCACCAGTTTGTATTTCCACCAGCAGTGAATGAGGGCTCCCTTTTCTTCACATCCTTCCCGACATTTGTTATTTCTTGTCTTGTTGATTAGCCATTCTGATCGGTGTAAGGTGAAAACTTGTTGTAGTTAGTTTTGATTTGCATTTCTCAATAATTAGTGATGTTGAACATCTTTTCATGTGCCTGTTGGCCATCTCTAAATCCTCTTTGGAAGAATGTCTGTTCATATCCTCTGCCCATTTTTTGATCAGGTTGTTTGTTTTTTTGTTGTTGAGTTGCACAAGTTCTTTATATATTTTAGAAATTAACCCCTTGTTGGATATATGATTTGCAAATATTTTCTCCCAGTTGGTGGGTTGTCTTTTCATTTTGTTCCTGGTTTCCTTTGCCTTGCAGAAGCTTTTTAGTCTGTTGTAGTCTCATTTGTTTATTTTTTTGTTTCCCTTGCCTGGTGAGACATGGTATTGGAAAAGATACTGCTAAGACCAATGTCAAAGAGTGTACTGCCTATATTTTATTCTAGGAGTTTTATGGTCTCAGGTCTTACATTTAAGTCTTTAATCCATTTTGAGTTAATTTTTGCGTATGGTGTAAGATAATGGTCTACTTTCATTCTTTTGCATTTGGCTGTCCAGTTTTCCCAAAGCCATTTATTGAAGAGACTTTCCTTTCTCCATTTTATGTTCTTGGCTCCTTTTCAAAGATTAGCTCTCCTTAGATTTTTTTTTAGGAAGATTAGCCCTAAGCTAACTACTGCCAAATCTCCTCTTTTTGCTGAGGAAGACTGGCCCTGAGCTAACATCCACGCCCATCTTCCTCTACTTTATACGTGGGATGCCTACCACAGCATGACTTTTGCTAAGCAGTGCCATGTCTGCACCAGGGATCCGAACCAGGGAACCCCAGGCCACGGACAAGTGGAATGTGTGAACTTAACCGCTGTGCTACCAGGCCAGCCCCAAGATGCATGGTTTTATTTTTAGGCTTTTAATTTTGTTCCATTGATCTGTGTGTCTATTTTTGTGCCAGTATCATGCTGTTTTGGTTACTATAGCTTTGTAGTATATTTTTAAGCAGGGATTGTGATACCTCCAGCTTTATTGTTTTTTCTCAGGGTTGTTTTCGCTATTCAGGGTTCTTTGTTGTTCCATATAAATTTTATGATTTTTTGTTCTGTTTCCCTGAAGAATGTCATTAGGATTTTGATTGAGATTGCACTGAATCTGTAGATTGCTTTAGGTAATATCGACATTTTAACTATGTTTATTCTTCCAATCCATGAGAATGGACTATCTTTCCATTTCTTTATGTCTTCTTTGCTTTCTTTCAATAATGTCTTATAGTTTTCAGTGTATAGGTCTTTCAACTCCTTAGTTAAATTTATTTCTAGATATTTTATTCTTTTTGTTGCAATTGTAAATGGTATTGTATTCTTGACTTCTCCTTCTGCTAGTTATTAGTGTATAGTAGTGCAACTGATTTCTGTATGTTGATTTTGTATTCTGCAGCTTTGCTGTGGTTCTTGATTATTTCTAACAGTTTTCCAATGGATTCTTTAGCGTTTTCTATGTATAGAATTATGTCATCCACAAAGGGAATTTTACTTCATCCTTTCCAATTTGGATACATTTTATTTCTTTTTCTTGCCAATTGCTCTGGCCAAAACCTCCAGTACTATGTTGAATAAGAGAGGAGAGAGTGGGCACCCTTGTCTTGTTCCTGTTCTCTAGAGATGGCTTTTAGTTTTTCACCATTAAGTATGATGTTGGCTGTGGGTCTGTCATATATGGCCTTTATTATGTTGAGGTACTTTCCTTCAAAACACATTTTATTGAGAGTTTTTATCATAAATCAATGTTGGATCTTGTCAAATGCTTTCTCTGAATCTACTGAGATGATCAGGTGATTTTTATTCCTCATTTTGTTAAAGTGGTGTATCTCCTTGATCAATTTGCAGATGTTGAACCATCCCTACATCCCTGGAATAAATCCCACTTGATCATAGTGTATGATCCTTTTAATGTATTGTTGTATTTGATTTGTTAATATTTTGTTGAGGATATTTGCATCTATGTTCATTGGTAATATTGCCCTGTAATTTTCCTTTTTTGTGTTGTTCTTGTCTGGTTTTGGTATCAGGGTAATGTTGTAGAATGAGTTAGACAGCATCCCGTATTTTTCAATATTTCAGAATAGTTTGAGAAGGATAGATATTAAATCTTCTTTGAATGTTTGATAGAATTCTCCAGAGAAGCCATATGGTCCTGGATTCTGTTTTTTGAGAAGTTTTTGATTCCTATTTCAATATCTTTACTTGTGATTGTCTATTCAAATTCTCTATTTCATCTTGATTCAATTTTGGAGGTTGTATGATTCTAAGAATTCATTCATTTAGTCCAGATTATCCAGTTTGTTGGCATACAGCTTCTCATAGTATTCTCTTGGAATTCTTTGTATTTCTGTGGTATCCATTGTTATTTCTCTTCTTCACTTCTAATTTTATTTATTTGACTCTTCCCTCTTTTTTTCTTAGTGAATCTTGCTAAGTGTTCGTCAATTTTATTTATCTTCTCAAAGAACCAGTTCTTAGTCTCATTGATCCTTTCTACTGTTTTTTCAGTCTCTATTTCATTTATTTCCACTCTGATTTTTATTATTTCACTCCTACTAACTTTGGACTTTACTTGTTCTTCACTTTCTAGTACTTTTACATATGTTTAAGATTACTTATTTACAAGTTTTCTTGTTTGTTGAGGTAGGCCTGTATTCCCTCTTATGTACCACTTTTGCTGCACCTCATAAAAGTTGGTATGTTGTGTTTTCATTTTCATTTGTATCCAGGTATTTTCTGATTTCCTCATTGATCCAATGGTTGTTCAGTACCATGTTGTTGAATCTTCACATATTTGTGTGGTTGGAAAAGATGCTTGATATGATTTCAATCTTCTTAAATTTATTGAGGCTTGCCTTGTTTTGCAACATATGGTTTGTCTTTGAAAATGTTCCATGTGCACATGAGAAGAATGTATATTACATTTTCTTTATCCATTCATCCACTGATGAACACTGAGGATGCTTCTATATATTTCTATTGTAAATAATGATGCAATGAATATGGGAATGCAGATATCTCTTAGAGTTAGTGATTTCATTTCCATTGGATGTATACCTAGAAGTGGAATTGCTAGATCATATGGTAATTCTATTTTTAATTTTTTGAGGAACTTTCATATTGTTTTCCATAGTGGCTTCACCAATTTAAAATTCCCACTAACAATGCACAGGGGTTTGCTTTTCTCCATATCCTCACCAACACTTGTTATTTCTTGTATTTCTGATAATAGCCATTCTAACAGATTTGGGGGGATATTTCATTGTGGTTTTGATTTGCATTCCCTGATGATTAATAATGTTGAGCACATTTTCATGTAACTCTTGGTCATTTGAATATCTTCTTTGGAAAAATGTCTATTCAGGTCCCTTGTCCACTTTTTAATCAGATTGTTTGATATTTTGCCATTGAGTTGTATGAGTTCCTTATATATTTTGTATATTAACCCCTTATAAGATGTATGATTTGAAAAACTTTCTCCCATTTGGTAGGTTGTCTTTTCATTTTGTTGATTTTGTCTTTTGCGGTGTAGAAGCTTTTTAATTTGGTGTAGTCCCACTTGTTTATTCTTGCTTTTGTTGCTAGTGCTTTTGGTGCCATTGTACCAAGATCAATGTCAAAGAGACTTTTCCATATGTTTTCTACTAGGCATTTTATGGTTTCTGGTCTTACATTTAAACTTTTAATCATTTTGAGTTAATTTTTATGAGTGGTGTAAGACAAGGGTTCCATTTCATTCTTTTGTATGTGACTATCTAGGTTGTCTCATTTATTGAAGAGACTATGTTTTCTCCATTGAGTATTCTTGGCTTCTCTGTCAAATATTAGTTGACCATATATGTATGGATTTATTTCTGGGCTCTCTAGTCTGTTCCATTGGCCTATATGTCTGTTTTTATGCCAGTACCATATGGGTTTGATTGCTAATAGGTTTGTAATATTGTTTGAAATCAGCAAGTGTGATACCGATACAGGAAGTGTAATTAGTTTTTCTGAAATACTGTTAATAGCTTTGGTTTCCCCATTATTGCCTATAAAAATCCCAGATGAAGCACTACTGACCTAAATAACTATCTTTTTTTCTGCCTGTAAATATATAAATGCATATATATTTCTTATATACATGAAAAGTATCTCTCTCCTAGTATAAAGCATGGACAATCCACAGTGGAGCAGTAACTATGGGAAAATTACTGCTTTCTTTCATGGGAGTGAGTAAAGAGGGAGAAACATATTTTTGTAATTCTACTTTAGAAATTAAAATTAGTTTTCTCTCAGAAACGATGTTTATCCTAGTAATTAGGCATAACTGAAATCCTATTATTTCTCCTATAATTCAGATACACTAAGGGTTAAACACACTTTTATGAATATAGCCTAAGAATTTGGCCACTAATTAAATATTCTTGTTTATTCTTCTGAAATATTTCTATATTTCCAAAACTAAGTGGAATCACTCAGAGTGTTATAACTTTCCTATTCTTTTGTGGTCATCAGAATCAAAGAAGTAAAAGCAGAGCTAATAAAACCAGAGCTAATATCTGGGGCTGCTGTAGTCAGATACCACAAGGAATGTGGACATTTACATTAGAACATTTTGCAGTTAGTTTGCACCAATTCGAATGGGCGTGTGCTTGAGACACTCCTCAAATGCTCATTATGGCTGATGATTTAAATATACTGTGGAAATAGATCACCCCTTCAGAATATCAACTATTATCTACTTTATAAAGCATATGCTAAAAATGTCAGATTCATAATTTACATGTTTCATGTATTATGTTGAGATTTTTTTTTAATTAGAGGAATTATAGGATTAGATAGAAGTTTGTTGACATACTTTACCATATTACATATCTTTCACATATCTTACTATGAGGGTAATGTGATTCAAATTTTAAACTAGCAATTTCAAGCAGTCAGTGATGGTTTTCTTTACAGCTAAAAATTTCCCCTTAGAAATAAGTGTTTCAGAAGCAATTAGGAAGAATATACTATGATTGTTTTTATTTTAATAGTATTCCCTTAATTCTGGGCCTAATGGAATTGCCAGGCATGTGAGTTTGGAGTTACCTGCCATAGAACTAAAAGTTATGATTTTATCTTAGCCTACAGGTTTTTAAAGGCAAGTTGTTATCATTTGACCCAGTCAATTATGGAAGAACTTTAGTGTGAATCTGTTACATACATGAACCAAAGATGGCCCCTAGGTTGTTTATTTCTTCACAGTGGTCTGGGACCTGTTCGATCAATACACCACTGGTGCCAAACTAAAGTTTTTACACATCCAAATATTTTCATCATAGCCCAGATAAATAGATTTTTAGTCATTTTGAGCCTGCCTGCTTTGCATATGATGGGAAACTGTGCCCAACATCCGCTAGCCATAAATAAAATAAACCCTGTAAAAGACCCTGAGCCACTGCGCCCTTTGGAGCTCTCTGATGCAGACTCCCTGCTTGGTTGCTGAATGACAACAGCTAGACATGTAAACCCCTGCCCTCTCCAATGCCCCTCTCCCCTGCAATTCCCTTGCCCTCCTCCCCTTCTGGAAAGTACTTCTCATTCCCTCCCCTGTGCTGTAAGCCTCTGGACAATATCGTGCCGTGAGGGACTTCCTCTACATGCAAATCTGTCAAAGTGCTGCCCAGATATAGCTCATATGTGCTACTGCCACCTCATGGTCATATCTTTTTCCTGGATCAGCCCTGAAATCCCTCAAACTCGTTATAGACTCTTAGAGAATGTCTGATTTTGTCTATCATTGCTGGGCCTACTAAATGTCAATTGCCAAAAGTACCTCCAAGTAGCTGAGAGAATTCACTAGTTAAATGGGATTACTTAATATTATCCATTTGGATTGTGATGAATAATTACCCCCTCCAAAACCCATGGTTTTACTTTGACATAGATATTAAGGAGTATTTTTTTCTTAAATTTATTTGGCAATAGGTTCAGATGCTTTGTAAAACCTCATTCTGGTTTAGAGCAATTTCATGAATAGAAATATATCTGCTATCGTGCGGGACCTTGTGAGCACATTATAATGCAGTGATTAAGATCAGAGACTGTCTCTGAGAGACCAGTGTTTGAATTGCAGTTTTGTTGCTTAATTATGCAACTTTGGGCAAGTTATTTAACTTATTTAAGACACTTTCCTCCATGGAAAAATGGGAATAATAATTGTATAGAACCATGGGTCTTAATTATCTATTACTGTGTAACAAACAGCACAAAACTTAGGGGCTTAAAACAACACTTATCATTCAGTTTCTGAGTTGGGAATCTGGGGGCGGTTTACCTGGGTTCTATGGCTCAGGGTCTCACAGGGCTGGAATCAATGCATCAGCTGTGGCTACAGTCATCTCAGGGCCCACATAAAGAAGAATCTGCTTCCAAATGCAATCATATGATAATCGTGTGGCTGTTGGTAGGACTCAGTTTCTCAAGAGATGTTGGACCAAGGGCCTCAGTGACTCCCTGGCTTTTGACCAGAGGCCACCTTCAGTTCCTCGTTATGTGGGCCTCTCCAGGTGAGCTCACATCATGGAACTTGCTTCATCAGAGCAGCGAGCAACAAGAGCCACATAGTAAGTGCAAGCAAGATAGAAGCCACAGTCTTCTGTCTAGTCTTGGAATTGACATCACATGACTTTTAAAAGAAACTAAACTACAACTTTTATTCAGGTTTCACCAATTTTTCCACGTATGTTCTTCTGTTCCTGTGACAATCCAGGATGTCACATTGCATTTAGTTGTCATGTCTCTTTAGTCTCCTTCATCTGTAATCATTCCTCAGTCTTTCCTTGTGTTTCATGATCTTGACATTTTTTAGAACAACTGATAGTTATTTTGTAGAATGCCCCTCAATTTGGGTTTCCTTGATATTTTCTCATTATATAGAGGTTTTGCATTATGGGAAAGGTAACGCAGGAGTGATTTGCCCTTTCCATTGTATCATATCATGGGTGCATAGTGTCAACATGTATTGCCAGTGTTTGTTAACCTTGGTAACTTGGTCAAGTTGTATACACCAAGTTTCAGTTCAGCAAAGTTATTTTTATCATCCCACCCCCACCACTTTCGATATATCCTGTTAGAGACAAGTCACTAAATCCAGCCAGCACTCATGGGGAAGGAGATGACATAATGGCATAAATATCAGGAGGTAGGGTTCCTCGGGCCATTTCAGAAGCTGCCCATCACACTATGAAAGGTAAGGTAAGAATACAATCTCTACTCCTAGCGACCCTGTATACAGCAGAGCGGAACCCTGCCCAGTCTTTTTGCACGATCCTCTCACTTTCCGGCACTATATCAGACAATGCTCTGCTGGTGTTCATAAGGTTTGCATGGCTAACTTTTTCAGAAGTGGGTGGCAAGCTCCTTCTTTCTAGTCTGTCTTAGTCTGGAAGCTCTGCTGAAATCTGTCCACCATGGGTGATCCTGCTGGTGTCTGAAACTAGTGGCATAGCTTTCAGTAACACAACAACAGGCAGCCACTACAGTATGACAACCGTGAGATGGTTGGTGTAGTTTCCTGAACAAGAGAGGAACCTGGGCCATGGCAGTGAGAATGTGGCAGTGAGAGTAGGGATTCTTAACCACTAGACCATCAGGCCTGGCTTTCTCCTTAAATATGCACATCATAAATGCAAAAATATTTGAAGACTACTAAAATGATCTCTAGGGTTTAAGTTTGGGAGGGCCACAGCTACTGGCTGATGGGAAACTATTTTTCAGATTAGTCTATACTGTCTGGAGTCATTGCAATTATCCTGTGGGTAATTTTATTTTACTGCTTGAATTTCACTTTAGGATTTTTGCCTTTATTCTTTTGTTTTTGGCAAGGAAATACAGGTATAAGTTTCTGAACCATGGGCATTATAAAAGAGTGTGTAATTGAATGCAAAACTTTGACAACAACAGCGATGCTTGAATATTCTGGCACATACATTATAGTAACTAATTAATGTTTATGCTTACAGTATCTTCATGTTTATGGCATACTGTACTTACTGATTTATTATACTTCCTTTAGTAAGTCTTGCATGGCATTCATTCAATATACCTTTTATATTCGGGTTTATTATTTGGGAAAGCATTTGTTGGTGTCTAAGTGTATGTGCCTTACTGCTTTATGACTCATCCCACTACATGAATGACCACAAAACTATGTGGTACCTTCTATCTGGCTTCATTCTTGTTTTCTTACTTCCCACCCACAACCCAGAACTGAATCTTTCTTTCTTTGCCAACATGTAGTTTGAATGCCTTAGACAAAAATGGAAAACAAGAGTCAGGGTAAACAGTAAATCAGAAGTCTAAGAGATCTATTGTCTTTTCAGTCAAGGAGTGCTGAGAAAGGAAGGTGGTCTCAGCCAACAAACATCTTAGCCAGTGAGCTGATGAATGGTTCTAGTTAGAAGAGAAGACGGTCCATTTGTCTGGCCAAGGCCTGGAGGTAAACATAAGGTTGCTAGCTATGGGACTAGGATCAGGGGAAGGAACACAAGGGGTCTGGTGGAAAGACAACAGAATTCTAATTATGGCTCTGACACTAAATTGATGTTTGATGAAACTAATTTTAACTAAGTTTATATTCTTGCCAGTATTTTATGAAATTAATGGATGATTACAGAGTTTTAGTATCTTTGAATTTCAGATTTGGAATGGGCTTCAGTGGTTGTCCAACCCAAATCTCTAAAGTTGGAATGCCTCGTGCAATATTCCTAATAACTGACCAGCTAGCTCCTCTGGTGATAGAGAATTTATTAACTACTGAGGCAGTCTATCCCATTTTGTGTAGCTCTCATTCAATGGGTCTTAAAATTTTTTGTCTCAGGACCGATTTATACCCTTAGCCCATTACTGAGGATCACAAAGAACTTTTGTTTATGTGGAATATATTTATTGATATTTATCATATTATAAATTAAAATTAACTGTT
Source organism: Equus asinus (assembly GCF_041296235.1). Lineage (NCBI taxonomy): Eukaryota > Metazoa > Chordata > Mammalia > Perissodactyla > Equidae > Equus > Equus asinus. Next base: position 70,897,742 of record NC_091798.1, read on the forward strand.
TAAATAATTCATTTAAAAATAAGCCCATTGCATATTAATGTAAATATTTTTTAACTTTAATAATTATAAGCCAGACACAGAAAGACAACTACTGCATGATCTCACTTATACATGGCATCCAAAAAAAACATTGAACTTACAGTAAACAGAGAGTAAAACTGTGGTGACCAGGGGCTGGTGGGTAGGGGAAAAGAGAGGTTGGTCAAAGAGTACAAACTTTTGGTTATAAGATGAATAAATTCTGGAGATCTAACATACAGCTTAATAACTAAAATAATAAAGTTTTGTATACTTGAAATTTGCTGAGTGTAGACCTCAAGTGTTTTCACACCACACACACAAACTCACTCACACACATACATACATACACACAAAGGTAACTATGTGAGATGATGGATATGTTAATTAGCTTGATTGTGGTAATCATTTCACAATGTATATATATCAAAACATCATGTTGTACACCTTAAATATATACAATTTTTTTCGGAGGAAGATTGGCCCTGAGCTAACATCTGTTGCCAATCTCTTCTTTTATTTTTTTCTCCCCAAAGCCTCAGTACCTAGTTGTAGATCCTAGGTGTAAGTCCTTCTAATTCGTCTATGTGGGACACGACCACAGCATGGCTTGATGAGCAGTGTGTAGCTCCACACCCAGGATCTGAACTGGTGAACCCCAGGCTGCCAAAGTGGAGCAGGTGAACTTAACCAGTATGCCACTGGGCCAGCCCCAAATATATACAATTTTCATTTGTCAATCATACCTCAATATAGCTGGAAAAATAATTATATTTTCAAAAATTATAGTGAGAAGAATGGAATGGTTTTACCTTTTCTTAAATCTCTTTAATGTCTGGCTTAACAAGAGGTTCTTCTGTCTTCTTTTTTGTAAGAGGACATGTCAAGGAGCCTCTAAAAAACTTCACTGTACACTCGTAAGAAAATGAGTATCTAAAAGGCAAATAACATCCTAGTATTATTTTGAATACAGTTGTGAACTTGCAGACCCCTTGGAAAAGTCTCAGATTGCCCCTGGGGTTCCTGGATCACATTTTTAGAACCAATTATTTATAAAGAATTTCCTTTGAGTCCATATTTTCCTTCTATTTTCAAATTCCTTGTATTAATCTCAAGAACCATAAAGAATAAATCTGTTCTCTGTTTCAAAAAATTTCCCTACTCAAATATTTTATGACACCTATTTTGTTATCCCTGCATCTTTCCTTTAGCATAAACTTTCATAGTTCTTTCAACTAATTATCATGTGGCAAATTTCAATTTTTCATTCCATCTTAGTTATATTATCCCGTGGCCTGGTCCTATTAGTCAATGATTCTTTTGGTGCAACAATTAGGGCTGAATACAATATTTCAGTATAGGCTGAATGGTGTGGAGTAGAGAAAAAATCTTAAATTCATACACATTTGATCCATATTTTAACTTGCTGATGTTCAGTCAAATCTTTCTTATTTTACAGTTTTGATTTAAGTTGATTTATAGAATTTTTTAATGTAATCTTGTTAGATATCAATCACGTCTCTAGCTTGTGGATGCTGATGCCGTTAGTCAAAGTACTCATAATATTTGTGGCAGATACAATGCTATGTGTTCACCAAGTTGTTTTATTTTCCTCCTGGGCATACAGCACAACTACATACTGAGCCCCCCTTGTGTCTAGGTAGGGCATAGGACTGAGTTCTGGTCACTGGGATCTAGGCAGAAGTGCCATCTGACCCATCTTAGTGCTGGCCAGAAACACGCAGTGCAAACATGTGCACTCTCCCCAAGTGACTTGCTGCAAGCAAAGAACTGAGGGAACTAGGAAGTGGGAGGAACTTGGATCCCAAGGTTCACCATTTGAAAGAGAACTTTCCAGGAAAGCCTCCTAAAGAGGAAAATCCACACTGAACCTTCCATGAGCCAAAAAGAAACTTATTTATTGCTTTAAGCTCATGGGCTTGTTTGAGAGCCTAACCTAATACATGTTCTCAGCTTTTATTAAAACTCTCTATGTTGACATTAATCTGTTAATTCAATCACTGTTTTGCCATAGTCACTCAGTCAAAAAGGACTATACTGCCTCCACTGTACAAATAGTACCAACTGTACTGTCATTTACCCCACATTTATTTCTCATATCCACAAGAATATAAGGTAATTTTTGGTAGATGCTCTGGTGAAATTCAGATAAATGATGAGTAATGCTGGCATCATAGAATGAGTTGGAATGTATTCCCTTATCTTTAATTTCCTGAAAGAATTTGTGTCGAATTGGTATTGGTTTTCCGCTAAATGCTCAGTAGAATTCTATACTGAGGTCATTGGGTATGAGGTTTTCTTTGTGGGAAGGATTTTAACTATTTCAATCTCTTTGATAGACATAGGCTTGTTGAAGTTATCTATTACCTCTTGAAAGACCTTTTGTAATTTGTCTTATAAAAATTTTGTTCATTTCATCCAAACTGTCAAATTTATATGCATAAAGTTATTTATAATTTTATCCTTTTAATATCTGTAGAATCTGAAGTAATATCACTTCTCTCATTTTGACCTTGGTGATTTATGTTTTGTCTCTTTTTCTTCTGGTCAGTCTTGCTAGAGGTTTACCAACTTCATTTATCTTCTCAAAGAATTCTGTTTTCATTTCATTAATTTTCTCTATTGTTTTTCTCATCTATTTCATTAATTTCCTCTCTGGTCTTTATTATTTCCTTAATTCTGTATACTTGGAGTTTCATTTGTTCTTCGTTTTTAGTTTCTTAAGGTAGAAACTGAAATCATTGATCTGAGACCTTTCTTCTTTTTTTTTTTTTTAAGGAAGATTAGCCCCAAGGTAACGTCTGCTGCCAATCTTCCTTCTTTTGTTAAGGAAGACTGACCCTGAGCTAACATTTGTGCCCATCTTCCTCTACTTTACATGTAGGACACATGCCAAAGCATGGCCTGACAGGTGGTACATAGGTCTGCACCCGGCATCCGAACCGGCGAACCCCTGGGCGGCTGAAGCGGACCATGCAGAGTTAATCACTGCACCAGTGGGCTGGCCCCCCTTTCTTCTTTCTAACATAGGACTGTTATAAGTTCCCCCCTAAGTACTGCTTTAATAGCATCCTATCAATTCTGGTGTTTTGTTTTTAGTTTAATTCACTTCAAAATACTTTCCAATTTTTCTTTTGATTTTGTCTTTGACTCATGGTTATTTGAGGTATGTTATTTGGTTTTTACATATTTGGAGATATTCCAGATATCTTTATTATTGATTTCTAATTTAATTCCATTGTGATCAGAGAATATACTTTGTATTACTTGAATTCTTTTAAAATTATTGAGACTTTTTTTATAATTCAGGATCTGATTTATCTTGATAAATAGTTCTATGTACACTTTGAAAAGATGTGTAAGGCTGTTGGTGGTGGGAAGTTCTATAAATGTCAGTTAGGTCAAGTTTGTTGACAGTGTTGTTCAAGCCTACTATACTCTTTAAAAAATTTTTTTTATTTTGTTTTTTTGGTGAGGAAGATAGGCCCTGAGCTAAGATCTGTCCTAATCTTCCTCTATTTTGTATGTGGGATGTTGCCACAGCATGTCTTGATGAGTGGTGTGTAGGTCCACACCCAGGCTCTGAACTTGCAAACCCTGGGCTGCTGAAGCAGAGTGTGCTAACTTAACCACTATGCCACTGAGCCAGTCCCTACTATACCTTTTTGATTTTCCATCTATTTGTCCTATCAATTATTGAGAGACAGATATCAAAATCTCTGAGTATAATTGTGGATTTGCCTATTTTTCCTTACAGTTCTTTCAGTTTTTGTTTCACAAATTTTGACACTCTGTTTTTAAATGCATAATTGTTTAGGATTCTTAAGTCTTCTTGATGAACCTACGCCTTTATCAGGAATATCTCAGATAATTTATCTCCAATGATATTCTTTGCTCTGAAGGCTATTTGGTCTGTTATTAATGTAACCATTCCAGCTTTCTTTTGCTTAGGGCAAGCATAACATAGCATTTTCAATCTTTTACTTTTAGCCTATTAGCATTTATAGTTAAAGTGTGTTTCCTGCAGGCAGTAGTATTTAATTGGTTCTTGTCTTTCATATCAGACCTGATCATCTTTTCCTTTGAATTGGAATGTTCACTCTATTTACATTTAATGTGATTTAATATAGTTTGGTCTAAATCATCACCTTGATACTTATTTTCTTTTTGTCTTATCCATTTTTGCTCCCTTTGTCCCCCTTTTGTGCCTTCTCTTGGATTAACTGAATATTTTTTATGATTCCGCTTTATTCCTTTCTTGGCTCTTTTGTTGTTGATGTTGCTATTTCAGAGGTTGCTCTAAATCTTATGGTACAAGTCATTATCATGTTCTACTTTTCACATGGTATCACTTCATGTATAAGACACGTATAACATGTCACTTTACATATAAGACATTTACAAAAGCATACTTCCATTTCTTTTTACCTGGCCTTTGTACTATTGTCATACATTTTACCTTTACATAACTTATGAATCCCACAATACTATTTTATTTTTGTTTAAACAGTGCTTTATCTTTTAAAGAGACTGAAATAATAAAAATCATTTGTATTTCTTCATGGGTCTTAAGCTTCACCTCCTCCTTTCTGGTGCTCTTTATACCTTTGTATAAATCATTATTTCCACTAGGTATCATTTTCCTTCTGCCTGAAGGACTTCTTTTAACATGTATGCAGGTACTCTAGGTAATGATTTTTTTTTTGAAATGTCTGAGAACTTCTTTGTTTCACCTTCATTTGGTCTTGTCTGAATATGGGCCACTGTCCCTCTAATCCCTTCTGATTCTTTCCCTGGACTAGGCTAGTCTCTTCATACACATGTTGAATATTTGAGGGGACCCTCTGCACATCAATTCTGTGCAGCTTTCTCCTCTCCAGGACTCTGCCCCACACATTCTAGTGGTCTTGGTCTCCTTGGACCTTCAGCTTTGTCTCCTCCCCTCAGTTGGCTGGGTTTTAAGGCAGTAAGCTGCTCATCTGGCTTCCTGTCTCTTAGAGGTCGCTGTCCTTCATTTCCTGATATCCAGTAACTGGAAAACCTTTTTTCCCTTCCTATATTTTTTTCTTTTTCTTTTGTGTGTTTCAAGTGGAGGTTAAATCTGGTCTCTGCTACTCCATCTTGGCTGGAAATGGAAGGCCCTCCACTGGCTGTACTTTTAATGCCAGTTTTTTATATTCCATTTTTTATATTTTAAAAAAGTTTGGTCTTTGTTTCACCACTGCCTCAGAAGTTTTTACTTCTTAAGTTACTTTGGGATTATTTTGTCTTTCTAGTCTAGCAAATTTTCATCTCCTCTGATAAGTTGGAGTATGGAGATTCTTGTACATTCTCTTCTAATGGAAAAGTAGACAGTTGATTCTGTGAATTTTCTCCAAAGTGCACTTAGGCAATTCTTTATTTTCCTATCACCTTTGTAGGGTATTAAATCTTTGTCCGTGTCCTCTAGGAGCACGTTCTGAGAGCGTGTTATAAAGTAGGTTCACAGGTTATAAAGTAGAAATGTAAGGTTTTGTTTTTGCTTTTGTTTTGTTTTACCTACATCTACTGCCGTGAACTCTGTGCATTAGAGCTCTTATTTGTATTTACAGGTAAATTATTTTGCTAATTAATAGTGGCCTGCTAGCTCCATCAACCTCACGCTAGACTTCTCCCACCTCCTAGTAAATCGTGAAAAGATTACTGTGAAAGAATATATGACAATTTCTCACTCACCACTATCACTTTATCTGTTATTGGCCCATTTCCTGTTTCTGACTGCATTGAGTTTTTGGGTGCATTTGTTATTAATCTTCCTAGAAGCAGGCTGCTGGAACAAATTATATCTTTATGTCCCTATAGTTTTGTAAATCTAAATTTTGATAACCTTCATCATATACTTTCCTTTGTTAAGAAATGGGTAGTGTTTAAATTGGGGGTGTGATGGGGACTATCAAGAGTGGTAGTATGGCTGTTTCTCTATTCTGTAGAGATGGCGTTTGACATTATGATTATGTATATCCTATAGAATCATAGCATAGGGAAGACTGTTTCCAGGCATCAAAATCTGATCTTGAGTAGAAAAGAAATATGTTTTAGAAATAATATCATAATTACTAATTTATAGTAGAATAATTTCTTCTAGTTTAAACTATTTATTGATATGTATAAATCCAACTATGCTTTCTTCACCATGTCTAATGTTGTGATATTTGTATTATAAGTATACTTTTATAGAGTTCATTGTGTTTTGAATAAATTATAATAATCATCTATCTGTGAGAAGCTTAACTTGATACTGTACCATAAATTTTACATTAGTATATTTTTCACTACCTACTAGGTTAGCTTTCTTATGGGATTATTGTATTAAATGTTTACATATTTTCTTTTTATAAAATTATGATCAGCCATGTTTATGGATGTATCTCTTTCTTCATGACTTATGATTAATACGACTAAAAGAAAAAGCATAGCTGCATTTCTTCTCAATATAAATACATCTTTCTGTGCAATTGCAATTAAAAACAGTATTAAAAATAATCTAGTTCAGCATTATTTTTTCTTAGATATAATTTACTTCTAATTATACATTTTGTAGAGCATTTAAAATGGAAAAGATAAATGAAGAGTACCAAGAAGATAACTTAGATTATTGCTTCATTGTTTTCATTTAGTTAATATAAGATCCAGTGGTATTAATAAATTTTTAATACTGGGATTTTTAATTCTCAATAATATCTGCATTTGACCATCTTTGTACTCAGACTCTCTCAAAATCCCTCTAATTGTAATACTCTATGAGCCTCACAGTGTTATATTGCTAAAGAATTCACATCCAGTCTGCAACTGTAAGGGCACTAATAAAGTATTAAAAGCACACAGAACAGAAAATGAAAAAGTACTCAAGATAGGCATCTAAGTACCTTTTCATCCTACAGCTATATCCACATGCAAGCCCACATATAATCATAAGATTGCTTTTAAGCGTGGAATCAGAGCAAGGAAAATTAGTGGGCTAATCTTGAAAGCTTCTGTCATTAAGCCACTTTACCCTGGTTCATCCAGTTTCTGATAGGGAAGACCTACTGCACATTCCAGAGAATGAGATTAATAGGCAGGACATCTGCTCCTGTGTACACTGTTGGAGCTTTACTATAAAATGTGGATACTGTTCTTTCTCCTATTCTTCACCCTTTAAAAATATAGCACAGAAAATCCCTCAAAGAATAGCAATTTATTAATTACCTTCTGAAATTTAACATGGTGTATTTTGACTGTTCACTAGCTTTACCCTAGATTGACCAAAGAACTGAAAAATGACAATTTTCCACAGAATTATCAGAGAAAAAACCTATTACGTTTTTTTGTTTTCTTTGTCTTTGTTGCAAAGCTGAACCCCCTTCCTTCCATCATTGCAGCATAAAGGATGTAGGGGAACAGGAAAGCGGTGTTGATAACAAGTTCAGTAAGAGCAAGACGTACTTAAGATGAAGCAACAGCACTTTTGCTAATCTTTCAACAAAATTCTCCTCTCTAACGCTGCAAGAGTGGAGGTTTCTCCTTAGACAGCATGTATCGAAGAGCATGATGATTATGCCGCTTTGATAGGATAGTTTGAATTTCTTAATTCAAAGCGGCAAATAGTCTTAAGCCATGACTGTATTTAACCACATCTCATCAAAGAAAAATTTTCTCATTGGTTAAATTACTTCAGATTTCTCAGATAAAATGGTGATCATATCTATTTACACCTTTAGGCAGCTTCTTTAAGTCCATTTCTGCCGAAACTTTCTCTTTGATAGAAAGCTTAGGAGGATTACATGCCAAGCCTAATTTGGATATCTGCAAAATCTGGGGTATTCAAAGCATTAGTTCTTCAACCTCATCAACATCAGAGAAATGTGTTTTGATCTCTCAGAACCGCTATGCAATAATTGTAACCAACAGAGATAGGCTGTAGCAGTTAAAAGAAAGAGAATGCAAAATCCAGGGAACACATCTGACTGAGAGAACAAAATTTAAATCCTTACTAAGTGGCAGGCCACTTATTAGCTATATGACTTCAGGAGAATCACTAATCCTCTCTGGAATGTAGTTTCCTTAACATATAAAATGTAGATCCTAATAGCTAACCCTCTTGTAAGGATTAACAAAGGAACATACACTAGAAATTTAAAAAATGTTAGTTCCTACTTCCACTCATTCCCTGTGTTCCAGGCCGGTCTAGATCTTTCTTGACAGTGAAGGAACATGATGTACGTCTGTTCAAAGTACGATACATATTTTATATTTCAATCCCTCAACTCAGTAAATAAAGCACATACAATTGAAACAAAATTTTCACAAAATGGTACTCATCTTATTATGTGCCATGCACTATGTATTTTCTTTCTTCTGAATTCTAGTTTATTTTATTAAGAAGTAATAGTGTTAGGGGCCAGCCCCGCGACCAAGTGGTTATGTTTGCGCGCTCTGCTGGGCCGCCCAGCATTTTGCTGGTTCGGATCCTGGGCACGGACATGGCACTGCTCGTCAGGTCAAGTTGAGGCGGTGTCCCACATGCCACAACTAGAAGGACCTACAACTAAAATATACAACTATGTATTGGGGGGAATTGGGGAGAAAAAGCAGGGGAAAAAAAGGAAGATTGGCAACAGTTGTAAGCTCAGGTGCCAATCTTTAAAAGAAAAAAAGAAGTAACTGAAAAACATTCCTCTAGGCCATCTTAAAAATGAGCCTAGTGCCTGTGGTTAGAAGAAATAAAAACATCTTGTTTCAGGATGCAAGGTAACCTTTCCATCACCATATTGTCTGGGTTTAAGGCTACACTTGGATATGACATCAAACACTACCAAATCATTGCTATTCGACAGGTATTATTACTGAATCTAGAAGTAGCTTCTTGGGCAGGCAATCAGCCAGGTGTTAAATGAAGATAGCAAGATTCAAAACTCTCTCTAGAATTTGCTAGCATGATTAATTAATATTTACTGAAGTTCTCTAACTTTTAATGAAAGGGTGCTTATAAATGAATAATAGTACTTGTGTACTTAAAACAGTATGATATAGCAGTATAGTATCCAGTAACATCTGAGATCTCTAATAACTTTTGCTAAAGGCAGTCCAGTCTTATTGTTTTGAGATGTTTTATAACCAACAATTAGATATGAGGAAGTAGGTTCTTAAACAGTCTGCAGTCTTAGGAAGCATAGTAGCTTTGTGTACCTAGCTGTGATTACATAGCAAGAAGGAAGCATGTGTGGTTTTTAGTATGTTCCTTATTGGAATAAATATTTAATTTAGGGGAAGATAAAAATTCTGAGATCTTAAAATATGGTTTTAAGAACGTCTTTGTTTAAAACATATTACTTTGGGATATACTAGTCTATCTTCAGAAGGAGAGAGAAGAATCTTTTGAAAACCTGATCATGTCAGGAGCATGCCATTCCCCAGCTCCAAACCTTCCTATTTCCCTCATAAGAAAAGCCAAAGTCCTTATACTGGTCTACAAGGTCTGGCCCCAATCACTTCTTCTTCTCCCCCACCCCACCTGTACCCCTTTACCTGCCCTCAACTCAACTGCTCTCCAACCATCTCAATCAACCCCAGCCACTCTATTTCCCCAACATACCAGGCTCCCTCCCTTACCTCCTTCAGATCTTTGCTCAAAAGTCACCTTCTCACTGAGGCCTCCCCTGACCACCTTATTCAAAATTGCATGGAATTCTCTCCCCTCCCCTAACACACACTTTCTAGCCTGTCCTTGCTGTCCTTTTATCCACAGCGCTTATCACCATGAGATGTTCTACGTATTTATTACCACTGACTGTCTGTCTCTTATTGGAATGTAAACACCCTAAGGGTACGGGTGTTTGTCCGCTTTTGTGCACTTTTGTACCCCCAGAGCCTAGAACAGTGTTTGGCACCTGGGAAATAAATGTTTTTTGATGAATGAATGCATGAATTCTAGTACTAGTACTAGTATTATTGCAACTAGTATTGTAACTAGTACTGTCACAAAATGGTCAGTTCTTCAAAGTGTTTTTCTTATTTATTCCACTGGTAGAAACCATTTACATGGTTATTAGCATTGCTGATCTTAGATACACAATACACAGCAGAAAGAATATCATATATATATGCTTTTAAAGTTTCTTAATTTCAATTCCTTCAGTCTTGAGGAAGTAAAAGCAAAAAGGTGGTTAGATTGTGATGTTAATGGCGGGGGTGATGGAGGGCAGGGGTGGGGATTTCCGTTTTTAGGGAAGATGACAGGTAAAAGTCTTACCATGACGTTCATGGAATCCGAAGTATTGTACCTGTGGCTGCTCGCTTCTTGGAGTCCAGACCTGGCCTGGTTTGGTAAGCGGCAAAGGAAGAAAACCCCAGGATATTTCCTTGAGCAAGCTCCTGATGCAACTGTTTACAGCTTTCCTGTTAGCACCCGGGGGAGCTTTACGGCCACCAGACTCCCACAACCTCCATTTGGTTCCCAGTCCCTCGGCCCCGGGAAGGAGCGCGGCGGGCGGGCGGCCCCCGCCTCCTCACCTGGCTGCGGCCGGGTGGCACGCCCACGCCGCGCATCCCGGTTGGCCCCAGCGGCGACAGGTGGGACGCGGCCGCAGGTCAAGGCCACCGCTAGGCGGCCCGGCGCTCGCGGAGGAGGGTCGCGGCGGCGGCGGGAGCCCCGGAGCGGGCCGGCAGGGAGGCGGGCCGTCTTCCCGCACGGGGGCGCTGCCACCTGCCTGGGGGAGGAGCCAGAGCGGGACCGGGGCTTTTTGCTGCTCCAACGCGCGGGAGTCGGGAGAACCCATCCCGACCATGAAGGGCGGCAGAGGCATTGAGAACCCGGCTTTCGTCGCCTCCAGCCCAGACACCCCGCGCCGCTCGACCGCATCGCCCTCTTCCGTCGAGGCCTCTGTCTTGGCCGCCAATACCCAGAGAGCGGATTCGCAGCCGCCGGAGAATCAGGAGCTCCAGAAGTCCCCGGAGCCACCGCTGCCTTCAGCAACTGGCCCCGGCTCCCCAGAGCGGCCCGGGCCGGAGTCGGGGTCCGAGTTTGAGGAGGGGCCCTGCGGCTGGGGGACCTTCCAACCCGCGTGCCTCCAGCGCTGCAACACGCCGCAGGGCTTTCTGCTGCACTACTGCCTCTTGGCCCTCACGCAAGGTACTGCCCGGCGCCGGCTCCGGAGGGCGTCGGCCGAGTGCAGGGCGCGGAGGGCGCGCGCGGCTGGCGGGGGCGCGGCAGGTGCGGGGAGCTCCGGGCGCCGCTGCCCCCGGCTCGGGATTTGCGGGCGTTGCCGCTGACGTCAGCCAGCCAGGTTCAGGCTTCCACGGTTTCGCTTCTCTTTTATCCAAACATTTAAAACTTGGAGATACAAGCCTTTTCTTGTTGGTGTTCTGCCTCAGTTGAGCAGATTCGATTCCTCCAAGGAGGATGGAAGTTACTGGAGCCTTCCTTGAGGAATGGTTTTCCCTGGGGGAATCTATTGTACATTACAAAAGCTTATAATTTTGCTAAACCCTTTATTAAAGGGATTTTTTACATTGTTTCTGGAAGGGAAGGATTAATAAATTTGCAGATGAGTGGAAGGGTGGCTCCCCAAAGGAGAAACTTGTGAAATATATATAGTTTAGATTAGACATAAGCATTCATGTTTTATGGGTGTGTTTAGTTTGAGTTGTATATAGGCACAAGTGGAGCCCAGTGAGTAAGTTAGCGAACGCTTCAGTCGTTATTGAAAGGGTGAAGCCTTTCAAACACGAAAGAGTTGTGCCTTATCTGTTTTGTTCAAGGGTATCTTTTAGACTCTCGTGGGACTTACTGATAAAGCCCAGGTTTATACCCCCAGGAGTTTGCAATCTAAGCCTTCTTTGGAGGAGCGAGTGGTAGGGTAGGAGAATGGCTTGTAAGAAAGAAAGCCTAGAGAAGGTAAAAGCTGCTGTGGTGTAGCATCTCATGCAGGGGATGAAAGAAATGGGAAGTTACACTAAGGTGACTACCTGAGGAGGGGTGGGCATTAAGGTGGAGCATTGAAGGACATGCTGAACGTTAGTTAGAATTTGATGGTATCTAGATATTTTTTGGTCACTTGAGTCGTGGTTTCAAAATATTTTGTAAAGAGGCAATCAAGGACTGAGTGGAAGAAATACAATCCAAGAAGTGTTTGGGGGAGAGGGGGTTGGAAATTGCTTTTTAAAGATTAACAGAAGAATAAAGCTAAATATATTCTTCCTCTTATACCTGCTCCCCTTTCTCAAAGGAACTGTGTCTCTTGCTTTGCACATGTTAGGTGCTAAGTATTTGTTGATTCCAAGTCAATGGCAGATCTTCTACTAAGAGTAGTTTTGTGCTCAAGAGTTATTTCCCTTTCCACCTTTCTGGTCCCCACCAAAGTTCACCTTCTCTCAATGTCTTGATGTTAGTTGTTCCAAATCAGTGATTCTGAAGCATCTCAGTGTCAAAGGAATGCAAAGTTCAATGAAGTTGGTGAAAAACTTCTTGTCTTGTGTTTTATCTTAAAATATATTCTGAAATTTCTACTTCATTCCAGAATACGTCATTTGACTTTTAATATAAAATATTATATAAAATTATTATCAAATATTATTGGCACTTTTAGAGAAATGTGTCGGGTTTAGTGTGGAGCTGCATTTATGCAGAAGTCTCCAATTTAGAAGTGTAATCTGAGATGAAAGTGACCCAATAAATTAATTCTTGTTTCAGTTTAAGTTTGAATGACTGAAAACATTATTACCATGTTTCTCAAACATGATGTTTGGGAAGACCATTTCCATGGTCTTTAATTTTAATAGGTGTTTAATTGGGGGGAAAAAGTCCCTAAAATTTGCCAAATGAATTTACTTAACCAGCATTTCTTAAAGGTAAACTCTTAAAGAAAGAGTTGTGCCTTATCTGTTTTGTAATTTCTCCTATCACTTAATTTCCTAATGTGATTCCTATCTTCGTGCATTTACAGTAGAGAGACATAGTATGCAGTATTTCATGGAATTTCTTTTTTTTTTTAAGCAGAGTTCCTGGAACTGGCATAGCATAGAATTCACATTGGAGTGCATAGGTTAAAATGCTATCCTTTCACAAGAGTTTACAAGAGTTGCTTTTCCAGAGAAGTTTTACCATAAAGTCATTGAGTTCTAATGACTAACTTTTAATCAGTATGGCAACTATGTTGGGAAGTTGATTTTTGGATGGGGAAATTTTCGCATTCTGAGATAACTTTATCTCCTTATCAAGATGTCATTCCCAGGTACTTTGGATACTTGAAATCTCAGGAAGTGTAAATTGGCTTATAGACTTATTAAACTGGCATAAATGTAAAAATCATGTTAGAACGTTAAAACTTATGTCAATCTTCTTGAAAGGTATTCCCAGTTATAGTCTTGATAAAGCACAATTTGAAGAGATTGTAGAGATCATGGCTTGTATATACTCTTTCTCCTAATTAGTGAATGAAAACAATTCATGGTATTCTCTTCAGTAAAAGTGGTAACTAGTTAAAGACTTTGTAGTTTGATCAGATGCTTTTTATTTTCAATTTGTAGTAATGTTTAAATTCCTGTAAATTTAATGTTTATCTGGGCAGGACATTTTTTAAGTCAGTCAAAACTGGATTTCCAGATTTTCTTCGTTTGCTTTATATTCCTGCATCATGGTTATAATAAACGGATGAAGTGTAAGTTTTTTTCTTTTATTTTGCCTATGGTTTTGAATGCCAGTGGTAGAAATAGCACTTTTAGTTTATGTTTATTTTTCTCCAGGACCTTTCAAATGATAACTTTAATGTCTAGAAGAGTGTTAGAAGAAAAAAGAGGTTTGAGAGCTCCGTTTCACCTTTCTTAAGACTAAGTCAAGGATCTCCTATTCTACATAAATATATTTAAGGGTTGAGTAGCCTTGGGAAGCAATTGAGCATTACTCTAAGGACCTCTGGCGTCACCTGTACTTTTTGCCCCCTTCCAAGTGAGATCCATGGGAGTCTGCTACCCTTGGAAACTCTCAAGCAAACCAGCTTCATGAGACTTTACTAGTCTACTTTCTGTTTGTCACTTAAAGAAAAATGAACTTAGCTACAATTTAGTGTGTGATAAGCATCGCTTTTGTTTAACACCTGAAAATTCACAAGTGTACAGTTTAAAAGTAAACTGATTTGTAAGGAAGTATGTTTGAGCTGCCTAGTTTTGAAACTTTGAGACAAATTTGTTCATTAAAAAATATCAAGAGAAACAAACAACCAAACTTTAGTAAATTGTGTTAGTGATCATGATCTATATGGTAAAGTTGGAATAATGCACGTAAATTCCTTTTTCTCTCTTTTAGGTATTGTAGTAAATGGCCTAGTAAATATTAGCATTTCCACGATTGAGAAGCGCTATGAAATGAAGAGTTCCCTGACGGGCCTGATATCGTCGAGCTATGATATCTCATTCTGCTTGTTGTCTTTATTTGTATCATTCATTGGTGAAAGAGGACACAAACCAAGATGGCTTGCATTTGCATCCTTCATGATAGGACTGGGAGCACTTGTATTTTCCTTGCCCAAATTTTTTAGCGGAAAATACGAATTGGGATCCCTTTTGGAAGGTATGTTGTGTTTTTGTTTGTTTTAATTGAAGAAGTAGTATGAAACTGGGCCATTAACTCTGTATTGCAGCTCACTTGTACAGGTGAGTAGGGTAGGGGTTTAAGTCTTTTCCACTGCTTACTGCTTTGTTGTGATGTGAATTGTGTGAAGTAAGAGGTTGCAGAGACAGATTGGGCATTATTCGTTGCTTCAGTGGTTCTCCAAGTTTTTAATCCTCTGCTACTCATTCCCTGTATTATACACAGTCCTCCTCAAAAAGCGATGACCAGGCTTCCTTTGCAGGTGCTGTGACCTCACTGGGGTTCTAAAAGCTGTAGTTTTTCTCTTTGTGGTTTTATTTGCTGTGCTTACAGCGCTGCACCCTGCACGTGTTGACTCCTGATTTGAGATAAAGAGAGGTAAAATTTATAGGAGTGGGGCTTTTCCTAAAAACAGAAGCTAGCTCTGCTTAGGACTGCCTAGTTTGGAGAGACAGAGCTTCCTGAGTTATCTAATGTGTTGCTCTTGTTCGGTGGAGAGGTATGTTATTCAAAGGCTCAAAAAGAACATGTGATTAGTTATATTTCTTATTTTTTTCAAAGAATTATTTTTAATGGAAAAACAATTAAGGTAGAGCCAGAGGAATGTGCTAATGTAAGTGGACCTTAATATTTTTGTCGTCTTTCCTGGGACTTTTAATAGCAAAATAGGAAAATCTTTTCAACAACTAAATATGTATTATGCAGCATGGTTTTAGGAGTACACTTATTAGGTAAGCAGGCTTCATCTTAGAAATAAAAATAGAATATGCAATTATTTGGACCAATAGAGGATGTTTTATTTTATTTTTTGAGGAAGATTAGCCCTGAGCTAACTACTGCCAATCCTCTTCTTTTTGCTGAGGAAGACTGGCCCTGAGCTAACATCCATGCCCATCTTCCTCTACTTTATACGTTGGATGCCTACCACAGCAGGGCTTTTACCACATGGCACCTGGGATCTGAACCCGTGAAACCTGGGCCGCCAAGAAGCGGAATGTGCAAACTTAACCCCTGCGCCACTGGTCCAGCCCCAAGATGTTTTAAAAATGTAGTACAGTTTGGAATGAATGAGATAAGGAGAATATGTTATGTTATCAGTGGAAAGAGCTATGTAGCTTCTAGTTCGTTATCTAAGACTGGACAAGATTCTGGAAGGCCAACATAATTTGACTGGGACAAGGCACAGAGGAGCAAGGCATATAGACTTTAGTATAACAATCTGAAATCTTAACAGTAAGGGAAGATCTAATTTTAGTCTGTCGCAGAAGAAACATGATACTGATTCTGTGTTAGCAAAAATATTATTGTATTTATAGCATTTAGGTGGTAATCTTTGTACTGAATCTGATCCCTCACTCTTCCAGTTGATCAGATGTCCTACATGTTCTTAAAGTGTACAAACTTTCATAAAACCCCCTGACTCTAAACTCAAACGTAAACACCTAATCCGATACAAAAGCCTGATCTGTCCACAACAATCTTCTTAGTTTCATCATTTGCCATGCACACCTTGAGTTACAGCCATTCTGAACAATTTATATTTCCCAAAGGGGAAGTGGCCACAAATTAAGGGGGGTATGTGTGTGTGTGTGGCCAGAAACGAAGCCTAGAAGATTGCTGAAGCCAGATCATAAATTTTTAGTATATTATTGTGTATCATGCAAGTTTTTACCAAATTCTTATTGATCCATCTTATTGATATGTTTCCTTATTTTAGTTGAAGTAGATTAGATAGAGGAATTGACTGATCTGTAAAATTTTTACTCTAAATTAAGATTCATAGTTTAAATAATAGTTTATCTGTGGCAAATTAGAGCTAAACCTCAGGTTTCTCTTATGTTATTCTGTCATTTGTACAATGAATATTGATGTGGACTGTATATGGTGCTGAGATAATAGTGGTGAAACAATCTCATGCCATCTGGATTTTATATACTAGTGGGAAGAAATAGACAATTAAGAAGCAAATAAACAAGATAATTAAAGATCGAGGTGAGTGTAGAAAGGGAACAAACAGTATGAAGTAACAGTGTACAAACGGGAAAATATGTGGGCAAGGGAAAGCTATTGTGATAATAACTGGATAATGAGAAGCCAGCCTCGAAAGATGCTTTCCAGGCTCAAGAAAAACATGACCATGGGCTTTGGAGCGGGAAAGAGTTTGGTAGATTTTAGGAATTGTCACTTTTGGCTAGCATGGTCTAAGCTAGGGAGAACATGGAGTGAGATGAACTTGGAGAAGCAGGTAGATGCCAGCATGAGGCACTTAGATTTTCCTTTCAGTGCAATGGGAAGTCATAAGAGAGTTTGACACAGGGAAGTGCAAGATCTTATATAAGTTTTAAAATGACCTTTTGGCTTCTGTTGTGGTGGAGGGCAAGAGTAAATGGTAGGAATTTACCCAGGAGGTTTTTTCTTTTGTCCAGGCGAGAGATAAAGGGGTTGGGACTGGGTTGGTAGTGGTAGGAATCTAGAGGAGTGACTCATTTTGAATGTATTTTAAAGAAAAAAGATAAGACTTTCTAGTGGATTTATTGTGAAGGAGGAATGAATAAATACTCCTTGACATTTGGCTTGACCAACTGGCGCCATTTCTTAGAATGTGGAAGACGAGGTAGAACAGAATTGAGAGTGGAAATCAAGAATCTAGGTTTGGATTTAGTATGAACTGCATATTATATATCCAGGGTTGCAATATATGTCTTTGACCCATGTGTGTTTGTTTGTGTAAATATGCAAGTCATTCTTTAGTCTTCATTCCTAGAAGTGCATATACTGGATTTGAAGGGCTTCCTCATTCTAATTTTTGATAGATAGTGTCACACTGAGCACTGACTTTTAGGAAGGGATATACCAGTTACTTTCCACGGTCACTGTATGAAAATGCCTAGTTGCTATTTTGAATTTTTACATTCTTTTTTTTCCTGAAAGTTTAGTGTAGTAGAAATGTCATTGTGGTGTGTTTGTGTGTATATACAGGTGTTTACAGTATAACAGATACAAAACTCAGTACTGACATCGCATTACATTTCTAAAGGACATCCAGAAACAGAAGGAATGTTAGAAATCATAAATCCCTTCTTTTGCAATGTCAAACCTTAGGACAAGACGTGAAGTGACTTTATAGAGATTTCATGGATGGTCAATAATAGCTAAAACTAATGCTAGTTTTTATGTTTTGTTTAATGTTTTTCACGTTTTTGTTCATTACTCATAGATCTATTAACTATATTGAATAATTTCAATATTTTTATGAATTTAAACTCCATTTCTTCCCCAATTTCAAATAGGCAATTATAATGGTCTGTACTTTCTTTAAAACGTAGTAACTTGTCTGCTCAAGTGAATTAATCCTCTTTTGCAAATATGGGATCCTGTAACCAAAAATCTAAATTATTTGTCCAACACTACGGGGACTGAAGAAGAAAAGTGGAGATTTCACTGGGAAAAGGAAAGCAAATGAGTTGAAGTCTGCCTGTATCTAAATTAGAAGCAAGGGAATGTACAGTCTTTTTAGATAACATAAGATAAATAACCTAAAGAGCATAACATTAAGAAATCATTTTATTAATTGAAATCATACATGTAATTTAATTTGAAACTGACCTTGAGAGAATTGACATATTCCCTTGTGTGCTTGTTTTGGTGGTGGTGTCTTTTGAATTTGAAGGAAACCAAAGTCAGGGCCCAGTTTGGATTAGAGAATCTCTGTAATAAGATATTAAAGTAATGTAATATAGCTGGTGAGTAGAAGAAAACAAAGTATGAAATATGATAAGCTTGTATAATTTCCACAGGTGTGAGGATAACACAAAAGGAAGTTAAGAGTTAGCAAAAGGCAGAAAAGTGTGTTTGGAAACAGCTTGAATTTTCTAATGTTCTGTGAAAAAATAAATTTAAGTAGGTTTGGGAAAGTATTTTTTTTAGGGAAGCTTTTGTGGAGACATAAGGGTTCGAGGTGATTC
This sequence comes from Equus asinus, assembly GCF_041296235.1. NCBI lineage: Eukaryota > Metazoa > Chordata > Mammalia > Perissodactyla > Equidae > Equus > Equus asinus. Next base: position 70,916,351 of record NC_091798.1, read on the forward strand.
TCTAACGTTGAATGGAGATAACACTTTTCAAAGGGAAGTTTTCGTGGTTGTTATTGGATCCAAAGAAAGGAAGAATTAAAATTAAGAGAAATAAATGCTTCTAAGGGCTAATTATTGTATATCTTTAACTGATAATAGAATAGCATCATAAAACATTTTCAAGCAAATCATATTTGACACCCACTTTTGATATATTTTGGTATAACAACTTATTTTAATATAACTTTAAAATATTTAAAAATATAACAAATAAATAAATCTTTACCACGTCATATTTTGTTTTCATCCTAGCACTTTTTAATTTCTTTTGGATGAGTGTTAATTTAATGTTGTTAAGCAAAATAATCTTTTTATCTCTTTGAGGCTTTGGGAGGGAGATTGTTAGTAAATGGTTAGGAATCGTAGAGCAGTAGTTACTAAATCCAGTAAAACAACTTTTGTTTTTTTTAATTGATAGTTGGATAATTTTTCCTAAGTTGTGCTATTTTCTTGTTTTTCTTTTTCATCTCGTTCTCTTGAAAAGGTAGCTCTCAACACTTTCGGGGAATTTTGCACCAAAGGACTTGGTTTATGCAGGGTTAAAAAAGTTTAGCTAGGAAAATGATTAGACAGAGACTCAAAGTTGGACTTAGTTTTTAGTCACTGTTTTGTCTTTTATCTTGTATTCCTAAGGATGTTTTGTTTTTAATATAGAATGCTTGCCTGGATTGGAGAAAACATAAGGCCTAAACTCTTTAAGAGTTTTTCAGCCTTTAATTCCATATAAGATGCTTTAATGCTTTAATTTTGCTTGGGCTCTGAGTGTTTTTCCTTCCTGATATTCTTCCTTATGGAAATCACTTTTATTTTTCTTATATTTCAATTTTATTATAACTGAAATGAATAAGAAAAGTTATTTCTTATGTTAGAAAATATAATGATGTAATAAAACAAAGTATTCAAAAGGATTTTTAATATACACAATAAAAGGGCTAGAGCTAACTTTTAGGGACGGTCAGTGCTCCAGATGAAACTATCCTGCTTTTTAACATCAGAGATGCTTCAGTTTTCCCCAAACTTCCTAGATAACACGAATTACGATGGATGGTTATCACCTTATTTAATGCCCTTGCAGATTCTGATTCAGTAGGTCTGGAGTAGGACTCAGGAGTTTATATTTTTAAAAATTACCTAGCTTATCTTATCAGTCCATTTTGCAAAATACGTGTTCAGTTAGTGTTTATTTATTTTGTGAAGTTTCAACTGTGGGCATAGAGAGAAAGGTTTCTTTTCATTTCGGGGTTATTGCCTTATATCTTCCTTTTAAAATGGGAGTTTCACAACCGTCCTGAAATACTAGGTACCTTAATGTACTCAGTTTTGTTGAAATTTAAATGACCAAACTTCCGAAATAGAGGAAACTCACAGAGAAAAATAAGTAGGAAAGCATTTGTCAGTGATATGTTAGCACAAACTCAGTTATGCTCGCTGCTATGGCTTGCAGATAGGTAGAGATTTAAAAAATCCATGGCTTTGACCAAGAGAAAATAATGTCCCAGCATTTCCCAATGTGTGATCTGTGGAGCACAGTTTCAAAAGGAATTAAGAGCATCTTAAAAATGTGGTCCACGGTTCAATGAGTTTGGGAAAAAATGAAAGCTAAGGAGGTATCCCTATTATTGCATTAGTATAAAAGTGAGTACATTTTGTGAACCTTCAGTTAAGGGATGTGGTATGTAGAGTTCTGAACTTATTGACCAAGGGACTCCATTGCTGTGCTCATCCCCTTTACCCTGCTTCCACTGCTCACTTTATGTTTCCTCCTCCAGATTAGTGTTTTAGTGAACAGGCTTTGGGCAGATTTGCTCTATGCTGTCTTAAAGGCTAAGGATGTGATTTGGAAAGTCCTTGTTGAATTTAGAAACTTCCCATTATGGCAGCACCTAGAACAGCATGTGATGTACAGTAGGTGCTCAAGAAATGCTTGCTGGATTGTCAAATATATTAATGAATGAATGGATCTTTTCAATGGAGGTATTTTAGGAGGCTGGTGACTTCTCCTTCCACAGAAGGCATAAGAGTAGGTAATGGCTGAAGAAGGCAGTTTGGGATTCTCTGTTCACGTTTTCCATAAAGGTGGTCTAAAGAATAATGGAACGTTTTCTCTTTTTATAGCCACTGAATTGGGAAGAGCTGTGTTATCAGAGGCAAAAATTATTTGCCATAAGGTGATCTCTATGGGTAAGATTTGGGATCTGAAAAATTTGCAACATGAAAAAGGAAGCTAAAATGAGAAGCATATTCAGAAATAGTAGCAAAATGTTTTGATATTCTCCTTTTGGTTTTCATCTTAATTACTTGCTAAAATATTGATTTCACTACGTATCTACTGTACTTCTAAGGTGGTGCTAAAATGTCAGGATTGTTTTTTGATAGACTGTTAGTAGCAATTACCCTTATTAGTCTTCATGTATAGAGTAAAAGGAAATGCTCTGAAGGGTGTTGGGTTGGACCATAGTTATAGCTGTGTCTAACCAGATATAATGTATGAGAGGTAATGCTTAGGCAATGATTTTGTAGCTTCCCCAGAAAGTTTGGTAAAAATGTGGTTTGTGGTAAGAAAGAAATGAGGAAATTCTATTTTCTTAGTCACTGTTCTTAAAAATGCACAAATTAGCTAATGTGAGTTTTAATGTATTTTTCTCTTTTATTTAAGTGCTATTAGTATATTACATTGAGCGAATGTATGCAGCAGTATATCAGGGATATTTGGGTCAGACAAAACTGGGTTTACATTCTGAATATGCTTCTCATTTTACTTGAGCACTATGATAGAGCTATGTGACCTTGCACAAATTTCTTCAACTATAAATCATGATGGTGATAATAACTGCGACCTCATAGGAGAATGTACACATACAGTGATAAGGCAGTGCCTGGTGTGTGGTAAGTGCTCATTAAATAGTAGCAATGAATAATAATGATGTTCATGATAATTAAACAGCTATACTAATGTAAAAAGACTACCTTTATTGGTTTGTTTAGTTATTGGCAATGGTAGTTACCAGATAATATGAACAACTAAAAATCTTTCAATATAGTACATATTTTTTTTGTAGGTGCCACTTGATATTGACGCATCCCCAACATCTGGCCAAACGCTTTCAAAGTAATACATTAGAAAGAATTTCAATTAGATATGTTTCCTGGATTGTATTCTTCTTGAGATAAGAAAATAAATTTATTTGGTGTAGCTCAGATTAATCGAATGCACTCAAAATAACATAAGATTGCCTTTTAAAAAAATTTTGTAACTGTCACCGTACACCTGTTCCCTTATACTCCTTGCCCCCTCCGCCTTCCCCCTTTCACCTCTGGGAGCCACCAATCTAATCTCTATATCTATGTGGGTTTTTGTTGTTGTTTTTGTCTTCTACATATGAGTGAAATGTACAGTAGGTATTTGGCTTTTTCCATCTGACTTATTTAACTTAGCATAATACCCTCAAGTATTAGTTAACGTAATATTGCTTTTTAAATAGCCAAGTTCCCTCTTTTTAAATGTCTTTATTTTTTTTTCTAATTTTGAACATGGTATGTTCTTTGCAAGACATTTAGAAGATAGAAAAATGTTTAAACATAATGTTATCATGAGGTAATTTATAATAGAAAACATTTTAAACGTAAGTATTCAACTCTATGAGAATGGTTAAAATATAGAGTGAGAAGAGAAAAAGCCCTCATTATTCTTTTCTCAAGGAAAACAACTTTGGGATTATCTTAATGTTCTTACTGTGCCTATTTTTGACAGAGTTAATATAATATTTTGCATAGTTTCAAACCTGTGAGCATCCTTATTCTTGCATAGCATTCCATTTTATATTTAAACCATTCTCATAGAGTTGAATATTTACATTTAAAAAGATTTCTATTATAAATTACCTCATGATAACACTTTGATGTTTAAGGATTTTACTATATTTTGGTATTTAACATTTTGATTTAATATTTTGGAATTGGCTTTTTTTGACTTAGAATAATTTTCTGAAGACTTAGTGAGTTTGTGTTTATCAATTGTTTGTTCCTTTTTATTTCTAGTTAGTAAGTATTCTATGGAATGGCTGTACCACGGTTTGTTAAACCATTCATCTGGTACAGGACATCTGGGATGATCCCAGTATTTTGCTATTACAAATAAAGTTATTAACATTAGTGTACAGATTTTTGTGCAGACATAGTTTTTATTTCTCTGGGATAGATACCCAGGAGTAAAACTGCTGGGTCATATGATAGTTCCATGTTTAGGTTTTTTTTTTAGGAAGATTAGCCCTGAGCCAACATCTGCCACCAATCCTCTTTTTTTTTTTTTTTTTTTTGCTGAGGCAGACTGGCCCTGAGCTGACATTCATGCTCATTTTCCTCTACTTTATATGTGGGATGCTTGCCACAGCATGGCTTGACAAGCAGTGCCTAGGTCTGCACCCGGGATCTGAACCGGCGAACCCTGGGCCGCCAAAATGGAATGTGTGAACTTAACTGCTGCACCACTGGGCTGGCCCCCCACGTTTAGGTTTTTGAGAAACTGTTAAACTATTTTCTAGAGTGACTGCCATTTTATATTTCCATCAGCAATGTATGAGTGATCCAGTTCATCTGCATCCTTGCCAGCATTTGGTGCTATCATTATTTTTTATTTTAGCCATTCTGATAGGTTGTAGTGAAATCTCATTGCGGTTTTAATTTTCGTTTCCCTAATGCCTAATGATGCTGAGTGTCATTGCTTGTGCTCATTTGCCATCTGTTTATCCTCCTTGGTGTGATGTGTGTTCATGTTTTTTGCCCATTTCCTAACTGGATTGTTTATTTTTTACTGTTGAGTTTTGAGAATTACTTACATATTCTAAGTATTAGATCTTTATGAGATAGGTGGTTTGCAGATATTTTTCAGCCAGTCTGTAGCTTGTCTTTTCATCCTCTTAATAGGGCTTTTCACAGAGGAAAAGTTTTTAGTTTTGATGAAGTTCAATTTATCAGTTTTTCCTGTGATGGATTATGCTTTTGTTGTCAAGTCTGAGAATTCTTTGCCTAGTCCTAGGTCCCAAAGGTTTTTTCCTATGTTTTTTTTTCCAAAAAGTTTTATAGTTTTCCTTTTTCCGTTTAAGTCTGTGATACATTTTGAGTTAATTTGACTCTCTTTATATTCCCAATTAGCATTTTCTGCTTCCTTCTTTTGATAATCCAAACATATAAGAAATGTATTTTTTACAATAATCATTATGGATTGGAAAGAGGAAAATACACAGGAGTCACTGGTTCAGGGAATTCCTGAAATCCCACTGAGAAAATGCTGTGCTTGCGCCTCAAGTAAACCCTACTTCTGCTCCTTGGGAGGTGCGTCATAGTTCACTGTTCTCTGTGGGGCCTTTTTTGTTATCATTCTTGGCTACATTCGAAGAGGGCAAATGGAGAATATACTACGTGGGTGCTTAGAAGCCGTATTAGCTTGTTTCTTCCCTGTAGAAATATGGGAACTAAGGGTCATTTTAATACTCTTTCAGTGATCATCTCTCTTAGAAGAGGCTAGTGGATCATTTGGTAATGCAGCTGTTTTGAAAACTGGTTTCTTCTCTAATAGATCCAATGACCACACTCATAGTTTTCCTATATTTCTCATCTTTCTTAGCCTCGTGCCTCTCTCTGGACTTATTTAAGCCTATCAGACTAATGGGCAAGTCATACCCTTAGGTACTTTTCTCTGAGTCATATTTTCCAATTAAAAGAATTTTTTAATGCTTGGTGCCACCTCATCCATTCAATGGTATTAAAAATGGGTGGGCCATAGCCTTGATTTATCCAGGCCACAGGCTGTTTTAATTGGTCTTTGTTGTTCAAAGACATCTGAGTTTTACCTTTATCGGATTTGGATGAGAAGCAGTTGCCCGGGGCGGGCTCCATGGCCGAGTGGTTAAGTTTGCATGCTTTGCTGCGGCAGCCCAGGGTTCAACCCAGCCCTGGACGCGGACATGGCACTGCTCGTCAGGCCACGTTGAGGCGGCGTCCCACATCCCACAACTAGAAGGACCTGCAACTAAGATATACAATTGTGTACAGGGTACAGGGCGGGTTTGGGGAGATAAAGCAGAAAAAAAAAAAAAAAAAAGAAGCAGTTGCCTCTTCCGTCTCTAAAGTCCTGGTCTTTCTGTTCCCTTTTATTCCATCCAGAATATTTGGCAAAGATCCACTGACCACCAAAAATGTCATTACTGTCAGTTTTTTTGGTTATTGGTAGGGGTCAGAAAGTCATTGTTCCATAAAGTTCTGTAGGACGTTAAAATACGTTACTTAAAAAAGAGTTTTAGGGGGCTGGCCCCGTGGCCGAGTGGTTAAGTTCGTGCGCTCCGCTGCAGGCGGCCCAGTGTTTCGTTAGTTCGAATCCTGGGCGCGGACATGGCACTGCTCATCAGACCACGCTGAGGCAGCGTCCCACATACCACAACTAGAAGAACCCACAACGAAGAATACACAACTATGTACTGGGGGGCTTTGGGGAGAAAAAGGAAAAAATAAAAAAAAAAAAAAAGAGTTTTAGCACACGAGCTTGCACTGTTGTTCAGCACGTTACCTGGCAGACAGTAGACAGTAGAAATTTGTTGAATAAGAGGAAGGCTGTCCTACAATACACAGGAGAGCCCCCCACAATGAAGAAGGAGGAGGAGAGGAAGGAACTATTTCAGAAAGTTAAGGAATACACAAAGTTAAAGAATTTCTTTATCAAAATAATTCTAAGGATGTTTAATATTACTGAATTATTCATAGGGTCCCTAGGAATAATGTGTGGAAAATATTTCTTTCTTGAAAAACTATAGGTATGCCACTCTCTTTTTGTAAATTTTATTTCCTATTTTCACAATATTATTATCAATCTAGTCATTTTTTCAATTTCAGTTTTTTTTTTTTTTTGATGAGGAAGGTTGGCCCTGAGCTAACCTAACATCTCTTACCAATCGTCCTGTTTTTGCTTGAGGAAGATTGTCCCTGAGCTAACATCTCCTCCTTTGTTTTGGATATGGGTTGCCATCACAGCATGGCTTGATGAGCAAGGTGTAGATCCATGCCTGTGATCTGAACCTGTGAACCCTGGGCTGCTGAAGTGGAGTGTGCGAACTTAACCACTATGCCTCTGGGCCGGCCCTCCAATTTCAGTTTTATAAAATCATTTCATAACTCTATAATAAAAAGTATTTTACCTTTTGTCAGGATTTTTTTTTTTAAAAGACTCTATGGTTTTAAGAAGAGAACATAATAATTAATAGTGTAAAATATTGGTCCTTTTGTTTTTGCTAAATATGCCATTTTCCAGCATACAATTTTTGTGACAGAATTCTGGTTACTTCAAACTGAAGTATATTCTCAAGTCCTAATGTAGCATTAAAATTCCACTTACTGCATTGCTTGGTCTATGATTTTTATCCATTCTTTTTTATATGAATGTTATATTCTGATGTTTTCAATTCATTGTTTTTGCATTGCTTTCTGATTTCCTTTTGCTTGTTTTCATTACTATAATATTTACAGCTTGTAAATTTGGTATCAGGTTTTAATTTTTGTAAAATCAATTACCATTGTTACTACCTCAGACTGAAATTTTTGGGAAGTGCTGGAGTCATAATTTGTTCATCTTTTTCAATAGCTAAAATATGCCTGGTTTATATTGGCTATTCTGTAAATGCTTTTTGCTATGAAATCTAATTTAATCTTATGTTCTTATAGTAACCCTTGCTTTTCACAAATTCAGAAAGACCTATAGGATATACATTGTACTGGATATTCTTCATTTGCCCATCTAGATCCTGGGGAAATAGAAACTAAGTGGCTATGCTAACCTTCAGAGGCAAGAGTGGCTTAATTACCCAAACAAGTTACAGAGACTGAGTTGACATATATAAGTGGAAAAGTTCTAAGTCTCATGGTCAGAAGTCCTATCTGAATCAATATGGTGCAGTTTCACAACCCTTTAACCACTTTCCAGGCCTGAGCAGGTTCACAGATCCAGGGCTCATTACTGATACAAGGCTAGATCTCTTTGAAGAACTTTACAACATAGCCGGGAGTGTATAATGTTTCTGTTCCCCTAAACCTAGCCTGAAGCCTTTTATCCCAGTGCTGAGGGGAAAGGGTAGTATTCAGACTCACTGGAGGTGATTAGATAGTGGCTCTGAACTGATCTGATCTCTGGAGTTCTAGAATACTGCCATGGTCTGCCGGTGAGAGAGGGACTTCCGGAGTTCCAGCGATAGAGGTGGTTCAAGACTGCTCTACCTCACAGTGGGTCCAGAGATGCCCATCATGTAGTTATTTCCCTAGGCTTAGGATGTAGAATGGCTGCAGATATACTAGTTGGGAGAATTCCCACACTGGTTGCCTGACTTGCGGATTGAGAGAGATAATTGTAGGAAGAGCTAAGTAGAAGCCCCTGAATGAGACAGCAAACCAGAAATAAAATACTGTGTCCTTAAGGGAACTATGGAGCCTAGTGATGCCATCAAAGATTTGAAAGCTAGGGGTGGTGATTCCTACTGCATTTTCACTTTTTTCCCCCGTATATTTAGAGCAAATGCAGAAGAAAGTCATGGAAAATGACATTGTAAACATAATTAAGTGGTGGTACTAATTATAGCCATGGTTCCAGATTTGGTGTCTGTTCTGGAGCAAATCAGCCCAGAGCCCAACAACTAGTAGGCATCTGTTGAGCTAACAAAGGTTTTCTTTCACTTCTCAACTGCAAAGACAATCAAGATTATTTGCTTTTCTGTGGAGGAAGAAGAGTACACCATCATTGTCTTATCTCAGTACTGCATATATCCTCTTACTCTTTTTTATAGTATGTTCTGGAGCAGTGGTTCTTAACTGGGGCCAATTTTCCATTTCTGGAGACATTTTTGATTGTTATGACTGGGGTGGAGAGTACTATTGGCATCTAGTGGGTAAAGGCCGGGGACACTGGTAAACATCCTACAAGGCATGGGAGGGCCCCCCACAACAAAGAATTATCTGGCCCCAAATGCCGAATGTCAGTAGTGCCCAGATTGTGAAACTGTGGGCTGGAGATAGCATGATCATCTTACTATTCACAGAACATCATGCTAGACTTTACATTGATGGTATTAAGCTAACTGGACTTGGTGAGTTGAAGTATTTTAAATGCCTTAGTAAAGCATATGCATGTTAGAGAATAGGAGACAAGCCACAAAAACATTAAGGGGCCTATCATAGCAGTTAAATTTCTAGGGGTCCAGTGGCCTGGGGCATGTCACAATATCTGCACCTTGTACATTCTGCACCTGTGCAGTGCCTGGTGTACCTTTTGGGCTTTGGGAGGCATCATCTACCTCATTTGTGTACATTACTCCAATCCATTTACTAGGTAATACATAAGGCTGCTAGATTTGAGTGGAAACTAGCACCAGATAAAGTTCTTGCAGTAGATATGGGCTGTGTTTATGGCAGACAGGAATGACGTAGGAAGCCTCTGGCAAGTCTCCATAGGGAAATCACAGTGAGGACCTCTAGGTTTTTGTAGTAAGAACGTGCTTTCTTTTGCTTACAGTATTCTCCATTTGAAAAGCAACTCTTAGTTTGCTCCTAGATGCTGGCATGTTAGACATAAACATGATGATGAGTGCCATGTGACCTGAACTCGCCATCATGAACAATGTGGTACCTACTGTAACAAATCATAAAATTAGACATGTGAAGTAGCATTCATTGTTAAATGAAATGGTAGATACAAGTAGGTTTGGAAGACACAGGTAACTATATAGGCAGGCATGTCGGACTACTATGCTACTGGTTTTTGTTGCTTTGCACTTCCCTCGTTTTGAATGGAGAAAGATTATCATTATAGGCAGAAGTTAGCATGGCCTTACTACAAAAACCTAGGGGTCCTCATTCTAAGGACATCACAGAGTTCCCTGTGCTAGCTAACAAAGGAGGAATAAGTGTAGCCTGATTTACTGAGGGTTTGCAAGGTATGCTGCCACCCATCAAAAGTGGACAGCTCTTGAAGAACAGCCCCAATCAGGCATGTCCCTAAAGGCAATGGTAAATGGAAATTCACTTTTGATAGAAGAAGCCCTGAGATTTAAATTGATTCATGGACAATGCTAATAGATAAGCTGACCAGTCAGACGCTTGGAAAAAACAAAAATGAAAGTTGTTTACAAGGCACAAGGAATTCCAGCTGAGAGATATATAGTATGCCTCTTGGCATAGAAGCAGAGTATAAAGATATTTTTACCACGTGTTAATGCTCACTTGAGGGCATCCTTTGTGGAAGAGGCTCTCAATCAGGAGGAAAAGACGGTCTGTCCAGCGAATGTCAGTCAGTGTTTTTCCCCACCAGCTGTGGTGCTTGTGGAATTGTGCCATGTAAAAAGTGGCCAGATAGCATAAAAGGAAGCTAAGCATGGGTTCAGAAACATGCCTTTCCCTCATCAAGGCTGATCTAACTACCTGTACTGCAGATTGATTGCCCAATTTACCAACTGCAAGAGCCAGTCCTGAGAGCTCCTGATATGGCAACGTTCCCCAGGGCAACCAATAATATACCTCAGGGCAACCAAAATAGGTCTATCCTGGTTGCAGTTTGCCCTCTAGGATAAATATATATAGTCATGCACCACATAATGATGTTTTGGTCCATGATGGACTGCATATATGATATACGACAGTGGTCCCATAAGATTAGTACCATATAGCCTAGGTGTGTAGTAGGCTATACCATCTAGGTTTGTGTAACTACACTCTATGATGTTTGCACAATGACAAAATTTCCTAATGACGCATTTCTCAGAACATATGCCCTTGTTAAGCAACACATGACTGTGTTCTAGGTATTAATTTGTTTTCACTGCCTGCAAGGCTTTTATGAACACTCAACGTTATTTGACTTACAAAATGCTTTGTTCGCTATTATGTCCTATACAACATTGTTTCTGACCAAGAAACTCATTTGCAGCAGAATAAGTATGGTAACAAAGTCCTGCCCATGAAATTCACTTGTGTGTCTTACTATGTACCCCAACATCCAGAATTGTGTCTGTTGTGTTATAACTTGCGGAATGAGATTTCCTTCCCTACAGAACACGGTATATGCATTAAATAACGCAGAACCCACTCTGTGTTGCTGGATCCTCTGTAGCCAGAATGCACAGGGAGTGGCAATGGATTGGTGCCTCTTGGCAATCATTGGGAAGGATTGTTTTTGATTGAGCTTTCACAGAAATTCTCCAGGAAAACCATTTCAGATAGATTGATTTTAGAGGTAGATTTTGGTTCCCATTTCAATTTATTCCAGAATCATAGCTTCATTCAAATTTTATATCATTTATAGTCAATATTTTTATTTTAAGAGATTTTCAAATTTCTTGGTATAAGATTATATATAGAATTTTCTACTGTTTAAAAAGATTTTTAAGCCTTTATGATCATTTCTATTATATTCATGGTGTTGGATTCTGTTTTTGGGTTAATGGGTTTATGGCCATTCAGATCATGGGTTTGTAATTTAGAGAAGATAGGGAGATTGATTGTTAGATCTTATATCAAAAATTTTTGTCTCTTTATTTTATCTTGATAGTCAGAAACCCTTATAGAAAGATTTTGAATTCACATCCCAAATTATTTAAGTAATTGATGAATTTTACTTTATGTCCCCATTAAGCATGAGATGAATCTGTTAAAAGCTTAGATTCTTAAGTCTTAGAGATTTTGGAGAAGTTAATCTAATCCTGACTTTATTCATCTGTAAAGTGAGGAAAGTAATACTAGTACCTCTTTTATAGGATTTTTCTGGAGATTAGATAAAATAATACATGCCAGTGAAGAATCTTGTGTAAGATAAGCACTCAGTAAATATTACTATTATTATTGCTATTAACATGAATGAGTTTAAGACATAAATAAGGCTTGATAAATGAGAAGCCAATGAGTCATACAAGCACTTAAAACTTCAGGGTTTATAACCACTGATGAAGAAAGAAGAGGGACAGTGGTGGTCCCTCCTTATCTGTGGTTTCAGTTACCGGCAGTGTCAACCACAGGAAGTACAAGAAGATATTTTGAGAGAGGGAGAGACCACGTTCACATAACTTTTATTACAGTATATTGTTATAATTGTTCTATTATTATTTATTGTTGTTAATCTCTTACTGTGCCTAATTTGTAAGTAAACTTTATCATAGGTATGTATGCATTGGAAAAAATATATAGAGAGGGTTTAGCACTATCCAAGGTTTCAGGCATCCACTGGGGGTCTTGGGACGTATTCCCAGTGGATAAGGGGAGACTGCTGCATTAGTAAATGAAGAAAGAGTTTCCTCTGGGCAACTGGGAGAACTTTTATTAGCAAGTGGAATTTGAGCTGAGCTTGAACAATGGGTATGATTTCAGTAGGAGAAGCTTATAGTGTGGCAAGGAATATATTGAATTCCTTATATAGGCAAGGAATATATTGAATGATTTTGATGTTTTAAACTTGATGACTAGAAAATGGATATTATGCACAGATATTGGAAAATCAGGTAGAGAAGTTAGTTTCATGAGAAAGATGGTGAGTTTTGTTTTAGAGATTTGAGGTAGAAATTTGGCATTAGAACTATAGCTCTAGAGCGTAAGAGATAATGGAAGTGCAAAATTGAGATATGCAGACATCTTCACAGTTTCTACATCTGCGACAGTGGATGTCCAAAGGAGGGAGGTAGTAAGAGAGAAGGTGAAAGGCAAAATCCTAAATTTTGGCAATGGGAATCATTAAGTAATCGTTGATAACCCTAACCCTCTAAGATTTGTCTGTCTTTACAAGGGTTAAATTTAAACTTTTTAATTACCTACGGTTGTTTTGTTTTACTTGACGTCTTTATCATACTTGAAACCAGTATTTTTCAGAAGTGTGTTTTATAGAGTACTAGTTGTGTGAGATATTAGACATGAATGGAGAAAAAAAAGTAACTTGAATATATGATAGATAATGTATAAAACTTTATCATATTACTTATAAATGCTTGCTTATTACTCTCTAAGAGGAGAGGTGCAATAATAGAGTACAGTGTTTCCCCAACTACTTGACCATGGAACCCTTTTGTTCGTGGAAATTCTTAGAAGCTTAGGGTTCCATAAAGTATACTTGGGGAAATCTTGCTTTATGCCTCTTTAGATGATTGCTCAGCTCATTAAGTTGTAGCTCAAAGATCATGGAGACTACATTGGAGGATCAGAAGAATAGGAATCAGATTATTGGGTGAAGGTGCAAAATGTGACTATGAATAGCATTAACTTTGAGCTTCAATTTCTTCACTTATAAAATGGTTGCAGAAAGTTGTTGTAAAGATTAGGCTAGGAAATGTACATGAAAGATTTGAGTATTGAGAAACGCCATAAAATCTAATCATATTTATTTATATAGTTTTCTTTCCTCCTGAACAATACAACGTGGGTAAAATAGGATATATTTCATTGTAGTTAAAAGTTAGTGTGTTGTTTGTCACAAGATGTTATTCATATTTGTAACTTCAGTGTTTCTCTTTTGTACATTCATAATTTGATCATTGCCTTTTTTGTAATTTCTTATCCATCCTTGTATTATTTAAAGTATAGTCATGTGCTGCATAGCAACATCTTTTCAGTCAACGATGGACTGCATGTATGACGGTGGTCCCATAAGATTAGTACCATATAGCTTAGGTGTGTAGTAGGCTGTACCATCTAGGTTTGTGTAAGTGCACTCTATGATGTTCGTATGATGATGAAATCCCTGTTGTTAAGTGACACATGACTTGTACTCAGTAGCCTCTGCCCACCTGTGTACTCTGAAATCATTTGAAAGTGCTTGTGACACTTCATATACAGTATACTGCTGGATTCTCTACAAAGTCCATGTGCCTATGCAATTTGGAGTGTCTCTTCAAAGTCCAGTCCATGCTATGTCTTGGTAATGACTGATCACGTCATGTTTCCTGACACCCAGTTACACAGATTGAAGTATGTAGATTTACATGCATATTTTGAAATTGTAGGGTTATTTTCTTAAATTATATCTTTGAGTATTTTGTTCCAGGAGTTTAGTTTTTTTTCTTAGGTACTTCAATTATTTGTATATATGATCTCTTTTGGTCACCTTATGTACTTAACGTTTCCTCTACTTTTTTCTTTATCATTCATTTTACTCACTTTTCTCATTTTGGTACTATATGCCTGTGTTTTCTCAATCTGTTCACTCTTGTGCCCCTTTCAATTTTATCTTCCTTTCTATGGGGTTTAAATTTTTCCCTTTTACTTCTTTCCTGAGTTCTGCCAGTGCTTGTTTCATCTCCTCTTTCTTTCTCTCACCACTTCTTTTCTAAGTTATTTCATTTCTGCTTTGCCATTTTACTTCATATAAATAATTGCTTCATTTCTTGATGCAGTGTGTATTCACATATTTCATCTGTTCCATGAAAATATTTTTGTGGTCAGTGTCCTATCTTAATTTTAATAAAAGTATGTTCTTCTTTTTTCTCATAACATCTTTGTATGGATGCTGTGATAGCTCCTGTGAGGATCACTTTATTGACTCAGTTAGGTTCCCATAGGAGGTGAGTGGTCCCTAGCATCCCAGACAGGCTGGTTGCACAGGCAGTGGTTCTCTCACCTTTTCAGTTCCCACAAAGATAGAGTCCTGAATTGTCTGTGAGATTCCTTGTGCAGGCTCTTCCCATCCCACCCTCTCTCTTTTTATGAACCAAAGCAGCCCAAGAAGGCCCCGCTGCCACCTGGCTCGTCTCCCATTCCTACGTCAATTATTGCAGGCAAGGGAAATCTGGACTTTGGAGGGTTGCTCTTCACCTCCAAGAAGAGTATTTTTCTTGCAGCTTTCTCAAATCTTCTACCACTAGCTGCCCTTAGGCCTGGGCAAGAAGCGCCCTGAGCCCTGTGCTTAGGGGGACCTGTATCACAGACACTGAAACTCAAAGATAATTTGTTTTTCTCTTTAATGTTTGGTGAGAAAGGTTTTTGAAAGACTGGTGACAGGATAAGTGAGCAGAGGTTGTAGGAGAGAGACGTAGGAATTGAGATGCAGTCTCCAGGCCAGAAGATGCTGTTTAGTCTTGGGAATGGTCAAGTTTAAACAAAATCAACAGCTTTTTCTCCTTCTTCAGGGCAGTGGATAGGAGATGGGAAGTGGAGTCAGGGGGAGAAAATTACCGTCACTCCCTGGGAAGGGAGAAAGAGAGGCTGTTTTCGATTGCAGTTGGCCACCTCAAAGTACCTGATGCAGGTAATTAGGCAAACAGAGTTCCCCAGAAAACCATGCTTCTTCTCAGGAGGGCTGGGCACCTCCTGGACGTACTGTCAGAAGTGTGGCTGGGGGAGTGGAAGCCCATCTCAGACCCCTGCCAGGGGTAGTGCAGGATGGGCCCAAAGGAAAACGTGGTCCCTTTTAACTCCCAGGTTTTGAAGGTAAATGCCTGGGGAGGAGCAGGCTCTGGGCCTCTGAGCGGGGTTGAAGGTTGGGCTGAGCTTAATATTTAAAGTCTAAATGTTCTGGTATGTAGATTTTCTTTTTTTTTTTTTTCTATTTATTTTTATTGTGTTAAATTGGTTTATAAAATTATATAAATTTCAGATGTATATTTTGATTTTTGTGTAGATTACATCATGTTCACCACCCAAAGACTAATTACCATCCATCCCCATACACGTGTCTAAATCACCCCTTTCGCTTTCCTCCCTTCCCCCTTCCCCTTTGGTAACCACCAATCTATGTGATTATTTGTCGTTGTTATTATCTTCTATTTATGAGTGAGGTCATATGGTATGTGACTTTCTTCCTCTGACTTATTTCACTTAGCATAATACCCTCACAGTCCATCTATGTTGTCACAAATGGCCAGATATCATCATTTCTTATGGCTGAGTAGTATTCCATTGTATATATATATATACCACATCTTTTTATCCATTCATCTTTTGGTGGGCACCTAGGTTGCTTCCAATTCTTGGCTATTGTGAATAATGCTGCAGTGAACAGGGGTGCATGTATCTTTATGCATTCGTGTTTCATATTCTTTGCATAAATACCCAGCAATGGAATAGCTGGATTGTTTGGTAGTTTTATTCTTAATTTTTTGAGGAATCTCCATACTGTTTTCCGTAGTGGCTTGACCAGTTTGCACTCCCACTAGCAGTGGACAAGGGTTCCCTTCTCTCCAAAACTTGTTTTCTGTCTTGTTTGTTATAGCCGTTCTGATGGGAGCGAGGTGGTATCTCATTGTAGTTTTGATTTGCATTTCCTTGATAGTTAGTGATGTTGAACATCTTTTCATGTGTGGTATGTAGATTTTCTTTTGCCCTTTTGCCTTTGGTTCCTGCAAATGTTTGTGGACAGGACTGGACGCTGGTTTGCCCCTTAAGTGAAGTTCTGAGTCTTAATTTTATTGGCAACGCTCCTTTATTCATAAACAACGTAAGAGCTCCCTCTTGTGGTGTATTGTCAAATCACATGCTTTTAAATTAGTGGTGAAAGTATTTTGTCAGATATTTTTTGATTTCCCATTAGAAATTGAAATTCTAGTTCAAATAGTTTCTTCAACTAATAATACTGCAGAGTTCACATAATAGGTAAATCTAGCTATTTTATAAATCTGTGTTATAACAGAGGCATTTTAATAAATTATCTACTGTTACTTTGATGAATGGTCTTCTTCAGGTCTCCATGCCCTCTCTGAATGAAGCATTTCTTGGTGGGCTGAAATGTACTCTCTAGGTTTTTTTTTTTTTCTTCTTTCAGGAAAGGCTAAATCCATAAGCTTTTAAATGTGTTTAAATAATTGTCTTTTGCATTTATATTTGAATGACAATTTGGCTGAGCATAAAATTTGTGAGTCACATTATCTTTCATGGAGTACTTTTTTGTCATTCCTTTACTATCTTTATGTGATTAATATTGCTTTAGAGAATTCCGATGCCAGCAAAGGGTTTTTTATTTTCCTGTGCATAAGTGACTGTCTTTTTTCCTGAATGTTCAACAAAGTCTTTCTTCGTCTGTAAAGTCCAGTAACTTTACAAAGCACTGTCTTCTTGTTGAAAGTCCTGCATCAGATTTCCCTGGGATGCTTTATCCTCTTATACATCAGTCTTCATTTATTTTGGGAAAGTTTCCTGAGTTTTATCTTTGAGTATATAATTTTTCTGTTGTGATTGATTATGCATAGGTTTGGTTTCCTTTGTCTGGCTCTCATTTCTATAGTTTTCTCTCTAATCTTTTAAGCCTTTGTTTTTGTTCATTTAACTTTGTATTTCTCAAGCCTATTTTGTCTGTCCTTGTAATTCTCACAGTCTCTATTCTCTCTTTTGTCCCTTCTGGTTTCACCTTTATTTCCGTGGTAGTTTTCATGTCTTTCCTGAATTCTTTGAGCCCATCTTTTTCTTCCCGTATCTCGCCATGCTTATGAACCTATTAAATCCCTGTTTTCAGCTTTTGATTTTAAGAGGGAATTGTTTTCAACACGTTCTTTTCAAGT
Organism: Equus asinus; assembly: GCF_041296235.1. Lineage (NCBI taxonomy): Eukaryota > Metazoa > Chordata > Mammalia > Perissodactyla > Equidae > Equus > Equus asinus. Next base: position 70,933,888 of record NC_091798.1, read on the forward strand.
ATGGCAATATGGTCATTTTTCAGTGAATCGTGGTGACATTTTTCTGTTGACAATTCCGCCCTGTCATTTGCTTTTCCTTTGTGGTTATTATTCACCTTTGAATGAGGCCAGTTATTCGTTGGCCAGCTTTTTGTAAGATGTCTGTATTACTTTTCTATTGTTGTGTAACTTATTATGCAAACTTAACAACTTGAAACAGCACAAATATATTATCTTACCGTCTCCATGGGTGAAGAGTCTGACACAGCTCAGCTGGGTTCTCGGCTCAGAGTCTCAAACTCAAGGTGTCAGCTGGCTGCATTCTCATTTGAGGCTCTAGAGAACAATTCTTTTCCAAGCTCATTAAATGGTTGGAAGTTTCAGTTTCTTGGAATTGTTGAACTGAGATCCCCATTTCCTTGACGATTGTCACAGGGGTTGTTCTCAGCTTGTAGAAACACCCCACATTCCTTGGCACATGGTCATCTCCTTTTTCAAAGTCAGCGACGGCTCATAGAATCCTTTTGCTTCAAACTTCTGTGACTTCTGCTGCTCCTGCCAGCCAGAAAAAACCCTCTGCTTTCAAAGAGCTCATGTGATTAGATTGAGCACAGCCGTATAATCTCCTTTCTGACAAATTCAGTCAACTGATTTAATAACCTTAAATTGCTCTGCGGAATCCCTTTTGCCCCTGTAACATGGTCAAGTTTCGATATTGTCGTATTCACAGTCCCAGGAATTATGATGGGGATTCTTGGGGGACCATCTTGGAGTTCTGCGTAACCTGATATTCATGCAGGAGAGGGACTGAAACCCTGTTCTGGACAGTGAGGATTCTCTCTGGTTGAGACAGATGTTCCTCATAAGTAAGCTATTTAACTTTTACTTTTTCTCACATCCAAAGATTGCTGTTCAAATGTAGAATCTTTCTCTGGCACCTTGCCTCTCTGATAAACTCTGTTCCCCCATCTGCCCCCACCTTACTTGCTTTTCTGTGATGCTGGGTAGACAGTAATCTTCATGTAGGATGTTCCCATTTGTTTCTAAGTGTATTTAGTTTGTTTTTTCTATCATAAATTGGTTTTTCTTCCATCACATCATCAAACTTGGCATGTGGAGCCCACTGATTTTTTTTGTATATTAATTTTATATTTTTCTGCTTTAGTAAATTCTATTGTTTTTAAGTAGTTTTTCCATTGATTATTTTCAGTGTTCCAGAAAGACAATTATAATTGCTGCAAACAGAGAGAGTTTTACGTCTTGATTTCCATTTCATAGGCCTCGAGAGTTCCTTTCTCTTTCCCTCTAGTACAGTATTGAAAGGTTGCAGAGATAGTGAGCATCCTTGTCCTACTTACGATTTTGGTGGCATGTATGTGTGTATGCGTATGTATGAATTCGTATGCATACATGTGTATGTATACTCACTTATGTACCCATATATTTGATCACATTAATTAAATATCTATTCCTATTTTACTTTGATAATATGATTTGGTGTTGACATTTGTCAAATGTCTACTTAAAATCTATGAAAGTGATTGTGTGATTTTTCTAATTAGATCTAATATATTAAATTTTCTTAATAGATTTGCTAGTGTGCTTCTTTAAAAAGTCATGCTGTATTTTTTAATGTTGTTGGGTTTTGTTGCTAATATTTAATTTATGATTTTTTTTTGCATTGATATTCACATATGAGATTGGTCTGTGGGTTTCTTTTGTTGTTAATCTTTTTCACATGTTATCAATTTGTATTCAATTCATAAAAATATATTGGTAATTCTTAATCCTTCTTCTGTGTTCTGGAATAGTTTGAGTAGCATTAGGCATATTATTATTATGATTATTGTCATTATTATTATTTAATATTTAAAGGTTTGGTAAAATTCATCTCTGCAACTATCTGGGCTTGGGAATTAACCATTTTAGATTTTCATATTTATTTGCTAGAAATCTGCTCTAAGTAGACTGGTGATTTTTTTCTTTTCTAAAGATTTTATTTTTTTTCCTTTTTCTCCCCAAAACCCCCCAGTACATAGTTGTATATTCTTCATTGTGGGTCCTTCTAGTTCTGGCGTGTGGGACGCTGCCTCAGCATGGTTTGATGAGCAGTGCCATGTCCACGCCCAGGACTCGAACCGACAAAACACTGGGCCGCCTGCGGCGGAGCGTGCGAACCTAACCACTCGCCCATGGGGCCAGCCGCTGGTGATTTTTTAAAAGTGTCCTCTCTTTATAGTTCATTTCTTTTTTCATGTATTTTTTCTATATATATATATAATTTCTCTTTTTATGTTATGTTAGCACTGGTTTACTTAATGATTATTTCAAAGGATTTACTTTTGACTAATTTTATTATTTTTCATTCTATTAATCAGATTTCTATTCATTTGCTAAAATCTCTATCATTTTAATTAGAGAGGCCTCTTAATTGTTTGCCCTTTTCAGTATTTTTTTGTAGGTGTCCCTTTGCATGTTATTTCCTGCGTAGATACTCTGTGATGAGCTCATCTAGCTCTGGTGTGTTAGTGTTGGGGGTAACTCATTAATGTGAGATATATTTTTAATTTTGATTTCTTTTTTTCTTTCAGTTTTTAATATTTGAATTAGGTGCTTTTCCTATAAGTGCTATTTTAGTTATAGCATATAAATTTTGATGTATATTGTTTCTAGTATTCATCATTTCTGAGATATTTTGTAATTCTGATTTTCTCTGATCTGAGAATAATTTAATAGAGGTTTTTTTTTTTTTTGAGGAAGATTAGCCTTGAGCTAACATCTGCTGCCGATCCTCCTCTTTTTGCTGAGGAAGACTGTCCCTGAGCTAACATCCATGCCCATCTTCCTCTGCTTTATATGTGGGATGCCTACCACAGCATGGCATGCCAAGTGGTGCCGTGTCCATACCTGGGATCCGAACCAGCAAACCCTGGGCCGCCGAAGTGGAACGTGTGCACTTAACTGCTATGCCACTGGGCCAGCCCTAATAGAGTTTTAAATTTTTAAAATTCCGGATAGAAGGGCTTTTCATTTTCTGTTCTGTTATAAATTTCTAGTTTTATTTCATTTTGGTCATAGAATATTTTGTTATTTACTCTTTGGAATGTGTATAGATATTTTTGTAGCATAATATTTGGTCAGTTTTTTTGGAATTGTCCATGGGACCTAAAAATGGAAGGCCAGTTTTATCAGAGAATGGAGTTTGGCATGTTTTCCTCAATTCAGTGTTACTAGTTACATTGTTTTTAAGTTTACTCTATCCTTGCTTATTTTTAACAATTTGCTTTCTTGGACTGAGAAACACGAAAGTTAAAGTCTGTTGTTTTGCCTCTTTCTATCTATTCTTGCATCCCCAGTAGTATCTGCTTAATTAAAATTGGTGCTATATATTTTTATTTACTTATTCTTAATATATATGAAAATTTAAATCTTTTTGTAATTGGTCATTTTATTCTATACTTTAAAAATTTTTTAATAAACTTGATTTTTAGAACAGTTTAGATTTGCAGAAAAATTGTGAAGATGGTATAGAGTTTCCATATACACCACAACTACTTTCCCCTATTATTAACATCTTGCTTTGTATGCTACATTTCTTATGATTAATGAACTAATATTGATACATCATCTATTAATGTTTATACTTATTAACTGAAGCCCATACTTTATTCAGATTTCCTTGATTTTTATCTAATGTCCTTTTTCTGTTCCAGGATCTGATCCAGGATACCATATTACATTTAGTTGTCGTGCCCCCTTGGCTCCTCCTGGCTGTGACAATTTCTTAGACTTTTCTTTTTCTTTTTTTTTTGATGACCTTGGCTGTTTTGAGGAGTATTGGTCAGATATTTTGTAGAAGATCCTTCAACTGGGATTTGTTTGATGTTTTTCCTATGGTTAGACTGGGGTTATGGGTTTTGGGGGGAGAATCACACAAGCAAAGTGCCATTCTCATCACATGATATCAAGGGTACTTGCAATCAACATGACTTATCACTCTTGGTGATCACCTGGCTGAGGTAGTGTTTGTCAGGTTAACCACTGTGAAGTCACTCTTTCTTCCCCCCACTTTCTATACTATACTCTTTGGAAGAAAGTCACTGTGTGCACCCCACACTTCAGAAGTGGGGTGTTATGCACCACCTCTTTGAGGGTGGGGTATCTACATAAATTACTTGGAATTCTTCTGCCCTAGAGATTTGTCTCTTCTCCCATATTTATCTATTTATTCAATCATTTGTTTTGCAGGGTGGATGCATGGATATATCTTTTATACTTTGGGTTATAATCTAATGCTACTTTATTTTCTTGTTCAAATTATTCCAGCCTTGGCTACCTGGAATTCTTTCAGTTGGTTCCTGTGTCCCTTGACACACGTCCATCATTGTGGATTTTTTTGCTTCCTTACTTTTTGGCACTATGAGATACTCCAGGTTCGTCCTATGTATTTCCTGCCCCAGTCCTAGATTCAGCCATTTCTCCAAGGGGCCCTGGTTTCTTTAATTAGACAATGGGAACTAACTTTATCATTTAGAATACAGTGATTATGGACAGTTCCTTTTGCCTTCAGTGTTGCAGACTCCACTCTTTTCCAGAGTTACTCAGGTCAGCACCCTTTCCCCACACTTTTTAGTAAGGTTGTTTGATACATTTGTGTTAATTATGCTCAGATCCTTTTATCACATTCTACATTTCATCCTGGAACCTATTGACCTCTTAAATGATTTTAAAAAAAATTTGTATATGTTAATATTCACTCTTTGTGCTGTAAAGGTCAATGGATTTTGACAAATACATAGTGTCATGTACAGTGGTTTCACCACCCTAAAAATAAATACCCTATGCTTCCATCTATTTAACACTCTTGCCATCTGCCCGAACCCTTGGCAACCACTCATCTTTTTACATTGCTATGGTTTTGCCTTTCCAGATTGGTGTATACTTGAAATCATAAAGTGTGTATCCTTTTCAGGCTGGATTCTTTTACTTAGCAATGTGCATTTAAGATTCATCTATGCCTTTCTGTGGCTTGAAATGTCATTTCTTTTATCAGTTCTAACAAAAGCAATAAAGGGAAATTATTCAGAAATAATACAAAGAGAGTAATGTATTGGATACAATAGTTTTTATAAGTAGATCTTAGTCCTTGTTTATTTGGGAGAAATGATAAAATAAGATCTGATAACTGTTACAGAGCCTTTCATGCACAGTACTGTAAGAAGTGTTACAGTGGGCTGAGATATTGATACCCTCAAACCTTAGACAGTTGAAGTAGTTACAGGAGATTTGTGCTGGAGAGGGACAGCAAAGATCAGTGACACAAAACAAGCATCCAGAAATAAACCTATACATAGGAAATTTAATGAAATCTGTGCTCTTTGGTTAATCCAACAGAGTGCTGCATTCCTGTCTTTTCTCACTGAAATATATTACATATGAAGTAAAAATAAAGTAACAAAAGTGCTAGCATAAAACCCATGTTAATTTATACGTAATCATGGAGAAGGGAAGACTTTCATAAGTCAGATTCAAACTCAGAAACTATGACATAAATTTGAAAAGTTAGTTCACAGAAAAAAACATGAAAATAGCCAATAAACATATGGAAAAATGCTTAATTTCATTGATGATTTTAAAAAATAAAATTAAAAAATTGTGTTTGTGTGTGTGTGTATGTGTGTGTGTATATATATGTATATATTTAACCAGTGAGATTGATAATGATTTAAGTTTTATTATGTAAAGTGTTGCTTCATTGCTGGTGGAATTTTATATTTGTATAACTCTTTGATAAGGCAATTGGCAATATCAAGATACAAATATTCATGCACTTTGACTTAGCAGTTCAACTTTTTGCTTAGGCTTGCACAGATATGCCTAGATAAACTTAAAAATCTTCATCACATTCTTTGTAATGACCTAAATATATGTCTATTATAATAATGTTAATAATATGTTATATTATTAATTATTAAATATGTTGTGGAGTAGGTAAATAAATCACAGGACATTTATGTGATGGAATATTATAACAGTGCCAACAAAGATATTTAAGTACAACCATAAGTTCCAACATCAAAGATGTCCAGGACATACTGAGTGAAAGCTGGAAGTTGTTGAAGATAAGGGTAGTATGTTTAGTATGACCATACATGTGTAAAAAATGTAAATAAATATAAAACATATGAATGTGAGAAAATGTCTGAAAAATGATAAAAGGATCTGATAGAAGGGGTTATTACCTCCATCTGAGTCACATGGAGAGCATAAAATAGAGGCAGGTGGGAGTAAGGCAGAGTTTTGTTTTTATCTTGATATTCTTCTGTGCTATTTAAAATTTGTTTAAACAAACATGTTGAAATCCCGTGGATTACTTCCTCTGGAAACAAAGACCAAAACCCCATAGAATACCCATGTAATCCAAATGTCTACCAGATTACTGCAAAAAGATATTTTCCTCTTATAAAGAAGGCAATTTACCTGTTATAAAAAAGAAATAGAAAAAAATAGTAAACCAAGAAATACATGTAAATATGTTTAATTTTGCAGTATGTCAAATAATAAGAACTTGTTCGTCTAATCTACTACTAGGAAAATGAATATTTAAATCAGGAATTACAAGTCATATGTCTGACGTGGCCAGGGAAGTAACACAAATAATGCTAACCCAACTCAGTTATAAATACAAATAATCTGCCAAAATATTCATCATCCTCTTACAACATGAATATATACAATATTATAGGGTATATTGTAAATTTGAAATTTAAAAAATCCCTATTTTATGCATAGAACTTGTATCTGAAGATTTGATGACCATGAACCAGTTAAAGAATCTTCAAGTTTGGTGCTTTGGGGGCCTTATTTCATCAATCAGGAAATAATAAATCTGGATCTGATATAAAGGAAATGAAAATAGAATTATCTGAGGCCATTGTTAAAATGCAAATTCCTGAATACTACACCAGATTCAAAGGGAAAGGGCTGGGAATATATTTTTCATAACATCCTAGTTCATTAATATTATCAACTGAGTTTAGAAAATATGGATTTACCATAATAACCAGCCTTTGAATGTGATTTTAAAGGAGATTTTAATCAAATTTTAAAGATAATCATTTTTGCTTTGATGGTATTCAAAAGACTATCCTATAGACTGAAAGATTACTTTAAAAAGTAAATTTAATAAAATAGTTTGAGCTGTAAAAAAGAACTAAATATAACTTCCAAATATTACTGCAGTGAATACTGTAGTGAATATTGAGAATTACTCTTCTGGTCCAAATACCCTATTACCTAAGTATACTTTTAAAATGTGTTTAAGATGTTGATTGGTATGGTGGTTATATTGTATTTATGACTTGGAAAAAAATAAAGGCTAATTTTTTCCCCTTAGTTTGAAAACTATCCTGGTACCACTTGCTTGGTACCATCCTTGGTATCCCTGGTACCACTTGCTTCAATTGTGTTTGTATTAATTTACCTGAAAATATTTTAATTTTGATTCTTAATATTTCTCAGTTTTGTTGTATATTTTCTAAATTTTGACATAATATTTCATAAATTTTCTTTAGTAATATATGTATTTTAAAATAGTTTAAATATAATCAAAGCGATTGGAAGAAATAAGGAAGGTTATGTTAGGCAAGTATAATTTGTAAGATATTTAAATTACTAGCTACATTTCTATAAATTCACAATTTTATTTTTTTCCCCTAAAGATACTTGCTTAACAAGGAATAGAACCGGTTGTACCTCTTCGAGTTCTTCACTTTCTAGCTACTTGTATGTCTTCATCTTGGGACAACTATTGCTTGGAACAGGAGGAACTCCTCTCTATACCCTGGGAACAGCCTTTATTGATGATTCTGTGCCCACACACAAATCTTCTCTCTATATAGGTAAGTTCGCTTTCTAATATAAATGTCTCAGTATTATTTCATCTTACTGCTTGTAAGTAAAGCATACCATATGCTTATTAAAAAGTTAGTTGTGAAGAAGACATGATGGAGGGGTCCAAGATAGTGGCACAGGAAGACCCTGAACTTACCTCCTCGAATGGACACGCTGAATCTACACCTACATACATATGGAGCAGTTCCTCCTTAAGAAGAACTGATTGCACAGCTTCTGCACAGCAAACGAGAGCGATGGGTAGGAGAGAGGAAGACTGCACCCTCCACACGGACCTGCAGCAGGGAGGAGTATCACCAAGGGGCCTGAGTGCAGGCTTTCCTGCCCTGGAGCACATCAGAAAAACAGCGGTTTAAAGGGCACCCAGACTACATGAGAAGGAAATCCATTACTAACCCAAAGAAGACGTACAGCTGGCCAACAGACACATGAAAAGATGCTCAACATCACTAATCATCAGGGAAATACAAATCAAAACCACAATGAGATACCACCTCACACCTGTCAGAATGGCTATTATCAAAAAGATGAAAAATAAGTATTGGCAAAGATGTGGAGAAAAAGGAACCCTTGTACACTGTTGGTGGGAATATAAATTGGTGCAGCCACTATGGAAAACAGTATGGAGGTTCCTCAAAAAATTAAAAGTAGAACTACCATACAATCCAGCAATTCTTCTTCTGTGTATTTATCTGAAGAAAATAAAAACGCTAATTTGAAGAGATATATGCACCCCTTTTTGTTCATTGCTGCATTATTTACAATAGTCAAGATATGGAAGCAACCTTAGTGTTCATTGATAGATGAATGGATAAAGAAAATGTATATGTACAATGGAATATTACTCAACCATAAAAAAGAATGAAATCTTGCTATTTGTGACAACATGGATGGTCCTAGAGGGTATTGTGCAAGTGAAATAAGTCAGACAGAGAAAGATAAATACTGTATGATTTTACCTGTCTGTGGAAACTAAAAAGCAAAACAAATGAACCACCAAAACAAAACAGACACAGACTCATAGGAAACAAACTGGTGGTTACCAGAGGAGCTGGGGGGGATTGGAGTGGGTGAAATAGGTGAATGGGGACAAATTTCCAGTTATAATAAGTAATGAGATGTAATGTACAGCATAGGGAATATAGTCGATAATATTGTAATAACTTGGTATGGTGACAAGTGGTAACTACACTTGTGGTGGTCCATTTTGTAATGTGTATAAATATCAAATTACTATGCTGTACACCTGAAATTAATAGGACATTGTATGTCATTTATACTTCAAAATAAAGTTAGTTGTAATTTCATAGGTTATTCCATTAGATAAATGCAATATTACTTTTTTTGTTTAATTACCTACTGACATCATGTCCTTCAGTTGAATGCGGTTATGAGTTTTGTTGACATTGCTGCTCCAATTCCTGTTCTGGGCACGCCAGCCTTCCTGGAAGAGCCATCCAAGCAGTAGGCTGTCTAGATTGTTTGAATTCCAGGCTGATCTACATAGGGTGTGGAGAGTGAACTGTGCCCTTCTATGTGACTTACTACATCTTACTGGACTTAACTAGAGTCAACAAAAGAAACCACACTCGTTTTCTTTTTTTTCACTTGTGATCTAATTCTATGTAGCATAAGTTTCTCTTAAATTCCTTCCCTGTTGTTCCTGCAAGGTAGAGCTGACTAGACTATGCATGGCCCTACATCCAATTAATGCATAATTTATTTGCACATAAGTTTTCACTTTATCTGTCTATTATTTTAATGTAGGAGAGTGTCTTAGTCCATTTGGGCTGCTATAACAGAATGCTATAGACTCATTGGCTTAGAAACAACAGAAATTTATTTCTTACAGTCCTGGAGACTGGAAAGTCCAAGATCAGGGTGCCCATAGATTTAATACCTGTTGAGGGCCTGGTTCATAGACAGCCATCTTTTTGCTGTGTTGTCAAATGGCAGAAGGGATGAGGGAGGTTTCTGGGGCCTCTTCTTATAAGGACACTAATCTCATTCATGAGGGCTCCACTCTCATGACCTAATCACTTCCAAAGTCTCCACATCCACATGCCAACACACTGGGGATTAGGTTTCGACGTGAGTTTTGGAGGGGATGCAAACATTCAGTCTATAGCAAGGACCTATTGCCATAGTCCTTGGAAGTCAAGTGTGTTCAATGCAGCCCTGAGAGAGACTACTAAATTGACTTAGGCTCATCCCTAGTCTGGAAGCCACTACACTTCTACTTGTTTTCTCTTCTTGTTTTACCTTGGTCTCCGTACAAGGTCTGATGCTCTCTCTCTCCACCTTCTGGCTGATCTGCACAACTTCTCCTGTATTTACTAATTTTAACAATTGCTTTTATTTCAATTAGCTAATAGCAATGCTTTTCACTCTTCCCGTTCAACAGATTTCCTTTCTTAAGTCCTCTTCTGATCAATACTTCTCATAAAACAATTTTAAGCTTTATGTTCTAGTAACACACAAACAGGGAGTTTTTCAGAAATTACTTAAACATGGAGGGGAGTGGAGGCCTGCAAGCCCTTCCCAGATTTGATAATTCTCTAGGAGGACTCAGGAGACTCAGCATATACTCATTCTTATGGCTATGATTTATTACAGCAAAAGGATACAAAGCAAAATCAGCAAAGGGAAGAGGTGCATGAGGTGAAGTACAGACAAAACCAGGTGCAAGCTTCCAAGAGTTCGCTCCCTCCCAGTGGAGCCCTATAGGTCACAATTAATTCCGCCAGCAACGAGTTGTGAGAACATGTGTGAAATGTTCTCTACCAGCTAAGTTTATTAGAGATTCAATGCCCAGGGATTTTATTAGAAGTTGATCATGTAAGGACCCTCTGCCTTGCACATGCCACAGTTCTAGACTCTCAGAGGGAATACAGGTGTTCAGCAAAACCACATCGTTTATACGAAAAGTTTAGGCGCAGTGAGCCACACCTATTAGTTAGGGAATGGTGGCATCTCTCTGGATATTTAAGATCTCAGATCCCAGACAAGGGCCAACCTTGCAAGCGGGTCTTTCTAAAGATAGCCGTCACAGACCTGCATGTTAACTCTTTCCTGTATTATGGGAATTTATCAAACAGTAATTTTTGAAAGTAAAAGAGAAAACAAAAGTAACAAAGCTGGGAGCTCGTTTTAATTTTGTCCCTTTTATTTTTCTGTTAAGGAAGAAACGAACACTTCTTTTAGTTATAGTATGTTTTATATATATATATATATATATATATATATATATATATATATATAGTTTTTTCAGTTTCAGAAAACCAGTATGTTTCATTGGATAATTAGGTTTTGTTGAATGAAATCCTTCCTTTCTTATGCTTTTAATATTTGTAGACTTCCCCATTTCCAAAATCTTCCTACCTTCTTTCTTTCTTTTAAAATAGTCTCTATTACTGGTAGCATACATTCCTCTATGTGAAATGCATTTTATGCATAGCAAGGCAAAAATGGGCAAAATAGAAACAGTCAAAATTTGCAACCTATTAGAATGAAGGAAAAAAGGTGGTTAATGTGACCTCTCTATCCTCACAACCTTTTCCATGACATTCATCCTTTATATCTTTGTCTTTGATGGTTTCCTTGGGTTAACAATCTTTGTCCTTTAATTGGACTTTTTAATTCATTAAAATTATTTTGTATTTAAATCTTTCATCTATTAAGATAAAATCACTGCTCGTGATGAATTTTCTTAGTTTTTCATCTAAAAATGATTTTTTTTTTTTACCCTTTTCTCTGATGACCATTTTCACTAGGAATAGAGTAGAAGTGTAGTGGCTTCCAGACTAGGGATGAGCCTAAGTCAATTTAGTAGTCTCTCTCAGGGCTGCATTGAACACACTTGACTTCCAAGGACTATGGCAATAGGTCCTTGCTATAGACTGAATGTTTGCATCCCCTCCAAAACTCACGTTGAAACCTAATCCCCAGTGTGTTGGCATGTGGATGTGGAGCCTTTGGAAGTGATTAGGTCATGAGAGTGGAGCCCTCATGAATGAGATTAGTGTCCAAATGGGCTTCCCATTTGCTGTATGTTCTTATTTCTTGCCCCTTTTTTCTTTCTTTTTGATAACTTATTATTTATTATTTCATTCCCTTCTTTATTAATTTCCTAGGGTGTCTCTCTTTTAGTATTCATCTACAAATTACCTTATGTGCAAACTTGATTTTATGAAATTCTAATGTTAATTGATACTTTTACCACATTCCTGATTATCACAAAGGTCTTAGAACCCTTTAACTTCACTTATTCCCCTCCCAACATTTATTCAATTATTTCTGTGTACTTTAATCACTTATATACTTAAATTCCTGAGATAATTATTATTAATGTTTTATTTAAAAATATTCATCCACTTTTACCAACATGTTTAGCTTGTGTTTTTTTTCACTGAGGAAGATTCGCCCTGCGCTAACATTTATTGCTGATCTTCCTCTTTTTTTGCTTGAGGAAGATTAGCCCTGAGGCAACATCTGTGCCAGTCTTCCTCTGTTTTGTATGTGGGATGCTGCCATAGCGTGGCTGGTGAGTGATGTAGGTCAGCGCCTGGGATCCAAACCCGAGAACCTGGGCTGCCGAAGCAGAGCACGCAGAACTTTAACCACTCGGCCACGGGGCTGGTCCCCTGCCACATGTTCAGCTTTTTTATTGCTCTTCTTTCCTCTACACTTCTGAGCTTCAATCTGGAATCATTTTCCTTTAATTTGAAGAATTGTCTTGAGTTAATTTACTGAAACAATCTGCTTGTGATGAATTCTCTTAGTTTTTCATCTAAAAATGATTTTTTTTTTACCCTTTTCTCTGATGACCATTTTCACTAGGAATAGATAACTAGTTGGTCATTAAGTTTTCTCAGTACTTTAAACATATTGTTCTGTTGTCTTTTCATTCCATTGTCTGTTGTGTATGTTTCCATTTTTTAAGATTCTTTTCTCCTTCCGTTTGATTTTCCTTAGTTTTATTTACTATGATGTGTATAGGTGCAAAATTGCTTTTATTTTACTTGTTTTGGATTTATATGACTTCATGAATATATTGCTTGTTATTTTTCACTTGTCTTGGGATATTTCCTATGATTATTTATTTAAATATAACTTGTGCCATATTGTTTCCTCTCCTGGGACTCCAATTACATGTATGCTAGACCTTTTTTTAAAATATGTTCTTTGTCTCTTACTCTCTTTTCTGTATTTTCTATCCTTTGTTTCTTCTGTGCTTCTTGATAAATATTTACAGATTTAATGATATATCTTCCAATTTAGTAATCCTCAGTTTGATTTTGAGTAGTTTGCTATGGATCTCTTTCATTTTAATTTTGATGAATGTATTTTATAGTTCAAGAATTTTTTTCCAAACCCACTCTGTGTGTCTCTTAATAATGTCTCAGTCTCTTATGTACTTGGGAACACTGCAATCTGGGATTCTCTTTATCTGTTTTCAGGTATTGAGTTTATTTGAAGCTAGGCTGCACTTACTATGTGGGCAAGTTTACTTCTAACTCACCCTTCCATTTAGAGTATAGCTTCCTAGGCACCAACTTAAAATGTAGGGTGCGTGACGTTTACAAGATGTACTCCCAAGCCAGGGGTTCTGGACTGCAACTTTTATTTCCCTGCTTCTTAGAGACCAGCAAAGGACTGCTTACCCTCCCAGTGCCTTTTGTAGAAAATCAGCAAGTATACCTAGGAAAATTAAGTCCCAATTTGCTAGATATGTCTCCTCCAGAATCTTGACTCAGTGATTCTTCACTATTTTTATCTGTTTGCCTTCAAGCAGATATTTAAAAGTATTTTTTACAGTTTTTAAAAGTTTTCCTTAGTAATTTGTTTGGAAACACTAGTCCTCTATACTAATTTTCGAGTTATATCAAATTCACTTTTTCGTCACTTGAAGACTTTAAATCTTTTGCTTTCTTGATGTATTTCTTTTTATGAATATATTTGTGAGTATATACAAAACAGTCCTTATCGCTATGCATGGAATAATTGCTGAAGACTGGAAAAAGCAGGTGATCTAGACAGTGCTACTCAGTGTGTGTTTCATGGAACCACGCGAACATGAAGATAAGTCAGATAATGAAAATAAACTTTTATAGCAATTTTATACTTCCACAAAATTTATAACGTATCCTTACAAATGTATTAGTCTAAACCCAATTGGAAATGATTTTTAAAAAAAGGTCTGTCACCAAAGATAATTTGAGAATTACTTATTTCCAGCATTTTTAATCGTGTACTTTTATCCATAAAATTTTTTGAGCATGGGGGCTGGCCCCGTGGCCGAGTGGTTAAGTTCGCACGCTCCGCTGCAGGCGGCCCAGTGTTTCGTTGGTTCGAATCCTGGGCGCGGACATGGCACTGCTCGTCAGACCACGCTGAGGCAGCGTCCCGCATACCACAACTAGAAGAACCCACAACGAAGAATACACAACTATGTACCGGGGGGCTTTGGGGAGAAAAAGGAAAAAATAAAATCTTTAAAAAAAAAAAAATTTTTTTTGAGCATGAATCCTTTCTATATACACACATATTTATAAATTTTATACTTAAAATTTTCTAATGTATTTTTTGCATTTTAAAATGTAACAATATATAAATTAAGTTTAAATTAATTTATATTAATTTAATTAAGTATAGGTACAAACAAGTTGATTATATGAATTAAATTGATTAATATTAATTATAAGGTAAATAGAATTAATAACTATGATATAAATATAATCATATTATAATTTATGTAAGGTACTTGATAGGTAAATAAAAGTTCTTACATGTTTTTAGATCATTGTGCATGACTTTTACTTTGGAGACGTGGTCTAGTACATCAGTCATTTTTGCCATTGATGTACGCTTAGCTTTGGTATGCTGTATTCCTCTTCATTTGTGTGTGAGAATGAGAATCCAGAAGGTGGTAATAGACTAGGATACTGATGTATGCATAAATTTTTTTGCAAAAATCAAATGTCATATATGGCAAAACATTAATTATCCAAGAGAAATAACGTCTGTTTAATTCTGCTGCAAGTAAAAATGGGAGATTTACTAACAGTGGGGGTTTAAATTAATGGCTTATTTTTAAGAAACAGACTAACGAGCAGATCTAGGTTTTAAGATCAGCTGCTGTTGTGCAGAATAAAAAGTATTTTTGGAGTATGTACAGAGTGGAAAAAACTTGTCATTTCACATTGTTTTCTTCCGTAAGAATTGTAAATAATTATTGTCACCGTCCGTACAGGGTAATGGTTGATGTACTACCCCTCCTGCCAGTCAACAGGATATAACTTTCCGTGGATTTATAATTGTTGGGTTTATTGCAATTATTATAGTCTAACAACTTTTACATTGAATTATATATTTTAAGCTCCGTGTCTTGACAGGTGATACCATTCAAATTATATTTTTTAGTGAAAAGATGTGTAATTTTGATATAATTCTAATCATTTTGATTTTTCTACACTAAAATATTTGTCTTTCTTCACTATTATTAGACATGCAAAGCAAAGTTGTACAGAATGCCATTTTCAATGTCTTTGTTCTTTTTCTAGGAATTGGCTATGCTATGTCAATATTAGGCCCTGCTATTGGCTATGTGTTGGGAGGACAACTGCTAACCCTGTACATTGATGTTGGTATGGGACAAAGGCAAGGAAATATCTGTTTTTCTTTTATTTAAATGTGTTTTATTTTAATAAGGTTAACGTCATAGACAGGACATTTCACAGTATTTCCTTAGTATAGCATAAGGGATTTTTCAAGAAAAAAACTGAATATGACCAATTTTTATATAATATTTTTGGCTGCATTGCTTCTTGAATTAATGCCACCCCATCTATTAGTATAATGCATTCATTCATAAATAAGGATGCTTAATGGTCACCTGGTGAAAATTTTCAAAATCCATGTCTAGGACCCCTTGTATCATTCAAAAAGAATTAAATCAATATTAATTGTATTTCCAGAAGATTTAGCTAGAGATAGATAGCGTAAAGAGTCTCAAGAGTCTGTGATTCTCAGACTAAGTTCTAGTGTACCTCTGATGGTGTCATAGAGATCACAAGTGTGTGATTTTAACAACTGTGACAATGGAGGATAGTAGTAGGTAATGTTTATTTATCCCATACTGTGTTCTAGACAACATATGCTTTGTGTATCACCTTATTTTACGGGCCATTTTATTTAATCTTCTTAATAACCCAATAAGGTAGTTGATTGGCATACAGCTTGGTAAGTGGCCAAGGCATGAATCGAAGCAGATCTTTTTGAGTTCAAAATCGCCCTCTTTACCACTGAGTTACTTTCTCCTTTGCCTGAATAGAGAAGTTAGTGGCCTTTGGTGAGGCCATATTTTCTCATTTTACCACCGGGAATCATAACTATACAATTCTTTGCATGACTGTGAGCATTGAATAAGAAAATTGGTCATGGGTATATGACTTTTTTCTTTAAGCTGTTAGTCCTAGGTTAATCTTTTAGAGGCTATATATAAAAGATGTGTATAAGAAGCCCTTAAAGCGGAGAACTGGGTTTTCAAGAAAGAACATTTTAATTTCAGTGGAGAATTACATGAGTTGTAGGAGTGATGTGTTTTTTGGAAGAGCCTATTGATGTAAAAATATGAGAACCCTTATAAAAAACTGGTATCACATGAAGAAGAATTCTACATTTAAATGAATGCCATAATTGAAGCAGAGTGTATGGGCTTTTATATAGATTAGTGATTTGCTATAGATGTATTTAATTTGATATAGTAACGACTGTGTCAAATATAGATAAAAATGTTCAGAAATTCTATGTATGCTTTCAAACATTCAGCATACCTATATTTACTATTAAATATTTTAAACTTTCATGTCATATTTGCCATTTTGAAATGCTTTGTAAACCATAATTCCTATACCTTTCATTTATGCCTATCTGTTGTTTGATTCGTCTCAATGGCTCAACTTAAAATTTGAATATCATAATAATGTTACTCTATATATGCATTTGAGTTTTAAAGCATATAATTATCCCAACTGAGTTTTAATTAACAAGCTAGAGTTGACTTTTACCTCTCGTTTTTCTGTCATAAGGATTGATATCACTGAGGATGATCCGCGATGGCTGGGGGCCTGGTGGATTGGATTTCTTGTATCTTGGCTCTTTGCTTGGTCTTTGATCTTACCTTTTTCTTGCTTTCCAAAACATTTACCAGGTAAAAATGTTTTCTTTAACACCAGGGAGTTTTATTTCAACTCTAGGCCAAATGTTGCTTTCTATATGATTAATAAGAACCCTAGAAAATTCATTGTTTTATAGAATCTCAGTTGTCTGCCTATGCAAACTTTTGAATATCTGTCTTTAATTTAGGAAATATTGGGTAGCAATCTTAATATTCATGTTTTTTCTTTATTTCCAGTTAATAATCAATAAAGCTGTACATATTCACCTCCTAGCTTGTAAACTATTAGTTCGTCTTCAGTTAGTCACTAACTTTGAGAGCCAATCTGCTTTAAATTACTGATGTTAATTATTTGTTGATGAAAGTACAAGTATTTTTTTTCCAATAGTCACCAGTCATGTTGTAGTCTACTCATTTTTTGCCATATTTCAAGACTAACAGTCTGTCCAAAGAGAAAAGATTAATATAAAAGAATATCCATTCCTTTCTCTGTGAGATTTTGCTTCTGTGTAATGACATAGTGCAGATATGTAGTTTACGTATCTGTAAAGGTAGTTTTCTCTAGGCTGAAGGTATTTAGTTGTTTCTATTGTTATATGTAACAGGATTAGATGATTGACTTTTAGAAATGGGCCAATGAAAATTTGGAGAGTAGAAGTAGGTGGACTCATTGATTTCTTTCTTCCCTGGGCCCATTCAACTTATGATTCCATGTATTGACTGTTTTCTCAGTTTTATTGACAGTACCGTTATTAAATATCCAAGGAACATGGTAATAGATGGCAAATATTATTTTGTCTGCAAACCACGTTAGAATTAAAGAGAGTATAGGAAAAAAAGCCTCAAACATAATTTGTTTAATGTCTAAAGGATGATAAAGAGAACGATTTGAAATGAAAAAAAAGATGTTAAGAGAGATTTTAAATAAAGAGAATAAATATGTTATTGGAGAAAAATAGTCTCATCTTAATTTTTAGACTGGTTGGGACTTCTGTAGCTAATGGTGGTCATACTAGCTCTTAGTACAGCCAGACTACAGACAAAGACATTCATAGAATTTTGTTGACAAAGAGAGGAACTGGCTCCTTATGTTATGGAATTTCTATACTTGTAGAAGTGTGTGTCAATTAAAAAGTAAGAATTTTTAAAAATGAAGAATGAAGTGTTAGAGCAAGTACATTTCCTGTTTTTTTAGGTACAGCAAAAATTCACGAGGGAAAAACTTGCCAGACTCATCAGAGTAAGAGTTCCTTACAACAGACAGATCAGAATTTTGGGAAAAGTTTTAAAGATTTTCCAGCAGCCCTAAAGGTAAAATACCACTCTACACTCACAGACCCCCACACATACGCCACACACACAAATATATATGTAGATACATGTATATATTATATATACACATAAATAAACACACATGCAAATATTGTCATAATGCATTCCTTTTTGCTTATTTACTATAATTCTAGCTCTTATAAACGACTCTTCAGATTTAGTTTTATTGTGCTTTGAGTAAATCAAAACTATTCCAGAGTAGAATGTTTGAAAGAACATGAGTTATCGTATTGGCAATATCAATTTTCAGTGGTTCCTCATTAGCACACAGCCCATTATTCCGTACCATTTCCCTTATGAAATGGAACAATTATCACTGAATTATAAATATATATTTGAGAATGCCAAACCAATATTTTTCCCTTGTGAAAGAAGTGCAGTTAGTGCTTACTTGGTTTAAATTTAAGGTTAAAGAAATGAAAGGGTATGGTCTATTCTGTTGTGCTCTGGAGAAAAGCAGTCTTTCAATTTAGCATTATAAAAATTTTGTACATAAGGGAGTTTATAATTTTAACTTTTCAAGATTTGAAATTATACTTTCCATTATTTTTTTTCTCCTCAAATGAAAGCCTTAAACTGTTTTTCTCCATTCATTCCACCTTTCAACTCTCCCTCTTTCTCTCCCATACAGGTGCATTCTTGTTGTTTCGCTGAGATTGTTCATAATTTTTTATTCCCACTACTATTATTTTCTTTTATAGTAGTTCTGTTCTGTTTCATATATTTCTATTTGATTTATTTTACAAGTTCTTGTTTATATTCTCATCAAGAGTCATTACTCACTACTGCTTTTTTTATCCTTATGGTCTCATGCTTCGAGATCTCGATTCTGATTCAGATCTCTTGGATACAGCATTTTATTGCTGGTTTTCCTCAGGTAGGATACCATCTAAGTATCCTTGAGTGTCAGAATGATATTTCTGACTGGATGAATAGTTTTGGATCATGTTCATTTAATCCCAGTAGTCTGTGGATGTTGTTTTGCTCTTTTCTTCTACTTAAATGTGTTGCAGTTGAGATCTGTGTTACTATGATTCTTACTTATTCTTTCCATTTGCAGATTTGTAAATTTTTTCATTTACTTTTGATTTCAGGAAATTTACTAGGTTATGCCTAAGTATGTGTTTTTTTCTTTAATCCTTGCTAGGAATCGTTATCTTGTCAATCTGAAGACTTAAATATTTATTGTTATTATTTTTTACTTGTTGCATGTCTTCGTTCAGGTGCTTTTTCTCCTTTTGTCATTATTGTTACTGTTATATTAGATCATCTGGCTCTGACTTCTAAATTTCTTATCTTGTTCCTTTGTAACTCCGTGTGTGGGTGTGGGTAGGTGCGTGTGTGTGTGTGTGTGTGTTTTGCTCAGTTTTATGAATTTTTTTGCATTTAATATTCCAGAATTATAATTTGGTTTTCACTTTATGGTAAAATATATTGGAATAATGAATCCCTATATTCCCCTCTGATAGAGTAATAAGATTCTGAGAAGTCCAGCAATATAGAGACCTATTTAAAATTGTTTAACTCTATACCTATCTCAGGTTCTTAACTACTGAGTCCTTTGCTCAGAGCAAGTCTCAAGTCTCACGTCTGAGACTTCGAGACCATTCTCATATGTGCTTACAGTCAAGTTCTTCCTTTACTGGACATAGGAATTCAAAACACAATAAAAATATCAAATAAGGTGTAGATTGATTGTATGGGGATTTACAGTAAGCTGGAGAAGGGACCATTTCTAAGTGGGCTTTTACCTCCTTTCCCTGGTTCCTTGCATATGCTAAAGGCTCAGTCACCCTACTAATGAATCATCTGTCAATTCTGTAAGTGCTCCACATATAATTTTTTTCAACATTGTATATATAAAGCTACTTATAATCCATATTTATACCTTTATGCTGAAAGAAATGCCAAAATTTTATAATTATATTGTCTATTAAAAATTTGCCATTTCATCTTGCTACCATTCTAATGCTGCATTTTGCAGTATAATCATAGTTATTCATTTGGTGAACTGTATTTTTTCTTTAGAATTTGATGAGGAATACTGTCTTTATGTGTTTAGTTGTATCAACTTCTTCAGAAGCCTTAATTACTACTGGATTTGCTACGTTTTTACCTAAATTTATAGAAAATCAATTCGGATTGTCATCCAGCTTTGCAGCTACCCTTGGAGGTAAAACATTTTCTTTGTTCTAACTTAATCTAATAATTTTACTTTACTACATTAAATGTCTTAGAATAGTTTAGAATTTTGGATAGCCCTCTCCTTGAAATTTAGACTTTGTACTGATTTTGATAGAAGTTTCTCATTTTCTGACATTGGGCAATCTATTGTATGAACTTGAGAGATACAGAGGCTACATAGCTAAAGAGAATATATGTATGAATCTTAATATTACAAACATTGATTTTATTAATCTCTTACTTAATATAATTATTAAGTCATTTATTCATATGTTTCTAAATCACATGAATGCTGTCATATATTAAATCCATATTGTGCTTGTTTTTGGCGTTTTCCAATTATTGGTCTGAGTTACTGAGTGTACTTGTGTTTTCTCACTGGCTGTGTCTTCTCTTTTATTAGGGGCTGTTTTAATTCCTGGAGCTGCTCTCGGTCAGATTTTAGGTGGTGTCCTTGTTTCGAAATTCAAAATGACATGTAAAAACATAATGAAGTTTGCTCTGCTCTCATCTGTGTGTGCACTTGTGCTGAGTTTTGTATTTCTTTATGCCAGCTGTGAAAATGAGCCATTTGCTGGTGTGTCTGAATCATATAATGGGTAAATATATCTCAATGCTTTTTGCTATTAATACCAGAGCAATCAACTATGTGTGTATTTCCAAGTATAAGCTTTCTTAAATAAAATGATGAGAGCTTGGCTTTTTTTTTTTTTAAATTGGAAGGCTGCTCCTATGTAAGAATATGTAGTTTTTATTTTTTAATTTAAATAATTGATATCTTATTAAAAGTTGTGTATTCAGAGAGCATTTAAGGAGCAGCTATTCTGTACTGGGTACTATGCTTATTACAAAGATTAATATTACAGAACCTTTGCCTTAAAGGATCCAACATCCTGGGGAGAGTTTCACTTATGTGTTTCTATTGATTTAAATGTTTTAAAATGGAGATGACTCCCTATGGTGAAATTCTCTTATTAGGTGGGTTAAAAATAGACTGGGAGAGAAATTAAAATGAAGGTAGTCCTAGGTGATACTAATGGTTGTATCTGCTTTAGAAGTTCATGTTTATTGTAGAGAAATAAATAACTTCTTGTTGTGACCTGTAAATATGTTTCTACCTATAACTGGTTTGACTCCTTTGTCTTTCTTTGCCTTGGTTGTTTAGCTTTGAAATCCTAAGCCCTGGGTAGGGGATCAGGCAGGAGGGCGGTGCATAGCCGTGGATTTCAGAGCCCACAGTACTGCTTCAATTGTCTCGTTGCATGGGTTTGAGGCTGTTGAGGGAGGTGGTACTCCAGGTCAAGGACTCTGTAACTTTGTGTTAAATGGCATTCAGATAACCTAAAGAAAATGTACTTTGTCTGGAAAAGTTTGCCAATAACAATTACTATGATTTGTATTGCTATTCGTGTCTGTCATTCTTTTACATTAATGAGATGCTGAGTGTTCTAAAGCAGTGTTTAGTTCAGCTCCATTACATTTGTTCAACATTTGTTGACTGCTTCCTCTGGCAGACCTTTAGGGCAAAAATCCCTACTCTAAAGGAATTTACTGTGTAGCAAGAGAGATTGGGAAAGAAAACAGTGAATAAACAATGCATTAGGTAGTAAGAGATAGACAGGACTATGGAAGGCAAAAGAAGCAGAGCTTTTCAGTTTCCTTTGATTGGATTTAGAAAGGGCTTCATGACATATTAGAGAAATGGAGTTTGAATATCCTTTAAGGCTACAGTTTTGAGAGAAAAATTTGAGAAGAAGGAAAGGCAGAGGGAATATATTAAGCCAAGGCATAAATGCTAGAAAGTGAGGTAGGTTCAAGGACCAGTCTGAATGGAATTTAGGTCATGTGTCTGGAAATATTAGAAAAATATCTGGAAATATTGAAAGCTAGGTAGAGGTAGGTTGTGCAGACCTGACTTTCATACCTATGAATTTCACCCAAATGTATCCCAAGAAACTACTTTTTTTCTATGTTCCTTTTAGAAGAAAGTTCTGGATAGTTTAACACTAGCCTATCACCTTGACCAGTGAATGGTGTAGATGTGAATCCATCTGGTATTGTCTACCTTAAACAAGAGTCATCATCAGATGAGTTGTCCTTAAGCTGATCAAGAGGGAAGGCAAGTGAGCTGGTGTCAGTTTGACGTGGGGGTTGATCATTGAGAGATATCAAGATCTGGGTCATAGAGGTCATGCTTAATGTACATACACATTCTTAGTGATGAAAAAAACGAAAATGAGTCTACAAACATACATGCACATTCACACACACGCATTTGTGTAGATATAAATATAGACAGAGATAGAATTTAATGTCACAAAGGAAGTGTGACTGTCAGGTTATTTTTTCTCTGTGGCCCAAAATTCTTTTTTTCTTTTTTCTTTTTTTTAGGTGAGGAAGATTAGCCCTGAGCTAGCATCTGTGCCCATCTTCCTCTATTTTTTGCATGTGGGATGCTGCCACAGCATGGTTTGATGAGTGGTGCATAGGTCCACTCCAGGGATCCAAACCCATGAAACCCAGGCTGCCAAAGCGCAGTGCACAAACTTAACCACTATGCAACTCAGCTATCCCCCTCAAATTCTTAATTTTAGCTCTGTACCCTGCATATTAAAATGTCTGTATCATGCACAGTTCAGTCAAAATAGCCTCATCCAAGAAAAGTGTATATAAGGAAAAGTATATAGACAGAAGAACAGACTAAGAAACTCAAGAAATACTTTGTTAGTGAGGGGAAGAAAGAAGAGGTTGTGAAGATGTGGGGTTTCTAGTAGAGTGGTGCAAAGAATCTTTGCCTTTTGCCATGTAACCACCGGTGGTGAAAAAGACCTTTTGAGACTATGAATTAATGAATTAGGCTTATTGATAAGTTGATCCTGTTTAACAGTATATCCAAAAAGCTTAAGATCAATAATTTTGATTATTTCGGGAGATATTTTTAATATTCATAATATTTTAAATGAATTCATTATTATATGTTTAATATGGGCACAACACTAAATTCAGCTGAAAGGAGATGGTCTAAATATATATTTCTAGAAATCTATTAGTTATTAAAGTTTCCCATTTTTCTTACTTTGCCTCGACATCTATAGGGTCTTTGGGTCTTTTTTGGAAGTCAGTGTTGGTAATGGTGGTTTGTGTTTTACTTTATACTTAGAACCTCATCACATATGAAATAGCGTAGTAAGGACACACAATATTTTTTCTCTCTTGAGCCTATAGCTAGAATTTCATTGCTTATTGAAATAGCACCTTAAAGGGGCCAATGTATCACGCTACTGCAATAGGGTTAGGGAGATCTTTCCTTATTGTAGAGGCAGGGTTATAGACTAGTTTGGATTCAAATGAGAAATTAATGTTTAAATTCTACTATTTGTGATAAACATGCTTCTCATATTTACATATATGTGCATATATGCATATATGTTTTAAACATTCAAAATTTTAAAAATTTAAAATATCTTAAAAATAATATGTATATATTAGGACAACTTACTAAACTTAGCAATCAATTTTCCTAATAACAGTTTCCCCTTTACCTCATGAAGTAAACCTTTATAAAATATATAGGCTAAAGGACTGACCCTTGATAATAAGGAATATATGCTATATTTCTTTGTTTCTCCCGTAGTTTGCACCGTACTGTCTTAAACTTTCATGTTCTCAGTAATCATTTATCAGTAATATGAGAATTATACATTGGAAAATTTCAATTTAAAAATTCTTGTGTAGAGGCTATTTCTAGAGTTGCAGAGAGAGTTTTTGTCTTCTCACCTTATTTCCACATCTATATTGTAAACTAGTTGTGGGCAGAGACTGTAATGCTTGCTTTTGTGAATAGAATCATGCTTGATAAAGAAATCTAGCAGCAGCCCATGGACTAAATTAGAGGAGAATCCAGGCAGAATGCAGAATTACTTAAAATTTACTTTTTGATCACCCTTTTCCTCAAACTCCCCACTGATGTGTTTCCAGTTTGTTTTGTATTCTTCTCTTTATTCTTTCATGAGCTTCTTTTTCTCCATCTACTCCTTAAACATCATCATTTTGCAACATAGCAATTATTATCTCCTAATACTTAGATAAATCACTCATTTACTGTTTTGTTGGGTTTTTTTGAGGAAGATTAGCCCTGAGCTAACATCTGCTGCCAATCCTCCTCTTTTTGCTGAGGAAGATTGGCCCTGAGCTTAACATCTGTGCCCATCTTCCTATACATATATGTGGGATGCCTGCCACAGCATGGCTTGATAAGCAGTGCTAGGTCTGCACCCGGGATCCAAACTGGGGAACCCCGGGCTGCTGAGGTGGCATTCTGGCACTTAACCGCTCTGCCTTGGGGCCGGCCCCCCCATTTACTGTTTTTTACCCCAGTGCAAGGAAGTTAGCTTCATGGTTGTAGGGGATTTAATCCCTCCCTCCCCTTCCTTTTCTCTTTCCTTCCTTTCTCTGTCTTTATCTCTCTCTATTTCTTTTAGATGATGTATTTCCACCACTTTTGAGTCTAGCACATAATTGGAGCTTACTATGTATTCGTGAAATAAATGGACTCCTAATACCACTGTACTCTTCTTACTCTACAATCTTCATATGGTTGATCTTCACTCTCATGGTTTCAGCTACATCTATATGCAAATGCTTATTAAGAAAGCTAGCTCCAGGCCAAATTTCTTCACCAAATTTGAGACTCTTAATCTCAATATGTATAAAACCATACTTCATCTCTTCCTCAAAACTTGTTCTTCTCTACCAAAACACCAAGGTAGACACTGAGTCACTCTTGACTCTTCCATGCTGTTCCCATCTTCAATCAATCAAACAGCAAATCATACTGATTCTGCATCTAAAATATTTCTCAAGTCTGTTTCCTTTAATCAAGTGTCCTATTTGAGTTCTCCTATACATTGTCATAACTTACTGTCTGAGGTATTGTAACTGGTCCCCTTCCTTCAAATTCATGTTCTGTTTAACTCCTAGGATTATTTCTTTAAAATGGGTTTTTGACAATATCACTTTCCAGTCTAAAAATACTTTGATTACCTTTTCAAAATAGGTTAAAGCCCATTGTTTTTAACAAGGCCCCTTAGGCCCTCAATAATCTAGTCTCTGACTCCTCTCCAGCTACATTTCTTCTCACTCTCTGACCCAGACATCAGTCATATTTCTCCGCATAGGATGCCGTTTCTCATCATTGTGCCTTTGTACCAGCTTCTCTGAGGTGCCCTTCGCCTCCCCCATTTATCCAGCTGACTATTACTCATCCTTTATGACTCATCTCAGGCAGTAGCTCCTTCAGACCCTCTTATCTAAACTTTGGCTTGTTTTGTGTCATTCCTCAGTGCTTCTAAAATACATCTTGCAGATATCTATAACCATACTCGCCATATTAGTGTATAGTTATCTGTGTCCCTCTCTATTACTTGACTGTGACATCTTTGAGGACAGTGACTGTCTTACTCAGCTTTGTATTCTTGATACCTATTGTGGGACCTAGCACTTCGTCAATATATATATTGTTGAATGAATGAATGAATAAGGGATTGGAGAAGTATCTTTGCTTAGGATAACCCTTTATATTATCAAAGATGTCGTCTCCTTATTAAGAGGCTACATGGAACCACACTGAGCTTAGGAATCAGGAGTATTATATTTGGCAAAGAAAGAAAAGTAACTTAGTCTTTCTGGGCCTCAGTTTTCCCATTGATAAAACCAGTATGTTGAAGGCCCTGATTTTATTCATCCTTCCAGGTTTAAAATTTTGCCCCCACTCCAGGGAAATTTGGCAGTACCTGGAGACATTTTGGTTGTCATAACTAAGAGGATGCTACTGGCATCTAGTGGGTAGAAGCCAGGGATGCTGCTAAACATCCTACAATCCACAGAACCAGCTTCCCCTGCCCCCTCGCCCCCAAGAAAAGAATTATCGGGTATCAAATGAGAAACTCTGCTTTATTTGCTTACTTTGCCTATTTTTATTATCACTGATAGACATTACCTTATATAATATTGTTTCTACTGCCTCTCTCTTCCACAAGAAGTTAAGCTCTATGTGAAAAGGTAGACATTGTATTCGTTTTATTCATTCAGAAATTAAATGTGTTGAGTGATTGAATAAATGACCGAAGAGCAAGATATAACAATGCTTCTGAACTGTTCATTAAAAGTTATAACATAGATAATTTGCCCATCTTTCATTTCTTGTTGACAGGACCGGAGCACTGGGAAACTTGACCGCTCCTTGTAATGCCGATTGTAACTGCATGCGATCATATTATTATCCTCTTTGTGGAGGAGATGGAGTCCAATATTTTTCTCCCTGCTTTGCAGGTTGTAAAAGTTCTGTTTCAAAAAGACAGCCAAAGGTAACTCGTGTCTGCTACTTGACCTTCACGAGGCAGTGTGTTTGTATATTTATGGCTGGCCTTCTTTATCCCTCCAGTGGAATTACGCAGGGCCTCTTCCCTCCTTCCTGGCCCACCTCCTCCGTTCAGAAGCCAGGCATAAAATTTCAGTCAAGTAAGAGGAATAAGCTCTAGAGATCTGTTGTACAACATGGTACCTATCGTCAACAATAATGGATTGTACACTCAAAATTTGTTAAGAGGGTAGATTTCATATTAACTTTTCTTACCTTAATTAAAAACAGAAAAAAGCCCGTGACTACTCCAGCTGAAAAAGATTCTTCTTCCTTTATACTTCAGGTGCAAATCTTGTTGAAAAATCAATTTGGCAGTTACTCACATACATCTTTGTAACATTACTTCTGTTACAGTAGTGAGTGAAATACTATTTACCTGGTTTTATTTTTTCTCAGCTATGCCTTATGCCTCTTAAAGTCAGAGAACTTTTCCTGTTCTTACTAAGGACAGTGTATACAACAGAAACATAATAGATATTTGTTGCTTTTATTTGAAGCACCATGGATTCGTTTGGAAATATCCAAATCCTTAATTCATTCTCAGATACAAATTTACTTTTCATTCTGTATTAGAATGCCTGTCAGTTTGCCTAGATTGATTTCTTTTTCATACAGCTAAGGACTTGAAGAGAATCCAGGGGGACTTTTACTGTACTACATCTACAGTCTGAAGATGTCACCTTAGTTAAATTTAAGAGACTTTGGAACAGATAATATTCGCATTACTAGTAGTACATAATATGTTATATATTAATAGAAAATGTGATAACTTAGAAAGACCCGAGGGAAATACATACTATGATATGAGACCACTATGAATAAGATGTGTTAGAATTATATGACCAAACAGCACAATTTTAAATATTTGAAATAGGGATTAGTGAAATGGCATTTCTTTTCCTATATAAAGATAGGTTTAAGATGGCAAGAAAAGATTTCTACATAAATAAGTAGAAGTAATTGAAATAATCTATAAAATTGTTTCAGATTTCTTCTAAAGCTAATGTGGATATGTATGTGTGGTTATACACATTATGTTCATATATACACACAAAAATATATATTTTTACATATATATATACATATCTTTAATGATTTCGTGTGTAATAAATACATTAAACATTTATCTCAAAAGCCTAGGATTTGATCTTCCTGCTGGGAGTAAACCAGAATGTGAGAAACAATGTACGTTTTTTCAAATAGATTTTAAAATGATCATCTAAGAACATTGAAAAATATGTCAGAAAAAATTGTCTGTGGTGAATCATAGTAGACCTGATGGACTTGGATGACATATGTGCAGATTTCATCCTTGAAATAAAACTAATTAGATCCCTACCGGGGAGCGCCTATGAAAGTTTAGTAAAAGACATCAGGAAGATTTTTAAGACCCCAAAACTGAGAGTTATCATATCTTCAAACCAGTGGGCATCTGGGATTGCTTTAATTTTAAAAGAGGTTGAGAAAATTAGGTGTTCGTGTCAGTTATAAGAAACCAAATTCCATAGGTGAGTGTGATGCATACCATAGAATTGGAACTACCTGGAAGGTGACTGTGCCTTTGAGAGGTGTGGAAGTAGGCAGCATCTTCCTGTATATAAAATACAACCAGTAGGTGCTATTGACTAACTCTGCTTAGAGGATTATGACAAAAATTTAAGGTATTGGAAGGGTTTTACTCACATAACATGTTTAGACACAAATACCACTCTGTACAAGGAAACCAAAATAAGTAAATAATTTAAAATAAAAATCTAATACACAAAGCACACTTGAAATGGTATTGATTATTTTTGATATGGTTAATTTGATATTTCTGTTTTTCACTAAATACTATAATTGCCATTTTAAACATTAAATTGTCTTCTAGGGATTGTTTGGGAAAAACAAGTTATTTTGACTTCCAAATTTTCTATGTGTTCTGGCTTTTTTATGTCCAGTTAGTCCATGTAACAACTTATTTTTTCACAGGATTTTTTTTCTCATAGAATATTTTAGATAGGCAAAATATATTGATAATAATGTAATAAACACCTATGCACGTTTGTTCACAGAAATATTAGTCTTATATTTCACACCAGTGACCCAAACTACAAAAACAGTTGTTGGCTAACAGCTAGCTATATTGTGGGTAAATGTATCCTTTTTTATGTAAGAGAGTTGTAAGTATATCAAGATAGAAAATACTGTTCTCAGTTTTCCTTCTTAAAATTTTTAAGGGCTACATTACTTTATTATTTGATATATGCAATTGCTGAGTATGTAATAGTCTGTTTTGGGGGTGTCATCTGCATATTTAGGATTCTTGAGTCTCTACCAGTGGTTCAGAGGAGCTTTGGCAGCCAAAAAGGTCTCTGGCCTTCAGAGCAAGAAAAGCACCACTTCCCTTTCACTTCTCTGGCTCTGCTCTCACTTTACTGAGGCCTTAAACGTACAAAAGGATTTATAGTAAGGATGGAATTGAGATGTAAAACGACTTTAAAAAATAATTATGCCTAATTTTTCAAATATATAATCCTTTTCCTACAAAAGTGATACTCATTATTTTTTAATGTTACCTTCTAACATTTCTTATTAATTTATGTGTATATATATATGCATATATATGTGTATATATAGTAAATAGTTAATATGTTATTTATATATAAAATAGCCTTCAGGATAATATAATAACTTCTAGTTTTTGATTGTCTTAAATATGTCATCTTAAGAGAGATACAGTTTACTCTTGGTAAAGCAAGTCAGAAAAGTTCAGAAAATTATAGTAACAAGGCTTAGGTGAAAGTAGCATTTTCTTTCCCAAAGTCTTGTGCCATGTTAGTTAATTTAACTGTGGCATTTGTTAAAATTATAGTGTTTGTTCTTTGAAACTATTGTAGATAGTGAGATTGTCACTATGCATGCATTTCTTTACATCCTATAATAGAAAAGAAGAAAGCAGGAAAACTATTTGAACAATTATGACTATTGAAAGCAGTCTAGAATGTACAAGATCATGTAATTGTTATATTCTTATCAATTTGTTTTATAAGTCATGAGTCAATAATAGATTGCAAGTTAAAGTAATGGATACAAAAGTCAAATACAGATGATTCTGCTTCATACATATGGCCCCTTGTTTTCACTTGCGTAATTTCTTCAGGGTTAATTACTCTTTCTCAGCATTATTTGTTGTGTATGGATTAAGACTGTGTAAGACTGTTTGCCATGTCTAGAGATCACCTAATTTACAATGATAAAGTATGTTTTCAAGATAGGCACTTTCAGTGTTTTCATGTCTAATATTTCTAGGTATATTACAACTGTTCCTGTATTGCAAGGAAGATAGAAATATCACCTACTGCAGCAAGTTCTCGTTTTGAAGCTAGAGCCGGAAAATGTGAAACTCGGTGTACAAATTTGCCTATATTCCTTGGCATTTTCTTTACTGCAATTATTTTTACCTTTATGTCTGGTACTCCTATAACTGTGGCCATCCTAAGGTATGTATTATGCTGTGAAATTTACCATCCCTAAGGAAAGATATTAAGTGAAAAGAAAATGGACTCGGCTTAATTTAGGGTTTGTATTGACCATTGGTGCTAATAACAATTCAGCCTTTACAAGATCATTAGTTCGGTGGCATTGGAAAAGCTACCTCATTGACTGTAGATGTATGAGGTTTAAATGAGATCATGCATGTGAAAGTGTCTTAACATTGCCTACCTGGCATGTGCTTGATGTTAGTTTCTCTGCTTCTGTCATGAGGCTTCAGTTGTAAGATGAAGATATGTTCAATTGCATTAGAGAATGATGGAAATACAGTGTGCTCCATATATGTCAGAATCAGAATGACCTGTACGTGTTGTGATGTTAAACTTTCCTGTAAACAGTGCTGAGAGATAAGAAGCTGGCTGTCACCGGGCTCTTTGTGGTGTTTTATGCTTTCAGTTGCTCTTTCTCCTTCTATACCACTTTATACAAATATTTTCTATCTGCCCTTCCATAAGCTCATGACGCTTTCTGTTCCCTTCCTAACAAACTCTACCTTTTCCTTCTTCAATTTTTATTCCTTGATACTCAATCACTGCCTTTTCATATGCTTTTTGACAATTGGAAATTTTAGAGATTCTGTCTAAAAATGTTAATTAGTCTGTTGACATTACATGGAAATTGGAGTTATTTAGAGAATAGAAAATATACTTTTTAAAATTTTATTTTTGAAAAATTATCTATGTTGTCCTTCAACTACATATATTTTTTTAAAGACCAGTTGATCTCTTTTATCTCTCATCTAACTCCCTGTGTGCCAACATGATGTCTCATTCATCGTTGACAGTCATTATTTAAAGAATTACTGTTGAATCAGATTGAGCCTCTGGAACTGTTTTACGTTGCCTCATATTTGTACCCTTATCACATAGGTATGATTTCTATCTCAAAGTTAGTAAGAGTTAGAGTAAGAATTATTTGCTTGTGACTTAAGTCCATGTGACTCGTAACTTAAACGATAGTCAAAAATAGGTCCTGTTAATGAATGTCCTTTCTCTTTTACATTTGTTACAATTCATCCATATTCAATACATTTGTTAAAATTTACTTGACTCTTTTTGGTGTTACTTGTAGTATTTCAGTTCAGATAACATTTTTCTTCTTTTATAATTCCAGGAAGGTTGAACAGTATGTAAGCTGTTATGAATATTTTGTTTCTTTCATGTGCATAACATTTACTTTAATCTAGAAATGCTAAGCTGGTATAAAAATGAATTTGCTCAAAGAGTGAATATACTACACAACCATTTTTGGTCTCATGTGTATTTAATATCTGCAGGTGTGTTAATCAAAGGCAACGGTCTCTAGCATTAGGAATACAATTTATGTTGCTTCGATTATTAGGTATGCCGTTTTTCTTAATTCATTGGTAACTTGGTTATTTCCGTTCAT
This sequence comes from Equus asinus, assembly GCF_041296235.1. Taxonomy (NCBI): domain Eukaryota; kingdom Metazoa; phylum Chordata; class Mammalia; order Perissodactyla; family Equidae; genus Equus; species Equus asinus. Next base: position 70,965,819 of record NC_091798.1, read on the forward strand.
TAGTGTTATTGATGTATTCATTTATGGTATGTGCGCTTTAATTTTTATTAATTAATTAATTTAAATGCACTGAAAACTATATAATTGCCATTGAAGAAAGCTGTTTTCCAATATTCAAAATGTAATATTATTTATGTATCACATAAGAAAATAATGACTTTACGTTTCACCTACCTGGTTGGTTAACTGTTGTTTCCAATTCTGTTGCAAATATAACCTTAGAGAGTATATCGCGATTATTTGAAATATAACATATGATCATCGACACTTTAATATACTCTATTAGCATAGTAAAAGAATATTTTATTCATATAAAACCTATTAATAACATAGATTATGATAGTCTTATTTATAACTACTGTAATTCCTTTCCTCACTGCATTTATCTCCATTTGGGATATGATTATATTGTGTTAGCAGTGAAAACTAATGAGTTAAAATATTTCAGTAAAAACTGTGGCACAGATATTGTGGCTAGTTAAGAATTGATGGAAGAAAGCATTTATGCTAGAAAATTTGATAATGCTTCAGATGTAAGAACAATGAGAATAAAGACAGAAACCTTAAGTTATTCACATAATTGTATGTGTGTATATTTATACACATAATATTACTATCATTTATAAAAACAAAAACCAAAAGCGGGAACATTAGAGATCACTCAGACCAACTAGACCAACTTTCCCATTTCTTAGATGAGTGAATTAAGGCCCTGAGAGATGCAGGGATTTGCCCATAGTTGCACAATTAATGGTGAAAATGAGACTAGGAAAATGGTCTGCTTCCTCTCAGTCCAGTGCTGTTTTGACTCTGTGATGCTGCAGCTCATGGAAGAACAGGCTGGATGTAGCTGGAATCTTTGTCTAAGAAATACCACTTAAATCATGTATTTGGTTTGTAACAATTGAAAGCTCCTTAACTATGTGGAAGTTTAGTGCCTCACGACCTCACACAAGGGAGGGTCTGTGTGTTTAAGATAGTAGTACTCCTAGGTATGTTAGTATGAATGCGTGTGTGTTTGTGTGCGTGCACTCGTGCACTCATGCATGCACATACATTTCAGTGTGTGTATGTATCTGTATACATACACCCACATTATACACACATGCTCACACACATGCATACACATAACACATATACTGTAGTTCAGCAGACTTATTTTGTGCCTCAATAATTTATTTTGATTTTTTAAAAGTATAATAGCTAATTTCAAAGACATTCATTAAATTAGAAAAGCAGTGAATTAAAATATTTACTTAACTAAATGTTACCTCAATATAGGCCAGAGATTTTTACTAAAATATTTTTTGAATTGATTAGAAATATATATTAATTATAGAATGTTTTATCTGTGTTTCTTTATATTCCTATTACTTGTACATGAACTGATTGATTTGCATATGGACAGATTAATACCTGTACTTATTTATATAAAATATATGTATAAACCATGTATATAAAAATCTTTAACTATAAACTGTAATCTTTATCCATGTGTATTTCACATATATTTCTTCTAGGCACAATACCTGGACCCATTATATTTGGAGTCACCATAGACAGCACATGTATTCTCTGGGATATTAATGAATGTGGAATTAAAGGAGCTTGCTGGATTTATGATAACATCAAGATGGCGCGGATGCTAGTGACCATAAGTAAGTGGTGACTTCTTGATAACTTTAGAGTAAATTGATGATGTCCAGAGGAAAACAAATCTTATTGTTATTTACTTAGGTTTTGACATCTTCAGTCCACACTGTTGGGCTATCTTACCGTCCTGAAGCAGAGATCAGTTATCATAGCATGTTATGAAAAGCTCAATTTAAAAAAAGAAGAAAATAACATTTTAGCTTTCATTACATCACTTATCACATAATTATTTTTTAACAACTTCTGTCAAACTCTTTTGGGAAGTCTGATGAAAAGCTAAAAGAGAATTCTGAGAAACTCTCTGGAATGATTCTTCTCTAGGTACTTGGGCTTTGGAAAGCACAGAGCTGAGGTAGGGAATTATCTTTTGGCTCTAAGGCACATTTAAGAAACGTTTTTTTTTTGGTTTTGTTTTTCAGGAAGATTAGCCCTGACCTAACATCTGCCACCAATCCTCCTCTTTTTGCTGAGGAAGATTGTTGCTGAGCTAACATCCGTTCCCATCTTCCTCTACCTTATGTGTGGGATGCCTGCCACAGCATGGCTTGATAAGTAGTGTGTAGGTCCGCACCTGGGATCCAAACCGATGAACCCTGGGCCACCGAAGCAGAATGTGCAAACTTAACCACTGTGCCACCAGGCCGGCCCTTAAGAAACCTTTTTATAGCATAGAAAGTTAGCTGTAATGTTTAGCCCTCTTGCCTTTGGTAGTCTGCTGGCTGTATCATCTTGGTTAAGCAATAAATGAAAATTAAGATTCAGAAAGTAGAGCAATGCATCTAATTTATAAGAGTAAGATAAAATTTTAAAAACCACACGAGAAATTAGAGTATTTAAAAATAGAGAAATCTTGGGGCCAGACTGGTGGCAGAATGGTTAAGTTTGTACACTCCGCTTTGGCAATCTGGGGTTTGCAGCTTTGGATCCCAGGTGCAGACCTACACATCACTCATCAAGCCATGCTGTGGCTGCATCCCACATGCAAAAAATAGAGGAAGACTGGCACAGATGTTAGCTCAGGGACAATCTTCCTCAAGCAAAGAGGAAGATTGGCAACAGATGTTAGCTCAGGGACAATCTTCCTCACCAAAAAAAAAAAAGAGAAATTGTAGATAGAAATATATGTGTGTGTGTGTGTGTGTGTGTGTGTATACATATTTACATAATGTCTGATTTTCTTGTGATTGTGATTATTTTGGCACATGTATAAAGATAGCTTATTACTCTTACATGTGCTAAAACCCAGAGTATACTGTCTGAATTTATAATGACAGTGTAATAAAATATCCACTAAAGAAATAAATACATAAATCCAAAAAAAATTAGGAGAGTAAATGATTGACTAGCATAGGCAAAATTAATCTTCCCACCACTTTTATCTGCTAAAAATTTTTTTATTCAATGTGTTTTATGTTTAGAAATTCATTTAATTAATTATGTTTATACTTTTTGACCAGAAGATATAGATAAGTTCTTTTTCCTACTCTGTGATGAATGTGAGAACTTTTTTCACAAAACATACATACCTTTAAATTTTCCAAAACATTTTAACAGTAGTACCTCTGTAATTAATCTTGCCACAAATCAAGAAATGCTTAGCTCAATGAGATTACTGTTTTTCAAATACACATTTTGAGTAAAATATTAATGATTAACACAAACAAATTAGCCCTTGCAAAAACTACATTGTGAGGTCATTTAATTTATTCAACTGGCACTTAAATGCTTGTACTGTAGCCAGAACTAGTTTCTCTTGAGATAGCCGAGCTCAGAATCAGAGCTCTTTGAAAACAAATCAAAGCTTGTGAAGTGAATCTTAATGGTGTATTTTTCATTGATACTTAAAAGTAAATTTGATTGAGTATTGAATCTGATGTATTCCCATAGAGCCTTTCTCCTAAGAACTCCAAAGCCTTCTTTATTTTTAGAATTATTTTCCATCATGGACACAAAAATTCTGCAACTTATTCTTAAGGTTCGAGAATGTTGTAAGCTATTTTCCTGTGTCATTGACTTTTGGTTGCTTGCAAGTTTTTATAGCTGTGGTATTGTGTTATAGTTAGAAATAGAACATAGGTTTACTTAATTCTATACAACGCATTTTAAAAGAATGTACAATCATAACCAAGAATAAAATAATCATTGTACATTTTTATTGTTTAAAAAGAAAATAAAGGCTAGTTTATTGAATTGTATACAGATGTTTTATTGAAGAATATCACCTTTCTCCCTAAAGGTTTAAAAATTTAAAACATAGAACCATAATGCCTGTATACTTCTTCTCTTTAAAGTAGTGAGTTGCTATTCGTGAAGAATTTCTCAATGAGGATTTATTTTTGTAATAATTAAAGGCCTGAATGCATGATTAATTTTTGTTTTTATATTTAGGTGTTATTTGTAAAGTTATCACCATTTGCTTCAATGGGCTTGCAGTCTTTTTGTATAAACCACCACCAGAAGGCGCAGATGTGACATTTCGGAGTCAGAATTCAGTTGTGACTACTGTTTCAGTAGAATGTGATCTCAACAAATCAAGAAATTAAGGGTGAAACAGAAAAAAAGGAGACCATTTTACAGCTGGAAAATTGGCCTTCATTTGTGAGAATGCACAAAGCCATTGCAGCATTATCTACCCAATATGGACAATGATATTTTAAAAATTGGTATTTTTAAATAAATGTGTTTTCTGTATATGTATGGACTCTTATTTATTTTTGTTTTAATGTAAGAAACAGATGTGTGCCTTCAAAGCCCACCAAAAGCCTCAAAACACCACACTTCCCATTGTCTAGGTTTGAAATCCCCAGCTAATAAACTAAACTAGAAAAAAATGCCAATGATTAGTTAAGCGGTTTACATTTTAAAAACAAAGTGATGTTTCTATCCCTCTTACAACTTGTTTTATTTTAATTATCATTGCCAGTAGTTTGAGCTTATTTAGTAAATTTATAGTGTAAAATTTAAGCTAATTGAATTTGTGATAATTTTCAAAAACTATTGAAAACCCATGAATTTAAAGCTGGCTAAATAATATTGTTTTTAAATTTACAGATACTAGTCTGTCCTTTATCACATAAAATTTCTGAACTATTAGAATATAGGTTATCTTCTTTGTATTCCAGTATATAATGAATACAGAAATATCAGCATTGTATACACATTATTTTCACTTTAACATAATAATTTCAGGAGATAATTTGTTGATATTGCTGATTTTTAACACTTACCTTTTATGATTATGCAATAGTATTATTCAATTACATGTCTTCCAGCTTCAGTAAAGTGCCAATTAGTCATGAAAAGATTTCTTTCTTTTTTTAATGGTTTAGATGCGTTTTATTATTGTTGTTTTTTTAAAAAACACTGAGCTAACAACTGTTGCCAATCTTTTTTTTTCTTCTCCCCAAAGCCTCCCAGTACATAGTGGTATAGTCTAGTTATGAGTGCCTCTGGTCGTGCTATGTGGGATGCTGCCTCAGTGCTCATCATGGCCTGATGAGCGGTGCCATGTCCATACCTGGGATCTGAACCGGCGAAACCCCAAAAGCTCTGCCAAAGCAGAGCATGCGAACTTAACCACTCGGCCCGGGGTCAGCCCGTTTTTCTTTTGAACAGATCTCTTAGTGAACTATTGATTACTGTTTATATACTCAGTACTTTAATTTTTCTCATTTTAAAAACTGATCACCTAGTATATTACCGATAGCACCTAAAATAGTGCTTTGCTCCTAGTAGGCATGTATTATTGTTTGATTAAAACATTAAACTCTGCTGTTTAACTAACTTATTTGAAATAAAGTATTTCACATATCTGATAACATTATAACACTCTATTATCAGGGTCAGATTTAGGCCAACGTTATCTACTCAGAATATGGAGGAAATAGATCAGTGAACATCAACAAAAATAACTTCTACCTGGTCAAGAATTATCCCAATTAAGAAAAGTGTTGAAGTTCATATCCATTTGAAATTTTCATAAAATAAGGTTATTAATTTAATAAGATTAATTATCGGCTTTCCCCTAGGTTAGCCTTTTACGTAAGCAGTGTGATCAGAATAACAGAGTAAAGACCAGGTGGGAAACCAGGATCAGAAGGACTAGTAATTCACAGAGTTCAAGAGGTTATGTTTGGTAGTAGTCTGTGGCCAATGATGATTCAAGAAACTAGTAGCATTTATAAATGGAAATGCAAGAAGGAATGAATTAGAGTTAGGTTAGCAAGCACCCTTGAATATTAGAGCATTAGAGGAGCAGTGGGTCAGGAATCAGAGACAGACCTACTTAAACCAGGAATCTATAAACACCAGAGGTGCAACCAGATGGGTAGTCAAAAACCCAGGTATTTGGGAAGCAGGAAATTGATAGCAACCAAAGAGACAGGGCGAGGCAAGCTGGAGAACAAACATGTGATACCTCAATTCAGAAGCAATCTCCCACCTGGCCAGACACATTTTACGTGCTGCCCCCTGTTGGCGCCACGGCTAAAGTGAGAGTTTAGGCTGGCTGTGTCTTATAGGTGGAAGCAGGGAATTGAATAGAAAAAATTTCTAGCTGTAAAATAGCAGCAAATCCTCAGGAACTCAGTGATCGAGATGCGAAACAGCAGCAAGAGGGGAAACAGAATGACTATAGAAGCATGTTAGGGCAAGGCCACATAATTTAGAGAGAAGAAAAAGTCACCCCACACGTAGAAATAGTTTGATGCACAAGTCACAAAATAATTGGCATTCATAATGACTTTTAGTTATCAAGGATTGCATTGTATTCAGTGCACTCAATTTTCTAAGGTAAATTTTTACCAACTTCTTAATGAAAATGGTTAAAGTGAAAATAATTTTGCACTCAAAGTCAGACTCTTATTTATAATATAAATATTTACAAAGAATACTTCCTTTCATGATAGGGCAGTATAGACACTATTGTGATTTATAAACATTATTTATACTTGTGGATTCACCGAGATGATATGGGTTGGTATTATGCTACTTTTAAAACAAAATTTTTCATAATATATATTTTTCACAATTTATAATGATTTTTAAGTGTGCTTGAATCTAAAAGTTGACCTATGGTGATTTTTGTACATAATTGGATGTATGTCTTAAAACTTTTATCATAACACTGGAATTTCCTTAATTATAGGAAATACAAATGTAACGCTTTTATACATGGAAAGAACTGTATACAACTGATTTAGCTATGTAAATTAGAGTATAATATAAATAAAATTTTAGCTCTTTTCTTTCAAGATTTTCTTTATTGTAAACAATTATGCAAAATGTATATATGCATTTTTTAAAGCCAGAATGTTTGTACTAGATTAAGTGTTTAACCTTATTAAATGGCACGTTTTGAAATATGATTTACCTCTGTTTATGAATACACGCACATTTGATGGTTGGGAGAGGGAAAATCAGTGTACTTTTGAACTCGGTGAATGTAATTTATTTAATCCAATGATTTCTGGTATCTCAACAGGTGTATTTAATCCTATATAAACCACATTCATTATGAAATAAACACTAAAATTCTTTCACACAGTAGTTTCCACGTATGACAGATGGATATACAGGTTTCCCCGCTATCCGAAAGTCCGCTTTACGCCACTTTGTTTTTATGAAAGACCTACATTAATACCTATTTTTGCTAACCCAGAGAAATCCGAAGAGGATATTCACTTTTGCATTGACCGCTTCTTTTGCAGGGAGCCGGTCCGGAGGCGGCGCGCATGCGGAGCAGAGCAGCGGCAGTGGCGCCGCCAAGCTCCTTCTCCGGGAACCACACCCAGCCTCTCAACATCAAGCTCCACCGCTTTGAGCCGTGTCTGCGCGCATCTGTGCTTTATCTCGATTTATTTGGGTAGGTTATTTTGGGGGTCTGGGAATGCTCAAAAATTTTGCCCATATAAATAAATGGTAATTACACCTTTGCTTTACTCCTCTTTGTCTGGGGCAAGATTTCATAGGAACACTCTACTTTCAGATAGCAGGGAAACCCGTATAAGATTTACATGAGCAGGATCCGTGTTGCAGGTGGTTGGTTGTGCAATATCTCACACCGCAAAAGTGATGTGTTTTGGAAAGACTAATTTGTCTTGGGTTATCAAAATAGTATAATTTTGTACTATTTTATTTTCCAAAGAAATCAGATTGGACGTTAATTTTTGATGTCCTTTTTCCCTCACTACAACACGTTCAGGCTCCTTCAGCCTTTTTTTTGGTGAGGAAGATTGGTCCTGAGCTAACATCTGTTGCCAATCATCTTGAGGTAGATTGTTGCTGAGCTAACATCTATGCCAGTCTCCCTCTATTTTTTTTGTATATGGAATGCTGTCACAGCATGGCTCTATAGGCAGTGTGTAAGTCCACACCTGGGATCCAGGCCTGCAAACCCTGGGCTGCCTAAGCAGAATGCACACGTTTAACCACTAGGCTACTGGGCTAGCCCTTCTTCCAGCCTTTTTTGTGCCCAAAACAATAAACATTAACTTTACATTACATTTGAGTGATCAAAAATAAATAAAAGACAATCTATTTTTTAAAACTGAATCAGTAAATTGGATCAAAACATTTTTAGTGTTTTAGCTAAAATTAATTTAGCTTATAAAAATTATCCTCAAGAATTGACATCCTAATTTTTTGTTTTTAGATTTACTTGTCTGACTTTCTTTTTTAACCTTTATTTTGTAACAATTTTAGACTTATAAAAAGTTGTAAAAATAGTACATACAAATCCCCTTAAAGTGTTACTCAGCTTCCCTTAATGATAACATTTTACATATCCATAGGACAATTATCTAGACCAGGAAATCAGCATTCGAGAAATAGTTAATCCACATCTGCAAAAGGGCTTGGCAGAAATATTTCCTGTGATGGTGATGCTAGTGTCTTTTTTCCGAATTGTTTAACTGTGCATATTAAGATGGTGCATTTTGAGTTCAGTTCCATCAGAATGGAGTATGTCCCCGATACGTTGAGGCAGGAAGGGAACACAGAATTGGGTTCCTGGCTTAAGCCTAGGGACCACAGTACACAGAGAGGAAGCCTTAGAGGAATAGCTGCACTTACAACATCTGAAGATGAGAATTTCCCATGCCATGAGATGTGAAATGTGACGTTCTTGAGCAGTCTCGTTGGGACTCTGCCCCAAAGAGCTGCCTGATGTGAACTCCTACTAGGGGCAGGAACTCAGGGGAGTAAGTCTAAGAAATCAGCTCAAGGGAGCATCAGTCTGTCTGGGAATTGATCAGTTCAGAAGTCAGTGTGGAGCCACAATTGCACCCCCTAATTAAGCCAGCTTTTGGAGGCCTGGCGTAGTGGAGGGCATGGAGGTCAGCCATGTTAGTCAAGAGAAAATTATGTAGGTCCTGGTGGTATGAGATTTTCACCCCTCTCCCTCTCCTTGTCCCCCATGCAGAGAGTACAGAAGACGAAAGGGAACAGTGAGGAATTTATCCCCTCTCCCCCTTAGTAGGACGCTTTTTCACAAGTCAGTTCTAATTTGGAGGCATGAGAGGAATGGGAGCTCTCTAACTGAAGACAGCCACATAGCTGTGGAGTTTATCCAAGAAGGTTGTCAAGGGGTGGGGGTGGGGGGGGGGGTTAGTAGATCCTACCGAATGTACTTGAAGGGAGCAATGAGATGAGAATAAGGCCCTTTACAGGTTGTTTTTCATGAGTTCCACCTTTCCGAGTTACTTTACTGTCTTTGTATCCTCTTTTTACTTAGAGAAAGTAAACATAATTTTAGCTTATTTTTTCCTCTCTAACCTGTGAAAATATCTATTTCTTAACTTTTTGAAATTCATTAACTAGAGTTTGGGTTGAGTGGTTGGCAACAATAACTAAAATTGAAGTCACTTGTGGAGCTTTAAAAATTAACCACGTTCGAGTCCTATTTGGGACCAATTAAATTCGTTTGTTAAAAAGTTCCTAGGTGATTCTAAAGTGAAATCAGAGTTGGAAACTGACGCTGTAAACTAACACATTGAAGGGCTGGGGGGAAGGGCATGAATCACATTTTGTTGCCAGTGATTTAATGTTTTCTTATTCCTTATTTTGATTTCTAAGAGAATAAAAGTTTGGTTTGAAAGCAAAGGAGAGAGAAGGAATAATGGGGTAATTCTGAGGGTTGAGCTACACTGCTGGGGCTTCTAAACATACAGAAGCATGGGCTCTCTGGGATGAAGCAAGGTGAGTCAGGGAGAAAGCGTGGGAGAAAGTCGGAAAGCAATGGAGAGAAATTGGCCTGTTTTTAAATTTTCCCCAAAGCTCTTCCTCTCAGAAATAAAAAAAATTAGAGAACAGCACTTGATAAATTCCTTCTTTTCCTGCATTATGTCTGTAATAATGTGGGCATAACACTCACCACAGGATATTTCATGGGGAGATCCAAGAGTAGTTGGGTTGAGTGCATGGCATCATGTGGTCATCATGATATGAGAAATATGATAAGGAAAATGGAGCCAATTTGACATAACTAAGTAGACATGCTAAAGACACTAACAGACATAAAACAAAGACATCTTGGCACGTGCTCCTCAGGTATGTTCTTGAGATCTTTCAAAGAATGTGGAAACAACTGACCCATCTAGCTTCCCAATGACAGAACACTCTGGTCTCTGCTAGTTGTCAGCAAAGCGGAGGCTTCGCCAAGGAAGGGAAAAAAGTAAATTACTGTATCCAGCATGTCTGAATTTTTTTCCCTTCTCCTCTCTCTTTTCCTTGTCTTATATACATCCTGCTTTGGCTTTGGTTAGATTAACTCAACCTATTATTGGCTGTCCTGTTATATGAGTGAATGGGTGTAATGATAATTACCATGCGTCTGTGACAGGCAATTTGACGGTCTGAAAATTACAAGCAGCAAACTCTGTTGGGTAACACTGCTAGTGAAAACACTTTCAGAAAAAATACAGCAAAGATCAAGTAATTTTAGTGAAAATGAGTGAAATGTTATTGTTTGTTGAAAGTATCAGTTATTGCCTATCAATTGGGTGCAAGGAAATGTGCTAGATGTATTCCACATTTATACTCACTGTAATCCTATCGATTGTTTCACAGGTGAGGCAACTAAAGCCCAGGGAATTCAGTTTTCAAGGCCAAAAAGGTACTATGTGTCAGAGTTGAACTTGAATCCAGGTATCCGTGGCTGCACAGCTAGGGATTTCCACCCGCCCCTCCTCCCCCACCACTGGAATAACTAAATAGATTTTTTTTAAAACCCAAAGCACAACTTTTAGTTTTGGGGATTATCCCATAACACTTTTAATGCTAAAAATTATATTTTATGAAGTTCTAGTTAGTAAGCAAATTTGAGGCGTTAGACATAAAAATGTGCTTGTCTCAAGAAAAAGGCGTTAAATTTAAATCCTTTGTCTTTCCAGGTTTGCAATTTATATTTTCACCGGCAGGTGGCGGTGTTGTTTCACTACCGCAGTAAAGGCGCTTTGCTTTTTGAAACATTTCCTTTTTTTTCATAGAGTATTTCTGGCTCTTTAGTAAATCTTGTATTTGCATTTTGTCATTCTCATTGTTCCTATCCATCTAGTAATTTTGCCAGAATCCTTTTCTCATTGCAGATCATTGGAAAGATTTCCAGTTAGCTGAGAAACAATTTAGTAGCTAATGAGAATTACTTGGTGGATGCAGCTTTTGCTATTTTGACTTCTTTTCTCGTTTAGAAATAGAATGGCACACATTTCTGATTTCACAGGTTTTCTCTCCAGCTATTGACCAAAACTGAATTTTTGATATTATTCTATATTTTATTTTTAAATACCAAATAGCTATTTAAATTATCTTCCATAGAAAGAATGTGATCTTTAAAAAGCATAGAAAAAGAAATACCAAAAAATAATAAATTTCAAAATTTTGACCAGGCTGTCTTTCCATTGGTAAGGATGAATTCTGTACATACTAAAATGAGTAACATGTTTTACTATTATACTGCCATTTCCTTCCATCAGTGCCACAGATAGTAAAGTGGATAATATGTTCTCCTACTAATTATATACTTACTATTAAAAGGTGATTTCAATTGTGTTTGTAATTCTCAACCCCTTTTTGGGTAGCCAAGAAATGCATTACGTTATGTGGTTTTCTTACAAAACTGCCTCTCTCAAAGTTTTCTTTTTAAGCCAATTGGGGCTTTAACATGCAGTGTTACGACTAGAGTTACTCTGCTCAAAAACTCAGAATGTAGTTGATGAAATAAATCATAAGGATGTGAAGAGTTAACAAGAAGTAATTCAAGATTTAAACAAAAAGTAGAAACATTCAGCTTCCAGAAACATTTGTTGACCCTTTACTTAATGCCAGGAACTGTTTTGAGCTCCCAAAATTGGAAGGGTGGGGCCGGGAGAGAGAGAGGCACTCCGTCTTTAGGTGCTCATGGACTTTTCTAAATAGAGCTGTATTTAATCAATTACATTGAAACACAGTTCAATTTTATCACCAGGCATTTCTTTTAGAGGAGTTTGGTGCCAAGCCTAACACTGATAATACAGAAACGTAGCCCCTCCTCTCTTGCCGCCCCCCCCCCCACCCCGTCCCAAGGCAGTTCTTACAGTCACTAAATCTATAAAGAAATATAATACAGAGTATTCACATTATCACCAGAACACACGATAGGAGTGACTCAACAACTCTATCTAGGATTTTTATGCAGGAAAGTTACAGCTGTATTAGCAATTTAGAAACTGATGGATTGTTGTAGTGTTACAAGGCAGTGCCTGACCACAAATGACTTGCACAGCTCCATGCCCAAACTGGTTTAGTTAGAGCCATCTCCATAGTGGAACAGACAGTTAGAAGCCCTGATTATATATGCTAACCTCATTTTCCACAGGTGATAGTGCTTTTTACTTTACAGAGGAGAGAGACTATTAAATAGGACTGTTCTCAGCTTCTATTTACGTCTCTTTACACCCTGTTTACAAATTAACATTTATCTATCTTTTGTCTCATCTCAGCGGAAAAGATGGTCCTTCCTGTTTAAAGGTAGTCCCTTCATTCTGTCCTGATTCCCTCTAACCTTTTTTCTCTGGACCTTACTCAATTTCCCTCCATTCTGTAGAATATATTCATCTCTTCTCTCTTCCATCTGATGTGGTTGAGGGCAGGCTGCCCCAAGATGTGCCATTCTGGTATGCAGATTATTTCGAGCTGAAGACAATAAAGGCTCAGACTCAGCAAGAACATTTGACCTTTCCCCTCTAATTGCCTAAAAGAAATTTAAAATAAAGGCCTGTCCCCAGGACAGGCCATCACCATAGATAACTTTGGGTTCCAGTAGATTGGGCGGATCCTTGCTAAGCCCACTCTTATCAAAGTTCCATTTACCAAACATTTGCTTTTGAATTTCCATGTGGGTTGCCTTCTTCCCCTTTGAAGACCCAAACCATTACCCTAAACATCCTCCTTGTCTGTAGCTGAAGGTACTTAAACAGGCAGCCTCGGCCAGTTGGCTGAGTTGCTCAGTTTTCCTGAGCCTCTGCCATGTACACATGTTATAAAGCTTTGTCTAATTTTCTCCTGTTATTCTGCCTCATGTGAATTTAATTCATTGTCTGGCCAGAAGGACCCAGAGCAGGTAAAGGAAATGTCTTCCTCCCCTACACATCTCTTTCACATTTAAAGAGTTCAAGGTTCTCCCGTCTGTAGAAAATTCTCTCTCTCCCCTCATGCCTTCCAAATGCCCAACTCCAGCCTTGATCTGCCTCCCCATATTCAGGCTTATAGTGGACATCTCCCTTGAGTTAAATCATAGGCATCATAAACTCAATTTGTCAGCAACTGAACTCACTATCTGCCTTGCCCCTACCTCTCTGCCTCCTTTCTTACCTCTCTTGTTTTCTCCATTTTGATTAATGCCTCTACCCACCTGACTCCCAGATTCCTTCCTTTGTATTCTAAACCCATCAGCAATCCTATTCTAAAACCATAAACAACCCATATCTGACAGTTGACTAAAAACTGGCAACAATTATTGCATATAATGGCTATAATTTCAAGGAAAGGATAACATATAAACATAGTTTTAAATTTCTTCAATAAATATATATTGGGTTGTATTATGTGGTAGCAGAATAAACAGAATGCCATGTCTAGATCTAGACTAAATTTTTATTTCTCCATTATCTATATGTATTGTCAAGAAATAATTGAACCAAGGGAAAATCAAGAGTGGCAAAATACTAAATTTAATTTCTTGTCTTAATTTTTATTTTCAAACATTATTGATTTCATGAATGTATGATAATTTAATCATCTGAAATATGAATCACTTGTTGATACAAACTGGAAATAGAAATGCTTATTCTCTTGAATTCTTATTTTCTGGCTCCACAGCACCCAGCTGATTGGCCAGAGCCAGTCCTGGGAAAAAGCTATGAAATAAAATCAATGGTTTCTAACATATTTTATAATCTTATTGGGTGTTAGAGTGTCAAAGCAAAAATTGCCCCGGGCAAAGTTAAATAGAAAAAGGAGACTTTATTCAAGGTTGTTGCAATAGGGGAGAGAGACCAGAACTCAGTCTGAACTCAGCTCAGCAGAAACAAAAGGCCTTTTGGTTTTGAAGAGGTGGGGTGAAGGGGAGATCATAGGACGTCTGTGTTTGCCAAATGGCTTCCACTAAAGGAACAGTAAACTCTCTCTTAGCTTCATGGCAGGAGGTAGCTTTACAACTGGGAGCAAAGAGCCCACTGAAGTTAGGTTCCTATCTTTCCCCAGAAATGGGGGAAATGGGGATAGGATGCTATCTTCCTTAATGACTACATTTCAAAGGGATGGCTCCCTAGTTGTTGAGAAAGACATTCCTAGGTTGTAAAAGAGGCAGGAAGCTTTAAAAATATTTACATCTCAAAGGGGCAGAGAAAGAATTTACAAGACTGTTTTTCTAAAGTAATGTTCTAAGAAAAGGGAGGTGGCGCGGGCTGGAGTCAGGAAGAAGCTTTACCAAGGTTTGGTCAAGCTGAGGGAAATGCTAAGGCTGTCTTCATCAAGGGAATGCAAATTATGACTTCATTTCAATTTGCCCTAAAGTCTCTCTAAGCACATTGTATGCAGCATATCTTTGTGGTTGTTTGGTATTTGGCTTCGGATTTAGGGACTCTGTAATATAGCAGCCCTTCTTAAATTTTGGTCTGACTTAACCTATTATTTTTTAATTAAACAGTACATTTGTCAATGGATTTGTGTTTTTCATCAAAAGAGTATAACAGAGCAATTAATTGCCAGAAACTGTGAAAAACTAAGCCACAGTGTCCTCAAAAGACATTGATCCTATTCTGACACTTTTAAATTCTGATATAAGAAGAATGCTCACAAAAGACTGCTGTGAAAAGAACTGGCTGAGATAACATAGGCTCAGACACATGAGAGCTAATTACTTACAGTAAATGGTTTGAATGTGGGCCAATAAGAGATTGGGGAGTAAGCACATTAAAGTCACGATAATGGAAGACATGAAATGAGACAAAAGAAATGAGGGATGGAAATGTAATGCATGGAGGGAAAGTCATACAGGAGATTAAGAAAATTGCCTTGCTATTGTGTTTCATTCCAGCTAAAGTGAATGAACTTCACTGGCAATGGTTCATGAATCCAGTATTTATAAGAGAACACAAAAGCGTACAATGGCATACAGGTTAGCTCCTTTTGCCTTTCTGTTTCCTTCCTCATCCTTCTCTTCAATTCTTAGATAATTAGCTATATTGCAGATGTATAATCTATACACATGAAAGCTTAAAGAACGGAGATGCAATAGGCTATGCTTCTCTAGCTGAAGACAAGACTTTCCCAAAGTCATATCCTCTTCACCACTCCCGTGACTGCTGGATTTATACATGAATAAATGTTTAATTGGTGAAAGGATGTGTTGTCGGAGCATTTCCCCAATTTTCAGTGAATTGCTAGGCCCAGGAAGCCTGGCCCTCTGTTGGGTAGATGTCTCCATTTTCTTGGAAATTAGTTTTTTCATTAATTCATTCTCGTGCTCATGTACATATGAATAATATGCTTTATTATTCCTATGACAAGGCACCAGTGGACCATATGGATAGTGAGGAGAAACAAAACCTAAATTTGGTGCTATCTTCAATCTGTCCTAGATATAAAGACCGTCTTAGAATCATTCCCATTCTAATGAATGTGCACTTAACTCTCAGGGGTGAGAGGGAGCATGTACTTTTCCTTCTACCATTAAAGCTGTGAGGAATGCAGACTGAGGCGAGTTGACTGCACTGCGCTGGTGCAGAGCAGTTGCAGAGATTAGGTACCGGTCCAGGGGTTCTCGGACTTTCTTAGTGCACAACAGACTTAGTGTCTCAGGAATTTTTACATGGCACATGGAGACCCAAAGATATGGCTAACAATTGTTTTTATTAAGTAGATAAGTCCAAGAATTTAATAAATATTTATTTCCTAAAAGTTTAATACTTATTTGAAAAAAACACATATAAATAGAAAGAAAAATTATGTTTTTATTTCATTGTTAAATAATCACAATTCCTACTGTGTGCACCTGTGGGACATGCACAATATCTCCAACCTTGGAATCGATTGGAAACCGCCATCCTTGTTTCCTATCCCACGCTGATTTGCATAGATACTTGCTTTCTATCATAGTGATTGCCGAAAACCCAGCTTTGCAAAGATATGACATCATCTAAAGCAATATAGTGCAATCAAATGTTAAGACTTTGAATTCCTCAAGCCAGTGGTTTGTACAGAGTACAACAGCTAGCAGGTATTGCTGTGTTTTCTTAAAAATATTAAATCTCCCACCGGGCCATTGTGAGTTCGTTATGGCATCCTGGGATGTATAAGGGCAAAGACAAATTAAAAACAAGAGGCTGAATTCTCCATGTGGAAAATAGGGGAAGAGACTTCTCCCTCTCTTTTCTTACAGCATTTACCTTAGAAAACTTGTAATTGTAGCTTTTTTCTGTTGGGAGGAAATTCTGTTTTTAATTATATTTCCCCAACCTTTTGGGTTTGGTTTCAGACTATGAGGTGTCGATGAAAATAATCCATAACCAATCTATAAATGAAAATTTGGGTGAGTTTATTCTGAGCTAAAATGTGAGGACCATGGCATGGGGCCTTTCTTCCCAAAGGAAGAAAGGGAAGGAAAGAAGTGGGGTCTACAGAGTGGTTATATACCCCCAAAGAGGATGTTTCACATATGATTGAAATGTCAGTTTTACAATAGTCGCGAGACTGCTCTGTCAGCACAGCGATTGATGGACACAGCAGGTAGGTCTGCTGTCTCAGTGAACGCAGCAGGGTGGCAGGTCTGTTGTCTCGAGGGGGGTGGTCACAGGTGAGCACAGCAATCAGTTGCTAGCCTAAGGAAAGATTCTTATCCTTAAGGAAATGCCAATGTGTGTATGTGGGGAGGGAGTTGCACCTTTATCTTAAGGGCATTTGTTCTTGCCATAGTAAATGTTTAAAGCAGATACACAATGCTTGCTCAACGGCCACGGTCAAGCCCTTTTGGAAAAAACAGTCAGGCCGAATTAGATTTACACCAAATGGCTTTCTCATATACTCCAACATATCCTATTGCTTGCCATTTCTATTTGTCAGATGCTAGACATAAAGTTTGTAATCTTCCGTGTTTTGACCTGATTCAGACATTTCAAAAAGCTATGATTATTATACACTTATACTTATATACATTTTCACTTTTTTGTATGTTGTAATAGTTTGTATCCCATAACATTACCACAACCTTCTGACAGTAGGCAAGTTTCACACTTCTTTTTAAAAATTGTTTTTAGAGAAAAAGAGCAATCTATGTGGGTTGCCAGAAAAATGACAAGGTTAGTACATAGGATAGGTACGATAACTATTTTTTTACATTATTTTAACAAACTTAGAGTGTGATTTGCCAGAGAGTCAAATTCAGCACCTAAATTTCGGTATCATCCTACTCTCCATAGCCTTATGAAAAAAGAGTTTTAAAAAGTAACCGATAAAGAAGAATATGGTTAAATTATGAGAAAAAAAATCTTCCTGTGTGTTAAAATTTGTAAGACATAGAAATCTTGTGCAAATAAAGTGCTGGAACTTTCCTTTCAGAAGATTATACTTTATGTATATTTTTCTGTATTAGTTAAAATTATAGCATTATTGTATGACTATTGAAACTGTAGGGGAGGAAGACATTCCCTCTTCCCAAATGTGGGTTCGTCTGGCTGGAGAACGAATTAAATTCACATGAGACAGAATAGCAAGAGAAACAAAGCTTTATGAGGAACCATGGCCCGGGGCCTTTCTTCCCGAAGGAAGAAAGGGCACCGAAGAAGTGGGGTGCACAGAGTGGTTATATACCCCCGAACAGGGTGTTTCACATATGATTGAAATGTCCCTTTTACAATAGTCACGAGGCTGCTCTGTCAGCACAGCTCTTGATGGAAACAGCAGATAGGTCTGCTGTCTCAGTGAATGTCGTGGGGTGGCAGGTGTGTCACCTTTGGCTGGGGGGGTCACAGATGAGTGCTGCAATCAGTTCCCAGCCTAAAGAAAGATGCTTAATCTTTAGGGAGATGCCAATGTTGGGAGAGGGAGGGAAGTCAGTTACAGGAGGTTACCAGACTATAAAATGCAGATTTAAGTCCTTGCCTTTGGTATTGATTAAGAGTTTCTAGAGAGAAGGTCATCTCCTTTCTTCTTCCTGGTACAGAGAGGGAGGCACCTTTACAGATAGAGATTTACCTTACAAATGTAAAGGTGTCCTAACAAAGGGCAAGTTCCATTCCTCAGAGCCTCCTTCCCTGTCCCAGTTTATCAAAAGCAATCAGCCTCAACTAATCCTGATGCCAAAGAGACATATCTTGGGGTGGCCAACCTCAGGTCCCCACACTGCTAAGATACTATCCTGAGAATTAATAAGCCTGAAGAATCTCACAAACAGGACCTCATGGTCTTTTTTCTCTTTCTTTCTTCTAGTACATTTCTGACATGCTCTTACTGAGTCATATTTTCTTGTCACAAAAATGCTAAGCATCTGGACCTGAAGTATGACACTGATTAGGGAAGAACGCTTGCAATCCCAACAATGGCTAATTTTGCAGTGGCAGTGTTATTTTAGGTTATTTATGAATTAGGAAAAATTGAAATAGCATTTTTTTTAAATGATGGCAAAGGAAATCATTTGGACTGAATGACGATGTTATTATGGGGTATGTGACAATAAATACAATAAAGTCACAAACTAGCTTTCAACGAAATACTTTGTTCTTAATCACTTGGAATTAACTAAAATAAAACCTAGTTTTGACTTAAGTTTTTGACATTTGTTCTCAGGCTTTCCTCAGGGTAATGTTTCTGAAAGTCGAAGAATTTATTCAGCAATATCTGAAAACCAAGGTCTGAAGGAACAAAGTCTGCTTTTGTTAATATTAGTCTATACATTTCCTCTTATAGCCACTCCTAAATCAGTGATGAAAGAAACAATACTACGAAACCAAATATTCCATAAAATTTTGGTACATCTCCAAACTATTGTTAGAGGCAAATTATCTTGGATAAAAAAATTCTAACATTGCAAAACTAGCATAATGCTGCTAGTTTAATGTCAATGAAAACAATTCATCAATATCAGGTTCTTCTTCAGCCTTTAAGCTTATTCCTTTTTTGGGCCTTCTTCTTGCCGTCTAGATGTCGATTTTTCTCCTGTTCAACCTGTCTTCTCGTTTATGCTGTATAAGAGTCACCCAAACCAGTTCTCAAGTCCCAGGCACACATTTCTGATTGTCCCATTAGCATCATGCAGCCAGTGCTACCAAAACTGGATTTAGGGTCTACACATTCCTCTTCACATTGATGTGGATTAAGGCTGCCCCAGCTAGAGAAGCCCAAGGTGACCTGGCCTACATGCCAAACTATATGACCCAGTGGACTTTTTTTATGGTATGAATTAGGACTGCCCCAGGGAGACAAGCCCGGGGCATCCTCACCTGCATGCCGATCTATATGGCCAGATTTGTATCTACAGTTATATGACCGCACAATAACCAGACCCCATCTGCACTGAAATCATTTAATGACTTTTTACATCATCTTTTTTTTTCCAGTAAAAATAAGTCACGTACCCATGCCTTATAAAATTAGCCCTAACCCTCAACTCAGGACAGCAGGAGCTCTGACTGCCCATGGGTCCTGTCCCCATGTGGCAGCAGCAGGAGCTCTGACTGCCCATGGGTCCTGTCCCCATGCAGCAGCAGCAGAAGCTCTGACTGCCCGTGGGTCCTGTCCCCATGCTATTCCACACTATTCTCTAAATAAAAGAGCACTACTGCCAGATCTTGAGAGTCTAAGAAATCTTTCTTTCGACTCCTCGACTCACCGACCCCACATCAACATGACTATACTTAGTCTATTACTTGCCTCTGAGTCCCACAGATTCAAATCATCCAAAATTGTTTGGACTGTTTAGCATTCCTTACTATACTAAGATATTGTCAATGCCTAGCCATGTCCCTTCAGCCCATCCCAAGGAGCTTACACAAAGACAGTTGCCATACTTACTGACATCCTGGGGGAATTCTCTGGTTATGAGAGTAAGTTTGACACAGGTATGGAGCAGGCTGGAAGTGCCAGAAAGTTGTTGATTACTTATAATTTAAACTAACATTTAAAACTAATATTTAAAATAGATAAAATATACAGATTTTGAAAATATTGAAGTTAGCCACCTAAAGGTTTTCTGTGATTTTGCAGAGACTACATAATCACAATTTTATATACTCAGCTACTGATTTATGGAAATATTAGAGAGAAACTTGGAAAACATCTGTCAGAAAATGAAAAGAAATGCCAAAAGTGTCCTCACAGTGCTAACATAAAACACACATTTCTTTTTATCATATTGCCCATTCTTTTAAAGAAGATATGGAAATCCCTGCCTTAAGCAAATCATAAAAATTACATTGCTTGTCACACAAATCTAGCGAATGCGTCCCCTATCCACCTAATTCCCATACTATGGCATTATCTGCCAGTCATTTTGTTCCATGGCATATTTATTATGAGCTTGCTATTTTCTATGTGGCTTATCCATGACTTGTTCGTAATTTTTCCCTAAGCAAGAAAGCAAGGTCATGACTAAAATGATGATGGAGCACCAAGGGTGGGGAGAAGAGAAGCATTGTGGAACTTGGTCCAGTGACTTACTCAGACTAGTCCACACAACTTTGAGTCTTCCTAGCCTGCAGACAGTGCTGACTTGCTGACCACTCAGTGCTGAAAGAGTTCTGGGCTCCTGGTGTAAAGGCTCCCCATGGCCCAGGCAGGAAGTAGGTAGGATACCTTGAGTAAATCATTGGCAGGGACAGAATGCTAATGTGTAGCAAGTTTATTGGTCATACTTTAAGTTCTGTTACTGACCTAGCCGTGAATGTGCCTCAGAAAGTTGGGGCAGAGAATGCGCCGTATATACCCTTGCATGCATCAAATCACTTATCTCATTGTTGGTACTTAATGAATCAATCCAGTTTAGATATATTCATAATCTGCTATGTTTCTGAAACCAGTCCAAGTGTCTTCACATATATTAACTTTAGTCTACACAACCTTTTGGGGTGGGTGTAATAAATGAGGAAATGGAAATTTGAGAAGGTTAAATGACTGTTTGTTATTCAAACTAACCTCTATAAAATAAATGAAAGAATATACTTCAGAGCTGTGAGGGCACAGTAACATGAAGACCTCACTCTCTCTTCCCTGCACAGAACACTCACAAAAGGTGAATGTTTTTCGAGACACAAAAGGTGTCTTTTTTGAGGCAGCTTTGAATCTAGCAAATAATTGTTCCTAACAGCTCTCTAACTAAGTATAGTCCAGGAAATAAATTTCCATACTTAGAAGTAACAGCGTGCATCATAAAATTTACTAGCAGAAAACCTGGTAAGTAGAAGAGCATGGGAAATCATCTAGATTATTTGACAACATTTGACTTTTTTCCCCTCGGTAAATAAACTGAAAGAAACAATAATATGAAATACATCAATTGTGATCACCATTT
This sequence comes from Equus asinus, assembly GCF_041296235.1. Classification (NCBI taxonomy): domain Eukaryota; kingdom Metazoa; phylum Chordata; class Mammalia; order Perissodactyla; family Equidae; genus Equus; species Equus asinus. Next base: position 70,987,510 of record NC_091798.1, read on the forward strand.
ACCTTTTGTAAGTTTTACTTCTCTTCACAAAATACATAAATCAGAAATGAAGTTATATTGCATCAAAGATAATGAACCTAGGTTGTCAGGGAATTTACAGTGGAAATAGGAATGCTACTTTCCCTGCCAGATGCCTCTTCATCTTCCTGTAATCTCCAATTGACCTTTTTTCCTCCCTCTCAATCCATTCTCTTGGCTTTTATCACTGCTGGCAAATATGAAGATTTGGGAGCATTGAAAAAAGCTTAGAGATACTCTGTGCGGTTATTGTCCTCTCAGAGAGAAGAAAATTGCATTATTTTGACTCCTTTTTCCTTTGGTTTACTTCCCAATATCCTATTTCCCAATATTGAGGGTCATAACCCTCTGGAAGATTTGGCTATTTCTCTCCCCACCTCATCATGCTTAAAATAATCTCTTCGTTAGACTAATGTTTTTCAAAGGGCAGCAGAAAGACTTAGCTTCGAGAAGATTTTATTTCTTACTCTGCAAAACTCTTTAAGCAAGGAAATACTAAAGATCTGGTTAAAGCCCTGAAATTGGAAAAGGGTAAAACTACAGAGAGTACAAATACATTGACCTGTTTTTCCTTATCTGTGGTAAAAAAGTTGCTTGAGAATTCCAAATTCAAACTTAAAAAGAAAGCTCTGATGATTTGTCCTCCTTTTATCATGATCAGACATATTGTACTTTGTGGAATTAGGTAGTTAAAAGGAATAAATATTAGGAAATGGAGATCTCAATTAAGGGTATTTTTGTATTTTAGTTAGCTATGTCCTTAAATAAAAGGAGCTCTTAAAGGCAGTCATTATTCTTTATTTAATGGTGAGATTTAAAGGATTTGTTAAGAGTAGCCGTAGATCAGAATCTGGATGCTTGCATACCACTCATCTACCCTTTATTAAGAGTGAAAATTTGAGGGGCCAGCCCGGTGGTGCAGCGGTTAAGTTCACATGTTCTGCTTCTCGGAAGCCGGGGGTTCGCCGGTTCGGATCCCGGGTGTGGACATGGCGCTGCTTGGCAAAAGCCATGCTGTGGTAGGCGTCCTACATATAAAGTAGAGGAAGATGGGCATGGGGATGTTAGCTCAGGGCCAGTCTTCCTCAGCAAAAAAAGGAGGATTGGCAGTAGTTAGCTAAGGGCTAATCTTCCTCAAAAAAAAAAAAAAAAAGAAACATAAAAAAGAGTGAAAAGTTGGGGAAAACATATGGATTTATATAATTAAATGTGGTATTAATTATTATCATACTACATTAATTCTCTGAAATAATAATTACCATAATAATATGGTATTCATTCTTTGTTTTGCATGCTTGTCCCTGTTCTTTCATATACTGTTAGTTATCTGTAACTTTAGGGATCCAGGCATCTTTTTCTTTCTATTTTGCACAATATTCTAATGACTAAGAGAAATTGAGTCAGAATCTCTTCTTTCTCGAATGAGGCTTCCCTTCATGTAGAAAAAAAAATCAAATAAGTAAATAAATAGCAATGGTCTTTGCAAAAGCTTTATTACAGTCACAAAATAATAGAACATGGGATTTATGGAGGGTTCTTGACTTCATTGACTCAATCTTTAAGGGAGCGTCCTAACTGCAAAGCTTTAGAATTAATGAAAAAAACCCCAACAAATTTCCAGCTAAAAATAAAAGAATTTCTTTATGTAACTTGGTAACTCATCTTCTGTGGGATGGTTTGATATTTCAAAAATGTTTTTTGTCATTCCAGCTGTTTGCTAAAATATCTTTGGGTACATACGTTGTGGGGCTTATGTGACCTCATGGTGATGTCAGGAGACAAGGTCTGTGGATCAAGTGATTTTTCCCTTGATTTTCTCTGGTCTTTGCTGTGGGTTGACTAGTCCTGTGTATGCTCCTTGAATTAGCGATCACTGTGATGGCTCCATGGATGTTTGTTTGGTCTGTTAAAAGCTAAGCTGAGGCATATTAAAAATTCTAATAGTTTATTTGAGTGGCAATCAGTTCAAGTCGGGCATCACCCAACTGGAAGAGGTTAGGAGTGCTGCACCCACAGGAGGCTGGACAGAGACATTTATAGAGAAAGAGCCGAAGCAAACTAAGAAAATTATTGATTGGCTATAACTTAAGGCCTAGTTGACTGTCCGTTATTGGTTGCCCTTAGGTTTCAATTTTGTAACCTTGAAGGATTTACAGGTTTACATTTCAGTTTGCTGTGATGCCAGGGAATTAGAGCCACCTCAGTTTAATGGCCTCCTTGTTTAATTGATTTAACAGGGCACTGTGCTGAAACTTACTACTGGAGCACGTGGTTCCCACCTTTTGCTACCAGTCATGAAGTTCCTACACACAGCATTCTCTTGATCCCAAATCTGTATGCTTCTGATGAGCCACTGTTTCTCTTTGCCAGGGTATAGCAAAACTATTGAAGCCCCTCCTCAGCCCGCACAGTTGGAGGGGAGCTAGAAGAGAGGGCTACCTTAGGCTGTCTTTCTGACCACTTCCTTCTGCCGATACTAAATGTCTCTTAATATGCTGTGTTGAATGTGGCCACATGCACGCCTTTCCCCAGACCAGGGGGATGCAAACTACAGCTTTAGGCCAAATCCACGTGCCACCTGATATTGTAAACAAAGTTTTATTGGAATCCAGCCTCACTCATTCATTTTTGGGTTGTCTATGGCTGCTTTCATTCTATAAGGGTAGAGTTGACTATTTGCTGCAGAGATGGTAAAGGACACAAAGCCTAAAATATTTAACATCTGGACTTTCACAGAAAAGATTTGCTCACCGCTGCCCCAGCGGCTTGCAGCCTTCCCAGAGTATCCTGGGTAAACACGTCATTGTCCTCTCCCCCTTCTCCTATTCTCAACATCTGCCATTCTCAGCAGGAATTTTCCCCGGTAGGAAAAATGATAACATAGGTTGGCCTCTGTCATCACCTTGTTTCTCCATTATTTAGCATATCTTGGGGACTCGGGGAGCACCTTTCTATTCTCTTCTTGTCTACCAGGAATTCCCTTAAATCAAAGTCTCTTTTTTGTAATGGTATTTACCCTGCTTCCTTTCCTGATAGCCTAGTGGCAGGTAGAGATTGGGAGGGAGAAAGAAGCTTACAAAGAGGAGAATATACATGAGGAGATGTTCAACAAACATTTTACTTGCTACACAAGGCCCACTTTTAATTTCTTACTGGTATAAATAAATGCCAATAAATAGGTACTCAAAAGAGTATATTGTTACTTTGTTTTTCCTAGTTATGCTAAAATAGTCACTTGAATTCTTTTTTCTCAAATAAATGAAGTAAAACATCACCATTATGAGTGATCTAGATAAGTGAAAAATAAGTCAGAAAGACATTTTAAGAATAATATTGTGATATTAGCAATCACGTGGAGTGCTCAGACTGTATTTCTACTGCACCTGGAGTTCTATCAGCTCCTTTTGTTCCGTTCTTTACATATTTGGATATATGTCTATTCCATCTCTATTTCTTTCTATCGACTCTAAATTCTGTAGTGCCATATAATTTGGGAGTGGACGTTCAACTACATTTAGGGTCATTTATATAGAATAATACAACAGACTTCAGTGTTGAGAGCATAGTAAATATCTTTATTCACGCCTGTTTTTAACTCAGAACATTTAGAAAATATCTGAATGAGATTTTTCTAGTAGCCACAATATGTACTTATTTTTCACTATAATTTTATGCTATAGTGAGGACCAAAAGCAACATTCACAGACATTAGATCTAAGCTAATACTTTTTTATTACCTCTTTAGCTTAACATGGTCAGCTGTAACAGTGGAATTTTTAGGAATTTTGTGTAGTATTAATAATTTTAAAATCCATAATTTGTATTTTCCCATCAAACATACTTATTTACCTAATAATACCTCCTACAGAAGTAGATTCACTGATGTTTTTATTCTTATTCATACGGGTAGGGTTTGGTCATCATTTTTGCAACATAAATTATTCACACAGCTTCTTGTTTGTATGCTTGAAATTCTGTGTGTTACCCAGTTTCCAGGATTACTGTGGGTTGATTAAGAGCCATTTTAATTTGTCAGCCAAATGTTATGTCTTTGTCTGCTTCAACTTAAAGAGTTCAACTTGAAATGATTTAAAAACTTTGAGAGAGTTGTATACAGCAAGGGCGAGCATGCAGCAAATTTGTGAGGATTCTGATGACTCCTAAAGTCTATGTTCATCTGGTGTGTGTGTGTGTGTCTGTGTGTTTGTGTGCACATACATGCAGGGAGCTGCAAAGATAGGAAGTATTGACAACTAAGTGAGATGACCTGAAGCAGAGGACCACCTAACTCCCCTGCTCATCTCTCCATCAATTTTACATATCTAGCAAAACACCGAGCTCTTTAAATCCAAATTTCTATCCACTCACTACCTGCATCCAACCACATGAATGTAGCTGGGGAAAAATATCCAGCTTATTGGTCTTCTTTTTACTTTATGACCATACATCTCAAGTGAGTCCTCAGGACTGTCCAGCAAAACCATTACCCAGTGGAGAAGGAGAAATTGAAGATTCTAAGGAGCTATGAGTTAATTGCAGCAGGTTCTTGACTAGTGGATGGTATCCACTGGTCACGTGATGGGCAAGACTTGGGCCGAAGAACGGATCACTCAACCATAACGACAGAGTATACATTCACTCTCTTACTTCCAAGAAAACTATTTCTCCCATTCTCATCTCACCCTCCCCATTCCTAATCTCAGCTCGTTTTATCTCTTTTTTCCCTGAGAAAATCTGAGCAATAAGAGAAAACTATCTTCTCTTCCCATCTGCAAATCTGCACACCTACTTGCATCACTGCATTTTTGCTCTGCTTTCTCTTTTGTTGCTTTGGTTGACTAGTTTGAGCTCCTACCCAAGTCTTGCCCATCATGTGACCAGTGGATGCCATCCACTCTAACATCAAGAACCTCCTGCAGTTATCCCATTACTCCTCAGCATCTTCAGTTTCTCCTTCTCTACTGGGTAATTATTAACTATATATTATATAGCATTATATACATGTGCATGTATATAGATAATGTGTTATTTCCCATTAAAAATAATTCTCCGAGATCCATATGACCCAGCAGCTACTGTTGCATGATCCATTTTATAGCAAAAGTCCTCCAAAGACTTAGATATACTCATTCTCTTCCTTTACTCACTTCTTATTCTCTCAATCCACTCCAATCAGAGCTTTATTTCCATGACTCCACTAAAATTTCTCCTGTATAAGTGCTCTGTGATCTCCATCTTTGAGACTCAATGGACAATCCACAGTGTTCCCTTACTAGACCTCTTAATCATATTTAGCACTATTAATCTATCTCATCTTTTAAAAGTACGTTCTCCACTTGACTTCTGGGCTACAACACTCTTCAAAACCCCACACACTTTTCCTCTTGCCTCACTGGAACTCCCTTTTTGATTTCTTCTCCTCCCCTGAATCACTAAATATTAGAGCACCTGGTGCTCGTCCATGCATTTTTTTTTTTTAATTTAGACTCACGTCATGGATGATCTGATCTAAACTCATAGCTTCAAATACCATCTCTGTACCTGTAATTCTCCACTTTATATCTCAAGCACTCATTGTGTTGCTGAACTCAGACTTCAATAACTATAAATGCCTACTTGACTTCTGTACTTGAATGTCTAATTGATTTCTCTATCAAACTTCATATACCCTAAACCTTCTTTTTCCCACAAACTGGATAGTCACTCAATCTCAATAAATGACATCTACATCACAACCAAACCATGAGCAATGCAGTCATCTCTATCTTCAAAAATATACCCATGGGGGTGGGCCTGGTGGCGCAGCAGCAGTTCGCATGTTCTGCTTGGGCAGCCCGGGGTTCACTGGTTTGGGGTGTGGACATGCACCGCTTGGCAAGCCACGCTGTGGCAGGCGTCCCAAATATAAGGTAGAGGAAGAGGGGCACGGATGTTAGCTCAGGGCCAGTCTTCCTCAGCAAAAAGAGGAGGATTGGCAGCAGATGTTAGCTCAGGGGTAATCTTCCTCAAAAAAAAAAAATACATGTATATACCCTGAACTTGATGAACTCAGTTCTTCTGCTGCTGCCACATTGGTCTAGGCCACATAGCCTCTCATCTGGGTGCTATAACAGTTTCAGCCTAATTCAGTCAGTTCACCATAAGAACTTCAAGTAATTCTGATAACTGAGAAGATTTAAGAGTGAGGTGAAAGCAGGAAAATACGGTTGGAGGCGGGGACCTAGTCATTTGTGATGACATGTATTGACTTCTGTTGTTCTGCATATGAAAACTCAAGATGCAAGATTGTTCTTATGACTTGGATAACTTTGGATTGGCAACTCTTGGGTATTACCACAAGCCCTCGACGTATTTAAGACAAAAATTCCAAGCAATGATAATTTTCAGTGTTCTGAGTGATTTGATTTAAGTCATAGAGTTGAGGGGAGGAAATACTACATCATTTATATTACATTTAGAAAGATAAATCCTCCAGACTTAAATGTGACAAGTAAGATGCAAAAATGGGTTATCACATTAAAGTTTGTATGAAGTGTGAGCAATCAATCTATACATTTAATTAATAAATGTCTACTTCTGTGGGATAACTGTCCCGCTATAAGACCTACAGCTTCACACAATTCTACTGTGTGAAATATCTGCATTTCATGAAAAGCTCTGATACAGCAGGCCCCCCTCCAATGACAATAATGGTTCTGATCCAATCTGCTTACATGCTTATACTGTCACACAGTCCAGTATATCCGCAATGATCTGTCTCTCCACTGGAAACAAGTCAAGATAATAAGAAGTACAAAGCTCTTTGTCCTAGATCCCTGTTGAGGCTTTGGATTGTTGAGGTGAATCATTCCGACGTCTGGCCCCAGGCAGTGGTGGAGAAATGCATGAAGGAGAGCTTCTGGGCCTGTTGTCCTGACTCCTCTCTGATTCTTCCAGGTAGACAGTCTGCTCTGGGGGCACTGAGCCAAGAACTCTGACTTTCTTTCTTAACTTTATTTCCTCCTATAATCCTAAATGATGCGTCTCATTTAAAACTACTTCGCTTCTCATATATTTCTCCTTGACCTCCTTAGACTAGAAAGTGGGAGGCAAGCAGCCAGGAAAGAAATAAAACTGAAAAACAAAGCATGTGCTAAGAACTGAATTGCAGGTAACAAAATAGTACTATGTCTAACATTTTGAAAAATGAGGACACATTTTGCTTTAAAAACCAAAGAGGCGGAAACTTCATTATTGAAATAGCTCATCCCTGTGGCTGTTACCATGTGTACTGTAAAGTGTAACTACCTTAACCTCATATCTTAATATTATTTCCAATTAAGAAACTGCTTATAATCATCCTCTGTGCAGCAGAGCACTGTCCTCTTCATTTGTCCAGTAAGTACTTATGTAATAATCATTTCACTGTAATATTTTGTTTTATATCATTCAATACACAAGAAAATTTCACTACTAAAGTAATCCAAGAATAATTTATTATGCAAAGTGAAGAAGCTTTTAGGAAGATATAAATAAGACTATTTGGTGAATTCAGATGTTATTCTTTAGATTTTAACATAGTAGTAAAGACCACGAAAAGCTATTAATCATTAAGTCATCCATAAAATGGAAGAGCAGTGTTAATTTTTCTTTCGTGATCTTTTTCTTTAGTTATTTCTTGTGGGTCTTCATGATTTGTATGTTTAATCCTTTAGCTCATATATACCCTCTCATGTTTGTTTTTGCCGTTTTTCAGTTTTCGGTCCTCCTGTCCAGAACCGTGCAGGGTCAAAGTCTCATTGAGAATTCTGAGGCCGGCCATATTCACATTTCTCTATCACATTTCAATTAAAACAAAACTCAGGAAGGATGAAATGTTAAAATGAAAAAGAAACTATGTTAGTATGGTCAACAAGTCTTAACTATTTCAATAATTGTCACTTTGTTAGCTGAGCTGCTGTCTGTTTCAAGGCTGGTTTTAGCAGTTTGTTTTTACATCCTGTCTTTAACATGTCCTCTTAACTTACCTGCTGCTCAGTGTTTTTCCTTTTCTAATTTCCTTAGAAGTCCCTCCTGTAGCAGTTAGAAATGGCATTCAGCTGCTAGAAGCAGCAGTTCACTTAAAATGGTTTAAACAAGAGAGAGATTTTTTTCTTTCTTCATGTATAAGAAGTTGGAGGTGAGCAGCCAAAGACTAGTATGTGGGTGTCGTGATCATCAGGGCCCCTGACTACTTCTGTCTTTCTATACTACCATTCTTAGCACATGGCTTTCATTCTAAGCTTGCTTTGTGGTCCAACATGGTTGTTGAAGTTATCATATCCTCCTTTTAGCCGTAGAAAAGAAGAAGGGAAAGGGGCAAAATATTTCCCAGAAGCCCTACCTAATTTCTACTTTTATCTCATTGGTTACTTCTAACTGCTAAAAATGTGTCTCCTATGCTATCCTTAGCATATGGCTTTCATTCATCAAAACCCACTCCTTGGAAATTATCTACTATTTTCATTCACATTAAAGGATATTTTCATTTGTAATGGTACAAGTTCTTCAGCCAGGGTTCCAAACTTCAGTCATTTTAGTACCACCTTCAAACTTTTGCCACATACAACTTGTAGTATTACTTAATTAATACATTTATTTTATCTTAAATAGCTTTGGAATTATTCTTTGTAATAACCTGCTTAATATCATGGGTTTAATATTTTATGTATGCTTTTTCAAGTCTACATTAAAATAAATATCATCCATAACTGTTTCAAAAAGTTTATTAATGTCTCACCTAAAATAATCTGTGCACAAGTAGTTGTTCACATACTATTAGTGATGGTTAATATTATGTGTCACCTTGGCTATAGGATAGTTCCCAGTTGTATGGTCAAACAGTAGTCTAGATATTGCTGTGAAAGTATTTTTTAGGTGTGATTAACATTTACAATAAGTATTTGAGTAAAGCAAATTGCTCTCTGTATTGTGAGTGGGCCTCATCCAATTAGTTGAAGACTTTAAGAGCCTGAAGATCACAACATGGATACCTTGCCTGATTTATGAATTTCAGACTGTCAGCCTACCATAACTGGGTGAGCCAATTCCTTAAAATAAATCTCTCTCTATATATACATATCCTATTGGGTTTTTTTCTCTGGAGAACCCTGACAAATACAGTGTCTTTCAGAAAATATTGCCTTAAGCCAAGAGGATAAATTTATAACAATAGGATTTTAAATTAATATTCTAAAATTATATTTGAAAGGGTAATATTTGTTCCTAGTATAAAATTCAACTAATACATAAAGATATAAGTAAAAAGAAAATACTCCCTCTTGCTTCTCTGTCTCCAAAATATCCAATTGGTTTTCGCAGTATTATATAAGTTAGATCTTTCAGTATAATATTGAGTGGAAGGTTTAACAGTAATCAGAGGTGTCTCATTCACAATTTCAGCAGGCAAGTTCTCAAAATTTCACCATTAAATAATTAAATACAACTTTGTTGTTGAAATTTAACAGATACTCTTTATAGATGAAATCTATTTCTTTCCATACTTTGCTAATAATTTTAATCATGAACGAATTTTGTCAAATACTTTTCACATTTAATGACATTTATTGACATAATTATATATGATTTTGAATACTTTAATAAGATGATAAGTTGTTTAATTTTGTAATTATTAATTACCCCTAATACTCAGAATAAAATCCACTTGAAGATGAGATATTATACTTTTTATATGTTGCTGGGTTTGATCTGATAACATTTAAAAAAATTATGTTCATAAGAGAGGTGTTAATTATATAGTTCAAATCTTGTGTATTCTTATTGATTTTTTTTTGGTTTGCTTGTTCTATCAAGCTTGTTGAGAGAGATGCATTAAAACCTGTAACTATGATAACATATTTATTTTTTCTTCATTTATTTCTGTTCATTTTTGTTTTGTAGATTTTGAAGCTATGTTATTAGTTGCATGTAAATTTAGAAATGTTATATTATCCTATTGGATCAAATCTCTCATCATTATCTCTAGTAATATATTTTGCTTAAAATCTGAGTTATCTGATCTTACTACAGCCACAACAACTTTCACTTGTGCAGTTTTAGCATATTATGTTTTTTCTCATCCTTTGACTTCCAATCTTTTGGTGTCTCTTATAAAACACGTGTAATTTGATCTTGTTTTTATGTCATATACTGATTTTCTTTTTTTTGGAGAGCTTAGCCTAATTCCATCAAATATAATTATTGATAGAATTTGGCTTAAATCTACTCTCTTGAGATTTGTTTTATATGTTCCCCATCTGTTTTTTTTTAAATTTTTTTCTTTATACCACTTTTCCTGTATTTGCACATTCTGCTTTGGCAGCCTGGGGTTCGCTGGTTCCGATCCCAGATGCAGACATGGCACTGCTTGGCCAAAAAAAAAAGCCATGCTGTGGTAGGCATCCCATATATAATGTACAGGAAGATGGACATGGATGTTAGCTCAGGGCCAGTCTTCCTTAGCAAAAAGAGAAGTATTGGCAGTAGTTAGCTCAGGGCTAATCTTCCTCAAAAAAAAAAAAAATGCAGTCTTCATTTATTAAAATCTGCTTTAAGTTAGTACTTTTATCACTCCTAAACAATACAAGAAACTTACAAGAGTTGCATTGAGGACCTACTCTTGTTATTTTTAAATATCATTGTCCTGAGTATCAGAGGTGTTAAAATTTTTGTCTTAATCATTACATATGATTTAGAAAACTCATGAAAAGAAAGATAATCTATTTGCATGCACCCATATTTCCATTTTTTTCCATATGTCCATTTTTTTTTCTTTCCTGATGCTTCAAGGTTCTTTCTTTTATCATCTACTTTCTGATTGAAAAACTCCTTTTAGTTATTTATTTTTTTTCTGGGCTTTGCATGATTTTTAATTATTATTTTACTAATGTTTAAAAGTAAGTGTGGGGAATAAAGATAGGGATGGAGTAAGGGAAAGGACGAGAAAATTATCTTTCAAGTTCCTTAACTACTGAAGCATGTGCTAGGATAAGAAAGTTCAGTAGAAGCATCACGTCCTCATCACCACAAAGCTCTTAATAGAGATGTGTGACAGAGACGTGACAACGTTTTAGCTCTGGTGGAAGTGACTCTGACAGGGAATTAATCCCACATCAAACTTTGCACATGTGGAAGCCTGGGCAAGGCAGCTGCTACACAGTTGGGCAGACGAAAAGTTGACTTTCCAGAATCTACTTCCTAGCATGTGAGTAGGAGCACGTGTGCCCTTCTGTGGTCTGAGTTCTTCCTCCTCTCCAGCAGGGAAGGAAGACCCCACCAACAGTGCAGCAATGGGAAAATTCTTTCAGAAAAGAGAAAGATTTGTTTTTCATATTTGCCGGTTTGTTGATTGACCAGAGGTGACTTCTTTTACTTTGGGCAGTAGTGCTGTGTCCCAGTGGTAAAATAATCTATACTTAGCACTCTTAAAAGGCATAGGAGAGGGAAAACAAGGCCTCTTTAGGACCAAGACTAGTGGGGAAGGGAATATGTGGATTCTAAAGCAAAGGGCGTGAAAAGCTAATTCTATATTACCATAAACGAACTGACACAAATAACTGAGACCTTGGCTTTTTCCATTCATATAAATACTCACCTCTTCTAGCTTATCCTACTAAACCCAAGGTCAGCTTAATTACAGCTTTGGATAACTATTACTGTGCTTCTAAAGTTATGGTGAAAAGCTACATTCTTGATAACGTAGTTTTTTCCCCCTAATTAAATGGATTTCACTAAGCTGAAAGCCTAAAACCTAGGGACATTTTCCATTATTTTATTTGTTGGGGGAAACTCTTAAAACTTATCACTGCTATTTTTTTTAACCTACAGAATTGGAAGGATATGAAATGGGCAGGGAGAAGTTATTACACAAATCATACAAATGGTCAACATCCACGTAGTTTTATCCATTGAGCAAAGAGAGCTAAAGGGGATACGTTCTTTTGAGAACATAAATGTGTTGAAAAGGGAAGAATACTATACCACTCCTTTTTTGGTTTCCTGAGTGGAAGAAAAGGATATATGGAACTGAGGCGGGTGGGAGGGCAAGTGTCCATTAAGCAAACCCCTATCATTTGTGAAACAGTTCTATCAGAGCGGCAGCAGGTGCGGACCGTCGGCTCCTCTTTGGCGGGGATCTGATGTTGTAGGTACCTAGAGGGAGATTACATAGCTGGCTAATGGCTGGGTGTGGTGAATGAATATAGGTTTTAATTTCAATTCACAGCAAATGACGATGATCAGAGATTTGATACTGAGTTTGCACTTCCCATGTACCTGAATCATCTATGGCTGTGAAGCCTGAGCTTTCAGAGAGAAAGCTGTATTTTTAGATAACTCCTGTGATGGCTCTAGAAGTGCAGGTCACTCTTATCAAAGGCGTGGCTTTCCTATTAGAGAAAGGAAGTACGCAATGCTAAATATGAGACAAGACTTGAAGACATTTTATAGTGATGGCAGGTATTTTAGTTCAGGAACAGACTGTTCAACACATCAAATGCATATTATTCCCTCTTAAACATTATGTTTTTTAAGCAACAGAATTATACTTTTTGGTTTGAAATGGTGCTTTCTTCTATATTTGATTTCTCCTTTTTTTAGTATATATTACTGTCTCCTCCAATATGTCCTCAAAACGTTCACATTTCTGGGAGGTTTCTTAGAAACCACCTTTAATGTTTTGCATCTCCAGCTGGTGCAACTTCTTGATGCAGAGGGCGAAGTGTCGTTGGGGCCCTGCAGTTACTCCTTCTTGTGGGTGCGGATGATCTTACACTCGCTGGTCCAGCCAGGTGGACAGCTGGTGGTTGGCTGTCGGCCAGGCCTGTGTGGAGCGGCAAGGATGAATTGCAGGCAGCAGAGAAGGCCACTTTGGGCAGGACAGTGACAGCAAGCTGAAGCTGTCGACCCGTCGACCCGCAGAGGCGTGAGGACAGGCCAAAGCCTTTTGGAACACCTTGATGCCTCTAGAAGATGGCGGTGCACGGATGCATGAACTTCTGAGCTGAAGCTTGTGGTGCCTGGACGATGGCTGGGGGTGTGGCTGCAGCTGGAGTCACAGAGGAGAAGAAAGGCCCGCCAGGCACCTTCAATGGTTGGTCTGCTAGTGACAAATTCTTTTAATTTTCCTTTGTCTGAGAATGTCTTTTTTTGTTCTTTATTGCTGAAGGATAGTTTTACTGGAGCTCAATTTTTGTACTTCTCTTTCTTCCAGGATTATATTAGTTAGCAACTGCTGTGAAAGAAACCACTCCAAAAATTACCTTAAAATAACAACCATTTATTTAGCTATGATTCTGTACATTTGCAATTTAGGCTAGACTCTGCTGAGGACTTTTGTTTCAGATCACTTTCCTCTTTAAATCAGTTACAAGTAACTAGACAGTTCTGAGTTGGTTGGCACCTTCGCTGTGCCCCACATGTCTGTCTTACATGTGTGTCTCCTCCACTAAACGTGTTCACATGGCAGGGGTAGGGATCCGTGAGAGAAAGAAGAAAACTTCAAAAGTTTCCTGAAGATTAGGCTTGGAACTGGCACAGCATGTCTTTAGTTGTGTTTTATTGGCTAAAAGCATATCACCAATCCACATGTATACAAGGGGTGTGGAAAAAGAGTCCATCTTTTCATGGGACGATCTACAAAGTCAAATTGCAAAGGGAGTGGGTACAATTGGGAGGAGTGGGGAGCTGGGGACATTTCTGAGTCTGTCTACCACAAATAGCTTAAAACTTCCAGCCTTTCCTGCCTTTGTAGGCCCTTAACATTGTCAAAGAGAGTTTTAAAAATATTTTATTCATATTTTCTATTTGTTCTTATTAGGAAGGTTGGTTTTATAAAATTTAATCCTCTATAGTTAGAGATGGGAGTCCCATGATGATAATTTTAAAACATGAATTTTGGAGGAGGTGGTGTCAAAAGTTCGGAAATAACAGAAGGAAAGCCAATGAATCACCAAAGTAGTAATTAGTAGAAGTTTATTGGGCACACGCCAAAAGACGGTTCTTGAAATGGGAGCACTCAAATCAAAGCACAGAAAGAGGCTCAGGAGTGTATTGTTATAAAGCAGCTTATTCAGTGAGAAGGCAGTGACTGTTTATTCTTCACAGGGATTAGTAATAATAGAAGAATTTTCCTTAATGATAGGAAATTGGTTAGTCGTTACGTCACGTCAACCTTGGGAAACAGTTTAAGTGTTGCTTATGATTTCCAGAGTCTTGCAAAATAAGCTAAATTAGCTTCATTTATATACGTAAACTGGTTTTCTCTGCTCAGAGAATTTTCACGGCTGGTCTCCACTTGATTTTAACAAAGGAAAGGTTATTTGCACTTTTGGAAAAGGTGGATATCTACACCATAAGACTATAAATGGTATAAACTGCTTGAAATAAAGTTCAAATCACTTTTGATTTCCTTTTTACGATGAAAGTGTGAAGGAAGGCAATTTAGTAACAACTGCCTAATCAAGATAGAGATAGAGCAGTAACAGAAACATGGCGATCATTGTTGTGAGCAATAAATGGAATATAAATGGGGAATCAAGATGAAACAATGGACCTGTGTCCAATATCATGACTCAATAAATGACTTACATATCAAGAACCATGGTAAACACAAGGAAAGAGAGCAGGTGGAATTCTTGACAATGCTAATGCTCATGGTTTTTTCTATTGCAATGGAATTATTTTCTAAGGATAAAGATCAACAATCAGGCAAACCCCACAATCTTAAATTTAGTTAGCCTGAATTCAACATGATATTTCTCATGACGTTTCTCTGTTATATGTGATAAAGCAATTTAATTCTTTATAGTGGCCCTTAATAAAAGAAAATTAAGAGTAATTTTTCTTATTAGATTATCACAAATATACAACTTATTAAAATATTTGTGAATTGTTTGTTTTAAAATAATTCCTAGAAAAGAAATCTAGGGTCTTTGCTTTGTAAATAATAAGAAAAACAAACATAAATATGTTCTAGTGCATACATTGAGGACAAATTTTATTTTCTCACCTGAGGAAGATTCACCCTGAACTAACATCTGTTCCCAGTCTTCCTCTATTTTGTGGGTCACAGCCAGAGCATGGCTGCGGTTGAGTGGTGTAGGTCACATCTGGGAACCAAACCTGAGCCACCAAAGCAGAGCGTGCTGAACTTAACCACTAGGCCATAGGGCTGGCCCCAGGATGAAATTTTTAAAAAGTGTCAAGAGAACATGGAAGTAGAAAGTATTAGATACAAAAACTGAAATCAGTCCTAATATAATAATTTTAGTAATGAGAGTAAGTGGTCCAAACTTTTTTGCTTAATAGTAAAGTCTCAGATTTGATTACTTAAAACCAATGTAATTCAAAAACATGGCATTTGCAAGCTAGAGATCTTGAAAAAACAGCATGTAACAATGACAGATATAGTGAACTGAACTCAAATAAAATATAATTAAAGAAAGCATGGATAACAAATAAAATGCAATAACAATAATCATTATGTAACAAAAAATAGAAGTCCTAATGTTGAATAATATAAAATCAAAATATAGAAAACAAATTTCTAAAAGCAAAAGAAAGATTTGATTCAAATATAATTGTATTTGATGACTAAAAAAAAATTGAATCTGTGACTGGTCTTGTAAATAAAATTTAAATGGGAACCTGCCATATAATCTCCAAATTAATTGTTAATTAAGTGAATATAAATAATTCAGTAAATGAGTAGAACCAATAAATGTATATCACGTTTTACATGCAGTATCCAATACACTTTTTTATGCATTCGTGCAATATTTTCCCCCATGACCGAATATTACATACTAGGCCACAAAGAAATGTTCAATAAATGTTTAAAAGATAGTGAAGTAAAATATGAACCAGAGCAATCAAGAAACTCTGGTAAATAAACACACAGGGAAGGATGATGGAGCTGATTAAAGGAATCCTATTCCTTCCTTTAATATTTTCCAAGATCATCCCATATGGCCAGCATGAATTAAAATATATTTTTGATAATAATGTAAGGACACCACTTTCCATCACCAATAATTTAAAAAACTAAATTGCAATGAAGATTTCTGATGAAGATTTATATAAAATCTCTATGTTTTAAGTGAAACACAATAAAAAGGAAAAACATAGAATTACTTATGTCTAAACATGTAGTTTTAATTAATTTCAGTGACTATATGTCTTCAAAACTGTGAATGACTATGATTCCGATATTGATTGTCAATAACAAGGGAAAATGTATTATCAAAAAGATCAGTAAAATCTAATTGGGAAAAAGAAAGGGTACATTTTTTGTCTTAGGTGGGGATAAGACAATATTTCTGCTTTTTTATAAAAATCATGAAATACAATTTCTACTTCTTACTCTATACGTTTAAACATTCTATAAGACAATTTAGAGGCTTAGATTTTTTTCCTATTTCCCTGACTTATTTGGTTGAATGATTCGTGTTTAAATATAATATATCTTGAGTAAAATTTGAGAAGAAATGTGGTTGGGCTAGTCCACGTGGAGTATGAAAAAATGAACTGGCCTATGGAGCTTGGGTTGGGGAGAGAATGGAGGGGAGGAAGAGACTGTTCTTTCAGACCAGAGTTGGGAATGATGGCAGATAGGTTTCTATAGCTTTCCTCTGGGGTAGGTAAATTCACTCTCGACCTTTAATCACACCTGCCTTTGCATGTCATTTTAGCGGTTGTCTGTGGTCAAAGTCAAATTTCTCCCACTTGCTTATGTTGTCTTCCTGCCCAGTCTTGGCTTTATTTTTCATCCTATACTTATGCTTTTTTCGTCAACCCAATTCAGACTTCTGCTGAGGGAAAGGTAACATGAGACGACAAGCAAGACACCAGGATTAAAGCTAGGCTTTCATGTATTTTTAGGATATCCTGAGCCAACACATAGTCTTCAGAGTGACTTTTTTTTCAGATCTATCTTATGGCTTAAAGAGTGATGGTCATCAGTAACAAGGCCCTGAACGGAGCCAGAACACCAGCAGCCTCGTGTTCATTGTTGTCCACGGCAACTGTCCATGTATATAATCTTGTTCTTCTGAGGTACATTCAAGTTAGTGTCCATATCTTTCCTATTTTGGTAAATGGAAGTCAAAAATGAAAAGGAATATGTGATAGTAAGACTAATCGAAGAAAACCCATGAAAGTAATCAGAAAAATGAATGTTATCCAATTATTCTATATTCATTAACCAATTATGATTTTCATATCAATTGCGCTGTCAGACCAAATGCATAATTTTTTCTGAGGCTGCATGTGAGCTTAACTGATTATCACAAAATTAAGCTGCATGCTTTCAAATTAATACACATCACCAACAGTAAAAACCCTGAAGTCTGAATAAGATTGCATTTATGCTGATGCATAAGGAAGATTAGAACACAAAGGGCTGGCCTTGCTTTGCGATACTACTCACTTTTCTCTTGGTAAGGGCTTCAGGTGAGTAACTTGTCCATGTCCTGCTCTACACATTTGTGAGGGGATAGGCTATGGCTTTGTAATAGGGTAAAATTCCAGGCTAGGGAAATGACCTTACCAGATGTGAGCTTAACTAAAAGGCTGCTTCTGTAGATTAGAAGTCTTGCTCTTATTATGCTGCTTATGCCAAGCTATCAGAAGAGGAGGAGAGGGCAGAAGATATAAAAGGTTTCGCTCTTCACTTACCTTGTGAACATCTGCCATGATCTTCTTCTGCAGCTGCAGCCCTCTCCATGATGGCCACTGGCTGTGAAAAGCTTGGGTATGGTGTCTCTCACTAAAGCTGATGCCTTCTTTGACATTACTAGTCTCAGTGCCAGAACCTAGCTTCTGATACTTGCAAGGTTGGGACCCAGAGTGGTGGGTGTTACAGTCCCTAGGGCTATGATGAGTTTTAGCAGAACTGGAGAGAATGTTAACTTTCTGATTCAAGCTTATGTTTTCTTACTGAAGGACTAGCAGCAAGTCCAGTATGTAATGAGTATAACTCAATTATATATGCCTGAGGCTCCACTTGCCACTTGGCTCAGATTCCAGTCTGGGAATAAGCTAAGACTTCCTGCATCCATTTCCCATCATGAAGATCAGCACAGGCCACAAAACTTACCTGCTTGCACACCTCCTCCAGCAGACATCAGTCATGCTTGGACAGCTCTGAT
Organism: Equus asinus; assembly: GCF_041296235.1. NCBI lineage: Eukaryota > Metazoa > Chordata > Mammalia > Perissodactyla > Equidae > Equus > Equus asinus. The sequence goes on from NC_091798.1 coordinate 71,005,692, forward strand.
TCCCAGCAAAGAATGCAACGTGGCTGGAGCTGGGGCCTCTGCAACACAGTAAGAGAAATATGCACAAATGCATCTTAAAGTTGACCTAAGCTGGTATTTTGCAATGTAAATATTGTAATTGACCTGATGGTCTCACTTTCCAGAGTTTGTTCGTTTGACCAGCTATTTCACCCAAATAAAAAAGTCAGTTAAAACTGAAGCTAGTGTTTCAACTTCCCAGAATGTCCCCTTGTTATAGATTATTTTCAATTTCCTTAAGCCAAAAATTCCTGTATTGGTAGTTGTCTTTACAAAGATTCCCTAAGACAAATGTTCTTCAGAGGACTGGCGTTTGAGATGAGCAGAATTCCTATTTCTATTAAAATGATTTATCTTCATTGTTTCCTTCTATTTCAAGAGCAAGTCAATTTTGTAATTTCATTTTCAAACGTCTCTAGTGATCCGCTGACCACTGTCATGCAATTACCATGATGATCAAAGTGTAGGCCATTATCTGAGATGCAGTGATAGCTCTGCTAACTTCTAAAGTGAGCATCCATGTGTATAAGGACAGTGAATGTTCCCAAAATTATAATCTTCACTACATATCTCTTAACAGTAGGAAATAAATACAGGGCGTAGAAATCATTTCCTGAAGTGGAGATAGAGACACGTATTTCTGTTTATAAAAATCCACATGTCTTGAGTCAATGGGACGCTGCAATAATAAAACATAACATTTTTAAGATTAGTGGAAATGTAGGGATTTAAAGGAAATAGAAAATGGCATTCCAAACCTAAGAACCAGTTTAGGTCGTTCCCACAGTTTGATGACTAGCTGGGCAAGTTGAAGAATGGCAAGAACTATTTCTTGCCTTGAAGTTATTAATCAGTATAATTCTCCCATAATGAATAGGGTGTTGGAAATAAATCTCTCATGTGTGGAGCAGCTAACCTTTTTGGAGAGCTCACTTGCAGAGGAGCTCTACCGGATAAGCTGGAGGTCTTTGAGTCTCTTCAGCCTTGTGTTTGCTTCTTCTGGTCATAGTGCCAGCTTCTTGGGAACTACCACTTGCTCTGTATCAAGTTTCCCTGAAGTGTCATAGAGATAGTCATGGGTCATAGATTGCAAACCAGTCTCAAACTAAGGCAGTGTAAAATGCAATCTCCCAAATCCAGTAATTTTTCTTTAAATGCCCTGCCCTGCCTTTTATTCCCCCTTTCCTCCTCCCAGGCTCTCTAGACAGTGATATACCCCTTCCCCCCAGCTAACTTAGGAAAATCGGCTTACTTCGTCTCCCAGAAGCGTCACCTTTCTCTTGAAAATTTTCCTGCTCTGGAATATGCTAGAAAAACAACTACTGATTTACAAAATTCATGCTTTTTATATTAGATCCCAATACTTATGTTGACAAATTTCGATAAATTAGTGAATCCACAGGCAAATGAATTAGATGTTAAAAGGCGTGCCCTAGTATGGCTGCATTTTATCTTTCAAATGAAGATTTTTTTTTCTGGAAAGAATAACTCAATAAAATTGAGTGGCGAATTTAAAGCAACAAAGTGGACATGGGAATATAGTTTTCTTACTGCAGGCCTTAGTGGAGCTCTCAAATCAGCCAAGCAGAGAGACTTTGCTTAGAGAGGCTTCTGCTTTAAACTTGATCTGTAGCTGCATGAATTGGATGTCCAATCTGTTATGCCATTGAAAAGCAGTCATTCTGCAATTGTCTGAGTTAGAGAAAACAGAAGAGGCTCCTGAGCAAATCTGACCTCATTGTCCTCCTCTGGAACACTATATGGTGCTTTGTACCAAGACCTTTTCAGATTTTTACTTAGTTTCTACTTATTTTATACTGAATTTAGAAGATGACTTTTCCTGCTCAGCAATCACATCCCCGTATTATATAGTTCTGCTGTCCTCTATCAGATCCCTTTAGCTTCCAGTTAGAGCAACAGATCATTTTTAACCTTTCATGACTCAGTCAGGCAGTTGAGATGAGATCATGCCTTTACAACCCAAGCTCAAAATTCAAACCCAAGTCAAAGCAGAGGGAGAGACATCAGGGAGAGACATCAGTTTCCTCTTCTACCAACTGCAGCCACAAGATGGCAATGTGACAACTTAAATAAACTCAAAAGTTATAGAGCTTTATTTAGAGGATTTTAAAGACAATGGAATCCACTTTAAGCGAATACTTAAGTTGAACTGGGAACTATATCCCACAATGTATTAGTGTTTGTGCTATGGTTCAGGAGATGGGTACCCTCCAGTCAGTGATGCAGACTGGGGCAATATATGATTCTATAACCACGCATCTCGCCTTCTCTTTTTCTCCTCTGACACAAGTGTAATGGTTGATGCAAATCCGCGATTCAGCCTTTACACAGTAACTGGAAAGCTTCAAATGACATTGACTGGCACTGGAGGACAATAGAAGACACTTTGATTTTATTTTTCTTCCTGTGAAATGAAGACAGAGTAAATTCTATCAAGGAGTTAGCTTTTGTGTGGTAATAAATCCTATTCTTTTACAGCTAAGTCATTTGACAATTCCTCAAAAAGCTTATTGTTTTTCTCAGTGAGACAATACATGGTGAGCTTTACTTTATGAAAAATTTATTATTTAGGTACTTGAATCTGTATTGTAGAATATAGGAGGATTCACTATGGAGAAATATTTAATGTATTTTAGGACCATGCAGTTTGAAATATGCAGGTGTATGTTTATTTTTTAATAAGTCTGGGGCATGCATCTTTCCTTATGATCTAGAATTAATATATATATAGTAACTGCCTAATAGAAAGTTTGTGAAGATTAAGGAAATAAGTCATATAAAACGCTTAGTAGAATCCTTGGCACACAGATGTGATGCAATGGATCTTAGTTATTGTAATACTATATTTTTTGTTGTAGTGTTCATGGTTGGTGTTACATTGGCAATTATCCACGGGAAACGGTTAGCTTGGCTCTATCATTGAACTACAGATAAAAATTCTAACTCAATTATCTGTTTTGGAAATGCAAAGACAATAATATTGATAGTTAGTTCTTGTTGACTAAACCTTTAAAATGTATATTTTATTTGCATAATCTCCCCCCACCATTCTCCCTTTAAAATGTCTAAATCACCTCTGCACAAATTGGAGTGGAGCTCAGCTCTCTCTCCTACTGTAAGTAGTTACTAAATAAAATCTAAATAAAATAAAAAGTTTTCACCACTTTAACCTATGCTCAACTGTGTTTGCCTTTGACAGAACCAAAGAGTTACTGTGTCACTCATAGTGACCTGAGCGGGGCTGGAAGCAACTCTACCCTCTGCAGGATTAGGTATTCTGGTCCCCAAAGTGAGCACATTCTCACCAGAGTCCCACTGGATTGCAAGCTATCTCAGACAGCTGGGCATTTTGAACTCTTTGTGTCCAGAGACTAACAGGCTAGAAGTGGAGATACCATCCTGGGAGGGGTAATTGATCTGGATTATCAGGAGAATGTAGGACTTCTGATATGCAACTGGGGCAGGGAGGAATACTTAAGTAACCAAGATGAACTATTTGAATACCCCTTGATGCTCCTTCTTATGGAATAAATTGTATCCCTTCTCCCACATTTGTATGTTGAAGCCCTAAGCCCCTAATGTGGAGCTTGATGGGGCACTTAAGAGATAATTTAGGTTAAATGAAGTCATAAAAAAGGAACCCTAATCCAATAAGTCTGGTATCCTTTTACGAAGGGGAAGATACACAGAGCTCTCTCTCTCTCTGCACATGTAAAGGGGAGATGCCATGTGAGGGCATGGAGAGAAGGTGCCATCTGTAAGCCAGGAAGAGAGGCCTCACCATAGATCAATCCTGCTGAACCTTGATCTTGGACGTCCAGCCTCCAGAACTGTGAGAAGATAAATTTCTGTTGTTTAAAGCACCTAGTTTGTGATATCCTGTTGTGGCAGCTTGAACAGCCTAATACATTTTTTAACTGTAAATTAATGGTTATAGCAACTCTAGCCTGAAAATAGCATACTGACTTGGGGCCAGTCCCCTCTGGGATGAGAGTTTGGGTCATACCACCAAAAAAGCCCCTGGGACCAGCAGAGGTGGTAGTTGAGAGTCAGGGGAATCTAGCATGGGGAGTGGAGGAAGGTGAAAATCAGTATCAACTGTGGACTGGACACCCTGAGCCAGAATCTGCTGCCAATCTTCTTCTTCTTTTCTTTTGTATGTGAGCCACCACTAGAGCATGGCCACTGACAGGTGAGTGGTGTAGGTCTGCACCTGGGAAACAAACCCAGGCTGCCAAAGCAGAGTGTGCCAAACTTAACCAGTAGGCCACTGGGACTGGCCCAGGCAGCAGTTTCTGTCCACTAACTTTCACATTTCTCCCAAGAAGTGGGGCTTACTAGATTCCTGAAGATGCTGTTCCCTAAACTTATATGCAGAGATGGATCTCAGTGGTGCAAAGGGCCCGTCTGGACAGGAATATGTGCCACCCACATCTGTCTTCAAGGAGGGACTTGTTATCCCAGCTGCTGCAGCAAATAGTCTTCACTGTCGAGGGCTTGTCTCACCTAAAGGCATGACCTTCCAGGGTCAGTTCACCTCCAATGACTGACGGAGGAGGGGCTATAAAGGCTCATCTGTTTTGTCTCAAAGCAGGACAACTGTGAAGGGTCACTTTAGCTCCAGATGATTCCTACCTTTCCTAGTGAGGCTGTCAGACCTGTGGGGCAGTTTGGCCTCTTTCTCTGCTCAATTCTGATTCCTTCCATTCTCTTCCACGATTGTTGATTATAACGGTGCTCCTCTATAAACATCTTGTGCTCTAAACTCTGTCTCAGAGGCTGCTTTCTGGAGAACTTAACCTGTAACATTTAGTGACAATTGAGGTAATCCTGTTAGAATGGGCAATGTTTAAAGCCTGTGGTTTTCATTTGAGGTCCTAGTCACCAATTTCACGGCAAAACGCCAAGTCACATTCAACATCTTGTTGCACTAAGCAATTGCCTTTTCACTTAAGTTTATGTGAGTTGGTTTATGACCAAGTCCTAGCTGTAACCAGTAGATGAGGAGCTTATACATGAAAATATGTAGCTGTTTTATTGTAGTCTTCACTGACAGGGCCTTATTGCTTTGACGCCCCCTTTCTTTAGAAGGCTATAAATGTTGAAGGCAGATGGAAAAAGGCTAGTATAATAGAGCTGAGAAATGTTGAATTTTCCTTCCATGGGTGATAGACAGCCAGGTATAATCTTATAATCTTTGTGCTAAAATTGTGTCAAACTGACAGTCATTGTAATTGATATTAAAGGGGACCAAAACAAATGGGACGGTGTGTTTATTTTGAGATTAGACATACATCCTGGGTGGACAACCTATAATTCTGTAATACGTTCTGCAAGCTATGTGAAACAGCAACAACAAAAAGCATGGCATTTAGTTTGCACATCACGGTGGAAATGACAGAATAAGTACATCCTAGTCTATTGATTAATTGCTTTTCTGAACAGTTCCCATAATGTGATATTTCTTTGGTGTATCAAATCTATTTATTCCGTTGAATGTCCCCTTGGATTAGCTGTGTTCTCCCACTGAAAAAGGTTCTTACAGAGGGAAAAAGCAAATAGTCTTAGAGGCTGGCCCGGTGGCGTGGCGCTTAAGTGCACACGTTCCTCTTCGGTGGCCTGGGGTTCGCCGGTTTGGATCCTAGGTGCAGACATGGCACCGCTTGGTGGGCTGTGCTGTGGCAGTCGTCCCACAAATAGATTGGAGGAGGATGGGCCGGATGTTAGCTCAGGGCCAGTCTTCCTCAGCAAAAATAGGAGGATTGGCAGCAGATGTTAGCTCAGGGCTGATCTTCCTCAAAAAAACCCAAAAAAACAGAAAGAAAGAAAAGATAATAGTCCTAAAGCATTTCAATAGAAGGAAAATTCTTTAAAAAGTTAAACTATTTTATATCACAAACAAATGATAACTTTAAATATTCAAGGGAGTTTTGATGTTTAGTTTTGGTATAGGAACTTAGACCTGAATTAATGGAATTTTGTGATCCAAAACACATTTTAAAATTATTCTCTTTTACTCCTTCATCATATTTTATTTCTGTGGGCTGTGTTCTTAAGTCCCTAAGTCCATCACTGTGTCTTATTCATTAAGGTATGGACTTTGGTTTTCATTTCTTAAGTTTAAAAAAATGACTAAATCCAATTTCAGTGGACACGTGCTGTTTCACATAGTGGCTTTGTATCCTTACCTCAGCATCTAGTCTCTGTGCTCTTGGTAATGGCATTTCATTTCCTTTTAGAGAATTACGCCTCCCCCATTGTAAAAATCTTAGAGTGTATATCCAGGTGCCGTGCACATGATTAATGGGCAGAGAAAAGAAAAAATAATTGGAGTTCTTGCATTCCAGTGGTTTAGCAGCAACAGCATCCCTGACCCTGGGAGCATCCCTGCCTTTATCCTTTTTCCCAGTTTGGATCTTTGTTATTCTCACTGAAACTCTGAGTTACCTAATAATTTTCTAATAAATTCTCTTTTCAATTGTGTTAGCCAATCCATTTATGTTGAAGCAATAACAAAATCTCTGACACAGAACTTGAACAGTACCTAAAAAATAGCAAATGTCAGATTTCTATGAGGAATATAAAATAGGGAACTATTAGAAATATCTAAAGTGTTGTAAAGACAAGGAGATTTGAACTTTGTCATTTGGTAAATCTCTTACTCGTTTTCTTTCATGATCGCTAATCTACTTTCAGACTATTTTTCTCTTTATGTGCTTCCAGAATATATTTGATCAAGAACATGTCCGTCTTGAAAGTTCTTTATTTTGGAGGGGATATGCCAGATTACTGTCAGAGTGAAGATCTTTAGGATGTTCAAGTTATCAGCATTGGAAAATAGGATTTGAATCAAGTAGTAATTATGCTCAGATTGATCATATTGACTGACTGATTCGTTCATTCATCCGTTGAACAAGTATTTACTGTTCACTTTATATATGCCGGGCATATTGAACACTGAAAGGAGATAGTAAAATAAAGAGTAAATTGCAAGTCAAGATGAGAAATGCCCTGAGAAATGGAAGCATAGGGGCACTGTGGGAGCTCAGGAGGCTCCTGAAAGGACCTTTGATTCTAGAATGAAATAATGCTGGTTTTGGCTCGGGAAGAATGTGTAGGAAGTATTCTGGCAAAGAATGAGGGAACGAAAAAAGAACAAACAGTGTATGAGCAAGATCACAAGAGAAGGCATGATATGTTTGGAGAAAGGAAGTGGTTTAGTGCAACTGGAACCGGGTTTGAGGGTTCACATTAAGGATGTGATAAGATGGGTCTAAGGAGGATGGTAGGAACTAGGGATGGAAAATTTTATGTGCTGTGTTCAACAGTTTGGGCTTGATCTACAAGCCTGTGAGGAGCTTGGGAACAACAGGGGTAAGATATGCATTTTTAGAGAAATCAACCTGACTGCTGCACAGAGAATGAATTGCAGGAGATCTAAAATCAAGACAGAGAAAGCACTTAAAGCTATTTTAAGAGTCCAGTGAGATGTTGGAGAGGAGACCTAAGGCAGAGAGACAGTATGATTAGTCTAAATGCCTCTCCCAGATAATCACCAAAGGAGGGAACAGAAAAGCAGAAAGACCTTTCCATTGTTGATTTTAAACGTAAGTCCTGTAGGCAGATTTTCTTTCATTTCTTTTCTTTAATGAATTAAATGTTTATTCTGCGCCCTTGTTATGCATTATTCAGGCTACTTAGGGAATGAGGCAGGTATATTGTCTACTGTCATGTCTATCAGCCAGGGTTCCAGCAGATACAGTGACACACTGCAAATGGCACAATTCAAGAATGGTTTAATAAAGGGAATATTTTAAAAAGTGGTAGAAGGTTGTATCCTGAGGCCAGTAACAGCTGTTATCACTCTTGACCTGAAGAAACAAGGAGGGGAGCGGTTTCTGTAACCTGGAAGAAGACAGCCTCCTGGGAGAAGAACCACCTTGAGAGAAGCTGGGACCTTTGGTCGGAGTAGAGGGTGCTGCCACTCCAAGGTGACTTCTCATACAGGGAACTGGAGAGTAAGTATCCTGACTACCCTTTTATCACTCTGCCCTGTGCTTCCCTCCAGTACTCTGCTGGGCTTTCAGTTGGCTCAACCAAACAGAAGGGCAAAGGGTACTGTGGGGGTGGGGTGGAGTGCGGGAGTGTCTGTGGTGTCTTCTATTCAGGTCCTTGTCCTGGAGCAAAAAAACACAGTGCAGATGTTTGGAAAGTTAACTGGGAGGAACAAACAAAAAGTGTAAAGAATGCCAGGAAACTCCCAGGCTTTTCTCTGTATGTGTGTGTGCACCTGTTTATTGTTTCAAGATTATATCTGTTTGTTTCAACTTGGCCTCTCCTGTAAGGAATAGTGCCTGTTGGGGAGAGGAATTAGTAGACTGTGGTTGTCCCTGGGTTAGCTTTGCCTTTGAGGCAGCCCTGGACCACATCCTCTTCTTCAAGACAGCCTTCTCTTTGAAGGAGATATTTTGTAAACATAGAGGATATACAAAGCTAAATTTTTGTTAACAGTGTATTTGATGTAATATGTGTGGGGGATTGGAATTGGCCACCCCAAGATATACCTCTTTGACGTGAGGATTATTTTGGGCTGGTTACTTTTAAAAACTGCAGACGTGAGAGAAACTCTGGAAAGTAGAAATTACCCTTTGTAAGAGAAATTTACATTTCTAAGGGAAATCTCCATCTCTAAAGGTTTCTCCCTCTCTGCACCAGGAAGAATGGGTGATGACCTTATCTCTAGAAACTCTTATCAATACATAAGGCAAGGACTTAAATCTGCATAATAAACTTACTGTTGTTTACTGTACTTTTCTGGTAATCTCCCATAACTGACTCCCCCACCCCCACCACCCTCTGTTGTCTTTAGCTGAGGGTGGTATTTAAGGTGAGAGCTCCCACCGTTTTGGTGAGTTGCTCAGTTTTCCTGAGTCTCTCCCATGTATACATGTTATAAAACTTGGTTTAACCGTCTCCTGTTATTCGGTCTCATGTGAATTTAATTTGTAGTCCAGCTAGAAGAACCTGAAGTGGGTAGAGGAAATGTCTTCCTGTCATACATATGCAAATAGCATTTATGTGTATTTACCTGGCTGCTTGGAGTCTGGCACTTTAGACAGACTCCAGAATGTGTAAAGAAGCATTTAAATAGAAAAGAATTGTATGCATATACTTTGCTTTCTCTTGTTGTGGCCAATGTTTACCTACATGTGAATTATTTGGCATTTTTGCTTTCTACAATGTTTTGGGTCTAAAATGGTGAAAAACTTCAGTGTCAGGTCTGTAAAATCCACTGCCCTCTATTACTTTTTCCATCATAAATAGAAGTTGACAATAAGAGTTTTTGTCACTGGCAATTTCAAATTCGTTATTCTGAATAGAGCTGACATTCAGGTTCTTAGCTGGTCAGTTATAAAGTGAAAGATGAAAAGATGACAAGCAGAGTAAATTTACTTAGGTGAGGGGAATTTGTGATTGTGTATTTACATTTGATATTGTCAAAAAAGAAACTTTTTGATGCTGTTAGCATTCTCCTGGAAGGACAGATTTAGATTGTAAGGAGGTAGAGACCTCAATCTTATTTCCAGATGTCTTGCAAATGGACATTAATGGAATGCTTTCATAAGAAACGAAAAGAGACTGATTCTGATCAACTATGTAGATGTTTACTGCAATGGTTTTTCTGAGAATAACCAACTTTTACTTTAAAGTATGCCTGTGCTTTGGGGAGTATCACTCCTTTATCTTTAGTATACTTTATTTACATGGGAGAATCACAAACTTTAATAAATGAAGAACTGCCATGAGGTTTAAAAACAGGAAAGTCACTGGAATCAGGTGACATAATGGAAAAGGACTGCTGCCGTCTTCCATTCTCACTGGCAAAGGCAGTAAATTAAAAGCAGTGTTGTAGAATGCTGCAGCAAGGAGGACTCAAAAGTGAAAGGTTGTATCATATACTTTGGGGAGTAAGAATCGAGCAAGGATAGACAACAGGCCTGCAGCCCAAGTGTAATAGCACCATGTCTAGAAAATGTGAAAGGCCAAAGTCCTCTCAAGTCCTTCAAGAAACTCCACCTATGCTGCACAAAAAGGCCCACTTTTTTTTTTTTTTTTTTTTTGTGAGGAGGATTCACCCTGAGCTAACATCCATAGCTAAACTTCCTCTTTTTTCTGTCTCAGGGAAGATTAGCCCTGAGCTAAGATCTGTCCAGTCTTTCTCCACTTTATATGTGGGATGCCTCCACAGCATGGCTGATGAGTGGAGTAGGTTCGCACCTGGGATCTGAACCTACAAACCTGGGCTGCCGAAGCTGAGAGTGTGGAACTTTAACTACTCTGCCATGGGGCTGGCCCCAAAGACCTTGCTTTTTTTTTTTTTTTTTTTACAAGGAAGATCAACCCTGAGTTAACATCTGCTGCCAATCCTCCTCTTTTTGCTGAGAAAGACTGGCCCTGAGCTAACATCTGTGCCCATCTTCCTCTACTTTTAAATGTAGGATACCTGCCACAGCATGGCTTGCCAAACAGTGTGTAGGTCTGTACCCGGGATCAGAACCGGTGAACCCTGGGCTGCCAAAGCAGAACGTGCGAAGTTAACCGGTGCGCCACTGGGCTGGCCCCAAGGCCTATGTTTTTATACCTGTCATACAAAGGGACGTTGGAGGTCATCCAGTGTGAGTCAGGAAGAGAGAAATGCAAATATAAAATTTCACCTGGTTTCTCTAAACTTCTCATGGGCTCTAGAAAAGCCGGAAAATAGGGAGGAAAGAAGTCAAATGGAATGGAAAGAACAGACTTTACCTCTCCCACTATAGATCCAGTACAATGGTTCAGGCTTGTGTTGGAAGAGGAAAGCTTTGGATCGAAAAGGAGATTAAAGTTTTGATTTGGAATGGATGAAGTTTTTTAGTACCTGAAGGTGAATCTTACTTGCTCAATGTGGATTTTTATCCCTTAAAATGACTCAAAAGTCATGTGATGTGTGTGAAATGTGACCAGGGAAATTGGGACAGAGATTGAACAGGGTGTGTTTGAAGGCACAGTTTGTAGAAAAATAAAGCTACTTCCTGGTCTTTATAAACCAGTTATAATATTATCAAAAGATTTCTGCATGTTGAACTTGAAGCCCAATAGCCCAAGCCAATACGATGCTTTCTGAATAACTTTATTTCATTAGCAATATCATTAAAAGATAGAAATCATTTGGTTTGAGAAAAACATGTCTGGTATCCATTGTTGAGCTAGAGTAAACTGAGTCCCTGAATCTCCCTCTCCACAACTGCTACCTTTCCCTTCTGGCGCTTAACTCTTTAACTTCTGGGAAAGTTTTCGTTCAGACTGACTCAGCAGTGGTACAGGCAACCCTTCATCTCAGTTTCAAACATCGGCATCTTTGGGTGGATATGCAAACGAGGCAGACAACTGACAGTCTGTGGAGTTGGGGGAAAAAAAACAAAAGTAAAGTTTTTTTCTGAAAAAGGGAGAACAGATGAAGAAGACAGCCTCGGAAAGGGAGTGTCTGGCAAGGAAAGACTAATTCGGTGGTTAGTGATGGGTTTACTGATAGACTGTAAAGAGGGTGGGAAATATGGGGAAGTTTAGAAAAAATGAGGCAAAAAGGGGAGTTTTTCATCATGGGGAAGTTCTATTCTTCTTGAAAGAGAAGCAGGGAGGGAGGGAGACAAACACAGGATTGATAAGAACCAAAGTGAAAAAACAAATGGAAAATTCCATGATTTCTGTGTATGTAATTTAAGAAGATAAAAGGTGAAATTCTGTTTTGTTTTTGTGAATTTGAGTTTTGTGCATGGATGTACGACATCCTGGATAAAGCGCTGCGCAATCCTGATCAAAGTGCTTTCTCTGATGTTTATGTCATTTTAAGTTTAAAGTTCTTGGTGACTAGGCAAGATGCTCATTTTTCTCTTACGATTCAAACTGAGCATTTCCTACAAATTCTGGAGGTGTTCACAGGAAAGAGTTGTAAGTTCCCAGAGTAGATCTGATGAAAACTTATTTTAGCTAAAGGAATGCATTTCACCAAGTTATCACTGTAAGCACGGCTTGACTCCCACTCACCGAGTGATGAATGATTCAAGACACCATCGCCTGCCGTTCCATGCTGCGCTCTTCACATGGGAAGCATGCATGTTCACTCCACTCTCTCTTTGCCATTCCCCCTATTCTGACAGGTCAGTCTTTCTCAGCAGGTTTTCTAATCGGCACATCAGTAGTTTGCGGTCATGCTGTTGTTGGCCTGCTCTCCATAGCCAATGCTTTATTGATGGTGTCATTGGCTGCATTTTCAGTGAAGATGACACTATAATTTTGATGGTTCCTGTTGATTTCTTCAGGGGTTTTTGGCTTGTTTTTTTAAAAAAAATTTGTTTCTGGAGGGAGACATTATTTATTTTGGTAGTTGGCTTGGGAAAAGCTATAAAATTTATGCTATGAGGCAAAATACCAAAAGTGCTCTGAACTATCTGAAGAGAAAAATTCATAAAGTATTGATATTTGTTCATTTGGTGTATAGAGAGAGCAGAGATGGGATCCTAAGACTATATTTTTCTCAGATTATGCTTGAAAATGTTTGTCTTTAATAACCCAGGGTAAAGGACAGGTAATCAGCAATTTCCTCGAACAGTAGCTTACATTTGATATATATTCCTGTCCTCTGTACAAGCTTTATGCAGTCCTGTAATTTTATATCTCATTATGCTCACTGGCATCTAATATAAAATGCCAGTGTATAAATCAACTGTGAAATTAGCCTAAATTGTGTAATAAATTGTGTCACACTTTAGAGTTTTTGAAAATCTTCATTAACCTCTTTGTAACTTACTAGAGTAAAATGGAAACTTGCCTCTTTTCACTCTTATGTACATACACACAAACATATCCCTAGCATGTTTGGTTAATCATTGAGGAATTTACAATTACGGAGTGTTTAATTGCAAAAACAATTTAAAAGATTATCTAGACTTCTGCTTCTGCCTGGGATATAGAAAGTAGGAAAAAGTGGGTCACTCTCAATCAAATACAAGAACAAGCTAACTAAACTAAAAAATCATGGCTTTTTGGTACTCACCAGAGAGCTGAAGTCACAGGACAAACAGCTTACCTGATATCTAGAGAAAAACAAATCCCTCTTAAGAGTGTAGCACCAGAGAACAGTGTCCACTGTGCATAGTTGGGGGACAAGATGCAGGACACCTAATAAGCATGTAAGAATCCAGTTAAACTGTAACAAATTGCTAAAGGCTGAATGTGCACTGCAGTGAGAGAGAACACTTTCCCTGTGCCGCAGACAGAAGGGGAATTTGCACCCACTCTCAGGCTCTTCTCCATGAACCTCCAGTGGGTAGTACTCCCAAGAAAAGTTGGAGGTAGACCGGGAGACTAGGGAAAGCTTCCCTCCTGCTGGGGTCCTGAAGAAGAGAAGCACCCAGTACTGTGGGAAAGGCTTTAAGGGCCCCAGTCCCTTATGAAATAAAAGGCTTTGTCTTTGAGAGAAGAGCAGCGAACACTGTGACTCCCAGGGCACTAGTAAAAATCCATTTTAGACGAAAACCAACATTTGTTATTCCTGAGAGCGGAATAAAAGAAATATTAGACTTTATCAAAATTAAAAACTTTTGCTTTAAAAAAGACACTGTTGAGAGAATGAAGTGACAAACAAGAGGCTATGAGAAAATATTTGCATATCACCTGTTAAAGGATTCATAAGCAGAATATATAAAGAACTCTTAATACTCAAGAATAAGAACACAATTAAAAAGGGCAAAAGATTTGAATACACACTCCAAGGAAGATACATGTGTAGTAAGTTGCCCATTAAAAGATGCTCAACATTATTTATCATTAGAGAAATTCAGATGAAAACAGGAATGAGATACCATGAGGTACTTATTTGTACAGCAAAAATCCAAAAATCTGACAATATCAATGGCTAGCAATGATGCAGAACAATGAGAACAAGTAATTTTCTTTGCTCCTAATTGCTCTAAGAGGAAAGTAAGTAAAGCAAAACAAATAAATAGATAAAATAAGTAACACTGCACTTTGGTTTTATAGCATACATAAAAATAATGACAATAGCACAAAAGAGATAGAGAAATAAATGTCGATGTATGTTATATATACATATATGCATACATATATGTATGCATGGATATGTCTTCACCTACATGCGTTCCCCACCTCTCTCCCCTGAGAATGACTGGGAACAGCTTCACCCCCGATAGCAATTAGTAACATAGTGCCGTTGATTTGTAAACATTTCTTCACTGAAGGGAACCAGGGTTCCATGATGAAATGCTAGGGCTAGTGTATGGAATGTACCAGATGAGACTGGAACTTCCTTTTGAACCATTAAGTAAGGAAGTGTTCAAGAGTGAGGGGATATGTTGAAAACATAGGAACAACTTTGGCAGGGTTTCCAAAAGTCAAATCTAGAAAAATATGAGCCTCAAATAAGGATAGTAATGGATCATGACCCACTGAATAAAATAGGTATCCTTTTGTTTATACTGAAATAAGCAAACCAATTACTTGAATGTTTGATTAGAATGGGATTTTTACAGAGTCTCAAAATAACTTCCAAAAAATACTTTGAACACAAAAGGGAAAAGTGTGACTTTTTAGTGGAGAAGCCTGGTAAACACCACTTTGATCACCTGAACATTATCAATAATGGAACAAGTTTAAATCCTGAGACTCCTAGCAGGATGCAAAGTAAAGGACACAACATCAGTCATATATAAATGTCAATCTTCTTTTTTCAGTTTTCATATTGGATTATGTAGAAGACTGGCTTCATTTGTAAGGATAATACTTAAGTATTTGGGGAAGAATAGCATTGTGTCAACAACTCACTCAAATAGTATACGAATTTTTGAGGAGTTCTTACAAATTTTCTAAGTTTGAAATTGTTTTGAAATTAAAAAAAGTACTTTGACAATCTTAACTGTAACTTACATTTCATATTTTGTTATTCTTGCTGTATTAAAGAGATTGGTGCATCTATGAGGCCAATTAAATTAGTAATTTTGGTTAAAATTCTTCAGAGATCAAGCAGTGAGAAAAAAATTAGATTTTACACTGAGTTGAGATTCAGGCTAGTAAGTTCCCAGAAATCATAACATAATGAACTACATTCATATTATGTTCTAGAGTAAAATATTTTATGCAAACAGTGGAACTATGGAAAATTATTAAAAATTTGGAATGTAGTTTTTCATGTCAAGATTATTATAAATGACAGCTTTATTTCTAGATCAAGGAAGATCCTTATTTTTTAGGCCTCACTAAATATCAATGACATGTCCATCTCCAACTGATATTCACATTTAATCACTGAAGACTTGTGGTGAAGTGATAAGGCAAACAAGACTCAAAGGTTATTTAATCCATTTAAGATCCTAATAGTACTCTTTCCAAGTTATTAAAAAACAGTCACTTAGAGACTGAAATTATTTTATTTTCCTTGGTTACATCTCCTATTTCCCTCTGATCTTTTCAGAGGTTTCAGAAATTCATGTGTTACACAATCAGGTTAGCCTCAGAGATGTCATATGCGTATAGCTCAGCCATTAGATAAGGGTTTGCTGCGGTACTCGCTGGATCTGTGGAAGAAATGCCATACTTTGTCAATGTAGTGCCTCTTTGAATCTGAAGGTACCATTTAAAACTTGGATATAGCAGTTTACTAAGTGGTGTCAAGTGTTTAACCTCTAGAAGATGAGCTATCTGAAACCTGGTTGCCCAGGGACCAGATTTCCTTTTCTTCGTCAGTAGAAGCTATTTCTCCCAGGAGTATGTGTGTGTGTATGTGCATGAGAAAGTGAGAGAGACAGAAGAAGGTAGAAACAGAGAGCGAGCGAGTGGAATACTAAATTATCATTTTCATTTATGATGTCCATTGGGATTGGTAAGGCTTCTTTTTAAACAATCCAAGATTCCTGGACTCATAGTTTAAGTGTGTGATATAAGCTTGAATTATTGATATCGCAGACCAGTTGGTGACTAAGGAACACTTTTAGGTGACATTCAGGTGCAAAAATATTCAGGCTGAGAGACCTGACTGGTACAGGTGATCCCTTAGGTACTGAACATATGTACCCTGCAGGTGGTCACTGATTCAATGTACTTGTTAGGAGCAACTTTACGCTCAGAGCCATTTCTACTTTACAATTTAACAGGTGCCTCACTTGGTGACATTCAGAACCATAGATTGTATTCCCCGGTGGGTAATGAAAAGGCCCAGCAGATTTGGCATTTTATGAAAAAAACAATACTAGAAACTGAGTAGCCCTAGGAAGGCCTGAAGTCTTATTTTGACTTTTTGAGTAGGTCTGATGCACATTCTAAAACTTCATCTTAAGTGGTATGTGGAGGTCAATTGATATTTCAGGATTGTGTAGCTCACAGCCTCCTCATGAAGAAGAAAATTATCTGTTTTTCTTAGGTGTCTCATGATGAGGTCCTATGATCTAAAGTCTGTGATCTCTGTTGATTCCATGATTCAGAACATGACTGAAATACAGAATAACATAGCGTCTCTTCCCTGAATTTTGGGTCTCCAAGAAGTGCTTAAAAGTTGTCCACAGAAACACCAAATGGTAGGACAGAGTTTGATCTGTTTGAACGTCTGCAGTAGCATCCTGAGCAATGATTTATAAGCTTTGGACTTGTTCAGTTTTTCAGACTTTTCTTCTGTCAAGGAGAGTCAGGAGTCAATATTGGAGTGAGGTTGACTGATGCTGAAATGCCTCGTTCACAGAGTTCGGGCACTGTCTTAGGCAGTAGTGTAACTATGGTTAGCGCAGAACACTGAATGTCAAGGGTCTGGGATACTTGGAACACCACAATGTATTGAGGTGTAACCCAAACTTCTTGAATTGAGTATCACCACCACAATTTTGACCGTATCTGCATATCACCTATACTCATGTTTACTTTATAATTTTTCGTAAGAAAATAGACTCACTTTATATTTAAAGGGAAGACTTTATATCACTATTGCACAATGTCTATTTCTTGCTGACAAATAGAAATAATCATTACATAAACTGGTAACAGATGATCTCATGTCTCAGAGTGGAAAGAACATTGTCTTTGCTGGCTAGACCTGGATTCAATTTTTGCATGTTATATGTACAACTCAAATACTTAATTAATGATCCTGGGTGGCCCTTTATATTATAATCTCAGGTTCCTAATTTGTAAAATGGATATAATTTCACCTAACTTTTAGTGTTCTAAAAAATTTGAAGTATAATGAAATTATAGGACAAAAGCAAATAGCAATACTGGAACAAAGTAAGTAATCAGTAAATAGCAACTCATCATAATCATCTATTTTTTAAGCTGTTTTCTGCAATTTTCTCATTTCCATCCGCTGAAATGCTACTCAATTTTTAAGACCTAAATTTAAAAATTACTTCTTCTCTAAGATTCCTCCTAGTTTCCCTGCTGCAAATAAAAACTTATTATAACATTTTGAAATAATTTAAAAACAGAAACATAAAGAAAAATGGAAAGCGTAAACTTTTTTCTGTCTTTTATTGCATGTGATTCCTTCTAGTTTTAAAAGAAACAAAGGATAATTGCTATAAATACTGGATGAGGTTTTTTCATTTTGTTTTGTTTTTTCAAAGAGCTGTTTTCATGAAACCCGTTTGTTTTTAATTAACAGAAGGAAGATTATACATTAAGTGTCATGATTTATTTTGAAGTTGTTATAACAATAACCCACAAATTGCAGAAGAAAATTTTTTTTAAAGAGAGACTATCGAGCCTAAGGAGGTTATAACTAGAGACCTTAAAAATTACCCATAAAGAAGAAAATTGTGTTTATGCATATTCTTTAGCTTTACTTGAAATGGAGTACAGAGCACACTAAAATTTGCTAGAGTAAGTGCTTCTCCCTTTAATGACCTGAGACATATTCTGTGTCTGTACAATTGGATACATTTCTATCAGGACAGCAGAAGGCTATTAAACCTGAAGAGATCCGAGTACAGCACAAACCAGGATAATGGTAAATGGCTAATAAATGTCTTCATGCATATCACAATTCTTCCTGGTGTCATTAGTGTATTTCAAAGAACTTTATATAATTGGTAAGTAGCTATAAGATAGTTTAAAAATGAACCTTGATGTTTCCTATTTTAAAAGTTATTTTAAAGAAAAATGCTTCCTGTTTTTTATATTTCCAAATCTTGACAAATTTAAAAGGTAATAATAGCCGAGCACCTTTCTTTCAAACAAGTTAAGCAAAAAATATATAGTATGAAATTGATTCTTCTTCACAACTGAATTAAAGAACAATAAATACACAGCTATAAATGGATGCACATAATGCCCATTCTCACCTGGTAAGATTTTATGTTTTTTGACTTTGGTCTATTCTAAAGGTAAACCAGAAAAATATGAAGATTTTTTTTTCCCCTAGGATTACTCCTGGCAATACTGTCGACTCAGAAGTTGTATCTTTTCTTTTAACACTTTGCATTATTTTTCTATTGATGTTATAACAAATTAGCACAACAAATTAGTGGCTTAAAACAGCACAAATTTATTTTCTTACAGTTCTGTAGGTTAGAAAGCTGAGTGAATCTCACTGGGGCAAAATTAAGGCATTGGTGGGGCTGCTTTCCTTCTGGAGGTTCTAGCGGAGAATTCATTGTCTTGCCTTTTCCAGCTGCGAGACACCACCTGCCTTCTTGGGCTTGTGGTCTCCCTCCCCCATCTTCAAAGCCAGCAATGGCTCATTTCTCTGACTCAACCAGGAAAGGTTCTTTGCTATTTAGGACTTTTGATTAGATTGGGCCCACCTGGATAATCTAGGAGACTCTCTCAAATTCTGTGCCCTTAATTACATTATCAAATGTGATTATGTAAGGTGGTATATGCATGGTTTCCAGGAATTAAGACATGGGCATCTTTGGGGGTTATTTTTCTGCCTTCTACACACTTTGAACTAAGAAGGACAACATTTGCCTTAAGGGTCTGCTGCTGCTATTGATTGCCACAGGTCTGGGAAGAGGAGTGAAAGAGCGACTTTTTAGTCTACATTGTTAATAATGAAGCCTTTAGAATGGATTACATACTTAAAAAACAAAACTTAGAAAATTTGAATAATGAATCCCCAAGTGTATAATCCTTGGGGCCATTATTCTCATGAGAACAGGAAGGTGCAGTGCTGGGATTTGAGTCCAAATAGCCTGGCTGCAAAGGGTCTCAACTTTTGACCGCTATTATATGCAGTCCTAGCAGGTCTTGCAGTGGAGAAAATTCCCACCTCAACAGGTTGATATCAGGTTTAAATAATAGAATATAGGCATAGAATATATAGAATGTATGCAAAAGACCCAGCACAGTGCTTGAACTAAGATCAATTCAAGACTGTTATTTTCCCTACCTCTACACATATCTATTTAATCCAGGATCGGATACAATGATAGCAAGATGCTAAAAAAGAAGGTATTTCTTGAGAAGGAGAGAAAAGAAGAGGGAGACAAAAGGGAAGCAAGAGAAAGGTTTCTTTCTGTGTTTGCCAAAGGACTGTTGAAGATAATGGTTCAGAGCAGAGGCCTTCTAGAGCAAGGCTGCCTAGGTTCAGATCTGAGCACCATGTGCATCCATATATGAATATTAGTGTGAATCCTGTGTGCAACAATCCTCAAAATGTTTGGATATTTATCTTCCCTAAGTGTACAGTTCTCCAAGTAAATAACCATAAGCCTCTTTGAGGAAGGACCGGGGAAATTATAATATACGTTTACCCATGGTTTTGCTAGCTGCCTCTTCCTGAAGAGTGGTCTCTTCTTCGGTCAATGGGTCCAAGTGTAAAAAGTGACTCTGGTATGGTAACTAGGCAAGGGCTTTTATTGGGGTGACTACCTTCAGCCTCCCGACTATCCATCTTTGATTTCTTTTGATGATACAAGTAGATTTGTACCCTTTTTGGTTCCCCATATATTTGGGGACATCAGATTTTATTAATTGTCTCCAGGTTGGTTCTTCCACTCCTTCTTACCTTGCCAGTCATGGTAAAATTGAGGCCATCCGGCTTTTGAGGACTCAGAGGAACCATCTGGTCTCTATTGTTTCAAGGTCCTAGCATCCTCACTGTGTAAGTCTGTGTCAAAGTCTCCAATTCTGAGCCCTAGTCTACAGGGGAAAGTCATGACACTGCATGAATGGCATCTGTTAAATGTCTCTACTCTGCAACTTTTCTGAAAATCTTAAATTATTAAAAAATAAAATAAAAAGGTTAATAAAAAGAAGAAATTCTAATCACTATTATAAAATTGTGATAATTTTATTTACATTGATCAAAATGCTTTTAATGCACAAATATTCTTTAATGCACACATTATCTTATAATGCACAAATATTCTTTAATAGCATATTATCTTATAATTATCTTGCATATAATACAACCTAGTAGTATTGTTACTTACAAATAATTATGTTATTAATTATAGCTGCTATAGACATCATGCTCCAATATTGAGACACAAGTGTAAAATTGTATAATGGATATCTTTTTTCAATCCTGTCAATGGTTGTATCATTAAGGATCTGCCAAACTAAGTGTCTTGGTAAATTAGATTATAGGAGATGCCACAGTCACTTTACCACTTCAATTGTAGCTGAGTAACAAGGCATTCCAGGATACTTTACTGAGCTGCCATGGAAAAAGTCTGTGACACTACCAATGATGACCGAAAGAAAAACTTTCTAATGATAATGCCACATTAATATAGAAGGAGAAACAGCAGCTTATCAACTAGGCGAAGGAAGAGAAAGGACAGTAAGTGCTTCTGACAATCTCATCTGTGTGTTTGAAATTGTCCAGAAAATAGCAGAGAAAAAAAAATTGCCAATCAAGTGACTCATACAAGGGCTACAATTACATCCAATAATCCTGCTAAGTATACATTTCTGTGTAAGCTGTTGGGTACTTGTACAGAAAGCAAAAAAAAAAAAAAAAAAAAGAAGAAAAAAAAAGAAGGGCTGATAATGGCTAAGGTAGAAAACAAAGCCAAACTGCAATGTACCTGGAGAAGAAAAATTTTATTAGTATCTTCATTCTTATAAGAAAACTATGGCTACCAGATATTACCTTCTATCAAGAAATATGAGAGACTTAGGAGAAGGTGTGAGTCATTCTGTGACCTTTAAGTCACTCAGCAGAGCCTAAGAATGTCTTACAAACTGGCAGAAGGTGTTAAGGGAGAGAACTTTTTAAAAAATATATAATCATTTTTGGTGTTGCATTTTTACCTGCCCGTCATGATTTTTCTTATCTTCTCTGAATAATGGAACTCCTACCTTTCATGGGAACTCTTTTTTTTCTGCTTTGTTTGTAGCTGGCTTCTCCTTACAACCCAAGTGCCTGAATACAGAGGTTGACACACTTTGGTCTATGAAAAAGAATTCCTCACATTCTTTATGCACAAGGATTGATTTAGGGATGGGCTCATGGTCTAAGCCAGGTGAATCAGAGTCATTTTTGTAAACTTTGCTGAAACTAATTTTCTAGCAATAAGTGCAATATAAGTCCATATGGTGGTAGCTGTATTTGTCACCGAAAGGAAAGAACGTGCCTGAAAATGAAGATAATGTGGAGGGGAAAAGATCTGACAGATGGAGGAAGTAACAGATTCGTAATGCCATTGTTTGAACACCTGGGTCCAGTCATGTCTGAAGTCAGTTCATCCCTTTGAACTCCCAGTAGAGAGCCAATTTATCCTTTTTTAAAACTTATCTGTTTAGTCTTAGTCCTGACTCTACTCAACTAATAAATCTGGTCTGCTACTATGTTATTAAAGTTGTAGCTTTCACTTCTTGTCCCGTATGGTTGCTCATTCTAAAGTTTTAGGCTTTTGCTTCCCTAGTGTCCCAGACAGTGATTCTTCCTCAAGTCAAGCTTACAGCCATTTGGGAAATCTCAACTAGTTGAACGGAAGAGGATAAAGCCTAAGCTTTGCTTGTGAACAGGTTGGCTGAATATGTGAGTGTCAACTGAAAATAGAAGGTAGCTGCACTAAAACTTCACTTATTGATGACTTTGGTGGAGGATGGACAGAAAGTAAAGATGAAAAATCCTCAAAATAGGCAGAGCTTTGGGGATGTGCATGGCCATCCAGTTTGTGTAGAGAATGTCTCAATGTGAGAACACATGGACTAATGGCTAGTGGCAAATGACTACTTTGCTTAGTCAAGGAGAAAGCTGTCAAGGTCAAGAATGAGGATATCTGGGGTAGAGGTATATTCGTGGATGTAAATGCGTGAGCATGAAATGTGAAGAGCTTTGTATTCTATGATGTTGCCCACCAGAGTGCACTAACCAGAGTAGAGGCATTACAACCAAGTAGACTAAATAACTCAGCTGGTTTACATCAACCAGTCCCTGTCATTGGCCATCCCACTGTGGTGTTATAGGCATGTGATTTTAGTGGCTATAGTTGCAGGAATTGAGACTATTTATGGACCCAACATTATGGGATTTCACTTACCAAGGCTCATGTAAGTACCCCTGCTGCTGAATGTCTAACCTGGCAGCAATAGAAACCAAAGCTGATATCTAGGTATGGAACCCTTATTTAATGGAATATCTCATTGAACTAATGTTCTGCCGTACATAATTTGTGAAATGTGTCATTATTGAATATGGTCATTATGACTATATATAAATATGTATATTGTCAAATTACATATATATAGTCAAATAGACATATTATAGACAAATGACTATAGTCATTATTATTCTTTCCTTAAATTTCCAGTTTCCCAGTCTGCTTTAACAGTTAATATGTTTGTCTGGATTACACAAGTGTACTTGGACAAATTTCTTCTCCTGAGCCCCTACATTTTCACTCTTGCTATGGATTAAAAGATCCGTTTTTCACGTGCTGGAGATGGCATTTACTGGCATATTGGAGCCAATTGTTAAATTTTCAGGAATTTTGTGAGCCAGTTAGGGCTATTATTAAAAATTAAATGATATAAACTGAGACATTAAGAACAAAGTTAATAATAGTCAAACCTTATCACTTAATCATTTTATTACATTTTATTATTACCTGTGCTCCTGAGGTATTTTACATCTGTAATATTTGTATGGTGGAAATACCATGTAATAGTGTGATATAGCTCATCTCTTCCTAACTTCGAGTTCAGAGAAGTCATGTTAATGAGCCACTTGGCCATGGTAGAATATTCACTCCATGGAACTTGGCAAATTATGCAAATCAGGGCTCCCTCCTTCCCCTTGAAGAACTTGTTGGTAAACATTTTCTAGAACGTGACTGCATGTAACTCTACACAAGGTCATCTTCCTTTAAGATGGGCCCCCATTTTTCCTCTATTAACTTTAAAGTAAATGACCAGAATATTTTTTTTGTTATAAACAGTTTTATCTCTTCAGGTTTGAGAAACAGTATTGAGATAAGAAGGCATAGTGTGACGACTTTCAGACACTGTGTTAGGATGTTAGAATGAGCTATCTCTCATGGCTCATGGAATTCCCTGTAGAGTGGAGTTGGTTTGCCCTTATTTAATGAAGACTACACTGGGGTCTGTAAAAATTTTATTAAGAATTTAAGATTTCTCAGAAATAATTCTAGGCCACTGAATCTTGGTTAACCCTTGCCTTCTTTGTCATATAGTCTCTAGAGTATTTGTTTCTGCAAAATTTCCCTTGATACACAATTGTTTAATAATACTCAAATTCTTAGCTGATTAATGAAATCCTTTTGTATTCATTATTTTTTGAAGACATTTTAGATAGTAGGGCATACACATGTCTAACTTGATATGCAATTAGGAAAATGTAAATTTGAGTTTGGGGTGCCTTTTATTTTCTGTGCAAGCTGTCAAGTACCTAAAAATATGGAAATGTAGAAAGATCAAAAATTTCAAAAGAAAAAGAGGCTCTAAGATGTTTCCCCTGGAGATTCTTTCGCATTACCAATGACCTTGGTGCTAGGTTGTCACATCTTCAGCTTTGTTAGAGGTAACATGCTACTTTATGTTAAAAGTATAAACTGTTACTTTCAAAAAAGAAATAATAAAAATAAATTGTGGCTTTCATTTTCCATTAACAAAGGGCTCATCTTTGCTAGTACTTGCATTCAATAACCAGGTTTCTAAAGTGGACTAACAAGGTAAATAGCTAATAAAATAAAAAAGAAAATCAGCCAACTAATCAAATAAAGAAAAAATAAAAACAGAATGCTTGGTGTCCTGAGAAACAATTTGCAGAGAAATTCTGCAAAATGAAGAGTTGGTGTTGAATCTTGCATTGTTAAATGACTTTGCACAGAAATTGCATTGACACAATTTTGATGCATTTTTCCGTTAGGAAACCAATTTCCACTTAAGTGGTGAAATCAAGCTCCAGCTTGATCGTTATGGTGAGAAGGATTATGCTGTCAAGTCAGATGGATCCATGCTAACGCACTTTTCTGTTTAGACACATACTGAAAACTATTTGAGTACAAAAGAGCAGCACAACCATAAAGGTCTAATATAAAATAGGCTTTAAGAAAACTTGTCTCTCTTCTTTCTTAAAATGCAGTTTACAATGGCTAGCTCAATCTGTTCTAAAAAGTACCATCCAGCAAAATTGAATTTCTCATATTGTCTTAAAAATTTTAATTTTGATTGTATTGAATGCCTGAAAGACATTTATTTTCTATATTGGTTTGTGTTCCTGTTGTTAATGTTATTTGTCTTTATCTTTCAATATTGTAAGATTTTATCCTCACAGCCTTTAATTTGGTGTGATTCTTTTGTTAGTTGAAAGTCATTTTCTGAAATGAGTTCTGGCTCCTGGAACAGATCTGTTCACTATATTGTTTGAACAGACGTGATTTGCCTCTCTGACCTGTGACTTCCTATGGTAATCCTTGGCTGTAGCTTTGGCCCTGGAGTAGACACTCAATAAATATCTGCTTTATTTAGAGCAGATTGAATGAGTATCTTGCCCTAGAGAGGTTTGAAAAGTTGGTTGTATTTGTGAGGTATATAAGCCATAGTTTTGGTGAATTATAGAATCTACAAATGAGATGGACAATGAGAACTACATTGAGTTTTTCAATGGCAAAGTAGGTGGCTTTGTTGTGTTGCTTGAATGTAGTGTAATGGTGGATTTGTTCTTTGAGTTCCCAGTTGATACAATCTATTACTCACAGTCTGAGGAGTGTATAGTACACAGCAGACATGAACTCAGAGCTCCTTAAAAACCAGAGATTCTAGTTAAAGATCAGGATCTTGACAATACCTAGAGGCAGGAGATCACATTAATAAACATGAGCCTTTGTGAGGTGGTCACTATTACCAAGATGGCAAAGAAAATAAACCAGTAAGATATTGAGTTCCCAGGCTGGGACAAGAGTCCTTGTACACATTCTCTAGATTTATCTGTAATCCCAGAGGCCCTAGTACACGTACATAAGGAGCTATGTTTATGCTAAGTTAGCAGTATGATCTTAGCTTTGGCAACAGTAGCACAGTGAAGACAGGAGCGTTGGTCTGACAAATACACTTCGGGTGGCATGCCTATAGCATTGGTGTTGGCAATCAGTGCATGGGCTCCACTCCACTTCTGTGTCAATGGTGATGGCATAGCAGAGGACCATTGAACAGTTTACCATCTCTAATGATGGTTCTTGGAACTCACCATTTCCCTTCCCTCCCCTTTTTGTTTTCTTCTCTGCATCTTGAGGTTATATTCTCAGAAATAGCACTGGCTGGGGGCTGGGCAGGATGGTAAGGAGCTGGAAATTCCACAGTTTTATTGTTTTGGGCTCAAAAAAAATACTGTCTTGTTTTCCTCTGGGACAGTTCTTACCTACAATTCTGTAACCCAAAGAAGCCTAGGAAACAGTTATTACAATTTTAAAAAGAAGAGGAGTAAGGATCAAAGTAAGCTTTGTAGGTGTGAGTGATTGAAGTTGAAAGATTTTCAGAGGAATGCAATATATTATCATGGCAAAAGCAGAGGATTAGGGATTAGGAGACTTCAACTGTAGGCTCTGCCATTGACCAGCAGCATGACCTTGAGGGCCCGATTTACCCATCAGTACCTTGAGGTATTTAGGATACTCAGGTCCTTTGCAGTCAAACATTGTCTGATTCTACCATGACTCTCAATAAAGAATTCAAACCTGAGCTGAACTCTGAGTCCTTAGCAGTGAACTTGCTTTGAAATATATTTTGCTGCTTCTTTAAAAAATGAGAAATAGCGTATGCATACCTTACCGTAGACACTGGGCTTTATATCAACTTGCTCTTGATAGTTTTATACCTAAAAGACAACATATATCAAGGGGATGATCCTCTCTGTAACTCTTGACATATTTTACATCATCACACCAATGTATTTTCAGCTGCTTATACCAATGCTACAGTGGTAGTCAAGGTCTTAAAGCGTCCTTGGTTGGCTTAACTGAAATGGAGTTTTCTGTGCTTCTTAATGCTTTGTATTAAAAAATATACATATGTTATAGTGGGAATTGTGAGCAGATGACCGCAGCCAGTGATAGAAGAAATACATCTTTCTGTGGGTCACAGAAATCATTACTTAATTTGTGTCTATATGGGTAGAATGAAATGCTTCAGAAGAGCTCTGTTTTCCAATGGTGAGGGTAAACTAATGCTCAGTATTGCATTTGAGCAGCACTGGTTTATTAAAATATAGAGCAGAAAACTAGCTAGCCTCGCTGAATATCCTAAACTAAAGGATTTAGTGAAGTCCAAACAAAGCACTGTTGATGCCAATAACAAGCCTGTTATTGCTGTACTGACACTGTTTCTCCCAAAATGATTGCTATCCTTTGAAAGTATCTAGTTAGTCAAATATAGATCTTTCCGGTTCATTCAGAAAGAATAACTTGTGATCTTGCCAAAGACAGGGTGTTCTCTGAGTAACAGCATGAAGTTCACCTTCTCCCCAGGAAATCCAAAAAGTCGGAGATTAAAATGTAACAGCAAATGCAACAACTTGGACCAATCTAACAAAGATTATGAGGAACAGGAGAAACCAACCCCATCCTAACCTGAGGTGGTAGCTGTAAGAAAGTGCTCTATTTTGGAGGGCATGGAGCTGGGAGCAGGGGCTGTGAATCTCCTTAAGGGGGGAATGAGGGAAATTTCCAGAGTGAAGACAATGATTTATATTTTGTTTTGTGTGGTGGTTACCCAGGTATAATACAGCTGTCTAAATTCATTATCCTGAATATTTAAGATCTGTGTGTTTTATTGCATGGAAATTGTACTTCAATAAAAAAAGATCTGAGAAATGATTATTCTGAAAAGTTATCCCTCTATACAAAAAATTGTTAAAACTTTGAATTAAAAAGATGGGGACTGCAATTTTCAGAATGACAGCTTAAGGAAATCTTTGGAGCTTATTCCCAGTGCAGTGATGAAAACAGGTAATAATTATACAAAAGTTCAATCATTTGAAGTTTCTAGAAGTTTTCCAAAGAGAAACTGCTGCCCTGTCTGTGTTTTTAGATAGGCCACTGTGACATCCTCAAGTTGTGATTTGTAACCCGAAGGATCACAACATCCACCAGGCCTGCAGATGGTGGCAGAGATTTCTACAAAGGAAACAATTGCTATGTACTTTCTAAAAATGGATGACTATTAATAAAAATGTCCTCTTAAAACACTTTGTTACTGGATACTGCCTAGACAGAGGGTTTTTGACTTTGTTAGCTCTAAGGTATCACTCTTTCCTTCAACTCCTTTATGTCCTCTTCTAGTTTCCAGAAGCTCCTGAAGCTAAAGTTGTCCTGTAGGAGGAAAGTGGACTTTGGTGTCAGAAAGAACTGTGGTTGAATCTGTGCCCATTCGCTTACTATCTGTATTTTGATGGGGAAGATCTTTAATCCGTCTAAGCCTCTGTCTTCTTATCTGTACAATGGGGATAATACCTTCTAGGTTATGAAGATTAAATGTGATAATATGTAAGACTTTCTTAGTATATAGAAGTCATCCACTAAAAGACTCTGAGTTAATGTTGTGGAGATTGAGTGAGATTACACAGAGCGATGAACCATCCACAATGCAGACAGGCAGGAATCGCAACCTGCGGCTCGCATTCTTTCTGCGTTGCCTTAGTCAGTGATGAGATGGGAAGTTGCTAATGGTAAGGTAAAAGACAGAGCCATCCAGAAGATTGCCTTTATAAGAGAAATGCATATCACTTCCCAGAATCTGTTCCTCTCCCTGCAAGCTCTTAAAAGTGACGCAAAGGGAAACTTCTGTTTTCATTTGTCTCTTCTTAGTTGTTGTTTTGTTGTATAATGTATAATATTTCACCATGATTAACAATATAGTATCTAAATTATAGTTGTGAAATTCAGAAATCTATGCCTATAATCTCCTATTCAACTATAAATATTGTTTTGGAAATCTTTATGCCAATGCACTGTGTACTCTGAGTGTTTCTCATTGTAGTGTAGATAATACTAGAATTTGTCTGGAAAGGCAAAAGATGAGTCATTGTACCTCAGGCTGCTATTAGCAAAGTGGAGTGGGCCCAGTGACATTTTAAAGTTTTCAAAAGCATTTTCTGAGGTCATTTGTGTCGTTATAAGTGTCTTCTTTTTACCGGTTTCTCTACCTTCATTTTTTTTTCACTTTTTGCTGTTTATCACCTGTCTATCAGTCAGTCATCCACCCATCCATCCACCCATCCATCCAGCTATTATTTGTCTATCTATCTCTATCTTGAGTGGACACCAGGAGTAGCTAGGGAAGAATTTAGAGGAGTGGAGGTAGGTGAGAGACATGTCAATTTTGGCAATTAAATTTGTTACGATGATTGCCGGATCCCAATGAAAACTGTAATCATGAGGAGGCTATCCAAAGACACTTAATTGTGTTACCGCTAATGTCTTTACCAAAATGAAACGGAACAAGATACTTTTGGTAGGTGCTGGCAGCTGTTTTGGTAATACAGAATCAAACTGGTTGTGCTTATTTTTCTTTCGAGGCAGATTAACCCTGAGTTAACTGCTGCCAATCCTCCTCTTTTTGCTGAGGGAGACTGGCCCTGAGCTAACATCCATGCCCATCTTCCTCTACTTTATATGTGGGACGCCTACCACAACATGGCTTGACAAGCAGTGCCATGTCCGCACCTGGGATCAGAACCAGTGAACCCTGGGCCGCCAAACGGGAACACGCGCACTTAACCACTGCACCACCGGGCCGGCCCCTGTGCTTATTTTTAAATATAGTTTTAATCCATAGATTATCTTTAGTTGAGAGATACTAATGTGTCTTTTTCAAAAATGAAGTTGTGAATGGGGCCTTTTCTTGAGAGAGGGTTTAAAGGCATATGGTCACTTTGTAGATAGAAAGAACTATAAGTAGAAACACGCACGGGCATACATTCAGAGGGCATCTGTGACAGAATGATCTATAAAATCTTAACTGAGATATGCTTGAAGTTTCCCCTTTCCTTCCTGTCTCTACGACTAGGGCTGCTCTGGAAGTTTCAAGGCTCCCTTTGAAATCTGTCAACCTAAATATCCATGGAGCTTCTTGGGAGAAGGAATTCATTTCATACTCTGAGGTCTAACATCACTTATTATTTTGTGTACAATCACAGGATAGTCTTAGGACTGCTGAGAAAATAATGCC
Source organism: Equus asinus (assembly GCF_041296235.1). Taxonomy (NCBI): domain Eukaryota; kingdom Metazoa; phylum Chordata; class Mammalia; order Perissodactyla; family Equidae; genus Equus; species Equus asinus. Next base: position 71,035,407 of record NC_091798.1, read on the forward strand.
AGTATATGAACATTAAATGCTTAATTCAATATCTTTTAAAAATCTGTGTACTTTTCTACGGGAGAGATGATAAAGTCAAGTCCCACACAGAGTTCTCATACAGTGGGGAATAAGGGTAATAAATGGGCATTTACAGTACAATTATGGAAGTGTGATGAGGAGAAAACTGGGGTTTTTGACCCAGTCAGGGAAAACTTCTTGGAAAAGGAAATGAAAAAGACATGTCTAAGCTAAATGAGATGGAAGACTAAGAGCTACCCAGGGAAAGAGTAGAGGAGGAAGACAGTCTCTTAAAAGGAAAGTATGTGTTCAAAAGCTTAGAGGAAAAGCAAAACAAAACCAAATCATGCTTTTCAAGAACAAATGATAGTGTGAGTGCGGTTGTAGGAGCAAAGGGAGAATGCAAGGGGGGATGGTGTGGAGATGACTGAAGAGTTAATCAGAGAACTAGACCATGAAGGGCTTATAAGTCTTAGGGAAGAGTTCTAATTTTACCATGTGGTCAGTGGTGAAGGCTTTGAAAGAGCCAAAGAGGACAGACCTGATATGATTTTTGCTTTAGGTAAGTCAATATGTGGCAGTGAATTATAGATGAGCAGAAGTGGAAGCCAGGAGATTGGTTACAAGACTCTTGCAGTAAGCCAGAACTGCAGTGATTAGGATCTGGACTAAGTAATTAACAGGAATAAAGAGGAGAAAAGGAAATGTTTCAGAGACATATGCTGAATAAAATCCTCAAGACTTTGCTCCTACTTGGATAAAGGTATGAATAAGGCAAGGCTTTAGGTCTAGGTTTTTGATGTGTGAACATCTGTTTGGAGGGCGCTACTATTCACTGGAAGAGGGAACAAAAAATAAGCAACAGTGTGGGGTTGAGTGGGAGGGTATAGATGGTGTATTTGCTTTTGTATATGATTCACTTGAATTATTAGACCTATAATGCAAATGTCCAGTTTGCAATTGGATGTAGAGATCTAAAATCCAAGAGGAAGATACAGGCTAGCAAATAGCATTTAAAATCACAAGCATAGATTAAGATTGAGGTAGTGGTAGTAGATGGGACTGCTTTAGATAGAATGTGTATAATGAGAAGAGATTCTTCTCCAGGTTAATTTTCTAGTGTTGAATGGTAATGACTTCAGATAAGTTTATCCAAACCTAGCTAAATTTATTCTTTTCTTAGATCTACTACAGCAAGACTTTTACTGGAACCTAATGATAGTGGTTTGTTAACCAACATATCTTATCAGCAGAATGAACTAGTCTACCAAAATGATTCAATGAAAGGAATCAATACAAAAAGTGTCTTTGGATATAATAAAATATATTTTCTATCTGCTACTTTATTGTATTACATTTTTAAAGAATTGCTATGGTTTAATTTGTGTTCTGACTCATCTCTCTAACTATCTCAAAGCTCTAAGGATTTATACAGGGACTAGAGTTTGTGATTTTCTTACATCAGGTAAACACACATTCTGCTGGCATTTAGTAAATATTTTACTGTTTCAGGGGAAACAAAAGTATTACTAAGATTTCTTGCTAGCAGTTAAAGCCAACTGATGTTTATTAGATTACAAATGAAATCTAACCACAACTGAATCTTCCACAGAGAATACAAGTATTCCATTGTATAATGGGAAGGTTTTAGTAGGACAGCTGAATGTGGTTAGAGTATGGACATGTAAAGAAAGAGGCACTAATGATGTCACTAACTGTATCTGGGTATCAACTGGATGAGCTACTTTGTTCAACAGACGATCTACCCAGGTTGTTATTTTCTTGTGATTTTATTCTCTTCTTCTTGTTTTATCCTTATAAGGATACCAGTCATATTGGATTAGGGATCACCCTAATGACTTCATCTTAACTTCCTTATATCTGCAAAGACTGTATTTCCAAATAAGGTCACATTCACAGGTACTGGAAGTTGGAACTTTGACACATCTTTTTGGGGGACACAACTCAAGCCATAAAAATGGTCCTTCACCAAGGATCAATTAATTTCTGTACAACTGGAAAGTAAATAATTGGCAACAAATAGAATTTAAGAGAGATCTCATCAAGGTGGTGGTGTAGGTGGACTCTGAACTCACGTCCTTCCATGAACACAACCAGGTTACAACTATTCTTGGAAAAATTACCCCAGAGAGAGAACTGAAAACTGGATAAAAAGAAGACCCACAACAGGGGACAGTCTTGACTGAGGCAGAAGAGGCAGAAATTCCTTTTGGAGAGAAAAAAGCCACCTTTGTGAGTGGCAGAACTTCACAGCCAGCCAGATGGGAGCCACCCTAAGGCACACAGCCTTCCCTGGAGAAGTGGGGACCTGAGTAGTGTCACATTACTGCTATAAGCATCCTTCAGACTCAGCACAACTGAGACAAGTGTCATACTATCTGGCTTCCCTGGCTACTAACTACAATGGGGAATACCCCCAGAAAAGCTATTGACATAACTGGGATAAAGCCAGCTCTTAAAGGGCCCGTGCAGAAATTCATTCATCTCAGAGAGCAACTGAAAATCACCAGAAAGAAAAGTGCACAGTTCTTTGGTGAAAAGAGACTCACCTGGTAGGCTCTGGGTACATCTTGGTGAGAGGTGGGACCTCTCTGGGGACTGAGACATTTTTGGTGGCCATTGTTGTGACCTAGTACAGGCATGCTGGCACAGACTCTGGCAGATGCCATTGGAGTTCTTCTCATGGCCTGTTAGCCCAGCAGTGTGCCACAGCCACTAGAGCACAGATTTAAGAGCACAGTTCAGCCAGGGAGGGCAGCCCACCCTAGGGACCAGCCTCCCCAACAGTAAACCCTTGGGTAACGTTTCAGCCTGTATAGACTGGGTGCCTGGATCCTCTACAAGCAGGTGAGTGTGTCCATCTCTGTGGGGCAGGGCCTGTGTGAGGACCAGGTGAACTGTGGGGGGCATTGGTGGAAAGGTGTGGGCCTCTGCAGGGGGGTGACTGGGTATACTCCAGGGGGTTGGGAACTGTGCAGAGGCCAGGACTGTGTTGACAGTGTGTGTGGACCTGTGGGGAGTTGGACTTACCAATGGCAGAAGACCTGTGCTTCACAAACAGCCACAAAGGGGATTGGCCCCACCTACCAAAGCCTGAAACAATTGGGTGCTCCCGTGCCTGGGGCCAGCCCCACTCAGCTGTAATCCTAAGAGAGCTGACAACAGCCTTGCAGCCCTGAGGCCTACAAAAACTGTAAGCCTCTATGCCTAGCAACCAGCTACACTGGGTGCCTACTCATTTAACAAGGAAACGGTGGCAGGAGTGTGCTATTAGACCTTGTAGCTTATGGTGCTGGGGCTCCCCAAACCCAATTTAAAAATAGCTGGCCAGGGAGGGAAAAACTAGATTTCCTGAGTACCTGCAGTTAGAGCAACCCTGCTGCAGTGGAAGGACATAAGTAGCCCACACAGGGGTTACTCCTGGAACATTTGGGTGGATGATGAGAGGGAAGCACATTGCCGGGCCTCAAAAGGTGTCTCTTACATAAGGCCACTTCTGCAAGAACAGGAGACATAGCTGACTCACTTAATACATATATAAAAGCACAGAGTAAGAGGCATAATGAGGAGGCAAAGGAACACATTTCAAGCAAGGGAACAGGACAAAACCCCAGAAAAAGAACTCAATGAAACAGAAATAAACAATGTACCTGACAAAGAGTTCAAACAAAAACTCATAAGGATGCTCACTGATATTGGTAGAAAACTGGATGAAAACAGTGAGAACGTCAACAAAGAATTGGAAAATATAAAAAAGAGCCATGCAGAAATGAATAATACAATATTGGAAATGAAAAATTCATTAGAGGGACTCAATAGCAGAGTAGATGATGCAGAAGAATGGATCAGCAAACTGGACAAAAGACTAGAAGAAATCACCCAAGCTGAACAGATGAAAGAAAAAAGAATTAAAAAGAAGGATAACAGTCTAAGGGAACTCTGGGACAATGTCAAGTACACTAACATTAGTATTATCAGTGTCCCAGAAGGATCAGAGAGAGACAAAAGGCAGAGAATCTATTTGAATAAATAATAATAGCTGAAAACTTTCCTAACCTAAGGAAGGAAGCAAACATCCAAATACAGGAAGCACAGTGAGCACCAAACAAGATAAATCTAAAGAAGCTCACACCAAGACACATTGTAATTAAAATGTCCAAAATTAAAGATAAAGAGAGAATCCTAAAAGCTGCAAGAGAAAGGCAACAAGGGACATACAAAGGGAAGTCCATAAAGCTATCAGCATACTTCTTGGCCGAAACCCTACAGGCTAGAAGAGAGTGGCATGATTTATTTAAAGTGCTGAAAGGAAAAAACCTACAGCCAAGAATACTCTATCCAGCAACGTTATCTTTCGGAGTGGAAGGAGAGATAAAGAGTTTCCAAGACAAGCAAAAATTAGAGGAATTTATCACCAAGAAACCAGTTCTACAAGAAATGCTGAGGTGACTTATTTAAGTAGGAAAGGGAAGACCACAAATAGGGATAAGAAAATTATCAAAGAAATGAAACAGGCAATAAAACCACTGGTAAAGGCAAAAATACAGTAAAGGTAGCAGATCAGCCACCTATGAAGATACTATGAAGGTTAAAATACAAAAGTACTAAAATTACCTATTTCAATGATGAGGATAATGGATAGACACATGCAAAATAAGAGATTAGATATGATTTCAAAAACAGAAAATGTGGGAGGAGGGGAGTAAAAGAGTAGAGCTTTTAGAAAGAGGTCTAACTAAAGAGAGTATCAACTCAATATAGATTGCTATATACATAGAATATTATATGTGAACTTCATGGTAATCACAAACCAGAAAACTATAATAAACAAATAAGTAAGAGGAAAGAAATAAACCATATTACTAAAGAAAGCCATCAAATCACAAGGAAAGACAGCAAGAGAAGAAGAAAGGAACAGAGAGGAACTACTAAAACACCCAGAAAAAAAGGTAACAAAATGGCAATAAATACATATTTATCAGTAGCTACTTTAAATGTCAATGGACTAAATGATCCAATCAAAAGGCATAGGGTGGCTGATTGGATAAAAAAACAAGACCCATATATATGCCGCATAATAATTGTTTTATATATTTAGGTGCTCCTATGTTGAGTGCATAGATATTTACAAGTGTTACATCCTCTTGTTGGACTTTTCCCTTTATCATTATGGAGTGCCATTGGAGTTCTTCTATGATGTCATGAAGAAAGCCAGAGAATTGATCAGTCTCCAAAAAGATCTTTTTTCATAAGCTGCTGGAAGATATTTTTTAATAGTAGCATTCACAGTTTCAGGGAAAAATAAATTGTTTAACTTTCCATAGTTCAGAAACAGAGAAGTCGCTTTTGATAATCATTGATTATAATATCATTGCAAATATTTCAAACAATTTAAAATATTGTAAGATATTAATACCCCTTGGAAATTTTCCTTTCTTCTTTCCATTTATGGATAACTTTTAATGATACATTCAATGAGGAAGTGAAAAAGAGTCTGCAGACATAAAATGACTGACTTTTTTTTCACGTCTATTTTCCAGAAAGTGTACTTCTACAAGTAGTTTATGCAAGTGCTTGTTTGGCTACATTCTCAATGACGTCAAATAAAAAATATCTTCTCTATTCAGAAAATGGATTCTATCTCATTATTGTTTTAGTTGACATTCTTTTGATTAATTTATTAATAGTGAAGTTAGGGGGCTGGCCCAGTGGCGCAGTGGTTAAGTTCACACATTCCGCTTTTCGGCGGCCCGGGGTTCGCCGGTTTGAATTCTGGTGTGGACATGGCACTGCTTGGCAAAAGCCATAATGTGGTAGGCGTCCCACGTATAAAGTATAGGAAGATGGGCACGGATGTTAGCTCAGGGCCAGTCTTCCTCAGCAAAAAGGGGAGGATTGGCAGTAGTTAGCTCAGGGCTAGTCTCCCCCCCCCCAAAAAAGAATAAATAGTGAAGTTAAATATTTGTCATATTCAATGAAGATAACTTTTTAATCATCATTTGTCTTTTAAATTTTTGGTGATATTTTCTTACTTTTTTAGTATTTCTATAGTAAAATCTCCCTTACTTTTTGTTTTATGATATTTTCCACAATTTAGAAATTCTTTACTCATATCAAGGTAAGTTAAATAATTACCTATGGGTAGGAAAGATATAGGTAGATGCAGAAAAAAATGTCAAACGTTTTTGAGAAAGTTAGTCAATGAAAGAAGTTTCTTCCTTCTTATTCATTCATTCATCAAACCAACTGATCTGTTGAGTACTGACTGTAAACCAAGCACTATGATGAATTAGCCATGGTTCCTGCTCATATGAAGTTCACAGTCTGGTGGGGGATAGACATGTGAACAAATATTTCCTACTAATTTGTACAGAGTCAAGCATGAGAAGTAGTGAGAGTATGGAACAGAGAAAATTTAGTATTTCTTGGAGGATGAATAAGGGAAGTCTTCAAAGAAAGTCCCTACCTGAGCTGGATGACAGTGATGAGTAGAGGTAATTCAGGCAGAAGAGAAGGGAGAAGGATATTCCAAAAAGAGGAGAATGCATGTGAAAAAATGTGGAAACATTTCAACTAGATTGTACATTCAATGATGATAGCAGTCATTTCTGGCTTGATCAGTTTTGAAGACCCAGCGCTTAGCACTCTGCCTTGCACCGGTCTATGTTTAATATTTAAAAAGTAAATCAGTAAGTGGATTCATGCAAGCAAGTTGGTGTGGAGTCATGATGGTAGTGTTGTTGGAAAGAGTGGAAGAGATGAAGTTTGTGCGCTTGCACCTGACATTCATTCCATCAAATAAAGGCATATCTGGCCACTTTGCTGACACTGTAAAATTATTTAATAATGCATAAGGGTTATATGTCTGATAGTGGCTAAGAAGTTAGACATATTATTTTTAGTTTGTAAGTTTAATTCTCTAATTTCAAAATTTTTTCATTTGAAAGTTACTTAAACATAAATCCAAGGTTAGTATAATTTAAAAGAAGTATTGGCAAAGTTTTTATATAATTATGCTCGAAAAAGGGAAAAAGGTATTCTTGCCGTCAAAATGCAATTTGACTTATTACTTAGATTCTGTCGTCTGTGAAGTAGATGATCTCCTTTCCAGGTCCTGTCTGCTTCAGAGATGCCAATGAGCCTGATCTGCTTTCCTAACATAGTAGCTTTGCCAAACATTCAGTATTTTCATGACTACCACTGTCTCAAAGTGCCAGTGTGATGTAACTCGTTTGGGAATACTATGTTGATGTGTGTTCTGAATGATAGTCATGTAATTGGAGGACAGATTCTGAAGTTATCAGAAGCACACCTTCTCATGTGACTTTTGAAGTTAGGCTACCATAATTTATCTTCTTGGCTTCCATAATCTGAAGTTTTGAGTTTTGTGCTGTATTATACTTTATGCCACTGTAGGAGTCAAGTCGTGAATAGAAATTTCCTGTCTGTGCAAAAGGCACTGCTGAGTAAAACTACTTAGGATGCTTCATGACAGGAACTGTTCTTAATGAGAAAAAATTTCCAATCCTAAATCTTAGTTAAAAAAGTAATATTCACAATTACAAACCCTAATGCACACACATACTATAAATATAGCAACTTTTGCTGAACTGATGTCCATAAAAGGCACCCAAAACAGTTTGGGAAGCCCCTCAGCTCCCCACAAAACATTTCTGGTTCTTCAGTAGCTGATGTTAATCAAAATCTCTTTGCATTTTCATGCTCATTTTTGGAGGTGTTCCACACTTGGGCATGATTTAAATTTCCATAAAAATGCAATGAATCTGGAGCTGGCATTAAAATGTTATTAAGATGACAAGTTATAATGAGTGCCTCCTCGGATGGGGTTGGTGACAGGGGTTTCCCATTTATTAATCCTAGCAGAGGTCTTGCATGGCTGCTCATCAATCATTTCCCTTTCATTAAGATGTTTTTTAAGATGTAACAGAGCCAAAAAAAAAAAATCTATTGTTCCATAACACTTTGTCTGAGTGTCTCAGTCTGGGGTGGCTGAGAGTGACTTTGCATTTGGCATATGGATTTGCTCTGCTGATTTGTCTCCAATTATTCTCTGATGACATTTTCCCTGATCTTACGAATTGCCAAACAGTTGAGAGTCATAGTGATTCTGATGTTCCAAGTTCAGGGCTGTGAGGTATGTTCAGGTGTGGAGTTCTGGAAGTCAGGGAGCTCTGGGTGAGCATGTTTTGATTCACTTTTAGCACATACACATGAACTTCATTGGTTATTGGCAAATTACATTGTATGTCTCTATAAAAATCATTAACATAAGTACTCAGCACATTGTGTCAATAGAAATATGTAAAGAACAGAAATAGATTCTGTCTTCTGAGTTTTCTGCTTTGTTCCTTAGATATTCATTTATTTGCCATTTGCTTGCATTTACTAATAAGCAAGTAGCAATGGCTTCCAACTATTTAAAAGAAATATAGAAAAATTAAAAAGTAATAAAACATTTTAAAATTGAGTTTTACAATAGTGTCTTCTTCCTTTAAGGAATGGTAAAATACTGCTATCCTTTTATTTGAGTCATGAGACACTTCAGTTTAGGTGTCATAATTTGAATATCAAAACTCTGCTTTCCTATTTGAGGAGCTTATGTGACGAGATTCAACAGGTTGCAGGGGATAAAAGGCAGCTTAGGTTAAGTCTGTCAGTTGTCATACTGTGGTGGCTGTGTGTTGATATTATGCTGAAAGCTATGCCAGTAATTACACCAGTAATTTTAAGTACCAGCAGGGTCCCCGACGGTGGACAGGTTTCAGCAGAGCTTCCAGACTAAGACAGACTAGGAAAAAGGACCTGGCCACCCACTTTTGAAAACACTGGCCATGAAAACCCTATGAATAGCAGCAGAGCATTGTCTGATAGAGCGCTGGAAGGTGAGAGGGTGGCGCAGAAAGACGGGCAGCGTTCCACTCTGCTGTACACGGGGTACTAGGAGTTGGAATCGAGTCAAGAGCACTAAGACACTAAGAAAAAAAGTTTAGGAATAGATTGACATAAAGACAAAGGATATCTTAAGCACCCCAGGCAGTCTGGGGGATGGGTGAAAATAGTCAAGTTAAACAAAATGTGTACTTATGTATTCTCAACTGAATAATAAAATACATAATGAAAATAACTAAAAAACAAAGCACGGCAGAAAACATCTATGGTAGAGTGTATATGTATGAATGAAAAATACAAGAAAGATTTTTAAAACAAAAAAACAAAACACATAGAACTTATACTTGAATGTATTTAAATGGAAAGACTTAGATTCTAGTACCTATTGAAGTACTTGATATAAAATAGGCACTCTACCTCAAAAAGTTAAACATAGAATTACCATATGACCCAGCAAATCTGCTCTTAGCTGTATACCCAAAAGAATTGAAAAGAGGGACTCAAATAGTTATATGTATGCCAATGTTCATTGCAGCATTATTCACAATAGCCAGAAGTTGTGGTTAAACACAATACAGTAAATATATACAATGACGTTTTATTCATCCTTCAGAAGGAATTAAGTTCTGATACGTGCTCCAACATGGATAAACCTTGAAAACATTATGCTAAGAGAAATAAGCTAGACACAGAAGGATACATATTATATGATTCTACGTACATGAAATATCTAGAATAGGCAAATTCATAAAGAAACTAGATAAATTAGAGGGAACCAGGGGCTGGGGGTAGCAGGCAGTGTGGAGTTGTTGCTTAATTGGATACAATGTCTGTTTAGGGTGATAGAGTTTTGGAAATAGATTGTGGCGATGGTTACATAACACTGTGAATGTAATTAATGTCACCGAATTATATATTTAAAAATAGTTAAAATGGCAAATTTTGTTATTTATATTTTACCCCAATAAAAACGTTTAAAAATATAGGCACTCCAATAAATTTTTAATGGATCAGAATAAATGAGATAACATCGATATGTCTTACCATATCATATTGGCCTTATACTTTTCTCTTAGAAAATGCAATGTATCTTTAGATATTAGTTTATTAATCCTCATACAAACCAAAATTTTATGATTTAAACATCAGTTTGAGGACATCACTGAATATTCATCTTGGTTGTGCTGCAGTGCTGTGAAATACAGCTGCCATACTCTAAGGAGGGCTACCCTGCTGGAGACAGCGGCCACATGGGAGGGCCTGGGCAGAGGAGAAAAGAGCAATTATGTTGAGGGAGGGAGAGGGAGAGAGAATCTATATAGAATGGAGTTGTCCTAGTCACACTTCCACCTTAACGCAGTCACAGTAGTGACTCCAAACAATGGACAAAGAGCCCAATTACTCGATAAACCTTGGCTTAAAACTTCCACATTCCCAGTTAAAGCCCATCTCCTGCAAATACCTATAGCTTCTCTGAACGGTTAAGTGTTCAGTAGTTGTAAATTCACTGTTGCTAGATTCTGTGTATTCACATTGTAACATTTATTATTTTAACTCTTCTTTTTTAGTGTCAAGCACATTTTTCTACCTTTTGCTTTCCCCATGAACATGTGAAAAATAATTCCTTTTTCCTTCCTGCCTCCTCCAGGAGGTGTGACAGAGTTTAGAAATATACAAGTGTTCTGGAAAGAAAATCATGAGAATGCTGATCCATGTTAATGAGACTAATCACTTAGGTTCTCCATTCGTTGCCACACACTGATTTCATTTGTCGTGTTATACTATGGTAGTGTTATAAGTGGAGGCACTGGGGAAGTTTGTCATGGAGTTAGAAAACAATTTAAGGTAAATGTGTGTGCATATACATGTATACTCAAACACATCACAGCAAACGTGAAGCCTATTAAGAAAATGTTGTATTAGTCTGCTAGATACATTTCTACAATTGAGCTCATTTTTAGAGTTGGTGAAATATGTCATGATTTATAGCCACTACAGACTATAACAGTGCCATATAAATATCTCATGAAACATCTTTTGAAATTATTTACATTTTGAGTAATGTACAAATTATTTTAACATCTCTGTGGAGGTATAATTGATATACAGAGATCCGCACATATTTACTGTGTACAATTTGATGAGTTTGGACATATGCCAACATAGATCTCTAGGACTTTTCCATCTAGATAATGAAACTTTATACCCATTGAACAACATACAAATTATTTATATGTCCTTGTATGAGGTAAAGAATTTTTGTCAGTAAATACAGTGATGTGAGAATGTTTATAGTTAGAAAGCCTTTTTGGGGGATTACTACAAGCAGAGCCTTGCCTGCTAAGATTTGACTAAGTCTTTAGGATGATAGAAGCAGTTTTTGCGATGTGTAATGATAATTATCATTAGACGAACGCTGAATTAGAGTTTTTTCTGAGATGGTAATCTTTAATACTTTAACTAGTGTCGGATTTTTCCCACTGGTCATAAATATCTCTTCTCCATGTAGAATCTAACAAGAAGACCCATTGCCTGAGTGAGGTTAGAAGAAGGGGAGCATTACCATTCAGAATAATCATAAACACTTCCAGACCATTTGACTTGTAAAATGATTTTAAAATTAAATAAGATATAACCAGTAAAAAAACTTTCTTAATTATTCAAGGGCTATAGTCACAGCATATCATTTTAAACAATAGTATTTTGTCAGGGCTTTACGAAGGATAGGAGGAAGAAAGATACGCATTTATGATCAACAGTAGTTTATCAGAACCTTGTTCTAATCTAAACCCCATGTTTAGTGTCAAAGATACAGAAACGAAATGACATGTGCTTAAGATATTGAAAAATCAGTTGTAAGGGAGATAAAAAGTCATATAGGTGACCAGAGGGTGAATATACTGCTTTTTTCAAAGAGAAGTAGAAATTGAATTCAAGCACTTCTGTCAAGTTCCTAGTTTGAAGTACTTGAGACAATGATAATTTTATGAAAGTAACATATGTGGTTTAATTTGATTTATTTCCTAATCCAATAACTTTTTCAGTACACTCTATATTGGGTTCTCTTCCAGATGCCAGGGATTTATGAAAGTTAGGAAGACAAAGAGGACATGGTCTGCCAATACTTTGTAACTGTTAGGGATTTATATATGACTATTCTGTGTATTTTCATTTTATTTAAAATCTTGAATTGATAATCAAAAATATACTATAACAAAAATTTTCTGTGTCATAATTCTTATTCACCACTTCAGTTTCCAATTGTATCAAGGTAATTACTTTTTTTACTAAAAAAATTTTTTTTATTGGCACCTGAGCTAACATCTGTTGCCAAAGCCCCTCGGTACCTAGTCGTATATTCTAGTTGTAGGTCCTTTGGTTGTGCTATGTGGGATGCCACCTCAGCATGGATTGATGAATGGTGCCATGACCATGCTCAGGATCCGAACTGGTGAAACCCTGGGCCACGGAAGCTGAGTGTGCGAACTTAACCACTCAGCCACGGGGCGGCCCCCAGGTAATTTGACACATTCTGGTCTCAATCAACAGGAAGGAAAACTTATGCTTTTATCACTAAATATCTGAAAAAAATACTACAGAGCATCTTTCTTCACTATCTCTTCTTTCAGACCAGTTCATGCAGGAGAACTTCATGTAAGAAAACACTTTGTACGTAGGACATACCACAACCCACGAGTAACTTCTGTTTTCCATGGCAAGCCAGAAGTCCTAGGAAATCCTTGACATCTTTCCCCCCCTGAAATTGATATGCTCACCAAGTATTATGTAAAGAAGATCCTTCTGCTGGCCTTACTTAATCAGTTTTTGAGTGAGGAAATGAGAATCCCATTCCTATATTTCCTAAAGAAATAAACCAAAATCCCGAATAAAAAACAAACTACAAATTTCTTTAGTTTTCACCTAGCTTCAGTTAACTTTCTTGCATAAATAATACATGGGTTAAAAACAGGTAGTCCCTCACATACGTAATTTAATTGACTGACTTAACTGCTATACTTGAGCCTCTCATAACTTTTTTCCAGTTGTTGATGTCTTTATATCATTAGAAAAGATTGTAAAACAAGATTTACAACAATGAGCTCTCTTTCTTTGTATGTGACCCATCTACTTTTTTTATGAAGAAATTAAAGACAGAATATTTAAAATTCTAAAATTCTTTGGATGATTGATTCAGAGATATGGAGATCCCTACACATAAGAAGAATTAAATAAATGATGACTAACTTCTTATCAGAAATATTGGCAACCCAAAGACAAGAGAACCATGTTTTTTTTTGAAGAAGATTAGGCCTGAACTAACATCCGCTGCCAATCCTCCTCTTTTTGCTGAGGAAGACTGGCCCTGAGCTAACATCTGTGCCCGACTTCCTCTACTTTGTATGTGGGACGCCTGCCATAGCATGGCTTGATAAGCAGTGTGTAGCTCCATGCCTGGGATCTAAACTGGTGAACCCCAGCCCACGAAAGCAGAGCACGTGAACTTAACTACTATGCCACCGGGCTGGCCCCCAAGAGAACTGTTTTTAAAGTGCTGAAAGAAAAACAGTGTTAACTCAAAAATCTTTTATCAAGCAAAAACATTCTTCAAAAAAAAGAGTAGAATAAAGATATGTTCAGATAAATAAAAACTAAGAGAATTCATGATATTAAATGCTAGACTATTCTTCAGACTTAAAGAAATAATAGCATAGAAAGTCAGATCTGTGAGCAATAATGAAGATCATCCAATATATAGACAAAGTTTTATAAAATATACAAAATACTTTTTTTTTCCTTTTCATAATATGTTTAAAAGTCAAGTGATTACTTAAAGCCAAAATAATAACATTTTGAGTTGGGGTTTGGAACATATACAGGCATAAGTAATGATAAAATAGTGTAAAGGACAAGTGCAGGTAATTGGAATTATACTCTTTTAAGGTTATTACATTTTGAGGTGCGAAGTATGAAATGAGAAGGGAGAAGTATGCAGTGTGAATTGATGAAATAAAGACTCTTTATAAACTTTGATAAGAAAATACATGTAATACTAAAGAATATTGTGTTATCCCCAAAAAGGAAACGCAAGAAGACACAGAGAGAAAAAAATGAATGGCGAGTGTGTAACAAGATGGTAGACATAAACCCAGTCCCATCGATATATACGTTAAAAGGCAGAGAGTGTCAGGCTGGGTATAAAACAAGACTCAAATGTATGTCGTCTATAAGAGATGCTCTTCAAATATAAGGGCACAAACAGGTTGAAATTAAGAGTAGGTAAAACGTAGGCCATGTAAACCATACATCTGAGTAAGCTAGAATACCTGTATTACTACCAGACACAGCAGATTTTAAGACAATAAAGAGTGGCATTTCATGATAAAAAGGACAATTTGCTGGGAGACATAACAATTCTAAAATCACTAATAACAGAACTTCAAAATCTCTAAATCAAAAACTGACAGAACTGAGGGGGAAGATTGAGTAGAAAGTAATTTATTATCTCAATAAAGTTTATTTTTAAGAGCCATATTAGAACTATGATTGAAAATGCTAAAAAAATTTTCATATGTGGCAGACTGAATAAAGGGTCTATATTTTTCCAAGATATTTCTAAGAATTATGTAAAAAATGTAATGTCCATGATGTCAGACTTTGAGAAAACTATTGCACAGCTGATGGATATGGTGCTTAGATTTTTCTGTGTGACCTGCTGTGGTTTGAGGGTTGGCATATGGGAGGTTGTGATGCTGAGTACTTCCACATGGAGATAACAGAAAAACACAGAATGAAGATTACCCTCAGCACGCTCCAGGCATGTTGTCTCATTTGGTAGATTTATTTACTTGTTTTATTACTAAATTCTATTTAGCTCTAAGAAAAGTACTTCCAAAAGTGTATATTCTGGATATACCCACTTTTCTTGAGAGATCCTAGGGTAATAGACATGCTGACAGTGGTTTCTGGGCTTGCTGTGAAGAGCTGTAATTCAGGGAAATAATCAGCATTTAACTGCAGAGGAGATTAGAAAATAAAATAACTTATTGCATATAAAATATTTTTAGGATATACTACTGTAACTATGTTATGCATGGACATGTTCTCACTTAAACTTGAGTGATCACAAATGGTTTGAGAGTATGCATGGAATTTTTTGCTATAAAAATTCGTAAATGCTTTTTGAATTTTCTATAAGTACTTCCTACAGAGCTTTTAGTAATCAAGCACTGATTTAAAGGTTAGAAAAGTGACTATAAATCTGTTATTATATCCCATTCTGAGCTTCTCTAAAACCATGGCCTCTAGGCACTTAATTTGTTAGTGCAAATCACGGTAATGATGAATGGGTCTGCATCCTTCATCTCCTTCTTGGTCTGAAACAGGTCTATGATCCTGACATGTGCTTCATGTTACTGCTATTAAATAGAGACATGGCTCATATTCTGTCAAAATTACATTTCTAGTTGTTAATTGTTTTCCTTTTCACGGGATTCTCTAGCAGCTCTTGTGTATAACAGAATTTGTGAGAATATCTAAGAAGCGATAAATTCTTCGCTATTTCAGTGATGTTATTACTTTTCCCTAGATGTGCAACAGCTGCACCAAAGTCATGTTAATGGTAAACCTGACCCTGCTTTTGTAACCGATTATGAGAGGAATTTAAAAAGCTACAGGATTTTTAAACATTGTGGAAAAGTAGCTCCTTTGCCAAAAGAGTGGAATGTCCAGTGTACAGTGTGTGTATTTAAATTCACATTTGATTATTTATAGAATACCAAACTTTAGGTGAGTGTCATATAACAATATGATGTAAGTCACTAGGGGAGAGCTTATCTGTTCACTTAAATTACCAAATTTTTAGGGATTACAGTGGAAATGCCTGATGAAAGCAGTTACTAAATTCTTGAAAGGCTGTTTTAAAGAAGGCCCAGTTTTTGGTGTGAGTTGATGATGTTCCAGTTGTAAAATAAGCCAAAATAACTTTTTGTTTTTTCTCCATGGGAAACACAAAAGTAGTACTGGGAGGTGAAACAGATCACTTTCATGGAGGATATATACTTCAAGGAAGTCAACATCCTTTCTTATCCCTTCCTTTTTTGGGAAAGGAGAAAAGGTATACTATTGGTTCTCTTCTCCAAAGTTGAGGGATGGGGTGGGAAGAGAACTGTTCATAAAATTTGTGCGTTTATGCAAGAAGGTGAGATGAGGCTATTTCCTCTGTTGCACATCTGCTTGGTTATTGGACTTGTCCAGATGTCTCATACATGCAACTAGAGAAAAAGCACTGGGAAAAGATACCAGAGTAGTAGATGTGACAATAGGCCAGGGGGTAAGGGTATAGTGACTACCCCTTGAATTCCTGGCCTTAAGGGCAATGAAAGATGAGTTTCGCTACATTGGGGTCACAAATATTAAATAAGACAGTAGCAATGGGCTTGCTGGGGCTCGCCACCACACCAGAGCAAGGAAGTGCACATACCAGAGGGAGGCTTTATGAGGCTGAGGTGTGTATGGGTGGGGGGTGGGTTGGGTTTAGGGGGTTTATGGTTCATCTTGAAAACGTTAAGTCTTGCTTAGGGTAGTTGCTTGCGATTAAGAGTCTCTGAGTTGAGCTCAATGGTGGTATCAACATAAAGAAGAAAGCAAACTTTTCATGGGTACTCACATAAATAGATATTGTTTCCCCTTTCTCTCCTCCTCATCGTGATACTCGTCTAAGGCCAGTTCAGATGGATGGGGAGATGAGAGAGGGAGCAACACACATCTTTACACCAAGCCAGTAGGGCAGCAAGTCTAACCCACGTGTGGGGTGTATGAGTCTTTAATTAGATATGTTGCAAATTTTAAAAATGCTTAGGAATACTTCTTAATAAGTTATCTTCTGCTGTTTTCATAACTGAAAGTGTCTGAATCTTAGTAGAATTGGCCTGAAATATCATAAAGGGAGCTGTCTATCTAGTGGCAAAGGAGGGTTTGCCAACTTAGTTAGCCATGTTATATGGGAGAGAAGGACAATTTCAAGGTGTACGTACCAACAGGTTGACATATTACCATTGGATGTGATGACCTTTGCCATTCAGGCTTAGATGGTCTACCTCTTTCCCATTTGTCGGTTAGTTTTAGCTGTATGATTAAAATGTGTGATTTAGTGAATAGAAGGAGTTCTCTATTCTAATGAGTTTGTTTCATAGTAATTTTTAATTAGGTTTTGTTATGGATAAAATTTAAATAGGAGCAAAGGCTTTTACAGGTAAATAAAAAGGATACTGGAATTCTAGTAAAATTCTCCTTAACTAGGAAAGTAAGTTTTAGAAATGTTATATCTTGGCGGTGCCCATCTCCCTTTTGCAAAGACAGGGAAATAATTAGCACTCTCAATGCACAACAAAGGTGACTGAGACCATTTCATTTGTTTCAACTACATGAAAATAGTTTTTTAAAAGTTAAGTCTCTTGCATAATATATACTATCAAGAAGAGACCGCTTTCTAGTGATTGTTGTCCTTATTGACCATTACTGAGGTTAAATATTTGAAAAGAAATATAAAAAAGTCTCTCCCTGCTGAGAATTTATAAACTTAAGTTTGCGACTGCTTTCTTTTACCTTAGGTTTGATGCCATACCTGCCATAATCAGACAGAAGAATGTGCCTTAGACTTTGTGTTCCACGGCTGGCTATATTCAATCTATATTAGTGGGGCCACAATTAGAGATTTTGGGGCCCAGAAATTGCACAAATGTAGTTAGATTTTCAGCTGATGTCTCAGGATCTGATCCAATTTCAGTGGGAGGGTATAGCATGTTATAGGGGTGCTGTAGTATATTGTATTATTGTGACCAGTTATCTGTTCCTTTCCACGTAAGAGTATTATTCACTTTTGCTTTGGTCATGCATCTTTGTAGGTAGGGTAGAGGATATTTCTCTGCTCTGTTGTCAGGCTTGGACAGATGACTTCCTTCTCCAATAGACTGTGAGTGGATTTAAGCAGAAATTTTGAATGTGTCTATTGTCTCTTATTCTTGCCCTTATCTGCAAGAGAACAGTGTGTTTCAGATAAGGGCCACCCTTCTGCCTAAATCTGCAATGAGAAGAGAGATGGAGCAGATCTCTTTCCCATCCGCTTTAAACTTGTAGTCAATCAGCAGCCCTCATTAAAATGAGAGAAATAAATTTTGTTGTGAACCACTGGGACTGTGGGCTTTGTTGCTATGGCCGAAGCTAACAAACAGAGAGAATGAGACAGTAATAGAATCAGTTCTAGGGAATCAGTATATCTGCTTGACAGGGATTAGGTTTCAGGGAGAAATTACTGAGAATCTTGATTCAAAAGTGAGAGCGAGCAAAGGCATTCTCACGTTAGGGGAGAGTAAAATGGTAAAGGCATTTAGGTGACACTAGAATGCAAAGTGAGATGCTAATGCAGTGGCATGTGGATCCATTTATGAATGATTTACGGAGCACCTTTAATGAATCAAGCATTGTACCAGGCACTGGAAAAGTAAAGTTATTGTGCTCACTTTTAAGAAATTCACAATCTAGTGATTGTTATAGTGTAGAGCTAAAAATGCTAGGTTACAAGTATGCAAAAGTATAAATGAAGCACAGATAAGAGAAAAAATTAAATTTTTTTGGAGGCTTATGGAGAACTTCCTAAGCAAGATAATACCTGAGCTCCGTTTCGAAAGGTGAGTAAGTTCTGTGGGCGGAAGGGAAGGTGGGTAGGTCTACACACGTGCAGAAGAACATGTGGAATAGGGTGTTCAGTTTGGCTGGAGTGCGGTGTTAGCCTGGAATGGTTGGTGCGATGAGATCAAAAGGAACAGTTAGGGGTCGAATCAAGGGGAGCCTTTTATGCCAAACTGAAGAACTTGGCATTTACTCTCCGTAATAAAACTTCATTGGGAAAGATTTTAATCAGGGGAGACAGATGATCTGATTTTCATTTTAGAAAGAACGCTTTGGTAGTTCTTACAGGGTCAGTTGAAAGGGGTCAAGGTTAGAACCAGGGGAGATTAATTAGGACGTCATTCCAATAGTTTTTAGAGTTATTTAATATAATAGAGTGGAATTAAATTTTACGTATGATTTAAATTCTAAAATGGGAAAGGTGCAATTCAGATATAAGAAGTATTACTCTGGAATATCCTTCAGTTCCCTCACATATTGCAACCCAGAGTCCAACAGAAACATTTTTTGACCCTAGCTTTGAATAGATCACTGTTCTTTTGAGTAATAGATAAGTAGCTGCCTTATGCATCTTTGAATCTTAACTCATCCTGGTGAAGTGCTTACACTAAGAGAAGTACAGAATTGTGAACAATTGAGAAAACAATTTACATCTCTCTACTCACGCTCACGCTCACAATGGAGTCTGTGTTCATTGAGAGGATGGGAGGTCCTCCCACACCTTCTAAACTCTTCTTGTTGTCTTCTCTTTGTTCTTTTTTCTCGAGAGCTCATTAAGTTCATTATATACATAATGAGACCCTGTAAGTGTAAGAAGGGAACATTTAACTTAGCCAGAATCTTTTCCAGCATCAAATATTCTTTAAGACTATTTATATATCAGCTTCTGGTTTTGCATCCTTGAAGTCTGGGGGATGTGTGGAGTTAAAAACTTTTGTTTTGCTCCAACTTTTTATCTTTTTATTGAGTACAAATCTTACTCTGCTGACTCATAAACAGTATCCAATAAGGGCTGTCTTTACTCTTCTGTGTCTACTTCTCACTCTTCATGTCTCTGTTGAAGTCCATAGTACTTCACAGTTTATGATATGATTATTTTATCTCATTTGAAACATGCAACTACCCTTGGTAGTGGGTAACAGGGCAGCGTCTCTATGTTGTTGAGGAGAAGGCTGAGGGTCAGAGTGGCTCATGATGATGGAGTGGGAACCAGAACCAGTATCTAGTGACTAATTTCAGTGCTTTTCAAATTGTTGCTACAGAGCCAATTACACCTACACTGCGCCCATGCTAACCCTAGAATTTTGGCATCAGGAGCCATGGGTCACTTATCTAGTTTTAAGGCCTCTGCTGGCCTCCATGAACCTCTGTGAGAATTAGGGAGTGGTTCTCCTTGGAGGACAGAGGGATCCCCACACAAGTATGAATTGCCTAGCAGAACTCTGTGTGTGTACATGTACATGTGTGTCAAAAACACAGCTTCTGGCTTCCTCCCCGGGGATGTAAGCTTGTACCAGAGTGTTTTGCCAGGTGAGTGGAATGCAGGTGAATTGCGTTCCACATACCTCAGCTTGGTACCTTAGTATAGGGCACAACCTGCATGACCTGGTGACCTTGCCTGTGAATGGCAGAAACAGCCCCAAGAAATCTGAGCCCAGTTTCCAGACCAGGGATTTCCATTCCTAATATCCCTGCGTATCCCAGACATCTGCTTTACCCATCACCACGCTTCCCCACCGCATTCAGCTTCTAAGTTACTCCCTTTCCTTCTCAACACATCACCGAAATAAACACAGGATTGTTCTTAATTTCTGTTATATACCCTTCTTGTTGTGTCTTGCAGGGTATGTGTTTCCTCTCCCATCAGCTTTTGCTTTTTAAAGGAGTGATAGCCATTTTTGAGAAAATAAATGAAAATATATTTAAATGGAATATAACAGTTTCCAAACATGGAAGTCGTGACTTTTGTCACAACGGGATAAAATTGAGGGCCTGGCAATGAGGCACAAAAACGTTTTGAACACTCCTTGTGGTTCAGTCATTGAACTTTTCTTCAGCAAATCGTGCCCCCTTCATTTTCTGTAAACACTTTTCTGTGTGCATCTGTTTCCATGGGACAAATATTCCTGCTGTTTTCAAAGATTTAGTGTAATTCTGTGGGTTTGGAAAACAATATGCTTGAAAGGCGTTAAAGCAGGGTTAGAAATATGTCACAAATGAGCTTGTTTCTCAAATTTTCTTTCTCATATGAGGCTGGTAATTGTTCCTAAGGAACAAGTTACTATTTTCTTTCTTCAGAGTCTTAGGATCACTCAAGCAGCAGTCAGGAATGAATAGACCCAGGTCTGGGAAACAATCTCACAATGTCCCCAACAGAGAATAATTACAATCTTTATTTTTAAACTCTGTAGCAAAGTTTTTGAACAGATCTTTCTCAGCTCTGTATGGTTCGTGCTAAGATATGAATTCTATAAATATGACGTCACTACTCAGTTTTGCTAAAGTTAATTTTGACCTTATAATTTTAAACCAAAGCACCACTGCCTTGATTATAAAATCAAATTAGGCCAAAAGACAAATGTTCAAAAGAACATAAAATATGCCTCTATACCAAAAAGTAGTCATACTACAACAAAGCGGGAGTATAATTGAATACCATCATTTTGGGAGAAAAGTTAACCTTCCAATTTCTTTTTGTTCTTATGATAATAACTTTTAAGATCTACTTTCTTAGCAACTTTCAGACATACAGTAAAGAATTATTAACTGTAGTCAGCATGGTGTACATTACATCCCATGACCTTTATTTTGTAACTGAAGTTTGTACCTTTGACTACCTTGACCCATTCTCCTCCCCCTCCCCCGGCAAGCACCAGTCTGTTCTCTGTATCTATGAATTTGGAGGTTTCGTTTTTTGTTTGTTTGTTTTAAGATTCCACGTATAAGTGAGATCATTAGGCATTTGTTTTTCTCTAACTTATTTCACTCAGCATGATGCCCTCTAGGTCCATTCATGTTTTTGCAAATGGCAAGATTTCCTTCTTTTTTATGGCCAAAGAATGTTTTATTGTGTACATATCCCGCATTTTCTTTATCCATTCATCTGTTGATGGACACTTAGGTTGCTTCCATGTCTTGGCTATTGTAAATAATGCTGCAGTCAACATGGAGGTGTGCGTACCTTTTGAAGTTAGTGTTTTCATTTTCTTTGCATGAGTACCCAGAAATGGAATTGCTGGGTCATATGGTAGTTCTATTTTTACATTTTTGAGGACCCTCCATAGGGTTTTCCATAGTGGCTGCGCCGATTTACAGTCTCATCAATAGTGAACAAGGATTCCCTTTTCTCCCCATCCTTGCCAACATTTGTTATTTCTTGTCTTTTTGCTAATAGTCATTCTAGCAGGTGTGAGGTCAAGTTAACTTTCCACTTTTGAATACTAAGCACTTATTGGTATTTTGATGTCAACTGGTTTCTCTTTATACATTTAAAGAAAGTTATATATTTTTAAAATAAAATAGTAAGCCACAAAGCCATATTTGTACAGAAAAATAATGAAAACAACATTTGAAATATTGCTCCATAACCTAAAAGAGGAAAAGAGAAAGCACCTGCTTCCTAAGTTTTTTCTTGACATTTTAAAATTTTCATTATCCCCAGAATGAAGAATTGGATAGCAGAGTGCAAACTTTTCTTATAGGCTTTCAGTGATTTCTAGGGTCCCGGGTTCTCCTATGACAAGACCAATATCATAAGTCCAAAGAAAGACCAACAGCAGTGGGGCAGCCAGGTTCTCTTCCAGTCTATACAGAGGATGTCAGAATTAGGCAAGATAGGGATGAACTTGAATTATTAGCTTAAAATGGGAGAGTGTGGTTTGAAACATAAATTTTGGTAAAAAATGTCATAAATATTTTTTCTGTATTATCAGGGTAGGTTAATTTATGAAAAATTATGATGTTATGAAAAGTCTCCAAATTTCAATGGCTACAACAATAATGCTATACTTCTTGCTCTTGGTGTCTTCCCTACTCTAGGACCTAGGGGCCTTCTCAGGTTAGCATTGCTGGGAAAGGTGAGTGAAGGATTTCATGATGAGGGTTTTATAGGGTAGGCCTGCAAGTGGTGGTCATTGTTCTGCCCCCATTCCGTTCTGTGAGACTGTCTCATGTCTGCACTCACAGCAAGGGAGGCTGGAAAATGTAGCCCAGCTGTATCGCCAAGAGGAAAAGGGGAGGTGTTGGTGAACAGCATGCCAGACTCTGCCGCCCGTTACCTTTTTGATTAATGACTGAAATAAAAAATGAATTTAGTTGCTTCGGACGCACCTGGTTTATAACTGAGGTTACCCAGTCTCTCTGTGCTCCAGATGCTCCATTAAAATAAGGACATGTTCTATTTCTTCTGTCAGGCTGCTAGAAAAGTATGTAAAAGATTTGAAATTTGTAGAAGAAAAAGTTATAAGACTTATTATGACTATTACACTCTGGTTTCCAGAGTGTGCACAGATTATTCAAGGGTTCGTTATTCAGGATCTCAGATGTTCTTCTCTTTTTACCAATTTATTGTACTATTGCATCATTGTGCTTTCATGTTCATTGTTGCGTCAAACTTTGTGGTTCTAATGCGTTTGTGTATGAAAGAGAGGATAGGCTTTTCTTCAATTACGTACCTGGCTGTAGATTTGTAGGAAAAGAATAATCAGAGAGAGAAAACATAAATTTACAGGACATATGTTTCTTGTTAACATTTCAAATAAAACAATTGAGGCAAATTAGCTAATTAAAATGTATTATTTCCTGAATTTATTTAAAGAATTCATGTAAAAATTTAGTGTCAGTTACTCAATAACAAATGAATTCTTTTCTGGGGAGTCAGCATCTATTGTATTTACCCCCCACTTAGAACTGTGGAAAGATCCCGCCACAACAGACTTGTAGCCACTGCCTGTTGCATCAGGACTAGCATAGAATCAGATTAAGTAACAGAATGGCCATCACACTGTAGGTAATTAGGAATGTCATGAGGCAGGGGTTTCCACTGGGGCCGAAGTGAGCATCTTCCAGTTCTCGAATCCTTTAGAAGAGAGTTGATCCATCCAGCTTCAGTCTAGTCACACCCAAGGGATCTCCTGCCATGCCTTCTCCCAGAGTCGGTCATGAGCAGTAGAGCTTGTATACAAAGTCTGCTGTCTGGTTTCAGCTGAGGAAACTTGTTGGAGGATCCTGGCTTTTCATCCAGGATCTCCTTGTCATGACTGCTAAGTCCACACTTGCAAAATCTCTGGTCTTTTCCATGGCCTTCAGGCATGACTTGAGATTTTCAGCAGAACTTGTATTTCACTCATCTTGTCCAGCAGTAATAATGGTCCTCATAGAATCTGCCTTTGGTGCTCTGAGGCTGTTTCACCCTCATTTCAGCCACTTTAGTTCTTAATGTTCTTGATCGTTTCCAGACTCCAAGAACCAGCCAGGATTAGGCTAATTTCAACATATGAAAATATGACTTGGTACACTAGAGTATAGCTTGATGGGTTGATCCTTATTTCATTTTATGGATTCTTTTTCTGGGTCAGGTCCTTCTATCATCCCTAGAATAGACATCCACTTCTTGCAATCTCTTTTCCAGGATTATTTTACCCAGGTTTCATCAACCATTACTGTTTTCTTCAGCTGATAATAGATGTAAACTATCCTTTATCGCCCACCCCAAAACAGGATTCTAGGGTCAAATGCACTTGGGAAATACTGCATACTGTTTGTTTCTCTTGCAACGTCACACTACATGTTAGCATATTAAGGAGTCAGAGAAATATTTCAATAAAATGCTCTTATCTTTGTTTAACAAATATTTCCTATACTTATTTGAACATAGAACATATTTTTAAATAAAATACTTATGAATAATGCTAGCTGAAACCCATAGCTTTGTGTATCTAGAAAGGGAGGACGATTCTATTGTCCATTTTGCTGTCATTAGATGCTGGGAGTGTATAAGTGTATGACCTGGGTTTATCAATATTATGGCTGAAGGAACCATCATCCCAGGAGGAGTTTTATACAAGAAACAGTTCTCATGAAAATTTTCTAAGGGATATTGTCCCTTTCTCTCTTAGGTAGATAGGATATTTGTGAAAATATCTCCCCCACCCTGATTTATGTTCTTTATAATGAAAACACTTGAGGTAGGGGAAGAGCATGAAGTCAGAAGAAATATTTTACTAGAGTTAGAAGGAATCAAGTTCACATTTTCTTGCTTGGTTTTACTAAACACTCACCCTATAAAGTGATGAAGAAGGATGCTAAGGATAAAATAAGTGTTTCTATTTTCCAGGCAAGATATGGGTAATCAAGCAGGAACAACTTCTATCCTTTCTGACCCATGGCTGGAGGTGGGGTGGGTAGGTTGTTCCATGATTCAGTATAAGTCATTGGGAAAGATGAGAGTTGGTCTTGTGGCCTGTCATGTTTGGGGACTTGCCAACTGGTCTGTAGTCTACTTTGCCTAGCAGTCCAAGAGCCTCTCACTTGGACCCTACCAGATCAACAGGAAATGGGTGCTGTCATCTAAGTCACACGGCACTGTGTCTTCTTCTGCGCTCTGACAGCATGGTAAGCCTCACCGCATGGTAGGCATTCTCTACTTAACAGTCAGGGAAGCAGCGTAAGGCATTACAGAGTAAGAATGAGACTAACTGATAAATGTTTCCTTGTGAGAGAAAGGGGACAAGAGATGAACAGCTTCAGAATTTGCACTGCAATTTAATTTTGCCGGCCATTTCCTTCCCTTTAATTCAGTTGGCCCTTCTCCCTCAGCATCTCTATATCATCTCTCTCAGGAAACTCTACTCCTTCTCACATAGAAAGACACGTGACTTTTGGCTCTTCTTGAAAATCCTAGTGTATCAGGCTTTAGCCTGATATTAATGAAGGCTTTTCCTGGTTGAGGATTCAGTTGAAGATTCATCTGTCTCCAAACAGAGAGGTAGAAAAATGGTGATTGTTCCAATTCTAGTTCAAAATTGCTGTCCACAAGACTGTCTGGTTTTCTACTTTCCCAAGAGCAAAGAAGTCCTACACTCAAACATATTCTTTTTTATTTTTTCCAGAGTAAAGCCAGTAGAGTTGCACATGAGAAAATCATATTCTTTATATGAACTTCTCTGCTCTCCACCTTGTTAAAAATAACTCCAGCATCATTGAAGTGAGAACCTTTTGATTACTTCCCGAGTAGATTCTCATTAAACAGGTCTCTACATTAGATGAAAATATTTCTGTCAGAGTAAATTTGAAATAGATGACCCCCTGCTACCCCATCCACAAATCTTATCTTCTGATCCCTAAATTTCTCCCTTAACAGATGGGAGAAAAGATATTTCCATTCATTTTGCCCCATTGGAAAGATTCAAAAGTCTGTATTTTTGTAAACATGTATATGTAAACACATATGTAAACAGATACGAGGTCTGATAGTCTCCTTAGATTCTAAGAGCCGTTAAATCAAGTCAAATGCTTTAAAATATGTTTAATGTAAATACTAGAAGTTCTGATTCTGCTATAAAAATGATAAACATCTGGGCAAAAACTTAAATTTTTGCGATTGCAGAATAGTATATTTTATATGCTAATACAAGTAAGAGATACTCTGACAGACTTTTGTATTTTTCACTTGTTTGCCAGTTTCCTTTGGAAAGTTCTTAATGGGAACTAACAGGGGTATAAACACAAAGGATTCAAGCATAGCCTTCCCCAGCCTCAATCTATTTTAATCAAACTCAAGTACTTGCGTTAGAATATAAAACAATGATAGAAAAACATCAAAGAGGTTGGTGGTGGTGCTGTTGGGTCTGGCACTGGTAGAAAAATCTTTTGACTGTTTGAATATTAAAAATGCATTCCGTTTAAAGAGACGATGAAATATTTAAAACGTCAGTGAATATTAGATCTTCAAAAGCTAAACCACTATGAGCAATTATCTAAAGATGAACATTTAAGAGTGACATCATTTTGAAAATGGGATACAGTGTTCACATTGCTATCCCTCACGGATTATTTCTGTACAACACATGGGCTGTTGTGGATGTCTATACTCTGTGTCAGAACGTTGACACAGAGAGACTTTTTCAGTTTCAGAAATGCAGATTTATGATCATATTTAACTTGGCTCACAAGACATTCATTTTTTATTTCTCAGTAAATAGCCCTCACACACTCCTAATTATAGTATGAAACAGTTTGAATTCCATTAAACTGGATATTTGGCTTTGGTTGGTAGACTTTAAATATATGTAACCTGGTGGTTAAACTACTTTAACTCTGATTGACAGTTTCTATTACAGATATAGCTTATTTAAATGATTCCTATACTGTGAAAGAAAGGACGGAAAAAAATAAAATGGTCTGCAAATTCAATAGCTCTTTATTTCTGAAAAGCAATCTTTCCTTCATCAACAAATCAACAAAAAAGATGAATGTGACAAAAAATGATGTGACTCAGGAGGAATATTTTAGTAATTCTGATATTAAAATTTAAACAATTTAATAAACTGTACAGTATATGTAGACAGCATTGTCATAAATATGTGGGTTATTTTTGAATAAAACAATTACCAATTAAAAACCTGAATGATAATAGTATTTTCTTTTAATTTATTTTTCTGATGTATTGCCTTGTGGCTCTCATAGGAATTTGGTTTTAATTGTGGAAGGAATAATGGTGGCACCTAGAAGAAAGTTACTGAGCTTTTCCAGAAATTTGATAGTAGGGTCAGAAATAGCAGACATACTATTCTCTTTATTTTGGTTTGTATTAAGGGATTGTGCTACTGCCAAGGGACAATGAAACATTTTTATATATTCAGTATTGTAGTCATACTTTCTCTGAATTCCCAGTTTTTTTTTCTTTCTCTTTTTCCACTCAAGTTCATTCATCTATAGTTTTTGGGATACTTGGTTCATTGAGAAGGTGGAAATTAGTCTGGGTTGACGTCTCTATTATCTGCTGCCTGCTTTGATATCAGCCACTGTGCCAGTTTAGACCCTCAGCATCTTGCGCCAAGATTACAGGAGAGCTTCTGGACCCCTCTCCTGACCTTCTTCATTCTACTGTAAATACCGTGCAGTCTGAATTAGCTGAGTTTAAAATGCTTCTCTGATGAACGCTGACTCCCTGAGTGATCTGTTGGTGGCCCCTCTGGAGAAAGGGCAGTTTCCCTTTCAGGGCTTCCATAATGTCCCTGCCCCTGCTTCTCCCACCTCCTGTCCTGTGTCTGCCTGCCTCACTCCCCACACTCCTGTCAGATCTACCTAACTTCAGGCAATCCCTTGAATTCTTGAAGTTGTTGTAGGGCCTTTTATACCTTTTATGTCTTGTGCCTGGAACTGGCTTCTTTGTTTGGTGAGTACCTACACGTACATGAAAGCCCGACTCAATTATATCCTCCTTAGACAGGCTGATACTCCCACCCCACGCCTCCTCTGGAACATATAGTAACGTGCGCCATTACTGTTGCCATTTACATGCTAGTCACTGCCATCAGTCTAATTTACTTGAGGACATGGGAATTAAAACTGATACAATAATGAATAATGCATTTTCATTAATCCAAAGCTTTGCAACTCAGAACATAGTAGGAGCTTATAAATATTTGATAAAGCAATCAATGTAGCTCGTACAAATTTCAGATTTTGGTATACTTATAGCAGATTTCTGCCTTTACCGTTATTATATGTTAGAACAAGCTACGTTAAATTCAAGCCTGACTGCTCAGTGACCTGACTTGAACCTTCTGTTTTACTGTTAGGTACCTGAGTGGGCAGATAAGATTCTGGAAATAATCCTCATGAATATTCATGAAGGAACTTTGGTATCAAAATGCAGAGAAGGAGAAAATAACAATAAAAACCCAGCAAACTGAGAAAAGATAATGTATACTTCATATTATTAAAGTGGCTTTTATGATTTTGAGCTTCTGTTCAAATCTAATTTTATGTTTTCTGACAAAAATATTTAACCATAATAACAGCTGGCTCTGTTACATTAAGTGCGAGTACTATTTGTGTATTAACTACACATTAGTATCTTCACTGGGTAGAGGAATTTTGAAATATATTTGAATAAATCCATTAAAATAATCAACAGATACCATCCTTGGGTGCGGCCTGTAGAGTGGAGGGACTCACATAATCTGCAAGGTTAGGTTAAAACGCTTTGTGTGGAAAAGTGTTTTGTTGGTTTGTAAATCAAGTTATTCTCCTTGAGGTACTATTTTAGGGTAAAAATTTGAGTTTCAAATTAACATCTTTTTTGTGTCTTTTTCAGTGCTCGTGGCTTAGTTAATGTTTTCAATATTTCTACCAGAATCTTTCGTTCCCGTTGTGCTGGAGAATACGTTAACCATCAGCTATCCTGGAGGCAGCTTTCGCTGTGACAGTAACCTTTCCCCAAGAGAATGGGAGCCACAGTCTTACTACGAGGGCTCCTATCAAATACTTTTTCACTGTTTGAAAACGTATGTGTCAGAGGAAAGTAGGGAGAGGGCTTCTCAATATTTTTTTCTTCCCTTTTGTAATGTCTGTAATTTTTTCTTTGTCTTCTTTGAAAGGGTCATTAAATGCTAAAGCTGTAAAAAGTAGACTATATCTCTAGATTAGCAAAGAGATTTAAATTTTGAGGCTGGAAATAAGTAGATTTATTAGAAATGGCATTATTATCCTATTGATGTTGCCTGTTTTGTGCATATGTGCGTGTGTTCTTCCTTATTGAAGCTAAGATCACTTATGTGACAACAGAATTCTCTGTTGGATTTAAAAGGCATTTGATAGTGAATATTCAAAACCATCTGAACACGCCAATATGTGATAAATTGTTCCAGTGTGTGGCACTGCATATTCTGTGGTGCTTTTAGGCAAGATTGCTTTCGTTGCCTATTTCCTGGCTGCTCTGTCTCTGGGACAAAAAGCACGTTTCCTCCAAGAGAAAATTTCACCACTTGCTTTGCACTTTAACCTTTTTTTCTAACCTCAGGAGCATCTATTCCTTAGAGTAGATACTTGGCCCGTTCCTGGGGCTAAGAAGGGTGTTTGCAAAAGAAGGATGACTGCATCGCATTAAGGCCAGTGGGTTCCTCAACTTGAAAACCAAAGAATATGCTTTTAGGAGAGCTGATGTGGCAAATATTGGATGGAAAAAGACAAAACAACACGACCCAAACTTCAAGCCTGCTACTTTCTTACATTAAATACACACACAAAAAAGATGAGAGCAAGTGTTTTCTTTATATATAATTTTATTTTGGAAGTTCCAGAACAATAATGATAATCACAATAATACAAGAAGAGGAAGACAACAAAGAAGAAGCCTCTGGGGGATGATTATATGGCAGGCTTTCTGCTATGTGTCAGTAGGTTTGCTCATTTAAACCTGTTAACAAACCTAACAAGTCGGGATTATGTTAACTCCCATTTTACAAACAACGAAAGTGAGATTCAGAAAGGTCAAGTGACTTGTCTAAAGCCACACAGCGTTTGCTATAGGCAGAATCCAGATCATGGCAGACTGACTCTGGAGCTTGTATACTCACTACCATGCTAAACTGCCTTATGCAGAGATTCAGAAAAAGTTGCATTCTTTGTCCAAACGAGAAAAAACACCCAAAATAAAGCAAAAGTTCACCTCATTGTGGAGATAACCCACAAACAAGCTTGAAACAGTGCATGATTAAGTATAGATCTATGTGTGGCACAAACTATAAGTGCTGAGGAGTTAAAGAGAAGCAAGTCAGGGAACACTGGAATAGACAGAGAAAGCTTTTAAAAAGAAATTTTCAGTTTGTCACTCGAAGTGGAAATCGTAGTTAGGGCTGGGGAGGAGGGAAAGCACTCTGTGTAGGAAAATACTAAGAAACAAAGGACAGTGTACAATGTACCCGTGGGATAATAGGGACAACTGGTTTTGATTAAAGAATATGAATTTACAGATTTCAATTCAATTCAACAATTTTCTTTTTTGTAAAGATTGACACCTGAACTAACATCTGTTGTCAATCTTTTTTCTTTTCTCTTTCCTTCTTCTCCCCAAAGCCCCCCCCAGTACATAGTTGTTGATTCTAGTTGTAGATCCTTCTGGTTGTGCTATGAGGGACGCTGCCTCAGCGTGGCCTGATCAGCGATGCCATGTCCGCGCCCAGGATCCGAACTGGCGAAACCCTGGGCTGCCGAAGCGGAGCACACGAACTTAACCACTCCACCATGGGGCCAGCCCCTCAACATTTTCTTTAGATTCCCCCATCCCCACCCCAGCTCCCTAGACCAAGTATATTGGCATATCTCACTGCATTATGAAGTAAAGTGCTGGTGAGAACAAAAATGAGAGCAGCAGCTACTTGGTGCTTATTTTTGCAAGTGACTCATTCAACACTGTATGATTGCGTTTTCTCTGAAATAATCAGCCACATAGCTTCAATAGCTATGTGTGTTCAAAGAACAAAAATGTCATTGTATCTGGGAAGTGATGGTAAAATGCAGTGTTTTATAGGAGAGCGACATAGGAATTTTCAATCAGAATTTCTCCTTGCAGTAAAATGTTTTTTCCTGGAATGGCAACTGGATCACTCTAAACCTGGTGTCAGGTACTCATCTGACTCAGTGATTACTGCAGATGTAGAAACGGAGTGTGACTGTGCTACAGAGACTTCTGGATTGTGCTATGAGAGGATAGTTCAAGAGGCTGGGAATCTTGGGAGAGAGGGAACATCCGTTCACTGCATGGTGAGATTAAACTTCAGGTTCATCTGTTGGGGATGTGAAAGAACCTATTTCTCTTACCATTGAAATCGATAACATTGTTCCATGCTTTCTTTTTCTTTTCTTTTTTAAAATTAATTTCGTGTCTCATATCAGTCAAATGAGAATGGAAAAATATTAACTAGAGGATTTTAAACTTCATAAGTAGACTTTGCACAACAATAAAAAAATGGTATGGGATTCGATATAGGGATGTCAAATTTTAATTTTTTCCAAAAATGATTTTTTTAAAAAAAACAACAACCTCCTCTTACTCTTCCATTTTATCATGTTTAAGGATAATTAATATTTAAAAGTAAGCAGGAAGGAGAATATTTGGTAATAATTTAAATTGAATAAAATGCACCCCATTGTCATTTTTCCTCTTCCTGCTGACCCAATAAGAACTTTATGAGGGACTAGTGCTGTGCGTGAGTACTGGGGACTATTGTCACACATCTGACAAGAGATTTTCACATATTGAGGTATATGGGGTAACCATTGGGTTCAAAACTAAGTGGACTTGAACTAAAAAGCCTGACTTATGACCTATCAAACATACATTGTACATTTGCTTTAACCATTAAAGTAAAGAATGCACTTTCTTAAAATAAGAGTGCATACTTCCCCTCTTATGCCCTATTGGGAAAATCCATATTAGTCCCTTTCCTGACATCAGGGTCATGTTGATCTGCTAATCTGCAGCTGAATACCTCTTTGAAATGTTGGTGGAAATGTATCATGGGTGTGTTTAATGTATGTTCTTTGTTCTAAAAAGATGTAAGCATGTAAGAAGCCATGCTTCTCCAGAACGCTTTCTAAGGCCTTCCTGGGTTATAATCCTCACTCTGGCTTAAGTAAACTCACCTTATTTCTCTCATCTATAGGATGGTTACTGGTTACTCTGCATGGACACATAGGTGACCTTAAATATCTGCTTACAGCCTAGGAAATAATCAGAGAGCAGTGTGAGAAAAAAGGGAATCTGAGACTGGGAATACCACTGTTACTTCAACAAGACTAGCTCTGTTTTAATCTTTCTTATTTATGTGTCTGGTTTATATAGTAACATGGTCTCCATATGACACAATATGGAAATAGCTTTACTTTTTTTTTCTGGTGTTGCTTTCAAAATCAGCTCTCCCAGATCCCCTTATTTCTCTTGCCGTTATTTCAAGAATATCTCATGTACTTTCAGTGATTTTTCAGCTGTTGGAACAGTTTTATTTTTTGGTATTTAAAGTGTTCTGTCAAACCTAAATAAGAATTTTAATCTCTCAACCAACTCAATTCTCCGCCACCTGCTTAACTCCTGGGATTCTTAGACTAATAATAGGGAAAAGGGTGTGTTCTGTCTTTCTCTCTTGTTATTATTCTTCCTTGCTAGCTCATTCTGCTATTTCTGGCTGCTCTATAGTTAGAGGACAAGAGGAGAGTGGATTAGAGAGAATGGTCAAAGTATTCTTTGTCTGGGGCTGAGTTAACTGGGCTCTCAGTGGGCCACCTGTGGTAGATGGCCAGATTCTGGTTCTCTTTTGCATGAGGCTCTTTTGTAGGTTGTTTGAAGGCCCTTCCTCTAGACACTTCTGCATTAAACTGTTCTTTCTGTAGTTAATGATATCTTTGGAAAATCTCTTATGGGCCCTCCTAAGTTCCTGTACCTCCATTCTTTCTACTGGACTACAGTCATGTGTTGCTTAACCATGGGGATGTGTTCTGAGAAATGTGTCGTTAAGTATTTTCATTGTGAAAACATCATAGACTGTACTTACACAAAACTAGATGGTACTTACACACCTAGATGTGTACTTACACACCTATGCTATATGGTGTGATCTTATGGGACCACCATCATATATGCAATCTGTTGTTGACTGAAACATTGTTAGCAGTGCATGGCTGTACCTAGATTTAGAAGGCAGATTTTCTGGGAAGAAGCTTTCCACGATGACTCAACATCACTGGAATTCATGAATTATTGCTTCAGTCAAACCTGGAAGTGCAAGCCACTCACTGATATTCTCTTTCCTTGTCCTGTGATATGGGAAGCTTCACCAGCTACTCTCCAGAGTTCAGGAGAAAATTCAGTCCCAGTCCTTGTGTTCTTCAAAGTTCTGGAGAATGATGTCAGCTTTTCCAAGCTTTCTCTCCTTGTGCTCAACTGTGGTGTCACAGCAGAATCAGGCCTCTAGTTTCTGCAGCTCAACAAACATTCAGTTGGAGGAATATACCCATCTCTCCTTCTGAAAAGCAGATCTGCCCAATCAAAGCAAGCCCACCTTCTTGATCCTAGAATTCTCTACTTGTGCAACTTTTTTCAAAGCATCCTCTTTTATCCTAATGAACTTCTGGCCTCTCTTATTTAGAATGGATGGAGCGGCACTCATCAAACTATTTTGGACACCTTTTATTAAAACTTGCAGTTGTGTGTCTAATACCTCTACCTAGAATATGTGGGAACCCAGCATACATTGTACTTCACTTTAGGGCTAAAATCTCTGACAGAGAGGACAGATAAAGGCCTTCTGACAACCATTACATTTATTTATACAGTTATAAAATTTTTTTGTTTGAATGGAAAAAAACTGTATATATAACATTGTCATTAGATCCAGGGAATTATTGAACAGTTGTTGATAAATGTCAAGTTTATACAACTGAATGCAATTGTAGTAAATAGTCCAGATATGTTTGTTTTGAAAATGGATATACATCAACTAACTGGGTATAGAGGGAACATAATTCAATATAGTAAGGGTCATATTTGACAAGCCACAGCCAACATTTTACTTACTGGTGAAAAGCTGAAAGCTTTTCCTCTAAGAACAGGAACAAGACAGGGATGGCCACTCTTGCCACTTTTATTCAACATAGTACTAGAAGTCTTAGCCAGAGCAATTAAGCAAGAAAAAAATAAAAGGCATTCAAAGTGGAAAAAAGAAGTAAAATTGTCTCCATTTTCAGATGACATGAGATTATATATAGAAAATCCTAAATACTACCCCAAAAAACTGTTAGAACTAGTAAACAAATTCAGTAAAGTTGCAGGATATAAATCAATGCAAAATCAGTTACGTTTCTATCCACTAATAATGAACTTCAGAAAGAGAAATTAAGAAAATCCTACTTAAAATTGCATCAAAAAGAATGAAATACCTAAGTATAAACTTAACCAAGGAAGTGAAAGATCTATACACTGAAAACTACAAGACATTGATGAAAGAAATTGAAGAAGACACAAATAAATGGAAATGTATTCTGCACTCATAGATTGGAAGGATTCATATTGTTAAAATTTCCATACTACCCAAAGTGGTCTACAGATTCAGTGCAATTCCTGTCAAAATTCCAATGACATTTTTCACAGAAATAGAAAAAACAATCCTAAAATTTGTATAGAAAGTCTCTGAATAGCCAAAGCAGTCTTGAGAAAGAAGAAAAAGGTGGAGGCATTATGCTCCCTATTTCAAACTATATTGCAAAGCTATAATAATCAAAACAGTATGCTATTGCTATAAAAACAGACACATAGATCAATGGAACAGAATAGAGATCCTAGAAATAAACCCACACTTATATGGTTAATTAATTTATGGCAAAGGAGCCAGGAATGTACAGTAGGGAAAGGATAGTCGCTTCAATAAATGGTGTTGGGAAAACTGGACAGCCACAGAAAAAGAATGAAGCTAGACCCTTGTCTTACACCATACGTAAAAATCAACTCAAAGTGGGTTAAAGACTTGGAGATAAGACCTGAAACCATAGAACTCCTAGAAAAAAACATAGGGGATAACTCCTTGACATTGGTCTTGCAGTGATTTTTGGATTTGACACCAAAAGCAAAGACAAGAAAAGCAAATACAAACAAATGTAACTACATCAAACCAAAAAGCTTCTGCACAGCAAAGGAAACCATCAACAAATTGAAAACACAACCTAAAGGATGGAAGAATATTTGTAAATCATATATCTGATAAGGGGTTAATATCCAAAATATATAAAGAACTCATACAACTCAATAGAAATAAAACCCTAACAATCCAATTAAAAAAAAAAGTCAAAGGAACTGACTAGACATTTTCCAAAGACAACATATAGATGGCCAACAGGTACCTGAAAAGGTGCTCAGCATCACTAATCACCAGGGAAATGCAAATTGAAACCACAATGAGATATCAACTCACACCTGTTAGAATGTCTATCATTAAAAAGATAAGAGATAACAAATGGTGAAGATGTGAAGAAAAGTAAACTTTTGTGCACTGCTGGTGGGAATGTAAATTGGGGCAGCCATTATGTAAAACAGTAAAAAAATTAAAAATAGAACTACCATATGATCAAGCATTCCGCTTCTGGGTATATATCCAAAGGAAACAAAAATCACTATCTCAAAGAATACTGCTTTCACATGTTCATGCAGCATTATTTACAGTAGCCAAGACATCGAAACAGCCCAAGTGTCCATCAATGAATGAATGGATAAAGAAATGTGTGTATACAGACATACACAATGGAATACTATTCAGTCATAAAAAGGAAGGAAAGCTTGCCATTTGTGACAACATGCATGGACCTTGAGGGCATTATGCTAAGCGAAAGAAGTTAGAAAAAGAAAGTACTATATGATCTCATTTATATATAGAATCTAAAAAAAACCCCTGAACTCATAGAAACAGAGAACAGATCGGTGGTTATTGGTGGGAATTGAGGGGTGAGAGGAGTGGGTGAAGATGGTCAAAATGTACAAACTTCCAATTATAAGATTAATAAGTTCTGGAGATGTAATATACAGCATGATGACTACAGTTAAAAATATTGTATGGTATATTTGAAAATTGCTAAGGAAGTAGATCTTAAAAGTTCTCATCACAAGAAAAAAATTAT
The DNA here is from genome assembly GCF_041296235.1 of Equus asinus. NCBI lineage: Eukaryota > Metazoa > Chordata > Mammalia > Perissodactyla > Equidae > Equus > Equus asinus. Next base: position 71,071,692 of record NC_091798.1, read on the forward strand.
AACTGTGAGGTGATGGATGTTAACTAAACTTATGGTAATCATTTTGCAATGTATACATATATCAAGTTATTATGTTGTACACCTTAAACTAATACAATGCTATGTGTCAATTTTTCTCAGTAAACCTGGCAAAATAAAATAAAATGCTCCTACCAAAAAAAAAAAAGAAAGAAAATGGGCATATATAACACCATATTTCTTCCATCAACTGCTTGGAGACTTCGGTCTTTAAAGCTCCTAGTCAATGGTTCTAAGTGGTATTTTGAGGCAGAATCTTCATGTGTGGTTTGTGGTCCCCAGTGAAGATTTATAAAACATTCTTACCAGATTCTTAGTGAAGAACTATTTTAAAGCCTTCTTAACACTGCCTTTGTGCAAGCTCCCTTCAACCTCTGTCTCTGGTGAATTAAATAGTTTCTCTATAGCCTTCCTTATAGAATTTAAATTAACATTTTCATTCTCCTTAATTTTTTTTTTTCTGGGACAAACTCTAACCTCCCTTTATTGTTACAGGCTAATACTCTGGAAGCAAACTCAATCTAAACATCGAATATAATAAAAACCAGAATATCAAAACCCAAAATTAATGGCTACAGCCTTCACCCTGGGTTTTACTTTGCAGCTTCACCTGGTTTGCCATCCCAACCTGAGACATATTATTGATGGTGGCAGTGGTCGTGATATATCCACATCTGTCCACTGGATATCATACAGAGACTAGAAAACGAAAGCCACGTGGCTTTAGATGTTCCTTTCTCAACCTGATATGTTTGTGAAGGTCTTTCACATAAGGAGATATAAAAGAAAATGATGAGCTTCATTTTTACGGTAGTGGTTTAATGTTCAAATACGTTCAACTGAAAAACAGTGCAAGAATGGAGGCCACTGTATTTTTTCCACATCTATAAAACTTTCCTGTAACCCTAGGATAGCAATTTGTTTTTACATGGCTATAGATAATTTGAAGACATTGGAAATAAACAACTTTTAGACTAGATAAAGCTATAACATATTAATAGTTTCAAATGGGGATAAGATAACAGTAGACTCTGTTCTAATGTTCAGAATCTCCTAGTAAACAATAATAGTGTTATTTATCATATTATCATAATCATAGTCTTTCTAATTGGGATTTGATAGGATCTAATGCGAAAATAGTGGATGTCAAGTTAATAAAACTGCCAAATTTTCAACACTTCCCTTTTTAAACTAGTTTAAATAATACTAGTAAACTAAGGACATAAAATAGAGGAATAAAATGCTCAGATTCTGAAAGAGTAATATCATTATTGTGGTTATCACCTTGGACGAGGGCTTAGCAGCCAGTTCAAAAAAGGGTTTTACCAGAACTGTGAGCATACCACTATTTCTAAGGAGATTAAGTTTTCTTAATGCTACGTTTAGAAACAAATTTCCTATGTGGGACATTGTACAAGTGACATTGAGTAATGAGATAAAAATAGTGGCTTAAATGAGTTTTATGAAAATTGTAAAATATATTCTCTATGGTGTTTTTTTGCAGTTACTAATAAGAGCATGTAATCGCTTTCAAATACAATTTAAAACCTCCTGCTTTTTGAGTGGCAGATTTTTTTAAAAAATAGACTTTATGTTTCTAGAATGGTTTTAGATTCACAGCAAAATTGAACAGAAGGTACAGAGATTTCCCATATATGCCCTGCCTCCACCTCCCACATGCATAGCCTTTCCTATTGTCAACATCCCTTACCAGAGTGGTACGTTTGTTACGATTAATGAACTTACGCTGACACATCCTTATCGCTGAAAGTCCATAGTTTACATTAGGATTCCTTCATGGTGTTGTACATTCTGTGGGTTTTGACAAATGTGTAATGATATTTATTCGCTATTATAGCATTGTACAGAGTAGTTTCACTGCCCTAAAAATCCTCTATGCTCTGCCCATCCATCCCTCCCTCTCCCTTCACCCCTGGCAACTACTGATACTTTTACTGTCTCCATAGTTTTGTCTTATCCAGAATGTCATTTGATTGGGACCATATAGTACGTAGACTTTTTCAGATTGGCTTCTTTCCCTTAGTGATATGCACTTAAGTTTCCTTCATGTATTTTTATGGCTTGATAGCTCATTTCTTTTTAATGTGGAATAATATTTCATTGTTGGATGTACCACAGTTTATTTATCCATTCATCTATTGACGGACATCTTGGTGGCCTCCAAGTTTGGGCAATTATGAATAAAATTTCTATAAACATCCATATGCAGCTTTCTGTGCAGACATCTTTTGAACTCTTTTGGGTAAATATCGACGAGAGTGATTGCGGGGTCATATGGTAAGAGTAAGTTTAATTTTGTAGGAAACTACCAAACTATCTTACAATGTGGCTGTACCATTTTGTATTCTCACTAACAATGAATGAGAATTCCTGTTGCTCTACTTCCTCGCCAGCTTTTGGCATTGTCAGTGTTTTGGATTTTTGCCATTTTAATAGTTGTGTAGGAGTGTCTCTCTGTCATTTTAATTTTCCATTCCCTAATGACATGATTGATATTGCTTTTCTATGCTTATTTGCCATCTGTATCTTCTTTGGTGAAGTATCTGTTAAATCAGATTGTTTATTTTTTGTTGTTTTCAAAGTTCTTTCTGTATTTTGGATAACAGTCCTTTACCAGATACATTTTTTGCAAATGTTTTTCACAGTCTGTGGCTTGTCTTTTCCATCTCTTGACAGAGTCTCTCACAGAGCAGAAGTTTTAGGTTTTGATAAACTCCAGCTTATCAATTGTTTCTTTTATGGATAGCACTCTGGTGTTGTATTTAAAAAGTCATTGTCAAACCCAAGACCTTCTCGATTTCCTCCTATGTTATCTTCTAGGAGTTTTATAGTTTTGAATTTTACGTTTAATGTAAAATGGCCAATGATCCATTTTGAGTTAATTTGTTTTGGAGGATGTAAGGTCTGTGTCTAGATGCTTTTTTTCGTCCAGCTTCAGCACCATTTGTTGAAAAGACTATCTTTTCTCCATTGTATTATCTTTGCTCCTTTGTCAAAGATCAGTTGACTATATTTATGTAGATCTTTTTCTGGACTCTCTATTCTGTTTCATTGATCCTTTTGTCTATTCTTTTGTCAATACCACATTCTCTTGGTTATTGTAGTTTTATAGTAAGTCTTGAAGTCGGGTTGTGTCAATCTTATGACTTTATTCTTCTCCTTCAACATTATGCTTAGGTTTCCCCTATCCATATAAACTTCAGAATCCGTTTGTTGATATTCCCAAAATAACTTGCAGTGATTTTGATTGGGATTGCATTGAATCTATAGATCAAGTTGTGAAGAACTGATATCTTGATAGTATTGTGTCTTCCTATCCATGGCGATGAAATATTTGTCCATTTATTTAGTTCTACGATTTATTTCAATAGAATTTTATAGTTTCCCTCATATTTCGTACATACTTTATTATACTTATAACTAAGTATTTCATTTTTTGAGTGTTACCGTGAATGCTCTGTGTTTTTAATTTCAAATTCCATTTGTTCATTGCTGGCATGTGGGAGAATGACTTTTGTATATTAACCTTGTGTCTTAAAATCTTGCTATAATTGCTTATTAGTTCCAGGAGGTTTCTTTATATATATATATTTTTGGATTTTCTACATAGACAATCATGCCGTCTGCAAAAAAAGAAAGTTTTATTTTTTCCTTCCCAATCTGTATACCTTTTATTTCCTTTTCTTGTCTTATTGTTACCTAGGACTTCCATTATGATGTTGAAAAGGAGAAGTGAGAAGAGATATCCTTGCTTTGTTCCTAAAGAGTGGCAGGCTTTTTATCAGGTTTGTCACATATTCATAGAAACTTTGATTTAGGACTTACTTTACAGTAAATATGTAGACATTCAGTAGTCTTATTACTATTTTCACTATGATATGTGTTTGAAGTTAGCACTTCAAGGAACAGAAATTCACTCAAATCACCAATAACAGCGTATCTAAGGGTAGAAATTGTGATGATAGTAGTAGGTTTCCTTATTCTGGTATCTTGCTCTGAAGGAATTCACCGGAGTCTCACCACAGACTTCTTATGTAGTTGTTACTGCTTCTTTTGTATACTCGGCTACATGGTCTCTTTCCATCTTGGACTGATGAGCTAGTTCAGATGAAGTGGAAGACAGCATTTCTTTTACACCGTTGACATGACTCATTTTTGGCTTGTTTGGTTTTATTCATGGCATAGTTTTACATTATAATTTTTTAGTTTCAGCTCTCCCTATTTATACCATCATTCTTTCTGTATTTCTTATTCTGATTTCCAATGATCTATTTGGATTGGGCACACTATCACTTGTTGACAAGTCACAGCTTCCTTTGCTTCAGGTACCAACTCCTCATCAAATTAGCTGTACTATGGTGGGTGAGCTGACAATATACAGACTCCATAGGGCTTTAGCTTCAGCTGGGTCTTGTAGAAGGTAATGGTTATCTAGAAGGGGGCTGAGGGCATGATGTGCATGCATGGGTATTATTTGGCTTGGACTGTCCCGTACATGGGGCTTAATTTTTATAACATGCCCTTTAAGTGAACTAAGGGACAAACTAGATAATCTAGAGACTGGCTATGTTTCTTTTAAATATTATAAAGATAATCTTAATTTGCTTCTCAATGCTGATAAAACATATATTTAATCATTGTTGATTGAATCTTTTCCTCATTTCCTACATGCAGTTATATGGAGCATTCCCTCTTTCTTAAAGCTTCCTGTTTCTCCAAGCTTTTCCTCTTGTGCCTTCTATTTCATAGAGATCATGTGGTTTGGGGAAATGGAAATTGGGTTGGAGTCCTTCTTCTGCTGAGTACTAACTCTATGACCTTAAAAAATTGTTTTAGCTCTCAAAACCTCATATCCCTCTTCTATGAATAATCACTGAATAAAAGAGGTAATCAAATGTGTACCTTCAACTCCCATTAACCATTAATTAATCTACACATTAATCCAGATCCTCTTTGTTCAATTTCATCTCCTTCTATCTGATCTTTGAACAAAACTTTCTATATTTATTTCTAAGTGTAATTCTTCTATTGTTGTTTTATTCCATCAACAATGGCATATCTATTCCTCACAGTTTTAGTTTCTTCAGGGCCCAATACTTTTAGAATCAAGCCTATATATATAGCCATTCCAAACCAAAGCAAAGCAGTACAAACAAAAATTACAAAATTATGTTTCAACTCTGGTTGAACTTTGAATTATGTGAGCTTTTTTTTTTCCTGATGAATGCAACTTCTGTGTAAATCAAAATGATGATCATTGGAAAGGTTTGTTAAATAATTCTTAGTTGAGTTGGAACGTGAAAAAGGTTATGCATGTGGAATAATGTAAAGTATGCATGAGAGGATGCCATTCAGAGAGAACTGGATGAACAAATAATAAGCCTGAATGTTTATATGAAGAGAGAGTGGTGTGTAACGGGATCATTCTAGAGAGCTCATTAGAATTCAAAAATGCCAATCATGGTGTTGTGTAGTAGAAAAAAGAATATTAAGGTTTTTTGTGTGTGTAGTGTGCAATTGACGTAAGGAGTGATGAGGTTTCAATATGGTAACTTGTTGCAATGCCAAGCCTTTAAAGACTTACAAATAAACTCACTTTAAAATGAGTAAACTTAAAATATAGAGATAACTTCATTTTTTCCATATAAAGTTTTGTTTAAATAAATGAGTGTTGGAGTATTTCATAGTATCACTTCTTTTTTGTGTGTGAAAAGACTAAGCAATGCATCGGATGGAATTAATGGAACTAATTTATCCTTTTTAAAGAGTAGATCAGTTAGGAATATTTCAGTTAAAGATGAAAAGCCTTAACTCAAATGACATATTCAAAGGGGAATATTTTGGCTCATGAAACTAGGAAATTCAAGGCAGCGAATCTCATTAATTTAAGGCATGACTGGATCCAAGATTTCAAATGACAGCATCATTTGAAATTGTGCAACTGTTTCTCTCCATTGCTCTGCTCTGTCCTCCTTTGCTGTGTTTTATGGTCATGTAGTTTCTTGCCATAAGTGTGTGATAAGGTCACTCAGAGTCTCATGCATATTTTCTGCTAGATAGCTATGTCAACATAAAGAGAGTTCTAGGCAAAGCCCCAAGTTCCACTCTTTTTAGGCCAATTTGGGCTCCATCCCTTCACTGACCTGATAGTCTTAGCCAGGAAACTGGAAGATAGTGATTGGTCAAGTCTGTGTTATAAACTTCGTACTTAATGGGGGGTGGGAGAAACGAGGGATGGAGGGATGGTGTATGTCAGCTTTGTCCTTTCCCCAACCACGTAGAATAAGAATGAAGAGGAGTAATTCCCCCTTTAAAGGAAAACAAAACACAACAAAAGATGTGTTCTCAGAAACAGGAGTGTGCTTAGCAAAACAAAATAGAATAAAACAAACAAACACAAATACAAAAAGCAAAACAAAACCCGAAACTGAACAAACAAAAACCCAAAACAAAACAAAGTCATTTCTGACCAGTGCAGAAATATCAGTTTATCCTTCTTACTCATTTTAGAGATGACTAAGACTAAGGAAGTTAATCAAGATATTTAGCTACTGTATAGCCCACTGGAATTAATGATAGATCCTAGATATATTTCATTTCTGGTTGAAGTTTGAATTCTGTAAATTTAAAAACACACTTACACACAGAAAAAAAGATAAGAAAATTCAAGTTTAAAAATGATCACAATATATGACCTTCCTATATGGGGAAACCAATATCATCTGGCTGCCAAGCTGCAGTAGAATCATACAAGTAAAGAGAGTGTGTGTTGATTTCATCCCCAAGAGAATGGTCAGCTCATTATGGCAACCACAGATTTGGCTTTATAGCACATCCTAGATAGATAGAACTATTATCCCATCCTATTATTTTGTTTTCAATTTATATTTTCTGGTGCCTTAAAATATGTTTAGTGATTATCTTAAATAGTATCCTTCCTTTTCTTTTTTGGTGAAATTATAGAAAATGATCTTTTGAAAATTGTTCGTAGATGACTACCATATACCTCTAGCCATTATTATACCAAAACAGCAGAGTTTCCTGCATATGTTCAATTTTATTAAAAATTTTGGAAAACTGATGACATCGTGGTATTCATTGGCGTTCAGAGAATGGCCATATTGTTGCTTAATAGAAGGTGAAATTATACACCAGAAATGAAATTCTCAACTAGAACATTAAGTCACATTGCAATTGGTTTAAAATATAATGGTCTCTGGTAGGTGTAGTGAAATGCAGGGTTATTAGTCTCTGACTCCTTCTATCTATGTCTCATTCATTTTCTTAGCAACACCATTTCATTCTACTTAATATACAAAGTATCTTCTTCTAAAAGAGATTGTGATTGATGACACACTCACTGCCCTTCCTTCCATTAAATTCCTGGCTGTTTTATGTGGCTCTGAGTTCTGGAATAATTGAGAATCTCATGTCTACTATCTTCCCTCTTATACTTTTGGTTTTGTTTGTTTCATAAAACAAAGTTGGAGGAACTCCAAATGATTGTTTTTCTTCAAACTTCTGAGCATCCCCAAAGTCTCATTGCTCTTTTTCATAACAATCAGACCTTAAGCCAAAGCCCTTACTAGAGATACCCTTTCTATAAGACCCTAGCACTCTTGCTTTTAATATGTTAGTTCAGGACACCATCAGGAGGTAGCACGCACATTCGAAGTGAGTTGACCTTATGTTTTTCATCATAGTTTACTTCTTGGTGCTTTTGAATTGCCTGTCCAGATTCTATCACGATGTTAAGAGAGAGGAATCAGCTTTATTAGATTAAAACATGTGTGCTAACCATCCTGTGCTTTTATTTTATTTCTTTATTTCCCCTTTCTCAGAATTTTGCAGCCTGAGCTCACCATGCCTGCCTGCTTGGGGTTTCTGAATGGTAGCTTAATACTTAAAGTTTCAACAACAAGCACACTGAGTATTTAGTAAAACACACACTGTGGAATCACAGGAAGCAGGTGCAATTCATATTGTCAAGAGTGATGATCTTTAATGCTATTCAAAACAGGAAGAGCCTCACAATGTTTTCTCATGCCAGCGTCTGCCAATATGAAATAAATTCTAGCCACTAGATGCTGCCTATGGACATATCTTTATGATCAAGTGCCATAGATTATCCAAGGTTTCTGATGACTCTAAAAACTAAGGATAGTTAAGAACTTACCAAGGTTAAGGTAGAAAAATACAGATGAGTAATATATAGTTGAGGTGTAACCCAATTATTTTTATTATGCTAATTCTTCATATATGGAAATGGAGGATGAGCTTTTACCACTACCGTATAATCCTATAATTTATTTACTGCTATACTTCCTATTGCTGCAAATAAATCTTTTCTATCTCCATAAGAAAGTGTTGAATTGGAATAATTTCAACTATTTTCCTCGAGTAATGCAATAGATATTATTTTACTCCAAAGAGGTGATTTGAGGGAGGGTAGCAACAGTGACTATTAAATCATGAATCACTACATTTAACAGATGGCTGTCTGAGGAATTAGACCTAAGAAGTGAGCTTTCAGTCTAGAGGACTTGCTGCTTTACAACCCCTGAAGGAGTCATCTCATTGGAAAGCATCTAAGGAGGGAAGCTATCTTCAGAGTGTGACGTAATTGCTGCAGGAACGAAGTCCTGAATGTAATTGTGAAGCACTTCCTCTCCCTCTGGGTTGAGAGAGGCTCTCCAGGGGAGGAAAGACTTGATCTCTAACAAAAACATGCGAAACGTTTGGAATTGATATTTTACATAAATTGGGTAATAAGGCTGTGACTTTTGCCTTGGTTATTAGAAACAGCTATATTAGGTACAGCCTTGAAATGATCTTCACCAGGGAGCTATATTTATTTCCCTCTCATCTTTGTCTAAGAATTCAAAGATAGAGAAGACAGCAAGAGTGGCTTCCTTCCAGGGTTAAGTCACCACCACGCTAGGCTGATACAGATAGCTCTGTGGGGTTTTCTTTAATTCATCCAAAGACTGTGTATGTGTGTATTTTCTGGTAATAATACTAAAATCAGGGGCTAGATTGAATAAAAGAGCGTAAATGGCTAAAAACTGAGGTAAAAAGGGAAAGATCTATTTTTCACAAAGTAAATTAAAATGAAATGAAAATAACAAAAGTAGAGAATATTTATTTTAGAGATCTCTTATATTCTATCTTCATTTTAAGTTCAAAGCATACTGCTTGGTCAGTATATAACCAACTTTTCCCCCAAAGCATGGTGAAAACATATCTTCAGATGTTAAGACTTTAGTCTTAACTACAAACAATCTATCCTATATTGCAGAGCAAAATTCCTATGCAAGTCACCTTCTAATATAGAGGTTACCATATATTTCCGAGCCAATGGAGCTAGAAAGTAATCTTAAAGCTCCTACATGTTATTTCCTAAGTATTCATTTAAAGATAATTAAATGCTTAAATTCGTAAAACTGTATTGTGTGCATGATGCCAGATGTGATTGTCATAAAACTGCCCCCTCGTTTTTTAAAAGGGAGGATAGGGTAAGAGCAAGTAAATGGGACTGAGAAGGCATTTGAGAGCAACTCACAAAGATTGAGAGCATCTTAGATGTGGCTCTGATGCTGACATTCCCCACAGTGAAAGGAGCAGTGAAAAATAACCAATCTAAAAAGAAGAGGGCTAATTTTGATACTAATTTTAAAATTGTTTTATTTTTTGTGAAGCTCTAAATGAGTCTAATTCTTGATATCCGTTAGAGAGCACCCCATTGCGTACACTGGAATTCTTTTAGCTGCATTTAAGAAATAATTCTGTGCATTTTTAAAGAAAAAATAAGAACTTTCCTGCAGCCAGTAATAGAGAAGTCTTGGCCAGGAGCTATTGCAATAAATAGAACACATAAACAGCAAGTAAAGAGCTGTTTGAAATGTTATTTAGGGTCTGTTCTAGAATTGCCTTGAGACAAAAATCTCATGTAATGAGAGAAAATTTGGAAGCCCTGCAGCATGGCAAACGTATCTTTGAGTCCAAAAAGGCAGTCAAGCCAAAATTGATGCATTACTATACAAAAATATTAAATGAGGCCTCTTTTTTAACCAGAAGATAAACTTGAAAATTTAGTTGAAAGTCCAAGGTTAATCCAGATATTTTTCTAAGAATTGGAAGAAGGTACAAATATTAAGAATACTGCTGATTTATCTTTTTTTGTAACCAGGTTAATAATGTCTATAAATGTGTGCTAATTTTTAAAGTATTTGATGATAATTAGTGAAGAAATTTCCAAGAAAATAAATTTGTGTTTATATGTGAGCAAAGTACTGATTGGGGGGAAAATGCAAACTGGTGAGATAGGTAGGTCACCTCAAGGTCATTGAACACCTTCAATACATCCATTGGCATCAAATATTTACCAGCACCTTCAAAGAGTTTCATCTTGACTTCTGAGGATTCTTGTGAGTATAAAATGCCAAAGTAATTTTTAAAATTTTGTTTGAATACACAATTTTTATAAATATTTAATGAGATATGCTTTTGTAAGCTTGCTTTATTAAACAGATATAGTCTGGCTTCGTTTGGGTAATTTCTGTTTGGGATTTTGTGAACTGAATAAAGAATTGCTTGTTTTAAAGTTTTTCATATAGGTAAAAATGATGACATGATAAACTGAATTTTGATGCAGAGAATGAGGGCAGTAATCCTTTTAATGATAAAGAATGACCCATGAAGTGACTCAGCTATCATATGCATTTTCAAGGCTGGACACACAGGAGGGTCAACTGCATTGCAAGACTGAATGTTTCCACATCTCATGACAAGATTTATTTAGAGAAAATAAAGTCTAAGGCTTATGTAAAAAGAGTGAGGATTTATGTATGTATCCTCCAAGAAATTTAGAGCGTTTACTTTATGAAAATCACAGTACTCCTGGTTTAAAAAAATAAAGAGTAATATCAGGCATCTGTTTCATGAAAAAATTCCTCAAAATGTATACAAGACCCATGGGTAGATCAACAGCATTTCAGTCCTCCACAAGCTACAAAACAATTTGGTCTCTCAGTACAAAGAAACACAGTTCAAAATTTCCACCAATAACAGTGTGGGCATATTGTATTAAAACTTCCTCTGGGGCCGGCCCCGTGGCCGAGTGGTTGAGTTCGCGTGCTCCACTTTGGCGGCCCAGGGTTTCACTGGTTTGGATCCTGGGCTGGACATGGCACCGCTCATCAAGCCATATTGAGGCAGTGTCCCACACGCCACAACTAGAAGGACCCACAACTAAAATATACAACTATATACTTGGGGGATTCAGGGAGAAAAAAGCAGAAAAGAAAACAAAAACAAAAATAAAAACTTCCTCCTAGATAGTATTTTCTGGCCTTCCCCTCAATGCCTACTCTGAAATAGCTCTTACTTGCAGATAAATATTTAAAGATTCATGCATGCAGGTCACATTTTCCCTTCATGTGCATGTTGTTGTGTGAGCCTGTTTCTGAAAACACTGTGACACCGACACTCAAGAAAGATAAGACAATGAACCAAGCTGGTGTGTTTGCTGCTCTCCAATTCAGCACAAATTTTTTGAAATTGAGAGACTAATCTTATTGTCATAGAGAGCGATAATAAACACTATATTATCACAGATAGGGGTGCATTGTGGAGTAGAATGCAAAATCTCTTTGAATTTTTAAAAAGAACCCCAGGCTCTCAGAGAAACTTGAACTTTTGAAAAGATGCACTCAGGCTCAGGAGGCCCGCTTATTCTCTCTCTTCTGCTGTGAAGAGTAATTTCCTCGGAAAGTTAGAGAAAGATCTGAGTCCAGATAGCTTACAGCTGCTTTTTTTTGGTGAGGAATATTCGCCCTGAGCTAACATCTGTTGCCAATTTTCTTCTTTTTGCTTGAGGAAGATTAGCCCTGAGCTAAAATCTGTGCCAATCTTTCTCTATTTTGTATGTGGGATGCCTCCACAGCATGGCTGATGAGTGATGCAGTTCTGCACCCAGGATCCAAACCCACGAACCCGGGCCACTGCAGCGGAGTGCACCAAACTTAACCGCTATCCCACAGGGCTGGCCCCTCTATTTGCTTTTTGATTATGAAATTAGTGAGATTTCTGTGACAGGACTTATTTACATGGAAACTAGACCAGCATTTTGATAAGGTATTACAGGGAAAAATCACCTAGATTTTCAGTTGAATTTAATAAGATTGAAATTCTCCCCAACTTCCAGATTTAATAAAACTAGGTGTTTTTGTTACTCGTTTAAAGAAATGAAATTTTACGTGCATTTGCAGTACTTTGATCCTACTTTTTACTTATTCCCTACCTGATACCTGAAGTTTTTAAAACTCTAGTTCATTTTTTCACATTGTTATTTCCAAATTTAGCATGGAAAAGCAAACTTTTTTTTCCTTTTTAAAGATTGTCCCTGAGCTAACATCTGTTGCCGATCTTTTTTTTTTTCTTCTTTTCCCCAAAGTCCTCCAGTACATAGTTGTATATTCTAGTTGTAGGTCCCTCTGGTTGTGCTGTGTGGGACACCGCCTCAGCATGGCTTGATGAGCAGTGCTAGGTCTGCGCCCAGGATCAGAACTGGCGAAACCCTGGGCTCCTGAAGCAGACTGCGTGAAATTAACCACTCTGCCACGGGGTGGCGCTGCAACCTTTTTTAAAAAAACTTTTAAGTGTTTATGAAATTTCTTTAATACTTATACATATAATATATACATAAATATGCACGTATACATCTATATATTCATACGTATGCTAATTTTCTTCATTTCTTTCAGCAACATATTTTGAAAAGCAAATGCTAGTAATTTCATAGTAGCAATAGTTTACGTTCTGTAATTTCTGCAATGTTATATACTATATTGTTATCTATAATGTGAAATGCATCCAATTAAAAATTTTTTTCTAACATATCTTGCAGATATAGAGAAACTAGGGTTTTTTTCTATCTCTCTGCATAAATTCTTTCATATTTGTGAGGAATAATGTAAAAAAGGCATTGTATTTGTAGATATAGTATAAACTGCTGAACAGTTAATAGTCTGTGAATGCCTATCACCTTTAATACTCTGGTGTAATACGCAGTGGCTGCTGCATATAATTTAGGGTTTGAGGCTCATTTTAAATGCTCTCTGCCTTCTGATTGACTGGAAATGAGTCATTAATAGCTCAGTTGTCTTCTAACAAATGTTTTAAAAAGCTGAGACTAAACAGAAGTGGAAACAATGATTGTTTCCAAGGTTCGCAGAACCTAACATCTTTGAATTTGGGCCATTACTGATTATTAAAACCCTTTCTGTCTAGTTCTCCTGCTGTGTATGACATCTTACTGTGAGAAGCAGGCACTAGTGTGGCACAGCTGGAAACCAAGCATAACAGGATTCGAGAGCCCAAAACATTCTAAAATTTCCTGTGATTTCCCACATGCTCATTTAAGAATGCTAATGCTTTCATCTTTCATCTGTGAGTGTTGTGTGTGTGTGTGTCTCTGTGTGTGTGTATGTGTGGCTTCTGATGAGGAAGAATATTTGAAATGCTACTTGAAAGGCACGATTCATGGTAATAATAATAATGATGATGATGATGATGTCTGAGAATTATAAAACTCGTTCCAGAATTTAAAGTGCAATGATTGAGTCTGATTGTATAGGTAAGTCTGCTCATTGATTGAAGTTGGAGGTGTATTAACTATTTTATGACATGAGTCATTTTTATAAGTTTCTTTCCAGGAAAATGCAGGCTCTACGAAAATCTCAGATCTCAGACCATCCCATCTGTCTTCAAGTTTCTTAACTCATAGGTCATCTTGGAGGTCCCTTTCAGTTATGGTACTTTCTGATCTGCAAGAGGAAATATTTTTCACTTTATCTTATTTGAAAATCCTGACTACTGAGTTCTTGTCTCATCAGTACTTGTTTTCCTTTCTAGAATGAGTTAGTAAGGAGAGGCTCATTATTTATTTTGGATCCTTCATATATTCGGGGCCTACCCTAAGTGTCTGCAAGGGCATATTTATCCAGGGAGTTAAAAAATACTTTGGGCAATACCGAAAACGTTTGGCAATGCATGAAAAGAATACGTACAATGCAATGGTTATTGCTGTGTCTATTTCATTTTTAAGTGATTATGTTAAAATAACAGAATTTATTTATTTAAAACTTTTAAAAGTCATTTTTTTCGAGAGGTGTGGGATATAGATTATTAATATTGATACTTCAGGAAAAAACTAGACTGACCCATTTTTTTAAAGCTAAGAGTAGAAGAGACAATAGATCTGATGAGCCTGAGGCTATGAAAAAGAAATAGAACACACCTACACCAACTAATGCTAAAACACATGCCAGTTAAATGAAAAATCAAGCCTGTCGAGCATCGACCGAGAGTTTTGATGAAATGGGATAAAGAAATGACCAAAAACATAAAAAATGCTCCTGAGCATTAAAGCATTATTAGCAAATAACAAAACGTGGGCGAACCCTTAAAAGTATTATATAGCATATTACTGCTACTAACAATGACAATTTTATCGAATAGTCTTAAGGACGTACTTTGTGTTGGGCACAGTGTTTTAAATATTTTATAAAATAATTTAATTTTCATACAACAGTGAAAAAGATACTGTTTTTATCCCCATTATACAAAAATGAAGAAACAAGCATGAGAGGTTAAGCAACTTGCACTTCGTTTCACAGGTGGAAAATGGCAGAAGCATCAGGATCCACAAATAGAAACATTTATAAGAAGAGGAGGCAAGTTGGGAAGCCTTTTTGTTGCTGAACCCATTGCTCTACTAAATTTAGAAGTCACTGTTTGTCCTATCTAAGCCTAATACAATAGATATATTGGTCATTCATTGCTTTTAATATAAAATTAGCTTTAACAAAAAGCTGTGCCTCTGGCAAGGTAGATTTTTTTTTGTTTAAATTAAAGGTCAGATTGTTCGGCTTCTACATGAGCTCAGGGAAAAGACGAGCCTCTGTTTTTTGTTTCTGAACTATGATTAAGACCATGATACATCAACTTTCAAGAAAGTACGTTGGGTTTACTAAGTGCGATTCTTTTGGAGTCTGATTTCTTTGGGAGTAAGATTCTTTTGGATTGCTATGAGACTTCATCATGTCTTCCCTCTCTTTCCCTCCCTCCCTCCTTCTCCACGTGCACAAACACACACACACATTATGTAAATACAAGATTAACCTCATCTGAATCTGATCTCTTCCCAACCCTGCACTTATCTTTGAAGACTGCAGTGAAGACATAGTTCTAACCCTTGGCCAAACCTGAGTGGAATATTCTAACTAGTGACGGAAGTATTTCTAGGTTAGGATACAGAATACACCAGGGTGCAATCTGTACACCAGGGAGCAGCTGGTCAGCATTGCTTTTAGAAAATGTGAAGATTGGTGGATTAAATTTGGTTTCTGTTGGGAGTCTTGCTTTCTATTATTGAAACTGGTCTTGCAAACTATCTTTGCCTACCTGACTAGAGGAGGATAAAAGACTCCCATTGGATGGCACTTATCTTTTACTGAGATTGGTGTATCTCACTCATATCTGATGGTTTATGCTCTAAAGATGAAGCACTTCCTGTGAGATCGAGGAAGGACTCTGAAAGCTACACCTAGGAGTATCAGACTTCTCAGATGTTTTCCTGTGGTTTCTTCCTCTTGTATTATATCTTTTAACTGTAACTTTTGTCAAGGATGTGGAGAAAAGGGAATCTTTGTGCACTGTTGGTGGGAATGTAAGCAGGTATAGCCACTGGCTAAAACAGTTTGGTGGTTCCTCAAAAAATTAAAAATAGAACTGTCATATGATCTAGCAATCCCACTTCTGGGTATATATCTGAAGAAAATGAAATCACTGTCCTGAAGAGGTATCTGCACTCCCATGTTCATTGCAGCATTATTCACAATAGCCAAAACATGGAGGCCACCTAAGTGTCCATCAAGAGATGAATGGATAAAGAAAATGTGGTCTATATATACACAATGAAATATTTTTTTCAGCCATAAAGAATTTCTCCCATTTATGACAGTATAGATGGACCTTGAGGACATTATGCCAAGTGAAGTACGTCAGAGAAAGACAAATATAGTATGATCTTATATGTGGACTCTAAAACAGCTGAACTCATAGAAACAGTAGAATACTGGTTCCTGGGAGTGGGGGAAATGGGGAGGTGTTCGTCAAAGGGTACAAACTTCTCCTTATAAGATGAGGAAGTTCTGGGGATGCATGGTGACTGTGGTTAACAATACCGCATCATATACTTGAAAGTTGCTAAGATGGTAGATTTTAAATGTTCTCAGCACACACCCACAAAGTTGCAGTTATGTGAGGTGATGGATGTGTCAACTAACTTTATTGTGGCAATCAGTTCACAATAGATACATGTATCAAATCATCACATTATGTATCTTAAATCTATACAATATTATATGTCAATTACATCTCAACAAAGCTAGGGAAAAAAAGTTTTACAGAATCTCTTAAGTCCTTTAAATAACCAAAATAGGAATAATTGGCACAACTGGTATTATATATATAGATGTATATATGCATATATAAACACACACATATATATACATATTCATGAATAAGTATGCATATGCTTATTTAATTTATTATATGATCAGTGATAGCTTGTTATAAGCCAGATGTTGAATTAAATACTGGCTGAAGAAATAGTGCAACACAAAGACAGACAAAATATAATTCTGCACTGAGCTACTCATACTTTTTTGTTGTTGAAGATTTTAAAGTAAACCAATATTTATGATATTGGATAATTAGTGTTATAATGATTCAATGCAAAAGTAGAGTCCACAGTAGAGTACATAGAAATAAGGTTATGGAAAAAAATGATTTGTGCATGTAATAATTGAATATAATAAAATAATCTTTTTTTTCCAAGCTTGCCATTTATTTTTAAATTTCTTTCCTTTTCTGCCATGTGGAAATTTTTTAAAAAGTTATATAGTCAAATATATCAATTTTCCCCTCATTGCTTCTGGAACTTATGTCATAGGAAAGATTTCTCCACTTCCAGATTAAAGACGAATTCTCCCATGTTTTCTAGTATTTTTATGGTTTCACTATCTGACATATAAGCATCTAATTCATTTGAAAACTGATATAGCCTAAAAAAAATGGATTCAATTTCATCTTTTTTCATACGATTGTCTAGTTATTCCGCTTATTTAAATTCCACTCCCTCCCTTCACCTTGTAATTTGAGATGTCATCTTTATCATATTCTAAATTTCTTAAAATAGTCTTTTATGACTTACTTTTTGTCCCATGGTTGAGCTAAGGTTGTTTTTATGCTGCGTTCTTTCCTGAACAGTTTGCGATTCAAAGTCCAACCACTTAGTATGCGTGATCTCACTTGTATAGTAGGCTTCAACAATTTCCCTCTACATTGGTGATACTCAAAATCATTTCTCACAGCTTGACCTTTTTTTGAAGGTCCATACTGATTTTTTTAGATGATGTTGTGAAGCAGTCTAAGCCACTTTAGTCACAACAAATATCAGAACTGAATGAGGGCCCTGACAACCCTCCTGTCAGGTTGTAGTGAAAGTTAGCTTCAGGCCAACTTCTGCCACACGCACAGAAATGGTCAGCAAGCAAGTACAAAGCAGGTCATATGACCAGTTGTCTACACTCGTAGTTTTAGTTCTCCACCATTTAAATGATCTGACCGCTCCTTCCAGTGAAAAAGTCCCTGTAGGCACTTGTGGCTACATTCTAGAGTAGGGCTTTTCAACCTATTTGTGGTGAGAAACTATTCTATTTTTCTTATTTCTAATTTATTCCAGACTAATGCTTTTGTAAAATATATCCGTGTATACACAGTGTAATACACAGGAATGATTTTAACAATGAAAAGCCCTTTATTAAAACATCCACTATGCTAATTCAAAGATTTCTTTCACCAATGAAAACACATTTCTAACGTTTATTATTCAAATTACCAAACCAACCATTAAAGGAGGGGGAGGGGACTGAAATGTTTGTAGCAGCCTTTAGAATAGCCCTTTCTCTGGAAAAATATCTGACCATCCTGGAGAGTGAATTCTCAATCACGATAAATAAGTATCCCAGATTGGTAGCTAAAACATCATACTATCTGAAATGAACTCTTCTAAAGTAAATTATAGTTCCCACCATCTGTGGTCTATTATCTCAAACTCAGTGAGTCTCAAACTCAACTCATCATACCCTGTAAACTTTGTCCTCCTTCTGTATTCTGTATGTGGAACTCTAAGCTCGTATATAGTGGTAACTCTCTTGTTTCCCAGCTGCCTGCCCTTGACATGTTTATTCCATTGTGACAAGACAGAATGAAGTGAAAATAAAGGAAGCTGACTTTAGCTTCTGAGTATATAATTGGTCCTCATACCCAACCCTCTAAAGATGCTCCTTGGGTTAGTCTCTGGTACCCAGGGTAAGGTTTTTGGATCAAAAATGAAAATGGGGGCTGGCCCCATGGTGTACTGGTTGGGGTTCAGTGTGCTATGATTTGGCAGCCTGGGTTCGTGGGTTCAGATCCCAGGCATGAACCCACACTACTTGTCAGCCATGCTGTGGCAGTGACCCACACATGAAGTGGAGGAAGATTGGCACAACTATTAGCTAAGGGCTAATCTTCTTTAAGAAAAAGAAGAGGAAGATTGGCAAGAGATGTTAGCTTAGGGCTAATCTTCCTCAGCAAAAAATTAATTAATTAATTAATTAAAAAAACGAAAAAACAAAAGCCACATGTGTTCTGAGTTGGTTGATCAGAGTTTGTGGGGTATTTTGTTTTCCTAACCTGGACCAAGTCAATTGGTTCTTGATACAATTTTGATTTTTGTCACTGTGCCAGATGACTGTAGATCTTAAAGATGCTCAGGATTCAAATGCCATATCTGTGTGGACTGCCCAGAGAAACTTCTAGTGAATGCAGACGGAAGTTTAGGGCAAAATTCATCTAAGTGTCACAGATCTCATGTCTCTGCCTTCTGAAATCTGATAACTCCAGGTTTCCAATAACATTATACTTCGCTGGTTTAAAAATTATGCTGCCTTCTACTGTGCTTAACTCAGCACATTTGCTAATTTATCCATTGCTTGGATTAATGGCTAATGTTGATTCATTTACTGAATATGTTTTGAGTCTGCTTTCAGATCGGTTCCTTCCTTTTTTTTTGGTGAGGAAGATTGGCCCTGAGCTAACATCTGTGCCAGTTTTCCTCTATTTTGTATGTGGGTCACCACCACAGCATGGCTTGATGAGTGGTGTATGTCCATGCCTGGGTTCTGAATCCAGGAACCCTGGGCTGCCAAAGTGGAGAGCACAAATTTAGCCACTACACCACCAGGCTGGCCCCAAGTTCTTGCATTTTAAAGCCAGAACAATGTGCTTGGCAAAAGGTCAATTAAGGTTTTGACAAAAGCTATGTTTACTTACAATAACATGCAATTTATAGATTATTCATACTTTCAGGTAGAATATTTTAACAAATGAGAGATAGAGTCAAAAAGTCCTTTATGGCCATAGTGATCTTTATGGTACTCTGCCTATTGGTATCTCCAGATTTTTAAAATAATAGTAACTAATACTAACAGGCTAAAAATTTATTACACACTCACGGAAATTCTTAAGTAAGAAGGGTAATATTTATTTTTAATGTGGTATCTATAGTGATTGTCCTGTGCCTATGTCAATGTTACATAGTTATGTGGAGAGGTTGTGATTTATTTTGGACATTGAGTGGGATGTGGGGGTTTATGTTTTCCAAAGTTGGCCACAACAGTCATCTCTCTATGTCCCCTCCTCTTGTAGCTTGGTGGGATTTTTCAAACTTGTTAATTTGTTTTTACTATTTTAAGGAGTAAAATACAGCAGAAGTGACACTAAGTGACTTTTGAGGCTAAGTCATAAAATTTGGTGATACCAAGTCTGCTTTGTGCTCTAGAATGCTCACTCTTGAAGCCTTCACCTGTTATGTAAGAAGTATTATTTTCTATAGATTACCATGCTGTGAAAAAGCTAAAATTAGTTGAAACAGAGAGAGCACGTAGAAAACTCTTGATCAAGGGGTTAAGCAGTTAGCCTGTGATCCATTTCTTCTCTGATTAAGGGGTTGGGGAAGATACTTTGAGGGAAAGAAAGATGACCCAGTCCAATTCCACTATAAATAACTGACATCCTGGTAGATGGGCAAATAATACTTTCTAGGAGAGGAGTCCTGATCTATGGGATGTACCTCGAGGGTGTTCCAGGTTCTGGTAATTAAATCTATCCTCTATGGATTTATGAGGCAGGGCTCCTTGGAGAACATCATTTAAGCTATACAACTCTCCAATGTGTAAAATGGAGATGTTTTACGACATAAACACGCCCTGCTGTGTGAAATAATCTGCATACTTCACTGAGAGACATCTGTGCCTCTTGATTCCTTGTATCCTTGAAATTATTAGTGAAACTTTGTCCTAGGTATGATTTTTGATTTGTTTGAATCCCATTTGACAATGTAGTATTTTATGTCATCTCCATTTGAAAGCAACATTGTCATATTATAGTAAAAATTTGTATCATGTGGACTTTCAGTTCTAATACCTTAAAATTATCTATGTGATCCTAGGACAGTAAAATATTTTAATTAAAATTAGACAAATATACTATTTAATATTTTGTAGAGAAAGTCATCTCTCTCTTTCTTTCTCCAAAGAATTCTTGGTGACATTCTCTTTTCTATTCTGAGATGTATTAATATAAATTTTGTCAAGTCCCAGACTGAGATAATTTTATAGGTAAACTATCATATTTATAATATTGGGGTTTCCTGTCCTGGTACATGAATTTTTTCCCTCCATTTCTCTGAGTCTCCTTTTTTGTTTTTTCTCCCCAAAGCCTCAGTTCATAGTTGTATATCCTAATTGTAGGTCATTCTAGTTCTTCTGTGTGGGATGCTGCCACAGCATGGCTTGATGAGCAGTGCATAGGTCTGTGCCTACGATCTGAACCGGCGAAACCCAGGCTGCCGGCATGAAGCATGTGAACTTAACCACTTGGCCACAGGGCCAAGACATCTTTATATTCTTATTTAGTTAATGCCTATAAATTATTTAAGTTTAAAAGAATAATACTGTTTTAGCTCTTCTAATTGATATAATTTTCACTTAAAATGGTTTATGTTTTTCAACAATTAAAATCAGTAATACATATTTCAGTAACAAATATTCACATATATTTATATAAAGAAAAAAATGCTTGCAATCTTCTCCAGCCTTCTCCAACGTCCCTCTACTGTTTTATTATTCCAGTGTGCATCCTTCCATAGCTATTTTCTTTGTGCTGATATAAATATAGAGAAACACACACACAAATACATGTACATTCAGGGGTGTTTATTTCCTTAAAATGGTATTATCTGATTTACATGTTTCCCATTATGTTTTCTGGTTAGTAATTGCTGTTATGTGGAATAGGTTTTGCTTTTATAAAATATAGTTTTCTGACATTTCCAGGTAAATTATCATATGTAAATAATGCTAATATTACCTTCATATTTCAACTCTTCATATCTTCTGTTCTCTTATTATTACCTTAACTAGGCCTTAGAGCATAAACTTGAATGAGAATAATGTTGAGAAACATTCTTAATTTTTATATTTCCTGATTTGTTGGTAATATCAATAATTTTTCTCCAATTATTACCATATTAAGAGATACATGTGTCCCTTCCAAAATTACCAAAATTTTTTGTAGTATAATTGGATACTAATTGGAAACATTATCAAATATATATTACAACCAATATTATTGCAAAGACATAATATTTGAATAATATATAGCAGGATAAATTATGTTGTTGAATTTACTAGGATTTGACATTCTTTCCATCTTAAACACTACTAGTTTAATTCCTTTTAAAAGTGACACTTGTTTTGACTTTTTTCCTCTTGTTTAGAGTTTAAGTTGAATGTTCAGTGCCTTAATTACTGTTTATTGATTAAAATAGTTAAAGCCATAAGTCTCATTCTGAGTGTGGCTTTGTGAAATACCATATATTAAAGATACAATAAGATATCATACATTAAACACCACATGTTAAGAAAGTATATGCATACATATATAATCTTTATTTTCTAAATAGTCCCTAAGCAATTTAGATGGAGTTCACTTCTATGTTATTTAGCGCTTTTTAAAACATTTTCACTGTTTTGGATTAGTTTAGCTTGATTTATTTTGTTTGGGAAAAAAAATCTTGTTAATTTTATCCAAGTCAGTGTGTATGCTCTTGTATTATTTCTGCTTTTTGAATGTTACTGAGATTTTTTTTATGTACCCATATAGAATCAATTTTTAAATGCTTCTTGAACACTAGAAAGAAAGAAAAGATAGTTTTATTTGTAGGTCACACTATTAAACAAACAAACATATATACCTATACATACATATGTATGCACACACACACAAATATATAAAATCAGTGTTAATAATACCAGTAGTCTTCAATATATGGTCCATGGCCCCTGGGGTACCTAGCAGTCTTTCAAGGGGCCCGCAGGGTCCAAACTGTTTTCATAATAATACTATAATGTTGTTTGTTTGTGTTTTGTTTTGTTGATATTTAAACTGATGTTACAAAAACAATAGTAGGGAAAATGCCTGTCTGCTTGGCATGAATGAAGGCGCTGGCCCTCGGTTGTACTCATATCCATACAGTCTTTACCACCACACACTCACAGTTTAAAAAAAAGCCAGTTTCACTTAGGAATATCTTGTTGAAGCAGTAAATATTACTAATTCCATTAAATCTTTACTTTTGAATGGTCATATTTATATTGAAATATAAATATTCCATAAATATTCAGTAAATAAACATATTTTTTAAAAAAAAATACTTCTGCTGCAAACCAAAGTGTGATGATGGCTCTAAGAGAAACACTTGTGAGATTGTTTGAGTCATAACATGAACTAGCCACTTACTTCACCGTACACTATGTTTAAAAGAAAGAATGACTGACAAATAAACTATGATCATTCACACATCAGTACTTGATTTCCTTGAAAATAAACAAAGTGAGCCTGTCACTGAAAGGGAAAATTACTGGCAGTATTGTAGCCAAAGCTGAAAATTTTATCTTTCAAGGGAAAAGTAGAATTTTGGAAAACTTGAATCTTCCACCTTGAGCTTGACAGCTTCCTGACCCTTAATTACTTTTCTGATGAGATTTGGCGGTGATATTAACAAATGTGATTTTTTTTGATGGTAGCAAGATTCTAAATAATTCAATGTCATCACAAATCTTAATTATGTGATACTCTACATTAATTATTGAAAGAAAATAGCATTCTCTTTGATTTATAAACAATAGTAGGCAAATATGCATAAATGTTTATTATAAAATATTTAAAATATTATAACAAGTACTGGTGAATATAAAAGTATCATTGCCACAATATATTCTTTAGATAACATATTTACATGTGTAAAATAGATGTCAAATAAATCTGTGATATAACAACTGATTTTCTAAACAAAATACATAACTCAATTAGCAGTTTTGTCTCCTTTGTGGAACACTCTAGTTAGGTTATAGATGAGAAATGAAAGAGTCAATCTATCAAGGATGACATTATAATTATAGCAAATGTTTTAGTAGGAAACCTCAATTGATTCTTATACTTGGGATCTATTTTCCCTTTAGTTTCATTTATCAGCTTGGCAACTGTGGATAACCTTCATGGCTTTCTAGTCTTGCTATCTCTTTAAACAAGAAGAAATTTTACATTTTACTTTTCCAAACAAGACATTTAGCAGGTCTACTCCAAGCAGGCAGTGAAGAAGGCAGCAAATGTAAAGGAAATAGTATGCATTAAGCCTCTCTATCCAAGGGATGTCAAAATTTTTAACCAAATTTCTCCAGAGACAGGACGATTGCATAATCAAATCTGCTCACACTCATACCCTGCTCTTAAAAGTTTCTGGCGAAATACAGAACTAGGGATAGCAATGTATTATTTGAATTTCACACCTACTCTCTGCTAGATGACAAGATGTTTTAAAAATAGGTGCTCCAGACATGGTAATTATATTTACCAGCATATGTAAACGTAATTGAGCCTAATGTTGTCAAGTTTCAAACTCAGGTAACAGTGTAGGTGATTCATACATGCCAAGAATATGTAGCTTCAGTCCTAGGGGAAAAATTTCTAAATAACTTCCAAAATAAATATCTTCAGAATGTCCAATAGGCAGGGTAATATATAAGACAAATGGAATGGATACTTATACCTCAGTACTGGAGAAAGCAAAATCAATATATTTATTGCATAGCATGTGGTAATCTTTGTGTAAAGCTGGGAAGGGGAGACTATGAAAGAGGGATACAAAATGTGTATATGTCATGGTTCGTGCCATCTAAATTTATGGCCTGGTTGAGAAGGAAGGCGCTTGACCTTGAAACCTATGTATATGTAACAATGATTAAGTCTTACAGGGCAAGAGCCCAATGAGTTTGTGGTGAAAATGCTAAAGAAGAAGGTTTAGCCCATAAGAAATAAGATTTTTCAGATGGGGAATACACTGATGTTCAGTAGGCTTTACTGAATGCTACTTGTGAATATTCCTAATGGTGAATATTAGAGACTTTTTGATTGCTGTTAGAAGACTTTATAAAGATCATCTTTTATAATTCACCCTACTCAGAAATCTCAAAAATAGTTCTGAGTAGTAACATATTTTTTACTTTTAATCAACACCAGTAGATATCATTGCATATGCCAAATTGATATGTTATAGAATCATGAAATCTATCTCATAGGATAAACATAATTGCTTACCCTGTGAAAATGACTATGCTGTTTATTTTATACAACTATATATAAGTTATAAGATGTCTCCTCAAAATGTCTATTTATAAATGGTTGTGGTAGGCAGAATAATGCCCCCACAAGATGTCCATCTCCTAGAACTCAGAATTTGTGAATGTGTTACCTTACATGGCAAAAGAGACTTCACAGGTGTGACTAAGGGTACTGACCTTGAGATGGGGAGATTATCCTGGATTATCTAGGTCGTCCCAATTTAATCGCTCGAGTCTTGAAAGTGGAACACTTTTCCTGACTAGGTTACAGAGATAAGATGGAAGAAGGAGAAGGAATTCAAAGCATTAGCCTCAACTTGCTGTTGCTGGTTTTGAAAATGTGCAAGGGCGCCATAAACCAAGCAATATGGTTGGCTCAGAAGCTGGGAAGGCCTTCAGCTGACAAATAGTAAGGAATCAGGGATCTCAGTCCTACAACTGCAAGAGACTGAATTCTGTGAGTGACCCAAATTAACAGGAAATGGATCCTCCCCTAGGACCTCCAGAAAGGAACAGAGCTGGGCCAACACCTTGGTTTTTGCTCCATGATACCCATGTCGGATTTCCGACCTACAGAACTGTGAGATAATAAATTTGTACTGTTTAAGTCACTAAATTTGTTGTAATTTGTTATAACAGCAACAGAGAACTAATACCTTTCCTTCCCCAACCCACTGAGGGATATGAGACTCTCCCATCTGTGATCTTTTGCTACAGAAATCCTGCTTTCATTTGTGCACATTGAAGGTTTCTGTCTTTCCAATTGAATGAATTTATGCGTGCATTCTAATGTGTAAAAAACTAACTAAACCACTTTAACTTTTCACAATATTTGAATATAAATTGTCATTTAACAAAATTTGCCATTCTTGTGATTTCAGAATCACAGGAAGGTTTACGAAGGTGCCAACCTTGCTTGCGTTCACGTAATTAAGTGATCGAGTGCAGTCAGTATGTACCTTGTGGTCATTGCCTTTGATACCTCTTCTAATACCCGAAAAAATGTGTTCTGAAGATTTGATATTTAATTTTGCTCCCAAAGGCTCCCATATAAAGATTCTGAACTTTACATTAAAAGGTTTGTTTGTCTTGTCAACCTGAAATGTGAAGTCCTTATTGAGTTAATAAGCACAATAGAGCCTTGAACAGCACTTTACCTTCATAAAAAACAATGAATTGACATTTTAGACATATCAGAATTCCAAGCATAACACTTCACTTGAACACTTTGCATTAATAAATCTTTTTTTTGAAGACACTTTCTCAACTCTTGAACACTATAATCACAACTATTTTGAAAAATAATCCATTGTTATTTCCAAAAACAAGAGACATGAAGAATAGATATTTTTCTAATTCATCTAATATTTGAGAAATATATTTTACTATTATCTGTGGAAATGAAGATACAAAAGAGATGAACTTCCTTGTAAAAGTACTAAATAATATATTTTAAATTAAATATCTAGTTTCAAAAAAACACAATTCCCCCCCCACCCCGGGAAGATGGCAAAGGTCTATTTTTATCTAAGTATAGAAAATACATAAAGCTAATTGATTTTTGTGGGTTTTTTTGCTGAGGAAGAATAGACGTGAGCTATCACCTATTGCTAATCCTCCTCATTTTTTTGCTTGAGGAAGATTATCCCTGAGCCATCTGTGCCAATCTTCCTACACTTTATATGTGAGCCACTGCCATAGCATGGTTGATGAGTGGTATAGGTCTGTGCCCAGGATCTGATTCTGTGAACCTGGGCTGCTGAAGTGGAGTGCACTGAACCTAACCACTATACCATGGGCCTGGCCCCAAGCTAATTTTTTTAACATAGGAGGAACTCATTTGTACGGAGTGTATTCAGTGGCCCAATGCTAATTCTAAATCTTGACTCTATTTACATCACATCATGAAAACATTGACTACTTGGGGATGATGAGTCTTTATTTGCCATTTTCTATTTTTTTCTGTTCGCATAAAAACGTACAATAAGCATGTAAATGGTTTTTCATTCTGTAGTTTACTGGTATCTAAGAATATACAGTAACATCTGTGATCTATGGCTTGGTTCTTCTGCTTATTTGCCATCAAGATTATGCCAAGTAGTCTTCCCCTTGTGAATGATATCACCTGGTATCCCTTGGTCAGAGTACAGTATAATTAATTTGAATATAGTAGGCTGATTGTTTACTGACATTATGCAATGAACAAAGTGCTGTGGGAGGCAGAGAGCTGGAAAGTATGAGCTTTGACTCTGACATCAGTAGCACAAATGATCTCAAAAAATGTCCAGTGATACTGGCAGTGGAGGTGATGGTTGTGGAGGTGGTGGTGAATATTTTGTGTAGGTAATTGCTTTTCTTGAGTAAGAGTTATAGTAAAAGTTATATTCAATATGTAGAATGTAACTTGTATTTTTGTTTTGGAGGTGTTCTTATAACCTTTTGGTGCTAAGAAAATTACAATGATAACTATTATAAACCACAAGGATTATGGTCTTTATCTTTGCCACATGTTTTTAATCTCTACTGTTATGAGTCCTGCCCACTCTTTTTCATTAGTAAGCCAAATATATTATAAAATATGAGCATCACAAAAATCAACAAAATACACTAACTCTATGCCTTACTGAATATTCACTGTAACACAAATCTTGTTAGTGATCACAACTCTTCAGTGATATTTCTTCAAGGCGCTTTGAATGCTAGAAGTCAAAATATTAAGCTTTCAGATGTCAGTGTACAAGTGCATAGAGCTCCTATTTCTGCTTAGGCAAATGCATTTTTAAATGTGTAGGTTAGGTTTCATCTATTATTCACTATAAGTGTCATATACCTATATAACACAATTGTGTCAATTTCACTCTAATTTTACACTTTTTTAGGGTTGCCAAATAAAATACAGGACACTCAGTCAAATTTGAATTTTAGATAAACAACAAATGATTTTAGTATGTTCTATGCAATATTTGGGACATTCTTATATTAAAAATTATTCATTGTTTATCTAAAATTCAAATTTGACTGAGATACACCATACCCTGATTGCTATTTCATTATTGTTTCCTAAATGAATTATAGAACACTTTTTCCCTTGTTTCCTTCAATGTAAGGTGCTTAATTTTATTACAAAGTATAATTATGAAGTTTTCTAGTGAGATGGTAGAGAAATAATTGAAAGTTAGAAAATAACATGGGATAATTGTTAAGTATTTGACCTGACATGTAAGCCATCCAGTAATCCTATTGTGTTCAGGAGATCCTAAAATATGTAATAACTGAGTAACTTATTTAAGGCGGGTAAATAAAAGTGTTGAAGTGGAAATGAACCTTCAAGATATGAGGCAGTTGTACTTAGTCACTCTGTCCCTTCAGCCTATTCCCCAGTATGGATTCCGGGAGTTCTCCACAACCACCACTACCATAGTTGTCCTGGGTCTCATCCCATTTCATGGAGCTTATAGGTATACTACATTTAAAGTATTGTGTGAGTGTGTTTAGGAGAGTGTCTGTTTAGTCTAAGTTAGGAAGGAACTTAAAAGTCTTAGATTACAGAGACCACATCATGCTTGTTGGTACCTACCGAGTGAAAAGCTGGATTCTGAGCAACTAAAAATCTCACTAAAAGCTCATGAAGGGTCAGCCGATTTGGGGAATGGGTCTTTGGGATGAATGGTGCCAGCTCAAGTAGAGGTTGAGTGTTCTGTGGGCAAGAGCTCAGATCCATGAAGCTCCAAGTTGTTTGAAGATGCCCTTTATTCCAGGCATTTCCTTCACAACTAGGATTATTTTCCCCAGTTTTATTGAGATACAATTGACATACAGCCCTGCACAAGTTTACTGTGTACAGCATAATGACTTGACTTACATATATTGAGAAATGATTACCACAATAAGTTTAGTTAATATATATCATCTCATATAGACACACACACACACACAAAGGAAAAACAATCTTCACAAATAGGATTTTATTACCTGGGAGAATATAAACCAAAACATAGCATTTAAGTAGATGCCTACCATCATTTGACTCATATTTTTTTGGTTGTTGACATTGTCAAATGTTATATCTCAATTCTATAAAACTGTAATTTACTGAACCTTTGGGAAATTCGCAATGTTTGAAGATTTTATATAATCAATTATTTAACTTTCTAAAATATGAGTCTTTTGTTATGCTTGAATTTATGACCCCATTTATTTTGATGGTTTGATATTTGCTTTTTTTATTCATTTCTTCACACCTAATGGTTGTCTACATTTTTTTACCCTAGTTAATAAATGATTCCATGTATTCTAATATCTTTATTCAATTTTAAAGAGCAATGTATATATTATTTTTAATAGCACACTTTAATATTGCTGCATACTGTCTAGATCTGTTCACTTTGGTGATTCAAAGTTGAAGACAGCATTAGAGGCCCAAGTTTGGATGCTGTGGGAGCCTTGTATGAGTACTGGTGGCTGGAAAAGAGTGACGTCAGGAGTTCAAGACCTCTTTAGAGACAGATAATTACATTTTAAAAGGTTGTGAGTTTATGAAGATGTCTATTATTTTAACCTAAATTACAGCATTCCCATCCTTCACTGTTATAAACTTTCTTCAATCCATTTCCCCTTTTTTGAGGTACCAGCTTTATTTTTATTTATAATTTTCCTTTAAAAACTGTAATATATCATGATTTTGACCATTTTAGAATTGATATTCTCGTGAAGATTACAGTCTGTACGTAAACTAGCACATAAGGAAACGAAATAATTTGTAAGAACCGATATTAATCAGAAAACACAGGTGTCATATTAGAAAACAATATGTATGTCTTGTTGTGTGTGTGTGTGTGCACATGACTATTTTGTCAGAGAAATCTATGCCAAACTGAGTTTTAGACAGAAATCTTTTGCCATCTGATCAAAATGAACTCATGAGTAGATATTCCAGAATAAGTTTGCTGAGGAAGACATGACATTTCTAGTTCAATCATGAAAGATTATAAGATACTTGGATATTTTTCATATTATTGCTTGTACCCAGACCAAACTGAGTAGTGATGACAATTTATAGAAAACACAAAGTAATAATTGTAAATTATTATATGTTGAGTTTATCTAATGGTTTGAAATGCCATAAATTTAAAGTTGAAAAACATCACGTTTTTTAATGCATGATAATAATGTAAAGCGAAAAATTTAATTTCCTGCGTGAACACAAATCTTTGCTTTTAAATGACCTGAGCAACTTATTATTATTTTTGCAAATTGCTTTTCATATTGGCTATTTAGTTTTAAAATGGCAATGTGTAATTTTCTTAGTTGGAATTAGACCTTTTCCTCAGGATATGATTTGAAATATTTCCATCAATTTTAAGCTTTGCATTTGCTTCATCAGCTTTCAATTTCATGTCAGCAGCAATCTTGCCTCTCTGAAAGGAAAGAGCTATTAGAAAACTTTCTTATGTCCCAGAATTGCTGCAAATATGGAAGTCTTATACTGATTTATAGCAGGTTTTAGATCAATGCGAGAAGGTACGATTTGTGGGCTTAATATCGTTATTGATAACAACATATATTTTAAGTGAAAACATCAGAAGTGATTCTGGATATGTAAGAAAATATTGGCAGCTTTGTAGGCTAAGGAGACTGTCATCTTTGAAAACAATCTGCAAAAAATGAAATAAACATGTTACTAAAAAGTAGAAAAAGTTGGCAACAAAAGCATATGCTAAAAATACCTTTGAGTTTTTGACTATGAAATTACCTATATTTTACGGAAAATGGGCTACCTTAAGATAAGCTTGAAAATGAAATACAAAAGGCATCTTTCCTTAAATTTTATTGTTAAAGAGACTACGTTTAGGAAGCGGATCTTTAGATGCATTATAGTTATTATTAACAATAGTATTTATTATGCAAGAACAACATGGCAAATGCATGCTAATCACTTTACATACATCTTTTATATCAGACAGCAGAAGCCTAGAGAGGTTCTATAAGCTGACTGATGTCACAAAGCTATCATGCTTGAGTCAGTAGATATTGTTTGGAGCTTTTTAAAAAAATTTTTTTTATTGAATAATCTTAACATTGTGTAAATTTAAGGTGTACAGTTTATTACATTGATACAATTGTACATTGTAATATGTTTGCTGACATGGCTGTACTGCTTACATTGCATATACTATTATATTATTGTCCATATTCATTATACTATGCATTAGATTTCCATGGCTTATTTACTACTTGCTACATGTTTGTACCTATAAAAACTATCTTGCTTTTCCCCACCCTTGTCCCCTGGTAAGCACCATTTTTACTCTGTTTTTCACACATTTAACTTTTTTAGATTCCACATATAAGTGATATCATATTGTGCTTGTCTTTCTGACTTATCTCGTTTAGCATAATGTGCTCAAGGTCCATCTATGTTGTTGCAAATGGCGGGATATCCTTCTTTCTCATGGCTGAATATTATTCCGCTGTGTATATGGACCACATCATTTTTATTCATTCATCTGATGATGGGCATTTGGGTTGTTTCCATGTCTTGGCCATTGTGAATGATGCCGTGATAAACATGGAAGTGCATATATCTTGTCACAATCCTGTTTTCATTTCCCTTGGGTATATATCCAGAAGTGGAATTGCTAGTCTAATCCATCCCCTTTTGGGGGCCCAGATGGATAGATCTCTTGGGTGTCCTGGTATGCTGTGCAGAGGCACTTTTTTTGGTTATGCATATATGTTAGATCTTAACCCCTTATCCAACACAGAGTTTGCAAAAATTTTCTCCCATTCTGTAGGTTGTCTTTTCATTTTTTTAATTGTTTATTTTACTGTACAGAAGCTTTTGAGTTTTGTGTAGTCCCATTTGTTGATTTTTACTTTTGTTGTTTGTGCTTTTGGTGTCATGTTCAAAAAATTATTGTCAAGACCGATATCAATCAGCTTTTTCCCTACATTTTCGTCTAGGAGTTTTATGGCATCAGGTCTTATGGTTAAGTCATTGATCCATTTTGAGTTAATTTTTGTGAATAATGTGTGATATGTGTCAAATTTCATTGTTCTGCATGCATTTCTCCAGTTTTCCCAGCACCATTTGTTGAAGAGACTATCCTTTCCCTGTTGGGTATTCTTGGCTTCCTTGTCAAATATCATTTGACCATATATACTGGGATTTAATTCTGGGCTCTCTATTCCATTCCATTGATCTATATGTCTATTTTTGTGCCAATACTATACCAGCTTTATTACTATGGCTGTGTAGTATGGTTTGAAATCTGGAAGCATGATACCTCCAAGTTTGTTCTTTTTTCACAGGACTACTTTGGCTATTTGGGGTCTTTTGTGGTTAAACACAAATTTTAGAATTGTTTCTTTTATTTTTGTGAAGAATGCCTTGGTATTTTGGTAAGGATTCTGTTCAATCTGTAGATAGCTTTGGGTAGTATGGCCATTTTAACAATGTTAATTCTTCTAACTCATAAACATGAGATGTCTTTTCGTTTGTTTATGTCGTCTTCAATTTCTTTCAGCAAAGTCTTGTAGTTTTCATGGTATAGATCTTTCACTTCCTTGGTTAAATTTATCTCTAAGTATTTTATTGTTTTTGATGCTATTGTGAATAGGATAGTTCTCTTTATTTCTTTTTCAGATGTTTCATCATTAGTGTAAAGGAATGCAATTGATTTCTGTATGTTGATTTTGTATCCTGCCACTTTACTGAAATTGTTGATTAATTCCAGCAGTTTTTTTGACTGACTCTTTGGGATTTTCTATATATAAGATCATATCATCAGCTCATAGTGACAATTTTACTTCTTCCTTTCTGATTTGGATGCATTTTATTGCTTTTTCTTGCCTAATTGCTCTAGCTAGGACTTGCAGTACTACGTTGAATAGGTGTGGTGAGAGTAGGCATCCTTATCTTGTTCATGATCTTAGAGGAAACACTCTTAGTTTTTCTCCATTCAGTATAATGTTAGCTGTGGATTTGTCATATATGGCCTTTATTATGTTAAGGTATGTTTCTTCTATAACTAATCTGTTAAGGATTTTTATCATGAAAGGATGTTGTATTTTTTCAAATGCTTTTTCTGTATCTATTGACATGGTCATGTGATTTTTGTCTTTAATTTTATTGATGGCATCCCAGGGATAAATCCTACTTAGTCATGGTGTATAACCCTTTTACTGTGTTTTTGAATTCACTTTGCTAATATTTTTTGAGAATTTTTATGTCTATATTCATGATAGATATTGGTCTGTAGTTGTCTTTTCTTGTGGTATTCTTATTTGGTTTTAGTATCAAAATAATACTGGCTTCATAGAATGAGTTTGGAAGTGGTCCTTCCTCCTCTGTATTTTGGAAGAGCTTGAGGAAGATTGGTGTTAATTCTTCTTTGAATGTTTGGTGTAATTCTCCAGTGAAGCCATCTGGTCCTGGAGTTTTCTCTTTTAAGAGTTTTTTGCTTACTGATTTAATCTTTTTACTTGTTATTGATCTGGTCAAATTTTCTATTTCTTCCTGATTCAGCCTTGGTAGGTTGTATGTTTCTATAAATGTACCCATTTCCTCTAAGTTATGTAATGTGTTGGCATATACTTGTTCATAGTGGTCTCTTACAATTGTGTGTACTTCTGTAGTATCAGTTGTAATGTCTCCTCTTTCATTTTTAATTTTATTTATTTGAGTCTTCTTTTTTCCTTAGTCTAGCTAAAGTTTTGTCAATTTTGTTTATCCTTTTGAAGAACTAGCTCTTGAAGAACCAGTTTCATTGATCTCTTTGAATAACCAGTCTCATTGGTGCTTTCTATTGTTTTTCTGGTCTCTCACTTATTGCTGCTCTAATATTTATTATATCCTTCCTTTTGCTAACTTTGGACTTAATTTGTTCTTCTTTTCCTAGTTGCTTGAAGTGTAAAGTTACAGTGTTTTTTTGAGATTTTTCTAATTTCTTAATATATATTTATTTCTACAGACTTGCGTCTTAGAACTGCTTTTGCTGCATTCCACAGTATTTGATATGTTGTGTTTCAATTTTCATTTGTTTTGAGATAATTTTTTATTTCCCTTTGATTTCTTCTTTGATCCAAGGGTTGTTTAGAAGTGTGTTGTTTAGTTTCCACATATTCCTGTATCTTCTTACTTTCTTTTTGTTGTTGATTTCTAGTTTCATACTATTGTGATCAGAGAAAAAACAGTTGGTGTGATTTCAGTCTTCTTAAATTTGCTAAGATCTGTGTTGTGGCCTATCATATGATCTATCTTGAAGAACAGATGTTATGTGTGCACTTGAGAAGAATGTGTATTCTGGGGTTGTTGGATGGAATGTTCTGCATATGTCTATTAAATCCATTTGTTTTAAAGTGTGGTTCAATTCCAATGTTTCCTTGTTGATTTTCTATCTGGGTGATCTATCCCTTGCTGAAAGTTTGGTATTAAAGTGCCGTACAATTATTGTATTGTTTCTCTTTCTCCCTTAAGATCTGTTAGTATTTGCTTAGAATATTTCAGTGCCTAGGTGTTGAGAGCATATATATTTATGACTGTTATATCATCTTGATGTAGTGACGCCTTTACATGACCTTCTTTGTCTCTTGTTACCTTTTTTGGTTTCAAGTCTATTTTGTCTGATATAAATATGGCCTTCTTTTGGTTTCTGTTTGCTTGGAAGGTCATCTTCCATCCATTCACTTGGAGCCTATGTGTGTCCTTTGAGCTGAAATGAGTCTTCTGTAGGCAGCATATCCTTTTTTTTAATATATATTTTATATATATTCAGTCACTCTGTGCCTTTTGATTGGTGAGTCTAATCTATTTACATTTAGGGTAATTATTGGTATGTAAGGATTTACTTTTGCCATTTTATCTTTTGTGTTCTGGTTATTTTGTCTCTCCACTGTTTCTTTTTCCTTCTGTTTCTGTCTACCTTTGTAAGTTGGTGGTTTTCCATGGTAATTTGCTCAGTCTCCCCTTTTCTTATGTTTCATGTCTCTGCTCAAGATTTTTCTTTGTGGTTACAATGAGGTTTACATAAAATATTTTATAGATAAAATAGTCCTTTTTTTCAGATAGTAACTTATCTTCATTTGCCTATAACGTTTCCATCCTTTTATTCTTCCACTTTTATATTTTTGATGTCACAAATTATCTCTTTTTATGCTGTAGTTTTGTTACCAAGTTGTAGTAGCTATAGTTATTTTTAATGATCTTTTCATTTAACCTTATGCTATAATTAAGAGTTTAATATATTATTATGAAAAAGAGTTACACTTTTCTAATTGTGATTATTTATCAACTCAATCAGAATTTTGCATACTTTTGTATTTTCATTTCAGCTTAAAGAGCTCCCTTCAGTATTTCTTAGAAAGCAAGTCTAGTGGTGGTGAACTCCCTTAGCTTTTGTTTTTCTGGGAAAGCCTTTATTTCTACTTCATATCTGAAGGATAACTTTACTAGATAGAGTATTCTTGGCTGGCAGTTTTTGTGTTTCAATATTTTGAATATATCATTACATTCTCTCCTGGCCTATAGAGTTTCTGCTGAGAAATCTGCTGATAGCCTAATTGGGGTTTCATTACATTCTCTCCTGGCCTATAGATTTTCTGCTGAGAAATCTGCTCATAGCCTAATTGGGGTTTCTTTGTAGGTTATTGACTTTTTCCTGGCTGCTCTTAAAACTCTTTCTTTATCATTGGCTTTTGACAGTTTTAATATAATGTGTTTTCAAGAAGGTCTTTTTACATTGAGATAATAAGGTATTCTGTCAGCTTTGTGGACTTGCATATCCCGTTCTTTTGCCAGTTTGGGAAGTTCTTAGGTATTATTTCTGTAAATAAACTTGGCCCCCTTCTCCCTCTCTTCTCCTTCTGAAATACTCATTATTTTTATGTTGGCTTTTCTAAGGAAGTGTGATAGCTCGCATAGGGCTTCTTCACTTTTATAAAATCTTAGTTCACTCTCCTCTCTCACCTGAATTCTTTCTAGATTTCTATCCTCTAGCTCGCTAATTCTCTTTTCCATCTGATCTGCTCTATTTCTAATGCATTCTTCATCTCTTTTTTGAGTTCTTTAGCTCCGGAATTTCTGTTTGGTTCCTTTTTCGAATTACAGTCTCTTTGGTAAAGTACTTCTTTCCATTAACTTTATTTCTGAGATCATTGTATTGCCTTTCTGAGTTTTCTTTTAGCTCATTGAATTTCTTCATAAGAATTATTTTGAATTTTTTATCAGTTAGATCACAACATTCCATGTCTTTGGGTTCAGTTGCTGGAAAATTGTTATTTTCTTTTTGTGATACCATATTACCATGATTTTTCATGGTGTTTGATGTAAAGTGCCTCTGCTGCTGCATTTAAAGTAGTGAACACCTTTCTTATTTAGTCAAGGCTTTGTTTACTTTCATTTTAACAGTTGAACAGGTTGGTAATGAGGAGGCTTCATTTTGTTTTCCAGAAGGTGGCACTATAGCACAACTTTTTGGTTTCTCTTACCCGAGCTGTCTTGCCACTAAGGTTGGAAATGTGCATATATAAGAAAAAAAGATGGTGGAAAACAAAGGGTGGCAGCAGAGTGGTGGGAGGTGTGTTCTTAGCACTTGGGGTTTTGGGTGTGCCCACAACCTGGTAGGGGGATCCTTGAATGGCGGGCATCCCAGAGGTTCATGGTTGATCATCTTGCCAGAATACTGGGGCAGATAGCAGGAGACACTTTCCTTTAATTCTCTGTGTCTACCTATTTCTGATTCCTTTTCCCCCCTAGTCACTGGTCTCTCCTTAGAGAGAGCAATGTTTACCTCCAGCTGTGGCACATGCACATGAGCAGGCAGACCCCCACTCACCACCTTCACCCTCCACTTCCTCTACCAGAAAAGTAATGCTGGCTCACTGCCAGATCTGCTGTCACTGCTTCTACCACCACCAGCTTTGCTGCCAATCCTCTCACTCCATAGCCTCTTGTGTGGTCTAATACATTTCCTTTTGAGTGCCCAGATGAATGGATCTCTTGGGTGTCCTGGTGTGCTGTGAAGAGCCACTTCTTTTGGTTATGGAAATCTGATTAGTTGTAAATCAAAGGGGAGAGAAAAAAGGAATAACTTGTGCCACCATGGTGCTGATGTCCCCTGTTGGGAGCTTTATGATTTCTGTAAAATGTGTTAGGTTTTGCTATTAAAATGGCTAAAATTCAGACACAAACTTATTTGAGATAAGTATATGGCTCTAACTAACCCCTGGAATCTGACTCTCTGATTATCTTTTCATGTTAAGAGCCATTGGTGAATCCTCCAGGATATATATCGACATCCATTCATTATGCTTTCTATCTGGCAAGTATTATGCTGATACTAAATATTTTATATACACTTTTTTTTATCACATAAAACTCTGTAGAGTTAACATAATTTCCTATTTGAAATAAAGAAACTGAAATTAGGAGAGTAAGTTACTTGCTCAAAGTTACAGAACATTTAAAAGGTAGAGGTTAAAAAGAATAAAAATCAGCCATCACATGCCAAAAGTTGATCTCATATGTTGACACTATAATAATGATGGTGTTTCTGGTTGCACATTCTGTCCACAGGTAGCACCTGGGGAAAATAAGAAATATGGAGCTGAAATGTAACAATAGCTCTTTCCTTGAAGAAAGCTTTATTTTGTCAAATATATGAAGTTCACCACTTTGCAACTATCAATACAATAATTAATTCAAGCAAGAATCATCTTGATACTGTAACTAATGTGTAAATATTTAATTAACAGGATGTATATACCATTGGAAAGTATCTTCCACCAATTACATATTAATTACTAAGGGAAAAATAGTACTTTAATGGTTGTGAGATGGGAGAACCACCAATTCTGGGGCCGACCAACAAACCTACACATCTCCTGATATAATGTACTGACAAAGATGCAATATCACTTCTTTGTATTCCTGCCAAAATGCATAACCTGAATCTAAATAAGAGAAAATATCAATCAAGCCCAAATTGAGATTCACTCAATAAAATGATTAATCTGTACTTTTCAAAAATATTAAGGTTATTAATTACAAAAAAAGATCAAGAAACTGTTCCAGATAAAGCAGACTAAAGAAACGTGACAACTACATTTAATGAATCATCCTGGGTAGGATTTTAGACAGGGAAAAATAGTTATAATAGACATTTTGGTAAAAGTATATAAAAATTATATATGGTCTATGAATTAGATAAGCATTATATCAATATTAATTTTTCTGATTTTGATAATTGTACCATGGTTATATAAGAATGCCATCATTATTAAGACACAAGTATTATGGGTAAAATGATATAATATCTGTAATGTGTTCTTAAGTAGTTACAAAAGTATCTAGTTAACTCTTTACACATATATACAAATATGTATACATTCATACATACATACATAATGCTCTGTGGCTAACCACTCATTTAATTAGAAAAGAAATATCAATACTTGTTTATTTAACAGTATTATACTTATTAGTTAAGATATACTTACTATAATTATCTTAATAAAATATTTATTTTTCTGCTTTCAATTTCACACTTATCTGAGAACTTCCCATCCCCACATCCCTAATCAAGTGAAAGCTTCTATCTATATTCACAGAAAGAATATTTTTATATTATGCATGCATTTTGCTTCAATAGCTTTGTAGCCAGTTGAGCTGACTTCACAACTCTGTATTTTGCGCCTGTGCTAGTCAGTGTTTACTCTGCATTAGAATCTCCTACAGACTTGTTCAAGTGAAGATTTTGATTCCGAAGGTCTGGGTGGGAGCCTAGATTCCTTATTTCCTCAAAGCTCCCAAGTGATGTCCTTGCTGAAGACCAATCTGTCTAGACATTACCTTCTTCTCACACTTTTCCTAAACACATTTCCTTCTTCTGATCAACTCCCAGAGTCCCCCCAGTAATGAGTTTCATGAGCAGGAACAATAGAGCACAATGTAGGCACAGCTAGATTTACCTCAGAAAAGATTCACTGGGGAGTAATTTTTTTTTTAAATCAGTTTGAATGAGGAAAAAGATTAGAATGGAAGAGTGGTATGAAGTTTGCTGGATAGAATTGTAGCAAAGTTTCAAGAAGGAACTTAACTGTTAAATATAGCAACTGGAGTGACAAAATGTATGCAAACATTTCTCAGGGCACGTGACCCAGAGCAACGCACCTCAATAGCCAGAATCTTAAATTTCTTGGTTAAGAGAGGTCTTGTGGGGTTCCACACCTCGAAGAAAAACATCAAATCTCCAGCAGTTTCTGAGGTTCTCCTGCATCAAGCACCTGCAAGAAAATCTTTTTGTCTAAAAGTTACCCTCATTTAGTTTAATTCTCCTTGTATTTACCAGCTGCATTTGCAGCTCTACACTTACTACCATCTGAATGCATGTGACTCTGGTTTGCTTAATTTTATTTTCCCTCTAACCCTAAGTTATCTGTGATCTGTTTGTTCAATTAAAAATACTGCCCTAGCATGTAGTGTACAGAAGATAAAACCTGAAGACGCGCAAAATAGACATCCTAGCTACAGCATAAATCTGTCTAGAGAAGTTTATTTTGCATTATGGATGTTTGTGTTGGGCAACTTGTGTTAGTTCTGTTGAATTAAAGTCTTATCTCCTTTGTAATAACGTTGATGACAGGCCACTCTTAAGAACAGAAAGTAATTGAATTCTACACTGCTCTTCCGGTTTTCTTTTCTTCCCTCGGACATTTATAGGTATGTTATTTACAGCATAATTTCATCTATTAGTTATTTATGTGACTCTTCAAATTTCCGTCAGTCACAAGCAATACCATGAAAGTACCTAGATTACATCATGATACATATCATTTGATGCATTAGAGGGTTCAATTCTTTTTTTTTGACAAGGCACAGATATTTTATCCTGAATTCCTTTTAATAGTGAAGAGTCTTATAACATGACTCTAATGAAATTTGAGGTAAATATGTGTCTTTTGATATGTCTCATAAAATAATGAATAAAACTGCCACTAGTTCCTAAAGGCAGTATACCATATCTTTAGTAAAATGAGAGATTTTTAAGTATTTTTGCAACTATTAAATTGATTGCTCATTTTAAGAGAGTATGTTTTTAAGTCA
Source organism: Equus asinus (assembly GCF_041296235.1). NCBI lineage: Eukaryota > Metazoa > Chordata > Mammalia > Perissodactyla > Equidae > Equus > Equus asinus. The sequence continues at coordinate 71,111,685 of NC_091798.1, forward strand.
TGCAAATTCTTAGACATTTTCATAGTATTTTATAATATTAAATTTTACCTATGCAGTTTAATTAGATTAATAGGTGTACGATTCCAGTAGCTAGCTCTGGTGGTCTAGTGATTAAGATTTGGCACTGTCACCACTACAGCCCAGATTTATTTCCTAGTCAGGGAACCACACCACCCTTCTGTCAATTGTCATCCTGCAGCTACGTGTTGCTGTGATGCTGAAAGCTATGCCACCAGTATTTCAAACACCAGCAGGGTCACCCATGGTGGACAGGTTTTAGTGGAGCTTCCAGATTAGGACAGACTAGGAAGAAAGACCTGACCACCCACTTCCAAAAAAATTGGCCATGAGGGGCTAGGCCCATGGCATGGTGGTTGAGTTCATGTACTGCGCTCTGGCGGCCAAAGGTTCGTGGGTTCAGATCCTGGGCGTGGACCTACCCACCACTTATTAAGCCATGCTGTGGTGGCATCCCACAAACAAAATAGAGGAAGATTGACACAGAGGTTAGCTCAATGACAATCTTCCTCAAGCAAAAAGAGGAAGATTGGCAATAGATGTTAACTCAGGGCCAATTTTCCTCACCAAAAAAAAATATGGCTATGAAAACCCTATGAATAGTGGTGGAGCATTGTCTGATATAGTACCAGAAGGATAGAGGTTGGTGCAAAAAGATTGGATAGGGTTCCACTCTGTTGTACACAGGGTCGCTAGGAGTTAGAATTCTCTCGATGGCACTATTGACAACAAAATGATTCCAGTTCAGAGGATACAATCTGATGTTCTACTTAATAAAAACAAACTTCAAAATATGACATCTTTTTATCTCAGCTTTTTGTGACATGTATATCGTGAAAATAAAAGTTATTGGGTGTGTTTTTAAGAATATCTGGTTAAAGAAAGGGGAGCTACAGAATGTCAAAAAGAACAGGGACACAATAACTACAAATTAACGTTGGGATAAGAGAGAAAAAAACACAGGCAAATATGACTATAGGTTAAGCAAGAAATGTAAAACAACTCCCAGTCTGATTCTTCACTACCAGTTCTGCAGGGTTCTAATATTGCCAGTGAGTTTTCTAGAACTCTGGAGAAGACCCAGTCCTAACCCCATCCTGTCCTTTCCCATGTACATTTTGGTGCAAAATAGGAGGAACATACATTCACTCATGTCCTCAGAGATTTTTCTGATGAGTTATGACAACCCATAAATGAGTCTTTTGTCAGAATATTGTGTTTAATAAAAATTTCCCATGAAAGTTGATAATATAGCTGATACAATTTCAGGCAGGAAAGGGAGGGAGATGTAGCAAGGTAAACCAGAAAACTAACAGAAGAAAGAAAAATAGGTAAGTTGGAAAGGTGGGAGTTTTTAGCCATTAAGAATAAATACTTGTTGGGGCCAGCCCCGTGGTGCAGTGATTAAGTTTGCATACTCTGCTTCTGTGGCCTGGGGTTTGCTGGTTTGGATCTCGTGCCTGGACTTACGAACTGCTAATCAAGCCATGCTGTGGTAGGCGTCCCACATATAAAGTAGAGGAAGATGGGCACGGGTGTTAGCTCAGGGCCAATCTTCCTCAGCAAAACGAGGAGGATTAGCAGCAGATGTTAGCTCAGGGCTAATCTTCCTCGGAAAAAAAAAAAAATAAATACTTGTTTAGGAAAGAAATTTATTGACCTTAGAGAATAAAGGAAAAAGAAAATCATAATATCGCTAGCAAAAGAGGGATGTCTCCTGATCTCTCCTGTAGCTGCTTCCAATTTCTCTTTTCTCCTTTCCAGAAAAACTTCCAAAACATTGCAGTATGTTGTGTTCCAGGATTTGAAAGTTTTTGAGGTTGAATATTTGTACACACTCTTTGAATAACAAAAAATATAGCATCTTTACTTTCGACAGTTAGCTCTCCTTCCTGCCTCCTTGCCCCTCCTCCTTGCCCCTCCTCCTTCCCCCTCCCTCCCTCCTCCCCTTCACCCCTCCATCCTTTCCTTCCTTCTTTTAAATCTATTTTTTTTCCTTTTTCTCCCCAAAGCCCCCCAGTACATAGTTGTATATTCTTAGTTGTGCGTCCTTCCAGTTGTGGCATGTGGGATCCCGCCTCAGCGTGGCCTGATGAGCAGTGCCATGTCCGCGCCCAGGATTCGAACTGATGAAACACTGGGCTGCCTGCAGGGAGCTCGCAAACTTAACCACTCGGCCACGAGGCCAGCCCCTCCTTCCTTCTTTTGAGATTTAATCTTGCTGAAGGCAAGTTGTGAGGAGAGTGGAAGGAAATAAATTTATGCATTATTTTAAAGAGTGTCATTTGGATTAACCCATTCACATTGTAGCTTTTTGGTAAACATTCAAGGTTACAGACTCTCTTCTCTTTAACATATTTTTAGCCAAAAGAAATCTTGGCAAAGGGAAAATTTTTTCTCTCTATTCATGTTAATGACTCTCTCAGCTATTTCTAAACTGTAAGCTCAGGTATACTCTGATGCCAGGCTGGAGGCAGAAATTCACAAATAGATTTGCAAATTTCTCAATCCTCTAGAAATATTTTCAGAATCTGCTAGGATTTCTCCCTAAGCTATCTAGATGTTTATACAACCAACTCAACCCCATTCTGAAGGTAGTGGGGGGTGAACCAATACTTGGTCTAACCCATTTCTCATTCCCCTTCCACTTCTTATAAGGTTGAATTTTAGTATAGCTGTGGAAATAGGGTGGTGGGAAAAAAGGGGTTGCTTAACACAGGGCACTAATTCAGCTCTGCTCTGGGAGGTTAGAGCTAAGTTCTAGTGGAGATGCATGTTTGTGATCGTGCTTTCCTTTGAATAGCCTAAAACTATGAAATTCCTGTGGCTATAATCTTTATAATCTGTTAGAGATGTGTAGAGTAGTGTGAAATGAAGCGTGCTTGTATCCTCTAACATCTCCTCATTAAGGAGTAAAATAAAGCTATTTTTTTAGTGTTTTTTTTTTTGTCCTGAGGAAGATTCACTCTGAGCTAACATCTGTTGACAAATCCTCCTGTATTTTTTTTTAACATGAGCCACTGCCGCAGCCTGGCTGCTAACAGATAAGTGGTGTGGGTCTGTGCCCAGGAAGTGAACCTGGGGCACCAAAGTGGAGTGTGCCTAACTTAACTACTAGGCCAGCAGGGCTGGCCCCAAAATAAAGCTATTTTAAAATATCACAGTTTACTTTTATATTAAAAAAAAAATTTTAATTAAATATTCAAAGTTTAAAAAAACTGCTCACTAAGGCCAGTTCTATTTTTTACATGTTATACCATCATGCGTTGCTTAACAATGGAGATATGTTCTGAGAAATGCATCATTAGATGCTTGGACCATCATATAGAGTGTAGCTATACAAACCTAGATGGTATATCCTACTACACAGCTGGGCTATATGGGACTATCATCATATACATGGTCCATCACGGACCGAAACATAGTTATGCTGGGCATGACTGTATTTACGTAGAAAAAGGCAAGGTAAAAATTTCACTGGGTTTTTAACACAAAGTATACCTCCACCCAGGAAAATGGGTAAATTTGGAGAGATGTTCAAGGAGTTCATCAAACTGTTAACTTGCCCTACAAATTGTAACATCTTTAATTTATCATTGGATTGACATGTTTATTTGTATATAACCTAAAACAGTAAATTTGCCTTTTCTTGAAAATTTAATACACAATTTTCTAACCTCCAAAAATGAATACAATACAAAATTAAATTTCACTTATAATTTTTTATTTCAGTAAACTGAGAAACATTTTTCTCATTTTTTTTTAGATTTTTTTTTTAGATTTTTTTTTTTTATTTTTTCCTTTTTCTCCCCAAAGCCCCCCGGTACATAGTTGTATATTCTTTGATGTGGGTCCTTCTAGTTGTGGCATGTGGGATGCTGCCTCAGCGTGGTTTGGTGAGCAGTGCCATGTCTGCACCCAGGATTCGAACCAACGAAACACTGGGTCGCCTGCAGCAGGAGTGTGCGAACTTAACCACTCGGCCATGGGGCCAGCCCCCATTTTTCTCATTTTTGACATTTGTAGTTTCCCAACGTTTACCTTAAATTGGTATATTTACTTTAATAATCAAGACACTATTTATAAAGTATATCTAGTATTTTTATCATTTTGTTATTTACTTTAACAGCTTTATTGAACTATTAACTTATGTATCATAAAATTCAGTTGTCGTAGGTATACAATTCAATGGTTTTAGTAGATTAACACTGAAATTCCCACATCCCAAGAAACACTTTCATCTGAGGCAAATTCAAATGCTTGGTTGCTCTCTACATTTCAATCATCCTGAAAGTGGCCTCGTATCTGTTTATAGTTAATCCCACTCCCATCCTCAGAAAATCACTCCTCTGCTGTTTCTATAGATTTGCTTTTCCTAAACATCTCATATAAAAAGGAACATATAATACATATTCTTTTGTATCTCAGTTCTTTCACTTAGAATAAAGTTTTCAAGGTTCATCTGTGTTGTAGTATGCATCAATATTTCTCTCCTTTTAAGTGTTGAATATTATTCCATTTTATGAATATACTTTTTTTTTCTCTCCAAATTGTCACTTATAGACATTTAGATTGTTTCCAGTTTGGGTTCTTATAAGTAATTAATGTGTCTGTGAGCATTTGCACACAGGTCTTTGTGTGGATGTTGAAAAATTTCTCTTGGAAAGATTCCTGGAAATGGAATTTCTGGGTTTATGATTCATTTTGAGGTCTTTTGTGTATGATCTGAGTAAGGGTCTGTCTTCTCCTCCTCCTCCTCCTCCACACACGTCCTCCGCCTCCAGCTGCCTCTTCCTCTTTCTTTTTCTTTTTTGCGTGTGGATATCCAATTGCCCCAGCACCATTTGTAAACAATACCCTTTTCCCATTAAATTGTATTGGCATCTTTATTGGAAATAAATGACTTTAAAGTGAGGGTTTATTAGTGGACTCCCAATTCTGGTCCATTGATCTATTTGCTTATCAATGCTCTGATTACACACTGTCTTCGTTACTATAACTTTAAAGTATGTTGAAATCAAATACTATAATCCTCCAAATGTGTTCTTCTTTTTCAAATGTGTTTTAGATATTCTAGTTCCTTTGCTTTTCCATATAAATTTTAGGATGAACTTTTCAATGCCAACAATAAATCTGCTGAGATTTTAATAAAGATTGCGTTGAATTTGTAGATAAATTTGGTGGTAATTGCCATTGTCACAATATTGAGCCTTCCAATCAATGAACATGAAATGCCTATTTGTATAGATCTCTAATTCTCTTTACGTTTCGTAATTTTCAGCATACAAATCTGATGCTTCTTTTGTTATATTCATTCCAAAGTAGTTTATTCTTTTTGATGCTATTGTGAATAGAACTGTTTTCTAATTTTATTTCAGATTGTTTGCTGCCAGTATATAGAGATAAATAGATTTTGAATATTGACTTTGTATCCTATGAGTTCGTTAAACTTGTTTGTTCGTTCTAGTCATTTTTTTCCCCTAAGGATTTTCTACATACAGGATTATGTCACCTGCAACGAAGTCATTTTTACTTTTATCTTTCTGATCTGGATGTCTTTAATTTGCTAATTTCTTTTAAAAAAATATTTTCCACTACCTGGGACCTTTAGTACAATGTCTAAAGAAGTTGCCAGTATGGATATCCTTGCTTTGTTCAAGAGATTAGTGGGAAAATATTCCAGTGTCTTCTTGCCTATATTATTTCTTATGAGATTTCAGCCATTTATCTTATTGATGCTCCATTGAACATAAATTTTTAAACTTGTTGGCATCAAGTTTTTCATATTTTTATTTTATTTTTATTATTATTATTTTTGAGGAAGATTAGCCCTGGGATAACATCTGCCATCATTCCTCCTCTTTTTGCTGAGGAATCCTGGCCCTGAGCTAACATCCGTGCCCATCTTCCTCTACTTTATATGTGGGACGCCTACCACAGCTTGATGACAAGCGGTGCCATGTCCACACCTGGGATCGAACTGGTGAACCCCAGGCTGCTGAAGAGGAATGTGTGAACTTAACCACTGCGTCACCAGGCCGGCCCCAAGTTTTTCATATTTTTAGAATAGAAAAATTGATATTGAAATAAAGAAATGGTTTGGTGTTTAAAATAAATGAGTTTAGTTTGATATGTTCAATTTACATTTTAAGGGAAAATATGGTGTGAGGGAGAGAAAGAGAAGGATTCATAGAAAAGGTGAGAAGTTGAGGGCCAGCCTGGTGGCGCAGCGGTTAAGTGTGCACATTCCACTTTGGCAGCCGGGTTCGCCAGTTCGGATCCTGGGTGCGGACATGGCACTTCTTGGCACACCATGCTGTGGTAGGTGTCCCACATATAAAATAGAGGAAGGTGGGCATGGATGTTAGCTCAGGGCCAGTCTTCCTCAGAAAAAAAAAAAGGTAAGAAGTTCAGGACATTGGAGTGTTACAGAAGCTGGAGAGACTGTTAAGACTGGACTGGAGAATAAAATTTAATCTCAAATGTTGTAAATTCAATGATAAGAGAGAAATAGACAAGAAAAGCCCCTGAATTTGGTACAACGGAAAAAGAAAGTATTCTTTTGATCTCTGAAAATATATACTTCATAATTCCATAGGGATTAAAGTAATTAGGAGCTTGCATAAAGAAAGAATAAAATATATATAGTTTATTTTATATATATATATATGCCAAATATAATTTTTGGGGGGTCAGGGGCATAAATTATTGATAAAGAAGGCATTAAAGTCAAGATAAAATTCTTTGATTTCACTTTTTTAAATTATTAAGATGTATATACATCTTATACATATAAGATATATTCTATAAAATATATAATATATATGTTTTACATGTATATTGAATCTTTGAATAAGAAACTATTAACAAAAGAGAGCTGGAATAATTTAAAGGAGGGAAGGAATGTGGTTGTGCCACCTTTCAGGAGTAAGAAATTGATGAGGATTGAAACCCATGTGCTGAGATGTATTTCAAGAGATAGAAGGGCACTGTCTCTCCTAAATGAAAGAAAGATGAGTGTGGAGACAGACGCTTTCATCTTCATCAAGGAGGAGAAAAGTGTATGTCATGAGAACCAAGTGTTTTTGTTTTCAGATCAGAGGTGAAAAGTTTGGGAAGTGAGAATTATACAAAATTATAAATACTTAGATCAAATAAAATGAAAGATAGGTTTGAAAGAGGATGAGAAAAGGTTACTTAACCCTGCTGTTCAGACAGAGTAGAAATGTCATAGGTAGTAGGTAGGGATTAGATTTAATAAACTGGAAGAAAATGAGTAAATTGCTCTTTCTTGGAAAAAGAAAAGATTATTTCTTCATGATTTCTAAAGGTATCTTCAGCTAAGCCAAAAGCTGATTTTGCTAAAATAACTAGCTGTATCTTTTCTCCAGAGAAAGGCTGCCTCCCTACCTCTCCCCACCAATCTGTATAATGTAAACTATTTCTCAAATAAGTCTAGAGGAACTGTTTTCCAGCATGTAGTCTTTAAAAATTTACCTGAATTGGAAAAAAGAAAAAAGAAAGAAAGAAAACGTAAGGCCTGAGCACTCTTTGATCCTTCTACATTATTTCTGTGTTTACTGGATACCCGAGAAATTATGAGAAAAATTACATTCACTTGTTTTAACTTCTTTTCATTCAAAAAAGAATAACATTTAGACTAGAGTATGGAGATAACTATGTTATATGCCAATATTTCAGTATAGCCAAAGATATTTTTAAAACAAAGCCTTACTTAATCTGTATTTCATTTCAGATATTAGTGTATTATTAAAACATATCACTGTGTGAAACCCTCAATATATAAATTTGGTCTATATATTTTTAAAGTTTTTACTTGGTAATTTACAAGTAGTAAATCAGAAAGATCATCCAGCACCAAGTTTTCAGTTAATGGATATGTATTCTTAAAACTGCTAGCTTTCCTAATGGGGATTTTAAATGTCTCCGTTTTGAAATTTATGTAAAAAAGTGAGGAAATCTGAAACCATAGTTTTAATTATAAAATCCATCCATCAAATCTAATGGAGTGAAATGAGTAGGATTTTGGTTTCCATTACCACTGCATATTTCTTATTATGCTCATGCTTTAAGATTTTTCTATGTCGTAAGTACAGATAAAGCTTTAACTAGGTTTATATAATATTCTACGAATAGAAAGTGTGGAAACATCAAACAGGCTCTAAAAGCTCTGCAGAGCCTACCAATTAAATTAGAAAGGGCATAAAACCCTTGTGTCCCAGCTCATGGAAATGCAATGATTAACAAGTTAACATAGTTCTAACGATATGATGTCAATGTGCTGTTACTTCAGTGAAATTTTCATCAGTATATGGATCTTCAAATTGGTAAACAGATGTATAAAATGTTTTTTTTTAGTTTTGTCATAAAAGACTTGACAGAGTACTCTTCCCTGATTTTATGATACTCCTATCGAATTAAAATTAATAGAGAAAAAATATATATACACTCAGTCACACAGATGTGTATATATATGCAAATATATGTCTACAAAAAATTTGTTACTTTTAAAAAAATTGCCTTTTTTTCTTTAACCCAAATGCAAGAAACTCTAAATTCATGAAGTTAATTCCAAATGAAATTGATTAATGTATCAGCTTTATATTCAATCTAGAAACAGACTGGATGCGATGTTGTTATGGAGTAACAGCTTTTCCTACTCTGGAATTCGGCATTCCTAGGTAGGATCTTAGCAGATCACTTTCCCCAGAAAATTTTAAAAATATCGTTCACAAAGTGTTAACAGTGTATGTCCTCTAAACACAAATCTTAACGCAAATTTAGTAAGATTGCACTACTAAGAAATTAAACTGTTTAACAAAATGACCGGCTTACTGACCAGAGCCACAGCCCTACTGAAAGCTCCTTGTCCAAGGGGTGTCTTGGGTCCTGAGATGCAAGGATGAATGTGTTTTCACATCAGATCAGTTCTTCTGATACTATGTGCCCTTGAGCACTAAGGACAAAAGGCTTGCTTATCAGAGGGCGTTCTTCAAATAGATTTCTAGCCACTAGCTTGCTCTTCTTCAGAAAACTTCATGATTAGTCTCTGATTCAATCACTTGGGACTATAATGCAGGTTTACCTGGAGTTCAGCATCAAATACAAAGCTTTATTAAAGATTGTAGCAAAGCAAAATTTAAAAGGTAAGGAAAAAAGTCCGTTGATAAATCAGCAAAAATGTGGATACTTTTTTTAATATCCCAAGGAATAATGTATCAAAATTATAATGTCTACCATTTGATGTATTCTAGAACCTAACAACTCAGAGTGTGGCTGAGGACCAGCCGCGTCAGCACTACCTGGCCTCTAGTTAAAAGGGTAGAACCTGAAGTACAACCCAGACTTCAGAAGCTGCGTTTAGAAAGATCTCTCTGTCTTCCCTACGCACGTTAAAGTTTGAGAAGTTCTGATTTAGAATGTTATGCTTTCATCCACCAACTGTATTTTCTTCCTGAGTACCATATATACCGGACCCTATGCCAGACACTGTGGATATTAGGATAAATTTTTCCTTCACGGAAGAGTCTTACAGTCTAGTAGGAAAGACAGGCAGGCACATACAGTGATAGTTGGGCGGACAGAGTGCTAAGGAAACAAGAAGAGGAAATAAGTCTACTCCCCTGTGATGGTCAGAGAAGATAGAAAGATTGACATGTCAACTGGACCTTCAAAGATGGAGAGTGTTCCCCAAGCCTTCATGAGCAGGGGGTATGTGGGAATTCTGCTTCGAGTGAGACAGACTTCCTATGAAGTCTTCAATTCCGCCTACCTAGTCAAAGCAGGTCTACACAGCCCCTGACAGGATCTTTACCCCCGCACATTGGGATCCTCACTGTTCCATGCCCCACAACAGTTACATTTTTGTTAAAACTAAATAACTTGATTCCACTAGGATTGAACTCATGATATTCCTACAGTTACCACAGGAAGCCCCAGACTTCCTCATACCTCCGGGGTTGTCTCCTGAATGTCATCTAACCCTGCACATGCACTTTTCAGACTTCATCTCAACCCCCCATGCCCCAAAACCGTTTAGAATTCCAAGTCCATTGATAGAAAAATCTACTATATCATCAACCTCTTTTTTGAACATTTCCTTCACCATTTTACTCTAACAGAAACCTGGATCTTCTCTGATGAAACTTTTTTTCCTGAAGCCGTCTCAAGTGGTATCTGTTTTTCTCTCACACTTCTAAGACCACAGGGCTTAAAGGTGGAGTATTTGTGTTTTGGTTCCTTATGGATAATTCCATACCTCTCTCTATTTTCCCTAAAACAGACAATCTTGATTACTTTTTTCTTTTTGCTGTCTTAGAGTACATCACTACTATTCCTCATTGTGTTGTCATCTACAAATATTTGGGCGCTTGCTTCATCTCTCAGTCATCTTTAACTGCTGTTTCACGGTCGTTCTCTCCAAATCTGTGTATGTCTTATTTCTTGGTGATTTGAATACATGCAGAGATGATCCTGGAAACTCTTTGGCCTCTCAGTTCCTGTAAATACTCCCCTGTGAAGAGTTTGACTGTCACTTATCACAGGCACTCACTCCTATGGTCATACCCTAGACCATGTCAATTCCTATACCCACAACCTTTCCATAATCTCATTTTCATACATATCATTATTTGATTATCAACCCCCACTCCTTTCTAATTGATTACTCTAGAGTTACATATCCAGCAATAGATTGACCTTACTGTGACTTCCCATCCATTGAGCCCATCAGTCTTATTGCTGGTCCTTCCTCTTCTCTTCTGCAGCCCGTGTACCTTTAGTTTTCTCTATCTACACTCAATCCCTTGGTGATCTCATTTCATCTCATGTATTTACATATCATCTATATGCTGATGATCATCTATATGCTGCTGGTACCCAAATTCATAGCTCCAGCCTACACCTTCCTCTTGAACTCCAGATCAAACTTAATACACTCCAGGCAGGAAATTATTTTTGCTTTCTTTTTGTTTCTTTGTTTATCTCAATTGCTTAAACAGTGTCTGGAATATGGTAGGCCTTCGATAAGTGAATGAATGTATTGCCCACCAAAGCAAAGAAGTAAGAGTACATGGTTTACTGAAATAATTTTGGATAGTATTATGTGGTGGAAATGAAGAGTTCATGCGAGTGTGTAGGGAAAGGATACAGGTTGGAGCTGATTTTAAGGAGTTTGTATTTCAGATAGCGAAGAATCTCAGATGATTTTAAGCTTCTGAGGCTTCTACCTTCAGTGAGCAGGTAGGTGGTGAAGCCATCAACACAAGTTGAGAACAGCATAGGTGAGGTATTTTTTTGTAGGTCAGAGGGATTTCTAATAGTTTTAATTTGAGATTCCTATGAGATGACCAAAAAATAAATCTTTAAACAATGGTAACATGAGAATTAAGCTAAAGGGGGTAGGGTGTCAACTGTAGATAAAAATGGCAAGGAAGATTCAGATTTATATTTTATGAATAATTTTAACTAGACTATTGGTTTAGTCTAATAGAGTGCATCTTTATATCAATTGACTTATGTGATTCACTTGAAGCACTTTTCTTTGGGTAGAAATCACACAAAAGTCCAATTTTTAAGGACAACTATAAGAAATATCTTTGAAAGTAGGCAAAAGTAGTTTATTTTTAAGGAAATGGAATATGTAAAGGATATAAAAATAACATCCTTTGCTCCCAGCTAGACTGAGTTCATCAAAATTATTTCCTTGTGTTTAATGGATATACAAATGTTTTACACACGCATGTGTACCCACTCATCCATACCTCCCCCACATATATATGTATATATACATACACGTATTCAGGCCATGTCTATATTTTTACATGCATGTGTTCAATAAATCAGAGATTGAAAACAAAGTGTGCTTTATTAAAGACATGGTATCTTAGTGTTTTATAGAATCAGAGTCATAAGTTGCCTTCAGAAGAGAAGTCATAGCCTGATCGTACATAGCATGAATTCAGTTATCTGGTCCGTGATGTCTATTTCTGTGAATTTAGTAAGCAAATAACCTTGCAAACTATAACTGTAAAGAGTGCTAAAATAGACAACAAATGTATGAAAAGACAGATAAGATGTGAATGGACAAATATATATAAAATGAATATCATCGTTTGATCATCATAAAAATTTAAAAAATTGGGATGGAAGAATTCACATTTCTATCTGCTTCTGGTGGAGCACTTCATAAGAATTTGGAAAAGATATGATACTTAAATTATGTAGTTTTGTTCCAATGTAAAAATTTTTCTGCAGCTATAAGAAATAGCTCATCTTGTTATAAAATAGTGATGAATGTGAAAAAATTGGCCAGACTTTACTGTCAGAGCTCCATGTTTTTTCGTCCTGGTTTAAAAAATCGTTAAGCTTAATATCACCCTGAACTGTCATTGTTCCTTCCTAACAGTACATGGACACGAATGATGATTCACAATAAGAGAAGGATTCATTAATAAAAGATTTCTTGGATATGGGCTAGAGGTAGAGCGCTCCGCTTCACTGAAGCAGTCCTGTTTGTCTTTGCATGTCCTCAGCACTCAGCGTGCAGTCTCACTAGAGAGAGCAGAAGAATTACATTCATAAAATTTCAGTTTTTATCTGGTTCCTCTTAAGGAATGTGTCCAGATATTATTAACTACATAGAATCCCTGGAAAAGTAGTTTATGGTTATATCTGTGAATAAGATGTACTATTGTGCTCAAACTTATTTGTGCTTATTATCGGGGTATATGCTTTCTGTTACCAAACTGCTTTAAAGCTGCTCCAGTAGTTTTTTGGTTTATGTCCCACCATGGAATTTCAGTTAATGTACTAAATGGGATTAATTATAATTCTTCTGTTTCTATAAAGTTTAAATAATACTAATCTTTGAAAATAGACAGAATAAATTGCCATAATATCACCCTTATTATAAGAGAATGTTATGAACATCTTTACGCAAAAAATGGACAACTTAGATGAAATGAAGAAATTCCCAGACAAACATAAATTAAAAAGCTCTCTCAATTTTCCATCAAGAGGTAGATCTGACTTCACCAGCCCTTGAATCAGGATTGGTCCAGGGATTTCCTAGGCCAATGGAACTTTAGTAAAAGTGCAGAGGCACATGCCTGAAAAATGTTGCACATTGAGGCTGTGTTTTTGTTGTTGGATGTAGAAACCTCAGGTGAATAATCTAGGGCCTGCTGGACGATGAGCAGACCTGTGGAGGAAAACAAGTGCAACTGGGAGAAGAGTTTGCCAACTGCCAAGCATGTGAGTGAAGATACCTTAAATCATCCATCTACCTCATGACTCAACAGCTGACAATGGATAGATGAGAGGGTTCAACAGAACCCACCCAAGATCATCTACATTATAATTAAGTGCAGACTTAGGTGATAATTTAAATGCTTATTTTAAACCACTAAGTTTTGGGGGTCATTTGGTGTGAAGAAATAGCTACCTGATACAGCAATTTATTTTTCTTATTTGATACTCTCTTTACTATAAAAGTAAGCAAAAAAGACAAAATCTGGCATATGTGATATGCAAATTATTACTTGTGATAGCTTGATTAAAATACAGTAGATAAAACCCGCTTCCCCAATTTCTAGCTGCAAGTTGAGAAGGATGAAATGGAGATGGAAGGAGACTCTATGTTTAAGGGGAAGGATCAAAAGATGAAAAGTGCCGAACCACTTAATTCAGCAAGAAATAAAAAGACATCAAAGATTTTCATGTAGCAAATGATGCATTTGGAAATATATTTCAGACAGAGTTGAGTATGAAGTTGTGTGAATGTGTGTGTATGAGAGAGATGGGCACAGGGCCAGAGACTGTGTGTATGGCGCGGGTGATGAAGGGGAAATAGAGGGAGGAGCAGGTGGAAGGGCCTTGCAGTAACGTGACCAAGAAATAAGAGAGTCTTCATTCTGCATTATGATGTGACAGTGAGAATTAGAAGTCCAAGACAGGTTCAAAAAGATTGTGTATGAACTGTCAAAATATCAAGAAATTGCTGTAATACAAAGTCTGGTGTTACTAGGGCTAAGCTAAATGAGGTAGATTTTTTTTTTTCCTGAAAGAAATAGTATCAAAGCTTAAATACATTAAATCTTCCAGAAAAAGAAAAATTTTAGTACATGTTAAATAGTCTAACTTTCCATTTTATATTGGTCTTAAAACTCCATTGAAATCATATAATGTCATAGTTTAATATTGTTTCTATCCTTGTTGTTTGTGCTGTCAGTCAATTCCTACTCCTAATGCCCCTGTGTACAGTGGAGCGGAACCCTGCCCTTCTTTTTGCACCATCCTCTCACCTTCCAGAGCTGTATCAGACAATGCTCCACTGCTACGTATAAGGTTTTCATGGCCAATGTTTTGGAAGTGGGTGGCCAGGTCCTTATTCCTAGTCTGTGTTTGTCTGGAAGCTCCACTGAAACCTGTCCACCATGGTTGACCTGCTGGTATTTGAAATACTGGTGGCATAGCTTTCCACGTTTTAGCAAGCTGAAGCTGCCACAGTATGACAACTGACAGATGGGTGGTGTGGGTCCCTGACTGGAAACAAACCTGGGCCAGTGATTAGACCACTGAATCTTGACCACTAGACCACCAGGATTAGCTATTTATGTTTTACCAATATAATATTTCTCTTTATTTCTTGAAACTCCAGTTTCTCCTCCTTCCCATCTTCTCCCTTTGCCTCCTCTTCCTCCTCATCCTTCTTATTTTTATTTTGGGTAATTTTTCTTCTCCTATGGACGTCTATCACCCAGTTTTCAGTAAGCTATGGGAAACTGTGCATAGTGGTGAAGAGAATGACTCAGTGTTCTTGCCTAGATCCAGTACCTACTAACTTGGCAACCTTGGACATGTTACTGACACTCTCTGTAGTTCAGTTTTCTTATTTGTATAGAGTAAAAATGGAACTAACCTTACTATGTTAGATTAAATATTAAGTAAATTAATACTTTCAAGGTACTACATTAAAGTACTTAGGAGAGTAATCACTCTATGTTATCAATTAATTGGCTTCATCACTATAATACTTCATAGAAAGTGGTGGTAGAGTTGATAGAACTTTCATGAGTACCTAACAAATTGATCAGAACCATCAAAACATTAAGTATTTTATATCATTTCATTTTATAAGCATCACATGAAAAAGACACTTAAAAAACTAAAATTCACTTACACTTTGACCACTCTGACTCACCAAATACTTCATTTTTTTCTGAATTCTTTTCTAAATCTTTTCTGTATCCATGCAATTACCTACTTTGCTTAATTCCAACTTAACATTCATTCTAAACAAATTCTATATTTCCCATTGTTTTTATGATTATAGCTTTAGTAGCTGAATAAAATTTTTCTAATAGAGTTGTAATTTACTTGATTCCTACTTTTCATTTAGTTTTTTAAATTATTTTAATAATGTGTAAATGAAGATATTTATGCTGAGACTTTTCTATTAAGTTTTGTTTTTTTGTGTGAGGAAGATTTGCCCTGAGCTAACATCTGTGCCAATCTTCCTCTATTTTTTATATGTGGGATGCCTCCATAGCATGGCTTATGAATGGAGTAGGTTCGTACCCGGGCTCTGAACCCACATAGCTGGGCTGCCGAAGTGGAGTGTGTGGAACTCTAACCACTCGGCCATGGGGCCGGCCCCTCTGTTAAGTTTTTTTAATATGATAGTATACTCAGATGAGTTTTTACTGATTTAGATTTACAATAAGAATTGTCTCTTCCAAAATAATTACAAAATGAAGAACAACAACTTTAGATGAACAACTTATGTTTGAAATAGCATATTCAAATAGAAATATATGCTATAATAACACTTTCTCATAATTTGTCTTATAAAAGATGAAATATTACTTAGAATGCTGAAAGGTGGATGCATCATCAAAATGAAGCAATCTTAATTAAAATTTGAGTACTTGAAACTGGTTAAATATTTTTAAGACAATGTTAATTAATCAGCTAAAATATAACAGACATACCTCTATTTTTATGCAATGGACAACACTAGTATTCACTAATATCTAATTTTCATCTCCTTCTGGATTTATAGGGAAGACTATATTTTTCTGCTTCTTGGTGGTAAACCAAAGACAAATAATTCTGTTGAGTGAGCTGTGAGAAGAAGTGATGAGCTTTACTTCTGGGATAAAGTTTTTATTTATGGGATTTTCTCTTCTCTTCTCATATTGCAATGAACAAGGTGAGCTCATGTTCCAGATTAAAAATGTAAGGCAGCATAGCTTTCATCAGCCTGGGTGTCTGTGTGATCGCGTGGGGCAGAGGCACCCAGGACATGTACTGGATGGGGAGGGTACATGCAAAATAAACATCTGTTCAGCTATCCTTCAGTGATTTGGAGTTTTTTTAGAACCTAAACTGACTGATATTTTAAAGATTCTATTCACCTATTAGTTGAACAATATAGTACTTAAAAATATCTCACTTGCTTGCCAGTTTAATCAAACAATTCTCATTCTCTCTCTCTCTCAAATTTTGCCCTATTTTTCTTCAAAGATAAATTACTTAATTTGATCTTCCTTGAATTCATATCATGTGGTGATATTTTACTCTCTCTTTTCTGGTTCTCTTTGAACAGATGATCTCTCAGTTCTTTTAGTTCTTTAACATGTTCATATTTGAAAATGTCAAACAATACAAAATTACACACACGCTGTATAAAATAATCACACAAGAGCTTCAATAATAGAATAACTTTACTGTAATTTCAGGTTGGTGGAATTAAGGATTTTCCCTCCCCTGTATTTTAGACATTTCTGAAATTTGTATTGATTTTATAATAAAAAACATTGTTGCCATGCATAAGAAAGTGTGATGAAACATTTTATTAGTTTATCCATAAAGTATCTCCCTTTTATTAAAAAAAATATGTGTTTCTTTGCAGCTAACTAATGGGTTAAAACTGTAATACATTTTGAAGTCTTTGAAATGAAGAAGTTGTTGGAATATGGATTATGAAAAGATTTCAAAGCAAGAATATATTCCAATAACTTTATAAAATTGCAGGTCAATTACCTGCAAAAATAAAAAACAATTATGTTTGATAATTTAGGAAAATAAATGTCAGGAAATATGTGACTGTTTTCAATTTCATCTCTCATAACCATATAGACTCAATTATGCTGTTTTCCATTATGGAAGACTAATTAGTTTCACAAAAACTTGCAAGATTGCAGTGCAGGTACCATAATCAGGATTTCAATTTTTAATTTCTAAGCATGTATCCTTTGATTTATGCTGGATTATTTTAGATACATCTTTTGAACAAATATTTCTGAAATAGTTATTTCACTCTTTCCTTTGAACCGCATTTGTGTTTCATCAGAGAGAAAACAAAGACAGTGTTTTTCACAAGAATATAGAAAAACTCAAAAAACAAGAAAATTTATCTTCTAAGATCTAGAACAGTTTTTAAAATCTTTCTCATCCTATCTATTTTCCGTCATCTTTGCTGTTTTTTTGGTCCCAGAAACCTTTCTACTAAGTTACAATTTTATCTCAGTTTTGAACAAAGATTATTAGATAATAAAATATATAAACGAGAAATGAATGAAATATAACACATGGCAGAGCGGAATGAGTGAAAGGAAGAAAATAAGCTGATGAATGTTTCATTAGGCAATATCTTACCTCCCAAATTGCTGCATTGCTAAATTGTGTATTATTAATGTGAGTAAAGTACGTCTATGGGATGTGAAAGCAGAAAAATACTTTCTTGAATTCACATAGGTTTAAATCTAGTTTGGTAAAGGATGAGGATAAGAAAACAGCTAATAAATATAAGCAGTAACTGATAAGGCCATGAAAAAACTAAGAAAGATGTCATCTGTGGAGAAAGAAACAATTGTGATATGAACTGGGTTAGTTCATTTATGTCTTTTTCCTAGAGATGAGGATAAAAAAATCAACCCTTTCATAAGTAATCTTAATCATGAATTTAGGTGTTAGCTATAAATAACCCTTTACTGAGCCAAAATATTCAAGGCTTATGTAGGCATAGAGACTTCTATATAAGAGTTGATATATGCACATGGTAAATGGATGATATTTGTATTAATATAAGTTCACCATTTCTGACATAGCATAAATGTGAAAATACTTAGTTTTACACTATAATTAAATCTCTGAGAGTATTCCTTTCTGAATAAATAAAGTAATCAATTCAACCAATTAGAACACATTATATGTAAGACTTGGTATAATAAATGTCACCTGAGCTTGCTTAACATTTTGCTAATTAAACTAAACTTACTGTTGTATTTTTCTTATAATTTGAACCCAACCCAGTTAGAAATATAAGTTCAGGTGCAAGCATCAAATTGTCACAGAATGAAAATTAAATTTTGAAAACAGTAATTTGAAGGGTAAGGAAGTAAAACTATGAGATTAAAAAGGTACATAGTGAATCCTCGAGCGTTTGTACTTTCTAATACACTGGAAAAAGGCATCTTGGAGTTTAAATAGTACTCTGCCAAATTCAAACTGCAACAATGATTTATTTTATTTTTAATTTATTAAATTTATAACTGAAAATGACAAGAAAATAAGCTATTGTTCCATCTTCCAATGCATTGTTTTGTCGAAATTAAATGGTTAACATAGATAAAAAGTTTCCTGAGTCTTAAATTTAAAAA
Source organism: Equus asinus (assembly GCF_041296235.1). Classification (NCBI taxonomy): domain Eukaryota; kingdom Metazoa; phylum Chordata; class Mammalia; order Perissodactyla; family Equidae; genus Equus; species Equus asinus. The sequence goes on from NC_091798.1 coordinate 71,130,389, forward strand.
ATGTAGAAAATAAAGAAATCCCTGAATGTTTTTTAAAGTTTAGCACATAATATTGATTGATTCTGAATCAACTGGAATGTTTGCTGAACCTGGACACTCCTTTTCACAGAGCTGGCTACGTAACAGAATATTTACCATTCAAAAGCCAATATTTTATATTTTCTGCACAATTTGAAAGTAGCACGAATTTAAACTTTTGCTTGCTTCTGCCTACCATTTTCAAAACCACAAAATAAGCAGGTCTTCAGCAGGAAGGGGCACTGAGCAGCAAGGACTGCTTGTATTTTGAGTTGATAAAGATCAGCTTAGTGCCATCACTAGTCAAATCTGGAAGGAAATAAAGTCAGATATTTTATTTGATTGATTTGACCATTTGATTCTTTTGAAATGCTTAATCTAGATCCCCCCAAAGAAAAAAATAAACTCAGTATGTTTCCTTAACAAAATTTCCGGAATCATATATCCGGCTCAACTTAATTATTTTTTGAATTCTTTCAGTTTCCAATCTTAAATTGTGAAGTTTTCTGCCGTTATTAATCCTCATTAGAAAGTATCCCTCCATTTACTGTCTTTCAAAAAATGGATAATGAATATATTTCTAAAGATGGGCAATAAATCTATTTCTATCACAACATTCAGAAATATATTTCTTCAGTATAATGAATAGTTTTAATTTGGTCAATAGATCATTATTTTTTTTCTTGATGGTAGTGGAATTGTGTTTTGAACTGTGGTGTTTCTTTAAAAATTATGATATTGAGGTCATAATAGTTTATAGCTTTGTGAAATTTCAGGTGTACATTATTTTTTGTCAGTAGTAATATGTCAATCTCTTTCTAATAATGTCAGTCTCTTTGTCCATGTGTTCATCTTCCACAGAGTGAAATCAGGTGGTGTTTGTCTTTCTCTGTCTGGCTTATTTCACGTAAAATAATATACTCAAGGTCCATCCATGTTGTAGCAAATGGGATAATTTTGTCTTTTTATGGCTGAGTAGTATTCCACTGTATATCTATATACCACAACTTCTTTATCCAATCATCAGTCAATGGGGACTTGTGTTGCTTCCATGTCTTGGCTATTGTGAATAATGCTGCAGTGAACAGAGGGGTGCATAAGTCTCTTTGAATTGTTGATTTCAAGTTCTTTGGATAAATACCCAGTAGTGGGATAGCTGAATCATATGGTATTTCTGTTTTTAATTATTTGAGAGATCTCCATATTGTTTTCCATAGTGGCTGCACCAGTTTGCATTCCCACCAACAGTGTGTGAGGCTCCCCTTTTCTCCACATCCTCTCTAACATTTATTTTTTGTCTTGGTAATTATAGCCATTCTGACAGATGTAAGGTGATATCTCATTATAGTTTTGATTTGCATTTCCCTAATGATTAGTGATGTTGAACACCTTCTCATGTACGTGTTGGCCATCTGTGTATCTTCTTTGGAAAAATGTATGTTCACATCCTCTGCCCATTTGTTGATCAGGTTGTTTGTGTTTTTGTTGTTGAGTTATATGAGTTCTTTATATATTTTGGACATTAATCCCTTGTCGGATGTATGATTTGCAAATATTTTCTCCCAGGTGGTGGGTTGTCTTTTCATTTTGTTCCTGGTTTCCTTTGTCTTGCAGAAGCTCTTTAGTCTGATGAAGTCCCATTTGTTTATTTTTTTGTTTTGTTTCCCTTGCCTGAGTAGACATGGTATTCAAAAAGATCCTGTTAAGTTTGATGTCAAAGAGTGTACTGCCTATATTTTCTCCCAGGAGTTTTATGGTTTCACATCTTACCTTCAAGTCCTTAATCCATTTTGAGTTAATTTTTATATATGGTATAAGATAACAGTCTATTTCCATTCTTTTGCATGTGGATGTCCAGTTTTCCCAACACCAGTGACTGAAGAGACTTTCCTTCTCCATTGTATGTTCTTGGCTCCTTTGTGGAAGATTAGCTGTCTGTAGATGTGTGGTTTTATCTCTGGGCTTTCAGTTCTGTTCCATTGATCTGTGTGTCTGTTTTTGTACCAGTACCATGCTGTTTTGTTTACTATAGCTTTGTAGTATATTTTGAAGTCAGGGATTGTGATACCCCGAGTTTTGTTCTGTGTACTTAGAATTCTTTAGCTATTCTGGGCCTTTTGATGCCCCATGTGAATTTTAGGATTCTTTGTTCTATTTCAACGAAGAATGTCATTGGGATTCTGATTAGGATTGCATTGAATCTGTAGATTACTTTAGGTAGTATGGACATTTTAACTATGTTTATCCTTCCAATCGATGTGCATGGAATCTCTTTCTGTTTCTTTCTGTCATCGTCTTTTTCTTTCAATAATGTCTTATAGTTTTCGTTGTATATGTCTTTCACCTCCTGGGTGAAATTTATTCCTACATATTTTATTCTTTTTGTTGTGATTATAAATGGAATTGTGTTCTTGAGTTCTTTTTCTGTTAGTTTGTTATTAGAGTATAGAAATGCAACTCATTTTTGTATGTTGATTTTGTACCCTGCAACTTTGCTGTAGTTGTTGATTATTTCTAATAGTTTTCCAATGGATTCTTTAGGGTTTTCTATATAATTATGTTATCTGCAAAGAGCAAGTCTCACTTCTTCCTTACCAATTTGGGTAACTTTTATTTCTTTTTGTTGCCAAAATTGCTCTAGCTAGGACTTCCAAAACTATGTTGAATAAGAGTGGTGAGAATGGGCACCCTTTTCTTGTTCCTGTTCTCAGAGGGGTGGGTTTCAGTTTTTCCCCATTGAGTATGATGTTGGCTGTGGGTTTGTCATATATGGTCTTTATTATGTTGAGGTACTTTCCTTCTATACCCATTTTATTGAGAGTGCTTATCATAAATGGCTGTTGGATCTTGTCAAATGCTTTCTTTGAATCTATTGAGATGATCATGTGGTTTTATTCCTCATTTTGTTAATGTGGTGTATCACATTGATCGATTTGCGAATGTTGAACCATCTCTGCATCCCTGGTATAAATCCAAGTTGATCACAGTGTATGATCCTTTTAAGGTGTTGCTGTATTTGGTTTGCTAGTATTTTGTTAAGGATTTTTGCATCTAAGTTCATCAGCAATATTGGCCTGTAATTTTCCTTCTTTGTGTTGTCCTTGTCTGGCTTTGGGATGAAGGTGATATTGGCCTCATAGAATGAGTTAGGAAATGTTCCATCTTCTTCAATTTTTTGGAATAGTTTGAGGATAGGTATTAAACCTTCTTTGTTTTCTTTTTTATTTTTAAAGATTGGCACCTGAGCTAACAACTGTTGCCAATATTCTTTTTTTTTTTTCTTTCTGCTTTTTCTCCCCAAATCCCCCCAATACATAGTTGTGTATTTTAGTTGTGGGTCCTTCTAGTTGTAGTACATGTACTCAACATGGCCCAATGAGTGGTACCACGTCCCTGCTTAGGATTGGAACCAGAGAAACCCTGGGCTGCCATAGCAAAGCATGCAAACTTAACCACTCAGCCACGGGGCTGGCCCCCTAAACCTTCTTTGAATGTTTGGTAGAATTCTCCAAAGAAGCCATTTGGTCCTGGACTTCATTTTTTGGGAGATTTTTGATTACTCTTTCAATCTGTTTACTTGTGATTGGATTATTCAAATTCTCTATTTCTTCTTGATTCAGTTTTGGGAGGTTGTATGAGTCTAAGAATTTATTTATTTCTTCTAGATTGTCCAATTTGTTGGCATATGGATATAGTTTTTCCTAGTATTCTCTTGTAATCCTTGTACTTCTGTGGTATCCATTGTGAATTCTCCTCTTTAATTTCTAATTTTATTTATTCAAGCCTTCTCTCTTTTTTCTTGAGTGACTCTGGCTAAGGGTTTGTCAATTTTGTTTATCTTCTTAAAGAACATGATCTTAGTTTTGTTGATCCTTTCTACTGTTTTTTTTTGTTTGTTTCCATTTCATTTATTTCTGCTCTAACTTTTATAATTTCCTTCCTTCCGCTGACTTTGGTCTTTGTTGTTCTTTTTCTACTGTTAGGTATACTTTAAGATTTTTTATTTGAGATTTTTCTTGTTGGTTAAGGTGGACCTGTATTGCTATGAATTTCCTTCTTAGGACTGCTTTTGCTGCATCCCATACGAGTTGATATGATGCATTTTCATTTTCATTTGTCTCCAGATATTTTTTGATTTCTTCTTTAATGTCTTCATTTATACATTGGTTGTTTAGTAGCTTCTTGTTCATTCTCCATGTGTTTGTCGCTTTGCTAGCTTTTTTCTTGTAGTTAATTTCTAGTTTCAAAGCATTGTGTTTGGAAAAGATGCTTGATATGATTTCAATCTTTTTAAATTTATTGAGACTTGCCTTGTTTCCCGGCATGTGGTCTATCTTTGAGAATGTTCCCTGTGCACTTGAGAAGAATGTGTAGTCTGCTTATTTTGGATGGATTGTTCTATAAATTAAGTCCATCTGGTCTAGTTTTTTGTTTAATTCCACTATTTCCTTGTTTACTTATCTGAATGATCTATCCTTTGATGTAAGTGGGGTGTTGATATCCTCTACTATTATCATGTTGCTGTTAATTTCTCCTTTTAGATCTGTTAATAGTTTCTTTATGTACTCTGGTGCTCCTGTGTTAGATGCATATATATGTATAAGTGTTATGTCCTCTTGGTGGAATGTCCCTTTTATCATTATATAGTGCCCCTCTTTGTCTCTCATTACCTTTTTAATCTTGAAGTCTTCCTTGCCTTATATAAGTATAGTTTGCTCTAGGCTTTGTAAACTCTTTCTTTTTTTTTTCCAATTATGAGGACCTTCTTGTTCATTTCTTATAGAGGGGTTCTTGTGGCGATGAACTCCGTCAGCTTTTGTTTATCTGTGAAAGTTTTTATTTCTCCATCATATCTGAAGGATGGTTTCGCTGGATAAAATATTCTTGGCTGAAAGTTTTTGTCTTTCAGAGTTTTGAATCTATCATTCCACTCTCTCCTAGCCTGTAAGGTTTCTGCTGAGAAATCTGCTGAAAGTCTGATAGGAGTTCCTTTGTGGGTTATTTTCTTCTGCTTGCTGCCCTTAATATTTTATCTTTGTCATTGACTTTGCCAGTTTTACTAATATATGCCTTGGAGAAGGCCTTTTTACATTGATGTAATTAGGAATTTTGTTAGCTTCATTTACATGTAATTCCAGCTGCTTCCCCAGGTTTGGGAAGTTCTCAGCTATTATTTCTTTGAACAAGCTCTCTACTCCTTTCTCCCTCACTTCTCCCTCTGGATTACCTATAATCCTTATGTTGCATTTCCTAATTGAGTCAGATATTTCTCAGAGAATTTCTTCATTTCATTTTAGTCTTAGTTCTTTCTCCTCCTTTGCTTGAAGCATTTCTATATTTCTGTCCTCTAAATTACTAATTCTGTCCTCCGTAATGTCAACTCTGTTATTTAAGGATTCCAGATATTTTTAATCTCATTCATTGTGTTCTTCACATCCAACATTTCTGATTGTTTTTTTTATAGCTTCAATCTCTTTTGTGAAGAATTTCCTCTGCTCATTAATTTTATTCCTGAGTTCATTGAACTGTCTTTTTGAGTTTTCTTACAATTTATTGAGTTTCTTTATGATAACTATTTTGATTTCTCTGTCATATTTAGATTGTAAATTTCTATGACTTCAATATTTGTTTCTGGGTACTTCTCATTTTCCTTCTTGTCTAGAGTGTTAATGTATTTCTTCATGCTGTTTGATAGGTGGACTTTTGCCATCACATAGTGGTGGTATCTGATCACAGATTCCACCTGCCATTGCTGGGGCATGGGGCAGGAGCTGTGGTTTCTGAGCCCACCCCCGCCCCTGGCAGTTATGGTCCTCCATTGGAAGCTGTGCTGATAGGGCTTTCTGCATCTGGCCGCCACTGCTTTACACACATGGGCACAAGCACTCTGGCAGGGATCCCCTGCCCTGGCCATTCAGCTGACCTGATGCACGAGGTGGGATGGGGGGAGGGGATGCCTTCTTTCCCACCTGTGCTCCCATTCTGCACTCATGCTCTGCACTCACTGGCTGCCCACCTGGGCTGCTCAGCTTGGTGAAGGTGCCTCAACGGTTGCTTAGCCACCTTGGTGTGGAGCATTCCCATGAGTTGGAAGACAACTCTAAGAGTGAAAGCATTCCCACAGAGAGCTGCCTTTCCTCTCGTCTCCTCTCAGAGTCATGTACTGGCTGCTGTGCAGGTCCCATGCCCTAGATCACTGCTGGTGGGGGAGGGAGAAGAGATCCACTTACCTCCTTCCACTGCCTCCTGGGGGGTCCAGCACTCCCACCTTCAGACATATGGCTTCGTGGATCTCTCAGGTGTTTATTATGTTGTTTGTATGTCCTCTGTTTGTTTATGAGTGTCCTTTTCATTGTTCCTTAGTGGGGAGAGACTATGGGAAGAGCTTACTCTACCACGATGATGACATCCTCTACTTTGAGCTGTGTGTTTTATGAAGTATATTTATCCTTTATACAAAGTGACCTTGGGAAATTAGTCTTTCCTTGTTATCCTCGCAGTGGCACTTGATCTTGAAAGGACTTTTATTTTCCCTTCCTTGAGAATTACTGGAAAATGGATCTTTTTCCTTAGAATTCTAGCACATCTATAAATGTGGCCTAACAGTAGAATTTATAGTACACAGTCCTTCTGTTCTGTTTAGGGTCTCTGTGTATATAAAGTTTGGATTTTGTGTGATTGGGAGACACTACTGATTTTGACATTTTAATTTAGTAAAATATACTTTTTTTTTTTACAATATACTTTTGTAAAACATAATCTGGCCCCCTTTTGTTTCCATGATCTAGAGTTACTTCTGCCAACTCCAGGGACATGTCACATGATTGGTAGACCAATGGGATCAGTGACCTCACAGGTCCTTCCCAGCTACAAAAATCTATGATAAGGGCCACCCTGGTGGTGTAGTGTTTAAGTTCACGTGATCTGCTTCAGTGGCCCAGGGTTTGTGGGTTCGGATCCCAGGTGCAGATCTGCACACTGCTCTTCAAGCCATGCTGAGGTGGTGTCCCACATACAAAATAGAGAAAGATTGGCACGGACGTTAGCTCAGGGACAATCTTCCTCACCAAAAAAACCCCAAAACAAAACAAAACAAAAACTATGATAATTTATAATTTAGCATAATGGAAAATTTTCCTAACTTTTCAGTGTTTGCCCCTATTTTAGTTTCCCAGAATTCCCTCTTTAATGCAAACACACTTGGAAGTTTCTCCAGAACCCATCCTTCAAGTCCAAATTCAATTCCCTTCTCCCAGAAAACTGTACTGTCCTCCAGTTAGTCTCTATAGTCCTTATATTTCTCTAATCTGTAATCACAGTTGGTGGTCACAAAATGTCTTTTAATTGAATTATTGAGAGGGGAAACAAAGAAATAGATCAAAATCAAAATTTTCATTGAAGGCCTTGTTACTAGAAGAGCCAGGTGAACGAGAGTACAGAAAGAAAGCTTAACATCCACTGACTTTACTCTGTGGCACAAACTCTGGTCACCAAATCTTTTATGAACTGCTGGTCTTCAAAGCCTCTGTTGTCAATAATGAACTCTGCTTGATGTTATACCATTCATTTCATACTTTACTTTTTTGGTGGTGGTAAAAATAGATCAGATGTATTTTTAATTTAGTACTTCAAGTTTCACTCATTGACCCTAGCCAAATAGCGTATCAGCCCTCAGAGAGAGAAATAACAAAGGATCCACTGCTTAAAGTACAACCGGTGCCTTTCTGCCTAAGCTACAAGCTTCATCAAGAAAATACATGCTTCAGAAATGCGAATTGGAATAAAAGTCACTCTTCACAGCATCCTCTTTTGTTTGTCTACTTCTGGCTTCCAGGTAGCTTTGGACAATAGAACATGCTTGAATTCCTGAGCTTTCTCTGAAATCCGTGTCATAGGAAAGTCCTGTCTATAGGAAACCCATAATTTGCCTCAATGCTCTGTGATATTGTAGAAAAAACTACCCTAGGAAAGGCCAGAAATGGAGTTCTAATTCAGCTGCATTACCAGAGGGACAGTAAGGAAACTATTAATATAGGGCGACAAAGTTAATGTGAATACATCATGAAACAAGCATGACACCGTTACATTTGTCTTAAATAGTGTGTTTTAGGATGATAAATATCAATACCACGTGAATATAAGAGATCTTCAAATCTTGAGCAAAGAAATATTAACCTGATTTATCTTTAGAAAACTGGTGATGCTAGTAAGTAAATAATGGAAATGTTCATTAAAGGTAATGAAGGAGAAAGTGATTCAGTACAAAAAGTATTTTTCTCATTACAGAGAAGTGGATGTATATTGCATTCATGGGTTTACATTATTTTACATATTTTTCAAGATTCAAAGTGAAATGGTTTTCTTCTGAGGAAGAGTCAAATGCTTTTAAATAAAACCTCTCTAAAAGATTCCTCTACACATATACTGAAATAAATGAAATTACTTTAAAATTGAGCTCTGATTCACATCATATACAAAATAGACTTACTACAAAACTTACACCTATTAAAACTCTAAAACAAAATATTGAAACAAAACTTTATGAAATGTGATTAAGTCAAGGTTTCTCAAATACAATTCCAAAAACAATTCATAAAGAAAAAATTGGTAAATTGGACTATAGCAAATTAAAAACTGTTCTTCAAAAGACACTATAAAGTAAACGAAAAGACAAGCCATGGGCTGAGAGAAAATAGTTGCAAAACACATATCTGGTCAAGGACTTATTTTCAGAATAAAGAGAAAAACAAACAAAACCTCTCAAAAAGCTCTCACAATGCAATAACAAAAAATAACACTGAATCAAAAAAATGGGCAAAAGATTTGAACAGACGTGATAACATGGTAGTTTTAATTTGCATTTCCCTAGTGCCTAAGGTGAAGCACCTTTTCATGTGCTTATTGTTCATCTGTATATCCTCTTTGGTGAAACATCTGTTCATTTCTTTTGCCCATTTTCTAATTGAATTGATTGTTTTTTAAATGTTAAGCTTTGAGAGTTTTATATACTTTAGATACTAGTCCTTTGTTGGATGTGTGTTTTGCAAACTTTTTCTACCACTTTGCGGCTTGTCTTTTCATCCTCTTCAGAGAGTCTTTCACAAAGCCAAAGTTTTAACTTTTATAAGTTCAGTGTATCATTTTTTTCCAATTTATGAATTGTGCTTTTTGTGTCAAGTCTAAGAAATCTTTGCCTTGCCCTAGATCTTGAAGATTTTCTCCTATCCAGGAGAGGGACTGTTTTTCTATGGGTATGTGGCTAGAGTAGGGTAGGTATTATCAAAAAGTTTTTCTGTTTTGGCCTTTTGGCTAGAGGGAAGAGGCTGTTCCTGGGGATTTTCTCCCTGAGCCTGTTGGCAGTTCCAGATTGGATGTTATGCAGTGCTCTGTCTGGTGCATATGAGAGGCAAGAAGGAAAGCCAAGGAACTCACCACCAAGTCCTTCCTTATGTCCTGAACTCCCTGGGCAGCCCACATTCTTCTTTCCACCTTTGAGAGACTCCCTGTGCTTATTTGTTGTATGTCCAGTGATTTTTAGTTGTAAAGAGGAAGACCTGGGAGAAAGGTGGCTACATCATCTTGGTAAAAGTAGAAGTCCCAAATCATGCAATTTTACCATAACACAGAGATGCTGTGCAAGGCTCTGTGTATTTACTACTGACCCCACTTTGTGTAAGAATTTAAGGTGATTTACCCAGTTTTATACATGAGAAAACTGTGTTGAGATGTTATGACATACAAAAATAAGAGGTGAGCTTTTATCAGCAGTGTAGTTATTCATTCATGCATTCCTTCCTTGCAGTTGAGTGCTTTCTGTGTGCAAGTTACTGTGTTAGATGATGGGGATACAACAGTGATAAAGACGGATTGGGCACTGTTTTCATGGAAATTGAGATAGACAAATATAATCAATGCATTGCAAATATAACATATAATTAAGAATAATTGATAGAGTAGATATCTACCATTTATTGAAACCTTGCCCTATACCAGGCACTCTTTTAAGAATTTGCATATATTATGTAATAGAGGGTATTATCAGATTAAAAATAGATCAGTCTTTAAAGTTCCTGTAAGAACAGAGAAAAAATATTGATCAATAAACAATGTATTATAGATTTGAGATTTTTAAATTTTTGAGTAAATGTCATTCACATCTCTTTTATGAAAATACTCATCAGAATGAGTCTGAAGCAAATTCAAATAGCCTTCTTGAGCCCTTGAGGATTTGTGAGATAGGATAGAATATTGTAAATTTACCTGAAAAGAATTTAAAATGTTTCACTTTCTCTGTGTACCATTAGAAATTTTACAGAAAAGAGAACCAATTCTTTCTTCCTTATTTTTATACTTGTTTTTCAAATTAATCTTCACACAGAAATGTGCTCACATCCTCTGCAGTCAGGCGACTGCTTTGTGGCATTGAATAAATCTACTTGGGGCGTGTGATGGATTTGGGTTTGGTTGCTATAATTTCCTCAGACTTCAAAGTCTTCCATTGGTGAGTTGCTGTTCCCTTTTGCCTGTTGTCATGTTTGTGGAGCCAGAGAGCTTTTCTGAGTATTGCTGCTTCTCTGGCAGTGGCAGTCCCTTCATGCCTGAGCCATTCTGAGTATCTCTCTCCTCAGTCTTGCCCAAACTCCAGCATTAAACTACTGTTGCCTGTTACTAGATGCTAAGCTCTTAGTGGGCTCATGAGACTCTCCATTCTCCTGCTTTAGGCTCAATCTTAGACAGACTTTGTCAGTCTGGGTCTCAAGGGTTCAGCCACCCTGCACCCATCATGGAATGATATTTATGTCTTTGATGTATGATGTATCTTGGTTGGAAGAGAATTTCAGTTCATCCCTCAGCAACAGAAAACTTCTGCAGAATCCTAAGCCAACAATTCTTTTAAGATTGATGGGTTTTGCTTCTGTGCCTTTCCCTGAAGCAGTGGATCTTTGCCCGGCCCTTGAAGACAAAGAGGATTTTCAACCCCTCACCCAGCAAATGGGTATAATTTCTATCCATCTCCAAGAGAAGAGTAAACATATTGAAAAATTTGTTGAAGAACTGATTCATATTATGTTTATTGTTAGAATATTTCTACTTGTATAATGCATTTACAGTCACATATGCGGTATGGCCCTACGTCTCCTTGTCTCCCTTTTCTCATATCTCTCTCCTACTCTCTTTGGTTCTCTTGCTTTTGTTTTAGCTCTCAATCCTCTTGCTAATGCTACCTGTAATTACCTCATATATCCCTCTGATGACTCTCCTTCCTTCACTAGACATCTTAGGCAAAGATTTCCTCCATACTTGGGAATAAGTGGGGTCTGTATGCCTCCAGCTGTTCCATTCCTTCCTTACAGGGTGGCTTCATCAATTCAATTCAGAGAAAGGAGGAAAAAGAAACATTTCAGGCTCAGCTCCAAGCTGCAGCCTCCAGTTCACTCTTGTTTCTGTAGTGAAAACAGTCATCGAACCGTCATCTGTTCTCAGTTGGTTTAGAATACAGTAGTGAGGTAAGTTCCCACTGTCATCTCTGTAGATCATTAGGATTTATAGGAAATCTAGAAAATAGATTAGGATCAAGGTACAGTAAGAGTTTGATTAGTGGGGTCAGGAAAGTATCCAATAAACTGCATAGAGAGAGCTGCTCTATGTGAGACAGAGAATGTGGGGTAACCCAGCTTTGATGCAGAAAGATCTTACAACAACACTCCTGTTTCTAAATCAGATCTTTGAGTCCTATCATGACCTTATATGATGTTTACCTGTAGCAGTCCTTGGTCATTCTGTTGAGAAATCTTAATCTGAAATCTTCCCTCATTCTCAAATAGAGTTTCTACCAGTAGTACAATTTTTATTCTCTGTAAAGAATTATGTGTTGAAGATCAGCATGTATGTAATGTATGGATTTCAGTGTTTCAAGGGTGAATTGATGCTGGGTACACCAACACTATATGCTTGGACTGTCAAATTGTGTTTTTCACGTGATAGTACAAGAGAAATGGGCATTCTAATTTCTGAAACCTCTACTTTACTTATTAAAAGAAATCATGATTACCTCCACTCATTTCTTACTTAATATGATTCAGCCAAATTTCCTTTCAAAACTTCTTTTCAGTCCCTTTATTAGTTCTATCATTATTCTGAACTCCCTTCAGTTTGTCTCTGACTCAATGTACTGCCATACTCACATAGTAATATAATACACTTTAATTGTACTCTGAAAGATAGGACACCTTTTACAATGCTCCCTAGAGAAGACCTGACTGGTGCCTACCTCACAGTGCAAGGCTCTGAGAGAGCACCCAACCATGCCTTATCAGGATCTTCACTAAACACATAAAAGCACTTTTAATGATTATGTACAGTGATGCAATTAATATAGCAATGACCTAAACACACTTGAGTATTTCTTCAATATTATAAAGGTAACAACTCAGTAATAAGTCATTTAAAAATAAGTATCAGAGGATGAGGCTTTGTAAGTGAAGTCAGTAAATACTTTCCTTAAAAGCAACTATCAGGCTATACCAAGTGGACAGGAACAATTATTTCAGCACACTGGAATTTGACCAATGCATAGAAAAGACTGAGAATTGTTTATCTTCAACAATATGCTGAACGTCAGACAGAGTGTAATAGGGAGCCAGATGGTGAGGCAGAACTGTGGTTAATAGAGTGCAGTGTGGCAAAAATAGGGCAACTTTGTGGCTTAAAGACAATATCTAAATAACTATATATATCCAGCTACACCAGAATAGCAGCAGTTGAAAACCATAATCACTCATGATGATATTGATGGCAAAGTTTTCTTCTCCCCGAATATGGGGAACGCAATTATCTGTGTGTTCATATGCAGTAGGTACAGGGTTAGAGATACCATGATAGAAACACATATAGGAGGCGAAAAAGACACAAAAGAAGGAAGGGTCAGTTGTCTTTGTAGGCATCAAGACCAGCAAGAAAGACTTCCTGGAGATGATACTTGCAAAAGTCCTAAAGTGGAGCAGGTGAATGCCTGTGGTGAGGTGTGTAGGATGATGATGAGAGTAGAAAGGATATTTCAGGTAAATAGCCACAAGGGAGAGATAGAGAGAGGTATGAAAGTATTTGGAAGGCTGTTCTTTCTAGCAGTGAGAGGAGGAGAGTTGCAGTGAATATCAGAGGCAGTCAGGCACTAGATCAAGAGGGGCTTTTAAACCTTGTCACAGAGATAGAGTTTTTCCTTACAGGGCTAGAAAGCCATTATAAAAAAGTTGCTTACTGGTGAGTGTTGTAACGGATGTGTGGATTAGATATGCCAGTCTGATAACAGCTGGATAGAGTAGAATAAGAATGGAGACAGGGAGACCACTTGACGAGGTTGTTGTAATCAATGAGTGTATCATGAAAGTACAGACTTAGAATGACTATTCTTGAGCAGTTTGGTCTTGAGCCCCATGACACTGTTAAAAATTATTGAGGACTCAAAGAGGTTTTACTAATTTTTTCCTTCAAATTTGCCATATTAGAAATTAGTACAAATTTTTAAAAATTAATATTAATTTTAATTAATCTAAAATATCAATAACAAAGCCACTACAGACATGTTGTATTTTTATGAAAACATAAAACATTATGAAATAAATTTTCCAAATTTAAAAAAGAATTAGTGAAAAGTGACATTATTTTACAGTTTTAGAAACCTCTTCAATGTCTGGCTTAATAAGACAGCTGGATTCTCATATCTCCTTCTGCATTCAAAACAATCTAGTTTGGTCGATGTATCTGAAAAAAATCTGGTCTCACACAGACATGAGTTGGAAAAGGAAGGAGTGTGTCAATAACCTTTTCAGATAACTTTAGATAGTCTTCTTTAATACTATATCAAAACTTAACAGGGAGTAGTTTATTAAAGTTTAGCTCCAATGTGAAATCTGAAACTATATCAATAAACTTTTCATATGTTGTTACATTAAAATCCATAGGTCATCTCTCACTTTTAATGGATCTTTCCTTCATCAATGATCTTATAACACAATTAATGGGTTGTCTGGAAAATATTGCTTCACACTGCATTATTCATGACTTTCAAATATTGACACATTTCATTACATAATATTTTGGGAAATCTTGTTTGTTATCACTTCTGTTCCGATCAGAATAGCCTTTAAGAATTTGGAAGCAGTCAAGCTAATAGTGGTGAATATTAGTTTTCCAAAATCTAATTTTCAATTGAAAGCTCAAGCGTTGTCATTAGCAGTAGATGTTTGTCAGTTATTTTATTTGAAGTTAAGGCTCACATCAGATATTTTTGATAAAATGACTGACAAATACATAGATCTGAATAACCATAGTTTGTCCAGCAGTCTTTCCATCAAGTAAACATCTTGCTCTATAAAGAAAAGTGATTCAAACTCAATCACACAGTGGTTTTCTTCCAGATAACCATTGTACTGCCATATACAACAGAAATGTTTCATGTGTACTTTCCATTTTATAACACAGAATTTTGAAAACAGAAGTACTCATTGTTAAGATTTAATTAATATTTTCGGTTTCATCAAGGACATTCTTAAGTGAAACTGGCTTTTTCTTTTTACTAGGAGTGCATGACAGTGAAGAATAACGTGACTGCTAGTGTACTTCGGTGCCACCAACTTGTCTATTTCTAAGCAGCCAGCAATTTTACCTACCGTTGTTTTTGCACCATTAGTACAAATACCAAACTGGTGGAAAAAGCAAATAACATCATTGAATTAATAGGAAAATTGTTTTGACCTCTGGATTCCCTGGAAGGTTATTGGACATTCCCAGGAGACTGAAGACTACACTTTGAGAAGCCCGGACTTAAAGAGGAGCAGAAGAGAAACAGGAGAGAATGGATGTAAGAGATTTGGTTAAATAAAATCAATAAGAATTGTCTTATTTTTTCTCTCTCAAAAGGCCTCTGCATGTATATTTGAATAGCAGAGTGTAGCATTTTATTGTGTCCTGCTTTGTCTTCTTTCCAAATGGCATCTCTATATCATTTGTCTAACTGATCTACTTGTTAAAGATTTGTGAAACTGCCCCTGAATTTTTCTATAATCACTCCGAAATCTCCTGCAATGTTGACCATGTAATAATTAAGCACACAATTAATAAGACTTGATTAGTTTGTAGCTCTTGGAACAGACTGAAAAATCTGGACAGTAGATTTGCACTCTTATGTAACAACGTATTAAGCACAACTCGTTATTTTTAAATTACTCTGAAAGTGAGAAGAACCTTCAGCTAAAAGTATTAAAATTAAAGCTATTGGCATACTAACTTTTCCCATTTAATTATAATGAAATAGCACAGAACAACTGGCAGGGTTTGCATAGTAAACAGAAACTCGGAAGGATGGTATCTTCCTGAACTTTTTACATATCACTGTAAACATCTCTGTTTGTTCCCTTAGGGTTATAAGGTTTGCATCTTACCGTATTTTGAGCCAGGTTTGAAGATGGTAAGGACATAACAGAAGACACAATTATTGATAGGCACAGGGCATTATTCTATCACAAATTATTAAAAAGAGGAAAAGGCCACTTATCTTCATTCTAGGTATAGTTTTGATCTAATTTCAGTTAAGTTCACGACCTTGAACTCATCAATGAGTTGCTATGTACTTTAACTGACCCATTATAAAATAAATGTTTAAACTAGGTGGTTTTCAACTTCCTTCTTTATTTTTAAATAAGCTACAATCATCAACCTGTGACCATGGGGACCAAAATGATTACTTTATTATATATTGAATAGCAGTCTATGATCTATTAAAAAGAGCATAAATGAATCATTCTGCTCACCATTGTAATGATGTGGTGATCTTTTAATATCTTCCTGGCAGATTTTTAATATGTGCGATTCGATCCCATATATAATTATTAGGTGTATCTACTTTTATCTTTTTTTATCAAATGTAAATATTGAGATTAATTTCTTTCTTCATGCTCATTAGGAAATGATGGCTTGATTTCTACATTTGTCCCAATTTCATTTTGATTTTGCTGTATACTTCCAAAGTTGACCTTGTAAAGGAAGAAACTGAGCTCATTGAGTCAATATATGATGTTTTGGAACCACAGAATGTTCTCCAAATTTAATTCTTTGATTCTTAATGATCCAATGTTTACTAAAATTTGAAATTGGAATTTAACAAGAAAATAACAACAGGGAATTGTAAATAACTAAGAAAATAAAAAGTGAAATAGTCTCCACCTCTACATAAGGAAGGGTCCTCCTGTACTTTAGTGACTCTGGATGACTGACAATAAATTAAAACTAACTCTCCCTCTAGAGTGAGTGTAGGGTTTTAAGAACTCACAATTTGTGGAAGCAGTGGAAGCATATGGAGAATAACTTTTAAAATAGGCTGGCAGTGCTGCTATAGGTTACTTGATGCCATCATTCTGTCTTATAATCCTCAAATAAGCATAAGTGATGCATGACTAGAAGACATGAGAGTGTTGGGCCTAGGGAATTGTCTGCTGTCTCTTACCCAACAGTTAGCCTCTCTTTCTATAATGGGCAGCTGCTGGTGCTTGGGTGAAAATTAGACTCGCTTTCTAAGCATAAAGGAAAGAATGCTAAAGCTGGTCAGAGTTGACATTTCTAGCCCTGATCAAAATGCCAACAGTGTGAACTACTCTGTTATCCCTACACTTAGACAACATAGTTGCTTATATGGTTACTCTATGAAGTCGCTTTATCACTAATAGCATATAAGTAGAATGTATGGCAGTTTTGGATGGGATGAACATCTGTTGTTATGCCTACTAGTTATTGTTTCCCCTTTGTCACCCAGAGAAACCTGTATCTACCTTTGAGGGAACCATTCTTCCTACTCTGAGCCCAGTGTCCCTGGCAGAGTTGACTTCAAAGCCAGCAGCAAAGTGTGACTGCCACCAGAACTAACCCAATTAGCATATCCTGTAGGCAGAGTGGTTGTTTCAAGGAGTGCTCCTGACCTGCTCTGGGCCACTTCTCAAAAGCCTTGATTTTATTGATACTTTTTCTGAAGACAAGATCTCTCTCTTCTTCTGTGGTTGCTGACAGAATAAGGTCAGAGCTTCACAGCATGCATCTTTTCCCATGAGGGGAGTCAGCTTCTAGTCTCTGATGGGAAAAAAAAAAGAGCAAAATGGCTCAGTCATAATGAACTTCTCATTTAAAATGAAAGGAAAATTTTCTTTAAGTCACTTCAAGTAGGACATCTTATTATTTTGCATTTGAAATTTCCACTTTAATATGTATAATGCCATGTAACTCTCTGCTATATTTACCTTCCTGTTTCTTTATCTGTACATTATCATAATGGGATTAATTGACTTTTACTACTGTTAAGATGAAAGCTTGTGTAGTGTCCCTATGAACTGAGGATACACACAAAATATTTATGTATATATAACAAATCATGAAAAGTTGCCAAGAGTCTCTCCAATTTAGTTAAGAATACCACCAAAAGAAATCTAGTAGTTTATTTTTAGTCTATGATAAAAACTCAGTTTGTTAGAGGATTTTAGTTGTATCTTATCTAATTCAAAATTTTACAGTCAATTTCAAGGTACACTCTTTCTTCAATTATTTTTGAACTTTTTTTTTTAAAGATTTTATTTAGTTTTTTTCCCTTTTTCTCCCCAAAGCCCGCAGGTACATAGTTGTATATTCTTCGTTGTGGGTCCTTCTAGTTGTGGCATGTGGGATGCTGCCTCAGCGTGGTTTGATGAGCAGTGCCTTGTCCACACCCAGGATTCGAACCAACGAAACACTGGGCCGCCTGCAGCAGAGCGCGTGAACTTAACCACTCGGCCACGGGGCCAGCCCCCTATTTTTGAACTTTTTATGTGTGTAGGTCATACTCCAAATGAAATAATACTTAAAAAAATTGATACAAAATAAATGGTAAGGAATTAGTATGCATACAAAAGTCCCATGAGGAAAATTTAATTTGCTTTTTTTTCCTTGTCTTGAAAAATAATTTTTGATCATAATAAATGTTACTTGTGTAGAGTTACAGCTAATTATATCAAAACTTTTAGCTGTATAGAACTTTTGTTTAATGTTGACCTTGAAAGAGTTTTTCCGGTTTCTGCCAAGAGAAGATTTACCCATACTTTAAATGCTGTAGCTTTCTCAGCCTCAAAGAAAATATATCCTCTGAAACCTCCATTATGGTATTTTCCTTGGGATGGAGTAATATTTTCTGACAGAGTAATTGAAGCCGTAGTCATATGTTGACACCGAGTAGCCTGAGGCTTAAAAGTCAGTGCTAGACAAATTCTTATTATCTACACTCCAAAAATGGATATGATGGTGAAAAATTAATCACTGGCCCATTTCAGGAAGATGAAGGCAAAAATGAGGAAGCCCAGCTCCTTGATCGCAGTTTCAGTTAGATCATGAAACAGAAGTTAAAGTCTTCCCATCATGTCAACGAGCTTGAAGTCACGAAAGGTGTGAAAATAATGCATTGAGAAAATGCATATATTTCTGAAACGAAAAATTGGCTAATAGTCACATAAAAGTATGGGATGCCGTGAAACTTTTCTTCACTTAGACAAACATTGCTCAAAGTGTGGCTCTCAGACCAGCTACACCAGAATCACCTGACATGCTTGTTAAAAATCCCATTTCTTGGGCTGTTTTCAAGTGTTGAATCAGATTATCTGGGTTGGGACTGAGGGGTCTGAATTTTTAATAGGAACCTCCGGGGGATTCAGTAAATGTTAAAGTTTGAAAACTGCTGACTGAGAGATGGGGATGACTGGCCGCAATTATCTTTATATCATGGTGTGAGCTAATTTTTTTCAATTTACCACTTTCTTTACAGTTGAGTTTTATACAGGTCACACTTGTGTACACTGATTCTGCAAAACTTCCTTCACGCACAAACATGGACTTTTGCGCATCAGCTGATGAAATATGTTAAAAGCGGTTGTATGGTGGAATTGCCTTCCAGCCAACAGTTTTACTTCACCAGAGTCCATTTCTCTGTCTTCACAGCATTGCTGGTGTATTTATGGGAATATTATGGCCTTCATCCCATATGTAGTAAAAATAAGACTAAAACAAGAAGATTAAAAGTAATTTCTCAATGAGAGGTAATGCATATGAGAAAGAAAAGGTTATTACAGCTATATTAAATAATCAATTTTAATGTCATCCCAGCATAAATTATCTTATTAAATTTGTGGAAAAAAATAAAATAAAATGAAGTATGTGTATGACATGCTAGAAATGCATCTTTAAAGACAGTGTCTAAAAGCCATGATGTAATTAGGGATTTTAAAAAACATTTTTTCTCCTTGCGATTGGAATCTGTCTATTTATGCATATATATATGTATATCATTCTAATTTCATTTCTCTGCCAGGAATTATTATGTATGAATTAAGGGATTTCCTCTGTATTTAATATTAAGGTTTTTCTTCATTCAGTAAATATTTGTTAAACACCTACTACATTGCAGGCACTATTCTAGAAGCAGGATATATTGTAGTAATAAGCCCAAGCTTTCACAAGACTTCCATTCTTGTGGAGGAGGAGGAGTAGACAACCAGTGAATATCTGTCAGGTAATGATAAGTGCCATGCTGAAAGATAAAGCAGAGTAGCATGTTATGTAGTGTTGTCAGGGAAAACCTCTCTGATAACTTGACATTTAAAATAGGGATCTGAAAAAAGTGAAGGAGTAATCCATGTGTCTATTGGAGAAAGTGCATTCCAGGCAGGTGGAACAAAAAGTGCAAAGCCCATGAGGCAGAGGATTGCACAGCAAAATTGAGGGACAATAGAAAGGTCACTGTGGCTGGAGCAGCATAAGGAAGGATGTCTAGAAGGAGAAGAGATAGAAAAGGAGCAGAGGATGGATTACGGAAAGCCTCATAGAATATTGTGAGGACTTTGGATTTACTCTGGGTGAAGTGGGAAGCCACTGGCAGGTCTGGAGAAGAATGACACTATCTGTCGTGTTCTATAAAGAATTGCTCTGCTTCCTGTGTGGAGAGTGTGCTGTCAAAGAGCAGGAGTGGAAATAGGGATGTCGTTACAGGGCCTTTAAAATAGTCTAAGCTAAAGGTAATGGTGGTTGCCGTGCAAGTGGGGGAAATGGCTGGCTTCTGGTTATATTTTTACATGATTTGCTGTTAAACAAGGTGTGAATGTGAGAGAAGGAAAAAAGGGCTTGAAATTTCTCGTTCTAAGAAATTGGACTTGTATTGAAATGAGGAAGAGAGTGAAAGGAGCATTTGAGGTGGGGGAAGGGAATGTGGGATAAACTGTTTTGTTTGGAACATAGTAAACTTGAGAGATCTGTGGGTCATATAAGTGGAGATACCAAGTAGGCTGACGGTTATATGGGGACTAGAGTTCATGGGAGAGGTCAGAGTTAGAGATATAAATTTGGAGTCATCAAAAATAAATAATATTTATAGCTAATGAACCGAATGTGATCACCTAGGGAGTATCTGCAGACAGAGAAGATATGCAAGAACTGAGCATCAGGGCACTTCAGAGTTTAGAGATGGAGGAGATGAAATTAGAAAAGGAAATCGGAAAGAAACTCTGTGTGACAGGAGCAGAACAAAGAGCTGAAGGCATCTCAGCAGACAAAAGCATAGTTGATAGGGGGGAAGTAAAAGATGACGATGAGGCTTGTCAGTAATCAAAAAGCTGGCCACGGCATTATCTAAAACTGGGTTAAGAGAGGATGATTTTATAGAACATTCCTGAAAAATAAAATACAAAAAGACTATCTATCACTACCTTGAGGCTCACAAAATATTTGAATTCTGCATGCCAACGTAGCCTAATCAAGATGATAGCCACTGTTGATACAAAATGAATACAGTCACGTGCTGCATAAGGACTTTTCAGTCAACAACGCACCACATATACAATGGTGGTCCCATAAGATTAGTACTGCATAGCCAAGGCGTGTCGTAGGCTATAGGCTTGTGTAAATATACTCTATGATATTTGCGCAATGACAAAATCACCTAATGATGTGTTTCTCAGAACATATCCCTTTGTTAAGTGACACATGACTGGAACTGAAAACTAAAGTATCAAGACAGTAGCTGATCTGCAATGTACTTCATGATAGCTTTTAGTCATAATTTGTGGGGCAGACAGATAATAAATAGTAATTTATTAGTTAGTATGTAAAATTAATGTTTTTTCCGCTTTGAAGAATTGAATATTCTTGTTTACTGTCTCATTGACTTGACTTCTCCTTTTTGGATACCGTTATACAAAGGTAAATATGATTATTATTGTTTTCCCATTCCAAGGTGGAAAGATTTTGTACAAGTTGTTCTAGGTAAAAGAAGCTGAAATGAAGTAAATATTACTTTAAAATATAGGTTATTTAAAGTGTAAAATAAATATATTAATTTCTTAATATACGTTTTGAAATTTTGATGACTTTTTTCACAGTATGAATAACAGAGACTGGAGTATGTTATTGATAACCAGCTTATATGCTTTGCTCTTGTCTGTTAGATTATCACTGGTCTCGAGGGGTGGTAAGTAGGTTCAGTTACACCTCAATACATGATGTTACCATTCTGAGGAGGGTAAATTTAGCTTATGAAATCTCTGGAAAGATATGTCATGTTCCTTTGAGATTTCTACTCATATTACACAGAGCAGAAGGAATTTTCAAATTTTTCACTTAGCAAATATAAAAATGCACTTGTATGTCTTCATAAAATTTCCAAGTTTAATAAAAATTTCCTTTAGGATGGTCAGAATTCTGTGCTTTCTACAGAGGAATAAGAACTCTCACTTTATACCCAAATTGCAATTCCTAAATCCCTCTTTGCTAGAGATGGTGTCTCTGTAAACCCATGCATCGAGAGTTGACCAACACCAACCATTGCCAATAAAGCATGCTAATTAACTCTGGATTAAGGTCTTAATTGAACCTCGGGAAAACAGTATAGTTAATGAGCTCTTTAATTATGTAGGCTATTTGTTTTCTTATTCATCCGTTTGTTCTTAGTCCCAACACTTAGAAATTATTCAATAAATTCAGTTGGATCACATGAAATTTTCAGTAGACAGTAAGAATGTGTTAGTTAAGAATGCTTCCTAAAAATCTTAGAACTATGAATATCTACAGTGGTGTCATCATGGTAGTATATAAAACACACAATGTCTTATATAATAATTACTCATATACGTTTGTGTTATTGAACATTTTCGTTTCTTTTTTTGGAATAAATACATCATTACGCCATGTCACAATATAGTAGATGTATGTTTTATTATGGAAAATACATGCTATAGTTTGATTTTTTATTTGCTTAAGTTAAACTTATTTCTACATCACTTTTCAAGATTTACATTCAAGGCTAAATCAGCAATTTCAGCATAAGGAATATAAAATTATAATATTAAGACCATTTACCTGGATGTGACTGGGTCAAAAGTTGTAGTACGGCTTTTGGCACAATAATTTTCCCATAATATAATAATAATTAGTTATATAGTATAATTATATAATAATAATAATATAATATAATAATTCTAAGAGTCTTGTTTTACAAAGTGGAATGTTTTAATTTGATAGGGGTAGGTGATGAAAGCAACGAAATCAGTGAGCTTATCATTTAAGAAACTGTGGGGCAACATTCCCTGATTACATGGGTAAGAGCAAAATATTATTTGTAATTGTTAGATATGACTCATATTAATTCACTCAGAAAATAAGTTCTAAATAGATATTCCCACTATCTGCTTTAAAGGATTAGCGCAGGCAGATAGTGTCACTTTTACGTATTCATATATCTTCCTTCCCAAATACCGTCTACAAACATTAGAAACAATGAATGAAGGAACTACATCCCTATATATACTATCATGTGGTTTATTATCTTTCCAGATGTAAATTCATATCGCCTGGGGAGAAGGGAGAATATATTTGTTCTCGTTAAGAATAGAGAAGGCGGGGTTATATGCATGTTGCCACAGACTTCAGTCCATGAAGTGAAGAAGGGAAAAATCGGATTGGATCTCAGCAGCTCCATAGTACACCTTTCTTTGCTGGAAAATTACACAAGCCCTAAATGTGCCCGCAAAAGACAGGAAAAGCATTTCTAAACCATTTATGGTTCCTCCTTTTCCTCATACACCCATAGACATTTTCTTTTATTCTGTTTGGTTAAGTTTTAAGAATGAACTGCTAAAGCCAATAAAATATGCAGGGATATTAGAAGATGTAGATTCTAGTAAGTAATTACAGTGATTGCTGAGTGTCAGGATAAGTTTTTCCTCCTCATCTTAAATTATGACAATATCAGGAGAATCAGGTAGCAAAACCAGCAAAATAAATATTTAAAGAAAAATAAAATTATCATCTTCATTTTTATTATTTTTTTTGAGGAAGATTAGCCCTGAGCCAACATCCACTGCTAATCCTCCTCTTTTTGCTGAGGAAGATTGGCGCTGAGCTAGCATCTGTGCCCGTCTTCCTCTACTTTATATGTGGGATGCCTACCACAGCATGGCCTGGTAAGCCGTGGTAGGTCTGCAGCCGGGATCTGAACTGGCAAACCCCGGGTTGCTGAAGCAGAGCACGCAAACTTTGCTGCACCGCTGGGCCAGCTTCTATTGTCTTAATTTAAAACAATACTTTTTAAACTTTAATTTTCAGCTCAAAAATCTTTGAAGATATGAACTTCTTCTGCAAATTCAATATGTGTCACACAGCAGGACACGTGAGGCTGCCCAACCAACACTCCTCTTCCTTGTGTGTCTGTAGAACACAAGGACTCTGCTACACATTTTGAAAAGCAGTGGCTTATATTTTTAAATTTTTAATAAATATGAGTTTTGATAATGACGATGATGATTCCATCTTTGTAACACATGTAACTATGGTATTTAGTTAAATTCAGCAAATGTCATTACTTCCTACTATGTGTCAGGCATGTTACTGGGGGCATAAGATGATTCTTCTTTCATTTTAGTTTTACTGTGTTTTTACAAAAGTATTACATTTTATGGAATTTTCCTGCTATAGAAGTTTTTACATATGCTTCTTGGTTTATTCCTTGAGAATAGTGAGTTTTTGTGTTATTTTTCTTGTAATTTTTGTGTAAGGCTTGTAAATGAGATGAGGATTGTCCTAGTCAGCTCAGGCTGCTAGCAAATTACCACAGACTCGTAACCAACAAACATTTATTTCTTACAGTTCTGGAAGCTAGAAGTTTGAGATCAGGGGACCAGCATGGTTGGGTTCTCTTCTTGGTTTACAGATGGCTGTCTTCTTTTTGTGTTCTCACAAGCTGGGAAGAGAACTAACCAGCTCTCCAGCCTCTTATAAGGGCACTCATCCCATTCATGTGGGCTCCACCCTCATAACCTAATTACTTCCCAAAGGCCCCACCTCCAAATACCATCACTTCAGGATTAGAGTTTCAACATATGAATTTTGGGGGCAACACAAACAGAGACCACTGCAATAATAAAATATTTTCTGTACTTTGAGTTATTTGAATGATTAACTGGATACAGACAGAGAAGAAGAAAAAACATAAAGAATATTAATGTGTGCAAAAATTCCCCAGTTATATAAATATGGAAACAAAATGGAATCTCTTCAATGGCCTTTCTGTTAATCAATCTGATGAACTGTGGCATTAAAAGGTACAAGTTTAGGGCCAGCCCCGTGGTGTAGTGGTCAAGTTTGACATGCTCTGCTCTGGCAGCCCAGGTTTGGATCCTGGGTGTGAACTTACACCACTCATTAGCCATGTTGTGGCAGTGACCCACACACAAAATAGAGGAAGACCAGCATGGATGTTGGTTCAGGGCTAATCTTCAAGCAAAAAAAAAAAATAATAATAAGAGGAAGATTGGCTACAGATGTTAGCTCAGGGCAACTCTTCCTCAGCAAAAAAAAAAAAAAAAGAAAGAAAGAAAGAAAGAAAAAGGTAACAGTTCAAGTCCCAGCTATAAACCATACTTCCAATTCTAAGCTCACCCTCTTGCTGGTCTTCATAACCTATTAGGCAAACTCATCTACCAAATTGCTCAGGCCAAAATTTCCAGCATCATCCTTAATCTTTTCTGCCTCTCTCTGCATGGGTCATCCATCCTCAATCCTACTGACTGTAAATCCAAAGCCTATCTTCAATCTATCTATGTCTCCTCATCTTTACTTCTGCCTCTGTGGTCCACGACTTTAGCACTTTCCTCTGTCTGTTGCAGTGGGCTCTCAATTGCCTTTTGTATTTGCACCCTTGCTCCGGTACAATCTGTTCTCTATAATGCAAAGTGACTTTTTAAAAATACATCCATTCCACAACATCCCTCTCAACCTTTACAGCTGGAATGAAATTCAAGCCTTTACCCTGAATTACATTAAGTCCTAAATGACTAGTCTGTCTCCTTCTCTGTCCTATCCTCATTGCTTTCTTCCCTTTGCCCGCTCCAGCCACTCTGGCCTTTCTTCTCCTCCTCAAAGGTGCCACATGCAGTTCTGCCTCCCAGCCTTTTCACTTCCTCTTTTCTCCTTCTGAAATGCAATTTCTCCTGATCTCTGCAGGTCTTATTTTGTCTGATTGTTCACATCTCAGTTAAAAAGCCACTTTCTCAAAGAAACCTTCCTCCTCGGTCAATTAGGTTAATGGCATATTTGGATTCTTTCTATAGTCCCTGTGCTATGACTTTGTCAAATTAACCTTGCTGAGTAGAAGCCCCAGGGTGCCCGACGGGGAGCCACAGTTCCATGAAAGACCGCAAGAGAAATTGAAGTAGAGGGGTTTATTACTCACAGGTCCTGGAGGAAACGCATCACTGCACATCTCAAGGGGCTGCACAGGGAGGTCAAGGTAAGGTCAGGCAGAGGGAGAGGCCGGACCTGGGGCACATGCCTTTAATAGGGTCCTGGATGGAGTGTTTTGGAGTTCCCAGGCTAAGGCCGGATTACTCAATTCAAACCAAAAAGTGTGGGGCTTTGGTAAACTCTGCGGGGTCTTATTTAAGGGGCACACAGATGGTAGCCCCGGGAGGTGAGGGAGACTTTTTATCACAAGGACTGTTGGGGACGTCATATTAGGAACTTACATTTCTTGTGACTACGGGCTATCTAGGACACATGCTTGTGTGAGGGGGCTGATGTCCATTTACGGCCCCTGCTGGCCAAACAAAATGGATGCCAAGGCAGCAATAAGCATGGAGTAGCTTAGCTAAACTCTCAACGACTTGTCTTTGTTATTTTTCTTCTTGGCTTTCATATTTGCTTATTTATATTGTCTGTCCATCTCTATTAAAAATAAGTTCTGTGAAAGGAAGTAGTGCATCTTAATCATCGCAAAATTTCTAGCCCTCTGAAAGTCCTGGCACGTAGTAGTCTCTCAATAATTATTTACTATAGAAAGAAAGAAATTCCTTACTTAGAAAATGGTCAATGCAATGTACTTACACTTTCAGGGATCTTATTAGTATTACATGGCGACCATACAGAGTTTAGCACAACTTGGCAAATATTAGGAGCCCAGAAAATGTTAGCATTATTGCTGTATCATTATTAAACACATTAAGAGTGCTATGGCTGGTTGGCTACTGACTGGAGCAGTTTTTCTCTGGGTTATTTCTTTCTAAAATGACCTGATGGCCACATAGAAGGAGTATTTATCATTCTAATGCTCTGAAAACCAGGTTCAATAAATCAATTACAGCTTTAAGAAAGGTCTTCATCTTCAATGGTCCTTCAAATTTCAGTGGAAATTTCAAAGCGTTCTGTAAGTTTTTCAAAGAGCCGGTACTTCCATTACTTCACTTGCTATGTATTCACCGCCCCCGGATTCCGTTTCTTGAGGAAATGAGAGGATGGATGGCCATGATTTTAAAGTGATTTGCTTTAGGATACTGTTTTCTTCTCACTATTGAAAAGCTGGCGTTAGTTTTCTAGGACTCTGTATCTTAAGGCCAATGCCCTTTCAACTCTATCACTCTGGAGTTTGGAGTTGATCTCAGGAGCTAGTTTTTGGACAGCATATAAGGTATGTCTGTTAATCGTTCTACTAAGTTTTGATCTCAGTTCCTAGTGTCAGTGCTTTTAAGGGTATGGGGTTAGTGGGTGGCGGTGGCCATATTTTATCAAAAAAATATAAAACTTAGACCTTGTTCTCAGGAAGCTGAAATTAATTAGGGTAAACAAGGCTAGCATCCACAAGTTAGTACACACTATGAGATGATAGAAGAGCAGTTCTGCAGAATACTAATATCCTTTGTGATAAGATATGCTAAGAAAAGAACGGGTTTAATATAGATTAGGAAACTCTCACTTAAAAAGAAATACAAAAAACTGTTAACTTGCTTGTACTGAGCTTCAAAAGTAGCATAACTTAGCTAGGCCTGTGTAAGTGTCAAGTGATCAGGCGTCTGAGTAACATGAGGCGGTGCTAGATTTCATGTTCATGTTCTTATATTAAAGCCTTATTAAAAATGTCTCATTCTGAACACTTCATTCTTATGTTTGGTGCCCCAGGTGCTGGTGATATGCAGGAGGGGATGGCTGTTGGGCCCACAGTCCTGATCCATTTAATTTTCTTCTCTGTCCCTTTGGGCCTTGTGACGAAAGAATCTAGAAGATGTGTGCACAGTTAAGTGCCAGGCATCCTTTAACACAAATTAACATTAGTTGGGGCAAAGTGATAGATAAACATCTTATGTCAGTCCCTGTTATGCCACCTCTGCTCTTCAGGTTTACAAATGTAACAAAGGACCTCAAGACTCCTGCACTCTCTTCAGTGCTCACCTGGCCTTTATCTCAGCCCATCGGTATCACTTTCAGGATTCTTGAGCTTATAGCTCCCTCGGTATTTCCCTAACAACACCCTATACTAGAATGCCTCATCCTCAAGAATCACTGATTTCAAATGTTTCATCTCCTATGTAATCTTAAGGTCCCATCAAGATTAGTTCAGCTAGTTCAGTTCAAGATTATTCATGTATATTGGGTATTCAATACATACAAAACACTCACCTAAGGACTAGGTAAAAACACAAAATAAGATAACAGTTATTCATTGAAAGAATTTACTGTCAAGTGGAGATAGATACACACATACACACGTGATTTCAGTTTAACGTGGTAGGGATAATACAGAGCAGTTGTTCTTAATTTTGACTACACTTTGGAATATCTGGGGAGCTTTTAAAAATGCCAATAATCAGTCTTCATCCTGACCAACTAAATAAAAATCTCTGGTACCAAGGTTGAGAATCATGAAGCTCATGGTATACTTAGTTGCTAATGGCAACATGGGCATATGGGAAAAAATATGGAAGGCCTTTTTTTTTTGTTATGCTTGAGCTAAGTCTTGCGGGATGGGTGAGGGTTATTATCTGGGACATGATGGAAGGTGAAATGGTGAAATGGACTCTCCAAGGAGAGAAAATAGCATGGAAAATTGCTGTAAGCTCATTGACTGATTGGAAATCTTGATGTTTGCGAAAATGAGCTTTGCAAGCCTCTTTTATTCTAGCTCTTGTTAGTATTTCTCCAGCCTGGGCACCTGGATACATGATATATTGCACAGATTTAGGGAAAAAAAGAACTCAAATTATAAAACCTGAAAGTCTTTACCTCAATGCTTTAAGTTTTACTCTAATGATATAGACATAATTTCCATGTGCTTCAAAAACTACATATTGTTATCCTTAAATCCAATATGCAAAATGAATAATCTTGGAAAAATTTTTATTGTGAGTATACCTGTGGAATATAATAATTTTTACGTTGAGTATAATTTTCCATTTATCATATGGTTGGGTAGCTGATACCCAAACCAGGCTGAGTTTAATTGGCATAAAGAAAAAAAGGAAGTCATTATGGAGTTGAACCCCTGTCTCCCTTGCAAATGCACCTACATTTCTACAGCATAAAGGGTTTTACTCTTCCTTTCCTTTCTTTACTTCTCTCTCTCTGTAATGTAAATTGATCAAAATGGGTACTTCTCATGAATGGAGCTCTTTGTTGCCATACACTTATAATTTTATATGTTACATATAAAATTATCTTTTAGATATGATGCTCATATTCTTCAAAATTTTTAAACAAATCCCATGTGATTAGTCCTTTATGACAATCTTTTAACTCTGAAAAGCAAATTATAATCACAAATTTTCCAAATATGCATTTTGCACATGCACACAGAACAATTTATGACACCCTGTTATTGAGTCTCTAAAATATGTATTTTATAACTGAAGTGTTGCATCCTACAAAAAAATATTATTTTTATTTTGATTGGAAATTGAGCATCAAAGTGTGAATTGTTCATATTTGAAATATAACCACTAGATGGCGCTCTGCATTGCGACTATGAGAGAAATATGAGGCTCTTTGAAAGAACAAAAGTCTTGAACCTAGTGTCACCAAGGCAACCTGTTTAGCTTGGTCTGAATGCTTTTCCTTCTGCTCATTTTTTTCCGTCTCTCTCCCTCTTCTTTCCAAATAATTGGTTTTCCTGTTTTATGCACATAGGTTTGTGTTCTGTCCTTTAGGAAAAACAAATAGGGAGAATAAGAAATGTACAGTATACCGTTTTGGAGTAACCACCATGTGCTAGTCGCTCTGAGGGAAACACAAAGGAAGTTTTGGCCATAGCCTGAAGTAGCTTAAAAACTGATTTAGATTTAAGTCACGAAGGGAAAAAATTACAAAAACATGAAATACCTTGTTTAGTACTACCTATGAGCTATCATGAGTATGGTTTGCTCAAGAAGGCTCCATATCCTGAACTAGAAGATAACCTAGATGTGCCACTAATTAAATGGGTTACATGCAACAATTTATTTAATCTCTCTGGTCTGTTTTTCAAATGTTTGGGTTGAACTAAATGATTTCTGAGACTCCATCCAATTCCAATATGATATGGTTTTTCTAACCTCTAGAATGATAGGAATTGCGTGAGAGTTTATTTTAGGCCCTAGGAGTCGTCAGAATAGCTTTGTAAATGAACAGAAGTTTATAACGCATGTTTGAAAAGGCAAAGTCTGAAGAAGAGAATCACGTGAAGAATCCTGACTAACACCCAGGCAGGTGCAGACCTCAAGTACGTCTGTTCAGCTGAGAGGTTTCAGGTGCTCACGTGGGAATGCCCTGGGTACACCTGGAGATTCATGCTCCCTACCAAGTACCTGGACATGAGGCCTGGCCTTAAGAGTTACAGTAACAAAAATAAAACCATAAAGGTTCAGGTTGACTTTCTATAGAAGTCCTTTATATTTTTGGTATCTGCTGAACCAAAACGGCAAAAGAATAATTATGCTATATATTCATGTGAAAATTTTTTATCACTGTGTTTTCTGAGGATACCCTACATCAGAATCACCTGTGGTGTTTGTTGAACCTGCATCTTCTTGGCCTGCACTTGAAACCTACTAAATTAGAATTTGGGGTGGGTTCTGAAATTTTTCTTTTTTGGCAAAGTCCTTAGAAGATTCTGAGGGACAACATAAATCGAGAACACGTGCTATGACCTACAAGTGGGCATTAGTAATTTGAATAAATACTGTATAACGGACAGAAGAAGAGTCTGAAAACAGGATATTCTGTTTGTTTCTGAAGAAGACATAAAGACTTGAAAAAACCAGCCACTGAGACGAGGCAAAGGACTCGTGGGTCATATGTCTCTATATGTCAAAAAGTTAAAAAAAAGTAGCATTTGATTAAATTTCCATCACCTGTTATGTGGCTCAAATCAATATTGTATCCTGGTTAGGGTAGTATTTAACAGATATTTAAATGAGTGAATGAAGGAGGAGAAATCTATTGGGTACAATTTACAACAAGTAAAAAGGAAGGGACCTTATGGAAAGCCAACAGAATAGCTGACTTCTTGTTTCAGTTCAAATGTCACAGTCCTGGATGTTAACTTCCTTGATCACTCTATCTTAATTAACATACCCCGGCTTTCTAACTCTCATGTATCTGTTTATTTTACTATAGCACTTATCACACTATGAATTTACTGCATTCTGTGTATTTAGTTATTTATTGTCTAACCCTACCCATTAGTTTTAGGCTCCTGGTAGAAAGCCTACTTCTTTTTTTTTCTCATTCATTATTGTATGACCAGAGCCTACAGAGTGGCATAAAATTGTTGAATAAAGGAAAAATAAATAAGTGACTTACTTGGTTTATAAATAAATCACATAATTTCATTATATGGACATGAAAGGCCCCACATGTCTCTTTTGTATCTACTGTTGATGCAAAAATATTTGCTAATAGAACTTCATTACACTTTTGTTGTTTTGGAAAAGCTTACCTGCTAACAAGTGTTAATATCATAATGTGCATTTTGAATTCCTTGTAAAAATGGACAGAATATTTGATTATGTATAGAAAGGACAGGGAGAGGAAGAAGGTATGGAGTCTAAACACTCCATGGAAAAACTAATCAGAATAGGAGGCATATCCCTGAGCACAGGGATGGGGGAGAGGGCAACAGAATGAAGAGACGTGCTGGCTCTTATATTCTCAGATTTGCACATTCCTCCAATGAGGCCTCGAACAAATGTTTCTAGCAAGGCACCAAGTTCTCTTCTAACAAATATGTATTTAGCACAAACTTCTTTCAAGACACTTTGCAAGATACTTGTAGAGATTCACATATGGAGAAGTTTTCCCTGCCCTTTTGGAAGTTGAAGTTCAATAAATTGAATAAAAAATTTACAGAAGGCATTAACTTCAGAGTTTTCTCTTGACTCAGCTCTGAGTTTTGTCACACTCGACATAGAGCTCACCTTGGAGTCACCAGTCATGAGACCCTGCTTTACAAACACCAAGGAGAGTTTTAAAAAAGTTTCTAGTTCTCCAATAGCATGATGCTGTACATACCGACTTGTATGTAACTGACTATTGAAAACAAAGTGTAATGACTAGATATTGAAAAACAGTGAAATTCCTGGGGAAATTTCATCATGTAGTAAGAGAGATATAACTATATAACTGGGAAAATATTTGAAAACTGCAATTCTTTAGAAAAGTGCAATTTCCACCTTCTACTGAAGACAGTTAAAAATGTTGTTCTTCCTGAGTAGGTAGATTTTTGACTATATGTTTCTTAAATCCTGATGGAATTTGTGGCTGTAACCCTTCTTAAACTCTTGCCTCATGAGAGAGATTTTCCAAATTATTCTTTGAGACCAGGATTACCCTGATACCAAAACCTGTTGAAGATATTCTGAGAAAAGAAAACTATAGATTAATATCTCCCGTGAACATAGATGTGAAAATTCTAACAAAATTTTAGCAAAACAAATCCAACAAAAGATAAAAAAGAATAATACATGGTGGCCAATGGGATTTATCTGGGGAAAGCAAGATTGATTCAACACGTGAAACATCACTCAGTGTAACTTACTGTGTCAACAAACCAAAAGAGGAAAATCATATAAATAACTCAGTAGAATCATAAAACGCATTTGACAAAATACAGCATCCATTTTTGATAAAAATTGTCAGCAAACTAGGAATAAAAGGAAGCTAGTCCATCTCGATAAAGAACATCTACAAAAATCCTACAACCAACATCTCACTTATTGGTAAAAGACTGAATGCTTTCTCCCTAAGATCAGAAAAGAGACAATGATGTCTAATTGCACTACTTATTTTACATATTATACTACAGTTTTTATCCAGTGCAATGAGGCAAGCAAAAAAAAAGGCATGGGGATTGGAACATAAAACACAAGATTGCCTTTTTTTCAGTTTTCTTTTTCACACAGTCATCTATGGATAAAGGCCAGTGGAATCTTCAAAACAAAAAAGCTTCTAAAACTATTCAGTGAGTTTAGCAAGTTTGTAGTATCAATATGCAAAAATCAAGTGTATTTCTATATTACAACTAAGGAACGATGAGAAACTGAAAGTTTCAAAAGTACCATTTAAAACAGCATTAAGAAATAAAATACACAGGGGCCGGCCTGGTGGTGTAATGGTTAAGTTCGTGCTCTCTGCTTCAGCGGCATGGAGTTTGCAAGTTTGGATCCCGGGCATGGACCTAGCACAACTTGCCAGGCCACACTGTGGTGGCACCTCACATAAAATAGATGAAGATTGGCACAGATGTTAGCTCAGTGACAATCTTCCTCAAGCTAAAAGAGGAAGATTGGTGGGGCTGGCCGGTGGTGCATTGGTTAAGTTGATGTTCTCTGCTTTGGCAGCCTGGGGTTCACTGGTTTGGATCTCGGGTGCAGACCTATGCGCCACGTATCGAGACATGCTGTGGCAGCATCCCACATATAAGTTGGAGGAAGATGGGCACAGATGTTAGCTCAGGGCCAATCTTCCTCAACAAAAAGAGGAGGATTGGTAGCAGGTGTTAGCTCAGGGTTGGTCTTCCTCATCAAAAAAAAAAAAAGGAAATAAAATACTTAGAGACAAATCTGTTAAAGAGTAGGACACCTGTATCCTACATACTATAAAGCCTTGCTGAAAGAAATTAAGACAACCGAAATAAATGGAATGATATACTATTTTCATAGGTTAGAAGACTTCTAGCAAATTTCTGCTGATGTAATTACAGCAATATGACTACAGTTAAAAATACTGTATTGTAAACTTCATTTTTAAATAAACTTTTAAGATAGTTTTAGAATGATATAAAAATCGAGAAGATAACATAGAGTTCTAATATTCTCTACATCCAGATTTTCCTCTTAACAGGTTATATTAGTATATATGTCAGACGTAATGAACCAATATTGATACATTATTATTAACTAAAATCCATACATTATTCAGGCTTTCTTGGTTTTTACCTAACAACCACTTAAATATTTTTTGATGAGCGTTTCACCCAGGATGTCACCTTACCTTTAGTAGTTATGTCTCCTTAGGCTCTGCTAGGCTGTTACGGTTCTCAGACTTTCCTTGTTTTTGATGACATTGGCAGTTTGGAGGAGTACTGGCCAGGTATTGCAGAATGGCTTTCACTTGGGATTTGTTGATGTTTCTTCATGATTATACTGAGGTTATGGGATTTTATGAGAAAGATAAAGAGGTAAAGTGCCATTTTGATCACATCCCCTGAAGGGTGTATACTATTGCTTTATCGCTGTGGATGCCAGCATTGATCACCTGGCTGAGATAATGTGCGTCAGGTTTCTTCACTATAAATTTGCTCAGTTCCTGCCTCTTCCTTACTGTAATCTTTGAAAGGAAGTCACACTGTGCAGCCTACACTTTTATGGAATAAGGAGTTGTGTTCCACTTCCTTAAGGGGTAAGTATCTACATAAATTATTTGGAATTCTCTGCAAAGGTCTGTGCTCCCCACTTACTTGTTTATTCAATCACTATATCAGTTTGAACTCTCAGATATAAATTCTATACTTTGGGTTACAATGTAATGCTACTTCGTTAATTTTGTTTCTCAAATTCTTTCAGCTTTGGCTACTGGGAGCTCTTTCATTTGGCTCCTGTCTCCTTTGACATACCACCATTTTTCTTGTGTTTCTTTTTTAGCACTTCCATGTTTTCTGCTCCTACAAGATGTTCGTGCCTTATCTGAGCCATTTCTCCAGAGAACCCTGGTTCCTTTTACTGGAGAATGGTATTAGAAACCAAGATCTGGTCACCAAGTGTGCTTGGTGCTACTTAGGTACCATTGCTTCTGTGCATCTCAGCTCACAGAACAAGGAAATATGTGTATATACTAACCCATGTATATATACATATGCATAAATATTTCTACATGTATTCATCTGTATTTAAATTAAGCTAAACCCGAGTTCATACTGATATTTCCAAGTCTGCCAGTACCATATGGACCCTGCTTTCCTCTCACCCTTGCTTGTCTGTAACCTCCCATGTTAATGAGAAACCTGGCTCCTACCATCCACCAGGCATACAATTAATTTTCTGTTTTCATGTACATGTATAGGAGTTTAAGAATTCTTAAACCACAACCCTGGGGAAACAAGTTTACAAGCTAGAGGACGCTGCTTCTATGCAGTTCTATATACTAGGGCTGCATTCTTTTATACAGTAAGCCTTTGGTCTTGCAGTCACCACTTACTTCTGAAGTTTCTTAGGTCAGCACATTTTCCTCATCCCTTCACTTAAGGTATTTAATAGACTTGTAATATTGTTAGATTGTTTTGTCACAAACTAAGTCTGAGTTTCATCCTGAGATCCTCCAACCTTCTAAATGATGTTTAAAAATTTGCATAATTAAGCTTCATTTTTTTTGTGCAGGAAAGTTCCATGGGTTTTGACAGATAGTCATGTATTCATCATTACAGTAGCAAATAGTTTTGCTACTCTAAAAAATCCCCTTTCATTTATTCAACCTTCTGCCTCTCAAAACCTCTGGTGAAAACACTGGTCTGTTTACTAGCACTATAGTTTTACCTTTTCCAGAATGTCATACAAATGGAATTATACAGTATAGAGTCTTTAAGAGTGACTTCTTTCACTTGGCAATATGTATTTATGATTCATCTATGTTTCTGTATGTCTTGGTAGCTCATTAATTTTACTATTGAATAATATTCCATTATTTCTTTATTCATTCACCTATTGAAAGACATCTTGATTGTTTCCAATTTTAGTGATTATGAATAAAGTTGTATGTATCTTTACAATGCATATTTTCCTGTGGACTTACATTTTCAAAATGTTGGATAAATATCTGAGAGCACAATTAATTAGATTATATGTTAAGATTATGTTTATCTTCATAACAAACTGCCAGACTCTTTTCCAGAGTGGCTGTGCCATTTTGTAGTCCCACCAGCAGTGAGCGAGAGTTCTTTTTGCTACATGTGCTCGTCAGCACTTGCTATTGTCAGTTTTTTTTTTTATTTTAGCCATACTAATAGGTATATAGTGGTATCTAGTGATGTCTTTAAATTTCCTACTGAGAAAGGACAGTGAACATCTTTTCAGATACTTATTTGCCCTCTATACATCATTTTGGTGAAGTGTCTGTTCAGATCTCTTGCCTATATTTTAGTTAGGATTTTTGTTTTCTTATTGTTGAGTTTCAAGAGGTCCTTGTATATTTTGTATAAAAATAATTACTGTGATATGTGATTTGCAGATATTTTCTCCCAGTATGTATCTTGTCTTTTCATTCTCTTAACAGTGTCTTTTTTATGGCAAGTTCTAAAAAGTCTTATAAAGTTCAACTTATCAATTTTTTCATTCATGGATTAAGATCTGGCTAGGAGTCAGGCTATGTTTAATGTTTGTGTTAGTTATTGGCACCAGAGTCTTCAGACTGCTCTAATGTCCTTGTTTTTCTTCCCTCTTGGCTTTAGGGCTTGGCTATGTACTGTTACTCAAAGAGAGTACATGTCCTCCAATTCTCTCATCCGTGGTACACTGTTGTTATACTGGAGGCTTGTTGGTAGGGCGCTAGGATGTGAGTGAGGTTGAACATCCTAAAATATTCTGATTTAGTCTCAGTTATTTAATGCACCTGTGTCTTGGAGCTTGTGTCTTTAACCCTTCACAAATGTTTATTTTACTCCTCCAGTGGTATATAGCTTTTTTCTCCTACTGTTTTCCAAATGTATTTTTTGAAGCCCTGTTCCCTGTTTTATTCCCTCTTAAGTGAGATGTGAAGGCAAGAGGGGGCTGGAGTACGGAGTAATTACCTTCCTACAGCTGGGATAAGGTTTCAGAATTGCACTCTGATGATGTCCTTTTGTAACGGACAAGTCTGCCTGTGTTTCACAGTGGTTACTCTTCCTCTACCCCATCCTGGGCCAAGAGGGGATATTTCTTGAATCCTCACTGTGAAAACGTGATGCGGTCCTAGAAGCAAAACCCAGGGACATGTGAATACCTCCCC
The DNA here is from genome assembly GCF_041296235.1 of Equus asinus. Lineage (NCBI taxonomy): Eukaryota > Metazoa > Chordata > Mammalia > Perissodactyla > Equidae > Equus > Equus asinus. Next base: position 71,167,235 of record NC_091798.1, read on the forward strand.
CATATAAGAATGCAGCCCCAAGAAACGTTTTACTCTCATGCTAATCCTCACTGAGTTTCCAGTTACTTGTCACAATTATCATTTAAATATCCCGACCAGTTTATGGCTTCAGTGGCTTCTGCTGAGCAGATCTTGGTTGAATGTGTTTCTTTCTGGATATGCATTTCTCTCCGGATTGGACTGGCAATTTGTCCTGTGACCTCAGTTTTCTAACGAATCCATAAAGTCACTGATTTTCAATTTCTGCAGCCTTTTCTTGTTGTAAGGATGGCAGTATGCTTTGAAACTCTTTGCAATTGTAGCCGAAACCAGAATTTTTCTTTTCAGTCATTTTTCAACAAATATTTGTTGAGAACGTATTTTGTGCTTTTGAGGAAGAAAAAGTTTTCCTCTATCCCTCTAGGTTCTTTAGCTGGCCTAATAATTAAATTGACATAAGACAGAGTAACGGGAGAAAAACAAATTTAATTACATATGTATGGAGCTCATAGAAATATGAAAACTCAAAGAAGTGACCAAAGCAGGCAAGCTTTTATATCTTTTGAACAAAGAAACAATTTGTGAAGAACTGATGAGACAAAGAAACTCAGTCTTTGGTACTAATTAGTGAAGAAACTAAGCAGGGTTTGTTTATGTAGTTCTCTCAACCCTGAATTCCCTGTCTCTGGAGATAAGGCTGTCTCTCCCCCCTCCTGGTGAAGGGAGGATACCCTTCACATGGGAGACTTATTTCCTGCTTTGAGAGGGTGCAGAGAGGAGGGTCAGAGTATCCTTCTTGCACTGGCTGTTTCTTACATAACTTTAAGTTCAAATAATCAATATGCCAAAATGGGGTAGTTTAGGAGGCCTACCCTGAGCCCCATCAGTGCATGTAACCCTTAAGCACTGAGGATGCAAAAATAAACAAAACAAGCATGAGTTGTGCCCTTATGGATCCTAGTGTGGAGAACAGACATTAAATAATTATGCACATATCTAATCAATCGTTATACATATAACGAAAGATCAATATAGCAAAGGAAAAGTAAGGGTTGCTATAAGGATGCATATTAAGGTGACCTACACAATCAATATGCTAGAATATGAAGAAATTCGATCAAATTAAGCCACCCACTTGTCATGGTATATTAAACACCTATGTGTATCTACAAAATTTTTTAGTAGCAATCACTTAGTGAGAGAGGAGAGATCATGATTTCTGCATTTATTCCAGACAGTTTTTTAAAATACAAGTATTGGGCTCAATGTAATCTCTGGAACATGAAATAATAATATGAGAAGAATGTTAAATGCTCAGTTAAAACATTTGATTTACTATAAAGAGTATATCAGTGTGTTTCCTTTTAAGGAATAAAATGAACATTTCTGGATTAAGAGCAGCTAATGGAGACCAAGAGAAACATGCGTGTTTCTAGTTGAATGTCAGATTTCTTTGAGGACAAAGAAGTTTTATGTAAACAATTTTTGGCAATAGCTTTTTAAAAACCTGTTATGCATTGGAAAAGTGAATTGCATTATTTGAAAATGGTAAGCATTTCCCAGAACAACTGAGCATGAAAGCATTTATCCACAATTTCATTTACAATTATTTATAAAAATAGAACTTTAATACATGGCAGGGTTCTTGAGTAGGTCCAGATATAGAGTGTTCTATTTAAAGACTAAACTAGAATTTTTAAAGCAGCATTTGGTCTTAACCATTAAGTTATTCATACTGGAGCCACTATTTCTTCACCAACTTTACAATTCTCAAACGAACAGGCATTTACTGAGTTCTCACTACGTGCTTACTCTTGTGGTAGTCACTGGTGTATATTAGAAAACAAGGTTATGATTCCTATATTCCAATCAAACACAGTGTTTTGGAGAAAATGTGTACAATTCAGGAAACTTAGTAATATATACCTAATTGTTAAATTGTTTGGGAAAGACAGCAAGTTCAAAATGAGTTTAGAGAATGAATAATGGAGAGAGGCTTCCGTGACTAGAATTGTCAAAAAGGTTTGACTGTGGAGGGAGGGTATGTGCTAGATTTAAACTGTGCCTTGGATCCCAGAGGAGAGGAAAGGGTATTATTCAAGGCAAGAATCCAATCTGTGTGGAGGCTGGGATACGACAAATGATCTTTGAAACAATTAGGCTATGACCTGGGAGGGCCTGAATGACCTGGGAGGGTCTGTGTCATGGAGCGTGGATTCACTCCAAGACTTGACTTTGCTTCCCAGACTGGAAACTACTCAGAGGAGACATTTGGACTCATTGATCATTTTTGACCCGTAGCAGATCAGCCTAATCCAAAACGTGGCCGGAAACAATGACCTGGCTGGTTGATAGCATTTTCTTGGGCGATTTAGTTTCATACGTTCAAGTAAAACAGGACATTTCAATGAATAAAATTTTGTAATCCCAGAGGCACAGAATCTTTATCTCATCTTCAGTCATATCAAATAGCCCTAAACTTTCTTTTACTTTTTTTTTGTGGTCCTTAAAAGTGGAGTATCAAAACAAGTCATTTGCCACAGTTATGCTTTTTAGTGTGGGAATTATAAGAAAGGCTACTGGTTTTCATAAATCCTATAGGCAAATTATTGGTAAATAATTTCTACAGTGTTTAGTATATCCTTTCCCTTGGAGAGAATTGTGTTATTTTGGTGGATTATATGAAGAAGAAAGCCTGTGTTTGTCATTTCTTCCGGAGCTCAGAGTGCTACAGACACTTGTGAACCATAGGTTTGGGCACACTCCACACTAACCACAAAATAACAAATATACTTCCAGAAATACAATTTAGGGTTGAAAAATACCACAAATATCCAGGTTAGACTCTCAAATTGATTCCTCTTCTGGTTTTTGATACAAAGTCTCGAGTACAGAATGAAGTGGAAAGCCACTCAGAGAGACAGAAGAATAGATCAAGCTCCAACAGGAAAAGACAGCTGAATGCTTCGTGGAAGAGGGAAGATGAAAACTCCGGCTCTGTCCTGGGTGACCAGGAGAAAAGATTGCTGCATCGCCCACTGCTCAGCGTTGTTTGGGGCTGATAACAAGGCAGAATAAAGCCAATGGAGAGCCTTTGCTCTGAGTTCTTCACAGAGCCGAGTGTGACTGAACAGCACCGTGAGCTGGCAACAGAGCTGCACACCACTTGGAGCTTGTTTCCTCTCGTTAGCTTTCTTTAAATCTCAGTTGTCAGCTAAGCAAACCTTTGGCCGTATGAGGCAATCCACTGAACACGCAGGAATCAGGATGGACAAATGAGCTTGTGTTGTTTGCTCTTAGCCATAATTTGCATATTCTCACAAGAGGAGACATAAAAATAACACACAAACGCTTCTAGAGGCCTTGTATTCATTAGCAGAATTGACATTAGACATTAATCACATTTTCTTGGTATTACTTCTTGGTTCCCTGCAAAATGGAGTCTGGGATTCTATTTTAAAACCATGTTAAAATCCATATAGTTGATATATCTTTCAGGCATTCAAATGAGAGCATGCCAAGGAGATATAGTACAAATATTAATATGTTGCTACTTATTATTGAAATTAAAATTGCAGGTTCAGAGAGTGATTTTTCTCCTATCTATATTTAAAATGATACTCTATTCTACATTTATCTCTTAGGGAGGTTATAATCTTCGTGAAGTTTCGAGAAAACCAAGCATTATGTTCTTAAAATTCTTGAATTAATATTATTTACGCAGTAGTAGTTGACTGACTCAAATATATGCAAGATAGGAAAATCACAAATATTTAAAGAATAAATATATAATGTTATGTAGATGTCAATGGCTGTAGGGTTTTGTTTGACTTTTATCATCTGTAATCTCTCCTTATACTCTCCTTCCCTTTTCAACTCTTCCCTCCTTTACTTCCCAAAAAGCACAGAAGTTATGAATATGGTAATATTTAATCATTTATACTCCTTTGCTGATGATGGTGAATACAAAAGTCATGTTTAATAATAGGTTAAATATTTCGTGATCATTGACCACTCGTTGATACCAAGAAATATCTCTACCTTTACTTAATGTCTTCTTTACTCAAATGTCTTCTTTATAGAGAATTCCCTGAACACTGTTTAAAATTGTAACCCCCGGGCCAGCCTTGGTGTCCTAGTAGTTAAGTTTGGCATACTCTGCTTCGGTGACCCGGGTTTGGCTCCCAGGCAAGGACCTAAACCACTAGTCTGTCATTGGCTATGCTGTGGTGGCAGCTCACATACATAAAAGAGGAAGATTGGCAGTGGATGTTAGCTTAGGGTGAATCTTCCTCAGCAATAAAATAAAATAAAATAAAATTGTAACCCTCACCTGGACTCCAAGCCATCATACATGTGCTATGCTCTCTACTCTCTCCTTACCTCAATATGTGCCTGTTAAATAAAAGGAAAGTTTGAACCCTGTGCCCTAAGTCACTCTTGGACTTCAGAACTTTTAGTGTATGAAAACAACAAAGCACTAAATTGATACTTTTCTCCTCTTCATCCCTAATCATACCTTTTCTTTGGAATGCCAAGGTTTTCATTTCTCTGGATAATTATATTCCTTCTGCTTTCACCTACTATCACACACTGTTATAATATTGTTTCTCTTTTTATTCATGCTTATTAATTGTCAAAAATACATGAAGCTCTTTTCTCTTTCAAGCAAATTAATCCTAGCCTAGAGCTACTATTTTCTTTGCTTCTTTAAACAGTTTGTTAATATTTTTTTAATATACAAAATGAATATTTGCTCTTGGCTAAAAGAAAAGGTAGAATTTGCTAGAACATAAACCAATGAACTATCTTGTTTCAAGACCCCTTACAAGCTATTGATAACATATTAATATTTTCTGTATTCAAATCTATTGAACACTTCCTTTGCGACAGGCACTATTTTAGGCTCACATGGATACATATATCTCTTTTTAAAAATTAAGAATTTAATAATAAAAATTAGTTGTAAAATTTCATTTTATTTCATGATCTCTTTGAGAGTCGGGCACAATCAAAGGACCATTTAATCTTTTTCCTTTGGTTGCCACTGCTCATTTAAGATGACTCTCTGGACTAGAACTTTCTTACTTAGGCATTCATGTGAAAACATTCATGTGGAAACGTTAAATATATTGTTGCAGGGAAAGGTTGTGTCTTCATAATTTGTATTTGCCTCTTTTTGTAAATATAAAACAAAAAGTTTTTTTTTTAAAGATTTTATTTTTTTCCTTTTTCTCCCCAAAGCCCCCCCGTAGATAGTTGTATATTCTTCGTTGTGGGTCCTTCTAGTTGTGGCATGTGGGACGCTGCCTCAGTGTGGTTTGATGAGCGGTGCCATGTCCGCACCCAGGATTCGAACCAATGAAACACTGGGCTGCCTGCAGCGGAGCACGCAAACTTAACCACTCAGCCACAGGGCCAGCCCCTAAAACAAAAAGTTTTAATGAAGACAATTTTTCACGTTAATAATAGAATTTTGTTTTGTTTTCTTTCATCGACGATGGCATATATAGGTTATCATATATAATACAGAATACAGAAAAATGAATAATCACAACTTACTAGATACTCTGACCAAGGGAAACAGCACAAAATCAGTGTATGTTTATTTGTAGTATAGACCCTTAATGGGAAGTTAATATTGTAGATGAAGGTAAATGTTATTAAACATTTATCTACCAGCAAAATATATACTCTGAGTCAGCCTCTGGCTACTTCTAAAAAATAACTAAACTTTCAGGATGATCTATGCTTAGCTCCCTAGGCAAATAGCAGGCAATGCCTTTGTTTTTGCTATTATCACTAATCATTACCATCCAAACTTAATGATTTGGAGCACTGACTGGAGATGTGAAAATAGTACATTAAAAATGTCAATGTGATACAGGTTTTAATTTATTCTATTTTTAGTCTGATTTGATGTGCACAAAGATGAGATTATAGGTTTTTAATAAAATCTATTATAGGTTTTTATTAAAGTAAAATTAATGTGGCATTTTAGGGTAACATCAACATTTATAAGACAACTAACCAAAGCAAACTACCGAGAACATTAAGGAAAAAAAATTCCTGATTTAATGGAAGGTAAGTTATCTTATTTAATAGAAATGTAAAATGTTTCTAACAGTGCATTAAGCCAATAGAAATAAAGCAGGGAGGGCTATGTTATTAGAGAATAATTACATAATCTCAGAAATGAGATTACTTTGAAGAAACTAGCTGAGGTAACATTGGGTTTTAATGAGCCATCCCTGATGGCCTAGTGGTTAAAGTCCAGCACAATCTGCTTTGGCAGCCCAGGTTCCTTTCCTGGGTATGTGGACATACACCACTTGTCTGTCAGTAGCCACGCTGTGGTGGTGGCTCACATAGAAGAATCATAAGAACTTACGACTATATACAACTGTGTACTGGGGCTTTGGGAGGGGGAAAGGAATCAAAAAGGAGAAAGATTAGCAACAGATGTTAGTTTAGGGTGACTCTTCCCTTACAAAAAAATAAAATTAAATTTAAAAAATTGAAGACATTAATATGGTTGCTTTGGTGAGAGTATTTCAAAGGTTGGAATAAGAGTGGTATATGTAGGTGCTTTTATTACGAAGCTTAGAAAATTGTTTGCCATTTTCCTTTTGTAATTCATCATATTAAAATCGGAATCTTGGATTTTTTCGTGTTTCTCCTTATGCCTCTTACTGCTGCTCCCTTTGCCTCCTGTGTGTTGGAGCCTCCTTCCTTTCCTTCCTTCCTCACTTACATAGTGGTATCCTTGCTGCTGCTCAGCAATACATCTCCCAAATGAAAGGAAGGCTTTCCCTCTCAATATGAGAGCTGGAAATCATTCCATTTAAGGCATGAATTGATGCTTACAAAAACCTGATATTAGTGGGGTAATATGAGTATTTAAATTGCATTAAATCTGGAAAAAATTTTTTTCTTACCTCACTAAGATATTGGTATAATTACCATGCTAGTAGTTTATGATTTCTTAAGCAAGAATCTTAATTCCTCTACAAAGGAATAGCAGCAGAGATTAATTAGTGGAATTTTTAATAATCTAATTAGAAGCCTTAAGAGCATTGCACTGATACAATTAAGTTTGGAAAAAACACAGCATACTTTAAAAATGAAGTAGAATGTATATGACACGTTCTTTGTAAATCTTCATCCATTTTTTGGAAAAATACCACAAATTAAGTGGTATGTTGATCAAAATTGCACTGATAAAAAGATGAAAATAGAGGTCTATATGTGATTTTTTTACATTTTTCTTGGGAAACCCTTGAGAAGCATTTTTTTTTTGTTAATTACACCTGTCTTGTGTGAAATAAGTACCCTTATTTTCCTGTTGGGGGAAAAACACAATTTACATTTGAACATGGTATGTAGGCAAGTCTAACTAGAAACAGCACTGAGTGAGCACTATTTTCTTTCAGAACAGACACAGCCCAGGTGTCCAGCTCCTAGATTCACTGGCTATCATTTTTATTTTTTTGAGGAAGATTAGTCCTGTGCTAACATCTGCCACCAATCCTCCTCTTTTTTCTGAGGAAGACTGGCCCTGAGCTCACATCCATGCCCCTCTTCCTCTTTATATGTGAGATGCCTACCACAGCATGGCTTGCCAAGTGGTGCCATGTCCGCACCAGGGATCCAAATTGGTGAACCCCTGTCCGCCGAAGCAGAACATGTACAGTTAACTGCTGTGCCACTGGGCCAGCCCCTCACCGGCTATCTTGTATAGCCTCTTGATAATTCTTATTGGTGTTTGCAGTATTATCTTTTTCTCATTATGAGATGACTGTCAGAACTACTCATCTCCTTTGGTGGGCTATCAGATCTCTGGGTCAGTTGCTGTGACCCGATGCAGTCCTCAGGCCTGTCACCCTTAATGGAAAGCATGTTTGGTGTGTTCTGTTTGTGGACTGGGGCGCTTCAGCTTGCAATTGTTTTCTTGTCTGTGAAAACTAGGCCTCAGAAAACTGATTGGTTGTGTTCTGATGTCTTTTTATTACTGATTTTATCTTCATTTTTACATTAACCAAGGACCATGGGTGATATATTCCGCCTGACATGTCCTTTTCTACTCCCTGTTTAAACTATTTCTATCCTTTAATGTCCAGATGAAATGTTGACCCTCTCATTAGGCTTCCTCTGATACTCTCAGAAGTAATGGATCCCCCATTTCAATACCAAGTGAAATCTCCCTTTTCCTCTCTAATGGCTTTTCACTTTCTGCCAGCATTTTCTTGTGCTAGACGGGTGCTTCTGAAAGGAATGAGGCATGAATAGTTGTCAGAAATTTTTTCAAATATGCATATTCAGTTCCTGTCTCCAAAGGTTGCATCAGAATCTGGGATGAGCTGGAGGAGGACATGCATATTTTGACAAAATTTTCCTCATGATTTGCATATGTTGTCCTCTTTTTGAAAGTTTTCACCCCAATCTACCTATCTTTGATGCAGACTTCATTACAATTGTCCTTTCTGATTTATCTCCAACTTCTTTATACCACTCCACCCTCTATGTACATTTTACCTGGGACATCATCAATAAACAATTGCTGAATGACTGAATATAAATGAACATTCAAGAGACAATAAAAACTAAGTGGCTGGTCTTGAAGTCCTGTATGCATGCCTCTGACTATCCTGAGTTTTCTAAGTTTGATTTTCTGATTCACTGTTTATTAACACAGCCTTGGATGACATTGGACCTTGATTGTAATACCAGGACAGCCTTAAGCTGTTGCCTATCTCTATCTTTGGCTCTTAAGTAGTAGCTGAAGTCTTCAGTCTCTCTGGCTATATTTTCTGTTTGTAGACTGATGCTTACCCTAAAAAACTTTCTACACTATCCTGGAATTTCCATGAATAATCATAATGAACAATTTTAAGTGCTGTGTAGAATAGACATTCTAAGGAAGAAATTAGAGAAATCCCTGTAGTTCAGGTTCACTATACTAGGAAAGACAAGGGGCATGAAGAAGATCCCAGTGTCTCATAGGAAAAATGAAAATGTCTAAGTTTTCCAATGAAATCAATATGATAAAACAATGTCTTACTTCCTAAGAAAGACCGTAAATATCATTTCAGCAACATATCTGAATTTTAGTAGTATAGATTTGATCCATAATTTCTAACATCCTATATTAAAAGAGGTTTATAAATGTTCACACAGCTACCTTATCAATGAGCTATTGGAATACAGCTGTTGATAACTCAGGATCTGCATATATTTGCAAGCACTCCCTAGATTCTACTAGTGCAGAGGGGAAATTTTTATCAGGCATTAGTGGCCTTTGTAAAGAAAATACTTTGTAAATGAAATATGTTTATTTGCAATATGCCTCTATTTCATAAATGTCAATACTCAGTGAGTTGAATATGAATGAAATATGAATGTGATGCAAGAGTTAACTTTTGCTACTTTGCAAATAATGGGCTGAATAAGAGAATATTATAATTTACTTAGAATTTCTTAACCTACTTATATTTATTTACTCATTGTCTCATTTAAAAATAATGACTTTTAAAAAGAGAAGAAAGTTCTGAATTAATGCTTGCTATATCTACTTTTATCTCTGATCTCATAAGCAATATATGTAAAACATTGCAAAGAGAAGATAGCCATTGGCTTTAATGAGCCTAACATATATTGTATATATTAAAATAACAAAACAAAGGATTATAAAAGCAATTTATTTAAGAAAATTTATGGTTTTGACTATTGCATCCTGGATTAATATATTAATAAAATCTGGTTGGACTGATACTTCTTTTCTCCATGTAATTGTTGTCTCTGTATTAGTGCTTTCAGTTTATAAAAGACTGATTAAAACAAACAAAATAAAACAACAATGGACTTTAAGATGAGAGACTAAGTTGTAGGAAATAGAAACTACTCTAGATATATATATATATCTATATATATATGTATGTATTTTTGAGGAAGATTAGTCCTGAGCTAACATCAATGCCCATCTTCTTCTACTTTTATATGTGGGCCACCTGGCACAGCATGGCTTGATAAGTGATGTGTAGGTCCGCACCCAGTATCTGAACCAGCAAATCCCAGGCTGCTGAACTGGAACATGCAAACTTAACTGCTATGCCACCAGGACAGCCTCTACTCTAGATCTTTTAAATAAAAATAGATTTAATATAGAGGGAATTAAAGTCTTACTAAACCACTGAAAGGCCTGGAGGAGTGGCTCTGGAACACTGTGAATGTCTTTTTGAACAAGATCACTGAACTGGTGCTCATGGTGAAATGCTCCCTCTGGTAAGTGGGAAAGTCAGGAGGTTGTCATGGAAGTTGTTAGATCCAAGAACACACTTTTCTGGTCTCTATCTAGGATAAGAAATCGCAGCTTCCAGCGCTGGCCTTCTCCACTGCATCTGCCTCTTGAAACTCATAAAGTCAACGAATGGACAATGGTCTGCCATTGAAAAGAACTTTACTGCCTCCATAATGTCACTTGTGAACAGGAGTAACCAAAGCAGAGAAAGACGGCCTCTACTTCCTGTCTGCCTCCCAGACATAGCTGCAAGGGAGTGTGGGCAATTAGTTTTTTAGCCTTACAGATTCTGTAGGACAGGAAAGCACGCTAAAGGAAATTGAAATGGAGGTTGGATGCCTTACTATATCCACTGCATTCAAGGTTTGCCAGTCTCTACTAACATTTTAATATGTTATGATCTTAAAGAAAAAACATAGCAATTAGATTAAACTATTATTCTGATGCAATGTAAATTCCTTAAGGGCAGTGATTTCATGTTATTTGTGGATCCTCGGAGCCTCCAACAGGACTTGGCACTATAAGGGCAAAAACATTAAAAATAAGAGGTTTAGTTCTTGCTGTTGAAAATAAGGGAAGAGACTTCTCCCCCCTCCCCTTTCTTAGAGATTTAAAAACATGTAATTGTGAGTTTTCTCTGTCTCTTTGAAAAGTGTATACATCTTTTCAAAAGCAAAATAAGCCTCTTGTAAGCTTAATGGCCCAGAAATGGCTTTCTCAAGGACTGAGGGCCATCTCTATAGAATAAGGAAGATAGCGCCCCATCTCTTAGTTTCCCTGGGAATATTTTTCTTTATTTCTTTGCTTATTCTTATCCTATGTATACTACTCTCAATATATTTCCTTACAAGTTATATTTGCTCCATGAGTATTTCAGTAGTAATCATTGACCTCTGTTCAGATTAATTTTATTCAAATCATTCTATTTTACTTCACTTTTACTAGTCTGCTCTTGCACACTTTGCTATTCCATGCCACACCCCTTATCCTACGTGTTAGTTCAGTTGCCTAAAACTGATCCCCATCTGCGTAACAGTTCTCTACTCATTTTAAGGCAATTTCACTGACTTAAACTATTTGTCTTCCAATATTTACCTATGATTGTTCCCAGTGCTCATCACAAATCACCTTATTTTCTGATCCCATAGATTAGTCTTTTGTGTGTTGTACTGTGTTGAAAGAGGTCTCAAATCTAAGGCTAATATGTCCACAGATTTCTCCTGCTGATTCTTTATGTTCCATCTCCAAAAACCGTCAGGTTTACTAGGCACTGTCTTTGTGATTCCGATGTGTGACTATATGTAATGAACCATTTCTTCTTAGGCAGGGCTCTGTGAATGTTTCTCTAATTGACATCTCTAGATTAAATTTTTAAAAATTTCTCTTTCTTTAGAATTTAAAATTCCTTTAATACTCTCAGGGATACAACTATTGCACTGTAATGGCTTTGGGTTTCCCCTTTTCTAGTGCGGAAATGTTGGATTTGGTGAAGTTGATGATATTGCCAGAAAATCAAACTAACTGACAAAAAACTGAAGTGAGAAATGTGGTCTGTTGAGCAGAGATTAGGGTTAGAGTTCTGGAAAGATCATTGATAAAAAAATCAGCTGCTCAGGGAAGCATGAGAGCTGAGACAGGCTTCAGACTATGTCCTGAGGAAGGGCCTAGGGAGGATTAGTAAACACGTCAGGGCTGGAGCTTGGAGAATGGCCAGTAACACTGAGAGCTGGGACTGTTTTCTAGCTATTGGTGAGGACAGTTATTATAGAATTTTCTTCCTTTTTGATCCATGGACAGTTTAGATCTTTCTTAATCTGTTCCATTCAGAGTTAGACTCTTAGGAAAACCTTGTGGTTCAAGTTCTTCTTGAATCCCCGTGATACAGATGAAAGCAATTCCTGTGGGATTGGGAAAGTCAAGCTCCTGTGGTAAGTCTGTTCACAAGGTTAAGATGATCCACCACTGCAACAATTACCTCAGGGCGGGGGACATTTCTCGTTCTAGAAACTGGAAATCAGGGAAAGCTTAGGTGGGATATAGAATGGAAATCTGTCTCTCTTGGTCTTCTTGAGTACAGATACTTCAGACTTTTTATTTTTAACAATTATGAGGAAGACTCCTTGATGGTGGCACATAAAATAATATCCCCTGGGAAGAGGTTAGATTAGCAAAGAGAAGGAAGGAAATGAGAAATCCAGACAAGTTGTTTCTGAGGGTTGCCAATCGTTGAGTCCAGGGTTTGACTCTCTCAGTGCTGCCCATGATAGAACAGGGCCTTTACACTCTGGGGCAGAAGGACCGTTTTAAAGCAAGCCACTGTTTGTTTAACAATTTTTTTAAGGCTTTTAGTATGTCAAATCACTACCAAGAGAATCAGGAGAAGGTATTTTGGGTACAAGTTGGGTTGGAGTATGAAAATGTGGTGAAGAGGATTCTAGGATTCGCTGTTTGAGAGATAGTGTTTAATGATGTGTGAAATTCCCCAAAGTGAAAGTAAGATTCATGGTGAAATAATTGGGTTAATTTGAGATAAGGGAACACTTGCCATCTGGAATTTTTTTCTCAGTAATTAACCTTTAAATGTCCTGTGTTACATTTATTAAGTAAGATGGATTTTCTTAAAGGCCTTACAGGATCTGAGCCTTTTCACATCCTCTCTGAGAGGGAAGTGAGAAATGGATAGACACATCCTCCAAGGGGATTCTGAATGGGTTCTTTAGAATGATTGACCTCATTTTGGGGCTCTTTTATTTTTTAATTTTTTGTTTTCTTTTTTTTTTTAGTGAGGAATATTGGCCCCAAGCTAACATCTGTTGCCAATCTTCCTCTTTTTGCTTGAGGAAGATTGTCCCTGGGCTAACATCTGTGCCAGTCTTCCTCCATTTTGTATGTGGGATGCCACCACAGCAGAGTGTGATGAGTAGTGTGTAGGTCCACACCCAGGATCGAACTGACAAACCCCAGGCTGCTGAAGCAGAACATGTGAACTTCACCACTATGCCACCAGGCTGGCTCTATTTTTTTTTTAAGTAAAAAATTATAACATTGTACTGTGGGATTTATGATGTATTTACATATAAAATATATGACAACAATAGTATAAAGGCTGGGAGTATAAGTGGAATCACACAATTCCAGGTTCTTATCGTTGCACGAAGTGGTGTAACAGTAAGTCTTAGTAGACATTGAGAAGTAAAATCCTTAATCCATTTTGAGTTGATTTTTTTGTGTGGCATATGAGTCCAATTTCATTCTTTTGTATGTGGCTGTCCAGTTTTCTCAAGAGTGTTTATAAAGAGTCTATCTTTTCCCCATTGTATATTCTTGGCTCCTTTTGGTAAACTAATTGACCATATATGCACGGGTTTATTTCTGGGCTCTCTATTTTGTCCCAATAATCTGTGTCTGTTTTTTCAATTGAATAAATTTGACATGTTATATTATGTGAATTTAAAGTGTACATTGTGTTGCTTTTATACATTTATGTATTGTAATATGATTGCCCTTGTAGGGGTATTTATTACATTACATAATAATAGTACAATATTATTGTCTATATTCATTATACTGTGCATTATATCTCTATGGCTTATATACTACTTGCTGCAAGTTTGTACCCTTAAGCACTATGAGTCTTATCTCCGCTCCCCCCATCCCCTGGTAACCACCATTTTACTCTCTGTTTTTTACAGGTTTAACTTTTTTAGCTTCCACATGTAAGTGATATCATACAATACTTGTCTTTCCCTGTCTGACTTATCTGGCTTAACATAATGTGCTCAAGCTCCATCCATGTTGTCCAAAATGGCAGGATATTCTCCTTTCTCTTGGCTGAATAATATTCTCTTGTGTATATATCTGACATATTTCTTATCCATTCATCCATTGATGGGCATTTGGATTGTTTCCATTTTTGGCTATTGTGAATAATGCTGTGATAACCATATATCTCATCAAAATCCTGTTTTCATTTCCTTTGGGTCTATACCCAGAAGTGGAATTACTGGATCGTATGATAGATCTATTTTCAATTTTTTGAGGAACCTCCTTACTGTTTTCCATAGTAGTTGGACCAAGTTACATTCCTACAAAGGGTGTATAAAGGTTTCCCTTTCACCACATCCTCGCCAGCACCTGTTGTCTGTCTTCTTGATAATAGCCATTATAACAGGTGTGAGGTGCTATCTCATTGTGGTCTTGATTTGCATTTCCCTGACAATTAGTGATGTTGAACATCTTTTCACGTGTCTTTTGGTTATTTTGATGTCATCTTTAGAAAAATGTCTATTTAGTTCTTCTGCCTGTTTTTTTTTCTTTTGAGGAAGATTAGCCCTGAGCTAACATTTGCCACCAATCCTCCTCTTTTTGCTGAGTAAGATTGGCCCTGAGCTAACATCTGTGCCCATCTTCCTCTATTTTATGTGTGGGATACCTGCCACAGCATGGCTTGATAAGGGGTGCATAGGTCCACGCTGGAAATCTGACTTGTTGAACCCCGGTCCACCGAAGCAGAGCATGTGAACTTAACTGCTACACTACTGGGCCAGTCCCTCTTCTGCCAATTTTTTAATCAAACTCTTTTTTTTGTTATTAAATTGTATGAGTTCTTTTTATATTTTGGATATTAACCCTTTATCCGATTTATGATTTGCAAAAGTTTTCTCCCATTCTGTAGGTTGTCTTTTCATTCTTTTAATTGTTTATTTTGCTATGCAGAAGCTTTTGATTTTGGTGAAGTCCCATTTGTTGATTTTCACTGTTATCGTTTGTGGTTGTGATGTCATGTCCAAAAAATCATTGTCAAGACCAATATCAATGAGCTTCTTCCCTATATTTTCTTCTAGAATTTATGGTATCAGTTCTTATGTCTAAGTCTTTGATCTATTTTGAGTTAATTTTTGTGAGTGATGCCAGATATGGGTCCAATTTCATTGTTCTGCATGTGTTTCTCCAGTTTCCCCAGCACCATTTATTGAAGAGACTATCATTTCCCCTTTGGGTGTTCTTTGCTCCCTTGTCAAATCTTAGTGGGCTGTATATGCCAGGATTTAATTCTGGGCTCCCTATTCTGTTCCATTGGTCTAAATGTCTATTTTTATGCCAGTACCACAGTGTTTTTATCACTATGGCTTTGTAGTATAGTTTGAAACAAGGAAGTGTGATACCTCCAGCCTTGTTCTTTTTTCTCAGGATTCCTTTGGCTATTTGGAATCTTTCGCAGTTCCAAACAAATTTTAAGATTGTTTCTTTTATTTCTGTGAAGGATGCCTTTGGTATTTTGATGGGGAATGTGTTAAATCTAGAGATGGCTTTGGGTAGTATTGCCATTTTAATTATATTAATTTTTCCAATCCATGAACACAGGATATAAAAATATGGAACGCTTCACAAGTTTGGGTGTCATCCTTGTGCAGGGGCCATGCTAATGTCTCTGTATCATTCCCATTTTAGTGTATGTACTGCTGAAGAGAGCACTGGGGATCTTTTATCAGGGCAGACTTCTGACAGCATGCCCGGTAATGGGCACCCTAAAACTCAGTGCTGTCATTCATCTGTAAGAAACCCATCCAAAATCGACAGACCCAGTGGCCAAGGTCCAATGCCAAGGTGCTAGGTTCTGCACGTGGAATGTAGGCTGGATCTTACCTTTGCGTACTCATTTTGCCAGGTAGTTTTGTAGAGTGCACAACCTACAAAACCCAATGTATAGTCCCTGCTAATTCTTCTATTTTTCTTTAATTCAATGCCAAATAGAAGAGATAGGCAACATAATTTCACGGAATGGGATATAGACACTTTCATTTTGGTTTTCTCCCAGAATCTTCCCTTGTTTAAATCTCATGCCTGGTTTGAAAAAAAGAAAAATAATTCATAGGAATGTTATATCCTTTGTTGTAATCTCCACATCTTCAAAATCAGTATAAATAAGCTGTTAGGAGAGAGGACAAGTGGGAGCTTTAAGACAGAAGTATTTAGGTTCTTTTACATTTCTTATATACCGACTTTATAATAGTTATTATGTTGATTGGAATTGTGTGTATATTTTTCTGCTTACTCCCAAAACACACTCCTTAAAGGCAAGGAGAATGCTTTCATATTTGAATTCTAAGCACAGAGCACAGTGCTTGACATATATTTGTCATTTAACGAATGCATGATACTTCTTAGTTTTCCCTGTTTTACTTCCTTAAGGAATATTAGAGGAAAGGATCTGAGATATAAATTTCAAAATAACATGTGGATTCTTTCTAATGAGAGAAGCAGAAGAGCTGTTTTCTAAACGCCTCCATTTCTTTTCAAGACTGCTAAAGTTGGGTAGCACACTTTTATAAAGACTACACCTTACAATACTATTGTAACTAAGATTTAAATTTTTAACGCCAAGGGTTTATTTTTTACTTTTTTTTTCTATTTTACTCCTGGACTCTGGGTAAGAAAATTATGTCAAGTCCTGTGTCAATCATTACTGATAATATGATATTAAGTGGCTACTTAATGACTTTAAACTCAGAGTTCTATTTCTTTACGTTAGAAATATAGGAGAACGTATTTTCACTTAGAATTGTGTTACATTTGTTGAACTTCTTCACAAATGCAGCACACAATTATTATTGCTGTACTAGTATTCATTGAATACCCACTGGTAACATAGCTCTCTGATAAAACATAAGAACTTGACAAGTTGTGGCTTGGCTTTGAAATAGAAAAATGGATTTGAAGTTGCCTACAATAGGATTAAACACTGGAAGAAACAACAGACTGTATTCAAAGCATGATTGTATTCAGCCCATGATTCAACACACCTTGGAGTTCAGCCAGCATTATAGTTAACGTGGATGGGATGGATGTGGTGCTCAATTTGTTTTCCTTTTGATCTCATTAGAAGGGTTCTCATGTGAAGGACTTTACAGATTTTTTACCTTTAAACTATAGTATAGCAAAAGGACTCTTTAAAACATTTAAACTTGATTTTATTCTACCCCAGAAGTACCAGGATCTCAAGGCAACAATTTGTAGTTCTCTAATAAGATAAAACTCTCTCCTCCTCTTCTATACGGGTTTAGTGCCTGCAGTAGGAAGACAACTTTTGTAGCAGTACCACTGGAGGCTGCCATGTTAAAATCCTTTCCATTTGCAGGAAAACTCCATTGTTGCTGATAAGGAATCAAGTGGAAAATTAGAGCCTGGGATATGAAAATCTCTCTGATGATTGTTTAGCACAAAGGAACATTTTTGTTTTGGGACTGAAATAAATCCCTATATCTATTTTTAAGAAATGCTTACAGTGTAAATATGTCATTCATGATTCTTCAAACATGAGCTTTGCAAAATGAGCTTGGAAATGGCCTATATTTAAATCTAAAAAAACCTCATGACAAAATGATACTAACTATAGAGCTTACAATGTTTTTTGTCATTTAGAGAGAAAAATATAAAGTCTCTGATTTCCTGTGGTAATTAGTGCCTCTTTTATGGAAGCATAAAATGCTCTAATGATAATGTTGTGGGAAGTCATTTGGTTTTTATCAACTGCTGAAATTACTTTGGATGTTGTCACTAAAAATAGTGAGATATATAGGTGTGACAGGCGTTCAGGGTGCAGCAGCTCTCACATGCCTGCTGGAACCCGATTTTCTTTTGAGGCTCATTTAAAGGGCTTGTAGTTTCCTCCTTCACACTATGGGAAGGTCATTAACTGATGCTTCTTCAATTGCTTTTGTGGAGGTGACAAAGGGAGAGTGTCTGAAAGAAAGGAGGTCAGAGTGGAAGAATGAGAGAGGAAGCAGGAATTAGGGAGACTCTTGAATTTTTTTGTTTGTTTATTTTAACCTCTTAACAAAGATTAATCTAGCAAGTTTCCAAAACATGATGACTAAATTTATCCTTTTAAGCTTTATAAAAGCAAGAGGATCTTTCAATATTTCTGTGTAATTGGGAATAAGACCAATGCCAGAAAAGAGAAAACAATTAACAGAGCAAGATAAAAGACAAGACGAGAGGAGAGAGAGAGAAATGAGAGAGTGAAAAGTCTTCTCCAAGCTTCTGTATTGTAAGAGATGGTGAGGGTCTCTCTGCTCTTTTTCAGCTCAGTAAATCTGTTAACATCTTTTCTTTTGCTATCACCAATCTTTTTTTGTCTCTCTCTACTCATTCCTGTCTTCTCATTTTCCTTTCTAAATGTTCATCTTTATGAAAGCCCTCATGTTACACTTACAATTATTATCCTAATACTGACTGCTAGAAGCTTTCCCTTTATTCCTATTTCCATGGGATGGTTAAGGCTAATGAACCTGTGAACATCATAACCTTTCCAATTCTGGCTGTGGCGGCCCTCCACTGAGGAAAGGGGTTTCCTAAAGTTCTTGTCTGTGAGAAAATATTGGAGTGGGGCTAAGTGTACTTGGGTCACATAATGATGGCCAGTTAGTTAATCTGGTTTTGAGAACACATTATGTTTTAAAACTTTGTTAATCCCATGATTATTCAGTTGGTGACAGGTAGAGAAAGTAGTCCTAATTTTGGAATAAAAGTCTGAGATTGCTTGTAATTAGTAGTCATGAGAGAAAGTTTGTAGGAATATGCATGGATTAAAAGGATAACATATTTTATTCATTTAGTGAAGATAATTCTAATTGTTCAGTTGACCATTTTCACTTTCTGGGCAGACAGGATGACAACATTCACAAGCCTAATTCAGAGTTAACGTGTGACCATGAGGCAGTGTTCTGGCAAAAGGGAATGTGAGAGGAAACAATATGTCACCTCCAGTCTGAGGCATTTAAGAGTTAGTGTGTTTCTTCTTCTCATCCATCTCTTTCCCACCCTGGCTTGGCAATCCTAGAAACCGCTGAAGGCAGACATCAGGAAATGAAAGGAAATCCCTGCCTAGCTGCATTGAATTTTTCATAAATGAGAAATAGATTTTTATAGTACTAAATCCCTGATATTTCAGGATTTATTTGTTACTGCAGCAGAACCTAGTTGATCCTGACAACTACATTTAGTACAGTATCCTGGCACACACTGTCCATTAAATAATTGTCCTTATTGTTATGATAATATTCTGTGGGCCTGTTGGGACATGAAATAGAGTTATACTTTATTGATAATAATCTTTATGAAAATGAAATTAAGATATATTAAGCAAATATGAGGGAATATACATTAGAAATTTATTGAGTTCTTTTGGTTTGCTCCATGTATGTTTTAGGATGAGAGCAGTAGAATTATTTTCATTTAGGTATACTGTGTCTATTTATACAATCTCTTACATAAGCAGCAATGTCTTTAGTCTAATTTTCAGAGCTATGACTTAAAGAGTTAAGAAAATGGAAAAAAATTTAGAAGATAGAAAAAGGGAGAGAAGTGGAAAAAAGAAGTAAGAAATACAAGAAAGAGAAGAAGAAAGAAAAAAATTGTCTGTGGAGTTATTTCATACTATCAACTGCATCAATAGACTACTATAGTACTAGGGTGTGTTTTCCAGACTACTAAATGGGGGAGCCAAAATCACTGAAATCACCGAGTGTATTAAATGACTCATAATAAAGAAGCTGAGTAGTGAATGAAGCACTCTAAGTGTCAAAGTTGTGGTCATCAATCATGGTTTGACCACTTATATTTCTGAAAGTTTTAGGAGAAGATCCAGGAAATGTGACTGCACACAGATAGGTCTTATAATTAAAGAGAGTATTTGGCAGTTAACAAGTCAACTTACATTTGTCAGTAAGTCTAACTTCAGTTTTCTTAGGTGAACTTCGAAAGCACACATTACACAGTTGTTATGATCGCAACACTCCAATTGTACACTTTGTTGAGAGCTGTGCATGTATTTGACATCCTCAAAGTATACTCCTGTTAGAAAAATGCAGCGATGTGCTTTAGCGGTGAATGTAAACTCTAGTTTCTCTTAAAATGCTCATGATTAGCTTGACATCTGGAAAATTGCTCCTTAACGTGAATGGAGTAGTTTCATATCCTTTTATAGAAGATACCTATTTAGATCGTTTTGAAACTTTTTAATTTATTATGCTTCTTCATCTTGGCAGAAAAATGGTTCTCTCTATGAAGAAAAGTTAAAAGGAATTCACATATCCATTAGTCAGGTTTTGCTGTGGCAACAAATTTTTCTTGCCTGTGGATTGAGTAATCTATCTATGGCTTGGCTGAGATTGGCTAGGGTTGGATTCAAGGTTGCTCCACATATCTCTCATTATGAAACTGACATGGAAGGAATAACAGTCATTGGGGCAAGCTCTTTTCATGATGGAAAGCAGGAAGGCAGGCAAGAGGAGCAAATGGAAATATGTGATGCCTTTCAGAGTCTTTGCTTGCTGTTGCATCATTTCGTATCTGCCCATATTACTTTGGTCAAAGCAAGTCACGTGGGCAACACCAAAGTCAAGGTGGGTAGAGATGGATAGTCCTACTCTAGTAGGAGGTCTCGCAGAGTCTGTGACATACAATTCTATTATTAGGAAAAAACAGAATAGCAGTGAACAGAATCCATGCAAACACACTAGCTAACACCAAATATAATTGTGAACTCTGATGGATTAAAGACTTAAATATAAAAGGTAAAAAATATAAAGTTAATAGACGAAAATCTAGGAGACTATCAAGCATAGTAGGAAGAACTTAAACAAAAGTATAACAAATCAAATGAAAGAAAATTAATAAATCTGTTTACATCAAGATAGATTTCTTTTTAATGAAAGGCACTATGTACACAGTTAATAAACAGATAAAAGATTGGGGAAAGTTATTCATAACATCTAAAATCAACTAAGAATCAATACCTGAAATGTGAGGAATTCTTTGAAAAGAACAATTTTAATATAAATATGTGTGAAAGATATGAGAAGGCATTTTCAAAACATTAAAGCCAAAAAGCTACCAAGCACACATAAAGGGAAGTCACAGAATCATTAGCAATCATAAATATGTAAACTAAAATAAGATACTGCTTTAGAGCCACTGTGCTGGCTAATATTAGAGTGCTAAATAATACTAATAACGCAGCAGTGCAATAGGAACCTTCATGCACATCTAATGGCAAATAGGTTGTTGTGGACATGTGGGAAGTAATCCAGGACCAGTGAGTCAGTTTATGTATACACATACCCTATGATACAGCAGTTCTTTTACTGGGTATAATCCAGAGCTATCCTCACATAAAGTCATAAAGAGACGTATGAAAGGGTTTTCTTTCAGAAATATCGTGTTTGTTCTTTCTGGAAGACTTAGTTGAGGACTAAGGTGAGGTAAGCAAGGCAGATCCGGTGCAAAATTTAAGGAGGCCCTGACTATAGGGGTCGTGTAAAACATCAGCACAGGAGAGTGCACTCACCCAAGAGTGAGGGCCTCCTTAAGTTTTGTACCCTAGCTGCCTTACTGTCTCACCCTAACTGCAGCACAGGCCGTAAACTGGAGTCAAATTAGGTGTCTATCCCTTGGAGAGAGGGTGGATGACATGAAGTAAATGCGTAGGTTGGAGAATTACGCATCATTTGCAATCATTACATATCTCTATATATTAGAGATAAATATAGCTATAGGAGTGAGTTTTAAGTTGTCTAATTAAAAAAACCAGGAAACATCATTGTCTGCTGTTCATTTTGAAAATGAACATATAAAATGGTATTTTATTTAAGAAGCAAATATTAACTAAAACAAAGACAAAATAAATATATTTTAATGGATAAACTAAGAGGAAAATTAAAACTAATAATATAGCCTATTTAAAAATGTTCATGGTGTAATTTCCTTAAAATTGGTAAAGCTAAAACATATATTTTTTATAATCATAAAATCAAAATCATTTTATATATCAGAAGGTTTTAAATACGTGGGGAAAATGTTTATATTATTTAATAAAATGCTAGCATATACTTTTTGATGCTCCCCCAAATAACTGACATGTCTACTTCTCAAGCCAATTTAAGACATTGTGAAACTGACTTTGATGTGAGGGCTCACTGTGATCTATTTCATCCAAAGACTTTGCTGAGCTTTTGGTATATACTCTGTATTTCTACAAATTATGAATAGTTTCAAATATAAAAATAATATTGTCACAAATTTGAGAAAAAAATGTAGATGGTTTGGAAACCTTTTAGCAGAATGCAGAGTTGAAACTCAATGTTGTGGTCCATTTTAAATCAGACTTTTTCCTAGCTTAATCAACTTTTACTGTCATACCCCAGTTGAGAACAGTAACTGAAGATGGCAGAGAACTGCCAGATATCCTCAAAGGGCTACTGGATATTTGGAAGAGGTCCCTGGTAGTCTCCAAGCAGAAAATCTGGTCTATCATCTGCTACAGACCAGCTTTCTGACTCTGTCTCTTTCTTTCCTCAGTATTTTCACATTCTTCAATGTCTTCATTTACAAAATATAACTGTTAATTGTGTGTCTTATATCTCTGAGGAAGGTGTTGGGAGAAGGGGAATTGATCAACTGACTTGAAAGTGCTTTAAAAAAATAATGTTTATATTCCTAGATTTAATGATAGCGTTGTAATGCTTATTTTGGAATATGTTTTAAAATAGAACAGCAAAATAAAGTCATAATCTAAATTTCCTTGCATAAGAGGTAGTACTGTCAACATGAGTTTGTTTTTCAGTACTGTTTAATTTGGAAACTGGCCTACTTGAATACCCTTTAGCAGAACCCCTCCTTACCCAGCGATAAAGGAGGGCATAATGTCAGATTTTAAATTACTTTGCTTTCCAAGTAGTACAGCAAATAGTTACCTCCTTCTCTATGTGCTTTTAATTATAGAATACGATGGTCAATGGTATAGTCCTGCCAAAGTTGTATACGTACAGTGAACAAGATTTATAGACATCAGGTAACATTGTGTGCACAGATTGCGTGTTCATTCAATTACTATCCTGATGTCTGTGGTCTAATTTGGGACAAATGGAGTAGATTTCATGCCAGTCTTGTGCTGGGGAAGCCACAGGGCTGGTACAATGCTTCTTCCTGGGGATGCTACAGAGAAGGTTACCCACCCAGCCTGGACGCAAGGAGCTCTCTTACCTTGTAATTCTCCCCTTCAGTAGGCACATGACTCATAAACGTGAGAGAAAGAAATATCAAGGATTACATAGGAAGGTTAGTCTGTCCTCTCCCACAAACACTACTACCACGACTGTAACTACTACTGTTACTACTACTATTTATTAAATATTATTTTTAAAAGACTTATATAGGTAATATTATATGTATAAAGATTATGTGGATTATAATATTAGTGCTATTTTACAGATGAGAAAAATTTAGTTTAAATTTAGTTTGGAGAGGTGAGGTGATTTATTCAATATCAGACCTTCAGGGTTAAAGAGAAGCATTCTGACTTAAGAATCCACAAGCTTGGAAAATTATAAAGAGGAGGCTATTAGCACTTTAAAATTTTTAATTAAAGCTTTTTTGATTTTACTAAGAATTATATAGTTGTTTCATAATACTGTTCTTGATATAAACCCAGATACTAGAAACCACGATGCATCACTTCCATGTATATACTACACCCATTTTCCATTAAATTAAAGTTGTACCACGACTCATGATTTATATTTCAGTTGGTGATGCTTTTCACAAACGAAGTGATTTTCTAACTGAAAGCTACAATTTTATCATTTTTAAGAGGGTTAGTCTTATGACTCATTAATTTAGATGGCACTGCTACTATTTATGTCACATTAGATAATCATATGTATTATATTCCAACACTAAGAAAATGTGGCTGAATTAACCCTATAAGGAACCAATACTTTATTTACAGTTATTAGAGGATAATGTATTGCTTTTCTCTATTAGGTGAAAATTCAAAATTATTATTTAAATGCACTCATTTGCAAATTAAAGTTAATTAACTGCATTCATTAAAGCTACACTTACCTACAATGATTCTGACTTGATTATGAATATTATGATTGAGTTACAGTTATTCAAATGCCATTTAAATTTACCTTCATGTGTTACTTCAATCATAACCTCAATAATCATGATAAAGTTACACAAAATGTATTGTCTTAGAAAAATATAATTGTGTCATGTAGAGTATATATGGCTATTTCTATATATTTAAACATTGTCTATGATTAAAACTTAGTAATTTCTCTAATAACAACTAAATACTACTACTAATATCTTCAAAAAGAGTGATGACCACTTGAGTTTCATGGTGGTCATAAGTATTCTCTGCATGATGTTATCTAAAATAATACAAGGCTATGTGTGCCATCTGTGGTCTGTACCATGTTCAGTGGTAAGCACCTTGTTTGCATTATGTCTTTTAATCTTCCCAAGAGCTCCATGAATCTGAAAATGTTTTAATGAGACTTTCTATGGGCAAGTTGCATTCTAGACACTGGGGATGCAGCAATGAACCAACAATCAAAAATTGCTACCCTAGGGCTCACATTCTGGTAGAGCTAGACATTCTACTAGAGCTAGTTAGAGCCCTAGTAGAGCTCACATTCTAGTTGGGGAAAAAGACAAAAAGTCAGTAAAATAGAAATAAAACAAAAATATAATATTAATATTTGTTTTAAACAAAAAAAGAAAGTAGGGAATTAGGAAAGGAAGTGTCATGGAGAGGGGGTAAAACTTTAGGAAAGGTTCAAGAAGGTTTTCATCAAAAAGGTAACATATGACCGAAGACCTAAAGAAAATCAGAATAAAAGCCAAATATTTATCTGTAGGAAGATCATTTGTAATAAAGACAGCAAATGCAAAGCCCCTGAAGTAGGACTTTGCCAGCAAAGATGGAGCCCAGTGAGGGGAAGGGAGACGGTGTGAGATGAGGTTAGAGAGGTCACTTGCTCCAAATCACATGACACAGGTGGTAATTGCCCGAGGAAGAACTTAAACTATAAGACAAAATGACAAGCAGTCAATCAGATCGATAAAGATAAATAGATGGATGGGTGAATGAATAGATAAATCAATGATAGATAAGTAGATAGATAGGTAGAAAAATTGATTAATAAATAGATACCCAGTTATTTTATTATTCCTTCTAAGAACCTTGGTCAGTCCAGTTTGCTGACTAAAGCAGTAGATGCTTATTATCGGAGAAAGAAACTGAGTAACTCTGTGTATGGCTACCCAATGTTACACCAAGTGTTAGCATCCGAGTCAGATGCAGAACTGAATGGACTAGAGAACCTCTGGAATCTTTAGGAAAAAGGATGAGAAATTATATCCCTAAATTTGATACTTCCAAAACAAGGATAAATACTTTGTGAAACACTTTCACATTATACTCTAATTACCACAGCCTCCTTTAAAGCATATATGGGTTTAATGTTGATATTCTGGCAGCCTCTTATTGTAGGTCTGATCCCTTCTTTTAGTTCAGCAATCTGAAGAATAGCTTGTTCTGTACCAGTACTGCTCACACTTCTGTCAATCACTTTCAGCCCAAGACCTTCAGGAACACACTGAATGTGAATGAGCTAAGTGCTCACTTACTGCAGTGAGCAAGAACATACACCATGCGGAGGGTGGAGTGTCTCATAAAAGGTTGTCGGAAAGAATCTGTTATGGGATTTGAGTTTTGGTTTGGTGATTTGGAGGAGGTCTAAGGAAGATAGGGCTCTCTGGAATGGATGCTGTCAGAAAGCAGGAGCAATTCTGTGACTGGGGAAAGTAGCAGCCACTCGTTTAGTAAGGAGTGTGTTAGTTTTCCTGTGGGTGGTACAGTGACCTTGTCTTTCTTTGTCCTTAGACAAAATTAGCAAGTAGACTTGCTTTTTCTCATGTAATCATGTCTCAGAGTAACCTTGTCTGAAGTCGGTATATTGTGAGATTGTTTATCAAATGGGAATATAAATGGCATAGATGTGAGTGTCAGAGCAGCTTCTGAATGTCAGGGCCTGCTCTCTCTCTTTTGTTCCTCACGTTTCTCAGAACTTTCTAAGCAAGGAAAATTAGCCTACATATTACAGACATATATAATTTTGATAAACTATGTAAATCATATGCAAAATCTAAACAATATCCCACTCCATGAATGTACAGAAGGAATGAAGCTTATTCAGCATAAATGTTTTATTTAATGCAGTCCTAAATAATTTTTAACTTTGAATATATCATTTTAATAAGTTGCTATTTCTTCTAATGGCCAAGAAATAATTTCTAAAACTCAAATTTCTGGAAATAAATTTTAGAAATAATTTCTGGAAATAAAAACTCTTTCACTTCTTGGAAATATAAGCCATAAGAGTCTGTTCACAAACTAACACATTCAGTAAGATCAATGCTCATGTATTTTTTAAAAAGACCTAACAGAATATCATTTTTAGTGAATGCACTAGTTATCAATCATATGACATATTCTGTGCAATATAAAATATATTTCACACTGTTTACATTTGGTCATTTATGTCATTTGGCTCATATTCTTTGCAGCTCAATATCCTCAGAGACTTAAATAATTAAAACTTTTTCAACATCTCTTTATCAGAGGCAATGTTTTTCTTATTTTTCCTTATTTCCTCTTCTATCTTTTGCCACATTAGCTTTTTAAAAACAGACTTTATTTTTTGGAATAGTTATAGGTTTTCAGAAATATTGAGAAAATAGTAAAGAGAGTTTCCATAAACCCCACACCCAGTTTCCCCTATTAACATCTTACATTAGTATGGTACACTTGTTATACTTAATGATCAAAAATAATCCTTATTATAGGTTAAAGGTGACAGTTTATTCATATTTTGTTATTTTTCATCTAGTGTCCTTTATCTGTTCCAGGACACCATGTAGGATACAATGTTATATTTAGTCATCATGCCTCCTTAGGCTCCTCATGGCTGTGACATTTTCTCAGATTTTCCTTGTTTTTTGATGATGTTGGCAGTTTTGAAGAGTGCTTGTCAGGTATTTTGAAGAATGCTGAGTTGTTGGAATTTTCTAATGTTTTCCACATGATTAGATGGGTTGGGTTTTAGGGAGGAAAATCACAGAGGTAAATTGACATTTTTATCACATCATAGCAAAGGTATGCATTATTAACGTGATTAATCACTGTTGACATTGACCGTAATCACCTGGCTAAGGTAGTATTTTTCAGGTTTCTCCACCGTAAAGTTACTCCCACCTGATTCTTTCCATACTCCATACTATCCTTTTTGGAAGAAAAGTCACATGTACATCTCTGTCTTAGGAAATGAGAAGTTATGCTTTCACTCCTGAGGGCAGAGTATCTATGTAAAACTATTTGGAATTATTCTGCATAAATTGGTGTCTTCTCCCTCTCTTATTATTCACTCATTTATTGATATCAGTATGAATTCATAACTACTTTATACTTAGGGTTAAAATCTAATACTATTTTATTACTTTTCTTGCTCAAATTGTTTCAGCTTTGGCCATTGGGAGCTCTTTCAGTTAGCGCCTGTGTTTCTTTAACATATCCCATCAATGTGTGTGTGTGTGTGTGTGTGTGTGTGTGTATGTGTGTGTATGTTTTTTTTAATACATCCTTATTTTCTGGCAATACAAGATGCTCCAGGCTCATCTGTATATCTCCTACCCAGGCCTATAATCAGTCGTTTTCTCAAAAAGCTGTGATTCCTTTTCTTGGAAAAGGGTATTAGAAATCAAGGTTTGGTGCTGGGCGTGATCGTTGCTACTGGGTTATCATTGCTGCTAGTCCCTCCCAGCTGAAAGAGCAAGGAAATATATGTCCATATAGTACCACATATATATAAATATATATATGCACATATATATAAATAGTTGTATATCTATCCATAAGTATCTTTTTTAAGGTACTTATGAGTTCATATTGATGTCTTCAACTCAAGTTTATTATATCAATTATTCTAGACTATTCCCTTTGCTTATCCATAAATTCCCACTCCAACAGTGGGAAACTTGGCTCCTGTCAGCCACAATCCATTTAATTGCTTCCTTCCAGTATGCATGTATAGCAGTATCAGAATTTTAATTGTACTCCTATGGGACACAATTTTATGAATTAGAGTGCAGTGTTCATATTCAGTTCCTCTTGCCTTTATCTTACAGAAGCCACTCATATCTAAAGTTACTAAGATCAGCACCTGTACCCCAAATTATCTGCAGTTATGCTGTTTAATATGTTTGTAATATGGATAGATCCCTTTGTCACAGTCTGTATTCCATTTTCAGATCCTTTGTTTTCTTAAATATATATTTTAAATTTGCGTACATTAAGGTTTGGTTTTTATGTTTTAAAGTTCTAAGTATTTTAACAAATGCATAAGGTCATGTACTCACCATTACTGTATAGTACAGAATAGTTTCACCCCCTGAAAAAAGTCACCTATTCAACCCTTCCCTCTTGCCTGGCAAACTCTGAGCATTTTACCATTTCTATAGTTTTTCTGTTCCAGAATTCCTATTATTAGAATCATACAGCTCATAGCCTTTTCAGGCTGAGATCTTACACTTCAAAATACTATTTAAGTTTCCATCATGTCCCTTCATGACTTGATAGCTCATTCCTTTTCATCACTGAATAGTATTCCATTGTATGGATGGTGTGCCGCAGTTTGTCTATTTGCCTAATAGAGTCTATCTTGGTTGCTTCCAGTCAAGACAATAACAAATAAGGATGCTATAAGCCATCATGTGCAGGTTTTTGTGGGGACTTTGGTTTTCAAGTCAATACCACAAGAGTGTGATTGCTGGATTATATGGTAAGATAAGGTTTCAGTTTCTAAGAAACTGACAAACTATTTTCCAGAGAGGCTGTGCCATTTTGCATCCTCACTAGCAATGTATTGCTGTTTCACTACATCCTTGCCAGTATTTGGTATTGTCAATTTTTAAAAATTTTTATCCATTCTAATAGGCGTGTAGTGCTCTCACTGTTGTTTTAATTTGCATTTCCCTGATGACAAATAATGTTAAGCATTTTGTCATATGCTTATTTCCCATCTATATAGCTTCTTTGATGAGGTATCTCTTGAGGTGTCTTGACTGATTTTTAATTGTGTTGCTTGTTTTCTTACAGTTGAGTTTCAAGAATTTTTGTATATTTTGGGTAGAAATTCTTTATCAGATAGATGTTTTCCAAATATTTTCTGCAAGTCTGTGGCTTGTCTTTGATTCTCTTAACAGTGTCCTTTGCAGGGCAGAAGATTTTAAAGTTCGATTTTTCAATGTTTTTGTTCATGAATCATGTTTTTGGTGTTGCTCACATTATCTTTTTTTAAATTGAGGTGTAATTGACATACAACATTGTATAACTTTCAGGCATATAACAATGATTTGATATTTGTATACGTTGTGAAATGATCACCACAGTAAGTCTGGTTAACATCTGTCATCATATAGAATGTTTTTTCTTCTGACGAGCACTTTTAAGATTTACTCTCTTAACAGTTTTCAAATATGCAATACGGTATTATTAACCACAGTCACCATTGCTGTACATTACATCCCCATGACTTATTTTATAACTGGAAGTTTGTACCTTTTGACCCCTTTCACCTATTTTGCCCATCTCCCCACCCCACACTGCCTCAGGCAACCACCACTCTGTTCTTTATATCCATGAGCTCATTTTTTTTTTGTTTCTTTTTTGATTTTGTTTTTTAGATTTTATGAGTATAGATATCTATGAGCTTGGTGTGTTTTTTTTTAGATTCCCCATCTAAGTGAGATCATACGGCATTTGTCTTTCTCTATCAGATTTATTTCATTTAGCATAATGCCCTCAAGGTCCATCCATGTTGTCACAAATGGCAAGACTTCCTTCTTTTTTAATGGATGGATAATATTCCATTGTGTGTATACTACCTTTTCCTTATCCATGCATCTGTCAATGGACACTTATATTCGTTCCATGTCTTGGCTATCATAAATAATGCTGCAGTGAACGTGGGGTGCATATATCTTTTTGAGTTAGTGTTTTCATTTCCTTTGGAAAAATACCCATAAATGGAATTGTTGGATCATACGGTAGTTCTATTTTTAACTTTTGAGGATTCTCTATACTGTTTTCCATAGTTTCTGCACTAATTTATGTTCCCTCCAATAGTACACAAGTGTTCCCTTTTCTCCACATCCTGGCTAACACTCGTTATTTCTTGTTTTATTAATAATAGGCATCCTAAAAGGTATGAGATGATATTTCATTGTGGTTTTTTTTTGCATTTCCCTGATGATTAGTGAGGTTGAACATTTTTTCATGTACCTGTTGGCCATCTGTATATCTTCTTTGGAAAACGTGTCTATTCAGATCTTCTGCCCATTTTTTAATCGGATTGTATTTGCTATAGAGTTGTGTGAGTTTTTTACATATTTTGGATATTAACCACTCCTCAGATATATGATTAGCAAATATTTTCTCCCATTTAGTAGGTTGTGCTTTCACTTTGTTGATGATTTGCTTTGCTGAGCAGAAGCTGTTTAGTTTGATGTAGTCCCTCTTGTATATTTTTGCTTTTGTTGCCTTTGCTTTTGGTGTCAAATCCAAAAAATAATCACCAAGACTGATGTCAAGGAGCTTACTGTCTATGTTTTCCACTAAGAGTTTTATGGTTTCAGGTCTTACATTCTTTAATTCATTTTGAGTTAATTTTTGTGTATGGCGTAAGATATTGGTCCACTTTTCTCAATACCATTTATAGAAGGAACTAGCCTTTCTCTGTTGTATATTCTGGGCTCTGTAGTCATAAATTCACCACATATGCAAAGGTTTATTTTTGGGCTCTCTATTCTGTTCCATTGACCTATGTGTCTGTTTTTATGCTAATACCATACTGTTTTTATTACTATAGATTTATAACATAGTGTGAAATCAGGGACCATGATACCTCCAGCTGTGTTCTTTTTCCTCAAGATTTCCTTGGCTATTCGGAGTTTTTAGTGGTTCCATACACATTTGAGGATTGGTTTTTCCATTCTGTGAAAAATGCCACTGGAATTTGGATAGGAATTGCATTGAATCTGTAGATTGCTTTGGGTAGTACAGACATTTTAATGATATGAATTTTTCCAACCCATGAGCATGGAATATCTTTTCATTTATTTTTGTCTTCTTCAGTTTCTTTCATCAGTGTCTTATAGTTTTCAGAATACAGGTCTTTCACCTCCTTGGTTAAATTTAATCCTAGGTATTTTATTCTTTTTGATACAATTGTAAATAGGATTATTTTCTTAATTTCTCTTTCTGATAGTTCATTATTAGTGTATAGAAGCAAATTTTTGTATATTGATTTTGTATCACGTAATTTTACTGAATTTTTTGATTAGTTCTAACAGTTTTTTGGGTGAGTCTTCAAGGTTTTCTATATGTAATATCATGTCATCTGCAGATAGTGCAAACAGTTTTACTCCTTCCTTTCCAATTTGAATGCATTTTATTTCTTTTTCTTGCCTAACTATTCTGGCCAGAACTTCCAATACTATGTTGAATAAAAATGTCAAGTGTGGGCATCCTTGTCTTTTTCCTGACCTCAGAGGAAAAGCTTTAGCTTTTTACTGTTGAGTCTGGTGTTAGCTGTGGGCTTGTCACGTATGACCTTCATTATGTTGAAGTACTTTCCCTTTATATCTACTTTTTTGCAAGTTTTCATCATAAATGGATGTTGAATTTTGTTGATCATATTACATTTTATCCTTCTTTTTGTTAATGTAATGTATTACATTAATTGATTTGCAGATATTGAACCATCCTTGCATACCTGGAATAAATACCACTTGATCATGTTGTATAATCTTCTTAACGTATTGTTGAATTCAGTTTGCTTATATTTTCTTGAGGATTTTTGCGTTTATGTTCATTAAGAATATTGGCCTGTAATTTTCTTTTCTTGTGATGTCTTTGTCTGGTTTCTGTGTCAGGGAAATGCTAGCCTTGTAAAATGAGTTTGGAAATGTTCCTTCCTCATCTTTTTTTGAAAGAGTTTGAGAAGAATTGGTGTTAATTCTTCTTTGAATGTTTGGTAGAATTCACCAGTGAAGTGTCTGGTCCTGGACTTGTTTTTTGTTTTGTTTTTTTTAAATTACTGATTCAATTTCCTTACTAGTAATTGGTTTATTTGGATTTTCCATTTCTTCGTGATTCAGTCTTTGTAGGTTGTTTGTAGGAACTTATCCATTCCTTCTATGTTGTCCGATTTGTTGGTGTATAACTATAGTAGTCTCTTATGATCCTTTGTATTTCCATGGTATCAGTGGTAATATCTCCTATTTCATTTCTGATTTTACTTGAGTCCTCTCTTTTTCTTGGTGAGTCTAACTAAAAGTTTGTCTATTTTGTTTATCTTTTCCAAGAACAAGCTCCTAGTTTTGTTGATCTTTTCCATTGTATTTTTAATCTCTATTTATTTCTTCTCTTATCTTTTTATACTAACTTTGGGCTTTGTGTATTTCTTGTTCTAGTTTTTTGAGGTGTAAATTTAGGTTGTTTGAGATTTTTCTTATTTCTTTAGGTAGGCATTTATTGTTATGAACTCTCCATCTAGAATTATTTTTGCTGCTTCCCATAAATTTTGGTGTATTGTATTTCCATTTTAATTTGGCTCTAGGTATTTATTTTTCTTTTGATTTCTTTGTTCACCTGTTTGTTGTTCAGTAGAATGTTGTTTGATCTCCACATTTTGTGAATTTCCCAGTTTTGTCTTGTAATTGATTTGTAGTTTCATACCAGTGTGATCAGAAATCATTGGTATGATTTCAGTCTTCCTAAATTTATTAAGACCTGTTTTGTGACCTAACATCTGATCTGTTGAGAAGAATGTGTATTCTGTTGCTTTTGGTTAGAATGCTCTGCACATGTCTGTTAAATCTAATCTGGTCTAATGTGTTACTTAAAGCCAATGTTTCCTTATTGATTTTCTGTCTGGATGATCTATTCATTGATGTAACTGGAGTATTAAAGTTTCCTACTACTATTGTATTGCTATCTCTTTTTCCCTTTAGGTCTGGTAATATTTGCTTTATATATTTAGTTGATCCTATGTTGGGTGCAAAAATATTTACAAATGTTATCTTCTGATTGTTGGTCTCTGTATCCTCCATAAAAAGTACATATCCTGTTTAATCCTAAATTTCCATTTGTCTGAATGCCAAGTAAAATGTTTAGTTAATGACTGCCTTATTTTTCATAATGTACAACTAGGAGAGTGATTGTGAAATTTTAAGTACACTTCATAGAGTTCTATACATATTTTTAAACCTTATAACTAACAAAAATACTTAGAATATATATATATATATATTCAAACACTTAAACTTTAGCTACACTTAAACTTTAAACATTTTTTAGCTAAGGAGATCTTTTGGAGAGGTTAAAACATTTGTAAATAATGAGGTTTTAAAATTTATTTCTTGAATAATGTGGCATTTGGAGTGAGCAACTTATATTAATAGATAATCAAATTTATTTGAGCTATGTTCTCATTTGAAAATTAAAATGCAAATTTACATCTTAATTTGAGTGGACCTGGCCAGAGAACATGCCGCTGATATAACTAGTGATTGAGGCATCTGTTGAACACAAATTACCCTCATAAACCATTTCCTTAATCACTTATATACATTGAAACAACACATAAATTATTAGGGTAAAAAATGTAAAGAACTAGAAAGACTTACAACTAGAATATACAACCATGCGCTGGGGCTTTGGGGAGGAGAAAGAAAAAAAAGAGGAAGATTGGCAATAGATGTTAGCTCAAGGCAAATCTTTCCCAGCAATATATATACATATGTATGTATGCATATATACATATATATACATCAAGGCTTATATAATTAATAGATGCTTTTATGCTTTGTGGAGCACATGGATTCTTATGCCATGTCCAATTTAGAGAAAACCTCTCTCAGCATTTTCATTTCTCATTATTATGAATATGGTGAAAACTTCACAAATTAGAATGCCGAGATCATTCACTAACTCTTGGACTTACGTTTGCTTAACACTGTGATTTTATCATTTTTGTCCCTTTGATAGCACTGAATAGTACTTTTTATAGTATAATTTGATTTACTGTATACTTTAAAATAAACTTTTAGAAGTTTTTTCTCCAATGTGAAATATTGTATTATGTAGTCCTGAGACTATAGTCATAATACTATTGGCCATATCATCAGGATTACTAACATGAATCCCATGCATGTGAGGCTAAATGAAAATTATAAAAGCTAATACTGTTAATCTAGGGGTGGGAAAATGAGAAGATTGGCTCTCAGTAAACAAGGGATTTTCATATATTCATTCATCTAAAGTTTCCAGTCTGTTGCTAGGGGAAAAAAAAAGATGAAGTGGAAGTCTGCATTAAAAAAAAATGCTATACAGTAATAACTTTAAATTATTGTAATCTCCTTTACTCCTCAAAGCATCATAAATCATAATGACAATGAACCAGAGGCTTCATTATTCTCTCAGCATAAATAATAATGAGTTCTAGATGAGTAAGCAAGTGCATATTTGTAAGACTATTTAAGTGCTTTGATTTAGAGTAGTTGATGAGCTCATAAAAGCATGGAAGACAACTGAAAGTAAACAGCATGAAACAGATATGGTAATTTAACACTGGGTTATTCTCTAGATGCTTCAAGAATATGCACAGCTTACAGGCTGAGAATAAACACTGCCTTGGGCAAAGGAGGAGGTATTAGCCAATAGGTACAGTTAGACAAGATGAATAACTCAGAGATCTGCTGTTAAACACAGTGCCTATAGTTAACAAAACTATATTGTATACCTAAAAATTTGCTAAGAGAGATCTTATGTTAAGTGTTCTTATCACAAATAATAGTAATAATAATAATAATAATAATGGCAGGAGGAAACTTTGGGAGATGATGGATATGTTTATGGCAAAAATTGTGATGATGGTCTCCTGGGTGGATACTTATCTCCAAACTCATCAAGTTGTATACGTTAAATATGACTGATTTATAAAAAGCTGTACATAGTTCAAGTGGTTTAAAAAAGAAGAAAGAAAGAAAGAAGGAAAGAAAGAAAGAAAAGGGATGAATAATTACTGATTTGGCAAAAACTCCTCAAGTCCATGTCAGTGGGTATATTAGATGGTATGAGGAATTAAACCTAGATATGATAATAAATTTTATTATCAGGCATATTTTATATGTGCCTTAGAATCCCATGGCATAGTAAGTAGTAAACAGTAAATTGCTGTGATCACACCAAGTCACTAACATGTCATACAAGAATGAAAGGATTATCCTCCCTTTTTATAAAATTACCCAGAAGGAATCAAAAGATTAGAAGTGTATTAAGGAAAACACATTCCTTAGGTATGATAAATGAAAAAACAAAAGTTTAGAAAATGGAAGAAGAGGGGCCGGCCCTGTGGTCGAGTGGTTAAGTTCTCACGCTCCCCTTCCGTGGCCCAGGGTTTCGCCAGTTTGGTTCCTGGGCGCGGACATGGCACTACTCATCAGGCCATGCTGAGGTGGCATTGCACATGCCACAACTAGAAGGACCCACAACGAAAAGTATGCAACTATCTACCGGGGGGATTTGGGGAGAAAAAGCAGGGGAAAAATGGAAGAAGAGAAAGAAAAACACAAAACAATAAATCAAGATGAAAATATTAGTTATTATTTCTTCATGGTTTTCTATTGAGAGGCAAATTCCTAGTCAGAATATCATACATAGAGCAAAATTATTGAGGTATTTACTTATAAGAAGT
Source organism: Equus asinus (assembly GCF_041296235.1). NCBI lineage: Eukaryota > Metazoa > Chordata > Mammalia > Perissodactyla > Equidae > Equus > Equus asinus. Next base: position 71,203,181 of record NC_091798.1, read on the forward strand.
ATTATCTCGAAAGCTTTGTGTTAGATTCCTATTGCCTCTATAACAAGTTATTACAAAATTAGTGGCTTAAAACAATACAAATTTATGCTCTTATAGTTCTAGAGGCCAGAAGTGTGAAATGGGTTGCACTGGGTTAAAATCAAAGTGTCAGTTGGGATGTGTCACTTCTGAAGGCTCTAGGGAAGAATCAGTCTTCTTGTCTTTTCCAATTTCTAGAGGTCACCTGCATTCCTTAGCTTGTGGCCCAACATCACTCAGATACTTGCTTCCATCAATCACATCTCCTTCTGATTCTGACTCTCCTGCCTCCTTCTTTATAAGAATTCTTGTGATTACACTGAGCCTATTCAAATAATCTAGGGATCTCCCATCTCGAGATCTTGAATGTAACCAAATTTACACAATCTTTTTGGCCATGTAAGATAACATACCCACAAGTTCTAAATATTAGAAATGGACACCTTTGGGGAACCATTACTCTGCCTACCACATGCTTATAGCACTGCTTATCATGGGGAACAAGGTGCTGCCATAGAGTATTGTACATGGAAAAAAAATGCTGGATCCAAACTCCGGCTCTGGTAGTATCACTGTGACACATTCTGTAAGTCACTAATTCTATCTAAGTCTTCTTTTCTTGAATAGTATAAACAAGAGTCAGAATCCCTCCCTTGATTACTTCCCAGGTATACCATAAAAATCAAATGAGGTAACCGAGGTAGAGGCATTCTGCAAAGCATAACATAATTTAAAAAAAGTAAGGTTTCATTAATAATATGAAGCAAATGAACGACCTCAGCAAATAAGAAAATACCCCAAACCCCACACTTGTCAAATGCCACTGAGAACAAGGGTGCCAAAAATAACATTGTCATGTGATTTCTTGCTTAGGATTTGGGTAAATGATCCACAATACAGCAGTCTCACAGAAGATTCTAATGAAGCTGCAAATGGGGACAAAATATAAATGGGAGAGGAAGGAGCACAGTGTGCGGAGCAGTACTCGTGGTATTGAGCAGTGGACACGTGGCTTTGGAGAATGAAACTGTTTATATGTACTTAAGAAACTAGTCTTCACACTGTTCATTCCACTCTATTAAATGGGAAAATAGAAAGTGAAATGTGGTAATTCTTGCAGCTAGTCATTGATATAGCACTGTGAGGTACTTTTATTTGGTTCTGGGAAGTGATCAGCTTACTCCTGGAAACTTAAGGATTAATAACTGTAATAATGTGTTCTGACTCCTGCAAAACCTCTTAGAAGCACTCAACAAATCATCTGAGCCTTAGACAAATTGATGGAAGACTTTAAGAAGATATGGAAGGGCATCAAATTGTGCTGAGCTGGGAGAGTCCATCATTTCACTCATAGCCCTTTAAAAATCATCTCCCCTTGTTTTTCCGGCTGTCTTTCTCTTCTTAATTTAATTGCATCTATTGTTTTTGAGTGCATCATCTGAAGTGGTGTTTCCTTTTTGCAGGTTTTTATTTATATTTGCAATTTGTAAACATGTTTAAATTGATCTCTTACATCTCCACGTTTATGTTTAGAATTGTTTCTTTTGTTTATGTTGCTATAGATACCTGGCCTTTTATTATATTAGGTTCTAGATTTGTTTTTCTTTAAAATTCACCTCAGTCTGCTTCTTTGAATAATACTGAAAAAGAAAATAAGCTTTTAAGTAATGTGCCAAAAGAGGGTACGTAAGTTTAGAGAGAGAGGGAGAGAGGAAGGGACAGAGGGAGAGAGAAAGAAGGAGAGAGAGAGAGATTGTACTCATTTTAAGTGCTCTATAGTATTCTATCGTATGCCATATTTTACTTATCTTATTCCAATTTTTAACCTATAAAGATAGTTGTTTATCTTTCATGTGCAAGACCATATCTAGAGCATATATGTAAATGTGGAATTCTGCATCACTGGGTGCATTTATCTTCAAATTTACTAAAAACTATGCAACAAAATTTCTTTGTATGCTTGCTTTTTTTTCTTTCTCCCCAAAGCCCCAGTGCATAGTTGTAAGTCCTTTAGTTCTTCTATCTGGAATGCTGCCGCAGCATGGCTTGATGAATGGTGTGTAGGTCTGTGCCCAGGATCCAAACCAGTGAACCCTGGGCCGCCAAAGCAGAGTGAACTAACTTAACCACTACACCACTGGGCCAGCCCCATATTCCTGCTTTTTAAAGCATGGTATAATGAAAAAATCTTCTATCCTGTTTACATATGCTATGCCATGTTGAGAAAATCATTTGTCATCCCTGCGCTTCATTTCTTATTTATTATGGGAGTAATTAATACATATCTCAAAGAGTAGTTGTGAGGATTAAATGAGGTTATATGTAAGGTTTTAAGAAAGTACAGTGCCAGTCAAGGAAGGCAATTAATAGCAGAGATAAAAAACAAAGACGGAAATATGAAAAATGTTGACCACCATTTACTACACAGACAAGTACTTGCTTCTTCTCCTTTGGGAACTGAGCAGGTACAGAAGTTCCCCCCTTATCTGTGATTTTGCTTTCCACAGTTTCAGTTACTGGAGGTCACTTCAGTCTGAAAATATTAAATGGAAAATTCCAGAAATAAACAATTCATAAGTTTTAAATTGTACACCGTTCTGAGTAGTGTGATGAAATCTCTTGCTTTCCCACTCCATCCTACCCAGGACATGAATCATCCCTCTGTCCAGGATATCCAAATTGTATTCGCTACCTGCTCATTACTCACTTAATAGCCATCTCAGTGATCAGATCAACTGTCATGGTATCGCAGTACTTGTGTTCAAGTAACCCTTGTTTTACTTAATAATGCCTTCAACGTGCAAGAGCAGTGATGCTGGCAATTTATTGCATTATATTGTTAATCTCTTACTGTGTCTAATTTATAAATTAAACTTTAACATAAGTAGGCATGTATAGGAAAAAACCGTATATATAGGTTTTGGTGTTATCCATAGTTTCAGGCATCCACCAGGGGTCTTAGAACATATCCCCCAGAAATAAGGGGAGACTCCCGTATATGTGAAATGGAGACTCACCACTGGCTGATATTCAGGAAGAAAAGATCGATTACTGAAGTCAGAAGACCTGGACTCTGTTCTGAGCTGCACCAGTAAGATTCCTGGGTCTCTTTTTCCTCATTTTCAAGTATAATTTAGGGCTAGAATTGATAGATGATTACTCAGTCCATCCAGCTGTAAAGTTCTTTCTTTTTAAAATACATCAATTATGAAGCACTCTTTCTTGGTGTAATTTATAATTCTTCCAGGCCAAGTTTATACTACTATCATGATTGAACATTTGCAACTATGATTGAATGTATTCAGAAAAAGAGCCTACTATCTTCAAAAGAGAGCTCATTTCATCTTCAATCATGTCAGAATGATAAAACATTTCGTATTGAATTGACATCTGCTTTCCTATAGCATCCCCATGGATGTGGTGAAATGCATATTTAAAAAATTTCTCATGGAAACTCATTATACTCTCAGTTTTTCAAGCATTTTACAGACTTCCTGAAGACAGAAGACTTTGCTCAAAATGATGAAAAATCTTAATAATTGCAATGGAAATAGAACCTTAATTAATTGATCACTTAATTGCTTTTCTGTTGCAACTGGATTTTTATTCATTCCATTTATACGCACAACTAGGTTAATAGCTTTTTACTGAATAAGTTGTTGAACTAATTGACTGGAAAGTCAAATAATCAAACCAATGCTGCATGGAGATGTGGAGTAAGATCTCCTCTTATAGAATTTAACTGGTCATTAGCCTGCTTTCTGAAAGTCTTAACCAATTCCACTGACCTCTTTACTCTATAGTTAACTTTTGGCATCATTCTACCGAGATGAAAAACCTCACTCAAGCAAATGAGATAGGTTAGTAACAATTCTGCCTCCAATAGTTACCTGTTTATTTAATAGGTCTTGATTTGAAAATTTGTTTCATTCTATTGCTCTTATGGCCATTGATAAACCCATATTCATATAACCCCTGGCTTTCATTTCAAGAATTCAGGAATTTCCAAAGTTATTTTTGTGACAAGTATTAACTTGTCTTTTAGAATGCTTTTACAAACAATTTTTTGACTTTTTATTTTGTGATAGTTGTGGATTCATGTGCAGTTGTAAGAAATAATACAGAAAGATCCCATAGACCATTTGTCCACTTTCCCCGAAAGGAAACATATTATATACGAGCACAGTATAATATCATAGCTAGAATACTGACATTGATGCAATCTACTTTATTCAGGTTTCACCAGTTTTAAATGCACTTTGTGTGTGTGTATGTATTTAGTTCTATGCAATTTTTTTCACACGTACATTCATGTGACCAGTACAGAACAGGTGTATCCCTATTAGGGTACCTACAGACATCCTCAGAGTCAGCTTCTTGTCCTCTTCCTCTTTTTTCTTTTGCAACACAGTTGCCAATGGAGAAAGGAAAATCTTTTCAATGAATGGTGCTGGAAAAACTGGACAGCCATATGCAAAAAAACAAAAAAAGAAAGAAAAAGAAAAAAAGTTTAATCCTTATCTCACATCAAATACAAATTAACTTAGAGCCAAACTATTAAGCTTCTAGAAGAAAAACAAGCTGGAAATCTACCTTTTACCACATAACATAAATTTCAGATACTAAATGTGAAATACGTCTTTAAAAATTAGAATAAAATAATATAAAATTTATAAGGAAGACCCATTTAACAAGCTATAAGATGAAGGAATCCTAAAGGAACAGACTAATACATTTGGTTATGTAATGTCAAACACTTTTATAAAACAAAAATATGTCAGAAACAACAAATTCATAAGAAAGTAATGGAATGAAGAAAATAAGATAACCTAAACAAATAACTGGAAAAGTTTATGAACAGGCAAATCACAAAACAATACATAAAAATTACTTTGAAACATATGAAAATACTTAACTCACATATTATCTGGAAAGTAAAGCAAATATTTATTTTTCTTCTATCAGACAACAAAATGAAAAAAAGAAAAATGGATACACTTGATATATTTGATAACTTAAGATTGACCAAATTGTGGGAAAACTCCCATGAACATTTCAACAAAATATTAACTGGCCCAACATTTTTAATCAGCAATGTCACAACATTTATGTTTAAAATGTGCATAATTTTAAACTCAGAAATGCTTTCTTAAGCATTTCTTGAAAAATTTGTGGGCAAAAAAAAAACACATTGCATTTTTATACTATTAAAAAAACTTGGAGATAGACTAAATGTTCACTAGTAGCAGAATTTTTCAATAAATCATGGTACAAAAATATCATGGCATACTGTTAAAAATGGAATATAATGAAGTATATTCATATATATGGCAAGGAAAGTTCTCTAATTCATATTCGTAAAACCACAATTCATAGAAAATTTATATTTATAAATTTATATTTATTCCAGTTATAAATGAAATCACACTGAACACAAAGTACAAGTTCTTCCACCTCCACTCACTTACAGTACCATTAAAACTGTATATAGCCATGTGCATTTGTTAAATGCAGTGACCAAATTTTGGGTATAGACAGATATATAGATATACCATCCTGTAACATTGACTTTTCAAAAAGTAAAATGACAGTGTCAAAGGGAAAATGCTTTTCGTATTACTCACTGTCAATCCGTTATAAACCTTCCCTGAATTGACTTTTTTTATGAGTATACAATAAGAGTTATAAGGGAAGTATAATCCTAGGAGATAGGGAAAACCATACATATCGCATGAATGTTTACCAACTGCAAAATCTATAGAATCTATCAACACTTTAGCAATACATTCCAAGAATATTTCTTTGATATACAATGGGGAAACCTGTTTAAATGTGAAAGACAAGAAAGATAGTTTCATTTGGAAATCACAAATTAGAAATTTAAAGGAATGCAAATTTAACATCCACTGTGGTATTTCGTTCAGGAACACCATCAGGTGATAAAGCATTTTCCAATACATTGGTTTAATATACAACAAGCATTTGATTTTGCTGTTCATCTTGCTTATAATGTCTCTGCCTGAAGCCTACAAAAAAAGTATCCTACTTTAGATTCTTGAATAAAAATGATAAACACAAGATATTAAAACTCAAAGAGATGAGAAGTTTCTATATAATTGACTCTAATCAAAAGGGAAATTATTCTTTAGTCAGCTTACCAGATAAGTCCTGAATCCGGGAGTAGGTTTAATAATGTCAATGCATTTCACGTTGCTCCTCATAGAGAGAAATTGCCATAAAGAGTTTCCAGAAGTGAAGTCAAACAGATGCTCAGCTCCTAAATTTAAGAAAATGCTTAATTTAAAAGTGTACTTAACACCTTTTTATTTTCAATGGTAAAAAGCATAACTTTTAAAAATCTTTTCTTTCTTATTTCATTATCACCTGCTGCCTTCTTGTTCCCTAGGAAAAGTAAAGCTTAATGAGATATTCTTATGTAACAATAGAGGTTCTTAAAAGAAAATTAGAAAGCTTGCTCCTGAAGGCATTTACAGATTAATTTACCCAATCACTTCATAATATAAGGGAGGAAATTGAAGAAATATTTTCTAGAAATGGGAAGAATTGCTTTTTTTCTACGTGGTAATTATCCAGGGAGCCTTGGCTGGCTTTTCTCTGTGGAGTATGTTCTTAGGTTTTAATACAAGTGACTCACTACTCAGTCGTCCCTGGGTGAGCATCAGCAGGAGGATGTTTGGGGACTAGTAAACATGCGGATCATATCCAAGACAGAATATGGCTCTCTACTCATTTTATTTCATCAACTTTTTATTTTGTTTTGCCTTTGTTAAGGCCTGAGAGAAAGCAAGCATAGGATACATTAGGATTTATCTAAGGTAGTATCCCCTCCCTGTATACATACAGGCTGGGAACAGTATACACAGAATCCAGGGACACTTGCCTTACACACACAGCCAGTTAGAAAGGAAAACACAAAAAGGAAAAATAATGAGGATGGGTGGGAAGTAACTATTTCACAAATAATCTCAATCTCTGTTTTATTATACATTAAGCTGTATCCATTGTACTGGATTCTATTTGGTTATAAAACAAATGAATTTCCCTTGGGGTCATCAAGCCTTTTTGGTTCATCACATACTTTTGAGGTTCTATGCTTATCAATATTTGTGTCCAAGAATGGCATGTGAAAATCAAATATTATAAATGAAACTCTTTTTCAGATTATCCTGAGAAGTCTGAGTTATTACGTAGGACTGCATCATTTGTTGATTCCTGTGACTAATGCTCTAATCAGCCATAAATTCAGATCCATGGGAAATTGTTTTTCTTGAGACAGAGCAAGGCTTTGTTGAAGCTGACATGATGAAAAAAGGCAACTAAAGATGCCGTGTAGGATGCCTACAACTCAATTGCCAGCCAATCTACTACACACTGTAAAATTGCAATTCGAAAAAGTCATGGGTGAGCAACATTAATAACGGATATAGACAGCCTCACATATGACCAAAGTATAAAGGGAAAAATCATCTGAAAAGGAACATAAGGGAGCTGTGTATTTTTATCAAGATACAAAGTAATTGGCCATATTGAGTAGAAACATTAGATACTGAAATCCTACTTCTTACTAACTTAAGGTACAGCTCTCAAGGAGTAGATTTAATCCCTAAATTTAGACAAAGGGAAATGTGCAGTTAAGGGAACCAGAGTGTCTCAATCAAAAATTTAGGAGAATTCTATTATCCCTGGACTCCCTAACCTGCTCCAGCTAAATAAGATGTTCTGACTGTACCAAATTAGCATCTGTCAGTCTGAAAAGAGCACCATCCACTGCTATGTTCTACATCAGAAAGCATTTTGGCTTGAATAGAATGTGTATATAGAGTACAACATACATAGTTGCTGGCATTGATTGAAAACAAACTTATCCTGCACAAAGAAAAATCCTGCTCACAGAAAAGTCTATTTCCCATCCAAAAATATCTCTGCCAGACATTGTGGAACTCACATATCATGAAGATTTTGACTACCAAGGTAGTTTGAATACAAATAAATATATAAAACCACAGACTTTGCCAAAAAAAAAAAAAAAAGAGAAAGATACCAGAACAAGGAAGCTCATTGTCCCAGGAATGCCCGTGTCAGGAAGCATTGACTTGAGTCACCTCATGTATTAAATGAGGGAAGCATTTCTAGTTCATAGAGCGGGGCAGGCTAGGATTGGGTCACACAGCTTGCTGTGGTGAAAAACCATGTCTTCCTTCTTCCTATAAGTGTCTTTCATTTTTCTGCAGCTCCTCAGAGCTCCTTTCTGTCTGCTAGATTGGGTGCTGCCTGATTGATGAATCATTGAATAAAGCCCATAAGAGCTTTAAAGTTTACTCAGTTGAATTTTAACACTTTTGTGGCAGTGATGAGATCCAAAGGAGATTTCCGATGGTTTGAGAGACAATGAGAAACACAGGTGTTGGTACCTATGACTTCTTTGAGTTCTTTTTTTCACCATTTCTGAGGGTCACAGATAAGTTTCTGTCAGATCTGAGCTCCACTCTCTTTGTGTTGAGCTCCTGATCTTATTGGCTTTCCAGTCCAGAGTTACCAGGTCAGTTTAAACTGTCAAGAGGCTCTAACAGAGCACCAGTCCTTACCCCTTGGTTAATCCATGGTTCCAGTGGAGGGCTTAGCGGGTCAACTTGAGGCAGCAGAAAGCTCCACCCAGAGCCTGAGTTCCTGGCCCTTGGTTTGGGCACAGTTACTGTCTCCATTTGATGGAGTTTGTGGTTTGTCTACAGTCCATTTTGGGAACTGCTAGTGGTACCCACCTCAGGTTTTCTCTTGGCCATTTTGCAGTACCATCTTTTTGGTTACTGCTGGTGTCCACAGTTCCATTTTCTCAGTTACTGCTGGTTTCTGTTAATGTGCACATGACATAAAGAAATAATAGATCTATTGTTAATGGGAATCTCTGAAACCAAAGCCCCAAAATTGGTGGGCATGGGTCGAGCACTTAAAAGCTGTTAGAGTGCTCATCACCTAACTCTGAGACTCCTGTGCTAGGATAACTTGGTCAAGAAATGGGTTAGATTGACACTAGGTCACCTGCCAACCACAAGAAAATTTCCATGTAAAGAGGCCCACTGTAAAACATCACAGAATCCCCAACTCAGAGGCACATCCTTCTTAGGTGTTAATTCGGCTCTCGAGACTTAAGGCTTAACTAAAGAAATGGGATCCTCAAGTTTCAAAGAATTCAGGGTGCAACTTTATGGCACCCCTGCCTATTTTATATTTAAGAACTATAGTTCAGAATCTGTAGATTTCTGCAAAAATGGTAAAATCTTACTAGGACAACCTAGAATTACAGTGGCCATTATGGGGAACGTTCCAATTAGACAAGATCATTTATTTAAGAAGTACTCTTGAAAGCAAGGGCTCTCTAATGAAACAATCAGAATGAGATAGCTATTTTTATTGGCATGCAAAAGCTTCCAAAATAGCTTCATTGAAGATTCATTGTCAAAGGCTAATGAAGAATTAAAAATCTAAGAAGTACCTAAAATAAAAGACTACAAAACTGACGTGACTCCTACTACTCCCCTCTATCCTCTTTTACTCGAGTACTCAAGTCTACTAATCCTCTGAGTTACCTTTCCCCTTTGAAGAGACTATAACACTGTAAACAAAGTCGGCCAAGTTAGTGGCCTTACAGACACCCCCATATCTACCCTCAAAGGAGGATGCCCACATGGGCTCCTTCAGGGCTGACAAGACTCTGAGGGATTATCCAGCAAAATTGCTTTTAAATAGCCAAAGGGAAACTAAAACATATTAACGGAAATCCTTGCCAAATTCTGGTAGCTACTGGAGCTGCACTCTCTACACTCTCTACACCCACTAGCTCCAAAGCCTGGAGATGGGATCCTGGGAAAACTGGCAGAAGTGAGCGTGAAAAGATTTCAATCTCAAATGGAACCAGAGGATGTTAACTGGAGAATCTCATGCATGCTCCCTCAGAAGAATGAAACTTAAGAACGGAGAGACTGCTCTCCCTTAAATGCCTGATTTGTAGAAGATTGAGACTTACCTCCTGACCAATGAACATCCACTAAGAATCTCTCCCCATCTTCAAGATAATGAACTTACTGCTTTCACTACTCACTCTTCGTATTCCTTGCTCATAAATACAGCCCACCCCAAACCCTTAACAAGTTCACCTGTAGCTTGCCACAGCATGCATTTCCCAAATTGCAAGTCCTCTGCTATTCTTGAATAAACTCAATTTCTGGTAATTTGAGCTTGCCTCAGCTTACCTCTTTATTTAGGTTGACCTTCAATGGTGTCAAAGTGAGGTCCGAAACAGACAACTCCCAGAGGGATGAAGACCCTCGAAATGGAGCAAGGTACCCACACTAAGCCCCTTGCATTCAACACTTCCATAAGTCACCTTATGCTTCTGGTTTGGTGAATCTCCTCTTGGAATTTGAGCTCCTTCCTTTTAGTTGAGCTCTCCAACTTTATTCAAGATTTGGACAAGGACAGATTGTTCTTCTGGTGAGTTCTCTTTTGGTTTCTGAATTAGAATGCACTTGCTTTAAATCCAAAATTGTGGATTTTCCTGAGAGAAAAACTAAAATTAAAATTGGTGGGCATTGGTTGAGCACCTAAATGCTGCTAGAGTGTTCACCACCTTTATATGAGAGACAACTGTCTTTGAAGCACAAGACTCCCATGTAAAGATAAGGTAGTCACGGACAAAGAAGTTTCACAGTGGGTTGCTCACCATCCACAGTAAATTCTGTGTAATGAAGGACATTTAGTCATGGGTCAGACAAATAAGGCAAAATGCTTTTAATTGCAAAAGGTTTTAAGACTGACATATCTCCTACTGCTCCCCTCTATCTTCCTTTACTTTTGAGTACTCATTCTACTAATTCTGTCTGAAAGGCCTTTTCACCTTGAAGAGACTACAAGATGGTAAGGAAGAGTCTGCCAAGTTAGTGGCATTACAGATGCCCCCATATATACCCTAAAAGGAGGATCCCCATATGGTCCCCTCCCCAGGTTGATAGGACTCTGAGAGATTCTCTGGTAATCTCCCACCAGTTATTCCCTTAAACAGCCGAGGGGAAACTAAAATTAAAATTAATGGAAAACCTTGCCTAATTCTGTAGACGGGATCCTGGGAAAACTGGCAGAAGACAGCACAGGGTAAGAATTCTGGCCAGAGTCAACTCTCCAAAATCTTTGTCTACAGTGCCCAGTCAAGAGAGGAAGGTAAAATTTCACATTGTCCCTTCCTTTCCAAATCCAGACCCAATGGTCATTGGTCCTTTCTCTCCTGTGGACAGCTATTGCCTTCTTGTGTATCTTATTTTGTGTCCTGAGACCATCGCTTGGCAACTGTCAGGTTGGGGGCCCCAAAATATGGCTGGACAAAAATGTGAGTTGAACCCTATTGTGGCTAGAGTCCTACCAATTATTACCAGCCTTCAAGGGGATTGTCTAAGTCTTTCTTTCTTTTGGTTGTCTTTGGGAGTGGCTCAGGATGTTGAGTCTAAGGGGTTAATATTTCCAAGAATATTTACTGCTTGTCCCAGCTGAAGCCTGGCAAGATATTTGAAAAGATTTTTTTCAAGTAGCTGTATCGTTAGAAGTTGACTGATTTGAAGCTGATATTAAGAGCCTCATAGGAACTTATTTTAAGGCTTTCTACCATAAGCCAAAATGAAACTATGTACCCAGAGGGAAAGAAAAACTTTCTGAAGTCTTTTGTGGAAGGACTTACTTGAACTCATTCCAACTACAAAGCTCTAAACCTAGAACATAGGAATATACATATATTTTAATATTTAGGCAAATGGCGAAGGGCCTTTCTTTTTATCCTTTTTTTTGGTGAGGAAGATTGGCCCTGAGCTAACATCTGTTGCAAATCTTCCTCTTTTTTTTTCTACTCCCCAAAGTCCCAGTGCATAGTTGTATATCCTAGTTGTAGGTCATTCTAGCTCTTCCATGTGGCATGCTGCCACAGCACTGCCTGACGAGCAGTGCATAAGTCCACTCCCAGGACATGAACTGGCAAGCCCCAGGTTGCCAAAACAGAGTACATGAACTTAACCACGTGGCCACGGGGCCCACTCCGAACATGGGAATATTTTGATTTCCATCTTAGTTGAAGATATTCTCCCTAGTCTAAAGAAGCAAATTGAAGACAATGTAGTTGGATGGGTAGCTCAACCTATGATGTCATTTAAGTTGCAACCCAATTCCTCTAGGGATTATGAACAACTGTATTTGTTTTATAAATCTAGTCCTTCTAAGAGTAGAAATGCAGTTCTTGAGCAATTCAAAGCCCACCTATCTTTTTTTTTACCAATCTCAAAACCTCTCCTATTTGTTTCAAAAGACTTGCAGATATTATAAATGATCTGGATTTAAGAAACAAAAGACCTTGGAGGAACTTGCATTCTTTCCCTGTGCCTTTGAGATGTAAATGTTCTACCTGGTTTTCTCCAGGAACTCTTATCCAGGCCACATCTTTGAAATGCAAACTTCAGGGAGGTAGTTCTTATCAGAAGAAGAAAGAAAAGCAAAACCTATTTGGAACCTAGGTGAATGAGAAAACATAAGTGTCTTCTCCACAAATATTAATAAAAAGCTTTATCTATCTGAGAGGTAACCTTAACTTATTCCAATTTCCAGAAACTATGATTTGGATCCAACTGTTCTTTCATAAACCAGTGACTCTTGCATTATCATACCCATCTCATGGCTAAAATTTTAAAATGAAAGCTATAAGATCTCTGATTGCATCTGTTTATGTGTTTATGTATGTCTATGTATGTATGTTATAGATGTGTTATATTTTTCTATCTCTGGATGATGATGCAGGCTCGGTGAGTCAAGGAGTCAAAAGAAAGATTTCTTGGACTCTCAAGGTCTGGCAGTAGTGCTCCTTTATTCAGAGAATAGCATGGAGTTGCATGGGGACAGGACCCACGGGCAGTAAAGAGCTGCAATGTGTTGAGGGCTAGAGTTAAATTTATGCATAGGTATGTGAGTTATTTCTTTACAAGACAAAGGAAAGATCATGAAAAAAAAATCATTAAAATGATATCAGTGCAGGTGGGTCTGGTTATTGGGTGGTCCTATAACTTCAGATAAGAATCAGATCAGATTAAGTCAGGATGTCCTATACTTCCTGAGGGATGATATAGATCCGTATGTAGGGCAAGTCATCTTGGGCTTCTCCCCCTTGGGGTGGCCTTGATCCTCATCAGATGATATTGCCAAAATTAATTTATAAGAGTTCTTTTTAATTGGCTCAAAGAAAAATAAACACTTATGAAGTTAAATATTCTTAACACTCTCAGAAATATAAAAACTAAACCAAATGTTTTCCAAGTTCAGCTGATCTAGGATAAATCTTTAGTAAACAGAAACTGGTTTAAGTTTGTTGATTTAAGTAAAATAGTCAAGTCTTTGGAGTTATCAGCACTAAATATAGTAGACATACAATTTTCATTCTACTTGGGTTTATGAGTTAAATAAGCTCATGTTGTCTCTTACAGAATTTGTCAGCAAGAGAGAGAACTTAAGATGACTATTAGCTGTTTAATGTCTCATGAAAGTTTTACTAGTAATCTAAACATAATTGCTAAGAACACGTGAATTAAATAGAAGTAAGATAGAAATTTTTAAATGAACTTTTGAACAATAACTGTGCTTTATAGTATGTTACTTAAAATTAGTTTCCAAAATCTTTTTGGTTACTTGAAACCTTAAAGTTATATTGAGATAACTTAAAATATTGAAAAATTAATTAGTGAACACAGATTTGTCTACTTTTGGCTTCCTATTGCAGAGGAACTAAAGATACTTCTACCATGTTAGGAAACATTGCACATTTCTAGGAGTTTATGCTTCTAGGAGTAATGAAATGTGTTCATAAATTTGCTAGTAATAGTTTACAATTGTTTACTTCATAATTTCCTCTAGAAATTAAGATTTTTAAGGTTAAAAATTCTATTTTATAATTAAAACTACTAGAATAATAAGGGAAACATCTCTGTATGCAAGGAAAGTAGGATGTCTGTTTTTGTTAGGAAAAAGGTGTGAGGAATGGAGATGCATTTTTCTTAAGAAAAAATGTAATTTTGTCCTAAAGTTAAGCTGCTTATTTCAGAATGGGAAAGAGGAAAAACACAGGACAAACTCCGAAGGGATATTAAAAAATGTTGTAGAGGTTTGTGGAAAAGAAATCCTGGGAAAGGAATTTTATGTGTGGTCAAGCTGGCAAATGAATTTAATTACATTTTTTAAAAAAGAATGAATTTTAATATCAAAAGTGCTCTGGTGCAAAGTTAGAATTTGATTTTCTTTCTGTTAAAAGGAGAAAATTTTCTTGGACTATCGTTATGCTCTTGATAAGAGATTGTGAAAAGTTTTCTTTTTATCTTTTAAGTAATCTTCCTGGACAGCAAAGATTTTGTGTCTTACTAAAATAAATTACTGTGTTTCATGTTATCCTTATCAGGTCTTTGATTACTTAAGAAAACCTAGTATTCTCAATATTAAAAGAGCTAAATTTTGTTCACAACTATGTAACCTCCTGTATTTGCCTTTAAAATATTCTATTATCACTTTGGTTAAATAGATAAGTATTATTTCATAATGATCTCAGATCCTATTTAGTCAAATTTTCAAACATTTTGACATTTTGACAACTTCACCAAACAAGTTCTAAATGGAATCTTTTTGACTTCAAAGTAACTTTGAGTTTTCCCAAAGGCCCAGGGAAAATCAAAGGATTTGTCTCACTTAGTAAAATATTAAACTAATTAGGTTTATATGATATGTTAAACTACATGGGAAGCATTATTAAATAAGAAGTGATACTAAGTCTTCTTAGTTTATATTTGTATGGATGCATGTTATTAATGTGTCCTAGAAATTGTATGAAATTCCTAGCAATTTGATATGTTAGCAGTCAGAATTCCAGCTAGCTTAAAATATTGTATGTTATAGAAATAACAAAATTTTATTGTCAAATCCATTGTAACGAATTCTTCTCAGATCTTTAACCATGGGCATTTTTAAGCTTTTGCCATTTACAGACAATTATCATTTTTCTCTGATGCTTTTGCAGAGATGAGATTCATGGAAAAGATTCTGCTAAGTGCTCTTGATAATTCACATCACTACCCAATTCCAAGGTGTTGAATCTTGGGTGCATATTTCATGACTGAGGAAGGCTCCACCCGACATTTAGTACTGTGCAAATGCGGGAGAACTCAAAATCAAATTGACTAGGAGGAGAAGTAGCCAACAGTGAGGTAGACTGCTTCCTCCCACAACATCAGATCAAGAATTTTTCTTTCCATTCCTCCTTCCTACACTGATCATCCTTTTCCTAATTCTTACGCCATGAAAGTCTTTGTGATTCTTTTGCCCACGTTTTTCCTTGATCTGGCCTGGAAGAATGTCATTGTTCACATATCTCAGGCCATTACAAAAGAGGGGAATCTAACTTCCAAACAACTGTTGGATTTGCCATGATGCTTGTTCTACCTGTCACAAACTTCCTGATTTTCAATTCCTCAGTTTCTCTGGAACAAACTCAGGCCCCTCTCTATTGTGTCAGGCTCCCCAGCCCTGAGGGTCCTTTTCCCTGTCTCTGATTAACAACACCAAATTTGGGGAACATTATGTCCAGGCTCTTAATAACAAAGGGACACAAGGCAAGGGTAACTAGAATAAAACCACCTATTTGGCCTCCGTGGCTGGCACCTTTCCAGTCCTGAGCCACAGACTCAAACAGGAATTACCAAGAGGCATTCATGTTTCAAAATTCATGTTCTTTATCAGATCCCTACTCCTCTGGCTAGGAACAAGTGCAAATGAGGCCATGATCAGGAAACTTTCCTTAATTCTTGAAGATATTTCAGAATCTGCTGCTAAAGGAATAGCTGCCCAAGAATAAATCCCTCAACTTTCTGTCTGAAGTTGTTTTTGATAATAGGATAGCCTTTGATTATTTTTTAGCAGAGCAAGGAGGTGTTTGTGCTATGGCGAGCACCATTTGCTGCACTTTCATTGTCACTTTTGAAGAAGTTGAGACTCAGCTATCTAAGGTCACTGAACAAGTCCATTGCTTAAGAAAGTGACTCTTTCAGTGAGATCTTTCTTTGACTTACTTGATTCTGATTGATTTGGGCTTGGGGACCAGGGCTCCAAAGTGCACGCCAAAGCTCAGGAATTTTCCTGCTTGTAGAAGTCTCACTGATGGGCTGTATTCTTTCAAAAGCTTTAAATGTATTTTCACAGCCACTAACCAAGCAAATAATCTCCCTAAGACTAGGATTTCAGAAAAGGAATGAAGAGAATGACTGGCTTAAAGACTGTAAACTCAACCTCATGACCTGTACATGCTACACAGAGAACCAGGGGAAAAAAACTCAAGAACCCCAGAGCAGTAGCTGGGAATAGCACTAATGCCTTAAATTTTGATCCAATCTCCATTAGGCTGAGAGTCTGATCAAAAGGGGAAAATTATTAAAAAAACAAGACACTGGCCCCAAATGGAGTCACTTATGCAAAGCCCCACATCACCAAACCAAGATTAATTATAGTTCTGGCTCTCCAAGAAATGGAATCTTGACCAGTCGACTAGGAATTGCCTGATCAGCACTAGTTAGGTAATCTGCCTGATAGACCCCTGCTATCCCTTAAAGGAAAGTGACTTTGCAATAACCAACCCACTTTTTTGCCTAGTATAACTTCCTTGCTCCCGCTGTCTTCTGCGTATAAAAGTGTTTCATTTTGTACAGCTCCTCAGACCTCCTTTCTATCTGCTATTTTAGATACTGCCTGATTGTGAATCATTGAATAAAGTCAATAAGATATTTGAAATTTCCTCAGTTGAATTTTGCTTTTTAACAAGTTCAAAAAGCTAATATATCTCAAGAAGAATATAAATACTATGAAAGGAATCCAAGTAAAATGTTAAGAGAATTTAAAAAAAAATGAAAAAATAGAATCTCTTAACCCAAATGGTGCCTCTGAGTAAACTGTGAAAATATTTGCCTCCTCTTCAAGGCATTCTACTTCTATGTGCTTGAAAACTATCATTAACCATACACAAATGCAAATGCTGCTTTCCTTATCTGTGTTACCCAGCCACAAAATACAAAAAAAGTATATATATGTAAATAAGAGAAGAGAAAGCAGAGTGCGTTTGGAGAACCAAATGGGTAACTTACCTCAAATAAGAGATTTTTTTTGTATACATATTTACAAATAAGTGATATATTTATTCTGAAGTATGTTTTGTGTTACCAAGAGGGACCTGTAAAGGATGCATATTAAGGAACTCAACAATCTCCTAAAGTCACTCAAATAGAATTAATAGTGGGGATATTCTTGCATTTTCTATTACTCTGACATACAAAAAGTAGGATATTCCTGTAAGTACCTTTTATCAATGCCTGCACTGATAGAGTAACAAAACTCATCAACCCTAGTTTTTACAAAATTTCAAAGTTCATCTTTTCCCAAATAATAGCAAAACCACCAACAAAAAAATGTTTTGAGTTCTAACAACATCTATACTCAGATTACAGGAACAGTGAGAAAACACTGCCAAAGAGTTGTTTTCACCTTGCTGTGTTTCAAAATAGAAATAAGTAGGGGCCACCTCCGTGGCTGAGTGGTTAAGTTTGTGCGCTCCGCTGCAGCGGCCCAGGGTTCGGATTCTGGGCGCGGACATGGCACTGCTGGTCAGGCCACGTTGAGGCGGCGTCCTACATCCCACAACTAGAAGGACCTGCAACCAAGATATACAGCTGTGTACAGGGGGGGTTTGGGGAGATAAAGCAGAAAAAAAAAAAAAAAGATTGGCAACAGTTGTTAGCCCAGGTGCCAATGCTTAAAAAAAAAAAAATAAAAAAAGAAATAAGTACCTCTGTTTCAAAAGATGACGTCCAATTTTCAGACATTCAAAATGTGTTCCATTATGACCTAAATTATAACCTGTTGCACAATTGTTGCTGCACATATTATTTGACTCAAATTAATGTTCTAGATATTAGAAACCATTCACTTTTGAACCATAGCAGCAATGCAAAGTCAAGTGGCTGGAGAATACTCACAATAGATGGCTTCCAGTTAATAGGTGTAACCCTTGAGAGCCTTTGTCTTTAGGCATCAGGATGGAAGCTATTTGTCATATACTGAGAATAACAGTCACACCACTGCATAACACATTTGCTGTTTTATTCATGGTATTTGGAAGTAGGTCTTTTGAGAATCTGACAAAGAGAGTGACAAAGAAAAATCTTTGTAAGTAGCTGAAAACCTGGCACCAAGTGGAAATAAAACAGATGCATTGCAGCTCTGGAATATTTTCTCTTGTTTCTGGCACACAGATCTCATTTTGCGATCTCCATGAATATTGCACAATTACTGCTCTTCATGCAGTTCAAGGAAACAATCATGTGGCAATGCTGAGACTATTCTAGATGGGGCCTTATAAACAATTCCCAGAGCTGAGCACTGATAAAGGGTGTGGATGGAAACAGGTGGTAGGAGGGGGCCTGTTCTAAGAAAGCTAAGTCAAGTCACCTCTGGGACACAGGGAGAGAAAAAGAATACATTAGGCATGCCAAGAAGCCTTTGTAAATGTCACTTCATTAAACCTTACACTTCTTAATTTTCTCACATGAACATTCTAAAACCTAAAACTAAGCTGAAGAGCTCTGTTGTTCTCATGTGCCTTCTCAGTCACAGGATTATTGAGGGGAAAAAGTCAACTCCATTACTCATTGAAGTTTCACATAACCTAGAAATTCCATGGGAATCGGTAGAGATTCAAAATTTCCTTCTGGTCCTATTTACTGTGTAATACAATAAATAAAATCTCAATCAACTTTAGCAGTAAAAGAACAACTATGGAAATACAGGATGATTTATTTTTTGCTTGTTGGAAAACAGATATGATTAGTATTTTTGAGTTTATAAAATCCCATATTTATCTCATGCTTACATAAAAAATTCATTGATACAAGAGTTTTACCAGGAGTTAGTATAATTTTAATGCTCATTGTTGAAAAGTGGCCATTTTACAGTGATGCTGGCAACTACTACAATTATTTTCATGCTCATGTTTTAGATTCAAAAAAACCATTTCCTTTAGTGAAATTGGTATGTGGGAAATTCTGTGAGTTTTGGAACTGTTTTTGGTCTATATTGCATGGAGAAATTTCTTATGTGAATGAGAGCTGTTCACTTTCATAAGGCCATATGGAATTTAATTAAGTTGTATGTGTTGGCATACAACTGAGAATACAAAGAAAATATACTATTACTACCCTATAAGACCTTATAATCTAATTGAAGAGTGCGCTAATTCAGTTCCTCCAAGAAGCAGGCGCCAAGACAGGACTAGATACGTAAGATATTTATTAGGAGGGGAATGCTGGTGAAGAGAAAGAGAAAGCGAGAGTAGACATGGAGAGACTTCAGAGTTGATGCAAATTTGATACTTGGGAAAAGAGAAAGGGAAGCAAAGATTGGATAGGAAGTGCTGCAGTGAAGCCCTGAGTAATTTCAATCAGGCTGCTGGTGAGTACTAAAGCTGAGTTACTCATCATGAGAGTCTTATATCCTACAGGAGTGGCCCCATACTATCCCCACCATGCTCATGCCCAAGAGAAGAATGGCTTTAGTGCAGACATTGTGGTGGATCCGAATAGGAGTTAGTTGGGAGAACAATGAATTTTCCTGGAGACCATAGTCCACTCTTTGTACTACACAGATCTATTTCTCCACATAGATGCAGAGAGCTGATCCTTATTGGTTCCTGTGGACTTCTTCTGAGGAATATTTTAAAAGAAGTTTAGTAAGATAACCTGCAGCCTCTTCTATAATTTTAACTGAATTCTTACCAGTCTGATTCTTGCCCAGCATGTGTTACACAAAAGTAAATGTTGACATTCTGTCTCAATGGGCATGTCAGCTTTGAATAGGAAATGAATGCCCCCATACCAGAAACAAAGAAACAAAAGCAAGAAAACAAGAAAGAAAAGAAGGAGGGGAAGAAGGAAGGGAGGGATGAATAGATAAAAGGAAGAGAGAAAGGGAGGGAGGCAGGCAGAGGGAAAAAGAAAGTGGAAGAATAAACACAAAAAATTCAAAGCTGGATGCCACTGTTGGTTATTGGAGAGAAATGATGTTACTTAACTTCTAAGAATGATGGCTTTGACCATTAAAATACATCATCCTTAGAAAAATGACTTCCAGATGCTAATAATATGCCACAATTTCAGGCAAGAGGATGCAGTTCGTTAAGCCTAATTAATATGATAAAACTGGCTATTTGACTTAATTAAAAAGAAGATGTGAAAGATGGGCTATTATGAAAAAAGAAATTGAATGCCATGTATGTGGAAGCCAAGTTAATCTATAATCAAATTTTATCTATGTTTCTATTTCCCATCTTTATCTTTGCATCTTTCTACATATAGATATGCAATATATATCTATTTATATGGTTTCCTTTTTCTGCTTGCTTTAGTTTTGCTTTTAAATTTTTACTATGATTCCTTTTGGGCACTTCAATATCTTTTCAACTTAAAAAGAGAAAAGGAATTATGAGAAAAAGAAAGAACTATATAAAAGCTTGGAAAGACAGAGATGTTAGAGTCTTCAGTTTGGTTCCCTCTGACCCAAGGCTTTCTTTTATGCTGCTAATTCTTACGCACATTTATCTGATCTTTCTGGCTTTTGGGTTTTTAAAATTCTCTTAAGACTAATACATGTAAAAAACAGAGACTAATACACTAATACTTCTTCTTCTGAGATAAGTGTGTGTGTGTGTGTGTGGGGGGGTGCTGTTTTAATATGTTACTTTCTTCTCAACCAGGGTCTAAGCGACAGAAATATTCTCCTATTTAATCATTATAACAACTCCAGAAGCTAAATTTTTATCATCTTCATTCTACACTTGAGGAAACACTGTTATTATTTTATTCATTCCCGGTAGACTCAACTGCATAGAAAAAAAAATTATGCTATATATGATTGCTTGCCTCCTACAGTATTGTTGTCTATGGCCAGCCCAATATGTAGGTAATAGCATGTGAGTTTAAATTTTTCCTGTACATACTGTAACTCAAAGATGAGACAGAGTTCATTATCTCAACGTCATTGGTTTTTTCTCATTTGCCCAGATGTCAATATGCAAAATTAATCCAGGGAAATGTTCATTTTAATGTTTAAATACAAATTTAAAAACAATTTCAGAAAAGGATGAAATCAAGAACTTAAAAAAGGAGAATAGGCCATCGAAGATGATGACATAGGAAGATTCTGAACGCACCTCCTCTCACAGACACACTGAATCTACAGCTATTTACGGAACAATTCTCTCTGAAAAAGACCTGAAAACTAGCTGAACAGCTCTTTCACATCAAATGAGAAAAGGGTCACATTGAGATGGGTAGGAGAGGCTGAGACCCATTCTAGCCAGAAAGTACACCCTCAGTGTGCCAACCCCAACTTGGGGGGAACTCACAAATCTGGAGCTTCTCCCTGAGGCGCAAAGTCTGCTGCCAGGGGACACCTTTACGTCACCCTGCTCTGAAGCCAGCAGGGCTTACACTCGTGGGTCCCACAGGGCTATAACCAATAAAGAGTTCTTAAACAGCTACCACTCTCAGGGCACAGCAAGAGGCAAGAGACCCAGGAACTCAGTCTTCCTGTGAAAGAGGCCTGTAAGCTTATCATCATAGCTGTAGCCTGAGGGGCAGACTTCTAATTAAACACACGTCTAAGGACTGACTGTAAACCTTTCCAGTGACCATGGAAGGTGAGTGCTATCTTCACGCTCTCCCTTTATTGAGCTTCTGTAAAGACAGTATTTCCCTGAGGGGAGCTCTTACCTGTGCCCAGTGACCCAGTTTTCACATCTGGTGTTCTGGTTTTTGTGACTGCTACTAGGGGAACATCCCATGATCACCTGATTGTAGTAGGGGGCTTGCGTTCCTGGGTCCCACAGAACTAAAACAATCAGAGAGAGAGAGAGAGTTCTTGGCAAACTACCACATGAACAGCACTGCACAAACATCATGTTGAAACACATCCCAAGTTTTTCTGTGAAAGAGGCCTATTTACCTGTCCTGGAGCTCCAGCCTGAGGGGCAGGTTTCAGGTCTGCCACACATCTAGAGGCCTGAAGGTACTCTCAGGGAAGTGAATGGCATCTTTGTGCTCTCCCTCTGCATCATTACAGATTGCTAGTATCTCTCAGAAAAGAGCTTATACACTCATGTCCAACCCCAATTTTTGTGACTGCTGCCCAGGGGACATCTCCATATCACCTGATTCTCGTGGCCAGTGGGGCTTACACTTGCACTCCCATAGGACTGTATATATTTTCATATTTTAAAACCTACTGTCAAATCAGCCTGAATCTAACTGCTGACTGAGCGCTTCCCCTTTGGGACACTGATAGTTTTTGGCACACCTTCAAATATGGGAGCTTTTAAAAATTTAACAAGCTGCTTGGACAATTACAAAGGATTGAGAGACAATGAAGGGCTAAGGCAGAGATGAAGAACAAGGTTCATCTCCTTCATGAGGCCACTCCTTCAAGAATGGGAGAATTGGCTGTTTCATTTAATGCATAGAAACCAACACATAGAGTCAAGCAAAATGAAGAAACAAAGGAATATTTTTCAAATGAAAGAGCAAGTTAAAACCTCAGAAAAGAACCTTAATTAAACAGAGATAAGTAATTTACCTGATAGGGAGTTCAGACTAATTGTCATAAAGATGCTCACTATACTTGGAAGAAGAATGGATGAGCATAGTGGGAATTCAACAAAGAGATATAAAATTTAAGAAAGGACCAAACAGAAATCACAGAACTGAAGAATACAATAACTGAACTGAAAATTCACCACAGGGGTTCAACATCAGATTAGATGAATCAAAAAGGAAGATCGGTGACCTTGAAGACAGAGCAATGGAAGGCAGTCAATCACAGCAGCAAAAAGAAAAATGGAAAAAAGTGAAGATAGCTTAAGGGCTTACAAGAAAACATCAGGTGGACTAACATTTGCATTATAGGGGTCTTAAGAGGAGAAGAGAGAGAGATAAAGGGTCAGAAAAATTATCTGAAGTAAAAAATGGCTGAAAACTTCCCTAACCTTGGGGAAGGCAGTAGACATTCAGGTCCAGGAAGCTGAGAAAGTTCCAAATAAGATGAACCCAAAGAGACCAACAGCAAGACACATTATAAGTAAAATGTCAAAAGTTAAAGATAGAGAATTTTAAAAGCAGTAAGAGAAAAGCAACTTGTTACATATGAGGGAACCCCCATAAGACTATCAGCCAAATTTCAGCAGAAACTTTACAGGCTAGAAGGGAGTAGCACAATATATTCAAAGTACTGAAAGAAAAAACTTCCAACTAAGAATACTTGACCCAGCAAAGTTATCATTCAGAATTGAAGGAGAGATAAAGAGTTTTCCAAACAAAAACTAAAGGAGTTCATTATCACTAAACCAACCTTACAAGATATGTTTAAGGGACTTCTTTAAGCTAAAAAGAAGGGCTCTAATTAGTAACAAGAAAATATATGAAAGTATAAATCTCACTAGTAAAAGTAAATATATAGTAAAGCTAGTCTATTAATTGCTTATAAAGCTAGTATGAAGGTTAAAAGACAAAAGTAGTACAAATATAATACAATAATTAGTTAAAGGATATATAAGACAAAAAGTTGTAAAATATGACATCAAAACCAAAATGGGGAAGAGAATAAAAGTGTGGGGTTTTAGAATGCATTTAAACTTAAATGGTTATGGACTTAGACCTTTATAAATATACACTGTTATATTTCAGCCTCATGGTAACCACAAAGCAAAAACCTATAGTAGATACACAAATGATAATAAGAAAGAAATTTAAGCATACAAGTAAAGACAGTCATCAAACCACAAAAGAAGAGAACAAGAAAGATTAAGAGAACAGAGGGGAGCTACAAAACAGCAAGAAAACAATTAACAAAATGGCAAGAAATACATATGTATCAATTATGGCTTTAAATGTAAATAGACTAAGTGCTCCAATCAAAAGACATAGATTGGTTGAATGGATAAGAAAATAAGACCAATCTATACGCTGCCTACAAGACACTCACTTCAGATGTAAGGACACACAGAGACCGAAAGTGAAGGGATGGAAAAAGATGTTCCATGCAAATGGGAACTTAGAGAAAGCTGGGGTAGCTACACTCATATCAGACAAAACAGACTTCAAAACAAAGACTGTAAAAAAAGACAAAGAAGGACATTACATAATGATAAAGGGGTCAATCCAACAAGAGGATATGGCATTTGTAAATATTTATGCACATAACATAGGAACACCTAAATATAGAAAGCAAATATTAACAGAAACAAAGGAAGGCACAGACAGCAATACAATAATAGTTTGAGACTTTAATACCCCACTTACATCAATGGATAGATCATCCAGACAGAAAATCAGTAAGGAAACATCAACCTTAAATAACACACTAGGCCAAATGGACTTAATGTGTACATACAGAATATTTTATCCAGAAGAAACAGAATATACATTCTTGTTAAGTGTACATGGAACACTCTTCAGGATAGATCATATGTTAGGCACAAAACAAGTCTCAATACATTTAGAAAGACTGAAATCATTTCCAATCACAATGTTATGAAACTAGAAATCAACTGTTACTGTTGTTACTCTTGTTGAGTTGTTTCCAACTTCTAGTGACCCTGTGTACAGCAGAGCGGAACACTGGCTAGTCTTTTTACACCATCCTCTTACCTTCTGGCAATATCAAGTGATGCTCCACTGCTGTTCATAGGGTTTTCATGGCCCATTTTTTGGAAATGGATAACCAGGTCCTTTTTCACAGTCTGTCTTAGTCTGGAAGCTCCAATGAAACCTATTCACCAGGGGTGACCCTGTTGATATGAAAGAAAGGTGGCATAGCTTTCAGCATCACAGCAATAAACAGTGCCACAATATGACAACCGACCGACCTGTGGTGCAGTTCCTTGACAGGGAAACAAATCCAGGTTGCCATGGTGATAGTGCTGAATCTTAACCACTAGACCACCAGAGAAATCAATTGCAAGAAAAAAACTAGAAAATTCACAAGTATGTGGAGACTAAACAACATGCTACTGAACAACAAATGGGTTGAAGGAGAAATAAAAAAAATACCGCGAGACAAACAAAAATGGAAATACAATAGTACACCAAAATATATGGAATGCAGCAAAAGCAGTTCTAAGAAAGAAGTTCATGGTGATAAATGTTTACCTCAAAAAACAACAAAAATCTCAAACGAGCTAACTTTACACCTCGAGGAACTAGCAAAAGAACAAATGAAGCCCAAAGTTAGAAGACGAAAAGAAATGACAAATCTCAGAGTAAAAATAAAGACTAAAAAGAAAAAATCAATGAGGCTAAAAGCTGGTTCTTTGAACAGATAAAAAAATTTACAAACCCTTATCTAGACTCACTAAGATAAAAGAGAAAAGGCTACAATAAATCAATCAGAAATGAAAGAAGAGACATTACAACTGATACCACAAAAATACAGGGGATCATAAGAGACTACTATGAACAATTGTACACCAACAAATTGGACAGCCTAGAAGAAGGAATGGATAAATTCCTGGAAACACAAAGCCTTCCAAGACTCAGTCATGAAGAAACAGAAATTCTGAGCCAATTACTAGTAAGAAGATTAAATCAATAATCAAAAACCTCTCAGCAAAGAAAATCCATGTCCAAATGTATCACTATCGAATTTTACCATTTAAAGAAGAATTAATGCCAATCTGTCTCAAATATTTCCAAAAAATTGAAGAGGAGGGAACATTTCCAAACTCATTTTACGAGCCCAGGATTATCCTGATACCAAAACCAGACAAAGATGCCACAAGAAAAGCAAATTACAAACTTATATCCCTGATGAACATAGATGAAAAATCCTCAAAAAAAATTAACAAACTGAATTCAACAATACATTAAAAGGATCATACACCATGATCAAGTGGGATTTATTCCAGGGATGCAAGGATGGTTCAACATCTGCAAATCAATCAATCTGATACACCACATTAACAAAATGAAGAATAAAAATGGTATCGTCACCTCAACAGAGGCAGAAAAAACATTTGACAAAATTCAACATCCATTTATGATAAAAACTCTCAACAAAGTGGGTATAGAGGGAATCTACCTCAACATAATGAAGGTCATGTATGATAAACCCACAGCTAACATCATATTCAATGGTAGAAAGCTGAAAGCTTCTCTTCGAAGATGAGAAACAGGACAAGGATGCCCACACTTGCCACTTTTATTCTACATAGTATTGGATGTCCTAACCAGAACAATTAGGCAATAAATTAAATAAATAAATAAATAAATAAATAAATCAAAGGCATCCAAATTGGAAAGGAAGAAGTAATATTGTCACTATTTTCGGATGACATGATATTATATATAGAAAACCCAAAAGACTCCACCAAAACACTGTTAGAATTAAGCAACAAATTCAGTAAACTTTTATGATACAAAAATCAATATGCAAAAATCTGTTGCATTTCTTTACACTAATAACAAACTATCAGAAAGAGAAATTAAGAAAACAACATATTGGGGCTGGCCCAGTGGTGTAGTGGTTGAGTTTGGACACTGATTCAATGGCCCCATGGTTTGCGGGTTCAGATCCTGGACACAGACCTACACACTGCTCATCAGGCCATGCTGCAGCAGTGTCCCACATACAAAATAGAGGAAGATTAGCACAGATGATAGGTCAGGGACAAACTTCTTCACCAAAAAAAAGAAAAAAAAAACCTTTTTAAAATTCCATTAAAAAGAATAAAATACCTAGGAATAAACTTAACCAAGGAGGTGAAAACTTGTATTCTGAAAACTATAAAGCATCGACAAGAGAAATTGAAGATGACACAAATGAATGGAAAGATATTCCATGTTCATGGATTGAAGAATTTATGTTGTTAATATGTCCATACTACCCAAAGCAATCTACTGATTCAATACAATTCCTATCCAAATTCCAATGACATTTTTCATAGAGATAGAAAAAAACAATCCTCAAATTTGTATGGAACCACAAAAGACTGTGAATAGCCAGGGAGAGCTTCAGAAAAAAGAATAAAGCTGGAGGTATCATGCTCCCTGATTTCAAACTACGTTGTAAAGCTATAGTAATCAAACATAGGGCCTTCAAGTATATCAATAAAGAAATGCTGCCAGTGTAATACAGGAGCAATAAGAAGTCATGGATGACCCAGCTCCTCTTTGAAGATGCCCTCCTGAATTACTAGGCCAGTGAAATAAAAAATTACTGTTTGGAGAATAACATACATTTCTAGATTTTGCTTATCATTGATAATGCTCCCGAATGTCCTCCACTTACTGGTGATCTTCCAATTGGTAAATTCACCAATTGGTGAATGGCAATATTGAAGCAGCATTTCTCCCTCCAGTCACCACTTCTTTGATCCAACCAAAGGATCAAAAAAGGATTTATAGCAGCTTTTAAAGCCTACAAACTGAAGAGGACCTTTGTCCAGGCTATTGCTACAATTGTAGAAGACACTGATGCAATTCTGGAAGGATTACAACATCTATGACTGCATCAAGAACCCTGCTTGAATTTGGGGTGATATTGCCAAGGACTGTATGAATGGCATCTGAAGGAAGACCCTCAAGAGGTTCGCCCATGACTTCAAAGGATTTAATAAAGTTGAGGAGGTTGAAAAAATCAACAAGGCTGTGGCTGAGATGGTGAACAACTTTAAACTGGGTGTGGATGAAGATGACATTGAGAAGCTCCTAGAGGTGGTTTCTGAGGAACTGACTAATGAGGAGTTGTTTGATCTAGAGCAGGAATGCATAGCTGAAAAACAGTCAAGAGAAAAGGAAACTGCAAGAGAAGAAAAAGAATCCCCAAGACAATTCACAATGAAGGATTGAGCTGAAGCTTTTATAGATGTCAACAAGATCCTTAAATGTGTGAAACATGGACCCCAACACTAAAAGTTTTTCATTAATAGAGAGGAATGTTTATGGTACCTTATCTTCTTACAAGTAATTCTATGATGAAAAAAGAAACAAACCAAGTAAACCACCATGGACGTATTTCTGAAAAGAGTGGCACCCCCCCTCAAGAAGAGCCTCAGGCAGGTCCTTCAGGAAGTTTTCCAGAAGAAGGCATTGTTCTCACAGGAGGTGGAAGCTCCACATGTGTTATTGCTCCTGAAGACCTTCCAGTGGGACAAGATGTGGAGGTGGAAGACAATGATATTGATGATCCTGCTCCTGTGTAGGACTAGGCTACTGTGTGTGTGTCTTAGTTTTTAACAAAAAAGCAAAAAAAATTTTTTTAATAGAATAAAGCTTATAGGATAAGAATATAAAGAAAGAATATTTTTGTACAAGTGTACAATGTTTGTGTTTTAAAATAGTCAAAAAGTTAAAAAATTAAAAAGTATATAAAGTAAAAAAGTTATAGTAAGCTAAGGTTAATTTATTATTGAAGAAAGAGAAAATAATTTATAAATTTAGTGTGGCCTTAGTGTTTATAAAATCTACAGTAGTGTACAGTAATGTCCTCGGCCTTCACACTCACTCACCACTCACTCACTGACTCACCCAGAGCAACTTCCAGTCCTGCAAGCTCCATTCACGGTAAGTGCTTTATACAAGCATACCTTTTTAAAAATCTTTTATACCATATTTTTATGATATCTTTTCTATGTTTAGATACACAAATACCATCATGTTACAACTGCCTACCGTATTCAGTATAGTAACATGTTGTACAGGTTTGTGGCCTAGAAACAATAGGCTATAACTTATAGCTCAGGTGTGTAATAGGATATTCCATTTGGTTTGTGTAAGTACACTCTGTGATGTTCACACAGTGAAAAAGTTGCCTAACGATGCGTTTCTCACAATGTATCCCCATCATTAAGTGACACAGGACTGTGGACAACCCAGAAATAAATGCATACATGGTAAATTAAGTTATGAGAAAGTAGGTAAAAATATACAGTGGAGAAAGGATAGTCTCTTCTATAAATGGCATTGGAAAAACTGGACAGCCACATTAAAAAAGAATCAAACTAGACTAACTATCTTATATCACAGAAAAATTAACTAAAAATGGGTCAAAGACTTGAATGTAAGACCCCAAACCATAAAACTCCTGGAAGAAAACAGATGGTAAGCTACTTGACATAGACTGGGCCATGATTTCTTGGATCTGACTCCAAAAGCAAGGTCAATAAAAGCAAAAATAAACAAGTGAGGCTACATCAAACTAAAAAGCTTCTATGCATACAACAAAGGAAACCATCAACAAAAAGAAAAGGCAACCTAGCGAATGGGAGGAAATATTTGCAAATCATATGTCTGATAAGGGGTTAATATCCAAAATATACAAAGAACCCATACCATTCAATAGCAAAAAAACCCAAAAAAATCTGATTAATACACGGGCAGAGGTTCTGAAGAGACATTTTTCCAAAGAAGATATACAGATGATCAACAGGTACATGAAAATATGCTCAAAATCACTAACATCAGGGAAATGCAAGTCAAAACCACAAGATATCACCTCACACCTGTTACAATGGCTATTATCAAAAAGACAAGAAATACATTGGCAAAGATATGGAGAAAAGGGAACCTTTGTGCACTGTTGGTGGAACACAAATTGGTGCAGCCAGTATGGAAAACAGTATGGAAGTTCTTCAAAAAATGAATAATAGATCTACCATATGATCAACAATTCCACTTCTGGGTATTTATCCAAAGAAAACAAAAATAGTAATTCAAAAGATATACGCACCTTCACTCTTATTGCAGCATTATTTAAAATAGCCAAGATAGGGAAACAACCTAAGTATCCACGAATGGTAGATATAGGCAGTGGAATACTATTCAGCCAAGAAAGAATGAAATCTTGCCACTTGTGACAAAGTGGATGGACTTTGAGGGCATTTTGCTAAGTGAAATGTCAGACAGAGAAAGACAAATACCATATGATCTCACTTACGTGTGGGATTTAAAAAAACAAAAAAAACAAAAGCCAAGCTCGTAGATACAAAGGACAGATTGTTAGTTGTTAGAGGGAGGGGTTTGGGGGTTGGGCAAAATGGGTGAAGGCGATCAAAAGGTACAATC
This sequence comes from Equus asinus, assembly GCF_041296235.1. NCBI lineage: Eukaryota > Metazoa > Chordata > Mammalia > Perissodactyla > Equidae > Equus > Equus asinus. The sequence continues at coordinate 71,233,432 of NC_091798.1, forward strand.
TTCCAGTTATAAAATAAAGCCATGAGGATGCAATGTACAGTATGGTGACTATAGTTAATAACACTGTATTGTGTATTTAAAAGTTGCTAAGAGAGTAAATCTTAAAAGTTTTCATCATAAGAAAAAATTGCATTTGTTAACTATGTATGGTGATGGATGGGAGCTAGACATTGTGATCATTTCATAATGGATATAAATGTCTAGTCATTATGTTGTACACCTGAAACTAACATATTGTTATTTGTTCATTGTATCTCAATTAAAAAATGAAAAATAGAAAAAGAAGAAAATTTATAATGATTACCATTTCACCACCTAGATAAGCTAGGTATTAACAGCAGTCAAGTTTATCACAAAATCTTTAGTATGAATACGTATGTGTGTTAACAACAGTAGATTCATCATTGTTTTGAAATATCTTTTATCAACTAATATGCATTCAATATTTTTCATGTCAATAAATATGTGTCTACATTATCACTTTCACTGGATATTATTTCATTGTATGTGTTACATAATTATTTATCAATTCTCTACTTTGTGACCTCTATATTGCTGATGAATTTCTGAGATTTAAAAAACTGTTACATTGAGCTACTACAATGAGGACGTTTTACTGTGAGGTAAGAAATTTCATTATTTTATATTTCATTTAAAATTTTCTGTCTTGAAACTGTTACCCAATATTAGATAATAAGCAGTGACATGCAATCCTTGAAGTCTATTTTCAGTTTCTAGATATACATCATTGTTGAAAAATTGCCCTGAACTATGAAAAAAAAATAAATGTAGTTAAGTGCAGAATGATTGGTTGATAAGAGAACTAAAGTTACTCAAGGTATTCTAAAGACTTAAATGTATTTAAAGCCAAATCCATGGATTTGGAGTTTTGAATATTGATGTGTTACAAAATAGCTTTCAGTTTTAATTCCATTTACACATTACTAAGCATATGGGAAATAATTGATATAGTACATTTATTTCCTGCCATTACTTCAATATTCTCTCTTCTTTTTGTGCTTTTTGACATTCTTGCAACTTCTGATGTCAGAAGGAAGCCAAGAGTTGAGAGAACAATATGTTACAGAAGGGTAGCTTTTTCTGAAGACAGAGGCAGCTGCTGGGGTCAAAGAAGAGGATAAGGTTAATTTCTTAGCATTCCCATGGCAACATTTCTATTATTACACGTGCAGATTCAGACCCAGATTCAGATTTCTATTATTCCATATGCAGATTCAGGCACAAGTTTTTCTTAATTTTTAAGATCGAAATGCATCTTGGTACTGTTTATTTCTAGCTTATTCATGTGACTGGGATTTGAAATGATGTCTCTTTTTGTAGTTACTTCACATAAATATTTAAGCATTTGTAAGAGCACTTATCAGATACACACAGGGCCTAGTAATGGAGGGATAAATACATGATTTAATGAAGGAGATATTGATGAGTGAAAATATTAGTGAATGAAGCTTTAGTCCAAACCGTGAAAGATTAAACAATTTACCCAAGTTCTTAAAAAAATGAATCGACGATGTTTTGGTTTGAATTATGTCCCTCAAAAAGATATGTTTAAGTCCTAACTCTTATGCTTCATAATATGACCTGATTTGGAAATAGAGCCATTCCAGATGTAATTAGTTAAGTTAAAATGAGGTAATAAAAATAGTGTGGCTCTCTAATCCAATATGACTAGTATCCTTATAGGTAGACAGCTGTGTGAAGACACAGACTCAGGGAGAACACCACATGATGACAAAGGTAGAGATTGAAGTTATGCAGTTGCAAGCCAAGGGACACCAAAGAATGCCAGAAAACCACCAGAAGCTTGAAGAGACAAGGAAGGATCCCCCTACATATTTCAGAGGGACCATGGCCCAGATGACATCTTGGTCTTGGATATCTATTCTCCAGACCTGTAAGATAATAAATTCCTGTTGTTTTGAGCCACTCAGTTTTTGGTACTATGCTGCAGCAGCCCCGGGAAATGAATACAAGTGGTAAGGCAAAAATAATATCAAAAGATTAAGACTCCATGGTTTCTCTCTCAGCAGATACAGTTAGATAACACAAACCCTGTGTAAGCATGACCCCCTCTAATACAAGGAAATGGAAACCAAGGAATGAAGACGATATTCTGCATCTTTTCGTAATGTATGATGACAAATTTTCTTGAGGATTGAAACTTAGCGAGCATGATATTGACTAAAACATTGCATCCCATACTTCTACAGAGGACATCCAACTAAATAAAGAATATTAGTAGGGGGGCCAGCCCCATGGCTTAGTGGTTAAGTTCACGCGCTCGGCAGTGGCTGCCCAGGGTTTCGTCAGTTCGAATCCTGGGCACGGACATGACACCGCTCATCAGGCCATGCTGAGGTAGCATCCCATATGCCGCAACTAGAAGGACCCAAAACTAAGAATATACAACTATGTACCAGGGAACTTTGGGGAGAAAAAGGAAAAAAAAGAAAAAAGAATATTAGTAGGTAACATACTTACATGAAGGTTTTTTCATTGCCAATTGATACCTTTAAGGAAGCATGCAAATAAGCCTGTTCCATTATTACAAAATAACTTAATTTGATAACTGTATGGGGAATGTTGAAAGTTTTATGTTTTTAGTCAAATTAAAAGACATAAGGATTTGGAAAGGACATTTCATAGTAAAACATAGAACAGAAATCATGGAACCATTAGTATCTAAGGGGAGGCTAAGCTTTAATGTTATTAAAATAATGGGAACAAAGCCTGCTAGATGTAACAGAAATACCTATCTCAAGGACGACTTTAAAATCAATGCAGGTAGAGGTTGCTAGTCCTCAGAAAGCTTTCATCGCTGTGAAAATAACCCCACTCCAAGTTAAGTGAATCACTGTACGAAAGCACGCACGTAACGACCTTCAGCTTTCCCAGGCCGCAGAAAAAAAAATACAAATGAGCCAAAACACTAAAGGCTGAGGCATCTAGGGAAAGCTTAGCAAAGTCACCACGGTGCTATGGGGTATTTTACATTTTCAAACAAAACACAACCACCTCCATTGGACACTGCATGAACTATTAGCTCAATGTATTTCATAATTGCAATATTAGATTACTTTCTATAATGACTGTGTTTGCAAAACTGGGTTTTAAGCGGTTTGATTAAAGTATACTTTTCAAGTATCATGTGAAAATCAATGTGGATAGAAAATGAGGGTTGTAATATCCAATATGAATCAAAGGCTTGAGGAGTCACGCAATGACCAGCCTCTGTTCGGTGGTTAAGATATAAGGACTTATTAAGGTGTTTGTAAATAGCTGCTTTAAAAAAAGAGCTGTTACTGTTTCTTTCGGTCTAAGGGTGCCATCAAAAAAAAAATTACTGACATGCTAAGTGTACCCTGAACTAAGAAAATGTGGAAATTTTCATAGTAAACATTAAAAGTGCTTTTTTTCCAAGATTGATCGATTGTTATTCCTCAGCTATTCTGGAACTTTGTAAGCCTGATTGCCTAAAATAAGCTTAACCATTCAGTCAGGGAGAACATTCAGGAAATAGATCTTGTCTTCCTGAAGCCCATATTTTATTAAACAGAAAAATAACCTGGCTTTATGAAGTACCTTAACCTTAGATCTTTAAGTCATAAATTGTAAATTATCATATTTTTTCCTAATAGAAGATCAATCGGCTGTGATTGTTAGTCTTTTGAAATATTGCAGATTGTAAACAACATTTTATCATTCAGTGTTGGCATGTGCAGTGTCCTACATTGAGGCAAAGAAATGCTTCAGCATTTTGAGCAGAATATATGACAGCATACATAAAAAAATACGTATAATTTGGTCCAATCATTCCTTTCCTTGAATTTATTCTAAGGAAATCATCAGATGAGTATGCATGTTTAAGAATAGTCATTCGAACATTCTTTATAGAGGAAAAATTAAGAGTAAAGCCACTATTCATTTATGGTGAATCCCTTGAATGAATATAAATGAAGATAAACTACTCTAAGTATTTTCATAGAGACAATCTACGTTTTTAGAAAAACAAAAGCAATACAGTGGCTGAAGTTTCAAAGAGGAGAAGATGGATTTGTTTTAGGGTTATTAACATTAGAAAACTGCTACCGTGCCATATGATTAGAGAAGCAAAACGGAACACAGTATTAGCCAGAGGCCAAAATGCTGTGGGATCAGCAGCTGGTGATACTGTTGTTGGAAACTCACCATCACCTCTTTGCAAGAGAGCAGGAGCCCTGCTCTCAGACACATTGCTACTACTTGCCTTTATGGCAGCAGTCCATAGTCACCTGCTGCTGCTATAAACAGAAACCCAGAGAGTGGGCTGCTGAGAATGTTGGGGCACAGCTGTTACTGCTGCTGCTGCAACCATCCTGCCCGAGCAGGACCGTCGGAGTCCGCACTTGCTGGCCATTTACAGTGCTGTTTCCAGAGACAAAAAAGTAATGGTTCATCCTTTTCTTCCCTCGTACAGTATCCTGCCAGTGGTTCTCATTGGAAGACTCTAATCTGAAACCAATTGCAAATGAGTCCAGATAATACAGTTGGTTAGCCTCCAAATCTCCAGTGGCACAGAGCGAGGACAGAAGGACAGTGATGAAACTGAGAGCTAGACAACCAGCAGACCACATGATGAAATAGTATTCAATTTTATAAGCAAGTAAGTTGTATCTGTATATATTCAAATAAACATATAGTCACTATATGTTCCTAATAGAAATTTGTGGTTTTAAGAATAATGTGTACATAACATTTTTAGTGGTATATCATTCATGTTTCTTAAGAAAGATTAAATCTGGGAAAGTGAAGATGTATACAAACATTTGTTTCTAATCATGTATTTTTACATGGCTTGGATATTTATGATAAGTATATATTATATTTACACACATAGATTTGAATGTCTCTGTGTATATTCAAAAATGTGTGATTATTTCTGGCAGCATTATAATCTGCTGTTCATGAGTCGTTTTCATCATGTAGCATATGTTTCAAGGAGAAACAATACATCTTTTTGTCACAAACAGTGGTATCTGAAAATATTTATAATTCTCATTGTGGCATGATCCAAACTTGTATCATGTGTGCATGTGCATAAATGCTAAATAAAATATATTTTTGCATAAGTTCTTACTATCTTTCTTCTGCATCCCTACCTGCCAGAGAATCTGAGAATTGCCTGCTCAACTTCACCCTATGCTCTGAGGTAAATATGTCTTTCAGAGTGATTTTGAGACTTTTTACACAGAATTTAGAGAACAGAAGAGAGAGTAAACGAAAGATGTGAGGCAAATGGTGTAATGTGCAACAAAGAGAAGTGCAATAGAAGTTGAAAATAATGGGATAGAAAAACAGAGGCTTGGCCAGAAATACTAAGCCTCGCAGTCTGAAAATACTAAAAAATACCCAAGCAGATCAGAGCATGAACTACAGGAAATGAATTCAAAATATGCATGAGTTAAACTGGCAGATGTGATTTTCAGAGGTTCTCTTCAAAACACAGCTTCTGCAGGGGCAAAAACAAACAAATAAAACAACAACAGAAACAAAAAACAAAGGGAGTAGCCACCAGCAACTGGATAGCAAAGAATAAAAGGAAAACTTAAAAATCTTATAGGATGAAAGTCAACCATAGAATTGGAAGTCTCATCTCAGAACAAAAACACACAATTAAATGAAAAACCACCAGAATACATAAACTTTGCAAAACTGTGAGAAGAGGGATGTATTAAGCTGGAAATATTGCAAAAACACATGAATACTGTAAAAAATGAACAAAAGTAATGTCAGGTTCACCCAGACCTATTGCACAAACTCAGGAAATGAAATCTTATACATATCAAATGAAGAAACCCACTTCTAAAAGGCATCCTTGAGGAAAGGGAAATTATAATTCAACATTCCAAACAGAATGATATATACTCAAACAAGTATTTGTGGATGTGAAAAATCACCTTGACTCAGAAATACAAAAACTATAAAATGTAAATAATGTTGGTTAAACTCAGGAAAAAATGGAAGAAACATTTCTGACATATATATTTATATATATAATATATATATATAAGAAATGAAAAATAAATTACAAGGTACTCCAGGGAGAATAGGCTCAAGTGAAATTTCATAAGGAACATTAGAGAAAGACAAAGAAACAACTAAAAAACTGGAAAGGATATAAAGAAAGAAGTAAAGTGGGTCATAGACAATGTAGTAGAAATACTAATCAGGCAAAGAGAGTGATATTAATATTAGTAGAGTCCTTGAAGAATAAAAACAAAACAATAGAACAGAGCTAATATTTAAAATTATAATCTAGGAATACATTCAATAAATTGAACAAAGCTGGAATCTATATATTGAAAGGAACCACCAGCTACCCACGGAAATCAACTCAGAATAGTCATCTCTGAAACACATCCTAGTAAAACTACTTAATTGCAAAGTTGAAGGTAAAATCCTCAAGGTCACCAGGCTTAAAGGTCAAATAACTTGCATTGGTAAAGGAATTAGACTGGCAATAGACTTTTCAAAATCAACATGCAAAACAAGACAGCAACAGAGCCACATTTCTGTAGAAATCAATGAAAGAAAGTGTGAATTAAGGATTTTATATAGAGCCAAGGTGTCTGTCAAATATCAAGATTATAGAAAACCTCAAGATTTAGGAAATCCTGCATCCATCAGCCTTTCTTGAGCAACATTTCTTATTTTATTCCAGCAGGAACTCTCAGCAGATGTAGACTTTCAAGAGGATAATTAATTAAGATGGCAGCTCTAGTTCTTCTCTAATAAATATGTGATGTAAATTCACACATTCACGGGGTCTAGGATTAGCACATGGACAGCTTTGAGAGGGCATTATTTAGCCTACCACAACCAGTTTCATATTAGTTACAAAGTTCCACCTCTAAATTTGGAAGTTAACTGAGTAGCTAGATATATAAGAAAAACAACCCAAAATAATATGTCTGATTATCTGATTTTAACTTCTGCTTAATTTCTTCTTTTAATATTTCATAATTTTCCCAGTATTGTATCTTAATCTGAAATTAAGTGCTATCAAATGCTAGTTAATTGAATTATAATATGCTATGGAAAATTAATAAAACAACAGCAGTAGCAAAACAGTCACTGGACTGAGAGTTAGAATACTTAGATTATGCTCTTATTTCTACCGATATTAATACTAAAATCTTTTAAAATTTCTAGGCCTCAGTCCCCTTGAATTATGTACGATTTTAAAGTAGATTAGTGATTTTCACACTATGATCTCTGAAGCCCTAGGACTCAGAAGAAATGTTCAAGGAGTTAAGCAGATTGGGCCTGCTTCAGTACATTTCTAGAACATTTTATTTGATGGCTAAAAAATAAATATTAAAAACTAACGAGCCAAAAAATCCCAGTTTTTGAATACCTTATATTTTCTATAGTCTAAAATGGCTAATAAAAAATGGAGAGGAACTGCTATTGTACAAAAGACTAAGCATTCTGGGGGTTATGAAAAATACTATCTTTTCTCTTGAAGAATATATAAATTGGTTGAGGAAAGTAAAAACAAATGAAAAAAATTAATCCTGGATATGCCACTTTTTCAGCTGGTCAAACTTGGCCCTTAATTATCAAATGATGTTAATAATACCTTCCTACTCATGCTGGCATCATGGCAGCATTTCCTTTGTCTCTCCCCTTTGATTTACAACTAATTGAATATCCATAACTGAACAAAGGTTCCTTTGTACAACCCACTGGGAGACCAAAGAGAAACATTCATTAGTGCAGCTGACAGTTAGTGGATTAGATCTGTGGAGTCTGCAAAGCCAGGAGAGTTGTGAAATTAGAAGTGGGTGGTGGTGACACCAGCAGCAGCAGTGGCAGCAGTGACCCCTCTGGCAAAGGAGGTGGAGGGTGAAAGTAGTGAGTGGGAGTCTGCCTCATCTCATGGGTGCAGCCGGAGGGCCCTGTTGCTTTTCAGCATCACCCAGATGTCTGAGGACAGACCTCCAGAGATGAGGGGGAGAGAAAGAAAAGGGAAGAAGGCAAACAAAGAAATCTGAAGGAACATGTTTCCTGCTGTCTGTCCCAGGAGTTCAGCGAGAGGTCCACTTAGGACCCCTATGTCTCCCCTACTTGAGGGCTCTGCCCCACTGTGATGTGGGTACACTCAAAGCCCCAAATGCTAAGCCCCACCTCCTCCCACTCTGCCACAAGCTTTTTTTTTTTTTTTAACGGTGAACTCCCAAACGTAGAGGCAAGTCAGCTCTGGTATGAAAAACCAAAAACTTGTGCTACAGCACCACATTCTGGAAAAAGAAAAGAAAGGCCTCTAATTACCAGTCTGTTGAACTATCAGAATCAAAGTAAACAAAGCCTTACCTAAATAAGAAAGGTGTTTGATACTTCAAATGTGGTGGCAGAGGCACATTTCATCAAACATGAAAAATCAAAGTAACACAATATGACAAAAAAAGAGACAATTTTCTAGCAATAAAACTCAGGAGACATGGAATATTGTGATCTAACTGATAGAGAATTCAAGTTAGTGGTTATGAAAAAATTCAATGAGCTACAAGAAAACTCAGAAAGGCAATCAATGAACTCAGGAATAAAATTAATGAAGAGAAGGAGTACTTTACCAAGGAGATTAACATTCTAAAAAGGAACTAAACAGAAAATCTGTAACTGAAGAACTCAATAAACAAGATGAAGAATGCAGTAAAAACAGGGGAAATAGAGCAGATTAGATGGAAGAGAGAATAATGATCTGGAAGATAGGAATTTAGAAATGATTCAAGTGCAAGAGGAGAGAGAACAAAGATTTTAATAAAGTGAACAAACCATATGAGAGCTATCAGACTCCAATAGGAAAGCCAACATAAAAATAATGGATATTCCAGGAGAAGCAAGGGTAAAGGGGGCAGAGAGTTTATTTAAAGAAATAATAGCTGAGAACTTCCCAAACCTATGGAAAGAACTGGACATACAATTCCATGAAGCTAATATAATACCTTATTACCTCTTTTCCAAGACAGATAATGAAGCTGGTAAAAGTCAATGATAAAGAAAGAATTCTAATGGCAACCATGGAAAAAGAAAGTAGCCTACAAAGGAACTCCCATTAGATTATAAGAAGATTTCTCAGCAGAAATTGTCTAGGCCAAGAGAGTGAAAAGACATATTCAAAGTATTAAAACATTAAAATTTCCAGCCAAGAATATCTTATTCAGCCAAGCTATCCTTCAGATATGAAGGGGAAATAAAGGCTTTCCCAGACAAACAAAAGCTGAGGGAGTTCACCACCACTAGACCTGCCTTACAAGAAATGTTGAAGGAGCTCTTCAAGCTGAAATGAAGAGAAAAGTACACAAAACTCTGCTTAAGGTGGTAAATAGACAGAATTAGAAAACTGTAATTATTTTAGAATAGGGTGTTAAACAATTACAGAATAAAGGGTCAATGTAAAGAGTGTTAAAAAATAACTATAGCTACTACAATTGGTAATAAATTCACAGCATAGAGATAATTTATGAGATCAAAAATTTAAAAGAGGAGGGGTAAAAGGATGGAAATTGTATAGGCAAATGAAGATAAATTGCTATTAGCAGAAAAAATGATTATTTGATACGAAATTTTTTTATACAAACATGATAACCACAAAACAAAATTGAGAGCAGACATGAAACATATAAAAGGGGAGACTGAGCAAATCACCATGGAAAACCACCAACTTACAAAGATAGAAACAGAAGAAAAAAGACAATGGAGATACAAAATAACCAGAAGGCAAAAGATAAAATGGCAGTAGTAAGTCCTTAGATATCAATAATCACCCTAAATGTGAATGGATTGAACTCACCAACTGAAAGGCACAGAGTGGTTGGATGGATTTGTAAAACAAGATCTAACTATATGTTGCCTACAGGACACTGATTTGAGTACCAAAGACAGATGTAGGCTCAAAGTGAAGGGATGGAAGACAATATTCCAAGCAAGTGGAAACCAAGAGAAAGCAGGCATAGCCATATGTCTATTAGACAAAATAGATTTCAAGACAAAAATGGTAACAAGAGATAAAGAAGGTCATTATATAATAATAAAGATCTCAATATGTCAAGAAGATATAACAATTGTAAATATATATACTCCCAACACTCAAACATCAAAATATGTTAAGCAAATGCTAACAGATCTTAAGGGAGAAATAAACAGCAATACGATAATAGTAGGAAAATTCAATACCCCACTATCAGCAATAGATAGATGGTCTAGACAGGAAATCAATGAGGTAATTTTGGAGTTGAACCATACCTTAGAAAAAATGGTCTTAACAGATATACAAAACAGTCTATCCAACAGAAGCAGAATGCACATTCTCAAGTGAACACAGAACATTCTCCAGAACATATCGTATCATAGAACACAAAAGAAATCTTAGCAAATTTAAGAAGACTGAAATTATACCATCTTTTCTGACCACAATATCATGAAACTAGAAATCAACAACAAGAAGAAAATGAGAAGATCTACAAATATGCAGAAACTAAGCAATACAGTCCTAAACAACCGATAGATTAAAGAAGAAATCAAAAGGGAAATAAAAAGTTCTCTCAAAACAAATGAAAATGGACATAAAATATATTAAATATTGTGGGATGCAGCAAAAGTAGTTTTGAGAGGAAAGTTTATAGCAATAAATGCAAAATTAAGAAATTAGATCTCAGACAACCTAACTTTACCTCTAAATAACTAAGAAAAAGAAGAATGAATTAAGCCTCAAGTTAGCAGAGGGAAGTAAATAATAAATATCAGAACAGAACTAAATGAAATAGAGAACAGAAAAACAATAGAAAGGACCAATGAAACTAAGAGCTGGTTCTTCAAAAAGATAAAATTGGCAAAGCTTTAGTTAAACTAACTAAATAAAGAGACTCAAATAAAATTTAAAATGAAAGAGGAAACATTACAACTGATACTACAGAAATACACAGAATCATAAGAGACTACTATGAATAATTATAAGCCAACACATTACATAACCTAGAAGGAATGGATATGTTTCTGAAAACATGCAACCTACCAAGACTGAATCAAGAAGAAATAGATAATCTGAACTAATAATGAGTAAAGAGATTGAATCAGTAATCAAGAAACTCCCCAAACAGAAAATTCCAGGACCAGACAGCTTCACTGGAGAATTCTACCAAAGATTTAAAGAATTAGCACCAATCCTCCTCAAATTTTTCCAAAATATTGAGGAGGAAGAACCATTTTCAAACTCATTCTATGAAGAACTCATTCTATGAAACTCATTCTATCTACCCAAACCAGATAAGGATACTATAAGAAAGGAAACCTATAGATCAATATCCATGCCTAATATAGACACAAAAATTCTCCAAAAAATATTAGCAAACTGAATTCAAGAATACATTAAAAGAATTATACACCATGACCAAGGGTATTTTTCCCTGGGATGCAACAGTGGTTCAACACATGCAAACCAATAAATGTAATACATCACTTCAATAAAATGCAGACAAAAATCACATGGTTATCTGAATAGATACAGAAAAGCATTTGACAAATACAGCATCCTTTCATGATAAAAATTCTTAACAGATTAGTTACAGAAGGAACATACCTCAACATATCAAAGCCCATATATGACAAACCCACAGCTAACATTTTACTTAATGGAGAAAACTTAAAGTGTTTGCTCTAAGATCAGGAGCAAGATGAGGATGACTACTCTCACCACTCCTAGACAATATAGTACTAGAAGACCTAGCTAGAGTAATTAGGAAAAACAAAGAAATTAAAAGCATCCAAATCAGAAAGGAAGAAGTCAAATTGTCACTGTTTGCTCATGATATGATCTTATGTGTAGAAAATTCCAAAGAATAAACCAAAAAACTATTGGAACTCATCAAAAATATCAGTAAAGTTTTGGCATACAAAAATCAACACACAGAAATCAAATGTATTCCTTTACACAAATGATGAAAAATCTGAAAAAGAAATAAAGAAAACTATCCTATTCACATTAGTATCAAAAACAATAAAATACTTAGGAATAACTTTAACAAAGGAAGTGAAAGATCTGTACAAGGAAAACTATAAGACTTTGCTGAGAGAAATCAAAGAAGATACAAACAAATGGAAAGATATCCCATGTTCATGGACTGGACGAATTAATATTGTTAAAAAGTCCATACTTCCCAAAGCAGTCTATAGATGCAGTGTGATCCCCATAAAAATACCAGTCATTCTTCACAGAAATAAAAGAAGCAATCCTAAAATTTCTGTGGAACCACAAAAAGACCCCAAATAGCAGCAACAAAAGACCCCAAATTTCTACAGCAATCTGGAGAAAAAAGAACAAAACTGGAGGCATCACAATCCCTGACTTCAAAACATACTACAAAGCTACAGTAATCAAAGCAACATGGTACTGGTACAAAAACAGGTGCACAGATCAATGGAACAGAATTGAAAGCCCAGAAATAAAACCACACATCTATGGATAATAAATCTTCAACAAAGGAGCTGAGGGCATACAATACAGAAAAGAAAGTCTCTTCAACAAATGGTGCTGGGCAAACTGGACAGCCACATGCAAAAGAATGAAAATTGACCATTCTTTTTCACCATTCACAAAAATAAGCTCAAAATGGACCAAAGACCTAAGGGTAAGACCTGAAACCATAGGCTTCTAGAAGAAAACATAGGCAGTACACTCTTTGACATTAGTATCAAAATGATCTTTTCAGACACCATGTCTTCTCAGACAAGGGAAACAATAGGAAGAATAGACAAATGGGACTTCATCAGACTAAAGAGCTTCCTTCAAGGCAAGGGAAAGCAGGATTGAAACAAAAAAACAACCCACCAACTGAGAGGAAATATTTGCAAGTCATATATCTGACAAAGGGTTAATCTCCATTCTATATGAAGAACTTACACAACTCAACAACAAAAAATCAAACAACCCAATCAAAAAATGGGCAGGGGACATGAACAGATGTTTCTCCAAAGAAGATATGCAGATGGCCAATAGGTACACAAAAAGATGCTCATCATCACTGATCATCAGGGAAATGAAAATCAAAACTACACTAAGATATCACCTTACACCTGTTAGAATGGCAAAAATAACCAAAAGAAAAAGTGACAAACGTTGGAGAGGTTATGGAGAAAAAGGAACCCTCATACACTGGTGGGAATGCAAACTGGTGCAGCCACTATGGAAAACAGTATGGAGATTTCCCAAAAAATTAAAAAATAGAAATATCATATGACCCAACCATCCCACTACTGGGTATCCATCCAAAGAACCTGAAATCAGCAATTCCAAAAGTCCCATGCACCCCTATGTTCATTGCAGCATTATTTACAATAGACAAGACATGGAAGCAACCTAAATGCCCATCAACTGATGATTGGATAAAGAAGATATGGTATATATATATATATATATATATATACACAATGGAATACTACTCAGCCATAAAAAAAGAATAAAGTCATTCCATTCACAACAACATGGATGGACCTTGAGGGTATTATGTTAAGTGAAATAAGCCCTCTAGAGAAAGACAATCTCTGTATGACTCCACTCATATGTGGAAGTTAAACATGTAGACAAAGAGAACAGATTAGTGGTTACCAGGGGAAAGGGGGCTCGGGGTGAGCACAAAGGGTGAAGAGGTGCACCTACAACACGACTGACAAACAATAATGTACAACTGAAATTTCACAAGGTTGTAAACTATCATAATCTCAATAAAAAGTTTTAAAAAGACAAAATAAGTCCTTTTGAGGACCATCAGCTTCATCTTTTATACTATTATGTCAAATCTGAGTAAAAGATTAGCGTAAATTAAAAAAAACAAAAGACCCCAAATAGCCAAAGCAATCCTGAGAAAAAAGAACAAAGCTGAAGTTATCATGCTTCCTGATTTCAAACAACACTACAAAGCCATAGTATTACAGCTTCATAATACTGGCACAAAAATAGACACATAGACCAATGGAACAACAGAGAGCCCAGAACTAAATTCTGGGATATACAGTCAACTAATATTCAACAAAGGAGCCAAGAACACACAATGGGCAAAGGATAGTCTTTTCTACAAATGGTGCTGGGTGAACTGGAGAAACATAGGAAGAACAATACAATTGGACCCGTACCTCACCTCACTCACAAAAATTCTCAAAATGGATCAAGACTTAAACATAAGACCTGATACTAAAAAGTCCTAAAAGAAAATGTAGGGAAGAAGATACTTGATATTGGTCTTGGCAATGAGTTTTAGGACATAATGCCAAAAGCACAAACAAAAGTAAAAATAAAAACATGGGACTACAGCAAAAAAAATCATTAACAAAATGAAAAGACAACCTATAGAATGGGAAAAATAATTTGCAAACCATATATTGGATAAGGGGTTAATATTCAAATTATATAAAGAATTCATACAACTTAATAACAACAACCAAAGATTTGATTTAAAAAAATGGGCAGAAGAACTAAGTAGACATTTTTCTAAAGAGGACATCAAAATGACTGACAGGCACATGAAAAGATGCCCCACATCACTAATCATCAGGGAAATGCAAATCAAGACCACAATGAGGTATCACCTAACACCTATTAAAATGGCTCTTCTTAAGAAGATAACAGGTGCTGACGAGGATGCAGTGAAAAGGGTACCTTCATACGTTGTTGGCGGGAATGTAAATTAGTCCAACTTCTATGGGAAATAAAATGGAGGTTCCTCAAAAAATTAGAAATAGATCTACCATATGATCCAGCAATTCCACTACTGGGTATATACTCAAAGGAAATGAAAGCAGTATTTGAAGAGATATATGCACTTTCATGTTTATTGCAGCATTATTCACAATAGCAAGATGTGGAAACAACCTGATGCCCATCAATAGATGAATGGATAAAATTATTCATCCATGAGAATAAAATACAATGGAATATTATTTAGCCATGAGAAAGGAAAATATCCTGCCATTTGCAACAACATGGATGGACCTTGAGCACATTATCTTAAGTGAGATGTCAGACCAAGAGAAGTACTGTATGATATCGTTTACACATGAAATCTAAAAAAACCAAACTCGAAAAAAAAAGAGTAAAATGGTGGTTACCAGTGGATGAGGGGTGGGGAGATAAAGTTGGTGTTGTTAAAGGGTGCAATAAGTCATAAATAAGCCATAGTAATCTAATGCACATTGTAATGAATATAGACAACAACATTGTACTACAATTATGTAATGTGATAACTATGGCTACAACAGAAATTATTTTACAATATATAAATGTATTAAAGTAACACATACTTTTAAAATTTACACAATTTTGTATGCCAAATATTATTATATTCAATAAATAAGAAAAAATAATACCTTCCTCATGTTTATTCAAAATTTGAGCTCATATAAATAAAGAACAGTACAGAGCACAGTACAGTAAAAGCCTACTACCTACTTGGCATTATTAAACCCATATAAATCATCAAGGCTGTCTATAATAACAGCCACGTCAGCAATATCCAAGGTGAGACTCGCTGTTTAGAATAGAGCCCTGAGTCTCGTTGTGAGGACTGTAGGAAGCAAACTGCCATCCAGCAGCTTCTGCCCATGTTTTTGTGCCCCTTTAGACTCATCTTCAAAACTTAGGAGAAACTGACCTTCTCCATGCCTGAGCCTTTAGCCTTTTAGATAGTTGTTCTTCCCTTGCCTGCTCTGCTGTGCATCACAGTCATGCTGAAAGCCAAAGCCATGTTTCCCAGGTTCTTGTGTCACCTGCTTCTGGCTAGGTTGCCTAAAGAAATGACTGGAAGGAGTATTGGACCAGTCAGGACATTTTTCTCTTCCCTCTCTACCTATGGGAGGCTTCTTTGAAAGTACTTGCTTCCATCTGTGGGTCCTGCGCCCTTTGGATAGGCTCACCCTAGTTCCAGTTCCCATGATATGGTCTAGTTCCTGGGTTCTGCAAACGCCAAGTCCATCCCTTCTTGTGGCTAATCTCATTGCTACCTCTATTCTCTCTTTTGTTTTTAAAATTCTATCTCCCTATAATCCATTCCTTGCATTCAATTTCCTCTGTTTTAATTGCTGGAAGTACTTTGTTATCCATATTTAACTTTGACCAATACACTGTTCCTATGGGAAAAAAAGTGGGGCCCTGATTTTTACTACTCCACAAGTGAGATGCAATGACCCTGATATACTGACTCCTCCCCCTTTATAGGAAGTTATTTCATTTATTTTCCCAGGAAACTGGGGTCCAACTCAGGGATATTTTATGATTTAGCATATTATGTGCAGTTGCTAGAGCTTTAGTAGACTTTGAAAAATAATAATTCTCTCTTCTCCTTGCTGTTCTCTTTTTAATAAGAAATTCATCATTTCAGCCTATCCCTAACATTTTTCTACATGAAATAATTTTCTGTTTGTTGTTAGAATGTTTCTTTATAAACACATTACACTGCATGTATTTCATGTTTAATGGTGTGTGTAAATGTAACCTGCAAATGAATAAGATTAGGGCAATTTGATGAATATTCTTCCATATCAATAAACAAATTCTTTTAGCACACAGGGAAGAGTTACTAAGATGATTAATCCAGTGGAGAGTAATAAATATCACAAAAGGTGACAGAAATCATAAATATATTTAGGGGGTAAGAAGAAAGAAGGACAATTTGGATCTTAGCGCATGGTTGATAACTCATTGGCCTTACCATCTTTCTCTGAAAATTAAAAATACAACATATGATTTTCATAATTTAGAGAGTGATGGACTTTTTTCTTCCTAAGCTTAGAAAAATTACTTTTAAAAAATTAGAGATTCAACCAGCTACCTTGAAAGAGAATTAATTCATCTATTCGAAATGTAAATGCAGAGTAAATATTCATCAATATATTAGGAAATATAAGATGTGGTTAGACTCTTTCCTCATAATCTTAGAATCCAGTCAAAAAGAAAGTTATAGGGGCCAGCCTGGTGGCACAGTGGTTAAGTTTGCCTGCTCTGCTTCTGCGGCACAGGGTTCACTGGTTCAGATCCCGGGCACGGACCTATGCACCGCTTATCAAGCCATGCTTTGGCAGGCATTCCACATATAAAGTAGAGGAAGATGCACATGGATGTTAGCTCAGGGCCAATCTTCCTCAGCAAAAAGAAGAGGTTTGGCAGCAGATGTTAGCTCAGGGCTTATCTTCCTCAAAAAAAAAAAAAAAAGAAAGTCACAAACATGAAAATATATGTAACAGAAGAATTTAAAAACTGTGAAAACGCCACCTGGAGACACCACAAAACCTAACAGTACATGAGGAGGTGTCCAATGTAAGCCCTAGCAGGCACAATCAGAATCTTCTGAAATGCTTCTAAAATTACCTATCTCTGGGGCCGTCTGGTAGCCGAGTGGTTAAGTTTACCTGCTCTGCTTTGGCGGCCTGGGGTTTCACTGGTTTGGATCCTGGGCAAGGACATGGCACTGCTCATCAGGCCATGTTGAGGCGGCGTCCCATATCGCACAAGCAGAGCCACTCACAACCAGAATATACAACTGTGTACTAGGGGTCTTTGGGGAGAAGAAGGAAAAATTACCTATCTCTAGCCCTAAAGATCTGCTTAACCAAAAACTCATGATGTTGAGGTACCATGCGTCTGAGAACCAGGCTATCTTTTTCTGCTGGGAAGCACTGGGGGCATGGAGAGCTGTCAGTCAGAAGAGGGAGGGATCTACAGGATGTGCAGTAGCAGGGATGGCTTTTGGAAAGGGACACGACTTTACCAGAGCCTGGAAGCTTGAGCAGTATTCAGATAAATTGATAGGCAATGTGGGTGGGTTCTCAGTTAAGAGACCAAAGTGGGGATTATATATATCAATATAAGCATAATGAATTCCTCAGGTTCTCCAGAGTAGAAGGTTTTTATAAGAAAGCAGACAAAAATGAAGATCTCTCTTATGGGACTGAATTGTGTCCACCCTGTTCATTCATACACTGAAGGCTTTACCCCCAGTACCTCAGAATGAGAGTGCATTTGGAGATAGAGCCTTCAAAGAGAGATTAAGTTAAAATGAGACCATACAGGTGGATCCTAATCCAATCTGAAAAGCATCTTTATAAGAAGAGGAAATTTGGACAGACAAAGAGACGCCAGGGGTGCACAGGCACAGAGAAAAAACCCTGTGAGGACACTGCAAGGACACAGCCATTTTCAAGTCAAGGAGGGAAGCCTCGGAAGAAACCGAATCTGCTGTCGTCTTGACTTTGGACTTCTAGCCTCCACAACTGTGAGAAAATAAGTTTCTGTGTTTAAGCCACCCAATCTGTGATTTTTTGTTATGGCAGTTCTAGTAAACTAATACTTAATGTAATATGTTCCATGTTTGGACAGTGTGACGTGCAGCTGCTGTATCTCACCTACATCTCATGATCTGGAGAGTAAAATAGCCCCTAACAAGGTTCCAGAAATCTCAGGGGATTCACAAGCCTTGGTGATGTCTGTATCGAGAGAAAAAGTGGACCCCAGTGTTTAGCTTGTTTAACGATTCTATGCTTCTCTTTTCCTTTTTCTCCCTGTTAAGTAGTTCCGTCCTATTCTTCAGCCTTATGATAATTCATAAACCTGCCTTAAAATTCCTCACTCTGTTTCACTGTTGAAAGAGAACTTTAAATTATATTCCTAAATTTGTATGATTTAAAAGAAAAAACCGGAATATTTCTTAAATAAGTATAATTATAAATTTTCAGTAGAAAAAACTATTAACAAAGGATTTGTACATAATAATTAGCTTGGTTGTTTTTTAATTTCAGGCTGTGAAAAGGAAATAATTTGGTAACATTTATCATAGAATAATTAGCATCATATAATCAAGTAAGCCAAAATGAAGATTAGATTTTAATGCTAAATGGAAAATCAGTTCATTCTTGTAGCTTAAGTTAACAAAAGAAAATATGACATGATTATTTTTTTGATAATTAAATACATGAATTTTTATAAAAATCAACTAAAAGAGTAGGCAAAATTAAAAAAAGAATACTAGTTAGAAAGTCAATTATTTTGTTGTTATCATTAATGAGAAATATTTTAGGAGCTGAGTTTTTACATGTCTGCCTTTTACATCTATAAACTTATTTTTTGTTTTGTGCTTTCTCTACCAAGACGTAAGTTCTGTAAAGATACATTTGTTTGTTTTGTTCACTGAATTTAGCCAGAGTCTAGAATAATGGATGCTACATAGGTTTTCAAAAAACATTTGTGTAGCATTTAATGAAGGAATCACAAATTAATACATTCTCCTTGTTAAAAAAATGTAAACAACACAAGTTTATAAAAAGAGCTTTGTTGCTCTCCCCTCCCTTCCTCACTCCGCAGGATGCAATTACAGTCAACGATTTGGTATATATTCTTATACACATGTTTCTGTCCACTTATCTGCTCTTCCTCAGCAGAGAAACCACAGGCAAACCGTAACTCCCTCCTGCTGCTGACCGGGGATGCAGAGTCTTCCACTGGAGGAGTCGCTTATCATAAGTCCATGCCAGGCAGTAAAGGCATCTTCCTGGAAGATTTTGGTTTCGGATTCACATTTCAATCAGCTGTTTGTTTCTCTGCCCACAGCACTTTTACTTTTTGAGTACCCAAAAAATAATTCTCAGAGCTTAATATCTCAATTTTTCTGCCGTGTGCTTTGGGATTATCATTAACAATGATTTCCAGTAGCACCTCCTAATCCTTTGAGGAATAAAGTGTGTGGCTGTGTATAACTATGAGATGTCCACTCTTGTTCTAGTCACTAAGACTCAAAAGTTAATTTTGATTATGTATGAATTTTATGATTTAAATCTGATCATCATAAATATGGGTTACAAAGTTGATGAAAACTTGTCTTTTCTTGGTGTGATATAGTAACAGAAAAGCCAAAAAGCTAATTTAATCTAGGCAGCAAAATTTCAATCTCTTTCCTCTAATGCTCAGAAAAGACCCCAAGGAGACCTTCATAACATGAACAATACAGATACACATGACTACGCAAGGAGAAAATGAGAGCATGTCAATATATAGATTACAGATATTCAATAACTAATATTAGTCTGAAAAATTGACACTAATCTTCTTACCCCCCAAAACAGTCTTTATTTATAAACTGACATTCTTAATGAGAAAAGAACACATTATTTCCTTTGAAGATAAAATGCTACTTCTGGCACACACTTGAAAGGAATCGCTTCCATATCCATATATTACATTGGCTTAAAATTAGTTTGCATTTCAGCCGGAATATTTGCCAGTGATGTGAAAGTGCCTCCCTTAAAGGAGGCAGTAACTGACTTTTAGGATCTCATTCATCAGCTAAATTGTCTGACTGCAAATAGGCTTCAGATGCTTAGCTTATTCAAAATACTACAGAATCCAAGATCACGAAAACACTTTAGAAGTCATTGAATTTAACGTTTTCATTTTACAGTAGCACCAAGAAGTTTCATGTCTTTCATAAGCACCGTTTAACTGCTCAATGCTTTATGCATGTATTTTCTCAGGAAACAATGAGTCAGTAGAGAGTTAAGAAACAATTTAGGTTAAATCTTGAAGCTGACCCTAAATGACTGTGACCATTCTGTTTTAAATCGCTTTCTTCCTTTCACTTGCATCTTTTTGAGGGGAGGTGTTGAAATACATTTGTAAACTGAGATGCATTTATAAATAGGTTGTGGTGTTATAATTATCTATTTACTTAGTTTGTTGGGAGAATCACTTACAACCTAAGGTTTTATTTTTATTTTTTTCTGTCAAATATACATTTCTCAATTCCATCTTTAAAATTGTGAAAAAACAATGTTTTACAGGACATTACAGCAATCAAATTTCTGCAATTGTTTCAGTTAAGTTTAGAGTTTTGCCTGAGATTTCTATGTCTTACCAAAAAGACAAAAATAATATGGATGATGCTTATTTTCCAGTCTCACTTAATCATTTTTGATTTGTTCTATGTAATCACAAGATTAAAAAATTATAAAATTTTGCTTTACCACGAATAATTTGAACTTTGACAAATACGCTTCAACCTTTGTTCCTGAATATGGAAATCTTGAAACACTACATTATTGCTGTACAGATCTTGGCTTATATATGTGCTAGTGTTCCTATATTTTCTTATCAATTTATTCTTCTTCCTTTGCAGTGTGAGTACAGAACACACATATAAGAGACACTGAGATTATTAAATTGTTATAAAATTGAAAATGGCTATTGGCTATGTTTATGTATGAGGGGCATACAATGCAACCTGAATAAATCTCTATTAACAGAAAGCATTAAAAACACTGTTATTTGGAGTCGAGTAGTTCATTATTATATACATCCCAGGGGCTAATATAAAACTGGCTGAAGTTGATTCATTCAGCAGTGAATGAAATCTAGATTGACATTTTGAGTGGCCTGCAGTAGTTTTGCGTGGCTATTTCCTTATAAACAGACATTTGTAAATAAGTTGGAGAGTAAATATATTTTCACACCACTAGCTAATCAATTATGTAAATGAACCTTTGCCTGCATTACTTTTCTGTTTTGTGAATAAATGATTTAAATTAAAAAAACAACTTTCTAATTTCATGAATTTTCAGCATGTCCTCTGGTGATATTAATAATTAGGGTTTTGCTTTGCTGCTTGCTATGGGTTTAGTTTGTTTTTGCTTTTCCAATTTTTTAAATTCCTGACTTAAATTTATTATTTGGCACTTTTCTTCTTTTTCAGTGAAAGCATTTATTGTTTCGAATTTTCTCCACCCACTGTTTTGGTTATTTCTCACAATTGTTAAATTTTTAAATTTTCATTTTTATTCAGTTCAAAATATTTTTTAATTTCCCCAAGATGTTTTCTTTGACCCTTGTTTGACTTAGATGGAGTTTCTTAATTTCTATTTATTTGAGAATTTTCTAGATCTTTTTTTAAAATTACAGGTGGAATTATTTTCTTATTCAGGAATATGTATTGTACTCTGCAGTTCAAGATGGTGACATAGGGGGTCATCCTATGGCTGAGTGGTTAAGTTTGCGTGCTCTGCTCAGGCAGCCCAGGGTTTCGCAGGTTTGGATCCTGGGCGCGGACCTAGCACTGCTCATCAAACCAGCTGAGGTGGTGTCCCACACAGCACAACTAGAAGGACCTATAACTAGAATACACAACTATGTACCATGGTTCTTTGGGGAGAAGAAGAAGCAAAAGCAAAGAAGTTTGGCAACAGATGTTATCTCAGCTGCCAATCTTAAAAAAAAAAAATGATGGTGATGTAGGAAGATCCTGAATTCACTTCCTCCCATGTACACATTGAATCTACAGCCACATGTTGAACTATTTCCTCTGAAAAAAAAAAAAAAAACCTAAAGTCTGACTGAGCAATGACTACATATCAGGCCAATGAGAAGAAAACCACATCAAAGCAGGTAGGAGAGGCTGGTACACACTCTCACCATAAACCCCACCCCCAGTGCAGCAACCCACAACTGGGAGAGAACTCAAAACCTGGAGCTTCTCCCTGAAGAATAAAGGGTTTGAACCCAATATTGGCCAACTCAACTTTTAAAACCTGCACCTGAGAGATGAGCCCCCAAAACATCTGGCTTTGAAAACCAATGGGGCTTATGTCCATGAGACCCACAAGACTATAGCAAACTCAGAAACAGTTCTTAAAGCGCTTGTATGCTCAGAGTCATTCACCCCAGGACCTAGCTCAGAGGCAGCTAGTTGCACTCAGACTTTAAGTGAAAGAGGCTCCTTTGTGTATATTAAAGTTTGCCCTAAGGAGCAGGCATCATATTTAACATACAGAACTAAAAGCCTGATGAAACACTCCCTGGGAACAGTCTGGTGGGTTCCTTCTTCATGCCCTCCCTCTGCCTTGATCTAGCTGGTGGGTATGATTTTTTTTTCTTTTTCTAGTGGGTGCCCTTCTTTATGTACCCCCTTCACTATGCTCCACTGCACCACTATCTCCTGGAATGGAGCTTTTACCCACATCTGGTGTCCTGATTTTTGCAGCTACTGACCAGAGGATGCCTCTTGACCACCTGACTGTGTAGGCCAGGGAAGCTTGCATTCCCAGGTCCCATGGGACTGTAATAATCAGAAATAGTTCTTGGCTGGCTACCAGCCCCAGGGCACTACACAGACAGCAGACTGAAACATAGACTCCCAGTCTTTCTGTGAAAGAGGGATATTAACTGGTCCAGGAGCTTTGGCCTGAGGGGCAATCTTCTGAGCTGACACACATCTAGTGGTCTAAGAAAATACTCTTGGGGAACAGAAGCTGGAGGATGCAATCTTTGCACTGTTTCTCTGCCTCACTACAGATAACCAGTGTCTTCTAGAAACGAGCTTATACATTTTTCTAGAGCTCCCTTTTTTTTTTGACTGCCACCCAGGGAACACCAGAATGCCTGGCTATGGTGGTCAACAGGGTTTACACTTGTGGTCCCACAGGACTGTATATATTTGGATACTTTAAAGGCTGCTGCCTGAGAATCTGGCCTCTAATCAGTCTCAATCAAGGTGATTAGTCCTCCCCTTTGGGAGACTGACAAGTCTTGGCACACACCCTCAACTAAGAGCTATCAAAAATATAATAGGCTCTTTGGATAGTCACAGAGGATTGAGAGACAACCAAGCAGACTAACATTCACATTATGGGGTCCCAGAAGAAGAGAGAGAGAGAAGGGGGCAGAAAAATTATTTGAAGAAATAATGGCTGAAAACTTCCCTAACCTGGGCAAGGAAACAGATAATTAGGTCTAGGAAGCTGAGACAATTGCAAATAAGATGAACCCAAAGAGATCCACATGAGACACATTATAATTAAAATGTTGAAAGTTAAAGACAAGGAGAGAATCTTAAAAGCATCAAGAGAAAAACAACTTGTTATGTACAAAGGACCTTCCCCCCATACGACTATAAGCAGATTTTTCAGCCAAAGGGAGTGGCATAATATATTCAACATGCTGAAACAAAAACAGTTCCAACCAAGAATACTCTACTCAGCAAAGTTAGCATTCAGAATTAAAGGGAAGATAAAGAGATTTCCAGATGAATATAAGCTAAAGAAGTCATCCTCTCTAAACGGGATTTACAAGATATGTTAAAGGGACTTCTTTAAACTGAAAAGAAAGGATGCTAATTACTAACAAGGAAACATATGAAAGAATAAATCTCACTGGAAAGATAGATGTATATGTATCTACATCTATCTTTATAGTAAAAGTTATTTTGTTGCTAAAATATTTTGTTACTACTACTGTAGTAAGTTATTTTGTTACTACTTTTGTCTTTTAAACTTCGTACTAGCTTGATAAATTATTACTCCACTATCCTCTATTAATCCAGTATTCACTACTAATCTACTATGCACTATTAATCCACTATCCATGATTAATCCACTATCCATGATTAATCCACTCTCTCTCTACTATAGAAATACTATATAGTAGAGAGAGTGGATTAATCACTTACCAAGCTAGTATGAAGTTTGAAGGACAAAAGTAATGACAAAATAACCATTACTACAATAATTAAAGGATGCACAAGATAAGAATATGTAAAATGTGACATCGAAACCATAAAACATTAGTAGGGGAGAGTAAAAATGTAGAACTTTAGAATGTGACCAAACTTAAGTTGTTATTGACTTAAAATAGATTGTTATAGTTACAAATTGTTACATATAAGCTTTTGATAACCACAAAGCAAAATCCTATAGTAAATACACAAAAGATAAAGAGAAAGAAATCTAAGCATACCACTAAAGAAAGTCATCAAACCACAAAGCAAGGAAAAAGAAAGAAACAGAGGAACTATTGAACAGCCAGAAAACAATTAAGAAAATGGCAGTAAGTAAATACTTATCAACAATTACTTTAAGTATAATGAAAGTAATTATCCAATCAAAAGGCATAAAGTAGCTGAATGGATAAAAAAAATAAGACCCATCTCTATACACTGCCTGCCGAAGATTCACTGTGGAGGTAAGGACACACAAGACTGAAAGTGAAGAGATGGAAAGATATTCCACGCAAATGGGAACCAAAAGAAAAGGGGGGTAGCCTTACTTATAGAAATCAGAATAGACTTTAAAAGAATAACTGTAGGGGCCAGCCCCACGGCCGTGTGGTTAAGTGTGTGCGCTCCACTTCGGTGGCCCTGGGTTTGGATCCTGAGCATGGACATGGCACCACTCACTAGGCCATGTTGAGGCGGGATCCCACATGCCACAACTAGAGGGACCCACAATTAAAATATGGGGAGAAAAAGAGAAAAAAGCAGGGGAAAAAAAACTGAATAACTGCAGTAAGAGACAAAGAAGGGCATTACATAATGATAAAGGAGTCAATCCAACAAGAGGATATAACATTTATAAATATTTATGCAGCCAACAGAGGAGCACCGAAATACAGAAAGCAAATATTAATAGACCTAAAGGGAGAAATAGACTACCATACAGTAATAGCAGGGGAATTTATTTCTCTACCTACATCAATGGATAGATCATCTTGGCAGAAAATCAATAAGGAAACATCAGCCTTAAAACAACACATTAGACCAGATGGAGTTTACAGATATATATAAAACATTCTACCCAAAAGTAACAAAATGTACATTCTTCTCAAGTGCACATGGAACATTCTCCAGGATAATTCATATGTTAGGCCACAAATCAAGTCTTAACAAATTTAAGAAGATTGAGATCATGTCAAACAACTTTTGTGACCATGATGGTATGAAACTAGAAATCTATTACAGGAAGAAAAAAGGAAAATTCACAAATATGTGACGATTAAACAGTATGTTACTGAACAACAAATGGCTCAAAGGAGAAATCAAAAAATACCTTGAGACAAATGAAAATGGAAATACAATATACCAAAATTTATGGGATGCAGCAAAGACAGTTCTAGAGAGGAGTTCATAGTGATAAATATCTACCTCAAGAAACAAGAAAAATCCCAAATAAAAAACCTAACTTTACACCTCAAGGAACTAGACAAAGAACAAATGAAGCCCAAAGTTACTAGAAGGAAGAAAGTAACAAAGATCAGAGCAGAAATAAATGAAATAGAGACTAAAAACACAATAGAAAAGATCAATGAAACTAAAAGCTGTTTTTTTGAAAAGATAAAATTGACAAACCTTTAGCTAGAATCATCAAAAGAAAAAAAAAAAGGAGAGCGGACTCAAATAATAGAACCAGAAATGAAAAAGGAGAAGTTACAACTGATAGCGTAAAAATACAAAGGACCATAAGAGACTACTATGAACAATTAAACACCAACCAATTGGAGAACCTAGAATAAATGGATAAATTCCTAGAAACATATAACCTTCCAAGACTGAATCATGAAGAAATAGAAAATCTGAACAGACCGATTACTAGTAAGGATATATTGAATCAGTAATCAAAAACCTCCCAACAAACAAAAGTCCAGGACCAGATGGCTTTACTGGTGAATTCTCTCAAACGTTCAAAGAAGAATTAATACCAATCCTTCTCAAACTCTTCCAAAACTACAGAAGAAGAGGAAATGCTTCCTAACTCATTTTATGAGGCCAGCATTACCCTGATACCAAAAAAAGAGAAGGATGCTAGAAGAAAAGAAAATTATAGAACAATATTTCTGATCAACATAGATGTAAAAATCCTCAACTAAATATTAGAAAACCAAATTCAATAGTGCTTTAAAAGGATCATATACCACGATCAAGTGGGATTTATTCCAGGGATGTAAGGATGATGGTTCGACATCTGCAAATCAATCAATGTGATACACCACAGTAACAAAATGAAGGATAAAAATCATGTGATCATCTCAATAGATACAGAAAAAGCATTGGACAAAATTCCATACCCGTTTATGATAAAAAAAAAAAAACTCTCAACAATAGGTATAGAGGGAAAATACCTCAAAATAATTAATGATGCACATGACAAGTCCACAGCTAAACTATACTCAATAGTGAAAAGTCAAAATCTTTTCCTCTAGGATCAGGAAAAAGATAAGGATGCTGACTCTCATCATTTTTATTGAACATGGTATTGGAAGTTCTAGCCAGAGCCGTTAGCCAAGAAAAAGAAATAAAAGAGATCCAAATCAGAAAGTAAGAAGTAAAATTATCACTGTTTGCAGATAACACATTATATATAGAAAATTGTAAAGGGTCTACCAAAAAACCTGTTAGAACTAATCAGAAGAAATTAAGAAAATAATCTCATTTGCAATTCCCTCAAAAAAAAGTACCTAGGAATAAATTTAACCAAGGAAGTGAAAGGTCTATACACTGAAAACTCTGACTTCGAAGAAAGAAATTGAAAACACAAAAAAATGGAAAGATAGTCTGTGCTTATGTAGTGGAAGAACAAATATTATTCAAATCTCCACACTATGCAAAACAATCTACAGATTCAATGCAATCTCGATCAAAATTCCCATGGCATTTTTCACAGAAAATGGAATAAATAATCATAAAATTTGTACAGAACTGCAAAAGTCCCTAAATAGCCAAAGCAATCTTGAGAAAGAACAACAAAGCCAGAGGCATTATGCTCCCTGATTTCAAACTATATTACAAAACTACAGAAATAAAAACAGTGTGATATTGGCATAAAAACAGGCATATAGATCAATGGAACAGAATGGAGAACCCAGAAATAAACCCACACATAAATGGTCAATTAACTTATGACAAAGGAGCCAAGAATATGCAAGAGGAGAGGGAAGTCTCTTATTAAATGGTCTTGGAAAAACAGGACAGACACATGCAAGAATGAAACTCAACTACTGTTTCACACCATACACAAAAATTAACTCAAAATGGATTAAAGACTCGAATGTAAGACCAGAAACCATAAAATCTGTAGGAGACAACATAGGTGGTAAGCTCTTTGATATTGGCCTTGGTAATGATTTTTTGGATCTGACCAAAAGCAAAAGCAACAAAATAAAAAATAGACATGTGAGACTACATCAAACTACAAAGCTTCTGCACAGCAAAGGAAACCATCAACAAAATGAAAAGTCAACCTACTGAATGGGAAAAATAATTACAAATCATATATCTGATAAGGTGTTAATATCTAAAATATATAAAGAACTCATGCAACTCAATAGCAAAACACCAAACAATACAATTTAAAAAATGGGCAGAGGAACTAAATAGACATTTTTCCAAGGAAGATATACAGATGGCCAATAGATACGTGAAAAGATGCTCAACATCACTAATCATCAGGGAAATACAAACCAAAACCACAGTGAGATATCACCTCACACCTGTTAGAATGGCTATTATCCAAACACAAAAGATAAGTGTTGGTGAGAATGTAGAGAAAAGGGAACCCTTGTGCACTCTAGTAAGAATGTAAATTGGTGCACCCACTACTGTAAACAGTATGGAGGTTCCTCAAAAAGTTAAAAATAGGGGCAAGCCCCATATGTAGTGGTTGAGCTCAGCACACTCTGCTTCAGCAGCCCTGGTTCATGAGTTCAAAGCCCAAGTGCCAACCTTTGCCACTCATTAGCCATGCTGTGGTGGTGACCCACAGATAAAGCGGAAGAAGATTGCCACAGACATTAGCTCAGGGTGAATCTTCCTCAGGTGAAAAAAAGAAAAAAGAAAGAGGAAGATTGGTAACAGCTGTTAGCTCAAGGGTAATCTTCCTCAGGAAAAAAACCAAAAAAGTTAAAAATAAAACTACCATATGATCCAGCAATTCTGCGTCTGGGTGTTTATCCAAAAAAAACCAAAACACTAACTCAAAATGATATATGCACCCCCATGTTCTTTGCAGCATTATTTACAGTAGCAAACACATGGAAACAACCTAAATGTCCATTAATAGATGAATGGATAAAGAAAATGTGGTGTATACATATATGTGTGTGTGTATGTACTTATACACACACACACACACACACACACACACACACACACAGAAAATGGAATATTATTCAGCCATGAACAAAGAAGAAAATCTTGCCATTTATGACATCATGGATGGACCTTGAGGGCATTATGCTAAGTGAAATAAGACAGAAAAAAGATAAATATGGTATGATCTCACTTATATGTGGAATCTAAAAAAGCAAAAACAACAAGCAAACCTGAGCTTATGGATATAGAGAACAGATTGGTTGTTGCCTATGGCAGTGGGTGGGGGATGGGCAAAATGAGTGAAGGAGGTCAAAAGATGCAAATTTTCAGTTATAAAATGAATAAGTCATGGGGATGTGATGTACAGTATTACAGTCAATACTGTATTTCGTATTTGAAAGTAGCTATGGGAGTGGCTCTGGAAAGTTCTCATTACACGAAAAAAAATTTGGTAACTATGTACAGAGATGGATGTTAACTGGATTTATTGTGATAATTTTGTTAATATACAAATATTGACTCATTGCACTGTACCCCTGAAACTAGTATAATGTTATGTCAATTGCACCTCAACATAAAAAGATTCATATTTGAGCAGAAAAGAAAAGAGAGGGGGTTTCTCTCTCTCTCTAGAGAGAGAAAACTCTGATGTCTCTTCTTATGAGGACACTAATCCTATCATATCAGGGCCCCATCCTTATGATCTCGTTTAATGCTAGTTACCTCCTTATAGGCCCTATTTCCTCATACAGTTACTTTGGGGGTTAAGGCTTCAAAATATGAATTTTGAGGGGACACAATTCAGGGTATAGCACAGGTTATACAATGTTATGTTGGTCATTATTTTATTCCATGCTATTATTTTGTGGGATTAATTAAGTTGAATAACCATCCAAAAATTATACTGCTGCCCCTTTGGAGATATTATGTCATTTTCTTCTTTATGTTTTAATATTTCTTCTTCTTTTTTTTAACACTGCAGTTTTATGTCGGATGCAGCAGAAAAAAAGCTATCTTTTTGTCATTGTTTTGCTTGCTTTTTTTTTTTAAAGATTTTATTTTTTCCTTTTTCTCCCCAAAGGCCCCTGGTACATAGTTGTATATTCTTCTTTGTGGGTCCTTCTAGTTGTGGCATGTGGGACCCATCAACGTGGTTTGATGAGCAGTGCCATGTCTGCGCCCAGGATTCGAACCAATGAAATACTGGGCCGCCTGCAGCGGAGCGCGAGCTTAACCACTCTGTCACAGGGCCAGCCCCTGTTTTGCTCTCTTTCTGTATTTAGTTTTGTTTTCTTTGACTTTCAGTGAGCGAGTAGCTAACGAGTTGGCTAATTTGCTATCTCCCCAAGGGCACATCTCTAAGGGCCACCAGGAAGAGTAGGGGATAGGCATTCCTTTCTCAACATGATGGAGGTTTTTACTTTATTCAGCAGGGAATTTAGCAGATACAGCCCTTCAAGAGTATAGATAGCATGTTGGCACCTACACTTCTTCTCTCCTGGAATAAACCAGCAATTTTGGCTGAGATCACCTTGAGATCCACTGATTTTCGTACCTGTTTCTAAGAAAAGCTGGTGTATCTTATGGTGCTGGCCCGTCTCAGCTTTTGCCTGATAAAAGACAATGGAATTCTCACTTACTGTCATGTGATATTTGCCTTTCAAGATCAAACTGTATGCTCACTTGAGTATTGTATGGCTCCAGAGAGGGAGATAGGAAAACAAAAAACCCAGAAACAGACGTTAAGGATTCCATCTACTCCATTTTGTTTGCATTTATTATAAATATATTTTAGTTTTATATTGAAAGAGTTTTAAGTATAACAATTCTCTTCATAGTTTTATAAAGTTGACCTTAAATGAAAAGTATTTTAAAGTGACTTAGGCCTATTTTGTGGGTGTCTATGAATATTTTGTTATTGTCTTTAAACTGGGTCAGTCTACACTCAAGTTGGAAAGATAGAGTTTTAAAATATTTCAGAGCATAGCAAAACACTTGCCTGATAGTTTCCTTATATAGGAATACATTTTGAGGAAAATGTTATTTGCATTTCAACTTCTGGGGTTCTGTGTATTAATTACTAGATTTGGGGAGAGAATAATGTTTAGGGATCTGCTGTGACCTGGAGACACTCTCATAAGACTTTGTGTATCCCACCATTCAGTCCTGCTTTAGATGTCCCTCAAAAATTATTCATCAACTTATTCAGTAAGCTTCTATTGAGTGCTGAATGTGTGCTAAGCCTGGTACTTGTGCTAAGTACTTGTTATCACGAATCACAAACAAATTAAATAAGTAAATTTACTCGCCATTGAGAAGTTTACAGTCTAGAAAGTGTAAGCAGGCATGTGAATAAATTATGCAGTAAAATGTTAGAAATTCTATGATGAATGTAGGTAGATGGAACAATGGGAACACAGAAGAGGGAGAGGTCACAACTGAATTTTGAAAGTCACATCTGAAATATGAGGAAATATGATGAAGAATGTCTCCAAAATAGGCACTTGTTAAACTTCCTTAGATGGTAAAAGAATATCTTCAAGGTTTGTGAGGAGTCCGTCTGTGGAGATATGTGGAGCATTCCAGAAGTAGGAAGGTGAGCAGGTCAGGGTCAGTTCTGGTCTGGATGTAGGCATGTTTAGAGAATTACAGTTTATTATATCTAGTACATGGCAAAAGGCTACTAGTCAACAGGCGAGAATTGGCCAGATCAGGAAGTAGCAGCCTGGTTGTTCAAAACTACACTAATGTATATCAAATTAGTATTAAAGCTTTGACACATTTCTGGCCCCAATTTTGCAAGACCCAAATATAATTTCTATCAGCTGGTCAAAAATTACCCAAAGGCATGTAAGACATCATAAATCTCGGATTGACATATTTGAATACCAAATATCTTTAGAAACATTGGGCTGTCCTAGAACTTCGTAACTTTAGTAAAGGGAGAGAGATCATACCCATGTAGGCATTCACCATCCATTGTGACCAGGGAAGCTGGCTTATCTCATACGGAAAAGGAACTGAAAAACTCTGGTGGCCGAAGAAGTTAGGTATAATGAGGCATTAGTTGGGCCCCGTTTTTAACTCTCTAATTTTTATTTAAAAGAAAAAGAACAGGAGAAAATAATAGCTAATTTTTCATAAAGTGTCACTTATTCTGTGTTGCATATCATGAAGAAAATATTCCAGAATCTTGGAAATCATTATTTTATTATGTTTACAAGCAAATGAAAAATGCCCTATGTGACTATTGATACCTCATGAATATAATGTAGACTATCACCCAGTGACAAAAGTTTCAAATAATTGAACTTCAATCATTTTTTTCAAAGAATTGCTTTTAAGATGAGCACCTTCCTAGAATCAGATATTGGTAACTAATTAAATCTGAGAAACATAACAAATACATTATAAATATTTTATAAATTTACGTTGACCCTAAATAAAGTCTTTAAATTAGTATAGATTTATAAAATTGTCTTTGTGTCTATAAAAATGTTACAGTGGAAATTTACCAGTTCAGCCAAGGTGGTTAGATAGCCACTTTTACAATTACTAACTTTATCCCGTAAACAAAATACTCACAAAAACTAGTGAAATTATGCCCGCTTAATATTCATACACCTGGCATGTCCAAAGAAGTTGCAGACTTGAGCGATTGAAGTAACTGTCCATTTTACATGGAGAGTAATTGCACTTTGAATGTGTCCCTAGGCCAAACTCTAGAAATTAAGTACCTTACTTTTGGAACACTGCTTTTTTCAGTGTGTTTGTCTTTAAAGCAGAGCTAAAGCAAAATGAAAAATTTTCACTTTACTATATTTTTTCTGAAATAGTTTGTAGCAATTAATTTCTAACTATAGGACACCCAAGGTACCTTAATACTCATGCTATTTTAATGCACTAAAGATGCAATTCTATTTACTGCATTTTGTATCTCTGTAGAAAAAATATAACTATTTACATAAAGCTTTATGTTTCTGAGTGCTTTATGACATTTTTATTAGGTATTTCTCAAGCAAATCTTAAAATTAGGCTTATATCACTATATCTATTTTTTTGAGTTGTCCATAATCTGTTTCTTCGTGTCTCTACTGACTTCACGAAAATGCTGTTTTGGCAATGACATGTAACAGTGAATGAGTGAGCCAAACTGGCTGACACAAAATAAATACGTCTCTCGTTTAATCTGCACATCTGACTGCTCGCGTGATTCCTGAGGCAGTGGTGCTGCCCTCCCAGCTGTAATGTAAGGGCACAGTTCTGAAATAAGATCCCTGAAGTAATGACTTTGACTTCAAATATGATGTCCTTCCTAATATGCCTTTATCTGCTCTATATGTGTCTGTTGAAAAATTATGAAAATGAGCCAATAAATGGATACAATTCACTGTGCTATTTTCTCTGATCAATTAAAGTTCCATTGTCTTTTTATTCTATGAGACATGAGTTTGGTTTAGATTGTTTAATATTCTCCCACCTAACCCCACTCCTATCTTCACTCAACCCTGCTCTCCACTTCTCGTTAGTCTAGCTGCTCATTTTTTATCTACTTGTAAACTTTATGAGCCTAACCCATTGGGTCTAGCTTTAGGGTGGTGTTTCTTTAAAGAAAACGTGATCCAAAATTCCAACATTGATTTTGAAATAGAGCAATTCATTTGTTGTAATATATTTAAAAAATAAAGAGTGTTGTTTTAGGGATAATTTTTTAAAAGGTAGTAAGAGACTGCCTTCTTCTTATTATTTATATGACAGTGAATGAAATACGTAGCTTTCCTACATACAGAATTTCCATAAAACACAGAAGTGTATTTTAACAAAGTACCTCATACTGTGTTCACAATGAAAGACTCATTATCAGATACTATTTCTACTGATAAGATCACTCTTTTTGAATAGCTTCAAAAGTCTGAGCATATCTAACCCTAATTTAGGACACACAAACAAATCTTACCATCCTTTCCCATATGTGGCATAACTTGCCTGATCTTTTATACCCAAGGACAGTCACAGTAATGATGACCAATTACCACCTTTCCTTTTAACTATAAGAGATATTACAATATAGCCTCACTGTGCTAGGCTCTCTCAGCAACACTTTTCCGCTCTTTCTTCACAGATGGATTAAGCATTGCCATACAGCAAATGGCCAAGCCTGCGGCCTGTCTGAGTATTATACCAGTGTCCCATAATCCAGAAAACCAACTACGTCATCCATAAACTAACAAAATATCCTTTCCTGAATCCATAAATTCTCCATCTACTTTCCAAATCCCAAAGATTTTCACCATCCAAACTCCAGAAGAATTCCTTTGACACTGTCCTCACGGCATCTCAGCACTTTAATCTTGCCCCACCATACCCAGCCTTTCTCACCTGCCTATATACCCAGAATTCGTGTTTCTTTTGCTCCAGCAATCTCTCTATTTAGATTACACTAGATTTCTTTTGTTGTTTCTCTTCCTCTAGTTTCCCCAAACTGCGCATGAACAATTCTTGGTAATGGGACCCTTCTCAGAAGATTAAAGCGAGAAAACTCGAAGTGAAAACAAAGGCAGAACTCTCTTTAGAGGATGAGAGGAGACAGAGTGGAAAAGTACAAGTTAAACTGTGTGTTCCTTTTAATGTTTTTTCAGACTTATTCAGTACAGCTGGACTTGCATAAAATGAAAACAGTTGTTTGGTGACTTGTGATCAAGGGCCCCAAAAGCAACCCCTTTTGGAGCCGAGTAGGTACATATTCTGTTTAGGACAAGTGCCAGGTTACTGACCTAACGAACAATACCGTTATAACTTCTAATGTCCATTAACACATGAAAGCAAAGCAGACTAATAATAAAAGACCAATTTATTAATTGTTTCTCACATTGTATCATAGTGGCAAACAGGGCTTTGGAGCCATAAAGATTTGATTTTGAATCTGTTTTTTTCTCCTCTTTATTAGCTCAGCCAACTTTCTTTAAATGTCTGCTTTTCATATATGAGGTAAGTTATATGAATAACCTCTCTTACTTTTAAAGATAATGCATATTCAGCACGTAGCCATGTGGCTAGCACATATTGCTTTCTGGATGGATGGCACCGATTTTTTTCTTACTTTGTTTCTTTCTTGTTAGTTATCTATATAGGCATGTATCTGTTTGTTTTTTCATGTATTCATTCAAGAAGGTTATTTTTTTTGCTGTAAAATATGACTATAGCAATAAAGAATCCATTTATTTTAGATTATGACTTATTAGGTGAAGTTGTACCTTCTATCTTGTAAGAAATCCCAGAGGTCTGAAACATGAAAACTGAATAGAGGAGAAGAGACAGCTCCCAGTTAAAGATCACTAATCAAACATTACATGAACTCCTGCTTCAGTATCATAACTCTCAATATTTAGAAGCTGACAGTGGAGCATCTTAAATGATAAATGTGACTAAGGCAATGAATATTTTAAAAACATTAATTAAATCTGCTATTTGAGGCTACTTGGTAAAATTTTTATTTAATAAACTCCAAAGGTTAGAAGCGTTCAAATAAGCCAACTATAAATTTCTGAGCTGGTGAACATATGAGCAGTTCAAAGTAATAGAACAATGAATATAAAATTAAACTTCACATTTACACACACATCTTTTGTTAGACACACATTTGCTCAAATTATGGAAAGTTATTGACTTATTTAAGTTAAATCAAAAAAGCAATTGTTGCTTGAAGTAAAGACAGACTGCTTACATTTTTAGAGGCTAAACAGCTCTTTTCCTGAAATCCAGGTAACCAAAGATATGAATTTTCCTTGTGTACATCCACGCTTCAGATTAGCAACATACTGCAACTCTGTTCTTTAAAACTCATGCTCAATTAGTGAAGTGAACATCTCCAGGTTTTAAAGGTGTGTATCTAATCAGCAAGGCAAATATTGAACTTTATTGTACTTTAAAGTAGTTGTGAGTTTTACAGTTACAGAGATTTTTTTTTTTTAAGTGCTGCTTGAAAAAAATTTTTGCATGACCTTCTCAAATTTATTTTGGCTTTTATTTTTTATACCAAATATGTCTACCCCATAATGTTACATGCTCACTTTTAAAGTTAAAAGATATTTCAGGAGAACTAGAATTTGAGGAATTTTAGTTGGGAAATAAAATACTCTTTGATAAATTGGTTAAATTAATGAATTGTCTCCTTTCACTCAAACCCAACCCAATCCACCAACTTTAGTGTCAATTGGCCTGCTTTTTTTACATGGAACATACATAGCTCATTCTTGTCTCTGGCGCTTTGCACTTGCTATCTATGACCCGTGTCTTGAATGCTCTTTCTGGAAATATTCACACAGGTAACTCCCTCTCATACTTAAGGTCACTGCTCAAATAGTTATCTCCTCAGAAGCATTCCCCTTTAAAGTAAAACCTACTTAATTTTGAGTAGCCACCCTCAACCTCACACTTACTACTGGTCTCTATCACTTCATATTCCATTTATAGGACTTATAAAAATGTAAAAAAAAACAAAACAGGTCTTTACATAGTTAATCATTCATTTTTTTTTTTGATTGGCACCTGAGCTAACATCTGTTGCCAATATTCTTCCTTTTTTTTTCTTCTTCTCCCCAAAGCCCCTCCAGTACATAGTTGTATATTCTAGTTATGAGTGCCTCTGGTTGTGCTATGTGGGACACCCCTCAACATGGCCTGACCAGCAGTGCCATGTCCGTACTCAAGGTCCAAACCCGTGAAACCTTGGGCTGCCAAAATGGAGTGGGCAAACTTAACCACTGAGCCATGGACCAGCCCCTCCCATTGTATTTTAACTTCAATGAGAGCAAAGACCATATCTGACTTGTTATGTCTGTATCTCAGGGCCTGAAACAGTGGGCAAAGAGCTCAAGTAATGATGGTTGTTACACAAATAAATAAGTTAGGCACCTTTGAAAATGACATATTGATTGTCTTTTCTGAATCATTCTTTAGAAAATACTTGCTCTGCAAAGTTATATAAAATAAAGCAAATGACTTAGACTTTTTTCTTAGATCATCATCTCAGCCACAATCTCTGAAATTTGATCACTTATATTCCCCCAAAGTGCTGTGACTAGGTGGAGGTTTGTTTATTTGTTTATTATCAACAAATAAATATCGTAATGGTTTTAGTGATAGTTTATGAAACAAATCAGAAAAGAAATATTTAAGGATATTGTGTATAATTTATTTTAGCCAAAGCTATTTAAGATTGCTAAATCTGGGTTAAGCTGATCATTTGTGCATAAGAGGGGCTAACATTTTGCATCCTAAAGGCTTAGAACTTTGAACTTACCTATTGTCTTTATATTGCTTTCTTTGGTGCCATTGGAAGGTATTTACTTATCTCAAATTTACATAAGGAGAGTTTCCAAGAGAAGCAGCCCACATGATTAAGGATAATGATATATATGAGAATCATATATGTTATCATCTGTATTGAGATATAGTATGTGTGTGTGCACACACATACATGTATAACATACAATGAACTATATCATTAGAACTTACAATTTGATGAGCTTTGTCATATATGCACACCTATGAAACCACTGCTACAATCAAGAGACAGAGCATTTCCATCCTCCACAAAAATCTTCTCATGGTCATTTGCAATCTATCTTTCCCACTGCTTCTAACTCCAGTCAATCACTGATTGGCTTTTTATATTTGTCATTATAGATTTGCATTCTCTAGAGTTTAGTATAAATGGAATAATAAGTTTTTATTTGAGTATGGCTTCTTTCATTCAGAATACTGATTTTTATATCAATCCATGTTGTAGGGGTCAGTAGGTATTTTTTGTTTTTGTTTTCTTGGTATGTTTTTCTAAATTACTGAATAGTATTCTTTATATATCGATTATATTATAAGATATACTACATATGTTTGATAGAAATCTGGATTTATTTTGCTACTGTGAATAAAACTACCATCAGCATTTGTATACAAACCTTTGTGTTTTTATTTCTCTTGAATAAATACCTAGGAGCCTTAAAATGCAGGGAGCAAAAATTGACAAAAATCAAGAGTAGAAAGTAATATAGAGTTGAAAGATTTTATATATCATTTTCAATAATTGACAGAACTACATACAGTATCAGAAGGAAATAACAAACATGAATAACACTATCAAACAATTTGACTTAACTAACATTTACAGACTACTCCACCATAAGGTGGAAGAATGTACATTTTGTTTTTTAAGCACAAGGAAACATTCTCTAAGATAGACCATCCATTTTGCTCTAAAACTTTTCTTAATAAATTAAAAGGATTGTAATCATACATAGTATGTTCTCTAACCTCAATGGAATAAAGTTAGAAATCAATAACAGAAGGAAATTTGGGAAATTCTCAAATATTTGGTAACCTACACAGCTCTAAATAATCGATGGATAAAAATAGAAATTAATAAAGAGAATAGAATATATTTTTGACTGAATTAATCTGAAAATACAACATATCAAAACTTATGGCATGCAGGCAAAGCAGGGTTTAGAGGAAAATTTATAGCTTTAGATTTTTATATTAAAAAAAGAAAAGTCTCAATAAACAAAGCTTCAATCTTAAAAACTAAAATACACACATAAATAAATCAACAAACAGATAAAATTAAACTAAAAGCAAGAAGGTGGAAATAAATGATAAAGTGAGTGAAAAAATAAATGAAATAAAAAGAGAAAACACAATAGAGAGAATCAACAAAACCCAAGTTGATTATCGGTAAGGATCATCAAAACTGATATATCTTTATCTAGATTTGCCAAGAAAAAAAAGAAGACACAATTACTAAAATCAGGAATGAAAAATACAATATCACTACTGACCTATAGAATTTACAACAATTATTTGAGTACTATAAAAAAATTTTCTGCAAGAGCTAGATACCTTACATAAAATGGACAAATTCTTAAATGCAAATTTACCAAAACTGAATCAAGAAAATAATAGAAAATCTGAATGGAGCCATTATAAGTAAAAACATTTAATTAAAAATCTTCCCACCAAATAAAGTCCAAGGATAAAAAACTTTTGTGGTGAATTCTATGAAATATTTTAAAAAGAAATCTTTATTGACATATAACTGGTATACAAAAAACTGCATATATTTAATTAATACAATTTGATGAACTCAAATATACGCAAACACCCATGACATATCACCACAACCAAGATAATAGACATATCCACCACCTCCGAAAGTTCCTTGAGTCCCCTTTTTTCTTTCTCAATATATCTACCCTCTTAACTAATTTTTTAATGAAATAGTATCAATTCTACAAGAACCTTTTCCAAAAATAAAGGATGAGGATATACTTTTCAATTCTTTCTAAAACTTTAGTATTACCGTGATACTAAAGTCAGAAGAAAAAAAATCTCAAAAAAGAAACTTCAAACCAATATCCCTCATGAGGTTAAACATAAAAGTCCTTTAAGAAATATTAGCATGCAAGTCTAGCAACATATAAAAACAAGTGTAAATCAAGAACAAGTGATGTTTAGCCCAGGTTGACTTAGTATCTGAAAATTAAATATAATAATATATAGTAATATAATAACAGACAAAAATCATATGATCATCTTAATAGATACATAGACAGCATTTCATCACATCTAAACACACATTCACGATAAACACTTTTTCAAACTGATGAAGAGCATCAACAAAAAAACCTATAGCTAACATCATATTTAATGCAAGAGAAAGTGAACATTTCTCTCTAAGATCAGGAACAGGACAAAGAATCCACTCCAATCACATTTAGTCAACATTGTACAGGAGATCATAGCTATTGTGGTAGGGCAAGAAAAAGATATTAAAAGCATAAGGATTTGAAAGAGGGAAATAAAATTTTTTACTTGAAGACAACATGATCTTTTATGTAGAAAATCTTAAGGAAACTTCAGAAAAAATCACTATATATTAGAAATGATTTTACCAGAATCTTATGATTCAAGATCAGTATATAATAATCGATTGCATTTCTATACACTAGCAACAAACAATCTGAAATTAAATTAAGAATGCAATTCCATTCACAATAGTATCAAAAAAGAATAAAATCTTAGGAATAAACTTAACAAAAAAGTGTAGTCTGGACACTGACATGTGCAAAACAATAATGAAAAAAATTAAAGAAGACCTAGATAAATGGAGAGATAATACCTTGTTCATGTATCAGAAAACTAAATATTGTAAAGCTGAAAACTCTTTCCCAACATAGATTTAACAAAATCGCCATCAAATCCCAACAAACATATTTGTAGAAATTTATAAGTTGATGATAAACGTATATGGAAGTGCAAAGTATCTAGTATAGCCAAACAATATTGAAAAAGGAGAATAGTTAGCAGACTTTCACCTCATTTAAAACCTTATTATTGGGCTGGCCCCGTGGCCGAGTGGTTAAGTTCGCGCGCTCCGCTGCAGGCGGCCCAGTGTTTCGTTAGTTCGAATCCTGGGCGCGGACATGGCACTGCTCATCAGACCACGCTGAGGCAGCGTCCCACATGCCACAACTAGAAGAACCCACAACGAAGAATACACAACTATGTACCGGGGGGCTTTGGGGAGAAAAAGGAAAAAAATAAAATCTTTAAAAAAAAAAAAAAACCTTATTATTAAATTACAGTAATCAAGAGAGCACTTATTTGCATAAGGGTAAACATGCAGATCAATAGAATGGCATAAAGAATCCAGAAATGGACCCTCGCTTATGCAGTCAGTTTATTTTTACAAAACAGACAAGGTGATTGAATGAAGGAATTAATGGTGTTTTCAAAAAAATGGTCCTGGAAAAATTGGATATCCATATAAAAATAATTAACCTCATCCCTTAGCTCGTACTTTACAAAAATAAAGTTGAAATGGGTTATAGATCTAAAAAACAATAAAAGAAAACATAGGAGAAACTTTTAGTGATTATCAATTAGGCAAAGTTTTCCTAAATGTGATGTCAAAAGCACAATCAATATGGGGCTGGCCTGGTGGTGTAGTGGTTAAGTTCGCACGCTCCGCTTCGGCAGCCCAGGGTTCATGGGCTCAGATCCCAGGTGCGCATCTAGCACTGCTCTTCAAGCCATGCTATGGTGGCATCCCATATAAAATAGAGGAATATTGGCACAGATGTTAGTTCAGGGACAATCTTCCTCACAAAAAAATAAAAATAAAAAAACCCACAATCAATAAGTGAAAAATAATTTTATTGGACATCATGAAATTCGAAAGATTCTTCACACACAACATTAAGAAAATGATGAAAATATTTTCAATGTATATGTCTGATAAAGGGTTTCTATCTATAATATATAAAGCCCTCTGTGACTCAATAAAGTTGATAAACCTCCTCATTAGAACAAAATTGTGAAATATTTGAACAGGCACTTCAGCAAAGATGATATACAAATCGTCAGCATCATTAATCATTAGGGAAATGCTTAGTAATACTACAATGAGACCATTAGGGAAATGTAAATTAAAACCAAAAGGGATACTGCTAAAATGGATAAAACTTTTAAAAACCTACTAGCAAATGTTGGAAAGGGTGGAGACAAACTGGAACACTCATATGCCGCTGGGAAAAATATAACAGTAATTTTAGAATAGTTTGGTTCTTTCTTAAAAGTTTTACAGTTACCTACACGACCCATATTTTATTACCCAAGAGAAATGAAAACATATGTCCACAAAATAGTTATATGTAAATATTCATAATCTCATTATTCATAATAACCCCAAATTGGAAATAATTCAAATGTCCATCAGCTGCTGTATGGATAAACAAAATGTGGTTTAGTTATATAATGGAATATACTCAACAGCAGAAATGAACAAACCTCTGAGACATGGGAAAGCATGGGCAAATCTCAAACAAACTATGATAAATGAAAGCAGCCAGAAAAAAAGGACTACATAGTGCATCATTCCTTGTATGAAACTTCTAGAAAAGCCCAGAGAGCAGCTAAAACATTATTTCTGAGTGTGTCTTTGAGAGTGTTTCTGGAAGTGACTAGTATTTGAACTGGTGAATGAGCAAAGCAGATGGGCCTCCCCAATGTAGTTGAGGATCATCCAAACCATTGAGGGCTCAAATAGAACAAAAAGGCAGAGGAAGGGCTAATTTACTCTCTCTGCTTGAGCTGAGACATCCTTCTTCTTCTGTTCTTAGACACAGGCGCCCCTGGTTCTCAGAGTTTCAAACTCAAACCAGGATTTACACCATTGGCCCCCTGATTCTAAGACCTTCAGACTTGGACTGAATTAGACCACTAGCTTTCCTGGTCCTCTAGCTTGCATACTGCAGATCGTAGGTCTTCTCAATGAGAGCCAATTCCTATAATAAATCTATATCTATATCTGTCTATATGAAGTTCTGTTTGTCTGGAGAATCTTGATTAATGCAATGTAAACAGGCACAAGGAAACCTTTGATTTGATGGAAAATCCTAAAACTGGATTATGGTAATGGTTGCACAACTGTATAAAATTACTAAAAATCTGCTTATGCACTTAAAATTTGTGGATTGTATCATACGTAGGCATTGAGAAGGACTATTTGTGTTGAGTTATGGTAAGGTGAGGAGTTTTAAAACCTAGCATTGCTTTAAATACCAAACTGAAGAATTAGGAATGTATTCCATAGATTGTGCATGAAATTGCAAGATTTTGTGTTGAAAAAGTTTGTGAAGAAATAAGATATGAAGATTAATCATTGCAGTGTAGTAGGAGTTGATGCTAACACAAATCAGACTGATAATTTAGGAAGATATTGCAAAATAGTATTATTGAAATCTAATATTCTATTGATTGAATTGTCCAACTTTTCTACTATTGCTTTGGCCATAAAAAGCTAATTGTTACTAAACTTAATGTATAGATGTACTTATAAACATATATTCTTAACCCTTCACTAAGAGTTTGCTTTCAGATAGATGAAATTGGAAAGCAAATTTACTAGGAATTTGCAAGAAGGCTGTCAGAGTATAAAACATAAAAAAGGAATTAGGTTTTTAGCTATTTTTAATATATTTTTTATTTTTCTGAGGCATCAATTTATATGGCAAAATGCTATACAAGCCCATTTTATTAGTCTATATATTTTCTATGTATATTTTCAAAAGCCTACTAGAATATGACCTCTATATACTTTCCGAGTAAAAGAAAACAAGGGGAGTAATAAAAATTTAGCTTCCTTCCTAGAAAAACATCAAGGGAATTCATGAGATACAACCAAAAGTAGATAGAAGGCAGTGAACCATTGAAACTACGTTGTGCTATCTGCATAGAGCTGTCAAGTAAACTCACGCAGGAGTGAATGCAGATGGCAGGGAAAAAAAGACTTCTATGGTTTAAAAACAAAGCAAATAAAAAAGAACTCTCTTAAAATATGATAATTGAAAGAAAAGGGTTAAAACACAGTTAACAATGTTAAAATTATGGTGATTAATTAGTAATCGCTGATATTTTTGTCAGTATTTGCAGGATGTGTAAAACCAAGATCAGTATCCTACAGGGTACACCACTTGAAGTGTCTGAAAAAATAATAATTTTAAAGAAGGAAGAAGTGACCTTAGAGATGTCCACTGGCTTAACTCTGGAAAGGAGATGGAAGGTCACCATAGATGTCCCAAGACACTAGAATAGGTTTTTTTTTTTTTTTTTTTTTTTTTAGAATAGGTTTTTATAAAAGTATTATGTGATTAGGATATAACTTTCTGATTCAAGGTTCATTGGGTTTTCATATGGTTTTGACTTCAAACATGTCTCTACCAAATGTTATCTATACCATTCCTGAAATCATGGCTTCTTCATTCCCTCTCTTGGCAGAGCTCCATGTCTATTCAGAACTAAAAGTAAAGGTATATAGAAAACAAAAGGAGGATTATTCTCTGACTTGAGCACATTCTCCAAAAATGGAGC
The DNA here is from genome assembly GCF_041296235.1 of Equus asinus. Lineage (NCBI taxonomy): Eukaryota > Metazoa > Chordata > Mammalia > Perissodactyla > Equidae > Equus > Equus asinus. The sequence continues at coordinate 71,277,306 of NC_091798.1, forward strand.
CTTTCAACAACTATGTGACAAATAAAAATGGCAAGTAATAGGATATATTGGAGAATATGAGGAAGCCATTTGGTGTAAACCTAATTCGGCCTGACCTTGTCTTTCCAAAAGGGCCTGACTGAAGCCTTGAGCATGCATTGTATATCTGCTTTAGATATTCTCTATGGCAAGAACAAAGGCCCTTGAGATAAAGGTGCAACTTCCCTCCCCCTCCCAACCTTGGCATTCCCTTAAGGATTAAGCATCTTTCCTTAGGCTAAGAACTGATTGCTGTGCTCACATGTGACCACACAGCTTGAGACAATAGACTTGCCTCTGGCTATGCCCGCCAAGATAGTAGACACACTACCTGCTGTGTCCGTCAAACACTGTGCAGACAGGGCAATCTGGTGACTATTGTGGGAGGGCCATTTCAATCATATGTGAAATGTTTGGGGGTATGTAACCACTCTGTATACCTCACTTCTTTGGTGCCCTTTCTTCCTTCGGGAAGAAAGGCCCCGGGCCATGGTCCTCAGATTTTAGCTCAGAATAAACTCTCCCAAATTTTCATTTATAGATTGGTTATGGATTATTTTCATTGACATATGTAAGATAGTTAGTTGATTGGCCTATTTATTTTTAAGATCAGTTTGGAAAAATGTTAGGGTAAGCAACATGTAAACAAAACTGTGAGGCCCACACGACAGGCAAAAGAGGTGTCATTCTATGTGATGCTTCCCCAGTTGTCCCTGGTCCTCCCTTGGGTTTGTGCTCCTGATCATGCCTCTGTAATAGCAAATGCACTATTGACTATATATATGAGCTTAGAATATTTTTCTTTTAACTTTGCCAGAGGGGAGAGAAAAACAGAGGGGAAAAATAGAGAATGTAATGCTGGAAAGAAACTTAAACATATTTTATGCCAACTTCCTGATGGTATAATTGTGAAAATTCTGGTCCAGAGAGGTCACATGACTTGCCTAAAATCCTATTTCTCATTTGTGCCAGAGCCAAAGGTAGAAGCAGAATCTCCTAATTCACAATTCCATGTTTTAGTTTCTCTGTTTTTCTGAATTTTCACTTATATTGCTAATAGAAGTCCTTTAAGCTTGAAAAGGTATATAGCTGAGCAGATCTAGAATAAGATTAATGTAGTGATTGATTGTTTATATTAAATACAGATCTTCCTTGACTAACGATGGAGTTGTGTCTTGATAAACCCATCTCAAGTTGAAAATATCCTTAAGTTGGAATCGCATTTAATACACCTAACCTCCTGAACATCATGGTTTAGCCTAGCCTACCTTAAACATGCTCAGAAGGCTTATGTTACCCTAAAATTGGGCAAAATCATCTAGCACAAAGCCTATTTTGTAGTAAACTGTTGGATATCTCATGTAATTTATTGAATACTGTACTAAAAGTGCAAAACAGAATGGGTTGCATGGGTACAGAATGGTTGTAAGTGTGTTGGTTGTTTACCCTTGTTATCATGTGGTTGACGGAGAGGTGTGGCTTGCTGCCACTGTGCAGCATCACCAGAGAGTATTTGAGTATTGAAGAGAGTATTGAGAGTATTGAACAGCATACCACTAGCCTGAGCAAAGATCAAAATTCGAAGTACGTTTTCTACCGAATGTGCATGGCTTTCGCACCACCATGAAGTTGAAAAGTCCTAAGTCTAATCACCTTAACCATTAACCAGGGACAATCTGTATATGAATGGTTAGTCTATTCAGTTCAGTTGGTATCTCATTTTCTTTCCTCAAATATATCTTCAGCTTAAATACCCAGAAATGTGGCAAATGTTTACCTCATGTATACACTACTTACTTAATTTTACTTCTTCCAACACATATCTGAATTATATACTTACTCTTTGAGTGCAACACTACATACTATATGATGTACATGGAATAATCTGTTTTGGATTAAATTTCAGGCTCAGAATTTCATTTAAAGAGATTAAATTCTAGAAACATAAAATTTTAATATTGTATAACATTAAAAGTACAAGAAAAGTATTGTCGAGGCAAATAATCCATAACCAACCTATAAATAAAAATTAGGATGAGTTTACTATGAGCCAGAGTGAGGATTATAATCTGAGAAGGCCTTAGAAGGCGTTCTGGAGAAGCATGGATTTCAGTACAGTCTTTATCTTTTTAGAACAAAGAAGATGCATTAAACACACCCTGGATAAATTTTCAAAGAGGTATTCAGTTGCAAATTAACAGGTCAGCATGACCATGATGCCAGGAAAGGGAGTAATCTGGGCATTACCAATAGGGCATTACCAATAGGGTGTGGGGGGGAAGTATCTATTCTTTATCGTAAGAGAGTGCATTCTTTACTTTAATGAATAAGCAGATGTACAATGTCTGTTTGATAGGCCATAAATCAGACTTTCTAGTTCAAGCCGAATCAGGTTTGAACTCTAATAGTTACCCCACATACCTCAATATGTGAAAATCTCTTGTCAGTATTATAAATTGGTTAGAATTGCAGAGATACAGAATCTTTCATGGTTATTAATTATTACATTTCTGATTTGGTCCAGTTAATTAGCAGTCCCATTCACAGAAAACAGATATTTCTAGATTAGATAAAAATTACCTTTCTGAATAAAAGAGAATAAAGTGTATCTTTGTATCTGCTTCTTCAAAAAGAGTAGATGATTATGTAATAAGTAGGATGAAAATGTTTAAATTTTGTTTTTGTTTATTGGCTGGCATTATAACATGACCCACAACAGAAGTTAGGAAAGATTTTTATCCTATTGGATAAATGCAATAATGTAGTATAATAGCTTGTCAGGATATACATTTTTTTATATGTTGTGTTAGTGTACATATCTCAGAACTATTTTAAAAATCATGTCAAATTATTAACCATTTATCATAAGCCTTATGAAAGTAATTATTAAGGTGAGTGTGTTTGTGAATTATTTTTGCAAAAATTTTTTAAATTGAACACTCTCTTAACTAAGGTCTTAAGTAAACGTCTCATTAACTAAGCACTATATGGAATTAGGTCATAGTCATTGTTCTGAAAAAGACCTAGGATAGTTTCTCAACCCAGCTGCAAAGGGGACCACTTTTTACCCAATCACCTTCTCCAATAACTCTACAGAAACCAATTTAAATTCTTTTCACTGGAAGAAAAGAACACTCTTAGACGGGAAAGAATACAAAAGCATGTAAGTGAGTGAATGCTGCAGAGTTCCAAAGTGAAGGATCTGATGAGTAGAGAGGCAAGGCAGTTCTTGACTGCGGGAGTCCTCAGGGACACAGCCCAAGACCACACCCATTACCTTTAGAAGATCACTGTGCTGTAGGGATGATGTGTTTTTATTCCTTACTCTTAGTGCTCCCCTAAGCAAGTAGAAAGGCTGAAAACTAGAACCTCTGTCCTTAGGGAAATGTTAATCCTACAGAAAGGCCTAAATAAAGAAAAGGCAATTCCTGATGTGGAGGATTCAGAGTAGACTTCTGGAGGTCATAGCAAAGAACTTTAAAAACAGGTTGTTGTTGTTGTTCTGGTCATGGTCTTCTTCTCTCCTTATCTCTCTAAGACTAGCTTTTTAACATGTAAAGAAACATTTCCAGAAGTTTCAGGCATAAAGTTTATGGATAAGTAAAAATATTTGGAATAATGAAGAAAATATAAAAATCAATTGTTTGTGCTAGAGAATAAATAAAATGGTTTGAGTAGAAGAGAAAAACAAATTGAGGAAAAGCAAATTATTAAGTTGAATTACCCTGAGCAAACAGTCCCTGAATACTGCCCTCCATCACCCCCTCCCCTCAGATCCAGTACTTGGAATGGGGTTTCTGGAGAAGAAAACATGCCACACCTAAACATTTGGAAATTGGAACACTTTTCTTTCTTTCAGGTTCCGTCATCATCTATAGACCAGTTCTGCAACATGAGTGATTATACAACTCTACATAAATTGTAATTACCTGGCTAATAGTAAAGTGTTTAGAAATATACCCTAAAGAGTTCCCTAGTCTAGAGAGAACAAGCATGCAAACCTGTCTAACGGTGATTAGTTTACAAGTTTCTTAGTTGGCCTCTCTGTAATGAATCTCTCCTCTCTCCCACCATTACTCAATGTTGGCACCAATGTTATCTTTCTGGAATGCAAACAAAATCATTCTTCACTTAAAACATCTTTAGGAAGTCCTACGACATCAAGATAGGGTTCCAACTGTTTAACCTATGGAACTTTACCATCAGGCCCCAATCTGTCTTAACTTAATCTAACTTCATTTTCTGCCTCTATTCAAGCTTACAATATGGCCTGGTCATGACAAATATCTCCTTATTCAGGGAGTATGTCATATTCTTTAATGTCTCTCTTGCACATTTTTCTCCTTTGGGTATGTATCCTGAGCTCCTAGTCCCCTTCCAAACACTTAATTACTCAGTTTAAATATCCCTTCTTCTGAGATGTTACCCACTAACTCCCTGGAAAGTAAAGGGTGTGTTCGACCATGTTTTACCACAGAATTTTATATACTTCCTTATTAAACACTCATCAGATTTTATTATCATTTTTGCTTGTGAACATATAGGCTTCCAATATTGCGTGGCTTTCAGAACAGAGACTATGTATTATCCAGATCCTATAATCAACCACATACTTAATCTACACAAGCACTTCAGGCTGGGGAGTGTGCATGTGTGTATATGTGTGTGTTTATTTTAATTGTTTCGTTCAGTAAGTAAATAAGTGAGTCATATATTTGAAATAACTTAAGCATCAGAAGCTAGAGCCTTAAGTTTCAACCCATCCAAATTTAATAACTATAGAAATATAGTACTACGGCTAGAACTTACATAATGCTTCTATATTAGGGTTCTGCAGGGAAACAGAACAAAGGAAAGAGGGAAGGAAATAAGGAAGGGAGGGAGGAAGGATTTATGTATTTATGTATGTATCCAACTATCTATTTATTATAGAAATTGGCTCACATAGTTGTGGAGGCCAAGATGTCCCAAGATCTGTGTCTAGAGAACTAGGAAAGCTGGTGCCATAATTCAGTCTGAGGCTGAAGTCTTGTGAATGGGGGTGGGGCTGATGGTGTAAGCCCTGGTCTGAGCTAGAAAGCCAGAGAACTAGGGGCACGTATGATGTCCCAGGACAGGAGATGGGTCTTAGCTCAAGCAGAGACAGCAAATTAGCCTATCCTCTGCCTTTTTGTTCTGGTTGGGCCCTCAATGGGCTGGTTGCTGCTCACCAGCATTGCAGAAGGCCATCTGCTTGACTCAGTTCACCAATTCAAATGCTAATCTCTTCCAGAAACACTTTCACAGACGTACTCAGAAATAATGTTTTATCAGCTTTCTGGGCCTTCCTTAGCCTAGTCAAATTGACACATACAATTAACCATCACGCTCTAAGAATTTTTCATATTATTTTAGAAATATATATTTTACGCTTTTTAGAGAATGCTTGGAAATGCAGAAAATTTGAATAAAATGTAAATAGAACCACCATAATCCCAACAAAATTCACAACCAACGCTAACATGTTTTATCTCCCCCACTTTTTCCTATGTAAACCAATAAATTCCAGTTATGTAAGCTTCTTTTTGGCCTTAGAGCATGATAACGTTGTTTTTACATGGTGGTTAACTGAAAGAAATCATTAATATTTCTTTCAAAATGTAAAGTTGCATTTTCCTTAAAAAATAAAATTGAGTCCTTCAAAATGTAATATGGTTTTAAGTCTTTATTCTTAATGCTTTTCATGTCTGTGTCCCAGGGAACCTTTCCATATAAATAACAATAATGGGTGAGACGGTGCCTGTACTGGATTTCAGTGACATGTATCACAAAGTCACGAAAGTGACTCAGATAATGTCAACAAGTGAGGAGTCAATATTTCTATGCTATCATACTCCCTTTGACCTAATAAATAGTTCACCACACATATTAAACAGTACTTTAAAAAAAAATAGCCCAGATTAACAATAAACTTCAGGTGAGTACCCGTGATTCTAAAATATAAACTTCAAGATTCGTATAATACAACTCACATTCTCTCAGAAAAATTAAAATGTAGAAAACAGCAGTAAAGAAAATAAACTTCACTCCTGACAGCACGTCTCAGATAACCTCTCCATTGCTAATATTTTGGCATGCATATTCCCATGCTTCTACTCTATGTCAGCTATATAGAAAAAAGACCAAACTGTATGTACTTTGATTTTTAAGTATTTTTTCTAACTATATATTTATAATTGTATATATACCTGAAATAATACATATTAAACCTCTGAGTCTATATCATGATATATATACATATATATATATTCCATGCATGTGGTACTGAATTTCTCACCTCCTTTTTTAATAACTTCTGCTGCTCTGTTTCAAATGATTGCAATTTTATTTTCTAATTTATTCCCACACAGCACAAAACTCCTTGCCAGATTTGGCAACTTGTACGCTATCTCTGAACAAATCTTTTCCTGCTCAAAAATTGCTACTTATCCCAAACCTAGATTAAGTACATATTCCACAAAACCTACATTTATTAGTTTCATCACCTATTTCTCCTCTATACATTTAAAGCCAAACAAAACTACCTACCATACTGAATAGTTCATGCTTTTCTGACTCCTTGCTTTAGCTCATGCTGTTTCTGTTAACAAATGCCCTCATCCACCATGCCCACCCAGGGAAATACTGCCATTGTTCAAGACCCATGGTTTACATAGCGGTAGAAAAAGTTCAATGTGGTCTAGAGCAAGGGTTAGCAAAATTTTTCTAAAAAAGTCTAGATAGTAAATATTTTAGACATTGTATAGTCTCTGGCGCAACTACTCATCATCTCTGTCATTGTAATGCAAAAGAAGCCAGAGACAATTAATAGGTAAATAAATGTGGTTGTGTTTCAATAAAACTTTAATTATCAAAACAGGTGGTGAGCTGAATTTGGACTACCGGCTTAAGTTTGCCAACTTCTAGTCTAGATATCTCGGATTTATCAAATAAGAGGACATACAATCATCTACATCTGATAGGAAAATTATTACTCTCGTTTTGTAGAAGAGGAATTGATGCAAAGAAAAGTTAATTATGTTCCTAAGGTCTTAGTGCAAAAATGTACTAGTTAGTCACAGAACTCACAACTCAAGTCTCACTTCTAGTCTCTCATCTGTCTCTAAAGCTTCCTTTCCGATAGAGAAATGAAATAGGTTAAGAACGGTTTAATAATTTTAACTGTGCTAACATTTAAGAAGTTTGCTTAGAAAATATATATATAAAATGGGCTGCTCTGACACGTCAGGAGTTTGGAAGATACCAGTTTCATCCTCACAAGATAAAAAGGGAAGGAAACTGTAAATCAACAATTCTTCTTCAATGTCTCAGAGAATAGAGGGCACAGGGCAAACTGCTGTCCTGAGAACTAGAGAGACGTGAATACAGAGAATCACCACTTATCCAGGGAGCAGATGCCACAGCTGGAGCCAGTACCAGTAGGAGCCTTTAAAGGTTAACTGACTAATAACTGGATACTGGGGCTGGACCAGCCCGAGAGACAAAAACGTAAAACCTCCTAGGGGCTCAGCCTTAGATGGACTGCCACACTTTCACGAGTTTTACCTCCAAGAGCTTCACCAAGTTCTCATTGTGAGAACTGGAAAAAAGCCCCCTCATGCTCCAGCAGAGGAGGGAAAAGGTACCCATTTTGAAATATGTCCAGAGCTTTTATTCTCCTTAACGAATGTCTATTTTTAAAGGAAACCATTTTACCAGAGCCTCACCAGTTTGGATTTTACCAGAGCCTCACTGACCTGGAAGAAGAGAATATCCAACTTGGCCTTCCTGTGTACCTATGGTGGGAGAGACAGGAAGGTGAGAAGCACCTGGGAAGCGACCAGCCGAAAGGCACAGGCTCACTCTAAGAATGAAATCTATTTACAGGATTATGGATGCTTCTTCTCCCTCCACACGTTACCATCTCATCAATTGGGATCCTGTGTAATAGGTGATTACAATTGAAAGAATTGCAAGGCTCAGCCTATTTAAGGAGCCTCTAGGGAAACCCAAAGGCAAAAAAAGAGACAAAAACAAAGACACTGGAGGAAATTTATCCTTTGACACCTACAGCTACAGCAAACAATAAATACAGCCTAACTCCTGGACAGATAAACATAACACATCACACTAAAGGCCAATTTACCTCAATTCCTTTTACCTGCTACATCATGCCCGGCCTTCAACAAGCAATGCCAAGGTGTGCTAAAAGGCAAATAACACCGTCCGCAGAAACAAAACAAGCATCAGAATCAGACTCCGATATGGCAGAGATATTGGAACTATCAGACTGGGAATTTAAAATAACTAGGATTAATATGGCAAGGGCTATAATGGAAAAAAGGGGACAACATGCAAGAATGCATGGATAATGTAAGCAGAGAGAAGGCAACGCTAGGAAAGAATCAAAAGAAAATGCCAGAAATCAAAAACAGGGTAAGAGAAATAAATATAAAATGGCCAATAAATACATAAGAAGGGTTAATGTAACATGTAGTGAAAGAAATAAAAACCAAAAGATATTTTTCTCTTCTCAGAATAGTTAAATAATACTCGGAGACACCAAATCCTTGTGAGGGGTGGGGAAATAAATGTGTACTTTTCTGCACTATTAGCAGAAGCACAGTCTTAAAATACAGGACAATTTAGCATTATCTGTCAAAATCAAAATGCTGATCTCACGTATCTTTTAACCCAGTAATTCACTTTCTCAGAATTTATTTTTTGGGTATATTAAAAAAATACACTTGATATAATGAAAGTATATTCATAATATCCTAAGCTAGCGAACAAGGAATTGTTGCAGGATGATACACCTCACTAGGGTTGCTATTCTTGACTCAGGGAACCAGAAAAATGTGGAAACACAGATCCCAGACCTCATAAGGGAAACTTCATAACCACATTAGCTCTCTAAGAGAGAAAAGGCCCTGATTTGTAGAGGTTGCCGATGTGTCTGATGTAAGTACTTCCACCACAGCCAATTCTAAGCTGTTGAAATGAAGTCACTGAACACAGTTTAGCAGAAAGATGCACACACTCGGCTCTCACAAGCCCAAGTTAGCTGACTTCAGTACATCACCACCTATAACACCTCATCAAGACCCTCAAGAACACAAGATCTCAGGCTGAGGTCGGGCTCCCTGAGGAGCTGGGGTTAGGAAGAGGAGGGATGTGGCCTGAGATGAGAGATTTAAAAAATAAAACACTAAAGTAGATAGTGGAAACAATGGAACAAAATTTTAAGTACGAAGAGATTAGACAGAGTGAGAAAAATCTTTCCTACACAATTGTTCTCCAATTGAGTTCAGTGAGATAGAATAAAATTATTGGATGGAAAGTGAATCCAGGAAACACACTCGAGAAAGTTCAGTGCATAATGGAGAATATCTTTTATATGGCACCTGGGACTTTACCTGATGGCAAGATGGTAGCTACTAAGGAGCTAATCTGGTTTTAACAGCAATTTACTTCAGCACTGTAACTCCTGAGGAAGTATCCTAGGTGGAAAGAGCAAACATGCAAGTGTATGGACAAGGTCACCCTTGAGCTCTGATACTGCGTGATAGTTGAGCGCTGTGAGTCGGTCGGCAACAATTTGGTAACAGCCATAGGAGGAAATTACCCACCTAACTGTTAAAGTTGGAAATATATTCTTCCCTCTCATATAGTTTATTTCTGAAACAAAATAGATGTGGATAGTAGAGATTTACTTATTTCCTGCAAATATGCTTTTCTGATTTCACACAAGTAATTTACACGAAATTTATTCCATTCCTGTGATGTTCCCTACTAAGCAAAATTCAGGAAAACACCCTTGCACAGAAGGAATTAGTCCAAAATTCAGACGTATTATGAGCTAGAAAAATTATTACAATTTCCCAGATGTTGGACCACCTCAATATTTTCCTTTTGGGAGAGAGTTTACGCACAAACAGAAGGAAGTTCTTTGATTCTTACGTCCATATAGTGTATTTCTGGACTATAAGAAGGCACCTAGCTTCAGCTTCCTTAGCTAGGTTCTTTCAGATCTGATGATCTTTGTGATAGACTGCTATAGTGGAAATAACATTATACTATTCCCTTGAGCTGAATTGATAGACAAAGCAGAATCATTTTTCCCAGAGAGTTGGTGGAGGATTTATTATTTGACCTCCCCTTACTCTTAATGGCTATTTTAAAGAAAAGTTCTCCATTTTAATGTTCAATAGTCTGAAAAGATTTCATGGTCAGGGAATAATAATTTTATCAATGAAATTTAGTCCCTCAATATCTTTTGGCCATATGCCAACATGTACACATTCAGATACACCTTATTAGAAAATTGTTTTAATGTATTTTTATGACTTAGTAAAAGAGAAAAGAATGTAGCTTGTCACTAAAGGAGAAAGGCTTAGCATATTTCATAATTTTTGTAAGGTTGCTCCTGCCTAACTGATTTACCTAAGAACTTTATCAAGGCCAACTGGAATTTTCACCTGATTTATATCAATGAAATTGAGGGGACTGAAGTAATTTGTGAACAGTTATGTGTGAAGATAGAGCTGTAACCGTAAGTGGTCATGTTGCCCATTAGTCATTCAGTCCTTCCAGTCACTGGCTTGTGTAACAGATATAATGGGGAATCTATGAAACGGAGTGTTGGGGAAGGAGGGGGATCATTTATTACAAATAAATTAACCATTTTGACTAAAACTTCCCTTTTTATAACCAGGTGTCTCTGAGATATTTGAATTAGGTAAACATAATTTTGAAAATATAATTTCTTATAGTTGTGCAGCACGGTTTAGAGCAGAAGCTACCAAGTGGCCTCATGCTTGGTTGTGTGGTCCAGCAGTGATATTTTTCTTCACAAATCAGCAGGTGGAGAGAGAAACCAGAGCCAGTCTCAAGTGGAGAAAATACAATGCAATACTGATATGTATGCCAGCACACACTAGAATGGCCTCCCAGGGTTTATGGCCATTTTTCTCTGATCAGTCTGGTGTCTATTCCAATGGGTCAGTATCTATGCTCTCTCAGCTGATGAATATTTTTAATATTGCAAACAATACAATGCATATATTGTATGTAACATATACTTTGCATATTGCATATAAGATATGTATTACATGTAACAGTACAGTGTCGTCAATAAGATAAACCATGCAGGTGATAGAATTTGGAGAAAAATTAAAAGCAAACACAATTTAAAATTAGTGAACTTAGATGAATTAGTGACTTTCAACAGAAAAGGTGGTGCAGCTTTGAACTTACACTGAAGCTCCCAAACATCGGAAAATAGTATCGGGTTTGAGCTGACACATTGCTAATCCAAACTATTGGCTGCTTTGGTATTATAACCCTTGAGATCTTTATGACCTAGTGGTTCTCATTTCTCCTGTATTTAAGAAGAATCTGGGGAGTCTGCCACACAAATCTTGCTGAAGACCAATTGAACAATAGTTTCTGAGAGTGAGGCATAGCGATAAGTCATTTTAAAAGTCCTCCATGTCATTATAATTATGGCTAGATTTTGAAACAAGTCTAATTCTTGATTTTAAGGTTATCTATGAGTACCATCATTAGCTAGTGTCATAGGCTGAATTGTGTCCTCACAATATTCACGTTAAAATCCTGACCCCTAGAACCTCGGACTGTGACCTTATTTGGAAATAAAGTCATTGCAGAGGCAATTAGTTACCAGGAGGTCATACTAAATCAGGATGGGCCACTAATATCACTGGTGTCCTCATAAAATGGGGAAACGTAGATACTGACACACATACAGGGAGAATGCCGGGTAATATGGAGGCAGAGTTCGGGGTGATGCAGCAGAAGGCAAGGAACATCAAAGATTGCTGGCAAACTACCAGAAAGTGAGAGAGAGGCATGGAGCAGATTCTCCCTCACAGCCTCAGAAGGAATCAAACCTGTCTTGACACCTTGATCTTGGGCTTCTAGGTTCCAGAACCATGAGACAATACATTTCTGTTGCTAAGCCAGTCAGTTTGTGGTACTTCGCTACAGCAGCCCTTGCAAACTAATACAGCTAAGGGTGGAATGTCTACTTTTGTTTAACTCTAAGTCTTCTTTTCTTCCTGTGCACAATGGAGGTGTTGAATCTACCGATCATTGAGTTCTTCCCCAGCTCTTTCTTTATACAATTCAGATAACTCTCTGCTTTTTCTCTGCTTTCCCATAGAAAGGTGAAATGGCTTATCCTCTTTGTTAGCTTTCCGTCCACTTGGGCAACAAATCATCTTAATTTCTTCACTAGAATATCATTCATTCATGTCCAGGTAGTACAAGAACAACATGGTTATCAGGGGTGATGCCTTTTACACATGTTTCCCTAATCTGTTTAATTAACACTGACAGAAGAAATAAACTTCCAATCACACTGAATGTGCTGTCAGGTGTTACCACGCCTTAAACTTTCTACCAAGACTTATTCAAGACACTTCCAGCTGAGGTCTAGGAATATGTTAGGGATGGCCCATTCTGATACAAATCATATCATGGTGCTTGTTCTATTGTCCAGGGAATAATTCTCATGGTGACATGGCTGGGAAACCAGTCCTTTCACAGAGTGAAAATACACACTTACTCTGTCAGTGTAGGAAATAACACAAGGAAGAGAATTCTAGATACATCCTTTTTACTGCAGAAGTTTTTAATTAATGCAAATGTCAGAATCCAGGGCTGAAGATAAGAACAGGGAAGTAAAAGAATAGAATAATGACAGTGGCTGCCAACATCAATAGTGACGTCGAGAGGACAGCGTGGGCAAGATCTCTGTGAGAAGAAAATAAATGTCTATCAACAGAAGCAGGAGGGGAAGAGAAAACATTACTTATAAGGTCATATGGACAAGACGGTATAATTAAATGCCTGGGGTAAACACGTGTGGTAAAAAGGAAAGGTATGAAGGAAAGGAATAGAGTCTACAAGATGCTTGCGAAAATATCACCAAGGTTTAATAAGAATCAAATCGCTGTTGAGGAATCTTTGATATTCCTAAATTAGAAACAAACAAAAAATAAAGTGCGAATATAACATAAAATGAATCACTGATTTAGTCACCCCTCACTAGAGAAAATTTACTTTAGTCATGATATTATATATATTCTCAAATAAATGGCCTTCCACACTAGCTAAATTTTAATGACCTGAAAATATATTAGTAACATCACCAATGCTTGTATCTACACAGCAGACATGGAGTCCTTTGGGCACTGTCACTGAGATGTTATTACTTGTTCTACAGGAGGCAAAGAGGAGGTTTCTTTTACTGGCATTTGAAACTATAATTTTTACCTACTTTCTATGCTCTTCGCTAAAATCCCCTTAGTAAAATTCAGACTTTTTGTTTGGCCTGAAGCTTTATATGCTATTACAGAGTTCTATAGAAAAGACATCTTTATTTTCTTAGGATGTATAAATGACTGATACAGCTCACCAAATATTCCTGTTCTGCCGCCATCTGGGTACTAGGTAGGATTTTAACTACCAGCCCCCTTGAAATGAGGTGTTGCCATTTGATTTGCTTTGGACAATGAAATATGAGCGGTATGACAACAGTCAAATGGAGTTAGGAGTGTTAAGAACCAAAACAAAATTTGCCATATCTTCTTTCCTTGCCTTGGTAATTATGGAAGGGTATGCTAAGATGAAAATTCCATCGGTCTGGGTTCCTGAGAGACCACAACAAGCAGAACACCCTTACCTCCTGCCCCCGCCCAGTGATCTCTGAGGGACAGGTAGCATGAACAAAAATAGAAATATTTGTTATTTTAAGCCACTGAAATTGTAGAATAGTCTGCTACTTCAGCATAATATATCTTTTATTGATAAGTAGGAAAGTTATGAAACCTTTTATCATCTTAAAGTGCCTGAAAACACAGCTTATTCTTAAAGATTTAAGAAGATCAATTTCTTCAGAAAAGCAATTGACAGTGAATTCCCTTTTAACATCTCTCTAAAGGAAAAGCAAAAACAAAATCAAGAAAACCTTGTCTATTTGTATGAATTTCCTCTGTTTTCTCTAGAATTGTGTTAAACTATTTTAACAGAATCAAAATCAGTGAATTTTAAAGTATTCTGAGATAGTCAAAGGAAATCAAAGAAACTTAGATTTTTGGTTCCACAACTTTATAATTCTTGGTCTCTGTTAAAATATAACCCATTTTCTATAATAAAACAGTTAGGATTTCTTTTAATTCTATATAAATAGATTCACAGACCCATTGGATTTTAATAATCTTATGGAATCCTTATAGTGTACTAAGTAGCAGTCTAATCTGTCCTGCTTACATATTTCCTTATATTCTCCCACCATTCCAAAACAGATCTGTATTAACGTATGCAGTGGGCATAAAGCTAATCTATCTAACAGCTAAAATCGGTTGCATCACATTTGAGTCAAAACTCTGTTAAACATTCAAATCCATTAGAAAGTATTTAAAATCTTTTCTGAATTATATCAAAAAAGTTATACATGAAAATTGCATTTATGAAACAACACAGCTATTTTGATGCTATCTTCCCATTGGCCACCATACCTCATGTGGCGCAATGGCTACCTCTTAGTCTTGCAAATCATTCATCAATACTCTCTCCTGAAACTAAGCCCATTTCTGTATTTCTCGTTCCCTTTCCTTTAACTGTCCTTACCAGATCTGTTGCTTTATTAAAAATGAATTTCCATCTTTGAGCTTTTTTAATACTTTTCTCCATCTTTTACCTACCTCAACACAAATAATTGCCCAAGAGTTGATCAGACAGAAGAAATGCAGTAATAAGATGAGAAAATTTTTATGGCTATTGAAGTATACAAGCAAATGTTTATTTTAAATGACATAAATTTGTTGAGATATATAAATATAACATTAGCCTAGAATATAAATTGAGATGTTTTCCACTTTATTCCTAGATTTTAAATTATATTAAATTATGTACATAATGCTTTATTTGCCTTAAATTTGTTTCTCTTCTATTTGATCATGTTTATTTAATACCTTCCTACCACCAGTGTGGGTCTTGAATAAATGGGGAAATTTGTCAGGCTTCTAAATTATCCTTCTGTGAAGCCCCAAATCAGATTTATACTGCTATCATTGTTACTTTTTTTTAGACTTTATTATTTTATATACTTCCTTCAATATTTAGTCTATAAAATAAAGAGAGAGAAAAAATTTTAAAACTGCATTTCATTTCTAATAACTAAGTATTGGAATGTTGAAGCACAATATTAACAGATGATTGCAAGCCCTACATTTAAGTGAGATCACTCTTGTGAAATTTAACATGAACGGCATAAGTTCATCCTTTTAAGATTTCTATCTAGTGAGCAATTGGCATCTATGTTTTCTTCTGTTAGGTATTCTGAGAAGAAGCCACATGTCAGCATTTCACATTTCACAAACTAAATGACAGGACAGAATTAATTTCCCACAATGGAGGTGCTTTGGGGAGTTGAGAACTATTATATGACTCATCAGCTTCAAATAATTCAGCCACTAGAGATGAAGGGTAATATCTCTTGTTGAAAGCACAAGTTGGAAAGAAGTATTTTCATGAGAAAATTTTCAGAAACTCTCTGCATAACATTTAGTACAAAATTGTGACAGGTTTATAGTATGCACTTCTACATAATGGCTTATGGGAAACTAAATCAATGAGAAATAGCTACAGAAAGAAAAGGATGTGTAGGATGGATAGTAGGGTAATTTGGTGACTGAAGCTAATAGATTGGCTTTTAGGTATATCAAATGCTTCTTTCATGACCCTCAGAATCAAATGAAGTAGAATAAGTCATATTTTAAAAAGAAATCTTATTCTCCTGGTATGCTAATTATCACCAGAGTTGGATAATCACTTTGTGGAAGAGCATTCATTCTTTCTGGCCAGTAGAATGTTGTGTACTGAGTCTGGTTTAAAAAATAATTTAGGAATTAGAATACTTTATTAGCAGAGGGAAAGCTAATTTATCATTATCCAAAGTTAATCTCTAATTCTTCAATAGAAATTTCAAAATGGCATTTAGTTTTTAATACTTAATGTTCTGCAAACAATCCTACTCAGTAAATATGTTTACAACTGCCTAATTTACTTTTTGTTTTTATAAGCATACACTCGGTCCATTGTAAGAACAAGGCACTGGTGGGAATATCTTCTACTGAGATTTTCCTATCAGTCTTATAGTGTCTTACTGTAGGTGGATGATAATTTCTGGAGTGAAGTAATTCAAAGAATTGAGTAAAAGATGAGTTTGGAGAGAGTAACATCTACCTTTGAGTGAGAAAATGTAAGGGATCATTCTGAGGGAGACTACAGGAAAGCTGAGAGGAGTCTTAGTGAAAGGATGGCCACACAGATTTGATTATTTTTCTGTATTTTTATATTTCTGTATTATATATTTTTATATTTGTGTATTATATTTCTATTTCACGTGGATTTAGGAAACTCCATCTTTCTCTTGCCCTCACACTTTTTCTTTCTTCCACTCTCAGTAAAATACGAAATATCAAACACAATCATAATCCTGTTATTTGCAATGTTTCTGAAGTACAAAGGAGTACCAGTTTTCTGCAATTCAACAATCCACATAGCATATTAACTGTAACTATTGGCATATCCAGGTACTACTTAGCAGACCAATGATTTGTGGTTTGGTAGTCTGTTTTTATGGGAATTGAATTGTAAGTGCAACTGCCGTGAGATAGTTTGCATTGTAACATTGATGAAAATGTGTTTGCTAAGTGATTCCCTAAATTACTTTATGGAGTATAAAACATCTGCATTTAGTTGGATTCTCTTTGACTGAAAAATAAACATTTCTAAACCACAGCTCTCATGTCTGATAATGATAATGTACTGGAAAAGTCGAAATTGCATGACAATCTAAATATGTTTTCTCTTAAAAAGCAAATGGTACTGTTAGGATGTGACATACTAGATTGAACCGCCTAAAGGGTACATTCTTCCTGAAGATATATAAATGTCATGGTATGCATTCCCACTTTTAAAGCCAAATGATACACAGCACTCTGATAGATGCTGGGTTATGAGAAGATAAATCCTGGATGTACTTTTCAAAGAGGTCAATTGTGATTATAAAGTTCTCTCTTACAAGATCATAAAGGAAACAATAGTGAATATCATTCCTTGATTTCCACAAAAAGTGAAGGAGAAATTTAGTACTATATTGCTTGTCTAGTAAACATTAAATTTAGGGTAAGGCAAAGTAAATTTTTGATTCAAGAGTCCTTAGTATATTTGTTAAGGTGTTTGGGATACAACAGAAATATGAACCAGGTGTTTCTTACCAAATAAAACTAAAGGAACACCATGTTTATTGTAATTAATCTTAATGGAGATTAGTCTTATAGAGATGCAAAAATATGTTAGTATAAAATAGTGACACAAACAACATCCCATGAAATATTTGCACATTTATCTAAATTACCATTCACAATAATCTGTTTGAAGGAAAGGTGACTTTATGTGGTGCTAATCATAGACTGTCTCTCTAATCAAGCCCACTCCTATTCATACAGCTCACAAGTTCCCCCTTCAGTTTAAGCAGCAGAATTATTTGATATTTAGTAAATCATAAAACTTCCATATTTTTATAATCATTAGGACAATATTTTAGCTTTTTTCTTTTAGTAGATGCAAGCAATGTTAAGTCAAATACTTACTGCCCATATGCAAGCAGCATTACAAACAAAAGAAGAGGAACAGAAGCAATGTATTGCCATTAGACATATAGTCAAGGATGTAGCCATTATTCAAAGACATTAGTGCACGTTTGATCAAAATACATTAATGTTTGAGAGAAAAATCCCTGTTTACATCTTATGTCATGATAGATTCATAAAATTCATGCAAGTTCTTCAATGAAAAGAAGGCATTTATTCTAATTCATAAATAACGTTTTGATATAGATTGCATATAATTCTCAGTGGCATAGTTTAATGACTTAACGTCACCCAATATGTAAAATATTAAATGCATCTATATTAGAAAAGTCATTGTATCTCTGGATAAGAGAGCATGCTTTCTTTTCTACTAACCAAGGTATTTGACTCCTTGTAATGAATATCACTTATCTACTTGCCTAATTCTTTACCTGTCGCCTGAGGGAATAATGCCCATCCAATATCGTAGCTCATTTTCTAATTTCTTAACCTTTTCTTATTTCTCAATCTGCTCATTGACAGTCAGACCAAAGTATTTTCTTCATCAAAAACATTTCTTGGGGCTGTCCCCATGGCCGAGTGGTTAAGTTCGCACGTTCTGCTGCAGACGGCCCAGTGTTTCGTTGGTTCGAATCCTGGGTGTGGACATGGCACTGCTCATCAAGCCACGCTGAGGCAGCATCCCACATGCCACAACTAGAGGGACCCACAACGAAGAATATACAACTATGTACTGGGGGACTTTGGGCAGAAAATGGAAAAAAATAAAATCTTAAAAAAAAAAAATTTCTTGCCACTTATAGCATATAACTGATTTCCAAGTTCCAGTCTTAAAACATCTCTGTAACTGTAGCAAGTGGCAATAGAAATTAAAAAGCACAGCTCTAGAAGATGTTTCTGAAGAGTAGGCTGAGACACAAGAGCTCGCCATCAGATCAATAGTCAGATTAAGGTTCTTGAGACATATTCAAAGATAAGAGGTGTGTAATTCTACTAAACAAAGAAACAACTACATTTACACACTGTTGAGGAATTTCCTTCAACATATTCAGCTTTTCTTATATTATGTGCTCATTAACTGGATAAAAACTAGGCATTATACAATTCAAAACTTTTATTCATAGAAAACTTATGCTAAGAGAGATAAATGATATGTCCATGGTCACATTGCTAATGATTAACCAGATTAAGTATCTTGATTTATTGTATTGTTATAATGTAAACAACATGATATATACATATCATCTACCAAAATATGCTAGGATAGCATTAATGATATTTCAGCTAAATCCACTTTACAAGGGTGTTAAATTGATAACCAATTTCTACAGGTACAAATGGGAATATACATCAAAGGCCTTAAATATTTTCTTTGCCTTTTAAATAGTAATTCTACTTCTCAAAATTTATCACAAAATAGACGTGTGGAAAAATATATGTAGAGAGATGCACATTCTGGTAAGTAATTGTTGTCTATACGACAATTATATACTATATATACTCTATTATAGTATACTATATAGTCTATACTACAGTGACCTGTAGAGTACATTTTACTTCTAGAAATTGCTCCTCATGGTAGTTCACACAACATAACTATTTGGGTCTGCCTATTGTTACAAAATGCTAGTCCCTGGACCAGGGGTTGTCAACTGACTGAAGCCAAATCAATTAAAATCCTTCACTTGAATACTTTGAATTAGAACTGACTAGAAGGAGTTGAGGTATATGTGTGTGTGTATACACATAGATTGCAAGTGTAAGTGTGTGTACACAGAGTTGTGTACATGTGTGCACGTGTGTGAGAAGTATGGCTTGGTGGTTGTCAGTGGCCATTTTCTTGCCAAGTGGTGGAAGACAGTGTGCATTCCAAGAAAATGAAGTTTTTACACAGAAAGAAGCAACTGAAGTTGAGAACTAGAGAAAAACAGAGATGGCAGATCACACACACTCACACAAATGCATAAAGAGAGTATGAGAGAGAGAGAAAAGAAGAAAAGAGGACCTTGGAGAAGGAGGTCCTCATTCAATTTATTTATGATACGTTGCTGCATCTTCCCATAGTTTGGATTTTCAACTCTTCTTTCATTTATACAAAGTACTTAGTATTCTTTGAATAAATTACTCTTTTCTCTAAGTTAGTTTGGGGTAGGTTTCTATGATTCAAAACTAATACTTTTACCTAATACAAAGAATTATTCAGATTAGCTAAAAAGGCACATTTCTAGAAATAGGGGATAAATTATGATACAATCACATAATGAGTTTTTATGCAGCTATTAAAAGTCATGTTTTTGAAGATTACTTAATAAACTGTGAAACTTTCTAACTGTAATACCTAGTGAAACAAAGGGATGCAAACAGCATATAGTATAATTCTATTTGAAACTTGAAAATTGTAAAGCATTTACAAAGAAAAATGCCAGAAGGAACTTGTCAAATTATTAACAATAGTTATTTCATGTGTTGGGATTAAAGTTAATGTTTATATTATACTTTAGTTTTTGAACAATTATTATATATTCTCTTATAATAAAAATAATAATAAACATTGTTTAAGTTGTACCTCTGATTAAAAGAAATTTATTCTTATAAAAAGGTACATTAAATTCATTTGCTCTCAGTACAACTAATTCAATCGTTTTTTTGTTTGTTTTTTATCCCACTATCCTGCTTCCAGAATCAAATATGATACATTTCTGTACATTTGTTTATTCCAATATTTGACAGAATGGACCACATTTAAAGACCAGCAGCAAAACATCTAAATCATTGACAGAACTTTTCTCTTAGTCCATGTATGATGTTAATATAGCTGCTAAGTGCCTCTTCAGTTTAGGCAGTGACATTTAGGAAATAAGAAACCGGATCACGGATTTATGACTATCAGCACCATAATCTGGCAGTTATAAATGTAGATGAAATCAGTGTCTGTTATATACACACAGTGGTGCCATAAGAAATAGATAGAGAAAAAGAGGGTGTGCATTGTCTCTGCTTGAGAGACAATGAACCACTTTCCCTGCAGAAGGACACAGGGATTGTATCACTGGCATCTAGCTGTGTATCAACGGAAACCTGTTGGATTCGCATAGTTAAGCTATCGCATACACACTTGAGTACTTGAGAAATGCTTAGGAGCTTTTAAAATTTTTAAATCGCTGTTTTAGCTGTTCTATAAGAGTGTCTACCATAAGCCAAGCTAAGTATTGGGTGCTTTAAAGCACCCCTGTGAAATAGGTGTTAACTGCATGTGGGACATTAGATATTTGTATGTGCAGGAAGATTAAGTAGCTGGCCGAAATCTACATAGATAGAACGAATATTTGGCTTCAGATCTGTCAGTTTCAAGTCCTGTGCATTTAGACATCAACACTGCCTCAAGCCTTTATTATCTCTATCTGTAACAAAGGGCCACTCCCTCTGTCCACAGCTTTGAGTACATAATGTATCTTGATCCAACCCAACATTCCAGGACTGGAGTAGCACCCCTTTGTGGAGTTTGTTGGCAAGTGTCCAGGGAAGCCAGTGAGCATCAGGTTGTGTGGATCAGTAGATTTGAGAGCAGCTGTGCAAATGCAGAAAGGCCAAGGCTTGAAGGCAGGGGGACAACTTACCTGATTAAATGCAAGGTGCTGGGAGAAGAACTCTGGCAGCATTTTGAGAAATAACAATGTTCCAGACACTGTGTAAGGTATTTAAATTAATTTAATACTGAAAACAGCCCTACGAAGTAGGTACTACTATAGTTGGCTTCATGCTACAGTTCAGGAAACTGAGAAACAGAAAGAAAATCAGCTTTCTCTAAGGTCACATAGAAAATAGTGGAACTGGGGTTTGAATGCAGACATTACGGCTTCTCTCTTAACTAATACATTGCACCCTCCCTAACTACCTTCCCAGTGCCCAGAGAAGTTCACTTAGTGGGTATTTCAAAGGTCCACAATCCCAACACATTCTGGACCTCTGCTCTCTAGCTTCCAAATGTTTCTTCTATCATTGCTACTTCTTTGCGTGTTTGTTTTGTTTTTGGTACTTGTGGATGTATGGATTAAAATTCTTTTTTATTGTCATATCTATTGGGTTTTGGAGGAAGCCTTTAGAAACATGTGTATTCATTCTAATCTTAAACAAGAAACTTAACTTTCAGATCAAACATCAGGGGAAGGAAATACAAGTAGCAGAGGATAAGAGAAATGAAAAATAATTAAGATGTTGAAGAAAAATAAAGTTAGTACAATTTATCTAGTTTCTCTGAGCATAAATAAAAACTAGCTTTTGGCCCAGCAGAGCCTCTTATCCTTGCCCTGCAAGTACTGAGAATTCCAAGTAATTCTAATTAGACAAATAAAATACAAAGTAACAGTACAGAAAAGATAAGTTCTAACAATGAAATTGGCAGCGATACAAATAATTGTATAGGTTGTACTCCTTGCATATGTCATGGAATTGCATTTTCTCTTTGCGCTGCATTTTCTCAAATGGCAAATCACCAAATAAGAAATGCTGACAGCAGAGAAGGGGCAGAGCAAAATGGCGGGGTGAGCTGACCCTGGATTCTCTCCCTCCAAAATACAACAAAGGATTGGAAAAAATGAATTTCAGAGAATAAATCTAATGCCAACATGTTAGAGACCTACAATACCAAGAAGGCGGAGAACATAAACCTTGCTGACGGCCTCGGAGGCACTGGGACCATAGGAGAGAACTTCGCTCCCTCCCCTAGAGTCTGCGATCCCTGCTGCGCAGTCCGGGAGGGAGCGGGGGAGGGGCCGTGTGACCAGGGGATCATCCAGGACTCCTGCTGCTGGTTCAGTGGAAACCCCCTGACAGGGGAAAGCTTCCGTGCGTGGGGACCCCATAAACCCAGGGCCCCAGGAGACCAGAGAACAGAACTGATCCGAATCCAGATCAGCGCACAAGAGACACAGCCCCTCCCTCACGGGAAAGCACACTGGGCGCCACCATCTTGCCCAAAGGTGGAGAGCTCAGAACACCGGGCTCTCGACCCCCATCTAGTGGCGACAGGCTGTAACTGCAACCGAACTCTACCACCGTGAGAAAAAACCGCTCCTTTACCATCCAGCAATTTATAAAAGCCCCAGACCAGAAGGAAAACAATAAAAACATAGAATTAAGTCCAGAGGACTTGGAATCAAGTAATCTAAGTGATAATGAGTTCAGAGCAGGTATAATCAAAAAACTCAATGAGGTAGAGAGAAAAATAGAGAAATAAGCCAATGAGTTCTGGAGTTACTTCATAAAAGAGATTGAAATTATAAAGAAGAATCAAGCAGAATTACTAGAGATGAAAAACACAATGGACCAGATAAAACAGAATACGGATTCCCTGAATGCCCGTGTAGACACCATAGAAGAGCAAATTAACATAATTGAAGATAGACAGGCTGAATGGCTGCAGACAGAGGAAGAAAGAGAACTAAGAATTAGAAAAAGAGAGGAAAATCTCTGAGAGATAGTGGATTCAATGAGGAGTAAGAACTTAAGGATCATAGGAATTCCCGAGAACGTGGAAAAGGAAAATGGAGCAGAAAGTGTGCTTAACGAAGTTATTGAAGAGAACTTCCTAAATATAGGGATTGACGGAGAAATGTGTGTAGAGGAAGATTTCAGATCTCCTAGATTTGTCAATGTAAAAAGACCTACTGCAAGGCACATAGTAGTACAATTGGCAAGAAGGAAAGATAAAGAAAGAATACTCAGGGAAGTAAGAAAAAAGAAGAGAATAACTTACAAAGGAGCTCCTATCAGACTTTCAGCAGATTTCTCTACAGAAACCTTACAAGCTAGGAGAGAATGGAGTGACATATTCAAAGCTTTAAAAGATAAAAATCTGCAGCCAAGAATACTCTATCCAGCAAGAATTTCCTTCAGATATGAGGGAGAAATTAAATCTTTTCCAGACAAACCAAAGTTAAGGGAATTTGTAACTAAAAGCCCTCCACTACAAGAAATCCTCAAGAAGGCTCTCATACCTGAAAAAAGAAAAAAGGGAGAAAGGGGTCACAATCCACAGACTAGGGAGACCGATGGATAGAACCAGAACAGGATAGCAAATATTCAACTATAGCATTGGGGTAAAGGTAAGGAAACTACCAAAGCAAGGACAATCTTATCACTCTAACTACAAATTCATAACACGAGTTGAAATAAGAAATGAAAATAATTATTTAGGAGGGGAAGAGCAAAGGGTCTAAATCAGTATTGGCCAAGTAAGTAAGAGACCACCAGAGAGTAGACTATATTATACACGAGATTCTAAATACAAACTTCAGGGTAGACACTAAAATAAAATACAAAACAGAGTCACAAATCATAAATAAGGAAAAATCTAAGAAACTCAGCATAAGAAATTGCAGTATTAAATGGGTAGGCTAAAGCCCACAGGAAAAGAAATGCAGGAAAACAAGTTAATGAGCGACAGATTGACAGCATTAAGTCCACATGCATCAATAATCACTTTCAATGTAAACGGATTGAAGTCTCCAATAAAAAGACACAGAGTGGCAAAATGGATTAAAGAACAAGATCCAACAATTTGTTGCCTCCAGGAAACACACCTGTATCCCATATGAGTTGGAATGGCATGCTATCATTTTCATTTGTTTCCAGGTACACACAGGCTCAGAGTGAAGGGGTGGAGGACAATACTTCAAGCTAATTTCAAGCAAAAAAAGGCAGGTGTTGCAATTCTTATATCAGACAAAGTGGATTTCAAAATAAGACAGGTAAAGAGAGACACAGAGGGACAATATATAACCATCAAAGGGGCACTTCATCAAGAAGAAATAAAGCTTATAAATATCTATGCACCCAACACAGGAGCACCAAGATTCATAAAGCAATTGTTAACAGAACTAAAGGAAGATGTTAAAAACAACACAATAATAGTAGGGGACCTCAACACCCCCCTCACATCAATGGAGAGATCATCCAGACAGAAAATCAACAAGGAAATAGTGGAGCTAAATGAAAAACTAAAACAATTGGACTTAATAGACATATATAGATCACTCCACCCTGAAAGAGCTGAATACACATTCTTCTCAAGTGCACATGGAACATTCTCAAGGATAGACCAATATGTTGGGAAACAAGGCAAGCCTCTACAAATTTAAAACAATTGAAATAATAACAAGCATCTTCTCCAATCACAATGCTATAGACATTAATTACAAGAAAAAAGCTGAGAAAGGCACAAAGATGTGGAGACTAAACAACACACTACTGAATAAGCAATGGATCATTGAATAAATTAAAGAAGAAATAAAAAAATACCTGGAAACAAATGAAAATGATAGCATGCCATACCAACTCATATGGGATACAGTAAAAGCTGCATTAAGAGGAAAATTCACCGAAATACAGGCACATCTTAACAAACAAGAAAAATCCCAAATAAGCAATCTTAAACTACACCTAACTGAACTAGAGAAAAAAGAACAAATTAAGCCCAAAGTCAGCAGAAGGAGAGAAATAATAAAAATCAGAGCAGAAATAAATACTATTGAAACGAAAAAGGCAGTAGAAAGGATCAATGAAACAAAGAGCTGGTTTTTTGAGAAGATAAATAAAATTGACAAACCCCTAGCCAGACTTACAAAGAAAAAAAGGGAGAAAGCTTAAATAAACAAAATCAGAAATGAAAGAGGAGAAATAACAACAGACTCTGCAGAAATACAACAGATTATAAGAGAATACTATGAAAAACTGTATGCCAACAGAATGGATAACCTAGAGGAAATGGACAAATTCTTGGACTTCTACAATCTTGCAAAGCTCACTCAAGAAGAGGCAGACAATTTGAACAGACCAATCACAAGGAAAGAGATTGAAACAGCGATCGAAAACGTCCCAAAGAATAAAACCCCAGGACCAGATTACTTTCCTGGGGAATTCTACCAAACTTTCAGAGAGGATTTAATACCTATCCTTTTCAAGCTATTCCAAAAAATTAGGGAAGATGGAACACTTCCTAACACATTCTATGAGTCCAACATCACGCTGATACCAAAACCTGACAAGGACACCACGAAAAAAGAGAACTACAGTCCAATATCACTGATGAACATAGATGCAAAAATTCTAAACAAAATTTTGGCAACCAGAATTCAGCAATTCATCAAAAGGATCATACATCAGGATCAGGTGGGATTCATACCAGGGACACAGGGATGGTTCAACATCCGCAAATCAATCAACGTGATACACCACATCAACAAACTGAGGAATAAAAACCACATGATCATCTCAATAGATGCAGAGAAGGCATTTGACAAGATCCAACAGCCATTTATGATAAAAACTCTGAACAAAATGGGCATAGAAGGAAACTACTTCAACATTCTCCACTTCACAAAAATCACTTTCTCCATCAAGCCAATGAAAAGTGCCCCCTTGATAAACCTGATGATTTTTTATCATATTTATCATGTGAAAGACTCAACGGGAAAAAAGAAATACTCAAGGAAGATCCCTCCCTTAGGAAGAGACCTAAGAAACACCTGAATATCCTCCCCACTTCCCAGACATATGATTTTAAAATATCAAATGAAAATGAAAATATCCTTGATGCTTTGTTATGCTTAGAAATATATGTGCTTTTGAAGATATTTGTCCTTATTCAGTGATCTGGACATCTGCTCCCAAAGATCTCCTAAGATTTTCTCTTTATTCCAGTGTGTCTCATTTCATACGAAAGAGTCTTCATTTGGGACTGGTACCTTGGAGCATCTTATTATCTACAATTGTAAAATGCTGCTTCTTTTAAAAAGGAAGTTCTCTGAGAATATCAAAGGTAAGGCTGAGATAGGGACCAGGGCAATGCAGGCAGGACCTGCATCTCATAGTGATCTCACCCCTCACCAGGGATTCTGCAAATAAGAATATAAAATAGTTTTGTAAGAAACCAAGTTTGTAAGAAAACAGTCATGTGCCCATCCCTGAATGTAAGGCTGGGAGTATAGAGCACACAGATTTTACATTTGAATATAAGTTCTGTGAGATTGGTGCCTTTGTCTGTCTGATTGTCTATGCCACTGTATCCTCAATACCTAAAAGCTGATTGTTACATGGTAAAGCCCTATAAAAATCTGCTAAATTAATGAAAATTAAATCAGTTAGGGGACAATTATTTACTCCCGGGTCTGAGGAATGGGAATGGCTCCTCTGCAGAGAAAGCAATTGAGATTAGGAGTAGAAGGGGATCCACAGAAAATCACGATGCTGTTAACAGAAGAAAAAGGAATATATGCAGTGCAGGAAAAAGCAAGAGACAGCTATTAAACAGAGCAAAACCCACAGATTCTTACTGAAAAACAGTGTGTATTTTATTTTTCTTTTCCATCATTCTTTTTCGAGGTTGATTAACGTGAATCATCTCCCTAGAACATGATCATCTCTGGATTTATTAACAATCATATTTCTAATTTAACACAAGAGATGCTTCGTTTATGAATCACCGTGACCCTACCAAGACCTTCAAAATTACCAGGTAAATGTGAAAGTTCCTGAGGGCCTTAAATTCTACAAAAAACAAGCATCAGCAGAGTTCAGACAATCTCTCAACTCGAGGAATCTAGTAAATTAAAGATAAGAAAGAGAATAAAAACTGTAACTTATGAATCTCATGAATCAAACTGCCTTTGATACTAATTTCTCCCCTTTGTCATGCTCTAAAGGATGATGTGAAGTAAACTAGTACAGAGAGGGAAGGGTAACAAGCAAATGAAAATACTTTTACACAAAAGATAAAAGTAAACATACACACACACATATATATTTATATTGTGACTATAAATATAAATAAATATCTTTTACATAGCAAAATGCACTCCAGGTTAATCTATGTGTTTGTATATGGCAGGATTTCCTTCTTCTTTGAGGCTGAATAATATTCCATTGTGTGTATAGACCACATTGTCTTTATCAACTCTTCTGTTAATAGGCATTTAGGCTGTTTCCACATCTTGGCTATCGTAAATAACGCTGCAATGATGTTGAGAGCACAGACATCTCCTTGAGATGCAGATTTCAATTGTTTTGGATATACACCCAGAAGTATAATCGATGGATCATATGCTAATTATACTTTTAATTTTTTGAGAAACCTCTGTGCTGATTTCCAAAGTCTGCACCATTTTACATTCTTATCAACAGTGTAAAGGATTCCAATTTCTCAACATGCTTGCCAACACCTGTTATCTTCTGTTTACTTTATAAAAGCCGTTCTGACAGGCCTAAGGTGGAATCGCATTGGGATTTTGGTTTGCACTTCCATGATGATTAGTGATGTTGATCATGTTTTCACATATCTGTTGGCCATTTCTATGTCTTCTTTGGAGAAATGTCTACGCAAGTACTCTGCCCATTTTTCAATGAAGTTTTTTTTTCTATGAGCTGTATGAATTCCTTATATATTTTGGAAATTAACCTCTTATCAGATATATGGTTTACAAATATTTTCTCCCATTCCGTAGGTTGCCTTTTCATTCTGTTGATTGTTTCCTTTGCTGTGCAGAAATTTTTTAGTTGAGTCTAATTCCATTTGTCTATTTCTGCTTTGCTTACCTCTGTTTTTGATGTCGTATTCAAGAAAACATTTCCAAGACCAATGTCACAAAGCTTTCCCCTCGTTTTCTTCTAGGAGTTTTACCATTTCAGGTCTTAACATTTAAGTCTTTAATCCATTTTGAGTTGATTTTTGTGAGTGATGTAAGATGCAACACCAATTTCATTCTTTTGCATGTGGATATCAAGTTTCCCTAGCACCATTTGTTGAAGAGACTATCTTTTTCCCTATTGTGTATTCTTGGCACCTTTTTCAAAGATCCGTTGGCCATATACACATAGGTTCATTTCCAATCTCTCTATTCTTTTCCATTGATCTATATGAGTCTTTTTATGTCAGTACTATAATGTCTTAATACGGTGGCTCTGTAACATATTTTAAAACCAGGAAGTGTGATGCCTCCAGCTTTGCTCTTTCTTCTCAAAGATTGCTTTGGCTCCTCAGGTTCTTTTGTGGTTCCATGTGAATTTTAGGATGCTTTTTCTATTTTTGCAAAAAATGCCATTGGGATTTAGATGGGGATTACATTAAATCTGTAGATCACTTTGGGTAATGTGGGCATTTTAATAATATTAAGTCTTTCAATTCAGGAGAACTGGATGTCTTTTCTGTTTATTTGTACCTTCTTTGATTTCTTTCGTCAAGGTTTTGTACTTTTCAGTATACAAGTCTTTCACCTCCATGGTTAAGTTTATTCCTCTTTTATTCTTTGACACTGTTATAAAAGTGATTTTTCTTAATTTCCTTTCTGCATAATTGGTTGTTAGTGTATAGAAATGCAACTGATTTTGTAATCTGTAACGTTTCTAAATCTGTTTATTTGTTCTAATAGCTTTTTAGTGGAGAATTTAGGATTTCTACGTGTAAAATCATGTCATCAGCAGAGATAATTTTCCTCCTTGCTTTACTGATTTTGATGCCTTTTACATCTTCGTCTTACCTAATTGCTCTGGCTAGGACTTCCAGTATTATTTTGAATAGAAGTGGTGAGAGTGGACATCCTCGCCTTGTTCCTGATCTTAGAGGAAAAGCCTTTAGCTTTCCACCGTTGAAGATGATGTTAACTGTGGGCTTTTCATATATGACCTTTATTATATGGAGATAATTTCCTTCTATTCCTAGTTTATTGAGGGTTTTATCATGAAAGAGTGTTGAAATTTGTCAAATGCATTTTCTGCATCAGTGAGATGATCATATGATTTTTATCCTTTATTCTGTTAATGTGATGCATCACATTGATTTATTTGTGAGTCTTCTGCCATACTTGCATTCCAGTTATAAAATCCACTTGGTCTTGGTGTATGATCTTGTTAATGTGCTGTTGAATTTGGTTTGCTTCTGATATAAAAACACAGTGTAGCTCTCCATTTGGATGGATTTTCTTTCACTTCTTTCATCAGTGGTTTTTTTGTTTGTTTTTATTATTTTTGCTGAGGAAGATTTGCCCTGAGCTAACATCTGTTGCCAGTCTTCCTTTGTTTTGTACGTAGGCTGCCATCAGCTACGAAAAATATGGCCAAAGCATGGCCACTGACGAGTGATGTAGGTCCATGCCTCAGGAATGAACCTGGGCAGCCAAAGTGGAGCATGCTGAACTTCACTACTAGGCCACCAGGGCTGGCCCAGTGTTTTGTATTTTTAATCATTAGTTGCCAAACATATTTTGTTAAATTTATACTGAAATATTTCATGATTTTATAACTATTGTATATGATGTGGTTTTGTGAGTTTCATTTCCAACTGTCTCTTGCTAGTTTATAGAAATATAGTTGATTTTTAATATTTTTGCCCTAATGCTTTTTTGGACTCACTGACTGGTTCTGGTAGCTTTTTGTTGATTTTTAATAATTTTCTCCATAACAATCATGTTTTCTTTAAACGAGATAGTTCTATTTCTTTTTCTAGAAACTATATGCCTCCAATTTATGTTGCTTGACTCATAGCACTGGACAGGAAATCCAGTACAATGTGGAATAGGAGTGGTGAGGGCAGATATCATTATCTTTTTCTTAAAGTTCTTGGAAAATAAGTGTTTCACCATTAAGTATAATGTTAACTCTAATATTAGTTTGAAGAAGTTTCTCTTAATTCCTAGTTTGACTTCTGTTCCTCCTGTGCTCTGCCTTAGGTGAGCCAGTGCTTGTATCTAAAATCTCTTTGGAAGGACAATTTTTTTCTTAGATTTCTTACTACTTGGTTGCTCTGTAATCTCAGTTATTTAATGAGTTTAATAGAGTTATTTTCTGGCTTTTCTTATTGTTACATTGTGAGTGATGACTTTTCCAGCTCCGGTTTTTAGCTGAATGCAGACTATGCCTTTCCCTTAGGTTAAAGTCCGTCTTCTAAAATGGGCTTACTGTGCTGCATGTTTCTAGCCCTTTTACCTTTTGTTATTCCCACACACAGATTCTTTGCTCATTTAAAGGTTACATGAATTCCCCTAAAATGCCATCCTATTGTAATGCAAGAGTTTGAGTTTGCTGTGATATATGCCCCAAATCTGATCCCACATTCCCACATAAAATTCACCAATGTAAATTCTCCCTCAGATCTAAACACATTTCGTTTTTACCTGAGATTCTCCCTTGACCACCAAAATTTGGATGTGGAATCTCTCTCTTGAGCTGCCATAGCACTATAGCATCATTACTCTTTTAACTTGAATGATTCTCTCCACTTCCTGGTAAGCACCGAAAACTGAAAGACCATGATTATCTTTTTCAATTTTTTATATCAGCACTCTTCACAATAGCCAAAAGAGATATGGAAACTACACAAATTTCCATCAACTGATAAATGGATAAACAAAATCTGGCATATCAATACAATGGAATATTATTCAGCCACATAAAGGAATGAAGTAATAATGCATGCTACAACATGGCTGAATCTTGGAAACATTATGCTAAGTGAAAGAAGCCAGGCACAAGAGGCCACATATTATATAATTCCATTGATATGAAAAATCCAGAATAAGCAAATCATTAGAGACAGAAAGCGTATTAGTGGTTGCCAGAGACTGGGAGACGGGGAATGGAGAGTGATTGCTTAATAGATACAGAGTATCCTTTTGGGGTAAGGAAAAGTTCTGAAACGAGATAGGAAGGATAGTTGCACAATATTGTGAATGTAAGTAATGCTACTGCATGTTATACTTTACAATAGTTAAAATGTTTAATTTTATATTATGTGTATTTTACCATAATTAAATGTAACTTTATATATATATGGAGAGAGAGAGAATTTTTATACAGTGTCATTAAGGCCCATCTTTTTTACTGGAACTGTCCCTGACCTATCTTTTTATTTTTTAGAACCTTATTTTGGGTGGCATATTGCCAGTATAAAAGAAAATGAGCCGATTTTTGGTTTCTATCACCTCTCTATTAGAAACAGAGAGCATAAACTTCAGAAATTAAACCCTGGCAAATATAACAGCTCAAATAACCAATTTTATTAAAACCAAAGAACTATCCCTTACAATATGTATTTTTACTTGACTTTCATTCTATCATTTGGGATAAAAGTGCATTATGATCTTATTGTGAATATTTCTGAAGCATATACTATTAAAACAATGCTACGGCATTATGTATATAGGAGATAAACAACACTTTAGGTCTGTCTGTATATTGCTTCTACTCCCAGAAGAATGGGACAATGAGCAGTCCTGGAAGGTGATAGTCCCTACCTACATGGAAGTGTTCGCGTATCACATAAACCAGCCAGAGACAGATTGTGGTAATAAATTTCAATAGAAATATCTCTTTCTTTGTCTCAGAGTTTATGTAGCCATTTCACTAACATTTTCTTCAGAACATTGCCTCATTTCTATCTCCTGCACACTAATATAACACAGTTTCATTTTTTTCTCCAGAAGATTTTTCATGTTGTTCATGATAAAAGTTCAGGAAAGATTATTTGGTGAAATTGCTTATTTAAAAAAACTTGACCTTTCTTCTCTTAGTTAAATTCCTACTTAATTGTGGCATTTTCAATTTGACGTCTCATAAGTTAATTGATTTGATGAAGGCTTAAATTTGTTTTGATATAGTGGAGGCACTTAAGGTTGCATATGCACCAAATGTTTTCCCCTTCTTAGGTATTCCGCATTTCTCTTTAAAATGAAGTTATAAAAATGTTTCACTATTATCAAAGGGCATAAGTTTTTGTAAAAAAATATTTAGATAACTTAGATATTAATCTTGTCTTGTCATATTCATAAACTAATAGCAAAAACATCATCTAGTTCATATTAGGATAAGTAGAGAGGTCAAGGAACACATTTTGGATGGAAGAAGGTTATCCGTGGGTAAGGGTGTGCAAGTGAATTTTAGAAAAGGAAGACAAGGTCATCTATAAGAATCAGTTCTTTGAGATTATGGTTTAAATGGAATAAACAGAATCAAATGTATATCATTTACCTTCATGAGCTCAAAGGGGTAGACACAGAGAATGAAACAAAATAATACTCAGTTTTGTGATTAATACGAGAAGCATCCTTGCCGTGTGATTGCAGGAATGTGATGAGACGTTAGGGGTAGGGAGGCTCGGGGACACAACTGTAACATTAGGGAGCTTTGCCTTGCTGCTGAAATGTGGATTAATCTGTAATCATGCAGGCTGGAATTTCCTCCTCCTTTTCTTTAACTTCTGCCTCTCTCTCTTCCTTCTCCTCCTTGTTCCTCCACATGTATTTGTATTGAAGAAAGTGAGGCAAAATTGGCATTTGTGGGTCTACGTAGTGAAATGAGACCAAGAATGCTTTGACCCCCTGAGTCAGTCAAAGTGCTTAGTGCTGGAAGATATTGTGGAGGGATTCTCTTCTGTACACTTCAAGATGGAGAACAAAAATAAGCCTAAAGGTGTGTAATTTGAAATTGCTTTCTTATTATAGGCTATACCAAAAAGAAGCAATCCATTTTTAAAAATAATTATCAGGTAGGTGCACTATTTCTGAAAAATATAGTAGACAATGTTTCTCTACTACACGTTTACAACATGATGTGATTTGCACTTTGTGTAGTGTACTCAGGGGTTTGTTTCATGTAAATCAGGGTAATATGCCTTAAATGTTGTTTGTCTATGCATGAAGAATGAAGTTATAGATTTCTTAGTAGCTACTTCTTTTCTTAGCCTTTAGCAAGAACTAGTTATTGTATTTAAAACACATTTAAGTTTAAGATATGTCAGTGATGGTGACTTGAAATCTCTGAAGTCTTTAAAGAAAATTAATTTTACTAATTTAAAATTTTCCTTTCATATTCAAAGCATTTTGTTGCAAATATTTTAATATAATATCCTGTCTGCATTTTAACTTCTTTACAAAGAGAGCACTTGTATTGCATAGCCTATACTAGCACTGATAAGCGTAAAGCAACAGTAACTTTCTTTCTGGTTCTCAATCCCTATTGGGCTATCTTGCCTTTATGATGCAATTAACAGTTACAAAAGTTTGAACAAAGTGGTGTCTATTACAAATGTGTATAAAATGTCAAATTTACTTTTCTATTCAATTTAGAAAAATGTAATTCATTAATTAATGTCAAATGATTATTGAATAGCTTCTAAATGAAAAA
Source organism: Equus asinus (assembly GCF_041296235.1). Classification (NCBI taxonomy): domain Eukaryota; kingdom Metazoa; phylum Chordata; class Mammalia; order Perissodactyla; family Equidae; genus Equus; species Equus asinus. Next base: position 71,311,196 of record NC_091798.1, read on the forward strand.
CACTATTTGAGGCACAGATGGTATGTATATGGAATTTTAAGATATACTAACTTGGCCAAAGACCATGGTTTACTGGAGATTTAAATGTCAAGTAAGTTGACGATTTACACGAATGTTTAGAGTTTATTCATTGGATAAAATATAATCAGAGTAAATATAATTTTCATTTGTGTCTATCTTTGTAACAAGATTAAAATATGTATTGGACAAGTTTATAAGACTCTACTAAATATTAAGATATATGAATATTGGTGGGTTAAATCTTTGAAAGTAGAAGAGTCTATATATATAACACACAGAGTCTTAAAATATAGAATAAAAACTGACAGAATTGAAAGGATAAATAAAGAATTTGATTATAATAGTCAGAAATTTCAGTACATCACTCTTAATTGATAGAACAATGAGAAAATAAACAAGAATATGGTAGACTTGAATACACTACCAACTACACTAACCTAACTGTAGAATACTCTGCCCAAGAACAATTGAATATACATCCTTCACAAGCACATGTGGAATGTTCTCCATGAGAGATAATACAGTACTTCATAAAACAAGTCTCAATAAATTAAATAAAATTGAAATTATGCAAAGAAATTTCTTGGACCCCATAAAATCAATTTGAAATAAAGCAGCCAAAGAAGAAATTGCAAGGGGAATTAGAAAAATTTCCAACTGAAAGAAGACAAGAACATGGCATACTAAAATTTATGGGATGCAACTGGAACAAAGCATGGAGGGAAATTTATAGCTTTAAATAAATATGTCAGAAGAGGAAAAAAAATGATCTAAAATCAATTACCTAAATCCCCATCTTGAGAAACTAGAAAAAGAAGAGCAAACTAAACCCAAAGCAAGGAGAAGAAAAGAAATAATAAAGATTAGAGAAGATATCAATATATTGAAAAACAGAAAAGCATTAGAAAAATTCAATGTAACTAAATTTCATTCTTCAAAAGAACAATAAAATTAGTATAACTTTAGTTAGACTGATCAAGACAAAAAAGAATGAGGACACAAATCACCAAAATGAAGAATGAAAGAGAGGATATCATTATTCACCCTATCAAAACTAAAACGATTATAAGACAGTATTATGAACATTTTTATGCCAACAAATTGGATAACTTAGATAAAAATAAGTAGATGTCTAGGGTAAGACAGAAATTGCTAAAATTTACACAAGAAAAATAAAAAAATCTGTAATGAAGCACTGAATTAGTAATTTATAATCGTCCTTCAAGGAAAAGCCCAGATTCAAATGACTCCCTTGGAGAATTCTATTGTATATTTAAAAGATAAATTTTTCACAAAATAGAGACACTTCTCCATTCATTCAGTAAAACCAGTATTACCCTGAGACCAAAGTCAGACAAAAACATCAGAAGAAAACTACAGATCAATATTCTTCATGCACATAGATCCAAAATCCTCACACACACAAAAAAATAGCAAATTAAATCCAGCAATACGTAAAAAAGAATTATGCATCATGATCAAAAGGGACTTCAAGAATGAAAGGTTGGTTTAAAATCTAAAAATAAATTAACGTAATATACCACCTTAATAGAATAAAGGTAAAAAACCACATCATCATTCTGAGATGAAGGGAAAGCATTAAAAAAAATCCAACACCCATTAATTAATGTTTTTTTTTAACAAACTAGCAATAGAAGGGTGTTTCCTCAACCTCTTAAAGGTAACTACAAAAAAACCCACAACTATCATGGAATTTAATGATGAAAAAATGAATGTTTTAGCCCTATAAGATATAAGATTGATATACAAAAATTAATTGTACATGTATATACAATCAATGAGCAATCCAAAATAAAATTAAGAAAGCAAATCCATTTACAAGAGCATAAAAACAATAGAATATATAGGAATGATTTTAAAAGAGAAGTATAAGCCTTGTATATTGAAACCTACAAATTATTGTTGAGAGAAATCAATGAATGTCTACATAAAAGGAGACACATCACATCTTCATGGACTGGAAGATTCAGTGTTGTCAAGATGGGCATTATTCCCAAATTTATCAATAAATTGAACATGATTCTTGTCAGAATAAAAACAGCCTTTTTATTTTATAGAAATTCATAAGATGACCTAAAATATATACGGAAATTCAAATGACCTAGGATGACCTTGAAAAAGAGGAACAAATTTGGAGGACTTAACCCAATTTCAAACTTACTCTATAGCCATAGAAATCAAGTGTGCGTTATTGGCACAAGGATAGTCTTATAGATGAATAGAGCATTTTGATATTAGTGCCAAGACAATTCAAAGGGGAAATGATTTTTTTTACAGACAATTTTTCTGAAATAATTGGGTATCCATATTTTAAAAATCTTACATTCACACTGAAAAATTAACTAAAAATGGGTCATAGACCTAAATTTAAGAGCCAAAACTATAAATCTTGTAGACTATAACAGAAAACAATCTTCATGATCTGGGACTGGAAAAAGACATAGAAACAACACCAAAAGCCCAATCCATAAATTGGGTTTAATTAAAACTTAAAACTTTTGTACTTCCAAAAACAAATTTAAGAAAATAAAGGACAAGTCACAGACTAGGAAGAATGCTTGTAAGTCATATTTCTAATAAAGGACTTCCATCCAGAATACACAGAGAATATTTACAAATCAATAATGAAAAAGGCAAACAATTCAATTAAAATTTGGGCAAAAGATTTGAATAGAAATTTGACTAAGGACATATGAATTACTAATAAGCACATGAAATGATGCTTAACTTAATTAATCAATAGAGAGATATAAATTAAAACCACAGTGAGACACACTACACAAAAACTAGAATGGCTATCCTAAAAAGACAGAAAACACCACATTTGCTAAGATATTGGAAAAAATGTAACTCAACATTGTTAGTAAAGATTTAAAATAACAGTATAGGCACGTGAGAAAATAATTTGGGTGTTAAATTGGCAGTTTCTTAAAAGTTAAACATAGATTGACCATGTAAGCCAGTAATTCTATTCATACATATTCTCCACGAAAAACAAAAACAAATATCCATGCAAAGATCTGCATCAGAATTTTTATAGTAACATTTTTTGAAATAGCCAAAAAGTGGAAACAATCCAAATATCTATCAACTAATAAATGGATAAACAAAATATCTAATGTATGTATGTAGTCAGTAACAAAAAGGAATAAAATAGTAATGCAAATTACACACTAATACTAATAAGATGCTGCAACATGGATTAACCTCAAAACTCTTATTCTGAGTGGAAGAAGAAAGACGCAAATGATAACGTATTGTATGTTCCGCTTATATGTAAGGTCCAGAACAAATCTATTTATAGAGACAGGAAGCTTAGCATTGGTCCTCTGTGGCTGGAGGTGAGATGAGGAGAGAGGCTTCCAATGAGTACAAAATTTCTTTTGAGGTGATGGAAATGTTCTAAAACTGGATTGTGGTAATGGTTGCGGAACTCTATAAATTTACTAAAAATCATTGAATTGTGCACTTGAAATGGGTGATTTTTATGGTATGTAAATTACACCTCAATACAGCTGTTGAAAAAGGAGGATTAAACTTAATGAAATGCCTTCTAGTAGACAGAAGGACTAGGTAAAGCTATTAATTTAATGGGAGATTTTAGTTTCCAACCTTTTAGCTAACTTTACTCCCCCTAAAATGAAAAATCACTATGCAGATTTTTTCATTTTAAATATAGAATAATAAAAATTTGAATATTAAAATTTACATCTCTTAGTATCTGGTATGATTTACTTTGAAAAGATATTGGCATAGAAAATACAAGATAGACTATTCTATAGCTTCAAGTAGGTTAGCCTAAAGACAAATGATCACTTAAAGGAATTTTTATGTGAATGATTTTCAAAAATTAAAGGGACAAAAGCATTCAGTGTTAAATGTTAATGAATTCAGGTAATTCTGACAATTTATTTTACTACTTATAGTCTATTGCATTATTCTGTCTTCTCTTATCAGATCAAGATGATAAGAGAATACAAATTACATGATGCATAAAAATATAGAGACACTATTAATAGCTTTAAATAATCACTCTCTTTTCTCAATTCACTGTTACAAAAAAAGTTTGGAAATGTGTTAAATAACTGGGAAATGGATGTAGTCGTATGACTGCAATCATTCAGCCAGATCTTTATCATGCAGTGTATTAAGTGATTTGATTCTTTTAAGTGAATTAATGATACTGCAGTACCTTCATAGCTGAGGACAATGTTAGTAATTCAAACCTTTTAGGAAATACCCTTAGAGTGCCTTTTCTAATATTGTTTGTTTTATTTTGAGATTCCTACCGTCCTTTGATTGTTGGCCATGTGTAGGATTAGCTTAGATAAAAAGTAGATAAACATTTTGTCAAGGACCAGAAGGCAAACATTTTTGGCCTTGTGGACCACATGATCTCTGATGCAACTACTTACTTCTGCCATTGGTCATGGACAATACATAAATGTATGGCCGTGAGTGTGCTCCAATAACATTTTCTTTATAATAAGAGGTGGCAGATAAAGTTTGGTCTGGGAATTGTAGTTTGCAGAACCTTGGATTTGATTAAAAACATAGCCAATGAGTGAGAAAACATTAATTAACAAAAACGTTGTCCTTTTATGCCAAACTATGGCTTAGTAACCTTCCCTTGTTAAGGTTGTCCTATCTAAAAAATAAATAAATAAATAAATATAAGTTAAACACTGTAAATTATTTAGCAAATTTGGAGCATTTGTGAAGCACGTTCCACTCTGAAAGAAAGAGAAGGGAGAACGAAATGTACTTTATAGAAATATAAAGAAATATAGAGGGAAAGACATCTTTAAAGCTCCCTTATATGCTTTAGTGGAGTTAAGATTATTGACCATAGGAAACTATCCAGCTGCTGTTATTGCTACTTTCCCTGTTACTAGTGGATTAGAAAATTCAGTTCTTGAAAGGGCCCAATAAATAACACAGATCTCGCCAGACCAAGGTACTTGAAAGGAAGAAATAAAATCTCTGTTTTGCAGATGACATGATCCTATATGTAGAAATCTCAAAAGACTCTACAATAAAACTGCTAGAACTAATAAACAAATTCAGCGATGGTTAACTCACATGTCAATTTGACTTGGCCGTGGGGTGACCAGATATTTGGTGAAACTTTATTGTGCTGTGTTTGTGAGGGCGTTTCTGGATGAGATCAACACTTGATTTGGTAGACTAAGTAGAGCAGCTTGCCTTCCCTGGTGTTGGTGGTCCTCACCCAATCAGTGTAAGAAATGACTAGAACAAAAAGGCTGAGTAAGACGAAACTGCCTGCCTGACTACCTGAGTTGGGACATTAATCTTCTCCTGCCCTTGGACTGGAACTTAGACCATCAGCTCTCCTGGGTCTCAAGCCTTTGGATTCTAACTGGAACTACACTGCCCAATATCCTGGGTCTCCAGCTTGCTGACTGCACATCTTGGGACTTCTCAGCCTCCGTAATCACATGAGCAAATTCTTTATAATAAATCTCCTTATGCATATAAAGATTATATATATATATATATATATATATATATATATATAATTGATTCTCTTTCTCTGGAGAATCCTAATACAATGAATCTCTTGCATCTCTGCATGTCTTCTAAGCAGAAGCACTGACAGCTTTTGTTCTGACCTCTCTTTTCAAGGATTACCAACAGCAATGAAAGATAGACATAGTGCCTCCATCTGGGATGACAGAGGACAGATTCATTTATTGTCTAGTATAATAAATATAATTGCTCCAGTATAATAAAGATAGTTTACCCCAACTACAGCGTAAACAGCATGTGCATTTGCAGACCTGTATAAAAGATTCAGGTTTCCTAAACTCAGGTTTCCTCTCCTGTAACACAATCTACTACATGTGCAGTATTTACCTGTTGATCACATCATCCTGTGGGAATGAAGTTTCAGAAAACCAGTGTAAGAAAATGATGGTACTCTGACTATGCTATTTCTCGAGGAATAAACTGTGCTTTGTCTCTGACTCAGAGATCTCTCGCATTCTTCCAGCATCCATGACATCGGGAAGGCTAACTTGTTAGTTTGAAAGTGGTGTAAAAATCTCAAAGGCTTCACAGTTCTTGACATGACCTGTGATTTATACCTTTTATGATCGTACATAGCACATCATTTTAGGCTATTGTAGATATCGTTAAGCTATATTCCTAAAATAACAATAAATAGAAACTTTAATACCAAGTCCTCTGAAATGATGACATCATCTAATTTGAATTAGATAATAGTCTTACAGAATGTATTGTAGAGAAAGTGTGCAATGCATTATTTTTATACCACACTTGTTAAATATATTCAAATATCTCTGGTAAAGATTAGAGAATCCAAAGGAAATTTTCCCCATAACAGAAGTTGAGCATATTAGAAGGTTAAAATACTTGTCATGCACTTGGATAAAATGCCTACCTTTTGTTTTGTAGTTGTTGGGAAATGATCAGGATAAAACTTTCATGATACATTCCTCCACATATGAAGTATTAGTTACTTTTCTCTGCAGAGAGTTCCATGGCTCTACTGTGCCTCTGACAATGTTCTTTTAATTTGATGAATGTGTTTGTGTCCAATGCAAAATAGTTAAAACAACCTGAAATCCTTTATCCTCCTGATGTGTTCTGAATTTTCAGAGGCTTCTAAAAAAATATCGCTTGAGGTTGGGAACATTATGAATATTTCAGTGGAACTGAAGCTGTCAAAATATATGGGGAAATGCCTGTCGGATATGTAGAATAAATGAATGGAACTGTGACAATTGAAAATTATAATGCATCCTTCTAAACAGATTTGTTCTGGTTTGGAGACCTTACTGGGGAATGGAAATGGCAGGGCTACAATAAGTTTGGGAAATGACAGTGAATTAAAGTTATAAAATGAATTCAATAACATATGGTGAAGAGAAAGGTTATTAAACTTGAAAAGATAAATACTAGTATCCATTATGACATTGTAAATTACGGCTGATAGAGGAAAAATGGATCAGTCTATTTTGAATTTCATGTTGCATAGAAGAGGATTTAACCTTATAGTTAAGTAGAAATAAGGAGAGAGAATTTATATCATATAAAATGAGAGTTCTAGCAGGTATCCATTCATCATTGAATTCCATATTTATTTAGCACCTACTTTGTGCCAGCCACTGAGGGATTACAGTGAGTGATTAGAGACAGTTATCAGTATTAGGAATACGAAGAAGAACAGGGTGTAAGTGTAAGCAGTATTTGAAGGATAGGTAAGTTAATGGTTAAGTATCCTCCGTGTGATAAGTACGGGATAACATTAAGCTCCTTTTTGCTAAGAAGTCACCCTAAAGGAGGCCCTGACCCAGTCTGAGGCAACAGGGATCTCTTGGACAGAGCCTTACGCGCTTTACAGGGCCCAGATGAGTACAGTCCGTGGCAAGTGTATAGGCAGAGAAAAGAGCAAAAATGTAACCCAAATTGAGATCTACAAAGAGTTAATTGTAATTACACTATAGAGTACAAACAGTGATAAAATACACCTTGATTCAGACCTTGCTTCTGACCTGGAATAAGTTACTCCGCTTTATCTGGTGTCCTATGTCCTTATCGGAAAAATTATGTGAGTAAATGAGTTCTTTAAGACTTTTTTCCAACTCCAATTATCTATGATTCTATGGATTTAAAATAAATGTTTGCCTGAAACTGCTGTGGCCTAAAGTCTGCCCCTAAAATGCTGTTAATATTTTATTGTTATTTTTGAAGTTAATAAACCTGTATAAAACCTTAAGGCTTGTGTAAATAATCTTATCAGCTTTCTCATATCTGCACTTGATTTTCTCCCTGGAGCCAGTACCCTGTGTTAGCCAGGAACGATTTTATGAAACCTCATTTGGATATACCCACTAAAAGTGGGACCTCCAAATCCTTAACCCTTTTGGTCTCTCCTGTCCACCAAAAGTTATCTGTTCTACTGCCCATATTCTCACATCCATACTAAGTAATATGGCAAATTCATAATCAACAATTAACTGTATCAATTATATTGAAGAGGATTCCTTTTCCAACTGCACTTTGCAAGGGTTTCTTGGAATGAACCATAGTTTTACCCAGGTTGATAGATTGCTAACGGTGGAGTGAAGTCACAATAATAGGTGCCGGGAAAAAAATACGTAAAATGTCAGAGCCTTTACATAGATGTTAGCTCAGGGCCAGTCTTCCTCAGCAAAAAGAGAATTGGTGGCAGATATTAGCTCAGGGTTAATCTTCCTCAAATAAATAAATAAACAAAAAAATAAAATTAAAAAATTAAAAACAAATAAAATGTCAGAGCCTTTTAATGACTGCCATTAAACATGCCTTGAAAACATCCTCCTATTTACGTACACATAAGGCAAGTCCTGATGTTCTTAACATTGGAAAAGTGCAGACATAACTCTATGATGTTTGAGTTCAAACACAATAATAAGCGATTAGAACAGGCTAAAGAATCAAAAGGCTGGGTCTGTGTTCTCTCTCGAAGTTAACAACTGTGTGACCCTGCAATGGACTGAATGTTTGTGTCCCCCAAAAATTCATATGTTGAAACCCTAACCCCAGTGTGATGGTAGTTGGAGGTGGGGTGTTTTGGGAGAAAATGTCATGAGGGTGGAGTCCTCATAAATGGGATTAGTGCCCTTATAAGAAGAGGCCAGAGAGCTAGCTAGCTCTCTTTCTGCCATGTGAGGATACAATGAGAAGTCAGCAGTCTGAAACCCAGAAGACGGTTCTCACCAGAACTCACCCATACTGGTGAGTGCATGCTGGCACCCTAATCTCAGACTTTCAGCCTCCAGCATGTGAGAAATAAATTTCTCTCGTTTATCAGCTACCCAGTCTATGGTACTTTGTTACAACAGCCTGAATTGACTGAGTCAGTCCTTAAGCAGTCCACTATCTTCCAGAGTCTCAGTTTCTTCTTCTTTTAGAATGTAAAACATAACGACCTTCAGTTCCGTTGTAATAATCCAATGAAGAAATATATTTGAAAGCTCACTATAAAGTCTATAGAAAAGCATAAATATAACTGTTTTTTTTTTCTTTCAGGTAATAACATGCAACTATATCTAATAAGTTTAAAAAATGTTGTAATAAGGAGTGATATCAACCCTGATATTAGTTTCCCCACATTAAACCCAGCATGTATGGGGTTAAAACCAAAACACTCATTCCCTGCTTATTCTCTGACTTCCTGGCTCCAGAATCCACTATCCTCCATGGAGACTGACATCATCAAGGACAAGCACCAGGATTATCTCCTCCCCGCAAAGAGATACAGGCTGGTGGGAAAGCTGCTGACCAGCAAGGTCACAGGCTCCCTCCTTTCTGCAAGTGTCTCAAGGCCAAAGACAGGCTCGTGGGAAAGCTCCGACCAGCAAGGCCATATGCTCCCCCTCCCCTACCTAAAACCCCAAATAAAAACCCTTCCTTTTAGCTTTTCAGGGAGTTTGGGATTTCAGCATTAGCTGCCCTCTCTCCTTGCTCAGCGCTGTGCAAAAATAAAATTCTTATTTTCTTCCACCACACCTGGTATCAGAGATTGGCTTGCTGTGCAATGGGTGAGCGAACTCACTTCAGGTTCGGTATCAGGATTACGGCTAAGAGGTTATTGTGCCTTTTCCTTAGTCCAAGAACTCTTCTTGGAAGAAGAGTGCTTTGAACGATGAGAGAGCTATAACTTAGCAGAGGGCAGAGAGATCTGCCAGATTCTGTCAGAGGCACAGCAACAAGTGAAAAAAGATGGGTTGGGAGGAGTTTATCTAAAGAAAAATAAACACTTGGGGCTGGCCCAGTGGCACAGCGGTTAAGTTAGCACGTTCTGCTTTGGAGGCCGGGTTTCGCCGGTTTGGATGCCCGCTGAGGACATAGCACTACTTGGCACACCATGCTGTGGTAGGCCTCCCACATATACAGTAGAGGAAGATGGGCATGGATGTTAGCTCAGGGCCAGTCTTCCTCAGCAAAAAGAAGAGGATTTTCAGCAGTTAGCTCAGGGCTATCTTCCTCAAAAAAAAAGAAGAAAAAGAAATACTTTCTCTACTGAGCAGTAGAACATACAGGCAGTGGTGGGAAGTGGGGAGGAGGTGGGGGTGAGAACGTCAGAGGACGGATGGAGGACTTTGAAGATCATGTGGGATAGGCAGGAGAGATTATTTACAGGAAAAGGTAATTGGATTTAAAGGTACATGAATTGATGAACAATTAGTATTTTTCCAGCTATCAAATTTTTTTATCTTCCCTTTTATCTTTTAGTTTCTCGATATTTCAGATCTCTCAGCTATCATATTTCAAAGTGAGATTACTCTAATAATAAAATTGCATGAATATATCTTAACCACATCCAACTTTTTCTAGAAAAACAGGTGTGACATCAAACTAATGGCCTCCTCTTTAGAGATTCATTTGACACACTCATTCAGGACATACACAAAGGAGCTAACAAAGAGTGGATGAACCATTATCCCACACATGCTACAAAGCCTCGGTTAATTCCTGAAAATTTTTGGTAATAACATGAGGGAGGACCACTCCATCCCTGACACTGTCAAGACATCTATTTACTCTGTGAAAACCAACAACATTAAAATATATCCAACATCTTTTAGCTCTTTTTGTGTCCTAGATGCAAGAAACTCCTCCTTTACAAATTTTACTTAAGCCCATTTATACTGTAACTCACAATTTGGCCCATGTTGAATGGCACTCTTATAAAAAAGGCTGTGGTATCTATCCAAACTGCAATACAGTAGATACTTTCGTTAGTTCCCACAAGAAATCCCTTTATGGTAGAAGATTTAGCAGTATCCTTTCATGCCTCTTGGAGTCTCTGGACCACCCATGATAACCATAAGTGGTCCATTGGCTTCTGATACAAGAAATTACCTTCCTCGACCTCACAGTAAATGTCATTATAGTGGCAATTGCTGATCAGATACTCTGATCTCCTGGAAACAGAATCTCTCACAGGCCCTGAGCCTGTAACACTCAGTGCCCACATGTCCGTTATGCCTTTGTTCACAGAAGCAGCAACTTGCAAGCTTGGCACAACCACAGAGGCCTCCTTGCCCAAATGAAAAGTGCACCTATAGGATAGAGTAAAACTGGGGCCTCTGGTGTATTATACATAGAGGAGGAGGTAGTCTTTTTCTGTCCTCAGTCCCTTGACAAACGCCATGATGCTTGAGGAGGTCACATCTATCTTGGACGCCTTGGTTACCTGGGGAGCCCCTTGTGAACAACAAAGGGAAATTGTGTATTTATGGATGATGGTGTCACAGTTACGTGTGATGGAGCTTTCTGGAGAGCTGCTGCTTTTCATCCCTTAATAGGATACCCCTGATAAAGGATGGGGCTGAAGGGTTAGCACAATTGCCTAAACCTCAAGCAGTTACCCTAGCACAGGATGCTCTGGAAAACAGTAGGCCCCCTCTGAACATTTTTACAGATTCTTGTGCTATTGTCATCAATCTGGCCATCTGATCTGGCTATGGAAGCAACAACAATTTCATATCTAAGTTCTCCTCCTTTAGGGTAAAGAACTCTGGAGTCTCTTGCCTCACAGATTTTGAAAATATAAATCAAAGGCACACATCTCCTTCATACTAAATCCACAGGTACTTACCAAGATACATCTCACTCCCTTCAGAGTTTAGTCATTACTGATCATAACCAGAGCACTCATTTCACTTCTCAGAATACACAATGATGGGCTTTCGAACAAGCCATTTAGTGGAACTTTTGCCTTCCTTACCACCTTGAGGCTACAGGCCTCGTAGAGCACTATAACAGCTTACCTAAACAAGTTCAAATGAAAATAAATGAAACATGCACATTTCAGTAATCAGGCAAACATCAGGGGTGAAATATAATAAAGAGTTTGACTCCAATTTTGATGATTGACTGCTGATAGTTTTTAAGCCATATCTCTTCCTCCTTCCCCCTCCACCCCACATCTGGGCATGCTAATAAGAGAGCCCAAATGCTCCCTCCTTTGGTGCTAGTGGGAATTTCAAACCATGGAAGCCCTGGCCCTTGTGAGGGAACACTCACCCCGGCCCCAAACTACTATAAAACTCCAAGCCCTGGATAATCTGGACACAAAATGGCTCTATCTGCACATTTTTGAACCCCTTTGGGAGGCTTCTCTTCACTCTCCCCAAAAGCCTCATTATATGAGTAATAAACCCTTTCATATCCTCTTGGTGCATGTGTGGTGACATCAGTCTGGATATCTGAATCAAATTTGGGGTCAGATGATCCATCTTTCCTCTGTGGAGTGACCACAATAGCTGACCTGCAATTTTCAGCCTCCTTTTCAACAGGATTGTCCCATATGGCTACCTTTGAAATGAGGTTACTTGTGCAACTGGGCGATCTAGGCAGCCAACAGTTGGCATGTCTCTTGCACATCTCACTTTCCCAGGCTACACAACCATGGGACTGTGTTTTATAGTTGGCTAAACCAGATATAAGACTTAAGAAAGACATCTGATCTGCATCAGGCTATGAAGAGTGAGAAATAAACTTTTATAGTTAAGCCACAGAGATTGGTTTGTCTGTTAGGGCAGCTAGAGTAAATTACTCTAATACACAAGGTGATGGTGTTTGTTGACTTGTAGATTCATTCAGAAGATTGTCTCACGTATTCTCCCTTTATTGCGTGTTTGGACCAGCCTGAACGCTATTCCAGCCCTCTGTACAGCCTGAGCAGAAGTCCATTTGCTGCTGTGCCAGAGAAAACTTCTCAACAGTCTTCTGCTGACAGACATGGTGTGTGAATTTCCCTGCTGTGTTCCTTTCGTTTCAGAACTAGAGAAGTAGTCTTGTAGCTCTAGGGAAAGAAAAACCATATCCGGTAGCTGAGATCTAGTGCTTAGTTATGGTGTGAGCTTAGCTAATGGTGATAATACAGGAGCTTTTAAATTATCTCTCTATAAAATAATAGAGGATGTATCCATGAGACATATGAGATAATATGTATAAATCTAAGTTTACAGAGAGAGAGTTCCATATGAGATAAATATAGATGGAAAGTGTCTGCTGTCCATTTCAAGAACCCTGACATTGTATTTTCCTTCATTATTATTGTTGCTATCATCATTATTTTTCCTTGTTTTTAATTAATCCCTAATCTAGTAATACCCTAGCAATTAGGGATTCATTTGATAAGCTAAATAATCTCCTAGGAAGGCCTTAATTGAATGGGATGTGGCTTTATCCAGCTAAGGTGGAGAGCGAATTGAGGAAGAGGAAGCTCTTGATTTGGGTTTCTTTCCTTGTGTACAGGGTCACAGTCAACGTGAATTAAATACGACAGTACTTTGTGCCATTATTACACACAGTGAGGATGGAGCGCTGTGAGAAATCCAAGGTGGTTCAGAAGAGGAAGAATTAACACGATAGTAATTTTTATCACCTATACTGTAGTTTAGATTGACATTTGTAAACTTCATCTATATTTCTACATTTATCTCTTATAATTCTATGAAGTATTTTATTACTACTATTATTATTGTTATTATTATTATGACTGTCGCTATCTTCTGTTTACTGGGAAGCAAAATGAGGCTCACGTAGGTTATATGACTTAGATAAAATTCCTTAGCTAGTGAAAAATGGGGCTGGCTCTTCTGAATCAAAAAGCAGTACCCTCCCTCTCAGTCATTCTGTCCTCTTCAGGAGCAAAAAATCTCCTCACACATTTTGCTCATGTGTTGTGTGTGACATATAGGAGACGCATCGATTTTATTTAGAGAAGTACAATTTTCCAACACTTTACTTCCTCCCATTGCTCCTTTGTCTGCAACAGATTGGTAAGTAGGTAGTAAAATCAGCATGTAAATGTGGGATTGGAAATGGCAGATTAACAGTCGAACTTCATTAGAGCATATAGGAAGTCAGAGAGAGAGGATATAAGGAAGAGGAAATCAATGACTTCTTCCTGGAAATATTTGACGTGTGTGTCCTGCTCACTGTTTTTGCTTTTAGATGTTGCATATTTCTATTTTATTTTTCAGAGAGATGACTCAAGATCAGCAGTGCAGGAAGATTTCTGTGTTGTTTGAGGTAATAAGAGAGGAAAGCATTTCCCTGTGTGTGGTATGCGGCACTGCATGTGAAGGCACTTATTATTCTGTCAGACATGAAGTGCCTGGGTACAATGATATGGTGGAGACTAACGAGGCACTGGTTTTCATTTATGAGCACAATTAACACAACGGGTTTTCTTCTAGCCTGTTGTGTTGATAAATTAAGTACCTCATCTTCTGCCACAGACAAGTCATATTGGGCAGCATCATAAGCTTAATATAAGAAAAAGTCTACTCAGCTAGATGTCACTTTTCCATTTCTTTTCCTTTTAATATCCTCATTATCATTGAAACCACATCTTCATGTAGAGATTCCTTGCCGATGCAAACACAAGGATTTTTATTAACTAAAGCAAAATAAATGCTAAATAACCTATTACCATGACACTCTGAAGCTATTCTGTCAATTCCTCCTTAACAGAAGTTGTCGGCGATGTGAATGAGAAAACAGAAGCAAGCAGTGATTTAAAATCATCAGTGTTGAGGGATGAGGGGTGCTCAACTGTGTGATTCTGAAGATGCCCTTTATCTCCTGAAGCAGCAGGGGGACTTCAGTAGTATTATTTTTTATGACCAGTGCTACATGGGATGGTAGTTGAGGAGGTGGAACGCAAAAAGTGAATTTCTAATAAGAATCTCACACATATTTGGCCATGCATTAGGAGATAGGCCTTAAGGATGAGTTTGAGTCTAGAATAATAATATAAATAAAGTTTGTCAGAATTCTACATCTGACAACCAGTTCATTTAAATGACTGTTCTTAGTCAGTTTTAATAATAAGATGAGGACTGTGGTTCATGGAAGAATAAAGCTTGCCTTAAGAGGAAACTACTACTCAGTGCTAGACATACAAGAACATACTCGTGTTGCTAGATCTCTTGATTTCTCTAAATATATCACAAATATATAATTTTATGTAAAATTTTACCAACTAGGGCATTTAGGATGAAGAAGAAAGAGAGAAAGAGAGGAAAGGAGGAAGAAAGAAAGAAAAAGAAATTCCTCTTGTCCAGTTTTGGACTCTAAGCTTCCATTTTGCCACCTCTGATCAGGTTAGTGCCCTAGATTTTCATTTTCCCAAATAAAATACACATATGTTTTAGCTAATAATATATTCTCAAAGATTCCTGAGAGATAATAAAGTGATAATTTGCTGAGGTACAAATTTAAAATGCATATGCTGACAATCTATATAAGGGAATAATTTGCTTAGTTGATAGTTAAGCCATGTACACTGCAATGAACCATCAGTTATCTCTACTTTCTAGAAGATTTAGAAAAACTCCCTGGAGGTGATTTAACTTTTATTCTGGATGTAAAATGTTCTGAAAATAAATTTACTATGAATAATAGCTCTTAGCCATGAAATAAGATTTATGTAAGATAGTGTATGGTAGAATTAAATTTGTCAATTTTTATATTCATGAATGACTCTGAACGTACGCATCATGAATGTCATGGTCTAACATGATCAGATCCCCTAAAATATCATTAGGATAATTAAAGTTTATGGTGATTAGATATGTGTAAAAGAAGAGCAATGTCAAGATTATCAGAAATACTCGTTAATTAAAAAATGATTCTACTAATGTATAATGCGAATCATATATGTAACTGACAATTTTAATGGAACTTCAAAACATTCTTAGGCTACTACGTAGTGTGTGGTGTAAGACCATCCTTTGTACTGTCTCTACATATATGCTGTACTCTACTTGGAGTTTTTATGGTCAGTTGAGTAGAGCACTATTGTCTTGGGATAGATAAGCTATTCCCCCAGAGGTTATATTCCTGAAAAGAGCCTTATTCCAAGTTGTTACAAGTCAAATTGATAAACTAACAAGTACCTTCTGAATATTTGTTTACTGGATCACCTGCTTAAATCCATGATGAAAATTCGTGAGGTGGAATTCAGGAGCTCAGAATCTAATGTAGACCAAAGATACACAGTCAAGAATAATTAGAAGACAAGATAAGAAATGTAGAACCAGTACTCAGTTTTTTCAAGAAGAAAGATCCACATGACTTGAATAATCAGTAAGGCCTTCATGGAAGACATAGGGCTAAGCCAAATTTTGAAAGATGAGTAGAATTTTAGTGAGTGGAAAGAAGCAGAAAGAGCCATCAAAAAAGGGAGCCTATTCTCCTCCCATGGGATGGACAACAGGCTCTTATTTAAATAGAAGTTGTTCTTGCAACATCATTTAAACACTAATTTGCCTCTATGTATCCAGGTTTTCTTGGATAGTGAACTACTCAACGATTAAGGACAGCTATTTTTGAGCATTTAGTAGTTGGCACATGCCAGTAAGGGCATACTTTTGATAATGAGGAGAAACTTTATACATCCTGACATTTTATAGCATCACATGTATTAGTTAGAGTTCTCTAAAGAAAGAGAACCAATGGGATATACGTGTGTATATTAAGAGCTTATTTCAAGGAATTGGCTTTGCAATTGTGGGAGCTGGCAAGTTTGAAACCCTTAGGGCAGGCAAATCCAAAATCTTTAGAGTAGGCCAGCAGTCTGGAAGTCAACTCATGGTCGATGTTAAGCATATCTAGAAAATACTTTCCCAAGAACACTTAGATTAGTGTTTGTTCAAATAACTGGGTAATACACCTATGCCAAGTGGACTCAAAATTAACCATCAAGGCATGTGCTCAGGCTGTGGCTTCTGGAGTCAGACTTCCTGGAACTGGACCTGGATTCCACCAGTATGTGAAGTCGAGCTTCTCTGACTCTGTTTCACAATTTCCTCTTAAAAATAGGGATGATAATAAGATAACCTATATAATGAGGAGGTTTTGGATGTAAATGCATTAATACAGAGAAACACTTAGAGTAGTGCCTAGTGCATAGTAAGCTCTGAGTAAACGTTAGCTATTCTTGTTATGAGTGTATTCATAATCCTGCATAGGGACAACTTCACATCAACAGAATTTGACATGTGATATCTTGTTTTCATGACACTACCACTTTATGACCTTAGTAGAAAATATTAATGGTATGGGAAAAAAAAACTAGGGAGATAGATAAATGGAGAATGAATGTACTTTGCTTTTATTTTTTTGGAGGAAGACTAGACCTAAGCTAACATCCACCACCAATCCTCCTCTTTTTGCTGAGGAAGATTGGCCCTGAGCTAACATCTGTGCCCATCTTCCTCTATTTCCTATGTGGGACACCTGCCACAGTGTGGCTTGATGAGCAGTGTGTAGGTCTGCATCTGGGATCTGAACCGGTGAACTCTGGGCTTCTGAAGCAGAACGCCCAAACTTAACTGCTATGCCACCAGGCCTGCCCCTGAATGTACTTTATTTTTAACCAAAATCCCTGTCTGTGTTTTGAGAAAAGTGCATGTCAAGTTGTTGTTTATTTGTTTACTTATTCAGTTAGCTTGTTAATTAATTATTTTAGCTCTGGAGCCTTTGGTTGTAACCATGATTTATGACCCACAAGTGAGTAGGAGTCAAATATCTGAGATCATCTGCACTGGGGCCATCTGTTTATGCCTAAGCACCAGTTAACACGCTGGAAATTTACATTTACTTTAATTGTCTCAATATTTGTAATTAGGCAACCCATAAAACTGCAGTTCACCAAAAGAACAAAAAAATATAAAAATAACTTTTATATAAGGTGAAAATATTCATGAGCATTCCAAAATATACTTAGAATTTTGAGAATAATCCCCTAGTAGAATATGAGATATGAAATGGAAATTCATCTGAACACTAAAGCTTTGTGACTGGTTATAATAATTTAATTCTGTTTGAAGGAATGACCCTTTAAATATTGATAGCCATAAAACTAATCAGAAATGAGCAATGTGACATGTGTTGATAGACATCCTGCAAAAAAAGGAGATATTGCATTCTACACTCCTAGACTAGAGGTTCCAAAGGCACATTATCACAGTAAAGTATTTGAGAACTCTTAAAGTGAAAAGAAAACAGGCACAGAAGTTAAGGCATGTCCACATGTTCAGGGCCTAAGACTGAAGAGAGATGTCTAAGATCTTCGCACTTAATCAATCATTTAGGGAGGTAGCGTGCTTCATAGGTAAGAAAAAGGAGATCCGTTAAACACAATAGGTAGCACAGTTTTATGATATGTATCTTAAAAAGTTAAATTATAGAGGCCTAAAACACAGCTAGTCTGAGGCAATAAGCTTCAAATATCTTATGGGCCAATGTCCTCAACGTCCATTTGAGAAAAATGAAGTACAGAGAAGTTGAAATGCCTGCCCGAGATCACACGGACCATTCTACATCTAATATTCCATTTCTATACAGTGTTGTCCAACCATAGGCCTCTGCCTTGTACAATTGCCTGAAAGTTGAGAAATTCACTTTTTCCATCTGACTATGAAATATGGAAGTATAAGTCAGGTTGCATAGGACCCTGAAGATCTCATAATTGCCATTCCTGAGAATGCACACATATTGTTTTGACAGTAAATCAGAAAACAAAAACTCTAGGACATTTTTGCTATTACCCAAAGGAATAACCAGCAACAATCATACAAGTAAAGGTGAATTTTAGCATAGATTTCACTGCTCACTTCAAGGGGTATCTGTGGAAAGGAGATCTATTAACTTCCACGATCCAGGACAATGAGTCTCTGAGTAAGTGTTCATACTTGTGTTGTAATGGAAAATCTGTGAATTGTCATAATTTATTTATTGTTATTTGAGTTACACTTACTGTCAAAATACTACCTGCCTTTCTGGGCAAAATATTTGAATGTTCATATTTAATATCTCTATTTGGTTTTATTTTAAACCAAGCTAGCCAGTTTAGTTGATTTCTTTTCTGATATTTATCTTAAAGGATTTTCTTATTTTTTTTCTATTTTCTCCCCTTTGTTCTGGCTTTACTTGTCACACACAAGTCTAGCTATAGTCAAGCCAAAATTTGGGTACACAAAGATGGAATAAGCATAATTGTGCCTTTCGAGAACATGTTACATTCACAGGGGAGGTAGAATATAAACAAGTATTCAAGTACAAGGTAAAAAGTGCCATAAGGAATTTTATAGAAAGTGTTCTGAATGCACTGTATGTTTGTGTACAGAGCTGAGGTGATATTTGAGCTGAATATTAGATGATGAGTTAGGAATAACAGAGATAATGAGGAAAAGCACAGTAGTATGAAAATATGTAATAGGTTGAAAGAATAGGAAGTATTGTAATCTTCAATAGCCAGAGTGAGGGACCTGAGGAAGCAGTGCAGGGGGAGACTTGACATGCAGGGTCCCCCAAATTTTGTCCTTCATGCTAACATTTTTGGCATTTATTGCATCAGTGATAAGGAGCCATTAGAGATGTTAAAAAAGATATCTTGCTGCAAACTACTATATTTGATGAATGTAAGAGAGTACAAGGCAGATTTTTGGATGCATTAGTTAAGAATTTGGAGGTTACATGCTTTGAATAAATGCATGGAATAATCTGCAGATCTCCACTTCAATTGATTCTTTGTAAATATACTATTATATTTTAGATAAACAATGACTGTAGAAATGTTTTAAAAGGCTAAATTTAAAGTTATTTAATTATGTGTATTAATTTCCTTTTAATATACACAATTTAAAATGTATTAATTTACTATTGTACATTATAAAATAAAAATTGGGACTATAGAGGGCCAGCCCCATGGCTGAGTGGTTAATTTCAATCACTCCACTTCTGAGGCCTAGTGTTCACCAGTTCAGATCCTGGGTGTGAACTTATACACTACCCATGGAGCCATGCTGTGGCGGCATCCCACATAGAAGAACAAGAATGACTTACAACTAGGATGTACAACTATGTACTGGGACTTTGGGGAGAAAAAAAAAAGAGGAAGATTGGCAACAGATGTTAACTCAGGGTCAATCCTCCTAAAAAAAAACATTGAGATTATATTAATTACAATTATTTTTTAAAAATCTCTCTCAGATGTCAAAAAGGAGAGTGTATATTATGTTTATGAGTATTCTCACATATTTCATAGCACTGTATACTCCTGTAATGCCTGAGATATGACATTCATTCTATAATTCAATAAACAAAAGCATTTTAGTATTAAAATAATAAATGGCTTTGACTTTGGACTCAGTTTGAATCAAACTGAATGGCTTATATTAATCAGAAACATTGATTTTGTTTATAACAGTGTAAAAGGTCTGGAGTGCCATTGATTAGATTAAGATTAGAAAAACAAGACAATATACCTTCTGTCTATAGTGTGAGGATCAATCACCGGTATGTCATTAAGGACAAATTTTTCTGCAATTCATCCAAACTGAATTGTATGGACGCATTTATGTCATTTATTTCTGAATCAATCTGTTACTGAAAATCAGCTAAATGTGTTTTTTCTGAAAACATTCAGTTAGAACTAATTGCTGTTCTCCTTAGGATTTTGTGCCAATTTATCATTTGCAGTGACTTTTGATGGATAATTTTCAAACCACTGGAAAGGGATTTAAAAGTGATGTGTTCAAAGACAATTTAGGTGTATCAGAACTATATGGCCAGGTCTTTCCACTGTCCTTTGTCCTGTCTCCTCCGCCTGCCTATTCCTCAGAAGAAAGAGCCTCGCCAATTTCCAGTTACAAGTGATGCTGACCAAGTCTGAAATCCTCGTGATTAGTTATAACTAGCTTTGCAGGATGGAAAATGAATTAGAACACCTATAGTTAATGATATCCATGTGGATAGTTAATAAGAATTGAGGGACTTGTCCCAGTTATAAATTAAGATATTTAGAAAAATAAGTATATGTGAAGAAGGTGATCAATTATATGCACTTATGAAACATTTGTATCTTTTCCTTTACATAAATTTGTCCCTGAGAAATAGATTTTTAATGGGTAAAAAAAACACGCTACTGATAGAATCTTTTTAAAACTATAGACACTATGTAACTATATAAATTATAGAAGATATTTCATAGTAAATATATCATATGATTAATTAGTACTTGATTTTAGACTCTGCAATTGAGGTCAAGTTATATTTACAGGTCATAGATTTAGAAAGGATCTCTCAACATACAGTTTTGAAAGATATATTCAGTCGTCTTTATTTTTGAATACGTCCTCGCCAAATCAGATAGGTCTTCATGTTGAAATATTTAGAATTGATTGTTTTCCATTTACCTGTAAATGTTCTGATTCTTTGCTTAAGGGTAATGACCTTCTTAAAGAAGGACACAGCGAACAGAGCTGGCCTAATAACAAGCAATGTAACGTGGATACTCACATCGATATAAACCACTTAGCAGGACGGCGTGACTCAGGATGCTGAGATGACATTAGATGGAACAAATAATTTTAAAGTGATCAAGGCAGAATTAAAAGGATTTTACTAATGACCTATATGTTAAAAGCAGTTACTTAAATTTTTCAGGGGAAATATTTTAAACATAAGTACAAACATCCATGATTTATGGTGTTCAGTGTACAGATCTTTGGCCATATTAGCTAAATTTATTCCTAAAAAAATAAAGTACAAATGTAATGAATTATCAATTTGAACTCAGCTTGACCAAAGTGAATGGCTTATATTAATCAGAATATTATTTGTAGCGAGTAACATTTATAGTGACAGAACAAAGATTATAGGTTAAATAATCACATGGCCTAGTTTGACCAGGAATGCTCCAGTTTACACTTTTATTCTCATGGCTCAACAATAAGGAATAAGATGACCGTAATCATAGTTTATATTACATAGCAAGGGATCAGATGAGTCCATGGTGAAGGATATTGCCTTTGTGGTAATTTCTGGTAAATATCTATTGCATTGCCAGTGCCATATTCCCTCAAAGAATTATTACAAAATTAGTTCCCTCTTGATTTTCTTTATTTCTCTGGATAAGTCCTTGTAAATTTCCCTTACTTTCAAGATTCTCTCACTTCCAAAACTGTAGAAGTATTATGAATATATTTTCCAGAAAAGGTATATTTTGATTTGCTTGACATAATGTGTTTTAAAGTGGAGTTTCTATCTTCCATCTTCTCTATCTTTTGTCACAGTGATACACGCTCATACTATTTTGAATGAGCACCCAGTCTCATAATTTACATTACACTCCTTATAAATTTCCTCAATGTTATCCCTTAATTTTTAACTGCTTGCTAGAAATTTTTTTTACCACTTGTACAAAACAATACCACTAGTGCATTACACCCAACATTCTGAATACAAAATGTATCTTTTCACTTTTTAAATCAACATTCTCTAGATCACTGAGGTTCAAAATCTAGAACTGTTGCAGATTCCCGTTTCTTTAGCTCATCTTACATCAAATAGGTCACCAAATCCTGTTGATACAACATTCTCGGTGTCACTTAAATTTTCTATTCCTGGGTTTTAATTATCACTATCACCCAAGTTTATTTCATTATGATCATTCCCATAAAATTTTGATGCCTTCTTAAATATTTTCTGCTCCAATCTGTCTTTCTTCCGGTTTGTCTTGTAAGCAACAGTAAACTTTAAAAATTTTTTTAAAATTTATGTTATTATTTTTATACTCAGACTTTTAATGACTTTCCTTTTTCTAGAAAGGCATGGTTCCAAACTCTCTTTCCCAATTTATTTTCATTATGCAAGGAAGTATATTATATAATGTATAATATACATTATATTAATTGGAAGAATTATTAGGAAAAAATAGATTATATTTTAGAGAGGGATTATCAATGACTAATGAAATGCAGTTTTTACTTTTTACCTAAAATTTGTTGAAATATTTTCAAACAATTTCTATTCTATAGCTAGTTTTTAATTGGATATTTCATTTGATCCGAATGGCAGTGGTGAGAATGATAAGAGGATATCTAATACACATATTCACATCGATCTTCATTTAATTTCCAAGTATTTTATGCTGCATTATAATAGTACAGGACTAAGAATGCTCTGGCCAGAAGGTTTGGTTCCTGTGTTTTTTTCTAGAGCAATTGCAGATCACTTCATGTTATCATATATCTTCATAAAAATGTGCCTGTGAGAACCGATATGGGATGCCATCTTTGAATGGAAGTGTTAATATGTTAGAAGATGAGATGTGAAAACTTTAGTATACTGATATATAAGTCATAAGGCACTTCAACAAGAAAAAAGTGGTTTTGCTTTCATAGACCTTTGTAAATCTGTCTCTCTGTCTTATCAAACATCTTTGGTGTATGTAGTGCCTAAAATTTTCATCTTTTATGCTCCTTATGTGATTTCTCCCAAACTCAGTCTGCTAATAAAATTTCCAGGAATATTTGTTTTATAACAAATAATCACTGCATTTTCAGTTATAATCAGCACATACAGTTAAAACAAAATTTTTATGAACAAAATAGGATAGTTAAAATAGTTACAGAACTTGATAAACCAATATATCTTCAAGATTCAAAATATAATATATAATTAAATCTATATATAATCAAAATGTATATACAATAAGTTTGGGGTAGAATTCTCAAAGCAGACTAATAAAAACTAAATTAGCTTGAATTAAAGATCATAGGTAAATGAAAGCCAGTGGAGACCCAGAAACAAAGCTATGTGTGTTTAATTAAATTATTAGCTGTGTGATTTGTTTAAAATAGAGATTTAATTGTATTAATTTAACACTGAAGCAGGAAAGTTGTAGGGAACTTTAAAGACAGAAGGTGGCAGAACTGAATTTCAAATGTGTCCTTACTAATAAATGTTACTACTTCTCTTGGATTTTTTTTCCCCCATAAAGTATATAAAAATGTTCTGATTTTTTAATAATTGGTGCTGCAGATATTAAAGTGACACTTTTATTACAGTAAATTAATTATAATAATGCAACCACAGTTTGTTTTCCTATTATCAGAACTATCCTTTTCAAGCTTTTAAGCATACGAAACTCATACTACTGCTCTAAAAAGTAAAGATATTATTTAGAGGTAACACCATACTCTTGAAAGAATAACACACCATCTGGAGGGCGGAATACTCATTTTGTAAACATCCTCGTAATTGATATCTTATAACTTTTTTAATTCATAAACTCATAACTTTTATTTCTTGTGAAGTGATATTTTGTTATTCTTTCCAGTATAACAGGTATAATTTTTTCTTATTTTAAAAACTCCTTATTCCACTTGAATTTACTTAAACTTTAGCATCATAATACAGTAAAAGATCGGTCACTGTAATAGCTAAATTGTTAGTATGGAATGACGTTAAGCAGCAGCTAATTAGAAGTAATCATTTCTCTAATTGTATGTGTTGTGTGTGTGTGTGTGAAGCAAAGTGAGAATAGGGATATTATTCTGATTATATGTTCAATTCTGTCCTAACAAAAAAAAGAAAATGAAAAATGATTTGCGACTTATCATCTAATTATTGTTAATAAGCTGGTTGCCAGCCACTCTTCTGAAAGTCACCTCCCTTGTCCAAGATGATAGCTTTAAAAGCAAAATATTCCCGGTGTTAGCTCCCTAAAGTTACTGAGATGACCAGCTTTCGATCAAATTGCTTTTAATCTCTTCAATAGCATCATTTATTAAGAAATGGAAACCCACAAGTCCTGGATCTAACATAGCTAGACATTGTCTCTCCATGTAACTTCTTCCTACCTTAATTTTCTTCACGTTATAAATGTTTAGTAACAAATAGCTCTTCTCCTTACTACTGACAACTCGCTTTGCTTTGGGGATGATTCAAATTGAACTCATTGCACAAATTCATCCAATGTCAGAGAGTCTCATGCAAAAACAGCGATGTTGCCTGCCAAAAATTATAAATCTGTCCCTCATCCAAGAGGAGATAATTAGTCCTGGCCTCCAATTGAATGAAATGAAATATAAATATTGCTGCTTTAAGTTTATGAGGAAACATTTCTCATTTATATACATTTAAACGCTTAATCAATAAAGGCTGACATTGAATGGTGGTGGTTGGGCCCTTAAAAGATTGGATTATTTTGCTTACATGGACTAAAAAATATTCTCAATATAAAAAATTTGGAAAATTCTAAAAGGCGTAAAAAGGAAATAAAAAGTAACTGCATAGGTAAGTCAGATTTAAAAATCACAACAAATGTACAGTATATCCATGGCAACACACTTGGTGAACTTTTATTCCAGTGTCTATATGGGGCAATAAACAATTTGGTTCATAGCAAATGATCTAAAAGAAAAATTGTAATCCCATTAGCAAAGCATAATACCAATAATGGTTTAGTATTTTTTCTGCCATATGTTTACCGATATTTTTATTAATCGGTGTACTAAAATTGATTTCATATAATAGTAAGTACATAAAATAGATATATAGTAAATATAATCATAACTTCTATTTTAAAAAGGATCAAAGTGAAGCACAGAGAAGTTATGCAATGTATCTCAGCTACAGTTACACAGGTTGCATGTAGTTGGGTCAGAGTTTCAACCAAGGTGAAATTCCTGATTTTTACCATATTATAACACCAGGACTGAATTGCCATGTGCTAAACAAACAAACAAACAAATATACCTCTCAGAAGCGTCCAACAACCAGACAGAGCAGAATTAGGACAATAAAAAATAAATAAATGCCACTGAAATAGAAATTCTAGTAAATAGAGATGGATATTTGAATAAAAAATAACATCACTTGAATATACTTAGCTTAAGTATTAAAGAAAAGATTTCCTAAAGATAACATGATGATTACTCAATATATTTACAATTAAATGAACTTATTTTGTTTTATTTGTTGTTGATGAGGAAGTTTCACCCTGAGCTAACATCTGCGCCAATCCTCCTCTATTTAGGATGTAGGTCACTCCCACAGCACAGCTGCTGACCAGAGGTGTAGATCCATGCTCAGGATCCAAACCAGGGCTGCCAAAGTGGAGAGCACTGAACTTAAGCACTAGACCATGGGGCTGGTCCCTAAATGAACTTACTAAGATGAAGATATCCTCCCTGGGACATAATTTAGTGGCCTAATATTTCAAGTAAAAATAAATAAAGAACAGAACACAAAAAAATTCATAGTAGAAGTTATGAGGAAGTAAGAGAGTTGGAGAATAGATCCAGGAAGACTACTGTTTTAATATAGGAGTTCATTTCTTTCAAGGTGCTTAGTAATAAGTGATACATTTTGATAACATAGTCAAACTGTATATATGTTTTGTAATCATACTAATACTCTGCTTATATGGATGTACAGATGGCTTATACCTTTTTGGTAATACTTGTTTTCAAAAACTGACGAATTTATTTTTTCCTTTTATTTTTCCTCTCCCTGCCCCCATAAAAACAGTAGAATAATAACCCAATGACTTAATGAGTGATCATAGCTGGAAAACACAAATGGTAAAATTGACATTAGAAAATAGTTATTATAAAATAAGTGCCATAAAGACAAAAATTTCAAAATTAGACATTTATATACCCTGGGCACCCATTTTAAACTCGTTTAATATTAAGAAAGCAGGTATCAATTTTTTTTAGGTATATTCCATTTCTATATAAAACCTTCTTTCACTTGCACAATTCTAGTTCAAAGACTGAAGAATATCCACATCACTTTTTAAAATCAAGGAACATTGTTGTAGGACTTTGACATTTTCACATTGATAAAAATGACATTGCAGCTTTCAGTGTCTATTCAGAGACATACACATACTTCTTTTAGGAAGAAAACTGCTAAATAATATTCTAAATATATTATGCAGTTCAAGCCTATCCTATTTTATTACCCATACACTAGAAGATGTCATATTGAATCATAAACTATGCAGACTTTAGAGAAAAAATCAGAAACATAATATTGAATAAAGTTGAAAAAGACTGGCTGCATACAATGAGTAATTTGATAAGTGAGGTGATGAGGTGTCCAAGTTTGATAAGAAAAGTTTCAGCTCTATGTTAGCAGTTCTGTGTGCTGCAGTGTGTGGAGGGAAGGACGGGCAAGGAAGTCCCAGACATGCTGTGTTTCAGGGACAAGAGATATTGAAAGTTTAAAGGCAAATTCTGCAGTGCACCGAAGCATTGCTTTGTGATTTAACTTTTCCAAATAAAGATTGTGATAGTATTTCCAACTATGTCTGAGGCGTATAGGCAGGAGGCTTGGAATTAATAGATCGTTCCTCCAGTAGCCCTTTCACAGAGTAGAGATATAGGAGACTGTGAAACTCACTTGGACAAGATTTTGTAGCAGCATTTGGGGCACCATGGGCTGTTTCACCATCCTTTATTAACTTGTCAATATTATTACTTTTTTCATGAGTAAGCTTACGAAAAAAAAATACGGACATACATTAATCAAATTATGCATAGACGAAAAATATGATAAGAAGAAACCACAGTTTCTAGATACTCTATTGCAGTGATGCCCAGAAAGATGAATGTGTAAGTACCTTAGTCCATCAGAGTACACTGCTGTCCAGGCTGCTAAGTGGATTGGTAGACTTGAACAGGATTCTGAAGGACCCTCATACTAAGTTTCTTAACCAACAATTAACCAAGCTCTGAATATGAAATATCCATTTGTTCTCCTATAAGAAATTTACGATAGGGTTAAGCCAGGTATTATCATCTCCTTTTAGCAGATGGCAAAACTCAAGTTCGGAGACATTAACTGTCTTAGATAAAAATCATTACACAACAGTAGTAGAAACTAAAACCCAAATACACAGTTTATAGCTTCAGTCCTCATTCTCTTTTTATGACTCTTCCATTTATTATCCGACTGAGAAAGTTTGATTCTCCCTTAATAGATACTATTAAAAAAATTATAATCACCAAAATTTGGTTGCAAGAATATTTCAATTATTCAAGTAATATTTACTTTCTTGGGATTTATACTGATTTTTAGTGATAATAGTAACTGAAAAGATATCCACTTAAAATAATTTTTCATTTTCAACACAGATGTATTTAACCACCTATGAAGACCATTGCACAAACTATTGCCCTGAAATTGTGTGTGATGTTATGGTCTATTTGAAACAGTTCATTTTACTAATGTATTCAAAGACTTATTATGGCTTTGCTATCTCCACATGGGTAAATAGATGAAGCATATTTATGGGGAATGACATGATCAGAGACACAAAGTTGAAGTGCTCATACATGACATTTCATGGGGGAGAAAAAAATCTGAGAAACAATATAGTAGTGAAAATGAAATTGGCAGTTGAAGGTGAAGAAAAAGTGAGGTTAAAATAAAATTAGCATGTGGAACTGCATGTTTTTTGTTTTGTTATTAATCATCATGAGTCACAATCAGCCTTTGACTTTTGCCTGAGGAAAACAGCTATTGGGAGCATTCAAACTGTGAGCTGACTGTTCTAGGGTGAAAACAACCCTGAGTGAAGACACTATTCTTATACACCCCTTTTTCCTACATCACCCCCTCTTAGAGTCTGCATAAATTTGAACCCGACAATATCAGTCTTCAAAAAACAAAATTGTCAATATATATACCAGGTGTAAATGTTTGTGTTTGTGGCATAGAGGAATAGATGCGAAGAGTGGTTGGGGTGGCCTGGATCACCTACCTTTGTGAATATGTATGTGGACACACTGGAAAACTATAAGGATGATTCCAGAGAGTAACGAAATGAAGACTGTTTCAATCTTGGCCACTCTTTTACCATTGAGCATGGGTGAAGGTGCATACAAAGGTGGGCTCTTACATTCCAGTAGAGAATCAGGTGATAGAAGGGAGGGCTTTTCTTCTTAGCCCTCTCCAAAGACCAAGGATAGACACACGCTCATTAACGTTTCAATTTGTTTGATCAATTTTTTTTTACTAACTTTTCCAGCTTTCCCAGTCTTGTCTAGTTCAACATGGTATATATTATTGACTCAAAAGGAACTGTATTCATAAAAAATAAATAGCTTTGAAATTGAAATTACTATTTTTTAAATGTGAACCTTTTTATATTACAGGAATATGCAGTTATATGTTGTAAACTGTACCTGTAAAAAAGATTCAAACTATTTAGTAGTTTTTTCTACTCATCAAATTTCTAACTATATGCTTCACTTGAAAATTGAGTACAAAAGATATTTAGTGAACTATGGTTTGGATAAAGGTCTTTTCTAAAAGGGAACACTCTATCAAATTTCAATTTATAAAACATATTTAAAACTAAACAGTATGAATATACAGAAAAAAATTGTTTTATAAATACCTACAAAAGACATTAGACATAGACAGACATGGGTATAAGACAAGAATGATTCAAGATATAGTAGCCAGAAACAAAGAACAAAACTAGGCTGGGAAGAATGGCAGAATCCAAGAATAACATAGCAGAATAACAAAATACTCCACCAAAACAGGATGTGGAAGAGCAGTAATGAGATTGAGCCTGAACTGGGTACTTTGCTGAAATCCAAATGCACATAGATGTCTACAGCCTCATTAGTAGATGAATTGGAGCTGCTAAGTGCGTTAAGATTGTTCACACAGAAAAAGACCATGGAGGGATCAAGAGAAATTTCAGAGACAGGAAGATAAATTGTGGCTAGTCAGAAGATAGTCTCCTCTTATTTGTTCGTTCATTATGTAATCATTTAACATTCATTTTTAAGTCTAGATTCAGGCACCTTTCAATGCTCTGAATACACAAGATAAATAATGAATGCCACTGCTTCCAAAGAAGTTATTGATTTATAAGAGAGTGTACAATCTGCAAAAAATGCAGTGATGTATGTGTTGGGAATGGAGAAAGAAATAGTATGGAGGCACTCTAAGGATATTCTAAACAATTGAAGGGAAAGAAAAGAACAGACATGATTATAGATATTTATATTTTCCTCATTTTTAAATTGTGAAAAGATTTCCAACATCTAGTTAATTAACTCATCCATCACCTCACATATTTATCTTTTTACAGATATTTAGATATTTCTACATGCTCAGATCCAGTTTTCTGAACAATTTGGCCAGATATGGATCAACCCAGCGTCAGTAATTCCACAAGTCCTGAAATAAAATACTTGACCTTTTGTTGTTTAATCATTTACAACTGGGACCAAAAGATTAAGTCAAAATGTGACCCTATTCTCTAATTACATAAAAAAGCAAGGGCATAGTGAACTAATCCAATTGCTCACAGATAGTAATGAAGGAGAAGGAAAATTTTGGCCATCTGGTTTTTGTACCCGGACATAAAACTTCAATCCAATTTCCATGTGATGGCTCTGGAATAAAACATTAGAATGAAATCTTGTGAAGAGGAAAAAGTGTGGCAGATGTTTTTGATCTCAGAGAGGAGAAAAAAAGTATTATGTACTGTATGTAAAGAGCCAGTCTTAAGTTCATGTTTTATTTTAATTTTTTATGGTGCTCAAAATGGGCATTGTTCATGATCCTCCAGGTGTCTGATTCACACTTTCAGATAGACTTACTGAAGGGGAAAAAGGAAACTAAATAAATGATGGGGATGGTTACTTACATAGGTATTTTCTATGATTATCTGGGTAATAGTATTTAGCATGCCTACGAAACATGGAAGTGCTCCTGTAGGCTTTCCAAACTTAAAGTTATTGGAAAGAAAGTTATTATTGAAGATAATTTGCTTCACAAATGTAGTTTGGAATTATTGAAAATATTTTAATTCCTTGTATATTTAAAATGCAATCAACACATCATTATATATATTCTGTAACTATTACATCCTTGTTCATTAAATGTAGCTCATATTTTAAAATTAAGTTATTGGATATATGAAAAATGAAATTTCAGATTGATTTTATACTTAAATTATTACTTAATATATTTCTAAGTCTTTAAGTGTTGTTTTTATTATATAGCTTCTCTATATATTTAATTGAATTCTTCTCAACTGAAGCAGTATTTAAATGAGTAAAAGAAACACTTATAACATGTGCTGACAAACCAAATATGTACTTGCATATCTCTAAAACAGAAATATGGCTAAGTAACAATTATTTTAAATTGCTTTATACATGTCATAAAATTTTCACTGTACACAATTCATCACTCTTCTTTGTCTCTTCCATAAAGTCAATGGCAAATTTTCTAAACCAAAAAAAACCCTCCTCTTTGCTCAGCAAGAGGCTTTCCCCATATATTTTGAACCTGGAAATGAATTATTCCATCTATTAGGCAGAATTACCACAAGATAGTGTTTTTAACTAATTATGACATTGCTTTATTTTTCCCAGCACTTCTGAAGCATTTTCTTATTGTTTACTTTGGTTTTTTGTTTTCCTTTGCATTGTTCTTGTTGTTTACATTGCAATAATATCTTAATTCAGGTGAGGCACCTAGTTGCCATCCCTCTCCCTTTTCCTAAAAACTGACTACATTAGCTTTACCTTAAAATTATCACTTGCTTCCTCAAATCATATTTCCTTCGTTCTTCAAGTCTTGTACAAGAATCCTTCAAATGTCCACATGTTAAGAATATTTAATAAAGGTCTGGGATGGAAAGAAAAAGGGGAAATTATGGAAAATGTACTGAAATGGGAATTACTCAGCTGGAGGAAAATGCTGGAAAGGACTCCAGTGTCATAGATGCATTCCGTTGTTAAATCCTTTGAGTATGTATTGCTATCACAAGGGGATCACCCTCTAGGGAACCAAAAGGACACTCAGGAAGACTCGTGAGCACTAATTATGTCAGAAATTGCACCAGATAATAAGTAAATCACTGTATTAACACTGCAAGAACTTAATAGCTTTAATCAAAGCAGGCATAAGAAATTCCTGTACGTCACCCATTGGTGTAGAAATTTCCAAAGAGCAAATGCACCACAAACTCTCTCTGAAAGGAGAAAGACTGCTTCCCATCTTCATGTACGTAACTGTCACCCAACCCACAGGAAGCAGGTGATTTTCTTTTAAATGTTTTTGAGCCTCCTTTAGTTCCCAAGACAAGAGTCATACCGTGAGTTCCAGGACAATTCCACGAGGCACTCTTGCCAGCAGATTTTTTTCGTAGTCTTTCCCCAAGATATGTAGACAGTACCAACTTCCTGTGTGCCACACTTCCTTCTTGCACGGTAAGGGGACTTGAGCAATGACTAAAGATTTCTTTGTTTCAGTGAACCATTCTAACCTGGAAAAACAGCAGACGAAAATTAGAAATTTGTCTCTCTTTGGATCGAGGACAGCACATGATTGACTCTCTTCAAATAGAAATCAGACCATTTCCATTTGTAAAAAGCTTCCAAAACACTCATTGTGTAAATATTCTCCATTATGCTCCTTTTATTTGTGAATGATTTTATATAATGGCACTTGGTATATCTCCATTTTTTTAATTCTTTGGGATGTCCTGATAAACATTCTTATAAAATTCATTCCATATTGTTCTTATATTTGAAAGTCACCAAAGACCCCTCAATACATTAAGTTATGTAGATAGATTATATTTAGGATAATATATAACAGATTTATTTTTCATTAATTCTGCATCTTAATACGTACTTATAGCTTTGCACATTACTGCAGCTCCTAGAAATGCAAAAACATTCAGGAAAATGTTTCTAAACCTAATGTGCAATTGTGTGATCATTCACTCATATTTGTTTAACTCTCCATCATCTTTCCAAGTAAATGCTACATTGAGCATTCAGTATGTTTGAATGTGCAATGTCCCAAACAAAGAAATACTTTCATTTAACCATAATTTTGCAATAACTTACTGAGAGGTTCTTAAGATAGCATTAGGATATGAGTTTGCACATATCACCTTTGGGATGTTATGCTATGAGCCATAGTGTGCTATTACACTACGGTGCCAGACTTAGTGGTTCTAAGCGATAGTCATTTGTCTCATTACAAAGAAAAAATGGAGTTGAGATTCTTGCCACATCCTTATTTCAGTAAAACTGTAAATCTCAGTGGTATTAAGTTTGACCTGAAAGTTTAAAGGCCAAATGATAGAATATTCCAAGGTTAAGAATAGCATGCTTCAAACAGCAAAGTGAACAAAATTCACATGAAATATATGGTAGAATTTTACATTTTTTCTTTAGTTCTTTCTATCTTCCTTATAGGCTTCTAGGAATTAATTCGATAGGCCAATTTTTGTATGGCCTAAGAACCATCAGAGCTGGGGGACGACATTTGGAAAAGGCTTCAGATTAGAACCGACTTTTCGTTATGTAGTTTAGGTTTTCTTT
The DNA here is from genome assembly GCF_041296235.1 of Equus asinus. Classification (NCBI taxonomy): domain Eukaryota; kingdom Metazoa; phylum Chordata; class Mammalia; order Perissodactyla; family Equidae; genus Equus; species Equus asinus. Next base: position 71,344,459 of record NC_091798.1, read on the forward strand.
AAAGAAACATTTTGTAATCATCATAGAAATATAACATGGTTCCTTTAAAAGAGCCGGCAGACGTGTTAGCAGAGCTGACAGTTGAGAATAAACAGCAGCATACTCCTGAGTCAGCTCCCTTATTTCTCTCAATAAAAACAGAAGACACTTTGAGAACAAAAGACAAGAATTGAGCCCTAACATGTTTATTCATGTAAAATCAAGATATCTATATTAAGGGAGCTAAATCAAAGAGGAGTACCAGGTTAATCTAGAACTCTCTTGCAAAAGAACATCTCGACTATCTGGTAAGTTAAAAACAGGGGCCTGGACTGTGGCCAAGTTCTGCACACTGTGCTTTCGTGGCCCAGGTTCACAGGTTCAGATCCGTGTGTGGACTACTCAACTCATGAGCCATGCTGTGGAGGCATCCCACATACAAAGTAGAGGAAGATTGGCACAGATGTTAACTCAGGGTTAATCTTCTTCAAGGAAAAAACAAAAAAAGGATTGGCAACGGCTGTTAGCTCAGGGCAAATCTTCCTCTCTCTCTCTCTCTCTCTCACACACACACACACACACACACACAAATTAAATGCAGTTTATCCCAGCATCTACAACCTAAATCAGAATAATGATCAAATCAGGTATCTGGACCAAAATATTTTGTGGCCAGACACTAAAGCATGGCAAATTTACCAATAAATGATTACCACTCAGTGAGGACTTTGGGAGACATATTAGCCAGTCTTCCTTTTCCAATAAACCAGTATTACCACATTTCTTTACCATCATTTATTTTCTGTGGTATAAGAAGGAAAAAAGGGGCTGGCCCCGTGGTCAAGTGGTTAAGTTCCTGCGCTCCGCTTTGGCGGCCTAAGGTTCGGATCCTGGACACGGACATGGCACCGCTCATTAGGCCATGTTGAGGTGGCATCCTCCTTGCCACAACTAAAGGACCCACAACTAAAATATACAACTATGTACTGGGGGCATTTGGGGAGAAAAAGCAGGAAAAAAAAGAAGAAGAAGATTGGCAACAGTTGTTAGCTCAGGTGCCAATCTTTGAAAAAAAAAAAGAAGGAAAAAATCTTGACATCTATTTTTTTCTTAAATTCCTTATCCCTTTGACTGCTATAGACATTACCAGGTATTCATTATTTTAACCTTGGAAAATACATGTCTCCCAGCTGAGTTTGGATTTAATTAATAAGTAAATTCTGCTTGGGATCACCTGAAGTATTTAGCATAAGTTTTCAGTGCTTGTGTTAGATTTCTTTCTTTTTCATTTTTTTGGTGAGGAAGATTCTCTCTGTACTAACATCTGTTGCCAATCTTCCTCATTTTTTTGCTTGAGGAAGATTAGCCCTGAGCTGACTTCTGTGCCAATGTTCCTCTATTTTGTATGTAGGTTACTGCCTCAACCTGGCTGAGGAGTGGTGTAGGTCTGCTCCCGGGATCTGAACCTGCGAACCCAGGCTGCCAAAACAGAGCATGCTGGACTTAACCACTACACCTGGCCAGCCCATAGATTGTTTCTATTGTCCCAGACATTTCCATTTTCTTTTTCCCTGAAGACTATAACATATCCTCACTCATTGCCACAAGCCATGCAAAGCACCAATGAGGGAAGTGATGTCACTGCTGCTGCCCCCTAGTGTGATTTAGTTTGATGGTCTGACAAGCTTCAGCCTATGCAGTGTGGGTGAATGTAACACCACGTCTGAACAGATGCTTTAGAAGGCATTGGAAATGTCTTCCAGGTATTTTATTCATATCCCAAACAAGGAGAAACCTAGAGCAGAACCCCAGCAGCTGACCCACAGTCACTGACGAGCGATACAAGAAAGAAATAAATGTGTTACAACCTACGGAGATTTTGAGTTTGTTACTAATCAAGCTGACAAATAAACTCAATACATTCTTTTGAGAAATATTAGTTAAAAGGACATATTTTGGCAGTTGAATTCCTGTAGTGAGGTTGAATACGTTTTAGTTGATGTATCAAATGAAGAGTGGGAAAACTATTGCTTAGAATATTAGAAATGTGATTGCGTATTTAAAAATTCACATTAAAACAAAGCAGCAAAATATTCCTAGGCAATCTACAATTGCTAAAAATGATGTGTTCTTGGCTGTTTGTTTGTGACAACTTAAGAAGAAGATATAAATTTTCTGATGATTGAATGATCAGTCTGGAGTATTCAAGGAGAATTCTCTCATCCTCCCTCCTTTTTTCAGGAGACTCCAGCTCCTCTGGAATCAATGCTATCAATAACGTCTCCCTCTGCCTCTCATGCTGTCAACTTCCAGCCAGCTTTCCATTCACTCCCAGTCATTGAAAGACAGCTTAACTCAGTTTACCTCTTCACACTTACTCTATAATTACTCCTCTCATCATTTTCAGTGACTTCAAATACACTGAGGATTCATTCAAAACTCTGGCCTCTCTGCTCTAGACTTCGTCAGCTCTAACAAATGTTTTTCCTGCTATCATTGTGTCTGAATCCCGTGGACACGCTTGAATCTTGCACCACTGCACTATCACTGAAATCCCAATTTCAAAGATGCCATTCGCTGCCATTTCCTATATTTTCAACTTTTCTAGTCCTCCCATCATAATAATTCTTTATATCATTAAAGTTTTTGTTTAATCGAGACTTTAACTCTTCTATATCTCTCATTACCCTTCTGTTTCTTCTATTTTTACTCCCCTCTTTACCCAGCTTTGACCATTGTTTATCTAGTATTATAACCATGATGTGTAAATCACCTTTGACATTTGTTCTTCTCTCTCTTTCTCTGTCGCATTGCCTGGTAAAACCCCAACATCTGTAGACTTTAATCATATTCATATATATTATCTGTGCCTCAACCTGAAGACAGAATATATGATATGAAAGATATTTCTTTCAATCCGTCCCCTCAAACTAACACTGTAGAAATAATTTCTTTAGTAATCCGATTTTCCAAATTCTAACTATATGAGATGTTTATTTTTTGAATATGCCTAAACCGTGCTCTTACTACCATCCAATTTGCCGTCACTAGACATAATGGTCTCTTTTATGTTCATTTTCAGCCATTTTAGCCAAGCCATTTTATGCTCTCTAGTCTTAAATTTGCTGTTGTCACTGCTCATTTGTATAGCCAGCTCCTTCTGATTCTTTAGGCATTAAATCAATGTCATCTTCTTAGACAGGCCTTCTGTGACTGCCCTGTGTAAAGATTACTCTCTATTACATTCTCCCCATGTATTTTCTTTTCTGTCCTTATTAAAATAATTATCTCAAGTACTTTTATTTGTATTTTTTTTAAAAATTTTATTTTACTTTTTCCTTTTTCTCCCCAAAGCCTCCCAGAACATAGTTGTATATTCTTCATTGCCGGTCCTTCTAGTTGTGGCATGTGGGACGCTGCCTCCGCGTGGTTTGATGAGCAGTGCCATGTCCGCGCCCAGGATTCAAACCAACGAAACACTGGGCCACCTGCAGCGGAGCGCGTGAACTTAACCACTCAGCCACGGGGCCAGTCCCTTTTTATTTGTATTTTAATCTCCATTTTAAAGAGTAAGAAAGGGAGGGAATTTGACTCTTCTTTACTTTAGCTACAGAGCCTGATAAGCCTGGCACACAGGAAGCATACAGTAAATATTTGTCGCATGAAAAGAAAATGAGTGAATGAATGATACATTAGGCAAATCATTTGAAATTACTTTGCTTCAGGTGTTGCAATTGTAAAATAAGATATTTTGACTACATGATATATTGTCTTCTATGATTTCCCAACCCCTTGACTACAGTCTGAGGTAGCTGAAATTGTTGCTGCTCTGACATGTCTATTTAAACCTGTTTTGCTATGTTTCCTCAGAGAATAGAGGCTACAAAGTTGGATCTTCAGCCTGCTACATCTATTTGCTGATTATTTGCTCTAACACCCAAACAAAAGCCTATCCATCGAGAGGCAAGAAGCAATCAGCAGTCCAAGCATCCTCATTGTGTAGAAAGTCCCCTCACTAGACATGTGATGGGTGTCTCAGTATACTAAACAAGTGACCAGGCCTCCCATGGACTCTAGGTGCCTCTCCACGGAAATTCTCTCTCTCGTATGTTTCATTTACTCCTGAGAGTGCTCCTCTTTGTGCATTCGTTCCCTTTGCTATATCTATGTCTATATTTATATCTATATCTTATAAACAAAACCATTCACCATACTTTCAGCCCCAGGCCTCCACTGCAGCATCCTTTGTAGTTATCTAGACGCAAAGCTAAAAGTTAACTAGTTTATACTTTAGGTTTCAGTAAAAATAATGAGCAGATATATTTTGAGATTTTCTGAAAGAATTTTAAAATGTATTTTCCTGACTATTCTAATTATAGGTCACAACTGTAACTAACATGCAATTTGGTCAAGCTGTCGTATTATGGGAGCACGATTCTCTCTAAGTTGTCCATATGTATTGACATAAAGCTTTTGGGAGGAATGTGAAGAAAGGTAATTGTGGCAGTACAAAGTAGAGATCAATTATTTATATTACTTTGGGCAGAAGCGGGTCAGATATGACTTAGACTCATTATTTTCCTTATTCCCTCAGGCCCCCACCAGTAAGTATTTATTGATTCATTCTCAGCATGTGTGACTTTCCCTAAACTCTGCATACATGTTTTCAAGTTACAGATGCTTCATTTAGTTACTTGCTCAATTATTCACCTTAAGAAAATCCAGTTTATGCAAAAGTATATCTACAAAACAAGCAAATCAAAGAACTCATCTCCCAAGACTTTCTGAACTATAAAATTAAGCCTTGATTATAAAATTAAAAATTATAAAATTAAAAAATAAATCATTATGAAATTAATCCTTAATGTTCTAATGCATCATTGTATATAATAAATTAACTTCCGTCTTATGCTTAAAATAGTCCTAGTCATAAAACATCCTTAGAATAATTGAGAAAGTCACCATTTACATTATTTCTATATATTCTGGTTCAAATGAGAAATCTTGATTAAGAAAGTTTTACATTCAAATGCAGAGAGACACCTGGTAACTAAAATATATGAATAAAGAAGAACATGTATAAGGAAAAATAACACAGAAAGTAAGATGCTAGATAAAAATGCAATAGGGGCAAAGTGTAGGAAGATTTCCATTAGCTACTATATGGGAAGATTAGTACAATGTTACCAGGTCTGCTTTTCTTTTTGAAAAGAACCTTGAAATCTTAGATGTTTTATGTTAAATTTCATGGTTTTGAAATCTTTGCAATTCAGATTTTTAAACTTTTAATGTATCATATAGGAAAATACAACATTTCTTGGTTTATACCCACCCCCAGGCTACCAGTTAGTGAAGACCTCTGCGTTATAAAAATTATCTGAATAGTAAGCTTTCAAAGAATATTTTAAAAATATCATCTGCTACACAAAATTTTATGTAAATAGTTCTAATTGGAAGAGATAAGGTAAAAATGCATTTTGGAGACAGTACTGCTTACCCAATATGTAGAGTTCTTGAATTTAATAACACGCCAAATAGGGCCAGACTGTTCTCAATGTGGCCTGAGGGTTAGACCTTACTTTTATGTGTCTGGCAAATTGAGGAGATGTGCATTTCATCGACCTATCATGTTAATCAAATATAACAAATGCTTTTCTAATCACTAAGTTATTCTAATACAGGATGTGGAATTCCTGAACTCTCATTGATCTGGCATTAATTAGGTACATATGAAGCATGATATTCTATACAATTTTGAGAAGGAAGAGCATTATAAAATTGCAAAGTTTCACTTTTTGTCTTCATGATTAATTTGGCTAAGAGTTTCCTATAACAAGTGCTTGCTTGGTGTATTTGTTTATCCTGGTGAGGAGTTTGTGTTTTGCTTTTGTTTTTATTTTTATCTAAAGTTTATTATCCAACCAACTGTTCTATTGAATGAGTTCCTGTTACAGTTCCATCGACAAATATTTTTACAATGAAACACTTAAATGTTTAACCTTATCTCTGAGAGTCTCCCCTCCCACTTAGTGCTCCAACTGTACCGAACAGCCTGACATTCCCTGAAGCCCCCTTCCTTTTATGCCTCTGAGTTTGCACATGCTCTACTTCGCTTGGGATGTCCCATCTTTTATCTGCTTCCTTAACTCCTTAGTTATCCTTGAAAACACAGCCTAGAGGTTTCCTCCTGCAAGAAGCTGTCCTTCTTTCTCGCAACCCCAAACTGTAACCACTTCAAGAGTTTACCCAAGTAATAGATGCGTACGTTCAATGCTTCCGTTAGTGAACTGTACAGTCTTGCAATTTATTTATTTTAAAGTCTGCTCTCCCTTGGAGAAAATGAGCTCCCTGTCTGGTTAGGGGCTGTGTTTTGTTTATGTCTATGTTCCCACACTCTCACGCCCAGCCTTCTCCATTGGTAGTTGGTTAAGTAAGGCTGGATTGAATTTAATTAAGTGTCAAATATTTCTTCATAGATACTGGCTATTGGTATCTTATTTTTAACCCAAAATATATTTATTTACCATTTTAAAAATCAAAAACTAATCAACATCACCACAACAAATGCCAACCTCCACCTCATTTATTTTTGCAATTTTTGTTCATTGAGAAACAGTCACAGCGACAGAAACACATTAGTGTAAGTGGATTTACAGAAGTATCAATAAGTGTGAAATGCTCCCAGCGATCCACTAGAAGTGTCAGTGAAGGTTCATAATTACACTATCTTTAGAGTGATTCCAGCCCAATTCCTTAGCTCAGTCTTCAGGGAGAATGGGCTGTAGACTCAGAGGTTCTTAACTTCCTAAATCTTGAGTGGGGAACAGTAGCCCCTTGCCCCAGGAACCAAGCATTGGGAGAAATAGTGAGGTAAGGGCTGTTACAGCTTCTCCCATCAGTTATTACAAAGAAAAGGGACAGAGTCAACCAATTGCTGACATCTTTAGAGAATTCTCTCTCTCTCTCTCTTCTTTGAGTGAGAAATGTAAGTGGGTGCCCTGCGTTTAAGGAAGCCCCTTGGTGGCTGCTTTGTCTCAGAATCCTGTTTCTCCTCAGTGAAGTGGAAGTGGGATTAGAGTTTTCTCCACTTCCGCGAGGAGTAGCCACAAAGGCAGTCAAAGACAGTGACATACACATCCACAAAGTTCCTTATGACACTTCTGTCATCACTTGTTTCCTGCAGGATCCTGAGGCAGGGTCGCCATCCACTACCCGCTCTGAGGAGGCGATCAGGCAATCGGTTTACGTGTGTATTTGTACTTTCCAGATTGATCTGTGCAGGGAGAATAAAACATTTTCCTCCTCCCTCCCTTCCCTCCCCCGTTTCACTCTACTTGGAGGGCGTGCATATGTGTGTGAGCGCGCGCACGCGTGTGTCTTTAGCAAAGGCTCTTGGAAGAAGCCACCCCTCTTGCAACCTCCATCTCTACCTGAAACATTTCCCCACCAAGAAGGGTCTCTAATCTGTGCTCAGTCGAAGTGCCCTCTCCCTGCTGATTCAGACAGACTCAGTGCTGAGCTGACGCTTTGGTGCTCTCGGAGAGCTGCTTGCCTCCCTCCTAGCGCGCTGAGCTCTTCCGGGGATGCGCGAGCGCTGCTGCGTGTGTGTGGGTGTAAATGAGCTTGTGTGTGTGAGTGACAGCTTCCTCGCCTCCTGCACTGTGCAGGCAGCGCGCACCTACGACTAGAGAAAACAAGGCTCCGCCCCCTCAGCCAGGCGATTGGCTGATTTTTCTCCGTTCCTCGGTAGGACGAGGGAAGGACCAGCGACATCCTCCAGCTCAACTGCAGTAAGGGCAGCCACCTTCAATGCACGAGGCGGCTCACCTAAAAGGAAAGCTCAGCCAGGGAGGCGGCTTGGAGCGCCCTGGATCCGGCTGGTGAGACTGCCCGGGAGGGAGCCGGGCAGCACCAGGGGCTCGCGGGAGCTCGGCTGGCACGGATGCTCCGCTTCGTTGCGGAGGGCCTCCTGCTCCGGGGGGTCGGGGCTGCACACTCTCCTCATATTTTACAGATGATCTCCCCTCGGCTGTTCTCCCCCAAACCGAACCTTCCTATCAAAAGAAGGTGCCGGAGCTGGTATCTCCGGGACTTTTCCGGGCACCCAAAATGCGCTCCTTCAGGAAGAGGTGGACGAGCTGCAGGATAAGTCTGCTCCTGATCTTTTTAAGACAAAAGAAAAAGCAAGAACTGAGGGCCAGAGGGAAATACAACTCATGGAATAATTCAGGATATAACAAAAAGTCAAGTCATTACATGAAATGTGAACATAGAAGGTAGAGTGAGAGCTGAAATAGTGTGTGTGTTCGTGTGCGCTTGTGTGTGTTTAGTCTCATGAATTAAAAAACAAAGACTGTTGTTGAGAATTGTATGCTTCTCTACACTGTTCCCAGCACGAGTTCAGCTTGCCCTGTGCGGTAGTAGTGACAGCTGTGCTGGCGCCCAGGGCTCACCACGTCAAAGGAGGAGTCACTGCAGAAGTGTCAACAGAAACGTGTGCCCTTGTTCCTCTAATTTGAGCAGAAGTTAAACGAAATATCTGTTTCACCATCCTGTTGCCTGTCCTTCTTCCTCTGCCCCATCACTCTAGTGAGACAGTTGGTTTCCCAAGAGACTGAGGTTCAAGTCCCCAAAGCAGAGAATGCCTCCTCCTCTCTGTCTCCCTGTTCCCTGGCTACTGTAGATTTATGGACTGAATCAGAAACGACGGTACTATCAAAGATACCACGTTATTTGCCCTCCTTGGAGTAAAGATTTTTATAGGCTTGGGTGTACTTGTAGAAACTGGGTACTGCACACATAGATTTGGTAAACTCTCTCGTGTTTGTCCAGATGAGGTCTTAAGTTCAACAAATATCTCTGTGATTTTAAAGCTTCCCCAGGAGGTGGCTATGATTTTGTGTTGCTGACATATCTTGGAACTATTTCTGAGGATGTGAACCTGAATGTGAACTCATTTAATAGTCTATTGCTGTAAATCCTACTTCTCTTATATGAGAAAGTGTACATCCCAAAAAGTATAGGTGTAGGTCTTTGTCCTAATGTAAATGTATTTCATTAGTTCTTTATATTGCTTATCCACTATCCTTAAAATATGTAGAATAAGTAGCATTTATAACTTATCTTAACCATTAATCAAAATAAACTATTAGGCTACTTAAAATTCCTCTTACTTTCATGGACCTGGCATTTTTTGCATTTCATTTCAGAGAAGGTGAATTCTGTTTGAATGGATCTCTCATTAAGAGTTCTTCAATCTTTAGCACTCTCTGGAAGTTTGCAAAATCAATTCCTCTTTGGTCTTGGACATATAATGAGTTTCTTTAATAATGCATAATGAATTTCACATCGTGTCATGGATAGCTTGTGCTTGACCAACATATTAAACACTCATACTTTAAATATAGATGCTTTAATAAGAGCTCAATTTAATGATGCTCAGTGAATGATGAATCTATAAAAATAAAACCATCACATGATTGGCATGTCCAGGGATCAACTTGTGAGTTTTGAATACACTATCTTCACACTGTTAGATTAAAATATGCAACAAAGTGCTTATAGTTAGCATCTTATCCTTTCTGTACTTAATAGTCTCCCAGGAGAATTTACAATTATATACTTATCATTTTAAATTAAAAGATAGATGTGCCTACTGGTGGGAATTTTTTCCCCCATATTAGCTGTATGGAAAACTGAATTGGAATTAAAGTAAATCTAATCTTAGGAGATACTTGAAAGACTTTTATTAGTTTACCTTTAATGTAAAGATTAATTGCTACTCATGTTTCTGTCATTCTTTTACATTGATGCAACAATATTTATTGACTACTACCTGTGTATAGACCTCTTTGACAAAATCCCTATTCTTAAAGGGAGAGAATGGAAAATAAAACAGTGAATGAAATTAGTTACTAGGAGAAATAAAAATGTAATGAGATTAAAAAAGAAGGAGGGTTTATTTACTTCATTCTGCTGGAAAGTATTCCTGGTCTAATAAAGGAAATGAAATTTATTTATTTTTTTAAAGATTGGCACCTAAGCTAACATCTGTTGCCAATCTTTTTTCCTTTTTCTCCTCCACAAAGCCCCCAGCACATAGTTGTATATTCTCATTGCAGATCCTTTGGTTGTGCTATGTGGGACGCCACCTCAGCATGGCTTGATGAGGGGTGCCATGTCTCTGCCCAGGATCTGAACCAGTGAAACCCTGGGCTGCCGAAGTGGAGCGCGTTAACTTAACCACTCGGACATGGGGCCAGACCCAAGAAAATGAAATTTAAATGACTCTCTCTGAATAGGTAGAATTTTGACATAAAATTTAGGAAAAAGGGAAAAAACAGAGGAGATGTGCAAAGAAAGTGAAGGCTTTGTTCAAGAACCAGTTTAGATGGAATTTTATTTGTCAGGAAATAAAAGAAAAATGTCTAGAAGTGTTGAAAATAGCTTGAGGCAAGTTGGCAGACCTGGCTTTCACCCCCCCAGAACTTTACCCAAACTCTTGCCAAGAAGCATTTTCTCTCCATGCTCTTCATAGAAGAGCAGAAAGAATCAGACAGTAGGAGAGGAAAACATTTCCTCTACCCTCTGTGGGTTCTTCTGGCCGGAGAACAAATTAAATTCACATGAGACAGAATAACAGAAGAAAATTAAACAAAGCTTTATAATATGTATACATGGGAGAGGCTCAGGCAAGCTGAGCAACTCACCACAATGGCTGAAGCCCCCACCTTAAATATCACCTTCAACTAACGATAAAGGAGGATGTTGGGGGTGGAGGGGGAGTTGATCATGGGAGATTACCACACAAGTACAGTAAACAAATACAGATTTAAGTCCTTGCCTTTGGCATTGATAAGAGTTTCTAGAGATAAGGTCATCCCCCCTTCTTCCTGGTACAGAGAGGGAGACACCTTTACAGATGGAGATTTCCTTTACAACGTAAATGTCTCTTAACAAAGGGTAAGTAAATTCTACTTTTCAGTTGCTTTCCTGTCTGCAGTTTATTAAAAGTAACCAGCCCCAAATAATCCTCATGCCAAAGAGACATATCTTGGGGGTGGCCAATTCCAGTCCCCCACAGTATCAAATAGTACACCACCCTGAGAAGCAAGTGGAGTCAGTGAAGAACCATTTGGTGTAAGCTGCCCTTGCCCTAAGGAGAGAGGAAAGTGTGCTGGAGCCATTTTGCAGAGCATCTGTGATGAAGGGGATGTTGATCACTAAGAGGCGTGGGGGTCAGGGATACGGAGAAAATACCCAATGGTTTCCTTAATGTTAAGAGTCCATATTTTGGGGCCCACTCTGTGGCCGAGTGGTTAAGTTCGCATCCTCCGATGCGGCAGCCCAGGGTTTGGATCCTGGGCGTGGACACGGCACCGCTTGTCAGACCACGTTGAGGTGGCGTCCCACATCTCACAACTAGAAGGACCTGCAGCTAAGATATACAGCTAGGTACAGGGGAGTTTGAGGAGATAAAGCAGAAAAAAAAAAAAAGAAGATTGGCAACAGTTGTTAGCTCAGGTGCCAATCTTTTAAAAAAAAAAAAAGAGTCCATATTTTTTTTTTAGGTGTCAAGAAGAAAGAATTATGGTATTATTTACTCTCCCAACCTTCATTGTAGAAAAATTCTTAATTTTATCTTGCTCTGGATGTTAAAATTCCCATAGCATGGACAGCATAGTGAAAATGACCTATATGTTGGAAATGCTATGTAGGGAGAGCAAAAGACTGAGGGCCTCAGGATGTACCTCTTCAGGGAGTGGGTGAAGGAGGGGAGGTTGTGCAGATGTAAGATTTCTAGTAGAAGCGTACTGTCAAAGATAAGCAAAGCCAGCTGCTAGTTAAAGTGGTAGGGACAGGTTTCATTCATTAACTATTACAACAGGGATAAGAGTCTAGTATGAGCTGAACTGAATCCTCAAAACCAAAAGGCAGGTGACCTTTTAAAGTCTGGTGGGTGCTACGAGAACGGCAGGAGGGGTGTTTAAGGGGGTTGGTCCCTGTGACTAGGCCACTTGGATTTGTTAATTGCTTATCCAGAGGAGAAACAGACTGCTGTCTTATGACAGGATGACAGGGGGCAGGGGTGCAAGTTGAAGCAAGGCAACCACTGACGTCAGGCCCTAACCTCCCCTAGGGACCTGAGGAAGCTAGAGTGAGTTATCTCCCTGAGTGTTTGCATTTCAAAGAGACTGCTCTGAGGTCCCTGGGGAAACAGTTTTGGGTGGTAGTTTTACATTTCAAAGGGCAGAGAAAAGATTTAGAATTGCCAGCTTTCTTAAGTAACTGCTCTAAGAGGGGCTTCAGAGGCCTATCTGCCTATTACCAGGTTTTGGCTGGAAGAAAAAGTAAATTCTGGGAGCATTGAGATTTCTCAGGAAGGCACTTCAAAGGGGGCTGGAGTCATCCTAGGCCCATGGCTTTAGGCTGAGGGAAGCATGCTAGAGTTTAACAAGTCTCTTAGTGTAAGATTTGGAAGGAATATTATGTGCTGAGAGTTCTGCTGTTCTCAGGACACAACCATTTAAACACAGGTAAGTAAACAGTTTTTGCTGTTATGAATTAATAAAGTGGGCTTAATGATAAATTCATTTTTATGCCCTGTTTATCAATATAGTCTAAAACCTTAAGATTAATGCATTCTAGCACAGGTCATATTAGGAGATATTGTATATTAATATCTATATTAATTCAAATTTTATTAATTGCTTACTATAGGAATGGTGCTGTTTTGAATTAACAGGGCATCTTAGAAGTGTATATTTAGAAACCCATTAACCATTAATATTTCTTTGGGTCTTATTTTAGCAGTTGGCAGTAGTAATGGTGATTGTTTTCTTTATATAATCAATATGAAATATCATAAAAATTCTGCATAATATTTTTTTCTGTTGCTGGCATATAGCTAAAGTTTTATTGGCACATCTATTAAAATGCTGTACTAGTTTAGGGAAATCTTTTAGTCTAATCTACACATAATTGTATAATAATAGTTTAGAAAAGATTAATTAATGTTAATTCAATTAACAATTCAGTAATTAATTAATAATTTAATAATTAATTAAAATTTAAACTTAATAAACTATACATATATTTGTTGTTTTTCTAATAATGTGTCTTTCCCCAAATTGATGAAATAAACCTTCATAAAAGATACAAACTAAATTGACAGTCCCTTGAGAATAGGAAATACATGTTGGATGTCTGTATTTCTCCCCAGGGCCTAGTGTGCTCTCTTGCACTTTGTATAAACTTAATAATCATTTATCAATTAATATGATAATTACACTTGGAAATATTTTAATTTAAAAATTCCTAGGTAGGGAATACCTATAGATGTCTTAGACAGTTCATATGTATTTGTCTTATCTCTGCATTTATTGTAAGTTATCCAAGGGCAGAAACTGTTCTTAAAATAGAAAAGTAAGTTGGAAAATTCATTGCCATTCAGTAACTAGAAAAGTTTCCTTCCATTATAACAAACACGTGCATTCCTTCCTTGATCCCACACGTCTCTTCTCATTACACTTTCAGTGTACATGCATTGTCATTTCTTTTGATTTTTGTTTTCATTCATAAATTCACTAGCTCTGCTCCCAGCCACAGGCTGATAATTCTGTGATGTCAGTTCTTTTCTTGGACCTCTTGGCTGCAATTTGTCTGTCTCATCGCTCTCCTCTTCAAAGTTGTCACTCATTTGGTTTTTGTGACTGTTCCTTCTCTCCAATCTTTTTTTCAAGAGCTCCTTTTCCTCGACCTATTCCTGAAATATTGTCATTCTCCAACATATCCTTTATCACCTTCTAATGTCTAAAGAAGTTGTTTCTGAAGCAAAGTGGGTTCACTACCTGGTGAGTTGAAATCAAAGCCCTCACCAGAATTAGTTGCCACACAAAGTAAAATTTATTTGCAGCAAATAGAGACCGTGGGGAATTGCTTCCATAGCCATGGCCACCAAGCAACGCAAAACAGGAACCTTTTATTTCGGATGGGGAATGAATAGTCACAAGGGAGGTTTTGTCATCACATGTAAAGGTGAGTATTCATTCATGCAGGCACAGTTTGAAAACATGCTTCCACATACATTGCATGTTATGGTAATAAGGCCTATGCTTCTCTTGAGGTGGAAATCTTAACATAAAATGAACCAAAGGTAACTCTTGGGTACTTCTTAGCCTGTCTGTGCAGGTGTCACTCTTCCAGTGGAGTTTGGACCAGTTCAGGGCAGTTGATCATTGCATCTCTTAACATAACTGAAAAACAATTCTGAGAAACAGGTAAATGCTCCTGAAACCTCCTTTGAGTTACTCAGGGCAGTTATTCAGTGACAGAGCCATTTACTTTTTTCAACAGAGTTTTATAAAATTTCACTCACTTAAAAAATTATATATATTCCTAGCATCTAGCACAGTTTATTTGTGAATGAATGAACTTCCCAGGCTTCTGTACTCTCTACACTCTTTATTTGATTGATCTTACTGTTCTCAAGGTTTTGGGTACCATTTATATGCTATGACTATTAAGGTCTGTAGCTCCAGGCCGGATTTCTTCTCTGAATTTGAGTCTCTTAATTTAAAACTAAACATATTTTATTTCTATATGTGATTCTAATATCCATTTATAAAAACCAAACTGAGACATTTGGTAGTTACCGTACTCTTCCATCTGGCCCCCATCCTCAGTCAATCTGACATCAAACCCTGATGATTCTATATCCAACACATTTCTCAAATCTGTTCTCTGTCATCTATGTTTTGCACTTTAGTTCTAGTTGACATGGTCATCATCTGTTCTCTGGGACACTGTAACTGATCCTCTTGCCTGCAATCCTAGACAACTCCTCTGAATATTTCTTTAAAACAAATGTTTTACTCCTTCCCAACTTCACTTCTCACCGCTCTTTACCTCAGACGCTGTGCATATTTCTCCACATGGGATGTAGTCTCTCACCTGTATGCTTTACCTGAAGTTCCATTTCCCTTCCTTACTCATCCTTTATGACTCATCTCACGGACTGTTTCCTCCAGTCACTCTTCCCTGAACTTTGGCTTGTTTTAGTTGTCCTTCCTCAGTGCTTCCAAAATGCACTTTGCAAATATCTGTCACTTCCATCTCTATTCCTGGACTACAAATTCCCTGAGGGTATAAAATATCTTGGATATCTCTGTATTCCTAATACCAAAACAATGCCTAGTGCCTAGTCAATATGTATTACTCAAATTTATAATAAATGAGGGAATAGAGAAGTTGTCTTCCCTAGGATTTATGTGATGGATGATACTACATAGAAAAACACTGAGTCTGAAAGTCAGGAGAATTGTAGTCTTCCATTAATAAGAAGAATAAAAAAAAGAAAAGAAAAAAGAAAAAAGAAGGAAGGAAGGATGGAAAGAAAGGAGGGAGAAGGAGAGAGAGAGAAAGAGAGAGGGAAGGCTGTGTGTGAACTTTGACATGTAACTTCATTGCCCTGGTTTTCTGGTCCACTCTCTGGTAAAATGAGAGGTTGAACTTCATTATCTTATTCATCCTTTACAGGCTTAAAACCCTAAAACGGATAACAAATAAAAATTCGCATAGCTTTTCAGCTCACTTTAGGTTTGTTCTTAACATTGTGCCTTCACTGATTTGGTTGGAGATCTTGAATTCCAGAAAATACATTCCAAATCATATTCAAATGAGAAAACAAAAAGACATTTCAAAACTAGTGATTTCTTAGAGGTATATTTTAAAAAATTATCCATATCACTATTCACAGCTGTCATTGTGAATAATCAAAGGTTGACTACAAATGGGAACTTTCATTTTGAGACTATGCTTTTTTTTGTTGTTTTTAAAAGAAATAATTTATACATGGTCTCAGACATCTGCCAGAACCAAACTTTAATGCCATCTTTAGCAGGAAAGACTTTTATTCTCCTATGCTCTCTTGAAGCTGTACCTAGTTTTCTAAGTGCTGGACACTTGCCCAATGTGCCTCTTAGGATTCATGTGTCGGTGGAAAGAGTTACACAGGACGCTGAGGGGCATTTCCAGTAGCTGCCCCCTTAGGCTTTAGAGGTTGTATTAAGGAAAGAGGGCAGGAAAGTCTTGCGGATGATGGAATAGGAGCTATTTTGAGGGCTGCTTTGAGGTCGTCTTTTCTTGGCAGAGTCTCCCTGCCCTGCATCCATTGTGTGATGAGAGTTAAGAAAACATCCTGTGGCAGAGACCAGAGCACGAGGCTAGAAGGCTGGCACTGACTACACTTTCTCTCCCTGTGAGGGATGTCCTGCAGTGGTGAATAGACACATGATTGACATAAAATGTGACAAGTATTGGAATAGTAACTTGTAGAAGGTTGGAGTTCACAAAGGAACATCTTCTCTTCTTATTCTTTTTATTTTTTCATCCTTTTCTCTTTTTGTTCTATTTTTCCTTGTCTTTCTTCTGTCTTGTCAATTCCTACCTTTTTCCCCTTTTTATTCTAATTTTGTCTTTTCTGTTATATTTATACAGGGAACATCCTTTTTAATACTGGTGTCAGGGGATGTGACATACTGTGGTGACATATTTATTGTTTGTTGTTGTGTGGGGGACATAAATCTCTGGAACATTTAAACATGCTGGAAGAGCTCTCCTGAAGCCCATTCACATGCACCCCCTGACCAGGTTATTACAAGTTTAACTATCAACTCCCTTGTGCAAATTATATGGTCTAAAGAGAACTTTAAGCAAGGATTTTATTGTCTAAACTTACCAAGAGGCAAGATTTAAGTGTTGCTCAAATGCCGTCTCCTCACAGAGACCCTGTCTACAGCATCTCAAATAGCCTCCCGCTCCTCCATCCTCTGTCACTTACTCTGTCTTATTTTTCTCATCACTGATAGATGTTATATGTTTTTTCAGATGCTATAAACATTTTTTTCAATGCATTTCTCCCTCCTTAGAAGGTAAGTTCACAAGGGAAGGATTTTGTTTTCTTTTGTTTATTCCTTCAATAAATATTCATTAAGCGAGTAAATAAAAGAATGAATGCTAAAATATAAGGATGCCTCTGAACTGTTCATTAGAAATTATAATTTGTTCTTATTTCATTTGTTATGTTTGCAGAAGAACTGGGGAATTTGGCAATACTTCGTAATGCTAATTACAATTGCTTGAGAGCATATCATTATCCTTTCTTTGGTTGAGATGGAATCACTGTTTTTCTATCCGCTTTGCAGGTTTCACAAATTCAGTTCCAAAAAGGAGGTACAAAGGTAATTCGTCTTTATGATGTTAACTCTGGGGAGGAGCAGGATTCGTGCATTTATGGATGGCCTTCTTGACACTCTAGGGCTGTGATGTGGTGCCTACTCTTTCCTCCATGCCCTCCCCTGCCCATAAAGCAGTACAGACCACGCCCATTAACATAGACTCTCTTGCCTTCATACCCTAGATACAATTATTGTTGAATAACTTATTTGGCAGCTGCTCATGTACTTATTTGCAACATCACTTTCGTTTTAGTTGTAAAATGTTATTTAAATTTTTATGTTGTTGTTTTCCTCAATTACATTTTAAACTCCTTGAAGGCAGTAGTTATTTCTTGTTCATACTTAGTACAGTCCATATAAAAGGCACTTAATAAATGTTTGTTTATCTTATCTCATAAACCAGGGTGTACAGCATTTATTATCCAAGCCATTGATTCAATCTCAATTATGACTTTGCCTTTAAATGTTGATTAAAGTGCATATCAGTTTTACTCAGCTGCCATTTCTTTCAATAGATTTAAGTAGTAAAAGAATACTCATTAGAATTTTATTATACCTTCATTACAACTGAAAGATTTTTTCTTAATTCAATTTAAGAGCTGTGTAACAAACTCTTTTCAAGTTACTAAACCTTCTTGGTAGATAATGTGTTACCATTACCATTAAGAGAACCTGGGAGAAACACATACTACGATATAAGAGAACATAATAAACACAATATGCAAGAATTATATGATAAGACAGTATTTCTTTTCCTCTATAAAGGTAACAAATATTTCTACATGAATCAATACATATTAGATGAAATCTCCTATTCAATTACATCAAATTTCTTCACCAACCAACATAGACATGTATGTAGACATAGAAATTATATGTGTGTATATACACTATATGCATATGTTTATATACAAGTAGAGTATATACGTATACATTTGTGTGTATATATACAGGTAGAGTATATACGTATACATTTGTGTGTGTATATACAGGTAGAGTATATACGTATACATTTGTGTGTGTATATACAGGTAGAGTATATACGTATACATTTGTGTGTTTACATACAGGTAGAGTATATACGTATACATTTGTGTGTATATATACACATATACTTTTAATTGCATATGTAATATATACACTATAAATTTCAGTAGCCCAGGTGTTGATCTACCTATTGGAATAAACCAGGATCTGAGAAGCAATTTGTTTTTTTTCATACTGCTTAGCCTAAAGAAATTTAGCAATTGGAATGATTTCTTAAGAATATTAAAAAATTTGACAGAAAAAAATCACAGTAAGGGTAGTGATGAGTCATAATAAACCTTATAATCTTGCATCATCTATATACAGTTTTGATCTTGGGAATAAAACTAATTAGTTTAACACTAAAACAAATGAAAGTGTAATAAAAGACATGAGGAACATTTTACTGTCTTAGAAACCAAGATGTATAATACAGGTTTCTGTGAATGTCCTGGTTTCAAAATGACTTTAGGAAATTAGATTTTTGTTAAAGGGAAATAAATTGCATAACTAATCTTGATGCCTACTGCAGAAGCAGAGCCACCTGGCTGGGTACTCCTCCTCTGAGGGCTGGATAAACAACTTGAAATGTTTGGTATTTGAAATTTTGGTCAATATTATCGACTCACTCTGATCACAAGAGAGGATGACAAAGACATGAGTCATAGGGAAAGTTTTGCTTACATAGCTACAAATGAATAGATAGGTACACGAAGCTGCACCCAAAACTGAAGAATCTAGCACCTAGAGCATATTTGAATGGGATATATGGATGATTTTTTTTTTTTAAAGATTGGCACCTGAGCTAACAACTGTTGCCAATCTTTTTATTTTCTTCTTCTTTTTCTCCCCAAAGCCCCCCAGTACATAGTTGTATATTTTAGTTGCTGGTCCTTTTAGTTGTGGCATGTGGGACGCTGCCTCAGCATGGCCTGATGAGCGGTGCCAGATCCTCCCCTAGGATGGGAACCTGTGAAACCCTGGGCGGCTGAAGCCGAGCACGCAACTTAACTGCTCAGTCACATTGGTTATTTTTTATAGTTAATTTAATACTTACAATTTTTACCAAATACTCTGCTAATTATCATTATAATCAGCAAATTTTATCTTAAAGGTTGCTTAAGAAGAAGAGATTAATTTGATTTCCAAATTCCTTGTTTGTCTGCCTTTTTAAAAAATCATCCATTTCACATAACAACTTAATTTATTCACAAGTTCCCTTTTGCCATGCGAAGTATTTTATAAATATAAAATACATGGAAACTATATTTTAAGAAGTAAAATATTCAAAGTAAATTTACTCATAAAAGTTCTTAACTTTATGGGGCTGGCCCCGGGGCCGAGTGGTTAAGTTCTCGCGCTCTGCTGCAGGCGGCCCAGTGTTTCATTGGTTCGAATCCTGGGCGCGGACATGGCACTGCTCATCAAACCACGCTGAGGCAGCGTCCCACATACCACAACTAGAAGGACCCATAACGAAGAATATACGACTATGTACCGGGGGGGCTTTGGGGAGAAAAAAATGAAATCTTTAAAAAAAAATTTCTTAGCCTTATATTTCACTCCGAGACCCAAACTCTGCAAACAGAATTGGACAAAAAACTACACCACAGGCAGACATATATTACTTATATAAAATATCTGTAAAAATTCATTAGGATAAAATAAAATCTTTTTTTAATTTCCCTACTTTAAATTTTAAAGGCTACATTACTTCGTTACTCAATATATCTGACTATTGAGTTCGTAATAGTCAGCTTTGGGGGTCCCATCTACACCTCTGGGTTTCCCGATCTCTCGCTCTGTTTCTTTCTTTATTTAAACAGTATGAGAATATTTCTAGATCCAGAAACAACACAATTTACACTGATAAAAAATTGCAGGATGTAGATTTTCAGAAATTTTGTGTGTAATATTGTAGGTGTTTGATAACTGTTCCTGTTAGAGGATTGAAAGAGGTAACATCTGCTGTAGAGCCATTTTTGAAGCTAAACTTGAGAAGTGAGAAAGTCGATGTGAAAAATTACCCGTATTCCTTGATATTTTCGCTCTTACTGCTACTCTTCTGTACCGAATGTGAGGTATGTGAAATTTTCAGTCTCAAAGACAACATATTGTAGTGAGAGGAAAATGGACTCCAACATTCATATGGGCTTGAATTTGATGTTTGCTTCCAATTCCAGTTCAACTCTTACTAGTTAGTTCTGTGACAATGGTTGATCGAATACTTTGAGCCCAGGTTCAACATCTACTCTACAAAATGGATGAAATTATTTTCCACTTTGTAGTGAGGATTAACTTATATAATGCAAGTGAATTTGTCTTCACAATAGCTTCTTAGCTCATACTTAATATTAATTTCTCTTCTTTCATCATGCTTCAGTTGAAAGCTGGAAAGATGAGTTTAATGAAAATAAACTGCATTCCTATATGTCAGAATCAGAGGGGAAATTATTTAAACATGTATTTGAGGTGCTATTTTTCCTGTGTTCACATTTCACCTGTGAACCTTACTAATATACAAAGACTTGACTGTCACCTGCTTCTTTATCAGTGTTTTCTGCTTTGAAGTGGATTCATCACGGGTTGCACTTCTTAAATCGGCCCTTAGACAAGACTTGACAAAACATTTCTTTCTTGCCTTTCAGTAGGCTTATCTGCTGTTCTCGACGTTTATTAACAAATTCTAGCTTGTGTCCTTTCAATCTTTCAATATATACATTTTATCTGCTTACATATTTTTCACAAATGTAAAACCTTCAGTATAAGAGCTATAACTATCATTAAGATTTGTGTTTAAAATTTAAAAAATATATATATTTCTTAGCAATGTGCCATAGTATGTATATGGTACTTGTAAATATATATAGAATAGGAAGATATGATTTCTTTTTTTTTTTTTTTTTTGGTGAGGAAGAGCTGACGTCTATTGCCAATCTTCCTCTTTTCTCTTGAGGAAGATTGTTGCAGAGCTAACATCTGTGCCAGTCTTCCTCTATTTTGTATTGGGATGCTGCCAGAGTGTGGCTTGATGAGTGGTATGTAGCCCTGTGCAGGGGATCCAAACCTGTGAACCCCGGGCCGCTGAAGCAGAGCATGTGAATTTAACCACTACAGCACCAGGCTGGCCCTGGAAGATATTTTTTAAAATTTATTTTTGAAAAATTATCTAAAGTAAACTTTCAATTTCTTATTTGTTTTATAAGACTAATCTACAAGTGATTAGAAGAGAAATAGTTGATATCTTTTATGATTCATCTAGCGCTCTTGTGTGCAGAGACCATAACTCATTCATCTTTTCCTCCCCAACACTTATTAAGGTGATTGGTCTATAGTTGTTACTCAAAAAGTCATCTTTACATTCAACTGAATCTCAACAACCAGTTTACATTACCACAAATGTGTATCCTAATCCAGTGGGTAATATTTGTCGTAAATTTAGAAAGAGAATAACAACAACTGCCATTATTTAATTGGTTGCAAGTTAAAGAAATCCTTACCTGGCCAAGGTGTTTATGAAATTTTTATTTTATAACACTCTTTGTTTTCATGCATATTTTTTCCTTTTCATATCTACTGATATTGATAGAAGCCAATGACTCTTGCTGTATTTTAGTTAAGATAATAGTATTTATTTTTATTTATATGTCTTGAAAGACTGAAGTGAACATAAACTCTTACAAATACTTTGTTTATTTCAGGGACACAATCTCTTTAGTGGAGAAAGCTCACTGGTATGAAAACAATGAATTTGCTCAAGGGTGAAATCTTATACAACCATTTCCTTTTGTCTGATTTGTATTCAAGATATAGTTTGGTTTATGTCACATAAGAAAACAATAGGTTCCTTTTTTTACCTAGATGATCAGTTATATGTTTTCCTAATCCTCTTTTAAATATATCCTAGTGGTTATTTTTATATAAAATATAATATTAAACATTATGAATCAATTTATTTTCACAGAGCCTATTAAAAATCTTGAAAAGGATTGCTCCCTTATTATAATAAATATATTTCTGACATCAAAGACATTAGATATAGTATACTATTAATATTTTTCTACTTATTTTATTTCCATTTATACCAATATTATATTAGTGATTAAAAGTAATGACTTAAATGGTTTGGTATAAACTGAAGACAGTATAGAGATTGATGCTGGATAACTTTGAATGAAGAGAAAATTACACGATTTTATAAAATTCCAGCTGTAAGAGAAATAATGAGAGGAAACACAACACCATCATAACTTACTTAAACAGAAAACTGGAATAGGCATTAGAATTGACCTGCCCAACATCCCTGATTTTCAAATAAAGAAATTGAAGTCCTAAAGGGACATATCACTTGCCCATAGTCATACAGCTAATGCTGATCTCTTGACTCTCAGTCCAGTGTTCTTTTCGTTATACCATGCTGAATGTAATGAGATAATGGGCTGGTTGTGCTGAAATTGTGCCTAAAGCATAAGCCCTCAGCTCATGGGTTTGATTTGTAAGTACTGGAGGCTCCTTAGTTGTGTGAAAGTTTAGTGTCCCACGGGGAGCTGATGACACAGTAGGCATATTAATATATTCTTAGTTGTGCATAAAGAGAAATCTGTTTTGTTGTTTAAAAGTCATAAAGCTATTTTAAAAGGAACATTCATTGAATTAAGAAAGCAGTTAATTGTGAAATTGTTTAACTCTTTATAACAATGCATTCTGGGTATTATTATAATTGCTTAAATTGAATTGCATATGATTATTTTATGGATTGTTTTCTCTCTAAATGAATATATCCATTTACTGACTTTGCCCTGTAGTTCTTCAGTTCACAGGTGGGTTGATTCACATCTATTTTTATTTTGATAAATCCACAAGTATAA
Source organism: Equus asinus (assembly GCF_041296235.1). NCBI lineage: Eukaryota > Metazoa > Chordata > Mammalia > Perissodactyla > Equidae > Equus > Equus asinus. The sequence goes on from NC_091798.1 coordinate 71,367,569, forward strand.
AAAGTATACTTAGGGGCTCACCCGGTGGCTCAGTGGTTAAGTTCGCACGTTCCGCTTCTCAGTAGCCCAGGGTTCACCGGTTCAGATCCCGGGTGTGGGCATGGCACCGCTTGGCACAGCATGCTGTGGTAGGCATCCTACATATAAAGTAGAGGAAGATGGGCACGGATGTTAGCTCAGGGCCAGACTTCCTCAGCAAAAAGAGGAGGATTGGCAGCAGTTAGCTCAGGGCTAATCTTCCTCGGAAAAAAAAAAGTATACTTAGAAACTGTAATTGCTTCCCTAATGCATTGAACACATACTTCCTCAAGAAATGTAGAAATCATTTCTAGAACAATATATTTTCTATTTATTGCAATACATATTGAAGAAAGATCCTTCCTTCTTTCCCTCCTTCCTTCCTTGGCACCTTAAAAAGGTAGTGCTAACACTGCTGTATGATAGATGTTAAAGTTGTTGAGAGTAAATCTTCAGAGTCCTCATTACAAGAAAAAATTTGTTTTCTCTCTGTTTTTGCTTTCTTTTTTTATTGTACCTACATGAGTGACGGATGCTAACTAAACTTATTGCAGTAATCATTTCACAATATATGTGGGTCAAACCATTATGTTGTACAGCTTAAACTTATACAGCGATGTATTTCAATTATAGCTCAATAAAACTTGAAGAAGATAATGCTTCTTGGAATAGACATATTTAATTTTGTTTTTTTAAATCAAAATTCTCACTGCAATAATTTTACAGAAGTTTTGGGCCAAGTTTCCCTTCATCCCAACACATAAATACCTCCTGTGCATTTTTGTGTTATAACATAATAGCACTTAAAATAATACAAACATTAAATTATACTTTAAATATGAGTTATCAAAAGCAATTTATAGAATAAATAATGTCATTATGAATAGCTGAATGGTTCACCTAGTGTCAAAGTATATTTTAGTACTTTAGTGAAACTTTATTTAGTTTAACCAAATTTTTCTTAAGAATTATTACCCCCAAATATTTGCCCTCTTCCAATGGGAATTTCATTCTTATTTAACTTAAATTAGTTGGTTTTGTATCAATCTCTTTATTAAAAGATAAAATGTGTCTTCATTATAATATATAATGAGATAAATTGGAATAAATATTTTTCAAATGAGTAATATTATAGGCAAACATATAACATATGTATTTAGCAGATACTTGTATTACTAAAATGATTTGTTTTCACTCACAGAAGTTTTATTTTCAAATTAGCCTTAGGTATTTAACTATTTACAATGAATTTAAAATTCATGAAAGATAGTATTTATTCATTAAGTTTGCCATATATTTTTCCCTTTGTGGAAGGTGAAAATCTCATCTCTTACGGAAATTCCCCAATTTATAAGCCAGCAGTTTGATCAATTCACAATAGATCTATCATCCCACGGAAAACACTTGCCTCCTATTGAGAGAATTCTGTGTTCTAGTGACTTATGATCAGTTGCTTATCTAGATTTCAAAGACTCCGCTTACTTTAATCTCCAGCAACAAATATTTTTAAGTATAAAATCTTTCCATGATTACTGCAAAAAATCAGAAAATGTGTTTAGACAAAAAATTATTCATCATCTTATAAAAATCATCCACAATACTATCAACTAGTTATAAACATAATTAAGTTACGTGTTATCTTGGCTGAATTTCATTTTGAGTAGTTTTGAATGAATTTTGAGCTTTGTTTTTCAGTTTTTTTAAGAACTTGTGCATGTTATATACAGAGTTCCTTCATGTATGAAGATGTCTGTTACACTTCGAACTGAAAAACAGGTTACCTGCATCTAATATCCTTGAGTAATGTTTTATTTCCAAATTTTGGAAGCTGTTCTAGTATGTCTGGACACTTAATAATGCTGTAGAGAAGTCTGAGGGCTGTTTAACATTTCCCTTAGGTCATTTTCCTTCTGGATGATTAAAGAATTTCATCTTAAAGTCCAATTACCTATCCAGGATATATCTTAAAGTTAAACATACTGATATTAATTTTCTTCAAATAGAATGTGTATTTTACTTCTGTAGATTCTAATCTTGATTTTGAGGATTTTCTTCTTTGGTTATATCTGTTAATACCTTTTTGCATCCATTTGATCCCTGTGTAAAGTCATATTTATCTTTTGTGGGAAAATAAATCTTCCCTGGATTTCTTAGCGCTCCAATAAAAGCTCCAGCTTCTTCATACTCTTCAAGCACCATGAGAATGAATTCTGTTGCCTTTTCTCTAGTTAATTTTTCTGATTCCTGAGGAACAAGTGGTTACAGCCCTGATTAGATCTCTTAGCTCAGCTTCAGGGTGAGAGAGAGACTAGAGCATCATCTCCCTAGATGAAAAAGGGATGAAGCTCCAGGAAGTGAAGACACTTTAGGTCATTAAACCTCAAGAGGTGCCATCTGGCTATTGGAGAGATTTTATTAACATATCAAATGATTGGAGTAATGAGGAGACCCTTTCAAGAGGGGAGGGGTCAGCTTCCTCCTTCCCCTTTATAATCAGAGAAAACTCGATTTTCCTTGTCCTTCAACTTGGAGTGTGAAGTTACTTGCATGGGATGTCTGACCTTGCTTTGATCATGTCACCCCATGGAGAAGGCCTGAGGACAAGAGGAGGCCAATGCACTTATAATTTGCTGTAAAGTAATTGATAAGAAATCTTTTTCTGATCCAGAACATCTTGTGTGCCCATTCAGGATAAAATTAATTCAGATGAATGAATATTAAAAACCTGACATTTGTATTCCATATACACATCTGAAAGTACTGTTAATGAGTATGCCCTTGCTTTCTGAATGAATGAGAAATGCACAAGGCTTTTCTTTTTCTTTCAGTGTAACTCGACAGGTGGATAAAGCTTAGACCAGTGCCCCCAACTGGTTACCAATAGGAGTCTGCCAAGCAGTTACCCTGGGAGCCGCATGGAGAACCACGTCTGCTACAAACTTACTGAAGCGCAGACAGAGTGTCCTTTACTAATCTGTGTTTTTCATCTCTCTTTTTCATGTTTCTTCCATCCCTCTTTTGCTCTCTCCCTTCCTTTCTTACACTAATATAATGATTGCAAATATGTTGTACCATTTCTCTCCATCTTTCTCCTCTTGGGGATTTCAATCCAGACTGTTTTTATTCATTTTACATTTTAGGTGAAGATTTCTTGACTCCCTTGTTACCTCTTTTGCTCCTTCAGTGAATCTTTATCAAGTGCTGGCTGTGTCCCAGGCAGTGTTCTAGGGCAGATGATGTGGCATATATTGGGTTATCAGAGAAGATCTCTTTTATTATGTGTCATTTGAGTAGGGGCCAGAATAACAAGAATGAACCAGTCATATGATGATCCTGGAAAGGAAAGTAAGGGCTTAGGTGCTGGGCCAAGGGGTTGATGGGAATGTTTCAGAAAAAAAAAAAAAAGGAAAGAAGGCAGAACTGGGAAATTCGTCAGGTGCAGATCGTGTAAGTGCTTATGCACCAGTGTATGAGTCCGCAAGAGCTGTCGTAACACAATACCACAGACTGGATGGCTTAAACAACAGAAATTTATTTCTCACAGTTCTGGAGGCTGGAAGTCTAAGATCAAGGTGTCGGCAGGTTTGGTCTCTCGTGAGGCCTCTCTCCTCGGCTTGCAGATGGCCGCCTTCTTGATGTGTCCTCTCATGGCCTGTTCTCTGTGCATACACATCCCTGGTTTCTCTTCTTATCATCAGTCATATTGCATTAGGGTCCCACCCTTATGACCTCGTTTAACCTTAATTACATCTTTAAAGGCCCTATCTTCAAATATAGTCACATTCTAAAGTATTGGGAGTTAGAGTTTCAACATAGGAATTCAGGGAGAACATAATTCAGTTCATAACCACCAGGATTAAGGAGTTGGGTTGAATTCTAAGTGTCATGGGAGGCCATGGTAGGATTTCATATGGGGTAGGTGGCTCTTCCATGTGATTTGTTCATCTTATACTCTGAGTTGGAGCTTGGAGGTGAGTATTACTGTCACCACACGTGGACCCTAACCTGCTTCTCTTGTCCTGCTTAAAAATATAACTTTTATCTTTGACCTAATTCTCTTGTCTTCCTGAAAGGTGCAGGTGTTCCTTTATGTAACACCTTGGGGCTGTGAGCTTAGGCAGTTTTCAGCTATGTTCCAAGAAGAAGCTCTATGTGAGAACCATCATGGACCCAGCTGTGTTGAACCAGATCAGGCCAGCCCAGACCACAGCCACAAGACTGGCACCTGCACAGATAGGCTGAGAGTTGTACTGAAATAACCTGCCCTCATTAACATGGTAAAATCCCCTCCTCAGAGAAGGAGAAAGCAGTCATTTTTAGGTCATGCGATGTCTATAGAAGCATGCCCTTAAACCATGCATGTGCAAGCTTATGCCCCCTGCTACATGAGATGATGGAACTCTCCCTTTGAATATTCATCCCCTACCTGAATAAAGATACCTACCTCCCTGTGCGTGGGGGACCATAGCTTTCTGACATTATTCCCTATAGTCTCCACCTTTTTCTTTGCTGCCTGCCGTAAATAAAAACTCGACTTTGTGAAGTAGCACCAGCTACTTCTGGTGCAGTTTGATTTAACTCCCAAGAAGGGACCCACATTTGGTCCAGTAACATTACTATGTATCCACGTTTCTGATATGTGATGTTTGGGCATAGGGCAGGGAGAATTCGGCAGGGAATACGCAGCCTTTGTTGGAGAAACCAGGGTTCCATCCTCTCTTTCGAGCTTGTGTTAAGTAGAATCTACAAAAGTTCTCTCCATCAAGCCTGAAATATATTTTAGTCCCATGGTGTAGGAATTGTGCAATTCAGCTTAGAAGCCCAAAGCTCTGAATGTTCAGTCTGCTTCATCAGATTGTCTACTGACTGACACAGCTCCAGTATTCAGCAGAAGCAAAAATAAGGAGGATTTCTCTGGAGTGGTTGGGTGAAGGTCAAGTGACTTTGGACTCCCAGTGTACTTCTCCACCCCTACTGCCAGTCCTCTACTCCCTTACAGAGTTTTGTAGTTTCTGTGCTCTCCATTTATTGCTTAGAATAATTATCCAGATAAAGCTGTGATGATTTTACTCCTTCCACCTTTCTTTCAGTCTGAGGAGACAATCTGGATGGGGGTTGTCTTCCGGAACTTTTTCCTGCTTCAACTGAAGTCCCATTGTGATGGTTTTCTTCATAGTTTTCTCTGAATGCAGGCTCTGTCCCTCAGTGTGTCTTGTTCTACATTTGTGAATGCTAGTGAATATTCTCGAGATCTTCCAACCACATTTTCTGTCCCCAGCATATTTTCTGGGGGAAGATTGAATCAGTGCAGAAACATGCTAGACTTTTCATGTGATTTCTTTTGAACTACTACTTTTCAAATTTTATGGCAAAATGCCATATCTCTTTTCTTGATGGATTGCTTCTGGTGAAAAAAAAATACTGGGGCATGTATTTGTTGCTGTTATTATTATTATTCTGTTTGGTATTGGTGGAAGCTAAGTCAGTGATCTGGGTTAAATCTGCCCAAAAGTCTCTCTAAGAATATTTTATACTGCATATTCTTGTGGTTGCTTCACATTTGTTTTTGTATTTGATTCAGTTACATGGTAGCCCCTTCCTCTCTTTCATTTTAGATTGACTTCATTCATTATTTTTTAATTAAACAATGTTTCTGCCACTGGATTTGTGTTTTTTAATCAAGAAAATGAAGCAGAGCAATTAGTTGCTTGAAATTATGAACAAACTAAACTACACAGTGCTCGGCAGACATTGGTTCTGTCCTGACTTACATTCTAAATGAAGAAGGGAACTCATAAAGGACTCTGCTGTGAACAGAACCGGCAGAGATAACACAGGCTCAGACACACAAGAGCTAATTACCTACAGTAAGTGATTTGAATGTGGGCCAATAGGAGACTGGGGAGTAAGGACATTAAAGCCATGAAATAGAAGACATGAAATGAGACAAAAGAAATGAGCAATGGAAATGTAATGCACGGAAGGAAAGTCATACAGGAGATTAAGAAAATTACATGGCTATTGTGTTTTATCCTAGTTAAAGTGAATGACCTTCACTGGCAATGATTTTTGAAGCTAGTATTTGTGAGGGAACACAGACTTGTCCAGTGGTTGATGGATGGCATACAGGTTAACTCCTTTCATCCTTCCAGCTCTGCCTTCTTTCCTTATCCCCTCCCCTCATGGTGTAAATAATTTGATACATGGCAGAAAATTATAGGCATGTGATAATTCAAAGAGCCCAGATGCTGTGGGCTATGCTTATCTAACTGAAGGCAGAATTTTTTTCAATGTCATCCTCTTTATCAGTTACACAACTGCTGGGTTTATACATTAATAATTCTTTTGTTGATGAAAGGATGTACGTCAAAACACATTTTTCCAACTTTAATTGAACTGCTAGTCCCCGAAGGTCTGGCCCTCAGTTGACTGGATGTCTCTATTTTGGTGGAAAGTCATTTTTTCATAACTCATTATCATATGCTAATAAATATGAATAATATGCTTTGTTAGTCCTGTGACAAGGTTCCAATGGGCCGCAAGGGTGGATGGAGAAATGGAACATAAGTCAGGCAGCATTTTGGATCTGTATCCGTTCCCTCTTGATAAGAAGACTGTACTAGAATCCACAAGACTTTAATGAATATGTACTTGACTAATAAAGAGGAATGGAGGAGGGATAAAATCTATTAATCTTCTTTTTATTGCTAAAGGTAAGAAAAAATGAGAGAGAGAGACTAGGAAATTAGTTTAGCAGATAACATAGCGTTGTAGTTTTATAGGGATTAGATTCTTGTTGCATAGTTTTTAATTTCTCATGCCTCGATCTGATTCATTCGTTTTAGCAAAATTATGAGCCCTAAAGATGTATGAGTACTGGCATATTTCATATTTTTAAGGACTATCATAGGAGTACAGAAATGTTTTCCAATCTTTTCATATTAAAATAGCAAAACGGCAACATTGGATAGAGTTCACTTTCCAAGAACAAAATCTACCCTTGCTGATTTAAGCAGAAAGGAATTTATTAGAGTACGGAATGACTTGAAGAATGATCAGTCTGGCCGATAAAACAGACTTCAGGCTAAGCATCCAGCAACTATTTCTTAGGCCACACCACAGACCTGGGCAATCAAGTGAGCTGCTGCTTCTATGACAAAGAGGATGCTGCCTGTTGAGGAGGGGTCTGAAGCTCACCTGCCTACTCCAGGACGCTGCTGACTCTGCCAAGATCCATACCCGGAAAATGGCACCTCATGCTCTGCTTCTCTTCCCACTGAACTCACGTCCGAATTCTAGTTTTTTAGGAATGCATTTGATTGGTGAATCTAAATCACATTCAGAACTCCAGACACAAGATAATCTGGGAAATGTAAAGTTCCCAATCTGTGCAGTGTAGGAGACATTCCAAAGAAGTCAGAATATCTGTTGAATGTGTCAATCCAGTATCTGTAATTTTATACAATATCTGTAATTTTATACAGAGTGTTGCATAAGGATCCCTTGAATTTCTTGACACTCTACAAGTTTCAAAGTGCTTTTCAAGTCATTAATGCATTTGATCATCATCATAAGATAATAATGGCTATAGGGCAGGTGTCTGATTCTCAATTGTTTTCATATTTAGCAATAATGTGTAGAAACAGTTCTAAGGCATCTGTATACGTTTAATTAGTACATTTCAATGACTGCATAGTGTTACATGATGTAAATGTACCCCAAGTTATTTAATAGTCCCCCATTAATGGACATTTATTGAGTTCCCTTTTTTCTTCCACAATAAACAATGCTACAACAAATATCCTTAAATATATATCCTTTTATGCTATTACTTTTCCCTTTGCCCTATCAAAGGGTATGTGGTTAGTCATCGCTTAACCATTTTCATCTTCTTCCTTAGCAATATACCCCTTAAATTTCAGTTGAATATATTTATTTCTTGTAGCTAAAAGTGGCTATGTGACTAAGTAATATAAACACAATTTCTCGAAAATGTCCTTAAATGGAGATAATGAGCCCTTTAATGACCTTTCTTTCATATACTACTTGAAGTACAAATGCAATGCCTGGAACTTAAGTATTTACCTTGAATCATGAGATGCAAGCTGTGGGCTGAGGATGGCAGCTGTGAACAAGACCCTGATAACCACAGAATGTCCTAACCAGATTATGTATTTCTAGGCTTATTTTATGTTAGACAGAAACTTATTTGTTCCACCACTGTTAGATTTTCTGTTAATCGCAGCCAGACATATATATTTTCATTTTAATAGTAAAATTGTGTTCCAAAACAGGCTGTAAACTTTATATATTCATCAACAATGAATAAAAACATACTTTCTATCGATGAATGAATGGACAAAGAAGATGTGGTATATATACACAATGGAACACCAGTCAGCCATAAAAAAAGAATGAAATCTTGCCATTTGCATTACCGTGGATGGACCTTGAGGGTATTATGCTAAGTGAAATAAGTCAGATGGAGAAAGACAAATATCATCTGATTTCACTCATGTGGAATCTAAAAAACACAAAACAAACAAACAAAACAAAAACAGACTCATGATACAGAGAATAGACTGGTGGTTAATAGAGGGGGATGAGGTTGGGAGGTGGGGAAAACTGGTGAAGGGGGTCAATTGTATGGTGATGGATGGTAACTAGACCTTTGGTGGTGATCACTTTGTAGTTATACAGATGTCAAATTAGAATGTTGTACACCTGAAACTTATATGATGTTATATACCAATTTTACCTCAGCAAAAAACATACTTTCTCCCACATTTTTGCTCTCTTTAATTTTTGAAAATTAAGTAGATTAAAAATATTTATGTTAATTTAGTTTTGGATTCCCTTAACATTGTATTGAGCGTGTTTCCATGTGTATTTGGCCATTTGGATCTGCTTTTCTGTGAATTATCATGCTATATTAAGTTGTTTGTCTTTTTTTCTTAAAATATGTGACAGTTTTTCATAGGTTATTGATAACCTTGTACCTCTTAGCTATCACATTGCTTTTGTTAAAATTTCTAAAACATATTAAGCAATAAGAGTAATTCCAGATATATTTCTAAAGTTCCTTTTATTGAAAACATTTTTAGTATTTCTTAACTAAGTGTAGTTTTTTTTAAGATCCTTCTGTGGCTGTTTGATTTAAAAGTTGTTTTTGAAATAAGAAATGATAGATAATTTTATGAACTATAATAAAAGTTTAAAAAATAAGAGTAAGATCAAATGTTGCTATTTATGCAAAGTTTCTAAAGTTTATGTCAATGCACTCCATCAGGAAGATAGGGAGAATGTAATGGTGGAATAAATGAGAACAAAGACAGAATCCAAAGAACATGGAGTGCCAATAGGAAGGTGTGCATTGTCAGTCTCCATTCTAACTCCCATAGCAAAGCAATTTCCCTTCCAGTGGCAATGCTTGGCTGTGTATCTTGGCATAGAGAAATAAAAGTTCTAGAATACAATGATTACAATTGGCGTGCCTCATGGAGTTGTTTTATAATTTATCAGAACACGAGAACCAAATGTTGTTTTCTAATAATAATCTAGATAATTCTTATGATTTTATTCTTAACTCAAATCCTTTAGAATAAAATAAATGCTGTGCTGTGTATGATTTTCTTCCAATTGCTGAACTCCTGACCTGGACTAGTTCTAGAGGATCAGCACTGACACACGGGCGTCTAACGCTATGTCAGCAGAGCCGAGGCCTGTCTCATGCTAGATACCTTGTGAGATATTGCTGAACCTACAACAGGTATAAAATTCCTTATTGTTTTCATTTCGTGTTGTTTGGTGTCATAAACATTTAACTTTGAATCCCAGGAAGTCAATTAACTCTTCTGTCTTTCCATTTCCTCATCTATAATCCCCACCTTACATATTGGGAAAAATAGATACATTAATATATGTGGAGGCACTTGATTCAGTTTCTGGAACATAATAGGTTCTCAATACATATGAGCTTCATTGATTCCCTATGTGATGTTATTGGAAGATGATTTCAGTTCATGTTAAGATATAAATGCCATAGTCCCGCACTAAAGTAATGGTTCTCAGCCCAGGACAACTTTGTCCCCCCAGGGGACATTTGGCAATGTCTAGAGGCTTTTGGGTTTTCACAACTGAGAAGGGAGGTAATACTGGCATCTACTGGGTAAGGCCAGGAATGCTGCTAAACATCATACAATGCACAGGACAGCCCTACACAACAGAGAATTATCCAGCTCAAAATGTCAGTAGTGCCTTGCACTAAAGGAACTCACCATCTAAAATGTCTAAGCATGTTCCTGGCCAGAGTGATAGCAAAACTGAAAGCCAGACCTGATAAACCCGTTATATCCTGGGATTCTCCCTTTGACAATGGTGTGAGGCAGATGCACTATATACTTCCTGCCTAGGCCATGGAACCTTTCTACAGGAGCTGGGAACGCATACAGCACTGCCCTTCAGTAATATCAGCATCAACTGCAGAACCTGAAGACCCAGCTTTGTCTGGGGTAGTAATCTATTTACGGCAACCTGGCTCAAGCTGTCGTCCCTTCTCTATACCATATGGCTTTCAACTGTCATCCAAGCTGTGACATTATCTGTACTGTATAGGGCAAAATTACTAATAGAGCATAAATTAGCCACAAAGAATGTAGCAGTCCTGTAATAAATATGCCATAGAAGAAAATGACTGACTCTTGGTGTTCTGGTGCAGGAACTAGGTGGATAGGATACCTATTCACTTAATTTGTGTGACAAGAGATGTAATTTTTGTGATTTATTTAAGGCAGAAATTTTCACGTCTTTTTTAATAAAGCAGGATGTAGAATGAAGAAAATGTATTTTTATGAGAGTACTTTGGGCGCCCCTTTGCATTTGTTTTATTTTTCTATCAGACTTTTTTCAAGTTTCTCTTTGATGCTTCTATAAATCAATAGTTGACTTATGAAATGCAGATTTTTCATACTCTCTAAAGTCACAAAAACCTTTTCTATAAGGTAATTATAATTGATTAATATAGGCAAAACTTCAATACCTTCAAAATCTGCATATTTTAAATGGTAATTTTTAAATGTAAATATCTATAAGCCTGCGTATATCAAATAAATTGTAAGCTTTTATACAGAAATACTAATTCATTTGAATATTCCATTCCATGTATTGATGCAATATATAATCTCTACATAAATCCACCAGGAAAACTGCAAATATAAAATTATTATTGTGAAAAGCTCAACCTTTGCCTCTCCCAATAACTGATTTTTATTTATGTAAAATAATATGGATTTGATAAAATTACACGCTTCTTAGTAATGCTTTTTATTATATTGTACATATTTTCTTCTCAAGTTATCAAAAGTTTAAAAGTTAAAATTAAGCAAAATAAAACAATTTATTTGGTAGCAATGTGGCAAACTTCGTCACATCTCTTTTAACCTGTGCTGATAAGAAATATAATTACAGGGCCCGGCCCCGAGGCAGAGTGGTTAAGCTCGCTCATTCCACTTTGGCAGCCCAGGGTTTCGCCAGTTTGCATCCTGGATGTGGACATGGCACCCCTCATCAGGCCATGCTGCAGTAGCATCCCACACAGCACAACCAGAGGGACTCACAACTAGAATATACAACTAGGTACTGGGGGGCTTTGGGGAGAAGAAGAAGAGAGAGAAAAACAAAAGAAGTCTGGCAACAGATGTTAGCTCAGGTGCCAATCTTTAAAAAAAAAAGAAATATAATAACAAAGTGTGTAAAAAAACCAACAAGACATACTTTGCAAAGTTTCCAAAGATGGTTACAATCTAACTACTGAGTATACCAGTCATGTAAACTAGTATTAACCTACTAGTTCAGGGCTTAAAAGAAGCTGAGATATATAGGTCTAATACCATAGAAATATTGAAGTGATTCACCTGACCATTTTGACCACTGTCCTGTCATTATATTAAACAAAAAGAACAATTCTTAATAAGTCCTAAAAGTTTTTCAAGTTTATGGTTGATAATTAGTAGCACATGATCCTAGAGAAATAGCGTCCTAATTTATCCCAGCATTTTCTTATACAGGCCTCCTAGGAAATCTCATTAGCAAATATTTTACTGTCACCAACCACTAACCAAAATTGTCCTGCCTTTGTGTCACCTGCAAACAGTGAGATTTCGTTAAGCATTCACCCTATGGAGACCAAGAAGACAAGTCCCAGGGATTCAGAATTGGAAATGGCTATGCAAATCTGTGTCCTGGCCAGTTATTCAAATTCTGGGTTCCTTTTCTGCCCCCTGTCACCCAATCTAGTCTCTTGGCTTATATCACTACTAGCAAATGGGGAGAGGAGGGAGATAGGGAAAAATGTTTCATACACTCACTGGGCATGGTGGCTTTCTTATTGGGCAAGGGAGATGGCCTCCTCTTGCTTTCTCTGGACTTGCACCAGTTTCTTCTTCATTCTCTCACCTAGTACCTTCACTCTCTGCACAATTTGTTTTTTATCTCTACTCTCCCCCCAACACACCAGCTTCAATGTCTTGAGATAACCTCGAAACAAATTTAAAATTTTATAAAGCTTTTATAAGGTTTAGCTTCAAGTAGGTTTTGTCTGTTTGTTTGCCTTTCAAGGAGAAAAATGCTACAGATTGGACTACCTGCTTGAAACAGGAAGGACGGAGAAGAAGGATGGGAGGAAGAAAAGAGCTATGAAAAATCCAGAGATATCTGCTTGTGTTTTCTTTTCCTTAAACAAAAGAACTTGGAAATCCTAATACCGGAAGGCAAAAGAAAGTATATATTAAATTTATGTATATAACTTCTTTTATAACTTAATCATTTCTCTCAATTTTCCCGTGAACAGATAAATCTTACTTGCAATAAATATTCTGTAGAATAAAAATTTTAATTAAGAAAGAAATATTAGGGGCCAGCCCTGGTGGCCTAGTGGTTAAGTCGGGCACGCCCCACTTTGGTGGCCTGGCTTCTGTTCCCAGGCATGGACCTACACCACTCGTCAGTAGTCATGCTGGTGGCGGCTCATGTACAAAATAGAGGAAATTGGCACAGATGTTAGCTCAGGGCAAATCTCCCTCAGTGAAAAAAGAAAAAAAAGAGGAAGAAAGAAAGATTAGGAAATGTAGATTCAAATTAGGAGTGCTGCGTTTTTAAAACAACTATGCACTTTAATAAAAGAAAATCTTTACTAAAATAAACTACTGTACTTTATCAACAAAGATGAGAATGCTTTAACGAAGTTTAATGGCTTTAGATAAGAACATGTATGCTTGCATATTACCCACACTTCTCTCCAATTAAAGTAACATTATCAGTACAGAAAGTTTTATATGATTTTTTTAAAAAAGCATCTTATACTTGATATATAAATCACATTTCTGTTTTGAATCCAAGGTCCTGAGTTAACATATATACTGAGTTACATGTAACCTAACTGTTCAAGGAGCTTTTCGTTTCTGACATTTTCATAATAACGGCTTGTAAAAATGTTTTCTCAGGGGGCCAGCCCCGTGGCCAAGTGGTTAAGTTCTCAGCTCCGCTTCAGTGGCCCAGGGTTTCACTGGTTCGGATCCTGGGCGCGACATGGCACTGCTCGTCAGGCCATGCTGAGGCGGCGTCCCACATGCCACAACTGGAAGGACCCACAACTAAAATATACAACTATGTACTGGAGGGATTTGGGGAGAAAAAGCAGAAAAAAAGAGAAGATTGGCAACAGTTGTTAGCTCAGGTGCCAAGCTTTAGGGAAAAAGAAAGTGTTGTCTCAAAATCTATGACTTCTAAAATGAAGATTCTCTTAACGTTGTCAGAAAAACAAACAAAAAACAGCCTTGGCGTATTTGTGAAGCTTTCCTCTAGTCACCAAATAATGGGACCTGTAGTTCCTGAAATGGTTCAGAAGTCATTGATTCTACCTTTGAATAAGCATCCTAATATAAACTTTTAGAATTAATAGAAAGAGAAAATACTCCAGCTATAAAACAAACCACCATAATGGTAGATCCTTGTTGTCCATCTCTGTCATTAATATTTTGCAAACCGTATCTAGGAAAATTGAGCTTAAGTTTACTCTTCAGTTCTAATATGTTAAATTGAGTCTCTGAGTTGTTAGACCATCATTGTACTTGGTATTAAAATAGATTCATTTGGCATTTTCTTTCACAGCATCACTGTGATATAAAATTCTCATGGGGACCACAATTAGACATTTTTTTTTTCCTGAGCAAGATTCACCCTGAGCTAACATCTGTGCCAGTCCTCCCTATTTTGTATGTGGGATGCCTCCACGGCATGGCTTGACAAGCAGTGTATAGGTCGGTGCCTGGGATCTGAACCCGTGAACCCAGGCTGCTGAAGTGGAGCACAAGAACCTAACCACTACACCACCAGGCCAGCCCCCAACAATTAGATATTCTTAATGTAAAGCAAGTTCCAAGCTAGATTAGGATAAAAACTTTATTTTAACAAATCCTTTTAAGTTTAGCACATTGTCTGTTAAGCGTAAAAAACAAAACAAAACAAAACCAAAAACAAGCCTTTTAAGTTGTTTCTAATTGCTTCCGTAATCAATAGCATCATTTGAAATTTGGAACTGAAAGAGTTAGATTTAAGGGAAGCCATATTGTTAACCTTCCAAGAAAACCAGATATTTGAATGTGTTTTTGAATTTTGTGCAACTAAGTGATGCGTTCAAGTTGCTCTTTGAAAACTGCTACTTGTCATCTGTGCCAAGTATCTACCTTTATAGGTGACAGCTGCATTGGGGATTATTTGTGTCTTGGTAAATAAGAATGGTGCAGACTTTAGAGGCTAGGCACTGGATTTCATTATTCCTTCCACAATAAGTGAAATTATGTATAACGAGTTGTAATTTTGTTAACGCATATGCAGATGTTCAAAGAAAATGTACTTTTTGTTTTGTTGGGTTTTCTATAATTTCTTTGCCATAAACCTGTTGAGTAGAAAAGGAACCACAGGCCCACATACCATATTTAGAATAAGTCAAAAACTTTGTTTGAATCCAGAAATTGAAACTGTTTCTTTAGGTATACTTGTCTGTTTTGAATAAATCAATCTGCTAAGATTTCTTCTCTCTCCACCTGCTTTTCCTAAGATGTTTTTTGTGTACTGGGCATAATGTTTACATGTCATTGCAGTGGTGTTAGGAAACAGGGGTGGTGGATCCAAACGATTTTCTCTGCATCATTTCCGGTCTCTGCTGAACAGTCTCTGGTCCCTTCTGTTCTCTGTACTGATGACCACTGAAGGGTAGCTGAGCCCTTTGGCTTTTTGGACATTGTGAAGACATCTACCTTAAAGTGTGTGGTTCCAAACATGTGCCACACTTCGTCCCTCCCCAGGTCTCTGCTGGTCCACTGAAAGCCTTTTCCAGGACAGGAGGAAATTTCTTAATCCCAGGTACACCCTCTGAAGCTCGCAGGGAGCTGAGGGCTACCTCAGGCTTACTTTGCTGACTACTCCCATCTCCCACATGCTTAACACGGCCACATGCCAGTCTCATCCCAAGGGTTTGCAGCCTTCTCAAACTTCTCAATAATCATGTCACTGGCTGTCCCTCCTGATGTTCTCAAGATCTGCTTTCTCCAGCTGGGCATTTCTATAGGGGAAATGTAAGGATATGAATGTCTAAACTTTACCACTACATTTGAATACATTGCTGTCTTTCCTGATGTTCACTGGAGTCTTAATGGATAGTCTCCTACACTCTTTTGAATAATGGAAATTTCCAATGTCACGTCCTTCTCCTCTGTGAGATGATAGTCACTCTACCTGTTTTTTTTTTTTTTTTGAGGACGATTAGCCCTGAGCTAATATCTGCCACCAATCCTCCTCTTTTTGCTGACAAAGACTGGCCCTGAGCGAACATCTGTGCCCATCTTCCTCTATTTTATATGTGGGATGCCTGCCACAGCATAGCTTGATGAGCCGTGTGTAGGTCCTCACCTGGGATCCAAAACTGTGAACCCAAGCCACCAAAGCAGAGCATGTAAACTTAACCACTACACCACCGGGCCAGCCCCTCACTCTGTCTCTTTTCTTGAGGCATAATGGCAGGTAGGAAAGAGAGAAGGATAGACTGGGGAACAGATAAGAGAATATAAATTGAGGAGTATTTACAAAACATTATTTCTGTTTCACAAAGATCACTTTTCTTTTTCTATTCTATAAATAAACATCAATAAATAGGCTTTCAAAAGAGTAGGTCATTATACTTTATTTTAATAATTCTAAAATACTTATTATCTATTTTTTATTTCTTTTCTCAAATAAATAATGTATGAGAAGCAGAACATAATGATCATGAATGATCTAGGTAAGTGAAAACAAAGTGAAGAAATAATTTAAGAGAAATAATGTGATGCTAACAAGGTAGAGCATCCAATATCTATTTATATTATGCATGGAATCATGTCATTCTTTTGAATGTCCAATGTTAATATTGTGAAAGTTTTTATTCCAACAATCTGCAGCTCAAGAATGGACACTAGTTACCTATGGCTCATCAATTCACATCCTAAAATCCTTGAGCCTGCCATTCCGAGTCCATTATTTCTTATTATTTGATGAGTTTATGCATATAACATTTGTCTTTTTCTATAGAGATAGAATTATTGGTTCTTAGAATATTCATAGGTTCAGCTTTAGCTGATAGCACCCAATAGCTTTCAACTGTGATTATAAAAACTCACATTTCCACCAGCATTGTAGGAGAAAGAAGGAAGGAAGGTAGAGCTTTTTTTTTTTTTTTGAGGAAGATTAGCCCTGAGCTAACATCTGCTGCCAATCTTCCTCTTTCTTTTTTGCTGAGGAAGACAGGCCCAGAGCTAACATCCATGCCCATCTTCCTCTACTTTATATGTGGGACGCCTGCCACAGCATGGCTTGCCAAGCGGTGCCATGTCTGCACCCGGGATCCGAACCGACGAATCCCAGGCCTCCGAAGGGGAACACGTGCACCTAACTGCTGCGCCGCCAGGCTGACCGCGGAAGGCAGAGTTTTTGATGATGATTTGTGCTCATGGTTTTCCTAATACAGTGGGATTGTTTTCTAAGGATAAGGATCAATGACTGTGTAAACTATATAAACATATACAAGAGAGCTTAAAAAGTCAGATAAGCTTAAATTCAATGTGATATTTCTCATAACATCTCTCTGTTGTATCACATGGCAAAACAGTTTAATTTTTTTCACTGGTCTTTAATGAAAGTAAAATAAAAATGTTTTTTCTTATGAGATTCTCATAAACATATGTTAACATATATTCATATATATTAAGTACATTTGTGAACTACATGTTTTAAAATAATCTCCAGTGAAAAATTAAAACTAGGATAGATAGTTTGCTTTACAAATCATAGTTTACCTTACAAATGATAATCGGAATAAGTACAACATGGATATGTCATATATTGAAGACAAAATAGGAAAAAAAAAACTAACAAAAAAGCATTACATGTAGAAATTGTTAATCAGAGAAACTGAAGTCAAACCTAGTGTAATAACTACAGTGATGATAGTAAGTAGCTCATTTTTTTTTCTCTATTAAAAAGTAACAGTCTCACATTGGAATGTAAAGGGCTTGTGATGCCTGTTGCATATTGCCTTTAGGTCCGTAAGTTTAAAGTTGAACAGTTCCAACAGGTGTGTGTGCCCTGAGAACAGGTATTCCAGTCAGGAAAAGGTTAGCTACAGAAGAAATATAAATATAAAAAATAATTAAGGCCACAACACCAGACTTACCATAACATCCTGCTTTGCAAAGAATTACTTATATCATTTGTGATTAACAAAACAGTTATCAGGTTAATTGTCTTAATACTTTATTTTCTTTGAGTGTAGAGATCTAACTACTGCTTCACCACAATAATTTCATAATCTATCTGATTAATTCACAATAGCTACCATTAATGGGAAGATCTATTAGCTCGTAGGCACAGTATTGGGCCTTTAAATATATTACAATAATCAATTCTCGCAACAAAAGTATAAGATAGATTTTACTCTTGATCTTATCCAAAAGGCCAAGAAGTGATAAAAGAGATTTTAGAAGTGTTGCACAAAGGAGAAAATTGAGGTTCAGAAAGAAAAAATTACTTGCTCAGGTTCACTTGGGCTAGTAAGCAGCAGAAAAGAATGGAAAAGAAGTTCTGTTAGACTTTAAATTAGTGCTCTTCCAGCTAACCTACATAGAAAGCAGTTATGGAGCACCTGTTCTGTGCCTGTTACGTTGTCACTGAAAATGTGGATATAGTTAAGCACAAAAAGGAAGGTCATTTGCAAAACCTCCCTACCTCTTATCTATTATATTGCCAGATATATATTCTGTTTGTATGATATGTGATACAATGACATCTGCCTAAGGTATTGTTTTATAAAGGGGTCTGTTTAGTAAGTTATATAGTTTGGATTATGGTTCAGTAAATATTTACAGCTCCCTCCCACCCCCATGTGAGCAGAGCATACTTTCCTATCTCACTGACGTTGAGTCTCGCCAAGGAATTTGCATTGACCATGGGTTGTTTGTAATTTGATGTGAACAGAAGCTGAAATCCGCTGTGCAGTTGCACTTGGTCCCTGCATTCCCACCTTTCCATGAGAAGAATCTCTCAGGTCCCTACTGGTCCAAGGAGAATACGAGACACACAGATCTCACAATTTTTCTCCTTTTATGTATTAAGGTAGTAAATTAAATTTATTGTTTTTCTAATTAAACAATGCTTTCATATCTGTAATACCTAAATCAACATGAGGAATTATCGATTTTGCATATTGCTGGATTTTATTTTCTAATATTTTGTTGAGGATCTTTGCATCTATGTTCATTAGGGATATTATTCTGTTGTTTTATTTTCTTAGAATTTTTATGTGATTTTACCGTCAGGGTAATGCTGGCCTTATCAAACAAGATGAGAAGTTCTCCCTCCTTTTTTATTTTCTGTATGAGAAATTGTTTCAATTCTCCCAAGTTTTGTAGAATTGCTAACACTTCTTCCTTAAATTGTTGATTGAATTTGCCAGTGAAGCCTTCTAGACGTGGCGTTTTCTTTGTGGCATAGCTTTTACTTAAGAATTCAAGATGTTTATGAGTTATAGGTTTATTCAGGCCATCTATTCCTCTTGAGTAAACTTGAGTAGTTTGTATCTTTCAGGATGCCTATCTTTTATTTAAGCAGTAGAATTTATGGACATAAAATTACCCATAGTATTCTTTTAATTTGTTCTCATTTTTCTGGTTTCCTAAGAGGGTATCATAGATCATTCATTCAAGGCCTTTCCTATTTTTTATGTTATAAATTACTCTGTAAGCATTGCTTATCTGCATCCCATAATTTTGATATTATGTGCTTTAATTTTTATTCGTGTCAAAATATTTCGTAATTTTCCTTCACGTTTATCCTTTTATCCATGAGTTATTTAGACTATCTGTGTACATTTTTAATTTCCAAATTATTTGGGAATATTCCATACATCTTTCTGTTATCGAATTCTAGTTTGAGTTTATTGTGGTCAGAAAACTCAATTTGTATAATTTGAACTGTTTTAAATTTGTTGAGATTTGTTTTTTTGCTAAGAATATAGTCTATCTTGGTAAATATTCCATTTGCACCTGAAAGGATGTGTGTTTTGCTGTTGGTGTGTGGAGGGCTCTACAATTGTCTATTGAAATATGGCTAGTACATCTGAAAACCTGAACTTTCAGTTTTATTTAATTTATTAAATAAATTTATTTAATTAACTAAATTAATTAGTATAATTTAAAAAATCAATTAATTAGTATAATTTTAAAAATCAATTAATTGATTGTTAATTAAATAAATTTAATCTTTTTAAAATGAATAAAATTTAAATTACTACCCAAAACTTGATGGCTTAAAACTATAATAGCAACAATAACCATTTCTTATGTCTCATTACTCTGGATTGCCTGAGCTCAGCTGAGTGCGTCTTCTGCTCCAAATAGTGTTACTTTGGGCCACAGTCATCTGCAAGCTGTACTGAGTGGGGATTTCCAAGGAGGCCCACTCACATGGCTGACGGTTGATGCTGGCTCAGTTTTCAGATTTCAGTTTGGGTTGTCAACCAGTGTGCTTTGGTTTTCCTCCAGGTGGTCTCACCACATGGCTTAGAGTTCTCACTGCCTGTCTGCTGAATTCCAAGAAGGGGCCTTCCAAAAAATCAAAGGTGGAAGCATCTGAACTGAAGATCCATCTTCATTTTTTTATTTTATTTATTTATTTATTTTTTTTTTTGAGGAAGATTTGCCCTGAGCTAACTGTTGCCAATCCTCCTCTTTTTGCTGAGGAAGACTGACCCTGAGCTAACATCTGTGCCCATCTTCCTCTACTTTATATGTGGGATGCCTACCACAGCATGGCTTGCCAAGTGGTGCCATGTCCACACCCGGGATCCAAACCAGTGAACCCTGGGCTGCCGAAGTGCAACGTGTGCAACTCACCGCTGCGCCACTGGGCTGGCCCCCAAAGATCCATCTTCAGAAGACAGACAGTGTCACTTCTGCCTTGGTGTGTTGATGAAAACAATTCACAGGATAAACTCAGATTCTTCTAGATGGGAAACAGACTCAACTCCCAATGAGAGGAATGGTGAAGACTTTGCAGCCATCTTTAATGCTATATCTCCCCATAAATTTTTTCCACAAAAACAAAAATATGTCAATGGTAATTCAAGAGACGTTTCCTCTCTTTAAAGCAGGAAGTTAAAGAAGTTGTGCATACTTAATATTAGCATATTTTGACAATGCTAAAATGTGCATTTATATTTTATAAATCAAGAAACATGGCTGATAGTATTTAACATAATTGGCAGCATATTCTTTCTTTATATGAGGATGTAGCTTAAATAGTGGTTTACATTTGATAAAATATCACAATTTTGGGATTGTATGTATC
The DNA here is from genome assembly GCF_041296235.1 of Equus asinus. Taxonomy (NCBI): domain Eukaryota; kingdom Metazoa; phylum Chordata; class Mammalia; order Perissodactyla; family Equidae; genus Equus; species Equus asinus. The sequence continues at coordinate 71,388,521 of NC_091798.1, forward strand.
TACTTAGCATTAATTATGTTCTTTTCAAGCTGTGAAAACTTGGGATTTTACTTTATTCTGTGCCCAATGTTATTACTCTTGAATGTGAATGTGGTGTGTCTGCTATAATAATGCCTTTGATAGACAGAAAAAGAATCTATGATCAGACCAACCATATACATCAAGGGGTCAGTCAGAATAGGCTAGGCTATGCTGCCTTAGACAGTCCCCAAACCTGTGGCTTAGCACAATGAAAGGCATTTTTCTTGCATACTACATAAGCAATGCAGTTGGTGGGGAGCTCTGTTTTGTGCAGTCATGCTGCAGGGACCCACATTGATAGAAGGTTCACATCTTACAGTGTCATCATCTGTACATATGGCCTTCTATTATCAAAGCAGGAAAAAAGATGGTTGGTAAATCAGGTACGGGCTCTTTTTTATTTTCACCTGGTCCTACATCTATTGGACAGTCCATTCATTCTAACTAACAAACGTAGGTCCTCACAAATGGAAAGCGCGTTTGATATTTGGGCATCTATTCAGTGTGTTTTGAGAGGACATCAGGACTTCTCATGTTTAAAAAAATTACCCTGCAAGCCAATTATTTATGTTCAAATGTCCATTATTAGAGATTGATTCCAGTGGATCAAGGCAGTGTCTCCTATTATCATCATTATGTAATTATACACTGAATGCTGAATACTTTGGAAATTATTAATATTAACAGCTTGGTATGAATAAAGGTATTAGGAATTTTTCAATGGATGAACTTAGCAAAATATAGTTTGGTAGAGTGAAAAATCTAGATTAAACTCATTAAAGTCAAGCTCGAGTAGCACGTTTATTTGGGGGATTCTGTTCATCTCAGGCGAGGATAATGGCACTAGGCTTCTTAGAGTGACAAAGTTTTCATAGTAAGGGTATGCTGAATAAGTGCTGACAGGTCATCAAAACAAACCTTACTTTAAATGGCTTACCCTAAAAGCAATAACTAAATGAAAAAATTGTGAGAATCTTTGGTGCTGTTCTTCAAATATTTTTAATTCTCTGCTTCCAGAGTTTATACTTGTTTTTCATGGTCTCACCTATTTATTGTTGGATGCAGGCTTATAAATTAGTCAAGGCTGATTCGCGGGCATGTGGTCTTTGCAGTCACACAGGGTCCCAGTTAGAATGTTCCTATGCTTGAGTTAATTTTCTGTGGTTGCCATTTCTAAAGTCTTAAAAAGTTTTGAAAAAGAGATACTATATTTTAACTTTGCATTGAGTCCCACAACTTATTTAGCTAGTCCTATAACTAGTTCTGGGCAATTAGTTGAGAGTGGAAGTGATGTATATCACTCGTGAGCTAGTGCATTTATAGTCAGGGCAAAATCCTGTCCTGTTTTCTTCTCCTACAGCAAATGATGCAGGTTTCTCTGTTAGCCTGGGCCCAAGAGTGAGTTTCACGTTGAGCAGAGGTGCCAGGTGAAAATAATGGTCGTGTGATATGAATGAAAAATAAGCTTGGGGGGGGGGTCCCCTGGTAGCGCAGTGGATAAATTCGCATGCTTTGCTTCAGCAGCCTAGGGTTTACCAGTTTGGATCCAGGGTGCGGACCTATGCACAGCTCCTAAAGACACACTGTGGCAGGCATCCCACATATAAAATAGAGGACGATAGGCACAGATGTTGGCTCAGGGCCAATCTTCTTCATCAAAAAGAGGAGGATTGGCAGCAAATGTTAGCTCAGGGCTAGTCTTCCTCAAAAAAAAAACAAATGCTTGGGGTAGATTGCAAATATTGACACAATTCTCACCATTCCATGTGTGTTTTCCCCTTAGCACCATGCTTACAGCTCCTCACATCAAAAGCGGAGTTTATTTTTCCACTCCTTGGATCTAGGCTTCCGTGTAACTTGCTTTGGGCAATAAACTGTAGTGGAAGTGATGCTGTGCCTGATCTGAGCCCAGACCTCAAGAGGCCTCCCAGGCTTTCTCTCCCTCTTTTGGAACTCTGCCAGCTGCCATGTGAACAAGCAGGGGCTAACTTGCTGGAGGATGAGAGACCACGAGGAGCAGAAATGAACCATTCCAGGTGAGACTGCAGGCATATGTGAGAGCCCAGACATAAGTATAAAGGCTACCACCAGATGACCCACAGCTGACCACAAATGCATAAGTAACCCCCAGGGGGAGAATGGTTACCTCTGCAGACGGAACTGCCGAGGTGACCTATTAGCTTGCAAATTATTGACTTTTTGTGTTACTTTATTTGACAACAATAGCTGATAAAAAGATTTGAAAGATGATTGTTACCAGAGCATATTGACTGAAAAGCTATTTTTTTGAGCACTTAGCATGTACTGCAAATACTGTTCTAAGTTATTTATATATTATCATATGTGAGCCTTGTAACAATTATATTTTTCTATTGTTATTCTCATTTTAATGAAAGGATAACTGAAATAGTAGAAAAGAAACAATTCGCCCAAATGTTGCAATATACAGCATAGCAGAACGCAAACCATGCAAGTTCACATTTGGGATGGTTTCTGTAATCACTGCCCTATTTTGCTCAAGGTCACAGAAATTGCTTATGGGAGATCTGTGAATATGAGAACACAGGTTGCTGGACATCAATATGAAGTTTCTTATTCAGTGCTTCTGGAGTGGGGCCTGAGAATTTGCATTTCTAACAAGCTGCTGGGGGATGCTAATGTTGCTGGATGGGGGACCAGACGTTGCAAACACTACTCTTTGCTTTTGATCCTCGACTGGTTAAAATGTGTTGTATTAAAATTCAGAGTATTTCTCTTGAAATTTATTGCTTTGATAGTTTTTATCAAGTAAATCAAAATATAGTTTGATATTTCCAAGAAACATATTCACTTCTTCCATTTGCTAGTTGTAAGTGAATCATAGAATTCTTAATTGAAATGAGAATTTCTGTGGCAAAATCTTAAAGCAGAAGTAGTGAAATTCTGGTTATTCTTTTGATTCTAAGATGCCTAGAAAAATTGAGGTTATAGGTTATAGTGAGAACATTTAGTACTAGGGTTTTTAATATTCAATCTTACCGTATTTTCAGGCTGTACTTTTAAAAAATAGTAGTTCATGTAAATCTAGATTGCTCTGGTAATTGAAAAAGAAAGAGAATTGCAACTTAATTTGTTTCTTCAATGGCTGTATAAAAACAGACATTCCATAATGATGTGAACCACAGGAGGTCATAGTGAAAGATCGCCCACTGGTGTTTTGATTACCACAATGAGTTTGCGTAGGCATCACTGATGAATAGTTATTATTATGTATTCACTCACAACTTCATTGAACTCCATTATGAAAGTTTATAGCACAGTTGCAGCATTATAAGTAACATGAGCAGCCAGAAAACCCTGAGGAAAACATAGTTAAATAGTGGATTAAATAGTTTTTTCAAAGGGAAGAAATTGTCTAGTATTAATTAGAGAAATGAATATTTTTAACCGTGAAAGTCTGGGCACTCTGCCACTTGCATATGGGTTATGGTTATCTATGCAACGAAATCATTATGAGACTAGTTTTCATAAACTGTCCATTTGAAAGACTGAGGAAAATAAATGCACTATTTTCACCAAAGTCATTGAATTGTAGATTGGCATCCCAGCCATCTTCTGTGGAAATTATTAATTCCAGTGACATGACAGCTGTTACCTTTCTTCTAAGTAAGGAACCAGCTGTCACTTTCATTGGAATCAAATTATCTGTCAAACATTGATGTTGAACATAGAGTTAATGTGTGTGTTCCAGTCCAATTTGAGAAGCATCTGACATAGAAGGAAGTTATCTCAACATAGTAAAGACCATATAGGAAAAGCTGACAGCTAATATCCTCGATGGTGAAAAACTGAAAGCTTTTCCTAAGATCAGAAACAAGGCAAGGATGCTTGTTTTTACCACTTCTGTTCAACATAGTGCTGGAAGTCCTAGTCAGAGCAATTAGTCAAGAAAAAGAAATGAAAGTCATCAAAATCAGAAAGGAAGAAGTCAAATTATCTTTGTTTGCCGATTACACGATCTTATATGTAGCAAACTCTAAAAATTTAACAAAAAAGTATTAGAACAAATAAACTAAGTTGGAAAAGTTATAGGATACAGAATCAACGTATAAGAATCAGTTGCATATCTATACACTAACAATGAACTGCACAAAAAGAAAATTAAGAAAACAATCGCACTTACAACAGCATCAAAAAGAATAAAATACTTAGAAATAAACTTATCCAAGAAGGTGAAACATTTGTACACTGAAAATTATAAAACATTCATGAAAGACAATAAATTGCTTGTTTTAGATTTTTAAGAAAATTTAAAGAGATGTGAGCTGTATTTACCATATATTCTTAAGTGGGTGAGCATTAAGAATACTTTGGAATAAACAAAATCAGGTACCCACCTTTATGCCATTTATAGTAAATCCATTTGCCCGCCATTTACTTAATAGGTGCCATGTGCCAGGTTTTGTGCTCAGCCTTTACAGAGTATACTTTATCCTCACGATCAGCCCTTTAAGTTAAATAATTTCTTCCCTTATCAAACAATTCCAAGATGTGTACTTCAAGCAAATCCTCTTATATGCTATCATTCTACTCCATTATAATTATTTGAAAGCTGTGGATTTTTATTAATGGCAACTAAGTTCAAGGATCAAACTAGTAATGTTGACAATACAATAAATACATAATTATCTTCTGGAGATACCTCCATGTTATTTCAAAACATTAATAAAATGTAAGAACAAATCCTGATGTATACAGTAAGTTAACAAGAGCTGCAGTTTCACTGCTTATTTCACTAGTCATATGGAAGTGAGTAGGTAAGACAGTATTTGATTGCTATTTCTACACAACAGATATTTCTTCCTTATTAACAAAACCAGAATCTGACATTGTTAATTATCTACTCCAAGAGGATAATAACTCTGTCCAAAATTCAGGGGTAAATCTGGTTTAATGAAAACTAATCATGGAACTCTCAGACCTCTGATAGATGATTAACTTGGGATATTAACTTAGGATGTGGCACAGTTCTGTTATATGGGATGCGAAGGAACGTCAGCTATGAGGCTTTTTGGAAAGGTTTCTTTGATTTTTAATATTATTAAATCAGAATGGGCCCCATATTTTCTCTTCACTGGACATTATTATATCTTTCTATGACACATGGAGCTGCAGCACCCGTTGAGTCACAACAGGCTAGGTGGAAAGAGGACAGGACCAATGCACTGAGGGTGGCAGAGAGAAAAAAGGGAACATCCAAGGCTCTAGGTAATTTTTTTGAACTTTTGAAATAACCATTTGTAGTTATACTATCTCAGGCTTTCTCAGTATGTGACATAAAAATTGCAATTAACCACTTATTTTGAATTAACCTTTTTGTTACTCATAGCTGAGAAGCATCCTATTTGTTACAATATGCAAAGTACGAAGTGCACAGAGACTCTATTGAACAAAGAAATTGGTTTGATCTACAGTTTGTTCTATGTGTTCTCTTGGGAATCTGAGACTAGTGGTGCCTCATTTGCATAACAAATCATTTATCCTACCATTTAGCTCTCAAATTAAAATTGCAATCAATGAAGGATATAAAATACCTCAACCAGATTCAGATTCCCCAGAATATATATGATTTATTTCCAACAATACCTTAAATTCAGGTTATTTCTTTCTCAGGTTTTTCTGGCCATCATCTAGTTTTGTATCTCAATCAATGAAGATTCTGAAAAAATGAACAAGAATCTAAAGAATATTTTGAAATCACTAGATATAGAAATAACTTTTCAGATTTATCTGATCTCAAGTCATTTCTTCAAAGGATAAAGAAGGAAAACCAATTGCAAATCAAAGGATAAGACAAACACATAGAGCAATTCAAAGTAGGTGAAATTGATTTGTAAATATCAAAGAAGGTGGGATAAAAGCACAGATGTTGAAATTTACAAAGCCCTGAATAATCTAGCCTTTTTTTTTTTTTTTTTTTTCTCTTAACCTCTCCTCCCTTACCTCATGTAATGTCTTGCCCTGGTCTCTCCCCTACTGTTTGTTTCAGAAAGACAGAATTTCTTCTCATTGAAGCCCGAGTTTCACTCAGCAGAGAGATCTTTCTCTTCAATTCAGCACTGTCCTCCTGGAACATTCCTTCCCCAATTCTCAATTTGACCAGCTCCTCCTCCTTCACTTCTCAGTTTAGATACCACTTTCTCCTTGAAGCTTCTCTTGACCCACTGCAACCTGTCAAGGTGCGTTCCTATTTGTGGTGCACCTGCTGCTTTTCCTATTATGTCGCTAATTCTATTATATCGAATTTGACTGTTCAATAGACAGTGAGCTCCAGCAGAACAGGGGTGTGTTTGACTTGCTCACCATTTTACAGGCAGCATCCAACACAGTGCTTAGTACTTAGCAGAGACCTAATAAATACCTGTAGTTTGAATGAATAAATAATAATTTTTATTCTGGGTAATTATGTTGGCATTTTAGAGCTTAGGGGAGGAGAAGAGATTATACATATGAAGGATGGAATTGGAGGCTTTGAGGAAAAAACAAAACAACTCAGATTCACTGGCATATCATTGCAGTGTTTTCAGTATGTGGGGTCCTACAGAGTTGTAGGCTTATAAACACCAAAAGCTATTGAATACATTATTTTTAGCTTTCTACTATATATGAGAAACCATGCTAGGTGTTGGTTAAATAATGATGAATAAGACCTTGGCTTCTCTGCCTTCAATGACGTTGCAATCTATGGAACTGAATGTCTGAGTGACGTGGTTCTGAGTAGGACTTTTTAAAAGTATTTGCAATTTTTCTCTTTCCTCAGAGACTCCTCTCCTCCCCCTAACCCATTTCTCTTTTATTGACAACCTTATCCAAGGAATTTAAATTCAGATCCCTGGATAGGAGAACTTGATTATCATGCTCATCTCTACATGGCCTCTCTATTAGTTATGGTTTAGCAAACCTACATGGGTTCCCTCTTGAATTGTTGACTTTGTAGCAGCTTTAAAAAAAGAGATAATGAAAGTGGAGAAATGCAATGGGTCCTTAATAAAAGAGTGGGTCTAAGAGCATTGTCAAGATGATCAAACTTTTAAAATAAAAACAGATTGGTTGAAGTGGTGCAACAATAATGTAACTCAACCTCTCTTGGTGCAAATATGCTAAATGTTCCTGTGAAACTAACCCTGGCCCAGGTACTTGACATGTTGATTACAGTAAAAATATCAGGCCTATATGCTTCATTGGTAAATAAATGTCATGTAAGGTTGAACCAAGTTACAGTTTCATAGACTGATGGCCGTATATATTATGAATGCTAATTTTCAGCACAACTGAAGTAGCAAACAGTAATGAGTCCTGGCTAGGACAAGATGAAAGAATAGGAAATATTTCCACACTAGGAACTAGAATCCATTTCCTGCTAAGGAGGCTTAAATCCCACCTTCATATTCAGTATGGAGACTGAGCTCTTCATGCCCATAACATTTTTGGGAAAGCAGGTCCTTAATTAGGGCACACATTAAACAAAAACCCAAACAAACAAAATAAAATATTCACATGCTTCAAAAATTAGAGAATAAGAGCCACCCTGGGGGCACAGTTGTTAAGTTCCCTCTTTCTGCTTCAGCAGTCTGGGGTTCACTGGTTCAAATCCTGGGTGCTTACCTATACACCATCTGTCAAGCCATGCTTGACATGTGGCAGGTGTCCCATATATAAAATAGAGGAAGATGGGCATGAATGTTAGCTCGGGGACAGTCCTCCTCAGCAAAAAGAGGAGGATTGGCAGCAGTTATTAGCTCAGGGCTAATCTTCCTCAAAAATAAAACAAGAGGGGATATTTATAACACTACTGGGAAATCAATAACCCTTGCCATAAATAGAAAATAACCATAAAAATTAATAACTATTATTTTTTTTTAAATTGTCTTTGTATCATCACAAAATCTCATTACAAACAGTGATATCTATACCTTATTTGGAAAAAGATATGTATATTTGAAATAGCATCAACTCTAATGTTAGGAAGACCTAGACTAAATTTAACTTTCTAATTTTTAATTCAAATAGTTGATAATTTATTCTGGGTAGTTGTTTAACATATCTTGCATTGGTTTTCTCATATGCAATATGCAAATAAGGTTATCTCAAGATGAAAATTAACAGGACGTCTTAAAAAAAGCAAATAGCGTAGAACCTGGCCAGAAGGCCTAAGCAGTGTGCAGGAACTCTTATCATCAGGTTTTTTTTCCTAAACTGTTTTTTCCTCTTTTTTCCTTATTTCCAGGTGCTGAAATCCTACTCAAGATCAAATTTAAATATTACCTCTCCTGTTTTCCCAGTTTGTAGTAATAATTTCAACTGATGTCTTAAAATAATTTAAAATTATAAATTTAAAAGTAAATACTTGGAAAAAGTCAACAGCTTTTTAGGTGTTTATTTCAAGATACAGACTCAAATATTCAGAGAAAGATAAATGGATAAATAGTATGATTACTACATTACATGCTTTTCACGGAAGGGTAATTTTTATGAAGCCATATTTTAATACTAGATAGGGGGTTCTACTTTACATTTCATGATTTTCTTCAAGATGCTATAACAATAATACCTATCCTCTTATACACAGCACACAGTTACTGAAAATAATCCACGGCTCAGTACTTTCACTATTTTTAAAGAGAGAGGAAAAAGGGCAGTATGCCATTTTGTGTAACTAGAGAGTTTAATAATTATAATAATAATAAAAATTCCCATATAAAGAGCAAAATTAGCTGCACTTGCAAAAGGAGTGTAGAACACATTAAAATTTGCTAGAGTAAGTGCTTCTTCCTTTTAATGAGTTGAAGCATATTCTGTGTCTGTACAATTGGATACATTCCTATCAGGACGGGAAAGGGCTATTAAAGCTGAAGAGGCCAGAATATAGCAAAATCCTGAATAATATTAAATGTTTAATAATGTCTTCATGAATATAGTGATTCTTCCTGACATCATTAGTGGATTTCAACAAAACATATGTAATTAACATATCTGTAATTATTATTCTTATTTTTAAGGGAAAGTGCATCTACTTAATATGAATTTTAATTGTTGGACATCAAAAATTTGAATATTAAAGATATAATAATAAAATACTTTTTATTCCTACAATGAGATTGTCAAACTAAAATGCATAAGATCTCAGCACTGATAAATTATAAAGCACTAAATGCTTAAGAAAAATGTGTCAAAAGTGATTTCAAAGGGTCAGAAGCTGTTTCCAAGAAAGTCCCTATTCTCAGTGGCTCATATTTTCTTTAAAATACCTTTTACTTTAGTCTCCCTTAAGGTTATAGAGGAAAAGTGTGATCATTAAATCCATAAGCCGTTACAATCACTTGACAAAGTCAAATTTTAACAGACAGTGACACTGGATGATTAAACCACTATCTGTAGTACTATTTGTTTCAACTAAGAGAGTTCTGGAATTCATAGATACGAAGTGCATTTATAGTAATGGAAGCTGATGCAATGTCTCCTAATGTTGCCGTGTCATCATTTATTATTTACCATTAGAGATTAAACTTGAGCTATGTGGGGATGTCAAAATATCACTGGCTAGTAACTTATGACATGTGTATACAATCTTTTGCACAAAGAAGAATTGGGCCGTTCAGATTACTCCCTTGAGTATATGGAATTGGGCAACATTCAATGAATGGGGCAGCTGGTATTGCGTCCAAAAGTTGGTCTAATTGAGAGATTACTTGATTTAGAAATAGGGTTGAAATGGGTTATAAGGAGCATATGCGATGAGGGAGCAGAACCTATTAGTAAGCGGAAGAATCTGGATGATAGAGGAATGAGAACCAATCAGAAGATCCAGAGGCATGATCCAGGCCCTGAAAGGGAGAGCCCTTGCAGTTTTTGAGAGTTTTATACGTCCAGTTATCATCTCCTTTGTCAGTGAAGCACTGCTTCTTTCCTGAGGTGACTTGAATCTGGGTCAGTCCTAGGTTTTACAAAAACTTGACTAAATCATTGTCAATTCTTAGCTTTTACTTTCTATGCTTGACTAAAACAACATTTTGACAATGATCTCCAGGGGCAAATAGGATGAGTGTTCTTTCTTCTCCACCTCATTTTATGGCCATTAATTCTTTGAGGAGACATTTAGAAACAGCCAATTTAAGTTTGATATCAAAGTCATTGATGATTTAGCAGCTTTTACTTCAGTGAAAAGACTGAAAGATTCAGCAGTTGTGACAAGGAGATTTAAGGGTCAATGGGTGCCCAACTGATTATTTCATAAAGAAGAAATGAAGAATGACTGATGCAACTGGCAAATTAATGGCCTGCCAGAAGCTGTCGCATTCAGGCAGCTCTGGACCCAGACATGAGTAGCTTGAGTGAAACCATGAAAGGTCCAGTCTAAACACAGATTCTAGCTTACATTGCTCAGTACCTTACTAAGTACATAGTGGGTGTCAGGCACTGTGCTAGGTGTTAAGCACTCATGGGGGGGAAAACAACAACAACAACAAAAACCCCAAGGTTACCTACAAAGAATTACAGTTTTCTCTGTTTAGGGATTTGGGTTTTGCAGTAAATCTATTATAGTACTAAAATCATCACTAAGTGATAATTGTAAAGCTTCTCTTAGTTTATAAAAGTTGTATTAAAATATAATGATTTACATGACAAAGCTAATATATGAAATCACTAATAGTCAGTAATTTGTTATCCAAAACTAATTAATTAGGCTAGTGGATTGTGAGCCAAGAGATGATAGTGCTAGTGGTAAAATTTTAGGCATCAGAAACAGCCCTGGAGAAATGTGTGTGGCAGAGACCTCACTGAGGCTCTAAAGATCCAAAACTATAGAGAAGTCTTTGTTTTCTCCTAAGAATAAAACAGATTTGGATTTGGAGTAGACAACAAAATAGTTAAAGTATAGCAGCTCTATGGATAGTTCCAGAAAGTGCAGAAATGGCATGAGGGTACTGGGTGTTGAGCAAGGGGGTTGTGAAATGTATACTGATGTAAGAGAAAAAAGTCCTGAAAATGAATAACACTTAGAAAACAGAGGCAGTGAGAAGCCAGAGAGGAATGCTTGGAGTCTGGATGGTGTTCTGGCCTCATGTGATGAGACTAAGATTCCACAGCCTGTTGTGTTGACCATGCCTGTCTAAATAGTGTCACTTCATGGAAACATTTTAAAAGCCACATGTTGACCCTGAGAACCAGTAGGGCAAAGCACCTTCCCATGGTGAGAATTAAAATCCATGAAACTAGAGTTTTCCAATGTCTTTTCCCTATGGTAGGTCTAGGGTGAAGAAGTAATTCCTGAATGTGAGAAATTTAAATTCAAGAATAGTATTACAATATTAATAATTGTCTCACAGTGAAATGATACCAAGAATGGAAACTAGCATTTATAAACAAACAACATTTGAGCTGCTTTCGGAAGAAACCAGTCTTTTAAACTCAGAATTATGGATAATTTAATTCCCAGATTAGCATTTTAGGAACTAATTGGCTTTGAAACTAATTTTCTTTTAGAAAAACACCTTGTTGAACTCTTACCTCATGTGAGAAACATTAACTCAGTGGAGAGTACAAAGAATGGTGGCATTTTATGAATGTGAAAAACAATATAAACGCTGAATGACAATAATGCTATCTCTACAGGACATCTTTGAGTTTTTGTTTGGGAAAGCTCTGCCCGTATAATAGATTACTCTTCCTTCTCTTCTGCATTAAATAAGTGAAATGAAGCATAGCAAGAAGCAGAAAATCAATAAAAAGAAAAAGTTTAAAGTTCTATTTGAACATTTAATACATTAGAATTAATTGCTAAGTGTTAGCTGTAAAACTGTAAGAACTACATGTCAGTAGTAAGTCAAATAAATATGTTAGAAAGAAGACAAGAATATAAATGTGGAAATAAGTCATGACAGAAAAGATGGGCATCCAGTTGGCTATGGAAGATGTAGGGGCATTAGCTGGCGTGCCCCTTTAAAAACCATGCGTCCTTGAGGCTCCTGTCTGGGCTCTGTGCCAGCACTCACAATAATAACAGTCCTGGCTTTGGCCAATCCAGCTGCTTTCTCATAGGAGAGTTAGCACCAAGACCCTCCCGGTCTGAGGAAATATAGAGGTCCTCTGCGGGGGCTCTGGTCCTTGGAATGCAGGTCATACAGGGATGATCCCCCTTGCCAAGCATGCAGCCTTTGTTCCTCTGCCTACTTAAGCAAGTTTGTCTCAGGGGGAGGTAGTAGGTTCACAGTTACTGTCCAGTTGGCCACCACTGGACCTTCCCTGTAGGTAACTCCCAATAAATCCATATGTCTCGTTAGCTGTCTCCAGGTCTTTTCTTTGGTCTCTCGGCAACCTATCCCACACTGCTCACCCAGAAGGGTGTGTGGCGGAACAGGAGTTCTCTGGTTTAAGATGGTGATGTAGGAAGATCCTTAACTCATCTCCTCTCATGGACACATCAAGTCTACAGCTACAGGTGGAACAATTTCCTCTTAAAAACACTGAAAAACTGGCTGACTGATGACTACACATAAGGCAAAGAGAAGAAAACCACATCGAAGCGGGTAGGAGAGGCTGAGACACAATCTCACCGTAAACCCCACACTGCGGCGACCCACAGTCAGGATGCAACTCAAAACCCAGAGCTTCTCCTCAAGGAGTGAAGGATTCAATCCCCACACTGGGCACCTCAACTCTTAAGACCTGCACGTGAGAGATGACCCCCTCAAAACATCTAACTTTGAAAACTAGCGGGGCTTGTGTCTAGAGACCCACAAGACAGCAGTGATCTGAGAAATGGCCACTGAAAACTTCAAAGGAGTATAGGGGCTTCAGACATGACTGGATTTAAGTATTAAACAATGTAATTAGAAATTGATCTCTCCATCTCTTAACTCTACTTCCATCCATGTAGGCTACCAGTAGGTTTTTGCTTATAGGAATAAAAACAGCCACCACCAGAATGACTGAATTGTCTTTTAAGCTAGAATACAATGAAAGGGAATGCCTCTTTTCCAAAGGTTTTAGCAAAGGTTCAAATAGAATTCTGATTTGCCTGGCTTGTGTCATGTGCCCACCCGTAACCAATCACTGAGTCTAGAGACTGAGGAATCTGATTGGTGGATCTGGGTAATATTTTAACCTGTGTAAGGATGAAGGGTGCATGGGAGAGCAGGTTACAGACACACTCAAACACAAAGAGAGGGTTCCTCAAAAGAAAGAGGACAAAGGAAGAGGAGCAAGAATGGATGATGGGTAGACAAGGAACACAGCCATCACAGACCACTACACCCTTGTTTCTCATAGTGTGGTGTGCAAAAGGGCAGCATCGACATCACCTGAGAGCTTGGTATAAATGCAGAATTGCAGGGCCCACCCTAGACCCACTGAATTAGAATCCGCATTCCGAAAACATCCCCACGTGATTTGTATACATGTTAAAAATTTAAAAACACTGATTGATACTTCCACAGAGGATTGTATTCATAACCTATCTCTCCATCCCTGCCTTCTACCAGCTCATATTATTAATCTTTTTCTCATCCATATCCCCAGGTTCTTAGGTGCTACTTAGTGGCACAAAGGTCTCAGAATGTCTGAGACTTTCCTCCTAAGGCTCTCATATATCACAATAGCAGAAATCATCCTGATGCAAGATGACACTAGGTGGCAAGTTAAGAGTTCCTCATAGGATTGATTATGCTCATGAAGTCCTTTCTTCAGATAAATTTTAATTTAACTCTATTTTCCATTTTGCCCTTTATTGACTTTTCTTTTGCTTTTAGTTAGATTATTTTATAGTTTATGCAGATAAAAATTTAGAAGGATTATTGGATGTTCTTTTAGTCACAGTCCTTGCTCAGACCTTGTATAAGTCACTTGATCGGCAATTGTTTTCTCTGCTATTGTCTAGACAATCCCAAATACCCAGACAGGGGTTGTCAAAAACATTCACTGTTCTTTCTCTTTCATGGCCTTGTTGCCATGCTGCTGCACTTGCTCTGTGTTATTGTGACATTACCATTGGAAAGTTTCCATTTTGGCCATGACCAGCAGTTTCACTGCATTTTTCCATGGCAGCTCAATGAAATGTCCTGGAATGCCTTCTAACTCAGTTGTAAGCACAGAGCTGAAGTAACTTTGGATTTTCTTATGGTCCAATTTACCAAGATATATCGATAGTTTTGCAGAACCCAACTCTATGCAGCCAATATTGCCTTAAACATAACATTCATTTGTCCCTTAACTTTAAAAACTAAATAGATTAGTTTATTTCTAAGACTTCACTTCTCCTTTTGGCCACCATTGTCCTTGCTTCCTGACTCCTGTTTTTCTGAAGACATTTTGCTAAAATGTGCCAAATTCTTGGAAACCAAAAATAGCCTATTCTCTAAAGTAGAAGGCTTACCCCTATTTTATCAGTTAGTAAAAAGAAAGAAGTAGCTTTTAGCCTCAAAAATTTCATTTGGAAATTTAATGTGTATTTGCAATTACTTACCTCCACTTTTCTAACATGCAGACTACTTCAAGAGCAACCACAAATAAATTACTTGGAAATAATCATCCTTTTTGAAAGATGCTGAAATGGTCAAAATTTAAAATAGCTGTTTTATGTGTTTTAATACATCCCTTTTCACCATGAAAAAGAATGTTTTACTTACCATGTGTAGGTCACTACCCTCCACCTCATTCTATAGGACAAATTGTTAATTTGTGTTCCTTATGATATGATTAGTATAACTACCTTGGGGCACAATTTGAAGACTGGGCCAATACATGCACAGAACTGTGAAACGATCATTTCATTTTTGCTGGGGAGTCATTTTATCCTTTAAAGTGGGGAGCAATTGCAGGTAAAGTTGACAAACACTGAACATATTGTTCTCAGTAAAATATAAAATTGCTTCTCAGGCTTTAGAATGCTAAACGGCCATAATTTTAATTTCATTTTAAAAATGTAAACAGTACTATATGTGAGTACAGATCTTAATCTGAATCATACTCTAATCTGGGTTAAAGAGAAGCAACAAGAAAGGGAATTTCAAATGCTTGGTAGAAACGAGGCAAGTGAAGTGAAAGAAAAGTGGCTGAGATAATAGTTGTCATAAATGTAAAGTAATTGAGAAGACTTCTTTTCAATATAAACTATTTTTATCTACCCATATAATTGGGGTTAAACAAAGATGGAAGGACATAATGTGAGTTTTTCAATCCATGCATTAAGTTGAGTCATCTGTCATGGATCATGGAAGTTCCGTAAGAGGAAAAATGTGTAACTGCTTAGGCTCTTAGAATTTACTGAGCTTTATGGAACTTTATTAAGAATTTCTGGTCTCTCATAAACAGCCTTAGGGCAATAAGTCTTTGTTAAGGCAGTTCTTCTTTGCCATATACCTTTGACAGTGCACTGCCAAATATGGCAGCCCCCAGCTACATGAGGCCATTAACACTTGAAATGTGGCTAGTTCAAATTAAGATGTGCAGTGAATGTAAAATACACGCTGGATTTTGAAAACTTAATTTGAAAAAAGAATGCAAAATACCTTTTCAATAAGTTTTATATTGATCACATATTAAAATGATAATATTTTGGATATATTGGGTAAATACGTATTATTAAAATTGATTTCAACTGTTTCTTTTACAGTTTAAAGGTGGCTACTAGAGAATTTAAAATTACATATAAGGCCCCCGTTTGTGACTCACATTGTATTTCTATTACAGTGCTGATCTAGATTCTTTATTGTTTCTGAAAAGAATTTAACTTGTTTCAAATTGCTTAATAATTCTTAGTTGATTAATGAGATATTTTTATCTTCAATGTTTCTGGTGGCAATTGAGACAGAAGGACATATGCATATCTAATGTGGTTTGAGATTAGAATATATAATGCAATGTATTTGATTGTGCAGTGCTTTCCACTCACTGTTTAAGCTGTCAAAGAACTGAAATATAGAGACTAACAAATGAGTTAATGTTTAAAAGAGAAAGAGACAGAAAAATGTTTCCCCCGAGTATCCTTTGGAAATACCGATGACCTTGACATTCTGTTACCACATCTGTGGCTTAGCTAGAGGTAATTTTTTTTCCACGTTAGAAGGAGAAACTGTCATTTTCTCAAAAGGAAGATTAAAAATAAATTAGTGGTATTATCATTTATATTATTCAGCACCAATTTTTGTTAGTGGCGGAATTAAATAGCCAGTTTATTAAAACATTAATAAGAAAAGATCTAGTATAAGTAAGAAAAAGATGGAACAGTTGATTTCCTAGGAAGCAATTTGTAGAGGTATTCTGCAATGTGAAAAGTTGACGTTGAATCTTGCATTGTTAAGTGGCTTTGCTCAGGAATTTTATCGACACAATTATGATGCATTTTTCCATTAGAAAACCAATTTCCACTTAAGTGGTGAAATCAAGCTCCAGCTTGATTGTTATGGTGAGAAGGATTATGCTGTCAAGTCAGATGGATCCATGTGAAGGCAATGTTTTTATTTAGACAAATACTGAAAATTATTGGAGTGCAAAAGATCAGCATAACAATAAACTTTCAACTTCCCTGAATAAACTTTAAAGAGAACTTGTCTCTTCTATCTTAAATGAGAGTTTAAAAGCACTAGACGATGCCATGGAACAGAATTTTAGTTTTCATAATGAATTTAAAAATTTGATTTTGATAGTTTATTGATTATTTGGAATGCCATATTGATAGTATTTTTTACGGATGTTAAAATTTTGTGCACTTCCAATACTGCAAAGCAGTATCCTCAGAACCTTTAATTTTGTGTGATTCTTTTTATGTTCATAAAATGCATCATAAAAACAGGAATGGTCAATGGGACAGCTTTCTATCAGTACACACTTTGCTCTGGGGCTCTTATTTTAATTTTACTCCATGATTATGAATTAAGCCTTGCAATTTTATGTCTCTGGTAGTCTACCTTGGGGTTTTTTTTTTTAAAGATTTTATTTTTTCCTTTTTCTCCCCAAAGCCCCCCGGTACATAGTTGTATATTTTTCGTTGTGGGTCCTTCTAGTTGTGGCATGTGGGACACTGCCTCAGAGTGGTTTGATGAGCAGTGCCATGTCCGCGCCCAGGATTCGAACCAACGAAACACTGGGCTACCTGCAGTAGAGCGCGCGAACTTAACCACTCGGCCACGGGGCCAGCCCCTACCTTGGGTTTCTTGAACAGAGTTAGCTTGCCTTTTTGGCTTGTGGCACTTCCTGGCTATAGCTCTGCCCCTGCTGTTATTGAGTAAATAATAAATATTTGCTAAATAACATATTGCTATCTTGACCTAGAGATTTTTGAAAAGTAATTGTTATTAGTGAGATGCGTTTAGCCATAGTTTCTGTGAATTATTGAGTCCTGAGATAAGAGCATAATTATTTAACAAAATTGAATACTGCGATGGTAAATTAGGTGACTTGTTTCTATTGTTGGCTGGGATGATAGCAATATGGGTGTTCTTTGATTTGTTTCCCATTTGATATAATCCAAAATTATAAGTCTCGGAGTGTATGCATTATACAGATGGATTTGACAACCTTGAAGAGCATCCTAAAAACTTGGATCTCCATTGGAACAATGGGGCTTGACTATCCACCAAAGTGGAAATGCACATAGGTAAAATGGGTCACAGGAACTGATGTAGTCAGGGGAGAGTCAAAGCATGTGATGAGAAGAGATGTATTATTAAGGTGTAGGATAGCAATATAAGAGAGAAAGAAGAGTAGGGAAGTGATTAAGCCAGGCTGGTGATATCCATAGTTTTGCAAAAATCAGAAATGTGATGATGGAGGTGCAGGTTTCAGAAAGTATATTCTAACATAACACTACTGGAAATACGTGCAGATCCTTTCAACACTTTTAATGGTTTGCGTTGGTCTGTCTGGCAGGAATATCATAGCATGAGCACAATACTTGAGGACAAGTTTCGAGTGGAGTGTAGTAAATTGCTGGCAATTGGTAGATGCTTACTTTTCTGGAAATGTACAAGGTGATGGGAACTATGGAGATCTGATTTTAAAGAGAACTATACTTTAAGAGATAAGAATCAGTAGGTATTGGTTTTTATTTTGAGTAGTGGCTACACTAAGGCCATAGAAATGCAAAAGTAGGGGAAATAATTACTTTATAAGAAGAGAATTATGTTTTTCAAAGGGGAGGAGGAAGCCTGCTGAGTACCTGACAAGTTGTTATCTATGTGCTTACTTCAGACTTGGAGAGATAGTATACCCACTTTGAAGAAAGTGGCCCCTAGGAATAAAACCATAGTTGTATATAGTCATATTGATGGTGATAGAGCATATTCTCTGCCTCATCGTTGAAGACACATCGTCCAAAATAGCCCTTTTGTTCATTATTTTAGTCTGTAATGCTGTAAAACAAACAACCCCAAAACTGTGAGTTATTTATAATAAATAACAATTTATTATTATTTCTTGGAATATTGTGGGTTGGCTGAGCTCAGCTGGGCAATTCTCACTTGGAGTCTCTCCTGCATTTGCAGTTGCATAATGGCTGGGGCAGAAATCCTCTGGAGATTCAACTAGGCTGAAGGCCCAAGATGATGTCTTCATTTCTATATCTGGTACTACAGCTGGGTTGGCTGGGACAACTAAAGGACTGTTAGACATCTAACTTTCTCCATACAGCCTCTCCACGTGTCTAGTATGGACTTCTTCACAGTATGGCATTCTCAGGGAAGTCAGATTTCTTGGTAGTGTCCAACTTCCCAGAATGAGTTTTGCAAAAGCAAGAACTCCAAGAGACTCGGAAACTGCAATGCTTCTTATAACCTTGACCTAGACATCTCATAAAGTCACTTCTGTCTTATTTAAAAGGAAAGCAAGTCACTGGCCAGGTCAGATTCAAGAGGAACACCACGAGACTCCATCTCTTCATTTGAGAAGCACCATTCAGTACTGAGAAGGACAGTATTCTTGTCCTGTGCGACATAAGCAGTGCTAGTAGCAGCAGGCTGAAACGATCAGAGTGTGTGGCTTTCCTGAAAGATTGCTGAGTAATGAGTCTCCAGATAAGACTGGGAGAAAATTAACAGTAGTGAAGAAATAATAATAGTATCTACATATGCCCCTCCCCACCAGGTAAGTAGTATAGGAGTGGTCTCAGATATCATTGGTCGCATAATAAGGGCCTATTCTCAGGCATCAGCACAGCTTGACCCATTGGGCTCTCACCCTGCTTAACCAAAACTTGGCCCGTAATGTGATGCAATCTTCAAAATCATCATTACCTTGATTTTCAGGCAGAAACTAACCTTCCTGCCACCTGGATTCTTTCCTTCTTTCCGTCCCTCTTTATTCTTTCCTTTCTTTTTTTCCTTCCTTTTTCCCTCTCATCATTTCTTTCCATCCTTCTTTCTTTCAACTATTTTTTTACTGTTGTGTGTACCAAGCCCTATAGTAGGCACAGGTAAGTCAATGTCAAAAAGTATCAGACATTTTCTCTGTCATCAAGAAGTTAACTTTCCAATGGGAGGGAAAAATATATTCATTAAATACAAAATTAAATTGTTAAAGGTTAAATTTAAAAAAATAATTAAAACAACTTAAATCTGTTTTTACAAAACAAATTTACATTGGCAAAGTGATGAGCTCTATAAAGATTAAGTTTATGGTACTCTGAAAACCTTTCAGGAGAAGATTTGATCTTGTTCCTTAAGACACACTTGGAATATGGCACTCCAGATCCTTTCTGAGACCCCAAAGGAAAGTGATCCATAGGGCTGAGCTAGGAGATATCCTGGTGGAGGCGACAGCATCTCTGAGGACCAGACATCTGTGGAGAGTGTCTCAGTTTGTTACAGG
Organism: Equus asinus; assembly: GCF_041296235.1. Taxonomy (NCBI): domain Eukaryota; kingdom Metazoa; phylum Chordata; class Mammalia; order Perissodactyla; family Equidae; genus Equus; species Equus asinus. Next base: position 71,408,381 of record NC_091798.1, read on the forward strand.
AAAATGTCCAGCAGCAGGGTTTCTCCTGCTTCCCTGGTTGTGGTGGGGGACACATTGAAGAAACCATGAAGAGGTATGGATGCTTTTTTGGTGAAGACTATATCTTTTCACCATTAAAAAGCTGGAAGGGTAAGTAGCTTAGGCAATTCATCAGGTTGTGCCATATCACCAGTTTTTTCCTGGAGCTAGCTATCCCTGAGTGAAGAATGGGAACTCCATGCTTATGATCTCTGCTATTGCTGAGGTTTTTTTATTTTAATATAATTAATTAATTAATTAATTAATTTTTTGGTGAGGAAGGTTGGCCCTGAGCTAACACCTGTTGCCAATATTTCTTTTGTTGCTTGAGGAAGATTGTTGCTGAAGTAACATCTACTCCAATCTTCCTCTATTTTGTAGGTGGGATGCCACCACAGCATGGCTTGATGAGTGGTAAACGGGTCTGTGCCCAGGAACCGAATCAGCGAACCCCTGATCATCAAAGCAGAGTGTGTAAACCTAACCACTACACCACCTGGCCAGCCCTTGGTGCTGAAGGTTTTTAATGGTATTATCTACCAAGTCTTACAAAGGGACCCCAAAATACATTGTTATACCTTCTCGAAGGCATGAGGAGTTGTCAAACAGAGGCCTAGCTGCCTTCAGACAAGCACAAGATCAAAAATGTGACCCAATTCTTCCCTATATTCACATGGAGCTGATGGATTTCCATTTCTTCTGAGATAGCCAGATGTGCAAAAACAGTGCAGGCAGGGTCACATGCTTGTTAGTGGATGCGCTGTGAGTAGCAGTTCCTGGAATGCTGGTAGTGCAGTGATTCCAAGCATCGGGTTCAGAGCTGGGGGGTTCTATGAGGCTTTTGGAATGATTACAGGTGAAGGGCACTCCTAGGCCAAAAAAATCTACAGCAGGGCCTGCTCTTGAACTGTGAGAATCTGTTATCTATACTGACCTCCAGCTGCTGCATGCCAATCCACAAAGGCTAGAATCTTCCTAGGAGACAGTGCCTCATGCTGGCAGTGATGAAGAAGTGACCCACTTTTGGGAACAATGCATACTCCTTTGCATTGTTCTTTGCTAACCAAATGCCAATTTTCTTCATGTAGTTGTGGTTCCACAGGTAAATGCTGATAGGTCAAAATATATCAAGCTAATTCATGTTAATGTTTTTCGCTATTAGCATGAGGTCAGGGTTAATAAAATGCAAAAGGATATCTGTCAAGAAACTTCTGGGAAATATTTTCCTTCCTATTAAGGGAGAGACCTTTGAGGAGAATGCCCTCAGTTCCTAGTTTGGATGCTATTGTGTGAAGCCATGATGCTTGCACTAAGCAGCCCTCTTTCCATGATGAAGGGAGGGAGACTCCATCACCAGTGAGAGGAGCAGAGAAGAAACAAAGGAGCCTTGAAGGCATCACTGAGTTCCTAAAAATACATTGGGGTTTCTTACTTCTCAATGAAGTTTGAAGTAAACAACTAATAAATAACCAATGCCCTGTGCTTTCATCACTGCCCAAAGCATTCTCTTGATGATATAATTCCCAGCCTGGGGATCTAAGGTGCTTGTTTCACACCATTAGGTTCTTCCAGAATCCCAGAGGCCCTGGCATTTAGACAAAGTGCATTACCAGGTCAGTAAGATAGCCTTGGCTTTGGCCGCAGTTGGCCTGATAAACAGGCATTGGTCTGGCAAAGCTACCTTGGCTGGCATACCTCTGTTCTCAGCACTGACATTCAGTGTACTGGCCCCAGACCGTCCCTGTGGAAAGGATGAATGGAACAGCCTAGGATGGATGGACAGTGTAGCGTCTATGATGATGGTTCTTTGTAATCCACTCTACCTTTCCCATTCCCTTTTCTCCCCTTCTGCAGCTCAAAGTGCTCTATTGGGGAATAGCAGTGGCTGGGGGCGGGGGAAGTTTATAAGAAATTGCTACTTTCACAATTTCATTGTTGAATTCTCAGAAAGAAACAATTGTTTTTTGCAGGAGTTTTAATTACAAATATCCTAATTCAAGAAGCTAGGGACAAATAGCTATAATTTCACTAGTTCATATTTCCTGGCACTAAGGAAAGGAGTAAGCTCTGTGGGCAGAAGTAATTGTTGAAGGATCATGGAAAAACTTTGAGGTAATGCTCAGGAGCTTTCAGTTCTTGTCCAGCCCTGCTACTGACTAGCATTATGACCTTGGCATCTCAGTTTATTCCTCCGTGAAATGAGGGATTTAGATGACAAGTTTCTTTCACTGAAACACTGTGTAACTCTCCTACAGTCCTCACAGCTCTGTTGCTTTACTGGAGCCTTCAAAACTAAGCTGCACTGTGTCATAGCATCTCACTCGCTCTAATATATATTGTGCTATTTCATTTTTTAAAAAATGAGGAAGAATGTATGTGTAGCTTCTGGTAGCCACTGGGCTTTATATCAAGTAACTCCTGATAGTTTTATACCTAAAGGGCAAAATACATCAAAGAGATGATCCACTCTGTAACTCTTGACATATTTTACATTGTCATATGGATGCATTTTCAGCTACATATGCCAATACTAAGGTTATACTCAAGGTCTTAAAGTATATTTAGACTTCTTAAATGAAATTGAGTTTCTGTGTCTCCTAGTATTTTGTATGTGGAAAAAAAATTCTATTTTGTCATGGGGTGGGTGTAGTTAAGCGTTTCCAGGATGATGGAAACGGTCTTTCTGAAGGACAAACAGATAAGGGCTTTAAGGATATATATATATATCTATATACACACACACATTTATATATACATTTGATTGAACTATGGTTCTCAATAGCGGAAGAAGAGTAAACATTATTAATTCTCAGTGTTACATTTGTGCAGAATTGATATTTTAATAGACAGCCAAAAGCTCTGTATTTTAGCACATGGCCAGTCTCAATATCCTAAAGTAAAGGCTTCTGTGAAGTGGATACTGCTCTCCCTGGGAGCCTTTTAAGAACTGTAGACCCTTACCAAGAGTAAAAGTGGGAAAAGAAAGCCTATTACCGTCAATGTTATGCCCTTTCACCAAGAGGAATTGCTGTGCTCTGTGAGAATCCAGCTAGTTAGAGGGATTTTTCTGACTCATCCACAAAGAATAACTCATGCTCTTTCCAAAGAAGGATTTATTTTTCTCTGAGTAGCAATACAAATTTCCTCCTACCCCAGTGACTCAAATGAGGAGCTGGCCATGAAGCCAGAGATTAAAATGAAGCTGTGATATTCAACCTCTCTCTTTGGAGTTTACTTTGCTTTCAGCGTGAACAGATACATTTTCAATCAAAAGCAAGTTCTTTTTTATTAAACCATCTACAAAAAGCTGTTAGTGGTGGACACCTGAAAATACATTTTCTCCTCATCCTAACTGAAAAAGCACTGTTTGCATAATTGCTGTTAGTAGTGCCCTTACAGAACAGCAAAATCCGCACTGTCTAAACTCCTTGTTGCAAAGTCTCCGCCTTGGCATGTCTGAGGTGCTTTGGGTCCTTTTTCCAGTTTCCATCAATCAGGTTAACAGATTCTATACTGCCTGATATTGATGCTACCATCATTGATAAAAACAAATGGGATTTTGAACCAAGAGTGAGTGAGAACCTTGGGTTTGTCAAGAACCCTGCACTGGAATAGAAGTGGCAAAAACATTGTGCCTTGGCAACTGTCCTCAGGGCCAAAGACCTAAGGCTGGACTACAAATAACTGTTGGAGCAATATTTGCTGTGAGACATTCTCTAACCTCCCCAAGTCAGAGGATTAGTCCAGAGGGTAGTCTACGTATCCAACTCTCCATTTCCCCGTATATGAGTTTTGAAAATTCAAAAGAGTAAGACCTATAGGTACCAGAAAATTCGTCAAGGGACAGATGTCCCAATGAGAGCTTCATCCAGGCTGTAACGTAAGGTGTGGCTCTACTGTTCCACCTGCTTTTCATAGGTGAACCCCAAAAAGACAGACAACCTCCTCAAGGTCACATAGATAATAACTTCGACTCATCGTTAGGTAAGTCTCACTTTAGGGCCTGGGTTTCCTACTGCACCACTGGCTTGCTATCTATACTTTGAGACATTCCCATGACTCCAGAGAATTCTTTAGAGGTCTTGATGCAGTGGAAGTTAGAAATTGCTCTATGCTTTTATTTATTTTTTATATTCAACTTTCAGATAGGATATATGTTTAAAAATTTTTTTCCATTATTTAAAATAATTTGAAAATTCCACAATATTTTTTTCCTATCTATTCTTTGATTCTGTCATGTTCCAAAAGAATGGGTGGGTACATGTGCCAGGCCAATGGAATTATTTTATCCCCTCATCCATACAACTCTTCATGCTCTGCTTTTAATATATATATTAATGTATATTTTTCATGTATATTTGCATACAGAGAGAAAGAGATACATACATACATACATTTTTTTCTTATTGTTGTTCCTGGAAATTTAACCATCTACATTAGTTGTCCAAAAATGTAATATTTTGGCTAGGTATAAAGATGGCCTAGTTAAGTCTTGTGGCATTTTCTGCTCCCTTTATCTTCTTGTCAACCAGCAAGTTTCACGGGTATGGGAAAGACAGTAAATCTCCTTAGTAGCCATGTTCTGTGAGAACACTATTTTTCCACTAAATTTTGGGTGCTATTGGCAGAAATGGAATGGATGTTTGTTCGTGTGCATCCATCAGATCTGCTTTAATTATGGTTATGAGGACAGAACATAACAAGCTGTTTTGGACTCACAGCATATGAAATTTTTTGGGAATTCATGGTGATACAAATGATTAATGATAAGACAGAAACCCCAGTGGATGTTGAGAACTAAGGTTTGGTATAAGACCAAAGATCATCCTTAATGACTGCAAAAACTATCAGTAAAATGTGATGTATTTATTTGCCTTCAAGGTCAGGAAAAATTAACTGGAAATCAAAGGATTTCATGAATGCCTGAGCATTAATTAGCATGGTGGAGTGTCCCGGTGCAGGTGAGATAGCACTGCTTTCTGCCTGTAGGTAGCAGCAGAGCACCTGGGGGCCAGTGGAGGCCTGTGGCATATGACCAAGGAATCAGATTTCAGTGAAGAGCGTATGAGACCACAACCATAATCTGTGCAACCCAGGAGGACTACTAAGGATTCTGAGGAGTTGACACTAGGCTAAAATTCAATAGAAGGGCCTCAATAAAGCCCCAAATCAATCGCATACACACAGATAAGGAACTGAGAGCCGAACTGCAGAATTCACTAGTGATTATGAGCAAGTAAGGAAGTAGCACAGGGCTCTGAGTGGGTGGCTTAGAAGGCCTGAGCCTTTCATAAATTCTTTCCTCCTCCACCTCAGGCACTATACCAGAAAGAAGGAGATCTGGGTTCAAGCTCTACCTTTGCCACTCATTTGCAGCACAGCATGGGAGAGCAGTGGGCCTGTTTTTGCATTTAGAACAAAGGCACCTCAAAGGTTCTTCCAGCTCCGGCATTTCAGGATTCTCCCACTCCTGGCCCCCGCTGGCTCATACCCGCTCCCATACTGAATACTCCTCTATCTATAACAGGAGTCACCTCCTTCTGCGGCCTTTGGTTCTCAGTCTCCATCTCAGGTTTGGTGTCTTCATCTGATTGGCTTCCTGGGCCTCACCTTCTTCACATCACCTCTGGCTTATCCTTGGTCTTGATCTGAATGTGCGTTGCTTTCTTTCTCTTCCTTGTGTCCTAACCCAGGGCCCTTCTAGACTGACTGTGTCCTGTCCTCCACCCACTCCCACTCCCGCCTTCCCAAGCCAAGCAAATTACCAGAATTTAGACATCTTAACCCTAGAGGAGAAGAACACAGGAAAAAAGATTATCTTTAGGCACATGACATGATTATAGAATGGAAGGTATAGAAGGAGATGAAAAGCATAAGGATCTTAGAAAACCTTTGTTGTTTTGTAAAAATACATTACGTAAATCAGTTGAAGAAAACGTGAAGTATTTGGCATTTGTTGAAAATAACTGGGTTTAGCTGAAAATAGAAAAAATAACACATTTTATAAAACAAATACTTGAATTTAAATAAATAGGATTAATTTATTAATTTTCACATTCAAAATTAGATTTTGCAAGGCACATTCTTTTTTGTAAGAATGGCAGAAAGCTTTAAGAAATAATAAAATACATGAAATTTTAATTTACCAGGAAGCCCTCCATAAGGGCAAAAATCACTCATCCCTACGATTTCCTGTAAGAAACCAGTAGAAAGCTCTTTAGAAACTGTGCCTCCTTATTATCTTCTGGCTCTTGCTGTGTCTTGACCTCTCATTTCTCTTTCAGCTTATACTCCAGTGTATCACTTTTTAAGCAGTAATTGATTTTCTTAAATAAATTTTTTGCTATTTTTATAACTAAAATTGCTTTACAATTATTTTTATTTTATTATTTTTTTTATAAGGAAGGTGGGTCCTGAGCTAATATCTGTTGCCAATCTTCCTCTTTTTGCTTGAGGAAGATTGTTACTGAGCTAACATCTGTGCCAGTCTTTCTTTAATTTGTATATGGGATGCTTCCACAATGTGGCTTCATGAACAGTGTGTAGATCTGCCCTCAGGATCTGAACCCATGAATCCTGGATGCTGAAGCGGAGTGAGTGAACTTAACCACTACGCCACTGGGCCAGCCTCACATACAGTCGTTTTTCATCCATCTACTATGACTTCTGTTGACACATCTACATTTTATAAATATGCCACCACGATATCCCAAGTGGAATTTTGTAAGCGGAAGGATCCCATATGCACCTGCACTGCCAATTGTGGCAGACTGCTGCAGTGATCACAGCAATGTGATTTTTATAGTGGATGAACATTAGGAAAAAAGTTCTCATAACATAATGCGGTTTTGGGTGCTTAGCAGTTAAAGCATCTCCTGTTAAACATTTACAAGTATCCTCTTGGTTTCCAGAAGCTCCTGGAAATTAGATTGCCCTGCAGAAAGAGACTGAACTTTGGGATTAGATCAACCTGGATTTGAATTCATCATCCACCTTTTACAATCTGAAAAATGCTAGGCAAGCTCTTTTACCTTTCTGAGCTTCTATTTCGTTCTCCTTACATTGGGAACGATACCTTATAGCAGGGTTTCCTAGCCTTAGCACTACTGGCATTTCAGCCTGGATAATTCTTTGCGACAGGGGCTGTCCTGTGCTCCTAGTGATGTTTAGTGACATCCTTAGCTTCTCTCCACTAGATACCAGCAGTATATCTCTAGTTGCAACAACTAAAAATGTCTCCAGACATTGCCAAATGTACCCTGGGGGAGAAATTATCCCCAGTTGACAACCACTGCCTTATAAGATGTGAAGATTAAATATAATATTTGTGAAGTGGTTAGTATATGGAAATAACTAATCAATAACTGACACTCTCTTGGATATCATTTCCAACTCTGACTTGAATTAACATTTTGGATACTGAAAATAAAACTACACAGATCAATGAGACAGGAGCCAGGAGCCTGGGACCATAAAAAGGAATTTAAGAGGTCTTTGAGATGGAATCAGGCATGAAAGCAATCTGGAAAATACATGCCGGGTGGCATAGATTACAGTGTTAGGCTGAACATCTGATTTACTATATCCCCACTAGCCTCTTTTAATGAAACAGAGATAAGGGTACTGTCTTTTGCTTTACAAGGGGGTAAATTATTTAGTTTGGGAGGACAGGAGCAATTTGGGCACGTGGCATTTGTCAACGATAATAGTGGGAAGTTTTTAAGAGTAACAAAGAAACAAACAAAAAAACAACCCAGAGCCATCCAGGAGATTGTCTTCTTGAGAGAAATACATATTGCAATCCAGGATGTGTAATTCTTTCAGCAAGATCTTAAAAATGTCTCCCAAGAGAAGACTTCAGTTTTCAATTGTCTCTTCTCTCGTTGTTTTACTCTGTAATATGTAATATTTCAACATGATTTACAATGTAATATATGAATTATTAGTTGAGAAATCCAGAAATCTGTGTCCATGTTCTCCAATGCAACTATAAATATTTCCTTGGAAATCTTCCTGGCAATGCACTCTCTACTCTGGGTATTGCTCTATGTAGTGTGGACACTTCTATAAATTAGCCTGAAAGGAAAAGGGTAGTAAATGTGAGTCATGGCACCACATGCTGCTATAAACAAACTGGGGTGGGCTCAGTGACATTTTGAAGTCATTCAGAAGTGTTTTGTGAGGTCACCTGTCCTATTAGATGCATATTCTTATTAATGGTTTCTCTCCCTTTTTTCTTTTTTTGAGAGAGGAGGCTAAGAGGAGCTGAGAAAGAAGTTAGAGGAGTGGAGGTGGGTGGGAGGAAGTGTCAGCGATGGCAATTAAATTTATTAACTCAATTACCTGGGGTACCAGTAAAAGCTGTAATCATGAGGCCATCTAAAAGGCATTAGCTGTTTTACTGCTAATGGGGCCCTTGCCAACATGAAATGGAACCAGATGCTCTTGGTGGGTGCTGGCAGCTGTTTGGTAGCACAGAATCAAATAGGTTGGACTGTGATAGGGCATCTGGACTAACGAACAAAAATGCTTTGTATTTATAGAGTGTCTTTATTCAAGGAATACCTATACATACTTGGCAAAAATAAATGCATGAATCCTTACAGGGCCTCCTCTGGGGAAATAGGCATAAAGGCAGGATGATCATTTTATGAGTGGAAAGAACTATGAGCAGGAGCACCTAGAGGTGTGCCTTCACAGGCCACCTGTGACAGACCGAGCTATAAAATCTCAGCTGAGACATGCCCCGGGTTTTCCTGCTCCTTCCCAGCTCTGCAGCTGAGGCTGCTCTAGAAGTTTTAGTGCCCACTTTAAATCTGTCAAGCTAAGTATCCAGGGAGCTGCTCAGGAGGAGGCATCTACTCTGTACTTGGATTTGGGATCCCTTATCATGTTATGACCATTACAGGGTGATCCGTGGACTGCTAAGACTTCGGGGGCGGCAGCTGAATATGAAGATCCTTTATTCACTTACCACATATTTATTAAAAATATGCTAAGTGTTAAACATTGGGTTGGAGAAGCAAAGTCAAGGAAAACAGAATTGTCCCACACAGAGCTCTCAGGACAGACTGAAAAAACAGACATTTATAACACCTCCAGGCAATTGTGAAGGGCACATGCAGTCTGACACATTCATGGATGGTTAGGAGACACTTCTTGGAAGTCATAAGAAAGGTATTTCTAAGCTAGATCAGATAGAAGAGCGAGAGATACGCAGGTAAAGAGTGAAGAAAAAGACACTGACATGTAGATGGCAGGGCATGTCAAAAGCCTAGGGGCAAAAAAAGCATTTTCCACTCCAAGAACAACAAATGGTTCCACAAGTTAGGAGATAGGAAAAAAGATGGAGAAAGAGTGGAGCAGTGGAAGATGTATTGAAGAATTCTTCAAAGGACTAGATTATTACAGGCACATGAAACATTTCAGATTGTGTGCTGAGATCAGTCAGGGAAGATACAAAGGTTAAAAAACAGGATTTTTCTTTTATAAAGGCCATTCTGCTGGCGTTCTGGAGGTGTAAAATTGGAGGCAAGACCAACATGTGGCAGCTGCAGTAATCCAGAATTGAAGTGATGAAAATCTGGCAGCATGCAAGAAACAATGAGTATGCTTTAGAATACATAGCAAATGGAATCCTCAAGATTTGTGATTGTTTGGATGAGGGCGTTGAATGATTTGAACTGAGCAGCAGTTCCTACCAGAGTTGGCCTATTTCTGATACTCTCTTATTCTTGGGTATAGCCACTGGGGTCCCAATCAAAGGTGACTTGAGTGTACCAGGGCTCTGAGTATTTGAGATGCCAAGAACTATAATATTTCCCTGTAACTCACTGTGTCTGGCAAAAGTGGAGCTCAGATTCTGTTACATTTACAATTTCAAGAAAAGTATTAACCTTCCATGTCTTGGAGATGGAAAGTGCCCCTCTGATAATTATTAGTTATATTAGCCTTCAGATTGTTCAAACAGCTTAACAGACTGTAAAACTGATTTAAAGACCTGAAGAATTTCCGTGGGCTTTTCCTATTTATAGATGCATTGCAATGATCACTCTGACAGGGCAAGCGTGCAAACAGGTGATCACTCTCATCTATGTTTTTTAACCTCTGCTTTCCATAAAGAAGGTACTTCTGAAGAAGTATATGGAAGTGCCTATCTTGCTATTCTCCTTTCAAATGCATTGAGCACTACACCAGAATTAAAACTAAGGAAAACTTACCAATTCAGAAGAAAAAATAATTTAGTTGCCATTTCTTTGTTAATTTATTGATAACAGGTAAAGTTGCTTATTTTGAATATTTGTCATTTTGGTTTTTTCCATCATTGTTTGTTTTTACTTTTATTTGTGGTGGTTTTTGCTTATAAAAGTTTTTTAAATTTAGTCCTAAACACGCCTTAAGGTGAACTTCAATGAGTCATGCCCCTGAATAATCCTCTCCTAACAGAATATGATACAGGTGATGTGATTACCTTGCATTATATAAGACTCTGTCTTGGCAGACTGGAGTGAAATTCCCTCTGGCATTCAAGACATAAGCTGCCATGTTGTAAGAGGGCCTCTGGAGAGCGCCACGCATGAAGGAATTGCTGGCAGCATCTTGCTGTCAGTCAGCAAAAAATGGAGATTTACATCCTATAATTAAATGGCATTGAATTCTGCCAGCAACTACATGAGCTTAGAAAAGGACCCTGATAGACACAGAGAGATCTCGTCAAGATGGCAGTGTGAGCAGATGTTGAACTCATCTTCTCCCTTGAACACAACCAGGTTACAACTATTTTTGGAAAAAATTACCCCAGATCGAAAACTGAAACCTGGATAAAAAGAACCCCTACAACAGGGGACAGTCCTGATGAAGGCAGAGAAGGCAGTAATTTCTGCTGGAGAGGAAAAAAGCCACCTTTGGGAGCAGCAGAGCTTCTCACCTGGCCAGGCGGGAGCCACCCTAAGGTACGAGCCCTCACTGGAGGAATGAGGTCCGGAGCGGGGGCGATACTGCTATAAGCATCCTTCAGACTCAGCCCAACTGAGATGGGGGTCTTAATGTCTGGCTTTGCTGGCTATTAACTGCAGCGAGGATACCCCCAGAAAAGCTATCAGCAGAAAGCCAAAAATACCCGTCTTAAATGGCCCACGCACAAACTCCCTCATTGCAGCAACGTAAAATCACCAGAGAGAAGGCTGACAGTCCTTTGGTGAAACAAGACTCACCTCGTGGGCTCTGGGGGCATCTTGGTGAGAGGAGGGACCTCTATGGAGACTGAGACATTGGCTGGGGCCATTGTTCTGAGCTGGTCCAGGCATGCTGACATGGACCCCCTTAGGTGCCTATGAGGTTCATCCTTTGGTCTGTTAGCCCAGGGGTCTGCCACGCCTACTAGAGCACAGATTTAATCCAGTTCAGCCAGGGCAGGATCAAAATGGATTAAAGACTTGAATGTAAGACCCAAAACCATTAAGCTTCTAGAAGAAAACATAGGGAGTATGCTCTTTGACATAGGTCTGAGCAGCATATTTTCAAGTCCCATGTCTAACCAGGCAAGGGAAACAAAAGAAAAAATGAACAAATGGGACTACATCAAACTAAAAAGCTTCTGCACAGCAAAGGAAACCATCAACAAAATGAAAAGACAATCTAACAATTGGAAGAAGATATTTGCAAACCATATATCAGATAAGGGGTTAATATCCAAAATATAGAAAGAACTAATACAGCTCAACAACAAAAAAACCAACAATCCAATTAGAAAATGGGCAAAAGATCTGAACAGAGATTTCTCCAAAGAAGATATATGGATGGCCAACAGGCATATGAAAAGATGCTCAACATCACTAGCTATCAGGGAAATGCAAATCAAAACAACCATGAGGTATCACCTCACTCTGGTCAGAATGGCTATAATTAACAAGACAGGAAACAACAAATGTTGGAGAGGATGGAGAGAAGGGAAGCCTTGTTCACTGCTAGTGGGAGTGCAAACTGGTGCAGTCACTATGGAAAGCAGTATGGAGTATGCTCAGAAAATTAAGGATAGATCCACCATATGATCCAGCTATCCCACTGCTGGGTATTTATCCAAAGAACTTGGAAACACAAAGGCATAAAGATACTTGCACCCCTATGGTCATTGCAGCATTATACACAATAGCCAAGACGTGAAAGTAACCTAGGTGCCCATCAAGGGACGAATGGATAAAGAAGATGTGGTATATGTACACAATGGACTACTACTCAGCAAGAAGAAATGATGAAATCCGAGCATTTGTGACAACATGGATGGACCTTGAGGGTATTTTGCTGAGTGAAATTTGTCAGAGGGAGAAAGTGAAATAGCATACCATCTCACTCATAAGTAGAAGATAAAAACAACAGCAAGCAAACACATAGCATTGGAGATTGGATTGGTGGTTACCATAGGGGAAGGGGGGAGGGGGATGGCAAAAGTGGTGATTAGGCTCACATGCAAGGGGATGGACTATAATTAGTTTTTGGGTGGTGTACATGATGTAATCTACATAGAATTCGAAATATATTATGAGGTACATCCGAAATTTAATTAATTAATTATTTTAAAAAGCCATAAAAAAGAAAAAAAGATAAGGAGCCTGAACCCCAGGACATAGCCAATATGACCTTGTGATGGCAGCCTTGTGAAACCCTAAGCATAGGAGCTGTTTTATGCCTGGACCCTTAAACCATGAAAACTGAGATAATAAATGTACATTGTATTAAACTGTAAAGTTTGTAGTGATTTGTTATCCAGTAATAAATAATTAAAGCAGTTATCATTAGATGAAATCTATTTTTGTGTGATTTTTCCACTGCTTTAATTATATGGAAATATTCTGCCCATATCAAGATCATTAAATAGTCACTTGTTGGTGTCTTCAAGTTCAGAAAAAATGTCTGGTATTTACTAGGAAAGAAAATTAAAGAAGCCATCATATTTCCAATTCATTCATTCATTCATTCACTTATTCATCTCAAAAGACTACTGACCTCATTAATACCAACTGTATACAAAGCACAAGATGGAGAAGCTACAGTTTTAGTCTTTGGGAGGTTGTAGTCTGGTACAGATACAGGCTGAACTGAGACAAATACTTTCTCTATAATGGGATAAAAAACTACAATAGAGGGGGGCCGGTCTGGTGGCGAGGGGTTAAATTCAGGTGCTCAGCTTTGGTGACCGAGGGTTCGCCAGCCCAGATCCTGGACGCACACCTACGCACTGCTAACTAAACCATGCTGTGGCAGGCATCTCACATATAAAATAGATGAAGATGGACATGGATGGTAGCTCAGGGCCAATCTTCCTCAGCAAGAAGAGGAGGATTGGTGGCACTGTTAGGTCAGGGCTAATCATCCTTAAAAAAAGAAAACAAAACAAAACAAAAAACTACAATAGAGGCATATATCAGAGCTAATAACAATATCTAAGAGAGAAAATTTTATTTTTCTTAAATAAAAATAATACAGAAAGATTTCAATAAAAGGTAGCTTGACTTCTGTCTGAAAATATGAATTTGAGTTTATCAGGGAGGAAAGAAGAGAGGAGCATATTCCAGGAAGAGGTAAAAACATGTGTAAAGATTTGAAAACATTTCAACTAGGTTTTAAGCTCAGTGAGGGTGAATACATTTCTTGCTTTATCATTTTGTATGTCCAACACTTAGCACTTCGCTTTGACCAAATAAATCTTTGACGTTTTTCCAAATATATGAAAAAAGGAATACCTTCAGTCATGGAAGAAATAATCAGAAATGTTCAGGGAACAGGAAAATGTTTGCTGTAGCTAGACTATGGAGTGGGCTGGTGACGGGAACATGAGTGGAAAGGGCCCAATTTATGAAGAGCCCTTACATCTGACATCCAGTCAGGCCTAAATGGAATGACTGGCCACTTGTATCTGCTAACAGAGTAAAATCCCTCATTTTGCCCAAGAGCCTTTTAATGTGATCATAGTTAAAAAGGTAAAAATACTGATTTCTTTAGCTTTTTTAAAAAGAATTCACTCTATCAAATTTTTTCTTCTGATAGTAACTGAAACATACGGTTAAGATGAATTGACTTTAAAAGCATTGGCAGGGATTTCATTATATCTATGAGGTAAAATGAATGTGAAGTTGCTATCCAAGCACCAAGTTAGGTTGTTCCCTAGAATCCTGCACTGGGGAGCAAATTTTGTCCTTTCCAGGTTCCATTGGCTTTGGCGATGCTAACAAACCTGAACTGCTGTCCTGACATTGTCGCTATGTAAGACGTGAAGAATTTTCATGATCTCTATTATCTCAAAATGCTAGTGTGATGTAACTTGGCTGGGGATTCTGTGTTGGGTGTTGGTGTGTGTTCCAAGGGGTGCCCGTGCAATTCGGAGGCCAATTTCTGAAGTTATTAAAATGTTCCTTGCAATGTTATTTCTGATAGCATTTCTCAAGAGTGACTACCGTGATTTATCTTCTTGATTTTCATAATGCATGGTTGAGAAGCTTTGAGAATTTAGTACGTTATAAAGAGAGAATTGAAAGGAGCTGGTGAGGATATAGTTCCCTTCTGTGCTACTCTAGGAATTGAGTTGTGTCTAGAAATTTCCTATATAACTAAAATGCATTACTGAATAAAACTTCTAAAGGTGCTTCCTGACCAGAATTGCTCATAACGAAGTAAAATTACCTGTCTTAGATCTAGAAGAAAATAATATTTCAGATAGACACACAAGTGAGTATATACATACTATAAACACAGTAGCTTTAAAGAGATTTTGCTGAACCGATATCATTAAAAGGAACCCAATGATCATTTGTTCAGTCCCTCAGCACCCCACGAAGCACTCCTGGGCCTTCAGCACTTGACGGTAATAAAAATCTGTTGGCATTTTCGTTCTCATTATTGGAGGCATTCTACCATTGGGAAAGATTTAAATTTCCATAAAAATGCAATGAATCTGGAGCTGGCATAAACGTGTTTATAAGATGACACGTTCTGAGCAGTCCCTCCTTGGATGTGGTGGTCTCCCGTTTATTAATCCTAGCAGGAGGTCATTGCATCAGCTGCTCATTAATCATTTCCCTTTCAGTGAAATGACTTTTAAGATGTGACTGTGCATAAACGAATCTGCTGTTCTGTAAGGAGCTTGTTAAATCCTTCAGTCTTGAGAGACTCAAAGAAGTCGGCATTTGGCAATGGACTTGCGCGGGTGCTTTCTCCCCTGCTTGCTCTCCAGTTCTACTCTCATGGTGTTTCCAGTTATTGAGCAGTTGACAAATCGTAAAGTGCATGATTATGAGGCACTCAATTTAGACCTGGCAAGTTTGTTTAGGTGAGGTGTTCTCTTGACTAAAGAAGTCAAGGAGATCTATGTGCAATGCTGTGAAAGGATGACTAATTAAATACTAACATGCCCATAAGGAATTACCTGGCTATTGGCAAATAAGACTAAGCCAAATGCACACTTCATAAGAATCACAAACATAGCATGAATGTCCACATACCCATAAACATAAATAAGGTAGAAACACAAGTGGTGAAAATAACACTATTGGCTTCTTCTGAGTTACTTACGCTTTTGGTTCTCTGTAACAAATTTGTGCATTTGTTATTTGCTTTCATTAACTAGTGAATAATGGACGGTGAATTCCAAAGGCTAAAGAAAAAATATTGGGGCTAAAAAATACCTATTACAATTAAATGTGATCACATCCTCCATATTTCTTCCTAAAGAATGTTAAAATTCCTCTAATATATTATATTGGTCATGGTTTACCTCAGTTCAGGTGCCACAGTTTGAGTATGACAAATATACTGCTCTAATCTGAAGAACTTCTGTGATGAATTATAATAACATATGAGGCAATAAATGAAACATGTTTAGTCTGAATGAGGATAAATTCTGAGTAGAGAGAGACTTAAGATTCAAGCCAGTTGAGGTGGGTATTAATATATTATGCAAAGTAATTACATACAGATTCTCAACTGAATAAATAAAATAAATAAAGACATACAGCACTGTTGAAAGTATCTGTGGCAGAGTGAATCTAAGTATGTGGAAGACACTGTTAAAGCTAATTTTTTGAAATAAAGAACAAAATGAAAAAAGTATATGAAGTTTAAAGATAAATATTCTTTTTCTTTTTTTTTTTAATGCTTTTTGGTAAGAAAGATTGGCCCTAAGCTAACATCTGCTGCCAATCTTCCTCTTTCTTTTTTTTCTCCCCGAAGCCCCCAGCACCCACTTGTATATTCTAGTTGTGGGTCATTCTAGTTCTTCTATGTGGGATGTTGACACAACATGGCTTGATGAGCAGTGTGTAGGCCTGTGCCCAGGATCCAAACCAGTGAACCTCAGGCTGCCAGAGCATAGTACACGAACTTAACCACTTGGCCATGGGGTTAGCCCCTAAAGATAAATATTCTTAAGTAAAAAAGAGTAGATAGTATTCCAGTATGCAGTAATATGATCAACGTAAAATAGAAACTTTCAATAATTGTTTGTATAATGGACTGGAACATAAAAAGGATATAAATACATTTTACTTAAACTATACTGACACATTTACATAGTGCCTGTCTTTTGGAGAAGGCTATTTTCTTTAGATATTATTTATTGTCATTTTATAAACGAGTATTTTGTGATATAAACATTAGATTGAAAGTTGACTAGTGATCTTTGTTATGCCACATTATATTATGTGTTCTGTGGATCATTAAAAAATTCTTCCCTGACCTGTTTGATTTAGCTGCTGTCCAGTGGATTTGTCATCTAAAGATATAAGTAAATTGATGTACTTAGTGCAGTCATATCCCAATTAACCCTGGGATAGCCAACATATATTTAGAATTATGTTTATTTTATTTTATTATTTTTAGGAAGATTAGCCCTGAGCTAACTGCTACCAATCCTCCTCTTTTTCTGAGAAAGACTGGCCCTGAGCTAACATCCGTTCCCACCTTCCTCTACTTTATATGTGGGACGCCTACCACAGCATTTCTATTAATAAAGAACTCCAACTGCATTAAATCTTAATACTCTAGTCTTGCCAAAGAAATGTAGAAAAGGAACCTCATTTTGAAGAGAATTCAAGGTGTTTTTTTCATTTCAATTACAAGAAAAAGGATTAAGGGAACTTTGACATTTGTCTGGATCTAAAGTAATAGTTATAGATTTTAAACACACTTAAATATTTACCGTAATATTAGTCTCATTTTCCCCCCACCAAATATTATGCAAGTCTATGAATTTTAGTTTGTTAATCACTCCACTCAGAAAGAAATGAGCAAACATTATCAACACATGACTTTGTTCCTCATGTCTTTTCTTTTTAAATTTCATTAAATAATCAAAACCAAAAGCTGCAAAATAAAGAACTAAAATCAAAAGTTTTCTAATTGTGATGACCATAGTAAAACAAAACAAAACAAACAAGACTGATTCCTTAAAAATTAATATTTATGCCAGAAGCTAAACAATTGAGTTAGATTTGAGACAGATGATGTGTGTGTTTCAGGATCTTACTGCATCTGGAACTGCAACCTGCATAAGGGATTTTTATGTTCATCTTTCCTTGATCAAGAGAGTTGGCTCTCTCTCCCTCTCTCCCTCCCTCCTTTTCTCCCTCTCTCCATCCCCTCCTCTCTCCCCATTAAATCCCCCAGAACTTGGGAACAGATATATGAGGATTTGACACGGCAGTCTAAATGACTTCTTTTTTAATCTAATTAATTTTTGTGCTTTGTTGGGTTTGTTCTGTTTTGCTAAAAATCAAGGAAGCAGAAATTAAGGCTTTGAATACTCTTATCTTACCAGATACTACATGCTTTCATATTTGAATGGGGCCTAAACTTCTTATTTTTTTCCCATAAATGACAGAGTTGTTCATGCATCAGAGTTGACTGGGCAGTTAAGGGGTTACTTTTGCTCTGTTTTGACATCAAGTTCAGTAGCCAAATAAGCCTCTTGGAGTCTTCTTTTCACTCTCAGTGGAATAAAGACCGTTTCAAAAAAACATCGGCTGTTCAGGGGGAAATGCTTGTCATATAAATCTTAAAGTGTTAAAAGATAAAAGGAGAATAAGGAAAATTCCAGTCTAAATTTTTCTTCTTGAACAATAAGGAACAAAAAAACCAACAGGGGTGGGAGAGGGCCCCTGAGTACTGACGTGAAGGATGCTCTTTCATCCCTGGGCTTCTCTTTCTTGGATCTATAATGGCAGGGAATCCTAATCTGACTTCCACAGCTTCATACAGGCTACTACTACATTGCATAATGCCTTTGGGACTGCGGCCAGAATTCAGGGAATAAGCTAGTAAATCCTAATCCAAATCTTTTTTTAAAAATTACATTTAGAGATCATATGTCTGGAGCTTTCATTTTGTATCATCAAGATATAACTTGATTGTGCATGATGTCACATTTAATACATATTTACATTATTAAATTTCCCTACGATTTTCATGGATGTCATGAGAATTTATTGAATAAAGAAAACTTTGTGTACTGCCTACAAAGAATAATTTTTACAACTAAAGGAACTAATCTAATGTCTAGTAATTTTTATTACTGATAAGGACCTGTTTGTATGAAGACCTTAAGTTTGTATGAGCTTAACTATTTTATATTCCGCATATAAGTGAGATAATACCATATTTGTATTTCTTTGGCTTATTTCATTTAGCATAATGCCCTCCAGGTCCAACCACGCTATTGCAAAGAGCAAGATCTTCTTTTTTAAGTGTGAGTAATATTCTATTGTAGGTATAGACTACACTTTCTTTATCCATTCGTCTACTGATGGAAATTTTGTTGGGAGGGAGAAATGCGGAGGTGATGATTGAGTACAAAGTTTCTGATGTACAAGATAAATAAGTGCTGGAGATCTACTCTACAGCACCGTGCTTCTTACTGACAATATTGTATTGTGTACTTAAAATTTTCTAATAGGGTAGATCTTATGTTAAGTATTCTTACCACATATGGACACAAATGATAACCGTAAAGAGGGTGGGAGGAAACTTTGGAAGGTGATGGATATGATTATGTCCTTGATAGTGGTGATGGTTTCATGTGTCGACGAAAATAATCCATAACCAATCTATAAATGAAAATTTGGGTGAGTTTATTCTGAGCTTAAATCTTAGGATTATAACCCGGGAGAGTCTTTCCACAGAGGAACAGAGCACTCCAAAGAAGTGGGGGTACATAGGGTGGTTATATACCCTCAAAGAGGGTGTTTCACATATGATTGAAATGTCCCTCCCACAATAGTCACAAGATTGCCCTGTCTGCACAGCACTTGATGGATACAGCAGGTAGTGGGTCTGCTATCTTTGTGGGCGTAGCAGGAGGCAAGTCTATTGTCTCGAGCTGGGCGGTCACAGGTGAGTGCAGCAATCAGTTTCTAGCCAAAGGAAAGATGCTTAATCCCTAAGGAGACCCCAATGTTGGGAGGGGGAGAGAAGTTGCACCTTTATCTCAAGGGCCTTTGCTCTTGCCATAGGGAATGTCTAAAGCAGATATACAATGCATGCTCAACGGCCTCGGTCAGGCCCTTTTGGAAAGACAAGGTCAGGCCGAATTAGGTTTACACCAAAATGGCTTCCTCATATATTCCAATATATCCTATTACTTGCCATTTTTATTTGACACATGGTATATACTTATCTGCAAACTCATAGAGTTGTACACATTAAATATGTGCTTTTAATATGTTAATCTCATCTCAATAAAGTGGTTCTAAAAACATCCATCTGGTTGATTATGATATATTTATGCCCCCCTGTCCATTACCTTGAGTGATCTCTTCCTAAACTGAATCTGGGTTTGGACTCGTGTTTGTTTTATCCTTTTGGATAATGGGTCAATATCAAACATGACAAAGGAGCAGAGGCTTGAAAAGAGCTTTCTTATTGTTGCTCCTGGGATAGCCTGCTACATATTGAGAGACATATGGCCCAGTCAGCCCCTTTGCCCAAACCGACAGCCTATCAGCTCAGCAGAAGCTCCGTGCTTCCCAAATGACCAACACTTGACTGCAGATGCAGAAGAAAGCATATGCAACCAGCAGGAGGTCCACCTAGCTGAGTCCAGGCCAAACTGATGACCCATAGAATCAAGAGCTAAATACAAGTTTGTTTTTCTGCTACTAGAAGTTGATGTGGTTTATTATGCAGAAAAAAGCTAACTGCTATAGAAATTGGTACCAGAAGTGAAGCACTGCTGTAAAATAAGAACATAAAACATGTGACGTTGGCTTTGGGACTATGTGGCCAGCAGTGGCACCAAAGACATTGTTAATGCAGTCTGGAAAAGAGTGGGAAAACTGTTAGTGAAGGCTGAAAAACTGATGGGGAAATTGTTATTGGAGGCTAGAAAAATGGCAGTGTGTGTGAGTCTGTAACAAACAGTGTGCAAAACTGTCACTCATGATATTTTGGAATCTCAAAAAAGTTACCTAGAACTTTTTGGGTCTTGTTAGAAAGGATGTTGAAAATATTTGTTAGGTACTCCGAGCTGCATAAAAAAGGCATGAAGTAGAGTGTTGAGCTAAACAGGGAACCATTTAATGTGGAAGCAGAATTTAGGGGAACACAGCAGGACAGGACCTGCTGGGTTAAGAAATAAGCTGGCTCGGGGCCAGCCCGGTGGTGCAGCAGTTAAGTTCGCACATTCCGCTTCATCGGCCTGGAGTTTGCCAGTTCGGATCCTGGGTGCATACCCACGCATTGCTTGTCAAGCCAAGCTGTGGTAGGCCTCCCACATATAAGGTAGAGGAAGATGGGCACAGATGTTAGCTCAGGGCCAGTCTTCCTCAAAAAAAAAAAAAAAAAAAAAGAAGCTGGCTCCTAATTCATTCTCCCCAGCTTATAAATGATTTTCAAAGAACATGCAGTCTGAGGAGAAATTTTCAGACAAGGATATGCCTGTAAGAACCACAAACTTCTGTTAAAACTTATAAACTATTTAAGACAACGCCTGGTAGACACTATAAACTAGAGCAGGGTTTCTCAACTCAGCACTGTTGACATTTGGGACCAGATAATTCCTCATTGTGCAGAGTATTTTGTGCATTGAAAGATGTTCAGGAATATCTCCCACTAAATGACAGAACGCTGCCCTCACTCCAATTGTGACAACAAAAAATGTCTCCAAACATTTTCAGACGTCTCCTGAAGGGCAAAAGCACCCTCAATTGAGAGACACTGAATCAGACAAAAGAGATTCTAAGGATCTCTGTGGCATTCTCCACAGAAGCTTGAAATGCCCAGAGTGGAGAGAGGCCTATCTCAAAAAGAACGGATAGTGTATCTTTGGTTGAATAGAGTGGGCCATAATCTGACGCATAGAATTTCCACAAATTTTTAAGAAAGTTGTATTAACAAATGACTGCACCAAATCAGATCAGAATAGAATGAGATTGCTCAAGTTGCCAAAAAACTTCTGGGCCTTTGTATGGGCAAGTAGCAGTCTAAGAAAGCTACTACACTGCTAAGCACAGACCATTTTTTATATAAAAGAAAAAATGTGTGAATGTGTGAATCCAAGAGTTCAGAGAGAAGAGCCAAGAGCAATGGAAAAAACGGATTGGAGAGTCATCCACTGGGAGCAGAAATGGGCTTCAAAAAGGAGCATTCCCTGCTCCCAAATGTAATGGTCTTGGCAGCAGGCACCTTTAGGGACTTCAGAGAAGTTGTATAGCAACAGATCGCGTGTACCTCTTGTTTCCCTTCCTTTTGAGTTGGAGAATCTTTTGTGACTATCCCATTCCTATCTCATCATCGGGTGTTGGATGTGAGGAAGATAGATAACTTGGCTTTTTATTTCATAAGTTTCGGAATCAAAAATAACTATATCAAAGGGTCCTCATTAAATATGACTGTAGATTTTATGGTCTGGGATTTTGAGGTTGATACCATGATTAACAGTGAGGCTCCTGGGGATCCTGGTAAGAAGTGAATGCGTTTCGTTTTGTGAGGACAGTGAAGCATTGGAGTCTCCGGGCACACTATGGCAGACCCTATTATATTGTGGTTCTTCGTTTGTTTATACTGTGCACATTCATGCCTGCAGGTGGTCTCCTCTAACACTGAATCTTGGTCTAGCCATATGGTTTTATTTTGGCCAATAGCACAATAGCCAATCTACTCGATGTAAAGAGATAAGTGAAAAGACCATGCCTATTGGGACTTGCTGTTTCTCAATGCTCTTTGAACATTTACATTTCCACTTTGTAGAGGTGCCTGGGCTAGCCTTCTGGATGAGGGAGACACGTAACAAGTTCACTTTCATCATTTCAGCTGACAAGTCCAGCCCCAGAAGCAGAAGCAACTCAGAAGCAGAAGTAGCAGCTAAACACAGAAGCATGAGTGAACCTTGCCAAGACGGGCAGAAGACTGGCATAGTGGAGCCCAAGTGAACTTACTAACCTACATACAAAGTTCTGAGCACAATAAGTGGTTGCTGTGTTAAACCACTAAATTGTGGGGTGTTTTATAATACAATAGTCAAATAATTATTCCCAGAAAATCTGTTGCTTCATATTAAAAGTACTGTAAGATTTCCATACTTCCTGTATTTCTGTTTTACTATTGTGTGTATAATGCCTACCCATAGCAGGTACTCAATACATGTTTAGTGAAGAGAAATGAACCGTAATCAGGTTCTAATTGGTTTAGATAGTGGCGTCATGTTTTGAGCTACCAAGTTGTTTTTTTTGATGACTTGGAAAAATATTTCATCTTTAGATGGATCCTCTATTAATTTCAAATGATTCAATCTCTCCTTTTCCTTCCATCCAATTCTAAGGGAGGCTTTGTGGTTAAAGGAAGCTTCCAGTAAAGCCTGTCAAAATTCTCACAAAATAAGATCAATGTGATGATATATAAGCAGTTGCTATTTTCCCTTAAAAATTATTCTTAATGATGAGGATGCCCTTGTATGAATACGATTATAGAGACAGAGCTCATTTGCATAACCATACTAAAAAGGGGCTAGAAAGGGCAGCTCTTCATCTTCATGTGTGAGGAAAATCGAAAATAGCAATATGCTCAATAGGCTACGTTCGTGGTCTAATCACAGGGCTCTGCATGTCACTTTATTAATTAACATATAAATAGCTGCTATTTAAATCTGTCTCTGAATGAATCACTACAAGACACATCAACTAGATATTCCAATTAATGAGATGGCATTGCACAATATTATAGAAAATGGGTATCTCTATTACGACACTGGGAAATTGGAAGAAAGGGTGAAGAGTGTGGCAGATGTCTTCATGAGACAAAGGGCTGTTTGACAGGCACCCAGATTGACTCTGACCCGAATAGCCTTGGGGAGTGGGAAATGAGCCAGGGCCGTGTGGAGATAGAGTTGTGTATGTGTCACCTATTATGAAAAGGTTTGCTTATTGCTTTTTTATAGTTTGATGGGATTTATTTTTACCACAGATCCTAGGCAATGTCATTTCATTTGAACACAGGGCTGCGTCTGACAGAATGGGAAAGAAGTTATTATCCCTACAAAATATTTAAAACTAAACCATTGCTACCTGTTATTGCAAAAGAGCCTGTAAGACATTGTTCTGCCCTATTAAATATCAAGTAATATAATTCCATGGTATACATTATATTTATTACATATATATATATATATATACACGCTATGAAAGCACATTTCAAAGAACTTAAAATACTTCAGTTTTTAGCCAAGAAAAATTTTTTATTATTTTTCCTGGCCAACCAAAAAGTATGTAATATCCAACAATATTTTTGTACTGAAAAGTGAAGAGAAACAAAGGATGACATTTCCCTACTTGAATAAAATTAGAACATTTAGTTAAAAGATTATTTCTCTAGGTACATTATTTTTATTGCTATTTTGAGTTAAGAAAATAAATTTTTATGTAACTTTCTCATAAAGTTAAATAAGTGATTTCATACATTGAGATTCTTTATGATCTTATATGCATAATCATTTCTGATACTATAAGCCATTTTATAATAAAAGGATATTCATAGCAATATTTGCATATGTATATTTCCTATATATGGGGGCACTATGTATCTTAGATTTTCTTTCATAACTCTCACTTCAAATAATATTTCCCTGCATTCTTGTTTTTCTTCTTCTTCTTCTCCCCAAAGCCCCCCAGTACCTAGTTGTATATTCTAGGTGTAGGTCCTTCTGGTTGTGGCATGTGGGACGCCACCTCAGCATGGCCTGATGAGCGGTGCCATGTCCGCACCCAGGATCTGAACCGCTGAAACCCTGGGCCACTGAAGCGGAGCGCATGAACTCAACCACTCGGGCTCGGGGCCGGCCCCTCCCTGCGTTCTTCAATGGATCATTGAGCCCAGTATTCACCAATACTGCCTAATTTACTTAATACATATTGCCTAATAAAAACCTTATCATTAGAGAATGAAACGATTTTTAATAATTAGAAAGTGATACACTGAAGACCTCCTTATAATCACATCGGTTTTTATAGGTCCTTTTAGAACCACAAATCCCACAGTAGCTGAGTGCAGTGAAGTGGATGCAGGCTTAATTAATATTTTTTGGATTATGTGATGTTGGCATATCTGTAGTTTTGGTGTAGATTTTTTCATCACGAAATCTTCTTTTAAAAAAGGACAATGAAAAATTTCTTTATTACCATCCAGATTTGATAACTATAAATAACTATAAATGTTTCACTATCATTTCAGTTACCAACGGGCTCACTTCATTTTTTTGTATCAAGCTATTTCTCAGTGTCAGTGCCTAATTTTGCACACAAGATTGAATAACACAACGGTTCATTTAAAAAAGGTTTTCAATATTTATTTCATTTGTACATGCAGGTCTAATTTTCAACCTGTTCATTTTAGAATTGGCTTTGATTACACTTATTGCTTTTCATCTAGATGTTCTGATTCTAGATCCATAATGTAACTATGTAAAAATTACATTAGTTTACTGTGTAAACTAATATAAACATTTTAAATTTCATCAAGCCAATTTTTCTGTGGTTTTCAGATATTATGCCTTCTCTTGTAATATTTTCTGTTCTTGCAACAATCTTTTGTTTTACATCTATCAAGTAATTATTTCTCTCCTTTCTTTCAAAAACACATGAGACCCTTCATACTCCCCAGTAACTCTATATTTAAATATTTGAATGGATATGTTTAGCTACAAGCACTAAATGTGTATTTGTTTCTTCTCTATTTCTTATGTCATGAATCTAAATAAGTAGAAAGAAAAAGAACAGCATAGAGTAGATTTCTATCATCCCATCTGTAAATAGTAAAGCATCATCGCTTTCCTCTAGCTGGTTGAATCAAAGGACATTATAGCAATATTTTGTGTGCGTTATATACCAGTTTAACAGCCTACATAAATTAAATTATAGCTATATATATAAATGACTACCTTGCTCTCAACACACAAGTGAGGGAAATGTTATGATTGTCTACGTTTTATAGATAAAGACACAGACAGAAAGTGGTTGCAAGACTTTCTGAAGACCATACACTTGAGCCTGTGCTCTGAACCACTGCTCTGTAATAAGTTAACTTCAGGTTTATCTAGCCAGAAACAATAGTTTCCCAAAATTATATTTCCCAGATTTTTTTTAAATTTACTGCACGCTACTAATTACTGAAGATATTTGTTATTGCAGATTTGTCATTTCTCATTTCCCGCTGTTGTTTTCTTCATATGTAAAGAATAAATTATATTTCAAATCTCACCCGACATGAACTACTCCACCTAAATTAGATGTTATTCGGATAACTTCACAGTATTACTTTAAATGATATAATACCAGCTATCACTTTATGTGTTGAGTATAAAAACATTAGCTGGAGTAAAATTGTCCCAACAAAGACTCTCCATCTTAATTGCAAAACACATTTTCATTAATGTTAAACTGCCTATATGTCAGAAGTCTCTTATATATAAAAAAGTGAAAACAAGTCAACAAATTCTACTATATTTTACACCAAGACTCGTAATCTAGTAAATTGAGATAATGGAGTATAGTAACTTGATTGTACCCAGAAAATTTAGTCTTTCTGTCTGATTCACTCATTCATGTTTCATCTAACAAGTCTACTTACCTACGACCTAAATCAGTTTTAATGCTGGACCTTAACGTGGACCTGAGTCTTTGATTCCCTTTTCCCAACTGGATGAATACATCTAACTGTCTGCTATGAGTTCCTATGGGAAAGAGAACTGCAAGTTCCCTCTTTTCAGTTTCTGTGTATTTACGTGTTCTCTTAGTCTTTCTTTTAACTCTTCCTTTTACATTCTTTTTCACCTTCTGATTTCTCCAAGAACATGACAAAAACATTTCTACACATACGCTCAGCTCCCCCACAAGGAGATATAGCACAAATCATTAAAAATTTTACAAAGATGATCTGAAGAGAAAATCATGAGCCCAGCTATCTCAGCTCTTTATTGCATTATTAGAGCGATTTTATTAATTGTCTAATACTCTGATAAACTTAAAATTGGACACACTGAAGGAGGTTTACCATGGAACAAAAGGTCTTTGGCATGTATGTGCGCCTATAGATGTGTACAAAAACAAGTGACAAATCCTAGGCAGAAAAGTCTAAATGTTGCCTGCCAGTTGTGTTTCTAAAATCATGGAGCTTATTTCTGAGAGTCTTGTACTGAAAAGTGTCATGATTTACAGTTCACCAGAGTCTCGAGGAATACTATATAAATACTTCATGAAATATTCTATTGAGGGTATTAGCATTTTGAGATACAGCAGAAATTATTCATATGCCTTTGCTCTTGGTAAACAATTTTTGTCAGTAAATATGAAGACATGAAGGACTCACATGTTTTGTATAGTTGGGAAATAGTACTTGGGAATTTACTATAAGCTGAGGTTTTGCATGCTGAGATTCCATTGTCTTCACTGCAATAGAAGCAAATTCTTTTTTTTCTAATAATATCTCAGGATTAGTATCATTGGAAATGCTGCATATTTTGCAATTTGAATTTGTTCTAAGGCATCTTTTACAAATCCTCAGTATTTTAAGAAGTTATCTGTTTCCCAAGGGCCACAAACACATTTTCTTTCTTCATCAAACTTCAGGAAAGAAAAAAGAATATCTGCTTAAGTGAGATTGGAGGACGGTGAAAACCGTCATTCCAGATAAACATAAGCAACACACCCAGACTATCTAATTTTTAATATAATTAAAAACAAATATTTATATATAACACGCAGAAATAGATGCTTCCTCATTTCTCCATCGTCCTTAATCCCTTGAGCACATCACATTTCTCAATTAACACCAATTTTGAGTAATTCCATTGACAGTCATGACTTTAGGGAGAATAAGGCAAGGAAAGATGGCCTGTTTTGTTTAACAAACAGTTATCAAATACTTGCTCTAGTCAAACAACAGCCTTAGTGATATGAATACAAAAATGAAATACCAGGTGGTGCCTGTCGTTGTACTTCTAATTTAGTAGAAAAGCAAAATAAGATATGTATATCATAAGATATTCAAAAATAATTGTTATGACAGATTAACAAAATGATATTGCAGAAAATAAGGAGGAAAGATAACTTTTGGAAAAGAGAATTAGAAGTTGCTTCATGAATTGAGTTAATTGCTTTATGAATTAACTTAAAATGTTTGGGGCAAAGATAATTCTATCCACATCTATTTATGTATACCACAGTGAACATAAATCAAATTTTTTCCTAATTCACTGTATTATTTTAATACATATTCTTTTAGATTCTTTTCTTGATTCTAAGGAGATGTGAAATGACAAAGAAGAGAACATGCTCCACATACAGTTTACATTTGTCAGTGATTTATATTTATATTTAAATTTATATATATATGCACTGTCAACATGAAGGAAAAGTATGCCTTTAAGTCTAAATATTTGAAGATACTAAAGAATAGTCCACTTCTCCATCTCTTCTTCCAGATTAACTTATAGAAGAGAAGGTCATTTAATACACACCTACAGATGCAGATGCCCCTGATCCCTAGATGTGACTATTGGCTTTCAACGTAGATCTGAAACGTGAGGGAATCTTTGGTTGGTTGGTTGGTTTCTCTTTTTTTCAAACTGATATCCTCAGCAGCCATCATATAGAGATAATTTCTGTTCTACCTTCATCCTGCCAGTCTGTGAACAAGAGAAAAATCATGCTCTTATTTTTTTCTTAAAAGCAAATGAACAAACATGAAACTAAAATCAATAAAACAAACAAAAAGCCCTTTTTTTCCCCCATTTTGCTGTTATTATTGCTTGCTTTTGCATAGGTTAACTTTCTTGGATAAATAGGTCATAGATTGAAAACAGTCTATGAACTTACTTAAATACCATACTCATGGCCATTATCAAAAAAATCCAAATCTTAGTATCTTTACTATCTTAAGGAAATTTGTAGATAAATATCTCTGAAAAGCAAGGTCTCCATGGAATGGCTTATTTCTTTTTTTATGAAGGACCTAAAGACAGAATATTTGAAATTCCAAACTGCTTTTATGGTTGAATCAGTGATGTGGAAGTCCCTGCACATAAGAACCATGTAAGAATCATAACTGAAAACTTTTATTGATCCACTTGTGTGGGAGACTTGGGCAAAGACCTACAATAGTTCAATGCTTTCTGTAAGAATTGAGTTGTACATGACCTAGAATCTCAAAGAAGCTCCAGACACCATCCACATTTGTGCTTAGAATTTATTTATATATATACTTATCTATGGCTTTGTGTACAATAGATGTGCTTGAAAGACA
Source organism: Equus asinus (assembly GCF_041296235.1). Lineage (NCBI taxonomy): Eukaryota > Metazoa > Chordata > Mammalia > Perissodactyla > Equidae > Equus > Equus asinus. The sequence continues at coordinate 71,437,172 of NC_091798.1, forward strand.
GCATCCCAGTGGTTGGAATGTCAAGTTTTCAAGTGGGAAGTAATAATGGAATGTGGAATAAAGATAAGTAGGAGCAATCCCAGACACATTGCCATGCTGGGGTGACTTAGTCAGTAGTTTTGTTACCAATTCTGTTTTGTCCCTAGAAAAAAACTTCTAAACCTCTGGGTATTTCCATTTTTCTTGTAAGATCATAAAGGCAATAAACATGCTTACAGTGGTTTCTCGACTTGGTGCTAAAAGCTGTGATTTAGGAAACAATCAACATTTAAATGGGGAAAATTAGAACATAAAATACCATGCTGTCACATAAATTATTTTTATGATATACTACTGTAGCTATGTTATGCATAGGCATGTTCTCATTTGAAATTGAGTTGCTTGAATATTGTTTATGCTTTGACAATATGCATGCATTTTTTTTTGCTATAAAAAGATCCTAAATGCTTTTTGCATATTCTATAAGCACATCCTATAGAGCTTTCAGTAATAAAGCACTGACTTAAAGGTTAGAAGAGTTACTAGAAATTTTTGACTGTGCCCCATTCTGAGCTCCTCTGCTTCCATGGTATCTAGGCACTTAATTTATTGGGACAAATAACGTGGAATGGCAAATGACTGTCAATTCTAGACTAATTCAGGGGCACAATACACAATGTTGACACATGTTTAACATACCTCTATTGAATAATAGTACAGCTCACAGTTTATTGACATAATATTTGTAGTAACTTTATTTTTCTCTACTTCAGGTAAGAATTATGAAATAAGATGGTGTGGGGTATTGGTATCTTGAAATTATCAAATAGTTTAGGGATTGAAGTAGAGATGGCTTGTTGAGAACAAACTTTCTAAATTCTTCAGCTGGCCAAGTTTCACATATGGCTTAAATTGTTCTCTGCCATTTTATCTCTCTCCCTCTCTTTCTTCTCTGAATATTTAAATTCAATGTGTGGATGCTGGGTCTTAAAATATTACAGAACCTTCTCACTTAACCTAAACCTTTTTCAACATCAAAAATTCTTCATGAATATTTGCAAAATTGGCTTGGTGAAGCTTGAGAGATGTCTGAGTCAAAAACGTTTGTTTTTTTTTTTTCCAGCCCCCCTTTTTTTCTCTTGGGATAAATATTGTATTGGCAAGAAAAAGCTGCCTTTACCCTTCCAAGCGCCCCACTCTCTCCTCTGCTATGGTAACACTCATCAATAGTAGCTCATGTGTCTCTGGCACTTTCCAGTTTATGAAGAGATCACAGCACCCCATTTGATATGCACAAGCACCCATGTGCACCCATGTGGCAGGTAAAAGAATTAGCATCTCTATGTTGTACGTAGATAGAGAGGTTGAGGTCCAGATTAGTTAGTGAGTGGTAGAGATGAAACTAGAACGCCTATCTAATCATTAATTTTGATGCTCTTCAAATTGTTGCTACACAGCCCATCACATCCACCCTGTGCTCATGCTGACTCTGGAATTATAGAACTGGAATAGTCCCAGGGTCACTTAACTTGTCTCAGTATCTCTGCTTATATACATACCCCTTTTCTGAAAGTCTGAAAAATGTGCTCTCAGGTGGACCCTACTGGTACATTACTTGCCTAGCAAAAATGTTTGTGTGTGTACAAAGAAAAGAATGCAGGTCCTGCTCTGTGAGCAGTGACTCAGCCTGTTAGTGGCACACCCAGGGCAAGTGAGAGAGCACAAGTTCTCTGACGGAGCCTGAAGAACAAGGGGCTTCGCTTTCCTCTGCCCATACTGCATATCAGCCCCGCTCATTTCCAGTCCACTCAGCACATCCTTGCACCCCACCACACTCAGCTTCTAAAGTCGCTCAGATCTTCCTTTCAACATCTTACCAAGATAAAAATAAACTTGTTCTCAATTTCTGTATTACAAAACCTTGTCAGCAATTCTGTCAAGTATATTGCTCCCTCATATATCTGCTTTTTCATTTTAAAAGAGCTAAGTCATTGTGAAAATACAAATGGAAATATATACAAACAAAACACAAAATTCCTGGAGAGAGAAAAATATGATTTTACCATAATTAGACTCCATGGATAGAACTGAGGATGAAAGGATTAGATACAGGGAAATGGACACTCCTTGTGGTTCAGTCACTGCATCTTCTAAAATTGCACCGCTTCAATTTTCTATTTCTTTTTTCTGTGTATATCTTTGAGGTTTTGAAAGATTTGGTGTAATTCTGTGGATTTGGAAAACAACATAGTTGATGAGTTATCTGTATAAACAAATACACATTAATGCAAAGTTAGAAATATGCTACAAATGGGTTTGATTTCTCAGATTTGCTTTCTCAGATGTGACTGGTAATTGCTCTTAAGGAACACTCACTGTTTCCTCTTCAAGGGACTTATGGCCGTTGAGCAGCAATCGAAAACGAATAAACCCAAGGACGGTGAACAATCTCACACACCCCAACAGAAAATAATTGCAACATTCATTTCCGAGATCTGTAGCACAGCTTTTGAACAGATTCTCTTAAACTCTATTACAGAATATATGGCAATATGGATTCCATAAAGATGAAATATAACAACTCACTTTTGCTAAATTAAATGTAGACTTTAAACTTTTAAACCAAACTACCTTGATTATAAAGTCAATATAAAACTAAAAACAAACGTTCAAGAATACATTACATATGACCATGAGTCATCAGCAGCCATACTTCTATGAAATAAGAGTTTATTTTAATTCCATTTCTTTGGGAAGCAAGTTAACCTTCTAGTTTTGAAAACTATACAATTTTGGTACTTGACATCAACTCTTCTCCTTTATGGACTTCAAATAATCCCCCAAAATAATTTTAAAATTAAACAGACGAAGTTAAAGGAGTATTTCTACAGATAAATTACCCAATAGCTATGGATATTTCACATCAGCTATGAAAAAATAAAAAATAAAAGCACCTGCTTTCTAAGCTTTCGAAATATTTTATTTCATCATCACAAACACTATGGTTGGTAAGAATAGTAGAAAGTATTTATTGTTGGTGTTCAGTCTTTTCTAGAATCCTAAGTTTTGTAGCTTAAGATGCGAAAGGCCTCACCAGTGTGCAGTATTCCCCCTTGTTTTTTAACTTTGGCAATTTACAAAGAAAATGTCAAAATTAGACAGGATGGGAATGAATTGACTCACTGGAACCCAGGATGGATGCTGTCAATTAGAATATTCATTTTGATTAAAAATATATATATACAATTTTATTTTATGATAATATAAATATATAATACATAGTATATATTTTATATACATAATTTTATAAAATATAATATATAATTGAAATAGTATATTTTAGAATATTATATATACATATATATGTTTGTGTGTCTGTGCATATATATACATGTATATAATTTTAATCATTTTGTTAGAATAAGCCAATAGCCATAACAAGCAATCTTATAAATTAAGGAGCCAGACATAGTGAAATTTTATTTTATTCCTGCTTACATACTGATCCATCACGGATATTCTCGCTTGAGCAGCTCCCCTTCAAATTGCCATTTTGTGTCTTGGGCTTCACCAATTTTCGTTCTGTCCTCCTTTAAGTTTGGGAAGTTCTTTATTTAATGATCAGTACAGCAACCTAAGAAATTAAGAGTAGAAGGATGGAGAACTGAGACTTTAACCAATAAATGTGTTTTCTTATCAGAAATATGGGAAAAGAGCAGAGAGAAAAGCTCAGGGTTCACATATTTGAGGGCTGAACCATGGGAATACTGTTGTGATTTGATTTCAACCATTTGATCTCCTTAACTCCCTTAGTCCTACTCCCAACAACCCTTCTGTGTCCCACTGGTCTTTCCCAAGAACCTCCCCTCCTTATCCCAGGAGAAAGAACCATCTGCCTTTTGTCCTCATTTCATCTTGAAAATAGTGATGCATTGAGCTGTTTTCCTCTTTAGCTAAGGGCAAACAATCAATTACTTAAAACATATTAATATTCTTCCAGAGTAAGCCCTGTGGGGTTACACATAATGTAAACATACTCATTTTATTAATATGTCTTGCACTTGCTCCTTGTGAAAAACTAACCTTGGCATCATTGTATTGAGAATGAGAAGATATCTTGATAAGAAGATTCTCATTACACAGCATCTCCACATTAGATGTAAATGATTCTTCTTCTTCTTTTTTCTTTTGGTGAGGAAAATCGGCCCTGAACCAGCATCTGTGCCAATCTTTCTCTATTTTGTATGTGGGATGCCGCCACAGCATGGCTTGATGAACAGTGTGTAGCTCCGTGCCCAGGATCCGCCGAATCTGCAAACTCAAGGCCGCCAAAGCAGAGCACACAAACTTAACCACTGCGCAACCTGACTGGCCAAATAGATGTAAATGCTTTTTATTTGTTTGTTTGTTTATTTATTTATTTTTATTGCAGGAACATTATATAAATTTCAGGTGTACATCATTATATTTCAGTTCTATGTAGATTGCATCATATTCACCCCTCAAAGACTAATTAAAATCCATCACCACACACATGTACCTAATCACCCCTTTTGCCCTCTTCCGGCCCCACTTCCCCTCTGGTAACCACCAATCCAATCTCTGTTTCTATGTGTTTGTTTGTCATTGTTTTTATCTTCTACTTATGAGTGAGGTCGTATGGTATTTGACTTTCTCCCTCTGAGTTATTTCACTTACCATAATAGCCTCAAGTTCCATCCGTGTTGTCACAAATGGCCAGATTTCCTCATTTCTTATGGCTGAATAGCATTGCATTGTGTATATACACCACATCTTCTTTAAGCGTCTGTCCCTTTATGGGCACCTGGGTTGCTTCTAAGTCTTGGCTTTTATGAATAATGCTGCAATGAATATAAGGGTACATGTTTCTTTATGCATTCTTATTTTCAAGTTCTTTGAAATAAATACCCGGCAGTGGAATAGTGGCATCATATGGTAGCTGTATTCGTAATTTTCTAAGGAAACTCCATACTGTTTTCCATAATGGCTGCACCAGTTTGCGCTCCCAGCTGTGTATGAGGGTTCCCTTTTCTCTACATCCTCTCCAACGCTTGTTTCCTGTCTTGTTAATAACAGCCATTCTGACAGAAATGAGGCCATATCTCATTGTAGTTTTGATTTGCATTTCCCTGATAGTTAATGATGTTGAACGTCTTTTCATGTGCCTGTTGGCCATCTGTATATCTTCTTTGGAGAAAACTCTGTTCAGATTTTTGCCCATTTTTTAATTGGGTGGTTAGTTTTTTTTGTTGTTCGGATGTATGAGTCCTTTGTATATTTTGGATCTTACCCCCTTATCAGATATATAGTTTGCAGATATCTTCTCCCAATTGTTAGGCTATCTTTTCATTTTGTTGATAGTTTCCTTGGTTGTACAGAAGATTTTTGGTTTTATGTAGTCTCATTAGTTTATTTTTTCTTTTGCTTCCCTTTCCCAGGCAGGCATGACATTTGAAAATATGCTGCTAAGAGCAATGTTGAAGAGCATACTGCCTATGTTTTCTTCTAGATGTTTCATGGTCCAGGTCTTACATACAAGTCTTTAACCCATTTTGAGTTAATTTCTGAGTATGGTGTAAGATAATGGTTTACTTTCATTCTTTTGCGTGTGGCTGTCCAGTTTGCCCAACATCATTTATTGAAGAGACTTTCCTTTCTCCGTTGTATGTTCTTGTCTCCCTTGTCAAAAATTAGCTACTCTTAGATGTGTAGGTTTATTTCTGGGCTGTAGATTCTGTTCCATTGTTCTGTGGTTCTATTTTTGTGCTAGTACATGCTGCTTTGGTTACTATAGCTTTGTAGTATATTTTGAAATCAAGGAGTGTGATATCTCTAGATTTGTTCTTTTTTTTCAGGATTCCTTTAGCTATTCGGGGTCTGTTGTTCCATATAAATGTTAAGATTCTTCATTCTACTTCTGTGAAGAATGCTGTTGGAACTTTGATAGGGATTGCATTGAATCTGTAGATTGCTTTAGGAAGTATGTACATTTTAACTATGTTAATTCTTCCAATCCAAGAGCACAGAATATCTTTCCATTTCTTTGTGTATTCAATTTCTTTCAACAGTGTTTTATAGTTTTCAGTGTACAAATCTTTCACCTCTTTGGTTAAGTTTGTTCCTAGGTATTTTATTCATTTTGCTGCAGTTGTCAATGGGCTTGTATTCGTATTTTCTCTTTCTGCTACTTCGTTGTTAGTGTATAGAAATGCAACAGATTTTTGTATGTTGATTTTTTATCCTACCACTTGACCTGTATTCATTTATTATTTCTAAAAGTTTTTTAATAGATTCTTTATAGTTTTTATATATAAAATCATGTCATCTACAAATAGTGACAGTTTCACTTCTTCCTTTCCAATTTGGATCCCTTTTGTTTCTTTTTCTTGGTTGAATGCTCTGGCTAAGATTTCCAATACTTTATTAAATAAGAGTGATGAAAGTGGGCATCCTTGGCTGGTTCCTGTTCTTAGAGAGACAGATTTTAGGTTTTCTCCATTTAGAATGATATTGGCTGTGAGTTTGTCATAGATGGCTTTTATTATGTGGAGATATTCTCCTATACTCATTTTATTTATCATAAATCGATGCTGAATCTTGTCAAATGCTTTCTCTGCATCTATTGAGAAGATCATGTGATTTTTATTCTTTGTTTTGTTAATGTTGTGTATCATGTTGATTGATTTGTGGATGTTGAGCCATCCCTGCATCCCTGAAATAAATGCCACTTGATTGTAGTGTATGATCTTATTGTACTTTTGTATGTAATTTGCTAGTATTTTGTAGAGGATTTTTGCACGAATGTTCATCATGGTCTTGGCCTGTAATTTTCTTTTTTTGTGTTATTTTGTCTGGTTTTGATATCAGGATAATGTTGGCTGTGTAGAAGGAGTTAAGAAGCTTCCTCTCCTCTTCAATTTTCTGGAAGACTTTGAGAAGGATACGTTTTAAGCCTTCTTTGAATATTTGGTAGAATTCACCAGGGAAGCCATCTGATCCTGGACTTTTATTTTTTGGGAAGTTTTTGATTACTGTTTTATCTCCGTATTAGTGATTGGTCTACTCAAATTTTCTATTTCTTGATTTAGTTTTGGAAGGTTGTATGATTCTAAGAATTTATGCATTTCTTCTAGATTATCCCATTTGTTGACATATAGCTTTTCATAGTATTCTCTTATAATCCTTTGAATTTCTGAGGTGTCTGTTGTAATTTCTTCTCTTTCATTTCTGATTTTATTTATTAGAGACTTCTTTTTTTTTTGATGAGTCTAGCTAACGGTTTGTAATTTTGTTTATCTTTTCAAAGAACCAGCTCTTGGTTTCATTTATTTTTTCTAAAGTTTTTAAAATCTCTACTTCTTTTATTTCTGCTCTGATTTTTATTATTTCCTTCCTTCTACTGATTTGGGGATTTGTGTATTCTCCTTTTTCACTTCCTTTAGGTGCACTGTTAGATTGTTTATTTGAGACTTTGCTTGTTTGTTGAGGTAGGCCTGTATTGTTATAGCTTCCCTCTTAGAACCACTTTTGCTGTATCCCATAGATTTTTGCATGTTGTATTTTCATTTTCATTTGCCTCCAGGTAATTTTTGATTTCTCCTTTGATTTCTTCATTGACCCAATCATTGTTCAGTAACATTTTGTCTAATCTCCACATATTTGTGGCTTTTCTGTATTTGACTTCTAGCTTCACAACTTTGTGGTCAGGAAAGATGCTTGGTATTATTTCAATCTTATTAAATTTATTGAAACTTGTTTTGTGGCCTGATATGTCCTCAATCCTGGAGAATATTTCATGTGCATTTGAAAAGAATGTGCATTCTGTGGTTTTTGGATGGAATGTTCTATACATATCTACTACATCCCCCTGGTCTAATGTGTCATTTAAGGCCAATGTTTCCTTATTGATCTTCTCTTTGCATGTTCTATCCATTGGTGAAAATGGAGTGTTAAAGTTCCCTACTATCATTGTGTTAGTGTCTATTTCTCCTTTTGTCTCTGTTAATAATTGCTTTATATATTTAGGTGCTTTTATGTTGGGTGCATAGATATTTGCAAGTGTTATATCCTCTTGCTGGATTGTTCCCTTTATCATTATGTAGTGCCCTTCTTTGTCTCTTGTTGCAGTTTTTGTTTTAAAGTCTATTTTGTCTGATATAAGCATGGCTATCCCTGTTTTCTTTTCTTTGCCATTTGCATGGAATATCTTTTTCCAAACCTTCACTGTCAATTTGTGAGTGTCTTTAGGTCTGAAGTGTGTCTTTTGTATGTACCATATATATGGGTCTTGTGTTTTTATCCAGTCAGCCACCCTACACCTTTTGATTGGATCATTTAGTCCATCGACATTTAAAGTAGCTATTGATAAATATGCACTTATTGCCACTTTGTTACTTTTTTTCTGGGTGTTTTAGTAGTTTTTCTCTGTTCCTTTCTTCTTCTCTTGCTCTCTTCCCTTGTGGTTCTTTAGTATTATATTAGGATCCCTTTCTTAATTATTTGTGTATTTATTATTGGTTTCTGGTTTGTGATTAACATGAGGTTCATATATAATAATCCGTGTATATAGCAAGCTATATTGAGTTGATGGTCTCTTTAGTTTGACCTCTTTCTAAAAGCTCTACTCTTTTACTCTCCTCCTCCCACATTTCATGTTTTTTTATATTATACCTAATCTCTTATTTTATGTGTTACCCTCTTACAATTCAAGTAGGTAATTTTAGTACTTTTGTTTTTTGAAATCTATATTACCTTCATAGGTAGTTGATCTGCTATCTTTATTGTATTTTTGCCTTTAAAAGTAATTTTATTGCCTTTTTTTGGATAATTTTCTTATTCCTATATGTGGTCTTCTCTTTCTCACTTAGATAAGTCTCTTTAGCATTTCTTGTAAAACTGGTTTCTTGGTGATAAACTCCTTTAATTTTGGGTTGTCTGGAAAACTCTTTATCTCTCCTTCCATTCTGAATGATAACCTTGCTGGGCAGAGTATTCTTGGCTGTAGATTTTTTCCTTTCAGAACTTGAAATATAACATGCCTTTCCATTATAGCCTGCAAGGTTTCTGCTGAGAAGACAGCTGATAAGCTTATGGGGTTTCCTTTGTATGTCACTTGTTGCCTTTCTCTTCCAGCTTTTAGGATTCTCTCTTTATCTTTAATTTTGGACATTTTAATTATAATGTGTCCTGGTGTGGGCCTTTTTGGGTTTATCTTGTTTGGTGCTCTCTGTGATTCCTGTACCTGGATGTCTATTTCCTTCCTCAGGTTAGGAAACCTTTCAGCTATTATTTCTTCAAATAGATTCTCTGTGACTTTGTCTGTCTCTTCTCCTCCTGGAACACCTATAATACGAACGTTATTGCACTTGATGTTGCCCTAGAGCTCCCTTAGAGTGTTCTCAAGCTTTTTAATTCTTTTTCTTTTATCTTTTTAGCTTGGATGATTTCCTCTAGTCTTTCTTCCAGCTTGCTGATGCCTTCTTCTGTATCATCTGTTCTGCTATTGAGTACCCCTAGTGAAATTTTCACTTCTAGTATTGTAGTCTTCATTTCTGATTGGTTCTTTTTTAAAATTTCCAATTCTTTGTTGACATTCTTGCTTAGTCCATCCATTTTTCTCCCAAGATCAGTGAGCATCTTTATGACTTTTGTTTGACATCTTTGTCAGGTAGATTATTTATTTCTGTTTCACTTAGTCCTTTTTCAGAGCTTTTGTCCTGTTCCCTTGCTTGAAACGTATTCTTTTGCCTCCTCATTTTGCCTCTTTCTCTGTGGTTATATCTGTGTATTATTTGGGTCAGCTACATTTCCTGGTCTTTGAGAAGTGGCCTTATGTATGAGATGCTTTATGAGGCTTAGCAGTGTGCTTCCCTCTTATCACCAGTTCCAAATGTTCCTGAAGTGACCTCTGTGTGTGCCATGTATGTCCTTCTGTTGTGGCAGGGTTGCTTTTACTGTAGGTGGCTGGGAGGCTGGGCTGTCCCCCTGGCTGACTGGTTGAAATGCTCAGCTGCATGGCTGCTATGGTCACTTCAGTCACTTTATTGGTTGTGGGGAGCCTCAGGACAGTTTGCTTCAAGCTCTAATAACACATTCCTGTTGCAGTTTTATGTTAAGTGAGTAGGCCCCCAGCATGACCGGTTGTTAGGCTCAGAGGCTTACAGTTGTTGTAGGCCTCCAGCCTGCAAGTCTGTTGTCAGCTCTCTCAAGATTGCAGCTAAGTAGGGCTAGCCCCAGGCATGGGAGCACCCAGTTGTTTCAGACTTTGGATGATGGAGCCAATCCCCTATTGAGAAGCACAGGTCTGCTGTTGACATGCCCCATGGCCCACGGGTCCACATACACTGACAACACAGTCCTGGCCCATGCATGTGCCCTGACGCCCTGAATTGGACCCAGTTGCTCTACTGCAGAGGCCCCCACACACTCTACCAATGCCTCACACACTCCACCCACTCCTCATGCATGGCCCTGCCCCGCAGAGGAAGACTCACTTACCACCCTGCAGAGGATCAAGGCACCCACTCTATGCAGGCTGACAAGGTTCCCTATTGATGAGGGCTTTTTGTTGGATGGGACCAAGTCCTAATGCCGGCTGCCTGCCCTGGTAGAGTTGAATTAAATCGGCACCCTAGTGTGTGGAGCAGTATCTTGTCTAGCAGGCCAGGGGAAGAACTCCAATGGCATCTGCCAGCATCTGTCAGCCGCTTGTACTAGATCACAATAATGGCTGCCACAAATGTCTCAGTGCCTGGAGAGGTCTCACCTCTTACCAAGATGTGCCCAGAGCCTATCAAGTTAGTTCTTTTCAAGAAAGACTGTGCACCTCTCTTTCTGGTAATTTTAGATTGCTTTCTGAAATGGGTGAATTTGTGCATGGGCCCTCTAAGATCTGGCTTTTTTCTGTTTATGTCCAATAGCTTTTCTAGAGGTATTCCCCACTGTAGGTAACATCCAGCAAAGCGAGATATTATGAGATTCATCTCAGTTGTGTGAATCTAAAGGATGCTTACAGCAGTAATGCTCCCCTGCTCAGGTCCTCCACTCCTCTAGGGAAGGCTGCATACCTTAGGGTTGCTCCCAGCAAGCCGTGAAGCTCCAAGCCTCATGAAAATGGCCTTTTTTCTCTCCAGAAAGGAATTTCTGCCTCTTCCACCTCAGTCAGGACTGTCTCTAGTTGTGCGGTTTCTTTTTATCCAGTTTTCAGTTCTCTCTCTGGGGTAATTGTTCCAAGAATAGATGTAAATTGGTTGTGTTTGTGGGAGGAGGTAAGTATGCTGCCATCTTGACACTGTAATCACAAATGCTTTTTAATAATTGCATTTAATGAACCCATATTATCAAACTACAAATCTTATCTTGTCTCCTTACATTTCTCCCTTAATAAAAACGGGATGGGAATCTCCATTGATCTTGCCACACTAGAAAAACCTGAAAACTGAGATGTCTGGACAATTGTACAATTGGGTCCTGGGACAGATACACTGTGTAGAAGACAGATACTGGAACTTACTTAATGCCCTGATATTCTGCCAGAAAAATGCCAAATTTTTCTCTCTTTTTTTAAGACTATTTTTTAGAGCAGTTTTAGGTTTACAATAAATTTGAGAGGAGGGTATAGAGGTTTCCAGCATACCTCCTACTCCCACATATGCATAGCCTCCACGTTATCAATATCTCCCACCAGCATGGTACATTTTTTACCAAGGATGAAGTTTTTGACACACTAAAATCACTCAAAGTCAGTATTTTATCTAAGGGTTCACTCTTGGTGTTGTAAATTCAAAGATTTTAGGCAAATTTATAATGACATATATCCATCATTATAACATCATACAGAATATTTTCACCACCCTAAAAATCCTCTAAGCAATGTATATTCATTTATTATCAAATATAAGATGATATTCAAATTGATATCCAACTTGCATTTCCTACACAATACACAGACTAGGTATTTATAATGCTGTTGTTGCTCTTTATCCAAACATTTTCAGAAAGAGTGACAATTTGTTTCAGAAATGTAGATTAAAACCATATAGCTTATATTAATAGGTTATAAAATATTCAGTTATCATTTTGCTTTAAATAATCCTCATATTCTCAATGCTTGCATGTCAAAGTTTGGATATTTCTATTTGTGTTGGACTGAAGATTTTAAATTTCTATTACCTAATGGTGTAATTACTTTAACGGTGATTGGCAGTTTCCATTACTGATGTAGTTTATTTAAATAATTTCTATATTATGGAAGAAAAGAGATCTTTGAAGAAATAAAATTACTATTTTAAATATTTAAAAAAAATTAATATCTATGTCTGCACCCATGTTCTTCCTTTTCCTACCAACAAACCGACAAGAAAGAGGTAATTTAATTGAGATAATCTTAATACATAAGAGGAGATTTTTATTCATAATTATATGATTACTATTCAAGGAACTTAACAAATATGTAAGAATACCTGTTTTAACTTATGTAGACAATTTTAGACACAAAATGATGCATAGAATGATGGTAATAATGTATTTACATATTTTTTTCATTAATTTGTTTGCTCATCTTATAGTAGTTTGGTTCTGATATGGACAGAATAATGGAAGCACCAAGAGGATAAACAAGTAACTCTTATCAGATAATCGTCATTGGGTCAAGACTAGCACACATGTTACTTTCTTAATTTTAGTTTGCACTATTGGTCTTTAGCAACTTTATAGGATGATAGATCATTTTATATTTTAATTATCATGTTCACACTTACTTCAAATTATCAAGGAAGTTGCTTCACATTTTCTTTTTTGTTTTTTAACTCCTGTTTTCTCTGGGATACACTTCTAAAAATTTTAGGATATACCATAAATTAGCATAACCTAAAATTTCATTCTAAGTAATTAAATACCTGGTTGTATAAATAAGGTCCAGTTTAGGCCAGGCTGGTTTATTTTGAATCTGTTGCCTCGTTTGATGTAAGAATTAACTTTCCAACTTGAAGCTTTCAACATCTTTTGCATGGATTATCACAGTGACTTCCTAACTAGTCTCCTTGCCCTCTTGATTCTACTAAAAACATTTACACTGAAACAGCTTTTAAAAATGCCTATCTGATTATGTCACTCTTCTGACAATATCTTTGTTCTAGTTTCTTCCAGGATCTTGATGATCTGACCCTTTCCTGTTTCTTCTTTTCCAAATCACATTGCCTGCATCTCCTCACCTCACTTCTGACATTTCTGACATACCAAACATCTGGCAGTCCCCTAACATGTTCAGGGGCTCCACATCTATATTTGTTGATCCCTGTGTCTGATCTTTTGACTATTCACTGAACTGCAGTTTCCAGATCTCCTGCACAAGTAAGCTGCACCTCCTGTGAGGCATCTTTGCAAACATGTACCTCTTTATATAGCTTATCACAATACATTACAATTGTCTCTATATTCTTGTTGCTTCCACTAGTCTGAGTTTCCTTGAGGATAACAAATGGAGTATTTTTGTGTCATGAGTTCATAGCCATGCAACTTGACACACAGTAATTGCTTTATAAATGTTTGGTAAATAAATGAATGTCGCTGGAACAACAGTTAAGTCTGTGGGTCAGAATCTGTTGTACTCCTACATGAGCCTGGCTCACTCACCGCAATCTCATCTTTAGAAGTCACATTTGCTTTAACCTGATTAATAAATAACTTGAATTAAAACTTGCTTTTTATTGACAGGATTCAGAGAGGGCAAATAAGATTCCAGAAAAGTTCTAAAAGAATATTCATGTAAGAATTCTGGTTTCAAATACAAGGAAGAGGAGAAACAACAATAAAAGCTTAGTATACTAAAATTTGATAATTTACACTTTATGTTATTCAAGTAATGTTTATGATTTTGGGCTTCTGTTCAAATTTAATTTCTTCTTTCCTCGCAAAAATATTCCTCTATAGTAAGAGTTGTGCTCTTCAAATGTAAGTACTACTTGTTTGTATTTTGAACTTGGCATTAGTATCTGTATGAAGTAGAGGATGTGTAAAACATATTTCAATTAGTCTGTCAAAACAAACAGCGTGTATGTTCTGCGGGTGTGTCACAGAGAATGGGAGCATTTACTTGTCTGCAAGGTCAGATGTGCATGAAGACTGTTTTCTTGTTGGGCAGACTAAATTCTATCTCTGATGCAGTTCTCGTATAATAGCCTAAGGGTTAAATTATACATATGTTTCACAGCAATTTTAGGGTCTACAGTTTAATTAATGTCTTCAATATTTATTTCAATGTTTTTAGCACCAACCATGTTAGAGAATAAGGCAAACTCTCTTTCAGACTTCCTGGATGAAGCTTTTGCTCTGGCAGTTACTGTTTCTCTAAGAGGAGTGGGAATCGTACACTCATTATAATGGTTTTTATCAAGTACATTTCTCATTGCTATTCACTTCATATTTGAAAATGTGTGAGAGTAAAGTCAGGAGAAGGGTTTCTTCAGTGTGTTCTCATCTCTCTCTCTGTCTCTTTAATATCAGAGCAGTGCTTATCTTCCTGTTTTCTTATGTCATTAAAATACTGTGTTTTAAAAGTAATGCTTTCCTACGTCAACAAATAAAGGGATGCAAAATTTGATGCTGATAATATGTGAACAGATTTATTAGGAAAGTTAACATGCTGCTTATATTACCCGTTGTGTGTGTTTTTCCTTTAAAAGCCAAGATCTAAGGTATGACAACAGAATTATCTGAATGTTGAACTGCAAAGTCATCTGTAAGTATTTAAAATCATATAGAAACACAAATTAATCACTGAGATAAAATTTTACAGATATTAAAATGCAATCAATTGCTGATTTTATCTTTTAAAAATGTAGCTCTTCAACGTGCCACCATATTTTACAGACAAGATGGCTTTTTACGTATTCAGTGGATCTATTCTGTTTCTGAAAATAAAATAATTAAGAGATGCACTTTCTCCAAAAGAAGACAGGACCAGCCACTTTGTACTTCAGCCTTGTGTTTACCAACTTTAAGAGCATCTGCCCTGACACAGGTGCTTGGCAATTTCCCGGGGCTTAGGAGGGAGCTGACTATAGAAGAAGGATGGCTGCATGTGTCAGGGCCAGTGGGTTCTGCACTCATCCTGGAAACCATCTGGCAGAGCTCTTGTGGCAAATGATGCATGGAAAGAAGGGAAAAAGCATCTCCCATACTGTAAGCCTTCTGTTCTCTTAAACCACATACATTAAAAGAGAAAGCGATATCTGTATAACGGTGTTTTCCTTTATTCTTATTTCAGAGCATTAGTTCGAGCTTCAGAAGAGATAGTTGCATTATCTCTGTTAGGATGAGAAAATCTATTTGAAATGATATTCAAATAAATTGGAAAAGAAGAAAGACATACAACGAAGCTGGATAAAAGAGATACTCTGATCACCAGGTAGAGGTTATCATGCTGCGAAAATGACACCTGATTTTCTTTGTTTTGTGTCTTCCATCACTAGGACTCTGGATCCTTAGAAAGTCTCTTTTGCCCTTGAGATCTGATGCCTAATGCTCAGCTTGACATGAATTGCTTGACTATTTCTTATCGTTCAAAATTTATAAACTTTAACATCCTTTTTATTGAAAAATGCTGCCTTTTAAAAAAACTACTAATTACATTTGTTTAAGAGCTCATTGTACTGTTGAAAAGACACATGAGGTTGCTTTTTGGAAAAGAATAGGTGGAGATAGTTGCTCCATCCTAAGACTGAGCAGGCTATGCAAATATTATAATTTAATTATACATTGACTATCATTTTCCTTTTGAGATTTTGCATTACTCTTCTTATTTAAAAATTTTTGAAAGTCATTAAGAAAACACAGTCAACATAGTCTTATAATAATTATTTTTGAGTTCACATTATTAAAAAGCAGACATATAGGTCTAAAAGATATATCCACAAAAAAACACGTAATGGAATTTTATAGAATTTTTTGAAGGGGAGGACTAAAGAAAATCCACAGAACTCCATACCAGGGCTAGATTAATGAAGATGAGGCCCTATTTTAAAAAATATGGATATGTGAAAACATTGGTAGTGCTGAGAGGGGAGCAAAGATTGAATGAGTTAAAGAATTTTAAGAGTTTTAATAGAAGTAGCAATTATCTATTAGTTCTTAGCAAATGATCAATGTTGTTAATCTTAACTACATGGAATCTATTTAACAGTAACAGCTGCAGCAGCAGTAGCAGCAGCAACAAGCAGCATTTACTGCATTTTTCCCATTTGCCAAGCCCTCTGTTAAACACTTTTTATGGGTTACCATACCAATATGTTGTGGGGTATAATCCAAATCGATGCTGACTGACGCCAGAACCCACGTCCTAATCGTTGAAGTGTCTCACAGAAATTAAGTAAAATATAAATCTTGGATCTCCTTACAGTGGAGATAATCCAAAAATATACAACAGTAAATGACCTGGTACAGGTCTTTATATGACAGACTATGCAGTGGGATAAAAGGAAGAAAAAAGTCAGTGAACACTGGACTGATCAGGAAAAGCATTTTGGTGGATGTTCTGAGGCGACCACTGAGAATGGGTAGCATCTATTTATTGATGTTAAAGGTAATGGGCATGATGGAGAAAGAGAATTACAATTTAGAGAAATACATAAAACAAGGCACAGAACATAATGTATCCATGAGATTGGATTTGACTAAAGAATATGCATTGGCAGAATTCAATTCAATTCAAAATTGCTTTGGTGAGTCTGCCGTATTCCTTCCGTATCTCAACCCAACAAGATACTTTGGCAGAAATCACTGTGTTGTGAAGTAAATTGCTGGTTGAAACAAAGATGAGGAGAGTAGCTATTTGGAGCTTATTCTTGAAAATGACTCATTCAACTCAGTGTGATTTTATTTTCTCAGTCTAAAATGATTAGCTACATGGTTTGAATAGCTATGTACACTCAAGAAATGAAAATGTCTTTGAATCTGGGAAATAATGGCAAAATGAAATGGGTAATAGGACAAAGATGTGGGAATTTCCAGTAAGAATTTTTCCTTGATGCAAAATGTTTTTCCTGGAGTGACCACTCAGTGGCTTCTTCAGAGGTGAAGAGGGAAATATTAGACAGTCCAATGGAAGAGGAGACTAATTCAGTGAAGAACAGTTCAATGCAGGGTGGGATTAACTTTCAGGTTCATCTGTTAGACATTAAATAGCTCATTTATCCACCATAGAAAATAAATCCATCTCTACTTTTCAAAACTTCCATGAAATCAAATTTTTAAAAAAGTTATTTTTAAATTGGTGAAATCAGAACAGAAAAAAAGGTTACCTAGATGACTTCAGATTAAATAACATGTCCTTGATCAATGGAGTATATGGATGATGAAAAAATAGTATAAGTGTGGACACAGGGTTAACAATCTTTAATTTTTTCCAAGAAAGAATATACAATAAAAGAAAAATCCTGCCATGCTCCCTTCCTATATTTTTCTAGCACAATGGTTATTTTAAATGTAAAGTACATACTCTTCCAAGAAAGGGTTGTCACTTAAGTCAAATAAATTAAGTTGAATAAACTTGCTACATTTTTCTTATTTTTCTTATTTCTTGGTGGAAAAGCAAAAATGCTGTCAGTTACTGACCCTGGTCTGTGGATGGGAGTGGAAACGCCTGATCTAGGTCAATGGTTTATATCTTTTCCACAATCTGAATAATTATAAGACAAAGTATGCTATGTTCATTGGGATACAATATGAAAATAGCTTAATTTTGTTTGCTTCGTGAACTTCAAACCCATTTTCCTAAATTCCCCTTTCCTATTCTTTGTCACTATCTCAAGCATATTCCCTAAATTTTCTATTCATTTTCAGCTATTAGAACCGTTTCACTTCCGTTATTCAAAAGTCCTAACAAATTTGAACTAAAAGTTTAACCTCTTATCTAATTCAAACTTAACACTCCTGGAATTCTCAGACAATCAGTAGGAAAGGGGGCATGGCCTGTTCTCTTTTCTCTCCTATTATACTTACTTCACAACTCCTTCTGCTGTTTCAGGTTTCCAGGGATTAGGGGCAGGGGAGAGTGAGGATGAATTAGAAGAAAGGTCAAATTCCTCTTTGCTTGGTGTTGATGCAATCTGGCACTGTATGGTGCATGACCAAATTCCGGCTGTCTCTTGCATGAGGCTCTTTTGTGTAATTCTGAGACCCTTCCTTTGGGGACTGCTGCACTGAACTATAACCTGTAGTAGGTAATACTCTATTCAAATGACTGCTTTTATGTCCTCCCAAACTCCTGCCCTCCAACACTGTATCTCCAGCCCTTCTACTAGAACACCTGGACCTGGAAGGTAGGTATCCTGGGCCAAATCTCTCGAAGATAAATACACATGTCAAAGAGCAAAGGCCACTGGAATCATGCATTGTTGCCCCCACCAACTTTGGAAGCATAGGTCACACTTATCAGTCTCCTTTTTCCTTCTCCTGTTCCATAGGCAGACACAGTCAACTGCTCTCCTTGAGAATTCAGAGGAGAGCCAAGTCTAAATCTTCATGTCCCACCCAAACTCCAGAGGATGATGTCTAGTATATCAAATATTTCTTTCTTTTGCTTAGAGATGGTGTTATACAGGGTCAGATCTGTTCCTACAAATGTCCAGCTAGAAAGAAAATTCTGGTCTCTCCTCTGGAAACCAACCCAACCTCATGACCACCACCATAGTCTTTCCAAGAAAATCTCTTGACGTGTACTTTACTTGATTTAAAGTGGGTGAAGGAAGATGTCCCAGCCCTCTTTACACCCACTAATTGCTTCAAAGCCTTATTTTTTCTCCTCAGTGAATCTCTGGGCTTCTTTTATTTAGCCTACATGGTGGTAGCTGGACTATTTTTTGATACGTCTTAGTAAACCTTGAAGAAGCATGGCCTAGAAATGTGGAAACTCATTTGCCATGGTGCTGAGAATTGCAACCTCAGATAAAATCTCTGAGACAGTAAAAAATGTCCTACCCAACCTACACTAGAGTTATTTACACTTTTGATAGGTCATTTATTTCAATATTTGGAAAACCAGAGCCTTTGAGTTTTTAGAGAATTTTTAAAAAGTTAAGGTTAATTGTAAAGTTTACAGTACTGAAATTATAGTAAATGACCCAGCTCTGCTTAATTTCAAAATAGGTATAGAAAAGAACAATATTCTGTCTTCTACTTAGAAACTTTAATCTAGAAAGCCAGTGGTGGGTGACAATGGTTCCATGCACAATCTTCAGGCTGAATTTGAAAGTACGGGATATGCTTCCCAGTAGAAGTTTTGAAAGCACTGCTATTCAATTCTCAATAAATTTCTATTTGCAATTTTTCTTAATACTTCTGCAGTGCAGGCTGTCTTCAATTCATGTGGCTGGTGAAATGGTTTGTTTATAGCCCTTATAGAACTTTAGCTTCCTTTTTGGAGGAAAAGGTTTCATTTTATTTTACAATTCAGTATAGCCAAAATTAATATTTGATTCTCCATGATTATGCGTGTGTGTGTGAGTTTGTCCAACATCTGGGACAAACTCTAATCTCCTTTTATTACCAAACACAATATATTGGAACCAGTCTCAATGTGAGCATCAAATTTAATGAAAAACAGAACATCAAGAAAGTAGATAAATGGCTATGGCTTCCACCTTTGGTCTAGCTTTACACTTTTCATCTACTTCATCAGTTCAACCCAGGGTTTAGGAGGCCCATGACAGCTGGTGATTTATTATTGATGGTAGCAGTGACTACGATATATCAACATCTATCTACTGGGTATTTCGCAGAGACCAGAAAACTAATGTCACATAATTTTAAATGTTTCCATCTTAAGCTGATATGTTTGTCTTTCACATAAAGGATGATTTACAAAAGGAAGAGCTTCATTTTTATGGTAGTGGTTTAATATCTGAATATCTGAATATGACCTGATATCTGAAAATGTTCAATTGAAAAATAAGCAAGATGACGCCACAGTATTTTTTTTCTTTCACACCATTTTTTAGGAACATGTGATGTAACTATTTTTAGGTGATTCTGAATAACTTGGAGGTCACAAAACACTAACTTTTAAACAAGATAGAGTCATTGTATCTTAAAATGTTCAATTGTGAAAAATATCAATATGTATTTCGTTATAATAGTTCAGAATATACAATTAGTAATAATCTTAAAATTGTACTATTATCAAAACAAAGGTGTACATTTTACTTAGAACCTAGAATTAGATTGCAGAATTATTTGATAGCAGATAGGAAAAAAACTGCTATGCCTTTACCTTTTTTCCCACTATGATAATATTAATTTATATAAAATTTTAAGTTGTTCAGAGAATTTTCCCATTTTGTTTTCACTTGATTGATGCAAAGTATGTAGGCTATGAGGAAGTCTTCTCATTTTTTAGTTGTGAAATTATGAATATTGGGTGAAGATTTTGTCTTCCTAACTCTTAGTATATTTCTCTTTCCTGTGTTAGTTGAACTGTGAAAAAATAGGTGATTCCACAGCTATTCATCAAATTAGATGGGACCTCATCTTATTCAAGCAAAGAGCCTAGTACATAGTGAAAACTGCACACATATTTGTGGAATAAATGATCTTATTTCCCACTCAAAACTTAATGAAATAGGAAAATTCCAAAACCAAAGGGGGTATATTTCTTGGTTCTTACCATAAAAATGTTTGTGATGACAAAATGAAATATTAAAATATGGTAAAAATAATCATCAGGCATTATTATATGTTTCAAAAATGGCTGTTAGTCATATGATTTATTCATTGCTTTTGTCTTTAGACAACAGATATCATCTATATCCCTTTTGATGCAATTCAAAACACAAACCAAAATCAGTATAGGAATGCTACTCTTAATATACAGTAAAAGGCAAAGAAGGAAACCTATAGAATACAGCAATGTTTACTGAAAGATATTTCTGTATTACCTAGGGGGAAAAAAAGTCCCATTCAATGTTTATCTGGCTGTAGTAATTTGGTATCATCGAATAATATACATTTGTTTATGTCTCATCTCTATCTAAAATGTTTTTGGTTTTCTTTATAATGAATGACATATTTAAAATGAGAGTGTTAAAAAATACATAGACATAGTAAGCCAAAGCCACAAGAAAAGAGAAGGAATAAAATATGCAAAGCATAAAAGTGTAGTGTCATTATTTTGACTCATATTACCTTAGGCTCTCAGCATCCCTCTTAGCAGAATCTCCCTTAAAGGGAACTTCTATCTTATCAGAATGGAAGAACACACAAGCTTTTCTAGATTGATTATAGTTTCTATAAACACTAATTTCTATGTGGGGCCTCGTTTAAGTAATATTGAGTGATGACATAGCAAAAATTACCATAAAATATTTTATATCAAACGCAGTATATATTTATGTGTTATTTCTTAAAATGTCCACTGATAAAAACCTATGTCATAGTATTAAAATACAATCTGGCATTCACTTCCAAGTTTCCCTTATAGTTATCCTGTGCTTTTTGAGAGGTAAGTGTTTCAACAGGTTTGCTATATGTTCATAGGAACTTGTAGACAAGAACAGTGACCATGTAACCAATTATGTTGCTTTATTACTTTTATCACTTGGGTATATGTGTTCAGCGCCTCTGAGTAGCGCGATGAAATCTTGCTCCCTCCCACTCCATCCCACCTGGGACGTGAATCATCACTTTGCCCAACATATCCATGCTAGATAAAGTGGATATGCGAGACTACCTGCCTGTTAGTCGCTTAGTAGCCATCTTGGTTATCAGATCGACTGTTGCCGTATCACGGTGCTTGTGTTCAAGTAACCCTTATTTCACTTAATAATGGCCCCAAAGCTCAAGACTAGTGATGCTGGTAATTTGGATATGCCAAAGAAAAGTCATAAAGTGCTTCCTTTAAGTGAAAAAGTAAAAGTTCTCAACTTAATAAGGAAAGAAAAAAAGTTGTATTCTGAAGTTGCTAAAGTCTGCAGTAACTTTCGGATTTCGCCCCAGGATATCACACCTTTGACTCTTCAGAATATTTTAGATAGCTGCTAACGTTTGTTCTTGGACAATATCTATAAGAAATACAATTGAATTATTGCCATTTTATTTCATATTTATATTTCTAGGGCTTTCAAAGACTTTTTATTGTCATATTGCATCCTTTTTTTTTCTTGGTGCTACTATGTAAAATGATACTTAGGAAATGAATTTTGTTTATACATATTTTACAAGAAATTTGTGCTAAACAGTATATGAATAGCTGTCACAAACATGTAGTAGTTGCTATACCAAAGTCAGCAGATTGTTCTATTTTCATAATTACTTTGTGAATAAAAGCTGATAAGATCATGGATTTCATCGGTCATCACAGAGGTTGGTCAATATTGCTTATTGTGTTATGGCAGATGAAATTACATGCAGAAAACTGAAGCTATCACATAGGAATTTGAATTACATTACAACGAGGTATTGCAACATCTCTGCTAGGTGAAGTGAAATACTGGGTTTAACAGTTTCTGAATCCTTTTATCTTTCTCTTATACATTTTCTTAGCAACAAGAGACCATCATATTCTATTCTATTTCATTCACAAACACTTTTGTTCAGAGAGAGATTGTGACTGATGACACTTTCTGCTGTCCTTTCTTCCCCACGGCAATCGCTGTTTCTATTGCTCTGAGCTTGTGAGACAGGGATGATCCTGTTGTCTTCCTTCTTCCTTTTTATACTTTTGGATTTAGTTGTGTGTAGACAGTTGATGAGAGATTCCAAATGATTGCTTATTCAGCAAACTCTCTAGAGTTCTTGAATGCTCATTGTTACCTGTCCTTCTATATACAGACAAGATTTACTGCTCTTCAGAACGAACACTATGAGTAAACCCCTAAAAAAAACCTTGCGTTTGCACATAAGGTAGTTTGAGACAGAACTATTGGGCAGCATCGACACCCTAAATGACATGTTCCCAAGTTTTACACCATGAACATATTGTGATGTGGAACTTCCTCACGCTAAGTTTAGCAAGTGTTAGGAAAGGAAGTCTGCTTGTCGGAGTTGAGCATACAGTTTAAATGTTAACTATCCTTTGCTTTCATTATTTTTCCCTTTACCCTGAGGTTTGCAGGATGAGCTCCATCCAAGCCTCCCTGGTCAAGAGATCCTAAATGCAATGTAAGAGGCCCAGGAACTCTCATGCTAAACATTTAGTGAAACGCACACTAGGATATTATAGGAAATGAGTACATTCCCATCGTCAAGACTGATAACGCCAAGTGCTGCTCAGAATAGGAGGAGTCTAGCACAGCTCCTTCACCCTCACAACTGCCACAGCAAAAATAAATTTTACCTGCTAGGAGCTGCTTGCATCCCCATCGCCCAGGCTGTGCATTATCCAGGGTTTATAATCACAATACAAATTTGATAGGTAAGTGCGTGTGAACAACAAGATAGAATATATGTTCTAGTAACATATGATTTGAGTGTACACACCATACTTTTTGTTATATGAATTCCTCAAAAGATAGAAATGAAGAATGAGCTTTTGACAGTGTATCATCCAGTAATTTAAGTCATTTGATACAAAATTTCCTGTTGCTACTAATTAATCTTACCTGTTGCCATGAGAAAGAGTTGAAGATGGGTAGTTTCTGCCAATTTTCTGAAAGTGGTGGGGTCAAGGTTCTTCCACTTAAAAGAGGTAATAAGAGAGACAGAGACACACAGAGAGGCAGAAACAGAGAGACAGACAGAAGTGATGGATACCTTGCTAATCTCTGAATACCTCTCTGATGACTATTTTGAGACCTCGACTTAGGAAATAAGCTCATTGCAGCGGGCATGATGCTTTCATGACTGTAAAGGAGACCCACACGTGGAAAGTATTTTACGACGGGAGCCACCTTCAGATAATGCTATAGTTGCTACAGGAATATAATCCTGAAAACAATTTTGCAGCAACTTCTCTCCCTTGAGGTGGAGAGAGACTGTCCAGTGGCAAAGCTTCTGGTGTTCCCAGTCTCTAGAGTGTCTATAAATGAAACACACAGATATATATGAAAGTGTCCAGATTGACCCAGAACTACTCTGATACATTTATATTGGTTTTTATACCTCATCCTTATGTGATCAAGCCTCAAAAATAGTGTTTAACAATGACCCTAGAATTGACTTTGCTGTTTGCCTCTTCTAGAAATTTAAGGATGAAAGAAAGAATAATTCTAACCTTCTTTCCAGGAATTAAGGGACCTCAGTATTAGACTGTTTCAAGGTCTATTAGAATTTTGAAAGGCTTACCCAAACGTGTGTATGTGTTTTTCTTTCTATTACTTTTTGAGGGGTGCATGGAAGCTAATGGTATGGCATCAAGTCTCTGATAATGCAGAGATGAATTTATGCCATGGCCTCTGGGTTAAGCTGCATGAACTGCACTTGGCTGATTTTTCTAGGAACTAAGGCCAGCTGTAAGGGAGCAGCAAAGATGGATCATCTCTGGAAGCTCTTCTTTCTGATCTGCATCTTGATGGTTTAGTTTTCCAGTGGGGATGTGGTTAAATTCTCTCTTTCCCTACATTCAGTAAGTAGGTTTGTATTCATGGCAGAGAGAGGGACTGGAGCGAGGGAAAAAAGAAAAAGAGAGAAGGTGGCTAGAAATAAAATTACATGTGAATAATCTTAGTATCATGCATTTCTGTTCTGTATTAGGCTTTCCTAACATGTCCACGTGAGCCAAATACTAGTAGAGGTCTCTGTCTCTGACCTGGCAACTCCTATGGGTAAAACAGATCCTCATTCTATTCTTTCCTGACTACGATATTATAGATTGTTTTTCAGATTCCGACTTACTGCTTCTTTTGGCACGGAATGTGCTGTTTGACATTCTAGTAGGTGTTCTTATTTGAATACGAAGCCAGAAGGGGGCAATGTTAACCTTACATTTTTATATCAGGTAAAGGTTTGTTTTTATTTGAATGTGTTTTTCTAATTAGAGATTTCGTGCTACACGGTTAGAATATTTTCTGTTTTATGGATCTCAATCAATGTTTAGCCTTTTTTTAAAGTTCCAAATCTTAGTTAAAACATCCTTTTATTAGCTATTAAATAACAAAAATAGGAGAATAGTACCACCATTCTTGTATTCTATTGTGAAATATTCTATGAAAAAATTTCTTTCTTTTCAATGTAAATACTTGTTTTTATTATAATACACACAAATCAAGGGCAAAAATGACATTGATTTAAAGTATAAACAAAACACAAAGTTAGACACAGAAAATTATACCACATTTGGAATGTATTTTATTCATGCAAAGGTTAGAGCTAATACAAAACTTTTATCACCCATGTGATTTTGGAGGCTTGTAAATTTGCAGAAAGGAATGACAGTTGTCACTTATAAATTTGTTTTTCATATAATTAGCGTCAATAATATGGAAATCTAATTTGGTGCTGATAATCTTCCATGCATTTATTGTTTCCTAAATTTACTGTATTGGTTTTCTTGCTTTTATAATATAAGTTTTCCATGTAATTGCTTAGATTCTATTTAAAAAGAAAGGGCTCTGAAAGAAATTCTTCATTGTTAATGTCTGGCCTGTACTTCTCCTTGAGTCTGCCTTCTTCCAGTTCCATTAGCAAAGTTTTCATTTTGTCACAGGGCTCTGAACTACTATTTTTCTTAGAAACCATGTCTCATCTAAGGTCTCCCATATAGGACGGGGGGGCAAAGAAGACTACTTAATTTTAAAGGCAAGCTGGAAATGTAAGCATGTGGTAATATCATCTGAGATTTGCCCACCAATTCTGTATTCCATGAGCTTCCCCGTAGCTTGGATCATCGGCACCTCTGACAGAGGGAAGTTCTAATTTCCTGCCTCACCAAATTATCAAAGAAGGATGCCAAAATTTCCCAAAAGAATTGTTCCATGAGACTTCGTCAAGCAGTAGCCAGGGAGAGAAGGAAAGATTATACGTCATACTGGATATTATCTTAGCAGAATTATTTTATCAAGATTGATAACCAATATTCAGGGAAACTTTCTTGATCCGTGAATGGAGTAGGCTTTTCTTATGAAATATTCCTTTTTCCCATATGAATGATACTATGTCTATTTAAAAAAATTATTATGCACTTATATTGATATGGGACATATAATAATAAAATTTCAAAGGTACAAAAATATCTTTTCACAAAAGTAAAAAGTAATTTCCCTTTCTCTCTTGTCTTTCATCACACTCTCCTCTTCTCCACAGGCAACAACTGTTAACAGAATTTTGCTAATTAGCTGAATTTGAAAACATTAATTTTAAAAGATCTAATTTTTTTAAAGCCATTTTAAATTCACAGCAAAAGTAAGAGAAAGACACAGAGATTGCCCATATACCACCTACCCCCACACATGCATAACCTCCCCTGTTATCAACATCTGCCACCAGAATGATACTTTTCTTACAACTGATGAACTTACATGGACAAATTGTTAACAGAAATGAGCAGATTTAGGAGGCAAAGATAAGTTTTAAGGAAAAAAAGAGGCTTTATTAAAAGATTTGCAAACTAGGAAGAACCCTCAGTCTGAAAGTTGAGCCCCTCTTTGCTCTTTGGGTGGCTGGTTTTTAAAGGCAAAAGTGCAGAGGTTGCAAGGCTAAGGCTGACTCCAGTTTTGATTGGTCGCCCTACCCATCTACAGAGTATCTTGTGCCCGGAGCTTTCTAAATGTCCTGACTGCAGGGAAAGACTACTGTATTGTTCTCAGGCCATCTGGTGACAGTCAAGCTTAAAATGTAATTTTTCATTTCTCTCCATAGCTCAGCCTTGAGGTGGTCACGGTAACCATCAAGTCAACTCTGGTCTTGTTCTTATCTTTTTCTTTATCAACATCATCACCCAAAGTGATAATTTACATTAGAGCTCACTCTTGGTGTTGTACATTCTATGGGCTTGGACAAATGTATAATGACGTGTATCCATTATTATGGTGTAATATAGAGTATTTTCACTGCCCTAAAAATCATTTGTGATCCACTTATTTATCCATCCCTTCTCTCAACCCCTAGAAACTACTGATCTTTTTATTTTCTCCATAGTTTGGTCTTTTCCAGAATGTCATATAGTTGGAATTATACAGTTTGTAGCCTTTTCAGATTGGCTTCTTTTGTTTACTATTATGCATTTAAGCTTCCTCCGTGCCTTTTCATAGCTTGATAGCTCATTTCTTTTGATTTCTGAGTAATATTTCATTGTCTTGATGTGCCACAGTTTATCCATTCACCTTCTGAAGGACATCTTAGTTGCTCTCGAATTTTGGCAATTATGAATAAAGCTAGTATACATGTCTTTGTGCAGGTGTTTATTTGCCATTTATATATCTTCTTCTTGGAGTATCTCTGAAGGTCTTTGGCCATTTGATTCAGTTGTTTGTTTTCTTATTGCTGAGTTTTTAGAGTTCTTTGTATATTTTAGATAACAGTCCTTCATCAGATGTGTCTTTTGCAAATATCTTTTCCTCGTCTGTAGCTTGTCTTCTCATTCTCTTGATATTGTCTATTGCAGAGCAGAAGTTATTAATGTTAATGAAATCCAACTTATCAGTTCTTTCTTTCATGGATTATGCCTTTGGTGTTTTATTTAAAAAGTCATCACCATACTGTAGGGGAGGAAGACATTTCCTCTTCCCAAATGGGGGTTCGTCTGGCTGGAGAACGAATTAAATTCACATGAGACAGAATAGCAAGAGAAAATTAAACAAAGCTTTATGAGGAACCATGGCCCGGGGCCTTTCTTCCAGAAGGAAGAAAGGGCACCGAAGAAGTGAGGTGCACAGAGTGGTTATATAACCCCAAACAGGGTGCTTCACATGTGATTGAAAAGTCCCTCCCACAATAGTCAGAAGATTGCCCTGTCGGCACAGGGCTTGATGGACACAGCAGGTAATGGTCTGCTATCTCGGTGGGCGTAGCAGGAGGCAAGTCGATTGTCTGGAGCTGGGCGGTCACAGGTGAGCGCAGCAATCAGTTCCTAGCCTAAGGAAAGATGCTTAATCCTTAAGAAATGCCAAAGTTGGGAGGGGGAGGGAAGTCAGTTACAGGAGGTTACCAGACTAGCACAATAAAATGCAAATTTAAGTCCTTGCCTTTGGTATTGATTAAGAGTTTCTAGAGAGAAGGTCATCTCCTTTCTTCTTCCTGGTACAGAGAGGGAGGCACCTTTTACAGATAGAGATTTACCTTACAAATGTAAATGTGTCCTAACGAAGGGCAAGTTCCATTCCTCAGAGCCTCCTTCCCTGTCCCAGTTTATCAAAAGCAATCAGCCTCAACTAATCCTGATGCCAAAGAGACATATCTTGGGGTGGCCAATTTCAGGTCCCCACAATACCCATACCCAAAGTCATCTGGGTTTTCTCCTATGTTATCTTCTAGGTATTTTATAGTTTTGCATTGTACCTTTAGGTCTGTAGAGGAGAAAAAATAATTTTCTCTCTATCCTTCTAAGGTCTTGGCTCTCCCTCATAGTGGAAGATAGATTAACAAGAGAAAAACAAACAAAAGTTTATTAACATGTATATCTCATATATACATGGAGGTATCCAGGAAAAAATTTGTAGCTCTCAAAGAGGTAGCTTAGACTTCTGGCTTAAGTACCATCTTCAGCTAAATCAAAGGAAGAAGGATGTGGAGAGACCGATGGGGGTGACCAGGAAAAGTAGAGTAATCAAAAGTAAGGATTGTTATGCAGATTTAAGTTGCTGCCTTCTCCATTGACAAAAGTACCTTGGGATTTAGTCATCCTTCTCTTGTGCAGAGAGGGAAACAACCTTTCAAATGAAGATTTCCTTTAAAAATGTAAATTTCCCTTACAAAAGAGTAACTTCTACTGTTTTCAGAGCTTCTCCTGTGTCTGTTGTTTCTCAAAATAATCAGCTCAAAATAATCCTTATGCTAAAGAGGCATATTTTAGGTTGGCATATTTTGTACTGTGGAGGACCAGAATTGGCCACCCCAGAATGTGTCTCTTTGGCTTGATTACTTTTAAAGACAAAACATTCTGAAAGAAACTTTGACCTTCCCCTTAACCACCTAAAAGAATTTATGATAGAAAGCCTGTCCCAAGGACAGGCCATCACTCTATATAACTCTGAGTATGGTAGACTGGGAGGATCCTTGCTAAACTCATTTTTAGCAAAGTTCTCTCTCTCTTGTCACATTGTCTATAGATGGCCCAGCAAACATTTGTTTATCAAACATTTGCTTTTTCATCTCCATATAAATTGCCTTCCTCCCCTTTGAGGTCCCAAACTATTACTGAAACCAAAGTGGATTTGCCTCTCATCTCAAATCAGACTCTCCACCAGAAGTAACCTATCTCACAAAGTAAAGTATATTTTCAAATAGGAGACCATGTGGAATCATTTCCAAAGTCATCGTGTCCCTGAACAAAGGGAAGCAGGGGCCTTTTATTTTGGATGGAGGAGGAATATTCAAAAGGGAGAGGTGGGTATCTGCTTATGCAGGCTCAGATGGAAAGCATACTTCCACTTACCCTGCATGTTATGGTAATCAGGGCTAAGCTCCTCCTGGAGAGATTTTAGCATTAAAAATAAGGCAAAGATCATAGGTGTAGCTGTTGGGGTGAGACTTGGTCTGTTTCAGGGTGATCGATGATTGCATCCCCTTAATATAATTAAATAAAAAAAAAACAAATTGGAAAAACAGTTAAATACTTCAAATCCACCCTTGAGTTCCTCGGGCAACTAGTTGGTGATGAAATCACTGCCCCCAGCATCCTCTTTTGTCTTTACTGAAGATGGCATTTAAGGTGGTGACTTTGCCCATTTTGGTGAGTTACTCAGTTTTCCTGGGTTTCACCCACGTGTACTTGTTATTAAACTTTGTTTGATTTTCTCCTCTTATTATGTCTCATGTTGGTTTAATTCTTAGGCCAGCTGGGAGGGCCTGGAGGGTAGGGGAATAGCTCTTTCTCACCTACAGCGCCCTTCAGGTCTATGATTCATTTTGAGTTAATTTTTGTGATCAGTGTAAGGTCTGTATCTGGATTCATTTTTTTTTGTGGTTGTTCAGTTGTTTCAATACCGTTTGTTGAAAAGACTATCTCTGCTCCATTGTATTGAGTTTTCTTTTTTGTCAAAGATGAGCTGACTATACTTATTTGGGTCTATTTCTAGGATCTCTATTCTGTTACATTGATCTATGTGTCTATTCTTTCACCAATGCCACACTTTCTTGACTATTGTAGCTTTATTCTAAGTCTTGAAGTTGGTTAGTGTCAGCCCTCCAACTTTGTTCTCCCTCCACAATATTGTTCTAGTTTTCTAAAAAGTGCTTTCCTCACTTCAGAGACATGTTCAGTATAAGAATTTTATCTATATAGATAAGGACATTTGGCCCTCTCCCAGCTTTTTTTGGACTCTCAAAAAAATATTTTTTGGTTTGCAATTGATGCATTTGTTAAGACAAGCAAAGTTTAGGGACTAATGAGATAGTCTGAAGAGGAGCAATAACCCCTGTGTTGATTCACAGCAGCAAGGAAGAAAGGGGGCCTGGCTTGGCCCTGAGAAGCAGCATGAGGCCCAGGGCGAGCAGCTTTTCACCTCAGTGCAAGTACAGGACCCAGGTAGCCCAGAGAAACAAATACAACTCTGGCAACTGTGAAAACACATTGAAGGATCAGGAAATCTTGCAGGGAATGTAAGGTATTAACTGATGATTAAGAGAACTTAAGCCTGAAATTTTGTTGCTTTCATTGATGTCATTACTTATATTCCTTGAACTTTACCAACCTCAGACATGCATAATCTATTACAATGCTTTTAGTCTAGTTTATGTTTAGTTCTTTATTTTTGTTCAGTTCATAAACTGTGATCTCAATAAGTCCCTCTTATAACTTACTTGTTTCAACAGCAGAAATTAGCTAACCTGTGAAATGGAATCCATTTTTCTGTCTTAGCATGTACTACCCACAGGGATATCAAACTGAATCATCTCTGTACCTGAAGGAGCACTTAGAATCTCTTTCCTTCCTTTAACGTTAATGGGCACCAATGGTTCAACCTGCACTTTTAAATCTCCATTTGCTACTGAGGCTACACCAGCACCAAAAAATTGAGCAAATTGTTACAATTGTGCATGTATTTATTTTCAAGCTCAAGGTTAGATGACAATAATTTACTTTCCTTTATCCTATTCATCTTTTAAACCAAAGAAAATGGCTTAGAAAGAATGCATTAGATGATTTGCTGAAAAATTCCTTCAGCATGAAACAAGGACAAAAATGCTATTCTTGGAAAAATTGTACCGCCATCACAAGCTCACACTGTTCCCTTGGATTACTTGAATACTTTTTTGAAATTGATTGTCCCTCATGCATCCTCCAAATTCTTCTCTAAGGTTTGCTATATCTGAGAGATATCACCAAACTGATGACATAGGAGGCTCCTAAATATCCGTCCTCCCACAGAGACACCAAATATACAGCTACATATGGAGCATTTCCCTCTGAGAAAAATCCAGAAACTAGTTGAATGACTCCTACGCATTGGGTGACTAAGATAATATCTACATCAAATTTGGTAGGACAGGTTGAGACACACTTTCTCCATAACCCTTCCCCCCACCTCCCCACTTCCCCACCTTCCCAGTCTCCTGCCCCACCCCCCACCCCACTCCCACCCAGCAGCACCATGCAGTTGGGAGATATCAACTGAAAATAACCAATAACCATTCTATACATAAGAGAGATAAGGTGAGTTTTACTTGAGCCAGAGTGAGGATTATAACTCAAGAAGGCCTTTTCCAGAAAGGAAGAAAGTGTTCCAGAGAGAACCATGATTTTCAGTACAGTCTTATACCTTTTAGTACAAAGAATATACATTAAACACACCCAGGATACATATTTATCAAAGTTTCAAAGAGGTATTCAGTTGCAAATTAGTAGGTCAACATGACCCTGATGTCAGGAAAGGAAACTAATTTTAGGAGTAGTAACACGGGCACTACCAATAGGGTATTGTTGGCTTTGTAGGAGGGGAAGTATGTATTCTTATTTTAATGGTTAAATCGGATGTACAATGTATGTTTGATAGGCCATAAGTCAGGTTTTGTAGTTCAAGCCAAATCAGATTTGAACCCAAATAGTCACCCCATATACCTCAATATATGAAAATATCTTGTCAGAGGGAATCCCAACTCTCAGCTTCTCCCAAAGGAGCAAAGGGTTTGGATCACACATATAGTGTCCCAGCTTTTAAGATAGTCATCTGCGGGATGGGCCTCCAAATGTGTAGTTCTGAGAGCCAACGGGGGAGTCCTCCAGGACTATAAAAAACAAAGACATAGTTGTCAACTGGCACTTGAGCACTCACCTCAGCTGTCTTCCAAGGACTCAACACAGCCGGAGCAAGCAAAAATGCCTACCTCCCAGTCTTTCCCTGGAACGAGCTTGACTGCATACTTCGCAAGATGCTGCCTGAGGTTTGCCTTCCAATTCACATGCATCTAGGTGCTGACTGCAATCCTCTTCAGAGCCTGAAAGAGTAATATACCAACAATAATATACCAACAAATTAGATAACCTAGAAGAAATGGATAAATTCTTAGAAACATACAACCTATCAATATTGAATCATGAAGAAATAGAAACTTTGAACTAATTACCAGTAAGAAGATTGAATCAGTAATCAGAAACCTCCCAACAAAGAAAATCCAGGTTCTGATGTCTACCAAACATTCAAAGAAGAATTAATACCAATCCTTCTCAAACGTTTCCTAAAAATTGAAGAGGAGGGATCACTCTCAAACTCATTTTACTAGGCTAGCATTACCCTCACATGAAAACCAGATACGAGCACTACAAGAAAAGAAAACTACAGTCCAATATCCCTGATAAGTATAGATGCAAAAATTCTCAGCAATATATTAGCAAGACAAATTCAACAGCACGTTAAAAGGGTCATACACCATGATCAAGTGGGATTCATTCCTGGGATGCAAGGATGTTTCAACATATGCATAGCCATAAATGTGATACATCATGTTAATAGAATGAAACCTAATTATATGATCATTTCAACAAATACAAAAAAGTATTTGGCAATATTCAACATTCTTTCATGATAAAAACTCTTAACAAATTAGCTACATATGGAATGCACCTCAATGTGATGAAGGCCATATATGACAAGTCCTGAGCTAACATCACATTCAACAGTGAAAAGCTGACAGCTTTTCCTCTAAGATCAGGAATACGACAAGAATGCCCACTCATGTTACTTCTATTCAATGTAGTACTAGAAAGCCTAGCCAGAGCAATTAAGCAAGACAAAGAAATAAAAAGCATCCAAGTTGAAAAGAAAGAAGTAAAACTGTCTCTGTTTGCAGATGACCTACGTATATAAAACCCTAAAGACTCCACCAAAAATCTCTTAGAGCTAAGTGTGTAATAATTGATGTAGGATTATAAACTTTTACATATGACAATAAAGCTTCTTTACACAACACATTTGTTCTGCTACTTCTGTTGACACATATGGGTCAACTTTTGATGCTAATCAATATAGAGAAAGCTACAAAATGTTGCCCACGTGGGTGGGAAGCCTTTCTTTTGGAAATAAACTTCAATCATGGCAACAACTTCCTTTGTTCTCACTGTTGAAGGTTAATCAGATTCTGACTAGGGACTATAGCTTGAAATTACAGGTTGTTTAAAGGAATTCGTAGTAACCGAAGGAAAATAAGGAATGTTATGCTTGTGGGCTTACTGTCTTTTTCAAATTTTGGTGTCAGACTTATACTTGCTAGAAACTCATGAAAATGTAGAGAATTGTGCAATTTCATTTCTGTGTTCTGTGGCAACTGAAATATTATGGAAATTCTCTGTTTCTTAAATATTTTTAAAAACTTCTTGGTGAATATCTCTGGACCCAGCACTTATTTCTATAATAACTTGAGAACATTTATTCTTTATTTATCCCAGCTATCGTTCTACTAAGAATTTCTTATTTGTTTTATATAACTGTATTTTTACAGAAAGCTATCCATTTTATTCACAATTTCAAATGAATTAGCTGGGGAGAAGGATATATAATATTCACTTATGATTAGAACAATGTCACACTTTGGCTAAAATATTTTTTCCCTTCAATTTTTTCTCCTAATTAAGATGTCTAATGTTTAGTCTATTTCTTCAAAGAATCTATCTTGATTTTGTCACTTGAAATGTTTTTTCCCATTCTCTGCTCTGATTTTTACAAACTACTTTGTCTCACTTTTTAGAGATATATTTTCCTACCTCCTTTTTTGACTTAGAATTTAATTTCTCTCATCTAGAAAAGAAAATATTTATGTTTAAGAATGTTTTACCTCATAAAAATAGTAACCCTTTGATAAATAAATGAAAAACAATAAGACATATTAAAGTATATGAGGGTTTATATAGTTTTAAACCATTAGGTTTAATCGCTTAAAACTAATTCTGCCTGACCTTGTTTTTCCAGAAAGACCCGACATGGCCTGCATAGCATGAATTGTACATCTGCTTTAAACATTTACAATGTCCCAAAGCCAAGAATCATGCCCTTACAGATAGAGATGTTGCCTCCCCTGCTATCAGCATTTCTTTAAAGATAAGCATTTCTTTCCAGAAACTAAAGGATTAATTACTAATCTACTAGCCTCATCTTGTGACCACTGACATGCTGTGCTAACAAAGAATCTCGTGACTGTAGAAAAAGAGATATTCCTGTCATATGTGATGTATGTTCCTTGTTCCAAGATGGTCTATAACCACTCTGTACACCCCACTGCTTCAGAGTGCTTCCTTCCTGGGTGGAGGTTCTCTCTTGGGCTATATGGTCCTCAGGATTGGCTCATAATAAACTTGCCCCAATTTTGATTTATAGATTGATTATGGATTATTTGCATTAACACCTTTAAGCCTACATTATTGTAGGAGTCTATTTCTAAGAACACTTTGACAAGGAAACCAAGGAGAGAATTTTCCCCAAAACAGAGCCAAAACAATGTAAGCTGGTGCTCTTCAATGCACTATAGTTTCTTGGGTTTTGTGTTTCTAATTTGATAGATGAATCTCATCCACTAAGAGACTGGTCCAAAACCAAATATGGATACCTTTAGTGAAAGAATGCAAAATATCCTTAAAATTTAAACATAACCCCAAAGATCTCAGAGACTATTTAGGTACGTGAAAGGATATGTGGATGATGCCTATAGAATCCTAAGGGATACACAAGCTAATTCTGCCTTTAGCAGTAATTCCCTGGGAAATCTAAAGAAAGACTGGTTTAGTGAAATACACCTGAATTTCAGCTGGATGCCTCAAAGTATGTACTGAAGTTTAAAAAATTGATTGATTTAGTAGTGAGATTCTCATTAAAGAGGTTATTTATAAAGAGAGACTGGACCTCCAACTGGCAGAGATATCACAGCAGGAAATCAAGTAGATTTGCAGTTGAACTCAATCGGATTTAAATTTCTTTCTAACATTAAGGACACTAGGCGGTCTTGTTTGCTTCTTTGTTTAGTTAGAGACTTTCAACTTTTACATGCACTCTTCATAACTTTTACTGTTTTGTCATTGTTCCCTAATTGGGACAGAGGGCTGTTATCTTTTAGCTCAGAATTGCATACCCTTCTTTCAAAGTTTAGAATTAATAAACAGTCTTTATTGATGTTTCCTTTTCCTTTTTTTTTTTAGGGTAGGTTTCATTTGTCTTTGATACTTTATGTATATAATTTATCTTGATTTACTTTGTGTTACATTTTAAAAACAGAAATTTCTGGATTTCTAAAAAAACGGATTTCTTAAAAATTACAAATTGTTTTATTTTTGTAATATAAAATGTGCCAAAATTAAGAAATTTTTTCCTTCGTGTATTTTGTAGGCATAGGGATGGCAGTTATTTTTCTTTTCCTACATATAGATTCTTTCAAATATATTAGAGGGTAGATCAAAGAAAGGCATGTATTTGTAGTTATAAAATAAACTGCTAAGTAGAACAAGAAACAAAATCGCTAATATCCAAAGCTATTTGTCACAGTGTATATTAATGTGAATGTCTATCATTTGTAGTCTCACCTAAGGCAGAAAACAGAGGATGGTGTGGAAAAAGCCTTAGTTTAAAGGCTAAGGCTGTGTACTTTCTGATTGGTTGAAATCAGTCATCAAAGGCTCAACTGTCATTTAACAAATGTTTAAAAATCTGAGAATAAACTGAAAACCTAGGATACAAGCAGTGACTGTTTGTAATGCTTGCGGAACATAGCCTCCTTCAATGCTAGGACATTTTTGCTTATTAAATCTTTCTTTTGCTAGCTTTCCTGCTGTGTACAACTCACCATGAACAGCAAGCACTTGCAAGGCACAGCTGGAGATCAAATATAACAGGATTTCAGAACCCAAAACAAACTAAAATTTCCCATGATTTCCCCACATGCTTACTTAAGAATGCTAAGGCTTCCATTGTTAACCATTTTATGTGTGTGTGGCTTTTGATTAATTACACTACTTGAAATGCTGCTTGAAAAATATGAGTCACAATAATGGTAATATCTGGAAGCTATAAACTTTTTTTCTATAAAGTTTAAAGTGTGGTGGTTGGTTCTTGCTGTAAAGGTAAATTGGGGAAAATATATCTGTTCACTGTTTGGAGATGTGTTAGTTAATTGTCACTAGAATTAATTTAATAAATTATTTCCCAGGTTACTACAGATTATACTAAAGACACAGGCATCTTTATGGGTACAAGTTTATTTATATATAAAAGAAGGTGGTTGGATTACATTATCTTTGAATCATTTTCCAATTATAAAATTTTATACCTCTAAAAAAGAATATTTAACGTTATTCTTAAATAAAGTAATAAACATTGAAGTCTCATATCAAGGCTTTTCTTTCAGATCTCTCTGTCTTTCTCCCTCTCTCTCTGGTTACAGAAAGTTGCTGGAGGAAAGCACAAAGTTTCTTGTAGAACATTCATATGGGTGCAACCCATGGTAGGTTTTTGAAGTGATATAGGTACTTTGTACAATACTAAAAATATTTGGAAGTTCGTACATAAAAGTATATTTGGAGGACTTCTGGTTTCAGATCTAACATGTAAAGAGCTTGGAAGTCATCACTCTTATCCTTACACAAAAAAGATAGAAAACTGAAAATCAATGACTTTTCTTGGAACCTACACTGAATTGAAGTCACCTGAAAATCTGGAGAAAAAGGTATATACAGAAAGACACAGAATCCAAAATCTGCTTATCTAGAGCAGAAGCTGCTGGAGACGCAAATTGGTAAAAACACTTAATGGTAATTTTGAAGAACTGCTGGAAGCTGAGCATGGATTATCAGGAGGTTGAGAACATTCTGGAGGTCACAGTCTTAAGGGAACCACCACACTTTCTTGGGATTTCCTTCTAGGTACCACAGTGAGGATCAAGGTTCAGCACCCCTATGCCAGTAATAGAGCAAGAAGGCAGAAAATCAGCAAAGATATACAAGACCTGAACAGCACTATTGTTCAAGTTTATTTAACTGATAGTTAAGACTGAATCCAACAGCAGAAGAGTCCACATTCTTATCAAGCTCACAGAGAACATTTAACAAGATATGCTGTATTCTGTATCATGAAACATAGCTTGACACAATTAAAAGACTAAAAATCACACAAAGTATATTCTTGAATCAAAATAGAATTAAAGCAGAAATTAATAACGGAAAGCTGGAAATCTCCCAGACAGTTAAACATTAAACAACACATTTCTAAATGACTATGGTTCAAAGAAGTCTCAGAAGAAATTTTAAATATTATGAATTAAATTAATATGAAAATAAAACATCAAAATTTTTGTGATAAAGCTAAAGCAATATTTAGAGGGGTATTTACAATATTAAATCAACATGCCATAAAATAAGGAATATCTAAAATTATTAACCTAAGCATCTACCTTAGGAAAATATAGAAAGAGGAATAGAAACTTAATGCAAAATGAAAAAGGAAATAATAAAATCAGAGCAGATATCAACAAAGTTGAAAACAACAAAACAGTAGAGAAAGAGAAAGTAAACAAAACCAAAACCTGGTTCTCTGAAAAGTTCAATAAAATTGATAAACCTCTATCCAAGCTAATCAAGTAAGGAGAGAATACAGATTACCAATATCGGAAATAAAAGAGGGGCCATCACTACAGATCCTATAGACATGAAAATGATAATAAGGGAATAATACAAATAACTCTATACCTACAAATTTGACTTTTAGATGAAATGGATCAATTCTTTGAAAGACTAAACTATCAAACTGATGCAAAGAGAATAGGTAACCTGAATAGTCTTATATTTATTAAATAAATTAATAATTAATAATCTTTTAAACAAGAAAGCATCAGGTCCAGATGGCTCACTGGTGAATTCAACCCAAAGTTTAAGGATGAAATGATAACAATTCTCAAAAATCTTTTCCAGATAATAGAAGTAGAGGGAATACTCTCTAATTTTTTAAGGCCAAAATCACCCTAATATGAAACTACATAAAGATTTTACAAGAAAACGATAGATCAATAAGTTTCATGACCATAATTGCAAAACTACTTAGCAAATATTAGGAAAGCAATTCAGCGATATATAAAAAGGAAAATACATGATGATCAACTAGAGTTTATACAAGGGATGCAAGGCTGGTTCAACATTCAAAAATCAGTCAATGCGTTTCATCATAATAATAGACTGAGTAAGAAAAACCATATCATAGTATCAATAGATCCAGGAAAAATATTGACACAATTCAAAACCCATTCATGAGGAAAACCTCACAAAAAACAAGGAATAAAAGGGAACTTCCTTAATCTAATAAATGACATATATGAAAATTCTCCAGCTAACATCTTACCTAATGGTAAGAAATTAAACATGTCTTCTCTAAGATTGGGAACAAAGTAAGAATGCTATTTCTAAAAAGAAAAATAATAAAAAGTGTACAGATTGGGAAGAAATAAATAAAACTGTTTTTATTCACAGATGACATGATTTTCTAAGTAGAAAATCCCAAAGAATCTACTAAAAAAAGACAGCTTGAAACTAGTAAGCAAGCAGAACAGCATCACAAGATACAAGTTCAATAGATAAAAATCAATTGTTATTACATATATGAGCAATAGAAATTTTGAATTTGATGTTATTTTTAAAATACTATTTAAAATAATACCCCAAAATTGGATACTTGTACATCAATCATAGTATGTGTACAGATATATATGAAGTTAAACGTAAAAGAGATGAAAAAATCAAATAGGATCTAAACAAACAGGAGATGTTTTGTGTTTGTTGATCGGAAGACTAGTATTGTTAAGATTTCAATTATTTTCAATCTGATTTATAGATTTAATACAATCCCAATTGAAAGCCCAGCAAGGTTTTTTGTAGGTATCAACCTACCTATTCTAAAGTTTATATGGAAAGGCAGAGGATGTATAGCATCCAAAAAAATATTGAAGGGGAAGAAGAAGGAGGAGGAGAAAGAGAGAGGAGAGGAAGAAGAGACTGAGGATGAAGAGGAGAAAGACAAAGTTGAAGGAATCGTATTACCTCACTTCAAGACTTAGTATAAAGCTACAGTAATCAAGACAGTGTGGAATTGATGAAAGAACAGACACATACATCAATAAAACTTAATACAGAGCCAAGAAAATCATAAATATACTCAACTGATTTTTAACAAAGGTGCAAAGACATTTCAATGGAGAATGGATAGTTTTTGTCAACAAATTATGTTGAAATAATTGGTCATCCACACACAAAAAAATTCTAGATGATGACTTTATGCCTCACAGAAAAATTAACTGAAAATGCATCATACACCTAAATATAAAATGCAAAAATAAAACTTCTGGAAGAAAATGTAGGGGAAAACCCATATGACCTTGGTTTTGGTGATGATATTTAAGACACAATGAAAAATATTATCCATGAAAGATAAAAATGACAAATTGGGCTTTAATAAAATTAAAAACCTCTGCTCCGTGTACAGCATTGTTAAGTGAATAGAAACATAAGCCTCTGACTGAAAGAATTTGTAAATCATATATATATATATACTTTTTTTGTGAGGAAGATTAACCCTGAGCTAACATCTGCTACCAATCCTCCTCTTCTTGCTGAGGAAGATTTGCCCCAAGTTAACATCTGGGCCCATCTTCCTCTATTTTATAAGCATGGCTTGATAAGTGGGGGGCAGGTCCGCAACCAGGATCCGAACTGGCAAACCCTGGACTGCCAAAGCAGAGCTCTGGATCTTAACCACTACGCCACTGGGCCGGCCCCTGTAAATCATATATTTGGTAAAAGATTTGTATACAAAATGTATAAAGAACGCTTAACAAAAGAAAATAACCCAGTCAAAAATGGGTAAAAGATATAAACATAGACCTCACCAAAACAGACATACAGAAGGCAAATAAACATATGCAAAGATGCTCAAATTTGTCACTTGAGAAATGTAATTTAGAACAATAATGAGATACCACTACCCATGTAGTAAAACGATTAGAGTTTAAAGAAAAAGACTGTCAAACTAATAGCTGGTGAGTATATGGCACAACAGAAACTCATTTGTTGCTGGTGGGAATACAAAATGGTGCAATCACTTTGGAAGAAAGTTTCTCATAAAGTTAAACATAGTCTTGCCATACAATCCTGCAACCATGTTCCTAGAAATTTATTTAACTTGTTTGATAAACTATGTCCACACAAAATGCTCCACTTGAAAGTGTTTACAGGGCATTTAATAATAATTGCTAAAATCTGTAAGCAACTAAGATGTCCTTCAAGAGGTTAATAGATGAACAAACTTTGTTAAATCCATAGAATGGAATATTATTCAGTGATAAAAAGGAATGAGTTAACAAGACATGAAAAATAATGGGTGAATCTTAAATGCATATGGCTAAATGAAAGAAGCTAGTATGTATGACTTCATTTATATGGAATTCTGGAAAAGGCAAAACTATAGAGATGGTAAACAAATCATTGCTTGCCAGGGCTTACAGAGGGTGGAGGTGTGAACAGGTGAAGTAAAGGGGATTTTTTTTTTATGGTGACGAAAATATTCTGTGTAATGCTGCAATGCTGAATACATGACACTGTGCGTTTGCCAAAACCAATAGATGCTTCCAACTCAAAGAGTGAATGTCAATGTATGCAAATTTAACAGTCACATCAGAGATTTGGGGGAATCCTAGAATGGTATGCAGACTGTGACAAAAGGATGTAACTGTATTACAAATGTATGAACTAGCTTCACTAGGAGCAGGGGAAAAAGGTGGTGACTTAAGGGACATTGAAAGTGATTAAAGACTTCAAAGGTAAAAAGATGGGTGCATAAGCTCTGTGTTCTAATACGTAAAGTTGTTTTCTATGGGGCACAAACTAACAATTCTGAAACCATTATTAAATGTATGCCATGTGTATACTGAATGTGAAAACCGGTATTCTACATGTATACTGGAAATGAACAATTATGTATATGGGTTGCAAATGCTGGGAGCCAATTTTCTCACTATTGCAGTGGGAGGTTACAGACAAGCAAGGGGAAAAACTAGTTATAGGTATGTGAATATAAAAGGATTAGTATGCACACACATATTTCCTTATTCTGTCAGTTGAGAAGCCCTAAAAGCAATGACACTCCCAGCAATAACCACACGCAGAGCCTAGAGATTGATTTCTAATACCTTCTCCAACAAAACAAACCATGGATTCCTGAAGAAACGATCAATTTTAGGGCTGCAATGGGGAATATACAAGATGAGCCTGGAGCATCTTGTAATGCCAGAAACTAAAGAAGTACTAAAAACAAACAAACCAAACCAAATAAAAACAACAACAAAAACCCTGATGTGGTTATGTCAAAGGGACATAAGAAACAAATGAAACAGCTCCCAATGAACAGGGCTGGAACAATTTGAACCACAAAATAATATAATAATATTGGATTATAGCCCAAAGTATAAAACACATATCCATAAGTGAATACTGATATGAATAAATTATTGAAGAAAACAGTATATAGAGAAACAGATACCAATTTTCTGTGTAGAATTAAAATAATTTATGTAGATACTTCCCCCTCAAATAGGTGCATACTAACTCCTCACTCCTTAACGGCAAGCTGTGTTTGAATGAGTAATTTTATAATGGAAAAACTTCTCAATTAGGTGATCAATCTTAACATTAATAGTGATGTCATATTGATAGTATGTACTGTCGATATGATGTGATGAGACTAGCACTTTACCTCCATGTTCTTCCTCTTAAAACCCAAAGCCCCAGTGTAATCATGAGAAAGACACCAGATAAATTTCAATTGAGGGACAGTCTACAAATGTATAAATATATGTACAAAATATAAATATATAAAATTTATTTATACAATACATATAAATGTATAAAATAATGAATGTACAAAATATCTGACCAGTGCTCCTCAAGACTGTCAAGGACATCAAAATACAGAAAGTGGGAGAAACTGTCATTGTCCCCAGGAAACTTAGGAGACATTGCAACTAAATGTCATGTGATATCCTGAATGGAATTCTGGAACAGTAAAAGAACATTATATAAAAACTAAAAAAATCTGAACATACTATGGTCTTTAGTTAATAATGTATCAGTATTGCTTCCTTAATTGTGACAAATATGCCATACTAATTAAAGTAAGATGTTAATAATGAAGAAGAGTGGGTGTTTTGCATATGGTGATCTCTGTATCATATTCTTAATTTTTCTGTAAAACTAAAACTTCTAAAATTTTAGAAAGTTTATTAAAAAATTTAATCCTTGGGCTGGCCCAATGGCATCGTGGTTAAGTTCGTATGCCCTGCTTCAGTGGCCTGAGATTTGCAGGTTCAGATCCTGAATGTGGACCTATACACTGCTCATCAAGCCATACTGTGGTGGTGTCCCACATACAAAAGAGAGCAAGATTGGTTCAGATGTTAGCTCAGGACAAATCTTTCTCACCAAAAAAAAACACAAAAAGCTATTCCTATTTCCCCTTTTTAAAAATATATTAAAAACGTAGCAGTAATTGTATATGTATATCATTTTGGATATTATCATGTTAAAATAATGCAATTGATAACTGAAAAATTGTGCTACATTCTACTCAGCAACAGAAAAGAATGAACTACTGTACACACCTAAATAGGATGAATCACCAAGTAGTTATGCCGAGTGAAATGGAGAAGAGCGTGGTGGTTGCCATGCATCAGGGAAAGGTAGGCATGGTTATAAAAGAACAACACAAGGGATCCTTGTGGTCATAGAACTGTTCTGAAGCTTCACTGTATTAATATCTATATTATCATTATGAAATTATACCATAAAATTGCAAAATGTTAAACTAGGTAATGGATACTTAGGAGCTCTCTGTATTATTTCTTACAACTGCATGTGAATTCACAATCATCTCAAAATAAAAAGCTTATTTTTTATTTTTTTTCTTTTTTTTTTTAATTGAGATTCATAATAGTGAATTCATTCATTGTGAAATTTCAGTTGTACATTATTTCTTGTCTGTCACCACATAAATGCTCCCCTTTACCCCCTGTGCCCACACCCCCCCCCCCTTCCCCTGGTAACCACTGAACTGTTTTCTTTGTCCATGTGTTTGTATTCTGCATATAAGTGAAATCATATTATGTTTGTCTTTCTCAGTCTGGCTTGTTTTGCTTAGCATAATACCATCCAGGTCCAACCATGTTGTTGCAAATGGGATGAATTTGTCTTTTTTATGGCTGAGTAGTATTCCATTGTATATATGTACACCACATCTTCTTTATGCCAACATCAGTTGATGGGCACTTGGATTGTTTCCATGTCTTGGCTGTTGTGAATAG
Organism: Equus asinus; assembly: GCF_041296235.1. Lineage (NCBI taxonomy): Eukaryota > Metazoa > Chordata > Mammalia > Perissodactyla > Equidae > Equus > Equus asinus. The sequence continues at coordinate 71,481,068 of NC_091798.1, forward strand.
CGCTGCAATGAACATAGGGTGCATATGTTACTTTGGATTGTTGATTTCAAATTGTTTGGGTAGATACCCAGTAGTGGGATAGCTGGGTCATATGGTAGTTCTATTTTTAGTTTTTTTTTTTTTATTAATGTTATGATGGATTACAAGCTTGTGAAATTTCAGTTGTACATTTTTGTTAGTCATGTTGTGGGTACACCACTTCCCCCTCCGTACCCTCCCCCCACCCCCCCTTTTCCCTGGTAACCACCGATCAGATCTCCTTCTCAATATACTAATTTCCACCTATGAGTGGAGTCATATAGAGTTCGTCTTTCTCTGACTGACTTATTTCGCTTAACATAATGCCCTCGAGGTCCATCCACATTGTTGTGAATGGGCCAATTTCGTCTTTTTTTATGGCTGAGTAGTATTCCATTGTGTATATATACCACATCTTCTTTATCCAATCATCAGTTTCTGGGCATGTAGGCTGGTTCCACGTCTTGGCTATTGTAAATAATGCTGCGATGAACATAGGGGTGCAACGGACTCTTGAGATATCTGATATCAGGTTCTTAGGATAGATACCCAGTAATGGGATGGCTGGGTCATAGGGTATTTCTATTTTTAACTTTTTGAGAAATCTCCATACTGTTTTCCATAGTGGCTGTACCAGTTTGCATTCCCACCAACAGTGTATGAGGGTTCCTCTTTCTCCACAACCTCTCCAACATTTGTTGTTCTTGGTTTTGGATGTTTTTGCCAATCTAACGGGGGTAAGGTGATATCTTAGTGTAGTTTTGATTTGCATTTCCCTGATGATTAGCGATGATGAACATCTTTTCATGTGTCTATTGGCCATATTCATATCTTCTTTTGAGAAATGTCTGTTCATGTCCTCTGCCCATTTTTTGATCGGGTTGTTTGTTTTTTTGTTGTTAAGCAGTGTGAGTTCTTTGTATATTATGGAGATTAACCCTTTGTCGGATAAGTGGCTTGTAAATATTTTTTCCCAATTAGTGAGCTGTTTTTTTGTTTCAATTCTGTTTTCCCTTGCCTTGAAGAAGCTCTTTAGTCTGATGAAGTCCCATTTGTTTATTCTTTCTATTGTTTCCCTCAACTGAGGAGTTACAGTGTCCGAAAAGATTCTTTTGAAACTGATGTCAAAGAGTGTACTGCCTATATTCTCTTCCAAAAGACTTATTGTCTCAGGCCTAATCTTTAGGTCTTTGATCCATTTTGAGTTTATTTTGGTGTGTGGTGAAAAATAATGGTCGATTTTCAATCTTTTGCATGTGGCTGTCCAGTTTTCCCAGCACCATTTGTTGAAGAGACTTTCTTTTCTCCATTGTAGGCCCTCTGCTCCTTTGTCGAAGATTAGCTGTCCATAGATGTGTGGTTTTATCTCTGGGCTTTCAATTCTGTTCCATTGATCTGTGGACCTGTTTTTGTACCAGTACCATGCTGTTTTGATCACTGTAGCTTTGTAGTATGTTTTGAAATCGGGGATTGTGATTCCGCCGGCTTTGTTTTTCTTGCTCAGGATTGCTTTAGCAATTCGTGGTCTTTTGTTCCCCCATATGAATTTTAGGATTGTTTGTTCAATTTCTGTGAAGAATGTTCTTGGGATTCTGATTGGGATAGCATTGAATCTGTATATTGCTTTAGGTAGTATGGACATTTTAACTATGTTTATTCTTCCAATCCATGTGCAAGGAATGTTTTTCCATCTCTTTATGTCATCGCCTATTTCTTTCAAGAAAGTCTTGTAGTTTTCATTGTATAGATCCTTCACTTCCTTGGTTAAGTTTATCCCAAGGTATTTTATTCTTTTCGTTGCGATTGTGAATGGGATAGAGTTCTTGAGTTCTTTTTCTGTTAGTTTATTGTTAGTGTATAGAAATGCTACTGATTTATGCACGTTAATTTTATACCCTGCTACTTTGCTGTAGTTGTTGATTATTTCTAATAGTTTTTCTGTGGATTCTTTGGGGTTTTCTATGTATAAGATCATGTCGTCTGCAAACAACGCGAGTTTTACTTCTTCGTTACCTATTTGGATTCCTTTTATTTTTTTTTCCTGCCGAATTGCTCTGGCCAGCACCTCCAGTACTATGTTGAATAGGAGTGGTGAAAGTGGGCACCCTTGTCTTGTTCCTGTCCTCAGAGGGATGGCTTTCAGCTTTTGTCCATTGAGTATGATGTTGGCTGTGGGTCTATCATATATGGCCTTTATTATGTTGAGGTACTTTCCTTCTATACCCATTTTACTGAGGGTTTTTATCATAAATGGGTGTTGGATCTTGTCGAATGCTTTCTCTGCGTCTATTGAGATGATCATGTGGTTTTTGTTTTTCATTTTGTTGATGTAGTGTATCACGTTGATTGACTTGCGGATGTTGAACCATCCCTGTGTCCCTGGTATAAATCCCACTTGATCATGGTGTATAATCTTTTTGATGTATTGCTGTAATCGGTTTGCCAAAATTTTGTTGAGGATTTTTGCATCTATGTTCATCAGTGATATCGGCCTGTAGTTCTCCTTCTTTGTGTTGTCCTTGTCAGGTTTGGGGATCAGAGTGATGTTGGCTTCATAGAATGTGTTAGGGAGTTCTCCATCTTTCTCAATTTTCTGGAACAGTTTGAGGAGAATAGGTATTAAGTCTTCTTTGAATGTTTGGTAGAATTCTCCAGAGAAGCCGTCTGGTCCTGGACTCTTGTTTTTGGGGAGGTTTTTGATTACCGTTTCTATTTCCTTACTTGTGATTGGTCTATTCAGATTCTCCATTTCTTCCTGATTCAGTTTGGGGAGATTGTAGGAGTCTAGGAATTTGTCCATTTCTTCCAAGTTGTTCAATTTGTTGGCATATAGTTTTTCATAGTATTCTCTTATGATCTCTTGTATTTCATTGGTATCTGTTGTGATTTCTCCTCTGTCATTCCTGATTTTATTAATTTGCGCTTTCTCTCTTCTTTTCTTGGTGAGTCTGGCTAGGGATTTGTCAATTTTGTTAATTCTTTCGAAGAACCAACTCTTTGTTTCATTGATCCTTTCTATTGTCTTTTTTGTTTCAATATCGTTTATTTCTGCTCTTATTTTTATTATTTCCCTCCTTCTACTGACTCTGGGCTTTGTTTGTTCTTCTTTTTCTAGTTCCGTTAGGTGTCGTTTGAGGTTGCTTACGTGAGCTTTTTCTTGTTTAGTGAGGTGAGCCTGTATTGCGATGAATTTCCCTCTTAGGACTGCTTTTGCTGCATCCCAAATGATTTGGTATGTCGTGTTCTCATTTTCATTTGTCTCCAGATAATATTTGATTTCTTCTTTAATTTCTTCAATGATCCATTGTTTGTTGAGAAGCGTGTTGTTTAGTCTCCACATTTTTGCACGTTTCTCTGCTTTTTTCTTGTAGTTGATTTCTAGTTTAATAGCGTTATGATCAGAAAAGATGCTTGATATTATTTCAACTCTCTTGTATTTATTGATGTTTGCTTTGGTTCCCAAAATATGGTCAATCCTTGAGAATGTTCCATGTGCACTTGAGAAGAATGTGTAACCTGCTGTTTTTGGATGAAGTGTTCTATATATATCTATTAAGTCCATCTGGTCTAATTTTTCATTTAATTCTATTATTTCCTTGTTGATTTTCTGTCTGGATGTTCTGTCCATTGGTGTTAATGGTGTGTTGAGGTCCCCTACTATTATTGTATTGTTGTTGATGTCTTCTTTTAGTTCTATTAAGAGTTGCTTTACAAATTTTGGTGCTCCTGTGTTGGGTGCGTATATATTTATAAGTGTTATGTCTTCTTGGTGGAGAGTCCCTTTTATCATTATATCCTGTCCCTCTTTATCTTTCTTTATCTGTTTTGCTTTGAAATCTACCTTGTCTGATATTAGTATAGCGACACCTGCTTTCTTTTGTTCATTATTAGCTTGGAGTATTGTTCTCCATCCCTTCACTCTGAGTCTGTGTTTGTCTTTGGGGCTGAGGTGTGTTTCCTGGAGGCAGCATATTGTTGGATCTTGTTCTTTGATCCATCCTGCCACTCTGTGTCTTTTGATTGGGGAGTTCAATCCATTTACATTTAGAGTGATTATTGAGACGTGGGGGCCTACCACTCCCATTTTGTGTCTTGTTTTCCGGTTTTCTTCAGTTTCCTTTGTTTCTCGTCCCATGGTTTAATCTGTTCTGATGTAGAGCTGCTACTCTCTGTTGTTGTCCTTCTACTTATCTCCTCTGCTCTTGGTTTTGTAGCCCCTTTCCTTTTTTGGATTTTTCAGGAATGAGGGTTTTCCTGAGGATTTCCTGAAGAGGAGGTTTTGTGGCAATGAACTCCCTTAATTTTTGTTTATCTGGGAAAGTTTTTATTTCTCCATCATATTTGAAGGATATTTTCGCTGGGTAGAGAATTCTCGGCTGTAGATTTTTGTCCTTCAGATTTTTGAATATATCATTCCACTCTCTTCTAGCCTGTAAAGTTTCTGCTGAGAAATCTGCTGATAGCCTGATGGGGGTTCCTTTGTAGGTTAGTTTCTTTTGCCTGGCTGTCCTTAATATTTTCTCCTTGTCGTTGACTTTTGCTAGCTTCACTACTATATGCCGTGGAGTTGGTCTTCTTGCATTGATAAAGTTTGGAGATCTATTGGCTTCTGTCACCTGAAGATCCATCTCCCTCACCAGATTTGGGAAGTTCTCAGCCATTATTTCTTTGAATAGGTTTTCTGCCCCTTTCTCCTTCTCTTCTCCCTCTGGTATACCTATAATCCTTACGTTGCATCTCCTAATTGTGTCCGATAATTCTCGGAGAGTTTCTTCATTTCTTTTAAGTCTTGCTTCTCTCTCCTCCTCTGCCTGCAACAATTCTATATTGCCATCTTCCAAATTGCTAATTCTTTCCTCCATATTATCGGCCCTACTGTTCAGAGCATCTAGATTTTTCTTAATCTCCTCTATTGTGTTCTTCATTTCCAATATTTCTGTTTGGTTCTTCTTTATCGTATCAAACTCTTTTGTGACATAGCTCCTGAACTCGTTGAGTTGTCGGTCAGAATTCTCTATTAACTCATTGAGAATCTTAATGATGGCTGTTTTGAAGTCATCGTCATTTAGGTTATATATCTCATTTTCTTTGGGATTGTTTTCTGTGTATTTGTTGCTTTCTTTCTGTTCTGGAGATTTAATGTATTTTTTCATATTGCTTGATGTTGTTGATTTGTGCCTCCGCATGGAGATAGAGTTTAGTTGCTCCTTTCACTTGTTTCAGCTGCTGCGGTGGGAGGAGCAGCTGTTTATATTTCACCAACCAGGAACCCTGTCCGTAGTTGCTAACTGGGCCTGGGCCCCTCTTCGTAGCCACAGTGGCCCTTTGGATTCCCTCCTCTGCCGTGGGGGCCGTCACAGGGGGGCTTCAGGCTGCAGGTGCCTACTGTTGCAGCCCACCTAGATGTGGTCTCTCCTTGGGGTCTGCAACAGTGTTATGGGCTTTTCCAGCGGCCAGGGGTGGGATCACTTATATTTGTCGCTCCGTTGCTGTCGGCACCCACCAAATCTCACTTGTCCTCTATGGGTCGCAGGAGAGCTATTGGCATCTTCTACAGTCTGTGGTTAGTACACCTAGCTATGCTGCTTTTGCCCTGGGGTCTTCCAGCCTTGTGGCTGGCGGCTGGGTGCCTTCTACTGGTGCTGTGCAGAGGCTTTCCCTAAGGCTGCTGTGAGCCTGTAGGGTTTCCCTCTAGGCTACTAAGCTGGGTCTCTGGAACTCTCTCCAGCCCCAGTCCTCTCTGAGATCTCCGGCAATCCCTAGCCTCACGGGGCGGGCAACGGCAGCTGGGGGTCGCCCCGCCCTCTGGGATTCTCTCCGGGCCTCTCCCGGAGCCGTGAATGCTCAGCGTGGCCCCTCTGCTAACGGCAGACAGAGAGTTTTGTCTGCTGCCCGGGCGGAGCTCTGGCGCTTCCCCTCCGGGTCGCAGAACCAGCCTTTGAAAGTTCCCCCCGCCCCGGTCCTCTCCGAGATCTCTGGCAATCCCTAGACCCACGGGGCGGGCAACGGCAGCTGGGGGTCGCCCCGCCCTCAGGGCTTCTCTCCGGGCCTCTCCCGGAGCCGTGAATGCTCAGCGTGGCCCCTCTGCTAACGGCAGACAGAGAGTTTTGTCTGCTGCCCGGGCGGAGCTCCGGCGCTTCCCCTCCGGGTCGCAGAACCGGCCTTTGAAAATTCCCCTGGCCCCGGTCCTCTCCGAGATCTCCGGCAATCCTTAGTCCCACGGGGCGGGCAACGGCAGCTGGGAGATCTCTGTGCCCTCCGTGTCTCTCTCTGGGACCCTCCGGGCACCCCGAGCACCAGGCTGGGTCTCCCCGCCAATGGTGGGGAGAGACTCTCCCCGCGGGCTCAGGTGTGCAACTCCAAAGTTTCCCTCTGCGTTTAGGAGTAATTGCAGGGGGTTTAGGTAGGGTTCTGGTCACCTGTTTCCACTGTCGCTCCTCTGTTGTGTTCTCGCTCCTGTCCTAGATGTGTGTGGATCCTCTGGGGGCGTCCGTTGGAAGAAAGCCGCTTGCGGGTACTAGGCTGCCCATCGGGGTCGGAGAGTTTTCACCTATTTCCACATCCTCCCGGAGGAAAGTCCATCCGCCTTCCGATGTATAGTCGCGTGGGTGTCTCAGACGTCCTGAGATGCTGTCTGGATATCCTTTGTCAAGCGATAAGTGTCCAAATAATTGTAGACTCGAAGGGCGAGAGACAAAGAGGACTACTCACGGCGCCATCTTGGCTCTTCTCCTCAAAATAAAAAGCTTATTAAAAAAACAAATGAAAAATAAGAAGAGTCTCTAAATATTGAAAACAAACTTGGATGAATTGCGAGTCAGTGGCATAATCACTAAAAGAAAAGAATCATTTCAAGAAACATAACAGCAATATTTTGCACTAAAATCTATGGGATATAGGTGGATGTGGCAGTGTGAAAATAATCCTCTGATTGCTTCTATTTCCTCTGTGAAATAGAAGGCAAAGAGATCAGTTGAGGACGAGGGTCAGGGTAAAATTGGTGGAGCTCAACCGGGAGAGTGTCCAAGCGAGGGGACCATGGAAATGAGACGCAATTACTGGGCAGCTCTAGGTCACACTTGAGCGCTCTGGAGGAGTATTTAAAGTGAGATGAAGTTAACAATTGTGTTTTTCTCAAGCAAGGATCAGTTGTGGATCTGTGTAATAGGCAAAGAAATGGCTTTAAAATAAGATAGGGTTTTCCAGGCTAGTATCACAAATCAAGAAAGAGGCAAGGTAGTTGAGGGTTTATGAAGAAGAATAATGATAACGATGCATCATGAGATTTAAGCTGGGTAATGTGAATATGAGAGAGTTGATTGGCAGTGAAAAAACCATTGGATCAATGAATTATAGGATCAAACTGAGCCCTGAGGTTGAACCCCCCATCTACTGACTGTAGAAGAATATGAACAAGTACCTGCTTTGCTATAATCCTTTTCTATGTATAGCACACGGGCTTCCTAAAATCTCCTGAGGTCTAATACTTTACTTAGCCTTTGGCATGCCTCATGTTCTGAAGTTTCTACAAGTGGTAGCTTACATTTTCAGGCTGCTGAGATTACATTTTTTATTCATTCACAGGACAAAGCTTCTTAGTAAGTTTTTTTTTTTTTCAAATGTATCTGTGTATAAAAATAGCCAGCTGGGCAGATTATATAACTTCCTTTTAAGAAAAGACAATATTATATGTATCGTCAGATGTTTCCTAGAGATTCTATCTGCAAGATTCTAGTAGCATATATTTATGTTAGATTCAGTAATAATAAATACCCTAGAAGTAAATGGATGAAAATGGCTTCTGCATGGGTATCGCATATTTGTATGTAGCAAAGTTAAATAATAAAATAAAAGTTATCTTTCTTTGCAGCTACACTAGCTGGTGCCTCTTGCTTTAGAGGAGTAAATTATGGAGATGGAAAGACCTAATTTTCCCCTACTAGAGAATGGAAAGGAAAAGAGAGCAATTACAATGAAATATATCTATAAACAGTGCTCTGAATAGACTATTTCTTTGTGTATATTTTAAAAATATTTGATGTTTTTAAAATGCCAATATAACTCTGGCTTTTGAAATAAGCCATTTTCCTTTCCATTAGTTTCATTATTTAGTAACCACTGTGCAAAAAATTGATCTAGGTAATATGATACAGTAACAAAAAATATACAGCATTCAGTCACTGCCATGTAGGAGTTTTAATCTATTATGAGAAAAAGAAACACTATTTAATGCATACGGACATGTTTATTTTAGTAAACATTCATGATGTGTCTAATAAGCATTGTGTTGAATGCTGGAAATTTCAAAAAGTGGAGTATATATTTATTCAACAAAAAATTATTTTAAACTCTTATGATGTATCTCATGTTGCTCTAAATGCTATTGCATCTACAGTCAACAAGATTGACATGTTTCTTGTTTGTAAAGGGATTATGTTCTGGAGCATAAACAAGCACATAGACAAATTAACAAAATTATGTTAAGCCATTGTAAGGGAAAACAGGAAAGAAAACAAAGAAACATTGATGAAGAAATTCAGAGAAATAGTTGTCTTGTTTGAGGACGAAGGGAGTGAAGATGTGGTGGAGATCATATCATTCTCCATGCATTGTTGTGTATGTCCCAGGTATGTATGCCTGTATGTATTTATATATCTCTATCTATCTATCTATCTATCTACCTATCTATCATCAACTGATTGATTGATTTCGGATGGTAGTTTTCCAGGAGTTTGTTAGACCCCTAAGATGGCTAAGTGAATCATTGTCAGGGAGGTGTTCATGGACCTATGATGAGAATGATGTGCCATAAACCAAGAATAATGTTTGATCCAATTGTGTGCTTCTGCAGTCCAAAGAAAAAGAGGGAGAGTAAGAGAATGAGAATGAGAGATCTACCTTTTCTACGTTCTTTTTCTTCATTTATGTTTCTCTTAAATTGATTGATTCTTTTTTATAGAGGTCTATTTTAGATGAAATGCTTGGAAATTTATTTAACCATAGGTAATTTTTAAAATAGAGGTTGATTGATGTTTTTACTCTCTTCCTTCCACAAAAAAAAAGTTAGAACACAAGTTCCTATTACCTAAATTCATAACCTATTATTCTCATATATTTTAGTTCTCATTCATTTTTCTTTAACTCCAGAATATTGATTGCTATTATTCTTTACAGCCACTCGATTAAATCTACCTGCATAGATATCTCTTTTTTTCTCATTATCTCTTCTTATATTTCAAACCTTCAATCTGAGATCATTTTTCTTCTAAAAGAAAAACATTCAGGAATTTCTTTATTGATAGTCTGTTCTTTTGATTTTAGACTCTTAATCTTCCTAACTTTCTATCTATCTATCTATCTATCTATCTATCTATCTATCTATCTATCTTTATCAATTACAGGAATTCAGTTTAATACATAAGAAATTATGATTATATTACATATAGGTTGTGCAGCAAAGGATTAATGCAGAAGGCATATGCTGTCCAAATTTTGCACATTTCAAAGAAAAGTTTGGTTCTTGCTCATCTTCTGGGTTGTTGTTGTTAATACCACTGAGTCAATTCTGATTCCTAATGACCCTGTGTACAGCAGGGTGGAACCCTTCCCAATCTTTTATTTTTGGTGCCATCCTTTCATCTTCCAGTAGGATATCAGACAATGCTCAGCTGCTATTTATGGGGTTTTCATGGAAATTTTTTTCTGGAAGTGGGTGGCTAGGTCCTTCTTCCCAGTCTGTCTTGGTTTGGAAGCTCAGCTGAAGCCTGTCCACCATGGGTGATCCTGCTGGTATTTGAAATACCAGTGGCATAACTTTCAGTATCACAGCAACACACAGCTGCCACAGTATGACAACAGACAGAGGAGTGGTGTGGTTCCCTGACCAGGAGACAAACCTGGGCCCCACTGGTGAGAATGCCGAATCTTAACCACTAGACCAGCAGGGCTAACTCTTTTCCTAGGAGATAATCTCTAAGCCCTTGGAAAATCCTGTCTATACAGAGTGTGTTTGTTTACCTGAGTCCTTGGACCACATCATACAGTATATGTGTTATCATCTTAACTTCTGGAGGGGATGGAAACTGAGGGTCAGCCATGCAGGTGGTCAGCCATTCCTATGTGACCAACTCCCAATAAAATCCCTGGACACCAAGGTTTGGGTGAGCTTTCCTATTTGGCAATACTCCCTATATGTTGTTATGCATCATTGATGGAAGAATTAAGCAGTTTCAAAATGACTCCACGGGAGAAGGCCAACTGAAAGCTTGTGTCTGGTGTCTCCTGGACCCTGCTCTATGCGCCTTTTTCTACTGCTGATTTTAGTCTGTCTTTCACTGTAAAAGCCTTAACTGTGAGTATAATAGTTTTTGAGTACTGAGGGCCCTTTTAGTAAATAATTAAAACTGAGGGTGGTCTTAGGAACTCCCAAACACACATAGCATATGATAATTTGTTCTTCTAGGCCGAACCAACATGAAGGATTACATTCTCAGATAAGACTCATACAAAACATAAATCTTACCCAAAATCAAGCTTTAGTGATAATTTCAAGGATACAGTTAATCAAGATAATAAGACAAAGCAGGTCTAAGAAATTGCACAGAACTATGTAGGTCTTTTCTTCCCTTATTAAACATGAATAATCTGGTCTAGAAAAATAGGTGGTATCTCTATATGAGAATTGCAAGGAACGTCATAGAGGGGAGAAGAATTTAGGTTGTGAAATATATCCATTTTATATTCCAGATAATGTGACATTTTCCAGGAATCTATGCATCACAAACCATACATTATGAGTTCATTTACTCTACATAATCCTTAGCCAAGTACATCCTCCTAAGACAATTCCAGAAATAAGGACTATCATTTCTAGAAAATATCATTGATCTATTTAGGAGCAAGAGAATAGATTGGGTCACCTATGTTCTTTATTTTCCTCTGGTTTAAGAGCCTGAATAGATAGAGACTGCTAATTTATATCCTTCTTCCCCAAAGTAAGTTATGTGTGACCTATGATGACATTTATACCACAGGACTGTAGTTTATATCTAAAAATGATACTAGATCAGAACTTTTCTCTTTTTTCTAAGTTCCATGGAATCTCTAATTTTTTTTGAAAAAGATTTATTCTTAATATCCTGCTCAGGGTACTACTAATAATCAATTATTATTATTTTCCTCTTTTGTTAAAGCCCCTTTTCTCAACCTTCCATATTATTTTGTTGGATAAACTAACACAATGCTTTTTAACTAGCCTCTTTCATAAAGAGTCCTCTAATTCATTATATTAATTGCTTATTGCTGTGTAACAAATTACGAGAAAATACAGTGGCTCAAAACAATAATAAACATTTATCATCTCTCACAGTGTCTGTGGAGAATAATTTGTCAATGGCCTTGCTGGGAGGTTGTGTTCTGTCTCCCTAATGAGGTTGCAATTAAGATGTCCACAGGGATCTCGAGTATTTGAAGGTTTAACTGGGGATAGAGGATCCATTTCCAGTATGGCTCTTTCACTTGCTTAGCAAGCTGGCAAAAAGCTTCAGTTGCACTCTCTGCCTAAGGCTGTTTGAATGTCTTCACAACGTGGCATTCTGCCTTCCCCAAAGCAGGCAATCGGAAAGAGAAAGCCAAGCAAACGTATGTCCTATTTATGACCCAGTCTCTGAGGTCACACAGCATCACCCGGGCCACATTGTATTTGTTAGCCCTTAAATCTAACCAACACTTAAGGAGCGGGAAATTTGGCTCACGTTTTGAAGGTGACTGTGTCTGAATTGGTGGACATATTTTAAAATTACCACAGTTAGCATTAGAACTGATAACCCTTCAACGTTATCAGAAATGCATTACAGCAGTTGGAAACATCCCAGGGCTGATTCCTCATAAGGTCATTACTATGATGCCCAGAGATGGTATTTAAAACATTTAGCCATGAAATTACACAGGCACTAAACAATCGGAACAGAAAGCGACCCATCAGAATGGTGCTCTGCACTTGCACTGTGTTCAGGCTAATGGTGACTTTCTTGTTTGTGGTCTTTGTAAAACGCGGACGATGCTTTGAATTGGTTTTGGGAAAATCTTGGTTACTATCGCTTACCACTTTGCCTTGCCTCTTCTTTTATACATTTTTTCTAATACTTTTTTTTTCTTTGAGGAAGACTGGCCCTGAGCTAACATCGGTGCCCATACTCCTCTACTTTATATGTGGGACACCTGCCACAGCATAGCTTGACCAGCAGTGCGTGGGTCAACACCCGAGATCTCAACTGGCAGAACCGGGCCACCAAAGCAGACATGCGAACCTAACCACTGAGCAACCGGGCCGCCCCTGCCTTGCCTTTTTTTTGAAACTCCAATTGGGTTTTCTCGCTTCATCCTCCACAGCTTTCACCCTCTGAGCGTAAGCACTTGTCTTTGTCTCTTTGGGGTAACTTCTGGATCATTTCTTTTCCAGTCTGTCTTCTTGTTTTCTTACTTTTCCCTGCAGGAGTAAATAACATTCTGTTAAAAAGCATCTAGTAAGTTTAATTTGCCACTGTAGTACTTTTATTTCTATTAGTTTTGCTTGATCCTTTTTTCCAAATAGTTTACCTTTTTTGTACTTAAGCTTCATTTCATTTGTTGGGGTGGAGAAAAACCCCTTTCTTCCCTTCTCGTGTTCTTGGGGCTGGGCTAATGATAAAATTGAGGCAAGACCAGATTAACAGGAGAAAACTTCAGTTTAATAAGTACGTGTTGGAGATCACGGAGAGCGATGCCCGGAGAGTGAACAATTTAGGCTGTATGTATATCTTTTACACAAGGAAACAATAAATTTGTGAGGAATGATAGGACAAAGAAACTTAGATTTGAAGTATGTAATTGGTGAGGAATTAAGCAGAGTTTAGGCTTGAGACAGTCTATCAGCAAGGTTTGTTTCTGCAGGCTTCTCGGCCCGGAACTCCCCAGCTCAGGGGATGATCAGGATGCAGGACAGTACCCTTCACAGGGGAGATTTATTCCCTGCTCTCAGGGGGAACAGAGGCGGGAGGGTCAGAGCGCCCTTTTTCCTTCTCAAGTAATTTTAATTCAAAATAATCAACATGCTATTGTGGGATATTTGGGGGGTGGCCTGCCCTGGGCTCCAATACATTTCTTTGAAATATATTATTTACTTTATGTCTTATATTTGATCATTCCAGTGTTTGAAAGGTTAGATTCTGCCTTTTTGATTCTCTGCTGGCTCTTGCTCATGGTGCTGTAATTTCTTGTGTGTTGACTAATTTATGTAACCAGTTTTTGCTGGCTGAAAAATACTAGTATTAAACAAAATATAGATTCTTTTGTTTCCTAATGAGAAATATACAGATGCAAGTGTGAGAACTGATGGTAGATTTAAAATTATTCAAAAGTGAAAAATACGCGGGCTTATTTTCTGCTTCTAGTTATTCAAATAACAAATTAGAACTACCAGAATCAATACTCATAGGTTTGATACACGTGGTTAGAGACAGCATGTTATAAAGGAAAGCACATGAGCTTTGAAATTAGGCAGAATTGGGTTCAATTCCCAGCTCTGACACTGACTACACTATAACCTCAATTCATCTCAGTTTGCTCAGAGAGAAAATGACATAAAATGAAGATATAATAGTTACCTCATGGAGTTATTGTGGAGATTAAAAAGGTAATGTATGTGATGTGCCTAGCACATGTTTTGCATATAATAGATACTCAGTGAAGAGTGGTTATGTAGTTATTATTGATAAATTATTAAGGAAGATAATCTTTAGCCAAAAAGTCAGTCATTATATACACCATATAAAGGTATTTTAGAGTCTCAGAAATTATTTTTTAGTGGATTTTGTTTTTAGAATTTTAAAATTTAAAGCATTTGCACATGGAAAAGCATAGATATATTAATATTAGTCTCCATATTACCAACAGTGCATTTTTAATAAATTCAGTGAAATGGTTTAGGGTTCAGATAGTAAAGCTTGACAATCTAGCAAGAATCCCATTTCCACTTCCCAAACTTAAATGACTTGAGCAAGTCACTTATTTTCTCTCTGCATCAGTTTTGCCATTTTTAAAGTGAGGCTAATAATAGTGCCGAGCCCACACAGTTGGTATGAGAGTCAAGTATTCTTAAGGTGCTTGGGGCATTGACAGGCTCATACCAAATTTTATGTGTTTATTAAATAAACTTTTTAAAAAAGTGTTTTATTATGCAAGCTTTAGAGTTTTAGGAAAAATTTTTAGAAAAGGGTTTTTAGGAAAAATAATTCTAAATATAAGAGAAATCCATACTTTGAAGAAACATGGATTTGGTTTTTGAACCATTTCCACACTGATTGATTTCTCAGTGAAGCCGTTTTTTGGTTATAGTCTCTTTTCCCGTCTGAGTTAAATGATCCAGGGCATTACCTCCCACTCTCATTAGGCCTAGCAGATCTGGAAGGATGTATGTGTGTGTTGGGGGCACTGGAGAGAGTAGAGACCAGTGGAAAGCAGAGGTTCGAACTCCTGTTCTACCTGCTGCAAATGACCTAGCTCATTCTCCTTTCACTTACCTCTCTTTGATTTTTTTTTTTTTTCCTGAACAGCATCAGGCACCCAGTAGGAAGGATGACTACCTAACCTTTTTCTTCCTCAAAGTAACAAAATCTATAGACAGAGAGCTTGAAATAATTGACAGAAGAATCTAGCTCTGCTCATCTGTTCTTATAAGAGCAGATGGAAAGGGTGTCATCTAAATGGAATCAGACAGTGTATAACCATTTGGAATCGGCTTATTTCATCATCATAATTCTCTGGAGAGTCAACCAGATTATTGTGTATGTCTGTAGAGCATTTCTTTTTATTGCTGAGTAGTGTTCTGTGGTATGAATGTACCACAGTGTAATCATTCACCCACTGAAGGACATCTGGTTGGGGTTTTTTCCCCTAGTTTTTGACTATTACAAATAAAGCTGCCAGGAATATTAAATTTTTTTATGTGTGTATGTGTGTAAACATACATTTTCACTTCTCTGAGATAAACGCACAAGTTTACAACTGCTGAATCATATGATAGTTGCACGTTTAGGATTTTAAGAAAGTACCAAGTTAGTTTACAGATTTGCCATGTCATTTTATTTTCCACTACAAATGTATGGATGAGTAAGCCAATTTCTCCTCATCCTTCCCAGCATTTGGTGTCAGTATCATTTTTTAAAAAATTTTAACCATTCTATTAGGTGTGTAGTGATATCTGACTGTGGTTTTAATTTCCCATTCCCTAAATGGCTATTGCTCTCGAACATCTTTTTATGTGCATATTTTCCATTTGTATATCTTTAATGAAACGTGTGCTCATGTCTTTTGGCTATTTCCCAATTAGCTTGCTTTTGTTTTTACTTTTGAGTTTTGAGAGTTCTTTATCTATTCCAGATACTAGTCCATTGTCAGATATGTGGTTTGCAAATATTTTCTCCCACTTTGTAACTTGCTTGTTCATCATCTTAACAAGGTCTTTCAGAGAGCAAAACATTATTTTTTATGAAGTCCAATTTATCATGTTTTCCTTTATGGATCATGCTTCTGATGTCTATTTTTTTTTTTTTTTTTTTTTTTTGCTTAATGCTAGATCCTAAAGATGTTCTCCTGTGTGTTATTTCTAAAAGATTTATCATTTTACTTTTTACATTTGTTTGTGATCCATTCTGACAATTTTTTTAACTTGTGAGACTTAAGTCAAGGTTCATTTTTCTATTTTGCCTTTATTATGGATGTTCAATTGATCCAGCACCATTGTTGAAAGGCTCTCTTTCTTCCATTGCCTTGCTTTGTCAACTTTGCCAAATATCAATTGAATATTATTTGTGCTGGTCTATTTCGGGGATATCTATTTCCTCCGTTGGTCTATATGTTGATCTCTCTGCCAATACCACATAGACTTGATTAATATAACTATATAATAAGTCTTGGCATCAGGTGGAATGATTCCTCTCACTTTTTCCTTCTTTTTTAACACTGTTTTAGTTATTCTAGTCCTATTGCTTTTCCATACAAATTTTAGAATAATATTTTCTGTACATGCAAACATTTTTGCTGGGATGGTTATTTTGTTAAATCTGTATATCAATTTGGGGAGAGTTGAGTTCTTTACTATGTTGAGATTTCCAGTCCGTTGTCACGGTATGACTCTCCATTTATAAAAATCTTTGATTTCTCTCATTAGTGGTGTATAGCTTTCAACACGTAAACCCATCTCTTTTTTTAATTTAGATTGAAACATAAGTATTTAATTTCTATGCAATTACAAAGGGTGTTGTATTTTAAATTTCATTCTCCACTCATTCATTGCTAGTATACAGAAATATAATTGATTTTTATGTGTTACCTTGTATCCTACAATCTTACTGAACTAACTTATTAGTTCTAGGATGTTTTTGTTGGTTTGTTGGATTTTCTATGGAGTCTGTTGGAATAAAGAGCTGGCAAGTGGTAAAGCACAGAATGTGAATCTGTGTTTTCAGATGACAAGCCCTTTTGCTTTCCACCTCATGAGAGTAATTCGTATGGAGTGTTACCTATATAGAGTTGAAAAAGAATGTTGGATATTACATCAAACTTAAAACTAAACATTTGTGTAAATTATACACAGTAAGGAAAACCTAAAAAGAAATCACGAATTAATTTTTATATATGAAATGGTTTAATCAGGACATATATTCACAAAAATAAACTACTCACTTGTATGAAGTCACAATATTTGATCCAAAGTAGGATATTACTTTCAAAGCACTTAACCACGTAAAGCAATATTGGCCCTTTTCCCGTGTCAGTGCATAAACAATATATCACCAGTGGCTCAAGCTTCTTGGGAAATACTTTCTATATTGACAGCTTTGCTTTATCACTGAGACAGTTTCTCTTAAACTATAAATTGTTCCTCTGATGTAAGATAGACATTTTTTGTAATGATAGCAATTCCTTTTAAGTATAGGTTTGACTTTAAACTCTTTGTGTTTATTTTTGTAGGGGTAGCTGATGGACCAAAAACGAAATTTGTTAAATGATGTTGACATATTCCAAACAATAGCGCCATCTTTGGATTATAAGGAGGGTGTAACACAAAGCTTAATGCCCTGACATTATAATATCTCCCTTCTCACACCAAATCACACCCTGATATCTCAATTTCCTTGAGAAAAATGCTTTTCCTTTCATTTTAAAATGTAATAAAGCATAATCCATGAAATTATCAGATATCAGCCTTGTCAATTCTGAAACATAAGAATTTTTAAAAATTTTTCAACAAAGAAATAAGAATCATTGTGGTGGACTCAAACCTTACCAAGATAGATTTTGGCCTCCGATTACAATGACTCTGATTGTGGGACAAAAGATAGAGCATTATAAAATAGCAGGGAAGGGCATGTTGTGATGTGTTAACCGCACCCAAAACACACAAACCATATGATGAGTATATTTACGTCACACTCCATTTATTTGACAAATTAAATTGACAGACACGAAAAGAGCTTGAAACAGTTAGCCTAAAAAATAATGTTGGAAAACATAAATATGTATATCCATACCTATTTAACTTAAAATGCATAATGTTTATTTATTTGCTAAAATACCAATACATGCCTCAAAGTGACAATTTCAGCCCTTTCTTTTTTAACCTGTATTGATAGGGCATTTATGTTTTCTGAAACTTAGAACATGAGCTTAAATATATTTTAAAAGAAATCTGGTTGACAAATTTAAATTTTATCGTTTTCCCCAATCTTTTACAGTTATCTCACATCTAATTGAATATGCAGTGTTGAAAGCATTCAAACTTAATTAAATTAAGTAATTACAATAATAACAAAAATGGCATAAACAAGTTTTGGAAAAAATGTTGTTGGAAGCGTTCAACAGCACTGTTAAGCAGAGAATTGTGTGGGCGTCCTGGAGAAGGAGTGTGCCAGGGGCATCAGTCTAGAGAGCGCTGGGTAAGCCCAAAAGTCAGCTAAATGGAAGGAAATAAGCTAGAACTTAGTAATGACTCTATTTGACATTCATTGCTTTTGGCCTCTGAATGACAGCCAGAAATTGTCTGCAACTTCTTACAAAGGGCCTGGGATATCTCGCTTTCCTACTGCCACTTGTACCACCTCAAGCAAACACAAATATCATGAGCAACAATCTGGCTACACGTGAAGCCAGCTCTGACTAATGCCTGTGGGTTGGTGTATTTTCTGCACCAACTGCTCTTCCAGATGATTGGACCTAAAATGGTGACAGGTGTTGTGGGCTTTATTTCTCCTCTCAGGAAGAAATTTGACTGTACTTAAATTTTTTAAACAGTTGTATGCTATCCTATCCAGCTGGCTTACGCTCCTCATCTTTTCTTACTTATATCATACTTATACTCCTAAATACTAAGCATATCAATATGTAGCAACCTATTTCCCTCCTTGCATCAACCATATAATATATTCAGAAAAGCAGGAAACAATTTTTAGGAACTTGATCTCTTTACATTTCTACATAACTAAGAATGACTGTGACATTAATTAATTCTTGAGAAGCAACTTTAACGACCTTCAGCAACTGGCCCTTCACTTCCATTATTGCCCTTGGATCCAACTGCAAAGTGACTTTGGCATAAGTGTGAGCTGAAGACAATTGAGAAAAAACAGACACAGGATACCCTTCCTCTATGTGCCTAAAAGCAGGGCATACATTTCCCTTGTGAAGGTGGCCTCTTTTCTCATACCAGGAAGGGAAAAACAATCTTCATCACCAGAGATGGAGACAGTGCCACGAGGAGTCTGCATAAACTCATACAAAATAACTTTATCTTCCATTAGTCTCTCTCATATATTTACTTTCCATAATTTACCACCCCTAGAATCCCAACCCCTTTTTCCTTTTTCTTTAAACGTCTCCACAATTTCTTGCCTTCTGTTAAAATCGTATATAAGCTCCCCAAGGTTAACTGTATCTTTGGACCTTGACTTCTTTTCTATGAAGACCCCCATAAACATAAAACTTAAAATATGAATATCAAATAAAATTTGCATGCCTTTTTTCCTGTTAATCTGTCTTTTGTCATTTGATTTACAGGCCCCAGTGATATAACATAAGATAGTAGAGGAAAAGTTTTTCTTCCCCTACACATGTTAGAAATATATTTTATATTTTAATCCCCAATAACGTTTTATTTCCCTCTGCAACTCTGCTTAGTACTCAACATGGAAAGAAATAATGTTGTGATATATATTATTTTAGCAGCATTATCATGTAGTATTTAAGAGAGTTTTGTTGTCGGACTGCCAACTTTTAAACCTGCTCTATCACTTACTGTGTAACCTTGAGAATTTAACTAAGATCTCTTGCTTTAGAGGTTTTATTGTTTGTTTTTTTTTTTTTTTGTATGAAAACAAATTTCTTCCCTCATAGAATTGTGGTGAAAATCAAAGAACTCTATAAATATAAGTCACATAGAACAATATCTGACCCATAATAGCCAATCAATGTTAGCTTTAAATAGTAGTATAAACATTTGAAACAAAACAAGCTGTGCCCTAGACTCCAGTCCCACAGTCTCACTGTGGCACAACAGCGGTGTTCACATTACGTTAAAGCTGTTAGTTCGAATTTAATTCATTTTGAAGCTTTTTAAAATTTTTAATTTGTAATTCGGCTTTGGTTTTACTTCTTTAAAAGACCCTTCAGTTTACTCACACATGAGAAACACTGTCTTAAATCTTTTTTCATCATCCTGAGTTGTGACAATTCAATTCAACCTATAAATATGTACATTCATATGGCATGTTGGACAATACAAAGATTAGCAAAATGTGGCTTTTGGCTAGAAGAAACATAATTTTCCCATTTTAGTAGAGGTCTGGAAATCTGCTATCTCTTCTGGGAAGTCAGGGAATTTTGAATACAAATAGATTGCCAATTTACTCTTGTAGTTGAGTAGTTGAAATAAAGATTTTAGTTTATAAGAAAATGGAAGATAAAATTTTCCATTTACATACGATGTATATTACATCTGCATTTTTTGTAGAAGCTAAATTTTTATCCATCTAATATATTCATATGATCAGACAAAAATCTTACCTCATTTCTTATATCTAATTACCCATGCCATTAATGATTTACCTCATACCTTGGAGTAATATGAAACTAGTCAAGCCTCTCATTTTTCATGACTTTCTTAGATATTCTAGAGAAACTTCTCCTAACAATCTGGTTCTTAAACTGTTTCTGCATTTCGACATAGACATGAAAAATGTAATGATCTGACTGAAGTATAAAGTAGTATGTTCATAAAGTGCTTTCACAAATTGTCCTATGCTCTCCTACCCCTGCTAGATGTCTAACTTTGATTTATTTAGTGTTGTAGTAGCATTTTGTATTCTGTAGTAGCATGAGCAAAAGGTTTCCGTGACACAAGAGCATATCGTGTTTGTAACACTAAATATTTTGTCACTTGTGCACTACATAAAAACCTGCTAAAAGCGATTCTACAGTCATCTAAATGATGTTTTAAAAATAATTTTGGAATCCATATCCAATTCAGAAAAGGCCTGTGAAAAAGACTAGGTTTTCATTTATAAATGAAAGCACATTAAAATAAGTGGGACCAACATCTGTCTTTGGCGTAGGCTGCTTTCCGTGATGAATCTGTTAAGAAGCTGGGGTAAGGTGACCTTTTCAGGATGTATCTCTGCTCTGAATGGTCTTCCTTTAATCACGTTGCCCAAACACTGACTGATTTAGGTTAGCAAGCTCCTTTTCTTTAAATCTAACTATCTCAGGATGTGTATTAATCTGGTTTATTATTCATTCACACCTACTATAGAATACTATAAAGAGTTTCAAGTTTAGGACTTCGTAGAAATTTAAGAACCCATCTAGTACACTCTCACACTTAATAGCTCAAGATTCAAGGTCATTTTAGCATAATGGTCAAAACCATCGCTTCAGGGACTGGACTGCCTGAAGACGAGAGGAAAGTTGTGAGACCTCAGGGAAATTACTTAAATTCTCTTTGCCTCTTCTTTCTCAATTGTGAAATGGTGATAATGTGTGATATGTTAGAAACTACCTCACAGGTTACTGTGAAGATTAAATGCTATAGAATATGTAAAATGCTTAGAAGTGTATCTGGTGTTCTGGTAAATGTTCTTTTGCTATTATTATTGTACTTGTTATGGGGGGGACACAATTGACTTGCTTTAGGTGAATATCAGGATTGATATTTGTGGATAGTTCAAAGAACATTTCTTGTAGTAATTCACTATATGTCGGTGGAGGTAGTAAGGGGAAAGGGAACTGATGACATTCATGTACATGAGTCACAACGCTGCACCAAGAGATAAGATTTAGCCCATCTTCTTTAAGAGGCTCGTGTTCTGTAGGGCAGAGGGATACAACAGGAGCCCTACATTCCTACCTGACTTTCAGTAAAGGATAAATGGCACAACAGAAAAGAAATTGCTGAAGACGGCCCCTTCTGCCTGGCTTCCTCACACCTCAAACACTCAATGAAATGATGCTCTGGGAAGTGGAAAAAATTACTGTATTTGTGTATTGTGTGTAAATGAGCCAAGCACAGTTAAAGCTAAATGCAGAGAGTTAGCTATTTACATGATCCTCAAATACATTTTTCTAAGATCAGAGTGATTAAGTAGAAATGACAACAGGAATCCAGTTCTAACCTAGAGACTTGATGCTCTTTTAGCAGAATATTTAAGAAACTAAAGATAATCATTACGATCACTGAATGATGCCATAAATAAAAACATCATGTTGATGAAAACAGCAAAGAACTTTAAAATGCTTTTTGAAATCTAGACATAAAGAGTCAGTTTAGTGAATACTGCATGTGCTGTAATTGCATTCTCGACATTAGAGCTCAATTGCTTTCTTTCCAAAAGCTCCGTTTCCTGAGCCTAATTGTCTGTTTCTATGATATATAAAGGATTATAACATTTCTAGTATACCCAGAACACTAGTTGGACTCAGTCTCTTCTACATGTAGTATTTAAGTCAGTATTTGTTCTGATGGCTAAAATTCCCCCTGTTATTTGATACGAAAACCAACATTACTCTACTGCATGTGTATCCTTTGCCTTTACTTGTAAGACTACTCCTGATCAAATGGCAGCCATTCCTTCTCAATAAAACCTGGAAAATTCAGCACGGGAAAGTTAAAGCCTTTTGCTTGAAGTGTGTCTTCTAGGGAGAGAGTGAGCAGGGGTGCTAGAACTAGAAGAGGCCCAGGTCTTATATAGGATGACTTCTCTCCCTAGTCATCCCTTCTCTAATACCTGGGTAATGGAAAGGGATGGGCTGGCATGATGATGAGGTTGAAAGTATTTCTAAGAGGCAGTTGGAAGAAATTATGCTAGTAGCCTCCTGTCATTGCCTCCCTAATGCTAAAATGCTGGTGGAGACTATATGAGGCCGTGACTACCACCAGTCTAAAACATTTAGGCAAAGCACTGCTGTTCTATATCTGAATATAGCTCTATATACAGGCCAGTTTGGGGTACAAACTATACCAGAAGATGGAAAAAGACAAGGTAAGGGATAAGGTTGATAAGGCAGATAACGGTGCTTTGGGATCCATTGAGGATAGTACTCAAGACAGGGAGGGAAGTGAAAGTTTAAGGTGACGGTATCCTACCAGGGAGGTTCCTGGATCCAGGAGGGGAAGGAGATGTTGGAAGACAAAATATGGGGAACACAGGAAAAAGCCATTGTAAATTCAACTTTGAGACGTTTACTTTGTTTGGTGTTTTAAAGTATTTCATTGATCTGTTTTATTTTCTTGACTTTGTTTAGCGTTGTTCTTTTTCTGATTCAGCATTTGTTTAGATTTCTGATTAGATTTCACACCCGAATAACAACGTTTCCATGGAAGGGACATATGATATGGAAGCAGGCTCAGAGTCACTGCCCTGGCACTCTCTATCTTTATTGTCATGTGCAACATGCTGTAACTTTTCTTCTTCTTTGCAAAATAGGCTTTTTCACAGTTCATAGTTTATACAATTGTTATGTAGATGGAAAATGCTTAGTAAAGTATAAACTGTTAGGCAGATTTATGCTGCTTTAAAATTAGGTTGAAATGTGAGATTCCTGTGGCAGCTTCATCTATTCTAGTTTGTTAGACTTTTAAAAAATACCTTTATTTAGGATCTCTGGGTTTGGTTCTGCTTGAGCTCTTTTATGCTTCTGCTGGCTGAGGGTAGCTGGTCAGTATCACAGCCTTTGATATTTATAGACAAGTCAGTATCCGGGCCTGGGCAGAGAGCCAACATAAAAGAGATGAGTCCTAAGATCTGGGATAGTGTCAGGGAGAGTTGACAGCACACATTAGATCCAAAAGCTGATGTGGTGAGCAGTTCTCTGGAGCCTTGGCAAAAGCATTCTGGAGCCATCTATACTAGAAGTTGTTCTGACATCTGCCAGGAGGTCCTAATTCCTTCATGGGGAAGATAGCTAGGCTTTCTTTTTCAATCTTACTCTACCGTGCAATTCTAGTTCAATTCAAAACACTCATGATAGTTTAATTTCCCTGGGGCCATGGCCCAAAACACCTCCTTCCTCATTCCTGCTCTCTCTAGCCAAGCTTTTTGCAGGAGTTTTGTTTACAGGAATTCTAAAACATTACTTCCTCTCTACAAGTGACGACTTTTTGCTGTGTTCTCAATATGTCATGATAAACAACTATAAATTGTAATTATAGTCAAGGCAGAAGTGAGAAATAAACCTGGCTTCAGCACCTGGGCAGCTCTCCACTGCTCAGGAAGGCTTTATAAGTTTGGTCTGCCACCCCCATGGAGATGCCACTGTGGATTCCCCTAACACGTGTGTCGACGAAAATAATCCATAACCAATCTATAAATGAAAATTTGGGAGAGTTTATTCTGAGCTAAAATCTGAGGACCATGGCCCAGGGCCTTTCTTCCCAAAGGAAGAAAGGGCACCCAAGAAGTGGGGTGCACAGAGTGGTTGTATACCCCCAAACAGGATGTTTCACGTATGATTGAAATGTCCGTTTTACAATAGTCATGAGACTGCTCTGTCGGTACAGCAATTAATGGACACAACAGGTAGGTCTGCTGTCTCGGTGAACACAGAAGGGTGACAGGTCTGTTGTCTCGAGCTGGGTGGTCACAGGTGAGCACAGCAATCGGTTCCTAGCCTAAGGAAAGATTCTTATCCTTAAGGAAATGCCAATGTGGGGGGAAGTTGCACCTTTATCTTAAGGCCATTTGTTCTTACCATAGGAAATGTTTTAAAGCAGATATACAATGCGTGCTCAACAACCACAGTCAGGCCCCTTTGGGCAAACAAAGTCAGGCTGAATTAGGTTTACACCAAATGGCTTCCTCATAGACTCCAATATATCCTATTGCTTGCCATTTCTATTTGTCACGTGTCACATTAGAATTTACCGTGGTGTGTTCTCAGAGTGTGTCAAAACATATCTGCCATTTAGTCAAAGGTGGAGACATACCTCCATATCCACTTACTATAGATTAAAAACAACAATAAAACAAAAGATAAAAAACCAAAAGCCTCTGGCCGCTTTTCTCCCCTCTAAATTGATGGACTCCTCTTTCCATGCTTCAGCTTCTTATTGCTACTCAAGTAATCCGGTATTTTTCTAAACACAGATTATTTACTTTTTCATTATTGGCATGGGATTATTCTGCTCTGACTTTATGGTAAATTATCAATCTTTTCTTAAAGTGAGAGATTTTCTATGACTAGTGCTCACAATCATCTTCTGTGTTTTATTGTTTTTTAGCCACTGATAAAAAGCCAAGCTTACTTGGGCTTTCAACAAGCAATTCTGTTTTACATATGTCTACTTTAACTCTGTTATGTATCTATTTACTTTGCTGTACTTATGCATAAGAGGGAATAAAGGGGCACAATTTTCTAAGTCATTGAAAGTTCTTTTTCTTTTTCTTCAGCTTTATTGAGGTATAATTGACAAAAGTTAATTTTCTTCTTAATCCTAGAAAATAAGTTGACAACTGTGTTCCCAAGTCCACTCTGTCATCTTATCTTCAAATGCTCTTTTCACCTGGTCTCAACAGAGATATTCAGAAGGAGGTCGGAGGGGAGACCAGGGAGTGGATAGATACTATCACTCTATGTCTTTGGTAATTTTTCTAGATTTTCTAGTCCTTACACCGTAATTTATAGAAGAAAACTCTCTTTTTCTCCCTAGCACCAGAAGTGTTGTATAAGAAGCAGGGGCCATTAGTAGTCCAATATTACTGATTGGGCTTTCAGTTACTTTAAAATGCATCTTTGCCCTTAATACTATTTATTTATAGGCCTCAGGCTGGGTCTTCTAATTTGATAGGCTATAGTTTCCCAAGGTACTCATTACTGAATTGGAAGTTACAACTACAAAGGTTAGTTAAAAAGTTTGTCAATTCCACCTAGGATCTGTGGTCATAGTTTTACCAAAGTCAGCTCCCTTATTATTATATAATGAATATTTTTCTGTGGGAACTAGCAGTTTCCACTGCATTTTCAACATGATTTGATCCTAATAGGATTTACCCAAATATTTTCCAAAGAGTAAAACATAGTCTCCAGAATTTCCAAAGAAGAAAGGAGGTGAAAATAGTCTAAGTGGGAAAGCACGGCTTACTTGTAATTCCTTGTTAACTTTCTTAGTATATGTGCTGTGTTATCAGTTCCTCAAATTACAGTAACAACAATACGAACACAATGCAAAATACATATTTGACAATTATCAAGTTCATTGGATCGTGTAGATTCCCCCAGGTCAAATGATACATGGTTTTATGAATGTTCTTTGGTTTGTGATTTTTATAGACAGGTAGTCCAAAACAAGTAAATTAGCAAATAAAGGGCTAAAATAAAAAAATTTTAATTATTTAAAGCTTAAAAAATTATGTCACAAAAGTGTATATATATATATATATATATACATATATATATATATATGCAGTCGTGTGTCACTTAACAATGGGGATAAATTCTGAGAAATACATCATAGGCCATTTTGTCATTGTGCAAACATCATAGAGTATGCTTACACAAACCTGGATGGTACAGCCTACTTACTACACACTTAGGCTATATGGGACTAATCTTCTGAGACCACCATCGTATATGCAGTCTGCTGTTGACCTAAATGTTCTTATGTGGCACATGACTTATTGTAATCAAATTCATCAAATCCAAATTCAGTCTTATTTTGCTATCATTATATTTGAATCTGTAGGTGAGGAAGACATTTCCTCTACCCGCTTTGGGTTCTTCTAGCCAGAGAATGAATTAAATTCACATGAGACAAAATAACAGGAGAAAATTAAACAAAGCTTTATAACATGTATACATGGGAGAGGCTCAGGCAAACTGAGTAACTCACCAAAATGGCTGAAGCCACCACCTTAAATATCATCTTCAGCTAAAGAAAAAGGAGGATGTTGGGGGTGGGGGGAGTAGGTTACAGGAGATTACCAGACAAGTACAGTAAACAAGAGTCAGGTTATTATGCAGATTTGAGTCCTTGCCTCCACATTGATGGGAGTTTCTAGAGATAAGGTCATCCTTCCTAACTGGTGCAGAGAGGGAGACACCTTTACAGATGGAAATTTCCTTTACAATGTAAATGTCTCTTAACAAAGGGTAAGTAAATTCTACTTTTCAGAGTTTCTTTTTCCTGTCTGCTGTTTTTAAAAGTAACCAGCCCAAAATAATCCTCATGCCAAAGAGACATATCACGGGGTGGCCAATTCTAGTCCCCCACAAATCAATTCCCTAAGACATGGTTAATGAAAAATTATAGGGTTCATTATATATCTTATAGAAGCTCACCTAATGTAGAAGATTTTACTTCCATAATAACCAATAATATTAACTTTTTTCACACGTACATCTGGTAAATTATGGAAAGCATGACACAGACATTATCTCATGTAATCCTCATAACATCACGGCGAGTGCAGATGAGGGAAGCAGACTGCCTGAGTTCACAGCTGTCTCTCTCACTCACCAGCTGTGTGACTCTTGGGTGAATCACTTCACCTTTCTGTGACTCCACAGCCTCGTCCATAAAATTGAAATGGCACGCATAGTGCATAACTCATGGGGCTGCTGTAAGAATAAAATGTGATAATTCATATTAAATACTTAAGAGGCCTAACACCTAGTAAGGCCTTTATAAATGTCCCTATTGAATTGAAATGATTGCTATTATTATCACATTTAGTGAATGAATAAAATAAGCCCTAGTTTCAGGAAGGTTTCCAGGAACACAGGTAATGGATTGCAGAGCTAGGACTTGAACACAGGCATGCCTGATCTTAACGCCAGAGTTCTTACTTATCGCTCTAGTCTCCCTCACTGCTAGTGAACTGTTTGCCATCGAAAGTCCAAACAGAGATCTTCAGAAAGCATCTCCATTACAAATACTATTTGTTCTAACGTAAAATAAAAAATGCTCATTCAAAATAAATAGCCTTTTGTTGTTCTAGTCAATCAATATTTCTTTTTACACTCAAAAATTATTAAAGATTTATGCTAATTTGGGGTACATATTGTTTATTTAATAGGCAATTGAAGAATAAACTACATACTTTATAACCATTGCCTGAAGAAAACTCATGTGTTAAAAATCTATAAATATTTGAAAATCAGGGGCCCTTGGCTACTCTTTATTCGTGTTAGGTGAGTGTGGTTTTCAGTATTATTCACGTAGTTCTTTCCTTCAGTTGTACAGAAATCAGAAAAGAATGTCTTTTTCTGTAAAGATTTGGCTCCCTGGAACTACTGAGGCTTGCCTTATCTCTTTCAATTACTTAAATTCTGCATATGTGCTTTACTTCTCTGCATGTTAATAGTGACCTTGAAAGCTGAGAAATTCTTTGAAATATTCTGAATACTCAGTCTCTTCCCCACCCCCTCCCATCTCCATCCCCAACTGCCTAACACAGATACCCTGGGACTGTTGCTTTCATCAAAGTACCACCTCTACTGCTTCTAATCTTTGTCTCAAAAACCCAGTTTGCTTCTCCACTGCCTATTTTTAATTTATTTAAATTTAGATACCATGAATTTTTGTAAAGCCTCATAAAAACAGGCATTAACCTTCTTAGATATCTTTCAGCATCCCACAGGAATGACATGAAAAGCAAATAGAATTTTAAAAGCACAGTGTGTTTAATAAAAAAAAGAAAAAAAAGAAGGCAAACTGATGTGTTCAGAGCCACTGTCAGAAATTCAAATGCCATTCTGAGGTTAAAAGAGCCTGAAGTTAAAAGATCGCTGGGAAGAATGCTAGAAAATATGGCACTTTAATGAATTTTCTAGTTTAAGAGAGAATATTCTAAGTAGGACTATGCATTATGATAAAAAAAGTTTTGAAGTATATAGTACCAGACTAGAAAAGTAAAATTAGTTATTTGGCTATCTCTCTCTCACTCTCTATTTCTTTCTCTCTTTCTCTGTCTCTGACTGCGTCTGTTTCTCTTTTTGCAGCAAGTCAAACAATCCTTGTAGCATCAGTCCCAACCAGCCATACTTGATTAATAACGAACAGCTTCCCTAATTTTTCTCTTTGCTTCCAACTTAGGACCAACCAGAGAGAGTCATATATGCACCCCTTACCCATCACATAGTGTGCTCAGCTTGTAGTTTTCCCACCTACAGCTTCCCCATTCCAAGAACCTCCAATCAGGGCATACCTGTAGCCTTTCTTTTCGCTACTTTAAAGCTTTTCCACTCTTCTGCCTGTTTTTGATTCTCTGCCAAATGCAAGTTGTGGTGGCTGATTATAGGAAGCCTTTGTTTTTTCTCGTTTGGATTGTTTTCACTTATTTCATTCACTTTGCCACCTCCCTCTCCCTGAGGGCACACAGGCTACGTGAGACATTCATCATCCTCTAAAGTTTCATCATTCCCTTTCATAAATTCTCCGTCCTATCTAGCCCGGCCTACTCCATGCCCAGACAACCACATGCGTTCTTTCTGTCTTTATATATGTATTTGTGTGCATTTTCTAGAAATTTAGGTAAATAAAATCATGCAATATATAGTATTTTTTATATTGGCCTTCTTTCATTTAGCAAAAAGGTTTCAAGGTACATTCATGCTGTTGCATGTACTATCATGCATCACTTAACAATGGGAACATGTTCTGAGAAATGCGTTGTTAGGCGATTTTGTTGTGTGGACATCCTAGAGTGTATTTACACAAACCTACGTGGTATAGCCTACTACACACCTATGCCTTATGGTACTAATCTTATGGGACCGCCACTGTACATGTGATCCATCATTGACTGAAATGTCGTTAAGCGGCACACAACTATATCAATACGTAGCTCTTCTTAATTGCTGAGTGGTAACCTTTTGTATGGATATAGCACAACTTGTTTATCCATTCATCTATCACTTGACATCTGAATTGTTTTCAGGTTTTGGCTATTATGATAAAGCTACTGCAAACGTTCATATATAGGTCTTGATATAGACATATGGTTTTATTCCTCTAGGGCAAATATATAGGAGTGAAATGATTGAGTTGTATGGTAGGTATATGTTTAACTTTTTAAGAAACTGCCATACAGTTTGCCAAAGTGGTTTTATCATTTTACTTTCCCATGAGTGTATGAGAAATCCAAGTGCTCTGAATCCTTACCAAAACTTGGTATTATCAGACTTTTTAATTTTAAATATTCTAATAATTGTGTAGTAGTATCTAATTTAGTTTTAAACTTCATTTCTCTAATGTCTAATGATATTAACCCAGTTTTCGTGTGCTTATTTGCAATCAGCATATCTTCTTTGTTGAAGTGATTCCACTTAACTTCATTTGTTGAATTATTAGCTATAACTCATTAAAAGATAACTGACTCTTTAAGAAAAAAAGGATCCAACATGTTTTGGGATTATACGACATGGAAATAAAATGTTTGACAAGAGCACAAAGACTGGAAGAGAAGAAACGGGGTCAGTAGATAAAAATAAATACATGCAGAACAAAAGTTCCTTCTCTTCACCCTCATAACCCAAGGGTTTGGTGATATCATCAAAAGATTGGTTTCATGAGGGGTGAGTCACCTGGTAGCAGAGGTGGTCAAAGGAAAATAATGTCAGAACAAATTTAGAGCAAATCTGGGTCATCATTTTTGCAGTGGTTCCTACAGTACCCACTCTCCAGATTGACGAGGATCCAGTCTTCTACCCCACTCCTTGGAATAACATGACCTAAGCCAGCTGATTTGTTAGTGGAAAAACTTACTCCCAGGAAAATCTATGAGACTTTTGAGTAGAACAGTTGTCTAAATGAAACATAACAAACTGAAAAACTTGCATTAGATGACGTAATATTAATAGGCAAGCCAAAATGAGATTTAAAAAAATTCTCAAAGAGGTACGATATATACGAATAAGACAGAGCAGGGACAAACAAAAAATAATTGTTTTGTTAACAGAAGAACTAACTAGAAATACCAAACATAAAAATATTTTTTAAGAACATAGAAACAAAAATGTTATTTCAATATTTAAGAATATTTAAAAGAACTCCATGAAAGTGGTTTATAAGAGAATTGATACAGGTAAATTACAAATTAATGAGCTAAAATATCAGGTCAAGGAATTACCCCAGAGTACATACAAAAAAAAAAAAAAAAAAGAAAAGAGAAAGAAAAGGAAAAACTTGATAAATCAAGTGATTTGGAGGATACAAATAGAAGTACAAATCTCTGTATATTATGAGTGCCAGAAAGAGAAAATAAAGAAATAGAGATAGGAAATGTTGAAAGAAGAAAAAGCCCTTTAAGCAGAAGGAAATCCACTTTAGATGGCAACCTGAACCTACCCAATGCAATGAAGAGAAACGGAAATGGAAACAATGTCGGTAAATACAAGATTTTTTTTCCGCTATGAAATCACTTTTTAGAAAGTTGACTGGAAAATACCCAATTTACTGCAAGTCAAAAAATCTCAGCTTGAAATTAGTCACAGTGTGCCAACCAGAATTTGTCAAAATAAAAGTATGCTGCATTGAATGTGGTTGGAGAGTTTACCGCTTTCCATGGTGGCAGGTGATAATGGCTAAGCCAAATGTCATTCTGCAATGAGTGACTTACTGCTTCCAACATTATTTCTCCACAGTGCAGCTTAAAGCTTCCTGTATGTCATTTCTTCCTGTCATGAACATAGATATTATGGCTGAAGCTCCAGCCATCTTCCTGCATTAAGTGCCGGCCCTGGCGTCACTCAATCACAGCAACAGCAATGCTGACCTCAAGACTTTGTAATTACAGTCCTGGTCCTCAGCATCCAGGATTCAAGCATTTTTTGTTAGTGTTAACTCATTTTTTATATATCAAAACGTTTGTATTTTGTTGGTGTACTGCTATTTCAGACACTCGTCAACAGCTTTGTGCACTTTTCTGTTTTGTTTTTCTAACCTTTTCTTCCCCTACCCTTCGTTAATCTTCTCCCCTCACTCAATTCTGATATCTCACCTCAAGCCTTCATAATTTTCTTTACCTCCGACCTCCTTCACCTTCTCTGCCTCCTTCCATTTCTACTCTCCTCGAAAGGGTCATCATGAACTCAGGGAAAACCCACAGAGAGGGACGAACTCTCCACTGGGGAAGGTGACACATAAGGATCTTTCTTGGCTAGTGAGAGAGAAATCAAAGCTACTGCAACTCAGTATCAAGGCAAAGATGAGAAGAGCTGGTAGAGATGGTGGTTTTGAAAGGGCTCCCTCAGAAGAGTTAAAGACAAAAAGGAGATACTGAATTCTCAGCAGACCAGCTACATTAGAGGTGACAGCCATGAGGGTTTCCTCCACAGCAGGGCAGGCATCAACGGGGCAATTGAACTAGTGGAGTGGCTAATAATTTATATTGGAATGCTAATGAATGTTTAACAATTTATGCTTAAAAATTTATATTTTCTTGGTGGATTGTATTTTCTATTTAAAATATATAAAAATTTAGTTCTACTCTTTTTCAAGCAAATTCTGAAGAATTTATTTTTAACAAAATACTAGAATTAATATCATAACTATGTAAGACCTGTATTTCAAAAACTACTCACCAACATCTTGATATAACTTCTTTTCTCCTGTTTTCCCATAATCTTGTTGTGTGAAAAAATAAAGACCTATATGTTTATCACTGTTAGTCTTTCTCTTATTTGAAGCTGAATGAATAGGTTTCTAATAAAGACAAATTATATTTTTCTAAGTGTAAAGTTGCCAGATGTTCAACTTTTCAAAATAGTAGTTTATGCTTGCTGTTTCTTTCCTCACTGTCCATTCACAGTTTCACAAACTCTAATATGACTAATCCTGTTAGTCTACCAAAATGGCTCCTGGTGTGGTCATTGGTCAAGTCTATGCCCTTAAATTCCTTAGTAATTTTCAGTCCTCAATAGAGATGACATCTAAACAGTCTTTGAGCTCCCCTTAGTCTCCATCACCTCACTCTCCTGCTTTCTTCTGAACCCTCACCTGTCTGTCTTCTCTTCATTTGCTTTTGCTGTGCATCCTCTTATCTTCAGCCTTTAAATGTTGGAGAGTCTCATGGTTTCATCCCACTCACCTTTCTCTTCTCATTATCTATAACTTCACTGAAAAATTTCATGCCCATAGTTCAAATTACCACCTATATGCACCGGTATGGCTTTCAAATTCCTGTCTTGTCCCAGATCTTTGTCTCTAAACATATTTCTTCAGCTGCCTACTGAAGTTATTCACTTGGTATTTAAAAGAAACCTCATATACAACATGGCTGAAACAGAAATCTTTCCTTCTCAAGTTTTCCCCATGTCAGTTTTTTATTTTGTTTTGTTTTTATCATTTTTACTGTCAGTTTCAAATCCAGATAGATAAAATAGGAAAGATGATAAAATAGGAATGATGATGTCTATTCTCCATCTTCTCTCACAAGGTTCAAATGAGATAATAAATGTAAAAATATTCTGAAAATGAATATAAATTATTATATTAATGTAAAATATTGTAATCACTGTTGATTCAGCTAAAATGGATATAAAACATTTTGGAAACAGATATAAATGATTGCAGCAATATTAGACATTATCATTATTATCTTGTTTAATATGTAGGGCTATGTCAAAGGATGGACACTGATGATAACATTGAATAAAATTAAGGTACACTCTCATTTGAATTAAAAGTTAATTTTCAAGCCAAAATATCTAACTATAATGTGAAATGTATGTTGGTACTCCCTGTATAAAAACCAGAGGGTTGTATTATTTGTATATTAAGATACTCCCCATATTTTTTTCATGAACTTCTATGCAGAGTGAAATAATGTCAAATAACGGCTGTGTCCTGAATCGTGATACTAAATTAGTGTCTATGTATTACATTATGCAAGTGAACTATACAAAAGGTGAATTATATCTCAATAAAGTTGTTATAAAAATATTAGCATTTATGCAAAATGGTAAAATAATAGAATCAATTCTGAGAGGCTACATTTAGGTAAGAAATCATTTTTCATAGTATGAATAAGATAAAAGGAAAGTTTCTTCAAACTTATAAGAAAATATGTCAGAAAGATAAAATAATAACATTTAATGGAATCAAAATTGAATGTACAATATAGGAATTTGTAACTATTAAAATATGTTTATTTTTCTTAAAGCTCTGTGCTATCTTGGGCAAAATTATTGACTGAAAATGTTGATAGGTGTATGCACAGCAAAAGAAGTTCTAGATCATCTATTTTGATTAAATATGGCAACAGAAGAAAACAAAATGGATGCCTGCATGTCACGCTTTCTGCTACGAGAATGATGTATTAGGTCCTGTGCTACGAAACGCAAGGGTTGAAGGAGAGAAACTCCTTTAGGAGCCCATATGTCTGAGCCTAGCAGTTATCTTCTTTCTACTGTTATCTAAATTATAGACAAGCCAATAGAATAGCTAAGTTAAAGCATTATACAGTAATAAATATTTGAGAAAATTTTTCCCTCTATGCAAGGTGAACATTTGGGAAAAGAGAAATTGAAATAAAAATGGTGTTTGAAGAAACAACCGTATTTGGCCAATAGTTTGATTAGTATTCCAGATATAAATATAATTAGTTTGGCCCACATCTGGTAACTATATTAATTTCTAGGCTAAAATCCACTGCCGTTTCCAGTATAATTCAGTAAGCAGACACCTATGAATGAAGATTAAGCTAAAATTTAGTCCTCAGTAAAATTTGTATCACAAAAATCCAGTGAATGCACTTGAAAAAATACATTTTTAATTTAGTTCTATAATTTAAAATAGAATACATTTTCTTTTCCTGGCTATAAAGATGACATAGCTAGATTTCTAAAAATAATAGACATATCGCTAAATGCATCCATATTGTTAGCTAAATATGTGATTGAACTGGTGGAATTTCTGAATAACTGGCAATATTCTGAAACACTCAGCAACAACGCTGGTTCTTCTTCGCGGATTGTTCACTGTGTGAAATGTCTAATTGATGGTGGATTTTTCTAAGTAGTATAACTTGACTAAGAATACCATTCTTCAGTAACAGCAGCAAATCATAAGTTATTTCTAATTGAATGCAAATTGTATATATAGTAAATATTTACTGAAAGAATAAACATAGTAATGGAAAGTTCAGTTAAAAAAGGATAGATATTTAGATGCAAAGTAGTTTGTAGCAATATGTTTAGATACATTATAGTGATATATATACTCAAAACTTTATTATATGTATATGCACGATATACACATTTATTATACATATTTTACATATATATTAAATATGTATATCAGAATATGAAATAGAATTCACATATACTTTATCCATATGCAAGATATACTTAGTATTTTAAATTAATGGCATAGTTGTTGGAATATAAATGATCAGTAACCAAGGATATAAGTAATATGAGTTAAAACTTATTTAGGTAGATGATGCCCATGTAAATCTATGATTATTTCCTGACCCACAATTTAAGTAATGGAACAATCCTATTAATTGAGAGAATCTCTTTCATCTGTCTAAAAACTTTCCAGGAAGTTCATCCCCAGAATTTCAAATGACAGAAAAGCCTAGTGGTACATCCTAGAATTTTAAAGGAAAGGATTTATGGAAGGGCAGTATATATCAGTGTGAATAAAAATGATAAAATTGCTATCTCAAGTATAAACTATGAACCTGTGAGTGTCGGGAAAGTGAGCAGGAATGGGTTGAATTATACTCAGGCAGAGGATGGAAGATGAGCACTTGATACAGGGGGTTGGAGCAGAACTAACTATCTGTATTGAGCCAAGAAGAGTCCAGTTCCCAGACCGAGACCCCGGGTCTGCTGTGTAGTTGTTTGATCTTGATCAGGTTGCAATCTCTATATCTCAGTTTCC
The DNA here is from genome assembly GCF_041296235.1 of Equus asinus. Classification (NCBI taxonomy): domain Eukaryota; kingdom Metazoa; phylum Chordata; class Mammalia; order Perissodactyla; family Equidae; genus Equus; species Equus asinus. Next base: position 71,516,499 of record NC_091798.1, read on the forward strand.
CCATTAGAAATTGAGGCAAATCATAATACCTTCCTCACGAGATGGTGGTGATAATTACATGTGTTATTAAACGCCAAGTGTTCAGTAAAGGTCTTTTGTTGTTATTTTGTTAAAATACTCCTGAAAAACCTAGTAGTCACAGAATCTACTCCTTTTATCCTCACCTCTTCTTAGTGATTGTCAGCGGCATTTGTTAGTTTGTTGGTGAGATCAAAAAAGTGTCTCCAGGAATGTTGTGCGTACAGGTGATCAAATCAGATGTGGTTGAGGTTCTGCCAACTCTCTCTACATCTATTTGCTGTTACTTGAAAGTAGTTTAAGAAGTGACAAATGTTTATTTTCACAATCATTGATTAAAATCTGTAGCTACAAATACAAGATTTGTTTCCAATGTTGAAACTGATTTCATGAAAGTGATATAATTGTTTACTGTTTTCATATAGAAAATGAGGCTAAGAAAGCACTTAGATTTTTAGATGCCTGAAGTGAGGCTGGGAGATGCTCCTCTACGTGTGTCTGGAGGAAGGGGCAGGGTGGGAAAGTAGTAATTGGAAGCTTGGATGAATTTACCATGGGGTCACCTTTCCTTGGAAGAGCTATTTTATCCCTGGCTACAAGTACATAGAAGAATCCTTTTGTGATGACATTTACGTTTTATGACTTGGAGGATATGGATTATTTTAATGTGGAGCTTTTGAAGCTTAATTTTCTTTAAAAAAATCATGTATTAACATATCTTTGAAATGAAAGTTTCTTCCATAAAATTACAAATCGTGAAGAAAAAAATAAAAGGTTCTCAATGATTGCATTTCGTAATAGAGGAAGCAGAGGATTGTCATATGATGTTAAGATGGTTTCTTCTCTCACTCATTCATTCACTCCATAAATAGTCATTTAAGATCTTCTATGTGCCAGGCACAGTGCTAATTGGTGGAGAGTCAAGTAAGACATAAAATTTCACCTAGATAAGTTCAGAAATTTAAAAAAAAAAAACTTTATAAGAGTAAATATTTTAAAAGTCAGTTTAAGATAGGAATTAAATTTTTAAAACTTTCCTGAGGAATAATACGTTCTTACTTCTCTCACAAAATATCCAGAAACCCACAACTACAAGAATTAGCAATTAAACTACAAAAAATATTATGATTTGGTTTTAACGAGAATAGGGAGAGAAAACACTGCCTAGGAATGGTAGATTCATGCTCAGTTTTCTCTAACGACAACAACCTTCAATTGATTACATATAGAAAAAAATTGACATAAATGATTCAACATCCTCAACTCATGGTAAGTAAACTATTTCATGATCTTTATAATTTGTATTATACATTTAAAATTGGCTTATTTATTTTAAAGCTTATTAATTTTATTACACATATTATTGAGTTTTCGATAAAAAAGTTGAAAATGCAGATAACTCACATCACAACAATACAACAAACAACTTGAAACCTCAGCAATTATATTTTTAAGACATTATTTTTTAGAGCAATTTCAGGTTTACATAAAAATTAAGAGGAAGGCTCAGAGATTTCTCAGAGACCTCCTGCCTCTACACGTGCATAGCCTCCCCAGTTATGAACATCTCCCACCAGAGTGGTACATGTGTTACAATTGATGAACCTACAGGGACACATCATAATCACCCAAAGTCCATAGTCTACATTGGGGTTCACTCTTGGTGTTGTACATTCTGTGGGTTTGGACAACTACATAATGACATGTATCCAACATTATAGTATTATACAGAGTATTTTCACTGCCCTAAAAATCCTCCATCTCCACCTATGCATTTGCTCCTCCCCACAGCTCTAGACAATCACTGATCTTTTTACTGTCTCCATAGTTTTACGCTTTAGAATGTCATATAGTTGGAATCATAAGTATGGAGCCTTTTCAGACTGATTACATTCACTTAGTAATAAGCATTTAAGATTCCTCCATGTCTTTTCATAGCTAGATAGTTCATTTCTTATTAGCACAGAATAATATTCCGTTATCTGGATGCATTACAGTTTGTTTACCCATTCACCTACTGAAGGACATCTTGATTACTTCCAAGTTTTGTCAATTACGAACAAACTTGCTATAAACACACATGTGCGGGTTTTTGTGTGGATATAAGTTTTCAGGTCCTTCAGGTAAATACTCAGGAGTACAACTGCTGGATCATTGATTGATTGATGCTTTGATTGATACATTGACAATTGATGCTTAAGCAGCCTCACCGTATCACCTTTACTTCTGAAGCATATTTACTTGTTATACCCAATTTTTATTTAGAAATTTTTCTTATCCTCATGGATTTGCTAGAAACATTTATCAGTATATTATTTATAAGTATAAAAGTTGCAGTTTTTCTGAAAACATCTCTCTGATGATATGCCTAATTTTGCATTGATGTTTTAAAATCATAAAGAAATATTCAATCCTACATATTCAAACTATTTAATTTATGATTCATGCTTTTGTAATTATGCTTAAAAAATCCTCCGTTTCTCAAGTATCATAAAAAAATTAATCTCTATGATTTCTGCTTTTTTATTTTTACATTTGCCTTTTTTACATTGCCTTAAATTAAGAATTTATTTTTGTGGAATTTTGGATGTAATGTTTCAGCTTTTACATTTCGTATTCCAAAGAGTCAGCCTTTGTCTAAATATCACTAAATTACTTCTGGACATCTCTGCTTCCCCACTCACTGATTACATATGCATACATTTTCATTAATAAAATACAAATAATAAATAAATATTATTGTATAAAATATATAATATCAAATTATATATGAAAAATAAGATGACCTTGCCATTGCACTCCTAGAGATAATCTATTTTGAGACTATTAGCATATTCTTCTGTACTTTTAACTATATGTATTAGTGCATATATATATATATTTTATAAAACTAAATTCCTACTCAAAATAATGTCATGTCTCTTGCTTGTTTTCAATTCATTATATGTGTTAGGTATCTTTATATGTTAGTGCACAATTTTTTTTTCTTTTTTGTGAAGAAGATTGGCCCTGAGCTAACATCTGTGCCAGTCTTTCTCTATTTTGTATGTGGGACACTGCCACAGTATGGCTTGATGACCGGTGCTAAGTCTGCGCCCAGGATCTGAACCTGCGAAGCCCAGGCCACCAAAGCCAAGCACTCAAATTTAACCCCTATGCCATGGGGCCGGCCCTGCCATCTCACTTTTTTAAATTAGAAATAAAGGGAGTTCTTTTAAAAAATTAACTTTAGCTTATACCTTAGGAAACTAGAGTCGTAAGAGGAACTTAAACCTAAAGTAAGCAGAAGAAAGGGATCAATGAAAATTAGAGCAGAAATCAATGAAAATAAAATAGGAAAATAACTAAACCAAAAGCTGACTCTTTGAAAAGATCAGTACAATTGCTAAAATTTCAACCAGACTAACCAGAGAGAAAGAGAGAGAGAGAGAATGCAAATACGACCTCACAAATCAAAGAAGGGACCACATTACTTATCTCAGAAAGATTAAATGGATAACAAGGTAATATTAAAAACAATTCTATGCTCATATATTTGATAATTTAGATGAAATGGACATTTTCTTCCTCTTTTTGAGGAAGATTATCCCTGAGCTAATGTATGCTTTGAGCTAACATCCGCCACCAATCCTCTTTTTTTTTCCTGAAAGCACTATGTCACTGGGCCAGCCATGAAATGAACATTTTCCGGAAAGACACAAACCAAAATACAATCAAGAAGAAATAGATAACATAAATAGCCTATACATATTGAAGACATTAATTTGTAGTTTAAAAAAAAAAACCTTCCATAAAAAAAAAATCCAGGCCCAGATGTTTTTATTCCTAGTGGATTCTAGTAAACATTTAAGGAATAAATCAAGCCAAATATGCACATCCAGAAAGCAGAAGGAGATTAACTACTTTCTAACTCATTTTAAAGGGTCATTACCCTTTAACCCAAAACAGATAACGACATTTCAAGAAGACACAAAGACCACAAATATCTTTCATGAAAACAGACACAAAAATCCTTAATAATGCATAGTACTAAAATTTTTATATATTATTTTAATTAACTCGTATTTTTATACAATATATTTTTAGCATTTCAATTTGACTTTTAGGTTAAGTGGAAATATATTTTAAATTTTACTAAACAAAAGTCTTTTTTTTTAGTTTTTTTAATTAAGATTATGATAGTTTACAACTTTGTGAAATTTCAGTTGTACATTATTGTTAGTCATGTTGTGGGTACACCACTTCACCTTTGTGCCCTCCACCCACCCCCCTTTTCCCCTGGTAACCACCGATCAGATCTCCTTGTCTATATGTTAACTTCCATCTATGAGTGAAGTCATACAGAGTTCGTCTTTCTCTGTCTGGCTTATTACACTTAACATAATACCCTCAAGGTCCATCCATTTGTTGTGAATGGGATGATTTTGTCCTTTTTTATGGCTGAGTAGTATTCCAATTGTATATATATACCATATCTTCTTTATCCAGTCATCAGTTGTTGGGCACTTAGGTTGGTTCCACGTCTTGGCTATTGTAAATAGTGCTGCGATGAACATAGGGGTGCATTGGACTTTTGGAATTGCTGATTTCAGGTTCTTAGGATAGATACCCAGTAGTGGAATGGCTGGGTCATAAGGTATTTCTATTTTTAACTTTTTGAGAAATCTCCATATTGTTTTCCATAGTGGCTGCACCAGTTTGCACTCCCACCAACAGTGCATGAGGGTTCCTTTTTCTCCACAACCTCTCCAAAATTTGTCACTCTTTGTTCTGGATATTTTTGCCATTCTAACAGGCATAAGGTGATATCTTAGTGTAGTTTTGATTTGCATTTCCCTGATGATTAGTGATGATGAGCATCTTTTCATGTGTCTATTGGCCATCCTCACATCTTTTTTGGAGAAATGTCTGTTCATGTCCCCTGCCCATTTTTTGATCTGATTGTTTGAATTTTTGTTGTTGAGCTGTGTGAGTTCTTTATATATTATGGAGATTAACCCTTTGTCAGATAAGTAACTTGTAAATATTTTTTCCCAATTAGTGGGCTGTTTTATGGTTTCAATCCTGTTTTCCCTTGCCTTGAAGAAGCTCTTTAGTCTGTGTGATTACCAAATTTCCTTTGCAGACTTACTATCATTTTCATACTGTGTATTAAGTGAGACATTTTCTCTAATCATTTGGGGTGCTAAATTTATCAGGTATCATTATATATCACATATCATTATGTGTATATATAAACACATATTTGCTCAGTGGGATTGCTTCTACACATATTATTCTGATATACAAAAGCTGTTTGTTTTTAACTAAATCAGTGTCACACTCTCTGAATTATCTTATTTCCATAAAACATTTCACAATTTGGTAGGAAAGGTCTTCTTTCTTTATCCATTTTTTTTAAAACATTGCTTAAAATTAATCTTGTCTATTCTTAGATGAGTTATATTGCCTTTCTTCTAAGTTTCCAAATAGACACAATTTCATAAATGAATTCCTATGGAAGTATCATATATAAAATGTTAAGGCTTCTTAACCTAGAATACAGAGTTCTCTCCATTTATCCAAGCATCCTCTTAGGTTTTATAGTATTCATCTCTTGAATCTGTTTTCTTTATCTAATACCTATATTTTTAAAACTATGTAGACATTTAGTATTTTTGTAATAATTTTGTTATAATTTAATATTGTTTCTTTAATATTTTTATTTTGTTACAACAATTAATAGTAATACTCCATTATGACATATATATAAAATATGTTTATGTGTTTGTATGAAAAAAGTATATGCACAAATATAAATTATAACCTTTTTTTATTCCCTACTCACACTGCACTTGAGATAACTTAAAAAAATCCTAGTGTATGTTCTTCCTCAAAATCTCTTTGCTGATATAAGCATAGACAAATATACACATGTATGATGGAATTTTAATTTAGTAAAATATTACGATATTCATGCTTTACATGTATTCCGTTCTATCATCCACCTAGTAGCTGTAGCAAAAATGAATAATTTTCCATTAGTGATTACAATTACCAACACCAAGAAAATATTTTTATTTTCCAGCATTACTGAGATTTTTTTAAAGGTAGGAGTAGATATAAAATAATATCATAAAACCTCATACATTTTGGTAATTCTCAAGGTCATATGAATTGAGAAATATCTGATGGCTATATTGTTAAACTTACTAGTATTGTGCATTCTCTCATTGCTATTATAAACCATGCTAGTTAATCACTCCAACCTCTGCTTCAGTTTGAGTTCAAAATTCAGTATACTAATTATTTATTGATTAAATATCTTAACATATACATTTTATTTTGAATATAGCTTTGGACACATGACATTCATTTTTTACTTGAAATTATTTTAGAAATAATTGTAGAATCAAATGCAGCTATAAGAAATAATATAGAGATATCCTGCGTACTCTTTACCCAATTTCCTTCTATGGTAATATCTTAAAACTATAGTACAATATCATAGCCAGGGTATTGATATCAACACTATCCAAAAATCTTATTCAGAGATGTCCTCAGCATCACATGTACTCATTTGTGTATGTATATGTGCATGTATTCAGTTCTATTTAATTTTATCACGTGTAGGGTTATGAGACCACCATCACAGTCAGGATACAGAATCACTACAAGGATTCCTCATCTTACTCCTTCATAACTATTACTACCTCCCTCACTCCTCTCTACCTCTCAAAACTCAACAGAAAAAAAAAAAAGCCCAAACAACCTAATTAGAAATTTAGCAAAAGGCATGAAAGATATTTCACCAAAGAGGATGTACAGATGACAAAGAATGTACATGAAGATTAACATCACTAGCCATTTAGGAAACATGAATTAAAACTACAATGAGACATCACTACACACCTTTCAGAATGGTTAACAAAAAACGGTGATAAAACCAAACATTTGTGAGGATACTCATTGCTGGTGGGAATGTAAAATGCTACAGTATGGTAAAGACTTTAGGAATTTCCTATAAAACTAAACATGGAATGGCCATATCATACAGCAATTGTACACTTGGGCATTTATCTCAGAGAAATAAAAACTTATGTTCACACAGACATGCACACAATGTTCATTACTGCTTTATTTGTAATAACCACAAACTGGAAAAGGCACAGATGTCTTTCAATGGATGAATGGTTAAACATCCCATAAATTTTTATATTAATTTATGAATCAACTATAATTTTAGTTTTGAGAGTTTCTTAACCCCAAACTACTAACGTATTTTTATAGTTTTATTGAGATATAACATACAGAAAAGTGCTCATGTTTAAAACACTCAATTTGATGTTTTGGTGTATATATATATACACAAAACCTTCAACACAAACAAGATTCTAAACAAATCTACTGCTCCCAGAAGTTGCCTCATACCCCTTTGTAATCTCTTCCTCTTGTTCTTCCCTGCTCCTTTTCTGTCCTGGAAACCATTGATCTGATTTCCGACACTATAGATTAATTTGCATTATATAGAGTTTAAAGTAAATGGTATAATATGTATTCCTCTTTTTATGATTTATTTCACTCATTTGCCACTGATATATTTTCTTTGAGGAAGCTGCATTTGAAATATATTGCCCATTATTTATTAGGGTGTTCACTTTCTTGGTATTAATTTTAAGTGTTTTATATATATTTTGGATATAAGTCTTTCATCAGATATATGATTTTCATATATTTTATCCCAATTTGTAATTTATCCTCTCATTATCTTAACAGTGGCTTTCAAAGAGAAAAACTTTTCAATTTTTATGAAGTCTGAATTAACTTTTTTTAGTGGCTTGTGCTTTCACTCTTGTATCTAAGATGTCTTTCTCTAAGTGAAGTTACAAATATTTTTTTTGGTGTTTTCTTTTAGAAGTTTTATAATACTAGCCATTATATTTATATCTATGATGCATCTCAGTTATTAGGTAATTTTGTACATGGTACAAAATATGTATCAAAATTACTATTTTTTGTATATGGATATCCAATTAGTTCAACCCATTTGTTAAAAAGGTCATTTTTCTCCACTGAATTGGCTTTGAATGTTTGAAAGAAATTAACTTTACATATATTTATAGGTCTATTTCTTGACTCTTCTCTTCTGCTCCATTCATCTATTGGTCTACCTGGACCATAGTAACATATTTTCTTGATTAGTTGATGATAACAGTTCTGTAGAGCGAATAAATTAATTTTGGTGTTTAAGTAGCTAAATATATCATTTCAATCATTGTTACATAATAATTTGTCTATTGGGCTTTACTAAGACGTGTGTATATTTGGAAATTTTCTCCACGGGGAAGAGAGCTATGTATATTTAGTAGGTATGATTCACCTCTCTGTTACCTAACCAGGTTTTATATTTGAGAATCTTTGGCCCAATTAAACATTTACACATGCCAGGGAAGTGCGATTATCATGTCAGAAGGACTACTTCTGAAAACCTCAGGAATCTAGGAGAGAGTAAGTGAGAAATTTAAATATATTTTTTTCTGGCAAGTTATATTTTTCACCTAAAACTGTGAACAGCAAAGTATGAGTGCAAACAGATTTGATAACACATTCTTTTTATTATTGCCTAAGGTTGGCTGAAAAGTTTGACTTCTCTGTAAGTCAAACCAATAAAAAGAACTTTGATGCAAGTAATTTTCCTGAAATTTTCAGCCTTTTCCATTTATTGCTTGGGATGTATTTTCTAAGTTTATTATTAGAAAAAGTTAAATGTTCAGTTCCTCCTCTTCTTAATAGAAGATAATGCTGGAAAATCATGAAAGTCTTTCATAGTTGCCAACTTGACAAATGAGACTAGGAAGAAAATAGACCCTATGCAGTGGAATTAATTTTGACTTTCTAATAATATATTTGATGTAATTATAATGTCATCCTTGATAGATAGACTCTTTTATTCCTCATTTGTAACTCATATTGGGCTTCCACACACACACACAAAAGACAAAGCTACTGATTGTTTGAGGCAAATTTGTTCAGAAATTCACTAATTCTTATTACAAATTTATTTAGGTATTTAATCAACATGATCAAATAATTATAAGAAGAGCATTTTATAGCCTATAATAAGTACATTTCTACAAATAAGTTAGCACATAAACAGTTTCATGATACATGCATATGCACACTGGTCAAAAAAATATCCCTATAATGGTTGAAATAAATAAAAAAGAATGTTCTTTAATTTTTGTAATCAATAGAGAGTACCACGAAATGAACTGTGGTAGCAATAGCAAATTAATATAAAGGTAGCCACATCAAACTAAACCACGCATGTGTTGTGCGAACTTTCAGATTTTGTAACAGTGTAGAATCATGGGCACTAATATGTTAGCAAATTTATGCTAATCAATTTCTACATAATATAACTATTAAGCAAAAAACATTCAAGACAAATTCACTAAATAAAACAGAGAACAATACTATAATAAACGACAAATTTCACAAAGAATATATAGTTAGCATAAGTATTTTGCTCCCTCAATTTTATCCATGTCTATATTTACACATATACTTATATCTATATCTACATATACATCTATATCCATCTATATGTATACCTATAGCTATCTAGATAGATGGATAGATAAATGGATGGATAGTTGGATATAATTATCAGGAATATAAAGGAAATTGAGAGAAATTCAATAATATTAGGATAAGCTAATATATCAACTCATCTTTACTTGTAACAGGGTATTATTGAAAAGTTTACAAGTTTACAAAGTGGTGAAATCTTCAAGAAATGGGGGATAGTAACCTCGACTTCTGGCATTGATTGAAACAAGGATGAGGAGTAAGTGATACAACCCAATAGCATGAGCTGATGAGTTTAGGATGGAGACAGGGACAGTGGCCTCTAAATGGTAACGGGAATCGAAAAGAGCCCTTTCCCACCTTGAGTCTGGTGTTAACAGAATGAGGTGAAAACTATCCGAAGCTTGCAAGGAAGAAGCTTCCTTGAGAACAAGCAGTTTCCACTAAGATGATAAGGTAGGAGGGTGTGGAGCAAGGTCAAGGGTATACAGATGACAGTCTATGAGTTACAAATAGGAAGGGGGTGGGAGAGAAGGAATAGAAGATAGGATCATGATAGAATATTGCTGATTGTTCTATACCATTTTTTTCTGAGTCACAGCGTGTCACTTCACCTTCAGATTCAAGTCTTTCTTTTGGGAATATTTTCTTCTATCTGGAATACATTCTCATTTGTTTGTTTTGTTCTCTTCTTCAAAAAGCTAATTACTAAACCTACTATCATGTTCATATATTTTCTTTTGAAACTTTTATTTTAATTTCCTCTAGCCTGTCCATAATATGTCTTACTGAGTTTACAGCCTTTTAATTCAATTTTTTTCTACTTCTAGTGTAATAATCCTTTTTATAATGTCTTTATATACTCTTTAATTTATTTCTTGTGATCTTCTGGCTTGCTAATTATTCTACTATGTAAATTGTCTCTGAATGCTTATGCTGCCCATATATTTCCCTATTTCAAGTATGCAGATAGACGAGTTTATTCAAATATATATAGTCGTATAACTATCACCACAAACAAAATACCAAACTTTTCAATCACCACAGAAAGTTCTCTAGTGCCTCTGTTTTTTTGCCTTATCATTTTCACTTTTTGGCAGTTTCATTGAGACATAAGTCACATACTGTACAATTTATCCATTTAGAGTGTACAATTCAATGGATATAGCATATGTAGAGTGATGAAACCATCACAATGATAATTTTCGAACATTTTTATCACACCAACAAGAAATCCTGTACCGTCTAGCAGTCACCCCAATCCCGCCTTCCAGTTCCTAGCCCTGAGTCACAATTATTCTACTTTTTCTCTATAGATTTGCTGAGTCTGGATATTTCATATGAATTGAATCATGTATCATATACGATCTTTTGTCACAGGATTTTTCACTTAGCATAGTTTTCAAGGTTCATTCATGTTGTAGTATGGAGCGTGTTGTAGCACGTATCGTTACTTCATTCCTTTTTATGGCTAAAGTAATATTCTATAGTATGGATACACCACATTTTGTTTAAGCATTCTTCAGTTGATGGACATTTGGTTGTTCCCGAATTTTAGCTAGTATGAATATGGTGCTGTGAACATTTGTATAAAAGCTTTTGTTTTCACTTTTCTCCGTCATATATCTAGGAGGAGAATTGCCAGATCATATGATAACTCTATTTAATCATTTGAAGAACTGCCACACTGTTTTCCAAAGCAGCTGAACCATTTTACATTCCTACCAGCACCATATGAGTGTTCCAATTTCTCCACGTCCTTGCCTCCACATCTGCCTTTTTAATAAGAACCATTATATGAGTATGAAGTGATATCTCATTGTGGCCTTGATTTGCATTTGCAATTCAATAATGAGCAAGTTTTCATGTGCTTATTGGCCATTTTATATCTTCTTTAGAGAAATATCTCTTCATATCCATTGCTCACTTTTTAATTGGATAATTTGCCTTATTATTGAGGTGTAAGAGATTGTTATACATTCTAGGTACAAGTCTCTTATCAGATATATGACTTGCTAATCTTTTTCTCTACTCTGTGAGTGTCTTTTCACTTTCTTTCTATTTTTCTTTTTTTTTGAGGAAGATTAGCCCTGAGCTAACATCCACCCCCACTCATCCTCTTTTTCTGAAGAAAGATTAGCTAACATCCGTGCCCATCTTCCTCTATTTTATATTTTATGTGGTGTCTGCCACAGCATCGCTTGAGAAGCAGTGCAGGTAGGTCAGCACCTGGGATCCAAACCAATGAACCCAAGGTCCATGAAGAAGAGCACAAGAGCTTAACTGCTGAGCCACCGGGCCACCTCATTTTTTATTTTCTTCATGGTGTCCATAGGACCACAAACATTTTTAATTTTAATGACTGGATCATACTTTCATATGCTTATTAGTCCTTTCTTTTTTAAAAAATTTTATTTTTTTTAATTGGAGTAACATTGGATTATAACATTATATGGCTTTCAGATGTACATAGTAATATATTTCAAATTCTGTTTAGATTACATCATGTTCACCACCCGAACACTAATTATAGTGCATCCCCTCACATGTGAGCTTAATCACCCCTTTTGCCCTGTTCTCTTCCCCCATGGTAACCACCAACCCAATCTCCATTGCTATGTGTTTGTTTGTTGTTGTTTTTATCTTCTACTTATGAGTGAGATCATACGGTATTTGACTTTCTCCCTCTGACTAATTTCACTCAGCATAATACCCTCAAGGACCATCCACGTTGTCACAAATGGCTGGATTTCGTCATTTCTTATGGCTGAGTAGTAGTCCATCATGTATAAATACCACATCTTCTTTATCCATTCGTCCCTTGATGGGCACCTAGGTTGCTTCCAAGTCTTGGCTATTGTGTATAATGCTGCAATGAACATAGGGGTGCAAGTATCTTTATGCCTTTCTGTTTCCAAGTTCTTTGGATAAATACCCAGCAGTGGATAGCTGGATCATATGGTAGATCTATTCTTAATTTTCTGAGGATACTCCATACTGCTTTCCATAGCGGCCACACCAGTTTGCACTCCCACCAGCAGTGTACAGGGGTTCCCTTCTCTCCACATCCTCTCCAACATTTGTTTTTTCCTGTCTTGTTAATTATAACCATTCTGATCAGAGTGAGGTGATACCTCATTGTAGTTTTGATTTGCATTTTCCTAATAGCTAGTGATGTTGAGCATCTTTTCATATGCCTGTTGGCCATCTATATATCTTCTTTGGAGAAATCTCTGTTCAGATCTTTTGCCCATTTTTTAATTGGATTGTTTTTTGGTTGTTGTTGAGCTGCGTGAGTTCTTTGTATATTCTGAATATTAACCCCTTATCTGATATGTGGTTTGCAAATATCTTCTCCCAATTGTTAGGTTGTCTTTTCATTTTGTTGATGGTTTCCTTTGCTGTGCAGAAGCTTTTTGGTTTGATGTAGTCCCATTTGTTCATTCTTTCTTTTGTTTCCCTTGCCCGGTCAGACATGGCACTTGAAAAACATGCTGCTAAGACAGATGTCAAAGAGCATACTGCCTATGTTATCTTCTAGAAGTTTCATGGTTTCGGGCCTCATATTCAGGTGTTTAATCCATTTTGAGTTGATTTTTGTACATGGTGTAAGGAATGGTCTTCTTTCATTCGTCCTTATTTCTCCTTACTTATTCATACACTTATTTAGCCTCTTTTCTTTTTTTTGTAAAATTTCAAGTCTTTTTCTCATTTTTAATCTTTTTATCTTTCTCATTAACCAATAAGAGTCTATTAGATAGTTTAAAGTCTTTTGTCTGATGTATGTTTTGTGAATATTTTCTCCCAGTCTATGACTTGCTTTTTCATTTCCTCAATGATGCATGATGAAGAACAAAATACACCTTTTGAGATAAGGCCTTTTCTTACATACATCTGATCTATCTTGTGTCATTTGTTGAGACATTTTCCTTTTCCCAATGAATTGTCATGACAGTTTTGACAAAAATTAATTGATTATTCCTAGACTCTCTAGTCTTTTTCATTGAACTATGCATTTCTTTTTCTGAAAACCAACTATCTTGATTACTATAACTTTATTGTAAATCTTGAAAGAAGGTAAGTTATCTTTGCCAACATTGTTCTCCTTTTTAATATTGCTTTAGATATTATAGGCCCTCTGATTCTTTTGTGAATTTAGAAACATGTTGTCAATTTCTAGAGCTAAAACCTGTTGGGATTTTCATTGGGAATGTATTGAATCTAGAACTCAATATGAAGAGAATTGCTATTATAGCACTTCTGATATTCTAATCCATGAACATGGCATATCTTTCCATTTATTTTATTTCTCTCAGCAATGCTTTTACTTCTCAACGTAGAACACTTGTGTGTAATTTTTTAGCTACTGTATAGTCTTATGGACTTTTTGCTGCCATAAATGGGGTTATTTTTTTTAATTTCAATTTTCCAATCTTTTCTTGCTATATACACAAATACAATTAACAGTTAATTTTTATACTAAGCTTGTGCCCTCTAACTTGACACATTCAATAAGTGGTTACTTGGCTGTATTGTAGCTTTCCCGAGATTTCCTATGTAAACAATCATAACATCTGCAAATAGGGAATTTTAACTTCTTCCTTTTTAATCTTTACACCTTTATTTTCCTTAACTTATTGGAATGGCTAGGTCCTCTAGAGCAATGTCAAATAAAACCGATGAAAACAGGTATTCTAGTTTTGTTCCCAAACTTAATAAGAAACTATTTAGTATTTCACCATTAGCATGATTTTGACCATAGATTTTTTGGTAGCTATCCTTTATAAGTTTTAGTATGTTCTCTACTATTTCGAGTTTACTGATCATTTTTTATGTGTAATGGAAGCTGAGTATTGGTAAATAGAGCAGTGATTTCATCCTGTTTATTTTATGGAAAAAATTGAGTAAATTTGGCAATGTTTCCATCTGAAATGTCTAATAAAATTTATTAGTGACACCATCTCTGTCTGATGTGTTTTTTTTCAGGAAGGTTGAACATCAACACAAATTTTTGGAATACATGTTGCTGTTCAGGTTTTCTATTTCTTCTGATCTGTTTGCTTGTAATCCTATCCAATGTATGCTTCATTTCAGATCTTGTATTTTCCTCTCTCAAAGCTTTGTGACTTTTTGTATTTCATATTTCCCTCATCATGTTCATGCTTTTCCTCATATCCACAAGAATATGGAGCATATCTATTGTAGCAGTTTTAATATCCTTTCATTGTCCTTTGCAGATCTCATCCTATTGAATTTTAGCTAAATGACAATGCTAACAACACAGTTAATTCAATAAAACAAACAAAAAATCAGCCCACTCACATCTCACCTATATCCTGACTTATCCTACTGAATTATACTCTTTTGTTTTAGCAACTGAGCATCCTCATTTTTAAAAGAACACTGTAGTTGTTTCTCACTAAAATTAGTGTACCACTGGTGCAGAGGTTAAGGTCTGGGCTTTAGATCAAACAGACAGTGATTTCTTTACGGTCTCTACTTCATTTACTAGCTGTGGTAAGTATGTTGTATTTCTGATCAACAGTATAAAATCCTTTGCCAGAGTGAACATAATACTTCCTTGCCATCTTGATATCAGAGGCAGCCATATGACTTGATTATGACAATGAAATGTGAATGGTAGTTTTGAGGATTTACGGGCCAGTATGTATTTCCCCCTCTGCTGCAGTAGTGTCCTACATTGGCTGAACTCCCTTCCACTGTCAAAGATGGATGATGACAGAAAATAAAAAGCATAGGCACCAGCCAACCATAATGGATATTTAGCCTGAGAGAGAACTACACCTTCATGTTTTTCAGCCATTAAGATTAGTTTTGGTTTAGTAATTCATTCACAGCTACGATCATTTGTTAGTAAGAAACTAATTATTGCATATATTACAACTGATATTCATTTAATGGTATTTCTTATTAAGTACTAAACTGTGCTATAAAATCAATATTAGACTGAATTCCCAAATATATCCATTATTTTGAAGAAATACAAAGTTACCTAGAGAGATACTATTACACAGAAAACCCCTAAACCAGAATCGACAACTGGGATGGGGAAATTATCATAGCCCAAATTTCTGGAACTGAAAAGCAATGGGTTTAAGTAAATGTATCAGAAAGAAAAAATGATTTCATGGTTATAGAATGCTGCTAGTGCAGCAAGGAATAACAGTTTATTTAAATATCTTTGAAGAATATAGTAGTATTGTTTCCTTTGCCATTAAATGTACTACTTAATATTTGGCCCAGAAAAATTTCAATCAAGGGACTTTACATTTATCAAATTGATATTCTTTTTCATTGAAAAAATATTTCTCAACCTAATTTCACCAAGACATGTATGACAACTGGTGTTCATATTCTAATACACTTCATTTTAGGACTGTCTTTGGCTGCTTATGAAGTTAACCTGTTGACCCAAGACAGTTTTAATCCATTTTGGTGTATCTAATTAAATATCACTTCTCTGTTCATCCGTATTATTCTGTAGCATGTTAAAATTTTATCATCTAGGGGCTGGCTCCATGGCGGAGCGGTTAAGTTCGCGCGTTCCGCTGCAGCGGCCCAGGGTTCGGATCCCGGGCGCGGACATGGCACCGCTCGTCTGACCGCGTTGAGGCGGCGTCCCACATCCCACAACTAGAAGGACCTGCAACTAAGATGTACTACTATGTGTGGGGGGTTTGGGAAGATAAAGCAGAAAAAAAAAAAGAAGATTGGCAACAGTTGTTAGCTCAGGTGCCAATCTTTTAAAAAAAAAATTAATCATCTAAGAAATTACTGTATTTTGTGCCCAGTTTCTTTACGTTTGAGAATTATTGCAGAGACCCTACCGCTGCCAGTTTTCTGTATTTCCAATTAATGTATTTGCAAATATGTTTTCAAGGTGTAAAAACATTCAATAATATTTACGTATTTACTGTCATTTTACAAAACAAGTTAATTCTTTTTATTTCAGTGTTGACTGGCAAATTAACTAAGACTAAGACCTCACTTGCATTTCAATAAACTATTATGCCAGTGAGAGTGCACCAAATATTTATTTACACTCAGGTCTTTGTAGCTGAGGTTTTGTTTTGTTTTGTTTTGTCATTACCACAACAGGTATGCACTTCAGTTTTAGTATACAGTTTTGCCACCAAAGGATTCTAAACTTAGAATATTAAAAAGATTGTCTTTTTCAAAGTGAAATGTGAAGAAATTTTTGGTTTAAGTATAATAATAAATTTTAGGTAAATCAGAATTCTAAATTTAAAACTTTACGATTTGGATTCCTTTTCTTGAAACAAATAAATATCTGCAACATACAAATGCCCTTTAAGCCACTCTTTAAACCCATTAGTTTTAGGAATATATTATTTAGAAATGTTTTCAGAATTTAAGCTATTGTCACTCTGTATAAAATAGACAAAAAGAATTACCCAAGTTGTCTACGTTTCTGGCACTAGAAGCCAGATGTTCTTTCTAAAATCCACTTCGATTGTTTTCTTCCTATACATTGATCTAAAATTATATTACTTAGCATTGCATTGAAGGCAATGGACATTCAGGTTCTGCCCACCCTTATCTTTTACTTGTTCTCTGCACCTACCCTTTGAAGCCCTTACACACCATACCGAGGCGCATCTCCAATGTGTCTCTATCAGTAGTGAGTTTCTCACATCTTCTTTGTCTAATTCAGACATATTCATTATTCTAATTTAGAATAAGCTCTTATCAGAATCCTTCTATCTCCTCTCTACTCCTATAAAACTTTAAGACAAATTATAATATTTTAATAAAACATTTAATAAAGAATAAAATATTTTATTATGCATTATGATTGATTTACTTGTCTGTCTCCTTAACTAGTTTTTAAGCTTCTTGTGAGAAAGGACCATATCTTGTGTCACTGTCTATACTCACCAAATGACATATTACCTCTTACCACACTGTCCAGGAAGTGTGTAGTGAATCAGTAAATACATGACTATCAGTGCCTGCCAGATGTTAAGTAAATATTCAAGGAATAAAGTACATCATGATATATGAAGGAGACTCCCTCCTGTGTTACCCATACCCTTTGTTACTAAGAAAGTGAAAATGATATCCATTTGTTACACAAAGATTTTGGACTTCATATTTAATACACATTTAAAACATTTCATTGTATTAGTTTCCTTTACTTATTTTCTTCATTCACAACTCAAAAGTGTCACAAAATTAACATTCAGGAAATTATCGATAAACTACATCACCCCTAGCCATAAGACACACCTTGAATTTCACCACAACATATAACTTTTTCTTGATCACAATCCCCCAGTGACATTAGTTCAAGGCTCTTTCAATCTTCTAGAGTTCAAAATGTCCAAGATTTCTAATCTCATCAAAAAAAAAAGACAAAGATGAATATGCACAACCTTTCCACTACGTTGGGAAGCTCTTATTTCTGCTTGAGTAAATAGCATCTTTAAACGTGTAACTCGCATTTCTATTACCATACAGTGTATGTGTAATCCTCCTGAATTACATCTGTCACATGCAATTGGAACCAAAGTCAATTGTTATATTTGCTATTCCAAATTAGCTAAAATTCAATTATTAATTGAATAGAATCTTTAATACTTGAGTGTAAAATTATATTTCTTCCCGTTTCCTCCTTTTTAAGGTGTTTATTTACATTACCAATTAGAATTATTGCATTTTTATAGTGAAGCATTACAGAAATGCAAGGTAGGTGAAGATATATCTTATCTCAAGATGATCTAAAATATTCGTTATCTATTTGGCTGGACATAGGGCAACCCAACTATTCTAAGAGTTAATGTTCTAAATAGAGAAACAGAAGAAGAGGACAGCAGAAGAGTACCCGTATTCTTGGGCAGGAACTCTAAAACTATATATTTGGGCACTATTGTTTCACACCATATATTTAACAAATTTGAACTTCTGACAGCTATGAACTTTCAGTTCAATGATTATCATAGTATAGAAGTGAAGATATTTTTAACTTGATCACCACATTACTACATAACCACAAAACATGCTTATATAAGAAAAGATCATGGCAAAACTGATTTTGCAATTGAAGAACTGAGTTCATATGATTCATGAAATTAAAAAAATGAATCAATTTCATTTTCTAGGAACTGTCATAACGCTTTAGTGGAACTAAAAATTGAATCAAAAGTTCTATGTAAACAAGTTTCAGAATAACATAATTCTTCATATGTTTTGCTCCAAATTTATTGATAGATTGCAAGACTGCAAGGCTTTAAAAACTGCAATGTATCTTTTTGGGGGCATGGGGAAATAAAGTTTTGAGAGAACCATCAGTATATGAGAATGACATGGGCTCTACAGTCTTAATATGCGAACAAAGAGATTTTGCTTTATGAAATATCTCACTATGCTTGTCTGATTCATTGTGTAGGCACTTTTCATAACACCTCACAATAAGCTCTTAGTGAAAAATGTCCTGCAAGATTTATCCCCATGCTTTCATTCATTCATTAATTCATCCATTTATTTAATCAACATACATTTACCAGATGCCTCCTGTGTGATAGGTACTGACATAGGCACTTGGGACTCATCAGTGAAAAGAATAGAAAAAGTTCTAGGCCTTCTTGGGTTTACCTTCCAGGAGTAAGACACAAACAATACATAATAAACATTAGAAAATTATATACAGTTGTTAGTTTATCAATGCTAGAAAAAATTACATCAGAGTAAGGGGGTTCACTAATGTCTATAATTTTCTTTGTCTCTCAATCTCACAAATATTAAATTTATGGAAAACTGGGAGAAATGTTTTAGCCCCGGAAATTTGATTTTCCTTAGAAACATTCATTCATGCAAGTAGAGCAAAATTTTCTTTTCAGGGAATGCAGTTTGCATAGCTCCCATTCTTCTTTTTCTTTTTTTTTTGAGGAAGATTAGCTCTGAGCTAACTACTGCCAGTCCTCCTCTTTTCTGCTGAGGAAGCCTGGCCCTGAGCTAACATACGTGCCCATCTTCCTCTACTTTATATATGGGATGCCTACCACAGCATGGCATGCCAAGCAATGCCATGTCCACACTCGGGATCCGAACAGGCGAACCCTGGTCCTCCGATGAGGAACATGGGAATTTAACCGCTGTGCCACCCGGCCGACCCATCCCATTATTCTTTAAGTAATCTTCTATAATTGTTTTATGTATTTCTTCCTGAGAGTTTTTTTCCTAAAAATGTAGTGTAATGCATGTAAAATATTTTTAATATATGAGGGAATTCACTGTTTAAAGGAGACCATCCTCTCCCTGAAAGTATTCTCTTGTTTAATCTCATGTTAAAAGAATGCTTTTTGGATAGCTTGCTTTATCAAAATAGTTGTGGAAAAGCTTAAAGTTTTTCTTGAGAAAACAGATTCAATGATATTATGCAAAAACGAATATGACTTGACACAGAGAATCAGATAGTAACACACTTTTTGACAACATTCAGTCAAAATCATCTGCCTGCTACAATGGTTATTTTAGAATAGTCACATTTGTCAAGTATTTTATATTTTGATTAGTTCTGTTTGTCTCATTATATTTTGTTTAGCTCTGTTTGGCTGGTTAGTGTATTTTATAGATTCAATATTGTCAGCAGCCTCTGTTGTTACAAACTTTCCAAGACGGTTAAATCTATCAATATTTAAAATCATCTTTATCTTTACGGATGACTGATCACTACATCTTCATTGCTTTTTGGTGGCTTATGGTATTTTTATCAAAGATCATTTGCAGAATTAACACATGCAAATGAAATCACTGTTTTTATGATTTCAAAAAAGAAGTTAACCTACTCTCTCTTCACCCCTTTAAGTAATAATTTAAATAACAATTATTACTTGAGATTATTAATCATAAATTTTTGTTACCAGAAGCAAATGATTTATACCATTATTTTCTTCTACCAGGTGAAGAAAAAAGAGACAAAAATAGATTTGCCAGTAACAAAGATATAATATACCACTCTAGGTTAAAAAAAATACAGCATCATGATATCAGAAAACTACTTAGGCTAGAGAGAAGAGATTTATGAATTGTTCTGTGTGTGATTACTACGGTGCCTTGTGGACATAGCATTGTAACACCTATATATTGTGGTCAATTGAATTACTTAATGAAACAATCACAAAAGCCTTCCAGTCAAGTTGAATACTTAGAATAAGAAACGAATGAGTGGGAGAGGAGTCCGGGATCAGTTGGGGAAAAAGAAAAAAAAAATAATATATATATATATATGTTTAGTTTTTGAGTCAGTTGTTTGAGCACGGCATAGATTTAGCGTTTCATTGAGAAAGATTGGGAAAACGTAATTTGTAAGATCTTCTAAGTTATTTAGGTCTGCTATCCACTTTCCTTACACCTAAAATTACTTCTTAGACTTAATAAAGAGATTTTAGATCAACATTTAAAATTGAATGGAACGGTTTTCATCATGCTTCTGAAGAGAAGTAAGATATTACACTTCTACAGTTTCATCAATTTCCCTCTTTTACATTTCTTCTGAAAATTAACTATGGAGAAAAAAAAGAAGAAAAGAGATTTACTGTCAACCCAAAAGATTATCATAGTTATGGGGAAGATGTGATATAATTAGACTTCCCTAGGAATTTAGATCATAGCTTGTCAATATCTAAATCATTAGATTTCATATTTCACTTTTAAAGAGATAGGCTGGCCTTGGTAGAACAACTGGAACTAGCTTTTCTTCTGTAAACAACCATAAAACTGGACAAGGCATATGAGGCATCTGGTTTCACGAAGCGGACAACAGTCAGTGCAAAGCTGTAATCCCTTAGAGAACTTCAGAACCGAATTAACGATGTAAGCTCCACAATCACCCTCATCTCTGACTGGGTGAGGAGAGATTTGGAATTCAGCAGAGCAGGGCAGTTCCACTGTGCCGAGGAGGCAGGGATCAGAAGAGGCAGGACTCTGCAGGCCAGGGTATTGATGAGGAAGATGCTGTGTAGAAATGGGAATTCAGAAGTCAGCACAAGGATTCCTTATGAGTCCATGACTGAGGGCCGGACTGTCTGTTTGCAGGATGAGACCACTTGCCAGAAGGTGGCTGATCAACACTTGAAAGAGGAATAGATACTAGAATAGGAGGAACTGTTGGAACTCGCTGGTAGAAGAAGAGTTCCCCGGGACATCGGAATTCTGACTCTGTCGGAATTGTTCAACTTACTTGGTATCTCCTTAATACCCCTAGAATCCCTCTGAGAAACTGAGCAGGCCAAACCTGAAGAATAAGTACCATGCCCCATATTAAGACTTGTATTTGTTTCCTGGGGCTGCCATAACAAAGTACCCCAATTTGGGTGACTTTAACAACAGAGATTTATTGTTTCATTGTTCTAGAGGCTAGAAGTCCAAGTTCAAGACTTTGGCAGCATTGGTTCCCTCTGAGACTGTGAGGGAGAATCTGTTTCTTGCCTCTCTCCTAGCTTCTGGTAGTTTGCTGTCAATCTTTGCCATCCTTTGTCTTGTAGATACAGTACCCATCTCTGCCTTCGTATTCACATGATGTCCCTGTGTCTAAGTTTCCCCTTTTTATAAGGACATCAGCCACATAGGATTGGAGCCCATCCTACTCCAGTATGACTTCATCTAAATTAATTACATCTGAAATGACCCTATTTCCAAATGAGTTCGCATTCTGAGGTTGCGGCGGAAATGTTGGAGATTAGGACTACAATACCTGAATTTGTCGGGGGACACTGTCTAACCCATAATACTTACTCTAGAGCCATCCTAAGAGAAAGACTTAAAGCAAGTCCTGAAAAGATCCCCAGGGACAGAGGGTTTGGAGGTTGAGTCCCTCAAGTTAGAAGAACTATAGAATACCTTGGGCCTTCCACAGCTCCACATTTACAAAGTTTCAAAACAAGCCTGCGGAAGTTCAAACATACGTGAAAGCCTCATGCACATTGTGGCCTCTAAGTTACCCGATGTTGCAATTGCTTTAATATGTCATTACTCTCAATATTTTTTTTAGAAAAGGTCCATATATTTTACATTAAACTAGTTTTAATACTTCTGGTAAACATTGAAATAAAGATACTTTTTAATTGAACTGCCTGCTATGGTAAGAATCAACATCAGCAGGACTTTACAGTGAAAAATTTAAGGGAGTTCCAAAAAATCAGAAATCAAGATAAATAATATTTAATTGCAACTTGAAAAAATACAAAGAATGTGAGAAATGCATGATAAATACATAGCAAGTTTTTAAAATATAGATAGTATCAGCATTACTGATATTTCTCTTTTGCCTCAGGCTCCAATATAACAATTTGAATTAACCACACTTTCTGAAATATACTAATACAGTATAATTTAATAGCTGAATCAGACTATGACTATATCCACTGTATTTTAAGTGTTTAAAATATTCTCACTCTCCTAGGAAATCAAAATTCAATTTTTGTTTTAAGTTTAATCAAGTATTCACAACTGTGTAGCAAGTAGCAGCAGTTGTATTTTTTACTTTATTACACTTTTCAAAGAAGTATCTTTATTTCAATGTTCACTAGAATTATTAAAAGGAGTTAGTGTAGAATAATTGGGCCTATTTTACGGAAAGGATTGAGAATAACAATACATTAAAATAATTGCAACATGATGTCATTCAGAGGCCACAATTTGCTTGAGGCTTTCATGTATATTGCTTGTATCTGATGGAAAATCGAAGAGTCGTTTAAGTAACTAATAAATTCAAATATGCTATAAGTACCACATCTATAAACGGTACACAAAAAGACAAACTGTATAGTTGGATTCAGTTATTTTTGGACTAAAAATTAGACTATTACCATTGACATCACAAATGAGATAAGACTCTATATTGACCATAGAGCTGACAATACAAAACAAGGCAAATGATATTCATGATGCAAAATAAACTTTGCTAAGCAAATTTATGCAGTAACTCAGATGTCTATTTTACGAATCCTCATTTTTCACTTCCGGGACTAACACATTACATACTTAGACTCTGTTCCTGGTTTTATATCCTAACAAAAATAGTGCTACACTGCAGTTTTATATAGCTAAAGATAAAGTAAAAATACTTAGTCCTTTTGGAAAGTAATAAGTGTAGTGTTGCAATGGCAGAAATAAATATAAGAAAATTAAATCAAATTAGGGAAAATTCTTTTAAATAAATGTTGACATGCACAGAGAAACAACAATAGGTCCCAGTGGAATTTCTGGATTATATGGCAGTTCTATTTTTAATTTTTGAGGAATCATGTTGTTTTTCACAGTGGCTGTACCAATTTACATTCCCACCAACAGTGCACAAGAGTTCTCTTTTCTCCACGCCCTTGCCAACACTTGGTAGTTTTTGTCTTTTTGATAATCCATTCTAAGAGGTGTGAGTGATATCTCATTGTGGTTTCGATTTGCATTTCTCTGATAATTAGTGATGTTGAATATATTTTCACATAACTGTTGAGCATTTGTAGATCTTCTTTGGAAAAATGTCAATTCAAGTCCTCTGCCCATTTTTTATTCAGATTACTTGTTTTGCTTTTGAGATGTATAAGTTCCCTATATATATTGGATATTAATGCCTTCTCAGATGGACAGTTTGCAAATATTTTCTTCCATTCAGTAGATTGCCTTTTCCTTTTGCTGATTGTTCCTTCTGCTTTGTGGAAGCTTTTTTTTTGTTTGATGTTATCGCACTTGTTTTGCTTTAGTTGCATATACTTTTGGTGTCGTGTCCAAAAACTCGTTGCCAAAACCAATGTCAAGGAGCTTACCTTCATGTTTTCTTTTAGGCATATAATGGTTTCAAGTCTTAAATTTAAGGCTTTAATCCATTTTAGGTTAATTTTTTGAGTGGTGTAAAATAGAAGTCCAATTTCATTTTATGCATGTGAATATCCAGTTTTCCCAACATCTTTATTGAAGAGATTGTCTTTTCTCTATCGAACATTCTTTGCTCACTTGTCAAATATTAGTTGACCATGTATGTGTAAGTTTATTTCTGGGCTCTTGTATCTGTCTCATTGCTCTATGTATCTATTTTTGGGCTGGTATCATATGATTTGTTTACTATTGCCTGTAATAAGGTTTTAAATCAGAAATGTGATGCCTCCAGTTTTGTTCTACTTTTTCAGGATTGCACTAGCTATTTGGGGTCTTTCGTGGTTCCATACAATTTTTAGGATTGTTCTTCTATTTTGTGGAAAATAGCACTGGAATTTTGATAGAGATTGCATTGAATTTATAGATGGCTTTGGGTAGGATAGACATTTTAACAATGTTAGTTATTTGATCCATGAACATAAGATATCTTTCCATTTATTTGTGTCTTCTTCAATTCTTTTCATCAATGTCTTGCAATTTTCGCTGTCCAATCTTTCACCACCTTGGTTACATTTATTTCTAAATATTTTCCTGTTTTTGGTAGTATTGTCAATGGAACTGTTTTCTTTATTTCATTTTCAGATAGTTCATTGCTAGTGTATAAAAATGCAACTGATTTTTGTATGTTAATTTAGTATATTGCAACCTTACTGAATTCGTTGCTTAGTTCTAACGTTTTTTGGTTAGTCTTAGTCTTTAGGGTTTTCTCTACATAAGATCATATTATGTGCACACAGAGACAGTTTTACTTGTTCCTTTCCAATCTGGGTGCCTTTTATTTATTTTTCTTGCTTAATTGCTCTAGCTAGAACTGCCAGTACTCTGGTGAATAGGAATACTGAGAGTGAGAACTCTTGACTTGTTTCTAATCTTTGAGGGAAAGCTTTCAACCTTTCGCCACTGAGTATGATGCTAGCTGTGTGCTTGTCATATATGGCCTTTATTAGGCTGAAGTACTTTCCTCCTAACCCAATTTGTTGAGACTTTTCATTATGAAAAGATATTGAATTTTTTCAAATGTTTTCTCTGTATCTATTGCAGCTATCGTATGATTTTTACCCTTCACTGTATTAATATGGTGCATCATGTTTATTGATTTGGGTATGTTGAAACCTCCTTGCATCCCAGGGATGAATCTCACTTGATCATGGTGTATGATCCTTTTAATGTGCTTTTAAATTCAGTTTGCTAGTATTTTTTTGAGAATTTTTGCACCTATATTCATATAAGGAATACTAGCCTGTAGTTTTCTTTCCTTATAGTGTTCTTACTTGTCTTTGGTATCAGGGTAATGCTAGTTTAATTAAATATGTTTGGGAATGTTCCCTCTTCTTCAGTTTTTTGGAAGAGTTTGAGAAGTTTGGCATTAATTCTCCTTTAAATGTTCAGTAGAATTCACTAGTGAAACTATCTCATCCTGGTTTTTTCTTTGTTGGGAGGTTTTCAATTACTTGTTCAATATCCTTATTCATTATTGGTCTGTTCATATTTTCTATTTCTTCATGATTCATAATTTATAGGTTTTATATTTCTAGGAATTTATCCATTTCTTTTAGGTTACCCAATTTCTTACCATTTACTTGTTCACCGTGGTCTCTTAGGATCCTGTGTTTTTCTGTGTCAGTTGTAATGCCTCCTCTTTCATTTCTGATATTATTTATTTGAGACTTTTCTCTGTTTTTCTTAATTAGTCAAGCTAAAATGTTGTCAATTTTGTGTGTCTTTTCAAAAAACTAGCTCTTACTTTCATTGATTTTTTCCTATTGCTTTTTCTGTCTCTATTTCATGTATTTCTGCTCTAATCTTTGCTATTTCCTTCCTTCTGTTAACTATGGGGCTAGTTTTTTCTGCTTTTTCCACTTCCTTGAGGTGTAAATTCATATTGTTTATTTATGATCTTTTTTCCTAATTTAGGTGTTTATCTCTATAAACTTCCTTGTTGGAACTGCTTTTGCTGCATCCCATAAGTTTTGGTATGTTGTTTTCCACTTTTGTTTATTTCAAGATAGTTTTGATTTCTTCTTTGATTCATTGGTAGTTCACAAGTGCATTGTTAATTTTCCATGTATTTGTGCATTTTCCAGTTATTGATTCTAGTTTCATACCATTGTGTTTGGAAAAGATATTTGGTTTGATTTCAATCTTCTTACATTGCTAAGGTTTGTTTTGTGACTTAGTATATGATCTATCCTGAAAAATATTCAGTATGTATGTGCAAAGAATGTTTTTTCTGCTGCTATTGGAATGTTCTGTATATGTCCATTAGGTCCATTTTTCTAAACTATGGTTCAAGCTCAACATTTCTTTATTGATTTTCTATCTAGATGATCTGTCCATTTTTGAAAAAGGGGTACTGAAGTCTCCTACTGTTATTGTATTGCTGTCTATTTCATCCTTCAGATCTGTTAGTAGTTTTCTGATGTGGAGTGCATGAATATTTATGATTTTTATATCCTCTTTATAAATTGATCCCTTTATCAGTATATAATGACCTTCTTGTCTCTTGTTACAGCTTTTGAGCTAAAGCTATTTTGTCTCATATATATAGCTACCTCTGATCTCCTTTGGTTTCCACTTGCAGGGAAGATCTTTTTCCACCTCTTCACTTTGAGCTTATGTGTGTCCTTAAAACGAAAAATGAGTCTGTTGTAGGCAGTATATATTTGAGTCTCATTTTTTATCCATTCTTCCACTCTATGCCTTCTGGAGAATATAATCCATTTATATTTAGAGTAATTACTGATAGGTTAGGACTTACTAATGTCATCTAATTGTTTTCTGGCTGTTTTGTAGTATCCGTATTCCTTCCTTCCTCTCTTTGTGTGTTCCTTTGTGAATTAATGATTTTCCATATTGGTGTGCTTTGATTCCCTTCTCTTTATCTGTTGTAGTCTACTATAAATTTTTGCTTTGTGGTTACCATGAGGGTTACATAAAACATCTTATAGATACAACAGTATATTTTACATGGATGACAACTTAACTTCAGTCACATACAAAATCTTACCCATTTACCCCCCTTTTATGATTCTGATGTTGCAATTTGCCTTTTTGTATTGTATGTTCATCAATAAATTATTGTAGCTATAGTTATTTTTAATACTCTTGTTCTTTAGCATTTATACAAGAGTTAAATGGTTAACCCTACACCATATTTTGATATTAGAGTTTCTGAATTTGACTATATACTTACCTTTGCCAATGTGTCGTATATTTTCCTATGTTTTCATGTTAATTAGTATATTTTCATTTCAGCTTGAAGAACTCCTTTCAGCATTTCTTGCAAGGCAGGTACATACATACCTTGGAAATATTGTCGTTTCAGTTCCAGACGACAGCCATAAAGCAAATATCACAAAAGTGAGCCACACAAACTTTTTGGTTTCCCAGGGTGTATAAGTTATGTTTATACCATATTGTAGTCTATTAAGTGTGTTAGTATTACGTCTAAAAAGATGTACATAACTAATTATGAAATAGTTTATTGCTAAAAAATGCTAACCACTTCAGCCTTTAGCAAGTCACAATCTTTTTGCTGGTGGAGAGTTTTCCATCCACACAATATCTTTGAAGAGGAATAAAGTGAAGCCCAGTAAAGCAAGGTATGTCTATATAGTCATGATGAACTCCCTCAATTTTCATTTGTTTGGGAAAGTCTTTATCTGTCCTTCATTTCTGAAGGACAACATTGCTGGATAAAGTATTCTTGGTTGGCAGTTTTTTTCTTTCAGTGCTTTAATTATATCATTCCTTGCTCTCCTGGTCTGCAAGTCAATCTTAATTTCTTCATGAAAAACTAGACTGTATGTCTCTTTTTCAGGTTTGTTATGAAGACTAAAAATAATTTACATAAAGTATTTATCTTTAGCATAATGCACGAGAGAAAGTCATCAGTGAATGATGACTTTTGTCAGCACAGTTAGATCACTGACTGCAATTCTAGAAAGGAAGGGCATTCTCAGTCTCATTTTTCTAAAGACACAACAGGCTGCATGTTCCTGAGGAAACATCCATGACCCTGAACACAGGAGATCCAATGAAAAAGGAAGATGTAGGAGGCCAGGACATGAGATCCTCATATGTATCTGTGATAAGGCCGAGACAATGTGAGGAAAAACAGTGAATTCCCGTTCTACTTGTAAAATTTGATCAGATGTGAACTCAATCAAATTGTGCAAAAATTACATCAACCTTAGGTGTTCTAAATATTTTCTTTACTAACTCAATGACTTAATAGCTTTGTCCTTTGCCTAGGTAATCTAATGTCTCTGAGTTCTGTTTTCCTTTCTGTGATAAATATAGAAAGTACCTAGTATGTATTGGACATTGTTACGGCTTAATTAAAGCTATTTTCTTTTTGTTGTTGTTGTTGTTTGAGGAAGATTAGCCCTGAGCTAACATCTGCCACCAATCCTCCTCTTTTTTTGCTGAGGAAGATTAGCTTTGAACTAACATCCATGCCCATCTTCCTCTAATTTATATGTGAGATGCCTGCCATGGCATGGCTTGACAAGTGGTGCATAGATCTGCACCCAGGATCTGAACTGGTGAACCCCAGGCTGCGGAAACAGAACGTGGGAACTTAACTGCTGCACCACCGGGCCAGCCCCTAAAGCTGTTTTCTTAATATTTATTATCCACTCCCATACTCTGGCCTTAAACCTAGTCTATTCACTAGACAAATGCAGGCAGTAGTGACGCTGCAAACATGCTATTACTTCTTGAGATTGTCCATTAGCTCTTCCATTCATGATTTTAGTTAAACTTCTCTTTTTCAGTGTTCATATCACCACTTAGCATTATCTCTCAGATAAAATAAATTTTTTGATGCAGTACTTTCTTCTACTTCTCCCAAACTTAACTCCCTAAAGCTTCAATGTGGTAGGTATTGAAAATACAATTTTAAAAGTAGCCATTGTAATAGCTTCAAAAAATACCACCTTAAGTGAGCAGGCTACTACTTCCAAATCAAGCACCTGGAAAACATTCTGAGGCCTCATTAAAACCAAAGGACTATGTAGAAATAAACAGCTTCTGGAAGTAAGGCTTGCCATTTAACTAGTTTAACTAATGGCTTCACAAATTAACACTGAAAGGGATTAAATTGACATATTATTAACTTTCAATATCTAGCATATTGTAAAAATTAAATTGTAAAAAGTGATGGTGGAAACTATTCCGTGAATCATCTTTAGTTTCTTAAATTTAGATCCAAATACGACTAGTCAGTTCAGCTCAGCTGAACAGTTTCGGCTCAGCTGAATTGTGCTCTTTCCTTCTCAAATGGAAAGATCAGATCTTTATTACAAATGTATTACTTTTCCCTTTAAATGATTTTGGTGTTTTATTCAAAACTGTGATTGCATCATGTTGGAGCTAGCTTTTCTTCTCAGGAAAACATCTGTTATTTCATAGTCATAGTCAATCTAAAAATACTATTTTTGGCATATTCTTTTCCTGCCAGTTTTCCCTTCTTCCTCTTGGTTTGTTTATTCTATTTATTAAAGCTTTCTGGAAGGACATATTCTTCTCCAAATAAAAGTAAAGTGCTAACATCTTGTCTGTATCTAAATACCATCTGTGTGTTTTCTCTTTACTCAAAGTACATGTTTTTATCAATATTGATAATAAGACTGGAAGTGAAAATGTCTTGCATTGACATAAAACTAGCTATCAATGGAAATCTTCACTATTCACAGTTACTTTTCAGGGCAAAGTCAAGTTTTTAAATATCCCCTCTTTTGAAAGAATACTAATACTGACACAATTATAAGCTGATAAATCAAAAACAGTCCTTAAAACTGATGTGGAAAAATTGCACACTATTTCCTGAGGAAAAGATCTAAGAAAGTTATCTATTACTTGAAACTAGCTTGTCAACATGAGAAGCAATTTGAAACAAAGAAATAAAACAAGTCAGTCAGCTCATTTAATAACAGATAAAGTTTCAGTCACATACAAGAGATTGAATAGTTTGCTTTTCAATATCCTTGTGCATTTGAGAAAGCTTGATAATTATCTGTATAATGTGCAATTTCAAACTATTACGTAAGTCCCACATATTATTACTATCACTCTCTGTGGATTTGTGAGTTTTATCAATACTCAAATTAATCGGATCACATAAAAATAATGAATGTTATCCAAATATGTTATAACAATTTATCAGTAAAATAAAAATATTAGTTCTCAGGACAGGCCCCGTGGCCGAGTGGCAAAGTTCGCTCTCTCTGCTTCAGTGGCCCAAGGTTTCGCCAGTTCAGATCCTGAGTGCCAACATGGCTCCACTCATCAGGCCATGCTAAGGCAGCATCCCACATGCCACAACCAGAAAGACCCACAACCAAAATACACAACTATGTACTGGGGGGCTTTGGGGAAAAGAAGGGAAAATAAAAATAAAAGAAAAATGTTGCATTCATTTAAAAGATATATTAGTTCTCTTCTTCTAATTTATTATAGGATATTTATTCACGACTTTAATTGGTTGGACTTTTACATATCACAGAGCCATAGATTTTTGTCTAAACCTAGGTTGGTATTGATCTCACCAAAATGATCTTAAACATACACACACACACACACACACACACACACACCCCTGTGATCTGCCAGTGATCCCCGTAGTACACACAAAGGAAAGTTCTGATCATTCACATCATCATGCCTGCTAAATAATTACCACGGTGTGGTTCTTCTCTGGTTCCTTAATATCCAGACCACGATGACATTTTTCAGTGTTTTGAGGATGCACGCACTTATCGATAGTCAACTGCAAACAAGTTTAGGAATTATTCTAGTCTCACTTCACTTCATTTGCTTCCAAATTGCTTGCCTTTCTGCAGAATCTCCATTTTCTCAAATGTTTTCCAGAATATTTCTCCTCTTATTCTAGCTACATTACAATTAAAGAAGAAATTTTGGACCATTCACCATGATCACTCTTAGCACTTCCTTAAGGTAGTATTTCCACCCAATTACATGTCACAGCTGTGGGCAGCAGCTCCCTCAACTTTGTACCTTTTCCAGTTCCCCAGGAATCCTGCCTGACTGCACTCAGGACGCCAGTTTCCCAATTTGCTCTAATATTAAACCTAAGTCTGAGCACTATATTTAGATCCAAACTATGTTTTGCCACTAATCGACACAAACTATCAAATCAATGACAGGTAATAATTGCGTTGTAAGTTATTTTCAATATTTCAAATAGTCTGAAGAAAATTTTAAAAATGCTGCTCACTGTTTTATGTGGTTACATAGTTATTTAAATATTTGAGTAACATAAATGGCAAATGGATCATTAATTAATGAATGTCGTTTGATAGAAAATAAACAGAATATTATATTACGATTAATGAAAAAAACTCTATTATTAGAATGGAGATAAGCCGCTAGCTCAACAAAATGAATGATGAATAAAGTTTATAGCAGAACAGGGTAAAACTCTGTAAATTTAAAATTAAATTAGAAGAACAAATATAACCTCATGATATGTTGTTAAAAAAAAAAAAAAAACAGTCCTTTCTCAGACACAAAAGAGTTTCTGAAACTTCTGGTGTCACCGTACTTACCACTCATGCTTAGATAGGGCTATTTTCAGTGAAATTTACCACTCAGATTTGGACCTCTAATATTGTCCTAAGAGTCAGTTAAATCAACGTTGGGGCAAGAAAAGTCAAGATAACCCAGAGATATCTTGTTACTGCCAGAAACAAAGATAATTTCAAAGAGGTCTCAAATAGTACCAGTAAGAATGAAGAAGCCAGAGAATCAGAATTCCCACCTGCCAAATAGTGACGATTTGAGCTTCATAAAAAGAAAATAGTAATTTCAGTCAATTCTATCAAGTTGATTCTATAAAGGGTGTAAGTCCATGATGACGCTCAAAAATGACAAATACTTAAAATGTGCTAAAGGTAAATCACACACAATTTTCCCAAGTATGTTTCCAAAAAAATTGCTATAGGCTGAACTACGTTTCTGCAGAATGCACTTAGGAAATTATGTTTTCATTTATTGCGCAAATCATATGAGTAGTACGTTTAAATTCTTGTAATTCTGTAGTTGAAAATCCTATGAGATATACAGTAATTAAGAACATAACAAAAGTAACTTTTAAAAGTATTTATAATGCTTGTTAATGTTAATTAAAAATGTTAGAATTTATGTACCCATATAAAGGTAATAATAAATAAATACTATGATATCAGTATTATAAATGCCATAAAATCAACACAATTTATGACAACAAAAAAGAAGATATCAGGAGAAGTTTACACCTCCATTATAGATATAAAAACAGCTAGAGAACTCAACAGTAAGTTGGTAGCCACTTTCTAAGACAGGATTAAATAACATCAGTAAAATAACTTACCAGTTTTCACAGTATATCACATCTAGCTAAAGTTTCCAAGTCCTTCATCTTTCTTCTTGTCAAAAATAAAGATGCATTTATACAGCATGCTTTACCCCACAGAGGCTTCTGGAAATTTTATCAGATGCTCTGCCAGGTATGTAATGCTGGTTTGAACTTAAGGTTCATTAATATTTGCCTTTCTTTAGTTTTTCTGAAAACAAATGCTATGGGACCCTAATTAGGCTGGATAGTACTGAAGGTCAGGAAGAAAAGGAAGTTTCCAAGATAAATTAAAGAGGAAAACTGTAAGTTAAACTAACAAATCTTTATATATATAGATATTTTGTTTGTTTGTTTGTTTCAGGGCTTATATAGGTGCTAGTAATTTAACATAAGTTGAATCTCCAAAGAAGGTTATGGTATATGATCTCCAAATGGAATGGAGCATAGAATTGTTTTCTTTTTGGCCTTCTTGAGGAAGTAGATTTCTGCAGAATGCACTTTAGGAAATTATGTTTTTATTTATTGCACAAAAATACACAGTATCCTAAGAATTAGATTAGTAATACACTTTGAAATTCATATTTCTACTATTTCTAAGATTGAAACAAAGTGTTGTGGTGTACAGAGTGCTCAGATGCTTCTAGAATTGCGTGGCTATCACACTGGCTATGGCAGTGTATTTAAAGGCTTACTTGTAAAGGGGTATTTTAATAAGGAGAGAAACTGTATATGACGCTGTTTTCCTGTTTTTTTTTTTTTCCTAATATGGTACACAGTACTCAAATTCACACCGTGTTCTAATTTGCCTTTTCTAGAGCTTAACATACATAGACTACCTCATAAAAAATAAATAATTTCTCTTCTGGTTCCTGACTTTTTTGAGAACCACAACAGTAAGAAGAACAGCTTGCTCTAAAACCATATTTTACAATATATAATTCTAAGATTTTTAAAATGTACCAAAGGTAAGAATTTCTTCTAGAAATGCACTATGATAGCATTGGGGAGGATCTAAGAGGAATATAATAGAAAGTCACATTAAGAGGAAGTAACATTGTCTCTTTAAAGTCAAAGTAGTACTCATTATTGTGGTTTGCAATTCCATAATGCTTTTCATCTGAATACATCAAATGCTCAGAGTATGATTATAATGGTGGTAGATTTGCCTAACAAAGTTGAGAGAAGAAGGATGCTGTGTAAGTGAAAACATTGTATGTTTTTAGAGAAAATTTGTTTTTGCAGCACCTGTATAAGAACCAGGAGTCTGGGCTTTGCCACTGTGGTTATTGTAAAGGTAGTTTTTCCTATTCTGCCTAATAACTTTCAGAAAATTAATGAGTCAGCAAAACATCAGATGTTTGGATATGTATTTACCCTGATGGTAAAAGTTTACTTATCTAAAGTAAAATTTGTTGTTAGTGCTGTCGAGTCACGTATTGACCCAGTGTACAGCAGAGTAGAATTCTGCCCAGTCTTGTTGCGCCATCCTCTCACCTTGCGGTGCTGCATCAGACAATGCTCCACTGCTATTCACAAGGTTTTCACAGCCAATGTTTTCGGAAGTGGGTGGGCAGGCCCTTCTTCATAGTCTGTCCTAATCTGGAAGCCTCACTGAAACCTGACCACCATGGGTGACCTTGATGGGATTTGAAATACTGGCAGCACCACTTTCAGCATCACAGCAACATGTAGCCACCACGGTATAACAACCTAACAGAAGAATGGTGTGGTTCCCTGACCAGGAAACGAACCTGGGCTGCATTGGTCAGCATGCCAAATCTTAACAACTAGATCACCAAAAGTGAAACACTAAATCCAAAAAGACAGGCCAAAAGACACAACACATAGTAAAGTAGTGAAAACTCTCTGGTGATATCTTTACCCTCTTGAGGACATCTGGTTTGTGGGCCTTATTCAGTGTGGGCCTATCACTATGTCAGAGGGACTCTGACTCAATTTGCCCTCAGTTCTTTTATCCAATAGGCAGATCACACGGCCTCCTTCCACGGCAATGAAACCATTCTGGAACTGCATGTCCCACAGATCTCGCTTCTGTATTCCTGGAATTAGATTTATAACCATGCCATATGGCCTGGAATTTCAAAACTTGACAGGACTCACACATCACGTAGGAATTGCCACACATACATTTCTAGGCTTGGAGCTTTGTACGCAAGAGTGGTGACGTCCTGCCACACTGAGTAAATGCCCACAATGTATCTGATATTTTATAAAGCACTTTTGTGAAGTTCTTTTATATTCTGAATATCATGGTGGTCCTTAGAAAATTACCCTCAATTAGCCTATTTACAGTGGTGGCATATAAGTTAGCAAAAGATTCTTCTGACTAGACAAGCTTTGCTTTTCTTGGATGAAAAGAAGACAAAAGTAAAAGTGGCAAGAGTATGGGTGGGGCAAAGTATGGCTCCAGGCTCTGTTTTATTTCTCTAACATTAATAGAATCTATGTGTTTTTAAAAAATTAGAATACTCTGGATAGATTTACTGAACCCAAATTAGTTCAAGGAAGAAGAAAGAACACAAGCAGTGAGGGAGTTCCAGAGGGTGAGCTCCCACACTCACCTGCCAGCAGTGGCAGCTTCCCTCTAAGTGTGGGACTGGCCTTGCCCTGTTAATATGTACCAGAAAGCTAATAAAAACCTACTGACAGAAGACAAAGACCTCTTCCAAGGGATACCTGCTTGTATACTGTTTCCCTATTCAACTGTTCTACAATTTGAGACACAATTTTCACATGTTTCTTCTCCTTGTAAAACATCTACTACACACCAGGATTGTAAAAGACACTTTGACACAATGCTAAAATCTTTTAACCCTCAATATACCCCAGAAGAATATTCTCATCATTTTACAAATGAAGCATTAGGCTCAGATTAGGCAATTTAACCCAAATCATTGAAATTAATAAGAAAAAGAGGAAAAGTTGTTATATGAAAAAAGATACTAAAGTTAATTCCTTACTTATCTATTCCATTCATTTATTCATACATTGACTATTTATTGAAGACTCATCTAGCATTGAGTGCTAAGAAAAGTGTAAGGAGTTGTGACAGCCACTGTAAGTATCTTTCAAAGAGCCATTCTCCTACTTTCTATTTTTTGCTGAGGAAGATTTGCCCTGAGCTAACATCTGTTGCCAATCTTCCTCTATTTTTTTGTGTGTGACCCACCACCACAGCATGGCCACTGACAAGTGGCATAGGTCTACACCTGGGAACTGAATCTAGGCCACTGAAGCAGAGCACACTAAACTTAACCAGTACACCACAGGGGCTGGCACTCTCCCACTTTATAACAGAAGGCCAACCTCATTTGAGGCAGCCCCAAGGAATGTCTCATGATTGACTCTGACAAATCATAATCCTATTCACTTTTGGTGGATACATACTTTTCTTACCACTCTTGCAGCTATGGGTGGCCATGTGATCCAGTTACAGGCAAGCAGACTTTCATGAGGTGTTATTTCTTTAATTGAAAATCATAGCCTCTCAAAGAGAAGACCTAGCTCATGCCCTTTCTTCCTGCTAGGTTGTTGGAGTAAGGAAATATTGTTTGTAACTGGGGCAGCCATCTTGTGATCATGAAAGACAAAGATGACAGACTAACAGGTTGAGGAGAGTGGAGTAGATGGAATAGGATGATGATAACATTGAGCCACTGAGTAAACTCTGGTCTACCTCTATATTTTTATAACTTAATTGGGTTAGGAAAGCCTTCTCCAAGGGAATGATGTAAACCTGAAGGATCAGTAAGAATTAATCAAGCAGAGAGAGCTTTGTCCTCTCAAGCAGTGATGTAGCATAGTGTGTTCTAAGAAGTGAAATATTCGATGTTGTGCAGAAAAGGATTAACCTTGCCAAAAGAAATGTTTGACTTTGTGCTCTCAGCCCCTAGGAGATAATCTCTAAACCCTTAGAAGGTTTTGCCTGATAAGAGTGTCTTTGTTCACCTGGGGACATTGGCCCACATGGCATAGTCTATGCTAACAGTGTGGTTTATGGTCTCAGGGCTTGGAGGGGCTCAACCTCTGGAGGGGCTGAAAACTAATGTCAGCCATGTGGGCAGTCAATTATGTCTACATGACATACCCCGGTACAAACTATGGACACCAACGCTCTGGTGATCTTCCCTGATTGGAAATACTTCCTGGATATTGTCACACAGAGTTGCTGAGAGAAGTAAGCTCTCTCTGCACAACTCCACTGGAAGACGACAACTAGAAGCTCCACCCTTGGAGCTCCCCTGAATCCTGCCCCATATGCCTCATCTTTGGCTAGTTTTAATCCATATCATTTCATTATAAGAATCTAACTGTGGGTAAAATAGCTTTCTGTGAATTCTGTAAATCCATCTAGCAAATTATTAAAACTGATGGTGGTCTGGGTGACCCTCAAACGTGTAGTTGATCTCAGAAGTAAGGATGGTTTGGTAGACTCCTGAACTTTATAAATGGTTTACAAATTATACACTATACTTATATGCCAAAAAATTTAGCATTCTTTACTTGCATTATTTACTACATAATGTTCTTATCTTTCTGTGAAACATTATTCCTATTGCTGGCTGTAGATGGCGTGTAGAATTATGTAAACCTGATGATTAAAGGAAACATAGACTGTTTCCATTTTAAATAGTCTTTTTTGGATTAATCTATTTGCCCACAAGATTTTGGACAAAGATTTTTGTGTTAATTTTCTAGGGCTGTGTACCAAAGTACTCCAAGTTGGGTGGCTTAAAACAACAGAGATTTATCGTCTTACATTTCAGGAAGGAGGAGTCCAAAATCAAGGTGTCATCAGGGCCACGATCCCGCCGAAACTTCTAAAGAAAATTCCTTCCTTATATCTTGCTAGCTTCTGGCGATTTGCAGGAGATCCTTGGCATTCCTTGGCTTGCAGCTGTGACTCTTCAGTCTCTGCCTCTGTCATCACAGGGCATTCTGCCCTCTGTTTGTTTCCAGATCTCCCTCTTCTGAGGAGGACAGTAGTCATATTGGATTAAGGGCCCACCCTACTCCAGTGTGATGTCATCTTAGCTAATTACATCTTCAATGACTTTAATTCCAAATAAGGTCACATTCTGAGGTACTGGGGTTTATGATTTTAACACACATTTTTAACACAACTCAGTCCCTAACAGTTCTCTTATTTCTTTCACTTTTATCTATTCATAAGGCACTGTGGTACATGGAGAATGGCGTGTATTTTCATACTGACATCTAGCTCAGCTATATCCAGACTATGGCTATGGCCTCACGCTTGGCTAAGTGCTCACGCTTTCCTGAATGTGAAGACTTGCCAGTGGGCTGGCAAATTTCCTCAGGTTCTGCTCTATGGAGCTCCTGAGATTTCATTGCAAATCCAAGTTTCTATAGAAAACTTCTACCCTTTTTTGAGAGTAGTGGAGAACAGAAAGTAAGGATACTTGGTCTGACCCCTCTATCTCCTCTCCTTCAGTCAAC
This sequence comes from Equus asinus, assembly GCF_041296235.1. Lineage (NCBI taxonomy): Eukaryota > Metazoa > Chordata > Mammalia > Perissodactyla > Equidae > Equus > Equus asinus. Next base: position 71,554,840 of record NC_091798.1, read on the forward strand.
ATGTGGGGCATTTTAGGATGGCAGTGAATATGAAGGATAGTATGGTGAAGGGGAAAAGGATACAACCTCATTTCTGGAACTGGGGAAGTAACAAATTCAGCTCTGCACTGGGTCATTAGAACACAGTTACTGTGGAGATATTTACTGGTAATAATTCTTCCCTTATTTTCAAATCCTCTGATTTGAAAATACCAGATTTTATACTGGATCAGATGTATAGGATCAAGATAAATGCAGTAGACTTTTATTCTCTGACCTCCCTTCACTAAGGATTAAAATATAACTCTATTTTAAGACCTACATGATGTCCTCCTGTTTAAAATTGAAAAACCTGTTTCTCCTGTGCTATGGATTTTAAAAAGTATATTCTTACAGTCTAGCAATGATTTTGCTGGCCAAGTGGCATTTAACTGTTTTGTAAAGCACTGTATCTATTTACACAATTCATGGGGATCCTCATGATTTTATGCCTTAAGATTAATAAAAATTCAATTCATGAGTTCAAAAAAATATTCTATGCATAAAAAGGGCAATTGGACTAGAATTTACAGAGTTATGACCATCTGGTTTTCATTGTAGAAAGGCCATATAATTTCCTTTCCACTCTTAGGCTAACTAGATATTTGGTCATAATAGCACCCTAGAAGTGATTTGGGGATGAGGGTACTCTTGAAGATATTTCTGAGACAAAAGAGAGAGCAGCCACATCCTTCAGCTCAAATAGACATCTTGAATTTAGTGGTGTAGAGTTACTTGCCTGACCCATTAACCAAGCTTAATTCCTTGATCCTCGTATGGAGACATACCTGTTTTTGAGGATTCTTCTAAATATTTGCTGATTTGGAGAAATGGTAACTAGAATTCTCTTAATTTCTGTGTTGCAAACCCAAGTAAGAGAAACTAAGAGTTAGATTAGGGTTATACTAGAGTACCATCTGAAGCAAAACTTCATTGAGAAGTTTGATTCAGATCTGAGACAAACGTGAGTTGTTGTATTCCTTTTTATCTGAATTGAATTAGTGTTGCCACTGATTTATAATCTTGTTTAAAAAAAATCATCACTATGTCTCTTTTAGTTTTGCAAATAAAAATGAAATATCAACAGATTGTTCTTGCATAAAATATAAATTCAAAAAAATAATTTGAGTGTCCATTAGTAAGACTGAGGAACTAAGCATCTACTTGATAACACAAACTAGTTGGCTCTTTGTAGACTTTTTTGCCCATCTTTGGGGAAATATAGCAATAGCTCTACAACAAAATTATTTCCCTCTTATGGACTTTGTCTGCCCTAGGCCAAGATATTTTTCCTTGGTAGTCTTGAGTGAATTCCTACTCAGAAACTTGAGACAATTTAAGAAAAACATGCTGGCATGAGCCTCTGTTCACATCTAGGAAGACATGGAAATACATTTCTTTGGAAATGGGTTAGTCCAGTGTGGACAAAACCATTAAATCGAACAACCCAGATTTTTGGAACTAAAACTAGCTTAAACTATCATATGATAATATATCGTGAGTAAAGTTGAAAATAAGAACAAATAAAATGTAGTCATATAAAAATTATAATATCTCATAAGTAAATGGCATTCATTCTACAAACATGAGTGGAATACATCACAATACAATAACAATAAACATAAGAATGGAATACAATTCAATGCAAGAAATTCAATAAATCAATATAATTCACTACATTAAGAAATTATAGATAATATTCACATAGTTCATCTTAAAAGATGCAGGAAAAGCTTTGGATAAAACTTATCCTTTCATGATGAAATTATAAATAAATTAGAAATGAAAGTGTGATAGGCAGAATAACGACACCCTAAAGATGTCCACCTTCTAATTGAATGTGTTCCATCAAATGGCAAAAGGAAATGAAGGTAGCATGTGGAAAGAAGGTTGTTAATCAGCTGACCTTAAATAGGGAGATTATTCTGGATTATTGAGGTTGGTCCAATATAATCTCAAGCATCCTTTTAAGTGAAACAGGGAGGCAGAAATTTCAGTGTCAGAGTGACTCAATGGCTTTGAAGATGGAAGAGGGCCATGAGCTGAGGAAGGTAAGCAGCCTCTGGAAGCTGGAGAAGGCAATAAAATGGATTGTCTCCTAGAGCCTCCAGAAGGGAACGCAGCCCTGCCAACACCTTCAATTTTAGCCTGGGGAGATGCATTTGTGACTTCTGACCTCCAGAATTGTAGGATAATAAATGTGCACTGTTTTGTACCACTAAGTTTGTTATCCATATGATTAGAGGAAGGAAGCAGAAGAAAAAATGAAGAAATAGGACAAAACAGGAAATGTTCAGAACAGTTTATAATGGACTTTTGAGAGGGAAATGATCAGAGAGAAAAGAAAAGAATCCTGCCACCCTTACAAAGCTGCCCCTCTCCTTGAGTTGCTTCCATTTTAGTATGTGCCACACCATCTTCCAGCTTTCAGACATGGAATTTAGGCATTATCCTAGGTTTTTCTCTTTCTCCAACCCCTAGACACTGATTCATCAGCAAGTCCTTTCAACTATATATCCAATAGCTTTTCTTCATTGATATTATCAAGATCCCAGCCCATGTTCTCATGCGAACTATAGATATAGTCTTCCAATTTCTATAATAATGCATTCTACATATGGTATCCCAGGTAATATTTAAAAATCAAACTGAAGTCCAAACTCACTGGGAGATGTTTGGCTCTCCCCTTAAGCTATCATAATACAGCCATAGGGATTTTGTATTTGTTGTTCCATATGCTTAGAATGTGCTTTTGATGCTTGTTATATGTCTGATTCATTTTCATCTTTCTTGTTTCTGTTGAGATGTCATCTTTCCATAGAGACTTTATAAAATAATCAAAATTAAAGTATCCCCCCTAATAATTCTCTATGCCATATTCCTGTAGAACTTCTTTAGTTGTAGTTTTTACTATTTGAAATGATCTCATTTTTAAACTTAACTCGTCCTCCTATATCTTCTAAAATATAAACCCCATGAAAATAAGGATAGTATGTGGTATCTGGTATTCAAGTAGGTATCCAAAAAATTAAGATCATGAAATATAATAGCAATAAAACATTATTGTGTCAAATTAACAACTATGATCTGTAAAGCTATACGACTTTCTCCAATGACGTTCTGTCACCTTGGATTTGGGATAGGAGCTTTGAAGAGTGAACTAGGAGGAGACTGATGTACTAGGAGGAAATCAGAGGTCAGGAATTTGGCAGCTTTGAGAATAAAGTGCAAGTACTGATGGAATAAGAGACCGAGATAAATGTAAGACATGCTTTTGATAGCGTTTATGTCAAGGATGGTTTTATTGACCTCATACAAAGCATATTCCCAAATACTTTTTTCAAATGGGCTCCCCTACAAGCTGGCTTTCAAATGATTAGTAGAAAAATATAATTTGGCTTGACCAGAAGACAGGACAGAGATTCCTGAGTAAGAAGTAGAACTACAGAAAGCCTATTTTATATAAGAATTTAGACCCGAAATGGGGCAAGAGAGAAACTTTCTCACGGTGGGCAAGAATTTTTTAGTGTCTATATTCCTCTAAGGTATTTTCATTGCATTTTTTTTTACTTACTCATGAAGTTTTATTGAGCTCCTAGGCATTGTGGATAAACAATAGACAGGCCAACTTCCTGCCATTAGAATATTCAGTCTCATGGGGAAATACAAACATTAAAGAAATACTTATGCCGATTAAAAACAGAAGGTTGGATGTTCTAACGTGTTGTCAATTCTTGCCAAAACCACATGTAAGCAAAAAGAAAAGTGATTCAAGATTGTTTAATGAGAAAAATTCTAGAAAGATAGAGAACAGAGGAAGAGTAAGTATTTTTGAAGCTAAAAAGGAAATGGTCAAGTGGTAAAGCATTTGAAGATCAGAGAGAGTCTAATCCCATGCCTGGAGGATAGATAACCAAAAAGCATTTTTTTTTTTTACCTATCAGAATTTCCCCAAAGTTTCCAAAATTAACACTGCCAAATGCCTTGGCAGTTGTGGGATGTGGGCAAGGCTAAAATGAGTAAGACTGGGAGAAAGTTTGTTTAAGAACCTACAGGTGCCACATTCTCTCCCCTATGTCATTCAGGCTGTGAGTGTGCTTCCCCACCATAGTATAAGAAAGGAGTTGTGGTCTGCAAAGAGAATTAAACAGAAGACTGTTGGAACCCAGGCTTGGTTGAGAGTGGGGAAACCATATGGAAAATGTAGAGATTAAAAGATTGGCTGTATTCCTAATGCCTGGAATCCCAGCTGTCTTTCCCCCCAGGTTGTTGTAATCCCAGGAAGAAAATGGAAAATTGTGTTCTGGGAAATCTTTCAAGTAAAAGTATAGTATTTCATTCAAAATTGCTCAGTTCGGTCCCCACTCAACAATCCCCATTATTGATACTCATAGCTTTAAGTAATCCTTTCAGTGCTCTAATCTTAAACATGATGAGGCAAACAAGAATTCTCAAATCAAAAAAAAATCTCTGAAATGAAAGATAAAGATTGAAGCAAATGAATAAACAGCAACTTCTAGAAAACACAAACAATTTGAAGGTAAGTTAAATGTCAAAATATATTTCAAATATTAACAGAAAAATAAAAGAAGATATTTTAACATTAGCAAGAAAAGGATAGTATGAAAAAAATATACATGGAACATTTAAAAAACTTTAGGAAACTAATAACATAATGGTATTACTTAAAAACTCAACAGAAGTTAAAGTAGTGGGAATCTTCCAGAAAAGATAATGAAACATAATTGTAGAAAATAAAAGCTAAGGTTACTAGACGATCCATCCAAGCTTATCAACATGTAAATATTGAGCTCTCAAAGAGTGAATAAAAGGAAAGAAATGAGATGAATTCATTACGGGAACAAAATATTCAAGAACACTATCAGAACAAAAAATAAATAAACAACCATGTTTCCCTAGGGATGTATTTAACTTAGTACCACAACAAACAATGAAAACAAACCCACACTATGTATTCACTAACTTCTCTCTCTTTTTGTTGTTGTTGTTGTTGAGGAAGATTTGTCCTGAGCTAACATCTGTGCCAATCTTGCTCTATTTTGTATGTGGGATGCTGCCACAGCATGGCTGCCCAAGAGTGTGCCGGGGAACCAAACCCAGTATGCCAAACTTAACCACTAGGCTACAGGGCCAGTGCCCAAGTTATATCTCTTATGAGCTAAATTGACTAGGAAGCTATTGTGCTTTCTCTACTCTTCTTACATCTGCTGGCTGGGTATAAATGATCCAGCAGAGGGCTCCTCCTAAGGCCCTGGTGATTTTCAGAGTGATGAGATGGGAGGAGCCTGAAACACAACACACAAGGCCGTATTCCAAGTACCTTCCAAATTGACTGTTAGATGAGCTAGAACTTAGCCTCTGGAGTGGTAAGCTACAGAGATTTGAAGTTGTTTGCTATAGAAGTATCTTATGTAACTAATATAAAATGTAAATGCTCACTATTTCTCTAATATAAATCCTGATATAACCATTTTGGGAATGTGCAGGGAGGAGGTATAGAAAATGTGCTTGTGTAGGGAGGGGACAGGGGAGAGAAAAGAGAGACAAATTCTTCATTCCATAGCGGGAAGTAAATAGATAATGCCTTGAAGTAAGAAATCTAGAAATAGCAAGTCCGCCTATTATTTAGGGATGTATAAGCAAGTGTCAAAATAATTGGCTAAAAGAATTAAAAAGAGTTTGTGTTTGTAGAAGAATAATTGTGGGTTGGGGATCTTTTCTTTTTCTTAAGGACCCTTGTAAGATATTTGACTTTTTAAATTGTGTGTACATATAACTAAGTTCAAATTTGAGGCAAAAGAATAATATTTTGTTACGAAAACTTTACAAATGGAAAAACTAAAGGTGACAAAGAATTGCAAAACTGAGGAACCTAACCTAGAATGGTGAATCAGGGAAGACCTCAGAGAGGAAATAACTTCTCATCTGAGCTCTCAAAGATTACTTGGTATTATTCAGGGTCTTTTATATTCCTATCTGTTACTGTAAAAATTATGTGATCCAAGGGCAGCCTGTTGGCTCAGTGGTTAAGTTCTCACGTTCCACTTTGGTGGCACAGGATTCGCTAGTTCAGATCCCAGTGGTGACCTACACACCACTTATCCAGCCATGCTCTGGAAGGCTTCTCACATATAAAATAGAGGAAGATGGACACAGACGTTAGCATGGGGCCAATCTTCCTCAGCAAACAGAGGAGGATTGGCAACAGATATTAGTTCAGGGTTTATCTTCCTCAAAATTTTAAAAATTGAAAAAATAAAAATAAAAAATTTATGTGATCCATTCATTTATTAGAAATCAAAAAAAGCTCCATTTGAACATGGAAATAATAATATGAGAAAAATATGCCACTAAAACACTTTGAGAATGTGATTTTATATAAACAAAATGGTCTTAGAGAATTATATGGAACTAAAACTCCAACGATGAAAAGTCAATGTGATCTGATTTATCTAAGAAGGCATTAAAATTTACATTTTTTTCTAATTAAAAAAAAGAAATAGAATGCAAGACATTTTTTCTGTAATTTGATCATAATCAACTATCGTGGAGGAACTTTTCTGCCATTGGTTACATGGCAAAGTGTATGGAAAAATGTATGCCTCATCCTTCTCAAAATTCAGAAAAAAATCAATAAAACTTAGTGCTAGTATCATGTGGGTTTTAATAAATCCCATAAATGTAATATGTCATATTTTAAAGCTTCATCTACTTTAATTTGTGCTTTTGTTTGTTTGGCTTTTGGTGTTTTTTTTTTTGGTGAGGAAGATTGGCCCCTAGCTAACATTTGTTGCCAATCTTCCTCCTTTTGCTTGAGGAAGACTATCACTGAACTAACATCTGTGCCAATCCTCCTCTATTTTGCATGTGGGATGCCACCCCAGCATGGCTTGTTGAGCAGTGTGTACATCTGTGCCTGGGATCTGAACTGGCAAATCTCGGGCCACTGAGGCAGAGGGCACGAATTTAACCACTATGCTACTGTACTCGCCCCTCATTTGTGTGGGCACAATGGACCATTTGTCCAATAACCTGTAGAGTAAAACATGCTTTTCACAATGGAAAAATCAGGGGAAATTCTGTTTTCCTTGAACAGTCGCCCCAGCGCCCTGCCATATAGGCCTGTGCCTACTCTCATAGACAGGAGGCCATTCCACCTCTATTGTGCTTATTTTTCTTTCTTTACAACCTTTTCTGAAACTAATGCTGACAAAAATAACTTGGGGGAGTAGAAAGAAAACTTAATTAGTTGAAAGGAAAAACAACACATCAAAGTCTACACCCGTGAGCTAAAATGCAAAACAATGTTTTTGTTCTTACAAGAAATCTTCTCTTGGCTTTCAATATGTGAAAGTGTGGAGGAGATTAATGACCCTTTAGTTGAAAGACTCCAACAGAAAGAATCTGTAAATTATTTGTTGGTTTCTAGGAAAATACCTCAAGAAACTTTCATTAGATGTTCTACTTCAGTAATGGTATTCCTCTTTTTCTTCAAGCCTTTTCTTCTTTTCAGTGTTGCTAGGCTGATAATCAATGAGGACACACTAATTACATTTCTCTCCAGCGCGACCTCGACAGCACAAGCTCCTGTTTACTGCATTGCTTCAGATGACTGTCTGCCCACCCGACTCATTCCCAAAACCAATCAGACGCACTTAAAGAATTGTATGTTTAGTTCTTTCATCCTGGTTGCAGACATGAAAATGTACAGAAGTGATTTCAAATGTTCTGTTACCTGTATGGCTCTTCCCTCGTCATCCTTCTTTGTTGAAAGTAGGAATCAGCTGCCTTCTAAAGCTGAAGAAATTTCATTACGTAATTTATCTTTCACTTTAAAATTACTGCTTTTTTTTGCCTCTATATATCCATTTTCTCTTTTGTGTAAGTGATTTTCTCGGGAGTGTGTGGATTATTAAATTTGGTGACATTTTTGGCTATTCAACACAGATCTCAAATATTATTGGCATTCAGTGATTAATTATTAAATAAAAGCTATATTATGAGACAAAATCAGAAGATAAGCTTATAGAGAAATCATATATAATGAACGTCAGCACCAGGGATGAAAACCTCACTCCATCCACCACAGACAGTGGAAACAGTTGTGATTATTTTTTAACAACCTCAAAAAAATGGGAGCAGAAAGCTCTATTGAAAAATAAGAACATGCTTAAGAAATAGGTAAGAAAATTGCAAAGAAGGAGATGAAAATTAATCATTACTACTTAGATAAAACTTCCCATTGAAAGGGTAATCTGTGTTCCAGTAATGATAATTAATTCTGTGTATTTGTTTACTAGAGAAAGTTGCCTATCCCCGAATTCAAAAATATCAGTTATGTGTCCCTAAATTATTCGTGTTACCATGCCACATATTTCAGTTACTAAAAAAAGGAAGACACAGGCCATGATGATTGAGTAAAATGTTATATGTCAAAATTATTTCCTTCTCTCCATAGACTAATCCACGAAGTTACAGTTACTAGAAATATGTTTCTCTAAAGATGGTTTACCAAACAAAAACAAGACATATATTGATTCTTTTTCTCTAAAATTTCTGATGCTACATAGAGATAGTTAAATATATTTTAAATGTATTTGACGTAAAAATATATTATAGTCTGTTTCACAAATTTTTAGGCAATCAAAGAGATTTTGAATTTAGTAATGCATCTTCCCGATTAACATTTGATAAAAGGGATATAAACTCTTTAATACAAAAATCTTTATTATGCACTTTCTTTGAGCTATACTTTTTTTATACACATAAAATAACTTTGAAATATGTTATCTTATTTTGACTAGTAATGTATATTGCTCAATATATGTGAATTTCTTAACATAAGACTTGGCACAATATAACATTTCGCATGCTAACTATTGAACTTATCAATTGCCCTTTAGTTATTATGTTGTGCATACTAAGTATTTTGCTTGCGTAAGTTTAAAACGAATGCATCAAGTTCCTTGTGGGCAGGGCCTCTCTCCATCTTTCTCATTGCTGTATCCCCACTGTCTAGCAAAATATCTTGCATAAAGAAGATACTCATTGTGCAAAGAATGAGTGATAAGAAAATAATGACTTAAGAGGAAGAATATATTGCTGGTAAAATCTCAGCAAAGACAGAGAAATGATTTATTATTTGATTCTGATTCAGCACGTTGTAAACATTCAAGGCAGAAATAGCCTCTTTACATGATTAAAATAATACCTTAAGTCTTCTTTTGGTGTAAGGTAGGATCAGGAATAAATATAGATTTGTATAAAATCTCTATAGTTAATAATTTTTTTAAATTCTAGGACCTAGAGTTGTTATAGTATCTAAATAACAATACAATTAGCAAAACACTTTGTAAAATACTTTATTCATAGTTAAAATAGGGCGGCAAAAGAAAACCTTGATAATAATAAGCTCAGTTTTCAAACCTTTAATTTAATCTTATTTTTCTATGGGGGATGCCCGTGGGCCATGGCTGGGGCATGGTCCAAGTGGTTGGAGTGTGGGGTTTTCCAAGAAAGTAAACAGATGTAGTTGGAGACCACAAGGTGAGCTCTGTGGCATTGGGTGTGGGAAGTGGGGAATAAGTGCGAGTCCTGATGGAGGGGCAGGAAGAGGATGGGCTGCGATGTACTGAGCATCAGGGGCATCAAGGGCACTTAGAGAATGGCTGAATCATGTCCGAGACACTGGTGTATGTCCACTCTTCCCAGAGGAAGCCCCATCTCCCTGGATTTCAGAAATTCTAAGGGGGTGGGCAGGGGCGTCCTGGGATGAGAAACACCCAGGTGTTCCAATGCCAGACCCCTTATCCCAGACTCATCTCTAAAAAGTCTGGCTCAAGCCACCTATCAAGCAAACCCCACTCCTCATCAAACATAGCCCTCCATCCCCCAGAGTCACAGTGCAGCAGAGCCTGGCTCCAGGGCATGTGTGTGGGGAGAAATCATTACTCTGGTCTTACATGTGGCATGTAAGCCCTCCGTGGAATACTACCCTTCCTTTTCCATCTTAAAATGTTCATCAAAATCCAAATGAATGGCTGAAATACCATCTATTCTGCTGTAATAAATATATAATGAATCAACAAGTTCTTGAACGTTTTTAATGAACGTTTTCATTATTTGCCACTAGCATCACTCTACTTCCTGAAGATAAATGGGAACTAGAAAGTGGTTGACATTGCTTTCTCAAGAATTTGAGAGACTAAGCCTTTTCTATCCTCATTATGTTGTTTATCATCATAAAACCTCCTGAGTACTTAAGACAAATTCTACCTGTTAGTCATGCTTGTTTCCTGATATACACAGATTGGTTTTATTGTCCTATTTTGGCCGTTGGCTTGCTCTAAGGTGTAATGCAGCTGAATCAGAACTCTGTTTCTTGCCTCTTCTGGGATCTGGTCTAACACAAAATGGAACATTAAGTCAAAAGGGAAGTTTAGCACAAGTTTGGATTTATTACAGCTGGACTTTCCTATGGTTGGATTTCAGAGAAGTAAGTGTAGGAAATTCAAGCATGCTGAAAGGTCCAAAGCTGCCTGTTAGCCAGAAGAGAAGTAGACAGATAAAGAAGGTCATTATGAAGATTATGAGCAAAGAATTCAGAATTCAGGCATGAATAAGGCAGAGCTCTTTACTTCCAGAAGGTGCTTTCTGGTGGAGGAGACAAGCACTTCCATAACAATTTGGGACCAAATGTGACAACCGCTGTCAACATGGTACAAACAATGGGCTAGGGAAGTTCAAGAAAGATCTTCATTTTGAGTGGAGGGCTGGCAAACTTTCAAGAGATGGATCGAAACAGACTTTAAAGGGTGGATTCAAGAGGACCTTCCTTGGTGTGACGATAGTGAGGAAATTCAAGGCAAAGGAAACAGGGGCAACTAAAAGAATCCCAGAAAGCCTTTTTTAAATTTTAAAGAGTCAAAATTTTAGACCTGGAAAAAACATTGGTGTTCATTTACCTCATGAGTCTTCAAATCACATTTCTTATTATCCTAAATATAGAAGTGTTCCTAGGAGATGGAAGTAAAGAGGAGAATATTTTGCTGCAAAAATTAAATTTCAGTGCCAGTAGTCATTTCTAATTGCTCAATTTTACCGAAAAGGAAATAGCTGCTTGGAAGAGACGTGTAATATCCATTTTTGTGAGAAATCATTCTGCCTGGAAGACAAGATTCAGGAGTATTGATTTGTATTCCAATAAACTTTACCTTACCCTACTACCACAGATCTTTTCATCTGGAAGGACTGAGCCATTCTTTGAAAATTAAAAATATAGCATCTAAGTTTTGACAGTATCAGAGCTTCATCATTTAATTCAATCAATTATTTCAACATATGATTAATGAGCCTCTACTGTATGCTAGACACTGTTTCTATGCATGAGAAATACAGAAGGAAACAGAGCAGAGTCCTATGTGCGTGAAGTGTGGATTCCACCAAAATAATTTTTAAAACTTACTATTATTAATATTTACTTTGCCATCATTATCATGAATGTGACTAGCTGAAATGTGTTTGTAATTGATATAAAATATAGGAAAGTCATTAAGAATGTATGTTGTAGTACTAAACTGTCAGTGTTTAAATCTAGTCTCTCCTCCTTATTGGCTGAATGACCAGATGTAAATTACTTAACCTCTCTGTGCCTCAATTTCTCATTTGCAAAACTGGGGAACTAGGATATTGAGTTCATAGTGTTGTTTTCAAGGATTAAATGAGATAATACATCTTAGAACACTGTTTGAGATGTAGTCAGGATTCATTATTATTTTCCTTGTCGTTGTCTTTTTTCAATTTATTTTTGGTTGCTGTACCACCATCTTATGCCTTTTCTAGTCTTTTATTTTCAACTTCCTTAATTAGGTAAAATTGACATACCCAAAACTACACTTATTTAAAGTGTACAATTTGATAAGTTTTGCAATAAGATTCCATCAATGGAATCTTTCACCACATTGAGATAATGAACACCCTTAAATCCGTCACCCTCCTAAAGGTTTCCTCATGTCCCTTTCTAATTCCTCCTTTCTTTTCCTCCCATGCCCTACCTGTTCCCAGGCAACCACTAGAGATTACATTTGCATTTTCTAGAATTTTATGTAAATAGTACTATACAGATGTTCTCTTTTTTGTCTGACTTCTTTCACTCAGCATAATTATGTTGAGGTTCATTTATGTTGTTGCATGTAGCAGTTTCTTCCTTTATACTGCCAGAAGTATTCTATTGTGCCAATTATTCCACAATTTGTTTATCTATTCACCTGTTGATAGACAATTCTATTGTTTCCAGTTTTTGGCTAATGCAAATAAAGTTGAACTGAACATTCATGTATGAGTCTTTGTAAGTACATAATGTATTGAACAACTTTTCACATGCTTATTTGCCAGCCATATATTTTCTTTTATGAAGTATCTGACGTAAACTTTTGCCTACTTGTTATTGAGTTTTTTCTTCTTATTCAGTTTTTGGAGTTGTGTATATATTCTGGATATAATTTCTTTATGGTTTTCAAGTGATTTTCCCAGTCTGTGGCTTCACTTTTCATTCTCTTGAGTGCCTTTCAAAGAGAAGACATTTTTAATTTTGATACAATATAATTCATGAACATTTTTCCCTTATGAAACATAATTTTTGCATAAGATCTAAGAAACCCAGGGTCATAAATAATTTCTCTACATTTTTTTCCTGATCTTATTGCGATTTAGGTTATACAATTATGTCTATGATCCACATTGAGTTGATTTTTCTTTATGATTTAAGGTATAGATCAAATTTCACTTTTCTTTGCACACAGACATCCTCATTTTCAATTACCATTTTTGGAAAAAACTATTTTCATTCCACTGAATGCCTTTGCACATTTGTCAAAACTCAGTTATCTGTTTCTGTTTTGGTGTATTTCTAGACTATCTATTCTGTTCCATTAGAGCAATACAACACGGTCTCAAAACTACAGCTTTATAAATTCTTGAAATCAGGTACAGTTAATCATCCATCTTTGTACTTTTTCAAAATTGTTTGGAGCACACTAGGTTCTTTGCATTTCCAAATAAAATTTAGAATCAGCTTGACAATTTACTCACACAAAAGACCTGTTGGGATTTTGACTTGATTAGATAGAATTTACAGATAAACACAGGGAATTTACAGATATTGAATGATCTTGAAGTGTCTCTCCTCATTAATTTAGATGCTTTTTAATTTTTCTCAGAAATGATTTTTAGTATTCATTATATCAGTCTTACAAATATTTCATCAAATTTAACCTTAAAGAGTTCATATTTTCTGATATTGCAGTATATAGTATAAATTTACTTCAATTTCTGATTATATTGCTAGTATATAGAAATACAATTGATATTTTTGTATACTGACCCAGTACTGTGCAGACTTGCTAAAATTACTTATTAATTCTAGTAGCTCTTTTGAATATTTTGCAGAATTTTCTACATAGATAATCATGTCTTCTAAGAATAAAGAGTTTGAGTCCTTTTTTTCCAATCTGGATAACTTTTGTTTCCTTTTCTTGGCTTATTTCACCGTCTAAAATCTCAAGATAATGTTGTCTAGAAATGAGGATCTTAGGAGCAAAGCATCCAGTGTGTCACTATTTAGTCTGCTGTGTGCGAGGGTTTTCACAGATGCACATTGTTAAATTGAGGAAATTCTTTACTAGCCATAGTCTACTGAGAGTTTTATCAGGACTGGTTTTCAGATTTTGTCAAAAACTTTCTATACATCTACTGATATGATCACGTGCTTTCTATTTTCCTTTTTAGTGTTAATGTAGTGGGTTATATTAGCTGATTTTTGAATTTTAAGGCAGCCATGAATTCCTGACGTAAACCCTGTTTGTATATTGTTGGATTCAATTTACCAAAATTTTAAGGATTTCTGTATCTACATTTGTGAGGATATTGTTCTGTAGTTTTCTTTTAACGTCTTTGGGAAGTAATCCCTTTTCATCAATTTTTTGGAAGAGTTTGTGTAGGACAGTCACGCATTGGCTTAATGACAGGGATGCATTCTGAGAAATGTATCATTGGGTGATTTCGCCATTGTGTGAACATCATAGAGTGCACTTACATAAATCTAGATGGTATAGTCTACTACACATGTAGGCTAAATGGTACCAATCTTATGAGACCACTACTGTATATGTGGTCCGTTGTTGCTCAAAACGTCGTTATGCGCCACATGACTGTATTGGTATTAGTTACTTCTTAAGTATTTGGTAAAATTCATTAGTGAAGCCATCTAGGCCTGGAGTTTTGTTCTCCTTTGGTTATCTTTTTAATCTTCAGTGATCATTAGTAGGCTATGTCAAGGAATGTGTCCATTTCATCTACATTGCCAAATTACTGCCACGAATTTGTTCATAACATTCTGTTTATCGTTTTAAAGTCTGCAGAATCTCTAATGATGTCATCTCTCTCATTTCTGGTATTGGTAATTTCTGTCTTTTCTTTTTTTTTCCCCCATTGATCTGACAACCTATGGGTTTATCAATTTTATGATCTTAAAACTATTTTTGGGGGTACATTGATCTGTTCTATTAATTTTATATTATCTATTGCATTGTTTTTCACTTTAATATTTACTGTGTCCTTTTATCTGCTTATTTTGGGTAATTTACTCTTCATTTGCTAGTTTCTTAGGATGAAATCAGAGGTAATTGGCTTGAGAACTTTCTTCTTTCCTAATAAGGGTACTACAGCCATAAATATCTTCTTTAGTACTGCTTCAGTGGGCTTTTGTAAATTACGATTTTCTTTTAATTTTCAGTCAGTTGAAATATTTTATAATTTTCACTTTGATTCCTTTTTGAATTTGGGCTATTTAGGGATGTGTTGTTTCATTTCCAAATATTTGTGAATTTTACCCATATCTTTCATTGATTTCTAATTTAATTCAATTGTGGTCAGAGAATATATTTTGTATGATTTAAATCATTTTAAACTGAGACTTGTTTTATGGTCTATCTTGGTAGATGTTCCATGTATGCTTGAAAAGAATATGTATTCTGCTGTTGTTTGCTGCACTATTCTGTAAAAGTCAATTAGTTAAAGCTGGTTGACTGGAGTCTTCAGATGTTTTATAGCTTACTGATTTTCTCTTTATCTGTCCTACAATTATTGAGAGAGGGATATTTAAATTTCAAAATAAAATTGTAGGTTGGTCTATTTCTCCCTATTCATGCATCCTTCTCCCTTCTGCTTTATGGTGAGGCCCACATTGAAAAAGGTAACAACTTAGATTTTTATTTCTGAGAAGTAGTGCTTATGATTTCATTAGCAAAATATTTTCAGTAGTTATTTTGTTCAAGGAGCAAACCGTGTTTTGCTTTGCAAATCATCGTCTCAGTCAATTAGCTGGTCAAAATTGTATGAAGATGAAATAATATTTTTGATTGAGTGGACAATTAACTTGTGTTGAAATATTTGATTCAGAGTTATCTGATCTCAAATCCTTGCTTTAAAATATCCTTGCCTGTGTACATATAGTCATATATAATATGGGTAGAGAGCTAAATATAGATATAGATATATAATTTTATATATATGGTTAGAAAGATGAATACATATGAACTTAATTATCTTCACAATACGAGAGAATTGTTTCAGTTTACAATCTTTAGACATGAAAATTTCTTCAATTGGTAACTCTCATGAGAGAAGTTTTCTTTCATTATTGTCTTTTTAAAGATGGATAGTGTAGCTATTTCAAGAGTAACATTGTGTCATACCATTATGAATTGTATTTCCTCAGTATAATGAGCAGTTTTAATTTGGGCTGTGGATCACCACTTCTTCCTTGATATTATTAGAATTCTAGTGTTTTGAGCTGTGGCTGTCATGCCGCTAATTTATCCTTTCTCTAAATGACCCTAGAGAATTAGTCTTCCCTTGTCTTATACAGAGAGGCACTTCATCTTGTACAACATGAATGACTTTTCTATTTTCTTCCTTGAGACTTCTGGGAAAACACTCCTCCTTTATATGGATTTCTAGAGTACCTAGAATTTTCTTTCACTTTGGAATAATGGATAACCCTTCTGCCATTCTATCTCATTGGTGTTCATGAAAGAAAGGTAAAGTTTCTCAGCGCACACTGAAATTTCTTGTTCTCTCCATGATGCAGTAGACGTGGCAGAAACTGCTGGCTCCTTGTCTAATATACATTCTCTCCTATTACCTAAGAACCCTAATTTTGCTCTAACCCTAATATGTCTAGCATAAAAGGAAAATCTACATTTCTCACCCTTCCTTCATCTTTTGAACACTTCCTCCTTCTTCTTGTCCAAAATTTGAACAAGATGTCCGATTATAAAGCAGCCACCCTGCATCCATAAGGATAAGACAAAGTGCCTTGCCGAAACTTTAGATCTGTGGTCATTGGGTCTCCTAAACAACGTCATAAGCTGCTGGATCTTTATTTCTACTTGAAAATAGTAACACACTGTGTTATTTTTTATATCATTATTTAGCTTTTCTTTACATGCAACTGGACTTATTACTTCACTACTGTGGCAGATATTACGAAGATTCTTATTACAGTGGAGCGGTATGACCTATGATACACTTTACGTTGAATATTTTGACTGTTATCATTCTTGGCCATCCTAGCTTAAACATTCAAGAGACTTTTAGGTTCATATGACCGAGGAAGTTGAGAGGAAGAGAAACAATCTGGCTGAATATATCAAGGCTCTGCCTTTGTTGCCCTCAAATGCTGTGCATGAGTTTTATCTTCAGACTGACATATAAAAAACTGCAGCTATTCTCAGCTGTACATATTCACAGGCAATTTCTAAAAGGAGGAAAATCACTTCCAGAGTTTTTCTCAAAAGGGAGAAAGAAAGACCCTCAGTGAACCTTCCACAGCACTCGTGTGTAGCCAGGGGATTACCAAGCACTGACTGCCTTGAGTCTGTCCCTGTCTGAATGAATCTCTAGGAACAGCATAGGATTACTTACACTGCTAGCTCAGATGAGTGGGTTTAAACTTTGATGACAAACCTCATCAAGCAAAAACAGATACACTGTGAATCATTAGGCACATCTGTACATACACATACACAGCACAAATATATGCTGCTAAAACCAACTTTTCAGATAACAAAACTCCCACATTTTATTCTATTTAAATGCTGGTTACAGCACTATAAATCGATTTGATAACTTCCAAATAGATTACAACTCCTGCTTGCAAAATGAAGGCATAGACCAATCAGTATAACCATATGGTCAATATCACTCACCACATTGTGATATAAAGTGTAATCGAGTGGGAAAAGAATTAGAGATACAACCACAATAGTCCTCAATATCCTCAAAATGCCAGAAAATCACAAACACATACATTTTTGTTTATCCATTCTAGGGACTCACAAAATTGCTGAGAGTTCACAAACCATGAGACTCTTATCATATTGTTCTATCATAGAAGGGAAAAAAGTCTTTGATGCGGAAGGAACCTGATGGGTTATTTTAATTCAATGTCCACTATTTGCAGAAATTTTCCATTGTATACCCGTTAGAAGGCTCATGTCCAATTATACACTTCCTGAAAGCTGTGATCAGCTTATCTTAAATTTTAGAAATCCAATATAAAAAATAAGAAGAGTTTGCTATCCACTTTAAAATTTAGTCTATTTCTTTGGAAGTTTATTGATTTTCCTATGTGTAGTAATAGAAAGATTATTGAATAGTATGGAAACCATGATGGAAACTCATATGCTTTGTCAACGAAAATAATCCATAACCATTCTATAAATGAAAATTTGGGTGAGTTTATTCTGAGCTTAAATCTTAGGATTATAACCCGGGAGAGTCTTTCCACAAAGGAACAGAGCACTCCAAAGAAGTAGGGGTACAGAGGGTGGTTATATACCCTCAAAGAGGGTGTTTCACATATGATTGAAATGTCCCCTTTACAATAGTCACGAAGCTGCTCTGTCAGCACAGCTATTGATGGAAACGGCAGATAGGTCTGCTGTCTCAGTGAACGCCGCGGGGTGGCAGGTGTGTTGCCTCAGGCTGGGGGGTCACAGATGAGCGCTGTGATCGGTTCCCAGCCTAAAGAAAGATGCTTAATCTTTAAGGAGATGCCAAGGTTCGGAGGGGGAGGGAAGTTGCACCTTTATCTCAAGGGCCTTTGCTCTTGCCATAGGGAATCTCTAAAGCAGATATACAGTGCATGCTCAACGGCCTCGGTCAGGCCCTTTTGGAAAGACAAGGTCAGGCCGAATTAGGTTTACACCAAATGGCTTCCTCATATATTCCAATATATCCTATTACTTGCCATTTTTATTTGTCAGCTTGCTTCTTTAAGTTTGGAATGGTTGTGTTATGAACAGTCATTAGATGCAGATCAATAAATTGCAGACAGTGATTGGGGCAACTTTGAATAGAAATTCATGATAATAGAATTTTCTTATTTTCAGATTTTTTTTAGCTAAAATAAATTCATTTAGTGTGTTTATTCTGATGGTATTTTCCTAAAATCGGGTAAGCAACAAAGACTTAGATAAATTGAGCTCATTATTTAAACAAACAGTGATAATTTTAGCGATCACCTTTTCTCCATTTAACACTTTTTTTTTTTTTTTTGCATCTTTTACATACAAGGCAGTGCATTCTTCGTTCTGCATGCAATAGGATAAACTTGGTTACACTTTGGTAAGAAACAACTCCATAATCTCAACAGAAATTTATTTTTCTCTCACACTGCATCATCGCTACCTGTCTTTTGGAACACAGCTCCCTGTCTTTCTTATTCAGGAGTCAGGCTGGCTATCTGAAATATTGCGAGATGCCGTTGTAAAAAGGAGAGAACACGGTGAGTCATGCACTGACTCTTAAGGATTTACTCTAAAGCAATAGTTATCTTTTCCATTCATGTTTAATTGACTGAGTCACATGACTCTAGTTCCAAGGGTCAGTGAAGAGCTCCCCTACCACGGACGCATAAGCAAAACAGGAAATCCTTGGAAAGCTGTACTGATGTTATTGGAATAATAGGCTCACAGAGCTATTGGAATGTAAGAGAAGTTATTCTGAGTAGGATTATTTCAGAAGGCTCCGTAGTATGGCCTTTAAACAGGACCTGCAAGGACAGGACGTCGCTGCAGAAGTACATGAGCGATCTGTGCGAAAGAAAGCATGCCATCAGAGCCGTGTGGAGGACAGAACAGGGTAGGGTGACAAGAGATGAAATAAATTGTGAGAAGGCAAAGCGGCAATAGTGAAGATGAAGGGCAGTGGCGTAAAGAGGAAGTATAACATGTGAGATTGACTGAATTGGTTAATAATAGATGGAGGAGTAAGTGAGAGGCAAGAATTTCGTTGTTAAAAGCGTAGTTATAGCTTAGGGAAGTGCTTCAAAAGTGGAGTTATAAGGATCTCTAGTTCAGTGAAATGGTAATTGTTATACTAAAAATTACCCATTGTCAAATGACATTGGAAAATATTGCACCTCAACTATTTCCCCTTATACTTTCACCATAAATATTTGCCCATTAAGGTTATGGGAATTCTTACAATAAAGAAGCATGTTTAACTCAATATTCCCAACTTGATAATTTTTTTTATATATATACATCTAACAGCCCATATACACAATGAAAACCATTTAGAAGTTCTGATTTAGTACTAAATATGAGTTAGGTTTCCCGATATGTGAGTAGGAATGTTTTGCTTAATATAGTCACACAAATGAAGTATCAATTTCTAAAGGGGAAAGATGGATACTAAATATGTGCTGACTATACGCGGCAATCTTTATTAATTCATAAGTCACTTCAGGATATTGCAGAGTTTCAGAGTTCTCATTATGTGCTGTTATTTTAAAATTAGAAAATTCAGGAAATTATTTTTAATCTGTATTAATCTTATTACATGTCTTGGAAACAGCATGTTGAAATGGCTTCGAAAATCAGCCACTTCCTTGTCATTTGTGTTTACTTGAAGGAAAACGAAGAAAAAAATTAACAGTGTCAACTTTGGCATTCCTTTTTAATATCTGTTTATATGTATTTTAGCTCTGTAATTAGAAAACAAATAATAGAATCTTTCTAATTGCACAGTTTTTCTTCTTCCCCCTTCTAATGCTAGTATTGTCGTTATTGATTTTTTCCTATAGGGATTTGAGAGTGACATGCTGAATTGTGCTTCCATCTGGCAAGATTTCAGTTAGGTGAAAAAAATAACTATTTATTTTAATTACCAAAAGTAACAAAAACTCAGGTGCCTTTTCTGATACAGTCTTACATATATTAAGTGATCTAATACCGGTTGAACGATTAGTTCATTTCCTCACGCATGAGTACCTCAGGTGTTGAGCATAGAAAAGAATCTTTATTTTCAGATCCATGTCTTGCTATGTCATAAAAGGTAAATCTATATTAATGAAAATATGATCTATTCTTCCTGTCACATATATATATGACATATATACATATAAATTATGCATACATATACTTTAAATACACTGGCTCAAAATGGGGTTACATGTGACACAAATTCATGATTATTTATGAAATGACTAAATTTATGAGAAAAATAAGGAATTAGCAAATCCAACTACATCTACACTAATTTCTCACATTGCTCAAAGGTTCTTTTCTACAGATTCCATTGGGCCTTCGTCAGTTACTACTTTGTATTTATTAGCTGATGCTCATGTTGACTCAACTCTATCCAATTGGATTTATAATTCCTTCTGGTCATAAAGTGAGTCTCTATGCTTCAATAGCCCATTAGATACACTTTGCTGGCATCAATAATTCTCACCTTAGCAATGTAGCCATGAGAAGGATGGTAAGACTTTGTAGATTGAAACATCTTTCTGCTCATCATCTTCTCTTCCACTTCTTCCTCCACTAGCAGGCGCATTTTACTTCATTCTTTTCTTTCATTTTATAATTTTAATTACCCCATGAATCTTTTGTAACACACTAAAGAATACTGAGAGTAGGTGTAAAGGACCCTTGGGGGAAAACATCAAATACAATTGTGATATAAATGAAGTGATAAAGAGTGTGTCTATATATTTGAAAAATTATTTTGGATAGCAGAAGATAATGATTTTCCCTTTCAGACCTTTTATCATTTAGTATTCCTGTGAATCCAAGCATTTCTTTGTTTGACTCTATATATTCTTTCTTTATATATACTGCATAAGACTATAAATTAAAGCATACTCACTTGAAATTAAAATGTTGAGATCTGCAATACAATACTTTGTACCACAAAGACGTCACTTTTGAGCAGCTAATTAGCCTTCTAATTTGGAACATACTGTAATTGGGTCTCTTCTATTATGGGAGTTGAAATTGAAAACAAGTATGTATTCCTTAAATTTATATTCCTAATTTGTCAAACATAATTGTTTTTTCAAAATTTCTGCAGGTAATTGACTTGTAATTTTTATGTTATTGCCATATATTTCTGCCTTAGAGTCTTTTTATAATCCATACCCACTGCACATTCTTCATTTCAAGGACTATAGAACGTGTTACAACATGAACTCACTTATATAGCTTCACGGAAATAGTATTATCTAGAAAGGAATCTTTAAAGAGAGTATATCAGCTAGTAAAATATTCTAGCACACAATCTTGTGGTCCACAGCCCTTTTTTTATTATAAACTCTCTGTAAAATTATAGAAAATGTGGAAATAAAAAGAGGAGAGAATATAAAAGCACTTTAATTTCTTGAGACATTTATATGTCTATAATTTCAATTGTTTTACATTTTCATATATGATATTTTTAAAGAACTAAGAAGTTTGAGAGAGGAATATTTATTCCTTGACTATAAATGAGAAAATAAGATTCCTGAAGGTTGAGGATTTACTAAATATCAGATTGAACATCATTTATAACTATGTTTTTAGTAATATAGAATGGTTGAGAATTTGTTGGTTATGCTACTAAATAGCAGATAAAGAAGATAACTTAACATGGGAGTATTTGACTAATAATGGATGAATGAGCCATTAGAACAGGAACTATCTAGAAAGGAAGTATTGGTTATGGTAGGAAAGGTAAGCTGCAGGAAAAAATACCACATTAGGTTAATTCTACAAAATCATTAATTGTTTCTCATTCACCCAAATATCCAACACATGTTTGGTTGCTTCAGCTCCTTAAAATTCCGAAAGACGTAGGATAATGGAGGCTGCAGTGTCTTTTATGTCAGCCACTCTCTGTAAAGATGAGGTCTCTTTGGTCACTTTATCAGAGAAAGAAGTAGAAATAGAGCCTCATAATTAAAAGATTCAGCCTAGAAGTAAAGGTCTATTACTCCGCTTACACCATTATGACAAGAATAATTATAATGCTGTTACTGAAAAATTGTTAGAAAATTTAGTTTTCTCTGTGAGCCCAAAAGGAGAGCCAGATGGTGTTGAGCAGTAATTATATCTACCGTAGACAAATGGTCATATTCCAGCTGAATAAATATGATTGGAAAGATAACTCTACTAAATAGAATTCTGTTTCTTCAGTGCATTTAGTGGGCTGACTAGTATCGCTCCACAATTCTTGTCTACTTGGAATCTCAGAATGTAATTTACTTGCAAGTAGGGTCTTTGCAGATGTTTTAGTTAAGATGACATCATACTGAATTAGAGTGGGCTGCAAATGCAATGACTGGTATCCTTATAGAGGAGGGGATGCAGAGAGATGCACAGTGAAAAGTCATGTGAAGATGTAGGTGGAGTGGAGTGATGGGGCGAAAGGCAAGGATTGCCTGCAACCACACAGAACCTAGGAAGAGACGAGGAGGGATGCTTCCTAGATCCTTCACTGGATACTTGACCCTACTGACATCTTTACTGTGGACTTCTAGCCTCCCAAACTGGACAAGAATGAGTTCTGTTGTTTGGAGCCACAAAATTTGTGGTAATTTGTTATAGCAACTCTCGGAAACTAATACTATATATTTAATCAAATTTTCAAAAATTCAATTTTATCTTGGTTTTCTTGGAAGCTGTGTTAATTTCTTGTGAAAGCCCTTTTTCTGGAGAGATTTACTGAAAATTACAGAGAATTTCATCTCTATTTGACTCTCCTGTTTCAACTTTGGATTTTATATGCAAAGTTGTACCTTCTTCCGGAAGAAAACATTCTTCTTATAAGTATATTTTAATTAAAATGACTATCTTATAGGATGTAAAGAAATAAAGGATAAAGACCTAGGATCACAATTCTGCAGTTTTTTAACCTATATGATGGACCATACGGGTATGGATTAAATTTAAAAATATGTTTGCAGTGTTTCACATTGTGTAGGTGTTCAATAAAGAGTAAACTGTAGTTTAATTGTGATGAAATTAGTGCAATTGTATATGTATATGATAATCATGTAAATTATTACTAGATTTAGAAAAGCAAAGTCTTATTAGTATTTATCCCAAATTACACATGTAATAAAGGATAAATTATAAAGAGCTAAGCACACAGACATACAAGCACGGATAAAACTGGCACTATCTCAGTAAGATTGGTAGGTTGTATCAATATCAACATCCTGGTTGTGATATTGTAGTATAATGTTGCGAGATGTTATCATTGGTAAAAACTGTATAAATAGTACACGGGGACTCTGTATTATTTCTTAAACAGCATTTGAATCTATGACGATTTTGAAATAAAAGTTTAATTATAAAATATAGTAATAAAGCTCTGTTAAAGCACATAATATTAAAAACAAACCAAAAAAATGTCCTGCACACAGCTACCTTTGGGACATAAGGAAGTGTGTGTATGTATGTGTGTGTGTGTTGAGCAATATAGTAGCACAATGCAAGAAAAGCTTTAAGGAATGTTTATGACATCTATTAAAATACTAATAGAAGGCCTGAGAGATAATGGTGAATTTACAATAATTTTATTCATTCCATCAAAATTACCAATTTTGGTTATGACTGTGAACAACAGGACATGATCATGAAGCTTCTGTTTGATTTTGTTTCCATGTGATTGGTTATTTTTCCTACCTATGCTTCTTAGGCTTTTACTATTACCTTTTATCTTAATAAAAATACCTTGCTGAATTAAAAAGCAAGAAAAATATGAAGGTGAAAGAAAATACTTTCACTGAAAGATTATGAATGACCACAAATATTTTATCTGTGGTTAATATAATTTGGGTTGTTATTTTATGATTTACATCCTAAAGCTTCAATTACTTTTCCTAATGGTAATTTTAAAATTAAAGATTAATACCGAAGTTGAAAATTTCAAATTATTGCCAAAAGAAATATATTACTCTAAAAAAATAAGTGTGCATGGATTTAAATTTAGTTGATTCCTACAGAGGATGCATAAAAAATCATAACATTCTCCTTGCCTTCAGCCTGCTCCTCATGCTTATCTCTTACACAGTGTTTATATATATATATTTTTGCGTTTTTAAAAAATAATATAAGAAATTTTCTATACTCTAATATAAAATTCTGTACCAAAAAGCCAACACTCTTGTGGCTTTTTTTTATGGAACTTAAACCACTGTACAGCAGTAGGAAAGTTTAATATCTTATCAAAGTGATTAAAAGGTGATTTGAGAGTGTGTAGCTGAGAGTACACATGGGAGAAATAATGTGGGGCTAATATTACAACCATCACACAGGAATTAATTTGGACACCCTAAGGACTCTACCAACTAGCATCATAGGAGGTGGGGAAAAAAGAGGAACAGATACACAGGAATTTCCTTATGCATGGCAAAGGTACTACTTATGGGATTTGTCGTTTCTGTTTCAACGTTATTGTTCTAATAAACACCACTTCTTTCTCCAGCTTATATTGTTGTCCCTAACATAGGATTGCATAGTAAATTATTGAAGATATCCTATTTAATGGAGGTTTAGGTTTCATTCCATATGCCATTCTCACAGCTTGGCCAACAAGCTAAAAAGGAAAAAAGAAAAGCCACCTCCAAGCCAGTGGTTGGATGTAGTGATAACCTAAAAAAGGGCTGACAATTAGGAAAGTGATTCATTCAGTTTGGGCTGCATGATAATTTCAGACAGGGTCATACAATCTTTTATAAAATCATCTTTTTCACTGACTTGCTTTTTCAAGTTTCTGGTTTATATATATATAACCAATTTTATGTTAAAATAGACACTAGATGGGGCTGGCCTGGTGGGATAGCAGTTAAGTTTTTGCGCTCTGCTTCCACAGCCTGGGGTTTGCTGGTTCGTATCCCTGGCGTGGACCAACGCACTGCCCATCAAGCCATGCTGTGGCAGGCATCCCACATATAAAATAAAAGAAGATGGGTACAGATGCTAGTTCAGGGCCAATCTTCCTCAAAAAGAAAAAGAAAAAACCCAGACACTAGATAAGGATGTAGAAGATGCTTAGAAATTAGTATTAGAAAACAGTAAGGATGTAGAAGATGCTTAGAAATTAGTATTAGAAAACAGTTTTTCAGGGGCTGGCCCCATGGCTGAGAAGTTAATTCTTGGGCACCACTTCAGTGGCCTGGAGTTTTGCCTGTTCGGATCCTGGGTGTGGACATGCACTGCTCATCAAGCCATGCTGAGGCAGCGTCACACATAGCAGAACAAGAAGGACCCACAACCAGAATATACAACTAAGTACTAGGGGGTACTTTGGGGATAAGAAGAAGGAAAAAAAAAAAAAGAAGAAGATTAGCAACAGATGTTAGCTCAGGTTGAAAAAAAAAAAAAAAGAAAACAGTTTTCAAGTTTATAACCATCAAGGGAACAATTTTAGCCAAATTTGATTTTTCAAAAAATTCAGTCAGGGGCTGGCCCCGTGGCCGCATGGTTAAGTTCATGTGCTCCGCTGCAGGTGGCCCAGTGTTTCGTTGGTTCTGATCCTGGACCCGGACATGGTACTGGTCATCAAGCCATGCTGAGGCAGCGTCCCACATGCCACAACTAGAAGGCCTCACAAAGAAGAATATACAACTATATACCCGGGGGCTTTGGGGAGAAAAAGGAAAAAAATAAAATCCTCAAAAAAAAAATTCAGTCCAAATATAAACTTTTATCAACAAGTTGAAATAGTTTTCATAATTACTTTAGGCAAATTAAAAGATTTTCTTCTCCCATAATGAGTATATCTTGACCAAATATTTATCTTGGCGGTTTTATTTTGATTTATAGCTCTTCTTCCCTTCCATAAGCCACTTGCTGCTATGTGCAGCTGTTAAGAATGTCTGTGTCCTGTTGGAGAGCCTGCAATTCAATCCAGCTTTTCACTTGTCATAAGGCCTCTATTAAAAAGGAATTAATTTGAATGGTGATAACCTGGAGGGAATGGGGATTGACTTGGGGACATCTCCAATTAATGGCAAAGGTCACAGAGATTATAGGATTGTGGATCTACCACAGCAACCTCCACAGATGGAAGGATCTTTATCATTTGATGCTCTGGCAGATTTACAAACAAGATTTTTCCAACACTGAGGCACCATCTTTAGCTGTAACCACTTTCAAAACAGTATTTCCAACTCCCTAAATATTTAACTCTTAAATTGAAGAAGGTTGGGGTACAGAGTTATTCATACCTATTTCGGCAAAAATTCAACTCAGGGAAATACACATATAAAATATCCATCAATTGCTCCAGCACTTGCTGTGTCAATGCATTGCATGGCAGGTGGTTTGCTGGTAATGTACACCTCTTCCAATTTATCAGAACCTCTTCCCTGATTCTGTGATAGCAACACAACATCTGGTTCCAGGCAGACAGTGAGTAAAGATATACTCACCTATGTACATATCTTTTTATATTTCTTGAGAATTCATCTTGAGGTCCCTTTTATTTAAATAAACATTTAGAGGCAAGGGCCTATTGTCAGTTGCTGTCATTTTGAAAAGAATAAAATGTTAACAGAAATAAAATTGAATTGATTATGATACCTCAAGGATGAGCTTTTCTTCTCATAATTTGCTCTCTCCCCAGCCACCACAGACCAAACCCATTACTCATTGTTGTGAAGTATTAGTAGAAATCTTAGGGTCTTAAAAAGCCCAATATATTCTTAGCACATGGAGACTTCATAACATTTATTTTTTCTGCCTGCCTGCTTATGTCTTTTGCAATAAATTTAAACTGCATTTTCATGTGTAGTTGAGTCAAGTAGAAAATTATGTCTCAAAGATGGTAAACTTGGTTGACTCTAAAAGGCTTACTGAAGATTAGAAATAAGATTTAAAGAGAAAATAGTAATGGCGAAATGAAATAATTCTATTCCAAACAAAAATAAAAGAACATAGGTCCGTGGGGACAGCAGCCACATAAAGACCAGTTAACTAGTAAAGTCTGTGTTCAGGCATCATAACAGTAGATTACTGGTTTTATAGGTTGGGGCAATAAAAATGCTCTGGTGTTATGGCAGCTAACACACATACATAGTTCAGATGATTATAACGGTTAACATTCTAAAAGTGCAAACTTTAGCAACTTGACATCACTATTTACCTAGGACTTTAAAAGAATTATCAGCTACTGTCACCACCTGCTAATGAGTCACTGGTGGGCTTTTGAAATCAATTTATTTCTTTTCCAATGCAATTTCAGACCAAGTTAGAGCTACTAAAATAATTAAATACAAGGACATACTGGGAAAAACGTGGAGGAAAGAAAACATTCTAAAATACTCATTACTTAAGAATGAAATTGCACAGATTGGACTATTCCTGTGTTTTTGGTTTCCAAATCAGCCAAATAATCAGAAAACCTGGGAGGTTTCTTTTCTCCTGTGTCTTTTAATTTAACTTTTTTTTATTGAGGTATGCTTGGCATGCAATAAATTGCACATATTTCACACATACGATTTGATAAGTTTTGACGTATGCATATACCCATGAAACTATCTCTATAGTCAAGATACTAAGCATATCCATTGCCTTCAGAAGTTTCCCTGTGCCACTTTACAATGCCTCCCTTCTACCCATCCCTGAACGCCTTTCCCCAGACAACACTAATTCGTGTTCTGTCACTATAATTTAGTTTACCTTTTCTAAAATTTTACATGAATTAAAAATATACCACTTAACTCTTTTTCAATTAGCCTAATTATTTTGAGGCTTATCTAGATTGTACCATATATCAATAGTGCATTCACATATTGCTATAGGACAGTTTGCTTATCCTTTCACCTGTAGATATATAATTGTTGGTTATTACAAATAAAGCTGTGTGTAAATGGCAAATGCCGTTTAAATTTGAGTAAAAGTCTTTGTGTAGATGCCTGCTTTTTTTCCCTTGGGAAAATGCTCAAGAGTGTAATGGCTGGATCATACAAGAGGTGTCTGTTCACATTTTAAGAAACTGGCAAATTATTTTCCAAAGTAGTAATAACATTTTACATTCTCATGACCGGGTTTGAGAGTCCCATTCCTCCATACGATTACTAAAACTTCACATAATCTTTTTGGTTTAAGTTATTCTAATCATCTCGTTTTGGTTTAATTTGTACTTTCCTGATAACTATTGATATTGAGCACCTTTTCCTACGCTGGCCATTCATGTATCTTGTTTGGCAAAGTGCCCATTCAAATCTTTCTGCTTTTTAAAATATTTGAGTATTTTATTTTCCTATAAGTGACTTTAGAATGATTATTTATAATGTGTATAATCTGGGTACAAATTCGTAATCAGACAAATGATTTGTAAATATTTTCCCTAGTCTCTAACTTTTAACTTGTCTTTTTATCTTCTATATAGTGTCTTCCAAAGACCAGAGGTGTATATGGAAGACACTACATAGATATGTTTTAAACAGCAGCAGGAGTCCATGGGAAGCATTTTAAATATATTACAGGTGATTTTTACATCTTTCTGTGGGAAGTGCTCCAGGGAGAGCCTAGAATTTGTCTTCTGTTGGGGATCCGCTATAACACATCGTGCCTATGGCATTGATGGACTGACCAAGATATACACATTGGAACATATAACATGCTTCCTCATCAAAAAGAGCAGAGCCAGGTCCTTTCCATTTTTTTTATCACCTTACCCAGTCCCTAAAGGAAATGCATGTGAATTCTTGGGAGAACTAAGTGATACGACTGAGAACTGACAAGCTGTTGAACAATAATTCTTGATGAGATTATGGGATGTGAGCTATGCTTTTGGGATTCTCCTAAACGTATAGCATAAATCAGATGGGAAAGGAAAACTCACCAACTTTGCCACAGAAATAAGATTTACCGTCTCATTGTGATTTCATTTGTAGCCACAGCTTAAAAGCAAGAGCTTGAGTAAACTTAGCCTTCACTTTTTAATTTTTTTCCATATTTTGAGAGTTTTCTACATGTATTGGTTTTATATGCAGAAAAGACATGATTCCATTTTGATAAGTTAAATCATTTTGGGATTGATGGAAAAAATTACAAGGTGGAGATCAAAGAATAGAATCAAAATTACCTGACAATCTAGATGGTGTATTCTTGATTGAATTCAGAGTATCTGGAGCTGCAGGTCTTTCGGTTAAGAACTACAGTCATAAATTGTGTTAAATTCAAATTTTATAAATCTGTGCAGTTTATGCCCTAGTAAACTGATATTTCAAGTCAGACAGAGTGGTTTTCCTAAAATTGAAAGATAAGCAGAATGCAGGTGAGTATCTTGTAAATGAGACAGTCTCAGATACCTTTTTTTTTTTTATTCAAAAGTATCTTTGAAAGTACTTCCTTAAATATGGGTGTATATGGATTGTCATCCATCAGGTCTGAGGTAAAACCAATCTACTTCATTTCTTGTCAAGATAAATAACTTTTTTTTCTAAAATGTAATATCTAGCCACAAGATAGAATTTTTATGGCACAAATAAACAGGCTTGAATCTGTCAAAATTTTCAATTTAGGTTCTAATAGTTCTTATCTACTGTGAACTCCGCTGTCCAGACAGTGAATTTTCATCTGATGCCCTGAGTTAATGTTCACTATTAGAGTTTTACCACACTGCCAAGCCATAAATTTTCTTTAAAAATACTCAGTGTTTATAGAGTATCAGTGTTTCAGAGAACACCTTAAGACAAATAATGCTTAGTTGTCCCACAATAAGACACGATCAAAGTGTCTAACTTAAATTTAAATATATTACCCAATAAATGCCGTATCTGTTAAAATAAACAGTCTTTGGCCTGGAGAGTGAAAAAAGAAACAGAGGAAACAGAAGCAGACAGTGAGCATTCTGTCAAGAGAAATACAGATGTGTGCTTCCTCACAATGTCCTTTAAGGTGCTGGGTGGCTTTTATGATTCTGCCCCTAAACAATTTTTAAAGATGTAGACGGTAGTACCCCACATTGATACTTAGATTAAGAATGAAGAAAATTAAGCAAAGAATAAAGAACTCATACCTCATAACAGATTATATAGCTATAGATATTTATATTTCTTTACCTTGATTTAATGGCTTGCTCTATACCCACGATCTGCAATTTCTTTCTTGATATTAAAGTAGATACACAAATTAATATATTACAATATGTTATATGAAATAAATAATAGATTCATTGAGGTGATATAAAATAGGAATAGGAAAAGTAATGTGTGGTAACTCATTCTGGAGTATTTAGTGATTGCTTCCTTTATCTCAAAGATGCTACAAATTTATTCTATATTAAAACTAATTAAAGCTAATGTTTCCTTTCATTCCGTGAAGAACTTCATATGCTGCTTTTACTCTCTTTTCTTTTACGACTAGAGAATCATTTAATACTTTAGAGTATCCCTTAGTTTTATGTAGAAAACAGGAAAACCAAAACCATAACAGGTTAAATATCATGAAACTATTTAACATTTTTGGGTGTGTGTGTGTGTATGTGTGTGTGTGTTTCTGCTTAGAAATATAGAAACAAAATACACAACTTTGGGGATGATGGTACTTATTAAAATGATCATTTAAAGAGTTCCAAACTTCTTAAAAGATGGTATTTAGGAATACAAATTAAAATACCCTTCTCTCACTCTTTCGCCTTTGTTCCCCTTCCTTTTATTATTTTCCAAACCTAAAAGCCTTTGTGTTTCCAAGTTCTTTGGATAAATACCCAGCAGTGGAATAGCTGGATCATGTGGTAGATCTATCCTTAATTTTCTGAGGATACTCCAAACTGCTTTCCATAGTGACTGTACCAGTTGTACTGCCACCAGCAGTGAACAAGGGTTCCCTTCTCTCCACACCCTCTCCAACATCTGTTGTTTCCTGTCTTGTTAATTATAGCCATTCTGACCAAATGAGGTGATACCTCATTGAAAGGAGAGTCTCTTCAATAAATGGTGTTGGGAAAACTGGACAGCCACATGCAAAAGAATGAAAGTAGCCCATTCCCTTACACCATGCACAAAAATCAACTCAAAATGGATTAAAGACTTGAATGTAAGACCTGAAACCATGAGACTTCTAGAAGAAAACATAGGCAGTACGCTCTATGACATTGGTCTGAGCAGCATATTTTCAAGTCCCATGTCTGACCGGCCAAGGGAAACAAAAGAAAAAATGAACAAATGGGACTACATCAAACCAAAAATCTTCTGCACAGCAAAGGAAACCATCAACAAAATGAAAAGACAACCTAACAATTGGGAGAAGATATTTGCAAACCACATATCAGATAAGGGGTTAGTATCCAAAATATACAAAGAACTCATACAGCTCAACAACAAAAAAAACCAACAATCCAATTAGAAAATGGGCAAAAGATCTGAACAGAGATTTCTCCAAAGAAGAAATACAGATGGCCAACAGGCATATGAAAAGATGCTCAACATCATTAGCTATCAGGGAAATGCAAATCAAAACTACAATGAGAAACCAACATCTTGACTCACCTCATGGAGGAAAATATTTAAGAGAGCAGTTTGACCTATATCAGACTGTATTGCGACCAAGAACTCAACCTTTATTGAGTTAAGCCATTGACTGCTATTACTTATTTTAGCCCCTACATGAAATTAACTCAAATTGGAATTTGATTTTAAGTAACGACCGTGGTCCACCACTGATAGAAACTCTCCTACTTTCTCTCTCTCTCTCACAGACCAATATGACCAGACTGTGTATGTAAAGGAAAGTTTTAAAACACACCAACTCCTATTTTGTCTGAATTTTCATTGTTCTAATGTGAGGTTTGCTTCCTAAGATATACTACAAAGGTATCAAGGGGATATAAACTAGAATTTATTATGTTTATTTCTATTGAGTCACGTATTTTGTATTTTTATCACTTTAAATATATTTCTTTGAAATTACTTTATGGATTGTATACAAGGCCTTTAGAGGCCTTGACACTGTAGGATCAAGTTAGTGTTTTCTATGAAAACAGTACTATCTTTAACCAAAATCAGAACAATTCATCATTACTTTTTTCTTTGAGATTGCTTTAAGGCTTCATGTGAAGCTCTAACCAGAGTTATTTTTCCCTTTGAATTTCAATAGAAAAATTTCCCACCCTGCTCTTGACACTTATCTTATACTTCCTTGAATTGTAGTCTTGCTGCATACGAGTCTTATCTATCCCACCAGATTGTCAGTACTTTAAGACAGCGACCATGTTCAAAGAATCTGTGTGCCCTACGGCGCTTAACAGACATAGCAAGGAAACTTTTGCTAAATGATAGTTGTTATAGCTCCAAAGAGACTCATTTGGTCCTGAAGCCTTGGTTTGATCATTTTCCTACAAGTTTATTTTAAATGGACCCGTATTCTGATATATCAGCCCTCTAAAAAAATGAAATAAACTTTTTACTTTTTCTCCCTTCCTCCTTAGATCATTGGTCTCATAGCTACTATAGAGAACTTTTTCAATTATTTAACATTAACTATTAAATATATTATTTTGTATCTCATCTGTTGTGTGACACAGTTTTACCTTCTTCGTGCACACCCGCCTTTCCTCTATACCCACAATTCCTTCCAAATAACGCATTGAGCCATGACATCAGCTGTCGTTAAAGAGGCTCTTTAAAATATAAATGAACAAAATAATTTACTTATCATTATTAATGAGTAATTCTATTGATTAGTGATTTGCTTTACTCTATCCTTAATTATAAATGATATATTATTAAATATTTAATATTATTAAGCACAACTATAAAGGCACAGTGTTAGAAATATTGGCACATTTTACCATTATGCTGTTGTGTTTTCATTGGTAAGAAAATATAGAGAAAAGTTTGAAATAATGCCTTAGTGCTTTTCTAAGCAATCAGACAAATAAAAGATTAAACTATCTTTGTTTTAATCAACCTCTGCTAAAAACCTATATCTGATGTCTAATGTCTGTATTTCTGTCTACATATATTCTCCAGATATCTAATATTCTTACTTATATTTCTGATAATTTGGCTAAATTAAGAATGGATGATTTCCTGTTGAACCCACATTTTACAAATGCAATGTAGGGATAGCTATCAGGCAGTCACAAAATAGCAGATTTTTGTGCTTTGTGAGTGAATCTCTAAAATTTTATACACACACACACACACACACACCATTCCTGAGTATATAATAGTATGCAGTCCAGCCAAGAGATGGATTCATTTTAGAAAATCTTTATACAAAGTTACATCATTAATTTTAGGGATAAAGAGCAAGAGGTACATGCATGAGGTTGACAGCCTCATTGGGAACCTAACAGATGCTTTTCTTCTAAAGAATGTGGTTCAAAGTGACATATAGAAAACATGTTAGCATGTTTAAGACCTAGCTACAGTCAAACAGTTGGGTGCCATTTTATAATTACATAGAATCACTTTTCCATTTTATTCCTATTAAAACCATCAGAAGTTAAGGGGCCCATTAGGTGGCGTAGTCGTCTGGTTTGTGTGCTCCACTTAGGTGGTCCAGGGTTCGCGGGTTCTGATCCCAGGCACGGACATGCACATGGCTCATCAGGCCAGGCTGTGGCAGTGTCCCACATACAAAGTAGAGGAAGATTGGCACAGATGTTAGCTCAGGGACAATCTCCCTCAAGCAAAAAGAGGAAGATTGGCAACGGATGTTAGCTCAGGGCCAATCTTCATCAGAAAAAAAAAAAAAACACATCAGAAGTTGGACTAGTAAGGGAAAAAGAAGATATAACAGTTATTGTGGAAAGAGATTAGTGAAGCTAGCTTTAAACTTACATTATTATCTTCATCATACACTAGAGAGATTAAAAATTGCATCATTATTGGCACTGTAAGTAGAAACAAAGGATTTTGGCTATTGCCTCTGCCAACTCAGCCAATGTACTAATTTAGGAATAGGTATTAATAAGGCAAGGTCATACAGGGTTTAAGGTGAGATGGTTAAAATAAGTTTAAGATGGTGAGCACAGGCACAGCCTCTGTGTTGTCCATGTAATGCCTTCTTTCCTACCTCCCAAGGGACAAAGAGAAGCTAATTTTACCAGGTGAGATATTTGGGTGCAGTCTTTATTTTTATGACCTATATTTTAAGCTTCAAGGTAAAAATCAATCTCAGAGATGAAACTCAGAAAGTCACCTGAGATGAAAGTTAGCCAGAGTCTATTTTAGGTTCTGCCCCAGAGGTTTAGTGCTTTTAGTTTGGTCATTAAAAGCTCAGCTACACACCAGGGGAGGCTTGCCACACTGTTCCACTATGACAAACGTCCCGCCATCCCGCCTGCAGCCGATCCTCTTCTGAAAAACAGCTGATATCACTAGTGGTTAGCAAGAGACAAAATCAGAGCTTCAACTAAATAAAGCAAAACTTTATTTTTATTTCAGATTAAAAAAACGACATTGAATATATCGCATTAAAAACCAAGGAATCTGTTACCTAAATCAGAGAAAGGAGGAAAGTATGTCAACGTCTAGGTTTTATACTTCTGTTGTTGGATCTGCCAAGGGTAGTAGATGACAGCAAAAATAGATGACAGTAGATTTCCATAGGAGATTTCAAATCACTTTAAAAACAGCGACTGACTGGGGCCGGCCCAGTGACACAGCAGTTAAGTTTGTATGTTCTGCTTCTCTGTGGCCCAGGGTTCGCCGGTTCAGATCCCGGGTGCTGCGGACATGGCACCACTTGGCAAAAGCCATGCTGTGGTAGGCATCCCATGTATAAAGTAGAGAAAGATGGGCACAGATGTTAGCTCAGGGCCAGTCTTCCTCAGCAAAAAGAGGAGGATTGGCAGCAGTTAGCTCAGGGCTAACTTTCCTCAAAAAGAAAAAAAAAGAAAAACAGAGACTGACAGATCATAATTTACTAATGGCAATGAAATAAACTGAGGTGGGCCATTAGAATTGTTGTGCACTGATCCATTGATGGGTTACAGACAGTGGTGAGGTCCGCAGTGGAAAGACTTGTACTTGGAACCACATTTCTCTACTCACCACCTGCGCTCACTAGCTGGATTCAAAGTCAGTTTAGCCGCCACTTACACATAACTTTTGTATATTAAACTATGACTTTACTAAAGTGTTGTTACTAATGGTAATAAACTATAGAAATTTATAAATGATTTCCTTTTTTATAATAAATTAAAGCTCTATAATTTACCCCAAAAAATTATGACTTCACTGCCTCTACTAGTGTTACCGAACCTGAAGTGAGTTCGCTCACCCGTTGCGCAGCAAGCCAATCTCTGACACCGGGGGTGGTGGAAGAAAGTAGGAACTTTATTTTTGCACAGTGCTGAGCAAGGAGAGGGGGCAGCTAACGCTGAAATCTCAAACTCCCTGAAAAACTAAAAAGGAAGGGTTTTTACTTGGGGTTTTAGGTAGGGGAGGGGGAGCATATGGCCTTGCTGGTCGGAGCTTTCCCAGAAGCCTGTCTTTGGCCTTGAGACACTTGCAGAGAGGAGGGAGCCCATGACCTTGCTGGTCAGCAGCTTTCCCACCAACCCGTATGTCTTTGCGGGAGGAGATAGTCCAGGTGCTTGTCCTTGATGGTGTCTGTCTCCATGGAGGATAGTGGATTCTGGAGCCAGGAAGCCAGAGAGTAAGCAGGGAATGAGTGTTTTGGTTTTAACCCCCATATATGCTGTGTTTAATGTGGGGAAATTGATATCAGGGTCGGTATCACTAGGTATTATTTTCTGAGTGATTTAGCCTAAGTGAATTGAGAAAGAATTTGGCACAGACATTTTTTTAAACATTCAAACAAAAGTCTTTGGCAAATAGTATTTTGCTTTTTGCTAGGTGGAGTTTTAAGCATCTTTTGTTTGTTTTGCATTGCTTACTATATAGTCAGGGCAATTTTTTTCTATCTTCCTTTGTTAATTTATTTTTCATTGAAGTATAATTTACATTCAGGGAAATGCTCACTTTTCTTTTTTTTAAGATTTTATTTTTTTCCTTTTTCTCCCCAAAGCCCCCCGGTACATAGTTGTATATTCTTCGTTGTGGGTCCTTGTAGTTGTGGCATGTGGGATGCCACCTCAACGTGGCTCGATGAGCAGTGCCATGTCCGCGCCCAGGACCCGAACCAACGAAACCCTGGGCTGCCCGCAGCAGAGTGTGCGAACCCAACCACTAGGCCACGGGGCCAGCCCTGGAAATGCTCATCTTTTAAGTGTAACTTTCAATCAAGTTTTGACAAATGCCTATCAGAACACAGAATGTTTCCATCACACCAGAAAATTCTCTCAGGCCTTTTCCCCCTATCAGAAGCAACAACTGATCTAATTTCTATTAACATAGATTAATTTTACATACTCTTGGATTTCACATTAATGGAATCATACAGTATATCCCTTTGGCTGACTGACTCCTTTTATTCAGCATATTTTTGAGATTCATTCTGTCATTGCACATATCACTGGTTTGTTCCTTTTTTACTACTTATTAGTAATAAAACACAGTGTATCCATTCTTCTGTTGATGAATATTGGGACAATTTTCAGGTTTTTGTCATTGTTGTTTTTTGCTACTATGAAGAAAGCTGTTATGAATATTCTTTTCAAGGCTCTTGAGAACATATATGTTTATTTATTTTAATAAAATAACAGAGTAGAATTGTTAGACCATAAAGTGGTATGTTTAAATAAAGAAAATGCCAGTTTTCCAAAGGGGTTAAAAATATTTACATTTCTCCCAACAACATATGAGAGTTTTGGCAGCTCCACATCCTCTCCAACTTTTAATGTTTTCATTCTTTCTTTTTTCATTTATTTGTATCTCATGATGAATTTAAGTTTCATTTTGCAGATGACTGACATGCAGCACTGTTTAATGTGCTGATTAGACCCTTCTATAGCTTCTTTCTGAAGTGTAGGTTCAAATAGTCTGCTCATTCTTCTATTGAGTTGCTTTACTTCTTAATATGGATTTGTAGTCCTCTATATGAATACACACCTTTGTCTACACGTGTTACAGAATTTTTCTCCATCTCTCTTAACCATTTGTGTTTCCAGACACATCTTTTGATGAACTGCAAATGTTCTACTGAAGTATATTGTATCAAATTTTTTTTTGGTTTTATGACTCCTCCTTCCTGTGTTCTGAAAAACATTGGTCTGCCCCACAATTGCAAAGATACTCTGTTTTCTTGTAATATCTTAATAGTTTTACAGTAAAGTCTGTTATCAAATTGATTTTTGTGCATAATATGGGGTCTCTTCATGCTGTTTTTTGGTTTCAGTTTCTTAGTCTATTCTATCCTCTCCTGTCTCCATACCTATTCCATGTTCCTTTAAAGTTCATTTCATTGTGCCCTCCTCCCCTAATCTAACCCAACTTAGATTAAAAAATTTCCTTTTTTTAAATTTCTACATATTTAGTATTTAGTCTATCACAAATGGTGTTTTTATTTCATTTTTAATTTTTCATTGCCATTATTTAGAAATACAATTGATCTTTGAACACGCTCTTTGTATTCTGGTATTCCGCAGCACTGTTGAGTTCTCTTATTAGTTCTAATAGATATTTTTGCAAGTTCTTCATGATTTTCTGTCATTAAAGAGCATATTCTTTGCAAATAAAGTCAGTTTTTCTTCTTCCTCTCAATCTTAATGCCTGTTACTCCTTCTTAATGTCTTACTGCAATGGCTACAACCCCCAATACAATGGTAAATAAACCGAATGAGAGAAAACATTGTCTTACTCATATTGGAAGGAAAGTACTCGATATACTAGCTCTAGTTTTTTCATTGATTCCCTTTATCAGGTTGAGGAAGTTTACTTCCATTTCTAGCTTGCTTACAGTCTGTTTTGTTTAGTTTTTAAAAATCATAGTTTTATTTTGTTGAAAGTTTTTTCTACACTTATTGGAATGACCATTTTTTTCCTTTGAATTCCTTATTGTAGTGATCTACAGTAATTAATTTTCCTAGGTAAAACCTACTTTGTATTCCTAAAACAAACTCCACTTGCTCATGGTATCGTATTTCTTATATAATAGTTACCAATATTATATGAAGATATTTATTAAACCATGACATATGTAATTCAGGAAATTCATAAGGAAACTGTTTACAAGGCAGGTCAGAGATGGACAATTTTGATCAAGAAGCCAAATGTGAATATTCTTATCACCATTATATTCATAAAATACACCCCAGAATATAAAACATCACTTAATATTCTTTGTAATAGAGGTAGAATTTTTAGATATTTAACTCTAATGGGACATTGTTTTACTTCCAGTTTTTTGATGTTAAATCTCAGTTATATGAGTCTGTATTCTACATTTCAATAATAGATCTATTTTTATATAAGATCATTTCTGATTAACATCCAGTTGAGCAAAGTGTTAATGATATAGTATATTATGACACATCCATAAATTAACTACATAATTATTCCAAAAAATGAGTTAAAATAAATTGGCTAATAAATACAAAAATATATTTCAGAAATATTTGTGACAAAAATAAATTGTAGTAGAATGGATATAGCATTCTTTCTCTGGTGTAAACAAAGAAAATAAGGTGTTGTATAGATAGATAGATGACAGAGGTATTGGTTTTTCAAAAAATAAAAATTAACCAGTGGCTATCCTTGGGGCTAAGAACTAGAGATGCAGTAGGAAAATGAAACTTTCTCTTTCACGTGTACCTCCTGGACTTTATAAAATTTTTTTTCTATATTTTTAAATGCATTACTTGAAGAAATAGATAAATAATGTTATTATGGGATTTGAAATTAATAGCCGTAGCTGTTTCTGCATGTGTGTGTGTGTGTGTGTGTGTGTGAGAGAGAGAGAGAGAGAGAGATGGAAATAAAAGATTATTATACAAAGGCAATCCAAGCTATGTTATTTCAAATCTACACAAAACAAAAATAAACAAACGAACAATGATTATCATGTTCTACTTTGGACCAATCAGAACAGAGATGACATACATCTATTCTTTGCTGTTCAGCCAACCAATATAGATTGTTGAATTATTCACATTGCAAACATTTGTGCAGGAATGATCTCTCCACATTGTTACAAACTCTGAGGGAATAAAAGGACACACACACGAAAATAAAAAGGACGCTATATAGAATACATTCTTCTTCCTAGGTGCCATTACTGAACTATTGCACAGCTCATAACAGCATTGAAAAACATTTCTAATATAACAGTTTTATGTGGCCCATAAAAATACATTGATGCTGGCCATACTAATATTACTACCTCTAATTTCTAACCATATCTGCTAATTTACAATGCTCCCCATATTAATAAACATAAATTATAATTACTTTCTCAAATTTCCTCATAAATTTGTAGTAAAAACAAATTGAGTAGAAAAGATAGTAGATTTTTGGCATTAGACTGCCCTACATTGTTTCATTACTTTTGCTAGTGAGGAGTTTCTTATTTCCATGAACTTGGAGAATACACTTTAGTTGTTCCTTTTTCCCTGATCTCAGGATGCCAACATAAATATCAATGTGGTATAGAGGGATGTTTTCCATTCACAGTAAACAGTACTTGTCTCTTGTTATTCTTGCCTTTTAGACTGTTTTGAATCACACGAAAATCATTTGGAAAGTTGCATGTGGTACATATGTTTGGAGTCATTCATTTGTGCCTTCGGATGCACTTTGCACACTTCTCCACCCTGCCTTCTGCCTGGGAAGCCGAGATGTATAAACAACATCAATAGGGCTCCCAAGCCTTTGTCTTCTAGCTGGGTTCAGTGTTGGGCCCCATCAGAAACTAGAAGAAGAGACAGGGAAGAATGAAGTCAGAGTGTTGATTCTTTTGACTCTCTCCCAGCATGTTTGCCTTGAGCTGTCTGTTATCTTCCAATGAAGCTCACTGATCCTTTCAATATGGATGACCCCATGCCATGCTTTCTCCTTTCTCTGGTTCTAGTAACTGTCCTTCCCCTTGTTCCTTGGTCTTATAGCTGCATCTTGCATTACCCCCAAACTCAGTGGTATAAAATAACCATTTATTATGTTCACAGATTCTGTGGGTCAGCAATCCAGACAGGGCAGACCAGGGTCAAGTTGTCTCTGATTTTCGATCTCTGAGGCCTCTGATGAAAATTAAGACTTAGGAATAGTAAATGACCAGGGACTAGAATTGTGAGAAAGAGAAAGACAGAGACAGAGAGAGACAGAGACAGAGCGAAAGAGAGACAGAAACAGAAACCAGACAGGAGCTCTATTGCCTTTTAGATTTAGCCCAAAAACACAGCCTCGGTTTAGCCTCATAAGTGTTGTAGCCTCACTTCCACCTCATCCTTCTCATTGGGGTAGCCACCAAGTCCTACTCAGTTTTAAGAGGAGGGGAAATAGAATCTAACTCTTAATTGGGGAATGGCAAGATTTTGGAAGTATACATTGGACCCTCAGATATTGCTTTGGACATTTTCAGAAAACCTATTCATCGACATATACTTTTTATTTAATTCATGGAATTCCTAAGGAACAAGTCAACAAAACCTACTACTGCCATTTTTTCTCAACATTGTTTTGCAATTTCTGGATGACGTGATGGGAAAAAGAAAATTTATGGAAAAAATATTACAAAATACTGGACCAAATTATAAAATATATAGTCTGTGATCTCTTGAGGGAGGCTGGGTTCAAGGGGAAGTATTGAAAGCACAAAAGACTTCTCAATGCCTAGAATTTAAACTAGCTAATGTCAGTTTCTGCTCATTTGGTGAAAGTAAGTCACCCAGATAGAACAGATTCAAGGAATGAAGAAATAGTGGAGACTATGGCGGGTTCTCATTTTGGGAGAACCTACAGAGTCAAATTGTAAAGCATGTACATAGAAGGAGACTATGGATTGGGGTCATTGCAGCACTCAGTCTACCACAAAAGTAATTGGTAATTACTAAAAGTAATTACTAAAAGTAATATTTGGTAATTATATTTTTATTAAGAAATATAATTAAGAAGGTGAGAAACTATACCCCTGCTAATTACATCACTGTTGATCAACCTGAGAAAAAGGGAGGACAAACCATGACAGATGCATGGGGAAGATCCAGTGACACCAGAAGAACCAGCTGAATCCAGTCTAAATTATTGGCTTTCTGATTCATGAGTTCATAAAAGTCTTGTTCTTTTTTTAATCAGTTGAATTCCGGGGTATTTTGTTAATCAGCAATCAATAGTTAACTGATGCACCATCCATAAATGTTTCAAAAGTATATAATATTTAGCAATATATTTAATAGGACATATCTGTATCTATCTATAAATACATACGTATATATAAACACTAAATTTCCTATTTTATATATGTACATACATATGACTGTAAGAATTTTATAGTATATAGCATATTTAACAGAAAATGTTATATATTTATATTTTGTATTTAATTTTTATGTCTATAGTATATTCAGCAGGAAATATATATCAACTATTTTTATATATACTTATTTGTATATGTATAAAATGAGACTTGAAATAATGAAAAGTAATACTATTCTTGGATAGGAAGATTATAAAAATTTCCGTTGTTCAAAATATTCTATAATTTACATGCAGCTGCAATGAGAATCTTAAAGGAAATTTTGCTGCTGTGTTTTTGGTGGTGGTTGTTCTTTTTCCCCTTTTGAAATAGTCATATTCTTTTGAACTCCTACCCAAGAATATCCATGAAATTTTTTTAAGTGAAAACAATAAAAATGAAAACCAGTGGGTGGGGTAATCCTGTACTAAATATTAAAGCTTACTATATAATCACTATAATTTAAAAGATTGAATGTCATGGAAAAATAAAAATAAATCTGTAA
Organism: Equus asinus; assembly: GCF_041296235.1. Taxonomy (NCBI): domain Eukaryota; kingdom Metazoa; phylum Chordata; class Mammalia; order Perissodactyla; family Equidae; genus Equus; species Equus asinus. Next base: position 71,597,023 of record NC_091798.1, read on the forward strand.
AACATAATAAAGTGTCCAGAAATAGATATCCAAGTATATGTGAAAACTCAATGTATGTCAAAAGTAGACTGTTCTCCAATGGAGTGAGAAAAAGACAGTTTAATAATTGGGGGACCATATTTTTATATTTCTGTAAGAGAAAAAACGAAGAAAAAAAAACCTTATCCTATTAACTCTTGCTATATCCTAATGTAAATCCAGAGAGATTCAATAATTAAATTTAAAAATAAAAGAATAAAGACACTAGAACAAAATATAAGAAAATATACACATGAAACGACATTTAACCTTCAATTTTTAATAATAGTGTAGCTGGTAATAGGTTTGTTTACTGCTATACCTAAGGTCGCTACTGAATGCCCATATTTTCAGCAGGGGATCTTCCACTTTGCCTGGTCAAATCTGGAAAATCTTCCATCGCCGTGTGAGCTATGGGAATTGGTTAGCTCATAACCACCCAGGAAGTACTTTTCTCATGGGTTGTTCTCTGCCTCTACCCCCAGAATTTACCCCTACTCATTCACAGTGTAGGATTGAGCCAAACCTTTAAGAGGTCCTCCATGCAAATTTCTGCATGTCTTTCTGTGATTAACTTCTTTCTCTCTGGCTGTCTGCCCTACAAATTCCAGCTACTTCAGTCTCCCCGAAGACCAACCTCTGTCTCCTCAATTGATGAGAATACCAAAATCTCTGTAGGCAAACTTCTCCCCCTCAGGTAGAAAGGTTGCGTGTTCTCAGGGCTCTCCTCATTTGTACTCCCTCTGAAACATCATGGTTCTGTGTGGTTGTACAATTTTTAAAGTCATTTTTTGACACTTTTTTTTCAATTTTCTAATTGATTTTAGACAGAGGGCTTTGGATAACAGGTACTCTGCCATGGTCAGTGCCCAAATAATGGTTTTGTATCCGTATAGACACTATACATCATGAAGTCAATGAATCAATCATAGACTGCAAAAACTATTTTCAACATACATAACGAAAAGGAGCTAATATCCCTGGTATACAAAGAACTCTTAAACTTGGCAAAAGAATGAAGAAAGAATCTAACAGAAAAACAGGTAAAATATATATTAGAAAATTCATACAAGGGAAAATACATTGTAATAAGGATATAGAAATTATTATGTTTCAATTGCAGTAAGGAAAATAAAAGTAAAGAGTGAAAAAAACATTTTTAATCAGATCAGAAAAAAGCAGAAGTGTGAATAAGAGTGAAAACAGCCCATGCTTTTGAGGATATGGGAAATAGACACTTGCACGTATAGCTGGTGGGAAATATGTTCCTACAACTTTTTTTTATTGAGAATAATCTGAGAATTGAGAATGTATTATCATTAAGGGTATATACTCTTTCAGTTAGAAATAGTAAATACATGATAATCTCTATTTTAGAAACAATGACGCCAACATACAAAGATATGTGTACAGCAATATTTATTCCAGGAGTTATTACACTGGGAAAGATCCTGAAACAATTTGAATTTATACCAGATAGGCTATAGTTGAAGAGACTGCAATACATGTATAACATACAATTCTCTGGAGCTATTTAAATGACGAAGTACCCATTCATAATGCTAACTGAGAAAATCGAATTCAAAGGAATGTGTAAACTACAACAAAATCAGCTATGTTAGGGTATAATTTGTGAGCTGGACAAAGATTTGAAGGTTACACAAAGCTGCCAATCTTCAGTACCTGAGGAGATCATTAAGAGAAGTGTGGCTGATGGGGTATTAACGTTTCAAAATATAATTTTGCTTTGTTTCACTAGTCGCAGTTTACTATTTCTGTAAAATTAAAATTAATAATATGTGAAATTAACAGTTGGGATGTTAAACTTACATGAGAATGAAAAATAAAATGTATGGCATAGTGAGGAAAAACCAAAATAAACCAAGTAGCAGTTGAAAATATCTTGCTATTGTAAAGATGAATACCTCAGAGATACTCCCTATCTCAGTCTGTGTGTTAATTCCTCCAAAAATTTAAGAGTAGGTTTCTTCTAAAGGTGTCAAATAAGAAGGCTGCAAGAGCAGGCAGTAAAATGAATGACTGTACATCCAGTCCCTCTCAGTTCTAACAAGGACTCTAGCACTTTTTAATTAGTTCTGATTCAGAAATGTAACTTCTTTTAATGTAGCCTTCCTGATTCTTCTGAACAAACAGAAAAACTGCAGAAGAACAAAGAGAAGATAAAAATGGGGAGAATCTAGTCTTGGGCTTTTAAAAGAATTTTGAATATGTCTGAAGATGAATGGAGAAAATCTTATAAATTTATAATTATAATACTTTAAAAATTAGGATTTGAAAGTCAATTTACATGTTACAAAAGTTTGATATAGGTAGAATTGAGATTTTTAGATTTTCTATTTTTCAAGTTCTGGTAATACTTTACCTTAGTAAATAAAACCTATTCAGTATATGGCCTGAAATTTTGTCTTAGCCTCTTCAGTTAGTACATAAAAAGGAAAGCAAGGCTGGAGATGCTGAAAAGTTATTTGGTATTAGAAAGGTATCTGCCATGTGCATAAATGCAAATCAGTTTAGGAGCATACGAGTAGAAACTTCCCTTTCAACAGATATGCCATAAGCTCCTTAACAAGTGATACTGGAGGGTTAACACTACTTTGCTGCTTTCTCTAACAGGAAAGAGAGAAAAAATTGAAATTTGACAAATGTAATTCCTCTGCTCCTTCTCCTGAGACTTTCTGAGCATTGAGGACATCCAAGGACAGCTATGATTGCTTCAGTGGAGCAGAGCTCTCTACCCTAGCCCCCATCTGAAAAATCTTTTATTAAAAAATGGCCCACTTATTATAAATCATTATTCCTGTTCATGCACTGTTAGGAAGGAAGAATGACAGTCCGTTCAAAGGGATACAAAGCTCAGTGATTTCCTAAATCGCAGTGAGACAACATGGGGTTCTTACAGTGAATTCTGGCCAATTTTCTTGCACTCATCTCTATCATGTAATAAGCTAGGACCGAACCAGCCATTATAGTCCAGAAACTTTTTTAAGCTCAGGAAAAATTGCACAAGTTAAAACATCCTTATATTTTCCAAGTTCTCATGAAGTACTTCACTTAAGCATAAGGGAATGCAAGTTATTCCTTTCCAATATATTTTAAAAATAATCTTAACAAACATAAGATGCTAAATACTTGTATTTGTCCATATATTGTCAATAAAAATTTTATCTTTTTCATACCCTAGGAATTATTACGCCTATGTTTTATATGGTTATTAAAATAATGAATTCGTATAAATATGCCTAACATCAAATAAACTAGTCTCTAGTTTTTCCAGAGCATGTTATCTAGTATCTGTCTTCGAGTTCTCCTTTCTTGTAGAAAAATTGCCCGGTATGATTTATGACCTTTGATTTTTTAATTTGATGAAAACAAAGTAGCTAAACCTTTGATTTTGTGAACTCTTACAAGGTATAAACAATGCTCCTGCATAGAATCACTTCAGTAAGGTATGCACTTTCATATTACCTTGTGTGGATATATTCTAGTGTAATTTTACATATTAAACATACTGAATAAGTACTTATTGAAGAAGTATCATATTCCAAAAGTAAAACATATGCAGAGATTTTTGCCCACCTTGGGATTATTTTTCAGTGCAAATCTGGAGTCCAAGAGAGAGGAGTGGGCTATAAATATGAACTTGGACATCATCAGCATATAGATGGTATTTAAAGCCATGGGACTAGATGAGATCATAAGGAGACAGGATAAATTTTTTAAAGAGAGAGGGGGGAAAATCTTCAAGGCCTCAGAGAAGGGAGAAAGGCAGGGACTTTCAAGAAGCTTGAGATGAACAATGAATAGGTGGTACAGTGAAGATTTGTGGTTCTGGAGGGAAAGAGGTCAAACAGTAGGAAGCAGTGAGTGAAGGAGATTTATAAAGCTGCTGTGATGGAGAGGTTTCAGATATTGGCAATGACAGGCTCTAGTTTATGACCATGCCGGTGAAGAGCTCAAATAATTAGAAATCAGTATCACCGGAGGAGAACAGCTAAAAAGATTGAGAGGCCAGGCCATGGGAAAGATTACCTAAATTTGTATTTTTGATTTCCAAGAAGTAAGGCAGGAGAACTCTTGAAAATAAAGGCAATGAGCTAGGAGGTATATTCATTGAGAAATGAGGGAGAATGACCAGGTTTTGTAGATGACGACACAATGAGGGAAAGTAGTGATATAGTGCATTGACAAGCTTGAAAACTTGGATTTTTGGTTAGAGGGAAGCAGATGGGTTGGAAGGTGACCATGAGGACTCAGAACCATAAATCCTCTACTTCCAAGCGCAGTGCTCCCAGAGTTCTAAGGGCTGCATGGAAAAGAGTGTCCACAGTGGAGAGTTAATGCCTCCTTGGAGTAAAAAGATGAAGAAAATGCTCAGAATAAAGGTGGATAACATAGGACATTTTTCTGTTGATGGGCCATGAATTCCAGAGGGTACAAAGGAAGTGTTTGGGGTGTTGGGGACAGATGAAAAAGAGGTCTAAATAGAGAGTGTGCTGAGAGTCCCTGGTATTAGAATACCTAGATGCCGAGGTGGTGATCTGGTAGCCTTCAGATTCTTGTGATGACTGACATTCTGAAACATAATGACATTGGTTTTCGAGAACCCAAGGTACAGAGTGATATAAGGCTGTGATGGGCAGGGATAGGCAGTGCAGTTGTTCATGAGGTGCGGTGGTGCACTGGTTCTTCTTAACCCCTAACCATGAAGGACCTGAGGCATGGAGGGTTTCTTATACTAATTCCTCCACAGAGATTAGTCTTGACCTCTGTCCAGTATGGGTGCACTTATTCCAAATGTGCAGTTTTTCACATTAACTCTTTTTTTTTTTTTTGAGGAAGATTAGCCCCAAGCTAACTACTACCAATCCTCCTCTTTTTGCTGAGGAAGACTGGCCCTGAGCTAACATCCACGCTCATCTTCCTCCACTTTATACATGGGACGCCTACCACAGCATGGCTTACCAAGCGGTGCCATGTCCGCACCCGGGATCTGAACTGGCAAACTCCAGGCTGCCAAGAAGCGGAACCTGTGAACTTAACCGCTGCGCCACCCACGTGGCCCTCATATTAACTCTTTTTATGGAATTAAGGACTTGAAGTCTTACTACAAGCATAGCTCTCACATGCCCCTTATTAACAGAGGCCAGATATCTTGAGGAGCAATGAAGAATACACTATTCTCCTTTCAAATGATAAGACGTTTCCCACTTATTAAGGCCCATTCCAGTTTTCTGACCACAAGAGGGGAAAAAATGCAATTCCTCTTTACTCTTTACTTTGTATTCTGTTCACCAAATATCACCTTATGTAACTAATGTCTTTCCCAGTAAGCCACGATCTTCTCATGCAGGGACCAGGGAGAATTTATCTTATTCTCTTTTGTGTTGTAAATGGAGGAGCAAGTCCCCCTTGTAGGGTCTTTAACGATCATTCCAACATGGCTACAGAAATTACACTCAGAAAGACATATGAAATTAAAAGATTCACTATACTCACAGGTCCTAGAAGAGGAAGGCACAGCATACCACGCAAGGACCATATGGGAGGAGCACCAAGGGCATGGACTCAACCAAGCAGGTGGGGAGCCAAGAAAGACAGTGAGGACTCCTGGGCGAGGGCCTTTATTGGGGGCCAGGGCAGCGTACACAAGTAAAATGCATGAGAGCATTTGTTGGTGCATTTGGATGTCACTAGTCACAGTCAGGGTAGGGCAAGGAGGGGAAGTTGTGGCAGGAACAAGCTTGATCACCTGGTCAGCTGGAGGATGGCTCACAGCCTGTTTGTGGGGATGTCAAGGCATCAGGAACATCCGAAGATTTAAAAAGTTACAATGCACTATTATTTACCACAGTGTATGGAATATAGTTGGTGCTCGGGAAATGTGAACAGCTTGTGAGCAGCAGTAAAATATTCTAGAAAAGTCTTTCTTAAATGTAGCTGGTAGATTTGGGTGTAACCTGAGAGTCTACCATTTCTAAAATGCTCCCAAGCGATGCCAGTGCCTGTTGCTCTTGATCACACATAAAGTAGCCAGTTCTAACATGGTAGACACATATAAACTAAAGACTAATTATAATCAAATACTATCAGATGATAAAAAGTCTACGGTTTTGCTTCCTCCTTATCAATAGACTTTTTTTCCCCATACAGGAGAGCTATTCCTTTTTGCTTTAGAAATTTTTGTGATACTTTTTATAAAACTTTGGTGTTCATGTTGTGCTCCAGGTAAAATTCTGCACTAGTCCACAGGAGACTGAATTAGCAAAGCAAGTCACAACAAATAAAGAAGAACAGAGTGTAAGTGACTAGAAATCATCTAGAACAATGTCCTCTGATGGTGCAGGCACTACATATCCACGGTTATAATGGGCAGAGAGTGTCAGGAGATCTCATCTGAGATGAACACATTTTTATCCCTAGTTCACAGAACCCAGGACATCAGACAGGGTAGATGTGACAGGAGAGGTTACAGAAGGACTTTAGCTTGGAAAAACAGTTTCAGTAATCTAAATTCTTGGACATTAAGTTCATTAAATTCACAATATTTATCATCATAGGACCATTGACAAAATCCATCCCTGATTGTGCAATTGGCGTTCTGTGGTTATACTGCAAGGCACCGTTGTGTTTGGAAAAGAGTCTCTAGTAACACCCTGTGGACTGTATTTCAGGAGCATCCTGAGGGATTTGGCTTGCTGAGAGTGAGGAAGAAGATCCTACTGCAGTACAACAAGGAGACCAGTTTTGTCCCCAAACCAAGGCTTAGTATGTAAATATTTTGGATGTTTTCAACCTGAATATGGAGGATGTACATAAATTAATTTCATTTGCATCAATTCCTTGGATTTGAGTCCTATGATTATTTTTTTTTTTATTTATTTATTTTTTTTAAAGATTTTATTTTTTCCTTTTTCTCCCCAAAGCCCCCGGGTACATAGTTGTATATTCATCGTTGTGGGTCCTTCTAGTTGTGGCATGTGGGACGCTGCCTCAGCGTGGTTTGATGAGTGGTGCCATGTCCGCGCCCAGGATTCGAACCAACGAAACACTGGGCCGCCTGCAGCGGAGCACGCGAACTTAACCACTCGGCCACGGGGCCAGCCCCAAGTCCTATGATTATTTTGACACAAGTTAGAAAGAGGAGATGCCATAACTTCTTTAAAATGTAATGTATGTGGCTTTCGTTAATGTCCAGGATTCTTTCTGTAGATATATATTCACTTTAAAATTTTGTGTATGGGCAATTTTAATCCAATTCAATAGATTGCAAAAGAAGAAAAAAAATCAACATTTACCTTATCTTTATGAAATTTTGAAAGTTGTTTTTAAACATTTTATGTAAATATTTAATTGTTGAGACAGATGAAGTGATGAGAATTTTATCCAAATAGAATCATAATATTAAAATTATATCTTTATAGCTGTGTAATTACTTAAACTTTATATATCTATTAGGACCTTAGGGTTTCATGTCTTTTACAATTTAATTGCTAAGCACTGCAGTATTTTTAGAGCCTCCTTGATGTTTTCTCATTCTATGTTTATATAAGTCTAGTTATAGCTTTATCTGTATTTAACAGATAGAATAATCTTAAAGCATCAGATATGAAGAAGTCATGAAATGGTAATGCAAATCAGTTTCCTTACTCATTTTATTCAATTAGGTTTGACAGGTGGATTTCATAATTTATACCATTCTTTAAGATGTCATAACTTTTCAATATGGCTTTAAAATAAAGATAGTTGTATGTTTTATCAGCTCTTACAAAGACAAACTTAAGGATAATTGTTCAGTAATGGCAACTATTGACTTGGGTAAGCTTTATGATTTATACTTGTATATCATAAAATTTAAAAATAGATAAAACAAAATTATATGTAAACGGTTTGTCAGCAATATTAGGAAAAAAGCATATAATTTTACAATTATTTTGACTATACTGAGATAAAATTCCACAAAATACAGTTATTTCTACATTCTGGAGAGAAAAACTGAAATATTAGAAAAGGACCAGAAATAGGAATAAGTCACCTAATTTCTCTCATAATTGCAAGAGATCTATTAAATATTCATCACCACAGTCATAAGCAAAATCGTAAAATAGAACCACACATCACATGCATGTTTTGTCTTTCTCAGGTCCTGCATTTGTGTGTGTGTGTGTATGTGAGTGTGTGTTTTTGTTTTTGTATTTTAGCAATTTTAGAAAACATGTATGGGTGGGGGAAATGTTCTTACAGATTTATGTATGAAGTAGTTGATGCTAGATGGGTGGCTGGGCACACGTGGCCAGTTCTCTTCAGAAACCACATGTAGCTAGGTAGCTAAGTAATATCAGCTTTTGGCTTATCTAATCCTTGAGGAATCTTGTAGAAAGAAATTCCTCTTTTTCCAAGAAAGGACTCCTATTTACTCAGTTTCCTTTAGTTCAAGTGTCTGCACATTAGATCATGCAGGCTAAAATTTTTTAAAAACTTGTAACTTTTTAAACAAGTTTTGGAACACATCTATGCCCATTCACTTACATATTATCTGTGGCTGCTTTCATACTATTCACTACCCAGTCTTTTACAAATCAGTTTGTTTCCCCTGTTCTAGCTTATTACGTCTTGAAATCTGTCTCACCTCCCACTCTATCCTCCAAGTCAAATTGCTTTCTCGTATCTATTTATTCAAACAGAACATTTAGTCAGAAACACGCATACGAGAAATTTACATTCAGTATTGGTCAGTTCTTTCATATGTGTCAGTCTCAATAATCTAGCTATGTATACGGACAATTAACTTAATCTCACTGAGGCTTATTGGTAAAATGAGAGAATTTATTAGAATAAAGAATATAAAATTGTTTCATGTATGGCACAAATGTAAATAGTATTTCCTTTTCCTGGCACCAATCTGTGTGCTACATACATTTCTGTTTCATCTGCTCACCAACTCATGTATTTTACACTTCTCTTGAGCACAGGCTTTGTGTCAGGTCCTGTACTACTATACATTGGGACTATGACATTGGACAAGATGTGTCTGCTGCAAAAGAACTCATGGTAGACAGGAGACAAGTGAGTGCATAGGAATTGTTGTAAAGGGGCTAACACAGCGCACTACTGATGCCTGTAGGAGGAGATCTTAACTGGAGCTTTGAGGGTCTGAAAAGCAACATGTATATTAGGACCTTGTGAATCTGAGAATCTGTTAAAGTTAAGATAAAAGGAAACAGTAGAGGAAATGAGATTTGTAGGGATCTGGAGGCAAGGAAGACCATGAAATAAATAAGGAACTGCAAGCATTTCTACAGTCGGAGCACACGGTGTGAGAGCAGGAGATTGGCAAAAGATTTTCCTGGAGACATAGAGGGTCACACAGCAGAGATGCCACTGAAAATTGATGGTAGTTATCTCATACACGGTTACGGACTGCCTAATTGGTTAGCAACTATCCATCCAGTCTATATTTACTCTCACTAATGTCCCTTAGAAATTCATCCTAAATAGGGTAATTGAAACTCACTGGCAATTTACATGAAAGATGCTGGCTGTCATCTGCACAGTTCATACACTGACTCTGAAAAGGTGCACTGTTCAAGCAAAAGAAACACAATAAAGTAGACTTTATGAGTCTGTCTCTGTCTCTATCTCTCTGTGTCACACACACATACACTGATGCACACACATTATTAAATAAGAATCAGAAGATTTCTGATCCTAGTCATTCCCTTAACCACTCAATAAACTCCAGTGAATGACTAGATTTCAATGCCCTGTTCCATATAAACTACAGAATGAGCTTCTAGCTTAAAAATTTATATGACATAAGCACTGCCCTATGATTTCCAGACATCAAACTAGTTTTGCCATTGATTATTTATTTTAATTAATAAACAAATCAATAGCTATTTATTAAGTGCTTACTATGCTGATATTGCCATTGATGTATCTCATCTCTAAGTAATTAATATAATAAAGAATAAATCCTTTTAATACAAGAATGAGAGGTAGAAAAGTGGATTACATTGAGGTACAACCAAATTTGAATTTTATATGTATCATTTTTGATAACCACTAAGCATTTATATCAAACCTGGTTTGTGTTCTCAGCGAGGTTAGCAGAGGTCTAGTTGCCATTTCTTTTCTCGCCTTTCATGCTTCTCTCCGTTTATCATCTATTAGCTTTGGCTGCTACATCATCCAGTGTCCCTTTTCCCATTTACTTCCCATTGTTCTTTGTGATCTGTGCAAGCTGCCTAGGAAATTTCTTTTGACAAGGACAAACTGCCTATATCTTTTGCCTAGAAAGCTGTTGCAATGTTTTAGGCAACTGAGTAACAACCACATTTTAATCCCCTACATATAAAAATACATTCTTATAAAACCATTCCATTCTAGTTCTTCATTTTTGAAGAATGAATAGGAACTTTCTCACAATTAAGGGACTCTGGGACATTGATTTTTATGGCTCCTAGCATCCTTATGTCTTTGAAGGAGGTGACTCTAGGTTCTTGGTTAAAACAACTATATCTTTGGAAGTAAATCTACACAACTCAGTATCAATCAAAAGAACAAGAGCTCAGGGGCCAGCCCTGTGGCTTAGTGGTTAAGTTTGGTACACTCCACTTTGGTGGCCCAGGTTCACAGGTTTGGAGCCTGGGCACAGATCCACATACAAAATAGAGGAAGATTGGCACAAATGTTAGCTCAGGGCTAATCTTCCTCAAGCGAAAAGAAAAAAAGAGGAAGACTGGCAATGGATGTTAACTCAGGAAGAGTCTTCCTTACCAAAAAAACCTCCAAAAAACAAAAAAACACCCAGTAGCTCATGCTGTCGTTTATTAGGTTACAACACTGTTTTAGGCATTTTTCATTTATCATTCCATTTAATTTCTGCAAACTCATTTGTCAGCTCTCATTACATGTCCACTTTTACCAATGTTGAAACAGAGGAAAGAGAGGGTAACTGACTTGCCCAGGGTCAACAAAGGAGATACCAAGCTGACTCTGGGAGATTAATGATTCTTGATCTATTTGGATATGTGTTGCTCACAGTACTTTAAACTATTTAATTATTTATTTTTTTGAGAAAGACCAGCCCTGAGCTAACATCTGCCGCCAATCCTCCTCTTTCTGCTGAGGAAGACTGGCTCTGAGCTAACATCCATGCCCATCTTCCTGTGTTTTATAAGTGGGATCCGAACAGGCAAACCCCAGGCTGCTGAAGTGGAGCATGTGAACTTAACCACTACGCCACCGCCTGGACCCCTACCGCAAACTATTTTTGATCAATTTAACATAGATTTATAGAAGAGTTTATTTTAAGAAAATTTAAAAGAAAATAAAGAATTAAACCATTTCTTTCCATTCTTTGGAGGAAATTCCAAATACTTGAACTTGGCAGTAATAACAAATTTACAGACTGTGGAACCTCAGTGGGATTTACACTATAACTCTCAGTTTATTCTTATGTAAAATGGAAGGGAGATACAATAGGGTATAGCGGTCCCCTCGTTTCTGTGGGGAATATGTTCCAAGACCCCCAGTGGACGCCTGAAACCTCAAATAGTACCAAACTCTATATACACTATGTTCTTTTCCTATACATACATATTTGAGGTGCAACAGCAAAACTAGAACAAATTTCTTTTTCTTCTTCACAATTTCATGGATAGAAGATTCATTGTTACCCTAGATCTTAGCAACCTCAGCGTACCATTATTTTTCTTTCCTTATTAAGTCAAGAACTTCCACCTTTTCACTTGAAGGAAGCACTTCATGGCTTCTTTTTGGCATATCCGAATTGCCAGCATCACTGGTTTTGGGCTTTGGGGCCACTATTAAGTAAAATAAAGGTTACCTGAATACAAGCACTGTGATACCGTGACAGTAGATCTGATAACACAGATGGCTACTAAGGACTAATGGGCACATTATACAGCTTGGATACCACCGGACAGAGGGTTTCACATACGATGCAAGATGGAGGGGGATGGCGTGAGATTTCATAAGTCTACTCGGAACGGCATGCAATTTAAAACTTTCGAATTATTTCTGGAATTCTCCATTTAATATTTCAGATCTCAGTTGACCACAGTTAACTGAAATCACAGAAAGCAAAACAGTACACAAAGGGGGACTACTGTAGTTGTAAATGCGTAAACACGGATAGCGCCCGACACATGAAGACTCACTAAAGTGAAATTTTACCTTTTTTTGTTAAGCATTTGAACATAATGCTGAAAATATTATCCTTGACAAAAATATCAAATGGTATACATGTAACTTTCAAATATTCACATAGTTTCACCTTATGAGAAGTTATAACCTGAAAAGCGTAACCAGTCTTAACAAGGAATGTTTTAGATTGCTTCACAAATACTATGGAAATTAATCTCCAAAATAATCAATTTGTTCACTCAGACTTTTTATAGTAAAATTATTACCTTATAGGTTAGTATTATACATATGTCTGATATTATAAAAAAGATTTTAAAATTAGGGTTTTATTTGATAGCAGATAAAAGTTATTATTTTGATCCAATTTGTTCAAATTAATTTAATTTTCTCTTGGCACACAAGATGATTCCATGTTTACTTTTTACTATTGTTTGTTTCTGCCAGAAATTATACTATATCATATCCATTTTGTAAGAGGGTTCACAGAACTTCCTCATCATTAGAAATTATAGATAGTTGACTATATTTTTGGTTATGATGAGAATAACTTTCTATATATTGGTATGCTCTAAATGATCCTTTAGTGGAACTGAAAAAAATATATTTTTTAATAAATTTTCATTAAAATCTTCAATTTACCATTATTGGTGTAACAGCAGTTTTAACACTCAATAGTTGATTGTTGAAGGCCTTTATAGAAAGTCCTATTGGTATCTCTTACTTTGTATACATTTTAATATAAGCTTCCTATTCTTTGAATTTAATGCTATTTTACTGATATGCAATTAGACATAATGAAAAACATCATCCCCCAAATAATCACTCCAGTGCATTGAATATTGTACACATTTTAAATATGTCATTACAGTTTATAGATTTCAAAATGTCTTATGAAAGGAGATACTTATTAAATGATATTTTTTATCTTTTACTTACCAGGAACAGAAATGTCTCCAATTTGCAGTGTCATAAATTATGCCTTATAGTTTCTTTGATGTTCTGGCCTGAAAATGAGTTTTGCCTTTTGGAAGACGGAATTCCTCTGTTGTGTGAGATTAATCCAGGTTAGTGGCCTGGAAATATACAAGGAAGGGATAATGAGAAGCAATTAATAAGAATATTAAAATTTTTGTACATTTTTTCTGATGTGATTATCTCTCCTAGCTTAAGAACAGCTTGCTTTTTCTTCTGTTACAATCTGCTTCTTATATTTTCTTATTGCCATTGTTTACCATATTTTCTTACCATCATATTCATCAATGATTCTTTTCTTCTTTACCTTGGAGGAGTTTTCAGTTTTCCTGTCCATTATTATTAATTCGATTTTCCACAGAGTAAATGCTTTATTTGACTGACTCCCATGCAGATTTTAATTTTACTATAGCAGTTTCACTTTCTGTGAGCTCTTCTCATAAGTTTTTGCCTTTTCATGCCACTTATTGCTTTTTTTTTAACATTATCTTGGTCTTTTCTATGACTTTTTGCATCCATTTCATAGAGAAGATATTGTTTTGTATTCTTTAGAAGATACCAAATATCTTTTTACACATTTCTTGTATCCCCCCCCAACTATGAATCACTTCTGATTTGTTCTTCCTAAAATGTGCATAATGACCTTCCCTTTCCTTTGTTTTGTAGTAGTTTCCCCCCCCCTTCTGGTTACTTGTTCTAGAGTGAGATGAACTCAGTCCATGATAGGTGTTCATAAAGAGATGCTGTATGCACCATGCTCACCCACAACCCTGTGGGTATTGACAAAATTCCTGTATAAACTAAAGAGGCAGCCAATTGTGCACAGTCACAGTTCCAATCTTCCGTATGTACTACACATTCAAATAATGCAGATTAATAAACATTCTAGAGTCACATAGTCATTTGTCATTGCATTCAAATTTGAATCTTGGCTCCCTCCTTATCACCAAACATTTAGCCACTCTTCCTGACTTGTACCTTCATTAGAATACATCACTTATCAGGAATACATCGTTGTAAGGAAATGAACCTCAGTACAATACGCACATGTACATAGAGTTTTCCTATACTTGAAGATTCACATGAAGGTAGAAGATATAATGTTGAGATGAGTGTGGGCATCATTCTCTAGTAAATCCATAAATTGCTACCAAAATCTCAAAGAGAATTGACAGAGTTTTCTGTTTAGTTCAGATCTTGGGTATAAGCAAGAATGCAGTCAGTGGGGAAGGACAAATACTCCCCTAAGCTCTTTCAGATTGTGCAGTTTGCTCTGTTTCAGATGGCAGAACCTTCTTTCCCTAACTATTGTCTCTATTCAATTTTGCTAGAACTCAAAGGTAAAAATAAATCTAGCAAGAATTTGGGACTCATGACCATTAATCAGGTACCGTTTTAAGCAAACTTAGCTCTAGAAAAAAATTTGTAATTTTTTATTATAAATATAATATATATACTAGAACATATGTAAATATATGATATATATTATAGATATATTATAAATCCTTTATAAATGTAAAGTAAGGAGTATTAGGATAGCAGATATTATAAACATTCTTTGAAATATAAGTAGATATGTGGACAAAAAAATATTTATGGCCACTTTTTTTCCCACTGGGACTTTTTCCTCTTCAAAATGCATGGCGTGGAGGATAACAAGAAAACTGCAGCACTGAAATTATGACATTGAGTTATACAGACTAAAATTATAATTCAAAGCACCAAGGCAGTCAGGATTTTGGCAGAGCAGCAAGGAGAAGACTGTCACAAGTCCAATTTTCCCATATGTGTTCAGGAAGGCAGAAAGGGCAAAGAGGCAGCATGAGCAAATTCTTCTCTTCTGCTACTGTTTTTATCTTGAAGCAAGATGCTTTCCCAGAATCATTCCTTTAAATAGTGTTAGAATTGTGTCACATCACCCAGAAATGCAGAAGAGTTTGGATAATTGAACACGACAGCTACGAGTGGCTGCTATTCAAAAATTGTAGTTCCATCCCACTTCCTATTTCAGTGCAGAAGGGGTGTTTGCAAAAACTATTTCCTGATGAGTTTGCTCTGTCTCTGCCATTTTTTTCCTATGAGTAAATTATTTTAGCACATTTTTCTTCTTGGGCATTTTCTTTTTGGCATAGAAGAATCCTTTCATATATAACATAACTGACATATAACAGAAAAAATTCAGATACTGGATATACACTCTGAGGGAAATTAGAGGAACAGAGTAATTCACGGGAACTCTTGATGCTCTTAAAAACAAATCTCACAAGCTGATGCCTAATTGAAAGATCCATAGTCTAAGCTTTACTGGAGATAGAAACTTTTTCCTTTTTGATAAATTGAGTGTTAATAGCCGGAGCAATGAAATACATAATAGTGGCTTCCAAAATATTAATACTGTGCTAAACAGAACAGTTGATTTCTTTCTAAGCCATTTCCACCCTCTTGGAAGAGGATTCTTGGAATTTCTGACTCACTATACATCATGTTCAGATTCTGAATAAATGGCTCTTGTTCCTGGAATTAACTATCTAACCACATACTGGCATCAATCAGTTTTAAAAAGTAAGACAAGAGTACTTGCAAAAAAGTACTTCATTTGTGGAACATATTAGTCAGATGTTTCAAGGGCACTATAAAGTACACTTTACCTTACACAATGTTATTTGCCAATTATACCTCAATAACAAAAAAGGAAAATACTCTGATAACCAGTAGTCACAGAAATGTCTCTCTTTCTCTAGTAATTTGGAAATATGTCTCCAAGAGAAATTGGTCTATGCACTATTTATTGTCAATTTCATTTGGCATTTGTGTGCAGGTGTGTGTCCTTTCAACTTGACCTGAGTAGTACTCACTCTTCCTAAAACATCTTATGATAGAAAAGACATTAGTATCGATACATTGGAACTTCTATTTCTTTAAAAACTATTTGGTCAGTATATATCTGATTAAAATCACTGCTTATTTCATTATACGCCTATCACATAACAGAAATACAATAAATATGTTTATAGTCTTAGGAGAAGAATATATTTTCTACATTTACGTTCAAATAATTCAGTTTTCATCCCCATGCTACTAATATCAATAAAAAATAAACAGATGCTAGCATAGCTGAGACATGTCCTAAAAGGAAGAAGATTATCAGAGTGATATTATATAGTTTCACAAATAACGTATCTTGCAATCTCACATTTTATAAATATCTGTTTAACTTGTAAAACTGTTATCTTGTAAAGCTGTGTTTTATTGGAGTCTCATGATTCATGTCCATCTCTGAACTCTCTCTGTACAGCTTTAACACCTTCAGAATAATAAGAATACCTTATTGCCAGAAAGAAAGTATTCAATGAAGAGTTTTGTGGTGAGGGCCTTCAGTCCCAGGAAAGGCTGTGAAACTGTAGCCCACACATGCACAGTTCACTTCCCTGTTCTGGCCTCACATGGTCCTGCCCTGCACAGCCTTTGGGCCAGAGCCAGGTTCTGGAACCTGGCCCGGCCCCTGGGGCAAGGCACTCCAGCACTGTGACTCTGGGTGTGGGGGCTGTGGAGCATCCACGAGGATTAGAAAAATTAAATTTTTTTTTTTAAATTCTCCTTCCATTTGGGAGCTTTCTCTCATGGTTTTTAAGCTTCATTCCATTGTGCTGTGATTTGTGGATTAGAAAATGTAGTAGAAAGAGTGGACTGAAGCAAGTTGATTAAGACATGATAAATGCTACATAACCGAATTATCTTATTTTTTCCCTTTCTCAAAATGTTAATTTTTACTTTTGTAACCATGTTTATCCCTTCATTATACACCGCTCTGTAATTTTCTCAAATAGTGTCTCATTTGAAGTCTTTTCTCCCTGATCCACTTTCTAGGGTTTTCAGGACAGGGATTGTCACATTTTTTTCACTATAATCTCCCACTGCACTCTTGGCCATATAGAAATAAGCATACAATTAATATGTCTTTATTGATCAGTGACTCATGTAACAGACAAGCTTCACAACAATAAATTTGCATTCTTGTATAAGCTAATAAATTTTTTTGTACTTTGTCCAAATACCTGACATGAACAGTTTTTACTATTTTTACATTACTCTAAAATTAAAGGTAGTCTTCACTTTCAAATGTTAAAATTAAAACTACTAGGATAACACTTAGCCTTTCATTGTTATTACAACAAAATGACAAACAACAAATGGCAGGACTTACATAGGAAACAAAACCTTGAAGGATAATAGTTTCCTGGCCCTTTTTATCCAACTCTTTCAACATATATCTTTTTATCTTCTCAGGGTTATAAAGTTGCACATTATTGCATATTGAGTCAGGTTTCAAAGCAATAATACCTTAACAAAAGACACTATATTGGATCTGGACTTAGGGAATTATGTGTCCATACTTTTTAAATAGATGATGGACCATTGGTCTATGAGCATGGTATCTTTGTTTTATTTTCAAGTTAGGCCATAGCTGTGTATCTGTGGGTCAGACATTTAATGTCTATGCTCCTAAATAACACATGTATAAAGAAAAGATTTAAACTAGATGACTTTTCGGTTTTCTTCTTATGTTAATATTCAATGATATGTTTAATGCATAAGAAAAAGAACCACTTTGGTCACTGTGCTAAGACATTAGTAATCTTTTAACATGTTCTTGGCTAATTTTAATACATGTAACTTTAAAGCCATATTCAATTGATAGATTTACATCATCGTCTAGCTTTATCATGCTGAATAACATGATAAAATGCAAAAATTAAGATTAAATTTCTTTCTGTATCTGAATCCATTGGCAGTCTAATTTCTCAACTTGTCTCAAGTCTATTATCCGTATACCTGATCAGGACAATGGGTCACTCCATGATAGAAGAAACCAAGTATATTTTAAAAATCTAAGCTTTTATTTGATTTGTTTTTGGACAAAGTGTTCTCCAAATGCTATTGATTGACTCATATAGAAGATCTAATATTAACTGAAATGTAGATGTAGATTTCGTACAAAAAAAAAAAAGCAACAGAGAATTAGAAATAGCTAAGAAAATAAAATAGCAAAATAGTTTCCTTAGTTATATAGAGAAGAATTTGCATTGGAGATTTCATTTCATTAAATACAAATTAAACATAATTTTCTTTCCCGAGTGGGTAAAAACATTAAAGTAGTCACACTGGTTCTTTTGAAATAAGACTACAGAACTGGTATGGGTTAATACTGATGCTTTGAGAAAATACTAAAAAACTAGTATGATCAAGACAAGATGAGAATAGGAGAAGCATAAGGGAGTCTATCTTTCTTACTCTTCCCCCTACCTATTCCTCATGAGATGGCCTATATTATTACACAAAGCCAGCTGACATTGGTTGGCTGTTCCAAACATCAAGCAACAGAATGTAGGAGGGACTTGAAGTCACGGCATCTGTCAACTAATCAAAAGCAAATAATACATTAATCCTACTTTCTATAATCTTAAACCAATAAGAGAGCAGCTTTCATTGTGATGAATGTTTGTTTTTACTACCTACCCAGTTTATATTTTATCTTTGACAAAAAGTCTATCATACTGTGGGGGAAACATCCTCCCCACTCTAAGTCCAATGTTCCTTGCAGAATTGACATTGACTTTAACTCTAGCTCCTAGCTTAGGACAATGAGTCAGGCCTAAGCCAACAGTATATCTTTGTTGCCCTGATTCGTGGATTGGTACGTGATCCAGTTTGGGCCGCCTATTCTCAAGTCTGCCATTTCACTGAAACTTTTGGTAAAGCACAATCTCCTTATTGCATGGATTACCGGAAAAATAAGATATAGGTTGGAGCTGCTGTAGCCAACTTGCTCCAGGAGGTAGTAATCACTTGCCTGTGAGTGAGGAACATAGCTGAGCTATGTTTGAACTTCTCAATTAAAAAAATGAATAAACTCCCTTCTGTTTAAGCCACTTCAAGTGTGTAGTGTGGTTCTATCACTTTGCAGGTAAAATTCCTCATCAGAACTTTTTAGATAACTGACATTTATAACTCAGTATTTCTGTCCTTAGTGTGTGTTTTCTTCATCTAGCTGATCCTGATTTGATTGTGTTATTGTTAAATGTGAAAATTTTCCAAGGGTCCTTACAATACACTGTTACTTAGGAATATAAAAAATATAAAAATAGCATCCACAAGCACATAGTATGTGGTCATTGAGAGATTTTCAAATATTTTAAAACTCACTTGACTAGAATATATTAATAAAACATTTATTAACATATAACTTAAAGAAATAATTATAAATATCTGTAATGATCAGCAAATAAATTGATAGTGGATTTAAGTTTTACTATATTTAATCTAATCCAAAATTTAACATTCTTTTTTGGTGAGAGAGATTGGCCCTGAGCTAACATCTGCTGCCAAACTTCCTATTTTTTGTCTTTTCTTCCCCAAAGCCCCAAAACGTAGCTGTATATCCTACTTGTGGGTCATTCTAGCTCTTCTATGTGGGATGCCGCCAAGCATGGCTTGATGACTGGTTTGTAGGTCCGTGCCCATGATCCGAACCAGAGAACCCCAGGCTGCTGAAGTGGAGCACAGGAACTTAAC
The DNA here is from genome assembly GCF_041296235.1 of Equus asinus. Lineage (NCBI taxonomy): Eukaryota > Metazoa > Chordata > Mammalia > Perissodactyla > Equidae > Equus > Equus asinus. The sequence continues at coordinate 71,616,775 of NC_091798.1, forward strand.
CACTCATCCATGAGGCCAGCTCCTAAAATTTAACATTCTATTTGAAGGAGTATTTCGAATTCAATTATTCATCTCCAAAATATAAGAACTTGTTTCGTAGAATTTCACTCTTAAGTGAAAAAATACTAAAAAAACAACAAAAAGGCAAACAATATAGCTGGTGAGGTATTAACATAAATACACAATCCCCAAAGAAAAAACTCCAAGTGATCTTTCCTACCTTGAGAAATAACACTTTTATTATAATGTAGCATAAGTTGAGCTACAGATAATTATGCAAAAACTTTCAGCTATAGAGAATCTTTAACATTGAACTGGAAATAGTATCTGAATCTTGCCAAGACAGGATTTTACCTATATTTTAACTGCTATAGCTTTTTCACCTTCAAAGAAAATATATCCTCTCCAACCCCCATTATGGTCTTTTCCTTGGGATGGAGAGAAAATGACACACTAATGGGAGGAAAAGTTATAAGTTGTTACCAAATAGCTTAAGGCTACAAAACCAGTGCTAGACAAATTCCTATTATCTCCACTCCCCCAAAATAAGTATGAAGGCAAAAGATTATTCATGCTCCTCATTTCAAGAAGATTAAGGAGGCAAAGCTGAGGAAGTGGAGGTTCTTGATTCAGTTTCAAAGATCTTTGAATCATGTGAATAAGCTTGAAATACCAAGAAAAATGGAACATAAGTAAAGCATTAAGAAATGTACTCATCATCATAATATGCTTTCCTCATGTATTGTATCATGTGTTTCTTAAAGTGTCAGGCATCCTACACCAGGAACACGCCATGTTCCTACTAAAACCCTGATTGTGGATCCAGGAACTCAGTATCTGTGGGGTTGGAGTAACATGAGTTGTTGTTATGTACCCTGAGAAAATTCTCCCATTTACCCAGAGCTTAGAGCTGATTGAGTCAGCTGCATTGCCCCAATTTTTTACCAACTTTACCTTCCTCTTCCAGACAGCCCACAGTCTCACACCCTGATAGTCATGATCTGTCTTCTAGAACACAAATTTGTTGGCCTTCTATACATCAACTAATGAAAGTTAAAAGTTATTACATCACCATGTAGTCTATTAGCCAAGAGTTCTACTCCAGAAGGATCAACATCTTTGTATTTGAATGTATCAAAATATGTATTTGAATATTTATTTGCATTTCTCCCATATGTAGTAAAATAGTAGGACAGGGAAATGAAAACTATTTGAGAAAAGATATTGTATTTGAAAAAAGATAAAAAACAGTATACATTCAAAAAGTAGTGGTACTTTAAGCTCATTTTGAATGTTACATTATGTTGGAAAATAAAATTGATGATGAAAATGCATGCTAGAAATATATCTCTCATGTCTATGTCTACCAGGCAGATATATTTGGTGATTTCATTAAGCATTTGGTTCTTGGTATTGAAAATTCCTGTTCACTTTTTTGACTTTTGGCTATTTTATATTTTATTCCACATGTCTTTTTCCTCAAAAATATAGTATATAAGGGCCAGCTTGGTGGCATAGTGGTTAAGTTCGCCTGCTCCGCTTCAGCAGCCCAGGGTTTGTCGGTTCAGATCCTGGGGATGGACCTACACACTGCTCATCAAGCCATGCTGTGGTGGCCTCCCACCCACAAAACAGAGGAAGATTGGCACAGACATTAGTTCAGGGACAATCTTCCTCAAGCAAAAAAGAGGAAGATTGGCAACAGATGTTAGCTCAGAGTCAATCTTCCTCACCCCCTCAAAAAAAATGTATATAGTATGTAATTAAGTGGGGGATCATCTGAATATTTAATATTGAGAATATTCATTTGATTGTTTATTCATTGGACAAATCTTCATTAAACACCTGTCTCAGTTCTAGAAGCGGGATATACTGTAGCAACAAACCAGAAAAAAGGTTCTATACACATAGAGCTAGCATTCTGATTAGGAAAATGTAGGCATTAAATGATCAACTGAATATCTATTAGGTGATGATACACATTAGAATTAGAGGTAGAGGGGGAAACAACTGTGTTGGCTACCCCCCAGTGAGAATACTTCGGGTAGAGACCTGAAAGAAGTGAGGGAGGGACTTATGTGTCTAGTGGAGAAAGCACATTCCAGGCACAACAAGGGCCAAGCCCGTGAGACAGGGGCTTTCACAGCATGACTGAGGACCACAGAGAGGCCAGTGTGGCTACAGTAGAGTGAACAAGAGAGTCCAGAAGATTACGAAGTTAGGGAGGTACAGCAGACCAGATCACACAGCAGCTGACAGTCCAAGGTTAGAACACTGATTTTTATTCGTCTGGGTGAGACGGAAAGCCACTGGAAAAATTGGAGCAAAGTGTCAATATTTTAAATTGGATATATTCTTTAAAAGATTTCTCTGGTAACTGAGTGGAGAATAGCCTGGAGAAGTGCAAAGATGAAAGTAGGGAGAACAGTTATGAGCCTATAAAAATAATCCAAGCTAGACATAATGCTAGCTTACATGAGAGTGGTTACCGTGAAGATGGAGAGAAATGAGTGGATTCTAGATAATTTCCATATTATTTTAAAAAAATGCTGATGAATTAGATGTGCAGTGTGGAGAGAAGGAAAAGATGCCTTTCACAATTTTTTCTGTGCATCCCAAGGAAGGGAGTTGTCATTTATTGAGATGAGGAACACAGCCTGCTAGGAGAATATGGAGGATGGGGGAGCATGGTATAAAATATTTCACTGAAGACATGCTACATGTGAGATGCCTATTTAACACAGAAGTGAAGATGCCAGGTAGACTAATGGTGGAAGAATGGTTTTTTAAAGGAGAGGCTGGGATGGAAATAGAATTTTGTGTTCAGCATCAAACAAATTATATTTAAAACCTGAGATTAGATGTGATTACCCAGGTAGTTAATGAAGATAGGGAAGATATCCAAGAACTGATCCTGTGCTAATCTAGTGTTTAGAAATATAAAAAGAAGAAGAGAAATACCCATAGGACAGAGAAAAGAAATAAATACTAAGTTGAAGAGAAAAAAGAGTAATATTTCTTAGCAGTCAAAAACAAAGATGATGAAGGAAGAGCGGAAAGTGATGTTGAGGCTTGCATATCTAAGTAACTAGAAGACTGGTGATGACATTATCTAAGACTCTGGACAAAGGTGAGAAGCAGTAGGTAATCTCTGGAGGACAAAACCAAAGACAGTATACCTCTTCCTTAAGGCTCACGACATACTGCATTTGACGTGCCAATGCAACCTAGTACAGATAGCAGTTATTATAAAAAATTGTTGATTAAGAAGTGTTGAGATAATAAGTGTTCCTTTGATAACGTTAGGTCATGATTTATGTGATATAAAATGGACGGAGTATCCTAGTTAACACGTAAAGTTGAATTTTTGCACGCTGTGGTACCCTTGCTTCAGTCTCATCCTCTTCTCTTCTTTGCATCTATTATACAATGATATATAGGATTATTTTTTATTATTCTATTTTGAATTAGAATGCTTTTGATAGGAGCTGAGATAGAAAACAGCGATAAAGAAATAAATGTTGATATTTTAAAATGAAAGATTTGAAAGTATACAATTAGTTTGTTTCAAAAGGTAATTCCTGAAATTTTAACGATATTTAATTGCAAAATGTTAGTGATACATGTTGTGGGATTTGATTGATAAATAGCCATAGGCTAACTGAGCCATGTAGACTTTTGTTGTTCTCTAAGTGGAGTGAATTTGTTCGCTTTTGCACTATAGGGGTGGTAGATTTTGGTTATAAAATCGCCAAAACTGCAAAGCATCACTCTCATCCCTGAGTTCACTGATGATATTACTTATAGTAGCAGATATTTTCAAATACTATTTTGGCAATTTAAGTAGTCCCTTGATTTCTTTATCAAATTTCCAAGAATTTCATTTAAGAGGATCAAATTTCAATGCTTTCCACAGAGGGATAAGGATTCTGAAAGATAATGCTAGATTGAGTTACCAACTCAAACCTTGGCATTACTGACTTTGTGTACCCATGCAATTGCAGCTCAAGCCCTTGCTAGCCCTGTCCTATATTGAACTATGAAGAAGGATCTCTAGTTTCTTATTGACACTTGCACAGAAAATTTCCATCTTGAACGCAACACACAAAACCAAATTATCTCTTCCAAAATGCCCTCCTTTTTGATCACTATATCACATAATGAACTCACCAACAGCCCTGTGTCTTACATTTAAAATTTCAGCATCATCTCCGATTCCTCCATTTCCTGTTGGTACCTTGGACATCGTCCAGAAGAATTCATTCAGTTATCTCACTCAGCTTATTAGAGACTCATTTTAATTTAAAAAAATTTCAATAGGTTTTCAATTTGGTTTCGACCAATCATTAGCTCTTCCAGTCTTGTGGCCCACTGGAATCATATCCACTCACACAGCTGCAATCCAGTTATAACAAACGCTTTTCATTCTTTTGATTCAATTGCATATTTCTGCCTGTTGTTTAAAACACCTCGGGGGTTTTGATGCTGTTGAAAGACATCTCTTCTGTGAAATTTGCCCAGGTCTGTATCTCCTTGGGTAACACTTTTACTCCCCTCCTTGCGTTTCTGTGGTATTTTATGTCACTAATAAACACTTTGGGTGAAGCTCGTTGTAATAAAAGTGTTTGAGACTGTATCTTCATTCCTGTTATTATGCCTAGTAAGCAGCTTAGGGCAGAAAATGTTTTAGTCACACTTGCATGTACCAAAATGCCTTGCTCCAAAGAGTAATATATATCTGATGATTAGTATTTTATCAAATGTCTCATATGATAAGTGTAGCTTCCACCTTGTTGAGCATGGTTTAGGTGTTTGTGATATATGATAAATATTACATCATAAAGAGTTTTTATCTTTAATGAAGAGCAAAGTGGCAGGATTAAATCTTCCTGGCACAGCAGAGGGCTCTGTGCACCTATGCGTCAGAGGGCTGTCTAATGCTCAACATTTCCCAGCAAGCTTGGCTTTCTATCAAATTCTGGCCAACATTTTAATTGAGCTTTGGGCCAATATTCAAATTAGTGAGATCTTTAGTTATCCATCTTTATTTCTTCTTCATCCACTTGTCCTTAACCCTAACACATTTTAAATACTCAATAAATATAAGTAATTTCATAGAATTTTATGGATATATTAAAGATTTAATAGTTCAGAATTCTTTGAAATCCTAGTAAATTTGATGGTTTATAGTAATAACAGTGCTTTATGTAACAAACTGTTTTATATGATATTTTAATTTCTCAAGATTGCATAGACTTGGACTTTCCTGTTATAAACACATTATACTCTGGCACAATAAATAGGCTATATCTTTTTGTAAGAAAAAAGTGCCTTTTAAAAATATTTGTTTAAATGTGTGTGAGATTTTTCATTCAAGTCTAATACAGTGATTTCAGCAAAATCAACATAAAATTGTTATAGAATCTTAAGACTAATTACCGGAACAGAGCTGGTTCACAACTTATAATATGGTTTCTGGTGTAACTAACTTTCTCTTTATGTTTCCTTTTAAAGCTGAAATTTTACCGAATGCAATTTTCCCATTTGATAGGGAAGGTGTTTAAAAGTAATCAGAAAGTAAATGCAAAATAGACAGCCTCTACTATTTGATTTTTAATAGGTTGTATATGTGAAAGGTCCACACAAATTATCAGAATTATATAGAGTCATTGGTAATAATTTAAAATATTTATTCTAATAATTTTCTTTTCATAATACTATCCACAAACATTAGAGTAAAAGAGCTAAGGAAAATGTATCCTTTGTGCAAATATTTTATTTTTATTTTCTAAAATTTAAGGTACTATTGTCAAGCGAGAATGCATTTGCGATTGCAAAGGACAAAAAGTAGAATTATAATCTCTGCCCGAGGCTGGAGTGAAAAGCAGTGCTGTTAGGTTGCCTTTCATTCTTCGGGCTCAGTGGTTCTCAACCAGCAGGGGAAGTTTCATCCCCCAGGGGCCATGTGTCAATGTCTGTAGACATACTTGGTTGTCACAAGTGGTGGGTGCAAACGGCATCTAGTGGATAGAGGCCAAGGATGCTGCTAAAGATCCTGCGATGCCAGGATAGATAGTTCTAACAGTGAATTTCCTGACCCCAAATGTCAATAGTGCTGATGTTGAGAAACACTTGCACGGGGTTTATTAGCCCTAAGCTTCCTTTTGTAGATTCCTCTCTCCCTCACTTTTGACCAGGCCATTAGTCCTCAGTTATTGTGGTCAAGAAACACAAAGATGTCTAACAGATCCCAAGAAATCTGTGCTATTTCCTTTTTCGGTCAACAGTTACTCAAATCCAATATATGCAGAAAAGTAAAAGCAAACATAATCCATTTCTCACTTGCTGTCTCATACACTCACTCATACACCCACACTCATTTTCTTTTTTGTTTGCTTTTTTTCTCAGCAGTTCATTTATAAGAATGAGAGAATAAACTGTTTGCATATGAAAGAATATTAAAAAGTCTTCATTTCAAAGAACATTTATTCTGATAGCTGCATGTTCTTTATAGCTCTTGCTATAAAAAATGGGAGTGAGAATCTACAAGATTAATAAAGATTGCTCAAAGACCAAAATTTTCATGCACATGTTCTACTCACCCTAAACTGTATCAAATTCAAGATTCAGGTAGCAAATCTGTACAAGTAGGAATTTAGGGAAAAACGAAATCATTTCTTTAGATCAAAAGTTAGCAAACTACAACCCTCAGGCCAGGTTCAGCCAGCTGTCTGATTTTGTCAATAGTTGGAAGATCAGTCACATTCATTCATTAAAGTATCGCTCACAGCTACTTTTGTGCCACAATGCAGATTTGAGTAGTTGCAACAGGAACTATATGGTCTATAAAGTTTAAAATATTTACTCTCTGGCCCTTTACCAAAAAAAAGAAATGTTTGTCAATCTCTGTTTTACAGTCAGGGTTTGCAAACATTGAAGTGCGTCTCTTGTGGTCACAGGGAACCTGAAGAAAGAGGTTTGAAGCTCCAGTGGTTTCCTCTTCCTTTGTAAGGGCTCTACGTCTGTCTGCAGAAACTGAGGACACTTACCACAGTTTGAAAATCAATGACTTAGTTTTAAGTGCCAAATATTGGTTTTGGTGATGCTGTTGATAATAATAATAGTGGATATGACAGTTACTAAACCTCACTGACACAAGCAACAATGGTATGTAGTTCAACAAACATTATTAAGCACCTGTTATATGCCAGGTGTGTACTGGAGGAGTGATAACGTGATTCTTTCTCTGGAGGTGGCCATGTTTTTATAGGATTTATGCTATTTTTTTGGCTTTATGAGTACGCATTTTAGTGTACAGTAGTTCAACCTATATTTCTGGACAGGGAATTATCAATGAAGGGATGAAGTAACCCGTTTCTATCTCTTCTTGCTCCTTTTAGCTTTACCATATATTTAACAAACACTTTATTTTTCAGGAATTCCCTTCTAATAGGCTTTAATATCTGCTTCCAGCTTAGGCCCTTGGGGATTCCGAGCTACTTCTTGGGTTTTTTCCCTGTAATTTATTTGGTATTCTTGTTATTGAGATAAGAATGCTAACTCATAAAACATATCCTTTGAATGATTTCTGTCACTAGAGATTTCTGAATTTAACTGGATGTAGACAGGAGGAGAAGAGAAGAAAAAGGAAATGTAAATTGGGTACAAGAATGTATTCAAAACTACAGGAAAATAGAAACAAAATGCTATACATAAAAAGGCCTTTCTTCTGACATACAGTAGTATGATCACTTACAAAAGAAGACGGAAGTTCAAGTCCAAGCTCTCAACTGTACAGCCATTCTCTAATGATGCTGAGCATCATTCTGAGCTCAGCAGGCAGCAACCACATCTCCCCAGTTGCTCAAGACAAAATGTTTGACAGCATCTTTAATTTCCGTCTTTCCCTCACTTTCAACACCCAATCCATCAGCAGTCCTATTAGCTAAACTTCTAAACAATTCTCCACTCCTACCATGCTGATCCAACGCATGTCTCTTGGCCTACCACACTAATCTCCCAACTGCTTTCCACGCTTGCATTCTTGTTCTCATACAACCTATTTTCTACAAAGCAGAGTGATTTTTTTAAATACAAATTGTACAATCCACTCCACTTTATATCACCTCTCTCCACCTTCACAACTAGAATAAAATCCAAGCCTTTACCCTGAATTATAAAGCCCTAAGGGATTACTCTCTGTCTACTTTCTGACTTGTCTTATATATCTTTTCCCTTTGCCCACATCGGAAATGCTGGCCTTCCTTCTCCTCTTGTAGGCTGGTTCCGTCATTTCAACCTCTCCATTCTCGCCTCTGGGGATGTGCTGTCTCCCAAACTTTGCTGTATGTGTTCCTTTCAGAGAGTTTAAAAGGAGCTGAAGGAATTTTAGCATGATTCTTGCTGTGGAGGTAGCAATAGGTTTAGAATTTGTACTATTTTTATTGGCTTTATGTAACACACATTTCAATATATCATTTTCTCAGAGACGTCTTCTCCTTCAGTCCCCCGGCATTCATTATAGAAAATCTTGTTTACTTTTTTTAAGCTTGCTTCACTGAGGTATAATTTACATACAATTAAAAGTTTTCAATTCAAGGAGTTTTGGCAAAAATATACAGTCATGTAAAACATCACTTCAGTCAAAACATAGAACATTTCCATCACCCTCAAAATTTATTTTGAGGACCTTTGCTATTATTAAACTGACCCCATCTTGAGTCCTTGCCAACCGATAACCTGCCTTCAAATAGATGAAATCAAGCCATATGTAGTCTTTTGTGTCTGGTTTCTTTCACATATGAGTATTTTTTATAGATTCATCCACTTTGTTGAATGAATCTAAAGTTCATTTCCTTTGTTGCTTTTTATCCATTGTGTAGATACACCACCAACTGGTTTATCCGCTCACCAGGTGATGGGCTTTGAAGTGTTTTCTCTTTGGGGCTATTATGATTAAGGTTGCTATAAACATTTGAACCATTGTCATATGATGCAAGTTTTTATTCCTATAAGAGAGATTGCTGAGTTGTATGATGCAGTGCATGTGTAACTTGGAAAGAATCTCCCAAAGTGTTATATAATCAACTTCATGTTCATTTTTGTGCATGGTGGGCATGTGCAGGTTCATTTATTTCCCATATGGATGTAGGAACACCATATGTTGAAAATATTATCCTTTTTCCAGTGAGTTACCTTGGCTCTACTGCCAAAAACAATCATCCATACATGTGTAGGTCTATTTCTGGAAACTCTACTCTGTCCACTGATCTATATGAGTATCCTCTCTTTATTAAGTAGCTCAATAGTAACTCTTAAAATTACACTTTGTGAGTCATCAATTTAGTCCCTTCCTAAAATTGTTTCGGCTATTATAGATCCTTTATACTTCCACATAACTTTTTGAATCAGCTTGTAAATTTCTATGAAAATGCTTTGAGGGTTTTTGATTGGGATTTTATTGGCTCTATAAATCAAGTTGGGAACTGGTAACTTAGCAATCTTGAGTCTTCCGATCCATGAACATAGTAGATACCGTCATTGACTTAGGGCTGATCGTCTCTATTAAAGAGCAGCGCTTTCACAGCTTTAAGTCCACGGGTCTGCACATATTTTATTAAGAGTCCCTAAAGATTTCATATTTTGATGCTATCCTAAATCATATTTTAAAATTTCAATTGGCATGTTTTGATTCTTTGTATAGGTCTTATCACTATTTATTTCTCTATTGGTTTATTTTTTGACTTTATATTGCTTTTCTTTTCTCACTGAAAAGTAAGCTTCATCACAACAAGTACCTTTGTATCTTGATGACTATTACCATCCTATAAAAGTACTGGTGCACAGTAATTCTCAATAATTATTTCTTCCTGAATGAATGTACTATATATGTGACCTTGGAAAAATTGTTTAATATTTCTAAGTCTATGTTTCTTCATGTAGAGGTATATAAACATTTATATATACATAAATATAAATATCTATAGATAAACATACATATTAATGTATAAACAATAAACAATAGTATTTACCCTCTCTGAGATTTATACTGATTAAATCATATAGTTTTTATAAAAATTTTAATACAGCCTAAATGACAATAAGTATTCTACATTTCCTAATTTTTTTCTGAAAAGTTATTAAACACATCAGTATTGGTATGACTGATTAGCTAATAGTGGATTTACTTTAGCTTAGTTCTTTCTCAAAGGAAATGTGGTTGCATAATATTTTTTATTGTATTAGTTCTCTGCTGGACCAGGCTCCATGAATCAATTACAGCCTGTAGAAAGATATACTCAAAAATATCCTGAAATTGTTTCTTAAAAAATTTAGAATTTACATCTTATTAGTTCACTCCATCATTAATAACTGCCCCACAGTATATTTCTGAAATATATGAAAAAGAAAAAGCTCCTATTTTTAAATAATTTTTTCAACTACTAATTTGGGACTGGTTCTCTGGGACTCTTTATCCTTAGATCAATGTTCTTACTAATTTTTCACCTAGTGAAGATGTTTCATTCTTATTTTAGAAATCATTTGAGTTAGTGATTTCTGAAAGACAGGCCTCAGACAGCTCTGCCTGCTCACCTCAGCGATTAAGATGTATCTGTTATTCTGTAACTAATCATTCTCAACTTTCCTGCTCCTTCTGTTAAGTGTGGGAGATGGGTATGAGGGTGGGTTTGTGTTAACACAGATATAAAAGCAAATCTTTGTATGTTTATTTTCAAGGAGCTGGTCAGTTATTAACAAGACTGGACCTCCATGAGTTATTAAAAGTGGTTTGGGTTTAATTACATTTAGAAAACTCTCAAACAAAAACATAAAACCATCTTTACTCTTCAGAGCAGTGAGAGTCAACGGTATTATTACTCAGCCATGCCCTGTGTAAATGTCAAGTGATCAAGCCTCTCGACTACAAGACACAGTGCCAGCTTTCATTTTCTTGTTCTTCATAATAAGTCATATGAACATTGTGAACATTTTGCTCCTTAGGTTTCGTGTCAAGAGTCCTGGGGTCCGGTGGAGGACATTAGCTATTGGGTTCAAGTTACTGGTCCATTTCACTTTCTTCACTGTCTCTTTGGTGTCCTGTGAAAGGCACTCAGGTGGAAAGATGCACAGACAGGTGTCACACACCCCTACACACACCAGCACTAGGTAGGGAAAGCTGCTGTCACACTGCTGACATCACTTCTTTTTTTGCTACTTTGCCCTTGATATTCTACCAGCAGAACAAATATTCTAGGAATCCCTGCTTCTTTAGCTCTAAACAATATTTCTGACTCTTATCTCAACTCGTCTGTACCTCTCTCAGGATACCAGAACTTATATATTTTCTTCACATCTCCCTTACTAGGCAATCTAATCCTAGACACCACCTTGTCACTATTCAGCAATTCCTTTCCTTATCTTTAGTCAGCACGACCTCATAAATATTCCTTCAATGCCTAATAATATACCATCACTTTGTTAAACACTGGTGTCCAAAAGGCCAACTAAGAGAGAACTTGTTCCATGAAGAAGCATATATTGAAGTGAAGGACAGATTATTTCAGTATAAAGGAGAAAAGATAATGTAGAGCTCACATTAGACTCACCTAGGAAATCTCTAAAATTCCCCAACCCAGGTCTTCATCCCATACCAATTAAATTGAAGTCTCTAGGGGTGAAGAGAGAGTCAGGAGACGCCTCACTCCCTCAAATGATTCCAATTTGCAGCCAAGATTGATTTTCAAAAAGAAGATAATAAATCATAATGAGTGATTTGGGAATAAAATTCCTTAGAATAAATCCCTTCATGTAAATAGAACTCTGTTGTGTCATAAACTTAAAGTTTTACATATTATGGTAGAGTATTAAGAAAGATTTTAAAATTTCATGACTCTATATGATTTTTTAAGCATCAAGAAACAAATAGTAATTCAGTAAATGAGAAAACTTTTAACTACACATCTTGCCAACAAAGCTGTTATTCACAACTGCAAGAAGCATTTTTCTTTTATTTGGAAGTTGAGCTTGAACAGGTGTGGAATGTCAGGAATTTAGATGAAACACTAGATGGCGCCCTGTATGCTGAACATAGAAATGTCAGAAACTAGGAGAATGAGGATTATGAACCTGATGTTACCATGGTGACCTGCTTGGCTTGTTCTGGTTGCTTTTCCCTAGGCCATTTTGCCTCTATTCTTCCTAAATACACGGATTTGCTTTTTATGAACATGGCTATACATTGTGCCAGTGGGTAAAGAAATAAGAAATGTACCAACTACATTGAGAATTGCTGCTTTGTGTAATGCCCTATGATAGTAGCTTCTAAGGGGGATTAAAAAGGAAGCTTAAGCCATGGTATTTGTCATGACGGCGTTTAAGATCTAAGTTATGCATAATAGGTGAAGTTTTGAAAAAATAAACTAAACTAGCAATAGCAGGAAGTGCTTGGTTGTGTATTAAATCAGAGCCATTCTTGGTAAGCATGGCTGGATTTAGAGGGTTCTATATAGGTTATGAATTAGAGAATATGGCTCTTTACTCTGTATCATTAATTTGCTGTGTTTCTCGAGATAATATTTTTTAATCTCCTATTCTCAACTTAAATATGTGGATTGGACAAAGCAATTTCTAAAGTTCTTCTCAATTTTAATATGATATAATTTTTCTAATGTTATAGGAATGGCATGAAAGATAACTAGGCCATAACAGTCAGAAAAAGTATATACATGTGTCTGGATATGTTCTCCATATTTGAAAATTCAAAATTCTGAAGAATAGACAATATCTAGAGGGGGAAAAGAAAGAAGGAAGCCTGTCAAATCTGTCCATCTGACCGGGACCTATGTCCACTTACACTGGGGTATTGCTGCAGTTCAAAGTGTTCAAATGTTCGCATGGAAAATATGCTAAGAACACAGGAAGGACAGTGACATGTCTTTGGGACTGTAAATAAGGTTATGACCTTGACAGTTATACTGATAAAATAAAAACATTGAAGTTGAAACTGATTCTCCATAGATGTGCCTTTAAATTGTAGGTGTCTCGTAAGCCAAAACAGAAGTCAAAAATCCAGAAATCTAATAAAACATGTATTATGTGAAAAAAAAATGCATTGCTCTGTATTTGTCAGTGCACCATTTAGGATCCCCTATGTCAGAAGCAACTGGGGTGTGTTAGAACCGGAGATTCCTAGGCTCCACCTTAAACCTTGTGGTACTCTGTAATTTTTTGGTTTTGAATTTTTTCACTGTGTAATTTTTGAATGAATGAGTGAATGAGTACATGAGGAGGGAGCAATGAGTGAGGAAATAGGGACAATTTATGCCTTCTAGCAAAAAGGTGATTTCATGACAAACCAGAAGAGTAACTATTTAGACAAGACAGAGTTTGCCTGTTCCTTTCACAAAGCATCATATGACTGTGCACATAGTTGGGCTTGTTTATTTGTTCGGTTTTTTAGTCTCAAATCTTAAACTCTCAGAAAGCCCTCATTAACCACCTCATCTTAAGCAGCTCACTCTAATTTTCTCTGCCTCCTATCTCCCCGTTTATTTCTGTCTCACTTATGTATGTTTCCTTATACGTTGTTTTCCTATCCCCACTAGACAGCAGGATCCCAGAGGACAGTACTCAGTGACATTCCTTGTGTTTTGTGTTAAGTGACTTGTGAGGCTGGAACTGGAAGGTACAGATTTTGTTTCCCAGGAGAAAATTAAGCTCCTCTGCAAATTGTCACTGTAAAATGGCCTTAGACAATGTAATATCACTGGGAAACAGCCATTAATAAGCATAAATATTATATTAAATGATATTGAATTTATTTGATAATTGATAAATTATTAAGTGATAATGAATTTATCCATAGAGATTTCTTAGTAATCTGCATTTTGAAGAGGTAAAGTATAACAAACTTGCAGCACATAACACACTCCAAGTCAAAAACTGAATATTATCTTCTCAGATAATTCCCCATGCCCTTTCCCAGTCAACACTCCCTCAGAGGTCACTCTTATTCTGACTACCATAACCAAAGACTAATTTGCACTGATTTTGGACTTCTTACAAATCAAATTATAAAGTATGTACTCTGTTGAGTATAGCTTCTTTCGTTGTAGATAATGTTTTTGAGATTTATCAAAATTGTTTTGTGTATCTGTAGCCCATTCCTTTTCATGGTTGAGTAATATTTTATCTTACAAATTTGCCACAGTTTTTGTACACATTCCATGCTGATAAACTTGTGCATTTTCCAGTTTGGGACTACTCTGAGTAAAGATGCTATGAATATTCTTGTACGTGATTTTTTCTGCATGATTTTTCTCTACATATTTGGTTTTCAGATATATATATATTAGACCTTTTGTCGATATCTCTTATCTCTCATCAAATATGCCCCTTTCCACATTTTGTTTTTCTCTTCTTTGTGCTTCAGCTGAGTATTTTATATTTACCTTTCTTGGAAATTACTAATCATGCTTTCTGGTCTTTCTAGGCTACTGTTGAATCCATCCATTGGTTCTTAATTTAACATACCACCTTTTCCAGTTCTAAAATGTCCACTTGGTTCTTTTTTTGTGAGAGTTATGTTCTCCATTGAATTCTTCCATCTTTAACATATCATTTACAGTCATTTTGAGGCCCCTATTCACTGATTCCAAATCTGGACCACCTCTGGGCCTGCCTCTCTTGCCTGTTTTATCTCTTATGAGTTACTTTATTGCTTGTTTTCATGTCTCATAATTTTATATCATATTTTGCCCATTATAGATAACTAGATACTGGAGTTCTGGATGGTTATATCATTCCTTATGAATGTTAAATTTTGTTCTTTCATGAAGTAAAATTACTGGCAGTTAATCTTGATGCTGCTATAGGCTTGGTTTTAGGTTGTTTTGGGACAGCTTCTTTATGAGCTTTGTTCTTATCTTAGAGGGTGGCTGCTATTCTCAGGTGTTACTTTGCTCAGGACATGTCCTCTTTGGATTCTCACCTGAAAGGCAGTAGTGTCGACAAAGCTTTGTCTACTCTGGTTGAGTTGGAACTCAATATCTGCTCAACACTCTGGGATATTTCTCTCTTTTCAGCCATGTAGCACTGTTCCCTACTGGGCCTGCCCAAGACGCGCTGTACACATAAGATGTTTAGAAGTTAGCCCAGCACCCAAAGTAAGCTTTCATTCAGATTTTTAGTATTCCTTCTTTATATCTTTCTTTATCTCAGCGTTTTGATCCAAAAGCCCAGTAACTCTGTTAACCCATGCAAAAAGCTCTGTTTCCTCCTGCTGTTTCCTGATTGGGCTCTATGCTCCTAACTTACAGTTTGGAAAATCTCCTTAAAGAGACAGCAAGGGTAATTGAATGCTTCCCTGCATTGTGTGCTGTCCAATGCTTACAAAGAATTGTTAACTATATTTTGTCCAGATTTTGTAGTTGTTTACAGTAGGAGAGTAAATTTACTATATGATTGTCTATCAGGACTAGAAGTAGAAGTTCTCTAAGGGATTCTAATTTCTAAGTTTCAAGGAGAATCGATTATTACATTACAGTGTCTATTTTTACATTGTTCATTAATTGTTGAACAAATATAAATGTAGCACTTGTATTTGCAAGTATTAAGCACTGAGGATACAAACATACAAAACAAATACGGATCATGCCTTCATGTTGCTTGAAAAGAAAATATTCATTAAACAATTAAACATGCAGAAAAATAATTAACCCAAATCTTAGAACAAAATTTGAAATAGATGTTGCTATGAGCATGCATAATACAGACTCCCAAAATCAGTATGCTATAAAATCAATTTATTACTTTGTTTCTTAAATTTACTATAGAACTGCATGCATCTACAATATTTTGGGCAGCAGTCACTTAAATAAAACGAGGCAGAATGTTTCCTGTACCTAAGAATACTTTCTCTTTTTAAGTGTCTCGGGCACATTTTAATTTTTACAATGTGAAATACCAATATATAAGCAGATAGAGAAATAGCCACCTAAATTATTATGTTTTATGCAAAGCCTGTGAGAGTTCAGCTACATCCATTTGAAGGAAGCAAGTAAATATATTTAGGTGAAATTCTGCCTCTGAGAATCCAGTGGGACATGTGAGTTTCCAACTGAACATCAGCTTCTCTTGGGGGAAAAACAGTTTTGTGTAAAGAATCTTTTGGCAGATGTTTTAAAAATATCTGTTTTTCATTGAAAAGTGAATTTTATTATATGAAAATGATAAACATTTCCCAGAACAACTGAACACAAAGCCGTTTTCCCACAACCTCGTCTGCCACTATGGACAAAGATAGAAATTTAATATAAGGTTCGCTGGAAGGTCAAGAGATAATTTATTTAATTTAACAAGTCAAATTGAATGTTTTAAAGAGGATTTGAACTTGATGTGTTTAGATATTACTAAATGGAACCGCTGTTTTTTTCCATCACTCCTCTACCATTAAATGGACAGGCCTCTGTTGAGTTTTTCTAAGCTAGGGACATGGGGGTACAGAACAATCAAGGTTATGAATCCCGTTCTCAAGGGTACTAGTATTTTGTAAACAGAGAGAGCAATTCAGGAAATTAATAGTACCTATGACTTGCTAAATTGCATGACATAGGCAGTAAGTATAATACAAGTTCAAAGAATAAAGAAGGGAGAGAAACTTATGTGGCTTAGAATTGTCAAGAAAGGTTTGGTTAAGAAGGTAAGAGCAGAGATGGCTCTAAGTCACATTATGATTTAGTGGAGGATGAACTAATATAAATGACATTGGCAATAGTTAGGCCTTTAAGCAAGGATCTGGAAGGGCCTAAATGATCTTTGTCATGGAGCGCAGAGTAGCCCAGATATTTGCTATGCACCCTAGCCTACAAACTACTCAAGATGGACTCATTTCAGGACTCACGTATCCTATATGACACTTCTTTATCTGTTCCAGAGCATAGCAGATAAGGTTAATTCAAAACTTTTTAGGAAATATTTATGGGGCTGATAGATGATATTTTCTTAGAATAGATTAAGTTCACCCTGCCCATGTATAGCAGAGATTCCAATCAGTGATATTTGTGACCCTGGATACAAGAATCCTAATTTCATCCATAATTATCTTTAATAGCCTTGAAAATCTTTTTTATTTTTTTTTTGGTTCTTAAAAAGCGATATTATGGCCAGCCCAGTGGTGTGGCGGTTAAGTTCATGCACTCTGCTTCAGCTGCCTGGGGTTTGCAGGATACGGATCCCAGGCACTGATCTAGCACTGCTTGTCAAGCCACGCTATGGCAGCATTCCACATAAAATAGAGGAAGATCGTCAACAGATGTTAGCTCGTGGACAATCTTCCTCAAGGAAAAAAAAAAGAGGAAGATTGGCAATAGATGTTAGCTCAGGGCCAATCATCCTCAGGAAAAAAAAAAAAAGGATATTATTTGGGGCTGGCCCCATGGCCAAGTGGTTAAGTTCGTGTGCTCTGCTTCGGTGGCCCAGGGTTTCACCGCTTTGAATCCTGGGCACAAACATGGCACCACTCATCGGGCCATGCTGAGGCTGCATCCCACATGCCACAACTAGAAGGACTCACAACTAAAAATACACACCTATGTACTGGGGGGCTTTGGGGAGAAAAAAGAAAAATAAAATCTTTAAAAAAAAAAAAGGATATTAAAAGTAGAGGTTGAATGTTGTTATGCATCCCACTGTACAAAATTAAAAGAGGAAATGTCACAAAAACCTATAGGCAAATGATTTGTAAATAATTTTAAAATGTGTAGTATTTCCTAGACCTCCCAAGTTAATTTCTTTGGTTTGATGGAATATGTGAACTCTGAAAAAGCTATATTTACATTCCTCCCACAGATTAATAAAAATCCCTTAAGCATAGGTGATTGAAAACAGTATAAAATAGCAAATGCACCTACAGAAATATAACTTAGGAAATTGAATAATTCAAATATCCAGGTCAGACTCTCAAATTGATTCCTCTTCTGGTTTTTGATACAAAGTCTCAAATACAGAATGAAGTGGAAAGCCACGCAGAGAGAGAAGAACAGATCAAGCTCCAACAGGAAAAGACGACTGAATGCTTCGTGGAAGAGGGAAGATGAAAACTCCGGCTCTGTCCTGGGTGACCAGGAGGGAAGACTGCTGCATTGCCCACTGCTCAGCGTTGTTTGGGGCTGGTAACAAGGCAGAATAAAGCCAACGGAGAGCCTTTGCTCTGAGTTCTTCACTGAGCCGAGTGTGACTGAACAGCACCGTGAGCTGGCAATGGAGCCGCGCCACTTGGAGCTTGTTTCCTCTTGTTAGCTTTCTTTAAATGTCAGTTGTCAGCTAAGCAAACCTTTGACCGTATGAGGCAATCCCCTGAACACGCAGGAATCAGGATGGACGAGTAAACTTTCAGCAACACTTTGGTTATCCTCACCAGAGACAGGGAAATATGCCAAACACTCCTGCAGAGGCCTCACACCCATCAGCAGAATCACCACCAGTCACAATTTTCCAGTATTGCAACTTGCCCCTCTGCAAATACCATAAACTTCCAAATTATACACCCATATGCAATCTTACCCTCAACATAACACAAAATTAAAACTATACTGCACGGAATCTAGTGAAAAGTGAGTCTCTCTCCTGTCTCCTACCGATCCCCTCTCCCATAGCTACTTGTATCACAGTAATGTACTCTTCAAGAGACAGTCTATGCATATGTAAATATCACCTTGTTACATAATAATACCCTTCTATACAGACTTTTTGTCTTCACTAAACAATATAACTTGAAATTAATTCCGTCAGTATACACAGAGTAGCCTCATACCTTTTAACGATGGTATAATATTTTATATTATATCATCTATGGCTATATCATGATTTTTCCAGCTGGTCACATATGGATGCATAGATGTGGATAGATGTATAACTCAGGTTGCTTCTAGTCTTTTGCTTTTACTCACAAATATAAATTAATATCATTTTACATATATATTTGTACCCATATGTGAATATATCTGTCAAACAGATTTCTCAGATTTAACCTCCAAAGAACATACGGTAAATGTATACTCTCCCCAGTGAGCACATAAGAACAAGACTACCCATAACTGCTCTCCTTTGCTTCTCTAATTGTGTATTCCTTCATTGCACCAAATTTCATCTGTTTTAATTGTTTCACTTCTATACGTTTTCTCTGACTACCAAGTCTCTCAGAATCAGCTCTCTGCATCTTGATCAGATACATGGTTATCTTAACACTTTTTCCCCCCTCCATGGGAATAGTCACTGCTTACTGATTATCTCAGCCTAATCCCGATGACTGGTATCTTGGACTAAAAGTCAAAGTGTAGAACTTTGAAAATATATCCCTGTTTTCTGTTGCTTGGTACATTGCTAAATCATGGAAAGGCGGGTAAATTTAGCTCTTTGGATTTAGTTTAATTTACCCTTTAATGTCATTTTAATTTTTGTATTATAATCATACTTTGGGCTTCAAGAAAAATTAATTTAAGTAACTGAATTTTGGCACTTCTATTGTGCTATTTAAACTGGCGAATAATCCCCTCTTTAATGCAGCATATTGGCAGTTGTTTCAACCACTTGTTCCTTCTGGAGGCTGTATTGATCTTAGCATTTCATTCTCTACCTGTGAAAAGGAATAGACTTTTCTAAACTGGAAAGGTGACAACATTTCATATGTTACACCATCTGTATCAACTCACATAAATAGGCAAGTAAGCAAAGAGTAGAGGGTTAGTTAGTTAGTTTATTTGTTTGTTGCTACTTATGATGTAAAATGGCAACTGCAGATGAGGGGCTATGTTCTCTCTTATCAAAGTTAAAATCTTTCATAAAAATTGTAATCTTTATAAGCGTAAAAGCAACCAGGTGCTTGGTTCTCAAAACCCATATGCAAATTTTACTGACTGAATTATGTGAAAGAGGCAGAAAAAGATACTTATATGAGTTGGTGAGTTGATATAATTGCACATAGATTTTAGTGACAGTAGATTTTCTAAGCTCTGTCACCTTTCATCTTTCCTGGCATTTTCCTTGCCTTTGCCCACCATCCCCATAAAGGCAGGAGAGTTGAGTGTTCTATCAGTTAGGCTTCAAATAAAGAATCAGAACCAGTAGCAGATTATCTATCTATGATTTATCAATATTATTTATCACAATGAATTGGCTTACACAATTATTCAGGGTATGTGGATAAGCAAGCCTGGAGTCCATGGGGCAGCCAGTTAGGAAGGGAAGATTAAGAGCAGATTGGAAGCCCCTAAGCATGAATAGATAGACAGGAAGGAAGATCCTGGGGAAATGGAGAGATATTGCAAACCCAGGAGCTGACTGAAGTCTCTGAACTCAAGGAAGCGTTAAACCCTCTTTTAAAGAGCTTTCAGCAGATTAAGTCAGACCAACACAGTAGCTTAGTCAACTAGTCAGAGGCTTTAATTTCATCTGCAAAATCTCTTCACAGCAGCATCTAGATTTATAGTTATATTTGAATAACTGGAAGAAGGTGAGTATATGTTACAAAATGGCTGCTGCCTCCCTTACATTCTCCAGCTTCAAATAGACACTATCTTTTCCAGCTCATTCTAACTGGAACCATTCTAGAATGAGAACTCTGGGCACTGTAGTTCAGCTTAGTCAAGTTGACACATCACAAAGCCATCACAAGCACAGTTATTATCCATTCATTATACTCCCTTCAATTTTTGATATTTATGTTATGAAATGCATATTTAAAGACAAATTAAATATTCTACAGCCTCTGTGTAGTAACTGATTCCAGGAAATATCTCTAGACCCACACTGTCAAATATGGGAGCTACCGGCTACATGTGGCTATGCAAAGTTAAATTTAAGTCAATCAGAATTTAATATTCACTCCTTAGTGACATCAATCACATTTTGAGTGCTAATAGCCACACGTGGACAGTGACTACAATGTTGGATAGTGCTAATATAGAGCATTACTTCTGTTTATTTTATTTTATTCTTTTTAAAAATTGGCCCTGAGGTAACATCTGCTGCCAATCTTTTTTTTATTTTCTTCTTCTCCCCAAAGCCCCCCAGTACATAGTTGTATACCCTAGTTGTAGATCATTCTAGTTCTGCTCTGTGGGATGCCACCTCCACACTCCAAGATGAGCTGTGCTAGGTCCACACCCAGAATCCAAATCAGTGAAACCCTGGGCTGCCGAAGTGGAGCACATGAACTTAACCACTTGGCCATGGGGCTAGCCCCAGAACATTTCAATGATTACAGAACATTCTATTGTGTGATGATATTTAGACAATCTCTTCTAAGAACTACAAGAATATTTTATTTGTCTCACTAGAAAAATTGTCTTTTTTTTTATAGTGTTACCAAGCTTTTAGAGTCACCACTCACATAAAACTTAAAATTACATTAAATGAAAATTTATCTTATTAAAAGAAAATGCCCAGTTATAACAAATGTACCACACTGCTATAGGATGTTGGTGGTGGGGGACATTGCATGAATGGGCAGAGGCACTAAGTGGGAACTCTGAACTTTCCACTCAATTTTTCTGTAAAACTAAAACTGCTCTAGAAAAGTGTATTGATTTAAAAAGAATTCCTAATATCTATGTCAAATATTCTTTGAAAAATAGTGCAGGGAATTAACATTGGTATCACGATAGAATAAGATGTACCTCATTTGTCCCTCATTCCCATCCTCCACCAACAAAAATTTGGCATCTACCCATAGACAAAAGTGCTTTTGTGGAAGATGCGGGATCCAGCATCATTTACCAAAGGACCTAGGAGGAGTCTTGCTGATTCATAAGTAGGATAATAAGCTTACAGAACTTAGTCTTAGCTGTAGACCTTGTAGTGGCTAGGAACCAGCCTGAGCCCCTCTCAGCCATGGTCCAGAAGCCCCTTGAAAACTCTGTCTTAGACAATTACCCACAGTTGAGGGAGCTTTTGTAGAAGTCCAGGTTTCCAGTGGAGAAGTTCCAGCACACTGCTGGAGCAAAAACAATATGAGTTTGGATGTGTTGGAGAAAACAATGAATAAGATGGTGTTAATAAGTCCTTTCCTATCAAAAATTACTCTAAATGTAAATGGACTAAATTTTCCAATCAAAAGGCATAAAGCGGCTGGATGAATTAAAAAGAAAAATAAAGACCCCATTATATACTGCCTACAAGAGACTCACTTCAGCTTTAAGGAGACACATAGGCTCAAAGTGAAGGAAAGGAAGAAGATATTCCATGTAAATGGAAATAAAGAGAGCAGAGGTAGCTACACTTCTGTCAGACAAAATATACTTTAAGCCAAAAATAGTAAAATGACACAAAGAAGGCCATTATATAATAAAAGGGTCAATTCATCAAGAAGATACGACAATCATAAACATATATTCACTCCACATTAGAGCACATAAATATATTAAGCAAGCATAGATCTGAAGGGAGAAATATATAACAATACAGTAATAGTAGGAGACTTCAATACCCCTATTTCAACAATGGATAGGTCATTCAGATGCAAAATCAATAAGGAAATGTTAGACTTGAACTACACTTAAGCCCAAATACATTAGACCACCTAGACCTAACACATTCCTCTTGAGTGCACATGGAACATTCTCCAGAATAGATCATTTGATAAGTCATAATACAGTCTTAGAAATTTAAGGTAATTGAAATCATAGCAAGTATCTTCCTGACCACAATGGTATGAAAATAGAAATAAATTACAGGAAAAGCAGGAAAATTCAGAAATATGTAAAAATTAATATATTCCTGAACAACCAATTGGTCAAAGAAGAAATCAAAAGGGACATCAAAAATATCTCAAAACAAATGAAAATGAAAACACAATATACCAAAACTTATGGGATGCTACAAAAGCAGTTGTAAGAGGAAAGTTTAGAGTGATAAAGGCCTGATTAAGGAAAAAGAAAGATCTCAAACAACCTAACGCTACACTTCAGAGAACTACAAAAAGAACAAACTAAGCCCAAATTTAGCACAAGGAAGAAAATAACAAAGATTAAAACAGAAATAAATTTAAAAAATGACCATAAAAACAGCAAAAAAGATCAATGAAACTAAGAGCTTGTTCTTTTTAAAAGATAAGCAAAATTGAGAAAATTTAGCTAGACTAAGAAAAAGAAAGAGGATGAATAAATAAAATCAGAAATGAAAGAAGAGACATTAAAAACGATACCATAAAAATACAAAGGATCATAAAAGACTACTATGAACACTTATACGCCAAAAAATTGACCAACCCAGAATAAATGAAAAAATCCTTACAAACATACAACCTGTACAGACTGAATCATGAAGAAACAGAAAATCTGAATAGATCAATAACAAGTAAGGAGACTGAATCAGTAATCTAAAATCTGCCAACAAAGAAAAGCCCAGGACCAGATGATTTTACTGGTGAATTCTCCCAAATATTTAAAAAATAATTAACACCAATCTTTCTCAAACTCTTCCAAAAAATTGAAGAGATGGAAACACTTCCAAACTCATTTTATGAGCCCAGCATTACCCTCATATCAAAGCCAGATAAGGACACTACAAGTAAAGAAAACCTAGGCCAATATTTCTGATGAATATGGAAGCAAAAATTTTCAAAAAAATACTAGCAAACCAAATACAGCAGCACAGTAAAAGGATCACACACCAGGATCAATTTGGATTTATCCCTGGGATCCAAGGATGATTCAGCTTATGCAAATCAATAAATGTGATGCACCAGTTTAATAGAATGAGAGATAAAAATCATATGGTAATCTCAATAGATGCAGAAAAAGCATTTGACAAAATTCAACATCTTTTCATGATAAAAACTCTCAACAAATTGGGTATAGAAGGAATGTATGTCAACACCATAAAGGCCATGTATGACAAGCTCACAGCTAACATCACGCTCAGTGAAAAGCTGAAAGCTTTTCCTCTAAGATCAGGAACAAGATACAGGTACCCACTGTCACCACTCCTATTCACCACAGTACTGGAAGTCCTAGCCAAAGCAATTAGGAAATAAAAAGAAATAAAAGACATCTAAATTGTAAAGGAATAAGTAAAATTGGCTCTGTTTGTGTATGATATGATCTTATATATTGAAAATCCTAACGTCTCCACCAGAAAACTACTAGAACTAATCAATGAATTCAGTAAGTTGCAGTATACAAAATCAACACATAAATATCTGTTGCATTCCCATACACTAACAAAATGTCTGAAAAATAAAGAAAACAATTCCATTGACAATAGCATCAAAAATAATAAAATTGTTAAGAATAAATTTAACTAATGAGATGAAACATCTATACACTGAAAATTATAAGACTGATGAAAAAATTGAAGAAGACACAATAAATGGAAAGATATCCCATGTTCATGGATCAGAAGAATTAATTTTGTTAAAATATCTATAGTTTCCAATGACATCTATATATTCAATAAAATCCCTATCAAAATTCCAAAGGTATTTTTCACAGATTAAAAAAAAATCAATCCTAAAATTTGTATGGACCACAAAAGACCCCAAATAGCCAAAGCAATTCTGACAAAGAAGAAGGAAGCTAGAGGCAACACATTTCCTGAATTCAACTATACTATAAAGCACTAGTAATCAAAACAGTATGCTACTAGCATAAAAACAGACACAGAGAACAATGGAACAGAACTGAGAACCCAGAAATAAACCTTCACATATAGTACTGTCAACTTATATTTGACAAGTGAACCAGGAATACTCAATGGGGAAAGGATAGTCTCTTCAATAAATTGGTTGGGAAAAATCAATAACCACATGCAGAAGAATGAAGTTGGGCCTCTATCTCACACTACTTTGTAAAAGTTAACTTGCAATGGATTCAATATTTAAACATAAGATCTGAAACCATAAAACTCCTAGAAGAAAACATAAGGAAAATGCCCCTTGACATTGGTCTTGGCAAAGATTTTTTGGATATGACACCAAAAGCACTAGCAACAAAAGCAAAAAATTAATAAGTGGTACTACATCAAACTAAAGAGATTCTGCAGAGCAAAAGAAATAATACATAAAATGAAAGTTAACCTATGGAATGGGAGAAAATATTTCTAAACCTTCTATCTGATAAAGCATTAATATCCAAAATATATAAAGATCTCTTACAACTCAATAGCAACAAAACAGACAATCCAGTTAAAGAAATGTACAGAGGAACTGAATAGACATTTTTCCAAAGAAGAAATACAAATGGCCAACAGGCACATGAAAAGGTGCTCAACATCATTAATCATCAGGGAAATGTAAATCAAAATTGCAATGAGATATCATCTCACACATGTTAGAATGGCTGTCCTTAAAAAACAAGAGATAACTATTGACTAAGATATAGAGAAAAAGGAACCCCTGTGCCCTGTTGTTGTGAATGTAAATTGGTACGGCCACTATGGAAAACAATATGGCAGTATCTGTAAAAATAGAACTAGCATATGATACTGCAATCTCACGTCTGGCCATATACTCAAAGGAAATGAAACCAGGATCTTGAAGATATAGCTCCACTCCCATGTTAACTTCAGCATTATTCACAATTTCCAAGACAGAAACAATCTGCCTGTCTATGGATGCACAGCTCTCTGTAAGCTGGCCTTCAACAACCTGCTGGAGGGGGCAGCCCACCACTGCCAGAGCTTCCAGCTGCTGCACGACCTGCCCTGCCTGCCCATAGCCTTCCGCGTGCTCTTAGCCTCCAGCCACGTGCAGAGGATCTCCTTCGCCATCAGCCAGTAGGAGGCCCAGAACCTTACAAGCCGGATGGAGAACCTGATTCAGACGCTGGTGATACACATTGCACTGGCCACCTGCAGCCAGGCTGCTTCCCAGGTCCCTGTCCTGGAAGCCCTCTGCCTGCTCCCGGAAGTCTTCGTGCCTCTGCTGTGCCCCGTGAGCACACAGCTGTACAGTGCCCACCCTCAAGAAGCAGCAGCTGGCCAGCCTCGTGGGCACCATGCTTGCCTACAGTCTAACCTACCCCCAGGAGCACAGGCCCAACAGACAGTATATCTACAGGCTGGAGCCCAACATGCAGGAGGTCTGCCGCTTTCCCCAGATGCCCTCCCACAAGCCCATCACCTACCAGGTCAAGAAGCTCTTCGCCTGTGAGATTGAAGGGGAGAAATGCACACAGCGTAGGCCTAGGCCCCGGCTGGGGACAGCCCCTAGGCGGACGGGAACCGCTGGGGGGCGCTGGAGAGAAAGGAGCGCAGCTGGAGCGCATCCTGAAGAGAGCGGCCCTGGAGGAGCAGTCTGAGAGGGACTTCTTCCGTCGTCTGGTCGTCAGGAGAGCAGCAGCCCCGAGCCCAGAGGATGCGGGGTCTAGACAGATGCGGCCGAGTGACGCTTGGGCACTACGGTGCCTAGGAGCGGTGTCTGGTTCCCTTCCGGGAGAGCATCTCCACCGCCGGCGGCAAAGCTTGTGCTGCCGGGACCTGCTGTAGCCTCAGGTCCACGCCGAGGCCCTGGATCCACACCATTTACTATAGGTAATTTAGCTTCTTTTTTAAAATTTGAATCTTGATTTTATTGTGGTAAAAATAGTTAACTACCCTCTTAGATTTTTAAGTGTACAATACAAAGCTAACTATAGGCACGATGTTGTACAGCAGGTTTCTAGAATTTATTCATCTTGCATTACTGAAACTTTTACCTGTCGATTAGCAATCCTCATTTTCCCCACCCCCTCTGCCCCGGTAACCGCCATACTGCTCTCTGATTCTATGAGTTTAACTATTTTAGATACTTCATAAAGTATCGTTAGTGGAATCATGCAGTATTTGGCCTGCGGCCGGCTTATTTCATTTATCATAATGTCCTCGATCTTTTTGCATATGGCAGGATTTCCTTCTTTGTAAGGTGAAATCATATTCCATTGTATTTATATATACCACATTTTCTTCATCCATTCATCCATCGATGGACACACATAGGTTATAATCATTTATCTAGTGCCAAAAATATGTTTGAGGCTTCTATCATGATTTCTGTCTTTTCCTGAAGAATAATTAAGTACTGAAAATAATCTAGATTAGTGACTCCCTAATTTAAATACTACCTTAATTTAATCATACGATATGAGCTTAATGATGTTTAGGAACACTACTGCTTTAGATCTGAACATTGTAAAGAATATATCAACATAATGTAAATAAAGTGAATAAAGTATTTTAGGCTAAAAACAGCATGTATTATAAATTAAACAAAATCAAACAAATAAAACATCAGAATATTAATAAAAAGAGAGATTCTAAATATATTACACAATCCCTACATATAATGGAAGGCAAGCTATTTAATATAAATGTTAAATGTTTCTGACATTGAATAAAGTCAATGCAAACAAAGCATGCCCATGTTATCACAGAAAATTTACATAATTACTAATGAGATAATTTTAAAAATACCAGCTGATGTAACTTCATTAAAGACATTGACAGGATGACTTTGATGAGAATACTCCAAAATTTAAAACTGGAGAGCAGTGTGGCTATATTACTGAGCTCTGAAAATTGACAATTTCCTTTTTATACATACATTGAAAGGGTATTTTTATATATATTTAATACACTTCAGAATATATTTCAAAGAAAATATTTTCTTCTGAGTTGAAGAAACTTTCTTTCATTTTATTACCTCTTTCAGTGCCCTGTTCTTTCTTCCTTTCTCTGTCACCTATGTGTCATTTTTTCTTCCCAGGAAAGAAAGAAATTGCTTTCTTTTAACTCAAGAGTTGTCATGCACTTGCTATGGGGTCTTTATGCATCCAACGGGTTAAAACTTATTAGTAAGTGGAATATGAATGAATAAATTATATTAGCTCTGAGATACTTTTCTGACCTTATTGAGATGTGCTGCTTAATGTTTGCACTAGAATGTTCTTATGCGTGAATCTTGATTCTCTCCCAAAGGAAGACCAGAGAGGTTAATAAATGGAACAACTAATTAATAGTCTCTTTAGATTCAGAAGGAGTATTACATTTACGACAAAATACAGTTGGGAACAGTCATAATGCCCTTTAAGAAAATGAAATAGAATATGAGCAAAACAAGCTATTTGTAAATCTTCATCCATTTTTGGTAATAGTCCTCAGGACATGATGTCTGTATGTGGTATTTTTATAAAGTTTTCACATAAATGGCTTGAAACTCTTGAGAAATATATATATTAATAACTACACTTGTAAGATACAGACACTTCTTCTCGTTGTTAGAACATTGCTTGCTATATTTGAAAACTGTATGTAGAAATAGTGGGATTATCTTGGAGAAGTATATCTGAAAAGCAGTGAATGATCAGAAGTTTTGTGACAGAGAACATATAACCTAGCTCTCCACTTCCCTAATTCATTGCTTATCTTGTAACACTTTTTACAAGGCTTATTGAAGCTTGAAAGACAGTTCTGTTTGTTTTCTTTCTTAGGAGAACCCACCCTTGTTGGTGAGATAACAGTTCAGTGGTCAGCTGCTATGATATTCTGCAATCCTCAGCCCTCTCTCCATAGTGGAATGTATCTTTAGTGTGTCCTCCTTAAAATATGCTTCCCCCAGGCCTGTCTGGGCCTCTGCGTCTTCAGATTGCTTTGCCGGCCTGTGGTCATCTTTCCAGCCCAGTGGAAATTGGGCCTCACGAAACCGATTTTCTATGCTGTTGGCTACACTGTAAAATTTTTCATTATACACTTTTTATTAATTACTCTTAATTTTCATGTTAAATAAGCCTCATAGGTGATTCTTTTCACCTGGAAAAACTTCGCCTTCCAATTCTGAATGTCTAATCTCAACCATTTCTGTGCTTATAAACAGAAGCAGAGAAATCAAACTTACGAAACTCAAGAGATTCACACACATGAATGTATTCCAAGCTAGAGATCAAGAATTACAATGACTTGGAAACTTTGAACAGTCACACTTAAAGGGCTCTCTAATATTTATTTAGTAATTAAGCCAATAAATTGGAGGGGTTTTTGTTATGCAACAAAAGCTAATGTATGGAATCTGTTAACACCATCACTACGTATATATATATATATTTTTTTCTTTGAGGAAGATTAGTCCTGAGCTAACATCCACTGCCAATCCTCCTCCTTCTACTGAGGAATATTGGCCCTGAGCTAACATCTGTGCCATCTTCCTTATATGTGGGACACCTGCCACAGCATGAGTTGATGAGCGGTGCATAGGTCCACCCCCGGGATCTCAACTGGAGAACCCTGGGCTGCTGAAGAGGAGCATGTGAACTTAATCACTATGCCGCTGGGCTGGCCCCATCATCACTATATATTTTAATCACTACTATTTTGGGAGGGACTATTTGGTTATTTGCTGGAAGGACTAATACACTTCCACATAAAGTTATGGTCATGTCTACGATTTATTATAGCAAAAGATGTAATGCAGGAAGAGCAAAAAGAAGATACACATATGCAAAAGAAGTCACTCACAGGCTTCCAGGTTCCCCCTTTTTCTCTGATAGCATAGGATAGGATGTGATTTTCTCCTGTGAGGTATCTCCACTCAAAAAAGTCCACCTGAGTCTTGGGGTCTAGAATTCTTTGAGATAAAGACTGCAATCCAGGAACCGAGTATATCATGATTCTTTTTTTTTTTACTGAGGTACATTGATTTATAACATTACATAAATTTCAGTACATCATTATATTTCAACTTCTATATAGATTACATCATGTTTACCACCAAAAGTCTAGTGGCTGTGGGTCATTGTACAAATGACCCCTTCATGTTTTCTTTAAATATGGTGACAGCTTAGTTCATCTTAACCCATCACATCACAGTCACTAAGAGCACCTTACAGTTTAGTGTTCAGTGTTTGACTAAGGGTTGTTGCCATGGCCACAGAGAGAAGCAAGAACTGAATAAGACAGTCCCGCTGTGTTAACTATTTCTCCCACCTGCCTAAAACAAGACTTCCAACCAGAAAATAAAAGTGATGGTGTAGAAGATTTTTGTATCAAAGAGAGTTTTCAGTAAATGAGGCAATGTGGTGTAACACTGAGCAGTGTTTCATTTAGTCAGTAATGCCTTTCTTTGTCTTCTACCCCCAGCACCTCACTGTTGCATGATAACCTTGGGCGAAGAATTGATCTCTTCTCAGTCTCAGCTTTCTCCGTAATATTTAGCTCACACAAAGCTTCAGGAATTAAAAGAAATCCATATGTAAATTTCCTTGGCATTTAGCAGTTCTTCAAAAAGCAAATGCAAGATATTAAATCTTTAAACCTCTCAAAATTATTGTGGATTTCACTGAAAAAGAAAACAGTTTAATTAACTTTTCTTTTTTATTCAGACCAAGTGCCTTTCATTCTGATTACAACATTTGTGCTGAAGTTTTCATTCCTTTGCAAACTGAACAGGATGAGGTAGATGTCAGGAGGAGTGAATATTTATCCCGGACCCTCTGCCCTTTGCCCGCACACTGTATGTTGACCAAAATGACCGTAGGATCTCCTTGGCAGCCTCTTCAGGAAAGAGGACACGCTTGATTCATCAGTGTCTGGCCTTGAATATCAAATGTGTTTTCAATAAGCACAAGGTGTCTTTTTAGTTCTGCGGTGCAGCAGTGCAGCAGACCATGTGGTTTGACTTCTGGAGGTCACAGCTGGCTCTTTGACAAGCCTTACCCTTCCTTTGGTGTTCCTTCACTGAATCATTGGAATGTCAAAATATAGCCCTTCAACTTTTTGTTGTTGCTATTGTCCTTAGTTATTACCATGTTCCGCCAAATATCAAAAACATTTTTTATAGAGAATATATCAGGCTACCATAGCAGTTATTTCTCTTATGTAGAAAGCAAAATCTAGAAGACCACATTTAATTTGGAAAAATATTTTGAAGTTCCTAGAGAGGAACACTGCAGTCATAATGTACTTTTCCCTATAGGATAATTATCTTCAGGTATGCATTTTACTTTTTAGTTGTAGGGATCTGGCTAAAGGATACACCTTCTTGTTGAATATTTGTTGGGAATTGAACTTTTTTTCATTATGAGTAGATATGCTTTCTTAAAAACATCATTATTCAAATCCTAAGGAAGCGTTTACAATTAACAAGAAAGTAAGAAGAAAGTGAAATGAATGGGGAAAAAAATTATATTGTTAAAAAATTATTTCAAAATATATAGGTTGTACAGCAACTAATGTGCATTAATATTCAGCTGTCATCAGTAGTTAATTTTAAGTTTTCTTTCCCATTCTGATTGTAAAAGTAACTGCTTTGCCATAATTTAAATGGAATGTATGTTCTAGATAATTTTTAAAAATGTGATGGCTTATTTTATTCATTATGAAATAAAGATTTAATTTTTCAGGACTTGATCCTACAATCCTTTGTAGCACTTGAAAGTGTAGCTGAAAAAAGGGATGGATTCTGGCCATTTTGCATGGCTAGGCTATTTGGGGGAAAAAATGAAATTCTTAAATGCACATTGCATTTTAATTTGTCTGCTTGATCCAAGAAAAAATGTAAGAGAAAAAATTTAGAAATAAATCTTAAAAATACATCATTATTGGAAATTAATACATTTTATTTTGCATATTCTCGTTCAGAGCTTAAGATAAATCCTTAAAAATAGGGGAGAAAAGTTCATAAAAGTTTTTAAAGTGTTTGGGACATTGTTGCTCTTTAAAATTATGATAATCTCCAAGTGATCTTATTAACAACTGTTCAATATAAAAAAATCGGAAAAAAGATAAGCAATAGGAAGAATGTAGAAGTGATTTACCACCTAGAAGTAATCACCTTTAATACTGTAAGCATATAATTGTATTTAATGCCTTTGAAACATATTGTCAAAATTCTTTCATAAATATTTCTAGAAATAGGCATTGTCACTGAAAACTAAGCTAAATGTTTATTTTCATTGGAAATTATCATTATTTGTGGCTTTTGTTAGTTTAATAGGGCAATATGGTAGCCATTAAAACACCTTTAAAAATATGTTTATTCCTGATTACTTTTAACTTTCTGAGTGTTTCCTCCATAACGGTGTGCTTAATTTTCCGTACCCTAGAATAAAACAGTATTGGCCTAAATTCTGAAGTTTTGAGATAAAGATGTCTTGCTGATGCTTTTCTTTAGAAGTTGTTTAGGTTTAATATGTCTTAGTTATTCTGAGGGTATTCCTAATGATCTGTAAAGAAGTGCCTAGAGAAACATAAAAGTGCCTATTTTTAGAAATAGGCAACTGTAGTGAGTAATATGAAAATGTCAGCAATGTATCACTCTTGTATAAAGATATAAATCATGACTACCTAATAGTGAAGAATCTTCTAATTAGGGGTTATGAGGTTAAGTTTCTTAGCTTCATTAGGTAGAGTTAAAATGGAAACAGCTTAAATATTAAGAACATTTACATCTATAACTATATTAAAAGGAATTTGCATACTATATAATTTTTCCTTGTTTTATTCCTGAGAAGAGTCTGAATTATTCAGATGATAAGCAATGACATTTTTCCTTTTATTTTTAATTAGCTATAACTGTTTAAGTAGGTAGACCCAAGCATCTTATCTTTGTTGATTTCTGATAGAATACAAGGCACGGTGGGAAATGTCTAAAGATGGACAGGGATGACTACCCCTTCCCTCAAGACAAAGATGAAGCAAATACTGGAAAGATGAAGATGACAGGAAAAAAAAGGCTATCATTTGTGTCAAGTTATTGGGAAGAGACGTTTATTCAACTATCTTTTTAACAATTTCCTAGGTGCTATGAAGGATAAGGAAGATTTTGTGTGTGTAAGTTTCCTCCCTGCAAGGACTTTTCCATTTACGTGGTAACAGGAAGTCAAATCACGTGGAATTCACACAGGAAGACTACGGTCAGTTCTTCAAGCACTATATCCTAGGAATGTGTGTGTGTGTGTGTGTGTATGCTTCTTGATCAATAGAAGCAATTAGTAGGTGTGAAAATTATTTTGTTAACTTGTTGAAATATATGACCCACCAAGTTATGTTTCCTGAGCTGTCTTCAGCCCTGTATTTTAGAGTAGTTACCACACCATACCAGCCATGGTATTAGTTTCTATTGCTGCTATAACAAACCATTACAAACTTAATGGCTTAAAACAACACAGATTTGTTACCCTATAGTTCTGTACGTTGGAGGTTTAACACACACCTTACTGGGCCCAAATCAAGGCGTTGGCAGGACTGCGTTCCTTTCTGGAGGCTCTGAGGGAAAGTCTGTTTCCTTGCCTTTTCCAGTGTCTAGAGGCTGCTCTCACTCCTTAACTCATGGTCCCTCTCCATCTTCAAAGGCAGCAATGACCAGTTAAGTCTTTTTCACATCATATTACGCGCACATTGACTTTTATTCTGCCTCTGTCTTCCATTTTTAAAAATTCTTATGATTATATTGGACCCACCCAAGTAATCCAGAATAATCTCCTTACGTTAAGGTCATCTGATTAATAAACTTAATTACATCTGCCACCTTATTTCCCCTTTGTTATGTAACCTAACATATTCACGGGTTGTGGAGATTCTGCCCTGAACATCTCTGAGTGGAAGGCATTATTCTGCCTGCCACAGCCATGAACTATGAAGACAGGACATGAATGAATATAGTGTAGAGTTTTAATAAATGAATCTGAAACTACTATTAAACATGTTTAACATTTTACTGAACTTCAGGCAACTTCCCATGTGGTCTTTAGTGTTTTTTTTGAAAAAATACCTGAACTTTCTCACATTCTCTCTCTTTCTCTGTCTCCATCTCTTCTCTCTCTCTCTCTCTGCTTAAGAAGCTCTTTGTGACCTTTCTTTTTGCTTCAAATAATGTCGCCCACTGAGGTCAGCCTCTGATGCTTAATGAGTTTCTGGAAATCTTCTTTATCAGGACATTCTTGGCCTTAGAAGAACCCAGCTATCCTGGATTACTTAGATACTGAAAACATGCTTCTTGTTTGTCATCTGGATCTTGTAAATCTCTTCTGCATCCACTGAATCCAAGCACTGAAAGACAAGTTGAATTTGATCACAGAACTCTTTGTTCCAAGGAGTCATAAACCAGGAAGTATAATCTTGATGCATCAAATTAGAACCTGCACTAACATTTTGAGCTCTGATGCACAGACACCAAGATTTGTAGCCTCTCTGTATTGAAGGAGCTTGGAACCATCTTAATTATTAATAAATATCTTCTCTTATTTTGGGGAAAACTCAGGAGCCTACCTCACTTGGTTTTCTGAAATCCATGAAAAGTGTTTCCACAAGTTCTCCACATATCTGACATCTTTCATTCATTTTATTTTGTTTTGTTTGTTTTTTTTTTAAAGATTTTATTTTTTTCCTTTTTCTCCCCAAAGCCCCCCGGTACGTAGTTGTATATTCTTTGTTGTGGGTCCTTCTAGTTGTGGCGTGTGGGACGCTGCCTCAGCATGGTTTGATGAGCAGTGCCATGTCTGCGCCCAGGATTCAAACCAATGAAACACTGGGCCGCCTGCAGCGGAGTGAGCGAACTTAACCACTCAGCCATGGGGCCAGTCCCTTGTTTTGTTTGTTTTGTTTTGTTTTTTCCCTTGGCACATTAGAAGCCAGCTTTCTTCCCTAGATCATGGGGGAAAAAAAGATCCTGCTTAGCCATTTAAATCAACTAGAATAGTCTATAAATTTTTCATTTTTTCCTGAGTCCTTCAAAATATCTCACTTTGTATTCTGATCTTTGGAAACATCTTCCTTGTAACAACTCTCAAAAGCATTTCTTTTCACATTTGTATTCTGAATCTTTTATATTTTCCCAGGGCTTCAGACTTTAGCTAAATCTTCCGCTGATCAAATGTAACTAGAAACAACAAAAGTTTAGAAGGATTGTGTTTGCAATGAGGAACAACAAAGGTTGGCTTTTTTTGGAGTTTGCTCTTTCCTTGCCTAAAAAAACTCCAGAAAATTAACCAGGAGACTCATTTTAAGTTTGCCAATGGTGAGTGGAAAACAAATGGAGTAATTTAATTAGATATAAAAGGGCAAGGATTGAACATTCTTAATATAAAAGCTTGCCATATTGTTATTTGGTTCTATTTGGGCATAAATGTTCCTCTTTTAAGGTAAGTAACAACATTAAATATATTTTTGGAAAGATGAAAAAAGCCCTCTCTCAAGTTAGAGTAAACTAGTGGAAGGAGACCTTAATGGGTAAAATCATGGCTCTGAATTTCCTCTCTGATTGCCATTGTAGGGTAAAAGGTGGGCTGAGACTCTCAAATACCATATTTTTCTCTTCTTAGAACATATTCTGTCAAGAAATGGTGTTAATTGAATGATACAGTGTAAGAGAAGTGTTTCTATCCCCCAAATTTCTCTAAAGCAGTTTTGGAAACCCTCCAGTATGAAATATATTGGGTTCAGCAGAGATGCATAAGTGGATTCTTCAAACCTCAGTGTAGATTAATTTGATTTTTAAATTTTCCCTTGAAGTTTGTGATGATGGCTGTGAAATGGTAGGGCTTTAGAAGGAAGGAGATCACTGTGATGGGTAGAGTGCCCATAAAGTAGTTAGCGTAGCCAGCAGAGGGTACTGTAGATGCTGGCAGCAGTGTCAGCATTTGCTGTGGATGAAAGAATGCTAGGATGCAAGGAGAAATATGGACCATTCTCATATTAACAGCAACACTTCTGACTATCTTTACACTAGTTTTTCAAAGAGGGGTGTGTTACTTGATGCTTAGGATAAGGATGATTGTCAATTAGAAAAGCTATGACACCAGAAAGAATTATAGTATTTTTAAATGTTTGAATGATTTTATGAAAGAATACAGTGACATTTTCAAAAGGTAACTCCAACAATCAAAATATTAGCATTTTCTGGGGCTAATACACTTAAATAAGCATGTATTAAACTGAATGAATATCTAAATAAATGAACATATGGATGTGGCCTGAAGAAAAGAATCTTGGACCACTTTGCTTTTGGGAGTTGTTATGGATTGAATTGTGTTCCCCTAAAGATGCTAAAGTCCTGATCCTCAGTATCTGTGACTGTGACTTTATTTTGAAATAAAGTCTTTGCAGATAAATCATCTTAAGCTGAGGTCATTAAGGTGGCCCTAATCCAATATGATTGTGTCCTTATAAAAAGAGCACATTTGGACACAGAGACAGACATGCACCAAGGAGAGATTATGTGAAGAGAAATACGGAGAAGGCCGTGTTGCTATTGGAGTCATGCTGCTATAAGCCAAGGGACATCTCAGGCTACTGGAAGCTGGAAGAGACAAGGAAATATCCTTCCTAGTGCCTTCAGAGGGAACATGTCCCTGCTGACACCTTGATTTTGGTCTTCTCTTCTCCAGAACTGTGAGACAATAAATTTCTATTACTTTATGCCATTCAGTTTATGTTACTTTGTTACAGCAGCCTTAAGAAATTATACAGGAGTCCTTATAAAAATAATTTTTCAAAAGTTGTTAATGGAAACTAAATTTATTTTTATCAACATACAGTTAAAGTTTTTCGATTTGTAAGTTTCTGTTTTGGTTTCTCTATTTACATGTTGACATTTTCTTCCTTATAAAGGAGAGTCTAGAGAATACTTTAGAAATTGTGGCGTTCAAGCAAACACACTGTATACATTCAAAGCAAAACAGCTAAAGAAGAACCAGATATGTGAGATAGAGTAATGTAAGAAATGAATTTTCCTGAGTCCTTTCATTAATAATGGCACCTATGCTATCTGGTAGGAAATAAGACAATTTCCTTCTGTACCTCCGACCTTAAAATAAAACACTCTACAATATATGTACTTCTTCATGTATTATCCCTCTTACTGTTACGATATTGATATTGAGGTTTCCCTGATATTTTAGTCACTTGCAAATATGTGACCTCACAGGGATGTAAATGATCCTTCTGCATGTAGTCTACTCATCTATGTCATCAGATCCCTTCTCCTCAGCCCACCTGCCACACACACACAGTTTCACCAGGGTCTTTTTACAATGAATCAAATTCTGAAAATACAAAGATTAGATAGATAGATAGATAGATAGATAGAACAAGGGAGTCAGAACAGTGATGTGCAATAACATGTATTTTCAGATCAACGTAATCTCACGATGCATAGTATTAGGAAATTCTGACTTTTAAACATATATCCATCAGCTGTTTGAAGTTTCTATTCATTTATTTATTGTTTATGTGTTTGGTTTTTGTTATGCTGGTTGGATAATTTGACTATATAATGATTATCATGTGAAAAGCCAACATAAATTTTTAATAATGACACCTTCAGGTCGTAAAATTTAAAATCTAGTATTTTTGTAGAAAAATAGGAAAAGATAAGGTAAGAGAGATTTTAAATTGAAAGGAACCACCAAGATGAAAACATAATCTGATGGGTAACTTTATAAAAAGCAGCATGGATGTGTGCTATTCTGATTTCTTGAAAGTCCTTGAGGAAATCTTATTAGGGTGCGAACTACTTTGTCCTAGATCCAGAATAATGAAAGGGCTCTCATCCAGAATAAAAATTAATTGCATTCTGCTTATAAATTCTACTATTGTAAAGCATCCTCTGCCTCTTCTTGTCAATGAAAATAATATTAACATTTTCCAGGTAAACAATATTTCCTTTACATGTGTTTAAGTAGCCAAATGATCTTGTCACAGATGTTTTTTCCATCAAGTATTTCACTTAAAAGTTTCCAATCTTTCTTCAAACGGTTAGAGTTTAATTTTGGTCTTCTTCAGTTCTAGCATTTTGTATTAGCAGGAAATGACATTGTGCCAAATATTTCTAATTGACATCTGCAGAGCATCCTGTAATTCTTCCCTCATCTGTCAGGTAATTCAACTTCTCTAGTCCTATTTTTAAGTTAATGAATCAAGGGAATGTTGTTTTCCCTTTTGTGAAACTGAAAAACACGGTAAGATTATCCACAGATATATTAGGGGCACAAGAAAATGCTCCTGTAACTTTTATCTTGGCAAATTCTATACATGTTCAAAAAGAGACGTGCAATAATCCAAAATTTGAAAATGGAAATGGGTGATTTTGCTCACAGGTTTTGCTGATGCACTTGTCTTATTGTTGCAAGTTATACTAAATATAAAGCTTTGTTTTTTTTCCAGCGTGATTTAGCATCATTAGTCATACCTCACAAAGTCATTGCAGGGAAGACTTAGATTGTCAGTGTCATTTCACAGGTGAAGAAATTTAGAAAAAAGTGATAGAGTTTATGAGACTGAGATACAGACAGTGTTTTTTCCTTTTTTTCCCCAAACTGTTTTCAATACTACTCAAGAATCCATAGTGGTTTCCTATTGCATTGTGTCAAAGCAAAATATTCTTTTTCTCGTGTCTTCAAACACTGGTCTATTTTTCAAAACCAAATACAAAGCCTAAAGTAACCTCTCCAGTGATGGCATTACTACAGTCATATTATTTCTAAATAATTCGTGCACACTCATGATGGAGCTAGCTTTAACAGAATGAATCCAATTATAGCAGGCTGTTGAGGGGATCCTCGAGAGGTGAGGAAGACCTCGTAGTGAGGAAAGGAATGTAGACCATGGAGAACTGGATTTGATTATTTTCATAACACCATCAATCCAGACATAAGCAATATGCTTCAAGCGTTTGAATGGGTTCTAGAGCAATCACAGGCAGTAAAGGCGGCCCTTATAGAAAGAAGAGTTTGTGCTCTCTCTGGGTGAGCTGGAAGAGGTCATTTTAGTTTCATTTCTCTCTCAGGATCAAACACCACATTTCACTATTAAGCAAACTATTAAATTCCCTTATATGAGTTGTGATTTGTAACATAGCTACCTACGTTATAGGTGATATAAATGGGACCTTTAAAGGCCTAACTGGTGTGTTTAATTATGATAATATTTCTCTTGAGCCTGGAATGGTGCTGTGAATATTTGTCTCTGCTACAGTTCTTGCTATGGAAATTCTAAATATGAAATTTATTCTAAGAAAAACTGTATTTAATAAGAATAAGTCTATTTGAAAGAGCCAAGTTGTAGAAATAATTTTTCCTTTTACATTGCATCAGAAAAAGGATATAGTCATCTAAAAATGTGAAGCCAAAAGAAACAAACAACGTGAAAGGAATCATTGATCAAATTGATCCATTATTACAAAACAAAATTACATTTAAAAAATATAATTACAAATTTTAATCAAATTATCTGAGTAACTGAGTAAAGTGCTTCAAAAATTTAAATCTATGGCGCCAGCCCAGTGGCATAGCGGTTAAGTTTGCACGCTCTGCTTCAGTGGCTCGGAGTTTGCAGGTTCAGATCCTGGGGGGACACCTAGCACTGCTCATCAAGCCACACTGTGGCGGCATCGCACATAAAACAGAGGAAGATTGGCACAGATTTTAGCTCAGTGACAAGCTCCCTCTAGCAAAAAGAGGAAGACTGGCAACAGATGTTAGCTCAGGGCTAATCTTCCTCACACACATGCACACATAAAATTTAAATCTATAAATCTAGTTTCTTATTTGAAAATGCTACCTCTACTCATTTGCATTTGAGTAGATTTTCTTAAAATTGAGCTAGTGGGTTCATGTTGTGGACATGGTAATATTTATCCTTCTTAGGATAGTTTTGTAGCCTATTTGTGGTAGAATTTTTTATTATATTTTGGAAAATTTTAGGTTCCAATAAAAAAGTTAATATCTTCTTTTTGAATTAGTGTTTATAAAAGAAACAAAGATCTGCTTTATAATGCTTACTTTGCTTCTAATTAACTATGTGTGTTCGTGAAAAAATTTACTTAGTCTTCATATATTTCTATTTCTCAGTATTACTGTGAGGATAAAGATGGATGGAGAGGATGGATGTAAAAACACTTATAAAATATGCAAAGTGTATAAGCATCCCATGAGATTATTGTTAATATTTTGATTGTTACTATTTTCTGTTTTGATTCAGCCACCTGTACATTTCTTAAGTTGTATTGAGCTATCTGAAAAATGATAGCAGTCCCTGTTTGTATTTTTTCAAATAGATGTGAAGATAATACAGATAGTAGAAAGAACATGTTAATTTTACCTCAAAATTTTTCAAATATTAGAACACATTGGCAACTGCGATCCAAAAATATAAATAAATAAGAGTTTAATAAAACAGATGTGGGGAAGTCAGTAGGAGTTAATTTTGATAATGAAATATTTGGGAAAATTCCTACTAGTATGGTCCACTCTTAAAAGTTCATTTTACAAGTGATGTTGGTGAGAGAGTGTTTACATATGAGAAAATTAAACTAAGGAAATCCTTCTTAGACAAAAAGATTATT
Source organism: Equus asinus (assembly GCF_041296235.1). Taxonomy (NCBI): domain Eukaryota; kingdom Metazoa; phylum Chordata; class Mammalia; order Perissodactyla; family Equidae; genus Equus; species Equus asinus. The sequence goes on from NC_091798.1 coordinate 71,657,078, forward strand.
ATCTGGGAAGTGTTAGAAAAGGCCAAATCTAAAACCATTATTTAAGTATTGTCTCTCCAATGATCTTACAGATTTCCTTCTTTTATATCCACTGATGTGTCTGTATTTATTTTTGGAGGGAGCAACACACATGAAAAGACAAAACCATTACACAATTGGCTGCTTCAAATGGGTTGTTTCTGCCTGAACTTAATTAGCCATTACCTACACATGTTTACTCACGCTAAATAATATGAGAGAGTGAAATTTTGAAGTAGACACATGAAGGATAGGACTGGGTATAATTACATTGTATATTGGATGGTTTTGAATCATATTGCTGCTCTTCTTTCCTTTAATTATACATATCCCTCTGTATTCTCAATTCAGATGTTTGGTTAGTCAATTTCGTTTTCCAATCACAGGTTGATTCCCCAAATAATTTAAATGTGTTCATTAAAATGAAGGTAGTGGATTTCATTCTTTGTTTCTTTCTTTCCTTCTTTCTTATTTTTAATGTCTCAGTTGTTAAAAATCAACTTAGTATGCAGTCTTGAAATGTTGGGGGAGCTGTTCAATTAAGTTTGACAGCAATAGTAATATGACAGCAGGCTCACTGGAAAGTAGAATATTCTAATTATAATAACTCAGATTGGTTTGAATCCTGACGGTCATTAGGCTATATGCTTCTGCTAGTTACTTTACAATTCTTCTCAATTCTCCAGGGTCAATAAATTTTGACCCCAAAATGAAAGGAAATGTAGTCAACGTATGCCTGTGTCAACATATACATAGCCTAAGAGAAAGCTCTGGTATAAGAGTGACTCATTTACACAGGGGTGATAGAATGCCTTACTTAGCATACTGGGAGAAATTTCTCACACTGTGAAAATATGATGTGAGAAAATCTATGAATTTAAGATAGACTTTTTACATGTAAACAATGGGTTGGAGCTTGAGACAAGCATCCTACATTCGACAGATTACCAGGATGATATTAGAAGTTGTACAGAGATACAAGTGGTATACAAGTTACCTGTTGGTAAGGTTGTCAACAGGACTGAAGGTAAGAAGTGTGCCTGAGTAATAGTACTAGCTTCAAGTAGTTTCATCTATTAATTCATACCATTGCTAATGAGTTGAAGGGTTTCAGAGACATGAATACTAATCCATTTACTATGAGATGAAGCTGTTACCAGATTGCAATGAGATTGAAATAAAAATAAATACAGAACAATCAATAAATAGTAAATAAAAGTGATACTTTGGGGAGCTAAAAATGCGTAGACAAAGGAGGAAGGAGAATGATTGCAAATGTCTTGGGATGGCTGTTGACTCTGGAATGTCAATAACCACTGCAGGAGTGACTGTCATGCAGTTACCTCACTCAGCAAGGTGCCTGAGTGAAAGTGAAAAGGATATTGAGCATCTCTTATTTTTCATGACACTTGTGGTTCCACCTGGGAATGTGTGAATGTGAGTGAAGAAGCAATGTGATGCTTCAGTATGTATCATATGGTACAACAATATCCTTCATATAAATGGACGTTCTGCTAAAAGAAAGAAATTCTTGTCAAATAAATTGGGGTAAGATTGGATTAAGGTATTTATTGAAAAATATCTCAGAGTTTTTAACAGTGAATGTCCAGTGAAACATTTTGAATGCATGCAAAGTTAGCAGATTTTTCCTTTTTTTTCTTCTTAATAGACTTTACTTTTTAGGAAAGTTTGTGTTTACAGAAAAGCTGAACAGTTAGCACAGCATTTCTTAAATACTCTCAGTCCTCCCTTACAGTTTCTGTTTTAACATCTTGCATTAGTATGGTGCATTGGTTACAATTGGTGAACAAATCTTTATTATTGACTAAAGCCCATAGTTTACATTAGGGTTCACTCTTCACCCTTTGGATTGCACACTTCTCTGAGTTTTGATAAATGTATACAGTCATGTACATTACAGTATCATATAAAGTAGTTTCACTGTCCTAAAAATTCCTTATAATTCACCTGTTCATCTCTCCTCTCTCCCCACCCCAGATACCTGACAATCACTGAGCTTTATACTGTCTACAGTTGTGCCTCTTTCAAAACATCACATAGTTGGAATCGTACCATACTGGCTTATTCATACTGGCTTATTTTGCTTAGAAATATGGATATAAGCTCATATCTTTTTGTGGCTTGATAACTCATTTCTTTTTTTATCACTGAGTAATATTCCATTGTATGGATGTACCACAATTTGTTTATACATTTACCTCTTGGTGGGTATCTTGCTTGCTTCCAACTTTTGGAAATCATGGATCAAGCTGCTATAAACATTCCTGTGCAGGGTTTTGTGTATACATAAGTTTTCACCTCATTTGGGAAAATACATCGGCACACAATCATTGGATCAAATGGTTAAGACTACATTTAGCTCTCTAAGAAACTGCCAGTCCTCCCAAGTGGCTGTATCATTTTGCATTCTCACCAAAAAGGGATGAGAATTCCTATTGCTCTACATCATCACTAGCATTTGGTATTAACAGTGTTTTGGATTTTAGCCATTATAATAGATGTATCATGGGTTCTCATTTTTGTTTTAGTTTGAAATTCCCTAATGACATACAATATTGGAAGGCTTTTCATATGCTTATTTACCATCTACATATAGTTTCAGGGAGGTGTCTGTTCATATATTTTACCCACTTTTTACTTGTCTGTTTTCTTATTGTTGAATTCTAAGAGTTCTTTGTATATTTTGGATACAAGTGTTTTATCAGATATGTGTTTTACAATTATCTTCTTCCAGTCTGTGGCTTGTCTTTTCATTCTTTTAAGTTTCCAGGCAGAAGTTTTTAATTTTAATGAAGCGCAACTGATTAACTTTTATCTTTCATAGATTGTGTTTCTAGTGTTGTGTCTAAAAATTCATTGCCAAACTCTTGGTTACCTAAATTTTTTTCCCATGTTATATTGTAGGAGTTTTATAGTTCTGTAGATTTGTATTAAACATTTATGTCTGATTCATTTTTAGTTAATTTTTAAGTTTTGTGAAAGATGTAAAGTCTTTCTCTAGATTCTTTTTCTTTTTCTTTTTTTTTGGAATGTGGATGCCCAATTGTTTCAACATGAGTTGTTGAAAAGGCTATGCTTTCTCCATTGAATTACCTTTGCTCTTTTGTCAAAAATGAGTTGACTGTATCTGTGTGGGTCTGTTCCTGAGCTCCTTATTCTGTTCCATTGACCTGTCTATTCTTTTGCCAATACAACACCATCTTGATTTCTGTAGCTTTAAAGTAAGTATTGAACTTGAGGAGTCTTCAGTATTGTGTTGGTTGTTATGGGTCTTTTGCTTTTCCATATAAACTTTATAATCAATCTGTCAATATCCACAAAATAACTTGCTGGGATTTTCTTTGGGATTGCCTTGGATCTGTATAAGAACTTGAGAAAAACTAGCATTTTAACATTTTGAATCTTCCAATAATAAACATGAAATAACTCTCAATTTATGTAAACTCTCTGAATTCTTTTATCAGGGCGTTGTAGTTTTCAGCATACAAATCATGTACATGTTATGTTAGATTTATACTTAGGATACATTTATTTTTGTGCTATTACAAGTTATTTTTTTTTAATTTCACATCCAATTCTGCATTGCTGGTATATAGGAAAGTAATTCACTTTTGTAAATTTACCTTGTATGTTTCTTGGGAGCTTATTACAATCAATTATTAGTTTCAAGAGATTTTTGGTAGATTCTTTGAGTTTTCTAAATAGATGATTGCTCCCTCTGAAAATAAAGGCAGTTTTATTTCTCTTTCCAATATGTATACTTTATATTTCTTTTATTTTCCTTTCCTTTCCTTTCTTTCTTTCTTCCCTTTTTTTTTTTTTTTCCTGGTCCCATTGTACATCTGGAGCTTTCAACAAAATGTTAAATAGGAATGGTGAAAGGAGACATCCTTTCCTTGTTCCCAGTATTAAGGGGAAATCATGTTAGCTCCAGGAGTTTTGTAGGCATTCTTTGGCAAGGGAGTAGGTTTCCCTTTATTCCTAGTTGCTGAGAGTTTTCATCATGAATGGTTGTTGAATTTTGTCAAATGATTTTTCTGCATCAATAGATATGATTGTATAGTTTTTGTCTCTAGTTGGTTGATATGGTAAATTACATTGAGTGATTTTTTGAATGTTGACTCTTGTTTCCCTAGCATAAATCTGACTTGGTCATAATCTGTAATTCTTTTCTTAAAGCTTTGGGCTCCTTCGTAAAAATTTTATTGAGGATATTGGGGTCTATGTTCATGAAATTATTGGTCAGTAGTTTTTTTTCCTTGTAATTTCTTCATCTGATTTGGTGTTGTGGTAAGGCTGACCTCATAGAACGAGGTAAGAATTGTTTCTTCTGCCTGTGTTGTTAGTTAAATCTACTGTATTAGCTTTCTAGGACTGCCATAATAAATTACTGCAACCTGGATGGCTTAAAACAACAGAAATTTATTCTCTCATGGTTTGGGATGCTAGAATTTTGAATTCAAGGTGTTGGCAGGGCTGCGCTCCCACTGAAACCTCTCAGGGAGGATCATCCTTGCTTATTCCAGCTTATTCTGTCATGATGATGACATCATTCCTCAATCTTAATTTCTTTAGGGTCAGTTCCTGCAGAGTTGTTTTGTTCCCTTGATTGTGTCATGTTTTCTGTGATTCTTTGTGTTCCTTGTAGCTTTGCGTTGGTGTCAGCATTTGAAGAAACAGCCACCTCTCTCAGTCTTTGCAGATTGGCTTTGACAGAATAAATCTTCACTTAGTAGCGTGGCTGGAGATTCTGGGAGCCTCTCAAACCTTTTCCATGGAGGTGTCTTCTCAAACTTGTCTGTGTGGATTCCTGATTAGACGGGATTTACTTCTTTCTCTTTTTTTCAGGAGCCCATGACCAAGATCTTGCTCTCTCTGGGGTTTGACTTCTGTACTGCAGGCCAGGACTTCAAAGGCACATTCCACTCCTCTCCCTCCTTCCCTGTGGAGAAGCCTCAAGTTCTGGGCCTTCTCCCAGATTTGCTGAGCTGTGCTGGGTGCAACAGATTGCCCACACTTTTTTCTTTATTCTTAATTGTCCCCATGGAACTGTGAGGGTTCCATCTGTGCTCTGGTTGAGGCAAGTCAGAAACTAGCATCTCAGAGTGGGGACATTGGAGGCATGTTCTACTGCTCTCCCTCCCGCCTAGTGGAGAAAGCTCAGGTTCTGTGCCTGCTCTCAGTCTCACAGAGCTGTCTCAGACACGGTAAGCCATCCACCCCTTTGCCATTGTTCTTATCTGCCTCCAAGTGTACATCTGAGTTTCCAACATAGAATTTTCCTTTTTCCTGAAGGGTTTCCTTTAACATTTCTTGTGAGGTTGTTTCACTGGTGACGAATTCTCTCACTTTTTTGTTTCTTTCAGAGAACCTTTTTTTCTCTCCACTTTTGAAAGATAATTATGCCAAATACATAATTCTTTCTGCTGGATTTTTTCTTCAACACTTCAAACATCTCACTCCTCCCTCTTCTTCTTGCAAGTTTTCTAAAGAGAAGTCCAAGGTAACTTTTATCTTTGTTTCTCTGTACGTGTGTCATCCACTGCCCCCATGTCCTGGATTTTTTCTTAATTTTGTCTTTGACTTCGATTTTCTGCATTTTGAATGTGATGTGAATTGCACATTTTTGATATTTACCCTGCTTGGTTTTCTCAGAGCTTCCTGGATCTGTGGTTTGTTGTCTGTCATTAATTTTGGAAAACTCATTCCTTATTATTTCAGACATATCTTCTGCTCCTTTCCTTCTTCTCATTCTGGTATTCCCATTGAGTATCTATTACATCTTTTGTAGTAGTCCCACAGTTTTTGGATATTCTGTTCTATTTTTTTCATTCTTTTTTCTTTTTCCTTTTCAGTTTGGAAAGTTTTCATTGACATATCTCCAATCTCACTGGATCTTTCCTCAGTTAAGTCCAGTCTTCTAATGAACCCATCAAAGGCATCTTTTATTTCTGTTACAGTGTTTTTTATTTTTACCATTTTTAAAAAATTCTTTCTTAGAGTTTTCATCTCCCAGCTTACATCATCCATCTATTCTTCCATGTGACATCATCCACCTATTCTTGCATGTGGTCCACTTTTTCCATTAGAACCCTTAGCCTAGTAATTATTGTTATTTAAAAATTCCTCTCTGATAATCCCAGAATGTCTACCATATCTGTATCTAGTTTTGATGCTTGCTTTGTATCCTTAGGCTGTATTTTTTTTCTCACCTTTTAGCATGCCTTTTATTTTTTTTGTTGAAATCCAGCTAACAGGTAGTTACTTAAAAAGGCCTTTAGTGTGAAGATTTATGTTAATCTGGCTGGAGTTAGGCTGTGTTTAATATTTGTGTCAGAAGATTTGGTTTCCTCTGCTGTCCTTATTTTGTCTTTCCCTCTGTCTTTGGATTTTTCTAGAAACTCCATCTAAACTAGAGCCTGTAGCTTTCAGTTCTTTTGTTTGTAAACCATGATTATCAAATTGAAGTCCTGTTCATGTGGTGGTAAGATATTCATGGGGGGAGGCATCCTAGAATCTTATGATTAAATCTTTGTGTTTTAGAGGGCCAGAGTCGCTTACCTTTGGCCTTCAGAAGAACTTTTTAGCTTTTTTTTCTTTCCTTAGGAGTTACAGGAAACCTAGAGAGGATTCCTGTTTCCAGTTCCTCTTCCCCTAAATCAGATACGGTTCTAGTAAAGTTGTTTCCCTTCCAGGCAGGCTTTTGCTATGGAGACAGAAAGCTCTGGACATATTACAAACTGGTTACTTTTCCCTTCCTCCTGAACTAAGCATGATCCAGTCATCACCATGAGGACCTAGTGGGACTCTTGGAGGTAAATCTCATGAGAGTTTGGTGCCCCAACAAGACTGGGCCTTCAGGAGTTTTTAATTCTGAAGCTCGTTGACAGTCAGCCTCCAGCAATTCATCAATTAATGTTTAAGTGTTCCCAGCAGTGAAGGGCTCCAGTATCTTTTACTCCCACTAGGGTGTGATTCACTGTATTCTCCTGTCTCTCCAGTTTTCTGGGCAGAAATTTGCCCTGTGAACTCAATTCTCTGATGGAGGAGAGTTGTTGTTCTCTGATGGAGGAGAATTCTCTGACGAAGGAGAGTTTTCTGATGGAGGAAAGTTGTTGTTCGGCTTCTTCCTTGTTGACAGGATGGGAGTGAAGATGCCCAAGCTCTTTATCTGTGTGAGTGTGAACTGGAAATTTCTAATCCTTTTTATTTAGGGAGCAAGGAGGATACATACGGACATGTCCCAGAGGATAACGATTTGGCAAATGCTGACCTGACCATAGCCTTTTATATGTCTTTAAAAATATAAAGTAATAGCCAAAAGAGGATTGGCTGAGGCTCAGGTATGAAAAATGATCAATTAAATCCTAAGTTAAGTTTGGTTTTAAAAGACTGCTTCACAAAAGAACCGTGAATCTTCCACTTACTACAGGTAAGAATTTCATCAATTAAATTGCCCTGTCTGAGCATGTCTCTCTATCTTTCAAATTCTCAGCTATCTCAAAGATTAACATGAAGCTAATATTAACTGATAAAGTAATAATAATAGCAGCAGATAATATTTACTGATATGTTAAAAGGTGCTAGTGCGTATATATTTTATTTCTCTTAATCCACTTCGGCGGGCCAGGGTTCCTGCTTTCAGATACTGGGCTCAGACCTAGACAATGCTCATCAAGCCACCCTGCGGCAGCATCCTGTATACAAAAAATAGAGGAAGATTGGCACAGATGTTAGCTCAGGGACATCTTCCTCAAGCAAAAAGGGGAAGATTGGCAACAGCTATTAGCCCAGGGACAATCTTCCTCAACAACAAAACATAGCAATAATAATAGTTAAGCCTAGTTCACACAGATGTGAGTATTAATTAAGCCTAGGGCTGTCTGAATACAGAGCCCAAACTCCAAAGAACATGGTAACATGCTCTATAACTCTGAGAAATTGTCAATCTGTGACAAGTCAAGTCTGACTCATTGAGGGTGGTGTTCAGATCATGAATGATAATTTGTTGGGATGTTTATGGATTCATTCATAATACAAAATGGCTTAAAAAGATGTTTATACATTTTGGAATAGTTAAAATTTAGACATATATAAAATAGTTTTGTCTATTTAAAGATTTTTTTCTTGTGATTGATATTTGTTTCATTCAGTAATTTTTGTTGAATGATTAGTCTAAGCCAGGCTTTGTAGTAACTATTATAAAAAAAAAAAAAAAAGGTAAATTGAACAAAGTCACTGCCTCTAAAAAGGCAAAACAGAGTTTATGTATGTATGTATACAAACATATGTATGCCTGACTTTGTTGTAAGATGGGACATGATCAGTGTCATGGCAAGCTCATGATGTTTCTGTTGGCTCATTAAGCAGTGACCATAATGTATTTCTCTCTTTTGTCCACATTGGTTCTTCAATATTTCTAAGAGGCAATCACCACCTTGTATAATGAGCAGGAAGAATATTTTCGCTCTCAAACTGAAGTACTGTTACATCTGCGTAGAACTCCGTGATCAGGGAAGATACTGTAGTGCAGCCTGAACACTGGGGGCTCTCTGTCCAGACAATAGATGCAGAGCCTCAGTGGGTCTGCAGTAGGAGGCAGCTCTAAGTTGCTACAACAGTGTGTAGGTATTTGCAGAGGTCTCTAAAGATTTTGAAAATTTCTCATCCATGTTGGCTGGGATTATAAATTCAATTGCTCAAGGATAGAAGTGTAAATTTATAGCTACAGCTTACAAGGCAAATAAACACTTGCCACAGGCTTTATGATGTTTGCTGTTTGTTGTTTTTGAAAATTTATTTAGTGCTTGTGAAAGATGCCAGATTGAGAAAGACACTAAAAAAAGAAATTCACAGTTTATTCACAGATGACTCATTAGCAGTTCGGTTTGCTCAGGAGTCTTGTTACTTCTAGGCTTCTAATCAGTCTAATGTAGGTTTTTTGCAGCACTTATATGTCTATTTGGATTTGTGGCAAGGAGTGAATGTGAAAATAACCATGAGTCACCGTGAAGCAGGTCAGTGATCAGATTCTAGTGTCCAACTTTCTGTGGGCAAGTCACTTAATTTCTGCCTCAATCTCTTCATCTGTAAAACGAGAATAAATAGCAATAGCTCACAGAGTTGTTGTGACCATTAAATTAGTTAATACGTGCAAAATTAGGTAATACTTTTCACGTACTAAGTGCTCTATGGGTGTTAGCTATTTTATATATTTAGTTCAGCAGATAACTTTTTGCAGAAAGTTCGTTAACCTAACATGTTCCCATGTTTAAATCATACAGCAGTGTTCGCTCTTTGATTTTCGAGTCTGCAGTGGTAGTGATTGCACTGGAATCAGTGAGCAGTGAGAGTGAATGGGACAGCTGTATTCACTGATTTTAGTATCTATAGCATCATCCGTTGATGATAATAGATTGTTATTCTACCTTTTGCCATCTTATCTGTTCTACTGTAGTCTACCCATTTCTTTCCTGCTTGATTGACATCCTTATCAAAACCATGTTTTCTGTACTGGCTTTTGAGGCTGAATTCAGCCAGGACTCTTTTCCTTCTATTCATAGGAGAGTGAATTCTGCCATCCTCTCAAGATCAAAATACCCTGTAGAGATTTATTGCTTTGTTCCCAGAGATGTGAGGGAGAAGTGTTGGACTACGTATGTCTTTTTCCCAAAAAAGATGTTTCCATTTGAGAAGATCCTGTGAAGCTTGAGGGTCAACAATTCAATCCCTGATCATTGCAACATGATTATAATTCCTAACATTTTTATTTCAAGCTTGTGCTAATTTATAAAGGAGTATCTTTTCAAGGTTCTTGGAGTCATGAATAAAATTTTCACATTAGCTAAACCTTATAAAAATTATGGGATTTATCCACTTGCAAAGCACCTGGGTCTAAAGTTAGATATAATTAAATGCAGGGTGGCAGAAATATAGAAGACATGGAACTATGCTCCTGCAATTAAACATATAAGTAAAAAATTGTGGCTCATAGGTGAAAATCAACTGAATTCAACAAACTTTGAAAGGTTCCTAGCCTATACCTGAGAGGTCAGAGAAGACTAGGATCCAAATCTCTGCACAGGTGATTACCATGCAGCGTGTTTGTGTCGCATCAGACAGACCTCCTTCCTGTACGCCAAGTGGCTACCTCTTGTTGCTTTACTCATATATTTTGTCCACTATTTCGTCTCCAGTGTTTGGCTTAGCTTCTGTCACATAGCAGTATGTAGGCTATTTACTGTCCCAACCCTGGCCTCTTTCATTGTCTGTGCAAATAATACATATTAACTATAATTTTAACCCCTCGCCACAATGTATAATAGTACAAAAAGTTTAGACAGCAGATTAAAATCATCATCATCACTGTCATCATCACTCACTCAGGTCATTCCTTGTTAAATTCTTAATAAGGTACCAGGCACTCTTCTAAGCACTCTTTTGACTCATTGAATCCTTACAACAACTCTATGGGGTAGGTGTTATTGCTCTTCCTATTTACATATGATGACACTAAAGCATAGAAGAATGTACAAAATTGCACAAGGTCACTGAGTAACTAAATGAGGAGCCAAGATTTAAATCCAAAGAGTCTGACTCCGAAGTAAATACGATGCCAAGTTGTCACAATGGGCAATAGAGGGTAACAATACAAGCTCTGCCTTGCAGGGCTGGTGGGTGTGCTATGCTGTGAGGGAAGGCAAGTTCTCTGTGCTTCCAGAACTTCCAAGGGACATGATACTGCCAGGAAGCCTACTGTTAGATATGGAGGTTAAAAGAACAATTTGTGAATTTTGGCTGTTATTGGCCTTTGAACTTATAAAGCATTCTTGTATAAATTTGCATCTGTAAATTTATGTAAGAAGGAGCTATATACTGTACCAAAAAACTATTTAAAAATTTGCTTTTCAGCAACTTCAAGGTACAAAATATATTCAGGGCAATGTGGAGTTTAATATTTAAGTTGATATGCTGTCAGCCACTGTAAAAAAATGTCCTTGCCAAGGAGATAGTTTTGCTAAAAGTTCTATTTTTAAACTATCTACCTTAAAAAAAAAGCAGTTTATATTCATAAGCACCGATTTTCATATAATCTGATACAATGCTAACTTTAAAGTGATACACAGAGGGTAAGGTGGCACCCTTATCTTTAACTAGGAAAATAATTTCAAAATTCAAGTTGATTACAATATTATTAATAATGCATTACTCACCCTTTTATATAACATGTGTAGCAGTCAATATTCTTGAAGCATTTATCTAAGTGTAGCAGGACATAACTTTTTAATGTTTATTTTCTAATTTAGGGCACTGGTGACACAAAATTAAAATAACTTGTTTAATGTCATATACTGAATTACTAGAAGTCCTAGAATGAGTTCTTCTACATCTTAATTTCCCTTTCCCAAAATGCATATATTTGGGTAATATGGTTAAATAAACAAAATCTGCATTCCTGGTAGCTTTTCCTACAATATTACTTGCTCATAACATTTATGAGTGGCATTTTGATTGGTGTCTGTCTGTCTTACTTGTATTTTGAAAGGGCAGTTATCCACAGTGCATGATTTCCATAGTCTAGTGACAGTTTCGAGTTGAACTTACCCTGGCATTCATCTTCAGATTTATTTCTTTGACGCTTGGTGGATAGTCTTTCTGTGATAACATTTATATAAATACTATCCGTATGAATTTTATGAATTTGTATAAAGTTAATTTATAAAATATTCCATTTATTTGAGTCTATAGGTTTATTTGAAACTAATCTAGTGGTAGATGTGAGCGGAATGGTTCTACTCAGAGACTACGGACCAGGAAGGGGCATGAAGGAGCTTTCTGGGAGTCCTGAGAAGGTGGTGTGAAGACCAAGGCAGCAACCAAAATGATGTGGCCACAAGCCAGGAAGGACAAGCTTGCCAACAACCGCCAGAAATGGTAATAGTCATGAAAGGATTCTCCCCTCCATCCTCCAGAAGGAATCTTGCCCTGCTACCACTTACGTTTCAGACTTTTGGCTTCCAGAACTGTATGGAAAAAAATGGCTGGTGTTTTAAGCCATCCAGTTTAACGTAGTTAGTTCCTCAGAGCAGCCACAGGAAACTAAAACTCCCCATCAGACCTTCAGACTCTATTTTAGTCTTCCCAACATTCTTGATCATGTATTCACTGATGATATATTACAGTTAACTTTATCTCAAAAATTACATGGGTTTCCGTAAATATCACCACATGTATTTTTATCTCAGGTATGCAGTAATTATGGTGATCTAAGTAGTAAAATCATGACCATTGAAATGTGAGGAAAACAGAAGTCCAGCATGTAGGAATAAACATTGAAAGGAGTAGTGAAGGGAAGAGAGATCAAAAAAGACACTGAAATTGGCTATAACCACAATGTGCCAGAGGGTTATAAGGGAGAGAGAGAAAATGGTTGGAATTCAGTGCAAGACATGGCAAAGAACATGAAATTAGAGACCTGAGTTCGTGTCTCAGCTCTAAATTTTTTAAGAGTTGTAATAATTTGGACAACTTGCTAAATCTCTTGATGTTTCAGTTCCCTCATCTGTTAAACTATAATAACAGGGTGCATCAATCTCATTTTCTAAATTAGATAAGATAAAAAATATAAAATGGTTAGTAAAGTTCTGTTATGTAATATAGAGTATTTAATAAATTTTAGCTATTGCTAGTTTTCTTTTTCTTATTATCATCCTCACATATTACTTGAGTGAAGTAGGTTTCTTTAGGTTCTGTCCATAAACCTTCTTACAGATAAATGCTGAGAAAGTAGAATTCAGTGTAATAATGTTCTTGTTTAGCATGCACAAAAGAGATTTACTCATAAGCACTAGGCTGAAAATAGACCCATCTTTATTAATAAAGCTTCTCAAGACAATTGTTTGTTTTAGTACGTTACGACATGAATTTGAATTAAAGATCTGAATTTGAACTCAGGCATATCAAATAAAATTTAAAGGCAGATATCCTTTTCTAATTGCTAAATAAAAACTCAGTCTTTGAGAGAAGTTGTTGAATGATAAGAAGGCTCACAAAGAACTTTGCAGTTCAGGGCTCTTATATTCTAAAATCGGTGAATCCCATTCATCTGCTTTAGCAATTTTTTTTACACTTCTGACAAAATTTTTGACCTAATTTTATTTTCATAACTTTTGATCAGTTATGCTTTGATATAGTAAAGAAACTTTGTCAGCTTTCAATCCACTTTTAATCTTTTGTGTTTTATCTAATGAATATATTGTTAAAATATCATAGAAATATATGAATAATCTTCCATAACTTATTTTTATTTCCTAGAAAAGAAGGAAAATGGAGCGAGTGTGTGTGTGTGTGTGTGTATTTTAGAGATAATTTTTCCCAATTACTTGAAAATGAACTTAGGCATTTTTAATTGTCAATTCATGGTGTATGCTTTTTAAATATAACACTAAGAATGCTAAAGTGCATACTTTTACTTCAATGAGAAAGAATTTGTATGTATACCTTTTCTCATTTTGTGTTAATAAGAATTGCATCAACAAAACACTGTGGGTTCGCATGAGAATATTTTCTTCGTTACTTAAAGTGAGGAGGTTTTTCACCTGTAGTTTCTCCAAACACTTGAGAGTGAATTAAGTACTTACACCATCACATAAACAACTAGATTCTAATTACATGTGGCTGGTAAGAAATATTACTTTTACTTTAAATGACAGTCCCAAATAAGCCTGTATTTTAAAATTTTGTTATTATTGTTATGGTTTTGTTTTTGCAGTTGTCTGTCATTTTCTGAGACTGTCTATTCTCTTTTACTCTGTCCCTCCAGGTCTTGTGGGAAAGGATGGGCAGTAGATTATTGTATTTGTAATGGTAACAATATGCACTGGAAAAATATACACTAAAACAATGGCCAAACTCAGTAAAAAAATAATGTCTTGGTTACGTGACATTCCAAGGGTAGGGGAGCAGTGTTCTGTTCCACAGTCATTGGGGTTCCGAAATATAAAAGCTGTGCCATCTGGAAAAGTAACTCCCCAAATTGTCCTGAGTTTTTGACATCAAGTCTGAAGTGAAAAGAGAAAAGGTAAAGAAGACACATGTCCTTTACAAACTCTGGTTTGAAATTCACATGTTCCACTTCTGCTATCATTCTATGGGTTAGAACGGGTCACATGATCCTTCCAAAATGCAAGCTGGGGGAAGGCTGGGAAATGTGGTTCCAGGTGAGCAGTTCCTTCCCCTCAATTTTTTATCATGAAGGGAAAACATGAACCTATCACACCCTGCCTTCTAAGGACTAAATATTTGTGGACACACTTTCCTCAATACTCAGAACACAACCCTGATGGATTTTTACTCTCCCTACCCTTGCTCCATATCCTGATATTTCAGTCGCTGATTTTTTTATTTTCCCTTCCATTTTTTTAACTTTTATTTTAAGACAAATACACTATTTTAGTTGGAGACTTCGACACCCTTCTGCTGGAAGTCAGTAAGGATGTAGATGACGTAAAAAGTACGTTTAATCCACTTGATTTAATTGACATTTGTGGAATATTCCATCCAACAACAACTGAAGCAGAAGGAACATTTCCTAATTCATTCTGTGAGGCTGGTCCTACCAAATACTAAACAGGATGAAGACATTACAAGGAAAGAAAACTATCATTTAGAAATGCTCATGATCTGAGGCCAAAAATTTCTAAATATTTGCAAATGAGTCCAAAATGTAGGAAAAAATTACACACCAAGTGGGATATATGCCAGGGAAGCAAGGTAGGTTCAACATTCAAAAAATCAACCAATATAATTCATCACATTAACTGGCTAAAGGAGAAAAACTATATATTGATTCAGAAAAAGCATTTGACAAAAGCAAATACCCATTCATGATACAGGCTCACAGCAAGCTAGGAATAAGTGGAAACTTCCTCACTTGATTAAAAGAACACCTACAAAACACCTAGCACTAACATGATTCTGAGTGGTAAGAGTCTGGACACTTTCCTCCTAAGATCAGGAGCAAGCAAGGATGTTTTCTCTCACTGTTCCTAGTCAACATTTTACTGGAAGTTCTAGTTAGTGCAACAGGACAAAAGCTTTAAAAAGAAAAACTATGTATATACAGATTTGAAAGGAAGAAATCTGTCTTTATTTGCAAAGAGAGTTATTGTCTATGTAGAAAACTCAAAGAATCTACCAAAAATCTCTTGGAACTAAGAGGTAATTGTAGCACATTCACAGGAAACATACAAGGTCAGTATACTATAGCCTTACTTTCCTATATACCAGCAGTACCCAGTTAGAATGTGTAACTAAAAGAAATAATTTACAATAGCATCAATGTAAATGTGACCTATGTAAATCTAATAAAATATGCACAGGATTTGTATGCTGGAAAGTACAAAACACTGATGAAAGAAACCAAAGAGGATCTACATAAATTGATAGTTATTACATGTTTATTATTGGAAAACTCAATATTAAGATATAAATTCTTCCAACTTGATCTATATGTTCAAAACTATCTCAAAGCCCTAGCAAACTATTTTAGAGATATTGACAAAATGATTCTAAAGTTCCTATGGAAAGGCGAAAGACCTGAAAGAGTCAACACGGTGCTGAAGAAGGAAAACAAAGTCAGACTCACACTACGTGACTTCAAGACTTCATATGAAGCTTTAGTAATCAAGGCAGCATGCTACTGGTGACAGAATACACATGTAGGTCATGGAATATAATAGAGACCTCAGACACAGACCCACACAAATATAATTAATGATACTGATTTTTGCAAAGGCACAAAGGCAATTTAATGGAGAGAGAGAGCTTTTCAATAAATGGTGCCAGAAAAATTGGAAAACTGTGTGCAAAATAGTGAACCTAGACAAATACTTTACATCTTATGCAAAAGTAAGACAAATTGGATCATAAACCTAAATGTAAAACTCAAAAATATAAAACTTGCAGAAGAAAACATAGGAAAAAAATTGGTTTGGCTTTGTCAATAGGTTTTTAGATACCACGCTAAAAGTATGAGTCATGAAAGAAAAAAGTGACAACTTGGACTTTATTAAAATAAAAACCACTGCTCTACAAAAGACAATGTTATAATAGGAAAAGACAGGCCACATACTGGGAGAAGATATTTTTAAAGCACATCTCTGCTAGTCGTTGTCTTATTCTTAGGCACCCCTTTGTCTCTTTCATTTAACTAGCCGCTACTTATTCTTACCATGCAATGCAACAACTGCAGAATGTACTCATATCTCAGTACATTATTATATATAAAATAAGTTATACTATACTTTTTCTTAATCTGCCCAAAATGCACAAATAAAATTAATTATGGTACAAAGTATACTTTTAACTGGCTTCTTCAGTGGTAAAAATGTTTATGGCTCTGTTTCTGCATTTAGGGCTTGGTGATATGGATTAGATATTATGTTGTAATATCCTATCTGAAACCCCCACTCGGTATAAATGAAACCAGTTCTGTGAGGGATTTGTATCATTGTTTTAAAGAATTACGTTTTACTTATCACTTAGACCTACTGACAGGTGACAGTTCCCCAGCTTGCAGAATATCCTAGAGTCCCTCGTATTTTTGAAGTGTATCAAGATTAGAACATTTTATAGGTGTTTTTCAGTAATGATAAATACCTTGGCTTCAACTAACATCCCATTAGGAGAGGGCTGACCTTAGGTAAAATTGTCTTGTGAGCCATTTACTTTGCTGCGGTCCTGTTTCTCTGTGCATAGGTATGAACTTGGTTTCAAGTAAAAGTTTCAAAGAAGGGGAAAGTAAGGCTCATATCCTGGCTATGACAAACTAAGTTATTGAATACTGTAATTTTGTGGAAGTTACTTCTCTGTTCCTCCAATTTCTAACTATAAAGAAGAAGAAGAATTTTTACCTAATAGTTTTTTCTGTGAGCATTAAATGAGGTAATTTGCGTAAAGTATCAGAAGAGTGCCTCTGTACAATCATAGACACTCAAAAATTTTGAGCTACTCTCTTAGCTACGGGAATCTTTGATATAAAGCCACACAAATGCTCTGATGAAATATCCCACTACGCCATTATAGACTATTCACATTTTCATACTCATTCACTTATTCCTATAGCACAGCTAGTGAGGACTATGGTTATGTCTAAAACTTTGTAATAGATTTCACATGTAAAGCAAGACTTTAGTAAAGGGCTCCTGCATTATGGACACGATCAGTGACTTTGGAAATGCAGACTCAGGAGAGGAAAAATAAGGATACCCAAGATAGGAGTTACAGAGCACAACACTGTATTCAGACCTGCCTCTGCTAATTTGTCTGTACAAGAAGTCAGACATTCTGGGGCATACTTAGAAGCCTTAAGTATGTGTGTGTGGAGGTGGGGGAGGCGGAAGCAGAGAAGTTATGTATGTATAACATTAGATTTCCCATGGCCAAAAAAAGGGTAAAGAAATTGAGTCAGTTTTAAAAATACAGAAATTATAGATTCCGAATAGTGTAAAATTATTTCAGACAGTAGACAATAGTGTTCTTGCTCAAAAATATTTTTTAATTTGAATAGATTTTAACCAGTTACACGAGTCACAAAGTGACATCTTTACCTGAATATGTAAGCAATATTTTTTATTTCTGTTTATCCTTATCCTTATTATATTATCTCACAATTTTTGTGTACTAGATAAATATTTATTTAAAACAATTATAACTAACTGCCTCTTGATGTTCTAATCTAGTCAAAGCATTCGATTTTATTTTATTTTTGCTTTTTTTATGGATTTACTAGTAGTCTGAATTTTCTATTAATTGTATATTTTATCTCATGCCATATTCCTTCTCCTAGGTTATTAACAATTAAATTACCTAAAACTAGATACCTATCTGAGTAACATTTCTCTCAGATACTATCCATTTTAAAGCATTTTATCTGCCTGAGGCCCTTGACCATCTAAAATTTCCTAGATGGTTTTCAGTGCTCACTCCATGATATCACATTTTCTAACCCCCTAAATTAGTATTTCTTTTGCTGCACTGTGTTGAAAGTACTCTCCAACCAGAGGGAGATTAGTCCTCAGATTTTTCCTGCTGACTCTTTGTGCTCTGTCTTCAAAAAGTGTCAGATTTATTAGGCACTGCTTCTTCCTTTTGTGATTCCAAGCTGTGACTATTTTTAATCAACCTTTTTTCTTATTAAGAACTCTGTCAGTGTGGCTATAATTGACAGTTCTGAAATTTCCTCCTTCAAAAATTCCGTTAGATTTTAAATGACCTGTCAGTGAAGATTTGTTACTGCATAATGGCGTCTGATTTCCCCTTCTCTGGTGTAGAAATGTTGGATTTGGTCAAGGGGGGGGTATCCTCAGGGAAAAAACCCTGGTGATAAATGTGGTCTGATCGTTAGTGATCAGGGATGGAGTCCTAGCAAGATTAGGGCTAACCTGAATCTGCTAATCAGGGCAGCATGAGGTCTGAGAGAGACTTCAAACTGTGTCCTCAAGAGGGACAAGGTGCAGATTAGCACACAGGGCAGATGAGAGCTTGGAGCTGGGAGAAGTGACCAAAGACCCTTAAAAGCTGGTTAAGAAACATCCACGGATGTTTTCTAGCTCCTAGCCAACATGATCTGTAGTAATTTATTCCTTTTCATCCATAGGCATTCTAGGTATTCCTTGATCAGTTCCCTCGTGAGTTGGGCTCAGGAAAACCTTGTGACCTCATGTCTTTCTGGTTACAATACGTAAGTGATTGCTGCAGAGTAATGAAGGTAAAACCTCTGTGCACAGTGCCAGGGTTTCCTCAGAAGGCTGAGACCCGTGACTGCCTCTGTTACCTCAGGAAGACAAAAAGAAACATTTCACACCAGAAAGAGGAAAAATCTCTTGATTTTGAGCACAGAAACTTCAGAAGGTTAAAAGGTGGTGAACTTAATCTTGAAAGTGATAAACTACTAAAGTGCAAAATGTGAAATACTGTGCTTCCTTCCCAACCCAGGGCAACCAGATGAGAAGGAAATTAAAGAAATATATACAGATAATGCGCCTCTGGGGTTCTCCAGCCCTTGGCTTCAGGGACTAACTGTCTCAGGACTGCAGGTGGTAGAACAGGGCCTTTATACTTTGGGGCAAGTTGGCTTTGGGGAGGATCAGAATGTCATTTTTAAAATAAGCCATTGTGTATTTCTTCAATAATTTTGTTTCCAGTGCTTATTTTCTTTAAGATATTATAGTTGGGTTCAAGGCACATCAGGGTGGAAAGTGGGAAGTCTAGAAGCTAAGATTCACTGGTTCTAGTTTGGAGATAGATAAATGAATGAATATGTACACACACACACACACACACACTCTCTTTTTTTTAAGCAACACTGATGGGAAATTAGTTGAGTAAATGAGGCCAATTTGATACAAGGGAACATTTCATAATCTGGAAATGATCTTATGAGTACTATAACTTAAATATTCCACTTTTTATTTATTAAGACAGTTAGTGTTACCTACAGCTTATCCTGTCAGGTCCCATAGAAAAGACTAGAAATAATATTTCACAAGAAAGGAGGTAGGTGTCCTCTGTTCGGTCTCACCTAGATTCTTTCCTTGATCAAGACTTCTATGGTGTGTGGTTTGTGTTTTTAAAGTAACCCACAGAAAAGTTCCTTTTCCAGGTGGTCAAAATAAAATAATGAAGCTGTTAAATTATGGAAACGATTAAGCTTTAATATAATCAGAAAATTTCTGTTCTCACTACATTTTGTAAACATAAAAATAATTATAATGTATACATATGTACATATATGAAATTATCTAATTTTGTTGCAAATGAACATGTAATTGTTATTATTGCTCAGTTCAACTAGTATTTTTTGAGGACTCACTGCCCACAGTTCTGTGATAACCAGAAATAATGACCTCAAAATTGTACCTTGGCTCTGAAATATTGAAATGACTTTAAAATGCCTAGAATATAGCTTGGACATTAGAAGAAGCAACTGACAATGTATTCCAAGTTGGATGTATTCAGTAATGATTTATATTCTGGAGCAGTTTTCTTATCTCATCACAGAAGCACATTTTGAGTAGCACATTCTAGACAATAATTTGTGAAAATCAAGCAAAATGGTGCTCCTCAGTCTTCTGTCCAGGTTTAGTACTAGGAGGACAGATAACTTTTGAGTCATTCCCCTTGGAAACTGTCATTTTAAAAATTCCTTTAGTTTTGCAGGAAAGCTTAATTGTTACTGATGTGGAATATTTATAGAAAACCGGAAGCCTGCTTATAGAACTTTTTCTGTGATTATGTAGCATAAGTGAACATTTTTTTATGACTAAGATAAACTCAGTATTTCTTTTTTTAAAAAAATGCTTGCAGTGTGCATACAGGTCCTTAATGATTTGTGAATTTATGGGCTTTGCAGAATGAATTTAGCAGTGGTCTATAGTTCTATCTATAGAGAACATACAAGAAGAATGATACTAAAAATAGAATTTTTCATGAGTTTTGTAGTTTAGAGGAAAGACAAAAAGCTGTCCCTGAGTTTTTGTGCTAATTAGTGCCTCTTTTATGGTAGCATAAAATGTTCTAATGGTAACATAGTAGGAAGTTATTTAGTTTTTATCCACTCCTGAAATTATGTTTGGGTGGTGTCATTAAAAATAGACACAGTCTATAGGAAGAACAGGCATTTCCCTTGCAGCAGCTTAATATATGCCTGCCTGAGCGTAGCTTTCTGTAGATACCTGGACTGGAAATTGGGTTGATAGCCTTGTCCCTCACATTAAGGAAAGTTATTGAATGTTGTTCATTCAATTACTCTTATAGAGGTGACAAATGGAGTATCTGAGGGAAAGAAAGTCAGGGCAGAAGAACGAGGGAGGAATATGAAATTTTTATTGCAGGAGAGGAAAAGTAATTTTTCCTATACCCTTATAGGTTCTTGCCTGAGACCCCTTAGTAATAAAAGACAGATTAATAGGAGAAAAACAAACAGAAGTTTAATAACATGTGTACCTCCTGGGAGATACCCAGGAAGGCTGAGTAACTCCCTGAAATAGTCCAAGCCACCACCTTAAATACCATCTCCAGCTGAAGACAGAAGAAAGATATTGAGGGGGTGGGAGGCCAGTTATGGGGGTTACCAGGAAGAGCACTGTAAACAGTAAACAGGGATATGGTTCTTATGCATATGAAGTCCGTGCTTTCTCCACTGATAACAGTTTCTAGAGATTCGTCATCCTCCTCTTCCTCTTACAGAAAAAGAGATACCTTACAAATGGAGATTTCCTTATAAATGTAAATGTGTCTTACAAAAGGGTAACTTTTACTGGGTTTCAGAGTTCCTTCTGTGTCTGCTGTTTCTTAAAAATAACTGGCTCAAGCAAAAACTGAGTGCCATCCCACTGAAAACAGGAATGAGACAAGGATGCCCTCTATCACCACTCTTATTTAACATAGTACTGGGGATCCTGGCCAGAGCAATCAGGCAAGAAAAAGGAATAAAAGGAATCCAAATAGGGAGGGAAGAAGTGAAACTCTCGCTGTTTGCAGACGACATGATCTTATATATAGAAAACCCCAAAGAATCCATTGGAAAACTCTTAGAAGTAATCAACAACTACAGCAAAGTTGCAGGGTATAAAATCAATTTGCATAAATCAGTAGCATTTCTATATCCTAACAACTAACTAACAGAAAAAGAACTCAAGAACGCAATACCATTCACAATTGCAACAAAAAGAATAAAATACCTCGGGGTAAATTTAGCTAAGGAAGTGAAGGACCTATATAATGAAAATTACAAGGCCTTTCTGAGAGAATTGGGTGACGACATAAGGAGATGGAAAGACATTCCATGTACATGGATTGGAAGAATAAACATAGTTAAAATGTCCATTCTACCTAAAGCAATCTACAGATTCAATGCTATTCCAATCAGAATCCCAATGACATTCTTTACAGAATTCGAACAAAGAATCCTAAAATTTATATGGGGCAACAAAAGACCCTAAATTGCTAAAGCAATCCTGAGAAAAAAGAACAAAACGGGAGGCATCACAATCCCTGACTTCAAAACTTACTACAAAGCTACAGTAATCAAAACAGCATGGTACTGGTACAAAAACAGGTGCACAGATCAATGGAACAGAATTGAAAGCCCAGAAATAAAACCACACATCTATGGACAGCTTATCTCCGACAAAGGAGCTGAGTGCATACAATGGAGAAAAGAAATGCTGCTGGGAAAACTGGAAAGCCATATGTAAAAGAATGAAAATTGACCATTCTTTTTCACCATTCAACAAAATAAACTCAAAATGGATCAAAGGCCTAAAGCTGAGCCCTGAAACCATAAGGCTTCTAGAAGAAAACGTAGGCAGTACACTCTTTGACATCAGTATTAAAAGGACCTTTTCGGACACCGTGTCTTCTCAGAGAAGGGAAACAGTAGAAAGAATAAACAAATGGAACTTCATCAGACTAAAGAGCTTCTTCAAGGCAAATGAAAACAGGATTGAAACAAAAAAACAACCCACTAACTGGGAAAAAATATTTGCAAGTCATATATCTGACAAAGGCTTAATATCCATAATATATAAAGAACTCTCACAACTCCACAACAAAAAATCTAACAACCCAATCAAAAAATGGACTGGAGACATGAACAGACATTTCTCCAAAGAAGATATACGGATGGCCAATAGGCACATGAAAAGATGCTCATCATTGCTGATCATCAGGGAAATGCAAATCAAAACTACAATAAGATATCACCTTACACATATTAGAATGACAAAAATATCTACATCTAATAGTAACAAAGGTTGGAGAGGTTGTGGAGAGAATGGAACCCTCATACACTGCTGGTGGGAATGCAAACTAGTGCAGCCACTATGGAAAACAGTATGGAGATCCCTCAAAAAATTAAAAATAGAACTACCATATGATCCAGCCATTCCACTACTGGGTATCTATCCAAAGGGCTTGAAGTCAGCAATTCCAAAAGTCCTATGCACCCCAATGTTCACTGCAGCATTATTTACAATAGCCAAGACATGGAAGCAACCTAAGTGCCCATCAACAGATGAATGGATAAAGAAGTTGTGGTATATATATATATATATATATATAATGGAATACTACTCAGCTGCAAAACAGAACAAAATCATCCCATTTGCAACAACATGGATGGACCTTGAGGGAATTATGTTAAGTGAAATAAGCCAGTTAGAGAAGGATAATCTCTGTATGACTCCACTCATATGAGAAATTTAAAAATGTGGACAAAGAGAACAGATTAGTGGCTACCAGGGGAAGGTGGGGTGGGGGGTGGGCACAAAGGGTGAAATGGTGCACCTACAATACGAATGACAAACATTAATGTACAACTGAACTCACACAAGATTGTAACCTGTCATTCACTCAATAAAAAAAAAAATCACTGGCTCAAAATAATCAATATGCCGAAGAGACATATTTTAGGGTGGTATATTTTGCTCCCTTTCATTATCATGTCTTATTAGGGAGAGATTTGGCGACATCTTTTTCTTCTGTTCCTCCTCAGTCCTACAACCATAAGAACTAAGTTCTGTCATAATTGGGAATGAGCTTGGAAATGGATTCTTCCCCATAGCATTCAGGTAAGAGCTCTGCCCAGCTGACATCTTGAATTTGGCCTGGGATAGCCTAAACAGAGAGCCCAGCCAAGCCTGCCCAGACTTCTCACCTACAGAACAGGATCAGAATTGGTGGGTGTTGTAAGCCAATAAGTTTGTGGTAATTTGTTACACAGCAATAGAAAACTAATAAAGATAGATATGAATGACGTCTCCTTGCTCTTAACTTTGACAGTTAAATTTATATTTTGTTTTCTCAAATGACATTTCCTGGTTATTGCCATGAACCCCTCCCACACTTGTCTACTTTGTTAAGACTTGTGAGTCCTTGATATCTTTCAAGTGCTCTCCCACTGGGGAAATGAACTGATGTGATATGCTCTCAGCAAGTGTAGTAAACACTGGTTGCTTTAAAAAGGCTCATGATATGCTTAGAATCTGGAAAATTGCTCTTTAACTTGATGGAATATTTTTTGTCCTTTTAGATAAGATCCTAATTTGCATCCTTTTGAAACTCTTCAATTCAAATCATAAATGCTCATTATACTTCTTCATTGTTAGCGTGATCAAGCCTTATGCTTGCATATCTTTAGCACCTCTTGAAATGGCTACAGTCCTTTGAACAAACTAAGTAGAGGAGAGAATGAGGACTGTATTTTCCTGCATCTTGTTTTCTGAGATGGATGCACTCTTCAATAGCAAATGTCTAACAAGCTGAACAGTTTCAAGGGCTCTGATGATTGAAAAACATTAGCAGACCGTACTTTGTAAAGCAGGCCCTCCTAAATGTGGATGCAATATTATTTGAATGAGAACCATCTCCTAGTTAAGATTAACAAAGGACTTACATAATAAAAACAAATCTTATTGTAAAAGGAAATAGTGTATGTGTACTTTTTTAAATTTGAGGACTAAATGCATTCATTACCATAACAAAAACAATCCAGCAATGTCAAGGACAAAATTTCTTAGGCCCTAGGAACTTCAGAAAATGATTGCTGGGAATACTTTTTTAAAAACCAAATTTCTTTTATTGTTATTTTAAATTTTGTGGTTCTGTTTTTCTCTTCTGTTAATTCCCCGTTGTTATAATTTCTGAAATTCTTAAAATAATGACACGTCTAGCTGATTCATAGTTTATATAGATTTATAAAGCACAACTTTATAAATAAAATCCGCAATATAAATATTATAATTTAAAGATGCTAAATTTTTTAAAATTAAATTGTAAGGATCAGGATATTGAGTTGCCCCATAATTGGAATGCTGCAATTGGTATCAGTTAAACATAAATCGAAATCTATGAAATCCTCATCACATGAACGTATTTATTTAGATTTAGTTAGTTCCAGCTTATTGGGATTTGCCTTCCTGCAGTATTTAGGAAGTCATTGGTAAACTAATTTGGAAGGAGGAGAAAAATATATTTGTAAACAATGATCATAATTTAATTTTTCATTTGTTTATTTTGACATAGTTTACAATATATAGCACTCATTTTACAGATGAGAGCAGGAAAGCATTTTTAGAATGTAACCAGCCCTTGATGATTTATCTAGCTAATTATATAGCCAGTGTTCAAATCCAGATCTTTTGACTTCTTGTCTCAGGACTGACCTAACTCTACTTCAGATAGTTATAAACAGTCTCAAGTAATCCCAATCAAAATTCCTGTTGAATTTTTTTGAGGAACACAATAAACTTGCCCTAATGTTTAGTCAGAGGGAATAAGATCTGCAAACAGTTCAGTCAACGTAAGGAAGAGTGTAAAGACAGAGGGAGGGACCTATCCTACCACCTAGTAAAATATCATTATTAGATAGGTCAATGGAGAGATATAAAAATATATACAAAATATGTGAATATATATATCTGTATGTGTAGGTATATTTGTTTTTTATGCCTATTTTTGTATCTGCCATCAACCTAACTATTTATAAAATTAGTTCTCATTGATACATCCAGTTTTAATCCACTGGTACAGGATTTCATCTAATTTCTTTTTTCTCTTTTCGTATTTGAAACTCTCTTAACAAACCATGAGAAACTTGCCTCTCTTTTATATGTATATATATATATGTAATATATACATGTATATTTAATATATACAATAAAGAGAAGGCTAGATAAATTGTATATCAGTCATAATGAGCATACCTAGTTTAGTTTACAGATCTTGATTTCTAAATATTATTTTTGACTATAGGAATCTAATGCTTCTTGGAGGAATGACTAATTTCAGAGCAGAGGTAGGGGAAATACAAGACAAGCCCAGAATAACTTATTGCCAGAAAGTAAGGCAATACTTTAAAAAATTATAGGGACATAATTATGACATGTATAGGGACATGTCAAAGTGACACAGAGACCTACTTAGAGGTGCCTCCACTGGACAAATCTGGGACAATTTGAGCATCAAAATAAAGTTAGCAATATATTATAACCCATTGAAGAAGATAAAAATCCATTAATCCACACAGATATAAATAGTGAATAAATAAATACTTAGGAAAGATGTCTAAGCTCTTTTACCTTTTAATGCTAACTAGTAAAGAATTTCGTAGTTAGAAAAAATTTTCCACGGATGCTAAAATTAGTGGGAAGAATATTGATTATGAACAAGATAGTATGAACCCCAAGTATCTCTTTACAAATTAGTTTTCAGTCATAGAGGAAAATTGGTAACTTTATAGTGGAAGATTTGGCCGAGACCTCCTTAGCCAAGAGAACGAAGTTAACATCACCAATATTGGAACAATATTGTGCCTCCTGAGATGATGCACTGAGAGGACACAATATCACTTCTATGTTATTCCTGCCAAAAATGCATAAGCTAACTCTAATCTTAAGGAAACATCAATCAAATGCAAATTGTAGGCTATTCTACAAAATAACTAGCCTGTACTCTTCAAAAATATCAAGGCCAAGAGACAAAGAGAAGTTGAGGAAATTTCTTATTAAAGAAGAATGGTCATGACTGATGAAGTTAATTTGTATATCAGGACCCACAAATTGGAAACCACCCCAGTGGCCCAGCCCACATCACAAATCTAAACCTATGTCAGCCTGCACTTACAGGAAACACCTGTCAAGAAATCCTGACATACACCCATCACAGTCCTCCAACTCAGCTTAGCTAGCTT
The DNA here is from genome assembly GCF_041296235.1 of Equus asinus. Classification (NCBI taxonomy): domain Eukaryota; kingdom Metazoa; phylum Chordata; class Mammalia; order Perissodactyla; family Equidae; genus Equus; species Equus asinus. The sequence goes on from NC_091798.1 coordinate 71,683,869, forward strand.
CTCTTACCCTGGAAAACAGGACCTGCTAGCCTTTTAAAGAAATCCCCAACCTCCTAACCCATCATGCTGTGTTTCTGTGTTGCCTCTTTTAATGCTCTGTAAAACTTGCTCCTGCCCCAAATCCTCAGGAACAATGCTCCACTGCTTGTGAGGCGCTGTGTTCCCCCAATCTATGGAATGTTTTCCCTTGAATAAAGGACATCAAACTTGTTACTAAATTGTATTATTTTTGTCATTTGATAGTTTTGGCGATGAGATGGGACCCGAAGACAGCTGCTGAAGATTCCAGGGACAGCTGCTAGATGCAGGTGAAGATACTGACAGAGCCCTTTTGGCTGGCTGCCTGTTCTGCTGCTCTCCAGGACTTCTGGTCAGCTTCTCTTGGATGGAGGTGCCCTGATATTGCATTTTGAGCTCTTCAAGTTTATTTGTCTTAATCCTTCTGAGTAGGAAATTGGAGTGTGAGAGACTCCAGATTTTTCATAGTGTGGAAAATTGAAATGTAAGAGATTCCAGATTTTTCGCAGGGTGAAAATTGGTATGTGAGAGACTCCAGAGTTTCACAGTGTGGATATTGGGGTGCGAGAGACTCCAGATTTTCACAGTAAGACTCACAGGTCTCAGGAACTGTGCACAGACAGCCAGAAATAGTAAGTCTCCTTGAATTAGGGAGGATTATTTCAAGGTAAAATAATAGGATACCCCTTAATTTAAGAAAGCAGGATGGCAGCTGTTAAGGGACTCACAAAGCTTCAAGCTAAGTCCACAGCATACACTGCTGGAGGACTTGGGGAAATAAATTAAAACAAGAAATTTGAACTGTTTTGACCAATGGTGTGTCAAAATCTAAGTAGATACAAGTTGGACTATTAAAAGCCATGAGGGTATCTGCCACTATAAAGAAATCTTCTCACGGAAGGAGTAAGAGATCTGTTGCTAATGGGGATCCCGGAAGCTAAAGTTGCAAAATTAGTGGTCACAGGTCAAGCACTTGAAAGTTGTTAGAGCACTCTCTACCTAACCTTAAGACTCCTGTCCTAGGATAAGTTAGTCATAGAACAGGTTAGATTGACACTAAGTCACCCCTCAACCTCAGGACAATTTCTAGGCAGTGAGGTACACCATAAAACACCACAGAATCCACAACCCAGCAGCACATCCTTATTAGATATTAATTTGGCTCTGAGAAACCCAAGGCACTTAGCTAAAGAAATGGGATCCCTAAGTTTCACAGAATGAGCATGCCACCTTTCAGCACACCTGCTTATTTTATATCTAAGAACTGTGGTCCTGGAAACTGGATATTTATAACTGTAGGTATTTTACAACGACAACCTGGAAATTCATCGCAATATAGGCACACCTTAACAAACAAGAAAAATCTCAAATAAGCAATCTCAAATTACACCTAACTGAATTAGAAAAAGAAGAACACACAAAGCTCAAAGTCAGCAGAAGGAGAGAAATAATAAAAATCAGAGCAGAAATAAATGCTATTGAAACAAAAAAAGCCAGTAGAAAGGATCAGTGAAACAAAGAGCTGGTTCTTTGAGAAGATAAATAAAAATGACAAACCTCCAGCCAGACTTACAAAGAAAAAAGAGAGAAAGCTCAAATAAACAAAATCAGAAATAAAAAAGAAAAAATAACAACAGACTCCATAGAAATACAACAGATTATAAGAGAATACTATGACAAACTATATGCCAACAAAATGGATAACCTAGAGGGAATGGATAAATTCTTAGACTCTTACAACCTCCCAAAGCTGAGTCGATAAGAAACAGACAATCTGAACAGACCAATCACAAGGAAAGAGATTGAAAGAGCAATCAAAAGCATCCCAAAGAATAAAACCCCAGGACCAGACAGCTTTCCTGGGGAATGCTACCAAACTTTCAGAAAGGATTTAATGCCTATCATTTTCAAGCTATTCCAAAAAATTAGGGAGGATGGAATACTTCCTAACACATTCTATGAGGCCAACATCATGCTGATACCAAAGCCTGACAAGGACAGCACAAAAAAAGGAGAACTACAGGCCAATATCACTGATGAACATAGATGCAAAAATTCTCAACAAAATTTTGGCAACCCAAATTCAGCAATTCATCAAAAGGATCATACATCACGATCAAGTGGGATTCATACCAGGGACACAGGGATGGTTCAACATCCACAAATCAATCAACGTGATACACCACATCAACAAACTGAGGAATAAAAACCACATGATCATCTCAATAGATCCAGAGAAAGCATTTGACAAGATCCAACAGCTTAACAGATCCAACTCTTAACAAAATGGGGATAGAAGGAAATTACCTCAGCATAATAAAGGCCATATATGACAAACCCACAGCCAACATCATACTCAACGGACGAAAACTGAGGGCCATCCCCCTGAGACCAGGAATGAGACAAGGATGCCCACTATCACCACTCTTACTCAACGTAGTACTGGAGGTTTGGGCCAGAGCAATTAGGCAAGAGAAAGGAATAAAAGGAATCTCAATGGGGAGTGAAGAAGTGAATTTGGCAAGGTTTTCCATTAATTTTAATTTTAGTTTACCCTTGGCTATTTAAGTGAATAACTTGTAGTAGTTTACCAGAAAACCCCTCTGAATACCATCAACCCCGAGAGGGGGCCCATATAGGGGCTCTCCTTTGAGGGTAAATAAGGGGGCATTGGAGTTGGTGTGGAAGAATTTGACAAAACCTTCTAAGACAATCTTTTTTCCAGTTTCCAGGTTGACTGTAAATGAGACATCGATTTCTGGGCCAGTGTTTTGATGATGGACCCCTGGGAGGACACAGTCGGGGAAGCCCAGGTGTTTCAGCTTTCTGGCCTTGGAGCTATTCAGTTGTGAGACCATTAACTTGGTCGTCTTTGTTTACGGTCCTATGGTCTCTTCAGAGTAGAAAGGCAATTCAGATAGAGGATTAGTAGAAGGAGTACTCAACTGAAGGAGGATAGAGGGGAGTGGTAGGACTCATATCAGTCTTACAGTGTTTTGATTTAGGTACCTCTTGTGTCTTTAATTTGTCATTAGCCTTTTGCATGAATCTTTCAATAAGGCCTTTTTGGAATCGAAGACTTTTGGAGATTTCTGCAGGCCAGTTAAAATAGGTATCCCATTCTGTTTGTTGATTTGGGAACCCTTGCTTTCAAGTACAATTCTTAAATGAACAACCCATCTAATTGGAACATTTAGTCTAATTGGAACTGCCTAATGCTGGAAGAGCGGGTTTTTCCCATTGTGATATTATTCGGTTGCAGTTACAGCCTATTGCCAGTTGATGGGGGTCGAGAGCCAGGTATTCTGACCCTCTGTCTTCAGCCGAGGTGGTGCAGCATGGCATGGGGGTGGGTAACTTTCTCTTGCTTTCAGTCTCTGCTTTCCTGATCACCTCTCACTATGTGGTCTCCTGGGGTCTTGGCTTGATGAGGTCACCCCATGCGAAAGCTTTTGCCCTGTTAGATGGCTTCCCTCTAGGCTGCAAGGGTGCTAGGGAGTCCTGGGTGATCCCGCAGATGCATGACCCCTCCCCGACTCCTTCCCTCATGGAGCCTCCCATAGCAGAGATCCCAGTCTTTAGAGGAGGGAGTGAAGTTCTCTCTTACCCCATTCCAGCTCCTCTGAGGGGAACTCCAGCCTCTCTGCCCTCTGTTGTTTGGCTGCCATGACTCTCCAAGGATTCTTGTGCTATTAGGATATTTTCTGTTGGAATATGGTTGCTCCTTTTTCTTGTATGTTGGAGGGGAGAGAGTCCTAGGCAAGCTCACTCCATCATGATGCTGACATCACTCCCTATAAACCACTTTTAAGTCATCTCCAAAGCGCAGAAAACTGAGTTGTCCCCCTACAGGTATATATAATTGCAGAATGGTTTGACCAATGGAGTAGAGCAACATCTAAATATGGGCTCAATGGACAGGATATATGGAAATTAGATTTCACAGTGATAATGTGAAAGGAGGGTGAGCCACGATAATAGTTTTTGTGGAATGTGTGTTTGTTAGTTAAGTACTCCAATCATCTATAATCTAACCTGGACAGACCAAACATATTTTTTTGTCAGTCTTAGGTTTGGAAGCCACAGAGTTTATGTTATTCTTACAGAAGAAGATAGTGATGAGATTATTTATCTACTTCTAGCTGCTATAAGAGGTCTACCATATCCTGTCATTTTCCTCTTAAAAAGATGGGGAAAATATCAAGAAGTACATTCATAAAAATATGCTTTTCCTTGGGGCTGGCCCCGTGGCCGAGTGGTTAAGTTCGCGCGCTCCGCTGCAGGCGGCCCAGTGTTTCGTTGGTTCGAGTCCTGGGCGCGGACATGGCACTGCTCATCAGACCACGCTGAGGCAGCGTCCCACATGCCACAACTAGAAGAACCCACACTGAAGAATACACAACTATGTACTGGGGGGCTTTGGGGAGAAAAAGGAAAAAAATAAAATCTTTAAAAAAAAAAAAATATGCTTTTCCTTTAGCAAATAATAATAGTGACAATGATAATAGCTATTTATTAAAAACTTTTATTTTCTAAAAGATTGCCAAGTATGATATTACATAACTCAATAAATATATGAGCTAGATACTATTATTGCTATTTTAAAAATGAGATAAATGGGTATTAGAGAAGTTAAATAATTTTCCCAGGGTCACAAGTAATTGTGGTGCAACAACTGGAATAGAGACCTTCTGACTCAGAGATCCACATTCTTAAAAACTATATTATCTTACCTCTGCATAAAATAAGTGGTTACTAATATATTAAATTGAGTTGTTTATTAATGCTCTGTTTCAAAAAGAACTAGGAACTGTTGGGTACTTTATATTCATTTTCTTGATAAATGGTACAAGAAGCCAATATGCATTATATTCATATATATACTTGATACATTTTCCAGGAAATTTAAGTTGTACAGTAACTCATGATTTATTTTTCAATTGAATGTGCTTTTATAGATGAGATGGTTACTAACTGGAAGTTAGAATAGTATCATTTTAAAAAGCTTAGTCAGTCAGTCATTTGACTAATTAACATAGACTCTACTCTTATTATTTATTACACAGTAGGTCAATAAGGTATTTTAAAATTTTCCATTCTGAAGTGAAGAAAACAATGGTTGAATTAAACTTGTCAGCTTCTGACATTTTCTTTAAAATTGTAAGAAAAATCTCAATGATTTTTCTATATCGTCAAATTTTAAAAGCATTATTTAAAAGCACCCATTTGCAAATTAAAGCTAATTCACTACATTCATTAAAGCTACACTTACTTAAAATGATTTTCACTTGATTATGAATGTTATAATTAAATGAGTCTTAGTATGCAAATACCACTTAAGTTCATTTACATAGTTACTTAAATCACAAGCTCTTCTGATCACAGTAGAGTTACTCAAAGTACAAAGACTTCTACCAAATAAAGATTAGAAATTACCAACCTGCAAACTGTATGGATTGAAGTAAATTTAAATACCCTACTGTCCTCATTGCTTTAAAATATGAAAATGCAATTAAAATTTATGACAATTCTCAAATATGTAAACATGACACCTAAAATATATGTATAATAAAAAATTTATATATTTGTGTAAGTAAAAAGATTGTCTGTAACACTAAAACTTATTAATGTATTTAATGACAACTAAAATAATAATGATGGTGATGATGACAGCAATGACTGCTGAGACAGTCACGAGTCCTTTAAGCTCAAGGTGGTTGTAATCATTTCTTCCTGAGGTGATATGGAATGGTGCTAAGATTTACAATTTGTGTGTTATAAATATACCACGTTTGATGGTAAGCACCCTACTTGAATTATGTCACTTTTCTCACAAAAGGCCTTTGAGTCTAGTCCTGTTATAGTACACTGTTAACCAAATTAGTGAACTTTGGTTTCAAAAATAAATAACTTTTGCTGGATTAAATGAGTAATAAGAGGCTAAGCAGAAGTCTAACTCTGAAGTCCATGCTCATAATCTCTGCTTTATTTGCTTCTACCAGAGAATAGTAATTGGCAAATTTAGAAATAGAAGTTCTCTATGCATGTCTATTGTTAAAGTTTGGGGGCCAGCCCCATGGCCAAGTGCTTAAGTTCACGTGCTCTGCTTCGGCAGCCCAGGGTTCTCCAGTACGGATCCTGGGCATGGACCTACACATCGCTCATCAAGCCAAGCTGTGACAGCATCCCATATAGAAGAACTAGAATAACTTACAACTAGGGAATACAACTATGTCCTGGGGCTTTGGAGAGAAAAAAAGAGAAGAAGCTTGGCGACAGACGTTAGCTCAGGGCCAATCTTAAAAAAAAAAAAAAAACTTTTTATGTGAAAATTCAAGGGTATGCTTATTCGGATGCCCAATTAGGGACCATGGGGATTCTGATATGTAAGCGAACTTGTGAAAATGAAAATATACATCTTAGTAATAGTATATTCCTCTTTTACCTCAATGTTTTTGCTCAATAGAATACTATTAACAATGGGTGTCACCATATGGGACATCAAATATCTGTTTAATTTTACTTATGATGTAATCACAGAAAAATTGTAACTAATATCTGGCTTTAAGTCTATCTGACACTTACCAGGTGTTCTCCAATTATATAAAATAAAATAACTTCAGGGGCTGGCCCCGTGGCCTAGTGGTTAAGTTCGCGCGCTCCACTTCAGGTGACCGAGTGTTTCGTTGGTTCAAATCCTGGGTGCGGACATGGCACTGCTCATCAAACCACACTGAGGCGGCGTCCCACATGCCACAACTAGAAGGACCCACAACAAAGAATATACAACTATGTACCGGGGGGGCTTTGGGGAGAAAAAGGAAAAAAATAAAATCTTTAAAAAAATAAAATAAAATAACTTTGTGAATGTCCAAATTTATAACAGATAAGTTATGGTGTGATTATCTGAAATTCCAAAATATTTCTCATTTCATGAGAATATTCACTAAAGTGTCTCTTTAAATGGTAAGTTCTCTAAGAGAAATTTGAAATATACAGTGAATTATAGAAAATAATCAATTTACCACCATTTTCAAGAGTACATCAATTGCTTCAACTTATGTAAACCTGATTTCTTAAGAAGCCACAGTGGTGGACTGAAAAAAGTACCAATGGCTGATGCTGTACAATAAAGCCTGTCACTCTCTATTGTCAGTGGAAGAGGCAGTGGCACTCTGTTTTCCAGAGGACCCCACTCTGCCCCGTCGCAGCACTCTCAGCTTCTTTTAGATGAGTCTCCATGTGAAACAGAAGCAGCACTTAATGCATTAAAGTGTATTTGATGTGTTCACCTCTTACCAGGCTTATTCCAGAAAACAAGGAAATTGCAAGTTTTGAAATGGTGTTATTTAAAAATAGTTTTGCAATTGCTTTTTAAGCACTTCCCGCTACCTGTACCCTCTTGCCGTCTAAAACAGACTTCTATTTGAAAATGGGATATAGCATTTGAAAGTGCCATTTTATTATTTCAGTCCAAACCTTTATTGATTTCTTTGGTCCACCTTCTTCCATGCCTTCCCAAGTGAGGAAAGGAAAAAAAACCTGTTACTTTTATGTCCTTTGAAAAATATAAAAATATTGTTGAACTCCAATTGCATTTAATGGACACTGAAAATGTCTTTCAGAAGCAAAGTAAATCTCTCTTGAGCTTAATCCTAGGGAAAGCAGTTAATGACATTTCTTATATCAAAACCTTCAAGATTTTGTGAGTTCTTCATCCTGAATATCTGGAGCTCCTTACTGAGATTAAGAAAAGTAACAATAAAAATAACTATAATGATAACAAATGCAAAAGAATGAATAGTCATCAAATACTTACTACTGTTCCTTTACAGGCTGAACGTAGAAATAAAAGCAAATCTGTATGAAAAAAGAGTACTTGCCACCTTGCCAGGTACTGTGCAAAGCTATTTACATAAATTGTTTCTTTTAAACGTCACCAAATCCAAATAGGTTATTGTTGTCCTGATTTAACAGATAATAAAACCCAGACTATAAAGAGTCAAGTGACTTAATTCACTCTTCTATTTTTTTAAAGATTGGCCCAAGCTAACATCTGTTGCCAATCTTCCTCTTTTTTTTCTTCTCCTCAAATCCCCTCTGTACTTAGTTGTATCTTCTAGTTGGAGGTCCTTCTAGTTGTGCTGTGCGGGATGCCACCTCAGTGTGGCTAGATGAGCTGTGCTAGGTCCACTCGCGGCCAGACTCCAAACTGGTGAAACCCGGGCCACCGAAGCAGAGCAAGCAAACTTAACCACTTGGCCGTGGGGCTGGCCCTTAATTCACTCTTAAATATGTACTATTGAGCACTTTTATTTATTCACCTCTGCAGCAGTGAACAAAACAACAAAAATTCCCTAGTACAGATTACATTCTAGTTGGGGACACAGATACACATACACGCAGTCACACACACAAACACAAACTATATTGCTATATTGGATTGTGACAAATTTTATGGAGGAAAATATGTCAGGGAATTAGAATAGGAAATATCAGAGAGAAGGGACTGTAATTTTAGATAAGGTAGTTAGGAAAGACTTTACTGAGAAGGTAATATTTGAGCGAAGATCTGAAGGAAGTGACAGAGCAAGCCAAGAGAGATCTAGCAAAAGAACGTCTTTCTGGGCAGAGACAGTGGCAAATGCAAAACACTAAACCAGGACTGTGTCAGTTTACATGAAGCTGAAAGAATGAAATGGAAGGCAGTGTGATGTGAATTTATAAGAAAAATGACAACCACTTGTGACTCAAGTGGATTTTTGCAAGATTTCTTAAACACAATAACAGACTATGGCTACATATCCACTTGTTTCATTAAACTTTCTAAGAGTTGATATCGGGCAATATAGATGACTGCATATGTAGGTAAAGGGCTAAGGCATAAATGATTTGTGTGGCTAGCCTATATTCCATCAGGTTTTAGTATCAGATCTATATAGAGAGGTTAACATTTGAGAAAAGTCATTAAAAAGATCAACAGATAATCATTTCTATGAATTCTCTACCTCCAAAACAACAAAAATTTTTGCACAGCACACTTGCATTATACGTTAACTGCCTCACCCTACCTTAAAGCACAAATGGGTTGACAACATAATACACTTTGCCTATTACTATAATTTCCCTTCTCCGTTTCAAGAACCTTCTAATCAAACGTGGCAAATGTCTTCATGGGAAAATTAGGCCTCCCACTAAAACGTACTGTGTACCAGTATAGTACATATTTTGTATAAGGAGAAGTGAAATGTATCGTTATCTGGTGACATGGTATGTGGTATGAAGATCTTCTGAAATCCAGAATGAAAAGTTTAACACCCAGGATCTTAATGGAACATTACTGGCAGGTTTTCCATGTCCTCCATGGTCGACTGTCAAATAGAGAATAAGAAGCACAACACAGGGGAATAAGACCCTACCCTAGTAGAAGAGGCATAGACAGCAATGATTTATTCATGAAAGAAATATTCTAATGCTTATAATAAGCTTGTTAAGTAGAAACAGATCCTGTAATGGCCTAAAAGAGCTAGAGAGCTGACTAAAGTGACTTACTCCAAACTTTATTTACTGAAGACTTTAGCTGATTAGATCACGTGACATTTAAAGTCTCAGTTTTAGTGATATTAATGAATTGATAATGTATTGATATAGTTTTCCACTATAATTTTTCATATGGAACCTTGTAAGCAAGAAATTAGTCTAGATATTACAGACATATATAACTTTCATGAACTATGTAAATTACATGCAGCATTCTAAAAATATGTCACTCCTTTCATGAATATACAAGAGAAAAAGTTATTCACCATAAATATTGAACTATTTAGTGAAATCCTGAAGTATTTTTAACTTCATGTATATAGTTTTAATATGATTGGACTTCTTCCAAGCACCAAACTAATAATTCTACATCTAAAGCATTGATTCCCATCTTGAGGATACACAGCGCTGGAGTAGTAGTTCAAGGACAGATTAGATACGATCATTTCTTGTAGGTGCCTGACATGAATCTTATACATGCAAGTTTGATTAAAACAATATTGTCATCCTGAAAAATTAACAAGAGGGAAAAGGTGACAATTAGGAAAATGAAATTAATCTACTGTGACAAAAATGAGATCATTGGCTTGCTTGAGGCCAGGAGGAGAGGAAATGATGGATTGCCAAGGGGCGTAAGGAAACTTTTGGGAGTGATGGAGCTGTTCTTATCTTGATTCTGGCAAGGGATCCACAGATGTTTACATCTCTCAAAGATCACTCAGTTGTAAAGTGTAACGGGTTGTAGTTTATTGTATATAAATTATATATCAATAAAACTGATAAAAAACAGAAAATGGAAGTAGCACTTATATTTTTAATAACTGTAATAATATTGAGAATTTTCATTTCTGTTAGTTTCAGTAAATTCTGATTTTCTTGAATTTTCCCATTTCATTTAAATTAGCAAATCCAGTTGCACAAAGTTATGATTTTGTTATTCTGTTATTGTTTTCATATGTGTATGATCTGTAGTGAAGTCCACTTTTTTCATTACTAATAGAAATTTGTGTTTTATCTCCTTCTTCTTGATCAGTCTGGCTAGGAACTCAGCAATTTTATTAATATTTCCAAAAAATTAACTTTAACCTTTGGTGATTTTTACCTATTGCACATTTGTTTTGCATTTTCTTGATTTCTGTTATTTTATATATTACTATTTAATACTATTTTTTACTGATTTCTTCTTCATTTCTACACTTTATTTTTGTGCTTAGGTAATTGATTTTTAGCTTTTCTCCTTATCCAATATGTATTTAAAGCCGAATATTTTCCTGTTCATTTTAGCTCTATCACATGTGTTTTTACATGTCATATCTTCATTATCTTCAGTACAAAATATTTTTTAATTTTCTTTGAGAGTTTTTCCTTGAATCATAAGTATGCTGTTTTACATTCAAGTATTTGTATGCTTCTTAATTTAACTTTTTATTTGATTTTTTTAATTGATTGTTATTGATTTCTAATTTTTAAATTCTGTTGTTTGGCCCAAAAAATAGTCAATATCTGTAAAATGTTTTATGTGTGCTTGAAAAGAATGTATATTCTGCCATTTGTGGGTACGCTGTCCTATATGTACTGAATAGTCTAAATCTGTTACTTCCATTTTTCATATGTTCTATGTCCTTACTGATTTCTTTCGTCTGTTTCTATGACTTGTTGAAAAAGTGCTAAAATCTTCTATATTAATTGTGGATTGGCCTTTTTTCCTTTTTTCAATTCTATCAAGTTTTGATTTAAATATTTTGAATCAATGTTATTCTTTAATATATTGATTTTTATTGTTTTAAAATAATTGTCTACTAAACATCATTATTGAGATCACTTATGGGTCTGTTTCTAATATTTACCTTTATTGATTAATATTTCTATCCTCTCTTGTTGCCGGTCCAGAAAGAGCATAGTAGGGGAATCAAACAGTATTCAATACAAATAAATTATGAGTTAAAAATATTTAAAAATGCAGTGGTCCTAGAGGAAATTTAATACATAGACATAATTAGAGAACCCAAAAAAGAAAACCAAAACTCTTGAAGTAACTCAGTAGTAAAGATGTATTTTTAGAGAACTTCTCTGCAATAAAAAGACTACTTATTAGACTTATTAGAAAGTTGTGCTGTGTGACAGGAAAAATTGTATGGAAAGTCAATAAAAAACCAACACCATGGCACAACCTATTGTTTTTAGAACTTCGAATATAAACAGTAAAACAAAATATGTTCACTTAATAAAAGGAAAAATATCAAATTGGATCTCAGAATTCTTAATAAAAACACTCAATTATTGAAGCATATGTGCAAATGTGTTCAAGAAAAGAGAGGACAAAGCAAGGACAGTATTTATATTCAGCCAAAGTATCTTTCATGTAGAAATGACGTAGACAACAGTCCTAAAGTTGAGAACAAAGAGAATATTTTTCCTGATCCTCAGTTAAGAAGACAACATGAGATGAACGTCAGCAAGCCAAGAGATGATAGGACAACTACTGCAAATGGAAGGAAAAGACTTCATTTCTTTTTATGAAATAAATATAGAATGATAGCAAAATGGGACAAAGATAGGCACCATTGGAATCACAGTACAAATTTTTAAAGCCACATACAGAGTATAAGATAAGCATTATTACCATTTTCATTCTTTGCATGAAGGTATTGAAGCAAAGTAAGGAAAATGTCTGGTTCACATTGATATTAAAGCAAAGAAGCAGGAATTCCAAGCCAGACAGCGTGACTCCAGAAACAATCCTCTTACTGCTTTTCTCTCCACACCTCTCAGTTCTGATGGATAGAATGTAGAGCCTGGAAGATTTCTTACTTGTCTGAGTGCCACAAGTAACATAAGCTTCCCCTAGTTAGAAAGTTTCCTTAGTTCCTCTTGGGTTGCTGAGTTGCTTTCCTTTCAGTAGGATCTCAGATACATGTTCTTTAGCAAATCTTTTACCTTACTGTTAACTTTACCTCCTTCAGTTTTTCTTCCAGGGTTCCAATGAATCCCATTTTAGATCATGAAACCAAATTGATTACAAAGGACTACAAGGAACAAAAATATTATTATTTGTTCATTCATTCAACAAGTTTTTACTGAGCATCTATGCTGTGTGAGTTTCTGGATTTGTTTCAATGGACCAAACCAACCAAAATTTCTGCTCTCGTAAGGCTTATATTCTAGAGGTGGAATACAGAGAGTAAGTATTTGGATGATAAATAAAATAAATAATAAAGTAAAGATGATAGGTGCTATAGAAAAGACATATCACTTTGTAAAGATGACTGGTAATACAGGGTGGTGAGTTGGAGTTGCAAAGTAAAGGAGGTGAATATGCAACTCATTCTGAGGGTAATATTTGAGCAAAGACTTGAAAGAGATGAAGAAGAAGGTGTTTTAGACATATGGACAAAGTTAGTTCCAAGCAGAGAAAATAGCAGCAAAATGTTTCTCAGGCAGGAGCATACCTGGCATATTCAAGTGTGACGTTCAATGTGGATGGAGCCGAAGGAGTGAGAGGGAAGGTAACAGTCGTCACCGAGTTAATTAACGCCCAGTACCCATTGGGTCTTCTAGACTTTTGTAAGGATTTTGGCCTCTACTGAGAGAAGCAAGTTGCCATCAGATGGTTTTGAGTAGAGATGTGAAATAATCTTGCAAATGTTTTAATAAGATCACTCTGGCTGCTCTGTTGAAAATAGATTCTGGGAAGGCAAAGATGAAGTAAGGAGGCCATTTAGAAGGCTGTTACAGTAAATCATTTGAAGGGTGATCTTGGCTTGACAGGGAAGTAGCATTAGAATTATTAATATTTCTTAGGAACTACTTTCTATAGGATACAATATATCTAATCTGTCATGCTCATAAATAACTTTAAATTTGATCAATTACTTTTATAATAATTGGAGTGTTTTCGTTCAAACCTAAATTTCTCATTGACAAAATTTTTCTGTTTTTTTGTATCTGAGGAATGTTTGTAATTTTCTGTTTTAAAATATTTCTTTATAGAAGTTTATCCTACCACATTTCCTTAGTTTCTGCTTTGTTTTATGTGATAATTTTTCTCTACTCATTAAGTTCATAAAAACAAAAGCCTTGACCTTTTATCAACTTTTCCCTAAAAAAAGACATTCTAACTCTTATTGTCTTGTATTATTCTAAATACTATTACTGATTTGTACTAAAACCTTGCTTAATAGCATCATTATCACCGTAAACTCAAAGAGTGCATTTATCATGGAACACCACCATCAAAAATAAGGATAAACATATTTTCCATAGTAGCTTTTCTGCTACAAGTGGTTGATGGTTAATGGAATCAAGTTTTAAAAATTGAAAATAAAATACTTGTATATGCATATATGAACATGTATGTATGTGGATGTATATATGTATGTACCTGTGTGAATGTGTATGTCACTTGAGTTTTTTCTGGAAGTAAGTCTATTAAAAACACTGTATGTGAGAGGCTGGCCCCATGGCCGAGTGGTTAAGTCCGTGCGCTCCGCTGCAGGCGGCCCAGTGTTTCGTTGGTTCGAATCCTGGGCACGGACATGGCACTGCTCATCAGACCACGCTGAGGCAGCGTCCCACATGCTACAACTAGAGGGACCCACAACGAAGAATATACAGCTATGTACTGGGGGGCTTTGGGGAGAAAAAGGAAAAAATAAAATCTTAAAAAAAAAAAAAACACTGTATGTGAAAATTTAACACATTTTCTCTCTTCCAGTTTTAAGAGCACAATTCACAAACATATACATCTTCCACTATATTTGTGAAATATTGTTTGAAAATTTCTTAAATCATTTTAATGACAAACCCAAGACAAGTGGTAAAATGTGTGTGCTGGGGCCAGCTTGGTTGGCCAAGTGGTAAGTTTGCATGCTCCACTTTGGTGGCCCAGGGTTCACAGGTTCAGATCCTGGGTGGGGACCTAGCACCATTAGTCAAGCCATGCTGTGGCAGTGTCCCACATAAAAGAGAGGAAGATTGGCACACATGTTAGCTCAGTGACAGTCTTCCTCAAGCAAAAAGAGGAAGATTGGCAACAGATGTTAGTTCAGGGCCAATCTTCCTCACAAAACAAACAAACAGACAAACAAAAAAATTGTGTGCTTATAATTCACTGTACCTCTCAATTTTTGAATCTCTTTTACATAGAGTGAAGATTCTACTGATATGCTTTACTATCATTTACATTGACAAACTACCTAAACTATATGAATAATTGTGGAATCAGAGATGGCTGTGGAGCTCCACTACAGTGTCACCTTTTGGCAATAGCCTAATTTTTAAGACTTGTAGATAGTAATTCCCTGCATGTGAGTAGTTTAAAAAATGTTTAAGGTATTTTGTCTAATTTTCTAGCATCATCCTGATAAGGTTTTGTTGGTTTGTTTTTGTTTTTTTAACTGTGGTCCATACTTTTTTGAGATTTCCTTTGTTTTTACCTCACAGCCTTTTTCTTTTCCAAGATCACATCCAGGATAACACATTGCATTTAGTTGTCATGTATCCTTAGGCTTGTCTTGGTTGTGACAGTTTCTCAGACTTTCACTGTTTTGGATGATCTTGAGAGCTTAAGGAGCACTGATTGGGAGTCTTATCAAATGTCCCTCAGTTGGAATTTGCTTGATGTTTTTCTCATGATTACACTGTGGTTATGGATTTTGGGCAAGAACGCAGAGGTAAAGTGCCATTCTCATCACATCCTATCAAAAGTACATACTATCATCATGACTTAGTACCAATGGCGTTGGCCTCGATTACCTGCCTGAGGTAGTATTTGTCAGGTTTTTCCACTGTAAAATTGCTCTTCTTTTTCCCCATTCCACATTTTGGAAGGTGTACTCTTCGGAAGGATGTCACTATGCACAGCCCACACTTCAAGGATGGAGAGATATACTCCACCTCCTTGAATATAGAGTATCTATGTAAATTGTTTGGAATTCTTCTGCATGGAGAAATTTATTTCCTTTTTTTTCCTTTTAAATTCTTTAATTATGCGTAAATTTTATATCCTGCCCAAGTACATCTCTTTTTCTTTCATTCACTAGGAACACTTAAGTGTCATTTGGGTGCAACTATCAGGGTTAGGTATGAGGAATTAATAAATTATTATTGGGGGGGATTTATTTATTTACTCAAGAATTGATTTCTGTCAGAATGGATTCATACTGCTAAGGTTTTTATTAAGTATACTAAGTTTCTGTGAATATAGATGTTTTCTAGTGGAATTTACTCAAAAATTAGAAAAACTCATATTATTTCCTAGAGTCAATACTTGATTACCTAGAGTAGGATGCAAATCGCTATCTCAAGGAACCACACAAATTAACATTTCTCTGATCTGCTTGGTCACTGGACCACTTGTCCTCAGAATCAGAGTTGTCTCAGCTGAATCTGAGAACTCATCCTTGGCCTGCATCTTGATAGATTTCAAATTGAGAATTTTATTATTTTATGTCAAGATTTTTAATTCTCCATGACTTGGGAAAAACTCATCTTTCCTGTTTTCTGTCATTTACTACTTACTCTGAAGGATTTCTAGGGACTTTCTTAATAGTATATTGATAAAGGCTGTTTTTTCTGTAATCATCATTTAATGTAAATTCTTATCACTATGTTTAGATGGATTTTATTGCTGTTTCTCAGGAATCTCCTCTGCCACTTTGAAAGTTTTTGATTGGATGTTGGCCGTTTTTATTCCTTTAATTTCCTAACAGTAATTACGAGGTTTAAGTTTTATCTCTCTGATCCCCTCCAGCAGCTGTTTCAAGATTGACCTTCGTTGACTCCTTTATGCTTATGAGACCTTTGAAGTCCTTTTCTTTCTAATTCTTTCTGAATATCATTGAACTTCTGTGTTAAAAGTGAATTGCTTATTGTCATATTCACCTTGATTTCTCCTTTGAACTTTCAAAGCTGTTTTTCCAATTTTTTCACTAATAACTTAAATTTAAATGATTTTTTGTGCCTATTACTAAACTAATACAAACAAACCGCTTAACTTATACATTAAATTTAGTAATTTGCTCAGTACAAAAGATGACTTTTTGTACTACATTGTTGTATTCACCAAGACTGTAAATCTGAATTGGTCATACTGAATTTATTACTTTGACAATCTATACATCATAGTGTAGTGTGTCATACTATATACAGCCATACCTCTAGAACATGGAAAGGAAATGTTTTAATCAGAATATATATATTTATATATAATATTTTTGTGTGTGTATTTACAATAGGAAAAAATTATTTTATATGTGTACTATAATATATAAAATATTTTAAAATACAGCATTTTACATAGAGGATTGTACTTTTTTCCACTTTGCCTCCCAGATATAATCTCATTGTCTACAAAGAATTAGTTATGTTCTCTATTTGTGCCAAATTGTTTTTGCTTTTTGCTCTAGTAAGGGTTATATTTTGTACTGCATCTTTTGTATTCACATATATAGAACAGTGAAAAAAGTAAACAAAATTAACTGGCCCACATAATTACAAATCTTTTCAACGTGAAATATTAACAGTAGTATAAGTTCTGGTCTATTGAGGATAACATTTTGTCAATTGGCAATTAAATTTATACTTTTGTTTACCCCTCATTGTATTATCTTTTATATATGTTTCATAAATTTTAACTTTTTCCTCATTGTCCTTCTATGTGTATCAAGCAATTAAAGCTACAAAGAATTCCATCTCATATATATCTCTTCAAATTATGATCAAACAAAGCCAAAGTCCATGGAGTGTTGCTATTTTTTCAAGGAGTAGTTTTCAGCATAATAAGGAATATTATACCATTTTAATGAGATAGAAACTTCGAACATGTCTTTAAAGCCAACAGATGTAATTTTATTTTTCCTTATCTATCATGTTTAAAGGAAGCAAGTTGCTATCTAAGTGTGTATTTCCAAGATGCCTTAGGAACTCCCATTAATGCTACCGATCCGTTAATGTCACAAGAGTGCTGAGGACAGCATAAAAAAGGATGCTATGGTAGACTCATTTTATCTCTGAATTGTATAAAAATTAAACAAGAGTTGATATTTACTGAAAGATTCTTTATACCAGAAATACAGTGCATTGTATTTTCCCAGGGATGTCATTGAAATAATTTACAAATTTTTATTTATTGTATTCCTTAAATGATTGCTTATTTAAGCAAATAGTCATCTTTTCGTTATTTCATTGCTAAAGCCCTGCTGTGTGTAAAGTAATCTCCATAGTGCTATAATAGATAAAGGTGTATAAATAAGAAGAAAATCTTTTAAAATATTTATCAGATTTCATGCATTAATTGCCATATGATTTAACAAAAACTAAATTATTCAAATAAATTAATGGCCTTAGAAGTGTGTATTATTAAACTAGGATCAGGTAAGATAATTTACAAAATCATGAAATCAGTGATTAATACAATAGAAATTTGAATCCATATATGCTCTCAAGGAATATATAAATTCAATGATGATGATTATTATTCTCATTTATTAACTCCTATATGCCAGGAATGCCAATTGTCTAACATATGTTCCTTCATTTTCTATCTTCAAGAAATCTTTGATTTAAGGTCATGATGTCCATATTATCGGTGGAACACTTGGGCCTGTAAGAATTAGGTAACTTACGGGATAAATTTGAGTCAGGATTTAAATTTAGATTTGCCGGAGCCAAAACCATGTGCTATCAACTTCCCCGACCAATAACTCAAATCTATTAATTTTAGAATTTGGAAAATTCCTTTTGGAAGACACTTTGTTCTGTGCAGTTCAGTGGAGGGATTTCCCTGCTTTGACTTAATATTAAGCAATAATATAACTAAATTACTCTGAGGGTGCTAAAAGGTTAAGATTAAGATATAGGAAATGTAAAGTGGCCTGAACATAATAGAAACTCTCTGTGGGAGGGGGGTCATCAAAGCGATTGCCTATGATGAAACTATGAGAGATGCCTTATAGAACTTAGACGCTCACATAGAAAAGTTAACAGAAATGATCCTTTTTAATTCCAGTTGTGTTGTAGCATGAAGGACCAGCTACCTGCCAAGAAAAAGAAATGTGTGTAATTATGATTGAAAGATTTTGGATAAAGGTAGATTCAAATGATTTATGCAAGATGTTATGATAGATTGCTATTATCACGTAATGTGTTTCAGGGGTCTGGTTTGTTTATTTATTTATTTGAATTAACTTAGTGGATGTGGAAGTTCGACATCATGTTAAGGGTGAATATGATCTGAGTGAAATAAAGAAAGCTTTTCCCTAGTTTTCATGATTGAATAGCTCATAAAGTAGAAAAACAAAATCTATCATCTATACCTCTTTGAGCCTCAGCTTTCCCATCTTCCAAGTCACACCTACATTTTCATGGTCACTTTTATAAAATATCTTTAAGGATCCACGGAGACAGTTCACATCATCTGGGTGTATCATTATTTATATCCCAAGTATCTATATTAGGATTTTTTTTTAGGAATGTGGCTTGAGGAATTGAGAACTGAGGTAAGAGTATGTTAATTAGCAGTGTTGGAGAGAAAGGATTGATATATTTTGAGTATTCTATTCAAGAATGCATAATTTAATTAGGGTGACTACGACATTCTCAAGGTAATGTAGACGTAAATTTGAAGTCATGGTATAAGAGTTTATGAAATAGATTATTAATAATGATGTATTTGTTAGATAGTTTTGGGCAGGAGGGACAAAGGTTATAGGCAGAGTAAGCTAAAATAAAAGGTCTGTCTTTAATGGACAGAAAGTAGAACCCAGGAAACAAAAGGAGGCCAAGGTCTACCAGGTACCTTACATGTAAGAGCCGTCTCCATAGCTGACCTGCTGAAAGCTCAGGCCACAGATGGAGGGCAAGGGCAAGGCAGGTTGGATACATTGTGTATATACCAACATGCAAAACACTTAAGGCTGAAAATGTGCTATCTGGTCATTGTAGAAGGTCATTGAATAACTGTGGTGGACTTTAGCTGCTCATTTGTTATACTTCACATGCTACCCTCGCATCAGCTCCTCTCTGCCTAAAAGGAGCTAAGCTCAATAGAATGAGACTTCGTCTTCAAAAGTGGGGCTAATGCTGAGGTTCAGACAGCATAATAGAGATGCTAAGGCCACATTCACTGGCAGGCTATGCAGATGGAGCCATATATGGAGCTATATGCCTGAAATTACACAGCTCTCAAATTCTTGGACGTTGATTTCATTTTGTGAATATAAATTAATAATAATACCCAACCTTAAGATTTATTCAAATTTGTATCAGGATTTAATTAATTTCTGCAGATAAACCACTAAAATATAATTGGTATTAAAAATTATCATTACTATCCATTAAAGCTATTATGAACAGGAAGGCCTGTAGGCATATAAAAACCTTTTGAAAATGTGGTCATAGGAGATCAATCCATTCTTACCTTGTCTAAAGAATATAAATATTTTGGAAGAATTTTTGCATGCACTAAATTTGAGGTAACATTAGTAATCAGTATTCTACATGAGTTTAAGTGACTTGGCTTAGGTTACACAGCAAGTAAAATGGAAGAGATATTAAAAGTTAGACTATCAGAGAGACATTCTAAGTTCTGAATAAAGATGTCTATCAATGAAAATGGAAAGGAGGTGGGAGGTGGTTGTGTTGGAGTGTAATAATTGTTCTATATTATAGTCACATAGAAACAAAGACTTTCATAACCATATTTTACAATGCCTTTTTCTTTTTTGGGGGGAGGGTGGCTCTAATTTTAATTTTTGCATTTTACATAGTGAATTGAATGAAAATAAAGAAATACTGTAATTCAGAAAAAGTAACACTGTCTATGGAAACTAGGAAGGGTCATGGAAACTACACCTGTAGCCTCCCTTCTAAAAATGCAAATTTTGTAAAATTGAACTCACATTGGAAAGCACTAAAGCAGCCTAAAGTAATATTATAGTGCTTGTCTTCTCTGCTCTAATCATATCTTACCCTTTTAGACTTTTCTCATTTTGAATATTTTTCTTTTTTTTTCTATTTATTTTTATTTTTTTTAATTTTGGGTTCTTTTAATTTTAAAGAGTTTATAAAATAGCATTTATTGTAGACTCCTGGTATGTGAAAGACTTATTACAAGACCTAATAAAAATGCTCACATTTGCAACTACAACCTAGCTTGTGAAGTCTCATGCCTAGATTCTCCTGCAGCCCCAAGTGATATAGAGTATAAATGGTGGACCCTTGTCATGCTGTAGACCTAAGCTATCATTAAATTCAACATTTGAAATACTGTCTAAACTGAAGCCATCATTTACTTAGATCATGATGAACTCTAATAGCTAGTCTTATTTTAAGGGTAATTTTTCCCCCAGAAAACTAATATTTATATATGCTGACATTTATCACTTCATTAATGATAAGCGAAAAATGGTAAATCTAGATGAATAATGGCTGGCTGAGGGACCCATGCTCAGCAACAGGTGTTCAAAAGTAAACAATGAGTAACAAACATGGTTGTAAAGAAAGCCATCTTATACATGGTTAGTAGAACCATCTACTTTGATTTTCTATTTACTTTAAGCTAAAAATAAAGCTGAATTCATCATGTTTAAATTAAAACAAGCTGCCCCACACCAAGTGATAGAGGTTTAAAATATTTACATATCATACTTGTATATCTATTTTATTCTATTTAACTGATTGATCATAAAACCTTCTATGTTCTTCTTTCTTAATATAATCTCTATCTAAAATATTCTTTTTATTCATGTGGAAATCACAGTGATGCAAGATTTATCACTTCTATCCTAACCACCAGAGTGGTTTCTTCATTCAGTCAAATCCATTCTGTATTTTGCAGCCAGAATAAACCAAAGTAAAACATTACTTTTCTCATGTCATTCTCTTTCACAGACACACACGCATGCACACATACACACCATTGATACAACCTGATATGACGGGAAAGGTGGTGCTGCTTAGCTTAGTGTCCAAGATCGCTATGAACTTGTTCTCAAATTTCCAAATTTCCTTTTCTGTTTCTGAATCTGTACTCCAATCATTACAGTTAATAAGATCTATTTTTTATTTTCATATATGCAAAATCCACTTTCACCTCTTAGTGCTTGCTTGCTCTGTGCCTTCCCCTGGTAATGTGATTGCGTGCTCGCCACTTACATATGTCTTACTCGTTCCTCAGGACTCAGTTTACCTCCACCACCTCCACCACCACCACACTGCCCTCACATCCTTCATGGCTTTCTCCCTCTGTTCTCTCTGCTATTGTCTGTAACTTGGATTTCACCTAGAGATATTTAGTTGTAATTGTATGGATATGTGTATAATGCCCTTGAAAGAAGTCTGTTCAAAGGAGGAATAGTGTCTTTATTTTGTGCTCTTTTTGATTCTATGTCTAGTACGTCTTTAATTGATTTCTTGGCTATATAGTATCTGACCAGAAAGCTATATTAACATAACAAAGTTCATGTTGAATTACCGACCATGGGAAAAATATTGCCAAGTGCTCTGAATAAGTAAACTCTCCCAGTATTTCCCATATTTCCCATATATCAATGTTGTTAAAAGAATCAAATATATGTTAAAATCAAATATCAGCATTCAAATCATAATGGTAGTTGTCAGTCATTACTCTGATATGGTCAATAATTAATAACTAACATTAAAATTATACTAATCTGTAAAAACTCTTGTATTATGAGTTATATATGAGATTTTAAAGTAATTTATTAAAATTACTCATTATATAAATCTTTTGTATTATCAAATGAATAAAAAATATCACCTTGCTGTATGGATATGCATTTGTACTACTAAAAGTTGTCACATTTTTATCTATCATTATATGTTTGAGAGTAACTATAATTGGAAAGAATTTACATGTGCATCTACTCCTATGGAATTTTCTAGAATATGAATCAGATTGGACAAATAATGAACACAGTATGACTTTTATTTAATACCTTGTGAATGAGAAGCCAGGTGAGAATGCCAGAGTTTTCCAGTTTAGTCTTGATGATCCTGAATGTGTGCATGAAAGAAACATTATTAAGAATAAGGAATGGTAAAGAGAGACTTAGAAAGGCTTCTTGGTGTGCACGCTGTATTCTCTTTCTAGCCACATGACCAGAGGTGACTTGACCTAGCTTTTCTAGACAAGTCTGCCTCTGACACCCATTCTCATCCAGCCCTTTTATTAATGCTCACCTCTGGGAATTCTTTTGAAGTCTCTGCACAGAAGTATCTTAGTAATGCCACATGATTGTTTCCTTGAACTCTGTGAAAAGCAGTAATCATACAATATTCATGGAGATCCTGACAATAAGAGCTGTGTTGGAAATAAAGAATGAACTCCCATAGATGACTATTTTTTATCTATTTGGCGCCAGATTCCTGAAGCCTACTTAAAAATGCTTTTCTTTGTCACTGTCCTGATGCTCAACATACTTATTTTCAAAAAACAGAAATAGAACAGTGAGTGTATTATGCAGTGGTCTGACCTCTGTTTTTAGTATGGATATTATATGACTAATAAATAACTCCCACCCAGCTGCCTAAACACAAAGGCCTTCCAAGGTACCACCATTTAATTGGGAGCCATCTATTGTGAGTATCTTCCAGCCACCTGACTCTTACTCCTGTTATTGTTCAAAAGAAAATCGTTTTTAAAATGTTAGAACATTTATTTGGGTCACAATTAAATGTTCAGCAGCAATAGTCCAGAGGATAAGCAGTGGTTTAGGCTATATAGGATCACATTCTCAATGTCTAAGATTTGAAGAATTTTATCATTTGAAATTGAGGTTTTTATTTTTATTTTGAAATGCTTGCAGGGTAAAAGAAGTTTCATAGTAGTGTTTTTAGGCATTATTTGTTCTGCTGATTTGAGAGAAGACATTCTAAGAACTGAAACGTTATTATTAATAGGGTAAGAAGTTGAAATTTGAAATTTTGTCAGGGATAACAATAGAGACTTTTTTAACTGATAAAGGCAACACTAATTTCCATTTCAAGAAAGATCTTAATTTTTGGTGCTATCAGAGCAATAAAGAAAAAAAAATTAAGAGATCTCAGTAGTAAAATCACCCTATATTTGACTTTTAGGGTTTATTGAGCTTCATAAAGTGAATCCTTTACACATTGATCTTGATAATGAGAAATATAATTTGGAATACAGAAATCACTTGTGTGAGGTAAATTACCATTTTAATTCTCCAAAAATATTTTGTCATTCATTTCTTTAGCTTTGACTTTTTCTATGATCTCTGAAGTGTTGTCACTTCACTGAAAGTGGGCTCCCTTAAACAGTAGTGAATTTGTTTAGAGCCACATTTTGTGAAATGTGATCTATACATGATGATTCCATCAGCACAATCTTAATGGACATATAGAGTGGAGTCCGTGCTGTCCGAACATCTGTGTGGGGAAATGAATAGACCAAGTACATTAGTGAAACCTCTGGCTTCAGGGATCCTGGGTTGAAGCCTAGCATTGCAACTTCCTGACTCGGAATTCTGGCAAGTCACTTAATCTCTCAGAGTTTTGGATTTCTTATCTATTAAGTGGTTGTTGTATAATTAAATAAGATTATACCTGGAAAATTATAAGCAATATAGAAAGTGGCTATCTATATTATTGTTTTCTGTAGGTAAATTGGCTAAACTATGTGTGGTGCTGCACTCCATGTCTCAGAATACATGGTTAGCAGTGAACTCTTTTCATTTTAGCTGTTTGCATTATTGTGAACTCCACAAGTGAAGGGATCCTCCATCTTGTTTGCTGTGGTATCTGCAAGGAGCAAGTGCTCATTCATATTTATTGAATGAATGAATAAATGAGTAAATAAATTAAAAATATGCTCTTAAAGTATAAAATCACTATAATGACATGTATATTAAGTGGAGGACAATATTGAGTCTTTTGATACATTGAGATAAACTTAAAGATGGAAGTTTTTGCCGAAGCACGATAATTCACAAATAAGGAGAAAAATGTATTGGTCCATAGAATGAATAAAAAGTAACTTCTAAGCATCTTTTCTTTATAATTAGGCACAGAAGTAGAGACCAGAAAATGCAGACTCACTTCGTTACTCTCCGTTAACTTCCACAGTGCAATTAATTCCCCTCCGTCAGTAAGTGTCTCTCCTCACCAGGGTGTGAGACCAGGCGTGATCCTAGGCCAGTGCCACCCAAGCAGCCCTAGAATACCTTGTAAATTTCAGTCACTCCTGACTTGACCGTAGCTAATTTTTCCCAGAAATCCTAATTCTTTGGGGACTTCTCTACTGGAGCAATAATAATAAAAATGATAGTTCATTTACAGGGGAACGAGTATGTCAAGAAGAAACATAGTCCCATGATAACAAAAAAACAACTTTATTTTAGGGAAAAGAAGCAGTAAAATCAAAATAGGACTTTTTTTTCAAGACTATGCAGAATGCATGTAAAACAGAGATGTGTATGTTTTCTCTAAAGCCCTCCTGTGAACTGTGTTCACTGTCTGATGTTCTTTCCCATCTGAAGACTGGATTCTTATTTTGGGAACATTCAGATCTCACTGAAAATCCTTTATAGCTTGAAGTTGCCAGCCGCCTGCTCCTTGGACAGGCACTAGCTAACTGTATTGTCTTTGTTCCGGATCGCATTCCGTTTTTCCCTCCCTTTTTAACTAACAATTCTGTGGTCTTAACTGTTCCTTTCTCCAGGAAAGTAAGTTTACCTCTAACTTTAGATTTATAATCTGGACTATCTGGACTGTCTGCTCTGAGGATAATGAAGTTAGCATTGCTCCCATGGTCTGACTCATTTCTTGGGTGAGATCTTATATTTGGTCTTGTGCCTATAACCCAGAATAAGCTAATCAGGAGAAAAATTATATTTTAGAGGGTATAAAAATGAAGACCTAAGTGTAAGAGATGATTCAAGAAAAAACTCCTTAGAATTTGACAAGTAATTGCACATGGGAGCTGAAGGACCTAGAAGTGTCAAATATGATGTAAGGGATGAGCACTCAGTAATTTGAAGGAAGGTGCTGTTGGAAGTAGGAAAGGCAGAAAACCCACATTCTTCTGAAATTATCAAATGTGCTTTACATATGGTTTCACATAAATGATAACACGTCTGACCTTCTGTATCTGAAGTACTACAGAAACGGGGAGAGCCAAATACAGACCATTCTACCTTTGAGGGAGGGCTTACCTGTCACTGCAAACCGTTCCACAGAAAGATTGGGACATTCACTCTGGTTCCCAAGACAGTGCAGTATTGAAATGATGATTTTTCTCCCTTCTCCATCCTCTCACTTGCTTCTCTTTGTAAGAAACGCCATGATATCCCCAGGGGAGAAATGAGTGAAAGCCAGATATCCATTAGGCCATGTTAATCAATAAAAGATTTCCTACACACACAAAAACAAATATACACATACACAACAAGAGGAGCTTCTCTTTGCTAATCTCTGTTTTTCCAGGCATGACTGAATTATCCATCAGTTACGGTAGGTGCATTGTCTAAGATTTACAATACTTTTAGGGGCTCACAAAAATGTTTTGATTTCTTTTAAAATTAGAAGAAAATAATAAACTCTTAGATTGAAAAAATGTTTTAACATGTGGTATAGTATATTCATATTTATATCAACACAGTCATGTGTTGCCATGAAGGCAGAAGTGCCTAAGGCCCGCAGAAGTCATAATGCAGCTCTGATGCCAGATTTGTGAAGCAGGCTAAGATTTTGCAGATCGCTAGGTGGGTAAATTCCTTACCCCCGAAACCCAACAGCAGGTCTTAGATTTGGGAGTAAGCAGTAAACAATTTTGTT
Source organism: Equus asinus (assembly GCF_041296235.1). Taxonomy (NCBI): domain Eukaryota; kingdom Metazoa; phylum Chordata; class Mammalia; order Perissodactyla; family Equidae; genus Equus; species Equus asinus. The sequence goes on from NC_091798.1 coordinate 71,710,242, forward strand.
TTGGCCTCAAGTCCTAGCCATTACTTCTAATAGAATACATCAAAATCCCTGTATTTGCAAGTAAGTAGGCATTGTATGGCCACTAATAAAACTGATGCTATTCTCTGATCCTTTTCTAGAGTGCTGTGGACATAAGCCCGAGGAGATAATTGGTAAATGAGTAAGTCTTCCAAACTTTCATAGTTACCATGATTTTGTAACACTAAATTCCTGAGCCACAGCAGCGGTGATTAAGTATAACAATGTGACATTAGAAATATTATGGTGTCTTCATTTCTGGCGAGATGAGGGATTTGTATTCAGCGTGGATACATTCTACATCTAATTCTCCCTTCTTCTAGAAGCCAGGATAAACTAAACTAAATCCATGATAAAACTGCCTTCCCTCTTTCCAGCATGTCATCCTTCACATATGTGTACAAACATATAATAAAGGGATGGAATAAAGAGACAAAACTCAGAAGTTACTGGAAGATAAGCCTCTGATGAAAGAGAAGTAGAGAGCTACAGATTAACAACAAAGACAAAGCATTTCTCTCACAATAGATAGAAGTGGCAAGTGTCTAACAGGGTAATTGAGAGAAGTAAAGCCGTCTTAACATTACAATTGATGGAAAAAAAAAGAAGACCGTGAAGTGTGCTTATTCACAGGAGGAAGCTGTGTAAACCAATAGGAGCCAACCCATCACCAACTCTGCAGACCACCTCTGTCCGTTAACACATAGGAGGCCCAGGCCACTGGTGCTCCTGGCACAAGCATTCCCATGATTATGAAATTCTTTATTCTGGAAGCTTTTACAGGAAAGCCTGTGATTTCATATACGTATTCATTTTCAAATTCATTTGGTGCCCAAGGCCTCAAGGTATGTGGTTGCTCCAAAAGTGGCCAGAAGAGAAATTTTGGGATTGGAAATAAATGAGGTATTTTCATGCAAAGGAAAATATGCGTTTTGAATTCCAGCAACTATTCATGCTGTACTCTATTTTATACTCACATTCTGTTCAGACCAAAGTGTCATGTGATGTAGAGCAATGCAAGGGGCTGTGCTCTTTTCAGCCTGACAAACAGCAATTTGGTGCAGTTGGAACTTCTTATTAGGCTGTGGAGGGTGAGGGAGTCCGGGACTAATAGAATTCTCCTAAATGATTGGCTGAGGCATTTGTGTTAGCTTAATTGTACGTTTGCCCTTTGACTAAAATTAGGGATTAAGTCCCCTCCCTGGGAACTGCATCTTAAATTAGTAAGAAGTTAGACTGCACATTCTAATTAGATCTTTTCTATTTCATACTGCCATGGGGTTTTTACCTTGACAACACCACCTGATTCCATTATGTTTTCTTTTAGAAAAGAGTTTCCCTTCATACTTTATGCGAGGCTGTGTCTGTTTTATATTAATATGAGCTCACCGATTGTGATTGTATAATGCGTAGAAGCTTAGCTAGCAGTTGAGTTGTGGGAATCCTGACAGAACCTGCACTTTCCCTTTTCCATCCTGTCCGCTTTAACACAGCATGGCTCTGTCCTAACAAAGACAACTTTCTGAAGAGCTCACTGCTGGTCAGGTGACTCATCAGTAATGTGGCTCAAGGCTTTATCGGGCTCTGTGTAATACTGCACAATTCTCAGCATCACCTGAAAACATCTTTAATTATACTATTGGTTTTTACAAATGCCATTTTTGAAGATAAATATCTGTTACCATAGAAGCTAGGAATATCTGATGTGACAACATTAAAAGCACCTAACTGAAAAAAATCTCAAAATAAAAATGGTCACGGCATTCAAAACCACTTAGAATATCATGTTCCTCTGTAATGTATATTTTTCTCAATGAACAATAGAGTACTGATTACTGAGGGTTATTTGTGGGAACAGTACTCCTTTCCTCTTTTATTTTTCCTCTGCATATTTTTTTGTTGATATTGTTCTCATTCCGGATTCTCTGTAACCTGCTCCCAGAAGAAAAGGATGACAGCCATGTTCTGCATTGAGTTATGATCTGCATGTTTACTAGCTCCTAAAATCCTCTGGCTGATGCTCGCCTGGACTTCATGACTAAGTCCTGAGTCACCTGCACAAGCAACTAAGAAAATAGTACAGTCTTTTGAAGTTAGCCAAGGCTTCCTGTATAATGATTAGGTAGAAAAAGGGAATTATTGCTGTTTGCAGAAAATATTTTTTTTATTCCCAATGTGTATAATGTGGAAATGAGAAAACAAAGCTCTAAGATTTATTCTGAAGCAAACATTCTATGAGCCTATGATAATTTTTTTCCCTAAAGTCTGAATATCTCACCAAGTTTTACTTCTCCCAGGAAACAGGAAGGCAGACGGCTGTGATTATAGAAGAAAATAAAAAAGAATATTAACAATTTCTGCTTCTTAATTAAAATGAACACCTTTTAAAAACTTTTAAATTAGACATTTTCTTAAATGCATGGATGCAGCATATGTCTCATTCACTTTCCGGGGGCTTTCTATGGCAATTTCTCCTCTGTGAGAGGCAATGTGAAATGCTTGAATGCCAATAAATGCTCTAAGCCTATTCCCACGTATAGAGCTTATCTTCCAAACTGGCTATGGAATCATTTCCCTTTTGTATTATAATAATTTATATAGAAACTTTTATCTCTGAGTTTTAATAACTTGAGTTTATGACTGATATTCCAAACTCTAAAGTAGGATGTACTTTATGGCCTTCAGGCACAGTTATTATTTAGCAAGATGAATTGCAAAATCAAATACTTGTCATACATTAAAGTCAAACATAGTTGAAAGTACTTTATACACTCAAAACTCGTCAGAACTGAAGTTAGAACAAAGTGGAAGTTAAAATTTCATTCCTTTAAATTCTTATTTATGATTTTAGGATGAGTCTGTCTTTCCTGACTCTCCCATTTCCTTTTATATCAAGTGAGTTTACAATATATTGCTAATATATTGATGGAGGCCTCAAGAATTTCCAATTGCTAAAATATTTATGCAGTATCACCTAGAATTTCAGTATTCTTATACAGTTTTGTAAAATGCCTTAAAAATCTATTCAAGAAACCACCATAACAGGTTGACTGTGACTTAAAACATAAAGGACAAATAACCCACCATGTTAAATAGCTCCACTAATACTACCCAATTGCTTTGGTGTTAGTATTTTTCATTTTCAACTGTCAAATTAACACAAAACCTCATCCAACCTTTGCTGAATAACTGCAATCCCAAATAAATACAAATATGATAAGAAAAAATGGCATTTAAAATTTGGATTTTACTTCAAACAAATTTATAATTACTCAAATAATATATAGACATAATATTCTAGTAAAAAATGTCAAACCTTCTCAATAAAGTGAAAACCCTATTGAATCCTCATACGATCATATTCTCCTCCTCAGAAATAACCACTGATAGAGCCTCCATTATGCCTGTCCTGACCTTAGTCTATTCATTTAAAAACAGACACACGCACAATTTTTGTAGTTTTGTATTTAATAGTGTTTTTTTTTAATACAAGGCTTAGATCGTATGTAATTTTCTCTGAATTACATTTAATGACAATATGACTTTGAGATCTTTTCATGACAGTATATATAAATTCACTTCTTTCTTCTTAAATATTAAACACTATCTTGTTGTATATATATATACTTTGTTTCATTAAACTATTCTCCTTTCGATGACCTTTAGTTTGACTTTAAGTTTTGGAAATTAAAGTGTCTTTTTTAATTCAAAAATTATAAAAAGTATTCATTTTTCTTGTATTTATTACCTGGAATTTATGCTTTTTTAAATGGCATGAGAAAGATTTCTAATTTTTTAAATATAAAGATTCAGTTTTCTCCATACTATTTATTGACTAGCTAATTTTTTAATCACAGTTTTGAAACTCTACCTCCATCCTCACTATGTTCCAATAGACATGTGAGCCTGTTCCTGGATTTGCTGCAATAATTTACTAAGAAAAACCTTTCTTTAACCCAAATTACCATTAGCTGCTGTCAAAGCTCCATGAGAATGCCATGCATGCATCTATGCCTCCATGCCACATGAGAAATATAACATAACATGTCTTAAATTTATCTCTTTGCGATTTTGCTAATGTCTCTTTTTTTTTTCTTCTGCATATTTTTTGTTATTATACACATCCAGTTGTCTGGCAACATTTTTTTTAATCACTCCTGCTCCACTAAATTGCTTTTGCAACTTAGTTGAAAATCAACTGATATGGTTTTGTCTCTTTCCAGACAGTCTGTTTTGCTCCTTTGACTTATTTGTTCGATTAGACACCAATACCGTCCTCTTATTTTTTTTTAAGAGTAGCTTTATAATAAGTATTGAAATCAGGCAGTGTACTGTCGTTGTCAGGTTTTGGTGTCAGAGTGATGTTGGCCTCATAGAATGTCTTAGGAAGTGTTCCATGCTCCCTAATTTTTTGGAATAGCTTGAAAAGGATAGGTATTAAATCCTCTCTGAAAGTTTGGTAGAATTCCCCGGGAAAGCCATCTGGTCCTGGGGTTTTATTCTGTGGGATGATTTTGATGGCTATTTCAATCTCTTTCCTTGTGATTAGTCTGTTCAAATTGTCTGCTTCTTCTTGAGTGAGCTTTGGGAGATTGTAGGAGTCCAAGAATTTATCCATTTCCTCTAGGTTATCCATTTTGTTGGTATATAGTTTTTCATAGTATTCTCTTATAATCCGTTGTATTTCTGCAGAGTCTGTTGTTATTTCTCCTCTTTCATTTCTGATTTTGTTTATTTGAGCTTTCTCCCTTTTCTTCTTTGTAAGTCTGGCTAGGGGTTTGTCAAATTTATTTATCTTCTCAAAGAACGAGCTCTTTGCTTCATTGATCCTTTCTACTGCCTTTTTTTGTTTCAATAGCATTTATTTCTGCTCTGATTTTTACTAGTTCTCTCCTTCTGCTGACTTTGGGCTTTGTTTCTTCTTCTTTTTCTAATTCAGTTAGGTGTAGTTTAAGATTGCTGATTTGGGAATTTTCTTGTTTGTTAAGATGTGCCTGAATTGCGATGAATTTTCCTCTTAATACAGTTTTTGCTGCATCCCATATGAGTTGGTATGGTATGTTATCATTTTCATTTGTCTCCAGGTATTTTTTGATTTCTTCCTTAATTTCTTCAATGATCCATTGCTTGTTCAATAACATATTGTTTAGTCTCCACATCCTTGTGCCTTTCTCAGCTTTTATCTTGTAATTAATTTCTAGCTTTACCACATTATGATCCGAGAAGATGCTTGTTATTATTTCATTTTTTTTTAATTTGTAGAGGCTTGCCTTGTTTCCCAACATATGGTCTATCCTTGAGAATGTCCCATGCGCACTTGAGAAGAATGTGTATTCTGCTGTTTTTGGATGAAGTGTTCTATATGTGTCTATTAAGTCCAACTATTTTAGCTTTTTGTTTAGCTCCACTGTTTCTTTGTTGATTTTCTGTCTGGATGCTCTGTCCATTGATGTGAGGGGGGTGTTGAGGTCCCCTACTATTATTGTGTTATTTTTGATATCTTCTTTTAGGTTTGTTAATAGTTGCTTTATGAACTTGGGTGCTCCTGTGTTGGGTGCATAGATATTTATAAGCATTATTTCTTCTTGATGGAGTGCCCCTTTGATCATTATATATTGGCCCTCTGTGTCTCTCTTTACCTGCCTTATCTTGAAGTCTGTTTTGTCTGATATAAGTATTGCGACACCTGCTTTCTTTTGTTTGCTATTAGCTTAGAGTATTATCTTCCACCCCTTCACTCTGAGCCTGTGTTTGTCCTTGGAGGTGAGGTGTGTTTCCTGGAGGCAACAAATTGTTGGAACTTGTTCTTTAATCCATTTTGCCACTCTGTGTCTTTTTATTGGAGAGTTCAGTCCATTTACATTGAGGGTGAGTATTACCGCATGAGGGCTTAATGCTGTCATGCTGTTGCTCGTTTTCCAGTTTTCCTGTGTATCCTTTGTTTCTCGTCCTGTGTGTTTTAGCCTACCCATTGACTTCTGCATTTTCTTATGCTGGGTTTCTTAGATTTTTCCTTATTTATGTTTTGCATCTCTGTTCTGTTTTTTAGTTTAGTGGCTACCCTCAAGTTGGTATTCAGAATCTCATGTATAACATAGTCCATTTTCTGGTGGTCTCTCACTTCCTTAGCCTAGACTGTTTAGTCCCTTTCCTCCTCCCCTCCTAAATTATTATTTTCATCTCTTATTCCAACTTGTGTTGTGAGTTTGTGGTTAGAATGATAAGATTGTCTTTGCTTTTGTGATTTCCTTCCCTTTATCCTAATGCTATAGTTGAATATTTGCTATCCTATTCAGATTCTGTCTCCCTGCTCTGTGTTTTGTGACCCCCTTACTCCCTTTTTTTCTTTTTTCAGGTATGAGAGCCTTCTTGAGGATTTCTTGTAGTGGAGGTCGTGTGATTACGAAGTCCCTCAGCTTTTGTTTGTCTGGAAGATTTAATTTCTCCCTCATATCTGAAGGATATTTTTGCTGGATAGAGTATTCTTGGCTGAAGATTTTTATCCTTTAAAGTTTTGACTATGTCACTCCAATCTCTCCTAGCTTGTAAGGTTTCTGTAGAGAAATCTGCTGAAAATCTGATGGGGGTTCCTTTGTAGGTTATTTTCTTCTGCCTTGCTGCCCAGAGTATTCTTTCTTGGTCCTTCACCTTTGCCATTTTTACTACTATGTGCCTTGCAGTAGGTCTTTTTACATTGACAAATCTAGGAGGTCTGAAAGCTTCCTCCACACACATTTCTCTCTCAATCCCTAGATTTGGGAAGTTCTCTTCTGTTATTTCGTCCAGCACACTTTCTACTCCATTTTCCTTTTCCACGCCCTCAGGAATTCCAATGATTCTTAAGTTGCATTTTCTCATTGAGTCAGCTATTTCTCTGAGATTTTCTTCAGTTTTTTTAATTCTTAGTTCTCTTTCTTCCTCTGTCTGGAGCCATTCAGCCTGTCTATCTTCGATTATGCTAATTTTCTCCTCTATGGTGTCTACACAGGCATTCAGGGAATCCGTATTCTGTTTTATCTGATCCATTGTATTTTTCATCTCTAGTATTTCTAATTGATTCTTCTTTATAATTTCAATCTCTTTTGTGAAGTTACTCCAGAACTCGTTGACTTGTTTTTCTATATTTCCCTTTACATCATTGAATATTTTGAGGATAGCTATTTTGAACTCCTCTTCAATTAGTTTACCCATTTCCAAGCCCTCAGGAGCTACTTCTGTATTTTTATTATTTTCCTTTTGGACTGGAGCTTTTATAAATTCCTGGATTGTAGAGGACCGGTTTTTGCGCATGATGCTATTATTCGGCTGCAATTACAGCCTGTCACCACTAGATGGGGGTCGAGAGGCTTGTTTTCTGAGCCCTGCCCCTTCAACTAAGATGGCGGCACCCAGCGTGGGTTGGGGGAGGAGGGGCACTTTCACTCACACCCACGTGTATTGGATCAACTCTCACTTTCTGGTCTCCTAGGCCCTGGCTTGCTGCGGTTCCCCCACGCAAAAGCTTTCCCCTGTTAGAGGGTTTCACTGCACATGCGGTAGGAGTCCTGGATCATCCCCCAATGCACAACCCCTCCCCCACTCCTTCCCGCACTGCCGCAGCGATCCCAGTCTCTAGGGGCGGGAGTGAAGTTCTCTCCTACCCTGTTCCAACTCCTCCTAGGGTGGCTCCAGCCTCTCTGCCCTCTGTTGTTTGGCTGCTGTGGGTCTCTGATGATTTCTATTATTAGGATTGTTTTTTTGGTTGGAAAGCAGTTGCCCTTTTTGGTTGTACTTTGCAGGGGAGAGAGTCCCTGGTGAGCTCATGCCGCCATGTTGCTGACGAAAAAGGAGAACTACAGGCCAATATCGCTGATGAACACAGATGCAAAAATTCTCAACAAAATTTTGGCAACCCGAATACAGCAATTCATCAAAAGGATCATACATCATGATCAAGTGGGATTCATACCAGGGACACAGGGATGGTTCAACATCTGCAAATCAATCGTGATACACCACATCAATAAACTGAGGAATAAAAACCACATGATCATCTCAATAGATGCAGAGAAAGCATTTGACAAGATTCAACAGCCTTTTATTATAAAAACTCTGAATAAAATGGGGATAGAAGGGAACTACCTGAACATAATAAAGGCCATATGTGACAAACCCATAGCCAACATCATTCTCAATGGGCAAAAACTGAGCGCAATCCCCCTGAGAACAGGAATGAGACAAGGATTCCCTCTATCACCACTCCTATTTAACATAGTACTGGGGGTCCTGGCCAGAGCAATCAGGCAAGTAAAAGGAATAAAAGGAATCCAAATGGGGGGGGGGGAGGGGAAGAAGTGAAACTCTCGCTGTTTGCAGATGACAAGAACTTATATATAGAAAACCCCAAAGAATCCCTTGGAAAACTTTTAGAAGTAATCAACAATTACAGCAAAGTTGCAGGGTATAAAATCAATTTATATAAATCAGTAGTATTTCTATACTCTAATAACAAACTAACAGGAAAATAACTCAAGAACACAATACCATTTACAATTGCAACAAAAAGAATAAAATACCTTGGGGTGAATTTAACTAAGGAAGTGAAAGATCTATACAATGAAAATTACAAGGCTTTTCTGAAAGAATTGGATGACGACATAAAGGGATGGAAAGATATTCTATGCACATGGATTGGAAGAATAAACATAGTTAAAATGTCCATTCTACCTAAAGCAATCTACAGATTCAACGCCATCCCAATGAGAGTCCCAATGACATTCTTTACAGAAATACAAAGAATCCTAAAATTCATACGGGGCAAGAAAAGAGCCCAAATTGCTAAAGCAATCCTGAGAAAATGAACACAGCTGGAGGCATCACAATCCCTGACTTCAAAACATACTACAAAGCTACAGTAATCAAAACAGCATGGTACTGGTAGAAAAACAGGTGCACAGATCAATGGAACAGAATTGAAAGCCCAGAAATAAAACCACACATCTATGGACAGCTAATCTTCGACAAAGGAGCTGAGGGCATACAATGGAGAAAAGAAAGTCTTTTCAACAAATGGTGCTGGGAAAACTGGAAAGCCACATGTAAAAGAATGAAAATTGACCATTCTTTTTCACCATTTACTAAAATAAACTCAAAATGGATCAAAGACCTAAAGCTGAGCCCTGAAAACATAAGGCTTCTAGAAGAAAATATAGGCAGTACACTCTTTGACATCAGTGTTAAAAGGATCTTTTTAGACACCATGTCTTCTCAGAGAAGGGAAACAATAGAAAGAATAAACAAATGGGACTTCATCAGACTAAAGAGCTTCTTCAAGGCAAATGAAAACAGGATTGAAACGAAAAAACAATCCACTAACTGGGAATAAATGTTTGCAAGTAATACATCCATCAAAGGCTTAATACCCATAATATATAAAGAACTCTCATAACTCCACAACAAAAAATTAAACAACTCGATCAAAAAATGGGCAGGAGACATGAACAGACGTTTCTTCAAAGAAGATATATGGATGGCCAATAGGCACATGAAAAGATGTTCATCATTGCTGATCATCAGGGAAATGCAAATCAAAACTACACTAAGATATCACCTTACACCCATTAGAATGACAAAAATAACTAAAACAAATAGTAACAAATGTTGGAGAGGTTGTGGAGAAAAAGGAACCCTCATACACTGCTGGTGGGAATGCAAACTAGTGCAGCCACTATGGAGAACAGTATGGAGATTCCTCAAAAAATTAAAAATAGAACTACCATATGATCCAGCTATTCCACTACTGGGTATCTATCCAGAGAGCTTGAAGTCAGCAATTCCAAAAGTCCTATGCACCCCAATGTTTATTGCAGCATTATTTACAATCACCAAGATGTGGAAGCAACCTAAGTGCCCATCAACAGATGATTGGATAAAGAAGATGTGGTATATATATATATATATATATATATATATACACAATGGAATACTACTCACCCGTAAAAAAGAACAAAATCGTCCCATTTGCAACAACATGGATGGACCTTGAGGGAATTATGTTAAGTGAAATGAGCCAGAAAGAAAAGGACAATCTCTGTATGACTCCACTCATATGAGGAATTTAAACCTGTGGACAAAGAAAACAGATTAGTGGCTACCAGGGAAAGGGGGGGTGTGGTGTGGGCACAAAGGGTGAAGGGGTGCACCTACAACATGACTGACAGACAATAATATACAACTGAAATTTCACAAGATTGTAACCTATCATTAACTCAATAAAAAATTTAAAAAAAAAAGAAATCAGGCAGTGTAAGTCCTCCAAGTTGGCTTTCCTTTTTCAAAGTTGCTCTGACTATTCAATTTCGTTTTCATTTCCACATGAATTTTTAAATCAGGTTTAATTTTCCAAATGCCTATTGGGGTGTGAATTAGAATTCTATTTAATTTATAGAGCAATTTGGGAATAATTGACATCTAAACAGCATTTATTCTTCCAATCCATAAACACAATGTATCTCTCCTTTTATTTTTCTTTACATTTCTCTGCGCAATGGTTTGCAGTTTTCAGTCTACAGCATTTCACATATTTTGTCAGCTTTATCCCTAGGTATTTTGGGTTTTGATGTTGTTGACAATGATATATTTATTTTTTTGAAATTTCAGTTTCTAGTTGTTCATTCTAGTGTATAGAAATATACTTGATTTTTGTATATTGCTTTTACACACATTTAAACCCCACAATAGAGTGTTATTATATTGCTTTAAACAATCATTTTAAAAACGTTTGTATATAAAGGAAAAACGGCTTTATATTTACCCATGTACTTGCAATTTTTTGGCACTTTTAATTTTTGTCTATGGAACCAGAATTACACCTGGTATCATTTTCATCTGTCTGAATTACTGCCTTTGACAATTCTGGTAGCACAGATATGTTGATAATGAATTCTTTCAGCTTTTGTATGTTTGAAAAAGTCTTTATTTTGCCATGAATTTTGAAATGTATTTCTCTTAGACGTAGAATGACTTAGTTGACCTGTTTTTTTCCTTCAACACTCTAAAGATATTACTCGATTGTTCCTGACCAGAAATCTTTGCTGCTCTTGTTAGTTTTACTGTAGCTGCTATGAAGATTTTTTTATCCCTCATTTTAGGAAACTTTTTAATGATGTGCCTTGATGAATTTTTTTTTTTTCATATTTCTTGTGCTCGAAGTTCTTTGAGCATCTTGGAAATGTGGGTTTATAGTTTTCAACAAATTTTCAAAAAAAATCAGAACCTATTCAGAACCTGTGAAGTTGTTCCACAGCTCACCAATGCTCTTTATTTTTTCAGTCTTTTTGTATAATTCGTGTTGGACAGTTTCAAATGCTGTGTATAAAAGTTCACTAATCCTTTCTTCTAGTGATATCTATTCTTATGAAATCTTATGCTGTGTCTTCTAAATTTCAGACTTTTTTGGGTCATCTCTGGAACTTTCCTTTGAGCCTTTTTCTTTCTGAATCAGTGATATTAGTAAAGAAAAATGTGCTTGTAAGAGAAAATAAGCTCATTAGTGTGTAGTCCTTTAAATAAAGCAATCTGATATTTAGCTGAGGGTAGGTAGTGCAACTGTGGAGAGAGCACCTTGTCTTCAATACAGCTCAGTGACTCCGATTTTAGGCAAAGATTAGCCTTGTTCTTCTTCTCTTAGGAGGGATATATCCACTGAGATGGATGGGAAAACTCCGTTCGTCATGAGATGTTTTTATTTTGATCTTCATTTTCCTCTTCTCAGGTCAATCATAGAACATGGCCATTGAGGCTGGTTCATTGCAAATCTTTTGCCACAGACAGAATGTTCTCACATAAATGGGTGCTTCTCCTCATGAAAAGAGAGAATATGGCTCTGGAAATTAAACACAGTTGTGTCAGGTCTACCACAACCTTTTCTTGGACATTGACGTACATCCCTTTATGGGGCATGGAAATATGTTGCTTAAGGTAATCTTCGCATTTGAATGTTTCTCAGCAGACTGCACATGTTATTTCCTCTTTATGGATTTCTCTCACATGTTTCAGATGCTACTGTTTCTGGTGGTGATTTTTGTTCATTTAAGTTTTCATTTGTTTGATACTTGCAGTCTGCAACCTGATGAAAACATTTCTTCATATATTTTTTGTCCTCTTGTTTCTCTCATCTCCTTCTGGGACCATTAGATATTGGACAATGTGATATTGTCCCACTGGTCAACAAGGCTTTGTTTATTCTTTTAACTCTTATTTTTCTCTGTGTTTCATTTTGGATATTTTCTATTGTTTTGTCTTCAATATCATTAGTCTCTTCCACAGTGTCTAATCATTTGTTAGTCCAATCCAGTGTATTTTTCATTTCACAGATTTTTTCCCTTTTTTTGGCACCTGAGTTAACATCTGTTGCCAAGCTTTTCTTCTCCTTCTCCCCCGCCCTCCTCCTTCTCCTCCTCCAAGCCCCCCTGAGTACATAGTTGTATGTTTTAGTTGTGAGTTCTTCTGGCTCTGCTGTGTGGGATGCTGCCTCAGCCTGGCTTGATGAGTGGTGCCATGTCTGCGCCCAGGATCCTAACCAATGAAACCCTGGGCCTCCGGAGCAGAGTGTATAAACTTAACCATTGGGCCACAGGGCCGGTCCCATCACTTCATAGATTTTGAATCTATGGAACTTCATTTGAGTTTTTCCAAATATATTCTATGCCTTTCATCATCATCTTCATCTTCACTTTCTTAAATGGGTAGAACATATAAAACTTTTTCTCGCATCTGTGTTTGATAACTCTATTTCTATAATTTCTGCTTCTGTTTCTAGTAACTGATTTTCTCCTAGTTAAAAATCATATTTTTCTGCTTCTTTGCATGCCTGGAAACTTTTGATTGGATCATGTACATTGTGAATTTTACATTGTTGGGTCCAGGGTTTTATTTTATTTTTAAAAGTCGTTTGCACATTGTCCTGGCATACATTTAAATACCCTGTCATCAGTTTAACAGTTTCTGGGCTTGCCTTTAAGCCTTTCTCTCAGATATCACAGTCCTTGCTACATGTTGTACAATATCTGAAAACTGCTGTTTCATATATTTTGTCCAGCTTTCTAGTTTTTATTTTAATGTTGGAGGGTAAATTTTGTCCCTGTTATTCCGTCATTGTCACAGAGAGAAGTATAATTCATTATTGTTTTGACATTTTTAAAAACATTTTTTCACTTAGTATGTGATGAATATTCTTTCATGTGAATGTGTATTTATTTTTTTAATCACATTTCATGGATGACAATTTGATTGCATCTGGGCAGTAACATTTAATTATCAATTCACAATTGGTTGATCTCTAGGTTATTTATGATTTTTCAGAATTTTAAAGAATGTCGGGGCCAACCTGGTGGTGCAATGATTAAGTTCGCATGTTCTGCTTCTTGGTGGCCCGGGGTTAAACGGTTTGGATCCCGGGTGCAGACATGGCACTGCTTGGCAAAAGCCATTCTGTGGTAGGCATCCCATGTATAAAATAGAGGAAGATGGGCATGGATGTTCGCTCAGGGCCAGTCTTCTTCAAAAAAAAAGAAGAAGATTGGCAGTAGTTAGGGCTAATCTTCCTCAAAATATAAAAAAATAAAAATATAAATAATGTCATACTTTACATCGTCTATTCAGAAGGGACTTATGCTTTTTTAGGTATTCAATTATTTTCTGCTTACTTAAAATTTTTGTAGCACACTTTTGTGGAAGTAACCATTTGCATCCTATTTCCATTTCCTAGAGTCCTCGGATAGGCCATTGTTGAAAATTGGCATGAGTAATAAATTGGCTAAGGAGTGGGTTGATAAAACAACTAAATGAGTTGATCAAGGAATGTTTCAAGTCTTAATACATCTTATGTCTCTAACATCAATTTACTGCATGAGAATAATGGGAAGTAATTGGAAATATGTTTCCTATTTTAATTCAGTTTTTACTTTAGTAAGTACATAACACACAGCTGTTAAAGGGCAATTTACTGCCATTTCCTGACACCATTACTTACGCATTCTTTCTCCCTTTCTACCTGTAATTTGTGATGTCAGAAGGCAGAAAGAGCCAAGAAAAAAATCTTGCAAGGAGAGATTATTTTGAGAATCAAGTCTCCAGAGAGGTGAAGGGAGGAGAGTGAAGTTTCCCTTCCCCTTTTTATTGCACTTCTCAATTACTTTTATATGCAATTGATAATGTTGTTTTTTTAATTTTTGAACTTCTTGCTTGGAATGTTTACTTCTGTTTCAGCTTTTGAGATTCGAAATGATGTCACATTTAGAAGTTGCTGTGCATCAATTTTTAGGCATTTCTAAAAGCATTGCTCAAATGTGCTAAGAGACTAATAATGGAAGGATAAGCACACCGTATAAATGAAGGACATATTTCTCAGGTGTGTTATTTTATGTCCTGCAAGTCTGAGCAATTTTTCCAGCTTCTTATAGTGAATCACTAGTAAGACTGGAAATAGAACTTGGTAATATGGGCTCCAGTGTCCCTATGGCTTGATTCAATTAGTTACTACAACATTTGTCTAAAGTTTTGAAAGAAATAGGGCGACCAAGAAATGAAGATAAGAGTCTGTAGTTTTCCAAGCATTTGATTAAAACTTTTTCTGCTCTTTAAAATATAGAATGCACAGTATTGACTTGAACATCAAGTTCAAATTTCTTCTGTCAAAAGACACTCAAGCAAATGAAAGAGATTACCAGAAAACTTGCTTAAGTGAAGATTTCAGAAAGATGATTCATGCAAAACTGTTTTCCATTACTGTAAGCAACTCAATTTAATTCATGAGAAAAGATAAGAGTTGTGACAAAGCTAAAGGCTCTGAGATACAGAAAGATCATCTCAGAATAAAACACAGAGAGAAGATCATGGAAACGTTATCACTTCAAGGAGTTTAAGATTCAAGGCTATTAACTTAATTGGAACAAAAGGTTGTGTATCCAAATGCAGTAACAATCCCAGGGGTGATTTTAAATAAATCCACTCTTTCAGTTATCTATGGCTGCGAAACAAATGACCCCGAAACAGTGACTTAAAATAATAACTATTACTTATTTTGCTCATGAATCTGGAAGTTGCCATGGATCAAGTGGGCAGTTCTCATTATGTAACTGATACATTTGTGGCCAGATGGGCTTGGAGTTCTCTAAAGGCTTCTTCTCTCACATGTCTTGCACCTGTTTGAGAAGAGTCAAACATCTAGATGGTGAAGCAGCTGGAATTATTGGGTATATCTCTCTCTCTTTCTCTATGTAGTCACTTCCTGTGGTCTTTTTGTATAGTGGCCATGTAGTCACTTGCCATCTTACACTGTGACTGAGGGTCCCAGAAGGTAAACGGCACATTCTAACCTAACCTTCAAAAGTCACTCAGAATCATTTCCACAGCACGTTGTTTGAGAAGGCCCTCATAAAGACTCATTCAAATTCAAAGGAATTGGCATGGTCTAAATGTCTTTATGGGAAAAGGTCAAGGAATTTACAGACAGATTTTAAAGCCACCAAGTTCACGTTGAAATTGTCCGGTGTCATGGTGTTAGAAAAAAAATAAATTGATGTAAGCAAACATAGTCACATTTGCCAGGAAGCAGAGAAAATTCTAAACTTTTAAAGGTAATGCAGCTAGTCTGTCTCTTACCAGCCTAGTCACCTAAAGTATGGTTAATGATCCAGTAGGGGAGAGAACTTAAAACATGGAAATTATTTCCCAGAAACTTATATTTTATTTAAAAACTTTGTCCTTATGAAATCTTTCTTTAAAAATTTAGATCTTAGAACCCTGTGTTTCAAAGCATCCCAATTTTCGCTAATTGAAGATGAGCTCACCACTATTTAAGTCAATCTTTTATCACAAAGATAAAACAGTATGCATTCATATACTGCTTGAGAGAGTACAAATGTATTCCCCATTTCCAGAAGAATATGAAATATACGCATTTTTTAAAATAAAAATAACCATTCTCTATGATCTAATTGTTCCTTTTTAAGAATTTATTCTAAAGAAATGAACGGATAAGTATGTGTGTGTATTCCAGCATTCTTTGTAGAAGATAAAAGGACAGGAAAATCCCCTTACTATCATTCTAAAAAGAATTCATTGAACAAGTGATAGTTTGACCAAATGTATCAGTTAGTGTCCATTCAGGAATACAGAAACTATAGTCTAGGTAATGTAGTTGCTGAATTTCAGCCCTCCTGTGATATAGATGAGCAAAAAAACGACAGGAAGAGAACTGAGAGAAAGCAGAAAATTAACCAGAATAACACATAGTGGAATATAATTAAAATTCTTAAGCAAATGTGTCGTATCTGTATATATTCTGATGGTCACAAATTCATAATATTTTGATAAGTAAAAATAACAATTTACAGAAAAATACATACATAATGTCATGTAATTAATGGTATTTCAAATTATGAATATATATATGTATATTTTTTTCTCATAAAATGTTAAACATGGAATGGTGAGGAGATGTAGATTTTTTCCTATTCATTTATTTCTTTGTAGTTTAGATTTTGACCTCATTTTAAATGTTTATTTTGAGATATTTTAGATTTACAGAAGAGTTCCACAAATAATGCAAAGAACTACTATGTACCAAGAAAGGTACCAAGTATCCCTTATATTACATCTTATATAACCATAATATCATTATCTAAATTAAGAAATTAACCCTCCCTGGTAACATACTATGAGTTAAAGAAAATTTATTCAAATGTTACCAGTTTCTTCACTCATTTCCTTTTTCTGTTCTGAATCTAGTCTATGATTTCACAGTACATTTAGTTGTCATATCTCTTTAGTTTTCTTCATCTGTGAAATGGTATTTTTTTCCATATCTTTCATGACCTGGGCAATTTTGAAGAATTCTGGTGAGTTATTTTGTAGAATATCCCCAATTTGTTTTTCTCTGTGGTTTCTTCATTATTAGATACAGGTTATATATTATTAGGAACAATACCACGAGTGTGATATGTTCCTCTGAGTCCATCGTATCAGGTAGTACTTAACTTAGATATGTGTTACTGGTGATGTTAACTTGCTCATTTGATTAAAGCTGACTGAATGCTTGTAAAAGCCCCCACAAAACTCTATGTTGAAACCTAATCTCTAACATCATGATATGTGGAAGTAGCGCTGTTGGGAGATAAATAGGTCATGAGCGTGGAGCCCTCATTAATGGGATACTGGCCTTATAAAGAGATCCCAGAGAGCTCCATGTAAGGACACACAGAAAAGACTACATCTGTGTACTAGGAAGCGGGTTCTCACCAAATATGGAAGCTGCCAGAGCCTTATCTTGGATTTCTGAGCCTCCAGAACTGAGAGAATAAATATTTGTTTTTTAAGCCACCCAATCTGTGGTATTTTTGTTATAGCAGCCTGACTGGGCTAAGATAGGGGTATAGAAGTACTTTATATATTCTGGATATAAGCCTTTTCAGATATATGATTTGCAAATATTTTCTCCCATTCTGTAGTTTGCCTTCTCACTTTCTTTATAATGTCCTTTGGTGCACAAAAGTTTTTTATTTTGGTGAAGTCTAATTTATCTGTTTTTTCCTTTGTTGCTCAGGCTTTGGGTGTCATATTGAAGAATCTATTGCCAAATCAATGGACATGAAAATTAACCCATATGTTTTTCTCTAAGAGTTTGTGATTTTAGCTGATATGTTTGGGTCATTAATCCATTCTGAGTTACAGAGTCAAGCTTCATTCTTTTGCATGTAAAAATCCAGTCATCTAGCACCATCACTTTTGGGAAGTTAGTCTTTCCCCATTGAATGGATTTGGAAACCTTGTCAAGAGTCAATTGGCTATAGACATATGGATTTGTTTCTGGGCTCTCAATTCTGTTCCATTGGCTTATGTGTGCATGCTTATGCCAGTACCACACTGTTTTCATTACACTGTTTTTGTTGTAACTTTTGAAATTGGGAAGTGTGAGTCCTCAAACTTTGTTCTTGTTTTTCAAGATTGTTTTGGCTAGGTGTAGCTCCTTGAAACCTCATATGAATTTGGGCGTTAGTTTTTGCCTTCTTTTAAAAAAGGCTGTTGAAATCTTGATAGAGAGTGTTTTGAATCTGTAGATTGTTTTGAGTAGTATTGATATCTTAATAAAGTTAAGTTTTCCTGAGCATGATCATGGGATCTCTTTTCATTTATTGAGGACTTTAAATTTTTTCGCCTATGCTTTGTAGTTTTTAGTGTACAAGTCTTTCAGTTCCTGAATTAAATTTATTCCTAGGTAATTTTGTATTGTGTTTTTAGATGCTAATGTAAATGTAATTGCTTTCATAATTTATTTTTTAAATTGTCCTTGCCATTTTCTAGAAGCACAACTGATTTTTGTGTGCTGATCTTTACCATGAAATTTTGCTGATTTTGTTTATAAACACAAGTACCTTCCTTTTGAATTCTTTGGAATTTCCTATACATAAGATCATGTTGTTTTTGAATACAGACAGTTTACTTCTTCTTTTCCAACTTTTTTTCTTGTGTAATTCCTCTGGCTAGAACTTTCAGTACACTGTCAAATAGCAATGGTGAAAGCAGAATCTTTGTCTTGTTCCTGATCTTTGGGGGAAAGTTTTCAGTCTCTCCCCATTGGGCATGATGTTAACTATGAGTTTTTCGTAAATTCCCTTTATCATGTTTGGGAAGTTCCTTTCTATTCCTAGTTTTCTGAATGTTTTTGTCATGAAAGGGTATTATTCTTTTTTTTTAAGGATTTGAGAAAGATAGGTGTTAATTCTTCTTTAGATGTTTGGTAGAATTCACTGGTGAAGACATCTGATCCTGGATTTTTCTTTGTGTTAACAAACAACAAGCTCCAGGGACAAAAGATACAAATATTACATGATATCCTTTATATGTAGAATCTAAGAAAGCCAAACTCATAGCAACAGAGCATAATGGTGGTTATACAGTGCTCAGTGGGAAAATTATAGCTGAAAGTACCTATATGAAAAGTAAGAAAGACCTCAAATTACTAACCTTACCTTACAGCTAGAAAGACTAGAAAAGTCAGTTTAGGTAGTTTGTGTATTTTTAGGAATTTGTAAATTTCATCTAGATTATCTATTTCTTGGTGTACAATTAGTCATACCATTCTCTTACAATCCTTTCCATTTCTGTAAGGTTAGTAATAATATCTCACCACATTTATTGCAGAATTTAGTTATTTGTGCCTCCTACCTTTTTTCTTGTCAAACTAGCTAAGAGTTTGTCAATTATGTTCATTTTTTTCAAAGAACCAACTGCTAGGTTCACTGATCGTATTGTTTTTATATTCTCTCTTTTATTTATCAATACTCTAATCTTTACTGTTTTCTTTTTGACAGCTTTGTGTTGAATTTTCTCTTCTAGTTGCTAGTCATTCTCCCCATTTTCCCTACCCCCTAGCCCCTGGTAATCACCATTATACTCTGTTATTATGAGTTCAATTTTTTTAGATTGTACATGTAAGTGACGTCACATAATACTTGTATCTTTTGTCCCAGGAGCCTGTTTGTTAGTTCACCTTGCAGTATTTTTGAGCAATGCCTGCCACTTTTCCAGTCTGAGTTCCTAGTTATACAAAACAGAGACAAACACCTTGTGTCAGGCCTTCAGGTATCCCCTCAGACAGGTCAGAATAGACTCATACAATAACTTGTGGATGAGGTCCACTCTGCTCTTTCTGGACCTAAAGAATGAGGTCCCACGCTGGGAACATGAGCTGCTGCTGCTTCAAGGCTATTGCTGCACCATAGACAGGTGACATGATAAAGGCAAGGGGAAACACCAAAAGCTTTCGTGGCATTTTCAACTTGCATTTTTCTTAGATTCAGCTTCACTTAGTTGCTGTAAACCTTTGACTGCTTTCTAGAGCTTTTGACAAAGCTGGTTTTGACAGTTTATACTTGTTTTTGATGTTTCTGTAAATGAATGAGAGCTTGGAGCTGCCTACTCGACCATTTTCCTGACATTACTCTGAGATATCACTGAATGTATTTTTCTAAAATACATTTTTCTTCTATTTCAGGCCTCCTGAAAATCTCCTGGGTGAAGTTCCAGTGTCACATGAGGCCACCCTGCACTGCTTCATAGCATCGAGACTGAGGACTCAGTGGTCAGAAGAGTGAAAAATCTGCATGATCTCAATATGTTCTGGGGTGGCTTCTGGAAGAAACAAGTCTTTAGCGGAACCTTGAAGGTCAAATATCATTTAGACAGATGATGGAGGATGGGAGTGGACTCTGAGTTAAGACCCCTGCTTTAGACAAAGTGCTGTCGGCAATATGCATAGAATTCTGTAGAGATAGTGAACTGACTAGCCTGCTTGGAGCAGAAGATTTATTTATGGGAAAAGAGATAATAAAATAAATAAATCTAAAGCGTATATAATCTGTGCTTCAGCAACATGATTTTAAAACCCCAGGCGTTTACAGCTGCTTCATTTCACCTACATCTCCTGAGCTGGAGGGTAAAATAACATCAAATGAGGTTCAGGAAGTCTGCCAGGTTACAAACTTTGGAATTTAGGTGATTTAATGATCCCATGCTTCCATGATTTTCTTTTTTCTATATAGTAACTAGTGCTGCTATCATCTTCAATCTTATTATAATTTGTATGTCATTTGCCTTTAAATTCCTCATCTTGCCTTGCTGTTTAAAAAAGAACTTAAAATATATTATACTTATAAATACATGAAATTTCAAAAGAAAAGAAAAATCCCATTTTTCTTTTATAAACAAGTCAAAATATGAATTTAAGAAATAATAAGCTTATTGATTTCCACACGTTATAAAGTCACTTTCAATAAGACATTCACAACGTGATAATACTGATAGACTTAGAAAAGAATATAAAAGAGTGTGATAAAATGCAAATTTAAAGACTAGAAAGAAATATTCAGTAATTTATAATTATTTGAAAATTGGAACTAAATGGCCAAGGAATGTTTACATCTTGCTTAATTGCTGCATATTTTTCTTCAACAAACATTTAGTCAGTGAATTTTATGACAAAATTGGGCCTAGAATTGAGTTCTCCTGATTGACAATAACATTTTAGCAGATTTCAAGTCTAGTAGGACAGAAATGGATTTAGGGCAGTAGAGCATATTACCAATATGATAATTATCTTTTTTTACTTGACTGGTTAAAATGCTTTGTTTTTGAATCTGTGTTAGTTTTCTAGGGCTGCTATAACAAAGAAAGTACTGCAGACTGAGTGGCATAAGCAACAGAAATTTGTTTCCTCAAGATTTTGGATGCTGGATTTCTGACGTGAAGCTGTCAGCAGTGTTGATGTCGTCTGAGACCACCCTTCCCAACTTGTGGAAGGCTTTTGACAATTGTCCCCCATCTCCACATGGTCTTCTTTCTGTACATGTCTATGTCCTAATTCTCTCTCCTTATGAGGACACCAGTCAGATTGGATTAGGGCCCACCCTAATGACCTCGTTTTAACTTTATCATCTCTTTAATGACTCTATCTCCAAAATATAGTCGCATTCGGAGAGACTGCAGGTTAGGCCTTCAAAATATGAATTTGAGGGGAACACAATTCATCCCATAACAAAATCTTCCTGTCAGACACATTTTTCATTTGTTTTAGTGAGAATTGTAAAAAAGATGGTTCATGAGATGTAATTTCTTTCAAATGTATGCAATTATTTTCGTTGAACTCAGGTTTAGCCCTGAGATCTCTAGGTCTCACTGATAAGACAAAAGTAATTCAGGATATACGTGCTGTTTAGCTTCTAGATCCATTTAATCGAAATTTCATTGACCTACATAATAACAAGGTTAAAATGTCTCCATGATTTACTGTATTGTTACCATTTTGAACTGCGGCAAATCTCTTTGCGACCTCTCTTCTAAAGGTATGGAATCTTGAAACACTACATTATATTCTTCAGATCTGGGTTTATAAATATGCTGGTGTTACTATATTTTTCAGTAACTTATTCTTGTTGTTTTCCAGTATGAGTTCAGAACATAATAGTACAAGATGTTTGGATGAATGAGTTATTATAAAATTGGTCACTGCTATGAACTACGTTTATATATAAGGGACTTTGGGAGAAAATGCCACTTTTCCTTCCCTGACTTAATTTCTGTTAATAGAGAGTTTGAACAACATGGATAATTTCAAGTTATGGTAGCTTATTAATATTACACAAACCAAGGGTGCCAAATAGGCTAACTGTTGACTCTTTCAGCAATGAAAGAAATTTCAATTCATCTCTTAAGTAGCCTCCAATATCTTGGCATTACTATTCCCTACAAACAGACATTTTTTTTTTTTTTAAGATTTTATTTTTTTCCTTTTTCTCCCCAAAGCCCCCCAGTACATAGTTGTATATTCTTTGCTGTGGGTCCTTCTAGTTGTGGCATGTGGGACGCTGCCTCAGCTTGGCTTGATGAGCAGTGCCATGTCCGCGCCCAGGATTCGAACCAATGAAACACTGGACCGCCTGCAGCGGAGTGCGCAAACTTAACCACTCGGCCACGGGGCCAGCCCCCAAACAGACATTTTTAAATTGCTCAGAATGTATATATAATGATTTAACATCTTTGGCTATTTAACTATGTAAATTGACCTGGGCTTGTATTAATTCTCTTTTTTTCTGAATAAATGATTTAAGTTAAGGGAAATAAAAACTTACTAATTCATTCATTTTCAGAATCTCCTCTGGATAGAAAAAAATAAACCATATTTTTGCAAATATGTTCTTGATGTTGCCTTTTGTTTTGAAGAGTTAGAGAATCAAAATACTAGTGAAACGTCTAGTTAAGAAATATTTGTTGGAGCTGGCCGGTGGCTTAGTAGTTAATTTTGCACACTCAGCTTCGACGGCTTGGGGTTCGCAGGTTTGGATCCCCAGTGTGAACCTACACACTGCTCATGAAGCCATGCTGTGGCAGTGTCCCACATACAAAACAGAGGCAGACTGGCACTCCATTTATTACTTTAGTTTGTTTATTTTGTTCTTTCCCACTGTCTAACCTCAAAAAGCTTAATTTTAAAACTTGGCAAGAAATGGCTGAGATATTCAAGCTGAGCCTGAGTTTATTTCTCTGATCTTTCTTCTTCCTCATCTTCCGCTGCTCTGTCTTTCAGGGGTGGAGATCCCTGCAGACTGTGTTTCCCAGGCTCTGGGGTGACCTGTCTCTGGGTGGTTTGGGTAATGGGGAGCATTGCCAGAAGATCGGGAAATGGGATAGGGGGAGAGAAGGAGAAGGTGGGTGTTTGTTGGAGATTGCTGTCCAGGGCAGCTTCTCTGGCATAACTCCAGTCTTCTCTGTGGCTCCTTTTTCCTCTGGACAAGTCCACATGACTTCTGCCTTGCATGCAGTGACCTAACTCTTGGGATCCTCTGCTCCTCTGTTCCAACTAGTTATGGCTTCCTGCTAGTACTAATTTCTGGGTCAATTTCCTGCTTCCTGTTAGTCATTCAGGTCTTCCATCACTCATGTGACCAATCCCTGCATTCACTTTCCTCTGTTTTAGACACTTGAAGTTGTTTCTGTTTACCTCTTTAGACTGACTGATATTCTCTCCCTAAGAAAAAAAAGTATTTTTTTATAATTTATAAAAGGAATTATTTTCTGTTCTTTTTGTGTTTATATATTTGGAAATATCCAATATCTCCTGCTTAATCACAACATTTCACCATGATAAAATTTGCTTTCTTGTTAGGATTTTTTTAAAACACTCATCTCACTTTTATACTTTTCTCTACTAGACTTTATAGCTTTCAAGTATATTCAAATACATTCTAGTATGTTTTTATTTGGGAAAATATAAAAATTTTAGTATACATATTGCAAAGTCACTTCACTTGAAATTATTATAAAAAAAGGAGAAGTGAGACTAAAGATTGAAAACAGAAGTTCAAAAGCTGTATAAATAGAAGTTGTTCCAGCGAAGCATTAAGTGAGATACTGAAAATAACAAAAATTAAGACCTTTAGGATAATACTCCTGGGTGTCTTAGGAGAGAAAAGTTGAGAAATAGTTTACAAAGGATTGTGTAGTAGGAAAGATAGGAATTAACAATTAAATGACATAAAATAAGATCTATAATGAACATTTGGATAAGGATACAATTAAAGGGGGAAAAAGGCTTCTGGTAAAGACACTGTTGGTCTGCGCAGTATCAACCCCTCCCCTACCGTTTTCCTGGACAAAACCTTGACTTGTTCTTCAGTGCGAAGTTCCCAACTAAATAAGTGATTCTCAGACTCCCTTTTGGCTGCAATTGTCTATGTAACCAACTTCTAGCCAGTAAGGCCTATGGGGAAGTTGCATGTGGAATTCTTTCTTTCCATTATTAAAGGATAAATGACAACGGGTACCAATACCTGCCTAGTTTCTTCCTGCCTTAAAAATAGACATGACGCTTGAAAATAGAGCAATGATTTTGTAACTGTGAGGTATAAAGTATGAGAAACCGATCCCTCTAAGGTTGGCAGGTTGGTCATACGGAAGAATGGTAAAACGCTGGGTCACAGGTGGTACTTTTGGGGAACTGAATAAAACGAATTTTAAATTGTGAGATACTGCAGAAATTACTGAAAAGATAAAAACTCCAAGGATTTTGGTCATGTGAGGACAGATAAACACTTGTTTGTTTAAGCCATTGTCAATCAGGTTTTCATACAGGGAAATGTATTCCTAACTGATAGAAATCTCCTTGTGCTCATTATCAAGAACAAAGTAAAAAAAAAGAGCACAATATATTTTTCTCACACACGAGGTAGGAGGTTGCTAGTGTTTGTAGGGCCAATACAGCTGTGATTAACTTGGCCTTTCCCCCACAACTGCAAGATGTCTGCTGCAGCTCCAGTCACTGGGGAAGCATTCGGAGCTAGAGGAAGCACTAAATACAGACAACGATGCTAGTGTGTCTTACTCTCACCTTTTTTCTAAGTGTAAAAATTTCCTGATGACTGCTGCTACTTTCATTTGTTCTCATTGGGCAAAACCATGCCCAGAGTCCATCCTTCCTATGAGGAAAATGAGAAATCAGGGCGTGATTACCATGATTGGTTTGCATTTTGCCACACTACATTAAATCAAGATTATATTTTAAAGGATGAAGTAGAGATATGGTTAAGATAGATAAAAAGTGTTTGTAAAAAGCATTTAACAAAGCAAAGAAAATCTCAGGTCACTTTTACTTTATAACATTTGACTGATAAAAAATAAACAACTGTCCAGTCTACTTTAACATGCTGAAACAGAAGTTGTAAACAGAATGAATCAGAGGAAAGAAAGGAGAAGCAGAAGAATACTTAAGCACATCTACAAAATATTTTTTTAAATAAACAAAATAAAGTATAAATATAGTGTCTTATATATGGTCTCATTTAAATGACTTTTCAAAAACATTAGTTACTGAAATTTCCTTCTTTTCTCTGACAAAGGATAGAGGACAAGATATTTGAAACTTAATGTATTTTATTTCATATTTTACAGTAATTGATAACTTGCTAGTAAAACTGAGTCACTACGTAAATAAATTGATTGATATTTCTGTGTGTTGAATAAGAAAAAATACCAGTGAGATAAATAATATTTTCTAAATTGTTGGGATCATCAGCCCCGATACCATCAATTTTATTCAGTAAAAGAATAGCTCAGAAAATACAAACAAATGACAATTCTTCAAATCCATTTCAGCTTTTGAATATACTCTCTGATTGATATAAAAAGGATCAGGGATTTGAATAAGGTTAATTAACTTCAATGCAAATTGTTTGAGTGATGATAGTGATCATGAAAATGATGGAGATTATATAAATATCTTACATTTTTATTATGTTTCTTCCAAGTTTTTTATTATATACTATACATTTATTTTGGTGGAAGAGTTATCTTTATTTTACATGTGAGAAAACTGGATTCAAAGATGTCCAATAACTCAACCATAGATCACAAGTATCAGGGTTCAGAGATGAAAGCAATTGCTATTGATTACTAAAATATGTTTTAAAAACTTTAGCCATCTATAGTCCAGGGACCAGAGATGTTGGACTCTTTCAATAAAAGTCATTATTTGGAAGGGGAAGAATATTTCAACTCAGTATTATACAGATGGTATAGCAAAAATGTAATTTCTATATGGTTCAGGAACAAAAAGATAAATAACTAAGGGAAAGCACTATTTCTTCTCATATTAAAATTGTATATTTCATAGGTAAGAAATACTTATGAAAGATATCATAATTTGATAAGGATATGTTCCGTACCAAAGTTATAGAATTTAGATTTTAGTTTTGCTATTCTTTATGAATTACTAGACTCTGTTTAATAAAGAGTTTTTTTTTAATCTTATAATTCTCCTTAGACATTAGATGAGCATGAGATTCAGTGGATTAAGAAAGGGTTTGGAAGAAAAGAAGATATTTGAATTTAATATAGTTGATCTGCCTGAAGAATCTGAGAAAACCTGAGTGTGTCCCTTTACACCAGTTAATAAGCCCTTTGATTCATCACCATAAAATATTTCAGAAAATATTTATGGTAAATTTCAAGAGCACTTATCTTTAAGATCTAAAAATGTAACCAATAAGTTATTTTAGGAACAATGACTTTCCATACTCTATGGATTAGATTAAATACTTACCATCTCTCAAGAGATAGATCATGAAATGCAGAATTTCAAATTGTAGGATACTTCAGAAATTACTGAAACATCTTCATTTTATTGTGTGAAACTCTGGCCCAATTAGTGTAAATGATTTATTCAAGTCCTCAGAGCTATTTAATGAAATCCAGAACAAAAGCTAGCTCTTCTGATCACAAAAAGGCAAAAGTTCATCTAACATTTTTGGGTTTTGATAATTACCTGGTATTTCTTCTACAATATCTACCCAACACGAGAACTCTGAAGGAAGGATGTCTGCTAGTCAACTTAACACAGAATTTCTGCTGTGAATCCAGGGGGAGTATCTTAGCATACTTTATGCATACACATGCATATTCTTAACAATTCAGAATAAAAGAACTAGGAAAGTATCGTTCTTGAAATAATATTAAATTTCCAATGGATATTAATTCTCCAGATTTTCTAATGTTTACTTTATTTTTTATTCTACTATGTGACTGGAAAAAATACTTTTTATTTGGAATTGCAGACAGTACATTTCTTAGTCTGTTTTGGGTCGATATACCACAGACTTGGTGGCTTATAATTAACAGAAATTTATTTCTCACAGTTCTGGGGGCTGAGAAGTCCAAGATCATGGCACCAGCATGGTTGTGTTCTGGTAAGGGACCTCTCCCTGGTTCTTAGTGGATGCCCTATCACTGTGTCCTTATATGGTGGAAGGGACTAGGGATTTCTGTGCTGTGGTCTCTTTTATAAGTACAGTAATCCCATTAATGGAGGCGCCAGTCCCATAACCCAAGCACCTCCCAAAGGCCCTACTTCCTAATACCATTGTCCTTGGGGATTAGGATTCAACGTATGAATTTGAACGGGGACACAAACATTCGGACCATAGCAGTTGATTTACATATCAGAGGCTTTCAATAGTCTAGATTGAATGGCTATATTGCACTGAGTCAGATCTTTCAATATCCATTATTATACTTGCTCTTGGTGTAAAATTAATCATGCTTATTCTGGGATGTGTATATATAAATTTCAGGAATCAGAAGTGGTGAAAATGATTGATTGATTGTCCAGACTGGTACATTTTCTTGGAGGAACTTACCAACCGTTGCATTTTCATTGTTCCAATAGAATCAGATATTCTACTGGACTGAAGAGTTTATTTGCTCCTGTCATTGTAGGCAAGGCACTTACGCTTTTAAAAAAAAAAATTCAGTTCTTTCATTTTAATTATCTTATAGGTAGTTTTGGTATTCATTTAATTTTCTAAAACTGTCGTAATTCATCTAAATCCCCCTAACTGATAATATGATATTGCTTACTTTCTAAACTCCTATATTAAATCAAGACTCTTTATTCATTTAGGAACCAGTTACTGGATGATTCGAACATCAATCATAGAAGAGAATGTTATCAATTTGTTAGTATCCCAAATTCCAGCTAAAGATGCTGCCATTCACTTAGCAAACAAGATAACAATTAGCTTTATAGAAGACTCATTTTAATTAAAGTTGACTAAAATGGAATTATTCATGTGTGGTTATTTTCTTGAACACAAGTTTCTGAGGACATACCACTCACCTTTAGCTCATATTTATAAAGGCATTATTGATCTTTAATATCTGTAAATTTATTCTGTGGCTCTCAGTCAAAGAAAAACTATGCCTGCTCTACCTGTGATCACTGCTTTGTATATCTTTAGGAGGTTCTTGCATCAGGGAAATTAAAGAGGATAATGAACAGAAATAGGCTAATATTTAGAGACTGTAGATAGAAAATAGCAGAGTTATTTCCAGCTGTCTTAAGCAAAATATCATGAACATAAAATTATTTATCTCAACTTCTCATCAATCATTCTGGGGTTATAATTCTTTGGTCAACTATAAATAAGTTTAAACATATAAGCACAACATAAGATGGTATGAAATCCAAATATAATACCATGACAAGCATGGATTTTCTGAGGAAAGTAAATAAACTAAGATCATTAGTAAGTTTTAGGCTAATAGTTTATCTAATTTTAATGCTTTATATGCAAATTATACCTTGAAAGTTAATTTTAAATATTTAATGGATAGAAATATGGAAAAGTAGTAGAATTATTCTGTATTATTCCAAAGGCAGATATTGAAATAAGCATCTGAATGAAGATCAGATTTTGATTCAAGAGAAGTACATTTATTTTATTAAAGCTGCTAACAATTTTATGAAAAAGTAGTGAAGCCCTGAGATTGGAGCATAGATCATAGGGGATCATACGCATAACCCAAGAAATTGTGTAAAGCCTTCTCTTCAAATTTACCTGCCCTCCCCCTCTGTACAAGACCTGCCCTAAGACATTGCACACCCCCCCATCCAACACACCACCCTCCAGGAGGTCACTTCTTCCTCCTCTTCAGAATCCTCCCTGGGTCGGATCATGTTTTTCCTGCAAGACTTCCTTACCATTCTCAGAGGTCTGAAGTGAGGTGTAACTTGTGAAGGTTACTACAGATGGGGCTGATTGGCAATTTTAGGAGGCTTGGA
The DNA here is from genome assembly GCF_041296235.1 of Equus asinus. Taxonomy (NCBI): domain Eukaryota; kingdom Metazoa; phylum Chordata; class Mammalia; order Perissodactyla; family Equidae; genus Equus; species Equus asinus. Next base: position 71,739,409 of record NC_091798.1, read on the forward strand.
AAATTTTGTGTCTTAGAATTTTATATTCAGGATTTGGGCTTTTGCAAATCCTTTTATAATGAGTGTAGTAGACAGAAAGGGCTCCCTAAAAATCTCCTTCCCAATTCCTGGAACCTGTGAATATATGTGTTGCCTGGTGAAAGGAATTTTGCTCACATGATCAAATTAAGGATCTTGAGATGGGGAGATTATTCTGGGTTATCCAGGTGGCCCATTGTTGTCACAAGTGTCCTTACAATGGGAAGAGGAAAGCAGAAAGTCAGAGGAAGAGTGACTTTGGAAGAAACCCACAGAGAGATGCAAAGTAGCAGGCTTTGAAGGTGGAGGAAGGAGGCCAAGGTAAACTGGCAATCTCTAGAAACTGGAAAAGGCAAGGAAGTGGATTCTCTCCCAGAACCTGTAGAAGGAACCAGCCCTGTTGACACCTTGAATTCAAGCTCAGTAAGACCCACTTGGGCTTCTAACCTACAGGACTATAAGATAAAAACTTTATATTGTTTTAAGCCACTAAAAAAGAAGAAAGAGAGAAATTGTTTAAATGAGTTTGGTAGATAATTATAAGTCATGCACATATTTCAAAAGCATAATGTAGAAGATCTGAATAGGCTATAATCCAAGAAGAAAAGACAGTAAATTAGACACAACAAAAAGGCCACAGTCTAAGGAATGCAAATAAGCTTTTAGGCAGTGTTAATTAATAGAAGTACAATAAAAGTAATTGTTACACTGAGTTAGGCTTAGATATAGCAACATGTTAAAAGAGGCACATTGGCAAACTAGAATGTCCACAATTAGAATGATTAGGGTGATAAGGAACTAGAAATAATGTCTTACAAGAAGTCATTGTATTAAATGAAAAAGATTACCTTGGAAAAGAGAACATTATGAAATAGTTATCAGCTGACTTGAAATTTTTGTTAGTTTATCACTTAAATGGTAAATATTGTAAATGGAAAAACAAAAACTAAGATCAAAAGATGAGGACTGCAGGGAAATAAAATTTGGCTCATTAAAGGAAAAATTATGTAATATTTCCAACAGTGGAATATGATCCTTTTGAAATAGTATTTCAACATCATTAGAAATGTTCACCGAGGTTTACAGGCTTCAGCCAATGTTGGGGGGGGGTGGATTTTATCTGAACAGATTATATCATATATAATCTATAAGGTCAAATCAGTTACTCTAAGTCAATCTTAATTGTAAGCACAGTGTTCTTCTGTCACTCATTCACTATAAGAATCAAGGACATAATAACCTTTATTTGCTGTAAAGTGGAAAATTGAGTTTTCATGACAAATGTAATGTATATACCTTCTATATGTCAATTTAACATCCTAATGTAAAACTTGAAATAGCTAACACATTTTGGAATGCAAAATGATCAAACATTTAAATAGAAAATTATACAAAATCTTAAAAAAACATTTATAAGACAAGAGAGGAGAAATCTTTTATTACTATGACTGAACCCAAGTCATTGATAGAAAATATAAACAAGTTTACTACATAATATAAAAGAAAAACTACATGAAAAATAATACCATAAGCAAAAACAAAAGAAGATACAACACTGGGAAAAATACATTAACAAAAGGCCAATATCATTAATATATAAAAATCTCCTAAGATTTGAGATGGAAAAATAATAACACAATAGAAAAAAACGGACAAAAGAAATGAATCAACAATTCAGAGGAAATGCAAACTGCTCTGCAATTATTAAAAGGTGCTCAATATTGCCCATTAATAGATGCAAATTAAGACGATATAGTTAGAAGGGAACTTTTTAGGCAGCTAAAAATGTTCTATCATTTTGGGGTTACTTGCATTGGTGTATGCATTTTCAAATATACACCTGAGACTTGTGCATTTTACTTTGTGTAATTAATCTTCAGTTAAAAAAAAAACAAAATAAAATAAAACAAAAAGTAAAGACATTTGGTGGAAAATTTTTATAGTCTGAGAAAACACAAAGTATTGACTAGCCAAATCAGAATTACACGAATCATAAATATTAACCAATACCAAACTTTATTAATATTTCAAAATATACAGGTCATCTTGCGATTTGTAAAGCATTCTTGTCTAGTGAAAGAAGTCCAGGATTGTTAACAAAGCACCCTAAAGATTCTCTCTGTTCTGCTTGGGATGCATTCTGGATCAGATTTAGCATGCAATGGTTAAGCAATACATGAGGAATATTGCCTTCTCAGAGAGAGATGTTTTAGTTCTGGAACATCTCCCTGTCATTATCCTATTAAACACTCAGCTCACATGAAAGTCTCTAGCCAACATGCCCCACAAGTCAATAAATTTCAGGTTTATTTATTCTATGCAACCTAGATAGACTGGGTGAATCCTGCCAAAGACATTTCATAGATAAATATTCCCTATTATTTTTCTGTTGGTAATTATCATTTATGTGTTCTCCAAGATGTTTGTTTGCTGGCAAGTTTACAAGGGAAATTGGACCAGAGTCATTCCATTTGCCTGGGTATCCTGGAAGAGAGAAGGCATGGGTTATAGGCATGCTTACTAGTTCATCTTTTCTTACTAGTTCATCTTCCGACCTCAGACAATATCTATTCGCAACAGACTTCTTTGGTATCTTTTAATAATTTAAAACATTTCTGCAATATTTGCCCTTGAAGGACATCTGCATCATTCTCAGTCCTTAGTAATTATGAAGAGAGCTGCTATAAATATCTGTGTACAGGAGTTTGTATAAACAAAAGTTTTCATTTATATAGGATAAATACTCAGAAGTAGGATTGCTTGGTCATGTGGTACATACACCTTAACTTTATAGGAAAGTTCCAGTCTGTTTTCCTGCATTCCTACCAGCAATGTAAGAGCTCGGTTGCTCAGTATGTTTGTCAGCACTTTATATTGTCAGTATTTTCATTTTAGCTATTCTGGTCGTTGTATAGTGGTATCACTTCTTGGTTTTAATTTGTATTTACTTAAGGGCTGATTATCTTGAACATGGTTTCATATGCTTATGTGCCAGCTGTATATCTTCTTTGATAAAGTGTTGACTCAGGTCAGATAAGTTCTTTTCTGTTGACACTGGGTACACTTTCATCCTATGTTAGTGGTTTTATTGTGTGTAATGGGAATATGTCATCGTTCAGTACATCTATGCATGACCAGGAAAGTCACAGACCCACTCATTTCACAAACCCAGGTGGCTATTTCTAGGAATGTGATTAAAGAATGTACTTTAGCATTCCAATCCTCTTTTGAGCTAGCAACTGGATCTTTTAGTGGGCATATGTACAACCCACTTCAGTTACTTCTCTAACGTCCCATAGACACTATCTGAGGAGTCCATAGAGGGGTGTTTTCTAGTCTCCAATTATGTAGGGCCCATTTGCCTTACTCTGCTACAAGGCTACTGGCTAAGGCCCAAGAGTCAAAAAATATCCCAAAATTCCCAAGCGGGTGTTACTAAGCCCTCCTTCACTACTATATAAACATTGCTCAGCTCTGCCCATTGTGCAGATTTTCTTTTACCTTGTTCCATATCATACCATATGTACCATATCAAGGTACCATAGTATCAAAGTACCTTGGTATAGTACATATGATATGATGGTACCTGTTGCCATATCATACCATTTCTAAACAACATCACACTCAATCCAGGAACTCTCAGCAGTGAATTCAGCAGTGTGTTTTATCTTGGAGGGGGAAGATCCAGAGGGTTTAGACCTTTAACAAAGAAGCAGGGGATTCGTGGAGTGTTCCATTTTTGGCACCATGGGGAATGAAGCAATGTGCTACTGTGTACAGCTCACTCTAAACTTCCCTCTGCTGCATGCTCTCAAACACACTGTTTCTACTTCGTCAATGATCTCTGTTGAGTTTCTTATTCTATTCAAAAATTTCTCTGCATTACTCAAGATGTGATAGCTATTCCTGGTCTTAAGATTATTTGATGTCTTTCCATTACGAAACCCTTTTGACCAAAATTCACTGACAAGTAGCAATTGTCTTTTGAGTAATCTGTAATGTAGCATATACATCCCAAACTCCAGAAGTCTCCTCCAAGTAGTGGCATTCTAATGTTGCTAGTGACTCAATTCTACAGGCTATCCAAAATATCTGACGGGCTGGAATGCAGCCTCAGCCATAGACCCTTGTAAGTGTCTTAATGCTAATTTTTGCTTAATGCACCATTAAAAATTAAATTCTGATGAATTGGTACTAGAGGCCATCCTTTCTCTTAAGCAGGGAATGTGATTTCATCAAAATTAATGAGTCCCACAAGTTTCTGGGCATCCTCTTTAGTAATAAAATAAATGAGAAATTAGTTTATTTTCCCAGTTTGAGGGATATTCCTGGTTTCGCTGGCCTGCTTAATTCCAAAATTTTTACATTAAGACAGGTCTGGCTAGGTTTATTAGTCAACCTGTTTTCATCATGTAGGTGACTCAACTCTACTCCATTTCTTTCTTTGAGAAGACAATTATGTTGATACTGTCAATAGATGCACTAACTTATCTTTAATTGCTATCAAGTCCAAATTCTGCCAACTAGATTATGTCAGGATGCAGTGAACTTAAAAAGCCCTATGGCAAAGCCACAAATGTACATTGAATGACTCCACAAATGTCAATCCACGAAATTGCAAATTATGCTTATCTGAGTTCCAAGGTGGAAATCAAAAAGAAGACATAAACCAAGGCTTTTATGGCCTGAGTTAGTGTCCTGAGATATTATTGAACAAAAAACAGTGATAAATCTTATAATTTAAAAAAATACTACATTTGAGATAATTTAAATGAAAAATCGAAGTTCCGAACATTTTGATGAAAAATCAAGGTTGAAAATTCATTTTCAAAAGCTAAACTGTATGAGTTAATTTAGATGATAAAATCACATTTCTTAGCTATTTTGATATAAAATCTGTTATCAAATTATAGTTTCAGAAACTATTTTGAGATAATTTTAATGAAAAACCTAATTCTTAAAATTTCTGATGAAACATAATGTATTAAAAAAGCCATGGCTAGGGGCCGGCCCAGTGGCGTAGTAATTAAGTTTGACACACTCCACTTTGGTAGCCTGGGTTTGTGGGTTCAAATCCCGGGTGCAGACCTGCACCACTCATCAAGCCATGCTTTGGTGGTGAGCCACATACATAATAGAGGAAGATTGGCACAGATGTTAGCTCAGGGACAATCTTCCTCAAGCAAAAAGAGGAAGATTGGCAACAGATATTAGTTCAGGGCCAACCTTCCTCATACAAACATAAAAAAGCAGTGGTTAATTGTATGATTTTTAAACCATTCAGTTGACTTCTGGAAATATTGATTCTGCATGAGCTTTTGCTCTAGGTAAGGTCACAGCTGATCAACAGCATTTGAGACAATTTATCATTAACTGTTGCTGGAAGTATTTCCTTCACTTCAGCTCTCTTGGTTTTTCTCCTCCTGCAGCCACTCTAGTCCAAGCTTGTAAAAATCTCTCTCCTAAGTTATTCTCATAGACTTCAAACTGATCTTCCTCCCCTTGCCTTTACTCCCCATCCCTGAAGTCCATGCACAATACAGCGACCAAATTGAGTCTGCGAAAATATGTCAGATTCTGAGATTTCTTGTCTCAAAACCCTCTAACGGCTTCCCATCCCTAAGAATAAAAGGCAATATCCTTAAAATGATCTATAAGCAAGTATGTCTCCTAAGCTCCCGTTACCTCTTTGACCTCATCTTCTTTTGTTCTCTCTCCTCATTCTGATCAAGCCATAGGGGCCTATTGGCTGGTCTGTAAGCATGCCAGGCAAACTCCTACCTCACTTGGCACTTGCTGTTTTCCTTGAGTGTAATTTTCTTTCTCCAGATATTAGCATGGCTTGTTCACATGCTTCTTTCATGCTCTCGCTCAAATGTCACCTCTTCAATAAAGCCTTCTCTAGGTACACTGTTTTTCTCCTTGGCTTGATTATTCCTATCTTCCTTCCCCACATTGTTTTGTGCCTTTGCATTTACTACTTTAAAAATTTATTTATTTTGCTTGTTCCTGAGTCTTAGTTTTCTATCTAATTTAACATAATAATGTTACATGAGAATAGAATTTTTCTTTACGTGGTCACTGTTTGATTAGCACTGCCTTGACAATGAGTAACTGGTCTATAATAGACATGTTTGTTTGATGACTAAATTATTGTCTTTTTGATACATTACGTTTGTGCTGTAGAAATTTGTGTGGAAGAGTGTTGGCATGGGGAAATTAATACACAGAGAGGGTGAATGACTGACACGTTATTTCTACTCATTTGTAGTATTACTAGCAAAAATCATGGTAATTTTAATGGAAACATGAATATATGGTGCACTATACTTATTACTTTTTAAAGCACTCTTAAATCTGTGATATGATTAAAGTATCGACAAAAATTTTAAAAAGTAGCACTTACCCTTCAGCCAAAGAAAAACTGTATTCCTTGCATTTTGCTAAATTTATTATGGTGAGTTGTCTTCCCTCTCTGAAAACCTCAAATGAAGTTAGTTGTTTAATGTTTAAATTCCATTCTACTTTCAGAAGATTTTGTTTCTTTGTTTTTTTGCTTAGTTTATTTGGTATATTTATTAACTTGTTATAAACATAACCAAAAATCAAGGACATATACTTGATGTGATGATAATCATAGAGCTACAAATGGGGCAACAAATGGAATATTGTTGTAAGTAGATGCATTGATTAGGAATATAAGCAAGGAAAAAATGCTTGTTGGCGCCTAGAAATTTTGAAGATGTGCCAGGAGCTAAGTTCCCTGATGTCCACATAGTTGTTCTGCAGTGATTAAAGCATTTTTATGCTTCCTTTACATTTTACACAATGTTTAAAGGTAAATTTTTGCTTAAAATTAAGTGATTTTTGTTATATCCAATTGATACTCTCAATGCTAAATGTTAATGAGCTTGAATTTTCCCTTTTGCTCAAAATTAAATGGTATAAGCCATTTTTAATAGTAATGCTATGAGCAATACAATTAATGGAATTATACTTGCATTTATTCTTGGACATTAAGGATTATGTTGGCTGTAAATTTCTCATTTTAATGCTCTGCTAAAAATCATTCATTATCATTTTGCTCTCCAAAACTAGCACTCACTGAGACAACTCTAACACCGAATTAATTTAACAGTCTCTTGGGTGGTAGGGAAAAAAGTACCATAAAAATAGGGACAGTGTCTATTCTCTAAGCCAATACATGGTACATCGGTTGAAATATAAATTTTGATTAATGAATAAATACCAACTAAATGTTAAGAGATATTAAGATGTTAAAAGATGTTAAGAGAGATAGGGGAGATGAATAAATAGTCAAAAACACAAAAAAGGCTAAAAGTAAAATTATTCTTCCAAAATGTATTTCATAATGCACAAATCATAGGCCGGGTGTGGAACATGATTAAAAGTGTCTTTAATGAGAAATACTGTTTTTATGCATTTTATGTACCATGTAGAATAGGACAGTAGGAGAGAATCGCACAATTTGTCACCCTGGAACTAGTTAAAATGAGTAAAATTATTGCATTCAGTCAGAAAAATTTGCAAGTGTTAATTCCAGTCATAGTTTATGTCCAGGGGATTTTTTTCCCAATCATATCAGAACTGTGACTAAGGCCCAGTGTTGAGAGAAAAAATGTTCAGTAGCCAAAATCAAAGTTTAGAGAGTCTCTACTCAGCGAGCTCAGCCATTTCATAGAGGGCTGCTTTGCAAGGTGCTAGAATCAGTCCCACATCACCATGGTACTCATTCCTCAACCAATACAATGGAACGACTAGAAGAAACGAGGCTGGATTTTGCAGAGAGATTTCAATTTGGCCAAGACTGAGATAGGCGTGGAGACGATGAGTTCCAGCAGGATCTTCTACATCAAGAAACTGTACAGAATAGAGTCCTGCATAGGCCCTTCTGAAGTACTCATAAAAACATCCACAAGTGAAAACGCATTCAGAATCCTGCCCTTTTTGGTTTTTGAAAGCTAGCCAGTGTTAGCCGACAGAGGATTAACAATTTGCCAATCAAGTAAGGGCACCTTCTCCCTTTTCCTTTGCCTCTTCCCACAGTGGTGGATCTAACACCTCAAAGGGAGCTGACTAGAGATGTTTAAAATACCAACCGTGTCTCTCTTCCACTCCACTTCCTGTCTCCTGAGTTCTAATGGTATCTGAGGGGCAAAGAGATCATTGAAAATAGATTCAGTTGAGTCCTAAATAACAGAATAAGATCCTCTAAATAATTCAAGGTGCTAAAACATATGGAGTTTTGACAGGATGGCATTAAACACACTGTCGGGGGAATTTTTTTAAAAGACAAGCGTTTCATGTGTAACTTTATGAGACTTCTCAGTAAACTGGACAAACTTTTTCCCATAATTTTACCTAAGGTTAACACAAAGCAGGAAGCTGGGTTCTGCATAAAAGAATTTGTGTTTAAAACATTTCTTTTTCTCACAAATGGGTAAGCAGAACACAAAAGGTGAACAAATTGATCGTGCGGATCTGAGAAATTCTGTGAGATTGCTTTTCAATATTTTTGCATTTTTATATATGATAATATATATAATAATAATATAAGCATTTTATAAATGTTTTAGAGGACTATCTTATACATGAGTTTTGTCACACACTTTCAGTGCCTGTGTTTTCATTTTTCTGTATGATTATACTGGTACCAAGTAAAACTTCTTTTATTATTCTAAGCAAATAAGAACAGGGGTTGTTTTAATATTTAAATGAATGCCTCTAGTGAAGACCAAATGATGTCACTATGTGCTCAATTTAGAGGATTATCAATAGTTTGGTGCATCTTCACATACATATTTCTTTATGTTCAGACTCACAGAAAGTACTAGATTCATGTCTTTAAGTTGTTTTATATGTTTTTGATTTGTAATTTTTGACAAATATTAGATAAAACTGTGCCCATTATTTTCAACTGACTTTTAAAAAATGTGACAACACTGTGCATGTTATAATTTTTTGTGTAGAGAGGAAAAAAGTGCATTATATATATATATATATACATAATACAAATGGAGGTGTTTATAATGCAAATAAATCTAAAGACCTCTTTGTAAATTTCCTTAATGTCCCAAAGAAGGATATGTACAATTTGTTCATCTTTTGCCCTGTAGTTATCGTTTGGACTCTGGGTGATGATGTGTAAATGTAGGTTCATCAGTGGTGACAAATACACCACTGGGGTGGGGTATGTTGGTAACTGGGGAGGCTATGCATGTGTGTGGAAGCAGGGAGTGTGCTATGGTCTGAATGTTTGTGTCTGTCCAAAATTCACATGTTGAAATTCTAACCCCCAAGGTGATGGTATTTGGAGTTGAGGTCTTCGGGAGGTGATTAGGTCATGAGGGCTCAATCATTAGGGCTCTGCTCATGGAATTAATGCCCTTGTCAAAGAGATCCCAGAGAGCTAGCTAGTCCCATCCACCATGTGAAGTTACAGCGAGAAGATGGCCATCTGCCAAGAAGCGGGCTCTCACCAGGCTAAATCTGCCTGTGCCATTATCTTGGACTTTCCAGCCTCCAGAACTTTCCATTTTCTTTTTGATCCCTAGTTCTCTGTAATTGTTTTTTCTTACATTTCCAAGCATTCAATCAATTTCTAAAAGTCTTTTCTATAAATCTATACATTAATTCCATTGGTGTCAAAGAACATGTTCTATATGTATATTTTGATCCTTTGACTTGTGATAAGACTTGCTTTATGGCATAGGCTATAATAAATTATGGTAAAAGTCACATGTGTACCTAAACAAGATTTTTTATACTATTGATAAATTCACCGTTCTCTGTATAGCCGTTGTGTCAATTCTGCATGTTACTGTGTAAATCTCTTATTTCCTCACTGATTTTTTCTGCCTTTTTTTATAACAGTTTTTGAGAACAGTGTCTTAAAATAGCTTCTTATTTTTGAGGATTTTCTAGTTTTGGCAATTTTTCTTTTATATTTTATGAATATGTTATTTGTTGCACATTAATTGTGCATTTAATTTCAGAAAGATGAACTGTTTCCACGTAATGAAAATCCCATCTTTTTTTCAAAGTAATTCTTGCATTCAAGTCTACTCTGATTGATATTGCTTTGACTAAGGTTTTCATATTATATCGTTTTTTTTTTAATTTTTATTTTTTCGGATGTACATCATATTTCGAATTCTGTATACATTACATCATGTTCACCACCCGAACACTAATTATAGTGCATCCCCTCACATGTGACCCTAATCACCCCTTTTGCCCTCCCCCTCCCCCCTTCCCCAATGGTAACCACCAGTCCAATCTCCAATGCTATGTGGGGTTTTTTTTGTAGTTTTTATCTTCTACTTATGAGTGAGATCATATGGTATTTGACTTTCTCCCTCTGACTTATTTCACTCAGCATAATACCCTCAAGGTCCATCCATGTTGTCACAAATGGCTGGATTTCGTCATTTCTTATGGCTGAGTAGTAGTCCATCATGTATAAATACCACATCTTCTTTATTCATTCGTCCCTTCATGGGCACCTAGGTTGCTTCCAAGTCTTGGCTATTGTGTATAATGCCACAATGAACATAAGGGTGCAAGTATCTTTATGCCTTTGTGTTTTCAAGTTCTTTGGATAAATACCCAGCAGTGGAATAGCTGGATCATATGGTAGATCTATCCTTAATTTTCTGAGGATCCTCCAAACTGCTTTCCATAGTGGCTGCATCAGTTTGCACTGCCACCAGCAGTGAACAAGGGTTCCCTACTCTCCAAACCCTCTCCAACATTTGTCGTTTCCTGTCTTGTTAATTATAGCCATTCTGACCGGAATGAGGTGATACCTCATTGTGGTTTGGATTTGCATTTCCCTGATAGCTAGTGATGTTGAGCATCTTTTCATATGCCTGTTGGCCATCTGTATATCTTCTTTGGAGAAATCTCTGTTCAGATCTTTTGCCCATTTTCTAATTGGATTGTTGGTTTTTTTGTTGTTGAGCTGTATGAGTTCTTTGTATATTTTGGATATTAACCCCTTATCTGATATATGGTTTGCAAATATCTTCTCCCAATTGTTAGGTTGTCTTTTCGTTTTATTGATGGTTTCCTTTGCTATGCAGAAGCTTTTTAGTTTGATGTAGTCCCATTTGTTCATTTTTTCTTTTGTTTCCATTGCCTGGTCAGACATGGGACTTGAAAATATGCTGCTCAGGCCAATGCCATAGAGCATACTGCCTATGTTTTCTTCTAGAAGTCTCATAGTTTCGGGTCTTACATTCAAGTCTTTAATCCATTTTGAGTTGATTTTTGTGCATGGTGTAAGGGAATGGTCTACTTTCATTCTTTTGCATGTAGCTGTCCAGTTTCCCCGGCACCATTTATTGAAGAGACTCTCCTTTCTCCATCGTATGCTCTTTGCTCCCTTGTCGAATATTAGCTGTCCGTAAACGTGTGGGTGTACTTCTGGGCTCTCAATTTTGTTCCATTGATCTGTGTGTCTGTTTTTGTGCCAGTACCATGCTGTTCTGGTTACTATGGCTTTGTAGTATAATTTGAAATCAGGGAGTGTGATACCTCCAGCTTTGTTCTTTTCTCTCAAGAATCCTTTTGCTATTTGGGGTCATTTGTTGTTCCATGTAAATTTTAGGATTCTTTGTTCTACTTCTGTGAATAATGTTGTTGGAACTTTAATAGGGATTGTGTTGAATCTATAGATTGCTTTAGGAAGTATGGACATTTTAACGATGTTAATTCTTCCAATCCAAGAGCATGGAATATCTTTCCATTTCTTTGTGTCTTCTTCGATTTCTTTCAACAATGTTTTATAGTTTTCGGTGTACAGATCTTTCACCTCTTTGGTTAAGTTTATTCCTAGGTATTTTATTCTTTTTGTGCAATTGTAAATGGGATTGTATTCTTAATTTCTCTTTCTGCTACTTCGTTGTTAGTGTATAGAAACGCAACTGATTTTTGTACATTGATTTTGTATCCCGCAACTTGACTGTATTCCTTTATTATTTCTAAAAGTTTTTTAGTGGACTCTTTAGGGTTTTCTAGATACAAAATCACATTATCTGCAAAGTGATAGTTTCACTTCTTCTTTTCCAATGTGGATCCCTTTTATTTCTTTTTCTTGCCTGATTGCTCCCGCTAGGACTTCCGATACTATGTTAAATAAGAGTGGTGACAGTGGGCATCCTTGTCTGGTTCCTGTTCTTAGAGGGATAGCTGTCAGTTTTTCTCCATTGAGAATGATATTTGCTGTGGGTTTGTCATACATGGCCTTTATTATGTTGAGATATTTTCCTTCTATACCCATTTTATTTAGAGTTTCTATCATAAATGGATGCTGTATCTTGTCAAATGCTTTCTCTGCATCTATTGAGATGATCATGTGATTTTTATTCTTCATTTTGTTAATGTGGTGTATCACGTTGATAGATTTGCAGATGTTGAACCATCCCTGCATCCCCGGAATGAAACCCACTTGATCATGATGTATGATCTTTTTAATGTATTGTTGTATTCGATTTGTTAGTATTTTGTTGAGGATTTTTGCATCAATGTTGATCAGTGATATTGGCCTGTAATTTTCTTTTTCTGTGTTATCCTTGTCCTGTTTTGGTATCAGAATAATGTTTGCTTCGTTAAAGGAGTTAGGAAGCCTCCTCTCCGCTTCAATTTTTTGGAAGAGTTTGAGAAGGATAGCTATTAAGTCTTCTTTGAATGTTTGGTAGAATTCACCAGGGAATCCATCTGGTCCTGGACTTTTATTTTTTGAGAGGTTTTTGATTGCTGTTTCAATCTCCTTACTGGTGATCGGTCTATTCAAATTTTCTACATCTTCTTGGTCCAGTTTTGGAAGGTTGTATGTTTCTAAGAATTTATCAATTTCTTCTACATTATCCAATTTTTTGGCATATAGCTTTTCATAGTATTCTCTTATTATCTTTTGTATTTCTGAGGTGTCCATTGTAATCTCTCCTCTTTCATTTCTGATTTTATTTATTTGAGCCTTCTCTCTTTTTTTCTTGGTGAGTCTAGCTAAGGGTTTGTCAATTTTGATTATCTTTTCGAAGAACCAGCTCTTGGTTTCATTAATTTTTTCTATTGTTTTTTTAGTCTCTATTTCATTTATTTCTGCTCTGATTTTTATTATTTCCTTCCTTCTGCTGATTTTGGGCTTTGTTTGTTGTTCTTTTTCCAGTACCTTTAGGTGTGCTTTTAGATTGTCTATTTGGGAATTTTCTTCTTTGTTGAGGTAGGCCTGAATTGGTATTAACTTCCCTCATAGAACCGGTTTTGCTGTATCCCACAGATTTTGGCATGTCGTGTTTTCATTTTCATTTGTCTCCATGAATTTTTTTGATTTCTTCTTTGATTTCTTCATTGACCCAATCATTGTTCAGTAGCATTTTGTTCAATCTCCACATTTTTGTGGCTTTTCTGGTTTTCTTTCTGTAGATGATTTCCAGTTTCATACCTTTGTGGTCCGAAAAGATGCATGGTATTATTTCCATCTTCTTAAATTTATTGAGACTTGTTTTGTGGCCTAATATGTGATCAATCCTGGAGAATGTTCCATGGACATGTGAAAAGATTGTGTATTCTGTGGTTTTTGGATGGAATGTTCTGTATATATCTACTAAGTACATCTGGTCTAATGTGTCCTTTAAGGCAAATGTTTCCTTATTGATCTTCTGTTTGGATGATCTATCCACTGATGTAAGTGGAGTGATAAAGTCCCCTACTATTATTGTGTTACTGTCTATTTCTCCTCTTATGTCTGTTAATAATTGCTTTATATATTTAGGTGCTCCTGTGTTGGGTGTGTAGATATTTACAAGTGTTATATTTTCTTGTTGGATTGTTCCCTTTATCATTATGTAGTGCCCATCTTTGTCTCCTATTACAGTTTTTGATTTAAAGTCTATTTTGTCTGATATTAGTATTGCTACCCCTGCTTTCTTTTCTTTGCCATTTGCATGGAATATCTTTTTCAGTTTGTGAGTGTCTGTAGGTCTGAAGTGTGTCTCTTGTATGCAGCATATACATGGATCTTGATTTTTTATCCAGTTGGCCACCCTATGGCATTTGATTGGAGCATTTAGTTCATTGACATTTAAAGTAGCTATTGATAAATATGTATTTATTGCCATTTCGTCTCTTTTTCTTTTTGGGGGGTGTTTTAGTAGTTCTTCTCAGTTCCTTTCTTTTTCTCTTGCTCTCTTCCCTTGTGGTTTGATGGCTATCTTTAGTAATATGTTTGATTTCTTTTGTCTTACTTTATTTCCTGCTTGTTACAGGTTTCTGGTTTGTGGTTACCATGAGGATCCTATTTAATATACTATGCCTATAATAGTCTATATTGAATAGATAGACTCTTAAGCTTGACCTCTTTCTAAAAGCTCTACTTTTTCACTCCCCTCCTCCCACATTATATGTTTTTCACATCATATATAGTCTTTTGTTTAGTGTGTGTCTATCCATTACCCTCTTATCATTGAAATAGGTGATTTTAGTTCATTTGTCTTTTAACCTTCATATTATCTTCACAGGTAGTTGATCTGCTGCCTTTACTATACTTTTACCTTACAAGTGATTTTATTGCCTGTTTTTTGCTGTTGTTGTTGTTTTGGGTTTTTTTGATAATTTTTTTATCTCTATTTGTAGTCATTGCTTTCCACTTAAATAAGTCCCTTCAGCATTTCTTGCAGAACTGGTTTATTGGTGATAAACTCCTTTAATTTTTGCTTGTCTGGGAAGCTCTTTATCTCTCCTTCCATTCTGAATGATAACCTTGATGGATAGAGTATTCTTGGTTGTAGGTTTTTTCCTTTTAGCACTTTAAATATGTCGTGCCATTCTCTTCTCGCCTGTAGGCTCTCAGCTGAGAAGTCTGCTGATAGCCTGATGGGCTTCCCTTTATATGTCGCTTATGGCCTTTCTCTTGCTGCTTTTAGGATTCTCTCTTTGTCTTTAATTTTAGACATTTTGATTATAATATGTCTTGGTGTGGGCCTTTTTGGGCTTCTCTTCTTTGGAGCTCTCTGTGCTTCCTGAACTTGGATGTCTGTTTCCTTCCTCAGGTTAGGAAAATTTTCACCTATTATTTCTACAAATAAATTTTTCTGCTCCTTTGTCTCTCTCTTCTCCTTCTGGGACCCGATAATCCGAATGTTAGCATGCTTGATATTGTCCCAGAGTTCCCTTACACTCTTCTCATTCTGTCTAATTCTTTTTTCTCTTTTCTGTTCTGCTTGGGTGATTTCCTCTAGTCTTTCATCTAGCTTGCTGATCCATTCTTCTCCTTCCTCTACTCTGCTATTGAGTGCCTCTAGTGAATTTCTCATTTCGAGTATTGTGTTCTTCATTTCTGATTGTTTTTTTTTTTATATCTTCCAGTTCTTTGCTGATGTGCCCACTGTGTTCATCCATTCTTCTCTGCATAGCTGTGAGCATCCTCATTATATTTTGTTTGAATTCTTTGTCCAGAAGGTCGCTAGTTTCTGTTTCACTTAGTTCTTTTTCTGGGGTTTTGTACTGTTCCCTTGCTTGGAAAGTATTCCTTTGCCTCCTCATTATGCCTCTTTCTCTGTGCCATTTTCTTTGTACTAGGTGAGTTGACTACGTCTCCTGATCTTGGAGAAGTGGCCTTATGTATGAGATGCCTTATGAAGCCCAGCAGTGTGCTTCCCGCTCGTCACCAGTCCATAAGAACCAGGAGTGACCCCTTTGTGGGCTACTTGTGTTCTTCTGCTGTGTCAGGGTTGCTCCCACTGCAGGTACCCAGGGAGTCTGATCTTTCCTTCACTGGCCAGCTGTTTGTAAATCCGGTCTGGGGGGCCCTCAGCACTGTTGGCTACAAAGTCTATCAGCCCACTCTTATTGCAATTATCCTCTTAATTGGGTTGGTACCCAGTGTAGCTGGTTGCTAGGCTCAGGGGCTACAGTTTTGATAGGGCTGAGGCCAACAAGGCTGTTGTCAGTTCTCTTAGGAGTGCAGCTGAGTGGGGCTAGCCCTTGGCCTGGGGGCACTCAATTGTTTCAGGCTTTGGAAGGTGGGGCCGGTCCTTTTTATGGCTATTTGTGAAGCACAAGTCTTCTGCCGCTGATAAGCCTTGCCCCGCACCGGACCACATACACTATCAACACAGTCCTGGTCCGTCCACACTTCTCAACCCCCTGGAGCGTACCCCAATGCCACACTGCAGAGGCCCCCACTTCTCCCCCAATGTCCCCTACAGTTCCCCTGGTCCTCACACAGGCCCTGCCCCACAGAGTCAGACACCCTTGCCTGCCTGAAGAGGATCAAGGCACTCAGTCAATGCAGGCTGAAAAGTAGCCTGAGGGCTTGCTGTCAGGTGAGGCTAGTCCCTAGGGTGGGTTGCCTGCCCTGGCTGAACTTGATTAAATCCGTGCTCTAGTGGGTGTGGCAGACCCCTGGGCTAACAGCCCAAGGAATGCACTTCAATGGCCCCCACCGGTGTCCTATCGGCATGCCTGGACTAGCTCAGAACAATGGCCCTCACCAATGTCTCAGTCTCTGGAGAGGACCCTCCTCTCACCAAGATGCCCCCAGAGCCCACCAGGTGAGTCTCGTTTCACCAAAGGACAGTCAGCCTTCTCTCTGGTGATTTTAGGTTGCTGCAATGAGTGAGTTTGTGCATGGGCCCTTTAAGACCCGGATCTTTTTGGCTTTCGGATGATAGCTTTTCTGGGGTGTCCTCGCTGCAGTTAATAGCCAGCAAAGCCAGACAGTAAGACCCCCCCTCTCAGTTGGGCTGAGTCTGAAGGATGGTTATAGCAGTATTCCCCCTGCTCCAGACCTCACTCCTCCAGAGAGGGCTGCGTACCTTAGGGTGCCTCCTGCCTGGCCAGCTGAGAAGCTCCGCTGCTCCCAAAGGTGACTTTTTTCCTCTCCGGCCAGAGTTACTGCCTCTTCTGCCTTTGTCTGACTGTCCCTTGTCGTGGGGGTTCTTTTTATCCAGTTTTCCATTTTCAATCCAGGGTGATTCTTCCCAAAATTGTTGTAACCTAGTTGTGTTCGTGGGAGGAGGTGAGTTCAACGTCTGCTCACGGCGCCAGCTTGACGAGATCCTCTATATCGTTTTTTAAATATAGTTTTCTTTCAGTATTTTTGTATCCCTATGTGTACGACGAATCTCTTAAAGGAAGCATATAGTAGGCTGTGCATTTTTTTATCAACTCTCACCGTCTTTGTCTTTTAAGTGAGGCTTTTGTCTTTTCAAATCTTATGTAATTATTGATATAGTTGTACTTGAATCAGCAGTGTGCTGGTAAAAGTTTAACAATATCTTTCAAAAAAATTATATGTATATATAATTTATATCTTATAAACTGAGTTGCTATAAAAGATGTCTAGGATATAATTTTTAAGTAATACAAATTTTAATACTAAACTATACAAAGCAATAAATTCCATATAGCCAATTTATTCTCACTGAATGCCATCATTGCTTTTTGCCAAATTGTTGTACTTGTAGCCAAATTATAATTGCAAATGATGAACAAGTGTAATTCTGACATAAATGTTTGTTGATATTTTTATGTTGTGAGACAAAAAAATGTCAGAACTTCACTCTTTTGTCAGTGATGTGAACAACTCTGCTGAATTAAAAGATAGTTTTGAACACTGAAGGAATATTATCTTAAAATTTTGTGCTATTCACAATGCAATAGTTATAGAAATGACACACTTATCTTTAGTCTGCATTGTTGTCACTTTTGAAAGTCTGGACAACCAACCACACAATGAATTAAACCCTGATTTGTACCATTTGTTAGTTTTTTGACATAAATGCTCCACCATGGCAGATTGCAAGCTGTGGACGTGGTATCACTGACCATGGTGTTGCAAAGATAAGTACAGTAACAGACCATTTAACGTAACATTTCCACCAAACACATACAATAGATGTAAATAAAGGGTTACAATTAATAGTAAAATAATTAGGAATTGTGAAGTCTAAGTTGTGGTAACAGTTTCCCAATGATGTGGAAGTGTTAGTTTGTTCTACTTGACATATTTCTAACTTTTTAGGATGTGGAAGAGAGAGACAGATTACTGAGTTTTTCATAATGTGACATCTTTTCTCCATATGTTTGCATGTTACATGCCATAAAGAAATTCTGAAATTTTTTGTTAGTATCATATTATGATTCTAGTCAAGTGAGAGAAATTTCCCATGCAACTCTGATGGACCACCTCAAGGGTGCAGTGTAGGCTGTCACAGAATGTGATAAGCATCTTGAAAATTGACTTACTGTAACCATAATTTTCCCCCTCTCTTTTTTTAAGAAGACAACCTTTTGCTTTAGAATGGTATTGAAGTCTGAGAGATACAATAAAGGCATTGTTTTTTTAGAACCAAGTGCATTTGTAAGATTGTTTTTGTCTACGAAATGGCTTAGTAGCAATTTGTCAGTTGAGCCAGTGTGATTAGACATTCAGTTTTATGACTATTACCTTCCTTTCCCAAATAAACAAAATAATTAGAGAAAACAGTGAAGTCAAAATCCATTTAATACTCATAAAACCTTCCAGTAGGTTGAGAACTGGGCAACTGAAGAAACTATCCATCTTGCTTTTAGAGTAATTGCAGTTTAAGTGTGATCTCAGAGCAGAACAACCCTAGTAATTAACCACCTTGCATTTGGCACACCTTTTTATCAGTGTATGTCTTTGAAGCAGAACTAAAAGGAAATAAAATAATTTTCAGCATACTATTTTTTTCCTGAAGTAGTTTGTCCCAATTAACTTTTTGAATATAGTACATCCTGTGAACCAGAGCGTGCATGTTATTTCAATGAGCAAAAACACGGTTCTGTTTGTTGCACTTTATATTCCTTTCAACAAAAAGAGAATTATTGCCATCGACCATTTTCATAAAGCTTGTGCTTTTCCAAGTGTTTTATAGAAGATTTTATCATATTTCATTGTTATCAGCCTTGAGAATTAGACTAGTATGATATTCCCATTTTATTGAGTGGTTCAAAATCTATTTCTATATGTCTCCTCTGAAAACAACTGAATATTCTGTTTTGGTCATCACTTATATGACAGTGATTGAATAAACCAAACTGGATGAGACAAAGCAAAGGTTCCATCTCTGGCGTATCTGCACCCCTGCCTGCCTCAATTATTCTTCAGACAGTGGTGCTGCCCTCCAGCTGCTCTGTGTCAGGTGGATTGACAGAGGCTGCAATTCTGAATCAAGGTCCCAAAAGTTAAAGTCTTCGACTTCAGAAGAGCTAACAAAATATACTGATAAGGATTAAAAAAATTATTTTAGGGCAGTTTTAAAAATTAGAGATCAGGGGGCCAGCCCCGTGGTACAGTGGTTAAGTTTTCACACACTGCTTCGGCGGCCCATGGTTTCGCTGGTTCGGATCCTGGGTACAGACATGGCATCACTCATCAAGCCATGCTGAGGTGGCATCCCACACAGAACAACCAGAGGCACTCATAACTAGAATATACAACTATGTCCTGGGGGGCTTTGGGGAGGAGAAGAAGAAAAAAGAACAGCAATAAACTAACATTGGCAACAGACGTTAGCTCAGGCGTCAAGCTTTAAAAAAAAATTAGATGTCAGAAGAGATTCCCTTTCCTTGCTAAGATATACATTAATTAATAGGTATTTTTTTAAACAAGTCAGTAAATAAAATGTTTGGATCTCCTAGAGAGAAGAAATATTCAATAAATTCTCCTAGTTCAATAAATTTAACACATTATTAATTACTTAATTAATTGTATTTCAAAATGTCATATTATCTTCTCATATTGAGTATCATTTTCTGACAACATTCCTTGTTGAAATGTTATAGGCAATAAAAAAATAAGCTAACAGTCCATCAGAAGAAATATAAACTTTCAAAATGTTGAAAAACTTTTTTGCTCCAACATGCGATTACCATAGGAATATTTAATTTCTTAATTTTAGCTGATATTAAGTAAGTACTTATCAGATCTCACCTGTGCAGGTATTTCAGCTCTCTGTTCCTGAGGTCACTCTCCTTCAACAGTTATAGAAACTTGAGCGGTGATTCAAAAAATTCTTTTGCTTTCTAACCGTAGGACTGACTTAGGGCAGTCAAACAGATTTAATCACTGCTTTATCCTCTCTCTGTGAGGTAACTGTCTCTATCTTTCAGACGCTAGGAGATTGGCATTAATGATTACCAGATACAACCTTTCTCTTTTGGGGTTTGAGATGTAGGGATCCTCTGCTCCCTAAAAAAGATATTACAAAGCAGACTTGTTAAATAGGCTCTCTCAGTGATAGTTGACAAGTTCAGATATGCAAGATGGAGTAAGCATTGCCATTGGGAAAATGAACAGTTCCTTGGCCTATCAAGGCAAGGGCCCTGTGACCCAGAGAGCCAAACACATAATCCATGGAATTTATAAAGATCTCTTTTTCTCAACTCTCGCATTCTCTTCCTCCTTCCAAATTGGATTTATGCTATCCAATGTCTAGAAAATCTGTGTTCCAGGCTGTGTTCTCACAGGCATCTCAACACTTTAATCTCACCCCATTCAACATCAAGCACCTCCACACCTCCGCTATGCCAAGGTTTTCTAGCTCTTCTTTTACTCACTCAAATTTCTTTACAGAATCCACCAGCACTTTTTCTTATTTCTCTTCCTCTCATTGTTTTCCCAGTTCTGAATCACAAAAAAGCCCAGACCCTGTTTGCAATGTTCAAAACAGGAACAACTGAGTAAAAAGTTTAAAAGCTAGGAAAAGGGAAAATGCATTTCTTAATGTATTTCTTTCCTATGAAGGTCATTTGAGGGGCGGGAAAATGTTGGTTTTACGTAGAAGACATTTTATTTGGTGACTTGTAGCCAAATGAAGATCCCTGTCACTAACAATTTTGGGGATGATAGTAGGTGTGCATAGTTTTCACGCTGCTAAGGAAAACAGTGCCAGGGTTACCGTCCTTATGTTATGCAAAACCAAAATTTAGTTTCTAATTTCTGTGAACATGTAGTGGACTTTGGAAATCTTGTTCTCAGTAAAAGAAAATAAAGCATGAAAAACAGTTAATGAGTTGCTTTTGACATTTACCACTTGACAACAGCATAACAGAAGGGGATGAACAGGATCTGGGGCCAAAAGACTTGGGTTTAATTGAGCCTCTTCTGTATGTTAGCTGCCTGGGCTCGAATAAGTTTCCATTAACTGCTCAAGCAGGTTTCTTATATGTAATGAGAAATTTCTCATTAACCTTGTAGAGTTGCTGTGAGAATTAAACATAATGTACGTTAAGCACCTAACAGATTGCCTGACACTTAGTATGTACTTGATGGATGGCACTAAACTTTCTTTATATTTTTAGCTTTTTGATTAGTTAAATATCTATTTAGGTACACATGCGATTTTTTTATGTATTCACTTATTCATAATGGGTAAATTTAGCTGCCATAAAACATGAGTACAATAATAAAGAATAGATTTGCTTCTCATTATTACCTTCGCAGTGATTTTTGCCTTTTGTTCTTGGAAGAAATCCCGAAGGTCTAATGGAAATCTGAAAAGAAAACAGAAAGGAGAAGAAAAAAGTGAGCTTGTTAAAGATTACCGATGAAATGTCACATGAATGACTATCTCTGTTACAACTCTAAACAACTTGATAAAAGCTGACGTAAGACATCTTAAAGTTAAATTATAAATATGATTAAGCCAATGATCATTATGAGAACATTAATTAAATCTGCCACTTTGGGCCACATGATCCAATTTTTCTTTAATAAGTTTCATAGGTCAAAAGCTCTCAAATGAGCTAAGCAGAAATTCCTGAGCAGATGGTCACATGAATACTCAAAGTCAGTCAAGCAGTGCAATATGAAATTAGACTCCATATTTACACACACATCTTTTACTAGACATGTATTTACTCAAATTACAGAAAATATTGAAAAGCTTGAATGACACCATGCAAGTTATCTCTGCTTAAAGTAAAGAACACCTTCATGCATTTTTTGGTAAAAATGCTGTTTTTCTGAGCTCAAGTAACTTCAAATTTTCGTCACCGAAGTGAGCATCATTGTTTCAGATTATTAAGATGTGCTGCTCACTTCTAATCTTTCAATGTCATGTTCACTGAATAAAACAAAAAATCCCATTTTTAACAGTGGTTATCTAGTTAGTAGGGGAAATATAAAACCTATACCCTGACATAGTTGAGAATGTTGAAAATACAGAGATGTCAGTTGTGTTAAGTGGAATTTAGAGAGAGAAGTTGCACGGACATCCCAAAATGTACTTTCATTTCTGGGTTTTGTTGGTGTTGACTTGTATTGTCTACATTTCTGCCCCATATCAGTTCACACTTAACCTTATGGCTAAATAGACTTCAAAAAATATGGTTTGAGTAATTTATCTGGAAAAAATAGCACTATTTGGTAAATGAGTTAAATGCTTGAGTTAAAAAATGAGCAAAGTTCATCTCATTCACACTACACTCTCCACTAGCTGAAGCCAAACAGCTAAAACTATAGGTGAGCATTAGTAGGTATTCAGTTAATATTTATTATTAATTAACATTTAATTAGCTGTCTTTCCAAATTTCATATTGATTATTTTCTCATTTTGAGCATCATTTTTGAGCAAACTCTTTGTTAAAATGTTAAGGAAATTTAAAAAATAAATGAATAGACCATCATATAAAATATATACTCTCAAAATGTTGAAGATTTTTTTAACCTCAAAGTGCTCTGGCCATAGGAATATTTAATTTCTTAATTTTAGCAGTTTTTATGGGTTGCAGTAATCATAATTTATAAAACCTTAGTTAGAACAAGAAAAATATAGAAAGATTTATAAGTAATTTTAGAGTTATTATGACTGTCAAATCAGAATTAAGTTGATCATTTTTACCTTCTTTATTTTTTAAATGTCTAGGGCTTAATATTTTGAATCTTATATGCTTAACACTTAATATTTCTCTGTTGGTTTTATATTGGTCTGTTGTGGCACTTCATGACTATCTGTGTCTCAATATCTATATAAGCAGATTGTCCAAAGAAAGCAGGGGAAGAAGCGGGTAAGTCATTCTAGATACTAATCAGCATGCAAATTACATTTAACAACAAATTCCAACAGCACAATTTAGGCCCCACTATGTTAATCTTTTTTTTTTTGCTTCTTACATTCCAAATTACCTTTTAGGAAGGAAATCTGATTCTGTCATTGTGGAATATTTTACCAAAATGCACTGAATTAACAGATTAAACTGTAACCCTCAGTAAATTTCATTTTCTAAGAGAAAAGTACCCCCAAAATGTGTCTGAAGTTTAGACATAAAAGAAAATATGGCTTTGAATTGGTAATCTTATAATGTCTTAAAAGTGTTGTAATCTGCACTCAGTACTTTCTTCTTCAAATCACCCAGCATGGCATTCTGTCTGCAAAGGAGAAAAGAAAGAAGTATATATTTAGGGTGACCTCGGAGGAAGGATCCTACCACATTGCTCAAGATCAGTGCTTTCCTAAATCTGCTTTAAGGTCAAATGTTGGTTGGCATGTTGTCCATTAAAATTATGATGGAAAAATACTAAAGTAAAAGAGTGTCCAAGCAAAACTGTGTGATGCATATTGTAAGCAGCCAAAACTTGATATCTCTTATGTGCCTGCTCCCTCATCTGGCCTGTAGTCCAACTCCTTCCTCAGGTTTGCTCTCCTGATGTTAGGAACGGACTATACATTTGCAATAATTGTATATATTTTATACCATGAATTTAAAATTAGGAAAATCATTCTGTGGTGGTGGTGGTTGTTATGGTTACTATTGTTATTATTTGCCCATAACAAGATAAAAAGCAAAGGCAAATTTGAAAACAGCCTAATGGTATCTTATGCAGCATTTTGATTAGGAAAATGAGAAAGCTCAGGCCCAGAGTGATATCTTGACTTGTTTAAAATCCAGTAGCTAGCATATGTAAAAGCCAGAAAGAGAACTGAATTCCCCTGACTTTCAATCCAGTTTGTTTCTATTTGTTTGCAAATTGGTTGGTTTCTTTTTGTTGCTTCTGTTTGTTTGTTTGAATTTTTCACCATATAATGGGAATGGAATTCTATATTTTTAGACAGTGGACATGAAAATACATAGCTGAATGGGCCTGGAAAAAATAATTAGGTATATTCATTGCTTGAATTAAAACTTTAAAGTAATTTACTTATGCAATAAGAATTTGTTGTAACTTTGTGAAATTCACATTTGCTAAGTAGAGCCCCGAGGTGTCAGATGGTGAGCCATGGTTCAATGAAAGACCACAAGAGAAAGTGAAAAAGAGAAGTTTATTACTCACAGATGTGGAGGAGATACGGGGCATGCCTCCAGGGGAAAATATTTCTGAAATGCATAAACAGAAGAATGTTTAGTTCCTATTTCATGAGTTCCATTATTAGAAGACAATATTAAAAATTAAGTGCTTAAATATACGGATGAAGCAAAAAAAATTTTTTTAATAATCAATTTCAGAGATGGTATTGGATTGGCCCATAGCACATTAATCTTTGAGTGGCCCTTCCTAAATGTGCTGAGGCTACTTTAGCAGGAAATGCAAGTCCAGAAACACTTTCAGTATACCAGTGCACAATACACATTTCTTGTGCACTGTTTTCTTTCATATTTTGATAAGCAAGTTGAGGTCCTTGGACACTGAGCTGCCAGAGCAATTCTTAATTTCAGGTTCTGTTCTGTGTTTTGGTAATAAGTACTTGTGAAGAACTGGACAGCTCACAACACTAGGTCTATAATCCTTTAGGAATAATGTTTGGGAACCAAAGCAAATTTAAGAAAGTGTAGTTGACACAGAAGAGATAAAATTGCATAAATAGTAAAGCGGCATCACTTGAGTCTTCCAGGAGGAAAGAAAACAGAACAGGAAAGTCGGGCTGACGCTGGGATTTACTGCATGTATTCCATATGTTTTACTTAGCAATTGAGTTTTATAAAAATATTTAGATTGATGTTTATTAAGCCATTTATGACAATAAAAAATTGTCCAAGTACTTTAGGAGACTAAATTAACAGATAAAGTATATGATATTTACTGATAAATATGATTGCATTGAAAAATTGTATTTCTTCAAATATTTTATAAGTTATAGCTTTCAGAGTAACAAATTAATTTTTATGTCCTGTCTTCAGTGATATTTTACTGTATTGCCTACCTTTTACGATATTTAATGTATTTTATTTTGCCAACTGACGGTAACCGGTAGCTCCTTCTTATTCATTTACATGATGTGTGCATTTGAAAATTATGCAATAAGAAAAAAAATTCATCATGCTACTCAAAGCAATATGAACAAAATTCTTACATTTGATTCAGTAGATTTCCAAGGAAATACATTCATAGAATAGACTCTTATATCTAAGTACACATTAGATGATAAGAATTATTTAAAAGTAAAACCTTTGTAGCTTACTCTGCAATTGATTAACCTATTGTTAGGAACAGACTAGTCCTTTGATATTAATTCATGAGACTTAATTTGAATAATTCTCTTGCTAATTTATTCATAAAACAGAAAGATAATAATGATGAGTTCTGCTTAGAGTTTTTCACATGTCATTCAATACTTTGATGTACTTAAAAAGTAACCATGAAAATGGATAAATATTCATTCAGTTTTTTGATCTCTTTAATACAGACATTTTCAAATCATTTAAAAAACTTTAGAAAAAGAACTGTGAATTTATTCTACTTAGATTATTCTAACATAAAATAAATTTGAAATAATATATAACTATAAAATGCCTAGGAATTTCCCCTGAGATACAAAGCAAAACTATAATTAAAATTTGAACTTTTAAGAAAAGCTGAAAGTTTGTATTAGGGTGACAGAGTAAATTGCAAAGTAAATCAGAAGTGCCTAAATCATCAAATCATCAAACCATCGTAAAGATGATCCATGGTCAATACAAGCATGTGGCTTCTATAGAATTAAACATTTCAAGCAGTTTTCTTTTGCTTTGTTAATTCCACATGTACAAAAACATCTGGCAATGAGATTTATTATATAGCTTTTCAAAAATTTAAAGTAACTAGCCAATTATAAAGGTATTGGGGTACTTTAATTCTTTATTATTCTAAAGAATAATATTATGTCTTTTCTGCCATATTTCTATATAAATCTATGTATGTTTTATTATTTTGCAGAGTGAGATTCTCCCTACACTAACGTCTGTGCCAATCTTCTTCCTGTTTCTCCCTCCTCACAGCCCCAGTACATGGTCGTGTATAGTTGTAAGTCCTTCTAGTTCTTCTATGTGAGCCACCACCACAGCGTGGCTACTGACAGACAAGTGATTTGCTTTCATGCCTGGGAACCTAACCTGGGCCCCCAAAGCGGAGTGTGCCAACTGGGTCTGAAGATTTTTTTTATTAATTACTTAATAGTGGACAGTGGCCTCAGTTAGTGTGAATATGTCACTTTTTGAGCAACCTTCAAAATCAACCCAGACACTGGCAGGATAAACCTCGAAAGAATGAACCTTTCTCTTTGGTCTCTGTCTGTGGTGGTTGTCTCACTACTTTTGAGTACATGTCTCATTACTCTGCCAAGTGACTGCCATGGCAGTTCAGGGACCAGGCCTTCAAGGGGATTGGCAGTTAGCAAACTAAAACCAGCTTGCCCATTCAAGCCTGCTCCCTGTTTTTGTAAATAAAGTTTTATTAGAAAACAGCCGCACTTTTCTGTTTACATACGGTCTATGGCTGCTTTTGTGTTACAACAGCATGGTTGCATAATGACAACGGAACCTGTGTGGCTTGCAAAGCATAAAAAATTTAATATCTGGACTTTTATGGAAAAGTTTTGCTGACCTCTGCTATATACCATTGAGGATTAACTAATTATTGCTCTACCAACAACAGAGACTAATTGCAAAAACAATATTGACTAAAAGGAGCTTGACATATTGTGATATTTCCTTTATTTAAAGTTCAAAAAAAGGCAAATCAAATGGTGTTCCAGTCGGTTTAGGATTTTCTTTGGGGGGGAGTGTTAACTAGAAGACATATTAGGAGTGCTACTAGTGTGTTGGGAATATTCAATTTCTGGTTTTTACTGGCTGTTACGTGGATGTGTTTACTTTGTGAAAATTTAGTGAGCCATTAACTTGTAATTTGTGCACTTTAAATATGTATGATATACTTCAATAAAAGTTGAAAAGAGGAAGGAAGTAAATTGTCATGGAAAGAAGGCTCATTACACTCACAATGTGAGAATAAGTCCTAAGGGATAACTTGTATAGGAACTGATAGTATCATGAACTTGAAGGGTTTTTCTCTGTCAACTACGTGAGGGTAGTCTCAGTTGAACATTGGTGCAGGTGGTCCATGCCAGCCCCCTGCAAAGTCATTTTTAGCAAGAAGTACCCTCAGTTATGTGTGGCAAATCTCTAGATGGTGAATAGTGCTGTGATTAAGGAATATCCAGGGCACCTTTTTTGCCATTCATGACTTGGATAACCAGACAAACACAGAACCCAGGCCTCAGAGAAAAACCACACTTCATCTCTCAGTCAAGAAAGAATGGAAAAAGTGTGACCTAGGATTTATTCACAGAGGAGTAGTTACACAAGGAAGTATCCTAGAATTGGCCTACGACGTTAGAGAACAGAGTAAAAGGAAAACTATAAAGTAGATTCCGCAAACATCGGGAAAAGGACAAAATGTTAAATACAGAACACACTGCACAAAAAGAGAAAAACAACTTCGCAAAGCAAATATTTCCCAATCGAGGTCTTTAAGAAAATACTACAGTTTGAGACAGAAAGTGGAGCCAAGAGATCTCAGAGCACAAGGGGAAAAGTCCTCTAGAGTGCACTTGTGAAGTCTCCTGAGAGCAAAATTGAATGTGCTAAGGGTGCTGAATAGGCTTGGACACAGTTTCTTCAGTCATTGTTATTAGTGAGTTAGTGTCCTGTGTGGTAAGAGCAAAGAAATATATTTTTTAGGGGCCGGCTCCTTGGCTGAGAGGTTAAGTTCGCGTGCTCCGCTGCTGCGACCCAGGGTTCGGATCCTGGGCGCAGACATGGCACCGCTCGTCAGGCCACCTTGAGGCGGCATCTCACATCCCACAACTAGCAGGACCTGCAAGTAAGATATACAACTGTGTACAGGGGGGGTTTGGGGAGATAAAGCAGAAAAGACAAAAAAAAAAAAAGATTGGCAACAGTTGTTAGCCCAGGTGCCAATCTTAAAAAATATACATATATTTTTTAGCTCTAAAAATGTATGTTTGTTTTAACACTTTGATTTACATAACTATCATGGCAGCTAAACAAGAACTGCAGACAACTAGAGAAAAATAACATCCACATGATAAAGCCAGAAATATTCATATCCCATCCATATAGCTTAAGAAATTTGAAAATAATAGCAATGCAGAAATATATTTAATTCTCTCCTGCCAGAAGTATTTATTTTTATTTAAGAAGTAATTTATTTAATAAATAGATTATGTTCTACCATGTTCCAATTCTGATAGACAAGGCTGCAGGGAACAAACTAACCACACAGAAATGCAGAGACAACTGTCTGAATGAAGAGACAGACAGGTAGCACATTATAGCAGTTCTTAAGTTTTCCCTGTCACCACACCAAACAAAGACAAAAGTCAAAAAGATTGACAACACCAGTTGTTGGTGAGGACGTAAAGCAAATGGAATCCTCATAGATTGGAGCTGGGCATGTAGAAGCGTACTACACTTTGAAGAAATCTTTGACAGCTTCTTCTGAACATATATTTATGCTATGCAATCAATTGCCATGAAAATATATGCTCATGATCAGACTTGTACAAGTATATTCACGGAAGCATTATTCATTAGAGCTGGCGACTGCAAAAGCAAACAAAAAAACAAAACAAAATTTTCCATTAACAGGGGCATGGATAAATGAGGTATGGTTCAACCATGCAAGAAAATACTACGGGGGCCGGCTCCGTGGCCGAGTGGTTAATTTCGCGTGCTCTGCTGTGGCGGCCCAGGGTTCAGATCCTGGGCGCGGACATGGCACCTCTCATCAGGCCATGTTGAGGTGGCATCCCACATCCCACAACTAGAGGGACCTGCAACTAGGATATACAACTATGTATGGGGAGGCGGGGGGCGTTTGGGAAATAAAGCAGGAAAAAGAAAGGAAGATTGGCAACAACTGTTAGCCCAGGTGCCAATATTTAAAAAAAAAAAAAAAAAGAAAAAAGGAAATACTACGAAGTGATATAAAAGAATGAACTGATGGCTGAACCTCGAAACCTCAAGACATAATTTTGAATGAAAGACGCCAACATGAGAAAGCAAGTAAAACTAGTTACTGGCGATAAAGTTTAGAAAGCTGCTGCCACTGGGTGGACTGGGGTGGGAAAAGTAATTATAAAGGGACATTGAGGAAAATTCTTGGGTGATGCAAATAGTCTATAATTTGTTTTGCATGGTGGTTAGATAAGACTATGTAATTGTCAATCTCATCAGACTGAACACCAAACCTGTGCATTTGGTTGCATGAAAATATATCTGGGTTCAAAAAAATCAGAAAAGTTTTCCAGTGTTTGGAATATAAAGGCACTATTTTGTACTTTTTGGGAAAGAGTATGAATCAAGAAAGAAATCTCATTGATTCCTGTATCCATGTTCATATATTTTAGGACTCTCAGAAGATACCTAATTTGGGCTTTATAGCATGTTTCTTTCACAGATAAACTCAGAAAGGACAGATTTAGTGGAAATATAATTAAACTATTCCCTTGAGGTGAATTGACAAAGTAGATTTATTTTTCCTTGAGAGCTGATGGAGGATATATTATTTAACTTTACTTACTGTTGTTAGCTATTTTAAAGAAATATTGCTCTATTTTAGTGTTCAACAGTCTGTAAAGGTTTCAAGGTTGGAGAATAATAATTTTCTCAACCATATTTAGTTCCTCTATATAATTTGGCCATATGCCAACATTGTATCATTCAGGTGCACTCTATTGGCAAATTGTTTTGATATGTCTTTGTAATCTATCAGAAGAAAAAGCCATGTTGCTTATAAACAGAGGGAGAAAGTTGTTTGTTGTGGCATTGCTCCTTCCTGCCTCATTCATCAGGGAACTTTATCAGCTGATAAATATTTTAAACTTCACCCAGCATATAACAGTTGGATGTAAATAAATAGGATGAGTAAAAAAGGTAATAGATTTTGAAAGGAGATTTTTAAAAGTAAAATCCGGTAAATCTAGATGAATTAGCTGTTCCCACAACAAAACATTATATATTAAAGATTACAAAAATTACGAAATAGTATCAACCTTGAGCTATAGGTCACTAATTCTAGGTCGATGACAGTTTTGGTATAAAAAAGCTTCAGATTCCTTTAATGGATCTCAACTCTGTCTGTATTTTAGAGAAACATGGGGAGCGTTTGAAATATATGGATACACGGTCTTGCTCCACAACAACAATTTCAGAGAGTAGGGCCAATCATAGATAATTTTAAAAGATTCTCAAGTAGTTCTAATATGTAACCAGGTTCTAGAAGCCCTGGCAGCTCTGAGGGCCTTTGAAACATCAATTCTAATTCCCAAGCTAGGATAAAGGGAGCTAGGAGAAGGTTTGGATGCTATAATATTTAGATCTAAAATTTCTAATAGTTATTTGATGACGCTGGGTCTCATTTTACTTGTATCCAAAATGAAAGCATCAGATCTATTTGACATTGAATTTTTCTTCTTTCATTAAATCTCTCTGTGTGATCTCACTCTCTGCATGAAAGGTGAGTAAATTTAGCTTTTTATGTGTGTGTGAGGAAGAGCGGCCCTGAGCTAACATCTATGCCAATCTTCCTCAATTTTATGTTTGATGTCACCACAGCATGGCTTGTCAAGAGGTGCTAGGTCCATGCCGGGGATCCAAACTGGTGAACACACTGAAGAGCAGTGTGTGAACTTAACCACTATGCCACCAGGCCGGCCCTAAGGTTAGCTTTTTTATAGCCTTCCTTTCCTTTTGGCACTGACTTAGCTTACTTTTTTCTAAAAATGTCATCTGTCCTTGGGACGACAGTACAGGAAAACTAAAATTATCAGGAGTAAGTCCTTTCACATTGACTATCTGCTGTCAATTTTTCTGTTCTAATTAACTTCATCAGAAGTAAAATAAAAAATCTAAATATACTAAATGTGTTTCCAACTGTTACTATGCCTGAAACTTACTATTGAGTTTTTCGTCAGATACTTCCAGCTTAAATCTGGGAATGCTCGCCATTTGTTCAGAGGCCGTGCCATATTGAATAGTTAAATGCCAAAGTTATTCTCCCATATCCACAAATGTAATTTACTTCTATGTTTCCTACCGTTGGCATGATTGGTGGTGAACAGGGGTCTTCAAAGGCAGTAACCAAGCACATCATACATAGGGTGCTTGCTCACATGTTTGAGGGATATTTCTTCTAGTAGCATTGCTGGGAAGCTAGTCCTCTTATGTTTCAAATGCACAGTCCCTCTCTTGGCACAGACAATATCCTGAGAAAGATATTTACATATACCTTTTCTCTATTCTTTTTTTTTTAAAGATTGGCACCTGAGCTAACAACTGTTGCCAATCTTCTTTTTTTGTTTCTTTTTTTGCTTTTTCTCCCCAAATCCCCCCAGTACATAGTTGTGGGTCCTTCCAGTTGTGGCATGTGGGACGCCACCTCAACATGGTCTGATGAGTGGTGCTGTGTTCGCACCCAGGATCCGAACGATTGAAACCCTGGGCCACCGAAGTGGAGCGCGCAAACTTAACCACTTGGCAATGGGGCCGGCCCACATCTATTCTTGAAGTTATTTGTGAAAATGTCAAAAGCTGAGTCTAAAGAATGGAGCAGGGAAGGGAAAGAGTGAAGCAGCAACTGTGATGGGCAGCATCAGCAGCAAAATACGTGGCCAAAAGAGCAAGCTCTTTATAGTCTAAAAGCTAACGAGAAAAGAAAAAGAAAATCAAAGAACCATATTTGTAGGAGTATTTCAAAACCGTGGTAAAAAGAGAGCCAGTAGGAGAAAAAAATGAATCCACAGTATTCAAAGACAGATAGCAATACTTTAATAGAAATAGATGTGACCGAACATCTACCCAAAAAAAGGAAGTCCAGAAAGGGCCAGAAGAGTGAGGGCATGAACGGAAATAAGAAGATGAAACACCAACTTTGTCATTCCTAAGTAGAAAGTATTCAGTTTGGTAATTTTACCCATACTATTCTCAAAGAAATGCATTTTTTTTTAAAAAAAAGCCAAATTTAAACGTAATTTTAAGGTGAACTTTTAGGTTAAAAATTGTATTGATTTACATAGAAAGTTTTTTTCATGTTTACTTTTGGTTTTCTCCTGTATGTTCATGCTTTCTCAGTTCCCTCTTACTAGACCTTGAATATATGAGGACATTTATCAATTTTCAAAACAGTCTTTGCAGGGGGCTCAAAGATCAGATTTATTCTCTCACTGTTCTGCCTGTCTTTCAAGGGAGGAATCGTAAAGACTTTATTTCATTTCCTTGCAAGATAACCCTTACATAGAAGAAAGATGGCAAGAGAAAACCTTCCTCTCTAACTCTGGGGTCTATTTCTGCTTATTAACATCAAGTTGAAATGCAAGTATAATTTTATCAATATCAACAAAATGATGTAGTTTTACAGAGGGTAACATAATGTTGTTGATTACGATTAAAGACTTCTGCATATTGATTCCTGTTAGAAAAATGTATAGAATTATTATTATTGATCTGTTATAAAAAGTTTCAATTTTGACATGAATTCTCATACCTGTCTAGCTAGGTCACAAATCAGTTGTTCCCTCCCCTGGAACTTCAAATTAATCTCTTTCCTATGCAGTGTGATATTAGTGAGAAAAAGAAAAGAGCACTACCATTTTTAAACTCTATTTATTTTAATTTGAGTTAATTAAGAGTAGTAAAATTAAAAATTCAATTCCCTATTTGCGCTAACCACATTTCAAGTGCTCAGTGACTAATGGCTGTCTAATTGGAGAGTACGGGTCTAGATTGTTAAAGCAAAATATTGACTGGTAGCTACCAACACTATTCTTAGGTAAAATAATTCTTGAAAACTTTAGCCTGAGCAGCTTTTGTCCAACATTTTTTAGATTTATAACTAGTTAGCAATTAAAATCTATATTATCTGCTCTTAAACATAATTGAAAGATGACACGTGCAATAAATCACATTTCACAAAATAAATGACATTACTGGAGTAGTGCACTTAACAGAGGAAACTTGGAGTCTTGAGACCAATATTTGACTCATGAGGATCTCAGAATCAGGGTAAGAAGAGTCATAGATATTTTCAAACTGAAGTAATTTTTTGTGTATCCACACGCAGTTGCGGGCGCGCGCACACACATGCAAACTGATGTTAAACAAAAAATCACACATTCAGTAATATAAATTATTTACATACTCTTTGATTTTGTAAAAGGACTGAAATTCCTCTGTATACTAATATCCCTTAGGCCACTTTTCGCCATTTAATAGCACCTTCGGGCTGGCAGTCCCCTGGGGCTGTGATCCTGCTCCCCCACCCATAGAGCCTGACTCCATCTCCATCGCCTTGGAGGGGCACTTGTAAGCCCAGGGCAGGTTAGTTGAGAACGTGGTACAGAGAAGAAGGAAAAGGAGGCCACAGAAGAGTATCTCTTTACTGTTTGCCTCAACGCCTTAGTTTGACTCTCTAAATTGATGCGTTAAAGGTGTAACTGACTGAACAGTTTTATGAGTAGTTTTGAGTAAATCTCCCTGAGCAGAACTGCTTCTCTTCAGTGAGATTTGCAGAACAGAATGGTGAGAAGACCATGCCAGGGAAACACAAATTGACAAACAAACAAATAAATAAATTGTATTCTTTTCTCCTGTCAAAAGAGAAAAAGAACTTCTCCTTTTTCTTCTAGCATTTTCTGTAGAGAACTTGATGTTATAAATATTTTTTCTGTCTCTTTGAGTCGTATGTAAACCCTTTTAAAAGCTAAATGATACTCTTGCCAGTTTTGCATCCTAGAAATGTCTTTCCTGGGGGATGCAGAACCATCTCTTTGAGTATGTATATCAAGGAGACTGGCACCCTGTCTCCATGTCATTGTGGGAATTTAGCTTAGATTCCAGGCTCCAAGTTGTAATCTGCTACTTGCGGCAAAGATGCCCACAGCGAAATGGTAGAAAAAGCTGAGACAGACTCGCACCATAAAATCTACCCCTGGAACGGCAGCTAAATTAGTTTGACTGTAGTAATCATTTCGCTCTGTAGTATATGCACAGTCATGTATTGCATAACGATGTTTAGGTCAACAGACCTAACAGACAGACAGACCATGTATATGATGGTGGTCTCATAAGATTACTACCACGTAGCCTAGGTGTGTAGTGGGCTATGCCGTCAAGGTTTGTGTAATTACACTCTATGATGTTCATACAAGGATGAAATCACCTGACGGCACATTTCTCAGAATGTATCTCCATCATTAAGTGATGCCTGACTGTGTATCAAATCATCCTGTTGTACACCTTAAAAATACATAATTTTATTAAAAAATAAAATAAAATATATTATTGAATGTAGCATAATGTGGTGACAGCAGTTAATAGACTGACCTGTAGGAGTGTGAACTGTGTCTTTAGGGCCCTTTGAAGTTGGGTTAGTTCCTGATTAAACAAGTCAAGAGCTTCAAATAATTATAATTTAGCAAATTTAGCAATTATATGAATGTGCCTTATTTCATAATCAAAGACAACTGAGACATTATATTGCTTTTGGTCATAATGATCATTTTCTGAATCAAAATAAGTTAGGTAGATCTCTTCTGTGGCTCCTTAAAACTTAATGAAACTTTTCTACACAGTTTAGGATTTATTCCTAGAGAGTAACATAAATATTTTGAAGAAGTGCGATAAATCTCTCAGACTACCTGGATTAAATGGTAGCCTGGCAATTAGGATAAATTATCAGAGTAAATTTTTTATTGCCAGATTTGCATTGTCCGTGGCTATTCTCTCATCCAATATAGGCACCATTAAAACAACATTCATTTTCCATGACTTGATAATTAGTGCACATAGACACTCAATAAATATGAATATCTGTTTTTCATTTTTTTTCTTTTACAAAATAAATATGCTATTTGTGAAGGTGCAAGAAGACATTGGAGGGGAAAGTTACTGGGATATTCTTATCAGTTGTGTAATGTACCAGTGTTTTCAGTTATTAATTTATGGCACAAAGAGATAAAATAATTGAGTAAGCATGAGTTGAGAATGGAAAACAGACATTTAAGCAAGAAGAGCAAAAAAAAATCTGCTGGCAGTTTTAAGGTAGGAGCAGAGCAAGGCTCAGTATGAATCAAAACTGTTGTAATATGTATTTTTTCTTCTTGATATGTTTTTGTTCATCTTGTGTAGATCTGTAAAACTCCATCCTTCTATTTCTGATAGATAGATGGTAGGTAGATAGATGATAGATTGATAGATTGATGAATAGGTAGATAGACCAACCACAGCCAAGTTAAAGAGTCGTAATATAATCCTGTTATTTTCAGATTCTGAGGTATACAGGAGTATCTGGTTTGCTGCAGTCCAACAATCCACCAGGCACATTAAATGTAGCTATTGGCACATTCAGCCAGCACTTGATAGATCAGTGATTCGTAGCTTTTTAGTTTGTATTAGAATTGAATTCGAAATGCAAGTACAGTAAAATAGCCTGAATTATAGATCTGGATAAATTACATGTGTTAAATGATTTCCTTTGTTATTTTATAGAATATAGTACATTTCTAAATAAAGGGAAACAAACCAGATACCTTAAGTCTGATCATTGCTGGAGGGCATGAAATTAACTAAAATATTTGAACATGTTTTCTCTTAAAACCAAATATTACTCTTATCTCCTGACCAAAGTTTGCTGTCTGGCTGGTGTAGTACCTTCCTGTTAAAGAGTTGTAGTTGTTACATGTTCTAACATATTACCAGATGGCGTTCAATATTCTGAAAGATACTAGCCAAAGGGGTTTGAAAGATAGCTCCTTGATCTAATTTTCACAAAGATAATTTGACATTATTAACAAGCGCTATCTGGTTATCTTACACAGATGGACATAAAGCTAATAAGAATACCCCCTTCTTTTCAAAATAGCATCACAAACATACCATCCTTTGTACATTTATACAAACTGCCAACAGACAAAGGAAATGTATCTTTACAAAGTACTGAGTATAGGTTGTTTCTCTTCAATGAAATCCACCCCTGGTTATTTCATAGAAGCTATATGGAACTTTTTTTTTTTATAAGGTATCAGTTATTGTATGATTTCATTTCACATTTAATCAAAATGTACTAAGTTTTGAGATAAAAGTCCTATATGCAACTTATATCAGGAGAGTCCTATAAAATTGCATTCAAGTTCTCCAGAATACTATAAGGAATTTATTGTTTATTTATCCTAATACATAAAGAATATGTCAAAATGAAGTGCAATACTGTGTACAGTTTCTAGGGGCATCACTTAATGACTTGAGTGTCCAACTCATAAAAAATTTTGATGAGTCAATGTTAGAAATTTGTAATTAAAATTTATCATCATCCTGCCAAATTCTCAATGTGTCACCACCAAGTGGAATAAGGCCTAAACAATGAGACACCATTTTTTCCTCACTTATCTCCTTATTTCTTCATTATTATCTGAATTCTCACTCTTCCGTCTGCTAGCCAGAACAAAACATTCCCCTTTTGATGAAGATTTCTTGCCCATTTATGACCTGTAAAGAATCTGAGATTCCTACTTCTAAATCATCACAAGAAGTGTAGTTAGTGGCACAGGGGTTAAATATCAAAGGAAAAGATGGATATACCAGCAGATATAATACCATGGAGAGGAAGCTAATTGGAAGGGTAGGCCTGGCTTTGTGACCTAGGTC
Source organism: Equus asinus (assembly GCF_041296235.1). Taxonomy (NCBI): domain Eukaryota; kingdom Metazoa; phylum Chordata; class Mammalia; order Perissodactyla; family Equidae; genus Equus; species Equus asinus. The sequence continues at coordinate 71,776,396 of NC_091798.1, forward strand.
AGACTAGATTGGAGGGGTACATCTCTGGAAAACAAAGAAATCGACCCTCCTGTAGACTCTATAGACTATTGATGAGTTTACTGATCCATACTAGTCTTTCAAATATTATGTTTTCCTTGAATAGACAGAAAACTAGGGATTATATAATGTACTTATTTTTCTGGCATAGAAGAAAATCTAGATTAGACAGGTAAATATATTGTCTATGGAAACACACATAACTAGTGTATACATCGGATCTAGATATCAAATACCTTGTCTTCCCTATAATATTACTTTTCACAAAACCATGTATTGAAAACAATAAAATTCTATATGTTGTGAACAGAATTTCTAAAATGTCTCCCTAAAGATGTCCAGCTCTACTCCTTAGAACCTGATTATGGTGAGAGGTCACTTCCATGATTATGTTAGTTTTATATGTCACAGTTGACCTTAAGATAGGGCAATTATCCAGGTAGCTTGGATCCAGTCACATGAGCCCTTCAAAGCAGAGAGCTGTCTCCTGCTGATGGCAGAAGGGAAAGTTAGAGAGAGTTGAAGCATGAGAAAATGTGTATCTCAGTTTCACAGTCATGAGGAACTGAATTGTACGAACATGAGTGGGCCTGGAAGCAGATTCTTCCCAGAGCCTCTAAATAGGAGCCCCACTTGGCCCACATTTTGATTTTGGCCTTGAGAGACCCTAAGCCCACTTAGACTTCTGACTTACAGAAATGTGAGATAACCAACAATCGTTTTAAGCCATTAAGTTTGTTATAATTTGTTACTCAGCAATAGTAAACTAATATACATGTATCATCTACCAATTTGACAAAACTTTAAAATATACTAAGATGTCATTGGTGAAATTTCCATTGTAAACTCACTTTTACTGGGTATAAGATTGAAGACACATTCCTAAAAGTTTAGCAAAAGTTACACAAAAGCCTTAAAATTGCTAATTTGGTTCGAAAGTCCTCATTTAGGAGTTTATCCTAAAGAAATAAGCATGGATATGGGGAAAGGTATGTGCACAAGATACTGTTTTCAGCACTGAGTGGATCACTGTGCTCAGCACTGCGGTCTGTAGAGCACTTTTCACTTCTACTAGACACTCTTCCCCACCACAGCTCACCTCCTCATGGCTTCGATAGCATCTGCCTAGATCCAAGATAGACTAATTAAAATCCTTCCCCAGAATTCTATAAAGCAATTTGGGTCGTTTATTTGTGGAAGAAACTAGGAAAATAAGGCTTTAGACTATCAATGGCCATCTTCTTGCCATGTGATGGAAACCAGTCTGCACTTAGTAAGAAAGAACCTGGAAAAGGAGGGAAAAAGATGACAGGAAAGGGAGTAAAAGTGTTATGTACCAATTCCAAGGTGGGTGGGTTGGGGGTTCCTCACACCACTGCACAGTTCTCAGACATCAGCAGGTTGTCCAAGAATCCAACTCAATTCTAACGCTATAACTGCTGGCTCATTTAGAGCCAGTTCTAACTAACCCCATCTCTTATCAACATAGTGATTAAGAAATTGTCTTTCAGAAAATCTGCAAAGTCATGTAGCCAGAGCATGTGCAGAAAAAGAAATCTTGACCTGAAATGACGGTGGAACCAAAGATTCTCCTCTCCAAGGAACCAAAGGACCAGGACATGACCAGAACGTAAAAGTCAGACTCTTATCAGAGGCCAAGGGTCCATCATTCAGGAAGATCTGGTGTTAAAATTCCTTCCCCACCTTACCATAAACGTTTAGAGCTTCATCATAAATATTTAGAACCCTGCCATAAATGCTTGAAGCCCGCCAATCAAAACCTGTCCTGTCAACATTTCCAAGTGCCAGTCTGTTCTCCCTAACCTCTTAAATTTTGCCCCAAATCCTGAATTGGGGAGACAGATCTGAGGGCACACTCCCCCTGTCTCCCTGAAGATTAATGTCTGAGAATAAAGCTGAATTCTTTTCCCAAATGCTGATGCCATGATTGATTGGCTTGTTTATGTGCATTGGGTAGGAGAACCCCATTTTTGTGCAATAACAACACTGTCTACCTGGAGGTAGCATCAGATTCCACAAATTAAAGGTTCATCTCTGCAAGACCACCCCCTCCCCTTCCACTTCAGACACAATTCGCAAGCCCAGGCTGTTACCTGTATTTCTTACCAATCAGCTACGAATTGGAGGTTCCAACGACCTCCTCCAACTCAGGATGTCAGTCGCAAGTCCAGTGCTTCTGACTGACCAGCTATAGATTGAAGGTCCCAACAATGCCTTCTTTGGACTCCAGACATCAATTGCGAAGTCCAGGTTGTTATCTATACTTCTCACTGATTGGCTATAAATCAGAGGTTTCCACTACTTTCTCCTTAGGTTTGATTAATTTGCTAGAGTGGCCGACAGAACTCAGGAGACCCTTTTACTCTCTAGATTATTGATCTTTTATAAAATGATAAGATTCAAGAATAGCCAGATGGAAGTGATGAATAGGGCAAGGTATATGCGAGAGGGTGCGGAGTTTCTACGCTCTCTCTTAGTGAACCACTCTCCCCAAATCTCCCCTGGATCACTAACCTGGAAGCTCTCTAAACACAGTCCTTTTGGGTTTTTATGGAGGCTTCATTACATAGGCATGATTGATTAAATCACTGGCAGTTGGCAATTGTTCAACCCCCAGCCCCTCTCCCCTCCATGGAGGTGCGGTGGGGCGGGGGGGGGGGGGGGGGGGGGGGGGGGGGGGGGACCTGAAAGCTCTAACCTTCTAATCACACGGTTGGTTATCCTGGCAACCTGCCCTCAGGTCCAAAAGTAACCTCATTAACATTACAAGACACTTCTATCATTCTTATCACTTAGGAAATTCCAAGGGTATTACCAGCTCTGTGCCAGAAGTAGGGACAAAAACCAAATATGTATATTTCTTCAATTGTCGTTGCAAAATAACAAATAACCATTCTGTAGATAAGAGAGATAAAGCGAGTTTTACTTGAACTAGAGTGAAGATTGTAACCTTGGAAAGCCTTTTCCAGAAAGGAAGAAAATGTTCTGGAGAAGCATGCTTTTCAGTACAGTCTTACATATTTTTAGAACAAAGAACATACATTAAATATACCCAGATACATTTTCATCAAAGTTTCAAAGAAGTATTTAGTGGCAAATTAGCAGGTTGACATGACTTTGATGTTCAAGAAAGAGACTAATATGGGCGTTACCAATAGGGCATAGCAGGGGAAGTATACGTTCTTAAGAGAGTGCATTCTTTAATGGCTAAATAATAATGACCATAATAATGGTCATTATTAATCACAATATCACAGGGAGGGAAAGAGAGATCTTGGAGGAATTGAAAGCTTGGGTTCCAGTAATTCATGAGACCCTGCCCTGTCCATATATTACCTGTGGTTTTTTGGCAGAAGTCATCCGTCGGCTATATGAGATATACTGTTGCTGTTAGTGCCATGGAGTTGATTCCATCTCCTAGCAGTCCTGAGTACAGCAGAGCAGAACCCGGCCTGGTCTTTCAGCGCATCCTCTCAACCCCTTCTAGAGCTATATCAGACAATGCTCCACTGCTATTCAGAGTTTTCACAACCAATGTTTTCGGAAGTGGGTGGCCAGGTCCTTCCTAGTCTGTCTTAGTCTGGAATCTTCACTGAAACCTGTCCACCATGGGTGACCCTGCTAGTATTTGAAATATCAGTGGCATAGCTTTCAACATCACAGCAACACCCAGCTGCCACAGTATGACAACTGACAGATGGGGGTGTGGTTCCCTGAGCAGGAATGGAACCTAGGCCATGGTGGTGAGAACATCAAATCTTAACCATGAGACCACTAGGGCTGGCTATGAAACATATATTTTTCAAATAAAATATTTTTGTCTTTTTTTTGCTTATGTTGATTTTATTAGATTTTGTCAATGAATAAGAGGCATAAACTGCAAAAGAGGAAAACAGTTTATTTTGAATCACAAGAATTGCAACTGGGGAGCCACAGAGCTGACTAGAAATGCAAATGTTCTCTGAGGAAGACAAAGGAGGCAGGGTTTATAAAGGCAAAGGCCACAGGCCTACCAAGGTTTACACTGAATAGCTAATGACTGGTTCTGGCATGGGGTGAGCTGACTTGCCAGCACATAGCTGGTCCTTGGCTTGTACGTAGGCAGATTGTCTGTTCATAGAATGAGGAAGTGATTCAAGATGTGACCTCTGGTGTTAGGAAAAGCTCAAAATGTCAGTTAACATTCAGTGGTGGTCATAGTGAGCACACATAAGCCTGAATTTCTTATTTGCCTCCCAGCTCCATTTTAGAAGCCTTGACGTATGTTGCTCCATTTTGTTATCATTGTCCACAACTTCTATTGCCCAAAAATAAAACTTCTGACGAATGCACAGTTTTATTTATGACAGCAACAAAGGTGAAGTTCCAATATTAACATATTGAGTAAAACATGGCACTTTCATATAATGGAATTTTACGCAGCTTTGAAAAAATCACATTTAAAAAATAATGGCCTAGGAAATTGTTTACATTATAATGTTACATGAAAACTGAGGATACAAACAATATGAGTCTATTAGTTGATACCAAAATGTTAAAATCTATAAAAAGAAAAAAATGTCAAATGGAGCACTCTAACATATTAATTGTTGCTGCTACCAGATAATGAGATTATGTTTGATTTTTTATTATTCTTTTCTCTTTTCTCTTGTCCAACAATGAACATACATTGGTTTTATAATAAGAAAAATAATTCATTTTATTTAAAATGCTCCTCTGATGAAAAAGCAATTTAAGCTTTATAAAAGGAACAAATAATTCAATTGTTCCTCATAAAAATAACAGTCAAAAGAGGAATTGGATTATATTTTCATACTGCTTTCAGATAAAACATTAATGAATCTGTCTATATTTGTTTTTCTTAAAAAGTGTCAGTTCCTATTCAATTAAAAAGCAAATGTAAAGTATCCAAATTCAAGACAATTTTGTATCAAGTAAAATTCTTTTGTTTCTATATATTATTTGTGTAGTCCCCAAGTGCCCCCTCCAATTTAAGCAGCAAAATTGTTTTGGTATTTAAGAAATCATACAACTGCTATGAATTTGTGATTATTACAACTATATTTTGTCACCCTTTGTTTTAGCGGATTCCACTACTTTTAGTTCATACATTTATCGCACGCATATGATAAGCACTTCAAACAGAACAAGTCCCCTTTCTCTGGATACAGAGGCAGCGGAGTCATTTCCCTGTGAGCTAATGGTATTCAGAGACTTAAAGCACCAAATTGGAACTCTTGTGCATTGCTGGTGGGAATATAAATTGGTGTGGCTGCTGTGGAAAACAGTATGGTGGTTACTCAAAAATTTACACATATAATTATCATTTGACAGAGCAATTCCACTTCTGGGTATATATACAAAATAATTGAAATCAGAGACTTAGATATTTGTACACCCATGTTCATAGCAGTATTATTCACAGCAACCAAAAGGAGGAAGCAATCAAAATGTCCATTGAAGGATGAATGGATAAGTCAAATGTAGTCTATATATAGAATGGAATATCATTCAGATTTAAAAAGGGATGAGATGCTGATACATGCTCCAACATGGCTCAAACTTTGAAGATGCTATGCTAAGTGAAGTAAGCCAGACACAAAAAGACAAATATTGTTTGATTCCATTTATATGAGGTACCTAGAATAGCAAAATACACAGACAGAAAGTAGAACAGTGCTTATCAGGGGATGGAGAGAGGAGGATGGGGAGGTGTTAATGGGTGCAGGGTTTCACTTCGGGATGCTTAAAAAGTTATGAAGCTATATAGTGTAACAACACTACGTAATGACAATGTGAATGTACTTAATACCACTTAACTATACACCTAAAAATGGTAAAAATGGTAAAGTTTATGTTGTTTATATTTTACTGCAGTTAAAAAAGTAGTGGCAGGTTTTTTGTAGGGTTTATCTCCTCCATAACAAGGAGAATCCTCATGGCTCAAAGAGCTACATTTATCAAACACATGGTGTGCCAAATGTTTGATTAATGTTAAGAGATATGAGGGACATGTGTTTTATGGACTCAATTGTGTCTCCCTGCCCCCCAAAATCTTATGTTGAGACCCTGGCTTCCAGTATCTTAGAGTGTGATTGCATTTGGAGACAGAGCATTTAAACAGGTAATTAAGTTAAAATGAAGCCGTTAGGGTGGACTTTAATCCAATATGACTGTGTCCCTATAAAAAAAGATTAGAATATACAGAAAGAGACAACAGTCATGTGTGCACAGAGAAAAGGCCCTATAGGGACGCAACAAAAAGGCGGCCATCTGCACGCCGAGGAGAAGGGCCTCAAGGGAAACCAAATTGGCTGTGATCTCCAACTGATAGTATCAGGAAGGGAGAGAAAATAAGTTTCTGTTGTGTAAGCCATCCAGTCTGTGATATTTCGTTATGGTAGCAGACCTAGGAAATGAATACAAGGTGTGATTTAGAATCCTGAGGGAAAGGAAAAAGAAAAATAAGCAGCCACCAAAATAAAATGGACAGACATATGGCAAAATTTATAAGCCAAAAGAAGGAAACATAAATTATCAATATCAGGACCAAAATAAAATGCATCACTACAGATACTATAACAAATATATTTTTTACAAAGGACATCAAGGACTACCTAATTCAATAATTTTGACAATTTGGACAAAATGTACAAAATCCAGGTAAACTATAATATAACAAATTTGATATAGAATTGTTTTAATCTCTTAAAAATTAAATCCACTTATAAAAATATTCTCTCCGAAAAAAATTTTAGGCCCTGATACTTTTACCCATGATTGTTTCAAATGTTTAAAGAAAATATAATATCAAGATCACTAAAACCTCTTGAAGGGATTTAAATAAAGTGAATATTTCCCAAATAATTTTATGAATCCAACTTAATCTTGACATTTAAACAGGACAAAGAGGTAACAAAGAAAAAACTCAAGAACATAGATACAAGTATCCTATGGAAAATATTATCAAATCAATCCCAGTAATAAATAAAATATTATGTTATGCCAAGACTAATTTGGGCTTATTCTGAAAGTACAAAGGTTGATAAACATAAAGAATTTAAACAATATAACTTAGCAGATTAATGCAAAAAAAGAAATATATATATATATAATCAAATTGATAGATTAAAAAGTAGCATTCAAAATTTCAAATATATTTATGGCAAAAATTTTACAAACCAGTAATAGAAGATGTTTCCTTCATTTGACAAAGAGTAAGAACAGAAGCCCTGAAGCTACTTTATAGTTAATGCCGAGATTGAAAATGAGACAAAAACCTTCTTCTTTTATATTATATTGGAGATCCTAGTGAGAGCTCTTCTAACTAGGAGCAAAAACAAGAGAAATAATAGAATAAAGACATTATGATTAGAAAGGAGGAAAAACTCTCATCTTATGAGGAGATTTTGAACCTAGTAAATACAAAAGTGTCTATACAATAATAAAATTAAGGATTAATTTAGCAAGGGTGGTGAATCAATCATTAATTTATTTCCAAAATATACAAGAAAAATAAAATTGAAATAAAAATACCATATGCAATAATGTCAAAAACGTTATATTCCTCTGAATAAGTTTAGCAAAAATGTATAAGATATTTATACTTAAAAACTACTAAATATTACTGAGAAAAATTAGAGAAGAATTAAATAAATGAAAGAATATATCAATATATAAATTGACAAATTTAATAATATGATGATATTGACTCTCTCCAAATTGATCTTCAGATCCAGTTCAACTCTAATCTAGATTTTGGCATATTTTTTCATGGAAGTTGACAAGCTAATTTAAAGTGTATGTGGAAACATGAAAGGCAAAAAATTGTCAAGGTAGTCTTGAGAAAAGATAACAAGGTTGGAATACTCACAGTACCGATACTAAAACCTAATGTAAAGAGATATCATATTGTAGAACCAGTAATTTCATTCCTTGGTGTGAGTCCAAGAAGAAAGCATGCTTATTATCACAAAATATAATATGTCATATTGCTAACAGAAACACTATCAAAAGCTCTAAAAATATAAATTATCCAATATCTATTCACAATAGAAAGGAAAACACATTTTAGTGTATTTGCAAATAGAATGCTATGCAGCAATGATAAGGAATAAATTACAACTACATAAAACAATATGGATGAATCTCACAAACATAATGTTGAGTAAAAGAAACAAGACAAAAAAGAAACTTTAACTGATGATTCTACTTTGGTGAATTTCACTGCCCATAATGGTGTTGGAAATTAGGATAGTGATTTCTCCTGGAGGATGTTGAGGGGGTGGTAATATTTAGAAAGGGCACACAGGTGATTTGAGTAACCAGCATTCTTGTTCTTAATCTCAGTGTAGATACGTAGCTTTTTTTCACTTTTTAAAAGTTTGCCGATTTGTACATTTATGAGATGTGCATTTTTCAGTGAGTAAAGAAAAACACAAAATTGCACATGTGGAAACAGAGACTTGTTGAGTGAGTTAGTAGAAGTTTACATTACTATAAGAAAAAAAACATAAATATTTGCTTCTGAGACATCTAGAGCTGCAGTTTGAGAGACATCCCGGTCTAGCCTGGTGGTGTAGCAGTTGGGTTCGTGGGCTCCACTTCGGCGGCCTGCGTCCCCCAGTTCAGATCCTGGGCAGGAACATGTGCACTGCTTATTAGGCCATGCTGTGGCAGGTGTCCCATATATAAAATAGAGGAAGACAGGTACAGATGCTAGGTCAGGGCCACTCTTCCACAGCAAAAAGAGGAGGATTGGCAGCAGGTGTTAGCTCAGGGCTAATCCTCCTCAAAAATAATCAATTAATTAATTAATTTAAAAAAAACTACATCACCCATGGATTGAATTATTGGATACATAGGAGATGATTTTTTTCTCATTGTATTCTACAAAGATATTTTCAACTAATATTCACCATATGTATTCAATTTGAGTGAATGACTATCATTTCATAATATAAGTCTAAAGAATACAACAATTAGTAATTTAAGATAGGAATTGAGCCAATAAAGCGAAAAAATAACACATGCCATGGAAAAGAATATTGCCAAATTCACAGGTATTTGCATTATTTTATAACATATAATAAATATATACCAAAATCCCCATTAATAATCTACAAGATCATTGTAAATTAATATTCACATTAAGTAAACTTCTACATGATGGGATTATTGAAGGATTTTAATTGCTTGGGTTGGTGGTGGGGGAAGGTTATATATAGTTCTTAAAAAAAGCGTAGATGTGTATGAGGACTCTCAAAGACCTCTGTCAACTCTATGAATCTGTAATGTGATGTTTTGTTTTGGAAAATACTGGTGACAAATTATTCCCAACAAACCTCGATGCATAAATACAAGTGTTGACTGTTAAGTAGCAAAACTGATTCTATCTGTCACTTGTGTCTTCTTCTGAATGTCATCTCCTACTTCCTAAAAGAATCACATCCTAGCATTCTAACCATATCACTACATATTTGCTACTGAATCAACAATTTTATTTTTTAAATACTAGATATTTAATTCTCAAAAAATTGTATGTGTCTATCTTTATCTACATTAGTGTGTGTATGTGTATTAGAATAAGATAACCTGTTAGTTATAAATGAGTGATGGGGGATAGGATATTTGATTTTTGCGATGTTTTGGTGAGAAATACATAGTTTGAAATATTTTCTATTAGCCGCCAAATACATAAATGGACATAGAACAGAAAAAGAATTAAAAATAGTGTTTTGGTTATATCTTACTGTCTATTAAACTATCCCAATGCTCAATGCCTTAAAACAACTATTTTATTTGATATTCACAATTAAGCAAATTTGTCACAGTTCCATGGAGATATCATTTCTCTGCTCCACTTTGCACAAACAGAGGTAGCTCAAATGGAGCTGCAAGATTTACTCCCAAAATAAGTTCACCCATATGGTTGGCAGGTTGGTTCTGGCTGATGGGTGAGACCTCACCTGGGCCTGGTCTGGAGTTCAATTCTTTTGTATAAGGCCTATCAATGTAAATGAGCTTTTCGCAGCATAGTGTTCCTAGGGTGATTTCCCCCAGCAAGCAAAAGGAGAAGCTGTCAGACCTTTTTTCTTAAGACTAGTTTACAAACTGCCACAGTGTTGCTTGTGCTACTTACTATTGGCTAAACAGGTCACAGGCAGGTCCATATTCAAGGGGATAGTTTACACGATTGTGTAAAGACCTAGAAGGACGTCTCCTTAGAGGTCAGCAAAGCAACAGTTTATTGTAGGCTGAGATACAGTCCCTAATGATTCTTGTTTCATTTACCTTCTTTCCAGTATTGCCAAAGACCATCCTATTACGGCAACAGCTAAGGCTGGCGATCTGTGATCTCATCATCTCAATCAAGTCAAAGTATATGAATGAAGCTCCTCAGGTATAGCTTCTCTTGCTCTAATGACCAGTAAGCTTAAGAGATAAATAAATGCCTTCTAGAAACCCAAAATGCAGTTCTGAGCCAGTGACAAGGACAACAAAATATGTATTTCCACTCAAAATTACAGATGATAGGAGGTATGTAGTAGTTACTGGTCCATGAGGATTTTCAAAAGCAGCTAGTAGCTAGCTTTTTTGGTTCAGGCTCAGTTCTAGTGTCAGAGAACTTTTCTTCAAGATTCAAGTTTCCTAAACATCAATGTGAAATAGATCATTAGTCTAAATCTACTATCTAAAATAATAAAATTTCTGGAAGCAAACATATGAAAAAATATGCTAAACTTGAGGAAGGCAAAAATTTCTTAGTGGAAGCCAATAAACACAGAACACAAGTCTTTTATGTTCCAGATACATGGTTGAGAAATTCAACCTCTGAGTGAACCTTCATTTTCTGAAAGAAATGACCCATGTTTCCAGGTGAATAGCTTTTGTAACCTGTTCTTTGCCTTAGAAGTGTTGGAGAAAACCTAGGTGATCTTAGGTTTGGCAATGCATTTCTAAATACAACCTCAAAAGTATGATCCATGAGGGAAATGGTTAATAAGTTGGACTTTATTAAAATGAAAACTTCTTCTCCATGATAGACACTGTTAATAGAATGAAAAGACAAGCCACAGAATGGGAGAAAATATTTGAAAAACATACATCTAATAAGGGACTTGTAGCCAAAATATAAAAAAATAGCATTTAAAGCTCAACAATAAGAAAACAAACAATCCACTTAAAAAGTGGATGAAAGGTTTTCATAGACTCCTCACCAGATAAAATATACAGACAGTAAATAATCTTATGAAAAGATGCTAAACATATTCATTACTAGAGAATTATGAATTAAAACAATAGTGAGGCACCACTACACATCTAATAGAATGGCTAAAAATAAAAATAACTGACAACACCAATTTCTGGTGAGGATGTGGAATAACCTTTCTGGTCACAATAATAAAGCAATATTATGAACAACTTTGTGCAAATAAAATAAAAAATATAAACTAAAGGGACCAATTCCTTAAAGAAAATAGACAAATTATCTGACAGAAGTTGAAACACAGCATCTGAAACAAAACCTCTATCCTTTCCTGGTACTATATGCAAACACCAACTTGAAATAGATCATTAATCTAAATCCACTACCTAAAATAATAAAACTTCTGGACACAAACATAGGAAAAACTATGTTAACCTTGAGGAAGGCAAAAATTTCTTAGTAGAAGTCGATGAACACAGAACACAAGTCTTCTATTTTCCAGATATGTGGTTGAGAAATTCAAACTAATATGACTTTTTCCCCACTCTGGAAAATTTTAGGATATCCTTTTGTGTTCAGGAATGTCAGTGTCATGACTTGATATGGATCTATTTTCACACATTCTGATGAATTAAATGGATCCTCTCAATCTAGAAATGCTTATCCTTTAATTCTGGAAAACTTGCTTGAATTTTTCTTTGATTAATTCTTCCTCTCCATTTTGTCTGTTCTTTCTAGAATTCCCATTAGTAGGATATTTGACCTCTTGAATTATATTCTTTTACTGCTCTTTTTCTCTAATGTTTTCCTTTTCTTCCTCTCTGTATTTTCTGAGAGCCTTTATCAACCTTTCTTTTGAATTACTTTTCCATACTAATTTACAAAATATATTTCATGTTCTCAGATTGTCCTTTTATCCATACTGTCTAGTTCTTGTTTAACGGATGCAATATCTTATCTTCCTGAGAAAATGTCTAATAGTTTCTTGATATTTTTCTTCTCCCTGTGTTGTTTATGACCACTCCAAGCTTTACTTCTTCACTGTGTGTTTTGATCTTTGTCATTAGTGGTAGAGGTTTTTCTCACATTCTTGGTGATCCTGAATTTGTACTCATATTTAAGATTGTGGTACTCAAATGTTGTCTCAGATTCTCTGTGCACAATGGAGAGGTGCATAAGAGGTTGTGTAGAGAACCATATGCTTATTTGAGCAGACCAGTTCTTGGAGAAACTTCTCATGTCAGTGTCCTTTCTCTTAGTGGTTAGATGCCCCATGGAAGAGTCCACCATTTCCAGCCTAGATAAGGTGTCAGACTCCAGGATTCCGTCAGCTGTGGTGTAAAGAGGGGCTTAAGCATTTAACATGTACTTCCTTTAATTTCATTCTTTTGGTGTGACAAGGCTGGCCTCAGACTTTTATGTTGTCCTCTAGGAAATTGACCATCCATTTTACCCTCCCTAGTTAATTACCAGTAATTCTTCTGCTGTCTTCCAGTATTTACTGTTATCAACCTCTCCTCTATTTTTTTCCTTCTGTATTTAAGCCTCTAATGTGTCCCTTTATTGTTATTTATGCTGATATTGGGAGGAAGTAGGTGTAAATATATGTATTCATTCCGCCAATTTCAAGTAGAGACTTGAATTTCCAAACAAAACATTACGAGGAAAAATAGCAGAAGAAAATAGATGTGAAAAACAACAAAAGAAAATAGATGTGAAAAACAAGGTAGAGGAATGGCAAAAGATATAAATTAAGTTTAGTGACAATAAGCTTATTTATTTATTTTTTTTTTTAAGATTTTATTTTTTCCTTTTTCTCCCCAAAGCCCCCCGGTACATAGTTGCACATTCTTCGTTGTGGGTCCTTCTAGTTGTGGCATGCGGGACGCTGCCCCAGCGTGGTCCGATGAGCAGTGCCATGTCCGCGTCCAGGACTCAAACCAACGAAACACTGGGCCGCCTGCAGCGGAGCGCGCGAAGTTAACCACTCGGCCACGGGGCCAGCCCCAACAATAAGCTTATTTTTAAACCAAATTATAAATATAAACTTACTTCTCTGTAGAGACACTTATTTTTACAATTTATCACATGCTGAAGATGTTCCAGTGATTCAAGTTAAACAAATACAATTAAGAGAAAATTAGTCAAGATAAGATAAATTCTAACAAAAGACAAAATAGTGTTCATTATTTCTGAATGTCACAAGAATTTTTTTTGATGTAGATGTATTTCTTAAAGATGATACTACTAGCAGGATTAGTAACAGTGTTAACATGCTTGTTTTTGAGTGTATCTAAAACAAAATGAAAATGAAAATCTGCTATACAAACCTGTTTTCTAAAAATGCCCAATAGACCTATAAAACAGTATAATTTGGAATTTTCTTAAAAAATTGCTCACACAAATATTTTGAATACTGATTATATAATGTATGAGCAAGATATGGACCTCCCAACACTTGATTTTGTGCAGCAAAAGAAAGACTACCCTGCATGTCAATCTCTACTAGCCAAATTACTATAGAATAAGTACACAGCCAGAGTTCACTGTTTTTTGGAAGGCTGTGCATTAAGTCAGGAGAATGAATTTTAATCATTTTAGTTCATTTTTGTCTACTAATGATATATAGTATTTCGATTTTCACATTTTAATTAGAGTCTATAATGAGAACCTGATACTTAACTAAATTATACCTATGTCCAATAAATCATATTCTACACTCTGTATAATAAAACTGCTTTCATTCTGTGAAATACATTTTCCCTCAGACCAGTAATATGGTCACTTCATAAAAATAAAGGGAAATTATCTTATTTACGAGTCTCAATATTATTATATTTTTTAAAACCCACTTAACCTAGTAATCGAATTCAGAAACATCTATCATACCATTTCCACTTGGAGGAATATATTTCCATGACCCAATAAAGAAAAAAATAAATAATCCTTGTTGGGGTACTGTTCTTAAAGATGTGCATAGAATGGAGAAGTGTCCTTTTTTCCCCTCTCATGGCCAATAATATAAAAAAAAACACATAAACACCTATTGATTTCTCTTTTACTAGTTATTCCAACTTTTCAGATATTCTATAGATACTCTTCATTAGGAATTAGTCTCTTGATGCTTCGTGGTCTTTCCACGTGTGAATAGCTGCTCATTTTAAACAAGGGTTTCTGAGTCAGGTGAGAAAAGGGGCTGAGTTTGTATGAGGGCTACAAGAAATGCCATTCCTCAGACGGGCCTAAAAACTCTGGAAACAAATGTATAATACTGATTTTATGAGAGTTAAACCAAGAAATAAGTACAATGTGGACAAGAGCATAAATTACAAAGTCATATTAGAGTATAAGACTTTAAATAACTTTAAATTTAATATGATATGATTCACATATCTAAATAAAAATTAACTTATTGAGAAATTGAAAGGGTTTGGCTGAGGAAAGAAGCATAAAAGGGGCTGTCAGTGCTTCCAGCACTGTGCAGAGGAGAGGCTGAGGACTGTCCTTTGCAGCAAATAAGACTCTAAATGAGGACATTTGTTTGTTGTGGTTTGGTGTCACTCTACATTGAGATTACCCCACTAAATCTTTTTGTCCTGATTCTATGCTCACCACACTGTCAGGGGTAAGTAAAAAAAAGAAAAAATCAATTCAACTTTTTGGTCTTACAAAAAAGGGAAGAAAGTGAATACCTCAGATAACAGAAATTCTAGTTTGGATCAGCTACTTATATTTCTGTTTTGTTTTGTTTATGTTAACCAATCAACTCAGAACTCCTTTTGACTGTAGCCATCGTTTCTTCTGGTTCTATTTTTTAAAGGGTCATACAATTTTCTCCAGTCACACATTTCAACATACATTTTGTGGTAGATTGTTTTCAAAGACGGTTGAAAAAGTTCCTCTCATGATCCTTTACAGTGTGGCTTTGCCACACTCTCATCAAGAAGTGGAGTTTATCTGATCTCCCCTTGACTCTGGAATGGTCTCTGACTTGCTTTGACTAACTGAATGTGGCAGAAGTGAAGTCACACTTTCTGGGCCTACGCCTTAACGGCACTTGTAGCTGCTGTGCCTGCTCTCTTAGAATGCTTCACTCAAAGTATTGTGTAAGGAAACTGGCTGGCCTACAGGAAAATGACAGGCCACACAGAGGAAAACCAACCCTCACCATCTGATAACCAGTGACAATTGCCAGAGCGAGCGAGGCCATCAGAAACCTTCCAACCCAGATGACCCTCTGAAAGATACAGGCAAAGCAACAGAGGAATCGTCCAACTAATCCCCAGAGTCATGAGAAATAACAAATTATTGTTATCTTAAGCCACTAATTCTAATGTCCATGTCTAATGATATCCGAAACAGAAGTATTAAACACAGATATCATACCAACCCAAAAGAAGTAATAACATTTGTGAACCCAATAGACTCAAACATGCATTTGCATATGAACATTCAGTTGGATGTTAAGGGATAGAGAGTTTTAGGTAAATAAACTATTTTAAAACATTCTATTCTTATTAATAAAGGTTAAATTTAATTTATTTTAAGTTTAACTCAGGAAAATAAGTAAAAAAGGAATTTATAAATATCAGAATTGGCTCTATTACACATATTTTAAAATAAGCTTTTATAAATCAACTTTTTTACTAAAGCATACCCTACTTATAGAAAAGTGTATAGCTCAAAGACAATAAGCATTACAGCTATTTTTAATGATGCTAATTAATCTTTGGTTCTTAAGAGACCCTAAGATAAGTATAAACTCTATCCTTTTTATTCTTTTTCTGGCAAACATAGTTGATGTTGGTTAATTCATTAAATATACTACAGTCAGTTTTCCTGTAACCCTACATATGTATTCCTAAAAAGTACTGGCTATGAAAAACCATGCAACAAAATACCCTGGGTTTACAGGGGGGAAAGTAGGAACTTAACAGGAATGGTAACATAGTTTCATATATGTTAAATCGTTAAGAACTGCATAAATACTGCAATAAATACATCACTTTGCCTTGAAAAAGACCTGAAGTTTCATTGTGGAAATGGGCATGAGAAAGAATGAAGCTCCTGAATTATCATGAAGTGGTGGAAGTAGGGTTATATGAAACCAGACCGGAAGTTGTAACATCTGATGTGAATGGGTGGGACACATAACACACGCGGTGAACTCAAGTAGCAGGTAGACACATGTATTTTTGTATATTACTATGCTGTTGAGCTCAACTTGTTGCAGTTTTCTGTGTCCATCTCATGTTTTTCATAAAGAAAATCACACATCAGCAAACATAAAATTTATTCTATGCTTAAATTGTTCCCAATGTATCTATTGCATTGGAATAAGTTTCATTTTCAAAACGAGCATTATAACAGGACTGATTCTACCTCGAGTTACTCATCGCTTTTTGGGGAAGATTATCCCTGAGCTAACATCTGCTGCCAGTCCTCCTGTTTTTGCTGAGGAAGACTGGCCCTGAGCTAACATCTGTGCCCATCTTCCTCTACTTTATATGTGGGACGTCTACCACAGCATGGCTTGACAAGCAGTACATAGGTCCACACCCAGGATCGGAACCAGCGAACCCTGGGCCGGCGAACTGGAATGTGAGAAATTAACCATTGCGCCACTGGGCAGGCCCCACTGAGTTACTCATCTTTTGAAACCCATTCTATTAATTCATTTATTGAGTTTAGGCAAAAGCTTTATTTCTTATTTCTTTGGTGCTTGTAACATATTTAAACTCCTGTTTTCAGTGTTGAGCTTCAGAATCCACACTTCTAGAGATTGTAAGTCCAATATGATCCCTTCTTCAAATTAATGGAAAGTTACTAAAAGAGGACTGTCCTGCTATTTCAGACTATTTTAGATTATACAGTTTTAATTTCTCCTCCAGGGAGCAAACCTTGGAAACGGACAAAAAATGAAGATATATTTAATAAAAGGTTATTGTTAGAATTCAATCTAGGGACTTCTCATTCCTTGTGGAAATAAGAACCACAGAATTTTAAAAGGATCCTTTGCTAACCTGCCTTAATGTATTTACCTCCAAATTGCAACCTTAGTCACTCTCTCAAGCTTCTTATTCTCTGAATGGAAGATTTGTGATGTTTGAAACTTACTGCATAAAATAGAGCCCAGGCTAAAAACGGGCAGGCATCAATTCTTCACTGTCAAAGTGTGTGGAGGGTGGAGATTAAAGGAGATCTTGGCCATTTACTGCACCCATTTTAGAATTGTTCACTGTTCTTTAAAAGGTGAATAGCAAACCAGTTATTTTTATCATTTCATTTTAACAAATAAACAAATGGTGCTAAACATAATAGAGGTTTTACGGAACTCAGTTCTTTCTATTCATAATCGTCAGTTCTTGCCAGAATTTCAAGGTAGATAATGAATGCATACTGTCAGTACCATTCATTGTTTATAATGACTGATTCCAGGGAACAATGAAGCTCTTCATGATAACTTCTTTGGAATTTAAATTTGTTCTGATATCTGGTTTAAAAAAACAAATAAGACTTCAAACATCATCAATATTTCGTATATATATATTTTTTTTTTTTAAGATTTTATTTTCTTTTCCTTTTTCTCCCCAAAGCCCCCCAGTACATAGTTGCATATTCTTCGTTGTGGGTCCTTTTAGTTGTGGCATGTGGGACGCTGCCTCAGCGTGGTCTGATGAGCAGTGCCATGTCTGTGCCCAGGATTCGAACCAACGAAACACTGGGCCGCCTGCAGCGGAGCACGCGAACTTAACCACTCGGCCACGGGGCCAGCCCCTATATATATATTTTTATAACTGCTTTATTTCAGGGCCATGGGCAAACGCTATAAGGCTCTGGCAATTCTTCAGTTTTTTTTCACATGATTATATGGCTTCAACAGCTGAAAGTTTGATGTTTATCATTTACTCTAAGATTATGAAGTCATTCTCCAAAATAAGGAAATTTAAACTGTATCAAATTCAGTATTTCTTTCCTATATAGGTTAGATGAAGTTTCAAACAGATAGCTGCTGTAGATTGAGTGTGTGCGTCCTCCAAAAATTCCTGACTGCCATGCAAGGGGGCTCCAGGAGCATAGCAGACACCAGTAAACAAACACTTGCCGGCAGCTCCAGGTCGACATGCAGTTGGAAGACTGCCTGCCAGCACGGCTCCACCTTCTCCTGCTCCTGGTTGCCCTCCTGCAGGCTGCACAGCCACAAGCTCTGGCTCAGAAACTTGTTGGTCCTCCGATTTGCTGAGATGTCCAGCAGGCATTGTGAGCATCTTTCCATCCATCCTAAGTCTCAACTTAAATATTCTCAGAGAAGACTTTCCTCATTCTACAATCTTTTCGTATCAGGAAATTTTTCTTTATAAGTATGTATCATACCAAATATAAGAGAGCAACAGTTAGTTCTCCTTTGTTCATGATTTATACTTGGCCCCTAAACAGTACCTGGAATAGAAACTATTTGTTGAAGTAATAGAATGGGGTCACTAATTATGGAACTGCTCCAAAGGGACACCCAGGATGATTTCTCAGTGATCTCAGTCTTTCCGTGACGCATAGTAGGACGATTACTTGCTATGGACTGAATTGTCTGCCTAGAAAATTCCTATGTTGAAGCTCTGACCTCTCCCTCATCTGACTATATTAGAGAGAGGGCTTTTACGGAGGTGATTAAGGTTCAGTGAGGTTGTATGGGTGGAGCTCTGATCTGATACAATTAGTGTCCACGTAAGAAGAGACATCGGAGAGTTTGCTCTCTCTCTGTCTCTCCAGACACACACGGGGGAGAGTCCATGTGAGCACACAGTGAGAAGGCAGCCATGCACAAGCCAGGAAGACAGTTCTTGTCAGAACCCAGCCATGCTGGCACCTTGATCTCAGACTTCCAGCTTTCAGAACTGTGAGGAAAAAAATTTCTGTTGTTTAAGCTGCCCGGTTGATCATATTGTGTTATGGCAGCCCAAGCTGACTGAGCTATTACCTTATGTCTATGCAAATCCTCTAGGTTCTAGCAGAGAGTATTTTCAAGATTATGTTGGACCAGTGATTTGAAGAGATTTTTATCTTCAGGAAAGTAAGTTAAGCCTCTTCACCTATCAAATGATTTATAGGAAGATCATAAAGAAAAATAACACAAAATTCACAAGGTGCTACTATAATGACTGTAAAAGAGCATAAAGTTTAATGAGCTGCATTCAGCAGACAAGAATTAGGTAAAGCCGTTAATTTAATGGGAGATGTTAGTTCATAACCGTCTAGGTGCCTTTTTTCCCCAAGATTAAAAATGAAGTTGTTCTGTATGTTTTCTCATTTTAGATATAGAGTAATGTTGAATCTTAAACTTACATTATTCAGCTATCTGGTATGATTATGTTTAAAAAGGTAGTCAGCATGGGAAATGTCGGATGTAATATTTTGTGGTTTCGAGTAAGATAACCTAAATATAAATGATATTTGATATTGGCTTTTATTTTTGAATAATTTTCCAAACTTAAAATGAATCAACATGTTCAGTGCTTAAATTCTAATGAATTCAGGCAGTTCTGATGAATGTTGTTACTTTGCATTATTCCTAACTTCCTTAAGCATACCGAGATGATGAAAAGAAATTATAGGAAATATTATGGATGAAAATATAGGAATACACAATTAATGAAATTAAATACTTTCTCAGTTTTTTGTTTCTTAAGGTACATTTATAATAAAAGTTTGAGAGGGCAGGAATATGTTACATTGTATGCGTACAAGTAGTTATTATAGTAATATGTTCATCTTTAAGCAAGTTAAGTGATTTTAGTTTCCATAAAGTAATTTATTAAATGCTGCATTACCCAAAGATGATGTTATTAACCCATTAACACCTAGAAAGAGGTTTAGAGTGCTATATTCAATAGTGATGTCTAATTTGTTTTGGGTCTTCTGCCCTTCATTCATTATTGGCCACATTGGAAAGGTAACTGACCTGTGAAATGGTTGTTCCTTTTTTTAGAGGCCAACATAGTACAGAGACATTTTCTTGCAATACTAACATGGTAGCTCCAATCCTTTATTTTAAACAAACTCAGGTAACAGTTCTACAATGTAAGAGAGGCACATTCTAACCTAAGAGAAAGGAAAAGAAAGAACAATATGTATCTTGAAAGGATGTTAAGGGAAGACAATATTTGATGCTCCTGTACTGTTGGGACCAGAGTTATGGCCAGCCATCTGCTGCTAGGGAACTGTCTCACTGCTGTTACACCTACTTTCCCTATTGCCCAATTGATTAAAAAGTTCAGATCTAATGAAGATCCAATAGACGCAGGATGAACCTGAACCGACTTTGCATTAGAGTTTAATATAACAGAAAAGCTCTTTTTTTTAAGTGACTTGACACCAGAAGGAATTTTCACAACTGAATTATTATTCCCAGCTGTGATGCCTCACTGATCAAATAATGCATATTATCAACTCCATAAAGAGCATTTATATCCTCCTCTCACCTACCTTACTCACTCCTTCAACTGTTTGCTTTCCACCACTTCATATAGACAATATAGACAGACAGCAATAGAATAAAAAATAGAAATAGAAATAGAAATCTATCTTTTTCATTCAGAAGCGCTCAGATTTCTCTCTCCTGATATTGGATGCCTCCCTTACCCACCTAAGATTACCTTTTAGTTTTTATTACTTTCACATTTCCTTCTTATGTCTCTTCTTCCTTCTGTCCTCTGGCCAAGGTCCTTAACAGACCGGTAAAGAAAACTACGTATTTAAATATGCTGCATTGGAATAAGGCTACTTGCTCATGCCAAGTTGGCTTACACTATAAGAAAAGGTGTTAAAAAAACACTAGATACATCAGCATTCTGCATTTATAATAAGTTCCTTTTGTATTTTTCTGATTTATGTATGTTATGTATCCATGTTGACTCGTCTCTTTACTTCGAGAATTTTCCTCATCTAGTGCTTGTTATGGCCTCTACTGTCATTATACTGCCTACTTGTCTACTTGACCGTTTACATCAGTGGCCTCCAAAATTTCAGATTTGTATACACAAAATTTTCCCTGTGGCACCTGTTAACATTCTGATTCAAGACACAATCTTCGCAATTCTGATACTGTGATTCCTATGTACTCAGTGTGTTCTGACTAATGCCTAGGGATTTTTTTTGCAATTAATTTAACTTGATCCTTTGAATTAGGGATAAAGAGGCATCCTTATGACATCATCTGATCCTAAGGGAAGATGTGCTTGTGTGAAAGACAAAAGAGACATTCATATGCACTAGATATTTTGTATCATTTAATCCAAATAAATGTATACAATTCTAGATATTTACGAGCCCGTTTTCTTAAGAAATAATAGATGGAGTGATAAATGGATAGAAACTGAAATCATGTCTCTGAATGGATGAAACAACATAAATCTAATCTGAAATAGACAATGATCTCATAAAATAGAATACATTGAACAAGAATGGGCAAACGCTTCCACATCACAAGTTTTTCTCAATATTCAAGTAGATTTATAGCATATTCCAACAACAAAAAACTGCTGAATATTATTCAAATACCAAAAATAAATGTGGAGTAGGCAAATGAAATCGGTTTGAATAAAGCAGTTGAGATATTGGGAAGTTAAAATAGCTGTCATATGCTGGCATAAAATATCTGCATTTTCTTTCCTAGTTGGTAAATGAGCAAGACAAACTTTTATAAGATATTCTTTCCATATCAGATTTTAGCCTTATTTTTTTTCTGCATAGCCTCCTATTGCTCCATTATGCCTCTGACAACGTCCATTTAATTTGATGAACGTGTTTTGTGTTCAATGCAGAATAGCTGAAATAACCTAAAATGCCTAATCCTCCTGATGTGCTCTGAATTTACAGAAGCTTCTAAAGAAATAATGCATGAAGCCAGGGATATTCTGTGGAATTGTAGCTGTCAAAGACAGAGTGGCAGGCTATTTGGCTATTGGAATAAAGGAATGGAGTAGGACAATTGAAAAGTATGATACATCCTTCTAAATAGATCTGCCCCTTTTTGAGACCTTACTGGGCATAAAAGTGAAAGCATAACAATAACTTTGAAAACGAAACAATGAAATGTAGCCATAAAATTAATTCAATAACAGATGGTCAAGAGAAAGATTATTGAATCCAATATGAGAAATAGTTGTATCTATTGTGCTATTTAACATACGGCAGGTAGGGAGAAAATGATGTAGTCTATCCTAAATTCCATAATTTATAAAAGGGGAAGTCTCTTTGTCATTTAAAAGAAATAACAGGAGAAAAATTAGAGTGTATGAAATAAGAGTACTAGCAGCTATTCATCCAATTGCTCCTTCAACAAATATTTATTGAGCACTCACTGTGAATTAGCCACTGAAGGAGGCACTAACGATGTAAAAATGATTAGGATACAGTTAAATTTCTCATAGAATTCAACTACACAAGGAAGAACAGAAAAGTATAAAGGCAAATATAGATAAATATAGGTAGATGACAGATAGATAGATACACATATATTGTCAAAACCGGAAATTGAAGGGGATCCTCCGTTCAGGCAGAGAGAACAGAACTCAGAAAGACTTTTGCAGGTGACACTGAGCTACATATTAAAAGATAAATAGATACCACATGAGGACCATCCATCTGAGTGTGAGACAAGTGCAAAGACAGAGAAGTGTGAAACGCATGAAGCATTCATAAGTGAAGAGTTTAACGTGGCTAGCATATAGAATGCAAAAGGCAATAAAATAATCTTTGGTTCTTGTCCTCCCTCTGACCTTGACAAAATTCACTTAGCTTAATTTGGCATACTCATTCCTTCTCTGGAAAATGATGAGGATAAATACATTGTTAGAGTTTCTTCCAATTCCAATTTTTAATGACCTTATTAATTTCAAAATATTTGCTAACAATTCTATCACATAGTAAATACTGTCCCTTTAATTCTTATAAAAATATGTAATATATATGGTATGTAATTATATATAAACTTATATAAAATGTATCCATTAATTATATATTAATATAGTAATCATGTACAAAATATATTAAAGATATACTTAAAATATTTGTGTGTGTGTGCATGAGCACCAACCCTAGGCTAGTCCTAGGCAGAATTTTAAGACCTGTATATATTATCCTCAACATTCTTTCCTGTGCCTTTTATTTATTTTCCCTCTACTAACCGGAAGTTGACGTTGTCCGGGTGCCACTTTCACCAAACTTCACTTTGGTGCCACTGATAGTACCATCCCCACATCCTGATGTGAATTCCTTCACCTCTACCATAACATGCATGTCCTATAGCTGAGTCTCTCAAATCATTGCTAAATTAGTAACTAATTTCTGTCAACTAAATATAACAATTACATTGATGAAGGTTCTCTGTCGAGTGATTTAACAAGGGATTTCTGGAACAAACAATTCACTTATTCAATTGTACATTTGGCAATGTTGGAATGAGCTCCAGTGATAGATGACAGAAAAATAGTTAAAATGCTAGAGCCATTTCATGGGTTCCCTCTTACATTCCATGGAAACATTCATCTATCTAACTGAACACGAAGTAAGTCTTAACATTTGTAAAATTAAGATGACACAGGAAAGAAAGATCTGCAGAAGTCAAATCATTAGATAAAATATTTAAATTTTAGGAGCTGTGTCACCCAAAGTAGATTATTTCACCTTTCAGATACTCAATTTCTTCATCTATTGAAGTAGAAATTCCAAAACAAACTCTAGATTTATTGTGAGAAATACATAAGGAAATGCATTGGAAAGCACCGTAGAATATCTACAGTTCTACACAAATGAGGCTTATCTTAATATTTGGTAATAAATTGCAACATATATAAAAATTTAAGAATATAAGTGTATATTGGCAGAGAGGCAACTGTATCTTTGGATTGGCCCAAGACATCTTCTTGGAAAACGTGTGCTTTGAATGATGAGCAGGCTATAAAATACTTAAGAGTAGAATTTTGCCAGGGCCTGTCCCAGGGATAGCCTAGGTTAGAAGAGATGAGTCAGGATGGATGTTAAGGAGAGAAAAAAATGTAGCCTCTACTGAGGAACAAGGGTGTACGAGGTCAAGCAGGAGGTGCAGAGGGTTGAGATGACACCGGGAGGCCAGACTGAGCACTTTACCAACTATGCAGGACTGTCCCAGGAGATTACTTGAAGGGAAAAGAGTGATGGGATTTTTAAAAGAGTTGCATGAATTTAGGACCAACTAGTATATTACCATCTGCCAGAATATAAACTGAGATTACTATTAATTTTACGAAAGTTAAACTTTGATACTTTCTGTTATATCACACAATTAATTATCTTGTGGTGATATACACTTTTATTTTTTTTAATTGTTATAAACACAGGCTTTGGCTCTTGTAAGTTATAGACAATTTAGTGGTCTTAGTCAGGAGAAATAAACCAGTCTTCACAAATTAAAATAAACATCTCCTTGGGCATTGGAAAATAAAATAAGTGTTCACTGGTGCAAAAAGGGCAGAAAGAACAAGAGTTTTGCTTTGTTTTTATTTTGTTTTATTTTGCTTTGTCTTTTTTGGAAGTAGCAGTAAAAATTCTACCTAGTAAAAAATAAGGGTTTCTGGCCCAGCATTTAAAGAGCTTGGAAGTTGTCATGTGCCTTAACAAGTAAAAAGCTGAACAACCTGAAAAATCAACAACTCTTCTTAGATCCATCAAAAAGTGAGAAATCCTTTTAGATCCTTCAAAGATTCATCCAGGGAAGACTGCTATCCCCAAAATTAGAGAGACAGGTGAATATAGAGAATTACAACTTCCTGGAGCAAAACTCCTCAGCAGAAACCTCCAGGGGAACCAGAACTGTGATTGACAAGTTGCTGGAGGCTCAGTGTGGTTATGTCCGAGAACTTAAAATTCCAGGGGACTCAATCAGTCACAGGGAATCATCCACACTTTTCTTTTCTTTTACCTCCAGGAGTTCTACCAGGTCCTCACAGTGAGTAGCGGAGAAAAATCCACTTGTGCTTCTAGCAGGGGGAGGGCAAAAAAGAACGAAACACCAGACCATTATGTTCTTAACAAGACCTGCCCTCAGAAGAAACTATTTTACCAGAGCACATACTATTGGGATTTTTTTCAGAGCCTAACCAACATGGGAGAAAGGAAATACCCAAATTCCACCCACTCTAGCCTTCCACGTGGGGGAAAGGAAATACTCAACTCCAGCTCACTCTAGCCCCCCTGCCCCACCTAAGAGGGAGGGGGAGACTGTATCTTCCACTCAATTTGTCTGTGAATCTAATAAATATAATAAACCTATTAATTTGCTCTGAAAAATAAAGTCTATTTAAAAAGAAAAGACCTCACAGGTGACGTCACTCAACGGTGAAAGACTGAAATGTTTTCCCCCAAGGTCAGGAACAGAATAAGGTGCCCCCTCTCACCACTGCTAGTCAACCTTGTGCTGGAAGATATAAAACCAAAACAATTACCAAGAAAAAGAAATAAAAGGCATCCAAATTTAAAGTAAGAAGTAAAACCATCTCTTCCCAGATGACTGGATCCTAAATGTAGAAAATCCCAAAGAATCAACCAAAAAAGAAAACAAAACTACTATAGTTAATAAACAAATTCAGCAAAGTTGCAGGGTTCAACATCACACACAAATATTATTTTTGCTTCCATACATCAGAAACTAACCCTCTGAAAAGGAAGTTAAGAACACAATTTCATTTATAATAGCATCCAAATGAATATAATACCTGAGAATAAATTTACTCAAAGAAGTGAAAGTATTGTATAATGAAAACTACAAAACATTGCTGAAAGAAATGAAAGAATACCTGAATACGTGAAAAGACATTTCACGTTCCTGGATTGGCAGACATAATATTGTTAAATGGCAATGCTAACCAAAGTGACCTACCAATTCAATGGAATCTCTATTAAAATTCCAGTAGTCTGTTTTGCAGAAAAGCCAATCCTCAAATTCATATGAATTACAAGGAGCCCCAGAGAACACAAACAATACTGAAAAAAGAAGAAACTCAGTGTCAAATCCATTCAGTGGGGAAATACAGTCTCTTCAGCAAATGGTGCTGGGACAAATGGTTTCTCCACGCCAAAGAATGAAGTGGGACTTCTACATCACACCATACACAGCAAAAACCAAACAAACCCAAAAGTGGATCAGTAACCTAGATATAGGATCAAAAATCATACAATTCTTATTAGAAAACAGGAATAAATCTTCATCACCTAGATTTGGCTATGAATTTTAGATATGACACCAAAAACATGAGCAACAAAAGTAAAAATTGATAATTTGGATTTTATCAAAATTAAAAACTTTTGTGCATCAGCGACATTATAAAGAAAGAACCTACAGAATGGGAGAAAATATTTACAAATCATATTTCTAATAAGGTCCTATATCCATAATATATAAAGAATCCTTACAACTCAACAACAAAAAGTCAAAAATCCCAATTAAAAAATGGTCAAAGGACTTGAATATACATTCCTCCAAAGAAAATA
This sequence comes from Equus asinus, assembly GCF_041296235.1. Lineage (NCBI taxonomy): Eukaryota > Metazoa > Chordata > Mammalia > Perissodactyla > Equidae > Equus > Equus asinus. The sequence continues at coordinate 71,803,166 of NC_091798.1, forward strand.
TACAAATAGCCAATAAGTGCATGCAAAGATGCTCAAAATAATTAGTTATTAGGGTGCTGAAAAAAAACCACAATGGAATATCACTTCACACTCACTAAGATTGCTATAATTTTTTAGAAAATAGCAAGTGTTGGTAAGAACGTAGAGAAACTAGAACCCTAACACATTGCTTGTGAGACTTTAAAATGCTTCATCTGCTATTTTGTGGTTTCCTCAAAATGTTAAACGTAGAATTATCATATGGTCCAGTAAGTCCACTCCTAGGCATATATGCAAAATAATTGGCAACAGGTACTCAAACAAATAGATGTACACACATATTCACAGCAACGCTATTTCAGAAGATGGAAGCAACACAAATGTCCATCAACACATTAGTGGATGCACAAATTGTATATATATAGCTACAGAAAAAGAGAGATCCAAATCATTTGCTCACGTTTTAAACAAATGTGTTTGTATTTTGTTTTGTTACAGATTTGTAAGTTTTCTTTACACATTCTGAATACAAGTTGATTGTCAGATAAATGTATTATAAATATGGCTTAGCTTTTAGTTTTATTAACGCAGTCTTTTAATGACCAGCAGTTTTTAATGTTAATAAGATCTAATTTTTTTTCTTTATGGTTAATGCTTTTACTATCTCATATAAGAAATCTTCACCTAACCCAATATCACAAATATGGTCACTTATTTTTTAAGAGGGCTTATGCTTTTAGCTTTTACATTGAGATCTATATTCTACCTGCTGTCATTGTGTGTGAGTGTGACTTGAAGGAGATGAAAGTTCATTTTTGCAATATGGCTATCCAATTGTTCTGGCAACATTTGTTGAAAAACTGTCCTTCCTCCATAAAATTACATTGACACCTTGACTATATGCATTTGACTATTTTTGAACTTTCTCTTGCATTTCAAAGATCTGCATATCTAACCCTTTACCTGCTTCATACTGTCATTTTTACAATATCTTGAAATAGGGTCTTAAAATCAGTTCCTCTGATTCACACTAGTATCCCAACTCTTCACCTATCTGGAAACTGTAGAGCCCAGGAAAACATCAATCCACAGGTTCTGACATTCATTTATTCATCCCTACTTTTTTTCCTTTCTGTCATATTTTTGAGGGTTGTGCTTGGATTGTAACAAGAGAAATATATATTGAAATATATTAATGTGTATATATCCCCTTCATTTCTGTTACATGCTCATCTCTCTGAGCACCATCTGCTTATCTGAAGGAAATGTGCTGTGGTTATTTTAATTGTTACAGCAGAAACACAAAAAGAGAGAATAGGTCAAGTTTTAAATTTAATTGCAAAAAGAGAGATATCTGAAGTGTCTCAAAGGTAAACTTTAATGGACAGAAGTATTTTCTAAATCCTTTATGCTACTTAGCATAGCATGAACCAAGATTAGAAGTATAAAAGAGAGAATCATATTATGGTCAAAATTAGGAGTTTGGTTTTAAAACATGCCTGCAAATTCATTGATATTTGTTCATCAAATAGTGCAGTTTAATTCTCTTCCACTTAAATATAGGTCACTTTTTATGAACCTCTGCTAATAAATAGAGTTAGCACAAGAGAAACTGCTTGACTTTTGATGCTAGGTTAGGAAAGGCCTGATTCTTTCTCTTGGGATGTTCATCTTGGCAACCCAATCATCATAGTATGAGCTGCCCGAGCCACATGGAGAGGACATGTGTCATATTTCCCGATAGCACTATCTTAGTTAACAATTTACAGCCAACATCCACCAGGAGATATGTAAATAAATCAGCCTTCATATCATTCCAGCATCCAACTTCTGGCATCTAGTGATCCTCTCCTAATGCTGAGTGAAGCAAAAATACGCTGTACTCTCAAAGCTCTGTCTAAATTGCTGATTTGTCATTAAAAAATGTTTTTTCTCTATACACTGAATATTGAACTAGTTTATTTCACACCAATACGTACCTGGAACAGATTTGGGTACCAGCAGTGGTGCTACTCCTGGTATAGTAAAACTCTTAGAGCAGGTGAGAATGGCTTAGGCCCAGGTGGTGGGAGAAACTGGAAGGACATCGAGGAGAGTGTAAGTGAGAGCCTAAAAAGCCTCAGAGTCTGTTGGTGGAAGCTTGGTGGCATTTTAGGAGGATGTTGGTGGGAGATGAAAGGAAGGTGAGAAAAACGTTATTGAAAGATGGAAACTTTAACGATCCCGTCACCTTTGTTAACATGAAAAATAGGAAAAATGAACTTGATGATCTACTTAAGAACATTCCAGACAGAGTGTTAAAGTGTCATCTGGCTTTTCCTGGTTGCTCATAGTAAAACATGAAAGAAGAGAGACAGGATAAAGAAAACAATTTTTTTTTTTAGCATAAGGGGCCCAGAACTTTCAGGGTTTGACAATAAAGCCATTTGTCATCCACACAGTCTACAGTTAGCAAAAGATTCTAAAAAATTAAAAATATTTTCTGAGCTGAGATCAAATTTAAGGCATTGTCAGGAAAATATAGTCTAAAGAAGACAGTAAGGGTTTGACTATACCACCCTCTGTTATGACCACAGAAATACTTGTTATGGTACTTCAAACAGACAACAGTCCCTCTAAACACTGATCCTCTTCTTTAAATAATAGAGCCTCTAAAAATTCTGAGGACTTTCTCCTCCAACCTTACGGGGAGCCAAAGATAGTGTTAAAGTTATAATTAAACAAGGAGGGCCTTAGACTGAGGAGGCTCTAATGCATTGATAGCCTACATAGCCGAACAGAAACACAAGCCAGAGTCAATGTCTCAAATCCAAGAAAGTGAAAATTAAGAACAACCAATCCCAGCCAACTAGGCTTTCTCAAATAAGGTGACTGCTTAAGCTGTAATCAATAAAATAATTTGTTTGCTTTGCTTCCACATCTTCTATATAAAAATCTTGCCCCTAGCTCCTGTCAGTGGGGCGCTCCTAACCTTTCCGTAGGGGCTTCTATTGGTTGATTCAAATCGAGGTTTGCTCAAAGAAACTCTTCAGCATTTTAATATGTCTCAGTTTAATGTTTCTGTAGTGGAATGAATACTATTAATACTCATAGAAAACCTGCAAAAAATTTAAGAAAATACATTGACAGAAACATTGCCAGCTTGGACTAAGAGGGACAGAGGCAGAACAAAATAAAAAGAGCCTATTGGACCGTTCGACTAGTATGGGCAAGATATGGAGAGAAAGCCATTCTGCTATTTCTAATGGAAAAGAAATGAGAATTCAGACAGTAGGATCAAAAACCTTAAAGGTGGATCCAAGAGCCGTCCAGAATCATTCACAGGCCATAAGATTGAACCCGTATCAAGAAACTGGCAGCATGGTCTTGGCTGGATTTCAAATTTGCGACATTTATGAGATTTTTGTGTGCCTTACTTCCCTTTCTTTTTGAGTGGGAAGGTCTATAGCAGTTACCCTAAGCCAGTCTCCCTGTCCTGAATTGTGTGTGTGGTGGGGAGATGTGGGAGGAGCAGGTAACTTGCCTTTAGAGTCCACAGGTCTTCGGATACAGGGGAATTGTCCTGGAGGAGCAACTGTGCATGAAAAGACCATCCACCTCCGGACCTAATTTAGACAATGAAATATTGAACTTTAAGGGGAACATTATTCCATAATAAATGAGACTTTCTTGGGATCATGGGAAAGGGGTAAGTATATTTTACATGTGGGAAGAATAAGACAGATTATGATAATGTTAAAACATGCCTGCAAACTCATTGGCACTTCTCCCCACCAAAAGATGGATTCTAATTTCCCTCCTTTTGTATATGACCTGGTCTTAATGACTAGCTTCTAATTAATCAGTGTCACGGAAATGACGATTTATAAATTTCAAGGCTGGCTTCAAAAAGGCAGAGCCCCTTCTGTCTTTCTTCTCCCTCTTAGAATATTTAAACTTTGTACTCAGCAATGAATGTTTAAGGAAGTAAAGATAATGTGGAGAGACCAGAGACCAGGTGTAGGTGTTTTGACTGGCACACACCCCTCTATTTAAGTTCCCAGGCAAGAGTCAGTACCAATCACTAGTCATGTGATTCACTTCATATATGTATCTGCCATTTTAGAGAGACAGAAAGGATGGAACTCTGAGTTACCACATATCCAGTTGTCCAAAAGAATAATTTATAGTGAAAGAAGAATTGTTTAATCAAAAGATTATTTAAAATGGCAAGGACACATTTCTCCACTACAGAGCTCTGTGATGGCTTACAAAAGAGATCAGCTCAGCTCTGGAGAAAAGAAAAAAGAATTTTTTTGCATATATCTGAGTTCATTTCAGTAGAGCTGCAATCCCACTGCAAGTTTCGAATTCATATTTTGAATGTTCAGTGAAGATTCACAAGTATATTTTGCGAAAATATGCCTATACCTTATGCTATGCAAGATTTTATGGTTTATTAAACCAAAACTGTGTTATAATTATGCAACATAAAGATTAAAATTATGGCTTTAGTTAAACACATATGCTCCACATTACATAAATAACAAATCACAGACTAAGGACTTTCAGTGATCTGAGGAGCATAAACAGGATATTAAGAACAGCATATTAGCATAGAAATAAAGAATCACTATCTCTTCCAAAGAAGTGAAGGAAATATCTGGAAGGATATAAAAATCTGTCATGCACAGAAATAAAAGTACTAAAAGTGATTTCTTGTAAACCACTAAATAGTTTACAAACTCTTTGATGAAAGAAAGAAAAAGAATGGATCTTCTAATTCTTACGTATGTTAAAGTACTTGATAGTTTCCTGTTCAGTTGGAAATACAAAGATTGCCATCTAAACAGTCACTCTTTTTTAATATCTTTGTTTCTCCTTGTCTCTGTTGTCTTTTACCTAATTTGTGCATCCTCATTCTCTTCTATTGGTGTTTTAAGCTTGTTTAGGAGTAGAGCAAAATATATAGGGTGACCAGAATAACTTGTGTGCATATAGTCTCACATTACACTCAAGTTCCAAACTCCTAATGCCTTCCGTTTTCTAGTTTTGCTGTTTTGGGTTGTTAATAAAAAGGTGATAGGTTTCAGGAATCTCTAAACTGTTGCACCCTATTGTTTGAAGAAAACAGTAAGAGTGTAAGGAGGAAAGAAACCTGATTGGCTCTAAAAAAGACACTCAGATTTCAGATTATGAGGAAAATGAAAGCATTATACTAAAGTGAACAAAATTTCCTTAACTCCCGAATCTCTAAGTGCCCCCTACCCCCCGTATTCACCTCTGTGCTTCCCTGTTCTCCCTTCTCTTACTTCCCTGTATATGCAGAACTTTTCTTAACTTGGGGAGTGCTACTAGGATGAATGTGTTTACCATTAAATGCTTCTTAGGATGCACGGCATTTTAGATTCTCTAGATTCAGGCTCTGTAAAGAAGAAAAGAACAATCAACAAAACTGCTGAACTTAAAAGAAAAAAAACCCTAAAGCTAATTAGCAAACAGTTGTAAATGGGTTTATTTACTTCAGGACCCTTAATTTCTTCCGGCTGTGCTTTAACTTCCCTACCCTGATTTCTATATCCATCATATTTCATTTCTCTGAAATCAGCTTATGCACTTAATGGTCCAGACTGGGCAATCACTGTTGATTGAAATCAACTTCAAATTGATGCAAGAGGTCCTCTGTTGCTCCAAGAACCAGCTGTGTAAATCTAAGAGAAAGATAACTGTCAGCTTTTTCCTTAATTATGTATTTCTACATTTTCTTAAGCATACTGCTGTTATAATGACCCAGTAGGCACTTGTATCTGGAAAAGAAACCACTGGTAAACACCAAAGTTTGTATCGTCAAATCCCACCACTCTGACATGATGTTTGACAAAAGAATTTATTGCTGGCTTGTTAGCCTTTTAGAAATGATTCGATTTCTTGTATACAAGGCCAGGGTGCGCGTCACTGCAGTGATTATTGAGAATATACTGTTCCCAAGGTAAACTCAGTGTAAAGAATGCCTTTTGTCTTGCTATAGAAAAAGGGCCCTGTTCTCAAAAGCCTCCAACCTGGTATATTTCTAATTTCAACTTGATGTTGATTTTACAGAAAAAAGGCTCACAGCAGTGAGAGGCAAGATGGTTTCATTTCTCTCACAATAGGGTATCTACGTTTGGCTTTCGGAGTTAAATCTAGGAAAGCTGCATTTTCACCCTTTTGCTGTGTTGCCCTGAGGTGAGTATAAACCATCATCTTCTTCCATGAGAAGTCTTCATTTTCTCTGCATGGCTTCTCCTCCTCGTCTACCCTTAGTCTGCATGAAACCCTTCACTTCTTGTTACCAAAAAAACCCCAGAAAGCAAGTGACAAAAACTCTAAATAAAATATAACAATTTGTCTCTGTAGTTTTAGTTCAACTTCGTAAAACATTATTTTGGCTTTATATAGTATATTTTTTAATAAACTTGGTATTTTAGAGCAGTTTTACATTCACAGCAGAATTGAGCAGAAGATATATAGACTTCCCATAATAGCCCTTGCTTCTGCATATGTATCCCACTATCAAAACAAGAGTGGTACACTTGTTACAATTGATCAACCTACACTGACCCATCACCGTCACCCTAGAATCCATAGTATACACTCAAATTCTCTCTTGGTGTTATACATTCTTTGAGTTGTGACAAATGTGTAATGACACGTATCCACCATTATAATATCATATAGAATAGTTCCACTGCATGAAAATGTCCTGCGCTCCACCTATTTATTTCTCTCTCCTCCCTAATACCTGGCAGCCATGGTCATTTTACTATCTTAATAGTTTTGCCTTTTCCAGGATGTCATATAGTTGAAATCATACAGAAGCCTTTTCAGATTGTCTTCATTTACTTGGAAATGTGCATTTGAAGTTTATCCATTTCCTTTCACATATATCTCCTTATGTTGTTGCAGTCACAAATTATATCCTTATACACTGCTTTCACATTATCATAGATTTATAACTACTGGCTTGTGTATTTATCTTTTAAATCATGTAGAAAATAAAAAGAAGAGTTACAAACCAAAAAATACAGTAATATCAGACTTTCTATTTACTATATAGTTACCCTTACCAGAGTGCTTTATTTCTTCATATGATTTCAAGTTACTGTCTAGTATCCTTTCATTTCAGCCTAAAGAACTCCCTTTAGCATTCATTTCTCATTAGGGCAGGTGTACTTGCAAAGAACTCCTTTGGTTTTCTGTTTCTTTAAAATCTGAGGACATCTTAATTTCTCCCTCATTTTTTTTTTTTTAATTTCTCCCTCATTTTTGAGGAATAGTTTGGCCACATACAGAATTTTGTTTGACAGGTTTTTTTCTCCCTTTTCTTTCAGCACTTAAAAAATGCCATTTCACTCCCTTCTACCCCCCATGGCTTCTGATGAGGCACCTGCTGTTAATGTTACTGAGGATTTCTTATTCTTGATGAGTCACTGTTCTCATGCTGCTTGCAAGATTCTCCTTTTGTCCTTGACTTTCAACAATTTGATTATAATTGTTGGTATAGATTCCTTTGTATTTACCCTTTCTGGAGTTTATTTAGCTTCCTGAAAGAATAGATATATGCCTTTGATCATATTTGAGATGTTTTCAGTCATTATGTCTTCAAATATTCTTTCTGCCCCATTCTTTTCTCTCCTTCCAGGATTCCGATTATGTTACTGTCGATTCACTGATGGTTTCTCATAAGTCTTAGGTTTTGTATGTTATTTTCATTTTTCCTCTCTGTTCCTAAGACTGGATAATTTCTATTGACCATCTTCTAGTTCACTGACATTTTCCTCTGCCTACTCAAATCTGCTATTGAAATCCTCTAGCGATTATTTCATTTTGGTTATTTGGTTATCAAACTTCTCAGCCCCAGAACTTTTATAATTTCTTTCCCTTTATTTATAGTCTCTATTTGTTCATACATTTTTCGTCTGTTGCCTATACATCTTTATCTATGGTTTCCTTAACACAGTTGATATAAAGTCTTTGTCTAGTAATCCCAATCTGTCCTTTTCCAGGAACAGTTTGTGTTACTTTCTTCTGTGAATGGGCCATACATTCTCCATGTTTTGCATAATTCATATTCTTTTGTTTAAAACTAAACTTTTGAATATTATAATATGGTGACTCTAGAAATTGTATTTTCCCTTCTTCAGTATTTGTTTTTGTTGATTGCTATTGACTGTGGCTGTTTCATTGTTAATTGACTTTCATATAGTATTTTTTAAAGTCTGTATTCTTTCTCATATGTGGTCTCTGAATTATCTGTTCTTTCAGCTTGTGTTCAGCTAGTGTTTTCACAGATTTTTTGGATTCCAGTAGCCAAGAGAGAGAAGAGGGAGAAAGAGAAAGGAAGAGGGAGAGAAAGAGAGAGAGAGAGAAGAATATAAAAAAAGAAGTTGGACATAGATTTCTTTAAATATCTATAGGAAAAAATTAAAAGGAAGATAAGAAAACACTCTGCCAGTCTTGGCAGATTGGCCCTGTGTTGGGACAGCCCTTCAATACTTAGCCAAGCCCAGTAAAATTCCATCTTAGGCTTCATTTTCTGCTGGCATTGAGCCTAGAGATCAGCCAGAGGTGAATGCTTAGGGTCTTCTCAGGACTTCTGTATGCAGACGTCCTGTTTTCTTCACAATAATTAGATTGCCTGAAGTAACATGATTAACATTTTAATTGCGAAGGATCTTGAACTTTGATTTTCTCTGTATTAAGATTACTATTGAACCACCTAAGTATGTTTTTTAAATTAGCAAATGCTAAAACATCAACCAGTTGCAAATATGGTTTATCTCCAAATCTTTCTTTCTATAATTTTACAGCTATAATCCATGACTTCTTTTGCATTGATTATTAAGCAAATATACTAATTCATGAGAGTTTCTGGATCAATAGATGAATGTCTAACACTCTTCTGTGTATAGAACTTGGGACTTCAAAAGCATTAATTACAAAACATTTTAAAGTTATACAAATTATGTTAATGTTGGGGAATAACTATATCTTTGTTCAAATGTGTAGAATTGTATTCAAGGATAAATGTCATTTGAGTTACATAGTAATGAGAGTAATAAATAAATGCCATGTTTACAAAGGATATTTTAATACTATGTTTCTGAAGAGATTAATGGTCACATATTCTTACCAAAACAAACTCAATGTACCTTTATCATTTTTTTAAATCCAATTGTTCATAGTTTAACATTCATTTACATGGCCACAATCCTGCATTCAATATACTTTATTTTTACATTTTTCTGAATATATAAATATTTACAAATATATGTAAAACCAGAAATGAATATACAAATAAATATTGGTATGTTAAATATGCACGTTATTCAAGCACTTTGCTCATCAAACTAGAGCTAATTCAAATATTTCAGTCACATTTTCTTTACATTTGTTTTACTATTTTAAAATTACATGAATCAAAATGCTGAATCCCTGAATATCATAAGATGAAAATCTCTAAATAAGTTGCCTTCAGAAAAGTTAAACCGGATGATTTTGAAAAGGCAAATATATTCATAATAAAGAGTATTTACATTGTGACATTTAAAATCAGGATTCAAAGTCAACCAGTTGGTAGCTATGCATGTTTACAACTAAGCTACATAAACTCTGGAGTGATGTCGTGGCAAAGTTTTGCTAAGATCACCAAGAAGCAGGAGAAGCCAGTGTGCAGCAAGAATGTGTAGAAAGAAAAAATCCAAAAAGTACATCTAACATTTCTGATTACTTTCCAGCTAGATTCAATCTATCTAGGGGAATGAATCATCCCTGTCCTTGGATTCCAGAAGATACCTCTCTGTTCACCTAATAACACTCATGGTTTTTGTTTAAATCAGCTTTGGTATGTTTCTCCAAAATGTAACCAACAGTGTCTTAATAAGACACAATACTTTTGAAGGTAATAAATTATGACCGGCCTGGGAAACTCTTGCTCATCTGTGTGCTTTGTGATCTGACCCTGATGTTTCTAGGACACTCTCTCCTTTCAGGAAGATTCAGGTATTTTGAAGGATCAACAGTGAGATAACCTCAAATTTACTTCAGAAACTAAAAAAGGTTATGATCAAAAATAAAATAATACCAGGACAACATGTATTTTGAGCAGCTATAGAATTGCTGATGCAGGCTCCAAGGTTATTTAGGTTTGCCATCCAATTCAGTAATAAAATGAAGAGCCAAAGGAAAAGGAAAGCTGTGGAAATACACTCTGAGTGCATATTTGCTATTATTCTTCCACTGACTTTATCTCATTAGTAAATCAAGAAGAGCACTGTATTAGCTCAGCATCTAAAGGATGCTTTGCTGTATATAATGTTTCAATTGCAAATCTTCTTGAGTTTTCGATGTCATCCAATAAGGTTACAAGATGACCAAGTAACTGGCAGGAAATTTCAGACTACTGTTATTGATCACAGTATGAAAAGAAAACAATAAGGATATCAACAATACATGGTACTGGATGACATCTTTATAGCGTGGCTAATAAAGATGATTTGAAACAGCCCATTGACTTTTTCTATGCCCAGAACCTGAAGTAAATATATAATTTAATCTTGCTTTATGAGTTGAAGGCATTTTCTTTCTTGGGAATTGTGACATTATTCATGTTGCTAAAGATAAGGCCTGCCCTAGCTTTCAGGTTTTAAGGCTTGGTTATTAAATTTGGCTTCAAGGTGAAATATGGTAAGGTAAATGGAAGTGATTGAGAGATTGGAGAACAAAATTTGGATCTCTGGTTACAGAACTGAAAGAAATCAAAATGTGGAGCCAAAGAAATATGACAGTGCTACTTAGCAAACATGAGCTTTAAATTGTACCCCCCACTATTTATCCCTTAATATATTTTGTGAAACTCTTTTACTTTATGTTAGGACCCAGGTGGCAGGATTGTTTGGGATTTATGTGCAATATTCAACAGATAAATAAACAGTCGCTGGAAAGGAACAACTCTTTTCATTTCCTTGATGAATTTTTTTTAATAAGGATATTCAATTTTGTTCATCAGCTATTTATTAAATACTTAATACCTGTCCAATATAGACTTTTTTTTGGCAACAGGAAACTACAAATGTCCAGTTTACATAAAAAAATACTGGTCTGCTATATGGAGGTATATTTTTGCATGCTGATATATTCTATTCTTAAAGGCATCATGAAAAAAAGAGTATCTTACAGAAAATCATACTCAATAAAAGAATCATGGATAGAGGATTCCTCTCAAGTCAATGAAATAAAAACAAATGTATATTCTATAAAAATATTTCAGCATATTTTTAATTCTACTAAGGTTCATTTTTCTATCATGTAACCTACCTTGAACCAATCTAAAGCATAATAATAATTAAACTCTATATGAATAGAGTACATGTTTGTCACAGAAAAATGTGACAAAGCCAAACACTCTAGATTGCTTTGAGAGAGCAATTTATTGTGATAAGAAGGGTGATGGAGATAATGGGAAATATGGGAGCCAAATGTCTTAGTTTGTTTGGCTTTGGGGAGGAACTGAATAATAGGAGAAGATACCCTTACTTTGTATACTGAGCAGGAAAACTCGCTTCTCCTCCCGTGTTTCTCATTTACTCTCACACTACTACCACACTCACAACACTTCTGACACCAGGTGTGTGGGTTTTTTCCCCACGAGTGAGCAATTCTGTGGCACCAACTTGATGTCCTACAATTTAACTCAATTCTGACACTATCTACATGGAGATAGCGTCAGATCGCACAGTTTAAGAGCTCAGTTCCAGAAGACTACCCCCCACTTCAGGTGTCAATCACAAGTAGTAGGTCCCTAGATTGCCCACAACTTTGTCTGACTTGGCCACAGATGGAAGGTTCCCAGGACCTCGTCTCCTTTCCCTTGGATTCGATTCTTTGCTAGAAGAGTTCACAGAACTCAGGAAACATAAGTGTTTATGTTTAGCAGTTTAGTAAAAGATATGATAAAGGATACAAATGATCAGCCAGATGGAGAGGTACATAGGGTGAGGTCTGGGAGGGTCCCCAGCGCAGGAGCTTCTGTCCCATTGGAGTTGGGATGCATCACCTGTGTATGTGCTCAGCAACCTGTAAGCTCCCCAAATCCCACACTGTTGGGATTTTTATGGAGGTGGCATCGTATAGGCATGATTGAACATTAACTCCATTTCCAGCCCTCTCCCCTTTCTAGAGAAGTCGGGGGGAAGGGGTGTCTGGTGCTGAAAATTCCAAGCTTCTAATTATGGATTGGTCTTTATGGTGACCAGCCCCCATCCAGGAGCCCACTTAGAATCACCTCATTAGAAAAGATGTTTCTAGTTGTCTTATCACTTAGGAATTTATGAGTTTTTAGGAGCTCTGTGTCAGAAGGCAGGGTGGAGGGGGCAGAAACCAATACATATGTTTCTTATGCTAATAAGAATACTTTTAATTAGCCTAAAATATATTTTAGTTTGGATTGTGAACAAAATCTTAGTGATTCTTAAAATTGTAACTGGAACCCTACCTTTAACTCGCTGACAGCTTGACCCATACGGACTCCATCTTCCTTTAAATTCAATACTTCTTGTCTCTATTATTATTTGGTAATCATCATGTACTATTTTATGCTGAAAAAGACCTTCATTGTTCCTACTCAGAGAAATTGATATATCACCTTTGTGTAATCAGTTGGTTCCATGTTTATACCACACCTTGGACCCTATATCTTGCACATCAAATAGTAGCTACTTTTTGAAAACATAAAATGATTGATTTCCTTCCTGTTTAGACTGAAGTTTTGACTAGATAGATGACTCATGAAGTCCTTTCCCTCTTTAAGTTTCTAAGACACTTAAGCTTCACAGGAGAGCATTTGTAGGTTTTGCTAAATGTTATTTTTTCTAATTTTCTAGAGAAGCATTTAACCTTGAAATTAGACTAAATCGTACACAAATAAACCATGAATTTATGTTTGTTGTCTTGCCATATTGAATAAATAACTTAGAAATCAATTTGTGAATTTACACATACTTCTTTCTTTGGAATAATATATTTTAGGTCACATTAATCAAATTCTGACCCCCTAATATTAGTCCAATCCATCTCCCTAATAAGACTTTTTCCTCTACCAGTAGTTCCATGATCTGGTAAATCTGCTACATCAATTTGGAAATTTTTCACCCAAAAAACAAAAACCTGTCTCCCATAGTAACACGTAGTACCTGGAAAATTAATCTTTAATAAACACTTTTTAAAAATTACAATGAAAGAAAGAAGACAGAACAGAAGAGAACAAGAGAGGAAGGAAGGGAAGATTGAATGAAGGCCAGATGGAAGGAAGAAAGGAAGGAAAGGAAGAAGTGTTAAAGAAAAATATTATTATTGAGATTTGTTACGGACGATAAGGCAGACTATCTTCAGGGGCGCTATCAGGATAAGTGTAGGAACCTCTGTAATGGGGTTTTGCAGTAGGGGAGAGAGATTGGAGTCAACTCTGACTACAACAAGGAAAAGTGGGGATTTACAGCTAAGGATCGGGGGGGTAGGGGGTGGGATGTGCAGTGGATAGAAAATTAATTAAGAGGAAACATGAGGGATGAGAGGGAGGGATTCTGGATAAACAGACCAAACAGAATTCTTGCTGAGGGCAGGCCATTATGATCATGGAGGATGGGGGAGGAGGAGAAATCTGATCAGATAGCAAAGGGATTTTGGTAACCAAAGGGGATAAACAAAGGGGATTTTGGTTAAACTGTTTTAGCAGGACTCTTGCTAAAATTGGGCAATATGGAGGTGAACGCAGAAGTCAAAACACTGAGTCCTAGTTGTAAAAGAGCTCAGAAGAGTCTGATTAGAATTCGGTCAAGGAGAGAATCTTTGTCACAGGAGAAAAGGAATGAAGACAGATACGATTATGAAGCTTCTTTACAAACGGCATCCAGTAGGTGTATAATCTTCCCGGAAGCAACAAGCTGCTTTAAAGGAAAAAGAAAGTCCAAATTGAGCAATTTTAAATTTGAGGATATTTGTAGCACCATGATTTTGTGATTTTTGTTTTGCTAGCAAAAATTCCCAATGAACTTGCACCTGCAAAATCGCATGCTGCAAAACACATTCAGCATGTCCTGTGTGCACAAAGGATCAGGTTACACATTTAAGAAATGTGAAGGTTTCAAGATGTCGTTAGTATTATAAGTGTCTTGAAAGGCATAAAAGTCTGACTTGAAATTCTGGGAGCTGGAAAAGTACTGTATGCATGTTACTTTTTTTGATAGACTTTCTATCAGTTATTTCTATCAGCATATTTGCACTCCAAAATTGAAAAATAAATCAGAAATTAGAGTTTCTCATTGAAGTTTAATTTCCTACCAGAATATAGCTTTTTTTTAAATATACATCATTTATCTCTAATAAGAACTACATTAAAGATATTTCCATAATCCTGAGATCTGTGTGCTGTAATAGCTCAGATACTTTGGGAGCAGGGAGCTATTATATTGTTGATTCTTCGCCAAGTTTCTTGGAAGTATTAGTATATAGCAGCCCTGGCCTTAGGATTATAAATGGATTATATGCTCTGTTGTTTGCATGTTTATTTATCTCACCCCACTAATAGATCATTTCTTAGACAAACAGCACCACACTCACTGTAGGCATTATAAAGTTTTGCCTTTCCCAAAGCCAGTGAAACTGGCCTAGCTGGCCTGAATGTTGATGGAATATTACAACATCCCTGTGGACTCTCACACTATGTTTTCCTGATTTTTCTGTAGCGAATATAATTATTTTTTGCATAGCAGAGAAAGATTAATAACAGATGTGCAGAATATTTTAAATACAGTAGTATCCAATATGCTTTTGCATATGTGTATTTCCCTTCCTGCATTTGTTTTCAAGAGTTCTTCCTTTCCATTGCACTAAAATTGATATTTCTATCTGTGAAATATATGAAGATCATATGGCACTGCGTTATTTTATCCATTGATCCCCAGTATAAGTACTGTCAAAACTTAGCATAAAAACAGTGAAAACTCTGCCTTGCTGGGGCACAGATGGAAATGAATTTTTATTATACTGAAATAGGAAGACAAACTTTGCTTTTGGATTTGTGTGACCATGTATAATATATGGAATTAGTAGGGAATTTGCCTTTATTATAAATGATAGTATGCTGAGTCACTGCCAGAATGGAAAGTGGTAGATTTTTGTTTCTAAATCTGTCTTTGGTAAAATCTAATGACATAATCAAACAGAATTATGCTCCCTTAGACAGAGACTTCTGTTGCTTTCTGGTCTAATGCATTTCATAAGTTTTCAGAGACTTCTTTCTTACCCAACTTTTCAGGCTGATGGTTTCTTAAAGCAAATGTTAAGGAGGAGAATACGTGACAATACATTGTCTGTCCCACTTTGATTTTGTGCTCACTTATCGTCTCCTGAAATAGCCTAAATAGTGTGTGTGTATGTGTGCATGTATAAAGCTGAGGATAAGAGAAAATCTTTGATTGTGTAATGCACATGGGAAGGTGTCATGAATTGAATTGTGTTACCCCAAAGTTCATATGTTGAGGTCCTAACCCCCAATACCATAAACTGTGAACTTCTTTGCAGATAAGATCTTTACAGAGGTCATTAGAGTAGACCTCTTTGGGATTCTTGAACCCAATTTCAACAAGGGGGTGGTTCCCTCCACCAACAAGCAGTTCTCCAGACACTAGCAGGGTGTCCTACAATTCAACTCAATCCTGACACTATCTATCCAGAGATAGTGTCAGATACTGCAGGTTAAGTGTTCAGTCCTACAGGACTACCCCCCTAAAACCCCACCACATTTCAGAAGCCAGTCACAAGCCCAGATTGTCACCTGGGCTTTTCTGACTGACCCACTATAGATAGGGGTTCCCATGACCCTCTCCTTGGACTTCAGACACTAGTTGTAAGTCCAGACTGTTACCTGTACTTCTGACCAACCAACTATAAATCAGGGCTTCCCATGACCCTCTCCTTCTTTGGGTTGAACTAATGTGCTAGAGCAGCTCACAGAACTTAGAGAAACGTTTTACTTACTAGACCACTGGTTTGTTCTAAAAGTATATAACTCAGGAACAGTCAGATGGAAGAGATGCATAGGGCAAAGTATGGGAAAAGGGTACAGAATTTCCTTGCCTTCTCTGAGCGCCACTCTCTCCAAATCTCCACAGGTTCACCAACCCAGAAACTCTCCAACCCTGCCCTTTTTGGGGTTTTACAGAGGCTTCATTACATAGGCATGATGGATTAAACCATTGGCCACTGGTGATTGAACTTAATCTCTAGCCCCTCTCCTTTCCCAGGAGGTTGGACGGTGGTACTGAAAGTTACAATCCTCTAATAACATGGTTGGCTTCACTGGCAACCAGCCCCCATCCTTAGTTAAATTCCAAAAGCTACTTCATAAACATAGCAAAAGACACCTTTGTGGTTCTCATCACATAGTAAATTCCAAGAGTTTTGGGAACTCTGTGCCAGAAATGGAATGAAGACCAATTATATATTTCTTATTATAAATTACAATATCACAGCGCCCTCAACCAATATCACCAATACCAATTTCAGTTACTTCTTGACAAGTATAGATTTTCTACTATTCTATTTCACTACACATAAGGGGAGAATTTTACATTATTAATTACATTTCTTAGAAAATCACATTTTAGGCTTTGCTTAATTTCTTTTGTATTGAACAACAAAGAGAAACAGTCGGCAACCTACTGAATGGGAGAAAATATTTGAAAACTATATATCTGATAAAAGGTTAATAATCAAAATATGTAACTCAATGGCCAAAACCCTCAAACAATTTGATTAAAAAATGGGCAAAGAACCTAATAGACATTTTTCCAAAGAAGACATACAAATGGCCAATATGTACATGAAGGATGCTCAATATCACTAATCATCAGGGAAATGCAAATCAAAACCACAATAAAATATCACCTCACACCTGTTAGAATGACTGTTATCAAAAAGACAAGATATAACAAGTATTGGTGAGAATGTGGAGAAAAGGGAACGGTTGTGAACTATTGGTGCTAATGTAAATGGTTCAACCTGTATGGAAAACTGTCAGTTTCTCAAAAAATTAAAAATAGAACTACCACATGATCCAGCAATTCCACTTCTGGGTATTTAACCAAAGGAAATGGAATCAGGTTCTCAAAGAGAAATCTGTACTCCCATGTTCATTGCAGCATTATTCACAATAGCCAAGACATGGAAACAACTTAAGTATTTGTCTAATCAAGGAACGGATAAGGAAGGTGTGGCATATATGTATAATAGAATATTATTCAGCCACGAGGAAGAAAGAAATCCTGCCTTTTGTGACAACATGAGGGACCTTGGGGACATTATGCTATGTGAAATAAGTCAGACAGAGAAAGGCAAATACTGCATAATCTCACTTATATGTGGAATCTAAAAAAAAGCCCAACTCAGAAACAGAGAATAGAATGGTGATTGCCAGGGGCCAGGGGGTGGAGGAAATGGAGAGATGTTGATCAAAGGGTACAAACTTCCAGTTCTAAGATGAATAAGTTCTGAGGATCTAACCTACAACATGGTGACTATAGTTAACAATGCTGTATTACATACTTCAAAGCTCCAAAGAGAGTAGATATTAAGTATTCTCACTACACAGCAAGATCAACTTGTTTCATTTTTGGCCATTGAGAACTCTTTCAGGTTGGTTCTTGTCTCCTTTAACATGCCCTCATCCCCCTACTTTTTAAAAATATTAAGCATGTCTGTACTTTTGGCACTACAAGATGCCTCAGACTCTTCTTGTTTATACCCTGCCCCTATAATCAGCCATTTTACCCTAGAATGAACTATTTCTCCAAGAAGCACTGGTTTCTTCTATTATGAATTATATTTAGGAACCAAGATCTAGGTTCTAGGTGTGCTTGTTGCCACTGGAGTTTCACAGCTCCTAGATCCAATCAGGGGACCAAGCCAGGAAATACGTCTATGTGTTGTATATAACCTGTGTATATATACATATGTATTTTATTTCTGCTCTACCTATATGAATGTTGTATATTTTTAAAGACAAGAGTTCATACTGATGTCTCTAACTCTCATCAAGCCCCACAGAGTTCACTCTAGGCTTCCTCCTATTCTCTTGCATTTATTTATTTATTTATTTATTTATTTATTATTTACTTATTTATTTCTCCAACTGTGAGAAATCTGGTTCCTATTACCTACAGTTTATTTACTTATTTGTTCAACCTTAGTATGCATATACATTGGTTTCCAATTGTTAACCCATGTCCTATGGGAAACAAATTTACCAGAAAGAATATAGAGCAATGTACAGTTCTTGTAATCTTTTTCCTTATAGTATCCAAGCCAAACTGTTACCCAAAATTACTTATGGTAAAGTACTTTCTCCACATTCTCTTAAGTGAGGTTTTGTCATGTATATGAAATACAATTGAATTTGTTTGTTATAGTCTGAATTCAATCCTGATAAATTTTTTTTTTTTTTTGACAAGGAAAGATTCACCCCGAGCTAACACCTGTTGCCAATCTTCCTCTTTTTCTTTCCTCCCCAAAGCCCCAATGCATGGTTGTATATGCTAGTTGTAAGTCCTTCTAGTTCTTCTATGTGAGCTGCTACCATAGCATGACAACTGACAGACAGGTGGTGTGATTCCACAACTGAGAAATGAACCTGGGCTGCCGAAGCAGTGAGAGTGCTGAATTTTAACCACTAGGCCATCAAGGCTGCCTCTTGATAATTTGTAATCAATAAAACCTTGGGACATTCAGATCTCACTTTTTGATACTAAGGTACCCTATTAGAAACAACCATGTGGTAGAATTGAATGGTTTCTATAATATGGTTGCATTGATAATAAGCAGATAATGTAACTATAAATCTGAATCCCAGGAAACTCCAAGTTATGTTGTTGCCTCAATGTAGCCACCATATTGATCTGCATTGTATTCTGATGGTTTAATGGCTTACGAAAAATTAAGCCCTGTAAGTGATATCTAGGTCCTAAGTTTCTCGTTTGTGAGGAGATTACACAAACTTCAGTATCTATAATGACAATAAATAGATTTTGGCTTTGAGATGATAAATGGTCCAGTTATTCATGTGATTTGGTATAAGCATATTTCTTCATGAAATATAAACCTAAACAGAAACAAAACTGTAGTTGAAGAATGTAATATACACAAAATATCCATATGCATATTAAAATTTTCTAGTCTCTCTTGTAATTAGTTTGGCCCATTTAACTAGATCTGGCCAATAGACTTTCGGCCAATAGAGGAGATGACTTGTGTCACTTCTGGACTGATGCAACTAAAAACTGATGTGCATGCTCTATTCCTAGTTGTCCCTGCCAAAGGCCATTTGATCCTGATGCCATAGCTACAAGAAAAAGAAGGGCTATCTGAATTGCTTCAGACTTGATATAAGCAAGAAATAAACCTTTATTAATGCAATTGCAGAAGCTAGTATAAATCATTCTACTACAAAATGTGATGGTGCTTGTTTCCTTCTAGAATTATTTAAATAATTGCTTCAAACATTCTCCATGGCTTACTTATTAATATACAGTGTGAGTGTTATCCCAGCCCTTTGTGCTGTCCACGCAGAGGATCACTTAGTGCTGTGTCATGAGAACATTCTTAAATGCCTTCTTCTAATAGCCACTTTATGTGAAATCCTCTTCAGTATTCTCTCTTGAATTAAGTCATTGTGTCTCCAAAACTACAGAGGCAGTTACATAGAAGAAAGTCCCTAGGCACTGGAGGATGACAAATTTGACCTTGTACACTGCTCTAGCAATTAGTTTTGATGTGTCTTTGGCCAAAGATATAAATCTTACTTGACAGTGTTTTGAGGATTGGAGATAATAGATATGTAAATTGATGACAGAGGGCAGGCACTCTGACCTCATAATTATTTTTTACTCTTATTTATTCTCATTCTTATTCTTATTTTCATTCTTATATCTCACTTAGGATAAAACAAGGTACCAGTATTTTCTTAGCACCAAGTCATTTACTTTATCAGCCTGGGGTTTGCCTAGCACAATAAAAGTTGAAATATGCATTTCTTCCATGGTAGACAAGTCAATGTGAAATGCTCAGGAGAGGACTATGGTCTGACTTAGTCTGTATGTAGCAGGAGTTTTGGGTAGGTGTGGGGAACAAGTGCTCTAAAACTCCAGGGTCTCAAATGGTAAGGTATTAATTAAATAATAACTATTCATTTACATTATTATTTAGAGATTTATGGAGGCATTTATTTCTATATCCTTATTTGATGGTTACAGCTCTGTGAAGTGCTATTAATGTTGTCTTCTGTTAAGATTAAAATAATCCAAGATCTATGATAACTAAACAGTGAAACTAGGTCTTCTGAATTCAGTAGCAGTGCCCTCCTTGGACTGTGCTGTTCCTTTGGGGAAAAAATATATGGTTAGCTATACACTTCTTTAAATCATTTGCTGAAAGATAGCCATGCATTTTTCCCCAGAGGTATAGCACAATTAGTATGTATATATGTGTAGATAGATAGATAGATCAATAGATGAATATATACCTCCTTAAAATAATTGCTGAGGGCCAGCCATACCTACATACCTACCTATGTGGGCTATCTCAACATTACTTTAAAAAACTTAATTTTTCACAGTGTGCTTTGTCCTGCTGCTTCTTTGCCTGCTATAGATTTGTGTCTAGGTAATAAAATAAGCATCAAGGTGCATGTGAAGTAACTACTTAAAGACATTGATCTATATGAGGGAAGAGAGGATGTAAGGAAACAATGCCGTCAAGTTCTAACACAGAATGTCTGGAACCTGGGTTAAGTGCACAGTCTTCCCATTTTTTTCTTGAAATGTTGGGTTTTTCTTTTTTTCTTGGAAAGATGGCTTTCAAGATCTGCAATGCAGGAAGGATTCTGGGTTTGTTCGAAGTTATAAGGAATGAAAGTATTGCTCTGCGTGTGATGTGCAGCACTGCATGTAAAGTTGTTGTTCCATCAACATGAAGATCCTGGGCACAAGGATATGGTAGGGAATCACAAGGCATTGATTTTCATTTATGAAACCGGTTAACACAATAGGTTTTCTTCTAGCCTATTGTGTTGATGAATTAATTAACTCTTCCTCTGGTACAGATGTCATATTGGGTAGCATGATATACTTCATCTTAGAGCCAATCTCCTCAGATAGATGCCACTTTTCCATTTACGCATTTTAATATCCATCCACATCAGTGAAACCACATCGTCAATGTTGAGATTCCTTGGTGATGATAACACAAGAATTTCTATTAACTAAATCAAAATAATGCAAATAAACTGTTAGGATAATACTCTGTGTTCTGTCAGTTCCTCCTTAATGGAAGTTGTCAGTGATATGAACAATGAGAAAAGAGGAGCTAGTAGTTCAATTGTAATATGTGAAACAGTATTATGACTATCACTGTGTGCTCTTTATCATCTGAAGTAGCATGTGGGCTTTAGCGAGATTATCACGTATAGACTGGTACAACATGAGACAATAGTTGAGGAGGGAAGGGAGAGAAAGTGAATTTATAATGAGAATGCCACACATATCGGACCAAGACTCAGAAGGCAGAACTAAAGGTGGAGTGGAGCCTAATGCAATAGTGAGAATATACTTAGTCACCATCCTTAAACATCCTACAGAGACAGGCAGGTCACCTTAAACACAGGCAGGTGGGGAAAATGAGTGATAGGAGACTAAATGTCACAGTAAAGGGGCAAAGTTTACTTACCTCCAACCATGGAAAAACATACCCATGTGCCTCAACCTCTTGATTTTTCATGAAAAATCAGAAATCTAGATTTTTATTCAAAACCTCAAAATTAATGCTTTTAAATTATTAAGAAATCAAAGGAAAACACATCTTTGACCTTGTTTTATACTTGTGGCTGCCGGTTTGCCACTTATGCCACCTATGCTTAAGATTCTTATTCCCAGTAGACAAATTCATGGTTTCATCAATTGTGTACTTCAACACTGTGAAATTAGTAATGCAGGCATAAACTGACTGAGAGTTTAATCACTTGGTCCTTAAATCAAGGCTACTGTGCAGCATATGCATTACAATGAAACCTTCTTGAACTTTTCTAGTGTGGCAGGTATAATGAGTTCATAGAAGTACCAATGCTCATAATGAAAGTGAAGGAAGGGCTAAGGAGGTAATAGCACTTAGCCAGCACACATGATTTCTGCAAGAGTCCTAGAGTGCTCTCTTTGACTTTGTATTCATAAGAGATTTTGGAAATATACCTTATGAGTGCCAAAGATCTGATCTTACCAGATCCTTAAACTGCCATTATGATATTTGAGGCTATAATGGTTAGAAATGTAAGATGGGAAACAACACTGAGATCATCAGGGTACTATGAAAATTGAAAAATAATGTCACATTATATAAATCATGTGTAATCACTTGTAAAACTGAAGGTCTTAATAGAACTTTGACACTGTTTTGCTACTGTTTGTCTATGTATCAGAACATCTCTAATATTCATCCATCCTTTGTTCTGGTCTCTACAGGGACATATAGATGTAACGAAACATGCAACTTATGATTTCTAAGCTGTTTTTTTTTTTTGAAGTCACATTACACAGTCTGTCTCTTTATAGCACAGTGAGCTCTGGAATATGTATCTATATATCTATAACTTAAAGAAGTGATTGGCACATAGAAAGTTCAGAATATATGTTAGTAGTGTTTATTATGAGTGTATTCATCATCTTTTTTAGGGATATATTTGATTTGCTAACTTGTCGTTTATACCCCT
Organism: Equus asinus; assembly: GCF_041296235.1. Taxonomy (NCBI): domain Eukaryota; kingdom Metazoa; phylum Chordata; class Mammalia; order Perissodactyla; family Equidae; genus Equus; species Equus asinus. The sequence goes on from NC_091798.1 coordinate 71,825,973, forward strand.
TTTGAATGTAATCAAGATTGTATGGGAGAACTAGCTAGTTAAACAAATGGAAATTTAGTTGTTTTTTCTTCTTACCATTAAAGCCCTCCCTGATTGAAAAGGAAGCTTTACATCCATCTTCTTTAGCTTAAGAGCCTTTGGATATAACCATGATTTATGATCTACAATGGAACAGTAGCCAATATCTGAAAACATCTGCACTTGAGCCATCTGTTTATGCCTAAATACCAGATGCTATATATGTTCAAAATTTATATTTACTGAAATTGCCTTAATACGTGTACTTAGCCCACTTACAACACTGCAGCCAACAAAAAACACAGACTAGAAATGTTCTTCAGTCATGGATGGACTAAATGTATTTCATCATATCTCTCAGGACATTGAGCATAACGCCCTGGCAGATAATAGGGGAAATATAATGGAACTTTATCTAAGCACTTAAGGGTTTAAAGCTGGTAAAAATAATTGGGTTCTGTGATTAGGTAAGTTTTTCCTCAACAGAGAACAACAAGGAAGACTGCAGTACAAATAGCCATAGAATTCATGAGAACCCTGATAAACATTTTCAATATCTTGATAGGCATTCTGTGGGTTGAGGAAAAAAAGATAATATATTAGACATACTATAAATTCAAAAGACTCTTTACCATGGAAATGAAGAATGAGCATTCCTGAAGGAAACAAAAATAACTATTTAAACCCCACAATTTTCCCACACATATTTGAACACAAAGTGTATTTTCTCCCCTAGTTTCCTGAACAGCTGTCTTAAGCCATTGATTCCTAAGGTGTTATTTTCAAGATATCTATATCTAACCATTTAAATTTTAAATTTCTGCTTTGCCCCCCAATTTAAAAAGCTTCCTATAGATGATGAAACTAGAGGGAGGAAAAGCAGAAAATACAAAAGAGATATATATTGGATAATGTCTTCTGGGTATTGTACACAAGAAAGATAACTAACCCTCCACATAAAAGAATGTGAATTTGAAAGATCTCAGGAGAATTATCTGTCAAAATAGATTATCCCATGCATCTGTTATTGTTGCTTGAAACTCAAGATTTATTTCTTTGAGCTAGAGAGTTAGCTCCAATTAATCTATCAATCCCTTAGAAAGGAGCTGATTAACAAATATTAAACCTTAGGATGGTGTCAAGATGGCAGTGTAGGATGACTCTGAACTCACCTCCTCCCACGGACACAACAAATTTACAACTACTCTTGGAAGAATTACCCTTGAGAGAGAACTGAAAACTGGATAAAAAGAACCCCCACAACAAGGGACAGTGCTGACCCAGGTAGAAGAGGAAGAAATTCCTTTCTGGGGAGAAAAAAGCAACGTTCTACCTGCAGCACCTCACTGCCAGCCAAAAGCAATCTTAAGGTATGAAACCTTCCCTGGAAGAGTGGGGGATCTGAGGTGGGGAACATTACCACAATAAGTAGCTCTTGGACTCAGCACAACTGAGACAAGTGTCATAATATCTGGCTTTGATGGCTATTAACTACAAGGGGGAGTGCCTCTAGAAAAGCTATCAGACATAAGGGGGAAAAAGCCAGCTCTTAAAAGGTTCACATACAAAACATCCATTTCAGAACATAACCTAAAATCACCAGAAAGAAAGGTGCACAGTCCTTTGGTGAAAAGAGACTTACCTGATAGGCTCTGGATGAATCTTGGTGAGAGATGAGACCTCCCCATGGACTAAGACATTGGTGGCAGCCATTATTGTGACTTAGTACAGGAGTGCTGACACAGACACTGGCAGATGCCATTGGAGGTCTTCCCCTGGCCTGTTAGCACAGGGGTCTATGTCACCCACTGGAGCACATGGCTGCTCAGCCAGGGAAGGCAGCCTGTTCTAGGGACTAGCCCCACCTAACAGCAAGTCCTGGGCCAATTTGTGGGCTGACATAGGTGGGGTGCCTGGAAGCTCTGCAGCTGGGTGAGTGGGTCCACCTGGGTAGGACAGGACAAGCGTGAGGGGTGGGCCTGCATTGGTGGCATGTAAGGGGCCTCTGCAGTTGGTCACAGGAGCCACTTCAGTGGGTCAGGGCATGTGCATGGGGCAGGACTGTGTTCACAGGATGTGTGGCCCTGTGGGCAGTGAGGCTTGTCAGCTGCAGAAGACTTGTGCTTCTCAGACACACAGGGGATTGGCCCCACCTTCCAAAGCCTGAAACGGTTGGGTGTTCCAATGCCTGGGGCTGGCCCCACTCAGCTACAATCCCAAGAGAGCTAATAAGAACCTTGCAGGCCAGAGGCCTACAGCAATTATAAGCCCCTGAGCCTGGAAACCAGCCACACTGGAGGCTTAGTCTCTTAACAGAAAAACTGCAACAGATAAGTACTATTAGACCTTATAGAAAACTGTACTGGGCTCCCCCACACCTGATAAAGTGACTGAAGGGACCATAGCAACCATGCATAGCTGAACAATACAACCTACTGGCCAGGGGACAGCCTAGCCTCCCCAGGCACTTGCAGCAAGTGCAACCCTGCCACAACAGAAGGAGAGAAATAGCCCACACAGGGGACACTCATAGAACATCTGAAACTGGTGACAAGAGGAAAAGACACTGCTGGGCCTCATAAGGCATCTCTTGCATAAGGCTACCTCTCCAAGTTTGGGAGACATAGCTGACCTACCTAATACAGATATAAGCACAGAGAAAGAGGCAAAATAAGAAGAAAAAGGGATATCTTCCAAGTAAGGAAACAGGGCAAAGCCCCAGGAAAAGAACTAAATGAAACAGAAATAATCTATCTGACAAAGAGTGCAACGTAATAGTCATAAGGATGCTCATTGATCTTGAGAGAAGAATGGATGAACTCAGTGAGAACTCCAACAAAGAATTGGAAAATATAAAAAAAAATCAGAAATGAATACAATAATGGAAATGAAAAATTCACTAAAGGGACTCAATAGCAGAGTAGACAATACAGAAGAACGGATCAGCGAGCTGGATGAAAGACTAGAGGAAATCACCCAACCTGAGCAGATAAAAGCAAAAAGAATCAAAAAGAATGAGGACAGTCTAAGGGAACTCTGGGACAACATCAAGCACACTAACATCTGTATTATAGATCTCCCAGAAGGAGAAGAGAGAGACAAAGGGGCAAGAATCTATCTGAAGAAATAATAGCTGAAAACCTGTGCAACCTAAGGAAGGAAACATACATCCAGGTATAGGAAGCACAGAGAGCACCAAAGAAGGTAAACCCAAAGAGGCCCATGCCAAGACACATTATAATTAAAATGCCAAGAATTAAGGATAAAGAGGGAACCCCGAAAAGCTGCAAGAGAAAGACAGCAAGTTACATACAAAGGAAATCCCAGAAGGCTATAACATGACTTCTCAGAAGAAATCTTACAGGCTAGAAGGGAGTGACACATTATACTTAAACTGCTGAAAGGAAAAAAGCTATAGCCAAGAATACTCTATCCAGAAAGGTCATCATTCAGAATTGAAGGAGAGATAAAGAATTTCCAAGATAAGCAAAAACTAGAGAAGTTTATCACCAAGAAACCAGCCTTACAAGAAATGTTAAATGGGACTTATTTAAATGGAAAAGAGAAGACTGCAAATAGAACTAAGAAAATTATTTTAAAAAAAGCAATAACGTCACAGGTAAAGGCAAATATACAGTAAAGGTAGCAGATCAACCACCTATGAAGCTAATATGAAGGTAAAAAGACAAAAGTACTAAAATTATCTATTTCCATGATGAGAGGGTAACAAATACACATGCAAAAAAAAAGAGGTTAGATATGATATCCAACATGTAAAATGTGAGAAGAGGGGAGTAAAAGAGTAGAGCTTTTAGCAAGAGGTCAAACTAATGAGGCCATAAACTTAATATAGATTGCTATATACTTAGGTTATTATACATAAACTTTATAGTAATCACAAACCAGACACCTATAAGAAATATACAAAAAATTAAGAGAAAACCTAAAAATAACACTAAAGAAAACCACAGAACCACAAGAGAAGAGCACAAGAGAGGAAGAAAGGAACAGAGAAGAACTACTAACACACCCAGAAAAACAGTAACAAAATGGCAATAAGTACATTCTTATCAATAGCTACTTTAAACGTCAATTGACTAAATGCTCCCATCAAGAGGCAAAGGGTAGCCAATTGGATAAAAAAACAAAACTCATATATATGCTTCATACAAGAGACCTTTCAGACCTAAAGACAGTCACAGACTGAAAGTGAAGGGATGGCAAAGGATACTCCATGCAAATGGCAATGAAAAGAAAGCAGGGGTAGCAATACTTATATCAGACAAAATAGACTTTAAAACAAAAACTGGTATAAGGGACAAAAAAGGGCACTACACAATGATAAAAGGAACAATCTAAGAATAGGATATAACACTTGTAAATACCTATGCACTCAACATAGGAGCACGTAAATATATAAAGCATTTATTAACAGACATAAAAGGAGAAATAGACAGTAACACAATAACAGTAGGGGACTTTAACACTCCACTTACACCAATGGATAGATCATCAAAACAGATCAATAAGAAAACATTAGCCTTAAATGAGACATTAGACCAAGTGAATCTAGTAGATATATACAGAACATTCCATCTAAACACCACAGACTAGGGGCTGGCCCTGTGGCTGAGTGGTTAAGTTCACACACTCCACTTTAGTGGCCCGGAGTTTTGCCAGTTTGGATCCCAGGCACAGACATGGCACCACTCATCAGGCCATGTCGAGGTGGTCTCCCACATGCCACAACTAGAAGGATGCACAGCTAAAATATACAACTATTTACGAGGGGGGATTTGGGGAGGAATAGCAGGGAAAATAAAAGATTGGCAACAGTTGTTAGCTCAGGTGCCAATATTAAATAAATAAATAAATAAAAACCACAGACTACACATTCTTTTCAAATGCACATGGAACATTCTCCAGGATTGATCACATATCAGACCACAAAACAAGTCTCAATAAACTTAAGAAGATTGAAATAATACCAAGCATATTTTCTGCCCACAATGGTATGAAACTAGAAATCAACTACAGGAAGAAAATTGGAAAAGCCACGAAAATGTGGAGATTAAACAAAATTCTACTGAACAACGATTGGGTCAATGAAGAAATCAAAGGAGAAATCAAAAAATACCTGGAAACAAATGAAAATGAAAATATGACATGCCAAAATTTATGGGATACAGCAAAAGCAGTTCTGAGAAGAAATTTTATAGCAATACAGGCCTACCTCGACAAACAAGAAAAATACCAAATAGACAATCTAACAGTGCACTTAAAAGAACTGGAAAAAGAAGAACAAAAAAAGCCCCAAGTCAGTAAAGGAAAGAAATAATAAGATCAGAGGAGAAATAAATGAAATAGAGACTAAAAAACAATAGAAAAAAATCAGTGAAATGAAGAGCTGGTTCTTTGAAAAGATACATAAAATTAGAAAACCTTTAGCTAGACTCACCAGGAAAAAAAGAGAGAAGATTCGAATAAATAAAATCAGAAATGAAAGAGAAGAAATTACAATGGACACCTCAGAAATACAAAGGGTCATGAGAGAATACTATGAAAAGCTGCACACCAACAAATTTGATAATCTAAAGGAAATGGGTAAATTCTTAGAATCATTCAACCTTCCAAAATTGAATCGAGAAGAAATAGAGAACTTGGATAGACAATCACCAGTAAGGAGATCAAAACAGTTGTCAAAAACCTCCCAAAAAATAGAAGTCTAGGACCAGATGGTTTCTCTGGTGAATTCTACCAAACATTCAAAGATTTTACACCTATCCGTCTCAAACTATTCCAAAGAACTGAGGAAAACAGAGCACTTCCTCACACATTTTATCATGCCAAGTCACCCTGTTCCCAAAGCCAGACAAGGGCAACACAAGAAAAATTACAGGCCCATATAGCTGATGAACATAGATGAAAAACTCCTCAAGAAAATATTGGAAAACCGAATACAGCAATACATAAAAAGCATCATACACCTGATCAAGTGGATTTATACTAGGGATGCAGGGGTGGTTCAACACCCGCAAATCAATCAATGTGATATATGACATTAACAAAATGAGAAACAAAAACCACGTGATCATCTCAATACATGCAGAAAAAGCATTTGACAAGATCCAATATCCATTTATGATAAAAACTCTCAATAAAATTGGAGATTGGACTGGTGGTTATCTTTGGGGAAGGGGGGAAGGGGGAGGGCAAAAGGGGTGATTAGGCTCACATGTGAGGGGATGGACTATAATTAATGTTCGGGTGGTGAACATGATGTAATGTACACAGAATTCAAAATATGATGTACATCCGAAAAAAATAAAAATTAAAAAAAATTAAAAAAAAATAAAATGGGTATAGAAGGAAAGTACCTCAACATAACCAAGGTCATATGTGACAAATCCACAGCTAATATCATTCTCAATGGAGAAAAACTTAAAGCTATCCTTCCACGAACAAAAATCACACAAAGATGCTCATTTTCACCACTCTTATTTAACACAGTATTGGCAGTCCTAGCCAGAGCAATCATGAAGAAACAGAAATAAAAGGGATCCTAATTGGAAAGGAAGAAGTGAAACTGTTGTTATTTCCAGATGACATGATTTGATATATAGAATACCCTAAAGAATGGATGAAAAAACTTTTAGAAATAATAAATGAATACAGTAAAGTTTCAGGATGAAAAATCAATGAACAAAAATCGAATTTCTATACACTAACAATGAGATAGCAGAAAGAAATTAAGAATACAATCCCATTTATAACTGCAGTAAGAGGAATAAAATATCTAGGAATAAATTTAGCCCAAGAGGTGAAAGACCTGTGCAATGAAAACTATAAAATATTGTTGAAAGAAATAGAAGAAGACAAAAGAAATGGAAAGAAATTTCACGCTCTTGGATTGGAAGAATTAACATAGTTAAAATGTCCATACTTCCTAAAGCAATCTAAAGATTCAATGCAATTCCTATCAAAGTTCCAAAAACATTTTTCACAGAAATAGAACAAAGAATCCTAAAATTTATATGAACAACCAAAGACTCTGAATAGCCAAAGGAATCCTAAGAAAAAAGAACAAAGCTGGAGGTATCACACTCTGATTTCAAAATATAGTACCAAGCTATAATAATCAAAAGACCATGGTACTGACAAAAACACAGATCAATGGAACAGAATTGAAAACCCACAAATATACTCACACATCTATGGGCAGCTAATTTTTGACAAGGGATCCAAAAACATACAATAGAAAAAGGAGAGTCTCTTCAATAAATGGTGTTGGGAAAACTGGACAGCCAAATGCCAAAGAATGAAAGTAGACCATGATATTTCACCATACCCAAAAACTAGCTCAAAATGGAATAAAGACTTGAATGTAAGACCTGAAACCATGAAAATTCTAGAGGAAAACATAGGCAGTATGCTCTTTTACATTGGTTTTAGCAGCATATTTTCAAATAGCATGTCTGAGCAGGCAAGGGAAACAAAAGAAAAAATAAACAAATTGGACTACATTAAACTAAAAAGCTTCTGCACAGTAAAGGGAACCATCAACAAAACGAAAAGAAAACCTAACAATTGGGAAAAGATGGCTGCAAACTATCTATCTGATAAGTAGTTAATATCTAAAATATATAAAGAACTCATACATCTCAACAACAAAAAAACTTACAACCCAACTAAAAAATAGTCAAAAGATCTGAACAGACATTTTTCCAAAGAAGATATACAGATGGCCAACAGGCACATGAAAAGATGTTCAACATCACTAATTGTTAGGGAAATACAAATCAAAACTACAATGAAATATCACCTCATGCCTGTCAGAATGGCTATAATCAACAAGACAAAAAATAACAAGTATTAGAGGGAATGTGGGGAAAAAAGAACTCTCATATACTGCTGATGGGAGTTCAAACTGGTGCAGCCATTATGGAAAACAATATGAAGATTCCACAAAAAATTAAGACTAGAACTACCATATGATCAAGCTATTCCACTGCTGCATATTTATCCAAAGATCTTGAAAACATGAATGTGTAAGGATCTATGCACTCCTATGTTCACTACAGCATTAAGTACAATAGCCAAGACATGGAAGCAACCTAGGTGCCCATCAAGAAACAAATGGATAGAGAAGACGTGGTATATATATGCAATGGAATACTACTCAGCCATAAAAAAAGGATGACATCTTGCCATTTGTGACAACATGGATGGACTTTGAGGCTATTATGCTAAGCAAAATAAGTCAGAGGGAGAAAGTCAAATACTATATGATCTCATTCATAAATAGAAGATAAAAATAACAATAAACAATCAGATAGAGACAGAGATTGGACTGGTAGTTACCAGAGGGGAAAGGGGGAGGGAGGAGGGTAAAAGGGGTGATTATGCAGTTGTGTATGGTGATGGATTATAATTAGTCTTTGGCTGGTGAACATGATGTAATCTACACAGAAATTGAAATATAATGATGTACACACAAAATTTATATGTTATAAACCAAAAGTTAGAGCAATGAAAAAATTAAATTAAAAATTTTAAAAAAACAATAAGGGGCCAACCTGTGGCACAGCAGTTAAGTTCACCCACTCTACTTTGTGGCCCAGTATTCCTGGGTTCAGATCCTGGGTGCGGACCTATGCACCACTTATCAAGCCATACTGTAGCAGGCATCCCACATATAAAATAGAAGAAGAAGGGCAGAGATGTTGGCTCAGGGCCAGTCTTCCTCAGCAAAAAAGAGGAGGATTGGCAGCAGATGTTAGCTCAGGGTTAATCTGCCTCTGAAAAAAAAAAACCCACAATAAATATTAAACCTAAGTGTGCCTCTCTGAAAATACTGGCATCCTTAATATTGTAAAAAAGTAAATTTATACTCAGCAGAGTGATATACGGAAAAATGTTATACGTAACTGTATAACTATACATATATATATATATATATATATATATATACACATATATGTGGTTGTCGTTGTGGTATATTGGAAGCAGACAAAAGTCCATTTGTTCCAGATTCATCTTCTGGATTTTAAATAAAGATGAAATTAATCTCTATTACCAGAAGTGTAGTTTAGCCTTTGCAAGGCTCTGGTGCAGTAACCTCTAAACCATGGCCCAACAAGCTGGTTGAACAACACTTCCTTCGCTCAGTTTCCTGTGTGTGTGTACACGCATGTGTATTATTATGAGCACGTCCACAGTAACAGTTTTCTAAATACTCCAGGTTCAAAGATTTTGATAAATAGAATAAAGAATTGAGACAAATATGCTGAAGAAATTTAGAAATATTCCATTTTAAAGTAGCAAGAAACAAACTTGAAAATCATTTTCTTTCAAGAGATCTGGGCTAAAATTAAGGAAGGATAATAGATAAAGCTGCTAACTTTTATACATCGAACACCATGTTCAGAAAAAGCCAGGGAAAGCCACCACTCTATGCATTTTCCTCAACCCCGGCACTTTTTGACATCTTCTCTCCCCCCAAGACATTTCACTTCCAGTTGGATAGAGAACAAAACAGCAAATGACCAGAAAAACGACTTTTTTAAGCCTGTCTTCAGCTGCTTGGCTGAGAAATAAAAAGTGCAAATATTTGACTTCTGAATTTCCAGAAAAGGATTTTTTGCCAAGTTGAAAGACGTACGAATAAAATGAAATACAGATTAATTTAAAATTGTTACAATTTATTTTCCTACAAATAAATAAAACTGAGGACAATTCAGTTCTTCTTAGTTCTCAGTTATTTTTCTACAAATAAATGCAACTGAGAACATGACACACATTTCTGCTTTTAGTAGCTCTTTTTTGAAGGAAAGTAAAAATTCTAAAAATCTGCATTTCTGAATGCTATCACAGTGAATTGCCTTTCAATCATTAACAAATACAGTGGAACTCTTAGCGATAAATCTGTCTTTTAGCTGTTTGTACTGTCACGGTGATGGCAGCTGAACACCACTTGTTTTCAGTAAAATTCTGTCGTCCGTGCAACCAACTGGTTTAAATCCTACTTTCCTGCTGTATTAATGTGTTTATACAAAAATCTCCCTTAACATGGTTGCTTTGAATATTTGAAGTGTCAGATTTTAGACATTTGTAAATTAACCAAAAATAAAAACATTTCATCATTTAGAGTAGGACGCAGATAAAGAACATAGGAACCTGATTTTAAGATACTCCTTTGTAATATCAGATACATGGCGCTGATACTTACCTATCAAAGCAGCATATCACTGAGATACTTCAGGGGAAATGACAGTGCCACGGTGAGAAAAATCTTATTTATATTAGAGAAGGAATATGTTATTCCAGATGTCAAAACCTATATGGCATTGTCATCAACCACTCGGTTTCAGCAAGCAAGCTGAGATACCGAGCAAGAAATGAGATATCTTCTTTGATGACTTTTATAAGATTTAAATATATCTTTGGTGAAGAAGTCAGTCCCTTCAGAGGGCAAGAATATCGGTTCAAATGTTCAGGCTCAAATACAAGAAATACCTTGGTAATCAGCCCAATACACGGGCATGGGTGCTTCCATGAGAACTCATTTTTCTGTTTGTCCTTGTAAGTCTAACTTAGGCAGTCTACCAAAGTGTTTTTAAAATTTAATCATAGAATTTTATAACTGAAAGAATCCTTAAAGATCTTCGACTTTTACCAATCAGGATACTGCAGCAGGAGATGAGTAATCGTGGAGACTTAGTGGTCTGGGAGTATCTGGCCAGATTAGTGAAAGAAGTTTGGTGCAGTGAGCAACAGAGAAAGCTGGCCCACCTAGCAAATCCTGAACAGTTTATCTGCTGTGTCTTCATACTAACAGTGACATGAATCTCATTGACGAGAGAGAAAGAACAGTGATACATACTAGACCTTGGGTAAGCATGCCAAGAAAATGTTTAAAATATATATCTATATACATACACACATGTATGAATCGTAATACCAATATCATTACCACAACCATCTCTAGTCAACATTTCCATGTTTACACTTTGAGAATATTTTAGGGGAGCCAAGCTTGTAGTCAAAACAAGAATGCAGCTAGAACAACTCTCTCTCTCTCTTTCCACCTGGAGTCGCGTTCCTGATGACACACTATCTCCCTATCCCTTTAAAAGTTTAAGGGGGCAAATTAAACTTTGTATCTTGAGACTTTTGGTTCCATTTTCTTTTGAAATTTTGTTCCTACTCCATCTGCAGCAGTTACTAAGCAGATATCACAAACCGGGAGGCGAAGGACTGAATTCAGCCCTCACAAGTCTCTGCCTTGACCTCCAGCAGATTCTTTAAAATAAACTGTTTCAAGTCGATGTTCTTTCATTCTTTAAACTAACACCTCTTAAAGGTACAATAGTCTAGTTTGTGAAAATAACTGGATAGATGACTGAGTAAAAAACACAGACTTGGTGTGAAGCAGATTTCAGTTCAAGTTCGGACTCCTATTTAGAATCTGAGAGTTGCTTGCAAAGTACTTAACACATGATTCCTCAGATTCCTTATAAAAATGAATATAATGATAATTCGAGCTCACATTTTTAATGAAACTCAAATTTAAAAGAATACAAAATGCTATGCACAGTACACACTCAGAACTCAATCAATCAGTAATCGTGATAAGAGAAAATAATTAACTGTTTACTAAGTGCCATTTGTTATTCTTCATGCTTTACTTATAATAATTTATTATATTCTAACTATGACTTCAGGAGACCAGCGATATTATCATCTCCAAAATGCAGATGTGAGGTCTAAAGTATTAGAGTCGCTAGGTCGCTGGGGAAGGTCACACAGCTACTACATATTAGAACTGGAATTTTAGCTCAGGCTTTGGCTCTATACTTCAACCCTTATATCACACGTCTCTCCACTCTTGTGACTAATTCTCTATTACTTTTATTACTATTTTATATTTTTTTTATTTAATAATAATGTATAATCCCTGTTGAAAAAGAGGTTAAAATCTAGTGGGTAGACAGGTAATCAAACAAAATACCATGGAAAAAAATGAGATATTAGATTGGATTTGACTAATAATATCGACAAAAATAGAATTTTTTGTTAATATTTCTGAATATTACAAGAAAAGTGTGGGCTCTAACCAAGAATTCATCCACAGAGAGGAATGCAATATCAGATAGAAGGATTTCAATGTGCAGTGATGAGAAAGAAAAAAGTTTCTTTCCTGTATCCTACCAAATTAGATTATCAAATAAACCACTTATGTATGCATATTCACTTACTCCTGACAAAAGCTCTATGATGAGGGGACTAAGATTTAAAAGATTAAGTATCATGCCCGTGGTCATACAGGTTTTAAGTTACTAAGTCAGAAATGGAGATAGAGAGCTATTCCAACAGTCTCAGTGATAAAATTGAGACCTTAAAATTAAGTAATCCTTGGGGAGACAAAAGGAAAGACAAAAGTCATAAAACAGAAAAACTTGGAGGAAGAATCTTTAGTACTGCTGTTTGAATATATGAGATGGGCCACATCACTTTGCACAATGGTCTTAGATACCTGAATTGTGCCTAGGATTTAGAAAACAACTAATTCAAAATTACTGCAGATGTGACTCCTAGCAACTGTGGGAGCAGTATTAGAAAACAGATGCATCAGTTAAGGTGTGACCACAGGACCACAGGTTTGAGGCTTGATTCTTTGGGGATAATCATTTGGAAAGAAGAAGATAATAAGGGTACTATTGACAGCAACGGAGAGCACATTTTTCTAACTTGTGTAAACAATCTTAAAAAACAGCGAACTTAAGGCAATTAGATAATTTTTAAAAAGCTGGAAGGAACTTAGATGTCAGTTAATCCATCTAGGCTATGCTTACTAAGAAAACCGAAGCACAGAGATGACAAATACCTTGCCCAAGGTCGCAGCTAATTAATGGCAGACTCAAGACTAGAAATAAGGTCTTCTCTTTCTTCATCATGTGTTGCGCCTTCTTTGCAATTTCCTCATCCACAGTACTCTGTCTTGTAAAGCTGCCTGAGAGTTTAGATATTCTTCTTCTTCCATATGGACTATTTGACATGCAGGACTGATTCAGGCTGTGTAGGACTCTGATGTGCTTGTAATTGCCACCTTAAAAATGGACAGTGATTATTCTGGAGACTTGATGTAAATCCAAAAACAGCAGCTGTAAGAATCTCTTGCTGTAACTCAGAAGATGATGAAGCAACAGTGACTTGGGTAAAGCAGATTTTTAGCTTAGCTTTCACTGCCCACCTGCTGGGTTGCCTACGGAGACACGACCCTAGAGGTTGTTGATTTCTTAGGTGTCAGGAAAATGAATGCACGTGAGCAGTGGAATAGGTTTATATACTTTATCTTGTAACTGAAACCCTGTACTTCCTAATTTGTTTATTGTTATTTGGGTAATAGTTTTTGTCAATATACAATTCAACTATCTGGAAAAATATTTGAACATTTATGTACAATATATCTGTTTGTCTTTATTTTAACTACATTAGTGATTCTTTTTCTCCTACAGAAGAGAAGAAGATATAAAGAAATTATTTCAGGCTCTGAGTTGAGATACAGCAGACAAGTGGAACTTTGCACTTGAGCTTACTGATAGCAAGAGCTGTATGCACAGGATGGAGTGACCAGTCTGGATGTTTGTCATTTTTTGAATCAAAATTCTTACTGTAAGTTTTCTCGCTTTTCTATTTCTTCTACTTTTCCTTTTTCTATCATATCTTTATACCCTGGAGTATCGAAAAGCCTATAAGTACAATGACAAACAGTATATGAATGTGTTTATTGATATGTTTTGACGACAAAACTCTTCCTTCACCTGGTAACTCTTTGATCTCACCTTTTTCTGTCATCATCACTGTCTTTATCATTAACAGGCATCCAAATTCACAGCTATTGTGTTAACTAATTAACCAGAAAGGGAAGCCCTTTTTGGAGGACATGAAATATTTTCCTTACAAGTAAGCTCACCTGTGAAAATATCTCTGCATCTTAGGGAACTAAAATAATGATCTAGTTGGTAAAGAACACTTCAGGGATGGACAGTGTTATTGGATCAGCTGTTAATAGATAGCTGTCAAATAAGTATGTTTCTGAAACCTTAAATTAGCATGGTCAATCCAAATTGATTGAACCTAAAACTTCAGTTCAAGCAATTTTCTCGTTCGTTTCTAATGCTCTCTACATAAAGTCCTATCCATGAAAAGAAAAGATAATCCATTTGTAAAAGTCTTTTTATTTAATTAGATCAAATAATAAATAGATTTTTATTAAGTCATGTTCATACATTTCTCTAATTATTTAGGAAATAAAAACACAAACCTCTGAGCTAGTTTAATGTGCATGGTATTTATTTATTACCAGAAAAATTGTCTCACATCCTCTCCATTAATTAATATACAACTGTATCCTACCCCTATACGGTACACAAGTAATTCCAGATTTACTCATACCAATAAAGATAAATATAAAAGTGAGATCAATAAAAATTCTGCAGTTGAGAAGCATAATAACTGACATAAAAATTTCACTAGAGGAGCTCAATACAGTTTTGAGCAGACAGTGAAAGATTCAGAAAACTTAAAGTAGTTCCAAAGAGCTTATCCCATCTAAGGATAAGAAAGGTGAAAAATGAAAAAAAATCAGTGGAGTCTCAAAGACCCATTGAACACCATCATTGTGCCATTATACTCATAATTAGACCGTAGAAAAAGTAAGAAAAAATATTTGAAAAAATAGAGGCAGAACACACACCAAATTTGGTGAAAAACATTAATGTATGCCTATAAGAAGGGAAAGTATATTCATACACAATAGGTTGAAAATAAGGAGAAGGAAACAAAACGTACCATACACACAGTAACCAAAAGAGGGTTGAGTGGCTAGAGTAATATCAGACAAAGTACAGTTTAACACAAATATTTTACCGGAGAACAAAGCTAATTTTATGGCAAAAGCATCAATCTATTAAAACTATAATCATATCTACATCTGATAAAGACTCCCAAAGTATATGAATCAAAAATAGACAAAATTCGAAGAACAGACAATTCAATAACAATAACCTTACTATTAATAATGGATAGGGTATCTAGATAGAAGATCAAGAAGGAAGCAGAAGATCTAATCAACACTATAAACCAAATTGACCTAACAGATATCTATAGAACAACTCATCCAACAACAGAAGAATATGTATTTTTCATAAACGACCATAGAACATTATTCCAGTTAGACCATATATGAGGCCATAAAACAAACCACAATAAGTTTAAAAGGGTTGAACTCATACAAATAATGTTCTCCTATCTCAATGGAATCAAGTTAGAAGCCAATAAAAGACAAATTAAAAAGAAGAGGGAAGACTAAAACTACTGAAATCAAGAATAAAAGAAGGGACATTATCACTGACCTTACAGAAAGAAAAAGAATTATAAGGGAATGTTATGAACAATTGCATGAAAAAAGATAGACAACCTAGATGACTTGAATAAATTCCTAGAAATATACAAACAACCAAAACTGACTGAGGAAGCAACAGAAAAATCTTAATAAACCTACAAGTAAGAAAGCTCAAACAGTAATTTTTTTAAAAATAGGTAACTTGGATCTCTTAAAAATAAGAATTTTCTGCATCAAAAGAAGCTGCAAAGAAAATTAAAAGATTGTGAATGGAAGTAAATATTTGCAAATCATATATTTGACAAGGGACTTTTATCCAGAATGTATAAAGAACTCTTTAAATTCAGCCATACAATGATAACCCAATGATAGCATAGGTAAAGGATTTAAATAGACATTTCTCCAAAGAAGATAAACCAATGGCTAATAAGACATTAAACATGCTGAACATCATTAGCCATTAGGGGAATGCAAATCAAAACCACAGTAGATACCACTTCCCAGCCACGACAAGGGCTGTAACTAAAAAATAAATAAATAAATAACAAGTGTGCATAGGGATGTGGAGAAATTAGAACTCTCGTACACTGCTGATAGGAATGTAAAGTAGTGCGGACAGGGTGGCAGACAGTTTGGCAACTCCTCAAAGACAAACATAGAATTACCTCATGACCTAGCAATTCCACTCCTAGGTATTTACCCAAAGGGCTGAAAACAGGTTGAATACTCGTACACAGATGTTCATAGCTGCACTACTCACAATAGCCACAAAGTAGAAACTAGAAAAGCTTTGTTCTGAGGAAGGACTGGGTAGAGAAGACAGGCCAAAGGGACAGTGAAAACCACCTAGTACATTAATGTGATATTCATAACCTGTCACCATTCATTCTTGAACTCACTTTTCAATAATTAGGAACTTATCAATTAAAAATATCTGCAGATGGAAAGCAGGCATAAACTTTAGAAGAAAAACAATTATTTTTATTTAAAATATTTCAGAAGATTTCTGGTTTGGAAGTGATACTGACACAATCTGAAGTTCCTGTGGTTAGCTAAGCTTAGCTCTGCAACAGGGAAAATGAATTCCGATAGTATAGTTAATGGTCTCCATGGAGATAGATAATGAGAATTGAATACTTGTCCCAGTTGTGAATTAGAGCATTTAGAAAAATGAGTATATGTGGAGTAAGTGATTAATTGTGTGCACTTGTATAATATTCTTTATCTTATATGTGAATTTTTGTCTTGATTTTATGCAATTTTTACCCAGAAAATTCTGTTTTATAATGTGTGTAAACTACAGTTTTAAAATTCTGTAACTTTTACATAATTATCTAAATTAGAAAAGATTATATTTAACCTTCTAAAATATTATACATAATTAATTAGTAGCTAATTTGGTCACTCGCAATCAGACTGGAAAGCAGTAAATGGGAATGTAGTCGGACATGAGCCATTAGTCAAAATAGAAAGGACATCACAATTCTAGTCTGAACACTTGGTTCTATACCTTTCCCTGTAACTAATTGCTTGTACACAACCCTGGATATTCAGTAGGTGTCCATAATCCTTGATGACCTCATCGAGACAATGAAAGTATTTGATTATATACATGAAACTAAAGTTTCTTCCAGCTTTTAAATTTTGACCAAGGTACTTACCTGGACCCACATAGAGAAATGAGAATAATTTTCATATTCAGAAATTTCTGTGGTATTGGGCAATGAAAATGGGTGTAACAAACGATCCATGGATGCATATCAGGAGTCTTGTGGCAATGATTATGAAGTTCAGTCGACACAACGGGCAATTTGCAGGTTTCTTCTCTGTCAGCACCATTTCTCAGGAGTCCTTTAAAAATTTCATATTAAATTAGTAGAGACTAGAAAGCACCATGTAAACAAATAGACTTATGGAGGTTAGTACAGTATACTTGTCACAATTATGGTGCAGACATTATGAAAAATGCAATTAGTGTTCGCATATGTCCATTTTATTACTTATTCAGAATAGGAGTTTGTCAAATGGTCAAATATGCAATATTTGGCCTCTATAACAATGTAATATTCAAAATAGGGTCACAACATTAAATAAGAAAAAATATGAGATGGAAAAGCTCTTATAAGAAAAATATAGATTGTACATTTGACAGGGTTTACCAAGAGTTAAAGGATTTTACTACTTTTGTCCTAGAATGAACTGTCAAGAAATTTCAAGCTAATTTTTGTCTTATATCTCAATTTCTGTTGTTTGGTATTGGCAATAATACGAGAATAGTAGCAGAGTTTCTAGTACAAGCATCAGCATTAATTTTAGTGACTTTTTTCAAATATCTCACACAGCATCAAAAATTTACAAGAGCAGGAATGTCTTTGAAGGAGTGGGTTTGGATCTCGTTTTACGTTGTAGGAGCAACCTGGAATGTCTCCATGTTGTAGTATTTTTTCCTTAATAATGTGCCCATGAGAATAGGTTTGAAATATTGTCTTTAGACATAAGGCATTTAATGCAGTAAATTAAAAATAGGCCACATGGCACTTAAAAAAATGTTCCCTCAGTGTCATCAAAATTTTCTTTGGTGTATCTGAGGTCTAAAATTTTCATCTTTTATTCTCCTTGTGCCATTGCACTCAGGCTCACAGTACTCTCTGCTAATGTTATTTTCTGACATTTCATTTTATATAAGAATTCCATTTCCAGTCATAGCTTGCCCGTAATGCAAAAGCAAAGCTAAAGAGGAGAAAATCAAATATTTTAAATATTTTAGTCCTCAAAAACATAATATACACATGCAAACTCTAGAAAAGTGTTCTGTGTAATCTATATGTGAACCTTTCAAAAAAATAAAAATGGACTAATGAAATAAATTCTGCACATCTGAATTAATGAACATAAGGAAATTAAAGTTAATGATATTCCAGAAATAAAGTCATTTATGTTTGGTTAAGCTGCTAATCCTATAATGCGTTTAAATTAGTGATTTAATTTTACTGATTTGACTTTGAAACCAGATAGGGAACGTTAAAAACAGAAGGTGGCGGGACTGTCTTTGATATGTGTACCTTCTAATAAATGTTTGCATTGTCCTTAGGCTTTTCTTTTCTACATAATATATACAAAAAGGTTCAGATTTTCATGCTCAGTGCTGCAGGTATTATTAAAGTGACACTTTAATCACGCTAGATTAACCATGCCATCATAACCATCACTTGTTTTATAGTTCTCAGGTATATATTTTCCAAGTTTAAAATATTTAGAAACAAATAAACTTACTATTTTAGGTATTAAAACTATCTGCCCAGCATGGCCTCCCGTTTGTGTTAGAATGACATGCCATCTGCAGATTTTCTCCCTAAAAACTTCTTAATGTTCATTTTATAAACTTTGACAAGATGATACTCTTTTAATTAATGGCTATATTTATTTTGGATAACAAGATGTTGGATTCCTTTCTAACATAACTGGAATAAAGTAGGCTTAACGTGAAAGTATTCCTTGTGCCATTGGAACTTATCTTCTATTTTGGTATAATCAAAGAAAAGTTTATGACAACTCAATACGTGATATGGAGTGATTTTAGCGAAGGCTATTTGGAACTGGTAAGGCCTCTAAATGAGGTCCTAAAGCTAAAGACAAGACAGGGATGTTAATCTGACTAGTCTTTTCATTTATTCCAAATGAAAAAAGTAAGGAGGAAAAATGACAAAAATTATAATGCACTTTTCATTAAGCAGATAATTGGCTATTGCTGTGAAATATAGGCACCTCACAGTCCTATGATGTTTGCTTAAAACCAAAACATTTCCATATTAACTGCCCCAAATGGTGATGTGTGCCACGGGTTACTGATTATTTCTTTAACGGCATTACATTTGAAGCTAAAAATATAAAGCATTTCTGTTTTGTATATGATATAGCTCTAAGTCTCTGAAGTGATGAGCACTTGGCAAGTCTTTAGAGAAAACGTAGCCTAATATTTGGCTCTACGTATGATCTTTTCATTCTCTAAGTTTGTTCACTCATTTTGCCAACGTTCACTTATAATTGTTCTCCTTACTACCAATGTTTAAAACTTTTTAAGACACTACCTTAAAACTACGATTTAAGCTGAATTTATTACATAAATTTGTTTTGATATTGAAAAGTGCAATAAAATTGATGAAGAATTTGTCACCTTCCAGAAATTGTACATCTCTCTTACCCAAGAGGATACCCAAGAAAATTCCAAACACACAAACATAAGATGACTATTAATTCCTAAAAACTTTGGAAACTTTGAGAAAAAAATAACATTGTTTTATGTTTATAAGGAAATGATTTTCATATTAATACATTGAAATATTTGCATCAGAAGGCTGTTATAAAACAGTTGTAAATTTGAATTTTAATAAGTACTTTCTTCTTCTCCTTCTGTGATTGTAAAAGTAAAATTTATACATAGGAAATGTGGAAATTAATATTATTTTTAAAAAGTAACAAGAATTAATTGCTATCTTGCCAGAGCAAACGTTTTGGTTTTTCCTGAAGAAGATTTGCCCTGAGCTAACTTCTGTGCCAGTCTTCCTCAATTTTGTATATGGTTGCCACCACAGCATGGCTGCTGCCAAGTGGTGTAGGTCTGCTCCCAGGAACTGAACCCAGGCTGCCAAAGCAGAGTATTCCAGACTTAACCACTAGGCCAAAGGGCTGGCTCCCATAACCTGCTTTTAATAATATATCTTTTCATTCCGTTTTATCAACATTTCTGCTAATCTCCAATTTTAATAAAAATAAAATGATTTATTGGTGCCATTTGCTATTGTAACATATATATAATTAATTATAACAAATTTACGTAGTATATATGATTATTCTCTCTATTATACACAGATAAGGAAACTGCTGTAAAGCGAGATGAAGTTATATAAACAAGGTTACTGAGTTAGTAAGAAGTTTAGGGCAGCACTGACCCATGACAAAACTTCTTTTTTGTAAAATAGCCTGACCACCTGAACTGAGTCACAGTAAGCCAACAACAACAGCGAAAATAACTTTCAGAGGGACTCCGTAGCCAGTCAGATTTATTAATCAGAAAATATACCAGTAAAATGGAAATTCTAGAAAGAATGATCAAACCTTGGGGAAAAAAATCGAGTACTTATGGAAATTTAAATGTTTAGGTACAGCAGAGAAATATGTTTTCACCACAAAAAAGAAATGATAATTATGTGATGTGACAGAGGTGTTAGCTAATGCTAACATTATAATCACATTGCAATATATAAATATAAATCAACATCTTTTAAATCTTAAATTTACCCAATGTTATATGTCAATTATATCTCAATTAAGAAAAAGAAAAAATAGTGTAATAGTTTAAATTCCACAGTGCTTAGCATAGCTTATTGCCCATCTTAGTTACTCTGTAAATATTGCTTTGTATAAGGTATTTTTCAAACAAAATCCTGACTTATCCTTGTATTATCTTTAATATAGTAATAAAATGTTTGATTCCAATACATATCCTAGTTAATTTCACCTACCCTTTCATCGACAGCCCTCACCTAGCCATGCTTAACCACACAAGGTTGTATTATCTCTTGTCTGCTGAAGCTAGGGCTCAAAATGTCTGCTCAGGTTTCCAGTAAAACCCCTTTTACTCTAAGAACATCTAATTTTTTGGCTTATTTTCCACAAAGAAAGAAAACATTTTTATATAAAAGTGTATTGATACATCATGACATTATTCTTTCCAAGGACATTATTTATGTTTCTGAAAATTTCTAACTGTTCGAATTTCAGTGTTCAGTGTTGAGCACAGCATTGATTTTTTTTATTTCCAGCAGTTAGAACATTTTATAACTTTAACCTTCAACTTCATTTTTTTACAAATATTTTTGTTTTTCTCTCATTCAAGTGAGCTATTTCCCAGCCCCTATATAGCTCCTATGATTAGATAGCTGTTTTCTATTTGTGAATGTCTGCTTAAGCATGTTGCTTTCAGCATTTCCTTTTGATAGTGTCCTTTCTTTCTCTAGGTCTTTTCTGAATCTAAAAAAGCAATAAAGCTCCTTGCTTCAACGAATTAAATTTGTAGTTGATGTCCTGGTTTTTTAAAAAATTATTTTATCGACATCAAATTGGCTTATAACATTGTGTAATTTCAGGTGCACAATTGTTATATATCACTTTCTGTATAGACTGAATTGTGCTCATCACTAATATTCTTGTTTTTATCCATCACCATGCCTATGTGCCCCTTTACCCCTTTCGACCACCTCCTACCCTCTTCCCCTCCAGTAGCCACTAATCTGTTCTCTTTATCCATGTGTTTATCTTCCACATATGAGTGAAATTGTCTGGTGTTTGTCTTTCTCTGTCTCACTTATTTCTCTTAACATCATACCCTCAATGTCCATTCATATTGTTGGGATGATTCTGTCTTTTTTATGGCTGAGTAGTATTCCATTGTATATATATATATACCACATCTTCTTTATCCATTCATCTGCAGAAGGGCACTTGTGTTGCTTCCACATCTTGGCTATTGTGAATAATGCTGCAATGAACATAGGGGTGCATAAATCTCTTGAGATCATTAATTCCAAGTTCTTTGGACAAATATCCAGTAGTGAGATAGTGGGATCATATAGTATTTCTATTTTTAATTTTTTGGGAAATCTCCATACTATTTTAAATGGTGGCGGCACCAGTTTGCTTTCCCATGAGCAGTGTATGAGGGTTCCCTTTGTTCCACATCCTCTCCAACATTTGTTGTTTTTTGTCTTGGTAATTATAGCCATTCTAACTGGTGTAAAGTGATATCACGCTGTAGTTTTGATTTGCATTTCCCTAATAATTAGTAATGTTGAACATCTTCTCATGTGCCTGTTGGCAATCTGTATATTGTCTTTTGAAAATGTTCATATCCTCTGCCCATTTTTTGAATGGGTTGTTTGTGGTTTTTTTGTTGAGTTCTGAGTTATTTCTATATTTTGGAAATTAACCCCTTGTCAGATACATGATTTACAAATATCTTCTCCCAGTCGGTGGATTGTTTTTTCATTTTGTTCCTGGTTTCCTTTTCCTTGCAGAAGCTCTTTAGTCTGATGTAGTCCCATTTGTTTCTTTTTTATTTTGTTTCCTTTGCCTGAGTAGTCATGGTATTCAAAAAGGTGCTCCTAAGACTAAAGAGTGTACTGCCTATATTTTCTTCTAGTAGTTTTATGGTTTCAGGTCTTACATTCAAGTCTTTAATCTATTTTGAGTTAATTTTTGTGTATGGTACAAGATAATGGTCTACTTTCATTCTTTTGCATGTGGCTGTCCAGTTTTCCCAACACCATTTGTTGAAAAGACTTTCTTTTGTCCATTGTGTGTTCTTGGCTCCTTTGTCAAAAATTAACCGTCCATATATGTGCGAGTTTATTTCTGGTCTTTCAATTCTACTCCATTGATCTGTGTTTCTCTTTTTGTACCAGTACCATGCTGTTTTGATTACTATAGCTTTTCAGTATATTTTGAAGTCAGGGATTGCGATGACACTAGCTTTGTTCTTTTTTCTCAGGTTTGCTTTGGCTGTTTGGGGCCTTTTCTGGTTCCATATAAATTTTAGGATTCTTTGTTCTATTTCTGTGAAGAATGGCATTGGGATTCTGAATGGGATTGCATTGAATCTGTAGATTGCTTTAAGCAATATGGACATTTTAACTATATTTATTCTTCCAGTCCGTAATCATGGGATATCTTTCCATTTCTTTATGTCTTCTTCAATTTCTTTC
Organism: Equus asinus; assembly: GCF_041296235.1. Taxonomy (NCBI): domain Eukaryota; kingdom Metazoa; phylum Chordata; class Mammalia; order Perissodactyla; family Equidae; genus Equus; species Equus asinus. Next base: position 71,849,157 of record NC_091798.1, read on the forward strand.
AATTCTGTCTTATAGTTTTCAGTGTATAGGTCTTTACCTCAGTGGTTAAGTTTATTCCCAGATATCTTTTTCTTTTTGTTGTGAATGTAAAAGAGATTGCATTCTTGACTTCTCTTTCCACTAGTTTGTTATTAGTGTGTAGAAATGCAACTGATTTTTGTAAGTTGATTTTGTACCCTGCAACTTTGCTGTAGTTGTTAATTATTTCTAACAATTTTCTGGTGGATTCTTTAGGGTTTTCTATATATAGAATCATGTTGTTCATGAACAGTGAGAGTTTCACTTCTTCCTCTCCAATTTTTTGGATACGTTTTATTTCTTTTTATTGCCTAATTACTCTGGCCAAAACCTCTAGTACTATGTTGAATAGGAGCGATGAGCGTGGGCACCCTTGATTTTTCCAGTTCTCAGAGGGATGGCATTCAGTTTCTTACCATTAAGTATGATGTTTCTTGTGGGTTTGTCATATATGGCCTTTATTATGTTGAAGTACTTTCCTTCTATACCAATTTCATTGAAAATTTTTAGCATAAATAGATGTTGAATCTTGCCAAATGCTTTCTCTGCATCTATTGAGATGATCATGTGATTTTTATCCCTCATTTGGCTAATGTGGTATATCACATTGACTGATTCATGGATGTTGAGCCATCCCCACATCCCTGGTATAAATCCCACTTGATCATCGTGTGTGATACTTTTAATGTATTGCTGTATTCAATTTGGCAATATTTTCTTGCAGATTTTTGCATCTATGTTCATCAGCAATATTGGCCTGTAATTTTCCTCTTTTGTGTTGTCCTTGTCTGGTTTGGTGTTAAGGTAATGTTGGCCTCATAGAATGAGTTAGGAAGAATTCTGTCTTCTTCAATTTTTTTGGAATAGTTTGAGAAGGATAGGTATTAAATCCTCTTTGAATGTTTGGTAGAATTCTTCAGAGAAGGCATCTGGTCATGGACTTTTGTTTTTTGGGAGGTTTTTTGATTACTGTTTCAATCTCTCTACTGGTGATTGGTCTATTCAGGTTCTCTATTTCTTCTTGATTCAGTTTTGGGCAGTTGTATGAGTCTAGGAATTGATCTATTTCTTCTAGATTATCCAATTTGCTAGCATATAGTTTTTCATAGTATTCTCTTATAAGCCGTTGTATTTCTGTAGTATCTGTTGTAATGTCTCCTCTTTCATTTTTAATTTTATTTATTTGACCCTTCTCTCTTTTTCCTAGTGAGTCTGGCTAAGAGCTTGTCAATTTTGTTTATCTTCTCCAAGAACCAGCTCAATTTCTTTGATCCTTTCTATTGTTTTTTTAGTCTCTATTTCATTTGTCTCTACTCTAATTTTTATTATTTCCCTCCTTCTGCTGTCTTTGGGCTTTGTTTGTTCTTCTTTTTCTAGTCCTATTATGTGTAGTTCAAGACTACTTATTTGAGATTTTTCTTGCTTGTTGAAGTAGGCCTGCATTGCTATAAATTTCCCACATAGTACCACTTTTGCTGCATCCCATAAGAGTTGGTATGTTGTATTTTCATCTTCATTTGTCTCTAGGTATTTGTTAATTTCTCCTTTAATTAATTCGTTGATCCAGTGGTTGTTCAGTAGCATTTTGTTTACTCTCCACATACTTGTCACTATCCATTGATGTAAGTGGGGTAATGAGGTCGCCTAGTATTATTTTGTTGTTGTTAGTTTCTCCCTTTAGGTCTGTTAATAGTTGTTTTATATACTTTGATGTTCCTGTGTTAGGTGCATACTGCATATATATTCATAAGTGTTATGTTCTCTTGGTGGAATGTCCCTTTTACCCTTGTATACTGCTCCTCTTTGTCTCTCATTGTCTTTTTTATCTTGAAGTTTGTTTTGTCTCAGTGTGACAACACCTGCCTTCCTCTGTTTGCTATTTGCTTGGGATACTGTCTTCCATCCCTTCACTCGGAGCCTATGTTTGTCTTTAGAGCTGAGATGTGTTTCCTGGAGGCAGCTTATTGTTGGGTCTTGTTTTTTAATCTGTCCAGCCATTTTGTGTCTTTTGATTGGAGAATTCAATCCATTTACATGGAGAGTGATTATTGATATATGAGGGCATAATACTGCCAGTTTTATCTCTTGTTTTCCAGTTGTTCTATATTTCCATTGTCTCTATTCCCTTATATTTCTGACTGCCATTTCCGTTTGTTGGTTTTCTCTTTATTTATGATTTATAGCTCTACTCTGATGTTTTACATTGTGTTTACCATGAAGTTTGCATAGATGAGACAGTCCACTTTCCAATAGCCTCTTATCTTGATTATTCTAAACAGGTCCAATCTCTTTCCTGTTCTGAGTTATTGTTGTCACAAATTGTTCCTTTTTGTGTTGTGAGTTTGTGACTAAATTGAAGTGTTTATAGTTATTTTTGATGCTTTCCTTCCCTTTTTATTTTATGTTATAATTGTTTACTAACCTATTCTGATATACAGCTGCGATTTTCTGATTCTGTCTATTTATCTCCTTGCTCAAGATTTTTTAAAACTTTGCTTTTTAGTTCTAGGTGGGAGGGCTCCTTTCAACAATGCTTGTAAGGCAGGCCTAGTAGTGATGAACTCCCTCAGATTTTGTTTATCTGGGAAAGCTTTTATTTCTCCATCATATGTGAAGGATAGTTTCATTGGATAGAATACTCTTGGCTGAAAATTTTTGTCTTTCAGTTTTTAAATATATTATTCCATTCTCTCCCAGCCCATAAATTTTCTACTGAGAAGTCCACTGAAAACCTGATAGGGGTTCCTTTGTAGGTTATTTTCTTCTGCCTTGCTGGCCTTAATATTTTTTCTTAGTGTTTGACTTACCAGTTTTACTATCATATTCCTTGGAGAAGGTTTTTTTTCATTGATGTAATTAGGAGTTCCGTTGACTTCATTTACTTGTATGTCTAGTTCTTTCCCTAGGTTTGGGAAGTTCTCAGTTGTTTCTTTGAACAAGCTCTCTGCTCCTTTTCCCCCTCTCTTCTCCCTCTGGAACGCCTATAATCCTTATGTTGCTTTTTCTAGTTGAGTTAGATATTTCTCAAAGAATTTCATTTTGTAAAATGCTTAGTTCTCTCTCCTCCTCTACCTGAAGCATTTCTGTATTTCCATCCTCTAAATCACTAATTCTGTCCTCCACAATGTTAAGTCCATTTTTTATGGTTTCTGGATTATTTTTTGTTTCATTAATTGTGTTCTTTATATCCAGAATATTTGTTGGTTTTTTTTTTTAGAGCTTCAGTCCCTTTGGTGAAGTAATCAATCTGCTCATTAATTTTATTCCTGAGCTCTTTGAACTCTCTTTCTGAGTTTTCTTGTAATTTGTTGAGTTTCCTTATGACAACTATTTTGAATTCTATGTCATTTAGATTATAAATTTCTGTGACTTCAGGATTGGTTTCTGGAAACATCATTTTCCTTCTGCTCTAAAGTATTACTGTAGCTCTTCACAGTGTTTGATGAAGCAATCCTTCGCTGACACATTTGTGATAGTGTTGGGTCACAGATTCCACCCACCACTCTGGCGGGCAGGTAAGAGCTGTGTTTTCTGATCCCACCCTGTCTGCTGGCAGTTGTGCTGGTAGAACTGCTCTGTGTTTGCACCCTGGCTGCAGTTTTTTGGTGGATCACACATGCAAGTGCAGACAGGGCCTCTGTGCTTCACCAGTGGATCACTCTCTTGTGGGCAGGACCTCTGGCCCTGGAAGCGGACTGGCTGAGCTGCCATGCATGGGCCAACTGTGCATTCACAGGCAGTTTGGCTGAGCTGCCGCACTATGTGGGTGGGTCTCCTCTGTGGGGGCTGAGCCACTGCTGCTCAGTGGGTAGCATTCCCATTGGCAGCGCTGCTGCAGCACAGAGGGCATTCCCATGGACTGGGCTACCACTTTGAAAGCATTCGTGTGCAGGCCAGGCTGCCTCATCTCCTCTTACAGTCACACCAGCTGCTGTGTGAGGACCCATGTCCTGGGTCACTGCCCATTGGGAGGGTGAGAGGTCTGCTCACCTATTTCCATTACTTTCTGGGGATCCAGTCTACCTAGCTTCAGATGTGTGGCTGCATGCATCTCTCAGACATCCTATTGTGCTGTGTAGGGAATCCTCTGTTGGTTAATAAATGTCCATTTAGTTGTAACTTAGAGGGGAGAGACAAAGGGAACAACTGACTCTGCCATGATGTTCACTCCTGTCCTGATGTTTTAATTTTGACTTCTGCTATAAGTGAAGGAATATAATAATTGAATCTCATATTTCTGTGGCACTTTCGGATTTCAAAATATTTTCACTTACACCTTCCAAACAATCTGGATGGGTTGTATCTTTTCTCTTATAGTTTTACTAATGTCATAAGCAAGGCCCAGAAAGATTAAATGACATTTCCATGACCTCCTATACTGCAAGTGAGATATTGTTACTCCACCTCCAGTGTGCTTTCCTTCCAACCAAATCTGGCAGCTTTTTAAAAAATGTAAAAGATGCAAAGACTTTGAAGATTTTGGACTAGATGCACATCAAGGTTGCTTCCAAATACAAGATTATATAATTGCAATTGCATCTAGAGAAAAATGAGGAAAATATTCCAGAAATTATTATTATTATTATTAAACTATTTTTTGTTTTCCCTTGGTCTTTTCTATTCTCCCCACCCCCAACTCATCTCCTTTTCTCCTTTCTCTCTCAAGAGCCAGGGGAGAAAACTATGAACATCAAGGGGCCTGTATCATGCTCTGCACACTATCTTCAATATGGAGTCCTGGATGCTCAATTTTAACAACAGAATGATATTTTTGGTACCTTGATGGGAAATTTCATGGTAATTTGGGTCTGCCTTTCTACAGTGATTGTAGTATCTATAAGGACACACCAAACCGGAATCCAGAGTATGGTTTCTCTGCTATACTTGGATCTTAGATCTTAGGCTATGCTTAGCATTTTTCAGCTGTTAAAATATAGCAACTTATTACATTTGTAAAAGTTTAGGATAATCGAACATTTGGCAGCATGGAGCTCTTCTCCTTTGTACATTTAAGAAAAAGATCATAATGTTAGAATTCATTGGATACTATAAATAAAATTGAATTTACCAGGTTTTTAGACTCAGTTATTCCCAGAATAATAAGTAATCTATTTTTTATGACCTCTCCAAATGCATCAATATGTAAAGCAATTGTATCATTGCTCATGTGCATGAATTTATAGATGGTTTTCCTTTTTGTAATTGCTTTTTGGGTGCGTGCGCGGAACATTGGCCCTGAGATAACATCTGTTGCCAATCTTCCCCTTTTCACTTGAGGAAGATTTTCACTGAGCTAACATCTGTGCCAATCTTCCTCTATTTTATGTGGGACACCCCCACAGCATGGCTTGACAAGCAGTGCTAGGTCTGCACCTGGGATCCAAACCTGCGAACCCTGGGCCACTGAAGCAGAGCACACAAACTGAACCACTATGCCACCAGGCCGGCCCCTCCTTTTTGTAGTTTTTTAATTAATGTATTTTCCCTCTTTTTGTTTGGCTTATATGAACAAGTGTATATGAATAAGCCCACGATTTTTTGAGTGATTATAAACGGAAAACACAGATGGCAAAACTGACACAAAGTGTAGAGCTATTGTAAATTGAACAACATAGGTCAAAATCTTTCAAACTAAAAAAGTTTGTTCCCTAGCCAGCTAGTGAAATTTCAATAATTACCAACAAAACAAGTTCCAATGCATTTTGTACAGAGCCAGCTCTACAGAAAAATTTGTTATAATCCACAATTACAGTTTGATGATGCTTAAGACACATCTACATTAAATTTTTAAAATTTGAGAATGAGAATCAATTTTGCAATAACATGGAATTTTTATGTTAATTTAAAATTACGTAGATGTAACTTCATTCACGGGCCATAATCAAGTCATAATTATGACCATATCTATAATGTTCTCTATAGATTTTCCTAAGAAGAAGACCACTGGGTAAGCTTCTAAGTATATAATAAATTTAAATCTCCCCCATTAAATACGGAAATGCCAGGGAGATCACTTTGAGCTCATAAAGTAGCCATATTTTAAAGAAAGTATGAGAAAAATGTAATATAGAAGAAAGATTTTAAAAAGTTATTGTTGTAACCAATTAGTAATTTGAAAAATGAGGTGACCATATCTGATCAGCAATGTTACAGTTTTTGATTATCAGTACAGTATGCTAACTGACCGTCAGAGGTGAGTATGCATGGAAATCTCAGACATATTCTGCTTCTGGGTCAAAGGGACCTTGAAAAATCTGAGGCAAACAAAAACAGTGCAACTGGACGTTGATTTATGAATTACCTTTCCCAAACAAAAATTTTGATGATATTTTACTGTCTCCCTGAGATTAAAGACAATAATCCTGGGATCAAAGAAAACTTCCTCTAGTTAGTCCTTTTGCAGAACAAAAGCGTAAAAATTTACAAAGAGATTGCATGTGGTGAAAATTAATACTGTGTTCTTATCCTATCATGCTTGACTAATTGGTCAGCATTGTTACTTTCTTCACATAAATTTATGAAACAAACCTGGAAATTTGTTGAAGCAAGTTTGTAAGGCTGAAAAACATCGTAAAGTAATCAATGGCCAATACAAGCTCAGACCATTAGGGAGATGGATACTTGAATTTTTTATTGTCCTATCACATAGAACATTGTTATCTAGGCCTGACTAATAGCTTGGCCATGACTGAAGACCTAGTCTCTTAACCAGCTGCCAAACTAAACTTTTTTATATGAGAGATAAGTTGCAATTCTACCCCAGTCTTTTTCTGCTCTGTGATTTCAAAATTATCTCCTTTTATCTAACAGCTTCTGTCGAGATCCTAACTACAATCCCATAAGATTTTATATTTTGATAAAGAACAGAGGCATGCCACTTAAAAATTCACTTAGTGCATATACCTCCATTAACTTACATAGACTTCATGAATGTGGGTAGGGAAAGGATTGTGATTAGTTCCTTTTTTATAGTTGAACAAAATCCATGTTCACAGATAGTAGATATCTTCAATGAAATCACAAAGCTGGTAAGTGGTAGAAGTAAAACACACACCGATGGCTTCCAGGTCCGATTCTCATTTTCTTTTCATTTCTCTATTAATTTTCCTAGCAAAAAAAGTGTAGCTCTTTTGTACTTGACCATATATAAATAATTATATTTCCCGAGATTCTAAAATAAAAATATTTCAATTAATCAGAAAATGTTTTACTTTCCAGGATTTGCCACTAATTTTTAGTGAATGTAAGGAATATAAAAGCTTGTATATTTAATATAATTTGTCACTATTAACACAGATATCTTTAACTGCTCATGTAAAGCACAGCTAGGCACAGAATCCTAAGGTGGCTTTTGACAGTCTAGTCTATTCCAAACATTCATTTTATTAATGCATTTAAATCATGTTATCGCTTTGCCATTTTCATCTAAGTAAATGAAAAAAGAATGTTTGGAAAGATTAATATAACCAAAGAGAAACAGCATTAAAGCCTTCAGATTCAGCGTATATTGGAGAAGGAAGAAACAAGGGCCTGGAAGATAAGATAAGTGAAAATGAAATTGGCAGTTGAAGCTGAAAGGAAAAGTGAAATAAAAAAGGACAAATTAGCAGGTGGAGCTGCATGCCGTTTTGTCATCAAGTATTGTGCTTCACAGAGCTCCCTTAATATTCGTCTCAGGCAAACAGCTATTTTGGGCATTCAGTCAGCTGACTGTTCAGGATATAAACAATGTCCTGAGGGAAGATGGGACCGAAGCTTAGCCATTTTGAGGTAGCTAATCTTACACCCTCCCCTTCCCCTGTAACATCCCTTCTTTTGGTACCCCTGTAAATCTGAATGGAAACAGTAACTAATTGCAACAAAGAAAACTGCACACACATTGTATATAAATATTTGTGTTTGTGGCAAGAATGAAAAGGTGGAAAATTTGTGAGAGCCGCCTGAGTCTCTGAGGCTTTTGACAATGTTTTTGGACATGTTGGAGAATTCTAACACTTTGAACAGTATAAAGGTAGTTGATGAAAGTGGTTCTTCTCTTGGCAACTCCTTTATCAGATCAAAGTCTAAAACAAGGTCAAGCATAGGAAGGGGAAGTGGAATGAGTATGAGGTGGTCTGGTTAGTTACTTGACAATCAGGAGGCAGAAAGGAGAAATTCTCTTTTTAACATTCTTCAGAAGACCATATAAATAATCATTCTCATTAAAATATATTCAAATGGTTTGATTTTTAACAAATTTTTCCAGCTGTTCCATAGTCGTCTAAAAGAATGTGCTTAACTAGCATAAGATGATAGATATTATTTACTTGAAAAGAACTCTATGGTATAAAATATTTTTTATAAAAACTATAAAAAGAAATGATTCTATTTGAGCTAAGTCAAATATGAGTCTATATTTTCCAAAATATATACAGTTGTACTTTGGGGAAAATGTGCTGTTATGTGCTGAAAATCACACCTGTGAAGATTTGGAATTTTAGTGGCTTTGTGCCGTTCTAAATTTCTACCCTTCTTGAAAATACAGCACAAGGTATCTATAATGAATTATGGCTTGAAAAATATTATTTATCAATGCTAACATATGGTCAAATTTTGATTTTTGAAAAGTATTGAAAACTGCAAATTACAGCCATACCATATAAATAGATGATTACAAATATACATTTGAACTGTATTACCATTTCACGCCTCATACCTAAAGGTAATAATATTTAGTGATATTAAATTACCCAATTCTGGATCTGTCTAAATAAATTAGAAGCACTTTGCATCTTTTTCAGTTTGTCTTTTCTGTGTCAAAGGCACAATAGCTTACCATTAACTGTGGTTTCTTCCCTTAAAGGTAGACACTGGAAATGTTTGCATCTCTAACATAGAATTACTGGTGAAACACAAAGCGTTTGATGATAATCTCCTCCTCCCTGTATTCTTGATAACTCTTTTATAGTCTGTTCTGTACTTTGCTCTTATTCTCTGGGGCATATAAAGCTATGTGACAGTGCTTAAAGGCTCCTTAGCCTACTTTATTTCCTACTCCTTTGCAACGATTCATCTCTTCCTTCATTATGTAATGGTTTTTATGTACTTCCATTTTACTCTAGAGTTTTAAAATTGTATACAAAATACACTCTTTTATGAGAACATTAAGAGGTGTGACAAATTATGGATTCCTCTGGGAAATGAGTTTATAAAATATGAGCTAAAAAAGGTTGAACAGGTTTCCTGACTCCAGATATCTCAGAGTCTATATTACGCTGATGAGCACGATGATCTCCAAGAGAAAGATACAGCCTGCCGGGATGTGAGTCACTTACTGAAGTTTTCTGTGTAGTTAAAAGCAGAACTGAGAAGCCTGGTCTTGGGATTTGTAGGCCAGCTAGTTTGTTGTTGTTGTTGTTTACACTTATCTAACAGAATCAAAGACACTTTGCTCTCTGAATGTGTTTTGGTCCGATAAAATGCATGTGTAAAACAAAGTAGATTGTAAGTAGTTGCTGAGAAAGAAAACCTTAAAAGTTCTCATCACACACACAAAAATTGGTAACTGTGTATGGTGGTAGATGTTAACCAGACTTATTGTGTGATCATTTCACAATATATACAAATATCAAATCATTATGCTGTACACCCAAAATCAATATAAATGTTGAATGTCAATTATATCTCAATAAAAAAACCAAAGTAGGTTCTATTATCAAAAACTTAACATAGTTATTAATTGAGAGATTGAGATAATTTAATTCTACTGAGAGATGTACAGCATTCTAGATCAATTCTACAAATATAAAGAGGGTTTAAACAACTTTTTTCCTCAAGGCAGTGTAGTAAAGACGTGAGTTGTAAATGACATCACTTCAGGTTGAGTAGATAGAGCCTGGTTGCAAAACTTAAATTTCATAATATGTAATCTTCAGTAGGATTTCTAAGAGGTTAGTAAGTTCAATGACTCTAGAATTTTATAAACTTTTCATTCTTAATAGTGTGAAATTGCAACCTAATTATCCATTTCTGGCATTTTAAAAATTATTTTTAAAAGTACTTTGCTTCTTGAAAGTTTACACAGGTAAGTTTTTTTAAACAATGGATCATAGTAGTGACTGTCTATTTTGTTTTCAAAGTAGAGGAAAAGACAGTAAAATGGTAAAACATGATTTTTCATATATAATTTTATACTCCCTGACCACTTTCTATCTGTAAATTCCATGAAAAGTATCATATCAGCTGCAACACTCACTTTCTAGATCTCAGCCTGGGACTCTACCCCTAGGTGGAGCTCTGGTTTCTCGCTGAGCCAGGAATTACTCATTACTGTTTGATTCACTGGGGACACCACAAAAGAAAGAAAAATCACCAGACTAAATGAATAACTGAAGAAAAGGTAGTCTAAGGAACTGTATGCTATTAACATTTTCGTATAGTTACACTGCTGCTACACTCAGCTGATTATTATAAATACATTTCTAATATATTTCTCCTGTGTTTTCACACAAGACCTTTTACAGAGAGATTGATGTAAGAACATCTTATCTGTAATTTTATACGCCAGCATACTCTATTGGAGATCTATCCTGAAAAATAAAAAACAGCATTCTAAAAAACTACAAAATAGGTGTAAATTGAATAAAGAAACATAAATCTAAAATTGAATCTAACATTGAATGTTGGGTTGTGCATATTATTTCTATCAACATTAAAATGATCTGTAATCATTTTGTAAGAGATATAATATATACATAATATATCTGTAACACAATATTAAATATATTTAGATTTGTAAGGTCATAGATATATTAGATATATATGCATACATATTCTAAATGTATAAATTTAAACGCAAGTTAAGGATAGATTAAAACAAAAGATTTTTATGCTTTTGATTACATTAAAAGAAAATTGATGCATTAGGATCTTGATACTATAAGAGTGGTCACAAGATTAGCACTGGCATCATCTGGCAGATTTTTAGAAATTTGGAATGCCACCTCAGACCTACTGAATCAGAATCTGCAACTGAACAATCCCTGGGTGACCTATGCAAACTAAATATTTTCTCAGCTCTTTATGAGGTATCAGTTACCAACAATAAAATTTACCAAAGTCCAGTCTTCACTTCTTTTCTATATATGAAGTTTGTGCCTTTTTGTTCAATGTAATAACTACTTGTCAGTTTAAAATTTCTTTGTGCTACCAAGTTACTTATATTATTTCTAGTCCTTTGTATTGATACAGTCCACTTTGCTACTAGCTATGTGTAATCAGGCCACATTTTTCTAATATATTCTACTAGAATGTAAGCTTACTGAGGGCAAGTTTAGTCAGTCTTATTTGCTGAGTATTCCTAGTGCAGTAACCAGGAGCAACAACAACACAACAAAAACTAGACTGGGACAGTGGCAGAATCCAAGGATAACAGAACAATGAAATAAAGAACCAGATAAAAGGATTCACCAGACGATGTAGGAGATTGGTTTTGGAGAGAGTTCTTAAACTGCTAAACAGAAATGCAAATACACCTTATATGGTGCCTACATCCTCAACAGTAGGTGAACGGGAGCTCATAAAAGGGTCAAGCTTGTTCACACACAAAAATACTGTAGAGGAGTTAGAGAGTTCAGAGAAGGAGGGAGTAATTTCTGGCTAATCAGAGAAACAGCTAATCTCATTTGTTTGTTCACTCATATTATTCTATCATTGCAATTACTTTTTGTTTTGTTTTGTTTTTTGCTGAGGAAGATTCGCCCTTTGCTAACGTGTGTTGTCAATCTTCCTCTTTTGTTTGCTTGAGGAAGATTAGCCCTGAGCTAATGTCTGTGCCAATCTTCCTCTATTTTGTATGTGGATCACTGCCACAGCATGGCTGACAAACGGTGTAGGTCCATGCCCAGGATCTGAATCCGCAAACCTGGGCTGCCAAAGCAGAGCGCGCCAAACCTAACCACCCTGCCACATGGCCGGCCTGTGACTACTTTTAAATCTATAAAGTCAACCTCTTTGCTGGTTACTAAAGCTTCAAAGACAACAAATGTAGGGCACTGCCATCGAAGGTGTTATTGTTTTACAAGAGAGTATGCCTTCTTAACACAGATGCAATTTAAAAATGAAGAAATGGATGTTTTGAGAGTGGTGAAACAGATGGTTATGACATTTTAGAGGGAAAGAAGAGAAAAAAAATGCATTATACAAGAGCACTTTAGATGTTCCCACATATTTTGGGCTGTGTTCTGAATAGTTTGGTCAAGAAGGGATAAACCATGTGTCAGTCATTCCAGAAAGCTGGGAACAAGACATAGGCTATTCCTTTGTTCAATCAAATATTACTGAAAGATATAATCCAAATGTCAACCTTCTTCTGATCACACAATGAATCAGAGCCCATAGTAAATGCCCATTTGCTTACAGGTATGCAACAACCAGTAAAATTAATATTTGACTATGTGTTATTTGTCATTGGTCATTTGAAATTCAATCCAAACTTCACATGAAGATTACAAAAAAGTCAAAATCTCTCACACCCTCTGAAGGTACAAGTGTTATAATTTTTGTCTTAGAAGACAGAATTATGGATGCACCAAATATGCAAAATTTGTAAAATTCCAGTTTGTTTATTTATTTTTTGGTAGGGAGGCTGGCCCTGAGCTAACATCTGTTGCCAATCTTCCTCTTTTTGCTTGAGGAAGATTGTCACTGAGCTGACATCTGTGCCAATCTTCCTCTATTTTGTACGTAGGATGCCGCCATAGCCTAGCTTGATGAGCTGTGTGTAGGTCTGTATCTGGGATCCGAACCCTGTGAACCCCAGGCCCCTGAAGCAGAGAACGTGAACTTAACCATTATGCCACCAGGCCGGTCCCTCAGTTTAATATTTTTCATGTTCAAACTAAGCATTGTTTGTGATGCTCAATTTATGATTCAGATTTTTAGATGGTGGCTCAGAGCAGGATAAAATGAAGCTAGGGATAGTCAAGGCATATTTTGGAATTTTATCACTCCTATGAAACAAGTTCTTCCTGTGAAGTTTGCCTGTAAGCAGAAATTAATATTTTTGAGTTTGACTGTCAACGAGTTTCATAAATACATAGTTGGCATCTTTTTAATATTATAATGGCTTGTATATTTAAAACACAATCAACATCTTGTTATACTCTGCAAGTACTAAATTATTCTTTTCATTAAATTTAGCTCATATCTTAGAATGAAGTCATTGCATACATGAATAATAAAATTACAGAATGATTTCCAACTTAAATTTGTACTACTGATATTTCTAACTCCTTAAGTGCTTATTTTGTAGCCTCCCCATATAGTTAAATTATCTCAGGACACAGCATTATTTATATTAGTAACGTAATGCTATATGTCTCAATAAATGATGGCAAATCAAATATATACTTGCATCTCTCTAAAGGAAATTTATAGAAAGGTGGTAATTATTTAAAATTGCTTTGTACAGACCATGATTGCATAAGTCAGCGTTCACCCAGAGACCAGCAGGAGACATAGTAGGGATTTGTTACAGAGAATTGGTTTACACAATTGTCGGGGTTGGTTAGGCAGTCTTTGTAAGGCTATTGTCTCAGTGACAGATGCTGAAGCTTGAAATACACAGGACAGGTAATCAGGAAAGGAAGATCACTGAGAAGGCTGGAACCCACAGGCAGTAGCTGGAACACAAAAGGGATGGACTAAAATCTGTGCCCATTGTTGTTTCCTTTGATCTTGGTGACAAAGCTCTCCTGAAGAAATCAATGTCCTTCTCTAGGGCCCTGCACCACAAAACTAAACACACATCTCACCCAGTAGTTAGAGAAACTGAAAGAAGATCGAGGATCTAGATAAGATGGAACAACAGCAGGCCCACTGCTGCTCAGTCAACAAAGTGAGTCAGCCAATATGCAACGTCTGAGCTCATGTGTGTACACACAACTGGGCACACTGCAATATGGCTCCTGCTCTCTCTGGCCTCTTAATCTATCAAGGACATCATTTTGTCCACCCTCAAGTGGAAAGATATGAGAAATGGATTCTGGGAAATGTAGTTCAGCCTAGCCAAGTTGACACATTTCAAAGCCATCACACTGATTTTGACATCTAACAAATTTATATGGCCTATTGAAAAGTAATAATTATTTCAAACAATGATCTCTTCTACTGATTAAGGTTCAGTCCATGCTTCATGTAGTTTAGCCAAGCCTAGTTATGATTGTTAATACCCTCATCACTGATATATATATTTTATTACATAGAGGGGGAAACAGACAGAAGGAAATATAAGACAAATAACTATGTTTGCGTCTCATGACAATTATTTTTCTGAAAATGAGATTTGGAATGAGTTTCTGGCCTGAATAGGGGAAACAACTTATTAAATATGTATGATTAATTTAATTATCTGTTTATAACTCATGATTCAGAAATAATCATTTCTTTCCTATTATTATTTAATTTATTTAAAAATCAAATTTGTTATTTAGAGAAAATTGTGGAGTCAAATGCAGTTGTAAGAAATACTGACAGATCCTATACATACTTGACTTAGTTTCCCAAAAATGCTAAACCCTTCCAAAACTATTGCAAAATACCAGAATCAGAATATTGACATTGGTAGAGTCCACATGGGGAATATTTCCATCACAGAATGGATAGCTCCAGTTGCCCTCTTATGGCCACGTGCACTTCTCTCTTAATCCTACCCGCTCCTTAACCCTTGGCAACCACTAATCTGTTCCCCTTTTCTATAATTTTGTTATATCAATAATGTTATATAAATGGAATGGGTATGCAATTTTAAGGGATTAGCTTTTTTTTACTCAAAGCAAATCTCTGGAGATTCATCCAGATTATTCTGTGAATCATCAGTTTGTTCCTTCTAATTAATGAGTAGCATTCAATGGAAGAGATGCACAACAGTTTAATAATTCACCCGTTAAAAGGCATCTGCATTGCTTGTTTCCTGTTTTGATCATTATGATTAAGCTCTTATGAACGTTCCTCTATAGTTCTTTGTATGATTTATTTCTCCTGAATAAATGCCTGGAACTGCAATTGCTGTGTCTTTAAAATTGATGTTTAGAGTTTTCTTTTTAAAGAAAATGCTAAAATGTTTTCCAGAATGGTTGTACCATTTTACATTCTCATTCCCACCAGCACTGTATAAATGATCCAGTTTTTCTGAATCCATGCCAACATTTGGGGTTATCACAATTTTTAAAATTTTAGCCATTCTGATAGGTGTGTAGTGATATCTTATTGTTTTTAATCTGCATTTCCTTTAACCATTGTATCAGAATAGTTCTGCTCACGTAAAATTATTTTAGTTTTCCTCTTTTGGAATGTCTTGATTTCCCCTTCATTCCTGGAGGACATTTTTTCTGGGTACAGAATTTTGGGATGGCAATTCTTTTCTTTCAGCACTTACAAAATATTTGTCACTTTCTTTTGGTCTCCATGGTTTCTGATAAGAAATCTGCTTTCATTCTTATTGTTTTTCCCTATATATAAGGTATCTTTTTTCTCTGTTTACTTTCAATATTTTTTCTTCACACTTACTTTTCAGAATTTTAATTATGATGTGCCTTTACATTTTTTATTTTATCCAAAGATTTCTCTGGGCTTTATCTATACGTTTATGCCTCTTGCCAAATTTGGTAAGTTTCTGTCATTTTTTCTTCAGGACTCTCCTTATACAAATGTTAGATCTTTTGCTATAATCCAACATGTTTCTGCAACTTTGTTCATTTTCTTTCCAGTCTAATTTTTCTCTGTTTTAAAACCGTGTAATGTCTCTTGTTTTATCTTTCAATTCAATGATTCTTTCATCTGTTTCCTGTATTCTGTTGAGCCATTCACTGAGATTTTTTTTAATTTAAAATTTCCATTGGCTTCTTCTTTATGTCTTCTATTTCTTTGCTGAGATTTTGTATCTCTTTGCTAAGGCTTGTATTTGTTTCTTTCAGGCATGTTCAAAATTGTTCACTGAAACTTTTTTTAAATCCTAGCTATTTCAAATCTGTCAGATAAACATAGCATATTTGTTATCTCAGTGTTGGCATCTTTCAATTGTTGTTTTTTCATTCAGTTTAAGATATTCCAGGTTCTTGATATGAAGAATAATTTTTATGGATTTTCCTCTTATGTTTTAAGACTCCAGATCTAATACTTCTGGATATTTTCCTCTCATATTATGAGACTCTGGATCTCATGTAAACTTTTGTTTAGGCTGGCTTTATCTGACATCATTTTGGCACTACCACCTCATTACTGCCAGGTGAATAAAGAAGTCCAGATTCCCCATTTGGCTTCTGTTAAACCCAAGGCAGGGGCTCCTTGGTACTGCCATGAGGGGATGAGAGTTATGACTCCTCATGTAGTCTCCACTGACACTGTGGTGAGAATGGCCTCATTATCCCTGGGTGATAGTGAAAGCCCTGGTTCTCCACAGGGCCCCTGTTGAGATCACTCCAGAAGGAAAGGGGAGGGGTGACTCATTGATTTCATAAGGGGATAGAAGTTCAGGTTTCCCGCATGATCTCTACTGACAATATGTTGGAGGAGAGCCTTTTTACCAGGCAGTAGAGATAGGAGTTTAAGACTTCTATTTGATCTTCTCTGACATTACCCTAGAGAGGATGTTGGGGTACCTCATTGCCCAATTCCCTTGCCATGTGGTTGATGGTTTATGGCTAGATTCAGCCATTGAGAGCCTTGATTAGAGACCAGAAAAAAGAAAAGCAAACTCAACCCTCTCTCTCTGTCTCTCTCTTTCTTTCTTTCTCTCTCTCTCTCTCTCATCGTGATTTGGAAGAGTTGTTTTTTCTTATCCATGGTTTCCAATTACCACTATAAAGCCCCTCATTCTGTGATCCAAGCTTCTTTACCAGATAACCTCTACTTTGTTTCCAACCTCCTTTTGGCTCAGACTTCTGGGTACTTATGACAATATAGTCTCCCTGTGTCCCTCCAGCTTAAGAGTGGTATTGATTTCTTGCTATTGTTTCAACATTCTTTGTTTGAATTCTTATTTGTTCCACCACCTGTGTAATCAATTTGCTGTATTAAATACCCTCTGATTAAAATATCTAGAGGGGTTTATGCTTTCTTAAACATTTCTTTAGGAGTTTTCCACACTCCTATTGCTCACTTATTTAAGGCAAATAATGATGATGAGCCACCTTTGATTTGTTGTCTTTTTCTTCTTGTCCTTTCTAAAGTAATAACATGCTACTGAGCCAGTGAGTGCAGTGAATTTGTTTTTGTGTCTGTTTTCTTTTGACATTCTATATATTTTTTCTATATGAGACATTTGAGCAAGAAAAGAGCCTTTTTCCATTTGCTAGCTCATGAATTTTGCAAATCCTTCAAAATGATAGCCAAATAACAATCACTCCTGTCATTTGCTTACAGTTGATCATTGCCTTTAGGTTTCTGAGTTATTTGTTTATTCTTGTCTTTTTCTCCATTGTATTGGTTCTTTTTAATAAACTTGAATATTTTCACTAAGTAAAAATTACAATTTAAATAAAAGAGCAATTAACCAATAGATATGTTATTTCTTGAAAATACATGCATATTTACAAGTATAGGAACCAAACTATCTGTACCTATGAGCTGATGTCTCCAATGTGATTCATAGTAATGTGACATCATCTTTACATGGCCAGTTGTGACTATGCATACCTAATATGAGTTCACATATTAAATTGCCAGACAGAAACTCAAACTAAGCTATGACCAAAACAATGATTCCCAGCAGAGTAAGACAATGAAGTGAATAAAAGAGATATTTGCTCAAATTAATATGAATTTGTGCCCAATAATGCAACTCAATGTGTATTATAAAATGTTGAATTAGATTTTTAATGAATAGACTAATACTAGGAATATTCAGAGAAGACAATAACTCCTGAGTTCCATAATATTACTAATTTTAACATTGTATTAAAAAGAATTTTCCATAAAATAACAAAAGGAAAATTATATATACTACGATGTGTAACAAAAGTTTCTTTTTTAAGAAGAATATTCTAGACCAAAAGAAACTAATCTTTTCATGTATCAAAAACTTATGGTATGCATACATTTTTCTCATAATGCATTTATTTATATAGAGATTTTCTATTCACTCCTCTATTTTATCTCCCTCTCTCTCTTTCTCCTCCCCCTCCTCCCTACACTTTCTTTCTTGACCAAGGACAGGAATAAAATATGTAAGCTAAACCTTCACTGTCTCTTGTTTTGCTCAGGAAAATCCACAACGTTTCTGGAAATGGGATTTAAAAGAGGTGCTGAGATTTTATGATTTTTATTAAGCTCTATCTGTTAATAAAAATTTGATGAGCTCAGAGAAAGTTGTTCTTTTTTATAACTAGTAGCTCATGTGTTTCTTCTCTTCCATGATTTCCCACTCTAAGAATATTATTCTCTTTATTGTTCTTGACTTATTCTTCATCTTCCCAGAAACCTAAAGACAAAAACCTGGCCACCCAAATCCATGTTGTGCAGACCACTCTAGAAATGTATGTGGGTCACAATTCTGGGGCTAGTAGATGGGGAAGCTACATTAACTACCCCATAAATTTTGAGAAATCATTCTTCTTACTTCAAAACAATTTCTATTTAACCTTGTACAAGGATCTTTGTGGATAAGTAGCATGTGTCACTTCTTTCTCTATCGGGGAAATAAGACAAAAATGATGAAGAAAGACAGTATAAATATTATCACAGAAGGTGAATGATAAACTCTTTTAGAAACTAGGATTTGACAAAATAGATATTCATACCTAAAACATCTGACTGGAGAGCCTTACATTCTCTGACATCTGCTATGGTAAGAAATTTTATAAATTGTTCCTAATCTCCTTTTCACATAGGGCTATTTCCAATAATTTCTTGATTTTTTTTTTACATGTTTTCTACATTGACCAATTGGAGCTGAAGATCTGGGTAAAATAAATGGTGACTACTATAAGTGACTAAACGATGTGATGATATAGTGATGTAGCATCTATCGTTGCAGACTCCTCAAAGTGAACATGCTAAGCTTTCATGAGTAAACATGATACTATCGTTATTGGGACACAAAGCTTCTGCTCGTTTACCAAAATACGATAACTGAAACTTCAATCAGTTGTTGAATTAACACAGATCAAATAACTATTTTTAAAGTTATCTGTCAAATTGGAACAGTTTGTTCATACACTAGACACACACACACGCGTGCGCACATGTGCTTGAGTTATACATACCCACAAACTGAGCCCCAAGGTCCATTATCATTTTTCTCATTAAAAATAATGTCCACATTCCCTGCCATATGAAATTCCATAGTATAATATTAGTTAAAATTTTAGATGTTAACTTTTTTCTGTGATTCTTCATTCATCTTTCCAAAGCATAACAATGTTAAATGGTATTTTAATTATAAATACACATCAATAGATACAATTTAGAATTTGGGTATTAAAGTATAACTCTTGAAAATGTACAAAAAATGTGGAAAATTGAGATTAACCTAATATCAAAGGTTTTGAAAGTCTTAACATTATATCACCAATGTGGAACCAGAAATGGGAAAATAAAGGGCATCTTAATAGAATTAACAGAATTGTTAAAACTAAAAATTTTCAAACTTTATAAATCCTAATAATCTGTGAACTACAATTATAAGCCAAAGATTGAGTATCAAAAACTTTAATAAATAGTCAAAATCTCAATATCTGAAAGTATTTATTGGAGTAATAAGTTCACTTAATTAATTGTCCATTGAAACTGTACATTATCCTTTATTCTATTATTTTCTGGATGTACTTAGGCATATAGTGGTTCATAAAAGCACCTGATGTTTTCAAAATTGCATTGTGCAAATTCAGCATAAAATAACCACTTAGTATAATTTAGGAAAGTTTGTTCATATGTGCTCCCAATGACATGAAATGAATTTTTAAGTTATCATCTTATTTTCATTTATTTGGTCTTTCATCTAAAAACCAATGTTTAAAAGAACAGGTAAAACTTTTTGTAAAGTATAATATATTTTAGTAAAATCAATTCAAAGAACCTTAATTCATGCAGATTTTCTTTCAAACTCTTCAAAGAAGGAAAATGTAAATTATACAAATACAAGGAAATATTTTTCTAAGAGGTAAATTTGTTAAAATGAAGACAAAATATTGAAATTTTTCTAACAGCATATTTACAAAAAAATGGTTATTTAAACTAATTTATTTTAATTTACTCAGAATAGCACCTATGCCTTCATTAACTTCTGTCTTGCTAAAATGAAAGCATTTTCCTAAAACTAGTCTGATTTCCATGAATTCAATGCATATTCATTTTCATTATTACATCTAAGTTGAATGTGGTTTACTCTGTAGCAACACAAGCCATTTGTTCACACATATTCAAAACTCTATTTACTTACCTAAGTACATTTTCCTGCACACTGTGCTTAGTTTATTTATTACCTGTCATAAGGATATCTTAGAACTCATGAAAATCACACATCTGTTTTAGCTTTTTCATCATTTTCCGATGCATTCATTTACTGAGTGCCAGAAGACTGAATAACATATGTAAACAAAAAAATAATTTTTATGGGAAAAAAGGGAAACTAATCAAAAGATTCCATAATTTCCATTTTCATATCATGGCAATAACTGCTCCCTTTCTGCCTGTCACAATTTATTTACTGCTGTTGTTTGGCACAGGCATTTTACATATATTCTGCAATTTTATCCTTACAATAATATAACATAATAAACACGTTATAAACATTATAAGCTGAGGAACTTGAGACTCAACAAGTTCAAGTGGGAAGTATTCAATATAAGGATATAATTCCAGGTTTGGCTGACTATAAACACACACGTTACTTCTATGATATATGCACTATATTTCTTTCAAGATTCAGCTCAAGAAACAGAAACTATTCCAGGTGTTTCAATACGAAACCATTTAGTAACAATAATTAAGTCTTACAATATCCCTGGACATTCCAGGGGAGAGGTAAGTGGCATTTGGTGTGATTGTCAATGCAGTAATAAACTAGGCGGATGAAAGTGCCACTGTGATTCCTACTGCGGCTACCACAACTACCACACACTCATGGAGCTGGTGACTAGACTCTGGAATGTGGAAACTGGCCGTTGTTAACTTTCATATCCAGCCTGGGTTGCCAGTTGACACAGGAAAACTTTTGGTCTCAGCCTTTTTACAACTTCCAACTCTGAAAGACTAAATCTCATTGGTAGAACCTATATAAACAGTCAGAACCCTAGACACAGAGGAATCTGGGAAATACAGTTCAACTTTATATACTCAGTGATATTTAGGAGAACACCGAGTGGATGAGAATGCTGAATTATAATGGTCCTTATCGAGCACCATATATTATGTGTTTTTTTAGGTGACTCTCCTAGTCCTAGAGGACAGTGAACACAAGTATAGCATAAATTCTGGTACCTTATTAGATGTTCAATTTACTTTGTTGGAATGATTGTGCAAAAATAAACAGTAAGACAGTAAAAATAAACAGAGAGACAATTTGAGACCGGCATGTATACTATGTGTTTTCTTCAAGGTTTTTTATATTGAATGATGAAACAGGGGAGAAACAGTCTTAACATATGCCAACAAAGAAGAATGAAGATGTCCAATTCTTTTGTGCACCTCAGATAATTAACTACTACAACTTATTTATTCTTGAGGAAAAGCTGAGGTTCAATTAGTTGGAGAGAGTTTTAAAGGGGAATAATCTATTGGAATTGGGAGATGTACTAACTTTTATCTAAATTTATTATTTAAGATTCAACAATGTTTTAGTATCCTCTCAATTATGCAACACTGCTATAGTTGTCACCTGGGGATGAAACAATAATGCCCTTATTGTTCCAGGAGAAGCTTCATCTTTTGACTACTTGATCATGTATAATCTATATAATTTTCAAGGCCATTTAAATTATTGGTACAAAAGATAAGGAAAAGTCAACTTATATGGGGAAAATTTCACAAGCTAACCAGAAAAAAGAAAAGTAATTTATAAAGGAAGAAGAAACAGCTTGAAATTAGATTTCTTATCTGTAACACTGGAGACAATAAGAGCAAGTCACACTAGGTACAAACTACTAGGAAAAGAGGGCTGCAACCCAACCCTATACTCAGCCAACTATTGTTCAATGATCAGAGTTAAAGGATTCAAGACTATGTCACCCATATACTCAATCTTAGGAATATTACTTGAAGAAATACTGCAGGCAAAATTTAAATAATTCAGAGAGAAGACCTCATTATGGAGGAAATGAAGCAAGTAAAAAGAAAAAAGGTGAGTAATGAATCTGGATTATATGTAGTTAACTCTAAATGGCTGATGATGATTATCATTGGAAATTTGAAGATCAAAAATATATTCTTACAGAAAAGAAGAATGTTTTTCAAACTAGATGAAATCATATTTTTTTCAATTTGGAAGTTATTTACTTGGATAAATAGTGATGAGAAAAAGTTATTGGTGATTCTAGTCTAACAGATGTCTGTTGATTTCTCCACCCAGTATCCATGATAACAACAACTTGAATTCCCTTTGGAGAACTATCATAACCTTGCAAATACAAGCTTGTTGTGACTGAGAATCAAAATATAACATATATTTTCACAGCCAACGAATGGGCACATGATCCAAATGCACCAACCCGACACTCTCTTCTTGGCAATTATATTTTGAACAAAATCTTGAAATATTTAACAATAATGTAACCCTCTGACAATACCATAAAGATATTACCCACTGATGCCAGCTTCCAAAATTCCCTGAGTCATTGTTTCTAATGCCTGTCTATTCAGGTTCCTTCTTCTCGCTTTGAATCTGTGGGACTGTCTTATTCCATCCAATGAATTTATATTGTCTGTTTAAATTAGGCAGAGTTAGTTGCAGTTGTTGCAATAGAAATAATATACTAATTAATTTACGATAGAGAAATATCTGAAAACTCAAGAAATAATTATGTGTATTAGAAATACACCACTATTTTTAAAGATGATATTAATTATACTCTGATTTCTAATGTTTAGCAGGTTTCAAAAAGATAGGTGGGCATCCAAGTTTGAAATGAAATATTTTCATGATTATTTTTAATTGTATCAAATAAATTATCAATCACTATCACTGGAAGTTTCTAAAAGTAACTGTTTGCTTCAAACTCTGGGTATAAGAAAAATGTTAATTTTGATTATTTTTCAAGTCATTTGCATAAATGAGACAATCAATGAAAGGCAATTGTAAGCTATGCAAAATGTAATTAAATATTTATAGTTAAAAGAATGGGCATGGATAATAATGATAATTATGTGGCATGATGGAGGCATTAGCTAATGCTACAGTGGTAATCATATCGCAATATATAAATGTAGCAAATTAGAAAAACAGGCAGGGTAATGTTCAAATATTTAGTTAATATATTTTATTCCAATTACTGAATTTAAAATAACTGTGAGCTAACCACCAGGAATTTGCTGATACTCAGCTGTGGTCACTGTATTCTAACCCAGTGGTTAAGTCCATGGACTTGAGGGTTAAATATCTCCAAGATTGATTCTTAGCTCTCTCTCACCTGTGTGAACTTTGGCAAATAACGTAACTTCTATAATCTCCAATTTTCTCCTCTGAATGCAAAATGATAATGGGATTAGGAATAGATTTGTGAGAATTAAGTGAGTTATACATATGTAAAGGGTTTAGCACAGTTTCTGGCATTTGGAAATTTTAAAAAAGTTTTTAACAAAACTGTTATTGTTATTGAGATTGTTGTTGTTGCTATTGTTGGAAAAATTACAGGCATTGGATTTGATCTTTCTTTGTGGATTAAACCAGAATAAAAAAAACTACAAGACCAGTGTAGATTTGTTGACATGATACAACTATAATTTTTAATCTGAATTTCCCAATTTATTTGCAAATTGACTTTAAAATGTTCTTTTTACCAGCATGTATCTAGATAAAGAACTTCTTTATGAAACTTTAAGCCAGGGTAAAGCATAAAAGTGAAAGTATAAGAAATGGTTCCTTTATCTACTCCTACAAGTTAATTTGAAACAATACCAATAAAACAAACTTGTCTTCCACAAAAAATCAGAGATGAGTTTATGAGACATCACTCTCATACTGTGCACAGTATAACTTATTGGTAATAAAAGCAACTATTTATTAAATCATAGTACTATACCAAAATAGGTTAGAATGGAATATAAATATCATATCCAGTCCAAACCCAGAAAACTTTTAATTGTTATAGTCAGGTGGAATAACTCGGAATAATGCTATAACATTATAATCATGGCTCACCACTGCAGGAAAAGAAATAGTATCTCTTTTTTTAATCCACCAATGATCATATTAGTAACCACAGGAACTCTTAATGAAGTATAGTTTGGAAAAAAGATTCTTATGCAGAACGACAAAAGTCATTTTTACACTAAATTACATTGAACTGTAAAATACAGATTGCAGTTTCTACATGGTATAAAGGCTGTGTTTTCATCACCATTAACTTCATTAATATCAATTGTATTGGATAATACGTTGATAATGATAACTAAAGATGTTTGATCTAAATCTAGAAAACTCAAAGACAATGGCTGGAGATCAGAGCCCCAATATTTTTGTGAAAAATCTTATTTTTGAAATGAATCCAGTGGTTTCAAGACAGAAAAATGTTGCTGAAATTTGAAATAATAATCCACAGCACTATAATTCCTCAGGATCCTAATTTATAATTCTTTAGATTCAATATCACTATGATAATTTTAAGATGAGAAAGGAGAGAAAAAATTAAGGACATGATGATAACCTTCAGAGTTCATTAATTTTCAAAATACTGCTATCAGGCTTCTTTCGCAGACAGAAGAAAATTAAAATGATTTTAATAGGAGGGAACAGAAACTGATACAATAGAGTAACCTGAGCATGAAGTAAGTGTTCTGTGACTGAGTTGGCCACATTTGAAAGCATGAGTTCAAAGCAGACCAAGGGTTCTGATAAAAATCTAGTGAACGTAACCACGGTAGAGTTTAAAAAGTGGCACAGAACTTCTGAGAGAAGCAGTATTTATGTTACAGCTTCCTTTATTCAAATAAAATATGAGTTGAAAATTCTCTGACCTCAATGACAGCCACCAGGGTTCTCTGAAACATACTGTGAAAAATGTATGGAGAGTTGGAAAAAAAAAAATCAAAACTCAAGCAAACCTATATCACATCTATGGCATTTGGCAGCAAAATGGTGTAGATATTCAGGCCAGAGCCCAGGAGACTTATATTCAAATCTTGGCTTTATCACAGGCAAGGTGTCCAGCCTAAGTAAGTTGTTTCTCCATTTGAAAAAAAATAGTTAATATCATCTAGTTTGAAGGATTATTGTGACAATTAGAGATAATGTCCATGAAGTGCCTACCACAGTAATACAATAGTTGTCCAAAAAAGTGGTAACTTTTTTTACTACATCTGAGTTTAAGGCTTGCAAAGTACACATTCTTTTTGAAGTCATTGTTTGGTAGATAAAAGTTTATTGGTCATTTTTAGTAAGGTTATATGCTGTGTGTGTATGTATGCATAAATTATATAAATATCATATAAATATAGGTATATACACATGTTATAAACCTATGCTAGGAAGCTTGTTCATTCATGATGTCCTAAGACTGTGTACTTTTTTGAATAATTCCTAAAGTATATCTCACTGTTCATTCACGGCCATTCATCCACTGCCTTTTTGTTATTCACACTTCCAACCAGAACTACACGGGCAAAATACAGGCTTCTAAGTGTCATTTTTTTCCCCAACTACTTTTGATCAGGACTCAAAGAAGTTGGATAATATGAATGGCTCTAAAATGCTCAAGAGTTATTTAACTCAGAACCTGTTTGGAAAATGGCCAGTATGAATAATTCTTCAATTTAGAATGCTCTTTCTTGTGTCCTATCACCACTGCAGTACTTAGAGATATGAATATTTTATACATACATAAGGAGTGATATTTTATGTAGGAGAAGATACAGTTGAATTTCTGATTGCACTTTTAACTTGCCCTAGAGAAGGAAGATTCCAATGGAAGGAAAACTGTTGATGAAAAAGCAAATTGTCCTTACACATAAGACAGAAAATCCAAACCTCTCAAAATGACCTCAAATCCACTGTGATCACTTAGCTTGCCTATACAACAGAGCAGAGTTCTGATGTTTTAGAACCAAACATTTAAAAATCATCAGCTTCTCCTTGCGGGATAAAATGAAGTCAGAAGGACCCCTGAGAACAAGATGGTCTCTGTGTGGATAACCAGGATCTAAAAACAAAGTGGACACAAGCAGCCATGATGCAACCAGGAGGCAGTCACATACTCTGTTCTAGGAAAAACCACAGAATGTGCTCTTAAGCTTTTGACTCTGCCAAAGTTCCTGATTTTACAAAAGTCCCTAACAGCCAGTTACGCCAAACCAATAAAACTGTGAGCCATGGACTAAGCTGGCTTGCGTCCTTTATTTGCATAAGCAGACCTCGCTGGCATCTCTCATTTGCATAAGGGAACCTGAGTAGGAACCTTGGCTGGAATCTTTTCTATAAAGGAAGCCCCCTTTCTTTGTTCTCCCAGTTTGGTTTCTTCCAAAGGCTAGTCTCCAGGTTTGCAAACTGTATGAGCAATAAAGCTTTCCTAACTAAATTCTTGTATTCCAGAGATTTTTGTTGACATCCCTCAGGTGGTTTTCAACTCTTGAGTTAAGATATAAACCTACTATAAATCCACCGTCTATTCTGTACTGTTCCATCATGCACTCAAACAAAGCATAATGTTATTTGTTAAACTTTGGTAACAAGTACAGAATATATATAATAAATCTAGTAACTCTAGTGCAAAATTAAATGACTTACTTGATTTATTCTTAGTAAAGTAATCCTAATGATCATCTTTTTCTGTATTCACTATCAGTTTAATATGCCATACTAAAATGTTTGCATGTGAATTAAAGTAAAGCTAAGAAGTGTATAGTTTCTGGGATGTGCCTAAAACCCACATGTAAAAGTATAGACATTTGCCCCATCTTTTCTTTTGTCAACTTTCAATTTCCAAGATTTCTCATATGTAATTTAGAGTGACCTCTGGCTATGATAGATTCACGGTGGCTAATTTTCCCTCCCAGTGTAAGTAACTAGAAAATGAACAAAAGTTAGGAAACAATGTTTTTAGACATTCAATACATCAGATAGAGCGAATGACAGAAGGAAACTCTTTTATCAGCTCAGCTTTCTGCTTGGAGGCAGTTCTAGAACATGGCGCAGGGGCGGTGATCCAAAGCAAAGCATGTGAGTATTGTTGAGCTGAAGAAGAAAGATATCAGAGTCTGAAGAGGATGAAGCAACTAGAAATTGCAGGACAGAGAACAGGAGATAGGATTGTTATGCATAGAAGAGGCTTTAGGAATCTGCATATAGATACAATTACGTGATCTAGCCATCCACCTTAAGAAGTCAGGAAAAGAAGAGCAGGCAGGAAGTAACCAAGAACCGAGTAGAAAAAAAATGAAAGAGAATATGGAAAAAAGAAAGGAAAATTCAGAGACCAATGTTGATCTTTTAAAAATAACTATGAAGTTGATAAATTTCTAGCCAGATTGATTAAGGGAAAAAAGAAGATAAATTAACAATATAATGAATGAATGAGACATCACTATAGATTCCACAAGCATTAAAATTTTAAGGAAATATTATGAACAATTTTATTCCAACAAATTTGATGAAATTTAAAAATTTCTTGAAAAATACAAATTACCAAAAAAGACACAAGAAGAAACAGAAAACAAGAATAGTGCCATGTCTATTTAAAAAAATAAATTCCCAGTATAAAAACCTTCCTACAAAGAAATCTTCAGGCCCAAACGGCTTCACTGGTTAAGTATAGGAAATGATACGAATCCTTCACAAATTATTTCAGGGACTAGAAAAGGAAGAAACACTTCCTCAGTAATTAGACAGTGTTACACAATTGAAAAGGCTCACGCAACTTCACAGGGTACCCTCATGTAATGTTTTAATAAAGGTTCAAGACACGGTAAACAGGAGAAAGAAATCACAGGCAACCATCAACGAGGTCCTAGACTTCCAGGCATAGCTCCGTTGGTCCTTTCTCGGCTATACAAGACAACTTCATCTTCAGATTTTGAGCCATCAGGTATATGTGAAACACTGTAGCATAAGGGGATGCACAGTCTCATCCAAAGAGAGCATTTTTTATAGTTTTTGGTCATATAACTAAAACCAGGCCACATGATGAGGCTCAAGAATACACAAAATAAATTGGATGTAAAATACCAATCTGATTAAATTAAGTTAAATGCCGATAAAAAAGGTATAAATTGTTCCTGATCTATTTCAGACCTTAACACAGGATATCAATCCCTTGTTAGTACATTTCTTTCAGGTTTCATCAAGGGTTAGCACTACGACATCACGTTACCCAGGAGATAAGCACAAGGTTGCAGCAGGCAAGCTGAGATTAATTGTGTATGCATACAACTCGCTAACTCTTTTTATGAGGCCAGCATTACCCTGATATCATAACCAGATACACACATTACAAGGAAAGACAATTACATGCTAACATCTTTCATGAACACAGATGCAAAAATCATTAACAAAATTTTGTCTAGATGAGTCTAGCCAAGTGTAATCAATATAACAAATCAGAACCAAGTGACATTTATCCTAGAAATTCAATGTTGGTATGACATTTGAAAATAAATTAATGCAATTCACTACATAAACAGCATAAAAGAAAATAAAGAACCGGTCTCATATTTTGATCAAAACTATGTCCTAATAGAGAAATAATCTATAAAGATTTATATATATTAATGGATGCAAAGAAATAATTTTAAATAATAATTTGATTAATAACTAGAAAAAATCAATGCCAATTTACAAAAAGAAAATAAAAATCTCAGCAAAGCAGAAATAGAAGGGAATTGCCTCATTTTGATTAAGGATATCTAACAAAAATATAGATATAACATCATACAGGTAAAATAATAAATATGTTCCATCCAAGATAAGAAAGCAGGCACTCATTACTTTTTTCAGTAATATACTAGAGGCCAATTGCAATAAGCAAGAAAAAAAATTTTCATTTTGGAAAGAAAGAAATGCAACTGTTTTTTATTTACAAAGCCATATGATGATGTAAGTTGAAAATCTTAAGACCTCTATTTAAAAAGTTACTAGAACCAATAGAGAGTTCAGCAAGTTCACAGACTAGAAGACCAATTCATACAACTCAGTTGTATTTCTATATACTGACAACAAACATTTGGAAAGTGAAATTTATCAAATACAATTTACATAGCATCCCCAAAAATGTAGTACTTGAGTCTATGTTTCACAAGAGAGGCCACTACAAGACACGACTGATAGAATTTTTTAATTAATAAATTAATGGAGAGATGTAACTTGTTCATGGGTTGCAGGACTTAATGTTAAGAGGTTAATCCACTCCAAATTTTTCAGCAGATTTAATGCAATTCCAATCAAAATCTGAGCAGATATTCTGTAAAAATTGGCAAGCCAAGTCTAAATTTATACGTAAATGCAAAAGTTATAGTATATCCAAAACAATTGAAAAATAGAAAATACTTGTATAATTCAAACTACTTGATTTCATGATAAAGCTATTATAGTCAAGATAATGTGATATTAGCCTAATGATAGGCAGATAGATAAATGTAACAGAAAAAGAATAGACCCACCAATTTAAGATAAATTGATCTTCAGCAAGTGTCTGTCAATATAATTCAATGGGAGAAATGAATGATGGAATAAATGGTTATCTCTATGGAAAAAATAAACCTCAATTCTTAAAAAAATAAATGCAAAACAGATAATGGACATAAATCTAAAGCTTTTAGAAAAAAACTTTAGGAGAAAATCTTCAAGACCTGGGTAGAGGCAAATCTGGAGTTGCTTTCTGGTGATGGAATAGCTCTGTGTCTTGATTGTGATGGTAAATTTATACATGTGAGAACATTTCATAGAAATATGCATAAATGCGTGTAAACACTGGTGAAATTCTGGTGAGGTCTGCTGTCTAGTTAATAGTGTAACAATGTCAATTTCCTGATGTTGATAATGCTCTATAACTATGTGGGATGTGTTAAAGTAATTAAACAAGAAGGTCATTAGACTAAGGTGGTTCTGAGGCCTTGGTAGTCTATGTAAGAAAACCAAAAATTAAGCCAGAGTAAGCACGCTCCTACCCAAGAATACAGAATTTAAAAACAACCAATCACAAACAGCCAACGGTTAGCGAAAAGGTAATCGTTTAAGCTATAACCAATCAAATAATTTCCTTACTTTGCTTCCCCGTTTGTTTTATAAACACCTTTTCCCCTAGCTCCTGCCGACAGAGAGCTCCTAACCACTTCCAGTTTGGCGCTGCCCAATTCAAATCTATGTAAACTCAAGCAAACTTGAAAATCTTAATGTGCCTCCGTTTATCATTTAACAGAGACTCTATCGGGGAAGCTAGTGAAGGGTGTGTGAGACTTCTCTATGATATTGGTGCGACTTCTCGTGTGTCTATAATTATTTCAAAATACAAAGTTGTAACAAGATCATCCTGTCGCTGTAACTGTCCATTACACCTGTTTGGTCCCCTGTAAAACACAGGTGATCTGCCTGTTCTGGAAGTCATCCTGAGCGCGCCAAATTTTGGGCTTGAGTTTAAAGAAGGCAGGTTTTGCAGCAGTTCCTGCTAGTCTTGCCCAACCTAAGTTTGTAACACTTAAGTGTGATGTGAAATACTTCTAGAGAAAAGGAGAATGCATTCAGAGAACTCTCGTATAGAGAGTAAAGCTACTATCAAATGACAAAATGTCACCAATACTACCTTTTCCATTTTCTATTTTCTTTGGTAATTATTTTCTTTAACTGTATTACTCTTATTTATAGATGTGGGTTTTAAGTGTAGAGTAAAAGAGAGTAACTGCAAAATATAAATGGCTTCTTTTAATATCGATTATTTTTACTGAAAAAATCAGAGCCCATTTTTAACACTTTGGTTACAGTTCCAATAATGCCTTTTAATTATGATGAAAATTGAAAATCTCTCTCTCAAAATAAAAAATGACACCTAAAAAGTGAAGGATTTTTATAGCATTTAAAAGATATGTTCAATAACATTTTCTGGATAATGCCTGAGTGTGATTGTATATTTTTTCATTTTGTTCTTTTGCTGCACACTCAAATTTTCAGTTGGAGAAGATAATGACAATGACTTGACCCTTCTATAATCTGTCCTGTGGCTTTGGAACTTAGGACTTTTAATGTGTCCACAAAGGTCAGCTAGCTTTGGCCATCATGAGTCACATCTCTATTTATGCTCAGCTGTTAACTGGGCTCTTTGAGTTCATGTTTGTTAAACCCAAATAATCCTCCTAGGTTGAGTTATCCAATAGAGTAATAATATCTTTAATTATACATTTAAAAGTTTTTGCCTTTTATTCAGTGAAAATTCTGTTTCAGACATAAATAGGTAGTAACATAGGTTTGCATTTATGTTAACACTAATGTCTATACACGTTAAAAACTAAAAAGAAAATCTTTGTAAAAAAATCCTATAGTCAAAAGACCAATATTTTCTTTGCAGGTTTAGTGGCATGAGTGAGTGCCCGCCCAAACAAAACATACTTCCATAGGCCATTGTAATAAGCAACAATGAACACGGGCTATAAGTGAGCCAGGCCTGAGCAATTAAATGTCTATGGTCTAAGTATATGAGATCTGAAAGTGATTATTTCCATACCAAAGATTTTTTTTCCTATGACATGTGCATGTTGCATAAGTTCTTTTGTACTGTTACTTTTTTTTTTCTTTTAGCAACTTAATATCTACTTTTAGTTCTCGATCAACCAATAATAGGACATGTATGGTGGATATTTTTTTAAATTTTCATTTTCAGGGGTCTAATTATTTTTTCACTGTAGACAGATAAGTTACAAATTCAATAAAATAGAGAATAATCACAGAAGGAACAGAGAGGACACACCCAACCCCAGGCCCAAAAGTCTCTGGAGCAAATTCCACATTCAATAAGACAATATATTTGAATGTGAGGCCTGATTAACAAATTAACCATAGTAAGCTCACAACATTCTTTAAAATATTATCTCCCTTTTCCCCAAAGTCATGTCTACATGAAAAATACTGACTAGCATATTGATTCTTAGTTTGAATACTAGTATTTTGTGGATTCTTTATACAGTTGCTGACTGTTCTTCAATGCCAGTGCCTTGATCAGTAAGGACTACAGCGAAGGGTACACACCATGCACAGGGCGTTGGTACAATTGTGTTCTACCTTTGTCTCTAAGATAGATCAACTGGCAGATCTTAGGAAAATAATTTAAAATCTCTAAGCTGAAATGATTTCTTGGCAGAGTGCTCTTTGTGGGGTATTTTGGAGAGGAGTATGGGAAACCTGTGAATTAAGGAATATAATACAAATCTACCTTCCTTGAAAAGAGTGTCATAGAAAAATAAAGGAATGCAAAATGTTTTTTTCTTAATAAAGGTATAAGGCGAAGCTTAAGAGTGGAGGTCGTCCTATGAAATAAAATTTTGAGTAAAAGTATAATTAAATTGTAAAGGAAATTGAATGATAAATATGAATAATAAAGCGAAAGCATATTAATATTCATCGAAATTTGAATTAACATAGTAAAATCAATAAAAACTACATACAGTGATCCAACGCCATCATTAAAATTTGTTTTATAATTTTATTTAAATCTAAAATCAAGGGCCAGCCCCATGGCCAAGTGGTTAAGTTTGCATGCTCTGCTTTGGCAGCCCGGGGTTCGCTGGTTTGGATCCTGGGCACAGACCTACACACCGCTCGTCAAGCCACGCTGTGGCAGCCTCCCACATAGGAGAGCTAGAACAACTTCCAACGAGGGTATATAACTGTGTGCCAGGGCTTGGGGAGAAAAAAAGGAGGAAGATTGGAAACAGAAGTTAGCTCAGGGCCAATCTTCCTAAAAAAAGATAAAAAATAAAAATAAAAAAATCTAAAATTGCATTAAATGTGAAATTATGTTAAATATTTGTGCAATAAGAAGAGAACTTTGAATATTCCTTCCATTTGAAATTTTATAAGGGTATACACTAGTATGTATCATTAAAGCTGTTTCCTTATAGTATAGTATGAATTGCAGATTTAGAAAGTTGTGAAACTAATTTGATTAATTATCCTAATAATTTAAAATGGCATTTTTGCTCCAAACACATCCTGAAGTTTTCATTAGCTGCAGATTTAGATCAACCAACTTCGTTGTCAAGTTAACAGACTTTGTTTAGAAACTTGGAGAATAACTAGAAAGATATTTTAAGTGTAAATAGAATAGTAAAATTGATAGCAACTTTATAAAAATATTAAGTATCCTTTTGCTTATGCATTTATCCACACTATCTTCATCCAGAAAGGCTTTAAAATGGCTTGTTAATTATATATAAAGCTGAAAGTAAGTTGGAAATTGTTTGAATGCAGAAAACACTTAAGCAGTTTTTATCTTGTGTTTATCATTTAAGTTCTTCTAACCTCACTGAGACATTGGAGAACTTGCTCTCCAGGCCCAACTACAGTAAACTATTAACAAAGTCTGAAGCCATATTTTTTTATTGGGAGAATACTGTTTGCTTTTATTAAAACTCTGACAGTAATTGTGAAGTAATGTTGATTTCCGGGGTGTGTTAAATGCTTTTATGTGATTTGTCTCTCTACTCAGTCAGAAAAAGAAATTGAT
This sequence comes from Equus asinus, assembly GCF_041296235.1. Lineage (NCBI taxonomy): Eukaryota > Metazoa > Chordata > Mammalia > Perissodactyla > Equidae > Equus > Equus asinus. Next base: position 71,883,005 of record NC_091798.1, read on the forward strand.
TTACCAGTGAAATTAACGTGAATTATTCTTTAGAGAATTTCTATAGAGTCTTGCAGACCCCTAGTGACCATTTAGTCACTTAATGGTGCTATTTACTAAAAGTAATTCAGTGACTTCAAAGGGTGTGCTGAATCACAGAGTTGATAACTCTGTAAGTGAATACACATAGATTTGTGGGAGGTTTTTTTGGTAAAAACAAAAAATAAAAAACAGAAAAGTGTTACTTGGAATTGATATTTTTAGATGTTTTACAAGTAACAACTAACTGTCAAATGACAGAAATTGAAAAGACTGTTCTTGAACAGTTAATTATGATTTGTGTATGTTTTCCCCAAGAGAAACAGTTTGCTTCTCAGCCAGTTGCTTCTATACACCTAGAATTCCTGAACTATCTTTCTCTAATGACTTTCTCAGATTCTCTTTTTCAAAGCTCACTGCAAGCATTTTGCACTAAATGGTACAAAATAGCAAATCCAAACAGGGCAGGGCAAAGTAGCTGCATTCACAATTCACAACAACTCTGAAGACTTCCTTTCCACCTCCTATTTATCTCTGTCACTGGAATTCAAAAACTGCTGTGTTGGTTAGGAAAGGCCAAGAAGAATTATCTACTGATTTATATCATCTGTACTGGTAATAAGCTGAGAAATTACTCCGCAAAAAGCTTAGATAAGTAAGAGAATGCTGGATATTTCTTCTCGGTAATGAATAATCTATAAGTCACATCCTTCTGAATCATGGGATGCTTATCAAGCAGTATTGCCACAGACACTGTTGAGCCCAGCCTACACTAGCCCTCAGACAGACAGAATCTAATTGGAGAGCTTTGAGCCAATTTCTTCCACTGCTTCCCTACATTTCATAGATAGTGCTGGAAAACAAACACACACCACAGAAAAGCAATCACATACGCAATCAAAAATGATTATAATTTTATTCAAGATAGTGTGAACATATGTTCTGGTTTACCAGTTTTCACATGATATTCCAAAATCCCATATTGTTGACTAACTTTCATTCTAAAGAAATGTAGCATGATTTGGACATCCACCCAAAACACAAAAGAATTTTTGGAAATATTTTTATTTCCTTTGAATATGTTGAAATGTATGTAGAGAAACTATATAGACTTATATTTAAACAAACCAAAGAGATATTACACAGCCAAATGGGTGATCCTTCAAAATTATCATAGTATATAAGATTGTGTTGGTAGTGGGATTCAAGCCAAATGATGGACTAATTATGTACTGAACTGTCTGTTGCTCAAAACTTGTTATGGTGTTGCTTTCTGTTTATCATTTCTTGAAAATTCCACAGAAGCATTAACTATAAAAGTAAAAATAAATATTACATAGAAAATGAACCATTTTTCATTAACCAATGGCAACATAAGTAAAGTTAACAAGCATATGAATAGATTATCAAATGACAAGTACACTTGTCTGAAATTATAAAATAATAACAAGGGCTAGTAGAATTTAGAGAAATGGAAACATTTATTCACTGCCCTTAAAAGCACAAAACGCTGCAACTATTTTAGAAAGATTTCTGGATTTTCTTTTTATGAAATTACGTACGTGTTTCAAGGACTGGCTCAACGATACCATCCCCAAAGGGTTCAAGAAGATGTTCTTCATAGCTTCTTTGTGGTGCCAAAAGTTGGAAAACACCGAGCCACCATAATAAGAGGAATTAATAATAAAATGCATGTCCATATGTAGTAATACTGCTTATCATGCTTAAAAACATAACACTGAGTATAAAAAAATCAGAAAACTATTTAGCAGAATTTGATTGATGTAAATAAAATTGTAAAGCAAATTAATATTTTTCAAGTATATTCTTACATAAAGCTATATTTTAAATATATTAGTAAGATTCCTCATGTGAGGTATGGGAGAGAATATTATTGGGAAAGGGAAAAGAAGAGGAAAAGTAATTAAACACAATAAAAATATAACATTTTATATATTTATGATGACATGCCATGAACTGAAGAATTTTGTTAATACTCTATGTAAGGACCACAATAAAGAAACTAAATATAAATAAATAAAACACTGATGTTTAGACTATACAAAAAAGTTTCCAATAAAGGGCATCTACGAAAATAGAGAAAGTCACTGATATAGTTTAAAGTGTTAAAAAAAAAAAGCATATTGTCTATCCATAGATGTCACCCACTCTAAGAGACAATTTATAAATTCAAAGTAAAGAAAGTTGGCAATAATTGTGTACATTGCACACTTGGGATGAATAAAAGATTAACTGAAATTTAATAACTTCATTGTAGTCTGTATGAAGACAGAGAGAGAAATGTGGTTTTGAATCTAAGAGCACTATGTGACAGTCTGTCTCTATGGTTACCTGGTAGAACTGGTGCCCTGAGCAATGCCCGTGTCAGAATATAGGCTTGATGGTAGGACCGTCAAACCATCATGGCTCAGTGGCACTAGCCATTAAGAACACGCCATTATCTTTATTTGTTCTATTTCCACACTCGCACTGTGATTAAATTTCACATGTAGATTTACCAACCAATTCTCTCTAATTTATCTGTCTCTTCTGAGTTGAGTCTGGATTTTGTGCCTCTAAAACTCATCAGATATGCATGTCATGTGAAGATTCACCAAACTGACTCAAGTAGACAATAAACACACTATGGAGCCCGTTCTAAGTAATGTGCGTGACTCTGTCGTCTTTTGTGTGTAGATATATGGAACTCTGACTTTTCATTCTATTATAAAATAATAATGATTGCAAAACAAACAATACAGACAGAAATAAAAAGATAGAAACTAAGTATCATCAAAACATAGTGACCATCAATTTCTATGTAAATAAACCTTCAGGTACGTATCAACTCACACTGAAAAACGTACACTCTCCACGTATTTGTCAGACCTATTAGCTTTTAGTTCTTCCTAAAGCAATATATAAAAACCTGCATGGCCTTTTTTAACAGTTACATAACATTTCCTTTTCTAGAAATTCATGGCATGAAAATAATATTTAAATTTGAAATTTTTAGTTATTGTGTTTTATTTTCATCTGAGTTTAGCTTTTCTTTGCCGACTGTATTAGCATTATAATTATAAAATCTTTGTATATAGTTTCAGGTTGTGCATGTTTAAATGCTCACTGAAGGAAGACTCCACGATTTGTATTTAGCTTACGTCTTTATAGAGGCTGCTTCAATGTCTTCTTTGAAAAAGAAAAATGAAGTGTATAATGATAATTTTTCTTTTTAAATACACCAGAGACACGTTAAAACACACACACATGCACATTTATCATGTTAGAGTTTTGTGGGTCAGAAGTCTGGTAAAGTTCTCACCAGGCTAAAATTAAGGTGTCAAGAGGGTTGTGTTCCTTTCTGGAAGCTCTAGGGACAATGCATTTCCTTGCTCATTTAGGTTGATGGCAGAATTCAGTCCCTTGCCATTGTAGGGCTGAAGTCCTTGTTTCCCTGCTGGTTGTGAGATAAGAGTCATTCCCAGGTTTCAGATGCCACCAGCATGCCTTAGCTTATGGTCCTTTTCCTCCACCTTCAAAACTAGCCACAGTGGGTTGAGTCCCTCTCCTGCTTCAAATCTCTCTTGCCTCTTCTTCCACCATCAAATCTCTTTGACTGACTATTCTACTTCCCTCTTTTGGGCCCTATGATTACATAATATCCACCAGGATTATCCAGGATAATCTCTCTGTTTTACAGTGAGCAGATTAACAACCTTGGTTCTGTTTGCAACTTTAACTCCCTTTTGCCTTGTAACATAGTCACAGGTATAATATTGGGGGTGAAGACCATAGAGGCCAAAATGCTGCCTCCACACCCTGTTTACCATCACCCCCAGTGACTCATTTTGCACTTCCTGTCCCTGAATCTTTGGCCTTTATGGTTCTAGAGGTGTTGTCTTCCAGAGGGAGAATATTTTCAACAGTTTATGGTAAAATTCCTATAAAGATTTAAGCCGTGGTTACTACTTGGCCACTTTGGGATCTTATGCAAAGAAAGCAGCAGGCAAGAAAAGGAGCCACCATGTTGGTGTGGGTAGTTGGCCATGAGTAGGGAGGAGGTTGGGATGGTGTCACACAAGGAGGGCGGGGGAAAATATCTTTCAGGGTACATTCTTCTACCTCCTTTCCCAGTTTTGACCATAAATGGGCAAACACAACAGGGTTAGTATGAGAACCACATTGGTTCAGACACCTCAGGGATGAAGGTCTGATCACAATATCAGGCAGACCTAGCAGAGTTACTAGAGGAGAATGAGAGGGGTCAAAATGTGTGGGATGCAGCAAAAGTTGTCTTAGATAGGGAGAACTTTTTAAAAAGTTAAAAACTTAAAAGATAACTAAAACTGTTTATAAGAAAGATCGATTGAGAGCATCAAGATGTACCCAGCGATATTTTTGAATAAAGATTAATGTTAAACTAAATTATAAGGAAAATTAATAATATATAAAAATACTCTCTCAGTACATTCTGGGATGCAGTACAAGTAATAAAAATGAAAATAAGTAGGCAAAATGCCCAGTTTAGCAAACATATTTGAAGCAATACTCAGAGATTAATAAAAGTTGTATTAGTGAATAAGGAAAACACCAGTGGCTATCAATATCAATGGAGGAGGAGCACACACACACACACACACTCCACACACATGCACAGACACTTTTTTTGCAATGTTCACAAGGAAATCCATTGGTAAAAATCAAAGTCTTCATAGGTTCTTGCTGCATCATAGACAAACTGTTGACACCAAAATCGGAGAGAATAACTAAAGTGAGCTAAGACAAATTACTTTCTATTTGCTCTACCAAAATTTTTATTTCATATTTCTCTCTCATTCAGTTATTTAACTGCTGGATAAAAGTGGTATGAAACTTTTCACTAAAATTCAAAACTTTATTAGAGGCAATAGTGAAATGATACACCACTGTAAATCATGTCTGTACCTTACATCTAGGAAAATAAGATGAACAATTCAGAATTGTTTTGGAATGACCTGAACCAAATGACGAGCCATGGTCGTTAGCCAGTAATCTACTTACAAAACAATAGGCTATTTTGTTTCAAAATTGAAGTTTTAGTTTGAAAATTAGATCTGCAGTAGTCTTATTCTCACTTTGTCAGAAGAGGAAATGCATTTCATTAGTTGGAGATTCCTCATTGAAAAACACTAGTCTAGGGGATGCCCAGTGGTGTAGTGGTTGAGTTCATGCTCTGTTTCGGAAGCCGGGGAAACATGGGTTTGGATCTTGGGCTTGGACCTACACATCACTCATCAAGCCATATGGTGGCGGCGACCTACGTACAAGATAGAGGAAGACTGGCACAGATGTTAGCTCAGGGACAATCTTCCTCACACACACACAAAAACCCCCCAAAAACCCAAAAACACTAGTCTGGGCTTCAATATGTTATAAATATAGGTGGAAATGTGTACAACAACAGTAAAATGTTATTCTAAGAGCACAGACTACAGAACCTGACAGCCTCAGGTTGAGCCCTGAAGTCTGGGGATGGGGTTACTTGAGTTTCTTTCTTTCTTTTTTGTCCCATATACTTTAATGTTATTAATTTTTATTTTATCTTTTATTGAAGTCACATTGGTTTATAATGTTATATAAGTTTTAGGTGTACATCACTATATTTTGACTTCTTTATAGACTACAGTGTGTTCGCCACCAAAAGTCTAGTTACCATCATCATAGGTGGAGTTTCTTTCTTTTGGGAGGGAGAGAAGGATAAAGAAGGAAGAAAGAGAGCAGCTGTGGAGTGAGAGCAATGGAGGATATACAAAATGAACAATGTTCCCCCTTTAGCATGTTTGAGAAATACAAATAAAGAATGTAAGTTTTTTGAAACTGCTTTGGTCCACAAAGACTGCATTCTTTTGACACCAGCACCCCTCTGGACTGAACCAGAGTGATTGCAGCTTTATAATTCTGACTCTGACACACTCATTCACAAACACTCAGGACAGAGAGACCAAGAGAAACAGAGATAGAGAGACACATATTACATGGCATATATTTAAAATAGTATATATGAAGTCCATATCATTCATGTTAAATAAATGTATTCCAAGCTAGAAAATAAAAGACTTACTTTTTGTATAATAAAACAAAGAGAAAAAGGTTTGTTAAAAACCTCAAGTTTCTGAAATTTCCAGGTGGCACTGTTTACTTGGAAATTACTAGATTAAGTTTCCTCTTAATTGGAGCCGGGGGGAGGCAAAGACAGAGACAGAGAGAAATGCCTTCACCTTAAGTTCACATTAACTTTCCAATGAAAGCAGAAATTGAGATCCAATACTTAAGTATATTTATAAAAAATAAAGTTTTTGTTTTCTTTTTTAAAGATTGGCACCTGAGCTAACACCTGTTGCCAACCTTCCTTTTTTCTTCTTCTTCTTCTCCTCGAAGCCCCCCAGTACCTAGTTGTATATTCTAGTTGTAGGTCCTTCTGGTTGTGCTATGTGTGACGCTGCCGCAGCATGGCCTGATGAGCAGCGCTAGGTCTGCGCCCAGGGTCTGAAGCGGCGAAACCCAGGCTGCAGAAGTAGAGTGCTCGAACTTAATCACTCAGCAGTGGGGCTGGCCCCATATTTTTAAAAAATAAAATTTTACTTTAGCAATTTGTGTTTGCAGATTCTGAACTTTGCACCTGCTCTACCAGTGAAGACATCTCAGTACAATAATGAGCGTATTATAAGATAAAGTTGGTACCACTATTTGACAGCAGTACTCACAAATCATTCCTCAGGTTTTCAGAATGTTTGAACAAGAGAAAATACCAAGGAAAATGCCGAAAAGAAGAAGAAGGGAAATAGTTCTCTGTGAGTATTTAAATATCAGAATAGGGTAACTTGTGAGATAGTAGAAATGCCCTCCATGTCTGCTTGAGGAGAAGGAAAAAAAATGTATATGATAGCCACTACCTAAACCATAGTTATCAACCTCGTAGAAGGAGAAGGATTAAACTAGAAGATTTCTCAAAGAACAATCTAGGGCTGTCATTCTATAATTCTGTGGCTCTTTGATGTTAGAATGCAATTCAGAGCTTTTGAAGTTATTAGAAAACCCAGTATAACTTGCTGTCTCCTGGGCCACAAGCCAACACGAATCTGATGAAAGAAAGTGTTGAGGACAGCATTCACTAGGGATGCAAAAATCACCCAAAGAAATAGATGAAAGCGAGAATAAGATAGTGAAGGATACATTAGGAAGGGAAGTAAATAGTGGAGATGTAAGAAACTCAGGCGGAAACAGCCCGAGTTAACATGGCATATATAAGGAGTAGTGCTTATCTGGTTTTATCCATTTCAGGTAACTGAACTTTGAATGTTAATAAACAAGTATGTTTCCGGATATAGCACAGTAAACTATAGAACTGTGTCTAGAGAAATTTCTTTAAACAGAGGGCTATAAAGAAAAAAGCTTTATTGAGAATATCTGAAATCCTGGAAATAACATTGTGTATGTGGGTATGTATGTGTGTGACAAAATATGAATACACATATGGAGGCACTGGCATCATTAATCCTTCAAATAAATATTTCTGAGCGCTTGCTATGAACTAGGCACAAGGCATATTCAGAAAATAAATTAGTAACCAAGAGAAATAGTCTTTCTCCTCCTAAAACATACAGTCAATGCTGATCATATGCATCCCCTTTCTTCTCACTCTCTGTACTGCAGTGGGGCTAATGCTCACAGACAGCTCTGTCCTGACACCCACATCCAGGCCCCAGTCTGGGTCCTGCCACAGAGGGTTACTGGTGGTAGGTGGGAGGGAGAGAAGGAGGGAGCAAGAAGCTGGGGCATTTCTTGCCCCCTTTTTCTTTTTCTGTCCACATTTCTGAGAATGGCTGCATCTCTTCAATTGTTCCCACTTCTTCCAGTTGGCCACTGTGCACATGATACCACGGGAGGCCATGGACTCACTGGACCATCTTATCCATGTTTTCATCTCTCATCTGGTCATCCTGGATTTTGAGTTCTCATAGCACCACATTTTCCTTTTCTTTCTCAAGATTCCAATTGCTGCTAAAATCTTGGTAGCCTTATTATCCTCTGTTTGGCTTCTCAGCTCTTCAAAAACCTCTGTTAATTAATCTATGTCATGTAGACTCTGTTCTAACTTAACCCCAACTGATCCACTGCCTAATAGAGTGATCAAATTAAATAGGATTATAGAATATCTGGAATGCTGTGGACACATTTATCAGTGGGGACTATCTTATTCTTACATCAAGGAAATGTCTCTCAGAGCAACTGACATTTATGCTGAGACCTGAAAATGAGTGGGCATCAGCCACTTAAAAGGAAAGGAAGATTTCAGACCTGGCAAAAGCACCCTCAGAGTTACCATTGGTTTGTATGTGTGTGCGGTGAGAACACTTAAATTTCTTAGCAAATTTCATGTATACAATAGATTATCAACTACAGTTACCATACTGTACATTAGATCACTAGAACTTACTCATCTTATAAGTAAAAGTTTGTAACTTATGACCAAGGTAGGGAAGGAAGAACTATTCCTCTACCCTCTAGGTCCTTCTGGTTGGTCTAAGAATTAAATTGACATGAGACAGAACAACAGGAGAAAATCAAATGAAATTTAATAGCAGATATGCATGGGAGAAACCCAGGAAAACTGAGTAACTCACCAAAATGGTGGAAGCCACTACCTTAGATATTGTCTTCAGCTAAGGACAGAGGAGGACATTGAGGGTTGTGGTTTGGGACTTCAAAGGGGAGGAAGGCAGTTCACATGGAGATAGAAAAGCAAATGTTTGGTCAATAAATGTTTGCTGTGCCATATATGGACAATGTGACCCAAGAGAGAGAATTTTGATAAAAATGGGCTTGGCAAGGTTTCTCCCACTCCATCACACCCAGAGTTACCTGTGGTGATAGCTCCTTCCTGGGACATGCCTTCCATCTTAAATTCTTTTAGGCAGTCAGAGGAAAGGTCAAAATTTCTTTCTGAGTCTTTTGTCCTTAAAAATAAACACACTAAAGAGACACATTTTGGGGTGGCCAATTCTGATCCCCCACATCAACATCTCCCCAATTCCCCCATGCCCCAGCCCCAGCAACCAACATTCTACTCTCTGTTTCTCTAAGTTCGGCTTTTTTAGATGCCACATTTAAGTAATAACATGTAATATTTGTCTTTTTGTGTCTGGTTTCTTTCACTTAGCATAATGTCATCCAAGTTCATTCACCTTATCAGAAATGGCAGGATTTCCTTCTTTTTTTAAGGCTGAATAATATTTAAATTTAGCTATCAGGCTTCAAGAATTGTGGGGATGTAAGACAAGACTGGCAGAATGCTAGATACAATGGGAAGTAAGCAAGTGAGGAGTTCAAACAAGGAGAAGTGAGTGAGGAATGGCAGGTAAGGAACTCTGCATTTCACTTACTAAGGAAGGGAAAAATGCTAACCCATGTTACTCCCCATAAAAGGCCTATTATAATCTTTTCTAAAACTCATCTTTTGGGGCTGGGCTGGTGGCGCAGCAGTTAAGTTTGAACGTTCCACTTCAGGCGGCCCACAGTTCGCTGGTTTGGATCCCAGGTACGGAGATGACACCACTTGGCAAGCCATGCTGTGGTAGGCGTCCCACATACAAAGTGGAGGAAGATGGGCACGGATGTTACCTCAGGGCCAGTCTTCCTCAGCAAAAAGAGGAGGATTGGCAACAGATGTTAGCTCAGGGCTGATCTTCCTCAAAAAGAAAAAATTAAAATAAATTAAAAAAAAACATCTTTCATCTTCCCACAGATAACTAGATGGCTCACGCCATAGACTCATTCGAGTGTTAACTAAAATATCACCTACTCTTTCTTTCATCATCCTATTTAAATCTCAAACTCCATCCAGCATTAGCTATTCTTTTTCCTGGCTTTATTTTTCTCCTTAGTGCTTATCATCAATAACGAAGCCAATTTTTTTGGGGTTTTTTTTACTCTATGTGTTTTGCTGCTCTGTTGTCAGCATCAGAACAGTGCTAGAAAAATATAGCAGGAATTTAATAAGTATTTCTTTAATTGAATTCAATTAAATTACCCCAACTCTGCTGATCCTTTTTCTTTTGGCAATGATTTTATGAGCCATTATCACTAAACAATTAGCCTTTGAAATAATAAAAAACTACAGTTCACTTTAAATAGAATCTACATCAATTTATTTCCACAGAGACTCTGCTTCCCTCTGAGATGTTCTGCAATATGCTGACTGACAGCTTTACTTTTTTTACACCACAGGAGTAGTGTCTGTCTGCTTCGGCTGCAGCTCTCTCTATCCTGAAATTCCCTACTTACTTCAGGGTCCTTTGCCATGTTAAGTGTCAGGGCAAGAGAAAGAGATTTCTCTCTTGGGAGATTTGAACTGAAAATGGGCTCCTATTCTCATATGGAACCTTAACATTTCCTGTGTAATCCCAATAAATATTCCCTGGAAGCAATTTTGTATAATCAGTTTCCCTGTTCTCCACAAAATAGACCCAGAGACAGAGATGTCTATGCAGAAAGTGCATGGGGCCATGTTTTCAGGGACAGTATCCTTGTCCAGGATACCTGGAAGCAGGATTGGGAAGATAAGAGGGATGAATTGGACAGGGTAGGAACGGAAGCTTCAGACAATCCTACAGGAGATCTGAGATGGGGTGGCTGTTCAGAGAAGTCCTGAATCAAGGCACAGGGGCTAGCCATCTGTAGCCCCGCGTTAGCCGTCGCTGGACACTGGCCACTTCCAGGGAGGGGTTGCCAAATCTTGGGTGGCTCAACTGCCTTCAGACAAAGGCATTTCTGGGGGAAACACTCAGCTGCCAATTATCATCATGCAACACTCCTGGTTTCTAATGGAATGAGGGCCTCCTGGGGGCACACCAAAGATCCACTGCAAACTTCATGCTCATTTATGAGATTAACAAGAGAAGATAAGATAGAAAGAAATTAGAGGTATAAGAAAGAACAAGCTTCCTTTCTTGGAGGAAATAGAGGATTGGATATAAAATGACGCAGATGGGTGTAGGAGTTATAATAATCATAAGACATAACATTTTGTTATTGATATAGAAGACAATAATAATTGGTTAATATTTGTGTCTGATCTCAGAAAAGCAGCTTTTTTCGTGTTGAAATAAGCAATTATTAGTATGGTATGAATTAAATAATTAATAAATATATTTTTCCTTATAATCATTAATGAATACTTTTCTTGCAATTATCATTGTCTCATTATAATAGTCATACATATTTATAATGAAAACTTTAAAAATATTAAAAAAGCATAAGAAGGAAAATAGGAACACATAACCCCACTGCCTAGTCGATACTTTTTACCATTTGATTATAATTCTTTCACGGTGCTAACTAGCAGCCTCTCTCTCTCTCATTTTCTACGCACGCGATATGTACGCATACATGCATACATTACATTCACTCACACTATTTTTATTATAAGGTACATATTGCTCAATGCAGCTGCATTTTACTTAATATATCATGAACATTTTAATAACTTCAACTATTTTTATAAAATACTCTTCTACTGGTCACATATTATTTCATTACGCAGATGCATCTTAATTTCTGTGTTTCACAAAGCTACCATAATTCATTTACCCGATGAACTACTGCTTTTAATGTAGACGGATAACACTTTAAACTCTTTTATTTTTTTCTTCTGCCTTGGGCAGATTTTCATGAAACCCAGTTACTACAAAATATATGACAACATATTTCACAAGACATGTTTATAATTCCTCAATATGTTCCTCAGCATGTGAGGAGTCTTTGAGGCAGAATATATCTTTGAAGGAAATTAACGCATTAAAATGTTGAGTCACTTAAATGTATGATTATTTGTATTGTTTATATTTTGTTGAATCCAATTTTTCATTATTAAAGAAACTCAGCAATTACTCTCAACTTCCTAAGAGAGAACATGCACTGCTTTAATCTTCATTCACATAACTGAGGATTCTTGGATATGGAGCTCCTTTTGCTTTATTTAAATACTTCTTTTAATAAAAAAATACACAATATAATTTAAATATTTAATTCTGGGTATCTCGTCAGTACCACGTATTGCTATTGAAGGCACGTTAACAGGGAGTAATTAAAGAAATTGGTGATGCACTAGATAGGAATTCTGAACATTCTCTTACAGTAAACTCATTTGATGTAGTAATACACTTTGTCATTACAAATGAAATGCACCACCTGGCACAATTAGTGTTATGCCTCCTATTTTTTTAGTATATCTTAGAACTGTAGTACATAATAATTTGCATTGTTAGAGCTCAAACAAAATGCTAGAACTTGATTCAAAAAATGTCTTTCATACCAGAGTCTGAGGTCATTTAATACACCATATTCCAGTTAGGTGCAATGAACTTTTTAGACAGCACAGTATTAGTAGAATCAAGGCAAAAGTTTATATATTAAGTGGCTAAAACTTTCAGGTAAGAGTACAGGACTCATGCAATCCAGTGAAAATTAGAATGTTATATGAAAATATAAATTCAATACAATTAGTCATGTAAGTGTATTAAACTATTTAAAGGTGAAATTGTAATAATAATATTCAATCAAAGCATATAGATTATCCTTCCAACCTACCATGGGAAGATGGGAGGAAATCTAAAAGGAATGGTGTGTTCAGTGGACGTGGCTTTATTAACTAACTTGAGAACAGCTTTCAGTAAGATGAATACAGCATTGTAGCCATTAAATTTAAGACAATGATGATCCCAATAAAACAATTGTCAAAAATACATATAGTCAATCTCTCAATTATGAGATAAGCTAGTAAGAGTATCTCATTATCTATCTCCCAAATTCCACTAAAATCACTATGGAACATATAAATGAGAATAGAAATCGCAAAACCTCTACAATCTAAAGATAAAAATAAGAACAAAATAGTATCTATATTTTTAGACATATGCTAAATTAGAAGCCCCCAACTCTTAGGCAGCACATTCAAAGTATGCAGGTAGACCCCTTCCAGGGAAAGACTGGCAGATGGGAGATTTTCCCTGCTTCCTCCACACTGAGCCCTGTGAGGGTAGCCGCTGGGAGTGCCTATGCCTCATTAACAACTGCTGTTTTTGCTATAGTCTTGTAGGGCTCATAGATGCAAACCTCTGACGCTGGCAGTTGGGAGTTCCTTCCCTATGGTATGGTGCTTTTTCACAGATAGGTTTATGGCAAGAGTGTGTCTCAGTCATTCCTACCTTTTTTAATGCATTTTCTTATTCGCCCGTGTGTCCATGGGAGGAAGAAGTTCAGGAACTTCCTATGTTATCATCTTGGTCCATACCTGAGAATTGTTTTTTGATTGGCTGACAAGCTGTTGAGTTGCATGAAAATCCTTTTGATCAGGGTGAGTCTAGAGGAAGAATCAGCAAAGTTTCTGTAAAAGGCCAGATAGTATCTATTTTAAGCTTTGCAGGCTATTTAGATCTCTATCTCAACTAATCAATTCTGTTGTTGAAGCACAAAAGCCTCCGTAGGTAATATGCAAATAAATGAGAAGAGCTGTGTTCCAAGAAAACTTTATTTACTAAATGAGGTAGTGGGTCAAATTTGGTTCTTAGTTGGCTGACCCCTGGTCTAGAGTAATCTCTTCTTTGGAAGTTGTTCAACCCAATGACTAAAGCATGCCATTTCTTGCATCTCTACTAAATACCCCATGTAGTTATTGAGGTGTCTTCACTTTGGTTGTTGGGTTTTGGAAGGATCCACGGCCCTCTTTGAGGTATAGCAATTATTTGGCTTACAGGTACCTGGTAATTACTCTTTCCTCTGAAATTTTCCTTTACCTACTCTCACAGAGTTTCACCCTACACAAGCAGACTCCAAAGGATCCCTATGCAGATTTCCAGAGCTCTTTTGCTATGTAACCTTCCCATCACTGGTAATCTGCTTCCAATTATTCCAGCCACCTCAACCTCTCCGTACTCCAAACTCTGATTCCTCAAATCCAAAAGTCGACACAGGTCTTTTGCGTTGGCTCTCCCTGCTCCAGGATTTAGAAATTGCCTGTAGGCAGAAAGCCAGGGTGATTGAGAGAGGTTACCTCTTCTGTTTCTCTTAATGCATAGTCCTGTGTTGACCATTGTCCATTATCTGAAAATAAATGTTTTGTCTAATTTTCTAGTTGTTTGTGGAGGGAAGTAAGACCTTACCTGGAAGAGTAAGTCTTTTATGTAGTTTTTATGAAGAATCTTTTTATCACGAAACTCGCTACCTATTCACATTTTTTCCTGAGGAACACCACTGGACACTTCTGGAAAAAAGAAAAAAACCCACAACAGAACTGATAGATTACTGTTCTTCCCTATAATCTACGAGAAGTTAATGGACTAGAGAAGTTCTTCAGTGTTTTAAGATGGCCAAGTTCTACTTCTGAAGCATACCTTAGGAACAGCTGCTCTAGCCAAAACGATCTTACGTATTAAGTTTGTATGTTGCTTGTTTGGAGAATTAAAACAGCAATCATGTGAAAAAAATAAAAAGTTTAAATTTCATTGCATATTCTGACTGATTCTCCCAGCTAGAAAGGTGTTAAGCCGGAAAATTTAAAAGAAAAGTCAAGTTTTAACAGTGGCTTCAGGAGTTTTTGCCTTATCTATCTATTCTATATCTACCTATTGTCACTTTTTTCTAAAACAGGTGATACTAATATTTTTAGTCATTTTTAATTCCCTCTTTCTTCCTTTTCCATTTGCTATTGCTGTTTTTGGCTTTCAAATATCAAATAAACTGCTTTCATTGTCACTTTCTTGAGAGAGATAGCTGTTGTGTAGTCATAAACCTGCCCTGACAACGCAGTTAGTGATATTATCTCTCCACTAAGCAAGCTCTGCTACCCGAGCAGAGAGAATTTAAGGAACTAGATAAAACCATGGAGAGAAACTAACAATGTAATCATGGTTAAATTTCTGAAATACACTTTTATCTAATTTGAATATCTAAGTTTTATATGGACTAGCAAAGGATCTCCAGAGAAATAGAACCATTAGGATACATATGGAGAGAGAGAGATTAATCATAAGGAATTGGCTCACACAATTATGGAGGCTGGCAAGACCAAAATCTACAGTGTGGACCAGTAGGCTCAAGACACAGGAGAGCCGATGGTGTAGACGAAGTCCAAAGGCAGTCTGCTAAGGAACTCCCTCCTGCTTAGGGAGGTTGATCTCTTTGTTGTAGTCAGGCCTTCAACTGATTTGGTGAAGCCCACCCACATTCTAGAGGGCAACCTGATTTACCCAAATTTCATCATTTCAAATGTTAATTTCATCTAAAAACACCCTACAAGTTGACACATAAAATGAACCATCACAATAGCATTTATATTAACCCTTTAGGCCTTATTAAAATACTGACAAGAAGATGGACAACATGCAATGAATATGTTTGATAAATTAACATAGACGTGTTCATTTTGTAGGATGTAGAGAGGAGAGGTGTTGTGAGGAGGAGGTTGAGCTATAGAAATGCATTCGAATGGGAAACACTCAAGAAGTTGAGATAAAGGAAAGCAGGAGTATATTTTTTGTATGCTATTATTAAATCTTTAGAGTGTCTACTGTTGCCCCAAAGGCCTTACATGCCAGTGGCATAGAAGGATAGCTGTGAAGACGCATGAGCACTAATGACTTCAGATACTTCAAAGAATCATATGTGAAAACCCTACAATTAGTGTGATAATTAATTAGCAGTTTTAATCACACAAGGGATAAGAGATTTTTCAACCTTACTCTTTGGTGTAAACATTTCTAAAGAGAAAGCAATATTATACACAGCAATAATTAAATAATTAAACTTTGTTAAAGGAGTTCCTACTCTGCCTCCCAATCCACAGGAATCAGATTGATTTTTTTTCTTTTTGGCTTTTTCTGAACCTCTCTTATTGGTCCTAAGGCAGGAGCCAAATAATTAGTGTGCTCTTGACTGATTCATGAGGAATTCTCCACAGCTACCTTATTTTCTTTCTTCTTTTCCTGGGATACTTAGAGTGTGTAAAATTCCTATGCTCCCTTGATAATTAGCCTCTACCCTCAAAGTGAAGCGCTTCCTCCAGTGATTAGGAATATTTTGGTTCAGCTGTGCAGTCACATTGGGTGAAACTGGGAATAAAGCAGAATTTTGTGCCTTTTGTGTCAGGACTCTTCCAAGTATTCAAAGGTGACTGAGCCACCTCCATTTTCACAAGGTGAAACTCTAAACACTCATTTGCAAACAGTCTCTCTTTAACCTATGAAGAAAATATACAAAATGGCTCTTAATTCATTTGTATTTTTTCTTCATTCTTTCAGAATAACCTGTAAAATATTCTTACAGCTCTCATACCACATTTTATTTTTATATTTGGAAACAATACAAAGACCTATGTAAACATTAGAGTGAGTAGATGATGCTAGAGTAAAATCAACTAGATCTATTTTTATTAATCATGCATTCAGATGTACACTTTCAGGCTTTAGATAGGAATCTATCCCATGGCAATATGAAAACATTTAGGTAAGTGTTGCTGAATGTTATGTGCAACCGTGTGATCATTCACGAACATTTATATGAATCTTTCATTGCCCATCCAAATAAATGCCACATTAAGCATTCAATGTATTTGAATGTGCAATCTCTTACAAAAAAAAAGGTACTCTTTCTTCAAGCCATAGTGTTGTACATTACCTTACTATGGGGCTTAAAATATCATATTAGAGTGTGATTCTCCACATATCATCTTGGGGATTTTGTGCTATGAGCCATGGGATGCTCCTATACAGTGGGGCCTGGATCAATGGGCCTGAGCTTTATTATCCCACTGCACAGAGAATGTAGAGCAGAAGTGCTTGCCACTTACATCGCTGTCTCTTATTTTGATAGTTTCATTTAGATGGTAAATCTCAGTGACATTAAAGGTGGTCTGAAAGTTAAATATTGTAAAAGATTTTCAAAATTAACAATGGGCTGCTTCAAACAGCAAGATGAACAAAATCCACTTAAAACTATAGGTGGCATTTATGTTCTTCTTCATTTCTTTTTATTTTCCTTTGGGCCTTCAAGAATTAATTAAACAGCTCTCTAAAGCTGACAGAGATATTGGGCTTGCTGAAGTTAGCCTTTGTAAGACGTGTCAGAAATAAGCTACCGTTTTGCTATAAAATCCTGGATTTCTTGAAAGAAACATATTGTCATTCTCACAGAAATGTTAAACAACAAACTCCAACATGTATAACTTAAAAATAGCTGTCACGTGTGTCAAGATTAACAACAGTACACAATAAACCTAGTGAAACATGAACCAAGTTACTTAATACTCTCAGAAATTATAGTAAAAACAAGAAAGAAAAAAGGTTCTAAAATCTTCATGAATGCAAAAGCAAGAAGGAATGACCAACCCCCACAACATTATTCTCCATCACTTTCTGTAGTGGATAATACAATGCACCAGCCAGACTCCCCGGCAGGACTGAGACACTCATTGCTCCACCTTTTGGGAATGTCAGGAGCTGAGTCCCTCTCTAGAAATTTCCTTTACCTTAAGAGAACATTTATACTCAGGTCATGTCCCATCCTAGAGTGGAACCTACCCATTGTCAATACAGGGGTGTTGTCATGCTCCCTTGTCTCAAGGCCAAGCCACTCTAAAGGGCCATCCCCACTCCAGTGCTTCCCATGAAACAATATGAGTCCATCCTTTTAACTGCATTGAAGCTCAGCTTCTCTCTTTGTCTAATTCTAGTGCCTTTACTCCTGCAAAATGTTGATATTGAGGGTACTTCCCAAAACACTTATTGCATGTAAATCTCAATCTCAGAATGCTTTCCAGAGATCCTGACTTAAGACAATTAGTGTCAGCAATGGTCTGAGTAATTAGTTTTTAATGCAGGATAGTAAACTGGCTGCCTTGCAGGCAAGCTGGCAAGGAGGACCCCATCACTGGCAGTAGGTGGAGCACTGCAATTATAGAAGTGCATTTGTTAAAACTCTCACCTATGGTGTGTTGGTTTGGTATGCTAGTGCAAATGAATGCGCTCACAGGTGCAGTATCTCAGGCTTTTGAGTGGCTGAGGGAAGTATTAGTTAGACGGAAATCGCATCAGATATCTCTTACTAAGTGGCTTTGATGCATCAGAGAAGACCCATAAAAGGCTGTGGGTGATTAATCACCAATTGAAGGTGAAGTGTAAAATTCAGAGAGCCTCCTCCTTGGCAGCTTATAAAAAGACTCTTATCTCCTGCAGCTGAAGGCAGGAAAAATACTGAGAATTTGGCCCAGGAATTAATTACAATAGTAGCAGAGAACCTTCCAGAGAAGGTTGAATTGCCAGTCTTTCCAACAAAGTCTATGCCAGTGATAGATTCCTGGTTAGAAAGAGTGAGACCCTGAGGCTTGAGTTCGGGACGTTTGGATTGATGAATTCATAAACGTTAGCTGTATATCACTTGAATCCTCTGGGCTTGAAGAAGAGGTCTTCTCCTTCCTAGTGAGGGCTAGCACACCTCCATTGCTTGAAACGGATGCAGTGATCCCTGCCTCACAAGGCATCATGAACACCCGTAAGAACCTGGCAGTAGCTCTGCTTTTAGCCTCCAAGCTGGGGGAGGGCTAGGCATGCTAAGGAAGATAAGGGACCATACCCCCAAAGGCACCTGAGAACACCTCCCAATAAACTTCTAGTGGGTTCTGCAGCACCTAGTCAATATACACTGGAAGGAGTTAGGATAATATGATTGGGACCACATGCTGAGGGTCCTATATCAGAAAAAGGTAGAACATGAGACTAGATAAGGATTCATTAGTTTAGGGGAGAACTGTCTCATGATAAAGGATTTGAGACCTCGACAAAGACCTTGGAAAACAGTGCTAAGACACTGATAAGATGATTCTTGGGAGCTTGGAGAAAGTGATAACCCATAACAAGTAAAGTAGAAAAGCCAAAACTGCCATGGCAGGCATGGACAAAAGGAATTTAAAAAATTTACAAAAAAGTGGCTAAGCTACTGGATATGCTACGTAAGGCCAGAAAATCCCACCAGCTAACCATGTTCTGAGGGAGAGCCTGAAATACACCCCAGTTACAAAAGCAATAATAGTGCATTGGTGAGAAACACCATCATCCTTGAGAAGCTCAATAGCAGTGTCCTCTGTTGGTAGGGCTCGTGGTAATAAATGCTGTTGCTGAACTGTGTTCTCTGAAGGTAGGAAGGATGATAGAATCTTGAAAATACAGAGGCCAAAGGCAGCATTTAACCATCAGAAGCAGAGCGGGTACAACTGCCATAATGAATGGCAAAGTCAGAGTGGCTGTCATAGGCACTAATTCTCAGAGAATTATGGAAATTGTTACCTTCCCAATAATGTGAAATAATGCAAATGGTACAAGGATAAGTCCAAAAGAACAGTTGATAAGTCCAAAACAACAAGATTTGGAACTGGCTCACTGTCTACCCAGCAGGCAAAGAAGATGCAATCCTGAATGGAAAGTGGGGCACAGGTGCAAGGTGTGGCCCAACTCCTAGTAATTTCACCAGAGGTGACTTGGAAAAACGTCCAAGTGGATGAGAATACCTTTGCAGGTGTGATGATATACTCATTGGGGGCAGGGAGGAATAAATGTGGAATTCGTGTGCTTCACTTGGATGCTTTCTGTTATCCTTTCGTCTGATGTAATTGTGAAGAGACACATGCAGCAACCCTGTCCTAGAAAGATTATGATAACAAGGAATCAGAACCCTCATGAATGAAGGTTTGGGTGAAACCACCAGGTAAGTTACCAAGATCTTCAAAGGTGATAGCTGAAGGTGAGAGGAGGAGGTAGACAATGAGTATAGGACATGGCCCTGTGACCAACGGCAGTGACAAAAGCTACATTTGTTCAACTGACCACTGTCTCAGAAGATTCCCCACAGAAAGAGAGGCCCATGAAAATCATAGAAGAACTTCTCCTTGAACTTGTGTGGAGAAGGAAATCTGGGTCCAGAGGATAGGTGGGGATGGCGAGTGATGAGTGGCCATGAAAGTGTACCACTCTCATGTCCTGCTGCAGAAAGCATAAATCATAGAAGATCCCATGTACTACACTCTGAATTTACTGCCTCATTCCTGCCAAGGCCACACTTTCTATGGGCTGTTCTCAACTAATGAATAATTATGGCAGAAATACTAATGCCCTCTGTTGGCAAGTTTATCTTCAGGATTCTCCATGTGCTTGACTGAAACTCTCATAGAACTGTACGAAAGTCTGAGATTTCATTTTCTATACAACCCTCCTTCCTTCCCTCTTCCTTCAAAGGGTAAGACTTGCATAACAGTCTGCCAGTTCTCCCTGACCCCTTTGGCTGCCTGCTGGATTCTTCCTTGTCCCTTCCTCCAGTATGTCTTTTGCATGTTTAATCGTGTCTTGGCTTCTGCTTCTTAGAGGAAATGAACTAACACATATGTGATCCCTAAGAGAAGGGAAATGCTTGAGGCGAGTCTCATGTTCACAGTAGTTTCTGAATGCATGTTACTTTGTTCATTGAAATGCAGGAAGTTCAAAGACAAACAGAACACAATTTGCTGAACTGCAGAGCAGATATTGGAGTTCTGGGCCTGCGAATAGGCTGGAATTTGCAGGATAAGTAAAGGAGATAAAAATATGCAGAGCAAGTGGTTTCCTACACATTATTGCTGAGGGCAGGGCCGCACATGTACACAGTGAGTCTTAATAAGAGCTAACAGAGAGTAACTGCTACATGAGGAGAGCCAAGAGAGACATCAGAGGTCATGTGAGGACAGGAGATGTTGGAGTCACAACATATCCGAGACTTCCTACAATGCATTGTCTATCCCCAAGAACCACTACACAGTAAGAAAAAAAGAGACATACAAAACATGTGACCCACAATCAAGAAAAAAAAGAGCACACAGAGATAAATCCCAAGACAACTCAGATAGAGAAATTACCAAAAAAGACTTTAAAACAGAAATAATAAATATGATAAAGGTGTCACAGGGAAAATTGGATGTGATGAATGAGCAGATGGAGACTCTCAGAACTGATTTAAAACAATCTATAAAAGCGAACCAAATGGAAACACAAAAATACAAAATACAATATCTGAAATGAAAAATTTAATGGACAAGCTTAGTGGGAGATTATATATCTTGTGAAAAAATGTTAGTGAATTTGAACCCAGCCAAATAGAAATTTTCAAACCTAAAGAATAAAGAGAAAAAAGAAAAAACAGTTGGGAGAAAAAACAAGCTCAGTGACCAGTGTCAAAATATCAAGCGATATGATACACGTCTGTGGTGTTTCATAGAAGAGGAAAGAAAAAATGGGTCAGAAAGAGCAAGAATGATGCCCAAAACTTTCCCAAACTTTGTGAAAAACATCAACCTACTGATCAAGAAAGCTTGTTAAACAACTCCTAGACACGTAACAATCAGACCGCTGAAAATTAAAGATAAGAAGTTGAATGTTGAAGGAAGCCAGAATAAAAGGCACATGCGTAGGGAGGAACAACTACATGAATCAAGGCTGCCTTCTCATAAAAAAAGGAGAAATAAATATAATGGAAGAACATTTGTAAGGTGATGGAACAAGAACAATAAATATTGACTACTCCATGCTCTATTTCAAGCAAAAATATCCTTCAAAAAGTTGGGTGAAATGAAGAACACGTTGCCAGCTGACCTGCATTATAAGGGATGTTAAAGGAAGTGTTTCAGTCAGAAGACAAATGGTGCCACATGGAAATTCAGATCTGCACAAAGTAATAAATTTAAAAAACCCAAAAGAATATAAATATATGGATAAATATAAACACATTTTTATTTTGCATTATTTTAAATTTTTAAAAATTCAGCCAACTAAAGCAAAACCATAATGTATTGTGTAGTTTATAATATACACAAAGGGAAAATATATGACAACAACACAAAGGACAGAGGTAATAAATGGAATTACATACTTGTAATTTTCTTACATTTTACATGGTTTCATAATATTAATTGAATGTTCTAAGAATTAATATTCTAATACACACAGCAATCAGTTCATAAAATAAGTAGAAATATACCTTAATATATAAAAATAAAATCAAATGGTTAAAAAAAAATTGAAGTAATCCAAAAGAGGGTGAGAAAGGCAGAAAAGAAGAAGAATAAAATGGATCAAGTAGAAAAGTAATATCAAATTAGCATACGTAAACCAAAATATATTAATAATTAGTTAAAGTTAAAAAGACTAAAACAGACTTAATAGATTAGAAACTCTAATTAAAATTTAAAAATTGAAAAACTTGATTTGAAAAAATTAAAGCTTAAATGTATGTTGTCAACACATTCTCCTTAAACATAAGGGCAAAAATAGTTTGAGAGTAAAGGAGAAAAAAGATAGATCATACAAACTATCGATAAATGCGGCATTGAAAACTGTCCAAACCAAGTCACAAAAGAGTATGTACTGCATAAAGTCCATTCTTACAGTGCTCAAGAACCAGGTAAACTAATGGATGGTGAGATTCATAATAATCATTGCATATGGTAAATGGAGTTTGACTTGAGAGAGGGGCAAAGGGCATTTCTGGGATGATGGAAATGTTCTGTGCTCTGATCAGAGTGCTGGTATTGCTTATAGATTTTACCAAACTCATCAAATTCCACCCTTAAGAACACTATATTTCACTGAATATAAATTATTATTTCAATAAAGCAAAAATAACTCTTGATAAAGTCCACAGTGGACAAGGAGAAAGAATAGCTAAACTCATTGTTTTGCTTTTGTAAACACCTCTATTCTCATAGCTAATTGCTCCTTTGTTTAACTAAGTCTTTCTGCCCTGATCAGATAAATATTTTGGGTTGTTGACTTGATATTCCAGAGTTTTGAAGACTACCTTTCAAATATAAATATTGCTAATTTATTGAAGTGATATAATTAAGGCAAAACTTTCTCCAAGATTAAGATTCAGGAATATGTGTATATTATGTTGGTTCTTTGGAATTACAATGAAGTAAATCCTCTAAATTTTTAGAATGGAGTCAGGTAATGGTTACCTCCTGAGAGAGATTTTTTAAAATTAAAGAGCAGAGATATAATGTTACATGAATACGTATAACTACCTAGCCGTGAATACCTAAATGTAACCTGACTGTGTGGATTAAGAATGCTAAAGAATAAATGTGTCGATCAGAAGGGTTAAGATTAAACCAGAAACACTACAGAACAGAAACTTGAAGATATGTTTTGGCAGCTCCTAACCAAGCACAGTCTTACAGAAAGAGGGCTTTGGCCATCAGCCTTCAAATACATTTACCCCACTGGCGAAACCATCCTTATGCTGAGATAAATAAAACAAGCTATTAGCTTCAAGGGCTTAGTAACATAAGTCTCCCCTTTGACACATGGAGCACTTGTGGAGTGATGATAAAAATCATATATCTGAGTCAGTAAATTTGGTGGCCAGACATTGGATCATGAAAAATTGACCATAGAAGAATTGCCACTTTTGAGGGTTTCAGGGTTACAGACTAGCTAACCTTTCTTTTCTAACAGTATTATTCCCATTGCTTCACCTGTTTTTATTTTCTATGATTTTTACAGAAAAATATTCTTGACATTTATTCTTTCTTTAACTCTCCCATCCCTCCAGACCCTGCAGACTTTGTCAGCATTTGGATTACTATCCATGGCAGATACATGTCTCTCCACCCAATGTGGATTTATCACCTGAGTATTAGTCTCTTAACGATTTATCTGTTATATCTTTTTATCTTGTGTGAGGTATCAGTGCTACCTATGAATGGTAGATCTTGCTTTTGCTGCTAAATTTTTGCTCTCTTCTCTTTCTAGTAAAGACTTCATTTTGCCTCATGTATGGACATGTGGTGTGCAGTGCCCTCCTGAAGGAGGTGCTACTTCACTGACTCATTGATTTGGGGCTTGGCCACAGCACAAGCTTTAGCCAAAGCAATGTGAGAGAACATAACACACAGAAATATCTGAGAAGAAACTTTAAGAGGCATAAAGAGCTTCTGCCAGCTCTCTTTTTGGATGTCCTAAATAAGGCTCGTTCCTTGAGCCTGGAATCTGGAGTGAGAAGACATATGGAGCAGAGCCACAGAAGCTGACCCACAGCCACTGACATCTATCATGAACAAGAAATAAATGTTTGTTGTAAGTCACTTTGATTTTGGGGTGATTTGTTATAGTAAAGTTAACTAATAAAATTCATATACAGGATAAGGAAATAATCCAAATGAAATATTTAACAGCAAATTTGAATCCATTTTAGATGTGTAAAATAAGTGTGAAAAATACATTGTAGAAAAAATAAAAAGGATTAAAGTTATTTAAAGTTTACATTAATACAAAATAAGAAAAAAATCTTAAGAGGATGTCTCCAATCCAGAGTTACTAAAAAAGTGATTTTTTGCCTTTTGCCTTTGCCTTTTGAGTATAATAATTTAAGATTAAGTAACTAGTCTTCTCATCACTTAGTGATCACTTCTGAGCATTTGAGGGGAGATCGCTCCTTCTCCAGCAACCCCTCACAAGTGAAGGCTGTTTTTCTTCGATACCTTATGTAAGTTATGGCCAGTAATAGGAAAGATATCCTTTTGGGTTCCCGATTACATATACAAAACATCTTTTCATCTCCTTCAGAGCTTGTGCCATCAATGGTATCTCCTGCTGCCAACCCTCAAGCTGACATATACAGACCACCTATTTACTCCCAGTGATTACGGGCCTGCTCAGGTTGTGTAATCCATCCTTACTCCTGTCATCAAACATGGTGACTTTAAATAATCACATAGATGATCCATCCAAAACCCTAGTCTTTCTCTGCTTCTTGTTTTTCTCCTCTCTAGCAAAATGTGGGTTCACCTCAATTTAGTCTCCCGTTAGTCTTCCATTCCAACAGAAATTCTGTATCTTGCACTGGCATTAACTTATTTTACCCTGAAATCCAAATTGCAAGCACATCACTCTCTGAGTATATTCTCTCACCTTTTCAGCTCACTTTCTCTGGTAGCCCCTTAAAATTATTTCAGTGTACTAAGATTTCATCCTATTGGGTTGTAGACTTTATCTTTATGTGTCTATCCCCTTCTATTTTCACTCCCCCTTTTATCATCTTAGATTTGCAGGTCATCAATATTTTCATGAGTTTTTTAAGCACTTCCAACTCTGGTTTTCTCTCCCTCTGCCATACTTGTCTGGCAAAACCTCAACCCTGCTTGAACTCAAGTATATACATTCTGTGTCTAAAACCTATATAATTCAACTCAACTGGAAGTAGTCAAATAACCATATTGACAGGTCTCTGTTTAAATTCATGAGCTCAAGCCTCAAATAGACAAGTAGCTTTGCCTAAAAATACTAGTACATGTCCAAAATAAGTTTGCTTTCCCAGGCTTTGGTATAAATATTTCAGAAATTTGCTTTCAACACATACCTTCTTATAAGGTGTTCTACTTTGCTTAATTTATTATGCACGGTATAATGGCTTCCATTATATTCCTTATTTTCTGACATTTCTGCCTAGTCATTTTCTCCTTCCTGGCCTTTGTACTTGTTATTCTCTCAGCCTACAATGCTCTTGCCTTTTCCTGTGCATTGCTAGCTCCCTCTTATTCTGCAAGTCTCACTTCAAATGTCACCTCCTCAGAGAACTCTTCCCTGATCAACTTATTCAAAGAGCTCCTTTATTACCCTCTTTACATTGCTCTGTTTACTCCTTCACAGCTCTAATCATCGTATGTAATTGCCTCCATTTTTTCCTTTTATCATACCTTTCTACATCTAGAAATTAAACTCCTCAAGAGGAGGACATTTGTCTGTTTTGTACTCTGCTGTATCTTCAGTGCCAAGTATAATGTCTGGAAAATGATATGTACTTAAGAAATATTTTTTTACTAATGAAAAATAAGTGACTATCATATGCAAATCAATTTACAACCCTCTATTCATTTTTTTAATCTGTAAAGTGAAAATATGATAGTACATGGTTTCCAAAGTCTCCTGTGGGATTCCAGCTCCTTCTTTGATCCCTTGACTACAGGTTGGGAATAACTGTACCATGGGATTAAGTGGGTAGTTGAATCAACTGGTAGTTTGAAATATCTTTTTGCACTTGTTCTAACATTTGCCATCAGAGAAGTGACGATATAAGGCTAGCGTTGATGCTTCCTATGGGTGACTTCATCTTCAAACAGATCTCAACATCCATCGACAAGAATCATCAGCTTCCCAAACACCTCTGCTCGCCTCAACAGTGAGCAATAATACCGTGAGTAATACCGAGGACACACATTCGTAATCTTCATGGGTTCCAGGTTAATCTCCACAGGAATTTTACACATCAGAAATGTTGTAATAATCCATTCACTCCTGAGAATTTCCTGTAAACTTACTCCTCTGTCAAAGAGATTTTAAGTGGCTAACTCTAATCTATCTTCTTTGTGTCCCCATCTAACACATGGTATCAAAAGGTAAAAAGTTTTACATTTAGGTCACACAAGAGGTGTAAAATCCCCAGATATTTTGAGTCTTACCAGTAGAATTTTAAAATATATTTGTTTTTCTAATGATAGGATCACAACTGCAACCAATATAAGCAATCACAATTTGCAAAAGCTGTACATTTGTGAGCACGTGCTTAGGCACAATGCCTATGTTGTCCATAGGTATTTACATAAAGTTTTCTGGTGGAATGCAGGGAAATATGATGGTGGTATTACAGAAGATAGATCAATTATTTATATTATGAGGCACAGGTCAGATGTGAATTAGACTCATTATTTTTCTTTTATTCCCACAGCCTCCCCCCAGGAAGTATCTGTCGATTCATTTTCACAGAGCAACTTTCTCCTCCTGACAGATTAGGCATCTCTAGACTTGGCATTCAAAATTTTAGTTCATAAGGATTTTATTTAGTTATTTGCTCAAGTGTTCACTTTTAAAAGCCAGGACGATCAAAATTTCAATCTATTAAACAGGTAAATTGTGAAGTGTGTATCCTTTAATAGAATTATTTACCCGAAGGATTGCAAACTCAAATACATGCAGGGGCCAAATAGATAAAATAAATGAATAAAAAATTCTGGAATAAACAAAAATTATGGAGAGAAATGAAACAGCTGCTACTTAACTCAACATAATTGTTACCATCAGGGTAGGTGAGTCTTGTATTAGCAAGTCTTTTGATATTTTTGAAAAAAACAACCTTGAATTACTAGCAACTAATTATATGTGTGAGTGTGTATGTGTGTATGCATGTTTGTGGGTATTTGATTTCAACCCATTTTGTGGAAAACAAAAGCCTTCTGCAGCCTACATCCTATCACAAGTTTTCCAGTTAATAATGACCTCTATGTTATTTTTCTTTAAAATCTTCAAAAAGCAAGTACATAGATGTACATTTCTAGAAAGAGATAGACCTACACAAATAATTTTTTAACCATGAACAATTTGTACTACTATTTCTTTTTTGCTTTAATTACGATGAATTGAAAGTAATATGAAAGGAGGATAGGTTACATTAAAGAAGAAATAAAGTGGGTGATTGGATTGAGCAATAGGATAAAAGAAAGGTAATAAGAGAGAGAAAGAAATTGGTTAAATCAGATACAAGAGAGACTTTCAGAAAGTCCACAAAGATTAAAGAAATTACAGGGGTCAGCCCGCTGGTGTAGTGGTTAAGTTCAGTGCACTCTGCTTCTGTGGCCTGGATTCACGGGTTCATATCCCAGGTGCTGGGCCTATATCACTCATCAGCCTTGTTGTGGTGGCGACCCACATACAGAATAGAGGAAGATTGGCACAGATATTAGCTCAGGGCTAGTCTTCCTCAAGCAAAAAAAAAGAGGAAAATTGTCAATGGATGTTAGCTCAGGGTGAATCTTCCTCAGAAAAAAAAAAGAAAAGAAAGAAAAGAAATTACAACCCTAAATAATAAACTCTCTAGATAGTGACACAGAAAATTGCCTCATAAATTACCACTATCCAATAGGAGAGCAATTTGAGGTAATATTTAGCCTGATGGTTATTTTCTTCCTACCAGATAGTTCCTCCCATCACCATTGAGCACAGACACACAGCAGAAGGAGAATACAGAAAAAGTATCACTAGGCAATAAGGTAGGATATATAAGACTTCCCAAAATATGCATGGGATTGTGTATCTGTTTATTTTAACATTTCAGGGGTCTGTGCAGTAGGAAATAAAATAGCAAGAGCTAGGACAATAGAACTAAAGGAAAGTGTTTATAAACAAAATGTGGACCGTGAGCAGTTGAAGTGTCCATTCCAAATTAGGATATATTTGACTAGCCATAGTTAAAAGATGTCTCAGAGGACACATCAAATGGATATTACAAATTGAAGAAGATTTGACTAACAGTGCATAAGAATTGTGTCTTATAAGGACATTCGTGTTTAAATATAATAAAGTACTAAATGCAAAGGATGATTTAAGTGGCATGGGTTATATAATGGGAAAGAATTGAGAATGGCAATGATGGAATTTTCCTGTTGTTCCAGAAATTGTACTAGATTCATGATTGTATCTTGTACTTAAAGTCAAGGTCACTCTTCTGTTGTAACCTTATTATATTTGGTTATTATGCATTAAAAAAGAAACAAAAGTAACATAAGGATAATGAATATACATACAGAAAAAACAGTTGTGAAGCTTTTAAAGAGATTTACATGGGCAAAATGAATTAGTTTAAAGTAAAATTTTAAAAACTGGATATTTTGTCCAGAAAAAGATAAAAGAGATTGAGTTGCCTGGTGGCGAACAGCTGAATTTTCTCATTAATATGCTTCTTGCTTTTCCTGACCATTGATTCATAGGTGAAAGTCTTCGCATTAATAATTTTCACTATGTTCTAAGGTCGTTAACAAGAACGTCAACCAGCTAAGCTGTGATGATTATGTACCAACTTGGTTAGGCCACGGTACCCAGGTGTTTGGTCAAACACCAGTCTAGATGTTGCTGTGAAGATGTTTTTTAGATGAAATCAATTTTAAATCAATAAACTGGAGGTAAAGCAGATTATCTTCCATAATGTGGGTGGGCCTCATCCAATAAGCTGAAGGCCTTAACTCCAAAAAAGAGACTGAGGTTCCCCAAGGAAAAAGGATGTCTGTCTCCAAATGTCCTCAGACTTGAGTTGCAACATCGACTCTTCCCTTTCCCAGGTCTCCAGTCTGCCAGCTTACTCTGTAGAGTTGGAAACTGCCAAGCGTCCACAATCACATGATCAATTCCTTAAAATAAATCTGTTTCTTATCTATAAACACACTTCTTTTTGGTTCAGTTTCTCTGGAGATTCTTTACTAATACACCAACATTCTCATTATGAAAATGTCATGAGTACTAGCAAGAAACAATTGGTATTTGGAATTAAAACAAAATTGTTTGAGCATTCAAAAAATGAAGCACGTATGTACAAATCTAACTAAATACGTAGAAGATCTATATAGGGAAAACTACCAAATCTAATGAAAGGAATCAAAGAAGAACTAAATAAATGAAGAAATAATTCAATGTTCATGGATAGGAAGACTTAATATTGTCAAGAGTCAACCCTCCCCAACTTGATCTACAGATTCAATGCAATTTCACTCAAAATCCCAGCAAATTATTTTGAGGATATTGACAAACTGATTCTAAAGTTTATATGGAAAGACAAAAGACCCAAAATAGCCAACACGATATTGAAAGAGAACAAAGTTGGTGGACTGACATTACCTGACTTTAAGACTTCCTATAAAGCTACAATAATCAAGACAATGTGATACTGGTGAAAGAATGCACAAATAGATCAATGGAACAGATCAAATGCCCAGAAATAAATAGATGCACACAAGTGTATTCAACTGATTTTTGACAAAGGAGCAAAGGCAACACAGTGCAGAAAAGATAACCTTTTCAACAAATGGTGCTGAAACAAGTAGACATCCACATGTGAATATTTATATATGTATAAAATGGGAAACTATAAAACTCCTAGAAGATAACACATGAAGAAATCTAGACAAACTTGGGTTCAGTGATGACTTTTTAGATCCAACGTAAAAGGCATAATCAATGTAAGAAATAATTGAATCCTTGAATACATGAATAAACTGGACTTAAAATTAAAAAATTCTGCTCTGTGTAGACATTGTCAAGAGAATAAGAAGACAAGCCACAGACTGGAAGAAAGTATTTGCAAAAGACATATATGATAAAGGACTGCTGTTCAAAATACACAAAAGAACTCTTAAACGCAGTGGTAAGAAAACAAACAACCAAATTAAAAATGGGCAAAAGATCTGAAAGCATCTCACCATAGAAGATATAAAGATGGCAAATAAGCATACGAAAAGATGTTCCACACATATGTTATCAGGAAAATGCAAACTAAAAAAACAATCAGACACCTCTACACACCTATTGGAACGGTCACCTAAAACACCAAATGCTGGTGAGAAAGTGGAGCAACAGGAACTCTTATTCATTGCTGGCGGGATGGAAAATAGTACAGCCATTTGGAAGACAGTTCAGGTTTTTCACAAAGTTAACCATAGTCTTAACATCAATCTTCCCAGTAACTGCTCCCCTTGGTATTTACTCAAATGAGTTGAGAACTTATGTCCACACACAAACCTGCAGATGGATACTTATAGTAGCTTTATGATTGCCAAAACTTGGAAGGAACCAAGATGTCCTTCAGTAAGTATTCGGATAAACTGCGGTATATCCAGACAATGGACTATTATTCAGTGCTGAAAGGAAATGAGCTTTCAAGCCATGAAAAAATATGGAGAAATCTTTAAAGCTTATTACTGAGTAAAAGAAGCCAATATGAAAGAGCTACGTGTTCTATAATTCCAACTATATGACTTCTAGGAAAGGCAAAACGGTGGAGACAATAAAAAGATGAGTGGTTGCCTCAGGCTGGGGTGAAGGGAGGGGCATGAATAGCCAGAGCACAGGGGATTTTTAGGGCAGTGAAATTGGTGGATATGTGCCATTATACATCTGTCAAAGTGCACAGAATGTACAATACCAAAAGTGAACCCTAATGTAAGCTATGGACTGAGGGTGACAACAATACGTCAATGTAATTTCATTGATTTTAACAAATGTACTGCTGTGGTGTGGGATGTTGAAGTGGGGGAGGCTGTGCACGCTTGAAAGTGAGGCTATATGAGAAGTCTCTGTACTTTCTGCTCCATATTGCTGTAATCCCAAAACCGCTCTAAGTACAGTCTTTTAAATAAAAGTCATGGGCCATTAAAACCCTCTATGAGACTCCAAGTGTTTCTATTTCTTTCCAGCTAAAGTTGAGGGCACTGCCAGCAATTAAAACATGATTTACATTAAGTTAAAGGATAAAGTAGCATTTTAAAACCAGCTGCCATTACTTGCATTATTTATTCATAGGGTACTGTGTAATTGCAGAATTGTGCTGAATAAAGACAAATGAGTTATCTTTATTGAGGAACATTCAGTCCAAAGATAGAATGGAAATTTAGGAACAACTTTAATTTCTCAGGATCATCAAAATGGGCATTTGAATGGAAGGAGGTGAGTCCAAAAGACTCTTGCATGGACAAGACTCCTTTCCGGATATTTATACTTCTTGTACCTAACTGCACAGTGAGAAGAACCATACTGTCCTCAATTTGGCCTAAGTGTTGGCCTATACATATATATTTTTTTTACTTGGCAATTTGTTATGAATGCATATTTCATGAATCTAATAATATTAAACAAATGTCACTAAATTACACTCTAAATACAAAGTTGTCCAAATATGGGAAGGGAATCTCTTGAGTCTCATTGAACCACTACCAGTCATCAGAAGTGTTCATCTCGATATAAAATGCACTATTCTTAAAGAATTCAGAAACAGCAGCATTATACAATTGGAGAGCTTGTTTTTTCTCTTTTAGACATTTAAATTTGTCCTACGTGTTCCCATAACTAGTTCTTGGTGTGCTTTAGTTTTGTTGTTGTTGGGTTTGTTTTGTTTTGTTTTGTTTGAGCCAAGTGAATAGTTTCCCCTATTTTAACTTAAAGCTTAATACGTGAATTAGACACACTTTCCTCTCAAAGATTTTCTTGTTGCAACTTTCCCATTAGAGAAGATGGTTGACACTGTGGAGCTATAGAACATTATGACCACACTGAAAGCTTATGTCCCACTGCTCTCGCTTTCCACTTCCTGTTCTAACAGTACTGAAATACTTCCTTTTGTTCCTCTCTGAAGTCACACAGACTCTTTCCTCTGCTTGCAATGTCCTACCCTCCCTCTACCAGGCTTACTCCTTAACTTTGCAGACCCCAGTTTAAGCGTGTCCTCCCCCAGGAAGCTCACCCTCCTTGCTCCCAAATGACTTAAACACTCCATCTGCTTCTACCCGTTAGCTTACCTACATACCACATACGCACTTCAAATTGCTACTGTTAGTTTATGGTTCCATATTGCAACATTTCTTTTACAGTTTGTCGCCTCTGAGTGAGTGAACTTTGCCTGGTTAGATGCTATCTTTTATTCATCTCTGTTTTCTCATGCTCTCACACATTGCCTAGCCCATAGTAATTGCTCAAGAAATGTTGGATGAACTTATGAAGTAATGCATATTACTTCATCGTCATCAGCAAGTGGTGTTTTATTTAAAATACAAAATATATTTGTTTACAGTTTAAAAATCAAAAGTTAAGCTAGAGAATTTAGCATCCTAACCATGCCTTGTCCGCTCCCTGGCCCAGTTCCCTTGTAACTTAAATAAGAAGCTGTTTTATTCTTGCAGTTTCTGCTAGTTGAGAACTCAGTGTGATAGAGATGCATTAATGCAGGCTGGATTTGCCTAGACATCAATAAACTAGAAAGGCTCCCAGGGGGCCACTTGTAGTGTCAATAAAGGCTCATAATTACTTGCTCCTTTGAGCATTTTAGACCCTGTCCCCTAGTTCGCTCTGCTGTGAATATGAGGCTGGAGAAATGAGAGGTTCTTAACTTCTCAAACCCTAGGCGAAGAAGGGCAAACCTTGGCGGGGTCCCTGGGTTTTTAAGCAAATGTCCTGGCTGTTAACGTTAGCTGTCAGGGGAAGGGTAACTCAGAACTCTCCCTTTTGTCCCTCTCTGGCGGAGGACTGGTGGTGGGCCTCACCACTTTCGGGTTTGAGGAGGTGTAAACCCCAGTGGTGAAGAGTGGTTGACTGCGGCTCCCAGATACTGTCTCACGCTGGAGTTGCCTTCTGACCCATCCCCACCAGCCCCGCGGTGAGGAGCCAAACCAAGGCGTGATACAATCAGAGCAGCAAGCTTCTCTCCAGGTGAGGGCGGGGACCAAACGACCGAGGAGGAGTACTCAGACTGAAGACTCTAAACCAGGTCTAGAAAAGTGTCCCTGCCACACAATACAATAGACATAAGGCAAACAGTAGAGGGGAGGAGGATGTGAAAGTCAGAGGTTAAATACCCATCATTGAGACTATTTGGAAAAGAGTTTGCCTTTCATTCTTTCCTCTTTTGCTTCCTTCTTCCTTTCTTGCTTTCTTCCTCCTTTCTCTTTCTTTGTTTTCTCTTTCTTTCTTTCTTTTTCTTTCTTTCTTTCTTTCTCCTTTCTTTCTTTCTTTCTTCTTTCTTTCTTCTTTCTTTCTTTCTTTCTCCTTTCTTTCTCCTTTCTTTCTCCTTTCTTTCTTTCTTTCCTTCTTTCTTTTTCTTTCTTTCTTTCTTTCTCCTTTCTTTCTTTCTTTCTTTCTTTCTTTCTTTCTTTCTTTCTTCCTTCCTTTCTTCTCTCTCTCTTCCTCTCTCTCTCTCTCTCATTCCTTCTTTCCTTCTTTCCTCCTTTCCCTCCTTCCTTCCTTCCTTCGCGTGGGTATGGGTGTATTTAAAAAGGAGGTTCTTGGTGGCTGCTTTTCGCAGAATCCTGTTTCTCCGCAGTGAAGTTTAAGTGGGATTGGAGTTTCTTTGACTTCCACGTGAGGAGTTTCCAAGTGGCAATGAAAGCGTCACATAAATATCCATGAAGTTCCTAATGACACCTCTGTCATCACTTGTTTCCCGCAGGATCCTAAGCCAGGGTAGTCATCCACCACCCTCCCTGAGTATCGACTAACCGGTTCATGTGTGTATTTGTACTTTCCAGATTGAGCTGTGTACAAAACATCCTCCTCTTCCTTCCCCATTCACTCTACTTGGGAGGGCGTGCGTATGCGTGTGCGCGCCTATGTGCGCGTGTATGTGCGTGTGTGCGCGAGTGTATGTATGTTTAGCAAAGCGCTTGAAAGAAGCTACCCGTCTTGTAACCCGCCCCCAGCTCTAACCGAAGCATCTCTTGAGCAGGACGCTTCTCTAATCTGTCCCCAGTTGAGATGCCCTCTCCGCTGATGCGGGCAATCTCGGCGCTCCCCTGGCCAGGAGAGCTGATGCCTTGGTGTCCAGGGAGGGCGACCTGACTTCCTCCTAGCACGCTGCGCTCTCCCTAGGGTGTTGAGCGCTGGGGCGTGCGAGTGTGTGTGTGAGTGTGTGCACGACGGTGAGCTTGTGAGCTTCCTCTCTCGGCTCCAGCGCAGGCAGCGCCGGCAACGTTACTCTCCAAGCAGCCGCCAGCAAAGCAAGGAAACAGCAGCCTCCGCCTCCTCAGTCCGGTGATTGGCTGGTTTTGCTCATCATTTCCCTGCTAGAAAAAGGGAAGGGCCAGTGACGCCCCCAACCCAGCTGCAGAAGCGGCCGCCACCTCCAAGGCACAAGGTGTCTCATCTGCAAAGAAACCTGAGCCCCAGGGAGGCGGCGCGGAGTGTCCGGGCAGAGCTGGCGCGAAAGGCGAGGGAGAGCGCAGGGCAGCGCTGGAGGACCAGCGCGAGCTCGGCCGCAGAGGACCCTTGCGACCTGCTCCTGAGATCCCGGCTTCACGCTCTCCTCGCATTTTACAGAATCCTCCCGTCGACTGTATCTCCTCAAAACGGAGCCTCACCAAGAGAAGGTGAGGGAGCAGGGGCAACCAGGACTTTTCCGGGCACCCAAGATGCGCTCCATTAGGAAGAGGTGGACAATCTGCACGATAAGTCTGCTCCTGATCTTTTATAAGACAAAAGAAATAGCAAGAACTGAGGAGCACCAGGAGACGCAACTCATCGGGTAAATGCACAGCTTAATTTCAGGATATGACAAAAAGTCAAGCCATAAATGAAATCTGAACATGATAGAGTGAGGGCTGGGATAGTATGTGTGTTCGTATGAGCTTGTGTGTGTTTAGTCTCATGAATTAAATAACAAAGGCTGTTGTTGTGGTGTGTGTGCTTCTCTACAGCGTGTTTTCAGTAGGAGTTCAACTTGCCCTGTGCGGTGGTAGTGACGGTTGTGTTGGCGCCGGGGCTCGCACGCCAAAGGAGAAGTCACTGCAGAAGTGTCAACAAAGAATGTGTGCCCTTGTCCTTTTAATCCGTGGGCAGAACTCAAGCGAGTTCTCTTGATATTCACCATCTGATTGCCCTTCTTTCTCTGCCTTATCACTGCACGGAGGCACTAGAGAAAGCTGGCTTTCTGAAAGGCTGAAGTAAAGCCCAGAAAGCAGGAAATGTATCTCTTCTGTTCTTTACTCTTCTTAGGCGTCGGTAGATGTATGCATTTTAATTTGAATTAGTAACTCCAGTACAACCAAGGATACTTCCTCATTTGCTGTTTCGTGGGTTAAACGGATGGGCGTCATGGTTACAGTTTTAGAAACTGGGTACTGTTGCTTCGCACAGACTATATTTCTGCTCTTTCTTTAGTTTGTCTAGATGAGTTCAGTCTCTCCCCGCCCGGCCCCACGAAGTTCTCTAAATATCGCACTTCCTTCCTCCCTCCCCCCGGCCTCCGTGTCTTTGAAGTTTACCCAGGAGGCGGCTGCAACTCTGTGTTGCTTACAGAGCTTGGAAGCGTTTTCTGAGGATGTGAACCTGGTTGTCAACTCTGTTCAAAGTCCTGTTTCCGAAATCCTCCCTCATCCGGAGGCGTGCGCTGTTGGAAACTCCACACTGGCAGAGATGCCCGTCTGGTTTTTATTTTCCCTGATGTTTATTAAAACGAAGGGAGACCTTTGCTTCTGTGTGTGTGTAGTGTGTGTGTGTGTGTGGCATAGGACTGCTGTTTTAGCACACACACACAAACTTCATGCACTCCATTTCTTAATATTCCTGCTCCTCCCTAAGTAATGAGCATTTAAGTGAGCACGATACAGTCTTAGCCTTACAGAAGGAATTGCTATGTTAGAGAAAACTAAGCAGAAATACAGTCGAAAGGGACGGGAAGAGAATGAAAAAGCTAATAAGGAATGGGCTTGATGTTCGTTATGCATCACCAAATCTATAAATGGTCTATTCTGGGGGAAAAATGCCAAACTGTATGAGGTTCTTTACACAGGGAGTGGGTGCGTTGAAAATGCAGCCCAGTTCAATTGTCAGAAAAGAAGGACTTGGGGCAGGGGTGTGGGCATCCCCGCCAGACCTGTGATTCCCAGGCAGACAAAGGGGTCTTTAGGAAGGTGATGAACCGGCGCGTGGGGGAGAGGCGGAGGCTGGGGCGTGGGGGTCGAGGCTCTTTGTTCCCTTCCGGGCTGGTGGGCTCCAAAGATGAGCCTGAGCCCAGACAAAGCGGCCGAACCCGGCCAGGACTCTGAGGGTTCGGGCCCCGGCTCGGGACCCTGGAGAGCAGGAGTGGGCGGGGCGAGCGAGAGGAGGTGCCGCCAGCTGCCCAGACGCCCTCCCAGCCTTCCCTAAACCTCAGGGAGGGCAAGACGGAGCTGCGCACCCCCAGTCCCTCGGGGGGGAATAACAGAGCCGGGACGCCCCACGTTTCACTGGCGACATTCCTCCTTTCCTGGACGCCGGCGGCCGGGGGGAGCTGCGCAGCGTCGAGAAGGAGGAGGCGGCGCGGGCACGGCGGTGGCGGTGACAGTGGCGCTGGCCCTGGTGGCTTTCGCTCGCACCCTGGTCAGGATGAGCTGCGGGTTCTTCCCGGCTGCTCCGAGACAGCGCGGGGCGAGCGCCTGAGTTAATCAGACAGCAAGAGAGGTGCGCCCCGGTTCTGTCCCCTCCTCCCCGAGAGCTGGCAGCGAGGATGGAGGAATGAGTGAGGAGACAGGAGGAAGCCTTTATTGCAGGAATCAGGCCCCTTAAAAAAATGACTTTTGCTGCTCAGCCGGCAACCAGGCTCCTCCTCCTTTATTAAACCCCGCAATTACAGCCACGCGGGGCGAGGCAGAGAGCCCGCTGCCGGCGTCGCGCTTCCGCCGGTGCCCCGCAGCGTCCTGGCTGCTGTGGCCGCGCCGACTCCTCCCTGAGACTGGGAAACAGACGCCGCCCGGAGCAATGCGAGAAGGACAGCTGGTCCCCCTGAGCGCTCTTTCCCTTTTCCCTTGGGATGAAACGTTCAGTGGAAAAGCTTGTGATACTAGTTTGTGATTTCGTTTCAACTCGCAAATAGAGCCTCTGGTGGAGGAGTTGACTCATCAAAAGATCTAATCGTCTCATTGACTCTCTTTCTAACCAAGCCACGTGGAGGTACTAGCTTTGAGATGAGTCGACTAGAGAGGCGGTTTGGCCCCAGAGCCCAGGCCAGTAATCAAAAGTGAGGTAAGAGAGGCAGTCTCTGACCTTTGGGGGGCACTGCGTGCCTTGCGTGTGGGCTGTAGATTCAGTTAAGGGCCTTGCATAGTCCTTGTATCTTAGAACATCCTCCTAGATGCATGTTTAGCCTTACTGCCACCATTTTGCAATGGGCAGGCAGTTTCTTTATCTATGCGACCTGCCCCTCTCTTAACTGGAGTCCCCTCTAGAGTCTGTGCGCCATTACTCTTCTTGTATACAATATCGAGCAGAATTCCACGCAGAAGGAAAAAGAGAGCACACCAGTACAACTTCCCTGCCAACCATCCACATTCTCATAGCTCCAGAGGAATACTAGCAGCACCTATTTCATAAGGAATTTATTAGAGAATAGGTCAAGTAATTCTTACACATTTAAAACTGCTATTTCCTTCCATGCAAACCTGTGAATTGCCTGGTATGATGACTAGTTAATAAAGTTTAACGCAAAGGGCATTGGGGTATGAAGTGGTCTGTTCCTGACTGACATTTTTTCTTAATGGGAAAATGGCACGTGCTTCACAGTTGGCCCATGATTTCACTGGCTCTGTGTGTGCTCTTTCGGTATAATTGGAAGTGTGTTAACTTAAGGATCCTACAGATAAAAAGATGTGGATATGCTCATTTAATGAGAGAATGTATTTGAAAATTGTCACACAAGCTTTCATATCATACAAACTTTTGTTTTCATTGTTACTCCTTAAAACTTGCCACATACTATTTTCCTAGTTGATCAAAAATGAGACTTTTAACTTACTTTTCTTTCATCTAGAGATCTCCTTTTTAACTTGTGTACATTAGGTTGCTCACTAAATGATCACCAGAATTAGTTCTGAAACTCATGATAGAATTGACAGTTGATATAACATTCCCACTTAGAGTATCACCATTGTCAGCAAAGATAGTTCCAGTGTCTTCTAGGGTAGAACGCATTGCTGTAAATCTGAAAACTCAGAATCTGCATTTTACTTCATATTGACGTGTAGAATTCTACTAAAAGTCATAAGCAGTCAGTTAAGGTAGTACATCCTATCTCTATTTTTTGTTGTTTGACACTTAGGTAATGAAGACACAAAATTTCCTGCTGGTTGTGTTCAGGTTTAGTTTGAGGCAAGTTCTCGTCTTTTAAATGACTTCTAAAATCTTATATAAAGGAGGAAATGTAAAGTAATCCAAAGGGAACACATTCATTCCAAAGCCAAGTTATGAAGAGATTTCCGTGGGGTTGAATGCAGGGCTTTTGAGACCTAATTTTATGAAACAAAATTAATCATGTTTGTTATGTACTGCAGAGCTAATAGAACAAATCGTAGGGATATGCCTAGCAACTCATATCTCAAAGAGAAAAATATCTGTAAATGCTAGTAACATAACTAATGATTAGTTTCTGTTATTAGTATCACATAGTATCGGATCTAAGTGGGTTTGTCTTAGTTCCATATAAGCAGGAATACTTTATAATATATATTGCTTTATGCTGTATTATTTCCTTGATATGTTTTGTAATTTTCTCTTTTGTGGTATTGCATCTTCCTGTATATAGCCCTATGCGAGGAATGTTGTCAGTGCAGCTGTTTAGCAACTGAGTCTGATCTGGAATGAGAAACTAGTAGGGGGTGGCAACATCCTTCATGCCTTGCATTCACGGGAAGGAAAAGCCCTTTCTAAGACAGAACACTACCAAGGTCACAAGTGAAAAATCCCTTGGGACCCATTTAACTTTATACAAAGAAATTTGCTCCAGACCTAAGATTGCACTAAGCCTGGCCTTCTCACACATGAATTCCATTGACGTCAAGAAGTGTGACTAGTTGTAGTTATTTTCATTCAAAGTTATTTCCAGTGATAAAAGTCCAGAATTTGGCTCATCAGCAGTTCAATGAAAATAATTCAAAGCAGAGTAATATGGTAGTATTTCATTAATATAAAATTGATCTAAACTTTTAAGCCTCTGTTTTTTAACCTTAGAGGTTCTGGAAAGACTCCATACAACTAAGTACATCATAGCAATCATTCAGCCATGTAAAAATGTATATAAATCTACATGTCAGTACTGCAATCTTCCACAGAGATTTAAAAATGCCAGCCCATGTATATTTTTACTTCTCATATAAAAGTTTATGGGGTGGTGAAAATAATTATTATCATCATAGCAGTCTGTGGTTAGGAAAAGATATTGACAGGCCAGTTATTAACAACATGAAGACCAGAAAGATCCCTACCCCTAGAAATGGTGAGAGTTTGTGCCCATACTTTTGAAGGCACATCTCGAAAATTGTGAAGGTTAACTTCCATGTATATCCACACTTTCATTCATATATAGTTATTATCATTAGATATGTAATATAAAAATTGACTTCTGGGACACTGAGTAGTAAATTGCATCCTGTGTTTCCTTGCATCCTAAATGACCTCCATAAAGTGATTATCATTAGCTGTGCATAGAAATATAAATGTATCATTTTCATCAGTAGGATAATTTAAAATATTAACTTTTATGGAGTTCTAAATTTCACAGGGAGTAGTTGCATATGATGCTTTGAGTTGCTTCAAATTTGAACAACATGTTTAAAAAAGAATGCAAACCAAAATAACAAACTGTAAGCCTCCAATTACAGAATTCATCTAACAGCTGTTACACAGGCATGTTTCCATTGATAGTAGGAGAGGATTGCCTACATAATAAACACAGATTTAGACTTTGTGACTGAGCAAATAGTCATGCCACTTCTTAACTATGTTTTTGAGATTCTAAAAAGTTAAGAGGTAACGTAAAGGAATAAATGTAGATATTGAAGGGCTATGCCGTAAACAGAAGGCTTTTTGATTCTTTGAGTCGAGCTTTACATCTATAAAGTGCCAAGAAAATAGTTTATTGAATAATGAACTGGTTGAGCTGTAAATGTCCTAGTGGCATAAATGCTATCATAGGTATCTGTCACCATTATCACTACCACTAGCACCGCTGCTACCACCATGCCACATGATATACTTGCCTGACACTATTGACTGGAGGGGTAGCACAGTTTATTTTTTTATGTGGTGGAAAATACCAATAATAATGTCTATGAAATGAGTTTTCTCCTCACTACAATCTTTGTTTCCCCACCACCAACAACTATCAGGAAAATGTCTCCTGGGGATGTGTTGAGACCCAAGGTAATTTTAGAAATTAGCACTTCGATAGTGCTTTATAAATTACTTTCACATACAGAGTCCCACTTAATCCTCACAAAGTCATTGCATATTAGATAATGTTATTGCAATTTTCAAAGTAAGGGAAGGCCAGTGTAACCTAGAAAGAGAACATCGTCCAAGGACATAAAGGTTAGCAAGTGGTAGAATCACCCCTGCCCAGATCAACTGATATTCCAAGGTCTTCTTACTCCAAAACAAAAGCTCCTCCCACTATGTCTCTATGCCTTCTGCGAAAATCAAATTACAATCTTGGGAGTCACGATTATACAGATGCAGGAGAATTGGCCAAACATCCTGTCTCTATTGTCTAGACATAGTGGGGATGGAGGGACTAAAGGGGAACAGAACTTTGATGAGAACTTTTTTCTTTAAATACCACAAAGCCCTTTTCTTTACATGAAAATGATTTTATTTCAAAAAGAATAAGTCAAAATGATTGTCCTGATGAAGTCGTACTCACTTAATCCTTATAATACCTTTCATCATGTCATACCTCTTATTCTAACATCTAGAAAAAGTTGTACCTACAATTTGTCACCAGTAATCTAAATCAAAAGATCAATTATGCTGCTTCGATAAAATGCTTCTTACTTTCACAAAGCTGGCATTTTTGTTTTGTTTCAGAGATGGTGAACTGTGTTTGAGTCGGTCGCTTGTCAATAGTTCTGAT
The DNA here is from genome assembly GCF_041296235.1 of Equus asinus. Taxonomy (NCBI): domain Eukaryota; kingdom Metazoa; phylum Chordata; class Mammalia; order Perissodactyla; family Equidae; genus Equus; species Equus asinus. Next base: position 71,924,537 of record NC_091798.1, read on the forward strand.
AAAATCATTCGAAAGGCTGGCTCATCAATCTTCCAGCACTCTCTAGAAGGTTGGAAAATCAATTCCTCTTTGGTCCTGGAAATAAGGTGAGTTTCTCTAATAAGGCATAATAAATTTCACATCATGTTCTCAAATATGTTGGGCTTGGCAAACTTATAATGAATTCTTGATTTATAGTTTAAGTATGAATACTTTAATAAAAGGGTGAATCAGTTCTACTTAATGTGGCTCATTGAAGGATGTGAAATCATAAAACTGAAATCTTTATACAGTCAGAAATTTAAGGATGAATATGTGAGTTTTGAATATACCATCTTCAAACTAATAGATATTCAATATTAAGTACCAAATATTCAATAGAATGCTAAATTTTCAATTCAATACTAAATATCAATAGAATACTAACATTTAACATACTTCGCTCTATTATTCAGGATGGACACATTTTGAGAATTATCTTTAACTTCCCTATTGAGTCTTCATACTGAGCTTGTGTTTTCTCACACTAGATAAAAACAGAGTCTATTCAACTCCTATTTTGCTGACAATTATAAGTAAATTTGGCTAACTCTATGAATGAGTATTTCTATGTGAATTCCTGTAATAAAATTCTCAATAATTATATTGTAAATAGGTAAAAATCAGAAAGTGAGCTTATTAGAGTACTGGTTTATTCTTTGTAAGATTTTGGCATTTTAGCTGAAATAAGCTCTTGAAATCAAACTCATTGCCTACATATACCCATTATATCTTATTTTCTTCAATTATAATCCTGTTACTAGTAAGAAATTTAGGCCCAGACCTTTCTAATTATGGAGGAAGCAAGATCATTTTTCTCTGTAGTTACATTGCTGTGTTGGTTGGTATGTTTAAATCAGAGCATTTCAGTAAATCAGAACTCTTTTTAAAAGTTCAAGAGAACAACCATACTTTACATAGTAATACCATTGCATTTTTCTAGTACTGGCAAAATGTTGATTATTAAATGATTTGATATTAACGCAGATTTTGTAAGAGTAAGTTAGTGGTTAGGAGGATAAGCTGCTGATCTGTTTGTCTGGGTTTCTACCTACTCACTTCTTGGACCACACCTACATATAATGTAGATTATAAGCCAGTTGAAGGAAAAATGTACTACACTCATCTTTAGAGTAAGAATGCATTGCAGCAAAGGCACTCACTGCATGTTGAAATATACTTGAAACAATGTCTGGAAATTAAAAAGGGATGGGTGTCAGGGAAATGCAGGAATGGTTAAAGTATTTTGTTTAAAGCTTTGGCCATGGCTGGAAAGGGAAACAGGAATCAAACCTTGGCAATGTCAAGTTGTGTATGTTTGGTTGCTTTCGGTTTAGGGGGCACTTTGTATATTTGTAGGCAGAGTACAAGATGAGTAGAGTCTGAAGACAGAGTTTATAAATTGGTGTCTTCTGGGGGTAATGTGGTCAGCAAGCAAGATTTATTTCAACTGGTTAGAAAAAGAATTTAAAGGCAATATTAAAAATTAGGAGATTCCTTATAAAAGTACTGATTTTCATATACTCTTGAGAAACTGAAAAATTTGACTACTCTGTACCTGAATTTCTTTTGAGGACTAGTTGGCTAAAGCCAACACTAGCCATGGTCTCTCCAGTTTGACATTTTTACCTCCAGGCATGCCTTCTCTCATGATACTTACCTAGTATCTAATATCTGCCTCACTATCTCACACCGCTATATCCACATTTGAATTTAGAAATCCTATAAGAGATGAGATAATTATGAGGAAAAACAACAGGATGTGGGACTATATAGGGTCATAAATACAGGTGTGTTTTAGTTTAGAACAGAGTAAGGATTCATATTTCTTGGAGGTAGATTGGAAAGAGAGAAGCATGTGTGATTAAAAAGGGAAATATTTGATCTATAAAGATGTCTCAAAAGAGAATTTTCAAATCGAATTATTTGGCAAGAAGAGAGCCAATTAGGTAAGGCTGTACCGATCAGGAAAAGGAGAGTAATGGAAGAAAGTAAAGTAAAATAAGAAATTGCATAGTTTAATTAATATATCTAGACATGCTAAATAATATATCAAATAAAGTAAAGCCTAATTAAGTAAATTTAATAAGTAATTGGCAATAGTTTAATTAATATATCTGGCTATGCCTTCCTAGTATCTATACAAAAATGAATACTGTGGATGTGCATGAGGCTACACAGGTACACTTTGCTGTTTTTAAGATATTCAAGCTAAGGATATTAATCATAAATTGACCCAAGTAATTCCTTATTGCAAGTTTACAAATTAAGAGCGGTTGCAGTGATATCTTTGAGGGTGATCTATTTTCAATTATAACAGCTGATAAGATGAAATGTGTGAAATGTTAGTCTTTTCGCATGGTTCTCCTTAACAGATGAAGAAGAAAACAACAAAACAGTGAGCAAATATTGAATAATACCCACAAAGTTGTCACTTCCGTATAAGGAAATAATAACTTTTAAAATCATTATTGTGCGATGTGCAAACAGTTCATAAAAATTCTAATTGCCTATGGCAGTAGTGACTAGTGAGTATTAATCATTTGACATCTGTAATAACAAATTTAGAATACAAAAATGACCGATTGTTAGCTTAGCTTTTGTTTATCTTAAGTCATACTGGAAACTAATCATAAAGTATTTTGGGTTATTATTCTTCTTTGTTTCTTCCCCACATCTATAGCATTTATGAAGAACCATGTTATTTTGTGTCTGTGAGTGGGTGCGGGCATATTTTACAAGTCTTTTCAAAATTCTACTTTGAAGTTTTTGATTAAGACATTACAACTAATCATTTTTGATCTTACATGATTGAACCATGCTTACAAATATTTCTCATTTTAAAAATCTCATTAAACTTATAATGCTCTTATGACATTCCTAATAAATTATTTATCTATTTACATTAAAATGTGAAACAGTTACTGAAGATAAATTGCTTTTTCCCTACATTTGTAGACACAGTTTTCTTATTACTAATTCTCTCAGTCCTGTATGTACTCTGCTACTGTCATAGGCACATCAAGAATTGATTCATATATATTCATCAGGCAACTGTACCTCTGGGAGCTAAGAGAGATGGTTCCACATAGTAGTTCGTTGTGCTTTGAAGATGCATCAAGATTTAGGGGATTTTATGTATTCTATAGCTAACTTCACAATTAAAATAACTTGGATAAGGCTCAATTTTATTGGCAATAGTTTGTTCTTTATTATTGTAAGCTAAGAAATGACACATTTAAGATGCATCAGATGTTGTGAGTAAATCCGTGAATATTGTACTGAGAGATTATGTGGTGATGTCCAACACTTGTGACTTGACTTTTTTTTCCATCTTTGGGTTGTTTCTTTTCTTTCTTTTCTCTCGTTTTTCGTGTGTCAAAGAATTACAATTACAGAGAATTACAACTACCTAAAGAAATACGATACCAAATGTGAATGTATAGAAACGTATGAGGTCATCAGGACAGAGTAAGCACATCATAATGAATCAGAAAAAATATTTTCAACTCTTAGTATCAACATATATTAAAGTTCTTAAATTGATAAGCCTTGCATTTTAACTAAACATAACTGAAAATTTATACGTGCCTACCCTTTGAAAAGAATTTGCTGTTGATTACTTGAGAAAAAGGTCCACATTCAACTCTTTTACTTACTTTGCTCAGTAAGTGACCAGTACAGCACGTCTTGGGTCACACAGCTTATTAGTGGCAGAATCAAGCTTCAAAGCCAGGCCTGTCTGACTATAGAACCAGAGCTCTTATCATGAAACCAATTTCTTAGAGATCTATATTTAATACTAAAAATGCATCCTATTAAAATGTATCTTTAGGGAGTACACAATAGTTTTTGGTTCTAAAATAATAAAACATAAGATATTATTCACCCAGTATTACCCAATGCTGGGCCAAATATCACGTGGCCATCTGAGGTATAAATTAAACTTAAAAATGCTTTTCTTCAAACATTTTGAGACAATTTTTCCTTTCATTTGGTTATGTTCAGGATTTTTCTTTTTGATACTAGAATATCTTTTAACAGCTAAGGCCCTAAGCTCAGAAACCCTAACAACCTACAGGTTATGTTCTTTCAGAGCTTTGAGGCATGTTGCCTTGTGGAAATAATCTCTTGAGACAAAAAATTGTGTGTTCTCTCTGCTTTTTGTAGGCATAATGAAACACTTGGCATTTCTTAAACTTTTTTTTTCTCTTTAGTAAACCGTGTCAGTAACAATTGAATTGATTCAGTGATTTTTGTCTGGAGTCAAAAGTTTGTAAAAATTGATTCCTAATATATGTCTCATAACCTAATTTGCTTCTCACCTTGCAATGCATTCCAGCTATAAGATTTTTCTCACCATACTTGCTGATGGAGTCAACAATGTCATTTAGATTAAATTTTAGTTGCCCCAGCACGTATGCTTGTTGTTGACAAGAAACGTACAGAGAAGAAAGAGTGGCACCTGGTGATGGGTTAGCTATATTTAACATTTCACAAGTGAAAACAATGTGTAGTAAATTAGTTCTCCGGGACTCTGCAGCTGCTATTTCAAGGGACGGGTGGTGTTGAAAGGGAAGTTCTACTTGAAAATTCAGTTGAAAAGTTTCTGTATAGAATCTGTTCCTGTCAGTTTAACAGTCTAAACCGGCCTTTCGGTTTAAGTCAACATTGCCTACAAGAAATAATCTTTATGACTAAGTTCTTTAGTCTTACTGAAAGTGAAACATATTTTCAGATTCTTTCAGTTATCTTTATCGTTAAAAGTTGCTGAATTTTGATGTTTGCTTATCTAATGGGGTTTCAAAAGTTATATTATGCTTGCAAAATGACAGTTAAAGACCAGTAAGGAATCTTTGTTGTTTCTTTGAAGTCAGACACAGGAAACACAACTCCTGCTTTACATTTCTGGTACTAACTTGATGTTAAGAAAACTTGTACCGTCACAGCCAGCATATTAAACATTAGCTTTTATTGATTCACGTTTCTTTAAAACCCAGAAGTTAAATTGAGTTTTCTTTCTATCTCAATCTGAAGTAATTTTGTATAACCTACTCTTTTCATTTATGTCAATTATCTTGTGAGCAAAAGAGTATATGTTGTCCCTGGTGATACTCAGTGTTGTTTCAGTTCAATGTAAGTACAAGAGATTTTCATGCTTCCAGTGACATTTAGTTAATTATATTCAAGCGCTAGTTTTCTTCTTTCCATAGTCTGAACAACAACTAGCCTTAGCAAATACACAGAACTTTTTATAGTCCATTACCCCTATGATCTAAAAAATGCCTACTGCCTGCTAGAGAGAAAAAAGAGAAAGTAACCTTTTCTTACTGTTTCCAAAAAATATTAATCATTGAAGTCACAATGTTATTCACCAGTAGTAATTATTTTCATTCTACCTTGCATCCAACATCAGGAATCTTAGCTCAGACAATTTTCCATCCATACATTCAAGCCCTAAAATAGAAACTAAAAATCTGGTTCTCTGTGAGATAAAAGAACACGATGGAGACACTCAAGGTTTCCTTTCCCACCTGCCTCTTTCAGTTTAAAAAAGTAAATACTCCACTAACAGTCATTCTGAGTTTTTCCTAAGAAACTTATATTTTTATATTTTGATGTCTATGTGAATTGATATTTTTTAACTCTGTCTTGGAAAGCACTTTTACTATTTTTACTGCTGCCATTTAAAAAAATAAACCGTGTTGAGTCTCTAACACAGCATTGGAAGAACACATACAATAGTGTCATCTGCGCTTAATAACTTTTTATCTCATTAAGCTGTTTTCTTCCAAGAGTTAGACAATGTGATATCTTTTAAAAGTTTGCTGAACTCTTATAGTCCACTTTTTTATATCAATTTTCCCTGGGTGAATAAATTAAAGATGTTCCATTATTCAAGAATTTAGAAGACTCATGCTCAAAAACATTTTTACTGCTGACTTTCTATACCACAGCAGTGCTGTTATTGGAAAGCCCCTCTTGCTATCAGTTGACAAGCATGTAAGTGTTAACCTTTTTCATAAGGAAAGGGATTTTCCCTTTTGCATTTCCAAGCTAAAAAATCTTCTTTCAAATCTAGACCTCTAATCTAATCACTTCGTGCTTGCAAACATGCCCCTCCTTGTGAGTAATATCTTCAAATATCTAAAGCAACCCATTTAAATTATGTTCAGAGGAAGATGATGATGCCGTCTAGTTTGGTGATTTGACCACATCCGTGCAGTCTTCGTTTTAGAGCAAGTCTTGTTGTTGTCACAGGAAATGAAAAATTTTTGTTGAAATACAGGTGTCAGGCATTACTTATTTTCTTCACTGAACAAATAAACGGTAGTTAGTAAGTGTGTACAAAAGTTTCTATGGATTGCTGCTTTTGATGTTAGATGTTAATTTTTGGGAAGAATCATGTTATGTTCAACACAGTGAAAGATCTCTCAATTTTCTGCAATTCATTTGCCCAATAGTTTCTGATTTCACCGGCAACTCTATTGTTGAATAATCTGTATTTTTGTTAAGATGAACTGTTATTGTGTCTGATAGTATTTCTGTTAAATTTTAAATTTTACTTTTAGGGTGTTTATACACGTTTTCCTGTACAAATTTCACTCCTTATGAATCTGACATCTGAATATTTGAGAAAAAAATGCAAAAAATATTTTCCTTTTCAGAGAGCTGATGGACATTATCCCTGTCATATAAAATCTGGCCAAATAAAGGTTTCACTCACTTGGCTTTCTAATTAGACCACACATTAAACTGGTACCTATTTAAAGCAAACCAAAACAAAGAAAACAAAAGGAAAAATATGATTTAATTATTTCCCATCCCTCCTTGCTAGTTATGCTTCTGGCTAGTAAGTGCGATTTGGGGAATTGCCCTTTTGGTGGAGAGATGGGAGAAGGTCATACATCGTGCTCAGTAACAAAATTTATGATTTCTGTGATAGAGCTTAAATAATAATAGCACTAGAGGGAAAATATATCTGTCATATCTTGAATGTTATAATAATGGCATTGTTTCTAGCACTCTGAAAATACAAGCTTGCAATAAAAGCACTTCAGTAAATAACATCCAACTTCCAACCTAGAGGAGAGCTTTCTCAGATGGCTTCTGGCTGGTATATATTTGGTAGCTTGGGGATCAAGCAATCCCAGACTTTTGTAGGCCAGGTTCATAGTTTCTTTGGCAATATAATTCCCTCATAAACTTACTAGCTTCCTGGGATATTTCCTTTGTAGTTAGTTCCTGGTATAAATAACCCCACCCACAGATTCCTTCTGATCATAGTTTTTCAGCTGTCTGACTTCTAATTATTCTGGCCTATCCATCCTTTCCCTCAACTTAGTGGCAGCTACTCTTAAGTCATTTGAATCTACAGATTTAGGTGGGAAGGGAATATCCTTCTTGCTGCTGGGATGGCTCTGATTTATAGTTGTATCTCTTGCTAACTGGGGTATTAGAAACATTTGCGAGGTCCCCTTTACTAGACTCACGCAATTTAGATTACAGGCTCTTGCCAGATACATTCCCTTCCATCTCAGCCTGCAACTTGGCTATTTCATGCCTGGCTTCACCTCTTCGCCTTGCTAAAAGGAGTAACCAATATAAAACAACATACAAACACTTTTTAACCGATTCTCCAAGAGCAACAAGCTAATTAGATGTAGGGTGTGACTCCCAAATTATGGCAGACAATAGTTTTATCAGGTGCTTTGCTGTATCATGCCAAGGGTCACCAACTTTCCAGCCAGCTATATCTATTTTGTCATTTTCCATCATCTAACTTAGCATATGCATATATGTCTATATAGCATCTCACATCTGTTATCAATTTATTTATTAGATGTGGGATAGGCTAAACTTCCATAAAAAAGAGACCTTAAAATACAGTGGGTCAGACAAGTTGGAAGTTTATTTTTCTCTTCTATAGTCACGCACTTGATCCATTCATATCCCACTTAAGAAAACTAACTCGTATGATCAAACCCAGCTGCGCTTGGGTTTAGAAACTTAGAAATGTTCTAGCTGAGCATCCGTGTACCAAAATACTAAGGGAAGAAGGGAAGATTCAAATACTCAAAGGAAGAAGGGAAGAAAGAATATTAAGGGACAATTAGCTGTCTCTGTCATGCATAGTCCTCTTGTTCTATCTGTCCATCTTTTCCTCTAATGTACCCGTCTTACTTCCCGGATTCTTGAGCTTGGAAGAAAACTTTCATATACATTGAATGCTATAGTTTTAACTCTTCTTCAAATAATTATAGTATACACATAATTTGGATAAATGTATATAAATTTATTGGGAAGTTGAATCCTTTTAATAGAGTTAACTAAGGTATAATTTCAAACAAGTTCAAGTTATTTCTCTTCATCTTAAGTAGGCAACATTAAACAGAATAGATGACTATAGAAAATTAATTAAAACTAGCAGATATCTGGCTATGCAAAGTCAAGTCATAGCAAATGTATTTTATTTAATAAACGAACTTTTCTATATATTTTGATAGATGGGGTCTTTTTTTTACTCCACAAGTAGGGATATATGCTATAGCTATTTACAAAATCATTGAGAAACTATGTGCAAATGATTTTTTTAAATTATATTCTATAGAATATACTTAATTTGTTGGTTTGACTACCACCTGACAATTTAAGATTAATAATTTACCAATTTACATTTTAACATATGCATTACTTTGTAAGTGATATCACCAGTTCTTGGATATATTGTCACTAATGGAAAACTTTGCTTGTATTTCATCTGTAGGAAGAACATTCTTCGTTTCCTAGATGCAGAACGAGATGTCTCAGTGGTCAAGAGCAGTTTTAAGCCTGGTGATGTCATACACTACGTGCTCGACAGGCGCCGGACACTGAACATTTCCCAGGATCTGCATAGCCTCCTACCTGAAGTTTCACCCATGAAAAACCGGAGATTTAAGACCTGTGCAGTGGTTGGAAATTCTGGCATTCTGCTAGATAGTGAATGTGGAAAGGAGATCGACAGTCACAATTTTGTAATAAGGTGAGCTTTCTTCTCTTCTGGAAGATAGTAATTTCTTCAAAGATATTTTACTTCAGAGTAGAAAACTAGCAGAAATGTTTAAATCTAATATTAAGATTAAGAATTATAGAAAACTCAAACATTTATCTACGATATATTTTTCTGTATAGTATACAAATTTACATCTACTCTGGAACATAAAATTAAAAATTGTTGTATTATTTGAAAAAGGTGATCTTATTGCAGCAATAAGATTCATGCCAGCTTTTTAAAGTTTTGGCTAAATAGTAATTTTATTAGATTTAATACTTACACAAGAAAACTATTTTTCTTAATATTTCTTCTTTATATTCATTACTTTAATATTAATTTATTCATTCACTAATATAAAGAATTAATTATTTATATTAGTTATTTATATTAGTGGATGAACAAATTCACTTAATTATATCCCTAATTCACTGTATATTCATAAATTATATTAATTAATTTATTCATAAAGATTATGAACATTACTATGGAATGATGTAACAGATGTAAATTAATTTTATGTTTTTACTGATAATTATTTAGATTATTTAGATTCTAAGAACATAATGTAGTAAGTTTATATTTAATATCGTGGGCCACATTGCCTTCACTACTATTTATTTATGGTATTTGTGTCTGTTCATACATTTTAGTTTTTGAGTTTTCTCACATAATTAAACACGCCTGTTTGTTTTTCATTGACGGTCGGCAGATATTTGATGAGTCACGTGTTTAACTTTTGATTATCAGAAAGAAACATAGCAGTAGAAATAAAATTGTGATAGCATCATAAATATTAGCATTTTTTAATTTATTCATATATCTGAATAGATTTTTTAGCTTGTTTTAGTTTTTTAGAAAAATTCACTGAATGAATAAAACCTGTATATTGAACAATGAAATAGCACCATATAAAGATAAATAGGAAAGTATGCTGATTTGCCACATTGACAAATAACCTAAAGTCTTGAAAATACACTGGCATCCAGCCTGTGAAAATCTTTTTGAAACATTATCTTAAAAATAAATATAATTAATTATATAAATATTAACCATAAATAGGCAACACCTTTTTCATAAAATACTAATAGCCATGGAAAAATCACAATAGAACACTATCAGGTGAATACAATTCATAACGGTGAATGTAACTACAAACACTTTATTATCTTACTGTTTCCTAGTTGGGTGCAGGGTCAGAGATTGATCTGACATCAGTTGAACGTTTAAAAACTTGAACTCTTAAATTGATTGGACTGAGAGAAAAACCCTGCTGACATGTAGATATATAAACAGAATTGTGTCCGAGGAGGAGGTAGAAATATTTGCTGAGGGAGTGACAATGGCAGTGAAAGTCATAAGCTTCAAAGCCTAAAGTCTGTGTGAAGTATGGTTGTGAAGAAAAAGTAGGGCTTCTAAAATTTCTGAAGAGACTAAAATCACAAGGCATGGAGAATAAAGGAGTAAAGATTTAGAGCATAATAGAAATTGTTGCAAAGGAAAGAAGAGAATTTTAAAAGTTGATTAGTACTGGAGAAATACTGGATCCAAATGTGACTGATTCCTTGTTCCTCTGACCTTCTAAGCTTCAGCATTGAGGTCTAGATAATCCATCAGGTTCAGCACCACCTCTGACTCTGAAATTAAGACTCTAGTGTTAGCTAACACTTCTATCAGATCACATAATTATCGCTTCTTTTTTGTGGTGAGAACAATTAAAATGTATTATTTTAATAATTTTGGAGTTTATAATACAGTACTGTTGACTGTAATCACTATGGTTACTGCATTAGATTTCCAGAATTTATTCATCTACTTGTTGCAAGTCACTTCCTGGTGTTTGGGCATTTGCAAATGGTAGAGTGTTTTTAGGAATAGAACTTCAAGAGATTCTTTATGCTTTTGTAAACTATGATTATTTTAAAAACTTGTTTAACAAGAACACAATAGTGACCAATCCTATGAATCTATACTTGTGTTGCGGTCTTTCCAAGAAGTATATTAAAAAATGAAGATGAGCATCTTAATGAAGCCATAAAAATGATCACCATAATTATTTTTGAATTGTTTCCCCCATTTTTACTAGTTTCCAAAAATAGAAGTTGGAATATTCTAGATTAAAGTATGTTCTAGGGAAATGGAACCCAGGATTGGGTTTCTGATTTTCCAAGAAAAACTTTCTAAAGGTCCACTTATCATTAGAAACAAATAATCTCTGCAGAAAAACCATCTTTGTTTTGTAATAGCTACTTGGGAAATCCATTCCTTTGAATTTCATGGACACCAGGGTCTGCAATGACATATGGTTATACCAAACCTCCATCCTTCCTAAATCTTGTCTTTCTCATGGCATTCTGGCTCATCATCTGTGTGCCAAATACCTTCTCCTTCCCCAAGTATGTGTTGCCTTCTGTTATTTACATATGTCTCTTCTGCCCTGGAACATTAAGAAGGATTTTTGACTTAAAACTAAGTCAAAGCCTCATTCCTTGAAATAGTTTCCCATCCATATCAAATTTCATAAATTTTAGTAACAATCTTTAGAATTTTTCAAATTTCTCAACTTCCCAGAGACGTATTGTGTGTTTATCTGCACAGGTGTAGACAGTTTTGGTGGTTGTTTGCATGTTTGTTTGTTTGTTTGTTTCTCAATTTTCCTGTTAGATAGTAAGTTTGTTAAGGGAGAGAGAAATTATGCCTGGTCTGCTTGCAGAAGGCAGTAATTAGTTCAGTGACCCCTCAAGGATCAGATTCAGCCAGGTATTACGTTCAAGTTGACCTCTAACTTTATAAACCAAAACGTTATTTTTAGATAAAATCTTCCATTCAACATTAATTAAATTCTAAACTTTACCTTTGTTTTTTTTTGCAAGGGCTTTGAAGAAATGAAATGCTGTTTCTTTGTTTAGTGAGATACCAGGACCATTATTACATGCAAACAGGAATCTCTTGCTCTAAACAGTTGTCCTATTGGGGGAGGAAGACAGAGGCCATATACATGGCATTATTGTCCTGTGAAGTGTAGTTTTTGTTGTTGAGGAAGATTCGCCCTGAGCTAACGTCTGTCACCAATCTTCCTCTTTTTGTTTCAGGAAGATTCTCCCTGAGCTAACATCTGTGCCAATCTTCCTCTATGTTGTTTTGGTCGCTGCCACAACATGGCCAGTGATGACTGGTGTAGGTCCACACCTGGGAACGAAACCCAGGCTGCCAAAGCAGAGCGTGCTGAACTTAACCACTGGGCCGTGGGGCTAGCCCCTGAAGTGTAGTTTTGGATAATATTATTTTTAAAATCCCACACAAATATTTTAAAATAAGCCTGTGAAAAGTGCCCATATGTCTACACAAATAATGGTAGCTATACACAAATACAGACACACATACACATTGCCATGCATTTCCTCTTCTAGAAGAGATTGTCTCTCAGTGGCTATTTGTATTGTCAATTAGTCAATTAAATTGAATGCTGGTTTCTGTGGGATATTACACAAAATAGGAGCTCTGATCAATATCACTACGTGTGCTTCAAGTAAAAAAAATAATAATAAGGATAGGAAAATAAATTAAAGCCTAGTTTTGATTCTCTAATGACTGAATAAATATTGAACTGATTTATAAAATTTAGGTCTCATATACATATATACCTAAATAATAGAAAATAAACATAAGAAAAATAATTTTATTGCTTAGTCAGAAGTGCCTAAGATCAGAATTCAGATAATAGTGTTATGTTCACTTGATCAGTGTTTTTCATATGTGCAACCCTCAAGACATCTAGTACGTGGTTCCTCAATTAATGAATGCCATGTTGCAAGAAAGGAAGCTTGGCTAAGACAGATAAACATGGGTGGTCACTCCCTCAAGTTGAAAATATCTTACTTCTCTTGACCTGCAATCTTGTCTGATAGGGAAGATTCACAAAGGATGATAAAGTTTTTGTGACGTTAAAGATGTTGTCATATGGCTCCAGATAAGCAAAATTTTAACTAATTTACTCTGGCATTTTCTTGAGAAGAAAAAAAATGGGGGCAAAAAAGGAAATGTGATTTTTATCTTTCCAGCTTTATTGAGATATAATTGACATATAAGGTTGTGTAAGTTTAAAGGGTACAATGTACTGATTTGATCCACTGACATATTGCAGTATGATTACCCCATAGCGTTAGCAAACACCTTCATCAGGTCACAGAATTATCATTTTGCGATGAGAACAGATAAGATCTACTCTCTTAGTAACTTTCAAGTATATAATATAGTATTGTTAACCATAATCACAGAGTGCTGGGCATTAGATCCTCAGAACTTACTCATCTTCCAGCTGGCAGCTTGTATTCTTTGACCAACATCTCCCCAATTTCCCCACCCCTCACCCCCTGGTAACCACCATTCTGCTTTCTGTTTTATGAGTTTGGCTTTTTTAGATTCCACATATAAGTGATATTATGCGGTATTTTTTTTCTCTGCCTGACTTTTTTCACTTAGCATAATGCCCTCAAGTTCCATCCGTATTGTCACAAGTGACAGGAAAGGAAATATTATTTTAATATTATCCATTAGACCTAATTCTTCAGATATTGATAGGCATTTTGAATTTTCTGGACATGATATCTTGAAACTGGAGGAAACCATGACTTCCCTTTATGTGCTTCTGCATCCATAGAGGGGGCATAGTCCAGGATCCATATAAAAGAATGTTCTGTGGAGTGTATGATTTTATCTCCAATATTCTCTTTTTCCTCTCTGGGATAAGCTCTTCCTTTATCCAATAATGTCTATGTCCATGGTGTTTTTAAGTAAAGAAAAGTGCAATTTTAGGCCTAACAATAGCTTTGTTTTATTAACTAATAAAAAGACATTCCAAATATTCAGTTGACTAATGTTACACTTCTAGCATCAATTGTATTGATGTGTGTAGAAAGAAAGAAGGAAAATATATATGATTTTAAAATTGTGAAACACTCCTCTGTACAAGTACTTATAGGCCCAGTAAATTTAGAGGTCTCCACAAATAGTTCTCTAAAATCCTGCCATCAGGTGCTGCATTACCTATAATTCTACCCACTGAAACACCTTTGTTTGGTATTATTCTTATGGTCATTTAAAATGAAAATAATCTGTTAAAAGGTAAACATTAAGGGCTGGCCCTGTGGCCGAGTGGTTAAGTTCACGCGTTCTGCTGCAGGCGGCCCAGTGTTTCATTGGTTTGAATCCTGGGCGTGGACATGGCACTGCTCATCAAACCACGGTGAGGCAGCGTCCCACATGCCACAACCAGAAGGACCCACAACGAAGAATATACAACTATGTACTGGGGGGCTTTGGGGAGAAAAAGGAAAAAAAATAAAATCTTTAAAAAAAGGAAAAGGTGAACATTAAATTATTTTCTCAAAGGTACTAATAATTTATTATATTAGTTTGTTCATTCAACAAACCTTTATGAGTGCCACCCATGGGCAGCAGAGGAACACAATTATGGAAATTATATTTTTACAGTCCTTCATGAAATGAGGCCTGGGGCTGTGTGGGGTCAGGAATAATCATTGAAACAAGAATCTCTGAAGACACATGATAAATTTAAAATATTAGTCCATAGCAAGCTCTGTTATTTCAAATTATGTAGAATGATTTACAAAATATTTGCTTCTAGTACTGAGTGAGATTGTTCAAATTCAGAATTTTACCTGAAGTCTTTGAAGTATCTCAGAATAACTTTACATAGATAACCATGCTTTAGATATCACACACAATACATTTTAAGAAGATAAACTAATAAGGTACAGTGTAGTGCCATGAACTGTCTGGCAGCCTGCCGTACACTAACTGGAACACACCAGATAGCTACACAACTTGTAGAAATAGTTAAACCACTAAGAGACTGAGTCATCTTTACAAGGTGTGGAGCGATATTCCACTCAGTCTAAAAAGCATGGTAATTTCGACTTTAGCTGGACTGTAGGATAGTTGGACCCACTTTTAGACTTTACATATCGTTTATGGAACAGTCCAAATTGTATCATCTCTGAGCCAAATTTAACTTCAATAACTCTTTTTAGTGCCACGTGAAGAAGAAAATGATAGCGCTCAAAGCTTAATCAAGTTAAAAGAACTGGTAAACATTAGAGAAATTGTTCTACTGATATTAATTTTATATTTTATATTTGGATGGCCTGCCATTTGCTAAATATTGGAGAGAGAGGATCAGCGCTGCACAGGAAAACCATCGCCCAGTGTAGAGTCCAAGTGTCCAAGCAGAGTTCATCGTAGGTGATATTGGATGAAGTTGTAGCCCTTTCTTTACTTTACTTTTCCAATTTAGAAACTGAGATTATTGTACAAACTATTTCTCTCTACTTAGAATGTTACAACTTACCTACTCACAGAGCCGCGAGTGACAGAATTGCCTCTACAAAATCGCTGCCCTGAGTTTACCCAACGTACACTTACTTATCTAAAAGTACGCTGTAAAATTTCAAAAAGTTAGAGTTTAGAAGACAGCATATATCTTTTATATATCACCATAGGCAAAGGAAAACAAGTTTAGAAAGCTACCTTCATGCAATCTGATTAAAAGTTCTTTTGAATATTTTCTTGGGTTTTTTTTTTTTTTACTTTGTATGATTGTAAAATTATCGTAAGCGTATATCTTACATTAAAGAATACAACTATTTAACAGTGAAAATTGCTTTGGACTTTGCAAAACAATATTTAAAGTGCTTTTAAATTTTCCTGCAGTTATTTTTCAAGTGTTTCAGATAATTTACTCCCATGTGTATTTACAAAAAAGCACATTCTAATATTGCTACTGTCTATACTCAAGAATTTCATAAGCTTAACAATGGTGGTTTTCTAATGAGAATGGAAAAATATTCAGATATTTCCTAATATTGATGCTGAGGGATGGTGGAAAACAATCCAGGTTCCATCTTCCCTTTTCTTCTCTTCCCTCACCTTGGTGTGGAAGACTGATGGTGCGTTCTTTCCGTTCTCTGGGCTATCCAGGGATTGCAGGAAATGTCCGACAGCCTGTTAAGACTGGTTTTCCATAGAAGAGAGACTGTGTCCATCCTGATAACTGTCAACTTGGCCTCACAGCGTACTGTCCCTGATATTATATGGAGGACTCTGGGTGAGGGGTTATTTGACAGTTGCAATTGGCAACAGATATTTTTCGACCATCAAATGCCAGTTCTCCCTGGGTAAACAGAGATACTAGAAATAGTGAATATGACTTGAGAGATTCAGAAATGGTTAACTAAGAGCAGCAAAACATTCTTATTTCTGTTCTGGCTAGTTGGAATTTCAAATTTAATTTTGTTTATTTATTTTTTCCTTGGACCTCTCTTTTCTCCATTCTATATAGTCCCCATCTTCCCTTTAGCCTAGATCACTTTCTTCTCTTTGCTCATTTTTTCATTTGTTAACCAAAATCCTCAGTTCCTGCCATGTTTGACCAATTCCCTCCTAATTTCCTCTTGGTTCATATTTTTTCCCTAAGAATCTAAGAACAGTAATGAGAGATCAATTAAAATATCCATTTAAATATAAATGTGTTTATGTAAGTAAATTTTTGCCATTCAAATTGTGGTTCTGAGCTACCAGCATTGGCATTACCTGGAAGCTTGTTAGAAATACAGAATCTCAGAACTTGCACCAGACCTGCTGAGTCAGAATATGCATTTGGTCACAGTGGACAGGTGATTCTTATGTGGATTAGGGTTTGAGAGGTACTGGTCATCTCAATATGCCTAGACAATATGCTCTAGGCAAGCTGGAACTCCCCACTGTGTCTGATTTATTTAGCCTGTATCTTCAGGATCTAGCACCTAAATTGATATATTGAGGTATATGCTATTTATTTTCTTGAATGAAAAAATTATTGTAGGATTTGAGAAAAATTTGGCTTGTGTTTATTTATTGTTGTCTTAGAATTTATACAACACTGAATTCCAAAGTTAATATGTAAGAGGAGTCATATATAAGCGAAGATCATATAAATCCTTACAATTACTAAGAAAATACATAACTATGAAGAGTAGTATAGTGAAATGTCTTAGATGTTGGGGATCAAAAAAGCTGGGTTCCTGACAATTACTGTAAAAGTAATATTGGACAAATATCTTAGAGTTCTGAACACCATCATTCCCACTGTAGAGTGAAAATAATAATAGGCCTATCATTTCAAAGTGTTTTTCTAAGTATCAGATAGGAAATAGTATAGTAAAGAAATGCACAAGCTATAAAGCTAAATTAATGATGAATGATACTAAAACATATCTTGTCTGAGTTAGCTGTTGTAATTGAAAATTAAATTTGTCCCTGCATTTCCTAATAGCCGTGGCCAATGACTAGAAATGCAAATTGTCCTTGTCTGTTATAAACAAGAAGACAAACTTTCCCCAAATTTATCAAATACGTATATAGTTGATGATGAATAACATATTAGATAGTATGAAATTCAAAGTCACAGGGACACTGCTCAAATAGATAGGAGTGTCTATAAAATCTGAGCACATAAAATTAGAAATAATTGTAGTGAAGATATATATTTCTTAAGGAAACTCAAGTAATAAGATAAAAATGTTTTACTTTATGATGATCTAGCTTCCTAAGAGAAGGAATGATATGTTTCACAAAAGAAAATGATGGAGGAATTGACTTGCCTTGCCCGATACAATGCATTTTTATAACTCAATCAATTTTCCATCCTCCGCTGCTGGTGGATAATTTATGGCAAACTCTAAATCATCCTCTTGACCTTCTATGAATGCTAACTCTTTTATAGCAAAATAGCCTCTTTTCTGGGAAAGAAAAATTATACCTTCTTCTTTACATTCACAAAAATAGCCTTAATTCTTTCCCCCTCCACTTTCACAGAAAATATATTTGTTCTTAAACTCAAATGTTTTAACTGCAAGCAACTAAGTTTCTGGTGGGAATCCAGGTCCAGTGCATTAGAAAGATTTTTAAAAATTCTTATTGATTAAAATTACTGCTTTATATGTTAGGGATAGCAACATTGCTTGCGTGATATTTGCTGCATATATTTTCTACCTTATTTTTACATAATATTCACATTTTTGATCTATGAAATTTTTTAGTTGTATAGAGCTAATTATCCTTGTGATTTCTCTTGACTTCAATCATAAAATTCATGTTCTGCGTATAAATCAGAATTTTCATATTATTCTAAATATTTATGATTTTTAAAATTTAACTTAAAATTAAATATGCAATTTGTTATGGATTGTGATGTGAGGTAAGGTTCTAACTTTTTATTTCAATCATGTCCTTCCTTGGATAAAAAGATATTTGGATACAAGATATAATTTTTTTAAAGGAAATAACAATAACAAACTATTTTAAATTTTAAAACATGGTTTTAAAATGTTTATTCCATTTTCTAAAAACGAAATATTGTAAACAGATAAAATTTCTCATTATCAATCTGGCAAAGATTTTTATAATTCTTAATATTGTAAAGTGTAAAGTTGCGTAAAATTGCATGGATGTTGGCACTCCAATGAAATGCTTTCAAAAATGTAAATTGATACAACTTTTCCAAAAATCAGATTGATAGTATCTCGCAAGCCTTAAAAATAGTGTATTCCTTTATTCATCATTTCCAGTTCTAGGAACCTATCCACATGTGAACAGTTGTTTAAGTATAAAGGCATTTTATAATGCACAACAAGAAAGAGCAAGTAAATCATCATTCATCTGGATGATTAGTCATTCAACACATGGAAAAGAGTAATCTAAGGCAAAGGGACCAGTGAGCACAAAGACAAATACTTTCCATAGTCTTAGGATAAGACAAAGCTTGGGACTACTCTACTATCAGGTTCATAATGAGGAACAATGTGAAAGGTGCAATAGCAAGGTATGTTGAGCTTAAATGATAAAGGATCGTTAAGGATTTACATGGTATCTTGTAGTCCAAGAAAGATCCTTAGAATTTCTTGGTTTGTTTGTTTATTTTTTTGTTCTTGTTGAGGTTTTGATGTTGTTGTTGCAGGAGAGGAACATACTTAGAGGTTTAGAAGCATGAGCATATTTGCACATGCAAGAATCATGATGATAAATAAATCAAAGAGAGGAAAGACAAAGAGCACCCAATAAGGAAGATACTAAAGGAAACAAAATGTGATGAAATCTAAGTCAGAGGAGAGAGTAAGATGATCAAGCAAGCTTGGGGGGTATGATTCATATTAATGTGAAGTTGTAGAGATCATCCTTTCCTGACATCAAATGAGCATTAGCAAATGGGCGGGTGATTAGTCCTTCTATAGATTTGCAAAATATAGCTTCAGTTTTGGCTTTGAAGTATTTGTTATTTTTCAACTATCAAACTCACCTGTAAATTGACGTAGGCCCAAAATATGTCCTCCAAGGCCAAACATGAACAAACTTTTCAGTACCTATTGTTTCAAGCGCTACGTAGCATAGCTTTGATCTTTCTTTCTTATGATCTTTCAGCATCCTGGAATAGAAGGTTGTGGGGGTCACTGGAAGCAGGTGAGGCTGGAGAGGGAGGTAATGCAGGGTCCACTGTGCCTTGCTAAGGAGGTTGGACTTCACGTTTCAGATAGTCCATGAAGCCACTCGGTAAAGGAGAGGCATGGTCAAATTTAAACTTCAGGAAAATTTCTAGGTGATACATAAATTAAAGAGGGACAAAGATGGTAATCCTGAAAGCAGTTGAAAGGTGGTGGTAATGAAGGACAGAGATAGTGACAGTGGGGATAGATGTGGATGGCAAATTAAGAAAATCAAGGAATGATATGAATTGTATGATAAATGAAAAGTGCAAAAGATAATGAACATGAATGCTGTGTTTTAAAAAGTGACCATTTTTGGATGACAGAAAGTGAATCTTGAAGAATCCAAATTGGTTCCCATTGGTACCTCTGAGATAGGCTTAGGTTAACAAATTACATTTTTCCATAGAACTGAAAGTTAGAGTGACTTTCTGAGTGTACACAGTAAATTGGAGCAGGGAACAACAATAGAGCTTTTTAACTTTTCTACTTGAAGTCCAATACCTTATTTTCAAATAAGGATTGGAAACACTTATCTTTTTCAATTAGAAATAATAGTCAGTGCTACACTAGATTGAGAAGTTGTATGTTTACTGTGAAACATGAAGACCAATGAGAGATTGTCTTAATTAGGGTACATTTCAAATTTTGATGACTTAGCATGAAAGATAGAAGAGGGAATGCCATTTTAATATCTGCTGTTTCCACAAGGTACCAGCCATTCTTCAAAGTAGGGGCTAACAAAACAAGCAGATTAACAAATAAAACCACACACAAAAGTGGTAGCTACGTGAGGTAATGGATGTATTAACTAACCTTGTTCTGACAATCATTTCACAATATATATATGTATGCCAAATCACCATGTTGTACACCTTAAACCTGTGTGATGTTTTATGTTAATTATAGCTCAATAAAGTTGGAAAAAATTTTTGAAATCCAAGAAATACAAAATAAAAACACACCAAGCTGATTTTATAGTGTTGAGTAGTTTCTCCAATTGTGGTCTATGGACCATCTTTTGAGAATTCTTTTCTTTTATTAAGTACTTATTGTGTGCCAAGAGTATGTCAAAATATTCTAAAGACAGATGAATGAGTAGGAGACTCATGACCTTTTCTCTCAAGGGAGCTAGCACTTTAATCCAATGAGATGAAGCTTTAAATCATATTGATCTGAATTCAAGTTCCAGCTTTTCCATTTAATATGTATGTTTAATCTCAGGTGATTTATTTACTTCTCTAAGCCCAAGTTTCTTCACATTTAATAGGAAAAAAATAATCTCTATGTTCTGTTTTTGTGGATGTAGAAATAATATGAGATAATGTGTGAAAGTGTCTAGCATAAACCCCAGCACAAACTAGTTACTCAATCAATACAAATCTGTCTTCCTTCTGATGGCTTAGGATTGACATATGTGTAGTATACTTGTGGTGTGAAAATTATTTCTGTGACCTAGGCATTGAGAAGATGTAAATATTGCAGTTAAAAGCCATTGTTGCTAAGCAGTCCGTATTCCTCCATGAACTGTAATAATACTCATTTGAGAGTTCAGAAACCTGGCTCCTCCTGCTGGCTTTGCTGCTATATATAGCTGTGTGACTTTGAACAAGTAATGTAAGCCACTTTGGGTTTCTGTTTCCTGATATGCCAAGTGAGGCAGCTGAACTAGTTGGACTCATAAATTGCTTTCTGGCTCTATGATTCTATTTTCTTACAATTCAACAGTCACTTTAGAATAGGTCCTGTCAACTTGCATTGTTGTTTGAATTTTTTTTCTTTCTGGTTGCCATGTTTTATGAATAAATTTCCTCCCTCATGAGTCAACTGGTGGAAATAACTTTTTCCACTTAGTACTAAATCCTCTAATCTGGCCTTTTGTTTCCTTTGGTCCAGGAGTATTGCCTTTGCTCCTGATGTAAGCAAGCAAATGTTGAGACTTAAAATCAGGAGATGAGTATCACTTTTAAGCCAAAGAAAAAGAAGGATTATTTTTAATGACTCATACAAATAATTGTCAATGTGATAAGGTCAGGGCTTTGGGAAGTCATGATGTGTGCAGAATATGTAAAGAAGAACCAGTACACACAAGGAATATCAAAAGGAAGAGAGGATGTTTTAAATCAATATCATTTAGTATAGTTTTGGGGAAAGGACCTTGACGCTTTTCTAGGAGATAAGACTTCCCACTTCCCATATCTACTTCACTGGCAACCACCAAAATTCTTGGAACCACAGAATGCAATCTTTTCAGTATATTATTTGACTTATGCCATTATTGGAAACTTCTTTTTAGAGTATGAGCAGTCAGTACAGTACCAAATGTTAACAGTGATTATCTTTTAGAGGGAGACTTCAGAATTAGCTTAACTTCTGGTTTTGGTACTGATTATTAATGTTTATTTGTGTGTGTGTATTTTTTCATGCAGTGAACACAAATAATGTTTGTGGGTTTTTTAACTGAGGTTGTAATAGTTTACACCATTGTGAAATTTCAGTTGTAACAATGTCTTTAAATTGGGAATGAAAACAATTTTAATTTTAAAAGTTGTGTTAAAAATCCGGAGTGTGGATGGGAAAGGTAATATAAATATTGTGCAATAAATTTTGGGTTCATGATGTTTTAGATTCAAAGTTGGGTTCAAATCCCAACTTTGAAGATTGTCAACTGAAGGGTTTTTTTTCCTTATTTGTAAAATGTAATTACTAATACTCAATTATTTGGATGTTCCTTATAGTCTGTATAGTACCTGGCATAAGATAATAACTGATAGCTCTTATTATGTTTAGTGAATTAAATAAACAATCAGACTGAACAATACAGTCTTGAGTCAAAAGCATGATGATCCTATAAAGAGTTCAGAGTGATTTTTCTACTGTAATTCATAAATTGTTTGGGGAATAAGTTCAAAATTAGAATCCCATAATCAGTTTTTGAGTGCCAGTATAACCTTTGGTATAAATATATGCCTCCTAAATATGATTATTTAAAAATTTTATTTTTTAAAGATTTTATTTTTTTCCTTTTTCTCCCCAAAGCCCCCCAGTACATAGTTGTATATGCTTCGTTGTGGGTCCTTCTAGTTGTGGCATGTGGGATGCTGCCTCAGCCTGGTTTGATGAGCAGTACCATGTCCGTGCCCAGGACTCGAACCAATGAAACACTGGGCCGCCTGCAGCGGAGCAAGCGAACTTAACCGCTCGGCCACAGGGCCAGCCCTATTTAAAAAATTTTAAAAATCCATTTATTTGAAGTTTAAAAATGGAAGCAGTAGTTCCATTAATTTGTTGTCACATTAATTCAACAAGTATTTCTTCTGTTAACAAACAGTAATCAAGCAGCCACTAAATGCCAAGTTCTGAGGTATTTGGTAGGTATTAGGGATATAAAGATAAATTACATGGTATTCTTAGAGTTTGCAGTATGATGGAGGAGACAGACATAGAGAGAAGAAAAATGAAATAGTACAGTAACAGTAATAATAGAGCTGGGAATAAAGCATTGCTGCCAGGGAGACAGAAGGAATTAATTATAAAAATGAATGAAAGCGAGTTTTAAGGCAGTTCTATTTGGGACAGAAAAAAATAATTCCCTTTCCAGGAATGTCGTATTTTTATGGATATTCTTGCCCTATTCTTTGTGTACATCAGCTTCTCAAAGTACTGTGTGGCTGTGCTTTTCTTGCATGTCAGCATCGATGATTGAGATCATTAATAATAATCCTACTCAGTTTTCTAACATGTGTAGACGCATGCCAGGCCCTTTACTTTAATGCTTCAAATTCTCCAGGCATGATCTTCTACATGTAATTTAAGAAAACTATTAATATTTGGAATGCTTAATTTGGTGCGTTTTATGTTAAAGGTATTTCTGATCTCTTCTTTAGTTACCCGGTGAGAAGATTTCTAAGTCTTGGGCAATTTTAACGTATAATAGACTTAAGCGTATCTCAATATTTTATGTAATGTTCGGCAAAAAGCAGAACGCTATCTTGGTTATGGAAGAACTGGGAGTTTCATTTTTACAAACCACAAACTGAAATTCTTGTATTTTAATAAAATAAAGGGGGGAGGGATCCTAACAATTAGAAGCATACTAAACATTGTAGTTTCTTTTTTCCACTTATCATCCCTTTGTACCAGATCTTCTTATGGGTAAATTTTGACTTATAGCTGCTTTGAAAAATCAGAGTAAAAGAATATTACCAGCCTTTAGAATCTCTCTAGTTTCCTAACTTATTTTGAATGACGATGGCTCTGCTTACAGAAAACATTAGTCACCTAAAATAGGCACACCATTGGAACAGATCCTATTTCTTGTTTTAGTTTACATAATTCCAATTTAAAAGGATGATTTTTTTTCAAATTTGGTCTAATTTAATTAGCACAACTTCTGAGATTTAAACATGTTAACAACTGCAGTTAAAAGGCAGTTTTTAGCTTAACATATATTTATTAGTACCTTTTGTTTTCCTTAGCTCACCTTCCAAAACACACACTATGTTAACTTTGTAATGGAACAATCTTTAACATGTTTAACAGAACTAACATGTTAGAAATGAAAATTGAAGTGATGGCAGAGGGAATCAAAAGATTTAGTGCAGAGCTTGCAAACTGACAGCCTGGAGGCCCAAGCCCGGTAGCAGAATTGTTTTCTTTGTCATTTATAATCATAAGCCCAGAATACATTGTCTGTTTAAATGGGGAAATATTTAAGCAAAGTTACCCATTTTTTAGTTACCTTAATCTCTGGTATAGAGGCCTATATGTTTTCAGGACCTGGTTCAAGCATCACCAGTGCACATAGCAGACTGACAGGTCAAATGCCATTGTAAATAGGTTCTCAATTCACATACACAGAGTAACTCTCATTATTATTATGGTTAGCTCTACTAATTTCATTAAAGATATCAACTCCATACAAGCAACTAAATATGACAGAGTTTCATAAATGATAGAGTAAAGAAACAAGTAAATATTTTAAATGTTGCAGCGGAAGCAATTTGTTCTGACAAAGAAATCATGGAAAGCATTTCAGTGGATATTAACCTTTGAGTTTTAAGAGCAATTATGACTTTTTCAGGTTGGAGGTTAGAGTGCCTTGGAGAGGGAGGTCATTCAGGCAGAGACATCATCATAAATAAAGGAACACAGACAGAAAAGTACACAGAGTAGTCTGTTGCCATTCAGATCTAAGATAGGCAATGGATGTGTAGAGAGAAAATTCTGGAAAGCAAGAGTAGGGACAAGTTCTGAAAACCCTGGACTGATATCAGAAAAAATTTTTGCTTAGGATAGTAACATGATCAAATGTGTGTTTTAATAAGATAATGACATCCTTGAAACAGAGAATACTACAGTTGGAGTCCTTGTGTTAAAGAACTGATTAGAACAGCATTTGTCAATACTGTTTAATGAAGACGCATAATGAGAAATAGAACTTACATCATGACATTCTCCTACTGCTGCTTCCACTGCTACTATTGCTACACACGTGCGCACGTGAAGCTGAAACAAGTGTTCATAAAACTATGTGCAAGGACCACTGTCATTTTCTATTATAATCCATGCTATTCTTTTCATTCTTTAAAAATTGCTGATCAATGACCCCCAATTTAATTCATGATCCACCAATTAGCTGGACCAATGGATTCAGCTAATAGTTGGAAAAATAATCAATTAGGAAATTATTCCAATAATAGTTGAAAGAAACATGGTGGTGGCTAAGCTGAGAACTATCCATAGGCATAGAGAGGAAAGAATATATTCAGGAGAAATTTTCTGAGAGGAATTTTCAGGGCTTTGTAATGAACCAAGCATGGAGGATGGTAGAATTATGGAGATCAAGGCCTTTCAGCCAAGTCAAAATGTGGCTTTCTACTAAAATAGAACATGAGAATGATCCACTTAAAATAAATATAATGTAATGAATGTGAAGTTGCCTTGGCCTATCTTGTGATATCAGAAAATAAAACATTCATTTTTATCCACTCATGATACGATACATTTCTAAATGCTTGATTGATATCAGAATGCCTAGATCTTCTGAGCATTATACCAACTCTTTCTGGGACCAACTGTCAAATAAATCATATATACTAAGTTAGAAATCATTTTTCAACCTTGGATTGTACTTTCAAAAAAAATGAAAAGAAAAGTATTATTTATAATTTATAATGACAAATCAAATATTTTTATTTCTTACTTTCTTAAACAGGAAAATTAAATGTCAAAGCAATGTTACTGTGACAAATTTGGTGGTGTAATCACTAGAAGTTAGAAAACTCAGATATGTTTCCCACAGCCCCTATAATGACCCCGTTGTACATAGTTTATCAACACCATGGATTGCAAAGAAAAAAAGTTATGGTTTTTCTGCCTTGGTTTTCTGACATGGGTGATTAAAGTATCAGCCATAATATTTCATGAATGCTGTTTCCTTCTTTTTAATGCACAGCATAATTTTTAAGGACATAAATTTCAAGCTGAATCAGTTCTCTCTGTAAAACAGTAGTAACTGCTCAGCAGCCACTGATCGATGGGGTAGTCCTGTTCTCTGATTCTGACAAGTGTGCCTGAAAATACACTCTAAAAATTCTTGCTTGGTTTCCCACCCCCTTGCCTTAAATATCTACCAATCGTGAATTTTTACCAAGGACAGTGAATAGGAAATTTCTCAAGAACTGCCAGAACTTTCTCTTCCCACTCCCTTCAGAAAAATAAAAATGATCCTTCCTTTTTTAATTACAGACAAAGATTTAAAGAGTATGCTTAGTATTCATTCTGTATGCAATTTCAAGATACATGACATTTGTAATAATTCAAATAAATATTAGTCTTACTACCCTATGTATATCTATATTCACTTTTGTAAAAAAGAAAACAATCATATATAAGTTCTTAATTGTGATAAAGGGTGAAATAAATAGGTCATATTTAAATTATTTGAAAATTCATGTAGTATAATGTCAAGTTTTGAACATGTTCATGAAGTTTATAAACTTTTATAAGTATATTGTCAAGCCCCAGATAGAGAATAGCAGTTAAACCTCTTACCTTCTATGTTGCTTAATACACACAACTGTGCGTTGAGACAACCAAAGGCTGTGAGACTTTATTTTAATTGATAAAAATATATTTTTAAACATATTTTTGCAAATTTTTACCCCTTCCATTATTCCTTTTACCCCTTCCTCTATTTTTTGTTTTGTATCCTTTCTTTTCTTTTTTTTTGAGGAAGATTAGCCCTGAGCTAACTGCCGCCAGTCCTCTTTTTGCTGAGAAAGACTGGCCCTGAGCTAACATCCATGCCCAGCTTCCTCTAATTTATATGTGGGACGCCTACCACAACATGGCTTGCCAAGCAGTACCACGTCCACACCTGGGATTCCAACCAGCGAACCCTGGGCAGCCGAAACGGAACGTGTGCACTTAAACACTGTGCCACCGGGCCGGCCCCTATTTTTGTATCCTTTCTTGAAAAACAGGTGATAACTTGTAAATAGTCACAGCAATCAAAATTAAGTGGACTCCAAGGAGAAGGATGATAAATGCTAAACTTGAGCTTGATCAAAATGTGGAATCGCAATGAAAATCTCTGACCAGAACCACCCTTTCTGATTTCCTAGACTCTTGACTATTCTTATGCTGGAGTTAATCACGAGAGTCTAAGGTAGAGGTCTATGGAGTCAAATTTTAGTCCTTAGCTGCAATCTTGGATTAACTCTGCACCTTTAAGCTTTAGTTTTAATCCATTGCTTTATATCATATTAGATGTAATATTTATATTACATTTAAATTCATGAAAGTTACTAATAGCCTTCCAGTACTCTCAATATTTTGAGAGAACTTCAGCATCCTCTCATTATTTTAAGAACGATCTGAGTTCCAGTGCTAAAGGAGATTTGTCCTTTCAGCATTTGTTCATATGTAGTTTTTCATAGTGGGGGAACACTTTTTAATAGGAAATAAATCTCCAGAAGACAAAGAGAAGAAACACCTAAACAGTTGAATGTATTTATTTCAAAATTAAACTTAATAAGTAAACTTTACTTCTCATTCTCATCTAGGACAATTTCCCTGTTTTAGAGAAGAGAATGTAATCCACTAATTTTACTATAGAATCTCCAAGTGAATTCACATGTTCTGAATATTAGTCCTACCCTTTTAAATGGTATCGCCTGCCTCCCTTCTTTCTTCCCTCCCTTCTACCCTTTCTCTCCCCCTTACCTTCCTTAGAATGTGTACTTCTACTTTTAATCACCTCACCTTTCTTCCATACTCCACTGGTAAGAAATTTCAGGATCAACCTTTTCTTTTCTTCACATTTTCATGTCTATTTGCTTTGGTGGCTTTTCAGAGGTGCACAGCTTATTTATAAATCTCTGGCTAGGAATGACTCTCTGTGTAGTGGGATTATCATCTCCTACTCAAGACCTGATCTTTATGGAGAGATGCTCGCAGGAGAGTGAGGAAGAATGAAACCTCCATCCTAGCCAACCAGACCTTCAGACCAGACATGCATGTGAACCAATTAAATCAATGAGAAGATAAAAGCCACAGTTGTTATCACATTCAAATGCAACTGAACTTGTGACCAAGGTCTCTAAATTTGTTCTGTGGTTTAGTTCTTCCTTTTCATTCACAGGCATTAAGAGGTGCACAACGTTTAAGAGCTTAAAACCTGCCGCTACTGCTTATAAACTATGTGAGTTTGTACAACTTACCATGAGTGAGTTACTTCTTCAGTAGGGAAATATAAGGATAGTGCCTGTCTCATGGGATTATTACTAGAATTGCCTGTGATTTTACATGCAAAGCAAATAAGAACAACTTCTGGCACATAATAAGTGCTCAATAAACTTATCTCTTCTTCTCACTGTCATATTGAAAGACCTTACTACCTTATATATGAACTATTTCAAAGTTCTAATTGTAGAGCCTTATTCTGACTTCTCCTGCACACCTGTGTTGTATTCTTTGTCTTAAGTACACTTGGCCATGTCTGTGAACTTCAAGTTTTCACGTTGCTTAAGGGGTCAAATTTGTTTTCTCTAATATTCAATATGTTTGCAATCAACAATTGAATCAATCATTCAGGCCATAGTTGGTTTCAGACAGGGGGCTAAATTCCAGGCAAAATGGTTTATTCAATGTTCTATAAATAAATCTTTTTTTCCCTACACTGTTGCTCAGTAACTTCTTTCTATCTGATGTGCTCTTTGATTTGCCTGCATGCATTTCTTTTGCCTCTCACAATAGGTTGTAAAAGGAAAGAGCATGTAAAAAGATGAGCATGAGCTAATATTTATTAACAATTTTAAGCAAGCAATTCTGAGAGGAAATTCAGATATTTTGCTTTATTTAATTGTCTCAAAAGCAATTCAATCACTATTAATAGCCTCATTCATAGAAAAAGTTGCCTCTCAGAAAGGTTAGGTTACTTGCCTGAGGTCACATAGATTGGGATGTTAATGCCAAGGCCCTTGCAGCTACTGTTGAAAAGATGCCTGAGGGCAGAAACTAAACTGAATACCTGTCATTCCTCAAAGTTTAAGCAAAAGTTAGATATATATTAGGTGCGTATTTAACATTTTCTTTGAATTAAGCACAATATATCCATTCCTTGGCATGATTTCCCCTCAGCCTCAAAATTGTTATTAAGTAACATCTGTGTAGTTGTAGCAAATTTGCCCAATGACTACATTTTGGTTTTGACTAAAGTATGGGAATGACATAGTCTAACATATTTCTTGGTATTCAGATCTTTGTCGTCTAGAGTGGATTTGAGTGTTTTTTTCCGTCCTGTGATTTCCCTAGAAATAATATGACACTGTTCTTCTCACCTTTGCCAGTAATGTAAACAAATCTGGGTTTGTGAAAAAATTTCCTCTTCTGTTTAGTCACTTAGTTATTTTCATGACATAAGCGTCATTTGTTTTTATTTCTATCAAGTTGAGGATTTCCTTAATTATCAGCATGCATAAAATGTGATGTGTGTGTCTTCTTGTGCGCATCCACCATACTGAAATGCAAATCTTCAGCATGATGTCGCGTCTCTATTTCTTACCCTTTGTTTACTACATAATGATATCCAACATATAAATCAACTATTAATCCTGTGCTTCATGTTTCAGAGTCACATCAATTTAACCTTTTTACCAGCATTTTGAAAGTCCTTCCCCTCAAGAGATCTGAGGTGTAAATATTGTTTTTTATGTTTTAGATACCTAAAACCCTTTGTTTAATAACTGCTCAGGATTTGGGGAATGCCACGGCTGAGAGGACTTGTATAATATGTTTCAGTCCTGGGAGTCTGAGACTAAAACCTAAGACTAACTGGTGAAGCGCTCTTTCTGCTACAGGAAGGTTGGGGTGAAGGATGAACATTTAGACATTCGCTCCAATTCTTGAAGAATCACATGTGTCAATAGTGTCCTTTAAAGCTCCTGTCCTGAAGTCGTTCTAAAGTAGCCGTGCTTTTCTTATATGTACACTGTGTCCTTGGACGTGTTCCTTATCCATGCTGACCTTAGCTCCTCATCTCTAAAGTGGGGATAATATTACTCTTACCTTAAAGTATTGCAAAAACTATTGGTTTCAGTTCTATTTGAGGCCTACTACCCTCACCTCAAGAAAGTCGGGGAGACAGATAGGTTGTATGTTTCAGCTTCCACTATCAATTTTGAGAGGGTAACCGCAAAGCTTAAAAAAAGACAGGTATCACAGATTCTTTGTTTTCATGGCTCTTCAAGCTCAAAAACAGAATGGGAGCAGACAGGAACCATAAGTTTCCTGTGGGGGCAGAAAAGAGAAGAGGCTATCTCCCACTTCATGGTCAGTAACAAATGTGGTTCACTGGTAGTGATGGTTTGGGTTGAGGGGTTTCAGTGTTAGTACAGAGAAATACACAGTGGGATTGGCCAAAAGAGAAAAAGGACGCAAATCATATGTTTGGAACTTGTCTGAACATTAACTAATGGTGAGAAAGGCTAGAGTTTAATGTATAATCTACTCGATATTGTTTTCTTCTCATTTAATCTACATTGTTTGTATAAAGATGTAATCAACAACCTCCTGTATCACAGCACAGGTATTACCTCAAGGTAACTCAGATGACTAGTTTTACAGCTAGCACAAATGTATAATATGCACATGGGATGAATAAACACATGGCTAAGTGAATGAGTATTATCTTATTGATATTACTAGTAATAACTGTCAAGATTATATTTTGTCCAGATTATATCATTGCAAAATAGCACAAATGGCAAAATAGCTGGAAAAAGAGTTCTGAGCACGTGGTGTAGTATTTGCACAATGAACTCTCAAGACATATCTGCTGAACTATTGAAAGAGGGAACTCCTTGTATCTTAGACTGTTGAGCTATAACTTAAGGGAATGCAGAGAATATTGACAAATTTAAGAGATATGTCTTCCTAGGGAATTCTGTGATCTTGAGGTGTTCAACATGAAATAAGTGTTTCTTCCATATGAATTGAAAAAAATTTATATAGCCTTGAAATAAATGAAAGTCCCTTCAATTTTGCATATAAAGGGTGTTGAGAGGTAATCACATCCACTGTGAGATGATAGAAGAAATTTCAGAGGTCTAGAAGTACCAGTGGAGCTAGCTGCATTCCTGCAGGTTTTTAATCAATGATGGAAAATAAACACAAGTAAATTTAAATTTGGGCATCTTAGAGTACACAGAGAGTTTGGCCAGCATACCTAATTCTGTGCATATGTTTTCATGTTTTTGATATGCCAAAAATAGTTGGACAGTACAAAAAATTTAATTTGGCTAAAGAAATAGAGCTTGAGTGTATTAAAGATTCTTATGAACTCAGTAGTTTTGACTCCTAAAAATCCATCATTTAAAAATTGGCCACTCTTCAATTTTATGAGACTGAGAATAACATGTGAAATAATGTGCTACTTCATAAATTCTTGCTACACATTCTGGATCCTTTTGAATGTTATAACCCCTAAGAAGATTTTTAAAAAGAAAGATGAGGAATGTACGATTGCAAATCTATTTATAATCTTGCTCAATCAGCAGTTATTGCTGGTAGTAACACTATGAAGTTCACACCAAGACGGCAGAATTGTTGGAGTGCAACACAGCTGGTTGGTTATTTTGGCTTTCTTAATGCTTGCCCTGATTATGTGGCATTCAGCTAATTATTTGACTAAATATCTGACTCAACCACAGAGTTAATTTACTGGCCACATAGGGACCTGATTTTAATCTTCCCTTCCAGTGAAAAAGTAAACATAGTCACTCCAAGGAAGATGAACAAGCTGGACTCCTAGAGCCAACATAGATTATATTTTGCAGTGTGTCCTTCTGTCACGCTATTTTCTGTACCCCTATTTCCATCCCTCACAAAGCCTAATTGGGCCATGCTTAGGTCATAAAAGCTTTACGGTAAGGCTCTCGGAAATTGATTATTCTTGGATCTCCTGGTGCTTTCTTAGGTAGCATCACAGTCACTCAGCATTCTTTGATTGCGTCAACTCTGTTGGTTTGTCTTCCAGATCAACCTTATTCTCCAGAAATATTCTTATACTGTTAGTTTCCTTTTGCTTCCAAAGTGGAAAGTACCTGTCTTTCGACACCCAACTTTATTAATGAATACCTTATTGTCTCTTAAAAGACAGATGGCCAGACAATCATGTTTAAGAAACATGCTGAGTCAATCCTAAAAGAGCGAGTGTTAGCAAACGTGGGGGTGGAGGGGTTTTTAAGTATGTGATAAGTAATGAAAAGCACAAAGTAATTGATTTGGTTTTCTTTCCTGAAAAAATAATTCAGTAGAATTTTTTTTGCTCTCTTTAACTGGTTTGGCTCTGATTATTTTTATAATTATAGAGAAAATGAAGTATAGATATTATCTTTCTACAGTAGAAATCCTCTGAAAAGAATTACCGAGGAATTCTTATAGCAGAAAGATGTATCTGAAGCCATCCCCCCGACAGAAACATGTTAACTGTAATGTTAACAAATTTTGTTTATTTTTCACCTGAGGAAGGAGAAGTGTCTGTAATAATGATGTTGAGAATGCTTTTTCTCCACAGCATCCAGATTCATCTTATAATCAGCTTGGTCAGAATTTTAGACTATTTTTAAAGCTGGTATGGAGTGCATTTTAGGACTGTAAAAATTATCATGTCCTCAGTCTTTGATGAGTTCCACAGTAAGATCTTCACTTCGGCTTCTGTGCACGTGTAGCTGTTCTTTTCTGGGGCAGACCCTTTCAAAATATCTTTACTGAGATGGGGAAGAATAATATCTAATCTCAAACAGTGTGTGGGTCATGGATAGAGAGAAATAAGTACTCTACCATATAATATAGTAGGTGTAATTAAAGATATATAGAAAGATATATATAAAGATATAACTTGAAAAGATTGTTCCCAAGTAATATGATGTGTTAATTTTTATTTGTTTTCTCTCAGTAGCTCATCCTAGATAGTACAGACTGAGTAACTGTGTGAGATGAAAGATATTTTTTGTGGTGGCTAAATGTTGTGAGAGATCTAGGAAGTAACAAGATATATTAACTAAGAGAGATAATGAAGGATATACAAGCCAGTATTTTTAATAGCAGAGTAGACTCTTTACTTTTTAATTAAATTTAATTTGTTTGAGAATTTAATTAATGTGATAAAATGCACAAGGAAGAGAAATGTAAAAAACTGTCATAATGGTGTCAAATCAGCAAAAATGCAGAAAGAAAAAGTCAGTTTATTTTCCTTCCTCTTAAAAGGCTGATATAAGGAAAGAGAAAGAAAAGAAAAAGAAATTCTGTGGGTATCTGTGTTTTCATGAAGGTGTAGATTGAATAGATTCAAACGATTTTTTCCAAATCAGCAAACTCTTGTTTTTTTAAACTTTCATTTTTTGCTTATCAACTAGTTAAAATTTGCCTTTCTTAGCAAGTTAAAATATTTTAAAATAAAAAGCTTTTTTTTTAAGTCTAGTGTCTGAAGACCCATGTGACAAAATCAAAGAAGCATCACAAACTGCTTGAAGATGAAAATCAAAGTGTTTTCTCATAATGCACGAATGAAATCAGGTTCCAAGAATAAATTCAGGCCCAGGAACTTTGTGAGGCCCTGGAGCTTCAGTGGAGAGAACAGGACAACAAATTCTGTTTCTCCTCCACAGAAGGCCGACGTGACCTCTTAGCTTCCACAGCCCAGGGTGTCGCTGGTTCGGATCTTGGGCATGGCCCTAGCATTGCTCATCAAGCCATGCTGAGGGAGCATCCCACATGGCAGAACTAGAAGGACCTACAACTAGAATATACAACTGTGTACTGGGGGGGGGGGGCTTTGGGAAGAAGAAGAAAAAGGGAAAAAAAAAGATTGGCAACAGATGCTCAGGTGTCAATCTTAAAAAAAAAAAAATGATAACTCTATTTTTCTTACTTTTCTTTCCTATTTAGGCCTATAGAAGGTAAATACAAATATGTTTGTGGAAAATTATAAAGAATTATACTTTTCAGTTAACTTTAGGATACAGAAAAGCCATCTTCACTTACTTAACGTTTATAAAGTTGTTGAAATGACTTAAGCTTGGCAGGTGGTGCAGATTGGAATATCAGGTCTAATGTGTTTGACTGACTTCTAGAACAGCATGTGGCTGAGATTGCCTACTGCATGGCAACAGAGCCTTTGTGAATTTCCCATAGTAAATGCACTGATTAAGAATTCATATTACGTGGTTTTATGAAGATAACTTCACAGAGTATTCTAGAACAGCAGGTTGAATTAATGTAAATAACAATTCGAGCCCTATACTAAGAGTGCACATCCTTATTTAAGACAATATTCTTGAATATGTGGTGACTTATTGAGAATATAATTTTACCAGATAGATTATTTTTTTCTACCTGGTGGAAAAAACATGCTCGTTCCCCATTCTTCTTTTCATGCTCCCCATTTTAGGAGTGAATGTTTCATATTTATTTTTCATATGTCCATTAATTTTTTCCTCTTCAGGTGTAATCTAGCCCCTGTGGTGGAGTTTGCTGCAGATGTGGGAACTAAATCAGATTTTATTACCATGAATCCATCAGTGGTACAAAGAGCATTTGGAGGCTTTCGGAATGAGAGTGACAGAGAAAAATTTGTGCATAGACTTTCCATGCTGAATGACAGTGTCCTTTGGATCCCTGCTTTCATGGTCAAAGGAGGAGAGAAGCACGTGGAGTGGGTTAATGCGTTAATCCTTAAGAATAAACTGAAAGTGCGAACTGCCTATCCATCATTGAGACTTATTCATGCTGTCAGAGGGTAAGTGTCTGGAAAGGACCAGTCTGTCCTTGGCACAATGGAACACATAACCAAACATTTTCCCTAGACAGGAAGGAGCCTCAGTAATCTCCCAACGGATGTACGTTTCCATTATTTTATAATGGCTACTCTATTCACCAACTTGAATTTTGTTTATGTTCTATATTATTTTAGCTCATTCTCTGTCTTGAAAAAGCAAATATTTGAACTTGGAGCTTATTTATGTCTTCTCATGAACAAGCTACTGATTTTTATATTTTGCTGTGGTAAAGAGTAATAAGAATTGATAGTAAAATTGATAAATTTGGGGTAAGAAAACTACCAACAGAAGTATTCAATGGCTAATGGGCAATATTGTGCAAGCATAAATGTTAGGTGTATTTGAGGAGCAATTAAGCCCCATCTGTAGTTAAGAGGACTACTAGTGATAGAGAAGGCTGGCTGAGATAATATGCTTTAATGCTTCTCCCCAAAAGTCACAGATGCCATTTTTATGAATTGTCAACATTTCCCTTTTATTAACACAAGCTCAGGAGAAAAACTTAAGAAATAGACTCTTGTTTAAAAGTGTCAAATGACTAAAAGACCAGACACAGTCATGCATACATTTAAGTGTGTAGTAAAATACACAACACAAAGATAAGCAATAATGTACATGTTTATTGAATATCCACTGCGTGTCAGATACTGTAGATAACAAAAACTGACCACTCCTTTAAAGGAATGCGTAAGCTTTCTGGTGGAAACAGAGGCATGTATAACTAGCCAGGGCATAAACAAACGGTAAGGAGTTATATTGTCAGGAGTGTAGGATCTGTCCCTCAGGCTAGCAAAGAAGTCTTAAAAGTCTAACATTTGAACTAGACTTTCAAAACAAAGTAGCAATTGTCAGGAAAAAAAAGACAAAGCGTGAGAGAGAAAGAGACAGAGACAGAGAGACAGAGAGAAAGAGAGAGAGAGAAAACTAAACAGAAAGAAATGTAATTGCATCATTACAGCCAAGAGAGGCAAGGAAATAATTAAGCATATGGTAAACTTGTGGAATAATGGAGTCCATTGTGGAGCACTGGAAAAATAACTTGTGATCTAGCTGGGGAGAGAATCAGTTTTATCCTGTTTTAAGCACAGTTAGATGTGTGAGTTTAGGAGAGTAAATCTTGTAACTGCAGACTCTGCACTGGCAAGGAGAGATGCTAGAGGTATGAAGGCCGATTAAGCTTTTTGATTGACTTACTCAGAAGATGGTAAAGATGTAGGGCAGAATCAGTGGACGTGGAAAAGAAGAGCAAGTTCAGGGACTCTATTAAATACAATGGCCAGAAGGCCTAAAAGAAAAGGTTTCCAAACCCAGAGTTAAAAATAGTTTGCTTCCTATACTGTAATTGGGACTGGGCTAAAGTGCTTTCGTGTTGTTTTGTTGTTGAGACGCTTCCCTTCAAGGATTTACCATTTCCTTGTTTAATCCTCGGGACAGTTTCTTGGATGTGTTATTCGGCACACAAATTGCATTCTTATAATTAGATCATGGTTATTCAACATGCATTCTCTTGATGTTTGACATGAAGTTTCAACAAAGTAAGATAAAATAAGTTCATTTGGAGGATAAGTCAGTAATTTTTTTTAAGTTACAAAGATTCCTGATAATTACAATTTGACTCTGAAAGAAAATGATGGGTTCTTAACAAAAGCTTTATAATGCATTGTGCTAAGAACACATCTTAATTTTTGATTTGTCAATGTTGATATCATTTGGTTCAAAGAAAAACTGAAAGATGTCACTTTGTCCTATCTTACACACTCACACACTGACACATACATACACATATACACACACTCAAGCGGTAGCATTTTAAGATTCAAAATAAATACTTTGAAGTACTCCTTGACTATAGGAAACTAATAAGAAAATTTAAGATTACTCTGAATTAGTACTTTTTTTTAATAGATTATTTTTAGAGCAGTTTTAGATTAGCAGCAAAATTAAGAAGAAGGAACAGAAATTTCTCGTCTACTCCCTGCCCCCATACATGTACAGCCTCTCCCATTATCACTATCTTCCACCAAAGTCATACATTTGTTACAATTGATGAACCTACATTGACACATCATTATCACCCAAAGTCCATAGTTTACACCACAGGTCACTCTTAGTTTGTACATTCTATGGGTTTGACAGATGTATAATGAGATATATCCACCATTATAGTATCATAAAGAGAAATTTCACTGCCCTAAAAATCCTCTGTGCTCAGCGTATTCATCCCTCCCTCTCCAATAACCTATAGCAATCACTGATAGTTTTACTGTCTCCATAGTTTTGCCTTTTCCTGGATGTCATAAAGTTGGAATCATATAGTATGTAGCCTTTTCACATATGCTTCTTTCACTTAGTAATATGCAATTAAGTTTCCTCCATGTGTTTTCATGACTTGATAGCTCATTTCGTTTTTGGTGTTGTTTTAGTGACATTGAGTTTATTCTGACTCCTGGTGCCCCCGTGGACAGCAGAGCAGAACCCTGCTCAATCTTTTTGCACCATCCTCTCACCTCCCAGTGCTGTGTCAGACAATGCTCTGCTGCTATTTATAGGCTTTTCACGGGCAATTTTCTTGGGTAGTGGGTGGCCAGATGCTTCTTCCTAGTCTGTTTTAGTCTGGAAGCTCTGCTGAAACCTGTCCACCATGGATGACCTTGCCGTGTTTGAAATACTGGTGGCATAGCTTTCAGCATCACAGCAACATGCTATCACCACAGTATGACAACCAATAGATGGGAGGTATGGTTCCCTGACCGAAAAATGAACACAGGCCGTGGCAGTGAGAGTGCCAAATCTTAACCACTAAACTACTGAGGATGGCTCCTTTGTTTTGGGGGCTGAATAATATTCCATTCTCTGGATGTACCAGTTTATTTATTCATTCGCCTATTACTTCCAAGTTTTGGTAATTATGAATAAAGCTGCTATAAATAGTTTTGCATTTTACAGTTAGATCTGTGATCCACTTTGAGTTAATTTTTGTGAAGTGTGTAAGATATGTGTCTAGATTGATTTTTGTGTATGTAGACGTCCAATAATTCCAGCACCATTTGTTGAAAAGACTATCTTTCTTTGCTCCATTATAGTAGTGTGCTACTTTCTCAAACATTAGTTGCCTATATTTATGTGGCTCTATTTCTGGGCTCTTTATCTGTTCCATTGATCTATTTGCCTGTTCTTCACCAATACCACACTGTCCTGATTACTGTAGCTTTATAGTAAGACTTGAAGTGGGGTAGTGTCTGTCTTCTGACTTTGTTCTTCTCCATCAACATTGTGTTGACTGTTCTGAGTTTTTTGCCTCTCATATAAACTTTAGAGTTAGTACTTTTGTTCCTAGATTCTGGTTTATATTTCTTCATTTACTGCTAATAGCAAAACACAAAACAAGAGGCTTGGTTGAATAGAGCAATATCAGTAAGTTAGAATCCTGATAGAAGTATATATGATTAAGAACTGTGAATTCATATAGGATTTTACAGATATTTTACACAGAAAGTACAGAGCTTTTTAATAATTAGTTCACTAATATTCTCCTTTTATGTTTTGTCTTATCCATTTTTTCTCCATAATTATTATAAATATAAACTACTTGACTAATTCCTAAGCTTTTTCTTGCAAAGAGCAACGAGGCCAAACTTCTGACCTCTGGTGAAGTTAATGGTATGCTTTCTTTTGGTTACTGTGCTTGAGGTGTTTTTGACAGGACTGATTTTGAACCCTACAGAAAGAAATCACCTTGCTACTTTCCTGCTTGTACATCTACATAGTACCTCCCATGTGTCAAGTGATTGAGTTCTAAACTGTGGCCCAGGATATAAAAAGCAGCTCTAGAGTTCCCTTTCACCTTTCAAATACATCGGAAATTTGTACACGTGGTGTATGTGAAAGGTGAATTCACTTATGGAATTAATGAAATTGATATATTAATCCATGCAATGTAGCATTTCAACATCATGTTTGTACTCTACAAAACTACTAAAATTCTTCCAGGAAAATAAGGAAGTGTGAGCGCTGATGAAGCAAAGAAGATTCACATGATATGAAAGCAAGAGCAAATTTCCCAAAGCTCTGTTCTTTAAGTATTTGTCTTACATTTCTGAAATCCTGTGGTTAATACAATTCAGGAAAATAGGTTAGAGAGTTTCATTTCCTCTGTGGACTACTGGAGTTTGTTGTCTCTCATGAAAGGCTTACAGCCCCCAGCACATGCATGTTAGGGTACACATAGTCACCAAGTTAAAATGTGAAGGCCTTTCCAGTACTGCAATTATAAGTAGAAAGTTTAAGTGATCTGGAAAGCAAATGACTCTTGATCACAATGAGAATCATTTAGGTACTTTTCATATTGTCCAGCCTCATTATTTAAACATTTCCCTCTCTGAAAATTATAATGGCTTACTCACTTTAAGTATCCACTTAATTGTAGGTTTCTTAAAAAACTGTAGAAATATAACCATCGATCACATAACTCAGAGAGATTAAAAAAAAATACAGCTGGATTCTAATTTTAAAATAATCTTACAAAATAATGAAAGCATAATCTAATGGGGACAAATAAAAGATATAATTACAAATTTAAGAGACTACATGAATGTGTTAAGCACGTTTGGAATTGCAAGCTTTTCATTGGTACTTCTTCAGAAGCCCTACATGTCTACATATATTTATTATTATTTTGTAATTTGCCTTGTGAAGAATGGAACAATTTTTGTAAGACTTTAAGAGTGAAGAGGAGATTTTTAAATTTTAAAATGACTTGTTGAAACTTTAAAAATGTGTCTACACGATAAAAAAGTCGGTTAATTGTTTATGCATTTGTAATAAAATTATAATGTACAAGCTAATGTATCAATGTACAACCTAAAATCTCCTGAAAAAAAATTTAACCCAATTACATAAGTTAACATACAATTTTTAATTATTATATGACATATCAAAATATATTTTTATAAAATATTAGTGTTAGGTAAAAAAGTCCTATTTTAATAATTACTATAATTTGATTCATAATAGCCAAGTACTTTTTTCAGTGGGATTGTTATATTTTATTTTCTTATTTTTTAACATAGTGAAAAAAAAAATCAAGCAGTGCAAAAAGTAGATCCTTGGTTCAACTACCAACTACCATAGATAATTTCTTAAGAATTCTTCCAGGAAATAGATACATAGATAAATAAGCATTTTTTAAAGTTATATTTTATATGCATAAATATATTACATATAGATTGTTAGCTGTAGGCTAGAATAATATGTACTCTTCTGAAATTCTTTTTGAAGTTTGCACTTTGGGAAGTTTGCTCTCATAGTTCTTTTCTATTTTTTTAATCCTTTATCATAACGCTCTTATTCAGATATTTATATTTAAGAGCTTAATTAATTTAAACTTTAAATTTATTTATAATCAGTTCTGGAAATAATATTTAAACATTTATATTTGAATCCTTTGCCCCCGGCAATTATTATAAACTATTATTAAAATATTTAAGCCAAAAATAAAATATTTGTCTTAATTTTATAAATTTATATGATCCATTAGTTTTATTATTTTAATTCTACTGTAACAAAAATATTGCATTTGTCCTATTTTGTCAAAACAGTCTAATTATCAATTTGTTTTAATATCAGTATTCATATAATAGGAACTATACTCATTAAATTAATAAGCTGATACTTTGTATTAATCAAAGTAAACGCTTGAATTGAGGTTTCACTGGTGATTATTAAGATAAATAAAAGTACATAATGTTCTGTGATGTCACCCTCATAGTTAATAATTCTAAAGTTATCCAACAATTTTATAAACAAATATCTTCACCAAAATGATTTTTAAGGGGTAAATTTAGTTCTTATAGATTTTGAAAATTTTTATGCAAGTTCTACTTGTGACTTTTGTTCTTTATGCTTCAGTGAAGAATACATATGTAACCCTTATATTTGACAAATCTCCCAAATGTTTTTGTTTGAAGGATAATTTAACACCCTCCAAAAAAATGTGCTAGTGTGAGGTAAACTGACTACGTGAATGCTTTAAATCTGCTTGAAATTAAGAAGTTTTATTTGAAATGCTTGGTATACCCTTTATGACCTACAGCAGTGTTTCTCAAATTAGAGTTCACAGATGTATTTTGTAGGTTCTGAGAAAATGTTACTCTCTTTAAAATGTGTGTTTATATTAATGCAGACTGAGAACACTGGCTTAGAGAATTTTCAAGACTTATGTGGGAGTTTGTTTTCTGAGGAAGGTCAAAACAAACCCTTTCTATGGGTGGACAAGACTATTTACCGTGGACAAGACTATTTACATTCTTGAGTCTCAGAATTGTATCATTTGAAATGTGGGTATTGATATAATAATTGTTCATATTCCTTTAGGCTCCAAGTTTCCCTGTTTCTATACTTTAATTGCTCTTACTCAAATGAATATTCAAACAGCCACAGTAAACATTTGTGGTTAATTTTCATAAACATCCTCAGGAATGTCTTCTTTAACTTTTTATTTAACTTTTGATCCTCACAATAATTGAGGTAGCTTACTAGAATATTCCTTCTTTAAAGTCATTTCTCTTGAAATTTAAATATTCTTTATATTCTTTAAAACCATAACTAAGCTAACCCACCCTCAACTAAATATTTCCTGTTTATAGTAAAAGATACACTGACACAAGCAAACACATATATACATGCAAATATGTATATGTATGTATTATGTATATAGATTGATATGGAAGATACAGGTATATATATTTGTTATGGGGCCATTTAATCTATTGAATTTATTCTTTCTTTGAATTTCTACAATTCTTAAACTTCTAAGAAAGCATGGCTCTTT
This sequence comes from Equus asinus, assembly GCF_041296235.1. Taxonomy (NCBI): domain Eukaryota; kingdom Metazoa; phylum Chordata; class Mammalia; order Perissodactyla; family Equidae; genus Equus; species Equus asinus. Next base: position 71,966,300 of record NC_091798.1, read on the forward strand.
CTATAAATGCAAATTTTGGAAAATTATTTCTAGAGTAGTGTTTAAATATTGCATATATGAAAAATAAATGTAGTATGTAATGTCTACTTTAAAAATAAAACAGCCAGTTATTTTACCAGCAAAAATGGGTTTATTTGGGAATGGCAGAGGAATTGTAATTCAGGATACGCGAGCTGTGGTGAAACCTGGGCAAGCCGGAAGAGACAAAGGGAAGGTCAGCTTTTATCAGGTTTTAGGAGGAAATTGGGGAGGGTTGTTATGAACAAAAGTTCATTGGCGAAGAACAGGAGTTTGAGGTTGTGTGGTTTCTCGTTGGCTGCAAGTGGTGGTTAGTGTGTCGTCTGGGTCAAGGAGGGATCTTCGTTTTCTTAAAGGCAGGAGATGAAACTTCCATGCCATTAACATCTTCTCTTGTCAAAATAGCTTTTATCTTCCTTCTTTCTGCTGGTCATTCGGGCTGCAGTGAGTGGTACAGGTGGGCGTTCCCCCTTCAGGCTTCCGGACTCCATTTTAAGTGAGGTTTCCTTTATTTATTTTCACAACCTACATGCTATATACATACACACACAGCATATAACAATATTTAACATACCATTAATATTTTATATACACTTTACACAAATATTTAATATAAGACAACTGTTATGTACATACTATATAATATAGTTTGTATGTGAACTTATTCCACGCAAGTTGCTTTGCCAGACCTTTTGCATGTCAAACACTGTACCAAGAATACATTGACTTTTCTTATAATGATGATACACTGTTGATTCATATTCAACTTGTTGTCACTTGGGATATTCAAAAATTGGCTTTACTGTGCTTAATATATAGCAAAAGTCTCCCACTTTAGATTTATGTTGTTGTTGTTTGCTGTGCTATCTTGAATTTATTCCTGGTAATTTCATTTTGCATTGAGAGGATAAGTATTCTTTTACACCGTTACTGTAAGTGACTACATAACTTTTGAATTATTTCCTCTTATTCGGAATATATGATAATATTCTAATTAATATTCATATTTCATGAGCAATATACTTATTTCTCCATTTTTGTCGTTAAATAAAATTATATTGAACAATGGGATATCATTTAATATACCTTCCTAAGTTTCCCAGGGTTTTGCTGGATCGTTGATCAGGGTTTTCTTTTGGCAGGCAGCCCATAAACTAGCTGAGTATTTAATTCACAATGTAATGATCAAGGTCAAAATTCCTAACTTGTGGATTTAAATGTAGGAAGGAATAACTAGCCTGGCAGAAATCAAATCAAGTGACATCTCTAGCTCACCTCTTATCTGTGCAGCTGTCATTCTGTTGTGAAATATTTCATTGGTCAAGTCTATCTAAAAAAGAAAAAAGGCACGCATTAGTTGCTTTGTTACAAAGTGTGATTGTTTTTGATTCTTAACAAATAAACAGGCTGTATTGTCACACATCTTCCAGCATCAGCTTTTTGTCTAGTTTTAAGACTAACACAAAAATACCATTTCTCAGACTTTAGTTACTACATTCATCTTTCAAATATGAAAATCTGTCCATTTTAAATGAGTGTAAAGATAAAAGGCTGTATAAAATTAGGGTGATCCTCTGCAAGTTAATTCACGTGAATGGTGTGTGCTTGCAGACCAATTTAAATCAGACTAGGCTCCCCATAGAGTCCCAAGTAAAAGTATAGGCTGAACTAGATCATTAGTAGGCTTCACAAAATTAGAGTTTATCACTGTTAATCAAATGGATTGTTTTGGGGTATTGAATCAATTCAAAGTCACATAAGGAAAAGCAATTTTAAAAAACAACTTTGAAAATGGAGACATTCGCCACGAATGCTTTCTGAAAATGACTTGCTTGTATTAAATTTAGTTTTATGCCAAAAACATTTCCATATGGTTTCTATTTTGACCAATGAGCAACACAGCTGTAATATTTCTTTATAAAACATGTATCCTTCTTTATGTTTTTGAATAGCTAGATACTGTTTGTTTTTTTTTAAGATTTTTTTTATTTTTTCCTTTTTCTCCCCAAAGCCCCCCGGTACATAGTTGTGTATTCTTCGTTGTGGGTTCTTCTAGTTGTGGCATGTGGGACGCTGCCTCAGCGTGGTCTGATGAGCAGTGCCATGTCCGTGCCCAGGATTCGAACTAACGAAACACTGAGCCGCCTGCAGCGGAGCGCGCAAACTTAACCACTCGGCCACGGGGCCAGCCCCTAGCTAGATACTGTTTTTAAACCTCATGATATTTCCATGAGGGAATATTCCTTCCCTTACTGGGGACTCGGATATCCACCCTTCTGGCATTGCAGTATTCCTGATATCTTAACCCAGTTACCCTTGAGTCACAATATTATTTCCTAGCAGCTCCTATCATTCGTATTTCACTATGCAATGTGAAAATGTAAATGACTTATATCTGAGAAGTCATTCAAAGGTGTATGGCTCAGACAGGAACCTATGGGAAACAGAGCTGCCAGGCACCCTTGGCCAACATGCTTTGCAATTCTTATTTCTCTCTCATTGAGACTAAGAGGCTCTGCAAAGTATCTAGAATGTCTTTGAGGAGTGGGGAAGCCTTCATGGTGCTCAGTGACATTGACATATGCTGGTTTTTCTCTTTGGTATGCATTTTTCTCTCTTCTCCACCTGGATCATTTCCACTCCTTCGAGCCTCAGCTTAAAGTAAGTTCCAGTTAGGCACAATTCTTCATTCTTGTCCCTGTCTCTGAGATTGATCCGGGTGTCTTTTCTCTGTATTCTTTTCACAAAGGGTGCATGTCTCTAATAGAACAGTCATCAGAACGTATGATTATTGTTCATTTTGTTCTCTGTCTGTTTATATTGTAAGTTCCATGAGAGCAAAGATTGATTTTTTCATCTCTATATATACCTAAGAAGAAGCATGAAAGCTCTGTTTTCATTGTGGTGGAGGCTGGGGCACAGGTGCAAAGGGGTGAAGAATGGAGTTTGAAAAAGGCCAAAGTTGTGCTGAAGAAAGACTTTGAAGTTTGGTTCACAATTAGTTCTTTAGAGCAATCAAAGAAGCAGGGCAGCAAGCAGAATGGAGAAAAGGATTTTTTTTTTTTTTTTAATCAATCTAGTTACCTCTGGAAATCAAATTCACCATAAGCTTATGCTGGAACAGAGGGAAACGATGCCAATAAGGAAGGCTTGAATCTCAAATAATGAAGATAGAACCTGGATATCTTGTCTTCCCAGCAATTTACTAATTAATCAACTAGTATATATCAAGAACCAACTTGTGCCCAGTATCCACAGAATTATGAACCCAAGACTTACTAAATTTTACCTGCATAAGGTGTTATTAGAATGTTCTAAGTTCTGATTAAAAAGAAAATGGATCATAATAATGAAGTGTGACACTAGGGAATATCCAGACTGAACATCTACAAATTCATCCTGGGCACCTGAGAAAGTTGCCTTAGTTCCATAATTTAGTAACTTGGTATTACCTCTTGATTTTTATCTTCAAAGTCTGTATATAAAGAGAGATTAATCTATTCACTTAAAAAATAATATTAATCTATTATGGTGCTTTCTAGAAGAAGAGTGATTATTTTAAACACTTTGGCTGGGAAAGAAATTGATTTTCATTATTTTTTAATTCCAAGACTGAAATTTAGTATTCAGAACAAAGGTACAAAGGTTTACACTGCCATAATTAAGAACTACAGGAAAAATTCATGAATTTATTTCATAGGTTATATTCATTACATGCTTCTTGTTGTTTTATTGCCCTCCTGCTTACGAGACCCACTGTTGCACTGAACGATGGAAAGTACGTAAATAACCTTAGAAATTCCCTTGTTTCTCTGACCTTTCAGGAAAAAAGAGGAACACTGATCAACATGCAAAATTCATATTGAATTAATCTGCATAAAGCTACTCTAATTTAAGTCCAGATGACTAGGGAATTACTACATTCAGAGACTTCTTATATACATTAAAATAATTGGTTGTGAATTTAAAATAAAAAGCAAATATATAGTAATGAATTTTTAAACAATGAGCATGATTAGATACTGAGTTTGTTGAGAAAAATTATTGAATCAAGTATCCCATAAATCTTTAAAAATTTACTATTTCTTATCTCTCTAGAATAATTTAGATGTGGTTTAGCTTGAAGGAAATAGTTCAGATTAGGTGTATCCATGTGATTGATTATAGTTCAGTTGGCTGACTCTAGCTCCTAATATGTTTGATCAGATGATTACAACCTCAGGCTACAACTTCCAGATCATGGCTATAGATATTTGAAATGCCAACTCAGGATACCAATAATATATGAGAAGAGAATAAGGCAAAAGGCTTAGGGCTCGATTACTCATATTTTCATGTAGTAAACAAGTTATTAATAAGGTCTGTTGCATATGTCAAAGGCCTGTGTTCCAGCACACCATGATTCCTATTGGCAAGAGATCAAGTAAAGATCCGTCTCTCTTTCTTTTTCTCTCTCCTTGACAGCCTTAACCCCAAAACACTGAAAAATCTGAGTAAATAAACATATTGTACCAGAATAAGGACTTTGACTATGTAATATTTTTAAAAAGTCCCTTTGACAATTTCTTTTAGTTTTGTGTTTATGTGAAAACCAAGAATTGAAAAGCTTATTGTCCAGGGGCAGGCTGGAAGTACTATTTCCTATAGTTTCTGGTTGGAGCCATATACCTGGGATTGACTTCTCAGAAATAAGACATTTAAACTTGCATGTCCCATGGATGAAATAAATCAAGAAAAATATTCAGAGGGTAAAGAGAAGAATCAAAATTGTAGAGCCCTAGTGAAAACCAATATTCACTAGTAACAAGGGAAACCACATCACAGTGGTTTGAGTCTGATACCGCTGCCAGCTTCTCTTCATCAATGTGCGTCCCAAACAGCCAAGGCTATTCTCCGTTCCCCACTAATATGCTGAATAATGTTCTCTCTTATGCATTCATAAGTGAGTATGCTCTCCCTTCAAAATAGGGCATTTGTGGTTCAATATGGTTTCCTGAAGACTATATTTACACACAATATATGTTTGTCGATACATGTGGGAAATATTGTTCAATAGTTCATTTTGAAAAACACTCAAATCACATTAAATAAGTAGGAAATTATTATACTGTTTTTTCAGATCAGTGTTCCTTGTCACAATTGTTTCCTCCAAATGGTATTATTCTGTCACTTCAGCTGCCTAAGTGAAAGTGAAATCCTAAGGTATTTTCTCAGTTCTTAAGAAAGGATAGTTTCCATCATATCATAAGAACTTTAGCCTTCTTATACAACATTTTTACAACTTGTTGATAAATTAAGTTTCCACTTATATGGTAGAATTTTTGTATGTGCCGTGAAGGATTCCTCAAAAGACCTTACTCCTATGTGCTTTGAACAGATTTCAGTCTCAATGAGAAATAACCACCTAAACTTCAAATGTTCAGGACAGAGATAATAAAATAACTTAGATAAATAGTAAGGTATGCATAACTGATAGCTAATTCTTACTTAGTGACAAATAAGTTGTCGTGATTAAAGGAAAGCAATCCTAAAGTCCCGATGAATAGACTTTGGAGATTTGGGGAGTAAGAAGTAGAAAAGATGTGGGAGCAGCCGCGCTGCTGATTTCTGCGCTCGTGTTGCTCTGTCCCTGTGCACCTTTGTTCAGCTGGATCAGGAAGTTAGGCATCGTGGTTAAGGTTGGTACCAAAAAACCGTAGGTTACTAGTCACTGCTCTTTATTGGCTAAATGCCTGCCGCTTTCTTGTTTTCGCATGAGTTTTCAACACAAGACCTCATTACCTCAGCAAGATATTATTTGGCTATATTTCCTGATTAAATTATCCTGGAGAGTCAAACGCTAGCATACTAAGAACTTAGGTACAATCACTCAATTCTACCCTGCTTCCACTTTTATCTTCCAAACCATCATCCAGTGACCATACTGATGGTCAAATGGAATGTGTTGCAGAGAGAGATTGTGCTGGCGGTTGCTATCTTATCATTAATTTCTTACCAAGAATAAATTGGTTTTGTTTCAAGCAGTATAGATTTTCATTATCAAAACGAAGTTGTTTTCATAATGAAGGCATGGTTCGTTTTGCTTGTCCCATTCTGTAATTACTCATGTAAAGCACACTCTTGAAGAAAATTTTGCCCTTTGATGTCACTCTAGAGTTGGTAAAATCAGAAGAATCCATTTCTCCTTCTATAAAAAATAAAGTAATACAATGATAGTGTAATAAAGTAATTAGGAATTCTTAGGTACTTGGCTTCTATAGATTCCACTGAATCAATTATATGGACTAAGTTTGCTTGGCCTTCATAACAATTTCAGAGAAATTTGCAAAATTAATTAGGCTATAGCACCAAGCAACTGAGTTCAGATTTAGAGCTTCCTTGTTTCAGATATCCAATGATATTTGTGCCAGTTACAACCTTGGGTGAAATTAAATAGCTAAAACAATCATGTGACATCTGGATATTCTTTATGTAATCTAAAATACAAGGACTTCTATATTACACTGTTAATATTTTTGATAAGTTAGTCTAATAGGAGCTAACTTCTTTTTTTCCCGTTGCTCCCATGGATCTTACTTAAAGTAAAATTATTACTTGCAGCTGAAGTTATGATTTTGCATTTTATTCCATCGATGATCTTACTCCTGTCAGTAGAGTTCTGTAAACTTCCTGCAGAAATAATTTTATAGCCACATATAAAACTTTTACAATATGACGAGCTGATCTTTTCTGTTAAAATATCTGTTTCTCAGTAGTCCTTGAGAAAATTGTATAGTCATTATAAATGTTTGGCAGTACCTATTTTAAAATAATAAAATTAAATTGAGGTGAGATGTGGGCACTTTCCCAAAACTCTTATGTTTGTTTTTGCTTCTTAAGAGCCATCTTACAAAAAAAAAGAATTTGATACTTAGCGTAATCCATATGTATTGTAGTCAAATAATCTTTCAGCAGGTCTCCATTAATAAAAGTCACTACTAGGAAGCATCAATGCTGCTAAGCACATTTTGTAGTCTATTCAGCTGGGAAATATTTTCTCTTTTTATTTTTTCCCTAGAACAGATGCCTACAACTAATTGCTGTCAGTTTCAAAATAAGTAAGCTGATTATTTTACGGGAAATAATTAACACAGAATATGTTTCATACAAATATTTTAGCAATGCACAAAGCATGGCATTCCCATCAGAAAGGATAAAAAACGAAATACAAAATTTTTCATTAAAAAAGTCTATACTGAAGCAGCAAAATACTTCAAATCACATCATTCCATGTTTGGAAAATATGAATAGATGTGTTTCTGCACATTCACTCTTTCAACAACATTTAGAGAGTGTGCCCTGTGCCAGGAGCTGGATTGGGTCTGAAGTTACAAAGAAGGTAACAAAAGCATGGGCTTCCTCAAGTGATAGAATCACCACCTTCATAGTCCAGAGATTTACATCAGGAGGTGACAAATAATTTGGGAATGCTAATTCAAGGGATTTGGCAAATGCTTGGAATACCTCCAGTGGGATATGTGAGTGGGGTCATGGAGTCGAGCCGCCCAGAAGAGTTCCCAAGCAGGACTAAAGGTCAGCTAAAAGCATAGATCAAGAATATACAGTAGTGTAGGAGCCAGCCTGGTGACGCAGTCGTTAACTTCACACGTTCCGATTTGGCGGTCTGGGGTTGCCCGGTTCGGATCCTGGATGCGGACCTACGCACTGCTGGTCAAGCCATGCTGTGGCAGGCATCCCACATATAAAGTAGAGGGAGATGGGCATGGATGTTAGCTAGGGGCCAGTCTTCTTCAGCAAAAAGAGGAGGGTCGGCGACAGATGTTAGCTCAGGGCTAATCTTCCTCAAAAAAAAAAAAAAGAATTTATAGTAGTACCTATTCACAAGTTGTATCATAGCTAAATATTGAATAATAGTCCTCTTTTGAAAACTCTAAATAAAATAACTCCAATACCTTATGGCTTGATTTAAAAAGTGAATATTAATCAGAGTATCAATTTACAAAAAGCTTCAGGATCCAAACAATGATTCTACATGTTAAAATTTATCCTAGAAAGGGTTGGAAGGTGATAAAAGGAAACAGTTATGCAACTGCTGAAATGAGTAACCTATTTAGAAATAATTCAAGGTGACAGGACAAAATTATTTTCAAATAGATTTATGAATCTCTCTTCTTTCCCCACCGTGATATACAGAAGTTGACATTTCCCTTATCCTGGTTTTCTCATTTAACTCAGTGTGCACAGGAACTGAGCACTTGTATCTCTCACTGCAGTGAGACACTGAACGTGACAATGAGTAGGCATACTGTGACTGCAAGTAGACTAGGTGGAGGCCCAGGACTTACTGGAGAATAAAACAGGAAGAAGCAATTACAAAAGAAAAAAGTGACACAGTAGACAAATTCTCTTCATTTTGTTTTACTATTTTGGATCTATGTAATAGGAAAATGTTGGAGATTGGTTTTCTTATATTGTTAAATAATCTGGGGACAGGAATGTTACAAGAGCAAACAGGCTGACTAGGAAAGAGACTCAAAGCCAGACAAAACTATTCAAATGTGCTGCTGCCCCTTGTGGCCAGGAGATGATGGGGGCCATGTGGTTTCCTCACCAGCAGTTATCGTATCAGGAAATGACTTCGCATTGCCCAAGCGCTGTGACTCACCATGATGTGAACTGCTAGGGGAATTTGGCAAGCACGCTCTAAGTTCTGGACCTTTTAACACTTAGGTATGACTGGGGACTTTCTAACCAAACTGATGGTTGATGATATTAGGGAACATTTTATAACCTGTTCGTTATTCCACTATAGTAATATATTGAAAACAAGTTTTGTAGTTCTTTGAAAATCCCCCATCTTTTACCCTAAAAAGACTCTAAAATAGCCATGTACTTATATATGTTCATCAAGCAACTGTATCCTCTGCTTTGGATTTCTTTAAAAATAGCCCTATAATCCTCCCTAAAATAAGTAGGAAATATTTGAAAATGTTGGAAAGGTGCGAGGAAATTCATAACCGCTTAGAAAAATCTAAACCCATCTGAAAAGCATTAAAAGCTCTCGTTATATGCATCAGATAATTTTGCTGTGTCTCACTAATAAAACTGTATAGAACATAATGTGAAAGATCAGGGTCAGAAATAGTTAAAAAAAGGTTTTAGGTGTAGGGATAATATTAAAATGATATAATTATCCTAAAATATATAAATATATTATGAATAGGTAATTAATACAGATTGAAGAGATTTTAATGATCCTTTGACATAATCTAGTTAAACCCCTCATTGTACAAAGGAGGCTTTTGAGGCCGAGTCTCATCCAAAAGTAGACACTCAGTGGCAGAGCCAGAATCGCTGATTCCAGGAGCAGCTCACTGTCCACCAATATCTCTATAGAAGAGTGTTGCTTTATTAGCATGACAATATTTGTGCCATTTTAGCATTCCTTTTGATGTATGATTTTTCAATATAATGAAACCTATTAATTTATATAGCTTTGTACCCTTTGCCAAAATGATATTCAGAAAGTGAATGCATTCCTATTGATATAAATTGTCACAAATCTTAAGCTGTTTCTGGCTTGTGTTTCCTGGCCAGAGATAAAAAGATTATTTTTCACAGATAAGAAGAGGAAACAACTAAATAAACTGCCTATCTAGCTAAGGATTTATACTCCAAACTTCCAATACAAGTTTTTAAGTCATTCTAAAATAGAATTCCAATATTTGTGCTTTTTTAAAAACTCTAAGAGAGACATAGCAGGGTTCTGAAGCATTTCATTAAACTCAAGTTCATTCATCTACTCAGGCTTTCAGCTGACATCTGCAGAGCAAAATCAAGATCTCTTCTAGAAAATTGATTGGTGGTGTGCCATCTTATTTGTAAAGCTGAAACCATCTAAATTTGAAGTATTTTATTTTAAATGAAATTCGAAACACAATAAGGAACTTCAAAATATGTATTTGGCCAGAGAACAAGTGAAATGTGTATCATAACTAAATAGGAATTCTTACATACTCTAAGTTGGTGAAAGGTTATAAGAATAGAAAATAATCCTCTGTTTTTAGAGCAAACTTTGTCAACAGGGTTTAAATAATTTTGCTGGGAAGTTTACTGTGAATGACAGTGTTAGAATCAGAATGTCACTGTTTCACAGTTTGCTGAAATTACCTAGTGACAATTTTGTTTTCTATTGTCTGCATTTATTATTCTATACAAAGCAAATATTCATGAGGATAGACATGAAAAAAATGCCACAGAATGTATTCTAAGTAACTACAATGTTGTTGACTTACACTTCAGTCTCTGAAATTCCAAAAAGTCTTTATTTTAATTCAGATTAAACTAATTGCGTTCTTAAATAAGCAAATGACTTGTAGTACTGTGACTAATTTAATATTGAATTTAGCAGGGTTTTTTCTTTAGTGCTCCCTGTAGTGTTCCGACCATAATCAGTTACTGATATTGGGACTGGAATGAGAAGAGTGTAATTTAGATATTATTTCTGGTCAAGATAGAATTTTTAATATATTATTTAGTGTCTATTTTGCATTTACTTATCTCTTTGTTAGCAGTCTAAGTAATATGATATTGATCTTCATTAAAATCCCTGATTCCTTTCATTTCTCTTGTAGAAACACCTTATTAGCATTTCTGTTTCTCTTTCTCATTATTGAATAAGAGGAGCAACTGATGACTAACAATTTGATTCCAGTCTACTGACCTATTTAACAACACAGATATTTGAAAATGAAGTTTGTTGCCAGCATTTAGGAACCAAGGGCTTTAAATTAAAAATTTTGATTCTTGTTGACTCTTTAAAAAAATCAGAAGATCTGGCAGTACTGGACTTTTATTTCTGCTTGATAACTGTGAGCCAGAACTGAGTGTTCTGTCTTCTATGGTCTAGGCATTGTTATCCACTTCTTCACAGTCCATGTACCCCTTTGTCTCTTCCATCTTAACAATCAGCCCGACTCATCCTGGTTTTCTGCTTTATCCAGTTCTTAACCATTAAATTCATTGTTCTACCTTTTGGGAGGAAAATGAGTTATAGACATGCATGGTAATTTATTCAGGCAGTCTTTGAAAGGAGAAGACTTTGCATAGCATCTAATCAAAGATTATCATTTAATCTCATTAAAAATAATGAGATTAAGGCATATTTGGGCAGGTTAAGTGACTTAGTAAGACTCTCTATGTAGCAGCTTGGTCTGAAACACCTATCTGTTGACACCACATGTCATGCTCTCGTCATTAGCTTATGAAACTGTGAAATAGTTGCAGAAAATTACTCAGCATTTCACCAGTGGAGGTTCTTTTCAAGTAGGGTATGCTAATAAATGTTTATTAATCAGCTCTCAGGGAAAACAAACAAACCAGGATTATAGCATTTGTCAATTTCCATAGTGTAAATACTCCCACCATGTCCAATTTCAAGCTACTGATGAGATGTCAGCCAGCTTATAAAATTCAAGAAAATTTAACAATGGCTCTTGTGAACCAATAAGAGATAGCTCCAACCCACCAGAATAAATTTGTGAATCAAGGAGATTCTTGCTTGTGTTACAGAGAAATTCAAGCCATTAACATACAAGCTTATTAAATGAAAACCTTTCCATCACACTGGCAACTCTACCAGAAATGTCTGTCTCATTTATTAGAATTATTCTTTTTTTACTCTATCTGTCATCATAGTTTAGATTGGCTAATACAAATGCACCGACAACAGTGATATATATAAAAGCAAAATCAATAACTTTTATATAATTCATTTCTTTGGTTTATTATACTGATCAAATATAAGCATTCATAAAGGGTGTTTTATTTAATAATCCCTGAAGTGGAGTCTCTGAATATTATTGACTAGAGAAAAAGTGCTCAAATTCTTCACCCTGCTAATGAGTTTGGCCTGGCTAAATGCTGTTGAATGGCAGTCAAGTTTTATGATGCTTGTCGGAAATGAATGTTTACTCTAAACCTATTATTATTTACCTACATATTCATCTTTTTTTCTAAAATGTAAGAACTCCCAATCTTCTTAATAATAGTTATGATATGGCAAAATTCTTATATACTAATTCCTCTATTATAAATGCTTGAAAGCATCGTAACAGGAGTTAAAATTTTCCATTTTATTCTAGAAATTTTGTAGTTTTGACATTGATTCTCACAGGTAAGAAGACTGTTTACTTACTCTATTGGAAAAATTTGATTTCTTAAATACTATTCATAAAAACCAAGATGATATTAGTAAAAATGATAATAACCTATCTGAGAAAGTAAAATTGTATTAGTAATTTCCTTTAGCATAACTAAATACATAGAAAGAAAAAATAATTTTTGGTAAAAGTTTTATACAGAAAACAGAAATAAGTTTTAATGCTTGATAATACTAAAATATTATAACATATATACATGTTTGTATATATGTACATATGCATGTGTGTATTCCACTTAATGTACATCTAATTCTATATTTAGTTCCAGAACTGTAATGTAGTATTTTATTGAACTCATTGAACTAATTATTAATACAGATTAAGATTCATTTCTAAATAGAAAAAAGATGTATGTGTACAAAGTAGCAGTTTGGATTTTTAGGAAATAAAAATTAATTTCATCTGTGATGTTTTACTATAACTCTCAGTTTTTTATTTCAAAGATGTTTTAGGTTAAGACACTGAAATACTGTTTCTTCTTCATTCCATTATAAAAAGCATCTCATCAGCAAAGAGAATTAGAACCAAATGTTTCTCAACAATACTTGAGATCCTACATAGTTCATCAATACTTTATCTTCTAGCAGTTTTACTCTTATAATTGAAGGGAATGATTCTGTCAAGAAAACTGTGATTTTACAGAGCTGTTCTGGCAAAATAAAATAGTGCTGCTGGCAAAATAAAATAATTCATCTAATTCCTCTTAAATGCATTCCTATAGTTGATTCTTATAGTTGAATGTGGTTCTGTTGTAACCATTGCATCTGAAATATTTCACCTCTTTTGCCCAGTGCCACAGAATTATTAAATGTTACAGGTGGTGAATCTGTGCCATTTGTTTCCATTAATTGTCTTATCTGGGTGAAAGAAGCAATCAGAAAAAAGGCAAATGTATATTTGATTTAGGAAAAGCAAGTAAAGATAAGATTTGGAGATGAATATTAAAATACTAGTGAAAGGTTGCTGCTACTCAATAAATGGGGATGTATGAACCCCATTTAGTTTATTTTGTCTGTGAAAAGACTGGCAAAATGGAAGAACGTGTGAGTGTGTTGTCCCGGGAGAATCACTTGAAACAGTTGTTGAACTCTATCCTCTGTTATTTATAGTTCTCCATCCATGGCAAAAAGGAAATAATCTCTTTTGCTCAATTGTTTGGGGAAGGTTAGGACTTTGAGTTTGGGGTGAGTAGTTTATGAAAGAAAAAACTAACATAAGAAAAAGGTAAAATAGATGGTGCTCTAGTATTCTAGAATTATCCTTGAGACAGAATTTGGGGGTAGAAATGGATGCATAAGACTAAGATATAAATTGACTTATTTTGTTTTATGTGTTTTCCCCAAATTTAAAGAAAGAGTGTGGAATGGAAAATAAAACTACAGGAATCTATCTATCTATTTATCTATCTATCTATCTATCTGTATTTTTTCTTTCTTTCGTTGTAAATCAGTTCAACACTGACTCCTCAAAGTACCTCTAACACTTATGATGACCCAGCTGTTACAAGTGGAAAGTAGAGCTACTAATCACAATGGTATCTTATTTTCCTCACGTATTAAGGTGTATGTGTGTCTTTTAGCACTAATGAGAAAATTCCCCAGTCTTCCTTTAGAGTGCCTGTGAGTAAAGTCAATAGTGACAATAACTGGCATGGGAGTATTTTACCTGGAAATTGGAAATTAAGTCTTCAAAGTATTCCATTTTAATATCAGCACAGAACAGTGGCAATTTTCTCTGACGGATTTTATTTTTTTCCAAGTATCAGCATTATTCTGCCAAATCTAAGTAAAAATACAATCTAGAGATGATAAAATGCTTCTCTAGAAACTTTTTTTCTAATTATGTGTAGTTAAAGTTGATTGTTTACATTATTTTTTATTTCTAAAAACTATTTGTCCCCTTCAGAGATATAGAATGATAACTTTGTTTTGACAAATTGAAGAAGTCAATATGGGATTTAACATTTGCCATAGAAAAGTGAAAGTTGTTTAATTCCAGGTTACACTTAGTAAGGAGTACCATATATTTAACTGAGAAAAGCATGTTAACCTTTTTTCCAATAGATTTTAGAAGAATTTCAATTTCTCTCTTGTTTTTCTTTTTATTAGTTAATGCAACACACCTAATGATTAATCTCAGAATAATACGCAAGAAAGCTGATAAAATGCGGTATTGGATCCTCAGTCACGTTTTACTTTTTAGTAGTTTAATTTTTAAATTTGAAATTGATGTAATGCCAACTAAAAATGGCAAGGCCAAATTAATAGCATTACTGAGATTCAGCTCAACATAATTTTTAGGGCACAGATTCTGGAGAGAGATGGTTTTTAATTCCCAGTTCCACAGCTGACTAACTCTATGACTTTGGGCCAGTTCTTTATTCTCATCTTGCTTCAGATTTCTGATCTATAAAATGGGGTTATTAAAAGTACTTCCCTCACAGGGTTGCTGAGAGGATCATGTGAGTTACATGTAAAGCATATAGAACAGTACCTGGCACACAGTAAGTGCTAAGACTTAGCTCTAATTAACGCATCAGTAAAAAACAGGTTCAATAAATTACCCTTTGGGTATTTAAGAAAAACTCATTTCTCTCTCCAGGTATTCCTCTTTCCCCTTCTCCCCCTTTCTGCTGGTTTATTTAAATTAATAGCAGTTGCTTCTAATAAAATATATTGAAATAAATAAAAACTTTGGCTAGAAAAACCAATAGGAGACCCAGAAATTACATCTTAGGCTTTACTCTGATATCAGAAATTACTGCACTCCAGATGCCTGAGTTTATCTTCCTCTCTACTTCTATATCTCTCTCAATTTGGTTTGAAGTCATCTGAGGTTTATCTTTCCATTTTGGTGCATATTAATAATGGATAAATATGTCTAATGCATCCCCAAAAGAGGAAACACATCCATTCCAAACTTGGCCGATGAAACCGCTCTACATTAGGTGTTGGTAAATCTCTATTGTCTTTTACTATGTTATTTCTGAAATACTAATTGGCAACCACAGTATCTGTAATGATTTTTTCTATTTTAAACTTCATCTTAAGCTTTTTACATGAAGGATAAGTACAACTTCTGATGAGAATTTGGTATGAATGAATATGAAACTTACCTCAACTACCAGTAATATCAATATTGCATGAAGCAAATTGGCCAACATTCCCCTTCTATAGCATCGTACGTGTTCCAATTTCTGGTGGCCACACTTACTGTGACTTTTTAAAAAAAAAGAATTTTAAAAAACATTAATGCTTTTTCCTATCCATTTTCTTATTCATTTACCCATATAATTTGGTTATGTTTGAGAAAAACGGCAACTTCTTTCAAAATAAATAGAGAACCATGCTTGGCTGTCAAGATATCTATCATTTCCCTGAACAATTGACTAACTCGCCATATGGTAGTCTCTGGAGTGTTTTCTGATACCAACAACCAATTTCCCAGTTCTCTGGACGCCAACTAGGGGTCCACCAATTTAATTCAATTTTGACAGAATCTAACTGGAATTAGCATCAGATCCCAAAAGTTAAAGGGCACAGTCCCATATGCCTGCCCCGACTTCAGACATCAGTGGCAAGTCCCAGGCCACCTGTACTTCTGTATACATCAAGGGTTCTCATAACCCCTGCCTCAGGTTTGATAATTTGCTAGAACAACTCACATAACTCAAGAAAGTGCTTTACTTGCTATTACTGATTTATCATAAGGGATATAACTTAGGAAATGCTGAGTGGAAGACACACATATGGCAGGGTGTGGTGAGGGTGAATGGGAAAAGGGAGCTGGCTAAGAGTTTCCATCACCTTGGTGGGTATATTAACCAGGAAGCTCTCTGAATCTCCTTGTTCAAGAGCTTTTATAACCCAATCTCCAGACCCCCACCCCTTTCTGGAGGTCAGAGGTGGGGCTGAAAGTTCTCACCTTCTAACCAGTTGGCTTTTCCAATCATTAGCCCCAGTCATGAGGCATCTAGGGGCCCCAACTTAAGTCACTTCATTGATATAAACTCAGGTATAATTGAAAGGGCACTTGTTATGAATAACAAAAGACACGCCTACCACTCAGGAAATGCCAAGGGTTTTAGGAGCTCTGTGCCAAGAACTGGAGACAAAGACCAAATGTATTCTTATGATACCACATAATCTGAGAAAGAAATGTCACTTTGTATGGTTAATGAAATGGCCACTTGCTAATAGATCTGAACTTATGGATCTCTTTAGAATTTGTGATTGAGAACTTTGTGTACAAATTGAAAAGACCAAATTAGTATCATGTCTAGAATGAAAAGTGCTGCAGCTATAAATTTAAGGATATAAATTGCAAGACTTCTTCTCACTTCCTCCCTTGTTTTATGGCTTTGAAAAAATTAATACAAGAAGGATGGGTCAGTTTCATCAGGAGTGACAACTTGAGAATGAGAAAAAAAATTAAGGGCAGAAAGCATATTTTTTAAGCATTCAAAGCCATCAAATTAAAATGTCACAATAATTCCCTCTAGCAGCTATGTTTTAATGTCCCCATTAGATACCAAATTACAGCTATTGTCACAAAAAGGACATTTCTTTTTTATGTGAGATAGATAACAATGAGGTTACTATATTTAATATCCAAGTGAAGTTTTAAGAAATGCTAAATCCTAAACTGTTCTACTCTCTTTCCACGCCCCATGAACTAACAATTGCTCCTTTTGTCACTATCAGATTTCATGTTCTGTTTCCTTTTATTGGTCTTTTGTTTTTTGACTATTCTACTTCTATTAAACATAGACCTGAATACATTTTATATGTGTATATATATTTAGATTGCATCTTATAGTAATCTTCCTTATTATTATGTTAGTACTCACTTGATTAAGTTGATTTCCTAAACTTCAATTTTCTTTAGTTCTTTCATCTATTCATTCAACTTTCCTTGAATATATGCTATGTGCCAGGTACTTTGCTAAGTCGGGGGTGCAAATTTGGATTAAACAGACACAATTCTCACCTCCACTTGGATGATTATATCCATACCAGGAAATTTCAGTAAAGTGTAATAAGTTCCATGATAGGGGGAGGGAGCAGAATTGCTAGAGGAAGTGAGAATGGAGATTAATTAAAAGAAAAAGACCTGCTGGAGAAATTGATGCTTTAGTCAATGCCAGGGATGAGCAGGAAGTTTTTCAGGCAGAGAAAATGCATGTGTAAAGACAGGTGGCATTTTTGCAATCATTTCATTATATAGTATTTTGTCATGTTATTGTTAGTGCTGTTTAGTCAATTCTGACTCCTAGTGACCCTCTATACAGCAGGGTCTGTATAGAGCAGAACCCTGCCTGGTCTTTTTATAAACAATGCTTTACTGCTATTCACAAAATTTTCATGGCTAAGTTTTTCAGAAGTGGATGGCCAAGCCTTTCTTCCTAGTTTGTCTAGTCTGGAAGCTCCTCTGAAACCCATTCACCATGAGTGACCCTGCTGGTATTTGAAATATCTGTGGCATAGCTTTCAGCATCAGAGCAACATACCGTCATGGTATGACAACCAACCGACGGGTGGTATGGTTTCCTGACCAGGAAACAAACCAGGGCCTCGGCAGTGAGAGAGCAGACTCTGAGCCACTAGGCCACCAGGACTAGCCTGTGTAATATTAGCTAACACTAATGTAACACTCACTATGTGCTAGTCGTTATTAAAGTGATTTTCACACTATGTAAACAACCTGTGAACTAGTTCTGTTATTACTTCCATTTCCACATGGGGAAACTGAGGAAGGAACTAGTCAATAGTTTGTCCAAGTTTACACAACTAGTAAACGGCAAAGCCTGACTCCAAGTGAAGCAGCTTGATTCCATAATCTGTACTCTTCCTCTCAATTCTGTACTACCTTTTACAATGGATATGGATCAAAGCAAAAATTTAACTTATTATACTAGGTATTCATTTTGGCATC
Organism: Equus asinus; assembly: GCF_041296235.1. Taxonomy (NCBI): domain Eukaryota; kingdom Metazoa; phylum Chordata; class Mammalia; order Perissodactyla; family Equidae; genus Equus; species Equus asinus. The sequence continues at coordinate 71,984,473 of NC_091798.1, forward strand.
CAATAAAACCAGTAAAATTATTTTAGAGATCAACTTACAATAGCTGAAAGAATAATGTAAATCACCAAAAAGTCTCTGTGTCTTTATCCTGAACCAGAAGTCCACAATAGGCTAGGAATTTTCACTTTAAGAAAGATGTATTGTCTTCCTCTACATGCAAAATTCCCTGCTAGGTCCCAGGGATGTAAAGATCAATTAATTTAATCTCTGCCCTTCAAGGCTTCTCAATTTTGCCTTTGAGGTGATGTGTTAACCAATAAGAGCGTATAAAATTTGCAACACATACAACAAAACCTTTGAATTCATAGCACAGTGTCTAGCACCTGATTAAATATGAACTGAATGAATGAATACAACAACGTGCTATAAAGAGAAGAATTACTTTCATCAGGGTACATCATGAGATATTTCAGTAAAGGAGGCATTCCAGGCCCTGAATAGTGAATTGGATTTCCCTAATGGAAGATGGTAGCGTAACAGGGTAAATGAAACTTGTTTGCCCCATAGAGGAGAGGATGAACAAAATCATTAGAGTAGAAAAGTAGGTATTGAATAAGAACAACGAGAGAATTTACTAAAAGGTTTGACTAGTCTAAGATTCTAAAAAGACTTGAAAGATGTAATGAGCTTTATTGTTTTGAAGGTAGAGAATCAGCAGAGGCTTGTGAGCAAGAAGTGACAAGATCAGAGCTGTACTTTCATAAAATTAGTGTTGCACTGGGTAACTGGAACCTATAAGAATATTTTAGAGGTTAATTTGTTACACCGTGTGTAAATTAATGGTGGTCTAAAGCAGGCCAATAGAAGCAAGAAGAGACGGAAAGAGAAAGGTATGGAAGTTAGCTGAGAGCATATTGAATTTTCAGAATACTGCAATATGTTTTAGTGCACTAACCTACATTAACTGAAAGAAGGAGAGCCACACTTTGAAAATAAGAACAATTTCCTTCACTTCATTGATGGGAATAGCAGATCTTTCTTCTCATTAATACAGTTGCAGTGGTCCCAAGCATGTTTGAAAATGAAACATCTGTGATACTGAAATATCCCCAACATATTTTTAAGAATTTGGAAGGCTTCCCTCAGGCATATGTCCCAGATATACAGTATCACATTTTAGGTATAATTGCAAAAATTGTGGTGCCCCAGCAGAGACCCAAAAGGAAAACTTAGTCCATATGGAGTTAAGTAAGAAAAGAAAAAAAGGATAAAACCTAAAGTGTGGCCTGATTTGTATCAAAGCTCTTGCTTTAAGTGTAAATGAACACAACACATTTAATGTATCCAAACGTGAAGTCTCTGTTACCAATAGCCAGTATTTACTTAGACAAAGGTAGTGTTTAAATGAAACTGGATTCCGTTTAGAACCCATAGAGAAATTCTAAGTCTTTTCCAGAATCAATGTTTTAAACAAAGTTATAGTTCTAGATTCTGAGACCATACTCAAATATTTTTCATTTGCTTATATGGATTCCCATCGTGTCTCAACTCCTATGTTACCCATCTGTCACCCCCTCCAAAAAAAAGAGAAAAATCTGTGGAAAGTTAGATCAAGAGTGAGATGAGAAGAGTTTTTAAAATGAAGTAATTTATATTGGGGCCTCCTCAGAGATGATCGGGCCTGACCCATCAAGGAACACTTTCTCCAGCTAAGAACTGGACTCCAGCTTGACTGGAAGTTTAAGCAGTGGAGCAGAGATAGTGGAAAATGAAGGAAAAGTGAATGTGATGAAGTAGGATGGAGCTGGGATGATATGCTGGTGAAGAGTTGTGTGTCTCTGCACGAGAGGAAGGACAATGGCAGTAAGAATAACTCCATTTACTGAACATTTATTTTTTCATTTAATCCTCATAACAAGTAGGTTCTATAAGTCTCTTTTTATGGTGAGAAAAATTGGGGTTCAGAAAGAGTAAGAAACTTGTCCAAGAATCCAGGTACGAGGTTGTAGAATTGGGAAATATTTAATTTCATACGATATAATCCTAGTATTTTTATAGTCACATTTTGGAGCTTTTCCTGATCTGGCATCTTCAAGGCATTCCATGCTTTCCCTTGCTTGGCTTGGAAACAGCTCACTGGGTGCTCAGTTATGGGATGGAGATTGTCACTTTCTACAGGATGGTAGACTGTGTCTGTTCTGTTCTGCAGTGGTTCACCAGCAGGGTACCTGGTAAATAATAGACCCTCAAAACTAAGTGGTTGCTGGGGGACTGGAGCAATAAATGAAAAAAGGGAAATCTTTCCAAAATTAATTTATGCAGATAAATATAATTACATAATGTAACTAATGATCCACTGGTAAAACCAGCAACTTGAGTTTCAACTCACACTGTTACAGAGAGTTGTCAATGGACACTTGAATCAGGTCCTATATGTATTCACAGTAGGATCTATTTTGACAACCTTTGGGTCTAAATTTTAAGAACTAAGGTATTGGTCACATTATATTTTAGCAATTTGTTATTAAAACACTGTACATAGAGTTACAACCTAAGTAAATATAATAAAAAATAGTAATTATATTTGAAGTCATATGTAAGGATGGTTATATGAATAGATATGATTATTTACTTAATCCTCTGTAGAAATCATTTGTCTGTATCTTTTTTGAAATTAATTTTAGTTGTATTTGTGCACATATGCTTTTTGCATGTCTACACACATATGCACACACATGCACACATATGTAGACAATATAATGCAACCATTCGAAAGGGTATCTTCACTGAAAATAGCAATGAATTGCCGTGTCATTCTTCATGAAGTATCCCTTACTTCTTGCCTAAACTCACAAGCATCATTGCGATATGTTACCATCCAAAGATATTACAAGGCATAAAATAGGTCTACTGAGGTTTTGAAAGGATATCCTAAATTCAGAAGAATAAAATCTTTGTTTTATATAGATATTTGCTGCACATGCACAGTTTCTAACTTAGAAATGGATTGAGCTTCAAAAATTGCTTCCTTATTGGCTGTTTTATTCAACGATAAATAGTCTAGTCCTAACTATGTGCCAGGCATTGCTTGCAGCACTTTGCAAGTTTTAGCTTAGTCTCCATAACAATCCTATAAGGTAAATCTTATCCCCATTTTATTGATGATGCAGTGAGACACAACGAAATCAAATGTCTTGTACAAGCACACATAGTAAGTGGTGGCACTGGGCCTTGAAACCCATCAGTCTGACTCCAATGTGCCCATAACTACTGTACAGGGATACAGCTTGCTAAACTTTGCTGCCTTTCACTTGCTTGCCCTTTGGAACAGATCTCATACAACATTTTTATAATTTTTATAACGAGCTAAACTCTTAGACTGGGACACACAAGCTCCTTATCTCTAATGCTGCATATTCACGGCCAAAGATTGCAAAACTATCACTGTTACACTATTAATAGTACAGCATAAATAATAAATAGATAAGAATTTGTATCTCTTTATCTTGTTTAATTGTGCTTTAGAAAAATCAGTTTTACTCAGAGGAGAATGAGTTACTAGAGAGAAACATTGTGGTAATTCTAAAGGATGTGTACAGGCATTTGGAGGTTAAGGACACAAGTAATTTATTACGTCCATTTTCTGTTTAACTTATGACTCTCCTTTCCCTATTATAGATTTGTCACTGTCAATTCCTTTGTTTTTCAACCTTTTCTTTAGTGCCCTAAAGTAGAATTAAGGCAAAGAATAAACTTCAAGTAAATGGAAAGATTTATCAAAGCATTTGGGCAACAGTAGGGAGGAGTCAAGAAAAATGGATCAAAGAGGATATATGTGCTTATGTTTAAAAAAGGATTAAGGTTAAATTTATAATCCGTGAGAGAAAAAAAGAGAAGAGGGCATCCGGCCTAAAGATAATTGCTTTGAAGGGGGAGAGAGACAGTGCTGGGGAGGGGTGCTTGGTTCACAGAGCTCTCAGGGTCTCACCAGCTTCTGTAATTCACTAAGACCCTTCTGGTAATTCTGCTGAGAGGGCAGAGCACAGAGGGTTGTGGGTGTGAGGGCATACAATGATATTTCTACATGCAGGATATTCGTAGTTCATGAGTAACGATTTGTAACTTGGGAATATTCTTATACCTACAAATCCGTATTCCCACACTGTCCATAGGAGGATCATTGTACTGTATTTTGGGCTCAAATATTGTCTGCATCAGAATTCATCAGCATTGCATAGTAGGTCACCTGACAGGGCTCTCTTCTTTTCCTGACTGTAATAATTAAGCTAATGGAAATTCTCCTCCGTCTCAGGCTTGCTAAGAACATTTCACAGGAATCTGGGCCTTTGAAAAAACTGAACTCTTCCCCTGCTCAATTAGCTGAAGGCCTTTGCCTCTTTTGACTCGAAGTGACACCAGTGGACTAAGGATCTGCCACACACCATGCAAACAGCTCATCCTCCTCTATTAGAATTCTGGAGCTTTCTACCTAGATTTTTGACGGGCAAACTGAAGTTTTAATCATGGAACATGGCCCTAGATGTCTCTGGAGCCACACAAATGAGAAAATCTAGGGCACAATCTCGGCTTTTGGCCTGAGAGGAGCCTTTTTGCAAAGATGTGCTTAGAAATCTTAAACTCAACCTATGTTTCCATCTAACACAAAAACTTTTGATTCCATTATGAGCTGCTCTCAGAGGTTTTCAAAGCGGTATTGCTTTTTGAGTTTTCGAGGTGTGAAAAATGGAGCTTTGAGACTGCAAAGGAGTAGCAGACAGTTTCTCTCTCAGGTTCTCTGACTGAATGCTCTGAAAAACTGCTTGCCTGGCACAAAAGAGGGACCCTGAGAGGCTGAGGGAAATACTCCTCACGTCAGCACATATTAATTTATCACCCATCAGCTCATTAGGATTTTGCATAGTGGTTGATTTGTGTAGGCGCCAGTTGGTAATGAACTTGAGAAGTGAAAACTCACCCCTAGAAAGAAGCAAGGACTCACCCAGGACAGGTAATTTACTTTCCAGTTAATGGGAGTGGACTCATGTTTTGTTGTTAAAATCACAGATTTGCTGATTGGTGAGATGTCCAGAACTGGAAATTAGGGTGTTTTAATTTTTACTTCTGTAAATACATAGATAAATGGATGTAGATATAGATTTCAGTTTGAAACTTGAATCCCTAACCACTATTTACCAACAGTGTACATGGCACGTGGTGTCAGGGAAGAGTGCTATCGTGGAGCACAGGAAATCTGTCATCTTCAAAAGCACTCCACACTGTTCTTTTAGAGCCACGGAAATTGCAGCCATGAATGTCAGTGCTATTTAGGGAGCAACTAGAGCAACAGAGGTACATCTTGGACTTCATTGAGTGGCCTGTAGCCACACGTGCAGCTTGTCTCTGAAGCCAGGGAGGGTGTGATTAAACACAGGGCCCACGCACTGTGAGAAAACTCTCTGGCATCCCAGCTGCCATTCAGAATGTGAAATCCAGGATATGACCTGTCGAGATGAGCCACTTCAGCATATTGTGGCAATGCAGCTGTCGCTGAGACACATAAGTCTCCAGAGGAAAGCATTCAAACTGTTTCCATGGTGGAATGAATACAAATGCACAGCTCCAGTCCCATTTGAATGTGATCTTTTCAACAGGATCGTCTACACTAAATATACAGATGAGTGGATGTGACCCAAGTACCTCTTATTATCTTTGATTGCTGAGCATTTTCTGGGAGCAAACTAGTTCAATAATTCTCTTCGGCCCTATTTGAGAGGGGCAGGAAATATTTGGAAGCCTTACAGAATTAAGATATTCAGTTGTCTTACTCTTTCCTCAATGAAGACAAAATTGCTGTGGATCCCCGAGGTATTTCAATGAATTGTTTGAAAAAGAGAGGATTCCATAATCTAGATTTAAAGAATTATTTCATATTTAGTTCTTTGCTCATCATTTTTATCAATTTATAGCACTAACGCCAAAATTTATAATAGAATTTGAAAACTTCTAACTTGTACCACTAATGTCAAGAGAAGCTCATGAATAAGATTAGTGATTATATGAGCATTTTCCTAATAAAGAATTAACATGCGTGGTCCCTCAGGTGTATCCAAATAGGTGGTAATAAATCAATTTGAGAACAAATTTGTTTTCTTTTAACTTTGTATTAAAAGTTTCTAAACAGTAGGAAACAGGGTCAAGTACCAAATTCACTGTTGAATTTGATAAACTCTTGATGAAAATGATTGAAATACATCTCATAACAAAAATCCCTCATCTTAGGCAGAGTTTTATCAGGAATTGTGCAGATCTACATTGTCACCCAACAGGCTTCCTTCTAATAACAAAAAGGAAATGAGAGAAACATTTGATTCAACTAACACTAGTTAAAAAAGTCTTGCTATCCCAAATTAGTTTTGATTTTAGGCAATATTGTCAACTATGTATTCTGATATTTAAATAATTGTAATATACCTATGGGATGTTTGTGTATATATATATTTGCATAGCAAACTAGCAATATATATTTACATATGCATTATATTGTTTATTTACATATGTATTTCTACATATTAATGTATTTATATATAATATATATGTAAATATAATGTATGACATAAACTATATATATAGCCGTACTTAATAGTATGCTTATAGAGATTCACTTTACTAGTTAGAATGAAAAATCCTATTTCCTAATCATACATGTAATAATTTGTTTCACTTGTTTATCTCAGAAACTCTTGATTCCAATAATTCATTAATTTCTTTGACAAATATGTTCACGCTTACTATCTGAAATTGTTTAGTAGATAAGTGTTTCTAGTTTGTGTGTATATAAATTCAGAACTTGTCTATCCCAAAATACCTGAAAGCCATCACTGAACTGTGAGGTAACCTTGGAATTTTCACACGTGTCATTTCTTCATTGCACTGTGACAGATTTTTTTTCCCCCAAACACCTATCATATTCCCCAGATGGCTTAGCCATCATCACTGGCAGATTATGAATAATGTTTTAGGTTGAACAGATGTAGGCAATTTGCAATTTTTCCCCTTTCTGAACCAGCTTTGTTTTGATGAATCATCTGGAGATTGAAACTTATGTAGAACTTTGGTTTGAAAAAGAGCACTGTTTTCCCACATTGGAATATGTAGTCAGCTCTTAAAGATGGACAAGATAGGGAGCAGGGAAACTGGCCAGAGTATGTGACAATAAAAACTGAAAGATCATCACTTAGTGTTGCAGTGTAGTTCCAGTTTCCTTAGTCTACAGAACCACATGTAAAAAATAGTTTTAGGTCATTCCAAAGCAACCAAAGTTCCATCACATTTTGAAAAGAGGGTTTTTAACTAGTGTATGTATCAAGTTGCCTGTGTTCGTCTCTGGTCAGAATACTTTTCAAAGAACTGGAGTTCTGGAAATGCAGCAAGTGCTGATGCAACGTTAAGAGAGAAGGAAATGAACTATTCTGCAAGGATCTGTTTCTCCTGCCAAATTACATTTTATGTAGATTTTACAAATTATATTTTTGACATTAATATACTCAAATTAAATTGAGCCTTACTGGCAATTCAGTTTTAGAGAAAGCTCTCTATAAGCTATAAGTTAGTTAAATGCTCTTTTCTTTAAAAAAAAAAAAAGATAAGAAAGAACTACCTAAGGCAGATAGATCTTAATTCTGTAGCTCTAAAATGCACATTTATTTATACATTGGTGTTCCATTTGTAAATAATATAACTTATTTTCCTCACCACAACCAGTTACCAGTCCTAAAAGACCACTCAATGTCTACAGTTCAGTCACTGCCCTGAACTTTCAGAGTCTGTCCCTGACCTGATAATTCTAGCCATGGAAAGAGCATAGTGAGCATTTCAACTTTCTTTAAATTAAGGTCTATGAGAGCAAACTAATTGGCAACTGTTTAGACTAGATAACTCTGACTTCTTGAACACTTAGCAATTTGGAAACTCCATGTGCTAGACAGAATTTAGTAACCGAAATGTGAACTCTCAAAGACAGCCATCAATGCACTTGTTCCTCCTGTGTTCATTACTACATTTCAACATCACCAACTTAGAAAGTTTAGTGTTGCTATTATTTTCAGGTAGAATTCATAGACCCTCCTGAAAGCTTTTGTAAACCTTGCCCTCTCTTGAAACCATGAGATCTCATGCCCTTTTTTAATTATATTTGGAATTTCAAAATGAATTCAATACAATGACTTAAACCCAGTCAAAACAACTATAATATTTATTATGCTTCTTCTACTTCCACTCCAGTCCAGAAATTTTCCTGTTTCCCCTTCTTCAGTAAATAAACACTGGTTCTAATAAGCTAGTAAAGCATCTTATTAACCAACTCTCTCACATAGGCTGCCATTTTGAGGAAATCGTTAGGTAGATTTTATTTAATTAAGGAATTCTATAGGCTTGTTTTCATGCTTGTACAAAATGAGGGGCCCTCTGGACAGTTCTTACAGAGTGCCCATGAATTTTAACGATTTGCAGTCTTTTTGGTGTTGAATTTCATTTATCCTCTTTATTCGAAGGGATGAATATTAAGAGAGCAATTGAGACATTTTAGAGGTGTTTTATTAGTTAAGCAAGATCATTAGAAATTCAGTGTGAGATTTCGAAGTATTTTAATCCTAATCACTCTTATTCCAAATTTAAATGTAATTTATTCTCCAGTAGTGTATACACCTTTTCTGAACCTGTGTATTCCCCAGATTCATCTCCTGCTTTCTGCACTCTATGCATGCTTCATCCATTAAGAAAGTTTATAAATGAAGTTTGAGTCAGCACACAAAACAATATTATGTGAATATGCTAACACAAAGAGAAACAGATGGTCAAGAATACTGTACACATGCTTTGTAAACCAACTCCCACAGATTGCCTGTCTTCAGATTTTTTTTCCCCTAAGTAGTATCAATCATCAGACAAGTGATTTGAAAGTCTTTATTATGGAAATATTCCTCTTGAACAACAACAACAAAAAGCCATTTCAATTACATTTTCATTTTAAAGAAAGTTATGTTTCACTCTCTTGATAAGTTTATTGTTATGAAGTCTGAGCTAATTATCTCCATCAATTTGTATTCTTATTCAAAGAGTCTGGAAAAAAAGTTTTGTGATTCTAATTCCTGAATTTCTATTATATCAGTATAGCTAAAAGAAAACAAATCGTATGAAATAAATGGTTGTCTTTAGGCAGTGCCTCTAAATTTATGTGAATTTCATGATTGCTATATTCAGTTGACTTGTATAGTTCACATCTAGATGGAAACCTAATGATCATTTCTCCTTGCCTTTTAAAATTTATCAAGTTTAAAAGAAGTAACTATTGGGTTTTTTGTTTGTTCGTTTGTTTTGTTTTGCTAGATGATTTTTAAGCACTAGTTGTATAATGCAAGCAATAACTCATCAAGTTCTTTAAACAAAAACAAGAACTAAACTAAACTGTACTCAGGATCACTAGTTGAGTCTTGTATAGACATGTGTATAAGTAATGTGCCTGACCTTTCCTAATACGATTGCATCAGCATGATATATTAAATGTCATTTGCATATATTCATAATTCACAGTGAATTGCTATTTGTATCATATCTTTCAATTCCTCCAATATTCCCAGAAGGTAAGTTGTTTTAGTTCACATTTATAGAGTAGGAAACTGAAACAGAGACATGAGAAGGAACAGCGAGTCTCACAAAGCAAATGAAACTCAGAGCTCATTCTCTGATAGCTGACTTCATTCTAAGCCCTAGAATTTTCCATCGTACCAAAGCTGCTCAGTTGAACAACACAATAAAGCCAATTTTATACTGGCTTCTGAATTAATTTTTTCCATTTCTCATTCTGAGGAATATTATAATAGTAAAGAGTTGATTCATATAACTGATGTATAAATGAATGATATAAGTAGATAAGTAGATGATAGATATCTTGATTTTAAAATTGTTCTTTAGTTTCTTTAGGGTTATAATTCCCTATTCTTTAATTTTTGAGAGTTGTAAATGATTTATAATATTAAAAGAAAGTAATGTTTGACTCAGGAATTTATCTGCCTACCAATGTGAGGTATAGACGCTCAATATTGCATTGTTTTATAGAATAACTGTATTGATATATAATTTGCATACCATATGATTCACTTTTAAAGTATACAATTAAATCGTTTTTAATATATCGACAGTGTTGTGCAACTATTATCACAATCACTTTTAGAATATTTTCTTCACCCAGAAAGAAACCCCATACCCATTAGCCGTCACTCCTTATTTTCCCCCGAATCCCCAACTCCAGCTCTTGGCAAGCACTAATCTACTTCTTGTCTCTACGGGTTAGTTTCTTGCAAACATGTCATATAAATGGAATCATGTAGTAACGTGTGGTCTGATACGACTGGCTTCTTTCACTTACCATAATGTTTTCAAGGTTCATCCATACTGTAACATGTATTAGTATGTCATTTTAATTGCCATGTAATATTTCATTATATGAATATACCACATTTTATTTATCCATTCATCAGTTAATGAACATGTGGACTGTTTTCACTTTTTGGTTATTATGAATAATGCTGCTATAAATATCTGTGCGCAAGTTTTTGTGCAAACATATGTTTTCAATTCTCTTGAGTATCGTCAAAGAGAAACAGAGTCAGACACTGGTTAAAAGTGGTAAAGACAGATTTTATTCAGAAACTATTGCAATAGCGCAAAAGAGACTTCAGTATAGAACTGAACTCAATTCCAAACATAGCGAAGAGAAGTGGAGATTTATAGCCAAAGAGGAGAGTGAAGGATGGAAAATTGACAAGAGAACACATCAGAGGTAGAGACATTCTTGCTAAATAGGATTAACAAGATTCTGTTAAAGATAGGTGAAGAACTTAGACATCAAAGATGGGGATGAGGAATTTGATCAGCTATCAAGGGTGGTCAGATATCAAGGACAGAATGATTCTCACTAAACTAACTTGGCAGAATTCTTGCTAAAACTGGACTCAGCAAGGATGGACATAGAAGGCCAAAGTAGAGGCCCAGTTGAGAAGAGGGCTCAGAGGAGCCTAACTAAAGTTTGCTTGAGGAAAGAATCTTATACCATGAGTGAACTAGCTGCATCATATGCTAACTCTATGTTTAAACTTTTGAGGAAGCTCCCGACTGTTTTCCAAAGGGGCTAACTACACCATTTTACTCTCACAGACAGGCACTGTCAATGTATGAAGTTTGCAATTGCATCACATCCTCACCAGCACTTATTGTCTTTTTTATTATAATCATCTAGATGGTGTGAAAAAGTATCTCATTGTAATTTTGAGAAATTTCCCTGATCTCTAATAATGTTGACCATCTTTTCATATCTATATTGGCCATTTGTATGTCTTCTTGGGAAAAATGTCTATTCCTTTGTTTATTTTTTAAGTTGATTTTTCTTTTTATTATTGAATTGTAGGATTTATTTGTGCATTTGAGACACAAGTCCCTTATCAGATATGTGATTTGCAAATATTTTCTCCCGTGGATTTTTTCACTTTTTTGATCATATCCTTGAAGCGCAAAATTTTTAATTTTGATGAAGTCCAATTTATTTTTTCTGTTGTCGGCTGCACTTTTGGTCTCATATTTAAGAAGGCTTTGCCTGAGGTCAGAGTACTTCACTCTTGTATTTCTTCTAAGAATTTTAGCTCTTAAATTTTGGTCTATGATCCATTTTGAGTTACTTTTTGTGTATAGTGTGATGAAGGAGTCCAACTTCATTCTTTCAACATTGCGTTTTAACTGAATATTATGGCGAACATCACCATAGGGACAAGGGTCAGGCAAAGTATACTTTGTTACACAATGGCCTGATTTTGTAGTACTGCTCTCACTTTCATACTTTTTATTGCAAAGAATAGTATATTACATAATGTAATTATCTTTACAGCTGTATTTCTGATTGTTTTATTCCCTCAGGAGAACATGAATATTATTGTTTAAAAAATATCTACTAATAGCCTTTCATTCAGGAACTATTTTATAAATGTGATTTATAAATTAAATGATTATGCCTAAAATTTTGTTGAAGGGATCAGCATTAAATGAGGCTAAAAAGAGAAAAGGGAGAAAAGTTATCATCAATTCCATTAGTTTGGATTTCACCAAATAGAGATTGACATCTAGAGGGGAAAAACCCCAAGTATTTACTGATATTTGACAATGAAAAATATTATATATCACCTCATAGCCCTTCAACATTTCAGGGATAAAAATTTAAAATTATCCCTTAATTAATCTTGCAGAGCAGAATTACAGCAGTGGTATTTCTAATGATAGGTACTTTGGAATATAATTCAGATCCCAAAGCCTGCATCCCTGGGATTGCCTCAGAATATTCCTTCATGGGGCTTTTCCCTCAGCTGGAAACCCCTTTCTCCACTTATGTGCTTATAGAAAGTCCTTTATTGCGTGATAAATTTATGCCAAGGACAAGGCAATTGTCTAAAATGGGCAGTCCCTTCAGCATCACACCCTTTATGGCAGGAATAAAAATAGAGAATAGTGGTATAAATTTGACTAACTTCCCCAAATGCTATTATTTTGATACTTGTCGGAAAAGCTTCAGAGAATACTCTGAACTTGCTTATGGCTGTCTTGATTCTATTTCTTCACCGGGCTTTGAGAAGGCTCTAATCTTTGGCTGATGTTTAGTTTGCACATTTTGCCAGCAAGGATTTTACCTTATTGAATGGATTATAGATCGCATTTGTTGGTCCTTACTCCACTTGAAATAGATTTTAGCACAACTCCTATCTGAAAGGTTAATGTAACCTGACTTACTGATGTAAATTGGGCATATCCATTTGTAAATAGTCCAAATCAAGCTAAAATGAGATTGTCAGACCATTAGAAGAGTTGTTTACATTTTGTTATCATAGTAAAATGGACTTTTATTGGGAAACTGTCCTGATGTTGGCTGCGGTATGTGGAAGTATAATCTCTAAGTGCCTCCTTGCAATAAATGTTTATGTAAATGAAAAATTTGCATGGATAAAGCACCGCTATCATTTTCATCTTCCAATATCTAATCCATTTTTGCTAAGTTTTAGGATTACCTACCCCCACTTGCTTTCAATTCTTCTTTCTTGTGGGATTCCATGTCCTGCGAAAAACTATTTCACTGCTCTCTTTTAATAGGAAAAAATGTAACGTTTCCATAATTTTTGATTTTCAGAAAGCAATCTGATCATAAGGAGGATCATACACAAGGCACTTGGGCATTAACCTCCTTTGACTCCATGATCAGACTTCAAAAGAGCACCCCCTTCTATGCTTCCATCTCTGTTTCCAGTATTTCACTTTGGACGTCACCAATTCCTCATTCTGGCAGTTTCCATTTTAAATTTCAGTTTTCTTTCAGAATTCAATTGGGTTAAAAGAGAAGGTCATTAAAACCTGCGGCATTACATCTACTTCATTTTTTGCCATAGCCCCCACACACCAGTTCAAGTTTTTAAGCATTATCTTTGAGGAGTTCTAAAAGATATTTTCTTAAATACAGTTAGAATCCATCTATATGGTAATTATTATTTTAATTCTCCTTCACTAAAATCTAACCAACATATGATGTAGTTTTGGAGTGACCCATTTAAATCCCAATCAGGTTTCTGTATATGGTAAACAAAGTCTAACAGGTGTCCTCTGTTTCTTTTAGTTTAATTTTTCTTACTTCTCAGCAAGATTCCATTTTCCTGTGAAATCATTCTCTTTCATTAGCTTTATCTTTGAGGTTATTAAGGGTAATTTTATAATTTTTAGATAATCAAAAATCAATTTATTATGAATTTGTAAGTAGAGAAAATTTTATGTCCTCTAGTGACAAGTATCACAGGAAATTAGAAATGATGTTCAGTTTTTCAGCAAGGATGATTTTCTTGAACAGCTCTATCATGTTACTGCTGCGTGTTATGTCAGACCACTCTGTAAAAGTAGGAGTGGTTAAACACTACGAGCAAGACATAAAGCTCAGACCACTGCTACAGCTGGACGAACTCTCACGTTCCTCGGTCTGAATTCAGATTACTTGTGACCTCTTATTAATGAGAGCTTTAGTTGTAGTAGAAACCACAGTAAGAATCTCTTTTTGTTGGTGAGTAAACTAAGGCTGAATAAGTTTAAACGGCTTGCCCAAGATCGTATAGTTAGCTAAAAGTAAAGCAAGGCCAAGACTCCAGCTGTTCCAAAGCTTTCCCACTATTGAATATTGTCACTCAGAGATTGCCAAGCCATGAGTATGCTCCATTTTATTAACACTACAAATCTCTAAAATGCCAGCAAGAATACATTAAGTAAGCAATCATTAAGCACCGACTGTGTATCCAGCACTGAGCTAAATATCCTAAGAGATAAAAATGGAAGCATCACTCACCTCTTTCTATTTTCGTTATATAAGAATGTTAAATTTCTGTATTAGTATGTAGGGAAGCTCTCTTTTGCAAACATGCAAGTTATACCCTCATCTTTTCTCTTTACAAATGGAGTAAAGTAACTACATGGAAAATTTTCAAAGGCGAAGTTCTTTAATGTTGAATTTTCTTGTGCAAGCCTTACAGCATTAAGGTCAGGAGGAATGTTTTCTATCTTTTTCTACAGCCAGTGATGCACCGGAGCCGGCTTGTGCTGGCTTGCAATAGCTGATTGTGCCATCTCCTCCCAACGCAGTAGTCACTGATGTTAGGTTAGTAGATTGAAATCATCTATAATGGGAACATTTACACTTCAGAAACTGGCAAATAGTACAAGTCAGCAACTCTCTCTCTCATCCAGTCAGAGTTTGCTCTTAAACATTTATTAACACACCAATGTACAACACGTTGGCTGAGCAAATTGGACAAGTGATTTTACTTCTTGAGCTATTAACTACATCCTCTGTGAAGTAGGGACGATTAATGTATACTATAGCATATATCACAGGGTTTTCTAAGGATCATGTGAAAGTACTTTGGAACTGTGAGTATGAAATAGAATTACTAATATCACAATAATGAGAGTTATATGTTCACCAATAAAATATGAGACTATAAATCCTATACAGTATAGGTACATCAAGAGTTTCTTAACACTGTATCTACACTCAACCTGACTATGTACCTGGCCAGATAAAAGGAAGAAGGGTGAAATTCAAAGCCTTTTCATTTTTTATTTTTTTTGAGGAAGATTAGCCCTGAGCTAACATCTGCTGCCAACCCTCCTCTTTTTGCTGAGGAAGACTGGTCCTGAGCTAACATCCATGCCCATCTTCCTCTACTTTATATGTGGGACGCCTGCCACAGCATGGTGTGCCAAGCAGTGCCATGTCCACACCCGGAATCTGAACTGGCGAACCCCGGCCGCTGAAGTGGAACGAGGGCACTTAACCACTGCGCCACCGGGCTGGCCCTCAAAGTTAATGTCAAAGCCTGATTCCTATAGTAGACATCAAATAACATAAATAGGTACCAAGTAGAATCTGGAGATAATTGGGCCTAAAGTAATATTCCCACCAATTTCGCCATTCCATGAGTCCTCTATCCCTCTGATGAATTGGGCTTACGAGGGTTGATAGCATTTTCTGTACATATGCTACAAAAGGTGTCTGCAGAAAGGATTTTCTGTTTTCTTTTCATCACCTGCTTACTACAAAGCTCTGTATACAAAGGACACAGAAAAAAAATATTCACCAATTGACCTCTTGAAGTCACAAATTCCTGTTTTCATTTTAATAACACTTAAAATACTTTAAGAAGGCTTATTGAAAATATGCATGGAAATTCCCACTCTTTGATACAGCATCACTGCCTTTGGCATTTGCAATGTGGTTAAGTAAGTTATGTATTGAAACAATTCTGACTTCAAACACTTTGGAGAGTGTTTATGGGAAAAGTGGGTCCTATATACTGGTCACCTTTTATTTACCTTTGAAAAAGCCAAAAAAGCTCCATATGTAAAACATGGTTGACGTTGAACTGTTAATCGCCAAATACATACAGATCTTTATTTTTCCCCATTATGAACTCTGTGTTGAGAATGGTCCCAAGGGCTTGCTATTCCAAGCTGGGTGCTCTCAAGAAGCTAAAGAATCCAATTCCATTTTAGTTAGAATTGAAAGCATCATAGCCAGATCTATGGGGCTTTAAATCCTGGTCCTGTCACCTGCAATCTGCATGACCTTAAACTGGTTATTCAACCTCCCCAAGCCTCGGTGTCCTCCGCTGTGAAATAATATCTATTGATAGGTTTGTGGTGAGCATTAAATGAACAAAAAGAGCTCTTAACACTGTCCCTGGCCCATTATAAATATTCAATAAATTGGTACTATCATTGCTACCTTTTAATAAATTGCTTATTTTTTACTCCTGAGTTTACTCCTAGCTTGTTAAATCACATTAAATATGCTTGTCTGTCCCTTTGTTGCCTCACATGAGAAGGAGATTCAACATCTGTCACTTTTTGTTTCTCATGGTGGACTGAATTATTCTCAGTGACTGCTCTGCTAGAAATTCCATTTTTTTTAAAGAAGTCGTCACCAACCCTACTTTTGTGGCAAGACAAACCATGTCATAATCTTAAAAGGTATCATGAACTTCACCAAAACAGTTTTAAAAACAAAATTAAGTTTTATGCACTTTAAAAAATGAATTCATGTTGTGTAGCATGCTGCAGACTGGGAACACTATAAAGGACTATTTGAACAGTTGAAAACAGCAGATATTCCATTTCAATATGCCCAGGGATGAGTGCTTCAAGTTTTATATTTTATAGCCTATGCACATAGACTCCTCCTAAGAATGAGCCAACATATTGACAAATATGGAGGACAGAACCTCTGAAAATTTGTGTATAATACTCAGATATTATAAAAGAATTAGTTTTGGGGGAGTGGAGTGTAGAATCGGGAAGATGCAGACATCTTCTGCAAAGATGAATTATACAAAGCTAATTCTTCCATAACATCTCAGACTTCTGTAGATGTTTTAGAACCAGAAGCTGTATTATTTACCCTTAACTGAATTTTCCCGTGCAACCAAGCACAAAGCTCAGTCGTGGGATGATAAAAATGAGGGGAGAAATAGAGACGAATCCTCTGAACTAAGAGTGCACAGGGACCTTGTGCTATGTACTTTATCTCACGTTCCAGACAAAAGAATTCCTGGACTCTGCATGTAACATAATATTAAGTTAAAATTGTTGGCATAGTGGGATTCCATACTCTATATTCAAGTTCTTCTGGAAATGTTCATGTTTGATTTTAGGAAGAATAATGTTATTTTAAAAGGACAAAATATATTACTTCTAAACTTTTAAACTTTTTTTAAATATAATTACAAATTAATATTCCTTGTTTGCCAATATGTTGAGTGTGAACTGTCGTAAGTATACTAAATGCTGTTAAATATAACATTTTTGCTTTTATTTTTGAAACATTGGTTGCTTGAAATAATCATATACTTTGGCTCATCAGGTAGATTTTATCTAATTTTATTATGAGATAAAAATCTAACATATTGCTAGTTTTAAAATTAACAGGCATTTATTAAGTCCATCCTTTGCTTTGCAATATATTGAAACCTGAAAGAAGGTAAGGGAAACAGGATGATGAGGAGGAATTAGACCAGGACCAAGAGTGTTTCACACAGTTTCAGGGAATGTGGAGTTTCATGAAGGGAGAAGATTTGAAATGGCAATAGAATCTTATAGATAGAGGAAACCTCAAAGCCATACAATGAAATGTTTTTATTTCTCAACCAAAGAAACATGCCCATTGAGGTTAAATGACATGACCACAATTGTCCAACCAATATGTAGTAACAGAAGGCACCAAGAGAGAAGTGGGATGTGTGAGTGGGATGGACCTTGAGGACATTATGCTAAGGGAAATAAGTCAGATGGAGAAAGCCAAATACCGCATGACTTCACTCATATGTGGAAGATTAAAAACAACAATAATAACAACAAAGAAACACATAGACAGAGAGAATAGATTGGTGGTTATGGGAGAGGAAGAGGGGACAGAAGAGGGGAAGGACGAAGGGGGTAAAAGGGCAGGTGCGTACCGTGACGGACAGCAATTAGACTTTGGGTGTCACCACAGAAATAGAAATAAAAGATGTACACCTGAAAAAAAAAAAGAATGAGTTGTGGGATATGTTGAAATTCAACTAATACTACTTACCATGTGTCAAACTTTATACTATGTTCTTCCACATTTACTGTCTCTTTTGCATTATCATAACAACCTTGTATGCTAAATATTATTAACCGAGATCCAGGGAAGTGACGTAGCTTTCCCAAGGACTCAGAAGCATTATAGTGCAGATTCACACCCATGTCTTGTGACCATAAATATGGGCTTCTACACACACCGATTTGGTGGGTAAAGGCATTCCAAGTGTCGTTTGTTTGAAGTAAGAAATGGGACTGATATGTTGGAGAACAGTGGATAAGACTCCTGGCTTAGCAAGAATAGAGCTTCAATGCTGGCAAGTAGTGAGGCTTAGGGAGGCTGTTGTATATATAGAAAGTTAGAAATGTTCAATTTACACATAAAATCCGGGGTGAGTTTGTTTCATACAAGACAGAGTATTACAACATTAAAGCAGAAAGGAAGGGAGGGAATTAATAGAATCTGAAATAAAGCTTAGCCTAACTGATGAAAAAAGAGTCTATATATGTCTATGAATGATTGTTACATATAGTCAGATCCAAAACAGCCAGGAAAATAAAAGAAAGCAGCACATTATAACAATAATTATCTATGTGGTTGGATTGTAGGTAATATTTTTCTTCTTCATTCATTTCTTTTTTCTTCAAATTTTCTATAGGGAGACCACATTGATTTTATAATTAAAATAACCAATTTCTATAAAAAGAAATACATCTGTGGAAACTAGATTATTTGCTGATTGAAAACATTCCTAAATTTTACTACAGTAGATATGAATTTGGGATAAAAATTAGAACGGCTTGTACTGAGTTAGTGTATGAATAGTTCGTTATTTTATCAATGAATTATTTTCAATTCAATTTTTTCCTAATTAGGATTAAACACAAGTTAATATTCTATATATTTTTGATAAACGCCTCACAAGAAATTTGTAGTTTTTAAATGTCAGCTTGTATTTAAGTGGGTACTTTCAGATATGGATTTTAAAATTATACTCTGGCCTTGTAAAGGTGACAGATATTATCTAACTGATTATGCCAGTAGGATTTAAAAATAAAATCCATTTTTGTCCTTCTGTCCATTTTGTCCTTTTCACATGTGTTCCTGAGCAGATACTGAATCTCAGTAATTTAGGTTGCCCTATACAATTTCGAGCACACTAGATTTATAATAAGCACATATTAAACTCTTGCTGATTGCATTTGCATCAGCTCCAGTGTTTTTTAATTTCACAGAATGTTTTCAGTTGTAACCTTAGTTCTTGACCTGCTCTAAGGTTTTGTTTCAATTGGTCTGTTACATATCAATGCCATTTGTTAGGGTCTATTTTCCTGTAACGTTTTTTAGAAATCAATAAGATAAATGGCGTTTATTTTGTGCTTTTTCTTCAAAATTGTCCTGACAAATGGGTAGTTTATTTTTCTTTGAAATCGTTTGAATTGTTACAAGCCAGATATCACAAAGCTTAATTTATTCTTCTGTTAACATTTCTAAAGCAAAGTTTATTACTACTGGTATTTTAGCCGTAGATTAAAAGAATACAAGTTCCTAAAACCTCTCTACCAATTATTTTCAAATAGAATCCTCTGTGATCAGAGTTTAGTTTTCAAAACACTATTTCTACTAATATTAATTAATTTATATCCTAAGTATATCCTCCCTATTAAAAAATTCACAAATGTATCTCCTCCATAAAATCATCCCTGAAGTCACATGACAGAGTCGGGAATTGTCCCAATAATTATATTCTTCTATCATTTTCTTCTGGATGTGCTGATGTCTCTATCAGGCTCATTCGCTTGCTCCCTTGTAGATGTCAGGTACTTGAGGATAAGAAGATGACCTCACTGATTTTCTGTTTGTGATATCTCATATGGTGCCCGGATGAAAAAATGAGTGATTGTACATCTCCCATACTATTTTGAAACATTCAGCTCAATAATTTCGCCTTTAGCTTTTCTTTCTAATACTACAGTTGCCTATTTGTGTTATATATGGAAGTTCCTTTGATATTTTGTCTATAAATGACCATAATTCAGTGGATTTCCAGAAAATATGTCCAGAATTAGGAAATGGAAAGTGTTTATTGATAATGTGATCTTCAAGTCACATGTAATGTGAACTTGGAGCCCCATACAAATAATATAGCATTATATTATTTTATGCTAGCTATTTTTTTTTCTCACTTTAGGAATAAGATAATTCAGAATCACCTTCATACTGCCAAACTATTCCCAATCGTTGACATTCCCTGATGGAAGTAATCATTTTTTTGACTGAGTTTGAACTTGCCTCACCCACTTTAAAAAATGCACAAATAAATGCGTTTTTTTAAACTAACCAACTTCATCAACTGACATGTAACCACACACAAATCACAATCACAAAACCTTCATTTTCTATAATAGTCATTTCATGTTTAGAACACCTGCTTTCTCAAAGCTGAGAGCTCCACGCTGTATTCCAGTCTCTTCTACGCCTTCAAACTAGTTTAACTCTGCTCCTTACGCGGAATCAATGTCTGTGGTTTCTTCATGATGTTAACAATATGTGTGCTACGGTCTTTACTCATTCGGCTACCTTCGGGTTGACAGAAAATTCTCAGATGTTCTTCTCTGAAAATTCCTTGCAAATCTTCTTACTGAGAATAGGCCTTCTCAAAACATTTGTGATAACAAAAGGTCCATGATGCATTTCACATTGTTCAAGACATTCAGCACGTGGCCTTTGCCCAATGAGAAAAACAGAAAGTTTGAAAGGTCAATCTTGGTTCAAAGAAGGGAGAAAAAAGAAGAAAAAAAGAGGAATGATAATGGCTGAGTATATTTTCCCTGTTTTGCGTATTTGTAGTGAGGTTTGAAAATTCAATATTTCTTTAACCAAATGAAATAAAATAAAATTTTGATTTTTCGTATTCAATAGTCTGGATGTATTTGATCTCTCTTGGAAAGCTTTATAAACCATTTTTTAAAGATAAAAAAATAATATTATATAAAATCTAAGGCAAGTGTTTAAATACAGCAATGCCCATAATTTAATAGTCTTCCCCTTACATTTGGATAGCAGGGTATATATTTTCCTAATATGAGATAATAATAAAAACAAAATTAAAAAACAAGCAATTTATTAACTTTATTCTATTTATAATTATACAACTTTGAAAGTAAAAGAAAATCCACACCCTTCCTCTTTTAGCTGTTTCCATATAAGAAAATGAATATGCCAAGAAGTATCGGAAAGCCCCATAGTGATTAAAACCTGTGACTTTGCATGATATTCAGGTGAACAGAGTTTGGCAACAATGATGCATCTGAACATTTTGGAGTGTTTTATTGCCTTTGAAAGTGAATAATATAAAATATTTATCAGCATTGGAATATATTGTACCCATTAAAATGTTAAGCTGCGTAAGTGGTGAACTGTTAACGAATATATGTTATTTGTTTAATGTGGTTCTTCTGTGGGTTGAGGCAATATTTTCAATTAGCTTTAGGAAAATGTGGCTTGGACAATTGAAGTTGAATGAGTCAGTTATTATAATGCAGGCAAAACATTAATTTGTTTAGATTTTTACTTGAAACATTAGAGATTTTGAAAACCTATAGGCATAGTTTCAAATTCTCTTTTTCTCGGAGAAACATTTACTCACTGCCCAATTACTGTGACTTTTCTGGTCACATTTAACCTTTCTGAGAAGATTCTACTCTCTATTTTATATAAATGTTTATTGCTAAATCATTTTGAATACGAGATTCCACAGTAATATTTATCTACATTTCAGGTCCGTTGGCTATTTATATGACCTCTAAAATAAGCAAGAAAATAAAAGATAAAAAAATAAAATAAATGCATTAAATTTCTAAATTCTTAAGAAGTATATTATTCCTTCAGCATTTTTTGATTATTATTCATAAAGATACTTTTCAAATTTCATCTACTTTAATTCTATATAGTATATTTGCTATGGGTTATCTTGTATATTTCTCTAAACTCTTCTGTGTGTGTGTTTTTTCTTCTAGGTACTGGCTGACAAACAAAGTTCCCATCAAAAGACCCAGCACAGGTCTCCTCATGTATACACTCGCCACAAGATTCTGTGACGAAATTCACCTTTATGGATTCTGGCCATTCCCTAAGGATTTGAATGGAAAAGCCGTCAAATATCATTACTATGATGACTTAAAATATAGGTACTTTTCCAATGCAAGTCCTCACAGAATGCCACTAGAATTCAAAACATTAAATGTGCTACATAATAGAGGAGCTCTGAAACTGACAACAGGAAAGTGTGTAAAGCAATAAAGCACATTGGAAACCATACAAACAAACTAAATATGCACTTCTTTTCTGAAGATGCTTCCTAAGATTTGAAAATAGGATCCAAAACAAGACTCGGTTTCAACATCCACGAATTATCTGAAAGGTGATAAAGGACGTTCATGACAAATCCACTACCAGCTGATGAAATACCTGCAAAGTGCTCTAAAAATCAAATATTTTGACTTCAAGGGTCCTAGTAAGTGCCACTTCCACTGAGAACACAGTTTGAATGTATAATCAGTAGTGTTTACAAGATCCAACAATGCACTTGCCATTAGTTAACGAAGCAAATGTGTTCATCACTGTTGGGCTGCCACTGCAACGCCAAGCACATTAGAAGAGGAACCCAGGAACACAACTCAGCCCTTGGGGAAATCAAACCATCCTTGTCCACAGAAATCAAGATGGAAATAAGTTTGAGCAGTGAAATTCATAAGATTGAATAACTCAAGTAAATGCCTTCAGTCAGGACTCTTGAGTCTGATCATGAATTTTATGTTTTGCTTTCTATTTTTGTTTGTCTTCTGGAATCTCTTTTGGTTTGGGTATTGGGCTGCTTAGAAATCCTTTCTGAGATAAATATGAATGAGATAACCTTCAAGTAATCATTTTTAAAGTTCTTATATTTTTTAAGGTGCAATCACACACAATGACTTTGTAAAAAAAGTTTTGTTTTGCACGGCTGTAAACCTCCAGATTTTTTTCCAATGGTGTAGAAGGTACCAGCTAAACCATACCATTCAGTAATCTTGAACCCTTCTAAAGGAAAGATGTTCTATGTCCTCTGAGATGGTAAAGTGCACAGGAAAATAATGTACTTTTGGTACCAAAGATTATACTACACAACAAACCATTCTCCTTTCATAAAAAAGAATATATTAATATGTTATTATGTTACTAATGTAAAAGCTGTCTCTAGATATTTTAAATTTTCCAAACTCAAACTTTATTTTTATTTGAAGGAAGACTTCCCCAGCTTTTACACTTCATGATAATTTTGTGGAACCATTTTTCCCCTTAGAATAAATGTTTGACTCATAGGGCTGAAATGTGACTGCCAGTTCTTTGATATCCCCCTTTATTCAAATGAAAATATCGGCATGCTCTTTATATTATTGTTGTTGTCTTAGTGCAGAAATAACAAGATGAAGAGAGTATTGTTTCCATAACAGAGATGATCAATTTTAAGAGGTTTAACAATGAAATTGTGTGTCAATACTTTGCACTTCAAATGGATTAAATTGATCAATATTTTTTCTGTGGTTAAATTTATTCACATTATCACGTGAATGTGTTTTCAAAGAAGCACATGGAATTATTAATAAAATGATTTTAAAATTTTAACAAGTGACAGAATTGACTAATGAGCCAGTTTTCTGGTAACTTGTACTACACTGGTAGGTAATTCTGACGGTAAATTGTTTCTTTAGAAAGCAGAAGCACTGTGTTCCCACTTCTACTCTTGGCCTGAAACCAGTTAGGTGACTTCTTGTTTCTTAGGGAAGGCAGTCTGAGGAAAGAAGAAATGGCATGGGGAGTATGTACATTTTGTTTCTTAGGAAAGACAGTCTGAAAAAAGAATAAATAGCATGGAGTATATACATATTATCACGGAAAAGGATATTCACAGTAGTGCAGTTCTCAGTATATTAATAATATTTGGCATTATTTTTAAAAATACAGTAGAACCTTGGGATACAGACGACTATATTTTCTTATAATTCATGTGTCTCTAAGAAAACAAAATAGAATGCATAAAGGAGATGCCTAGCTAAAAATAAATAGAACATGATGAACTTTTATCATTAACCTCTTATCTACTGGAAATTTTCAAAGAATTAGGTACATGTTTTGAATGTAAAGTTGAAAAGTCTGATTTACTTAACAAATCAAAAGTAGGTGATTTATAGAATCTTAAATTCAACTACTTGCATATCAGTTGTTTGAAGAGTCTTTCATTTGAATTCAATAGATATTTTGAAGTCACAAGTAAATTCTTTTAGGTAAAATCCATCTCAGAATTCATTCAAACTATGTCTTAAAAAGCAGCAGCAAAGTACCTTGACATTTTTACTGCATTTTCAACAAATGCATTTAAACAATTTTAAGGCCACAGCAAAAGCATCACTGCCATTCACTGTTCCGTGCGTTGATGTCTATCTCGTAGATGCATTGAGTAGTGCCTTTTTAGCTTCCCATTGCTTTGTTACCCAATGCTTTGTGTTTTCTAAATACGTTGCCCAGTTCTGAAAATGTTCAGCATATAAAAAGGGCTTCAGTATCGACTGAGACTACTTTTGTTCATCTCAGGGAACTTTCAATACTCAAGACTGAATTCAATTAAAGGCATTTAGCGTTCAAAGAAGACGCACTGTACAAGACCATTTCATTCCCTGCAGTATACCTTTCCATCCACACTCCCCCTTCACAATCCACTGTGGTCTTCTGACAAAGCTAGCGCAAGGAGGTCAGCGAAGGCTAACAGCAAGAATGAGAAAAAGAATTGAGATTTAACCAATACAGGTGCAAAAGAGATCATGATAAAATCAAATTATAAATACATACTTGAAATATCTGGAGTGGTTTCTTTTGAGACTATCATATGTTCAGAGCTTTAATTTTTTATTTCTTTTTCACCATTTAACCCTGTACCTGGCAATGCTCGGGCAGCTGGTTGTGAAATATTCCTGTCCTTTAGAGAACATGTTTGCTACTGTGCTGTTGACATGAATAGGCCATGGAAACATTTTCATCATTATTACCCAGCCTGTTCCATGCTTAATATTAAGTTGCCAGAATAAAAAAATGAATCAGTAACAGATTTTTCTGGGCAAATCTAATGATTCAGCCCACAGGACTGATGAAATTACTGTGGAAGTTTTTCTATCTGAAAGAAAGTGCTGGGCATTCAAATGTCTTTATGCATTGTATATCATATGAAATGTATATCAATTGCTAATGGGAATTTCTACATATATGCTTACAGAAGCAATTTATTTAAATAATGCTATCGGTAGTGTACATACCAACTAGTTATTAAGCTACTACACAGGAAAAGGGTGAACAAAGTAATTTATTTCTAATTGAGCCAGTTAGTCATAATGCACACCATGTGGTATTTGGTTCATAAAGGAGTTGTTTTCATGTGGTTGTTGTTGGGAGTATCTATAATTGTGGAAGGGTGTAGGAGGAGTGATGTACAGTTAGCTGTTTCCTCTACAAGTTTGAAAGTTTCCCCATGAGACATTATCAATATACCAATGTTTAAAAATTGAGTGAAAGAGGGTTATTGTTCATATTTGATGAAAGGAAATCCAAATAAAGCCCACCTAGAAATAGATATTTTATTATATATGTGCTATAGATATACCTATATAGTACAAATAGACGTGTGTGATGCATATATATAATGTTATATATGTGTATCTGTGTGTATACACACTGAGTCTGTAATATACACACGCTAGATTTGTGTGACGCCAACATCTTCAGGGGCTGCTGTCTGAAGCGCTCTGGAGAGAAGACCACTTTAGAATAAAGAAGTTCTTTTGAGACTTCAGTTACTAACCTGCTTTAAGAGAGATCTGCTTTATAACTGAATTGTATGTTGTTCATACCTAGAGTTACAATAAGGGTCTAGTTTGTCCAAATCTTAAAAAAAAAAAGAAAATTTTTTAAAAAAAGTCTTCAAGCTGGCAATGTATTTGAATTAGTTTTCAGATTGTGGCTCCAGGCCCTGTGTTTCCCATTGAAGTAGCACCTTTTAATAAATACTGTTTCTTTGTGTAGGCAAAAGCACAAGTGTTTCAAATGTATATAGCAGGAAAAAAAAGTTTACAGAGCTAGCGCTGCTGCACAGAATAATTGCTACTGAGTATTTCTTCTATCATTTGTGGAATTGAAAAATGAGGTTTATTCTGTCAAGTTCATGCTGTCCAACACTGTTCCCCTATTGTTCATGTATAGGAATTGGGTGTTGCTGTTTTATCATTTGTAAAATAAATTAAATCTCTTTTTTTTTTCAATTTTTCTCTTCTCTCTTATATTCAAACCCTCGGTTCCAATTTATATATCAATATAAGGTGATTGTTTTTAACAAGCTTTAGCTAGTGCTTTTGTCATCCCTGCCTCTCAGCCCTTGTCATTGGCGATTTGGCAAACCATTTATTTTAAAGTGTATGCATGGGAATCTGAGCATTGTCAAAAGCCCCGTGAACATTGGGAAATCCTTCACAATTTTTGTGTGGTGCATTCTGTTTGTGGTTGAGAGGATGGAGTGTTACACAAGTTACAGTCATTTATATCCAATTTATATTCCTACTGACTGCTGTCAGTGGGTCACTCTAGCATCATGTCTGGAGAGGCCAATCGCTCCTTACACACTGCACATTTTTATGGCTGCCCTTTGACTTGTGATTTCAACTGCTATTACATTCACTTGCTACTACTGTTCACAGTTCATCTTCTAGGAGATGATTCTGAAAAACTGCGTGTTTAAATCTTCTTTCATGGCTTTCTGTAAGTGGCTAGTCTATCTTTTCAGACTCTGCACTATTTTCTCCAGAAATTATTAACTCTATTTCCATGAGGTCACTTTTACCATTCTGCGATTTTGAAACATTTGCTAGAGACCAACAGTGAACCCACTAACAAAGGTTAACAAATATAGATCGTATTTATATTTGCATAATTACTTTTTGCTGTCGAAGATCTATATGGTCATTCCCATCTATCCTTGGGATATAATCAGACCTCATATGAGCCTATGAGATGGTACTGAAAATATTCTGGCTTTACAGATGAGATTAAATGAGAGGTTATGTAACTTGCTAAATGTCACTTGGCTCAGAAATGAGAACACCAGGATTTGAACCCTACTGGTCTGTCTGACTTCAACGTCCACTGTCTTAACCATCACATTTTGATGTCGCCTCTTTAATTGGCAAGAAGTTCCCTGGGAAAGTTAACTTTGCAAATAAATTACTTTTAATGAGCACAGATCAAAAATATAGGTAAGTATATAGGAGGGATATATAATTTAGACTTTGAAACAGTCTAATAACCCCTGCCCCCAATTAGAACAATCATCTCTAATGACGAGATCTGCTCCTTCCAGGGCTGTGGCAGTCCCCCTGGCTGGTGCTGCATAAACACTGCCAATTCTTGCTCCAGATTCTTCAGATATTTTTTTCATGCAAGCTGGATTACTCTTATGTTAGAATCTGACTTGATGTAATACAAAATGTATTACATTACAGCTATTTTAAAGTCTAATTATAAGGTTCCTATACAAACATTTTGATTGAATTTGGATGTTTCATTCATCTCCATTAGTAACTATTTACAGAAATATCTTAAGGTTGAACTTCTGCAGATGGCTAAGCTTATCCATTTTATATTGATTTTTTTTAAATTGGTTTCCCTTTTTTCCTGGGAATGAGAGTAACCCAATCTCTAAATTAAGGGGGCAGCTTAACGTTTTCCACTTTATACTAGCTTCATCGTGCACAAGCCCATGAAAGCAAAAGCATAATCTCAGATATAAGAATAAAATTATGATTTGATCCATTCTTGAAAGATAGATTTCAGTCTTTTGATTGCTCAATTTCTGGAATCTCGATAGATAAATTATTGGGAAGAATTGAATGCCAATATAAATCTCTCTTTTTTAAATTTTCTTGCCTCCAGATTGCTGATTTCTGACTCGGTTACCAAAGTAGAATTTCCCAAGTAAACATCAGAGAATACTAGTCCAGGACATGCTCCACAAAAGTGTGCTCCATGAGTGACAATTCCATGTACCTTTCCCTTAGAGATTCAGAAAATACATTAACAGAAAAAGATCTGAGAAATCTTGCATAGAGAAAGAAATTTCAATGGTTTAAAAAGTCATAGATAATTTTATATATAACTTGTATTAAGTATGAAATTATGTTCTACAGAACCTACTTTGAATAAAACTTCTGAATATAACAAACAATACAAGAGAAGAGAACAAGTGAGAGCTTCAGTTAGACAGGTTGATGCTTACTTTCTTCAGTGTTTTCTTTTCTCATAGATCAAAATATTTTAATAATATTTTCAAATATGAAAATATTTAAGCCCATATATCTATTTATTCTCTAAACTTTTTATATTAATTTTTACATCAATCATTACTCTTTTCTAAAATATTAATCATACCCTGGCTACATTCCTAAGAGCAGTCCCAAACCTAAGCTTTAGTGCTCATTCTAGGCAATGCACACAAATTAGCTTTAAGGCATTAACAGCACAGGAAGAAAATAAAAATGCTATGAGGTGCTACTTTGCATTTTCTAGAATAACTCAGTATATTACATTAAGATCTCTGCTGTCTGTCCAGCGCAGCTTCCTTAGCTCCAGCCTCCCGTCACCACACAGATGGGCTGTCTACGAGCACATCTGCCCGTGCTGCCAAAATGTAAACACACTCGGCTGGTAGCAGATGTCTTCCTGGAAAGATAGCTACCACTGGAATCGCTCTGCTTTGGAGTCTATGTTAGTTGATCTCCGTGATTGGGCATAAGGTTATTGTGTTCAAATAAATCATTTGTCTCTCAAGTACAGAACAATTAACAGGGTAGATGTAGGCTCCACTGTTTGATGTTCACCATGTGCATATATGTAGAAGTGTTTCTGAACACTCTTCTACTAAGTCAAGATTTTTCCTTTTTTTTTTTTTTTGAGGAAGATTAGCCCTGAGCTAACATCTGCTGCCAATCCTCCTCTTTTTGCTGAGGAAGACTGGCCCTGAGCTAACATCCATGCCCATCTTCCTCTACTTTAAATGTGGGACGCCTGCCACAGCATGGCTTGCCAAGCGGTGCCATGTCCGCACCCGGGATCCAAACCGGCGAACCTCAGGCTGCCAAAGCGGAACATGTGCACTTAACCGCTGCTCCACTGGGCCAGCCCCAAGATTTCTCCTTTTTAAAATATGAGCCTTTATTTTACTTTAAGACCTTATTTGTTGAGCTCTTCAAATGTAAAACATAGGCTTAGTAAAAGAAATATAAGTAACTATACTCTTGGCTTTTCTCTGGTCATTGTTTGAATTGTTACTCTTCTCTTGAGTTGTTATAATAACTGTCTGTATTCGTAGTTCTCAGTCTCACTTTTTATCAATATACTAGGCATTCATTTATGGGTAATTTTAATTAATTCAACAGACACTGATGGCGTGTTTTTATTATGTGAATTTATAAATGCATTTAATATGTATATTTTCAAATCTTGACAGTATGTAAAATCTAAAAATACTTCATTTTGTAAAATGATTACATTTATCCAGCATTTATCAATACTATCTACTAGGCAGTCTACTAAACATGAGGTGTGTCTTTCCTCTTGGTTTTCAAAATTTAGATGGAAGACACTTACAAGGAAATAAAGACTCATATCCTATGGTGACAAGTATTCCATTCCTAGAGAGCCCAGGGAGTTAGGGGAGCAGAGAGAAAGCCGGGCAGAAGATGCAGGCTACACCGAGCATGGTTTGTAGTCAGGTGGCAAAATCGAGACAAGCAATAGTTCATTAACCCAGAAGACCCCAAAAACAGAAACTAGCTGCATTTGTATTATTAATAGTAGTAGTAGTAAGTTAAACAGCAGAGTTTGAGAAACTATCACCCTAAAAAACTGAAATACTCAAAATCTCTGCTTATGGAAATTACACAATTTCCACTCCCTCTCTTGACCATTCTTCCCCAGGACCATTGTTGAATTACAAATTTAAAGAAAACTGAAGTCCACCCTAAACCAAGCACTTACACCAAGACCAAGTGGCTGCAGACCTACTGAAATTATCCATTATACAAGACCCTCCACTCCCAAATATCTCTATCTTAATATTTACTTTGCATTTCTAGCTTGAAGGAATGAACCATCAAAGAAAATGCCTTGTACTTCCTTTCAAGTAATGACTTTTAAAAAGGATTTATTTCTGTCACCCTAATACATGTTTCTGAATTATCATGACTTTTAAGTTTGATTTTGGGATACTCCCAGAATTTGAAAATCCACCTACCCAAACTTTCCAAGACGTAGAACATGAGTCTTCTCATATTACTTCTCATTCAATAACCACGCTTCTCTCTCCTCTGTAGGCTCCTTCTCTTGTCTAAAATGTGTTTCTGTACAACTTTTCTTCAGTCTTCTTTTATCTCCCCATTTCCAGAGATCTTATCTATTCTGATGCTTTGTAAACTGGCAGATATATGGACACGTGGAGATAATAATAAAATTAAGGAATCTATTTATAGAAAAATGTGTACATTCATGTCATATTCATAGTGTAGGTTCTCTTTAAAACAGAGCTTATAGGAATTTTAAGGCAAATAGTCTATTGGCGCAAATGCCCTCAAGAAGCAGAGTGAGGAACCAGGGTGCTATAAACCAGGTGTTTGGGTCCCTCCAAAATTCACATATTGAAACTTGATCCCCAATGTGATAGCATTTGGAGGTGGGGCTTTTGGGAGGTTCTTAGGTCATGAAAGCGGAGCCATCGTGAATGAGATTAGAGGTCTTCCAGAAGAGACCCCAGAGAGCTCCCTCATCCTCTGCACCATGTGATGGCACAGCAAGAAGATAGCTGTCTTTGAACCAAGAAGCAGGCCCTCACCTGACACCAAATCTGCTGGTGCTTTTATCTTCGACTTTCCAGTTTCTGGAACTGTGAGAAATAAATGTTGTTTATAAGCCGCCTAGCCTGTTATATTTGGTTACAGCAGGCTGAATGGACTAAGACATAGAGAAAGCATAACAGGAAAGGAGAGAAAACCTATATAAAGGTATGTTTTTAAATTGACTGCTTCTATGGATACTGAGTGCTCAATCTCACTTGGACTATCTGAGGAAATCTATGATAAGGATCTCAGGATTCAAGGGATGTAAAGAGGAAGCAATTACCCACTAGACCCTGTTCCCCACTGAGAGTTTTCCTATGAGTCATAAACTCCCTGAACTTCTGGGTTGCACATGTGAGTTCTGAGCTAGCTCCCACAGATGTCCCAAAGCATATGCCAGAGAAGAACCCAAGCAGTACGCGAGAAAGGCAATGCATGATTGACTTGAGGTACAGTCTGCACCATATTGTTTGCTGAATCAGTGACTGGAATGGGAGGTGAGACAGAAAATAAATGGGGTAGTGGACAGGGTGTTTAATATAGTCCTTCTAGTGCACCACTTGAATAAGCTTGTGCCCTCCATTAATTCCAATCCATAAGCAACTCTCCAAATTGTTAGATGGCTGTCAACTTTACAGAAGAGTTTATATAAAAGGGGTTAGTTTGGCAACTATAGTCCCACCATCTGTAAATCATCTCAAGTCATAACTGGTATTCATCATCTCCTTCTTTCTTAGAGGCCCCTCACTTCAATTAGTGTGGGTTTCTTGACTAAGAAGTGACTTAAATTTTCAAGGAGTCTGAGCACTTAGTTGACTTGTCCCTGATCGACCTTAATTGCTCTAATTGTCTACTAACATTTATTTCTGGGCACTAAAGCACCAAGAGATACGAAGTGAATCTTCTGGGTTCCAGATATACTCGCTTCTTTCTCCAGCGTATAGTATCAAATCTAGCTCTGTCTTGATCAGTGTCAAATACTCCTGAAAGTATGATAACTCATTGCCTTGCCTATTGGCTCACTGGAATAAGCAGCCCAATCTGATGAGGTGGTAATCTTAGCTTCAAGTTCAGTGAGATCTTTATTGTGTCCCCTGGAAGAAACATTCCCCCATTAGAAATCAAGACTTATAATCTAACAGAGTCTAAATTGTGAGTACAGGAAATACAAATTTCCAAAATGGATTGACAAGAATAACTGGAAGAGGAGTCAATGGTACTTTTATTACTTGGTTATGGGCCTGATATTCTAGATATTAGCAACACAGCACCATAAAATGGCCTTTAGTTTAATGGACATTATGCATCTTAAATGACAGCATACCACCTGCATGGTGTCTTGGCTCTGAACTTGTCATTTTACTGAGCAGGTAAGAGGTCATTCTATTATTATAACAGGTTAGCCCTTTGTGGTGATAAAGTGTGTAGTGAGACAAATAGATTCCATGGTAATGGTAGTGCACCCATTGCCTCACCATGTTTGCTGTAAAATTGTTTTGTTAGTCTGAGGAAATTTGTAGGATCCATTCCAATGAATTAAGGATTTTGTAAAAGACTGGATGGTAAGGTTGGAAGAAACATTGTGTGTAGGAAAGCAAATCCATATCCAGAATTATGTTAATTTTGGCAAGGTTAAGTTGCTGCTTCCTCCAGAGTTGAAAGGGTCTAATTTGAAAGGGTCCAAGAATTTCACCTCATATCATTTCAACACGCCTCCAAATTGTTCAGCTTGAGTTGGTACCATATTGAGGGCCCACATTGGTTTCTGTCACTGACAGGTTGTACATTCAGCAGTGACAATAGCTAATCTACCTTAGTGAGAGGGAACCCACACTACTAGGCCCATGCATAGCTCCATTTCAACCACCGGGGTCAACCTGTTCAAAGGTCCATTTTATCAACACTGTGCTGGCTGAGAAATGAGATGATTGACATTGGCAGGATGGGCAATCTTGTCCACCTGGTGGTTGAACTTCTCTTCTGTGATAGAGGCTTTCTGTCTATGTTAGACTTTAATGTGAGACACACAGTAATCCACAAACTTTGTGCCTTTTCTCAAATCCATCTACATATAATGCTCCAGATTTCCTTTTTTCTGTCTTCCTATCTTTGTCTGTCTAGGTCCCTATCCAAATAGTCAAACCATTTGCCACTTTGATACAAAGTGAATGACCAAGGATGCTACGCCCAGCTCTGCTCACTAGGAGGATTTCCTCTCACCACTGTCTTATAGGACTACACCTGGACTGAGCTGAATTACAGCAAGTGTACATTTTCAGCTTACATCAATTTATTAAGCTGACCCATCTGAGAACCAGACTTGAATTTGCCCTCTCCGTCACTTGGTCCTACGGAACCCCCTAGGAGGCCATAGGTGTGAGCTGAGGGATAAACAATGGTTTCATATAAGTAGTTGATACGTAATTCTGAAGCACCTATTTGTGTAACTTATGTGTGCACCCTAGACTCTCATAGGCCTGATCCTCACTCAGTGAATTCAGATAGTAAACCAATGCCATATAACAGGTGTAGGGTTTCCCCTATAGTAATTTTAAGGACCAATAGGATTGAGTGGCTATTGCTAAGCACCATAACTGATGCCCTAGAAAAACATAATAAAAATCTATTGCTAATTACAAGGCAGTTGAAAAGCCATATGAAAGATAAATAAAGAGACTCCTGGGAGTTCACAGAGATACATTCTTCCTCTGAAGTGGGAAAGCAGAGAAAGCTGAGGACCAGGCCTAAAACTTAATCATCTGAATAGCCCAGCTCTGAAGCAGGTAAAACTCTCAACCAAGGAAGCTTGTTTTATCAAAATCAGTGCCTTCATTGGGAAAAAGAAATCAAGGGCACATAGGTTGACTCCTTCCAAAATACTGAATTCCTAGATTTCCCTGAATCACTTTTAAAGTGTTCAGTGGCAGTATAGAGCCAATGACTATTGACTCGGAGAGCACAACTCAAAACATTCTTTCTTCGATAGACTGCAGGTGTTACGTAAGGTGGATATGTCTATGCAGGCAGGAGCTCAGGGCTACAGACAAAAAGACCTGGTCTAGTCCTTTCTCCCTCATTTATTTGCTGCGAAATATGCGATTTTCAAGTTATCTGTTAACTGGAGAGAGTTATGATACCACATAGAGTCTGACACTTAGACATGCTAAGATATGATCATTGATAGAAAACAATTTTAATGGTGAGAAGAATTTGTAATGTACTATGCACTGAGGATGTTAGATATTAGAAATGTTGCAAAGGCACGACTTTCTCATAACAAATAAGTTATAGAAACTTTAACATATATATCAACATATATTCATAATAAAATAGAATATAGAACAATTGATTTTCCATGATAATTTTACCACATGTTTATATGATTAAATGATATGTAGTTTATTATGCATGGTTTAAGCTCAAGAAAAGTAGAATCATACGTTATGTATCATTTTAACACTGAATTTTTCTGTTAGCATGATATTTATGGGCCATATTGATGTTGATGCACGTAGCACTATTTGGTTCACTTTCATTCCTATTTAGTGTTCTATTGTGTGAATGTACATTTCAAAGTCCTGTCGGAATACTCAGGTGAAAGAATAATTTTCAGACAAGATCCTGCCTGCAGCTTTCAAGATGCAAAACCAAAGTTTCTCTGCATGCGTCAA
The DNA here is from genome assembly GCF_041296235.1 of Equus asinus. Lineage (NCBI taxonomy): Eukaryota > Metazoa > Chordata > Mammalia > Perissodactyla > Equidae > Equus > Equus asinus. The sequence goes on from NC_091798.1 coordinate 72,019,239, forward strand.
GATGTGCTCTGAGTGCACACTGCACACCTGTACGTCTCAGGTCAAAGAGTTCTGTTAATTACAGGTTAATCCTCCAGGAAAACATCTTCCTTACCACAAACATTTAATTTCATTCACTCCGAAGGAAACAGGGCATCTCAAGGAGAAGATGTACTTACTGTGCCGAGGACCCTGACTGTATTAAATGATGGCTATCATACATCTAAATATAGTTTTCTATTACTCTTCACTTTTCAACCCTTTAATAACTTGTCTCTTTTTGTCTCTTTAATTGCATTTCTTGACACTAAACTTTATGAGCCAAACAGTATGTTCCAGCCATACTCAAGTTTTCCAGCACCATCCTTTTTTTTTTACCCCCTCCAGTCTATTACTTTTAGCTAGAACACCCTTCCTGACACCCCTTCCCACTACATATTCTCTGGCTAGCATTTATTTAGCATTTGGGTCTCAGATCAAACATTAATCTACATTTCCCATATCAAAAGTGCCATCTCACTTTATCACTATCACTTATTTAGTTTTCTCTCTACTTTGCAAAACTGTTAACTGCTTGGGGACAGAGATTGCATTGTATCAGTCCTGTCTATTGTGGCTAAGGTGCCTCTCACAGTACCTGGCACATGGTAGGCCTGTGATATTTTTAGTTGGATAAATTATTTAATTACTGTTTTCCATTGATTCCTAGGTGCACATATTTTAATATTCTAACATCTCTAAAGTCAGAGTGCTATTTAGCATTGGTAATGTTTATAGATTAATTGAAAGATTTGTTTTGTTTTAATTTCACCTAAAATTATAGAATCTTACAGTTGAGGATGTATTTAATTTTACAGAAAGATGGTAATTAACAATGAAAATGCTTGAAGTTTGAAATTATCTTCTCACTGTAGTGTTTGATATTTAATAAATAATAAGTATACAAATAATGTAAAAATGAGTTAATTATTAATCATCCGTTAGTGTTGACCTGATCCTTTCTGTCACATTTGTATTTTCAAGACAAGTTGCTTAACTATTTCTTTTAGGCAGTATTAGCTTGTTCTCATGCCGTAAATTGCTGCAAACCAAAATTTGCTCAGCAGAATCTCAAAATATCTTATTGAGAAGCATTATATATGTTAACCTGACCAGGTTATCTGCAAAGAAAGATCTTTGCAGCTTGAGAGAGTAATATAAGTTAGCTCCAGCCAGGCAAGAAGTAAATTCTTTAGAGAACTTAACCCCAAAAATTTATAGTGTCCTTCCATATAGTATCAAAAATAGAAACACTATGATGCTACAATGTAGCAAAATAATTGTAAGAAAATAAATTAAATCTCCAAGATGGATTTATATTTTTAAAATCAATTATCAAATTCCTAAAATTGTGTCCTTTTCATGCTGATTATCTTCCTATTGAGTAACCTGGCACTGGCCATCACACTCAGACCACAAACACTCTGTGCTTTCTGTCTGAAGGGCTAGAAAGTGTTTCACCATGTGTTTAAATCTAAATTACTTTATTTTCAAGTACAAATTTAAAAAATTAGAAACAACCAACAAACGGTCTAGAATGCCTATCATTTCATCTGAAGGGGAGGTGTTGTGGACCCCTTTTGAGGCTGAAAAGTGCTTTTCCATATTGACCTTGTAGCTGTGCCAGGACACAGGTGCCCCTGGCAACGTCTTGTTCTAAAGTCAGACTCCAGGGCTCAGTGGGAAGGAAGTGCTGCTCTCTTTGTTCTGAGTTGTCACTGCCAAGCAAGTGCTTCCTCCCCTTGGTCACCAGACTTTCCTGAAGAATCAGACACCAGGTGTCCAGCCTGATTCTGGCTCTGGGAAGAAGGCCTGGACACATGGGCATTGGCTCCCACCCACTTTACTCCACCCTTGTTATCAGCCCACTGCACCAAGAAGCCTGTCTTGAGATTTTCAAGATGATCATCAGTATGGGAAATACATGTAGGTCTTCTGGGTCCAATTTACTGGGTCTACATTGCTTTAATTCCAGTGCGCTTCATCAAACGTTCATGCTCCTGTAAGTCTTCACAATATGGACAATTATGTGACAAAGTACAATCAAACCCTTCCTCCTGACTCAGAAAGCTGAAGTCTTGGGGATTAACCTTGATTTGAATTCATGTTCCAAAAGAGTAACTGACAAATGAATCTTGATGCTCAGATAACATTTATGTATCCAAGCAGTGGAAATTTAAGGGTGAAGTACCTACCTCCCCATCTCATTCAGACATAAAGTCAGACCTAACAGTGGCCCTCCATGACCTGCGGCACTGACCCCTCGCATACTACCATGTTCCTCTTCACGCTACTCCGGCCGCACTGGCCTCCTTGCTGCTCTTCTGAAGTGTCATTCATTCTTCTGCCTAAGAGGCTTTGCTCTACCATACGCTCTCCTTAGTGTTCCCTCCACTCCTGGATATCTCCATGACTCAGTCCATCTTTTGTTCTTTTCCCAAATGTCACGTTCTCAGTGGGCCTTTCCTAATTATGTTATATTAAATTTATACCCATCTTCCTTTCCTGCTCTGTTTCCCCAACATTCATCACTATCTGTTATCTATGTTACTTACTTCTTACTTATGATCTACTTCCATTTACTAGAATGTTACCTTGAGAAGGCAGAAAGGCTAGTTTCTATTACTCATTGCTCTATTCTCAGCATTTACGCAGTCTCTGGCACATTGTAGATGCTCAAAAAACAGTTTTTGAAGAAAAGAAACATTTAAAAAATATGTACAGATTCAGGGTTACCATGATATTCACATCTGTAATTTTGATTGCCAATAAAGAGACTAACGTGGGAAAATATCCTATGTGTAATTCAACAAACCCGTTATTTATGACTAAAACTCATAATTTTGTATATTAGAATTCAGTGGAACATTGAGTATTCATTAAAAAAAGTATCTAAAGCTGTACATTTAAAAATGTTGAGCTCATCTTTCACATTTTCATAAATTTCTCACACCATAATAATAAATTAAATTCAAGCTATCATTCATTTACTTGCTCACTCTTTTAATAAAGGATTATAAAATGCCTCCTCTGTGTCAAATATTCTCAACAACCTTGTGGTACCACTAGTCAATTTGGATTATCATGGGTCACCCTATAAAACAAAACAACAAACAGTAAATATAGACTTTGTGATCTCAGTTACAGAACTTCACTGCGCAAGTAAGACAAAATAGACTTTGTTTTCCTTGAAAATGTCTAATTTTTCTTCATCCATGGTGTCAGATATGTTCCTCTAATTGTATCTAAGACATGGGAGTCTTCTAACTTTGTCTCATAGGCCTTCTCCTAAAGGACAGGGCACAGGTGTGTTGCTCAGATTGGAGGACAGGGTGCTCATTTCACACCAACTTACACACGTACTAAAACCTGTGCCCACACGGATGGTTTCGGCTTTTTTCTTTTCCAGCTTTAATTTTATTATTCTAGTTTATAAGTTTTCACTATTAAAAGATCTTTATATATTTTTCATTAATGTGGATAAAGTAAACTTTTTCAATCAGATCCAGTTATGAACATAATTTTCAGGAGCCAATTGAATTTAAGTTGGAGTGTGTCTTAGAATAGGAAAAAATTAAGTGAGAGGAGGAAAGAAAAATTTATTTTTCATTTTTTGAGAAATCTCTTTAACAATGCTTAGTTTCAGGGGAGCTCCAGGAGGTTTTAAGGGGAGATCTGCCAGTTTCAGGCGAGTGGAGAAGGTTAAATTTAATCAAGCTGTTCAGCCATCCCTGGCTGGATGCTAAGTGGTTCTGTGAATCATTAGAAAAGGAGGGCAGGCATAGGTAGGGGGTGCATTTTACTACAAGAGGTAAGTCCTAAATAAGCACATCTACATTGAAGATATATTTGTTTCAACAATTCACAGAAATCCTTAAAATGTTAAGCAGCACAGAATTTCATTGAGACTTTCATTCAGGGTTAATACATGGAAAAGTACTTACGCGAATCAGTTCTTCAGGCTTGCTTTGCCATTTGCACATGGAATTCATTCATAGCAAGGTGACTGTACAGTAACAGACGTAAAATGTAAAAGCTTCCATTCGGATAGATAGATATATGGTATTTTAATTACTACCAGCTAGATTGAGATGCTGCTCCAGTTCAGGGAGTTAAGAAATCAGTGGGATGCTATTTACGTTCTCCAGAACATATGATGCAATCGTGTTTTTCTATTATCTATTGCTCTTGGAAGGCGATTAGTTCCAGGAGATATACAGTTTGTGGGAAAAAATTACAATGCCCCCACCTATTCCTAATTAAGATTAAGAGAATTCTTTGTCATGTTGAGTGTATTTAGGCATAAAATTACAATCATTTTGACATTAAATTCTCATTACTGTATTTCCCCAGTGTGATCTTTTTACAGATATTTGTGGAAACGCTGACTGATGACAATCTTCCCCTAAATGCCATTCCCTTGCCTACTTCTGCTTCTTGCCTCTGCTTTCATCCCTCCCAGCACCAACACCTGACCTCTTCTTTGTTATGAACTTTGCAATTCAGGCACAAAGGAACTAAAAACAAAGAGAAGCATAAAATTATTTCCCCACTGGTTTAAGTAAGAAGAAAAACTCAAGACAGGAAACAAGTGGGAAAATCACTCTTGTACTAATCAGGTTTCTGAGAGCCCATTTCAGGGCTCATGAGGCTGCAATGACAGTAGGAAAAGGCGTTTGCCCTGCCGAGTGCTGAGGAGCCTGGCTGGTATTCCTCAGCTGCTCTGGGCAGTGCCCCCGCCGCGGGAAGGGACAAATGGACCCAGTGGTATAAACCCGCCCAGCCTCCAGCCTGCAGTTCGGGTACCCACTGAAGCCTGTAGGCGCTGCAGTCACCTCTTGAACAGCTGAGGCCAGCCTGCCAACAATGTCCTGAGAACTTGCTCCTGTCTGCTGCACACAATGCCCCTGAACTTCGCTCTCCAGAAAAGCTGACAGGCACAACCTTGGACAATGGAGCCTAAAAGGAAGCATGCGGGCTTCATTGTCTCTTTTAAAAGTCCCTTCTGAAGGAAGTCAGTCCACAATCTCATTGTAGCTCCCTCTAGGACCAGACTGCAAGGTCAGCACTGCAAAGGAGCCCTGCGCTGGAGACGTGAGAAAAAGATAAGAATATTTGACTTCAAACCTCCTGGCGATTTTCATTAAAAGATAAATCTACCTCCATCTATTTTGAGCCTTGGTTTTTATAACGTAATAATAAAAGGGGCAGTGTGAAAAAGATTTCATTTCATCTACCACATTTTTCCTACTGCTCGTTCTCAGTCTCTAATGCATTTAGCAAGTTTAAAGGCAATTGCAGAGCGTGCAGCATATGGTAGTTTGCAGCCAGGTGAAGTATTGCTCAATCCAGTTAGAAAATTCAAGATCTCACTCTCCCAAAGAGAGCTCCCCTGTTCATTTCTGAGGAGACAGCAAAAGTCAACTTGCTCTCCATCTGAGTCCCTTCATGTGAAGTGACAACATGGTCAAGGGCTGCATTGTATGAAAACACAATAAGCAGCAGAATGTCACCTATCACTTCAAAGCTATACTTCAGTGCCCCTGAGAGTCTGAGGGATCCCGAAGAGGTGGCTCAGTGAGGTAAAGCTGCCTTCAGGAGGTGCTTAGCAATGCTTAGGGACAGAGCATTCCTTGAAGGAGCTCCTCTGCTGCGTAGAATCAGATCAGAAAGGACACAATTGCACAGGAAGGGTGTGATTCTGCTGGGATAATCCATAGGCCGCACATTTCCGGAGATGGCACATAAAACCTGACAGCATTTAAATATTAATTTGTTCCTAATATTTTAAAAGATGTTAATATGCAGGTAATATGATTTTTGATTAAAATTGGTGTGCAATGAAACTTTGGATTCCAATTAAGTAAATATTTGTTGTGATGATGATGGCATCAAGATCACTAAAATATGAGTAGCCTCAAAGGCTAGGATTAACATTGTGTTTCAAGTCTGAGGGACCTAGTTACCTTGTCATTTCTGTCTACACAATTTAATTTTCCTCTGCTTTCCATGAATCTTGAATTATTTCTTCTTTCTGCTTTTCTTCCGTTATGACTCCTGTAGCCAAAAGCAAAATAGATTTTTCTTGGGTGCCCATTTATTCATGAAGTTCTTATTAAGGTTTAAATAATAAGCCTATTAGAAGCTTATTACTTTTAAGAGGACAGATTTTTCTCTGAACAGCCACTCCTGGAGGTAGCTGTTGCTAGGATCTTGTGTCCCAGGCCACAGGCAAGGAGCTTCAGTGCTCTTCCCTTAAAGCTATGGCAGGAAGTCAGGCCATCGCCAGCCAACTACTACCTGGCAGTGACAGACCAAATCAAATTGAACGCTAATACCAAACTTTAAAAATTTTAATTTGCAGAAGTCTATCTTTGCACTGAGAAGACTCTCAAAATTAGAAGGTTATATTCTTCTTTTTTAATCAAATCTTAATCAATTTTGGACTTGTTGAATATCAACCACACATGAGGGGTCCTGTGTAAGTCACTAAATACAGGTGAGCTGCAATCCTCATCTCTTCTCCCACTGTCTACTCTCCTCTCTTCTCATGGCTTCAGTGGCCTCCCTATACCAATGTTTCTCAGCTGATCTTTCAGCCCAGACTTATCTCCCCACCTCCAGACTCAGACAACAACTGCTTATTGGCAAGTGTAACACACTAAAAGCTAAACATTTCCCCCCATTTCTACCCATTTTTTTCTTATGATGTTTCCTGTCTTAACAAGTGGCATCATCATCCATCCAAGTACTAAAGCCAAAATGTAGTCATCTATTTTCTTCATTCCCTACACATAATCAAATGTTGTTGGTTATAACTCTAAACACCTCTTGAATACATAGATTTCTCTCCAATCCTTTGCCGTTATAGTCTGAGATATTCTAATCTTTCACCTACAGGATCAACTACAGGATCCTTTGTCTGGTCTCCCTGACCCTACTACTCCATTCTCACACAGGGGCAGATCCAAAGACAAAGCTGATTTTCTACTCCTTATTTATAATGCCATCAATCTTCTGACATAATTCAAGACTCCTTAACCTGCTTGGCAAAACCCTCCATTATCTGTTCCCAAGTAACTTTTCCATCTCAGTTTGTTCCCTCCTCTAGAAATCCATACACAAATTTCTAAGATTAATTCCTAAACAGAGCCAAACTCACTCTCACCTCCACATCCTATTCATTCTCTTTCTACACTCAGTCCCCTATCTCTTTAACATCTTCTTGCTCGTCACTCAAAACTCGGTCTAAACATCATCTTGTTGCGGCACTTTCCATCTCCTCCCAGATTACATTATAAACCCCCAGGGGTTTTTGAGATAACGATAGGCAATTAACACAAAACCCACCACTCTGTGTGAAAACCTTACACAAATAGAACTTTTAAATCATCTCCAAGCTATTTTTTTAAGACAATAAAAAGAACATAATTTCTTTCTATTTAGTGAAAGCTTACTCTGTGCTATGTGTCCTGCTAAGAGCTTTCTGTAAATGACTTTATTTAGTCTTTAGTATTAATGTCACCTCATCTTACTGATGAGGAATCTGAGGTTACATGAGTGAAGAGTGAAGCAGGAACTCAACGTCAGGAAATTTGACTCCTAAGGTCACACTCACTCATGAGTTAGCTGTGTCACTCTACAGGCCTCACTTACACAGTAGCCTCAAAACAGGAAAGGACAGTAGTTGGGGCTGGAAAAGTCAGAGGTCACTCAGAGGGAGGAAGGACTGTCGGTGGTTGAGAGTCTGTAAAAGACCATAGATGACGGTTTCAGAAGATCCCCTGAAACACTGTGTTTTATGCTGGAGACAGGCTAAAATCTGACATATCAGCACTGTGTTCCTAGGTCCTCATGTTGTGCTGGGTACATAATGGACAAGTACTTGTTAAGTGAGTGAATGCAGTGATGGTCCCTCTCTCAAGAACTTTCTACTTTAAGTGGAAATATGAAAGATTGGAAGCACGATAGAAGTATCATATTAGTAACACTAATATGTTAGAGAAAAGACTGACCATTGAGGGAAGTGGTATTGTAGACAAGGATGAATTTTGAGTCACATAATCCAGGTTTCAAAGTCCTGCTCTGTTACCAAATAGTTAGATGACTTTGGGTATATCATTTCTCTTTTGAGCCTTAGATCCCACATCTGTGAAATGTGTGTAATCAAAACACAGAGCTTGCCATCATATTTCTACTTTAAAATCTAAAATAAAATCCAAAATAAAATAAAAAAGAATCATGGGACAGTTTGAAGAAAAAGTGAACTATAAGCTGAGATTTTAAGAATAGATAAAATTTCAGATAAATGAAGAGAATGGAAATGAGGCTTGATTCTAGTTGCAGTAAAGAAAACAGAGTAGAGAAGAAAAAGTGCTTATGTGCAGAAAACAGGAGGTTATGGTGGTAGCATGGGGAAAGACAATGGTAGCTGTGATTAAATCAACAATGATGATTGGACTGTATTGTATATGGGGCTGAGTCAAAGATAATTCCCATGTTTCTGGTTTGTGAAACAAGATGGAGGGTGATACAATTCATTGAGGAAAGAACACCAGAAAAGGATCAGATTGAGAGAGTGGTAAATCAAGAGCTTTTTGGGTGATAAGTTGAATTGCTATAGATTTTTTTGATTTTAAGATGGAACTAGTAAGGAGTCAGTTGAATACATTGAATGAATTGATCTGGAGCCTAGAGGTTTCAATTAGAGAGGGCATTGGTGTTAAGGAGGAGAGTCTGAAATTGGAATTGGAACCATAAGAGAGGTCTGTTGCTAAGGAAATGGGTTAAGAAATTTTCAACTCAGTAGTCTAATTTGAAACCATGAGAGTATATGAAAAATATGAGGGGGAAAGTGTAGAAAGAGACCAGAATCTTGGCAGAGGCCCCATTTATGTAGCAGAATGGGGAAGAGGAGCTGTAACAGGAAATGAAGAAGGTACGAGTCATGGGAGAAACAAGTACAACTTCACAGGGGTTGAAGGAAGAAAGTTTTAAGAAAGGGCCTGTGATCAGTTACAAGAACCACAGAGAAACTAAAGAGATGAGATATATCCCATGAAACTAATTTTATCATGACTGAAGGTGGTGATGGAGGCTAGAGTCAATTTGCTAGGAATTTGTAAAGTCTATAGATATTTCTCAAAACATTTACTGACCGTTTTCTGAAGGATCTAAAATCTTTCTAATAATCAATATTTCTATATCTCTGGGTTCAACATGAGAATATCAGAAAAATAAAATATTCTCTTTTTAATTTTGCCATTATAATGTTTACGTGAAAATGTTATAAACATACATGATATTAGTGATAGATGTGAACAATTCTCTGAGTCACATCAAGATTAGTATCTCCATTCCCAGCTGGATATTCTAAACCCACGGAGATATCAAGTGACTTGTCATAATTGCTCCAGTAAATCAGAGACAAAATGGGCTTATCATTTTATATGAATAGCACTTGGAATGCCTTCCAATTTGCCTAAAGAAGCTTTTTATTTTCAGTGCATTCTTCCACAGTTTATTTTTAAACAAATTGTAGCAAAGAAAAATTGTGATTTGTTAAGTATAACCACATGCAAAAATTTCTTCCAAACTTATTAAAAGAATTCTTCTCTCCCTTAAATCAATGCTGACATAGGATTCAACAGGGATACAGACTTCCATTTTGTATTCTAGTATGATGTGACTCAGAACAAACGCTTCTTCATTCAGCATCTTCTGTATATGAGTCTTATATTTCACACATATAAATGGTTATATACAACCACATGTATATATACCTGTATATATATAAACATGGTTCGCTTATATATGCATATATAAACATATATACATAAAACGTATATACATGTGTGTATATAAAATTATATTCAAGTAGAGGTTTTTTTAAAAATAACTTAAGCCATAGCATAGAGTTGTGATAGGGAAAAGACTGTATTTTTTTACTTAGGTCATTCCATCTTCAAAAAAAGGGTAACATAAGTATGAATATGAAGAGAAAATATGTCACATGAGTTGACTAATTTCCTCATCACTATGCTTATCTCTGAATGGATTGTAACCTAACCGAAAGAAAAGCAGACTTCCACCCTGGAAATGTTTGCAGCACGTTAGAAAAGCGAAGCTCAGTTTAAAAAGAATTCTCTTCGAATTTAGAGAATGTTTTAAACAGTAAGCATGCCCACTCTCATATGCATTTGTAAGTAAACATCAAACTCACAGGCTTCAGCACCCTTCGGCCTGTGCCTTAGCCCACAGTGTCATTCTGCATGCCTCAGGGAACACGCAGAAGTCATCCTACTGGAGAAGTAACTGGAAGTGAAAGCCTGTTCGTTGCTATGAGGTCAAGCGCTTGACTCCTGGTTCTAGTAAGAATGTTACCCTTGTTATCACTCATTAGCAAATTTTAAGACCAATCAATAAAATATAATATGTTTGTTGCAAAAATTCAGCAATTTTTATACTGGATTTTCTTGGATCATCTTCACCTTCCAGTCCTCTTAAATCTCCTATGTACCTCATTCCTCTGAATCTCAGTAATTTGTTGTTACACTATCTGTCTTGGATACTCCTTTTTCCATCTTCCTTTCCTTTGCAAACAACTGTTATCCTGAACCCTCACCACATCACATACACATCTTTTAAAATTTGCTTAGCTGTGCCCAATATATCTTTCTCGGAAACTTCCCTCATCGTGCATTATATCTAAGAGGAAAAGTAGCAGTTGTTACATGCTATCAAGTCAGCTCCAACTCCTGGCGACTCTACGAATGAGTGGTGTCCACACTGTCCCGTCCTCAACGGCCCTACTCAGCTCCTGTAGACTCATGCCTGTGGCTTCCTTTATGGAGTCAGTCCATCTCATTTTGCTCTTCCTCTTTTCCTGCTGCCTTCTACTTTTCCCAGCATTATTGTCTTTTCCAAAGAATCCTGCCTTCTCGTGATATGCCCAAAGTGGGACAGCCTCAGTCTTATCGTTTTTGCCTCCAGCAATAATTAGGCTTAATTTGCTCTAGGACCCACTTGCTTATCTTTCTGGCAGTCCAGGTTATCCGTAGAGATCCCTTCCAATGCCATATGTTATATGAATCCATTTTTTTTCTGTTCGCCTTCCTTACTGGCCAGCTTTCACATCTGCACATAGTAATTGGGCCTATGAGGGTGTGGATAACCTCGGCCTTAGTCTCTAACTACACTCCCTTGCACTTGATGATCTTTCCTAATTCCTTCATTGTTGCCCTTCCAAGTGTCAGTCTTCTCTTGATTTCTTGGCTGCAGTCTCCATTTAAATTGATGACTGAACCAAGGTAGACAAAATCTTTAACAATTTCAGTGTCTTCCTTGTCCATGTTAAAGCTAGGTAGATCCGTGGTCATGATGTTTTTTGTAGATTGGCACCTGAGCTAACAACTGTTGCCAATTTTCTTCTTCCTTTTTTTTTTCTTCTTCTCCCCTACTGCACAGTTGTATATTGTAGTTGTGAGTGCCTCTGGTTGTGCTATGTGGCACGCCACCTCAGCATGGCCTGACAAGCTGTGCCATGTCCACTACCAGGATCCGAACCAGAGAAACCCTGGGCTGCCGAAGCAGAGTGTGTGATGTTAACCACTCGGCCACCAGGCTGGCCCCTGTGGTCATAATTCTTGTCTTCTTGATGTTCAAATGTAGTCCTGCTTTGGCACTTTCTTCTTTCACTTTCAGCAGAAATTGTTTCAAGTCATTGCTGCTTTCTGCCAGTAAGATGGCATCATCTGCATATCTTAGATTGTTGATATTTCTTTCACTCGTTTTCCTTCCTCCTTCTTCTGAGTCTAGCCCAGTTTTTTGTATGATATGCTCTGTGTACAGATTAAAGAGATAGGGAGATAAAATCCCTGCTTGTCCGCCACCTTTGCCTGTAGGAAACCATTCTGTCTCTGCATATTCTGTCCCAACAGTGGCTCCTTGTCCACATTGCAGGTTACGCGTCAGGACAATCAAGTGCCGAGGTCCGCCCATTTCTTTCAGAGTAGCCCAGAGCTTTTCATGATCCACGCAGTCAAAGGCTTTACTGTAGTCTATAAAACAGGCTAACTTTCTTCTGAAATTCTTTGGAGCACTCCAATAGCCAGCAAAAAATTGCAATTAGATCTCATGAGCCTCTCCCTTTTTGAAATCCACCCTGGACATCAGGCATTTCTTGCTCCATATAAGGTAAAACCCTGTGTTGCAGCACCCTGAGCATCACTTTACTTAGCATGGGAAATTAGAGCAATGGTCCTATAGTTACTGTACTCCTTGGCATCTCCGTTCATGGAGATTGAGACATATACTGAGTGTTTCTAGTCTGTAGGCCATTGTTTTATTTTCCATGTTTGTTAGCGTATTCTTGTTAGGATTTTGACAGATTCAGTCTCCGTGGCTTCAAATAATTCTTCTAATGCCCCATCTACCCCTGGTAACTTATTTCTTCCCAGTATTTTCAGGGCAGCTTTCACTTCCCTTTCTAGAGTTGTGGTTCTTCCTCATAGGAATCTTCTTCAAAGGAATCTATCATCCTTTTGTCTCTTCTGTATAGATCTTCAGAATACTGTTTCCCCCTTCCCTTTACTTTCTCCATCAGATCAGATGATGTGCTTCCCTGTTTGTCACCCAGCATTCCATCTAGTTTTAAATTTCCCTTTGATTTCTTGAATCTTCTGGAAGAAACTTCTTGTTCCTCCATTTTATTGTTTTCTTCTATCTCTTTGATTGGTTATTATAGTAGTTCTGTTTATCTCTACATGATAGTGGCTGAAAAACAGTGTTCAGGATTCTAACCCTACTTTTGTCACTTTTTACTTTCACTTCTCACCTGTCCTTAACAATTTTTGGTGTTTCTTCTGTCATCCATTTTGATTTTTCTTTTCTTTTTACTTCAGGCATTTTCCGTTCACAATTCTTCTTTAATAATATTTCTGGTTTCAGTACATTGTTCTGGTTCTTGGTCAATTAAGTTTAACAATGTAAACCTGTTTTTTACGTGGACTTTAAATTCATCTGGAATGTTGTTTACCTTGTATTTTGGCATGACAATTCTTTTAGTGCTCTTCTTCAGCTTTATTCTGATATTTGATATGAACAGTTCATGGTCTGTACCACAATCTGCTCCTGGTCTTGTTTTGGCAGAGAAAATATAGCTTCTCCATCTCCTGCTTCCAATTACATAGTCTATTTCATTTCTATATTGGCCATCTGGTGACATCTATGTATACAGTTGTCTGTTCAGTTGCTTGAAGCATGTTTCTGCAATGGACAGATTGCTGGCTTTGCAGAAATTCGTGAGCCAGTCTCCTGCTTCGTTTCTGACCCCTAGTTCAAATTTTCCAGTGATGTTTGATTTCACTCTATTTCCTACCTCTGTGTTCCAGTCACCTATAGTTATCAGCATGTCTTCTTTTGGTGTATGATCAATTTCTTCTTGGATACTTGTGTAAAATCTTTCAATCTCATCTTCTTCAGCACCTATAGTTGGAGCACAGACTTGGATGATGGTTGTGTTAGGTTTTCTCAGAAGTCTGATTGATGTAATTTGGTCAGACCTTGCACGAGAGCCCCTAACTCCCTGTGCTATGTCTTGCCTGATATAGAGCCGCTCCATTTCTTCTGAGTTTGTCATTTCCAGAGTAGAACACTTTGTAGTTGTCTGACTGAATGCATCCCATTCCAGTTCATTTTAGTTTGCTAACACCAAGCACTGTGATATTTAAACTTTCTACTTCTCGCTTTACAATTTCCAGTTCACCTTGGCTCGTGCTTCTGACATTTTGCATTTCAATTGTGTATGTGGTACAGCATCAGACGTTTCTTTCACCATTGAACACTTCAGCCACGAGACGTTCTTCCGGCTTCAGTCTAGTTGCATCATTAGCAACAGTGCTGTTCGTACTTGTTCTTTTCTCTTCTCCAGTAACTGGTGCCTTCCTACCCGGACTGTCATCTTCTAGCACTATCTCAAACTTCATTTTGGACTGTCTCATCATTGGGTTTTCAAGGTTAAAAAAAAAAGTTTAAAAGAAAGAGAAAGAGACAAAAAAGGAAAATACAGCAGTGTTATACCCTTGCTTTCTGCTGCAAAATGAGTGGGTCCAAATCACACGTGCTTGGGCCCCTGGTGTTGGAATCACCAAATGCCTACGAAATGTAGGTGCCACTGCAGGTCAAAGTAGCAGGCCATAACATGAAACATAAAAAGAATCTTTTCAGCTGTTCCACCTTTTTGTAGTAAAATGTTCTGATACTGATTTCTAACATATTCTTGCAAACACAAAAGAAATGCCTTGGTACAAATTGCTTCTTTTCCAACAGCAGAATTCACAACCACTAAACTGGAACTTGAGGAGTCTCTGTCCCCTCTTTGGCTCCATCCCCTCACTCCCACCCTGAGCTCAGAAGGCCAGGCTAATACTGCCTGACCGGCAAGCTCTGAGAACAGAAGTGAATTATTCAACATATTTCATCAAGGCCATTTAAAAAAAAATTCTACTGTGGGGTCAGTGTAGTTCAAGGTTGGGGAAGATGCTTTTACGCTAGTTTCCAATTTTGTCTCCATGTACTTAGTACTCTTTAAACTGTATGAGATATAAAGTGTAGGAGGAATAAGAAGAAATTATATTTTACACAGATGGCAATAAATGTAAAAGTACCATCACTCCAAGAGGTGTTCCTGGCATTAATGGATCCTAAAAAGGTCTGGACACCTTTGTAAATGATGGAGCCATAAATGGGAATGAAGACAATGTGTGAGTGTTGTACTGTATCTTTAAGTTTGACCTAGTCAAGCAAGCATATTCTCTATGGCATGACCCTCACAATCCCTCTTGACAGCAGGACATTGAGCGAGATGGTAGATGCAAATGGCCCTTCGTTGGCTACCCACTGTCTCTGCAATGCCTTGGTGAAAATAGAGTTGCCAAGGCACTTCGGGAGAGTTAATTCCATCCTGATCAAATTTTACAGGTCTGTGATTCAAATTATTCCACGTTGTCAGCTGCAAGACTTCATCAGGAATGAATTTGTTCTGCTTGAAATCCTTAGTTAGTATTCGAGAAAGACCTCTGTGATTAGCCAAATCAAAACCTTTCAGCGGCAGCAGCAGCCACATTCAGACGGAATCTCTGCAGCTGACTTTTCTAACAAAACATTATCTTCTCTTTAATCAAGGGCTAAAACACATGATTTTCTTCCTCACTTTCAGTAAATAATTGAACTGTGAGCTAAACGCAGAATCTGGAGGAGCTAAGAGCCACACTCCGTCCTGCCTCCCCAGGTGAGTGAGGTGCCTCTTCTCCAGTGCCTCTTGGTCCTCTCTACTCAGCTGGGCACTTAGAATGTCAGAAGTGAGGCCCTTAGAATCCCTTTGCCAAGGGAAGCAGTTGAACCCAGGCAACTGTAATTTGCATGAAAAATCCCAACAGGAGCACAGCAGGGAAGTCTCTGCCTGACCAAACAAAGGCACTTCTACCCCACTTAACAGCTAGAATCTGCTTTAGGGGGCCCTGCTTATTGCAGGAAGCTTATTTCCAGAGCCTCCAACAGCCATAGCTTCCCTCCACCATGGAAAGCACTGGGCACGTTTCCCTAGGTCTTGATGGAGATTCTAAATACCATCTTGCAGTTGCCTCGGCCTTTTTTTTTTTTTTTTTTTAAGCTCATTGACTGGCATCTCTCCTAGCTTAAGCATGCATACAAGTAGAAAATTCTGATTTCTTGTTTCATGCATGGTTAGCTGTTTATTGTTATCATTTGCTGGTCGGCTAAGCTCTTTGATGACTTTAGAAAGCAAGTAAGTACCTCCAGTTTACAGCTGAGCACCTTGGCTGGCAGGGAGCTGTGCTGGATTTGAGCTTATTTGGAAGTCTGGTGTTTGTTCATGGTTTTGTGATACTCTTCCTTCTGCTTCAAAAACAGCAATTAATCAAACATCTGACCAGTCCTCCAGGATTGCTTTGGAAGATCTAGTTGCCCAGAATCACCTGCCACTCAGCCCCAAAAAGACCACCATTCACTAATATTGCAGGAGATGCTTTTTGGTGATGATCCGTGTAGCAGCTCTACTCATAACATTTTTTCCCTAAATATTCATATTCTTTGACTGTTTTTTTTTGGTGACAAATAGCACCAGTTAACTAGATGTCAAAGGTGAAGTCTTTGACCATCAGAAAGAATAATAATGATGAGTTAACAAGTGTCGTCTATTCATTTTTCTTATTAATCTTTTAATAACCATGATGGATAGGTGCAACTATCATTATATTATTAATGAGGAAGCAAAGCACAAAGAGATTAAAATACAGCTGGGAAGAGTGCGTTATTTGCAGAATTTTTTCCCTCCTGTTACTTCCACCTAATCTTCCAAACGAAATAGTGAGTTCATCATCACATGATGGGATTTGAGGAAAAGAAAGAAACAGCCAGTCTCTGGTTTTTGTGTATCCTTAAACCTAAGTTTAGTAATACAATGTTTGAGGAAAATATCACATTATAAATTGTACCTTTGAAGGAAAAATATCAAATTAGGGAAGAGGAGGATGCCATACCTTCCAGACTAGAGAAAAATTCTTCCAGTTTAGATGTCTAGATGTAGGTGGGGGAGTGAGAAATGAAGAAAAAAAAGATGAAAGTGATCCTGAATTGAGGATCTTGTTTCCTCTAAAAAGACCTCAGGAAATGTTAATTGGTAACAATCCTGTGCTGTACATGGCACCGTGAATAGCCTTGGTGGGATCCTCACAACAGAGGTGGCAGGCAAAGATGACTCTGGAAGTTAAATTTGAATGAGGAGATGGATGGTTTTGCATGAACGAGACATATGTTAGATGCTCATTACATATTTGTGGAACTAGTGATGACAATTTGGAGGGAAAGTAACTTTTAATCTAAAAATATTGAATGTGTGGTGACAGTAGGGCATCCAGGATGAGACATCTAGAAAGCAAATTGGAAATGTAGTGCTGGGAAGTAGGAGAGATCTGGACTAGGGACATAGTTTAAGAGTTAAGCGTAAAGATGCGGTGGTTAAAGCTATAAGTGTGACCACTGAAAACACATTTAATATAAGCAGGAGGCGTGTTCCAGTCATTTTTGAATTCCAAATTCTTAAACAATATCTGGGCTTTACTGATTGGACTCGTTGGACAAATGTATGAAAAGAACAGAGAGAGAGGAGAGGAAATGAAATCAGATAAGTGGGGAAAAGAACCAGCAGCATAATCTGGTTAAAGATGAAAGAAATTAAAGCCTTTCAAAAGGATTGAAATCTCATTGAATATGAAAATATTTTTTTAAATTAAAGGAGATAGATTATTTTAGAGATTTCAAACCTGGCTGTGTACTCTCATCACTTGGGGAATTTAAAAAAAATGATAAAAGAAAAGAACGCCTGGTTAGACCACTGAAATCTAAATCTCTTGCAGTGGGGATACAGATATCAGGATTTTTAAAAAATTGCTCCTCATTTGACTCTATGGTTCAGCCAGAGTCAAGAGCCACTGGATTAGATGATCTTTAGGATCTCTGACATCAGGAACGTTCTAACTTCTAGCAAATTTTTAAGTACTTGCTATATTAAAAAAAAAAAAATACATTTTTTACCTTGACTTTGCCAAACCTTCTCAGTCTATATCTTGTTTAAATGCATCATTATGCTCGCAGTATCCACAATCATTTTTGACCTTTGTTCCTCACTCCATATATCCCACCAGATCCCATGTCACTGATTCTGGCAATTTGTCCCTTCCTTTATGTTTTCCTGGCCACAGCTGTGATGTGATTCTACTCCACACATTCTCCTGCTATGGTGTTAATCATTTGTTAAATGAACTCTTTAACTTGAATTTCTTGCCTCTGCAAGCTATTACTTTCTTGGCCACCAAGTTGACCTTCCCAAACACAGGCCAGATTGTGCTCTACCGGGCTTAGAAACCTGTTGTGGATTCCTAGTACTTAAATGATAGAGCCCATACTCTAGATTTGTGTCCAAAGTCCTACATGAACTAACTTCAACCTCACCTTCCAGCCTCAACTCCTGCTACCTCCTCCCTGGCTCTCAGCGTCCTAACCTCCGGAAGACTCTACGCTCGTCTCATCGTATGCATTAACTCCTGTAGGTCTCCAAGTTTTCTTCTTTCCTTTACCTATCAAAATCTGAGCTTTTCAAAAAGAATTGGCTCAAAATCACTTTCAGGAATCTTTTCCCTCTCCTAGTCAGAATTAATTCTTCCTTTTGTTCTGCTCTCCTGTCACATAGCTTCTATATTACAGCACTTAATACACGATGTCTTACTTTATGGTTAATTGCTCTAAACTTCTTTCTCCCACACTAGATTCTGATCCCTTAGAGGCCAGCTGTCAAGTCTTAGCATCTTCATATCCCACATCTTATCTAGCATCGTGCTTTATAAAGAGTAAGTACTTAATATAGATTTATTGCTCTGACATGAACTGAATTCACTAGAATTATGCTAAAAGAAATTTTACATAAAAGTTAAGAAAAAGAAATATGTCCTCAGAATCTAGTAAACACTTTTCCGTAAGAAGTGTGCATGGAACTTTAGTACAACTAATAAGATTCCATTTCAATTTTAAACACATTGTTTCACAATTGTGACATCTAATAAGCAAATCTATGGTTTTTTTATTTGACGCTATTTATCTGTGAAACAAGAAGCAATTAAAAAAATAGTCCTGAGAGAGAGGGTAGTTCATCTAGCAAAATTGCCTTTGTTCTTTCGGGATTTAAGGTAAATTGTATTTATGCAGTAATCAGTTTGGATTTATCCCATCTCTTTGTTGGCTAATGGAGTCCTCTTTCTATTTAATAATTATGGTAAAAAACTTTCTGAATAACTGTGGGCTTAAAAAAATTTTTTAAATGACAGCTCTTAAGGCCTTTCTTGTTTTCCTTTTTTATAAAATGAAAGTCAAAATTGCTCCCATTTTGTCACCTAGGTTGTACCATGCATTAAGAAAACATTCTACCAGAAAAAAATAGCAAATGACTTTCCTAGCCACATGCTTTCTGCTTAACTAATGACCCGTGTAGAGGAGCCCTAATCAGTTCTTGCTTCCCTGAGCTTATAGATGATATAATGCATGGATGGAAGCCACAGTTATAGCATTCATTTTTTATTTTTCCAACGATTTACAGAAAATCACCTTTCTAACTTGTCTGCAAAAATACTTTATTAATGAGGCTCTCCAAAGCCAAATTATAATCTATATTAAGGAAAAAGTCAAACAATGTCTATTATTTTTCCCTCTGTATTAGAAAGAGTTTCTTTTCTGGTTTGCTGATTTCTTTGTTATTTTGTCCAAGGACACCCATGCTGTTTGACTGCAATAACTAAAAAGTAACTTAGAGTTACTGCCTGTGAATTAATATGTACCTCTTTTGGTGAATCAAATATTCGAACATATGCTGCCATTTCAGAACACAGAAATGTATTTTTTTAATGGAATTATAACTGATAATAGCAAATCATACAGGGTTTTTGTTGGAGGTGGTAGCAGAGAGGAATCTTGAAATGCCATAATGTCTTGTCAGAGAAGGCTTTATTTTTCTATAGCTAAATGCTGCAAACCAGAGACTATTGAAAGGCTATATAAATAATCACACTTGCTCATAAACTTATTCCTATAAAAGTCTAAATTTTTATATTAAACAAAATTATGTGACATCCATCACGTGTGTTTGTGTTTTTTGGGGAGAGGGGGTTGTTTGTTGTGTGCTTGTCTACTATTGCCCTAGGAAGCTACCAAAATAAAAGTTGTATCAAACACATTTCTCCTAGTCTGTTTAAAGTCTGCTCCCATATCTGTTTTTCTTACGTATTTGCCTATTTCTGAACAAATTCATTAACAGCCTCTCCACCCCATCAAAGAACACTTTTCATGATCATCCTAATGTACAACAGCACTCTTTCTCTATCACATTGCCTTGCTTTATTTTTCTTCTTACAACTTATCATTAACTGACATTATATTATGTAGTTTTAAATTTATTTGCTTATTATTTATTCTCCACCAGAAGGTAAGTTATATGGGAGCAGGACTTTCATCAGTCACGCTCACACCGGATCCCCTGTACCCAGAACAGTGCCTGATATGGCACAGGTGCTTGCTCTTTAAGTGTATATGGGGATTTGAGTGAATGAACACTATGTATTATTTTTAACACCAGAAAAAAAAAACAGCCACAAATTCAACTAATCTGGTAAGCTCTAGAAAGTTTCAACCTTTAAAAAGAAAATTTCCAATAGTCCAAGAAAACATTAACAAGTAAGCAACATTTTACTATTAGAGATGGTAATAAGGATTATGCAAAACTTTTGCATAATTATTGAATTCAAAAGCATTATTTGGTGTCTAGTATGGTCATTTACTGTGCTAGATTCTGGATATACAAATGATAAGAATATATCACATTTCTTCCTGTGAAGAATACATCTCCTTAAGAAAATCATATACTAATGGAGAAGCAAGATAGGTAAATAATCTCAGTCCTGTGATTAAAGGAAAAAAAAGAGAGTGAGAACTATAAAGTATGGTGGTACAGTGGGAGGCATGATTGCCTGTTTTGGGGACATCATTGGGGAACCCTAACAGAGTATGTAAGGTTCAAGCTGGAACTTAAAGTGTAGTTTCCTCTCTTACTTCTAATGGAACTATTTCTGATGAGGGCATGAGAAAAAAAGGATCATAATTTTTCAAGTTACTGTGAATGAGACCACAGATGTTGGGAATGAGTCTTGCCTTCCCTGAGAGTTCATACAGAGATTTAAAACCAATGAGTCCACCCATAGAGAAATGTTATAATCTTGATGAATAGCATAAAAGTGAGCAGATTACCATTTAGGCCTTTAAAGTTTTAAAAGTTGTCTTCAGCGGAAACTGAGTATGTTGATCTATAAAGTTATTATTAAAATATAATGAACAAGGATCCAAGCCACCATCTGCTCAATAAATAACTGGCTATGTTTTCAACCAATTAAATTCCATATGTCTTCTGCTATTTGGTCCAGACCGTCACTATGGCTGCCACTGCAGGCAAATGGGTAACCAGACATTTCAGAGATTTTATTTCTTCCATTATCTACTGTGAACCATTAGAAAAGCCAGTAATATCTATGTGTTCTCTTCACTGGGCAAGGGAAGGAGGAGAACAGTCCTCTCCTCTGTAAAATGATTCTCCCCGACAATCAGGGCTGTTATTCCCCCCACTCCCATTACAGGAGAATATTACTACAGCATCATTGCCCTAGTACTGCATCTTGGCTAAACAACATTTGGTTTAATGGTATTTAATTTTAAAATATTTAAAAGAATGAAAGTATGTATTTGATTTTTTTTGTGTTTTCATGATAAAGATAACTATTCTCTTTGAAGTTTTCTCTATTCAGACAATTATTGGCATCCAATAGACAACCTAAATTTTAGTAATAAGGGATAGCTAATTAATTTCCAGGATCCTGAGGCCACTGTTTTGCAATTACAACGGGAAATTATTTAAGAATTTTAACCAGGATAATGAAGTTAAGAATGAATCTTCAAGGGCCAAACCAAGGGAGGATGAGCCAAGTTTAGGGTGTGTAGAAATCTACTTGTCCTTGACAATGGTTTGGACTAGGGGATTGGTAGTAGGAATTGAAATGCATAATGGACTTGAGAAATAAATTAGAAGTAGATTCAATAGGAATTTGAAATTGATTGTTCAGGGTGAAGAGAGAGGGGAGGTGGAGAAATCAAGAATACCCTGGTGGCTGACTTGTGGGCTAGTAAGTTTTTCATAAGGAAACTAGAAGAAAAAATAGTTTGGAGCTAAGGAACGATGACATAAATCTTGAAGTTGTTGAACATAATGTATCTAAGAGTCACTCAAGTGGGAGTAGTTGGTAGGTAGTTGTATATATGGATCTAGAGCTGAGAAGAAGGTTCTGTGCTAAAGATACAAACTAGGAAATCGACAGGCATGGGGCTATGTAAAGCCTTGGGAAATAATGGGTTATCTGAAATAAAAAGCGTCTAACTGGAGGAGAGAAGATCTCCTGCAATATAAGCCCAAGGAACACTCTCGTACGGTGTAAGAACAGAAGGAAGAATTGCTCAAGCTTATCGAGGAGTGGAAGGCAGGCAAAAAATTCAAGGGAAAGGAATGTTTTACAAAACTGAGGGTGTTCAACAGCATCATCAGGTACTGGGAGGTAAATATGGACCTGAAACTGTTCATTACACTCAGCAAGTGGAAGACTCTAAGGTATTGCAGTGTCACTGGGGACCCAAGTAGTGGAGATAAAGGCAGATTGAGGAAGGTTCATATAACAGTGAGAGTCATAACTCTTTTGTGGAATTTGACTGTAAGAGGAAAGAGAAGCCTGCTGACAGAGAAGCAAGCTGGCACACCATTTGTTATTTTGGATTAAAAAGACCGGGAAATGTCAACATGGCAGTGGAAATGGAGAGGCTGAAGAGCAGGGGTGGGGTGGTAATATTCTTGTGATAATGTTCCTTGATTCACATTCTACATCTGGGTAATACTACATGAAACTGTTCCCCTTTGGGACATTCATTATATATAATGGCATTTTAATAAAATCCCTATGAATTTGTGGCAGATCTGTTTGATTTTATGTACCCCAATATTTTCCCAAACTAATTTGATCAAAGAGCATTTTTTTCTTATATAGTATCTGTTAATTACCTAAAGGAATAGAATTCCTTAGGAACTTTGTGTAAGATGGGGCTCCTGAGGGAAAGAAAGTAATGAGATTCCTCGCTGAAATGGAGGGATTCATCTTAGCAGTAGGATGAACTCTCATAGTGGGACAAGATGAAAGAAGAAAGAGTATGGATACCGCCAGGTTTATAAGCTTGGTGGCATAAGTTGATAGCTACTACTTCTCTCTAAAGTTTAAGATGATACCATGGCAACACACACACAGGAATATCTCACAAACATACAAACTGAACTACATACATAGAAACCCACACACAAACATGTACGTAACCATATATAACACATATGAATTCACAAACACCAGCACTTACGCAAATATAAATTCAAATAAATGGAGATACTACATGATATTCAGATATGGTAGGATTATAGTTTATGAAAAAGAGAAGAACATTGAAACTATTGTGAAGCCAGTGTCAGAGAAAGTAGAGTAGGGTTCCTCAGCATTATTAGGTCCCAGGTAATGTAGGGATCATAATTAATATTGATACTCGTCTACTTGATAGTGCAATGCCTTCATCAGCTTTAAGCAGCTTCTTTGTAGAGATAGAGAATGAATAATGGGACCGATCCAGGATGAAGCTTTTCCAGGTGGTATGATGGAGAAAATAGAGTAAAAGAATTGAATATGTTGGGAAATGACAGGTTGAAGTATTAGGCAATGAATATAACTGTATAAACATAATACTACCAATAATTATGATAATAGAAGATCATCAGAATATCTGGGACCCTAACTCAGATAACATGGCTGCAGATTTTCGTGCTGTAGAAAGGTTTGGCCAGACAGACTAGAGAGAAAACATCTGGATGTCTTGATGCAATCAAAGATCAGGTTTTACAATGAACACTGAGTAAGAAAGATAGAAAGGGAGAAGATTGTACTAAGTCATGCAGTATTTCAATTTAGGATTTCAGAGAAAAAGTTCAGGTGATGAGATCTTTGGTCCTAGAAAATTTGTGACAGGAGTAGAACGGAGATGAATATCATTGAGAAGTTTAAGGATTGTAAAACTAGAATATTAATTGGATCTTCCATATGGCTACTAAAGTTATCTACCATAATGTTAGAAACAGAGATAGCAAGGGAGATGGTAATCCAGGTTCTAGAGTCCTCAAGGAGTTGTGATAGCTGGCGGCAAGGCAAAATAGTGAAGAGGTAAAAGATAGTATAATGGAAAAGCATAAGCTAGAAATAGTCTGAAAACTCTTTTATTTCCAAACAGCTCTTTTGAGAGTGACGTCACCACAATGGAAACATAGGAGACCTCAGCCTCCCTCTCCCAACAAAAGTCAACAATTAGGTAGCTATCCATGAGCAAAAATTGCTCTGGCCAAACTCTGGAGTACACTTAAGAAATTTTTGCAACACACTGGAGCAAAAGCCCGGAGAATAATTGCATAAGAAGAGAAGGAAGACAGCATCATTTTGCCAGCATCATCCCATCTCCTAAGCTGGCATTGCTTAGTGCCAAGAAGGTGCTTCCCAGATAGCATGGGATCTCCTCACCAGGAAAGAGGTGAGCGACCAGCTTGTCCAGCTTTTCAGGGCCCTCTTTCGTTTTATTCTACCCAGACTAGCAAATCTGAGACTTATAAAAGAAGCTGGGAACAAGGAAGAAAAGCAGAGGCTACCAATAGCAGCCACACAGTAGGAGTGAGTGTGGTTCACCATGACATCTTCTGCAGATAAACCCAGCGGCTTTCACCACTGAGGAAGGAACCAAGGGCCAGCACAGCTGTCACAGACACCCTGCAGACTTCACCAGCTCTTACACCACAGGGATTCGCATTCGCAGATGTCAGACACCTGAGTCCCTCCCCATCCCTCCTCCCTGCCCCCGCCAGAGCTGGAACTACACTGGCCATCAGCTTAGACCTCTGTGACTGTGCAAGTGTAAGGCACTGTAAGACGCCAACCTAGACCCCCATGGCTGACCCCCACTGTCCTGTGCACACTCGGGGCTAGCCCTGCCAACTGTACACTTGCACACCACTGGCGTGAGGCCCATCCCTGGCTTCCACTGTAGTGTGCAGTGGAAAGGGGTGGGGGGATTGTGCAGCCACAGGAGAGCAGGCCAACAGTGAGGACCCCCACAGTTGCTTGTGGCCGCAGATCAGGCCCTGTCTTCTGTCACTGGCCTGCTCCCTGCCTTGGTCACTGTGCACCTGCATGCCCCCAGCCCAACCCCTATCACTGACCTCCACTGCAGTGCACTGTGTCTGAGGGAGATTGTGCAGCCACAGGCAAACCCCCAGGAAAGCAACCCTGTGAAAGAACAACAAAGCTGGAGGTGATACTGAACTTCCCAATCTTAGATCTGTGCCTGATCTGGCAGTAAGCCAATCACTCAGACAGTGCTTCGAGGTAGAGAAAGGTTTATTCAAATTAGCCAAAAGAAGAAGGCAGAAGAATAGGTTCTCTCAGATCTGCCTTAACAAAAGAAGGAAGCAGGGCATCTTTATAGGGCTGAATGGCTTTAGAGGAGGAGTTTGAGGAAACAAAGAGGAACCCATGTTTCTTTCACTCCAGAAAAGACCTTTGAGCAACCAGACTTCTTGATGTCAGTGGCAGCTGGGGTCTGGTTATCTGGTGGTTATAACTTCCTTAAAGGCTTCTTTTTCCTTTGCAAAACAAGCTCAAAAATCCTTGTGACCCCTGAGTCACCCCTTTGGTTAGAGAAGAATACAAGACAGCAAGCTATATTTACTTGTGGGCCATGAAGCAAGCATTTGGATTCAATGAATATATCTAAATGGGACTAAGGTTATTTATTAACTTCTTTTCATCTGTGTCTGGGTTGGGAAAAAGGTCAGAGGATAACTATGTTATAGTGGAATATTTACAATAACCTTCAGGTATTTGGCTTCAGAGATATCATACTTTCTGATTTCAAACGATGCTACAAAGCCATAGTAATCAATACATTATGGTCCAGGCACAAAAAAAGACACAGAGACCAATGGAACAGAATAGAGAACCTAGAAATAAATCCTCTCTTATGTAGCCAACTAATATTTGACAAGGGATCCAAGAATATTCAATGGGGAAAGGACAGTATCTTCAATAAATGATCTTGAGAAAACTGGATAACCACATGTAAAAGAGTGAAATTGGACCTCTATCTTATATCTCTCACAAAAACTTACTTGAAATGGATTAAACACTTAAACATAAGATTGAAACTGTAAAATTCCTTGAAGAAAACATAGGAATAAAAGCTCCTGGGCGATGATTTTTGGATACGACACAAAAAGCACAGGCAACAAAAGCAAAAGTTAACAAGTGGGACTACATCAAACTAAAAAGATTCTGCACAGCAAAAGAAGCAATCAACAAATTAAAAGGCAACTTATGGGATGGGAGAAAATATTTACCAATCATAGACCTGATGAGGGGTTAATATCTAAAATGTATAAAGACCTCATATAACTCACTAGAAAAAAACAAACATAAATAATGGGCAGAGGAACAGAATAAACATTTTTCCCAAGAAGACATACAAATGGCCAACAGGAACGTGAAAAGGTACTAGTCATCATGAAGCATCAGGAAGTGCAAATCAAGCCACAATGAGATATCACCTCACACCTGTTAGAATGGTTATCATCCTGAGAATAGTACAGTTAGTGAAATAAGTCAGACGGAGAAAGACACATACCATATGAGTTCACCCATGTGTCGAATACTAAAAACAAAACAAAAACAAGTTCATAGAAGTAGACAACAGATTGGTAGCTACCAGAGGGGAGAGGGGGTGGGAGGAGAACAAAATGAGTAAAGTAGGCCAATAGTCTGGTGAGGGATGGAAACTAGAATTTGGTGGTGAGCATGCTGTAGTATATACAGATGTCAAATTACAATATTGTACACTGGAAACCTATATAACGTTATAAACAAATGTTACCTCAAACAAAAAGAAAAAAAGACAAGAGGTAGCAAGTATTGATGGGGATATGGAGAAAAGGGAACCCTTGTGCACTGTTGGTGGGAATGTAAATTGGTGCATCCACTAGTTTTCAAAAAACTAAAAATAGAACTACCATGTGATCCAGCAATCCCACTTCTGGGTCTATATCCAAAGGAAATGAGCACAGGATCTCAAAGAGATGTCTGCATTCTCCTGTTCACTGCAGCATTATGCACAATAGCCAAGATGTGGAAGCACCCTAAGCATCTATCAAGTAATAAATGGATATAAAAGATGTAGTATAATATTATGCAATATTATTGCATTAATGCAATATTATTTAGCCATTAAAAAAAGAGGAAATTCTGCCATTTGTAACAACATGGGTGAAACTTGAGAACATTATGCTGAGTGAAATGTCAGACAGAAAGGTACAAATACTGTATGATCTCACTTATATGTGGAATCTTAAAAAGTTGAGCTCTCAGAAACGCAGAGCATAGTGGTGGTTACTAGGGTCTGGGGGATGCGGAAATGGGCGATATTGGCCAAAGGGTACAAACTCCCACTTACAAGATGAATAAATTCTGGAGATCTAAGTACAGTATTTTGATTATAGTTAACAATACTGTATTACATACTTGAAAGATACTAAGAGAGTAGATCTTAAGTGTTCTCACCACAAAAAAGAAATGGTCATTATGTGACTTGATGGAAGCATTAGCTAATGGTGTAATCATTTTGCAATATATAAGTGTATCAATTCAGCATGTACTCCTCAAACTTACACAATGTTTTATGTGTAATTACATCTCAATAAAATGACAAACATAAGCAAAAAAGTAGCTTTTGGGGGGGCAAAATAATACATGCATATTATTAAAAATTCAAACAGTGAAGAAAATTACAGATAAAAGAAAATAAAAATCTAATCATGTGGAGATTTGCACCATTAATATGCTTACATAATCTTTTACTGTATATCTATGACCACAGATGCAGATTTTTCCATGAGAATGGAGGAGTATTTATCTGCAAGTGGGAAATGAGGAGAATGTCCAATCCACCCACGTCCCAACACTGAGGGAAGTGGGGTGTGGGACAATGCACTCCTTTGTCTGAAAGGTAAAATAATGGTTTAAGGGGAAAGGCATTGTCAATTAAAGGAAACAAGTAAAGTTAACTTTCTTTGGTTAGACAGTGATTGTGATTTGATGAGGGTTTGTTAACCATAGACTATAGATTTCAGAAGTCATAGAAGAGAGTTTAGAAACTGGAAAAGGATGTGTCACCCTAAGGGAGTACAAAACTGTGTCCGCTGAGAATCTGGCAGAAGAGAGACGGTCAGGATTCCATCTTGGATGACAGTGAAGGAACTTGAGGCCTGGCGGATGGAGCTGCTGCAAGCCTAGCAGGAAATTCATCTCAGTGCCCTCTTCATAGTTTGGTGGACGTGTAGGCTTCTCAGGGATCAGCTGCCAGGGTGGCACTCATCTTTCTCTCACTCACTCAAAAATAGGCTTTGAGAACCTACTACATGCCAGGAACTATGTGAGTCTCTAGGGTATAAACTGGTAAACAAGGGAGTCAGAGTCCTGCCCTCAGAGTGAACAGAAGGGCAAAATCATAGGTGTTTATAAATGTCACTGAAGGCTTGAGAGTGGACAAGCACAAGGCAATCGTTCCCCGGTAGATGATTATCAGCAACGCTGGCTAGTGACACAGGAATCCAGGGAAGGGCAATGCACTCCAATCACAGTTTTCAGACAAAAATCTAAAAAAGTCCAATATCTCCAAACCAATTAAAAGTTACCTGGGCTCATTTTTTACACAGACATTAGCATTTTTAAATAACTTTTACCAGGTTTTATCACTAGGGAATTAGCACAAACACTCAGGGGTGTACATGTCTTAAAAAAATATTGAGAAAGGGAAGCTACCAAGATACATACGTTACACACATGAATCTTCCATATATGATTAAGTATTATTGAATATACAAGATTCCTTTAATGTAGCATATCACAACACAATTTCAAGCATATGTACAAAAATAAGAGCCACTGGCTTTTCAAATTTTATTTCACAAAGACATAAAACATAACTTTGCAGAACTATAGCAATCCATCCTTTCCCAAACCAACAGCAACATCATTGTATGTTCACACAGAGAAGTCACTCACACGCTTCAACACGTGTTCCACACCAGGAACCCCTAAAAACTATCCACAGAAAAAAATTCTTTATCAGATACTTTCTTATTTCTGAAAGTCTCCTTTCTTTCAAAGACAAAATTGTAATACTCTTTCAAAAAGAATA
The DNA here is from genome assembly GCF_041296235.1 of Equus asinus. Classification (NCBI taxonomy): domain Eukaryota; kingdom Metazoa; phylum Chordata; class Mammalia; order Perissodactyla; family Equidae; genus Equus; species Equus asinus. The sequence continues at coordinate 72,048,240 of NC_091798.1, forward strand.
TTCAACAATTTTATACATTTATAGTTTCCCTTAGTAATTTATTCTAAATATTTTTTAAATAGCTTTTTGGACTGGAGACACAGATCATGTTTTACCAACATGATTCATAATGTAAGCTAAATCCATGGGTCATATTTTCTTTTTTCCGTTTTTAGGAGCTGATGGACGGTGGTTCAAAGATAGTTACTCCTGGACTAAGAAGATGTGATATGCCTGCCAGGGAGGAGGATAAAAAGCTTCTCAGTTTATTCCAGGGCGACTCTATTACAAGCAGTTACGTTCCAAGCTTTAGTAACATTTCTCTGTGACCAGGCACCACAGGGAGACAGAGGATTTGCAGATGGAGAATGGTAGTTACACTTGAGCATCACAGAGTGAGGGCAATTGTTCACCTTTGTGGGCACCTGCCCGTGTGGCATAAACTTGCATGTGGTCCCCATGAAAGGATGTCGCCTTACTCATCTTACACTGTGTGAGTTAGAAACATACTCTCCAGACAGATGAGGTTGAGGGCAAAACAGTAGAGAGGTTGTTTTCTGTGTGTTTGTTTTAATCTAATTTCTGACTACCACTGACTTGGAAGCTTGTCTTCAGGTAATTCACTTAGGATCAAACAGGAAACTTCCGTTTGAATGGAGCTCATCTGGATTAACCTACCTGGACAAGTGGCTGTTTTTCACCTGGGGGTGGTTATGCATGCCAGGAATAAACCATTCTTTTAGAGGACTTTAGAACTCAAAGAGGGCCATTCTCTAATCCACTTGCACATCCTTAAAGAAAAACTTTCATTCTGAAAATGAAAGTGTGACTTTGGATATAACAATTCCCATAGAAGAGAAGTTCTGGGAATAATTCTAGCCAAAGAGTAGAAGGGGATCTTACTTAAGACACTCTTTCAGTCCTTCACCATAAGCATTTAATTCTCCAAATAATTATATTATATACTTTTCTCTTTAAAAATATATTTCTGTCAGGGCCAGCCTGGTGGTGCAGTGGTTAAGTTCACGTGATCCAACTCAGTGGCCCGGGGTTCACCAGTTGAGATCCCAGGTGTGGACCTACTCACTGCTTGTCAAGCCATGCTGTGGCAGGCATCCACATGTAAAGTACAAGAAGATGGACACAGATGTTAGCTCAGGGCCAGTCTTCCTCAACAAAAAGAGGAGGATTGGCAACAGATGTTAGCTCAGGGCTAATCTTCCTCAAAAAAAAAAAAAAATTATATATATATATATATGTATATATGTATTTCTGTCATTCATGTAGTTAGGATACCAGCTCCCTGAATATTTTCGGAATTATTGTACAGAAAATTACAGCATAGAATGGCTTAAATATAGGATTATATAAAAGAATGATTTAGACCTTAGTTAAAAATACTAAAATCATATATGAACATTTTCCATGTGTGAGAATTTACTGGATGTAGAAAAATTCCCTGTCCAAGAAGTTCTGTTGATGATTAACTTCCCTTCAGCTTTCAACAGGGAAGTAAATACCTACAATCCACTTAACATTTCAAAGCAATTAAAATTTTAAAAGCTGGCTAATTTCTGGAGTGTATGCTCATTGTTTATGGAGCAAAAGATGCAAACTCTACTTTGCTGAAATGGCTTTGCTTGTATTATGCATCTTCGTGGTTCATTAACCCCATTTTTCACGTCAGCATCACACTTCCTTTTTTGGTCATATGTGCCCACCGTCTGAATGGCCAGAGTGGAGAGAGTGCAGGGCAATGTGCCAAGCTTTAGAAAATGACTTCATCTTCTACTTACCCAATTCTTATAAGGCAAGGAAGCATCCAGATGGTCATCAGTAACCGAGACAGCCACTACCTCCCTTAACAGAGCCTAAAGCTGTATAAGCTGGATCAGAAGCAAATTTCCCTCATTGCACAACTGCACGTTTTTCTTGGAACCTACCAGCTTCAGCATTTTTCTTTAAGACTCCTGATTTGCTGGTCACAGAACATTGAAATCATAAAAAATCTGAAGTTATCTAATATTGAAAGAATATTGACTGCTTAAGAAAATCCATGTTTAAAATGTTACCCCCAGAAGGCCATATTAGTTACACCCCATTTGCTTTCTACTCTTGAAAAGTGACATCATTTTACTTCTTAGATCTCATTGGAAAAAAGCTGGTAAAATAATCAAAGACATAAAATGAGGGGAAATTTGGGGAAAATAAATTCTTCTTCCTTTCTTAATTAAGTATGAGTCATTTTTAGGCAAATGTTTTTCTCTCTGTAAACATCAGACTTACCACATAAATAACAATGACGATAATATGTATAAACACACATCGTGGGTCAAGAACAGGGTTAGGTGCATACATGGATTAAATCATGAAATCCTTCTGCCTGGCCAATGAGTAAGGCCCTGTTACATGTGAGGAAAACGAAATTCAAAGAACTTAAGTGACTTGTCCAACATCACACAGCTAGTAAGCGGCAGAGACAGGATTCAAGCCCCTAAAAGTCTAATGTCAGACCACGTTCAGCCAGTGTACCATAACCCTGCTCAGTGTCTTAATGGAGAAAACCCTTCTATTGGCACAAAAACAACTAGAAAACAGCTAATAAAATACACGGAAAAAGAGAGAGACAGCGACAGAGAGAAAGACTGATAGAAATTATTTTCAGGTTTAAACTTAGCCCCAAGATGTCACTTCCGCATTCAGGAACAGCTGGTAGTCCATTCTTTGCTCCTTCTTTTTTGAATATAAGAGGAGTTTGTGTTGAAAGAGGACTAATTTTTTACCCGAAAGATTTAATTGCATATGCTATTTAAAGTGATGCTATTTAAACTGTAGACAATATCTTAAGGGGAAAATTTTACTGTGATTTTGGAGACGACTACTTTCAAAGAGAAGGAAATAGTCAGATAAGTATACAGCCAGACACATTTTCCAGCTGTGTAGCTGTATGTTGTTTTTGAAATAATGAAAATCAAATATGATCAGCAGTAGTCATTCCACTGAGGAAAAACTCACCTTTAGAATGGAGGAATTTGTGTATTGCTTATGCTGATTTAAGAGTTACAAACATGAAAACGAATCCCCATGGTGTCTGATCTAATCTCGACACGGACAGTATCCACAAGATCTATTGTCAGTCACAGCTCAAAGCTGCTGCCTCGGGAAGAAAAAATGCTTTGATAACTCATTGTGTCAAAGAAAAAGATTTCACTCTGTGAAATATTGATTAAAACTTTAAAATAAAATTGGTACTTTCTGAAAGAACCTTGTAAAGGTAACAAAGAGAATAACAAAGAAATTCCAAAGGGCACCTTTAAGATTGTTTTCAAAAAGGTTGATGTTTAAAGAAAATCTGTAGTAAAAAATATATCTTACCTTTTAATACTTACATCAATATAATTTTTCCACTAACAATAAGGACATGCTTTCTTCACATTGCTGTTATTACTTTATATTTTAAGGTCAAAATTCATTCACTATGTTTTTTAGTTACTAAAATGAATGCATTTCAGCCCTAGCCTTCAGACTATTATTCCTCAAGATACAAACAAGTCAAGGAAAAGTCAATAGTGCAAATAGATATTTTACTGTCGAAGAAGACCTACGAGTCTATCTAGGCTCCTCAATTGTGTAGCATATTTATAAAATGCTGTAATGTTATCAAAACAATTTTCTGGAGTGTTTCTATTCTATTAGGGGATGTGGGAAACTATATAATACTATAACAATAATCACAAACAAATTGGGGCAATAGGGGTCTTATGATGATTATGTTCCTAAGATTATTTTGAGAAATGTTTAAAACATGGAAAAGTCACCCTGGATACATTTTATCATTTTTGGGAAAATGAGGGTGGAGTGGGAAGAAGGTAAGAAAATGGATTCAAAGAGGGAGGATCAAGCTGAATCTCAGCTCAATTACTGTAAGCTCTTCAGAGCGAGGTGAGAGCAAAGATGTGTGTGTCAGGCGGCCTTGCATGTCTCCTTCCGAAGACTTTGCACTCAGTCCACCTACATTTACCATGTGCCCACTCTGATGACTGCTCTGAAAAAGAAAGAGCTAAAAATTTGGCTCCTATTTTTTGATGAAGAGAAGATTTCCAATAAATCATTAAAGTGCATAAAGTTTGTCTGAAGATATGCATGGTGTTTTGAGAGGAAATGGATGAGATGAAGCAAATTATATTGGCACACTGCCTTGAAAATAGGAAACCATCAAGAAATATCAGTTGATAAAGAGTAGGGACCACTGTGGGTCCTAAGACATGGGTTGGGTCCTGGGTCTTAGTTCCTTCTCTGTCATTAACCTTACTGTGACATAGTGAGGCCTGTTTCTCCACTGGTAAAACAAGGAGTGAGGAGCAGACTTCTCTCCTTACTTTAGAAGTATTTATGAACGCCTCTAAAGACTGATTCCAGCTCTAGCAATATTAATTACAGGACTTTTGAGAATGGAAGTGTTTCTCAGGCATTCTAGATGTAGCACTGAGAAATGATGAGTACTAGACATGGGGATCAGAAACCCAGCGAGGAAGACACCTGGCCCGAGGCTCTGAATTCAAATCCTGTGCCTGCCACTAGCTGTGTGATCTTGGGAAACTACTTAGACTCTGGACCTAGGCTTCTCCTCCATAAAATAGGGATATTATTTCACCTCCCTCTTTGGGTTTTTGAACAGATTAAGAGAACACTGGTAAGATGCTTAGAATTGTGCTTGGAGCATAGTGTATGCTGAAAACATTTTAGAAGCTGATAAAAAATGACTCAAGTTTGTAATATCCTGGAAAATCAAATGGTTCTCTGATTTTAACCTGGTAAGTTTGCAACCGTTAACTCTATTTTTCCATGAAGCCACACAGTCCCAACTGAACTTTATACTGATAGGCTGGTCCTTCTTTTATCCTTTTGAAGGGCCATGGATCCAGAAGTAGTTATGCTACTTGCAAAATAAAATGAAGAAATGACATATTCAGTCCATTTAAGGACAGTCACTCCATCTTCCCTTCTCTCTTTCCTCTGTTGAAATGAATTTGTCTAAAATATCCATAAAATTGAGACAAAACTGTGAAGATTCTCCTTTTCTTGACTTAAGATCTTTGCCCACGTATTTCACATAACATTCTGTAGATGCATGGCACAATCGGGGTGCGGGGGGGGAATCAAACACTCTCAAAACCGACTCTCTTTCTCACTTGGCCTTTCAAACTATTAGCCCTCTTTGTCCTTCAAATCATTTTCTATTGCAAAGCAGACAAATCCAATTATTTTCCTAATGCTGAACTCTGTGACTAACATTCATTCCTTTGGGATTCGGTCAGAAACATTAGACCTGCATGATGTATAATGTGAAGTAGAGCATATTTACTAGCTGTGACCTTTATCATACATGGTATCAATAAACAATTTAAACACAAATGCTCAGGGAGAAGGTCAGCTTAAAGATAAAGAAGCTCGTCTCAAAAGAAAGCCCTTTAAGTGATATTTAATTGAACTGACTGCTTTACTTGAAAAATTATGGAGCTTTTACCCTTTTCCCTGATACGTGTCCGATTCCTTCCATTCCACGATTCTAGCTACAGCACAGCTTGGTTTAGTTGTGCCTCTAAAATTAATTTTTGATCATGTTGCTAGATGACAATGATGCTTTCTGATGTAGTAGAAAAAAATACCTTTTTAGTCAAGATAATTAAGAGTGGGCAATATATGTAAAAGTATAATATCATTAATATTTCAGCCTTTAACTTTCCTTATTTCCAACATTTCTTAGAATATAGTACCAACAGAACTCAATTACCCATAAGTTTAACTCTTTACTGCATCTTACTCATTCAACCTGTAATAATCCATGTTTTGGAGTACTAAGCATTCACCCCCAACTACTTCGCTTATACTTCACATGGGTTTGACTTCTTTACCCAGCTGACCTGGTTATGACCTGGTTGCTACGAACTGAAATGCTTATGAGAGCCAGGTAAATAAAACTAATGCCTAAGGCGGTTATGAGATGAATATTGGTATGCATTAAAATATATTTTCAGGGAGCCATATAATGCAGAATTAATATTATTCTGCAACTTATAGCCTGTAATTTTTTTGACAGCTAAGGTCTATTTTTCTTAGAGCGGTTGATCTACTTACATCTGAATAAAAATAACTTATGCCTGGATGTTTCAACTATGTCAAAATTCCCTCAAACCACTCACCATGTGAACTGTGGCCAGAACCAGAACAAAGCTTATTTGCATGACCCGTGTTTAGGCTATATGGTTATGTGGCAGAAACTCGACCTCATCTGATTCTTGAAATGTTACTTAGCAGAAATGGGTTCTGTATACTCTTCCGGCTGAAAGAGTCTGTGATTTGGGTGGGTCTGTATTAATGCTTCAAAAACCCAGGTCCTTTGTCTAGTCTTATAGGACACATTATGGCCTCCGTATTAGGGCCACGTGAATAAGATTAAAGTACAGAACCCATGGAAAGTTCCCCAGGTGCACATCATCACTTTGGGCCGGAGGCAGTCTTGATGGACCACCTTTGAGCATCCTGATGCTGCTTATAGCTGACTCCATCACCCTTGCCTTCACAGATTCTTTTTTTTTGCTTCAATCTTCTATTCAAGCCTTTTATTTTTTTCCAGAGGAAAAAAATCAAAGCTCTCTAAATCTTGTTAGCATAAATTCTGGACATATGTAATAAATGATATAGATAAAATAAAAAGAAACAAATACATAAAACACGTGGTCATAGTAACCTTGAAATATTTTTCAGGGCAAGATCAAACGTGTTTTTTTCAATTCAAATTTCAATTCAAAACGTAGTGTCACAAACCATCTCTTTATGGGAAAAAAACTGTGAAACATCCTAGCAGATGCTTAACTTACCGTAGTACAAAGTGTAACTCCTGCCCAGCTACAATGCATTTAAGGAGAGTTGCTGGCCCGGAAAAATAGCCCCCAGGTTTCAGCTTCCGAGAGTTCTGCAGCTGCACTCACAGCCCCAGCATTTCATCACGGTGCCCAGCAGAGTCTCCCACAGGTGAATATTTTTTGCAGAGTCTAGGAATTTACCAACAATTTAACCTTGAAATGTATTACAAAATTAACAGATCCAGTGGAAATATAATAATTTATTAATGAAGATTTACAATGAATGATAGAGGTGGTTTTTTCCTTAAGTTTTTGTCTGTTTGTTTTAGATATTTATTTTCATTCAATCAGTGCATTTGAAGTATCTCTATGCTTTGTGTAAGGTGAATGGGACTCACGCTAAATTAGTGTGTTAGCACCATTCTGGTGCCCTGATCTCAAGGACTTCCATAAAAGAAATGTTGTGCTGGAGAGGGAGAATGATCTGCCTCCCAGGATTTCCTCTCCGGGCAGCAGGCTGGTCAAGGAGAAATATGAACTCTTATGCACAAATCCTGGATCTCCTTGGGGCATGTGTTCAACCCTACTGGGCTGATATGGAAGTAGAGGGTCAGAAAGCATCCGGAAGAGAAAAAACACGTTCAGAGCCCACACATTTCCCATTTCAGGCTCTGGGTGCCAGCCTGAATAGCCGAATAGCACTGCTGCCCACTTTCTGCGCCCGTCTCTACTTCCTCCCTCCACGTGTCCCAGCACTAGGAGATTTAGAAAATTTCCATAAATGCAATCCAAAGCCATGGTAGAGTTCTGTGTGCCATCTAAGAACCATGCTGGTCCCGAAGAAGAAGATCTAACGCAAACCATCCCTGTAGTATGTTTTATTCAATATCGTTCACTGGGTCACCCATTACTGCTTGAAAAGCAAAACTGCTTGGGTAAACTAACACTCCTCTCCTAAGACGGTTAAAATAAGGAGGCTTTAGTTATGCATTTTACCAACTGCCTCATCCCAACTTATTTCTGTACCTATGTTGCCCTAACCACTTCCCCAGTGTCAGGGACTTCTGTCCTCTATCTAGATCCATCTCTAGCCTGTATCTCAATGGTTTCCTATTGCTGCAACAACTCGTTTTCACACACAGTGACTTCATCTTCAGCAGAGCTTCCTCTCCAGACACTAATACTGGTAAGAGTCTGAAGTTCTCCTTAACTATTGGCTTTCTTAATCCTGCCTCCAAAGAAAATGAAAATTATACTCTTCCTATGTCTGATTCATGACTGTCAAGAATGTATTTAATTTATACTACACCTTTATAAAAATGTATTAGGGAGGTGGGGTGATTTAATGAAATGAGCTAAGATTTCAGACTTACTTAGACTTAGTTTCAAGTACCTGCTTCTTCTGTGATGTGATCACCTCGTTGAACCTCAATTTATTTATCTGTAATACAGGGAGAATACACACACTTTAGGAGTTTTATAAATACAAAATAGTAAATGAGGTAACTGAAATGATTAGCAGAGCATCTGGCATATGGCCATTATTTCTGAGGTCAATAGTCATTAGAGTGATATGAGAGTCAGTATGAAAGTAATTTTTTTGGAAACTAATAACACAAAAGCCCAAACTCTTAGAAGAATGTGTGGTTATGTTAGAGGGTATTTGATTTCAAGACGGAGTAGAGAGGACCAAGCTGGCTGTTTTCAGATTCGACACATTTACCACTATAACTCTCCCTCCTCTTTCCTTGAACACTACAGTTGCTTTAAATCAATTAATATGGTCAGACTTAGCTTTAAAAGAATTTCGCTTGCATCAAGAAGTCCTCCTGTTCCACTGGATTATTCCCACTGAATTTCCATGATGTCTCAAAATAGTGAGGCCGCTATTTTGAGTACATTGTGGTAGATGCCTACTTTAAACCCAGATGTGTTGTGTGGGTGGGATAATACATTAAGCCATGATCATAGCATTAGTTTCTCAGATGGATTAGCTGTTGTAGACACAAGGCAAAGACTGTGGGAAAAATAAAGGACGAGATGTGATGAAGGAAAAAGAAGGTTTGCATGTTTAATTCTTGCTGCCCAGGAAAGCAAAGCCCACATGGGAAAGCTTGCATGAACCCTGTGATCAGGGTTCTCCTGAGGATCAATGATCGAGGGGACAGGGACAGAGTGGTAGAAAGAGGGCCTAACTGTAAGTCTTGACAGGTGTCCCTCCCAGCATTTTTCTTACTTTTCCTGTCTATACTTTAGGGAGTTTTTTTAACTATATGTTTTAATCTATGTGGATACGCAGAAGGGATATTTTACTGAAGCTATTGACCACTTCCCTGTAAAATCTCCGTCACTTGCACATACCTTCATCCTTGTACTTATCACGCTGTGTTGCAATCACGTGTTTATATGTCTTTCTCCACTACCAGGTTGTAAGCTTCCTTAAAGCAAAGGGTTAAATTTTGTTCAACTCTGTACCCTTAGTACCAACACAAAGTTTGATTTGTAATTGGCACTCAAAATGTTTTCTGAATGAATGAATGAGTGAATGATATAATCATGTTGTGAACTGTCTTTCAAGAGAGCATAAAAATGCAAAGCATTTATTCTAGTAGAGAGGAAGGCATCACCGAGGAAATGACCTTCGATTTGGATTTTGAAGGATGAGATCAATTGTGCTAGTATACAGTCAGATAAAGCTCAGCAGATTTCTCAGCTGATTCTAAATGCATTCAGCTCAATTGCTTAGAGTGTCCAAACACAACCTAAAGACAGCTTGTCAAAATAGGCTAGAAATTGCTTAGGGAAATATGTTGAAGCTCAAAGCAGCAAAAGTATTTATTTTTCAAGCAGTGTAAGCAAGAATGTATGGAGAGAAAACTCTAAGAGAATTTATTGCAATGAACTTCTTCAATGAACATCGCACGCCATACTGTTGCTGGGTCTTTTCCTGGATTTCAGGGCACACAGCTGGAATTTGCATGAGGATGTGATGCGACTAATCCTTTAATAGCACACTGAAGGTGAGCTGACAGGCCTGCAGCAGAGTGTCATATGGTTGACAGGATTTGTCACACTTTGGGTTCTCCTCACATGGAACTTGTCACTGATTCTTAAGTTTGTCTCTCTTCTTGCCTGGAGGGAGCAAATCATCCTTCTAATATTTTCCCAGATGTTTCCATGCTGAGAGCCGAATGACGTGTGAGGAAATCTTGCCTAAAAATAGGAGGGAGACATGTCAGGACATTATTACGGCCAATTTGACCTGGAGTGGTCCAAGGAAACTAGATCTCCTGTGAAATGATAAAAGGAGATGCTCTGTACTTCATGGCAGTTTTGCGATGTGTGACCACAGAAATGACCAATCTTGGTGTACGTCTTGACAAGTATCAAGCCAAAGGTCTCTGAGAATTGGTTCAAGGAAGGAAGATTTTGAAAATCACAAATTTAATTGCACCAGAAAATACTGCCTTATTTTTCTTTGTTTAAAGAGATTAAGAAGCATTCCAGTAGCGATAATCGTAGACTTCAGTACTTTTTTGTTTTTCAAGATGTGCTACATTTTAAAGAGTCACATTAAGGAAGCCATGGAAAGAGCACCCATCAACAGAGTTTTAGTGTCCACATGAAGAGAGACTATAATTTCTCTACACTATATCTTTACCAGACCACATCTGCATTGTTTTCCCGTTACACATGCAATGTTTTAAAAGGATCAGAGATCAAATGGATTATGCACTAAAGAGGACAGAATTGAGACATGTCTGAATATCAAGGTACATGAGGACAGATAAAGTGGTTGAGGATATTGAACCTGGAGGAAACAAAAGTGACTATGAAGATCAAAATGAGAGCTAAAGAATTGTCATGTATTAGATCAAGTAAATCTCTTGGTTTGCTCCAGAGGAACTAGATATGACAAAAGGGTAGGAGTTATGGTAGAAAGGATTTCATTTCAAAGTGTAAAGATCATGTGTGAAGACACCTAATCAACAACAGGATAGACTACCTGGAAAAGTATCAACAGAGTTATTTAACTACAGGCTGAGGGGGCCGGCCCAGTGGCCAAGTGGTTAAGTGTGCGCACTTGCTTTGGCAGCCCAGGATTCCACCGGTTTGGATCCTGGGCATTGACCTGGCAATGCTCATCAAGCCATGCTGAGGGAGCATCCCGCATAGCACAACTAGAAGGACATGCAACTAGAATATACAACTATGCACTGAGAGGCTTTGGGGAGAAGAAGAAGGAGAAAAAAAAAAAAAGATTGGCAATAAATGTTAGCTCAGGTGCCAATCTTTAAAAGAAAGAGGGGCTGGCCCCGTGGCTGAGTGGTTAAGTTCGCACGCTCCGCTGCAGGCGGCCCAGTGTTTCGTTGGTTCGAATCCTGGGCGCGGACATGGCACTGCTCATCAGACCACGCTGAGGCGGCGTCCCACGTGCCACAACTAGAAGGACCCACAACCAAGAATATACAACTATGTACCGGGGGGCTTTGGGGAGAAAAAAATAAAAAAATAAAAAATCTTTAAAAAAAAAAAAAAAAAGAAAGAGACTGAGGATGACCCATCAGGGATTTTGTAAGACACTTGGGCATTAGATGGGAACTAGGATCAAATGATCCCTTCATATCTATAAAATTGACCAATTGGATAATTAGAAAGATTACAAAGCCATATAATAAATGTGGTTTGGTATATTTAGAAATAGACGGTAGAGACAGAGACATGAATATATAGAACCTTAATTTATAATAAAAGGACTCCACAGACCAATGAATAAGAGAGAAATTGTTTAGCACATAGGGTTAGAAAATCTATCTTATTATATGGAGAAAAATAAGATTGAATCACTGCCTATCAGCATATAAAAAGGACGATTCCAAAAGAATCAAGTACTAAATGCGAAAGGTAACACTATAAAAATTTGGTAGGAAATGTTAGCAAGTATCTTCATGATAACGAAGGACTTCTTAAAATTTCAAAAGCACAAACCATAGGAAAAAAAGTCGTTTAATTAGATTTCATAAAATTAAGAATTTTTGTTCAGGGCCAGCGCAGTCGTGCAGTGGTTAAGTGCACACGTTCCACTTTGGTGGCCCTGGGTTTGCCGGTTTGGATCCCAGGTGCAGACATGGTACCATTTGGCAAGCCATGCTGTGGTAGGTGTCCCACATATGAAGTGGAGGAAGATGGGCACAGATGTGAGCTCAGGACCAGTCTTCCTCAGCGAAAGAGGAGGACTGGTAGCAGATGTTAGCTCAGGGCTAATCTTCCTCAAAAAAAAAAAAAAAGATTTTTTGTTCAAAATGGACTCTGAACAAAATTAGTACATATAAAATAGATTGAAAAAAGATATTTGAAGTCCATAAATGGCAGAGCAACAAAAGCTAGAATTCCCAAAGATCAACAAGTCAGCCTCAATAGAAAAATTCACAAAGGAATTGAAATTGACCAAGTGAATAAAAATTTCACAGAAGAGAAAACCGAAAAAGCTAAGAAGCATAAAGAATCACTCACACTCATTAGTAAACAGAGAATTACAAACGTAAAGGTAATAACATATCATGTTACATCTAATAAATGGCCAAAAGATTAAAAAGCTGCATAATACAAAGTGTTGGCATAGATATGAGCTATATGAATTTCCATCTGCTGCTGCTGAGAATGTAGATTGTAATACTCATTCTAGAGAGATTCTGTCATTTTCTAATAAAGTAAAATTATGTATGTCGGGTCCAGGAATTACACTCCTTGGGGTATAGTTCTGAGAAATTCTCACAGAATTCATCAAAGATGACGATGATGTTCATTGCAGCAATATTTATAGCAATAGGGAGTTTGAGGCAACCTGGGAATACATTACTAGAAGGGTAGAAAAGAAAATGAAGTTGATGCACACCATGAAATACTGTGCACGAAATACTGAGTGTTGAAGCAATGAAAAAGAGGTATACAAAGAAACATGTAAGTTCTTAATACGTAGTATTTGATGATAAAAGTGATGAAAGATGATAGAGATCATCATGTATAACACAATACCATTTAAGTAATTAAAAATACATGCACACAAAATGATACACATTTGCCAAAACACACACATGCCAAATGCATATTAAACATATTAGGATAATGACTATTGGATAAATAGGAGTAGAAGTGGAGTACAGGAATACAAAAACAAGGAAAACAAGAGAGCCACTTTGCATGCGTCATTGATGATAACTTGCCACGAACTGAGTTAGCATAATTAATTCAACACTATGCATCTGAGTATCAGAAAGTAAAATAATAGATCAAACAATAAAATCATATTTGTATTCAGGGAATCTGGAGACTGATAGACTATTGCATGTAGCACTACACATTTTAGCATTTATTAACTCATATCCTTTCTTGAGATCTCCTAGGGAGGTATAGGACTTCATTTTTCCCTCCCCAAATGTCAGGTCTCAAGTTTTTGCCTTGTAAGATATAGGTTTTGTTAAGGACTTTCTTCCCGCTTAGTATGAACACACATAAATGAAATACCAGCAAAGGAGAATTATCTCTGACTTTTTCACTTTGAAACAGTTTTCAACTATGCACTAAAATATTTCAATCATTTTTAAAGGTTTCATTTTTTAATGGAAGAAAAGTTTAATTTGAAGATAATATGAAACTGTTATAATAGCTTATTAAACATAAAGGATAAAAGAACCAGCGAAGCTTTAAAATGGTAATTAAAAGAGCTGATGTGTGTCTAATGCATTTATTCAGTGTCTTCTCGCAGTAACTCATGATAATGTTAAAAATTTTGCCTATATATTCAAGTTGTTATTATTGCTGAAATTTCTGTCTCCACCAACTGTCAGAGTCCCATGCTATCACTGCACTAGAGCCACCAAAAGTAGTAAACGATACACTCGGAATTCAGACACGTGCACACGCTGCCTGTCACCATCACAGAACTGGGCGGGGGGGGGGGGGGGGGGAGTTAGACGTGGCTTCCCAATCAAAGCAAAATTAGAAGCGACAAAAAGTACTGAACAGTTCTCCGTGTAGAGAGGATTTATTCTGTTTCAGGTGCTTTCAAGTTTACAATGAAACGGGCATGTTTGAGCTAATCGCGGCCTCACAGATGGCTGCCTGTGAGACAAGCAGAGCAGTAGTACCTTGCTTTCACAGAGGAAGAAACTGGATCTACAAAGACATTTTCATAAATATGCTAAAGGCCACATAATTCTTATGCTAAGGTGTGATTTGAACACAACTTTCCTAGTTCCAAGTCAGAATTATTTTCTCTAACATGATTTAAAACTTCCATAAGACCAGAAACAGCTTCCTCAAGTTATTTCCCAGTTTGAATCAGAAGTTACATTTCCCTAATGCCTGCCATTAGGGAAAGATAGACATAACGACTAGAAGGGTGACAGGGGTTGGGGGGGTATCTGATAGAATCATAGAACGTTTGGGTACAAATATGGTCTGATGTAATAGTTTCAAGCTGGATTTATGTTGATTTGGTTGTGTTTTAAGGGCATGCGCTGTAATCCATGTAGAAGGATAAAAATGTATGTTTTAAATAAAATATATAGGACTATGTTGGTAGAGTGATTAATCCATACACTGCCTTATCTATAACTTTAAGTACGTAATTCTATTAGACAACAGTGTAGAAACAGAAAAAAAAATCACAGAAGCCTAAATAATGAATATAAAATATATGCAAATTAGAAATATTGTTCTGGATTCCTCTACAAATCAGGGTAGTGTTTTGCATATCATAGCTGTATTGACAATAAACAGTGTCATTATAATATGAGTCCACAGGATGCAGATTTGTCTGTAGAGAGGGAATTCTAGGTCACTGACAGGAGAAAGAACAGATCCCACAATTCCTTGAGTAGGAATAGAGTCTCAGAAATCCCTGCTCAGAAAAACCTCTCTCACACTTTCCACAATTTAGGATTAATTTGGCTAATGAGTCCTTTTAACAAATGCAAATAACCCAGGCCAGGGTGTGTGGGGCAAGAGGAGGGGAAGCCAGTTCTTAGGATATTTGCAACTCGGTGTCAATCATTTTAATTAAATTAGGGTTTTATGACTTGTAGATATTGACCCACTAATGAGTCTCCATGAGCAATTTTTAAGAATAAAGTAGAGTGGAAGAGAACGGAAAATGAATAGAATAGAAAACATAATAGAAAACAAAACATTACCAAACAGTATGGGTAAAATCTGATTTGTGAAATGTTTGTTTCAGTTGTTTCATGTATGTCTCTATGTTTAGGATCTAAAGTATATTTCCTATGGTTCTCAAAAGTTTTAAAACCGGTGTTTGCAGTAAACTTCAGGCTGACAGCCACAGTCTCAACATAAGAAATGTTGATGAAGATTGGCATGACATAGGAGACTAGACACTGATATGTGTGGACTAGTTAGGAGCGCCACTCAGCCATTCTCCTTCAGTTTAACCAGTTTTCTAGGTCTAGACGAGGAATCTGCAAACTATGGCCTCCTTTTATATTTTATATATCTTGCAAGCTAGAAACGCTTTTTATGTTTTTAAATAGTTGAAGACTATCAAAAGAATAACATTTTATGACATTTGAAAATTATATGAAATTCAAAATTCAGTATCCAAAAACACACTTTCACAGTCACATGCATTCATTTACACATTGCCCATGACCTCTTTTGCACTACAGTGGTGGAGTTAAGTAGTTGTGACAGACACTGAATGGTCAGCAGAGCTTAAAATATTTACTATTTGGCCCTTTAGAGGAAAAGGTACTGACTCGTAGTCTAGGTTACTCCATATGGGTCACAATGTACTGGAGCCAGCTCATCCTGGCTGAAAAGAGCAGATTAACAGCATCTCCTCCCAACTCCATGTTCAATGACATCACTGTGGTGGGTTGTAATCAGCTACAGTAGGAGTATTTACACCACTGAAAGCACAAGTACAAATTAGGACCTTTTTTTTCACCTGAGAGCCAGTTGTTAAACATTTACCAACACACCGCTGCATTAAGCACATACTGGACCTACTCTAGAGCTGTGTGAATTTAGCCAGGGAACAATCTAAGCAAACCACAGTTTTCCATTGATTAGCCTTGACTACCCATACCACACAGGATTGCTTTCAGAAGGAAATGAGATGAGACAGTCGCACACCCTACTTAAAGAACACAAAAAACTAGGGCTGGCCCCATGGCCAAGTGGTTAAGTTCAGATGCTCTGCTTCAGTGGCCCAGGGTTTCCCCGGTTCCAATCCTGGGTGCGGACATGGCACCACTCATCGGGCCACGCTGAGGCAGTATCCCGCATGCCATAGCTAGAAGGACCCACAGCTAAAAATGCACAACTATGTACCAGGGGGCTTTGGGGAGAAAAAGGAAAAATAAAATCTTTTAAAAAAAGAAATACAAAAAACTGGGCAGGAAAAAATACACTCCTCTCAATTTTTCTATGAACCTTAAAATGCTCTAAAAAAATAAAACAAAATAATAACCACCAACAACAACGAAACACTGCAAGTGTAAGCCACCATTATCTCCTTATTCTACCTCTAAAAAAGAAAAAATAAGAAGGAAAAGCTAGGACAGTCACTTAGTATTGGGAGATTTGTGGTCTTCTCCAAATAGTATGGCCTAAAAATTTGGAGGAGCTGAAGTCTGAGCTCTAGGTTTCATACAAAATAGCTGATATTAAATTTTACCATCATTATCCCCTTTGACATTTTTCTGAACGCTGTAATTTTCTTCGATTTAAACTAAGACTTAGTTCACTTCAAGACTTTTTTTTAAATATAGGAAACAACTGTTAGGAAGCTTTTTACTTAGGAGATTTACATCAAAACATTTGGGTGTGGTCTTTCGATACACACACAACAAAACGCCACCAGGAGAGGAATGTACACAAACATATGGTAACTCTTCGTATTTCTTACTAAGTTCTGAACTGATGTCTCATATGTCAGTATTCCCCTTAAAATTTCAAGTATCTATAGAAATCATTAGCTTCATTGGATAATTTATACCCTTCAAATTTCCAAACATAATGTGTTTTCTTTCCATTGCCAAAATTAAAACATTATTATTTACTCTTGAATATTTTTAACATAGAAATAGTTGTGCTTTTTTTGTGTATTATTATATTATGGTGGAAAACTCACAGAGGTTGGAGTTATAAAAATCCTGGGATTCTGGGAATCCTGGCCTCACCTTTCAAGTTCCTCAATTTCTTCACCCCTAAAATGGGGTATTGAAGAGTCAGCAAGGGAGAGAGCTGGATTTCCATGCCGGTTCCTCTGTCTCCAAGACTCTTGAGTTGGGCAGAAGTCTTTGTGACCTGGGCTGCAACCTCTTCTCTGTCACCTAACAGCTGAGTTATCTTGGGCAAATCCTTTCACATTCTGAACCTCTGTTTCTCTGTGGGTAAAATGAGGACAATGAGGGTACATACCTTGAAGTATTCCTATTAAAATTACATAAGATTGTACAGGTAAAACAAATGTTAAATAATTAATAAATGTGAACTATTGCTATTTTCAACTGTGATCCAGGCCATTTCTATACATTCTCATAAGATATAACTCTCTTGATTCCTATACTTTTGATATTCACTAGGTCTTAAGTATTAGTTTTGAGAACTTGACTTTTGTCTTCTTTCAGATTTTAAAATATAATGTTAAACTATAAACTATTCAATATTCCATGATTATCAGATTTTCCTTATTTAAAAAAAAATTCATGTCCCCACTATTTGATCTTCCAATTGATTAGCATCTCCTTCTGGAGGTAAAAAAAAGACAAGGGGGAACTTCTAATCAGTGCATTTTGATAAAGAGTGATTTTGGAGCTCTAGATTTCACCTATGAATATCTGGGAATATCTCTGTATTAAGATTGATTAGATAACTACACAGAAATGTTTGAATCTAAGCAGAGGAATGAGAAAAATAACTGTAAAATTGCCAACAGTTACTAAAGAATTCCCCCCATTCTAGTCAAGTGATGTCTCTTAGAATTTGGAATTTGGTTCAAGAGATAAGACAATAAAAAATAGTCACTTTCCAGTCCATGTATATTTATAAAGGATTTTTTATGCACTAGGCACCATAAGGAATAGAAAGATAAGTCAAAACTCTATCTCGTTTAGGAAGGGAATAACACAGAACCTCCAACAGAGAACTTTCTTCAGGAAGGTCTGCAAAGTCAAGTCCACTTGCTGACTAACTGTCTCTGGCAGACATTTATAAAAGGTCAAAGCAACTTACAAGACAGGAAGGATCATGCACTCCATGCAACACACTGAGTACAGAATCAAGGACTATAGGCAGAGGAGGTAGTCCCCAATATATCCTGGAACATGTTTTCCCATAACATGTGGGAAGTGAAAAATGTAAAGCTCAAGCTTGTCTTATAAGATGTGCTTCTTAGCGATGCTGTCAAATCAAGACATCTGTAAAAGTAGATTCGAATTCTCATGAAATTTTAAGTTCAGTGATAACAGAGAAGTAGCTAAAGTGTATAATTTCAAGATTTTAGGTTGTTTCTTGAGTACTAAAACTGGCATTTATATTTCCACGTGTATTACTGAATCATTATTTAGAAGTAGATTTTAACATCCTCTAACCAGCTTAAATGTTTTAGCTCCATCTCTGTAATTTAGTAACTGCATCTTCATTTCTGGAGAAAAACTGGAGACGGCAAGATATTGTTTCTTTTAAAGCACAGCTCCATTGAAATTTTTGAGTGATTTGACATAAATTGTTATGTAAATGAAGAATTTAGAACTCAGTTTAATATAAACCTATGCCACAAACAAAATATGTCTACACAAGTTAACTAATATAGATAAACAGTAACAATATTGAATATCTTCTCGATTTTAATGCCCTTATAATCACCAATTGATATTCCAAATTCATGAATAGGTTGGCAATTTCTATTCTCTATTGGTTATCAAATGTAAAGTATACATTATCATCTAAAATCTCAATGCATAGTCACTAATTAAATTTATAAGGTTTTTAAATAAAAAATTAGAATGAGCTTGAAGAATTGAGATCAATAGAAAATGAAATAATGACATTCATAAGTTAAACCCTAGTTAGTTCATTAGCCGTATTCAAAGATACACCTAACATTTTACATTTATTAGATAAAATGCTTAATCAACTTTGGCTCAAGTCTACAACTACAAGAGGAAGTAGTGGATAGATGGCCAAATTTGGTTGACCAAAATAAGTTGATAATTCTCTCTTTTCCTAAACTGTTAAACTTACCAGTCACTTAACAAAAGTATGACTAGCGTAACTGCATACTGTGTCCTTCTTTTACTGTGACATCAGCTCCACTCTCTTGCTGAATCACCTTTAATTCAAGGTTATCTTTGCAATTCGATCTCTCCATTATGGCAAAATTACTCTTACCAAGAACATCAGCCCCTTCCCCTGATACTGAAAGGATACTTTTGATATATACCAATGACTGGAAGCTTGCTACCAAGAATTATAAATTGCTGTGGCTGACAAATTAAAGTCTTAAAATCTAATTACTTCAATTTGTTGTAAGTGCATTAAATTATTATGAAAGGAGCCCCATTGAAATCTCCAAGTACCAAGTCTTCTCTTTAAATCTAAAGAATAAGTTGTTGCTTTGCCTATCATGCCTCAGGGATATATTTCATTGTGTAGAAATCTATCAAAAGGGATTAGAAAGTGAAAGTTCACTTTCTATTTTTCCATCTTTAACCTTTAACCAGTGTTTGGTCATAATTGTGCCAGCTTGAATGGTGGTAGTTCAAGCTAATATTTCAGTGAATTCACTTGATGAATCTTTATACCGTCTTTTTATGTTAATAATCACCTTCATTTTGTCCTGATCTGAATTTGAAGAAAAAGAGTCCATGAATAAATCTTTTTTATCCCCTTTCTCATGACAGTAAGACAGACGTTTACTTCAAACATAGTTATAGCACAGATTCAGATATAGAAAAGTGTCTCTGTATTAGAAATTGGAAGAAAAAACTTGAGATAATAAATAAAATAACTTGACGGATACTTCTGTTTTCCTTACCTCATACCCCAATGCTCTACTTCCATATAAATTAAAAAGAGAAAGTTTTGCTTGATTATCATTATTTCTTCAATCTTCAGGTTCAAGGTTATGATCCATGTAGAGAGAGTAGCTTTTTAATATTATTAAATGAAATGGGTGCACCATCACTTTAACAGCAAGTTGACAAAATAACACATTGTAATCTCTTTATAGTTGAGCAAAATTAAAAGCTAAAATTGCTTTAGTTTGCTACTCTTCCAACCAAGTAAAACCACGAAAGCCTTGTTTCCCTTGGTCTAGGGATTTTGGACCACATGGCATCAGATCAACTAGAATCTCTGCTCTTTTTTCTTCCTGTCTTTCTGTTCTCCCATCAGGGCCCAGATTCTACACCGCGGGATTACTTGAAGATCCTTGGCTTTAATGATGGCTTGCTAGGACTCCACGTTCCTATATCGGAAACATCCATGCGCTTAGAGCATAGAACCCCATTTCTGACTTGTTTAGAGAGAAGCTCTGAAAATATATTTGATAGTGAATTATCTGGGGTATTATTCCAATACAGCCTTCCAATGCCTATTCTCATTACCTTTTTTCTGATTTGTTTCCTCTATACTATATACTCTCTTCCACCTGTTGGAAGGATATTTAAAGTTGTGCATATTTGAGGTTAAAAACGTGTGCTTGTTTGGGTTTTTTTTAATATATAAATTGTAATATGCCTCTATCTTTCCTTTCCTTTTGCATTTTCACTCAGGTTACCATGTTCTGTGAGTTGTATCAAATGATACAAATGAGATGAGAGTATTAGGAACATCGATTTGAGTATTTCTCCCTTGTATTTAATACACCACTTCTAGCTCAGGTATTAACTCATGTTCTCTAAGTTGAGCTATTATAGTTCAGTATCCCATTTAAATTACAAGAGCACAAAGATTAGAACTGGTAAATTTCACATATCCAAAGAAAATCCTTTCTTGAAAAGTCCTACTATGATCAAGCAATTTATTAAAAGAAAAGTATAATTTAGGATATATTTTGATTTTCTAAAATATGATATACCACATATTATGTGTGCTTGTTACATATTTGGTTTCCTGAAAAATAAATTTGTTTCTCTTGAAAAATCAAGAGATTTCGCCTCTGATTTTTGGAGCAAGCTAAATTAAATTTCATTTTTTAAAAAATTTTTACATAGACTGTAGATTTTTGCCTCTGACATTCTTAAAAATAATTCGATTTTCAAAAATAATATATAAGAGTATTTATTAAATTATTACCCCTTTCCACCATTGGCATGGTTTACTGTTTCTTTTCCTGCATTTAATTTCTCAGATAATTAAGAATATGCAATAGCAAGAAAACGAGACACTAAAGATCTAATAAACTAACATAAACAAATTTCCAATATTTACCCTAAGCATAAAAGTACTTATTAGATGTTGGGTTCAGTTCCTAATGAGAAATTAAAGTTCATTTTCTTAACTATATTTCAACAACTTTGAATGACATTTTTAGATACTCCATTGCCTTGGTGTTTTATATCACTTAGCATTGCTGTTTTCTTTCTTCTTCTTTTTTCTTTTTTTTTGGTGAAGAATATTAGCCCTGAATTAACATCTGTTGCCCATCTTCCTCATTTTGCTTGAGGAAGAGTGTCCCTGAGCCAACACCTGTGCCAATCTTCCTCTGTTTTTCATGTGGGTCACCACCACAGCATGTCTCGGGATGAGTGGTGTAGGTCCACACCAAGGATCCAAACCCATGAACCCTGGGCCACTGAAGTGGAGCATGCCAAACTTAACCATTATGCCAGCAGGCCAGCCCCAAGCATTACTATATTCTAATTTGCTTTCTTTGTTTATGAATTTATGAGTCTAGTGACTTCGTGTGTATTATATCCTCACATCACCGAATAAATTTTGAATTAGTTTTTAAATTATTTTCATTGTTCTTTAATTAAATGATCTCTACTGAACGCAGCATAAATTTGTATATATTCCATATGCATGAAGAACTTAATATGCAGGTTTTTTAAGCAATACCCAAGGTACTATTTAATATTCAAACTTTTTCCAATATCTTTTTGCTGACTTTTATTGCATTAATTTCCCTACAGGCAAAAGTAAATAGCAAATATTAAATCAGAAGATTTAAAAATTCATATTGTTTTATAAAATTATACCTAAAAATAAGTCTTTAAGTTTGGGATAAGTTTTGAAGCTGTAATAAATTACACTGTCAGAAGGTTAAAATCAAATGTATACTGATTTGAGTCCACCAATAGGGAGAAAAATCTATAAATGAATAAAAAGAGAAGAAACAGAACAAATGAATTAGAAAACAGAGAATCTAAGATTAACTGTGGAGATATGGGAGATGTGTTAATATTTCTTGAAATCCATGCTGTTGTTTTAAATTGTGTAATTTACAAACGCATGAATCAAATTGTATTTTACCAATATACTATAATTTATTTATATGCCTCTGCATTCATCAAATGTTTATTAAAACCATCTGTATGCCAGGCATTTTGGTGGATACTGGACATGCAAAGAGAAGCCACCAATCTAGTGAGGTAGAAGCCTAGATAAACAACTGCCTCTATTCTTTAGAGTAGAAATACTACATGGCTAATGTTTAACGATTCTTTAAGTCTCAGCCTAACAGCAGCTTGGTCCAGAAACTCTTCCCTGGGCAGTACTCCTCACCCACAACTCTATTAGGGGACACTGCTAGGCGTTTCCGTCAAATATTTACCTGAGCAGGCCAAGAAGCAGGAAGATTTCAAAATGTTTTCTACTTAAAGAGACTCTGTGGGATACTATTTAGAAATATGCAGGGGTCATTTTTGATATAACATACCCAATATTAGAATTTAAACGGAAATATTCCCAGATCAATAGAAAAGTATTTATGAATTTCATAGAGCAAAGGTCATTTAAAATTAAACAGCAAGTTTTATTTTTTCTTTTGCAGTCTTTCTCTTTAAAGCTATATTTTCAAAGTTTTCTACAGTGGACACATATTACTTGGAAAGAATAAAGATTATTGTTAATAAAAATGGAAAATTTAGAACTGAACGGAGCATAAAATAATATACAAAGTGCCACCATGAGTGTTTATATTTAAATATACTCATACCTATTTATTGTCCATTACTGACAGTCCCTAGCTTAACGATGGTTTAACTTAAAATTTTTCAATTTTACCATAGTGCAAAGTGATATGCATTCAGAGGAAACTATACTTCAAATTTTGAATTTTGATCTTTTCCCAGTCTAGCGATACGCGGTACATACTCTCTCGAGATGCTAGGCAGCTGCAGCTCCCAGCCAACCACGTGACCATGAGAGTAAACAACTGATACACTTACAACCATTCTGCATCTGTACACCTTTCTGTTTTGCACTTTCAGTGCAGTATTCAATAAATTACATGAGATATTCAACATGTTATTATATAACAGGCTTTGTGTTAGATGATTTTGCCTAACTGATTTTTGGCTAATGTAAGTGTTCTGAGCACATTTAAGGTAGGCCAGGCTAAACTAGGTGTAGTAAATGCATTTTTGACTTACAATATTTTCAACTTGACGTGGATTTATTGGGATGTAACCTCATCGTAAGTCGAGTAAGATCTGTAATTATCTTTGTTAAGAATGACATAGTATGTATTGAATAATGTCCTATTTAAATACAGATTATCATGATTTAATTTTTGCTAAATTGATTGGCTATAGAATTGTCACATCCCCGTCTTTTTTGCTTCTAGGATTTTGTAACTTTGCTGCGTTTTCTTCTGGAAATTATAATTATAATTGAAAAATTGGAATAACTGGGTCAAAACTATATATATTTTCCAGGTTTTTGAATTATATTAATACCCACTTTCTAGGCAGGTTGCTTATTTCATTACTTCCATAACAAT
The DNA here is from genome assembly GCF_041296235.1 of Equus asinus. Taxonomy (NCBI): domain Eukaryota; kingdom Metazoa; phylum Chordata; class Mammalia; order Perissodactyla; family Equidae; genus Equus; species Equus asinus. The sequence continues at coordinate 72,072,057 of NC_091798.1, forward strand.
ACTTATAATCCTTGAAAATATTTACTAATTTGATAATAAATGACTGATAGCTTACAGTTATTCTCACTTGGGTTTTTGTTTATTAATAGCACTTCTAAATATTATTTTATGTATTGATTAGGGGATATTTTGTACTATGAGTCTATTTGCATTATTTTTATTCTTATGTATATATTTGTGTTTCATCACTTTGTGAATTACCTGTTTGAAATATCCTTGCAAATCAAAACTAATTCATCATCTTTATTCAGCAATGCTTAAGCCCACTATATAAAGATATATCAAAATATTAATTTCATCCAGAAGAGGGAAAGATTTTGATCCAAACTTGACAAATGAATATATCTGAGCCATAAATAAACTATTTGTATCACGTTTACATGCTGAACTTTTAATCATTAGTTTATGCTCAAACTATATCATTCTGTATTCAGCTACCAGAGCTTGGAAAATTAAAATATGAAATTAACAAGTTACAACTTTTCCCAATAAATTAGTTATTTTTACTGCAAGATAGAGTAACCATTTATGGTGCTAAAAAGATTTGCTTTCGAGCTCTAAGATGCTTCTTTTGAAATAGCATCATTGCAATTGTGGCAGTAAATGGTTCAAAGTGCACTTAATATATTCAGAGTTCACCAAATTCTTTGCATTTCCAATCTGACCCACATCATATTTATTGGGCTATAATGACTGTGGATCACAACAAATCCAAGATGCTTCTGGAAAGGCAAAACCTCTCCTATTAATAATGCAGGAGTTGAACATTAAAGTACTGTCACTATGCTATTTTATGATGTGATAAAAACGTAAGAAAGTATATTACTATCCAACTTCAGGGCTACATTTGGCCATAACTGTGTTTTAAAGTGCTAAAGAGAAACAGGAATAAAATAAAGACCAACATGGCTTTCAAGCAAGTAAGAAAAGCATAACACGTGTTATTAGGCTCCTATGACAGTAGGTTTGTGTATATGTGTGGTATATGTGCACATGTAGTGAAATGTGTTGAATTCAAGCATGTCTTTCTGTGTGTGTTTGGGTATGTATGTGTGTTCATGTGTGTGCTATACATTTGTGTTTGTGCGTGTGTGTACACGTGTGTGTAAAGGTGGCATCCAGATTTCATGGCTAGAAGTTGAAGGTGCTAAGGATGTCATTCAGTCGGTGAGAGGATATATGGCAAGAGTATGAAGTTTGGGGATGAATATTTTCTGAGAACAAAACAGGGAGTTGCAAAACCTAAGTGTACAGCACAATCAGTAAACCCTACAAGATCTAGACTAGTTTGTAACACAGGGTTGATTTATTTCATAGAAATTGTACATTTAAACAAAAAGAGATTTTTGAGAGGTGTTTATTAGTTTTCTATCGCTGTGATAAAAATTACCACACATTTGCTGTCTTAACACAGCACGCCTTTATCTCACAGTTGCTGTGCATCAGGAGTCCACTGGGCACAGCTTAGCTGAATCCTCTGCTCAGGGTCTCATTCAAAGTGTTGGCCAAGCTGCTTTCGTATCCGTAAGCTTGATCAGGGAGGTATTTATTGCCAAGCTTATTCAGATTGTTGGCAAAATTTATCTCCTTTCCATTGCAGGATTGACGGCCCTGTTTTCTAGTTGGCTGTTGACCAGGGTGACTTGCGCCTCATGGAGGCTACAGGAAATCCCACACTCTGTGGCCTTCTCCAAAGGCTATTCACAACATGGCTGTTGGCTTCTTCAAGGGAAGCAGAAGAATTTCTTTCTAATCTCAGGAAGGGCCAGTTGCTCATTTAAGGGCTATCTGATTAATTAAGCCCACCAAGGTTGATTTTTATTTTGATTAACTGAAATCAATTGATTTCAGACTTTAATTACATCTGCAAAATCCATTTACCTTTGCCAAATAAGGCAGCCTAATCACAGGAGTGACATCCCATCAGATTCCCAGTTCCTGCCCAAACTCCAGGGTGGGATTACATAAGTGCATCAGCAGGAGGCAGGAATCTTGAGGGCCATCTTAGAATTCTACCTGCTACCATGTCAAAACTATTTTAACACCCTATACAATTTACCTCCATGAAATTCCTGCCTCCAATTTGTTTAGGAAATGTTTCTAAATTTCACATTTGATCTCTAATTATCTCATTTTTGTCTACATCTCCCATTATTCATTCCATTGCTTCATTCTTATGTTTTTCCTCTATGCCAGGACCTTTAAGATTGACAAACGATTGCACAGAACTGCTGGCTTTGGCTTAGTTTCCCAAACCCATTCACAGCTCCAACACACTGTATCTTGCAGAAGCAGCATGGAATAAAAGACAATAGATACTTTTCCCACAGACAGACTTGAGTTTGAATCTTGATTCTCTCACTTTATATAAGACCCTGGGTGAATCATTTCACTTTTCTGAGTTTCAGTCTCCTTGTCTATCAAAAGAAATTATAATATTTAATTTTGTTATAGCTAGAAGGAGAAACAATATAAGGCATATGTAACACCCAGGAGAATACTTGGCACACAGAAAGTGCTCAGTAAAAGGAAACCTCTTCTCCAAGTACCCATATCCTTTGGCAGTGGTTCTAGGCTCTATACTCCTCAGGCTTTGGATAATAGTAACTTCTATTTACTAATAACATTTTATGTTCCAGGTCATATGCTAAGCACATTCTTTGTAATTATTTCATTTAATACTATATTAGTTTCCTTGGGCTGCTGTAACAAATTCCCATACACTAGTTAACTTAAAATAGAAATTTATTTTCTCACAGTTCTGGAGGCCAGAAGTTCAACATCGAGGTGTCACCAGGGTCACGCTCCCTCCAAAGGCTCTGGGGGAGAATCCATTCCTTGCCTTTTTCATCTTATGGTGGCTCTAGGTGTTGCTTGGCTTATGGTCACGTCACTCCAATCTCTCTTTCCATTTTCGCATAGTCTGCTCCTTTTCTGTGTGTCTCTCCCCTGTGTGCCTCTTCCCAGAACACTTGTCATTAGATTTAAAGCCCACCCAGCTAATCCAGGGTGATCTCATCTCAAGATCCTTAACTTAATTACATCTACAAAGACCCTTTTTCTAAATAAGTATCATTCACAGGTTCTAAGAATTAGGACAAGAACGTATCTTTTGAGGGGCCACTGTTCAATCCACTACCAATCACGACATCCCTAAATTTTTAAGTACTGGTATTATTTCAATTCACAGAAGAAGGGCCATCTCAGAGATGTTTAAGTACTTCTCCCGAGATCATATAGACAATTAATCTGGGGAGGGGAAGCTGCACACACACTTGGACTCCAAGCCTGTGTTCTAAACCCCTCATCATGCATTATGCTCTGGCAAATCCTAGCAAGTCCTAGAGTTTTGGGGAAACCTTATCTCGGAGGACACAACTATCAGTAAAAGAAGAACATTTTACCCTTTTTTCCTTATATGAGCTTAACCTGACTTTCTGAAACTGTCAAAATCATTTCTTCTAGTGAAAATTAACCTAGTGTGGGAGTGAGAGTTGAATTGCTTTAAATTTGAAGATGTCAAAGTGAAGGTCAAGTAGATGCCTATCTTGGTTCTTTAATTAGAAGATCTCGGAGTTCTGTACTAAGATTTTAAAAGCAAGTTGAATCACCTGACCTTTGTGCTGTGATCTTGGACGCTTTGTTGCTGACCCTTGTCACCACAAATTACAGTGATCAGAGACAATTTGGAAAAGAAAGTCAGCTCAGGAGTTTTGAAGAAGCACATTGTCTCCCACATTTCCCCACCATTCCATGTTGTCTCACCTCTCCAACTAACCTGGACTTCTCCCACCTACAGACTGTGTTTGATTGTTCATTATGATAAGTGGTTCATGTGTCTCAATTTATACATATATATATATATATATATTTAAATTAGAACAAATTTCCTCCCACATAAGACTCTTATAAGATCATCCATAAGGAATCTTCTCCCAAGCCCAGCAACTAGAAGTCACTTTTATATATTTGCACTTAATATGTATTTTTATAATGACTATATAAATAAATGTACAAGAAGCCACACACTCTAGTGGAAAAGTCTTAGGCTAGGATCTATAAAAATGTGTTCTAGTTTCATGTCTGCACTAATTAATTGTGTGACCTCAACTGACAAAAGCTAAGATGACTTTTGTGCATTTTCCTTATTTGCAAAACTGAGATAATTGCTGTTTCCTAACTCAAAGCTTTGGTGTGAGTACAAAAGAACTTATAAAATAAATGTTGAAATGCTCAGGAAACAAAAAGTGTGCTAACTTTAACCAAAAGAAGATAAAAGAATACGAAGCAATTAACATACACAGATTTAAAAGTTATGAAAATATTTGGAGCTTTTTCTCAGTTTGTTTTTCTAAAGTTATCATGGTCTGTTTTAAACCTTGGCATTCTCTGCTAATGACACTGGGATGGATGATCAAGATTTCAGGAGGATTTTAATGTTGTTAATTATATATAAATTTGATTTCACTGAAAACACTTCATTCTACAAGGGCGATTTGCAAATTCCAAGAACTGCCTTTGGAAACCTATTCTAGCCTCCCTTTCCCCTTAGCACTTAATTTCCAGATGTGTTACAATACTAACTCTATGTGAAAGCTCGTCAGCCAGCTCTAGGGAGCTTTAATTCTCAGGCATTTACTTCAATAGAAAAGTGGTTAAATAGTAACCAAGTGTGCAGGCCTTTCCAAGAGAGGGTAAAGATGTTTGCAGGAGAATGCAAGGCAGCTGAAAAGTATTTAAACTCGAATGATTAGTGGAGTCGTCCAGGGACCAAAGGGACTTCCGTTGAGTGGATAGCAAAAAAGATTGGCCTGCTGTTTTCCACAGATAGTTTGCATTTAAAACATAAAGTAATTAAGTGTTTTAATTTTGATCCCCATGGTGCCTCTCCTTTTCAGAGCACAGCAGGGAGGGTGAACATAATTGGCACCATTTGGAAGGTTGAATGCCTACAGTTGTAGCAAGTCTTTTTTTGTATTTGAAAACTGGCATTTTGGTTTACTATGTTGCTATACTTACTCTGTTCCTATTATAATTATTAAGCAGAAAGGTTGTGACTATCCCATCTTCAAAAAGCAGCCTCAAATCTTCAAAAGCTGAGGTAAGATATGTCTGTCATCTGAGATATTAACCGTGTATTCACCTGGGTGGATGCCAAAACTGAAAATGCTTTTTTGTGTGTTTGTGTGTATGTTTGTTTGTTTGTGATATGATTTTGTACTCAGACAAGATTACACATTATTTTTATAGTTTTTATTTTCTATAGAACACATTAATGTGCACACCCAAGGCCCTATATGGTCCGTTTGAGTTAGGCTCATATACCAGCAACAACTGAATAACAGAATGGATGCTTTTTCAGTTGATAGAATAAAGGTAGAGAAATAGAAAAGAAGAAGATTATCTTTAAAAACAGAGCCAGACTTGTTTCCCACTGAGACTTCAGCCCAAAACAGTGGCTGGCATGCTGTAATGTGCTCACTATGTTTGAAGATTCAATAAATGATTTATCTTCTGCATTTTCATTTCCTGTCATGTAATACAATATGGCAGCTCTGACCCTGTCCTAGACTGTCTACCTTGAAGATATGATGATGTATACGAATGGGTTAGACTTCATGTTTAGGTGAGGGTTTCTATATTATCTATATTTGATCTACCAGCTCCAAACTATTTTTCCATTTCTGTTGTGGTTAGAGGTGTGCTGGACTAAACAACTAAAGGTCTATATTCTAGACCTTACTTGAATACATGACTCATTTATCTCAGCAAAATGGAGATTTTAGTGACTTTCCCATCTATCTTACAGAATAGTCATATAAGTCAAAAGAGGGAACATACACATTCTTTTTGAAACTCCAAAGATGCTATACTATCCAAATGTGGGAGATTATTTTTCAGGATAAATGAGAAGCATGTCAACTGCCTAAGGACTTCTGGTTACTAGAAGAAAAATAATATATGAGGATTGATAAGCAGAGAAGCAATGCAACCTTTGACTTTCATGTGGGATTGAGTAGGAGAAGCAAGCCTATAAGCAATATATTGAAATGTTAGCATAGTATGTTTGTTAACGCAAAACTGAATATACAGTCAATTCACCTATTATATTGTTTTCTATGCAATAAGATCAGGACTACATTATTTAAAGCAAAGTGTTAAATGCTGAATGAATATCGGATTTTACCTCATTAATATTTCAGTCAGGGACTATTCTCCCATCAGTTCACTCCCCTGCATAATTATGCTCACATATTTTATTTATTTATGAACTATTGTGTATTATTGTAACTCGTGTGACCTACTATTAAATAGTTAAACACAATAAAATTTTCTGCTGGTTTTCTTGTTCCAAGAGGAAACAATCTTTAGAGATTTTTAAAATTAGAAAGTCAAAAAAAAAATCACAGAACTATAACATTCTAGAGTGAGAGAGAAATTAGACATCAAGTGAATATATATAATTTTAGAAATAAGGAAACTAAAAGTGCACTAAAATTTGAATATTGTTGCAAGTAGCAATGTTCCAAATCAAAGTGGATTAAGGAAAAAAAAAAGTGTGTAGAGGGCATTATCGTATGACAAAACTAAAACGTCCAGGGGTATTTTTAGGTTATAGCATAGCATAACTGGATCCAAGAGCTCAAAAAATATTGTCAGAAAATTTTTTGTCTCCGTATATCTTGGCCTGCTTTGATCTGTGTTGGCTTCATTCTGAGGAAGGAAATTTCCTCAGTGCCCAAATGGCCAATGGCAGACCTAGGCTTACTTCTAAAATCTAGCAAACTCAGTCACAGTTTGGCTTTTCTACCAATAATTCATGCAAAAGCCTCAAGGTAATGCCTATTAACTTTGATTGATCAAGCTTGGTTCACATGTCTACTTTTGAGCCAATCTCTATGAGGAAGGCAACATGGGAATCTCAGCAGAAAGTTATAGATGACAGTCCTAATCCGGAAATGGGAGGGTGGAGTAAGGCTTATCCAAATTACATGACCAGACAGTCAGGAAATGAGCAGCTACTCAAAGAAGGGATAATCAATGCTGGGAAGGCAAAATCAATAAATGCCGCTGTAGAAAGTGGTACAGCAGTGAAAGAAGTTTCAGAAATGGAGTGAAGTGTTTCAGATAAAGGGGTCTTGAAAAGAAGCAATAACAAGAAGGCATCATTGTTTATAGGAGGGCATCAAATCCTCCATAAAATTAATAATATTGGATATTGGATTATAGCAGAGTAGATATAGTCAGTTACTTGCAAGATGCTCAAGAAGAGGACTAAAGGGTAGGGCTGGTAAAAGATTAAGAAAGCATTGAAAATCTCACTTTGTCATTCCGTGGGATGAACATTTAAAGTATTCTTTATTTTACTTTGAGGAAGATTAGCCCTGAGCTAACATCCGTGCCCATCCTCCTCTACTTTATATGTGGGACACCTGCCACAGCATGGCTTAAGGAGCGGTGCTTAGGTCCGCGCCTGATACCCAAACCAGCGAACCCCAGGCCGCTGAAGGGCAGCATGCGAACTTAACAACTGCGCCACTGGGCCAACCCCTTAAGGTTTCTCTATGAGGAAGTTTCAGGTCAAAATTAATCTCATAGTTATAGCACTATTTGGTAAGTAAATATTTAGCCACGTCATCTAGAAACACGTAGCTTTAAGGAAACCAGAAGTAAATGTGACTAGCAGTGTACTTGCATGTTTGAAAGCATGGGTTCTGGAGTCAAATCGTCTGGATCTGAATCTCAGCTCTTCTCTTTGCTATATGTATGATGATGGGAAAGTTACTTAAGCTCATAATGCTTTCATTTACTCATTTTTAAAATGTATATAATATTAGAAGCTACTTTACAAGGCTATGTCAAGAACTGTGAAAGATCTGAAAGTTTAATGTACTTACAAGCTGACAAATTATCTTGCCACAGTTTTATGGATGCTAGTGTAAGAGAAGAATCTCCAGGGTCAGAGACAAAGAACTTAATTATTCATGGCACACGCCATTTCTGCTTTCCACCAAAGTCTCACTAGGTGACACAGAGGGGCCCAGGTAGATACGACACACATAAAGAATTTGTGTTACAGCTAAAGATCCCCGAGCATAAGAAACTTAAATTTTGTACAATCTACTGCAATCAAACCTACTTGATCTTTGTCCTGGAGGGAGACGTGATCTTCATTGTACGGGACAAAAAGCAAGCCAGCCCTTTACCACGATGGAGATAAGATATCTATTTTCTAAGATTGTTCCCTACACAAACATTTTTGAGAAGATGATAAAAACAAAGAGGCAATTATTACCTCTGCTTGCAAGAAGCAAAGGAAAACAAGAGACACATAAAAGGTTGTCTCCTGGGGCCGGCCTGCTAACGTAGTGGTTAAGTTTGTGCACTCTGCTTATACAGCCCTTTGGGTCACGGGATTCAGATCCTGGGCCCAGACCTGCAGACTGCTCATCAGCCCTGCTGTGGCAGTGTCCCACATACAAAATAGAGGAAGACTGGCACAGATGTTACCTCAGCGACAGTCTTCCTCAAGCAAAAAGAAGAAGATTGGTAATAGATGTTAGCTCAGGGCCAACTTTCCTCACCAAAAAAAAAAAACAAAAAAAACTGATTGTCTCCTAACAGGTTGTTGTGAGTTAATAAATTTGTTATTTTTATTACTAAATAAGTTTTAAAGTATTATTGTAATTATATATTTTATTCCATCTATTTAGCTCCAGTGTATATGATTCATAATCATATCTGACCAGTCCAATTAGTGTGAATAAGACAAGTAACAGTTGTGACAGAAGGCTCCAAACACAGACAAGGAATTTTGTCCCACAACAAGACCCTAATAAGTCATCATTTTATTTACTTGTCCTTTTCTTAATAGGCCTAAACTCAGGTTTAGGAATTTCCCAGTTTTCATTTATTTCCCTCATGCTGACTTATTGGACTTTCACATAAGACCTTGTTGTTAGCCAAATAATTTCATTTCCTCAATAGATATGGAAAAATTATTGTGTATTACAAAATAATAATGATAATAAGAACAAAAATAATCCAGAAAACAATCCTCTATAAAAGCCCACATTATCTCTGCTTAATACTTTTCCTTAATACTTTTTTCTGAAAATTTCATGAGGAATTACTTTACACAGTTAAATTATAAATATTGTAGAAAGAAATATTAAGAAATATAACCAATAGGGAAAAGCAAAATAGTATTATGAGAAGAAATGGAGGTGTAAAATTGCAGAAGATGAAGAAAAGTCAATGATAAGATAAAGGAGCATATACAACTGGAATAAAATAACTTACGTTAGCTGGCTATAAAATATGATTCATTAGCGTTTTTCTTTTCTTCAGTAGTAAAACTAATTTTAAAAAATCCAATATGTGTGGCCAACATAGAAAGTACCTGGAAAGAAGAATATATGCCACAGAGTAATGGTGGTTAAGAGTGCAACTAAACTCAAACATCGCATTAACACGCTCACCAAGGGATAATTCTGCAGGTGCCAACAAAATGGTTTGAATTTCCTGCCAGAAGACCGGATGTTGCTCTGTTAAAATTAAAAGAAAATAAAGTCTTGTGAAGTAGTGCGTGACCTGTAGTATCTATTTTCACAGGTGGTATAAACCAATATCTATAGTAAAAATTAGGAGACCTGTTTGTAGAAGAAGAAATTTTACACAAAATTTTAAAAAAGATAACTGAGGTTGTGTGTGTGTATAAAATCTATTGCCAAATAACAACACCTCATGATTACAAAGTTATCATTTTCAACAGAATTTTCAGTTTAATACCCTAAAACAAGTTAGCTTTATTCTATTATTCTGCCTTCATTTTACAGATTAAAAAAAAGATGTAGTTGAGAAAAGATAAGTAACCAGTGACCCCTAACTGTGAATGTCTTAGAACCAATGAGGTGTCAAACTGAAAGTTACTAGATTCTAAATTATTTTTGAGCTTAAGAGATATGCCCTCCACTGGAAGCTTTCTTCAATTTGATTCAGAATGTAGTAAAAAGGCAAAATTTAGGCAGAAGATGATTCTTTCTTTGCTCATTTCTTATACCCAAGTCTGTGCATTATTGACGTAGTTAAAAGACCTCGTTGCTGACCACTTTTACTTGATGGATATGAGAAAATCTGACATTTTAAAGAGTAATATGTTTAAATTTTGGTAACAACTCTATGATACTATTTTATCACAGCTACATAGATACAAATAATAAGAAGAAAATCGTTGATCATAACCAAATATATGAATTTCACAAATATATTTCTATAGGAATTGGCATTTACAATTTATTTTTCTCATTATAAATAACTGAAAAAATTCACAATTAACAAACATATCATTTTCTTTGGAAATATGACAGAGAAAACATGAAAGTTGGATTGGAGAGCATTTTAAATGCCATAGAAATGGCAGGCTCTTTCAGAGCACATTTTAAACATGTCAGGAATTATGGTGGTTCTTTCTCCCCAATTCAACTTCCTTGTCCAAGAAAATTGATGAAGGGAACACATACATTTTAGAAACCAGTTTCCTGGTTGCAAACAGAGGCCAAAGTCACAAAACTGAGCAGAAGCAGGTTTAGGGAATGGCTGTGGTTATAAGTGCCAGGCCTTCAGGAGGTAGACCCCTATGAGGAGCACACCAATCCATGTGCAGGACCTGGCTCTCCATGACAGGCCAGGGATGCCTAAAGGAGCCACATTTGTTGACTCAGTTGCTGAAGATGAGTACCCAGATATCACAGATGAGGAGAAGCCTGAGAATCAATTCCCTTTTGTCACCAAAATAACGCTTCCAGCATCCCCAACAAAATCTACAAAACATAACCCTAAAGTCAATAGAAGTGCAAGAAATCTCTGTTACTTAGCAATCATGTAGAGACAGAAAATTCTCTTCCAGTAGTTGCCCCAAATTTTCATGGGATAAACAAGCAATTAAGTTCATGTGCACCCCATCCCTCCCTCCCATCCCCCATGTGAATTCTGTGCCCTCATACTCCTACCAGGAATCATGTTCATTTACATTTGTACCTCTATTCACTAATTTAATTAATGTAAAAAACATTCACAAAATGCATATAAAACGTCATTTTAGGCTCATCAATGGTTAAAAATGAATCCTTTTACTTCATGGAGATTACAGTCTGAAAACATAATGATTAGTCTTCCTTATAAGATGCTTTCACTTGTCATTCCATTTCCCTTCCGTTCTCCTTATCACATACATATTTTCCTTTCTTCTCTAGCTTAAGATCTGTGCTATCACAATAATAGTTGATAACTGCTTGACGTCTTAACTTATCCTGAACCTTCTAGAGATAATTATACTAACCAGAGATTTGAGATATAATAGTATCTTGGTGCAGGATAGCTGCCTCTCTCATAAACCAGGTTTGCTATATGCTTGCCTCCCCTACTTGACTCTTAACTCCTTGGAAGCTAAAATTTCATATTTTTGCTCCCACATTCTAGAACAATGTGTGGCAATATTGATTGAAACAAATTGAACTGCAATGAAATGCTAAAATAACTACTGGTTCTACACAAACCATAAACCATTTAGAAATATATTATGAATTTAGTTGTCCCTTGGTAGCCTGTGGATGCTCAAGTCCCTCATATAAAACGGCTTAGTACAATGAATACAGTCGGACCCCTGGGATCCACGGGTTTGGAATTTGCAGATTCAATCAACCAACGCAGATGCGAAACCCGTGGATACCTATACTGAGAGCCAACTGTAATTCTTTCTGAATTTCTGTTGTGTGGTTTGGGTACTTGTAAACAAAATCTTAAAATAAGAATTGTGATTTGCATATAGATAACAATGGGCTTTTTCTTTTGGTTTGATTTCCTGAATTATTTTCAGTGTTTCTAAGATACATAATTTTGACTCTAGAATGTTAGACATTTTGTAGAACATCATTCTCTCAGATAAAATGAATAGCTGCATTAAAAAATATAGTTTTTGAATTATTTGCAATAAATTATTTTCCTTCATCTACAACTGTTTGTCAACAGTACAGTAATCGGTAAATAAAAGGCAAAAGGTATTTATATTCATATTATAGGTATTCTAAATTGCCAGAGTGGCTACCATTAGCCAAAGGCAGCTTGCAAAAAATGGAAAAATAATCTTTTAAAATTAACCTTTATTTTGTAAATCTTCTGTTTTTATCACATCTTTATTAGTTCCTATTTTCTTATATGTTACCTGAAATCAATGAGTGAAATAATGTCATGAAAACAAGAGTATAAAAATTCTTTTGTAGAGGGGCCTGCCTGGTGGCACAGTGGTTAAGTTCACATGTTCCGCTTTGGCGGCCTGGGGTTCCCCAGTTCAGATCCCCACTGCAGACATGGCACCGCTTGGCACACCATGCTGTGGTAGGCATCCCACATATAAAGTAGAGGAAGATGGGCACGGATGTCAGCTCAGGGCTAGGCTTCCTCAGCAAAAAGAGGAGGATTGGCAGCAGATGTTAGCTCAGGGCTCATCTTCCTCAAAAAAAAAAAAAAAAAAAAAAAAAATCTCTTGGAGAAGCTAGAACTTCCAGATAGAAAAATGGTTTGCATAAGGGAAACAACCCCAATTCCACTTGACTCTCCAAGTCTTTTATAATTTTCAAAATTAGTTTTCATCAGAATACTGAAAGAATTGTTATAAAGTTTAGTGAGTGGGGGTGAAACAAAAAAGATGCATTCATTCACTTACTTATTTGTTAATCATTTTTCTAATCCCTATTTGTGTCAGGGACTATAGTGGGTGCAGGGGACACAATAATCAGCAGATAACCTAACAAAAAAGCATAGTGTCTGCCTTTAAACACATACATTTTGAAAAAGAAGAGGTTAACTAAATAATTAATAAATACAAAATTGCAACACTTCCAAGTGCTGTGAAGTTCTTAGAAGTGCCTATAATGGAAGGACTTGGGTTGAGATGTTGAGCTTAAATGAAATATGAGTGAATCAGGTGAAAAGAAGGAGACTATTCCATTTTGTTTTTTGGAAACACCATGTTCACAGGAGGTTCACAGATGTGTCTACTAATATCCCCTTATGCAGAGCAGCATTAATTCGTACCCCAGGCACCTGGGGACACAGTCAAAAGCTTTTCTCCAAAAGCAAGATCTCAGTGCCTCAGCCTACTTTCAACTAGGGTGACCTCATATTTTAGTTTGCCCTGAGTTGTCCTAGTTTATGCCTGTTGTCCTGGCTTAAATTTTTCGTAGCTCACCAGTTTACTCTCAGAAGTATGCTTGCTAGAACAATAAATTGTACTGTCAACACTTCTTTACAGTCATATTTTATCCTAAATATTCATGAAAACACTTCATTGTGTGCCAAAATAAGCCTGTGTTATTTTGTATATCAGTAGGCAATGAGGAAGATAATGCTTAAAGGGAAATTATTAGTCTTAGAGCAACTGCAATTTGAGTAAGAACAATTAATTTCAATACACTATTTAAACACATAATTTAAAACTGGTTTAAATAATCATGAATCACATAGCCTCATACTTGATGGCTCCAAGAGACAAAAGATAGATTCACACAATTGACCATGATTACAAGAATTCTAGAAATAGAAAACAAAGAGACAGGAGGAGGCAACCACACAGTAATCAATGACAAGGCAATGTGTGTTATTGTTGTTACTGATTTTTTTTCAAGATTGGCACCTGAGCTAACACGTCTGTTGCCAGTCTGTTTTTCTTCTTCTTATTCTCCCCAAAGCCTCCCAGAACATAGTTGTATATTCTAGTTGTACATCCTTCCACTTGTGGCATGTGGGACACAGCCTCAGCATGACTTGATCAGTGGTGCCATGTCTGCGCCCAGGATCCGAACCAGCAAAACCCTGGGCCACTGAAGCAGAGTGCGCGAACTTAACCACTCGGCCACAGGGCCAGCCCTGTTGTTATTGATTTTTAAGGATGGCATCTTTGTGTATTTTTATTAACTTCTCACCTCATTTCATAATCGTTAATTTTTTATTAATCCATTCAGCAAATATATTCTGAGTGACAACTGTATACATCATGCACTGCTCTGTTCAAGGTGTTGGGGATATGGTAGGAAATAACACAGAAAAGAAAAATATGTCTTCATAGAGCTTATGAGTATTTAAGTACTTTTATATTTAAGAATAAATTATAAAAATAGCTAATATTAAGTAGTATACTATGTCTGTGAAAGAATCAATATAAGAGAAAGTAGAGGGTCAAGATCAGGGAAAAAGAGGTCAGATAGGCAGTATATAGAGAAGCTCGCTATGATTAAGTCTTAGACTTGTCTCTGGGCTTCCCAAAGCCAAAATGAAAAAAGGAGATTCCATTAGTAATCAGAAATTCCAAGAATTTTCTAGCAACAATTTCCAATTACACACACACAAACACAGAACTGTGAAAAAAAAACACTGAGAGAAACTGTTCAATGGTTCCAAAGTTCAGATCCACAGAGCTACTAGACATAAGAATAAACCAAAAAATTTGGAAAATAAATTCTCAGGTACTCAACCAGTATAACGCTTCTCGGGTAGCTCTGAAATTCAGTCTGATACGGGAATCCCTGAGATACTAGGCATCATTTTTTCAACAAAAACGGAGAGGTCTTACATGGTACAATCTATTTGAATGCAGAAATTAGTTTTTCACAAACTAGAAAAGAATAAAGATGTAATAAATACATATAATTACATAGAATGTATATAATAAAACTTAAAAAAAACAATTTATTACATAAAATTATCCTAAATCCTGATATAAAAACACGACAAGAAAAGCCCTAAAAGGTTCAAATACAAACTTGTTACTATCAAAAATATAGATTTTTAAAATTCTTAAAGCAGATACTACAAACTTAATCTAAAAATATGTTAAATAATAACACGCAAAAACCATACCAAGTCTATTTCTGGAATGTAATATTGATGACTTTAAAAAATAATTTTTAATATATTTATTTACATTGGTAGGACATAAAGAAATAGTGTAATTTTTTATATAAAGAATTGATATAATGCAAGTCAGTTCCATATTAAAAAAAAATACTGACCCACTCACATAGATTTACAACCCACAAAACTTGAAGGCCTTCTACATGAACACGAAAGTTTAAAGAAGTTATATAAATTACCGTCATTGTCATCATAAACGACATCAGTAATTTAGTGCTTAAGTGTGTGAGGCCCAAGGCAAGTGCTTTACAGTCATAATTTAATTTAAAATTAGATGTACAAAATCTAAAACCCACTGTCTTGCTATTTCCAATTTTAAATAACAAAATCAGAGTGGTAGAGACAGAATTTAAACTTAGTTCTAATAGTCTTCTAAGCAAGAATCATTATTAATATGCTGTGTTGAGTTAAATCTATACAAATTTGGACTTAGATAATAACTGAATATTTATGTGACTAAAATTGAGAATATGCTTTTAAAATATGACAGTGAAAAGATAATTTTTAAATAAAATGATATGAAAAGTAAGAGCGTGAAAATAATTCTCTAAAAGGCAGATAAAACAAGCTGAGAACAGTGTTTGTGTTTAGTTACTAAAGTCCTTATCTTTTACATACAAAAGTTCTCAGACATCGCTATACAGGAGATACATATTCTATTAGAAATATTTTCAAAATTGAGGGAACAAGCTGACCAATACTACCGCAGACATATTTAGCCTCACCAGAAGTTATAAAACATGCAAATTAAAACAAAAGAAACATTTTTTTTTTCTGCTTTATCTCCCCAACCCCGCCCTGTACACATTGGAAATCTTACCTGCAGGTCCTTCTAGTTGTGGGATGTGGGACGATGCCTCAATGTGGCCTGACGAGCGGTGCCATGTCCGCGCCCAGGATCCGAACCTTGGGCCGCTACCGCGGGACGCGCCAACTTAACCACTCGGCCACGGAGCCAGCCCCAGAAATATTATTTTTGCCTTATAATATCCTATGGAAGAATGAAGTTAAATGAGTGAAATATCTCTTTTATATGACACTCTTAGGAGTATAAATTGGTATGTCTTTCTGGAAGTAGCTTAGGTAATATACATCAAATGTCTGAAATTTTTTCATTGTTTATCTAGTGGCTCCACTTTAACTAATTTGTTCTAATGAAATAATTCGAAATGAATCCAGATTGCATACAAATACAATGACTCCAGTCCTGTTTATGATAATATAAAAAAAATGAAAATAATCTAATTGCACAAAAAAGTTCAAAGAGTTAAAATATTTGCTGCATATCCTGAGGCTGGAATTCTCTGTAATTTTTATAAATATGTTAGGAAGATTAGGTAATATTTTAAGAACGCAATCATTTTTGTTAAGTGAAAATAAAAATAATTCAAAAGGTGTATAAAATTATTATTTGGAGAAAAAAGTCCAAATGGTAGTACAGTGTGGCCATAATTTTGAGGAGAAAATATACCTATACACTCACACTTACGGACTCAATACTGGAAATGACTGTAATAATTCTAATAGTGGCTGTCTCTGAGAGTAGGTATACGAGTAATTTTACATTTCTCTTTACACTTTTCTGTATTTGTCATGTTATTATACTGAATATGAAGTAATTTTATAATCAGAGAAGTTCTGAAAGTCTTAACAGAACATCGTATCTGTAGAATGATTAGTCTTATAAAAATACCATGTCTGCATTCTTTAGTCACACAAATTTGTTGTTTCAGTAATATATGCAGACATAAGTGACAAAGACGTACTCAGAGGACTGGCTTTTAAGTCACTTGAAGAATTTTACATCATCTTTATAAGCGATTGTTACCACTTGTTTGTCATCGGGTAAAAAGAGGCACCAATGATTTGGCTGTCATCAGTCTTCTCTGTATTTCTTTTTCCAGAAAGCATGGTAAAAAGAGCATGGCTCACTGGAATTAGAAATAGGATCAAATACATATCTTCTTGTCAATGAGATGTACATCGTAAAATAATTGTCTTCCTCTTGCCTCCACAACTTGGCTTCTTTAAAGAAAAGTGAAAATTGCCATAAGCACAGAGATAAATACTGTGTATGAGAATCTTATAAAACCATAAATCCTTTCAGAATTCAGCCCTGAATAAAGTTCTAGAGTTCCTCTCTCAATTGTGGGCAGGATGTGTTTTATTAAATGGCCACAGGAGGTGTAAGAGCATTTGAGAGCAAGTCTTAACAATGTTTTCCACAGCTAGCCGATTTATAAAACTGCTGAAGGAGGAAGGAAATTGGGTAACAGTTTACGCTCTTAAAAGCCATTAGCTCTGAATAGATATTATCCTCAGGAAAAGAAAATTGCATCTGAGTAGCTTACACTGAACTCAATTTTTCCCCTTGTGCAGTTGGCCTTCCTTAAATGGAGAGGACAGAAAAATCTTCTCAATGCTCCTTCTTGGGTTGTCTACAAGCCAAACTTATGTTTAATTCTGTAAGAGAAAAACTGGCAAAGAACAAATTTTCTAAATCATAAATCTGCATTTTCAGTTTAGTTACATTTAGTCAACAGTTCACGTAAAAGCACATCCCAATAGCACATCAGAAATCTGTCAGAACATAAGAAAATTCTCAAGTATGCAGAGAAGGGCCTACTGTTTGGTAGACAGTATGATAAACCCTATGAAAGATACAGAAGAAACTTAAGGCGTGACTCCTGCCTTCCATGAGATTACAATTCATCTGAGATGATGCTTATTTATTGAACGCTTTCTCTCTTCCTGGAGCTGAGCTAAGCACTTCGCAATGATTACTTCACTTAATCCTTAATAATGTCTTAAAATATGTCTAATTATCCCTGTTTTACAAATGAAGCCGTCACATTCCTAGAGGTTAAGTATCCTGCCTAAAATGATATATTTAGTAAGTGGCAGACCTGGGATTTTGTACTCTGTCAGATTCCAAAATCAGTGGTTTTTAACACTTTGCTAAACTACTTTATCCAGACAATTCAGACAGGATTCCACTGTGAATTACTTCATAAAGCTGCTCGTTACCAGTATTACCACTTTGTTAAAATAGAAGACATTTGTAAAGAATGTGTATTTTATTAAATGCTATTTGAGGTAATTTTCTTCTCTCTGGCTAGAGACATGGGCTCATTGAATCTCAAATAATAAAAACCTTAATTTATGTCAAACTAGCAAACTCTGTGTATTTGCACATTGAATTTTTGTTATACCCTCTGACCTAGCATCCAACAAAATTTTAAGCTGCAAAGGCTATTGTTGGTTATAAATCAAGGCTTGAACTAAGATTGTTTCAATATCCATCTTTCCTCTCATACATCATTGCCACCACTAAGGTCAGCTAATGCATCACATGTTGAGTCTCAAATTTCACCCACAGAAAGCCCCATAATCTGCATATTTTAAATGAGTTATTATATATGGAATTATCAATATGCACCTAATCAACAAATTTCCTATTGTTAACTTTATATGACTGAATTTCTTTTTTTAAATGACTTTTTTTTCTGATGAGCTGTATCTTTAGATTTATTAACAATGGCATCTCACTATTATTTAACGTGTCATTATTTGCAATCCTCTGCTAAAGTAATTCCTGGAAAGGAATTTTTTAAATTGTACAGTTATAGAACATACACAGTTTTGGGCAAATCACGATAGCAAATCTCATTGCACCTGTTCTAATATCCTAGCAGTGCTGGTGCGTATCTTGACCTATGCTTGGCATTTATCCAGCAAGGATAACGCTTAGTACTTGAAACTGCATAGTCCATAGGGCAAAGCGATTGCTTGGTGATAAAATACCAAGCTTTTACTAAACCCTTCCAAATGCAGCGTGGTAATTCAAATTACCAGATCTTTGGAGTTTACATTCTCCATTCCTCTTCAAAATAGGTAAATAGTTCTCAGTTGTGCTCAAAACGAGAGACATAAGTGTTAATGCTAGTTTATGTAGAACTAAAAATCAAACCTACTGGTTAACTAAGAGAGAAATATCACCACCTTCCACAAAGAGTTGACTGATTTGGCTGAGTCAAATGATTTATAAGTTTCGGTATGGCCGGGGAGTCATTTAGAAGTCTCCCAATATGGCTGTTTGGAAGGAGTTAGGGAGTTTAATGCTATCTGTCATTTTACGGTAAGATCATAATCAACCAAATGTGTTTGATGCACTCAAATGGGGGAAGATTCAAGGATGGAAGATCTGTCACGAAGATATAACCACACCTCTTTTTAAGAAAAAAGTTATGGAAACGTGAGATAGCATTCATTTTGGTAATGGAGAGGGCTCTTTTCATTTACTTAAATAGGCTTTGGAAAAATTTTATTTAAAATCTATATCTGTGGCAAGTATAGTAATTTCCAGCCAGCACACTCAGTTGTTCAATACAGGCACTACATAAATCTGCTCAACAACATAAACACGCTGCCTCAGAGCAATCTCGCGAATTAAATAGCCTGTTTCCTAGAGAGAGAAAAGTATAGAGCAAAATTAATAGTACAGCTACTGTATCTCAGTGGGGAACTACCCTCAAGCCTGAATCATTGCAGAAGAAGAGATGTTAACAGAGCTGATTTTAGTGAGTTTGAGAGCGAAAATGCCTGTGAACTCAAGAGAGAGGAGTAAGGGAGTTGATTTGGAAGCATGTTGTTAATTAGCTAACTTAACAGAAATGAAAGTCATGTAAAAAGCTAATTAAGTGCAATTGATGTGCACGATCTCAGTCTTTATTTTGAATACAGCCAGAGCACTCTCTGAGCCCGTGAATCCAGCTCCAGAAACGTGCTTCCATGGAACGGATGCTGATGAGAGGGCTTGACTTCAGCTGTTTTTCCTGCTCTGGTGGTTTCCCAACCCCAGCCATGCATGTTAATTCTGTCTTGAGAGACACCTGCTTTTTGTAAGATTGTCAGGCACACTAACAGAGTGAAAAATTTGATATTGACCTCATTTTTTTATCTGTCTTATTATAACTCCCATGACCTTAGCTACGTTGCTGACTCAGAAAGTGCTATGAGCTACCATTCCACCCCGAGCTGAAAAATCCAGGGTAAAGTATAGGACTTTTGTGATACACCTTTACAATTGATGTCTTCTCAATCATTCTTCTCATTGATCTAAGGCTACCTTTGTCTTCTTCATTTTGCACAAACGAAAGCATATTCAAGAATCTATAATCTAAGGAATTCTTCTAAGAAAACTTAAAAATATTCCATACTGTTTTGGTGTGCCCACACAACTTTCAGCAAATTTAATTTTATGTAAATCAGAGAAGTGAAGAGAAGAATGAGTAATGCTTAAGTCTTTAAGGATTTATACATCTCATGTTTTACAGGTAACAGGATAAAACCCGATGGAAATCCCAAGGAAGCTGGAAAGAACTATTTGAATAAATTTTTAAAACAAAAACAGTGACCATTAATTGAGTACTTTCTATATGCTAGTGACTACGCTGAGCACATGAAGACATTATCCTACTAAATCGTGATAAAAATCTTCTGTGAAGTTATAACTCCCATTTTATAGAAAATTCAACTGAGAGTTAGAGAATGTAAGTAATTATCTATGATCACCGAGTTAGTAAGAAGAATAAAAAAAGCTTCAAACTCAAGTTTTTCTCCAAAGCCCATGCTTTCAACCTTAGAAACCTAGACTGAAAAATTTAATAAGAACTCTTCCTTCTTAAGGCATTCTTCCTAAAAGACTGTCATTAGGGAAATTTCCTGATCCTGTCTCTTTAGCAAAGTCCAGGCTCTTGACAGACTTGTACCCTGGTACAAAGTATTTGATATTCCAGATATTGCTGTTTCTTTTTTATGAATTTTAACTAGTGGATATTACTATTATTCCTATTCTTCTTCTTATTGTTAGATATTTGCATCCTGAGGGTAGGTGACAAGCTGAAGTACTAGAAAGGCCAAAAACCCTTTTGTACCTTTTTAATTTTTAAGAGTTTGAGAATTTATTCTGTATTTTATTTGCTTTAACTGTTTATATGCCTTCGTTGTCAAGCTGAATAATTGATAAAATGATTTCCTGTAAGATCAGATTTATACAGTTTCTCAGCTGAGTCTAGGCTATGTTTAACCACGGCATAACTGAGCATGTCTGGCACATTGACTGAGAGGGATAGGCCAGAAGTATTTTTTGCATGAGTTGCAAAGAACCCTTCAGGGGAAGAATTTGCCTTAAGGGGACAACACATAATTCTGTGCAATGAGAAAGCCTCTCTTGAGCTGTGAAGGGAATGGGCACTTCAAAGTACAGCATGATATCTGCCACTCAAATCTGTGCTCTGATCCATCTGTAATGGGGCAAAGACTGAATCTCTGAAATAGGAGGGCTGAAGCATAAAGCCTGGAAAAATATTTTCCCTAAAAACTAATAAGATGTTGAGGATACAAGACATCATACACACTGAAAAGAGTATGACATACTCACCAACGTAGCTCCAGTGTGCTGACTGCTCCAAATTGTATCTGTTATAGCGTTTTTGATGTACTGAGAAGACATACATGTGGAGGCAGCAATAGGACCCAGTGCCCAGGTGTGAGGACGGACACCTCACTCAATGAAGGGGACCACAAGAGTAGTGGTGTCTGGTGCCTGTTATTTGATAGCAGCAGGAATTAATGTCGGTGGTAACAACTACTTTGGAGTACTATAGGACCCCTTGGCACAGAAAGCAGATCCCTCACAGAGGATACTCTCAACTGAGGCACTGGTGAGGCAGCTTCTTGAATATGTATAGTGAGTTTTATTAAACGGGGTCAGAGCAAAAGAGTAAGGAGAGGCAAAGGGTATGCACTCATGTGGGTGATGGAAAAAGCTCTTCCTCATTCATGTGATAAACCCCCAACCAGAGACTTCCCCCAAAACTCAGGGATGTTTTCAATAGGGCTAAAGTCTTGATACGAGTGAGTGGTTTTAAGACCAGGAAATACCATTTGTTTTTGTTATTCAGATCATGAAAATTATGAGGCTCCTATGAAAATTATAAAAGCCTTGCTGGAAGAATACACAAGTATCTATTGATGTTCACTTTTGCAAATGAAAGATAATGAGTCTGAGGTTCATAATGGTGCCTCTCAAAACCCAGGCTGATATACGTTTGATGTTTGTGGAATGATCACTGCATAGTTTGTAGACAAAAACAGTTTTTCCTCCTTTTCTATTAATGTGCTTTGTTTATAGTCATCTTATTAATCATATATCTTCAATTCCGTTGTCTAGAGCATCTACAGTGAAGCCTAGGGTGTGAATTTTAAGTGGTCACTCACTCACAGGGTTGTGCAAATACTGACGTTTTTATTGGCCTTACTCTACTCCCGGCCCTGGAAGACGTCCTTGTTATACTTCTGATTTAATTGGAATGCTTTTGAAATTTTACCATTTAGTAAAATATAGATTTTTGAAAAGTACTCATTATTCAGGTACCCTGAATTTTTAGTTTACCATTAGTTTTTAAAATTAATATTGAAATTAAATAATTGTGTTTTCTGCATTATTTGAAAGACTCGTTTTTTAAAATCCATTATTCAGTCAGTGCAGAAGGTTACATTAACAGATATCTATGATGTTGCTTCATTGTTCCTGAGCTAACCTTCTTTTCTGTAAAGCTCAATTCAAATATCACTTTTGATCTGTCAGCCAAAAGTAATGTCTTTCTCCCTCCTCTAAATTGCTACAGCACTATATTTACCTTTTCCATATACTTTAGCACATCTTACCTTGTATTATATCTAGATATGTGCATGTTGTTTCTCCTATTTTATTCTTTCTCATAATATAAAGAATAATGGATTCGAAGCCAGAGAAGCTGAAATGGACTGCTGGTCTTCCACCTAAAAAATATTTCCAAGGCTCAATTTCATTTCATAAAAGATAAAAATCATAACGTATGCCTCGTCTTATAGAAATTTTTTAAGTATCCAAATGAGATATGTTGATCATGGCATTCTATAAATGTAGAAAGCTTCATACATACCACTTTTATTAATGGCCATTGTGTCAAAATTTGCAAGAATTTTACCCAATATTGGCTATACTTGGAGATAAAAATTACCCTGAAAAGTTATTCAGGTTTCTATTTTAATACCATCCTGAAATGAATATGTAAAAGAAATAGTCGTATTGAAGGATGATCAGTTATCCTTTCATGGGTTATAAATCAGATCTCCTTGTGGCTCACCCCACAATCTGTGAATGCCATATAGCCCCTGCAAGAGATGGCAGATGCCACCAGTGCATAGGGATCATTATTCTGCTTTACTCTCAAAGATTATTGTCTGAAATCCTAGTGAGAAAATGATCTTGAAAAGAAGAATTTGTGAAAAGAGTAAAAGAGTCTTCCAAATTCTAAAAATTTCACACTACATATACAAAACAGAATTTGGGCATCAGTACATCAACTGTTGTAATTAAGTCACGGGTATGGAAAACTCAGAACATTCTGTATGGTAAATAAAAATTTTTAGTTTCACGACTTAAGGAATGACCCATCTATCAGTTAGTTATTGTTATATAACAAACAATACCAAAACTTAGTGGCTTAGCAATTATTATTTGGTATGAGTCTACAGGTTGAGTATGAAGTTATGCTGACCTCACTTGCTTATGCTTATGTGTCTGCGGTTAGCTGAGAGGTCTTACAGTGGCTGCTGATATAGAGTGATCTTGGCTGGGGTCCATCAATTCTGCTCCATATGATTTTTCATCCTTTAGCACTTTATCTCAGGCTTGCTTTCATGGTGAAGGCAGAGGACCAAATAAATAAAACTAAAATATAAACACCTCTTAAGGCCTAGACTTGGGAATTTGCATAGCAGCCCTTCTGCCACCACATTCTATTGGTCAAAGTAAATCACAGGGTCAGCCCAAACTCAGAGTGGAGAAATAGACTCCTTATCCTGAAGGGCAGAACTGTACATTTACATTGCAAAGGACATGAATATGTGGAGGAATAAAGAATTGGGGCATTTTTGCAATCTACTGCACCTATCCACGACAAAATTTTATAATGGGGGTGTTAGATATGGTGAGAGGAAAGTCAAAAGCCAAGAGGGCTTGGCCTTACTCTCATGTGGCAACATGGAGAGTGACAGCTACAGGGTTCCAATGCCCAGGAAGTTGTACTAGGAGACTTGATTAGAATATTCAGCTCTCCCTTTGCTCCTACTTGTAGTGACGTGAATGTATTAAATCTTTCTGCGTGCCCTGTGGGAGACAAGGAAGTGATAACTGAGTTGAGAATCAAGACCTGCCATGCAATCACATACAAAGGGGCAAGCTACAGAAGCTGGGGCTAAAAATTCCAAATAAAGATCGCGTAGATAATGTTGTTTACACATACAGAGGTCGGCACTATTGCTAATAAATTAAAGAAGAACGATCAGGCCCTTATTGGGTGAAAAAACAATTTATATGATCACTAGCTCTAGACCAGCTAAAACATTGAAGTGGAGAGGCCAACAAAGACCAAAAAGATAGCACACAGTTTTAATTGTTTTCCCCCCACCACCACTGTGTGCATACCACAAGTTCAAGTATACTACCCCACATATGTTGGGGAGGAGAAAGAGTTCCATCCTGGAGTGGAGAGGTGCTGGAGTTGGGATCAGAACACTGAAAATCAAACATTTACTTAAGAGAGACAAGAGCAACAAAGTTACCCAAAAAGGAGATGCCTATATGAGAAGGGATTGAGATGCCACAATTTGGCAACTTGAAAAACAAAAGTCTATTATGCAATGATTGGGGAGCTAAGATTAGATCAGACATATAATATCTAGAAAGTCAGGTTTTCTTTGCATATTAGAGAAACAATAAGGGACAGTTCTAGGTTTTGTGGAGGATCTGTTCAAGAGAAGTGAAACAAAATATATCACTTTTACACATATTACACAAGCATATGATCATGTGAACACTTTGCAAAGGCTCCTTCCAAGGTCTTAGAAGGGACTCATTCAAGTGAGAGATCTGAAACTTCAACATCATTAACTTCACAGTCAATCTGCCTTTGATAGCAGCATGTGAAACATGAGAGATTTTTATAGGTGAACCATCATCATACAGCTCTCTTTCTCTACAGAAGTGTTTTTATAACGGGTTAAGGAGTACTTGCACCTATTAGGTGGCAATACAAAGGTATTAAGGTATTTAGAACAGAACATGTTCCTGCAGGAATAAAAGGCTATTTATAGGGCTGCCCTAGTGGCATAGCAGTTAAGTTTATGGGCTCTGCTTTGGCAGCCCAGGGTTCACTGGTTTGGATCCTGGGCGCAGACCTACACACTGCTCATAAAGCCATGCTGTGGCAGGCATCCCACATATGAAGTAGATGAGGATGGGCACAGATGTTAGCTCAGGGCCAATCTTCCTCAGCAAAAAAAGAGGAGGACTGGTGGCAGATGTTAGCTCAGGGCTAATCTTCCTTAAAAAAAAAAAAAAAGAACAGAAAAGAAAAAAATGGCTATTTACTTAATTCTTTTCTGAGTTCAAATAGAAATGATCACTTTATAGGTCTTGATTGGAAATTGTCTTAACTATGTCTTCAAAAGCCTTGAAGACTGAAGTATTATATATGCTGGCAGTAAAGCCATGTAAAAGGAGTGGCTGAAGGCCCCAGGTCAGAGAGGCCCGAGAGTTTCCTGCAGTTCACAGAGGTCATGGTGAGGAAGCACCACCACCCAGTTTGTGCAGTTACCTTTCTCCAAGCTTCTCGGATCTAAACATTATGTCACCTCAACAAGACGGTCTCTGACATGCTTTCCAGATTTCTCCTCACCTCTTCATAGCCTTTCCTTTTGATGACTAAGACTAGAAAAATATTAAATTTTCTTGTTCTACTTCAGTGAGCCTATATCTGACTCCCTCTTCCTCAAACTTTGTTCAGTCTTTCATGGTCCTAGTGGCCAAATTGTGTTCACGACAACATTTGTTTGTGAGTTGAGGTTACTATGTGGAACATTCATGTCTAGTCTTTACCAGGGACTAAGGTCATCTGTCACGAGACTGCCTTCATCATCCCCACAGAAGGATAACATTGTTTTAGTCAAACTTATACTAAAACAACTTTTATGATGCTAGTCTATTGTGATCTAATAATTAATAAACCATTATCCACTCTTTACCTGAGTCACTTGATTTTCCTATTTATGTGTAATTCAAAAGAGTTCACCCAGTTAAACTTCATTCTATGTGTTTCTCAATACTTTGTAACATGTCAAGATTTTAATATAGTTTGGCATCATCATTTTATATTCAAATGACTGTGTGAAATACTCCTATTTAAAATTCAGGCTTGTCATTATCCTTATACAGTTTCCATTTAACTAGATTTTAAAAATCACAATTTATAATTATGCATGCTATAAATGACAAATTTTCATATTTTCCTGTTGACTGACTAAATAACTCTTCCCATGTATTCTATCTTTTTTGCCTCATACTTTATTGAACTATGAAAACCTACCAAACTGTTTAAAACAAATTTTGCAATATTTACCCAGATATAATCTGAGATTCCAATCTTCCAGCACACCATGAGCTCACTCTGACAGTTTCAGAGACAGGAAGATAGACGGCTGTGCAGCATTGATGAAGTGTTTTATACTACTCCTTCTTAAAGCTGCATTAGAAGGCAATCTGCTCGTAGAATTTCAACAGTCTTCTATAGTCAAGACTATATTTAGAAAACATATAAAAGTTGAATCTATCTTATGTAAGAAACCAATTTTCATGTCCTAACACTTCCTTCTTAACAATGGCTGAGATAATATGAACACAGGTTCTCCCATTTCACTGAGAAATCCTATAAAATAGATGTCTTCACAATTTCTTATTTATACGGCATTCAGTCTGTTTAGTGAAGATCTTACACTTTTATAAAATATTTATAACTGTTGTTTTAGAGGTCCCTGTGACACAAACGAGCTACAGCATTTTTGAGGGATCAAGCATCCATTGACTGGGGCCCACCTCTAAGATATTTGAAGCATGCCTACCCAGTCAACAGTTATGAACAACTCCATTTAAAAATTCACCAGGCAACGTGAATGAGAGAGAATATTTCTTAAAAGAAATGAAAATCAATGCCTATTGGATGTTACGGAAGAGGAAAACTGTCATGGGGGGTAGAGAGAAAGTAGAGCTTGGGGGAATAGATCTGAATTTTAACAGCGCCGCTAACTCACACTTTGGTGTAAGCCAGTTGAGCTAAGTTATCTCTCCAGGCTTCAGTCTCTTTGTCTGCAACATTCCGTGATTAAACTCAAATAACTTCTTCTAAAATATGCTCCATGAGCTCTACGGCCATGAAATAATCTTTGCAAAAAAAGGAACGAAGTCTAGGGAAGTATAGAGAGGGTGCATTCTAAATCTGTCGATTCACAGTGCATATTAATGAGACCCTGAGTATCTTGGCAGTAAAGAAATGTCTTCAGTGTTTTAAAAAATTTTTTCTGAGTGTATTTAACCAGGAAATCCCTTTCAAACTCTCTTTTTATGTAACATCTATTAATATACCAAAGAAATACTATTCCAAGAGACAAACGTTGGGAGATGTTGATCTCGAAGTTTCCTCTAGCTTTAATATATGTGTTTCTCTGAAAGCTTTACTCTCTCCCACAGTGTATTTTCTGATCTTAAAGTTCCTTGTTGAAGAGTTTCCTCCTACATGACACTCCCTTCTGTAGTTTTGCCTGCACAGAAACTGTCACTGCCTTGGAATTGCTCCAGTCAGCCAGAGGAATGAGCTACCCACAGAGTCATCTTCTTAGTCTCTGCTCTGGTCATCCCCTGAAGCATGCTCCCTGTGTCTGCTCAGGGCTCACATCCACCTCCCAGTCCAGCGCATTCTCCCATGTCCACAGCAGTCTATAATTCTACTCAGGCTCCAACTAAGAGCACCAAGTCTGGGAACCTCCCGCCCACTACCTCCACC
Organism: Equus asinus; assembly: GCF_041296235.1. Classification (NCBI taxonomy): domain Eukaryota; kingdom Metazoa; phylum Chordata; class Mammalia; order Perissodactyla; family Equidae; genus Equus; species Equus asinus. Next base: position 72,099,971 of record NC_091798.1, read on the forward strand.
CTACCTTGCTGGAGCTGAATTTGAGCTCTGCAAGAGAGCATTCCACTCTCAGAGGATATAAAAAGCCAGCTCTTTGGTAACCTTCCACAGGTCCATGGATTATTAAGCTGCAAACAAGCAGAATAGCTTTAAAAGGAACAACTATAACTGAAAATGTAAACCACAATTAATCCCCTTATTTGGTACAATAGCTACTAAAGGATCTATTATCACAGACAAAAAAAAATTTCCTCTCCCCTCTTGAGCTTACACTCTGTCCCAGGCTGCCCAGAACTCATGGTAACTAACTTTATTCTCACCTTATCCCGCTGTTTTCCCAACCTTCCTGATGTCACTTCTCACAAAACTTTACTCTTCCAAAAGATGTGGTTTACTGGATATTCCCTACCTTAAACACACTATTTTGATTAGAGTTAATATTTACTAAAAGTCTAACCCTCTTAGTCAATAAAATTTAATGTAAGAAAAATACTCTAGACTCTTTTATTTAAGAATCTTCCACTAAAAACGTAACAGTGAAAAACAGTCACTTAGTGAAAATTAGGTTAAATAATAAAGGAAATATATCAGCTAACTAACTGAAACATTTAAAGAAATATGCTCTAAGTGAGGCTTAATTCAGAAGCTCAACAATGTCATAAAACAGCAGTTTCTTTTCAGTGTTTTCTTTTTGCCTTAGGTGGCATGTGCGCTATCATAAGACTGACTCACCTCATGGTAACTGATAGTTATTCTATGATCAAGTTTCAGAAACCACATGCTTCATCACTCATATCAAGCAGGAGGAGAGATACCCTCACCATTCCTGAAGATCATGCAATAGTCTCAGACTTTATTCTTATTGATTCAATTAGGATATTTCCCCACCCAAGAAAATTGAAATACTGAATGCCTTAGTCTTCGATTACCAATTACTCTTAACAAGAGATTGGACTGAATGGTTTGTAATGTCTACTTCCAGAAGTGAGGATAAGGTCAAGGCCATTCCAACCATATGGTCAGCTTCCTTAGGATGAGTGAAGGGCAGTAGAAGCTTCAGAGACAACCACAAGCTCAACTCACACACACACACACACACACACACACACACACACACACACACACTTAAAAATCCATATTTTATGAAAAGTGAAAACAAATAAATCTGAGAGAATTATAAACTTTTCACTAGAGAAGGCAAGCCTCAGAATGTCACAATGTCTACCACACACAGAATTCCCTTTTGCGGTAACTGTGCCACATTCAGAATATGCTGAAAGTATAGCCCTTAATTAATTCTGTTTTATACTATATAACATGCCTTGTGAAGTTGATTGGTCTTAGGATGGATCTCTTGCCCTAAAGCAGCTATTCTGTGGGCTATAAAAGATGAAGTGAGCCAATTAGACTCTATCCTTGACTATTGAGATACACAGATGTTGTTGGAGCTGAGACTAGAAGGATGCGAATGAGCTATGGCTGGATCCCTGAGGTCTCACAGAAAGCCAAAATGATGAGTAATGAGAAGCTTTGAGACAGAGAATTCATCCAGATTAGAAAGCGAGGAAGTCTGGTGTTAATGAGAGGAGATAAGAAAGTACAAGAGGAAAGACAACGTAGGAGAAAGGGACATAAAGACACTCATAAAGATGCCACCTGTGCAGTATCCCCATTCCTGAAGGCTTTCAGTCCCAGTTTCCATGAGGGCAACTTCACTTCTTATTATGAAGTCCCTGCTGCTATTGTTGCTTTCCACAACCGCCTACCCCTTACGTGTGGTATTTCGAATGAGTTTCTCTTCCACATACGTGGTTGAAGCAAACTGAAGAACATATTACAAAAGGATTCTTTGTTTAACCAAATAATTCACTATGGAGTTTGTTGAAAAAAAATCTGCACTCCCATTACATTTAAATTTGCCTTAAAAATTTACTTGACATGCCCAGGAGCAATTGCTCAGAATGAGGTATACCATAATATCTTTTCTGTTTAAATGTATTCTTTTAGATTGCCTACCAGAATTTTGAAGAAGAAAAATGCAGCCCCTCCAAAATGTGTTGGTCTATTGCTAATACCAGTTAGACAGCAACAGCCCAAGGCTGAAGAAACCTGTAGGTAGGGGATACGTGACTCTTTTTTAAACATATGTTGATTTTCTCCCTGGTTAACTCAAAGTAAGTTGAAATGACTATTTCCACCACATTAAACAGGACTGTTAATATGCTCGCCCATTTATTATTGAGTAAGCATGCACTCTATTTCTACCTTACAAAATATTTCTAAAATGCCTTAGTGTTAATACACTTACAAATAATCATTATTGAATTTAAGAATTTAATCCAGTTTTTAAATTTTAATATTATTGTGATCTATGAAGCCACAATTATATGCTGAAACTGAGTTGTAAATTCTTCAGTACTCCTTTTTTTCTGAAAAGAAAATGTAAAATTGGTAAGGTCATATGCCTTGCCAACAGAGGAGAGCCATTGACATGCTGCTCTGAGTCAGCATGGAAATTTGCCTGGAAGCAGGGCTTCTGTACTCTTAATTGACCTGCCAGTTTGAAATCTTTCCCTGGCAACTGTGACTTCCTACAGAGTTGAAAATACTGTCCATCTTGAGCTCAGATAGCATATTTAGTCTGAAGCAATATGGTGTTCAAAATAAAACCCCTACACAAGACAAAAAACTTACAAATTTTTTTTAATTATGATTTTTTAATGACAGGAAAAATGATCAATAGCTGTGGGAGTCAAAATATTGGATTTAAAATATCACCTCATATCTCTGAATTATTATTGCCAAGGAAATTTTATTAGTTGCCTATCCTCTTAGAGAGTAAATTTTCATTTCTATGAGAATCAACATTTGATCAATTCGTATGAGATTTTTGATGTAGAAGAAATCAGGTGTACCATTTTGCTTCTTAATGTATTTCTTTAGGCTGACTTTCTCAGACATCATGAGAAATTCCAAAACTATCTTCATGCTATGTCTAGCCGCCAAGCCCCTAGCTACTACAACAGTCATAGTTGGTGGGTGACTGGCTGTTTGGAACTCATCTCTTAGCCTACAATTGCCTCTGTGTGCTCGTTCAGCAGAAAGTCTTAGAGTTGTCACGAGTGAATTTCGCAGCCTTCAAATTTTTTCCTCATTAAAAATTTTATCCATAAAATATCTCAGTTCATGATATAGGTTGACTATGTCCTACTGTTGGGTATTCCTGCAAGAATGTTGTCTGTAAAACTCTATGTACTAATTTATTTCTTTTATTTACCAGTCCTGACGGAGAGTTATATAAAAAATATATTCCTTATCTTATCCCTAGTCACCTTCATTTTCTTTTTAACCTTTCCACTGGGTATCTTGCTTCTTAGTTACTGCGTCTCATCCCAAGGTTTATGCTACCTCCACACTGGGGCAAAGCCAGAAAGATTCTTGTCCAAGACTCAAACTGTGGAATGGCTCTGGCGGCTGGGCCCTAGAGACCTTCTCAAGGGACAGTAATTAGAATAAGTGCATCAAGTAGTCTACACCCACGTGGGACTTTCTCAGCTCCATCCACAGGTTCCATGGTTTCACTGAATGGAACTGGAAAATAAGAGGAGTTTGGAATTTCTGGAGCTCCTCAGAATACAAAATGGCTCACTGAAGCGTCTCTGGACCCTCATACTGTCCATGGTCCCAGACTTAATCTTCAGATGAGACCTAACGGTTACCCGATCTGTTAAAAAATTATTATAGTTTAATCCTAACCAGTATATGGATAACGATTATATGTTAATTATATTACAAGTCTCTTAGTTCTGCTAATAAGGTGGGCACTTGGGGGTAAGGGTCACAATATTCATTCATTCATTCGTCATTCTGCAAGTAAATCACCTTGATTTTCCTCAAGAACTATCCTATATCACTCTTAGACCAAACAGTATGGTGGTATTAACTCCATCCTCAATCTAGTAGTGGACATGGAATTTATATCTGACTAATCAGAGAATTCATGCCCTGGTCACAGTGATTGGTCCAGGGAAGAATATATGAGCCAGTAATACACACTATTAGAATCTTTTCTAAGATTATTAGCAAAAAACCTTTTCCTCCCTTCCTCCCTCCCTCTCTCCCTCCTTCCTTCCTCCCTCCCTCTCTCCCTCCCTTCCTTCCTCCCTCCCTGTCTCCCTCCCTTCCTTCCTCCCTCCCTCTCTCCCTCCTTTCCTTCCTCCCTCCCTCTCTCCCTCCCTTCCTTCCTCCCTCCACCTCTCCCTCCCTTCCTTCCTCCCTCCCTCTCTCCCTCCCTTCCTTCCTCTCTCCACCTCTCCCTCCCTTCCTTCCTCCCTCCCTCTCTCCCTCCCTTCCTTCCTCTCTCCACCTCTCCCTCCCTTCCTTCCTCCCTCCCTCTCTCCCTCCCTCCCTTCCTCCCTCCCCCTCTCCCTCCCTTCCTTCCTTCCTCCCCCTCTCCCTCCCTTCCTTCCTCCCTCCCTCCCTCTCTCCCTCCCTTCCTTCCTCCCTCCCTCTCTCACTCCCTTCCTTCCTCCCTCCCTCTCTCCCTCCCTCCCTTCTTCCCTTCCTCCCTTCCTTCTTTCCTTCCTCCCTTCCTGTCTTTTGACAACAGATTTGCACATATTGAGGTATATGGGGTAGTTATTCTGGTTCAAAACTGTTTTGGCTTCAGCTAAAGAAGCCTGACTTGTGGCCTACAAAACATACATTGTACATCTGCTTTAACCATTAAGGTGAAGAATGCATTAAACATTATCTCAAAGTAAAAGACTGCACTCTTTTAAGGTAAGAATGCATATTTCCCCTTTTACCTACACCCACCAGAATCAGTAACACCTGTATTAGTACTCCTGAAGATATATTCTCTTTTTCAGACTTCAGGGTCATGTTGACCCGCTAATTTGCAACTGAATACTTCTTTGAAACTTTGATGAATCTGTATCCTGGGTATGTCTAATGTATGTTCTTTGTTCTAAAAAGGTATAAGACTTTACTGAAAACTATATTTCTTCAGAATGCTCTCTTCCTTTGTGGAAACTGCCTTTCCAGGTTATAATCCTTAGATTGGCTCAAGTAAAGCCCATCTCTTTTATGTATAGAATGGTTATTGGTTATTTTGCATTGACTCCTCTCTTTCTTCCCTCCTTCCTTCCTTTCTTTCTGTTGTTGTTTTGTTTTTGGATTCAGAACTGTGAGGATATAATCCTAAACTGCTGACATCCATACTTCTACCTAAAAGGGAGCTTTCTTGAGAATACAGCTAAGGTAAAGCAAGGTAGAGCCCAGAGATTAAGAAAATTTACATTGACAACATTGTTCAAGCCTCTAGATCCAGTCACACATAAAGCCAATTCTACTTTGCAGTTTTATGTTATGTAAACCAGTATGCTTCCTCTGCGCTTAAAACAGTTTATGTATTTTTGAACTTGCAAATTTAAGAGTCCCACTTTATGCTGACTACAAACAAGACATATGATTTTTTTATGAAAGCTGAAAATGCATTAGGTTTCCTTATTTTACCATGGTTTCTAACCTTTAGCATCAGGAACATTAGTATCTGATATCACAACCAGAAATAAGGATGAATTTATAACCTATCAAACAGAACTGATTCAACTCTTATAAAAGTGCTCCACTGGACTAATACTGTCTCTAGTCGAGCGTCTGAGATCCTATTTGGCCCTGGAGGCAGAACAGCAACAACAATTAGGTATCTATGAAAACTAATGCCAAGGAGCCCCAGTTGCTGCAAGATGACAGATAAACTCCCACCATCACATTCATTTGCTACTGCAGTGAGTGCCAAGCCAGAAGGGAGAAAGATAACTAAATAATTCTCCACCATTTTTAGTCTGCCAATTACTACATGCACAAAAGCAAGATAAATAATATATCTGATTTTTGGGAAATGTGTCAGTACTTCAAGAGCCCCATCTTAAGTTGTATAAAATGTATGTACTTTGGCAGAAATAGTCTTTGCATTACTCTGCCTTGAAAACAGCTGTGTTTGAGTGATCTGGAAATCTCATTCAAAGGAGCACTTGATTGAACACACTTTCCACTCAGATGAACCATTAGCATTAATGAAAACCTATAAATCTTCTGCACATTTCAAATGAAAACTACCACAAATGCTTAACCACTGGTCTTGACAGGATATGCTTTGTGGAATCCATGATGGGAACTTAAATTTGGGAAAAAGAGCAAAAAGAAAACATTAGTCATCATGTCCACAATTATAGATTGGTGACTTAATGTTAGTGTACTTAGGGGAGAGGAGGCATAGTCAAGTGACACTTACTTGGTCAAATGCTGGAAAGAAAAACATGATTCTATTTAACATCTTCCAACCCACGTTGGAGACTAAACTGAGCTACAGTTACCACAGGAAGCTCAGGGGAAAATCTGTGGCAGTGTTGTTGCCAATGTCTGAACAACACCAGCGTCTAATGGATTGAAAATCACTCATATATGTCTGTAGGAATAAGAGCAGGCCTTGCCTCCATTCCTTAGCCATGAATTAATTCTCTCCTAATTCTATTTCTACTATCCTATATGTTGTCCCACTGCCAGCATAAATAGCTCTTAAAGTAATTTCTAACAAAGACCAAATGCATAGAGCTTCTTTAATATTAGTGGTTTGAATGATAGAATATACAATCAACTAATAATTAATTTACTTGGATTTTTAATCCAAGTGTGAAATAGGAAGGGGGCTATCAAATGTTTGCAAGCAACAGAAAAATACACATCAGTAGATCAAGAAGGAGCCTAGTCGGCTGGGATGCTTAGTAGATATGAAGTTTTCTTGCTTTCTGAGGAATGATAAGATGCACTTGAACACATTGCATTTTATCACATTCTCTAGAGAGAAGATAATTTTTTGAAATATCTTTTGAAGTCTTGCACTTTATACTGTCTGCTGAGAGTTAACGTGATCGATGGCTGATACATCTAGATAGGACTAGGGCCTACATATGAAACAGGGTTATGTAACAAGCACATTGTTTGACATATTTAAACTCCCTTTTCCGATGTGTACCCAGCTATTCAATGAAGAGATTAATTAAATTCTTAATTAATTAATAGAAAAATTATTATTTATAACTCCATTACATGCAAGATACCATCCAGATTCTCTTAGGGCATACAAAGATAATTACAAACTAGCATGCCTCTAAATTTATATTCTAGTTAGTAAACAAGACCTGGATACTGAAAATATTAACAATGGTTGCCTCGGTGATTGGAGGCACTGTTACCATTTGAGAGGAGGGGCAGTGATGTCAATGACTTATCAGTGCTGAGAAAGTAGCTCTAGAGATTTTTGAATATCCCACTGGAAATGTAGTTTAAAAATCTGTTTACAGAGGGCCGGCACCGTGGCTGAGTGGTTAAGTTTGCGTGCTCCGCTGCAGCAGCCAGGGGTTTTGCAGGTTCCGATCCTGGGCACGGACATGGCACCGCTCGTCCGGCCATTCTGAGGCGGCGTCCCACATGCCACAGCTGGAAGGACCCACAACTAAAATTACACAGTTATGTTCTGAGGGGTTTTCAGGAGAAAAAGGAAAAATAAAATCTTTAAAAAAAAAATCTGTTTATAGTTATATGAGCCTGGACCTCTGTTTACTTATATACACTAAGTACTTTTGTAGGGATTTAGTTTATACTGAATTTTCTATTTAATACGCAAGTCAAGGAAAGACTGTACTTTTACTTCCTGAAAGTTACCAGGAATGGTTCATCATTTCAGAAATAACAACCCCAGAGAAAAAACAGTATTTGAGATGCCAAAACCATACACTTGCATCAGTTTGTATTTGTGCCTGTTGCACTCACAAGAGGGAAAGAGAGAGAGAGAGTCCAGAGATGTATAGAGATATAAAGACATATACATTTGTATCTTGTTTGAAAGTGTCCAATAGTCTGAAACACTTGACAATTGTTATGTGAATACTCAACAATTCTGTTTTACAGTGCTGTGCATAAGTTAAATCTATGGTTTGTCTGTCAAAATTTTTGTTTTCCTAATGAAGTAAAAAAAATGAAACAAACAAAAAATACCAAATTAAATGACAATTGTACAATGAAATTTGGCAAGATTGTATCATACTTTCTCATTTTCTCTGGTTCAGTTTTTTAATTTGTCTTACTGATATCCTTTACTCGATTAAGATTATTTCTCATTTTTCTGTTTCTTATCATACAATAATATCTTGTTGGTAAATATTTATCTCAACACTTATTTTTATATTAGTACCTAACAATGTCTTTGGCTTAGATTTTCCTATAGTTCATGTATAGAATGGCACCTGATCCTTATTTCTCTAAAATCAAAACTTGTTAATTATAAATAGATGAAAGAGTCTAACTACTTCATTAAGCTAGCTACTGTGGTCATGACTAAACATTTACATATTAAAATATACACAATTGTATTTTTTTATTTATCTTCTAACAAGATAAAATTATATTAATTTTTTAAAATTAAGTGCATAAGCGTGTTGCTTTTTCTGCGAATTCAATTTTGGGATAGTAAAGAGGTCATTATAAAAGACCTGCCATAGGGAATTGGATTTGAAATCCATTAACTCAGGGTTTTAATGAAAGTTAAATGAGAAGATATGTGTAAGGGGTCTAACAAAATAATTGACATGTAATATGTGCTCAATAAATATGAAATCTCTTAAGATAAGGAGAGATGATCACTTCTGATTCTAGCAGGAAAGATCTCAAAACCCCACAAATGAAAATGCATTTCAAATAGAATGTGAATCATGATTAATTTAGCATGACGAGAGGCAGAAATCTTACTTAACGGGGAATCTGTTTGAGCAAAGGTGTAAAGATACAAAGTCACAAATTTTAGGCTGTTCACTTTTCCTCCCATGACAAGTAGAGGCTGAGTGATCTAGTGTTTTGAGTTTTACTTGTGAGTGTCCAGATGTGAAAAACCACAAAAAGTTAGGCCAGTCATCCCAAGGAAATATCAAAATAAGAGAATAGGTAGGAGGATCTGAATGTCAGAAAACTGGATGAAAATAAGATAAGGCTGTCAAGAGGAAGATTTAAAGTGTAGATTGGGAAACAGCTACAAAAGTTCCTTCCTGGAAAGAGAGTAGAAGTAGGTAAGCTTTTATCCAGAAAGATCTGCTTACCTGGTCCTGGGCAGAATGGATGACAGCAAGGTCCAAAATCTTGAAAGACAATGGTAGCATGGAGTAAAGAGAAAACTCATTCTGTAAAGACCTCAAGAGCTGTCATTAGAATATGGACCAGAGATTCTAAGCAGTATACAAGGGCACTTGGATAAATTATGATAATATTCTCAATAGGGTAAAATCCTGAATTGCTAAGTCTCCTTTGCCAATTTTTGACCTGGAATGTCAAGTATAAGAAGAAGCAAGAGAAGTTAGTTCAGTGGCTGGACCAATAGTTTTTAATGGGAATGAATTTGGAGTTTGTTTGCCCACGTTGGTCCACAGCAGCTTATAGATGAACTATACATTAAAAGAAGCAAGAAACACTAGTGGAATCTTCTCCAATTCCATATTCTTCAAGAAAGACATAGATCAAGAGTTCCTTCAGTAGGGAATTGGGGGGCCAGCCTGGTGGTAGTGGTTAAGTGTGTGCTTAACTGCTTTGGCGGCCCAGGCTTCACAGATTCAGATCCAAGGCATGGACCTGTACAAGGCTCATCAAGCCATGCTGTGATGGCATCCCATATACAAAAAAATAGAGGAAGATTGGCACAGGTGTTAGCTCAGGAACAATCTCCCTCAAGGAAGAAAAGGGAGATTGGCGATGGATGTTAGCTCAGGGCCAATCTTCCTCACCAAAAAGAGAAGACGAAGGGAAAGAGAAGAGCAAATTTTCTTTTTATTTCCAAGAGTACACCTGACCAGTACTGTCATTTTAGTGAGAGGGACAATAAACACCAAAATCATCATAGTACCAGCTCAAAGGATTATGTTGTGAGAATTAATTCCAACATCTGAAATGCACTTTGAGCTCCTTAGAGATGTTTTACATATATATAGAATGTGTGTGTGTATACAAATATATGTGTGTATATATATGATTGATAGTGAAATTTACATTAATTGTATGACACCTAACTGTGATCTGCCAGTTAATCACATCGAGAGGAAAAGTGTGTATTGCCATAACTAACGCTCTAATATCAACTTTAAACAATCTTACAAGACGTTGCCATTTCTCATTTCTATAATACCAATAATACAATAATAGTGGGAAAGGCTTTGTTTAGAGTTATTCGACTCCTTTCACCTTTTGCAAACATGGTTAGCAAAAAGAAACATTTATTTTATCTCTATGCTGAATAACAAAGTGTTTGTGTGAGCCCTATTTTTTCATTTAAAAAATTGGAACTAATTCTGATGACTATTAAAGTATATGCACTAGCAGCTTGCCTGCTGTAGTGAAAGCTTTGAAATAACATAATGCCATCAAAAAAGTGATTGGAGTATAATAGAATGCAATGCAAATACTTAAACTCATGCTGCAAACTTGTATTTATTGACTTTGGAATACAGCATACAATATATCATTAAATTTTCTAAAGTCAGTTACAAATCAGTTTATGTGTAGTATGTATGTGTGTGTCTAGAAAGTGTGCGCATGTGTGTGCATTTATTACAAAAAATAGAATACCCACAGAAAAAAGTTAATGTTCTCTCTGGGAAGAGGAATATGTAACATATACGTATATGTTAGTACTATATATTTGAAGTAATTAAAAAATAATACTACAATAAACACCGTTGCACCCACCACTCAGCTTCAACTTATTCATATTTTGTCACGCTGGTTTCGGATCTGTTTTGTTTTACATAGCTAAACTATTCCAGTGCTTCTGAAGCCCCTGAAGCATCCTTCTTGATTTCATTTCCCTTTCTTTTTCTTACCCAGAGTAATCCCCGTCTTGAACTTGATTTTTATCTTTTATATTCATTTTTTAAATAATTTTAAATACTTTTACTATATACATGTATATTCATTAACAACATATGGTAGTTTTTATCTTGCTTTTAATGATTCAAAATACTTGGTATCATATTAAATTTATCATTTTTAACGTGCTTTTTCCATTCAACATTATGTTTTTGAGATGTATCGAATTTAATCTTGGAACTCTAGTTCATTCATCATCACTGAAGAAGCAAAAATGCAAAGTGGCTAAGATTAAAGACTCTGGAACCAAACTGGATTAGAATTCTAGCTTGGATACTTATTAACTGTGCGTTACCTTGGATAAGGTACTTAACCTCACTGTACCTCATTTTTCTCATCTATAAAATGGAAATATTTATTAGTCTTTATTTCACAGGGTTATGATAAGGATTAAAAGTATTAATATTTATAAATCATCTAGAGAAATAAAGCACAAGATAGTTTTTTAAATATATGATGTGTATTATATTCCATTTTATGAAATGTATTCATTATGTTTGTTGAATGTTTAGATATTTCTAAATTTTTTACGGTTGCACGCTGTGTTGTATTCTATTGCTTACAGCACATCTTTGAAGGTGTGTCTTGTTAAATAATTTTTCCAATGTGTATGTTGTGATGTGGAACTGCTGGGTCTTGGAGATGCAAATGCTCAGCTTCACTAGACATGGCCACAGCACTCACCAAAGTCGTTTTCTCATTTACAATGGAATGACGTCTTCTATTATTGGACAAAAGTTTAAATTTTAATGAAATAAAATGTATTGTTCTCTTTCCTCAAAATTTAATTTCCTTTATAATTTTATAATTTCACTAATAAACTATTCCATATCCTAGAGTTGTAGGATATGAAGCAGGACTCTATTGTTTTCCAAATGTGGATAACTGATCCATAATGTCTATTGAATATATTATGAAAATAGAAGAGTTTTATTTCTTTTTAAGCTATACTCTATTTGCTACATATTATTATTATAATAAATATATTTTTTTAATCAGAAAAAAATAATAAAAATATTTCCATTGAAACAATACAACAAAACAGTCTCAGGAATTCTCAATGATTCCACTGCATTAACAGTAAGGAAAAAGAAGAGAGAAAAGCTAACTTACATTGAATCAGGTTCTAGGCTCTAAGTTAGGCTTGTCTCTAAGTGATCTCCATGGAAATAAATATAAGAAGTACTCATCACTCTCCATTTCCTGTTAATCATGCTGATCTATTTCCAGGGCATTTGGAATACTACACATTGCTGATTTAACCAATTTGCAATTAATCAGTCAACTGCTTGTCACAATAAAGTCAGGTAAATGATGTTCTGCTGTGCCTTATATCATTTAACTCTCATAAGATTCCTGTGAGGTAGTTACAATTTCCCAATTTTTACAGGAAACTAAGGCTAAGAGACGTTATATAGTTTGCCCAAGCACGCACAAGTTAAACTGTGGAAATATTGAGATTTGAAGAACTCCAAAGCCAATACCTTATTACCTGTCATCAGTTATCTTTCTTTTAAATATGGCTTAACATTGGAATCGGAATATCTTTAGATTTACTTACAACAGCTTTTTCTAAGAAACATCATGATCAAAAGCACTAACTATAAGTGAATTGATATTTTCTACTCTTCTTTTAAGTGAACTTCTAAATCAACCTCTAAATTCTATAACTCACTTGAGAATGTAAATGCCTAGTGGCACAAAAAGATGGATGGGGGCTCTGATGGAATTATTCGCACCCTAAAATTAATTATGAATATTTATGGTACAGGAAGTCCATATTTTGTTAAAAGCAAGATATATTGAAAGGAAAACATTAGGAACACACTAAAAATCAAAGTTAAACCACCATTTATTTTAATGTCCTTCAAAAATTCGATGTTTGTTCATACCTAGACGTATCTCCATAAACTTTTGGAGTGTGCTTTTACTCCTCAGTTTTTTCCAGCATCGATAAAACCAAACAACACAAACACTCAAGGCCATTCTGAAAACTGATTTACAGATTTCAAAATAGTCAGCCACATCTTGAGCCATGGTTAAATGAATGAAACAATACAAATGTGTCCTCTGATGTGGAAATCCTTTCAGTCACTGGGCTGGCTATTGTTTCTAGCTTCTCATTTGCTTACACACTTCTCCCTCCAGTTTTGTTTTGCTGCATGTTTAATTGTGGAGCTCTCCATGCTGCTATTATGGGTTTCCTAGCTATGAATACACATGTCACAGCAATTGTGATTGTGTTTCATAGATTATATGGACATATAGTCTGCCATCTACAACTGGACAATCGTTTGCCATGCATGAAATGCTCTATCTTCCTTCTTTTATCCAATTTCATAACAAAGCCATACATATCCTGCTAAGCTATAATGAGCACAGGTCTCAAGGCATGACTAGGGACTTCACTATGAATCTTCATTGCTGACAATTTCATATTGCTATTTGCTAAGTGTAAGAACACCTGGGCATTATAGATAAAGTCTAAGATATAAAAATATTTCTTCTTCTGCAACAATAGCAGCACTTGGAAGTGCTTCCATAACAAAAATCTCCCTTAAATAAATCTCAGTCTTTCTTTCTCACAATACCATCGCAAAGTTCTTCCAATTTATTTAATTCTATTTTCAAAGGAAAAGCTGTCTTTGTACTTTGCATTACTTTTTTATTCTGTCACTCACAGAATTCTGCCAATTGACTGTAAAAACCAACTTCCTTTTCGAGGTTAGCTAGTTGATACTTAAAAAAAAATCTACAGAAATCAATATAGTATGGTGGATATATGGAATCTCAAGTCAAATTGCTGGGTTCAAATCTCGACTGCTCTATATTACTGGTAACTGTGGATAAATCTCTTAACTTCTCAGTACCCCAGTTTCCTCATTTGTTAAATGAATAGAAATAACACAGATTTCAAAACTTGGGTAAAAATCAAATGAGCTAATACATGAAAAATACATAGTATAATAGCTAGTATGTATAAAATTGACCATATTATCTCTAACATTTTTAATCATGTTAGGTCTTAACAGAGTGCATATGCATGTGCAGTCTTGGTAAGTTTTGGTTCATTGTTTCTTCCTGTATATACACCCTTTGTTTCCAATTTATTCTTTCTGTCTATATTTTGTTGTTGTTCATGTTCAAAATCAAATATAATTCTTCCCTTCCCATTCCCATCCCATGTTTGTTGGATTATTTTGTCCATAAATGTATTCACCTGCACAACCTTTCAATCAAGTGAGAATAATCTGTTGTCAATTGCCCAGAAGAAAGAGGATAGATGGAATAAATAAATTTGGCCTAGAGGAGACAATAAAAGTTGATAAATTGAGCCAAGTAAACAATCACAAGGAGTAGGGGAGCCTGTGATGGGCATGACTGCTCACTATCTTCCCCCAAAATAACCAATAGAAAATATTTTTTTAAATTGCTAGATAAGGCATATTTGAGTGCTTAACTTCAAGTCACTAAATTTTCAAACCCATGTCTAAGGTGTTAGGTCAAGAAATGACGTCAAAAGTTTAAAACTTAGCAACTTTAAGGAGGCACAGAACAAATATTTACTGAGTACAAATTTTGTCTGCCGGGTCCTAAAGTAGGTACTTCAAAATAATTGGAAGAGACAGAGAGAGGGAAAAAAGAGACAAAAAGGAATAGAACTGACATTTTCTGAGGTACCGCTGTGTGTCTATGGTCAAAAGGATCATAGTCCACAATGGCAAGGAAGACGTATTATTATCTTCAAAGTAACCTGAAGGCAACGCTGAATCTTCATTCTGTTGCGGTGCTAGGAAACTCAAGTTCACTCAGGGATCTGTGATGCGTCCTTTACCCCTCCTAGGGACATGTACCCATGTAAGGGGTCTAGCTGTACAACAAAACAAAACAAAAAACTAGAAAATGTTCCCTATATGGTTTTACAGTCCCTCGCAGGCAAGTAGCTCTGCTGCTTCGAAGTGGATAGCTGGTGATGGGTTTCCATCTCTCCTGGTGTGCAAAGCAGGCACTCCTCCTTGAGGCTATTCCATCTTCCCAGAGTGTGGGTAAGAGTTCACACCAGTCTAGGAAGCTCAGTCTGGCTTTTTTTCCTGTTTGGGAAGCCTTCTTCTCTTTTCTTGTTTTCAATTGCTTAACTTGGCTCTTTTAGAATAACTCTTTTAACAAACTCAACCTTACAAAAACTGAAGGCAACTGGGAAACATCTTCAGGTAACCTCTTGGCCTAAAGTACTCCTCTGAGATAAGACATCACAGACCTAGCTAATGTCACAGAAATGGAGAGGGGAAAAATCCAGAGCACAAAATGTAAATAGAAATTTATTCTAATTCTTCAACTGCAATAAAAACAAAATAGCGATTAATATCTCAATAAGTTATCTTGACACATGCTAGGTGTTTTACATGTGTTAACTAATGTGATTTGCATACCAATCCAGTTTTAAGAAGAGAAAACTTGGCCTCAGATTGATGAGAGCTTAGTAATATAACTTAGACAACTGGACAAGAAGAGTTCAGAACCTAAGTGTATCTGCTTGCAAAGGCCAAGTTCTTTTGACTAGAGCAGTCTGGTGGGAGACAATAAGGTTCTTTGGGGAAGATAGTGCTATCATGAACTGGAGACCCAGTTTTGGGGTGGCACGGTTTAGTAAAGAACACCAGCAAAAATCGTACCGTTCCCAGGAGGATACCATTATCCCCCGGGAATCACTACATCCTGCAGCTTGTCCTAGACATCCTCTTGCATCTGGCAACTGTTGTCACTACAAAAATGAGAGTTCACTGGAAGCCTTGAACTTCTGGGCTGGGAACGCCTGACTGGTGGAACAAGTCTCCTACCCTGGCTGACAGGGGCAGGAGGGCCGAGAAAGCATTTGGCTAGCCTTTTCAGTTTCAATAACAGAAAGCAGCTTTGCTAACTAAAGATTCCTAAAATGGAGAGATCCCCAAATATTGGAAGGAGTTCAGAGGGCGGTTGGCCTAAATGAAGGACAAGTAGCCTCTATATTGAATAAAATACAGCTTAGATACTGGCACTTTAATAAAAATGAAAATTTCATTTGGTGGAAAGGTTTGAAAAGGAAATGAATTGTTGGTTCCCTTCAGAGTGGCAGCTAACAGAGTGGCTTTTGGGGAAATCGTTCCTAAGTGCATTGGGCTGCTTCTTGCTTGCAGAACAGAAATTACTGACTATTGGTTAAAATGCCATGTGAATTAATTTTCAGCCTCATTTATTCTCTGGCTGAGCATAAAGGCAATTTCAAAGAGAGAAAAATGGCCCCAGTATGTGTTGCCACAAATCTTTTGAGAGATGAGAAATATTAGCAACTACTATAATTTAATTCCAGATTCAAACAACTATCATTGTTGTAGTTAACAGTTCTGGGTGTGTACTTTGCAGATTCACAGAAAAAGACTATTGTTTGATCATAGATGTCAGTCATTTATTTTAGTATCTAATTTGCTTATTGCTTCAGCACAAGCCAATATATTTAAGCATTGAATCCACCTTCTGTAAACCTTCTCTCCAGGGACTTAGCTGTATGATTTCATTAATTCTCTTTTCTAATTAATCATCTCCCCTCCACTGTAAGGGGAATAGTTCTTTGATAACTGCTGGTTATTGTTGTTGTTTTCTATGACTCCCAGGGATTAAGTGATAGTTACTCTAATTACTTAAAATATTTTATCCATATAAGATGATTCTTAGGAAGATTAAATAATGTCTAAGAATTGTGATGAAGCAGATATACTTATTTCAGCTACTGAAAATGGGTGGAAAATGACATGGCAGTGACAACCTTTGCATATTTCATGTATGCCTCTAATAGTGAAGTAAATTAGCATACCTTCATTTCTGGGTGATTGCATGGCAGTAAAATAAAGATTAAAAAATGAATCTAAAAAAAGGTGATATTTATCATTTGCAGTCAGAGCAGAATCCCCTGGGTAGGATAATGCTGCTTTATTATTTCAATTTTTTATATCATTTAAGTTAGATTCAGATGACTAATCGCTTTAATCTCAACTTAACCTCGAAGAACAAAAGCCCATCTTTCATTGGACTGGTAGAAGCCTTCACATGAACTTTTGTTCTTCACAATGTACTCTGAACCGGAGTGATAGAAAAAGTTGGAAAACACGATTGAAAAAATTTTAACTGCCAAATTAGAATAAAAAAAATAAGATTCTTTAAGCTGTTTGTACCTCTAAGTTTGTGTCAGTATTGTTCTTATTGTTTCCATAGTGACCTTTTACTATTAGAGTTCTTGGACAATCTGAGAGGTAATTATAGTATTCCCCTACATCCATGTACGGTCTTGAGAAAGGAATTTAACCAGTCTAATTATTGAGCACTATAAAGGAGATTCTGGTGTGTGCTGATTGAGGCATGAGTGATCACAGAATGACATTCCTTTTAGGCAAGTTATCTTATTTATTTTCTGAAAGGACACATTGCACAGCACAACCTGGGTCTCTGCAGTCAGCAGCCTTGATTAAAGAATAAGATGCCAAAATGATGAGTAAAATATAAAAATTTTATATAAAAATATACAATATAAAATATAAACTGAGGTCCCCTTGGGCATGTTAGTGAAAGACCAGAGGGAGATCTCTGCTTCATAGATACAAATGGAGAGATTGCTGCTGCCTCAGAGACCAGGCATGACTTTGTCTGCTCACACCACGTTACAGCAGAATAAGTTTGTCCACAGAAAAATCCTTTGGGTCACTGAAGTGTACACTCCCGTGATAAAAAGTAAAATAAAATAAGCCTTTATGTAGCCATTTTGATTTAAAAATCTTCAAGAAACAGATTATATTGTCTCACATCCACAATTTTATAAACAGAGGGTATTGACTATAATTGAAACTTTTCTTGATATCTCAGATTACCATTATTATTACTATGTCCAAAATAGATATAATCACTCAGCAATGTGGCAGATTCAGATTTTCTATCTTCTTTGCTATTGAACTATGAACTGTCTCTTCTCACACATTTATTCCCTTTCTACAGCAAAAGCCCTCCAGGCTTAAATAAAAAA
The DNA here is from genome assembly GCF_041296235.1 of Equus asinus. Lineage (NCBI taxonomy): Eukaryota > Metazoa > Chordata > Mammalia > Perissodactyla > Equidae > Equus > Equus asinus. The sequence goes on from NC_091798.1 coordinate 72,117,969, forward strand.
TGAAGATTTTAAAAATAAAAGTGAATTATGATGAGTCAAAAAATAAGGATGTGATGGTTCTTCTCAATTGGGCTCTGCAGTTCTAAATGGATTCTCTGGAATGACTTCTCTAACGAAGATGAAGTAATTGAAAATTGATTCTTCTGTCTTTAACAAGTAAAAAACTACACAAAACTTATGAAATAATGCTGGATATTAGGCAATGAAAGTAAATGCTCCCTCAGAGAGAGGAAACAAATGAGATGAGTCTTAAATTAACCCAGTTTAGTGCTTGGAGGGTTGCTAGGCCAAGACCAGAGGAAGGGGATCCAGTTGGATCCCAGTAGACTCCTTGAGTTGAGGAGGCAGAACTGAAAGTCAGAGGAGATCAAGGTGGCTAGAATTCATAGGACAAGGGACTGGATGGGAAAAAGATGCACAGAGAACTCCAGTTATCTTCTGAAGGTTGTCCTTGAGTAGTCAGCAGAATACTTATCAGCAAATACATATGAGGAAACTACGTGAGACTGAGGAAAGATGCACAAAAAGGATTAGGAGTAATAGCATCTGGTGCTCTCACAGAGCTGGGAAAAGTGCCTGTTCCCACTATCCAGAATTGAAACACACATAATTCACAGGGCATTAAGTAGAGTATCCAGAAGCATTTTGCCTCAATAATTGGATAATAAAACCTATAATAACCATTTTCTGGTGTCACCTAACAAACCTTAAAGCAGGACCTGAACAGACCAAACTATTTCCAGCTGCTTAACTATGTCCTAGAACAAAGCTCCTGAATACCTACAGGAATACAAAAACTAAGAAGGTCATAACTCAAAGAAAGTGGCAGCATCTAGAACCTGGAAACAACTAATTTATATCCACCAAGAAAATGGGACCTCAGTTTACACCATAAGCAGCTAAATTACACCAATAACCTGAATGAGTATGAAATGAATTCCCTAGAGAGGAATGCTGTCTGCTGATTTTTCAATTTAGTCCAGTGAAATCTGCACTGCACTTCTGACCTAGAAAACTGTAAGATAATAAAATTATGTTCTCTTAGTCACTAAGTCAGTGGGAATTTGTTACAGCAGCAACAGAAAACTAAAATAATAAATTGCTGAAAGAGATAAAGAGAAAATCTTTACAGTGCCCAGGAAAAAAGATATGTTACATAGAGAGGTAAAAATATAAGAATGTTAACAGACTTCTTGTCAAAAGTAATGAAAATGAGAAGACAGTGGAACAGCATCTTTAAAGTATTAAAACGCAAAAAAAAAAAAACACAAACCTATTAACCCAGTACAATTATTTTTCAAAAAAAAAGTGAAATAGAGATTTCTCCAGACATGAAAAAGCAGAAAGAATTCATCTTTAAAGACTTCCAGTATAATAAAAATTAAAGAACGTCCTTAGGCAGAAAGAAAATGATACCAGATCAAAACATGGATCTACATAAGGAATAAAGAGGACTAGAAATTGTAACTACATGTGCAAATATGTGAGAATTTTGTATTACCATTATTTAAATTTCTTTAAGAGATAACTATTTAAACAATAATAATAATAATGGTCTATTAGAGGATTTATAACATAATGTAAAATTATGAACAAAAAAAGTACAAAGGTGAGAAGGGGAGAAATGAAGCTATACTCTTGTCAGTTTCTTTAAGAATATTTAAAGTGGCATAACATCACTTGAAGGTAAATTGTGGCAAGTTAAGTATGTATACTATAAACTCTAAAGCAACCACTAAAGAAAGAGTTAACAAATAATAGCTAAGAAAAATAAATAATTAGCCAACAAATATGATAAAAAGGAACCATAACAATTAGTGCAGATGAAGGTAGAAAACTGGAACAATGAAAAAATGAAACCAAAAGAAAACTAATTGAAAGATGGTAGACTTAAGCCTATTCTTATCAATAATCACAATAAATGTAAATAGCCTAAATAATACAATTAACTGTTAGAGATTGTCAGCTTGTATACAAAAGCAAGAGCTAACTCTATGCTGCCTGCAAGAAACACACTTTAAATCTAAAGGTACAAGTAGGTTAAAAAGAAAAGGATGGAAAAAATATAACATGCTAACACTAAATAAAAAGAAGGCTAGAATGACTATGTTAACATCATAAGAAATAGATTTCAGAGCAAAGAATATTTCCAGAAATAAAGAAGGTCATTTCATAATGATAAAGGAGTCATCCATCAAGAGGATAGTAATAATTCTAAACGATCATGGAACTAATAAAATAACCTGTAAATACATGAATCACAAAATGATAGAACTACAAGGAGAACTAGACAAATCTAAAATGGTAGCCTGGAATTTTAATAACCCTCCAGTGGAAGTTACCCCTTAAGATAGATACATGAATAAGTGGATAATATGCACAAAAAGAAAGTACACAATAAAGGTGAATTCCTCTTCATCCATTTAAATTGAATAACTTCAGTACTATTTTTTAGCTTTTATTCATGTCACAAATAACTTGTTAGATATTCTATTAAAGTATTATTATTGTTTTATTTGCTGTATCTATCTATATATATAGTTTTCCTTCTATTGTATTTTTCTAGTTTTATTGAGATAATATATCAAATCAATACTTATATATTAATATCATAATATACATATATCAAATTAATACTTATATATTAATACTTACATATCTTAAAAGAATTTTTAGAATTCATTCTAGAAGTTCACTCTACAATGCATTTTGAGTAAGTTCTTTGTGGGAGATTTTAGAGATATAGTGAACAAAACAGTTCATAACCACATGGTGCTTCACTCTTGTAGGGGAAACAGATATTTACAAAGTAATAAAAGAAGTATAAGCAATAAGTGAATCAATTACCTAGAAACTTTTGTCTGTCATTAGCACTTATGTCATCATAGAGTTGGTCTTGGTCTACGTGTTTCTGAAAGCTCAAAAACTTGTTTATCGAGTTTCCATAAGTAAGAGACCAAGGGCAAGGTGAAAAAGGAAATGAGATGCTTCTCACTTGCATTAAAAAGGTATGCACAGGAGTTTGTACTGGGGAGAGCAGATCTAAGTGCAGAAACATATAGCTTGCCTTCTTCCTGTATCTATGATTGTGAAAGTAGAGCATAAGGGATCATACTTTTTAAATGACTATTATCCTCATAAGAAACAAATATCCTTGGATCTAGCATTTCAAGTGGTGAGGGACAAAGCAGACTGGACCCATAGCTGATTTGTAGGATGGTGCAAGTTGTGCAGTGCACAATGCTAGGGAATTCATTCAAGATAAGCTTATACATGCATGACACACAAGAAGACATTGGTGGCCTTTAGTAGACTACTATATAAACTGTTGCCATAAACTTCTGAACCAGGATAATCCTATATCTCACTTTGCATTGATAATAAATAGACCAAGATCTACTGATCTACCTGTGTGGGGTGCCAGGGTTAGTCAAAGAGATAAACTTTCCTATACAGTGAGAAGAGAATTTCTTCTCTCTTAGCTTCCAAAACTGTAGCCTAGTAAATTTTGTCAAACAAAGTTAATGACATTAAGATTAAATTGACAAGCTCATCAGGTAACCGGAGAGCTGGAACTAGCAAGCCTTTAAGACGTTGAAAGCTATTTGTATCATTATCCTAAATAAACACCTCAAAGGCAGGTAAATGTGTGTATTCAGATTAACTTGATGGGCATAAACCTTCCCAAAGATTTCATGTAATCACCATTACTCTTTCATGCTTTCTTGGATTTAGCATTTTGAGGAATACTTTTGCTTCTATCTTCAAATCTTGAATTGAACTGAAAAAACGAACAATAAGTTTGAGAGATGTCTATTGCCACTGGTACAATTGTAATAAAAACCCTTGAAATCCTTCCATAATGTTTAAATTTACAGCAGCCAAGAATTGTTCTGACATCTGATGTGTGCTAAATAGGTACCTGTATAAGTCTTCAGTGAGTAATAATTTTGGAGGAACCTAAAAAAAATCCATTTAATATCAAATAATGTACCATGATTACTAACCTGGCGTGAATAAAGGCGGAGCAGGACTTCTTTCAACAGGTCTAGCTGACCTAACGCTTTTAATAGGTAATAATTAGTCCAATCAATGACAATCTTTGAACTTTATATAGTAACAATTCAATGGTGCTAAAAGAAGTGTTCCCAGGGAAAATTATTAAGGTTATCTGGCATTAAAGCTGAGAATGTTACGGTAGCTGACAGAAGTTCTAATATGCAGTGTTGGCAGCAATGCTTTTACCACTAACAACCTCTGGTTCATAGAGCCTATTCAGACTTTGAGCAAAAAGCCCAGGAAATTCTATTCTCTTCCAATGTCTTTACTCAACATAACTTTATTCATTTCCTTATTCATTTCACAAATATTAATTGAGGATCCTCAATATGCCTGGCACTTTACTTGGTAAGAGGGATGAAACGATGAGCAAAAACAGACCTAGATTCTGAAAACTTAAATTAACCTTCTTTACCTTAAAGTGTCCTATATGTAAAATTAAATAGGTGAGCAATTAGTAATGATTTCAGACTTCTGACAGCTCAAAATACTATGTGGCTGTGCCTGGGAAGAACAGAAGTGAGACAAGAAAGAAATGTACCACTGTGAGGTGGTTAAGAGAGAAAGTTAACCCAAAATCTGTCTCCTAGTGGTATTCTGAGGCTGTGGGATAAAGGAATGACCCTTTCTCCTTATTTTACTCAGTCTATTGATGAAATATAAACAAAAACTGTTTTTAAGAAATCAGTACTTTGTCATTGAGCCTAACATCCAGATGTACATCTCATTACGCTAATTCACTGTATTTGTTATAGGCAGGAAAATTTCATCAAATTTTATAACATTGTAACAAAAGTTACTCTAGTTGTAGTTGGCTGTTACAATCATAATATAAATTTTAAACACGATTTAAAAATATATATAGGCACAGAGAAGGGAAGTAAATACTCATCAAGTGGTACCAAATAATACTTTGTAATTAAATACAACCTTCATAAAAGGGCATGTTTACCACTAGGTATTATAATGGGCTTCCATTCTTAACAGTTTTTCCAGGTTTAGGATATGTAGAAAGCTTCATAAACGTCTTTGTGGTTAGGTACATGAATAGTGGGAGGGACTGAAAAAGAAGTATTCCTTTTCTATTCCTTGAGAGGAAATAGCACTTGGGAATTTCATGGATGAATGTTGCTAGAAAGGAGTGCATGAAGAGCTGAGCATTGAAAAAGAAGAAATTTGTTACTAACTCATCCGCCTTGAACCAGCCAGCCTCTCTATCTTATTCCTAGAAGTTTGGCAACTGGTAACTTTTAGTGCCACATTTGAGCCACCAGTATATTCTACTTTCAATCTCCAGTCCCTAATTCTAAAATCCACTCAACAAGTGCTGAGATGGGTAAGAACTCAGACTAAAATTTATGGACTATGGTGCTCTTGTAGAAACTTTCACAGGGATTAGCAAATGACTTTTAAACGCTTACATGAGGGGAGAAAAATATCTTCTACAATGATGACTCTTATCTGGTTCCTCTTTTGGATTCTCTTACTCATGGAACTCTATGCAGTATTTAGAGAAGCATAAACTCAGAATTCTAGAAGGTGTACAGGTGAGTGTCTTAGTGACAATTTTCTTTGAGTTCATGTTTCCAAGCCTCTTGTAAGGGGCCTGCAAAGTGCCAAAAAGACATGTTTTTGTATAAGTGGCAAAGGCTGACGTGGACTACATAGGCAAAAGGAATCCTTGTGCATCAAATATATTCTACACATAGGTCAGGCATTCCATACAGATTTGGGGGAAGTGCACAATTCCCAGATAGCCTGGCTTTTCTTCTGTGACTACTTCTATTAGGAATATAAAGGGAGAGGTTTTTATAACACACGGTTTTAGGACTCTATTCTAGCTTAACACTCATCACAATATTGTCCTCTGGCTTTTTTCTGGTAGTTGTGTAATATGAGCACAGACTCCTTAACAGACAGACTATAGGTGCTAGAGTGATGAACAACACACTTACAAAAATGTCTCTACTCCCATGGGATTCAGAGTCTAGTGGGACAGTATTACAATTCTTCAGGTCTTAATTGATTAGAAAATGTTACACCCAAAAAGAAATAGAAAAGATTTATGCACATAATCCCTTAGTTTGTGCTTCTGAACCTTACCGTAATAGATAGTAACACTGTTTCTGATATGGGGAACAAGTAGACTACAGTTACCTTTGTTAGATTTTGTTCACACCAGTGAGTCGTGATTACAAGAATAAAACCTTTCAACAAAGATGCCCAATTGAATGAAAATGTAGCCACCTTGACTGCAGGGTCTCATATGATGCATAATTGTACCAAAAGAAACTGCTGAGTAGCTTGGGGCACATGTTCTCTGTCACAATGAAATGTGGCTCTGATGACATGGAACGGTATTTGAATCATGGTCTATAATGTAGAAATATCACCCAAATATACCTAAGACCCTTCATGTGGTTGATATCATTAGTTTAATGAGACTTGACCCATCAGAGTTACTGTCCTCACGCACTAGAGAATTTGTTTAACTCTCTGGCAGTTCCACTGGGTTTTGCATTAATTAGTCAACATCCACATAATTACATATTACATAATTGATTCTGACCAATATTCACACAGGTGCAAGCAGAATATTTGGAATTCCAAAAATCATTAGACATCTCTTAAAATAAAGGACTTCTTACAATCAAATCACCTGCTTCCTTGAAGATAAAGGTGATGTCACATTGACCAACCCAGACTCCCAGAAAAACAACATTAATAGGATCAAGTTAATTCAAATTTAAGTTTTAAATTGAAAATCTTCTAGAGAAAAAGACTAGATCTGATAATTTGACATGATCTGAATATCTGTGAACCAAAGACTATGTCTGTAGTCTAATATATGTAATAAATAAACATTTTTAATGACTAGCAGGCCAGAGCGAAGAGTGTGTTGTTTTACTATTGATTTATTCATCAGTTTTTCTATCCCTGAGGAGCACCAAGTTTGGTGGTAGAGAGTGATGCTTCTGCTACTTGGTATGTGCACTGTTAGGCTTGAGCAGAGTGTAAATTAAATAACAGTATTTTGACAAAGCAAAGTGTGACTCCATTCAGTGGACTCACCTATGGTCCTTTAAAGAAAAGCAGGCTAGAGCAGTAAAGAGCTTGAATGCAAGTCAAAGAGAGAATTCCAGTAGAAGTTAAGCTGTTGATAAACTACGTGAATTTAAGCAAGTCACTTTATTACCGTGTTCCTTGTTCTTACGGATGCAGATTTAAAGAACTGCGTTAGATATTTTATCTAGTTTTCAAAAAGCTACACCACTTTTACATTCTGTGAATAAATAATATCAAATGCATGAAACAAGAATTCTCTATTCACCAGTTGTTAAATATCAATGTGGAGATTTTGTCTAGTATGATAACACAGAAAAAGAAATGAGAGGTATGGCTATCAGAAGAGAAAAAATCAAAATAAATATCATCAGACAGTACATTTGCATAAATAGAAAATCAAGGAAAAAAATACATAAAATCTCTCATGATAGATCCATAAAGTAAATAAATAAGAGTTTTCCATATATTAGCAATAACAAATTTAAAATATAATAAAATAATAAATCTCCTTTTCCATAAAAGACTACATAAAATAAAAGAATAAATTTAATAAGAAATATGCAAACCTACACAAAGAATGTTATAAAACATTGCAGAAGGGTAAAAGAAGATGAAAATAAACGTAAAGTCATATATTATTTCTGAGTGGGAAAACTCAAGATTGTAAAGATATGAATTCTCCACAGAATAATCTAGGAATTGAATGTAATCTAATATAAATATAATAAAAATCCAAGTACATTTGGAAAAGAATAATAAGGTGAGATTGGCCATGCTAAGTACCAAAACGTACTCTATAGCTGCAAGAATTAAATGGTAGGCTACTAGCTCAGGAATGGATAGAAAGTTCAAGGAAACAGAAGAGAGTCCAAAAATAAGCTTTCAGTTAATATCCAAATTCTGAAAATGTTGATTCTAACAATTTTTGCCAGTTTCCTCATTACTGTTAGGGAAGAGACAATTTTAGGAGTTCCTTACTCCCCCATTTTCACAGGCATAACTCCCTCAAAGCTATTTAAAATCAGTCTTATAAATGGGGATGGTATCTAAGAAAATCAGTAGAGTAGTGATTTAAAAGTTTTAAATGCCATATATACTCTAAAATGTACTCACACATTTAGTTAAAACTTAGGTATCCTTTTACCTAAATATTTTCTAGATTCCTTGCAGTTTTCCATGTTTCAGCTTTAACTTCTCTTGCTCAGTGTCCTTATAAAATATTCACAAAAATGTTTATTCTATGTACCTTAAATTGCTCCTTTGATGGCTTAATATAACACAGGATATGAAACTCATTGGAAAATGTACATGTACAACAAAATATAAGGTGATGTTATTAACAGACCTCAAAGTCTTCTCTACTACACATAAATATTAAATATCAAATAGCACTTTTCTGAAGAGGAGGAACATGATGCCAAATCTCAAGCAAAAATAGGCTTCACTTTAGCTGTATTTTGATGGTATCAATTCAGAATGGGAGATGCTTTAGAAGCACTTATTATAAAATTAATGTCTCTGGAAGACTGTCTTAGCATTTAAGAAAAGAAATGGAAAATAGAAGAGGAAAGAGGATCTGTAATATACTCTCAAATCTTCGTAATCACTCAACAATGTATTATTTAATACCATAAAAATGAATTACATGAAAGATTTCAGCATCTTGCAAATTCTGACATCTATTTCAGGAGAAAGTGAAACAGATTCTTAGAAAGTACCTAAATATAATTTTTTGGGATCAACTATTGCAGTTATGATATCAAGACCTAATTAGTAATTTTTATTTTGCAAAACTTTAACATTCCTTTATGAAAAAAAACCTGCCAGAATTTTCACTTTTTTCCTGTCATAAAAATAATCTAAGAAATTGTGAAACAGTAACTCTAAAATTAAATTTGCCAAGGATATGATAAAATTCATTATAATAGCTCTAAAGACACCATTAGAAGCTATCGAGTGAATAATTTTTAAAATTTGTAATCACCCATTCATATTATATTATCCATATGCAATGTCATCAACGCTGACATTATACCTATAAAATTAAAGTAAGCCAATATAGCTAATATGTTTCAGCCACCTTAACAATCAGTAGGAATTACTAAATATGACAGCAATATAGATTAAAAATCTCGAGAGAAAATAATTGACCATATATGCATGGCTATAATATCTATTCATTTTAATAAGAAAAAAATCTGATGATTTTAATTTTCTTTTTAATTAAAACAAGTTACATCTAGCATTTTTCTTGATGTGACTTATAATCATCTAGGAATATTATATGCCAAACTTTAAGTAATGTTAAATTTCTAAATAGGCAGTGGCATAGTGAGGTGACACAAAAGCAGACTCAAAATCCAATAGTGACTTGAGAATTTTGGTAAACTAGAGAACTTTAGTTTATAGAGCACTCACTCAAATACACAGAACACTAAAATTTTATGTCATTACTTAAAAAAGGGACTGAAAAGTAGGGCAGGCAGCCTAGGGTGGAAGTCCAAAGATCTATGTTCTAGCCCTAACCTTTAATAATAACCGTGTGATTTGGAGCAAGTCGTTTAACATCTCTGTAAAGTTATTGAGCTAAACAATATATTAAGACAATGGTCAAGAATAAAACAAAATAATTGTGCAACTATAACAATTGTGGAGTTTCTGAAGTTTTATTCAACATTGCCTCCTCATCTAAGGTCTCTTCCAGGTCTAAGGTCTGTGACATAAAGCTACAAGCATGATGACTGTAATTAGCTAAGGTTTTTAAGGTGAAATACCTGAAGAAGCTTGGAAGGACAAAAAGAAATCTCTTCTTCCAGAATGCATCTTCTTGCACGGCAGCAGGGCTTTCCCTCGGTTATACCAAACAGAACTTCCCTTTCAAATAACTGGTACATTTTTTCTGTAGAACCACAAGCAGAATTTAAAAAGACAACCAAGTAGTCAAGTTTCATGACCTGATTTGACTGAAACTTAGGGTTCAACTACTTATTAGAAGGTGTATTTCCTTTGGGTTGCATGGATGTCAATATCTAATAGCATCTGTAATAAGAGACTCAGTTGGCTTCAAAGGACTGCAGAGTAGAATTCTTTGGTACTGGCTGTAGAAGGATCAAAGGGGCTTCCATTCCTCTTTCTCCTCAAGGGCCAAAGCCTGTGGTATGATGGGGGTGACTTATCCTGGCAGAGGAAAGCTGACTGTGCCACCTCTTTCCTACTCTGGGTTTGGTGACATCACATTATTATCAGCCATGGTGGAAGTATTTAAGCTACAGAAATGAGTGAACACTACTAATTAGGGCTTTTTTGTGGGAGAGAGGGAGAGAGGGATCTTCCTGGGGGAAGCCCAGTTATTACAAATTTACCAGCTTACCATTAGCCAAACCCGTGTAAACCCTGGTGGCAAGGAAAATGCAACATTAAACATGTTGATGAAGAAAGGGACACAGTTTTTCCTGTCCTTGAAACTAAAATCTCCTACTCAAGAGCCTCACCATAAAGTGACTCTCTAACCGCCAAGCTCTCAAAAGGAAGTATTCCTTGATTTATCTCTGAAGCGAAGTGACGAAGGAAAAACTGACTGAATTCTGAGAAGGAGACAGACAGACGGATTAAACACTGAGATCCATTAAATGTTCTTGCCCTTGAGGAATCTTAATCAGTGAGAGGCACTGAGGAGGGTGGAGAAAGCTGACAGTTCCCGGCTTTCTCTCCTTTGCCCTCCCACTAGGTGAACGCAGCCTAACTCAGCAGTTTCACTTCCTCTTTAGGTTTGTCCTAAGGATTTTAATTGGCAGTGTAATTGCCACCGTGTAGGAATTTGGAGTAAGATGAGGAGAGAATAGAAGAGACAGCAACTTATTGACTTTAATTAATAGTTAATTGATTATTAAGTTATTAACTTAGTCAAGTTATTTGACTTTTGAAGGACTTTTCAATTTGACATAGGGCTTATCATTGCAGCAACTACAACTCTGATTTTTTTATTGTGTGAATATAGTATTTGATTTGCTACAACAGCTCCTACCCTCCAAATATACAAGTGAGAACGTTTTTTTAAACTTGAGGGGCAGAAGGAACTTCTCATTTCAATGACGCTGGCATGTGGTGGAAGGATTCAAAATAAGAAAAAGACCAGATAACATTTTTAATTTTTTTGATTTTTGAATTTTCATCTTTCCCACAAACTGTCTCAGGGTAACAGTATCAAAATTAAATTAATCCATAAAGTTATGGCTCTGATTAAAGCAGCATAAAATGATTTTAAAAAATACTTTTCTTTCAGTTCTTTTCTGTATCTGCGGGCTAAATGAAAACTATAGTGAATGCATGCAGCCTTAAGAAAGGTGGGCAAAATGGGACTTTACAATGTCACAGCAAATAAGAAATTCACAGCTAAAGGCCATTCATTGAAAACAACCTATATCTGGTTCTCTGATGCTTACGTTTGAGGGATGTGAGAAGGTTGTGAAATGGGCTGGGGCAAGAAATTAGTAACCTAAGAGAATGCAAACAAAGGGAGGAATGAGTCAATTAATAATATTGTCCATTAATAGTCTTGTGGCAACCACATTCACTGACTCAAAAGGAAAGAAATGTTAAAACGTTGCCATGTAAGATCTTACTGTGATGAGCAAAAGAAATGCATCTGACACCTGCCTCCTGGTAAACATTACCACTGAAAGTGTCATTATACTGAGTGTCTGATACAGAATTCAAATTTGACGGGTCTTGAATAAAGCATAATTATTTTTTTATTCCCTACTGTTAAAACTTTCAGAGATGTAATTTATTAAATTTCTTAAAGCCATCAGACTTTAAGCACAATTCTAAAAGGGATGTATGTCACAGTTAGATTTCTCTGCTTGCAACAACTCTTAGATTCTCCCTTGCAGTCTTGGTGATTGATTCTTACAGGTTTTATTAATGCTATACTTAACGGGCATTAGAGATCTGAGTTCTAAAAATGTTTGGTACTTTTAGAACTGACTAAGAGAAAGATTGTTTGTGCATTCAGATAACTCTCAAGGGAGCTGAGTAGGAAATGTGTTCCGTAAAAGGTACAACAGCCAGCTCCAAGAATTCTGGAAGTGCACTGAGATGCTATGGAGTGAGAGTTCAGGTGACTTTGACAAAACAATTTCATTGTGTAACCCAGAGAAACTTACAGAGGAACAGAGGATACAGGCAGAGAATACTGTGTTTCCTTTGAAAATAACTGAGTCCAAACAAACAGCAATAGTCCTGGGGGTGGGGAGAGGGTATAATTGTGACCTAAATGAAAAGGACAGATGACAGGAACTTGGGTTTATAGGAGCTGGACAAATGGCCAAGGGCTGGGATTAGCAGACTGAAAGTGAGCACTGCTTTAGTTAGGGTCAAGCTGACCTGAGAAACTTTGCATGCTGATATTTCACTTAGTATTGCCGAGTTTGTAACCCAAGATGCTGCTGCACTTTATTAGTGTGTTCACTGTGTAGGCTGACTGTGTTGAAATGCAGCAGTTAGCACCATGGGGTAGGGGGATAATGAAGAAATGGAAACCTCAGAAAGTTATGAACCCTGCGGTGGAAGCAGATTTGCCTTGAAGTGACTGAAGCTTCAGACTCAGAACCTCACTTGCACCAGCCCCTATGTGTGGGCTGCCTGTGAGTGGCCGCAGGCATTATGGAGATGCAATTAAGTCACAGATAAATTTCATTTGGCTTTAGTAAGATGTATATATCTGTGCTTTGCAGTCATTTCCATTTACAGTCAAGTTATTACTTGTCCTAGTGTCACAGTAGCTTCCATAATATCCCTACCACCACTGTGCCGACTCCATTGTGTCCTGAAATGAAGGTGCAGGGCCCAACACAAAACTCATAACCCTCACTACAAGTAATATTTGAATAGTAATTGATGAATGAGCATCATCATTATAATAGCATTTAATCTCAGTTGCTGCCCAAGGCACACTGAAATACCTGAAATTCTAGAGTTCATAGTTCATACATGAAAGAAACTTGATAGAGATTTGTCCAAATCTTAAAATAATTTTCCAAATTAAAAAAAAAACCTAAAGAGAAGTTATAATGTTGAATAGTCCTTCTAAAGGTAAGACTGAATTATTCTGCTCTTATCTCTAAGGAAAATAATATTCTAGACTGTTGATAAATAGATAATCAAAAAGTGTGCAACAAAAAATAAAGAAAAACATCACATTATAAAAGTCAAACAATTAGTTAAAAATATATTGGTTTCCTCCCTGCATTTTGTGCTGTTGTGGGCTGTAGTGTATCTGGAGGTGCAATCCCCAGATCCCTCTTTTCAGGGATCCCTCATTTTTCCAGCTGCTGAGAGTAGCGGTTGCTGTGGGTGTGCAGCTGCAGCACCTTCCAGGAATTCCCCTGCCTGAGGGAGCTGCCCTACCCATGATTACGTTCCCTTCTGGGGGTAGCCCACCTCTAAAACCAGGTCACTAGTAGGGTACAAAGGCCTGTCTCCCTTGCCCCTTGCCTGACGTGGGAACAACGCTAAAGGACCATTCCAGCTCCAGAGCTTCGGGTGGAGTCTGCTGTGGCCTCTGTTCCAGCTGCCCCGCAGACCAGCCTCTCTCTCTCTCTTATTAAGCCTGCTGCCTGCCCTCCCTCACAGGTGTTGTTCCTTAGAACACTTCCACACATTTTTGATACACAATCCCTTTCAAGGTAATTTCATTTAAGACAATGGTATATTTCATTTATTTTAATTTATAAATTTTAAAATTTTGTTTCTCATTCTAAGTAAATAGTAAATGTTTTACCTAATTTAGTATTCACGATTTTGTATCCTTGTTCTTAAAGAGAGCTCTCGAAATTGTAGAAGCTTCAGGGTCCAAAATGCCTGGATCTGACCCTTCTCTCTTTGAAGGAGAACTCCACCCACCATCGCCCCAAACCCCCCACTCCCTGGTATGTCCCCCACCTGGTGGCAGGAGAAACTATTCCAATAACAGCAGAGACGGCTCAGAGGTCTCTGCATGAGAGAAGTCTGTGACCAACTCCTGTAATGATCTTTCTTCTGACTGCAATGAAGTTAGGACTTTTTCATATTATCTGGTTTCATAACCCATAAATTTAATATTGTTCAAAAATATTTTCTAATTTCCATAGTCAAATGTATCCAATCATCCCCCACATATCTTTATAGCTTCTTTGACCTTCCATTCAGGTAAACAAGGTCGTGCATTTTACCCTATTGTCATGTCTCTTTATTCTCCATTTTTTAATTTTCTTTCTTGACATTGATATTTTTGAAGAGTTTAGGCTGATTCCATTGAATGATATCTCACATTCTAGATTTGCCTGATTGTTTAGGACAATTGTATTATAGGATATTTAACAATCTGTATTTGTCTGTTTTCTTATGTTTAAATTAAATTTTAAAGCTTTTGATAAGAATACTACACAGACAGAGTGGCCATGTTGCATAGGGTTAAGTTTGGCATGTTCCGCTTTGGTGGCCCAAGTTTGTGGGTTTTGATCTTGGGTGTGGACCTACACCACTTGTGTACACACAGCCATGCTCTGGTGGTGACCCACATGTAAAGTAGAGGAAGACTGGCACAGATGTTAGGTCAGGGCTAATCTTCCTCAAGCAAAGGAAAAAAAAAAGAAGGAATACTACACAGACGATGATAGGAATTTTCCATTGCACCACATTGTTGCAAACGTAAAGTCAGTTTGCCGGTTTGTGTCATTGTCTATGAGACGATGTAAAATTGGATCACTTTGTTATCTGGCTGAGTGTTATCCAAGTTTGCCTGTTTCTGATTGATAAGTGATCTGCGTGGTGATACCTTGAAACCATGTGAATATCTTAGCACTGATTTTTGTGCTCAGAAGTCTCAGCAAATCTTTAACTTCTTATTAAGTAAGCCAGACTGGAAAGAATAGGATTCTAAGGAATCCAGATTACAAAGTGGGACTATATACAGTGTCTTGTAATAAACGGAGAGAGTTCAGGGGCTCCTGTCATGGTGGCATTAGGATTTACTGACTGAGTATGCGCGTTCCTGTGACAGGGTCTGCCACAGCTGATGAGCTGTACCATGTGACCTAACACTGGTCGTTGGATCCAATGTTTTAACCTAAATAGTCACTAGTTCCAGGTTTGTGCATTGCTTTTGGGCTGAATTTGCTCCTTTCCACTTAATTATGTGCATCCACATTTTCCAGGAAATACTTCTGCACTTAACTGAATTCCTGGTGACAATGTCACAGCATGTTACCAAAGTGTACCAGCTGCCCAAGGGCTGTCATGACAGCTTGGGTCACATTTTCCTGAATGATGTATCACATCCCACTTGCCTGGATTGACCATCCCCCTAGTGAGGAGAAGATTGCTTGATTGATGATTGATTTGTATTAATTAGAAGAAGTTTGACTCTTTTGGATCTGGATCCCTGGGGGACTTCTCTTACCACTCTTTCTGTGCAAGATGGCAGCAACTATCTTAGATGTTACTACTTCAAACAAGAGAGACAACTATTTGTGCTGGGGACCTATGATTTTTCACTGTTCTTTCTCATTCTGCTGTTTGTGCTGGTGCTGCTATAGCTGTTTTTAGTCCTTGGGTGCATCATGGTTCTGAAATTATAATAAATATATGTCTATTTTTCATTTTCCAAGGGTTGATTCTTATCTCTACCCATCAGTGCTTCAGGATCCTTTAGAAAATATCAGTATTCCAGACTAATTATTTCTGGACTGTGTGTTTTAAGCCAGGAGCTCATTTATTTCTGTTCTGTGTCAATGTTGTTTCAGCAAGATATTAGGCATTTCACTCTTGACATGAAAGGGACGAGCCCTGGTTGGTCTGGTTTGCTGATAAGGCTATACTCTAGAGCCACCTATTTAACGTGAGAAAACATGGCTTTTTCTTCTTCTTGAAGAAGAAGAAACTTGAGGGATTCCGTTGATAGTAATTTTAGAACAACTTTGCTATCAATATAGGGAATCAGTATATTGCAAAATATTTCCTTTCTCCTTGGAGCCCTACCAGCATCTTACACAGGAGCAATGGAGAATATTCTAAGGTCACTTCTTATTGGACAATTGAAAATGTCCTCTGTAATTTTTTGTAGCAGGTGTTACAAAGTATCTTTTTTCCCCTATGACTCCTTCCTTATCCCTTAATCTTGCTGCCTTGACTTATTCATATCTTTCCGAAAAAGACAGAGAGCAGTTAATATATTTAGAATACCTTCTAGGATTTCTAAAAGTGAAGTGATAAACATATTCCCACTCACATCCACTGACTCACTTTCATTCACACGTCTAGTTGGGTTTCCCAATAAGGCCATGTAACCATATTAAACGCTAAAGATAAGCCGAACAGTTGTACCAAAATTGGCCATCCAGACTGGACGCACACAATAAGGGGTAATGCTGAGATCAATCTGCGTTGTCCTTTTGCCATAACCCAAAGACTAAGTTGAAAAGTGACCACCCAAGGGCTCAACATTTCCTGGATGAGTGACTAATTTGCTGTCTTTCTTGATGTTCTTTCAGGGGTTGTGAAGAAATAAGTCAAGCCTAAAATTTTCTCATAAGTAATCAAGGGAAAATCACAGTCAATTGTACTAACTTTCAGTTCTTTTTGTGCTTAATATCAATATGTAAACCCTAGAGAAGTTTTGAAAACATATGACTATCTTCTTTTTAATTTATGTATATTATCCTCAACCATTACATTAATCAGGATTCTCCAGGGGAACAGAATAAGAGATATTTATATATACATGTAGATATAGATATATACACACACACACAAATACATATACAATACACACATAAATACATACACAGATAGTATGCATAATATATTCCAACATATAGAATATACTAGAATATATAGAAAGAGATTTATTATAAACAATTGACTCATGTGATTATGTGATTATGGAGACTGTCAAGTCCCAGTATCTGTATGAGGAGTCAACAAGCTTGAGACTCAGGAGAGCTGATTATGTAGTTCCTTTGAGTCCAGAGGCCTGAGAAGCAGAGAGCCGAAGGTATAGTTCCAGACTGAAGAGCAGGCTCAAGATCTTGAAAGAGGAAATGTTTCAATTTGAGTCTGAAGGCAGGAAAAAACTGATGTCTCAGTTTGAAGGCAGTCAGGCAGAAAGAATTCTCTTCTACTCAGGAAAGGGTCAACCTTTTAGTTCTATTCAAATAATAGATTGGATGTAGCCCACCCATGTTATGGAGGGCAATCTGCTTTACTCAGTCTACCAATTTAAATGTTAACCTCATCCCAAAACACCCTTACAGGGAGACGAGAATAACGTCTGTCCAAATATTTGAGCATTCCGTGGCCCAGTCAAGTTGACATGTAAAACCATCCATCCTCCCTGAGGATAGTTTGTCATTCAAATGTTTATTTTCCAAAGTACACCTTTCATTTTCACCTAGCGCACTCTCACCACTGAACTTTATATGACAGGTGACTTGATTCCTTTGTGCGATGGCAACTCAATTCAACCATCTCATGTAAAAATAGTACTGATGGCAGGAGCTATGATTCATACATTTATGTCAGATTCATCTTATTTATTTTTCCACACAGGATTCTGTTGTTTAGAGATATGGAAAATCAGAGCTCAAGTTATTTAACCCATACCTTTTAATCATCCATTCATATTCCTGAGCAAGGATCTGTCACAATTTAAATGTTTGACATGCTAGGCAAAATTTTTTATTTCTGAGAAAGGCTTTAGAGATAAACAAGCCCTTCATTTATGTTATAGATGACGAGTCTAAAGTGTGAAGAAGTGAAATGCCCTGCTCATGGGCATTGTAGTAGGAAACTGGGAGTTGAAATCGTCTCTTGATTCTTAGACCTATTGTACTTTTCAATCTATTATACTTTCTCCTCTGCTGTAGCATGTAAGGAAATGTCAGATAGAAATGCAAGAAAATTTCACATTCCTCTGGGTAATCTCAAACCATCTTTCCTTCCATATTTAATGTTTACCATTATTCTCATCTAAATCATTAAGGGAAAATATCAGTAAACTAAGCCAACCTTCCAATAAAAAGTTGCTGAGTAAATGTAACCACAAATATAACAGAGTGACCAGTGCAAGCAGAATTCTTCCCTTCACCATGTGTAATAAATTGGAGCTTCTACTAAGGAGTATTTCAAAATTATATTGCTATTATCTCCAGGAGAGAAATGCAAAATAACCCATAAAAGGGATATATTATAACCCCAAATAATAGCAATGCCTGCTTGAGCAGTATCTCCTTTCCTGCAGACACAGTAACACGGGAGCCAGCCCTAATGGAGAAGAAAATATAATAATAATAAAAAATTCAAACTTCAGGGTGTTGTCAGAGGTCCACTTTATTTCATAGTAAATTTGTTTTAAACTTAATATACAAGGAAACAGAAAACAGAATACAATGAGGAAAAGTATTTTAACCTTCGGGATCTAGTTCACACTGTTTTTCTAAACCTATTTATTTGAAAAAAGCAACAGCCGTAAAGACAAAGGATAAACAGTCATCTAAGTTGGCAGCAAAGTCGCAAGAAGGATTTGCCCTCACTTGAATTCTCCTTGCTTTCGTCTAAGGACCCAAAGTGCACTCAGTGTAAGTGACATCTTTTCTCCCTGTCATACCTGAGGAGAGAGTCACTTTTTCGAGCCTGCTAAATGCCGGCTGCCAGGAAGATGGAAGCTGAAGTGGCAAAGGTGGGAAGGGGCTGATGTTCAAAGTGTGGGGACAACGGCTTACACTGTCTGGGTCTGCAGCTGACTTTGCTAGAGGATCAGCATCAAGTAGCCAAGTGCAGAGAATATCCAGGCCAGGAAAGAGGAGGAAAAAAAGTGAAATGCTTAAAACTCCAAGAGGGTAAATTTGAAATAGCCTTTCTGTTACTGTAGCATTTTCTTAGATTGTTTACATATAATTCCTTCTATAAGAACTTCAGTTTCTGGTACAAAGATGCAAGTAATGAGAGGAATATTATCGTGAGACTGGAAAACTACATTTCTTTCATTTTAACTCTTTTTCAGTGTTTCTTAACAATTGGTCTGTAATGGTACCTACTCTGATGTTTCAAGAATGACCTTATTCTAGCTCATCTTTGTGTGAGAAATAAACCTCAGTTCAATTCCATTTGAGAGTGGTTTGGAATTGACCCAATAGTTTTATTCCTCATATACTGGTCTTGAAGAGAGATATAAGAAAAGGATTTCTTTAAAATATGACCCAAGGGACTATTGCAAATCCTGAGGGGCTGGATCTTGGCTTTCCTGAGCTTACAAAATTAAGAATAATATACCAAAAATCATTCTAACAGTCTATAGTACTTCTTGAACCACTCCATACCTCAGTATACTGAGTCCACAAATGTATATAACTGGATCAAAATGAAACTAATATTTCAGGGTGAAATTCACCAACATGTGAAGGAAGTAATTTAATGTGGTATTATCTATATTTCATTAATTGTGAGGGTTTAAAATTAAAAATAGCTCTGACTTTCAAGGAGTCAGGTAGTAAAACAAAGGCATGTTCTTTTACCTGGAGAGAGAGGATGCAAATAGTTGAATCAGAGGCCAATGAGAGTACACATAATGATTTCTTTAAAAATACATTCATAAACATTGTTTTTTAAAGAAAAGAAGATTCTAAAGGCAGGAAAGTATGCCTGACTGGGAACTTAAGGTCATGTACTGCAAGGCCAATAGTAAACAAAGAAAAAAATCACCTGTATTCACAGTAATATTTACATACAGGCTGAACATCCAATCCAATCAAATAGAAAGAAACTAGTGTACATAAAGAGATAACCTTTAAAAATTTCCTGGATTTGTCTCTAACGAATTAAGAGAAGCTCATCTGCCGGGCATTTAAGGCTGTTGCCTAAATTTGCACAGGCCTCCTCGTACACCTGCCCGAGGCTCCAATTAAACATATCTACTGCGATTGCTGCACAGATTCCATCTTATGCTATTACATTTTTGCGTGTTTTTCCTTTCAATCTAAGTACTCCAATCTCTGCTTTCAGAATCCTATTCATCTTTCAAGCTCCATTTCAAAACATCACTTCTATTTCACAAAAATATTCTTATTTTTTATTCCTTTAACTTCAAAGCCGAAATGTATATCCTCTCCCTTTTTAACTTTCGTTCTATTATGATATGGACAGGAGTGGCAGGGTAGATGGAGATTTGTAGAAAACTATTTGAAGTTCGGTAATTTTTCTTAAAGATTTATTAACATTGAAATCTTCATATGATTTTTTTTCCAAGTCACTTAATCATTCAACAATTTGCTGACCATTTATTTTTAGACAAACCCCGTGCTAGAATGTGGAAATGAAAAGATGAATTATGCCATAGTTCCTACCCTCAAAAATTTCACTTCTAATGGGCAAGAGGGATTTCAACATGCCAAACAATAAACGCAGAGAAAATGGCCAAAGGGAAGCAGGGCAGTAGGACATCATTTGAAATTTTCTTAAGTATCCACATGTCTAATTTACTCAAGATCCAGACTGTTGAGATGCTGAGGATTATTTTGTCATATCCTCCATCACTGAAGATATAGTCTAGACAGCTAGAAACAAAAAAACAAATACAACAAACAAAAACAATAAAAACCCTATTTGTTGTCTTGGGCATGTGTGAATTTGCTCCTCAGTTTCATTTGTTTCCGATTTCACACTGTGTGGTTCACTTAGCTCCTATGAATTGGATGAAACATTTAAAAAATCTATTCTTATCTACTTATTTGCGTATGTTTATTTTTATAAGCTTGGAGTTTTCAGATTAAATTTCTGACCACAATGTTGAAATCCCATGATAGAGTATAAACGTTTTGAACAATTTTCTCTATAATCCAATCTCTTAAAAAATATTTTTTATGCTTAGCACATAAAATGCTCCAGTGCATAAAAAAGTAGACAGATGAAAACTTAGGTAAGAATAAAATTTAATAGGCACTCAAAAATTATTTAGAAAGCTACATATAATATTTGCTAATTTCAAAAAAAGGAAAACGTCTAAAATCTTAAAGAGAAATTATTATGGGACTAGAGAAGGCTCAACATTGGGGAACTGGAATAACGGCTTTATTTTCTGAATAAAGATTGACTGCATGGACTTGAATCAAACAATTAACCTCTCTGTGCCACCCATTACTCATCTGGAACAATGAGCTGAATATTTATTCCTATCTGAATGGTGCATTATTAATGGTACACTATGCCATTTCCAAGGAAAGTGTTTTGCAAAATTCAACAAATATTGACAAATTTTTCAATTATCGATAATTAGGTAAATCAAAGATAAATCAAAGATAAACCAAAGGTTGGAAATTAAAATATGCATACACAAGAGAAAAAGCTACTTGTTTCCCTTTGGTAACTTATTCCAAAAATTTCAGAATATTAAAAATTAAAATATAAAATGGACCTCCTGATGGTAAGAGGTAGATGGAGTCTGTCAGCCTCCACACAAGTGAGCTCTCTACAAGTGGCCTTGTCACTGGGGCTGACAGAGTGACCTCTGATGAACCTGATTTTCAGAAACCCTGTCCCTAGGGGCTGGCCCGGTGGTGCAGCAATTAAGTTTGCACGTTCCACTCCGGAGGCCTGGGGTTCGCCGGTTTGGATCCCGGGTGCGGATATGGCACCACTTGGCAAGCCATGCTGTGGTAGGCGTCCCACGTATAAAGTAGAGGAAGATGGGCATGGATGTTAGCTCAGGGCCAGTCTTCCTCAGCAAAAAGAGGAGGATTGGCAGTAGTTAGCTCAGGGCTAATCTTCCTCAAAAAAAAAAAAAGAAATCCTGTCCTATGATCTTCCCCAAAACTATAGTAGACCTGAATGAAGATCCTTTCCTAAAAGAGAAAGATATTTAATTAATTAATCTTTTCCCGTTGTTTATAACTGTTCTGCAGTCAAGTGATCAGAAAGGAGGTGGAGGTTTTAGAACATCAGTGCTAATGCTTTCAGAGCCAATTCTGTTCAAAGACAGCCTGTGTTGAAAATGCAGCAGGCACAGCCCTTCAGGAACCTAAGCTACAGGCCTGCAGAAAAGCAGTTTAACTGTTCAGTATCCCAAGGCAGGAAAAGGATTTGTTTTAACTCTAGGGCTTTCTTCAGAGCTCCTGGGTCAGAAAAGGTTGCTGTAGTAGAGTTGGTTTCTGTTGATCAGAGATGGTCAGCAGAAAAGTTAGCAGGAAAGGAAGACCCAGTACGAAGGGAGAGAGATAGATGAATATATGTTGACACTTTCCATATGCTCAATTAAAAATATAATAAGCATATTGATAATATTTTGTGGCTTAGTTATTGAATGTTAATATATAACAATGGTGGTAAATCTTATAATAGAAATTTTATGATAGCTAAGTGTCACCTAAGAGGATTGTATTGCAATGGCATTTGAATCAGTACAATATGGCTAGTCAATTAAAGACATCTCAAAGTATTTATTAACATAGATCACATTTTTCAAAACCATCAAAAATGCCAACTTTATAAAAATATTTTGTTGTTTGAATCTTGTAATTCATATAAAAATGAAACACATACAGGCAGAGAGTAGAATGGTGGTAAGCAGGGGCCTGGGAAGGAGGAAATAAGGAGTTGCTGTTCAAAGGGTATAAAGTTTCATCTAAACAAGATGAATAATCTCTAGAGCTCTGCTGTACAACATTGTGCTTATGGTAAAAAATACTGAAGTATATACACATAACAATTTATTAAGAAGGTAGATCTCATGTTAAGTATTCTTACCACACACAAAAAGAGTCAGGTAATGGATAGGTAATCTAAATAAACAGGTAATGCCTCTCTTGTCTCTTTATTAATATATATTTTGATCAACAAACATGGGTTACCCAACTATTTCATTTTTTTACCATACGTAAAACTCTATATTGAAATACAAAATTTGCCTAATTAGGAAAATAAATTTAAACATATACATAGTGTATAAGAATGAATTGAGTCATTATATAGTGTATAGATTTCTGACAACCTCTAATTTTCAAAATACAGCTGTGCAACCAGAGGTAAGTGAGCAAGATTCTGATGAGCAAGTGCATTGAGGAGCAAGGGGAAATGAGTAGAGGACTAAAGACCCCCACCCCCATCTTCTGGACTAGAGTCTAATGAATAAGACTGTCTTATTTCATAAATAAGCTGGTGTATGTGTTGTTTAAGGCAACCATAAGTCTTTCTCAGGTGCAACAGCAGCCTCTTGGAAGCTGAAGGAAGAATGACAAAACTTGGAAGAGGAGAGGTCACTTAGAGAGCTGATAGAAGCCTATGGTGGGTACTTATATCTGATATCAAGACATAAAATTATTAATTAAATACAGTAATTTAGGTAAATTGTATAAAAATGCAAGCCAAGCCACACACACTTCAATATACGCTCTGCCCTCATGTCTTTGAAAGCAAATCCTCCAACGTGGTGGTTCATATATTCTAAAAAAGACAGAGTTTGATCTAACTTTCACTTTGTGTCACCAAGTCATCCTTAAAAGAAATTTTATTTATTCCTTGCGCCTACCAGAAGGACACTGTGGTGGAGAGAAAGATGTCTCCACACCCAAAAGTTGACCACATTCTAATCTCCAGACCTTGTGAATACGCTATCTTACATGGCAAAAGGGGCTTTGCAGGTATGATTAAGAGTTTTGACATGAGGAAATTATCTGGATTACCTGTGTAGGCCCAATGTAACCACAAGGGCCCTTATAAGAAGCAGACAGAAGAGTCAAGAGCTAAAGGAGGAACATTGACACATCGAGAGAGAGAGACAGAAATAGACAGAGAACAAGATTTGAAGATGCTACACTGCTGGCTTTGAAGATGGAGAAAGGAGTCAGGAGCCAAGGAATGCAGGCAGCCTCTAGAAGCTGGAAAAGGGGGGAAAACGGATTCTCCTCCAGAGCTTGGAGAAGAAATGAAACTCTGTCAACACTTTGATTTTAGCTCTGTAAAATCCATTTTGGACTTCTGACCTCCAAGATAAGTAAGATAATAAGTGGTATGAATACTACTGAATATATGTTAATTTGTTACAGCAGAAATAGGAATCTAATACAGGCATCTTTATAATTCAAGCCTTTACAAATAAAGTTAAGGGATGAATGAAAGTGCTTTAGATGTGTAGAAAATAAGGAAATATCCCGAGTATTCCCAGTATTGGAGTGATTTGCTTATACATGATTTAGTTGGAGCCTGGAGCTACAACCTGTGTCCACTAGCATGATTGGCAACACAAAGAAAGGAAATATGTGAGAGTAATTAAATTTTAATTTTCTTTCCTGCCAAGAATCAATGATTTTTCTTTTTAATTTCACAGTTATGCTCTGAAGGGGTTTGCCATGTGGTCTTGGTCAAAAAAGGACTTCTCAAGATGGCATTCTGCTATTTTTTAAATTTTCTTTCCATCTGTGTCTTACATAGCAAGCATGTTTACTGTACAAGTCAAAACAAGATTTTTTTCTGTTCCGACAATGTTGAAGTTCAAGCTGCACTCTGAAAATCAAGCTGTTCTTTCTGCTTCACATCTAGTATAACTGATAATGCTCACTGAAAATTTTTTTTTTGAGGAAGATTAGCCCTGAGCTAATGCTGCCAATCCTTCTCTTTTTGCTGAGGAAGACTGGCCCTGAGCTAACATCCGTGCCCATCTTCCTCTACTTTATATATGGGATGCCTACCACAGCATGGTTTGCCAAGTGGTGCCATGTCTGCACCTGGGATCTGAACCAGCGAACCCCGGGCCACCGAAGCAGAACATGCACACTTAACTGCTGCGCCACCAGGCCAGCCCCACTCACTGAAAATTTAATAAATCTGACATGCCCTGGTAGTTTGGTTGACATATGCAGCCAAAAAGATTTTGCTTGCTTCCTCCACAGATAGTCTAATTTCACTGTGATAACAGTAGCAATCACATGATTTGAGGCTATAAATAGTCAGAATATGTTCTAGGAAATGTTTAAGGAACAAATAAGAAAATTAATAGATATAAAAGTCACAGTGAAATGGCGTTAATTTATGTCATTTAGCAGCAGATTATCTAAAATTGGTAGAAAGAAATGAAATCTATACTAATTTAAAATAAGCACAAATTTGCTCATTTAGAGCATATGTCATAATTCTGCTTTATGTAGCTTCTGATAGTTAACAAGTTAACCAAGTATTACATTCTAGGAATCTTTAAGCTATGTACTTTAATAAATGTATATGATATGAAAGATCATATCATGGCTTTTAATAAATTTATTAGTATCATCTTTATGTAATTAGCTGTATCTAGAAAATTCTAGCAGTTCACTTATAATGCCCTTTAGGAGTTTATTCTATAGTCTTACTCATTGACTTTTGCTACCTACTAAAAGAAGGTTAACTCAAAAACCCCAGATAAACTTCAGGACAGTCCACTGAAGTTTCTGTTAGGGATGTCCCAAGAAAAATTATTACATTACATCATTACCAAAAAAACCCAATAATACTTTTGTAAATATTCTTTCCTGTGGCTTCAAAGAACTTCACACATGTTGCCTAGGATTTTGAGAAGTGAAGAAATTGTAAAAAGCAAACATTATTGGACATGAAAGAAGAGGTGACTAAGATCTCAATAGAGATTATAAACATGATCAGAGCTTTAAGAAATCTGCCTATCACTTTTGTAGATTCAAGATCTGACACCCCTCTGCTTTAACTTTTATCTCAGAAAAGTGTTTGGTAGTCAGCAGTGTCTCTAGTAAATAAACGAATAAATAGAAAAGGCTCTGTTCAGCTCTCCTGAAAAGCAGGAAGCCTGGCTGTCCCCCCTGAGCTACACCCGGCTCCTTCTCTGAGTGCTAGCTGATAGCAATGCTCACATAATCAAGAGTATAGCACCAGAGAAATGATGCTCATGGTGAGTAGAAAAATGATCGCTAAAGCTGAGACACTATTGAGAAACTATTCAGTATGGTGCTGGTGGCCCCTTTTTGCTTGTTTCCTTTATACCTGCTGCCTGCATACCCAATCCTATCCAGTGACTGCAGGCATCTGGGTCTGCTTTATGTAGCTTCTGATAGATGCTGAACAAGCTGGTTTTATCATAACAGACAGAAGCTATAAAAATACAGTTGCAGACTCTCTTGAAATTTCATCCTTTTCTTTCTGCTCCATAATCTTACCACTTCTGCCTGTAGGCTCTCTGTGTTAAGGCTATTAGTATCTCTATCAGCATCCTTCACTGCCTCTAATTTGAACAGAATAAAACATTTCTGTTCTTTCTTTCACATTATTCCTGAACTTTGCACCTTTGACAATAGCAATATAATACCTCAATTACAACTCTTTTTACATTGTATATGAGTATTATAGTATATATCTCTATTCTGGATTCAACTTTCCTAGAAAAGCTATAACACTTGACGCATCATTTTTAAGCCCAGTGCTGAACCTGAGTTAGTGTTCGTGAAAAGTTGTTTGAAGCAGAAAATGCCAATATTTGAATATTGAATATTACACAATAATGTCTGTTTCTTTAAGGTCTTCCCAAAACTACATTATGATGCTATGATACTGATAGTATTTCAAAAATACACAATTACACCTCTTCTCCCTGTAATGGCAGGGTGGATATTATTAGATTCTGAGATAAGAACAAAAATTTCAATGACAAATGTGGGACTTAAGTTGCCATCGTTAAAATAGAGTCCTTCAGCATTGTCCGTCCACTTTAGAATGTTATGAGAAATGTCTGTTCAGTCAAGGTTTTAATTGTGACAATGGAAATAAGACTAACTTTAGCAATAAAGGAATTTCTTATAAGTTTATTTATTGGAAGGAATTTAGGTAGCTTCATAAGCATAAGAAGAATACTGAGAAGCTCAGAAACTCAGGCAGAAGTGAGCAGAGATTAGAACAAACCAGATCCTGCCGCAGTGAGGCTCTGCCTAGGATGCTGCCACTGATGCCATCAGCACCGTGTAACCGCAGCGAAACCTGGGTACCCTCATCTCCACCTTAGCCTCTGCAAAGCAATCAGAAACTTGCTTGTTCCTTTGAATCATTCCCTCAAAATTCAAAGTTCAAAAAGTAATTGTCTCGTAGGCTGGAACTGGGTAACATAACAACAATTTCCCTGCCAGGTAGTTGGGAGAGAAAATAGGTGTCCCCTTTAATTTAAAAGGAGACCAAAATGAGAAAGGAATTAAGATGTTGTGTTAGTCATGGTTCTCCAAAGAAACAGCACCAATAGGATATATTTATATTTATGGAGATATTGATTATGAGGAATTGGCTCACATGATCATGGAGGCTGAGAACTCCCATGGTCTGCCATCTGGAAACACAGGAAAGTCAGTAGTATAATCCAGATCAAGTCTGCAGGCCTGAGAACCAGGGGAGCTGATGATGTAAATCCCAGTTCAAGAGCAGAAGACTGAAGTTCCAGCTCAAGCAGGCAGACAGGAAGCGAAAGGGCTGAATTCCTCCTTCCTCCACCTTTTTGTTCTATTCAGGCCCTTGATGGATGGATTGGATGATGCCCTTCCACATTGGAGAGGGGAATCTACTTTACCAAATCCACTGATTTATATGCTGATTTCATCTGGAGACACTCTCACAAACACACCTAGAAACAATGTTTAATCTCGGTACCCCCTAGGCCAGTAAAGTTGATACACAAAGAATTAAACATCGCAGTCGTGAAATCAGGAAAATGCCAAAGGTTTACTGTAATGAGACTCCCTGAGGTCCTGACCCATTTGAGATCTGACTGTGTTGCTAAAGTATATCTCTACTCTTGGGACTTTATTATTTTAGGCTTTTTCACATCTAAATTACAAATACATAGAGTAGGAACAAGAATGTGTGTAATTGATGGGTTTAGTTTCAGAGCATTTTTTTTCCACTACTGCTCCACATAAAGTAAAGGATACCTTTTCATATTCAGGAGTTTCATTTAGGATTTTTTTTATTATAGAGTTTGCCCAAACTTTTTGAATCCAACATCTCTACATGTAGTTTCCAACCCATATGCTATGCTAAGCAAAAATAGAAAATGTTTATGAGTTACAAGGCTAATTCATAAAAATCTGCTTAGCTCATTATGGAAAATAACACTGTTCAAAGATAAGGAATTAAGTTAAACTACTCAATAACAGATTTTTCTTTTCTCTCTCTCTTTTTTTTTTTTTTTGAGGAAGATTAGCCCTGAGCTAATATCTGCTTCCAATCCTCCTCTTTTTGCTAAGGAAGGCTGGCCCTGTGCTAACATCCATGCCCATCTTCCTCTACTTTATATGTGGGACACCTACCACAGCATGGCTTGCCAAGCGGTGCCATGTCCGCACCCGGGATCAGAACTGATGAATCCCGGGCCGCCGAAGTGGAGCGTGCACAATTAACCGCTGTGCCACCAAGCCAGCCCCTCAATAACAGATTTTTAAATGACATTTCAAGGATGTTTGTTGGAAAAAGCTTGTTTAATGAGAGAAATTTGAGGGCATAGCAATGACTGTGGCGGGGAAGAGACGAGAAAGGATTTTCTATGTGCAGCAGAAAGAAGCTGAGAACAGGGAGGAAGTAACAACGGGCAAAAGGAGACTCAGATGTGCTCATGTATGAGATTATTTGAAATGTTATTCACCCGACCCAAGACGTTGAGTGAATATGGTAAAGGAAATAAGATAAAGGAAAGTGGAGGAAAATGTGACACATCAGTACAGCAAGCAGGACAGTTGCTACTTTAGCCATAAGATTCACAATAGACTCAGAACTATTATTTGAAAGAAGAGATATAAGCAAGGTTGAAAAATTAGTCCTGCATATGAAAGTACAGGATGACCATAATCTGTAGGAATTTCTCAAGCTTGATGCATACCAGGCGTTTGTGTTGTCTTATATTTATAATGACATTGGTATTGTTATCTGAACACAATTATTTCTCATTAAGTTTCTGAAAAAACAAAGTAGGTGAGAAAAATATTAGCTGACCAACCTATTAAGACTTTCATATTCTAGCATACTCCAAAAATGCTATCAAGTGTTCTCATGTAACAAATTAAAGCGAGTTGCCTATTTTTTTCTGTTTCTCTCACTTCATAAAGACAGAAAATTAAACATATTTCATTATGAGTATTAGTATTCTGGAAAATAGAACTGTGCAAACAACCACTTAAAAGCTTTATTTTTAAAGTTTTATCCATCTGGATATAAATCTAGGATTCTCCTGATTCTGATTTATGCTAGGAAAAGATTTTGCCTTAATTTGAAAAGTCCAGATGACTACCTTAAAAAAAAAAATCAATCATCAGGGGCCAGCCTGGTGGCGCAGCACGTAAGTGTGCACATTCTGCTTCGGTGGCCTGGGCTTTGCTGGTTCAGATCCTGGTCGCAGACATGGCACCGCTTGGCACGCCATGCTGTGGCAGGCATCTCACATATAAAGTAGAGGAAGATGGGCTCGGATATTAGCTCAGGGACAGTCTTCCTCAGCAAAAAGAGGAGGATTGGCAGCAGATGTTAGCTCAGGGCTAATTTTCCTCAAAAAGAATAAATAAAAATCATCATAAGGATTACCACTATCAGCCTTTAAGGAAACTTGATTAATATTTTTAAACTATACTCCCTCTGGGAAAACTGAGCTCATGCCACAGCACAGATGCTAGATTTCAGCCCTCGCTCACTTCCTTCAAATGGGCATCCTTGTACAGTGCACAACCTGCCTAACCATATATGGCTGCTATCTAAGGACTCAATAGACTATTCTCAGGGAAATAGTATTTCCCCAGCACAATCATATTAATCCTAATCTGTTCGTGTACAAATATGTGTAGATCATCACACACGATTCATATAATCAGAGCACATTCATGAATATTAAAAGAATTTCAACACTCTAGATGTCCTGTTTTATAAAGAAATAATAAAAATAGTTACCTTTTTAAAGCATTTTCTTTGATGAACCATCCCAGTAGGCACTACACATACATATCAATTATTTCTCAAAAATCTCTGAGGATGGTAAGCTTTGCCAGCTTGAGAAAAGAAATCGTACATATTATTTTCTTCTTCAAGGTCATAACTGTTCTCCACAAAAGATATTTAGAGGTATGCAGAAATCTCTAGTGATCCACATTTATAATTGTGACCTATATTTTGGTTCAATTTCTAAATTAATTTTTGAAGCATACGTATATACTGCTATTTCACCCTATTCTTACCTATCTGTGTATCTGTGTCAGAGAAACTGTCCCAGATTGTGAATGCCTGAAGCAGAGGAACTGGAGCTATAAATATATATATATATACACATATATATATATATTATAATTTTTTTTCTTATATCACTCTGGGTATCTGACTTTCTTGCATATGCAACCCTTCCATTATATTTACATACAAATGCTGTCTATTACCTAAACCAAACTAATTATTTAACAAACTATCTTATTATTTGTTGATCACCAATGTACATTAATTTCATAGATTTAAGCAGAACATTAATTTCCTCTTGGGTTACCTTTCAATCTGTACAGATTCAAGGTCAGGCTCCAAGTATCTCTCAGTTTCTGCCTGATCTCCTCCTCCATGTTTTCCTACTTCTCTATCCTGCCCTCCTCACTTTTCTCCCTTAACCCATGTCTTCGTTTTCTCCCTTAACTCATGCTGTCCTTGGGGCCATGCAGAAAGTGGAAACCATGAAGACCACCTTGTAGCAATCTCTCAAAATATTTTCTTGCTAGTATGAACAGATTTTAATACGATTATTCTAAACAACAACAAAACAAATTTTTCAATCAGAGGTGAGAAACGAAAGAAACACAGTGCGTGAGGGGGACAGAAAATTTTGTCCTACTTACCAAATAAAATGAAAGAACTGAAACTTTGAATTCTTACACAATAGCACATATAGACTAATCAATTTTTATAAACCAAAACTCTCCACGATCACTAACAGCATTGCAAGTTCTATCATTTTGAATAAAATACACTACTTGAAAAGTAGAACTGTGATCAGAAGAATTTCCCATCAGACTTCAAATAGCACTCTTTCACTGCACATACATTCAGCCTGGTAAGCCATAGAAACCAGGTCTGCTTGTTTCACAGAAGAAAAAACAATTGCACTATTATCGTCAATGCTCAGCTGTGAACTTCTAAAAAGCAAGTTGAATTTTCTTCCATCTGATGCAGTGTCAAAATTCTGCCAGAAACATCCTGATCTCAGGATTTTTATTACTGGTGATGATGTATGAAGTGGAAAGAACATAGCTTGATTTTCTAATAAGTGGTTAAGCTTGCACTACTGACTACATTATTAAAACAAAAAAAGAACTTGGTAACTAAGTGAGTATGATAGGAAAGTCACTGATGGGGAAGAAAACTGGAGCGCTAAGATGTGTCAGCTTTATAAAGTCACATTTTTGGAAATATTTTACTTTAAATCAAAGAAAGCAGGTGTTGTGGAATGCTTTTTAGGAAGTTAATATAATAGCACTTTTGAATATAATGTAATATTTTCCTTAAAAGTGCTTCCAATGGAAAATATTTGATATTTTATAAGAAGAAACAAATTATCAAGAAATAAATCTCCATAGTCAATTTTCTTACTGGAAAACACAATTAGGCTTCAATAATAATGCTTTAGTGATAAGCAGTAACATGTCACATGGGAATGGGAACTAAAGAAATGAAAAAATCTGTTTGCCTTAAAAATAAGTTGCTATTTAGACTAATTTACAAATACTTGAATTTACATATAATCATATTATGCAATAAGCAAAATTTGGTAAACTTCTGAGTCTTTTAACAGCCTCATTATTAGTTCCTTGAGACCAAGTAGTAACATAATAATCAGAGAAAGGCAGAGTAGGTTAGAAAAATAGGTGAATTTATTCATTGTGTGATTTTCACAGAATCATTTAAGAATAATTTAAATTATGTTGGATATCTCTCTTTCTCTCTCTACCTATCTATCTTATATTATCCTGTTTTAATGCATTCATATTATTACCTCTTTTAAGCCTATTTTATGCTAAAAATATCACTCTACATATTCACAGATTGCACTTATATCTCCTGTTACATATTTACTGTTTCCCTGTAGGTAATGGCTGCAATTTGATTACACATCAAGTTTAAATCAAGATAGTAAAATCAATAGTATTCCCTTTTAATTATCTCTCACTAGTTTATCTTGAAGTCTCATGTTATACATCCATCTTGAGTTGCCTTTCTTTCCCTCTAGGACCCAGGCTGATGAAACAGCCCATCTACACATGTCAAGTTAGTTGCGGTGTAAAGGAGCCATGGTAGAACCATCTAATGACTCTTAATGGTTCTGCTTGGAAATAGCATGCCTCACTTCCACTCACATTTCACTGGACAAAGCAAATCACATGACTGTCTGATGTCTATGGGATAGGCCCACTACAGAGGGGTTTGGTAGGGAAAAGCTTGAATATTTTGATAATAGTTTAGGTGATCCCAACACTCAAATTGAAGTCCTCAACCAGTACTACCTTTGTCTACTAATCTGCTATTCATTTTAGAACTTTCTTCCCTTACCTGTATACTAAAACTGTTTCTGTTCAGGTCATCTCAAGGTTGGCATATCTAAGGAACATTTTTCTGTTCTTGTATTTTGTGCCAAAGCATTTAAGTTTCCCCCTCTCTCCTAACTCTCTTTTTCCTTTTGACATTCAGGACTCCAAATTCTAGTGCTGTTCTTCCTGCTTCTCTTACCAGTCTCCTTTGTTAGCTGCTTCTTCTCTGTCTTCTGAATGTTAGGATAACTCAGGGCTCGGTCCTAGGGTCTCTTTCTGGTTGCTCCCACTATCTTTTAATGTCTCCCTAGACATTCTCCTCCAGGCTCATGGCTTCAGATTCCATCTACATTCTGGTAACTTTCGAGTGTACATCTTCAAACGTGACCTCTTCCCTGAGCTCTATTCACCTGTATATCTCACAGAGATCTGAAATACAGTATCTGTAAATATAAACTTACGATTTCTCTCCATCCAAAGTGTGCTTCTTCACATTTTATCATCTTATTTGACAGCATTTGAATTCCTTCAGGGTCTTCTAGTAGTGACAGGGACTTTATTCTTTGAAAACTCCCTTTACCTTATCTTTCATACTACTCCATCATAAAATATTATTTACTTATAAAACAACTTTATGGAGGTGCAACATATATCTTAGAGTATTGCTCATATAACTCAATCTTCCTAGAATTCTCTTTACTCCACTTCCATATGCTTAATGTCTATATCCATTCAGTTTTCAAGTAATAATCACTTCCTTGGAGGGCCCTCTATAACACACTGGCCAAAATTTATATTTAATAATGTATATTTTCCTGTTATTATCTCTCATAGTACCCTGAATTTTTCTTTTATAATTTTAGAGACACTACTTCTGGCCCAAAGCTGCACATTTGCCCTTGCTATATGAAATCAAGAAATCTATGGAGCCAATGACCCCTCACCACTGTGTCCCTTCTAGACCACGCTCTGAATACTTGAGTCCAGATATTTCCTGCCTGAATAGCCCTGGGCCTACTTACAGAACCCTAACTGAGGTAAGTGGGTAATGTTGGAGCTGGGGAGCAGGAAAAGAATGGTGGGAGGCCAGGAGCTTCCATGTGGGCTCTTGCTCAGGACCCTGAAAAAGTGAAGGGCAAATCTGCCCATCAAGTCCCTTTTTAAATCAGAGATTTAATGACCTTGGCAAAGTATTTCTGTTCTGTCTCTCAGAGAAGAGAAAAAGCAGTCGTGAAAAGATGAGTACACATTCAGGCTTTGACCTCTCCAGAGTCCTCACCTTACCACAGTTGTCTCTCTACATTTAATAATCATAAAAACAACACATATAACTAGCGGTGTGGCCACACTCCAAATTTTATTTACTTGTTTAGCTCAACTTTCTCATTAAGAGAAAATTTGATATAAATCTGTCTTTATGGAAGACGGGCCTTGTAGCATCTCTTTGCATTTATTAACGTACTTCATCGGAGACCCCACAGTATCTAATCATTTAAATATTTTCTCTTCTGATGACAAAGGATGTATATTCCTGTTTACTTTTAGCAATGTTGGGTGATATATTTAAATGTTCTAGCTATTAGACCACATATATTGAAAATATGAGGTTGTCCAATGTACAACAAACCTTTTCGAACCTACAGATATTGGTTTACTTGGATATTGAGCAAGACAGTTTGAGCGTATCCTCCAAGCTATGGTTTGTGCTAATTTGATTATTTAGAACCATTTTGGTTTTTCTCTGTGCCGTACTCACTATAGAAGAGAAAGGTAAAACCAGAGATTCAGCATAAATAGTGTTTATCTAATTCTAGTTTCTTCTCAGTATCTTGGCCCTTACAGCTCCCCTTCAAAACCTCCATTAGTTTTTATAGCAAAAAGTTTCCAAGGAAACAATATATTTTGATCAAAACTCTCAAAATTATTAATGTATAATTGAACACAGCATTCATGGAACTGAACACAACATTCTATTAATCTAATTCTACTCTACCTGTGATTATATTTCCCATTTCATACTTAATATTAGGTATTTATTTATTTTATATTGATAGACTAAAATTATCAACATTTTCTCTAATTTTATTTATAGATAGCCATGTGGTACAGTTATTAATCATAATATTTTTCCAATCCATTTAGTTATTATTTTTTCTAGTTCTCACTTCGTCTTTAAATTCATTATACTTGGTTTTTTTTTGTGGATTCATTTTAAAGCTTTTGGAATCAAATGCTTTTTTTTTTTTTAATGATTGGCACCTGAGCTAACAATTGTTGCCAATTTTTTTTTTCTGCTTTATCTCCCAAAATCCCCCCTGGTACATCGCTGTATATCTTAGTTGCAGGTCCTTCTAGTTGTGGCATGTGGGACATCGCCTCAACATGGCCTGACGAGCAGTGCCATGTCTGCACCCAGATCCGAACCAGCAAAACCCTGGGTCGCTGCAGGGGAGTGTGCGAACTTAATCACTCGGCCACAGGGCCGGCCCCTCAAATGCTTTTTTGAGTTATGCCTCTTAAAAACAAAGGCTATAAATTTGTTTTGAGTACAGCTTTGGCTACAGCTCACAATTTTTGAAATTTAAAATTAATTTGTTTTCAAAGAATCTATAGTTTCAGTTGTCATTTCCTCTTTAAAGAGATTTTTTATAGTAATTAAAAATTTTAGATGGTTAGATTATTTCTGGTAATTTTGGTTCACAGTTTAGAGTATTTTGTCATGAAATGTAGCACATATAATATTTTCTTACTGGAATTTATTGAGTTTCCCTCTCTGACATGATATCTAACTGATTTATGTAAATATCCCTTGGGGACTAAAAAAGGTGTTTTCTATCTATTGGTTAAAATTATATTTAATTACTCTTCACATATCTTATATATTACCTTCATTAATTTGTTATCCATTTGATAATCACAACTGAATTTTTTTCTTTTTGGTGAGGAAGATTGGCCCTGAGCTAACATCTGCTGCCAATCTTTCTCTTTTTTCTTGAGGAAGATTGTCATTGAGTAAACTTCTGTGCTAGTCTTCTTCTATTTTGTATGTGGGATGCTGCCATAGCCTGGCTTGATGAATAGTGTGTAGGTCAGTGCCCCAGCTCCAAACCCACGAACCCTGGGCTGCTGAAGCAGAGCATGTGAACTTAACCACTATGTCACTGGGCCAGCCCCCAGAATTGAATATGTATTATGCCATTCAATATGCTGGAAATCAAACAGAGTGGAACACTGAAGATGATTCAGGCACTGCTTTCACAGTCCCTATTCTTGGAAAATTCACACTTTAGTGAAGCAAATGACAAGTAATCAGACAAATAACTACCATGGAATGACTTTTTGACGGGTGACATGAAAGCACATAAGGGAAACACATAACCTAAGCTTGGGGGTCACTGTATTTATATCCAGAACAAGTGATGTAAGAACCAAGAGTTAGCTAGGCAAAGATGGGGAGCATATTCCTGGAGCAGAGTACAGCACAGGCGAAGCACTGTGGGCCTGAGATGACATGGTGTGTTTGAATAACTCAACGAAATTAGCATGGGAAGTAGTGGTAGAAGTATGTGGCAAAAAGAATCCTAGAGAAATAACTTTACAGTAAGTTTACTAAGTATTCCTTAATGAGTTTAGAGTAGGTTGGTAAGATGATCATATTTTATAGGAAAATAACCTAGGTTTCAAATCAGAAGACTACAAAAAGAAACACTATTAGGAGATGAAGGAAAGAGATGAAGGTGGACTGAATGAAACTGTTAGCAGGGAGAGCAGAACTAACAGGACCAACTTGAAAGATGTGTAGGAGGGATCATCAATAGTAGTCGGTGAGTGATTAGAAGTTTCCCTTTAGAGATATTCAATATATTTCCACATGTTTATTGATAATATGCATTTCTCTTCTGTGAATTTTCTTTTACATCCCTTGCTCATTTTCCCAATGGTTTGTTTATTTATATGTTTTCAATTTATATGAGCGTTTTGCATACGAAGGAAAGTAATTCTTGTAGTGTCACATGTATTGCAATATTTTGCCCTGTAAGTCTGTAAATAGTCTTTTGATATTATCTCTGGGAGTTTTCCTGCTAAATGCTTCATAGTTCCTTGTTCATTGGTTCATTCATTCGTTCATTCAGAATTTGCTCACTCAGTAAAGAAAGGAGAGGAATAGTCTCAAGGGCACATGTTGAAAGGGGGTGAAGGTAGGTAAAGATTTAGTTAAATGTAAAAGTACATATAATCTCATTTCATTTTACAACAACTTAGAAGTGTAGACAAAAGCTTTTCAATTTTGCAGCTTAATAAATGAAGGCACAGAGTTTAAGTAATGTCACTGGGATTTAAAACAATATCTGAGTGGCTTAAAAAGCTCTTTCATTAAACCATACTGCCAAATGTGGTGAAATTGCTGCAAATCTGTTCAATATTATCCTTTGAGCCTTTTATCCCACATAATCCAATTTCGTTGACCTGTCATGTTTTATGAATAGTGAGGGAATTAACTTAAAATAAAGATAGATTGTGAAGTAAGTGACCTTATATTTTAAAGAACACACACCGACATACATATACATTTTCTGACTTTTAACACAGATATTAAGTGACTACAAACCCACATAATGTTGGGTATGCAAACATAAGGTATCTGGAAATGACTGAAAATCAGTGGTGAAATTAAAGTCATGTAACAGATATAGCAAAAATTATTGATTATAAGTACTTTCTCAGCACTATGTAAAACATTCTGAAAGTAAATTGAGGAAGAACTTTGCCATAAAACAAATAAAAAATTTTAAGGTAAGAAGTTTTGTATTATCTATCTATTAAAAAATATCTATTGATGGGGCCAGCCCAGTGGCACAGCAGTTAAGTGCACACGTTCCACTTCTGTGGTCCAGAGTTCACCGGTTCGGATCCCGGGTGCAGACATGGCACTGTTCATCAAGCCATGCTGTGGCAGGCATCCCACATATAAAGTAGAGGAAGATGAGCACGTGTGTTAGCTCAGGGCCAGCCTTCCTCAGCAAAAAGAGGAGGATTTGTGGCAGATGTTAGCTCAGGGCTAATCTTCCTCAAAAAAAGAAAAATATATATGTATTGATAAATGTGCTTACTAATATGGTGAACAAATTACAGTGGGATGCCACTTCTCTTCTTAGATAATGATTAATAAAAACATGTAACTATATTAATTAGTATTGTGACAGAAGTCCTGTCTTATATCCAGATTGCTTCTGAGTATGACTGGGAAATTGATGAGGACGCTATAATTCTATTTGTAGAAGGTTCAGGGAGCCACTCATGTTGTGTGGTTTTTTTCCCCCACAATTTCCCTGTAGGATTAAGCTCAAGTAGCCTTACCTTGAAGTGCAGTTTAACTTCTTTGAATCACTTCCTCAATCCCTACCAGTGGTTTCTGAACTTCCCAAATAATCTATTGTACTCAAGTCCTTGTCTTAGAATCAGCTTCTGGGTAAACCCATTCTGAGATACTTGGTACCAGAAATTGTCTTAAAAATCAGATCCTCAGGATAGAATGATGAAATTGGGACACATACCAGTTAGATGGCAACAAGAACCCCATAGCTGATTGTAAGTTGGGTGATAATACCATTGTCAGGCTGTAGTATCATTACTACTGTGGTGAATTAGATTTGACACAGTTAAAAGGGAAGCGCTGTTTTATGCAATATCTCTAGTATTTGGGAGAAACGATGGTAATAGTAAATTAAAAGACTACAAAATTGAATGGTTACCAAAGGAATAAAGTAGCCGACTCAACCCAGCCAATAGTCAATTTAGACCATGGTCTGAAAGAGGCCTGTAAAGAGACTCTGATAATCTGCATTGGGAGGGTAGATTGGACAGAAGATCAAGCCCAAAACCAATTGTTACAGTAACAGAATTACAAAGATGGCTTAATCCACAGCCTCAGCCTGTCTCCTAGGCTAAAGGCAGGACTCTCACATGGAATTAGTCAGATGCAGTGAGAAGGAAGTATCTGGAGGTAGATTCTAACCTTGAACCTTCTATTACATTCAACCCTCTGAGCATGCAGATATGGCCACACCCTTTCTAAAGGATAGCAGCCTCCCTTTGGCTGGATCCCATGCAGAGGAGAACTCTCTGAGACCATGACAAGGGCATATGCTGATGATTCCCTAGGACTTCCCTGGCTTGGTCTTGAGAAAACAAAACAAAGTGACTGGTGTACATAAGAAGTTCATTAGAGCCATAAAGAGGGGAAAATTTAGGAGGGAATATTAGGAATCGTGATAGGAAGTCAACCACAGATGAATAAAAATAATTACACAACATGAATAAGAGGTCAGTTCAGGTAAAAAAAAGAAAAAATCAATACATATTGAACTTAACAAGAATGGTTATATTATTCCCTCAATAACACTCAGCAGAGCCATACCAGGAGGAGAAAAAACAAATAATCAAGATTAGCCAAGCTAGATATTGGCAAGGTGAGCCTGGAGGAGGGACAACAATGTGGGAAGTCGGGAGAGTGGAGTTGGAAGGACCGGAGTGAAACTTAACTGTATATCAATCAAATTAGCACCATAACCAAAGTTGTGCTTTTGAGCACAACTCAGACAGTACGTCATTAGTGAAATATTCTTTAAAAGAAAAAGAATTGCAAAGAAATTGTGTACTTCTGTCAGTAGCTTTATTGTTAGTAAAAAACATTGTAATTTTATAAAGATTGTATTTGAATTGCAAGCTAAAGCAAAGAAGTAAATGCGTTATTGATATTAGTGACTGAGATTTTCTTATGTAAGAGAAAAGAGGCAAAATTATAAAATCAAAGAAGTTAAGAAAAATTCTGCCATGTTAAATTTAAGTTATACATGTCAATATCATGACTTTTAAATCACTGAACGGTCAAGACACTTTAGTAGAAATGAGTACCCCCTAAAACCCAGAAACTCAGATCTTGGTTTCCATACACCCTGCTAAAACAAACTAGGGCTCTTGGACACATTCCAGGATTAGAACAGAGAAAATACGACATAAGCCTGGGACTTTTGTTGTGCAAGACAACAAGGAAGCCTAATAGGGAAACTTGTCAAAAGGACACAAAGTCAGCTTGAAAGGGCTCCCACTGGCCAATTAAAGCATCACAAGTGACTGCATCTGAAGGTAAAATAGTGAATAAATAAAAATCCGTGAATCTGTTGTGACACTTGAGAAAGATAAGAAAAATTTACATTTCTGTAACAGAATATATCCCAAAAATAGTTATATTACTACATAAATGCTGAATAAATGTGAAAACATTGTGGTGACTTCAGGAAAGAAGTGATTTCTAAAATACACAAATCAGTTCCGATAAATGTGAGGGGTTTTACTTGCTTGTCATAAATTTCATTCTGCCAAAAATGAAAGGTTATAAACTTTGCTACCTAAATTATACAGTGCTTAATGTGTACTTATAGGAGAGCTTTAAAGTTATTTATCTATTTCCTACCAGTACAAATACTGGTTCATAAAAAATGTGTATGAATTACAATGAAAATTGTAAACTCTTTAATGAAATTATATCTTAATAAGTCACTTTTATAATAATTATAACCACTTTAATAAAACAATAATGTAAAAGTAAGAAAAAAATCGATATTTTTATCATGCCAGAGGTACATTTCAAATAAAATGAATGTACCATACATCTGTTCAAAGGAGATAGGAGATTCTGGAAGGGAATTCTCAAAGATTCTTCCTACTTGCTGAATTTGTTTCTTTCTGGTAAACAACACAACCAGAGATCCTTAAACTGACGCACAAATTAAAAAGCTCTTTTATTCTGGGATGAAGAGATCATAAATCCACGGCACTGACATGAAAGAGAGCGCCAAGTGATCACAGAGTTTATTTAGCTGTAAAAGTCAAGACAGTGGTCTCTAAATAACTTACGTGACTGGGTGGTCACTTAGGAAGCTGCAAATAGGTCATTTACAATCTTTTAAGAAACTGCATGTTTTCTCCGTGAGAAAGTCTGATTTCCTGTGAGAATTGTCTCTTTCTTTTATAACTTAGTGTTTTCTGACTATGGTAACTTGATAAAATTCCTGTTTCTCTAAGTTCCTATAAAAATATAATGTACATACATATTCACATCTGTAATTTCACGAAATCCTATTATTTGAAAGTTATTGCTGTTCCTTTCCTATGTATTTACAGAGACTGATTAGCAAAAACATAACAGATGACAGAAAGAGATTCTGTGTTATGGTTATATGCCCAAATGAAAGCAAATTCTTGGTAAATGTGAATATAGACGGCGAAAGGGGACGGGGGTGGGGGTAATGTAAAGAATTTCTCTTAGGAATTTAGACATAGTGGTGCATGTAATAACTTTTAATTCTAAAGGCATATGGAAATACCTCATGAGTAGAAAAATCATCCAAACCTATTTGTCTATGGCGTGTTTCAGAGTGCTAAAGGAAGAGCATGAAGTGTGTGCGTGTGTGTGTGCATGTGCGTGTGCTTGCGTATTGTGGGAAGGAGAATTCCTCAAATAACCTCTCTGGGACTGTTGTTTCTCCTGTGAAGATGGTATGCAAGATTTTTTGTCCAATGTTTAAAAATCTCTGGACCTAATGGGTACGAGCTGGTGTGGCTGGAAAAGATAAAGCATACACAAATAATTCACTAAAAAATGCACTTCTAAAAATATAAAATTGTTTTCTTTCAGAAAATTGTGGAGCATTTTCAAGCAACATAGTAAATAATTAATTTTTCCTAAGAAGCTAAATTAATTTGCTCAGTTAGTGAAGTGTCCTTTAGGATACAAACAAGTTTTAAGTTCAGTGTTTCTCATTCTTGGGAAATTCACTCATTTATTTCATGGTTATTTATCGATCCTGTTCTGCACGTCAGGCACTATGCTAAGAGTTGAGGACAAAGTAATGAATGAGGCAAAAAGACTCACAAGTAGTATACATAGCTGTGTTGGTGTTGAGAGGGGAGGAGACACACAATATAAGTAAACACAGCAGGTAATTTTACACTGGGATTAAGCAAATGAAATAAACAAGACATGGTAATAGGGAGTAACTGGGCTGAATGATGGATAAAAATGCACAGGGGAGATCTCTTTAGGGAAGTGACATTTAAACTGGACCTAAATTATAGCTGGACCTGAGTAGCCATGTGAAGAACCAGTGATGAGTTTCTTATCACGCTTACTCAGAGTGACTAAGTAACTTGCCTAAGGCCAACAACCCTGTTAGAATGAAGCCTGAACTCAAACTCAGATTTTCTCACTAGCAGGTTACTCTTCTCAGCACAAAATGTTTCTATCCATATAATCACATCCTATTCAAAAGTTTCAGATCCCTCTTCCTCTCTCTGCTCTCTTCGCCTCTTAGTGGAGTCCTCCTAGACTTGATCTTTGAAACATCTCTCTTCTCCACCTATGCTACACTTATGTCCTTTGCAATCATGTTCATCTAGGCTGATGACTCCTAGGTGTGTCTCTGCAGTCTGTACTTGTTTCTGATCTTCAGACTTATATTCCTGACTGCCTACTCGATAACAATGACGTCTAATAGACTTAACAAACTTACATCTTGAAATGAGGCGCTAGGAGTCCTCATTCAAATCAACTCTATCTCAGTCAAATATAATTCCATCCTTCCATTTGCTAAAGCAAAACAATTTGGAGTTACTCTTCACTCCTCTCTTTCTTTTATAAACTGTCTCCAATTCATGAGCAAATCTATACTTTCAAAAAATGTCCAGTAATTCATAACCAGGAAATTTCTTCATATACATCTTCCAGTTTTAGTTATGTGTATCCTGCTGCTTAATATATTGATGATTTTCTAGTTTTAGAACAAGATAAATAAAACAACTAGATAAATGTATTTTTTCGTTTCTATCAGTTCCATTTTTCTTTCAAATTTGCCTACACATTTATATTAATTATTTATTTCTTGCTCATCTTTATGATTGTCTTTTCTCTCTTTTTACTGTTTTATACAAAGCCTCCTAAGTCCCCTAAACTATTGTTTGTTCAGCTCTTAGGAGTCTAAATATGATACTTTATTTCTACTGTGTGTTATACATGTTGCCTTGACAACTCCCATATTTTTTTATCGTTGATTGTGAGCTCATTGCTTTATATTAATCTATGGGAATCCTGTGGGCCTAAACTGGGAAGGTACTCAAGATAGTATTCCTTGGGAAGCACCACCCACATGGGTGGTACTGTCACCATTTTCAGGTGAACAGTTTCACTAAGAAGTTCCAGCCTCACCATTGTGCCTCTACTCGCTGCCTGCATCTCCAGTCCCAGTTCTTGTCTTTTGTTTGCTCACCTGTTTGGGAGGGTTATCCTTGGAGCCCACTACTACCTCCTATGAGACCAGCAATGCTTCAAAGAGTGTGTCATACCTAGGATCTTACTGTTTTGAAGTTAGAGGGTATTTTATACCACCAATCTACTATAACATTGGCCAAGAAAGAAAAAATTGATACTTTTTTATTTTTCATTTTTAGAAATGGATATAGAAAATATGGTGGTTAATTTTTTTCCTCCTGCAATTCTCTCAGGCTTTACGTTGTATGTATGCTTTAGATACATCCAAGGATGTGTCTCTTTGGCTTATTTTTAAGAACAAAAGATTCAGACAGAAACTTTGCTTTTCCCCTTAACTGCCTAAAAGAATTTAACATAGAAGGCCTATTTCAAGAAGAAACTAATACCACAGATAACTATAATATAATAAACTAGGTGTGGTAGACAGGGAAGAACCTAGCCTTTCCCTATATCCCATTGTCTTTACATAGAATGGCAACCATTTATTTACAAATATTTGCTTTTCCATCTCTGTATAAATTGCATTCCTCCCCTTTTAAGTCCCAAACCACTACCCCCAACATCCTCCTTTGTCTTTAGCTAAAGATGGTATTTAAGGTGGTGGCTTTGGCCATTTTGGAGAGTTTCTCAGTTTTCCTGGGTTTCTCACATGTATACATGTTATTTAACGTTTGATTTTCTCGTGTTATTCTATCTTATGTGAATTTAATTCCTAGAGTAGCCAGAAGAACTTAGAGGGTAGAGAAATATTCTTCCTCCCCTACGTCTCCTTTATTTACATCCTATTTAACTAATTTGCCTTAAATTCTATTTTTTATATAATGCTGCTTTTCTTCTGTTAGTCTTTGTCTAGTGAATCCTTCACCATCCTCTTACTTTCAACTTCTTTATTTTGTTTTACTATGGGTGTGTCCCTTTTAATGGGCAGGTAGTTATGTAATTTCAATCTTTGTATCTCACAAACAGTAAGTTCATCCCATCTATTTTTATTGATGATATTAATACCACTGTGTATTTGGTCTTACCTTTGCAATCTTGTATATATACTATGTTGCCTTTGCTCTGCCTTCCTTTTATCATTTTTTGAATTCTTAAGTTCTTC
Source organism: Equus asinus (assembly GCF_041296235.1). Taxonomy (NCBI): domain Eukaryota; kingdom Metazoa; phylum Chordata; class Mammalia; order Perissodactyla; family Equidae; genus Equus; species Equus asinus. The sequence goes on from NC_091798.1 coordinate 72,162,073, forward strand.
CTTTTCCCCCATTACTCATTATTAAGTTACATATACTAACTTCATTGATTAGCCTAAAATATTGAACAAATTTATTAACTTTATATGTTTTCTTACAAAGTTTGAAGGCAGCATATAAATATATTTCACCTCATCCCTATACTCCTCCTTTTTCCATCTTCTTCTCCTTCTAAACTTATACACTTATTTGTATTTAATAACTTGGTTCATCAATTAATTTTTTCACCATTACTTCTTGCTTTCCACTCCTTTATTCTGGGTTCATTTTATTTCTTGTTGAAGTGTATCTGTTAATAGTTTTCCCCTAGACTTCCAACAGCTATTAAACTCTTAATTATGTATTGCTTATACACGTATTTATTTTATTTTCACTTTTGAGTAAAAGATTAGCTGATAGAGAATCCAAGGTTTACAACAATATCCCCATAGCAGATTCAAAATATAATTCTATTTCTTCTGACATCTTTTATTACAGATGAAGTCTGCTATAATTCAGTATTCTTTTTCTTTTTAGTAATCATTCTTTTTTCTTTGGTAGTTTTGAGTTTTTCTATTTGGCCTTCTTATTAAGCAGCCTTATTAGAATATGTGAAGTTTATATTTTGTTTTTTATTCTGCTTGCTTTATTTGTTAATTTAGTACTCTCAGCTTTCTTCAATTCTCAATAGTTTTAGTCACTATAACTTTGAATTTTATCTCTCCCCAATTATCCCCTGTGCTGCCCCTAGAAATTCAATTACACACTTGTTGGGTTTTCTCCTATCTCTCTGTTCCAAAATTCTGAGTGATTTTTCTCAATTTTACTTTTTAGCGTACTAATTATGACTGGATGTGCCCAGTTTACTGTAGAGCTTTCCTATTAAAATTTACTATATCAACTACTGTATTTTAATTCCAGTATTTTAATTGGTTAATTTTTATATTAGCCTGTAATCAATAACTGCAGGCTTTCACTCCATAATTCATTTGAGTATGAGACTCCCAGTTGTCCCCTAGCAGATTTTGAGTAAAAGCAAAACGTGCCACTTCTACATGTGGCTTGTAAACCCCCATCCATGCTTTCCCATGCTCCCTCCACCTTCCTGGGGCCTTCAAGATGGTGATAAGAGCAATTTTGAAGCCAACCACTACAGATGGAAGAACCACCTACAGGTCCAGGCCATTGAACAACTGTATGTGTCAAGGCCAGCACCAAACTAAAATTCCCACTCTGTACTGTCATGTGAGAAAGAAAGAAACTTCTTGTCCTTTAAGTCAGCAAATCTTAGCTTGAAAACTCATCCTGCATTGCAATGTTTCTCTTTTCTACCAGACCACCCCTCTCTATGCAATATTTATAGGTCATCTGAGTCCAGCCCTAGGGATCCACAGCTCAGAAATAAGTCATCCAAAAGTGTTCAGAACACTAGATGACAGTATTCCTGTCTTAAAAGCAGCATATGGCTTCACCAGGATCCAGGTTGTACTGCAGCCTCTTTTTAAAAAAATTTTTTTATTGAGGTCATAATAGTTTACAACACTGTGAAATTTCAGTTGTACATTATTATTTGTCTGTCACCATACAAGTGTTCCCGTTCACCCTTTGTGTCCATCACCCACTCCCCTTCCCCCTGGTAACCACTGAACTCTTCTCTTTGTCCATGTGTTTGTTTATCTTCCACATATGAGTGAAATCATATGGTTCTTGTCTTTTTCTGTCTGGCTTACTTCATTTAATATAATACTCTCAAGGTCCATCCATGTTGTTGCAAATGGGACGATTTTGTCCTTTTTTATGGCTGGGTAGTATTCCATTGTATACATATACCAATCTTCTTTATCCAATCATCAGTCAGTGGGGACATGGATTGCTTGCACATCTTGGCTATTGTAAATAATGCTGCAATGAGCATAGGGTTGCATACATCTCTTTGAATTGTTGATTTCAAATTCTTTAGATAAATATCCAGTAGTGGGATATCTGGTCATATGGTATTTCTATTTTTAGCTTTTTGAGAAATCTCCATAGTGTTTTCTATAGTGACTGCACCATTTGCATTCCTACCAGCAGTGTATGGGGGTTCCCTTTTCTCCACATCCTCTCCAACATTTGTTATTTTTTGTCTTGATGATATAGCCATTTTAATGGGTGTAAGCTGATATGTTAGTGTAGTTTTCTAGTTTTCGTTTTCATTTCCCTGATGATTAGTGATATTGAACATCTTTTCATGTGCCTATTGGCTGTCTGTGTATCTTCTTTGGAGAAATGTCTGTTGATATCCTCTGCCCATTTTTTGATTGGGTTGTTTGTTTTTTTTGTTGTTCAGTTGTGGGAATTCTTTATATATTATGGAGATTAACCTCTTGTCAGATAAAAGACTTGCAAATATTTTCTCCCAATTTTTAGGTTTTCTTTTTGTTTTGATCGTGGTTTCCTTTGCCTTGCAGAAGCTCTTTAGTCTGATGAACTCCCACTTGTTTATTTTTTCTTTTGTTTCCCTTGTCTGAGAAGACATAGTATTCAAAAATATCCTTTAAACATTGATGTCAGAGTGTACTACCTATATTTTCTTCCAGAAGTTTTATGGCTTTAGATCTTACATTCAAGTCTTTGACCCATTTTGAGTTTATTTTTGTGTATGGAGAACATAACAGTCTAATTTCATTCTTTTGCATGTGGCTGTCCAGTTTTCCCGACACCATATATTGAAGAGACTTTCTTTTCTCCATTGTATGTTCTTAGCATCTCTGTCAAAGATTAGCTCTCTGTAGATATGTGGTTTTATTTCTAGGCTTTCAATTATCTTCCATTGATCTGTGTGCCTTCTTTTTGCAACAGTACCATGCTGTTTTGATTACTATAGCTTTGTAGCACATTTTGAAGTCAGGGATTGTGTTGCCTCCAGCTTTGTTCTTTTCTCTCAGGATTGGTTTAGCTATTTGAGGTCTTTTGTTGCCCCATGTGAATTTTAGGGTTCTTTGTTCTATTTCCGTGAAGAACATCATTGGGATTCCATTGAATCTGTAGATTGCTTTGGATAGTAAGAACATTTTAACTGTGTTTATTCTTCCAATCCATGTGCATGGAATATCTTTCCATTTCTTTATGTCATCATTGGTTTCTTTCAGTAATGCCTTATAGCTTTCATTATAAGGTCTTTCATCTCCTTGGTCAAATTTATTCCTGGATATGTTATTCTTTTGGTTGCGATTGTAAATGGGATTCTATTCTTAAGTTCTCTTTCTGTTAGTTCATTATTAGAATATAGAAATGCAACTCATTTTTGTAAGTTGATTTTGTACCCTGAAACTTTGCTATTGTTCTTGATTATTTCTAATAGCTTTCTGATGGATTCTTTAGGGTATTCTGTATAAAAGATCCTGTTGTCTGCCAACAGCAAGAGTTTCACTTCTTCATTTCCTATTTTGATTCCTTTTATTTCTTTTTCTTGACTAATTGACTGGCCAAAAACTCCAGTACAATGTTGAACAAGAGTGGTGAGAGTGGGAATCCTTGTCTTGTTCCTGTTCTCAGAGGAATGTCGTTCAGTTTTTCCCCACTGAGTATGATGTTGGCTGTGGGTTTGTCATATATGGACTTTATTATGTTGAGGTACTTTCATTCTATCTCCATTTTCTTAAGAGTTTTCACCATAAATGGATGCTTGATCTTGATAAATGCTCTCTTTGCATCTATTGAGATGATCACGTGGGGTTTTTTCCCTCATTTTGTTAATGCAATGCAGTGTACTACATTGATTGATTTGCAGATGTTGAACCATCCCTGTGTCCCTGGAATAAATCCCAGTTGATCATGGTGTATAATCTTTTTGATGTATGGAAGTATTCAATTTGCCAATATTTTGTTGAGGATTTTTGCTTCTATATTCATCAGTGATATTGGCCTGTAGTTTTCCTTTTTTGTGTTGCGCCTGTTGAGTTTTAGTATCAGAGTGATGTTGACCTCATGGAATATGCTGGGAAGTGTTCCATCTTCCCTAATTTTCTGGAATAGTTTGAGAAGGATAGGTATTGAATCTCCTTGAATGTTTGGTAGAATTCTCCAGGGAAGCTGTCTGGTCCTGGACTTTTATTTTTTAGGAGATTTTGGATTACTGTTTTAATCTCTTTTCTTGTGATTGGTCTATTCAGTATATCTATTTCTTCTTGATTCAGCTTTGGGAGGTTGTAAGAGTCTAAGAATTTATCCATTTCTTCTAGATTGTCCAGTCTAGAATGGATAATTTGTTGGCATAAATCTTTTCACAGTATTCTCTTATAATCCTTTGCACTTCTGTGCTTTCCATCGTAATTTCTTCTCTTTCATTTCTAATTTTATTTATTTGAGCCTTCTTTCTATGTTTCTTAGTGAGTCTGGTTAAGGGTTTGTCAATTGTTTTTATCTTCTCAAAGAACCAGCTCTTTATTTCATTGATCCTTTCTGCTGTCTTTTTGTTTCAGTTGCATTTATTTTTGCTCTGATTTTTATTATCTCCCTCCTTCTGCTGCCTCTGGGCTTTGTTTGTTCATCTTTTTCTAGTTCCATTCAGTGTAGTTTGAGATTGCTTATTTTGGATTTTTCTTGTTTGTTAAGGTGAGCCTGTATTGTGATGAATTTCCTTCTTAGGACTGCTTTCGCTGCATCTCATGTGAGTTGGTATAGTATGTTTTCATTTTCATTTGTCTCCAGATATTTTTTGATTTCTCCTTTAATTTCTGTGATGATCCATTTGTTGTTCAGTAGCGTGTTGTTTGTTCTCCACATCTTTGCTCCTTTCTCAGCTTTTTTCTTGTATTTAATTTCTAGCTTCATAGCATTATGGTCAGAAAAGATGCTTGTTATTATTTCAATGTTCTTAAATTTATTGAGGCTTGCCTTGTTTCCCAACATATAGTCTATCCTTGAGAATGTTCCATGTGCACTTGAGAAGAATGTTCATTCTGCTGTTTTTGGATGGAGCTTTCTATATATATATATATATATATATATATATATATATATATATATATATATCTATTAAGTCTATCTGGTCCAGTTTTTCATTTGATTCCACTATTTCCTTGTTGACCTCTGTCTGGATGATCTGTCCACTGATGTGAGTGGAGTATTGAGGTCCCCTACTGTTGTTGTTGTTAATGTCTCCTTTTAGGTTTGTTAATAATTGATTTATATACTTTGATGCTCCTGTGTTGTTTGCCATTAGCTTGGAGTATCATCTTTGATCCCTTCCCTCTGAGCCTGTGTTTGCCGTTGGAGCTGAGATTTGTTTACTGGACGCCATATATTGTTGGGTCTTGTTTTTTAATCCATCAGCCACTCTGTGTCCTTTTAATGAACAATTCAACCCATTTACATTTAGAGTGATTATTGATATATGAGTGCTTAATGCTGCCATTTTATTGCTCATTTTCCCATACTCCTGCATTTCTTTTGTTTCTTGTCCCATATACCAATTCGGTTAGGTAGTTTTCTACACAGGTTTTCTTAGTTTTCTTCTAATTTATTATTTCTGCCTCTGTTCTACTTCTTTGTTTGGTTGTTACCATGAGGTCTGTATGCAAAATCCCATAGATAACATAGTCCATTTTCTGATAACCTCTTATTTCCTTAGACTAAGCCTTATTCCCCTCCTAAGTTGTTTTTGTCATATCTTATTCCATCTTGTGTTGTGAGTTTGTGGTTAAAATGAGAAGATTGTATTTGTTTTTGGTGTTTTCCTTCCCTTTATCTTTAATGTTATACTGAATTGTTTGCTAACCTACTCTGATGAATAGCTACAATTTTCTGGTTTTATCTAACTATTTATCTCCTTACCCAGGGCTTATAACCCCTTTCTTTTTTTTCATATATGAAGGCCTTCTTGAGGATTTCTTGTTGGGGGGGTTGGGTCTTGTGGCAATTAACTCCCTTAGCTTTCATTTATCTGGAAAAGATTTTATTTCTCCATCATGTCTGATGAATATTTTCACTGGATAGAGTAATTTTTTTTTTTTTTAAGGAAGATTAGCCCTGAGCTAACTACTGCCAGTCCTCCTCTTTTTGCTGAGGAAGGCTGGCCCCGAGCTAACATCTGTGCCCATCTTCCTCTACTTTATATGTAGGGTGCCTACCACAGTATGGTGTGCCAAGCAGTGCCATGTTGACACCCAGGATCTGAACTGGTGAACCCTGGGCTGCCGAAAAGCGGAACATGTGAACTTAACCACTGCGCCACCAGGCTGGTCCCATGGATAGAGTATTCTTGGCTGAAAGTTATTGTCTTTCAAAGATTTGAATATATCATTCAACTGTCTCCTAGTCTTTAACGTTTGTGCTGAGAAATCCACTGAAAGCCTGATAGGGCTGATAGGGGTTCCTTTGCATATTATTTTCTTCTGCCTTACTGCTCTTAGTATTTTTTCTTTGTCATTGACTTTTGTCAGCTTCACTACTGTATGCCTTTCCATAGGTATTCTTTCATTTATATAGTTAGGAGATCTGTTTGCCTCTTTCACTTGCATTTCCATCACTTTACCCAGATTTAGGAGTTTCTCAGCTATAACTTCTTTGAACAAGCTTTGTGCTCCATTCTCCTTCTCTGCTTCCTCTGGAACACCTATAATCTTTATGTTGCATTTCCTACTTGAGTTGGCTATTTCTCAGAGAATTTCTTCATTTATTTTTAGTCTTAGTTCTCTCTCCTCTTCTATTTGAAGCATTTCTATATTTCTGTCTTCAATATTGCTGATTCATTCCTCTATAATATCAGCTCTATCATTCAGGGAATCCATATTCTTCTTTATCTCACCCATTGTGTTTTTCATCTCCAATATTTCCGATTGGTTTTTCTTTATAGTTTCAATCTCTTTTGTGAAGTAGGTCCTGAATTCATTGAACTATCTGCATTTTCTTGTAACTCATTCAGTTTTTTTGTGATAGCTATTTTGAATTCTCTGTCATTTAGATTATAGATTTTGTGCTTTCAGGGTTGATTTCTGGGTGCTTGTCATTTTCCTTCTGGTCTGGAGATTTAATATGTTTTTTCATACTGCTAGATGACGTGGCTTTGTGCTTCCGAATTGTGGTAGTATTTGCTGCTTCCACTTGCTGCCACTGGGTGGGGGTCAAGAGTTGAATATTCTGAGCCCGCCATGATCCATGGCATAACTCCCAGGTGCTGAACTGGGGTGCTGGGTGGCAGGAAGGGGCACTTTCTTTCTCCTGCATGATCTCGGGGGGCTTCTCGATCTGCCCTCACTATCTGCTCTTCTGGGGTGTTAGATTGATGAAGACACCCCTGTGATAGCTAGTAACCTCTGTGTGGGGCTTTCCCCTGGGCTGTGAGGAACCTCAGAGATGGGTGGTGTTCCCATGGAGGGCTGCCACTCCTACCCTCTTTCCTTTTGGAAGCTGCATGCAGTCTCTGGATCATTGCCCTTTGGGAAGGAAGTTAAGCTTACTCTTACCTTGTCCCACTTCTTCAGTGTGTGTGGGGGTCCAGCACCTCCACCTTCCAACATATGGCTGCATGGGTCTCTCAGATGCCTTTCACGTTGTGTGGATGCTCTCTGTTGGAATATGAATGTCCTTTTTGTTGTATCTTAGAGGGGAGAGTTTACAGGGAGAGCTCACACCACCATCATGCTGACATCATTTGTGTTGCCTCTTTTTACACCCTCCGCCACATACAAGCAGTTTGTTTCTCCTACAAGTGGGTGAAACTTTACTGACTGCACTTGTGTAGCTTGCCTAGTTTGGTGACCCAAGCATGAGTTATGCTGTCTCTGTTATTATACAAGGGCTAAAGTTCTAGCCTCAACTACTGCTCCTGAGCTCAGCATCTCTTGGACCATAGGGCTTCATTTCCTGTTGTCACTTCCAAAATATTTCTTGTTTGTGTATTTTTTAGCACTATGATATTGTTTTACTGTTTCACAAACTATTTCTAAGCATTTGTAGAAGTGAGAGCAGTTATCCTTGTGTACTTAATCTAACATTGTGACTTCTATAATTTACCCTAAACAGTGAGATCCATGCAGAGATATATATAAGGATATTTATTTCAGCATTTTTTATAAAAAATCATAAATGAAATAAATGATTGACAATAAGGTTTCATTAAATAAATTACGCTATTCTACAGAATAGACTATGTGCAGTCATTAAAAATAATTATATTAAAGACTATTGCCAAAACTGAACGTATATTAATCAAAAAAATTTAAAACTAGTTGCTTATACTACAGCTCATACATGTATATTTATGCATTTGCATGTTTGAGTGTGTGCATACATTATATATGTTACAGTGATAGGATATCAGGTTATTTTATATTTGTAGGCTCTGAATTTGCATTTTCTCCAATTTTTATGATGAACATTTTTTAATTTCAGAAGACAGGATAAAAAGTTGAACTTTTAAAGGTAACATTAGACTTTCACAGTGAAAATAGAGTTGGCGTTAACTGGCAATGTACTTAAAAACATCTAATGAAGATATCATTTAGCTCGTGATATGTTCATTTTATTGTTTCTGGGACAAAAGCAATACCTACAATTATTTACAACACTCTAGGACTGAAATCTGGGATCTTGAACCTGCTGCTTCAACTGGGATGTGTTTGACAAACAGATGGATCTTGCATTGTACCCCATGGGCCAGAAAACTTTGGCTCATTCAAGTAAAACAGCAAATTATTTGTTAACTTCCTGATGGTTCTGTTAATGACCTGATAGATCAGAACATCAATGAAATGTGAAAAGTGTACTAAGTTGAAGGTGATATGAAAGATTCAGTGAATAAAAAAGGAAGAAGCAAATTGATCAAAGAATCAGGAGAGAGAAATTTGCCAACATATATTCCTTACAAAACTCTAAGGGAAAAAATGAGGTAAATGAGAGCAACGGAGACAAGTATCAAGAAAGAATGAATTTGAATCTTTGAAGATGCCTTTTTGATTGTGTGTAAATTCAGAAAAAAATTAACATAGAAATTTTTCTTATGAACTATGTCTTAAAAATGTATATTTGAAATAAAAGCTACAGGGCTTATGAAATTGAAAAAATTACTGGACTCGATTGATTTTAAAGCACTATGTGTAATAGAAGCTCCTTGAGGGCTGGGCAAATAACTGTTTTTTTTATTTCCCAATACATCAGCTTATTGCTCTACATTTAGTAAGTGATTGCTATTGAATAGTGATCATTATTGAGTTGAATAGAATTGACTGAAATTTCAAAAAATAAACTGTGGTAAAAGATATTATATAAATGTGAAAAATGACAAGCTTGAGTTAAAAAAAACCTATCTTTTGATATAAATATTTTGTTCTCCATTTAACCTTTTTATATGGAAACTATCCTTTAAAATTGGGGGGTTTCATAAGATTTATCCTTGCTTTAATTTTTCCTGTGCCATTTACTTACTCTTTCCCTTTTTAAATCTAAGAACAGTGGGAGTATAAATGGATATTTTTTTCAAGTGAAGCATTTAAAAACCCAAGTTCATAAATAATTAATGCATCTTGGCTTAGAATTTAACTCATGCACACAAGAGCTGGCCTACCCATCGAGCCTGACTTCTCCCTAAGCTTTGAAGGAAATAACAGCTTTAAGCTTTTTAGATGAAGAGCACAACAAAAAGGAAAACAAGCCTCCAAATATGTGGCAGCTATGTTTATGAACTCTCATTCTCTGCCAATAAATGTGTTTGAATAAAACGAGGCCTGTTAACCATGGAAACATAAGCCTAAGTCATGTTAGCCAGCCAACTTCAATGGTGAGACACAAACTGTAATGTAGAGTGACTCTAACAACCACCTTTTCAGATTTTCTCGTTGCTTCAGCTAATATACATAGGTATGCACTCTGCAAAAGAGCATGCTAAGGACCAAAAGCTTGCTTCTAAGACACAAATACAAAAGAAAGAAATGAACAGAAAACATAATCTAGATCTCTACTAAGGACCACAACTTATTAAGCTTCCTTCCTGATATCTGTCACATCAAATATTATCCCTCACTACTTCTAATTCTCTTTAATTAACCAAAAATTTTGGATAATGGCATTCATTTTTTAAAGGCAATGTATTGACAAACTACAGAATAGGTCAATTAAGTCCAAGGTGATTTCTTCATATACTCTATTTTTTATGTCTGCAAAAGATAAACATTTTGCATACATTCTATATATTATACACTTTATATCCTTCTATTTTTATATTCTCCCTTGAAATATCTACTTATTCCCCACCATTACTAACTGAGATACCTCAAAAATCTCAATGCACTGCGTTTCAGTAATGATCTCAACTCTTTAATTGTTGAAACATCTTTAAGCCCAATTTTTGTAACATAGAAAAAAATAGTGTCTTGGGCCCTATGACTCATTTTTTTAAACCCCTTCCTATCATAATAAGATAAACATTAAAAGGTGAACCAGAATTAATACCAGAAAGTCTACCATCCTCACAATCATAATTTCAAATATCTTACAACGCCAAACCATTTTCCATCTGGAAATCTTACCTTTAACAATATTCCTAGCACTTCTGCAATATTTTGATTTCTTCAAGATCACCAACCCATTGATCTCTTCACTTTATCACAGTCCATCAAGACTGTCATGTTTCCATTTCTCTCATTGTTAATAATTTCAATCTTCATTGCAAATACTCCCAATGCCTTGTCTTCCACTTTTTCTTTTGCACTCACTTGAGAAAACCTAAACCTAGTTCTAGTCAACTATAACACAAATAACTTAATGCCTACACAACTGTCATCCCCCATTCCCTTTCAGACAGAAGTCCATAATTTTTTTCCTGTAACCATACTATCTTCATGACCAGTTAATTTAGGGAGGGCTGACTCAGTTGCAGATGTAGGTTCCGATTAGACTAAGACAACCGCGTTTCCCCATTCCACTTGCTGGGGAGTGGTTTAAACGTGAAAACATGACAGAATTTTGGCCAGTGAAAGTTTTCTAAGTGGCTTCCAGAAACAGTTACTTTACCCTTACAAAGAGACAGTGGTGCAATGGTCCATCTTCTTTACCTAGATATCTGTATATGGCTCCTAAAATTGTGGCAGCCATTTTGAAACTGAGGGAAACTAGTCATAGAAAAGGTCAATACTTTGAGAATAGCCAGAGGAAGTTGCCTGAACTTTGGTTACTGTGAACAATACAGTGTTAGGCCTTTTTTTTTTAACTTGAGAAAATAAATCTCCCTTACTGTTTAAGTTGATTTGGGATTTTGTCTTACTTGTGGCCAAAAGTATTCTGAGAAACCTGAGATACTAAACTAGCAAGTAATCACATACCTAGTTTCCCTTTCTAATTATAATCAATAACATTGAATAGACCCTATATATCACTGAACACTGAGCAATTCCTTATCCTTCCTAGTAATTTTGCTTTTTTACTGGCTCAAATTGCTATATTATACCATCCCCCCCCTTTTTTTTTAAGATTTCCTCCTCATTTTCTTAGCTCCATTCTTACTGATCATCTTATCAAAATAAAATGTGAAATATCTCATTTTCTCTTTACACTCATGTATCACTTAATGACAAGGAAACATTGTGAGAGATGCGTCATTAGGCTACTTCAGGGTTTTGAGAACATCATAGCGTGTACTTACACAAATCTAGATGGTATAATGTACTACACACCTAGGCTATATGGTACTAATCTTATGGTACCATCGTATACACAGTCCATCATTGTCCAAAATGTCATTATGCAGTGCATGACTGTACCAATTTTTCAATCTTATCAGTGACTGTATCCAACTTCTCCTTCTCTCTTGTTACATCTGAAGAAAACTTTGTACTCCTATGAAATACCAAGCCCTCCCCTTGAATGCTGGATCCCCATCACCCTTGCTTTCTAAAGGACTTCGCTTCCTTCTCTGAGTCCCATTTCTTCACCTGTACTTACAGAAAAAAAAATTAAATGCTTTCTATATTGCTCATAATTTGTCATGAATTCAGTCCTAAATTTACTTTTTCTGGCTTAAGTCTCCATCATTTAATTGATACTAGTCTAGTAAGGCCACCAAAAATTTTTGTTTCTAAGCTCAATATATACTTTTACATCATGTTATTAAAACTTTCAGCAGTATCTGATACAGTTGACCACTCCATCTTTCCTAAAACATTTTCCATTTTCCTCTCTCAGCCATAGTGTCACTACTCATGGTTTTTCTCCTATTTATGTAGTAGTCTTTTTGTTTTTATTTTTATAAAATTCTTTTGCATATCCTTATCCACTAAACCTTTAAAAGTTGAAGTTTCTCAGAGCTCAGTCTGGGGCCCTCTACTCTTCTAAATCTACATACTCTCCGTAGGTGACCAGTGACCTCATCCACGACCGTGACTATTTTTTTCGAAATCAAATATTTCTCACACAGACACATACATACATTTGTTCCCTATAATCTGGAATACACACAATTGAGAATTCTTCATAAACTCTACATCGAGTTTCCTCAGACACTTAAGACCGATCTTATGACTTCTCTAAATCTATACATCTCCCCAGGTGATTTCATTATTTATCCCATTATAAGTACTGTCTTTACATTAATAATGCACAATATTCGTATCTCCATTCAAGAGCCATGGATTTAGACACTATTGCATTTTGGCAATACTCAAATGCCTTTCTCACTACCTCTGCATTCCTGACCCAAACCCAACTGTCTATTTGATGTTCTTACTTGCCCATCTCATTGAAATCTTAAATTGAACATGAGCAAAATGAAAATCTTGATTTATTGAGTCATCCCCAGAAAATACCTCAAACCTAATCTTTTGTTAATCTTCCCTATCTCAGAATACTATAACTGACCCAATTACTGAAGTAAGAAAACTGAAAGTCATTTTGACTTCTCCTTTTTCTTTTATCTCCCCCATCCAATCCATCAAAAGTCTAGTTGATTTGTTGTGTGTCTAAACTGCATCTGGTATCATCCACTTAAATCCATTTCATCTCTCACCACCTTAGTCCCATATATCACCTATCTATTTCAAAAGCCTCCTAACTAGTTTCTCCAAATTTCTCTTAACTCACTCCTGTCTAGTCTCTATACAACAACCAGAGGCATCTTTTTACTATTGTTATTATTTTTTTTTTATTGAGAAGATTCTCCCTGAGCTAAGATCTGTTGCCAATCCTCCTCGTTTTTTTTTTTTGCTTTTGGAAGACCAGCCCTGAGCTAACATCTGTGCCAATCTTCCTCTATTTTGTGTGTGGGACACCTCCACAGCATGGCTAGTGAGTGGAGTAGGTCTGTGCCCAGGATCTGAACCTGAGAACCCGGGCCACCCAAGCAGAGCAAGTGGGACTTTAACCACTCAGGCACAGGACCAGGCCCAGCCAGAAGGATCTTTTTAAACACAAATTAGATTAGACCACTTCCCTACTTTAAATCTTTTCATAGCTTCCCATTTGCATTTCAGTTATAATAAAACTCAAACTTCTTGCCAGGCCTTTATACTCTGCATAATCTGGTCCATGTTGGCTTTCTAACTTTGCACTAATCTCTCCCACCAGCTCACTAAACCCCAGGCACCCTGATGTTCTTTCAGTTTCTATAACAGTTCAAATTAGTTTCCATTTAGGGAACTTTGAGATTGTAATTCCCTGGAATGCTTTCCCACTGGTTTTTCACACATCTGTCTCTTCTCATTCTTCCATGTCTCAGTTTAAATGTACCCTCTTTGATAAGCATTTTTTGAATTCCATGTTAAGTAGCTTACCCTGCCCCTACCAATACTTTTCTAACATAGCAACTAGGTATTTCTTTCATAGTACTTATCATAATCGGTAACCATTATACCTATGCTTGTGTACTGGTTTATTTTCTGGCTCCCTTATTGAAATATAAACTCTGTGCAGGTGGAGATCTTGTCAGTATTTTCACCTTTAGGCAGAGTGACTAGCACATACTAGGTTCTTAATACAATTTTATGGAATTAGTGACTAAATACTGAGACTCAACAACATTATCCATGATCCAAAAAGAAATGGGAGGTGATAAACATTTTACAGAGGCTCTTAAAGCTCTCCCTGAAAAATCCTGAGATACTCTCTAATTTTTGTCTTAAATTTTCATGCAAGCTTTTCAATATTTTAACATTCAGAATTATTTATATTTATTTAAGTCATGTATCATTCCGAAAAGAAATTTCCAAACCCTGAAGTACCTTTTCAAAATAAATACAGTAAAAATTTCAAAATGAGAAAAAGAAAACCAAGAAGATGGCTTCAAAGTAGAAATAATATGGAATAGCAATAACTATTACTTATTAAGAATTGGCTTCATATAGATACTATGCTAATAAATATCTGCACTATTCTATATAGTCATCACACTAAGCTTATGATATGGTATTATTATCCCAGGTTTTTCAAAATAGGGATACTGAGGTTCATAAAAATTAGCAATACCCAAGGCCACACAGGTAGTAGAGTACAGATGCCACTGAAGTCTGACTACTGAACCTACTATGTTGTATTTGCCACTATGATATGTTACTTCTCAACAAGAAAGGAAAATACGTTAAAAACCAGGTGTGGCAGATTCTATGTATCTGCTTATTCAACACCCTTTCTTGTATCCTTTTTAGGTTGCCTGTCTGTAAAATAGTGTCTATAAAGCTAAAAACTGCAAAAAACTTTTTTTCAATACCAAGCAGAAATTTGGTGATAGAATGAAGCAAAATGAGTCAGCCTTTGGGCGAGGAAATGTGACCTTCTGGTACTTATAAGCACAGAGGTAGTTTTTCTGGGGCAGCTGTGGCAGTTTCTGCTATCCAGTTACTAGTGCCAAAAGTGTTTGGTGACAAGTGTGGCAGCCGTAATATTTCCTTTTGAACAGCTTTTTCTCTGGGCCTTCTGGGGATTTTAGGAACTAACTGCTGCTAATTAAATTATTTAAAATGCATTGTTCTTGCAAATTAGTACTGCAATTGATTCAGTAATCGTTACTAGAAATAGGTTGCTATAAGTAACGGGAACCAAAATGTAGAACTGACTTAACGGAGAAAGTGGAGAGATGAAAATTCAGGTCTTAGATACTTGACACTGGAAAATTGGTCATACTTTACATACAATGGGAAATATTTGGTCACATTGTCACCTGATGAACATTGTGAAGCAAACTATATGCTGACCAAGGTTGTACTGTTGAAAAGAATGGGGACTGATCTGAATGTTGGCTAGTGTTGCCACCTTTAGGAAAATTTTACAAGAGCTAGAGGAACTCAGGTGAGATGTAGACAGCAGGGAAGCACAGATGGGTGGAAATGCCGCTTTGGTAAGAGAATCACTCTCTCCCTACGGTCTGACATCTATATTGCCAGAGAATCATTGAGTTTGGAGCCTTAGAAGGTTAAAAAATAAAAACATGTTTCATACCTCAAATAGAAGCATTCTAAGGACAGCAAAACAGCAACCTTAGCAAGAGACAAAACTGGTAGGTAGCCAGGCAAATGCAGCCGGTATGAAGGCAAAAGTGAGATTAAAGATTTGGCCTTCCCCCAAATACATTATTTTAATTTACCCCAAGGCAATGACCATTAAGTTAATGGGGGTAGAGTGGGTAGAATGTAAAGGTCAGTCAATAAAGAGAATATCCAGGGTTAAAAAGCTTGGCTAGATAATATCTTTAGCTATAGTTACACCTTTAGGATACTGATCACAGGCAATTGTTTTTGAAAACTGTACAAGAAGGCCAGCCAGGTGGCACATCAGTTAAGTGTGCACGTTCTCAGCGGCCCGGGGTTTGCCAGTTCGGATCCCGGGTGCAGACATGGCACCGCTTGGCACGCCATGCTGTGGTAGGCGTCCCACATATAAAGTAGAGGAAGATGGGCATGGATGTTAGCTCAGAGCCAGGCTTCCTCAGCAAAAACAGGAGGACTGGCAGTACTTAGCTCAGGGCTAATCTTCCTCAAAATAAATAAATAAATAAAACTGTACAAGAGCCTAAAGTATCAGATCTGTGCCCCATGTCAGAGGGCAGAGCCAGGGAACAGAAAAATCGAGTGAGAGAATAAAAAACTGGCTGACCCAGAGTTTACTCTGCCACTAGTTTAGGGAGTCCTTGCTATTCCTGATCAGCAGGATTTAAAAATTGCTATGGATGTTACTTCTCTATATTTTCTTAATCTTCTCTTTTCCCAAATGAAAGTTTTCATAACAGTTAATCTGTGTCTTCCTCGATATTGTGTATGTTTTTGGGACAGATAATTTGTCTTTTAGTTAATAAATGGCCAAACAGGAACCACAAGTGGTCCTATTGGTGAGATTACCTATCATCAAGATTATATATCTTGAACTCTGAGTTGGAGGCAGCAACTGGAAGAGAATGTGGGAAGTCTTCAATGGAAAAGAGGTGATTATATTCCACTGTTTGGAAGAAGCTTATGTAAAGAATGTTAACTAGCCAAGGTGTAGAATATAGCAAATATTGTTAGTATCCTACCAAATACCCATTCTTTTCTTCCTCATTATGGGAACTCCTATTTTTTGTGGGTTGGCAATGAACCCAGGAAAAAGACTCATATTTCCGAGTCTCTGGGCTGTTCCCTTACCAAACTATGAAACAATTCTGACCAATGAGAAAAGTTAAAGTGTGCTAAGGGCTTCCAGGAGATTTTACTTTCTTGATGTGGCAGATAATCTCCAAAGATGGCCACAATAAATTCCTTTCTTTACATGCATGTTCCTTCACATAGCAAGAGGTGAAGTCTAATTCCTCTTTTCCTGAATCTGGGATGGCCTTAGTGATTTGACTGATAGGATATAGCAGAAGTGATATTCAGGAACTTTTGAAACTAGGTCATGTGAAATCTTTTAGTGGCAAAGAGTTTAGTGATAACATGCTACAGTAATGTAGAAAATAGAAAATGTTCCTAACAAATTGATATATCAAGCTAAGGAGATATCCAGGCAGAATGTTGAAAGTGCCAATTAGTTTCTGTTAGATGCATAGGATCAGATACAGATGGAGAAAGAATGAGATAAAAAAGACAATATTCAATGTTTTATAGAAGAATTTAGAGGAAAAAGAAAAGAGATAGGACTTTTGGGGCTCAAAAATAGAACTGTTTATTATCTTCAGTTTTTGCAGGCTGCAAAAGGTTTCTCAAAACTAGAAATGGGCTCAGGGCAAAACTCAAACCAAGAATATTTCCAATAACAGGAAACAGGAGGGTAAAGTTCAGTGCAATGGTGCATTTGGAGCACGCATTACTAACACCTCAAAACATATATGGCAGGGCCTCAACCATACAAAAAGGCTTCTATGAATATCACGGAGCATCTTACAGACTTTCTTAAATAGAAAATAAAGCTCCAAAGGATCTCAAGGATTTGACACCACACTATTAAGACTCTCAGTCCAAAGTAGACAGGAGCCTCTCAGAGGAAAAAAATTGTGGGACAGCTTTTGTCTAAGGAAGTGAACCCCAGTAAGACTGGACTAAAAGGGATAGAAGCAGTCCAAAATAAAAAGGAGACCCCGAGAGCTTCTAAAGGCAGAAAGTAGGCTGAGAAAGCTACTTAGCAGCCAACACAGGCCAGTTCTAAATGAAAAGAAGGTAAGTGTTAGACTGCAGAGTGAGAAACCTAGAGGGCAGACCCATGTGGCACAGAAACACACCCTCAGGGAGCAGGACTCAGCGCCAGTTAAGGAACTGGTGACACAGCTAGACTTCAGACTTCCTGAAGCCAATGCCACATGTAGGAATTTCAGCTGAGCTCCTAGTCAACAGCCAGCATTAACTCAGCCACACGAGTGAGTCACCTTGGACTTTCAGCTCAGTCAAGCCTTCAGAGGCCTCCAGCCCCAGCCCCAATCCAACTGTAATTCCATGAGAGATTCCAAGTAAGAAGGGCCAGTTGAGCCCAGTCAATACACAGAACCATATGTGATGATAATAAATTGTTTTAAGCTACTAAGTTTTGCAGAGGTTTGATATGAAATAATAAATGGCAGGAACACCTGTTATCAGGGCCAACCATTTTTCTTCTGGTGCTTTCCTTTTTCTGTAAACAAAGGCATAATGCCTGCAGCTGGAACAATCATATTGAGGCCATGAAGGAAATACCAAGACATTTTTAGAGATCTTGACCCTAAATCCCTTGAGAAGCACTAGCAACCACAAACTTCCTGACTTCAACGTATCAGAAAAAAGAATCTCCTATTTGGGTTTGTGGTCACATGCAGACGTGTAAACAAACTGACACTCCAGGGATGAGATGAACACACAAGTGTTCACACACAAGTACAACACATCAAGTGTTGTACTTTGCTAAACAGCGGCTGCTGGTTCCGCTTTGGGTTTTGTGGGCAAAGAAAGAGAATCAGTCATACAATTACAAAATTGCCAGAGTATATAAAGTAAAAATCAAACTAGCTGCTCAGTGGGAACCCAAACATTTCTGGTACTGACTTAAATATTTCTCATAGATTCTAGTCAAAAAAAGATATGGTGTGATGTAGTGTACAATTTACACATTGTTAACAAGTGAAATATAATCTTTTCCTTTACAGCGATATATTTTAACATCTCTCTTCATCAAAGGCATAATGCTAGACAGTCCCAAGCAATTCGACAAAATAAAAAACAATGAAGTCAAATTTTATAGGAGTTGGCTGTCTGAACTAATCTAAGAATAAAATTCAGAATATAGAGGAATTGGTGGTCAGTGATTTCTACTACCAATCTTTATAAAAACTTCTGGCTAGCAAGCTTTTGATAAATCAACCTGATAAAATTCAGCAGTGTAAATATTGCATATAATTAAAGATTAGACTCAAATGCTGATGCGGAGATAGAGTTAGCATTCTCTCATGGAAACTGATAGCCTAATTAGGACATGTGCCTAGATGGAAGGTTCTAATTTAATCTTGGGATTGGCTGAGATAGTAGCCAGTAACAGAGTAAGGATTTTCTCAGAGTATTTCTGTTTATTTCACAACAAAAATGGCAAACTGAGATGCTAATGGTTTAGCCCATAGAGTATATGCCCAATAATTTTAACTTGAAAAAAAATTGAGTACTGCCAAATACCCTTTATGATTGTATGTTATACGAACATGGTATTGATTTGGGTATAGAAGGAGAGGGAGATGCTAAGGAAGATTACATGGCTTCTGGCTTGCATACTTGAATGACTGTTGATGCCCTTCACTGAGACTGGGAACAGAGAGTAAGGTGTAGTTTGTGTGAAGATGGTCATTAATTTTAGGGATCTATGGGCCCTCCATGGGGGGGTGGGAAGTATGTATAGGGATTTGAATATATAGGTCCTAACTGTCCGAGAAAATTTAAGGAAATACACATTTGTGAGTAATCTGCTGACCAAAACAGCCTTAACATTGCATCCCCCTCAGCTTGATTAAACTGACAGGCTTCTTCCTAACTCAAGATCCTTTACTTACCTTTTTTTTTTCTTTTGAGCATTTATTTTAGAAAACTTCTAATTGTAAATTCTCTCTGTGCTCCTTTGAGATGTAAATCTTTTTAAAAGCCTCTTGACAGTTTTACAACCCAGGAATGTTTTTCTTAGAGATCTGGGAGCCATCTATTGGAAGCATAAATAAACATCAAGGAAGATAGTACTCCTATCTCCCAGTTTTTGTGGGAGAGTAGGAGCCTAACTTCGATGGGGCCAAGTTGCAAAGCTCTCTCTTATCATAAATATGTGAGAAGTTTATTTTTTCTTTTGGATAAAGCCAATTAGCAAACAGAGATGGCCTATGACTTCTCCTAACACCCTCCAGTACTTTTTGACTAGCTTACCCCAGAGCTTAAAAATCCTTCTGCTCTTTTGTTTCAGTGGAGTTGAGTTTAGATTTAGTTTTGGCCTCTCTCCACTATTGTAATAGCCTTGAATAAAGTCTTCCTTGCCAGGATGCACTTTTTACTTTGCTTGGTGCAATTTTTGATTTGACACGGTCTGTACCTGATAACAGAAGTCATGAGCAGTTCTGCCTGGGGAGAGATCAGAGTGTGAAGTGGAAAGGATCTAGGAAAAAGTTAAAAGTAGAACTACAAACAAAAAAAGAACGACAGGAGGAAAAGCAAACAAATGAACAAATAAACAAGGAGGATATCAGAAAATCGAAGGAGAGAGAGATTGTTTTTATAGATTGTTTTATAGACGATTTTGGGAAAGGCTGCCTTAGATGTCATTAAAATTTACCCTTTGGTTAGGTAGAGGGTTGCATATAAACAGGATTATTTTGCTTTCATGTGAAATTAACTTTACAGGAATTATATTGTAGTGTGATGCTATTAGTCTATATTAAAAGACATTGTAAGAAAGATGTACCTAATATACTTTGTGGGTTTATTGTAAAGATGTTGAGGAAAGTGTTCACTACTGTTTACCAGAGGACCTCCATTATATTACTCCTTGAGAACCTGGGAAAAAGAACTTTCCCTCTGGTCTCTGTACTAGCGATAACTGAATAGCTTTGCCTTTCTCTTGAGTGACATTTATGACACATTTATAGCAAGTGTATGGAATTTCATAGCATGGATGTGAGACAATAAAACCACAATATGACCTTATTTTCCTACCTTTTGTTTCCCTGTGCCTCAATTGTCTCAACTCCTCAAATTGATTTTATCTTTTTATTGTACATACATTTATAAACAATCTTATCTTTTCTTTGGAAACAAAACGAGATTTACGTTTATAAAAATAAATTTCCTGAGCTCATTTTAAACAGGCCAGGCTTATACTTTCTAGCTGTTCCACGTGGAGCAAATTCTTCAACGTTTCTGAACCTCAGTACCCTTATCTGCAAAACAAGGATAATAATCTCACCCTCAAAGTTAGTGTGAGGACTGAATGAATTAACAAATCTAAAGCATTTGGCACACTAGTGTTCAATTAGTCTGAACTATCAGTTATATGTAGAGAATAGGAGAATGTGGAAAAAAGAAATACTGAAGATAACTAAGTTGAGAAAAATGAGCCAGAATTCCCTAAAATGTCTGTTAGTCTCTGAAGCTCTGCTCTTATTCATGATGTGGTTAATCTTCAGACTGGCAGAGGATCTCAATCTGAAGTTACAAAACAATCACTCATGGTGCTTTCTAACTGTACAGATGCTTAGGCTACTCCCTATACCAACATAACGTGAATTCTTGACTGTGAGAATGTACAGCACATGTATATTTTTCTAAAATTTCCATAGGCTAGGAACCATCATACTTCCTGCAGAAAAAAAATCTTCTTGCTCTTCCATACTTCTATGAAGAGTCCCTTTGGTCCTGCTAACAGTTTTGGCTTTCAGGTCCCTAGATATAATTGGATTTTATACAATAAAGGAGTTAAAAGTAATTCAAATTGTGAGCAGATATCCAGAGTAGGTGCTTTTTCTAGGAATAATGTTAAGTATCTTGCTAGGCAACTAACTTAGGAGCAATAAGTTGCAGACCCCTGTGGATGCAAGAAATAAGCTTGATTAATCTACCCTTATCTGTCAAAGTCTATTTTACCATGGAGAGTGGGAAGAACCCAAACCAAAACAAAACAATAGACTATTGTGAAATAAAATTTACTTATCCATATCTTGAAAACAGAATATTGAAATTTTTAGAAAGGACAAGCCAAAGAATTGGGATGACTACTTTTGGAGTCCAGCTTGCCATATTCCAAGAAAGAAAGAATTATCAGCAGAAATGATCTAAAGTTTCTTTTCTGAAAGATTGCACCTATTGATTTTACCTTAGATCTTACCTTGGGCATGATGTACTGTAAATATGACAAGCCAAGAGCAACTAATCAAAGGTCATATGTCTGTTCCTTGGAAACAAGTAAATCTGCAGGCTTCCTGGACCTCCTACATTGGTACTAGTATGGAAAGAACCTGTATTGTAAGAATGGAGAGAAATCCAAACAAAAACACATATATTCAGAGTCAGATGCAAAAATAGAACCAGAAACCTAGCTACAGAGCCTATACTATGGCTCTATAATAAGATTTGTTGTTTCACTGAGAAAGATTTGCCCTGAGCTAACATTTGTTTCAATCTTCCTCTATTTTGTATGTGGGTTGCCACCACAGCATGGCTGCCGACAAGCGGTGTAGGTCCATGCCAGGGAACTGAACCAGGGCCAAGGAAGCTGAGCGTGCCAAACTTAATCACTAGGCCAGGGGGCCAGTCCCTAGGATCTTTTAATAGAATATACAGCATCGATGGTTTCTCAACCAGACAGACATGAAAGCTTGGGGGAGAGTTCACTTCTACCTTTTCCTCTTGCCTTGTTTTGTGCTATTGCCATGAGTAGGCAAAATATATTGGAGACTGTGGATTTAAAATATTCAACTTCTGATGCAGGGAGTGATAGTGTGAAATGAAAGGAAATATCAAACATCCATCTTAGTAAATCAAGCATAGCATCTGTATTGAGAATAATTTGCTTGATTGTTATAAGGTAAAGCTGTTTATGAAAGCCATCCTTGAAAGTGGTGAGGTAGCCAGTAGAGTATGCAGGGAAACAAATATTCCCATCACCCATGTTTATGGAATGGATTATTTTACTACACTCATTCCTTCAGTCATTTTTCTTATAAATTCTTTTTCCCTCCCAACATGAGAGAAAAATACTATCTTTCCTTTATTGCTTCACTTTGAAAAGCAAATTAGGCAAAACTATACTGAACAAGTGAAAATGAATAAAATTTAAACTGAAGTAGCAAAAGAAAAAAAAATAAAATAAAAGAGAGGACAAGTGATCAAAGGTAATAGATTATATCCTTGGTAAGGCAACTAAACCCCAAATCAGCTATAATCTGACAAGGTGCAGGTTGAGTCTCCAGCCCAAGGGTTTGTTTTCATAGTAGTGGTTACCGACCTGATAATAATGGGAAATTATGCAGAAAGAAGCCCATTGATTTTCTAGCCCCACACAGTGGTTGATCAGAAGCTTCCAGTTTAGTGTAGAACATGTGTAAATTCTCCAAACCTATCTTTTCTCTCCATTTACTCTCCTCCTGAGCTATAAACACAATTCTCCATTGATCTCTAATTCCTAGGTGAGGCTCGTACCATTAAACCAGCCAAAAAGAAGGACAAAATGGAAAGGAGAATAGTAATGTGTTTTCACTACATCTAAGATATTTTATAATGTACATATAGCTTTGTAGGTGAAAAGTCTAATCATTTCATCAGCATGCTTATTACATTATCTAATGAAGCTAAAATTTGGTGTACTATCTGGCACTTTAATCAAAGTGTGGCTTATTATGATGATTATAACAGTTTGATTCACAATTCAGGAATGATTATATGAAAGTAATAAAATACAAGCATTTTTTTTTTCTGCTTTTTCTCCCCAAATCCCCCAGTACGTAGTTGTATATTTTAGTTGTGAGTCCCTCTAGTTGTGGCATGTGGGACGCCGCCTCAGCATGGCCTGACGAGAGGTACCATGTCCACGCCGGGATTCGAACCGTCGAAAGCCTGAGCCACTGAAGCGGAGCACGTGAACTTAACCACTCGGCCATGGGCCAGCCCCAAAATACAAGCATTTTTAACAAACATGCCAGAATTTCCATATTCAGTTGAAGGATATTCTTTTTAAAGTAGTCACCTAGAGAAATTGTATATTTCTAATAAAGTTTCTGCCACTACTTAAAACATTTTGGTAACATATCCTTTAAAACCAACTTGGACATCATTTATGAAAATTATTGCTTTACGTTATCTTAATAATTAGAATTATTCTTCACTGGCAGATTTGGTTATTACCTCCATTTAGTTTTAATGCAAAAGTCAGCTTATAAATAGCAGCAGTTATTAAATGAATTATCACTATTTCTAAGATACAATAGAATATGATTTTCAAATATTAAAAAATGGTAGGTATGAGGCTAAATTTAATCCAAAAATGAGTTCTGTTTTAATAACAGTTTAAAATGAGGAAAATTTATATAAGACATCTGGAGTCTTGGCTTCTCTTGGAAATTAAAAGAATTAGCAACAATGGGCAAGTATTTCCTCATAGTAACTATCAGTGGGAGCTGAACGGAGGCTAATCCCTTTAGAAGAGGAAATGTATTTTCACCTTAATCCCTGCTTACACAATATACATAAATATACTGACATCAGGGGGCCGTGACTCAATGTGGTAAGCCAGTCAGCATATAGGTAAAAGTAAGTTGGCATTTTGGGTGGCCAAATACTCCAACTTGCCTCCTTGCTAGAGAATTACCTATCCTTGTCTTGTTGAACTCTGGAGTGGCCTTAGGATTTGTTTTGGCCAATAAAATGTAGATGGAAATGAAATATATCACTTTAGGGCAGAGCTTATGAACTAGCATGCAGTTCACCATGTCTTTTCATTTAGCTAATAAGGCAATATTCCAAGCAGAGATTTCTCCATCAGCCTTGGCCCTGGAGAAAAGACAATGAAGAGCAGAATCACAGTCCATAACAAATGGGCAGCATGAGTGAGAAACAAATCTTTGTTGTAACCCAGTGTGATTTGGGGACCATCTGTTACTTCTCTATGACCTAGCCTATCCTGACTGACATACACACAATTAAGTTACCTACCTGGCCCCTGTAAGCAACTGAATTTGTGACCCATGCTTTTCCTATAGGCTCTTCTCTAACTTTTAGAACACGAAAAATTGAAGCTCAATGGGGTTAAATAATTTGTTCAGAGATAATGAAGTTAGTCTCTGTATCCAGGTCTGTCTGCCTCCAAAGTCTATGCACTTACTTTAATTCTTTACTCTCCTACACCATAATATGACCAGTACATTTTGCCATTATTTCTATCTCTCACAATACTGTAAATAAATAAAATGGCTTTAAAATTCACTGTTTCTGAAATATCTAATCAAAGTAGATATCTTAATTTAGCAAGGAAGTTGCTAAAATACAATAACCCTTTTTTGACAGATTTTTCTAGAAATTATATAAAATACATGTTAATATACAATTCTATAGTCTTTGGGTTTATTTTGTAAACATATTCTGTCTGTAACACTTTAAAAGAATTGTAAATCATATTTATTGTTTTGCACACAACTCAGACATTTATTAATATTTAAAAAACCTAAACACAAAGTAGTAAATTTGGCTTCTTTTCCCCACAAAAATGGGAAACGTATCCTTTGTAAAGAAATTTTTAAATTATTTTTACATACCAGTTGGTTGTTGGGACTTACATTTCCAGCAAAAAATAATTAACCAGCAAAAAATTCCCCCAAAAATAACATTAACTGATTAATGGGTAAAACAGTTTACAATAACATGGTAAGCAATAAGCAAAAACTGATCAGAAAAGATCTTGCTTTAAAGTAACTTTCAAACAGGTTTCTATTATAGTATAGTTTACTTCCAAGAACTCTGAGCCCATTAAGAGCACTTCTATACATACAAAGACATAACAAAATGATACAGTATTTACTTCAACAACAAATTAAAGGTTGTCATAATATATGTAACTTAAATACCCCCCCCCATTGATAAAGTGGCTTCTTATTCCTTAAACAGAAATTCTCTCTTCATTGTAGAAAGATGAAGTCCTCTCATCAAAAGGCACATTCTTATCTGCAAGGAAAAAAATACTATAAATGCTCAACCCAGAACAAATTTAAACACATTTTAAAATATTCCCAAAGATTTGGAGTGGCAGGAAGATAATGAAAGTATTTAATCTAAGGGCATTATAATGAATGGCACTGATAAAACACATGATTACTTTGCTTATATTAATTATATCAGATACTATCTTTTGAATTATAATTCTAATTTGTTAAAAGGGAATTTATATATAACTAGTGTGGGTAATTAAAGTCTATTTCATAGTCACACTAAAATTATAGCCTCATATAATGTTCATAAATGACTTTAATTGACTTAAATATACAATATAGTTATTGTTTCTATAGTTTCTGTAAATACAATTCTTAACTGATATTTCTACACCTTCAGAAATGAGGATTAATTGAATTTGCAGGCCCGGAAGTATACTCCATGAAACAAAAAAATGTTTTTAGTATTTATGATACAGTTACAAAATGTATCATACAGAAGATAAGGTTTTCCATAACATATACAATGGGGTAAGATTGCCCATTTTCTTACCTTGTTGACTAGTTTATGGTAATATGAGGTTACACTTTCATCACATACATATTTATAGACCTTAACTCTCATCACACATCAGGCTTTACTGGTACTTAATCCAAATGACAGCTTCCCAAAAACTTCTGCTACTTAGAGCCATTACAACCAAAAGCATTTGGTCAAACTAAAAGAACGGCCAAAGATGTGCCGATTTTATTAACTTAAAACTCCCTTTATAATCATCATTAACATTTAGAACTTCATTGGAGATATATGTGAGAATGAGTAATACTCTCTTACATCTTAGTGTTTTATCCAAATCTTTAGTAAGCAATCTATAATAGATCTTTAAATGATTATGAGATTACAATAAGCTAATAAGATTCTAATATGTTTTAATTTAAGTGTAAACTGAAGCTTTTAAAAAAAGATATTGAAGGTTACTAAAAAACAATGTAATACTTCGTCATCGTTTTACACAACCCTCGTCCTTTGCATGCTTGAAACTCTTGATCATTTTAATAAATGAATTTGTGGATTATGAAAAAAATCAATCAGTGAAATCAAGATTGCAGTTTCATTTAGGAGAGTAAGAACACAAAACGGCAGGTACCTAACCCCAACTCTATCATTAAATAGCTTTTTGAACTTGGACCACTTATGAGAATCTAAGGAACATTTAGCACTGGCACCATAAGATGTTTTGTGATCAAGAAGTACCTAGTACATGAAGAATCTCTTAATGGAGTTTCAGAAATGCATTTTGAGATTCATAATCAACCTCAAAACATATGTGAATATGCATAGTTGTCTATTATGATATATTATACCACATATGTCCAACATTTTCTTGAATCTATTTGTATTTTTTGGGAGTGTATAACTTTCTCTCTTAAAGGATTGCATTCCTTGAGTTGGGATTTTCTCAGAATTCCACCCAGATGTTGTCATCCTAACATCTACTATGTGCTACATGGAAGCACCACTCCCTAATCTCTCCCTGGCATGACTAAACTACAGACTAAACAGTACTGAAGATGTTCTTTCTCCTATGCCCATAGGAAATATTTTTAACCTATCAAGAATCAAACCCATCATCTTCCAGACTTAAACCTGGTCTTCCTCTGTATGCTTTTAACTCAAATAATGATAACGTCATCTACCTAGTCATCATTCCAGTAGAAGCACTCAGGTCCTCTCTGACTACTTCTCATGCCCGGCATTCTGCTGAGCACTACTATCTTGTCAAAGTTTTTTATTTCCTTACCCTCCTAAACTAGCTTTTGCTTCTGCTTTGACACCTCTCATCTGAACAAGTGAAACAGCTCCAAAATATATGACCTTAGTTTCTTCCCAACTGTAATTCACCTTTCACAAGGTCACTAGAATCATCTTCCTAGAACATAAATGTCATGGTATCACTCCTTCACTCCACAGTCATTGATGATTTATGACTATTTTCACAACTAATAAAATCTAAATCCTTAATATGTTTTTTAAAAATATATCTTTTTAGGTTTTGTCCCAAATCTGACTGATTTATCACAACCCTAGTACATATCTTGTGTTCTACAGAGGCTCACAACATGCACACACTCTCATACGGGGCCATCCCTTGGCTCCTGCTTTAAACTCTGCCTGAAATGCAACTTTCACCCCTTTCATAAGGCTCTTATTTGAATATCTTACATATTTTTTAAAATAACTACAACTCAAGTATCACCTCTTCAGTGAAATCTCCTATGTTTTTATCCCTAACTCAGTTTCTCAGTGATCCCACAGCAGTTTGAAACATGTGGAGCTTACGCATGGCATGGGGAAAATAATCAAGCATTCCTACTACCTGGAGAGGTGATATAGAAGTTGTAGAAGGTAGACTGGCAGACTCAAAGAAGCTTGGAGACAGAACCAAGGGTACACAGTATAATCTGTGTGGACCTGTTAAGAAGCTCTTTTGGCAGAAGTAGGAGAGAGAGAGGCTAAAGCCCCAAACCCAAGCAAGACTGTAAGTGTACCCCTATAGACAGGACCATATTTTATAGTTTCTAAAACAGACGTTTTTCATATTTTAACATCTCTGAACTTGGGATGCATCTTCCAGTTGATGGCAGGCATCTTAGAATTGCTGTCAGATAAGTGGTAGTTCTTACGTAGTTGCCATTGTCTACATGTGCATGAAGTTGATCAAAGCTATTTGTATTGTTGTCACTTCAACTGAATTATATGCATGTCTGGTATTATAAAGAATGAGTTTCAGGGGCCGGCCCCGTGGGCGAGTGGTTAAGTTCACACGCTCCACTTTGGCAGCCCAAGGTTTCGCCAGTTCAAATCCTGGGCGCGGACATGGCACCGCTTGTCAAGCCATGCTGAGGCAGCATCCCACATGCCACAACTAGAAGGACCCACAAATGAAAAATGCACAACTATGTACCAGGGGGCTTTGGGGAGAAAAAGGAAAAATAAAATCTTTAAAAATTAAAAAAAAAGAAAAAAAGAATGAGTTTCATGATGTTTAAAATACTTCCAAAAAGATAATATCATGCATCATCACTGAAGCAAAAGTTACTGTATATGTAGAAAGAGATGAAAGAGTATACTAGGTTATAATTTGGTATCAGTGAAACAAATGTTTATCACTGGAACATGGTCTTGTTCCATATTTTTGCAAAGAAACAACCATGTCTTTTAAAATGGGAAGATGTCTCAGGTAGATGAAACTTTGCTAATTTCTGTTTTGAGAAACTATTATACACCAAGAAATGCATCTGAAGGCAGAAGAAGTTGCCAAATTCTTCTTTAGAAGGGATGAAAAATGTAAAGTACTGAGACGCTGGTGTACATGATTCTTCTCTTATGTAAAAGTATCACACTATTTCGTAATTAAATTGACAGTGTTTTTTTTTCTTAGTACTACAGTTTAAAATTAATAGTGTCTTAGATTAAATGAATAATGGTATAAATCTCTATGGAACTCCGACCAACCTGGAGTGAAGGAGGTGGGAAAGGAGTGTGGAGAATCTTTACTTAATGACATTTAAATCTTGAATTCACAATGTTTAAATTGGAAATAACTACTGAAACTGACAAGTTCAACTTTTCACCGTTAGAATTTAAGATCTAAAAATTATTAAGAATGTTATATCCTCATTCACCCACATTCTATGGTAATGACACATAGAACTAGTACAGACAAATCTATTTTAAATGTATAGTCTCACATGAAAGCAGACATTGGTAACCAGAATATTTAATGCCTTGATGGATTCCAAAGTATTTAAAATAGGGTATGCAACATTTTGGGTTGTTTGTGCTACTAAGTTTTACAGCTAACTACATTTTTTAAAAAAGGACATTCATTCATTAATCACCAAACATATATTGAGTTTTTATTATCTGCCAGGAAAACTGCTTGATACTGGGAAGAATGCTGATGACAAAAAAGAAAAAAGAAGAAAAATAAAACATAATTCCCTGCTCTCTTATTACAGAACTACAAATAAAGCATGGAAATCATCCAGAGAACAAAAAAATTTGGCCTAAGAAAGGAAGTCTGAATTCTAGTACCATCTCGGTCAGTTATTTACTGGATGCTCTGAAGTCCTTTTTCTCAATAGGGGGTTAAAACAGTTTCCAAGAGAAGATTAAGGACATCTTTTCATGGAAGTCTTCAGGGTGAAAACACAACCTATGGAGGCCCAAAGCTGGGAACAAGTTTGGAGATGCAGTGGAACCACATTATTTGTCAGGTGACTTGGTAAGGAGGAAGAGTCAAGACACAATGGAGTGAAGTAAGGTTATGCAATTATCAACGACAGAAGCTCAAGAAGCACTTGAGTTTATATAATCATATTCTGGTGCTATTTATTTTACCACAATACTTCTCATACATGAGCACTTAGTCATTCCAATCTAATGATTAAATCAGACGTCAAATGCTCTATTGTTCTGCCATTTACAGAATTCCCACTGTACTAAAAAAACTACTCTGGTTATGACAATAGATTCCTACTCCTAAAAACAAATAAACAAAGCAGCAGCAGCAAACTTTTGGCATGCTCTATGCTTTACCCTATAATCCTACTGTCCTGGATACCTCTCACTTCTCTGCAAAACTGCTACTCATAAACAATAATTCCTCAGACTTCAAGCCTTCATTCAGTGAGTGCCCAAACCCAAACATTTCTCTCTTGCCAGGTGCCAGATTGAACCTTCAGAAAATATTTTGAATAGTCAAGATGACATATTATAAGTTGTCTATTCAACATTTGTTCTCTCCTTTTTGTTTGCTAATACAAATACTGATTTTTGTGTGTGTGAGTGAAGTGGGGTAAATCTGTTGGGAGGAAGAGACAGATCTGAGAAATTTTGATTTCCTGATAAAGAGACAGATGTGGTGTGTTCTTGCCTCCACTATCTTGTCACCTGGAATACAGATGTAATGGTTGAAACTACAGCAGCCATATAACCAGGATAAGACAAGCAAGAGGAAAGGTTCAAGAAAAGTGCATAAATGTAGACCCTGTCATCAAACAACCACTGAATCAATACCAGCAGCCAACTACTGCAGACTTCTTATGATGTGAGAAAAACTTTTCAGTCACTGTAATTCTAGGTTCTCTACTACCTGTAGTAAAACACAGTCAAACTTACAGAAGCAGAGAGTAGAATGGTGGTTGCCTAGGGTGAGGGGAGAGGAAAATGGGGAATTTCTATTCAATGGGTATAAGGTGTCAGCTATGAAAGATGAGTAAGTTCTCAAGATCTGTTGTACAACTTTGTGCCTATGGTTAACAATACCGTACAGTGCACCTAAAAATTTAAGAGGGTATATCTCACGTTACATATAATTATTACAATAAAAAAATTATCATGCTTTTCTATGAGATAAAACAAGTGCGTAGTATTAATAAATTTTATGGAAACCTCAGAGTATTTTTCAAGCCACAAGAATACTGTCTCTACACATTATACAATAATAAAAAAATAGACATTATTTGCAAGGACAACTTAAAAGCTAACTCAGAAAATCTTAAACTAGCAAAACGGCTACAAATCCAAATCAAGTTTGAAAGGAAAAAGTGTCCTAGTACAGTCAAGAATATTGTTACTCTTTATTTAAATAAATTTGCAAATATTAGATTCCTGAAAATTTTTTTCTCCCAGTTCCTTTTAAAGAAGATATGTCAGTGGATTTTAGAGAATGAATATTATCTGAGAGGGCTGAGAAAGGTTAATGCCTTACAATTGTGTTTAGGACTTTTCCTGTCCAACACCTTGATGTCCTTGTCCCTGTATTTTCCTCAACCCCATTCACATCAGTCGACCTTATCAGTGGTTATGCTTCACCTCCTATGTCCATCTATCCCACTATATACCTTAGACAGTCTGTAATCCAAACAATCACAGCGAAATATAAATCCTGAACCAAAGCAGTAAGCAATTTATTAAATGGATCAAATGCTATATGAACAGAAATTTGTGATGCAACTGTTCTATAGGAGTTTTCATTTAATAGAATTAGTTTAAACGAGATCAATCAAACACTTTTGGTCCAGGTCTGTGCTGTCTAACACAGTAGTCACTAGCCACCTTTGGAAATTTAAACTTTCATTTAGTTAAAATTAAATAAAATTAAAAATTCAGTTCCTCAGTCACATGTGTCACATTTCAAATGTTCAAGAGCCACATACGGCTAGTGGCTGTCAAATTAGACGGGGCAACTCTAGACCACACAGTGACATGAGAAAATAGCATTACCAAATAGAATTTAATGTTACATAACATTTGTTAAAATAATATATAAATGATTCATGCTCTTAACTAATAATTTTTGTGATGTCTACTTTTCAATGGAGCAAAGCAAATTTTCTTCTGAGTCAAGGTCCACATAAAAGTAAAGCATGCAGAAAAAACCCTACATGAAGGTTCTCTTTTATTACTTGTTTAAGTAATGACAAAGACAGCATAGTTCCCTTTAAGTGGATAAAGTACAGACTATTTTATTAGTAACACACCACTGGACATCCTAAAATACCAATTTCTATCCCAAATAAACATTAGTGCTTTGATACATTCCTATATTCTATTTACTGTGAATAACCTTAGTATTTATTCTGATAATACATTGTGCTCTACATTGAAAGCAGTGTTTTAGAAATTAGAACTATTTTCAAATTGATAACTGAATAAGGTCTTCTTAATGAGGGTTTCTAGATAAACGCTTATATCAAACCTGCTTTCTGATTCTGATACGCTGACGTTAATAACCAGAATATATTTTGTAGCCAAGTAACACTGAGCACAAATGTAATGAACACATACAAGACATTAAATTTAATGAAGCAGAACAGAAGTAACTAAAAAGGAAATTTACTGTTTTTTAAAATTACATACTTGGCAAAAATTACTAGAATAGCCTTGAAGTGACAGAAGTACTAGCTTTTAAAAGCTGCTACCAAGATTGTCAAAATGTCCTTTAGTGTATATTATTATAAAATAATAATAATAATTTTACTCTTCAGTAGAAATCAAACAGAATAGCAAGAAAATATTGCTCCCATTTGTTTTGTGTTGTAAAACACTGTTTCAAACTGCATTTTTGAGACTAGTCATGAGTATTTGTTTCCAATATTTTTCTTTGAGAAAAATGAAGGTAATTTTTAGTCAGTATGTGCTCTCTGTGATTCCCCATTAGATTTTCTATCTGAAAGGACTGAAACATCCTACACAATAGTTAAAGAATTAATAATCATTTTTCAGTTTTTATAATTCCTCTGTGCAAAATGTTTCAGTAATTAAACAAAAGAAATTCCTTCTAATATACAAAATTAGGATATCAATAGCAAATATAAGTGAAGTTATATTATCCATGCTGCTCAAGTTACTTTTTTCCACATACCAACAAATTTTCCCAATTTGACTGTACTAACTTCAACGCTTAAATTACTAGATATAATGGTAATGGTGGTTAACTCTTCAATATCCATTCGACCCCAAATGGGGTCTTAATCTGAGCTAATCATAGTACTTCCATTTTTCTTCCCAGGGTTTAGTTTAGGAATGATTACATGACCAATGATATGGAAAATAAAAACAAAAACAAAAAACAACTCTGTTGTAAGTTTCTAAGGAAACTTTTCTCAATCCTAAGAAAGACACACAAGAGAGCTAGTCGAAAGTTACCATTCTGAGTGTGATTATAGGAACTGCTGGCACCATCCTATTATCAGCCTAAAAATGAGGCCAACACATGAAGATGGGCAGAACCAAGGGGATCACGGAGGAGAGGAGCCAGGGCCCTGATGTACTGTGCCTGGAGTTGGCCCTGGCTGTGACATCTGTTAAATGAAATAATACATTTCCTTTAGGAAATTAAGATTAAACCATATATCAGCAGTTTCATATGGTTCAATCTAATACAAAGAAACAGTGAAAATAATTACCCCAAATCCCAACTACCAAGAACAATCATTAAAATTTTGATGTATTAAAAGCCTTGATAAAAATACCCCTCTCAGAAAGAGCTGACTACAAAAGGATAGTTTTTGTGATAAAATTCCAAGCAAGGAAATTCGTTTACCTCTCTGGAAATGGCTTGCTTCCTGTTATTTTGTGGATAGAATTTGAAAAATGAAGAGGAACTAATTTTGGAAAGCATTTCAACAATGAAAGCAGCATCAGCAAGAGAAGATCCAACAAGAATTACCAGCAGTTAAACTGTAGACTAATATGATTCTACATTGCAGTTGGCAAGGTAGGCAAATCATATTTACATTCCTCATTTTTAGGGTCCTCATTTGAAAAATAAAGAGTAACAGCAAGTTCTGGTTAGAGAAGACAGAATGAACAGAATATAGAATTATTCTCTTCATAGATACAAATCAAACAAATTCTTGAAAAAATGGAATGAGATTCTAGCAGGAAGAGAAGCCTAAATTACTTAAAGTCTCTGAGCCTCAGTTTTCCTATGTTTAAAATAAGAGCAACAAGAGCCAGCCCTGATGGCCTAGTGGTTAAAGTTCAGCACTCTGTCTCACCACTTCGGTGGCCCAGGGTTCGCCTCCAGGTGGTCATGGAACCACACCACCTGTCTGTCAGTTGCCATGCTGTGGCAGCGGCTCACACAGAAGAACTAGAAGGACTTACAACTAGGATATACGACCTGCACTGGGGCTTTGGGGATGAAAAAAAAAGAGGAAGGTTGGCACCAGATATTAGCTCAGGGCCAATCTTTCTTTGCAAAAGAAACCTCCTTGAAAAAAAAATAAGAGCCATAGGAACTACTTTGCAGACTGTCCTCATGATTTCATAGCACATGTAAGAAGCCTAGCACATTGTCTGGTACATCTTGCACTGAAAGTAGATATTTACTAACAAGTGACTATTACAATCGCTCCTACTGTAGTTGTTATTCTACTCAGTCCAGGCTTCCCCCCTGGGCTCAATAACAGGACCCCTGAACTTATCTCTCTAAAGACATTCTCTCTACCACTATGCTCAACTCCCTTGGTTTCTTCTACTATTTATAAGGCTGTTCTGGGAAGCTCTTGGTGAGAGCCCTCTTTCAGGGCCTAAAAAGACTTTACAACATACTCTCCATATATGTATTGACTTTTTCCCCTTTATTGGGAGAAACAAATGGCATTAAATATAATTATCACTTGTTATTAAAATGACTCACAATAAGATCTATATGCATCTTTTCCACAGATAAATTTGAAATGTTGAATAAATTGATGGCATAATGCATGTTTAATCTCTAACACCAACATTAGAAGATCAGAAAGAGTCCTCCCATTGAATCAGCTTCAAATGGAGTGAGAGAGTTTGGACTGAATATCTCCTCAAAGAAAATAATCTCTAAGCTACAGAAGGTAAGAGGAATATAAACACAGCTCACCCACACCTCCTTGAAACTGCTGTCCATTAGTAAAAAAGAAATGTGTCCACCTTCCCCAAAGTGAGAGACAGAAAAAGGGGTCCGTATCTGCACAGACTTTGAAAAAAATCACAGCAAAGGTCTTGAAACAGTGTAGGTGTTATTTAAATGATGTTTAATTTTGTTTTAAGAAGAATATAAGAAGAGAATAGAAAAACTGTTTGGTCCTGCTTCTTAGTGTACTGAAATATCCACCTTATCAAAAGCAGGTCTAGCCTAGAGAAGAGTGTTACCCTGATGTTGGCAAGGTCAAAAATAATAATGGGGAATCCCAAGTCTAGCTAATACTTGTTGGTTCTCTATTTCTGGCCTATGAATATCTGCTAAATTGTTAACTACACAAGGCTGGGCATTTTGTCCAATTTTGTTCACCATTGCATCCCCAGAGCTCAGTAGAGTGCCTGGGAACACACGACAGACATTTTATCATTTCTTCTAATGAAAAAATGAATCCATCTAATTTGCTGTGTCCACTGGGATACCTCAGAGGCATCTCCAATTCTCATGATTAAAACTGGCTTCACAGCTTTTGATCCATAATCCCACTTGTAGAAATTTACTCTGAAAATACACCTCCAACAATACAAAAACATATATACATGAGGTTATTCATTGTAGTACAATTTATAATTGCAAAATAATTGAAAACTACCTAAATGTCAATGCATAGGCAATTAGTTGAATAAACCATGGCATCTACATACCATGGAGTATTATGCAACTGTAAAAAATGAAAAATATCTCCATGAACTTATCTAGCATGACTTACAGGAGATATTACTAACTGCAACAAAAAAAGTATAAAAGAGCATATACTGTATGCTTACCTCTTGTGTAAGAAAGAAGAGAAACACAAAAAATACATATTTCTGCCAAATTTTATCAAAAGAACCACAGGGAAGATAAACCAGAAAATAATGAAACTGATTATTAACAAGGGGTGAGGTGGGGAGAACAGAGTGGAAGGGATAAAAGAGAGAGTGCTACTTTTCCTTTTTATTTTAAAGATTGGCACCTGAGCTAACAACTGTTGCCAATCTTCTTTTTTTTTTCTGCTTTTTTTCCCCAAATCTCCCCAGTACATGGTTGTATATTTTAGTTGCGGGTCCTTCTAGTTGTGGCATGTGGGACGCCGCCTCAACATGGCCTGATGAGCGGTGCCATGTCCATGCCCAGGATCTGAACCCTGGGCCGCCACCGCGGAGCATGCAAACTTAACCACACAGCGACGGGGCTGGCCCCAAGTGCTACTTTCCTGAGTGTATGTGTGTGCATATCTTAAAAAAATCTTTTGTGGTTTTTACTTTTGGAAGCATGATAGTGTCTTTCATATTAAAAAAAAACAATAAAAATGAGAAGGGAAGGAGAAATCTAAAACAGAAAGCAAACTCAAATGACTTAAATTATATTTCAAATGACTACTATAACCACACTAAAGAGGAGAGGAGAAAAAGAACTAAGCCAAATCACCTACAATATCTGAACATTTACTCTTAGTCTTGGGCAGGATGGGGTTGTGAGGAGAAAACTGCAAACAAACCCTAAACTCTCCTTAGTAGGTTTGTTTATTTTAGTGTTACAGGCATAGCAATTCTGAAACTGTATTAATTTTATTATAGGATTGAGCATATGAGTAAATGTGCTGATGTTACTGAGAGCCAGAATGCTGCTGGGAGTCATTCTCATGACAGAAAAAGGAGAATGCAATTATGGAAAAGGAAGAAGGCAAGAAAGAAAACAGGGGAGACAGACTGGAACAGCAGAATGGGAGATATGAAGTAATAATATCTAAAATCTGCATATATATGTGAACATGCATACATATGGGTATGTGTGTATACATGCGCAGACATATCATAGACTTGTCTGCTGAAAGGCCCAAGAAGCAAGGACACCTCAATAGCAAACAGCTCACTTAGTGCCCACTCAAAGGAACCAAGGTTCCTTGGATAAATGGCTGATTCCATGGCTGGGGCAGGGTAGATACAAAATGAGCCTGGAATATCTTGTTAGGCCAGAATGTAAGGAAGTGCTTAGAAAAAATGGGACTAAGTCACAAGGGTACAGAAGCCAGCTTGAAGAGGCTCCCACTGGCAAGTACAGCAATGAATTATAAACCTTTGAACAAAAGCAAAAATCATGATTCCATGGTGTCAATAAATAAACAGATAAATAAATTCAGAACGAATGAGGGAAGGCTCTTGCTTACAGTACAATGTCAATACTGATTTGTAAATACAGAGGAAATGTTGAAGTTGGAAAATCATTATTTTGCAACTATAATAATGAAGATTAGATCAGGAAAGAATCATGAGCAGGGGCTGGCCATGGCCAAGTGGTTAAGTTCGTGCGCTCTGCTGTGGTGGCCCAGGGTTTCGCTGGTTCAGATCCTGGGTGCGGACATGGCACCACTAGTCAGGCCACGCTGAGGTGGCGTCCCCCATGCCACAACTAGAAGGACCTGCAACTAAGATATACAACTATGTACCAGGGGGGATTTGGGGAGATAAAGCAGGAAAAAAAAAAAAAAAGAATCATGATGAATGACTGCTAAACCCAGGGGGAAATTAACAGTAACATACTGGAGAAATTGCAAAATTTGAACAGATGCATCCAAATTACCACTGCGAATGAAGGACAGATGAACATCATGGGCATCATGTGTCTCCAGATATGATATCGTGAGGAGACAGAATGATCTATGTATATTTCAGCTAAGAATGCACAACCTGAATCTAATTATAATGAAACATCAGAACATCAGATAAATACAAAATTCAGATGCATTCTTCTATAACTATATTATGAGAGAGAAAGAGAGCACACAGGAGAACAAATGAAGTAAAACGTTAAGAATAGATGAAGCTAGATAAAAAATTATAGGATATTCTTTGCACTATTTTTATTCTTGTAAATTCTCTGAAGATTTGAAATTATTCCCTCCAAAAAAGTTTGTTTTAAAGTAATGCATGAACATATCCCCTTTGATGGAAAAAAAAAAATTAAACAACCTAGAAGGATATAGAAGGCAAAGTGAAAATGAAAATGAACTCTCAACCTCCCAATCTCACCTTTTCTCCGCTAGAAGCTAAGCTTCACTAAGTCAGGATTTTTTTTTTCTTTTCTGTTTTGTTGCTCTAACGCGTCCCAACCACCGAGACCAGTGTGTGGCACTAAAGAGTTGTTATATAAACAGGTGCTACATCATTCATTGATTGGATGAATAAATGAATGAATAGGTAAGCATAGCAAACAATTTACTGTTCTCTTTATCTAGACATTTCTATATTAAAGATTTTTTTAAGTAAATGGGGTCATACTACTAAAAACTCAAGATGATTTCATTATCAATTATCATTGATAATTATCATTACCCCTGAAATTTGCTTCTCCATTATTATCACCATTTCTACCTCCTTTACTCTCCAAACACAATTCACTTGAATAATTTACTCCTCTCTACTTCCCTTGCTGTCACTCTAGTAGAGGCCACCCCATGTACCTGCACCAGCTAGCTGGTCTTCTTCCTGATCATCTTCCTCCTTATCTTACTCTTCTCCAATCCATGCAGAGTAATCTTCAAAACACGACTTCGATTAGGCTCCTCCATCTTAAATTTTTCCAAGCCACTTTTCATAACATGTAGAATAATTGCTAACTGATTAACATGGATCATGATCTCCTTTCTGATTCTTTGTTCTGCCTTACCCATCACTCGTACTTTTGCAAAGCTCAAAAATCATTCATTCACTCATTCATTTATTCTCATGCATATTAATATAGCATCTATTTAACTTTTTTAGTTCCTTGAATATTTTATACTCTCTTTTCTTCTGGTACTTTGTGACTGCTGTCCTCTATCCAACCCCTGCCCCTATAGCCACCTTTTGTTTTGCTAATTTCTACTCATTTTTCAGGTTTCAATTTACATATCACTTCTGAGAGGCTTTTCTGGACCATTAGTTTTTGGTTAAGTGTTTTATGTCCCCATTATAAGTTCTCACACCACCCTATACTTATTCTTTCTCTCTTTGTATAACCCTGATTAATGTCTAGCTCCCTAATGGAATGCAAAATTCATGAAAAATGGGGCATAACAGAGGGATACGTATTGGAGAAAGGTCTGTGATGAGGCAGGATATAAGATAAAAGATGGCTACAGGTAATTATGTATTATGGAAACTGTCCCTCCTTTATGCCCTTCCTACCTTCCCTAGTTCTGTCCCTCTTCATCTCTCCTGGGCCACCTTCCCCACTACTACAAGAGGTATGACTCTACAACACAAATCTGACTATTTAATTTCATACGCTCTGGACAAACGACATCAATAGTTCTCCAACAACAGAAGGGTAGTAACAAACTTATTAACAGATTACAAAACTCTGTATTTCCTTCAAAAAAGCTTGTGAATCCCTGTGTCCTGCCACAGCTGATCCTCTCAACCTTGTACGTATGAATACATGCGCACACACAACAGGCTGTATTCTAGACATTTTCTGCTGCTTGCATTCCTTAAACAAACTATCATCTTTCACAACTAAACTTTGGGTAATTGCTTCTGCCTATAACACCTCTGTCTTTAGTCAAGCACACTTGAAATAGATTAACTGGGGTTCAAAATCACTTCCTCTGTGGAAACAACCCAGACTTCCTAAGCTAATAACTTCCTTTTTTATCTTCCCTTTTTCTGTGCATGCATAGAAGAGGTGCCTTTTCAGAAAATAAAAGAAAATAATAATTATATAAAAAGTGAGACTTTGTTATATATTATATTTTATTTATATATTTTTACTATTTAAATCAATATTTTAATATTAATATATTATAAATAATATTTATGTAATACTTATAAAAGTGAGAAAGGTTTTAACACTCAATAAGAACAGATCTGAGAGTACACATTATAGCTATACTACTTGACTATGGACCATCAGTCCCACAATTTTGCCAGGAAGCACTGTTTAGAAATAGAATAATCCAGACTAAAATCAAAATATCTTCAGAATGCAAAAATAAAATAAAGTTTACTACTATTTTTCTCTTTGTCACACACACACACAGACACACACCCCATTAATACACATCACCAGTATGAAGCAGTTAAAAGGGCATAGCTCTGCAACGAGATCTACAACAAAGAGTTCTTTTGGGGATGGTATTCTATTATTTATGTCTATTTTAGCAAAGCAATGTGAATGTGAGCTGTTGGTTAGGTAGCAAAAAAAACTTCATTACATAGAACTGAATAAAATCTGTTAGGATAAAAACTGTGAAATGAAATTCTACTTTTTCAATTTACTTATCAAAGACTTGCCTCCTGATTTAGGGAATTAAACTGCTCAACACTTACCTTCGAGGATGATTGGCATCAAACAATGTGTTATCATCATCCTCATCATCTTGTTCTAAAGGTGTCAATTCCATGTTTTCTATGTTAGTGTCCAAAACTCCGTATCTCCTAGTCTTTCGGTTTCTTCTTCTCATCCTATTAAATAGAACATATTAATGAATAAAAAAATTATTTGAATATGGTATAGATGATCCTTATATTTATTTGTAAATTAAAAATAAGTTGTCACTGTTTCTGCCATAAGAGGCACTCAATATCAGAATGGTTATATTTCAGAAATGGAACTGATTTACCGCCTCAGATTATTTTTGAAACAAAATCTACTCCTACATGCTTGTGAGCCATCACCATTTCTTCTGTCTGACATACTCTCTTCTCTCTGTCAGCTTATGTTGTTGACAGATAATCCTTTAGGCCTTAGTTCAGGTATATATTTTTATTGAAGCTTTCCAATCCAGCCTTTTTCCCACCTCCTCCATGCCTTCTTACCACTGTGCATGATTAGGTACTTTCTTCCCCACTAAGAAACTCTGTGTATATACGCACTCAAATTCTGACTGGGTAGCTTACAATCCTAGCTGCACATCAGAATCATCTAGGCTATTTTAAAAAGCTCCACAGTCAAGCCAAATCTTCACACAATTAAATCAGCATTTCCAGGAATAGGAACTAAGCATCAACATTTTGTTAAAGTTCTACAAGTGATTCTAACGTGCTGAAAACCACTATCACAGATTCAGTGGTTCTTGAAGTGTGGTTCCTTCGAACAGAAGGATCATAATCATCGAGGAATTTATTAGAAATGTAAATCCTCATGCCCATCCAGACCTAGTGAATAAAAAACTTTGAACCTGAAGCTCAGAAAACCATGTTTCAACAAACATTTTCTGTGAGTCTGATGCATGCTTAAGTTTGAGAAGAATGCTCTAGAAGAATGAAAATATCTTACGTTGCTATACATTATTATCTGTGTCTACATGAAAGGGTATCATGATTTAGAACCCTACTCTCTGCTTCTCTCTCAAGTAACTTTTTCTTTTCCTTCAAATTGTTTACCTCAATTTGCATTTTTATTTGCTTATGTATACTGTTATTTGAGTGTTTATTTGCCTGTCTCTCCTACTAAGTTCCATGAGGGCTGCGACCACGCCTGTCTCATTCACCACTGTATAACTACTTTGTAGCAGTGTTCGATTGATTAAGAGGCTCCTTAAATATTTGTTGAGGGTCTGAGTGATACCATATTCTAGCTCAGTTATCCAAATCTGACCCTGCAATCGATGCCTAAGTCACCTCCAATACAACAACCTCAACTTTACACACAGGAAAATATATTTTACATAAGTATCTACAGGAGTTTAAAAACAAAATAGAGATATTTCAGCAAATAATAACAAATAAGTTTATTAAATTCTGTTCACTTTGTTTAACATAATAAGATAAGAAATACATACAATGTGGTAAGAAATACTATGATTACAGCACCAACTGCAAAGAGTAATATGAGCCTCTGCAAACACGACAGTGGGGATCCCAGGGGGACAAACTGTCCTACACACACATACATACGATACACACATACATATAACACACACTTAAGAAATATTTGAGTCTTACTAAGGATCAAGCATTGTGCTAGCTTCTGGGTGTAAAGTACTAGCTCTCAGTGATCAAAATGTAGAAAATATTACTAAGCCAAGACAAAAGCCAAGATAATTTCCACTAATCTCTATAGATCTATCTATATTTCCACCCAAAGGTGCTGAAACAGGAAACAGACGTTTAAGTACAGTTTTTAAAACTACAAATATAACCACTGTAAGAGTTAATACCAATGTCAGAACTAGCAAAAATGAGGTAGATTGGTGGCAGTATGAAATATAAGCTAGTCTTTTTTATA
The DNA here is from genome assembly GCF_041296235.1 of Equus asinus. Classification (NCBI taxonomy): domain Eukaryota; kingdom Metazoa; phylum Chordata; class Mammalia; order Perissodactyla; family Equidae; genus Equus; species Equus asinus. Next base: position 72,204,332 of record NC_091798.1, read on the forward strand.
TAGTGAGGAACTAAGTATGTTTAGGTTGCTAAATTAGCAAATATATATATGTATGCATACATATATATGTTGTGTGCACACACAAACATACTCACACTCACCCCATGTAGACCAGAGGTCTAAACTTTTCCTGAAAAGGAACAGATAAATATTCTAGGCTCGGTAGACCACATATGGTCTCTGTCACACATTTATCTTAATTTTTGTTTTGTTTTGATGTTTTACAATCCGTTAAAAATGTAAAAAAAAAAATTCTTTGCTCATAGGCCTTAAAAGAACAGGTCAGTGGACAGGATTTGGCCTATGGGCCATAGTTTGCCAATCTCTGATTTAGACTTATGAAAGAAAAACTAAGAACAGAAATGATAAAGGTACTGATTCTGGAAGTAGGAATAGAAAAAGTACAGGGGAGTTATAGTTCACTATTGTTCCTTATGAACCACATGATTTAATAACATTTGCATGGATTCCTTTGATTTTAAAAAGTGACACAAAAGTGAGTGAAGCCACTTGGTAGCATAAGTTAAGGATAGTCAGAGTTATAATTTCTCCTCCTCCCTTTTGTCAGTCTGTTGCTCAGTTTTCTAAACCATATGGCTTTCTAAACACTCTGGCATTTTCAGTCAACAAAGAAGAAATTAATGTTATGTGAAATTATTTTTGGAAATAAACCAGATTCTTCCAGGTCATATATTATATATCAAATAATCAATATGTTAATAACCTGGTCATTGTCAGTCACAGGATACCTTGGCAAGTGTTTAAAAAGGGAATGATATAATCAAAGAACTTAAGGACATTTGGAATTTATCTCAGCTGACACTCTTCTCTACTCCCAAGGTCTTCATTATACTTTGAATGAATTCTCAGTCTTTCAATGAGTGGCTAAATTAATCTGGCTAATAATGCTATATTCTTTATCTGTGTATAGTGTAAACATTTGACTGTATTGGTGTGAGTACTTCATTTATTCTAGCTTATACTGTCCTTTAATCATGTATATAAATACTATCTTTCAAACATCAATCTAAGCTCTTTAAAAATGAGAACCTATTTCATATACAGAGAAAGTGCATTGTTAGGCCCAAATAAACGGGCGAATGCAGTTTAATTTAAATAAATTTAGTATTTTAGTAAATGTTACCAGTTTATCTAAGAACAAGTCAAATAAAAAACTGTATTTTGTTAAACTGAATTTAAATTTGAAAATGTCTTCCCTAAGTCCAAAGATATATAGGCAGTGATGGCTACATGTTCATGATGGCTATATGGCCATAAACACATCAAATATAATAAAACATATATATACATATTCATATGCAGTGATTTTTCTCAGGAAATGCCAAAACACTTGTAAAGCTTTAAAATTACTTGGCCAATTCAATCAACCATCTACTTAAAATACTAACAAACATTAGGTGTAAAATATAATACACATAAAAATATACTGAAATTTTAAGTAAAAAGGCTACTTTTATCTTTTAATATGCAGTGTACATTATTTTTAAACAAAAGAGTAAAGGAGGCTTTAAAATTCATGTGATTTTAACAGTTATGGTTCTTTTCCTACAAATGAATGTTTTCATTAAGCTATGACATTCAAACTTGTCTGTATGTTGATAATTACACATATAATTATAGATATGCATACTTTACTACTAGACATAGTAAATGCACATTGCAATCTGAAAACAAATTTTGTTGGGTCTTAGTTAAAAAAAAATACGGACTTTATCTAGAAATATGTAGAGAAGGAAGTATGGAAGCCTAGGAGGGCAAAAGAAAACAGCTATACGGTTTATTACATTGAATTACACTCGCCATCACATGGCATGCACAGGTGAGTAATCTTGATCAGATCCCTTCTAGGGATTCAAGTTATTATTCAGACAGCTGTCTAACATAGATGCAGGTTCCTCAATCATCCATTATACTCAGGTTGGTAAGAATTATTTTTGTTTAAGCAACATGTAAAAGCTACAGTTGAAAAATAAAACTAAACTACTAAAGTAAGCTTGATAAAATTTTATATACAAATGTATGATGCCACATAAAATAAACACAACAGAATAAAACTGCATTTCATTTTACTACTCTACGAAAAGAAGAAAACCGATCAACGTAACTTGCTGTATCCATCTGATTTTATTCTTTTTGTTTTTTTTTAACTGAACATCTGTAGGGTATTAAGTATGAAATAATATAAGTAATATTATTCCTTAATTTCTTCTACAGCATGTTTAAAATTAAACTGAGGAATATATTATTTACTGTATATTTTAGAGACATATACTCTCCTATATGATTAGACATTATGATAAAGCAAAGTAAAGATTAATAAATAAATGCACAACTACTGATACAGAATTTTTTATCTTGATTATTTTGGGGAAAAAAAGTGAATTAGTGACCAAGAATGATTTTGAAACTAATTATTTTGCCGTTGTAACATAAACAAATAAAAATTAATGAGCCACAATTTTAGCTATCTATGATTTTCATCAAGAAATCAAAACCAATTGTGTATATACTGTAAAAATTCTTTCATCTGACATCTTTCTCATCTTCATCCCCCATTCTCAAAATCCAATCCATCAGTCGTCATTTCAAGTTCTTTAAGAAGCACACATCAATAAGAGACAAGAGTAGGTTATGGGTTGAATTGTGTCTGCCCCCAAATTCATATGTAGAAATCCTAACCCCTAGTTCCTCAGAATGTGACCTTATTTGAAGATAGGGTCTTCACAGAGTCAATCAAGTTCAAAAGAAGTCATGAGACTGGGCTCTAATCCAGGATGATTGGTGTTCTTATAAAAAAAAGTATTTAGAGACAGACATGGCTACAAAGAGAACACCAGGTGAAGACGAAGGTGGCCATCTACAAGCCATGGAGAGAAACTTGGAACAGAACCTTTCTTATGTTAGTCTGCTTCGGCTGCCATAACAAAATACCACAGATTTGGTGGCTTAAACGTCAGGAATTCATTTATCACCGTTCAGGAGGCCAGCAAGGTAGATTTCATTCTGAGCCTTCTTCTCCTGGCTTATAGGCAGCCACCATTTCACTGTGCACTCACATGGCCTTTTCTTTGTGCATGCAAGGAAAGAGAGCTCTGGTGTCACTTCCTTTTTTTACAAGGCCACCAGAACTACAGGATAAGCACCCTACCCTTATGACCTCATTTAACCTTTATCATCTTCTCATGGGCCCTATCTTCAAATATAGTCTGATATGAATTTTGGGAGGACATAAACCTTTAGTCCAGAATATTCTCTCATAGCCCTCAAAAGGAATCAACGCTACCAATACCGTGATTTCGAATGTCTGGATTCTAAAACTGTAAGGCAACAAATTTTTGTTGTTTAAGTCACCCAGTTTGTGGTGCAGCCCTGGCAAACTAATACAGAGTGCAGGAGATGTAGTAGGGGAAAGACCTCTGAAGGCTAAAGAAGGAGGGAGCAGGTGAAGATGAGGAGATCCTACAGAGGGTGATGCACGTCTGACCCCTACGAAAGAGAGTGGAAAGGAAGGATGATTGAGCCGGAAGAACAGTAAAATGCAATGCAATTCTGAGAAAGTTTGACCGGGCCAATGAGATGTCCTCAAGCAAAAGCTGCCCATTGGAGGAGGGAATCCGCTGTCAGTAAGGATGGCCAGGTTTGGTCACACTCAGTCATTGGCTGGGAATAGGAATCATGGCCCTGGCACGGATGCTGTGATGGATCCAAAGCTTTGGCAGCTGGAGGCTGTCAGTCAACTATGTTTCCCACAGCAGGGTCTCTTAAAGGGAGGTCCTCCATGGCTGCCACAATCACAAAGTCCTATTGATTGTAATTCCTGAGAATCACTGAAGTTCACTTATAGTGCTCACCACTCTTATCATCAATTGCCTTGACTATTAAAAGAGCTTCATAACTGTCTACCACTGTCTACTCTGATCACCCACTAACCTCTCCTCCATCCTCTAAAATCTCCAATGGTTCCCTACTGCTCAGCATTAAGTAATGATTCTGCAATATGGCCTACAAAGTTCAACACACGATAGTGCATATGTATCTCTTTAGCCTCAGCTTGCTCTTCACTCTACATTCTATGTCACTTTCTGCACTCCAGACACAAAAGCTTCTCCCATTCCCTTATAATGGCCATGCTTTTCTCTGTCATTGGCCTTACACTCTTCCCCACCCACCACAATATTGCTGTGTTAATGCCTATTCATCTTTCAGCTCCAGCTCAAGTATCACTTCCCTAGGAAAGCCTTCCCTAATCTACCTAGCTGGGTTACAAACAGCTATTATTGGCTTCCATAGCACCCATGTACACCTCCTTTAAAGTACTTCTCAGCAATGTACTTGCACAATTATTTGTGCAACTATTTGCCTTTCCTAATAGACTATTAGTTTCATGGGAGCAGGAAAAAGATCTGTTCTTGCTCACCACTATAACCACAGCATATAGAGATTGGCATTAAGTAGATGCCTAATACCTGTTAAATAAATTAACTGAAATGTATGGATTCACAATATATCTTGCATTTCCTCTGTATAACAAAGATACCTACAATTTCATATACGAATCATCACCTCTGGGATAAGAGAAGTCTGAAAGAACACCATCTCCAGAAACATACCACAGCAAAAGCTAGGGGAGCTAGCCAATTTTTAAATCATAATATGGATAATTGCCTTCTGGCTCAGGACAAAAAAAATACTAGAACAATTAAACACATTAAACACGCACTCACTTCAAGTCCTCTAAGATACTCTTTTAGGATGATTTAGGTAGAGCCTAGGTAATTCTCATATGCTACCCAAATTAGAACCACCAACACTCGGCTTGCATCCTGTGTTGAGGAGTTTCCTTTTGATCTTTTGGGTACATAAATTTACCATAGTGTAACATGCAGTTATCCTCCATTTACATTCTAAATAATTGAAGTTTATCCTTTCAAAAACCAAACTGATTTTCTGTTTTTCTTCTTTCAAATTCTTAGCACTCTAATGGAACCATATCCAATGTTAGAGATATCCCTGCCTTACCATACAGGATAAAATGAGTTAATTCTACCTTTTGATCTTTCAGGATCATTATGATTATTTGACTTTGATGTAAAGCAGTGGTGCTCTCAGGAGCTATTGATCCCATGTTGAAGTTCTTGGACTACTGTGCTTTTAAATTCTTTTGGCTTGTTTTCAAATTATTCTTGGGTCATCTCTTTCAGCCTATCAGTTACCAAGCTCCATCACTATCACAACCTTCATCAAGTCCAGCAGTAAACAGAAGATTCCCCCAAGAAGGTATCATGTTACTGCTCATCTACAGTAAAATGTTCACTGCTAACACACAAAAGTTAAAGAAGAAAAGATCAAATGCATGTTCATCTGTGTTTAGGATATTGTAATGTTGCTTTCTCTGACAGACCCCTTTTCTCACCCAGCCCCCTGTAATTCAGCATAATCAGTTCTTGTAATTGGATTTGTCTCCTATTTGACGGTATTTTGGTGGAGAGCTACAGGTGAAGTAAATCCTAAGTAAATGTCTTACAGCTTAGCTATGAAGTGTCCTATATGAAGTGCAAAGCACATAGCTCCCTTGTCATCTCTCCTCTTTGTCTTCACATGGATTTCCTTGTGTTCTCTTTTAGGCCCTAAAGCTTGAGATGTGAGGCTTTAATAAGTCTCCTGACCTCCACGTCTAAGAGTTCAGCATGGTTTTAGTTCTCAACCAACTTTAAAGTCCTATTTACAACCCAGCACCTCCAAGATTCATCCCACCTTGCCTCTGACTAGCTCTATGACCAACCCCTCCCACAGATTTCTCTTACAATCTCCTCAGCTCCCAGCCCATCTCTAGCATGGTCTTGTCAGACCTACCCTATTGCTGATTACGGTTTCTGAGGTCAGATATCACACAGAGTATGGTGTGGTGGAGGTAACAGAAAACACATGATAGTAAAGCCCCCAAAATATATTACAATAGCAACTCTAGATAGAGAAAATTACTAACAACAGTTAATATTTACCAACTGTACATATATGTCAGGAAGCAGCTTACAAACATTACCTGATATAATCCTCACAACAATCCTATAAGTACCCTCATTTTATACATAGAAAGGCAGAGCTTGGAAAAAATTTAATTTGAGACAGTAAATGGTAGAGGTAGGATTCAAATACAAGCAATTTGATTCCCAAGCCTGGGTTCTTAAACATTAAGCTATATTGTATTCCTAACGAATCAAAGTAATTTTAACCAAGGTCACAAAATTAGCTACCCAAACAGTCTTCTGATCCCCAATACAATGATCTTACATTAGACCAGATTGGACACACTGCTTTAGTGAACTGTATTTTCTGGTTCATCTCCTTTTGTGGTAGAAACTAACACTTGGTAGCTACGGGCAGTGAAAAGTACATTGATGTTCTTCTAGTCAGGCCATCTCTTAGTTTTGATCACAGTAGCAGAATCTGCTTTTTGTTTACCCAAAAGGAAACCCTCTTCTTCTGCTTTAACAGAAACACAATTTTGTTTAGAGAGCAACTGGGCCCAACCCTAAGAGATACACAATGATCATAAAAATTGGTGTAAACCATTCACAAAAATATAATTTTCCTTTTGCCAGTCACTGTCTAGAGCTGAGCAGATGAAGCAGTTCAGGCAAACGAGAGAGAAGGGGATGCCTCTGGTAGTGGAGTTTCTGGGAAAGATTTTTCTCCCTGTTAACAAAAGAATAAAGGAAGAGAAGGCCTCTTTTCAAGCCCCCTTCTCTCTTTCCCGTTTGAGACACTAATGTGTGAGAACACAATGCTTAAAGCTGAGGCAGCCATCCTATGGAAGATGGAAAAGCCAAAATTCTTGAAAATCTCACAAAGATGCTGAACCAAGCCTAAACCCGCTCATATTCATGATAAGTAAACAGCAACAACAACAAACTATGTCCTTATGTTAAAGTCACTTTTAATTGGATATTCTATTACTTACAGGTAAAAACTCCTAATTCATTAGAGTACTTAGCATTTTAGCTTCTGACTTAGGTTGCCAATCTTCCATCACTCAGATGTGTATTTCCTTCTGATTCTCTTCTTTTTAAGACTCTCTCAGGCAGGTTCTATTAGCAACCCTTCACTCTGAATAAGTTTTTAATCACGTTTTTTCTCAGTAGTTTTCAATAAAAAAATCAGTGCCACAAAAAAAGCCCACTAACTTTTCCTAGTTTCAGTCTACACTTATTTTTTCAGCTCAGCTCAGCGGTCCCATCTCCATCTAGATCATCACATCCTTTCCATCTTTTTCTCTCCTCAAGATTCAGCAGCTCAAATTCATGAAGACGACTGTTTTTAAACTGGACTCCTCAGAGTCCTAGGTTTCAGTTCAGCGCAGTGCTGCTTTTAGCTAGTTTACATATTAGGGCCCTGCCACTAAGCCAGGGCTGTCACTCTCTAGATTGGATTGTGGCCTATGATGTGGCCTAGACTACAATGATAAGATAAACCAATCAGAATATCTGCTTTAGGAAGTTATGTTGGAGAAAACAAAGGCACACATATACAAATACAAACATGAGGCAATTTGAAGGGGTGATGGAGAGAAAAGGATTCATGAAGGTACTACAAGGCATGGTAAAGGGAATGATGGGGCACAGCAGACCTAAATTACAAGAAAGCAAAAAGTAGGAGACGTCAGAAGCTATGAAGTAGAAAAAGATATACATAGTGAATAAGTAAGCCAGTCAAAAGCAAGAAGAAAAAAGAACAGGCAATTAAACAGTAAATAAATTTTGTTAATTTTATATAGTAGCATTACTTTTTCAAGAGCCAGGATAGTTTTGCAATGGGTATAGATGTGCATCCATTACAATGTGTGTAATATATAAGAAAGCGTGCGGAAACAGTGCAGACCAAGCTAACAGCAAAAACATTAAGTGCTTATTATTTTCAGTATCAATAAGAATTTGTCTTACTACTATTCTGTAAAATGCAAATTCATCCCAATGAAAGAGTAAAAATATAATCAATCACTTCAAGAACTCACTGAGAGATATAGAAGGAATGCCAAAAGCAGAATTCAAACTCTGAGTTCTGCAGGAGCTTGGACACTTTCCAGCTGTCTGACCTTTGGTGTATCACTTCATATGGCACACATTACTAGTGCTCGCCAAATCTGGAACACATACATACGCATACACACACACACACTCCCCAGCACTTAACAGAGGCTCCTTTCTAGGCTGAGGCAGTTAAAAGCCCCTGTGCCTTCTTTAATCTCTCTTACCAAGCTCTGACAACTGTGGAGGGTTTATGTTGAAATGGCAAAACCGTAAGATTATGGCCAGCCAAACTGCTGAGTTACCACGTGGAGGACAACTGTCCTGGAGGATAGTCCAAGCTTGCAGCTGAATTTTCGCGAGAAATAAATTTTTATTGCTTTAAACCACTGAGATTGAGATTGTTGGTTACCTCAGCATAATCTATATTGCCCTGATTAAAATAATTTGCCTCTCATATCAGTTCTCAAATCTGTAAAATCATCTATTTACCTCAGAGGTGAGGATAAAGTAAGATAACATCTATTAAAAAACTTTATAAAAACTCTGTATAAATCTATATAAATTCAAGGTGTGTCTAATATGCCTAATAAAATGGAAAATAATATATAAATGATAACATAAGGTTACAATTATTCATAATATAACATGTTCCTAATGTGAATTCATGTTCTATAGACTTCAGTAATAAAGTTAAAACTAAAACCATCATATTAACTGGAGGAGTAGGGGCTTGCATAGAATATTACACATGTACACATATTTATGTAAATTAGCTAGCACAGAAAGGTAAGCTTTTTTTGATCTTTTGTTATACTATTGACAAGACTGGGGAACAAACAGAATTACAATATAAACTAAAGTCAAACCACAGTAAACTTTAACACACTTTAGAAAACACAGTTTGGCTACACAGAAAAAATAACATTATGTGCCAATCAAAATCTCATAAGAAGACTCAATATCTTCATGTTGTTCTACGAATCATCAAATCTATGCTTATTTCTTATCATACAAAAAAGAGTATTAAACAAAATAGCAATAAATATCTTTTAAAAGTTACTGAGGAAAACCTAAATGACTTCTTAAGAAAAGCTTTTAATTACTATAAGATTTGCAATTTATGACTGAAGCACTTTTCATGCTATGTTTTATATTATACTGAACAATGCAACTTACCAATATATCTTTCAAGTCAATTTCAACTTTTTACTGTATTTCTCAAATTTCAGAAGAGTATAAGTAATTTTAAAAATACAGATTTGACAGTGTCTTTACCAAAAATAAAACTAAAGGCAAATGTTGTAATATAGAAGAGAAATACCAAAACAGGAAATGGAGGTCATGGCAAAAGAACTCAAGAACTTTGAAAAGTAGGAGAAGCAGAGGTGATATTCAATATATTTAGCTATTAAACAACTGCAAGACATAAAGATTAACTAATCAAGATAGACACCAGCTGTAACAACTGGTCCAGGTAAACTAGTGGAATGTACTGGAATACCTAATCTGACTATTAGTACTGAACCTTCCTAATTCACATTTGCTGACTATTTTATCTTCAGAAAAACTCTGTAATAACTAACCAGATGCATCTCAACTCAGTTTCTCCTTTTTGTTCCAAATCCAACCTCTCTCAATTACCAGCGAAAGCATCTCCTGGTTGCACTCTATTACAATTTATCTTGATTATTGCAGTTATCTTAGATATACATTAATGAATAATTTGCATATTATTTTGGGTAAATACATGCAAGTAATTTATGCATTTTAAATAAATCCAGTTGACTTTTCTGCACAGCCACAGATCACGAGCTCCACAACTCTTTAAGTATGGAGAGTATTTGAAATGAGTTACAATGATTAGATTATTACAGAATTAATGTTAATACCTCTCTCACAGCTAACTCATATTTCTAATCTTCATTTCCATGCTTTGCTTTAGTTTCCATACATTCTTCCTTTTTCCTTCTGTTATTTATGCAGGAAACATTTGAGTATCTACTATTTTCCCAAAAGCCCTAAGGAACAAATAGTGCAGAAAAGAAGACAGACAAGGTTACTAACTATTACAGTTCACTGACAGTAATATTATAACGTAAGTGCTGTGGTCTGAATGTTTGTGTCCCTCCAAAATTCACATTGAAACCCAACCCCCAAGGTGATGGTATTAGGAGGTAGGGCCTTTGGGAGGTGAGTAGGTCAAGAAGGCAGAGCTCTCATACGTAGGATTAGTATCCTTATAAGAGGCTCGAGAAAGCTCCCTTGTCCTTCCACCATGTGACATTACACCTAGAAGGCACTGTCCATGAACCAGAAAGTGAGCTCTCAGCAGACACCAAATCTGCCATCAGCCAGTACCATGATCTTAGACTCCCAGCCTCCAGAACTGTGAGAAATAAATTTCTGTTGTTCATAAACCATCCAGCCTACAGTACTTTTCTTATAGCAGCCCAAACAGACTAAGACAACAGGTATTCAGAGGAGGTCTGTGATCACAGAGGTTTTCTGGTACAGCTGATGTTTTATTTTTATCTTCAAAGACAACTAGGAGTTAGATAAAAGAAAGAATGCATGCAATCCTTCTGCTTGAAAAATGCACTTCCATAAAAATATGGCATGCTTGAGGCTGAAACATAAGATATACAGAGAAAATGAGAACAGAGAGTCAGATTGAGGAAGACCTTAAATGCTAAGCTAAGGCGTATAAACCTCATCCCATCAGACGCCATAGAATAACACAGCCCAACAAAACTTTCTGAAATGATGGAAATACTCTATATTGCGCTGTCCAATACAGTAGCTACCAGACTCATGATTATCGAGCTCTTGAAATGTGGCTAGTGCATCTAACGAACCAGATTTTAATTTTATTTAATTTAAACTTACTTAAATTTTAAAAAAGCCACATGTAGGTAGTAGCTACCATACTGTACAGCCATAAAGGATTATAAGCACAAATAGAGCATGACGAGATTTACATTTCTAAAGGAAACTAGCTGTTCAGTGTGGAAGGTAGATTGAAAGAGCGACATACCTGGATAGAGAAACAAGTTAGAATGAGACCACAGTAGCCAAATGATGTAAGCCTAAACTAATGTGATGTCAATGGAGCTCACAAAGTGGTAATGTAATAAAAAACATTTGGAAATTGCAAATGGGTGATTGGCTGTAGATGGTAAGCAAAAGGGAGAGACCTGAGGTGGCTCAGGTTTCTAGTTTGAGAAACTGTGCATATGGTGATGCCATTTACCTTTAAAGAACAAAGTGAGGGGAGTTTGGGGATAAAAATGATGGTTTCAAGTTTAAACTTTATGAGTTTGAATCACCCTATCCAGTAAGAAGTTGGCTGACTACATAAGATGGAAACTCGGAAGGCAATTAATAGCTTAGAGGTGGTAATTAAAGAAGTGAACTTTGGATGGGTCACTCAGAGAACATGGACAGTCAAAGTGCAAAAAGTTAAGGAAAGGGCCCACAGAACATAGAAATTTAGGAGGTAAAAGTCATTTTCTTTCACAAATATTTAATAAATGCCTTCTGTCTTGCAGGAACTGGGAAGGGTCTTTAGGGCAAAGACGAATAAGATACAGGCTCTGCTCTCTAGGAAGTTAGAGTTGTAGAAGAATCCTAAAAATAGAAAGAGTCCATGGAGAAAGAAGTTCATGGAGGGGCTGGCCAAGTGGCTGAGTGGTTAGATTCACATGCTCCACTTCAATGGCCTGGGGTTTGCGGGTTCAGATCCTGGGTGTGGCTCATCCAGCCATGCTATGGTGGCATCCCACATAGAAGAATTAGAATGACCTACGACTAGCATATACAGCTATGTAATGGGGCTCTGGGGAGGGAAAAAAAGAAAGGAAGATTGGCAATAAATGTTAGCTCAGGGCCAATCTTCCCCACCAAAAAAAAAAAAAAAAAAAAAGCAGCAGCAGCAGCAGCTTGTGGAGAAGATGGGGAAAAAACACTCAAAGAGGTAAGAAGAAACTCAGAAGAGGTAAGGAAAAAGTCAGAAGCCAAAGTAAGAAATAATGTATTGACTGCTACAAGAAAGAGAGGTAAATGTTCATAAAATTGAGATGATGTGGTTATTAACTACCCGCTGCAAGGGCAATTTTAGAGTGGTGGAAGTAGAAACCAGACTGTAACAAGCAGAGGAGGGAATGAACGATGTGCAACAGGATCATTTCAGTGGAGGATGTCGCTCCTCTCCTGTCCATGCTATTCCTACCACAGGGACTTTATTTAGATTCTCTCTCTCCATGTCTTCTCAAGGATCTTCCTTTCCTTTAACTCAGTATTTCCTTTTCTACTGATTCTTTCTCTACTACTGACATTCGAATATACTTGGATATTCTGTTCTTAAATGGACATTCCTCCTTCTCTCTCTCATCCAATATTTCTCCCTGATTGCACGGCCAAGATTAAGACCAAAAAATAACCAAGGAGAAATGGCCAAATGAAAAGTGGATTCAGTTATAGGGCAAGTTCTTAGATCATTCCCATTAATTAGAGACAAAGATCTCAGTCTTCTATACAAATATAATAGTTTTTGCCATATTAAGTGACTTTCCAAATAGACTTGTCTATGGGAACGAGATTCCCAAGCATCCTCCTCAGACTAGCTTGATCTCGTCACCACATTCCTCAAAGTTCAATCTATTACCACAAACAGCAATGGCATTCCTTCATTAGAAGTTAAGCATCTTGAGGGAAAATATGGCTTTTTAGTTATCTTTGAAGTCCCAGTACCCAGAGCAGTCTGAGTGATGTAAGAATCACTAAAATTTATCACAGACTGATTTGACTGGATTTAAAGCTGGTTCATATGATAACTTGTCCAGGTACTTCTTTACATAATCCACATTCAGCACCATCCTAGAACAACTCCCCAACCACTGTCATACATGCAACAAAGATTCCCTCAGCACTTGGAATAGCTAGGAAGGCTCAACGTGAACAGAGATCAGGGCAAGGTCTCAAGCATTAACCCCACACGGACATCAATTTCTAAGTGTGGCACGACATGAAAAAGGTTGGGAAGAATTGGCCTGACCCCATTACCCTACCCCGAACAAATTAACCTCATTACTTTTATCTCCCAGAATTGCACACATAATAAATATTGCTTAAATACAGAAAATCCTATTATCACATGTGGAAGAACAGAGTAAAAAGATAGCTTTAGAACCACTTGCAGAAATCTAGATTATGTCTATAGTACAGGAGAAAAGGGAAGAGACCAGTGGAAGAGATCAGAAAAGAGTATTAAGAGAAGAAAAATAATAATCATTATCACAACTAAAATTCATTGAAGTTATTATGCGCCAGGAACGGTGCTTTGTATAGATCCGCAAAACATTCCTTTCTGGTAAATATTACCATTTTCTCTATTTCACAAAACCTGAGCTGAACTTTAGCGATGCCATGTAACTCACCTAAAGGCCCACAGCTAGTGTACTTTGGTACAAAGCTGGGATTAGAACTCAGGGAACCTGACTTCCCATCAGGCTACACTGAAATGAGATCAGGATAGTATAATGGAACAGAAGTCAATAGAGGAAAATAAGAATGAAATGATCAATAACAAATGCAGAGAACTGTTCACAATGAAAACTGTTCTGGTAGAATAAAGAACATTTGGTAATTTGGAGGTGATTAGTGACCTTACAGACTACTGGTCAAATTGCCCGCGACTTTTTGAGGCAGTCCTAGAGACTGGTACTTAAAATTGGTGGGTTAAAAAATGTCTAGCAAGGTGGATATGAATAATTTATATTCCTCCTCAAAGCCTAGAGCAAAGATGGATCAGGGAGGTGAATATCTGTGGTTTTGGTGCTTGCATCCTTTTCCTTATTGCGCTCTATATTCCTTTATTGGTAATATCTCTACCACAGCATACAAAAATAATCTGGTGAGATGATAATTAGGATTGTCACCATCCCTGCCAAGAGGTGGGCCAAATTTAATTATCCTTCCTTGGAATTTGATTCCTGAGCTGAGGGACAAAGAGACTGAAAACTACTGCATAATCATACAATGGAATGTTCTTGCAAAGAAACCTCGTTGGCATTTTGGTTTGTCTCCTTACCTGCCTTAGTTCCTACCTGTTCCCAACACCTTACTCTCCAGTTTCTCTTTAACTTTTTGAGATCTCAAAATTCTTCCAGTAAATCCCCTTTAACTTGGCCAGGGTTGTTTCACATATTTAACTAAAATAGTAATTGATACAAGCAGTTATTTAATCTTCCTTTAATATTAGAAAGAAGCATGAAAGTAGTATATAGGAGGAGAAAGATAAGGGATGTTATTTCTTTTGAGAAAATAATAAAATAACTATTTTCCTTACCTGAACATTTCTTTTTTCAGTCTAACCAAGCCTGCTTCATTCACTAAATGTTGGATGTAAACACTGTGCTTAGTCTGGGATTAAAAAAATGGTAACTGAATAGCCTCTGTTCTCAAGGAGTTTTTCTGAGTCTTCCTCAGCAACTTCATTTCACACTGACCCTGGACATATCAGACTGCTATACCATTAAGACATGATAACCTTGACATTTTGGCATTTACCACAAAGCCAAATTAACATTTTACATCATTTTAAGAGTATGACTAAACATTTTGGGAAGGTAAGTTTCATCTCTGCAAAGAATATCAATTCCTTAAGAATGTGTACTTGTTAAACACATTCCCAAGCTCCGGGTCTCTCTACACGAAACATTCAATATATACCACCTAGCTGAATAAATGATGGCAAACAAGGACAATTTATACTTGCTGGGAAAACTCCACTTTCCAAGGATCTATCAACAACTACACTGGAAGTTCCACACAGGCAGGACTTTTCCCAACTTGAGCACTACTAATCCTCATCACAGGGCCAAGCCCGGACACACAGGAGGTAATCAGTAGTATTTACTGAATAAATGGGAGTGAGTAAACACATATATGTTACAAAGTCAAAGTGTTCCCTGTTTTTGCCTAAACTGAGTGATTTCTACTGATGTCTTATGATTTCACAAGGAGTGCTGAAACCATATGCCTTCTGGGAGAAAAAGAAAATAAATTTCTTAACTGAGATTCTTCTTAAGTTAACTAGATGGGAAAAAGATCATTACCAATCTCACAATCATAAGGCAATAATGACTTGCTCTAGGAGGAGTTGAGTTAGAAATATGTACGATCATATTAACAGAAGTTGCTTTAAAATGCCACCACTCCCTGACTACATCCAGCAAATCAAGAAAATTTTTGAATGAAAAGGGAGGTAGCGGATGAAGTAGAATACTAAATTATTTCAGCTTCGCACAGACATAATGATCAATAAGTGCTAGGGTAGACTCACTTTTTAAAAGGGAAATTTGGGGCATTTAATATTCACAAAATCCATTAAGTTTTAAACAGAAAGGCACTGTGCACACAATATCCATTTGGTTTTTCTCCATAGCCATCCTTAAATACAATATCACTTTAAACTGGTTACTTTAAGTACTTACAGGAAGCAACATAGTGGCTAGGCATGTTGAGAAAGTTCAGACAGAGCTGGATTTCAATGCAGTTCTGCCAAGTCCTATATATATCCCCTTAGACAACTTATTTAATCGTACTCAGCCTCAATTTCTTCACCTGTACAAGAATGGTATTACCTACTTTGAAGGTTTTTGCAAGAACTAAATTGGAAAATGCATGTAAAGTATGTGGGCATTGTATCTGACAAGCAATGAATGAATGTTAGATAATATAACGGTAAGATCTCAAAAGTAATGTTTAAGTTACATAGGGAAGTTTCTTCTTTTAAAGAAACCTAATTTTGTGTTTTAGCTTATAGGTGTGGAAATCATTAAAATTAAATTAATATTAGGTATTTACCATACACTAAGTATTACTAGGATCTGCTTTTTAATTTGTTTTCACAGCATTCTGTACATTCTTTATTATCTATGTGATTGATTGATTAATGTCTCTCTGCTCCTCTAGCCTATAAGTGCCATGGAAGCAGAAATATCTATATCTTTCACAACTGATCCCGAATGCCCAGGTTCTGAGCAGCTGAATAAATACTGACTACCTGAATAGGGGCTAGCATACTAAATTTCATGCCCATGTCCACCATATAAAATAGCTATCTATCTCAGCTTACAGAGGAGATCTTAAACTGGAAAGGTTAAATGACTTGCTAAAGATTATAGAGGAAAAAAGTGTCAGGGTTGGAATCTAAGCCTTGGTCTCCTTCCAACACACCATATTGAACACAAAATGAAAAAGCATCAATGTTATGGTATGAAAAAAGAAATAATTCCCCACTTTTAAGGCAAGGACCATTATTCACAAAGTTATACCGGAAATTGCCTTTATATAATCAACATATATGCTAAAAATAATAATGACTTTATAGAGTAATTTTTTTCTTGCTTTATAGATTTTCCTGTGAGAAGGATGCCCTACAGAGAGGAAGGAAATCTAAGTATTAATTGAAATCTTCAGACTTCTTTGTTCTGTCAGTGGGTAGCAATTACCCTTAAATTTCCAAATCTTCGCCACCTACAATATAAAGAATTAACTAGGAACACTCATTCATTAGGCAACTACTTATTCAGTGCCTACCATATGTTGTACATAATGTTTAGCACTAGGGATACAGTAGAGAATAAGGCAGACAATGAGCCTCTTCTCACAGATATTATGTATTTTTAGGAAGTCTGCTGTTCCTACTGTGTTCCTTGTATATATTTTTCAATTTCTACAGAGAATCTCATTGTTTTTTGGAATATTTCCAGTCTCAAAGTGGAAATATTTCTAGTGTCATACTCATTATAACTGAATTATATTAAAACAAAACAATTTGGAATTTCACGGAGTTCAAGTATTTTACAGGCAAAATATTCTCAGTGTTGCCTCATGTCAGTCAAGAAAATGATGATTTTAACCCATTCTTCCCCCTTGGCACAAATAACTAATGTTGGTATGCTGCCCCACATACTTTGGAAGTACGGGACCAAAATGGGCATTTACCAAAATTAATCGTTTTCATCTCATAATCTGGAAGCAAAAAGCATGAACTCTGAACATTGCCCAGCATTATCAGCATCAATCAAGCTTTGGACATCAGGTAGCCAACTAAATTTAGGACTTTGACTGAATGAATGTACTAGATACTGGTTAAAGAGTGGAGTTTTTCTTAGCCACAGTTCAAAATTTGGCTGCTAACACACAACACATTAGTGAGTCATCCAAGAGAAGCAGACCAAAAAGACCGTACCCTTCCAAGCTTCATAGAAATGAAGATAGAAAATCAATGGCAATCAACATTTACATATAAGATTATAAGGTGGAAGCAAAATGAAGAAGGATCATCCCAAAAGAGTTATCATCAGACCCATAATTAATATGTATAAGAAACATAATACTCAGGGTATTCTGGATCTTTACAGGAATATACAGACAGCATTAAATACCAATTATATAGTGAGAAAAGTATTTTCTGCTTCAATTTTCTCCTAATCTTTCTTTATATGAAGAAGAAAGTCTCAGTTTGGTGGTAATATGTTTCTAACAGCTCGCAAACATTTTCTAACTTCCCCCTTAACAGAAAGTGGGCCTGGATTTGCTAGCTTTTGTGAACCAATAGTTTCTAGCTCAAATAATATTGTTCACACCTGTGGTTTTCAAAAATTTTGGTCTTGGGATTCCTTTACATTCTTAAAAATTATTCAGGAGCCCAAAAAGCTTATATTTATGTGGATTATATATCAATACTTAACGTGAATTAAACCTAAGGAAATTTTAAAATACTTAACACTTGATTTAAAATAATAATAAATCTACTATATGTTAACATAACTTTTTAGGGAAAATATATTGTCAAAAAGAAAACAAAAAAAGGTGAAAAAATGGCATTGATTCAGATCTTTTCAAATCCTTTTAATGTCTGGCTTAAACAGAATTAGATAGAAGATAGAAAGAAAGAGAAAACAGAAAACAGATTTTCATATTTGCTTCTGCATTCAGGCATTTGCATTGTGTTGTTTGGTTGAAAGATATGAAGAAAATCCAGATTCACACAGATATGAACTTGGAAAAGGGAAGAGCATTTTAATACCCTTTTCAGATACTGGTGTTTATTCCTTTTTGATACTACACCAAAACTCAACAAGAGGTAGTCTCTTATAACTTAGTTGCCACATAGAATCTGAAACTATATCAATCAACTTCTTGTAATAAGCTTGTAAGAGAATATTATTTTGAAAGTAGTTTTGATCTTGCAGATCCCCTGAAGAGGTCTCCCACCCACCCCAGGGTTCCCTAGACCACATGTCTAGAACCACTGGTTTACACCATACTTTTTCAACCAGCTATTTAAGTAAGGGATGTTGGTTTTCCATTCAGAAAATAATAAACAGATTTGTTTAAAAGGAAACATTTAGTTTAAATAAACACATTTAAAGAAATATATGAAATAATAGAGGGAAAAATGCGAAATAGTTTGGAAAATAATAAACCAGTGCCTTCCTGAAAATCTATCCTCTACTCTATTTTATAGAGGAGGAAACTACCTAGACAGTGCTCCCTCAGCTCTTCTCTTGGCTAGCTCCTTCTAATAGTGACGTCTTGGCTCTCTATGCCAGCTCTTCACAGAGGTGGTCCCCAATTAACTCACTTAAAGAGGCTTTATTATAGATTATTCTAAATCAATCTTATTACATGGTTGGAATATTTTAATATCATGATTAGTATCATAAAACAATTTTACTTCAGTAACAAAGGAATGTATTAAATGGAGGCTATTGATAACAATAACAAATATCACTAGTTGGATTATGTAATTCTTTTTCTACTTGATAAAGCATTAAGGGTGGCAGAAAAATAAGTGGCAATCACCTACTTTTATGTATAATAGGTACTTAGAACACAATGCCCAGTTTACTTAAGCAAAAGGCTGATGATAGGTCAGGACATAGATATCTTGTTAATGGGAAAAAAACTCAAAGTAAGCAGTGGATTTTACAATCATAGATTATCATTAGACCCCATAGGGCATCAGATAAATCACTTTACCCTTCTGGATCAGTTTCCTTATATGTAAACTGAAAGGTGTCATTTAAGTGATCACATCTGTTCCAAATCTGAAATTTAAATAAGTCCATGATCTAGTATTCTGTAGCAAGAATAGGCTCAAAAAACTATTTCGTAAATTTAAACTTTTGAATGTTAGAATTATTATTTACAGATGAATTCACTTTAGAAAGGTTTTTTTCTGTGTGAAATACAAATTTATCCATTTATTAATTCAAATTTTTGCAAATTTAAAGTTAGATACACTTATAGTTTTGTTGGGCTACCAAAAATTTGCTCTAGTATTAAAACTGGATATTTATGACTTTTTTTCCTTTGCTGCATAGGTATCAATTTACCATCTTATCATGCAACCGATACCACTTTGCACTGAAATACTTTGTGTCATACAAAATGAATGCTAAATATTTCTGATTAATAGGGACCATGTCATAGATTGAACTATACAAAACTGTCACTTTTCCAGGTCAAAAAATAGTGGAATGTAGGAAACTTCATATGGTACAATCTAATTACTTAGGCAGCAGATTAAAAGCCAATACTAAGAAACTGCTAGTAAGAAAAAACTTTTCTTCTTTTAAATTTTATAAAATAAAATACCCATAATAAGGTTCTTCTGCACTACTATTACTCCATTCAAGTAAGAACGGATTTCCTACTAAGTCGCAGTATTGTACAAAGAACTCTTTAAGACTTACAATCTACTAAATAGGAATCCTGTTCTTAAGAAGTTTGCATTCTCATAGGCAAAATGACAAAGCACACAACCATGTATAGTGTAGAAAGAGAGAAGTATTAGAAGACAGCATGATCGAATACAAGAGCTTCTTCAGGCAAAGTGTGCTCTATGAGACGAGGTAAAGAGATCTGTAGGTGGGTTACTAATTTACAATTTACAATGAAAGGGAGAAAATATTTGTTTTAAATTCTCTCCCAAAGGTACTACAGACTTTTAAGACACTCATCTGCGCAGTCTCTTTCAGGCAGACACCTCTGATACTGGAGGCGTGGAGGGGGCAACGCCGGGTCACAAAAATCTGCCTTCCTAGGTCACCAGGCAGCCCATCTCAGGCCTGCAGGGGGCCGCTGATCGAGGCTTCGCCTCACCTGACCGTCCTGACGACGAAGTACACCAGCACCGCGCCGCTCACCACCATCAACACGGTCAGCGCCCGCTGGGTCATGGGCTTATCGCTGGGGTTGGGGCTCACAGCGAGACCGCCACCCACTGAGCCTTCTTCCCCCGCCTTCCCTCCTAGGTCGCTGGCCGCAAGCCCCGCCCCGGGGCTGCTGCCATTGCTGCTCTCAGCGCCCCGCGGCCCCGCGGCTTCGGCCGGAGCGCGGCCTGGGGACTGGGCGGCGGTGGGGCCGGGCGGCAGAGGCGGCAGGGTTCGCGACCCATGGTCCGGAGGCCCGGGGTCCGGCGCAGCCTCGGCCGCCTGCAGCAGCACCGCCAAAGGCCCTCTGAACCCTGGCAGCAGCAGCAGCAGCAGGAGGGCGGAGGCCAGGAGGCGGCTGGGGCAGCAGCTGCAGCGTGGGGCCTCCATTGTCCCCAGACCGCCCTCTCACCACGCGGGAGCCGCAGGGCCCGCCGCCCAGGCTGCAGGAGGGATCATGGGCGCAGTGGAGAACGAGGAAGAGGTGACCAAATCCCGGGCTGAGGCTGGGCCGTGGCAGGTGGCAGAGGCGGCAGCGGCGGCAGCTGCCAGAAGAACCGGAAGTTCGTACATCTCAGCAGCCACTGCTACTACTGACGCCCTGGGTTGCTAACATGTAGAGGCAGGCGCTTTCAGTGACGTCAGGCCCGCACGACGGTCTGCGCACGCGCCTTGCCGGAAGCAGCGGGGACTGCTCAGCGGATGGGTTACAAGTAAGAACGTAAACGAAGGAGTTTGTAAAGTGTGAAGCAACTCCTTGCGTGAGGGAACCGTGAGAGACCGGAATCTTATAATTTGAGTTCCTTGGTGAAAACTGCAGAACCACAGCTAATGATTGCTGAAGAGAGGCTTGACACTTCCCTCAGCTCAGGTACAAATTTTTAGACAGGTTTCTTCTTGCCACTGGATCCCCAACCTCCCTTTCCTTAGAGCATTTACTTTAGAAAGCTTGCAATTGTAATTTCGTTCTCTGCCCTTTTGAGATATAAATCTTCTTTTAAAGCTCTTGCCCGTTTTACAACCCAGGACTGTCTTTGTTAGGGACCTAGGAGCCGTCCTTTTGAGATGTAATAAAAAAGATAGCGTTCCTATCTCTCAGTCTCTGTGTATGAGTAGGAGCCTAACAGGCAGGCACCTTGTTCCAAGTTGGAAAACTACCTCCTGTCACGAAGCTACGAGAAAAAGTTTACTTTTCTTTTGGGTAAACCCAGTTAGTGAACACAGGCGGCTTATGATGCTCCCTAAATCTTTTAAAATCTCTCCAGCTCTGTTTCTTTCTGGGGAGTTGAACTCCGAGTTCTGGCCTCTCTCCTCTATTGCTATAATCTTGACTAAAGTCTTCTTTGCCTGTTTAATTTTGACACCAATAACATAGAACTTGGATTTGACCAGATACTAGCAAACGAAAAAACACATGACCAGAAGCCAAAGTTAATATTTGTTCTTTTTAAAAATTTATTCAACAAATTGTCTAGAGTTTCTACTCCTTGCTTAGCACTGTGCTAAATTATGAGTATTGGCTGATAGAAAAATAAGATGGGATCCTTGCTCTGATAGTACTTAGGTCCAAATGGAGATGACACAATAAACAACTGCACTTATTCTGAATTCTGAAGTGTGTCTTATAAATGACAAGGGGCACTTGTCTACAGTACTTGATCTACAGTAAAACTTTTGTAAAGGACTACTCCAGGTAGAGTGGACAGGATAGGGTCCTTTAGCTGCTTGGAGGTAACAGAGTATTGCAGTCGTTCCTGCCTGGTAGAATTGCAGGGACTAGGCATCTTAATGCTGAGTTCCAGTGTGAGGAAGACCATTGGTGACACACCCTAATTTTAGCTTCCAACCTGGCATTTTTCAGTAATAAAGTGGCTCTTTGGATTTCCTATCTCCCTTATTCGCAACCTTACTCAGAGCCATACGTAGAAGAGGCTGGGTATTTTATGCTACTCCCTATCACCCCTCAAAAACAGATAGTCAGCAGTTCCAAAAACAAAAAGTGCATCGTCTGACTTTCTTTACAGTATCTCATTTTACCTTTGTGTTCCTCATCTTGATTAATAGTATTATTCTTCTCCCAGGTTCTCAGGCATAAAATCTTAGAGTCACCCTTTACCCTTGGCTTCTCATCTGCAGCAGTCCTTTCCAGTAACTGGGACATGCAAAGTGCTAAATAATCCTGAAATAACAGAGCCAAACTAATCGTTCCAAATGATTACAGCATGTCATGTTCTAATGTTTCTCCAAAGGTGACTCCAAGTCACCTGAATCAGAATCAGAGATAGCATTTGTTAAAAATGCATGTTCTAGGTCACTATTCCAGAACTTCTCAGCCAGAATTTTTAGGAGTGGGGACATGGACTATGTATGCATTTTTATTAAGCTCTCAGTGTGATTTTCATTTACACTAAAGTTTAAGAATCTCTCCTTTTCTTTGCCACTTGTATTCGGATTTTGTCCAATCTTCTCTAGTTCCCTAACATCTTTTTCATAAGTCAGCTCTTTTTCCATTCCCTGCTTCTGAGAAGGAATCATTTTTATATTGCTTGGGCTATACACTAGCCTACTTGACTCCAAGCCCTTTCTACCTTCAATTAAACTCTATATATTATTGCCAGGGTAAACTTTCAGGCTCAGATCTCTCTTAAAATAGCAAAAGAACAACAAACAAATAGATTTTTTCCCCAGAGAGTCTCAGTTCTCGACAACAGTGATCTTAAGCAAGCAAAGCACCTGCAAATTATTGTGTTCTTTGCAGAATACCGTATTATTTGTAAAGCATAATGAAACAATATTTCCAATTCCATCACTGGAACTAGGAGAAAGTCTCCTGGGAGAAAATATTGTTTTTTGCTCATGTAATACAAAATGACAATTTGGGGCACACATCTTGATTTAAAAGACAAGTTGTCAAACTAAGTGTAATTGATGTTTCTGAATTTTTTAAATTAATAATACTACTTGTTCATTTACTTGTTTTCAGTTGGCTTGCAAACAAGTTCTGCCAAGCACTGGAGATTTGAAAACATATAGGAGAGAAAAATTCTTAGAACAAGGAATTTATATCAATTTACTTAAATTAATCTGCATATTAGGAAAAGACCACCATTATTCTAATTTATCAGGGAACACCTCAGCTGACAGAACACCATTCTTCCATGAAAATACTGTTAAAAAACCACTGACCTACTGAGTGAAATCTAAACCTCTCAGTCTGGTATTGACAATAATTTTGGATGTTAATTAAGCATATATTGTGTACCAGATATCATGTTATCAAATATTAAATGATTAGCTTTGTTAATCCTCACCAAAAACACCCAATCCATTATCAGTCCTGTTTTACAATGAAGGAAACTGAGACACCGTGATTACACTGAGGGTAATCAATTTGGCAAAAATCCACATGAGTAAAAGCAATAGAGCTGGACTGTGAACCCAGGCAGTCTAGCAGCAGAGGTGAGCTGTTCCCTGCTATGGTTTATCTTCTAATTAAAGGTTTCCATGATTTGAATCTAGCTTATTATCTCGATCAGCTATTGCTAGAATAATGCTTCGTAACCAAAAGATCTCAGTGGCATACAGAAAAATAAGCACTGAGCCAGCCCTGATGGCCTGGTGGTTAAAGTTTGGCACATTCCACTTCAGTGGCCTGGGTTCAGTTCCCAGGTACTGAACCACACCACCTGTCTGTCAGTAGCCGTGCTGTGGTGCCAGCTTACATAGAAGAACTAGAAAGAGCTACATCTAGAATATATAACCATGAACTGGGGCTTTGGGGAGGAGTTAAAAAAAAAGAGAGGAAGATTTGCAACAGATGTTAGTTCAGGGCAACTCTCTCCCAGAAAAAAAAAAAACATTTCTTTCTCACTTGTCTTTGGACAAACTGGGATTGACTGATTTAAGCTGACCTTGTACAGACTTGGTTCCAGTCCAGAGGTTTAATTCAGTTTTGCTCCAGACACCTCATTCTTCTAGGATCAGATGGCTGGCTGTGCATGTTCTTCTCAAGTCTAAGGTCAGAACTTCCTGAGGCAGAGTGGGTGAGTGGTAGGAGGATGGGGAATAGGCATAATGAGAAGTGAAGAGCCGTGTGTCTTTTTTTTTTTTTTTAACAATGAAAGCAATTGGTTACGCACAAACCCCACCCGATGCCTTTGTCATGCGTCTCATTAGAGAGAAGTATGTCACATGGCCACTTCTAGCTTCTGGAAATCTGGAAATTTTAATATTTAGGTGGACATATTCTAGTCTCTAACTAAATTTATGTTAGCAAGGAAAAGAGGAAGGTTTATGTTGATAGGTGTTTCATTTTCAGTTCAGTCTAATAGAGAACAAGGCTCAGTAAGTAATCCCTGGTGTCAAAATCTCCTTGCTTGGGGCCAGCCCAGTGGCTCAGCGGTTAAGTGCACACGTTCCGCTTTGGCCTCCCGGGGTTTGCCAGTTCGGATCCCGGGTGCAGACATGGGACCATGTGGCATGCCATGCTGTGGTTGGCATCCCACATATAAAGGAGAGGAAGATGGGCACGGATGTTAGCTCAGGGCTAATCTTCCTCAGAAAAGAAAAAAAATCCCCTTGCTTGTCCATTAAGGATGAGGGAAGTTAGGAGGCTGGCTCAATTGTAATGGTCATTCATAGTCACATCTGACAGAAAAAATCTCTTATACTTTAAGTGGCAGGAAACTTCCACGTCAGAGGACTGTCTGTACCCTGAAGTCCAAAAGAAAACAGAGTTCAGCAGTCCAGAAAAGATAATATGAACTGATCACAAAACCAGGAGGCCAAGAGAATGTCCTAAAAGCTAGAATGTGAAGACAGAATTGGAATGTCAGAGAGACAACTAAAGAGGAACAGTTCAAGAATAAAAAGGGAACAGTGCTGCTGGGGTAGGCACTGCATAACCAAGAAGGGACATGAATAAATGTTAGGATTAAATATCTAAAAGAAAATGACCATACACGTGGGCTATGGTTCTTGAGAGACAAACAAGGTGAGCTCCACAGATGTTGATCTCTACGAGGGGAAAATTTCCCAGCTGCAGTGCAGTGCCCTAGAGTTCAATCAGAATATGGAAGTCTCTCATATCTAAAGAGGCGGAGGTCAGAGTTCTGGGCTTTTGGAGTTGTTGGAATCTGTGGGGCAGAGAACTGTGAGAAGAAGTCTGTGGAGGTTGTGAATTTCCTGTGGAGAGTTCCCCACAAGTCCTTGACTGAGACCTGGGCAGTGCCACCACAGTCATGGCCACTTAATGATTACGAGAGATTGGCTGCTACAGAGGTGAGAGCAGAACAGAGATATTAGACTGTAAGCAGTGCTGGGAACTTCAGAATTATCGCCCAGACATACTGAATAGAGCTCCTTGACACCTCCTAACAATGTATGAATCAAGCTGAATCACTGCTTTATGATAAAGGCCACACCCAGAGAAAGGCCCACTCTAGATCCACTTTAACAAAGCTTAAAACCAAGTCCTAACAAGATTGTTAGCGGAGACGGAGTTTGGAGATTGAATCTTGCCAAATTAGAGGGGCTTGGGAAACAAACAAAAGTTATACAGTCTCAAGAACTGTATATGAAAATACATGAAAGATTTAAGCAAAAGTAAACAGAACCCCATGAACTTATAGAACAATACTACATAGTTAAAATATATGCATTGGAGCTCCAAAAGAAAAACCAGAGTATAGCGAGGCAATAAAATATTTTTGAAAAATCATAACTGAAAAACTTTGATTTACAGTTTTAAGAAGATCAGAGAGCAGTAAGCAGGATAAACACAAAGAAAACCGCACTTAGGCATATCAGAGTCACACTGAGAGTCACAAGTATGAGAGTCTCATGGAGAAAGGGGAGTCTCTTCAATAAATGGTATTGGGAAAACTGGAGAGCTACATGCAAAAGAATGAAAGTAGGCCATTATCTTACGCCATACACAAAAATTAACTCAAAATGGATTAAAGACTTGAATGTAAGACCTGAAACCATAAAACTCCTAGAAGAGAACATAGGGAGTACGCTCTTTGACATTGGTCTTAGCAGTATCTTTTTGAATATTATGTTTCCTCAGGCAAGAGAAACAAAAGAAAAAATAAACAAATGGGACTGCATCAAACTAAAAAGCTGCTGCACAGCAAAGGAAGCCATCAACAAAACGAAAAGACAACCTAACAATTGGGAGAATGTATTTGCAAATGATACATCTGATAATGGGTTAATATCCAAAAAATATAGAGAACTCATACAAGTCAACAACAAAGTAGAAAACCTTTAAAGGAGCCACAGAAAAATGATGCATTACATACAGAAGAACAATAATACAAATGAAGGCATTACTGCTCATCAGAAACGATGGAGATCAGAAAACATTGCAGTAGCACCTTTAAGGTGATAAAAAAAAATTTTTAACTCATAATCTTGAATTCTATATCCAGTAAAATTATCTTCCAAAGAATATGAAAAAATAAAGATATTTTCAGGCAAATGAAAGCTGAGGAAACTCATTTCAAGCAGAGTGCCCTACAAAAAATACTAAAGGATATTTTTCAGCCTGAATTGAAATGATACACGATGGAAATTGTGATTTATAGGAAGAAGACTAGTAAGCAGAAATGGAAAATCAATGTGTAGATACAAAAAGCTATTTTTTATTCTCTTCTAATTTTCTTTAAAAGAATTTAATGCTTTGAAAAATAATATTATAAGGCCATGTTTTTGAAGCATGTACAAATAAAAATATGGAAACGGAGCATAAAGGTAAAGGACAAGAGAGATGCAGTAAATGGAAATATACTCTTTCCTGACTGCAAAATCTGACGTGAAATTTGAAGTTTGAAATGTTAGGTGTGAAGGGAGAAGTGGAATGTTTTATAAATAGAATCCACTATTGTAAGGCTATTACATTTGTGAAGTGTGAGGTGGGAAATGTCAGGTGTGAAAGGGGTTTAGGTAGTAGGCAGCTCCACAGATTAGGAGTGAAAATTGAAGTGGCACAATATTGATGCTAAATAGACATTGTTAAAATAATAATAAGGAGGAATATTGTTAGATTTACAGCAATCAGTCAAAAATAAAAGAAGTATATCTAAGAAAAGATAATATAAATAGCTACGAATAAAAATATATCCGTGTCAGGTGTTTCATACAGTGGATCATGAAAATGGCATTTTCCTAATAAGAAAAGTGATATGTTGGTATTAGCAAAGTTTGGAAATTTTCAATGTAAAGAAGGAATAATTCTACCACCCTAAGAATTTCCTCTCAATATTCCAATACTATATACGGGCCTGTGTGTATACATATACATATATAACTTTTGCTTACATATTTAGAACAATAGAGTATATATAATTTACATTGTTTTTATATTTATATCATAAATTTACTTTGTCTAAAATCTCTGCAAATATGAATTTTAATGATTTGTCATATGTCTTTACTATGTTGGACAATTCCCCTTCATCTGGAACACTATTAATAAAAATACTTCTATCGTATTATTTCATTTAAATATTTTCTGCATCTCTGCCAGTGAATTATTTCTTAAGGGTATGTGTACCAGTGACCTCATTTTAGGGTATTATACTTACAAAGTCTCTCTGTCTTGAAGATTTAAAAAAAAATTTATTCTGTCAGTTGGTTGAAAGGCAGAAGTGGATAGAGCTAAGGAAAGTTTAAATGTTAAATGTCTCTCATTGGCTGCAGCTGAGTACCCAAGCCAGTGAATAATCACTGTAGGAAGTAAACACCAGATTATGGTCGAAGGACAAGCAAGAGCACAGGAGGGTGGTGTTTGAGAGCAGAGCCAGATATGGAGTGGAGTGATAGCACCTTTGCCTCCCACTCACTGCCATCATCACTTGGGTGAAGGTTAGGCCTCATCGAGGAAGATTATATTAGTGGACATTTCATCCTATTCAGTAATTTAGTGTTCTTAAAATGAAGGGTAGTGTATTTGCAGTGAACCTGAGAGGAGAAGTCAGTATCAGGTTTGAAGGGAAAATGGAAAGAGATTAATATTTTGTGAGACAAGGCAGCTATGACTGGCTCTATATATGTACTGCACAGTCCTCCTTAGCATGAGTGTTTCCAAGTAGGCATAAAACTGCACTTATCGGGCAATGGGAGTTTACTGAGGCGCTGAAGAGTCATTGGGATCAAAGGGCCATGGGGTTTCTAATCTGTAATGGATATGTCTGCAGCTGATTTCTATGGGCATCTTTAATGCAATGTGGGGTTTGGTGGTTGATATTAGTGGGAGGCAGGGCAAGACTGAAATTTGTATTTTAAAGCAGAGGAAGAGGACAGGCACCTCAGAAAAGAAAACGAAATTCACCAAGGCGATTGAATATGTAAGTCTTTGTGGACAAATCTTGCCATTCTAAATTTAATTGAGCTGAGGCCAAATTTGGAATTTGTTGGAAACACCATACTTAAACATTTTGAATTCCAGAAAGATCATGTGATGTCTGTATAGTAATCATTATATTTCAAAATAGATCCTTAATTTGAAAGGATATACTTGATGCCCTACAAGAGAGAGATATGCTTCCTAATGATCAGTTGCCTCAATATTATGAAAACCTACTTTATTTTTTAAATATTTTTATTTGAACAGATATTAAATTTATATTGTTCAAAATTCAAAATATGCAACAGTATATTTACTGGAAAACTCTCTTTCATCCCTATTCACCAGATACACAGTTACTCTCTCAAGGCCTAATAATGTGTTCAGTTTTTTGTACATCTTCCAGAGATATTCGTACACTTACAAGTTATATAAACGTTTCCTTTTTAACACAGATGAAATGGTACTTTGCTTTTCGGTTGCTGTTATTTTAAAAAATACCTTGGACATCATTCCATATCAGTACATCATGAGATTTGTCATCTTGTTTTATTCAGGGCCAAATGATGATTTTTGTGGGCCCTCAGCACTTTTGCCTTCTTTGACCCATTTCTCAATTAAAAAAATTAACGTTATATTTTATAACTATGTTGGTATAAAGATGAATATATTCCAGGCTGGATTTATTATCTTTTATTATTATATTTGTTTCTTCTGAATTTAAAAGAAATTAAAATTAGCACATTTTCATGGGTTCCTAAAAGTATTGTGAGCCTTAGGCACTATGCCTATTGTGACTAATTGAAAGATAAATCAGCTTTGATTTTCTTACTACAAAGTTTTCCATAATAAGGACATTAGTTTATTTTAATCAACTCCCCATTGATAGACATTTAGGTTGTTTCCAAACTTCTTGATTTTTGTTTAATAGAAAATGGAATTTCCAAACCATAAGTTAAACAAAAAGATGCAACCAAACATAATTAATATTTACATACTCATTTAGAGTGGTACCACCTTCTAAACTAAAATTAGTATTTTATTTTATTTTCCTGCATTTTTTTAACAGGTAATAAACCAGATAGCTACCGAGTGCTAGCTGAGCATGAAAGCAGTCCTTGTTCTCTCTCTCTCGTGATTTTTCTTTTCCTTCTCCCGCTCCATACACTACCCCCTTCTCTTTCCCTGCTCCTCCTTTCTCTCAGATAAATATTATTATTTTCTTTACACTTCTTCCTTCTTTCCTATCTGTTCTTTAAGCTGTCCTAAAGATTTATTTAAACACTTTGGTAGAATTCAAGGATGAGGAAATGGCCTGTATTTACCCCAATATTGTTAATATTTCAAAAGTTCCTGCATAAAATTTTCTTTTAGCTCAATACATAGATAAATAGACTAAGACAAAAATTAATCCACATAATGTGAAATTCCTTATATACCAAATTATCAAATTGTCTTGCATTCTGGATTCTCACAAGCTTATCACTGTATTATGTCTTTCTCTTTATCCTATTCTTGATGCTTATCTCTTGTCAAAATCATCTCTTAGGTGTATATATTGCCTATCTTTGCATTAACATGAAACTCTCTGGCAGACTGAGCTCAGTATGGTTTCTGTCAGTGGGATACCTTCCCAAGTACTTTTATGTTTGTAGAATAGGGGTTGAAATTAAATAAGGCCAGGAGGAGTAAGTAAATGCATATATAATCAATTAGAGAGTGATGATCCTATCTAAAAGTAGAAGTTGTTACTTTCAGTCAGTTTTCATCATACAAAAATAAAAGGCATAATTTGATTTTTTGAAATAAGCCAGAAATGCATATATTTATGTAAAATCACTTTACAATTAGCAAATAAAATAAATAAAAATATAAAAATAACAAACACCATGAAGTCAGCACTGCAGACCAAATCAAATGTATCTGTAAGCTGTAGGACTCATTGGTAGGCAGTATAAAACTTCTGTGTAAGCGCTTTGAGGGCAGGAATTTGTAACTGCCTTGGTATTTAACAGGAGTGCTTGCATATGGTTGGTGTTCAATAAATATTGGTTAATTTACAGAATGAATAAGAAAGTAAGATTTTTAATTTTGAATGATCTTCATAGTGTTTCTTTTATTCATGTATCATAACTCTCTGAGGAATAAAAAAGATAGATATAATGCAAATTCTTCAGGTTAATCAAATTCTATTATTTGAAGGAAAAATATTAACACAAAATAGATTTTCATATATTTGTAGAATCTTAAAACTACATGTAATGGACCATAGAAGTAAATGTAATCACCTAAATTTTGTAGAAAAGGAATGTCTACAGAGATTGTATAATTTTTCTAGTGGACAAAAAGCTACTGACAGGCAAGACTAAACTCAGATCTCCTAATTTTTAAAATTGATCCCTTTTGTACTGCACAGTGTTTTCTAATCTGTCACTAGTACTATACCTCAGCAAACAATTGAATAGTATTTATTCCCGGACATCCATGAAGGGTTTAGATTTTTCTAAACATTGAAATGCCTGTTAGTAAGAAAAAAGTTTAAAAGTTCGCTGTTTTTTCTTATTCTAAATGGAATTAATACAACTATTCAATATATACAAGGTTTGATTTTATGAGTATGATACCATTAAAAATCATTTAAGCCATAAAGAAATTTAAAACTGTGGTTTGAAGACCAGTTTTGGCATGGTAAATTTAGAGCAGTAAATGATTCTTCTTGTATCAAGTACACCTATTTTTAAAGTTGAAAATGATATAGCATATCTATAATGTTCATCTCAAAGGATGACAAAGGATGTCAAGGAAAGAAAAGGATCGTAGGGTAAATATGTAAATTTGCTCTTTTAAAAAATTAAGAACTTTCCTTTAGAACTTCAACATCAAATGTATTTGCTATATAAATGTTTTCCTGCAATCCTAATAAGATTTAGGCTTCCATGCTCGTGATCACCCCCAGCAGTCAGCGCTGAATTACCAAGAAGGGGAATCTGGGTAGGTCATCAAAGAAGTATTTCCCTCCCATGAACACTGTTGCAAACTCTTAATTTTGATTTTTTAGAATGGGTATAGAAAAATGAAACTATGATGGCACTCTACCTGTAACCTCAGGAATGCCCCGGAATGTGTATAAATTTGCTGGGTAGGCCCTAAAGGTGAAGCAGGGTGGAAATTACCCTATGCCTAAAACTCTAAATGGACCCGGTAGTACATCCACACACCTTGGCACTTCAAATAAATAATAACAAGCCGCTAGCTCATGACGCAGTTCAGATGTTTACCCAGCCTCACTCTTCTGCTTATGCACTCTCTCTCCTGCTTATTGCCTCACTTCTTGGCATGCTTCTTGGTTTTGTTTTACTTATCTTGCTATTGAAGACACTTAACCTACACTTGGCCTGCATCCTGGCCTAGTGCACTGCAACCTCAAGAAAGGGCTTTGAAAAATTATAGAATGTGTATAGAACTTAATTAAATTTTTCATATATCTTATTGAGTTTGTGTGAGAAAACGTGACTAAATTAGGTAAAGAGAGTTAAAGGAAGTAGAAAATGGGAATTCCAGTATTTAGTATTTTAACAGTTCCTATGTTTCATTAACAAACATCTTTGTTCAACATGAATCACTGAGGATACTAATAAAAATAGCAGTTTTAAAAACATACACTGAACATCCTGTTATGTAAAAACTGCATATTTTCTCACAACAGAAGAAGAATAGATGAAAAGCCGGTTCTGTACTTTTAAAGCTTCTTGACTAATCTGAAGTCAAGACAAATACAGGAGAAGGAAAAGGAAGGATAACAAGTATCCAAGAATGATGTGACTCACAAGATATTGCTTTTAATTATTATTTTTCTTGTCACCAATGGAAAAATACTTTCCATTCCAAGAATGTATGAATGAAACTTTATTGATGAGAATTTTTAAATGGATTTTATGCTTTGGTGTGATTCTTTCACTCATTCATTCTTTCAGTTTAGCAAACCTATGTGAGCTCTACATGGACATCTTCAGTACCTCCTCTTTGGGACCTGCTTCCCACTTACACACCCATGGTCATTAAACAGTCTGGCTTCAGTTTTCGGCCACATCTGGCAAACTCTAGGTGCGTACCTGACCCAAGGTGGGCCATTCAGAATCCATTATAATGAATTTAGAATTGGCACTAAGATTTGACGAATGCCTGGGAATGTTTATTGAATGATTAAAAACTCAACCAAGTTTTCTACCATGTGGGCTAGGGTGTAGCCAAAGCTGATACGAATATTGAAAAAAAATGAGTGACATGATAGAAAGAAGCAAAAAAGATGAGGAGTGGATAGGGAGTGTAGGTTTGTTTGCTTTTGTTCATTTTGTTTTGTTGTTTTTAACAACAAACAGCATTTTAGTTTCCAATTCTGGAATTTTCCAAGGCCTGTTACTTTTATACCATTATGTTTTCTGATATTGTGCTTTTATAGCATATTTTCCGTTTAGTTGTTTTCTTGCACTGATTTGCTGTCCTTTACTTCCTTCTAAAACAATTCCAATTTCAGCTCTGAAGATAAGCTATTGTGTTACATATTCATATTTTAAGTGAGATGTAGTCCCAACTTTTAGACATTCACAGTCAGAAGAAGGATCTAATATAATAAGATAGATTCAGCAAAATTAAAATTGTAATGAATTTCTAGAGAAGAGTTAGGAGATGCTGTAAGAATAAATATGGGAGCTATGCTGTTGTGCAACATTGGGTTAAAATTTTACAAATACTAAGTTAAAATAAATAATTACCCTTCAGTAAACAAAATGCATTTTTTTAGTCTCTTCATCCATATGACTAAATAACACATTAAACTATTCCACATAATGTAATCTGCACTAGCTAATTTCCACTGTTTTACTGGATTTTATTGGACTCAAATTGGCGTTATCTAACTTCTCCGCCAGGCTTTGTAAAGAAAAACAGTAAATAATAACAATGAACGGGCTTATTTATAATAAGGGTAGAACATCACCAATGCTGTAATAAAAATAGAAATAATAATAATAAAATAAGTTGCTGCAGGCATACATGATCTTAATTTTATTTGATTAAATCTGAATTCCATGTCTCGTATAGATTTCTCCTTGAGCAATTCTCCAAAATAGGTAAAACAAAAATGCCTAATTGTGTAGACCAGTTCTGTATTATGTATTGACAAATCAGAGTATTCTTTTTCATTTTACACAAAATTATTGCTGTCACAGACTACTTCTACCAAAATGGGAGTGTTATGTGAGTGAGATTTTAGTGTTTCTAAACTTCTCTGCTTTTAAGTGTTTTAAATTGAAAAATAAGCTGTTTAAATGAGATTCTTACAAGAATGCCTATAAGATTAACTGCAGCTTCAAGTTAAGTTAGGGTTTCAAAATATTTGAATCTGAGAAAAATACTAAGTTTCTTTTTTGTAAAGCAGAATGGGTTAAAAGATCTTTGTATAACATAGTGATGAAAAGTCATTCCCAGCAATACTATATCATTGAAGAGTAGTAGTGGAGGAGGAATATTTTGGTCTGGGAAATTTAATCTCATTCTGGAAAAGAATCTTGCAGATTTATATTTTGAAGTAACAGATCTTAAGTGTCTGCAAACTGCAGATTCTTGGCCTATTCAAATTAAAGCAGGTATCAGACATTCATCTGCGGTCACTAGAGAGTGTTTTTTTGTTGAAAGCAATGGTGTTTGTTTAGTGGATACATTAAGAGAATTTTAGAGTTAGATTTTAGATCACTTTGTGATTAAATAAAAATGTCTATAAAGAGACTTGTTCATCAGAAGAGGATACAGGAAATGGTGAAAAAATATATTAACTGATTTCAATTTTTAAATGTTCATTTTAAAAACTGAGTTATTAAAGGACAAGCGGATATAGTAATTTAAAAACTATACACTGTGTGTGCAGGTTTCCTAAGTCTCTGATGAGCTAAAAAATCCTTTTCTATACTAACATGGAGAGAAAATCTAGAGCAGACCTTGGGACATTAGTCTTCTTGGATGCTCAAAAGCTTGGGAACAACCAGTGAGCCCCAAGCCACCTCCATTTCCCCACTGCATCTGCGAGTCCGTCATACTTGGAGAACTCCCATTCACCCCGTCTCCATCTGTCTACATGTTTAGGTAAAGAATGAATTCAATTTTAGAAGTAACATCGCTGAAAGTTGGGAGGGGACACTAGGAAGTTGAATTGTTAATGATCCATCTGAGAGAATCAGAGGTTTTCTTTCTAGATCCTCCTTTCACCTCAGTATGCATTGCGTCAGTCCTGATGTAGTCTTCCCTTCCCCTACTCTCCAAAGAGAGCATACCATCTTTAACTTTTTTTTTCCTGGGCTTCTTCCCTTAGAATCCAATTTAAAACATTCTTCTAGCATATCTTCCCTAATTAGTCCTTAGTCAATTTATGTCTGTTGTTCAACTTTTATCAATTTAACTCTGCAAATTTGTAAATAGGAGCATACGCTATCTGTATCCTGCATAATGTACTGAGGTCACCTACACTTCTTCTGGAAGTTATTAGGTGATGTTTAAAGTCAAATGTACTATTTAATTTCTATCATTGAGATGGTTCTACGGAAAGCATAGATTTGGCAAAAGCATCCAATTAGGATAAATAAAACTTTTTCTTTCTTTTTTTCTTTTTCTTTTTGTTTTTCAGGATAAAGAATCTTGATAACTCCTTGTAGGGGAGAAGGGAAGTGGAGAAAAACTCAAACACCCAAATCATATAGTTCTATAACACCTCCAATCCAATATATTTCTAAATAATATTTTAAACTGTGCAAAAAGTCAATTCATATATTTAAGAGCAATTGCCTTTAAACTTTAAACAGCTATATTTCAGAAAAATATTTCATTTAATTGAATCTAAAGGACGGATTTCCAGTAAAAAATCAGGAATAATTGTATTAGAATTTTGTGCTTTGAAGTTAGCATGATTGCTTTTCCAAAACCAGTGTAGCTGTAACAAGACAATGAATAGATCTCTCCTGTACCTGGGAATCTGTCACTAGGAACCAAAACTGTAGACAAAGAGGCCTAAGTACCCTGTATTCTATGGAGAGCTTGGAAAAAAGCCCAGACACTCCTTGGGGTTGATTTGGAGGACCCTATGCTTCTGTCTTACTATGGACTCAAAGATGTCCCTAAGGAGAAGGGTGGAGAAAGAAAGACTTGATAAAGGATGGTAAAAATAGAAGTATTTCACGTTTCTAGCCCACTAAGTTTAGATTCAATAAAATGGTTGCAGGAGCTCAGCAGTTTTCATTATCGTTTTTGGACAGCCTCCTATGAAAGACAGGATTTTCAGCAGCGAAAAGCCATGTACTTGCAAGCTAGGCTTCCATGTAAAAATGACTTACGTGCAGCATTCCTCTTTGGAAAATAGAAGTTCTATAGGTTGTAGCTTTGAAGCTTCTGCCTCACATAGCTTCAAAAAACATAAAAAATAAATCGTTAGGCGATGGGAGAGTAATCACAC
The DNA here is from genome assembly GCF_041296235.1 of Equus asinus. Taxonomy (NCBI): domain Eukaryota; kingdom Metazoa; phylum Chordata; class Mammalia; order Perissodactyla; family Equidae; genus Equus; species Equus asinus. Next base: position 72,240,455 of record NC_091798.1, read on the forward strand.
CTAAAATATTTAATTATCATTAGCATGTTTTTAGCTTTTACCTATGAAAAATAATATGCAGTGTTAAAGTAAATCACACAAATCTATATTATATGATCTGAACTTATCAATTACATATCAATTTATGGCTTAGTGTTATTAGAGTTATGATCTAATAGGAGAAAAAATGATTATCCTACATCTCCAAGATGGTTTAATAAACTCTCAGTATATGTTATTCCAGGTGAAATCCTCATAAACAATTCTCCAAAGCAGTTATTTTATATGGTTTATTTAATGCAGACAATGAAATCCAAATACAGTAGCTTAAGCTCTGCTATGATTATTGCAGCATGTTTAAAGTTATCTTTCATTGGGATTTATTAGGAAATAATGTGTTCATGTTCGTATTTTTCAAGTACTAAGAAAATTAAGATAATATTTATAGAAAAACTTTAAGATCACTACAAAGGTTAATAATTTTATTTATAACTTCCAAATTTTCAGATCAGAACAGTAACTTCCAATGTGAGCTTTTCAGCATTCTAGTATTTTTCTATTTAGTTCAATGAGTGCTCCAAATTTCCAAGCTATTTTCTTAAAAAAATCTATTTTAATTCATTTCAATTAAAATTATATTTACTGAATGTTCATGCTGTACTTACTGTCTTAAATACTTTTGTTTAAAAAGTGATAAAACAATTATCAGCATCTTAATATACTTTTTATAAATTAGGCATATGTGTAAATATCAACTGTAGGGCAATCCTTCTCTTAGAGATTGGGGCCCATAGCATCAGCATCACCTGGGGACTTGTTAGAAGTGAAAATTCTCAGGTGGCAGTCTAAGCTATTGAATCAGAAACTTTGGGCTGGGCCCAGCAATCTGTGATTTTACAAGCCTGTTGCATGATCTAGAAGCACACTGTAGTTTAAGAACAACTACCGTAGTGTACTGCTACTAGGAACAGATGAAAACAGATTGATAAGATTAGTTGTTCTCTATAAATTGAATCTTCCAATTGTAAAACTAGCTTCAGTCTTAGCTACACATTAGAATCATCTGGAGAACTTCAAAAAATTCTTGTGCCAGGACAACAGCTCATATGAAGTAAGTGAGATTCTCTGGGGTGTGGGACACAGGCAAATTTTGTAAAGCATCCCAGGCTATTTTCATATGCAGACAAATGTGGGAACCACTGCATTTATGGAGTGAGCTCTTGGAAGAGAAATGTTCCCTGTGAGAGCTATGAAGACATTTCCTAAATATTAGGGCCACCTTATGAGGAGGTAGCAAATGAAGATGCTTGAATGCAGAGATATGACAGGTACCCTCTGCCTTATGCATTCCACAGCCTTCAAACCATCTGGAATGGTCAAAGTCAATGCATCCCTAGAATTTTCTCCAACCCTCAAAATTTACAGGAAAAAAAAAAATAAGAAATCTGAAAAAAACAGCTCTAAAAGAAAGATAACATGCTGCAGCCTAGACAAACCAGAATTAATATAGAAGTTAGTTCGATGTTTTAAAATAAGCATAATAAATATCCTCAGAAAACAGAATATTGGTAGCATGAAGGAGGAGCAAGAAATTATAAAGAAGAATAAAGCAGAAATATTAAGTTAAAAAAAAAGTACTCTTGCCTCATTCTATTCTCCTTCACTATCTCCGCCTATATTCTCCTGGAATGTTATGAATCAGAAGTTTAGTTCTGCCTTTTTAGTTCTGCATTCCTTCCTTCTTTCCTTTTTTCCATTTCCAATTTTTGATGCTTGCTTGGTAGAAATTAATGGATTTAATTGATTATTCACCCTTGCTGCTTATATCTTTGTCCAATGTAGTGCAGAGAAAAATAAAAGACAGTATCTAAATAGCAAGCATCCCTGCCCTTTAATCCTAGATGGCAGTAGCACCCCCTCCCCATGTTGTGACAACCAAAAATGTCTCTAGACATTGCCAAATGTACCTGGGGGGCAAAGTCACCCCCACTTAAGAAACCACTGGTAGACACTATTCTGGCTTCTCTCACCATAGATTAATTTTGCCTGTTGTTGAATTTCACACAAATGGAATCAGATTGTATGCATTTTGTTTTGTCTTTCTACTCCACTCATCGCTATCCTTGAGTGTGCACCTGTCTGTGCTGTTACAGCAGATGTGGTTTTAACCATGATCGTGAGATTGATGTGTGTTGTTGCATGTAGCTGTAATTTCTTTTCCATTGATGCAGCATTCCATTTTCTTGCTGATGGACATTTGGGTGGTTTCTAAATTTGACTATTACAAATAAAGCTAATATGACCATTTTTGTGCATGTCATTCTGTGGATATGCACTCATTTCTGTTGATGTTGGTGTTGATATTGATGTTCTGTTGATGTTGGTGTTCATTAAATCTAAGACCTTCTGTTATGAAAAGACACTATGGAGAGAGTAAAAAGGCATGTTACACTCTGAGAGAAAATATTTCAATACGTATTTTCATCACAGAACTCATATCCAGATATATAGAGAGAGCTCCTATAAATCTATGAGAAAAAGACTATCAAACTGGAAAATGACCAAAAAACTTGAAGAGGCTCTTGACAAAAGATGGTATCCAAAATGACCAGTAAGCATATGAAAATATGCACAACCCAATAGTCTAAAAGATTTGTAAGTTAAAACAGTAATTAGATAACCCTACACAGCCACCAAAATGACTAAAATTGGAAAGACTGACAGAGATTATAAGTCTTGGATAAGGCTATGAAGCAAGTGGATCTTTCACATTGCTTACCCGATGAAACACTCTTACTATGAAACATACATAAATGCTCTGACTGATGAGCCTTTGAGTTGTTTCTAATATTTTGCCATTAGAAACAATGCAGCAGTAAACATTCTGGTACTTTCATCTTTGCACTCCATGTGAGAATTGGTTCTAAATTTCTAAAACAGCCTGTCTCACTATGACTTGTAGGGGCTCTTTACATATCATGGATATTAACTGTTTTATGCTATCTATGTTTAAAATGTTTTTCTTCTTGTATCACTTCTTTTAATTTTGTTTATAAGGTCTGGTAATATATAAAACTTTAAAATTTTAATTTTGTCAAGTCTATCAGTCCTCTGTTTTATGTCATCTTGTTCATATTATGGTTAGAAAAGTTGCCTCATCTAAGGAATATTAAAAAATACTTTTCTAATAGTATGTGTTTTACTCAAAAATTTAAATTGTTAAATCATTCATGGTTTATTTTTCATTATAAGGCTGGAATTATTCCTATATTATTCATTCGCTATTGAAGTGAAATTTTCCCTTTTCCGTATATCAATTCCCATATGTGTGTCTATCTTTTTCTTGACTCCTCACTTGCTTCTTTTGATCTATTTGTAAATTATTGCATCAATACCGCATTTTAAAAATACTTCAGCTTTATTTTAATTTTCTTCCTTTTCAAAAGTTTTCTGGCTATTCTTGAACATTTCCTCATCCAGATAAGCTGTGGAATAAATTTGTTGTCTCTTCCCCCCACCAAAAAAAAACCCTCTTGAGAATTTGATTGAGCTTGGCATTTACTGTTGACTCATTTTATGTTTTTGTGATATGGAATCTTCTCATCTAAAAATGTAGCATCTATTTGTCTTAACTTTTATATACCATAGCAAAGATTTGCAGTTTATTTTATAGACCTTACACATTTCTTGTTTGGTTTATACCTATGTGTTTTATAGTTATTCTTGCTATTGTGAATTTGGATTATTTTATCATTTTCAAAAAGACTTAATACATGAAAAAGATAGTAATTTCAGTTGTTAATTTCACGGTATTAATAAAGTGTCTGTCACTTTCCTAACTCTCCTAGAACAACTAATAGTGTTTTCTTCTTAGTACAATTTTATTTTTCCAATTAAGTATTACATTCTAATGAAAACTTGCCTCAGTTTTTTTTTTCTGGTGAGGAAGATTAGCCCTGAGCTAACATCTTGTGCCAATCTTCCTCTATTTTGTATGTAGGACACTGCCACAGCATGATTTGACGGTGGTGTGTAGGTCCACACCCAAGATCTGAACCTGTGAACCCCAAGCCACCGAAGCAGGGTGTGTGAACTCAACCACTACACCACTGGGCAAGCCCCGGCCTTTTATTTTAAAAATTTTAGTTCTTATTTATTTCAGTCGATGTATTATTTCAATCATGGCCTCCAATACAATGTCAATATCTTGGAATTCTAGTGGTGTTAGTGGACAACCTTGTTTCTTTTTTTTTCTTTTGCTTAAATGATATTCATTCTACTGTTCTACTTATAAGTACACAGAGTTTGCATTTGTTTTCTGGGCATGGTTTTATTATGATAAGTAAGTTTCCTTCAAGTGCAAAATTACTCTTAACTAGTATGGACAATTCTTTCTGCCATTCTACTCGATGCATACATCAACTGAAAAGAGCATGATGTAGGAAGAGAGGAATCTCTGTATTCAGATCAAGTCAGTTCCTGTTTGCTTCTCATTGTGGGAGACTTTTTTTTTTTTTTAGGAAGATTAGCCCTGAGCTAACCTTTGATGCCAATCCTCCTCTTTTTGCTGAGGAAGACTGGCCGTGAGCTAACATCTGTGCCCATCTTCCTCTACTTTATATGTGGGATGCCTACCACAACATGGCTTTCCAAGCAGTGCCATGTCTGCACCCAGGATCTGAACTGGCGAATCCTGGGACGCCGAAGTGGAACGTGCACACTTAATCACTGTGCCACCAGGCCGGCCCCTGCAAGACTTTTCTAAGATGACTCTTTATTCTAGTGTTTAATGTATGTCTTTTTTTCTTTTTTTCTTTTTTTTTTTGAGGAAGATTAGCCCTGAGCTAACATCTGCCACCAGTCCTCCTCTTTTTGCTGAGGAAGATGCCCTGAGCTAACATCCATGCCCATCTTCCTCTACTTTATATGTGGGATGCGTGCCACAGCATGGCTTGATAAGCTGTTCATAGGTCTGCACCTAGGATCCGAAGCAGCTAACCCTGGACTGCCAAAGCGGAACATGTGAACTTAACAACTGTGCCACTGGGCTGGCCTCTCAATGTATGTATTTTTTAACCAACAGGGCCCCAGAATGCAAAGCTAATATTTAATCTGTTGTAATCTGGCGTACATGCAGAGTAATATAGTATTGACCTGGTTTATAAACACAAAACAACATATTATGTTGTTATGAGCATTTTAAGGGATTTTCAGGGATAATTTCAAATATTAAACAGATTTTCACCTTAGAGACTGAGTTCTGAACTTAATCCTCTTGTAAAATGCAAATTTACTGCACCTTTATAAATGAAACGAGTCTATGATTTTCTATTTTTATGAAATTTGTCAGCATTAGGCATCAGAGTTCAATTAGATTTCTAAAATAAATGGGAAAGCATTTTTTTTTAAATCTATGCTCTTAAATATTTTAAATAACATGGACTAAGTAGCAAGGTTTATCATTGACTATGTTTTCTATTTATTTTATATAATTTGGTTTATTTAAGTTTCTTACATTTTTCAATCAGCTCTAGTAGTTTATGTTACCATATATTTCCTACAGAAATATTTCTAAATTTAACTTAATATAATTTTATTCCCTTACAATTTTTAATCTTATTCTTCTCTGTCATTATATTCCTATTATAATTGATAATGTTTATTTTTTATTTCTCTCTGTTTTTTTCTTATCAGGCTCACTAGGAGTCTATTTTGTTGGTCATTTCAAAATTCCAGTTCTTAGTCTTGTTAACCATACTGTTTTTTAATGTGGTAAGAATACTTAACGTAAGATTTATCATCTTAACAAATTTTAAGTGTTCAATACGTTATTGTTGACTCTAGGTACCGTGTTGGACAGCAAGACTCTAGAGCTTATTCATCTTACTTAACTGAAACTTTATACCTATCAATTAATTGCTCTTTGTTTCCTACTCCCCCCAGCTCCTGGTAACCACCATTTCAGTCTTTGATTTCATCCACTGGACTATTTTAGATGTTTCATATAAGTAGAATCATGCAGTCTTTATCTTTCTGTGTCTGGCTTATTTCACTTAGCATAATGTCTGCAAGATTCATCCACACCATCACATATTGAAGAATTTTCTTCTTTTTTTAAAAGCTGAATAGTATTCCATTGAATATATATACCCATTTTCTTAATCCATTCATTTATCCACAGACATTTAGGTGGTTTTCATATCTTAGCTATTATGAGTAGTGCTGCAATGAACACAGAGTGCTAATATCTTGCTGAGATCCTGATTTCAGTTTTTTGTACATGTACCCAGAAGTGCAGTTGCTGGATCATTATTTTTTATTTATTTATTTATTTTTAAAGATTGGCATCTGAGCTAACAACTGTTGCCAACCTTTTTTTTTTTTTTTTTCTGCTTTATCTCCCCAAATTCCCCCGGTACATAGTTGTATATCTTAGTTGCAGGTCCTTCTAGTTGTGGCATGTGGGACGCCGCCTCAACATGGCCTGATGAGCATTGCCATGTCCTCGCCCAGGATCCGAACCAGCGGAACCCTGGGCTGCCACAGCGGCCACAGGACCAGCCTCCCTTATTTTTAAATTTTTAAGAAACCTACTGTTTTCCATAGTGGCTGCACCATTTTACATTTCTGTCAACAGTGTACAATGATTCCAGTTTATCCACATCCTCGTCAACACTTGTCTTTTGTTTTTTTTTAATAATAGCCGTCCTGACAGGTGTAAGGTGATTTCTCATTGTGGTTTTGATTTGCATTTCCCCAATGATTAGTGACAATGAGCATTTTTTCGTATGCCTGTTGGCCATTTGTATATCTTCTTGGGAGAAATGTCTGTTGAAGTCTTTAGCCCATTTCTAATTGAGTTATTAGGTTTTTGGTTATTGAGTTGTAGGAGTTTCTTATATATTTAGGAAATTAACCCCTTATCGGATACATGATTTGAAATATTTTCTCTCAATCAGTAGGTAACTTTTCATTCTGTTGATTGTTTCCTTTGCTGTGCAGAAGTTTTTGTTTGATGTAATCAAAGCCCCAAAGACATTTTGTGCAGAATTAGAGAAAAACAATTCTATAATTCATATGGAACCACAAAAGACCACAAAAGGCCCAATTGATCCTCAGAAATAAAGTTGGAGGCATCATACTGCCTGATTTAAAAATATATTATCAGGGCTGGCCCCGTGGCCGAGTGGTTAAGTTCGCGCGTTCTGCTGCAGGCGGCCCAGTGTTTCGTTGGTTCGAATCCTGGGCGCAGACATGGCACTGCTCATCAAACCACGCTGAGTCAGTGTCCCACATGCCACAACTAGAAGGACCCACAATGAAGAATATACAACTATGTACCGGGGGGCTTTGGGGAGAAAAATGGAAAAAAATATATACATATTATCAAGCTACAGTAATCAAAACAGTATGGTACTGGCATAAAGACAAACATAAACCAATGGAACAGAATGGAGAACCTAGAAATAAATCCACACATATATGGTCACTTGATCTTTGACAAGGGTGCCAAAAATACACAAGGAGGGAAGGATAGGCTCTTCAACAAATGGTGTTGGGAAAACTGGATATCCACATGTAGAAGGATGAAATCAGACACTTGTTTTACACAATACACAAAAATCAGGTCAGAATAGATTAAATGCTTACTCATAAAACCTGAAACTGTAAAACTCCTAGAATACATAGGGGAAAGCTTCATGACATTCATCTTGGTAATGACTTCATGCAGATGACATCAAAATGACAGGCAAAAGGGGACTGGCCTGCTGGAACAGCAAAGTTCACAAGTTCCACTTCAATGGCCTGAGGTTCGCCATTTAGGATCCTGGGTGTGGACCTACATGTGCATGTCTTGTCAAGCAATGATGTGGCAGGCATCCCACATATAAACTAGAGGAAGATGGGCATGGATGTTAGCTCAGGGCCAGTCTTCCTCAGCAAAAAAGAAGAGGACTGGCAGCAGATGTTAGTTTAGGGCTAATCTTCTTGAGAAAAAAAAAATGACAGGCAACAAAAATGAAAATAAAGTGGGACTACACACTAATATTTAAGAAATTTTACATTTAAAATCCAGTTTAATGTCATCCACCTAAATTCATTTGATATATTTTATTGCTTTTTATCTACCTTCTTAAGTTAAATGCATAATTCATTTATTTTCTATACCTTCCCTCTCTAATTAAGAGGCACATTTTTTAGTGCATAGAGCTTTGGCTGAATCCTATAGGTATTCCTTGTAAAGTTTTCATTAGTATTAGTTTAAAACAGAGTGTATTTTTTAAAATTTGGTTTCCTTTTTAGGAAAAATATTTAGAGGATTTTTCTTTTAATTCCTGTTTTATATTAATTTTTTAAATATGTTTTATTGCATTGAATTTAGGGAATGTTGACTTGATTGTTACTATTTGGAAATTTTAATGAGTTTTTTTAGTGACAAAAGACATAACTGATTTTATAAATAATATTTGTAATTTCAAAACGAATATATATTCATGGTACGGCATAAGATTCTAGGGAGGCTGAGGGTGATGTGCAAATCTCTTGCCTCAGTTCTTTGTCTCCTCAGCCTGTTGAATTCGGAGGCAAGTAAGTTCCTGTCTCCTAATGTGAATTCTTTGGGGAGGGAGGCTGGCTGACAATCTTTCTTTCTAATACTCTTGTTTTATATATTTTGCTGCTACATTAAAGGAACAGGTGTTTATAACTGTTCATAATGTTATAATTTTTCCCATTATAAAAGATTAACATTTGTCTCATTAATGCAAAATAAGACTTTTTTCTTGATTACTGTGTCATCTAATGTAAACTTGCCATCTTACAATATTTTTGGTTGCTTTTATCAGTTATATTTTTGCCTATATATTTATTTATTTGCCCATTCTTAGTTTTTTTTAGTATAAGCTACATATACCTGGATTTGCTTTCCTTTTTTCCTTTAAAAACATATAAAGCTTTTTAACCTTAATTTACGTGTATTGTAATAATCTTTTATTTGTCTTATTTATCCTAGTTGAATTTGCATTCCATGTTTACTAGTTTTCTTATGTGTTATTTTCTTGACTTTTTAAATTTTGCTAAAATAAGAGTTTTATTCATTCTATTTTTCTCTTTCACGATTTGAATATTTTTGTGTAAAATTTGCATTTTCCTAGTGGTGTCCTTAATTTTTAGAAAATATATTTATAGCTATAGATTTTGGAAAATGTGATGCTTTTCTGTTCTCTCATCCTTTGTGTATAATTTGTTTTTCTACTCCTAAATTTTTTTAAGATCAATTCTATGTCGTAAGTGTCCTGACATGTTACTATATAATACTATGGTGGGATTTTTGCATATGTCATTGTCACCTTGTAATTTCTGATAAAGTTAGTTATTTTGCTTATTCTCACTTTTTTAATTTTCCCAGGATCTCAAAAATTCATATATGAATGTTGAAACTTTCTCTTATTATCCCACTGTAGCTGTGAAAGAACAATTTCAGTCTGAGCTTTTATGTGCAAGAAGTTCTAGACGAAGGGTCTCTAGGGGAAAAAGAGGAGAGTTGTGAAGATGAATACCTGACTCTTGCCCTGAAAACCTGTCAGTTTATTTTGGGAAATAGACACATAACTGACCTATCTGGATCCAAATATATCAGTGATGAATAGAAATGAACTGAATTTCCAGTCAGGGAAGAAAATAAGGGCAGAAGGGAGAGCATGAGCAAAAGAATAAGGGAAAATGTGAAAGTGACTGGCATGTTCACACACCGAACAATGATGGAGGAAATCTAAAGCCAAAAGGCTGGGACTGAGGGGCAAGGGATACACCTAGAAATGATAAGGGATGTGTGCATGGGAGGACTGGGAGTATGGACTTTATTCTGCATGCAGTTAGAATAGCTGAAAGATTTTGTTCAAGGGAATGATATGAAAAAGCTTAAGAATGATAACTCAGGTAGTGAATGGAAGATGATTTAGAGAGAGCTGGGAGTCTGTGAACAAGGGTAGTGGAAGGAAAGAAGGAAGCAAGGAATATTTTAAAGACATTTTTAACACCCGTATATCAAAACTAGTAAGCAAATTGGATGTGGGTATTATTGGAGATGGGGTGGTCAGAGTTGTCTCTTAGATATCAAGTATGAATGATTGATGGATGCTGAAGTCATTAACTGAGCTTTAGACAAGGTGGAAAAGCAGATTTTATTGTATATAAAATTTGTTTTGGGAAGCAGTAGAATTTAGCAATCAGATAGACTTGCATTCAAATCACTGTACTTGCTCTCAATGGTTTTTTGACATTGTGCACGTTACTTAATCACTCTGATTCTTAGTTTCTTTCATGGTAAAACACATAGAGTAATTCCTCTCAAATGGTTATTATGGAAATTGAAACAGATAATGTATGTGAAACATATTAACATTTCTATCATGTTATTATTTATTACTATTTTTGTACATAATATACTTGAGATTTATATTATAGAAGTATATAGATGTTCAGAGTTTGGAAGGTGAAGAAAAATAAGCCTTGCACTCTGGAGAAAGTTTAATACTGGAAAAAAAATTTTCTATAGTTGATATCATGGAAGGGACTGTACAAAGACCATAACAGGAACAAAGATGTCTTTCATCAGTCACAAGAGAGCAGATGAAAAACTAATGCTAAACGAGCCAGATAAATAATAGTGAATGATAAAAAGGAAGATCAAAATAGTAGTGTCAGTTAAGCTAAAAGAGGAGATAATGTCCAGGAAGGCAGATATCACAAAGAAATCAAGGCAAGTGAAAAATTAAAAGTCTATTTGACAGTCCAGAGGTCAATTTCAGGTAGTTTCAGTGAAGTGGTTGAGGGAAAAAAATTCAGTGCAGTGGATTCAAGACTCACTGGGAGGTATAAGAGTAAAAAAATGAGTGTAGATTATTCTTAAGAGCGTGTGTCCAAAGAGGAGAAAGACGTGGAAGCTGAAATACATTGATCATTGTCTCTGTTTTCTGCGTGGAAAGGATTGAACATGTTTGAAGACCAAGGTGAGAGTATCAGACAAGAGGTAGGCTAGGGATTCAAGGAAAGTAGTGAAAGTACAGTAAAACCACTGAGGAGAATGGGAAAGGAAGTCAAAAGAAGGTGTTGACTTACTTCATTCATATAAATGATCATGCAGTTATATGCTCAAGCTGAAAAATAAAAAGTTCTGTATCCAAATAAAAATTTGAGTAAAATCTCAACACACAGCTCTGCATCGTGTATTTCCTCCAGTTCCTACAGGTGTGTCCTGTTATAAGATGTATACATCATTTCTGGGGCCCTCACAAGTATTACAAAAATCATAGGATACTCTTCGATTTTCAGATTTTGTTTTAACTTGTTCTCTGTTGGCATTTCTTATGCCTCATCCATCCTATATCTGACTATCTGTGTTTCCAAAACATGCATATTTCACAAAGGAATATATTTCCATTTTCTGCTACAGGCACATATTCTGTAGAATCTATTACGTTACAAATGCAACCTTTGGGAAAAAATGAGAAGTCAGTAACTCCTGTAGGTCATAGAAAGAGGTTAGAAAACAGTAGATGTAATACACAATTATCATCTGTTTTCTGGCACTCCTTAATGACAAGGTGGGCTAAATAGCAATTACTATCCTTGAGAAAGTTGGGCTTGTCAAATGCAGCATCTAAGAAAGAAAAAAATATAAATAAAATCAGTGGGGGTTTTTTTTGGTTTGTTTATTCAATGGCCAAATAGTTACCATATAGGATTAATTTTATTTGTGTAGTTCTGTTACCAAATAGAGTAAAAATCCCAGTGAAAGAACATAAATATTTATTAAGCAAAAGGATGTTTGTGGAATCTTCTCCTTCACTTAATTCTAGATAAGCAAAATTATTTTACCGTGTTGTATTAGGAGAGATCTAAACTGGGCATTTTTATTATGATTTTGTCCCTGCTAGTTCCTACATTTCTTAAAGCTATCAGCAGAGCTAATTTAGAATTTATAAAACTGCATTTACCAATATTGAGCTATAATGATGTAAAAAGTTTCAATTCAGTAGTCATGTCATATTTGGTCAATAGCCAGCAATTGCCATTAGTGATAAGTGAAGCACCTATAAGAAGTACCAACTCTGTGAGAGAAACAGATCAAAGGGAAGTGAAGTGATCTGTAATGAGCAGAGAAAAATCAATAAGGAAAAAAAAGAGCCTATCTCTTAAAATGAATGAAAAAGAGACTGGCTGATATTTGAACTACATTTGTTCCATGTAAGTAGTCACTGTGAGTGGTAAAGCTTAGTGCAAAAACCTTCTTTCTTGCTTTAATTCTCCAATTGCAAGTCTATTCTAAAACTGTATACAGTGATTGTATCTAATAATACATTGAACAATATGTGTCTTCTTTAAAAATCATGTTTAAAGAGGCAAACTTAAAGCAAGGTCTACGCTATACAGAATCCTCTCTATGCAATAGTAACTCACACACCTGATTGGCATTCTAGACTACATCACTTCTACCAGCCTAATTAAGATTGAATAAAGAACAGCATGTGAATTCTCAGTCTGCTATGTAGGTTGGCCTTGGGGCTAACTTAATTCAATGTTCTGTCTTGAATCATGTAGAAAACTTCTCAGGAAAACATCAAAGAAGAATTCATAAGTCCTTGAAGACTAAACTATATCATGGATCCCAGCAGGATAAATGGGAACTTTGACAAGAATGGAGAATGTGGGACCTCAAAGGTGTAGGTACAATTGCTCTGCTACTCTGTTAAGCTCCTCCCATTAAGAAAACTGCCTCAGCTTTTCATTAACAATAGGCTTTTCTAGGAAATCCATTGCTTTAACTGGAGAATGCACTAAAGCAGGGAAATTCAGGATTTTAGCGGGGACATTCAGTACATCACTTCACTGCTCAAATACACTATTGATGTACACATTTATGTCTCTCCAGGATGAGACAAAATCAGGAGGATATCTAGTACTTCTAAACTTGAAGGGCAAGGGTCATCATTTCTGATCATGGAGGTTTTGGGGAGGGTAAGGAAACAGTGGCATTTTATCTCACCCTACTACCCAAATGTCTTTATTAATTCAAATATTTGGATTCCAAGTCAAGGACTCTGTGGTAACCAGCCTCCAATATGTCCCCTAATGCTTCCTGGTATCCGCACCCTTGTGAATTGTACTAGGGTTGGCCTATTTGACAAATCAAATATGGTGGAAGGGATGGTATATCTCTTCTGAGTTTAAGTTAAGAGATTATAGCTTCCGACTTGGTTGTGTTCTCTCTCTCTCTCTCTCTGATCACTCCATCTGGGGGAAGCCCTATGGAGCGGCCCACATGGTGAGGAACGGAAACCTCTAATAGGCCTGTGAAGGAGCTTGGAAACAGATTTTCTAGCCTCAGTCAAGCCATAGAGATGCAGACCAGCCAACAGCTTGACTGCAACCTCATAAGACACCCTGAGCCAAAAACAAAGGACTGAGCTACTTCTAGATTCCTGACTCTCAGAAACTGTGTGATGTAATAAAAGTTTCTTGTCTTAAGTAACCAAATTTTGCAGTAATTTTTCATGTAGTAAAAGATGATTAATATGGGCCGTTTCCATCTACACTGGGACACAACTTTTTCATTTTTGAAATGATTTTTTTAAGACAAGTCATGTCAAAGATTCTTTTACTTTATGATTGTCACTGATAGAGTGGAACCATGCCTTTTTAGAAACCATGAGCCTTTGCGTCTGGGAAATTTAAAAGAAAAAAGATTCTCTTCTGGTTTTCAGGATTTTAGTGATTTTATTTAGCTCATGGTGTCTAGGACACATGATAGGCACTAAGGTTACAGACAATCTTTATAAAACCTGTAAAGGTTTATGTTCTGCAATTATGCATATTTATTGTCCTTTCTCCAAGTTACCCTGGCTTCTTGCACTAGTCTATATGTATAAGTTGAAGATAATAATAGTACTGGGTTATTGGAGTGATAAAATGAGTAAATATATGTAAAGTACTTCAAACAGTGCCTGGAATTTTGAAATTATTATATACATGCCCCGTCCTGTATTGTCTCCTTCTCATCATTCTGCCTGTTATAAGGAAAGGAAACATTGGTTGATTTAAGGACTACAGTGTCAATTAACCCAAGAAAGTAATAGAGAAGAAACATTAGCAAACTAGGTTTGAATGCAGATTCTGCCATGTAAGCAAGGAGTCCAGAGTATACCTCCAATACAGATGTTGACTTAATATATATCCTTTCTTTAAAAAATAGATTTTTCTTATTGTAGAAAACACTTTACCATTATAATTTAATCAGAAAGAATTAGGGAAATAAGGTTGTAAAGGAACTAAAGGGTCATACCATTTTAATTATTTGAGCAGTCATACGAACCAAGAGGGACAGCGGGAGAGGGATTTTCCCCTCCCCACAACTAAAATGCGCTGCACGTATTTTCTAGACTAATATTCTTACTGCCATCATTTTTAATACAGATGTTTACAGCTTTCACTATCTATGCATTCGCTGATGGTATGATTTCCCAATAACCTTGTGGAGATTCTGGGGCCTCCTTTCAGGAATTCTATGTCCTACTTCAGTGCAGCGGAACAAAGACCTTCTATTAAATTAGGGTTTTTTCGTTTATGTCATTTTTATTCTTGATGTCTCATAAAGGGCTGATTTTTCTCTTCCCTGCTTAACCTATTAACTCCTGTCTGGTTTTGGTTTAAGCAACAGCACAGAGTACATGCACAAGGGGCTCATCAGAGACAACTACCTCAAACTCAGTGCTGTTCAGTGTCTCAAAATCTTTGTGGAAATAAGTAGTATTTACAAAGGATTTCTTGCAAATTAAGCAGTCCATTTTTCTTGCTCAGAGATTCTTACATTACCTTGGGTAAAGGAAGATCTAAGAGCACATTAAAAGGACATATAACTTTTATGCATATAAATTTTAATGGGCCGTCTATTATTTTTGTCATGTATTCAAAGTGGTCTGTAACTAAAAATGATTAAGAATCATTTCACCTGAAATTTTCAAATCTATAGTTGGATTAATGCATAAGGGCGGAAGGCTGTGTGCCATGTACCTGGACTTCAGTACTCCAAAACTGAAACATGTATATATACATACACACACACGTATATGTTAAAAACAACAATAACAGAAACAAAACATATCACTTTGATTAATGAAGATATTTATCTTTGGTATCTGTATGAGCAATAAATGTGCTTCTTTGAGAAACTGTCCTATCATTGTATATTGGAAGCAATGGCTCGAGTAACTGGTTGTGTTTCCTCTGGCTTTACTGTTATAGACAGTGCACTGCCAAATTAGAGGCTCCATGTTAGCTGTTATACCCCAGGACATGCATTTTGTGTAGCTTTTGAATCTATTGTTTCTACCCTCATTGGCCTTTACTACAAATTCTTTGTTTCTTTTTGATACCCATTTTGTTGTACTATGTATTTTTATAAGTTGCCCTAAATCATTTCCAAAAGTACTGACTGTACAAATATAAATGAATAAATAAATAATAATAGTGGCCGAGGAAGCCCATAAAGCTTTTTGCTTGTTTGTTTTATACATTTTTTTCACAAGGTCCACAGTTTTAAAGTGCTTTCAGAAATTGTTTCTTTAATAACATACTTTTGTAGTTTTTGTTGTAAATATTTATTAGCAAAGTTTAAAAGCTACTAATGTATCCTTAATAAAGTGGTAAGAGAAAAGGAGCCAACATTGAAAAATGAATTCAAAGTATTTTAACCTGAATAGGGAAGATTTTTCCTCCCCCTTAGGTTTAAAAACATATTTTAGGCATCACTGCTTTTGGTAGATGTGCCATTTTGCAGTTGCTTGTTCAGAAAATCTAACAAAATTGAATATACTACTCAGAATGTGTCTATCTTGTCTTCTACTTACAAACACAATTATGAAATTCTGCCTTGGGATGTATTTTAGTGCACACCAGTGTATTTTGCGTACATGTTTGAGTGTATAACTAAGCTTTGTCTTTTAGTAAAATTGCAGTCATTTATATACTCTCTATTTTGATTTCTTTTAGTCTTAAACTTGCATTTGTAAAAAGTTAACAATAGATACTGCTTCTTTCTTGCTGTTTGGTACAAACAGCTTGCTGACTACTATCTTATTGTATTGTGATAGGATGTACCGAAGAATGGAAAAAGGGTAAAAAAGAAAATTGATTTTTCTTTTCATAGCCTAAGTAGGACTCCCAGTCTACAATCCCATCTATAGAATAATCATTTGAATGTATGTTTAGTGGGAAAGTCAAAAGCCCAAGCCTTGGGCATAGCGTGTCTAATAAGCAAGCCCTAGAGATCTGCTATAAACTGTTTCTCCCCAGACGGTATTAATTGTGCTGTAATGAAGCATTGAGGGTTAGCCTAGGGAAAAGAATGAGAATTCTATTCACATTACACAAAACTCTAGCAGTGACAGATTAGGTAAAATTTAAAAAGCACCATTATATATATTTTTCTAACCTCAACAGAAGCTACTACAACTCTCCTCTTTGTGTAGCCTGTATGCCCAAGAATATGTTATGTCCTCAAACTGAAGAGCTTCGTTCATCACACATCTCATCCCAGCCTAGGCCTAGGCTTAGTTCTGTGCATGGTGCATGGTAAGTACTCAGTAAATACTTGTAGAATAATTGATAACACTCTAAGGAGAAAGAAAAGCCCTGCACGGTGGACCTGTGACTCAGATACAGCTGTCAGGGAAGAAAAATGAAGTGTGCTGGTTGCCAAAAACCAAGTTTGCTGAAATAAAAGGAAGTGGCAGTCTGGTAGCTCCTAGTCAGAGAGCTGATATGCACTGCTCCTGTTCACATTATGGGTGATTTAGTGCTAGGCCGGAAGATATGGTCATTGCTCTACTCAGCTTCTGCTAGAAGAATCAGAGCCAGGCTGAGCCTTAGACAAGGAAAAGATAATGTGAGCATCACTTCCTTCACGAGTTTGCAGTGAATCACTAAACTATAAAGACTTTACTCTTAATACACAAAGAGAAAAACCCATGATAGGTTTTTAAGGGCTGTTAACATAGCCTGATGGGCAAGATAGTCAGAAGTAGGCAGGGAAAAGTGGAACTAAGACACTTCGGAGTGAAGATTAATGGACTTGAGAGTGAATATTGAAGGGGTAGCTACTTGGAGCTATTTTCTTTCCACTTTTGGAGAAACTCAGTGTCACTGTGTAAAAAAGTGTCTAAAATAAAATAAGAACTATAGACATATGCATTTAGGGATATGGAATCAACTCAGAGAAAGTAAAGGCATGCTTCTAGGTTCTTCTACTATCTTCCTTTGAAGAGTGCTTGGGCATTAATCACTTTAATTAATTTCTTCATGTCTCTCCATTACTACTTTATCCATCAGGATTTGGCCTGAGAAGTAGAATCACTATGAGTGATATAGATTAAAGATTTATTATAGAGACCTTTCACTTCACACAATTGTGGGAACTGGAGCAAAAATTTATGCAAAGCTGTTGCCTGTCCATCTTATGCTAGGCCTCAAGTTTCAAAAGGTCATCTAAGCCAGCAGTCTGGAAAGAAAGCTGGATGTATATAATACATAGAAACAGAGAAATTGTTTCTCTGAGAACAGAAAAAAATTGAAACCAATGAGGAGAGACTGCAATCCATGCGGCAAAATGGAGACCCACATCTGTCTTTTCCTGCTACCAAATCTATGATGCACATAACCTGTAGGAGAAGCTGGTGCCTTTTGTTGTAGAGCTGAATACAAAACTTCAAGTTCATGATTAGCCTCAAGTTCTTCAATAATATCATTTTATCAGATTTCTGTGACCCTCCCCAAACACATACATGTCCACTCTCTACAGAGCACCAAAAAATTCTCCAAAAGACAAAAATAAGGGCTACCAAATATCATCCGGAATTGAACCACAGTTATCTTCAAGACAAAGAACACTTTCTGAGGGTGCTTTTAGACTAGAAGAGGTTTTCCAAGAGGATGATTCTGAATACAATGAAATGGAATCTTTTCCTACCTTTTTCAGGATCTGTGTGCAGTAGTGGTAACTTTAAAAGAAGATTCATTGGTCACCTGAAAAAGATGACTCTTTCCATCCCTGTTCCTTCAGAATTAGTGTTGTATTTTGTAGCTGTCTCTACAAAGGCCATGTCTATCAGATTAATCCCTGATCACATGAAGACTGTCCATTGGTAGTCATCCAGATGACCTGTGTTGTAGTACTGTGCCATTCAGGAATTTAGTGCCAGCTAAATGCACTGGCTGAGCAATGAAGCTTCGATGTGCACAGTAGTAATGCTATTTTTATTCTTCCTGTAGGGAGGAATGTTGGAGGCTGGCTTTTTAAAAATAACCAGTTTAGAATGAAGCAGCCATATGGCTGATTATAATGATGCTTTTCATTTTAGTTCAGTTTTGGTAAAGTTAGAATCTGATACTATAAGTACTCTGTCATATAACAGCAGAAGAAAACCTAGGCATTTCAGTCTTAGCATTCATGCTTGTACATAAACCTTGCAATTCTAAAGATAATATGAAGGACCAAGCATTTTTATTAAAATTTTCATATTTACATAATGCCTTACTGTAATGTTTACTCTAAAATAATTGGGGGTTTAGTGGGAAATTGAGGAAAAGAAATGAACATACAAGAATTACTTCTTAAGAAAGGAATTTATAAGACACAGTTTACCTAATGCAGGTGAAATTGGAATCAAGCAATCTATAAAGCTACATGTTCACATTTTTAGATTTGGTTCACATTAATAAGGACATTAAAAAAGAGATTATTTGGTCACATAAAAGAGATGATTCTCCATATGCTTTTTGCCTAAGAACAAATGTTGTCTTTTGTAGTAATGTATTGTCTTTTCTTTGGCTGTGTCATATCATAAAGTAAAAGATGTAGAAATTAGAAAAGAAAGGGAAAATCAAAGAAATATGAGATCTATGTGTATTGCTGCAGTGATTTTTGAATTTGTCCAGATGTTTTCCTGTGAAGTTTGCAAAAAATGCTTTTCTCAAACATGGATGCCAGAACAAGTGCATTAACTTGCTACGGTAAGTTTTAGATGGAAAAAGTTGATAATATTAATTTTAAAGTTTGTATTACAAAGTTGCCTTTTGAAAGACATCACATTATGTCCAGATCTGGAAATATAAATGCTATGTTATTTTTGTGAGTATCACAATATTATGTCTGTTAGGTCTGTCACGTAATATCAGGTGTCAGCGTTGAATTACTCACTACATAACTTAATTCTTAGATACTGAATATCATTTAATTTTTTTAGATTAGTATATTTGTGTAAAACAAATGTACTAATTTAAAACAAAATTGTGGGGGAATTAAGAAAGATTTAAAGAGATGCCAATTACGTTTAGAATTTGTCTCACTAAAACCTATTTGGTAACTTGGTACTCTAAATATAAAGTTTGCCAATAATGTTTGACATTGGAAGTTTACTTGAGGAGCCTATAGAGAATGATAAACTTGACCTGCCTTGGGAAGCCCTAGTCTATCAGACAATCAGTCACCCAGTTTGTCTGTAAGTCAGTTAATCAGGCAGGCAGTCAGTCACCCAATTAATTTACATTTACCTGTTACAAGGTGGAACATTTTGGAACCTAAAAGATAGTGCAAACTTTCTCAGCACCACAGCCACATGATTATATCCTCCATCTAGGCTGATATATTGGGGGAGAGGAGGCATAAAGAATCACTTGATAGCTGAGAAGTTTTAATCTCAGGGTAAAATACTGATCTTTAATTTGCTTGATTCAAATAAGTATATTTAAGAACTGCTCTTATCATTGTATCCATGCCATTTTGGGGACCATATGATAAGCAACACAGTAGGCTATGGTGTACACAACACTAGGTCCAAATCTTGGTTCAGCTGCCAATTCATTTTAAGATGTTTATCAAATCTAGCTTTTGGTTCATGGCCTGTTTAATTAGAGAGTTGGCCTAAATAACTCCTATGCCTTATAATTCTAGAATTCCATAATCATTTTCTTCATCTGTGTCAATATATGATATAGTGATTCTCAACAATTTCTCACAGCTTTCTGGTGTATTGTGAGTCTTTTCAGTGTACTACCTCAAGCTGATCATTGTGCAACATTTCATATGGTTACAATCACGTTTACAAGCTGTTTTAGTGATGTCCCTCAAATAGATCATTAAGTTGAGTGGACCATGGTACAGTATGGAACACAACTTACCACAAATAAAAAGTAAAAAGCATAGGATAATATTAATCCAGTGCTAAAGAAAAGTAATTTCCTTAAGAAGGTATTAGGCCAGTCACATTAAGATAGGAACCAATTACTGAGCCAGCATCACAAGGTTAAGTGTAAAAATATGCATGGTGGAATAACCGTGAATGGTTTTCTAGATACCATGAGAACTTGTTATACTTCAGTAGTGATTGCATTATAATTATAATTGCCTTTTAAAAAAGTGTTGTGTTGGGTCTTTTAAATTTTTCCAGTTTGCTACCAAATAATTCTGGCCTTCATAGGGGTTTTACAAATACAAGAAGTTTAAGATTTGCTGTATGTTAGATAATCA
Organism: Equus asinus; assembly: GCF_041296235.1. Taxonomy (NCBI): domain Eukaryota; kingdom Metazoa; phylum Chordata; class Mammalia; order Perissodactyla; family Equidae; genus Equus; species Equus asinus. The sequence continues at coordinate 72,261,018 of NC_091798.1, forward strand.
AGCCGATCCACAGTGAATTCAACTTGAATTACATGGAGCCCTCTGAATGAAATCTTAAAATAAAGGCAGCGTATCTGGAGACAGACCACTTTAAGTGCACTGTGACTTAGTGCAGCATGTTTTGCTGAGTGTACTATAAACAAGAAAATTTGGAAAAAGCAAAGCCTGCACCTAGTGTTCTGTTATGGTAGTTTACTTTGAGGAATGTGCACTCCAAGTTGATATGCTGAGTAAATATTCTGCTTGCACTCGTATTCAGACTTTGAGGGTGTTTCCTTGATAAGTAAATATTGCTCCAGTTTATGAAATTCTTAAAATAAAAATTATTAATCAGATGGTTTTTTTTAACCATGAGATTAATAATAAGTATGAAGAAATAACTTGGTTCAGAAATGGAAAAATGAAAAACATGGATCAAATTGTACAGCACTTCTTTGACAGTTTGACATGAGGCCAGAAGCAAGAGTTTACACTAAATGTTGTTTTTAAAATGCAACCTTTAGTGTTATTTGATTTTTTCCCTAAGCAAACTAAGATGTGAAATTTAATAATCCCATCTGACAATTTTATAAAAATGGGCTGCCATGCTTAATTGATGACAGCCCTCTTCATCTGCCACCTTCAGGCATTTGCTGTAAGTTATTGATACAGAGTTCACACCCTCTATCCGTCAGATCTTTGACTGCATCTGTGTTATTAACCTTTGGGTTGATCTGAGAGTGGCATCGCCCCAACTAACTGGCTGTCATGTCAGCTTGGCAGCTGGGCTTCACGTGTTCTCTTTCACTTTCACTTTGTCTCCTGAGATCATCTGAACAGATAGGGACAAAGCGATGTGACCAATTACCTTGTAATTTCTATGTTGTCCAACTTTTCTCCTGAGATAGTGCCGGGAGGAAATAAAATTCTAAAAGATATGAGTACTTGATGTACTAGAAATATAATAGTCAAATTCTTTGAGCCGTAGAGACCAAGGTTCTCATTTCTCCTTCAACTCTATGTGACTTTTTGCAAGATACTTTACTTTTTTGGGCTTCATTGGTAAAATAAGGAAAATTACTTTGAGGCAGAGAGAGTAAATTTTCCTCCAGAATTTATTCTTCCTGTATTTCTTTTATAGGTAGGCCCTACTTGTCAGGAGCAGATCTATCTTTTGAAAATGTTAAGAAAAAAGGATATGAAATAAATAAATGAATAATTTTCTAGCTCTCCCTCACCCAGGGTCTTGGAAGGAGGCTGTGTAAGTGAGGCGTTTTACCACCTTAACTTCACAGTAAATCTCAGTAGAACTACTTCGACCAACTTCACCACATATACACATATTTTAGTAGGGGTCCTGCACTCCCACCTAGAAACTACATTTCTTAGCCTGCCTTGTTATAAAGTATCATCATCTGACCCAGTTCTGGATAACAGGAGAACACAAATGATATATGCAACTTTTAGACTATATCCTTAAAACCCCTAGTTTGTCCTCCATTTCCTTTTTTCCTTTTTCCACTGGCTGGGAAATGGCAATAGCTGGACTTGGGAAATGGTACCATCTTGGACTCAGAGATGGAAGCTCTATACTGAGTCTGGCAGAGCCCTCTTGGGATAACTCATTCTGGATCATGCTATATGTATAAGTGTTCCTTAAAAAGGAAATAAACCTGTATTCTTTTTTAAGTAAATGTATGTTTGGGTCTCTTCACTAAAGTAGCCTAGTCTATATCCTAACAAATATAAATACCTACATTCTGGTGTTTTTATGAGAGTTAAATCATATAGTGCATGTAAAATGCTTGCATGTGGTACTCTGCAAATACTAGGTCTCTTGCAGGCTAAAATTTTAAATTATCTAGTTTTTTGGGGCAAAGAAGTAATCCTAAAATCAAGAGAGAAGTTAAACCTTAGTATTAATAATTTAAAAATATATCATTATTTCTTTATCTTTAAATAGATGTTCACTGCCCAGTATCATCTCATTTATCTTCATCTTTATTATCCTTTATGGATATTTGGATGAGTTTATCATGTATTTAAAGTTTATAGGACATATGGTAGGTATTCAACACAGATTGATATGCCCTATTTCTCTCCTTTTATCACATTCTACATTAGATATAAAATATAGTGGCTTTCCAGCTCACAAATATTCACCCATTGGCCTTCCCATTCTTCTGAGGAGCTGCACCTTCCCACCACATTCTAGCCATGTGGTCTGAAGGGAACTGTGGGGATTGCCTCTTTATTCACAGTCTTTTTTGGGCTTATGAATATTTCCCTGGGATTTCTAAAATATTCATGAGAGAGAGGCAACCTTTTCCCTCTGGTTGCAATGTTTTGGAAATGTGAAAATTGAAGGTTTCTGCAGCTCTGCTGTCACACAGGAAGAGTTTTGATAATATTTATTTCTTCTTCTAAATGTGCACAACAAATTTCATCCTAGCTTTTCTTGTGATTCACGTCCATGAAACAAAATAATTCTCCTCAATTAAGGTGAACTAAGGTGGATTTCTTTCACTTGCTGTGAAAATAATACTTGAATAAGGAGTCTCTTGGCTACAAAGCCATATGTCTCCCATGTGCTCTTGTTGGAACAAAGAAAATCAATAGGTCTGAATTCCCTGCCAGATCAAATGGCACGTGCTTTTCCCTATACTAAGATAGCTCCTCTCTAGGACACATTCCTGCTCTCAAAAGGTTTACCTTTGTGTTGAGGAAGAAATGATATGAACAAATAAATAGTTAAATAACAATACAAGGTTTAAGTAACTGAGAAAAGCAATAATAAAAAAAAAAGATATGCCAAGACAGTGCAGTGGTATCTCAAATAATTTCCTGTGGAACTTGAGGTTTGGGCAATAAGAAAAGCAAGCATATCATAAACCATTAGAGGAGTTATTTAAATCCCTATGAGATAGTATCTGCAGATATGCTTTCCCTTTCTCTGCAGCTTGAATATGGTAAACAGAACCAGGCCTTCCTAGCTAAATCATAAAATCTGCAAAGATATGAATCCTGCAAAGGCTATTCTCTCCTTCTCATCCCACCCAGCCACCTCCCCACCCTGAATATCCTACCTTCCACAGCTCTCCATTATCACTACTCCCAGATGAGGCTATGCAGTTCTAGACACTAGACAGTATGGTTGTTTGGGAGAAATAACTCTTTGTATACCTGCTGAAAACCTTTTGACAAGTTCTGAACTCTGTTTCCTATATGTCAACTGCTCACAGAGTTTCCCTCATGGGTCACATCTGTAACAGCCATTTCTTTTAGTCTGTCATAAGTGAAGTGGTCATCCAAAACCATGGCATTATCACTTGTTTGATTGAGAATGTTAATTACCAGGAACACCTGATTCATTTCCTAACCCTGGGGATTAAGCCATCTTGACTATTAACAATGGTTTGAACAAGCCAGAATTTGCCACTTCATTTGGTAGGTACTGTGTAAACTACTTGTCATACAGTCTGGGCCCACATGGCCTGGTTAGAGACACAGAGTTATACGTTGGCTAAAAAAGCAGAGACCCTGGAGCAGGACTGTGTATTCAGACTGACATGGGTTTAAACTTAGATCTACCATTTTCTGGCTGTATTACCCTTGTCAAGTTACTTAAACTTTCTCTAAATCTCCTCAGTTTCACCAATTGTAAGGCTAAGACTGGAAAACACACCTTGTAGAGTTGTGAAACTAAAAGTGGTAACATTCATAAAATGTTTACCAGGTTGCGTAGTGAGCACTCAATAAATGGTAACCATTAGCTATGATTGAGATGACATCAAACATGAATAAACGACAAGTGGATGTACAAGTAAGATTCCGTGCTACTTTTCATACTGATGAATAATTGAAAAGCAAAAGATATATTGGAGTATATGAGGAAGCCATTTGGCTTAAAATTAACTCGGCCTGACCTTGTTTTTCCAGAAAGACCTGACATGACCTGTTGAGCATGCATTGTACCTCTGCTTTAAACATTTACAATGTCCCAAAGCCAAGAATGATGACCTTAAAGATGGGGATGTTGCCCCCCGCCCATATCAACATTTCTTTAAGGAAAAACATTCCTTCCCAGAAACTAAGGATTAGTTACTGACCCACTGTTCTCATCTCATGACCACTGACCTGCTGACCACTGACCTGCTGTGCTAGCAAAGCATCTCATGACTGTAGTAAAAGAGATACTCCTGTCAATTGTGATGTATGTTCCTTGTTCCAAGATGGTGTATAACCACTCTGTACACCCTGCTTCTTCAGAACACTTCCTTCCTTGGGAAGTTTGCTCACTGATTATAGTCCTCAAAAATGGCTCATATAATAAGCTCACCTGAATTTTTATTTATAGATTGACTACAGATTATTTGCACTGACAATACTGTAAAACATTATTCAGCAAATTAAAGTAACCATTTTGGGGGCTTAGTCTGAGTGTAGTGCTCCTCTAGAGAAAAAATGTAGACAAGATTCATCCTTGGATAATTTTAAACTAAAGTCATTCTAAAATCTAATCCAATAAACAGTTATTGGGTATCATCATTGTGCCAGGAAATATGCAAGTATCAGGAATACAAAATTAAATATAGTTTAGTGAGATAAGCATACTAATTGAGTCTGTACATATGATAGCCTGAATGCTAAAGTAAAACATATTGTATAGTTATTCAGACAAGAAAAAAAGAGACAAATGTGTGTTATTTCCTTGCCTGTGTAGCTGTGTGATTTATTTCATTTCTACTTTCATGTTTTATTAGCTGCAATTTTCCAATGTATAATTGAATTTCTACAATAGGAAAGGAGAAACATTTTAATTACCATCAAGATCTAATATATGTATTTTTCACTGCAACAATCATACTCTTGCTGTTAAACTATTAAGAAAAATAATGTGTAGAATTTGTTCAGTTTGATCATTGTTTATCTACCTAAAATAAAAATTGGAAGAAATTTACTTGTGTATAGATAATTTTACCTTCTCACTTGTCTAAAAATATCTACATAGACTGCTGATTATGGGACTTCCTTTCCTGACTAATCCTCTCATCCTAAAAATTTATATATTTCTCCAACCTTTCCATAGTCTCTTTTCTGCCTTCTATACAGTTACTCTCTTGATGAGTCCAACAATTCAAGTATCAGGACATAACATTTTGTGACAAAGAGAAAGATACTTAATTTTATATAAATGTTTTGATTCTTGATATTTAATATGTAAGGCAAATACAAATTTAAAATAAGAGGCTTAATTCTCTCTGTGAAAAATAAGGGAGGAGATGTCCTACCCTCCTTTTTCTTACATATTTACTTTAGAAAACTTGTAATTTTAAATTCTTTCTCTGTCTCTTTGAAATGTATGCAAATCTTTTTAAAGGCTAGATAAGCCTCTTGTCAGTCTTACAATCCAGGAATATCTTTCTCTAGGATCTGAGAACCATCTCTTTGAAATGTGATCATCAAGGAAGATAGTGCCCCCATCTCCCAGTTTCTGTGGGCAGCTAAGAGCCCAACCTTGGACATGTTGCAAAACTACCTCATTATAAAGGTAAGAATTTGATTTGCTTATGGGTGAATCCAGCTAACACAATGGGTCATCTCAATTATCAGGTGAATTTAGAATGAACTATGTGTGACAAATGATGCTGTCAAGTCCTCTTTCTTGAACAATAGTTATTGTTTACCTCAACAACATATATAGAATGGATTGTATCTGCCTGGCCATATAAAAGGATGAGATTTCTTTCTGCCTCTGCAGTCTCTTAGTGGATTGCCTATAATGCTTATCATGTTCTGGAGAGGTTTTTCTGGGTTGGCAGAAGATTTTGTTTTTAATATATCTCCCCAATAAAGGTGAACACAGATATCACTCATTCATTCATTAAGTCATTCATATCTTGAAAATATTATTTGAACATTACTCAAAAACTATTTAAAAATAAACAAAAATCTTAATACATGTGCATATGTATTAGGTTGAATCATTTGATACTGTTGTTTTGTAAGTGAAAAACAGAATATCAGCAATTACATGTATCATAACCTAAATTATGTGAGTATAGACAAATGTGTGGAAGAATCTACATTAAACTGTTAACATCAACTAATTGTTGGGAGAGAGCCACAGCATGGCTTGATGAGCAGTGCTAGGTCTGAGCCTAGGATCTGAACCAGGGAACCCCAGGCTGCTGAAGTGGAGAAGGTGAATTTAACCACTGGGCCATGGGGCCAGCCCCTACATTTTCTTTTATATATCTATCCTCATATTTTTTAACTTGTTGCAATAAGTTTGTATTACTGTTTTTCTTATTTTACAGAGAATAAATTGATTAGAAAAAAGATACTAATTGTATTTGCAACATGAGCATCATTAATCAAGGCAGGACAATTTCCTTTTTACTTATTTATAGATCAATCGATCAATCGATAGATCAACAGATAGATCCAGCTCCTAACATAGTGCTACGTAAAAATATGTTAAAGGAAAAGATGAAAAAAAATGCATGAATGAATGAATGACCATAACCAGAGAAGGTTTTTGAAGAATAGTGAAAATTTAAAGAAGCTCAACTGGAATGAGTTGATAGGTGTTTGGGGATTAAAAAAAAAAAAATAGAGGCAGTATAAATATCTTTTTTAAACAGTTTGGTCAACAATAAGCTAGGTAAGGTGGATGTTAACATTGGTTAAAAGGGATCCTTTTGTAGTTGTGCATTCCTGGAGCACATTTACATGTTTACTAATATTGTTGTTGGCCAAGAGGCTGGAGATAGAGGAAGAGACAGGATAACTACAAGATGGAGATCACTGAGAAAGCAGGAGGAGGTGCTGGTCTTGAATTGGTTCATACAGAATTCCTCTATTAAAACAAAAAAGAAGGAAAGGCTGCGGATGCAGGTCTATTTGTCAATCTGTTGTAAGACTGGGAGCATCTTGGCTGATGATGACTTTGTCTCTGTGAGGCATGGAGATGAGATACAATGCATGTGTCTTTAATGCTGCAATGGCTTTTGCTGAGCCTAATATCTGCATAAGGAGAGGTGATACCTTACATGCTTTCAAAGTTACAACTTTTTGTTGTCATTTGCATGCCCAGCTACTAATTCTGAAGGGTGGTCATTATGCCAGGTTGCCTAGGACAGATGGAATTTCATCCTTAGTTATACATTGTCAAATAGATTCTCCCCATACGGCAAACCTGGAGTTGATCACACCCAGCCTGTTCTCTCCTTTTCCTCTTGGTGAGTGCCTATTTGGGGTCCTCGGTTCCTTTCTTCAGTCAGGACCACTGAAGGGCTTTAAAAAGAAGGAGATGCATTCTGGATCCCTTTTCTTCCAAAAGCTCTGTATCAGTTGGGGTTGAGTTAGGAAACCAGAAACAACTCCAGGTGTTTCAAAGAACAAACGGCTTAATAGAGGGATTAGAAAACCATTAGAAGGCCTGGGAAAGAAAAGATTAGGGAGGCCAGTCTACCATTTAGGAAATCAGGAAATGCTCAGATTACAGGAAACGACTGCCATTGATTTCACTGCCCACTGCCCAAAGGCAGGCGATTCTTTGGAAGACATCAGTAAGCTGTTGGAAAAATCTTGATGTGGAAGCCTCGGTAATTGCCAGCCACAGCCACAAGAATAATAATTGCTTTTCCTTTTCCTATGCTTTCCAAAATTATACTAGTTCCTCTCATTGGCGGAATCTAACTTAGGACATACTGGCAGGAATTTTTGAAAAAGCAGGTCCCAGTCTTCTAAGTCCTAGGATAAAAGGAGAACATAGAAGGGGATAGTAGGGCAGAGTGGCCAACACAATTCCACACAACCCAGCATATTCTCAGTCAAATTACATGTGTTCTTTCCCAGAGAAAAGTCCTCACTTGACCTACAGTAGGAGATGCTGAATATGTGTTCTATGAGTAAGACAATGCTAATTCAGGGGAGACTGCCGTAGAAACTTATGCCAGTAAGTTGAAGTTAGTCATGCCTTAAAGAGCTAGGCTGATTTTCCCCTGGCTGCCATTATCACAACTCCATTAACAGTAGCCCCCAGGGCATAGCAAATTATCATAGGAGTCATTTATAAGGTCACCAAGCAGAAACTCAGTAATATTTCTATGCTTTTGCTGATTCCTACCAAGTCGTTTGAAAGCCAAAATAGGGGGAAAGGAAGTACCACTTTCAAGGCATCACTAAACACTCACATTCATAATAAGTTACACTTCTCTATCTATGAAGGTAGGTAGGTCTGTTGCATATAATAATTTAGTAAAGATGATTTGTAAGACAGTTTGAGAGAAAAAATTTATAGATGAGATTGCTTTGAAGGTTTTAACTTAAAGCAACTTTGTGAACTAGTGTTGTTAAAGAAAGTAGAAATTTAAGAAAGTTTGAGCAGGATGCAAACACTAAAATCACAGTATCTTCACTCAGGATATTATACTGAGTAGTCCACAAGGAACCATTACAGTTAAGTTTAGTAGCAAGACTTTGGAAAAGCTGAGAATACTATAATAAAATCAATGAGTTTTATGAAACCATGATCAACCCTTTCAATTTTATGAAATGTCAAGAATTTTTTATTTCTGGATTTAAATTTGAGTGTTGTAGATATCCCTCCACTTACTTCTTCCACAAGAATATTGGCAAGCATACCGAACAACTATTTCGCTTTGTGGGAACCTCATTTTATTTCTGTATAGGGAAAAGTCCAGATTCTAAGAAGATGGTGGTCATAACAGCACCATTGGATGCTTAAACTGAGACTGATGGAAAAAGAAATGGGAGATTTAAAACATATTCTTTAGTTTTAGGAGAAACTGAAATTTAAAGGTCGTTCTTGGCAATATTTGAACTTCTGTCTTAGTAATATATAGAATTTAAGACTGCAAAATACAACAGCTTTTAAAACATAGGAATAGCAAAATAAAAGCCTCTGAATTTTTCATTTCTTTTGTTCTCACAGTTGAAAGTTTCTTTTTTTTTTTTTTTTTTTGGTATTCTGCAGTCTAAGAAACGTGAAAATCTGGTTTTAAATAAAGCATCATTTCTAAAATTATCTAGGTAAAGAGTACCTTCTCAAAAATTGAGAATTTCTTTATTAGTTAATTGTCTTAAAATCTTCTCTCAGAAATTCTCTAATTTAAAATCAAGAGCAATTTAATCTGATATATGTGAAATGTCATATGATAATACATATATCACATATATGTATGCATTGCCCATTCTATTTAAAAATACTTAGCAATAGTAGCTACTGTTTTAATTTAGTTGCTGTAGTAAAATATTTTAATTTTGTGCAAAACGCATAAACCAAAAAGAAACATATATTATTTTTTCTCTCACGTAACCAAGACCATGAAAAGACAAGCTGCTTAATCCAGAAGAATATTTCCGGTTATACCTAGTGGCAGTGTATACTTTGTGCAACAAAACTGTGTAGAATTAGTTAAGTTTTGACTGATAGGTTAGAAAATACAAGTTAAATTGAAATTAAGTATTAAAGTTTGATAAGATAGTGAGGCTTAAGAGTGCTTTGCCAAGTGGAATGAACACAGCACTAAGTGTTTGAGCATTTCACGATTCAACAAAGGTGAGGAGGCTGACCTGGCCAGAGGAATGGGCTGTCTCATTGGAGAGGGTAGTGATTAAAACCTCCAGATGTGAAGGCTTCCATATTGATCTCTTTCTTTCAAACCTTTGTAGCATTTGCTATTTGTGTCCTTCACTTAGTACTTATTTTATATTATCCTCCAATTTATATATCATTTTACATGAAATCTCTACCTGATTAAATAAACTTATAAGCCTTGAACGATATTTCATACTTCTTTGTAATTCTCAATTGTGCATGGCACCGTGCATATTATAAGCATGCGATAATCATTGCTGTTGGCACAGTTGATTATGATGATGGTGGTGGTGATTATGTTGGAGAGGTAGACTAAAACTTGATTGGGGAATTGCTTGGACACCAATCTAATAAATAGATATGATTTTTTTTTTTAATCAAAGGGCAGAAAAGAGTTATGGAAGATTTAAGTGATGAAGTCAAAATTTCAAGGAAGAATCCATATTTGCATGTATAATGAAATCAAGTGCAATGGGGAAAAGATAATCTATGACAGGAAATCCGGTTTAAAAATGTACAGAGTAGTTGTCTGCAGAAGAAGAAAACTAGTAATTCAGGTTTGTTAGTAAATCAGAAATGAATTAATAAGAACTTGAACCTCAATGACATTCATGACAGTGAAAATAAAGCAGTGCATAGTGTTAATTGTGACTCCTGACTTGAAATCAGAGTGTTCATAGGATCAGGATTCCCAAATCCATAACATATCAGGGCTATTGTTATATTTGCTATATTGCAAAGAATATAGAATATGTATAGATGCCTGCCTCCTAACCACTAATGACTATCCTACCTCCAAATGCAGTGCAATGAGTCAGAACATACGTGGTCTGCAAATACATAATTTTTTGTCTCTTCAGCTTAATATCTAAGCTAAAGAGTGAGATGGACTGAACAAACTGCTCTAGAACACATGCTAGACCTGCAACCTTAGGATCTTAGCATACTTGGTTTTACCACTCTGGCTATGAGCGAAACAAGAAGAGAATAGAAGGGGGAAAAAGAATGGCTCTGTTTCCCTATGGCCAATTGCGGTAGCTGGTCTAAGATTCTGCTTGCTCCCTCTTGCTCCCTCCTTTGCCCCCAAATTCTTCCTAACCCTTTCTGCATTTCAAGTGGAACATCAGCTCCTAGTTTAGAGGCATTACCAAGATCTGTGTGATCACATCAGTCACTGAAGAGGAGAAAGAATCTGAAAAAGAGGCAAACAGATGAAAGATTTAAAGAGAGAGCAAAGGACTAAGAGTTTTTGCCATATTGCAAGGCTATTTGCAATCTTTCTACTCTTCATATTCAAATTTTGCCTCCTATTATTATATCTTAACTGTGTTTCTCTGGTGCTTCCATGTTACTCATGATAGAACATAGAATGTAGGAATGGGAAAGGGATCTGAACCCCATTTGTTAAGCAGTTTCTTAACTTTTATTCTGTCATATACAACCATCACAAATTTTGCAATATTTGCATACTACTTATAATACTTGAACTTAACCACTTGGCCATGGGGCTGGGCCCCTGCTTATAATACTTGATACAGTTTTTTAAATTAAGTAACTTTTAAAGCTTTGACAATTTTATTTCAAAAGTTGATTTCATATCACTAATGGTGGGGTTCAGGACATGCTACCACAAGATATGGCACCTTGGCATATTGAATATTTTAAGTTGAAGGAGTTTGAGAAAACAGTAGGAGAGGGACAGTCTCTCTATCTTTTCCCTGCCCTTCTCCCCTGAAACAGGCCATAAAACCCTCATGAGAGAGGTGCCCTCCCTACACCCAGAAGAAAGGGGCATCCTTATCTCCGCAGAAAGAAGGATGCCAAGAAGAATCTAAATGAACAGATCTTGCTAAGTTTCCCCCAGTTTGCTACCCTCTGACCTAACATATTCCTAGATGACTGCCTACTCTTCATCAAACCTAGCATAAAAATACTTGGGTCTAACTGTTTCTTTGGGTATTTATTTCCTTATGAAGGTTCCCATGTCACATAAAACATATTAAATAAGTTGTATGCTTTTCTCCTGTTAATCTGTCTTTGTCAATTTGATTTTCAGACCCAGTCAGGGACCCTGAGAGAGTGTAGTGAAACTTTTTCCTCCCCTACATAAAAAAATACATCAATATTACTTAGCATAAAAGAGAGTAACCATAAAAATGTATGTATTAAAAATATCTCTTTAATAAGTGAAATAATTTTGTGAACCATTAGAGATGTGTGGACCAACCTGTGGGGAGCATGGCATTAGAGGCTGGAATTTGTCATGAAAGAGTTTCAAAGGCAGAAATATCAAGGTATTTGGTGACTAAGTCTAGGTTAGAAGGGCACAGTTAGCACAAGTAGTAATTAACTGTAAGAGTTGAGTGTTGGAAAGTAGAAGAGTGAATGGAAGGGAAGCTGATTCATCAATAGAGGAGAAAATTAAAAGTTCAGTTTTCAGGTAACTTGTCATGACAATGAAAAAAGTGAAAACACTAAGCATATCATTGAAGACTATAAACTGATATTAGTGCAAAAAGTAAGAATGGAGATGTAGATCTAGGATTCATTGCCTTCCAAGGAGATGCAAGAAGCCAAGAAAGGATGTTCTACTTCTCTTTCATGGAAAGAATAAAGAGAGAAACAAAATACATGCATTTCATAATGTGATATATACATTCCTGAAAACCCTTACCTTCTGCAAATTTGTGCGCTGCAAATAAGGCTGATATGAAAGATAGGATTGGGGCAAACCCATCAAACTCTTTGCAACATTGTAACTGGAGCACTAACATGAACCAAAAACATCCAAATTTTAAACACTGACAGATTATTTAAAAAAGGCAAATTCCTAACAAAGTAATAGATTGTGCAATAAACATAGGATTTTAAAAAACAAAAAAAGTAAGAAGCTTGATGAAAGGTGTATGAAGAAAGATGTGAAGTTACACAGACAAGAAGAAATAACAAAGATCAAGGAGAAGTAGGTAAAAAAGACAGAGCAAGTGGCCAAACTAAGCCAAGACAAACAACATTTGGTGGCGCGGTCAACGTTCCTCAGTGCTGGCTGGAATTTAGCCATGTGTGGTAGGCAGAATAATGGGCCCTCAAGGATGTCCACGTCTTAATCCCCAGAACTTGTAAATATATTAAGGTCCATGGCAAACTGGGAGTCCTTACATGTAAAGACTTTGAAATTGGGAGATCATCCTGGATTATCTGGGTGACCCTAATCTAATGACATGAATCTATAAAAGCAGGGACTCTTTCCTGGCTGTAGTCAGAGGGAGATGTGAAGATGAAGAAAGATCAGAGAGATACAACATTGTTGGCTTTGAAGATGGAGTGAGGGGACCTCAAGGCAAGAAGTGTGGGCAGACTCTAGAAGCTGGGAAAGGTGAGGAGACAGATTCCCTTCTACAGCCTCCAGAAGGGAATGCAGCTCTGTACACACCTTGATCTTAGCCCAGTGAGATACAAGATCTGTGTCAGATGACGACAACAGCAACAACTACTACTGCAAACCTGTAAGACAATAAATTTGTGTTGTTGTGAACCACTGTTTATAGTAATTTCTTAAGCAGAAATAGAAAACTAATATAATGTTTCTATATTTTGCATCTTGTTTTCAGATGTTATTAGTGGTACCACAATATATAAATACTCTAGGAAAAAAATCATATATCATTCAATATGAATTTCATGTAATATTAATTTTATACTAATAGCAAGTAGAGTCATTTGCATTATAGAAACACACGATGTAGCAAGACCAACTATCATCAAAACTGATATTTGGAGAAAGCTCTCAGTTAAAAAGCAGCTGGAGAAGGTGAAGTAAGGTCTTATCTCTAGAGTATCAGATAAACTGCAAATTGCCCAGTTAAATCTGAATTTCAGATAAGTGACAGTTAATTTTTGTTTTAATGTAGGTATGTCCCGTATGGTATTTGGAACATACTTATTCTAAAAAGCTATCCATCATTCATCTGAAATTCAAATTTACCTAGATATCCTGCATTTTTATTTGCTTAATCTAACAACCTTACTTGTTCTAAAAGTTCTTGAATCTAAGACACTTTTATTCTTAATGCATCTAAAATCAGAAGGAATATTTCAATTTAGGTATTTGACGTGTTTCACTTTATTAAAAACTCTCTTATTAAATTTATGGTGTATCTTACAATATACAGCATCTTAAAATCATGGAAATAGCTAGAAGCTTTTCTTGAAAATGTCACCTCTTTTTTCTGTTGTTGTTGAGGAAGACTGGCCCTCAACTAACATTTATTGCCAATCTTCTTCTGTTTGCTTGAGGAAGATTGCTGCTGAGCTAGTATCTGTGGCAATCTTCCTCACAGCATGGCTGGATGAGCCATACACAGGTTTGTGCCTGGGATCCAAACCTGCACACCCTTGGCAACCGAAGCAGGGCATGTGAATTTAACTGCTACACTACTGGGCGAGCCCCAATCACCTCTTTTTTCAGTATTGCATATATTTAACATTTATATCTAATTGGTTAATTGATTGATATTTGTATTTAATTGTCTAAAAGATAGCGTATATATATGTTTTTTTATGAACTATTTTTGGCGTATTAAAATTTAATCCAGGATTGCAGAAAACATTAAGCAAAAAATTTCACCCAGTAATGTTTTGTTATATGATGGTAAAACAAATGTTTTTAACTTGTGTCTGTGTCAGGCAGCCGGCATTTGCAAACTAGATGAGCAACAGAGCAGGATCGTGTGTTCCCGTGTTTAGTGTGTTGGAAGCAGTAATGGTTCCAAAGAGAGCCTAATGTGGGAAGACTTTTCAGTTATGACTGTACACTCTGTCTCATCTTCAGTTTGAATTGTTTTCCAATCGCTCAACACCTTAAGTGCCCCAAGGATTTTACTCCAAAATTCTAATTATTTGTATTTTTATCTCTTTGTGTTTTCTTACTTATTTTTTAAAGTTTTCTTTTTTTCCCTACACTTACAGCTTTTAGACTTTTAAATTTTTATTCTGCAACCTATATTTCCATTGAAATATGTTAGGGACTGTACATATTGTGAACTGATTAGGTCTTAATCACTTAGTTTACTGACTGAGGCAAACAGTCCCTATAAAACCAGAAATAAAATTATCAATATTCCTCAGAATTTCCAGATTCATTTATGCAAATATTTTCTGGCAATAAAATTCTTCAAATAAACTAAGCTTTCAGGTAAGTCTGAATAAATGCACTCTGTGGTTTATATCATAAGCTTGTATGTAATAATAAATGCACTATGCATGCCAATGTGGCACAATGGATGGAAAATTTTATTAAAAAATAATAAACAGGGGATTTTCTCCTAAAATGATCAAAAGATTCATGTATTAGCAGCCACAATTTATCTCCAAAAGTGAGGATTAAAATTAGAACAATCTTCTAAAAGAAGACCACCAAATATATATATATATATAAATTAGCAAGACAATTTCTGTTAACCAACTGGACGTGAAGCTCGTCTCAATCATTCTGGCTATTTTTTTTAAGACAAGTGACAAACTTGTATACAATTTTGTGGTATTTCATTTGCATTTTTCTTTCTCCTTCTTCCAAATGTGTGATTTTAGTATTTTATACTGTCATAAATTTAAAAGAAAACATAAGTAACTTTTATTACATATAAACTCTTCAGCATAATAATCTTGGGGAAATACTTTCATATAATATTCGACATTAAGTTGAACAACAACAGCTCTCTCTGACTTATGAAAACAGTGTCAGTGGAGCGCAGACTGAATTACAAAGGACAAAATCTCCCAGAAGCTATGGAGGATTAAAAAATACCTTGGTTTGTGGCATTCTATTTGGTATCTTATTACTTTGAATTGCCTAAGGTTTCTTTTGAAAAAAAAAAACACAAAACTACTTGCAGCCCTTCATTTCATGACAACCAATAACTGTAGGAGTTGCTGTATTAAGTGGTCAATAGCAGCCACATTTAAAGGTAGAAAAATAATGTTATATGTATGTTTATATTATATGTTGTGACAATTTGTTTCAACAAAAAGTCCCTTTGTACTTATATCTTATAAATGGGGTATTTGCTTCACAATCAAAAGTATTCTCTCAATTCATACTTAAGGAAACAAAGGTGTCCAGCTATAAACACTCACAGCTTTAAAACAGATGTTTTTCAAAGTTCACTTATAGTTTGCTTAGTTGCTATCAGGAATATATTTTCACATGTATTCAATGTTAGAAATCATGATTTGGTTCCAAGTAGAGTCTGAAACACAACTAAAGATGTCAAATTATAACTTGAACCGTATTTTTAATAGTAAAATATTTTGGAATTATAACTTAGGATTCCAGAATCCATTTATCTCTTCCCTTTCCCCCTCCCTTGCCATATGTTACAAAAAGTAGTATAGCATCCATGAAAGAATAAGGGTTTTTGAATCAAAAACATCTAGATTTGAGCTGGGGTTTACTTTGGGTAAGTTCCTTGCCATCCCTGAGCTCTACCTACCTTGTCTGTAAAACAGAGATAATGATGGTGTGCCATTGTTAAAAGGCAGTTCTCCATACTTTCTTCCCACATTTGTGCATGGTGTAGACTTTCTAAACAAAACTCACTGGAAAACTTGTTAAAGGATGATTAATAGCAAACATGCTTTGAAAGTTTGGGGTGGTGTACAGTCATGCACACATAACAATGTTTCAGTCCACAATGAACTGCGTATACGACAGTGGTCCCATAAGACTATAATGGAGCTGAAAAATTCCTGTCACCTGGTGACGTCATAGCTCTTGGAACGTCACACATTACTCACGAGTTTGTGGTGATACTGGTGTAAACAAACCTATTGTGCTGCCAGTCATATAAAAATATAGCACATACAATGATGTACAGTACATAATACTTGATATGAAAATAAACTACTATGTTACTGGTCTCTGTATATACTATACTATACTTTTTATCATTATTTTAGTGTGTACCCTTTCTACTTATAAAAAGAAAAGTTTACTGTAAAACAGTGTGCTGTGTTACACTGGCAGCAGCCTCATATATCTTGTGTTTGCCGTGTCTCTTGATCGTATCATTTTCTCTTGTGCTTGATTTAGTCTCATGTTGTTTTGTTCATTGTGACCCTCAAGCATACAAAATCCATTGCTATTGTTGACATTAAGAGGCCATGTTGAGTGATTGACTTAGAAATGAAATTAAAAGTGATGAAGGACTACGTAGGTGGAAAATCAGTGATGGTTATTGCTTGCTGGTCAGGCACCTCCCATATCCACCATAGCTACAATCTTGAAAAACAAGAACAAAGTGATGGAAGTTAATAAAGAATCTGCTTCATTGAAGGCAATGAGGTTAACAAAAATTCAAGAAGGGCCTATATCAGACATAGGGAAATTTCTAATAATTTGGATTGAAGACCAGACACAGAAGAGTATCTCTTTCAGCACCATGATGATCACAACCAAAGCAAAAAATTTGTGATGTTGAAAGGGAAGGTTGGAACTGACTGATGTTGAATTTACTGCTAGCTCTGAGTGATTTAAATGATTCAAGAATTGTTTTTCATTACATAATTTGAAAGTGAGTGATGAGTCTGCAAGTGCTGATGTGAAGGCACCTGAAGAATTTTTGGAAACTCTAGATAAGCTGACTGTGGAGGAAAATTACTTACCAGAGCAAATATTCAATATGGATGAAACATCCTTTTCTGGAAACAGATCCCTGAAAGGACTTTCATTCATAAGACCAAGTCAATGCTAGATTTCAAGGCTTTTAAAAACAAGATAACAGTCTTGTTTGGGGGAAATATTGCAGACTTCAAATTGAAACCCTTTGTGATCTGGCACAGTGAGAACTCTCTTCAAGCATATCAATAAGCCTACACTGCCAGTGCACTACAGAAATAATAAGAAGTCATGAATGGCCCACCTCCTCTTCCAAGATGCCCTCCTGAATTGCTATGCTGGTAAAATGGAAAAAAGTACATACCTTTCAAGATTTTGCTTATTGTTGATAATGGTCCCAGACATCCTTCTTTTATTGATGATCTTCATCCCAATATAAAAGCAGTGTTTATCCCTCCAAACACCACCTCTTTGATACAACCAATAGATCAAGGAGTTATAGTAGCTTTTAAGGCCTATTACCCAAGGAAGATCTTTGCTTAGGCTATTGCTGCAACTGAGGGGAAGGCACTGATGTAATTCTGGAAAGATTACAATAGCTATGAGACTGCATCAAGAACCTTGGTTGGGCTTGGGGTGATGTCACCAAGGAGAGTTTGAATGGCATATGAAAGAAGACACTCAAAAGATTCGTCTGTGACTTCAAAGGATTTGCCAAGGATGAGGATTTGCAAAAATCAAGAAGACTGTGGTTGAGATGGCAAAGAACTTTAACCTCAGTATGAATGAGGATGTCGTTGAGGAGCTCCTAGAGGTAGTTCATGAGGAATTGACTAATGAGGTATTGTTGGAACTGGAGCAGGAATACATAGCTGAAGAATAGGCAAGAGAAAAGGAAACTGCGTGAGAAGAAAAACAAGGACCCTTGAGAAAATTCACAGTGAAGGGTTAAGCAGAAGCTTTTGCAGACCTAAACAAGCTCCTTAAAAAGTTTGAAAACATGGACCCCAACACTAAAAGATTTTCGTTAATAAAGAGAGA
Organism: Equus asinus; assembly: GCF_041296235.1. NCBI lineage: Eukaryota > Metazoa > Chordata > Mammalia > Perissodactyla > Equidae > Equus > Equus asinus. Next base: position 72,279,281 of record NC_091798.1, read on the forward strand.
TGTTTGTGGTGCATTATCTGCTTACAAGTAAATCTATGATAAAAAATAGAAACAAACCAAGCAAACCACCATGGATATATTTCTGAAAAAAGTGCCACCTCCTCAGGCAGGTCCTTCTGGAGTTATTCCAGAAGAAGGCATTATTATCATAGAAGATGACAGCTCCATGAGTGTTACTGTCCTTGATGATTTTCCAGTAGGACAACATGTGGAGGTACAAGACAACGATATTGATAATTCTGACCCTGGGTAGGCCTAAGCTAATGTGTGTATTTATGTCTCAGTTTTTAACAAAGGTTTAAAAAGTAAAAGTAAAATAAAAAATTTAGTAATTTAGTAAAAAAAATTAAAAATCCTTATAGAATAAGAATATAAAGAAAGAAAATATTTTTGTATAGCTATACAATGTGTTCGTGTTTTAAGCTAAGTGTTATTACAAGAGTCAAAAAGTTAAAAAAATTAAAAGTTTGTAAAGTAAAAAGGTCATAGTAAGCTAAGATTAATTTATTATTGAAGAAAAAACTTTTTAATAAATTTAGTGTAGCCTAAGTGTATGATGTTTATAAAGTTTACAGTAGTATATAGTAATGTCCTAGGCCTTCACATTCACTCTCCACTCAGTCACTGACTCACCCAGAGCAACTTCCAGTCCTTCAAGCTCCATACATGGTAAGTACTCTATACAGGTGTACCATTTTTATCTTTTATACCGTATTTTTAGTGTACCTTTTCTGTGTTTAGATATGTTTAGATACACAAATATTTACTGTTGTGTTATAATTGCCTACAGTATTCAGTAGAGTAACATGTTGTACAGGTTTGTAGCCTAGGAGCAATAGGCTATGCCATATAGCCGAGATGTGCAGTAGGCTATACCATCTAGGTTTGTGTAAGTACACTATTGTGTTTGCACAAGGATGAAATTGCCCAATGACACATTTCTCAGAATGTATCCCTGTCGTTAAGTGACACATGACTGCATTGTTTCAAAGATATTTAGAGACTTATCCCCCCAGGGGCTACTTGTTTTGGTTCCAATTTGGGGAGGCTGGAGACTTTGCTCTTCCTTCCCAGGAAAAGATTTGTTTGCATCCCAGCTTGAACACCTCTTTCTCTCTCTTCAAGGAAAGGAGGAACAGATGTGTCAACTGCCCTATAAAATTTCTGAATCGTGTAAATTCAGGGGTCTTCCTCTGTGGTGCAGCCCCACTGAAGGCAAAGGGTAACATCAGGCTCTCACTATGTTACCCAGTGGATATTGGAGTTTGGGGAACTAGCACTAAGATGCTCTGTGTGTAATAATGGTGTGATCTCTGATCCAGAGATTGTATGTTTTCTATTAGAACATGAATATAAATATTTTATAAATATAAAACAACACTTCACCATTTCCTAGCTAAGAGAATCTGGAATTTGTTCAGTAGCAATGTGCGCCGCCCCAGAGGATGATACATGTTTCTATTGCCAACATGGGCTGAGATAGACCAGTTCCCTTTTCCTCTGGTTAATTTAGAGATAGGGTAAATGTGGCAAAAGAGATTAAAAGGAGAAATCAGCCAGCTTGGTGGTAGTTCTGTGAAAGATTTGCCTCCTAAGTGAGAAAGAGTACCATATGAGGAGAATCCCTTTTCCCTCCTAATTACTTGCATTTTGGAGCTTGTCATATGAGGATGTGATGCATGGAGATGCAGCAGACATATTGTGACCATTAGAGGCAAGTCCGAAGAAGGAAACCAACATACTGAGGATGGAAGAGCAAAAGAATCTCAAATGAATGAGCAAAAGAGCGTAAGAATGTTCTGGATGACGTCTTTAAGCTGCCGAATCAACCCCGAACTCATTCCTCTGGATTTTTTGTTAAATAAAAATAACTACTCTGTACAACTAAAACAAGCTCTTATTAAATTTTTGTTTATTTGGAACTAAAAGCATTCTAAGTAATTCAAGAATCTACTTTAAGGAATTGTTAAGATTAAATGAAATGAGAGATAAAATAACTAGAATAGAACTTAGTTGATACTCAACTAAAAAAAAAAATGCTTTTGTTGCTGCTAATGGGGCCTATACTAGATCCAAGCACCTGCTGGTCTATTGTATGTGTCTATATCATAGGTCAGAGACTCCAGCTTGGGAGGGTTTGGGAATGAGGGGCTGTTGAAGCAAAAGGACAGAAATTGTGGGACTATTGGTCAATGACAGGAACATTAGGGTAAAATGCAAAATGTGTAAAAATTTAAGTAGAGCAATTGTTCTCAAACAGGAACTATTTATACTCTTAACAATTATTTAGAACTCTGAAAAGCTTTATGTAAGTTGCCTATATCAATATTTACTGTATTAGAATTTTAAACTGAGAAAGATTTATTGATTACTTCATTTTAATTTTACTAGACTTTATTTAAAAACATTTTATATAACATTGGGCTTTTGTCCATAAAAAAATTATGAGAAAAATGTCATTATTTAAATATTTTTTGAATCACTTTAATGTCTACCTTCTCATAAGGGTTTCTGCATTCAAACTGTTCTGTTGTGTTTGAAGTATAAGGAAGAAGTTTTGGTTTTACACAGATATGCACTTAGAAAAGGGAGGAGTATTGTAATAATCTTTAAGTTAATTGTGGGTTTTTTTTTGGAACTACACCAAAACTTGTCAATTTATGATTACTTAAAAGTTGATTATAATGTAGAATCTTGATCCATAGCTACAAATATTTCATAGCAACAAATATGAAATACATTGATGTGTCTTGCACCTTAATTACCCTTTACCCATGCATAACTTTGTAACATTATCCATTGCCTATTTGGAAAAATATTGGTTAACAGAGTTATGTGTATCTTCCAAAAGCTGACAAATTTATTTTCACATCTGTTAACATCATTGGTGTCCTCATCAGAATATTATTTAAGTACTGGGAAACTGTCAAGTACATGATAGCAGACCCACATTCTCCAAAATTCTAATTTTTCATTGAAAGCTTGAAATTTATCATTGCAACAAATATTATCAGTTGTTTTCCTTGAAATGACAGGTTCACATCATTAATTTTTAAAAAAATTTCTGTCAAAACTTGTTTGAATAATTGTAGTATGTCTGTCAATTGTGTTTTCAAGTAAAATGTTCTGCTAAAAAGGCAGCTAGTTTAGCTACATCTAAAACAATTGTGCATGTGCTTTTACTCGAGATGGCCATCATATTTCAGAATGTAGCAAGTGTTTCTCTATATCTCCCATTTTGTCACATAGACTGTTAAAGAGGAATGTATGGAAAGGTCGAGTTTAATTAAATTTTACTGCTTCATCAACAACACTGTTATGTGAAATACAATGTTTTTCCTTTCTAAAAAATTATGAGTGCATGGCAATGAAGAATACAATGACTACTAGATTACTGATATAATAATTTGGTGCTGCCACCTTAATTCATGTTAAGATGACAGCAGTTTTACCATCATTGTTTTTGCACCATCAATGTACATGTCAACTCAGTGAAAAAGACAAATTATGTCAGTATTATTATCAACTAGTTTTGACCTCATTGACCCTAAAAGGGCCTTATGGGCTGTTTTTGGTTCCACAGACGATACTTTGAGAACAACTGAGTTAGGGAACAAGGGGGTAGGAGGGAACTGTACCAGTGTATTTCAAATCTCCCTAATATCCTGACATATGCTGATAGAATGAAGACCTCAAACCCATCAAAAAAGAGGGCCATTTATTTGGGTTCATCAACCATCTATCCCAATAATCCCCAGTACTTGTTCCCAGTGGTAGACATTGTTGTGATCTAGGCTTCTTCCGTTTGGATGGATGTTGTTGGAATGAATGTGATAGTCCTAAATCTTTAACCACTGATTCACAATATCTAGGTCTTCTGCTGTAGTTGGAGGGGGAGAATTCAAGTAGTTTTTGGGTTTTATCAAGTAATCCAGAGTGTCTACTGCAGCAAACTCAGGTTGCTACTAGAGCTTCATCTTTTCCTTGTGTTATCATTCCTTTTCTGTCATCAGATGCAGGAGTTTGCTACATATTTTTCCTTTTTCCCTGAAGACTGCTACCTTAGAAGCAGTCAGGCTTATTTTTGCGTTATTTACTTATAACATCTGCTTTATAGAGACAGGGAATAATTCTTGTTGACTCAACTATTTTATCTTGCTTAGTGAGATAAAGTTCAGTAACACCCAAAGCTTTTGTGGTCAGCAGTTACTGACTGGTACAAAGTTACGACTTTTATGTACTTATTGAAGTGCTTTCAGTTCATGAATCACTGACATTTGTTTTTCTTATCCCAAGTTGAGAAAATCACACATAAACCTGTAAGAACTCTGCTTGGTATGGCAAGTAAAGTTAAGATTTAATTTCTAGAGACTAGAGAATGCCTCTTTATTCCAAAGCTTGATGCTCTTTACTGATATGTTCCAACCTCTGTAGACACCTAATACTAATGAAGTATTAATTTTTATACTGGTTTCAGTCTTTATTTCATTTTTTATATTTAAATCTATTTCATTTCCTCTCATCTACTATTATTTATTGCTCTCATTGCACTTTATTGATCCCTATAAACCATTGTAAATTATTTTGGAAACATGGTATTATATAAGTAAATAAATAAATAAGTAAATAAATAGAGATCTAACAATGGCTTCTCATATACTAGTCTGTTCAAATTCTCATTTTATCCCAGTTTTTTTCCTCTGATGGCAATTTTAATGGCATAAAGAATCTAATGTTATGTCTCTGATACTTATGTGTGAAAATTCATGCACAAAACCATGATTCTCATGGCTATGTGACCACTGAAATTGAAACAGGAAATGGCATTTTGGGGATAATTGATTGGACGGACAATGAAAATATGAGACATTACTACAGGGAATCCTCAGGAAAATTAGCCTATGGGACAAAGATCAGAATTGGGGCTGTTGAGGTGGCTAGAATTTTCTGAGCAGGGAACCAGAGAAAATAGATCTACATAGAGAAGGAGGTTCAGAAATCTGTGTATGACTCACCTTGGGTCTTCGGCTGAATACCAAGCTGAACATGTGCAAATTGACTCTGAGAGGCCACATAACGAATGACTACATAAAGACACACAACTACTAGGGCACCAAGAGCTGAACAGCTGCTACAGCTTACACAGAACAAATGTTCTAATTCCAATTAGCCAGTGTGGGGAGACTTCATTTAATATGATAGGTAGCAAAGAGGCCACACTTTAGTGGTGGACTATTCTAGCCCTCAAATAAAGGGTGCTGTCTAACTAAAAAAGATTTTATTTTTTAAAAGGCTTTGAAAAGTAAGGGATATGGGGGTTGGCCTGGTGGTGCAGCCGTTAAGTTTGCACATTCAGCTTTTGTGGCCCGGGGTTCACTGGTTTGGATCCTTGGTGTGGAGCTACACACTGCGTGTCAATCTATGCTGTGGTAGGCATCCCACATGTAAAGTAGATGAAGAAGGGCACGGATGTTAGCTCAAGGCCAGTCTTCCTCAGCAAAAGGGGAGTGTTGGTGGCAGATGTTAGCTCAGGGCTAATCTTCCTCAAAAAAAAAAAAGGTAAAGGATACATGTAAATTAACTGTCAGATGGAATAAAATAAACACTTCTTTAAGGAAAGTGGTAACATCTAAATAATCGATAATGTAATATTCATAATGTCCAGTATACAGTCAAAAATAGACATAAAAAAACAGTTAATGAGACCCACAACCTGGAGAAATATTAATCAATAATGAAAATGACAAAGGTGTCAGAATTAGCAGATTATAACAGCTATTAAAAATTAGTTCAAGTTTTAAAAGCAGCTTTAAAGGGAAATTTTGACTTTAAAATTTAACCTCCTATATAAGATGCAACTTTTCCAAACCATGCATCAAGTACATAGTAAATAAAAACAAATGACACATGCACACAAACATATAAAAATATATACTTTTGGCTGAGAGAGGACCATGAGAACATTCTGGGTAGGAGAAACATCAGAGTAGCAGAGAGAGAGGAAATTGGTCTGTTGTATAAGACAGATTGTATAGGTGTGGAGTGTATTTGAAACATAAAAGATGAGGTTAGAAGTTATTAAGGAGCCAGTTGATAAAGATTTTGAAACCAGATTGATGGGTTTGAATTTGCTCCAACCTTAGTAGGAATTTGGAAATATCTTGATTTATCCAATTTTTATATGTGATAAGTCTGGAAAATGTTGTACTGTATAGATAAGAACCTGTTGCTATTGCAGCCCGTTAGGAAAGCGTTCTTACTGTGTGTGCATGTAGACCCATGTGCGCCCATGTATTTAAACTGAAAGAGCTACACAATCAAAGAAATCTCTCATCGATGCCCTCTGAGCACAACACAGAGAAGAAAGGACTATTTTCTCAGATATTTCTTATGATTACTGCATCTAGGCAAATTAGTGGAATGACTTCCAGTCAAAGCTTAGGATCATTTATGTAAGAGAATAATGACTATCAACAATAAATGAATACAAGTCTTGCCATAGAAATAGTGTCACATTGATATTTTGCTGTTATTATAATTTGGGGGTACTGCTTGTCTTTCAGATTCATTGTAGGGAGTGCTAGCAGTTTTAACATTGATAGTGATTCAACTTTGAAGCCCACATATTTTTATTATACTTTTTGTAAGCATTTATTTCAGGTTAATGAAAAAATACCTTGAGATTTTAAGTCAGCAGTTGTAGCTACTTATCTGTTTGAATTAGAATTGTACCCATATTATGCAATCAAAACAAACAAACAGAAAGACATTAGATGTTAGGCTAATATACAATAGCAACTATAATTTAATAATCCTTACTTTCAACTCCTCAAATTGAAACACTTTCAATTTTCTCATTGATTGAAATGATAAGAAATAAATATTATATTAAAAATAAATTTGTGCTAATTACCATGTTTATATTTTTACTTATTGAGATTCTATGTAAGGTTTCATTTGGAAAAAAGTGCTCATTTGCCAACAACATTTAAAACACTATTCTGAGTTATTGATTGAAAGGGAACCTGAGAAAGAGGTGGCACTGACAGGGAGTTAGGAATTCTGTGAAGATAGATCTAATTTTAGACATTTAGAGTTTGATGCAGTCACATTAACCTACATTATATGCATTTATAAGTTATCATTATAAATTTCTGAGGAAAGTAAATATGGAAGGGGGCTTCAAGAAAGTAAAAAAGGAAAGAGAATACAAAGAGCTAAATTTAAGTCTTGAAGTCATCTATCTCACAATTGAGAGAGAGAGGGGAAATTGCATAGCATGTATTAAAAAATTTATCTCATAAAAACCCAGTTTGAAATACATAGAGTTTTATTAATCCCTTTGAACGCATGCTGTAAATTGCATATGGTTATTGAACTGTGGCCAGGTTTGAAAGCCCTAGCATAATGTGCCATTGCTGCTGTTCCCGTTGAGAGGTGGATTCTATTCCTCTACCTCTGAATCTCGCCTTGGGTCTTGCTTGACCAATGGAATGTGGCAGAAATGATGCTGTGCAACTTCTGAGCCAGTTGAGAGAGCTTGCATTCTCTTATAATGCAGAAATCACGCGTCGAAACGTAGCCTGATCTAGTCTCCTTGAGGATAAAAGATAGCTGGAGAGAGGCCAAGACATTCTAGGTGTTACACCCGAACCCAACCCCACCAATGCCTCAGCTGGATGCAGTGGCATGAAGCAACACAGGTGAAAACAGCACAGGAATCACCCAAAGATTTGTGAGAAGTTACAAATCATTGCTGTTTTAAGCTACTGAGTCTTGGGGTAGTTTCTTACACAGCAATGCGTAACTGGCACACTTGGCAAAACAGGCTCTTTTTATTGTTCATTTCACCTATTTTCAGATTTGCATGTGTCATATTCACAACTACATGGTTTGAGTTTGATGAATAATGCAATGTTTTATAAGGTTTTCTAGAGTAGTTTAAATTAGTAGAAATATCAACAATTATTTACTCCTTTTGTGTGTAAAGGTATATTACAATATTATTCAGCTTAAGAATCAACTAAATATTCTAGTAGAAGGAAAGCAATATTTGGAGACAAAAAAATCAATTTAAAGCAACAATTTGAGAAGAATTTACAAGCTGGGTGATTTTGACCAAGTTATTTCATCTCTCTAGATCTCTATTTCCTTCTTTGATTAAAAAGAATTTTAAGACAGATAATTCCCAAGTTTGTATGCATATATATTTGTTGTTGTTGTTGTTGTTTATTTGTCTATTTCTATCTTATAGTTCAATAAGTTCTTTGGAATTCATTGCCAACATTTCATTTCCTTTATTTATCACAATGTGTAGCTGAATGTAAACTATGAGCAGATTACTGAAAGTATTATCCCAAATATTTTACTGGAAAATATTTTAAGAGGATTGAAACAACTTTTAAGGCAGACCATCCATTTCAGTACTAAGTAATAATGTCAGTTTATTCACATTAATATTAACAAGAATAAAGTCTGGAAATTAAATAATAAGCGAAACTAATGTATCCCTGTGGCTCTGAAAGCCACAAACTAAAACTATGAATACTGAGTGAATAGATAAATATATAAATAAAAAGGCTAAATAAATAAATAACATACATCATCCATTTGCACTCATCAAATAATATATTTATGTGGTGGAAGCCTCTGCCACAGTCTTCTGGGTTTGGCATTTTATTCATTCATTGTTGGCATGATAGTCAATCATCTTTTGACATATATGACAAATCAAACAAGAAAGAAAAAAGTACTTATCAAAATACTTAAATTATTCAAATGTAAGGAGATTTGCTCACAAAGGGATGACACCAGAAACCCTTAATGTTGTCAGTTTGAAAAGTTATTATATGTCAATCATAAACTTTGGTTTTGCTCCCTGTGGTTATTACAACATTTAATGTATAATTCCATTTGTATGGCAAAAATCACTCTCTCATTTACAGATATTTGTATAATACATATAGTCCATTTAAAATTTTCACTTTTACTTTGAACTTTCACTGGAAAGTATAGGGGATAAAGGAATTAAGAAGTGACTAGTGAAATTAGATGGAGTTGAGATGTGCAATTATTATTGGTCTCCTTAAACTACCTAGGAATGGCTTATAAACTATGTAAAAATTAATTAAATAAGGTCTGATTTATTTTATGATATTACTTGAGATATTTAAAGACACTTTAGATATTTCAAAATTATAATTTATTAATGGCAAAGAATGAAGAATAAAATAACTTTTTGAAAAATATATGCAAATAATTTTTGTTAAAATTTAGATTGATAGTGAAAATAGTTAAAACAAAAGTATTTAATCTCATAAAAACTTGGTTTTGTTTATAAAGTTTCTTGGCTCTATATTTTTTAATTTTCTCATCTTCATAAATGTCTTATAGCCATATTTACCTTCCTCTAAGTATAATTAGATTAAAATAACATCATGAATTTTCATGCAGCCATTTAGAGTTTCTCTCTTAAGCTAACTTCCACAAAAAAAAAGAAAAAAGAACTGAAGAGAAAATAGAGGTTTATTATATACTGTTGATTTCCTAAGGCACATCTAATTTTCTTGACTGCTATGAGAATGGGGCTGTGTTTATTTTTGCACTAATTTAATTCATACAGTCAAAAAATTTCATCATTGGAAAACTACTTCTGGAGATCAAGAGCTATATTTTTCTCTCATTTTAGAAAATTTTGTTAGACAATAATCCACTATGCTGGAGATTTCAGATGCTTTTCTCACATTGACATAACAAAATAGCTTAATCAGTTTAATCAATAGTTTACATTCTTAATATTTATGAGGTTCTAGCCAATCAATGACATGGACTACACTCTAGATCACACATATATTCAATATATTGTTTTATCAATCATTAAAACCTCATGGGTAAAATAAGTACGAGGTGAGAAAAATTCCTCTAAAGCACTGTGCACCTTACAAATGTAATTTAACAGCTCTCTGGAGGCGGAGACAGGGCAATGGAGAGGAGAAAGATCTTCTGAGGTCCGGAAAGTAGAGCAAAGAGATATCCCCAGTGATCCAAGTATCTCTCTCACGGGTGTAAAGCAAAGATGAATCTCCCAAGGTTCGAACACTCATGGCTGAGTTTTAGTATTTAATTCATTAGAAGCAAGTTAATTCTATGAATAACACTATTCAAGGTAACTAAGAAATGTCATATCAGGGGCTGGCCCCGTGGCTGAGTGGTTATGTTCACGCACTCTGCTGCAGGTGGAGTTTGGTGGTTTGAATCATGGGCGTGGACATGGCACTGCTCATCAAACCACACTGAGGCAGCGTCCCACATGCCACCACTAGAAGGACCCACAACAAAGAATATACAACTATGTACCTGGGGACTTCGGGGAGAAAAAGGAAAAAAAATAATAAAATAAAATCTTAAAAAAAATGGTTTATAAGAAAAAGAAATGTCATATCATATATATGATATTAATTAAAATGCAAATATATATATTTGAATAAGGGGAGTCATATAGCAAAGTGAATCTGAAGTCAGAAGACCTCACTGTCTGGCTCTCGAGGGACTATTTGGCCACTGGAAAATCAGTTATTCTTTTGAGACCTAAGTTTCCTTACCTGTAAAATGAAAGATTTGGATTTAGTGATCTCTTTCGACTTTAAGATTCTGTGCTTCTGTGTTGACCTATGTCTCTTAAGTTCTGATTGGTTAGTCATATTCAAGAGAGCAATTAAATTATAATTCCTTATTATTCTATGGAGTTAAACTAAGATAAAGATATAATAGTAATAGAACTATTATTTATTATTTCTTGAGCATCCATATCATGATCCTAAAAAATAGTTATGTGCTCCTTTTGTATTTATACCACATATTATTTGGGCATCAAAATACAAATTTTATTTTAAAAAGAAGAAATACAAATGACCAAAGCAATTGGTTTATCCTTTGTGTTGTGAAGATATCAGCAATGAAAGGAAGATAGGAGCTATTGCAAACGGTAGCAATGAATTAGAGTGTAGAGCAGAAAGTAACTATATACCAATTGGAAAATTATTGAGATTTAGAATTCTTATTTATGAGTCCTTGACCTTGATAACAAACTCCTCGTATAGGATAGATCTCAAAGTGATAAAAGGTACGCCATCCTTTATGTATTTGCTCTCTTAGGAGATTAAAAAGCAACTTCTTAAAGTACAGAAAAGTGGAGGGGCTTATCTCAGTACACACTGTTGGTGCTTTGCAGATACTTATTGAATTAATAAATGTAAAAAGCTACACTATCACTTGGTTAAATGAGAGAGGTCTAGTATTCATGGTTGTGATCAAAGAAGAGCTATGGAAAGAGAAATGCATAGTTTGTTTTTGCTTTTAATAAGAAGATTTCTAAAGGAGAATATGTTAGAACAAGTAGGGTTGGAAAGGAAGAAAAATGAGACTACATAAAGTAAGATGGAGAAGATGCTGAGAAAAATTGTGGCTGTCATGTGTTCATTGGGAATACGAAATATATGACTGTTAACAACTTATTTTACTGACAGAATGCAAGAAATGTGAACTTAAGATCATTGAAAAGATAAACATTAACTTATTTTTCTCCATTTCCTAAAATCTCTTGAGGCTTGGGTTTACCTGTGATATTTGGAAAGATTTCTGTCATCATCAATAAAGTAGTCTCCTATATCACAATAAAAATTTCTATAAGATACAAATGCAAAAATGTGGAGAAGAGGGGGCTGGCCCTGTGGCCAAGTGTTAAGTTCACACGCTCCAGTCTGGTGGCCCAGGGTTTTGCCAGTTTGAATCCTGGGTGTGGACCTAGCACTGTTCATCAAGCCATGCTGAGGCGGCATCCCACGTAGCAGAACTAGAAGGGTTTACAACTAGAATATACAACTATGTATTGAGGGGCTTTGGGGAGAAGAAAATAAAAAAGAAGATTGGCAACAGATGTTAGCTCAAGGCTAACCTTTAAAAAAAATGTGGAGAAGATATAAATGCAAAAGAGAACAGAATTTCTTAAATCATTGGGTACGTTTAATATAATCGTAGGAAATATGTAGGCCAAGTTTTTGAAGATGGATAGGTAGTCATATAGTAAATAATAATAAATGATATTTTAGCACATAAATACACATAGAGTTATGAGACAAAATAGCGTATTCATCTAACTATTAATGATTTTATATTGCTGGACTGTGATGTCCAAAGACCAGGAAACAGCAAAAGAGGAGGAAAGAAGACAAATAAGATGTCAATGCAGCAATCCAGGCAAAAACTGGAGGACCAGATGTAAACTAGAGGCAGAGAATTGCAGAGGAAAAAATAGATTCAAGGGGTACTTAGGAAAGAGGATCTTTGAGATTTGGTGACTACTGGAAAGTAAGGGACATTTTAAGCACTTTATGTTTTAAGTGCCTTATTGATCCTTAAATAAATATGATGGCAGGATTATTAGGACACAAATGCCCTTAAGTGTTTACATGCTGGTTATTACATTTATATGTTTGCCATTTAAACACCTAGTTAATTAAATCTTTCACTTTTCTTCCAGATATTTTAGTGATGAGCAGACAGAGGGAAACAGTTAAGATTATAGTGTGATATGTGTTAGAAATAATAACAAAATAGGAAATAAATTTAATCATTATGGATTTATTTAAATCCTAAAGTCAGTTAAATGGCATAGAACGTTTTTATGATATGCAAAACTTTCTAAATCCTCCTCACTATTTTGAGGACATACTTCAGAAATGCCCACAAATATCTTTACTTTTAGTTAATCAATATAAAAGGATAAACTAGCAATTCCTTTCTGGCAGAGTAGAGAGACACTTTAGCCCTTTTTCTCATAAAAACAAAACCACAGCAACTTTTCTTTCTTTGATGTATGCATCTTTTTTAATATCTCCATCTGTGTCCCCTTCCACAATATAGCTAATTAAATTTCTGTTTTCTTACATACTCTAAATGCAGCTGTAACGTCCTGGTTACTAAAAATGGCTGAAGTAATGTAATTCTTGTTAGAACTCGTTTGATTACAGACTTGCTAACTGCAATCAGGCAACAGTAATTCCTTTGTGAGAAAAAGAGGAATAATTTATAAAAACTATTTCAAAATATTTCATTGTCTAGTAATGATCTTTGCTGGGTACAGTCCTAAGGGTCATTTTGTTCCTAAACGAAAGGAAGAAAGCAAATTATAGTTTAGTAGCATAAGGAATATGTATAAGAAGATATCCACTTACTGTAGTCTCCTTCTAAAACATAATCAATATCAAGAAGTGTCTATGGATGTGAGATTTTATACATATTTGTGTGTGTGTGTACATACATGTGTATCTACAATTATTGGGTATAATTGATAGATGTATTTATTGGCTGTATTTTGCTGCTTAACTAACAATCACAAAACCTAGTGGATTTAAACATTTTTTTAGCTCCTAATTCTGTGCATCATCAGTTTGGGTTGGACTCAGCAGGGAAGTTCTCATGATGGTTTAACTTGGGTCTGCTCATGCATCTGCAGGCAGCTACTGGTCAGCTGGGCAGCTCTGCTTTTAAGTGTTGACTGATTATTGGCTGGGGTAACAGGGGCAAGTAGGTTATGGATCGCTCATCATCCAGTGTGCTAGTCCAGATTTGTTTCCATGATGGTGACAGATTTGAAGAATGGAGAGAAAGTAAGTCTCAATGCTTAATTACTATTCAAGTGTCTGCTTGTGAGATATTTGCTACTATCCCATTGATCAAGGCAAGTCACATGACCAAATACAAGGTCAGTGTAGGATGGAACTTTCCAAGTGGGTAGGGATACAGAGAGATATGGAGACATAAACAAATTAGAAGCAATTATTGCACCAATTTACCACAATATGATACTCTGAGGGTATGTCTCTATGTGTGTGTGTGTGTGTGTGTGTATGCTGGGGGTCTATCTATCTATAAATCAATAGAGTAAATGACTAAACTCAGCTCCTACATTTAACACTTCAACCAGTGATCTATGATTGGGCATTTCACTGAAGCCAATGGCATAATTTGAAAGAAAAGATGTGGCCAGAACAGCATTATATCATATAACCATATATATAGATAGATATATAAATATCTATCTATATATATCATACATCATTATATTATAATGCTCTAGCTAGCATTTTGTATTTTGTGAACTTTTCCTTCCTAATCACTAATGTATATACTTGTTTTTAACCTGGAAATAAATATGACTTTTCTAACTGTCGCAAACAGGCCCTGAGGTGAACCTTAATGATTCCTGCTTTTTAGTATTCATGCCTTGTATAAGCCCCATATCTGTGACTTGCTTCTAACTGATGGACTATGGGAAAAGGATATCATTCCCATGCTTGCATTACGTTTTATAAGACTGTCTTGCAAGCAGTCTTGCTCCTGCTCTACTGCTGGCCTTGAATAAGTAAATGGGCATGTTGTAAACTGCCCATGAAAAGGGCCATGTGGCAGGGGACTATGGGTCACCTCTATCCAGGAGCTGAGGATGGTCTCTAGCTGACAGCCAGCAAGAACCCAAGTCCTTCAGTCACAGCTTGGAAGCTGATTCATCCACATTCAAGTCTCCAGATGAAAATGGAGTCCAGGTAGACATCTTGAATACACCCTGGTGAGAGACACTTCAGGGGATCCAGTCCAGGGAGCCTAAACAAAGACACTGAGAGAATAAAAGTATGTTGTTTAAAACCACTAAGTTTTTGATAAATTTGTTACACAGCAATAGAAAACTAATAGACAGGCAAAAATCCACTTCAATTAACATTCACATTGAAAAATGTTTAAATTTGGCCTTGGTTGTTTTTGTTTAAAGCTAACTTTTACACAAAGCACACCAAACCAAACCAAACCAAACAGTAGCTTTATGTTTTGTGAGTAAATGGAAATGTATAAATTTCTCGCATTACACATTTTCCACATTCTGTCAACATATTTTCATATATTATACTTGAGATCAAGGCAGAAGTCCTATTTAATTAGCTTTGGGAATAGAAGACTTAATTGAAACAATTTGAAAATTATTTCCTCACTGTGTTCAACACTTAGCCCTGACATGAAATATGTGGCTACAACTTTATTTCTTCCAAAGTAGTAGGAAATAATCACTTTTCTTTTCATTGTATAAGGTACTGTGAATTTACAATGGCTAATCCCTCCAAGTTAATTATGTATTTAACCTGAAATCAATTTAAATATATGTAAAGTTCTTCATGTGTTTTGTCAAGGATATGTGTTTTATTCAACTATCTAAGGATGAATTCAGTGAAACAAAGAACAAGAGCCAGTTTTTGCTATTTGTAGGCCATAGAAAAGGAAAACTTTAATACTATGAGCTCATATCTTGAGGTTCTTTACAAAAGAATATTTGACCATTTTAGCTTATCAAAATATATTGATGATAAGTAACAAGTTTTATTTTTTTCTGGTACACAATTATTTTAACAGAAAGCTGTTCTTAATATATTTTATTTATTTTTATCTTCTATAAATATGGGCACTAAGCTCATTTTTATGTTGTGTGAAATGAATATCATCTGGTAAAAGATCATTTTGATATGATTTTGACATTCAAACATTCTGTACTATTAAAATTAATTCCACAATGGTAATGTGAATGAGTTAGAAGCCTAATGGAACTTCAAGAGAAATATGTGGAAGGAAAGGCAACAGCATTATTAGGATTAAGATTACAATTACCTTCCAGTTATTTTCCTTTTAAAGTTTCTTCCTTTCTATTTTTTTTTACTTCCTCTCTGAAGTTAACATGTCTATTTGAAACGGAAGTTTTAGAATCAAGTCCTACAATGCTGTAGAGTAACAGGGGTAAGCAGAGCTTGACAAAGGTGCATCTGTTTTAAAAGAAAAGAAGAACATTTCTATTGTCTTCCCTAGTTACTCTGAGGAGAAAGAAAGCATGAGTGAATATAGAATAAGAGACAAGTGTAGGTGATGACAACCTTAGAACTAAGTGAGCAACATACAAGTTTCTATTTTTATTTTTTCTTAATACCTATTTATTTTATTTTCTTTAGTTATGCAGTGTGTTTTTCTTTTAAAAGTGTGCAACATGATGACAATATATATATACACTCTGAGGTGATTCCTACAATCAAATTAATTAATACATCCATCACTTCACATAGTTAACAATTTTTTGTGAGTGGTGAGAGCACAAGATATACTGCCTTTGCAAATTTCAAGTATACAATATAGTATTATTAACTATAATCACCATGCTGTACATTAGATGCCCGAAACTTAGTTCATTTTAATACAGAGAATTTGTACACTTTGACCAACATTTCCCAATTTCTCCCACCCACCAGGACCCGGACCCATCATTCTACCCTGTGGTTCAAAGAGTTGAACTTTTTTAGATTCTACAAATAAGTGAGATCATACAATACCTGTCTTTCTGTGTCTGGCTTATTTTACCTAGCATTATGTACTCCACGTTTAATCATGTTGTCACAAATGGAAGGATTTCCTTCTTATTTATGGCTGAATATTTCATTATATCATATATAAAGATATATAGATAATACATATTACATGTTATATTAGATAATATCTATTATCTGTATAATATTTTCTTCATTCATCTGTCAATAGACACTTTGTTTCCATGTCTTGGCTATTGTGAATAATTCTGCAATGAACATGGGAGTACAGATATCTCTTAGAGATATTGATTTAATTTCTCTGGATATATATCCAGAAGTAGAATTGCTTGATCATATGGTAGTTCTATTTTTAATTTTTTAAAGAACTTCCATACTGTTTTTCATAGTGACTATAACAAATTATATTCCCACAGTGTACAAGGGTTCCCTTTTTTCCATACCCTCACCAAGACTTGTTATCGCTCATCTTTTTGATACTAGCTATCCTAACAGAGGTGAGGTGATATCTCATTGCGGTTTTGATTTGCATTTCCCAGGTTATTAGTGATGTTGAACACCTTTTATGTATCTGTTGGCCATTTGTATGTCTTCTATGGAAAAATAGCTGTTCAGGTCCTTTGCCCATTTTCAATCGGTTTATTTGTTTTTTTGCTATTGAGTTTGTTGCATATTTTGCATATTAATCTCTTATCAGATATATGATTTGCAAATATTTTCTTTCATTTCATAGGTTGGCTCTTCACCTTGTTGATTATTTCTTTTGCTGTACAGAAGCCTTTTAGTTTCATATAGTCCCACTGTTAATTTTCACTTTTGTCACCTGTGCTTTTGGTGTCACATCCAAAAATCATTTCCAAGACCAGTATGGTGGAGATTTTTCCCTATGTTTTTTCTCAGAGTTTTATGGTTTTGAGTCTTACATTTAAGTCTCTAATATATTCCAAATTAATTTTTATGTATGGTGTAAGATAAGGGTCCAAATTCATCCTTTTACATGTAGTTAACCAGTTTGCCAACACCATTTATTGAAAGGATTATTGTTTCTCTATCTTTCTTGGTGCCCTTGTCAAAGGTTAGTTGGCCTTATATGTGTGGGTTTATTTCTGGGCTCTCTATTCTTCCATTGGTCTATGTATTTGTTTTTATTCAAGTACTATACTATTTTGATTACTATAGCTTTATAATATAGTTTGAAATAAAAAAGTGTGATTCCTGCAGTTCTGTTCTTTCTTCTAAGATTGCTGTGGCTTTTTAGGGCCTATTTGGCTATTTGTGGTTTCATGTGAATTTTATGATTATTCATATTTCTGTGAAAAATGTCATTGGAAATTTAATAGAGATTGCACTGAATCTGTAGATCACTTTGCATAGTATGGGAAGTTTAACAATATTAATTTTTCCAATCCATGAACATGGAATATCTTTGCCTTTATTTATGTTTTCCTCAGTTTATTTCATCAATGTCTAATAGATTTCAGTGTGCAGATCTTTTACCTCCTTTGTTTAGTCTATTCCTAACTATTTCATTCTTTTTCATGCTATCGTAAATGGGATTGTTTTCTTAATTTCATTTTCAGGATAGTTCATTGTTACTGTATAGAAATGCAACTGATTTTTGTGTATTAATTTTATATTCTGTAACTTTACTGAATTTATTAGTCCTAAGAGTTTTTTGGTGAAGTCTTTAGGGTTTTCTCTATATAAGATCGTGTTATCTACAAAGACAGACAACTTCTTTTCTGTTTTGGATGCCAATTATTTATTTTTCTTTCCTAATTGCTCATGCTAGGACTTCTGATACTATCTTGAAAAGAATAGAAATGTAGTTGAAAAGTATAGAAGGGATGAGAAACAGCACCCTTGTTTTTTTCCTGATCTTAGAGGAAAAGCTTTCAGCTTTTCCCCGTTGAATATGTTAGCTGTGGACTTGTCATATATGGCTTTTATTATGTTGACATTCATCTGTTCTATACCTAATTTGTTGAGAGATTTGTTGCAAAATGATGCAGATTTTTTCAAATGCTTTTTCTGTGTCCATTGAAATGATCATATGGTTTTCATCCTTCATTCTGTTAATGTGATGTATCACCTTTATTAATTTGCATATGCTGAACCATCTTTGCATTCAAGGGATGAATCCTACTTTATCATGGTATATGATTCTTTTAATATTCTGTTGACTTTGGTTTGCTTGTATTTTCTTGAGGATATTGGTCTGTAATTTTCTTTCCTTTGGTGTCTTTTACTTACTTTGTTATCAAGATAATGCTGGTCTCATAAAATAGGTTTAGAAGTATTCCCTCATCTTCAATATTTTGGAAGAGTTTGGGAAGAATTAGCATTAATTCTTCTTTAAATGTTGTTGAGAATTCATTTGTGAAGCCAGCAAGTTCTGGACTTTTCTTTGTTAGAGGTTTTCATTTACTTCTTCAATATTCCTACTTGTTTATTAGTCTGCTCAGATTTTCTCTCTCTTCATGATTCCAACTTAGTAGTTTGTATGTTTCCAGGAATTTATCTATTTCTTCAAGGTTATTCAATTTGTTGGTGTATAATTGTTCATAGTAATCTCTATGATCCTTTCTATTTTTGTGGTGTCAGTTATAATGTCTCCTCTTTCAAGTACTATTTTATTTATTTGAGTCCTCTCTCTTTCTGTTAGTTAATGTAGCGAAAGGTTTGAAAATTTACCTTTTCAAAAAACCAATTCTTCATTTTGTTGATCTTTTTTACTGTCTTTCTAATCTCTAAGTCATTTATTTTTGCCATAATCTTTATTATTTCTTTTGGTATGCTACTTTTGGGCTGAGTTTGTTCTTTTCTTCTATTTCCTTGAGGTGTGATGTTAGGTTGTTTGAGTCTTTCTTTTTTCTTTTTTTAAGATTGGCCCTGAGCTAACACCTGTTGCCAATCTTTGTTTTCTTCTTCTTCTTCTTCCTCTCCCCAAAGCTCCCCCCAGTACATAGTTGTATATTCTAGTTGTAGGTCCTTCTAGTTCTGCTATGTGGGATGCTGCCTCAGCATGGCCTGATAAGCAGTGTTAGGTCCATACCCAGGATCCAAACTGGTGAAACCCTGGGCCACTGAAGTTGAGTGCACAAACTTAATCACTTGGCCATGCCCCTTTATATTTTCTTAATGTTGGTCATTATTGATATAAACTTCCCTCTTAGAACTGCTTTTGCTGCATCCCATGTTTTGGTGTGTTTTATTTCCATTTTCATTTATCTCAAGATACTTTTTGATTTCCCTTTTGATTTCTTCTTTGGTTTTTTGAGAGTATGTTAATTTCCACATATATATCATACATATGAATTTGCCAATTTCCTTCCTGTTATTGACTTCTAGTTTCATGCTATTGTGGAAGGAAACAATACTTGATATGATTTCAGTCTTTTAAGATTCGTTAAGGTCTGTTTGGTGGCCCAGTATGTGATCTATCCTGGAGAAAGTTCCATGTCCATTTGAGAAGAATGTGTATTCTGATGCTGTTGGATGGATTGTTCCATATGCCTATTAGGTCTATTCGTTCTATCGTGTTATTCGTGTCTGTTGTTTACTGATTTTCTGTCTGGATGATTTAAACAATGGTGAAAGAGGGGTACTGAAGTATTCTTCTATTATTGTATTGCTGTCTATTTCTCTCTTCAGTTCTATTAATGTTGTCTTTATATATTTAGGTGCTCAAATATTGGGTGCATTTATATTTACAATTGTGGTGTCTTATTGATGAATTGACCCATTTATCATTGTATAGTGATCTTCTTTGTTTCTTGGAACTCATTTGACTGAAAGTCTATTTTGTCTAATATAAGGATTGCCACCTCTGCTCTATTTTGGTTACAATTAGGAAAAAATATTTACCATTCCTTCAATTTCAGCCTATGTGTATTCTTAAAATTAAAGTGAGTCTCTTGTAGGTAACATATTAGATCCTGTTTGTTTTATCCATTACAGCACTCTATATCTTTTTTTTGGAGAATTTAATCCATTTACATTTAAAGTAATTATTGCTAGGTAAAGACTTACTATTGCCATTTTGTGAACTGTTTTCTAGCTGTTTTGTCATTCCTTTGTTTCTTTCTTCCTCTTTTGTAATCTTTCTTTGTGATATGTTGATTTTTTTTGGTAGTGGCATACTTTGATTTTTCTCTTTCTCTTTCATCTGTCTACTAGAGGTCTTTCTTTGTGATTACCATGAGGTTTACATAAAACATCTTACAGTTCTAACAGTTTATTTTAAGCTGGTAACAACTTAACTTCAATTACAAAAAACAAATGAACAAACAAAAAGTTTCTACATATTTACTCTCTCCCTCACGCTTGTTTTTTTTTTGATGTCACATTTTATATTTTTTTATATTTTGTATCCATTAACAAATTAGTATAGCTATAGTTGCTTTTAATATTTTGTCTTTTAACTTTTATTCTAGAGTTAAAAATGTTTTATGTACCACCATCACAGCACTAGAGTTTTTTAATTTGATTATATATTTACCTTTATATGTGGGTTTTATAATTTCATATGTTTTCATGCTGATACTTAGTGGCCCTTTTGTTTCAACTTGAAGAACTTCCTTTGGCATTGCTTGTAAGACAGGTCTAGTGATGATGAACTTCTCAGCTTCTGTTTGTCTGAGAGTCTTCATCTTTCTTCATTTCTGAAGGATATCTTTGTCAGGTCTAGTATTCTTGGTTGGCAGGTTTTTCTTTTTGAGCACTTTGAATATATCATCTCACTACCTTCTGTCCTGCAATGTTTCTCCTGAGAAATCTGCTGGTAAATCCTAGGTGTATGGGGAGTAGTTCCATTGCATGTGATAAGTCTCTTTTCTCTTGCTGCTTTCAAAATTCTCCCTTTTTCTTTGACTTTTGACAATTTGATTATAATGTTTCTTGAGATTATCTTTGGATTACTCTTGCTTTGGTCCTTTTAACTTCATGTGTCTCCATGTCCATATCCCTCCCAAGATTTGGGAAGTTTTCAGCCATTATTTCTTAAAATATTCTTTCTATCCTCTCTCTGTATTCTAGTTCCTAGACTCCCATAATGTGTATAAATTTGTCCTTTTGATAGTATCTTTTGATAATATTCTTTCTTCATTTTATTTCATGTTTTTGTTCCTATAAATAACTAATTTCCAATGGCTTGTCTTTGAGTTCACTTATTATTTCTTGTGCATGATTGAGTGTGCTGTGGAAGCTCCCTATTGAATTTTTCAGTTTTGTCATTGTATTCTTCAGCTCCTGAATTCTGTTTGATTCTTTTTCATGTTTCTATTTATTAAACATCTCATATTCTTATTCCATTTTCCTGATTTTGTTTACTTGTGTATCTGTGTTGTATTACATCTCCTTGAACTTCTTTAACATGATTATTTTCAATTCTTTGTCAGGCACTTAGTAGATCTCCATTTCTCTGAGATCATGTACTGGAGCTTTATTAGTTTCCTTTGTTACCATCACGTTTGCCTGATTCTTTGTGACCCAAGCAGCCTTGTGTTGGTGTCTTTACATTTGAAGGAGCAAACACCTCTTCCAGTCATTACAGACTGGTTTTGGCAGGTAAAGATCTTCTGTTAGGCCCCCGGGCTGATATAATCATCTCTAGGACTCTAATTGAACCAGATCTCATGGCTCCTGCTGTGTCTACAGTAGAGTCTGTGTTTGGAGGGCCTGTTTCCAGGGCCTTGGGCAGGTATGGATCCTGCCTGGTCCTTGAGTGGACAAGACTTCCAGTAGAGATGACACTGAGAGAAGTATCCACTTTGAGGTTTGCAAATAATGGGCCCATTACCAGGTACATGATTGGGTGTGGCTCTCAACAGTTCTCTGGGAGGGCTCCAAACAGGGCATGTCCTTGGGTGGGTAAGATTGGCCCTGGACCATAACTGAAAAGGGCTAGAACTGTCACAGGGCTGCTTCAGCATTCACTCTTGGAACTGAGATAGCCTGCCTCTGGGGACACAGATCAGCATGTTGCCCAGTGGGTCCCTGGAGAGGCAGGACTGCCATCTAGATGCAACCATGAGCTGGGTTACAGGGCTGTTTTAAGTTCCATAGTTTGACTGAGCTTGGTGGGCCTGCCCCTGGGTGTGTCTCCTGGTGGGTGCCTGGGTGGGTAGCAGTGTTCTCAGCCCATGGCTGATAGGCTTTGGAAAGGATTGAGGTCAGAGAGCCTGCCTTGAGACATGAATAAGCATGCCTCCTGGCTAGTCCCTGGGTGAGTATGAGGGTATGACTGGTGATCAAGAATGGCTGGGGCCAGGCCTCAGGCCACTTCAGGGTCTACAATTGGGACCAAGATTGGAGGGCCCTTGTCTGCCACATGCCCAGTTGAGTAAGCAGTGCAGGATAGGTTGTGGAGAGACCAAAGAAAAGACCTGGAGACTGCAAATGAGACATACGGGTTTATTGGGAGTTACAGGGAATGTTCAGTGGCAGCTGGCTGGATGGAAGTGTGCACCCACAACCACAGGTGGGGAGGGGTTTGCTTATA
The DNA here is from genome assembly GCF_041296235.1 of Equus asinus. Lineage (NCBI taxonomy): Eukaryota > Metazoa > Chordata > Mammalia > Perissodactyla > Equidae > Equus > Equus asinus. Next base: position 72,302,198 of record NC_091798.1, read on the forward strand.
TAGGCAGGGGCACAAAGGGTATATGCTTGCCAAGAGAGGCTGTCCCTGGTATAGACAGCATTCCCAGGAACGGTAGCTCATGTGGAAGGGCTCTGTGTTTCTTTAACAGATGATGTTCTTTGAGTGAGATAAGGTAAGATCTGAGCTGGCCTGGATCATTATAAATCTCAGCAGCTGGGGGCCCTTCCCAGACAGTTGGTGTCTTTCCCAGATTGGGGCCAAAAGGACACATGGCTGTTAAAGGACATGCAGGCTAGTGGCACTACAGCCTGTTACCTGTGGCATGGTCAGGTGTGACTCCTGTAGATCCCTTGACAGATGGTGCTGGTGGCAGGACTCAGGCTAAACAGGACTATAGCTGAGTATACAGGGGTATGGGGCTGTTTCTGGGCCTGTGGCTGGGACCATGGTTGGTGGTTCTGTCACCTGGGCATGGCCTGCCTTCTCAAAACAATCCCCCTCATTCTTAGTCTCCACTGGGGTTTCTGGCTCTCAAAGCTCCCACAAAATCACTTTTGTCCATGAGTGGCTTTCAAATTATTGTTGCTAAGAGAGGATACCAGTGGGAGACTTTCTATTCTGCCATCTTTCTGATGTCATTCAATGTACAAGTTTTTGATTGGAGATTATAGTAACTCAGAATGTCACAATCAGCTGCAGAGATGTCCACTTTCTTAGTATTGCTTAAGGATATGGTTTAAAGTTTGTGTTGTTAAGGTAGAGAAGAACAGGGAGAATGTAAGCAAGCAAATAAGCTTGAACCTTTGTAGTCTTTCAAAGGACATTGTCGTGTTATTTAGAAACTAAGCTGCCTACAAAATAAGCACAATGATGAATAACATCAAAACGTCATTGTGGTAGGAAGGAGTCTTCAAGGGGCTGAGTAAGAATCAGCCAGTGTCAGTTTGCATTTCTCCAAAGTCTATAGAGCTGATTAGACAGAGGGAAATTCATGATTATGTTACATATACCATTCCACATTTTCATGCATTTTTCTAGGTTATTTACTTGAAGAGAGATTTCAGCAAAAGCAAATATATCTCATTTCATTTAGGAAGTCAAGATGGTGTGACATTTTTGCAATTGAGATAGTATTGGTGGAATAATACAATTCAGTACTTGATAAATATCATTTTCTCAAGCCAAAGGGATTTAAAGTTTGAGTATTTCAGAGTCCATTGCAGAAAAAAAGAGAAAAAGGAAAACCATGGTGGATATAAAAATAAAGTAGTCAAGTTTCAAGGAATGATAATAAATTAAGCCACTTAAAATTTCACCGTATTCAATTAAAAAGACACTGCAAGACTCTGAAATGGTAATGCATTTGAGCAGAACTAACAATAGCATATTTTAAAATGGCGGTATTTACATTAAAAATATTGAATATCAATGATGCTTAGCAATGTTTTTCATTCAAAACAGTCTGTTTCAGATGAATGAAACTCAACATCTGAGTAGTTTAAATAAGTTTCGATCTCATAGAATATATGGAAAGGAAAATAATTTAGAAATGATCTAATGAAATTTTCTCATTGTATCAATGAATAAACTGAGGCCACGAATAATCAATGACTTATCCTAAGCTACTAATTATGGCAGAGAGAACAAGGATTCTAAACACCTCACTTGAACTCTATGCTCTTAATCTGTATTATGCAGCAGTAATTATTTATTTCATCTTCTCATGAGAAAATTGAATATTTCATAGCTCTAGATTTACTGTTTATATATTAGCATAAGTTTGTAACTTTTTGTGAATATGTAGAATATAACCTATTTATAGGTTATATATATACAGATATATAGGTATCTATCTATCTATATATACATAGGTAATATAACCTATTTATAGGTTGTGGATCTGTATATGTTTACTATAAATACAGACCTATATATATACAAATACGTTGTATAAACTATGGATCTCTATGTTTATAACAAATATGTTTATAAAATCTCTTTGATTTATTACATAGGGTTGCTCATTTTAATATTTAAACAAAAATATTATCCAATGGATGAATGAAACTGTGTGACTATTTCTTTTATTCATTTCACAAGTTATCTCATGAGATCCTATACAATAGGTAGATAATTCCTATATGTGATAGATGTTAGGGCAACCAGGTGGATTAGTAGCTGATTAATGATAATTAGTTACTGGTAATAATATTCAGAATTTCTTGACTGATGTTCTACCTGGAAAAAAGAAAGTTTCTAATTGTATAAAGCTTAATCATAACTCTCTTACTCATTTTTTTCTGAATAATTTGAATGAGGACTTATAAAACTCATGTACCAAATTTTGTTAGAATAAATCTCAAGATGATAATGTTTTGTTACTATTAGAGACAGAATCAAGAAATGATGTAGAGAGAGAAAGAATAAACTGAATTTGATGAAATAAAATTTAACAGAAATAAGAATAAGAATCTCTATTTGCATTTAAAAAAATTGAATCAGAATTTATGCAGACATGTAGATATTTTATTCAGCCATTAATTCCTTCAATAAGGGCATTTAAGTGAGTTATTAGTCCACCATCAAGGGAGTTTCCATGTTTTTTGCTAAGTTCTCAATTAATTAAGATCAGTAAATAAAGGTTGCAGAACGCTAAGAGATATGTACCAATATTAAAGTTTTTCAACATGGTTGTTGAAGTGCAAGATAAATTACATAATAAGGTATTATTCATAATTTTCATCATCTTTAAGCTCAGTCTATTTCTTTAAACTCTTTCATGTGTACATTCACAAGTGGTAGAGACTGGCTCCTCCTGCCTACTGTCTTAGGAGATGTAGAAAAAACTGGTTAGCTCACAAAAAGTTTCTTCAGCCTTCCCCAAATCTCTCACCAGTTGCCTACCTTCCTGGGATGATAAACAGAGATGAACTCCTACTACAACTTCTCCTTTGCCGTTTGAGAGGTGGGTATCCTCTATCATTTATAGAGGTTTTATAAAGTAGCAAAATACAAAACCCTCATATCATACAACAATATTTAAAGTCAAAGAGAATCTTACACTTTTGTTCCATCCGTTTGTAATTTATCCTAATTATCTCATCAGAAGAGGACAGCCTACGTCTTACGTTGCCATACCCTCCTAGTAACATAAATAGAAATAATTTATATGAACTGATAGTGATGCTCATCCTTGTTTTTGCTTATAAATTTACAGTATTTTGGTTAACTCTGGATATTAAATTTAAGGAGAAATCTCAACAAATAGAAGAACATATTCAGGTGACAATGATGAAATAGAAGGATCTGTTGAAATAATGTGATATGAAAAATGATTGAAGGACATAGGAATGTTTTATCGAGTGTCTGAGTATGTTATGGTAGCTGCCTTTAAATGCATTTTTGTGCAACGTTAAGAGTGGAATTAATGGAATTAGGATCTATGATTACAAAGTAGAGTGAGGCAGAAACAGAGCTTCATAAAATGAAGGACCTGTGTAACAGGGAAGTCTGTAGATAACACAGGCAGTCTCAGGGTTTGAAAATTTCTGATTTGGAAAGGGTTTATGCAGAGGCTTGATAGTCTTTTTCAGGATGCTGACTCTTTAGCAATAGATGTGCCTTCCCTTTAAGCCCAGAAATTTTGTGTTTCTTAGTACTACTCATCATCCTGCATCATAAGCTGACATAGAATTTATTAGACGCAGAATTGTAATTCTTATGTAGTAAGAGGTAAATACAGCCATCTGTAAAATTGGAGATAAAACCATGAAAATATTAAATGAAAAATCCTGGGCTGCCTTATTCCAATTATGAACACGCCTCTCTCATGTGTTTCTTTTTGACACGCATATGTGTTGATATTAGCGTGCTTGTGTACAGCAGGGAAGAGCTGAGCAGAATAACACCTTCTAAGTTGTAAACTTCCCATTCTCTCTGGAGTCTAGGAAGCATTTGAAGAGTTATTTCCTCATGATATTTGGCCCAAATTTTCTCATTTTAACTCAATCCATTTGCTCATTCCATACCTTAATAATCTCTTCAGTGAAGTGCTCGATAATTCTTTGTCCTCCCTGTTCTTATACCTTTCAGATATTTGTAGGCTTTTATCATCTTACCTTTTAGTCATCCTTTTGCACAGTTATAGAGACTTCAATTCTTTAATCTTCTTTCATAAGTCAAAACCTATATTCCCTTAATCATTTCTGTTATGCTTCTCTGAACTTCCTCTACAAGTCTTTTATCTATAGTGCTCTGGTACTAAGATGTCTAAAAGTAAATCTTTAATAATAAGCAAAAGTAAGTAAGTGTAACAAACCTAGTCTTGAGGCTTTCTATATCAGGAAATAAAGAGGGTTACTGTTTTTCTGGGCTATACTGTTCTATAGAGGACAGAAGGACTTAATTTTCTTTGAAATCTCTTGTTTAGAGGGAGAATCTGCAGTGGTAAGAGGCAGATTTTTTCTTCTTTTCCTTTTGTGAATCTGGTTCCCTGTGTTGTATTTCTTGTCAAGGTATTATTCATGCTTTCTGGTTCTAATTCGATGATCAGTGTTTAAATGTATTCAATTTCTAGTTTCCCTTTTCCTGTTATTTAACACTATTTTAAATTATAACTTGGAAACAAACATTTCAGAAGATGATACCCAACTATATCTGATAAACTGTGGAATATGGGAAGGTTCAGAATAAGAAAGCAGATGTCTTAAAAGAACAAATCTTACGCTCTGGATAGTAAGCACATTTGAGAGTAGTGTCTCCAATTTTAAAATTCCTTTTTTGGAGTCTACAGTTGGGGGGGTGGTGCCGATATTCTTTCTTTTCCTTTTATTTCTTTTAAACTAGCTTCTGAATACCAGCTCTGATTCCTACAATTTTCATCAGCTCACACATCTTAAAGCCATTATTTCATTTGATTAGGGGCTTTATTCTTCTCTGCCCCATAGTCAAATTCTTTCTACACTTTGACTCTAGGTCTCTGAGAGACATTGATGTCTTTGCTTGAAACTTGACCTCTGCTTTCACTGACTATTTTCACTTCTTCAGCATCGTCATCATCTGATCGCTAAGCCAAAGGGAAAAGTCACCAAAACTTGAATTTGATGGAGAATTGAAAAGCTAGGAGTTCTTCTTTAAGTACTACCTTAGAAATATAATAGTTATATTTCTTAAGCTCTCCATTAGAATTTGACTTGACAATCAGTTCTTGCTATGAAAGTAAAGCATACAAATATTTTCTGCAGTGATGGAATTAATTTGAAATATACTGAAAGCTGACTTTAGTCAATATGTACATGAATCATCTTGTTAGTATTTCAGATGACTTAATTTGCTTCAGGCAAAGATGTCAATCATGAACTGAAGCAGAGTATTATGCATTTTTTTTAACACAAGAGAATGAGACAACCAATGTAAGTAGTTCCTTCAAGACTGATGATCCATAGTTGTTATTTATATAATTCAAGTTACCTGGATAATGGCACAAGCTTGTTTTGAAAAGGTACAACAAGCTTCATTTTTGAAACCATGGTCTATAGCTGAAGCTATAGATATACTTTGTAATTCACAATACTTTACAGACCATGGATTAAATGTATACACACACACACACACATTCACACACAGACACGCAAATACACCAAGGGTTAAAACAGTTCAAAGCAGGCAGTGCACACATCAAGTGATTAGGACTAATATGTTGTTTGGAATTAAAGTCGAATCCTTTTAATTGGCACATCTCAGTGGGAATAGAAATACAAACTTGTAATTAGGTGATTGGCCTGATTATCAAAGCTTCTTTGGCATGGATTGTGCAGACAGTCTTTTTTCTTTTAGAATGAGTTTCTCAAACAACTATAGCATGACATGGGAGGTGCATTGAGCAGCCATAACAGGGCTTCAATCTTGCCTAAAATGAACAAATGTATACAAAGTGAATAACCTAAACCAGCCAAAGCTATTTCACAACTGTATGTGAGAATTAGCATTTTTAGAAGAAAAAAAACTGTGTATTTAAGTGAAATAATCTAATTATTTCTTATTTATAATCAGATGCACTAAACTAAAGCCTCTGCCGATTAAATGGGGTTGAAATAGGTTTGTCATTACTAGGCATCCAGCAAAGCTCTGGTCTTTATTCAGGAATCCAACCACATTACTGTGGGGCATGCAGATGGAGGTCAATAAGCAAGAATGTGAATTCTACTTTTTAATCAAATATAAAAGCCTAGAGGAGGAAAGTCCCTCTAAAGTTAAAGAGCTGAAAACAATCAATATGTCAGTATAAATTGTTTTTATGAATGCTTTATGCAGTTATTTAACAACATGTTATTTTCCTTTTCTTCCCCTCATGCTGCTTTCTGTGTTCCTGATAGTGGAAATCAGGACTTCAACAGATCAAGAAGTCATCTAATTCATATGGTGACATAACAGCCCAAAAGAATTCACTGAAGATCATTTAGGCACTTTACGAATTTGTAGTAAAACAGTAAAGGTCTGGGAACAGGTTCCTATATTTAAGAAAATGGGGTTTAAATAAAAGTAATAGGTCACATAAAATCTTAAAGAATATGTTGAAATATTTAAGAGAATAAACTCTAACAAGCACTTTAAAAAACTCATTTACATTTAATTCTAGTGTTATTTAGGTTAAGTTTTACATTCCCCAAATGCTGTTTAGATATCCTATTTCCTCTTACTATATCTAGCTGAGTTCAAACGTCATGTAAGTATGTGTGTGTGTGTGTGTGTGTGTATTGACTCAAACTACATTTCCCACAAACAAGAGAAGCTCTCTGACCTGTAGCAAATTGGATTATATGAAAACATGGAGGATAAAATTAAAGTATATGAGTACAAGTTATTTTCCTTGTCAAATACACTGAGGGGTAGTGTCATTGTTTTCAAGGAACTACAAAGGGCTCGCCTTTAAAAAATAGAAAACAAAGAGAAATATAAAGTCCTATTTATTGTATTTACACAGCATAGACAGGTGTTCTGGGTGAGATAGATGCTACCTCACCTCGCATCATTCACATTCGCTCTCTAGGCAGTCAAAGACTATTTATACTGTGAGGATTGTTTGTTGTTATTTTATAATGGAAATCTGGCTCAATAATGCTTTGTGTAATTCTCTCTACTTCTTGAAAACAATGTTAATAGACGTACCAGTAAAATATACAGATGAACTTGGACTGCTGTTTGGGTTAAAAGGTCACCTCAAGAAAAGATAATCGTTTTCTATTAATGCTCAAACCACTATGCACTTCACTGAACTATATGGAAGGACACAGTGTCTTATTAGAAAATTAGTTTACATTATAAGCTGACAAGAATGGCTTGTAAAGTGTGATTCATGCTCTGAAACAGCACACTAAAGATAATTTCTCCTCTGTCTATTCTGGGATAATGAAAATAACCAAGAAACTACATCTTAGACTTTATAGGTCTATAAACATATACGGAATCAGGTCACCCTATGCCACATTGTCACTTCCCATTCATATTTACTATAGTTACTCCTCTTTATTCAGAACCACAGTTGTATCAAAGAGGGAATAGGATCAGCTGTGTAATTTGCAAGAATAATTTCTCATTTTTAGAATGAACAAGATAACAAGCACCAAATGATAAGAGGAGAAACTACCAATTAAATATGTTCTGTGAATTTAATCTATAATTTATCTATTGATCTGTTCAGTGTAAGAATAATTTTGCCAGTTAATGTAGTTACTCAAGGCCAAACAATTGAAATTTATTAAAATATTTACAGAACTATCAAAGTAGCCTAAAGATAATAGAAACAACCCATAATCCTTATTATCAGTCAGAGTGTTAGTATGGAAGAATATCTAGTGATGCACTTATTATTATAATTCATATAATTATCATTTTATAGATTATATAGAAATCTGCAGAAGGAAATTTACAGTATTTCTGCCTACTGTACAAAATTTCCATATAGTTAATTATAAATTGTCAGCTTTATAGTGGCTGGTTACTTACTGTAAAATTATTTGCTATATTAGTCAATGAATAGAAATGCAATAACTTTTTAAAGTATACTGTTAAACAGAATACACCTTAACTGAGATAGATATTATTTGCCACATTATTTGCTACATAAATGATATCTATGTTTGATGGTTTCCTATCATCTTAAATATAATATTTAATATTAATGTCATTGTTACTTAATATTAATATCACTTAATCATATTCCTAAAAAATCCTAGTTATTCTTCAAAACCCAGTTTAGAGGCCATTTTATGAAGAGACATTTCTCTGACCCATCCTCAGAAGGAATTACTCACTCCTCTGTTTCTTGTGCAGGTTTCTATTATACATTTCCCACTATAATTCAATCATTTATTTACTTTTAAACTCCCTTTCTAGATTTTGAACTTATGAAGAGAATCTATCCATCATCCTTATGTGAGGAAGAAACTATTGGTTACTTGGGACAAGACTTCTTGAAATGAAATAGTATAATACGGCAAAGCCCCAGAGAAGAGGTTTCACTGAAAAAAGTTAAACTGATCTCTGGCATCAGAGATGAAAGCTGATGTGAAATGAGCATGTTTGAAGCTCTTCCTAAGGGGCTGCAGATGTTTGCATGCAACCTGCTGCACATGGGTGTAAGAAAGACCTACTTGGCCCTCCAGACCTAGTAGATTTGCAGCGGGGACACACTGGGGTGAAGTGGTCTGTGTGACTGCCTGTGTGCTGACTGCAAAGGGAAGGCCTGAGAGGTGCCTCTGTGTCTCAGCAGAGAGCTAAGAGTTCGCCTGACCAACTAGAACAAAAGCATGTGGCCCCCTCCACTTGTCGGTTTGCCGCTGCTTGAGAGGCCCCGACAGTCCAACCTGTATGAGTGCTGTGGGATCCCAAATTGTGAATAAGCAAAAGAAAAGTAGCAATCATAATCAAAGTAACTTGAGGGATGAAGACCAAGTCAGAAACCTACACAAGTGGGACCTGCTGAGGCAGAAGTGATGAAAGAAGCAGAGGAGAATTTCCAGAAAAATATTAATAACATTCAAAGAGAGGCACTTATACTCAACCCTTCCTCCAAAATCCTTCAGGAATCAGAAAATATGAATTCCAAATTAAAATAAATCATTATACAAACAAACGAAAAAAGACTATGATTACTGTTGAGGAAGAAATGTCACCAATGTGAAAGAAATATGAAGTATGAAAATCATGAGTAAAGAACTTTAGAGCAGAATCTCCCAACTGTTGGTCTTTGCCACATTGTGGAGCAGCTGATGGGGTACACATGTGCTGAAATATTGACTCCCCACAAGCAGTGGGTCAGCTGTGATGGGCCTCTGGTGGCTCAGGTGCCCAGACTGCTACCATGAGCAGCCTACTTCATTTGCCACTGCTGCTGTGAAAAAGAAATGAAAGAGGTTGGGAGCTCTGCTTTAGAAGCTAGATCCAGAGAGCACCTGTGTGAATAACTGAAGTTCTAAAAGGAGAACAGAAACATAGAGGAGAAATAATAAAGAAAAAATTCCATCCAAATCAAGTGAGCTCTTCATTTGAAAATCTCACTGAGTTACAGACAGTATAAAGGCGATAATGCACAAACATAGAGCATATCTTCATTTACCCAATTTGAGGAAAATACTTGAGAAACTGCTGCAAACAATGAACAATATAGGAGACGCAGAAGTAGAAACTGAGAAATTAATATTAGGACACAAATTAAAATAAATTAATAATATTAGGATTACGTAGTTACATATAAATATATGACAATTATGTGGCTTTGAATTTGTAATACAAGGATTAGGCAAACAAAAGAGGTGTTGGGAAAAATTCTTGCTCCTTTAAAAATACTCAGGTTGGAGGGAGAGTGGGGGGAGGCAGAATGGAAAAATAGAAATATTCTAAAGATTTGGTAACATGGAAGAGGGGATTGAGGAGGTTAAACATTTCTGTGTTGGATTCATAGTTACTATTTAATTTAAATATGGGACTGGTGAAGTAGGACTGTTTAGGATGGGGAGATGTAACAATTTGTTTTAGTACTACCCCAGGTCGGTGCACCTGCCTCGTTTTCCTGCCAAAGCAGTCTTGATGATGGTTTAGGGTGGTAGAACCAGTTTGCTGCAGCTGCTGCTATGTACTGATGGGGTGTGGGGATTGGGGAGGAGGGGCCACTGCACTAGTAGCTCTGGGCACCTCCCGTGTCTGGTCCCAGTGTCTTGCCTTGCATCCAGGCTGCCTGCCTCTAGCCCCTGTCTTCAGGCCTGTACAGCACCCCTTGAAGATCTCAGGACTGCTGATGAGTTGACACCTTACAGAACAAACTTTGACAATAAAATTTGGGAGAGGATACATCCTCCCTTCCAACACTTGTCAAGGAGCTGCTCAGCCATGTACCCCTTCATTCCCTGTCTCATTCCTTTTTTTTTCTTAATCCCGTATCCCTAAGATTGTACTCATCAATGGTGTTAGCATATAAGCCTTTACCTTAAATGCCGTCTTCTAAGGCATTCACGTTAAATCAGAAGATAAACACTGGTGCACTGGAAAGAATTATGGAACTTCCAAATTAATGGGTCAGGAAGGAAAAGGAAATGAAGAGAATCTAGTGCAATCTAAAAAAAAAAGTTATTTGTAATTAAGAAGTGACAACAAAAAAGTAAAAAACATAGTAAAAACACAATAATATAGAAGGACATAAAACATTATCAATTAATGATGTTTTTAAAGGTGTTGATTTTCCTGTTAAAAGACCCAGGCTTTAAGATTGTGTTAATTACACAAACTCCAGCTACTTAGGTTCTGCTAGAAACATGGAAATCCTAGTAGCAGGGTGTAAATAAAGGGATGGATGAAGATGGTTTAGGCAATTGCAAACTGACAGAAAGCAGGAATTAAATCACAATTAAAAATGAGGGGGCCCTGCCCCATGGCTGGGTGGTTAAAGTTCTGTATGCTCCACTTCAGCAGCCCAGGTTTGTGGGTTTGGATCCTGGGCACGAACCTACTCCACTCACCAGCAATGCTGTGGTGGTATCTCATGTACAAAATAGAGGTTGATTGGCACAGATGTTAAGCCCAGAGTGAATCTTCCTCAGAAAAAGGAAAAAAAAATAGGTAAAATTTAATTCAAAATTAAAAGTATTCATTGAGATGCTTAAATTAATTAAGCAGGCCATTAAACTGAGGTGTTTCTAACATCTTAGAAGCCTACATAAGCAAATCAAAACCTAAGGCTGTAAATGCCTCAAAGTTAGGAAATCAGAACTTAAAGACAACCAATCAAACAGCTAACCAGACTTTTCCAAATAATGCATCACTTAAGCTATAGCCAATCAAATCATTTCCTTGCTTTGCTTCTACCTCTTCTCTGTGAAAGTGTTTCCCTAGCTCCTGTTGGTGGAGCATTCCTAACCACTTCTGGTTTGGTGTTGCCCGATTTGAGTTAATTTTTGCTCAAATAAACTTAAAAATTTTAGTAAGCCTCAGTTTATCTTTTAACAGGACAAAAGGGAATACAATGCAATAACAAAAGATACAGAAAATATGCCATATATGCTAGTTTGTGACGTTACTGTTCAATTCCCCTACTTAGAAGCCATATGGTAAATACTGTCGTGGGAAAGCCCACTAAGAGTAGACATGGCAATGTGCCTGCACAAATCAGCAATCCAAGCAATTTTGCAATCACTCTTATCTTACCTTAGTCTACTTTAATTGAATAGTAGACTATTATGTTTCCCACAAATTGATATCATGCTATAACTTTCAATCTAAAGTTCATGCCTTAAGTGGATGCTAGAATAGAAGTATTCAGGATCTATTTGAACTTGACTTGTCCCTTGAAAAGAAATGAGAAGCATAAAAAAAACCCAGAATGGATAAAGTAGCTGATCTGTAATTTTTTATTGATTAACCACACATTGATTGATATAAAAAGTGACCTTGGCATATGTATGTCATATCTGAAACTTTAATAAAAAAACTATTTACAAGATGTATAACTTTTAGTGTTCAAGAAAAGGTGGAACTTAATAGTCAATATGTTGGACTCAGTTAAACATACATTAAAACTCTGGCCTAATTATAGCCTCTTGGTTTCATACCAAAGAAACCAAAGAATGGTTTTGGGATATCTTTCTAGAAAAGTAGAGATGGCGAAGAGTCTGGCTCCTAGTTAGAAACCTATGTGCGATTTTCAGCCTCATCGTAGTCACTGTAAAAGCTCTACCAGGGGAACCTCACTGGGGAAGCTGCCTTGCAAAGCACACCAATCTTGGGACGTAGCCCCCCTCCTTGTCTTAGGCCTTGGGCAGAGGTCTTCTTCAGGTGCCTTTACAGAGTCCTTCTTAAGGGCAGAGGAAGAGAAACCTGGAAGATACATTACTCAACTCTGACTCAGTACCCAGTACTTCTCCACTCCTAGCCTTCCCCCTTGTTCCACCTCTACTCCAGAGTCCATAAAACTACCAGAGCCTTTTATTGGGGCTCCCTCAACAGTGAGACGACTCCTATGTCTGATTCTGCTCCATCTGACCCTCAATTCGTGCACTTTTGCATGGGGAAAATAAAACTGGAGGAGTTGGCATTTTCTTTGCTTTTAGACTCTTGCTTATGCCATCACATTAAAAGCTTAACTCGTTTATTTTTTCTCTTGTTGCTTTGGTTGGTTACTCTGACATCTGGCAGTTTTGCCCTCTGTCTCTCAGCTCAGCTGAACTCCTAACAGATGGGATAACTTTTAAAGTAAAAGAAAATCCTGAAAAACTACAAGATGTAGGAATACGTAGAATTCAATTAACATCTTAAAATACCTGTGAAAAGATACAGGTAACTGGCAGGGATATTTAAGTCAGAGGTTGAGATATCATCCCCTCTTCATATTTAGGCCAAGGGCCATGTATAAGTATTCTTCAAGAGTAATGACATCTTTTCTGATTCCTTTTATCTTCAGCTATATTGAAATGAATTCTTCAGAGTGCAGGCTTTTTCCTCTTCATGCCCACTTCGTAATGGATCAGAAGAAAAACTACAGGAGGCTAAAAAGATAGCAGGGCATTGGACTTTATATTCTCCCTTCCCTATCTATAACCTCCTTAATTAGGCATTTACCTGAAGGTAAAATAGGTGATTATAAAAAAAGCTTTATGCATTATATCTTGCAAATGCCTCAAAGTAAATTTAAAATGTCTTGTAATCCAATCTTAAGGTTATAAAAAGGTTGATAATCTTATATAAAAATCTGTATCCAATATGCTTAATAGTGAAACATATACTTCATTGTTTTTATTTCAATCTGCACTTTTGTATGATTGTAAGTTATGGAAGTATGTAGGTAAAATCTGGTCAACCAGAATCAAGTCACAAAACAGCAAGGATGCAGTAGAGCAAAGAAGTAATAATTGTTGCTCATTAGGGAATTTATTTTTCTATTTAAGGGACAGATAGATTTTTTACTAAATATGCTGACATATTAAGTGACATAAAATATATTCAGATGCATAGATCAATATGGAGATACTAATGTATTCCTTTCTAAGATTAAAATAAATAAATACAACATAATAGAACACTGATGAACTACAAATTGAAATTTCTAAGGAGTCCTGTCAAGGAGTTCAGATTACTTTCTTTGTTCCCAGATCTGTGTGCTTAAGCTTTGTTATTTATGTGTGATCTTATTCTCTTCCATAATTGAAACTATCACCTATATTCGTCATAATTTCAAATCTGTCTTTCTAGCAATACCTCTTGCCTAAAATCTAGGCCTGTGTTTCCGTTTGTTTATTAGACACATGCATCTAAATGTCTTGGTAACATTTCAAAGTTATCCACTATCAAAGTAAATGGGTAATAATAACAATCAAATTTACTCCTCTTTTATTGTATACCCTTTATATGATTCTTCCTCTAAGCCATTTCTCAAATTTATCTTTTCTTTCCTAATCCCACTGTTGACTCCTTGATTCAGATTCTTATCATCCCATTTCTGCATTATTTCAATAATTTATCAGGGCCGGCCCCGTGGCCAAGTGGTTAAGTTCGAGTGCTCTGCTACGGCGGCCCAGGGTTTCTCTGGTTCGGATCCTGGGCACGGTTATGGCACTGCTTGTCAGGCCACGTTGAGGCGGCGTCCCACGTACTACAAGTAGAAGGACCCACAACTACAATATACAACTATATACTGGGGGGATTTGGGGAGAAAAAGCAGAAAGAAAAAAAAAAAGATTGGCAACAGTTGTTAGCTCAGGTGCCGATCTTTAAAAATAGTAAAATATAAATAAATAAAAAATAAATAATTTATCCATCTCTTTGCCACCTGTACTCTGCCATATCATAGATCCTTTTAATTGCTGCCACTTGTTTTTCTAAAACAGCAAGTCTGGGTAGCAATTCCCTATTTTAAAATTTGCATTACATCTCTGTTTCCTTCCTAAAGGATGAAGTGAAACTTCTTAGTATGACATTTGAAGGCTTTAAGCAGCCCTCAACTTCTTTTCCAGTCTCTTCTGGAACACTCCTCCATACATCAGTTTTGGCTAAAAGAAATTAGTAAACAGGTTGTAAAAAGAGGCTAAGAACTTTCTTGTTATTAAGTCTTCGTATTTCATTCAGTATGTAACAATCAGTATCTCCTAACTTGTAGGACTGGTCTAAATACTATATTCTGAATTACCAGAATGTTATTTTGATCTATGAAGTTATTCATTCAATTATCTATTCAACAAGCATTTTATTTTTTGAGGAAGATTGGCCCTGAGCTAACATTTCTTGCCAGTCTTCCTCGATTTTGTATGTGGGATGCCACCATAGAGTGTCTTGACGAGCGGTGTTAGGTCCACACCCAGGATCCGAACCTGTGAACCCACAGCCACAGAAGTGGAATGCACAAACTTAACCACTATCCCACTGGCTGGCCCTGTCAACAAGTATTTCTTGAAAGTTGTTATTCACTAGACACTCTGCCACACGTTGGAGATATGTGGTCCCTGCCTTCATGAGCATGTGCATGTATATTTGACCCTCTATTTTCCTTACTCTTGCTTCCTATAATGCCCTGCTCAAATATTTTCTCTTCTATGAAGCTACCTATAACACTTTTTGCCAACCCCAGCATAATTAACTTTCCTCCCTGTGTCTCATACATGTGGTTGTATCTTATATTAAAAACAAACAAACAAAAATAGCTATGTTCTTATCAAGTATGGAGTAGACATATGCAATTGATATCTGGTTTTAAATGTTACGAGTAACAAAGACAATATAGTGAATATGGGTATCAAATTAGTAACAAAAGTTAAAACAAATAGTTTGATGCAAAAAAACACAATACAGGGGTCAGCCCAGTGGTGTAGTGGCTGGGTTTTCAGGTTCTGTTTCAGTACCTCAGGGTCTGTGGGTTTGTATCCCAGGCAGAGGCCTAGCACTGCTTGTCAAGCCACACTGTGGCGGCGTCTCACATAAAGTAGAGGAAGATTGGCATAGATGTTAGCTCAGCAACAATCTTCTTCAAGCAAAAAGAGGAAGACTGGCAACAGATGTTTGCTCAGGGCCAATTTTCCTCTCACAAACACACACAGAAACTAATGCAAAATAGGTTACATTCCAATATTCTTTTTGCCACCTACATTTGATCTTTATTTGATATTTAATCAAATATTTATTCTATATTTGATCTAATTCTGAAAAGCCATCTTTTTCACATTTATTTATTTAGGCACCAGTCTAGTGCTCAAAATAGATGCATTTACTTAGAGCTTCAGGTCTCTCTCTTCTTCCTTTTCCTTTCTCTCCAGTCTAAACGTTAAGTCCACCAGCGACATCAGCCTGTCTGCACACCTTTAATATCCTCAATGTAAGAATTTATTGGCTACTACGAAGGGAAACAAGTAGAACTGAGATTTTTTTCTCTGTCTCTGCAGATTTTGGAAGACAAATGTCAATGGTCATTCTTAGACCTACTTGGGGCAATGAGGGCCAAATATGTTATTTACCCCATGGTACATACTTAAGTATTGGTGCATATGGCTAACAAAGAGTCATAAGACCTTAGTGTCTTTATTTTTCAAAGTTTTATTATACATATAAAAATACACAAAGAGTGTTTATGAACAAAGGATAAATATGATTATATTATACATACACTTTGGAGGACAGTGTTTTTTTCTTTATTGCTTGGCTCCTCTCCTTCCAACCTCTATCCTTACCAGTCTGCTTTAGTTCACCAGTGAATTCAACTTGCCAACCTAGAAAATATTCTTTCTTAATATTCTCTATTCCTATTTAATATACACTCCCACGCCCTTCCCCAGACATACATACATACTATATATGCTTATGTAATATCATAAGTAATGTAAGTATATCTAATAGGTATCCATCTCTCTCTCTCCCTTCCTCTCTCTCTTTCTCTATGTACACACACATATATGCACTGTTTTTAGTCATTGCTTTACAAATATGAGATAATGCACATTTTTCTGAACCTTGCTTTTTTTCTTAACAATATCTTGTGAAATACTTCCCAGTCAACTGGAGTGGTTCTTACAAATTTTTATTAGTGTCAGCTGATATTTCATGGCACAGATATAAAGTCATTTATTGAACAATTCCTCTATTAATGGGAATCCCACTTTTTTTTTTACGTTTTTTTGTTTGAAGCAAGAAGCAACCTTTTTTCATAAGCTTACCTACTGGTGGCTTTATTTTAGTAGATAGGTTCACTGCCTTCAGGATTTTATATATGTATTTATATATGCACACACACACACATAAATATTGTGTATGTGTATATACATATGTGGGTACACATATATATTTTTCCATATATTGTCCCATTTTGCTTATTCCACATATATATTGGAACATATATATTGTTCCATTTTGCTTTATAAAAGGCTATACATGTCACATTTCTGTGAGTAGTGTATATGTACAGTTTTCCAAAACATACTTTCAGAAATAGGGGTGATTTCAGAAATATGTGTTTAATGATTATCTTCAGTGTTTCAGGGTCTTAGGTTGAACAGTTACAAGATCATCATTATTCTTGACTTTATAGAGCTTACAGTTAATTGGAGGACAGAGACAATGAACAGTATTATATGCTAATGAAAAAGGAAGTGCATTCATATAGAAAAATATTAGAGATTTACCTAACATGGACTTGGTGATCAAAGAACATTTCCCAGTAGAAGTGACACCAACCTGAGACTTGAAGAATGAATGATAATTACAGAGGTGAGGTGTGGGGTCAAGTATCCCGAGGAGAGGGACAGGTACCTGGAAAAAATAGGAGACAAAAGAGAGAAATTTTGGATATCGAAAAATGTTCTGAGTGCAAAGTCTTAGAATTACAAAATGGGGAATAGCAAGAGATGAGACTAGATAGCAAGAGAGGAATTAGATGATGAAGAGCATTATCAGTCATGCTAAGAGCATCCTGTGACAATGGGAGGTCATAGATGGTTTAGGAAATGTCACAGTGTGACTGGATTTAATATGTTTAAGTAATCACTCTGTTAGACTCTGACATCTGATCTGGACACTTGACATTCATTTGATAATTAACACGCACTATTTAAATTCTGTGTTCCTCCTAAGTCATTATTGGGATTCAGGGAATATTACTCTCTTTATGTAGGTCCCAGCTATTTTAAATTTTGGCAATGAATCTTTTCTAGTTTTGATTGATCCTTTTAAAATATTCATATTATTTAATGTTTTATATAATTCTATTTTATTTCATTTATTGTTTGTATCATTATATCATTGGAGAAAAAGAAGCACCAATGTTAGGGGTTATAAAGATATTGTTAGTTCAGATCCATGGTGTCTATTATACAAAGCTAAATCTCATATTAATCAAAGGACCAAGAAAAAATTCAACAGGAAGATATACCTACTAGGGACTTTCTTGTGTAAAACAAACTAAGTGTTAGCATAATAAAATTTTCTAAATGTTTCCCCCACGGACACACATGAACTATGTTTCTAACTTGCCTCACACGGCCATTGTATCAAAGTAGGTGATTTAGATCACATTGCTATGTAAATTGCTAAGCACTCTTTAAACATTATTAATTATCTGATTACAACCCTTGTTATACCAGCCTACCTTTAGGAAATATTTGAATGAATTGATTCACATGCCTTTGAGGTATTGTTTTTAGATGATAATCCTTTTCCTCAGAAATTGATTCTCTTCTACTGAGAAAGCCAAGCCATTTTAAGTAAGACCATACGTTAAGAAAAGAAATAGGTATCTTACTGCTTTCAAAGAGATAGAGACATATTTTAATACCACAGCACAACTAGAATCTAGAGCTCCAATAATATTATGTGCATGCAATCTAATAAAAATGTCTATTATTTTCCTCTCTTTTTTGAACACAAATAAGAGCACACTATCTATGTTTTTCTGTACATTTCTTTTTTCACTTAATAGTATGCTTAGAAATCCTTCCAAACAATGTATAAAGAGCTTCCTTTTTCCCCCTTTTTACAAATATATTATTTTCCATCATGTGAGGCTATCATAATTTAATTCACCAGCCTCCTGCTGATAGACATTGAGTCTGTCTCCAGTCTTTTACCATTATAATCAGTGCTGCAACCAGTAACCTCTATAGACACCATTTTGCACACACGTGAGTGTATCTGTAGGCCAACTTACTAAACTGGAATTGCTCAGTCAAAGGTATGTGTCCTTGAATATTTATAAAAACTATCGAGTTACCCTCCATCCATATTCTATTTTGGGATTTGGTCATTTTGCAAAGTGAAAAATGCTATCTCAGGGTAAATTTAATTGCCATTCACAAATATTGACTGAAGTTAGCCTTGCTTTTATATGTTGAGTCATATGCAACTGACTTTCTGTGACTTTTCTGATATTCTTTGCCTCTTTTCTATGGTTTTTGGTCTTTTCTTACCATTTTGCGGGAGCATTTTATTTATTGTAGATTTTAGCTGTTTGCTTTTGATAAGAGTAACAGTTTTTTTCCTTTCGTCTGTCACTTTGCTTCTGATTTCTGTTTATGGTGGTTTGTTGTCAGGCAGAAATTCTATTTATTTTTAATTTTCATAGTCATAAGTAAAATTAAACAAATGTAATTATTCCATGTGTTCTTTTAGTATATGTCACAGTCCTGCTCTTAAAATTTTCAGTTTAATGAAAAGAAAGATGAACCCAATAAAATGATAAAGTTATATATGATAAGGTGGAGGGAAGTAAAGGGTTTTATATGAGTATAGCTCTGCTCTAGCTTTGAAATCTGACATAATCAATAATGCTACACCCACTACACCTACAAAATAATATTATTATACACTTCACACAAAATTTTCACTTAGCTAATAAAACTTCTCTCAGGTTGATGTTTCTTTCTGATATAATTCCAATCTCCTCAAGCATAAGGAACAAACACAGGCTGTTTTACTTTGATGTCCTCAGAGAGCAGATACAGTCATCCCTCAGTATTTGCTGGAGGTGGTTCCAGAATCCCCTTCCCCCAAAACCAAAATCCATGGATGCTCTGGTCCCTTATATAAATGGCATAATATTTGCATATGACCTACCCACAACCTCCCATAGACTTTAAATCATCTCTAGATTACTTATAATACCTACTACAATGTAAAAGCTATGTAAATAGTTGTTGTAAGTATTGTTTAGGAAATAATGACAAGAAAAAAAGTCTGTAGATGTTCAATACAAAGTGTCCTAGGCCTTTCCATTTGAGGTTAGTTGAATTTGAGTGAATGTGAATGGAGGGTTGACTGTACTATTTTTAACAATCAATAAATGTACTGATTTAATTAATGCAGTGTTTGGGAATCTCCTTCTCTTTTAGGACCTGGAATTTTCTGTTTGATATCTACCAAATTAATGATATAAGAGAACCTAGGTTCTCTGAATTAGAGTTCTCTTTATTGCCAGAAGTTATGGTAGCATTAGTCCAGTTACTCTAAAAGAGAAACATGTGCCAAAAGGAAAATGGTAGCCCTGTAGAATATATCTCTGCCTATAAGAATTCAGTCTAGGTGCCTGAATTTACTCAATAGAATGGCAAACCATCACCTGTATTTTTGGCATATATAACACTGGGTTCTTTTGTAGCCACCAACATGGCCTCTGTACCTTTCTGAATTTGTCTATTCAGACATCTTAAAATGCTACCTCTGTTTCCAACTGAGCCATATCATTTTAGGGTAAATTCCTGCGTAAGTGACAACCATTAGAAAGAAAAGTAGAAATAAATTTAAAGTGGTTACCAATTACTACGCAAATACTATGTGTCAGTTTCTTTATCCATTTTATTTCTAATCTCACAACAATCTTAAAAGTTCTTTAAATAATAAAACTGAGCTCGAAATAGTAAATACCTTGCTTAATTTAATGTTAGTCTATAATAGAGCTGGGAGTCAAATTTATGTTATTCTGATCCTAAAACTATTTTTCCTCTTATCACGAGCTCCTCAGAATTTTTTTCACTGAATTAAGATTTAATAGTGTATACTCAAGTTTTATAAAATATTAAATTAAGAAAGGTGTAACTGGACATAATTTCTATATTTTTAAAGGATAGTAGTGGAAAACATTATTAATTATATTTTTGCTGCTACTTGTAGAATAATAAATTATTTTCTTAATGAATTATTTGCTATAAAAATGTTTTTTTAAGTTTTGTATCAAGCAGGATTTGGCATAAAATAGAATCCACTCAGAGGTTTAAATAAGTGTTCTTTAAAGATGGGGATGGTTAATTAAAGATGTAGCAACATTAAGAAAATAAACAAGCTATCTTAGTCTGTTCAGGCTGCTATAACAGAATACGATAGATTGGGTTGCTTATAAACAACAGAAAATTGTTTCTCACAGTTTGAAGACTGTGAAGTTCAAGATCAAAGCACCAGCAGATTTGGGGCCTGGTGAGAGCACACTTCCTGTTTCTAGACAGCCATCTTTTCCCTGGTCCTCACGTGGTTGAAGGGATAAGGATCTCTCTGGGGTCTCTTTTATAAGGACACTAATCCCATTCATGAGGGCTCCATCCCCATGGCATAGTCACCTCCCAAATTTCCCACCTCCAAATACCATCACACTGGGTGTTAGGTTTCAACATATGGATTTGGGGGGCACACAAACATTCAGTCTGTGGCACAAGGGATATTGAGATATCCAAAATAAGCAACAGAGGAAGACATTATCCTACCCCTTTAGGATCAAAGAGTAAAGAGGGGGAAATGGTGAGAGCTGGAGACCAGGGTGAGGGTCTACTTAACGGGAAGTAAACTCATGGCATAAGGTAGCTTCAGCCAGAGAAATAGCTCTGAAGGAGAGAGGGAGCTGGAAAGAAGTGTTACAAATGCTCTCTTTTCCTCTTTCACTGACTCTTACCGGCTGACCCTAACTATAAACCATCTGGTCAGGGAGCCCATCTGAACCATTCCATAGGTGTTCACCTCGTAATGTACAGAGCAGGGCAAAGATGGGTGGAGAACAGATTGGGACAGTGTGAGGGGTACAGAGGAAGTCAACTGTAGAATAACCAGTCCGAGCTTTAACATTGATGACAAAAACACATCTAAAAATATTTTCCTTTTTGCATTAGCTAGTAAGAAACTTACAGATAAAATTTTTTATCCAATTATAATAAATTATCTCAGCTGTCCCCTAACATAGATTCTTCTTAACTTGTTGGTTTTTTTTCTTCTAACCTACCTTTTTCATATTGTATTGATTCTAAAAGATGTTCTAAGTGCCACCTCAAAATATGAAGGGTATAAAGAAAAATTAATAATTGCATAAAATAGTAATATTAAATGATAAATAATATAAAACTAATAATAATACAAAATGTAAAACTAAATAAAACAAATATCTTCACAGATCACACATAATATAATATTATATTCAAAGCCTTAAAATGAATGTTTTGTGTTTATTAGAAAATCAATGAAAATAAAATTATAATCTTCATACCTGTTGAAGTAGTCATTGTCTTCCTTTTTCTCTTTCATGAACTGATTCTTTGGTAAATTTCATTGATATAAAACCACTAGATGACAACACATTATCTTAGCTATATTTGATGGCCTCTGAGAAAAGAGATGCAAAAAGATGAAGATGCTAAAGATAAAGGAGTAATCCCGCTTCTTTTTATTAATGAGGAAAGTGAGGCCCAGACAAATTATATAACTTGCTCCAGTGTCAAATTTGAGATTAAAACTCAGATCTACTGATGGTTGTTCTGTTCCTTTGCCTTAAGTCCAAGGGATTTCACCGATGTAAAGAGCATTTTCTGACTCCACATAAGGAATTCTAAACCTGGGGGTCCACAGGGTTAGGGGACATCTGAGATTTGAGTACTGAGGCAGGAGTTTACAATACTTGTAGAAAATTTTCAAGAGACCAGCCTACAACAGGTCTTTAAAACATAGTAAAGTGTTTAGTCTTATCCTAAAGGCAATGGTTAGTATTTGATGGGTTCCAAACAGTGTCATCATGTGCTCAGTTTTGTATTTTAGAATTTTCTTCTTGGCTGCTGTATGAAGATTTGATCTGAGGGGGCAGGGCTGGAGGTGAGAGTGCAGATATGAGAAAATGAGTGCTTCTGGTGTTGCTAAGAGGATAAAAGAAAAAGTTATATTTGAGGGTAATTAAGTGCATAAAATCAACAAGACTTGTTAATTGATTGGGTGAGGGAACCAAACAAAAACAGGTAAAGTATAACCCCCATGTTTCTGGATTGTAAAACTAGGTGGATAGTGGTTATCATTCAATGAGAAATGAACTTGTATATGTAGGTGGGAACAAAAGATAAAGAATTCCATTCCAGACATGCCAAAGTGAAGTGGCTGTAAATTACCTACATAGGCATTGGTTTTAAGATAACATACAGAATTTTCAGCCATTCACATATGACTCTGAAGGTTTTGAGCCCATGGATGGTGTTAGACGATCCCTGAGCAACCTAGAATGGTAAACAACATGTAATGTAGATGTATACACACATTTCCAGGAAGGACCTGGTTAATTTTCATCATATTCTCAAAGGATTCTCTAATCCATTAGTACTTTCTGGAATCTTGCAAAGGGATGAAATCACTATGATCTAGGGAAAGTTGATAGATAAATGTAGAGAAGAGCCTATATTATATTATTGAACTAATTTTTTTCTCCATATTGAATGAGATTTTATGAAGCCACAGAATTTATGAGCAGTATCAAGTTTAATCAAGAGAAACTAACCTGATATGCCTTTGATTCTATCCTGATACAAATATTTTAAAAATCTTTGGCCTGCAAAATGACAGAGACAATGTTAAAAAGTGTCCCCTACTTTATGTAGTTCATAAGCCTTTTCAACCAAGACATTCTAAGCTTGAAAAAAATAATTCCCTTATTATGACATAAAAGGTCTTTTTTTTTTTTTTTAAAGATTTTTTATTTGTTTTTTTCCTTTTTTCTCCCCAAAGCCCCCCGGTACATAGTTGTGTATTCTTCGTTGTGGGTTCTTCTAGTTGTGGCATGTGGGACGCTGCCTCAGCGTGGTCTGATGAGCAGTGCCATGTCCGTGCCCAGGATTCGAACCAACAAAACACTGGGCCGCCTGCAGCGGAGTGCGCGAACTTAACCACTCGGCCACGGGGCCAGCCCCGACGTAAAAGGTCTTTTTAAAAAGCATTTTTAAGGAATAGTATAATTGACTGTTTCCCAAAGTAGCACACCAATATGTCAATTTACCTCTTGTGTGGGTGTGGGTACCACAGAGAGAAGCCTGTGGACAATGGCCCTAACTTATTTTTGCAGGAATCACATATTTCTTTTATTTAGACTTCTTTGCTGCTTGTTTGAGAGTAAACTTGCTTTCCCTGATGATAAAGCAATATCTTTTTCCTTCTCAATTATCCTGCTTAAAGATCCAGAATGAACCACCCAAAAAACTGAAGTACTGACCCAGTACAATGGGGAACTCTTTCTAGTACTGCCATCGCTCATTTCTTTGTGCACATATAGTAGAAATTAAGTATAAATTTACTGAAATTATCCCACATGCTAAACAATGTGTTCATCACTAGCAATGGTGAACACAACATAATCTCTAATTTCACAGAATTTATAATACAATAGGGAATACATAGAAGTAAACAAGAAATTATAATGTTATTTTGAATGTTATGATATCAGTTAAGTTAGTAAGGGTTCTAAAAGGATGCATTCAAGAAGCATCTCATCTACTCTTTGGGGTTGCTCAGAAAAACCAGGATCTAAGACTGTACTTTATCTGATATAATTGGGAAACTGTTTAATGGTTCTAAGCAGAGGAGAGAGAGAATTAGATTTGCACTTTAAAAAGATCAGCAGTATGTCGACAATTCTTGCAACATTATTACCTCTGTTTATAGACATGTTAAGAGTTTAATTCCCAATATTGCAACCTGACTAGAAATGGGGCAGGGGAGAGGAGGAGGCAGTAATTCTTAGACTCCAGGTATGTGAGGTAAATCCTAGGAAGAATTCTGGCTCTAACTGCTAACATTACTGCCCAGGCTTTCAGTTAGGATTACATTTAGTGGCATATCTAGGATGGCCATATGTTCTGGTTTGTCTGGAACAGCTGTTTGCACTCAAAAGGGTTCTTTAGACTCAAAAAAAATCTGGTCACCTGTATAAAATCCCTAAATAACTGTGGATTAAACTAAATATGTGTTCTATTCTGAGTCAAATCAGAAAAGAGAAACTAGTCATTTTAACTTGAGAGAATTTAATATAAAACTGTTTTAAATAAGATATTGTTACAGAACCTGAAGTGAGTTCGCTCACCCATTGCACAGCAAGCCAATCTCTGACACCGAGTGTGGTGGAAGAAAGTAGGAATTTTATTTTTGCACAGTGCTGAGCAAGGAGAGAGGGCAGCTAATGCTGAAATCCCAAACTCTCCAAATAGCTAAAAGGAAGGGTTTTTATTTGGGGTTTTAGGTAGGTGAGGGGGCGCATATGGCCTTGCTGGTTGGAGCTTTCCCACCAGCCTGTCTTTGGCCTTGAGACACTTGCAGAGAGGAGGGAGCCCGTGACCTTGCTGGTCGGCAGCTTTCCCACTAGCTTGTATCTCTTTGCGGGAGGAGATAGTCCAGGTGCTTGTCCTTGACAGTGTCTGTCTCCATGGAGGATAGTGGATTCTGGAGCCAGGAAGCCAGAGAGTAAGCAGGGAATGAGTGTTTTGGTTTTAACCCCATATATGCTGGGTTTAATGTGGGGAAACTGATATCAGGGTTGATATCAATATCACAGGGATAGCAAATGCAGGTAGCAACTACGGTCCTTAGAGCTGGGTCATCAAAGGGAGGCAACTGAAATTATTACAATTTGGTATCTTGGGGAAGGGACCCCATAAAGTTGAAAATCAATATCTGAGGAGGGGGCACTGACCAGTAAGTACTACTGTCTCTGAGGGCCTGTGATGGGGCTGATTCTTCAATGGTGAGAAAAATGCAAAGTAGATTCAGTTGCTAGAGCTACTAGAACAAACTGTCTGCCAAACGTAAAAGAAGCTGCGCTCCAGCGAGGCAGACATGAACAGGAAGTGGGCAGAAAGATGAAAGGAAGTAAACAGCCTCCAGCCCGGCCGTGTCCCTCTAGCTCCCCCTATTGGCAGAGCCTAACTGGCAACGCAGACCAGCAAAACAGAGGGAGTTTGCAGTCCTAACCCCAAAACTGCATGCTCATTTACTGCACACTGGAGAATGCTCACGCTGAAAAATGGAGATTATGTTTAATGTGCTTTTAAAATTTGGGCATATGTGGTTGAGGATATGAGGCTATTAGAACCATTAACTGCGTTTTTGCTTCAAAATCTGTCTTAAAGTCTACTAGTTTAAATAATATGTATATTAAATATTGATTTAGATGTTATGGTGCAAGTAAATACTTTCTACTTGAGCCTTTGAAGGCATTTCTTTCTCAAATTTACTTAATCTATTTTTCCATATGTGAAATAATTTGGGTAAAGTGTAGTAGGCATATCCATATAAACACTCTGTTTTTGCAAAATTAAAATTTGGTTTTCTCTGCTTTTATTGCAGCTGTACGTATATACACACATAAATGTGCCTCGAGGTATAAGAAACACATTAGTAAAGCTGATTGAATTTTCACCTCTTTTGCAAGCATGGCCATATTTCTTACTTTGCATGTCCTTCAGGCCTCATCAGAGCACAAAGTTCCAAGTGACTTCAAAGGGTTTTCTGTACTCAGATCAGCTCTATGGGCCATGTAGGAAGATGAGAAATGAACCGACACCAGAGGTGCAATGAAAGGTAAAAATCCTAACATCACCACAGCTCTCGAGCTAAGCAGCAGCCTAAATTACTGCACCTGGATATGGGAATCTCATGGGTTCATGAAGGAAAAGATGGTAAGCATTAAAGGCAGAAAATGAATCTGAGTTTATTCACTGGATTCAGAGGAAGTTTTCCTCACCAAGTAACATAGGTAACATTTCATTATTATTATGGAAATCTGTCAGCTTTCCTGTTTAGAGAAGGAAATAACAGACAAATGTAAATGATCAAAAGTAAAAGTTAAATATATTACTAAGCTGTAGAGCCTGCCTAAAGTACAGTAGGCATTCCATAAATGCTATTTAGATGAAAACTTGTCCTTCGAAGTCCAATATGTTTCTCCAAATCTTTATATTTACAGTGGTATGAGTTCTAAGTATATTGAAGAATTAAAGACAAACCCAGAAACATATAGAAGAAATCCTATGTATCTGTTTATTCTAGCCTCTCTCCACTCTGAAAGACTGGGCTTGGAAAAGGGAAGAACAAATAGGTACAAAATGAAGACTGGATTCAGATAGTTAGTCCTCCCATGAAAATTCTTGCAATAACTTCTTATAAACAAATAAGTATAAAACTTGACACAGTGTTTATATACATATAAATGTTTAAAAAATTCACACAAAGTGAAGTGGTTTATATTTTTAGGTAGATTGTACATACACAATAAAACTTATGAAGGCTTGAATTTTTGAGAACTTAATTCTTTGAACAATTCTGAATTGCTATTGATCAATCTGAAATTCCTTTTCTGGAATTGGAATTTTTATTCCCTGTAAATCAAATATTTGAATTTGTGGATTTTAAAACTTTTTCTTTGTTTCCTTAAGCATTCTCCCTCTCACAAATTTTACTTTGAGGAGTTCTTAGAGCTCATATTGATATTACCTTACGGTTAATTGATAATAGCATGGGATTAGGCATCATCAGAAACTTTTAGAAAACTATTATAAGCAGGAATAAGTTACTCTTCTCTTTTGTAGCTGGATGACAAAGGATATCTGTTAAACACGAACACCTAAGAGCAGCCGTACCTCATTCATTCTGCTCATTATTGGCCAAGAGTCCCTCTGGAGTATTATTTTGTCTGGAATGTGCCTTAGAGTATTGACAATAAAGATTGAGTGAGATATACATTAGGCTCAACAAAATACATTAGAATTGTTAATTCATCTCTCATGTCTAAAATGGTTGCTTATAAAACAAAATTATGTGGACACATTGTCTTAAAACCAGGTGTTTCATCAAGCTCTTTCTCATCATGGAAGTGTTTTCTCTATAAGGCTCTAGCAATCCCTCAGTCGAGTTTGTGTGTCCTATACCCTTCTTCTTTTCCTGTTATCAGGATCCACTTTACTAGAGATTCAGACTATTACTAGTAGCTGGGATAAAATTATGTGGTTGCAAGAAGAAATTTCCTATAATTGGCAATGATTTCCTCCTCCACAATGTTAAGTGTTTTTCTTTATTTCTGGAATTTATCCTTTGGGTACCATTTGAAATTTACAATGTTGTATACCTCTGGCGATTTTCCAGATGCTTGGCAGCTCAACTGAGCCCTCATTGCACCACTGCTCCCACCATGTCTCCCATCCTTTCTTTCTTGAAAGGTGCTTCTCCCTTGTTGTAAATGCAATCCTTTGGGAAGAGCATCTGCTTTTCACCACTCAGCATTTGACTCCAAAATCCACATCTCAAGTTCTGATCTCTCTTATTTATGCTCCATTATTTCTGCTTGAAAAATCTTTCATCATAAATTTAGCCTATGAAACTTTCAAGAAACAGTGCTAAAGCCCACCTATGTGGTCTAAGGACTTTGTGTCTGGATGAGAGAGGAGTTATTTTAAGTTTAAAACACTAAGTTTGTTTCCCAGTCTAGTTTCTATGGATTTGTTATTCATAAACTAGTAAAAATAAAAGAGGAAGTTATTCTAAATGGAGGATGCACAGAGAAGACAAGGCTTCAGTAGTATTTGTGCCAACAACCTCAAAAACAAGAGCCAGGGCCATATCTATTGGCATCTGTTTTCAGACATCACTTGTTAGCAATTTTGGCATAGTCATTGACAGCATTAGCAGCGCTCTCAATATCCTCAGAACCTATTAGCAAAAACAGTCCGTTCGACAGACTCTGGCAAGAATTTCAATGATTCACTTCAGACGGCTAGGTCATTTTTAAAAGCTGAGTAACTGGAGAAAATGATAGATGTCATATGACTTACACTTAAGAGGACTAGATTTTGAAGCACAAGTAAAAGACCCTTTAGGAACTTGCAAAACTGGGAGGAAATTGACAGACATGATTGGAGTTCCTGTAAAAGTGCGGAAATGGAGTGAAAATACTACCGTATTCTAACATTTCTTGTGGCTTTGCATTTATTTCTTATCCCGTGTGCCGGTATACCTTGTGAGATGCAAGCCACATAAAATTCTTATGCTTATAGTCTGCCGTTCTTGATTTTCTTGCTGTGATGGTAAATGGATGCTCAGCAGGATTTCATTTCTCTCGGAAGATGCAAACGTGTCTCAAGTTACTAATTTATTCATCCAAATGCCTCGCAGTAGGTGATCTTTGCTTCATGCTGTAATGGTTAATATTAGCCATTTCCTTACAGTCTTAATCTAAAATTGTTTTCATTAACATAGATATTCCTCCTTAATTTCCCCAAGTCTATTTGGCACTGTGATCTTTTTAGTATTCCAGGCAAAAATCTGAGAGTCACCTTTAACTATGTATTGTTATGACTCTACATCTCACAGGTATGAAGCTCAGTAAATTATAACATCACAAATCACGGACATACAAAGCTCCTCTCAACTCTCACAAGCAGAACATTAATTAAAGGACTAATTGTTTTCATTCTTCATCATAATAGCAGCTTCTTAACAGTCTTTTTACCTCTATTTTTCCCTTCTGTAATTCTTTTTGCATATTACTGCTAATTTAATCTTCCCAAACCAATTTTATGTTGACATGTAACAGGAGAAAAACTTTCAATTCTCTACTTGAAAGCCTATAATATCTTTATGTTGTCTATGATGTTAACTTTAAATTCCTGTCTGATTTCAGTGATTTTAAATAATCTGGTCCTAGAGGATTTTTTTTCAATCTAGTCCATTACTCAGTCAGAGACTCTTAGTCACTTAGTAAATATATGCTACTAATTTGATAAATCCTGCCTTCTCAATGAGAATGTAAATTTCATGAGAACAAGGATAATGTCTAATACTTCTCTTATCTTTCACAGAACCTATCATAGTAATAAACATAGTTTTTAAATAATCACAGATTTATAAATTGACTTTGGAAAAAAATGTCATTTTCTAACTGTGACTGAAATCTATTTATTTCAAATCAATTAAAATGACGTGAAGTCAAAAGGAATAAAATTTTAAGGCAAAGAATTTGTATGGCTCAAGAATCAAGTTATTATGTCATCCATATTTTAACATTCCTTGCTCATAAATGAGAAAATTAGCTCACCATGTTTTCTCAAAGACAAATGCTTTTAAAGAATAAGTTATTTAGAGATTTCTTTTCAAAGCTCTATCTACTGTCATTTAATAGGAAAATTGCTTTCTATGTTTCACAATAGTTGTGGAAATTCCAATGCACAGCTTATAACCTCTTGATAATTGCCTACTGCATTGTCACTGTATATATCTAGCTCCCTTGTGAAGTTGAAAATATTTAGAATTTAAGGGAATTCAAATGGTATTAGTGTTGTTTTATTTATAACAAATGTTCTTCAATATACTTTTAAAATACATTTTTCTTAATGAATAACAACTTCTGCTCACCTAAGAACCAATTTACATTTCATCTCTCAGTGTCACAATATTGTCGCTACTTTTGAGGTTTATTCACAGATTTCCAGCTTTTATTTTGTATTGTGTAGAGGAATGAGTTAATTCATCCAAAAGACCTCGTGGCTTGTTAAATCCGTTGCTTTTAACACACTGAGATGTATTTGTTTTTCTTCCCCACAGTGCAGTCAAGTAAATGCTGTTCCATTGACACCTAATACTTAACATGTCAAAGACCAAATTCATTATTTTCACTCAGGAAATTTCTCGTTTTGCAGAAACTTCAACGTTCTCTGTGGTGCTTTCCCCTCTTTCTCCTTCAGATAATTTGTTGTGTAGGAGAGGAAGAAATTTTCTTCTATCCTTCTGAGTTCTTCTGGCTGGTCTAAGAATTAAGTTGACATGAGACAGAATAACAGGACAAAATCAAATAATGTTTAATAACATGTATACATGGGAGAAAATCAGGAAAACTGAGTAATTTGCCAAAATGGCTAAAGCCACTACCTTAAATAACATCTTCAGCTAGAGGTAAAAGGGGACGGTGGGGGCAATGGTTTGGGACTTCAAAAGGGGAGGAAGGCAATTTACATGGAGATGGAAATGCAAACGTTTAGTAAACAAATGTTTGCCATGCCTTGCAGAGACAGTGAGATGTGGAGAAGACTTTGATCGAAGGAGCCTTGCTAGCTTCCTCCTTGTCTGCCACACCTAGTTCATATTATACTACAGTTATCTATGGTGATAGCTCCTTCCTGGAACAGCTCTCCTATCTTAAATTCTTTTAGGCAGTTAGGGGGAAGGTCAAGATTTCTGCCTGAGTCTTTTGTCCTTAAAAATAATCATCCCAAAATAGTCAAGCTAAAGAGACACATTTTGGGATGGCAAATTCTGCTCCCCTACACTTGGTAATTCTCTTCTCTGAATATCTTAAAAGTGAGTGAGATTTTGTCTGTGTATATTTGTGTGTGTGTATATGACATGAGAAAATTTCAGCTGTTTGTATGTTTCTATTGAATTAACAAGTTGATATCTGGTTACTAAATATGGGCATAAGAGTCCATGTGTAGAAATCTGGAATCCTGGGATCTCCTCTAACTCTACCAAGTGGCAACTAGAAGTGAGTAGTTTATCTCTTTGGTCCTCCATTCCTTCATTTGTACAATTAGGTTATTGAAATATCTCTCAGAGGTCCTTTTAACTTCGAAACTGGTCATAATTAATTCAGCAGGTAGTGGGAAATCTGTGAGGTGCTTCCTCATGGCTGAGCAATCATGGATAAGCAATATTTGGACTCCCACTAACAATACTGCCTACAAATGTGAGTTTGTCTCAGATAATCACCTGCCACCTTGCATATAAAGTTTGTATTGCTAAATTAAAAGAATAACTGCTTTTAATCATAGTACTCTGAGGCCTAGTTATGACATTTATTATATAAATGTGGATGATTATAATTAGGGTTTCTCCTCACAAGCATTTGAATTTTCTCAAATTCAATCTCCTTTTTACTAGTGTGGAATAGGAGACCCATTTCATCCTCTGAAAATGGAATGAGTTTAGAAATGGGGAAAGAAAGTGTGCTCCTTTGGCAAGATCCTCTGGGCTAGGATGCCAGCTTCATTTTTCTTCATTGTTCAGTGTTAATTTGGTTCAGCTCTGTTTGCTGCCAGTGCGGTGTCATTTGAAATCCAGAAAACAAGAAAAGAAATTGCACCCTAGTAATTCAATATATTTAACACTTGGAGAATTCTAGACTCCTGAAGGTTTAATAATTTATTTTTTAATTTCTATTTATGATATGATCGTTGGGGAAAAAAGAACATTTTTCATTTAGAGACTATTGAACATATCTCTCTAAATCTTCCACATGATGTTGAATATAATACCTATCTGACCAAGTCAGTTGGCTCAGAAATTCATAACCATCGTGTTTTATCTTCTCTGGTGGAATTTTGAAAAATATGCAAAATCTATCAACAAATATATGTCTAAACAGAGGAAATAATTCTATTTTTATAACTTTCTATTGAAATTAAAATGTATAAACACAATAATTTTGTCATGGATTTCACAGTAGGTTTTATGGAGTACATATAAAAGGAGATACTATTATTAAAATATTGTTCTGCACAAAACTGGTGTATGAAAAGAAAAATTATTATAGTGGCGTTTCCACTAATGATCTGTTTGGTTTACTGCCATATAAGAGCAAGAGTCTATTTGGGGCTTTTATTTTAGTTGCATGAAATTTTCTTCAGAGTTAGATTTGTTTAAAAGAAGTTTCTGGAATAATAAGCCTTTTTGAGAAAATAGTATTATTTAAATACATTTTGAAAGAGGCAAGATTAGAAAAATAGGAAAACATGGTAGCTTAAACATTTACTGCCCCGCTGTCATTATCCTAATTGCTACCCCAAACTTTCTCTCCCTCATGACACACACAAGTTAAACTGCGGCTTAGAGGCTTAGAGCAAGGCCCCAGGCTTAACTGGAGTCAGAAGAAGAGTTAGTCCAGATCTTTTCCCCGCTGGGCTTGATATCACTTTGGGACAAGTGGAGGAAAGTTTAGGGTGAGGAAGTTTAGATGGATTCCCAGGAGACTGGCCTGCACATATCCATGAATCCCACCCCCTAGAAAGGGAGAGGCTGCATAATTCCGCCTGGAGTGCTTCATGGAGGACCAGCTGGTCCCTTTGCCTGGGGGGAGCTGTGGGACTACAAGCTGGAATGCTGAGTTCTCTGTGCCCCTGAAAATGAGAGTGACATAGAACTGAAAACTGGACTGTTACCTCTTCTGAGAGCAGGAATACATTGTTTTGCACCTCTCTCCTCATTGCTGCCACCTCACTCCAGTATTTGGACTGAGCCTTAATGAGCAAGCAAGAGAAAATTCTATTATTGCTAAGGGGCCCCAGCAGATAAGCGAGAATAGAAGAAAGAGGCAGTTTAATGAAATAAGACTGCTCTTAGGAGGCAGATATTTTAAGCAAAACAACAGTTGTAATTTAACTTAAACACAACTTTAATTTAAACAAGCATTTAAAATCTGTGGCTTGATGATTTTGATCAGATTTGAGAAGTTCGTGGCCAATATTTCTTCAGTTATTGCTCTGCCCTATTATTTCTCTCCTCCTCTAACGCAAATCCAATTACGTGAATGACAAACCATTTGCTCTTTTGTTCTTTTCTGCGTTTTCCTGGATACTTAGTTCTATACCATCTTCCACTTCACTGGTCTTCTGTTTGCTGTTCTTCCTTTAACCCCATTTATTAAATGTTTAATTTAAGTTACTGTATTTCTCAGATTTAGAATTTCTAAAGATTTTCTATTTTGATAGATTCCAGTTTTCTGATATAAATTTTTATTTTTTTTTCCTTTTCTCTTAAGCATATTGATCACAGTAATTTAAAAATACTTGTCTGAAACTCTAATATCTCTATCACTTCTGGATCTGTTTCTTTTGTCTGATTTTGTTTTTCTCTTGAATTTCTGTCATTTCCATTCAATCTTCTGACAATCCTGGAAATTATTTATTTAATACCAGCATTGTGTTTGAAAAACTGTGGAGGCTGTGCAAGATCCTATCTTCCTCTATAATCTACTTTACTTCTAGAATGCAGCTAGAAATAGGAGGAACTTTCCCCAGTCCAAATAGGGAGGGGATATTTCAGTTTTTATGAAGGCTTTATGCCTCTTTTCCTAGCATAAGTACCAAGAAACTCCCTTTTATAGTTAAAAGTATTTAGTTGAGACCAAAGGACAGCACACTTTTTCTTTGAACAGCCAAATAGTAAATATTTTAGGCCTTTCAGGTTGTATGATCACTGTTATAACTACTCAGTTCTGCAAGTGAGGCACAAAAGCACCCATGGAGAAAACATAAATGAATACGTCTTTGTTCCAATAAAACTTTATTTACAAAACCAGACGTTGAGCTAAATTTAACCTGTGAGTCATAAACTGCTGATACCTAGTTTAGACTATAAATATCTATTCCTTCAATTTCTCAGCCTTTGTCCTCTGACTTTAAGAAATGAATAATGCTTCAAGGAGAAAATCAGCACAGAAAGTTAGACTTATTTTCCTGCAGTTCTCTTTTCTACAGGGTCTTTCTCCTCCAGTATTAGAGCACTTTGTACCTTTAAATTGCAATTATTTTTCCCCTGGTCCCATGAGACCACCAGAAGTTCTGAGCATGTTTCCTACTGCTATTAATCAACAAATACCTGGAGAGAAAAGTGGCAGAAAAATATCTGGATGTTTTGTCTTCTCTCTGGGATCTTTGTCCTGTAAAATTCTGGCTTTCTTAATTGCACTCTATTACCTTAAAAGAGCTATTTTTGGGGCTGGCCTGTTGGTGCAGCAGTTAGGTTCACATGCTCCACTTTGGTGGCCTCAGGTTTGCCAGTTTGGATCCTGGGTGTGGACCTACGCACTGCTTGTGAAGCCATGCTGTGGCAGATGTCCCACATAGAACGTAGAGGAAGATGGGCACAGATGTTAGCTAAGGGCCAATCTTCATCAGCAAAAAAAGAGGAGGATTGGCAGCGGATGTTAGTTCAGGGCTAATCTTCCTCAAAGCAAAAGGAGTTGTTTTTGGCATTTCTTACTGCTTTTATACTTATTCTTCAAGGGACAAGTTGGCCTAACACAAGCTAATCTATCATAGTGGGATGCAAAATCTCCAAAGGGGAAATAAAGAAAGCAATTTGTAGCTTTTGAATAAACCAACAAAATATAGAAGTGGAAAACCATAATAACAATGAAATGACATAAAAGCAAACATTGAATAAGGAAGTAGAACTAAAATCAAGTATATCAAGTATTACACTATATATAGAAAACTACTCAATCTTACTCAATAATGTAGAATAAAATCTGAATAATAGAATGACATGCCATGCTTTTGAAGGGAAGATTACTACAGTGAAATTGTGAGTTCTTTCTGAATTATATTATAAATTTAATGTAATTTCCAATGGAATGACAACAGAGTTTTGTTTGTTTGTTTGTTTGTTTGTTTTGGTGAGGAAGATTATCCCTGAGCTAACGTCTTGTGCAATCTTCCTCTATTTTGTATTTGGGACGCTGCCACAGCCTGGCTTGATTAGCAGGGTGTAGGTGCGCACCTGGGATCCGAACCTGTGAACCCCAGTCCACTGAAGCAGAGTGTGTGAACTTAACTGCTACACCACTGGGCTGGCCCCCAAGAGTTATTTTTTCACTTGGGTAAAATGGTCTCAAATTTCTTTTGAAAACATAATGCTTGAGAATAACTAAGACAATTCTAACAAGAATAGTTTCAGAAGCCTAGCCTTATAAGATACTAAAACAATATAAAATCATCAAAATTTTAAAGAAACTATTATTGGTATAAGAATAGAAAATCAAAGAGTGGAACAAAGGGAAGAACAAATACATTCCATTGTATACATAATTGAATTTTTATGTTTGACACTGGTATATTTTAATTTTGTGGGAAGACAATGGCTGATTTAACAAATGTGTTGAGTCAATGGCATTCTAAATAGGAGAAAGCAAAGATTATTATCTCATACTACTCACAAAAATAAATTTTAGATGAAGCAAAATATGAATATAAAAATTAGACATTTTATAATAACATGTGAGTTAATTCTATAATTAAATGAACATCCTATTGGTTACGAAAAATTTTAACCATGTCAAAAAGCCTAGAAGCTATGAAAAAATAAAGTTAGACATACTTGATTATATATATACTTTAAAATATGCTACATCATAAAATACACCTTAAACCCAGTTAATATACCTATTATTGATTAGGATTAATATTTGCAACTGAGTTAACATCTATAATATAGTGTGGCCACAGATTCTGGAAACAGGCAAATATACATAATAAATGGTTTATTGATAGTACGTTACAACATATGATACGTTCGATGTGTTTTATCTCATTAGCAACACCTACTGTTAACAGAAAAAAAGAAATTACTATAATACATTGCTAGTAGAAATATATATTTTACAGTACTTGGAGCTCTCTATGGCAAAATCCATTAAAATAAAAATGTGCATATTCAATATTTCTTCTGTGACTATATCGTATGGAAATACAAGCCTCACCCACATAACTACAAAGATATTTATTGTAACTGTGTGATGGCAAAAATGAGATAAAATGGGTGTTGATCTACAAGAAAATGGTGGAGTAAAATGTGACATATCCAAACTATGGGGAATAAGAAGATATTAAGAAGAATGCTCACTCAGAAGTTTTTCCATCTTGATATACGAAGTGAAAACTAAGATGCAGAGAGGTAGGTGTAATATGATCACATTTCTGTACAACAAGGAAATTTTTAAAATATACTTCTAAATATAATGCCTTGTATGATTTATTAGCATGGAAAAACAATAGAGATGAATATATATTAATTTCTTTGAGTGGATTTGAGGTAAGAGGATGTGGTCTGGAAAGGGAAAATAGTCAATTTACTCTTCCCTTACAGACAAAATTCAACACTAAAGTCCACGTATCTAAGAGATTTCAGATATTAATGATAATATTAAAACAGGTTGAAAGAATATGGGTAACAGATCTCCCAGCACACACTAGGAGGCATAAGTTCATCTGGGACACATGAAAGAGCATCTTGAATGGTACCAGAACTGGTCCCTTAACCACATTTATTATAACCAGTTCTTTAGAGCCTTGTTTCTCAGAGTGTAGTTCTTGGACTAGCCGTTTCAACATTACCTGGGAACTTGTTATAGAGGCAGAATCTGGCACAGCCCAGAATTATTAAATCAAAATCTTAATTTTTACCAAGCTCCCTAGATGACTGGTATGCACATCAACGTTTGAGGAGCAACACTTTTGTGGACTAAAGTCAGAACCCACAGTTTATCTATTTAAGTATATACTACAAGTATGCGTAGAAAAATATGACAATTTTTGATTTTAAAAAATATTTATATTAGACAAAGTACGTTTTAGGGAAAACAATTACAGTAAATAAATCCAACAATAACACTCCAACATATTTTGGTGGGGAGCACAGCTATAGTTAATTAATTATCACATAGCTAGCATAGTGCTGGCATTGAGGCTATCAGAGCCTCAGTTCTCGCAACTACCAAATGGAATCCTAATAAATAGAACCTGTTTCATTGGACTGTCATCATGACCAAAATATACGCAAAAATAATTTGGATATTGAAAAATTTTATATAAATATAAAGGCATTGTTATTTTCATTGGAATTTTTATTAAAAGCACACATATCTTTTACTTCTTTTTTTTAACTTCAATTTTTCAAATTAGAATTTCTCAGAGGGTCATGGAAGAATTTTAGTCAATCAAGAAGACTAAAGGCATAGGGCCGGCTGGGTGGTGCAGCGGTTAAGTTCACATGTTCCGCTTCAGCGACCCATGGTTCGCTGCTTTTGATCCCGGGTGTGGATGTGGCACTTCTTGGCAACCCATGCTGTGACAGGCATCCCACATATAAAGTACAGGAAGATGGGCACGACTGTTGGCTCAGGGCCAGTCTTCCTCAGCAAGAGAGGAGGATTGGCAGCACATGTTAGCTCAGGGCTAATCTTCCTAAAAAAAAAGAAAACTAAAGGCATAAAATATTATGTATCTATGTATTGGCACATATTTATGGATTCTTTTTAGTTTTTTTATTATGATTTGTATTAATCTAATACTGCTTTTTAGAAACATTTTGCCATCTTTATTATTTATAAATGGATAAATACTAAATAAGTTATATGCTATTATAAACTGGGTTATTTCAACAGAAATAATATATCTGAGAGAGCAAGTGATGTGATATTGTATGTGCATCAATAAAAAATAAAACAAATAACATTTCAAAATGTAAAATCACTTTAGTAGTAAATGAAATAACTTATAATTTTTAAACTTATCAGCTAATAACAATGCTAGTCTCAATGTAAAGAGGTCTTTCTTGTGTAAAGGTTCTTTTTCTCCTAGTCTTTCCTATATGAGTAGCCTCATTTCATATCTGGTTGACACCAAACATTTCAAATCTTAGGTTAGAGTATAGTCAAAAACTGAATTACGATCATTTAAAAGACCCAAAAGAGATGTAAGCAAACTCTTAGCAGTTTAGAAAGATTGGGCTTATCACATAAATAACTATAGTAGAAGCTGCTATGAGACTGACCAAGGAAGAAACAAAAGGAAAAAACAAATAACAATAACAAAAAAGAAACATCATCGGAATAGCTAAAGGCAAATCATGCAGTAAGGAAGACATCCACAAAAGCAGCAGAGTTAACTAGAAAAATCGCTGTGTAAAAAAGGAGAAGGAACAGAATCTATTCAATATTTCTGGACCAGTAAAACAGGTGGTGAAATGAAAGAACGGAGGGATGTAATTGAAAGAGTTTTGAGAAAACTAGAAGATAGGGTACAAATACTGAATAAGCAAGTATAGAATAAACATGAGGGCAGAACTGGCATCAACAGTAAGAAGAGGTTATAAAGGAAAATTAAGGAACCATAAATCACAAATGTGAAACCTTTTATTCAGTCCTGGTTAAAAATAAGGTATATGTTGCAAAGATATTTAAAAAACATTGCAAAAATATAATTCTACTTAAATGAAGCACTAGAGCTACTTTTTTGCAACACAAAGCCTTTATTCCCATGTTGTCTTCATAATTTGTGAGAATTAATCTAGGGCCAGACATCACTTCTACATTCAAGCCAGGAGGATGGAGGATAGTGGAGGAAAGGAGAAAGCTTTTTAAGGGGAGAGCCGGTTCTGTACAGAAGTTATATACACCACTTTCAAATATATTTCATTGGCTAGAATTTAATTGCATGGCAAACCATGCTATAAGAGAGAATGCTACATATAGTCTTTTTTTTGGGTAGCCATATGCCTAGCTAATATTAAGGGTTTTATTACCATAAAAAACAAGGAGAACAGACTTTCAGTTAAATCTAGCAAAGGGATATTAAGAGAGAGAATCCAAATCTCAATTAGCAGATTAGGAAAGTAATGTCTAAATAAGTTTATTGTCTTATAACCCTATTAGAGAGTAGTAGAATCAGCATTAGGCCCTAAATTAGTTGCTCCTTTTCCTGTACTGATTTTATTTCTCATAAATTAAACTCAGTGCTGAAGAGTTTCAAGGATCAGATTTAGAATTGTAATATTAAAACACTTTTCCATTGTAACTACCAATTAATTACAGTTTTTACATTGTGATTACCAGTGTGAATGTGAGAAATTGATATTTGTGAAATAGCCAGTTAAATGTTTTGCTTTAGTTTTCAAAAAAATTTGAATACTTTGAGGCTAAGCTCTTCCAGCGTCATGATACAATACACTTTATTAGGCTTTTTAAAAATAGAAAAATAAAACTTTTGATTTATGTAAATCATTAAAGCATGAAAATTGATGCCTTCTAGATAAAAAGATACAGATTACAAAAAAAAAAAAAGAAAGCTCCCAATTTTATTAGATACCTCATTTGTAATGGTCAAATATGCCACATTAAAAAGGAACATTTTTATAAAACTTCATGTTTGCCACACACATTTCTTTTAATTTATCCCTCTATATCATGCTATTATATCAAGAACAAGTCCCAGCTTTACTCAGTTCTACTTAAGAACTCTCCTTAATTTAAGCAATGGGATGAGCGTTTATGCTCTATAACTAGAAAAGAATCTACAGAGGGCCCTTATTCCTCGCTGTTTTTCTGCAGAGTTTTGCAGGAACAATGGCAGCAGGAAAGAAGTCTTTTGGTTTGTTATTATGCTCATTGGAACAGGGCAAAACCCAAGCAGAGACGGAACTGGCAGCTGTCCTAGAGTGGGTTGAACAGTCAAAGAATTTTGCTTAATTAAATATGTATAGCTTTTTGTATGTCAATCATACCTCAATAAAGTGGTTAAAAAAAGAAAAGAAAATTTATAGGAGCAATAATCTTATTCTGAAAAAATCCTTAATGCCCCTAGAACAAAATATGCCTCTTTCTGCAATTTTTTCTCTCCTTATTGTATTTACCTATTCTTTCAGCTCAACTAGTAATGTCTACCTTCCTTGATGGCTTAGGAAAAAAAAAAGCAAAGAAAGTACAGACCTCCCAGATCTACCATGGGGTTTGTAATGTCTACTGTTGGTTAGTGAATTATATCTTTTTTTAAATTGTTTTTATTTATTTGTTTTTTTCTTTGAGGAAGATTAGCCCTGAGCTAACATCTGCCACCAATCCTCCCCTTTTTGCTGAGGAAGACTGGCCGTGAGCTAACATCTGTGCCCATCTTCCTCTACTTCACATGTGGGACACCAGCCACAGCATGGCTTGCCAAGCAGTGCAATGTTCGCACCCGGGATCTGAACCTGGAAACCCCAGGCCACTAAATTGGAACATGCAAACTTAACCACTGCACCACTGGGCCAGCCCCACAAATAATTTTTAAATAAAGAATATCTCGTGAAGCAAATAATTCAATTTTCTTTTTGCATTTTTGCCTAACATTTGAATTTTATTATAGTTTTTTAAATGAATCTTTGCACTTTTTTTTCTCTGAACATTGATGTTTCTGCTATAGTTAACTGGGCAGAAATTTAAGAACTTTATTGGAAAATAACTACAAAAATGAATACTTTTCGGGGGAACTGGGCTGTGTTTCTTCTTTGGAACCCCACCAGGATTAGTTAACACTAAGGAAATGAGACAGTATTTCTGTTGTTCACACATGCCACATTTGCCACAAGCAGTAAAGTAAAGCTTCGCATTGGCAACAACAGAATTTGGCCTGGCTTTTCCAGCCCTGATGCACTCATCTGAATGGTACAGCCCAGTAGAAATGAGCAGCCATTGTTCTCTCTTGCCAAGACCAGAATTTTGAACTGTAACCAGGAAGAAGTATTTTTGTTATTTATATGCACAATGATAATTAGGCTCAAGGAAATGAAGTGCATAGAATGGAAATTGAGATTTTGTTTTTTAATGTGAACTTGTTTGATACCAGCTTCCACTCTTCTGACAGATGGATTCTTTTTGGCAGATGATTATGCAAACTGTTCCTTTCGTGCCTGTCTACACGAAATGTATTCTATAAACACACTGAAGCATCGTGCTCCTCTGAGTCCTCAGTGCTTGGGAATGTATTAGCACCATGATGAGTTGGATGACAGGATTCACAAGTGTCTGAGAGTAGAAGCTGGGGGAATATTAGTGTGATCGCTTTGGTTTTGTCAAGGGCTGTGGTAGATAATCATGTGGTTCCCTTGAAATTTTACACAGGGCATTTTCAAGTCAAAGGAAAAGAAATGAACTCAGATCATAGAGGAAATTCCAAACATGCAAATTGTAAATGGTTTTTAGTAAGTGTTTTAACAGATACTAGAAAACTAATGCACTTGGAAAGCAGTGGTCAGCAAATTGAAAATGCACGTCAAGCACTCACAGGCATTATCCTGCCCCTTGTGATCTAATGATCAGGGTCATGCTTCCTCGTGGTTTAACAGTTTTGTAATGATTCCTCTCATATTTCAATGACAAAGAGACCTCCTTCTTCGTATTTATACAATCAAGGATATAAGACCCGACTCAGTAGTACTCTTGCAACCCAAACGTTAGCGGGAGTTTTCTTGAGGAATTACCACACACACGTGCACATACACACACCAATCCATATTTTAGGAGAGAAAAAAAGATTGCTTCAACAGAGGTAGGGATAATTTGTGTTCATTAAACAGGTCTGGCCATTCACTCGGGCAGTACAGGAGTGCTAGCTACCTCATACATTCAGCGGGTGAACAGGATGCTAACTTACGCTCTGGTCTGCCACCTTACTGAAAATCCTGAAAGTTAGTCTCCTTGAGGGCATTATAAGAACCTCAATATTTCTTTGTTATTAAATGACAGTGTAGGAGATTTTGTAGAAGACAAAGGGGAAGGATGTGAATATGAAAGACCTCCTGATGTGCATTCCATAAGGGTTTGGTAAAGAGACACAGGATGCTAAGAAGTAAAGAGAGTAAAGAAAGAGTACATAGTACAGTGACTATGTCCTCTGGATTCCACGTGCATAATTTACTCTCTGAAAGTTAGACTTTTTTTTGAAATAGACTGTAACCTTTATCTTCCACTGATTAAAGCCATCCATCACAAAGGAATGACATGTGGTTATAGATGCTTCTGAACAAGTGTAGTGGTGACAGCAAGTGACTTGAATTATGTGGAAAAGAGTGGGAGAAAGCATGTGTGTGTGAGAATATGTGTGTAAAACTATCATCTAACTCAAAATGTTGTGTGAGACCAGCTCCCATGCAAAGCAGAGAGGCAGCCAATCCATGAGAGAGACTCAAAACACAACTGTGGCCATATATTGGATACTTTCTTGTGATTGAATTAGGGATTTTTATGTTATTCTTTCCAATTAATCACTACACATTTAATCAGGTCAGTTCAAATTGCATTGGTTTGTGATGAACTAAACTAACATTACAGCTCTCTGGATATTTGGCTTCTAGGTATAAAATATCACTGTGATTGAACCATTATTGAAATCTGATTCAGTCAGAATCTAGTTTCTTAATTTGGTGGCTCAATGATTGAGAAACAATGACAAAAGCATTTGGATACAGAAGATGAACCTATAAGGTTCTAGTACTCTTTACCTCTATTACCACAAAATCAGATCCTCTTTTATAGTGAAGTTAGTAGAATATAATTAGTAATTAATTTATTCAATAAATATGTATTAAGCACATATATATTGAGATATTGCTTTAGGTGAAAGAGATATAGCAAAGAACAAGGTAAACAAATTTCCTTATTTTACGTAATTTGTATTCTAATTTTAATGGGAGTGGGTATACACAGTTAATAAGCACAAAGAAATAAACAGTGAAAATATAATGTGATGAGTTTAAGAGTATAAGGATACCTAAGACTGGGAATGCACTTCTAATGATATTGCATTTAAGTGAGTACTAAATGCTGAACATAAACTAACCTTGCAAAGATTTATGTGAAGAGAATTCCAAGGAGGGAGAAGAAACATTCTACTTTGACAATACTCTGGGGTTCTCATTGTTTATTCCTATGTAACAAATACTGCCCAAACTTAGTGGCTTGAAATATGAATTTTATTTATCTCATGGCTTTGTGGATGAAGAACACAAACGGGCTCTGTTGTGTGCACATTGCTGCTCTATGTGCCGTCAGCTGTGGTGACTCAAGAGAGCCGGAAGATCTACTCACATATCTGATAAATTTGTGCTGGCTGATAGCTGAGGGCTTAGCTAGAGCTATTGGCTCAGGGCCTCAGTTCCTCCTTATGTGGATTTCTCCAAGGGCTTTCTTCAGCTTCCTCGCAGGATAGTGGTGGCATCGAAGAGTGAATGTTCCAAGCGACAGGAAGTGGGAGTTTCCGGTTTCTTAATGTGTCACTTCTGCCACACTCGAAGCTGTCATAGAGCCCACAGACTCAAGAAAGGTAGGTACAGACTACAACTGTCAATAGTAGAAGCATAAAGAATTTATGACCATCTTTAATCTGTCACACTTTGCCTTCCGTCCAAAAGTACTTACGTTACTCTCACATGCAAAATACACTTACCCCCTCACAAAACCCCAAAAGTTTCATCCCAATATAGCATCACGTTCAAGATGAAGGTCCAGGATTTCATAAATGAAATCAGATTTAGGTCTTGAGGAGGCTCCTCATATGGAATAGCAAGTTGGTGCTGACTGCTGGCTGGGAGCTCAGCCAGGCTAGTCCTCTCTGTGAGGCAGCTTTGGCTGTCTCACAGCGTGGTGACTGACTTCCAAGAGTGAGTGTTCCAAGAAACATGAGGTGGAAGCTGCCAGTCTCTAAAGGCCTGGAACCAGAAACAGGCATAGCAAAACTTCCAATATATTCTATTAGTCAAAGCAGTTACAGAGCCCACCCACTTGATGGGAGGAGCATCAAGGAACTCATGGCTTTCTTTAATTTTCACACCTGGTGTTTTCAAAGGGCAGAAAGATGAATACTTAGGCAATATCCCATACTGTCCTTTGTGTGCTTCTGATTTAAAATCAAATCCTCTTAAAAATTCAGAAAATGTAGATAATACTCTAAATGGTATCTTTGAGTACATACTAGATAGATATCTCTGGAAGCTATAAAATCACTTTATGATTCTAATAAATCAATCTGAGTGTCAGCCAAGCTAATGGACACAGAGGTCTTGCTTCTAGAGTACAAAAGAGAAGGGCAAGTACATTAACCCCAAGTAGTCAGGAGCAGGAGGGGCAACAGAACAAACAAGAATTCAGTACTGAACCGAGAGCTGAAATTATAGGGAGTCAGCTTAAAAGTCCATTTGATGGATGGTGAGGAGTATGTCACAAACTGGGCTAAAAATTACAGGTTGGAGGTCAGGTTCAACCGGGACACAACAGGAAGTAAGACCAAGGGAAGGAGGAAAGTAAGGGAATTCTTGTTCATTGTCATAAGCGGGACTGTGTACCAGCTTCCTAATATCACCTTCTAGCTCCACTATGAATGGTTAGTTAGACCTGTTTTAAAATTAAGTACATAGACAGGACAGGAAAAAACAATGAATGACTTTCTTCCTCTGGACTTTAAAAGTGGAGAATTACATATTGCTTGCAGTAAAACATTTCTTCAAACAGCACGTGGAAAAGGTAGATTACCAAACTCCAAAACATTTACCTGTACTTTTTGGTATCCAGTGGGGAATTGATTTGATATTTTGGTGGGTACTCCTTAAACTTTGCTTGTGAGATTTCCTGATGATCGTTTTCTTGCACACAGAGGTATAAGACTGGAAGAAGGAAACACAAGCACCAATCACAGTGAATGG
The DNA here is from genome assembly GCF_041296235.1 of Equus asinus. Classification (NCBI taxonomy): domain Eukaryota; kingdom Metazoa; phylum Chordata; class Mammalia; order Perissodactyla; family Equidae; genus Equus; species Equus asinus. Next base: position 72,347,171 of record NC_091798.1, read on the forward strand.
AATAATCTATTTTGAAAATGAGTATGGTCATAATCAATATAATTTGTTTCCTTTGCAAGTGCAGTAAAGGATCTTCTGGGCTCTAACTCCTTCAAGACAACTGCTTTTCTTTCCTTTTAGAAACTTTCCTTGATGTCTTTCCATTTCTTATAATCTGCGTCAGAGATTTTCTATATTTCTTTAGCCACCCTATGTCTAATATTATACCTTTATACTGTACTTAAGAATTACACTTGTTTGCTCCCAATATTGTGAAAATGTGAGTACAGTAACTGTTTCTTACTGTCGTAGATCTGCTCTATCCAATATGGTAGCCGTTAGACACAAATGACTATTATTTAGATTTAAATATAAAGTGTTTAAATTTACATTAAATTAAAATTCAGTTCCTCAGCTGCACCAGCCATATTTCTGGTGCACAATAGTCATGTGTGGCTAGTGACTACCACACTGGAAGGTATAGTTATAGAACATGCCCATTTTCATAACAATTCTATTATGTCTATCATGTTGCTCAAGATTTTTAATAATTTTTATAGAATGAAGGAAAAATGTCTCTGACTCAACATTATTATAGTCATTTGGCTTCATGTGAGAAATTGTGAAAATATACATAAATATATTACACATATATATTAAACTTCAGTTTTCTTGGCATGCCATTGGTTGCTGTTCACGAAATATAAATTAAAACTTGGTCATGCTAATGGAAGCGTTTTAATTCACAGAAATGGTTAATGACCACATATAGCTACAAATTCTATTTATTTGAAAATTATTTGCACAGTCTGGCTGGGTTAGTCACTGAGATAAACTCTTGAACTCTTTAATGAACCACATTGAAGGCCTGTACTGAGGAAAATGGAGTAGGTAAGAGGGTGGGCCTGTATAAATCATCATGCCAAACTTGAATTTAAGTCATGCTGAAAGGTGCCTTGGTATTTATTTAAATCTGTCATAATAAGTAGCATGAAGTACAGAATGCTTTAAAGAAGCAATCAGAAAAACAAGGATATAATGAAAACTGCTGAGTTACAAAACTGCTTTTCAGACACAAACAGATCTGAGTTACATTAAACAGACAAGAATCAGCCACTAAGGTGAAAGGATTTTCTAATTGTCTCATTTTGGGCTGTTTGGAGAATTACAGAAATGGTCTTATAAGTTGTTCTTTTCATTGACCCACAGAAATAGGACAGTGATGATAAAACAGTTGAAGGAATGTGCTCATTACTCCTTAGTGGGACCTGTGCTCCTGCTCAGTGACTGTCCAGATTTATGCATTTTGCTTATTCAGCTGGAAAAACATCCCAGAACCTCAATTCTAAATGAAGGGGGAGAGAAAACCCCTATGCTTTGGAAAATAAGAGAGAAAGAAAATTAAATATTGACTAAAGAGGAAAATTTCTAATTGGATGGTAAAAGGTAATTCATTGTGGAATAGAAAATGAGACCATATCTCAAAATGGTTTCAGATGCATGAGCATTTACCAGTTGTATTTTTCCATTATGGATTCCCACGTACAGTATGGTAAGTTTTTCATTTTCTCTGTATAAGTGTTTCTCTTTACATGCTTTCTCATCTCCACTATTCCTTTGTAACTAGACTGAAGAGAGCACAGTCCTGATTAGACACATACAAATCAACTGTATCTAGTTGTAATAATTATGCAAGAAGAGTTCATTGCTTTTGCTTACACTTGACTGAAATTCGTATATCCAAATCTTTATTTTACCTTATATGGTATTCTTAAGCATTATAGTCTTTTAATTTTATGTATCAGAGCCTGCCACTTTACCCAATGTTCTTTCTTATCTACCCCTATAAACTTTAGGCCATCCCTCCTGAGCTACAAAGTATTCTTTAGCCATATTGAAGTTTTTTATTCTTTACTAAGTTGATCTGACATAAATATCTGGGTACTGAAATAATAATCTGAAGGATTTCCAGTGTAAAAAAAAATCCAGCCATTGTAGCTTCTCCTAACATGAAATCCAAGTTGTATCCTTTGGGAAAAGTAATGTACGTAATAGGAATAAAAATAAGAGCTTTTCTTGTATTCCTTGTAGCAAGATTATTTTATATTAAAACTGTTTTCTATAAATTAAAATTTTTAATCTGCCTAATCATTATTAAGATCTCTAATTTGGTCATTACTTTTAGCCAATTTGCATGCCTACTTGTGAAATATACTCTATTATCAGGTCTAGTATTTTGAAATTTAACCTGGTTTGGTTCCTTCCTGCTTACCGCTATACACAGAATCAAATTCTGCATTTATCACAGATGTCATAAAAATTTTTAATTGATTTTAGCCATCAAATCTGATTTTGAACACAGATGGAATGACTCTACCATAAAACCTTCTTGACTATAACCGGAGTTTTCCTCTGCATGCTGGCCTCATCAAAAATTTTTCAAGGTCGTTTTGTATTACAGCAAATTTGGAAGCACAGATAATTGGACATTTGGATGGTGAACAGTGCCTTTGGAAATATAGGAGGTCTTTTTACTAGAGAGGGATCCTATGAAGTTGTCAATATTTGAGGAGAGCAGAGTAGCTCTTTGAATCTATTTTCAGACTGCAGCTCCAGTGATCTTTCTGAAGCACAAATGAAACGTGAGCATATTACTACTCCACTGAAACACTTCCATGGATCCAGCACCTCTGGAATAAAGTTCAAGTTCTATAGGATGGTTTACAAGTTTAAAAAGCATTCCTTAATTATTTCTCCAACTATATATCCCACTATTCCCTGCCTCTCATATGCTGCTCATTCCATAATAAGCGACTTGTAGTTCTCCAAATCACCATTTCTGAGCTTCTTCAAGATATGCCTGAGCTGCAAAAGGTCATCTTGCCTGAGGTCATATGTTTTCTGGAAATAGCCTGTCTGGTGACTGACTAAGTATGGCTATAAAGCCCCAGCCAGTTACTCAGACAACTATGCACCAAAGGAAGGAGGATAACCAAATTAGGAGACTGAGGACAAGAAGGGCTGGAGTAGAGGCATATGAATGGACATGCGACAGTGGCACAATGTGAGATCTTAGTTTCTCATGCTCAAGACCACCAGAAAGCATCTACCACAGAAGAGGCTTTAAACATCCAAGTGGACAAAATGGGCCAGTCAGATGACGTCAGTTTGCATCTGTCATCTGATCTCCCAGTGCCAGCACAACGAACATGTGCATGAAGTGGCTGTGGTGGTTATAGAGGCTGTGCGTGAAACAAATAGCACCAACTCCGCTAAGTTTGATCTACCAAGTCAGCATCAGATACCAATTCTGAGTCTTGATAGGAACCATTTCTTGAGGAGACAAACTGGCCTCTTGGTATCGAGTTAGCTACATTGTTACCCTTACATCCTGAAAGGGCCAGTGGTTCATCAGAAGAATAGACACATATTCTGGGTGTAGGTTTGCCTTTCTTGCCCACAAGTTCTCAGCCAGCACTATTATTTGAGGGCTTACACAGTGTTTTAATGACTGGCACTGGATCCCACATAATGTCATGTCAGATCGGTGACCCACTTTATACACTAGAGGGCAGAAATGGGCCCATGATTTCTATACCACCCAAGCTCCCGGGATGATAGAACACTGAAAAGGGTTATTGAAGACCCAACTGGAGGGGCAGCCTGGTGGGAATATGCTCAGTGACAGATGTCATATTTCAGTATGCAGTATATGCATTGAATTAAAGACTTTTATTTGACTCTGCACGTGCAATAAGAAGAAATAGTGTCAGGAACTGAGGATGAAAATAGGAATGGCCCCCTTACCCTCACTCCCAGTAATTCAAATTCACTGAGTGTTTTTATGATGGAGTACGGTAGATATGGAGATGTGCAACCACATCTTTCTTTAACTAAAGACTTGCTGTCTAGTTTCCATCTGTCAGACCCTCAGGGGTTGCCTCAGCTACAGAGAGCGCCCATGTCCAAGGTTACACACTTTTTTGTACAGCCAACATCTGGTGACTGACTGGGGCTCAAGTGTAAAGGCCTGGCTATATCACCTCCAGGCGGGACACTTTGATGGTCAATACTTGCTCCGAAGCTCTCTACTGAGTTGGCCAAGGCTTAGTCAGTCCTATATTGTGGTTTGATTACCTCCACTGCCCAATCCTGTTACCCCCTCAAAGGAAAACTGATTTACCATTGTTTCAAATCACAAATCTATTTCACAAATATTGATCCTTACTAAACATTTGCACTCCAAATTCTGTCTTAGCATCTGCATCTGGAGAACTCAACTTGTGACAATATTATAGTAACTTTTTGCCTTTTGCACAGGAGGCGCAGTTGTGAAGCTGGAGTTGTATCTTCTTTATCATTTTATCTACAGAAACTATCACAATGTTTGGCATGTCATACAGTCTCCATAAATTAGAAAGAATGAAAAAAATTAAAATATACGTGAAAGTTAGAAAACATATACATGCTACAGAATAATACTTAAATTAGAATTCTAAGAAAATTACATTATATCAGCCCAAATAGAAAATAACTTTTAAAATGACGAAATAGCACATTACATAACTTACTCTATATGTAGATGTGGGTTACTCTGCATTTTTTCTTGACTCTGTAATGTAGTTGGATAAACAATAGATCTCTCTAAAATTTCATGTTGCTTCAGTGATAACTCTGATGTTTTCTTTAAGGTCATTTATATCTCTAAGTTATTAGGGGAGAGGAGTGTCTAAAATGAATCCACAAATGGAAGAGGATGTGATAAGATCACTGTAATGTTCTGCTTTAAAATCTTATCTTCTCTTGTTTTGAAATACTTAACTTTGGGGTGCATTATATAGCAAAGGAAACAGCATCTTCTATCACTGTCAGCAGTTCATTGGATCTGAATTTGTTTTTAATGTAATTCTGGATGTTATAGCTTACTATAGCAAAATTCCATCATAGTAAGAAAAGGCAGGTACTATGATACCTTGATAATTTATGATAAATTTCTGATAAGACTAGTGATTCCTGTTTCCCCAAAACAGTCTCTTGAAAACAAATTAACATTTTATGAACAAGTGCAAGGAATATCCATTACTGCCATATCCTACTGTGTTTAAAAAATAAAAGAGAGCCTCATTTGATTTCATGAATGAATAGTTAAATTTTTCATATAATAGAGTTTTATATAATTTCGTAATAAAAGTTTTTGTTTTGAAAGAATGAAAGTCAATGTATTAAAATTTATATTTAATCACTTAAATATGCTTTACAGAACATAGATTTTTAAACTGCACTATCAATATCAAAATGTTAACATGAAAAGAAATTATCAAAAAAGCAGCATAACTAAAGGACACATCTGGTTAAGATTTCAGGAAAGGACAATTATCTTAATGCATTATGGCTTTTATGGAATAACATCAAGTGTTTCTTTAAGGCACTTATTATGTATTCACAGATTGGGGATATTTTGGAAGTCGAAGACAAAATCTTTACCCTTAAGAACATTATTGTTTGGCATGGCGACTTCACAATATACTAGAAAGAGCACGCTTTTGGAGTCACAAATACTAAGGGTCGATTCTTGGCTCAGACAATTCCTAGCTATAATATTTTGTGAAGTTACATTTTTCAGAGGCTCGGAGTCTTCACCTGAAAAAATCAGGATGAAATGACCTACCTTTCAGGATTATTGTTGTATTTCTTCTCAACCTCTTTTATTTTCTTCCCTGTATTGACTTGTAATCCAAACAAGAGGGCTTGTTCTATTCTTGGTCCATTATTTGCCTCTATGTTCACATTTGTGCTGGCCAATTACATCCACTCACAAAGTTCTTACTACTGTGTATTTACTGATGAATCCCAAGACTAAGTCACTAGGCTGCATGTCTTCTCGAGTTTGCAACTTCTTTCCCACTGGACATATTCACTTGGTTGCTCCCACAGTCACCTCATACTGAATCTGCACAATTCAGTTCCTCATCTCAGCTCGCTTCACTCCAAAACTTTTTCTCCATACTACCAACACCTGCATCATCACTTTACCTGGAAAATCTCTCCAAATCAAATTTTATCCCTGACAGTTCTGGTACCCTACTTATTCTCCTTATCCAACGTGATTTCATGGAACATGTAAATGTCATTCATCAGTATAGTCACCCATGTTAACTAGAAATCAGACCATCACACTCCCGGTTAAAACTTTCAAAATGCCCTGCTTCTCAGAGTACATTTATTGTCACTTAGTTTGGCATATAATGCCTTGTATGGGCGGGTCGCTACTTACATTAATAGCTCTAGATGTTCTTCCTCTCTCTTTCACAATCTAGTAACATCAAGTTTATAGAATTACTTTGTTTCTTATCACAGGCCACACCGTTTTCCTACCTGCACGTGTGCTTGTGCTTTTACTTCTACTTGGGATATCCTGCTCTGGATTTTTTTTTTACTAACCCTCTGGGGTTCAATTAAAGCACCTTCTCATTCAGGAAGCCTTCTCTGAACCTCCAACTTGAACTTCTCTCTCCTCCTTTTAGCACCTATCACATTCTAATGAAACGATTTGCTTATACACCTACTCTCACCCAAATCCACCCCCCCGCCCACCACATATGTGATTATGGTATTTGAAGGGCAGTTCTCTGTCTCTTATTTTATGTCCACTCAGCATCTAGCAGACTTCCCAACAGTAATTGGTAGCACTAGGACACCAAGAAATAATAGAGTGAGAAGTGGCTGCAGTGAGGAGCTTTATCCAACCCTACCTCCATGAATTGCTCTCAAAAATCACCCCAATAAATATATCAACTAAGTAAAAACAGTTGTTTACTAGATAATAGTAAATTATAGATAAATCCCTTAGCCTTCAACTTCCAACCAGAATGTCACTCACACCCTTTGGATATAGAAATTGCGGAGCTATATGACTGAATTTTGATTATGATAATTACTTAAACTGAAACCAAACTCTTTGAGTTGCTTTTTTTTTAAAAATCTTAGCTACTTTTATTATAATTATCATACTGATATTTACCATTGTTTCAATGCACAAATTATTCATTTATTTATTTTGTGAAGAAGATTGGCTCTGAGCTGACATCTGTTGCCAATCTTCCTCTTTTTGCTTGAGAAAGATTGTTGCTGAGCTAACATCTGTGCCAATCTTCCTCTGTTTTTTGTGGGGGTGCCACCACAGTGTGGCCCAGGGATATGTCTGCGCCCAGGATCCAAACCTGCGAACTTCCCAAGCCTCTGAAGTGGAGCCTGCAAACTTAACCACCATGCCACCAGGCCAGACTCACAAATTATTTTTAATCACAAACTTTTGAAGGCAAGGAACAGAGACTATAAAAATAAGAAATTTTTCCACACGCAACACTTAGCTATTTCAGACAACATATTCCTGAAGATATTTCCTCCCTTCATTATTTAAATAATGCTCTGCCACCATCAAAATGCTCTATCACTTACAAATAAGATAATAAGACCAAAATGGGAGAAAAATGAGTAGCTTAACAGTCTCACAACTCTAAACTTAAATTACTTCCTGCTAATCTTATCATTTATTTATGTCTATTTTTACACAATTAAACCTTATTCTAGAAAAAATTAATAAACATCTGTTGCTATAATCTTAAATAAAGTGTTTATATTCATAATGTCTGAATTAAAATCTATTTTGGTGCAATGTGCTTGTTTATAAAGAGGAGAACGAAAATAACTTCTTTTTTTTCAGTTGCTTTTTAACATCTCATCAAAGAAAGCTTTTCAAAGCTTCAATACTTTCCAATGGGTTATTTACTTTGCTAAGTAAGAGTATCTTTACAAAGCCTGCTGCATTTTTTTAAATAGCTCAAAATGGCCTTCCTACTTGCATTGAGCTCATCTTCAGCTATTGTTAGGGAGGTACCTATTTGTAGAAGGACAGGGCTCAACCAAGGATGTGATTCAGACACCTCAACACTCCAATTATAAGAAGATGTCAAATAGAATCACCATACCAATTACTTGGAAAAAAGGAACAGAACTATTTTAACCACAGGAAAGAACAAAAGAGAAAGTAATTATTATGGTCCGATCTTACCTATCTTGGTTGTAAAGAACAATTCGCTAACTGCTGTGAGACAGGGTGACTTGTTTACCTCACTCTTAATGGGAACATGTTAGTATATCAGAATCGTTACCAAAGAACACAATCCTAGTGATACTGAAAGAAATGACCATTTAGTGACATTAATGACTCTCTTGAAGGCACAATTATTGGATTTCAACAAACAAATCATTAGAGATGATCATAAAAATCATAAAGTATTAATTTATGTAGATAATTTTGATCATTTCTCACTAAAAATATTACTTCCTTGTTTAACTTTTAGATATAACATTCATCAATAGCTATGCTTTTTAAAATCCGGCCTTAAATTAAAATAAGGATGAGACCATTTGTTAAAAAAACAAGACATTATTCTACATACCATGGAAAGATTTTGAATTTCCTTCATTTCTGAAAAATGAAAAAGTGATTTAAAATGTCAGGCTTTAGATGTATGAACAAGCTTCTCATAATCCATCATCGAAAATAAATGACTTTATTAAGGAATTTTGTGAATGCAGACAAGCTAAAATCATGTTTCATAAATGAAAGGGTTTATGCTAAAGTGTTAACCTGTCCTAAGCTCAAAATAACTTTTAAAGATGTATATGTGGGCTATTGCTTCTTGTTTAGTGCTACCAAAGTGGCTTCATATTTTCAAACTCTGCTCCCAAGACTTACTCCAGTTTCCATTAAAGTCTTTTGGCCAGTTAAATAAAATTGATGAGAATCTATAGAAACAGTATTGATGAAGGAAAAAAAAAGTTACTGAGCAGTATATAGAGAGTATATAGAGGGTGATCCTAAGTGGAGGGAGGTGGTAAACGTGTACACACGTAATCTGAATTAAAGGAGACTCCCATGTTTTATGTTATACATGTTAATGGTGTTTCAATTTTTTTAAAGGATCAACCTAAATTACTTCTGAAATTAGAAAAAACCCATATTTTTTAAAAAAGAGAGATCAATACCTATGTAAACATTAAAATTCACTACTTCTCAGTGAGATTTCCTTGAACCTTGTCTAAAATTCACCCCTTTTACATGTCCTTCCTTCCTTGCTTCATATTTTTCTCCTTAGCACCATGCCCAAACTAAAAAATACTATACACTTTGCATTTTTAGTCACGTTTATTTTCTGGCTTCTCTTTAAGAATATAACTCCAGGAAGGTAGAGATTTTTATCTACTTGTTCGCTATTGAATCTCTAGCACCAAAATATTTGCGTATATTAAGTGGGTGCTTAATGAATATGTACAGTTTTATTCATTAATTTATACAAAATATGTATATATGTATACTAATATATGAATGTACATATTACACAGAAAGAGTCATGGTCTCCTTCTTTTGTCTAGTCCTCTAACTGCCTTTTAAAGAAGAGGAAAAAGAGGTACAAAAAACAAAAGCTTCCAAAGCTCGTGTAGAATGCAGTCTGTTTATGTAAATAACTGCTGTTTTTAGGACACATGACAAAGTTGAAAGAGTGCTCTGTGAGAACATTTCAGAAGTAATCTTTGAAACAACGCAAGAACAAATGAGGCATTCGATATATTTATGATTGTAGGCATAATTGTTGCTACCAAGTATGCATATATCTGAGTTTTCAAAATTCATTTCATTTCTATTACAGTCTTTGAAAATAAAGCAATTTTCTATGATGCAGTATTTGCATCCTGCTGAGGATGAATGCGTATCCAGAATGAAAACCATGCCAAAGATAAGGAAAGTTGCCCTCTGTCAGAATCTTGAGACTTTTGAAATTAAACAACAGAATTAGTTGATTCACAAATATTCTTTATGTGCCAACAGAATTAAAAGTTTGTGATAAGTTTCTTGAAGTCAGAATCATATGCTGACCTTTATATATGTATGTGAAGAAAATGCTACCTGGTTATCCCCCCTTGCTAGAGCATATAATTTGAATAGTTTAACAACAAATTAAGAACCAGCTAAATATAAGACACCATGGTGAATCCTAGGGAGGAGTACAAAGATGAGAACCATATGATCTCTTCCCAGTAATACCACCACCACTACCATCCACAACAGCCGCCATTTATTGAGTGCCCTCCATATGCCAGACACTATATGAGGCATGATATTTTTACATATGATGAGTTCTTGAAATATCCCTTTTGGACAATGTAAAGAGAAATTGAGATTCAGAGAGGTTAAGTAATTTGTTTCAAAACTACGTGATATTAGTCACCTCTATCAGAACTGCTTCCTCATCCAAAACAGATATGAGTTATGCTTGCCATGTTTATAATATGTAGTCCTTTCTTAGCTACAGTTTGGTGGATCAGAAATAGACACTGAAATCCATCTGGTGGATTAATACTCTATTATGAATTTGAAATTGGTATTGAGAGATTCCAGTTCATTTTCCCAGAATACTCAAACTCACCTGAAATAAAGTCAGGATCTATTGGATGACACTTCATCTGCAAGGCGAAGCAAAAAGTGCAAATCTGTAAGAAGAATGGAGGAAGAAAGTAAAACAAAGGAGAAGTGAGCTACCTTTTGAGGGGATTTTAATTTCCTTTGAGAGTATTTTAAGGTACATTTGATTACTTGGGTACTTTCTTATTTTGAGATAGAACCAAGAAAACTGCGGAGAAGTTTGGAACATCTGTAACCGTGTGGTAGTAATTTACTAGTATACAAACCAAGCTTTCAGCCTAGTGTGCTATTGCTTTTATATCTAATTATTGGTTATTTTAATAAGGAATTAATTCATTTAGTATGCTCACACACTTTTCTCTATGTTGATATATGTTCATGATGATTGCTAGTTTTCTTTTTTTAATTTACCAGATAAAGGCATTTATGAACACTGAACAGATCATTATATATCAAATTAGGATCTGCTTTCTAGCATATTATTTTAATATTATGTCATTTTTGATTCAACACTAACATATGTATAACTTATCCATTCTCTTATGAAATAGAGAAGTTTTTATAATGCTGAACCCACGGATCTATCATAAATTAGTGGCTAAAAGATATATTAAGAAAGATATATTTGGGAAGGAGTAAATAGCCATGTATTTCTGTTGACAGGAAAATTTAGTACAACAAAAATGCTTTTAAATTACAGTTTTATTACATATATATTCTCACAATACATATGGGAGAAAATGGTGTAGTTGAAACTCACACTATTACCTATTGTTTACTACTACTATTATTAATACTGTTACTACTAAAATTATTGCTACCACCACTACTACTTCTATGGCTAACATTTATATAATGTTTACCACGTCAGCACTGTCACAAAAATTAACTCAGAGCTCTGGAAATAAGATCAGATGCTAGTTCATGTAGTTCACATTTAGAATTGGTAATATATTATCTTTGATTTGGGCAAGCCATTGAAATTATTTGAGAAAAATCTGCCTTATTGCTATGATTTCAGACGTTTTATAACAATTAAATGAGATGAAGCACATGAAAGTGCTTCCTGAAATGCACACATTATACAGATTTGGTTATTTATACTCTAAGGCTCTAAGTAAATGCCTACTATTGGGGTTTATTAATTTTAATTAATAGTAAGAAAGTTACACTACTGATCGTTAGGAAGTTGTACACTAATCATATAAATTATCCTCCAGTAATCAATTACGAATAGAAATTTCTGCCATTTCTGTCTTCCAGTGTGTTTATTTTTCATTCACCAAAATGATCAGGTAATCACTCTGGCTACATATTGAATAACTACTATCATTTTAATATCTTTTATGTATGTGATAGCATATTTGAATCTCCATCTCTAGCAGTCTACTCATAGTTGACATTTGGTTTAACGGATCCCTGAGTTTCTTCAATATGTTTCACATCTATTCACATGAAATGAGCAGCTCTGTTCCATAATTAATGATGCAATATACTCCTTTTAAATAAGGATTTTATCAGCCTATATAACTAATGACAGAGTCACCTAAATGACCAGTTGGCATCATTAAATTTACCAACTACTGTGCTATCATCAATTCCAATTAAATCCTAACTATGTCTCTCACCAACATGTAAACACATTTTCTAATTGGGAAGCACCATCATGAGTAAATTTAATGGTGCCAAGTTGGCTGTTTAAGTGATTTAGTAGTTTAGTGGGAAATCATTTGGCTTTGAAGGTATTTCTTTTTCTATTTCTCACATTTGCTGCAGTTGGGAATATCCATGTGAGAAAGATTGCTGGAGAAACTGATTCGAGCCTCATATAAAGCAAATTATTACATTTAGCAAGGATTATAGGTGTTTTCTGAGCGAGTGTGTTAGCACAGCAGCTGAGTTGAAGTTATAAAATCCCAAAGGGAGATATTGGATAGTCAATATGAGTATGGGGGACAAGTAAAATTATCAGGAGTTTGACTGGCAACTGATCCTGGAGAAATTATTTTTCTGGGGTATCAAAAAAAGTTGGGGCAGCCATCTGACCTTTTCTTATTTGCTTTTTTATCCTCAGCACCTGGAATACTGTCACACACCTAACAGAGGTTTGTTGAATGAGTGAATGAACCACAGAGGTAGCTCAGTAGCAGTATCATTTTCAGTGTTTAAGCATCTAAGTAGAGGCTTGTCAATAAAAATAATAACATCTAATATTTATTGAGCTAATTATGTTCTGAGACCAGAAGAAGAATGTTTCACATGTTGTATATTTTGATGTTCACAATAACCGAAAATAGAATCAGCCAGGATTTTGGACAGAAACCAGAAACTGTTCTAGATATTTGAAATAAAAAAGAAGAAGTTAAATGTAAGGAATTATGTTATTCAAAACATTGTAAGTTTGAGATGTGGACTCCAAGATGGCCCTCAGGAACGACTCCAAGCCTATCACAGAACTTGACCACCAAAGCAGTTACAGCTCTGCCACAGCTGCCTTCCACAGGCTCCAGGCCAGAGACTTAACACAGATATCTCCACATCTTTACTTGGCAGCAAAAAACAGCCAAAGCAGCTGGAAGATAGCCTCTGCTACATTTATGCTTTCCAAGTCTCAGAGAAGTGTATTTAATTTATAGTGAGTAATTTTTTCATCCAGGACTTCAGCTGCGAGGAAGAAATATTGTTTTTAGCTTTTTAGCCTCTTCTTATAGGAAAGAATGTGAGAAGTAGGTAAAAAAAGATTCTGAGTGCCATCAAATATATATATCAAGGACTTGATTATTCCCATATCCAGATATGGTGATTATGAGTCAAATAGTTTAGATAACTCATCCGTGATCGTGATCACAGAACTAGCATGCAGTGAAGCAAGGATTCAAATCCAAGTGTGTTAATTAGCATATGCTAGGATAAGATGTAGAAAGAATAACATGAACGTTTTAAAATTTCAAAGGCTTATATTAACAGTATAAATTTTCTTCCTCATTCTGCAATGGCCACATCCTGGAGTATTTAGGTCATAGTGACAGAAGAAAAAAAGAATGTGGTGAATACAAAGTTCTCTCTTAAGCTTCTGCCCAGAAGTGACACACTTTATTTTCTCTCGTATTTCATCGACCAAAGCAAATCCCAAGGCCACATCTCAGTTCACTAGCATAGGGTTGGGGGAGTGTAGAAATCTCCCTCAGCAAGGGGAGCCAAATAGTTGTGAGCAAAATAGTCTATCACGGCAGATCTATCTAGCTGTAAGCACTATGTTCTTATCTACTGAAAATCTTTTCTTATCCCCTAAGGACACTGTGAAAAAGATCCAGATAGTGGAAATCCTGGCTTCATAGAGAGAGACCCAGTTTGCTACTGACTATTTCATTCTGGTCTCAAACTTTTGCAGTTAGGTGCTGTCGGCAGCTAATTTCTTTGCTCTTGGGGCCAGTTTTTTTCTCACAAGACTCTCTTGGGACAATTAGGGCAGGAGATGGAGATAAGGCTAAGTTGATTTGAGAGAAATGAAGATGCTTATTTTCTGATGCCTTATATTTCCCTATCTATATGCAACATTGCGTTTGATGAACTGAGGGGTGACTAGCAGGGCCATTCCAAGCAATTTTCCTGTTTTTAATTGTCATAACAACTTATGATGTAGGTAGTACTATCAATCTCAAATTTTAGATAATAAAACTGAGGTACAGAAAAATTAAGCAACTTGCCCAAAGTCACCCAAGGCTGTGTCGGTGCTTATATTCAAACCCTTCAATCTTGCTTCTAAGCTCAGAGTCTTAATATAACTATGCTTTACTGCTTTTCCTTGTACCAGGAATTGTTCTAGGTCTAGGTTCTGGGGATCCAATGATGGGCAAACAAACAGGTTCTGTGCCCTCATAGAACTAGTCTGGAAAGGAGGGTGTGTGTGTATGTATATACATATACCTGTATATATGTATATACATGTAGACATACACGACATATATTGTCATGTATATATATTACAGAATCACAGAATCATATAATTATAACTTAGGATTTGAAGGAAAATGTAGAGTATCTGAAACTATAAAACAGAACAGACAGGACTTAAAAATTTGTGAGTCATTGAAGGTTTCTCTGTAAAACTAAAGTTTGAGCTAAGAGTTAAATGACAAGTTTATTAAGTAAAGAGAATCTAGACATGAATACTTTAGCCAGAGGAAACAGCAGTTGCAAAGGCTCAGAAACTGGAAGAAACAATAAATTTTAGGTACTGAATAAAGGCCTATATGAATGGTGTGTAAAAATAGTGAGGATGATAGGAGATGAAGCTGGAAACAGGGCAGGGCCCATATATCATCTTGCTGGAGCTTGCAAGCCAAATAAAGGATTTTGGTCTCTATTTTAGGAGTAACAGAAATCCACTGAAGGACTTTGAGCTGGGAATGCCATCATTTTAGATTTTCATTTCATGTTCATTACGATCTTTCAAAATATTGATTTATTTACTTGCCCAATTTTCACGCGTCTCAGAATTGATGAAAGCACCTCTACCCAGAATATTGAGCTCTATCAGGAGAAGTCATTGTGTGCTGTGTGTGGTGGGGAGGATGTGGCAAACCAAAAGTACAATATCACACCATGGAAGGCTGATGAAAAAGATGTGGACACTGGCAGATCAGGCACCAGTGAATATGTGTGGGGTCCATGATGTCACAGAGAGAATCACCAGAAAGGATTTCACATTAAGCCTCATGCAGCCATCCTAGAATTATAAATAGAGCAATGAGGGAAAAACAGGTGTTAGGTGTTAGTTTGATCAAACTCCTAACAGACTTAACCATTAGCAGTTTGATCAAAGCAGGGATTAATTTTTCTAAAGTAGCACAAATACTTAAGAAAAGATTTGGTGGGGAGGAACCAGAGTCAACACTTTTAGCTAAAAGACACAGGCCTTCTTCACAGAAAGAATTATTGAGTGGATTGTTAGAATCAGGCCTCAACTGTTAAATCTGGAGTAGAGACTGCCCTGATTTGATTTTTGTGAACACACCAAGCATATCCTTGCCTATTGTTCTTCACAGAAACTATGTTTTCAGCTTGGGTTATTTTCAACCATCTTCTCCTCTGAATTTTGGTTGCCAATAAGATAAGATAAAATAACTTGTTTTGTTTGTTCTTTTTAGCTGAGGAAAAAAAGTGAAGTTATTGGAAAATAAAATTCAAGGAATGATTATAAAGTCAAGACACCCAAAAGGCGTGATAGCAGTTAAGTCTTAGGAACACATAGAGGTTAGGAATCAGACACCACCAGGATTTAGCTTCATTTTTTTTACCATCACTGCTTTCTGCTTTGCAGACTGGCTTTCTTAACTTGGCAGGAAACATGGCCAACAGCCATAGTTTATTATACTTCCATCCAGTTTCAACTACTGGAAAAATGCTTCCTTTCACTACTTTTTGATAGCAAATCCCAAAATTTGGGGGAAGAAACTCATCCCAGGTTGGGTCAGGTGCTACCAAGTGTGACCAGGGAATCACAGATCATAATGTGAGTCACAAAAGCCCATGTAAATGGTATTTTTGGTGAAGGATATTTCCGTTATGAGGAAAAGAGGAGCTCCTGGTCATAAAAATACATGATTTCTAGGACCGGCCCGGTGGTGCTGAGGTTAAGGGCACACGTTCTGCTTCAGCGGCCCAGGGTTCGCCAGTTCGGATTCCGGGTGCAGACATGGCACCGCCTGGCAAGCCATGCTGTGGTAGGCATCCCACATATAAAAAGTAGAGGAAAATGGGCATGAATGCCAGCTCAGGGCCAGTCTTTCTCAGCAAAAAGAGGAGGATTGGCAGTAGATGTTAGCCCAGGGCTAACTTCCTCAAAATAAATAAATAAATAAATAAATAAATAAAGTTTTTCTTTAAGAAAAAAAAATACACGATTTTCCATTTGTCCAGGATAACTATTTTTCATCCTTCATGTATTTGCTAAAACATATTATCTCTTTCTTGACCGTCAAGATTAGGATACATGAATCTTCTATTACTCCTCTACTTACCCCATCATAGTAAACACAAAAATATATTCTACTTGCTTGTTTCTTTATCTGTATGCTTTACAAAATGATAAGTTCCTTGAGGGCAGAGACTTCACTTTGATAATATAACAGCACAAAGACTGGCACATGATATAACGATAATAAGAATTGATCTCTATTCTAATTTTTGCAGGCACTGTGAAGATAAATTTTTATGTGGATTATCGCATTTATTCTTGACGATAACCCTATGAATCAGTCAGCGTTATTATCTCCATTCAACATAGGGGAGATTTAGACTTTGAGAGGGTCTGAAGCTCAAGGTCATGACTTAAGCATGTTAGAGCCGGCATTTGAATCCAAGTAGTCTGACACTGGCATGCTTAGTTTTAATCATGATGTTAAAACTGCATTTTTTTTCAGTTTTAAGAAACATGAAAATTATATGACATAAATCTGAAACGTTTCATTTTGTTTTATGAAAGCTTTAATAATGAAAATTTATTATTTATTCAGAGAAGAGAACTTGATTAGCTCTAAAAGATTGATGGGTAATGGCATCTGTATAGACAAAGGAAATAAAGAAAATAATTCTTTTCATAATAAGGACAGGGAAACAAAGTAACATGAAAGGAGTTAACTCTTTTTTTTAAGTTTAACTATGTCAGTCACCGTGCTAGAAATTTAAACACATATTTCCCCTAATCTTCCCAACAAAACTGTTGACTAAATGATGGTTAAATTGATGCTGAGATAGACATAGTAACAAGTCTAAAAGAATAGAGCTTTTAAAAGATGATATTGGGATTATATACACATTTTGCCATATGATAATGATAATTCATAATCAGTTCACTAGACCATATTAATTATGGAAATATAAGATACATTTATATGCAGAGCTCAAATGGACAGGATAATTTCACTTTGTAACCATAATGTTAGATAACATTTATATAGTAAATCTTACTGTATTTTGGCCAAAATACTTTATAGATAAAATGTGTATCTCCATAATCATGTATTTATAAGCTCTATTGATTACAGAGTTAGAATAGATATATTTGCAGTGCTAATGGTTATCTCCAGGAATAGGCATAGCAAAAGTTTTAACATTTTTTGCTCACTTAAATTGTAAATATATGAAAGAATTATCTTAGTGTAGTATTGATACAATAACTCATGTTATGATAATACAACTTAAAAGTTATACATATTTTTGAAGCATGAATGTAGCAAGTTGCCAAAATCATCATAATCTCTGTGACTGGAGGACAAAATAATTTGGATTAGTAACCCATACATCATGAAATATACCCAGCACTTAGTCTGATTCGTAAATAAATTCCTCTCTTAGAATGTTCTATGTCATTGCTATAAATTTATAGCTCTTTCTGAATTTATAATTATCAGATAATGAAATAAAACTAACTGGATTTGGATTATTTTGGTAGCATTTTACCACAACGAGGTCAAAAATTTTGTAGAAGCTTTTTAAATTGATGTAATCTAACTGGAAATATTAAAATTAGAATTTTAGGTTTTGATAAGATATATGGAAACTGAAATACAGAAAGGCTTATATTATTTTTAAAAACACATCTAGCACACAATTTTAGAATTAAAAAAGGAGATGAATTATATTTCTACTGAAAATACTATGAAAAAATATACTGATAATATTTAGATCCAGGGCCATAAATTCATAATTCACACAATATATGTGTCCATGCTGGGGCCGGCCCGGTGGCCGAATGGTTAAGTTCGCGTGCTCCGCTTCGGTGGCCCAGAGTTTTACCAGTTCAGATCCTGGGCACGGACCTGGCACTGCTTGTCAAGACATGCTGAGACAGCATCTCACATAGCACAACTGGAAGGACCTACAACTAGAATATACAACTATGTACTGGGGGGCTTTGGGGTGAAGACGAAGGAAAAAAAAGAAGAAGAAGATTGGCAACAGATGTTAGCTCAGGTGCCAATCTTTAAAAAAAAAAAATGTGGCCATACTCATTCAGGTTCACTCGAAGATTCTACAAATATTCATTCTCCCAGTCTTTAAAAAAATTCAGAATCTACTAAAACTATCTATGGTAGAATTGCTAGAAGCTTTCTATAGCTTTTGACTTTAAAATATGCTGAATTTTAGACTTTAAGACATATCCTATGTACACCTACAAATTGCCTGATTATTGGCATGGCAAAGGATATAATACTAGCCACTTCTCTGCAGACGCTAAGCCTGAGAAGTTTTTTCCACCCATTGTTGATTTCACAAGGCAATGTATGCTCAAAGTTCCATTCAGACTAAATATTATCACTAGTCTATTTTATAAAAATAAACATAATGCCAAGTACTAGCAGCTACTTGTAGGGTTAGGCCCTTCTCATAACAACATAACACTACAATCTTTATTCTTAAAAATACCTGTCATGGATATAGAAAACTCTATGCCTTCCTTTCTAAAAACCCTCTGAATGACTAATGGCCTAACATTGGTTTATATCAAGACTTTCACTTTCAAATGCTTCCATAAGACTGGCAGGTTAATAGTAATGCAAATAAGTGAAGCGGCTAGCTGTTAGAGAACATGGGGAAAGAGGAGTGGGTGTGGGTGATCCTGGCAAGTTGAAGAGTTAATTCTTTATTAAACGGGGATATCAGCATTCTACTCCAGTCAATTTTGTTACTGAGAGGATTTGGAAACCCACATTAGCTGTGAACTTTCTTGATTTTTCTAATACAGAGTAGAACTCACAAAATATACCTATAGGCCACTAGTTTGCAAACCTTGATTTATATCCCGTCAGTTAAGAATAAAAATACTAAGATGCTCATAGTCATCTCCAAATTGAATCCACAGATTTGAAACTAGGAACAAGAGGGAAGGTGGAAGGGGCAGAAGGAGACACAATCATTTTCTTATTTCAGCATGTTAGAATTATTTGTATTCTATTGGACTCTCTGCAATTAAAATCTCAAAGAATGTTTTTTTTAAAGAAATGATTAATGCCTGAACATCTGGTAAGTATTAGACATTTTACCTCTTTTAACAAGATTTTTGCTTATGTTGTTGAATTCCGTGGTCAGTTTCCTCTTGTATCGAGTTATCATTTTTGGGGACAATTGAGAAAATAAATAGCTCTGAGAGGACTCTTAACATAGAGTTGGGCTTAGGATGCTCCTCTCAGGGACAGAACACAAATACAATATAACCTCCCTGTAGGCTTTTATCTAATTAGAGCAGCAAATTCGGTTTGCCATTTGCTGCCTTGGGAACAAAACAAACAGAGATATGCTGATATAGGATGAGCATATTTATTTTTCCAGTGTGTGATAAAGGGAAGCAACTGCTAGGCTATATGGTTTCTCTGCCCAACAATTTGATAACAACACATTCAGCTGGTTATACTGGAGAACCATGGAAGACCCTGAAGTATTAAATATCTTCAAATGTACTCATAGAAACTTAGACAAGGAAAAGATTTAAAGTCACCCTCCAGAGACAACTATGCTTTTTCACCTTCAAAGGTAATTTTCTTGATACTAACACTAAGATTATTACATTAAGTTAGGCTTTAGACGTTTGCTTTTTCTAAATGCATGGCATATTGAGTCAAAAAACAACTAAAACAATGAGAGAAAGAAAGGGAGAGGGAAAAAAAGAAAGAGTGCAAGAAAAGAGAAAGAAGAAAAGAATAGGGAGAAAGACAGAACGGAGATTGAATAATTCATCACATAATTTTATTGAAAACCTATTCTTTACAAAGCACTCTGTTAGGCATGATTAAATGTTATCCTGTAAGATTCCCTGTTATGGAATGAATATAGCCTAAGTTACAGGATAAACTTTTAAGTAATAATGAATATCTTTGTGTGGGTCAAGCTATGTAGATTATTTGGGGACTCCTCTTCTGAAAGTAATGTACATACCCAGAACCTGTCACTGTTAATTATTTCTGTGGAAAGGAAAAACATATATAATCCTATAATAATGGGAGTGAAAATTTATCATATTGCCACAAAGGAAAACTGACTGGTAATGAAGACTACTAAGTACAAATTATTAGCCACATTCCATGGACTCAAAATGTTCTTTGCATAAACGCATTATGGTGGAAATTGATTATACACTCCCATTTTCAGAGCTATAAAAAGAACACAAAAACATTAACCTATGTACACATTGAAATTTTTTCTTTATACATTTAGGTCTGATAAATGTATTTATAGTACCAAAAATAATACCTAGTAACAATGTTTAGTACTAGAATCTTCTTTATTGATAATGCATTGGAGATATCATGAGAACAGTACATGCCTTGTGATTCCTGTAAGGTCACATGGACCTGGGTTTGGCCTACTATTTAGCTACTACAGTGATGTGTTAAAAAAGCTTGGGGCTATAGGAAGAGACAGATTTGCAATGTTAAAAACATAGTTGAAGTTTTTATTTATGAAGCCCTCATTTTATAAGTTTAGCAGTAATTGGATGTTGTTGGGACTGGAATGTTAATGTAGCATTTATTAGAATTAGATTTGCATGCACTATGCTTTAATGTTATTAAAAGATGAAACACAATAATTTATAAATTGTTGGACAAATAATAAAATTCCTTTCTTTTCAGTTCTTTCCCAGTCTTGACATATGATCAAATGCTTTATGTGGCTATTTGATGCAGCATTATTGGCTTCTAAACACATTTTACCTCTGGGATCATAAAGCAAGCACATTTACCTATTTTAAGGTGCATTGTCTGTTAAGTTGAACACCTCTTTTTTACTAGTCAGATGTAAACTGATACCAAGCATCTCTGTTAAAGTGTATATGCTTATCAGGCTATATATTGCTGTTTCAATACACAGTCATGGAGCCTGCCATAGAGCAGTCTACAAGTTTTACTCATGTGTTACTGTGTCAGTAAATACTTTAAGCACATTCACATATCCACCGCAATACCACTATATAAAATGGACGTTATAAAACCAAATATAAATTTAGGAATTAAAATTCTTAAGCCATAACTGAAATAAAATTTCTTGAATTAATTTAATTTAATTACAGTAAAAAACTTTTCTCTGATTAGACATGATGATATATGTGTCATTTTATGAATCTGGTTTATTATTTTATGGTACAGTAATTCTAAGATTTAGTTCCAAATTTAGTTTATCTGTATATCTCATTTTAATGGCTGTCATAACTAAAAAGAATACTTCACAAAAATAACAGATCCAAATGGAAGAAACGTATCCTTGGCTGTGTAACTAAATCACAATACTCAGTTTTTAATTCCATCCTCCAGTTATGCAAAAATTTTTCTCAAAATTTAGTTAGTATCTTTTCTTAAAATTAAATTTTAGAACTTATAATTCAATTTGAAGTCAATGAATTTAATGGTTTTAATAAATGAGTTGAAAACTTAATGACACTCATCTTTTAAATATTTTTATACAAGTTAGAATATTTTATTTCTATTTTTCTATGTTTGAAGGTTGGAGATATTTTACAATTAACACAAAGTATTTTTAAGAATAAAATTGTGTAATGATGAAAATACGTCCAAATATTTTTTTTGAATTTTCCCCTATACCTCATGCTAAGTACAACTAAAACTCCTGGATTTTACATATAAAATAAGTGTAAGATTGTTAAAGGTGGAGAGAAAGTGGACTGTCTTGGGGCCTTGCTACCTGAGAAAAAACACAACAGAGAGTTTCTGAATTTTCTTTTTGCCTCATATATCCAAGACTTACCCTGGAAGAAGGTGGCAATCTGGAAACACCAATAGGTACTGATAATCTCCCTGCCAAAAGTCTGCTCTTTTTAGCAAGGGGACCAGGAAAAGGGCAGGCTAGCAAGACAAAACTTTTAGACAAAAATGCCCCTACTCCAGCCAAACACCACAGAAAGCATTGTGTTACCATCACCATCCATGCCAACGAAGGAAAAGTGGGAGCCTAGACTTCCACCTTGTGAGGCTATAATGAGGTGCCCAACATCCACATCAGGGAAATAAGAGAGAAGGCCAAGTAGAGTGCTAGGACTTTCAGTCATGCAATATTGAGGCCATCCTCTCACATTGTCTCTGGAGAACTCATGAGGATCCTGATCCCCAGGGGTGCCCCACCTGGCAGTACCAAGGAGTGATATCAGAGGTAGTAGAGAGTGAAGATATTCACTATGGACCAATGATAATGAGATCACGCCCACGACAGTGTCAGTAGAGACTATCTGGGGAACTGGAACATCTTCTTCCACTCAGCAATGACAATGAGACCCTGCACCAAGTGTCAGCAGAGGCTGAATGGATAATGTAGACTTGTAGATCCATCCAGCGATAACAAGGTATCTTCAGAAAAAGCTAACTAACATAGAAGGCTTAAGAAAGATCCAAAGTCTCAGAACATAACATAAAAATGTTCAGGTTTCAATCAAAATCACTCCTCATACCAAGAATCAGGAAGATCTCAAATGAATGAAAAAGACAATAAATAGATGCCCAAACTGAAATGACAGAGATGTTAAAATTATCTGACAAAGATTTTAAAGCAGCCGTGACAATAATGCTCCAACAAGGAATTACAAACACACTTGACAAAAAGGAAAAAATAGAAAGTTCTAGGAAAAAAGCATAGAAATAAAAGATATAAAGAAGAGTCACATGGAAATAGTAGAACAGAAAAATACAATAATTGAAATAAAAAGATCAACAGATGGGCTCAAGAGCAGAATGGAGAAGTCAGAGGGAAAAATCAGTACACTGGAAGATAAACAATAGAAATTACCTAACCTGAAAAACAGGGTGAAAATAGACAGGAAAAAAATGTCCTGTGTGCACACCTGACCAACGTCTCACCCCACTACAGAGGCCCCACACACTCTGCCAAGGCAGATTGCCCTTTGCACATACGTCTTGCCTCTCAGAGGCAGACCCACTCTTCCTGCTGCAGAGGTCCCACTCACCCAGCCTATGTAGGCCCACAAGTTGCCTGAGGGCCTGCTGTTGGGTAGGGCAGTCCTAGAGTGGGCTGCCTATCTTGGCTGAACTGTATTAAGTCAATGTTCCAGTGGGTGGGGCAGACCCCTGAGCTAACAGCTCAGGGGAAGTATTCCAATGTGTCTGCCAGTGTCTGTGTCAGTATGCCTGTACTAGATCACAATGATGGCTGCTGCCAATATCTCAGTCTCTGGGGAGGTGCTCTCAGCCTGGGGAGGTCTTGCTTCTCACCCAAATGCACCCAGAGCCCATCAAGTCAGTCTCTTCACCAAAGGACTGTGCACCTTTCTTTCTGCAGATTTTAGATTGCTTGCTGGAACAGGTGAATCTGTGCATGGGCCTTTTAAGAACAGGATTTTCTTTCTCTCATGTCCAATAGCTTTCTTGGGGTGTTCCGCATTGTTGTTAACAGTCAGCAAAGCCAGATATTATGACACTTGTCTCCATTGTGAGAGTTCAAAAGCTGCTTATTGTGTCAAAGCTCTCCCACTCAGGTCCCCTGCTCCTCCGGGGAAGCCTTCGTAACTTAAGACCACTCCTGGCCATGAAGTGCCGCAGATAAAATGCGGCTTTTTCCTCTTCAGAAAGGAATTTCTCCTCATCCACCTCAGTCAGCCCTGTCCCTTGTTGTGGGGGCTCTTTTTATCCAGCTTTCAGTTCTCTCTTAGGGGTAATTGCTCCAAAATCAGTTGTAAATTTGTTGTGTCTGTGGGAGGAGGTGAGTTCAGAGTCCTCCTATGCTGCCATCTTGATACCGAATGATCCTTTAGGAATAAAGTGGAAGTCAAGACATTCTCAGAGGAAAGAAATAGAAAGATTTTCTCCAGAAGACCTACTCTAAAGGAATGGTTAAAAGAAATTCTTTAAATAGAAAGGAACAAAAGAAGAAAACTTGGAATATCAGGAAAGGAAAAATAAAAAGATAAGTAATTTTGCAGTAGTTTTCCCATCTCCTCTTGAGCCTTCTAAATTACATTTGATGGTTCAAGCAATAATTTAAAGACTGTCCAATATGGTTCAAAATGTATGAAGAGAAATATTTAAGATATTTGCATTAAAAATAAGAGAGGGTAAAGGGATGTAAACAGAGGTAAGATTTTGATACTTCACTAGAACTGGTAAACTGATGACATTAGTAAACTCTAATATCATATTAAACATTATATATATACATATATATATATATGTAGTGTAATACCTAGAGTAATCCTAAAAAAGCTAGACAAAGAGATTCACTCAGAAACACTACAGATAAATCAAAGTGTATATCAAGAAAATTCCTGCCACAAGAAAGCAGGAAAATAAAATAGAGAGAAATAAACAAAAAAGAACCAACAGAAAACAAAAAATGAAATTGCACACTTACCTGCTAATATATCAATAATCACATTAAAATATATGATCAAAATGCATCAATGAAAGGACAGAGATTGGCAAAGTGAATGAAAAATCATGACCCAACTATTTACTGTCTATAAAAAAACTCACTTCAAATATAACGACATAAGCAGGCTGAAAGCAAAAGGATGAAAAATATCATGAAAACAATAATTTTGAAAAGTAGTGATGGCTAAGCCAGCCCTGATGGTTTAGTGGTTAAAGTTTGGTTCACTCCACTTTGGAAGCCCAGGTTCAGTTCTCAGGCACAGAAGCATACCACTAGTCTGTCAGTGTCCATGCTGTGGTGGTAGCCCACATCAAAGAACCAGAAGAATTTCTAACTATGCACAACTATGTACTGGGGCTCTCTGCAGGAAAAAGGAAGAAAAAGTAGAAAGATTGACAACAGATGTTAGCCTAGGCAAATCTTCTCCTGCAAAACAAAATATGTAGTAATGGGTATACAATTATCATACAAGGTAGACTTAAGAGCAAAGAAAATAACCAAAGACAGAGTGGGACATTGTATAATAATAATGCACCAAGAAGACATAGAAATCCTAAATGTATATGTACCCAACAACAGAGACGCAAAATATATGAAGCTAAAACTGATAGAATTAAAGAAAAAATAGAAAATCCATAATTACAGTTGGAGGTTTCAACACCCCTTTCACAACAATTCATAGAATAGATAGAAAACTAACAAGAATATAAAACTCAATAACACCATCAACCAACAGTTATGGAACACTCCAACCAGCAACACAAGAATACGTTCTTTTCAAGTGCTCACGGAATATATACCAAGATATATCATATCCTGGGCCATAAAATAAACCACATTAAATTTTAAAGAACTGATATCAGACACAATGTGTTCTCCAACCACAGTGGAATCATATTGGAAATCAGTAAGAAAGATAAGAAGGAAATTTCCAAACTCTTAGAAACTGAACAATACACTTCTAAATAATTGATAGGTCAGAAAGGAAGTCTCAGGGGAATCAGAAAATACATGAAACTGAATGACAATGAAAATTCAACATATCGAAATTTGTGGCATGTAACTAAAGGAGTGTTGAGAGGAAAATTTATAGCATCCTATGTTCACATTAGAAAAAAGGAAAATTCTCAAATCAATAACCTTAGTTTCCACCTTAAGAAAAAGAAGAGCAAAATAAACCCAAGGCAAGCAGAAAGAAGGAAATAATAAAGATAAGAGTAGAAATCAGTGAAATTGAAAACTGAAAAACAGTAGAGAAAATCTTTGAAACAAAGAGCTGGTTCTTTGAAAAGAACAATGAAATTGACCCACCTCTCCTAGCACAACTGATGGAGAGACAGAGAGAGGGAAAAACACGAATTTCCAATATCAGAAATGAAACAGGGGATATTATTACAGATGCTGCAGAAACCAAAATGATAATTAGGAATACTATTGTCTTAGTCCAGTTTGGTAAAAAAATACCATAGAATGGGTGGCTTTAAACAATAGACACTTTTCTCACTGTTCTGAAGTCTGAGAAGTCCAAGATCAAGGCACCAACAGATTCAGTGTCTGGCACATAACATGCACAAGGTAAATCAACAAGTAAAACGGTCAGGTATCCAGGAGATCCCATTAAGTCCTTTTAAGTAATTTCAACATGCATAAAAAAATGCATAGTTGAAGGTTTAATTTATTTGAGATATGTGTTAAGTACGTATTTTTGAAAGAACTTTGAGAATATTAGTGATTAGGAAAACTCAGTAGATGAGAATGTTATTAACTCTGAGGAGCCTCAAGTAATTTTTTGAGAGTGCACACTTACCTGGAAAGTACATGCTAGGAAAGGATAATCTACCATATACTTCATTTTTGTCTTCATTTTCCTTAGACCAGAAATAACTATTTATCTAGTTCACAAATTGAGTTGAATTTTACAAGTCAAGAGAAAATATCTTCATCACCCCTTAGTGAACGCTAAGCTTTAAATATAATGAGGATAAAGTTAAGCCCAACAATTGGATTGATTGGTTGTTTTGTTACCCAATGGGATTGGATTGACCCCTCTACTCATGCTAGGTGTTGAGCTAAGTGAGAGCGTGCAGGCAGAGTAGGAGCTAAACGAGTCCGTAACCTGAA
The DNA here is from genome assembly GCF_041296235.1 of Equus asinus. Taxonomy (NCBI): domain Eukaryota; kingdom Metazoa; phylum Chordata; class Mammalia; order Perissodactyla; family Equidae; genus Equus; species Equus asinus. The sequence continues at coordinate 72,374,148 of NC_091798.1, forward strand.
AAAGTATTTAATGCAGAGTGTAAATCTTGCACCCAAGTATTTACTGAGAAAACCAGGAGGGTGTTGATGCAGAGGAGAACTGTGTGCCACCTAATACTGCAAAAGGTCTTCTAGCACTAAGTACCTCATGTTGCAGTCAAGGATCCTGATTCAAACTATCGATTGTTGTTAAACAACCACTCTGTAAGATAGGAAAAGCAAATATCTATTTTATATAAGAGGAAACTGAGTCAACAGAAAATCAGAGTTTTGTCTAAGGTCAAATATTGATTTACTTCTTGAGTCATGATTGAAATGAGCTTTCTGCACTCCCAGCTCACCATTCTTTCTTTCACATTATGTTTAATATCAATAGATATGATGACAGTCATATGATGAACCTATGCTTTTGCTCAAATGATTAAATTAATGTAAAATTTGTGTACAGTATAAATATTTTTCTTTGTTGAAATGAAAGATGCTGACCTAAATAATGATGACCCTGACTTTTTGTTATAATTATTCCTTTATAGTAGACGTGATTTAGCTTATTACTCAGCATAATAAGCAGACCATTAAATATTGTAAATAAGTGAATTTAAATAAATTGTTATTTATTCATGTTTCATTGGGCTAGTTTATTAGCTTTATTAACAAAGAAAATTTGTAATAATGGTTAAGGAGAATGTATGTAACCTAATTCTTCACCATGAATATTTAACTGATGTTTTAATCAAATATTTTGATTTAATGACAAAAATAATTCAGGGTAAATGTGTAATTATTTTATAAATAAACAGATGAAAAGTAAATATGATTTTAAGTGTCTTGTTTTAAAAATATGTAATTGAGTGGACTTCTGATTAATTTGTGTATTAAAAAATACACTCAAACGTACAAAGAAATGACAGAAGGCAAATGAACAGAAAACAGTAAGAGAAGAACCTGCAGATACTTGAAAATTTATGGAAAGAATGCTGTGAAATGGGTTGTAGGATGAGAAATCCGCAGTTTTCTCATTATTGATCCTACCCAAATTTATGTAGGTGAAGAGAGGACAGGACGTGAAAAACACTTCAATTATTAGTGAAAAAATTCTAAGGACCTTCATCTTTTAGCATCGTAGGTTGCACATAATATCATTCAATCAATAAACTGTTTTATCAACTCTCTTAGCATGAAACCTTCAAATGATGTTTTTTTTCGAGGAAGATTAGCCCTGAGCTAACATCTGCTGCCAATCCTCCTCTTTTTGCTGAGGAAGACTGGCCCTGAGCTCACATCCATTCCCATCTTCCTCTACTTCATATGTGGGACCCCAGTCACAGCATGGCTTGCCAAACAGCACTATGTCTGTACCCAGGATCCGCACCAGCGAACCTGGGACCACTGAAGCAGAATGTGCAAGCTTAACCACTGCACCACAGGGCCAGGCCCACCTTCAACTGATTTTTTAAAAATAAATAAAATAAAAAATGAATTGATTGTATAAATAGTGTAAATTTCTGATAAAGGAGCACCAAGTTGAGTTGAACTGAAACATCTCAATTAATGAAAAAAAAAACACAATAGCTTACTGAAATACTGGAAAATCATTGCAGACTATAGAATGTCTTGTCCAACCAGCCCCAGATTAGGTACTGTGGACAACTTAAAAAACTAATGTGTTATAGAATAAGTTAGAGAAAAGATTAGGTTTTTCTCACAGTTAAAATAAGGGCACTGAAAAATGTTTTGTAGTTAAGTAGAGTAATTATTATAAAAAGTAACCCTTAAGTTTACCTAAACTCTTTCTGAAACACGTATCTTCCTTTTGAATTTATTTTGAGATGTTTTTTGTGTATGTTTGGTTATTCTTGTTTTGATACTTCAATTACTTCCTATCATTCCTGTTTCAATATAAGATATCCAATATCAATTTATTGTTTTTCATATGGTGGGACAAAACTGAAAACATATTAAAGAGGGTGAATATTGGGGCCAGCCTGGTGGTGCAGTGGTTAAGTTCCCACGTTCCTCTTCTCCGTGGCCTGGGGTTCACCGGTTTGGATCCCGGTTGCAGACATGGCACCACTTGGCGTCCCACATATAAAGTAGAGGAAGATGGGCACAGATGTTAGCTCAGGGTCAGGATTCCTCAGCAAAAAGAGGAGGATTGGCAGTAGTTAGGTCAGGGCTAATCTTCCTCAAAAAAAAAAAGGGGGTGAATATTAATTTAAGGAATACTTTTTGGTGATCCTCTTTATACTTTTTCATTTAAACTAACCGATTATATAAAAATATTTCTACTTTAGAAAGTCACTTCTGAATAATCTATTCCCAACTATTAGGAGAAAGTGTTAAGCTCTATATTATCTTGTTGTTCAGCACATCATCTTTTTGTTAATGATGCTGTGTAAAGCTATGATGCTATTTATTGATGCTGTGTAAAGTTGGAGTTTTATTTTCCTCAACTCTCATTGGCAGAAATTTTCTTTACCCATTTAAGCCTATTTTTTTATCATTAATTGAGAAGTAAAGAGAAACTACAAAATATTGCAATATTGATTATGCAGTTTTCCTAAGTTGTATTTTACATGTTAGTGGAATATTTCAGACACTTTGTGAGAAATTACCAGGGTTTCTTAACCAGATTTTTATGGATAGAATTAACAGATTACTAAACGCAGATGAGAAAAATATTACATCTTTATTTTTACCAATTTCTAATTAAAAACTAGCATTTCGTTTAATTATAAATGTAGACAACAAACCATGGCAGTGTTAGAAGTACCTGTGTCTTCTGTATCACGTGATTGTGGCAGATATCTCCAAGTGCTATGTCTGAACACCATATATTCACAATGCTTTACCTCATTGAAATCTTCCACTCTTCAGATACTAATGCCTTGTCGAGTAGGCAGGGCTACTGTTGAGCAACTCCTCATCTAGAGCATCTTCCACAATTCCAGGTTCTCACATTAAAGATCCAGATGTCTAGGTTTCTTTCCTCTATTCTGTATCTTCCTCTGTTAATTGATATGTAGAAAAAGATGAGTCATTGTCTTTGCATATCAATTTTTTTCAAGCCTGGATAATTCAAATGAGGACTACTCTTACTCTTTGTAAGAAATTTTGTAACATGGATGGCTATGGCTGCTACAAATATAGTCTGGGAGAATTCAAATATGTCTAACTGTTGAGAAAACTCTTTATTTTTAAGTTAATACTCTGTGCATTTGGGTTTATTTTTTCAACTTTATTGAGGATGATTGACAAATAATCAGTGTGCATATTTAAGGTGTACTTTGTGATGTTTTGATATACGTATATATAGTGAAATGATGCCCCCGATCAAACTAATCTACCTATCCATCACCACACATATTTACCTTTTGTGTGTGTGTGTGTGGTGAGAACTATATTTAATAATAATGTATTGTACACTTGAAATGTTCTAAAAAATATATCTTGAGAAAATTCTTTTTGAGTTTTCTTTAAAGTAACAAAAATTTTTTGCTAACAGATTGGCTATGATATGAATTATTTATCTTGCTGGAAGTTCTAAGGGTTCCTTATATTTTAGTCCTGGCTCCCCTTTTTGTTCACCATCTATGTTATGAAATAAAGGATTTCATATTCAACATAATATAGAAATATTGTCTTTGTATTATAATTTTGTGAAAATATTACACATTTAAAAAATAACTTTGTAAAAGAATCTCCAAAGGATATCAAAAATCAAAATTATTATTTATAGGAAGTCCCAAAACATATTTCTTTGCCCAACCCCTCCATCCTAACAATACAATTTCACTTATGTTGAGCCTTATGTGGTTTTTGTCAGTGTTACATAATTTTGGAAAGAATAATGTAACTAAATGCGGGTCATCTTATCTAAATATCACCAGCTGTGTACTTAACAACCTCAGTTTCAAGGAGGCAGGAATAATGAAAAATGCATTGAAATTATAAAACTATTCTGGAAAGTAATACTATTAGAAGACTATTTGAACGAGTTAATCATTTTGAAATCTCGATGCAATGTGGTTGATATAATAAATAACAAAAGATGAAAGAATATGATACAGTGATAAATGATAATATGTTGGGAATTTTAAAAGATACAGGGAAATAACAAGATTTTCCCAAAGTTTGAGCTTTAAGCATATATAGGTTTTATTGGGTCTGGTTAAAATATATTGAACTATTATTCTGATATAAGGGCCTGCTGTTTACTTTAAGACAGTTCTTTAAGAGTAAGAAGCATAAGGTTGACATCTAATAACCATTCATCAAGTTCTAATGTGACTATCATTAAAACAGACTTACTTTTTGGTATATGTGGGTTAATGATTCAATCAGTTTCAATTACCAAAGCCTGTCAGGCAACCAATCAAACATGTGGGAAGGACATTCTTATTTCATTCCTAAAAATTTTATCTAGGAGTCAGGGCTCAAAGGAAAAAATTTAGTTTGTTCAGATCCTAGGTAAGCAAAATGATACAATGCATATATAAATACTGAAGACAGTATAGATTCCCAACATTATTTGGCATATTTGATAATGCACTAGTAGATTACTTAGCATAATGCAAGACTAATTCTTTCAAATTATTGATGAGGTAAAAGACCAATGGTATAAAGGAAATAAGAGTTGGATCAGAAAACAGAAGAATGGAGTTCCAATCCCAGCTCTGTTTAACTCTGCGACAAGGACAAGTGCATTTAGGATTAGTATATTTACCTGTCTGGACTTTGGTTCACTCAAAGAGAGAGAGAGATTGTGTGTGTGTGTGTGTGATATAATAAATGTGTTCTTATTCTTTTTCCATCAATGTCCTCTTAAAGTATCTGATAAAAAATATTTAGGCTATCTAAATAAATGCATCTATGCAGACGTACATTTTGCCTATAATTTTAATAATTTAAGGATACCCAGAAGATCACTGACATGGAACGAAAATTTTAAAAAAATCCCTGAGCCACACCGTCTTCGGGCTGGGCCGCGGTGGACGTTTTGAGGGCATCCAACCCGCAGCATGTGCGTGCTGCGCCGACTCCTGTGGAATCCTGAGCCGGCTGGGTAGCTTTCTCTCTTTGTCTCATAACCATGTCCTCCAACGAGAATGCTAATTCCCCGGCTGCCCGCCTTAACAGATTCAAGAACAAGGGGAAAGACAGCACAGAAATGAGGCGGCGCCGAATAGAAGTGAATGTGGAGCTGAGGAAAGCTAAGAAAGATGACCAGATGCTGAAAAGGAGAAATGTAAGCTCCTTTCCTGATGATGCTACTTCTCTGCTACAGGAAAACCGCAACAACCAGGGCACTGTAAATTGGTCTGTTGAGGATATTGTCAAAGGCATAAATAGCAACAATTTGGAAAGCCAGCTCCAAGCTACTTAAGCTGCTAGGAAACTGCTTTCTAGAGAAAAACAGCCCCCCATAGACAACATAATCCGGGCTGGTTTGATTCCAAAATTTGTGTCCTTCTTGGGCAGAACTGATTGTAGTCCCATTCAGTTTGAGTCTGCTTGGGCCCTCACTAACATCGCTTCCAGGACATCAGAACAGACCAAGGCTGTGGTAGAGGGAGGTGCTATCCCAGCATTCATTTCTCTGTTGGCATCTCCCCGCGCCCACATCAGTGAACAAGCCGTATGGGCTCTAGGAAACATTGCAGGTGATGGTTCGGTTTTCCGAGACTTGGTGATAAAATATGGTGCAGTTGACCCGCTGTTGGCTCTTCTTGCAGTTCCCGATATGTCATCTATGGCATGTGGTTACTTATGTAATCTTACCTGGACACTTTCAAACCTTTGTCGCAACAAGAATCCTGCACCCCCATTAGATGCTGTTGAGCAAATTCTTCCCACTTTAGTTGGTCTCCTGCATCATGATGATCCAGAAGTATTAGCAGATACCTGTTGGGCCATTTCCTACCTTACCTATGGTCCAAATGAACGGATTGAAATGGTCGTGAAAACAGGAGTTGTACCCCAACTTGTAAAGCTTCTAGGATCTACTGAATTGCCAATTGTGACTCCTGCACTAAGAGCCATAGGAAATATTGTCACTGGGACAGACGAACAGACTCAGGTTGTAATAGATGCGGGAGCACTTGCCATCTTTCCCAGTCTGCTAACGAACCCCAAAACTAACATTCAGAAGGAAGCTACGTGGACAATGTCAAACATCACAGCTGGCTGCCAGGACCAGATACAGCAAGTTGTGAATCATGGATTAGTCCCATTCCTTGTTGGTGTTCTCTCTAAGGCAGACTTTAAGACACAAAAGGAAGCTGTATGGGCTGTGACCAACTATACAAGTGGTGGAACAGTTGAACAGATTGTATACCTTGTTCATTGTGGCATAATAGAACCGTTGATGAACCTCTTAACTGCAAAAGACACCAAAATTATTCTGGTTATTCTGGATGCCATTTCAAATATCTTTCAGGCTGCTGAGAAACTAGGTGAAACTGAGAAACTTAGTATAATGATTGAAGAATGTGGAGGTTTGGACAAAATTGAAGCTCTACAAAACTATGAAAATGAGTCTATGTACAAAGCTTCATTAAACTTGATTGAGAAGTATTTCTCTGTAGAGGAAGAGGAAGATCAAAATGTTGTGCCAGAAACTACCTCTGAAGGCTATACATTCCAAGATCAGGATGGCCCTCCGGGGACCTTTAACTTTTAGACTGTACAGCTGAGGCAGAAAGTTGTTTGTTGTGTGCTATGTTTGGTATAAGTTTGTCTTAACTGTTTCTCTACTAAGAACTCTTTTTAAGTGTGGTTTGTTATTGTAGCACTTTTTACAACGAAACTATACTTGAACAGTTCCAAACTGTGTACATACTGTATGAAGCTTCTCCTCTCAATGGGTTTCTTATTTCTATGTGGAATTTCATATCTTTCAGTGTCCTGTAAATAAAGCTTAAATTCCACCCTTTTCAAAAAAAAAAAAAAATCCCTGAGCTAAATTGTAACATCTTTTCCGATCGGAGGCTCATAGTTCTTCTTTGTCAAGTTCTAATGTAAATTTATTAATCATAACTCACAATTTCAGTCAGATATGCCAGATCCAGGAGTGACCTAAGTCTATTCCATGTACAGAAATCTTTAAATAGTGACTTTATCTATAATCAGAATCCCATCATAGAGCTAATAGTGCTGGAATTCTTCTTTCAGGACCCAAGAATAATGGCAGCATTTGAAAGAATAAGTCATTCGTTGGTTATAGAAAGCATATAGACTGGCTTCCATGAATGAAAATATCAACATTAGAAGTACTTGGTAGAATCTATACTTGTTGAGAATTACTGAAAGCTCAAGTATTTCTTCATGTATTAGACATTTTTAAAGAAATCAGTATATAATGATCATACTCAGTTTATAAAAAAAGGTCAACAATTAGAATCCAATATAATAATCTTTAAACCACTGTGATGTTATCAGCTGCTTTGAACATGATAGTGTTTAGAATGATGTAGAATATTTCCCTCATTATGATAGTCAAAAATTGTATTTCTGGTATGTGTTTCCACTTATATACAAGAATATCAGTTTCATTTTTTCCCTAATCGTATCTCCTAGGTTATATTAGTATTGAGTGTTGCAGTACAAAGGTGAATAATAAATTCCAGAGGAAGATGTTTTCCTTTTAAGAAAAGGCATATGTGCATGCACACAACCAAAAGTCTAACAAGATTAGACAGTGATGAATTATCCTTCCATATTGTCTCATCCCTTGCTCATAGTCTTCATCAGCCTACATTTCTTCCGCTCATTCCTTGATGGAGAATATTAATTTTCTCAGTCTAACCTAAGAGTTAGAAAACACCTTCAAATTTTCCCATTACAAGTGAATTATTGGCCTTCTCTCTAGAACTTCTGGAGCCCTAAATATAAAATTATTAAAATGTTATTAAAGTTTTCTGCATCATACATTTTTATAAATGGCTTTCAAAATTTGAACATTTAAATATAATATAATTATTACAATGATTATAAACATATTGGTGACATTCTTCACTAGCAGCTAAGTAGCCAATATTGTCTAGAGACAATATATCAAAGAATGATGTCGGAGAAAGTATGCAGAGAAGTTTTGTTCCACATGCAAAAATATCAGCTGTAGCATTCAAAACCATCTTCATGCCATTCATCCAAGAATGTATCAAGAAGACCAGCTAACATATATTTAGATTAATCTAGAAAGTTACCAAAGCAAGGATTACTAAAGCAGGGAACAGATAGAAATAATAACAAAGAAAGATTACAATTTAGAAAAACATTATTAATTAAATGTCTTTTTTATATGTATGTGCCCCTAAAATATGTTGAATTAGGGTGCAAAGCCCTGCTTCATATTGTGGGGACCTGGATTTGGCCACCCCAAGATATGCCTCTTGGCATGAGGATTATTTGAGGCTGATTGCTTTTGATAAACTGGGACAGGGAAGGAGGCTCTGAGGGGTGGAACTTGCTTGCCCTTTGTTAGGAGACATTTGCATTTGTAAGGAAATCTCTATCTGTAAAGGTGCCTCCCTCTCTGTACCAGGAAGAAAGGGGAGATGACCTTGTCTCTAGAAACTCTTAATCAATGCTGAAGGCAAGGACTTAAATCTGCATTTGTTTATCGTGCTTGTCTGGTAACCTCCTGTAACTGACTTCCCTCCCCCTCCCAACGTTGTCATTTCTTTAAGGATTAAGCATCTTTCCTTAGGCTAGGAACTGATTGCTGCGCTCACCTGTGACCACCCAGCTGTGGTCTTGCCTCCTCCTATGCCCACTGAGATAGCAGACCCACTATCTGCTGTGTCCATCAAGCGCTGTGCTGACAGGGCAATCTTGTGGCTATTGTGGGAGGGACATTTCAATCATATGTGAAATATCCTGTTTGGGGGGATATAACCACTCTGTGCACCCCACTTCTTCGGTGCCCTTTCTTCCTTTGGGAAGAAAGGCCCTGGGCCATGGTCCTCATTAAGCTTTGTTTAATTTTCTCTTGCTATTCTGTCTCATGTGAATTTAGTTTGTTCTCTGGCCAGACGAACCCACATTAGGTAGAGGAAAAGTCTTCCTCCCCTACAATATTAAACACTGTTTTTAGAAATATTTTCATGCATTAATCAGAAAGGAAAAAGAAATGAGTTGTAGGCTTGGGAGTAAAAATTTTCAACAAACAAGCACTACTTGTTGGTTGTGTTGTTGTTTTAGTTTTTTGACAGTCATGAAATTCATGTAGAAAGATCCTCAGTTCATATTCACTTTCAGTATTGTCCCATGAACAATTTTCGATGCTTTATTTTATCTCTCCTCTTTCTACTATACTTAATTCAATTTTTATACCCTACTCCTCCTGACTGTACATAGGCAATCAATTAGAAATAGTATTCCTTTCATGCCTATTTTACATTAAAGGTTCTGGCTGTAAAGTTTTTTTTTTTTACCTAAAATGATGCTTTTGCAAACTATTCATGTTTTATGTAGGTAGATTTTTTACCGAAACCAAAGTGGTTCTGCCTCCTGGCGAGTTAAATCAGACTCTCCACCAGAAGTAGTTGTCTTGCAAAGAAAAGTATATTTGCAGCAAATAGGAGTCCATGTGCAATCATTTCCAAAGTCATAGTGCCCTGGAATAAAAGGAAGCATGGACCTTTTATTTCAGATGGGGAACGAATATTCAAAAGGGAGATGTGGGTATTTGTTTGTGCTGGCTCAATTGGAAACATGCTTCCACATTCATTGCAGATTATACTATTAAGGCCTAAATTCTTCCTGGAGAGGAGATTTTAGCATTAAAGATAAGGCAAAGGTCATAGGCATAGCTCTTGTGGTGAGTCTTGGTCTGGTTCAGGATCGTTGGTGATTGTACCTCCTTATCATAACAAAAGGGAAAAAAAAAAACAATTTGGAAAAACAGCTAAATGCTTCCAAACCCATCCTTGAGTTCCTTGGGGCAGATAGTCAGTGATAGATTCATTTCTTTTTACCACTGCTGAGTAATCAATCATCACATTCGTCATACTTCAGTCAAGAATTCCAAGAAGCTTGACATAAGACACTAGGTATCTGCTAAGAGAAGAATTCTGAACTGAAGAAGCAGAGTTTCAGATGAAACTTTTTGTGCAAGTCATTTATTGAGGGAATGCTCCTAGGAGAATCTTGTAAGGGAGTGAGGAAAGCAGGTAAAGAAGTGGTTACAGGATTCATCCAGCCTCAGCCTGATCCCAAGGAAGCTCTTGAATGTGAATTACAATTCAGAGATTGCCCTGCCCTAAGGCAAAGAATCTGGGTTATTTAGCCCCACATCAGTCAATCAGTAGACTAATGGATGGCACTTGAGACAGAACTAGGGGAAGGAGAATGGGAAAGCTGGGTGTGGAAACCTCCCAGGCACCTTCTGAGTTGGAAACTTCTGTCTACCAAGGTACATCCTCTGGAGAAAAGTGCAGGTGTCAGCTTTTAGTGACCAAAACCTGTGGTAGCTGTGGGATGAGTACATAAACCTGTAAAGGGGAGATGGTCAGGGCATCAATAGCATCTGCTGCAATTACGTTGCTTATATCTCTTTATTATCAAAACAATAATAGGATGGATATTCTTGTTGGTGTTCCCTTTTGCACTGTTGCAAGCATTTTCCTGAATTATATGCCTAGGAGTGGAATTGCAACACTGCCTTTTTTTTTTTTTTTTTTGCAACACGATTTCACTGAAATCTGCTAAAGAACATATTAACTGTTAAATCATTTACACTACTGCCAGCAGTGCCTGAGGATTTCTATATTATCCTACATCTTTGCCTGCACATCGTTTTTTAATTTTCTAATTTTGAAAAATATGATGGCGTTAAATTATATTCCAGTATGGTTTTAGTTTTTCAAATAACTACTGAGCTTAAGTGACACTACATGTAGATATTGGGTTACCTTTGTATTAATTATGTATTCACAATTTGACTATTTTTTTCCAAAATTTGTGGGAATTCTTTGTAGAAATTCTAGATATTGAAGGCAAGATAGGAAGTTTCTAATTCTTGTGTCTCCACTCAAATATTCAGATGGCCATCAGTCAGCATAAAACATGTAAGCAACAGAATATTGTCACCATTGTTGATTTCCTTTAACTTCCTTTAGATGGGGTTTATATTACTATTTTTCAAAGTAGAAACTGTCTCTTATCCCAAATTGAACTTGGTTGTATCTTTTCATTTCAAAGGACTATATCCATTTGGTTGATAGAAATAAAAAAAGAGTAATGACCCATTTTTCTTTGGCAGCAGTAGCAGCTTGCATTAATATAGAGAACTTCAATCAGTCTAGAAATGACAAGCCTTGGTCAGACAATATACAAGGCTTTGTAAGTGTATGGATCAAGCATTTAAAATATATTTGTTGATAATGTGGCAAAATTCAATTCTTTTAAGAATTACCTGAGGGATAACTCATTTTTACATCCATGTTACGTGGAGGCATGGTATTCGAGGATTTCTTAAAAAATATAGCAAAAGAGCAAAATGGCTTCTTTACAAATCTTTCACTAATTATTGACATGTAAGATACGTTAGAATATAAATTTATATAGCACAGTATTTTTATTCCATTTTACATTAGAGTGAACTAGGGCTTAATAAGGTAAAATCAGGCTTATAGGATCAAAGCTGGCATTCAAATCTAAATGTATCCGGGTGAAAGACTGTCCTAACCACTCTCCTGCCCTACCATTCCTCTTCTTTCAGAGGACTGAGATGGATGGATCCAGGCTGACTGGAAGCATGGTTCAAGAGAGTGATTTGAGGAAAAGAAATCCATTTCATCACTCTATCCCCTTTGGGATTCAGACTACTGATTCTTTGTAACTTGAGCAAAGATTCTTTGCCCAGGCAGTCTAAGAAGGGACTTTTTGTTTTAACTTTTAAGGTACCACATTTCCTTGTCACAAATTCTCTGCCAGAGCACAGAAAAACTATGACAATTTTCAGTTTTTCCCATGACACTTGTATAACTTTGAACCAAAATCTGAAAAAGAAAGTATATAAAAGAAAATATTGATCTATCTTATTTATTGGTTCATAGTCTTTAAAAATAATTCAGCAGAAATTTTGAGAGACTAATCTACTATGATGTAATAGAATGTAAGAATGGGCCAATATAAAGAAATCTGTTATAAATTTCATCTCATCTCTATGGCTATTTCAAAAACTATTTCCAAAATTGTAAAAAAAGTAAAAATGGGGGCCAGCCCCATGGCCTAGTGGTTAAGTTTGGGGCTTTCTGCTTTGGTGGCCTGGGTTTGGTTCCCAGGCACTGACCTATACCACTCGTCAGTGGTCCTGCTGTGGCAGTGACCCACATACAAAATAGAGGAAGATTGACAACAGATGTCAGCTCAGGGCGAATCTTCCTCAAACAAAAAAAAAAAAAGGAAGATTGGCAGCAGATGTTAGCTTTGGGCAAATCTTCCTCAGCAAAAACAAAAAAAAGTGAAAATGGAACAAAAGTTCACAGTAAACTAAAAAAAACTGTTACATGAAAAGTAACATAAATGTAAAATAATAATAAAGATATTACTTATTTTTGAAAACTAAAAAGCATCCCCATTAAACTCCACAATAAAAATGGAATCCCTTACCACTACTATTTTAAATTTTATGAATTTTGAAACAATAAAATAGAAGATCTGGAAATACTGATATAAGTTTAACCACAAAAATTAATAGTACACAAGAGAAATTTCAATCAGATCCATATTAATATCCTTTAAAGAAAGGACAGATTATTCTATAAATGGAACAGCAATGATTGTTTGTTTTAAATGATAAAATTTTCCTTCTCAATTTATACAAAATGTATTTTAGACAGATTTAATACTGAAACAGAAGAGAATCATAAAATAATTAGAACACAGCTGAATGATTCTTATCTTTAAATGGGGAAACCATCTCTATTCATAAAAAGAAGGAAGAAAGCAGTAGCGGTTGATAAAAAATAAAAATTACAATTTCTGTATATCAAATGATGCTATAAACAAAATTACAATGCAAGTGGCAGCCTTGTCTCCAGCTGTCAAAGAGCTCCTATTGACTTGAGTGTTCTGACCAATAAACCAGGCCTGAGAGGCAACCACAAAACAACAACATGGGTGAAGGGGCCAGACTTATGCTGAGACGGTTCTTTTTGACCCCACTTAACAATGGCAGTTGCTCTTGAAATGCAACAGTGACCACACCCACAGCCAGTGAGTATCTTCTGCTACCCAACAGCCAAAATTCTTGGAATAAAAAAGTCAATGGCAGATGTCTACTTTGCTAATTAGAGAATCAGATCAATAAACAGCTCTAATTCCCTAATCCATCTTTCAAATCCCCATTGAAATGGCTGTGCCTAGAAGTGCAATGTGGAAAACAAACTTTATTTCTTTATCAAATATACTGAATTCTACTCTCTACTTTTAATGGTAAAAATTGGAACCAAAATGCATTAATAATCCCTAAACTGATGACTTTCAAAAGGACCAGAAGGATTTGACTTGATACTAGGAACAAATGTTAAATCTGCTGAAATCAAGTGTAAAAACAAAGTGAAGTAGACATCCAAAATTGTCAAATCTAAATACATTAAATGTGGCTTTGGGCATATGAAGACCCAAAACATTATCTTGGAAATAAAAATTTTAAAACTCGCCTTTATCTACCAAAAAAAGGAAAGGGCTATGGAATGAAGACAATTTCCACTCTGGTTCATTAAATCTAAAAGGCCATAAATAATTAGATGATATCAAAATTTCTGTATTTCTTTACTAGATATATATTTGGAAAGGAAGCACTAGATTTTAATGTACATCTTATAGAATTGCTTCAGCATTATTGATTTAATGCTGATATATCTAGACAAATTTTTTCTCTTTTTTTTTTTTTGAGGAAGATTACCCCTGAGCTAACTACTGCCAGTCCTCCGCTTTTTGCTGAGGAAGCCTGGCCCTGAGCTAACATCTGTGCCCATCTTCCTCTACTTTGTATGTGGGATTCCTACCACAGTATGGTGTGCCAAGCGGTGCTATGTCCGCACCTGGGATCTGAAGTGGCGAACACTGGGCCACCGAGAAGCAGAACGAGTGAACTTAACTGCTGCGCTGATACCGACCCTGATATCAGTTTCCCCACATTAAACCTAGCATATATGGGGTTAAAACCAAAACACTCATTCCCTGCTTACTTTCTGGCTTCCTGGCTCCAGAATCCACTATCCTCCATGGAGACAGACATCGCCAAGGACAAGCACCTGGATCATCTCCTCCCTGCAAAGAGATACAGGCTGTTGGGAAACTGCTGACCAGCAAGGTCACGGGCTCCCTCCTCTCCACAAGTGCCTCAAGGCCAAAGACAGACTGCTGGGAAAGCTCCGACATGCAAGGCCATATGCTCCCCATCACCTACCTAAAACCCCAAATAAAAACCCTTCCTTTTAGCTATTCGGAGAGTTTGGGATTTCAGCGTTAGCTGCCCTCTCTCCTTGTTCAGCACTGTGCAAAAATAAAATTCCTACTTTCTTCCACCACACCCGGTGTCAGAGATTGGCTTGCTGTGCAACGGGTGAGCGAACTCACTTCAGGTTCCGTAACAGCGCCACTGGGCCTGCCCCTAGACAAATTTTAATATCTAAAGCTTCTCTCCTCTTCTGGGAGCTGTATTTCTCTGGGGTTTTGAATTAGACATTTCATTTGACATGCTATATACTAATTGGCACGTGCTAGAGCAGTGATTGATTGGAATCTTCAACAAATTCAAGTATGATTAATAAATCTGCCTTAAACACGATACAGTCAAAAGGTAGACAATTCCCATCTAACAAAAACATGTCAGATTCTTTGAGCTACCATGTTTAATCTAATGCTAAGAATTAATCTAACTCCAAATGCTGCTTTTTATTTCTCTAAATGTAGAAGAATTGTAGCAATTTAAAGATGGTCCATTTTGAAGATATATTTGAATCTTTTTGAAAGGAGCCAGCATCTGGAGGAGTCAAAAATGAGGCAAATTGAGTATTTGGAAAATGAAGACTGGAAGCTCACCAGTATTATTAAGTTCAAAAACTCTTTTATACTCCTATAAATTTTATACAACTTTACAAATTAGAATGTCCACAATTGGAAGACATTCTATTAGTCAATATTTTCAGATATTTAAAACTGACTATGTAGGCTAAAATCAGGTGGATTCTGAAAAATAAAACATTACATATTCTTCTATGCACAGGAAACTTTTAAGAACTAAATTCCAAGTGAAGACATTGGTTCACAGATTCCCAAGTTCATGTTTATATGGTCCAGTCTTTGATTTGTCCAGAGTAGTTTTAAATTCCTAAAGAAACTAGATATTTTCCATCCATACATCCAACCCAGAAACAAGTCAATCATATGAATTTCAAGTTACTGTCTATACTGAACATTCCTTTATGCTTCATATTATGTGCACTTTGTCTGTTTTGGATTATACCTTGTTTTTGTCTGCTTATACCATGATTCTTTGAAATTTTCACAATTTAGAATTTATTTGCATTAATGACAAAATCCCTAAAAAAGGACAGTTGAAAAATGAAAATGACATAGTAGGATAGATTTGCAACATGTTTGACAGATAAATATTTGCAATATTAAACATATTTGTGGGAATTGAAATAAGAACAATTTGAATACCTGAATTAGGAGACAGGCCAAGTTCACAGATGGGAAATTAAAAAATAAATACTAATGTCAAAAAAGAATTTTAAGAAATTATTCCATTTTACTACACAACAAAGAAATTCAAATGAGAACTATGAAATACAAGTTTTTTTATCCATCATGTTGGAAAAGTTTTAGACTCAATAATTATACCAGTATGTGCAAGAGTGCTGTAAAATTGGCATTTCCACATACTGTTGGCGAGAGTGTGAAAAGGCATAGTGTTTTATTGAGGAAAATTCAGGTATATACATAAAAAATTTTTAAGGTTGGTCTTATCTTTTCATCCAAATATTTTACTCCTAAGAAATAAAAATAGGGCTATATGATACATTTTTGAAAAACGTGTTTATTAAAGATGTCCTCTTAATAAAAGGAAACTTTGGAAATGTAGCAGGGAATAAAATAAGAGTACTTCTACCATTTTTCAGTGAACAGAGTGAAAATTATTTTTTTTAAGAAGTTGCTGTTGATATTCCAATTTCAATTTAAAATTATACCTGCAGAGTACTTCATTGTGGATGTTACATATTTCATTCCCTATGGAGGGTCAAGTTATGCTTTTAACCCTTAATTATTTAAAATAATGCTGCAATGAATATCTTTGTGTAAAGGCCATTTTGTATTCTTGCAATTTGGTAAAAGTTTCTGAAAATGACATTGTTGGATCAGAGGGCAAATAAACTCCTTATTTTTATGCATTGAACAGTCCTCTCCTTATGAATTGTACCATTTTGAGTCCCCTGCAGACAAATATAATTCCTGTTTCCCTGCAGCTTTGCCAAAAAAGGTTTTCAAACTTTTAAATGTTCCTAAATGTGACGAATTTTTCTTTTATTTTTTCTTTCTTTTTTATTTTTTTGCTTACTATGGGCAATGATGGGCATTTTTAAAATATGATTTTAAAAGACTTTTGCATTTATCATTCTGTGACTTATTTGTTCTTACATTTTGCCCATATTTTAATGAAATTGTTGATTTTTGATTTTATAATTTCTATGACCTCTGTATTATAGGGATATCTCATTTTGTCTCTGAGATAAGTTACAAATATTTTTCTCATTTTGTCACTTGCCTTGCCAAAGTTTTCTTTTCTTATTCTTTCTCATTTCTCTGGTTCTACCACCAGACAATTCTTTATTTCTTCTAAGTTATGAGTCATAGGAGGATTTTTCTCTAATTCTAGGTTAAAAGGAATTTACCTATTAGTTTCTTCCAGTACATTTCTGGTTTTACTTTTTTCCTTTGAATTAAAACTCCATTTTGAATTTATGCTGATTTTTGATATGAGGCTTAATTTTAACTATTTCCATGAAAATATAAAGTTGTTACAATATTATTTGTATAAAAGTCTATCTTTACTGGTTTGAAAGGTCATCTTTACCATATTCTAAATTTCCTTCTTTTTGGGGTTTATTTTTGCCTGTTTTTATTCTGCTTCATGCTATATATCTACATTCCAAAACATAACATTCTCTTAGTTAGAGGTAGAATTAATCTGTTCTCATTGCTCCTTTTTAAGGATTTCTTGACTTTTCTTGCTACTACTTTTTCATATAAACTTCGTCAACTTAATCAGTTTCAGGAAGAACTCTTAAAAAACCTAACGGTATATTTGTCGGTGTTAGATGAAATCTATAAATAATCATCTTTATGATGCTGAGTCTTCATACATAAGAAAATAATATTCTTTTTCATTTGTTCAATTCTTCTTTTGTGACTTTTAGAAGTAGGTGATAGTTTCCCTTATATAGATATTATATATATACTTCTTAAGTTTATGCCTAGATTTATTTTCCTGTTACAACTAGAGTTTTCTAGCATTCGTTTAATTGGCTATCTGTCTATTTGAAGATTATTGATTACCAATATAAGATATTTTTAAGTATATTTCTACTGTGAAAGAAGAATAGCACCTAGTTGTGGTATTATACTATAGTTTTGCAAGATGTTACTATCGGGGGATACTAGGTAAGGGTACAGGTATTTATTTCTTACAATTGCATGTGAATCTATAATGATTTCAAAATAAAAATAGTTTTTAAAAAGGGATATTTATATTGGACTTTAATTTGTCATATACTTATTATCAGGACTAATTTAGATACTGCATGTTTAAGTAATTTTCAATATCCAAAATATTATAGAGATATAAGATACAATTATTATTACATATTTTTCTCTAACAGCCTAAAATTTATGGAGCATTGAGTCTACAATTTAGAGAAAGACCATTATCTCACTCAGGCCGTTCCAAAGTTTTTCTCTCAGATATTTGTCAGGCACATATGCAATGAATGGAGCAGGAATATCTCCTGGTACAGTTTCAGTATTTCCTAAGATAAGACCATAATGATTTGGAAAATTAAACATTTATGCAAAAACATTAAAACCATAAGTATTTTGTAGTGGCAATAACATTTATAAGCAAGATGCAAGTCCTAGAATCTGTGAAAAAAGTATTAAGAAACAAAACATAAAAATTACTGCAAAGCAAAAATACTATGAAATGGTAACATAAAATACAAAATAGAGAGGGAATTTCAGTATAGGTGGTAGACTTAATATAACCAGAGTTTGAACAAATCACAAAGAGCAAAAGATCAACAGCTAAATGGAAAATATAAAAAAAGACATGATTTGTATCAAAATGAGGGTGAGATATTGCTTTTCTTCTACCACATTGTTAAAGTACAATGTTTGATGACACAGTATTCCGAGGGTGTAGACAAACTGTTCACTCCCATTGTTGTAAATGTACATTGGTCTGACAAGTTTGGAGAGCAATTTGGTAATATCTACCAAAATGTACAATCATGATACACTTTGATCTAGCAATTTTAATTCTAGTTTTTTTATCATATAAAATAAACTTATAAATGTTCTTGAAAATATATTAAATTTTCTTCATTGCTGGATTGTAATATTAAAAGACTGAAAAAATATTAAATACTTTGCAATAGGGAATTGGTTATATTCACAGAAAGAAATACTATGCAGTTACTAAAAATTGAGATAAATCTCTACACCAAAATGAAAAAAATTGCTAAATGCATCCTTGAGTGAAGAAAGCATGTTGCCAAATAATGTATGACACATAAAATTGGTATTTGTATTTTACAGATGTGCATGTACCTGTACATATACACAATATAAGAAACTGTTAGATTGCTTAGATGTGGGAGGAAGACTTGAGGGTATGGGATGGGATGAAAACATTTTTTGGTATACATTTTTAATAATTGAATTTTTCTTATGTATTTTATTTTTCTAAAATATAATGAAATATTAAAATAGGAAGCCTTGTGATATCAGTTTTGACAAAAGCTCCACGAAAAGGAGGCCAAATTCTCTCATACAGACAGTCCCCAACCTATGACGGTTAGACTTACGATTTTTCAACTATACAGTGGTGTGAAAGTGAAGTGCATTCAGTAGAAACTGTACTTCAAATTTTGAATTTTGTTTTTTTCCCCAGGTTGGTGATATGTGGTATGATATTCGGTGAACAACTGATGCACCTACAACCATTCTCTACACATACACCCATTCTGTTTTTCACTTTCAGTACAGTATTGCGTAAATTACTTGACACATTCAACACTTTATTATAAAATAGGCTTTGTGTTAGATGATTTTGCCTAACTCTAGGCTAATGTAAGTGTTCTGAGCTCAGAACACATGCTCAGAACAGCTAGGAAAAGCTAGGTAAAGTTCAGCTAGGCAAAGCTATGATGTTTGGTAGGTTAGGTGTATTAAATGCATTTTTGACAAGATATTTTCTTTCTTTCTTTCTTTCTTTTTGTTTTGGAGGAAGATTAGCTCTGAGCTAACTACTGCCAATCTTCCTCTTTTTGCTGAGGAAGACTGGCACTGAGCTAACATCCATGCCCATCTTCCTCTACTTTATATGTGGGACGCCTACCACAGCATGGCTTTTGCCAAGCGGTGCCATGTCTGCACCTGGGATCTGAACCGGTGAACCCCAGGCTGCTGAGAAGCGGAACGTGCAAACTTAACCTCTGCACCACTGGGCCAGCCCCCTTGACAAGAAATTTTCAACTCACAATCGGTTTATTGGGACATAACCCCATCATAAGTTGAGGAAGATCTGTATTCCAAAATAAAGTGCTAGACTACATAAAGAAGACTTGCAGCAGAGATAACTAAGAACTGGTTTTATAATCCATATCTAGAGAGGGGTTTTATGTCAGAAAAAGGATTTCTTTTTTCTTTCTTTCTTTTTTTTGCTGAAGAAAATTTGCCCTGACCTAACATTCACTGCCAATCTTCCTCTTTTTGTATGAGAGCCACTGTCACAGCATGGCCACTGACAGAAGATTGGTGTAGGTCTGAGCTCGGGAACTGAGCCCAGGCCGCTGAAGTGGAGCAAACCAAACTTAACCACTAGGACACCAGGGCTGACGCAAGGATTTCTTCAAAGACAATTTTAAATGTGTAGGTGGGGTGGGAGAATCTTTCTTGCAACTTCAAGTCACTTGAGGAGGGTTTCTATGGGACTTCTTAGAGAGCTTGCTCTCTTCAGTTTGGAGGATACAATGAGATCATGTCTGATTCACTTAAGGAACTGAAAGGCCAGATGCTGCATCTGGAGCCACGCGCTCCAATGGCAAAACAAGACATAGCTCTGTTTGCTCTCAGAATTTGATGGACATTTAAATGGTGAGACCTCAGCAAAAAGAATGTGAATGGAGTTGTGTCAAATGCCCAATAGATGAGGGAAGAAATATGAGTGACTCCCTTTTGATGATGAATTACCACGTCCACTTAGGCAGAAGGAGACAACTGTGAAACAAAGGAGACCATGCATCTGGGGTCTTAGAATTGGAACTTGGGGAACACAGGTTCCAGCAGCAGCCAGAAATGTGACCCCCTGAGGAGTAAAAGTCAGGAGTTTTTATTAGCAAAAAGGAGAGCCCAGGACAATTACCTCAGTTGTTTGTTTAAGATTTATGATTGGGGGTAAATTTATGTTAGGGTTCACCGGCTTACTCAAGGACATATTATTGCTACCAGAAAAAGTATACTTTTGTGCAGTACTCAGAAAGTCATTTCTCAGCAGATAACTCCCTTTTGGCAAGTTATCAAGGTCAGCACAGTTTCATATTTCTAACAAGATGGAGGGAGACCAGCGTACAAAGTAGACTCACTGCTGACAACTCGTTTCACATCCAAGATCAAAAGAACTTCTGGTGCATGTTTCCCGGTGTTGAGGTCTTCAAAATTACAGTGAAGGCCCAACACTTGATAGAACATCAGCTCTAAACACTTGATGAGTGTTGATAGATACATACAGTCATGTGACCACCATTCTACTGAACACACAGAAACTTTCAGTCATCCCCAAAGTTCCTTCACTGCCCTTTCCTAATCAATCCGTCCCACACTCTGGCCCTGAGCGACCAAAGATCTGGTTTCTATTTAACCACAGATTGTTTCTGCCTGTTCTAAAACTTCATATAATAGAGGCCAGCTAGACTCTTACCCAAAAGAAATCATAAAATATGTAGCAAGTCATTGTCTCAAAGACTGGAGGGTTGCATGGGGAAGATGAAAGGTACAGGACAAAGATTCTATTAGTCTAGGCTGTGTTAGAGAATGAACAGTAAGCATAAGTTTATCCTTTACACATGGTGACTTCCCAGGAATATTGAGCCAAACTAGTGGGCATAAAATATGTTTTAACATTTTAGTTAAGTAAATGGTTCTTTTGCCTACTTGCTAGTCATAGTAGATTGAAAATATCCATTTTTTGGACTTCACTTTTTCCCGAAGTTTACCTCCCATTGCACTCATATAAAAATAACACATTTGCACCGGGCATAATCTAATTAGCTGATTAATTTCAACAAAGGTTTAGAATACAGTACACTATAAAAAGAGATATAAACAACAAGATTCTAAATTTGTTGATCTATTCGAGATGTGAGTCCTTTGTCAGATAAAAGCTTTGCAAGTATTTTCTCCAAATCTGTAGCTTGTCTTTTCATCTCTTAATTGGGTCTTTCACAGAAAAAAAGTTTTTAAATTTGATGAAGTCCAATTTTGGACTTTTTTTTATTTTATGGATGATTTCTTTGATGTCTTGTCTAGGAACTGTTCACCAAGCCTAGATCCAGAAGATGTTCTCCTGTTATCTTCTAGAAGTTTTATAGTTTTATATTACATATTTGAATCTATGATGGTTTTTTTGGGCACATTTCTTTTTTCCTTTTTGGTCTATGGATATCTAATTGCTCCAGCACCTTTAGATGAGAAGACTACTATTTTTTCATTAAATTGCTTTTGGATCTCTGTCAAAAATCAGCTGGCCATACTGAGTTGGCACTATTTTTGGGTTGTCCCTTCTGTTTCACTGATTTATGTGGCCATCCCTCTGCAATACCATGGTCTTGATTATTGAAGCTACATAATAAGCCTTTATTGAAGCTACATAATAAGCCTTGAGATCAGGTGAAATCATCTTTCTAATTTATCCTTTTTTTTTTTTTTTAAGATTTTATTTTTTCCTTTTTCTCCCCAAAGCCCCCCGGTACATAGTTGTATATTCTTCGTTGTGGGTCCTTCTAGTTGTGGCATATGGGACACTGCCTCAGCGTGGTTTGATGAGCAGTGCCATGTCCACGCCCAGGATTCCAACCAACTGAAAACACTGGGCTGCCTGCAGCGGAGCGCGTGAAATTAACCACTCCGCCACGGGGTCAGCCCCTAATTTATCCCTGTTTTTAAAATTATTTTGATATTCTAGTTCCCTTAAATTTCACTATGAATTTTAGTATGGTCTTTATATCTACAAAAAATCTCGATGGAATTTCTGATAGGAATTACAACTGTATATAAACGTGAGGAGAATTGATTTTTTACTATGTTGAGTTTCAATCCATTTAAATAGCATGTCTCTCAATTTATTTAGATACTATTTCATTAGTATTTTATAATTTTCAATATGCAAGTCCTGTGACTGTTTTGTTAAACTTACACAAAAGTATTTCATGTTTTTTGAGTTACTGTAAGTGATGTTCTGTCTTTTGTTTGCTTGTTTTCTAAAGCATGGATGCCACGTTCTTCTTCGGCTGCCTCAGGCTGGGAAGGGAGGAGGGATGTCAGGAGGGCTAGGAGGGCTCGGTACCGC
This sequence comes from Equus asinus, assembly GCF_041296235.1. Lineage (NCBI taxonomy): Eukaryota > Metazoa > Chordata > Mammalia > Perissodactyla > Equidae > Equus > Equus asinus. Next base: position 72,396,988 of record NC_091798.1, read on the forward strand.
CTTGGCCCACACAGCTGCGCCATAACTGGCTCCACCTGACCTGGAGCTGCCGGTCAGCCGCTAGGGTCTCAGGATCAGGTGCGAGAAGACCCTTGCTGTGCATGCGCACTGGAGCGCCTGGCGGGCGAGGAGCTGGCGCTCGCACCAGGTCGGCGAGGTGGTGGCCGGGTCTTCAAGCCGGTTTCAGGGAAGTCCCCGGGGAGCCCTTTCTGGGACCTTCGGTGTGCCCACACTCTATAAACCCGTGGGTAAGTCAGTTGGCTCTTAACTCATCTCTTTGCCCCTAGCGACAATGCTATTGTGTTTTTTAATTTCAGTTCCCAAGTATTCATTTCCAGGATCTAGAAGTTCAATAGGTTTTCATATGTTGATCTTGTATACTGTGGCTTTGCTGAATTAACCTATTAGTGCTAGGAATTTGTTTATAGATTCTTTGGAATTTTCTATGTAGACATATCTGCAAATACAGAGGGGTTTATTTCATCTTCTCTAATTCTTATGCTTTTATTTCCTTTTCTTGCTTTGTTGTGCTTTTTAGAACTTCGAGAACTATCTTGAAGAGCAGTGATGACTGTGGGCACCCTTGCCTTTTTCCTGATCTTTGGTGGGAAAATTTCAGCCTTTCATAAGTAAGTGTGATATTTGCCAAAAGTTTTTGCTAGATGTTTTTCATCGACTTGTGAAAGTCCCTCTATATCCCTGTTGTTCTGAAAGTTTTTGTCATGAATGGGGATCATTTTTTTCCAAATGCTCTGTCTGCATCAATTGATGTTTTCATGTAATTTTTCTTCGTTAGCCTGTTGATATAATGGATTTCATTGATTTTCCAATTTTGAACTAGCTTTGTATACTTGAAATAAACTCCACTTGGTCATGATGTATAATTTTTAATATATTACTGAATTATATTTACTAATATTTTGTTAAGAATTTTTACATCTAGGTTCATGAGGTCTGTATTTTTTACATCTAAGTTCATGAGGTCTGTACTTTTCTCTTTATGTGTTATCTTTCTTTGGTTTTGATAATACTGCTTTCATAAAATGAGTAGGAAAGTGTTACCTCTTTTATTTTTGGGAAAGATTGTCTACAATTGATGTCAATTCTTCTTTAAACGTTTGGTAGAATTTGTGAGTGAAACCATGTGGGCCTGGAGATTTCTGTTTTGAGAGTTCTTTTTTTTGTTAAAGGTATGCTTTTTTGTGTGAGGAAGATTGGCCCTGAACTAACATCTGTTGCCAATCTTCATTTTCCTTTTTTTATCCCCTCCCCAAAGCCGCAGTACATAGTTGTATATCCTAGTGCTAAGTCCTTCTAGTTTTTCTGCATGGGATGCTTCCTCAGCATGGCTTGATGAGTGGTGTGTAGGTCAGTGCCCAGGATCTGAACTGGTGAACCCTGGGCTGCTGAGCAGAGCACAAGAATCCAACCACTATGCCAGCAGGCCGGCCCCATGAGAGTTTTAAAATTAAAATTTCAATTTCCTGAATAGTCACAGTGCAATTCAAATTATCTGTTTCAGCTTGGGTGCATTGTGGTAGTTTGTACTGTTCCAGGAATTGGTCCATTACATCTAAGTTGTCAAATGTGAGTAGTAGTTCGCAGTATTACCTTATTATGCTTTTGTTATGTGTAGGGTCTGTAGTGGTATCCTCTGTTTCATAGATTTTCTTTATTCCCTTTTCCTTTTTAATTCCATTGCTTTCTGCTCTTATTGTTATTATTTCCTTCCTTCTGCTTGCTTTGTATTTTTTTTTTTTTTTTACCATTTTGTAAGTGTATAGTTCAGTTGTACATGTCAGAATTTGCTTTCTTTTTTGTTAAGGAAGATTGGCCCTGAGCGACCATCTGTGCCAATCTTCCTCTATTTTTTATGTGGGATGCCACCAGAGCATGGCTTGATAAGTGGTGTGTAGGTCTGGGCCTGGGATCCAGACCCACAAACCCTGGGCCACTGAAGTGGAGTGCATGAACTTAACCACTACACCACTGGGCCAGCTACTTGCTTTGTATTTTTAATTTGCTTTTCCTTTTCTTGTTTATTGAGTGGTTTAGATTTTTGAAATTTTCCTCTTTCCTGATGTAAGCATTTCATGCTATACATTTCCCTCTCAGAATTACTTTATCTGCTTCCAACAAATATTGATATGTTATATTTTCATTTTCATTCAGTTCTGTGTTTGTTTTTTTCTTTATACTTCATCTTTAATCCTTCGATTATTTAGGTGTGTGTTGTTTAGTTTCCAACCCATTGGAGATTTTACTGATTTTGGATTCTAGTTTGGTTCCATTGTGGTCAGAGAACACACTCTATATGATTTTAATTATTTAAAATTTGTTGAGGTTTGTTTTATGGCCCAGTATGTGGTCCATCTTGGTATTTGTTTCTTGGATCCTTGCAAACAATATGTATCCTTGTGCTGTTAGTTTGAGTGTTCTTTATATATGATTAGATCCTGTTGGTGGTGGTATTGTTGAGTTATTCTATATCCTTGCTGGTTTTCTCTCTAGTTGTTCCAATTCTTGGGAAAAGGGTTTTGACATCTCCATATATAACTGGAATTGTTTATTTCTCTTTTTAGTTCTGTCAGTTTTTGCTTCATATATTTTTTAGTACTGTGGTTTGGTGCATACACATTTAGGATTGTTATGTGTGGATTAGCCTTTTTACCATTATGTAATGTCCCTCTCTGTCCCAATAATTTTATTTGTATGGAAATCTACTTTATCTGATAAAAAATATCCGCATTCCTGTTTTATTTGGTGAACATTTGCATGATATAGCTTTTTTCTATCCTTTTATTTTCAGCTGATCTCTATCATTTTATTTGAAGAGAATTTCTTGTAGACATTATAGCAGTGGACTATTTTTAAATCAATTTTCCTAATCTCTGTCTTTTAATTTATGTTTTTATATAGTTTATTTTAATGTAATTTTTGATAGGTTAGGGCTTAAATCTACCCTTATTTTAATTTTCTGTTTGTTCTCTCTGTTATTTATTTTTCTTTTTTTATGTTTTTTTATATCCCTGTGGTATAGTAGAATGTTTAGAATTCCGTTTTGATTTTTTCATTTTGACCTATAATATTTTATGTGTATATCATTATATAGTTTATATATATATATATCTTCCTGGTTGCTCTTGGTATTACATTATATGTACAAAACATATCACAGTCTACTAGGACCAACATTTTAAAAGTTTCAGTGAAGTGTACAAACCTTACCTTCCTTATGTCCTTTTATTCTCCTCCATCTGTAATCTAATTGTCTTAAATCTTTTCTTTACATGCATTAAAATATATATTAAAGAGTATTGTAACTTTTGCTTCAAACCTCAAATGTAATTTAGAAAACTCAAAAGGGGGAGGCATATCTATTTCCCATACTTTGCTTTTTTCCTTATTCTTTCTTCCTTTCTATTGTTCTAAGATTCCTACTTTATTGTTTCCTTTCTGTTTAGAGAATTTCTTTTAGGCATTCTTTTAGGATAGGTCTACTGGTGAAGATTTCTCTTAGGTTTCTTTCACCTGAAAATATCTTGATTTACTGCTTTATTTATTTTTTTGTTTGTTTCTTTGTTTGTAGCCTTTCACCAACCTCTCCTTGTTTTTCTCACCCCCCCCCCCCCCAGCTCCCAAGAGTTGCCATTGTAGTCTCTGTTTTGGCTTTTTAAGATTCCACATGTAAGTGATATCATTACAGTATTTGTCTTTCTCTGTCTGATTTATTGCACTTATTTCACTCATTTAACGTAATGCCCTCAAGGTCTGTACATGTTTGTGCAAATGACAGGATTTCTTTCCTTTTCATGGCTGAATAATATTCTGTTGTATGTCTATATTTACTTTTTAGATGTTTGACTATGATGTGTAATTGCTTATATTTATTTTGAGTTATTCTGTTTGGTGTACTCTTAACTGTTGAATCTGTAGACTTACATCTTTTGCCAAATTTGGGAAATTTTCAGCCATTATTTTTTCAAGTACTTCTTCAGGCCCAGTATTTTTCTCCTACCCTTCTGGGACTGCAATAAAATGAATGTTAGATCTTTTGTTATATTCCTGCATGTTCCTGAGTCTCTGTTCATTTTGCTGTTGTTCAGTCTGTTTCTCATTGTTCAGATGTTCAGATCGGGTAATTTTCATTGTTTCGTCTCAAATTCACTGATTCTTTCATCGGTCTTCTCCATTCTGCTGATGAGCCCATTCACTGAGTTTTAAAAATTTTTGTCATTGTAATTTTGAGTCTAAAGTTTCCCCTTGAATCTTCTATTTTCTGCTAAGACTTTCTATTTTTTTATTTGTTTCAGGAATATTTGTAATTGCTTGTTAAAACATTTTCATGATGACTGCTTTTAATCCTTATCAGACAATTCTCCTGTTGGGGTCATCTTATTATTGCCATCTGTTGGTTGGCTTTTCTCATTGAAATTGAGATCTCCCTCTTTCTTGGCATGATGAGTGATTTTTCTATCAAAACCTGTACATTTGGGGCATTGTCTATGAGACTACGTATTATTTAAATTTTGTGTTTTAGCAGGCCTCCTCTGACATCACTCTGAATTGTAGGAAATGAGGACAGTTTCTCATTACTGCTGGATGTGGTTAGAATCTAGGTTTTCCACCGTCTTCCTTTGACCTCCAGGGTTAGGCAGAGAGGGACTCCTCCTTGTGGCTTGTCAGGTGGTTGGACGAGTTGCTGTGCTAGTTTTCTCTTTCAGCCTCTCTACTAGATCTCTGTTGATATTACTCTGTCTGAGAGGAGGCGGTTACCTTATTATTGCTGAGCAGTCATGGAAATCTTGATTTTCCCTTGGCCTCCTCTAAAACTACTCCTTTGGACAGCAGAAGGAGACCTCCTCACTGACATATGGGGATAAAAGTATAGGCTCCCTATGTGTTCTCCACTGACATCATACTAGGGGTTCATTACTGATCATTTAGGATGAAAGTTCCAGCTCCATACTCTCATACCACCCTGACGGAAATTAGGAGTGAGTCATTATAGTCTGATTAATGTGTATGTTTAGGCTCTCCACCTAGACTTCTTGGGGGACTGGTGGTGGGGCCACAGTTTTTTCTTTGATGCTTGCCTAAAATAGAATGGTGGTTTTAGAAGTCTTCTGTCTTGGTAGCCTGCCCTTTTTCTGCTCCTTTGACTAGAGAGAAAAGCTTTTCTTAGGTTTTTTTTCTTTTTTTGGTCTACACACATTGACATTTCTGGGTTGGTGCCTTCATCAATACCCAACTACTCAGTCTGATATATATGATACAAAGAAAATCCAGAGAAATCAACACTGTCCTCGGGTCCTAAGGACCTAGTTTACCCATTTCTCTCCACCTTTGTCTTGTGACTCTTAGAGAAAAACAAACAAACAAAAAACAAAAGCAATTCAGTTAGGTAATGGCTAAAGGACATGATGAGACGTTTTACTGAAGAGGATATACAGATGGCAAATAAGCATATGAAAGGATGTTCAATATCACTAGCCATTAGGGAAATGCAAATTAAGACCATGAAGAGATATCATTACACATCTATTACATCAACTAAAATAAAACATAATGACAATACCAAATGCTGGCAAGGATGCAGAGAAACTGGATCTCTAATGTATTGCTGGTCAGAATGTAAAGTGGTACAGTCACTGAAAAATAATTTGGCAATTTCTTTTAAAAAAAAACAAAACAACTAAACATACACTTACCAGATTACCCAGCAATCACACTCCTGGACATTTATTCCTGAGGAATTGAAGCACACAAAAACCTGTCCATGAATGCTCATAGCAGTTCTATTTGTAACAGCCAAAGCCTGGAAGCAATCAAAACATCCCTAGATAGGTGAGTGAGTAAACAACCACTGCTACAGCTACACTCTGAAACACTCCTCGGCAATAGAAGGGAATGAACTATCAATACACACGGCAACTTGGACAGATCTCAAGGGTATTATTCTGAGTGAAGAAGTTATTTCAAGAGGTCACATACTGTTTGATTCCATTTATGTAACATTCTATAAATGACAGTTATAGAGATAGAGAGGATACTAGTAGTAGTCAGAATTTAAGAAGGGTCTGTTTAGTTTCCTAGGGCTGCTGTAGCAACGTGCCACAAACTGGGTAGCTTAGAACAACATAAATTTATTCTCACAGTTCTGGAGGCCAGAAGTCTGAAATCAAGGTGTCGGGAGGGTTCCCTCTCGAGGCTCTGAGAAAGGAATTGTTCTGTGCCTCTCCTAGCTTCTGGTGGCTGCCAATAGCCCTTGGCATTCTTTGGCTTGTTGCATAACTCCAATCGCTGCCTCAGTCTTCACATGACCTTCTCTGTGTTTTTGTGTGTCATCTCCTCTTCCAAGGACAACAATCATTGGATTTAGGTTCCACCATAAATATAGGATGATTTTTATCTCAAGATCATTAAGTAATTCTTTCTGAAAAGACTTTATATCCAAATGAGGTCCCATTCTGAGGTTCTGGGTGGAAATACATTTTTGAGGGATCCTATTCAATGCACTACAGATAGTGAGGGGAAGAGGTGAACGTGACTATACAGGGGTAGCATGAGGGAGTCATTTGGGCTAATAGAATGGAGCTGCATTTTGATTGTATTGAGGGTTGCATGAGTCTACACATATGTAAATGGCATAAAACTTTTAAACATTTATTGTACCAATATCAATTTCTGGTTTTGGTATTCTGTTGTAATCATGGAGGACGTAACTATTGGGGAAAAGGGTAAAGGGTGCGTGGGACCTGTGTGTGCTATCTTTGTAACTTCTTGTGAATCTATTATTATTTCAAAATAAAAGTTAAAAATAGGGTCTAGTAATTTTCTTACAGGTGATGACAACTTTTTCCCTAATTATTTGTCAATATTTCTTGCTTTGCTTTGTGTTTAATATAAGACAGAGATGATCTCTGCCTCTTCAGGTAAGAGAAAAAAACATTGATAATTGCTAAAGAGAGTCATGTGTTCAATATTATAGTAGATTGCTTATATTGTCACAGAGTTTATACGTCTGGTCAGAATGCTGTAAGAACGAGTTACAATAATTGTCCTACTGGCTACTCCTGAATTGAATATCAGGCCCAGAATGTTATTTTCTATATAGTGAAGCTAAATTAAAACCCAAATTAACTTTAAAGTGTCATATTGTATCTTATGTAGTCAAAACTCCTTTCTACCCTCGAACTGATTTATGTATATTTAATAGGTTCAGTTGAAAAGAGGATGATAGAACAAGTAAAGATTTTTAAAAGCACAGAAGCTTTTCCCTAAAGGTAAAAGAGAACATGTGCAATGTCTGTATTTGCATAAACCTTTTACAAAATAGATGAAATAGAATATTGTCCAGGGAAAATCGTTAGCACTGGAAATTTACCAAAAAAAAAAAAAAAGAGAGAGCAAGAGAAAGAAAACCCTTAGTGGTAAATGTGTCATTTAAAGTGATTTAAATATACTATTACCAAAAGAATTATTTGAGAATCATTTTTCTTACTAAAAATTTTTGAATTTCTAAAACGTACCAATGGATTTCTCTGCGGTGTGAAGCCACATGATAGTTATATTTAGGTAACTGACTGGCAGGTGTCTGTTCTGTTAGAAGTGAGATTCCTCCTCCTCTGTCCACTTCAAATTTAACCCAAAATATGTTACCAAGGAGAATTCAGACCTGATTAGGATTGACACTTCTTTTTAGAGAAAACCTCCATAGGTAGAATTGAAATGTCATAAGGGAAATAAAACTATAACAGAACAGAACTGCAAAGAAAGGAAAAAAGAATCACAACTCAGGTTATGGATTGTTTTTAAGAATGATCATGCTATTTTCTAATTAGACTTGATTTTTAAATTTTATATTTATGGACAGAAATGAGCCATGAATTCTTATTTTGAACTGTCATTCTTAATCTCAGTAATAGCAGGTTTATAATGAATTTTTAAATGATACTTTTTCCCACTTAGCATCATGGCATAAATAGTAACATCAAGAATAATACCCTACACTTATCTAGTGTCTTCAATGTCTAATCATCAAAAGATATTTTACAGATTAAGTGCCTCACCTTTGTGGTAGAATTCACTAGAAATTTAAAAGCAGTTACAGTACATTACAAACTGATCTCATATGTGAATTGAAGTGTAGAATTTATTTTTCAAAATGACATCAAGTTAAATGGCCAAGATAAAATAATTAAATAAGGGAAAATGTTAAATGTGTTTTATGAATAAATATTGAACCAAATATGAAAACCATTGCAAATAGATAAACCATTTCAAATTTTCAGTATGTGGTTCAGGATTCAAATATGTTTCAGGGCCCTTATTATGCAAACTTATTGTCTGTCTAGCTCAGGCTGCTGTAACAAAATATCATAGATTAATCTGTGGCTTAGGGACCGGCTCCGTGCCTGAGTGGTTAAGTTCACGTGCTCCGCTGCGGCGGCCCGGGGTTTGGATCCTGGGCGTGGACATGGCACCGTTCGTCAGGCCACGTTGAGGCAGCGTCCCACATCCCACAACTAGAAGGACCTGCAACTAAGATATACAACTGTGTACAGGGGGGTTTTGGGGAGATAAAGCAGAATAAAAAAAAAAAAAAGATTGGCAACAGTTGTTAGCCCAGATGCCAATCCTTAAAAAAAAAAAAAAAGATTGGCAACAGTTGTTAGCCCAGATGCCAATCTTTAAAAAAAAAAATCTGTGGCTTAAACAACAAACATTTCTTCTCCTCAGACCTCTTCCCACATGTCCCTATTCTGCTCTTCTCACCTTTTATTTTTACTATAATTATGAGATGGCAGAATAAAGTAAAACATCTCTAGGAATGAGTCTTAATTTATGTAAAAATGGATAGAAGTATATTTTCAAGTTTTATGTATTTCTTTTTTTTTTAGCAAGATTAGCCCTGAGCTAACGTCTACTGCCAATCCTCCTCTTTTTGCTGAGGAAGACTGGCCCTGAGCTAACATCTGTGCCCATCTTCCCCTACTTTTTTATATGTGGGATGCCTGCTACAGCATGGCTTGCCAAGTGGTGCCATGTCTGCACCCAGGATCCAAATGGGCAAACCCTGGGCCACGAACTTAACTGTTGTGCCACCGGGCCGGCCCCTCAAGTTCTATGTTTAAATTGAGTTTACATTTTGAAATTTAATCCATGACTTGTGTTAACATGACTTGCCCCACAGCAGTTCTGAGCCTTCGCAGTGGCAGAGGCAGAAAGAATTGATCTTTTCTGTTAAATGTTAAAGATTTATTTTCCTTAAAAAGTGGCAACATTTTATCACCAGTAATTGAAATACTTTTGCCTTATAATTAATATAAATCTTAACAACAGAACTCTGCCATAGAAGGCTAGATTGGCTTATTGTTGTGTGGAGACTTGCTCTGACCCTTGTTGTATTGGACTAAATCTGGATTTCTTAAGGGAATATGTATTAATAAGAATCAGAAGGCATTTAAGAGGAACCAAAAACCTAACTACACCTTTGTTTGAATAATAAAATATAATAAACAACCCAAATTCTAATTTTTGTGATTCAAAATCTATTGATTGCTCCTTATTGATTGTGGAAATCCCTGCAACCTACTGTCAGCATAACTGATGGAAATAATATTTCACAATCCCCAAGTTCCAGGAGGCGGGTGGAGGAAAGATCTCAATCGCCTTGGGGGCTCATTTCCTTTCTCATTTTGAGAGTTTAGTGGGGAACTTACTCAATAGATCTGAGTCAGCTCAAGAGAATAGGCTGCTACAGCAGCTATGTTCTAGAGGCTGACCCATTCTAACCAGGCCACTTTCTTAACAAGGAAACTTCCATTGTCACAATTCACATAGCTTTCCCTCCTCCATCTTGTTCCTATAAATATGTAAAACAATTCGGGGACAGGCTTCTTCTCCATCAGGACATTGGCCATGGTGTATGTGGGTTATTTTTGTCCAGATAAGCTATAAGAATATTAGATTTCCTGGCTCTACACTATATACTTCTCTACTGCCTGTTTTAACCTAATAAAACTTTCATATCTGCATTACACACATGCACTCCCCCTACACAAACACACATAAACACACACCGCCACAACCACCACCACCAGATACTAATTGGTGTCAGAATAGGAAAATGCTATAAGTGTAATTTCAACATATGTGGATAAAATTATATGTTGTTTTTATCTAACTTAAGAAAGTGAAAGCAATTGATGTGTAACTCATCTCTATCTTGGAAATGTCCAGGCCATGTAGAAATCATAAGGTCAAATCTTATAAACATACTAATCAGGCCTTCAGGCAGTATTAGTGGAAATATTACTTTATCCTTGGAAATGTTTTAGTGGAGTATTTCTAGGTTGTTCAGGGTAAATAAATTTGGAATTAATGAATTTACGGAGCATAGCCTACTGGAAAATGTCAGTCTATTCCGTAATTGTTTAAGTACAAAATAAAAATATTTCATGATTGAAATAGCTCTCTTTGTGAGATTGATGTCCTGCACGCCTTTTTTAGAGCTCTCAAATATTAAATGTAGGCCAGAGCTTACGTTTATGCTCCAAAGAAAGATCTTGGCAGTCTCAGATTTCTGCACGTTTTGCCTGTGCCTCATAATTTGCTGTTTTCTTTTAAGTTTTAGTCAGGTTTGATATTAGAAAAGATATCTGATTCTTATGAATATGGTTTGACAGTCTGACCCTTTGCATTACTTCAGTTATGTTCTGAAAGAATCTTTCTTTCAAAGAAGAATTGTTCTTTGTTCAGAGATGATTAATGTTGGTATTCTAGCCACTAAGACAGCCTAAGAGGAAGCCTTCCTAGGGGAAGATTGATACAGAGGGGTGACAATTGCTCACGAGTGTGATTTTAGGTGTCTTGAAAATCCTCCAGCTTGCTGAAAAAAATATCTCGAATCCTTGTTGAGTACATGGTATGAACCAAGTCTTTTCCCTATATTACATCACTCATTCATAATAACAAACACATGAGTTATGTATTAATATCCTCTTTTGACAGTTAAGAGAACTGAGGCTTAGAGAGGCAAGCAAACGCTTATTTGGAAGTACTGGTTGTTATTAATTAATAGGAGACCTTCCATTCTGTGATGTTTAATTTCATGTGTCAGCTTGACTGGGTTACAGGGGGCCCAGATATTTGGTTAAACGTTATTTCTGGGTGAGTCTGTGAGGGTTTTTGTGGGTGAGGTTATCGTTTGAGTCAGTGGACTGAGGAAAGCAGATTGCTCCCCGCAGTGTGGGTGGCATTATCCAGTCTGCTGAGTGCCTCAGGAGAACAAAAGGTGCAGAAAGGGAGAATGTACTCTCTCTGCTTGGCTTTTTGAGCTAGGACATTTTCTCCTGTCTTCGGACCGAGACTTACACTGTTGGTACTTCTGATTCTCAGGCCTTCAAACTCAGACTGAAACTACACCGCTGGACTTCCTGGGTCTCCAGCTTGCGGGCCACAGATTGTGGGACTTAACCTCCATAATTGCATAAACCAATTTCTTATAATAAATATTTTGGTCTGTTTTTAGATAGATAGATAGAGATGCGGATATAGATCTATATCTATATATCCTATTGGTCTTGTTTTTCTGGAGATTTTGCTGATGAGTGGTACTAGAGGAACTGAATTTTAAGGATGAGTTTTATTAATTGGTTCTGAGGTTTCTGGAATTGGCTTTTTAACCTGATTAGATTTAAAGTTGCTAATGGCTTTATTTCTCATAGTAAAGACAGTGCTGATAGTCCATAGCATGAACTAATAGTAGAGATTTGAATAGTAGGGATATGAATTTCCAGCTCAAGTACTGCATAAATGACCTAAAAGCTTCTATGTATTCCTGAAGGAGACCCCTGCCTCCTATAGCCTCAGGGCTGAGATTGCTGAAAATCAAATTCAGAATCTCATCCTGCTCTGGCTGAATTACAACATAAGTTGAATTCAGTCTCATAGAATGCTTACTGTTAAAGTGAGGGCATTGACTAGGAAAGAATTGGATCTTGTAAGCAGAGGTGAGACATGTAGGAAGACCTTGATGAAGCTGAAGACATTGAGTCTCTAAATTTTGATGAGTTTTCTTTGCCAGTGGAAGAGGCCTCCCTACCCCCAGTGGAAGCAGCCTCCCCATCCTTAGCAAAAATGGCTTCCCCACCACCAGTGGTAACAGCCCCTTCATCCCTGTCCTCTGAAACCTGTGGGAATTAAACCTGTGTAGTCTGAGGAAACTAATGTCATCTACAAAGACAAGTGGCAAGCAAGACAATTCTGATTATCCTCAGGACGTATCCTCACCACCCTTCTTTGCTTCTAGACCTATAATTGGACTTAAGTCCTAGCAGGCCTCTAATGGTGAGGTATAAAGTATGACCCATGAGAAGGTACGCTACACTCCAAAAGAACTATTTCTAATTTATATAGACAGAAATCTAGGCAGCATGTGTGGGAATGGATACTAAGGGTGTGGGATCATGGTGGAAGAATATAAAGTTGGATCTGGCTGAATTTATTGATATGGGCTCACGAAGCAGAGAGTGTGCATTTAATATTGCAACTTGGGGAGTTAGAAAGGGCTCTGTCAGTTTGGTTGGTTGGTTGAAACATGGGCCAGTAGGTGGCCTACAGTGAGTAAATTGGAAATGCAAGATCTGTCTTGCTTTAATGGAAAGGAAGAGATTAAAATGTTTAAGGGTGTTGGATGTTAGAATAGATTTGTCATTTAAGGCCTACTCACCCCTTCTAAGAGAGTCCAGAAAACATACCTTTCACTAATACTGTGAGAATTAAATTTGTGAGGGAAGGCCTGTCATTCTTGAGGAGCTCTATGATTGCTCTTTGTTGGCCAGATCTCACAATGGGAACTGCAGCCCCTGAACTGGGAAACCTAAATGCAATGGAGTATTTGGATCCCCAGGTGCCAGGGGCCAAATGAGGGTGCTCAATTGCCAAGGGCAAGGAAGATGTGGTTAGCCTAATGGACAGCAGAGTCAAAGCTGCAATTAGAATAGTGTGACTCATGGAGACTTAATGGTATTGGCTAATTGATCACCGTGTTCCCAGAAGTGAAATAGATAGATCTGCCTAGTTCTTATTTCATCTGTATAGGCAGAAAAATTCTAGGTCAAGTGAATAGAAGTCTAACCTGAATCATAAAAACAGAGAGTCATGACCCCTCAATTAATTTCCAGACTTGAGCCATGTTACATTGAATGAAGGGAAGGCTGGGTCCCCTTGAGGATGGACCGTGGTAAACTACCAAAAATTTATACTGTTAATCCTTCTCCCAGCCTTCTCCAAAGGGACCGATGGCCTTTTTCCAGGATAACTGTGCATTAGGGAAAATAAAATAATCAGAACCTTTGGAGACTACTGGACCCTAGCTCTGAGCTGACACTGATTCCAGAAGACTCAAAGTGTCACTGTGGCATACCAGTCGGAAGAGGGGCTTGTGGAGATCAAGTGATCCATGGAGTTTTAGCTCAGGTTCATCTCACAGTGGATCCAGTGGATCCCGAACTCCTTCTGTTGTTATTTCTCTGGTTCTGGAATGCATACTTGGAATAATTATACTCAACAGCTGGCAGGATCCCCACAGTTGGTTCTCTGACCTGTGGGGTGAGGACTGTTATGGTGGGAATGGCCAGGCAGAAGCCACTATAACTGATTCTATGTAGGAAAATGGAAAATCAAAAGCAATACTACACTTCTGGAGGCATTGTAGAGATTAGTGCTACTATCAAGTACTTGAAGGATGCTTGGGTGGTGATTCCCACCACATCTCCATTCAGTTCTCTTTGGCCTGTTCAGAAGACAGACAGATCTTGGAGATTGACAGTAGATTATCATAAGCTTTACCTGGTGGTGACTCCAATTGCAGCTGCTGTACCAAATATGGTTTCATTGAGAAAATTAATACATATCCTGGTACCTGGTATGCAGCTGTTGATCTGGAAAATGCCTTTTTATCCATTCCTGTCAATGAAGTCCACCAGAAGCAGTTTTCTTTCAAATAACAAGTTCAGCAATACACTTTCACCATCCTACCTCAGAGGTATATCAACTCTCCAGCCCTATGTCATAATTCAGTTTGCAGGGACCTTGATCACCTTTCCCTTCTGCAAGATATCACACTGGTCTATAACACTGATGACATATGCTGATTGGACCAAGTGAGAAAGAAGTAGCAACTACTCTAGACTTACTGGTAAGATATTTGCATGCCAGAGGGTGAGAAGTAAATCTGACACAAATTCTGGTACCTTCTATCTCAGTGTAATTTTAGGGATCCAGGGGTGTGAGGCATATTGAGATATCTCTTCTAAGGTGAAGGATAAGTTGTTGTATCTGGCCCCTCTCACAATCAAGAAAGGGTCACAACAACTGGTGTGTACTTATTTGGATTTTGGAGGCAACATATTCCTCATTGGTGTGTGTTACTCTGGCTCATTTACCCAGTGTCCTGAAATGTTGTTTTGAGTGGGGCCCAGACAAGGAGAAGGTTTCATAACAGGCCTAGGCTGCGGTGCAAGCTGCTTTGCTGCTTGGACCATATAGTCAGGTAGATCCAATGGTACTTGAAGTCAGTGGTAGATGAGGATGCTGTTTGGAGCCTTTGGCAGGCCTCTATAGTGAATCACATTGCAGACTTTTAGGACGTTGGAGCAAAGCCCCACCATCCTCTGCAGATAACCACTCTCTTTTTGAGAAACACATCTCTTGGTCTGCCACTGGGACTTAGAGACTGAAACTTAACCATGGGCCACCGAGCTCCCCATCATGAGCTAAGTGCTGTTTGACCCATGAAACCATAAAGTTTGGCGTGCACAGCATCAAGTCATCATAAAATGAAAGTGGTGTATACATGGTTGGTCTGAACTGACTATGAAGGAACGAGTAAGTAACAAGAAGAAGCGACCCAAATGCCTCTGGTCCCCACTCTTGCTACATTGCATTCTCTCTTCCAGCGTGCACCTCTGGATTCCTGGGGACTTCCCTACACTCAATTGACAGAGGAAGAGGAGACTTGGACCTGGTTTACAGGCAGGATATGCAGGCACTACCAAAAAGTGGAGAGATGCAGTACTATAGCTCCTTTCTGGGAAATCCCTGAAGGACAATGGTGAAACGAAATCCCTCCAATTAGCAGTTCTTCAAGTAGTTCATCTAGTTGTTCACTTTGGAAAGAGAAATGGCCAGAAGTGTGATTATGTACCAAGTCAGGAGCTATGTCCAATGGTTTGGCTGGATGGTCAGAGAATTTGAAGGAACATGATTGGAAAATTGGTGACAAAGAAATTTGGGGAAGAGCTATATTGATAGACTTCTTTGAATGGGCAAAAAATATGAAGATATTTGTGTCCCATGTGCATGCTCACCAAAGAGTAACCTCAGCAAAGGAAGATTTTAAATGGATAAGATAACTCATTCTGTGGATACCAGTCAGCCTCTTTCCCCAGCCATTCCTATCATCGCCCAATCGACTCATTAACAAAGTGGTCCTGGTGGGGTTATGCATGGGCTCAACAATGTGGATTTTCACTCACCAAGGCCAACCTGGCCACAGCCACTGATGAGTGTTCAGTCTGCCAGCAGCAGAAACTAATACTGAGTCTTCAATATGACACAATTCCCCAGGGTGATTAGCCAGATTCCTGGTGGTAGTTTGATTACATTGGACTACTTCCATCATGGAAAGGACAATGTTTTGTCCTTACTGGAATAGAGATTTACTGTGGATACAGATTTGCCTTCCTTGCGCACAGTGCTTCTGCCAAAACTATACCATGTTTCTGGACCCGTGCTTCTGGACCTACACCATGGGCCTTCCTGTGTCTCCAGCTTGCAGATGGCAGACTGTGGGACTTCTCAGCCTCCACAATCACGTAAGCCAACTCCTCATAATAAATCTTTTATATATATACACGCATGCACATATATACATAAATATATATAAACATATATATATGTACATGTATATATATTTATGTATATAAATATATATATATATACATAGAGTCTGAATGTATGCATAGTCATGTGAGTAACACATTTTCACATTATATTTTATGGGTATAAAGAGCTTGTGGTTAATTTATTTTATGTAAGCTATATAATTTTCCTCACAAGCTTTCACTCCATTGGATAACTTGGTGGCATGGGTAAAGGTAGATTTTAAATATTTAAACGCCAGTTCCCTGCTTCTTCATTTATTAATTTGTTCATTCTCAGCATGTTTTTGAGCACTTACGTTGTGCCAGATTCTATTTTAGAAACTGTGCATGTAGTTGAGTGCAAAACAAAATCCCTCCTTATTGAGCTTATGTTGTAGAAGGAAAGGAGATGCAATAAACCTATAACTGTGAGGAAATCCCCAGTGCAACAAAGCCATGGAAGAGGATTGAGGATAGCTGAGGATGGGGTCTCATTTAGATATGGTGATCTAGAATACGGAGATAGTGGAGACAAATCCCACCTGAGATGAAAGAGAGGGAGGGAGGAAGGGAAGGGGTAGAGAGAGACAGAGAGAGAGGGAGAGAGATAGAGATCAATCCTCTGGTGATGAAGTAGAGGCGGCAAGCCATTTTATTACCCTTTTCAGCTGAAATCTGGCTAGGCTTCTCAAGCCTCCTTCTCCGTCCTTCCCCACTCCCTCCATCCTCCTCCCCCTCCAGCTCCTCCTCCTCCTTCTTCGCTGTTGTTGTCATCATCATCTTCTTGCTATGTCTGCCAGGATAAAATTGGTCCTACTAGCCTTTGAGCATGCACAACATCTATTGCTGCTGACTCTGGCTTCTGCCATCTTTCCAGTCATCAAGGCCTCACTCTCAGCATCTCCCTGCCACATGACTGGTCTATGACTTTCTTGGCATCTAACCCCTTCACTCTTCCTCCATTTACCTTTGTCTTTTCAAATTTCCCTTGTCATAAAGGATGGACTTTCAACTGTTTCTTCCTCTGTGGAAGGGATTTGCCTTTGACATATCTTTTTCATTTCTTGGGGCAGTATTCCTTGGTCAACATTAAATAGTGTGGAGAGAGAAATCAAGTTTACTGGTTAAAAACAAAACAAAACAAACACACGTACACTCATTGGGAGGTATTTAGAAATATTATTACCTTGGCACGTATAAATAGTTTTTATATAACGTGGACTTGATTTTTAATGCACATTTAAGTTTAAGGAGTTTTCTTTGTTATTGTTAATTTCCCATCAGTCCTGCTCTTCTGCACAATTATTTCTAACTTGGATAAAGTACCAGTCTACATTTATTGTTCATACAATTCCAGTCAAGACTGAAATCCTACAATGAAAGGGAAAAAAAGTAAATTTTTTCATTGAAGGATGAAATGCAATGTAACACTTTCAACAGTACTAGGAAACTAATAAAAAATTCCCACTGTAAATTATACTGAACCTTTTTATTTATAACTACTACAAGCAGGGTGGTTATAAATTTCACAGAACCAGAAAACTGTATGAATGATTCATCTGGCCAAGAAGAATGTCAAATGCTTTAACAATTTTTTCTAAAATTAACAAAAAAACACATTAGAGAGTTTCAAATGGTTTCTTTTCAAATTCTGCTTAAAATGGAATATTTGCATTCTAGCTATTATTCTTTCCTTTGTCTAATAGAGAAGTTCAATTTTAATACAATAATTTCAGCCTTCTCCCTTCCAAAGGAGGGGCAAACACCCTTGGATGTAGGAAAGAATCACTAACAGTCAGAAGAAACCATCAGAAATATATATATTTTTTCTCCTTGAATATGTGAAATCTCAGTAGCTTTTGTGGCGGTTACCTTAAAACATACTCTGTATGGTCAGGGAGCATGGAGAATTCCAACATCTGAGATGCATGAATAGTAGTTTGCTCGTTATATTGTGTGTAAGGTAGACCTCAAAAAGAAAAGAAAAAAATGGTGCATTGTCAAGTAATTCTTATGAATCCTAACTGTATATTAGAATCACCTGACAAGCTCTAAAAAAACCCCTAGGATTTGATTTAATTGGTCTTAGGTATGGTCTAAGCAACCAGATATATGAAAGCCTTCCAGGCTATTCTACACTGCATCCAAGGTTGAGAACCACTGAAGTCCTATTTAATTTGGATTATTTCAATTTCAGCTGAAACATTTTAGATGAAAATAAGTAGTTAAAATTGTAAATAGAACATATTTCATTTTCAGAGATATTCAGCTTCAACTTGGATTTAAAATATGATTAAAAATCAAGCCCCACATGAAAATATGGTGTAGTGTCTATTCAAATAAAATGTATTTGATATAACTTCACAAATCCTGAAGTTTTTTAAATATTAATTTCCACATGAAAACAAATGTGATCCTATTTGAGATTATTGCCTCCTAAGGGTTGAAGATTGGCAGTTATTAATTCATGGTTTTTTCTTCAAGTAGAAAGATATTTGTGGCACACAATGGAAAAAGAGAATATAAAACAGTAGGAGAAACAAGGTTAAGTCGGTTTTTGTTAAGCATGTTCACAGGAGACAGTCTTCATAGTTCTGTGTAAAGCAGTGTGTATACTAGCGAAGCCCTCTGTCACAGGCTGGTAAAATGCAGCACATTTTCATTTCAACTTTATTAAAATAAATTGGTATGTTTTCTTACAGTTTTCTCTCTATACACAGGCTATTTTACTTGATTGTAATTATACCCCATATACAATTTTCAGCCTGAAAAAATAATATTCAATGCAGTTAATAATAATTCTCCAGAGAACTACAGCACAATTTATTGAAAAAGTTGGGTCATAATTGTATATGTAATCAATTCACCCACAATTTGCATTTGTTTAGACTACTTGTAGATAATTTTAAATATAAATTATTTTTTTAAAGAATATTTTTTAAAAGTTCTTTTTCTGTTGCTTCTCATGTGTTTACTATATCCTTAGAGCATAAGTAAGTGGTCAACAGAAATGAAAAAAATAGAAGTTGTGGAAAGAATAAATGCACTTAGTTCTTAACGATCCATGAACCAGGCCAAGTGAGTGGGCTGTCTATATTAGGAATGTGTTTTCCATGAAGATGAGCTTCCCATGACCTCTTCTCTGGCAGAAGTGCAAAAGATATATGTGTGAGTAAATGAGTGTGTATTTGTATTTTTGTGTTTTGTCTTAAAATAAAACGTGAGTAACATCATATAGAGATGCTATCTTGGTGCCAGTTATCCATACAATTTTTTTTTTTTTTTTTTTTTTTTTGCTGAGGAAGATTCACCATGAGCTAACATCTGTCACCAATCTCCCTCTATTTTGTATGTGGGTTGCTGCCACAGCATGGCCATGAGTATTGGAGGTACATGCTTGGGAACTGAACCCAGGCCGCCAAAGTGGAGCATGCAGACCTTAACCAGTAGGTCACTGGGGCTGGGCCTCCATACAGTTTCTTAAATAGGTAATGAGCACTTACACAAGCAAGGCTGATCAGATGTAATGATAAAGTAACTCAGGCTGATACAGTGACTTCGCTCATCATTCTTGAGATGTATAAAGTTCTGTACTTAATATCGCAAAACACATTATTAATTAGGAAATTAAGTTATTAAATCTTTTAGTAATCAAAACTTCAAACATAATTTAAAATTTCGTTACCTTCTCTTCCTCCAGTTCAAGGGTATTTGAATTAAGAAGATTTCATTTGGGAAGGAAATGATCTTAGTTCTTTATTTCAGATTCTTCTTGTCTTGAGGATCCCAGGATTATTTTTGTGTGTAGAACGTTTTAAAATAAACTTAGTGGACTTTTGTTGTACACAGATAATTAAAGGATTTTGACTGAGTCTAAGATATCCATCTTTCAACCTACCTATCTGTTCATCCATTTATCTATCTATAGATCAATCTGTTTAAATGCTTATTTATATTTTTAGCTCACTTGAAATAGACTTTTTTTAGGTAAGTTAATTCAGGTAAATAACCAATCAGCAAGATAAAATAAATAAAGGTAGTTCCGCAAGGAGATCATCCAACTATAAATAAATAAATGAATAAATGAATGAATAAGTAAATACAAAGGAAGAGATTTTAGTACTAGTAAGTAAACATGTTAATAATTTGCACATGCCTAAGGACAAACTGCTGAATATTTGGCTTTGGGTTTTTGAGTAGATAAAGCAAAGAGGTCAATGCAGTATGTTAATTCAATTCCCATAAGATGAAAACCGATGATTTGATTAGGAGAAGCAAATAAATGCCTGGAAGAATTTTACCCTTTAAGGTGTCAGAAATGGACATCGGCTAATGTTGAGGAAAAAGTTCTCAGTGTTAAAGTGTAATATTCAAAGTGAAAAATTGTGACTCTCATACACCCATAACAGTAAAGTGTTACATATCTTATTCAATGAATTCATTAATGAAGAACAAGTAAGGTATTGTGACAGATTCCAAGATCATTTGAAAACCCTGGTGTTTATAGGTAATGTTAGGATAAGATTGCTCAGTTGGATACAAAACTGGTTAATGTCCAACAAGACCATCCAAGTAATCCGTAGGGTTATTTCTTCCCCTGGAAAGAAAGTATTTGCATCTCTACCAGACAAATTGTACAAGTTAATCATAGGCTGAAGAGATGTAAAATCAGCCAGGGGATAGAAATGTCAAGCCCGGCACTGTAGTGAAAATATATCCACTAATCTCTTAATAAATCATTAAGGCTCAAGAGAGCATCAAGGAAGACTGAAGATACCACTGGAAAAACAAAGAATCAATGGAAAACAGATGAAGATATGATGAAATCTAGATAAGTGATAGCAAAATAAATAATGTAGTACTGCTGAAAAGGATACGCAGGAAAAACGTTTTGAAAAAATATTCAGTCTCTTTCTTTACATTGAAAATTACTTTATGTGGAAACTTTTCTGTATTTAAAATAGCTTATTCAAATAAACTATTCCCGTGAATCTTGTAGAGCATTTTATTTAATTAAAGGCAGTTTCTCATGCATAAAATCGTTTTCCTTAAGAAATGAGGAAATGCATTTTTAAAAATTTAGAGAGGTTTTTTTTTGAGCTAACAATTTAAAATCCCTTAAATCATTTTGAAAGCTCTAATCTATAATTATGTTTAGCCTGTTATTCTCAGAGTTCCGTATCTGTATTTAATCTTTAATTAAATGTACTTGTATATCACAAGAAACTGATAAAAAACTCATCAATAATTGCAAATGAAAAGCATAGAGAAAAAGATGAAGTGGGAACTATTAAAATAATATTTCAGTGTCAAAGCCCACGAAATCATGATTTTATTAAATACTTGTGACAAATCCCTCATTAGTAGCAATCATAATACAAGGAACAAAATTCTAAAATTGAAAAAGTCCTTAGAAATCATTTGGCTGGACATTCCAAATAGTAATGAGGCATTTCTAGCAAGTTATCTTTAGATGTCCTCACCTTCTTGAATATATCCAGTCTGAAAATTTGCTGCCATATACAGTGGCATTGAAATCATTTTCTCACATTCAGATGAAATCTTTTCTCCACCATTTCTGTTTTTTGGTTATATTTATTCTCTAAACCAAAATAAATAATCTGGCTTCAACATGACACGCATTCAAATATTTGAATTTGGTTATCATGACTTGCCTTAATCTTTTCCTCTTTGTGCAGAACACATCCAACATTATCAGTTGTTCTTAACATGACTTCGTTCCCAATACCTACTCCATTTTGTTCTCATAGCTTTGATCTGACTCAAGTTCACAGCTTTCTTAAAATAGCTTGTTTAAATCAGATAACATTGTTTCAAATAAAGCTTCCTGCCCTTTTGCAAAATTTTGCTTGGCTTGCTACATGTTCATATTTAAATTTTGGCAATAGTTTTTCCACTGCTGGTAGGATGGAATAATTCACTGCAAGTAAACATTCCAACTCAGAAGAACTAGAAAAAATGGATGAATTTTTTTTAATTATCAGAGAACTAAGACAGCAGCATGGATTACAGTGACTAAAATTCCAGAGACATGAGCCATTTTCAGTGATCTTCTTCGGGTACATTTACCCTGGGGGGGTATTTTTTAATCCCG
Source organism: Equus asinus (assembly GCF_041296235.1). Classification (NCBI taxonomy): domain Eukaryota; kingdom Metazoa; phylum Chordata; class Mammalia; order Perissodactyla; family Equidae; genus Equus; species Equus asinus. Next base: position 72,419,035 of record NC_091798.1, read on the forward strand.
GGCATGGGCTAATGTCTGAAAATTTGAGCTTCCCAAGGAAAAAGGCCCATGCCCTGGACAAAGAAACCATTTGAACTTTTAAATGTTGTGAGGGGCTGACATGACAAAATTAGAAACTTGAAAGGCCTTAAATACACAGCTGTTTTCCAACTTGAGACATTTACTGAATTCTGCAAGGGGATAGGAGGTGAAGAGCTGAGCCAAAAAAAATCTGAAAAAGCAGATTAGAAATTCCTGAAGTCTCTTGTTCCTGAGGAAAAAGAGCTATTCCAGGATTTCCATTGAAAACTCTGGAGACGATCTAAAAAGAGGGATGAATCAAGAAGTAGTCTTATTATTACCCCAAGAGTAACCTGTCTCAGTGCAGCTCAATCCCATGACTGGATTAATGTGATTGGTGTTCCCGCTTACTTGTTAGAGGAATGGGGAAACCACTACTGGCACAAGTTGATGTTATCTGGAGCTGTTTTTTTTTTTTTTTTAATTCACAATGTCTTATATTTAATCAAAATTCACAGACATTAAAAAAGACAAGACCATATGACCTCTAAGAGAAAAAGGAGACAACAGAAGCAAACTAGCATGTTATATAGATAATAGCATTAGTAAACCAGTATTGGTAAAATAACTGTAACTAATACACTTACAAAAGAAGAAAATGTGGAGAAAGTGAGTAAAAAAAGGAAAATATTATCAAAGAATTTGAATCTATATAAAACAATCAGCTGAACATTCTAGACCTGAAAACCACCGTATTTAAATTTAAGAATTCTTTGGATGGGAAAGCAAATTGAGTGCAAAAGAAGAAGGTAGACAGGAAAATTGTTGATAAAAATCTCCTAACTGAAACAAACAAACCCCCCAAAAAATGGAAAGAAGAAAAAAGAGCTTAAGAGACATGTATTTAGGTCAAAAGTTGTAGCATTTGTGTAATTGAAATCCAGAAGGAGAGGAGAGAAAAAATGGAAAAGTTGTGGTATTTAGAGAGAAGTAGGCAGGAATAATTTAAAAGAGATGAAAGGTACCGACTCACAGATTCAAGGAAGTTTATGAAATCAAAGCAGAATAAATACTAAGAAAACTATATTAGGTACATGATAGTAAAACTTTTGAAAACTAACGACAAAGAAAATTGTAAAAGTACCTAAATAGAAATGATATCAACATTAAGACTAATAATCAACTTATCAACTAAAACAGTGGAATAATGTTTCTATAGCAATGAAAAAAAAAACCCCACTCACTGTGAACTTTTATTTGCATTGAAGTTATTATTTGGAAATGAAATTGAAATAAAAACATGTTTTGACAAATAAAAGGAGAGAATTAAGCCAGGAAAGCTACATTTAATGAAATGATAAAGGCAGCTCTTCGAGCAGAAGAAAATGTATTCCTGATAGAGAAAGAAAAGTACAAGATGCAATGAAGAAGAGTATTAGAAAGATAAATAAATCAATACCGTAAATGAATATTGACTGTACAAAACTCTGATAATAATGTTTCATGAGATGTAAAATAGAGGCACAATCAAAAGACAATATTAATGGAAAAAGCAGGCATGTTAAATGGACTTAAAATATTCTAATATAAATGTAAAGAAAATGTAACTTAAAACTTATAAAAAAGAGAAAATAAAATGAGGGAGGCACTTAAAATTGGTTGGGAACTTGGCATGTGTTTATGTGTATGCATGACTTATAGATTGCTGGGTTTTACGATGGAGCATTACTATGCTGAAGGAAGTTTTATGGAGGTTTTTTTCTCTTGTGACTATTTAGTTTTCCAGAGAAGAACCCTCCACATTTCTTGGAGAGGGAGGATGGCAGGTTGGAAAATATAAGGTAAACCTTTCCTCCTGGCATCCTAAGAGCAGGTTAGTGAAAGAAGCTGAGATTCCTACAGTCATTAATTTTCCTCTTCTTAACCCTGAACCTTTCATAAAAATTCCTCTACCTAGTATCCCCAAGTTGACAGTTCTTCTAGTTCGACATCTCCAGATTAAAGCCTCTGTTCTCATGGAAGATGAGGTATTATGGTAATTATTGGGTAACTTGGGAGCCAGAATGGAGACCTAGATACTCAGCAATTTTTTAGCAGATTTTCAAACTGCTTTCCTTTCTTTTTAGCTTCTTGGCTCATCTTCATCTTTTAAGATATTAGTGCCCCCAGTGTGAGTTGATTTGCTCCTCATTGTCTCCTCTTTATATAATTTAATAGGACGTAATTGTGTATTCCATGTGTTTTCACAACATAAACAAATTTAACTTTTTTCAACTGTTTTGGATTTTGGTAAGTATACATTTCCTTACAAATGAATTTATACTATATATGTATATATACATATTGTATGTATACATTTATATGTCACATACATTAAACATTAACATGTAGGTGTTAAATATATGTTATATTCTATGCGTATGTATTGATATTGATTGATTAATCTATTAATTGGAGGCATATGATTATACACACATTACTATGCATTTTGTGTAACTTAGCACCAGGGAAATGGACAGAGGGATTATATTAAGAGACCACAAGGAGGCCAAAGAAATAAGTTTGGAGAAATGTAATATTTGAAAGGGAGAAAGTAGAAGCAAAGAACACATGAGAGAGAGTATGTCAGGAAAGTAAGGGAAAAGAAGAATATTCGTGTTGTGCAAACGGCAGTAGTTCACTGAAGTGCTGTGGGCCATCTAGTTTTGAAGACTAACCATATCCTATTCTGATGGGACTTGGTTTTTATCAATAATTATTGTCAGAAGTTATAATATTTTATCACCAACTTTGGGTTCTTAAAACACAACCACCATTTAGATTTCTGTGACCACAGATCAGACCCTTCCTAGATTTTTTGCCATTGTCCAAACAAGACGAATGCTCATAATGATGCCCTATAATATTTGCATGATGCTTGTGAAAAATAATTGTTAGAGTAAAATATTTTATGCTGTTTTCTGGTGTGAAAGATAGTACTTTAGATGAATATGACAAATTTATTGGTATTTGTTTTAAGCTTGTCTAAGCTACAAGTGACAATGGGAGACTAGAATGATATTGTAAAAAACAGCAACAGAAGGCACAAAGTACAATCTTATAAATTATAACAGAACAAGCCTCATACATACTTTGTACAGCTTGTAATTTATTTTATTCAAATCTACCAGAAGAATATTCTAACAAAATATTTCCATAATTGATAGATCCTGTGTGTTATTCACTTAGTCTAGTAATAACTACAATAAGTGCAAAGAAGCTATTAATATTACTTATGCTATTCTCAGATACTAAGCAGATAAAGCTATACTTTTTTATGGAATAATTTATATCCTTTTACTTAAGCTTGATTTCTATCATAGTATTCTGCATTTCAGACACTTCTAAAATAAAATACATTTATCCACAAAGAAGATCCAGAAGTAACTTAACTACAAAATGAATTTTATGCCTACTACGTGCCAAGCACTATGGTCTTTATATTGATTTTTAATCTTCCTTGAAAGAAAATTATAGCAGCTTCCTTAGTGTCTGTTTAAAGGTTACTAAAATACGACGGCATTAAATCATTAGAAAATAAGTCATCTGAAAGTTTGTCAACTCCAAGAATAAAATGGTTGTATGTGTTTTTTATCTGGATTTAAATGCTTTTTCCCCTAAGATATCATCATTGGTATCAGATGCTGTTTTATGCAAATCGGAGTAGGAGTCATCTGTATTTATAAAGCTGTATTGGATTCTACTCTAGAACTGAACCTCACAGCCCACATAGAATGTCTGAGAAGGTTCCATGCTGCTGGAGGGATGTGACTTCAACATTATGAAAATTATGAGAATTAAAAACAAGTGGGACACATAAATTTTTTAAACTCAAAAATTAAAAAAATAAGTAGGAGAATGATTTCAGATCACATAAAATTCAAATAGAGGGATCACATAGAGCATTTCCTACTCAGCTTTTATCTTTTCACTTAGGTTTGTAATTCTTGGTGTAACAAGGTCTCACAGATGGGAAGGATGTTGGACTAGAATTCATGAGACCTGGATTCTAAGCCTGAAATTTCAGCTACCAGCCACTGTTGGTCAACACCAGGGGTAAGGCTTTAGACTCTGTAGAAATCATTTTTTTTCATGTGTAAAGTGAAAGAATTGACCAATGTTTTACATTATCTCCACTAGCTATTTTAGGTATATTGCTATTATTTTATGTTTGTATTACCAATATGCTAGAGTGATGATTTAAACTATAATTTTATAGTTAGACATAAGATTGACTCTTTCAAAGCCCTATATATTTTATTTACTTATTGTATTATTAAATTGAGTTTAAGGGCAAATTAATATCTAGCACTCTGTAAACGTGAAGATCTCTAGTAAATGAACAGGATAGAGTTTCACGTGGGTATGTTTGTGGTGCAGAGTGCTGGGCTCATAGATACTCACTAAGTATTCTTTATCACTTGAATAATTGTAACTATATGACTCTCTCATATGAACCCTGGTCCATCCTGCTTTTGAATAAAACTGCCTTTTGAGGGAATAAATTATTTCATTTATTTTTACCAGTTTGCAAATATGTCAATGACGGATGACTTAGATCAGATCTGAACTGATGACCTTGAGCTAAAAGGCTTAACATCCCATTATAAAGCAACCCCCTGGGTCTTCTTTCTTCGCATTTGTGTTTTGTTTTTTTCAGCTATTATGTGCATGACTGAGTAATGTTATTTAAAGATACATTAGTGCTCTTAAGCACTTACTACTAAGTAACTCTAGCTGCTCTCCTGTTTCCAGGAGGATATATATTAAATATTTACTATGAGAATAAACAAAAACTACTTACACTATAATTGTGATTCCCTAAAATAAATTTTATCATATAATTTTTCTGAACCATCTGTCAGCTTTTAGAGATATGTTTTATCTCCAGATTAAACAAAATTATTAATATAGTAGCATTTTTTGAATATTATTTCATTCAGGGAACAAGATTTTGTCATTCTTTAGCTAAGTTAGCAAAGAAAAGTCTGGAAATGTATGTTTTCCAAAGAGTAAAATCAGAGCCTGTAAAATTTTATTTTTGAAAGGATCCATCTATTTGTCTATCCATTATCGATCTGTCCATTCATCCATCTGTTCATCCATCTATCCAAGAAATATTTGTTGAAAACTGCCATGGCCCAAGTACAGTTCTAGGTGCAAAGTTCTAGGAACAAAATAAAGCCTCTGTTTACGTAGGAATAATACATTCCTATAAAGTTGATTTTCAATTAATTAGACAGAGTAGGTTTCTATTCATTGCAATATATGGAATGCTAGATGGCACACAGGGATAGTGGACATTTTGGATTTATTTCACTTTTTATTTTAGCCCTCTCTCTTCTCTCTCTCCCCTCCTAAGTCACACCTTTTATCTTTTTCCTATGTTTTTTACTTGTATTACTGTAACTTAATTCCTATTTCACTAATTTATTTTACTACTCACATCCTCTATCATTTTTTTTTGCCTTCAACAATTATGTTTTTCTTGTCAGACAAAATTTTCTTATGTCAAATATATTTTCATTGTAATTTGATTTCATTTTATTGAAAGTATAAATTGGCTACACTTAGGAAAGTTGGGATAAAGAGGTTACTTTTTCTGTCCTCTCTTAATGTAATTGCTAATTTTCAAAGTTCGTCCAAGCATAAAAAAAGGAGAAAACTACAATAAAAATACTATATATTTTTAGCTTTTAAAAGTAAAACTTTTTTCCAAGGGCCAGCCGCATGGCTGAGTGGTTATGTTCATGTACTCTGCCTCAGCGGCCCAGGGTTTCCCTGGTTTGGATCCTGGGCATGGACATGGCACTGCTTGTCAGGCCATCTTGAGGCAGCATCCCACATGCCACAGCTAGAAGGACCCACAAGTAAAATATACAACTATGTACAGGAGGGATGTGGGGAGAAAAAGCAGGAAAAAAAAAAAAAAAAGATTGGTAACAGTTAGCTCAGGCGCCAATCTTTAACAATAAATAAATAAATAAAGCTTTTTAAAAATAAAGGGGCAAAAATAGAGTGGTAAAAAGTGTTTGTCTAGAGGAGGGCATTTCTTAAGATTGTCTGGGGAAAAACTTTTTCCAATTTATGTACTGATATCAGATAGCTATGTGTTTCAGAATACCGAACTCATGTGTCTTTGCAATTGGCCTTGAAGGCAGGCCTATTAAGTATGAGATGAAATTTGTCAATCATTTTCCATGCCATATTTCCCTGCTGAGAATGTTCCAGCCAGGGATGGATTGATACCATGTGGCATTTGATTGTTTTATTGGATAACAAATAGGAAGATTCTTCTATTTCTTCAAAGGAAGTGTTTAGAATAATTTCGTTTGGAGCCTCTAAGTCCACAGGCCTTACTCTTGCTCCTCTGTGCATACATGCATCACTAATAAACATTAATAATAAAATTTTCAAAGGTTGACTACTAGATATATCCAAAAAAAGTATAAAGGCCTAATTTAATTACTCAAAAATTACATGCTATATTTTGCTTTCTTTTGTGAAATTCGTGAGAGGAGACCTTAAATGATAATACTTTGTGTGACTTTGTAAATCATATAATTCTAATTTCCAAAGAAAGGTAACACGTCTTTTTAAACATTGATTTTATTCTGATAGAAACATGCATCCACTTTTTAGTATCATTCACATTCTGTTGACTGTCCTCTTTGAGATGCTTATTTAGCCCTGCATGATTTAGGTTATGGAAGCATCGCTTTCCTTTAATTATTGAGTTGCAGCACAAGTACTTCATATTTAAAGCCCTAAAGCAAATTATTGTTAGGAGAATTTACATTTTGGTTGTCATTTTTTGTATCTGTGCATTGACTCCTGCATAGTGCTTTTTACCTATCTTAACTCAACATTATATGGTGCTTAATGTCAGTTGATAATTTACATTGCAGATATACGGTCCCTACTTGCAGGCGTGTCTACATGGAGCAAAAGTATTTTAATTTAAAATCAAGAAGCTAAAGAAGTTGTTAATAAATGTCCCAAATGACTTGCAGGAGAGAACTGTACTCAAAACAACAGATGAAAATTGTGTTCAAGTGAAGAGTGAAAGAGGATAGAATAAATTTTCCAAATACTCCCATCTCCGTTAATGTGAAATGGTTTATATCCTAACAAAGTATTAATGCTAGGATTTGTTCATACTTCAATACCTAAATTTAGTAGTATACCTAGTTTGTGTATATCAGGTAATGGTCTGGAACTGAATTTTGCACTAAATTAAGCAAATAAGCATTGTGGGAAAATAAATTTCCTCTTCTTCTGGACGCACAGCTGACATTTCTTAACTTCTTTTGTAGTTAGGTATGACCATTTGACTGAGTTTTTGTAACTGCAATGTGAATTGAAGTGATGTATCTAAAATATCTTGTAGAATAGATAGATTATATTATCTAACCAAAGAAATGCCACTTGTATTAAGGTAGGGTTACTGCTGTAACGATTAGACACCCCCAAAGCAATGTCACTTCAAAAACCTCCCGCATGCATTCTTTTTCTGTTTCTTCCAACCTGATGCAGATAATGACAAACCACCATGGAGTGGTGCAGCCCTCCACTTGAAAGGTGCCTGGGTCTCTAAGTTACCTCATGGAAAAGAACCACTCAAGGATTTGTAACATCACTTTTGCACTATGTAAATAAATAATAGTTTTGTATTTTGTTTGAGACATTGTATGTTTTTTGAGGTGAGACATTGTACATTTTTTGAGTTTTTTAAATAACAATTTAGCCTACCCAGATGAACACAGCATGTTTTGGCTGAGGAGAGGTTCCCTTACAAGTTTGACTTCCTCATTTTAGTCTGCTTCTGTAGTCTTAGTTCTTTACCAGCTTCTGGACTTCTAAGAGGATTTGGCTGTGAAACATTCTGATGTGTTTTCTGGGTACTTTCCTGGTTCTTAAACGACTGTCTCACCATATCTCTCACATGCTCCTGATTGACTTCTGGTAAGTGATCAATGGTCTGCTTATACTTTGATAGCTCTGCACCTCTTGACTCTTCATCTGACTCACTCTGAACTCCACAGTAACTGCAAACTTCTGGGACTCTCCTCAGTCTAGCCAGCTTCTATATCGGGCCTGTATATTTGTATCGCATCTAGCCTCCCAGTCTGATTTTCCCAACTTGTCTTGGATTGAGAGTTAATGTATCATCTCATAAAGTCCTGTTGGAAGACTCGAAATGCCAGAAGCCAAGTATCTAGGAGATCGTATCTGGCCATATGAAGTTGCAGAGAGAGATTCAGCATAGCGTTCTGCTCAAGAGGGTAAGCTTTCAAGTCAAGTCACCTGCTTTCCAGTCCTGGCTTCCTCACTTGCTAGTTGTAAATTATAAGTTTTAAGTGACCTAGGGAAAGTTTCTGAACTTAGTTATTTCCATAATTTCTACAAATATCTGAGTTTATCATCTGTAAAATGTTATCTTTTCTATTATAATGGGATCTACTCATCTTGTGACCAGAAAAACATGCCTAAAAAACTGCTGTAGGCACTCAAGAAGCATTTGTACAAAGAGTTAAATGGATATGCAGCTCAGCATTCTTAATGATACTTAATTTGAGCCATTCTAATGATTTTAATCTTCTCTCTTATCTCCCTTTTTAAGAGTAGTGTTTACCAGCTCCTCTAATATCTTACTCAATAAATGTTTGGATAAAGTAATAACATAGTAATGAGAAAATAATATAAGAAGAATTGAAAATGCACATTTCTTTTGTTTATTGAGATATAATTGATGCATAACGTTATATTGCACATTTCTGTTTGTAGTTCTCAGAATTTTATTGCATCTCCTTTGGAGTCTTCCTAAATTTTTAAATAATGCTTTTAAAGTTCTTTAGGAAATTGGCATGTAATTGGTACCTGTTAGAAAGTAGGCCAACTTGCTGAGCAAAAAACAAAAAGAAAGCAAAAGCATAACAAACACACATAAATAAGGAAACAAAAATAGCCATAAAATGGTTTGAAAGTAATAGAAGTTTATTCCTGATTCATGTACCAGTGCTGGCATGTAACAGGGTGGTGGACTGGCCCTCCTTCAGCTAATCATGCATGGTTAACACTGGCTTTCAGGATCATCCTCAGAATTAGCTCCATTTCAGCTACTGAGAAAGGCAAATGATCACGGAAGAGCTTCCAAAGGAAGGGTTTATGCTCTAGGCCTGGAACAGCTGCATGTTACTTCTGCCCACGTTCCAACCGGCTAGCAGTCACATGGCCACAAGCAAGTTCAGTGGAGCCTTGGAACTTTCTCCAGGAACAGGAGAAGCTCCTGAATTTTGGAGAGAAGCTAACAATCTCTGTCACGAAAATCTTGTCATCTCCTAGTTCATTTTCTAATTGATTCCTGCTTCACAGAAGATTAGTCTAATCGATTTGCATTTTACTAACCTTAGATTTGTCACAGAGTTCACAACATGCGAATACGATAATCAAAGGTAGAATTATTTAAGCAAATTTATATGGTAAACAATAATGTTCTCTACCTCAATGAGAACCTATCGACATATGTTTTGATCACTGTAATCATAAATTATTAATGAGTGATATTTTAAGCATCTCCCATATTTATTGTTTAGCTATTTACAATCGTTGTAGACAATTTAAAATTGTACAATCGTTTTTAAAAACTTTTTAGATCTTGTAATTTTGATGAGAGACTTCCTTGTTGCTTTTTTAGCAGTGTTACTAAAAAAATGCATTTCTAGGTGGCATTTCAATTTAGCGGAGGAGTGAATTATTTAGTAAAGTTACTAGCACAAGTGTTAATCATCTGGAAGAAAATGTAGTTTGACTATTTAGTCAGCTACATTCAGAAATAAAGTTTTAAAAGATTTGAGTTTAAAAAAAACATTAAAAGACTTAGAGGAAACCCTGAGAGGGAAGCTATATCTATGTTAAAATAAAAATTTTAAAAAACCTGAATCTACGGAAAAAAACTATAGAAAATTATGCTATTCAACGAAGTAAAGGAAAAGATTGATGGAAAAAAATATTGCAACTCTAGGTCAGATAAATAGTTTATAATGTACAATTCTTTGAAATTAATGAAACAAAAAAACAAGCATAAGATATTTGATGGAAAAATACAAATTCAAAAAGATAGGCATTCAAAGAACAGCAAATATAAATGATCGAAAATTATAAAATCGTATTATACAACAATAATAGGGAAATCCATTGTAAAGGAAAACATCTCTTTTTTCACTTCTCAGAATTTCTAAAATTTAAGTGTGAAAATCCTTAGAGCTATGGTGCTCTAATACATTGTGGGTAGAAATGTGAATAGGTACAGATATTTGGGGATATTATCAGACATTATCTATTAAATCAAAAGATTCTTATGCTCTGTGACCCACAAACCGTACTCATGAGATTCTATCTTATATAAATCAAGCTAACAATATATCATATTACAGTAACAGATACATTTATTACAGCATTGTTTCCAGTGCAAAGAAACTGGAAACAATCTGACAAAGGGAATAATCGAATATGATGTGCCATACCACGGACTACTTTGCAGCCAAAAGAAATAAGTTACAGCTTTCTCATATTTTCTCAGAAGGGTTGCAATGATGTATTTTTGGGGCGTGTAAACAAAGCAGAGAGATGTATAAAATGAACCATTTTGTAATATAACTACTAAGTGCATAATTTAAAGTGTACATATTTAAATTATTACGTACTTACTTTGTGGGTATTGTGGGCAGATTGAATCTGTAAGCAGCATAAAAGTAAATTAAAAAATTAAATTCATATCACTATGTTCTATTAATTTTCTTTTGCTGCACAAAAAATCACCACAAACTAAATGGCTTAAAATACCACAATGTTACTCTCCCACAGTTTCTGAGGTTCAGTGGTTCTGCCAGGTCCTCTGCTTGGAGTCCCACTAGGCTGCAGGCAAGGTTTTTGCCTGGTGCTGCACTGCCTTCAGGTGCCGGGGTTCCTTTGTGAAGGCTGTGGGCTGGCTATTAACAGAATTCAATTCCTTGTGGCTATAGGACTGAGGTCCCTCTTTGTTTTGTTTTGTTTTGCTGGCTGTCAGCTGGGGGCTCTCTCAGGTCCTAGCTGTTGCCCTTATTTCTTTGCCATGTGTTCCCATAAGCAACTCACAACATGGTGGCAGTTCGATCCTTCTTTGGGACCAGCAGCATAGTGTCTGTTTCTTTCTTCCACTGCTTCATTTTCTTTCAAAGGGTTCACCTCATTAGGTTAGGCCACCCAAATTCTCTCTCTCTTGCTTCACCCAGAGTCAACTGATTAGTGTCCTAATCACAGAAGTAATATCTTGTCACATTCACCTATCCTGCTCGCACTCAGGGGAGGAGATTATAGAAGATGTGGACACCAGAGGACAGAAATCATAAGGACCATCTTATTCTGCTTGCTGCAACTGACCACAGCAAAAAAAGGTTTAAATCATATGATCCAACTTTGATAGCAGTGTATATATGCATCTGCAATTAGATAAAAAATATGTGAAAGCATAGCCATAAATGTCATTGGTAATTGATTTGGGATAGTGAGATTTTTCTTGTTTTTCAGATGGTTGTTTCATTGTCCCCTAAAGTTTTCTGTATAATGTAAAATTTTATTTTGCTTTATAATGAGCGTATATTATTTAAGTAATCAGAAATAGGGTATTTTTATTATTAAAGATAGAAAATAGCCCTGTGTATTATGTTTACATTTAGGTTACAAACAAATGTTTTAGGAAAGCATTTAATGAGTATAAATGAGAATATTTTGAGACACAGCCTTTGGTAAGTTGTATAATCATATAGTTATACTGCACTTATTTAATTCAGAAGAAATTGAGTTCTATCAAATTCATTTCTGCTATTTAATCATAGTAGTTCTCTTCTACATCTAAAATTCTGATCGTTACTCCGAATTAATAATTAATACATAAGATCCAATACCATTGAGTGGATTCTTAGTCTGTTTTGATATTTCTTGGAAGAAGTGTATTATTTCTTTAAAAATTTATTATTACTTTAAAATTGTGACCATTTAGTTATTGATTAACAGATGGTAATTTAAACATAGATACCTATAGAATTCTAGTTATACAATTTACCATTGATTTGCAGGTTGAGAACATTTTAGTTTGCAGTGCATATAACTTGTATCACTATAAAGACATTATACATATTAAAATTAGCCTTGTTAATATATTTAATAACATAAACATTTTAGGATACCATGTATAGAGAGTGACCTTAATGATTAAAATAATTTTTTCTGAGATGAAAGGATTCATGTTCCTGAAGTAGCAGATATGTGGTTTATGTAAATAGAAAATTATTTGTACCAGAGCATATATATTCATGTTGTGTGGTGTTCCTAGATAGAGATAGATAGATGAATTAGCATTTAAACCAGAGTTAATGTATACATTTCAGGTGAAAATTTGGCACAGATCTTGTCTCATGTTATTTTCAACCTGCACTTAAAATTTTATTTTCTTATATGGTGATCCAGAAGAAGAAAACTGAAGGAGTGGAAGGGTTTGTGAGCATCTGTTGTTTTTATCTACTCAGTAGCCATTCTTCACTCTTCTGGCAACAGAAATATAAGTTTTCCTTTGGGGAAATATCTCCCTCATTGAGATACTTTGAAGGGGCTATAAGTCCAAATGTCCAGTCCTCCACCTGTCAAGGAATGTGAGAGACCATCCTGCCACCCTGGTTAGTTCAATCAACTTCACCCTAAATACTCACTGTGGGCTAACACAAAAGCTGCAAACCGTAAGAGCCCACTCTCCCTGAGTCAACACTTTGGGGTCACTGTCCATTTATTATAGCTTCTCTGGCTTTGCATTTTATGAAAAGTCAGGCTCTTCATCTCTTCCTCAGTCACCCTATATCTATATCTCCCTTTTTGCTTATGTTTGGTAGTCCATTTTTTTCTGTTATTAGTCTGATAAAAGAGGTTCTGCAGAAGATGCTTTGGGATAAATAAAACATATCAACTTGGAAAACTTGTGTACTTTGGAGTCAAAAGAGATCCAGGGATTGGTTACATTTGTCATACTGTAAGTGTGTCCCAGTCCTAAGTGAGCCTTGGTGTAGGGTTTTGCTTCCCAAAAGATTGTACATGTTAAATTCACTTTAGTCATTTGTTTCCTTATTATATATGAGGATTACTGAGTAATACTAGCCCTTCTCTATCTACAAGCATTGCAGTTATAACTTATTTGATTATATTAGTGTGTTGCTTTTTAACTATACTTCAGGATATTTAGTAATCATTCTACAGCATGACAATCTTTAAATAGGTCCCATGAGGATGCTTTCAAATGACCCGTGTTGTCTTTTACATCACATGTCATTCCTTAGATGTAAGCACTTAGTGAAAATCATGGTGCCTCATTTTATTTTAGAATGTTGGAAAGAATAAGTGTTCTTTTGGAAAAAAGTTACGCATTACATCCAATGGAGAGTATTTCAGATTTTCTCAGGAGGCATGTCACTGGACATAATTATTTCAAACAATTATTTATGCAATTAATTTTGAGCAATTTTACAATAAAATCACATATAGCAACGATCTTATTTAAATAAGAATTAAACCATGAAGACAAGCCTTTTAAATTAATTCTTCAGTAACCCTCTACTAAATCATTGTCTTAGCCAGACTCAACTATAGAAAGGAATACGAACTTTTCAGTTTGTAGTCCAGGAAGATATATCTGCTAACAAGAGAGTGTTAACTTTGTATGTTATGAAAGAAAGATGAGACAAGGACGTCCTGTCATAGAAATTGTAGAATAACTTATTTTCATAACACCGTATCTCTTCCTTTCAATATTTTCTTTTAGAGTTTCTCATAAGTCATTGAATAGGTTGATTAAAGAAAGGACTTGATGTCGAGATTGATGTGATCTAATTCAAGTCCAGACTTTTATTGATATATTTAATCTTGATTTAAGGTCCTATTCTAATATGTAGAACATTCCTGCTTGCATTTTTTTGAGAAAAATATCTTTCAAGAATTTATCAATCATAAAATAATAAATAAGAAAATTTGTGTGGAGAAAGGAAAATGGATATATCAATACACTTTTAAAAGTCTGTTTGCTTTGGGAGGCATAAAAACTCTATTTTATCCTTTTCATTTCCTCCATCTTTTTTTTTGCTGAAGAAGATTTGCCCTGAGCTAACATCTGTGCCAATCTTCTTCTATTTTGTGTGTTGGTTGCCGCCACAAGATGGCCACTGATGAGTGGTGTAAGTCCGCACCTGGAAACTGAGACCTGGCTGCCAAAGCAGAGTGTGCTGAACTTAATCACTAGACCATGGGGACAGCCCCCTCCAATTCTACTTATATCTTATCTCAAAGATTACACAAGAAGCAAGAAGTTAAAGGAGGAACAGAGGAGCATTAGCAAAAATGGTTTAATATATTTCAAAAATATATTTAAATTTGTGTCCTTAACCTTCAGTTGTAAAATGAGAAGGCAAGAATAGTCTATGCAATGCAAATCAACAGTTTTTAAAGCACAAATGTTATCATATTCAGTCATTTTCCATGATCCTGTACTGAAACCTCCTAGAATGACAGTGCTTTTAGAAATCAGTGCACAAAACAAGAGATAAAGAACAAATACTAAGTAAACACAGGTAATAAGAAGGTATGGACATTTTGAGAACTCATTGTAGTGACACTTCTTCACTCTGTGCAACTGAGTCAATTTTCTCAGTGGGTTTAATATTTACAGAGTTATATTAATCATTTGGAATTCCAGTATAATAAAATATAATAATGAGAAATAATAAGTCTGCAAAATGGCGGGGTGAGCTGACCCGGGAGTCTCTCCCCTCCAAAATACAACAAAAGATTGGAAGAACTGAATTTCAGAGAATAAACATAATGCCAGCTCGTTAGATACCTACAATACCAAGAAGGTGGAGATCATAACCTTGCTTACACCCTCGGAGGCGCTGGAACGGTAGGAGAGAACATCGCTCCCTCCCCTAGAGTCTGCGATCGCTGCGGCGCAGGTCGGAAGGGAGTGAGGGAGGGGCCGCGTGACCAGGGGATCATCCAGGACTCCTGCCGTTGATTCAGTGGAGACCCGCTGATGGGGGGGAAAGCTTCCGTCCGTGGGGACCCTATAAATCAAGGGCCTTGGGAGACCAGAGAACAGAACTGATCTGAACCCAGACCGGCGCGTGTGAGTAACAGCCCCTCCCCCCCAGCAAAGCCAGTGGGCGCAGCCATCTTGCCCCAAGGTGGAGAGCTAACACGCTGCTCTCGACCCCCATCTAGTGGCGACAGGCTGTAACTGCAACTGAATTCTACCACCATGAGAAAAAACCGCTCCTCTACCATCCAGCAATTTATAAAAGCCCCAGACCAGAAGGAAAACAATAAAAACACAGAATTAAGTCCTGAGGACTTGGAATTAGTTAAACTAAGTGATAATGAATTCAGAGCAGCTATAATCAAAAAACTCAATGAGGTAGAGAGAAAGATAGAGAAACAAGCCGAGTTCTGGAGTTACTTCACAAAAGAGATTGAAATCATAAAGAAGAATCAAACAGAATTACTTGAGATGAAAAACACAATGGACCAGATAAAACAGAATACGGATTCCCTGAATGCCCGTGTAGACAACATAGAGGAGCAAATCAGCATAATCGAGGACAGACAGGCTGAATGGCGCCAGACAGAGGAAGAAAGAGAACTAAGAATTAAAAAAAATGAGGAAAATCTCCAAGAGATAATGGATTCAATGAGGAGTAAGAACATAAGGATCATAGGAATTCCCGAGAATATGGGAAAGGAAAATGGAGCAGAAAGTGTGTTTAACGAAATTATTGAAGAGAAATTCCCAAATCTAGGGATCAACGGAGAAATGTGTGTAGAGGAGGGTTTCAGATCTCCTAGATTTGTCAATGTAAAAAGACCCACCGCAAGGCACATAATAGTAAAGTTGGCAAATAGGAATGATAAGGAAAGAATACTCAGGGAAGTAAGAAAAAAAAAGAGAATAACCTATAAAGGAGCCCCTATCAGACTGTCAGCAGATTTCTCTACAGAAACCCTACAAGCTAGGAGAGAATGGAGTGATATATTCAAAGCTTTAAAGGATAAAAACCTTCAGCCAAGAATACTCTATCCAGCAAGAATTTCCTTCAGATATGAGGGAGAAATTAAATCTTTTCCAGACAAACAAAAGTTAAGGGAATTTGTAACTAAAAGCCCTCCATTAAAAGAAATCCTCAAGAAGGCTCTCATACTTGAAAAAAGAAAAAAGGGAGAAAGGGGACACAAGCCACAGACTAGGGAGACCAATGGATAGAACCAGAACAGGATAGCAAATATTCAACTATAGCATTAGGGTAAAAGTAAGGAAACTACCAAAACAAGGACGATCTTAGCACTCTAACTACAAATTAATAAGATGAGTTGGAATAAAAAATGAAAATTATTTAGGAGGGGAAGAGCAAAGGGTCTAAATCAGTATTGGTCAAGTAAGTAAGAGACCACCAGAGAATAGACTATATTATACACGAGATTCTAAATACAAACTTCAAGGTAGACACTAAAATAAAGTACAGAACAGAGTCACAAATCATAGATAAGGAAAAATCTAAGAAACCCAGCATAAGAAATTGCAGTATTAAATGGATAGTCTAAAGCACACAGGAAAAGAAACACAGGAAAACAAGATAATGAGCGACAGATTGACAGCATTAAGTCCACATGCATCAATAATCACTCTCAATGTGAACGGATTGAACTCTCCAATAAAAAGACACAGAGTGGCAAAATGGATTAAAGAACAAGATCCAACAATTTGTTGCCTCCAGGAAACACACCTCAGCCCCAAGGACAAACACAGACTCAGGGTGAAGGGGTGGAGGACAATACTTCAAGCAAATAGCAAGGAAAAAAAGGCAGGTGTTGCAATTCTCATATCAGACCAAATGGATTTCAAAATAAGACAGGTAAAGAGAGACACAGAGGGACAATATATAATGATCAAAGGGACACTTCATCAAGAAGAAATAACGCTTATAAATATCTATGCACCCAACACAGGAGCACCAAGATTCATAAAGCAACTATTGACAGACCTAAAGGAAGATGTTAAAAACAACACAATAATAGTAGGGGACCTCAACACCCCACTCACATCAATGGACAGATCATCCAGACAGAAAATCAACGAGGAAATAGTGGAGCTGAATGAAAAACTAAAACAATTGGACTTAATAGACATATATAGATCACTCCACTCTGAAGGAGCTGAATACACATTCTTCTCAAGTGCACATGGAACATTCTCTAGGATAGACCATATGTTGGGAAACAAGGCAAGCGTCTACAAATTTAAAAAAATTGAAATAATAACAAGCATCTTCTCAGATCATAGTGCTGTAAGGCTAGAAATTAATTACAAGAAAAAAGCTGAGAAAGGCACAAAGATGTGGAGACTAAACAACACACTACTGAACTAGCAGTGGATCATTGAAGAAATTAAAGAAGAAATCAAAAAATACCTGGAAACAAATGAAAATGATAGCATGCCATACCAACTCATATGGGATACAGCAAAAGCTGTATTAAGAGGAAAATTCATTGCGATACAGGCACATCTTAACAAACAAGAAAAATCCCAAATAAGCAACCTTAAAGCACACCTAACTGAACTAGAGAAAAAAGAACAAATGAAGCCCAAAGTCAGCAGAAGGACAGAAATAATAAAAATCAGAGCAGAAATAAATACTATTGAAATGAAAAAGGCAGTAGAAAGGGTCAATGAGACACAGAGCTGGTTTTTTGAGAAGATAAATAAAATTGACAAACCACTAGCCAGACTTACAAAGAAAAAAAGGGAGAAAGCTCAAATAAACAAAATCAGAAGTGAGCGAGGAGAAATAACAACAGACTCTGCAGAAATACAACAGATTATAAGAGAATACTACAAAAAACTATATGCCAACAGAATGGATAACCTAGAGGAAATGGATAAATTCTTGGACTCCTACAATCTCCCAAAGCTCACTCAAGAAGAGGCAGACAATTTGAACAGACCAATCACAAGGAAAGAGATTGAAACAGCAATAAAAAACATCCCAAAGAATAAAACCCCAGGACCAGATGGCTTTCCTGGGGAATTCTACCAAACTTTCAGAGAGGATTTAATACCTATCCTTTTCAAGCTATTCCAAAAAATTAGGGAAGATGGAACACTTCCTAACACATTCTATGAGGCCAACATCACACTGATACCAAAACCTGACAAGGACACCATGAAAAAAGAGAACTACAGGCCAATATCACTGATGACCATAGATGCAAAAATTCTAAACAAAATTTTGGCAACCAGAATTCAGCAATTCATCAAAAGAATCATACATCAGGATCAGGTGGGATTCATACCAGGGACACAGGGATGGTTCAACATCCGCAGATCAATCAACATGATACACCACATCAACAAACTGAGGAATAAAAAGCACATGATCATCTCAATAGATGCAGAGAAGGCATTTGACACGATCCAACAGCCATTTATGATAAAAACTCTGAACAAGATGGGCATAGAAGGAAACTACCTCAACATAATAAAGGCCATATACAACAAACCCATAGCCAACATCATACTCAATGGGCAAAAACTGAACCCCATCCCCCTGAAAACAGGAACGAGACAAGGATGCCCTCTATCACCACTCTTATTTAACATAGTACTGGAGGTCCTGGCCAGAGCAATCAGGCAAGAAAAAGGAATAAAAGGAATCCAAATAGGGAGGGAAGAAGTGAAACTCTCGCTGTTTGCAGACGACATGATCTTATATATAGAAAACCCCAAAGAATCCATTGGAAAAGTGTTAGAAGTAATCAACAACTACAGCAAAGTTGCAGGGTATAAAATCAATTTGCATAAATCAGTAGCATTTCTATACTCCAGTAATGAACCAACAGAAAAAGAACTCAAGAATACAATACCATTCACAATCGCAACAAAAAGAATAAAATATCTTGGGGTAAATTTAACTAAGGAAGTGAAGGACCTATATAATGAAAATTACAAGGCCTTTCTGAGAGAATTGGATGACGACATAAGGAGATGGAAAGACATTCCATGTACATGGATTGGAAGAATAAACATAGTTAAAATGTCCATTCTACCTAAAGCAATCTACAGATTCAATGCCATCCCAATCAGAATCCCAATGACGTTCTTTACAGAATTAGAACAAAGAATCCTAAAATTCATATGGGGCAACAAAAGACCCCGAATTTCTAAAGCAATCCTGAGAAAAAAGAACAAAATGGGAGGCATCACAATCCCTGACTTCAAAACATACTACAAAGCTACAGTAATCAAAACAGCATGGTACTGGTACAAAAACAGGTGCACAGATCAATGGAACAGAATTGAAAGCCCAGAAATAAAACCACACATCTATGGACAGCTTATCTTTGACAAAGGAGCTGAGGGCATACAATGGAGAAAAGAAAGTCTTTTCAACAAATGGTGCTGGGAAAACTGGAAAGCCACATGTAAAAGAATGAAAATTGACCATTCTTTTTCACCATTCACCAAAATAAACTCAAAATGGATCAAAGACCTAAAGGTGAGACCTGAAACCATAAGGCTTCTGGAAGAAAACGTAGGCAGTACACTCTTTGACATCAGTATTAAAAGGATCTTTTCGGACACCATGCCTTCTCAGAGAAGGGAAACAATAGAAAGAATAAACAAATGGGACTTCATCAGATTAAAGAGCTTCTTCAAGGCAAATGAAAACAGGATTGAAACAAAAAAACAACCCACTAACTGGGAAAAAATATTTGCAAGTCGTATATCTGACAAAGGCTTAATATCCTTAATATATAAAGAACTCTCGCAACTCAACCACAAAACATCAAACCACCCAATCAAAAAATGGGCTGGAGACATGAACAGACATTTCTCCAAAGAAGATATATGGATGGCCAATAGGCACATGAAAAGATGCTCATCATCGCTGATCATCAGGGAAATGCAAATCAAAACTACACTAAGATATCACCTTACACCCGTTAGAATGAGAAAAATATCTAAAACTAATAGCAACAAATGTTGGAGAGGTTGTGGAGAAAAAGGAACCCTCATACACTGCTGGTGGGAATGCAAACTGGTGCAGCCACTATGGAAAACAGTATGGAGATTCCTCAAAAAACTAAAAATAGAACTACCATACGATCCAGCCATCCCACTACTGGGTACTTATCCAAAGAGCCTGAAGTCAGCAATCCCAAAAGTCCTGTGCACCCCAATGTTTATTGCAGCACTGTTTACAATAGCCAAGACGTGGAAGCAACCTAAGTGCCCATCAACAGACGAATGGATAAAGAAGACGTGGTACGTATATACAATGGAATACTACTCAGCTGCAAAACAGAACAAAATCATTCCATTTGCAATAACATGGATGGACCTTGAGAGAATTATGTTAAGTGAAATAAGCCAGCGAGAGAAAGATAATCTGTGTATGACTCCACTCATATGAGGAATTTAAAACTATGGACCAAGAACAGTTTAGTGGATACCAGGGGAAAGGTGGGGTGGGGCGTGGGCACAAAGGGTGAAGTGGTGCACCTACAACATGACTGACAAACATTAATGTACAATTGAAATTTCACAAGATTGTAACCTATCAATAACTCAAAAAAAATAATAAAAAAAATTAAAAAAAAGAAATAATAAGTCTACTTAGCTTCTAAGTTATTCATAATATGCATGATCTGGTCAAGTAATTAGTTTATAAACTCAATCATCTATGGCTAGATTAGAGAAAACAGCCTTCCATTTTCTATGTACTATTCAGAAAAGAGTTGCTCTTTCGGGTGTGTTTAAAGCAGTTTTGAATTCATAATTTGTTGTTTCCTCATCCAAACTTAAGAAAAGCAAAAATGGAAATATTTAAATAAGTAGGTTTTCAAAATTATGAGACAGTTGGATTCCACGATTTCTTACTTTCGGGCTATAACCTGTTTATATTAGTAGTAATTTTTAATGATAAATATTCAGAATGCTATTTTTGAATCTGACCCTACTCTTGACAGGACGAAAAGTGACTGTTGTTATCTCAGAAAGGCAAGATTATTTTTTATGGCCTCATAGCTCTTTAGTGATATGACAAATCATCTCTTCTGCCAACTTGAACTTGTAGTCAGGG
The DNA here is from genome assembly GCF_041296235.1 of Equus asinus. Taxonomy (NCBI): domain Eukaryota; kingdom Metazoa; phylum Chordata; class Mammalia; order Perissodactyla; family Equidae; genus Equus; species Equus asinus. The sequence goes on from NC_091798.1 coordinate 72,440,283, forward strand.
ACTAATGATTAGGATTGCCATCAGAGACGTCTTTTAGTCCTAAAGCCACAACTTGGACAATTTTCCTTTAATTATGAATCTTTCTGAAGGGGCCAGGCATTACATTGGAAGTCACCAGTATGAAGTACGGAAATATTGGTTAGAACCAGAAGCGAAAATCTAGTTCTGAATGGGAACAATGATAGAGAAACCTGACAAAGGAGTCACTCGTGTTTCCTAAATCATGTAGAATAGATTACCTCCCACTGAGGCTATATAAGGTCCTTTATTACAATATTTTAGTCTCCATCAGTGTGCAATGTGACACAAAGAGCTAGGTTGATAAACTACGTTAACCTCATATAAGTCTGTGGGAATATGGGTTAAAAGTAATTAGTATACACGAAAGCTTTGAGCATCCTTTAATCTTTCCTACAGTTCATAGTGAATTATTTAAAACTTTTGCTATCTCAAACTGCATAACATAGTAGAGAGTACAAAGTAGCATGAGTTTCTTGTGGGGTCAGGAGCAAATATCTAGAACAGTGGTCAATGATTATTTGTGAATTTGCACTAATTTTCACATTGTCAGTACTAAGTGATAACAAGCTTTTAACATGATATAATAATAGTAACACCTTATATCTGGAATGACGTTATTATTTTTCGTACAGTTTCTTTCTAACAAGAGTAATTGTTTCTGGTACTCCTCACAGATGTCCAGTTATCAGTGTTTACTCTAAATAAAGACTGAGATGGAAGGTGGCAGTGATTCAGTATTTATATGCCTGTCCAGTACAGTTTTTATTTGGGAGCATGTTTCAGGGAGAATACCAGAAAGAGTCAGTCTGATGACTATCTTTGTAATTGTATTTCTAATTTTGCTTCATCTATCATAGAGATAGATGAAGCAAGATTAAAATGTAAGTTATGAAACTGAAAAAAAAAGAATAAATAGAAGGAAGTAAGTTGTGATAACTGCATTGCTGTTTCCCTTGGAGAGATGGTTTTGGAGACTTTGCGTCTCTGAGAATAGATTTTAAAATTTGTTAATGATTCTTTGTAATCAGCATAGCTCCCCAGAGAGCAGAAACTATCTCAAGCAGAGTTCTCTTCATCTTTCACGAGCAACACTTCAATACTAGTGACTCACCACTTGCTTTGCATTATGTCATTGAGGAGTCTCCTGGCTACTGTCACCTTGTGGAATGGAAGCACAATCCATTTGCTTTGCCACATAAGCCATCCTTGAAATGTTGTCAGAGTTCATTATGCTGCTCGTGCCTCATTTAGGCCCAGGCATGGAGGGACATAAAACTAAAAACGTAGCTTGAGGCACAGACAGAATGGATTTCAGTTTTGTAAGGAATTAGAAATTGCTTTAGGATAGGTGGATTTTATACAGATAGGAAATAAATGTCCTCAAAGAAAAACTAACACATAGAGGGAAAGAGTATAAATATGAGGAGAATGCTGGCAGAAGGGACAAGCACACGAAGAGAATGAAAATGACAAAGAGGTGTATATGAAAACCTATTAAGAAGGAGTGTTATGAAAATGTGCCTACTAAAACAGAAAGCAAATGCGCCACTAGCAGTCTGAAGGAAAATAATGCTCATATATCTGGCCCAAACTGCAAAAGGAAATAAATTTGAGAAAGGCAGTTATTATTGAACATGTATACAAAACAAAAAGGCAATAAAATCTATGAGATTTGGAATCACATGCATTTTGTTACAAGTGTGATAGTGTGAGAGTAACTGAAATTTGATAGAAAAATAAATAACTGGAGTATCAGTATAACAAAATACAAGCTGTTTTGGAAATACTCAGAGGGGTAGTGTGAAGATCAAGGAATCACCTACTTTTTCCGTGGCTATTACTTTCATATAAGAAAGTATCTTATACGTAAGTTTTATACTCAACTGATTGCCTTATGAATAAAAGCTGAAGTAAAAGTAAATTGGTAAAAAAAAAGTAAATTCTTCATCAAGGTTAGTCAGTAAAAGGAACAAATACCCTAAGCATACCTTTAATAGGGTTGCATTTTTAGTGGTTCCCAAATGCACACTGTAATTATTTTTTCCTGGGATTTGTGAATATTGCTTCTTTTTTTTTGCCATTTACCTTGTGACCAATTTTCCCACCCTGTGTAACATTGTAATCACTGCCCCTTTTCCATGGTGCTCCACTATCTATATATCTGCCTGTCATCTCTCTATGGATCTATTTATCTACCTATTGTTTTTCTAATTCTGTTTTCTAATTCTATCCATACACGCACAATACATATACACAGATAGATACTTATTTGTTTATTATTTTACAATTCTATTTGCACTAATGCAGGCTGGGAGGCTTTTGAACTTTTTCTGAAAGAAATTTAAGGATAAAATTTTGGAAGTTTCTGAGGTTCCTGAAGCCATATTGTGAATGAGATCCCGCTCTGATTTACCACTTTCTCCATAATATTTGTCCAGAAAATGGAGAAACATTTGTTTGGAGGTCTGGTAAGTAGACAGACTCATTTTCTGGTCACACTACACTTAACTAATTTTCTGATAGTAGATCTTTAAAAGTCATCCAATGGCAACCTATATTGTGTGCTATCTTTGGGTAAGAAAGTGGAAAACTATCTATAGAAAACATATAACAAGATCAAAGCTGCTTTACAACTTCCAATCCACCATTTTTAGTTGTCTGAATGAGGCAAGTAACTTCACCCCTCTAAGCCTCTGGTTTCCTCATATGTCAACTAGAACATATAATAAAAACTGCCTTGAATTATTGTTTATAATAAAATAGTAAATATGAGTGTTTAGCACAGTTCCTGACACGTAAAAAGTACTTAATGAAAGTTAATTATTATTACTGTAAGATGAAGATATGCATATATATAATTACAGAGACATATAGTAAAATTTTAAGGTGGTTCATACTAAAATTGCAGGACATTCCGCTTAGCACAGGAGGGAGGGAGATATTGAGATGGTTTGCAGACATTGGAGGAAGGCTGGCTAGTGAGAAGGGGAAGATGAAACTGAAGCAATAGGAGCAGAATGTGGAAAGTGGACAGTGCCACAGAGACAGAATTTAACATGCCGTGATTCTAGAAGAATGAGTATACAGAGTGCTTTCGTTTTGCAGCTTACTTGATTGCTTTACATAAATTAAGTTTTGACAGTCTTGACTTTTTATTTGAACCCAGCTGGAATGTCTTCTGGCATGTTTGATAATGTGCTTTGCCCTGAAAGACGGATGAACCAATTCTCCAATTGTTGCAACAGTAAGATTTTTCTTTTCTTTAGTAATTTCCACTCTAGTGATAGCCCCAAAACCAGATTGTCTTTGCGCTATTGCCCATCCCGCAATTAAGGGAAAGGTCAAATTTCACCTTTTTCTTGTCTTCTTGAAACTCTCCCAAGACATGTCTTGGGGTTTTATTGAAATTCACTAGATTGTGAAAGGGGATCTTTGTCAGAAGTGAGGATCAGGAACATAATGCTGAATGTTGGCAAGTTCTTGGATATTTATAAGCTCATCAGAATTGAGAGACACTGTTGATAAAAGATGTAAACATTTCAGCAACCACTGTGGAATTTTCTGCTGCTTTTGTGACATGAAAAAAGCTTTCTTATTTCTTTAGTGCATTGGTTATAGCATATGCCTCTTCTCTAAATTCTAAATTTAAAAACTTCAGAAGTTTGTTTCTCTGTGGTTTGCACGCTTGTGTTGCATTGGTTGCAAAAGCCTTAAAGTTGAAAGCAAATTGAGAAGTATTGATTCAGCCTATGCTTAGAGAGAGTAGCTTAGAAAAATAAAATCATTTGATTGTATCGTAGATCTTTGTTATAAAGCAGTAGTTTCTTTCTTTGACCCAATGCACTTTCTAAAACAGGTTTGAAGTAATTCTTAATATAGACTTCGTAGACCCTGTTTTTCTTAAAATGTAGGAACACTGTATTATACTGAATAGATTACTAATGTTTAAATACAGTATTTAAAAATTTCTAAGCAATTTGTATTTTCTCTTTAAAATAAAAGTGCTTTGTCGAAAGTTGAATGACCAGCTGTCCTTGTTTGAGCCCAAGAGGTTTCTTAGACTTGACTTTTAGTGCTCATACTGGGCAAACCTGGGTGGTTGGTCACCCTAAATGTATTGCACAAACGGGTAGTGTATATAAAATAGAAGAACATCTGTGTGGCCTGCATCTGCCATATAACCACATTTTAAATTCAACCAATAGTAATTACCTCAGAGTCTTAGATAGGATTCAATACATTACAACAATTTTTCTTCATGAATATATTTCTATAAACAGCAACTCTGTTGGAGTATCTATGGTCATTTTCAAATGAAATGTATTTGCAGCAAGGAAATCAGCATTTAGTATCAATGATAATATTCATAAAATTTTTGCTATTTAAGGTGAGATAATAAATTATGGGTCAGATTAAAACGGAAAACAAATGTAATATGTAACTGCGAAGATGGTAGTTATAGATACTAAAGGAAGAAAGAAGTAATAAGGAAAACCCCACAGCTACAATCGATCCTTTTTCTATTTCTAAATTCCTGTTGTATTTCTAGAGTCCATTAAAATTTAAGGTAGTACTTTAGCAAAACCAAAGACAATCAGATGCTAATCTAGGATAATTTGTTTCAGATGGAATATTGATTGAACCATACAGTATTAGGCAAATATTTTGCATTATTTATGAGCATTAGCTAGTAAGCATTTTATGTATTGCTTCAACTATATTAACAGGGATAAACAAAACAACACCAACAACAGTTAACAAATGCTTAAAAAGTTCTGAAAGTCATTTGAGACAGAATTTTTTTGTATATAAAGACTTTAAAATCTCCCCTTGACATCAATTAATTATCCAGATATTGCTCCATTTCTTTGCTTTCCATCACAGCAAAACTTTGTATATGTATACATCAGGTTTTCAGCCTCTATTTTCTCACATATCATATTATTTGTGTGTATATACTTATTTATGTATGTAGTTATGATTTTTCCAGTGTGTTCAAAATACTTAACAAAATGCCCATTAATATCCTAACACCTTTGTTGTTGAGTAGGCATCTCAAGCATAGGAGGCAACATGTAATTTTTTATCCCAATCTGTGCCTCTCTCTTTTCCTCATCTCAGTAACTTGCATCATCAACCACCTGCCAAATGAAATTGAAATTCAAGGCATATAACTGATTCCTCTCTTTCTCTCTTTCTAGAATATTGTGCGGTACTTAGTTTGAGCACAACAAATGTATTGTTAAATCTCTTAATAAATATTAATTATATTTAGACAAACATAAAATTGAAGTAGAAACTAATCTGTATCAAGCAACTCCTCTGGGTAAGAAACTTCATACACATTTAATTCATGTGTCTTTAATGATAAGAAACATTTAAATAGCACTTTGCAGTTTATGAAGCACATTCACAAAATGTATTTACTCACTTGCTCATAACCATTTTGGGAAGATATGGAGAATTGTAAGCTCCTTGAAGGCAAGAATCATGCTTTCTCTATTTCTTTATCCACAGCTTGGAACAAAGTACAAGTTTAGTGGATGTTTTTGAGGGAACATAGTAACTCACTTAAAACTCTCTCTATTGAGTAGAGTGGAGACAGCACACAAACCTAGATCCTTTCATTTTAGATCCTATGAGTTTACCTTTTTGAAACATTGACAGCATTCACACAGAAAATGGAGGTTGTATCTAAAACCAACTGTTTATATTGAAAAAAATTCGTGATTTTCTCTACTGGTCCTTTTATTTTTCAACTGTTATTTTTTCTTAGGCTGGTTATCTCGATTAACTACATCTCATCCAGTGTGATAAAAGGACACTGTAGTTGGGGGCTAGTACTGGAAAATTCCATGGCTGTCAGTAACTAGGGACCTTGGACAAGGCATTTGATCTATCTTGTCTTGTTTCTTAGAAGTTTGGGCTATAAGAACTCAAAGGTCCATTCAGGTCTGATGATATATGTATTCTTTATTTTTTTTTTTTGGTATTTGAGATGCTTATGTGACAATAATTTCAGATATGATTCCTATATCAGTTTTATCTTGTATTGTTTGGAATTACAAGCTACACCTTCAAAACCTGCCTCATATTATATTCACTCATGCCATTGATCTCAAGGGAGTCTGTCCGATAGAATATTTCCTTATTAATAAAAATAATTCAATTTGTATCTTACTTATTGAAGGTTTTATATTCATTATGATTATGGACAAGTGTCATGCCCATGTGTAAAAAACAAATATAGAAGACAAGTCATTCAAAGTCAACCAAAATATAATTTCCATAGAGATACCTTCTCTGGCAGCCTTCTTAAAGTCACCAATCCCTGCATCCTCCCGTCATTCTCTCTCATGTTATGCTGCTTTACTTTCTTCATAACACTATCCCCACTAAAATTACCATAGTTATAAAAGTGTGTATTTTCTGTCCTCCCTCCACTCTGGCTCTTACTAGAATGTAAGCTCTCTGTCCACAGGGACCTTGTTTGGAGTCCATACCGCTATAGTCCCAGAATCTATAAAATGCTTGTCATCTAATAGATACTTAATAGTGTTTGACGCAAAGAATAAATGAACATTTCTAAATGATTATCAAGGTTGTGGAGAAAATTGAAAAGAAGACACTATACATAGAACATGTAAACTTTTGATTGGATAATTTTGGACAACTTTCTTACACAGGCAAAACCAAACCAAGCTAAAACAAAACAAAAAACAATCCGCTTTCAGTGTTAGACCTGTAATTCAGAAAGTGGCTTTCAGTTCTGATGTTATACTCTTAGGTTTCATCATTCAACCTTTACTTCTCCAATTTAAGTTGAGAACTTTTAAAATCCCAGTGGCTACTGTCCTAAATATTTTATATTCCAAATTATAGCAAAACGTTTAATTGGCCAGTCAACAAAATGACATTTTTTGGTAATTTACTCCTATGTTAAGGTATTACACCTAATGGAATTTTTCTCAACATGAATAATAAGAAAAATATAAATGATGCTATGGTGTGAATATTTATGTCCCCCCAAATTCACATGTTGAAACCTAATTCCCAAGAAAGTGAGGCCTTTGGGAGGTGACTAGGTGATTAGGCTCTGCCCTCGTGAATGGGATTAGTGCCTTTGTAAAGAGATGGAAGAGATCTCCCTTGCCTGCTTTGGCCTTCCGAGGATACTAAAAGTCTGTAATCCAGAAAGGGCCCTCACCTCACCGCTCTGGCACTGTGATCTTGGACTTCCAGCATCCGGAACTATGAGAAATAAATTTCTGTTGTTTGTAAGCTACTCAGTCTGTGGTATTTTGTTATAGCAACCTGAATGCACTAAGATAAATGGCTTCTAAAATAATAATAGAAATATATGTAATCAGTAAATAGAGTGATAAGGGTGGTGCTAGCCAATAGCCTGAAAGAGGAGATTGTACTTCTTTGCATATCACTGTCATAACACCTGACGTAGTTATTTATCACAATTGGCTGTTTTCTTGTTTGTATTCTTGTTAAACTTTGACCTCCCTGAGAGCAGACAAGGGGTGATTTTCTAGCATCAGCCTGGTGCAAGTGTGTTTTCAGAATGAATGATTTTGTTTTTTTTTTTTAACAGGGAGGTGGGAAGGAAGTAGACTGGAAGGGAAGGAGAGAGGAAGAGTAATAAAGAGCATGGATATAACAACCAAAGACTACTCTTGAAAATTTTATGTTCAGTTGTTCTTCAGTGTTCTCCTGTGGTGATGTCTCTTTTAAGTTGCCATAACCCTTAACCTTGTGCCTCTTTCCCTTTTTTTAAAGCATCATACTCTGAACATATTTCACTGACTGGGCTAATGTGCGTATGTGGTTGTCTGGCTATCTGTGTCTGTGTCTATGTCTATATATCTCTCTATTGTTTCTTTAATCCTCTATTTCATCTAAATTTAAAGATACAAGAGCAGAATGTGTAAGTAATCACAGACTCAAAATTCTTTGCTTCACATACTTATTTTAATTAAAAAAACTGTTAGAAATCAGTAATTTTGAAAACATAATTGAAATATTGTAACTTTGTACTAATTTGTTCTGTTAGTGGTTTGACAACATATTGGTCTTACTACATATTAATAATCTTATTATCTAATAAGGTTAATTGAAAAATCAAGTTGATATCAATTATTGATTTGCATATTTAAATTATTCCAAAAATGTTATGCTTTTGTTATCAAGTGAAGATTCTATTTTTCTATTATTTTGACTATAATACACTTCCATGCAAAATTTCACTATCGTCTAAATTGCAAAGGGCATGAGAAACACCCTTTTCAATCAATCACCATCAACCAGTCGACAAGAAATGCTACCCTAGATATTTTACTTGTTTGATCAACTTCTTCAGTCTTCTTTTAGTTACAAAATAGCAGTCTTTTCTTGCTTCTTCATTCTCTCTCAGGCTAATATGCTTTTCCTCCACTAAAGGCTAAGTTTTATCAAAAAGCAGGACAATCAATGTCTCCACTTCCTCACCTTAAATTTCCTCATTAGTTATCATCCAGCTTTTATATCCTCAGCAATACAGGTTTTCACCATCGCAATCTAAATGTTTGTAAAATCCATAGTATCCTTCACATCATAAATTCCCCTGGAACTTTTTCTCTTTCGTTCATTTGTTACTGTTGACCGTTACTGTTCTTTGAAGTCACTGTCTCTCCCTTCTTCATCTGTGTTATTTCCTGAAGTCCCTTTTGCTCCTTAAATCTTAGACTGCAGTTTCTGTTTCCCAGACCTCTTTTCTTAGCTTTCTTTCATTTTCTTTTTATTTTATATTGTCTCTTTGAAAAACCACTACACATCATTCTTTTCAACTGAATATTGAAACTAACGGACAAAACTAAAATCATTATCCTTATCTCCAAACTAGACTTTATCATCTACCCTTATTGCTTTTATAGTAGCACCCAGCTCGGTATCCAAGGCTTAGATTTCTTCTCCCACTCAATCTACAAATTAAAGTTGCTTTTTTTTTTGTTAGACCTGCTAAGATATGTTACCTATAAATATTCATTGTATCTCACTTGACGCTGTCATCTCCTAACTATTCACTCTGCCTCCAGACTTTCATCCCTCTCTCCAGTTCTCTAAAAAGCAATTCTTATTTTACCACCTTTGTTTAAAATCTTATAATGCCTGCTTTTGAACACGAAAATTATAAATTTCTCAGTCTAATAGTAAAGAGCCTTTATGATTTAACTGTTTTTTCATTCTCATCTCCCCATGTATCCTCCATTCCATATTGTGCTCAAGAAAGATAAAACTACATGCATTCTCCTTAATATGTTTTTAACATCTTTAAAAAAGTTTGTTTTTTCTGAAATGCCATAATTTCCAATGCATTCCAACAAAATCTAATGTATCTCTCAAAAAAAAGATAAACTAGAAAAAAGTCACCATTACTTTGATTAGGTCTTCCCTAACTTCTTCATGTGGACTTTAATAATCTCCATGTTTATATATCACTAAATTTTATTCTGATTTTATTAATGTAAGCATGGCATTCTGTTGCCTCCCTGTAACTGATATATTCAGGTTCGGGACACAGTCTTATTGAGATTACTATACCTGTATCTGTCATACTAAGTTTTTGTCAAAGAATGCCAAAGATTACCACCAAACCACTAGAAGCTAGGGGAGAGGCATACAACAAATTTTCCTTCACTAGCCTCAGAAAGAACCATCTCTTAAATACCTTAATCTTGGACCTCTAGCCTCCAGAAGTTGATAATAAATGTCATATTAGAAAATATGCAGGAAAGAAGAGATAGGAAAACACTCAAAAAGAAAAGCTATGAGAAGGAAGTAAAACATACTATAAAGTCTCTATAGTTGAAAGTTAAGTAGTGAAATATAGAAATAAAATAAATTACTGGATTTAAATAAAAATCCCAGAAATAAACCAAAAAAAAAAAGGAAATTTTATATGTCATATAGGTAAAATATCAAATCATTAGAGCCAAAAAATCTATTCTTCAATAAATTGCATGTGACCCAATCTCATACTACACATAGGCCAAACTGCAAATAAGTTAGGGATCTAAGGTAAAGAAAAATTAAACTGTACAGGTACCACAGTAACCATGGGTGAGTTTCTCTAACATTGGTGTAGGAAAAGGATTTTTAAGCTATTGTTTAGTATTCAAGGACAAGAAAATAAAATAATGATATATTTTACTACATTAAAAAGTTGTGTTGCAATTAACACCAAAAGCAAAATGAAAAGACAACTGAAAAAGGGGAGAAAATAATTAGAATATTAACCACAAAGTCTTCATATCTCTAATATGCAGGAAAAACTGGTAGACATAGGAACAAATTCCAAAAAAGAAAAATGGGAAAAGTGACATTCATACACACACACACACAAAATATAGAAGTGGTCCTTAAAAGAAAAAAGCTCAAACTCTCTCATCTATCGCATTGGTGAAAATTTAAAAGTGTGGCAGTTAAGAGCTTGTATGGGAAACAGCCATACTCATACATTGCTGGTGGGAATGCAGTTTGGTATACCTCTTCTGGAGGGAAATTTGGTAATACTACGCAAGCTTTATATTTCCTTACCTAAAGCAACTATATGTGAAAGCCCACGTGCATAGCAATTATTGTTAGAACCATGGTGTGTTTCACATACCCTCTACCCTCCATATATTAATAATTAAATTCAACAAGGATGGGAAAAAGGATTGTCCCAGGTTTGAATATACAGTCACAAAGGAACATAATTGTATTACAAGTGAATAACAAAACATAGTGAAGGAGGTTTGAGAGAAAAGCGCTAACCCATATAATTTTGGAAAACAGTATTTTAACTGTATATTTTAAGGATTAAGATTAGCAAACTGTTTACAGATATTTACTTTGGTTAATAAATTTCTGGGGCCAGTCCCATTGCCGAGTGGTTAAGTTTGTGCGCTCGGCTGCAATAGCCCAGGTTTTCACCGGTTCGGACCCTGGGCGTGGACATGGCATTGCTCATCAAGCCATGGTGAGGCAGCATCCCACATAGCAGAACCAGAAGGATCTACAACTAGAATACATAACTATGTACTGGGGGGCTTTGGGGAAAAGAAAAAAAAAGAGGAAGACTGGCAACAGATGTTAGCACAGGGCCAATCTTTAAAAAGATATAGTAAATTTGTTTCTTACAGAGGGATTTGTTTGTGATTCTGAAACATTTCGTGTATGTACTGTGTTCCTTATGTGTATTACTACAGTAGATAAATATATTGTTCATAATGATAGTCAAATTTCCCACTATCAGAGAAAACAATTACGAGTAAGGAAAGGAGGAAGGCTAAAATGATCCCTTTGGTCTTAGATTGGAATCAGAGCTATCTGTGTGATTGTATACACACACATGCACAGATGGATAGGTATAGAAACATATAGATGTATGTGTTAGTATATAGGACTTAGTACCTAGTAGCGATGAGCACACCTACTGACCTAACTTTGGTTCTTAAATACTATTTTCCATTTAAAAGAAAAATCAGACCTCCTTGGAAAAATCTTTCATTCCAAGGTGAGGTTAGGGAAAGTGTAAGATGTGCTTAGAAGGTCTTGTGATGCTAATTAATGAAGTGCTGAAAAATATGATATAGTCATTAAAAAAAGACACAAGCAGCAACATGAAGGAGCTTCCAATGGCAAATCTGGGACAATTTGAGCAACAAAGTAAATAGCAATATTAATTTATGGATAGTTTATGGTGAATTATGGATATGCAAATTATGTGAAAACTGTGGGCTAATTTAAATATTCATGATCCTTCTTATATAAATGAATACTTGAAAAGTTAAATAAATGGAGGAGAAGAGCAGCTCTTTCTTAAAGTAGAATGTAGAAGGGACAATGGAAATATAAAATTATCATTAGACAAATACCAGAGAGATAAATATTGCAGGCAAACTCCATCGATGATGCTAAAATTGGTGGATGAAACAGATTATTTGCGTATTATTGTATTCAGGGACACTGAAAAATTTGTTGAGGAAAGAATGGACAAGGCTTAAATTTAAGTGGAAGGTACTGTTAAAATGACTATGGGGATAAATGTTTGATCAATGATATGATATTATACTAGTATAATTAGGCATGAATATTTGGAAATCTTTAAGTAGAAAAATGAAAACTCTCTATTATGAAAATATTGTTTAAGGATATATATACTTTTTGTGTCCATGGGGTGGACAAAAATGATTTCTCATAGTCAAATGTCAAAGGGTGAAAAAAATGCAATCTGTTGGCTGCCTGGCCCTAGGTTCTCTTAGGTCAACACCTTCTTAATGAATTGTGAAGTGATAAAAACAAGAAAATTGTGAAATAAAATTTTTAACCTCCACTTTACTATCCTTTGTTTGATAGTCTTTGGGTATTTGCTCATAGTTTTCTGTGCCATAGATTTTTGTAAAAACATATCTTTCTATCACCTTAAATTTTTAAGCATTGCAAATGAAAAAAAATCAATGTGTATGGGCAATTGCTCTCCTTTTCATCAAACCTATCTGAAAGATAAATGCATTGGAATAAAAGTAATTAAGCAAATCTGAGAGTTAAAACACCTTATTAACCTTTCTTTAGAATATATGCAGATAACTTTATATTCAAGAAAGAAAAAGAGTTAAAAATGGAGATAATATTAATGGATTTATTTTATTCTCTTCAGATGAGTAAAATGAAAATGATCATAGAGAATTTGTTAAAAATATGTTTTACTTATTTTCACATGTCAAAAAATATTAATCAATGCATTAAGCCCAAAATAAACTCTGTTTTAATTGAGGACAGCTCATGTAGTATAAAAATGATATGTCAGAAGACTTGAAGGAATAAGTCATATACTATAAAAAACTGTAGATATTAAAATATTTAACCCAATTTCCAGAAGGGAAGTCCAATGCCTGGAAATCCTACTGAGAACATAAATAGTAAAAATAATTTATTATGGAGTTAAACTACAAGTCCTACTGGAAGGGAGTAGAAATGAGAAGAAATATAATCTGAATAAATAAAAATAATGTTAGAAAATTAAGACTACACTAAAATGGCAAGGATAAATTAACAGTAACAAAACAAGGCTGAATATAGTAATTTTTTCTTGAGTATAGAATATTTTATTTATATTTCATATAAATTATTGGATTTGCTTCATAAACTGTCTCACTACATTCAGTATCGCTTGTGAACCTTCTGCCACGAAAGTGTGCGAAGTCACATACTTGATGCTATCACTTTGCTAGTGAAAGACTTGTAAAGCATCGTCTTGTCCTGAACAGGCGTGGCAAGAGGTTTCTGTTCTTGGGTTAAATCCTTTATTTGTTCAGAGACCGTTTTGGCTCAGAGTGAAAGTGTGCTTTCATCAATGACAAAATAATTAAGCCTGTGCGGTTGATTTGAGAAGGTAATAATAGGATGTGCAAGAATATGCCATCTTTGTCCTTCAGGCATGGATTTTAGCTCCTTACCAAGGGTACACAGTCTATCACACTTTGTTCTAGCCCTGTCCGACTTTCCAGCTTCATCTCCAGGAATGCCGTGTTTGGAATCATATCGCTTGTAGCACCGCACACCCATCTTGCTTCGGACCTTGGCTTGTGATCTTCGCTCAGTCTAGCATAGCCTTGTCACAAATATCCTACCCCATCTTTCTTTCACTTCAACCTCGCCTTTCCCAGCAAACATTTTTGCCCAGCTAATTCAGCTTACCTTTTGATCACAACTTAGGAAGAACTCATATTACTTGCGATTTATTTAACAAACAGAGTGCCTCCTGTGTGCTAAATATTAACCTGGACTCGAGGTAAAGTCTTTTTTAACAAAATAGACCTATTTTGTCCTTATGGACGTTACAATCTAAAAAGAATAAATTTATACAAGTAATTATACATTTATACGTGAGATAGATTTTATTGATGAAAAAGAGTTCATATAAAAACCACCTGGAAACCTTCCAGTGTACGCTGAGTCCCTCTTCTATGCTAACATAGTTCTCTATTTTCTCACTAGAATGTAATCTTTTGGAGGCAGGCATAAAGTACTGAGTATGGTGCTTCATCCCTAGTGGGGATATGAAATGATCACCCGTAAATCATCAATAAATTGATTTCTTTGATATCATGTTAGTAAAACTATTTATACCTCCAAAAAATCTTGTAGGCGGCATGTTCATTTTCACTCACTTAAGTGAATTTTCACTCCTCATTGAGACCTGGGTGGAAAAAATTACCACTCTACCATATGCTATTTTCCCCTAAATGAAACTTGCTGTTGAAGACTGGCTGACACAATTCTCAAGATATGGACACCTGGAGCATTTTAGAAATGAAAAAGTAACTCAGGACATAGCATTATCTGAAATGGCTTTTTAAAAATTTTATTTAAATGTGATTTGGTTTATTGCCTGAGGCATCAGAGACAAATATCTGAAAGAACGTGGATGAACTCTGAACATTTATTGAGTTTTCTGCACTAATTCATTAGAAGATATCACAAAATAGATTCTACTATAATTACGATGTCTGGTCAGGGTTGCCACTGGCTATTATCTGTTTACTTCTACGGAGAGTAAAGATCATTATATGCATTTGCACATTTCTCTAAGAAATCAGTCTTAACCTCCACTATACTCAAGTTCACAAAGCCATACAGGCAACCCACCAGGAGAATGGAATTAAATCAATCCAACTTACTAACATGGTTCAGAAAATGATGAAATATTTGCCTCATATTTGATTGTTTCTTGCTTCCATATCTATATTTGAAAGAAGTCCTTGACCAGGAGGTAAATGTTATCCCTTAGATTAGAGTATTAGGCAGAAACTACACGTATAGTAGTTGGCAAATTTCCCACAATTATAGGACTGATTTTCTATGGTGTTTCCATTTTAATGTAAAATCGAACTCTTAGGACACACCAAAATTCAGTACTACAAACAATGCAGACTGTAATATTGATGGAAAATGTAAACTATCCAATGTATCTATAATTTCAAATGTTTTAAGTATATTGGGTATTAGGTAAAAATTTATATGAAAGTTTAGTATATTCTGGTTATAGGTGGCAGGTAATACATTTAGGTACTCTAATGACATTTGTTGCAATGATTCGATTAAAAAGGGCAAACAAACCAAGCATATATATGAACAGTATATTGGGAAGAAATCTGTTAATAAGATGCTAGTTTTTGTGTAGTTGGTTAAGACATTAATTTTTTACTCTGACACATGTTGGACGCTTCTAAAATGACTCATACAAGTTTCGTAGTAGTACGAGATAAATCTTGAGTTTCTAATGCACAATGAAGATTTTCTTCCAATCTGATTAGCCAACATAACTTTTTAGATTAATTTTTATCAATACTTCCAGAAAGACCTCTTAAAATAATATATGTACATACACAGAAAACATTTTTGTGTCTATTCCAGTCCTACCTCGAGCCTCCACATTCTAGATTTCAACTAAACCCCAATACATCTCGTGCAATAAACCCGAGCCTTACATTTTTGTTCTCTCATTGGCTTAATGATTTTTTTTTAATCCGCAAGTAATGATATTTGGTCAATTGTCTTACTGATATTCTGCTTGATGGACGCATTAAAACCTAACTTTTCTTTCATTGCTTCATAAGTAAAGAGTCAATCATCAAAATAAATAAATAAAAAGTTATTTAATCAAATATCAGTTGAGTGCTTAATATGTACTAGTCACATACATAATTTTAGAGGGCCACTCGGGGAAACCATGAAGGCATAAGTTGACATCTCACCTCTGCAGGATATCAGTTTTGCAGACGTATTGCATTCTACATTTTACATATGCAGCTCACATCATTGTGTTTATATCAGTGTCACTCAGCAAGGAGTGTATATCAGAATTTCCTCTAGAGCTTTTTAAAAATAAGAATTTTTAAGGATTCTGTTCAGAGTTACATGATAACAGTCTCTGGGGATGAATTCTGACCATACTTTAGTTAAGGACTACTAATTTTTCTTATGGATCCATTTATAATCTTACGTTCTTATAGTTATATATTCTTATATGTGTATATATTTCTTTTGTATATTATATATTTTCTATAGATTTAGTTTTTTTTTTCTTTTTTTTTGAGGAGTATTAGCCCTGAGAAACATCTGCTGCCAATCCTCCTCTTTTTGCTGAGGAAGCATGGCCCTGAGCTAACATCTGTACCCATCTTCCTCTACTTTATATGTGGGACGCCTACCACAGCATGGTGTGCCAAGTGGTGTCACGTCTGCACCCGGGATCCAAACCAGTGAACCCCGGGCCGCTGAGACGCAGAATGTGCGCACTTAAGCGATGTGTCACCGGGCCAGCCCAGATTTAGTTAAGTTTTAATTATGGGCTTTAATACAGTATTTATATTTTGGAACTAAAGTAGGTGGTGTTACATTACTATCAAATTGTTTCAAATGTGTTAAAGTCTGTTACCCAACTAGACTACTAGTGTCTTGCAGGAGGGAAAATAGTTTATGCTACTGAAACATCTAACAAAAGTTTCCCTTTTCTCTTTCTCTTAATAACTTTTCTATTTTGTTTCTGTTTTCTCTTAATAATTATTCTTGATTGATTGATGTTCTCTTCTTAACAGTGAATTATATTCACCCTCCTACTTCTCTAATTTCTCTCCTAACTTGACACTCTTATATGTAGAGATTAGAGTGCTAAAGAGCAAGAGTGTACTACCTCAGTAATTAGTGGGATTTTAGGCAAATTTTCAGGGGGAAGAGAGCAATAGCTATTGATCATCACCCTTAGAATATCTACATAGTTGATATCCAGAGTATTTCGAGGTCCTGCCCTGAGAAAACAAAATTATGGTTCTGTCACTATGGTTTACATATAATTGATAAAGGTTACTTTTGATACCAGTGAGTACATAAGAAGTAAACCCAAGCACTAAAGTGTTTTTAAGGTTTTGAAGATTTCTCTTTCCACAAATCACCAAGCAGGCAAGTCTGTTCCAGAAAGGTTTGCAGATCTTTATTCCCTTGTGGTTACTATTACAAAATTGCTTGCAATAATAAACAACCACATGAATGCTAAGTCCAAATATTTAATAGTATATCATGAGCCAGGACTGGTGCTAAGTGCTTTACATGAACTGTCACATTTTATTCTGACAATAATTGGTAGGTACTATTACAGCTTTTATATCATGAGTATTTGCTCATATGTGATATTGACATGAATTTTATGAAAGTAATTTATCATAAAATATAGATTCTCTGAACTCATTCAACAAGCATTCAATGAGCCCACCTTTTATAAGTAATAACCGGAAATAATGATTGTAAGCACTTGAGGCAACCTGAAATATGTTCAATGCCTTTATCACACCAGTCAGCCACTGTGACAGCCACAATATTGTGTTCATAAAAGAAAATCAGAATGGTCATATATGTTGGTAAATGTGGCTCACTTCCTTTGCTTCAGTCATTTAGGAAAACAAGAAGAACTCAGAATTAACATGAAAACTGAGCATAATGATAAATCAATATAAAAATGTACAGATTAAATGATAGGATATATAAATCTTTATCAAAATAATCTGGATGGAGTGATTGGACAAATTGGGTGTGGATTTAGGTAAAACAATATTGGCCATGACTTATTAATTATTGAATCTGGATGCTTGGTATATTTATACAATTTTATATAATATAATGTTAAAAATTTGAGGAAAAGATCAATATGCTATTTAAAACTCTGATGAACTCACAAGCAACCAAATAGTTGTTTCGTCTTAATATTGTGGTTCAGTTGAGCAAGTGTATGAATTTCTCTTCCTCAACCAAAATGCAATTAGCATCCTTGAAATTATACAATTTTCCATTTGCCTTTACCCACCTATAATAATTGTGGCTAACGGCCATCTAAATTATTCATTTTATATGGTGAACAAGTGATTATTCTTAGAACAAATCCTGTGCTCTTTTAAATTGCTTTTCTTCATTCTCCAGTTGGCCCAGACCATTACTGAGTTAAGTGTTTCTTAATGAAGAATACTGCCTCACTGAACTTTGCTTTGTCTGCACATCAGAAGAATAATTTGAAATTCCTGAAGTCAAGAACTGCATCTCAAAATGAGATAGCAAAATGCTAAAATTTTGTATCTCTTCACTAAGCGCCTTTTTCTGAAATGCTTTTTTCTTTTCTCTTTAGAAAGAATACACTCTCAGAGGATATATTTTAAAGCTATAAACCTGGATACAAAAGTCTGTGTGCTGGTTATTCTAGTGAAGTTGATTTTATCCATTAAGACATAAACAGAACGTAGAAAATGAATGGAAACATGCCATATGAGGAGAGAGTGGCAAAGAGAAGACACAGACTAGTATTTCTGCTTCCTCTCCCCACCCCGTAGCACTTCCTGTGGAGAGAGTTTCTAAGCACATTGCCTGAGTCCAAGGCATTGATGGAGTTATACTTTTTAGAAGGTGAGACTGCTGTGCTAAAGCCATTGTGCTTCTCGATTCTGTTTTTATTTTCCACTTCCTTTGTGTATCATCCACTTCCATATGGTTAAGGTTTGCTGAAGTTGGCTGTACACAAGTTGGCTGATGATCTCACTTGCCCTCTTACTTAGATTCCCATTAAAGAGGCAGATGAAGAAAATGAGGCCAAAGTTGAAGGAACAGGGGAAATAAGGGTTTCCATTAAACTATGTACTGCAGCACAGCCTTGGCCAGATCCTGTGTCGTAATGTGGGTTTAACCTGTATGCTAATAGCCTGGATTTTAATTTGGATATCTTTCCTTTCATGTATTCCTCTCTTCATGGGTGGTGTGTCTATATGTGAGGATGTCTTTGAGTGAGGGCCGTCAGAGGTGATTGGTAAAATGTTCCTAGTATTCTGGGTCAAAATAACGTAAAACTACCACCAGAAAACCTTACTTCTACAGACTGTTCATGCACCCTCAGCAACAGCATTATTTTAACACCATATTATTTTTTGACTTAATAGCTGAAGGTTTGGTTTATTTTATGAAATTATCTCAGTGAGCAAATAATTATTCTTAAGCTTGTGGACCTGACTCAATGGCTGTGTAAACAGTTGGTGCAAACAAACCAAATTAGAACTTGAAAGTTACAGAATCTAGCAACATTTACTTTTATTTCACCTGTGTTTGCTTGAGCTTCTGGTTGACACAGCATGTCTCTAAGATATGGAAATCCTTTCTTTTTCTTTGCTCCCTTCAGGGGCCAGGAATTGATTTTGCAGCCAGCAGGAGCATCGTGCCCAGCTGTGTCCTTTTTCATTTCTGCCCTTCCTTTGACTTTCCCTTACAGTTAGTCAGAAAGCAGTCACAAACCCCAACAGGTCAGAACTGTACTATTCTAAAAGTCTCAGCCATGTACCTCCAAACTTCCCAAAACCTCCTGACTGGTTCTTTTGATCAAGGACCTGCATATGCCCGATCAAGCACTTTCATACAGAGACACTTATTTAGCTAAATTAGTATGCATTGTAATAAAAAAGTAATTATTTGAGTGCAAAACTTTTCACTATAGTGATAAATATTCAAGTGATATTTCAATATGAAATTAAATTAAATAAACATGTAGACACAATTTATTATAGCTGAGGAATACAATAAATTAGCACTCTTTGAGTATACAATTTTTAAATGAGAGTTTTCTCCTCCACTTTTGTTATTCAGGTAATGAATTTAAACTTTCCTTAAAATAATGCATATGAAGGCATAATCAAATATGATGTTTGGCTTCTAAACTTAACGTTTCTTTTATCCACATTGATTCTCATTTATTGTTAACCAGAGCAGTTGCCCAAGAAAATAGACCTGAAATAAACAATTTATTAACTTATATGGATAATAGTACTGTAAATCCTGTGGTGGCAAAATGTATTGGGCTGTTGAAGGTATTTTGTGGACTTATATGGGGTGGGATGTATTCTAGGAACAAAGATGCGTCAATCAGATTTCGTATTTCTCAGATGTACCGAGGCCGTGGGTAAGTGAAATGTGTTGGTGGAAGGTACAAACTCAGAGAGGAGGGAGCCACAGCTGGTAATTCCAGTCCCTCAAAATATGATACTAAGTCTTCATCTCCTAAGCTACTACAATTGCTGAGTAGGAATTCATGCTTCTGGTTTATGTATCTTCTGATTTAAAAACAATTAAAAAGCTAGAAGTCTGCACTTTATAATTGTGATATATCCAGCTTTGTAAATGTTAGCCAAAAAATTTTTTTGAAAACTTTTGTATAGGCCACCCCTATACAGGCAAAGATAACATATCTTTCAGAGGAATTCCATCTGGAAATGGTGTGTAGACACTGAAGTTTTATTGTAAATTATTTGACCAATTCTCCACTTAAAATCCTTTAAAGTTTTTCTGTAGTCCCCCTGTTAAATGCTGATTTCTTAGCAAGCCATTCCCTGTCCTCCACAATAGAGTCCCAACCTCACTTAAATCCTTATCTCCTTTTCCAATACGGCTGAGTACCCTTCTTCATACAATTTTCATACATTCCACTCTTCCATTTTATTTCAAGGCCCATCTCAAGTGCTATCTTCTTCAAAAAGCTTTTTTTCCCCTGATCCCATAATTGAATTTTATCTTTCTTTTTTTCCTGAAGCAGCCGAGGACATTTGTTTTCTCAAATGACATTCAAGTCGATTTGCTCAATGTTCATACAATTGCTTGAGTATTCCACAGAAAAAATATCTACACCTAAGGGCACATTCCAGCCTCAGAGCATGCCTTGCTTTGGCTTGGAATATCAGGGTGGTTTCAGCATTGGAGGTATGATGGGAAGTAAGAGAACTAATGTGTACTGAGTACTTATTCAAGGGTGGGCACTTGGTTTTACTACTGGGAAATATTCAAGTTGTTTTTCATTCTGCCAATGCTCCATAGGTTTAATTAAAACAACTGGTGTATTTAAGCTTTAAGAACTGATACATTTGGGGGCTGGACCAGTGGAGCAGCAGTTAAGTTCATGAGTTCTGCTTCAGCAGCTTGGGATTCACCAGTTCGGAACCCAGGCATGGCCCTACACACTGCTGATCAAGCCATACTGTGGCAGTCATCCCACATATAAAATAGAGGAAGGTGGGCATGGATGTTAGCTCAGGGCAAAAAGGGGAGGATTAGTGGTGAATGTTAGCTCAATGCTAACCTTCCTCAAAAAAAAAAAAAAAAAACATATATTTGCCAGGAACTTTCTGTCAAAAAAAGGGTATTTGATGTATGCACCTCATATCCATTCATTTACTTATTGCCATGCCTATATTGTCAGCTGGGAAGCCTGTTATGAATGTACCCTTAAAGTATTAAACAAAATGACAACTGTTGGCTGTAATATGAGAAATAAT
Organism: Equus asinus; assembly: GCF_041296235.1. Classification (NCBI taxonomy): domain Eukaryota; kingdom Metazoa; phylum Chordata; class Mammalia; order Perissodactyla; family Equidae; genus Equus; species Equus asinus. The sequence goes on from NC_091798.1 coordinate 72,461,687, forward strand.
AATAATAAAATGGATTCTTCTTGGTTATTTTTCTAATAGTACCTAAAACAATTTTATGCCTATTGTTTATGAAGGGTATTATCTCAGAAGATTATCTCTTATTCTATGCTGTAATTGATGCCGGCTTCAGTAGCTTCAGTCAGATCAAACCGCTTGCTTCCAGTCTAGCATCCTTCCCTTTACTCCAAGCACAGGTTCCAGAATCATCTTTTTAAAATACATATCTCTCATGCTGCTTCTCTGCTCAAAGGCCTCTCATGGCTTCTTGGGAATTTTAGAATGAATTCCAGTTCCTTATCAAGCCATTTGAGAATCCCTGTAATCTGAATCTAATATATCTCTCTACCATTATTTCTCTCCTACAATCCCACGGTGTTGGAGAAATTCATTGCCTTATCAAAAATATTTTGAAGCTATTTCAATTAGAGTTTAATCCAAGAGATAGAAAACTCTCTAGGTATTTTAAAAAGAAAGGCACTCAGTATAGGAAATTAAGTGACTGCAAAACTGATGGAAATGCTGAAGGCCAAAAGCTAGATTCTAACTTGGGGTCCAGGGATAATTCCCACAACTATGGAGAGGTGATTCATTAGGGCAGCCACTTCTTCTGAAGCCACCACAGCTAATGTCAGAACAGAATCAAAAAGCCCCTACGAGAGATGACACCTGACTCTGATGGACTGTAGAACAGAGCTGCAGGAAAACTGCCACAAAAACTGGACTCAAAAGTGATCTCTGCTTCATTTCTTCCTGTCAGTCATCATTTCCATCATCACTTTGGGGAAAATCAGCTTCCTCCTTTGCGGAGAGAACACAAAGTCTCTGGGAGACGGTTGTTTTCCTTCTTGAAAAGCTTCTATTTTTTCCCGTTATATCAGCATTTGTTTGAGTGAGGTCCTCAAATGTTTATCATGCAATATTACTACTTAAAGAAGAGAAAGTCTTCTCTGGTAAACGATTTAAAGGACAGATAATTTAAGAGAGTGAGAGATCAAGAAACAATTCAAATATCTGAAAATCTGAATTTATTTTAATGGATTCTATTTCTGTTTCCTAATGATTGAGCACTATAGGGAAGACTGTTTGTGACCTGAACTTTACACGTTACCTCTTAATCTTCTCAACCACTTTTCGTCAATCATCCTCGTAGATATTTTTATCCCTATTTAATAGATGAAGAAAATTAATCTCAGTGAGGTAAAGAGATTTGCCCAAGTTTAAACAGAAAAGGTTTGCATTCAAAGCTGATTATGACTGCTACTAAGCTTCGCTCTTGTATAAAATAACACTCATTTTTGTGTTTAAAATTTATGCCGGTAGAAAACATTAAAAACTTATTGAGATTTTGCATTGTTTAAAACTATGGAAGGAAGCTAAGTGGAAATAAACGTGTTTCAGCTAAACTCCATAAAGAGGTAATTTTAAGTATATATTATTGTGAAAGAATAATTTACATTATTTAAATGGTGTAGAGAGGATTATTTGGCTAGTATTCAAGTTACTCACAGGGGAAAAACAATAGTATTTCATATTGTGGACAATTATTGGTACAATGTGTATTTTTTTCCCCTTAATAATTGCATGTTCCCTTTTGTCACATCTGCACAAGACAGAATAATTAAAATACATTAGCTGCATTGTGGAAGGGACATTTGGTTTTAATTAACATTAGACCATAAGAAAGGCAATTTGCTTTATAGTACCATTCATTATTTGCTGCACACACACACACATATACACAGAGTCTGTGCACAGAAAGGCAGCTATGTGAAATGTTACAAAAGCTTCTGAATCTGGAGTTGCACTACCCCAAATACACAAAATGTTCTATGCAGAAGAATTCCTTTCTTCTCTTGGACATTTAAGACAACTATGTGGCTGTCTAATGTATAATGATTTAAAACCAGAATTATATGATTATTATAAAAGTGAACTGGACAATCAGCTAAGCTACTAGGTGTTCACATGGCAGGACCAGAAATCCAGAACTCACTGGAGACTTAAATGCATGTTCATTTTAAGTTAGACCTTAAAGAAGCAAGACTGACACTTCTGACTTGACTAATATATTTTAGAGAAAAAGAAATTTATCTTATAATTGAGTAAATTTTCAGTTAACCCTATTTAATATGGGGTGAGAATGCATTTAGATTGCCTGTGTGATAAACTAAGGTAACCTTATTCCCCTGCCAGGAGGATATCGACTATGTGTATCAGTTAGCTTTTGCTGCAGAACAAACCACTCCAAATCTTAATGGTTTAAAATAACAACCATTTATTTAACTCATGATTCTGTGATTTGGCGCTTGGGCTTGGCCATGTCTGGGCAGTTCTTGTCTTAGTGAGGCTCACTCATGTCTGAGCTCAACAGTGTGGTCAGCTGGGAAGTGGTTATGTAGAATGACTGTAGCTGGGACAATGTCTGCTCTCCAAGGTCTCTGACTCTTAGCAGGCTACCTGGGACTTGTTTACATGACACCTGGGCAGAATTCCAAGAAAAAGAGAACTGACTTTGGACTCCTGAGCCCTAAGCTCAGAATTGGCATGCTGTCACTTATTCTACACTCTGTTGGCCAACCAAGTCACACAGCTAGTCCATATTCTAGAGATGGAAAAAGAAACTTCACTCCTTGATGGAAGGAAATTTAAAGCTACATTGAAAGGGCATGAATATAAGGAAGACTGGAGGATTGTGGCTAATTTTTCAATCTACTGTACCACATTGGGAAACAAATTTTGTTGGTGAAGTAGTTTTCTTGATAATGAAGTGTCCTACAAACAATATATATACATACACTCACAGATATATACAGATGTAAATACATACATATATACATACACATATATATATAGGCATGTGTGTATAAATGTGTGTATAAATAGAAGGTTATATAGATAGATAAATAGAAAAATAGATATTGACACTTAAAGTACCCGTTTGAATGTCAGATATAATAACCAACATATTAAAATTTCAATATATTCACAGACTCAGATAAGGCATTCTATTTTGTTGTTTTCACTCCTTGATATATTCCTGATTAACAGTCATCAATTATATGTATGCACATAATTGTTTTCATGATGTAATTTCAAAGATCATTTTTGACAAGAATTACAGTAAAATTTGTACTCTGAAATAAGGAGTTCATAAAGGGCAATGAAATGTGGAATAAAAGTAGTAAGACACTTAAACATAATATACTGGTTTAATTTTTTTTTTTAATTTAATGTTCCATGCATGAATGAAAATAAGGATTAAAGTTACATTCCTCTAGATTCTGCCAGAAAAATTATCTTTGGCTAATTTTGAATCTATGTAACAACAGAAGATAGGTATTATTAATGTCATGACTTTATTATACTTCAATGTAATAGGAGTCAAAAACCTAAATTCCTTCAAATATCAGAGAGAAATGTAATAGGAGTCAAAAAGCTAAATTCCTCCAAATATCAGAGCTATTAATTCATTTGTTTTAAGATTGGGGTGGAGCATGTTTTTATCTTGATGATGGGTAGTTAAATAAGTCTGATCACACTTAAACTGTGACCCTTGTCCCCCTCGGAGGTACTAACAGAGTAGTTGTTACCAGCTGAAGCTCTAGTGTCAAATGATCCTGGGGTTAATCTCTTAACACTTAAATTATTGTGACAGTAAGACACCTAAGCTCTCTAGTGCCTAATTTTCTCATCTGTGAAATATGAGTAAGAATCATACCTATTTTTCTTGTTATGGCTAAATGAAAAAGTGTACATGTGTCATAAAAGTGGTAAAGAATCAGTATGATGATGATTGAAACATGAGGTGAACTCTCCTAACTTTCCTACGTACCAGTGTGTGTTATAAGAAAAGTCAGTGAATTTTTCTTAAGCTTGTTTTATTTGTGAAAAATGGGAATTAAAAATAACTACTCCATGGTATTATACATATACATAAATAAGATAATATGTATGCATGCACCCAGAATGGTTTCTAGTAAATTCAATATTCAAGAAAGGTTAGCTTCCTTCTAAAAAAAATCTTGAGGCCAAATTGTAGTGGTAGACTATATTATCAGGATGAGTAATGAGGACAAGATCAGGTGACTGTGAACAATCTGTGCACTATAAGTGTCTGTTGTGCCGTGAGGGCCAGAGCCACACATAGGGATAATAACACAGTAGGTACATATTCTGTCATTTTAAAAACGAAGAAATCAAAGTTCACAAAGCTTGACAGGCCCAAGGACATCCAATTAGGTCCTCTGATTCCAAAATGCATGATTTTTTCTCCACTATACTACTCTTTCTTTTAGTCACACACACACACACACACACACACACACACACCCCTCAAAACATTTTTGTCTGAAACAGACTTATAAGCAGAACACTTATAAATGCTCATTTCTACCTCATATTGCTGATCTTTTTTCACCTATCAGCATATAACAGAATAAATAATCGGAATGTTTTTAAAATAAACATATTTCAACGAGACCTTGGGCATTTATAAAGTAAAACATTCATTACAACATTTACAAACTCAAATAAAATGAAAGCTTCTACCACCCAAAGGTTGTAGCCCATTTGAAAAGCAAAGAATGTTTGGTATTTAATGCATACCATTACACACTCAAGTTACTATTCTAAGTTATATTTTAATAATAAGCCCTGTTGGGCACTTGACTTTGAGTCTTATATGAAAGAGTCTGTCCTTTCTGTTTTTAAAAATTATTTTTGCTTCCATTTTTTTAAATTAGAATTTTCAAGACAAAAAATGTATAGAAAAATACACATTCCATGGAAACCTTCAGCTTCTCTAGCCAGAACAAAGAGTCTTTCGTTATCATCTCTCTCCTCCAGTGCACAGAGCAAAGATTTTCTGCCTCTTCAGCTGTGAGCTCCCACATCATCATATCTTCCTGTGCTTTCCCCACTGCTCTCCAGCAGCTTACTGGTTCAAACCACAGCCAAAGGGTTACAGCCACCTATGACCACCCAGTGCTGAGGCAGCTTCCTCGGCTCCATATTGTCATCCCAGCCTGATAACAGTAGCAGTAAAATTCCTTCCACTGTGGACTCCAACTATTGACAACCCTCAGTTTGCCAATCTGTAAATGATAAGCCATCCCCAACTGCAAATGCTAGACCCATACCAAGGACTCCAGATCGTGAAATACAAGGATCAAAAGAAAGAAGCTTTGATTCAAGATCTGGAGAGAAAGCTGAAATGTAAGAACAGCTTTCTTCAAAATGGAAATCAACAGCTAGCGTCTGAGGAGATGTCTTGCAGATTGCTATGTTTCAAGCTCAAGTGACAGTGAGGCACAAGACTTAACACAGCACAACTCAGAACATGCATGACAGCAAGTTCCTATATCACAAAGAAGAAGAAGGTTATCCTCAAAAGGAGATGGGAATGATCAGGATGCAATCCAGGAGAAATTTTACTCACCACGATTCACTCAAGTGCCAGAGAAATGTCTGTTGAAGAAGGAAGAGTCTGCAGAATGGACTTCAAAGTGCTTGGAAGACCAGCTCAATCAAATGATATTCACAAAATCATAGTGTCTTAGTAGGGTTTTCATTCACTCGTTGTGAAGTTGTTGGAGCTTCAGATGCAAGGGCTTATGTATGTGTTGCTGTGAACAGAGCAGGAGAAGCTACCTTTACTGTGCAGCTGGACATCTTGCCAAAAGAATGAAGCACTAGTGTTTATTTACAAACCACAGAACAAAAAAGCTTTTGAGGGACACTTCATGAAGCTTGAATGCTGGATATCAGCTATATCTCCATGAAAACTGTTCTGAAGAATAAATGGTGAGATGGTACCATTCAACACTGACTGAATAAGCTTATAGCATGATAACTCTAGATTAGTTATTTTACTGATAAAAGATGTAAACAAGGAAGATGTTGCAGTATACTAGCTGCAGTTAATGAAGCTAAGTTAATGAGAGACCAGATGTAACAGAAGATTAGATGTTACAGCCCTTCCAAACCAAGCTCTTCCAACTCCCAAGCAGTTACATGTTCAAGCAACTTTCAGCGAATATTTAGTGCTACACAGGAAAGGTTTGGATGTGAAACAAGCTTAGAAACCAGAAGGAGAGTTTCAGCATCTGGCAGCTCAGTCTGGACTCTATGAAAGTGAAAAATTCAAATAACTTTAGCGGCATTAGAAAACACATTTACACTATTAAGAATAGTATTTGGTTAAATTTTTGAAATAAATTCATAGCTATATTAACAGATGACTTTAGGCAACATAACTGATATATGTGTATCTACACATATGCACATACACAAATAACATAACTGATTATACACATATGTAAGTAAAAGTATATATATTTATAATATTATTTATCCCTTGACTCTTGCACATTTTAGCTAGGTCTGGTTTGGAAGCCTGCAGAAAATCTGGGTTCACAATTGTAGATTAACGTGGGATTTTTAACATTTAAGTCATACACATTTTACACTTGCAGATTATGAATTAATATCAACTTTTTAAACACATCTAATGCTTCTAATAAAGTTTACTGATACTACTTTCTAAATACTGTTTAACCCATTTTCTCTTATACTTCCTAACATGGTATAGATTGAGTGTTCCATAGTTTTATATCAAAAGAAAATAAAATTTCAAATGTTTAAAACAAACAACAAAAGAAAAAGTCATACATTTCCTCTTAAACCAAAACAAGTAGCTAATAGCTTAATAATCTAAGTTATTGTTTAGGGACAAACACCCAAAAGGGAATTATGATTAATTTTAATTTTATTCTTTCCTCTGAGTCTGAGTTTTTTCTTCTTTCAACTCTATTCGTAATTTTCCTACCACTTTATTTTCCATTGGATTCATTTTTTTAAACAAAGTACTTTTTAGAGAGCCATATAAATTGTGGTAACTTTCAAGTTAAGAAAAATAACAATGAACCCCAGGAGGAGACTAAGTATAATCACACAGTCAATAAAGCATCATCTGTTTCTTAGATTTGCTCACTTGTGGAGTAATCATACTGAGATGCTAGCTTTTTCTTTTCTGCAAAAGATATGTGCTTGCTTTGTGAAATCACAAAATTTAAGTTTTTTAATTTAATTTCTAATTCCTAATTCAAAATGATGCATTACGAACATAACTTATATTTTAGATGCCAGGAGAGAAGGTGAATGATATTTAATGAGTCAGGCATTATGGTGCTTATATTTATTATTTTATTTGGCTCTTTCAAAAAATCTTGCAAAGCAAGTGTCATCCCCACCTTACAGATGAAAAACTAAGACTTAGAAAACTTAAGTCACTCATTCAATAGAATGTATCTATAACTGGGAGGGTTAGAATTGTTTCCTAGTCGTCATGATTCAAAAATTAATGTTCTGATGTCAGGCAACCTTCTTAAGACATACTTTTAAAATGATTATTTGGGTTACTTAAAGTCGTCTTTTCAAAATATGGTTTATAATAGTCACAACTAAAATTCAAAGGACATTAAGATAGGCCATAGATTTATGCAAACTCCTTGTTTTAAATCATATTTATAGGTAACTTATGAAGCTACTCACAGCTTCATGACCTGCAAGATAATCTGTTCTGTTTCTTTAGGTACAGTACAAAAGTAATAAAAGAAAAGATGCTTTTTATTTTAAATAGTCTTTCCCTCATTTTCTCTTGTTATGAAATAGAAAATCCTGTTTCTGAAGTTCAAGAAGATGGAGTTGAAATTAAGTAAACAAGACCAGTGGCAAGACAATGAGCCTTAGATTTTCCAGAGCCTTTTTAAGAACTGTCAAATATATTCAAGGTGACTGAAGTCTTCAAATAAAGATAAAATGGATGAAACTTAGTATTGAAAGAAACCTCCACAAAGACAAATGTTAATTGCTCATTTTCAACTAATAATTTGAGCTAACTAAAACCTGAATTTCAAAATTAGCTTAATATTGGAGCTATTAGATAATATAAATTACATATATTATATTACAATATTTATTATAAATAAAAATTGGAAAACTTATCTGTGTTTTTATTGGATGAAATTCTCCATTTCATGACATAATCAACTGCTTAAAAGTGAATAGCTCCTACTAAGTCTCGTGCTTCTGTCAGAAATAGCTAAGAATATGGGAGTGTGTAATGCAGATGGCAGTGGGATTTCTCCTCCTCAGTGGAAAGGACTTGCATCATTTTTATTTTCACGTGCATTATAATTGTAAAAGTTGGCATGTTAAAGGTCTAAGTAAATCAATAATTTATTAACAAATTATTATTAATGTAAAAACATTTACTTTTCTCAGAAATCTTAGTTCCTTCTTTTCATTGAATGTTTTTGTTGTATCTATAGTTCATTCTTATCTGTGGTTAGCTTCATTTTTCTCAAGTCTTTGAAAGGATGTGGGCAAATAAATCTTAACCAGTGTAATTTCAAGTTTTGTTCACTCTAGCCATTACTTCCTTAAGTCGTTGGCCTCCAGGAGTATTATCTGAAAAAACTCCATTATTTTTGATTAAAAATCATGTCATCTCTGGACATATTTGACTTTTATGTCAGTTTGTACATTGAGCAAAATGTTAAACAGCTATATTAGTTTATTAGTTTTGGTTCTTTTCAACATACAATCCATTTTGATTTTATCTTATAGGATCTCATTCTTTTCTTTCCTGACTTTTTTTCCTTCCCTTTCTTTTTCTTCTCCCTCTCTTATTTCTTTTTTTTTTCAAAATGGGTATGCAAGTCTAAGAATATTTTCAGTATGGTAATTGTAGTTCACTAAATTCTTTTCTATCTTACTATACAGATGGCAATACCTGAAAAAAACTCCAATTATTACAGGTGATAGAGTATCTTCTCTAATCGTTGAGGTTGAATCCAGTCACAGGGTGCTGTGAAGAATTTTGTCCTGATGCCTCCTATGTATTAATATTTGAATGAAACACTTCAATGGGTTTGATTTCAGGGGTGTCAATTTGGGACGTAGAGAATACAGTGGTGAAATATTAAAAGGTGAAAAATAAGCTAATGAGTTCATAGGCCCATTTGATATCACTTTGTGTTATATGTCTTTCAGTATGAAAGTTGACTTATTCTATTATCTAGGTTCACAACCCCTGAATCATCTGCCAGCCTTCTGCTATAATCTTCTCCATGGGGTTATCATTTCCAGGACTATAATAATATTCCTATGGATTTTGAGAAATTTCTTCAACTTATAATTATGACAAATTAAGTCATGGGACATGGGAGACTATGCAATTTAATGGATCAGTGACCTCTGAACATAAAATCTATTTTTTAAATTACCCTCTTGAAGTTTCTTTTAAGAAGTTTATAAAACCATGTCTACATACATCTGTTCAAAAAATGAATGGTTTCTCCCAACCACATTCTGTAAAACCTTGACCCATTTAAAAAATTGTTATAGTCTTTGATCCCAAATTACCTTCAATTTATTTGACCTTCCTCCCATGCCAGTGAAAATAAATTGTTCTTTACTATTTATTCCAATGGAATAAGTACTTCGATTTGTACTTATCTTACTGTGCTATAATTATTTGTGTATGTTATTTTGTCACTTGTTTCAGGGTGAACTTGTTGAGGGCAAAGGCATTATGTTCTTCTTCCTTTTTTTTAAATGTGGTTCAGTAAAACTTTTATTTATTTATTTGTTTGATTATTTATTTATATGGAGGTAACATTGGTTTATAGCATTATATGAATTTCAGACGTACATCATTATATTTTGACTTCTGTATATACTACCTCATGTTCACCACCAAAGGTCTAGTTTCCATCTGTCACCATACAAATGTTCCTCTTCACCCCTTTTGCCCTCCCCCACCTCATTTCCCTACTGGTAACCACCAGTCTGTTCTCTGTATCTATGTGTGTGTTTGTGTGATTGTCTTCTACATATAAACTAAATCAAGCACTATTTGTCTTTCTCTGTATGACTTATTTTGCTTAGCATAATACCCTCAAGGTGCATCCATGTCGCAAATGGCAAGGTTTTATTGTTTTTAATGGCTGAGTAGTATTCCACTGTGTGTATGTATATACTACATCTTCTTTATCTGTTCATCTGATGGGCACTTAGGTTGTTTCCATGTCTTGGTTATTGTAAATAATACTGCAGTGAACAAAGGGGTGCATATATCTTTTCAAATTAGTGTTTTTGTATTCTTTGGATAAATACCCAGAAATTGAATAGCTGGATCATATGGTAGTTCTCTTTTTAATCTTTTGAGGAATCTCCAGACTGTTTTCCAAACTGATTGTACCAGTTTACATTCCTACCAGTGATGTATGAGAGTTCTCTTTTCTCCCCATCCCATCCAGCACTTGTTATTTCTTGTATGTTTATTTTTATTTATTTATTTATGTATTTATTTATTTATTTTGAGGAAGATTAGCCCTAAGCTAACATCTACTGCCAATCCTCCTCTTTTTTTGCTGAAGAAGATTGGTCCTGAGCTAACATCCGTGCCCATCTTCCTCTACATTATATGTGGGATGCCTGCCACAGCATGACTGGATAAGTGGTGCATAGGTCTGCACCTGGGATCTGAACTGGCGAACCCAAGGCTGCTGAAGTGGAGTATGTGAACTTAACCACTGCACCACTGGGTGAGCCCCATTCTTGTCTTTTTAATAATAGCTATTCTGAAAGGTGTGAGGTGATATCTCATTGTGATTTTGATTTTCATTTCCCTAATAATTAGTGATGTTGAACATCTTTTCATGTGCCTGTTGGCCATGTATATATCTTCTTTGGAAAATATCTGTGCAGATACTCTGCCCATTTTTTAATTGAGTTATTTGTTTTTTTGTTCTTGAGTTGTACGAGTTCTTTATGTATTTTGGATATTAACCCCTTATCAGATATATGATTTGCAAATATTTTCTCCTAGTTGGTAGGTTGTCTCTCCATTTTGTTGATGCTTTCCTTTGCCGTGCAGAAGCTTTTTAGTTTGATGAAGCCCTGTTTGTTTGTTTTTTCTTTTGTTTCCCTTACCTAAGGAGACATGATATTCAAAAAGATACTGCCAAGCCCAATGTCAAAGAGAGTACTGCCTATGTTTTCTTCTGGGAATTTTATCATTTCAGGTCTTACATTCAAGTCTTTAACCCATTTTGAGTTAATTTTTGTGTATGGTGTAAGATAGTGGTCTACTGTCATTCTTTTGCATGTGGCTATCCAGTTTTTCCAAAGTCATTTCTTGAAGAGACTTTCCTTACTCCATTGTATGTTCTTGGCTCCATTCTTGAAGATTAGCTATCCATATATTTGTGGGTTTATTTCTGGGCCCTCGATTCTGTTCCATTGATCTGTGTGTCTGTTTCTGTGCCAGTACCATGCTGTTTTGATCACTGTAGGTTTGTAGTATACTTTGAAGTCAGGGAGTATGATGTCTCCAGCTTTGTTCTTTTTTCTCAGGATTGCTTTGGCTAGTCAGGGTCTTTTGTTGCATATAAATTTTAGGATTCTTTGTTCTGTTTCCATGAAAAATATCACTGGGATTTTGATAAGGATTTCATTGAATCTGTAGATTGCTTTAGGCAATATACATATTTTAACTATGTTAATTCTTCCAGTCCATGAGCATGGAATTTCTTTCCATTTCTTTGTGTCTTCATTTTTCATGTATTCATTTCATTTGCAAGCTGAACTGTACCTGAAACAATGAACATTCTTCAAGGAATTTTCCTGAAGAAGTTTCGATCCGTTAATAGGAGCTTAACTAATGTTTGTTGAATTGACTGTATGCTTTTGTTTCTTACTGAACTAAATATTATGAATTAGAGAGCAATTGACTACAGTAACTATAAGCATTAGATAAGAGACAGCTTTCCTCTAAGGGAACGCTTTCTTCTAGCCTTTCTCTCAAGATACTAACTTCACATACTCTTGCTTTCCTTGAAATTTTGAGTCCCTTCAATTCTATGGCTGACAATTATTTGCATAGATGATGCTCATTTTATTCTTTCTTATTAACACCAACCCATTGTATGTGTGGGGAATAATCTGTCCAAATAAGTTTCCTGATGTCTCACATTTTCTTGCAACCAGGAGTGGTTGTGCTGAGTTACTGCCATTGGGATATGAGCAGAAATTGTTAGTTAGAGCTCAAGAAATTATTTCAAAGGAAGGCAAAATCACTTGGTTTGGGATTTTGCTTCTGGTAGTTAAAAATATTTGAGTAGGAAGATAAAAGCCTGCAATACAAAGCTGCTGTATCACCCCTGAACTGCTCTAAACACTTATTTGGATTAAATTGGATTAAGTTAGATCCACTTGGATTAAAACATGTTTCTATTTTATGAAACTAAACCAGGAAAAAATGTTGCAATAAATAGTGCATTTAATAGAATGAGAAATTGCAAAATATATTTTACAATTACAAAAATTGTATTTCTAAATTTCAGTTTGATTCAGTAAAGATAATGTTAATAAGATAGAGAAATGTTTTCAGTTGTGTTTTTATGATATTTGATAATAAGAAGAGGTTATCTCATATTCTTGAGAACATTATTCATCATATTTAATAATAGGACTCAAAAGTAGCATAGAATATATATTAGAAAGTACTTACAATGAATATATAGATATTTAATTTATTGAAATAATCCAGTATAACTCATGTCAAAAGGATTAAAGTTAGTGACTTTATTTATTTGACAGAAAAGAACCAATAAAGCACTAATCACCATCATAAAATTAAATTGTGCAAAATAGTACTTACCAATGGAGAAGCTATTCCAATAGCAGTAGGAGACTGAAATATTCTAACACACAAGAGGACATTTTCAAAGACCATAGGAACGGAAGCAGAACCCATGGAGACATCATATTAGATACTGTCTGAAACATGGATGGTGAGGTGAATCTCTAAAACATCCAAAAGAGATGCTCTTCTCTCATAAAAAATCCCCTGTGGTGAAAGTTTCACAACCTCTCTCTGAAGCCTATCCAGTACTTAAAAATTAGTAAGAGTCTGTTAGTCTCTCTGTTCTAGCAGAATACCCTTTATGTTCTTTGAACCCATTGTCATATAGGAAATATGAACAACCAGTCTTTGTTCTCAGAATAAACCATTTTGAAAATCATAGACAATTATTTGGTCTCTTGGTTACATCTTTTCAAGATTATATAAAGCTGAATTAATTTTCTATTAAAAAACTCCTTTCTACTAATTGTCAATGTTATCTCCAAATAACTTTTTAAACATGAGACTAATGAAGAATTATAAAACTTTAACAGAATACTCTAATTCTAGGTTTAAAAATAACATGAGGGGTCATTTAAACTTGACCATTCTACTATCACCAAGAAATCATCAATAAGTAGTCTCTAGCTTTTCCATGGATTGTTTAATGAAAGATTGTGTTCTGTTCTCAATTCTAAATGAATCAAACTTTTTGGCGGTTGGTTCCTAGATCTGGCTTTCACCCTCTTTTTCATGTGATAGCCCTCTACCTATTTGAAGAGTGGTCATTCTCCATCCGAAAACTTCTTTCTATTCTTTAGTCCAAATATCAAACAGTCACCTCCAGTATCTCTGACATGAAGAGAGTTTTTAATTTTTTCAATGTAGCTGTGGCCCTTTTGGAACAAATATGCCTTGTCAAAACTCTTCTTTTTTTTTTTTTTTTTTTAAGTATGTCCCCTCCCGCCTCCAAGACTAGAAAACTCTACATGCTTACAGTTGATTGCTTGAACCCAAATGTGGTACTTCACGTGAATCATAATTTTGTTTTTTGTGAACTACCTAAATCCTTACTCTTGCCAGCACATGGAGAGCCTTCAGTAAACTTTGCTGAGCAGATAAGTAGATGGGTGAAGGAATAAAAGAATTGATTAAATTAGTTTTCCATGACCACCTCCAGATAAAACCAGGTTGGCTTCCCGTCACACTTGCAACTCTTCTAAAGGGAACATTATTTTAAGTTATCCAGCACAGAATTCTCCTTGAGAATAATGGAAATCTCAACATTTGCATTTTGGAGGGTACACTTTGCTTTTATCAGGATTGTTTTTCTTCATCTCCAGTCTTCCATTAGCTTTCCCACTCCCTATTGTCCTCTTAGTTCACTGCCAACAGTTCAGGCATCTTATCTCTACATTATAATAATCCTGTGGTAATATAATTTGCCCAAATCAAAGGATTTAGGGATTTAAATCCCTGTGTCTCTTTCTTAAGGCCTTCTATTCTTAAGACTCAAGCTCCACCAGATACCACTTTTATCCCCTTTACAGCTTTATGAGTATTCTTCTGGATGGAAGAGTCAGAAATGAAATGGGAGCTGAGGAATTAATCATGTTTTCTTTCTGTTTCCTTCGATTACAGCATTTATCCCAAGCTTCAGGCAGATGGATTTCTTATGTTGCTGCTTTCCAGGATGGTAGTTCACTATACACTTCAGCTTTCTGGTTAATTGTCTTATATGTTAATGACAATGGCCTGTCTTGCATCTGAGACTCATCATCTCTTTCTGTATTCATTCAAATTGCTCAACCTTGATATGATGCTATCACAGGTTTCCCATCAATATCAGGAATACAGTGTATAGTCACTCCAGCTTATTCTTATATTGTGAATTTACTTCTCTTTCTCTGTCCTTTTATTTCAACTCAAATAGTCTTCAGTGTTCCTCCAAACTCCTATATTTTACATATGTCAACATCACTTCTAACAAGTCAATTTTATTTATCATACTATGCTTCTTCATTGCTTTTTCTTTTTTTCTGTCTTCAATCTCTTCTGACTTTATTTGCTAATTTACTTGCATTTAATGTATGTCTTATTAAGTATATATCTTCAGTTTTGCTTATGTGTACATTGAGCGACTAATCAGATGGACTTATTTATCTAACATTTAATTCATTTAATAATCTTGATTGAACACCAACTGTGTGCAAGAATTTTACAAAGTCAGAGACATAAAAATGAAAATGGCAGTATTCCTAACCTCAATTGTCTATTAGAAGAAGATATAAAATTTGAACAAGTGTAATATCTATGCTGCTCTCTTAAAATGTTTTCCTTCCACTATAGATCTTATTCTTAATTTTCAGACCTGGCTCAGTTTTAGTATAAACTCTTAGAATCATTCCTCTCTTAGACTGAGTTTGATGATCAACTTCTGTGGTCTGACAACACCCCGTGCATAATATAAGCAAGCTACTTACCGTGAAATACCATAATGTTTGGCTTGCTTGTCCATCACTCTTAGGGCCTGTGGGCTCCTGGAACAAATAGATACATCTCTGTACTCCCAGTGCTTAGAGTGAAGAAACAATACTTAATACATTACTTTTGAGTGTCCAAATGAATGAATGTGTACTGTCATAAAGGTTTGAAGTACACACCATGGGCAAGATGGATGAACTATCATCCTTTGTGCAATATTTTTTGTTTGCTTTTTATTAGAATGAGTTCTTCATTTAGCTCATAATCATACTTTTATTCATCTATATCAAATTTAAGAAATATCCTCTGCATTTTGTGGAATAGAAACTTGTCAATCATTTGCATTCTCCTTCTTAGAGTTATAACATGTTCTATCTGAATTAATCTTGAGAAACTTTCAATATTATTATGTTATTCTACCATATTATGATTTAAATTAGATGCATATGTTTACGATTATATGAGCTCCACCCAATTAAAACTGTGTTGATTAGGTGTGTATCATGACTGTCAGTTAAAGATGAATGGAGATCATATCAGGATAATTGTTAGACTATAGCTGATAGATCTCCCTTCAGAAACTATATAATACACATATTTTTTGTTTCTCCTAGGAATCAATTCAAATGTGTACCCTGTGCCCCTGGTTTTTCTGAGGAACCAGGGTCGAAGGGGTTTTAGGTTGTTGCTAAATGCTGCTACGGTGTTGAGACAGAGGCTTCTTTCCCTGTGCTAACTCTAGATTCCCTTTAGATGGGCTCTTCTTGGAGAAGTTCCAGGCCAGTGTCCCTCATCCCTTCTGTGTCTGTGAGTCAGTCTTGAGAGAGAAGGTCATCCGCCACTGCGCCACCTAAAAGGAAGTAACCTCAGTGTGAGGAGGCAGGTCTGTGCGGTCCAGCATGGTCTGCCATTTGTTAAATGTGTTCCTCAGTTTCCTCGTCTATAAAGTGAGGAATATGGCATCAGTATTATAGGAGTGTTGTGGGGAGACATAGAGTAGAAAGGTAGCAATATTTGTTGAATAAGTGATACATACCAAGTATTGTCCTTTATATGAATTATCTCATTTTAATAACCCCTACATTCGGCAAGTACTATAGGAACCCACTTTTATAAACAAAGAAGCTGAAGATCAGAGCCGTAGGCTTTTTGCTCATGGTCACACGCTAGGGAATAGCATAGGTAGGATTTAAATCCAGCTCTTTAAGACACTAAAGCTAATGTTCCTCATTGCCCTGCTGAGGGTAGTGCATAGCATACGGGAGGGCTTTATATGTCACAGTTATTGTTTAACACTGAGAGCAAAGGCTGCATTCTCATGTAAGACAAAGGATAACAATAGCTTTGTTGAAAATGGGGAGCCAGAAGTCCCTATCAGGGCTGGAGCTAACTACAGAGACCGTTGGATTCCTTGCCTATATAATTTTAGGGCACCGGCTATCTAAATCTACATGTAATTTTTTTATAGCAATCATTCCACATTTTAATTTAGTTTGCTTTTAAAGCTTTAATATAACAATCAGATCTTCTTTGGGAGAGTGCCTATTATTTAAAAACAAAACAGTTTATTTATATTGTTAAGTGGCTGACACTAGGAACAATTATGCTCTTTATGTGTATTACCAGAAGAAGTCCAGACTCCCCTTCTATCCCCCATCTTCATGTGACTCTGAGGATCCTGGTTTCTGACCCCACTTCTCACAATATCTAACTCGTAGAATGCTCCCAAGCGCCTTCTGGAAGTCATGAACTTCTAGAGAACTTCTAGAGATCACTAAAATTCCTAAGAGTTTGGATCTTCCCTAAGAATAGACTGTTTTTCCTGCAGCCTCCTTTTGTCAAGCGTTTTTGCTATTGTCTTTTGTTTCCCCACATCCCTCAAACCTCTGGGTTGACTGTGCAGTAAGAGACCTTTTCCTTCCTCATTGATGCAGCAAGGCCATTCTCCATCGCCCTTTCTCAAAAACAAAGAAAAAACCCCACCCAGCTTTGGATCACATGCCATTGACTATAAATTTTCTAACTGTCCATTTCTGGGATTGCTTACTCTCCTTCAGAGCTGGGATGACCATCACTAGTCCTGTTATAAATCTTCGTGCTTTTAAAGTCCTGATATTTTTAAATGATGATTTTAAAGTAGCTGATTCATTCTCCTGTCTCTCAGTTCCTTGAATGTTTGCCACCCCCATCCTACCTCAGCCATTCATTCCCGTGGTGATATCCTAGGATAGGTTTTCTACTTGGCTGTAAATTTGAATCGTCTGGGAGCAATTAAAAAATACAAAAGCACAGGACTCACACAGGAGTTTTGTGATCTGCTTTAATTTGTTATAGTTTACAAATAATCAAGAATCACTGTCATTCACATTATCGTGATCAAGTATGGCCACTGCAATAATCTTAAATTCTAGAATCCTATTTTTCAAACAATCTCTTTTTTCCAGCGTAGTCCTTCTAATACCCTGAACTGAGCAATCTTTTGACTTCCATCAGGATCCACCTTTCATTAATACTGCCAATTTTTACTGTCCCTTACAAATTTGATGCATTTATTTCCCTCCTTACCAGCTAAAAACTCCATGCTTTCTTATTAAAATCACTTTTTCCCATTTACCCTCAATTTCCTTACCTCTCTCTCATTTCGTGTCAATATCTGGAAAAAGTTCAACTCTAGTTAATTCCATGTTTTCTCTACTTTGTGAAAGAAGCTGCTGAACAGAACATGCCTGATAAAAAACAAAAACAAAAACAAAACACCAACAATTTATTCCCATCCTAACTTTAAGCTAATGGCTTTGCTTAATCATTTCTCTGAGAAAAATAGGACAACTACAAGAGAACATAAGCTCCCACCACTTCCACCCACCTAAATGCAATGGTGGTTAAAAAAGAGTACACTATAAACTATACAAGAAAATCTGGTGGAAATAACATTATAGAATTTTTAAAATATGGGAAAATGTTTTAAACAATGAATAAAAACAAAGTGAAAATTTAGGAAATACATTTGAAATATAGGTAAAAGAATTAATAAAGATGCAAAAGCCATTGAAAATTATTGTGCAGAATAGAAATAATATGCAAAAAACTATAGGTGAAAAATTCATATGAAAACGAAGATTTCATATGAATGAAAGATAATCAATCATTCAAGATAATCCATATACACATGAAAATGTATTTAACCTCATTAATAATTAAAGTAAGTTTAAATCTTTCTCTTCATCATATTGATAATGATTAAAAATATAGAAAATACTCAACTTTTATAGGGGACTCAGCCTGTGAAAATGCCCAGACAAAACAAAATTTAATATGTTCAAGGCATGAACATGTTTCATGGAATACACTATGTGTAGTTCCAGAATACACAAAATGAAGGAGACAACTCATTTAGGCTGTTGAAAGCTATGGGATAGGGGGTGGATTTATCTAGACATGAAATGGCAGTATCTTTGAAGTTGTAACCAGGCGAGTGACAGAGTTTGTTTAAATTTTGGAAAGATTACTATGGCTATAGTTGTGGAGATCCGATGAGGACAGCAGAAATACAGTGACTCAGTGGTGTCAACATTGTATGTGAAAGATCATTATTTTCTGCACCAGCATGGTGACTGCAAATGTGGAAGAGAAGAATTGAGAACCATTTGGGAAGCCAAATTTTCAGAACTTGTTGTTGGAGCAGGTATAAAGAATGAAGAATAGAGGAAGAACAAGCAATGTGTTTAAGAGAATATTTCATAAATGACGGAGCTGGGATTTGAGCCCGGCTCTGTCTAATTCAATGTCCCATGTACTTTCACAGTGGTAGATATGTTGAGATATGAAAGAAACTTAAACTTCAGTGTTTTTCACTTACTCAGATCCCTTCAAGTGCACTGAGGTGGCCCTAACAATGTCTTCTTGTGGAACATGCTTCTGTAAAATTATTTTAACCATTGTTCAGTCTACTGTCTTTCTTCTCAGACTCCTTCTGCCTCCCAATTCTCCTTATGTTGAGTGTGACCAGATTCCCATAAAGTTTCTTTCAGTTTGACTGAATGTTAGACAGACTTCTTCCTGACTCCGGGCACTGAACTCCTTTTTGCTAGAGCATTTTGCTTTATAAAACTTATAATTGTTGGGGCTGGCCCCGTGGCCGAGTGGTTGGGTTTATGCTCTCTGCTGCAGGTGGCCCAGTGTTTCATTGGTTCAAGTCCTGGGTGCCAACATGGCAGTGCTTGTCGAGCCACGCTGGAGTGGCATCCCACATGCCACAGCTAGAAGGACCCACAACGAAGAATATACAAGTATGTACTGGGGGACTTTGGGGAGAAAAAGGAAAAAAATAAAATCTTTAAAAAGAAACCCTTATAATTGTTCATTCTTTTCCTGTCCCTTTGAGAAGTAATCTTTTTAAAATCCTCTTGCCAGTTTTACAACCCAGGATTGTTGTTCTCAAGGATCTGGGATCCATCTCTCTAAGGAATGCAATCATCAAGGAAGATAGTTCACCTGTCTCCCAGGCTTGGTGGGATAGTAGAAACCTAATTTTGGTGGTTCCTTGCTGTGTTGGTAAAAGTACCTCCTGTCATGAAGATATGCAAAAGCTTGCTTTGCCTTTGGGTAAGGCCAATTAGCAAACACAGATGGCCTAGGATCCTTCCTTTCCACCTCAGTTCTTAAGAGCTCTTCCACCTTTTGTTTCGGTGGAATTGAGTTCGGATTGCACTCTGGTCTCTCTTGCTTATTGCAATGGCTTTGAATAAAGTCTCTGTTGCCTGTTTCACTTTGTGTGTACAATTTTCATTTTGACAAGTGCCTTTGGAGTAACCACAGTCATTTTGGGAATCCAACTAAAGGAGAGTTCCATTGGGGATAAAAATTATTTTAGGTTTGAGGAGTTCATATGCATGATATTTGCCATTTCAGGTGCTTCTGTGTATACTTCAGTTATTGCTAACAAGTTTTCACAAGCTAAAAAAGACAGCACTAGATTAAATCTCAATCTGGGTGGTACTAATGCTAATGATCTTAACAATATACAACACTATCTCCCTCAGGTTTAGTGATCCATCAACAGACTTTTATTTTAAAAGCATTCTGATTGTTCCTTAGTCACTTCTAGAATTTGGCACTATGATCCATCTCCTTATCAGTTGTGCACATGTTTTCCAGGTCTTTCGCCCACTTCTGTCCCACTCAACACTTTACTCTCCATCCTTCTTTGTCTCTGTTTGACTCTGCCTTCATTCATGTTCTTGCTTCAGCCTAAAATGACTTGCCCAATTACATCTTGCAGATTCTTATAAATTTCTAACTAAGTGATGAAAAATATTAAAATGATAATGATAAAACAAACCAAAAAAAATTACACAAGGATTTAATCAACAAACAGTAATCACTTCAAAAAATATTTGTCTAGAATATTGCACAAGAAAACAAAAAAAATAAGAACTCCTGAAATCTTAAAGTTCATGCATGAAAGAAACTCAAAAGAGGTTTTGCCATATTTGGAAGCAACCCTAGAATTTATATGACATTTCCAATAACAAGTTTGAAGCTGAAAGAAACTTTTCTAAATAATAACTAATAATAAAAGTCTTCATCAACTATGCTGGAAGAAAGACTGAATTATATTTTTTATTTCTACATTGATAATGATTTTACCAAATTGTTTTCATTTGACAAGGCAATCAGAAATAACACAATCAAAATGTAGTAAAAAGTATTATAGAGGTGGTGAGACAGTTATTTGGTAAAAATATATTTTTCTGGATTTTGTGGTCTTATAGTATTTGGAATTTTCTGCAAGTTGCTATTGGTTGTAATTTATATAGTCACTTTTGGGCTTAATTTAACAAGTGTAATTATGCTTTCTTTTTCTTACAGAGGACATTTCAGATTTTTTAAGCTTCAAAACCCAGATACATCTCTGATATTTCCTCTAAAGCAGTCTGTCTTAGTGTGTCAGGCAGCAATTTATAAATATCCTTCCTTAGAGAAATGGGTAGCTTATAAAAAGGAAATAGAGAAGATTTCTGGGATTTCAATAGGACATGATGTTAGCATTTTAATCTTATGGAACCAATCAGAGAGCAGACATAGTTTTAGGATCAATGAAGGTGGGTCTGAGGAATAATGGCAGCAGGATTGCAGGAGGAGGTTAAATGCCTGAGGACCGGGTAGCACAATACATCCTGAGGATGGTGTATCGGATGAGACCTTGAAGGCTGGACTCCAAATACAGGATGAAAGAGTGAGTGTCCATAGCAGGAACAGCATGAGAAGATATGGGGGAAAAAACCAACACAATCATTTATTATTTGAAGCTATTTGGTGGTTCAGTGCTGGCATTGGATATTATAATATTGCACATAACGATCCCTTTATACTTGTTAAAAAACAAACCCAATTGCAATAAAAGTAAATGAGGACTTCCCAGAGGTTCAGTCTGGTAAAGAAAGCTATTTGAAATGATCAAAACAATGAAAGCAGTGTGTATTAGGAAAAACTTGCAAACAAAAGCATCACTTGCACAGACTATATCTGTCTTTAGAATTCAACCATTTTCCAGCTTAGATATTTCCCTGTGGCCCATTTTATTTCCATTCTGGGACCGTGAAAGTTGTAATAATAAGAGGCTCAACGTTAATATCATTCTGGACATTAATCGACCATCAGTCTGTTTGGTCACGAGGAAAACTAACACAACATTATAATATAGTTATAACGATCACAGCAAGAGAGAGAAGACTGGGGAGAAAATTAAATGATTCTGAGAAAACTCATTATAATTGTATTGAAAGAAGATTAAATTTCCACAAGTTAATTTGTTTATAGAGCAGAATTTATTGTTTTCGCTATACCTGATATCTGGTGGCAAATAGTTATTCTCAGTTTTTAAAATATACAAAATTTAAAAGCAAGTATAATTCATCCCATGCTTTGTTTGATGTACAAAGCATCTTCATGTCTCTTAAGTAGGCATTTGGATATTTGTGCTTTGATAATTTAGATGTTTTTGGATTAATTTGAAAAAGAAACTTTAGTTTTTAAGAAGTAGCACTAAGAATCTCAAAAGCCATTTACTGCATGAACATATATTGATTTATTTTCCTTATTAGCATGTGTTCCTATGCTTGATTTTTCTTAGTTGAGGAAAGTCTTGTTTGATATGAAGATCATATATGGTCCATGAACTCATAATTTTGAGCTAAGGATTGCATTCTTTTGAGCATATTAGCAAATTTTGTATTGCATATTGAATATAACATTTCCAATATTAATTTGTCATGTAAATTAACTACTATTGGAATATAAATTAATATGTTTATGTATAAGCCTGGAGAATTTTTGGTGAGTTTGTATCTATCTGTATCTATACACCATCATGTAAGACTTTCCTGGTTGCAAACCACTATACCAAATCCTTAGAAGTTTGAGATAAGAAAGATGTGAGAAGTGGTCAAGTTTCAAGAAAATTCAAGCAGCCCTCTCAGTCTATCTTTTGTTTTTCTTACTTTTGATAAAGATACAGGTATGGAAACTGTTATCAGTTGAATAGTGCCCCCTACTCAAAGGAAAGTCCTAACACCCAGTACCTTTTAAAACAAGGATCACTTTTCCTCTAGTTTCCAAGAACATGCTCTTCATTTCCATCTGGCCCTTCAGCAGAATCACCTGTAACATCTATATCTCTACCGACAGTCTCTTCAAGGCAATATAGGCTTTCTCTATCATGCACCTAAAATTCTTCCAGCTTCTACCCATGACCCAATTCCACAACCAATTCTACATTTTTAGGTATTTGTTACAGCAACACTCCACTTCCTAGTGCCAAAGTTGGAGAGCCACAACAAAGTACCACAAACTGTGTGGCTTAAAACGATAGAAATTTATCGTCTCTCAGTTACGAAGATTAGAAGTCCAAAATCAAGGTATCAGATTAGGGTTCCACTTCTATTCCAGAGTAAGTGCATCTTAACTTATTATATCTGCAATGACCTTATTTCCAAATAAGGTCACATTCTGAGGTACTGAGAACTTGTAAGCAATGAACTTGAATATTTAGCTGAGAGGATTTGTAGGCAAAGTTTTGAAGGCACAGCCTGGTTTTCTCTTGTTGGAAAGTAGTAAAATGCAAGAAGAAAGAGATAAATTGAAGAAGGAACTTCTGAGAAGAAATAAACCAGCACTTGAAGATTTGGGAAAGTCTCTGCCTATCTAGATAGGGTGCTCTGGAATCAGGGCAAAGAGTGGCTGGACAACAATTTCCTTAGGTTTGTGGATCTAGTCAACGATCTCAGCAGAAATGAAGAGTAGAGATGTAGTTATGTAGGAAAGATCTGTGGCAGTCCCTCTTGTCTGATGGCTTGGACTCCTGTGAATTGCACAGGAGGCTGACAAAGTTTTGAGAATGTGATACCAGCAGAAACACTGCCAGCCTGGACTGAAAGAAACAGAGATGGGATGAAACAAAGGAAAAAAGAAACACAGGCAGAGTCACCGATGCAGAGCCTGGGCTGTCAGGAGCTCCTTAATTCCAGGTGATGAGCAGGGCCTCCCCACAGGCCCAGAGAAGAGCGCATCCAGCCACAGACAATTATCCTTAAGGCTAAAAACCTAATGGAATTTGCCCTGCTGTGCTGCCAATTTGCTTTAGACCACTGGCCTCTTATTTTTCTTCCACTTTCTCCCTTTTGGAATGGAAATGTCTATTCCACACAGATAATCTGTTTTCTTCTTTAACAGGTCCACGGATGAAGTGGAATTTTATCCCAGGATGGAGCATATGATGTGTCTCACCCATGCCTGATTTAGATGATATTTAGATATGGTTTTAGAATTGATGCTAGAGTGGATTAAGACTTTTGATGATGTTGGGTTGCAGTGAAAGTATTTTGCATGTGGGAAAGATATGAATTTTGGGAGGCCAGAAGGTAGACTTTTATGAGTTGAATTATATACCTCCCCAAAAGATATGTTGAAGTCCTAACCTGAAGTACCTGAGAATATGACCTTATTTAGAAATAGGATAATTGCAGATATAATTAGTTAAGATAAGGTCATACTGGAGTAGGATGGGCCCCTAATCCAATATGACTAGCATTCTTATAAGGTGATAGCCATGTAAGAATAGAATCATACCATTCTTATAAGGTGATAGCCATGTAAGAATAGAATCACATAGGGAGAACATCATATGACAACAAAGGCAGAGGCATTGGAGTTATGTAGTGACAAACCAGGGAATGACACAAATTGCCAGCCATCCACCAGAAACTAGAAGAGGCAAGGAAAGATTTCTCTCCAGGTTTTAGAGGGAACATGGCCCTTCCAAAACCTTGATTTCAGACTTCTAGCTTCCAGAATTATGGGACAATCCATTTCTCTGGTAAGCCACTCAGTTTCTAGTATGTTGTTACAGCAGCTCTAGGAAACCAATACAGAATCTATACTCTTCTGTTATTAAACAAACAAACAAACAAACAAAAACCCGTTAGTACAAGAAAGATGATGTATGCCAATCAACAGCCAGTCTTAGTGGTAGGAACTGATAGGAACAGAAGTAGACCATGGCAACTGAGAGGGCAAAAGCCCTGTCTGAAGGGTGTAATCTGTATTTATGTCCTGGCATGTGGAGGTTTCAGTGTAGATCTTCCAGTTTGTCAAGAAAAACTGAAAATTTGGAGTTTTTATAATTATCAATTATCAGATAAACAAAATTTCCACCCGGCAGATTAAACAAAACAAGACTCATTGAATATTTAGGTCATAGATCATTGATTGGCAACCTCCACAACTGGTGTTTAAGGAGGAGAGAGTCAAAATAGTCCTAGAACCTGACCGTCTCTGTTAGAATTTGCTTGTACTGTACACCTGTGATAATTTTTACCCTATTTTTAAGTGCACCAAATAAAACCTTCCACTGTCAGTTTAGTCTTCCATCAGTGCAACCAAACGTAATAGAAAGGAAGAGCGTTGCTTCCAGTTGCCTGAAGTTTTGCTACCCGTCTTTGTTATTCTAGGCTAAGGTAATTCTTATGCTTTGGTTATTAAAATGCTTTCATCTTCACAATTTTACTATCCTACTCAGCTCATGGAAACAAGATAGATGAAAGAGTAACAATTTGTTAATTAGCAAAGAGAACTATGGAGAGCAAATTCAGTACTTAATTGTTCTTGTTTAAAGTAAAGTTCAACAATTTTTCTTTTAAAGCAATAGATACAGTCCTTAGATTTTGGTAATTTGGGCATAATTTCTCTCTTTTCCTAAGCTACTCCAGTAGTTCATTTAATTTTCAGAATTGTCTATGTCACAACTTCAGAAACAAATATTGAAAGTCCCATCTAGATAGAAGATGGTCATGACAGTATGGTTGTAAATGGCTTCCTGTTAAACACTGCCTGCTGTCCATTGTGCCCTCATTCACAACCATCTTGGCAGGTGATTTCCTATTAAAAATTACCTCGTGCATCTTCTTTGACTCTAGAGGGCAAACTTCTTATGTCTACCAAGAAAAAGTACAAACTGATTGGCAATGCGATTTTTTGGCAATGGGTAAGATTTATGAAGGGTAAATCTCTAGTTCTTCAAGCAATTAATATTTAAATTGGCTGTAGAAATGAAAGGTTAAATATTAATTCAATTTTCTTATTTTGAATTGTTAAGGGAAAACACTTTTACGGTGGCAGCATTTCATTTGTTTTGGTTTCAAATCCATTATTCTAATAAATCAGCTTTTATTCATATGAATATTGATTTGGGCTTTGTTTTTTAAAAAGTGAGAAAATGCACCTAAGCGAGAAAACCAAAGAATTTACAATGCCAGAAGAGAAGAAAAAATAAATGAACAGAATATAAAACCAAGTCTCAGTGCAAAAGCCATTTATACTTTTATACTATGGTTGAAAAATAGTTTGTAAATGAAAACACACTTTTTATAATACCTATAAAAGGAGAACAACATTTGTAGAAACTATTTATTTGCCATGTCTTAATACTTAGTGGGAAAGGAGGGTGTATGGATTTTTCTCAGAAGGTGCCAGCTCCTCTCTGTCTGTATGCTATAAACTGTTGGTAATTAACAGGCTGTCAATGACTCCCCTAAAACTTCCATGCCTCTAGTTCCCATGATCCCCCTATTTCAGAGACCCAGATCCACACTGTAAAAGAACCATGTTTACCTGTCTACGTGCTGGTTTCTGATTATCAGCCCTTCTCAAATTATTTTTGGAATATACAAATATCCTTTGCCTTTGATTGCAAAAATATATATTCATGGCAATAACATCCTTCTAAAATTAGTGCTTATGTATACTGTCGGCTCATGCTTATGACAAACCATGAATATATTTACAACCACGAGAGTAAAAGGCATCTTAGAATTCTATACTATTTACTTTATTTCCATGTTGGTTCTTCCCAAAAGCTATCCTCTAGAGAATAGCTACAACCCTAAAGTGTCTCCAGGAACTGAGTACTATCATCTACCAGTATATATCACAGGAGAATTCTGAGGGGTCATTTTGCTGTGCCTAGCTTCTCAATCATAACAAGCTTACAGTTTAGACTTTTGACAGTATCTAGGAATGAGGTCCAACTCTGCATGTTTGCATGTGTGCTTGGGTTTCCATGTTGTTGTCATATAAACATTAAAATTGATCACAATATGTATAATACAATTTGACGAAGGAAGGAAGTGAAGGAGGAAGGAAGCAAGAAAGGAAGGAAGGAAGGATGAAGGAAGGATGAAGGAAATAGCCCAGGTCATTTTAACCTCTTTGAGGTACTACCCTTTATATTAATTCTTTGTTGGATATTTTGTTTGGTATCAATTTTCGGTTTTCATTTCTTTGGTTTCAAACCCACAAAGCCCCACTACTCAGCCACTCTGGATTGATATGTGTGTCTCTAGATGATCTATCTGAATTCTTGGAGGAGTTGCTTCCCAAGATGTTGCATCTCAGAAATACTATTTATCTATTAACTCAAAGCAACATATGATGAGCGTGTGTCAGCTTCTTCCCTTGTGTTCTAAGTAGGCTTTCAAGAAATTGCACATGGCCATAAGCCTTTTTGTCCCCATCTAGGGATGGAGACCTGACACTTTCCTAAGAAACAACAACAGGAATCAAAGTATAAATCAAATTTCATTTTAAAAAACTGTCCTTATATTAGGAAAAAAATAAAGCAGAAAAATAATTGAAGTTTTCAATTCTTAAGTGAGGAAGGAAATTGAAAGCACTTTATACTGTGAAAGCACAGAAAAATTTCATTTCCTCAACTTAGAGCTTATTCCTTAGGGGTTCAAGGTATAAATGTGGAGAAACCAGAAACGTTGGAGCCAGACTATACACATAACCCTCATCTTGTTGCATTACTGATCTTTGTTTCAAGTAACAATCATTCCAGGGGCTGTAGAAACATCTTGATAGGTTGATAAAGCAAATGTGTGCAGAGGTTATAGAGGTTAAATAAGAGAGATCAGTTAACATCCTTTCCTCAGTTAGTCAGTAACTCTCTGTTCCACTTCCATTACTTTGTGTTTTTTTGTGAGAAAGATTGTCCCTGAGCTAACATCTGTTGCCAATCTTCTTCTTTTTGCTTGAAGAAGATTGTTGCTGAGCTAACATCTGTGCCAATCTTCCTCCTTTATGTGCGATGCCGCCGCAGCGTGGCTTGATGAGCAGTGTTAGGTCTGCACCCGGGATCTGAACCTGGGCCACCGAAGTAGAGTGTGCAAACTTAATCACTACACTACAGGGCCAGCCCCACTTACATTACATTTTACGAATATGGACTACAATGCAAAGTGAGCAGCCCATGATATGATTAGGTCATTTTTTTAAAAACAAATAATTAAGCAATGGGATATAACTCAAAATGTGAGCATAATGGCATAATTACACCCCCAGGACATTTTCAAGGCTTGACATGCACTAAAATGCTTCTGAGCCCCAGGAGGGTAATTAATATATTTTACACGATAACCTTATCCCCCACAGTTGCCTCATTTCAAAGATAAGGAATGCAATTATTAGAAATAAATATTATACCAGAGATAAGAAAGATAGTTAGGCAGTGTAGAGGGCTGTCAGGGCTGCACAAGAATTTGAGAAGAACTTCAGCATAAGATTGTTAAATATGGATTTAGTTGATTTGATGTTAAAGGATGCACCTTCCCATTAAATTGAACTGTGATTCACATCCACAAAAACGTGGCAATCCTGTAGAAATGGTGTAATTGACAGCCTAGAATTCCACGCTTAAGAAACGCTCACTTTCTCTCCTCTCCCACTGTAATGTCAGGCCACTATCTACTGTTGCCTAAGGTTTTAGGATCTGCTTGCCAGGAAAATTGTAAATCTCCTCCAGTTCCATTATTACAAATCTTTCCATCTTATCTACTGCATTTCTCATGCCTCTAGGCTGTAAAGCACTCCTGGGGGAGGGGAGAACACTATAGAAACAAACATGTTTTTGTAAAAGAAAAGTCCCTGAAGTTTTGTAAGCAATTTTCCCACTTGTTTGTACAGATTTATCTCTTGCTATTACTAAAGAATATAATTCACAAAGAAATGAAATAAAGTGGTTTAGTTCTGCTAGTACATTTAGCGTTTGTCTATCCGCAAGCATCTCTCCATTTCTTCTGCTCTGTATAACTCTACAGACATTAAATTATCATTGTGATTAAAGAATGTAACCTCAAATGGATTGTACCCACGGAGTTTGGGAACCTAGGATTAAAGAAGTCATACAGCTGCCTTGTTAGAGAAAGAGTAGGTTGTTAATTAACGGACTGTAATTTCTAAGGCTGCTTCAAAGATATACATTTAGAATGTATTTATCTTGCATAACTGAAATGTTATACCCTTTGAACAACTCCTCATTTTCTCCTCCTCCAGGCTCTGGCAACTATCATTCTACTCTGCTTCCACAAGTTTGACTATTTTAGATACACCAATAAGTGGGATTATGCAATATTTGTCTTGTGAATGGCTTATTTCATTTAGCATAATGTCCTTCAGATTCATCCTTGTTGTTGCATATGGCAGGGTTTCCTTCTTTTCTAAGGCTGAATAATGTTCCATCATACATGTGTACAAAATTTTCTTTATCTATTCATGCACTGATGGATATGTAGGTTGTTTTCATATCTTGGCTATTGTGAATAATGCTGCAATGAACACGGGGGTGCAGATATCTCGTAGCACCTATAGTTAACAATACTGTATTGTACACTTAAAGTTTTGTTAAGAGGTTAGATCCCAAGTCAGATGTTCTTACCACAAAGCAAACAAACAAACAGAAACAGAGGAGTAGGAGGAAACTTTTGGAGGTGATGGATAAGTTTATAATTTTGATTGCGGTGATGGTTTTTTGGGTGCGTGCATATGCTCACATCTATCAAATTGTATACATTAAATATGTGCAGTTTTTTGTATAAATTACACTGCAACAAAGCTTACAACAAATAGATGCATTTAACGCTCCGTGTAACTATTGTTTGCATATGGACAACTCTAAAATTCTTTTGAAATTTTTCTATGACTCATCCCTTACTCAGTCCTTGTGATATTAGGATTACTAGGTTTTAGAAGTGACAGATAGACAAGCAAAGAAAAGAGAAATCCATTTAGGAGAGATTTGAATCGGGATCAGATTTAGTTGTAAACACATGATCCATGAATAAAAAATTGATAAATTGGACTTCCTGAAAATTGAGAACTTCTATTGTTCAAAAGACAACTTCAAGAAGATGAGAAGATTAATCCAGAGAATGGAAGAAAATATTTGCAAAACACATCTGATAAGGGACTGTTATCCAAAATATACAAAGAACTCTTAAAACTCAACAAGAGGAAAATGAATAACCCACTTAAAAAATGGGCAAAAGGTCTGAACCTCACCAGAGAAGATATACAGATGGCGTACAAAGCATATGAAAAGATGCTCAATATTACGTATCATTAGAAAATTGTAAATTAAAACAAGATACCACTAAACACCTATTAGAATGGCAAAACTCCAAAACACTGACAACACCAAATGCTGCTAAGAATATGGAGCAGTAGGAACTCCCATTCATTGTTGGTGGGAATACAGCCACTTTGGAAGACAGTTTGGCAATTTCATCTAAAACTAAACATACTCTTAACATAAGATCCAGCAATCACACTCTTGATATGCAAAACTCAGTTGAAAACTTACGTCCACTGAAAAATCTTCAAAGAAAAAAATCATTTTGAAGGCAAGAAAAGACATGGAGGAACCTTAAATACATATTTCTAAGTGAAAGAAGCCAATCTGAAAAGGCTATATACCATATGATTCCAATTATATGACGTTCTAGAAAAGGCAAAACTATAGAGTCAGTTAAAAGATCAGTGGTTTGTGGGATTGTGGGAAGAGAGTGATGAGTGGCCAGGGCGCAGAGGAGTTTTAGGGCAGTGAAAATACTCTGTATGTTACCGTAATGATGGATACATGTCAATATTTGTTCAAACTCCTGGAATGCAAAACACCAAGAGTGAATCATAACGTAAACTATGGGCTTGGGTGGCTATATTTTGTCAGTGTGGGTTCATCAGTTGTAACAAGTGTATACCTCTGGTGGGGGATGTTGATAATGAAGGAGGTTATGCATGCATGGGGGCAGGAGGTATATGGGAACTCTGTACCTTCCTCTCAATTTTGCTGTGAACCTAAAACTGCTGTAAAAACATCGTCTTAATAAAGAGAAAGTTTCCAGCTTACATGAAATAATAAAAAAAGTGACTAAATACAACAGAGAGATTATTTTAGACACTGAGAAGTATTATGAAGAGTATACTAGTTTAAGTCGAGGGAAACATCTATGAAGAGAAGACATCTGAATTAAGCCATGAAGAACAATGAAAATCTAGCCATGAAACTAGAGAATATCACTGCAGGCAGGGAAATTAGGAATTGCAAAGGTCCTAGTGGGAATGAGCAGAAATAATGATTCATGTGCAAAAAGCTAAAGAAACGTAGTTTTTAAGTACAGTCCTTTATCCAAAATATGAAACTTCTGAAGCTTATGCTATTTCTGATAACAGTTTCCAAATACTAAGGTAATAGATATAACTTTAAGAGTAAACTATTGTGAAGGCAATTCAATTTATTGGTTCACTTCATTTGGTAATATTGGCAGGCTCTGTTATTGTACTTACAGAGGGAAGATTAAGAGAGGAATATTATCTGACTCACTGGAGATCAAATTAAGTTATATGGCAAATTGATGCAAAGAGGGAAACTTAGTTTGGTTGCACTTGTATTTTAACTTTTGTTGCTTTTGTTTGTTTTTGTCTATTTTAACTCGTAACGTTAATGAAGTTTTACAGACTCAGATATGGTATTCCTGAATGGGGTTATATTCAAAATTTTCTGAGGTGGATTTTTGGGTTCACTGCTTTCTGAAATGAACTTCAGGGCTGTCTTGAATCTCAGGCAGGATAATAGAAGCCAGTAAACTTGAGAAATAGATAGATGACAGCAGGTATTTACTACCTGAGTAGTTAAATAGATATTTGTAGACCAATTTTCTTTTCACTGTGCTTCACCAACAGTAATTTATAAGGTGTAGCCATCGATTAATTCAAATTGCACATGTCAGGTTGAGCAAAATATTATTTCATCAGCTTCTAACACTGACATCTAAAATGGGGAACTGTCTCTTAAAGAAACTAAAGTGGATTGTGAGAATATTTTAAGGTATTTTAGATATGAAAGAACTTTTAAATCAGAATCATTTTTTAAAGAAATTCTAACCAACTTTTTAAAATTTTAAATGGGTTTTTAAATTAAAGACAATAAATTATATTAAATATCCAGTCTGATTATGCTCATTTCTCTTTTTAATGTATTAAATCAGCAGCCTATTATACATATACAAGTCATATGCATTTATGTATGTGTATGTTTGCATTGTACACATTGCATGAATCTGTTTTAAATGTTTAATATTTTTATTCATATTTGTGTATTTTTAAATCCAATATGTAGGAAAGGCTACTACTGACTGTGTATTAACTATTCAGATAAATTACTTGGTGATGTAATGAATAGACGGATTAAGTATTGAATTCTGAACGGGTGCCAAAATAATGGATTTCTAGAATAAAATGTGACTTGTTTTGGGCCAGTCCAGGGGGCCTAGTGGTTGAATTCGGTACACACTGCTTTGGCAGCCTAGGTTTGGTTCTTGAGCATGGATCTACACTGCTGGTCAGTGGCTGTGCTGTGATGGAGGCTCTCATACGAAATAGAGGAAGATTTGCCACAGATGTTAGCTCAGGGTGAATCTTCCTCAGCAAAAAAAAATAAAATAAATTGAATTGTTTTGTATTTTTGATTACTATTTATAGTAGAACATAAATTCAGGGATGTGTATAGAAGCGATGACTTTTTATCTGTAGTCATTATAAGCCATGTAATTTTGATAGTCTTTGTTATTATTTTTGTATTATTATAATAACTAAGATTTTCCTAATATTTGCAATAGTAAATTAATATAACAATAAAGATTAACTTATAGGAACTTAAACACATATTTGAATATATGAGAATCATAATTGTAATGTCTCATAGTTGTATGTTTAGTTTGACTAATTTCATAAAGTTTGCTATTTTAATTAATATGTTTTTTTATTTCTAGTACTCATTGCTTGAGAAATTATTTTATGCTTCAGTAATTCATGTACAAAAATAGTATGTGAAATAGAAAAACACGTGGATAAAAATATTCATAAAATACTAAAATGAATAAATGATCCATTAAAATAAGTTAAATTTATAGTGTTACAAATAATTTCACTAAAAGAACATGAATGAAGAATAGTTTGATGAGTAAATTGCAGAGAACTAATTAACTGGTTACAATTTCTGATTTTTATTTAGATTAAATATCAATTCTATTTATTCAAGTTGTGAAAGTTTCTGATCATTTGTATAAAAGATC
This sequence comes from Equus asinus, assembly GCF_041296235.1. Classification (NCBI taxonomy): domain Eukaryota; kingdom Metazoa; phylum Chordata; class Mammalia; order Perissodactyla; family Equidae; genus Equus; species Equus asinus. Next base: position 72,494,828 of record NC_091798.1, read on the forward strand.
TATGACTGCACATTACTTGTTCCTGCTCCTTGATTTTCCAGTAGCTCCAGTCTAGATTTGCATCCTGACATTTATCACCCCAGCGCTTATCTGTCCAGAGGTCACAGATGATGTACTTGATTTAGAGCCACTAGCCATGGCTACAGTGCCCGTGGCAGCTAACTAGATTATTTGAGGATTGAACTATCAACATTAATTTACTCTATTTAATCCTGTTAAATATAAAGCCCAAGAGGCATGTTAATAAGCATTTATTTCTAAATTTGGGCATGGTTTAACAAGGCCTTGACTTGTAGTAATAATCTTGACTGGTTTGGCCTTCTTGATAATTCATTAATATTGTAGAGCAAGAGATAATTATATATAGTAACAACAATTATTATTAAAAGGAATAGATTATTAGATATATAGCTTATTAGATATTTAGCTCTTCTCATGATGGCCTTTAATTCAATTAAATTAATATTTTTCAATAGCCACATTCTGAGAAGCTAATCAAATTCTATGCAATTCACCCAAAATAACACAGAGCAAACTTATCTTACAATGAATGGCCATTGACCTTTAACATGAAATTACTACTCTGAGAAGAGTGATGTGACAGAAAATGAATACATGATATTTTGTTGCACAAAAGCATTTATCCAAATATTATATTTTTGAATTACAGATGAGATAGCAAATTTTATCACACTGTTAAGTATAATTAATTTCTTCTTTATATTTTTAAATAAAATAGAAATTCTAATTTTATTTTAATGATACTAATATATTTTTGGAAACTATTTTACAAAATTGATAAAATTAAGACAAAGTTGAGAAAAAAACAAAAATTCAAGAGGTGAAATTACTCATTCAAACATATAGGTTATTCCTACTTACTTATGTAGGCAATAATAATTTTTTTAAAGAAACACTGTATTACTTTCCTAGGGTTGCTGTAACAAATTACCACAAATTGGGTGGTTTAGAACAACAGAAATTTACTCCCTTACCATTCTGGAGGCTAAGTCTGAAATTAGGCGTCAAGGGCCAGTGGTCCCTCTGAAGGCTCCAAGGAAGAATCCTTCCTCGCCTCATCCTAGCCCCTGCTAGTTGCAGGCACTCCTTGGCATTCCTTGGACTGTAGCAGCATCACTCCAATGTGTGTTTCTATCTTCACATAGGTGTCTATCCTGTGCCTCTGTGTGTCTATCCTGTGCCTCTCTCTGTCTATTTAACATCAACCATTGGCTTTAGGGCCCATCCCAATCCAGTATGTCCTCAGCTTACCTTGATTACATCTGCAAAGACCCTATTTCAAAATAACATAACATTCATAAGTACTGAGAGTTAGGACTTCAATGTATGGTTTTTTTAGGGGGGTGCAGGACACAATTTAACCCACAATACATACCAAAAGCTTAGCTTTCACATTAATGCAAAACATAAATAATGTTTAACATACACTGACATGTAACATATATAAGACAAAGTAATTGAACTTTTGGAAACCTTAGTATGCATTATTAAGGTAGTACAATATTAATTTTATGAGAGATTCCACTGATAGACTAGCATTACACTTTTTGAAAAGTAGTCCCAGGGTAGTCAACATTTGTGTTTTAGCAAAGATAAAAAAAGTGACCCAAGAAAACTACAACTATTTCTTATCTTTTTTGCTGATTTGCTGATTATGGCTGCTACTTCAGTAGCATTAAGAGTCATTATTTGTCTTACTTGAAAAAATAATAGAGTAGATATTGAATACTTGATTTTTTGAAAGTTCTGCATTCACAGGATTTGTGCATAAATGAATCATTGCTCTCCAAATTTCCTAGTTGAATCCCCCAAGTTAATTGTGCTCCAACTTCTTAGGGTTCTTTTAAAAGAACAATGGAAAATCTCAGTCCCCATCATAAAAGTTTTCCCCGAGTATCACAAGCTCTAGCATCAAAGTGCCAGAGAATATATGTGACCACTTCTTCCTCAGAGGGCCTCACAGTTTCCATGATGGGATGTGCTAGAACTGTACTGCTGAGGCTCGCCTAGTGACCCAGACGCCATCAAACAGAAGAACAGTTTTTAACACTTCTGGGAGAACACATCTTAATATACCCATATTTTCCTCTTTTCATAATATGTGTCGAAGTGTCTAAGGTGGGCAATTACTTTAAAAACATATATCACTACTTCTGTTGCAGAAAGAAATGATTGAAGCAGAATACAATGTACATATAATTAGCAAATCTGTGGTATTTATAATAATAATATTCTATATCCCATTTTATACACAGAAAAGCTAAAACTTTACACAATAAACACTAAACAGGTAATTAAAAATATAGTATTTAAACAGAGCATAAATGAGATTATTCATTCTTAGGAAATGCTCCATGCAGTTATAAGCACTGGAAACGTATTAATAATTATGGACCTAATTTATTAGTTTTTACTATACATTTTATTGAGGCAATATTAATGTACAAAAAAAGTCACAGTTCCTAGTGTTCAGTTGAGTGAATAACATAGATTAAATGACACTTTATCTTCCCTTGTAAACACCATTCAAATCAAGCAAGAGAATATTTTTATTGCTCCAGAATGTTTCTCTGTGACTCTTTCCAGGCAAGTCCACTTGAACCTTACTTCCCAAGAAGTAACTTCTTTGTGATTTCTATCACTGTAGTCTGTTTTTGAATTTCATATAGTCTCATAAAGTATGCACTTTTTTGTATTATTATTTTTTGTATTATTTATTGTATTATTATTTTTTGCTTAATATAGTGTTCTTTGAGATTACTGTTGTATCAGTAATCCATTTGACTAGTCTTCTATTATATGATTATATCATAATTTTTTATCCATTCTCGTATTGATTATTTTTTTCATTCCGGGTTTTTTTCTATTATGAATAACGATCTATGATCGTTCTTCTATAAATATTCTTATAAACACGTGTTTTCATTTCTACTGAGCAAATACACCCCGATTTGGAATTAGTGGCTCACAGAGAAGATTCATATTTAACTTCATAAGAAACTGCTGGGCAGTTCTCCCGAGTGGTTCTGTCGTTTTACCCTTCCATCACTAACGGAAGCAAGTTCGAGTTGCAGCATATGTTCACCAAATTTTAATGTTGCTGTTGAATTTTAAGAGTTTTTATATATTTTGAATAATAATTTTTCATCACATATGTCTCTTGCAGATATTATCTCCCAGTCTTTGGCTTGGCTTGTCATTGTCTTGACATTATCTTTCACAGAGTAGAGCTTTTTAGTTTTAATTAAGTCTAACATTATTTGTTTTATGAATTTTGCCTTTGGTGTTATATCTAGAAAGCCATCGCCAAATCCAAGGTTATCCAGATAGTCGCCTATGATATCTGCTAGGAATTTTATAGTTTTGTGTTTTACATTTAGGTTTAGGGATTCATTTAGAGTTAATTTTTTGTGAAGAGTGTAAGGTCTGTATCTAGATTCCTTTTTTTTTTTCCTCATGTTGCACTTATTCCAGAATCATTTGCTTAAAAGACTATCTTTTCTCTGTATTTTTGTCTTTGCAACTTTGTAAAAGATCAGTTGACTATATATTGTGGGGTCTATTTCTGGGCTTTCTGTTTGGCTTCGTTGATCTGTGTATTCTTTCAGCAGTGCCCCACTGTCTCAATTACTACAGCTTTATGATAAGGCTTGAAGCTGGGTCGTGTCAGTCCTCCGATGCTGTTGTCCTTCAATATTGTGTTGTCTATTTTGATACTTTGGCCTCTCCACATAAATTTTAGGATTGGCTTTTCGAAATACACAAAATAACTTGCTGGAATTTTAATTATGATAGGCTTGAATCTATAGGTAAAATTGGGAAGAACTGACATCCTGATAATATTGAGTCTTTCTGACCTGGATATGAGATATCTCTCCATTATGTAGTTCTTTGATCAGTTTGTAGTTTTCCTCATACAGATCTTGTACATATGTTGTTAGATTTATAACCAAGTATTTTGTTTGGGGGAGGGATAATACAAATATATATTTTTTAAATTTCAAATTCTAATTGTTCTTTGCTGGTGTATAAGAAAGCAGTTGACTTTTTTATATTAATCTGCAACTTTACTATCATCACTTATTAGCTCTAGGAGTTTCTTTGTCATTTCTTTTGGATTGTCATATAGATGATCATGTCATCTGCAAACGGAGAGAGTTTTATTTCTTTCTTCTCAATCTGTATTTTTTTAATATCCTTTTTTTTTTCTTATTGCATTAGCTAGGGCTTCCAGTATGGTGTTGAAAAGGAGTGGTGAGACAGGACATCCTTGCCTTGTACTTGACTTTAGCAAGCTTCTAGTTTCTCATCAATAAGTATGATGCTGGCTGTAAGGTTTTTGTAGATTTTTTTAAAAATAAATTTGAGGAAGCTCCTCTCTATTCCTAGTTTGCTGAAACTTACTGGTATTTTTATTGCTACTGCATTGAATCTATAAATCATTTGGTAAAGAACTGACATCATTTCATTATTCAACTTTCAATCCATGAACAAGACATATATTTTCTATTAGTTCTTTTTAGTCATTTTACGTATTCTCAAATATTTTCATTAAACGTTTAAATATACTCAATCTGAAAGCAGTAATGAGGGAATAATGGAACTGAGATAACAAGCATAATTAAGCATAGGTTTTTATTTTCATGACCATCACTATCCCCATTTTCTACAATTTGGATTGCTTTCTATCAGGTATACAATTCTGGTCAAAATTGTTACAACTTTCTACAACATTTAACCAACTACCTCAATGTGTCTTAAATATTGACATCAATAAGCATCAACATGAAATTTACTTTCAAAGTACAAGGCCTGTTATCTGTACTTCTGAAGTTTAACATTCTGTATGTTGTGATATTGAATTATGTATGTCCCACCATATGGTGTTGTCTGGGCTATAGTAGACTTCATCATGATTTGCTTGCAGTCACTCTATTCGTGATATTAGGCTGGGAGGTGCTTGTACAATTTGCACTCCAGAATTGGGATGGAAGGCTTTTAGGATGTGGCTCTAGATTTGAGCAAGCATTTCTGGGTAATAAAAATTTGTGGGTGAGCCTCAACTTCCAAATAAATTTTTTGACCAGGTAAAGTCCAGGAAGTTACTGTATTCTAGAGAACAAGTTGTATTGACAAAGCATGATGTATTGTTTGCAAACCTAGGGCAAACTTTTTATTAAATACCCATTGACACTTGTAGTGGTTTATTAACTGAGACAAAATTTTTTTGGAACTACAGAGTGGCCTGTAGTTGGGAAAAAACAAATCAGTCTAAAAGTGCACCACACACCTGCTATGTAACTCCTTCTACCTTTATAGGTTTGTGCGCACACACATATTACGATCCTTAGTTAAGCCTTATACCCATGCTACAGATCAAGGGTTAGTTGCATCTTTTTAAATTGTGAGGAAAGAATCATAGATGTCACTGCACTTACAGACACACTGTAATTTTACTGTGAGCATTATCAAAAGCAAGAGCACAGTTACAATAAAGCGAGTAAGAATTGTTCAGAAAAGCTGATAAAAAGTGTAGGAGAAACAAGTCTATAATCCTGGACCAGAAGAGAGAAACCAGGAAAAGCTATATAAAACTGTATAACTAGCAGAGAAGGTGTTGTTAAAGGTATCATAAAATGAATAATTTGTTAATAAGATGCTCCAAAGAGATTTTCATGAGACAGAATACATGGCGGGTGGGTGGCTGTGTGTGTGCGTGCACATATGTGTGAATGCATGTGTATATATGTGTGTGTGTATGCATGTTTGTGATGTTAATACTGTGTGGCTAGAACTGAATCTGCTTGTTAATTAGATTTTGCCTGACAATTAAAGATTGACAATAGAATACAATAAAATCTACAAGCCAAATTGGTTAGCATCTTTGGGGATTATTGTAATGAGCATGTGCCTTCAAAGATCCAAAGAAATTCTCTAAGAAGCTGGAGTTCCAGGGAGAAAAACAGAGGGCTCAGATGTATCCACTCTTCTCAAACACATTCTTCCTGGATGGAGACATTCTAATCTGCTATATGCACTATTAATATCATTCTCAATCTGAAACGAATTAATCCTAACCAGAGGATTTTTCAAATTAGTCATGAAATTCACATTACCAAAGAGATACCAGTGAGATAATTCAAAAAACAATACTTTGACCAATAAACTATTCATGGGGGGGGAGTAGAAGTGAGGGGTTTCAGTGAATGTTAAAAGCCAGAAGTATTCAAATAAAACTCAAGTAAAAAGTAATTGACAAAATTAATACTTACAGGAAAAGAAATCTGTAATCCAATCCTACATATTGAATTGAAGCTATCAAGCAAATAAAACACTATTTGTAATCCATTTGGAAACAGAGTTTCTGTTATTTGCAGTCTAATAATCATAACTGACACAATTGTTGAATAGTTGTTCAAGGTAATAAAACAAAAAATTAAGGTGAAAAAAAGAGAAGTGTCACCTTCTTTAATCTTTTTCCCTCTTCAGTTCTACAATTAATTGCATTTCTTTAATGTTTAATTCTTCATGCAGTGAACTAATCCCAGCATATCATCAGTCTGGCAATGTTAAGCCACTTCTGTATTCATCCGCATGTTCAGTATATGACTAAATATGTTGACGCTCTGGATTTTCTCCTTTCTGTGTAATCTATTATCTTTCTCCAGGGGAGAATAGGGAGAGGAAAATATCTAACAAATCTGCTCCTTGGTGGTGACATCCTGGGCTTATTTTACATGAAAACTACAGTATGAAAATCTGCATTTTCCTGGTGAATGTAAGAAATTGAAAGATAACAATGCCTAGAGCCTTAAAACAAGAAAGCACAGCAACAGCTTCTGGGAAAACTGTCAAAACCAGTAGGAAAACAGCTAGACGTTGGGGGTTTCTGACTAAATGATAACATCAGAAAGCTAATAAGCCCAAAGATGCTCTCCCAAGCCTAATTTGGCCATGAGACTGGTTGTGAGTTTTGGCTTTTTTACTGGAGTATCTCCTTCCCCTGAAGGTCCCAGTCATCACACAGAGCCAGAGTGCTCTCTGTTAGAGCAGTTCTCCCTACTCTGGCAGAAGGTAAATACAGCTGAGCTCTCTCTTTGTTTCAGTCTTTATTTTTCTGTTATCAGTGAATCATGACAATATTGATAAGTACATGACACAGCACATTAAAGGCTCATGTATTAAAGAAACAAATTTGTTTCATATAAATAGCATTATGCAGGACTGATTCTAAAGTGTGGAATGGTATAGCAAAGAGGTGACTGTAATCATTTCATTTTTGTCTATTTCCCTCATCTCCTACTATATGCTGAGATTTCCTCTGAGGCTGAAATATTTTAGATTTCATTTCATAGAGAGTAATTAGTAAGGGGCAATGAAAGAGTTGATATTACCTATACTGAAGCTTTAAATTATTAGTAACAGTACAAAAAATGAAGGAACCAAATTCATTTTGGAAGGAAGCAAAACATTGATATAATATAGACATTTTTAAAAAGAGTAAATTACTTTTGTTTAATATGCAATATTCTTTTTACCTCAACCTAATAGGTTTCAATGTGCATGGTGTTTAGATAGATATTTAAAATATTAATATGGACTCAGTGAAATAACCTTCTGTGAGTCTGTCAAGCATTCAGGTAAATATTAGACATTTTAGTCACTTATTCAGATATTTTAAAGTATGTACAATTATGACATCACATAAACAAATATTGAGTTGTGTGATGAAATATTTTACTTTTCAGATGTTTGAAGACTGTTGATCTATACTAATGGATCAACAAAGTACTTTCTTTTAAAGATTATTCCACTAAAAATGGAAAATAAATATGTACATATATATATTTCTGATGATTATGACAGCTCACAGTTTCTCATTATTTATTTATAGAAAAATAGATATTCAGGATATAATTTAAAGTCATTTAGAATCAGCTAGAGGATTAACTTGTTAAAAGTATTAGAACTTTATCTGTTAGGAAAATTAATATATTTAAAGAGGAATCAGTGACTTAGGATGCTTCCCTTTTTTTGTGAGGAAGATTCACCCCGAGCTAACATCCGTTGCCAATCCTCCTCTTTTTTTTTCCTTGAGGAAGATTAGCCATGAGCTAACATCTGTGCCAATCTTCCTCTACTTTGTATGTGAGATGCCTCCACAGCATGACTGATGAGTGCAGTAGGTCCGCACCTGGAATCTGAACCTTTGAACCTGGGCCACCAAAGCAGAGCACACAGAACTTTAACCACTTGGCCATGAGGCCGGCTGACCCCAGGATGCTTCTTATTAGAACAAATCATATATTAGAAAGTAATATTTGTGTTAATCTCAGTTATTGAAGTGACCCATAGGGAACCAAATGAAGTTCTGGTAAAGATCTAAGATTGAATATAAAATTAACAGGTATGTAATTTTAACCATGTATTATAGTAATTTTCTTTCATTTTGTACTTACTAACAGAAAAAGTCAAATATAAAATCATCTCTATATTTTGTGGGCATATTTGAAGAGACAAATATCTTGTTTAACAAAGAGACTTGGAAAATGATGAAATAATGGCTGTTTCACAAGAATACAAAAATAACCTGATTTCGTTTAACCTGTTTATGTTGAATAATCCTAAAATCCTTTGGGAAATATTAAATTAGTAAGTGATTTTTATACAAGTATAGCAAAATGTGAACTCCATCAGCCTTGGGAAATGTATCTTAGCCAATAAATGGCTCCTGAATCACATTATGGAGATAAAGGAATTTCTAACATAGAGATTGCAGTTACTGTCTGTTCTGCTACAAAATGTGTTTCTACCAACCAGCCAAATGTGTTTCTACCAACCAGCCAAATGTGTTTGTTAAATGGGAAATGGTGTTAGTGTGACAAGAAAATTGTGTTGGTTCATCAACATTTTGACCTAGGCATAGTGAGGGATTTAATTATTTTTTTTGACAGTAGAGGGAAAAACTATCAACTCTGCACACAGATATGAACCTTTTTAGTTAGAATGGACAATTAAAATAGAAAATTTTGAGCTCCATTTTTATAAAATCAAAATGCCTGATATATCCAGTTCCAGCTACAGTGTTAGATTGCGCTCATCATGCAACAAGAAAACACTGGATAAGCAAACAAAATAATACTTCGCTTTAAAGCCATCTAAGTGTATTGGATGCAGCAATGTCTAAAGGACCCAATTTCAAAGAGAAATGAGCCTTTCATAAATGAGAAATGACTGGGGCTACAAGTTAAGGGAGGGTAAAGAGAAGGCATGCCATAGAAGGAGAGCCTTTTCTGGGATGAGGAGAAGCAAGCTAAACTTTTAATGAAAGTTTGGGCTGGTATGACTGTTTGGAATCTGGAAGAGCAGCACTGTAAAGATAAATCTCTTGGCCAGACAGTTACAACCCATAAGAATTTGCTAAGTAAGCATCTCTGGGTATAGGGTGGAAAACAGAGAGATATCACAGTGTTATCAGAAGCGGAGGATCAAGGTCCCGGGTGGAATTCAATTCAGAGTTGAATTGAAATTAAATAAAGCTTCAACTCAGTCCCAGCTCAGCTCAGCTCAGTTTATGATTAGCTTCATCTTAACTCCCTGCAAGAGGAAAGGACAAACCCTTACTGGGAAAAAACAGAATAAAGGCAAACATATTAAACAGTTTAATCTTTATTTCACCTTTATAAAAAAAAGTTAAACATATCAAAAATTAAAATATGTGTAAAGATGCAAGAAAATATGAACCAATAATCAAGATAAAATAATAATAAATAGAGGGATTCTCAGCTTCAACTTAGGATATATAAGGCTGGAAAGAAGGCTGCTCTCATCCTTTATAACATGTAAAAGCCAGATGCGCCATAAAATATAACATTTCTTGAACACATCAGAGAGTTGAGTTCACAGGACAACTAGATCATCTGAAATCCAAGGAAAGACAGCTATCTCCTCAGAGAGATGGGACTTGAGCACTTTGTTTCCCAGGGCAGGCATTGGGAAAATTATTATTTGGTAAGGATTCAGTAATATCTTAACATGTTGCTAAAGGCAATCATGGCGTGGTGTAAGGATATAGAATACCTAGGAGCAACAGACACAAACAAAAGGAGTTTCTTCCATTAGTAGGCTCTTCTCCAAAGACCCAACTGGATACTCAGGAGAAAGACTGGGCTCATGGTAGAGCTTGGAAAAGCCTTCCACCAGGAGAACGGTGTGAGGAAGTCACTACTAGACACAAGACACAATGCCCTGCCTGAATCCATCTCCCCAACAGCATTGCATCCAATGCTCTTAGATATCTTTTTTTTTTTTTGGTGTGTGAGAGGCAGATAAAGGAACAGGTGAATACTAGTTGCAGCTGGAGGAACAGAACAGAAATAAATCTCCTCTATCACTGGAGGAGAGAGAGGAAAATGTCATGATCCCAGACCATTAAAGATCCCCTACTACTTGGAGGAGGGCGGGATTACTGAAACACGCCCCTTGAGAGCCAAGAACACAGTGTCTCCCTACACCTGAAGTGCAGCAGAGCAGCCTGTGCCCTGTCTCTCAGTCCACCACAGCCAGGCTAACAGGAAGTAACAATTAACATCCGAATACTACTGGAATGGAGGTGAGAGCCTGGAGAGAGACCCCTCTGAAGCACAAGTATAAAGAAAGGGAATTCTCTAGTTAAGGGGGAGCAGACTGAGAAAATCCCCTCAGATGACCAGCCCACATCTTAAGCTCAAGGTGACACTAGAAGAATTTGAAGTCTGTGGGGCACTGAGAGTAATCGTAACCACTGCTGAACCACAGCTCCATTTCTGGCTATATTGACTAAACTCACCAAACCAAAGGGAAATTCTAGAATTGAAAAAGAATATCTGAATTGATTAATTCATCAGGTAAACTTAACAGCAGACTGGACACAGCATTTTTGCATGTCCAGGCCATTGAACTTAAAGACAGGTCAATAGAAAATATCCAAACTGAAGGACAGAAAGAAAGAGAATGATAATAACTGAACAGAGATTTAGCAACATGAGAGAAAATTCCATATGATTAGCATGCATACAGTTAGAGTCCAGAAGAAGAAGAAAGAGATGTAGGAGGGAGGGCTATTTGAAGAGATAGTGCAGAAATTGTTCCAAGTATCATCAAAAACAAACCAACCAACAAACGAAAAGAATGTAAGATCAAAAATGTTTAGGGAACCTTAGGCAGGATAAAAAATGTGAAAATACATGCCTAGGCCCACCGTAGCCATACAGCTAAAAACTAAAGAAAAAACAATTCTGTAAAGCTGACAGAGTAAACGAAAATTTACATTCAAGGAAACAATGATGTTTACTTCCTATCGTAAGCAGAAGAGGACAAAGTAAAACATAATGACTTACTTAAGTGATGTGATAATATTAACCTAGACTCTCATATTTAATGAAGAGAAATACCTTCATATTTCAAAATGGGAAGTAAATACTCTTTTCAAAGAAAAAAATGAGATAGTCGGTCACTAGCAGATCTACACTGCAAGAACTCTTAAAGGAAGTTTTACTGGCTAACGAGAAATAATTTAAACTCACATTTGAAGCATGGAATGAAAACAACAGTAATTGTAAACATTTGGTTAGATATAAATGAGGATTTTTTTTTCTTAGTTTCCATAGAAAATTATGTAGTGTGCAAATCAAAAATGATAAAAATGCATCATAGGGTTTATAAAATACGTAGATTTAAAAATATGCAACAATATCCTAAAGTTCAGGAGTGAGGTAAATAGGATGATGATTGGTAGAGTCTTACATTACACGTGAATGGCATAATATTTATTAAATGTGGACTGCCATGCTGCTCTGAACCTTCTTGTGTATGTCTTTGATGCACAGTGTATAGGCAGGCTCTCAACTTGGGCATAAAGTTGAGACTGAAATTTATGGAGATGTGCCTGTTAGGTTTTAAAACATGTTGCTGGACAGTTTTCCAAAGTGGTTGCACCAACTTACACTCCTTTCAGTACTGTATGAAAGTTTCTGTTGCTCTTTATTCACCCTAAAATTGGATATTTTCATTCTTTTCAATTTTCACCATTCATTTTGTATTATTGTATTTTCCATTTATGTTTCTTTGATTACTGATAAAGATGAGCAAAATAGCATATGTCTCTCATAACCATGTCTTAGGTAAACAGATGTTTTTAATTTTAATGTAGTCCAATTTATCGTTTACTTAGTAATGTACTTTATGTGCATTTAAAACTTGTTTTATTTCCCCCATCTCAGGCAGATATACTACTATATTGCATTGCAATTGTTTTATTGCTTTACCTTTGACATTTAGATCTGAAATCCAGCTGGACTTGATTTTGTGTAAGGCATTAGCTGGGGTCAATGTTCACTATTTCCCACATGGATATGCAATTGACCTGGCACCATTTATTTAACAGACTATCTTTTCCGCCTTGCTCTGCTCTACCTCCTTTACATTACCATATGCATGGTACTGTAATTTATAGCAAATTTTTAAAATTATACCACCACCAGTTCTAGATGTTAACAAGTAGAAGAGAGAAGGTTAGAAATGTGGAGGCTCCTTTTACTCCTTTTCAGATACTGACTTGCAAACCTTTGTCACAATTCAGATTAAAGCAAGCCAATTCTGAACCTCTCGGCTAATCACTGTTCTCTGTTTTCAATGATAATTGGCTTTTATTTTCCTGGGTGTATATCTGTCATAGCTCAGTTCATGGATGGAATAATGTAAGGGGATATGAAAATACATTTGTTTAAGACTTTAAGAACATTATCTCCATTATAGTAACCCATGCAATAGGCTTTAATTTATGCCATTCAAGTAGGTGCTAACAGAAATTAAATGAAAAGTCAGATGTGAGAAATTTTATGAAGACATGCAACAGAGGATAATATTGTTGATGGAAATTATTGCTGTAAATAATTTTGCAAATGCCTCTTAATACACGTGTTTAGAGTTTCCCCAAGGATATATCTAGAAGTATAATTCCTAGGGCTATAGAGAATGAGCTTTTTAAACTAGAATAGATGATGGATGGCCAGTTTCTTAAAAAGTGTTTAATACTGCCATCAATCTGTCTGTTCAGTTAGCTCTAAACCCTTATCAACAATTGACATGGTCAGGTTTTTTGAATTTCTAACGATGTAATGGGTGTGAAATGATATCTTAAGATTGTTTAAATTTGTGGTTTTTCTGCTTGTCAGGCTGAGCATATTCTTTCATTTAATCACTCATATTTTCTCTTCTTGGGTAGCACTTTTGCAAGACATTTACTTTTTTCTGTGAGATCCTTTGTGTATTTTATGCTACCATTAGTATTTGTGGCCATCCTTTATTTTTATGGATACGAATCCATTAGGAGTAGTATGTGTTACAGATGCTTTTCTCCAGTTTTCATCTTGCCATTCCACTTGATTTAGTGTATGTTTTGAGGAAAAGAAGTTTTCAAAGTTTTATGTTTTTATCTTGCTCATATAAATTGGTAATGCTGGAAAGGATTTTTGCTTCCAGTTTCTCTTGGATGTCACTGCATTATTTATTAAATATTCAAATCTTTCTTCATTAAACTGAGATGCTAGTTGTGCCATAAAGTTTCCATTAAGTTCTATTGATTTTAATCTATTCTTATTCTAATATTATTCCTTCTAAATGATTATAGTTTTATAATGTTTTATACAAATTAAGTTGTTTTCACATATTGTTCTCATTGATGCCTTGACTATTCCTTAATCTTTACTTTTACATGAAATTTAGAGTATATTTTTTAAATTTTAGTCATGCACACACAAACCTACACCAATACCTGCTAAGATTTTATTTATTTTCCTTGAATATATAGATCAATTTGGATATAAAAGACAACTTTAGGTATTGAAACTTCTAATCATGAGTGTTTCTATCTTTTTTGGGGCATTCTTTATTATGTGAAATTTTAATAAAGTTTTATACTTTTCCATAAAGTTGTTCCATATCCGTTGTTCGATTTATTTTTTTACTTTTAGCTTTTACCATTTATATTAACAGCAAAATGTGAAACAGATGGGTTGGCCCAGTTGTGTTGTGGTTTAGTTCATGTGCTCCACTTTGGCAGCCCTGGGTTCATGGGTTCAGATCCCAGGCAGGGACGTGCACACAGCTCATCAAAACCATGCTGTAGTGGTGTCCCACATATAAAGTAGAGGAAGATTGGCACAGATGTTAGCTCAGGGACAATTTTGGCAAAATATGTTAACTCAAAGCCAATCTTCCTCACCAAAAAAAAGAAAGAAAGAAAGAGAAAATGTAAAACAGAGATAAAACTGACAAAATATATATAAATCCAAACACTGAAAGTGATAAACACTGCTGGGAGAAATTAATGAATAAAAATAATGTCTAAATAAATCAGGATATATACTGTGTTCATGGGTCAGAAAACTCTATTGTTAAGATGTTAATGCTTCCCAAATTTTCTTATAGATGCAATGCAGTCTCAGTGAAAAAATACAGCAGGCTTTTTTTTTTAGTATAAGTTTGCAAATTGATTAAAATGTTTATATGGAAATCCAAAAGATTACCTACAGTAGCCACTACAATATTGAAAAGAAGAACAAAAGTGAAGGAGTAACAGTATCTGATATCAACCATTGTTATATAACTAAAACTATAATAATCAAGAGAGAGTGGTTTTGGGATAAAGGCATAAAAATAGATGAATAAAACAGCACAGGAAGTCCAGAAACCCACACATAAGGAACCACTGATTTTTGACAATTCAGTAAAAAAAAAAAGGTTAGTCTTTTAAAAAATTATTGCCGGATATTTGGATATCCATATATAAAGTAAACAAAAAACGACACCTTAGATCTGTACCTTGTACCCAAACACAGAAAGTTAACTCAAAATCTATTGTAGGCTGAAAGTGAAAACCTAAATTATAACGCCTCTAAAAAAAAAATAAGAGACAGTCATTGTAAAGTTAAGATAGAGACAGATTTTTTTATATAGAACACTGAAAGCACTAGCCATAAATAAAAGAAAATGACAATTTGGACTCTATCAAAATTCTGAACTTCTCATCTTTGTTCAAAACCATTAATACAATAAAAAGATAAGCCACGGACTGGTGCAAACTGTTCATACGTCATTTATCTATTAAAGAAATTGTGTCCAGATTATACAAGTAATTCTTATAACTCATAAGGAAATAAACAATTCAATAAAAAAATAGACAAAGGATGTGAATAGTCACTTCACCGAAGTTACAGGGATAGCAAATAAACACATGCAGAGATGCTCAGCGTCATTAATCACTCTGGAAATATAAATTAATTCCACAATGAGAAACTACTACATATACATTAGAGCAGTTAAAATTTTAAAAACTGACCAGAACGAGCATTTGCAAGAACGTGAAGGACCTCACATCATGTAACAATTGTATAATCGTGAAAATACTTTCAACTATTGCTTTTCAAATGTTCTTACTGTAGCACAATTTTCATTCAAAACATTTTCATTCATTTTTAAAACAGTGATTTCAACTTGATGGTATTGACTAATCATATGGGTATTAATTTGTTTCCCCGTTAAATAGATGCTTGGCACCATTTACTCATGGTCACTTTTCATCACAAACTAGGTCAGCAAATTTGGAACAACTGTTTTGAATGGATTACTGAACAGACAGCTGTGCAATGGAGCTATTTTATGGTCCATTTCCATTTCATGGAAAGTATTTTCACAATTATATTCCATTCTAAATGCCTTGAGTATGTAAAATTAATCATATTGATGAAAATGTATAATACATTAAGAATACTAGCTCAACGTCTTAGAAGCATCATTACATTTATGAATCATTTAGTGAATGACTGATGCAGGTAGTACAAATTCACTATATGTGTAGTAAATTTACCAGGGTCATTACAACGCCAATCAAATCAACCAATACATCAATGGTTACATTTCTCCAGTTTTTTCCTGAAGCATCCTATTAGTTTTTTAAAAGTCATTTTTGTAGGGACCGGCCTGGTGGCATAGTGGTTAAGTTCCTGTGCTCCGCTTTGGTGGCCCTGGGTTTGCAGTTCCGGATCTCAGGCATGGACCTAGCACTGCTCCTCAAGCCACAGTGTGGTTGCATCCGGCATAAAAAATAGAGCAAGGTGGCACAGATGTTAGCTCAGGGCCAGTCTTCCTCACAAAAAAAATCACTAATTGTTGGGTATATATCTTTTATGAATTATCTTCCTTCTAGTGACTACTAAAAGTTATAGCTTTGGGACATTTCATTTTTAAAAGAGATTTTAGACATTTCTATCATTTTCCTAATGTTTGTCTTTATTATTTCTCTAAACATTATTTGCTAAGAGGAGAATGCATTTTACTTTATTCTCATATTTTTTCTGTATATCATTTTATCCATTTTTGTGTCGTTGGAATGGCTAACGTTTTCTCAATGATATATGGTTATTAAGTTATAAATGACAGGAAATTTTCAAGTATGTAGTTTTTAAGTATGAAGTTTTCAATATTGCTAAATTTAGTGAAATATGTAAAATATTGCAATGAGGATTATGTTTCTTCAAATATCATAGAAATAAATGATAAGCGTGGCTGCGCATTCCAGTTACTAACCACTAGCACATATCTCAAAGTACAATATACTCTTAGGGTAAAATTTATTGTTAAGGATAATGGATTAAAATAGATATTTCAAATAGTCACCACCTTGACTTTAAATATTTTTGCTGACTTTTTGTCATGTCTGAATTGATTATCATTATTTTGACTTTTTAACGTAACTTACAGTATACTCTTTATAGGATTAAGATAAATATAAGGGCTGCCAGTTTTTCATTATCCTGAATATTTATCCTTAGTAATACTTTTGTATATCAATTTTGAAGATATGATTAAAATTATTTTCTATTTTTTGAGTATTAGTTTAAGTTAGACATCTAAAAGAATTACACATTATACATTAAATATGGAAGTATTTATATAAAATATAGTAGATAGAATAATTGTGTGCATATAAAATATATGTTATATGTCAAGTTAAATTATATTGTATAAAATATAATAAATATAAAAGAATTGTATAGTATTAAATATATTTTATATATTACATATAAATATATATTTTAACTGCAATTAAACTAATATATATCTCATATAGATCTAAAGTAATAGACGTATTTCTAACTTCAAATAGATATAATAATCCACATATAAAACATATATATATACACACACATTTTTAACTTCAATTTTTGGGCACAGGTACACTGCAGTACATTGCAGTTGCATCACCCTCAAGATGAATATTTGCACCGTTTCCTCATTATAGCACTAGCACTCTTCCATCATGGTACCCTATGTAGCAATCATTTTTTGCTTAATACATTTTTTAGTGCTTACTCTCTGCTAGATACTGCATAGCAGTGAATAAAAGACAATAGCCTTTCCCAAATGAAGTTTATATTGCAGAAGGAGTACATAGACGATAAATAAATAAGTATATAATATAATATCACATAGTGGTAAGCGATACGAAGTAAAATAAAGCAGATAACGAGCACAGAATGAGATATGAGGCAGATATGTTTAATAAGATAGTTCAGGGAAGGCCTTTCTTATGAAGGGATATTTTAGCAGATATCTGAATAAAGTGTGAATTAGTGCCATGCCAATATCTGGGAGAAGAGTGGAAGGAGGAGCAAGCTCGAAACTCTGACAGACGTCTTTGCTTGGCGCATTCAAAGATTTGTAAGAAATGCAGTCTGGACTGAAATGACACGGACGGAGACAGAGAGAGATAAGAAGCCAGAGAGTTTTTTGGGTGCAAGTTCATATGGTGAAGTTGCCATTGTAAAGTAGTCATATATTATCCTATGTGTTATAGAAAGCTATTGGACGAGTTCAATGGAGAAGTGATGTTGACGAAGAAGATTGACGAAATCTCATTCAGATTGTGTGGAGAAGGTGACTATAGCTGGGAAAAAGTAGGAAAAGGGAAGCAAGTTGACTATAACAGTAGTCCAGGCAACAAAAGATATTGACTGGAACCTGTGACTGAAAAGCGACAGGATCTACTGATGCTTTTGGTTTGAGAAAAAGAGAAGGTTCCAGGTGCCATCAATTTTCCTGAGCAAGCATCTGGATGGGGGGGCGGGGCATGTAGAGAAGAGCAAATTTGAAAGGAGAAATGTGTATTTTAGCTCTGGCCAAGTAATATTTGTATACTTATTAGTTATCTAAGTGCATATGTCAAGCAGGTACTTGTATATGTGATTCAAGATTTCAGGAGAGCCATCCAAGCTGTAAATAAAATTTGAAACTTACCAAAGTATGGGTGGTTGTTACAGTTAAAGGAATGAATGAGATCACCTAGGGAGAGATGTAAAGAGAGAAGGTGCTGAGAACAGAGAAAAATGGCACAGCAACATTTAGAAACAGGAAAGAAGAGGATTTAGTAAATGGGACTGAAAAGGAGCAGAAATGTGATGGAAAACCAGGACAGTGAGGTGGCCTGAGATCAACTGCAGAAAGTGTTTAAAGAACTGGGTGGTAGCCAGCTACTGTAACTACCACTGAGAATTTGAATATAATGATGGTTGACAATTGACCCACGGAGTCTGACACTGTGGAAATCATCAGTGATCTTGTCAAGAGCTGTTTGAGAAGAATTTGGGGATTAAAAGTTTGATTGGACTGAGTATGTTTTAGTTAAGTATAGAATTTAGAAGTTATAATTTCTTGCTACACCATAAGAGATCATTTTGTGCCCTCATTAAAAATATATACTGCCTTGTACCCACTAGGATGCTTTCTTCATGTAAACAGCATCTGTCTCTGATGTCATTCACTGTTATATCTTTATTTCTTGGAATGGTGCCAGTTACATAAATATTTGTTGAATGAAGTAATGAAGAGTACCAATGTAAGTTTCCTAATTGCTTTTTATTAACTGAGAAGTTAGAATATGGGGAAAGTTGGCAAGACTGAATTAAGTAGAAATTTTAACAACTTCATTTTTAGTCCAGTTTTCCATTATGTAGAAAATTATATAATACTCTTGCCCATTTCTTGATTATCTTCTAAGAACTAAGAGTGATTTATCTTTCTTCTGAGTTGGATTTTCGGGTTAGTAATAAGAATGTAAGTAATATTTATAGCCTCTCATGCCACTGTGCCAATGGAGATATCAATAAGCTTGAATTTATAGCTTGGTTTAATGACAAATTTGTTATTTTCGAAATGAGATGTCAAAGAGTGAGTTGGTTTTTATAACCTCTAATACAGGAAAGAAGTGACTAACAAGACTCCAGTCAGTACTCTTATAGTTTTCAGTTTCACAGTCACATGTGAAATCCATTATATAACACGTCTTGGACTCTTGTGATTGCTATGAAACCATAAAGAAAATACATACATGCCTAAAAATAAAAATCCCTTTGACATCTACAGATTATTCTGAAGAGCATCTGCTTTGATTCTGTTCCCCCCTAATTTTACTTTGCTTCTGCATTAAACGCCTCTGTTGCTTAGAGATTTTCCTGACATACCGGGTATATTTGGCAGATTTGGGTTGTTCGGTAGGAAGAATTTAGGATTTCTGCCAACAACGTTTGTCAGCCGGATTAAAAAATAATTCAAGTTGGGAGAGAAAATCTATCTATTGTGTTATTAAAAATATTTTTACCTTCAAGGATATTTGTGTATATTTTGATACCCAGATGGAATTTTCTTTTCTGTTGTAACCAGGACGTTGAGCGAGCATGAATGACGGGTTATCAACAAAAAACAACTTTATTATTCTTTCCCACTGACATTTGGCATTCATTTAGTAGAGAAAGTTTTTGTTATGACAGTGCATGAAAATTGTGAGGAGAATCGTGAGTTTTTTTCATTGTGATAAAATTGATATATAGCATATTAGTTTCAGGTGTACAACATAATGGTTCAGTATTTGTATATGTTGTGAAATGATCACCACAGTAAGTCTAGTTAACATCCATCACCATATGTAGTTACAATTTTTTTCTTATAATGAGAATTTTTAGATCTACCCTCTTAGCAACTTTCAAATACACAATACAATATTATTAACTATAGTCACTATGCTGTATGGAATCATGATTTTTATGGTTACTCTCAAGTAATGGCAACAAGTTGCAATTAAGTAATTAAAATCCCTAGCTTTATTAATTAATCATAACTACAATCTTGGTTTGGAGTTAAATCTTATCCACTCTCCCTAATAGGTCATATTTAAGTAGGACATATTTTCTGCTAAGGTGAGGTGTGCTGAAGGTTGTGGACAGTAACCTCTTTCTCTGGCTTGCTGATCATGAATCTTGACCTCTCTAATGGTTGAGAATATGGGTAGAAAATGGGGGGAAGTAAAGACTTCTTTGACTTTATAGTTACTTTAAGATGGCCTCAAACATTCTGTTCTAGGCAAGGATTTAAACCTGATTCTCGTGTAGGACATTTTATGAGTTTGTAGAGATGTCTTACTGTTCCCTTGCACCTGAAACTTTCATTTCATAGAAGATAAAGATTTTATTGCCCCAGCTGCTGCTCTTTCCCCAGCTCCTTAGAAGTTTCCTTATTCTTCCTTGTCATCTGAAGATCTTTGGGGATTGAATATAAAATCTGTCTTATGTGACTCATCTCTGTCCCTGGGAAATACAATTTTCTATATTTGCTATGCTGTTGATAGTGCTACTTCCTAAAACATTCTCTCTCTCACTTCCCCACCATACCTTCCCTTTTTCCTTCTCTCCCTCCCTCTTTTTCTCCCCCTCTCTCTTTATCCCCATCCTCTTCCACATTGCCCATAGTGGTAGAATCCAGTCTTAGATTCTTCAGGCATATATATGAGACACAAGCTCAAAGGGCCCCACTGAATGTGGGAGACAAGTGCCACTCTTCCTGAGTTGTCTCACTGTGACCCTTCTCATTAGGTTTTAGGTGAGGGGCACATACTCCTCTATCCTTCTTATGAATGTTGAGATTCACAACCAAGTAACAATTCTTCTGCAAATACATGTCCAATTAATTTCCCCACACAAAATCCCATGATAATTCATATACGCTTAAAGTTAATGAGAGAGTTCAAGTCATCTAAATAGTTCCAATTTATTTCCCTTATAAATCTGTGTATTGGTTCACTTCCCATCTCACTTTGATGTATTATATGTAACACATCTCAAGCACCAATTGAAACTTTCAATTTAACATCATGTAAGGCTATCATGATAATTCTTATGTTTATGATGTACTTGACCAGTCATCTGAAGTCATAGGAAATTGCCGTGCTGTGCTTGATTGTAGTTCCTGCCACCACTCTTCTTATGTGTCTTCTATTATATTATATTTTAAAGTAAAATTGTCTTATCCTTAACTGGATTTCAATCATTTAAACACCATGGTGTAAATATGGACATTTTAGGTCATTAAACAACTAGGAGTTATTCCTGTTAGGTATATAACCAAAGAACAAACTTCTGATAGTTCAAGAAATGATTATAATTTTACTTCATTAATTCCAATATTATCCATTACTATATATGACATTATGCATCTACATACTGTTATTTCTGCTACTAAGCAGGACATGACTCTTTCCCAGGAACCTTTTCCCCATGATGCTATAGATGGTAGACTACTTTGAAAATGTGTGATTTAATGTGTTGCAATGGAAAAAGATAGTTCCTGTGAAGCTTCCATCATTTTGCAAGCATTACTTAATGGTATAAAAATCTGAATAGAATCTGTACAGTGAAAGAAACAAAAGTCTAAGGCAATTATTAAATATTTTCCATGTTTATGTGAATATTCTTTATTCCAGAAAAAAATATCATTTCTATGAGGCTGTGAATTTGATAATAAACTCATCTTACTTGAGGTAAGAATAAGTTTAGGCATTGCCCTTGGATAAGGCTAATCATCCTATTTGTCATTGTTGGGGATGGGAAAATTCCCTCTCCTCCCTCCCCTCTCCTCTTGGTTCTTACAGCTGGTTGAATAATTAAAATAACACAAGGCAGGTCAACAGGAGAAAATCACATTTAATATGTGCACATGGGAATTCAGATAAGCATGAAAAATTCCAACGACAGTGAGGCAAAATGAAGTACATGTATCTTTCTTGACTAGGGAGAAGGAGGTAGAAGTTGGGGCTTACAAAGGGAAAGAAGGCAATTTACAGGAAGATAAAAAGAATTAACGTTTGGTAAAGAAAAGTTTGTTGGGCCATCTAGAGACAATGGGACCCAGAGAGGACTTTGATCAAATGGCCTTGCTGGGTTCCTCCTTGTCTACTACACCTAGTTCATATTACTCTGGAGTTATCCAGGTGATAGAGCCTTCTTGGTGTAGGATCTTCTATCTTAAATGTTTTTTGGCAGTTTCAGGAAGAAGGTCAAAGATTCTTCCTGAGCCCTCTGAGCTTTGATTGTTTTCAGCTTGAAATAATCTGCGTGCCAGATTGGCACATCTTGGAGTGGCCTTCCCTGAACTCCATCATCTTTGTTACTTTGTTTCTACTTTTAGATAAAATAGTTTTTTTCCCAAATTATATTTTATGAGTGAAGATAACTTTAGCAAACTAAGTCTATACTTTGCTGGAGAAGAATTCCTTAGTTTACAAACAGCATTATTTCCTCTCTGGCATGGAAATAAACTGAGATCCACCCCCACGTAGGAGGTGTAGATATTCCACATAGAAAGATTTTTCTGGAGAATAAAGGATTTATTAGTCTTGTTTGCTTAATGTGAAAATTTGACTAAAATCTTGATGTAGTTATGATATTCTGACATTCTGGCCATTTTGTATGTATTAAAAATAAACAACATGAGCAATCAATTTGTTTTTGTGGATGGGTTCTTTAAAACAATAGCAGCTTTATTAAACAGTGGCATATGGCAGATATGAATGTTTAGAATTTTGAAAATAAATCAAGGTGTTTTTAAATGAATATGAAATTTCCATTCACTTTTCATGATAAAGAAGAAAATTGAAATAGTACCTGAATGAGATGTTGCCTAAAATGATGCTTTTAACAAGATTAAAAATTTATTGAACTATGAAACATGCGGCAGTAGTCACTAATCTTCAAGCGCTATCAATCTGTGACCAATGAATCATTTTAAAATACAAATTCTATACTTTTAAAAGGCTCATTTAACTTATATATGCTCTTAAAAGCTGATGCACTTAAACTATTAAGGAATTTAAATATGAAAGTGCAATTATTTATAAGTGGTTGAATTTGGAAACTTTTGGATTCTTACAGAATATGAATTATATTAATTATTTTGTTTTTGAAATATAAAGCCTACTTTTTGCTAATTTCAACTTTATTCTAAAAGAAAAATTACAAATGATAAGATTTTCTCCCTGGTAACAGATTCAATTTGTGATTACCAATTTTTACCTAGTATTGGGTGCCAAATACATTTTAGGCAATAGTTCATGAAATTCTCCTATATGGCCAGCTGTATTGAATATTGAAAATATAAAAGTAAGTCACTTTCATCAATGAGAGCCAACCACTTAATCACTGAGTTGTCAATCAAAGTTATTCCTGGGTCAATAGAGATACATTTGGTGCTATGGATGCAAAGACAAGGAAATGCAAACACACGTATGAGTACTCTCTCATTCTTGAATGCTTTTCACCTTTTCTAATTTTATATAATTGTATAGTTCTTTCCTCTTATATCAAATGTATTAATTTATATTTATAAGAGATTTATAATAAATTAAATAGCAAATATTGCTGCTGTATTATTTTGAAGGAAACACGTGAGTCATGCAAGGAAATTTATGAAAAATTTACTTTTGTTTTCAAAGAAATTAAAGATAATAGTCTGATATTCAAAGTTACCCATTTCAGCAATTTTACATGCAGCTGTAGTCAAGGTGATGAATCACTTTATTACCACACAAGATAACTTATTCCTTTTTCAAATTTGTGAGGAATTTCAGAGTAGAGCTCTAAAACCAACCTCGTGTTTAATGATCCTATACACATTGTCAGCACTTAGTCTCAAGATTCTTTCAAGTTCTAGTAAATTGTCCTTCAGGTAGAAGAGGATGAAGCCTGATTCTTCATGCATATAGTCATCATAATTATCTTCCCCCTATGTTTCAGTTTTATAAATACTTTCAGTTGTTCCCAATAACCACATATCTCTAGATGCCCAGTGAGATTGCTAAAGGGATTTACATACAGGAGCTCTTGGTAGAACTGTGCTATAAAACTTACCTTGATTTATATTTCAGTCAAGAATAAATTATTTCCTTTTCAATACAGGCAGCTTCAGAGTATAAGAGAGTTGGGTGAAGAAAACAGGGAGACATTTTCTCTATATTTTCCTTACTTGTGACAGTCAAGACTTATTCCGTTTGGTTTGTTCTAAAATGTTACATAGCTGAATTGGATTTAATTCCATATTTTTTCTTTCAATTTAATTTTAGACTTCTTTTAATATCCAGAGAGTAGAAAACAATCAGTATACAAAAGAGATAAATTAATTATCTATAATCTTCACATATATAGCTTGCTTCAAATTCATATCCCGGTGCAATTCATAGGATGGCGTAATTGCTAGGATGTTCTGGGGAGAAGTTTTGAAGGGTTGCAAGCTCCTCCTTCAAGATCAACCTTGATGAACCTATCTATGTAAGTGAGAGAGAAGGATGCAAGAGATAATTAACAAAAAGAACCAAATATTAGAAACCTTTGGGGAAATGAAAGTTCTTGTGAGCTAGTCTCTGTGTTTATGTGTGTGTGGGGGGGGGTGGGTAGGGAAGAGTGTTCATGGCTGCAGCTTGGGGTGAAAGACATCTAGGGGCAGAAGTGAGTATTGAGTGAAGGGAATTCTTGAAGATTGGTGCTGCCCATATCTTCATACCATCATTGTCTTCTAATAATAATTTCCCGCCTCTTCACCACAGAAATTGGAAACAGCTGTCCAGGACTCCCATCTAGGACCTATCAGGCAGGGTAAAACTCTACTGGGATGAACAATTTTTAAAGCATTTTGAGACTGATTATACTGACTTGAATTCGTGTTCCACAAATGCATTATCTCCCCTTCACCTTTGGAGATATTGGATTACAACCTCAGGTGACTGTTTCCTTCCAAGTCTTCATAGTTCTAAGAATTTAATAGTGAATAATTGAACAGAGAAATTCTCTGTTGGAGTAAAATCAAAGGATGTTATCCTCACTGGGTCTATGGTGGTTGGGTCATCATCCTAAGACTAATTGCTTCCCCTCTCCAACTTGACTGGAAGAATAAGATTTGTGCCTAGCTTTATCCCCTCTTCAATATATTCGATGTTAGAGCAGCTGATCTGGTGGTGTGCTGGAAGCAGTTTGTACCTATTTCTGGTAACCAACTCTGAACTTCTCTTCCCAACCCTGAAATCAGTGACAACACTTCAGTAGTTTGATATCAGCCATGGTGGGAGTATTTACCTGCAGAAACTGGAAAACACTCCAAATCACATTTTTTTTTAAGGATTGCTAGCTTGCCAGAATACTACTTCTGATAATGAACTCAAAGGTAAAAATAATAGTCAACTGAGGAATGTAAATATAATAAAACAAAAACAACAAACTGAACTTATACCAATAGAAACAGAATTAATGGAACATTTTTTTAAATGAGTATAATGAATAGATTTAAAATAATAAAGGAAAGTGTAAGCAATAAGTTGTGTTTAAAGGAGAAGCTTTAAGAAGATATAGAACAGATAGCCTAAAAAGAAATGATATGAGCCTCTCAGAGGCAAGAACACAATGGATTAATATTTTAACGTATGGGAGGAAAATATAAAAACAGATAAACAATTTGAAACATTTTGAACCTGAAATTTTATATCCATACAAAATATTATTAAAATTCCAGAGTAGTATAAGAATATTCTCAAACAAGACCTCAGAATGTTTTATACAAATATATTTTGAAAATACTCTTGGAGGAGATATTCAAATAAGAGAAAAAAATCCAAGAAGAGGTAGCAGAAATTAAGAAAGTGAAGATGATCACATACTTTACGTATACTCAGTAGAGGTTTACTTTTAATATGTCTTATTGATGAAAAAACTAGATATGATAAAAAAGAAGAAATAAAATGTCTATTGAGAACTCACTGTCAACATTTCCACAAGGAAAGAGAAAAAGGAGGTGTAATTGTTGGAAAGATAGAGATCAATTTCTCATTATTTTCAAGTGATATAATAAAATACCTGGAAAAAAACTTGGTAAAATTAATAGGAAAAACTAGGTGAAACAATTATGTAATTCAAAGAATGTTGAAAAATACATGATCAAATAAAAATGATATTTTTATATGTCATCAGTAACAACTACAAAAATAGATCAAATGATATACAATTTGCAATAGGAACAAAAGATCTAAAATACAACAGAAATCTGCATATTAATAATATACAAAACTTCCTTAGAGAAGAGTGAAAATTGAATAAATAATACTTATAATGACCTAAATAATTGGAGAGATATTATGCTCTGGAGAGAAATTGCAAGTAGTGAAAATCAGCAAGGATATAGAAGACTTGAATAAAGCTATCAACTGACTTTAGTAAATTGACCCTGATAGAACACTCAACCCAACAATAACAAAACGCACATTCTTTTTAAGTGCACATGGAACATTTTACCAAGTAAAGCTGTATTCTGGGAATCAAAAGAAATTTCAGTAAATTAAAAATAATTCAAGCCACACAAAGTATGTTCTCTAATTACAATCGAATTGCATTAGAAATTAATATGTTATTGATCTCTGGAAAATTCTCAAGTATTTTCAAACTAAACAACTCATTTCTAAATAACCCACATGTCAAAGAAGAAACCAAAAGGGAAATTAGAATACATATTAATCTAAAATAAAATGGAAACACAACTTATCAGAACGTGTGGGATGCTGCTAAGATACTTCTTAAGAGAAAATATATAGTACCCAATTCCTGTATTTCAAGACAGAAATGTATGAAATTATTGACCTCAATTTCCATCTTAAGAACTTAGAAAAAGAAGAGCGAATGAAATCCAAAGTCAGGAAAACAAAAAGAGGAAATTTGGAAATCAAGGAAATAGAAATCAGGAAAACAGTAGAGAAACAAGGAAATAAAATGTCAATTATTTGAAAAGATCACTAAAATTGATAAACCTCAAACAAAACCATATTATTCTCCCAAGATTATGAGAATATATTTCATAACATGGATGAAATGGACCTATTCTTTGAAAGAAACTACCAAAACTAACTCAAGAAGACACAGATAACTGAGTAACCCTATATCCTACAAAGAGTTGAAATTTTAGTTAAAAGCCTTTCCCCCAAGAAAACTCAGGACCATATTTATGGAAGAAATAATAATAAAACACACACAAAGATATTAAAAGAATACTAAAACTTAATATCTCTTTAAACAAAGGTGCAAATATTATTTTAAAATTTTAATAAAATCCTACAAATATACAAAGGACAATACATCGTGACTTATTGACGTCTAGCTCAGGAATGCAAAGTTGGTTAACAGTAAAAGTCCAGTAATATAATTCACCATATTTGCAAACTGAAAAAAGAATCATCATATGATCATATAAATTACAAATGCAGAAAAAGCATTGTTAAAAATCCAACATCCATTCGTGGTCAAATCTCAGTAAACTAGAAAGTGAAGAGAATTTCCTCAAACTGATAAAGGGCATCTTAACACTTTCTCCTAAGGTCAGGAAGAATGCAAGAATGCCGGTACTCAGCACTTCTATTCACCACTGTGATGGAGTTTCTAGCTATTCTAATAAGGGAAGGAAAAGAAACAAAAGCAACGAGATAGGAAAGGGAAAATTTGGAAAGGGACATGAAGAAACTTTTAGGTGTGATGGATATTTTTACTATCTTGATTGTGGTGATGTTTTACATGTCAAAACCTATGAAGGTATACAATTTAAATATATACTGTTTCTTGTATGTCAGTTACATATCAATAAAACTGCTGAAAAACATTGAGATATCAGTGTATGGCCACTAGACAGTCAAAAAGTTAGAAAGCTGGATGATGCAATCTTTTGTTTGGGAACTAAGGATGTAGTAATTTTCATGCTTTGCTGTTTCCTGGAGCAAAAACTGGTAGTTCTTCATTAAATAAAATGCACATACTCTCTATAACACAGCAACTCTTCTGCAAGATATATATCTCAAACAAATTATCACATAAAACATGAGGGTATGAACAAGAATACTGATTGCAGTGTTGTTTGTTGTGATAGAAAGTTGGATGTAATGCAAGTGACCACCAGTGTGGCAGTACTTAGGAAAATGTGGCTGATGCACACAGTTCAATACTACATGGCAGCTGGAAGCAGCAGACTTGATAAGTATATTAATATAGAATGGAGTGAAATAAACAAGAAAAACCAAAGCAACAGACTGGAGGAACTTAGAAATAGAGTGTGGAATGAAACAAACAAACCAAAAAAACATTGCAAATTATTATGCAGGACCATTTGTGTTAGTAAAACTTTTACTAAACTAAAAAAAAAGGATGTATTTTAGCATGATACATACCAACAGAAGGATGCACACTGAACACATTAACATGGCTGCTTCATTGGAGTGGTTAGGATCAGGGACTAGTCAATGGAGAGAAAAGTCCAGAGTAAATAAATAAATGAATTTGAAAAAACAAAAATGATAAAGGTGTTGAACAAATTATTATAATATTCTATGAACTATGTAATTAACTCAAACCTTTATATGTACATTAAAAATAATAATTAAAACAAAATAAAATATTAATTGCTCCCACATGTCCAGAAACTACTGAGGTATTACAGACCTGGTCGTAGCCATTACAAATCAACTGATTGTGGATTGGCCTTGTTTCACTGGTCCCATTTTTGCCACTTTCTAGTTGTTTGGCAACCCCAGATCGGGCAGGGCAAATGAGTTCACAGCTTGGTGCAGTAAGCAGTGTGAGAAGTCCCTAAAGGGACTTAGCATAGCTAGATTGGCCCTCTGCCAGGGAAACATGCTAGGGCCAGGAAGGGTCTTGTGCAGATACTGTTAATGAGATTAACAATCCATGCTGGAACTTCTCAAAATGTTCCTATACTCGGGCCAATACACATTTCTTTTATTAAAGATCCAGATGCAAGAGAGGAAATCTTGGTGTAAATAAATGCTTCAAATAGGAATAGTCCCTATAGAAGTGGAGACAAATGAAGGAAGCTGGGGAATCCAGAACAAAAGGACTCTCTTCATTTCCCCCACTGTTGACTGCCAGAACAGTGAGAAAATTAGAAAGAGCCAGGAAAGACTTCTAACTCAGTAGAGGTATGCCAAGCTCACAAAAAGGCTTAAAGAAACAGAGAGGGAAAGGGGCTCTTTGTCTTTTTTCCATTGGCTAGTGGAATTTGAGTTACATGAAAACTCTGACGGTGTAGATTTTTTGGTTACTGTGTCACAGCTGCCACTGAATATTCTCAGTTAAATCCCAAGGGAAATAACTGAGCTGTCCAGGAACAGTGATGATCAGCAGCATTCAGCATTCAGAACTTCTGTGAGAATGTTCTTCCTTTCACCTCCTTCTCTTCCTCCACAACTTCCTTGATAAAGGGGATTAAGGACTGGGCTTCTTTATGAAAGGCTCGCTCCTCTAGGAATATTGTAAAAGGTAAAATCTTGCATATTGTCAGTGATAAGATGTCCACAAAAAAAAGGATATGGAATACGGAATTAAAGGCTTAATAAGTAGGAGTAGGATGATAGTAGAGGAGGTGGATAGTGGGATTAAGGAAAAGAGCCTATCTTTGCTGAATTTCCATGAAAAATTAGCTAAAATACAATGTGGGATATGAGGAAATTGTTAAAGGGATATAAGCCAGAGTGTTGGGCATGTGTCACTCAAGTTTTAAAATATTGAGTAAATATGATCTGAAATGTGTGCACTAAATCTCTTTCCTCGCAAGCCACAGTATCCTCAAGACTGGAAAAAGTGTGAAAGTTGTGAGAGCTGATTTGTTTAAAATTATCATTCAGAGAGGTCAGAGGGTACAGTGTACTTCAATGTGAGCAAGACTTAGTAACACAAAATTCCTCTCAGAAAAATTAAGCAAATTCTTTTATAAATATCTTCTTAAAACTTATGAGGGCGTGTGCCAAATAAAGTGAGATATTTGATAAGGATATGTGAGAACTCTAAAAACTTTCACCTGGACCATTTTCAGGTTGCTTATGACACTATAGTCAAAATGGTCTCAGAATAATCTAATTCTATTGTCATATATATCACATATAACATATATCATATATATATATATATAAAAATTGATATTCCTACTATCTTTTCATTCTCTTTCTTTTTAGGCATTTGGATTGTGTTGCTGCCTCTACACCCTGACATAGAAATTACATCTGTTTTGTGAAATACATGTTATAGTCCACAATCTACACACAATGCTTTTCTCTTTTTCACATGAGGTGGGTAAGATGGACTTTATCTGTATAGGTACAAACCATTATTTCAGCAACAATAATTAAGAACATTTAGTTGGTCAAATGCAAATAAAAAGTTCTTTTTAAAAAATATTCTCCTTTATGCCAAAAAGACAGTAATGCTGAATTTGTAGTTCTGTCATATATTTTTAAAAGTTTGTATTATGGGTGTTAAGAAAGCAAATTGAATAGGTAATCTGCAAGTTTTGGCCTACATGTTCAGTTGATAGTCAGATGAATATTTTAACTTTTTAGTAGGACTGAGATACAATAAATACCCATTATAAAAGGGCAAGTTGAGGGTCTTCAACACATTTATGATAAGAAAAAAGGTTTGTTATATTTGTTTGTAATTATTCAGGCGTTCTTGCCACTTTGCTCCAGGAATAGAATGGTAAATTCTCAAATCTATATATAAACTCGTTAATTATTTTGGCTAGGTGGCTTTCTGTGCCGCCATCTAAGAATATCAACATAGTTAAAGTTAGATCTGCAACTGGTTTACTGCTTTTTCTTCCTCTATTTTCATTTAATAGATTTTTCATACTCAAAATATCCATGACATTTCTTGGTGG
Organism: Equus asinus; assembly: GCF_041296235.1. Lineage (NCBI taxonomy): Eukaryota > Metazoa > Chordata > Mammalia > Perissodactyla > Equidae > Equus > Equus asinus. The sequence goes on from NC_091798.1 coordinate 72,525,965, forward strand.
ATTATGATTATGATTACATCTGACCACCTTTGTGTAATGATTCTGATGAGGTTATCTTTTGTATTTGCATAGAATAACACAACCAGGGCATTGTGAACAATGTTTCGAAGTTTCAGTTTAAAGTATACTGTAATTACTTTACAATTATCTACATGTCGTTATGGAGATTAAAAATTTTTAGAAAGCATACAAAACTGTCAATTGCTATGTAAGAGAGATTTTTTTTAAATAGAATGCCTCTAACTGATATTAGATTATACTGTATCTATGTATGTGTTATATACATATATATGTACGTAAATATATTGATACACAGTTTTTATTCCTTTTCCTCTAAGGAAATTGGGCTCTTTATTGTTATTGTTTTATTCACTGCTTTATCCCCACATTTAAAAAAAAATTCCTGAAATTCAATAATATGTTGTATTAATGGATACTGAATCAATTAGTTAACTAACCATGGCAATTTGCTAGTATCCTTCAGCAATAGTTATGGGAATAGGAAAGTTAAGTTTGTTGGTATCAAAATGAGAAGTACAAGCTTAGTTTCCCCACCCTGGGATCGCTGAGATATCCATGCTGAAATGAGGAGGAGGAAGAGGGGGAGGAGGAGCAGAATGAATAAGCAGCGGAGGAGGGGTCTTCTATCCAGGAATCACAGACCCCTAAAGGGGACTGTTTCAGGCTTACTCACCTCCCTCTTCTAGGGAAAACTGGACATCGTAGTTGCCATGTGTAGTCATATATGAGCTCCGCCTAACCCACGGTACAAAAGTTTGGGCACATTTCTTAACTTCCATAAACCTTACTTTTCTCAGTTGAGAAACAGAGATGAAGATAGTTCCTACCCCCTAAATGCTACTGTAAAGATTAAATAAGAGAGAAGAGCACTTAGCCCAGTACTTATGGAGAGAGTGCTCAAAAAATGACTGTAGGTAGATCCATGGATTTACTTGGCAGCATAAAGTACAGACTAGATCAGTAAATCATGCAAATCAGAAACCATGTGGGAGATTAAAAAAGGGCTAAGAGAATTCGTAAAAGACAGGGAGAACAAGATGACAGCCTGTAATAGAGATCCAAGAAACATTAGTGAGCAGTCATGCGTGTCGTGAGTACCATGGTAGAGCCTGGCCTACCCACTGAGAGTTAAAGGAAAATAATGGCAGCTCTCGAGAAAGTAGGCAGTCACCATGGCAGTGATGTTGGCCCAGAGTGAACTGAAATGAACAAAGTGGGGACTAGAGCCATATGTTTATGTTTTAAATTTATGAATATGATACTCTTAAAGTGCCAGACTTCATTCTAAGCACTTTACAACTAAGAATCCATTTCATTTTCATATAACCCTATGAGGTAGGATGATTATTAGTATCTTTATTTTACAAATGAGAAAACTGAGGTACAGAGGGATTAAGTGACTTGCCCAGGGCCACACAGCTAGTGACAGAGGAGCTGGGGATTGCAATCTGGCTGTTTGGCTGCAGAGTCCAGAGTCTCTGTCACACAGCTGTGCTGCTGCTTTTGTTGAGCTCCAAATACCACAACTGGATTTCTAGACCAGAAACTATGGCAACTGGTAATGAAACACATTGTGTTGCTTCGAAATTTATTTTGCTCCTCCTCACGACTGAGTTTAGAGGTAGTGGACAGAGGTGATTACACGTTAAAGGCCCAGTGTCTCAGATATGTGCAGAGTATGTTTCAAGAATCTGTAAGCACTGCAGGACCGAAGAGATTGTCAGGCCATTGAAGAATGTTATTTCATTAGATAGGTAATTCTATGTTGCAAGTTTTAAAATAACTGTACATTATTTGTGTATTCTGTATATTAGCAAGTATTGTGTTTTTTTAAAAAAACAACTGTAATATTTTCTATTGCAAATACTTTTATTAACATTCACAGTTTATAAATACCTTATTGCCTTTCATGAGCTGTAGGCAGTTGCATCAAGGTCATATATACCAAAAGTAGAATTAAGTGAATTAAAATTTATAAAAGAAAGTCAATTGCATAACGTCAGTATGAAATTGATGCCTACTATCACTCACTTAAAACTGATCATTGTTTTCTGTGCATTCAAGATTATGTAAAGGCATATTAGAAATTGATTTTCAAAACCCAAGATGCTTGTATTTCCCTGAGTTCATGGTTAACCAGAAATATAAAATGCTATCTTTTGTGGTCTGTTATCCATTCTGATTCCCCCTACCCAGATTCTTGGGAATGTCTGAAATAAAGAAAGATTTCTGTAAACTTCCTCTTTGTGAGATTGTAGAAATAGAAGTTTGAAAGTGTTTGCCATAGAGCAAACTAAAAGCCAGTAAATGATATAGGAAAGCTGAAATTCTCTACCCAAATCTTTGTTTAGGAATGCCTTTTGCCCCAGTTAAATCGCTGAAATCCCTGGGTGTCTTCACTTTGTCTCCTGCACTGGCTTGCATTTTGCACTCCCATCTTTTCACATTCTCCAGGGACTTAATAATCTGAATCAACTTCAGGTTGAGTGAAATAAGAGAAAACTCTAGGGGCTGGCCCCATAGCGCAGCAGTTAAGTTCGAATGTTCCACTTCTCGGCGGCCTGGGGTTTGCCTGTTCAGATCCCGGGTGCGGACATGGCACCGCTTGGCACACCATGCTGTGGTAGGCATCCCACATACAAAGTAGAGGAAGATGGGCACGGATGTTAGCTCAGGGCCAGGATTCCTCAGCAAAAAAGAGGAGGACTGGCAGTAGTTGGCTCAGGGCTAATCTTCCTCAAAAAAAAAGAGAGAGAGAGAAAACTCTACTTCTCTGGCGCACCCCAAGTTATATCCCGGCCCTGTAAGTTAGTAGAAAAAACAAAAACAAACAAAACCCAAAAACAAGTAACAGCACATGGTTTCTTGCATAAAATCCTTTTCTTTTTAATGCAATGTCGTTTCTTTCTCACTACCCTGTTTTGTGGGCAAAGAATCGCTTCCACTTTTTCAATCAGCCTAATTAACTAGCAACTTATTTCCCATTCTTTTGCCTTTGAACTTTAGACTAATACAAATGAAAATATAACCTGGATTAAAGTGGTTTCCTAAATCAGATATTTTATTTAGGATTAAACCAGAGGGCACTAATTTATCAAATCCATGGCTTTGTCATGAAGAAAAGCTCTAATTTTATTATATTTTTTAAAAATTAACATTGTAATTATAAAGACATCTAAGTGTTTTATTCTCTTTCCTGATGTTTTTGGTCCATGAACCAGGCAAGACTGGGTAAAAGTGTTCCCAATCCAGGAGGATGTCACTCCAGCTGCAATGTATAGTTCTCAATTATTCTGAATCAAATGCATTCACTTTCTACTTATGTTTAGAAATGAGGCATATATTGTTAAGCAAGCATTTAAAATACAGTTACAAAAATCATCAGTACAATCTGATAAATCATGTGAATTTTCAGCTCATTCCCCCTCTTTTTTCTATGTAGCAAACATGATGCTTTTCTAGGAGTCATTGTTTAGGGACTGACTCTACCATTCTAATTCTACATCCTAAACAAAGGTTTCAGTGAGGCTCCTTTTCCAACCTATAAAATATGAAAATAGGCACCAGCCCAGTGGCTTAGGGGTTAAGTTCGCACACTCTGCTTCAGCAACCTGGAGTTTGCCGGCTTGGATCCCGGGTGTGGACCTACATACTGCTCATCCACCCATGCTGTGGCAGCTTCCCACATACAAAATAAAGGAAGATTGGCACAGATGTTAGCTCAGGGACAATCTTCCTCAAGCAAAAAAGAGAAGATTGGCAACAGATGTTAGCTCATAGCCAATCATCCTCACAAAAAAGAAAAGAAAATAGTTTTTTATTCTACCTAACATAATCCCATTTTTTAAAAGAAAATTCTATTGGAGTATGTATAATACATGCAGAAAAATACACACATCACAAGTGTTCAGCTCAATAGATTTTCTCAAAGTGAATGCACCCTGGAACCACAAGCTTGGTAGACATAGAAAATTAATGCACCCAGACGCTCCTTCTTATGTACTTCTCTTCCCCAAAGGGCTCGATATCCTGACTTCTCTCACCATTGTTTAGATTTACCAGTTTTGCATCATTTATTTGTCTAGCTGTTTTCAGTTAAATTTATGTTTGTGAGATTCCTCTGTGTCATTCATACATTGTGAAAAAGTTTACTCATTCATTCTCATTAATGTACATAGTTCCACTGCCTTGGTATACCAATGTTCTTTTAATCACCCTACCTGACATGGTTAATCTTTTTATTTTCGTCATTCTCATAGTGTGTTATACTATCTCATGTGGCCACTGAGTTGTTTAGAAGAGTGAATGTAGTTTTACAAAAGCAAAGCCTGGTTGCTACAACTTGAATATGATTTGAATAGACTTCATTCATCAAATATTTACCATGTTCTTCAAATGAACAAGGCATTTTTCTAGACTCAGGTATTAGAGTGCTGAATTGGACTAGCATGCTTAGAACTTCAATTGTGAGAGAGAGAAGACAAACAGTTTACAAGTAAACAACAAAATATCAAATAGAGACAAGTGATATAAATAAAACGAAGCGGTTTCATCAGGGAGTTACAGTTTATTTATTAATCATGAGATGTAATTTATTTTAGGCAAAGCTTTAAACAATTTTGACAGTTTAAAATTTCGATAAATATGAATCCTATTACACTCATTAATTGGACCAGGAAGAAAATTAGAATATCCTTCCTGCTGAAACTGAAATCTCTGAACCCTTCTTTTGACTTTTCAAGACTTTCAGACTAAGAGGAACTCAGAATCTCCTCTTTAATTTTTAACTGAATTTCAGACTTTAATGTAAGTATTGGCTACGATTTGTACATATTTTCTTATCTTTAAGTTGTTCACTTATGTTAGTTTATTCCTCAGATCCAAAGAGATTTTATCTTCCAACATTTTGAACCAATTTCCTTTAAGTGTCTTTACCTGCAATCTAAATATTTTCAATAAATATTCTCAATGACCAATGTGCCAATGGCTCACCTTAAATTTGTATATATGTGTATGTATGCGTGTGTGTGATCCCTATTGAATTAACTATATGGTAGTTTCCAAAGCTTTAAATTAATGTTTCATTCATAAGCATTATTTTTAATTTTTGAATATCTCAAGTTGTTTTGCTAATTCATCTGATGTTTTCATCACCTTAAGTTTACATACCAATATACAATGCATAAATGCAAAGCAATAGAAAAGATGCATTAAAACACACAAATCGAGGCTGTATTGTATATATTTGCACTTTAAAATATCTGTCCCTGTTGGGCTCAGTTTTGATCAGTATAAGAATATACAGATAATTAATTTAAACATGTATTAATCTTTTCTTGATATTCTCAACAATATATACTATATTTATTGTTCCTATGAATTTAATTAATTAAATGAGTATTTTCTATTTTCACTGTTTACAAACTCATTGTTTTTTCATTTAGTATACATTTGGTTTATGTATGGATTTTGAAAAATTTAGCATATATAATGTTATGATATTTAAAATATGCACTTTATTTTTCATAACTGCCATTTGTTATACTACTGTATCTTAAAATTAATTGATATACAGCTATCTTTGGACTAATTTTAAAAAGGTTTTATGATTTATTTTTAAAGCATTGATTTTCATATGCTTGCAAATAAATTGCTATAGAGTTAAAAATAGCATTATCTGTTTATTGAATAAAGTTTAGGAAATATGAACATACAACAAAACATAAAGAATTGTTCATCAGTTCTTCAACCAGTTGTCATCACTCTTAAATACTGGTGTATTACTTCAGTTATTCTATACTTCTTAAAATTTTGACTAATAAAACACTTATTTAAAATAAGGTTTCTTTTCCTAAAGCACTCAAGCTGTCTAAGAACCTCCTGAGGTTGTGATGTGTTTCTTTTTTGGAGCTATAGCTTTGAAAAGAACCCCAAGGGTAATGAGTTAATGAGATTTGAAACTGTTCACCCAAATTGCTTTATATATAGCACTAATCTACCTCCAAACACATTGTTATCTTATTTTTATATGTAGTATATGATTTGAATGTTTTCATTATGTAGCCTAATAACATCATCTAAAAATTGATATTTAAAGTGGTTTATACATTTCTAAGTTGGGTATTTATATTTTTGCTCTTTGAATTCTGAAAACTTTGGATGTTTATGTTTTATTTGATTTTTAATTTTTAAAATTTGGATTGCCATTGTTAAAGTCATACTGCAATTGATTTTTTTCTTACATGTGGGCATATATAGCAAAAATGAATTGACCATCTCTGTGCCTGAAATTGATCTAAATGCTGAAAAAGAAATTAATAAAACAGAAAACAGCCCTCAATTCAGTTGCATCAAGTTGGGTTTGTGTGTGTATTTAGTGGTAAAGATGCTGGAATAGGTGAGCTCTTTCACAAACATTCTTTGGTAAAAAACAAAAGCAACAACAGCAAAAACTGAAAGCGGGCATATGTATGTTATAAAGACAATTTCAAATACAAAGAAAAGGGGAATGATATTATCAGAGGAGCATGAAGGAGACAAAGAAATCCCAGAGAAGGGGGGAAAATACTGAAAGAAAATCCAGTGTTTGTAAAAAATGAAACATTTCATTTCTACAAGTCCTGATGGGCAGATGAATCTTATGTTTCAGGCTTTATTTGTTCAAAAGCTAAAGTGATTTTAGGCTGTATTAGCATAAACCTAAATTATGGTAGCTCCATTGCAACTCGGCACTATCAGATTGCTGGAGCACTAGGGTTCAGTTCTGCATGCCACCTTTTAATATTATCTAGGTACAAAGGACTATGAATAGATGGTGTGACCCAGATAGGGGAGGATCTAGATTCAACAATGCATGAAGAACAGTTCAAAGGAGGTGAATATTTACTCTAAAAAATAGTTGAATGCAACACAAAATTCTCTGAAATCCAAAATGTCTATTCTTCCAATGAAGAAAAACGTGTTATAATTATTGTTATTATTATAATTATTATTTTTCTGAAGGCAGAATTATATTCTTTTATAAAGAATATAATAATATTCTTTTATAGAAAATTATGTATTCTTTTATTAAAAATGTGTGACTTTGAATGAATAAAAGGAATCCCACATACTCTCAGTGATTCTGACCAAGTCATCACAGAAAACCACTCTGATTAACATTTACAGACCCCTGAACAATTTTTGGAAAATCGTTTTTGAATGTTTAAATTTCCTGCAAAGAGAATCTACAAATGAAGAGTGATAACTCTGGGAAGAATTAGTTAAAAGTTTCTAAATAATAAGGGGGAAAGGAAGAAGAAGAACAACAATAACACTGTTATATTATTAAAACAGAAAATAAGTATTTTTACCCAAAAGTGATAGTCTGAAGAAATATGTTTGTCCTTCAGTAGGCTCAAATTGAAAAGCCAAACCTAGACCTAAACTGCATTTTCCTCATTAGTTCAGAAACGCAGAATCAAGATAAGGTAACAAAAGCCCTGGAAAGATATTGATTTAGACCCTACAAGTTAATTTAAAGATAAGATGGATAGAAAAAACAGCTTAAAAAAGTAGGATAAACCAGAGAAATTGTAGTTTGTCCTTTATTTGTCCTTTCTGAATGTAGAACTGTAGAAAATGAAAATCTTTGTATTTTTGTATTTATATATAAAATATCAAAATAGGTGTGATTTATTGGTTTAAATTTTATACATGTAATATAAATGTAAACAGGCTACAGTTCATTCAATTTAACCAACCCACACATGTTCGGCATACAATATATGCCATTTTATAGGGTCTTTGCAAAGTTAGTTCATATTTCATGAGAGGAAATATTTTTTGGTTTATGAAATTTCTTTTCTCCAATGTTTTTTAAGGTTAAATTTTTATAAAAAGACTATAAGCAGTAATTTTAAATCATGTCAGACTAAGTGTTTTCTTTATCAACTCTCTTTTAGTCAATATTTGAAAGATAAAAATCCTGTAGAAAAGTGTCCACTTATAGACTCCTTCAGAAGTAAAGTTTATCAGATGAATGTAAAAACCGGTCAAATCAAAGCCCATGTGCATGAAGTTGTATTGTTTCTCTACTAACCATAATTATTATTGACTGAGAAAAGAGGCTAGTTTAAGGTACTTATTTAATGTGTTCATTAGTCATTCAGGGGCTACTACATTATAGAACACCCACACGCCAATGCCTTTGATAGAGATGCAGAGGAATTCCTTACCATCAGAAAGCTAAATTCTAATAAATGCAGTAGATTAATAAAAAGACATGACAATGTCTTTTGAGATATATATACACATAGATTTGTGGGAGCAGAGAAGGGCGGGGCACCCAACACAGCCTGGGAGATCAGAGGGGGTTTAATTCAATAAGGCCCCATAGAGACAGTGTGGTTTTAGCTGGATCTGGGAAGACAAATGGACAAAACAAAGAACAATGTTTCAGGAAGAGAAAACAATGCCAACATAAAAGGGTGAGAGGAAGTAGACATTTAGGGAAGAAGAAACAATTAGCAAGGTCAAATTCCAGGGTACAGAAGTTGAATAAAAAGTGTTAAGTCTAGAAAGTAGGCCATGACTTAAAAATAGAAGACTCAGCATGCAATGTCAAGGAGATGAAGCTTCTTCGGTAGTTGTTGGGTGATCACTGAGGGAATAAAGAGAGACAATCTATTTTGCATTAAAGTTCTTTCTATTTGTGTGGGGTATGTACTTGAAGTGTACAGGACTAGAGAAGTTGACATCAGTGAGGAAGTCTCTCTTTGACCTAGTGTAGAAACAATAAAGACTATAATGAGGCAGAGTCAATAGAGATTATAAAATTAGATGCATTTTTGATATAATTAGAGGTCCAAATGAAAATATTTAAGGAGTGATGTATGACAGCATTGCAAATAGGATTCTCTGAGGGGCAGACTTTGAGACAATTAAGTGTACAGCATGTTTATTAAGGATAGTGATGGTATCAGTACCTTTAGAAAAAGGAAAGAGGAAGTAGGGTTGGGCAGACAGAGAAATCCAGCTGTGAGATAGTCCAAACAGTCTCAGCAGACCAAAAGGAGCGTGCTGAGGCTGAAATTACTGGTCAGAGATGTCCTGTATTGGGCTAAAATGAGTGAGTTTCTATACTCTCTATAGAGTTAGTCATTGGATGTGGGCAACACTCCCCACAGCATGACTTTGGCTGAGCCAGCACACTGATGCCAATGCAATCCCTGAAGGGGCCAACAGCTGAAGACTGTTGACAGCCTTTCTAGTACCTGGGAAACAAGACTGTCTTTGCAGGGAGATTTGGGATGTGGAACATATCCAAGGCCATTACGGTAGGTGTAAGGGAGGAAGAGCATCCAAGGTTGATTCCAACATTTACAGCTTGAGAAAATGATTCTAGAATGATTCAATAAAAGACATTTGTAGAAAGAATGACTGTGTATTGGTGGGAGAATTTGTCTGGATTGGAGAATTCAGTTTCAGACCCGCTGAATTTGACTGAATATTTTTAGGTAAAATTATTTAGTTTTTATGATATCTTTGCAATGGGCCACATCTCTGCATATGCCTGTTAGTTTAATTTTGTTAAATAAATATCAATTGTCAGCCAGTATAAATAAATGTGTTAGTAATACATACGTCAAGAAAAGTGACTGAAACTGAAATGCATCACATTTACTGGAAAAACAAAGCTAACTACGTGCCCTAGATGGGAAGGAGTTGATAACATCTTCCTCATTGAAAAATAGCAGGTTAGTTTCCACAAACAGTGACATATTATGAGAAATTATTCAAATAAATATTAATGTAAAAATACAAAGTAGCAAATGCCGTGTATTAAGAAATGAAATAAAATGAAATTAATAAACAGTTTTTTTTTTCTAAAAATAGCTGTAGTTCACTGGAGGTTTTTAATACTACAGCTGTTTACAAAATCATCTTCAAGAACTCCATACGGAAAGTGACTATTTTTTAGAGCTCTGTCGTGACGTTTCATGAGATTTGGCATGATACCTTATAATAACTTCATTTTCCTCACAGGAAGAAAAAAATGAGGCTACTGCACAGTAAGAATTTGCAGTAAATCTTATAAGAACTCAGTGGCTCGGCGTTTATTGCCCATCGCTTCCTTTTGATTTAGCAGGTCTGCCCTTCGATATTTCTTTTCTCCAAATACTTGCCCAACTCTGTTTTTAAAACAATTTATACTGGTGGCACATTTTACAGCCTTTGGTAGTTTGTGGCATATGTTATTGTGTCAGAATGGTCCCACTCTAGTATATTTAGAGAAACTTCTGGACATCTTTGGTAAAACTCAATTATTTAAAGGTCTACATCTCCAAGAAAGAAGGGCATGGTACCATCTAGTGTTATCCCAGGAGGGGAGTTTTTCTTTAAATGTTGCTATATGTTTCACTTTCACTTTGAAGTAAAACAATATCTGGAAGAGGACTTGTTGGAATTTTTGTTCTTTATTTTTAAACTGTTGGATGGGATGAATGCTAAATTAAAAAGACCTGCATTATAGAAGTAAAATATCTAGTAATTTTTACCATAGGCTTGAATTCCAACATTTCTAAGAGTGACTTAAGTTCGTTATATCTTGAACTAAAACTTAACGCTTATTTTTGAGAGTTGCCATTTTCTATTTGCGTGTACGTATTTCTTTCATATTTCTAAATATCCAGTGAAGTTTTGATGTGTTAGTTATCAGAAGATGACTCATAGCTATTCAAGATTTTCCATTAAATTCTATTTAAATCGTTCTAGTAATAGAACTTGATTTGACTTAAATGAAATAGTTCTAATATTTCAGAATTTTAAATAGACATTTATTAAAAGATGGCAGTGGCCCCAAGATCTTATTGCCTAAAAAATACTCTTTGAAATATTGGGAACCATTTGTGTGTGTATGTATATATATATATATATATATATATATATATATATATATATGTATATCTAAAGACATTTTCTCTCTCATAGTTAAATTATATGTTCTAAAATAATGTGTTTCTTTGTAAATATAAAACGTATATTTAAAATTAGAGTGGAAATTTTATAGTTTCCTTTACAATTATACAGTAACTCTCCCTCACTACAAAGTATATCAGGGTTTTTTTTATGGCAAATGTGAATTATGGAATTACATGGAGCACGATTAATTTATATAAGTTTTTTTTAATTTGGTGATATATAACTTAATAACTAGTTACACTTAAAATGTCCCAAAAATAAGAATGGACTTTATTTAAGGTGACCGAAAAAGATAGAAAATATTGCTTTGTTCACCATCTACATAATTCTCTTGTTTCCATATGTGATTTTTATATCATCTGGTTTGACTGATATGTAAACGGGAGAAAACAACACAGATAATAGTATGAAATGAAATATAATTAATCTTATGATTCCATTTCTTAGGACTCATGATATACCTAATTGATTATGGGGAAACCTGTTAGCTGTAAACTGAAAAGGCTGAGCACAGTAAGGGTTTCTTTCAAACAGCATATAGATAACCATGGCTTGCAAACTATATTTCATCCTCTTGAACAATGAGGATGCTATCTGTCTTTAAGGTATAAACTCCCAAATGTAAACTCACGGTGTTATATATGGAGTGAGCTAAGCATTAGACATGCATTACTCATGTTATCTGCATGATAAAAATGTAAAATAGACATTGTTGTGTCCAATGTTTTGTCATGAGGAAATTGAAACTCAAGGGAAAGCCAGAGTCGTTTTTTTTGCATTTTGTCCTGCCTGAATCCAAATAGAGTACAAGATGTAAAATATTGCCCTCAAACACATCAAGACTATTGGCCTCGTTCTCATAAACTAGATAATTTGGTAACATCTCTTGTTGTTTCATCTGTAATATGTATAGTGTAAAATCTCTTCACCTGAGTTCCTGCCACTTTAGAAGTACTCAAACATTTGAGTTTTGTCTTTCCACTATATCTCACTGTCTCTCAAATATTTGCAATAATATTTGGTTAAGATCATGATCTATTTAACAAATATGTTTAATAATTAATATATTCCAAATGAGGTGATGGGATGGGGCACAAAAATAAGTTATATGTCTTATCTTCAAAAAAATCACATTAAAGTAAGAGTCAAGTATCTAAAAACTGTGATAAAAAGTTAATAACCAATCTCTATTGAGCACCTGCCGTGAGCAAAACATTGTGCTAAACTCCAAGGTACAAACCGAAAGAAGATTCTTTAAAAAAATGATGCAAAAGACACATCTGATAAAGGACTGTTATCCAAAATATGCAAAAGAATTCTTAAAATTCAACAGTAAGAAAACAAACAATCCACTTAAAAATGGGCTGACGATCTTAATAGACACCTCTCCAATGAAGATATACTGATGGCAAATAAGCAGAGAAAAAGATGCTCCACATCATAGGTCATCGGAAATGTAAATTAAAACAGCAACGAGATACTACTACACATCTATTGGAATGGCAAAACTCCACAATACTGACATCACAAAATGCTGGCAAGGATGTGGGGCAACAGGAACTCTCATTCATTGCTGGTGGGAATGCAAATGATACAACAACTTTGGAAGACAGTTTGGAGATTTCTTACAAAATTGAACATAGTTTTACCATACAATCCAGGAATTGAGTTCCCTGGTATTTGCCCAAAGGAGTTGAAAACTAATGTCCACACAAAGCCTGCACATGGATATTTAGAGCAGCTTTATTCATAATTGCCCAAACTTGAAAGCAACCAAGTTGTCCTTTAGTAGGTGAATAGATAAATAAACTGTGATATGTCCAGACAGTGGACTATTATTCAGTGCTAAAAAGAAATGAGCTATCAATTTATGAAAAGATATGAAGGAAGCTTAAATTAAGTGAAAGAAGCCTATCTGAAAAGGCTACATATTGTATGATTCCAACTATATGACGTTCCAGAAAAGACAAAACAATAGAGTCAGTTAAAAGATCATGCTGCCAGGGGTTTGGGAAGGTATTGATGACTAGCCAGAGTGCAGAGGATTTTTAGGGCAGTGAAAATACTCTGTATTTTACGATAATGATGGTAAGAGTAAACAGTAATATAAACTATGGACTTTGGATGATTATGATTTATCGTGTGGGTTCATCACTTGTAACAAATGCAGCACTCTGGTGGGGGATGTTGATAATGAAGGAGGCCATGCATGCATGGGGGCAGGGCATACATGGGAAATCTCTGTACCTTCCCCTCAACTTTGCTGTGAACCTAAAACTACTCTAAAAAATTACATAATTTAAAAAAAAGAAGGTTCCTACTTCAATAGAGCTTACATGAGAAAGTATAAAAAGATGAGTAAATACAGCAAAGAGAGAATTTTAGACACTGAGAAGCATTATGAAGAGTATACTGATTTAAGTCAAGGGAAACACCTGTGAGGAAGTGACATCTGAGTTAAGATATGAAGACCAAGGAAAATCGAGCCATAAAACCACTTAGAGAATATCACTGCAGACAGGGAAATTAGGAATTGCAAAGGTCCTAGTGGGAATGAGCAGAAACAATGATTCATGTGCATAGTGGGTCTCCAGGAAGAATCAAGATCCACATCATAGGGGAGGTAATACTGAAACAAGATCTTTGAGGAGTTTACCTGGGCAGAAGAAGGGAGATGCCAGCTCACTTTTGGAAAAATTAGAGCACACTCAAGTGGGTACTTGGAATATTCTAGGGTAGGGAGCAAACAACAACAGCTGAATATCATCATGAGTAAGGGAAATAGAAAGTAAACTGAGGCCGTACCATGAAGAACTGCAAATTCTACGAATAAGCCAGTGAATGATTTTAAAAAGAGACTGATAAGAACAGAACTGTGCTTTTCAAATGTTAGCCTGGCAGCAACAGACAGATATGTATATATAACAATGATATTGAATTCATCCATGGGAAGATGATGAGTATCCTTTTCCGGAACACTGGCAATAGAAATGAAAAGGAGAGAATGTATTGGCTAAGTGTTTAAAGGAAGAATTAATTACACCTGGCTATGAGAGTTGAGTTTGATGTTAGAAGACAAGATACACAGTGCTTACAGATCACAACAATCCAAAAGAAAAAAAGAAAAAAAGGATGGTCAAGGTTGAAATTTTCTATCAAGTAATTTTAGGGCAGAAAAGAAGATGCTGGTTTTGTCAATTAGGAGGTTATTGGTAATCTTTAATGCAGAAAATTTAATTGTATGCTACAAGAGGATTGAGATGATATGGAGAGGAGAGTAAAAGGAGATTATTGATTCGTAATTGTTCCCCTTAGCCAATGATTATGTTACACAAAAATTGCAGAATGGCTAGGGGGAAATGCATAGAAAAGACACAAGGGGGGTGGTCACTCATCGTAAACCAGAGTTGATGAAATAGCTGCTTTCATGATATCACTACAGCTCTGTTAGACATATCATATGATTGTAAAATATGAAAATGTCTTAAAAATCATATAAAACCCAGAGCTGTGGCATTAAATGTGCATTTTTATGCTTAATAAAATTAAAGAAGTTTCTCTAGAGATGGATTTAAAGGTGTGTGACCTTCTGTGGGATTGACTATGTGAAATCTATTGCATGCTGAAAATAGTGATAATAAATTTAACAATATAAATGAGCTTGAATTTTAATAGGTAGTGTGTATATGTATGTATCTTACAAACTTACAAACCATCAGTAAAGGGCTCCCCATTGCCACCTGGTCGGCAGGTTGATCAAGCAACACAGATATAATTTGGAGTCAGCATTCTTTATCAATCATAGCATCAACAGTCTTAGAACTGCTTCCCTAAGATACAAACTTTGAGATGGAGATTTGGGGGCAGTAAGTTTACTGGGAAGCAACAACACATGTAAAGGAGAGAGAAAAGCAGTATTGGGGAAAAATGGAAATTTAGTTTTGATGTATTTTCAACAAAACCTTCAGTGGATTTCATGAGAGGTGAAGCTAAGAGTTGGTCCTTCAGTTTTCTTCCAATTGAAGCAAGAAAGATAAACCTTTGTACTCTTGTAATACCTGTCACTGATGCCCCAGGAGAAAGAATGTGCAAATGCCTTGTGACTAAGGGCAGTTTCTAGAGCTGGCTCCACCATTAGTAGTCAACAGACATCACTTCTGTTAGAAAGAGTGCCTAGGTCCCAAGCGGAGGGAATCCAGGTACATTATACAATCTACTACCTTTTCTTCCCCTTTCAGAATCTAATCAGCATGATGAGAGAAATCTTTGTCTCTTTCAAGGGGTCAGTAATGTATCTTAAACACCTATAACACTAGCATATCACATTGTAGACACTAAGTATTTGTTAAATGCGTAAGTTTTCCCTCTGGAGCTAAAGCAGGTAAAGATGTTTATCTACAGGCTTCCTTTGCTGGCAGGAGAAATTTCTCTAGATCACCTTTTCATTGATGGCATAAACTCAAGGTCCCAGCTTCAAGTCAGAGTTGCTGCTTTAACTCTCCACCTGATTGACTAGCCATTGGTCACCAATGCTTAAAATCCTTATGCAGGCATTTGGATACATCTCCTGATTCCAAAATTGCTGCTCTAATTTCCACAAATTGTTTTGTCTTCCATTTTTCATTTGCATTTGTTTTAATTCATTTATTTTTATAAACGTTGAATATTCTTAATGGTTTTTGTAAGCTTTTAAAGTATTTACAATACATTTGTTGTAACATTTCTTTTGTGGCATGAGGATTTTTCAGAATATATAATCCATTTGTGACTTCTGGCTATTTGTAATCAGGCCTGTTGGGCTTCCAGCAACTCTCTTTTGCTTTCCTTTAATTGAATAGAACACAAAAATATCACTGTTCCATACAGATTTTACTAACTCATTCTTTCCCAAATTTACTGAACTCACTTTTTAATTTTTAAGCAAGTTGTGACACACACATTACCTCTTTCACTGTTTTCTAATAGCCCATTTATTTATTTTTATCCAGTAGCACAAAGTCAGTAGATTCTGTTCTCATTTTCATGAACAAATTGATCTGTGCTTCCTGATGGGGACAACTTTGAGTAAAAAACTGTCAAGTTTTAAAAGTGATCAATTCAAATTCTGTAAACAAGTTTGCAGAATGCTGTTGGAAACAAACACATGCAAACACCACCTTCATTTGCTATTCTCTTTGTTGCCACTAGCAATCCCCCCACCCCAGACACTCACACTTCTTTCTCCCACTCCTGCCTGCCCACAATCACAACCACAATGCTAATGATTCCTCCTTCATGTCTCAGGCTGAATATTATCATTTCTATGCAGTATCTCTATAGACCAGTATGATTTGTATCTCATGGTATGACAATGGATTCACATTGATTTTTTCTTTTATCTCCTTCTCTAGAATAAGAGCTCCTAAAAAGAAGCAAACAGGTCTAATTAATTTTTTTAAGGACAACATCTAGCATAGTTGCTTGTACATAGTAGGTACACGTGTTGAATGTTGAATTGACCAATCCTCCATTTTTTTAGATGCTTTCAATGTACATATATAGATATTTTATAAGTACCTCAGAATATGACTCTTTTTTTTTTTTTTGCTTTCAGGTGGATATAATCACAATATGTAATGACAGAGGCAGAGATTGCAGTCGTACAGCTACAAACTAAGGAACACCAAGAATCAGTGGCTACCACAGAGAGCTAGGAAGAGGTAAGGAGCAAGAGTCTCAGCGGGAGCAGGCATGTGCTGACACCTTGATTCTGGACTTCTAGCCTCTAGAACTGTGAGAAAATAAATATCTGCTGTTGTAAGCCAACAGTTAGTGGCACTTTGCTACTGCAGCCTGGGGACATATATTTAGTCTGTACAGTCAAACAAAACCAGATAAATCTATCATACAAATATCTGTATTTTGGGAAACATGTATCAT
Source organism: Equus asinus (assembly GCF_041296235.1). Lineage (NCBI taxonomy): Eukaryota > Metazoa > Chordata > Mammalia > Perissodactyla > Equidae > Equus > Equus asinus. Next base: position 72,542,867 of record NC_091798.1, read on the forward strand.
GATATGCTTCTTTAAAAAGATTTCTTTAGGGGGGCCTGCACAGTGGCACAGTGGTTATGTTCGCACATTTCACTTCGGCTGCTCAGGGTTCGCCGGTTCAGATCCTGGGTGTGGACGTCTGCACTGCTTGTCAAGCCATGCTGTGGCAGGCATCTCATGTGAAATACAGGAAGATGGGCATGGATGTTAGCTCAGGACCAGTCGTCCTCAGCAAAAAGAGGAGGCTTGTGGCAGATGTTAGCTCAGGGCTAATCTTCCTCAAAAATAATAATAATAATAAAGATGCCTTTGGTCAAACAAATCTGAGAAACAGCAAATATTATATCTCTGTTTTGTAGATTGTGATGGTTAATTTTATGTGTCAACTTGACTGGGCCATGGACGCCCAGATATTTGGTCAAACATTATTCTGGGTGTTTCTGCAAGGGTATTTTTGGACGACGTTAACTTCTTTTTGTTTCTGCTGAGGAAGATTCCCCCTGAGCTAACATCCACTGCCAATCTTCCTCTTTTTGTTTGTTTGCTACCACCTCAGCATGGCCACTGACAGCTGAGTGGTGTAAGTCTGTGACCAGGAACCGAAGCCAGGCTGCTGAAACAGAGCGCACTGCACTTAAGCACTAGGCCACCAGGGCTGACCCACGATAAGAGTAAAGCAGGTTGCCCTTTGTCATGTGCCTGGGCCTTATCCAATCAGTTGAAAGGCTTAATAGAAAAAAAAAAAGAATGACCTTTCTCTGAGTAAGAGGAAATTCTCCAGCTGAGCCTTCAGACATCATCTGCACCATCAGCTGTCCTGGGTCTTGAGCCTGCCGGACCACACTTCAGACTTGAATTGGCCAGTCTTTGTAATCATGTGAGCCAATTTCTTGCAATAAATTAACCAACCTCTCTCTTTCTCTAAATATGTATATAAAATTATATATATATAATTATATATATGATATATATTTTTATATTATATGTTATATTTATATTTATATTATATATAATTTTATATATAATATATATATATTTTATATATATATTGGTTCTGTTTCTCTGGAGAACCCTAACTAATACAGAGATTAAAAGTTTTTTCATATATTGACTCTGAACAGTTCCACAGTAAGAGGACTTACATGACTTTGTTTAACCCACATTTTTTGAAATTTAATTACTAAAAGATTTTTTCACTGAATTCTTAGGAAATGCACAAATATATATATATATATATATATATATATATATTCTCAACATGTAAGAGTATGGCTACAAGAACCTTTTAAAGCAATGTCGTATAACCAATAACCCTTAGTATTATCTCTGACACTTGTAGCTGCTCAATTGCCGCTTAAAAGCCACATCTGCCTAAAAGTATGTAATATTATGGCTCTTCGAGTGACAAGATTTCTATGGGTCCTGACAAACCCATGCTACATTGATCTATCCTTTCTGACCGACATATGAACCCAAAGTGTAATTTCAATTGATTATTCTGAAAGACTAGGAATCATGACCTCCAAAGAACAATCAGAATAGGCCTATGGGTCTAGTTTAATGGGAGTGATAGCTCACAGGCATTCTGGTTATTTTAATGTAGTTAACCGTTGGAAATCTTTGCTCAAAATAAGTAATTGTGTAGAAAATTATTGTATGAATGCAAATGGCATGAAGAGCACGATGTTACTACTTATACAAATGGCCATGCTAGGTAGTGGTATGCACAAAATGATTGGATTCAGTGGTTCCAAAAAAACACATTCAGTTGATGGAAATGGGAATTTTATAGAAGTGATCAAATTAGATAGGTTCTGTATGCTGTCTTTTGAATCATGAAACCCATTTGTAATTATTTTGTTGTTAACTGGCTTTTTTTTTATTGATTCACTGCTTCTGTCAGATTATTTCTTTATTTACTAGAGATTGACTTGTACTACATTTTTGTGAGCAGACTTAGTAATGTACCATAAAAACATATTTACATAGTTTTATAGGATTAACTATTGTGCTTCCTTGAGAAAATTTTTCTCTTTTTTTGTTTTTACAAGGAGATGATATTATTTTTTATAATTTGCTTTGATTATTCAATGTAAGTGCATGCCCTTTTCTTTGGGGAGATTTCTGGTTTGATTTATTTCTGCTCTGGGATATGTCTCTTTCTACTATCACATTAATCCTTTTGATTCAAGAGCTTAATGGGAAGTGTAGATATTCTGACCTGGGAGCAGCAACTATCAAGTAGTTTGGCATTACAAAATCAATCAAGAAACCAACAAATCACTTCAATGGTTTTCATCTTCCAAAAGGCTAAGTGTGTAAATCATGAGAAGGTGGTAAGCTTATGCACTTGAGAGGATGATAAGGATTTAAGAGCACTCAGAGGAAAGTGGGATGTCATATCTAGCTGAGACAAGCCCGTAAGAAACATTAAAGGGAGAGACTTGAAGATATGAATAAATTGTATCATTAAAATGTGGTCTTGTATACTGTTCTGTCACATTCTTATATTAAGATTTGAATTCAACAATTGGTTTTAATTTTGTTGATTCTCACCTATGTATTTCTAAAATGTCCAAATGGATAGAATAATTTTCTAAATTAGTTCTCTTCGGTGGCTAAAAATTCATTAATTTAGTACTGGGGACTATTTTTGTGATCTTCATTGTTGCAAATATTAAATGAATGATTTTGTGAAACTGTGCTTTCTAGTGTCCAAGTAACTGCATATTGAAAAATTAAATTGTTAGACAGAGTATCTTTCCCTCTTAAATGCCAGAGGGGAAGTATCCAGTGAGCTATAAACTGTCTGCTATTGCTATTACTTTAAGGTAATATTCAATATATGAGCAGCCAAGTTTTAATGTATTATGACAAACAATTTTGTGTGTTCTAAGAAATTGCAAAGGAACAATATCTGGTTTTTACAAAATTGAAAATATATTTAGGTAATTATTCAAACATTTAGTGGTTGTTTAGTGTCATCAAAAAGTATTTTCAAAGTTCATTATTGCTGGTGAGAATACAGCAGGAGGCTCTTTTCTCCATTGAATGATAGGTAGCTAAAGGAAAAGGTCTAGCCAGAAAAAATTCTTTTCTATTTTATTAATTAAGTACAAATAGCTGGGTATGTTGTACTTCCCACAAGATGAGACATGAAAGCTTAAGTATCTGAAAGGACGAAGGTATAAAAATTTTGAGAGAACAGTAATTTGTTTAAAGGAATTCATGTGTTGGATTTGAATTATAAGATAACACAATATGTAAGAATCGACAGAGCAGAAGAAAGCAAAATTAGTTTATCATCATATTCTTTCACAGTGATATCAAATAATCAGTGCTTACATACTGTATTTCTAAATTCCATCAGAGTGTGTCTTTAATTTCGAGAAAATTCAAGTTATTCACACAATCCAGATTCAACTCTGATTTTTTAAAAAATTCTATTTCAAACTGAGTCTTTGGGTTTTTTCCATCCCTGATAAAGAAAATGATATTAACCTACTTTCTGTCTCCACAGATTTGCCTCTTCTGAACATTTTCTATAAATGAAATCATACCGTATGTGATCTTCTGTGACTGGCTTCTTTCACTTAGCATAATATTTCCAAGGTTCACCTGTGTTGTTGCATGTATACATACTGCATTCCTTTGTATTGATGTATAATATTTTATTTATGGAAATATCACATTTTCTTTATGCATTGATGGAAAATTGATGGACATCTCAGATGTTTCCATTTTTTGCCCATTATTAATAATGATGCTATAAACAATCATGTACAAGATTTTGTGTGGACATATAATTTCATCTTTATTGCATATATACCTAGAAGTAGGTTACTGGGTCATATGCTAACTCTATGTATGTCCTTTGTCAGGAACTGCCAGATGGTTTTCCAAAGTGGCTGCACCTTTGTACATTCCTGCTAGCGGTGTATGAAGATTCTAGTTTTCTACATCCTTTTCAACACTCATTGTTGTCTGCCTTTTAGTCCTTAAGATTGTAGCCCTTTTAGCTTAGAGTCATTCCAATGAATGTAAAGTGTTATCTCATTATAATTTTGATTTGCATTTCTTTATTGGGTTGAGGGAGTTCCTTTTTCATTCCTAGTTTTTTGGTAACATGTCAATAATTACACTAAATATAAGTGGTCTAAATTCACCAAACAGAAAAAAGAGAGTGGCAGAGTGGTTGATAAAACACAATCCAACTTTTTGCTGTTTACAAGATGCTCACTTCAATTTCAATGACATAGATGATCTAAGAATAACATATGGAAAAAGATATAAAAGCAAATATTAATTTAAAAAAGCAGGAGTTGGGGCCCAGCCCAGTGGCGCAGCTGTTAAGGTCTCATGTTCCCCTTCAGCAGCCCAGGGTTCACTGGGTCAGATCCCAGGTGTGGATCTATGCACCACTTGTCAAGTCTTGCTGTGGCATGTGTCCCACATATAAAGTAGAGGAAGATGGATGCAGTTGTTAGCTCAGGGCTAGTATTCCTCAAAAAAAAAAAGGAGAAGTGACTATATTAATATCTGGTTAATTAGGTTCCCAGCAAAAAAATAGTATTAGAGAGAAAGAAGTGCGTTAAATAATTTTTTAAAAAGATCAATCAAGAAGGCAAGAGTAATGATACTAAATGTATATAAACCAAACAATTATCTCAACCTGCCTCTCAGCAAATGATAGAACTAATAGTCAAAAATCATCAAGGCTATACACAAATGGAACAACACAGTCAATTAGCAGGATCTAACTGTCACATATAGAACACTCCAACCTGAAACAGCAAAATAAACATTTTTCTAATGTGATTTTCACCAAATTATTCCATATTTTGGATCATAAAACACAATTTAACAAATTTAAAGTAATTGAAATATACAGAGTATATTTTCAGACTATAGAGGAATCAAATTAAGGTAGAAAGACAACAGGAGAATCTCTAAACACGGGATATTTTTAAGAAGCCAATTAGAAAATGGGCAAATGGCAGGAATAGATGTTTCACTGATGAGGATATATTGATGACACAGAAGCACATGGAAAACATTCAACATTATTATACATTAAGAAAATACAAATTAAAACTACAATGAGATTCACCACCAGCTTATAAGAATGACTAAAATAAAAAAGAGTGAAAACACCAAATGGTGGAAAAAATGTGGAGAATCACTCTTACATTGCTGATGAGAATGTAAAATGGTGCAACCACTCTAGAAAATACTTTAGCAGTTTCCTATGAAACAACAGCTGTAATTACAATACAACCTAGCAATTGAACTACTGGTCATTTATTCTAGAAAGGTAAAACCTTATGTCCACACAAAAACCTGTACATGAATGTTTATAATAGCTAATCTTATTCTTATTAGCCAAAAACTGGAAATAGCCAAGATATCCTTCAACAGTTAAATAGTAAAACAACTGTAGAACATATATACCATGGAATACTACTCAGAATAACTGAGAATGAACTATTAATATACTCAATAACTTGAATGAATCTCCAAGGAATTGTCCTGAGTGAAAGCTGATCCCAAAGAGTTATATAACGTATGATTCTACTTATGTATAGTTTTTGAAATAACAAAATTTTAGAAATGGAGAATGTGTTATTGGTTGCCCAGATTTAGAGGCAAAGGGCAGGTAGGAGTGTATGGCTATAAAAAGGCAACACAAGGGTGCTTGTGGTCAAACAACTGTTTAGTATCTTGACTGTGGAGGTTGATAAAGGAACCCTCACAGGTGATAAAATTGTCTGGAACTAAACATGTGCATGTTTGCACACACATACACACACACAAAAATGAGAACAAGTACAACTGAGGGAATGTAACAAAGATTGGTGGATTATATCAATGTCAGTATCCTATTGTGATATTGTACTAATTTTTCAAAATATTGCCAATGGAGGAAACTGAGTAAAGGGCGCATGAGTTTTCTTTGTGTTTTTCTTAAGATTGCTCATGAATTGTAAATTAACTCAAGAAAAATTACAATAAAAAATGTACAATAAGATAGTCAATGTTTCAATGTTATTTTATGTAGTATAAAATTAAAATCACAGAGATCTTAAAATATGACTCTAAATATGCCATTCATCTTACAACTTAATCAAGCTCGAGAAAAAATACAGTTGTACTTCATTTTATTGTGTTTCACTTTATTGCGCTCCACTATATTGTATTTTGCAGATACTGCATTTTTTGCAAAACCTTCCACCAGCAAAAAGATTACGACTTGCTGAAGGCTCAGATGATGGTTAGCACTTTTTAGCAATAAAGTATTTTTTTAATTAAGGTATATACAATGTGTTTTTAGACATAATGTTATTGCATACTTAATAGACACAGTATAGTGTAAACATAATTATTATATGCACTGGGAACCCAAAAAAATCATGTGACTTGCTTTATTGTGATATTTACTTTACTGCAGTGATCTGGAACCAAACCCACAATATCTCCGAGGTATGCCTATATGTTTTATATTTTCATCTTGATGTTAAAAAGTCTCCATATCTGTTTGCCTCTGTAGCTTCATTGTTGTCACCCCATGTTTTATCTTTACAGTGTTCTTCATATTTACATCATCCCACACTGGGCTTTTATAGATGCATGGTCTCTGCTTGAAATGCTTTTCCACCACATCTTCACATGCCAAACTCTTTTTTAACCATTTAAATTGACTCTAAACTGAGAAAACTATCAATGAATCTTTCACTCTGGGTCAGCTTCCCCTTATCCCTTTCCTCTATATTTGCCTAATTCCCTTACCACATCTCTCACTGCACTTATCTCATTGTATTATGAGTAATCTAATTAATGTATCTGTTTCAGTCCTCCTCCTCCACCTCATGGGAGCAGATTAGAAATCCCCAGAACTAAGTACAATGTTGACATATAACAAACATTCAATAAATATTAAGAAAATAGGAGTTTTAGATTTAATTTTCAAATATCCCTTCTAAAATGTTAGTACTGTGAGACTTATATGCAGAATTTGTGTTGCAAAACTTCACTTTACATACAATTATTTCTGAATTGTTTCAGCTCTTAGAGGAATTGATGACTTGTAAAGATTCAAGTTCTGCTAATGGTAACCACTAAACAAATAATTACAACAGAGACATATACGATAAACAAGGAGACAATGAAGAAAACCAACATAGAAAACTGCTTAATCAAATCAGTAGCCTGATATACATGGGACAAGAAACAAAGGATATGCCAAAGAATCAGAAAACGTGCAATAAGATGGCCGTATTAAGCCCTCATATATCAATAAACATGCTAAATGTAAGTGAACTGAATTCTCCAATCAAAAGATGCAGAGTGGCAGGATGTATTAAAGAACAAGACCCAACAATATGTTACCTCCAGGAAACACATCTCAGCTCTAAAGACAAACATAGGCTCAGAGTGAAGGGATGGAAGACAATACTCCAATCTAATGGCAAACAAAAGAAAGCAAATGTTGCCATACTTGTATCAGACAAAGTAGACTTCAAGATAAAACAGGCAAAGAGAAACATAGAGGGGAAGCACTTAACGATAAAAGGGACTCTCCAGCAAGAAGTCATAAGACTTATATATTCACCCAACACAGGAGCACCAAAGTACATAAAGCAACTATTAACAAACCTAAAAGGAGATATTATCAACAACACAATAGTAGTAGGGGACTTCAACACCCCGCTTACTTCAATGGATAGATCATCCAGACGAAAAGTCAACAAGGAGATAGTGGAATTAAATGAAAAACTAGACCAGATGAACTTAATAGATATATAGAGAGTACTCCATCCAAAAAGAGCAGAGTATACATTCTTCTCAAGTGCACATGGAACATTCTCAAGGATAGACCATATATTGGGAAACAAGGCAAGCCTCAGTAAATTTAAGAAGATTGAAACCAAATCTACTGTCTTCTCTGACCATAATGCTATGAAACTAGAAATCAACTACAAGAAAAAAGCAGGGAAAGGAACAAAAACATGGAGACTAAACAACATGCTACTGAACAATGAATGGATTGTCAGAGAAATAAAAGAAGAAATCAAAAAATATTTGGAGACAAATGAGAACGAAAACACACCATACCAACTTATATGAGATGCAGCAAAAGTGGTCCTAAGAGGGCAATTTATAGCAATACAGGCCCATGTTAACAAACAAGAAAAAGCTCAAATAAACAATGTTAAACTACACATACCAGAATTAGAAAAAGAAGAACAAACAAAGCCCAGACTCACTAGAAGGAGGGAAATAATAAAAACTAGAGCAGAAATAAATAAAATTGAATCAAAAAAGACTGTAAAAAGGATCAATGAAACAAGGAGCTGGTTCTTTGAGAAGATAAATTGACAAATCCTTAGCCAGACTCACTAAGAAAAAAAGATAGAAGTCTCAAATAAAATTAGAAATGAAATAGGATAAATTACAACAGATACCACTGAAATACAAAAGATTATAAAAGAATATTATGAAAAGCTATACGCCAACAAACTGGACAATCTAGAAGAAATGGATAAATTCTTAGACTCTTACAACCTCCCAAGATCAAATGAAGAAGGAATAGAGAATGTGAATAGACTAATCACAAGTAAAGAGATTGAAACAATTAGCAAAAGCCTCCCCCAAAATAAAAGTACAGGAGCAGGTGGTTTTTCAGGAGAATTCTACCAAACACTCAAAGAAGAGTTATTACCCATTCTTCTCAAACTATTCTAATATGTTGAGGAAGAAGGAAATATTCCTAACACATTCTATGAGGCCAACATCACCCTGATACCAAAGCCAGATAAGTACAACACAAAGAAGGAAAATTACAGGCCAATATTGCTGATGAACATAGATGCAAAACTCCTGAACAAAATATTGGCAAGCCAAATACAGCAATACATTAAAAACATCATACACCATGATCAAGTGGGATTCATACCAGGGACACAAGGATGGTTTAACATCCACAAATCCATCAACGTGATTCACCTCATTAACAAAATGAGGAACAAAAACCACATGATAATATCCATAGGTGCTGAGAAAGCATTTGACAAGATCCAACATCCATCCATGATAAAAACTCTCAATAAAATGGCTATAAAAGGAAAGTACCTCAACATGATAAAGACCATATATGACAAACCCACAGCCAACATCATACTCAATGGGGAAAAACTGAAAGCCATCCCTCTGAGAACAGAAACAAGCCTAGGGTGCCCACTCTCATCACTCTTATTCAATGTAGTACTAGAGGTTTTAGCCAGAGAAATTAGGCAAGAAAAAGAAATAAAAGGAATCCAACTAGGCACTGAAGAAGTGAAACTCTCGCTGTTTTCAGATGACGTGATTTTATATATAGAAAATGCTAAAGAATCCATCAGAGAACTATTAGAAATAATCAACAAGTACAGCAAAGTTGCAGGGTACATAGTCAACTTACAAAAATCAGTAGCATTTCTATACTCAAATGACAAACTAACAGAACAAAAATTCAGGAATACAATTCCATTTGCAATTGCAACAAAAAGAATAAAATATCTAGGAATAAATTTAACCAAAGAGGTGAAAGACCTATACAAAGAAAACTATAAGACATTGATGAAAGAAATCAATAATAGCCTAAAGAAATAGAAAGATATTCCGTGCACATGGATTGGAAGAATAAACATAGTTAAAATGTCCATAGTACCTAAAGCAATCTACAGATTCAATGCATCTCAGTCAGAATCCTAATGACATTCTTCACAGAACTAGAACAAAGAATCTTAAAATTCATGGGGGGAATCAAAAGACCCCAAATAGCCAAAGCAAGACTGAAAAACAAGAACAAGGCTGGGGGCATTGCAATCCCTGACTTCAAAATATATTACAAAGCTGTAGTAATCAAAACAGCATTGTACTGGTACAAGAACAGACACACAGATCAATGGAACAGAACTGAAAGGCACGAAATAAAACCACGCATTACACACAGCTAATCTTTGACAAAGGAGCCAAGAACATACACTGAAGTAAGGAAAGCCTCTTTAACAAATGGTACTGGGAAAACTAGACAGCCACATGCAAAAGAATGAAAGTAGACCTTTATCATTCTGCATGCACAAAAATATACCCAAAATGGATCAAAGACTTGAAGGTAAGACCTGAAACCATAAAACTTCTGGAAGAGAATATAGGTAGTACACTCTTTGGATATCAGACTTAAAGGGATATTTTCGAATACCATGTCTATTCAGACAAGGGAAACAAAAGAAGAAATAAACAAGTGGGACTTCATCAAACTAAAGAGCTTCTACAAGGCAAGGGAAACCAAGATCAAAGTGAAAAAACAATCCACCAACTTGGAGAAAATATTTGCAAATTATGTATCCGATAAGGACTTAATCTCCATGATATATAAAGAGCTCACACAAATGAACTACAAAAAATCAAACAACTCAATCAAACAGTGGGCATAAGATATGAATAGACATTTTTCCAAAGAAGACATACATATGGCCAATAGGCACATGAAAAGATGTTCAACATCCCTAATCATCAGGGAAATGCAAATTGAAACTACACTTAGATACCATCTCGCACCCATTAGAATGGCTATAATCGCCAAGACAAAAAACAACAAATATTGGAGAGGTTGTGTAGAAAAGGGAACCCTCATCCACTGCTGGTGGGAATGCAAACTGGTGCAGCCACTGCAGAAAACAGTATGGAGATTTCTCAAAAAATTAAAAATAAAAGTACCATATGACCCAGCTATCTCACTACTGGGTATTTACCCAAAGAACTGGAAATCAACAATTCACAGAGACTTATGCACCCCTATGTTCATTGCAGCATTATTCACAATAGCCAAGATGTGGAAGAAACCCAAGTGCCCATCACAGGATGATTGGATAAAGAAGATGTGGTGTATACATACAATGGAATATTGCTCAGCCATAAAAAAAGACAAAATCATTGCATTCGCAACCACATCGATGAACCTTGAGGGCATCATGTTAAGCGAAATAAGCCAGACAGAGAAAGACAAACACCATATGATTTCACTTATATGTGGAATATAAACAAACTTACAGACAAAGAGAATAAATTGGTGGTTACCAGGGAAAGGGGGCTGGAAGGTGGGCACAAGGGGTGAAGGGACATACTTATATGTTGTGTGACAAACAATAATGTACAACTGAAATATCACTATGTTATAAGCTATTATGACCACAATAAAAAAAATTAATGAGAAAAGAAAAAAGATTCTGGTTCTGCAGCTCTTTCTCTTATGGTTTTTATGGAATATCCATAATATGTAACTTACATTTACACCAATAGATTACGGTAACTCATAATTGCTAGAGTTGTGTTCCTCTTATGAAATTCTACACAAGCATCCTTAAAGAAGAAGAGCCTTTGAAAATCAGATATCCTGAAATTAATTTTTTAAGTTTACTTTTACAAACCCATCAAATCTTCATTCCAGTTTATCTCCTAGTACACATGGCAATGACATTCAGGGTATTAATTTAGATCCATAGTTACTACAGTATTGTTATGTATACATAAGGAACTGAGATATGATTAAGAAAAAGAATGCCCTGAATTGGAATCAGTAAGCTTTCCTTCAAATCTAGAAACAGATGAATAACTGTATGACCTTGAGAAAATCAGTACTTTTAAACCCATTGTTTCATTAATAAATTTATGGTGCACCTCAAAGCATTCTTTGAGGATGTAATAACCTGTGGATATGAAAATTCTGTGCTTCTTGATAGAAAAACAATAAATATCAGAAGAGTTCCCATAGATTTTACATTTGGGTTTTTTTTAACGTGTGGTGTTATCGCTGTATGATTTTGTACAAATTCATTGACATGTTGTATGCATATGTATACTGAAACACTGCAGCTCTATTGTACACTCAAATAAATGCTTAACCCTTTTAAAGCACACAAATACTTAGAATGTACACATGATATAATTCTTATTTTATCAAGTATTATACATTTATTTGAGATGATAAATATTTCACATTCAAAATATTTTAAATAAGAGGTAACAATTAAAATGCAATTTTTCAGTTTCATGGAGTATCAGAGTGTTTTAATTCATTCAGTGTTGTGTATGCACTGTGTATTTTTGACAGTCCCTTTTTGTAAAGTTGTTGTCTGCTGATGCTCTGTTGTTAGTTGCACACAAGTTAAGGATTGTTCTTGGAGCATTTTCCCCTTTATCATTATGTATTCCCATCTTTACATTGTGCCCCTGATGACTTTCCTTACTTAGAATTATGCTTTCTTTGAAATTAATATAGCTACACCCACTTTCTTTTGATTAGTGTTAGCATGGTATATTTTCCTCCATCCACTTACTTTTAATCTATATTTGTCTTTGTATTTAAAGTAGGTCTCTTGTAGACAACATGTAGCTGAATCTGTTGTTTGATCGACTCTAACAATCCCTGTCTTTTGATTGCTGCATTTAGACTGTTGACATTTAAAATGATTATTTATATAGTTGGATCAATATCTACTGTTACTCTTTTCTATTTGTTACTCTTGTTATTTGTTCCTATTTTGTCTTCTGCTCTTTTTCTGCCTTTTGTGGTTTGAATTGAATATTTTATTCCACTTTTCCCCTTTCTTAGCATATCAGTTATACTGCTTTATACTTTTCCTTTGTTTATTAATTGCCCTAAAGTTTGCAATACACATTTACAACTAATCCAATTTCACTTTCAAATAACACTATAGTGCTTCATGGGTAGTGCAAGCACTTTATAAAAACAAAATCATCCTAATTCTTTTCTCTTGTCCCTTATATCATTGCTGTCATATATTTCACTTAAGTATATATAAGCACACATAGAAAATACAATATTGTTATTATTATATTTAACAAAGTTATCTGTTTGTTATATTAGTCCCAGCCTATTTATGGTGATGCTCTCAGCTAGGAATGCCTGAGCCCACTTGCCTTGGCCCATATTACTCCTAGCAAGCCCCACAGACATTTCCCCCACTGGGACCAGTGTTGAGGCTGGATCTGCCCTTCTGGTTCCTATTGTGATCACAGGACTCACTTCAGCAAAAACCATCAGGGAACTTTGAGGAAAAAGATTTATTACTCACAAGTCCTGGAGGGTACACAGCATGACCAAGGGCCACAAAGTGAGGTTGCAAGGAGAGCGGGAGAGAGAGACAGAGAGAGAGAGACAGAGAAAGAGAGAGACAGAGACAGAAAGAGGACCTTAGGCTCTGCCTTTATTAGGGTCTGAGGTTGGGTTATCCGGGGTTTCCCTAGATGACTCATTATTGTCCAATTTGCAGAATAAGAGCAGAAACTAGAGCACAAGAGACTAGAGATGGAGTCACTCAAATGGTCAGTTATCTAGGTCACCCAGGGTTTTCAAAAAGGAGAACTTCATGGGTGTGGGAGACCCAGTTCCTTCTCTGATTGTTTTGTTAGTAGCTGGCATAGAACTGACAATGTGTTCATTCAAGATGGATGTCTTAAAATGGTTGCCTCAGCAATCAAAAGCTTAATGTCAGGCACTTACACTATGTTGTTAGATCAATTAAGAATAAGAAAAATAATTTCTTTTTATCTTCACTTATTCTTTCTCCTATATGCTTTGTTTCATTATGCAGATCCAAGTTTCTGACCTATATTATTTTTCTTCTCTCTAAAGAACTACTTTTAACATTTTTCTGCAAGGCAAGTCATGGCAAAAAATTCTCTCAATTTTTGTTTGTCTGAGAAAGTCTTTATTTCTCCTTTATTTTTCAAGGATAATTTTGCAGGGACCAGAATTCCAGGTTGGTGGGGTTTTTTTTTCTCTCAATACTTTAAATATTTCACTCCACTCTTTTCTTGCTTATGTTGTTTCTGAAGGGCAGCTGGATGTCATTCTTATCTTTGCGTCTCTATAGGTAAGGTTCTTTTTCCTCTGGGTTCTTTCAGGATCTTTTAATTTATTTTTGATTTTCTATAGGTTGAATACGATATGCCTGCTTGTAGGTTCCGTGACATTTATCCTGATTGTTGTTCTCTGAGCTTCCTGGATCTGTGGTTGGGTGTCTGATATTGATTAGGGAAATTCTCAGTTATTATTATTTAAAATATTTCTTGTTTCTTTTCTGTCTGTCTTCTCCTTCTGGTATCCCCTAAATGTTATGATTTTTGTAGTTGTCCCACAGTTCTCTGATATTCTGTTCTGTTTCTTTTTCAGTCTTTTTTTTTCTGTATCCTTTTCAGTTCTGGAAGTTTCTATTGAGATATTTTCAAGCTCAAAGATTCTATGCTCGGTTATGTCCAGTCTACTAAGACCACCAAAGGCATTATTCATTTCTGTTACAATGTTTTTGATCTCTAAAATTTCTTTTTGGTTCTCTCTTAGATTTCCATATCTCTGCTTACATTTCCTATCTGTTCTTGCTTGCTTTCTACTTTATCCATGAGAGCTCTTAGCATATTAATCATTGTTTTTTTTATATTTATTATTATTATTTTCTGGTGAGGAAGATTGGCCCTGGGCTAACATCTGTTGTCAGTCTTCTTCCTTTTGCTTGAGGAGGATTGTCACTGAGCTAACATCTGTGCCAATCTTCCTCTATTTTGTATGTGAGACACCACTACAGCACAACTTGATGAGTAGTGTGTGGGTCCATGCCTGGGATCTGAACCCACAAACCCTGAGCCGCCAAAGCAGAGCATGTGAACTATGCCACTGGGCCATTCCCCATTCTTCTTTTTAAATTCATGGCTTGTTAATTTCAAAATCCCTGCCATATCTGACTTTGGTTCTGATTCTTGCTCTGTCTCTTCAAAATGTGGTTTTTGCCTTTTAGTATTAATTATAATTTTTCTTTTTATAGCACGGCACGATGTACTGGTAACAGGAACTGTTGTAAATAAGTCTTTAATAATGTGGTAGTAAGCTGTGAGGAGAGGGAAAGTGTTCTCTAGTCCTATGATTAGGTCTCTGTCTTTTAGCGTGCCTGTGCCCCTGGAGTGTGAACTTCACATGTGCTTCTCAGGCCCTCCCTCCTCCCTTAGGTGTGTTGGTGGCTAGAGTGGCCTAGAGTTGGATAGTTCCCCTGCTCCACGTGGGAGGCTGGAGCCAGCTGGGTTGGGTATTTTCCCTCCTCTACATGGAAGGCTAGAACCAGCTAGGCTGGATATTTCCCTTCCCCCGTGTCAGACTCTGATGGAGCCTTAACAATTTAGGCTTTGGTTAAATAGTTTCTCCTGAGGGCAGGCCTTGTTAAGAACAAAATGCTCTGGCATATATCAAAATGGTTCTCTCCATCCCCTGCTGGAAGCACAGGGATTTTTTCTCCAGTAGTCACTGTGAGAATCTGGTAGAACTCTAAGAGGTGAAAATCGTAAAATTGTGGGGGGATCCCTGATGATTGTGTCCCCCTGGAGTTTTAATCTCACAGACTTGTCTACACTGAGTCTCCACAACTCATCAGTTACAGTTCAGGTTTCCCTACCCAGGCACGGCTTCCCGTGGTGGTTTCTGCTCTGGTAAATTGCAATTTTTTATATTTGCCTGTCAGTGTCTCCAGTTTGGGAGGAGGTGGTTTGTTTGTTCCTAGGACAGAGTGGCCATTTCCAAGCTTATTACTTGCTGGACCAGAAACCCTTTTTCTTATTCAGTCGTTTAACCACATTGCTGTTACCTGGTAATATTTAACAGTACTAAAACTTAGATGCAAAGCAAGTGAAATCTCCCATAGATTTATTGCACAAAGTGCATTTGAAAAGTTATATTCAAGTTTGATTCAAACTGGTATCCCTGAAGAAATCATCTACAGTGAAGCATTTTCCCCACATCATGTGACTTAAGGTTAACTTTGGTGAATTAAATTCTCATCATTGCCCTCTGTTCTGAAGTCATGTTAGTGATTAACAGATGCTTAAATTAGTCCTAAAACTGTAGGATGCACACAATAGTGAAGTAAAAATTTTGCTTTATAGGCAAAGTGATCCCCTATTTACTTAGTATATGACTATGAGCAAGATATTTAATCACTCTAAAATTCGGTTTCTCCATTTTCATAGTGGAGTTACCTAAATTGCAGCATTTTTATGACAGTTAAATTATTTATAATTTAGAAAGTGCCTAGTACTTAATACATATTATTTTATTTTCCTTTCTTGTCTTACATTAATATAGTGCTTCCCCAAATTTCCTGATTATCAAAAGTACTGGTATGCTTGTTAAAATTTAGGGTCCTGGTCCTACCTAAGAGTACTAAATCAGAATCTTCAGCAGATGTGCAGTGAGACCCAGCATATACGTGTTCCTTATAAAAGCCATTGAATAAATACATTATATTAGGTCCCAGATGAGCACGATCTGGCCTATTCAATATGAAGAGGTAGAATACATTAGCAATGGAAAATATGTTAGCAATGGAATCTAGCAAAGCTAGACTTGGTGAAAGATTTGGGATTCATTTGATTTTTTTATATGTTGGTTATCATGAATTTTCTTATGTTTAGTTGTTGCCTTAATGAAATTTTGTCTAAAAATTACTTATGTAAAAGTTTAGGCCCATCTGATTATCTTCTGGAATAAAATATGAGAAGTGATTATACAGAAGCGTCTTCTGTGGAAAGTATTGCTCATCTACATCCTTCTTATTCCATAATATGAATCAATGATTGGTAGTTATTCAAGTAATATATCATGTACTTTTGTAATGCAGAAACTGGATTTTTAAAAAAATGTTCATGGAATTCTATTCTGGTATTTCACCTGGAGGAAGTGCTATCGTAGACACACGCACAGTAATACACATTAAAACTCCAGCTCTAATAACTTGCAAAGGATGTGACCATGGAACAATTGCTTAACCTCTTGGAACCTAAAATTTAATATGTCAGAAATGGAAATAAGAATAATTGTATTAAAAGAGTTATTTTGAGGATTAGATCAGCTCCCATTCTTATGTACCTGGTTTATCATAGATAAGGTTCTTGCTCTTAGATTTCAAACTAGTCCAAAAGCTTGAGAATAGTTTTTGCATGGAATTCTACTGCAATTCAGTGAAGAGTAACTTAAAGTCCATGGCTTTAAACCTTCTGCAAAGTTCTGTAATACACAGAGGATATCTTCTTCAGGATATTTAAGGACCTCTTCTTCTAATCTAACCAGAGTTTAAAGACATTTCAACTTTCTATTTACATACAAGCTATCTAACAGCTCTCTCTCCAAATTTGTTCATCCCATATCTATGAAAGATAATTCAGAATGGGAGTTTAAAATAATCAAATAGAATTCAAAACTAAATTATATAAAAATAAAGGAAAAGGTAAATGGGCAAAGCTGAAAATTGTTGTTAAAAAAATTGCTATGTACCAAGTAAGTTGATTAAAGGTAAGTAAATTCGAAGATGGTAAGCAGATTCTAATGTAGGAAGAGATACCTCAAGTAATTGAAATAGCAAAGACTAGTCTTACATGTGTTATAAAAAGGAAAATTGGATCAATGTTCTGATTATAAACTTATAAGTTATTGTCAAAATTCAGAAAATATATAAAATGTGAAGAATATAGTAAATATAAATATAGTAAAAAGCACATGAAAGCTACATATAGCTAACAACTATTAACTATGAAATACCATGAAGAGCTTAATATATATTTTAATTTTATTATATATGTATATATGTGTATGTGTAAATATATACACGTGTATATAATTATCCAGGTATTTTTCTTAAATGTAATAAAATACAAAATTAGGATCAAAATCCATATTGGTGTGTAATTAAGCTTCTTTAACCAATCATCTGGAATGACCAAAATGCTTATAATATATAAAATAGCAAAATAATTCTTAATTGCTACATAATATTCCATTTAATAGGTGCATCATACTTTAATTTCTTAAAAAATTGTCTATTTTTGTCGAGTTACACTGCTTTCAAGTTTTCCATATTAGAAACAATGGAGCAATGATGACACCTGTCATGCCCATCATGCACACTCATTCTATAATTTTCTTAGAATAAATGAAGAAATTCATAATTGTCAGGCCAAAGTTATTTGAGTTTAGATTTAAATAAACATTGCAGGTGGCCGGACCCATGGCCACATGGTTAAGTTCATGTGCTCTGCTCTGGCGACTCGGGGTTTTGCTGGTTCGAACCCTGGGTACAGACGTGGCACCGCTCTTCAGGCCATGCTGAGGCAGCATCCCACATAGCACAACCAGAAGGACCTACAACTAGAATATACAACTATGTGCTGGGGGACTTTGGGGAGAAAAAGAAGAAAAAGAAAGAAGATTGGCAACAGTTAGCTCAGGTGTCAAACTTTAAAATAAATAAATAAATAAATAAACATTGCAGATAACTTTAATAAAGTGAATAACAGAAAAGTAGCCACAATACAAAATAGCATATATTATATGATGAATATATATAGAATTACATGTTTGCGTGTGCAGTTGTATTTTAAAGAGAAATACATGAAAAATGATCAGCCAAATGTGCACTATCTATGAGTGGTGGAATTTCTGAGGATCTCTCTTTGCAGTATATGCTTACCAAATTAAACAAGTATTTTAAATTTATAAAATCACAAAAGCAACACTTTTAATTTCCAGAATTAGAAACACAATAAAAGGAAAGTAAAAAGAAACACAAAGCAGGGAAATAAATGTATGGAAAAAATGAAGAAATAGCGTCATTCTAAAAATGATATACTAAAGACGCCAAAAATTTTTCAGTACATTAGAGTTTTGTATATTTTAAGAGCTTAAAACATATTTATTTGAAAATACATTATCAATAGGCTTTTTTCCATTATTAATTACACTTGTGCCAAAATAGTGGGAGTAACCTTTGTTTCTCCAACCTGGGTTATGTTAGGCAACCTAGACTCTGCTGTTTGGTTAGATGAAATATTTTTTTTCTCAAAACAGCTCAAATGTAACATTGAGGAGTGAAAGAATAAACTATGATGTTTGGCACAATTATGTGAGTGTTCTATCTCAAAACAAATGCACAAAGTAGATTTGGACTAATGTCACAATGTAGGTGAATCTTAGCAATAGACATTTAAACAAAAAAAATTATCCCATAAAGCATTTTATTCTTTTCATAAAGTTAAAAAAAATAACACATATAGACTTAAAGAAGGCATTTAAAAATAAATAAGGGAAAGCTGACAACAGGATTCCTGACAAGGGTCTCTCAGGTGGAGGAAAGGCAGGGGTATGTGCTGTTGTGGGGGCGCCGGGCACCAAATGGTCAGATGTTAGAGAAGAATTGTTTTCAGATTGTAACTTTGGTATTATGTTATAAATTTTCATTACCAAATATATTAATTAAATAACTAAACAAAAGTATACCATTAATGGATGAATGATAAGCATGTGACAAAAACCAAGGATTGTGATTAATAGGATATCCATGTTTTAGGATTTTAATTTGTATTTCAGTGATTACTATTGAGTTTGACATCTTTTCAAATATTATGTGGCCCTTTTCATTCTCTTTTGTCTTTTGCCTCTCCTTTCTGTCGTTCTATATTACTATTTATTTATTTATTTTATTTTTGTGTGCGTGTGTGAGGAAGATTGGCCCCAAGCTAACATCTGTTGCCAATCTTCCTCTTTTTGCTGGAGGAAGATTGTCACTGAGCTAACATCTGTGCCAATCCTCCTCTAATTTATGTGGGACACTGCCACAGCATGGCTTGAGAAACAGTGCTAGGTCCACACCTGGGATCTGAACCTGCGAACCCTGGGCTGCTGAAGTGGAGCACATGAACTTAACCACTATACCACCAGGCCAGCCCCTATTTTTGCTTTTTAATAACAAATTCTATTTTTTTCATAAAGGAGCACTTACTAATGATATTCAAGTAGATTCTTTTTGGCTTTTTTTTTCACTCTGGCAAACTTTGTGATAAGTGAGACAGATGCTGTGTTGTAATTTTAAAATCATTGCATGGACATGCTTGCTTCTCCACTAAGGACACGTATCTATTATATACCTTTAGAGGTGAAACAGTTTTAGAGGTACTTCAAGTTAAGTATTTTTCTTTGTTATATCAAAAATATTTAGATGCTTGCTCCAATTTGTCTTTGACTCTGATTTATGAATATAGGTTAGACATTTTTGCCTCATTTAAAAAATTATCCTTCCATCCTCAAAGCTTTTGGAAAATGCTAGAACACTTTATGTCTATCTAACAGCCATAAGATATCAGTGGAATTTAAGCTCATTTAACTGCATTAACAAATACCAAAAAGGAATGGTACATTTGGACTACCTAAAACTGCATCACAGTGTTTTTTAATTTGTAACATAAGCAGTAATATATGTTCCCTTAGATAGAAATCTACAGAGAAAATAAGATAGGACATTTACTGAAATTAGAATATTTATCAAAAACAAATTGCATTTCCTTATATGTTCACTGAGCTTGAATGTTAATGAAATTCTCCCTTTCAAATTATATCCACAAGGCAAATATTAGATAAGACCATGTTATCAAGGATAAAAAAGTGATGGAATCACTGGTTTTACACTCAATAATCTGGAACAGAGATATAGATCAATGGGGAAAAAAAGGTATTTAAGATGTTACTGTTGCTTAGATAAAGTGAAATTTCATTCAAAGAAATAATCAACCTTGTGCACACTTGGAAAAAAATGATTTCTTTTAATCCCAAATGCCAACTGAACTGTAAAGGGTGACATTTTGAATAAAGGAAAGGAAGGATAAAAATGGTCAGAAAAAAATGCTTATCAAATTGCACCCTTCCATTGCTTAGACCAAGTTCTCAGGATCCTGACTTATTATATTTTCAAGTGTTCTGCTTTAGTTTCCTTCAAATTGTCTAAACAGCTTTTAGTAGAATTAAACATATTTTTTGCACAAAGCCTCATGTTATAAAACTTCAGTAAAATGGAAAAGTGGTAACCTCCCCTACCACCAGCAACCATCTGTTCTGATGCCAAAATCACTGCAAATTTCTGACAGCAGTAATGGCAAAACACTAGTCTAAATGAATTTGTTTTCCTGAGAGAGAGACGTTTAAACAGTGATATTGGATATTTTAATAAGTGGATATTTTTCAACATGTTCTTCATTTTTTTTTTGATTCATATAATTGAAAATGAAGGAAACTGACTAAAATTTGAATCATCAAATAAATGGTATAGGTGAAAAGAGAAAATTGTCAAAGTGGAAAGTGTAGTTTATCCCACGTTCAACTCCTGAGACTTACACCAGTTTTATTACTAGCCAGAAACAAAAGTTATTGGTATTACTACAATTATAATAAATTTTCTCTTGAGTCATAACTTATTGTAACTTATTTTGAGAACATAGCAATATTATTTAAAGCTGTATCTAGTCTCTTAAAATATATGCATTGAAACATAGTCATTAAAGCTTGAATCCAAAGTAACTGAAATAGGGCACTGTTCTAGGGATAATAAATCATAATGATTGATAGATAAAAAGAAAGACATATGGAATGATAGGCAGAATAAGATATAGACACATACATACATAGATAATTTTCAGACTGAAATGATAAAATAAAAGCATTTATATTCACAATTACTTTTGACTTCCAAAATGACTTTCTAATTTATATTTGATTTTCTTAAAGAGATGGAATCTCAAAATTTCCTCTGATCCATTCAGTCATATGACATTATCACCCATTTTATTGGCAGCATCATCCTTATTATGAATATTCGTGAATGAATGAATATTTGTATAACTTAAGTAGACTCTCAAATTTTAGTTACAAATTACCTACATATTATTCAGGGTCCAATCAAGAAAACAGAAATGACTGTAAGTATTTAAATTGAAGAAATTTAGTATAGGACATTGGTTGCATGGGTAATAGGATTACTGAGAAGCCAAGCAACGGACTGTGAGCCACACCAGACAATAATATTAGGAAGTAGTGGGAAGCTGCTGCAGAAACAAAGAGAGACAGAAATGTTACTGAAGCTCAGATCTGGACTCACCTGGTGGAAGCTGGATATGCAACAGCCTGTCTGGCTAGAGATCAAGCCATAATCAAGATGGCATTGGAAGCTGAAAGAGGAGAGACACTCAAGCTTCTCCTTGCTTCTACC
Source organism: Equus asinus (assembly GCF_041296235.1). Classification (NCBI taxonomy): domain Eukaryota; kingdom Metazoa; phylum Chordata; class Mammalia; order Perissodactyla; family Equidae; genus Equus; species Equus asinus. The sequence continues at coordinate 72,564,979 of NC_091798.1, forward strand.
TTCCAGTGTCCTGCCAATGTTTCCCATTGCCAGGAAGCCAACTGACCTGGGAGCCTAGGAAACAGGATGTCTCAGCCATGTGCCGGAGTCTCAGCCTCATGCAACTTCCTGATGCCTTCAAAAGTTTTGACTCTAATATTTTATGAAATATGTCCATTTTATAAAAAGGTTTCTCCTAAACACACAATATTATGTCTTGGTATGTCAGATAACATCAGATAATTCTGATAAGCCATTCAGTTCACAACATTTAGATATCCCTTGGTCAAGCTTTAATTTTCCACTAGGGCTGATTAGTTGAAAGGTACTGGTTAGCAGCTGAAGGCATGGCCTTACTTCAAAACCCAGTTATCTTTGAAGTAATTCTCTTTTTGAATTTGCAAATGCATTTATTTACCATAGCCATTTTAAGCACCATTAGATCTACTGGTTCCTAAAGCCTGAGTGTCCCGAAATTGTGTATAATAACCTGGGATTACTTCAAAGCCTTCCCTTATTCTGGGCCTCTCAAATAACTAGCAACATTATGGGTTCCCTGGTAAATGGGTCAGAGCAAAATGTGCAAATGCAGAGTATATTGCCTCTGAAATCCAAAGAGATCCAACAATCAGTGCAAAAACCTGTTCCTTCTAAAGGGGGTCGTCTGACAAAACCAAGAACACAGGTCCTCTAGGAACTTCACTAATGGGATAGGACCTGAATTTTCACAGGATTTATCTGACATATATGCTTCTTACTCTAGTTCTTGCTACTTACGCACCAAGTCTGATCAGGTTCCATGTCATTTATACTATTGAATTCACCCCAAGAGTGAAGATCACGGAACAATCTGATTACTGACTAACCTTTTACTGAAACTTCTTATTGTGTACTTGGATTATCTTTCTTTGCCTAGTCAAGAGCAATCGTGAAAAGTCCTCAAGGAGAACATGGAACTTGAAGAAAAGATTCTAACACTTTTAATAGCAATATTATGGAGCTAGTTTCTTAAAATAGGTTGTTGGACTATAAGATACCTTATCTTAAGGGAGGAAAATGTAACTATTCCAACTGGGGTAAAGGATTTGCTTAAAATGAGAGATGTTTTAGGCAATAAGCTGGAGGTTGAAAGACAGTGCACCTGAGGCTGTGTTTCCCAACACAGAATTTGTAGACTTACAGATTGTTGTAGGTTTAGCCTTTCTTTATCGCTTACCTCTAGACCAAGATTTAAAGGGTTTATGTGATTAGGTCAAGCCTACCTAGGTCATCTCTCTTTTGATTAACCTAAAGTCAACAATTAGTACCCTTAATTACTTCTCTAAAATTTCTTTTGACGTATAATGAATAATAACTCATAGATTTCACCCACACTTATGGGGAAGAGATTATACGAGGGTGAGGGTCGCTGGGTCATTTTAGCATTCTGGCCACCATGGCTTTATTTCCTTTTTGAAGTTCCCTTTTAAGGTAAAATTACAGATATTTCCCTTTCATATCTATTTGATAAAGACCACCAGATAATAGTTTGTGTTCTTTTATTATCTTATTGTGCTTTTCACCATTCCCCCTTGGTCGAATGTAGAGGCTACATGCTAGGATAATCAGGTGACACAAATTCTGTGGTATTTCAGGAAGGTCCATTCTGCCAGGGATTATGGATTACACATCTTCAAATGTCAAATGTTCACAAGGAGATTAGGAGAGGATTTCCCAAATCAAGATTTATTTTCAAACTGATTCATCCAGTCTCTCCTGATTGTCTGCTTCTGGTATTTTTTGGGAAGAAGCCGGAAAAGAAATGAGGTTTTAGGAGTTGCGTAGAAGTAAGGTTCTTCTTGAAAGAGATATAAGCCACAGTCAACAATATATACTTTTGAACAGAACTTGTAGTGGGATATTTTTCTATTTCCTGTATGTGACCACTTGGTTGCCTAAAATTTATAAAACCTTTCAAGTTGCTACAAACCAGGTTGATAGGTGTTTTTTGTTAAGATTTCTTAGGGTGTCAGAAATCCACTCAATGTAAAAAGGGGAATCCTGACCCTGATATCAACATATTTTCACAAACTTTCAGGTAATAGCTTTCTCATACTAAAATAACTTCAGTGCCTTTAGGCTAATAAGAATATCCTTTTCTTGTCTTTGAGACATGAGGGCCTTGGGAAAGATCTAAAAGCACCCAGTGCCCTGGTTTATTAAATGTAGAGTTAGAAAAGAGACAGGATAGAGGTACTTAGAACATATATAAAAGGACATGATGAAAGAGTATAGTGAAGGGAACAAAGAAAATTTGAGAAAAATTTGTATTTGTCTTATGTAAGTCCTCAATTATTGGTTAGCATCTCATCCATGAAGTTAAGAACAAGACAGTTACATGTTCCACCCTCAACTGTCATGAAAGGAAGGAAATAAGCCAAGAGTACTGGAGGGTTTAAACAGAAACCTCTGTCCCCATAAGCACCAGACCAGTCGCCATCATGTTATTCTAACATAAGAAGTTACAGTAGACCACACTTTAAGTTGAATAAAATAATCAAGACATTAGTTAATGGGTTTATACTATTGCAATTCATATTCCTATCTTGAAAGTAATAACTTGATTAGACCAATGTACACATTTCCCACACATTCAAACAGAAAAACTCATAAACCATATTGTCTGACTAAATGCACATTAATTTTCCCCAATTAGATACTTTGGAGTATCTTTTCAAAGCATGCATGAATCGTTTAAAATAAAACCTCACTATTTATTCACCCAAGCTATCAAATTTGCTCCCAGACTTTGCTTTGAATACGTCCTTTTACTCTTCTGGCTGGCAAAACCAAAAGTGGGGCAGGATTTTTCAATAAAGCAAAGATAGAGAGAATCAGATGCTTATTCATAAAACAACCAAGCAAAACAAGCTAGAGAAGCAGAAATACATTGCAGAGCCAATTTGCAGCCAAGCAGAACTGAGACAAAGCAGCCAGGTATGGCAGAGCTCCTACTGAGGTGGGCCTATTTTAAGCAAAGCCCAGAGCTTATGAATAGAGTCCATTATTTCTCCCTATTTTAATTCAATAGAAACAGAATAAAGCAGATTCCAATTCCATCAGCAAATTAGGTAGAGCTGAACTGAATGGATTTTACCCAGGCAAAATATGACAGAGCAGGCAAATGGAACCTTTGAGGGAACGTGATAGAAAGCAAGAGGGCAAAATCATTTTAAATTTTATTTCATTTTAATTTACCATTTGATTAAAATAGATTTCAAAGTATCCAAGAGAAACAGACATTCTAAGATCAATTTGAAATTTGGCAGAGGCATATAAGGCAGAAGTTCAAACTGTAAAGTGAGCCAGGAACAACTTAGGTTTTATAAAATCATTTAGATTGCCTAAATTCTAGTTCTTAATATATTGTATAGTTGTCTGACTATGCGTCACAAATATTTTCATTTTCCAAATTTTACTTCATAAACAGTTGTTGCAGAAAATTTTTGTTAGGAAAATTAAATTCCTTCCCAAATCAATATTTGTGTGTCTGTGTGTATATGATTTTTGTTTATAAGTTTTTGAGAATTTCTCTTTCTAGGCATAATTAAATTAAAAAAAAATTTCCAAAGTTAGCACATATATACATCTTTTAAAAGTTATTGAGTTAATCTAATTACAACTCTAATTTTTTAATAGCATTTAGATAGAAGAAAGGTTGACCATACCGTTAAAAATGGGAGTTGTGACACAGCTCCCTTGGGAGGCATAGGTAGCCCCAGAGCTCAAGCATTATCTGAAATTCGCAGCATGAGATAATCTTCAGCTTAAATCTGTGTGGCCCAGAGCAGTGGTCCTGGTCATTGGCCACACATTCATTTCTTTCTCTCTCACTTATTACTTTCTTGCTAAAAGTTTGAGGATTTGCCATAGTCTCATGGTTCAGAAGAACATCTTCATACAAACCAGACATCGACATAAAGCCAGGAAAAAGTGTATTAGCTTCATTGTATTTCATTATTGGCACCCTGGGAAATAAGAAAACATAAAACCAATCCCTGAATAATTGTTGGCAGAACATTCAAGGGGATAATTTTTTTAAAGTGTCTTGGTGAAGTCAGTAGCAAAGCTATTGGATTTGGAATTAATTTTGAGTGTTTGGTTCATTTGTGTCTAACTCTCCTGCCCACTGTGTCTTTGAAGGGATAACAGGTAAACATATGATGTACTTCACTTGCTACTAGGGGAAATAAGGCTTATTTATAGAGAGAGATTGAAAAAAGATAACATTTTACAGAGAGTGGTTAGAGAACACCTCACTAAGAACAAGGCATTTGGGCAGAGAGCTGATGAAACACGAAGCCAGGAGAAAATCTTATAAATGTCTGGAAGGAAAGATCCCTAGAAAAGGCAAAAGCAAGTTCAAAGACCCTGACATGTAACACACTTGGTAAAATCAAAGAACACTTAATAGATTGTTAATGCTGAAGATGGACACAGGAGAAGGATAATGATATAAGATTCGTTAAAGGTAGACAGTTAGTGCATGACAAACATTTTTATATTAATAAATACTTCTTCCTAGCACCACTATCTCAATTTAAAAGTTTCCAACGTTGGGAAAACATGGGAAAAATAAGTGCTGAAAAATCTAACTTTGAATGTAAGGATATGTTTCCTTACATAAATTATATGTATATCTCCTGAATTCAACATACACAACTCCAAAATATTTAGAAGGTTAGATGAGATTTTTCCACCTCTATTTCCACATTAAAAAAATAGGTATCAATCCAACAGTGTTCTTCTTTTTTCCTTGTAACCCTTTCTTATTTGTAAGGTTACTGACTTAAATCAAAATCCTCTGGTCATTCTTTAGCAAATTACCCCTCATTTGATTTGGAACAGATTATGCATTTCTATAACTTTCTTAGACCACAAACATATTTGTAAGATTTTATGTGATAGGAACAGAATTTGTTCCATGATAAAATTATCAAAGGAAAGAAAAATTTGAAAACTTCTTTAGTTAAGCCTTTATTTATTATTTTTACTTCTAATTATACTAATGTATATATTGAGTTTTAATTTTTTAATCTAATTAATTTATTTATTGAAGATTGGCCCTAACATCTATTGCCAATCTTTTTCTTTTCCTTCTTCTCCCCATAGCTCCCCAGTACATAGTTTATATTCTAGCTGTGAGTCCTTCTGGCTCTGCTATGTGGGGCACTGCCTCAGCATGGCCTGATAAGCGGTGCTAGGACCATGCCCAGGATCCAAACCGGTGAAACCCTGGGCCACCCAAGTGGAGCACACAAACTTAGCCACTTGGCCATGGGCTGGCCCCTGGAGTTTTAATTTTTGAAATGACCTCTAAATTACAGAACAGTTACAGGAATAGCATAAAGAACTCCCATTTACTCTTTACCCAGCTTATCTAAATGTTAATATTTTCCTATATTTTCTTATCATTTTCTCCCAGTGTGTGTATGTGCGTGTGTATAACATTATGACCCATGTGAGAGTAAGTGTCAGACACGATGCCTCTTTACCCTTAAACATTTCAGTACATATTTCCTATAAAAAGGATTTTTTTATTCATAAAACAATACAATTATCCATTACACACAGCAATCATTTGTTTACATTGCAGGGCAGTTATTTCAAGGAATATCCCTCAACTAGGGTTTCTCTGATGTTTCCTCAGGATTTAATTCATGTGATATATTTTTTCCCAAGAATATCACAAAGTGATGCTGTGTTTCTCTTGGCAATAATATTAGGAAACACACAATTTCAAATTGTCCCATCATGGTGGTGTTCACTTTGATCACTTGCTTAAGGCTTTGAGGCCAGGTTTTCCACCTGTAGGTTACTACTGTTTCCCTTTGTATTAGAGGGGAAGAAATTTTGAGACTATATAAACTGTTTCTTGTCAAACTTTCACCCATCCGTTTTAGCATCTAGTGATGATATTTGCCTGAACTAAGTATTACTAGTGAGGTTGCAGCATAGTGATTTTAAAAAAAATCTCATCTATATTCATTAGTTGCATCCTATTGTAAAGAAGAGCTTTTCCTTCCCTTTGTTAATTACTTAATATTACTGTAGAATTAAGAATTTCTATTATATCCAATAGGTTATAAGTAATTATTATCATTATTTATCATTATTGTCATCAATTATTTCAATGCTAAAATCATCACAGATTTGATCAGTAGAAGCTCCTCCAAGTTTCTCTTGTGTTCTTCTGATGTACTCATATCATTCTTTGAGAATTTCCTTGCTTATTAGTATAACATATTACCAACATTTCCGTACTTTTTACACAAGAAATTGCAGCCTCATCCTTTTCTAAAGGAGCTTGTTTCCTTTTTTTGGAGAATGCTAAAGAGAAACCAAGATATTGGCCTTACGTGTATTCACGGCTACTAAGGTTTCATTGCCTGTAAACCTTTTCATCAGACAGAGCTAGGGAAAAAAGATATACGTGTACGTAGACACATATATACATATAGGTATACATATATACATGTACATATGTATACACATATCTGCATATCTATCTACTTACCTATGTATCCAAAAAACCATGAGTTCACAATGATACCTCCAAATCTGTTTCAACACCGCAGAGTTCATTCTATTTTTCCACTTTTTCATGAATATAACTCTTCTCTGACTGTGAGAAACCTGGCTTTCATACTCAATATTCATTAAAAAAGCAAAAACAAATTAACAAACAAAAACTACTATAAACAAACTTTCCTAAATAGAGCTAAATATTTGCTTATAGCTTTCTTTTGCCTTTTGCTAAACTATTTATATCCCCAATTTTTCATTCAAATGTTATTTGGATTCTATTCATTCCTTTTTTCAATATGTTTATGTTAATTTTTTGAAATAAAATTTGATTCAAATGAGTCAATTGTAGTGTTCACCTCGTTTGTTCCCCATCACTCAGGGATCACTTTTATTACCTGATGTACAATATCTTGGTTACTGTTACGTCATGTTTTTGGTTCACTTTTTGGCTGTTTCAGAATGGACAGCACATCGGGTCTCTGTCCTCCATCAGTTTCTATGCCATTTGGCATCACTGCCTCCAGTAATCCCATGCTTACATCTGGTTTCTCTCTCTGTATGTGATTTCAGGTTAGTTGGTTGCCCTGTGACCTCAGATTTCTGATGGATTCAAAGGGAAGTCATTAATTTAAAATGTTTCCAGCGGGAAAGCCATACTTTTCAGCTTTCCACATTTCCTAACTAAAACCAGAAGCCTCTAATAGATTTTTTTTCTTTGAACAGAAATATTAAAGTGAAAGAGAAAGCATAATGGAGACTTAAAGAAGATGAGTGAGTTCTTCTATTCTCTTGGAGATAAACAGGATATCTAACATTAATTAAGTCTCTCCTCCTGCTCGCACATATTAGAAACTTTCTGTAGAGCTAATAGAAATTCAAGAAGAGTGAGTTATACCAATAAATCATGCAAAGTGCTTAATTAGTACCCATTGCAAATAACATAAAGTGGCACAGCCTTTCTACAGTGGTTGATATTAGCCCAAGATAAAGATATTTGCCTCTTGTTTTAATGAACTGCTGGAGTATATTAAATTTTGCAATATATGCTAGCTTATTCCTTTTAGCTGAATAATTATTTTTTAAAAATGTCAATTTTATTCTTTAAAATAATAAAATCAATAGAAACACTGTTAAGTACTGTTTTGAAAATGTAATGATAGCACAATTATTTCATGGCCAATAACGAAGGCAGCGTTAATCTCTTCACGGGAAGGAGAACAGCAATGCCTGTTATGCAGTTGTCTCTTACTCCTTTTAATTAAATTCCCATGAAGATAAAGGAAAACATAACAGCAGATTCGTAGGGCCAGCCCAGTGTCATAGTGGTTAAGTTCGCACACTCCACCTCGGTGGCCCTGGGTTCACCGGTTTGGATCCCAGGTGCAGGCCTACCCACCACTCATCAAGCCATGCTGTGGCAGGTCTCCCACATATAAAGTAGAGGAAGATGGGCATGGATGTTAGCTCAGGGCCAATCTTGCTCAGCAACAAAAAGAGGATTGGCAGCAGATGTTAGCTGAGGGCTGACCTTCCTCAAAAAAAAAAAGAAAAGAAAAGCAGATTCATAGCATCTTTGGAAATTTAATAGAAGACCATATGAAAATGTTGGGAAGAAATTCATTTAATTCCAGCGTCAATGTGCTTGAGTTAATATATATAATCTCTAAACGCCATTATTAGATAAAATCAGATGTATGTTTGGATCCATTTTAATATAGTCACCAAGAAAGAATAAAATTTATATCATGTCCAAGTGAAAAGTTTACGTGGCCCTTTTAATCTGCTTTAATGCATTTAAGTTCAAAATAAAAAGAGAGAAATATTCAGTTGTGCAAATTAATGAAAAGTTGTTCATAGTTTTATTTCTATATAATAAATTTGTGAATCATGAAAGTATAATATCTGATATGTGATTATATGTCTAAATGCTTTATTTTAGCTAAATAGTACTCATTATAGGCCCAGTAGTAGTAAATACTGTTCTTTTGTTTTAATTTATTTTTATGATCCTTTGGTGATCATGTTTTTGGCTGTAAGTATATTTCGTAGTTGCAGTCATAATCAACTGTTTGACAATGATAATTCATCTTGTTTATTTTTTAAAGAAAGTGTTACTATTTGCTAATTTCTTAAGCACACGTAAGTAGATAATTCACTGCCAGCTTCCTTTTTCCTTTACTAATTTCACGGTGTTCTGCACTGTATTTATGGAAGTGAATCAATTTTACTGAGACAGACAGTAATTAAACAGAATAAGATGAAGCCACAACAAAGGCCTCCAGGTCTTTCAAACAGTATTTCCAACACCTATTACTATAATTTATTGACCAATGTGATTAGACTTTAAATGGCAAACATAACATTTCACCAGCTTTGCATTTTAATATTTTTATGTGTAATGGTATTTGCTTTAATAAAGTGTTCTCATTATTGCTGTTTTTTTGTGATTTTTCTACCTTTTTAAACTGACTTTTGCAGTTTTAAAACCCACCTAGTAAGAGTACAGAGAAGAGTACTTAAAAATCACAAGCAAGGAGTGCTAATTTTTTGCCTGATAATTCCTCTCTAAGAAAAATATCTTATGAATAAAATAATTTGGTTAATTTTGAAGAGTCTGAAAGTTTAGATTGTGTATCAAATTATTATTAACTGTAAGTTCTTTGATGAAATGGACTGTCTTTCCTATTTCCTTGAATCTTACCATAGAAATTTTTACTGACTAGTTACTGGAATGAATTCTTTTGTCTATAACATCAAGATTCTTCTCTAAATGGCAGATTAGAGTAATGAAGGTGCTTGGTTTATGGTGTTGTCTGATTCTGATTTAGAATCCTGATTCTGCTGTGGTCTAGGAAAGTTACCTAGAACAAGTGAGTTTATCTTTTTCTTTAGATTCAAAGTTCATATTATGAAATCTATTTCAAAAGATTAGGCAATATAAATGAGTTAGTGTATATTAGGATCCAGCATGACAATTTGAATGTCATAGTTCTCAATAAAAGTTAAGTATTTCTCCCTCTTCCCAAACTTTATTCCATGGTTTATGCATAATATGAAAATCCAGGCTCATTCTTCCAGCAATTAGGGAAAAGGTCATGTTCATTTCTCCTCTTATGTCTCAGTTGATTCAATCTATTCAAGATTTTCCATTGCAATGCCTTTTTTATCCTGCACGCTTTCCCTGGTGTGTCTGTACCCTTCAATCAAATCTCGATCTCTGCTTCCAAGTTCATGTTTCCTCCATGAATCATTTTGAGTATCTTGAAATGCTTATCAGCAAATTCAGAGCTGGACTTTAAACATGTAATTCATTTTGCTTTATATCATAATTATTTTTAAATATTGCTATTTTGATATTAAAGATTGTATATCAATAACAAAATTTGTTCAAAGTGTAGTTAAATGACTTTATTTTTAAAATTTTTAATTATTATTTTAATAGATAGTATCTTCTAGGTATATTCACTGCTAAATGGATAAGACCTTTATTTCAAGTACTTATTACTCATCAAAAAACCATTTCTTTATCTCTTACATAATAGGATACATAGTTTGTTATAGTCATAGTTTGTCATAAAATGCAAAATAAATCTTTTAGAATGGATTTAAGGGATCTGCAATCAATCCTTCCACTGTTCCAGTCAGAGTGGGACAGTAAAGATATGATTTCTATGCTCCCTGCCCTCAGAAAACTACAAAGCTTGTTGGTTTACATTGTGGTGCTTGGCAAGAGGTATGGTGTGCCATGGCATGGCATAGTTACTGGGGATTGATCACAGTTTGTTTTCTGCATATGTTCAAATGTGCAAGTAAATGGCCAAGTTACTGCATATTTAGTTTAGAATTACATATGACTTTTTGAACAGTAGCCATGGATTTGATTATTCATCCATTTACCACCTCTGAAAATCTATAGCAATGCCTTTAGCATAGTAAGATAATCTGGCTCTGTTTTATAATATATCCCAGTGCTACATCAAATTAATCTTTTTCAGATCTGTGAAAGAGATTAAGAGGAAATATAATATCCATCACTGAAGGTTTTTGTTGTTCTCTTATATTACTTTTTCTGCCTTTTCTAGACATTTGTTTCCTATCCCCAATGGGTGTCCCAAAGGCTACTCTGCACATCAGTGTTTCCAATCTCTCTCTATAGTACACCACTTTATTTCTGTTTTGTTACCTGTTTATTTCTCCTTAATTTTTCAATAACTAATGTCTTAATTTAGGCGACCCAGAAGCCAACTTTGAGATAGAGGTTGAGTAAAATTTTTTCTTTGAGAAATGATGCCAGGAAATATCAGTCAGGTAGTGAGAAAGAATGACAAGGAAGAGAAGGAAGCCAACATAGGGAGACAAGTGGAGTTCATCCAGCTGGGGAACTCTGGGAGGCAGTGAGTACATCTTAGAGTTACATCAATCAAGGTAAAGGAAACTAGTGTATTTATCCAGTCCCTCCCATCAGTGATTAGTTGAACATTACTTCTAGTGGCAATATCTCTCTGCCACTTTCGGCTTGTGCTGATTGAAAATAAGTGTGCTTCTGTAATAAGAAAAAGAGTCAAAAGTTCCCTCTAACAGAAAGTTGAGATGATCTATAGGGGCAAACTTCAAGGTAAAGCTGTGAGTGTGAACAGGATATGGGCAGGGCAACAGTATCTGCTACAGTATCTGATGCTTAGTGATTATGTGGGGTATACAAAACCTTCCAATTGTTTAGATTTTAAATGGAAAACAAGACTAGTATTAAAAAGTTAATTGACAGAGCCAGTCCCCTGGCTGAGTGGTTAAGTTCGAGCGCTCCACTTTGGTGGCCCAGGTTTCCTCAGTTGAGATCCCAGGCGCAGACATAGCACCGCTCATCAGGCCATGCTGATGCGGCGTCCCACATAGCACAACCAGAGGCACTCACAGCTAGAATATACAACTATGTACTGGGGGGCTTTGGGAAGAACAGAAAAAAACAGGAAGGTTGGTAATCTTTAAAAAAAAAAGGTTAATTGACAATATTAGATACTATAAAGATTTTCTTAAAGAATACATAGATCAGTATAAACTAAAAACAGACAAATCATTGAAGTTCAAAAATCTGACAATTCTATGTGGGAAATGAAAGTAATTAAAGAAAATGAAGCTAACATATGAATAAAGTGTTACATTTACATAGGTCAGGGTTTCTCAGTCTGCACAATATTGACATTTGGGGCTAGATAATTCTTTGTAGTGGGGGGATATCCAGTGCCTAGTAAGATATTAACAGCATCTCTAGCACTTATTCACTCTTTATCCTAAACTGAGTTTGCAGAAAATACCCTGAATTTTGTTCTAAGCCAGGAGTATGCAAAATATTAAGCAAGAACGTGGAAGGAAAGTAAGGGATTTTTGAGCAACTTAGTTTTCTTACAAAAATGAGTAGAACTCAAATTCCTATACATTTGGGCAAAAATGATTGGGAATCAAAGAGATAAGGGTTCACGAGAGTCATCTTAGTCAGAATGATTTACCTTATAAGTAAGTGTACGTTCAATCTGCTTACGAGGTAATTGACTTCTATCTAGTTTGAGCGTCCCTTACCCAGTCAAGTTGACACATAATATTAATTCTCACAGAAGATAACATCGTCACTTCTGTGATTCACTAGATACTTAGAGGTTTATGGGTTGGAGGATTTAATACTAAGCTAAGGTTGGTCACCTTTAAAAATATTCCACATGGAAGAAAACATCTTAAAATCTTATTCATAATGAAATTTACGTTTTGAAACTTTCATTTGTATTTGCTTATATATGACTTGCTACAGATGTTTGTAACAGATAGTTATAATAGGAAGGATGATTTTCTTTTTCAATATAGTTTTCATTTGAGGATCCATTGAAATGAAACTGTGCTAAAACTCAATACAGCTTTGACAAAAAAATGAAAACTGTATTTATGTGAATTTAAACATCAGCTTTTGAAATGTCTAAAGATACAAAAGACATTATCATCATTGTAACCAACTATCAAACCTAGTACATTAAAGAACAAATAGAAGGAAAAAAAACCCTTAAGCCCAAAGGGAGAAAGAAATATTTAGGAGAATGTCTGAGAGCAATACTTTTGTTCTGGTGAAATATGAGACTATTATATATACCTATTTATTTTTAATATGCTGTCTATTCCAACTGAATGTTCTTTCTTCAAAAGTAACTAAAAAACAGATATAGTTCTACAAATAATTTTGTTTATTTAGAGGAAATTGCTAAGTCCATGAGACTGAAAAATTCAGCTTCTAGAAAAGGAAATCTTAGGTGAAAATCTTTTATTCTTTGAAAAATAACTAAGCCTTTAACTTATTTCTCAATTACAAGAAATCATTATAGGCTATTTGAATTATGAAGTGAAATAGACTCTTTAGAGGATATATCACGTCAATTTGTTTATGTTTTAAGTGAGGGGACTGAAGTTTTAAACAATTGCTCCCAGAGTCAAACGGATAATTAACAGCACATCCTTGACTAGCTGTCATGGCTTATGATTCAATATTTCACATCCCTCCTTTTGTTATTTTCTCTACCAATACCACATCTTGGTCTTCTAAAAACTATCTATTTGTTTGGGAAAATTATTATTGTGAGCTATGCTTTAAATAAACAAAGATTAATTCCAATCTGGAAAGGTTCAAACAAGAGGCGATAGGAAAATCTATTAGAGACTCTCTATGGATTTAGTACTCCAGCAAGGCACCCTTCTAAAGGTTTCCATCTCTCTTTCTTTGCTTGCAATTTTCAAGCTAGTTGTGACTTAACTTACTGCTAGCCCAGTCTTCATTTTAGTATAGATATCAAAAGTGGTTTATTAAATTTTTTCTCTGGGGAAAAATAGAGAAAAATTTTAAAAAGCTAAAGAGAACTTAGAACTTTTAAATACTAAGTCTTAAAGAGATTAACCCAGTAGCTCTTTCACTTAAATCCATTATTACATCAATAATCATTATTAGGATAAGAAACTTGGCCATCAGCCTTCATTTTTGCTTGTTATTCATATTTGTTAGTATCATCTAATTTTGTCCAAAATTTTTTTCTGTTTTTTTTTCATTCCTCTTTCCATATTTTCTTTAAAATACAAGAAGGGATAAGAGCAAAATTAAAGATAAAATGGAATAAAGAATGTCATGTAAAAATGTATGAAAGATGATATTTACTAACGTAAAATATGTAGTTATTTGTGATTGTATTCATAGTGTTTTAGCCTTCTAAATGTTATGAATCTCCTCAATAACAATTCCACTATCTGATAATAATAATATACCAATATATTCATCACCAAATGCCTTACTGATTTCTTTTCTCCAGGAAAGGAAGAACATAAAGGTATTGTTTAAGATAAAACATGTGTTGTTATACAACACAGACACACACACACACACACGCATATATATATATATATATATATATACACATACATATGGTTTTTTTTTTTTCATTTAGTTAGACTATATATTTTGACCAACCAATGTAGTGGAAAACAGATGGAAATGTAAACTCTGCTACAGTGATTATCACCTGGGATCAAATATATAAAGGACTATCTAGAAGATATTTCTAATCAAGAATAAACATTAAATAACTTCTCTTTTAGTGGAACTTATTCTTTCAGAAGATGAGTTAATTGACTTTCTCATTCATTGAGGTGTTTTCATTGTCTAAAACATTTAAAGTATTTAATAGTAATATACTTATAAACAAGTCATTTTAACTCATTCAAATCCTTTCCTCTTGGGATAACAAGGAAGGAAGGAAGTATATTTTGAATTGTGTCTTGTGACAAGTTTATCTAAATTTTCTTTTTTGAGGGGGTATTGTTCCCATATGTGCTGTATCTCGTTTTCTTCAAGAGCTGACAGAAAAACTGTTTATATGTACTTACAAAAATTAAAATTTCATAGCAGAAATGGCCAGAATTATGCTAAAAGTACTTGAAATGTTCTTCCCTTCTGCTATTTTTTTCCATATGCATGTCTCAGAAGACTTTGTTTATAGATAATTAGATGAATCTCTCTTTGAAAATTTAAAAAAATACAAACGCCACATGCCCATGCAACTTTAAAAAATATTTAACAATTTGCTTTTTTCACAGTGTAGATAGGTTAATTGAAACAGTAATACAGAAAAATTATAACTCTTATTCCAAAGTCTTTCTGACTTTGTGTAAGTAGAGGTTGGTTTAAATAATCTAAATTAGTGAGATTGCACATAAACACATCAAAGCCTTACTAAAATTTAGCTCTGTGCTTCCAGACACTTCAGAATCTGTGGCCCTTGGAGATCATGGGGTACCTTGACAGAAATCAGAAACCAATCTGGCTGGGAGGATTTTAGATGATTCTCTTGGCACTTAGAAAATTTGGAAGAGTCTCCAGGCATTTTTAAGTCCTTTGATATCATGATGTCTAATGAGACAGTATGAGAGTTAAGGCTATGCATAGCTCCCATCTTAGCTCCCTAGAGGACATAAGGAACAGGGCTTTCAGGGGGAAAAAAGGCAAGATTTCACTCCTGTTGCAATTTTATTTTAAGTACTATTGCAGATCTTCTATTCAATACCATAAAACCCCATATCATTTAAAATAATGTGGGGTAAATATTTTTGAGAAAATCAGCCTACTCTGTATCATACACCTTACTTTAGAAATGTTTGCTGTTTAGCTCTATATTTTTGACCAAGACTCCCTCCCAATGTCAAGCATCAATGTCATACAGTTTCCCAGAATTACAATCTAGTTTACATAAAAATGAGAGGCAAATTAAATTCACAAAGGGAAAATGGTAACAGATGCACAAGTAACCATTGGGGAGTCTATTAATGGATTAAAAAAAATCAGTTGTCATAGATAGATTGAACCACATGAAATTCCTTATATCAACTATTTTTGGCTGAAAACAATTTTATGTATGTGCTAGCCTTTTATTGTTGCTGTAGACAAATTATCACAAATTGCTTTAAAACAATACAAATTTATTATCTTACACTTTTGGGAGTCAGAAATCTGAAATGGATCTCAACTGGCTTAAAGCAAGCTGTCAGTAGGACTGTATTCCTTCTAGAAGCTCTAGGAAAAACTCCATTCCTTGCCTTTTTCAGCTTTTAGAGACCATCTGCCTTCCTTGATTTAGGGCCCCTTCCTCCATCTTCAAAGCTAACAGCAAAACATCTTCAAATCTCTCTGACTCTCTCTCTTCAGCCTCGTTCTTCCACTTATAAGAATCCTTGTGATTACAGTGAGCGCACTTGGGTAATCGAGGATAATCTTCCCAACTCAAAGTCAGCTGTTTAGTAGCCTTAATTCCATCTGTAGCCTTAACCAGTGAATCAAGATTATTTGGGGTCTCAGCTCTTGGTATTTTTCCTCTAATGGGTTCCTGTAGATTTCTATTACCTTTCACCCCTGGAGATAGAAAAGTGGCAGTGCTGATTTTTCATATCAGTATAACCACTGTTATGTTTCCTGGAGGAAGCATTTCTCTGAATCAGCAGAGTCCTCAGTGAAGAAAAAAGCCAAAGTATAACACATAGGACATTAGATTTAATAATGAGAAATATAATTCCACCTTCTACAGCTTAGGTGTCATCTGGACCTATATTCTGGCTGTAACTGAAAGAGCATGGTATGTTGGTCCCTCTTCAAAGCATATAAAACATTATGTAGGAGAGCATCCAACTTTGTAAAGTATTGCTTCCTAGTTAGCACAGTTATTGCATCTTCAATAGGTCATTCCATCATTCTGTCGGACTAGCCGCTTTGTGTGATGTTAATTCCAATAAATCTAATGTGAATGAGTCCTTTGCCTTGCTTATTTGCTATAAAACAAATTTTGCTATGAAGTAAGTTCCTTAATATGTGGTGCACATTACTGAGACTCAGTGATTGCTCAGGTATATGCATGAATATGTATATTAACCAATTTGTGTTTTCTCTCTCCTTTCTACTGTTTTATGAAAGGTTTGTGAGGAATAGTTAATTTCCTAATTTCATTATGGTCCCTTTTACATACTTTGGGAATCTCAGGCTCAGAGACGTTGAGTCACATAGTTAAAGTCAAAGGGCTATTAAACGGAAGAATATATTTTAGTCCTTGTTTTCTGGCTTGAAGTCCAGTTTTCGTTGATACAAGAGTTGATATCAGGAGAATAGATTATAACATTAATTAAAATGACAACACATTGTAGGCTAATGTAATTTTATATCTCACATGTATATGGATAGTTATTTTCAATGTTTCAGTATTTTTTAGATGTCGAATGAAATTCTAAGATGTAATGCCACAGAAAATATTTTATTATTCCACGTGACAAAAGTGCTTTGAATTTCCTGTCAGTTTCAAGAGTTTATCTTGGCATATATTTTGTAAATCATGCTGAGAAAATTTATTCCTACTGGTTAGCCTGCTTGAGCAAAAGGTGTGGTGTGGTAAATAAAAAGAGATTATTCTAGTGAGATACAATAATTGAAAATAAATAGTAATATCTGTTTATATACAACTTAAATGCTGAATTATTTCTCATGTAATGTGACTTAAAAATTATTAATCTAAACAAGATGAGTCAAAATGCACAAATAATTTAGCTCTCATTTTCCACATAGAAAAATCAATATACAAAAGTGAAAAATTAAATAATGAAAACAAAATAATGCAAAAAACAAGCATCCATACAAATCAATTGATGCACATAATTAAATTTATTTTCCCTGAAATTCACGTCACATTACACTCTGACTGAAAGCACTGTGGTGTCCTGTACTGAATACTGGAACAGAAAAAAGAGAAAACGTAATAGAAAAACTGGGGAAATCTGAATAAGATCTTTAGTTAACAGTATGACACCAGAGCTAATTTCTTAGTTTTGAAAAATGTACCATGCTTATATAAAATATTAACATTAGAGTAATCTAATTAGATTTACAACTCTTTTGTAAATCCAAAATTATTTCAAGTTAAAATTAACCTTTGACCTAATTCATAAATGCTTGAAATAAGTAGGCCAAGTGAATTATTTTTCTTCTTAATCCATCCAGATAATAGCCATGATTTTCCATCTAGAAATGAAGAGTTGGGTACTGCATAAAAGAGAACAAAAATGCTAAATCTATTAAAATCAAGTGTATTAGAGAATAATTAGGATGAGAGTTAAAATAAATTTAGATACACTGTAAAAAATAGCTGTTTTGTGATTTATTGTATATGTGCACTATTTATAGTGACAGTGTTGATTGTAAAATTATCAGCTTCTTCTGGGGAGGTCATAGATGTTATAGGGAATGCCCATTATATGCATATATGCAAAATATTCCCCACAGTTGTAAATTAAATACTTTCTTATCAAAGTGTAAATGTAATCTTCACTTTATGTGAACATTCCAAAACTGAGTATATTTGATCTGTCAAGACGTGATACAAATTTAAAAAGAAAGCATATATTTTGGACATACTAAGTTTACAATAAGAACATCGTCAAATGCAGATAAGTTACTTTTAGACACCAATGTTACAAATATCAAGAAAAAAATGCTATTTTTATGAATACAATTTGAAGACTACAGTGAGGCGGTATTGATAAATTTCTGAGAAGTAATTAAAACTATGTCAGAAATATAGTCTGAACTCACATGGAAAACAAATGATTTTATCTTTTGTTTATAGGTATAGGTAAATGATGCTGGTTGCCCATCATTGTATGAAAGATAAAAATTCTTCAAGAGATAGGGCAAAATTATATGCTTTCATAGGGTTCAAAATCAATAGCTATGAGATTTAAATCCTTGGCAGTCTTATTAGAATCACTTAGAATAAGAATAACTTGTAAATGAAAACTGTCTAAATAAATATTTCACCATACACAGAGCAAGCCAATATAGGAACTGTGATATTTAAATGGAAATCAATGGAGAGGTAATTGGTGGAGAAATACATGTGTCTTCTTTAAGATCAAAATGAAATCTTCAAAGCTTAGTTAGTGTTGGAAACTGCGAAGGCGGAAAAAACCCTCTTTAGAAGATGACAACTTAAACGTGGTAATCACATGTAACATGCAAAATAGGCACACATAAGTGTTTATATATGCATTGAAACAAGCCAGGACTGTACGTGAACCATTTCATATGCAAAGCACATGTAACTATAAAGCGCTTCACCAGAGATGAGATCTACAGAGACCTCATTGCGGACAGAAGGACTGATTCAGCCCTTAAAATGGCTGTTTGTGTGTCAAAACTTTATGTGTAGGATAAACCCCCGGTTTGTTAAGAAGAGTCTTGAGGCATTGCAAATTTACTATTCTATTAATAATAGTCTTCTGTAATATTTATAATTTATATGGGGATCTAAATTTTTGATTCAACTCCCAAAAGAATTTCCAGAAAAAACGGCATATCTGCTTCCTCATCTGAAAAACAATGAATTGCCCAAAGTAACTCCTATACTTCTATATGAATACGTATATTGTTTTGGTTATCCGCTTTTGGTTTTGTTATCCATTTCATTAGTAAGACTACCTTACATTTGCTAAAAGCAAGACTACTTTCAAACCTATTTTCTCATTTATTTTCATAGCAACTTATGGAGGTAAATAGGTCTTATTTTCACCATATTAAAGTGAGTAAAAACAGGCTTAGGAACATTTGGTATGAAGTCCAAGGTCTTACAATTAGTAAGTGGCTGAACTAGGCCAAAAACTTAGGACTTCTGATGTCTGTCCCAATGTTCTTTGCGATTCAGCATCCTGCTCTGTGTGCTTTTTATCAGCTGTGAGGATCAACTTCACTGGGCCTTTTTGTGTAAATTGGTTTGACACAAAAACGTGGTCGCCCCACAGTGTGCCACTTGACACAATAAACCAAAAGCAAGATTCTATCACAAAGCCTGTTTTAATTTACAGGAGAAGAAAGCAGGCTACCAATAATATGATCACTGAAAACAGTTTGTTTCTCTGTCTCTGTTCTTGTTGTTGGATCCTGGGTATATACCAACAGAGATGTTTAAGCGAATGTCTGTGTTTAAAGCCACATGGAATAGCTCTTTTCTGTGTTGTAAACCCACCACTGAGGTACACTGAGGTTCATTTGCTTTATTTAACTATTGATTTTTAGAAATCGCTTTTTAAATTTAATCTATTTTTATAATTGTATAAAATATTTACAGGAAACCAAAGTCATACTTTCCAAAACAAGGTAAATTTTAAAATTCTTGTTTCTTCACATTTATCTGTTTCCTACAAAACCTTATAATAATTTTTTAAATTAAGCTTTAGTTTTCCACTGTTAATCTAATGGAAGTAAATAAATGTATAAATCTGTATAGAGAGAATACTCTTTTTTCTTTTGGTGTGAAAGATTGGCCCGGAGGTAACATCTGTCTGTTGCCAATCTTTCTCTTTTTGCTTGAGGAAGATTGGCACTGAGCTAATATCTGTGCCAATCTTCCTCTGTTTTATGTGGGATGCTGCCACAGTGTAGCTTGATGAGTGGCACGTAGGTCCACACCCAGGATCTGAACCAGTGAACCCCAGGCTGCAAAAGCAGAGCATGTGAACTTGACCACCATGCCACTGGGCCAGCCCCCTACCTCATTTTATGGTAGCATAAAAATAATAATACAAAATTGAAGCATAATATATATCTTTATTCTATCTTTCTTTTTGATTTAATAAATATCCTTATGATATACTGCATAGTGATACGTAGAAGTGTTCCACATTCCTTTTTGTGGCTGAATAAATTCTGTTGGGTGCATAGACTACATTTTGTTTAACCAGCTCCCCACTGATAGACATTTAGATTGTTTCTAGCATGTTGTCATTATACAAATGCTCAGTGAATAGCCTTTGCATATACCTTTCCGTATTTTTCCAATTTAGTAAAAATTACCAGAAGTATTATTGCTGACTTAAAGTGTAAAATATATATGTGATTTTGATGAATATTGGCAAATTACTTCCTGTAAGATTGGACTGTTTGACATTCCACAGCCTTGGCAACATAGTATTTTATCAAACTTTTGGATTCTGCTATTCGTTTTTTTTCTCTTTTTTGGGAGGAAGATTGGCCCTGAGCTAACATCTGTTGCCAGTCTTCCTCTATTTTATGTAGGTTGTGGCCACAGTGTGGCTTGACCAGTGATGCTAGGTTGGCTCTTGGGATCCGAACCCATGAACCCCAGACCACTGAAACGGAGAGTGTGAACTTAACCACCGTGCCACCCACCTGGCCCCAATTCTGCTATTCTGATAGCAAAGACTTGGTAGTTTAATGTAGTTAATATTCATATTTTGTAAGAAAATTGATCATGTTTTTGTATGAAGAAGAGCCACTGGCATTTCTTTTCTCTATAGCCATTCTCATCATATTTCTAGTCAATTTTCCAATAAAGTTGTTAGCCCACTTATTTTCTACTTTTAGAAGATATTTAAATATTAAATGAGGATACAAATTATAAATATTATTTTTCCAATTAGTCATTGTTTTTTAAAATTTCATTTATGGTGGTTTTATTTGCCATGGGATTTTTTTTTTCATATTTTTAAGTAAGTAAATGTGTCAATTTTTCATTTCTTATTTCTGGATTTTTTTTTTCCTGAGGAAGATTCACTCAGAGCTAACACCTGTGCCAATCTTCCTTTATTTTGTATATGGGTTGCTGCCACAGCCTGATCACCAACAAGTGGTGTAGGTCTGCGCCCAGGAGTGAACCTGAGCTGCCAAAGCTGGGTGCACTGAACTTCACCACTAGGCCATGGGGCCAGCCCCTCTAGATTTTTAATCAGAAAGCTTTTGTCAATTCTGAGACATAGAGTATTTACTCATATATTTTACTAGTACTTGTATATTTTCTTTTTTTTAACATTTATATTTTTCATACATTTGGACTCTTAGTGTTTACCAAATGATGCTTCTGTATGACTATTTTTTATTTTTCTATGACTAGTCCTCCCAAAACTTTCTGTTAAAAAGTCAACATATTTTCCAACTTATTTGAGATGATATCATTTTCATGCCCTGAATTTCCATTTATTTTCGTATTTCAAGTTTTCTATCCTTTTCCAATAACTTATTTACCAGACTCTAATGAATGGCAGAGCCGTCCACTCACCTCCCTCCACCTTCCTCTTCTTTCTTTAATGTTTTCCTGCCTATACTTACTTTTCTTTCTTTTTCAAATGCAGTGTTTTACCATCTTGTCCAGCTACAAAAAAAGGACAAACACACCATCAATTGCATTTTCATTGAGATTTCAATCCTTGTGAGACTTGACATCTTTAAGCTGTTGACTCTTCCCACCAAGAACTTGGAGTGTATTTCCATGTATGCCTCTGTCTGCATGTCTTTCAGGAGTGTTTTGTACTTTTCCTCTACAGGTTTTGTAGCTTTTTTGCTAAGTTTACATATATATTTTTTCTTTTCTTTTTCTTTCTTCTTCTAGCTCTCTCTTCTGTCTCTTCTAGCTGTCTCTTCTCCTCCTCCTCCTTCATATTGTATAGAAATCTCTGTGCTTATCTTGATTAGAATTATTTTAACAAGTACAGAATAATAGAATTATCCTAACAGTTCTCTAAAAGCTCATATGACCTATAATTTGGGCCTTATGGGTGGTTCTTAAAAGATAGTAAAATATATATATATCCACCTCTTATAACTCAATGGGAATATAGATCCCTACCAAAAAGATTCAATCACTGGACTATAAAAGAGGAAAGTTGTAAAGAAAGAATAATGTAAATTTTGGTGATATTAAATTGTGGATGTTTTTCTGTTATAATTTGCATATGTCTTAGGAAATAAAGAGGCTTCAAAAAATGAACATGAAATTCTTTGCTCTTTTCTCACTCTTTAGAAAATAATGCCCTTGAAGCATTGTGAAGAAACAATTATAATTTCATAAAAAATTTAAATTTATCTTAATGCTTTTTCTAATGTTTTAACCAAACATAAAACAAATTACAATAAGGATTTAGTTTTCACATTTGTATGCAGACATTTTTTTTGAGAACTATTTCAAAATTCTCCTCATTTATTTAAAATGATTACTTGCAGTGGAAAAGTGTAACTTTGTACTTAGCCTCCTGAAAAAAAGGGTATTCAGCCTTAAAGATTTTAAATATAAAGTGCTACTTCTTCTTATCTTTTATGTACACACAGTAGAAGAGCTCTTGTTGCAGCAAGAACATTTTCAAGAGATTTCAGTCTATACATCCAACTCTAAAACCATTCCTTAAATTAACTTTTGCAGCTTCCTGTATATTTAGCCCTTATACGGCTCAACCTAACAAGTACAAATTTCATGGAGTATATGCAAAATTGGCCTTTTCTAAGGCCCTGCTTACATCTACACATGACTATGTTCTCCCATGTTTAATACAAATAATAGGTTTTTATGTATAACAAGTGATTTGTTCGGTCATTGTGTGATGAAAGTTTGATTTCGTCCAGGAGAAAAGATTAGTTTACAAGCAAAATGTTGCTGGACTATAGAATTAATGTAGATATTAAAAAAAAAAGACCAACAATTCACAAAATCTTACAGAATCATAATAAAAGTGGGAAAAAAACAGTAAAATTGAACAATATTTTTCAATGGATTGATTTAGACTGCAGAATGATAGAGAAAATATGCTTTCTAAATTATAAGTGATTAAAAGAAAAAATAGGATGCATTAAAATTCACCTTTTTGTGATAAACTAATTGTTTATATATTTTTCTCATTTCCTAGGCTCAGTGTAAGGGTTTCCAAGAGAGAGTCAATCTAATTCTTAAATGGTAGAATTCAGAACCACTATAATATCTGTAAATATTATTTTAATTACTATTAATGGAGAAATCTATTGATAGACTACAATGCAGGAAAATCACATTGTTGTTTTGTTATTTTGTATTTAATTTCAGAATACATAGCTAGCGTAAAATTATGAAAACCCAGCATTTAAATATGGAAGAATAAAGATTATAGAGATTATTTTTCATTCCTGGAAATGCAGTAGCTGCTACAGTGCCTGGGACATTATAAGCACTCGAACATATTGTGGATGAATAAATTAATAATTATTAAGACCCTACTGTCCAAAATAGTATATTTTACTCATCATAGTGAAAGATTAAAAAGAAATATATTCACATGTCCAACAACAAAAGAATAATAGAAGCTAGATTGTAACTGCTAGTACAAACTTGAGTCCTTTCTTTATGTAGGAAATAAGCCTTGAGGGGAAAAAATATTTGAATGAGCAGGAGGATTAACATATTTATTCTTAGTAAATAATTTATGTTTTCTTCAAATTGCTCAGGGTTTTAAGACATAGGCCCTAACAGTATTCGTAGGTAACTCAAAAATTCTCGGAACTTCTTTGTCTCTTTGGTTGAAAATGGCAAATATTGACTGAAATAAACAAAGAACAAAAATATTTCAAATTTAAAAATGTATTACTCAAAATTCAAATATAGATATGGAGATAAATAGGTAGATATAGAAAATTAACCTTTCAATTGAGGTTTTTGTAAGTTTGCGGCATTTACTTGTCTCAGTTAATAAAACGTAAACATTAAAACCACACTAACATGTGGGAAAATTTGTATTAAAACAAAATGAAATGAGTAAACACAATAAAACTGGACAGATATATATTAGCAATAACAATCAAAAGACTAAACATGCTAACTTAAATAGCATGATTTCTTCATTTTGGCTTTAATTATCAACACAAGTTGGAAGCACTGGTTATTGGGTGTTTTCTTTTTATTAATAACATCTGGAAAATACTGTTTAGTTAATGCTATAGTTTTAATAATTTTTTTCAGAGCTTGAGATCCATGGGATGTTAGTTCAAGATGCCCTTGATAGTATAAATGTGGAAATCACTAAAGTAAGTAGCAAAGGACATCTGTATCTGATGGAGTGTAGACTTCTTATAAGCCTACTTAAAATTATCTGCTTTTTGGCTCACTTTTCCCTTGATTTTTAAAGTGTATATTTACGTTGTTAAGAACTGTCTGAGCAAACGTATTTACTAATATGAGTCACTCTATGAACCTGAAGGCTGAGTCTGATCGATGCTCCATCTGTAAACAGGACAAGGCCATCAGTAATCTGAGGTCACGGACATCTACATTGGCTTCTTGTATTACAGCCAGATGTACAGCCTACTAATGGGAGAAGGAGGGCATAAATTATTGGGTAACGTTAGTGTTTGTGAATATCCGATTTAGAACTGTGCGTGGAAATCAAAAGACTCTGAGATGAGATGCTGCCTCTGCAAGTTCTGATTAGTGGACCCATCACAGCACTTCATCACTTACTTTGCCTCCTGTGGTTACCACTTTGTTTGATGTGCAGTTTGTCTTTTAATCCACTTTTAAAACCCATCTCCTTTCTGGAAGCTCTTCAGGTGAAGGTGCTCTCTAAAGCAAGAATCTTCTGATCTCGGGCCCCATATACCAGGAACGTTTGTTTACATGTCACACAAACTTCTTGAGATATTAATGAAAACCCAATATCCATCCTAGCTGTCAAAATAAAGAAGTGGGTGGGGCATGGGAGGTTCTTGAGAAAACAATTTAGAAGAAAAGGAATAGGAATAAACTAACATATCTTTATCTTTTTCCTCCATGAATCCATGTATCTTTATCCACAAATTCAATCCATATCCTTTCCATTATTCTCAATTACTTAATCTATTTTCCTCTCTCTCCCACTCTTCCTCTCATAAAACGTTTCAGCTTAACCTTAGCATAAACGTCCCTCTCCAGCAATTCGAACTTGATATCTACCTTCATTATAATTCCTTTTATCCTATTCAGAGAAAGACATATTTATCTTTCTTTTTGAGACGGAACATAATGGCCTAGGATTTCACGCAGCTAATTTACTAGATGACAAAAAGTGTCTTCAAAATTTTACACAAATACAATTGTTCTAATAAATAAGCTATTGTCTTAGGCAGGTAGCTTGAAGCAAAGCACACAATGGAATGTTGATTTTTGTTGCATTCCAGTTGATTAAAATAAATCATCAGCAAGTTTCCTAGTTAAAAAAATAACCATTTTTCAAAGAATAACAACATTTTCCTTTGAGACCAGATTTCTAGAAAGGATTTCTTCTTTCCCATCCCACGGTACAACTTACAAAATGATTTTTCAGTCTATTCTGAACTACCTCTTTATTGAATTTGGCATATTATTGTGTTTTGATCTATCTGCTGTGAATATCAGGATCTTAATACATACTTAAGTTAAATGCAAACGTTTAAATTTATTCTACAATTTAACACACACACTGATATACACACATGTGTATATTCGTATGTATATGTGTAATTTTTAAATCTTTTGCAGTCTGTATATCATATGTCTCTTCTGGCATATACCTCAAACCTGATAAATGAACAAAAAATATTTGTTGAATGAATACAAACATTTAAATATGAATTTCAGTTGTTTCAGTAGAAACCAGGTTTAGTCATTTGTAAATGATAGTCTCAGTCATTACAATGTAGAGCAAAAATAAATTATTCTTTATTTTTTTGCCTTATACTTATTTATAAAATCTCAAGAGAAATATATATTTAAGAAAATGCAGAGCTACCATAGTAATTAGATATTTTTCTTAATTTTTCTCTTATTCCTTATATAGGACAATTCTCCCAAAAATTAATTAAAAATTCAAAAGACATCAAAATGCATTTTAATAAAGATTTTACATGACTCTTGGTAAGTGAAAGATCATTAAGAGGATTTGCTTAAAAAATGACACTGCTCATATCAGTCTTTTCTTACCTCTAATGCTGTCAGAGACGACTTAGCCTCAATTAACGTTGAACTTTTGACTCAGAACTTGTCAAACATTTCATTTCATCATCTCTAAGCTTGCCCCTAGACATAAACAGAAAAACAGGCAGCAATAATCATTAAACATGAAAAGCGACACGTTTCCCTGCAAACAGCAGAATGGCAAGGGTAACGAATAGGAGCAAGGCAGTAAGTGGATAAATATATTGACAGTTTGCTTTTAACAAATCAACGCTCTTCAACATTTGCTAGCAAGAACCAGGCACTGTGACAGGAGAATGCAGTGGCAGATGGATCCCTCTTCCCTTTTACAAACCAGAATAAAATGAATTAAATAAGGAGAAAAATATGTGTGGAGTTAAAAAGGCAGACACTCAACTGCAAAGACTAAATGGATTGTGTTGAGTAGTTAGGGAAAAGGATATTTGCACGAGGCAAACACACTTCCTTAAATAACCTTCAAATGGGAATCTGAATCCTAAGGATCCCCTCATACAAGATTTTGACTATTGAAATCAGTTGCCTCAGTGCTCCTGTTCCAGTACAGGGAGAGCTTATGGTGAAGACCTCTTCACTATTTGGCCTGTTGATGCCCAGGTTTGTTTTATGTTCTATCTTCGGCCTTACAAAATGGTAAAGTAAATATAGCTCAGAATTTGAAGACAAACAGAATGTATCCCAACCACATTTTGATACTTGATAGCTGAGACAGCTGAAGAATCTCAATCATATCATGGGGATCATGACAGCTATACAACTGCCCCTCATGTAAGATGGCATCTGAACGTTTAATAAGTAATTCAATAATTTATTAAGCATTTGAATCATTTATTAACTTCTTGCTATCTCTAGTATTCATTTTTGTATTGTATTTTTTATAATATTAAGTTAAAAAAAGGAGAGAAAATTTCTGTAATAAAAACAATTCATACAACTTATCTCCAGTGTCTGATTCTTCCCAGAATGGCTGTTTGTGCCCAACAGTCTCTTTAGATGAAGACAAGGGTAAGAATGATGATCAACGTACCTAAAAAATAAGAGATCAGGGGCTGGCCCAGTGACTTAGTGGTTAAGTTTGGGCTCTCCACTTTGGCGGCCCTGGGTTCACAGGTTTGTATCCTGGGTGCAGACCTATGTACAGCTCATCACACTGTGCTGTGGCAGTGTCTCACATATAAATACAGGAAGATTGACATGGATGTTAGTTCAGGGACCATCTTCCTCAAGCAAAAAATTATACCATAGATGTAGGTAGGAAAACTGAGTTACTTTGACTTATGCTCCTATATATAAAACATGAGTAACCACTGATTCACAAGCAAAAATAGCCATTTCAGTCAAAATAAATAAAACCTTTGTGAGCTCCAATGTAACGTTAGCCCAGTGAATTAGCACTTACTTGAATTAATGACATCAATAGTATATTATTTAATAAAATGGAAGGCAAAT
This sequence comes from Equus asinus, assembly GCF_041296235.1. Classification (NCBI taxonomy): domain Eukaryota; kingdom Metazoa; phylum Chordata; class Mammalia; order Perissodactyla; family Equidae; genus Equus; species Equus asinus. The sequence goes on from NC_091798.1 coordinate 72,592,785, forward strand.
AGGTAGTTGGCGACCCAAATTTTCAAAATGTCTCATATGCCTAAGGTTAAAATAATATAAAATCTGTCATCTTTCCTTTTTAATTTTTTTCCCTTGCTAGGCACTTGTACTGAATACATTCAGATCCTTATACACTAATTATAAGCATCTTTCCTTCAGATAAACTAACTACAGCATTAATTTTGATTTAAAAAAATGTGAGCTTATTTGAGTAATATACTGAAAAAACTTTTGCTTTTTAAAACTTAAGTAAAATAGATCTCCACAGCATAAGGCTGCATCCTGATGATAAACTCGAATGGACTCTAAGACTCGCCTTACTTAGGAAGCCACAGTGCACTCAAAGGCTTTTACCAGCAAGGAGCACTGTAATTGTAAGGGCCCCAGGATTGGAGGCATTTGAGAAATTAAGGATTGTTTAATACTCTCTCATACATCTCATAAATTATAGACAAACCAATGAGTAATGCCAGTCAGAGATTCACCCAGCAATTCACATCAGCTTTTAAGATCCTATGTGGACTTAAAGGCCATTTTTGAACAATAGCTCACACACACACGAATAATGTATTTGGAAGGTCTTTGCCAAATGGGATGCATTAACAGTATATTTCTATTGACTTTAAGAGCTCAGAAGTAGATTAGTCATAATCTTTAGTAAATACTTCCTAGTATACTTATTGCATATATAATGTTCTTTTATTTTACTGTTTTATTTTAAAATATTTAAGAATATAGTATACATGTCCGCAGGTATTTTACTTGTTATCCAGTCTAGGATTGAAGATCATATCAAAGACTGCTCTCTGCCTACTGGCTTCTCCTCTGCTTTTGATGCTGGACTCTGAAACCATTATCCTGAATTTTCTGTTTATTGCTCCCTTGCTTTAGAAAAAAAAATATATATATATATAAAATATGTATTATATATGATATATAAAATGTTTTATTTTTATGTATGATATATGTTGTGGTATATAATATGTGATGCATATACCACACATATATAAAATAAATTATTTTATCATATACATGAAAGTATGATAGATATATATCATAGGTAATGCATATCATATATAAATTGATATAAATATGTTTTATCATGTATTAGCATATATTTTATTATATATATTTACTATATATTTGATGAATCATATATGATATATAAATTATATAAATATTTTTCATATATATCAACAAATGCAGACAATATTTAACTTCATTTATTTTGAATTTATAAAGAAATAATGAAAATATTCTTCTGGAACTTGATGTTTTGATACTAGTCACTTATACTTGACCACATTTTCATGTATTTTTGGTATAAAGTTACTCCTGGTATTCTCTTTTTATCTTAATTCATAGTTGTGCAAATTTTTAAAATTTTTTTGGTGAGGAAGATTGCCCTGGGCTAACATGTGTGCCAATCTTCCTCTTTTTTATGTGGGATGCTGCCACAGTGTGGCTTGACGAGCCATTCTAGGTCTGTGCCCAGGATCTGAACCTGTGAACCCTGAGCCGCCGAAAACGAGTGTGTGATCTTGACCACTATGCCAGTGGGCCAGCCCCCGATAGTTGTGCCCATTTTTGAGTCATTATACTGTCTGTATCCTCTCTCATTTTTTCTTTTCAACTTTGTCAAAGGTATATCTACTCTGTACTTAAATAACTGAAGTTTTGTTGATTTTTACTTTCTTTCATTGATTCTTGATCTTTATTTTATCATTTCCTTTTTTGCTTTGATTTATTCTGCTGTTACATTCTTAACTTCTTAAGCTGGAAACCCAGTGTATTTATTTCACCCAGTCTTCCTTCACAGTATGAACATTCAGGGCTATAGATTTCATTCAAATCACCACATTCATTACTGCAGAAAGTTTGATAAAATGCTTTTGTTACAATTCATTTCTAGATAGTTTGAAATTTTGCATTATAATTTCTTCTTTAATTCATAAGTTAAGTAAGGTATTTTTAAGGTTCCAAATATACATTTTTACATCAAATTTTGTCATATACTCCTAATTTAATTTTATTGTACTAAAAGAATGTGGTCAGTATGGTACTAATTCTTTGAAATTCAGACTTGCTATGTAAAAAATTATGCAACCAAATTGTATGAAATTTCCGTGTGCATTCTAAATTTCTAGGTCAAGCTCATGCACTTTGCTGTTCAGATCTTCTTTATCTTGGTTTTTCTCTTTTCTTTTCCTTCCACTCCTCGTGCTCTCCCTCCTTACCTCCTTCTTCTTCTCTTTCTGCTTCTTTTCCTCCAGTTAACGATCAATAACAGAGCCAGATGTGTGAAAAGCTTCCACTACTATTTTGGAGATTTTTTAGTTCCTCACTCTTGCTTTTACCAATTTTTGCTTTTTATATTTATAATTTTATAGGTACATCAATATATATGATCTTTATCTTTCAGGTGAATTTAACTCTATCATCATGTAGCCATTAATATAGCTGTACCAATTATTTGCTTAACAAATATTTTCCAATATTTTGTTTTTAATTTTTCTACATTCTTAAATTTAAAATATATGAAGTGTAGATATCTATTGCTGGATTTATTTTTAAGATGTAATCTGACAATCTTTGTGTTTTAAAAATCTTGTTTAATCCATTTTTTCTTTTTTTTTTTTGTATGGAGAGAGGGAGTAGAATCTTGATGTGAGATGAAAAAGGAGTCTTAGGTGGGGTCAAATCACTCAGGAACTGTAAACCACATTAAGGAATTTTATATTCATTGTAAGAGTAACGGGAAGATACTGACATGTTCTAGCCAAGTTGTGAACTGATGAGATTAACATTTTTTAAAGTATCATTCTAACTGCAGTGTATGTGTGTGTGTGTATACTAGAACGACATTTCCAAAATGTAGGAAGCTACCATCATAGTCCAGATGAAAGCTGATAATAGCTGAACTGTGGGATAATGACTAGTAAGGAAGAAAGGAGAGAAATTCAAGAATATTTAAGAATTAAAATAAACAAATTAGGGATGAATTTAATAAACGATTAGTTAAAATACAGGTGACAGGATTCCTAGTTTTCTGGCTTCAGCAACTGGGCTTCTAGTACCATTTACTTATTTAGGGGAAATTGATAATATACCAGATTTAGGGGAAGAGAAAATAATGAATATTGCACGGGATGGAATCTGAATTGATTGTGAAATGATTAATCTCATGTAGAACCCTGGGTAGATCTAGAGCTCATAACAAAGGCCAGGGCTGGAGGTATAAACTTAGTGATTGACTAAGTGAAAATTAAACTCATTTTTACGGCTACAGATACTATACTTGTTACCTAGTTTATGTGAGTGTGTGTGTATGTGTGTGTGATTGTGTCTATGTGTTGTAATAATAGCCTAAGAATTAAACTGATGCCTTCAAAGTATTGAAGAATGATTCTGAATCCCTAGTCAAATAAAGAATTATTAACTTTTGTTCAAGGTATTGCGATAAGGGTCCTGTGATCAAAGACGTGCTGGAAAGGACTCAAGTTCTCCCAGCGCATCACAGCTCATACATTTAACATATCACATTAGATTCTGTGCATTTGAGTTGGAAAGTTTTTCCTAGAGGCTAAGACAAACCAAAGTCAGTCTAGAGCAAAAAGGATGTACATTCTATTGGCATCACTCCTTTCTCAGGACTTCTTGGTCATTTTTCTTTTTGCTTCTTCCAAGTAAGACTGACCCTGCATTCTGTGTTTGGCTTTATGATCAAGTCTGTCTTGGTCCCTGCAAACAGGAGTCATACTTTAGGAGTTCAGAATTCTCAATTAGGATTGAATATGCCTTTACTTCTGGTGTGCCCTCACTGACTCTTCCAGATTTGGAAAATTTTGTCCCATTTACTGAAGTTGGTCTTATTTAGAGTTATCCCTTATATGGGGATGTATAGAATATTTCTTGTTAGAAATACAATGTGTATCTTGATCACCAAATGTTTGCCTGTTTTGGTTTTGATGATACATCTTGACTTCCAGAAGATATATATACCTGGTTATCAGTTACCTGTGTGATTTCTGAAATATTTTACTCTTTATATCAGGGACCTGGCTACACTGAATCCAGAATGTTCAATTTATTACTGAACCTGAGCACATACTTGAACATTGATTTGCCCTGCTATCCACACTTTCATTTTCAACTCACACTGGCTCTCTTGAACCTAATTTACTCACTGCTCTATGATCCACCAACTTAGAGATTTCTGATGTTACAGCAACTATTTTTCTATCAAATGTTGCTGTTATCTTATTTTTAGGTATTAGTCACCACTTAATTCAGGTCAATTATCATGGACATAGTAACTCAAGACAGTATTATAATGTTGGAGTTTTTAAGATCATGGGTCTTGGAGTAATTCTAAGATTAGGATTCTTGTTTTTCCACTTTCTAGTATGTTATTTAGATAAGTTGATTAGCCTTATTTGGCCTTGGTTTTGAAAGTTGGGATGATAATAGAAATAATAGTAAGAGTAACAACAGTGCTGAGGGACATAGTCATAAAAAGAATAAATTATAAAGATAAGAAATTAAAAGCAACATGACATTTTTAACCACCTGTATGGAAAATGTACCATATTCTAGGTAAAGATCAGACTGAATTTCAATCTAACATAGAGTTTTCCAAATATGATCTTTACTCAGATTCTACCACTAACGATTCATCAGAGTTGAAAAGAAATATCTCGTTTGGCTAAAAGAAAATCCTCTATTAGTAGATGTTTTCCTATTCTACCTCTGATGAAGAACTGAGAGAAACTAATTTTTCACAGTTAATAATTGATCATTTTGTTAAAAAAAGATATATATTTTTCAAAAAAGATATATATATTTCCAAATAACATGTCAACCTACCAAAGTCTTCAGTAATCAAAATTTTAACACTCTCACATTCGTTTTTTTAGAAAATGTAAATAGGTGAGTATTTCATGTGAATTTCTTAGACCAAACCAATGCTGCTTTCACAAGGGCATCAATTTGACGCTCAGTCCAGTAAGCCTTCTTATTTACTTACAACTATAAGACCTATGGAATGTCTGATAGGCCCTAATTCTCCAGTTGAGCCCATGGATTTCAGTTAAATCCTTTGGGCTTTACTTGGGTCTGTCCTCCTCAAGGGTGGGGACTGGATTCCCATTTTTGTCTACCTAGTACTGTAAGATTGTCAAAACCTCTGCTTTGCTTTGCAGTGGCTTTCTGCTTATTTGATTATGCACTTGACATACACAGTTTTAAGAATCTAGTTCATCCTTTGTTGGGAAAACCCAAGAGTCTGTCTCATTTCTCTGTGCCTGCTCCCTCTACCCTTGGAAGAGTGGACCAATTCAGGTGCTTTGGCAGCCCTGGACTCCATTTTGTGACTCCAGCAATCTAAAGCTTGCCAAATATCCCCAGCCTCTCTGCTTCTTAGTCCTGACTGCTTACTTGGGTTCTCAGCCTCCGGCACTGCACCTGTAATAGACAAATGCCTTGAGGAAAACGATGGCTCACTTCTCTTAGGTTTCCTTTTCTCTGATCTCTTAACCCTTCAAGCCCTAGTTTCCACACCAATGCTTTCATTCACAGGTTGTCTATATATTATCCAGCTTTCCTAATTTGCTTTCGGCGGAGAAGTCAATCATCACAAGAAACCCCATCTTACCTGGGAGCAGCAGTATGGTTTTCACTTCTTACTTGCATTTATCCTGCACTTTCTCTCTTCCTCATTTTCAAAGCATATAATATGGAGCAAGAGCTAAAAATTATGCAAGAGTTTAAGACGTGTAAATTAACAATTAAAAATATCTAATAACTCATGGTTGTTTCCAGGGTCTTCTGGCCTTAAAATTTTATTAGATTTCCTCATTTACAATGCAGTTTTCCAAATGTTTTCAAATTAATAATGATGATCTTGCTGCTGTGGTCCCAACTTTTCCTCCAGCTTTGACTCTTTGCTCTACATTTGTTTTTCACACAAGTCTGCAAAGACAACATGATACAAATAGAAGTGTGAAAGCATTTTTTGACTTTTTCTAGTCTGGAATTCATCCAAATTTAGTTAAAATCTACATTTTCCCATCTATTTCATTTTTTTAATAGGAAAACTTTTAGTATACCTTTCTGAGTTAAAATTGTATAGAAAGGCTAAGATTCAAACAAATTAAAATATTTGGTAATGGTCCCAGACTCCTAAAGTAGGTATACAGAAGGAATGCTGCCATGGAAATTCTTAACTGTGCACACATAAGTAAAGAATATTTGTGGTTATTTCGGTATCAATCCTGTCATATTTCACATGTCAATAGAATTTGCAAAAGAAGGTCCACTTTTACATTAAAATTAGAATAGTAAAAACAGTATTGCTTTGAGAGATAATAATCGATTCTGGAAACTGCTCACATAGCAATTGCTAAATTTGCCTTCAGATTTGGGACTATTGTTTATGGAATAAAAGAAAAAAACTGAAAAACTATTTGAACTGAATGAAATGTGCACTAAAGTAAATGTTTATTATAGGAGAAAACATACCCTTGATTCACAATTAAATCATATATAAAGTGTTATTTCTAATAGTCCTTGGGATTATATGTGAGACTATCCATTGACTAGATAATATCAGATAAAAATATTAAAATTGCTTTGATATTCCAGAGTATAGAGATTAATTTATAAATTTAAATGACTTATGAATAATAATCAAAATATTTCTCTTAGCCATACCATATCTTTTGATCAAATTTGGTATGTAAAACATGTATGGAACCTGACCTCTGTTAAAAAAAATTAAAATGTCACTAGAAATCACAGGATCAAGAATTCATTGTTGTTTATGAATGCAAAGTAAATTATTTGTTTTTTTAAAGGAAGTTAAGACTTTCAAGAAAACTATTAATCCACACCCTTGTTCATAAAGTGGTATTTCCATGGCTTAAGAAAGGAAATGTACCTGACTTTAAATCATTTATGGGCACAATTATTTGAATATCGCAGCCTCATTCCCCTTGGTTAAAATAAGTAGTGTCTGAAATGAACATTGTTTTATATTTCCCATTCATTTGTCCCCTTTAAATAACATTTATAGACAAACTGTGTGCAATATCCTATTGTCCACTTTTAAATGGTGAATTTTATGGTATGTAAATTATACTTCAGTGAAAATATCCTGTAGTTACTAAGAGACTGTAATTATGATAAAAGACAATTTTTATCTAATTTTGAAGCAGGTGACTGTTATATCATTTTTACTTGAAATATTCCTCAGTGTGTTTGTTTGATTTTGCTTTTATGCTTTAAAGAAGTCTTTCTGAAAATTTAGGAAAGTAAAAGTCACTTGTTTGTGTTTAAATGTCTAAGCATGTTTCATGTTTAAACAATTTAGAAATTTCCTGTTTCATTACATTGTACTCAACAAACAGGAAGACTAATCAAAAAGAAGTGTTTTCTAGCCTTTATTGTTTTTTAATTCCTCCTTACTTCATGAGAAACATAGAGTGATCCACACAGCCTACATACTTGCTCTCATCTACATGCAGCAGGTCTTTAAAATGTTCCTTTGTGCTTTATTTTTATAGGGAAATATTTCATTCGTTAATTAGGATATTGAGATCACACAAGTTTTAATCAGCTATGGCTCCTTTGACATGTCATGTAATTTTTTAAAAAACAGGGAGTCTGTCTACAAAGATTTTTAGAAGATTCTCTTGGCATTCAGGAGATTTAGATAATTCTTGAGAGCTTCATAGACAAGATTTAGTACAATACAATGTTTCCTGATGTGATACCATGCGACAAATGCTATGAGTAACTCCAAACCAGTTTCCTAAATGAAATGTTGAGTAAAAGATAAATGTGAAGAGGTAAAAACCCTTTCTAATTGCAATATGTGACAAACTCCTGCACATCTTAATCACTGACCTAAAATCATAAATTCCCTCTCAGTTTAATGAAAATGTGGGGATGAATTCAGGAAAATCAGATTTCAACCGTGGTAATCCTATTACTTCAAAAATAATTTTTTTGATTGCTCTTCATTTTATTCCTAAACTGCTACCACTTTTTAACTTTTTTTTCTTTCTTTCTTTCTTTTTTGCTGAGGAAGATTCGCTCTGAGCTAACATCTGCGCCAATTTTCCTCTGTTTTGTACTTGGATAGCCACCACAGCATGGCCCCAACGAGTTGTGTAGGTGTGCACCTGGGAATCAAACCCAGGCTACCAAAGAAGAGTGTGCTGAACTTAACCACTAGGCCACGAGGCCCGCCCTTTCCATCACTTTTTTAATACAAATGTTCAGAATTACAAATGATTCTTAGATCCAGTTAGAAATTAAAAAGGCAAATCATACTAAAGTTGGAGGTAACATGTGTGCTAGTATTATCTTATTGTGTTTGTATTTTTAATTGAGCATAATATACATACAAACTAAGTGAGTAATTTAAGGAAATTTTACTGTATGCACCATTGTAGCTACCCCCACCAAGATAAACACATAGAAAATTCCCCTAAGTAACAATTATGAGCCCCATATATTAGTTCCGGGGTGAAATCATAAGTATATATGCTTTGATTTTTTACTTTGTTCACTCAGTCTCTTATCTGTGATGTTCACACATGTTGCACCAGAAGTCTTTTTTCATTACTGTGTAGTTCTTCCTTACTTGAATATACCCCAATCTGTTTTCACTTTGTATCATTGATGGTTATTTCCTATTTGGTGTTGTCACAGATACAGCTGCTATGAACATTCTTGCATAAGTCCTTGGTTGGAATTGGTTTGTCACAAGATCTCTCTTAGCTTTAGTTGGTGCTGCCAAATATGTTTCAAAAGTGACTGTGCCAAGTTGTACTTTCATCACGATTGTAACTATGTGACAGTTGATTGCTATCCTCTCTACTACTTGTTACTCTGATTTCTACTAATTGTGTGTCACTCACTTGGGTGCAGTGGTATCTCAGGAATTTAACTTTCATTTCCCTGGTGGCTGCAACACTTTTTCGTGTCCTCATTGGTTAGCTGGATATTATCGTTTGCTAAGTTGTTGTTCAAGTTTTTTGCTGCTCTTATTGTTTTGTATTGTGGCATTTTGTTTCTTACTTTATTTTAAATATATTTTGGTCACAGTCCTTTGTTGGATATGTATATATTAAATGTTTGTCCTGGTCTGTAGCTTGATTTGTATTCTCTCAAAGATATCTTAGAATGATTATATGTTCTTAACTTTAATGACACTTGATTGACCATATTTTTTATGATTACTACTTACTGTGTTTTGCTTAAAATAAATACTTCCTTAGTATAAAATCAAGAAGCTAAAGCCCTATGATTTATTCCAGAAGCTTTATTATTTTACTTTTTGTCTAGCCTTCTATTCCATCTGAAATTAGAGTTTATTTGTCTTTTGAATGTGAGGTAATGGTTATATTCATTTTTTCCCCCATGTTGTGGTAGGCAGCCTCTAAGGTGGCCCTGCATAGTGATATTCTTGCCCTTGTGTCATTCTCTTCCTGTGAGTGTGGATTATATGTGGTACTGCAGGAAGTGATGGGGTATCACTTCCAAGATTAAGTTATAAAAAGACCGGCTTCTGTCTTTAATGCTCTTACTTGAATGACTCACTGTGAGGAAAGCCAGCTGCCAAGTCGTAAGTCAGTCCTGCAGACAGCCTGTGTGAGTGACTTGGGAAGCTGATCTGAGGTCTTGGACTGCCTTAGCTTGGAAATTAAACCCCTCTAGTCAAGCCTTGAAGTGACTCCAACCCTGGCTGACTTATTGATTACAGCCTAATGAAAGAACCACCCAGAACCCCAGTTAAAACATTCCCAGATTCCTGATTCATATAGAATGCAAGATAATATTGTTTTTAGCTGCTGTTACATATATGGAAATCTAACTGATTCAGAGTCATTTACTGAAATATTTTTTCCCCCGACTAAATTTCAGCTGTATGTTTATCATATATCAGCTGACCAAATATGTAACGGTCAGTTTGTCAATTCTCTATTCAGACTGTTGGTCTATTTGTATTGCATTTCACCCGGACCATATTGTCTTTATTACCATAAATTTATAAGAAAAAGTCTTAGTATCTGGTACTGTAAATCTTCCAACATTGTTTTTCTATTTGAATATTATCTTGATTATTTTAATTTCTTCTAATTTCCATGTTAGTTTTTAAAATCAGCCTGTCAATTTTCACAATATCCTGTTGGGATTTTGATTGAGATTGTATTGGATCTTTTAATCAATTTAGGAAAAGTGATATTTTTTCAATGGTGAGTATTCCAAAAAATGAAGGATAGAGAAATACCTTTAAGATATCTTTCCAAATTTCTATTGGCCACTATTTTAAAATTTTAATTGTAGAAGTTGTACACATCTTTCATTAGATTTGTTCTTTGTTATTAGATATTTTATACTATTATAGTGATAGTTTAACTTTTTTTGTGATTTTCAGTAATATATAGACACACATTTTATTTTATATTGAGCTTTCATACAACATCCATGGAAAAATTACTCACTGATTCTAATAATTTCTGTATATTTTTTAATTTTCCACATACACAATAATTTCCACATCTACAATTAACATCATCTGTAATTATTGGCTGTTTAAATTTTTTACTCATTATCTTAAAGTTTTATTTCTTACCGTGCATCTCACAGTGTTACTAACATGTGTGCATAACAGTGTATATAAAAGATATAGTGGAGCCCCCCTGGGGGCATAGTGGTTAAGTTTGTGTGCTTTGCTTCAGCTGCCCAGGGTTCATGGGTTCGGATCCTAACACTGCTCATCAAGCCATGCTGTGGTAGCATCCCACATACAGTAGAGAAAGATTGACACAGGAATTAGCTCAGTGACAATCTTCCTCAAGCAAAAAGGGGAAGATTGACAACAGATATTAGCTCAGGGCTAATGGTCCTCACCAAAAAAAGAAAAAAGATATAGTGCTAGATCCTAAATACTGAATCATTCCAAATCCATTCCATACACCTCTTTTTTGAGAGGTTAGAAAGCTGAAAATGTTATTTCAAAGACTCCAACGCTGCTGGAGCTTTGGAGGCACTCATTTGAGATTTGCCATTTATGGTGGTAACAGCACCAATAGCGGCAACATCATAACTCGATTTCCTTAACCCTGAAGCAAAGTTTTGGGTGTCTGTATTCTAACTTCAGATTTACTTGTAGGGATGGTGGCAATGGCAACAATAGTAACAATGTTGATAGCAAGGGGTTGCTGAATTTGGCAATGTTTTAATCCTGGTCGCACTAGTAATTACTACTTTGTTAGGTCAATTCTCCATTATTTTGGACCTAGGTTAATAATTTCAGTTGAGAATCTTTTTCAACGCCTTCATTTATTTTGCTGGTACTTATTTTTTTGCATGATTGTTATTATTATTATTACTTAAAATTCCTAGAGTAATTTGTTTCCTTTACTCATTCCTGACTAATAAATTGTTTTATACAAGAGTCCCTCAAATAAATTAATCTCAGATTAGTTATCTGGCATGATTATGGTTGAAGTTAATGATGACCACCAAATCATGATGAGTCAAATTATCCTAGTAATTCTTAACTTACTGGAACAAAGTTTTCCTAAAGTTTAACTTGTGGGGTATTTGCCTGCTATGGTAGACCATTATTGGAATGAGGAATGCAGAAACTATCAAGTGGGTGCTATAGATTAAATGTTTTTGTTACTCCCAAATTCATATCTTGAAATCCTAACCTGCAAGGTGATGGTTTTAGGAGGTTAGTCCTTTGGAAGTAATTAAATCATGATGGTGGAACCCTCATGAATGAGATTAGTGCCCTTATAAGAGGCCCCTTGCCCCTAACGCCATGTGAGGTTACAGGGAAAAGACAGCCATCTAGGAAGTGGGTCCTTAGCAGACACTGGATCTGTTAGCATGATGATCTTGGACTTCCCAGCCCCCAGAACTGTGAGACATAAATATTTGTTGTTTATAAGCCTCGCAGTCTCTGGTATTTTATTATAGCAGCCCAAACGTTCTAAAACAGTGGGATACCTACTTCTGACTACAATGCAGAATTTAAATAAGGAAAATAAAAACATTCTGGGCTTTAAATTCTCAATGAAAGCCACAGTCAGAGAAATAGTAAATTTATATGACTACCCTCAAAAAATCTAATAAATTTTAAACCACAGGAGCAATGAAATAGTAACAAACTGAACAGTGTCTAAGTCAGGGGTTGCTGAAATACCTTGTAGCAGATTCTATTTTTCAAAAATGACTACAAAATTATGTTCCATTCCATACGCTCTTTTGAAATATGCTCTTGAACATCCCATCAAGAGGAGGAGTTTATTTCTCCAAGCCTTTGAATGTAGGCAGCCCTGAGACTGCTCTGTCCAAGAGTAATAGCAGAAATGATCTTATGCCAGGTCTAAGTATCCATAAACAAAAATTATTTTACATTGGAATCAGTTACACTAATTTGCAGAGTTGTGCAATAGCTCAAAGACAACAAAGATTAAAATCAGATAAGATGGAATTGTGTTCCATTGGTCATGCAAAGTTTTTCATTGAAATATAAGTAAAGAAGCCCAGTCTACTCTGGTGACCTTGTGACATGTTGTGGGGGGTAAAGAGGGGGAACAAACACATGGAAGAGCAGAGGCATCAGACATGTAAGTGAAGGAACCAAACTTGGATATCCAACCCTGTCGAGCCTCAAATGACTCTAGCACCATTGCTATATGACTGCCACTGCTTGTGGGACCCAATGGGAACAATGCAGCTGAGCCCAGTAAAGCTACAGAAGCACAAACTAACATTTTTTTTCTAAGCCACAAGGTTTGTTGGTGCTTTGTCACAGTGTAACAGATAGCATAATGGAAATTGTTATAAGAAATGGAGTGTTGCCAAACAAAAGCTTCCAATATGTGACATTGGTTTTGGAACTGGAGAACAGGAAGTGGCCAGGAAGACCTTGTGTAAACTGATGATAGAAGCTTGAAAAGTAATGAGGAAATTGTTGTTGGAGTCTGGATGAAAAGCAGCCTGTGTTAAGGAGTAGTTGAAAGTGTAGTCAAACTCTCTCTTGTTATAACTTTGAAAATAGAAAATGTACTTGATGAACTGGTGAATCTGGCTAAGGATATTTCCAGGAAAAATGTTAAAAATACCAACTGATGTGTTTTAGCTGTATTTAATAAGAAACATATATAGTGAGATGAATTAAAGAAAGAACAATTAAGTTTTTGAGCAGAAGTATAGGAAATATAAGGTAGCCTGGATGTCTTTCCAACTAAAGTGTTCTCAAAGTAAGAAATGGTCTCAAGGTAAAGATCAAATTAAGGGCACTTCCAGTAAAATATGGCTTCAGAGGAAGTTTACATTAAGGATATTGCTCTAAAACTCTTTAAGACATGGAAAGATTTAAGGTGACGTCTCATGTCATCTCAGCTAGATAAAAAATCACTTTTGAAGATCTGAAAGTATGCTTTCTAGACCTTTTCTGCTAGGCAAAATGGCTTTTAAGGATCATCAGACTGTTGTACAACAGCAATTTTCCATCCAGCCCATTGAGACAGACTCACATATCACTTTCAGAGGAGTCTGTCTTGAAGAAATTTGTGGGTGTGACTTTAATTTATTGATAAATACACCAATATTCATAGGCCTGTCACAAAGATTTCAAGAGAATTGGATTAGCAAAAGCACCACTGGCTTGGACTAAAACAGGCAGACACAGTTAAAAATGAGAAAGTCTCCAGAGATACCAACATTCCAATGTCAAGAAGCAGACTCAGAAAGCTACTCAGCTGCAAATATTAACCATTTCTTATCAAAAAGAAGGCTGACTCAGAGTGCAGAGGTAAAACCCAAGGAAAATCACCCCTAAGAGCAGGAATGATCCTAATCAAGGAGCTTGTGAAATGTGCCTAGGCAGACTCAAGAATTTCAATGGGACAGTGAATACTATTTGCTTCCATATTCCCTATATCTGCCTCACCAATGTATTTTGGGTGCATATGAAGGTAGATAAACGGGCTCTTTAGTTGACAAGTCTTCAAATATAAACAATTATCCCCATCCAGCCATATTCTGGGTTTATTGGGGTTCTTGTCGTCTAATTTAGTTGAAAATGTTATCCATAGGCTTTCTCTTTTACTGTCTTTTTTAAAATAAGGAGATTTATGGAAGTTTAAAAAAAAAAAACGAACAACTATCTATCTCCACATATTTATTTACTAATAACAATATTCTATGTTGTTTAAAATATGAGTTCTGAGGAATTCCTGGATATCCAATTTGATTTTTAAAATAATTTTCTCATTTTAAAAATTATTTAGTCATTAGTTTGTAATCAGAATTTAATATTTTAGGCTTTTTTTTTAATACCATCTGTCTTAGAGCCTCATGATGTGGTTTTAGAGGTGTCGCCTTAAATATTTATGATCTTTCCAACATCTTACTTAAGAATTTTAGCATACATATATTTAAACTTTGCCCTGAGGCCACATTCTACCTTAAATGCCTTGTATTTGAATTTCACCATAAGGCCATTCTTTGAGAACAGTTTTTTGCTTGAAAATACCATTCAAAGGACAATAACTGTTGATTTCTGAATCTTTATATTGGTCTTTTGGAGTTATTTTTTGTTTTTATGTTTCCCTTAAATCTAGAAAACATACATGGTTAAACACAACCTCCATTCTTTGGCAATTACAGACTCCAAACTTCAAACTCTACTTTCTTCCACAAGATCTTATCATATCCAGTTTTCAGCTGGTTGTTCCTAAGTGGTCAGATTAAGCATTTCCCATTATGAGTGACATCTTGAATCATATGGAAGAGGTACAATTTTAACAAGTACCTCAGACCTGTTATTTCAGGTCTACCCTTTCAAAGATCCATCACAGAATACATGATAAAGTGAAATTCATAAGTTTTTAAATAAAATCTAATTGTTAGATACATGGATTTGGGAAATGTAGTGAGTAACAGAATCTATCACTGTTTCAGAATAATTTTAATACGAGTGGTTTCCTTTTGGAATTTTTGTTAAGATTAACGATGTAATGTATATAGAATTGCCAGCAGAACTCAGAGCATAGAAGAGGGTTCAATAACTCAATTCCCTTTTCCATTCTCATTTATTGTTAAAGTTTTGATTAGGAAAGCATTTTTGCGTGCTATCTGGCTGAAAGGTTTGTAGAACATTCCCACAATATCCCAGCCGTCATTCAGGAGTTTTCTCTGTATTTAACCCCTAAATTCTCTCTACAAATGATGGTCCCATTCCCATACAGTAATATTCAGCACTTCTTGCTATTGGTGGTACACGGATTTGTCAATTGTTACATTGGCTTCTAAGCCAAATGCAGAGATTTAAAAATAACATCACTGTGCCTCACTGATGAAGATTCTCATTCAGTATGTACGGATGAGGCCAAGATTCCGCATTTTTAAAATATTCCCAAAGTGACTGATACAGACTCAAGCTTTGGGTTTAAGAAACTAATATATGTCCCTTTTTTCTAATCTGAACAATAACATCATACTAAAAAACATTAATAGGAGATAATCAGAAAGCAACTGTGATTCATAAATTAATAACAAGATATTATCAGCAAAAATATACATTTGAGATCTTGAGGCATAGCTCATTTTTATTAGTCAGACTAATAGTTTCGCATTATTTTAAGAAAAAACATGCATCACTGGACTTGAAGACTTGGACATTTATTAAAAGTTACATAATACATATTTGATATTCTAAGTCTTCCTTTTCCCTGATCTGATTGATTTTTCCTAACTTATTTGCATAATACTTAGCTTTTCCCTTTTTCTTTCTTTAGATGCTAGAGTAACTAAGAAGCTAAGAATAGACTTAGCAATTCCTGATGAAATGTGCTAAAGGAACCACATTGCTAATGGAGACAATATAGTAAATAGATTTCCACCTGTAACCTCCGTTAAAAGATTAACCTTTAAAATGTGATTCCCCTTATTCTCTTATTATTTCTAGTTTAACTGAATTGTATTCTGAAAATAAAGTTTTAGTTCCGGTAAAGTTATCATTAACAAAACTTCAGTTATTTACTACTCAAGACTTTTTTTCAGAAATACGAACACAAAGGATACCTTAGTCTTTTGAGCTCTGAAAATGTTGGTCGTAGTGTTTTGTGGGAAAAGAATGTATGATTGTATTGCTGTTACTGTTCATTTGGGTGAAATAAACTGTGAATGGTGGCAAATGCTGTTCTGTTGTTCCCAGAACTGCAGGGTTTGGATTTAGCGATTAGAGACGGAGATTGCCTTAAATCAAAGTAAGTGGTTATTTGGCAACACTGTCTGGCCAAGCAGCTTGTTCTGGCTCTTTTGTCAGTAAGTTATTTTGAGAAATGCTTCTAATTTTCTAATCAAAATTAAAAAGCGAAATAAATTAGAAAAGTATAGAGAAACCATTGGAGTTATTAGAAAAAGTGTATAAACCCAGGATAATTAAAAGATCCCAGTTTTTGTACTCCAGTTCATTTAATTTTAATGAAAATGATAGAGAGAGAGAGAGAGATCATTAACTAGTTTTTGCTCTATAGATATACTAAGAAAATCTTATAACTTACAGTGGAGACAAAATATGTAAGTATAAAACAAATTAAGGTTTAATAGTTTGTCTAAAAGAGGCCCAAAGTGCCAGTGATCACAAAAAAGAAAAATAACTGGGTACTATGGAAAGCTTCAAGAAGAAGTTATTTGTGGAAGTAAATAATCAAGAGGATTAAGTCAATAGTAATATCATATGAAAGGCAGGTCAGTGGGTTTTAAGATCAAATATGACGGTAACCACAATCTTGTTAATTTAGTTCCCTATAGTTTTCTCCATTTTCAGCATCAATAATTGTTACATAATTAATGAGCTATAACCTTTGCTGTGTGTAGATAATGATCTTCATTCTTCCATCTACAAACAAAAATAAAGGATTCACCAAAAATATGATATACTAATGCAATTGCATTTTAGGAAAATACCTAAAAATATGACTCTCTAGTGTTTGGGTAACTCTAAATCTGGGGATCAGATTAATGTCCAAGTGAATTTACTGTATGCAATTGCCAATATATAAAGAAGAGTTACCTCCTGCAATGTGGGAGAGACTTTTAAAGCGACACTACTCAGAGAATTACTGCTGCGCTCAGACAGATGGACATCTTTCATATTTGCTTTCTTCAGTACTAATTAATTTTATCTCAAAAATATTAGCAAATAACATAATTTAACACAGATGATGTACTGTGAGCACACCAGCTCTTGGTGAAGGCAGGGAGGAATGAATTTGTGGATAATGGGTAAGATAACTAACAAAAAGCTATCTAAACCTTTTTGGAGATTTTAACAGTCGTATTTAGCATGCAGATGGGCAATTCTGGTGCAGATTTAACAGTTTCTCCCTAAATTAGTTGAGGCTTTGAACTTTCTTCAGAAGCATTGTTTTTCCAGGAGTGTTCAACTTCATAATTATTTCAGGAATCAGGGAGCACAAGTCTCTGCATTTCACAGTTAGTGGGTGAAGCACCATGTGACCACAGACAGGAGTAATCAGTCACAGATCCGGAAAGGAGGCTGTCACAAAGGCTCTGACTTCAAGGCATCCTCGAGTCCTGTGAACTTCAGCCACATTCATTAGCAATGAGTTTCCATATCTAGACATGGCAGAAGGCAAATTGTTCTTCAAACTGTAAATATAAAAATAATTTTAAAAGTCAGTGAGCAATAACGGGAATAGAAAGTCTTCAGAAAAGTTTTCCAAGCAAATGGTGACTAGTTTGCGATTTTGAAACTCCCGTTTCAACCAGACCAGACTAACCATAATTATACGTAAAAAACGTTGCCTTGGGGCAGGCCCAGCGGCGCAGTGGTTAAGTGTGCACTTCCGCTTCTGGGCAGTCCTGGGTTTGCGGGTTCCAATCCCAGGTGGGGACATGGCACCGCTTGGCAAAAGCCGTGCTGTGGTAGGGGTCCCACGTATAAAGCAGAGGAAGATGGGCACGGATGTTAGCTCAGGGCCAGTCTTCCTCAGCAAAAAGAGGAGGATTGGCAGATGTTAGCTCAGGGCTAATCTTCCTCAAAAAAACAAAACAAAACAAAACAAAACAAAATTGTGGTAGGAAATGCTACTATCGTTCAGGGACTCTGCCTTTTTATATATTATTTCCATTAATTCACATATACAGTGGGGTTGATATTATATTTAATTTACAAACTTGGTTGACTGATCTGAAGAAAAGTAAATTGATTAATGCCTTATGACTAGAATGTTATTCAAAATGGTTTTTGTTTAATTCCATAGGCAATATACTGCTTCTTAATAACGGTATACTAGAAAAACAGTACATCTAGAAAATAGAATAATGATTTGGAAAGGAATAAATTACAGTCACTTGACCCACTCCTCTTATTTCATCTGGTTGTTTTTTACAAAACACCACAATTTAAAATATGTATGCTTTATTAAAATCAGTTGTTTACTGCAAATAGCAACTCTCAAATTAAATAAGAGTGAATGCTTTTAAAATATTGAATCTTTTGTATTCCGATTCAACATTATTACAAATATTAAAGGACATAATCCCCATGTTGTAAACTTCTCTGTAGGATTTTTACATATCACAGAGCACATCCAAACATAAGTTAACCTTTATAAAAGTATATCACACCTTGAAAGGCTAATGCTTACCTTGTTTTTGTTTTCCACTAAGGAGCTTAGCAGAGGAAATAACTACTTTGGAAGTTAACAAAGGGTCTAGAAAAATGAGTTAACAGGTTTTTCAATTCAGAGAAATTCGTCGCTGAAAATAATAGCTTGGAAGTGAGGTCAGAAGGCGAGACTTTTTGGAACCACATCGCGAGAATGTGACTCCTGCTCCAGGAGAATTATTTCCTTTAAAGTATTGGTGAAGCAATAGCTAGAGAGAAGGAAAGCCGTGCAGGGAGGAGAGCTCTTATATCTGTGCACTGGGGCCATAAAAATGTGGCTGGAAGGAGAAGATTCCTTGGGCCGTCTGAAGAAGGTCTTGACTAGACGGCGACAGCCACTTAGCACTGCACCAGCCGATAGCAGAGACCTTTGTGAAGGACTGTGCACCTCCACCTGTGCCAGTGGAAAGTGGATTCGTATCCCAGCTCCCATCCCAAGACGTACACTTGTGTGGGATGCCCACTCCCATGACCACTATGTCTTTTTGGCTGCTGCTTTCATCATAAATCCTAGATATAAAAGAGAGACATGCTGAAACAACGTTATAGCATAGCGTTTAGGACTCCAGGTTGTAGCAGTAGGTTGCATCAGTTGACTCCTAGTCCCGCCATTTTAAAATTTGCAGCTATAGCCAACTTGTTTTGTTTCTCCACACCCAAGTTATTTCATCTGTAAAATGAATATTATAATAAGCTGTGATACGGTATATTTGTAATAATTTAAATGAAATAAATGATGCAAAGTGTTTAGCAGAACATCTGATGCCCAAGAAATGAAAAATAAATGTCAGTTTTTAATATAATTATTTCTGCATTAAGTTCTGCTTCTACTACATGGCTATATGATGCATAATACAAATTTATAGTATTTTGGACACTAGAATTCTTATTCATTTATTTGTTTGTTTATTTTTTGTGAGGAAGATTGGCCCTGAGCTAACATTTGTTGCCAATCTTCTTCTTTTTGTGTGAGGAAGATTGTCTGTGAGCTAACATCTGTGCAATCCTTCTCTATTTTGTATGTGGGATGCCACCACAGCATGGCTTGATGAGTGGTGTGTAGGTCTGCCCCCTGAATCCAAACCCACAAACCCCAGTCCACCGAAGTGGAACATGTGAACTTAATCACTATGCCATGGGTCTGGCCCCTGGAATTCTGACTAATATAATCTAGCTGTGTTCACTAAGGGTAGATATACTTCTCTTAAATGATATGGACAAGTTCATTAAATCATAACTTTAAGAAGAATAGCAAAAGGATTATCTGAGACTAACTTAGTCTCTGAAAAAGAACTAGATGCATTTTACTACATTCTTTACTTTGGGCATATTTGTAGACTACAAACTCTAAAGTCTATGGAACTTCATTTTCTCATTGATTACTCATTAATGAAAACATTAACAATGAGAAGAGGCTTTCTTCTTCTACAAACCAAACTTATTTTCTTACCCTCTATTGATCATCTTTCCAATGCTACATTTTGGTTTTGGCTTAAATGTCTCTGAATCAGTCTCCTTTTTTTTAGGCCCTTATATCTGGCTTGGATTTTTCTTTTGCATTTTCTTATGAGTTCACGTCAAACAGCTTTTGCCAATTATGTTATCAAAGAATGCCACGACCGCCCCCCCTATATTCTGTAAAATGCTGGCTACTTGCTTTATAATTCTCACTGTAACTACAATGTCTCCTAATCTAGGAAATCCATTTCCTGTGTTGGGTTGTGTATGTGTGTGTGTATGCGTGTAACGTGGAAGAGCTTTTCCCTGTTACCTTACTATGAAATTAGTATTCTTTTATTATGATCACGTGAAACTAATTTTCCCATTAGGCAGACAAACTATGACACTTTTATTGAAACATATCAAAAACAAAATGGAGACAACGTACTGGTGGTCTAATTTTAACCATTTGATGTTCAATATAATTTAGAGAGCCAAAATTGCAATTTAAAAGAAATATTTTTATTGTGGCACTTGGAAATTAGTGATTATTATCATCATCATTATTATTTTGTTCTTGGATGATTCTGAATTCACATTCATGGTCATCTTATTTACTATAGTAAGTACAGGAAAACAGCATTGATCATAAATATTAAGAGTCTGTGCAACACGAATGTGGAAATAGAACATGAAGAATCATTGAGACACATTAGCGTATGCTGTCTTTGAAAGTAAAGTAAAGGGGCTGGCCCGGTGGCATAGCGTTTAAGTTCACATGTTCTGCTTCTTGGCGGCCCGGGGTTTGAGGGTTCAGATCCCGGGTGTGGACATGGCATCGCTTGGCAAAAGCCATGCTGTGGTAGGCGTCCCGCATATAAAGTAGAGGAAGATGGGCATGGATGTTAGCTCAAGGGCAGTCTTCCTCATCAAAAAAGAGGAGGATTGGCAGATGTTAGCTCAGGGCTAATCTTCCTCAACAAAAGAAAAAGCAAAGTAGAATACTGTACTGTTATTAAAAATACTTACTTTTCATCTCTTTGAAACACATTTATGATCTTCCTTTTTTGCCAAACTTAATGTTACATTTCCTGTGTATTACAATTGAAAAATGAAGTAGCAACTTAATTAAGAGGAAAAAAGTAATGTCACTTAGAACACATTGATCTTCAAAATTCCCAAGTAACAGAGTAAACTCTCAAAATCTATTGTGGATGTCACAGGAAAAAACATGACTTCTCTGATTAATTCCTATTACCAAAGGAAATTACTCAATTGTTCACTCAATTGAGTGTGAACAAAATTCTAAATAGTTCATGTAGGTAAAAACATAGGCGTTTAATCTGGACCATGACTTCAGAGCTGCTGTAGCTTCATCTCAACACGTTATAATCTATAAAAAGGATTTATAGGAAACATTTTAAACAAAAGGAAGATGTAGCAAATATAAAGTTATAATTAGATACTGAATTATAACTAATATTATAATAATTACAATTATATACATATCTGTTTATAACTTCATTCAAATAAATATAGCTAAAATTATTGTAATTTCAAATATATACACACACACACATATATGTCCTCATTGAAATCTGGGGAGTCATTATGAGTATGTCAGCTGCCTCACTGAGGAATGATGATACAGAGAGACAAGTGATTTGCTCGTGATATTATAGCAGTCAGAGGTAAAGTTAGAATAAATTCTAGTCTCTTACTCTAAATCCCATGTTCTTCCATGATGGAAAGGCACCTGTGAACAGACTCAAAGACCTTGAAAGGGTCCTTTGAGATCACCTGAGTTAGAGCTGTGCCTTCACGCAAATCTAACTGTTCATAACTGATAGCTTCAGGAAGATATCTGTGACCTTCCTTATGCTTCATCTCCCAGTAGAAACCTTTCTTTCAGTTCCAATTCATTTACTTATCTATGGCTCCCAGTGGCTATGAAGAACAATGAGAGAGAAAGAGGGCAAACACTCCCAAGTGTAAATTCACTACTCAGCTTCATTTCCTTCATTCATTTCCCTTGGTCTAACTATTTTAAAGAACAGTCAGAATATTAAAATTATTGGTATGTTGTTTTTTTCTGATCATTGACTTTCTCTTTTTAAAATTATTTAAATTCTTAGAGCAATTTTTTTTTATCAGATATTATCTCTAGCTTTAGGTTCTTATTCAGTTACTTGGGCCCTGTTTTACCTTTCTTATCATGAGTAAGTATTATTAGTTCCTTTTTCATAAGGTTATCACTTATATTTTTCTAATAAATTACATTCTGTTTTGTGGGATAATTTTTCTGGCTTGCCTTCCTAAATATCCTGAATGTTTATTTTGGCTGTACAACAACAAAATAATAATATAATGAGTTCTCAGGAAAAATTGGATTGGGACACTAATCAATGCCTATTTAAACTATGAAAAATATGAGTAAGATTATCTAAGTGATTTTTCAACTATCTAATATTGTAAACATTTTATTTCATGGGCTTTAGTAGTGAATATATTTAATGGAAAAGTTGTAGGATTTTGCTGAAATTTGAAATTTGTTTATTCCTACTTGTTTATCCAAGATATAATAATGACAGTATTTCAGAAATTTATTCTTTATATATTTACATAAACTTTTCAGATGCTCAAAATTACATTTTGTGTTGCTGACTGATTTTTTTCCCTCCTATTAATTGCTAATTGCGAAGGAAAACATCTGTCATCCCAATGAAGGTATCTGGCTGTCATCAACTTAATCATGTGAGTGAAATTGGCTTCCTTAATAGTGGGATGCTTTATATCATTCACCCCTCGTTATTATGAAAAATGAAGTACAGAGACTCATGTTTATTTATTTATTTATTTATTTTAAAGATTTTATTTTTTCCTTTTTCTCCCCAAAGCCTCCCGGTACATAGTTGTATGTTTTTTGTTGTGGGTTCTTCTAGTTGTGGCATGTGGGATGCTGCCTCAGCGTGGCTTGATGAGCAGTGCCATGTCCGCGCCCAGGATTCGAACTAAGGAAACACTGGGCCGCCTGCAGCAGAGCACGCGAACTTAACCACTCGACCATGGGGCCAGCCCCTTGATTTATTTTTTTCTTAAATCTCAATCTAACGTCTAGATTACAGGAAATACAAAGGACAGAGGAGCAAAGTAAACCATGCAAGAAAAAAACCCTCAGACAACAACAACAACACTGATCACTGAGGTTCGTGTTATCACTTCTTGGTTCCCATAGAAGAATGGTGACCACATTTTCATGAACCATAAATATCAACAAGGGGAATATACTGCAGCACCTATTTTCCATGCCTACAGCATAACTAGAATTCAGAGAACATCACAAACTTTAAGGTACATGTGGTGAATGGGGAAATAAACCACAGAGTGAGCTACTAAATTTACTTAAATCCTTCCAAAGAATTAGCTTAGGACTAAGAGTAATAGAGGAGACGTCCAAGATCCTTTTAGAGAAGACACACAGATCATATCAACAAGGGTCACACTAGAAGGACAAAGTCCAATCTGTATTAGGAATTATTGGTGATAGGCCTGACCTTTGGAATATCACGGCACTGGCTATTGGAGAGCCAAAAAAAGGGATGTGGAAAATGTGTGGAAGCAAACCCAGCAGTTCGAGGATGTATCCTTTCTGGGGGACATAAAGGCACATTGTATGGGTAGGTGGCCTCTGAAGGGCTAGTGGCAACAGGAAGGAACTGCACCTTACAGAATCTCGGCCAGAGTCACAGAAAAAGAAGACATTGCTGACTAACCTCCCCAATGGTTTCATTTATGTAAAAACACAATTTAATGGGAAAAAAGTAAAGAATGATAGTTTAAACTGTAAAGCAGAGTAGACAATGGGATGTTGAAAGACTTACTGAGGGTAACAACTATCACTCAATGTTAAATTGAGTAAAGACACTTTTGACTTCTGTCTCCTCATCCACTGTTCACACTATATTATGAGTTTTATGTTATGCAGCCACAAAAAGTGAAGCCAGAAGTTTTAACTATTTTTAGGGTCTCTTTCACCAATAAAAGTATGTGAAGCATTTCTTCCAGTAAAATGTTTTTTTTCCACTAAACTGTTTTTTTCCCACTAATTCTCCCAGGTATGTTATACGACTTCTTTAAGATTCAATCCACCTCTTATTTGGAGGGGAAACTGTCATAACATAGTTAGAAGAGTGGATAAGGAGACCAAAGTCAAAAACATCTTTACTCAATTTGGATGGAATGATTGTGTTAACCTCAGTAAGTCTTTTGACATCCTATTTTCTACTCTGCTTTATAGTTTAAACTTGCCTTCTTTATTTTTTTCCCATAAAATTCTGCTTTGGGAGGTGATATGTTTAGTACCTTAATTGTGGTGATGGTATCATGGGTGTATGCATATGTCCAAACTCACCAAAATCTATACATTAAGCGTATACAATTTTTTATATATTAATTACACCTCAGTAAAGTCTTACATAATAATCACCCTAAACTGTAACTTAAGGTTGATATTCTGTTGGTCACACCAGACTATAAACTTCTTGATAAGTAGAAGAAGCTTTTAATTCTTTAAAAACCTTTGAAGCAATTTGTAAGCATACTATACTATGGAAGGCACCGCTCCTGGTATCCTTATAAATTGCTTCAGAAGAATTATTTTTGAGAGAAAAGGAGAGGGCTGTAATGGATCTTTTAATTCTTTAAAATAACATTATTTGGGGATGCTGGTAGTTTTTAATAAACATAAAATGCAAGTTACTCTGAGTTTTTGTGCAGCTGAACATACATTAATTATTCTTTATGCTTCATCAGATTGAAATGATTATGGTCAAAATAATTCTAGGGGAATATTTGAAAATCAACTAAAATTTTATACCAAAATCTTTTTAAAAGAGATTTAAAATCAGTTTTTAAATTAGTGCTTATCAATTTTTAAAATGTTAGAATTTTATAACATTTAATGTTATTTGTAACAATTTTAAAATGTAATGAAGGGTCCCTTATGGTGTCTTTGTTAGAAAATATGTTTGTTAATATATAATCGTAGATAAGCTTTAAATTTGTAAAGCTGTATTTTATTACTACATCTTTATTTGCAATTGATTGAGTAAACCTTATTTAGGCCCTAAGATTATTATTCCTACATTATACAAAGCAAGGTGTTTTTGGTAACTAAATTGTGAATTTCTTAATTCAAGTATTTGAAATGCGGAAAATTTTTCAGATAATTTAATTCTCTACTGAAACTTTTACATAGTTTGAAAAATAACTGGAAAAATACTGTCTATTCCTTATAGTATGAAGTTATGAGAATTTTGGATCATTTCTAAAATAAAATATAGTAAAGTCCCTGAGAACTTTATTTGAATTGATTGGGATATGGAGACAGCAAACCTGTTTAGAAATCTTGTCTTTCTTGCTTATCAGTTTATGCTGAATATTAATCCTTCATATCAAAGCAATTTAGAGCAATGTATTGAGTGTAATAATATTTTTATTTATTTTTGGAAGCATTTAAGAATGATGGTTTCTTTTTTATCTCTAAAACACCGTTTTCCTGTCTTGGGTGTATATAAGTGTGTTCACAGCACACACTTGTGCACATGTTTACTTTTTTCTGTGCACATTGTTATTTCTTACATCTTAGGTTTTTGATCATTTTCCTTCTCCCTTAACATCCCTTAGATATTGCTCTAATAGGAACTTTTTAATAGTAAACTCTCAGTATTTGCTTATGTGAAAATACATTTTTTTCCTTCTTTCTTGAAAGATATTTTTGAAGCTGTCATTTCTACCAAGCTACCAGTAAGAGCTTCTCTTAATTTTTAATATTCCAAAATTTCACTGTGATGTGTCTAGGTATTGATTTATTATGTTTTAAACCATAGTTGGGCTACATTGGGTTTCATAATTTGAAGATTCATTTCTTCCAATGATTCTTAACATTGATTCCATCAAATATTGTCTCTTCTCTATTTTAAATAATCTTTTGCTTCAGAAGTCAAACATGTCTGAAGACATCTCAACATATTTCTGATGTCTTGTATCCTCTCTATTGTGATTGACAGCATTTTGTCTCTCTGACATCTCATAAAACAATCTTCCGGTTGATTAATTATCTATTTTTCTACATCATCTGTTGTTTAACATATTCATTGAGCTTCTAATTTCTCTCTTTTGTTTCCTTAAAGATTTTTTTCCTGAGAAAGATTAGCCCTGAGCTCACATCCATACCCATCTTCCTCTACTTTATATGTGGGACACCTGCCACAGCATGGCATGCCAAGCCGTGCCGTGTCTGCACCCGGGATCCAAACCGGTGTACCCCTGGCCGCTGAAGCAGAATGTGTGAACCTAACCACTGTGCCACTGGGCCGAGTGTTCTTACTTTATATCCCATAATTGCTCACCGTAGTATCTATTGAGTTGTTGGTTCTGATTATGAAATTCATTTTGCTACTTATTCTTGCTTGTGGTGGTTTATTTCCACGTGAGTTTATATCCATGTCTGTATGAGAAAGAAAGAGGGGAAAAAGGGAGGGGATAGAAATCCATGGGTTTTTGCATTTTATAGGAATATAATGAGGCTTGAATTGAAAATCATTCTTATGTAGATAATTTGCATTTGTTTTCATAAATACTTACACGAGAAAGATCAATTTAGACTAAGTCCTTGGCTTGCAGTGGAAGAGGGAACGGTATAACATATCACACAGGTCTTATGAATTCTAGCCAGGTACCCGTTTGAGGGCTGGCTTTTGATTATAGATTCTGAAGAGAGTCTCTAGTATTCTCATATTTCAAGCATGATGGCCGAAATAAGCACATTTCCTCCTGCTTTAGTGGGTTTTCTCCTAGTTTATGCATTGCTGGAATCAGTGTTCTGGGAGGATCCAGCTTTATGCAGATTCTGATTTCCCCTTTCCATTGGGCCTCAGTCTTGCCTCCTCTTCCCTGTGTCCTGTTAAAGGAAAATCTAGCCATGTGGAATTTAGTACATAATCCCTGGGCACCCACCATCTACACTTACTCAATATCTTCCCTATTTGCATGCGATCTCTGTCCTCTGGATATTTCTTTACCCTTTGGTTGTTTTTGTACAAGATAACTAGATAACAGAGTGCCGAAAACCTGAAGACTCCATTGTGATTCCACACGTAGATTATGCTGGGAGACAAATTCAGTTAAAATTGGTGAACAAGACAATGTAGCTATTACAGCAGCTGATTCTATATTCGTGTTCACTAACTTAGCTGAAATTATTTTTGTCATCTATCCATGCTTTTTAAACTGTTTATGAAAAATATACGTTTATTTCATTTTTTTCCCACATCCAAAGATAAAACACTTATGGTCATTATTCTGAGAGTGGGTTAACCTTTAAATGTGGTGTTTGGGGATTTTTCAATTCATTTTTTTGTCATTCAGAAACATTCCTTACCCTCAAGTAAAGTCCACTTCCCTGGATGTGGGAACTTGGCCATTGCTAACCAGCGTCTTAGGAAACTTCAGTTGGCTCAGAGGTAATTGTTCAATGAGAATAATCCATGATCCTTTGACAATGTGTAATTCAACTTACTTTAAACAGTTTCTTGTTTAATGAAGGATTTTGTAAACATAAGAAATACAATAATGCAATTTTCATGAAAAAGGATTTGCCTTTTTTTTCTTCATTTTTTTCTTTTGATTTGGGATAAAACTGGAAAAGAACTCCTTAAGATTTTCAGGACATATCATATACATTCCATGTTCCTAAGGTATTTCTCACCACTCTTCCTCTCAAACCTGACGAACAAGGCTATTTATGTTTGTCCTTTATTTACTTCAAACAGGAGCAATTATTGAAATTCTAAATGATAGAAATTCGGGCACGTTAAAAATAAACTATAATTATTGTCAGGAATGTGAATTGGTTGTTTTGTATTAAATATATTACCATTTTACAAATGTGAAGCTCAAAGAGAATAAACCACTTGCCCAATGTTATAACAAAGTAGCTGAAAAGAGTAGGAAAGAATCAGATCTTTCTGTCTCTAACACCCAGTCTTTTCTACTCAACAAAAGCTGCTTCACTAAATTCAGTAATGACGGTTATATGCCAGTTAATTTTAAAACAATGAACACTGCTAAATTGAAAAAGTAGGGTTTTTTCCTTGTCTAGTGTGTTTTGTTTTTAGCTGGGTCTCATTTATCAGCAATTAGCCTGACTGGGGAATAGGTATAAAAGAAAAATGGAGAAGAGAAACTTCAGTATTGTCTTCTAAGACATTTTTCTCCAAGTCAGATCTATATCAAAGATATATTTTGCCTGATATTATAAAA
Organism: Equus asinus; assembly: GCF_041296235.1. Lineage (NCBI taxonomy): Eukaryota > Metazoa > Chordata > Mammalia > Perissodactyla > Equidae > Equus > Equus asinus. Next base: position 72,621,274 of record NC_091798.1, read on the forward strand.
AAGCCATTTTTATCTTTGAAATCTTTGGAAACTTATATCCTTTCAGAGATGTCTATAAATTATATGCAATTTAATTTCCAAAATCGTTTTGAATTATAACCATGATATTATTATCATTATTTATTGTAAGTAAAAACCTCTCTTAAAGAATAAAGAAATGTTGAATGAAGAAATAATTGTCATGTTGGTCAAATGACTTATTCTCTTTGAGCCTAATCTTTCCATTTGTAATATGATAATATATCTAATTGAAAAGTACCTATTAACATTCCTAAAAATAATTATAACTATATTTTTAACATGCCTGAATTCCTATCATTTAATATTTCATTAGTTTTGCATTCAGTAAAACAAACAAAAAAAGAACAAAAATAAGTAGAATTAAGTTCATCAATAATTTGGAGGAAAGAGTGGTGGGAAAGACATTAAGGATATCGGAAATGTATGTGAAATATGTCCTGAAAATCACACAGCACAGGAAGATTCTAACTATATACAGCTTACTATAATCATTGAAATTTAAGCAGGAAGAAATCATACACTTCATTTTCCACCTTATTTACTGAAAGTTTCTTCCCTTAGATGATTTGAAGAAACATTTTAGAGAGACATGGAACAGAGCTATGACTACAGTCATTTACTTTTTGTTGATCACATAATGTACATCTTTTAGAACTGTTTTCAGAAATTGCAAAAATAAAAGTAGTTTACTATTACTTACTTGTTAAGATGAAGTTTTTAGCCTGTATAATCTTGCATAATTTTATCTTACAAACAGATGAAGAAATTTAAAAGTTTGAATGGTTACAAAATACTTCTCATAGAAGAAACTGTGCTTTCATTTAGGGAATGAAATGGCTGATTTAATTACATGAGACTTTTGCTTTTTCTATATTTAAACTGCACATTAGCATAAAGATTCCTGAAATTGTCTCCTATATTTTCCCAATTCTCATACAGATCTTTGTTTATGTGAGCATATTTACCTAGTTCTGCAAAGTAAAATGACCAGGTAGTTTAATATCAATGGGCTTGGATTTGCTTCATATTTCAACAGTATCTCATTTTCACAGTGTTAGATTACAGTTCTACATAGGAGCCTAACCATACAATGGTAATAGTTAACGTTTAAAATGAATCTTCTGGGGCTAGCTCAGTGATATGGTGGTGTAAGTTTGCAGGCTGGGCTTTGGCAGCCAAGTTCACGGATTCGGATCCCAGGTGCAGACCTAGCGCGTCTCATCAAGCCATGCTGTGGTGGCGTCCCATGTAGAATAGAGGAAGGTTGACACAGATGTTAGCTCAGTGACAATCTTCCTCAAGCAAAAAGAGGAAGATTGGCAACAGATGTTAGCTCAGGGTCCATTTTCTTCATAAAAAAAGATTAATAAATAAAATGAATCTTATGTTAGTAGGGGAAAAAAACTAATAGCTTAATCTCTAAACTAAAACCGGCAGCACTGTTATATGTAATCACCTTCTTAAATCCATCTAATTGGTATTCAAAATGTTACCATAATGAATGAATATGTTCATTGGTTATCTCTATTTTCATAGTCGTGATGCTTAATTCATTTGGTCCAAATCTTTTTATGTAACATAAGAATGTTAACCATGGAAAGTCAGGCCAAAATTTCTAGAACTCAGCAAAGAAACAAAAGGTGTTTCGACAGTGATATAGATTCTAGATTAGAATTAACTGAAAGAAGAGTGAGAAAAATTAAGCTTCAATGTTCCAGAAGGAGTTAGAAAGTCACAAAACAAAAATATCTCTTTCTATTTAATTTTATTGAATATTTAAAAGCAAGTTTATCCAGTTTTAGAAATTTACATTTGTTATCTAATTTGAAACCACCTGGACACTTTGATATGACGTTTTTGCTATTTGTGAAAAAGTTTGGTGGATTGCACATTTGTCATTGTTGGTATAATTTTTGCTTCAATGTTACTGTTTTTCCTTTTTGTGGGATCTTGTCCTTTGCTGAGAAAAGTACTTCTGGATCAGATCATTAGTCTTCATCCTGCTTTATCGTTAGAAGAAGCAGACAAAGACTAAATTTAGGAGTAACTCAAATCAAGCTCCTAGATGTTGGAGATCTATACGTCTATATCTACTCTGTATTTATATCTATGTCCTTATCTATATCTATATTCATATCTGCATCTGTATACTGCATGGACTCCCAGTATGATATTCCAAATTGTGAACTTGCCTGGCATATACCCTGATCTTGTCACTCTGAATTAGCTATATTGTGAAGTTTTTGTTTATTGTATCATAAGGTAGTAAAAAGCAGTTGCTCGTGTGATTAAATTTTGGACTCAGCCTACCTGAATTTGAAATCTGAATCTGCCACTAACAAGTTTAGACCCTCGGTACCTCACTATTCTCATCAGACAGTGCCTACCTTGTTGGCTGTTATGAGAATTAAATGAGTAAAGTTCTTTGACTAAATCTTTGCCTGTGGTAACTGTTATATGTATTGTTTGTTAACTAAATAAATAAATAAAAATACTTAGAACTCAGTCCTAGTTTTAGCATGAATAGCAACTTTCATTTTTTTCTGTATGTATAAAAATATATAAACATTTTGAATGAATATTCAAAAATATCAGAAAAGCACAGAAAATGACATTGAAATGAAATATCTCACTTCAGAAATCCTACTCTTATATGTTAATAACTGCTAAAAAGTTTTGTGTATTTTAATACAAATTAAAAAATACTTTTCTGTACTTTATTTTTGCACCTAATAATATACATCTAGAAGTACTTTCTGAATCTGCACAAATATGTTTTTCAAATTCTACATAGTATTCTATCACATGCATATTCTATAATTTATTTAACCTTACCCCATTTTAAACTTAGAGTGGTTTCCACTCTTTGTTATTATATACAATGCTGCGATGATCTTTGATTTTATATATATGGAAACATATATTAATAAATATAAATAATACATATAAATATTCTTAAATATAGATATATACATACATAACACTGTAAAATCATGAAGGAGTGTTCAAGGATATTTTTTCTGTTAGAAGTGAAGCATTGAAAGGCAAACAGCCATCCCACTCTATGGATCATTGCAACTCAGTTCATTTTAGAAGAGTGTGCTATTAATGGAAGCCTAAGACTCATCATGGGGCTGAATACCAGCTTAGGCTGGCCAACCATGCCAATAGGTTTGTGCAGTTCAACGAATTTATATCTGTTCAATTTGTGGATTTCTTTTTTTGTTGAGGTAACATTGGTTTATAACATTATATAAATTTCAGGTGTACATCATTATCTTTTGACTTCTGTATAAATTACATTGTGTTCACCACCAAAAGTCCATTTGCTGTCTGTACACTTGTGCCCCTTTGCCTCTTTCACCTTTTGTAACCCTTTTGTGGAATTTCTAGTGGGAGTCTTTTCAGCTGTTTCATTGAATAATAGGTTATTTAAAAATCGAAAGACATTTCATTTACAGAATGTAATGGATGTCAACATTTTGAAACAGACTTAAAACAGAAACATACTCAGTTAAGAGATAGAGAATGAAAAAGAAAAGAAATACATTAAAGTTTACCATTTCATCATGTTCAATGTATTAAAATATCTTTCCAGTTTGTTATAAAAAGCAATTAATGGCCAGCCCCGTGGCTGAGCAGTTAAGTTTGTGGGCTCCACTTCAGTGGCCTGGGGTTTGTCAGTTTGGATCCTGGGTGTGGACCTACACACCACGCATCAACTCATGCTGTGGTGGCGTCCCACATAGAAGAACTAGAATGACCTACAATTAGGATGTACAACTATGTGCTGGGGTTTTGGGAAGGAAAGAAGATAAGAAAGAAATAATTAACATGCCCTTAATGACAGGATTTAGACAGGATACTTTTGGTTCTAGGTGTATCATCATAAGCCTAATTTATCATGAAGCAATTATTCACGTTCATTCCAAAGTTTCATACTATCTCCTATATTTGACTTTTTAATAACCTATATACATTGTTATAAAGACATTATTTATGACCTATAAAGTAAAACTAACATATGAGACTTTCTAGCTTCAAAATTTCCTTTATGACAAACACATCCCATTTATATGTGAGCTCATGTTAACAGTAACAACACATATTATTGTTGCCAATAATACATTCTTAAAGCCACATAGTGTTTTTGTCAAAATCAAAGATTTTTTGTACAATAAAATGAATTGTAATGCATTAACCATAGGTAAAATATTTTGTGTGTATGAATTCAAAGAATAAAAGTAACACAAATTAAGAAATTAAGTCCAGATAGCAGTTTTTAAGTTTGCTATCAAAATAGTACAATCCTGACAGTTAATATACCTGGTGAGGACAGGGGGAAGACTGAAAGAAAAAAACTTCTGTATGATGAGTATCTGAGGCTCATATTCGAGGTTAAGAAAAGTACTAAAACATCAAAAGGCAAATCAGGAAATACATTGAATTTTTGAGGTTAAAACCAAGAATTTCCCCTAATAAAATTTTACAAATTACAATTTCTCTAAGCCCAATATTTCAGTCACTTTTAAAAGTCTCACTCTAAATTGTACAGGGAATTATTCACTATTAAATTCACTTACACATCGTTCATGTATTACGTGCTAAAAGTCTCTTAAGTGTTGAGGAATTCTCTTTCTCTCTCTTTCTTTCGTTTTCTTTTCCTACACTGAAAAAGTCTAGGTAAATTACTGAAGGCTTGACTATGACAGTTATTTTGGATAAACACGCATTTGTTTAACTTGAAAATTAGCAAGTAAAAGGTGAGTTACCTGAGAATAATTGAATTCACAGTATGGAGTGAAAATACTGTTGGTTTACTCAACATATAAATTCAGAGAAGAAAAATATATATGAAATCTAATAGTTTTCTTTCAGATTTTCATAGTAATTTTGAGTCTTTACTAAGAAACTGATTAAATTCCTTGACCAAATGTATAGCTAAGAGAACTGCCTTGTCTGCTAATGTCTGCTCAGGTTTTGTCCTACTTTCCTGCTTTTATGTGTGTGATGCTGTTAATCACACGCTAGTCTAATTGTTATATTTGTCTCAGCATGCACAGCTGCCCTGAGCAAGAATGTTCCTCTGGTCTACCACAGCATCTAAGGACTCATGATCAAGTCTTAGAATTCTTAATAATAGTGGTTCATTTAGGCTTGTGGTATTTGTCAAGAAGTTTCTCTAATCTTATGAAAAATTAATACCATCAGGATTTCAGAATGCTCCTAATTCATTCAGTACACAATTATCAGTCACCTATGATGCAACAGACACTGTTAGTCTGTGGTATAATAACCATAATAACCAGAGTCCCTGCTTTCAAGTTCACTTCCTAGTGATCGATCTATCAGAATGTGCTCTCTACTGCCTGTTCTGGAACCTGAGGTTGAAGACAGATTTCTGAGCCTAACTGGTGAAGGATTAGCAAGGCTGTAGTGAGGACTCTCCAAAGAAAGAAAATGTGTGAATGCATGAATACCTGAGACTTCATGATGTTTTAGAGAAACTGAAGTTAGTTCAGCATTGTCAAGGAGAAGTATATATGTAAGAGTGTATCAAGCAGCACTATAGAGGTGATTCAGGAAAGTTCTATTTGTACTGACCTTTGCTGGAGAGATGAAGAGAAATAAATCAGTTGGCTACCTGAGCAAGTGGAATTATCCAAAAAGTATTGTGTTAAACAAAGACTAGCCTCATATATAGACGATAAACAATTAAACAATAGCAGATAAGTATATATCATGAAACCTCCTGTGAAGGAAATGAACAGGGTGCTGTAATGGAGAATAATAGGCTAGAAGGAGATTGAAAGGATCAAAAGGCATGGCATTCAAAGAATGGAGGCTGGGGTTATAGGAATGGAGATTATAGTCATAGAGAACATTAAGTAAAATTGCTCTTATGTGAAAGAGTGCTTGATACAATCTGGGAACTGCTAGAATGTTGCTAGAGAGTTCCAGGATGATAGTGAGAAGGAAAGTGGCATGAGTTTGAGTTAATAATAAAGATTGAGACTGGAGAAAACAGGGCTTTGAAAGTTCTAGGCAAAGAGTTGGATATAAGTGCAACTGTCTGATAAATGTATGAAGTGCTCAAACTTAATTATCAGGGGCTACCAGAGTACAACTACATACAATACAATGTTTTATCCCAAGAAAGTGACAAAGCAACACTATTATTCAGTGTTATTAAAACTGTGAGATAAATGTGCATTCTCACATCTAATTAGTGTACATGTAATTGGTAAAGTGTTTTGGAGGGAAAATTGGTTGTAGTTATCAAGTGCATATTCCTTTCGACTCAGTTTAAAAACCTCATGGAAACTAAGAACTGTTAGAGCTTATCTATTTCACCTATTAACATAATTGAGAGGTTTTTTAAATGTATTCCCATGTGTGGAAATATATTTATAATTCATTTATCTTTACTCTTTCATTTAGATTATTTCCATATGTAAGGAATAGATAAATTCATCATTTCACTTTGTTTAAAAAGTCTGTATTTCTACATGTCTCCAAGTTATATAAATAGTATGCTAAGAAAATACTCACAGTAAACTTAAAATATGCCTTGCTCCTATTAATATACTATATTGAATTAGTTTCTTTACAACAGTGACTTGACAAGAACAATATTAGGACACTTCTCATCTGTTAATTAGTTTATATTTCTTGCATGCTATGTTTATTTCTCCTTGTTTTCCTAACTTTTCATTAGACATTAGAGTTTATGATATAATAAGCTAAATTTTTTAAAGAAATGAAAACATCAGATTAGAGAAATGGGAATTGACTGAATGTTTTATAAGATTCAAGGATTCTTTGGATAGTGGGACAAAATGTACTGACACTCGGCTGGATGAAAGGCAGAATTCTTTGCTACAGCTCCGAACCAGAGATGGCTGCCAGGCAGGGTCTCATGGATGGTTGGACCCAGGGTCCGGGTAACAGCAAGTTGGAACCTCAGAAGGCAGCTTGTATATGGCAAGGGGTGGGGTTGGCAAGGTTTCCTGGATTCCCTGTTCCATGGCTAATATGAATAATTTTGCAGGCTCACAGGGATAGGGCTGTCTCTAGTTGTCCGATATCTGGCCTTCGGGCACTTAGGGCTTGTGAGTAATGGCTCCCAGAGTGTAAGAGCCTGATAAGGGAAGTGTTTAGGGTGCGGACTTAGCTGCTCCAGAAGGGCAACTGACCTGTCTAGCCACAGCCTCAAAACTAGGTCAAGACACTTGAGTTGCTTCCAAGTCTGTCAGACAGAGAAAGACAAATACCATATGACTTCACTCAAATCTGGAAGATAGTCAAACACATAGAGAAGGAGAATAGAGTAGTGGATACCAGAGGGGAAAGGGATGGAGGGAGGGTAAAAGGTCACATGTGTACGGTGACAGATAAACAGTAAACTTTTGTTAGTGAACACTATGCAGTCTATACAGAAGCCGAAATATAATGATGTACACCTGAAATTTATACAATGTTATAAACCAATGTTACTTCAATAAAATAATTTTTAAAAAAGCGCTGGCTCAAGACATGAAAAAAAGTATGTGTGTATATATATATATATATATATATATACACTAACTAAACAGAAAACAAAAGAAGAACATTATCTATTGAGTTTAACCCCAGTACAGACTACCCATTCCTGAGGAAATGTGGTTCTATTTGCTGTCTGTCCTGTTGGAATCAGCTATGAGTGATCCATCTGAACTACAAGCCAGTCTGAGAGAAGGTTCTCTAGTGAAATATAGTCATCATTCTTTAGGAGAAATTGTAATTATTAAGCTTAAAAGAATTATATCTAGCTGTTCTATGGCTTATACTGAGGCATGGATTGATTCAGTGGGGGAGGAAATGGTGAATAAAGTTTGATAAAACACCAACAAATACTATATGAACAATGGGTGAGTTTTCATTCTCACTCTGATTCTCAGTTATTCTCTCTTACTAATGCTTTATTTTAGAAGGAAAGGATCTAGAAATTTATTGAACATTCTCCAGAAAAGGGAGAATTTATTTCTATTATTTTTAGAAGAGATCAGCCATTTTTTGGCAGTTCCGCTCAAGCCGTGTGTATTTGTTTTGCAATAATATTCATAGTTTAATAAGTCTCTTAGAGGTGATGAGTCTTTACCTGCATATTTATGGAAGAACTCAGCATAAACGATGAATTAGGCTTGAGTCTGACGTACAGAAGACAGGGTAATACACTAAACCACACCATAAAGAAGCAGTAAGCAAAAATCTACACGGAGAGACTTTCTGCGTGACAAACAGCCCAATGTCTTTATTAAATTAACTGCAAGGGAAAAAAAATTAAATAGATGGTAGAAACATAGAGGTTAAAGTAAATATAAGATATATGTCAGTCAATCGTAATGTGTGAAATTATTTAGACCCTGATTCAGACAAATTGTAAAAAGAAAATTAAAAAGACTTCTTTTGGCATTGGACAACTGAGCACACTAAGTAGATATCTGATGATGTTAAAATTGTGTATGTAGGCCAGCCAGTGATGCAGCGGTTAAGTGCACACATTCCGCTTCGGCGGCCTGAGGTTTGAAGGCCTAGATCCCGGGTACCGACATGGCGCCACTTAACAAGCCATGCTGTGGTAGGTGTCCAACATATAAAGTAGAGGAAGATGGGCACAGAAGTTAGCTCAGGGCCAGTTTTCTGCAGCAAAAAGAGGAGGATTGGCAGCAGATGTTAGCTCAGGGCTAATCTTCCTCAAAAAAAAAAAAAAAAAAAGAACTGTGTGCGTGTTTGTGTGTGTTGAAACCATTGTTTTGTGGTCATGTTGAAAAAACTCCTTATCTTTAGGTGATGTACAATGAAGTATTTAAAGATTAAGTGGGAATGATGGCTAAGATCTTCTTCAGATTACAGGTGCAGCTGTGATACAAGTAGATTGGGATTGGCCTTGGAGTGGATAGTCACTGTGTCTGAGTGATGGGGTTTCATTACGCCATTAGGTCTACAAGACATATGCCTTTGAAACTGTCCATAATAAAAGTCTTCATTGCATTTATAGTGTAAAAGATTGGCATAGATGAGAAAATAATTTACCAATTTGATGGGAGGAACAAGTGACTAATGAAGCATTGATAAAGTGAACCACAGCTGACGAGTTAGAACCTGGCCCAAACCTCAGTGCAAACTTAGTGTAGAGCCAGGCACACTCTAACTAGCGAGTAAAACTTATCTCCTTTCCATGGAATATTTTATCATTTGGTTAGCTTTAGAAGGACAGAGCTTAATCCAAATTTCCAACATGTAGTTTTCTTTTTAAGGACTTGAACAGAATCATTAGTTACCCAAGAAACCAAAAGGTGTGTAGGAGATATTATCACAACTTCCTATCACCTGTGACATTACCCTTTTTGTACAGTTCTGAGGTTTGAGAGAATGTTTGTTTAGACTCTTCAGATGTTAGCTGCATATTCTGACTCTGTATTGCTGTTGTCACTTGAGAGTTTTAAAATTTTAAATAAACAATTCTATTAAAATAATGTAAAGGCAAGAAATAGTTGTCAGATTATACAAAACAGCATTACTTAAAAAATAAATATATTAAGTTGTTTCAATTAAGAATAAAATTCTGATATAGCCTGTCAACAACTAAAAGTTAATGCATTTTATTACTACAAATACTCATTGTATTTTGAAAGACTTCTGACAGTCTTTGATATTATCTGCACACACTAATAGCACATTGCTTTGCTTGGTGTCATTAAATTAACAGAACCAAAAACAGTGTCTATCTTTAGTAAAAATCAACACTTCCCATCTCCACCTCTAATTGTAATTTTTCAATACATGACTCCAGTCTGATTTTGATGGTGGGTCCTTGGTAATGTATAAAGAAACTTTAAAACTTTAAAAGATTAGTGTGTACTTTTTACTGAATTTTCACATCCTTACATATAATATTGTTATTCACGTCCCTTTTTGTATTAACAAAAACTTAAACCTATAATTAATTTTAAGAAATTAAGATGTCTGTTTCAAATAAGACTAAAATGGACAATTGTCATTGAGAGGAAAAATTAGGATAAATTATTGTTATTTGGGATACGTTTAAAATTCTGACTTCTGCTTTTGTTGATAGGGTAAAATGCCTCCAAAATAGAAACAAATGAGAATAAACCTGCGCCTGACTTACAGAGAAAAATTAAGAGGATAAAAAATTTAAGGTATGTGGTGTAAAATTGCCAGGGAAAACTTCTGTCACAAATCCTTACAGACCAATATGGGTCAAATTGCATGTGCTCCTCTAGAATCATAGCACCCTGAAATCTCCAAGAGAAAATTCTAGAACCGTGGCAGCATTACGGCCAATTTAAAAACTACCCTTATACAATCACCTTCTTTAGTTATGATAAAGAATTGTGTACTAGTAACTCTTATGGCCATGACATCAAAGAATTCAAAATCCTATTAACTGTTATAAGGCCAAGTACAAATTAAAAATAAGAGACTATTTCTCCCTGTTGAAAATAAGGGGAGAGATTCCAGCCCCCTTCCTTTTTTTAGAGCATTACATCAGAAAACATAAGTTCTTTCTTGGTATCGTTGAAATATATGTAATTCTTTTTAGAGCTAAAGTCTCTTGCCGAATTTTTTTTTTTTTTGGCACTTTCAGACCATGCTGCTTTATTGCCAAAAATATATATTTACACAGGTGCAGAGTTTGCCATTTTTATAGCAGTTTCTTTTTACATCAAAGAATCAAATGTTTTCCAAAATGCTAAAGAAGCATAGATTAAAAAGTAAGCTGCCTTTTGTAATACTTCCAACATTCAATGAAATTCGTTTAATGTTATCTTATACACCAATGGTACATTGGAGAAGATGCAGAAGAGCAAGTAAAAACAATGAGCAACTTCTGTACTTACAGGACAGGAAATAAAACTCTATGTGAAGGGTACTCTAATACGAATCTTTTTAAACTGCAAGTGATGGGTGGTTTTAAGCTAAGCCCAAAGACTATTATTAAGGACTGATGATAATGTATTGCCATAATATATTACAAAATACTGTAGTACCATCAACTATCGTTTTTACTACAATTAATTGTAATGAATCTAAAATATTTTTCCATACCATACTGTCACCAGCCCAAAGAAATCTATCATATAACCAAGTTTATTCTGCATGTGTCTAAGGTTAAGATCTAAATATTTTAGGCTGACCGTATATGGAAAGTGTGTGGTTATAAATGCAGACTTTGATACTTCTTTTTAGCTGCTTAAATGTGATTGCTATTTCCTGGTTCTAGGTAAATATGGATTGTCTAATATTAAGAGATGAAAAACATCAAGACTACACATGTTTTCGGTAGTATTTACATCAAGTGATCATTTACATTAACTTCTGAATATAAATATGAGTATGATTTGATATGGCCAGACTGAGAAAATCTTCTAACATGGCATTTTTACAAATATCTCTGTATAAAACACAAATATTTCCCTCTTTTAAATATTTATTTAACATACATTTAGTAGTGAGAAGGTGCAACTAATTTTCTATTTTAGGTAACAGGATCTAAAAACAGATTGACTTATAATGGCCTTTGCTCGTAAAAGCAGATCATGATAAGAAATAAGAATATCAGGCATTTTTTTTTTTTACTAATCTTTTGGAAATTCTATAATTTTTTAGATAAGAGTTTTCTTTTTCCTGCTCCAAACCTGCAACTTTGTTGCGAGACATGGTGAGTGGTTTGAAATAGGAATAGTAAATAAATCACTCATTCTCAATAAATATTATTATTGTATTATTATATACACATTTTTCAGTTTCAAAATTTTTAATGACTGTCAATGTCAACTTCATTTGACAGTCATTCTAAAAGCTGCCCTTTTTTTTTTTTCTTTTTAGTTGGTCCTTCGTGATTTCCTGGATTTTGTTGTTTTTAATTTTTTTCAATTTTATTGAGATATAATTGGCATATAGCACAGTTTAAGTTTAAGATATACAGCACAATGATTTGACTTATATATAATGTGAAATAATTACCACAATAAGTTTAATTAACAACCATCATCTCATATAGATACAAAAAAAGAAGACAAAAAGCGTTTTTTCCTATGATGAGAACTCTTAGGATCTACTCTCCTAAGAACTTTCACGTATACCATACAGCAGTGTTAACTATGGTCATCATGTTGTATATTACATCCCTAGTACTTATTTATCTTATAACAGAAAGTTTGTACCTTTTGACCACTTTCATCCAGTTACCCTTCCCCCCAACCCCCACCTCTGTAACCAGAAATCTGATCTCTTTTTCTATGAGTTTAGTTTTCTCTTTCTATCTTTTTTTTTTAATTCCACATATAAGTGAGATCATACAGTATTTGTCTTTCTCTGTCTGACTTATTTCACTTAGCATAATGCCCTAACGGTCTAGCCATGTTGCTGCAAATGGAAAGATTTCCTTCTTTTTATGGCTAAATAATATTCCATTGTGTGTATATATATATATATGTATATATATATATATATACACACACACACATATATACCACAATTTCTTTATCCATTCATCCATCAATGAACACTTCAGTTGTTTCCATGTCTTGACTATTGTAAATAATGCTGCTGTCAACATGGGGGTTCAGATATATCTTCAACATAGTGTTTTTATTTCCTTCAGATATATTCCCAGAAGTGGAATTGCTGGATCATATGGTAGTTTTATTTTTAATTTTTTGCAGAACCTCCATACTGTTTTCCATAGTGGGTGTGCCAATTTACAATCCCATCAACAGTGCACAAAGGTTTCTTTTCTCCACATCCTCACCAGCATTTGTTATCTTTCCTTATCTCTTGATAATAGCCTCTCTAACAGGTGTGAAGTGATAGATATCTCATTGTGGTTTTGATTTGCATTTCCCTAATGGTTAGTGATGTTGAGCACCTTTTCATGTACCTGTTGACCATTTGTATAATCTTCTTTGGGAAAATGTCTGTTCAGGTCCTTTGACTTTTTTTTCATCGGATTATTTGTTTTTTTGTTATTGAGTTGTATGAGTTCTTTATATATTTTGGATATTAAACCCTTATCAGATAAATAGTTTACGGATAGTTTTTCCTGTTCCATAGATTGTCTTTTCATTTTTTTGATCATTTCTTTTGCTTTGCAGAAGCATTGCAGTTTGATGTAGTCCCACTTGGATATTTTTTATTTTATTCCTTTAGGTTTAGGTGTCATATCTTGGAGCCTGCTTTCTTGATGTTTGTAGTGACTTCTGTTTCATTTGGAACTTTATACAACATATTATAACAATATTCAACAGAATTGCATAGATGCTGACAAGAGTGATTTATAAATTCGTTTTTTCGCATGTTCAATTTTATTTAAAAAAATATTTATGAAAGGATGCTATCTACTCTGGTAATAAAACTTCTTTACAACAATACTCAGCAGAGATAAAGAGATGCTGGCTGGAGTGTTTTGTTAATTCTTTTGTTTTGCATGTTCTTTTAAAAATACTTTTAATATTTCTAAAAGATTCTATTTCATTTTGGGGGGAGTAAGACTAATTTATATTTCATAAATTGTTTAAAGTTTCCTATGTGGACAACTGAATTATGTAACACATTTTTGTAATATGTTGCAAAGCCTTGGCTGGCCAACTCTATAACCTAACTCTATTTCTTTGTAGCAAATGGAGATTTCTTGTTTCATGTTTATTGCTCGAACTCCAATCTCATATCTTTCCTTCTTGGTATAAACATATGAAAAAAATCGACTATACTTCTGATCCATAGATAAGTAAATACTCTCACTTTGTAAAGAAAAATAATCATCTTCAGCTTGTTTAATTCTTGAAATATTTATTAACAGTGGAAACTGGAATATCATTCAAATATTCTATTAACAGAAATATTTTTTCAGGTAAAATGATAAATTTTTTAAAACATGGCTTTTGAAAACCAAGAAAGATTCATTTAACAATAGTACACTATCACTTGCATTGTAAGAATTTCTATTACATTACAAGTCAGGTTTTCTAATGCCTTTTTTTCAAGGAGTACAGTAACATGAAATAAAAGCTATATATATTAATTCTAACATAAATGTTGCCCAGATATTATTAAAGATAACTTTTTAATCATAGATATATGTAGACATTTCACCTTCTTTTATGAACACTGTATCAGTTCAGCAAATTATTTTTTAATGAAATAATTATGCAAAATAAAATGTATAAGATAATGAATATATAAAACAGATGGTCCTGTCCGTCTTCTTATATTTTATATCTTTAAATGGCTTCATGCACTATCAATCCATTTAAAGCACAGAGAGGGGTAACCATTAAACAGTTTTCCATTCTTCTTCACTAATGATACATAAAGACATTTAATAACATTTGCTAATTGTGTAATGCCAATCCTCCAAAAATAATGTATCAGTAGGGAGTATTTCTGCTTCATTCCTTTTGTTTCCAGACAGCATCTAATGAACTGGAATGATCATAATTGGCAGAGTACAATGCTTTGGAAAACATGTTGCTAGGGGAATTCTTTAAATGTCAGAAAATTTACCGTCTGCCTGGGGAAATTAAGTCAATGGAACTTGTATTAAAATTGAAATAGGTAAAACTTTATAGGTAATCTTGCTTTTGCCACATTGTGAAAACATAATAGCCTTGTCAGGATGATAAAACTTTTTGCATTACACCATTGCATAACTACTTGTGTTATTTCCACTGATCAAAGCGATAACTTACCAGACAAAACAATGTTCGTCACTTACAAAACTTAAACCAACAAAATTTCTGAGCTAAAACCTTAAATTTCCTTTCTTGAATAAAGAGGCCAATAATAAAAACATGAAATAATTGAGGATAGCAAGTTGCCCTTTAAATAGTCAAAATAATAAATATAGCATTATGAGTTATTACATTGTACTTATTCTATATTTTTCTTTCTTGTTAAAAATCAGAAAATGTTTTTAAAAATCTGTGATAGAGTAACAATCAAATCTTTGTGATAACCATTTTAAATATCTTTTGTCCGAATGCAAGAATTTCTCATTTTCATATAGTAAAAACTGTTTATGATAATTCGTATTTGTAAAATAATTATAGTTTTTGATGAAAACAAAGCTTTCGACAAAATTACAACTTTCTCTTGTTGAACATTATTTTGTCAAATGTTAAAGCACAGCAAGTAGCTGTTACTTTTGGAAGTTAAAGCAGCACTGAGTAATGCCCTAGGCATCTCTCAAATGTTCTTCTCGATTTAAGATATCCCTCATTCGCAGTTTCAATCTTCAGCATTCTTCATGTAGAACTAGTAGTAATCATTTACCTAGCCCCCCTTTTCATACTAAGGTACTTTTAAAGGAATAGCTGTCTCAGATAAAGATGTAAATAAATAAGCAAGCAAACATATAAAATACATTAGCACGGATGACCACATATTGGATTTGCTTTCTTGGGCTTAGGAGTTCATTTAATTTACCTTAGCACAAAATTTTTCATTACAAGTGAAAAATACAAGAACTGGTTAAAATGTTATAAGTGGCTTGAGTTATTTAACTAGAAATTAGTTTTAGAGGCATACACCAGATTTGATATGCAATTTTATACAGACACACATACGCATACAGTCCTACTCATGTGCGATTACTTGGTAGGTTAAAAATTGCCTTCAATGGTAAGATTTCAGTGAAATTTAACAAAGTAGATTAATTTCCTATTGCTGTGTACGACGTTATTATAAACAGCAGCTTAAAACAACACACATTTACTGTCTCACAGTTTTCAGGTATAGCTTGTCTGGGTCCTCGGATCAGGGTCTCAGGAGGCAATAATGAAGGTGTCGGCTGAGCTGCATTCCTTTCTTGAGGATAAGATCCTCTTTCTAGTAATGTAATCAAGGGAGGGACTATCCTATCACTTTTATCATATTTCTATTGGCTACAAGCAAGTGATTCCAGCCATTTGTAATCCTACAGCCAAGGGGCAGATATTAAAGAAGGCTATGACACGTTGGGGTTCACCTTTGATTGCATCCTCCACAAAGAGTAAGGGATATATTTGCTAAGTACACGGTTAGCATTGATTATTTGAAACGAATTATTTTATATACATAGTACTGATGAGTAACAGCTTCTCTTCTGCGTTGTTAGTGTGGTCACAGTTTTTGTAAATTTTCCTTTCTCCTGATCCAGATAATTGTCAGTTTCCTTATAAGTTAAATGCTACTCAATGAGGAGAGAATTCATGGTAGAGAAAAATAAACTTTAATTTTGTTCTACAATATTTAAAAATAATGGAGAAAAAGTTAATATTAATAATATAAAAAAGCATTTAAAAGATCGGTGATAAACTTGTTAAAATATTATTAATATTGTTCCACAGAGGATAAGTGTCAAGAAAAATTTGTGTCCTTAAAAATATTGTATTTTGTTAACTTTATGCATTTATTAAATAGTTTTGAATTTATTTTAAACATGCTTGATATTCTTTTTTAAAGTAAAATTTTAAAATAACTTTAATCCTCTCTGAGCAAGACGAAGTATCTACTTTTACCTTTATTTTTAAAAAATGTAGCTTGATGAAACTTGATTTAATTGTAAGATCTCAGAAGGCTTTTCAAGGTTATGAGCAGCTTTTCATGCAATCTTCTATTAATCCCAAATTAGTAATGGTTGCTTATTATGGATTGAAAGTTTGTTTCCCCAAAATTCATAGGTTGAAACCTAATCCTCAATGTGATACAGTTTGGAGGTGGCGGCTTTGGGACGTGATTAGGTCATGAAGACAAAGTCATCCTGAATGAGATTAGTGCTCCTATAAAAGATGCCCTGGAGAAATCTCTTCCCCCTTCCATGGGAGGTTACAACAAAAAGACGGCAGCCAATGAGGAAGCAAGGTCTCCCCAGACATGGAATCTGCCCATGTAACGATCTTGGACTTCCCAGCCTCCAGAACTGTGAGAACTAGATGCTTTTTGTTTGTAAGCTATCCAGTCTCTGGTGTTACCAAACCAGGCTCATTTTTGCCTGTCACCTGCTAAGTCAAACACTGAGATGACGAGATTGGAGCATCTCACAAGCAATCACAAGGCACCCAGGCGAGGAAGCAGGAGAATGAGTCTCAAATCTGCCTGCTCGAAAATGGGGACTCAGGGATATTTATGGGGTAAGGAGCAAGGTGGTCTGAAATGTGGAGACAGATGATAGGAGGTGAGGAGTGGTGAGGTAATTGATGATCGAGCAAGTGTAGTCAAATTTCATTCCTCTTCATAGGATGCGTGTTCAGAAAATGGTGATGTTAGCATGATCTGAGGGTGGAATTGTTAACCTCTTGACGTCAAAGGTCACTTATTGAGCATCTGCGAGGGCCCAATTGATGGGTTGGTGGTGGTCTCAACCAGCCTGAACTGCACAAGGGGGTCCTAATTCCTGAAAAACAGCTCAAACACCCATTACCATGGTGACCCAGGCACCAGGGAAGTGTTATCTATAGGAACCTAGTGGAAGTCAGATAGCACATTGCCTAAGCAACACAGTTAACAATGGGCGGGTGAACAGCTAAAAGGGATAATCAGTAATTACAAAAAAGAAAGACACTTTAGTTACTAGCTACCTAATCATCAATGACTAACTGTTTACCAGTTTCACTGTTATTTTTGTTATAGCAGCATGAATGGATAGACATTGTTTGAAATCATGACCACGTAGATGGTAGTTCTCTGAGATATTGGAGTTACTGCACATAAATCCTCTGATTGGAAGGGAGGACGCCATGGATTTGTCATATATTTTCACTGATTGATTCATTTTATGGTAGACAAGGCAGAGACTCTTATCAGAAAACTCCTAGAAAACAATGCAGGGTCATTTCTGTATTATGATGTACATCTGATGAAGCAGATTTAAAGTGACATTTCAATACAGGAGTGGGAAAATTATTTCCCCTAATTGATTTTGTTCTTTAATTACCTCTCTAAGATATTTGCACTTTTTGAACTACATGCATACTTTGTTTTATTGTGTTTCACTTTATTGCACTTCCCAGATGCTGCATTTTTTTGTTCCACAAATTGAAGGTTTGCGGCAACCGTGCGTTGTCTACTGGCACCATTTTTCCAACAGCATTTGCTAACTTTGTATCTCTGTGTCACATTTGTGATTCTCACAATATTTCACAACATTTCAAACTTTTCCATTATTACTATGTTTATTATGATGATCTGTGATCAGTGATCTTTGATGTTATTGTTCTAATTTTTTGGAGCACCATGGACCGTGCCCATAGACGGCAAACTTAATAGATAAATGTTGTGTGTGTTCTGACTGCTTCACTGACTGGCCGTTCCCCCATCTGTCTTCCTCTCCTCCTGCTTCTCTACTCCCTGAGTCACAATAGTATTGAAATGAGGCCAATTAATAACCCTCCAATGGCCTGTAAATGTTCAAGCAAAAGGAAGACTAGCAGGTCTCTCACTTTAAATCAAAAGCTAGAAATGATTAAGCTTAGCGAGGAAGGCATGTTGAAAGTTGAGATAGGCTGAAAGCTGGGCCTCTTGCACCAAATAGCTAGCCAAGCTGTGAATGTAAAGGAAAAGTTCTTGAAGGAAATTAAAAGTACCAGTCCACTGAACACATGAGTAATAAGAAAGTGAAACAACATTATTGCTGATATGGAGAAAGTTTTAGTAGTTTGAACAGAAAATCAAACCAGTCACAACATTCTCTTCAGTTAAAGCCTAATCTAGAACAAGGCCCTAACTCTCTTCAATTCTATGAAGGCTGAGAGAGGTGAGGAAGCTGCAGAAGAAAAGTTTGAAGCTAGCAGAGGTTGCTTCATGAGGCTGAAGGATAGAAGCCATCTCCATAACATAGAAGTGCAAGGGGAAGCAGCAAGTGCTGATGTAGAAGATGCAGCAAGTTATCCAGAAGATAGAGCTACAATAACTAATGAAGGTGGCTACACTAAACAACAGATTTTCAGTGTAGATAAAACATCCTTCTATCAGAAGAAAATGCCACCTAGGACTTTCATAGCTATAGAGGAGAAGTCAGTGCCTGGCTTCAAAAATTCAAGGGACAGGTTGACTCTCTTATCAGGGGCTAATGGAGCTGGTGACTTTAGGTTGAAGCCAAGGCTCATTTACCATTCTGAAAATCCTAGAAGCCTTAAAAATTATGCTAAATCTACTCTGCCTATGCTCTATAAATGGAAACAACAAAGCCTGGATGACAGCACATCTGTTTAAAAAGTGGTTCACTGAATACTTTAAACCAGTTGTGGAGAGCTACTGCTCAGGGAAAAAAAAAAGATTCCTTTCAAAGCATTACTGTTCATTGACAATGCACCTGGTCACCCAGAGCTCTGATGGAGATGCGCAGGACAAGATGAATGTTGTTTTCATACCTGCTAATACAACATCCATTCTACAACCCATGGATCAAGGAGTAATTTTGACTTTCAAGTGTTACTATTTAAGAAATACATTTCATAAGGTTATTGCTGCCAAAGATAGTGATTCCTCTGATGGATCTGGGCAAAGTAAATTGAAAACCTTCTGGGAAGGATTCGCCATTCCAGATGCCATTAAGAACATTCACGATTCATGGGAAGAGGTCAAAATATCAACATTGACAGGAGTTTGGAAGAAGTTAATTCCAGCCCTCATGGATGACTTTGAGGGGCTTAAGACTTCAATGGAGGAAGTAACTGCAGATGTGGTAGAAATAGCAAGAGAACTAGAATTAGAAGTGAAGCCTGAAGATATGACTGAATTGCTGCAATCTTATGATAAAACTTTAACAGGTGATGAGTTGCTTCTTAGGGATGAGCAAAGAAAGTGATTTCTTGAGATGGAATCCACTCCTGGTAAAGACACTGTGGAGATTGTTAAAATGACAACAACAAAGGATTTAGAATATTACATAAACTTAGTTGATAAAGCAGTGGCAGAGTTTGAGAGGATTTACTCCAGTTTTAAAATAAGTCATACCGTGAATAAAATGCTATCAAACAGCATTGCATAATACGGAGAAATCATTCATGAAAGGAAGAATCAGTCGATGTGGCAAACTTCACTGCTGTCTTATTTTAAGAAATTGCCACAGCCACCCCAACCTTCAGTAACCACCACCCTGGTCAGCAGCAGCCATCAACATCAAGGCAAGACCCTCCACCAGCAAAAGATTACAACTTACTGAAGGCTCAGATGATGGTTACCATTTTTTATCATAAAGTATTTTTTAATTCTGGTATGTACACTGTTTGTTTAGATATAATGCTATTGTATCTTTAATAGACTACAGTGTAGTATAAATATAACTTTTATATGGACTGGGAGACCAAAAAAATTGTGACTCCCTTTATTGTGATATTCACTTTATTGCAGTGGTCTGGTACTGAACCCACAAAATCTCTGAAGTATGCTTTTGTAGCTTTATTTTAATAATATATAGTGATTTAAGCTCCTGTTTATTCCAAAAGTCAGTTTTTCTCAAACAAGGATATAGTTGCAAAGCATTCTCAACCCACTCACAATACAATTCTTTATACCTATGGAAAACAGGTATGTTCTGACATGAAAGACCTAGTTGAAATCCTCCAACCACCTATAAGCAACACATAGTAACTGTAGACACCACATGTATAGACTATATATATATATATATTTTTGGTGAGGAAGATTGTCCCTGAGCTAACATCTGAGACAGTCTTCCTCCGTTTTGTATGTGGGATGCTGCCACAGCATGGCTTCATGAGTGATTTGTAGGTCTGTACCTGGGATTCGAACCTGCAAACCCTGGGCTGCTAAAGCAGAGTATGCAAACTTAACCATTACACCACCAGGCCAGCCCCTGAAAATAGCTTCTTCAGTGTTGAAAGTGACAATAAATGACACTGATGAAGAAGAAAAGAATTCAAAATATGTCTAATTTATGTTACTTATGACAGCTCTAGATAGGATGGTGAGAGATATAGAAAGTGATGGAAGATTATAATGAGAATTTTGGATTACTATAATTTTTATTTGTTTAAGCTTTAGAATCTTTTTTGAATCAATAATGTAATTTTGGTTGTAAACTTTATCATTCTTTCCATGATAGCAAGTTGTGATAAATTCTATGAAAGTTTGATTGTCCAAAAGTGAATAACTTTCCTGTTTCATATATAGCTTTAGATTCAGTCTAAGAATAAGAAGAAAATTTTAATGTTACAGATTTTATGAATATAGCTATATGAGTTCTTCTTTATTCTGTGTCCAGATATATATGTTATAGTTTTATGTGTAAAAATTAAAATGAAATAGAAGTAATAACATTTTATTCAAATCATTTTGTACAATATAAGCAAGAATCAAGTTATAAACACACTAAGAAAAAGTAGAAATAGTTTGCAATGTTGGAGAGAAAGATACTTTATGATTTTGACTCAAACAGTATTTGACAATTATAAATAACTTACTATTTTAAATGACTACTTAAATGTGACTGCTTAAAGAAGTTCTTTGTCAGAGAACTTAAAAAAGTCAAGGGCTTTGCAAAGGAATATTCTAAAGATTGTGTTAGCAGCTCATTTTTCTATAACACATGATTTGTTTTTATTCCTTTCACGTTTACTTGAACTCTGGGTAAAGGGAAATAGCTTTATTTTTTTAAAAAAACAGTGTTTATTATTTTCCCAACAATCAGTAGATAGCTACATTGGTGTTATTAACTGAAATGTGTGAAAATAATTCTATTCATCACTAGATTCTTTAGCATACTCTTATACAACTTAGACTCTGTGTAGAGAATATGAGACTCCTATTTTCCTGAATGCTACCATTTGGAGCAAACCTGCCCATAGTTGGCGCCTTTGAACATGTACCAAAGATAAGTTGGAAGAGCCAGGTTTCTTGGTTCTATACGTAGTAGGTAATATGAGCCTCCTACAGACTAACCCTGCAATGGATAACTATAAACAACAAACTATACACAACAAAATAGCTACTGGAAGATTCTGAAGAATAAATATGAGCAGGAAGATATTGAAAGTAACTGGAAATTTGGAGAAGCTACCAGCATGGGGATGCATTTCTCTTTTGTTTGCTTATGTTGGGCAGTAGTTTTACTGTATCTCCATGGACCACTTAAAGTCTGATAGAAAATCTGTCAACTTTTTGGATAGAGAAACTAGGGAGCTGGGTGTGGGCAGCCCCCCTTGACTGCCTAAGAGTCAGGGGAAGTCCCAGAAGGGAGACAGCCAGAGAAGGGGATCTGAGAGAATTTTAGTATGAACCCTGCACATCTCCCTCCCCAACCCCTGCGCCCCAGCAGCTGGTAAATGAAAGGTGAGACCACTTCAGAACAGGAGATAGTCCAGCAAAGGGAAACCCTCCCAGAGGCCCTCAAACCAGATGATGGTAAGGCCAATTTCTCTGTTTCCACTCTGTAGTAGGCTAAAAAACAGCTCCCTCAAAAGATATCCACATCAAATCCCCGGAAACTGAATAGACCTCACATGCAAAAGATGTGACTAGATTAAGGGTTTGGAGAAGAGGAGTTTCTCAGGATTATCAAGTGAGCTCTAAATGAATCACGTGTATCCTTACAGGAGTGAGGCGGAGAGAGTTTTGAGAGAGACACCAGAAAAGGAGGTGATGCAAGATGGAAATAGAGATTGAAGTGATGTGGTCTCAAGCCAAGAATGTTGTCCGCCACAAAAATTGGAAGAGGAAAGGCATGGAATCCCCCTAGAGTCTGCCGACACCTTGATTTTGACATTCTGGCCTCCAGGACCGTGAGACAACAAATTTCTGTAATTTTAAGCCAGTAAGTGTGTGGCAAATTTTTACTGCAACCACAGGAAAGTAATACACCCCGTCTTCAGATGAGAGCATCACTTGTGGAGCTAGTGTTCCAATTACTGTAAAGTACATTTATGACATTTCATGTTTGGCAGGTTTCATTACAATATTATCCTAGAAGGTGATCAAACAATGCCAACACCATTTAAAAACATATTTGTAATTATACTATTTAGAAGGTTTAAGATATAGAAATGTAAATAAGGAAAAGATTAATATCTTTTTTTTAACATGCTTCTCTCTTTTTCATGCTTTTTTTGTGTGCGTGAGGAAAATTGGCCCTGAATTAGCATCTGTTAGCAATCTTCCTCTTTTTTTTTTTTTTCCTCCCCAAAGCCCCAGTACATAGCTGTATATCCTAGCTGTAAGTCATTCTAGCTCCTCTATGTGGGATGCTGCCATAGTGTGGCTTGATGAGTGGTGAGTATGTCCGCGCCTAAGATATGAACTGGTAAGCCCCAGGTGGCCAAAGCAGAGCATGAAAACTTAACCACTCAGGCATGGGACCGGCCCCAAGATTGATGTCTTTAATTTAACAGTCATTAAATGCCAGTTTTTTCAAGTTTTGGGGGAGGTATTTAAAAAGATAATAAGCTTTAAAAAGAAAGGTTTATCTAGAAAAATACAAATGGACCACCACTCAGAAATTTTAATCTATGTTTTAGTGAACATCTTTCTAGATCTTTTTCTATAATAAAATACATTTATACAATTTAGATGTAAAATATTGTTTGGCAACCATGTATAATGGAAATTACATATAGGCTGTGTCTATTTCATGTCAATTAATATAGATGCATGTCATTCTTTTTCTTTTCTAGATAATCTTCTTTGGTATGGACATGCATAATTTATTTTATCAATATATTATTGATTTGTTTTTAGGTCCTTTTCAAGATTCTGCTCCACAACAATGCTGCAGAGTACATCTTTACATATAAAATACTTAGGCTTCAAATTTTTACCTGTAGCCAAAGAAAATAAATGGACTAGTATAAACAACAGAAAACTCAAATGCAAGTAGGTTGAGACATTACAAATTACTATACCTGGCCTTAAGGAGTATTTCTATGTTTTCCTGGGAGAAATTTATAATAAAATAGTGAACCCATGTAAGTTATTCTACAGATTCTGTGAGTATGTGAGTGAACTTATTGAAAAAGACTGCAATTTCTTTTAAAAATAACATTTAGAGAAATATGAACCTTGTAATTTGTTAATTAAGGTAAATTATTCTAGCTTTTTCTTTGGCGTAGTGTTTTTTCATTACTGGCTAGTGGAGTTGGAGCACAGAGATGCTCACAAATGCTGAAATCAATATGTAGAATTTGGTATAGAATGGCAGTTAGGAAACGTGGTGGTGGTGCTCCTGGTGGAATTCCCAGTTGGAAGTCACCCTTACAGATGGAATCATTACAGTGTTGGGGAGAGTAATTGAACTGTACATCTCCTGGACTTGTTAGGTATTTACTCCTCTTTCACTCCTATGAAATAGCTCTTTGTATTTTTATTTTGCTTCCTAAGAAATTTCCTCAACTTTAGTTTCCTTTTCTTTGTTGATTTTTAAAAATTTCTGCTCTATTGATTTATTTTCCAAAAGCTCTTTTTAGGAAAATTCCACCATTTTGCTCTTTGTAAAAATTGACTTGCTCTTTGTAAAGTAGCAAAAGCTTTGAATACTCGAGTTTGTTTTCCAATATAATAAGTATATCCTGCAGCTTTAAAATACACCATGTTTTTTAGGAAATTAACAGTCAAAGAGAGAGAAAACTGTAGCTCATGCAGCAGAAAATCCAAAGATTGTGAGTTTAACTTCCTCCCCTCATTCAAGAGTTGAATTCTCTAGTTGAAAAGCCAAGTGATTGAAAACCAATATAATATTCTAGTTCTGAGTATTTGTGAAGAACCTCGATTGAAGAGTGATGGAGAAAAATGAAGAAAGAAAACATCGACATTTTTTTCTCATTCCTCAAAGGTGTTTTACAAACCTAACTGCTACAGATAATTTAAAGGTTTAACATTTTTGACTATAGATTTAAAAATGTAATTGTTTTTCTCTATTCTAAGAATTGTTTTTGCAAGTCACACTTTCTTCAATACTACAAGTTTTGTATTAACCTTTAGGGCAGCTGAATGGAATTGTTACAGGGTTTGTAATTAGCTGTGGTTGTAAAAGTCAGCATTCAGAAGGCAGAACTCACTGTCAGAGTGAGCATCAGACGAAAGGACAAATGCACTCAGAGAATAAATCTGTTGCTGTGGCAACCAGTCCTGCTTCTCTTCCAAAGGAGAAAAAACAAACAGAAAACAAGTAAAATGCTTCAAGTTTCAATTTAAAAAGATAGCTATTCCATATGGAATTATGGATAAAATCTTTAAATTGAACGTTTTAGCTAATAAGAAGTGGTAACAACTGTTATAGTTTTAAATCAACCCATTAGAAATAGGGCATAGAAAATAACTTCTAAGTCTCTGAAAGTATAAATTTTGGGGCAAAAGTAATTTGCTTACTTTGAAGACCAATTTATTTTGTTTTAATTTCTTTAAAATGTTTTTGAAAAATCTCATGAAAGCATTTTCTCTGAGAATCTGTTGCTTCCCTGGAGATTCAAAATAGTCTCCCCTGGGGTAGCATATTACATTTTCTTCTGCATCAAAGACATTTCACGAGCATCTTCTTGAGGACCAGAGAGAAATGGATCTTTTTCCAGCTATAGACAAGGTTCCTGGCTTCTAGTAACCCAATAAATCTAAAGAAGAGAGCATTCGTACAAACAAATGAAGGACACTGAAAGAGCAGAATAAAATGTGATACAAATACAGAGACAGGAAAATAAACTATGTCAAAGTGCGCCTTAAAGGGGAGGACCTAAAAAGCACGCATGTGGAATTAAAGAATTCCAAAGGTCAGGGGAACCACAATGTGAAATCTTCCTTCAGGCAAGATTGGTTTAGAGGTAGCTGGTATCTTTCTTCTGATTAAACTAGGAAATGTCCAGAACAATATGAAATCTCAAAATAT
Organism: Equus asinus; assembly: GCF_041296235.1. Lineage (NCBI taxonomy): Eukaryota > Metazoa > Chordata > Mammalia > Perissodactyla > Equidae > Equus > Equus asinus. The sequence continues at coordinate 72,647,168 of NC_091798.1, forward strand.
GTCTGATGAAAAAGCAAAGGCCTGCTAGAAAGAGAAAACAGGTGTTTCCAAGCATATTATCTGCTTTAGCAAAGGGCTTAGAAGTGAGAATAGAAAAATCATCTAGGTTGATATTTGAACAAGTATATTTGCTAAAAGTTGCGAGGCTGGACAAGACAAGAGGGGTCATAGCAGCCTTCCAGTTGAAAGCTCCTCAATGAACAATTGAGAAACAATCAAAGTACCTAGTTTTCTTGAGAAAAATAGCCCTCTTTTCTAACTTTCCAGGTAGCTTAGTAAGATACAAATTATTGCTGCTTGCATATAGCACTATGAATCTGAAATTGTTTTGAAAATTCAAAATCATAAAAAAATACTTTTAGGTTGCTATGGCAGAGTTTTTAATATAGAGAAAAAGTTAAAAAAATTCCCACAATACCTCTTAGCTAGGTACACCTGACAGAATAATATTTAAATTTTTTATTATAATGCTGTTCTGTTTGTGCAACTTAATAACTTATGAAAATAGGAGGGAGCTATACTGGCTACTTAGCCATATAGAAAAAAATGTAAGTGAAAATTTCAAATGTGTGTACCTACCATGAGGATCACATTTAGCACCTCTTGGTGTCAATCTGTTTCTCTTTGTGTTAAAACATGTCCACTTTCTTCTGTGATTGGAATTTATTTAGAACTGGAATTCTTGTCCTTCTCCAGATTTGCTCTGTCGAATCTATGTAATATTTTTGTTTATTATATCTATTGATATGCACACTGAGGAAGACACACGCGGCTCTGAACAAAATGTGGGAATTTTTAAATCCAGAGATGAGTTTAGGTGCTGTTTCCATAAGGCTGCCTAACTCAGTTACAAGAGCCTACAACAGAAGAGATGAGATCACTGGATGGAAGATCACAGAATAAAACCTTTACACAGAGGAGGCAGAGCCATTTGCAAGTCGATTCTGCTCATCTCTCCTGATCGTTCTTAACGCTTTTTATGCAATGAAATGATTGAGACAATTTGAGGAATTTGAAATGATGTTTCAATTTGGAAATAGGTACAGCCTACATAAGCCTTTCTGAAAACACCCTTATTTGAGTTCATGAAATCAATAAATTCTCCTAAGTTCCTGTGAAAGTACTGGTCCATGATTTCTCTGGTTTTGCATATTTACTCTAGAAGAAATATAACTCCTAAGCTGTATCTTACTCTTATTTCAAAGACATGAAATAAAAATTCACATAATGTATATTTTGTATATTAAATTTGGTAGTAAGTGATTGATTACTTTTCAAATATTTTCTTCTAGGGCTAATTGTAGGGTTGTCTGATATCTGAAAAAAATGCATGTCCATATATTTTCCCTTTTTTTTTAAGTTGTTTAAGTTCAGAGGGTAAACCTCGTTGCTGTTATTCCATCATGTCCAGCAGCAGACGTTCCATTACTGAGTCCATAGTGCTAATACAGCGAATATTCCCAGATTTATCTCTCTAGACTTGGTCATATATACTTGTGTGCCACAATTTCTTTAATAGGCTCCAATGGGTTTTTCAGTCTAATGGTAGCATGAATTCTTTTTAAGTTCTACCCACCAACATAAAAGCAAATAAAAACATTAAGGATTGATAAGCATGGTATAGAAGCTCTTTTAAGGTCATGCAAGGAAGGAAAGTACCATACATTTTAACATGGTGAGCAAGGTTCAGAAACTGGATTCTGAAACTCATTGGAGTTTTCTAAACCTCCTGAGTTTGAAAAATAAGGCTTAAAACTTTGCTTGGCCAAGCATGCTCATGTTATTAAGTGACATCCATTGTCTTTTGTGGCTTGCACTCAAAGTAAACAAATTTTAAAATAAGAAAAAATTTTAAACAATTAATATGCATTTTAATTTAAAATTGAAAGAAAAATATTCTTGTCATTATGGTTAAGCTTTTTTTAAAACACATGTAAGACGCCATCTTTGAATAGGAATTACAAATCAAAATGAAAATTGATTTCTAATTATGACATCAAATGTACAGGTCCAGACACTAATATGAAATTCATGTTTTCATTTTTCAAAATGAACACAAGCAAATTTAACTGGAATCACATAAGCCACTTTAAGAATAAAAGCTGTAATACAGAGATTCATCAACTAAGTCCCTAACCCAAGAAAACGGCAACCTTTAATCCATCAAAAAGGTATTTAATGTATACTTATTGGATGCCTACCGTGTGCAAAACTCTCAAGAAGATAGAAAAATGATGTGGTCTTGGGAATTACCATCAATGAATATACAAACAATTAAAAGGAGATGAGTATGTACACACATAATATAATAAATAATAATACAAGAAACAAAGGAGAAACATAGATTTCTCAGATATCATCATATTTGACTGACATCATATTGACTTAATGACTGTCATTAAGAAATGACATCACATTAAAGATGGGGTAGCAAAAAAGCGAAATGTAAAGTAAAATACTGATATAGTGGTGAAGTGAGAAGGGCTTGCATAGATGTAGGAAAGAAGTAAACTTTATTCTGGGGTGAAGGAATTCCATCATTCAACTTAAAGATAAAGCAAGAAAGAAGCGGACAAGCAGAGTACTTTTGTTGAGTCAGGGCCGTCACGTGTAGAACCTTGAATTCTAGAATTTTGGCCGCAAAATTAAATAATACCTGTGTGTCTCCCTATTAAGGTATTAAGCTGTTGGGAACTAGATACAAAATAACAATAATGATCAAAATACCAGCTTTATTACCAGTAATCAAGACTGGAGATGGAGACTAGGCTTATGGCTCAAGTAGTCTTCCTTGTCTGTGAATGGACCTAAAAACTTGAGCCTTGTGAGCTAATGGAGAGTTGGCTGCAGGGAAAGTTACCTAGACAACTACTTAGAAGACCCCCTATCATGTGGAAGCGTTGTCAAGGCGGTGACTTATGAGCATGCCCTTTGAGAAATGTAAACAGGACTTTAAACACCTATGAATATGACTTTCAACAATTGACCATTAACGCGTTTATTAAATAGCCAATATTTTGTGAATATTCAAGTATACACAATTTTATAAGTCCTTTAAAAATTAATTAGGTAGAGTTGGGTAGAGACCTGTGAAACAGTCTCTGAAATGTAAGCTTAGTTAGCTTCAAAGGAGTCTCTCTGTCACACACTGAAATTGCCATGGTGCGGGTGATTTTTGAGGTGTGATGCTCTAGAAGTCATGTGCGCATTTGGTTTTGACAACGGATATTCTTTGCATTTGGTCTAGATTAATATTTTTCTCATTCAAAGTCACCATTTCTTCTTAAAACCATCTATAAGCAGAATCTATTTGTAAAAGTTTTAGGTTTTTTTCCTTTCTCTATCTTTCTGATTCCTTTAGCTGTATTCTGTATAAGGTAAAACCTAACTGTAAGTATCCACAAAATGACCTCTTTCTTGGACTACTTCCTCATTTTATGAATTTATTTCACTTTTACCTGTTTTCCTCTTGTGATCATCCCAAATTTATATGTTATACAGAATTTTATAGGCTATGTTGGTGACAAGATGTTAAATCTTTTGTATAATAACTTTTCCATTTTTCTTCACTCAGTGCTCATTCACCTCCTATGAAGGGGAACTCAATTCTTTCTGAGACAACCCATCACATGTTTCCAAATTTTATTCTAAAACATACTATAGTCCACAACCATTCTGAATCTTTTGACAAAACATTGCCTTCTCTTTAACCATGATTTGAATGGACATTTTGTGGTCAATCGGCCTATAATGAGCTTTGTTATTTAAGGCTGGCTAGATGAATGAATCAATTCATTCCCATAAATGTTTACTTTGTACAGTTTCCTGTAGTAATGTTATGATCTAATTCCTTCCTATCTTCTGCAGTTCTTCGCTTATCAAGTGATTTCTAATTGGTTTTCATCCACCATTTCTTCTCAACTTTTGAATCATGTCTTGGAGCAGTTCTGTATCTACACAGAATAATTTTGATAGAAACAAATAATTTATGTAGCATTCACCATGGTCCAGGCACATTGTTACAAGTATATAGACTTCCAAGTAAACAGAACCCTATAAGGGAGGTAATCTTATTGTTCCCATTTTACAGATAAGAAAGAAGAGGTGTAATTGAGGGGTTACACAATTTCCATATTGCATAGTGTCACACAGCTAGTAAATGGCAGAGTCATGATTCAAAATCAGGCATGTTTGTCTTCAAAGCCCTTTCTTTAATCATCATCCCATGCTACCTCTCAGATGCCAAAGTCTCTTTCAAATAAAAAAGCCAAGTCATCGTTATTACAATCAGGAACCAGTATTCTTTCCTCTGTAGAGCCAACTACGTAATTGGTGGGTCCCAGTGCAAAACTAAAATCTGAGCCCCCTTGTTCACATAGGAGTACATAGCAAACAGAAATAGCAGCTAATAGTTCAAAAAATGGTGTTAAGTGTTCTAAAATATAAAGCATTTTATTTTCTTCTGTGAGCTCTCTCTTTAATTGCCACATTGTATTTTATTTGGTATTTATTGCCATTCAAAGTAAAAAAACCATAAAATTTGAAGACATTATCATTAATTTTTAGTGTTCACCTTTATATAGCACAATGACAGTTTTAATGCAGATATAAGAGCATTTAATTTATGTGGAATCACCAAAATTACACAGTTTTCTTTAGCTCATCATATATGCATTTCATTGTTACTAGAAGAGTGGAACTGCGTAAAACTAATATGACTTTTTATTTCCATTTTGATACAAGTTGGCATATTTTACCCATGCTCTACCTTTGACTTGCAATGAATAAGGAAAGCCTGAAAGGGAAAGTAACTCAGGGTTGCCCTGTCATTGTCTTTTATTCTGTGTCATCATTTTTCAGTCTAAGTGGTTATTTAGCTAACACAGGGAAGAAACACAAGTAAGAAAGAATATGAATAGTTCCCTCGGCTGTTTATGTTTCTTAGAGTGCTTTTTGCTTTTTTCTGTGTTCAAAGCAAGTTCTGATTGGAATGGAAAGCGTGGCCTTTGGAGGCTGTCAGCGTCTCTCCCAGCTCAGCTGTAGATGTAACACACTTCCTTTATGCTTGTTTTGAGTCTTGCTGAACAACACACGTCATGGTTGCGCCACAATTCTGTGTTCGCTGTTACAGGGAGGGCAGTGGGAATGCTGTATGTGACTGGGGTGGTAAAGAAGAGCAGACAAACATATTGCACATATTACCTCTGCTTCCCACTTGTTCCATTTTCTCACCTGACTTCATTTCCAAAACACAAGTTCAAAAATAAAATTGTCAATAATTTCAAAGAGATGACAGCAGAGAATTAAACTGAATGCGCAGCCCTATGAATGTAAGCCTTGCACAAGACATGCCCATAAGGTTGGCCCAGGTCCTCTGTTTACTCAATTTCATTTGACTTTCTTAATTCTTGCATATTGTACCTATCATCATAATTTATATATATAACTTTCTATCCATGGTATACACATAGACTTGTACATTAAATTATTAACAGCACTTATACTTTGAGGTGATAGAGATGTCAGGATATCTGTATTATGTATAATCATATCCATGTATATGTACATATATACACACACACGCAGTATTAATCACACATATATGGGCTTGATCATTCGCTTGTTGTAGTTGGTGCACAGAAGTACCATGTAGAAGGACCCACTTCCAAAACGCTTTGGTATATAGTCTCAAAAGCTGATTTTAAACAACAACAACAACAAAAGAAGTATTGTTACAAGGTTCCAAAATAATCTCGAAATGTAAGTAAGAAAATATGTATTTGACTAATGCCTACACGTCGTTAACATCGAGCTTATGTATAGCCTAGAGGAGGTTTATGCTGCTTGTTCTATCATTCAGGTATTTTTTATTTTTTTTCTGGCACAAGACTTACCTGACCATATTCAAGTATACTATTTATGGTAAAAATTTAATTATTCATTTGTCTCTTTCTAAATTAGACTGTGTACTCAATGAGGCAAGTTCTGTTTCTTATTTATGGTTCAACTGACAGAACCTAATATGCTTGCTACCCCTCACATGAGATCAATACAATTTAATATTGAATTAAAGTTTGCTAAAAGTAAACTCTAATTTTTAGATTTCCTCTTAAATACTATGATAGATATGTTTATGTTCAACTGTATGTGGTTGGGTTTCCCGAAGTGTTAACTAAGAATTTTGCAGAAAAACAGCAGCCAAAGAGTATTCAGAATATTTCTTCTCTGTTGGAAACAGGCAGAGTTAGACATCTGTACATTCTCAGGCCAATGTAAGGAAACATCTGTGAAGCACACATTAAATTGTTTTCTAGGGGAACCAACCAACAAACACAGTCTACCATGTTTTCAGACTGAGTGAGATGGTACAGAGCCAGAAGGGAAAACAAAACAAATTTAAGTAGTCAGATAATTCCAGAAACAGAATTGTGATTTATTGGTCTACCCCCACCATTGATGCCATCATGGTATTTTTTTGGCCAACTAAATTTATTAAAGTGTATTTCTTGGGGCCAGACCTGTGGCCTAGTAGTTAAGTTCGGCACACTCCATTTCAGCAGCCCGGGTTTGGTTTCTGGGCATCAGCAGCGATGTGGTGGTGGTGACCCAAGTACAAAACAGAGGAAGATTGGCACACATGTTAGCTCAGGGCAAATCTTCAACAAGGAAAAAGAGGAAGATTGGCAACAGATAACTGAGGGTGACTCTTCCTCAACAAAAGAAAAAGTGTATTTCTTAACAAGATAAAACTGCAAATTGGGCTATTCAACAGATTTGTAAGGTTTGCCAGTTTTCATCTTAAACTTTAATCAGTTAAATAAATACCACTTTGAATACTCTAATACATAATAATATCAGAAGCATATAAAATCTGTGTAAAAATAGCAATGATTCAGAAATAACTATGAAAAGTTTATTTTTTTTTAAGCTGCAGTCCAAAACCTGGCCATCTCTGTTGTGACATGGAGGAGCAAAAGCAACAATGACTCAAGTGAGAAACGGAGTAGATGGTAATTGAAATGAGGTTTCTCATTGCTTTTTAATGTTTATCTTTTATATGACTTGTTCCAAACAAACCCCACCCCTGTCTCAGTCACCATAGCCTCTCTGTCCTACTTTGTTTTGAACTTTTTTTAATACACTCTTTTTATTTTTCTTTTAAGATTGACACCGGAGCTGACATCTGTTGCCAATCTTTTGATTCTTTTTCTTCTTCTCCCTGAAGCCCCCCAGTACATAGTTGTATATTCTAGTTGCAGGTCCTTCTAGTTGTGGCATGTGGGACACCACCTCAGTATGGCCTGATGAACAGTGCTAGGTCTGCGCCCTGGATCCAAACCGGGGAAACTGGGCCACCGAAGCAGAGGGTGTGAACTTAACCACTCTGCCATGGGGCCAGCCACAATTAAACTTTTAACAAAAATTTTATTTGGGATAATTTGAGATTTAGAGAAATATTGTAAAGGTAGTACAGAAAATTCCCATATAACTTTCATCCAGTTTCCCCTAATATCAAGAAAGCCATGGTACATTTGTCAAAATGAAGAAATTAACATTACTATTACCTAAATTACAAACTTATATTTCATCAGTTTCTGCTAATGTAATTTTTCTGTTCTAGCATCCAATCTAGGATATCACATTGCATATAATCTCCTCTGACTTGTGACCGTTTTATGTGCTTGTTTTTCATGACCTTGAGAATTTTGAAAGCACTGGTCAGGTACTCATTTAGGGTTTATCTTATGTTTGTCTCCTGATTAGGCTGGAGGTATGGAGTTTTGGAAAAAAATCCTACGGAGATGCATTGAACTTCCCATTTCATTATATCAGAAGGTGCATGATGTTAGCATGACTTATTGTGACATTAAACTTGATCATTTGATTACGATCTTCCAAGTTTCTCTTCTGTAGAGTTACTATTTTTACTTTTACATGCTGTATTCTACGGAAGCAAGTGACCAAGTCCAGACAACATTAGAGGGGAGAAGAATTAAGCTCTATCTCCTGAAGAACAATTTTCTTCAAAGATTATACTTTTTCTGTAATGAAGGCTTGTCATTTCTGTTGCATTTATTTATCAATAATTTATTTATATAAGTATGAACTTACATACTTCAGGTTATAATCTATTATTCCATTATTTATTTTTGCTAGATTTTTTTCAGCTTTGCCCATTTGGAGCTCTTTCAGATTGGCTTCTCCTTCCCTTTGACATGTCCCCAAACTTTCTTTGGCACTATAAAATGTTGCAGGTTCACATTGGATATTTTTTGCTCAAGCCCATGAATCAGCCATGTTTTAAAGAGCTTTCATTCTTTTTACTAAAGGATGATATTAGAAAGCAAAATCTGGGCTCCATATGTGTTTTATACTACTGGGGTAGCACTGTTTCTAGGCCCGCTCAGTAACCAGGGTTTAAAAATATGTGTAATATACTAACCCATGTATACACACATATCTATAATTATCTCTGTATCTATCTGTGTGTATAAAAATAAATGTGACTTCATATTGCTATCTTAGATTCTAATCCAGAACCAAGGGGTTCATTGTGGTTTATATATAACTTCCTTATCTGAGAGTGAGAAAGTTGTCTCCCATTAGCTACAAGTTATTTATTTTGTTCAGCCCTAATACTTGAACCATAGTTTCAGAATTGATGACCCATACCTCTAGGAGAAGTAAAGTTACCCAATAGAGTCATGTTTATGTGCAGTTATTTTTGTCTTTAGTCTTACAGTTTCCTCTCAAAACGTCATCCTACAAAGTTATTGAGGTCAGCTCCTGTTTTCCCCACCACCTCTAATGAGGTTGTGTCACATTTGCAACACAGTTATATGTATTCATCCACTCCAATCTATGTTCCATCCTCAGACTCCCAAATCTAGTTGATTTTGTTTCTGATTTGCATATATTACATTTCGCTCTTTGTGATGTACAGTTCATAAGGGGTATTGATAAACCCATACCATGAGGTGTCCACAACTCCAGTAACATACAGAACAATTACATCACCTTAAAATTTTCTCTGCACAGCCCATTTGTAGTCACCACTGCCTCTGCCCTCAAATACCGACAACCACTGATCTATGTTCTGTCCATGTAGTTGCCTTTTCCTCCTGGATCTGGCTGAGTATGGCTTTCACTTAGTACAGTCTATTTCAGATTTACTCATGTTGTTGCACGAGTCAGCAGTTTGTTTCCTTTCATTGCTTAGTAGTCTTCCACTGCATGGTTCCACCACAGTTTGTTTATTCATTTACCTGTTGAAGGGTATCTTAGTTGTTTGCAGCTTTGAGTTATTAGGAATAAAGCTCCCGTAAACTGTAAACATCCACAGACAGGTTTTGTGTGAACATGCGTTTTCAGGTTACTTGGAGGAACACCAAATAGTGGTACTGCTAGGTTGAATAGTACGTGTAGGTTCAAGTTGATAAGAAACTCCTACACTGTCCCAAATGCAACCTACCACTGTGCACTCCCACCAGCAATGAATTCCTGCTGCTAGCCAGCATTTAGTGTTGTCAATGTTTTGCATTTTAGGCCTTCTAATAGGTGTATAATAGTACCTCAATTTAGTTTTAATTTCCGTTCCCCTGATGACAAGAAGTGTTGGGCATTTTTTTAATGTATGCTTATTCACCATCTGCATATTTTCCTCTTGAAATGCTTGCTCATATCTTTTGCATATTTTCAATGTTTTCTTAGTACTGAGTTTTACTCCATTTTACTTTTAGCTGTAATATTTCAGAATTTATTATTGTTTTTTAGTATCAGAATAGATTGAGATGACAGATTTACGAGAAAATGCAATTTTTCTCCTTTGACTCAATAATTTTTTAACCAATGCAGTATTTTGGACTTCTTTTAAAAAAAATTTCCCTTGCCCACCCCGCTTCTACTACGTGCTGTCTCCTGCAAATCCTGATTATTAATTTCCATTCTCCCATGAAACTCCATGTTCTACATGAAACCCAGATTTGTCAGCTAAAAAGTAATTAAACTACATCATCTATAAGGTCTTTTCTAACCAGAATTTATTGTTCTGTGACAATCTCCATAATTTTTAGGAGTGTAAACATGTAGATGTAATCTACATCTTCTTTCTGATTTCCTTGTATTCAAGAGAAAGAATGCCCTCTCACTCCACCTCTTATATATGAAATATATATATCTCGTGTATATATGTATATATGTGTCTATATATCATATATATTTGTGTATATATATATATGTGTGTGTGTACATATATTTCTCTGTCAAAGAAATTTTTGAATCCCTTGAGAAGAGAGTTTGGCCTTTTAAATTTTAATTATTTGTACATAGTTATTATAGATCGTTAGTGAAGGAGAAATTAAATCCTATGATTTGACTTAGAATTGAAGCAAGGTTGACATGTTTTTAAGTTTTCCTAGAATACAGTCATATTTTAATAGAAGTCACTTATTCTTTTTAGGTTTGCCAGTTGAGAGGAAAGGAATAGCAAATGCCTGAAGGAATGTACTTCTAAAGTAGCAATGCAACTTTCTCAGCAATATCCATCTAAATAGTATAAAATTTATAAACTAAGAAAAACGGCCATGTTTATTGCAGCACTATTCACAATAACCAAGATGTGGAAACAAACTAAATGTACACAAATAAATAAATAGTAAAGAAAATGTGGCATATACATATAATGGAATACTATTGAGCCTTAAAAAGGAAGGGAAACCTTCAATGTGTTACATGATGAACTTTGAGAACAATATGCTAGGTGAAATAAGCCAGTCACAGAAAGGCAAATACCACATGATTCCATCTATAAGAGGTAGCTAAAATCGTTGAATTTATAGAATCAAAGAGTGGAATGGTTGTCACTAGGGGCTGAGGAGAGGGGAAATGAGACATTATTAAATAATGGGCATAAAGTTTCAGTTAAGCAAGATGAATAAGTTCTGGAGATCTGTTGTACCACATTGTACCTATAATGAACAATAACATACTGTACACTTTAAAATTTGTACAGAGAGTAGGTCTCTCAAGTGTTCTTACCAAAATAAAATTAAATTAAAAAAAATAAAAAGAGAAAGGAATATAAAATTCTGGATAAAAGAATAAAGTTAAAAGTAGATAGAATTGCTTGATACTTCGTTTTGGTGGCTTTTATTAGGCAAATCTCATAGCCACATTAGGAATATCCTTAGTTATTTCTAAATCCATAATTCCCAAATTTTTAATGTTTACCATTACTGTCTCAAGGTTGTTAATTTAATTCCTTCTGCCAAACATTTTGTCAAAAATAGCTGTTAAAATTGTATTCCATGCCAGTTGCTAAGCCCTTTTGGGTGTGTAGCAGAGAAGTCTAATAGAATATAGAACTAGAAAAGCACGTTGACCTTTGGCCTGATTAGGCATTTGTTTGTCGCTTTGTTTGTGGAGGTGAATACAATTAGACAAAGGTAAGCCATTCCAACAGTCTTGTCGTCTGGCTTCTACTGAAGTAAAGTCTCAGACCTGATTCTGCCTTGGCCACAGACAGTTATTAAAAGCCAGACAGTTTTGAAACCCATTTTATAAATTTAGTGCGTCCTCAGCCCTCTGTCATATTTGGTGCTTTAAAGACATCTTTTGTCAAAGCTTTGCGAGCATGTCCAGTGGCTGGATTGAAATATCTATCAGAATAAGGTGAAAAGGAATCCTCCAAGCAGGTGTTGAGACACAAGCCATTTGAGGATCAGGGGACCGTGTGAAGGCTCTTTCATGTTTTTATGCCATATTCGTACAGTGGTAGAGATCCACTCTGTATATTTTAACCTATCCTTATGCCATAATACCATAAATTTTTAAAGTTAAAACTCATTTCTAACATTCATTTTTCTACTTAACAAAGTTGTCTTGAGCATGAGATACAAAGGTGAATTTTTTTTTGTTGCATGTATTTTTAGTGTAAAGTTTCTGATTAAACGCTAGGAGACTTTCTTAGAGCAGGAATTTCTTTCAAAGGCCACCGAATGTCCCCAGAGTATACTTTAAACTAATTAAGCTTATAGCTTAAGCTAATTGAAGAGAAATATGAGCCTGCCTATGTAGAAATATTTCATATCAAATTACATGCATCAGAATAAATGGTTACTATTGTCTTGGAAGTATTGGACGATACACATGTTCTGTAAGTAAGATACAGCTGCATTTCACAACCTACAGACCACGGAAGCTATGTGCAAAACTTGCTTTACTTTGGGGCTACTTGTTCTTCCTGAAGATCTCTAATATCGACGTTCTTTTGTTTTTTTCCAAAATGTGCGGACATCTATTTTGTAATCTTAGCTGATAAATTTTATTGCTAATGGACACTTTTCACCTGTATATTGACTCTTTCAAAGGATAACATGTACAGTTCTTAAACATAATAATGTCTGGTGTATTGTTTTATATCTACTGTCTCACATGGTATCTGGACTTCACTTGTCATTCAGTAAGTATGCCATAGGTCAGTGCTTTTCAGAATCCAATTTACTCTCTTTACGAATTGTCATCTGACTTCTTTCCTATTTTATGTTACTAAGAATGTGCAGTTGCCAAATATTTGCATCTGAAACGTGTCTAACATCTCAAATGCAATTTGTCTGAACCTGGAAATGGGAAGCCACTTAACACAGCCAGCTGCTCTCTTAGTATCTCTTCACCTACAACTAACAAAATAATTGATCAATTGGAACAGAAGCTGAAATTTAACAATAGGTATGGCCACAGCAGGATGCACCAGCTCAACATCTGTCCTGCTTTTAAGTTATTCTTAATGATCAATAGCTATTTACATCTTCACATTGAATGCACTTGCCTATTGGAGGAAATAGAAGTAATGTTGACTAGCTCTTTTTATTTTTACAAAGTTAAAAAAAAAATCCTATTGTGGTCCATGGAATTTTCTGCTAGCATCAGCTTATTTTGCCATTTGCTTTCCTGATACTATTGTCCCAAATTTCTTTGAAATACTTGTGTCCCAAACATTACTCTGCATAATTCATATATATCAACTCTTTTTCCTCCAAAATTACTCTGTGGATTTAGCACTATTTTAATCCTAGTTTCACAGATGGAGAAACTGAGGCAAAGAGAGTTTAGATAACTTGGCCAAGGTCACACAGATAGAAATAGAAGAACTAGAATTCAAATCTCAGCAGACTGGCTCCATAGTACGTACTGTCAACCACCATGCCACTGGCATCTCTGTCCATAGTTTATTAATATTCTTTCATACCCATCAAAATACCTGTACAAGAATATTTATAGCAGCTTTTTCAAATAACCAAAACTCAAAACACCTATAATTTCCTTCAGCAATACAGTAGATAAATAAATTGTGGTATACTAATACAATGTTTGCACACATCAATGAAATAGAATGAATTAGTGATCCACATAAAAATAGAAAAATCTAATTGATACTGTGAGCCAAAGAAGCCATATAATAGAGTATATATTGTATGATTCCATTTATATGGAGTTCAAAAATAGGCATCTCTAACTGATGAGGACTGAAGTCATACTGTTTTCCTATTTGGGTATGAGACATTGACTTAAAAAGATCACAAACGTACAAAAACATCTCATGTAATGGGAAATTCTCTATCTTGATCTAGGTGGTAAGGAATGTTCACCAAAATACGCACTCGAAATGTTTCACTTCATTTGCCTTCCTGTATTTATCGTATAACTCTATTAAAAGATAATTAGCCGTCTCTTCTAAGTCATCTACTGAGCAACTCTTCTGTCATCATCTTTGCATTGTTTGGAAAATTATTGGAATATCTCCTAAAAGTTTAGGGTGTACATCTAAATATAGTAATCATTCCCTTTTAAAGTTACAAGTGCATTTTAAACTCTTCTGGTGCTTTCTCGTTACCAACCAATCAATTCAAGTATGTTAGAAAAGTACTCAGTTCCTCTCACTGTCTCCTCAGGCTTTTAAGAGATAAAATTGTCAGCGCTCAAATGAACAATGCAGTTACTGTTCTCTTTGGAGCAAAATGTAAGTTAGAATTACTCTGCATTATTGCATTAGTTTTGTTTTTTTTTTAACATACCTGGTTTCCTTCAAAGTACTCAAATTTATTGCTTCATTTGCCTTTTTCTCTCTCTTATCAAAACTTCATTTTAAAGTGGTTTTTTTTCTTTGTTCTATCACTTAACCAACCAGCGTTGCATGCTTTCCAGTATTTCCAATACTCAATTCTTCATCAAGGAAGTGTCATCACTTCATTAGAAATCATTGTTGAGAAAAAGTAATACTTATAATCTATACGGTCTTCTCATCACTTTTGTTATAATTCCTTCTCCTCCAATGTCACAATCTCTCAATGATGCAAGTATTGAAAATACTGCCTATTCCATCCAACATTTTAGTTTCCAGTTGGAGATTTCTTTGGACATATCAATGTTTTATAGGGTAATTAGCTGCAGTCAATGTGAGTTGTTAGGTTTTCCTAAAATTTCTAATCAGAAACACACTCAATGAAAGCAGTTCAGTTGGTTCTGCCTAAGACTACTTCCATAGTACTCTTAGCTTAAAATCTGCAACTCAAATTTCATGTGTTTTCTTTCTGTGTTTTATAATATAATTTTTTCACCATCTAGCATAACTAAACCATTTTTATTTGTCCACTGTAGGATGACACTGCTTTGTCAGAAAGTCTAAATTTATCCTCTCACCTGTTGAACAATTACCGATCCTGGATGATTTTGTTTGTTTGTTTTTTTCATTATTTACCTCTTTGTAACTCTTTGATTTTCAATCTCATCAAAAAAAATCCCTGACAGCTCAACTGTAATTTTGAGCTATTTCTTCATCTTTAATAATCCAGAGATACAGAAGCATTTCTGAAGTTCTTTCTCTTTAGACATTGCTCTATAAGGGCAAGCCATTGGGAAAATGTCTTGAATTGATAACACAAACATAGAATGCCTCCCGGAGCTTGCTGGGAAATTTTCCTTGGTGTGTATCTATTGTAGATCTGATATTAATTGGAGTCCTTTGTAGTAATTCATGAAGCTGTCTTTGCCATACCTGCTCACTGCTGGATTCTTTGTCAGTAATCAAATAATTTTCTCCCTATTTCTTAAAGAAAATAAAGTGTTTTAGGACAAAGTCAATTTGCTGCAAAACCATAGCCTATTTCAAATGCTCCCTGATCATAGTTTTAGTTAACTTTGATGTGCCGATGGATTACATCTGTTTGAAAAACAGGTAGTAGATTTACATGCACACAAAAATATGTTTATATGTAAATAGACTATCTACAGGCACACAAATACCTGCAAAATGATGTATATGGATTTTAAGTCTTTTTAGAATGAGTACTATGCTTGTTTAAAAGAATGACTGGATTAGTGCTTAAAGTAGAAGGTGAGACTCAACACCGATAGGAGAAGCTCACCTGCATTACAGAGGTAAAAGAATTTGGAGCTCCAGAGAGCAAACCAGGAAGCTGAAGGGAGGAGTAGAGATTAAAGAGACATACAATAAGAAAGCCAATTAAGATTCTTTCATGTCACAAATATTTATCAAGAACTTGCTATGTTTCAGGCCTTAGTCCAGATACTGTGGACACAAGTGTGAGCTGGGAACATATTTCTAATTCTCGGTGGCCTGACATTCTAATAGGCAAGAAAAGACAACAAACAAGTAATTGAACAGAAAAATTTCAGAAGCTAACAGGTACAATGAAGAAAATAAAATAGAGCAGTGCAATGGACAGTGAAAGCAGGACACTCTCTGGGATAGGGCCGCCCAAGGTGTCTCTCTCTGGAGATGTCCTGTGAAGCAGTGGGAAGAGTGTTAGAGGAGAGGGAAATATTCTTTGCTGTCTCCTGAGAAGTGGACCAAGACCCACCAGCCCAATACTTCAGTGACTCCACTGAAATCAGGAATGTTTGGTGTAAGCAATGTTTTCTTAATATGGAAATAAAAACATGTATCTGGATTTCGAGGTGAGATCAAGATGATGAGGGGAAGACAGAATGTGAGGAAGTTGCAGCTTCAGAGGCAGTAAAAGCAGGCCATAACAAGTTCTGGAGGAATCGCCTGATAGGTAACTATCCATCTGTAGTACTTCTCTGTTGTTTCATTCAAGTACATTAACGTATTTATAATGGTATCTAAGTAATTAAGGAGAACTT
Organism: Equus asinus; assembly: GCF_041296235.1. Classification (NCBI taxonomy): domain Eukaryota; kingdom Metazoa; phylum Chordata; class Mammalia; order Perissodactyla; family Equidae; genus Equus; species Equus asinus. Next base: position 72,663,332 of record NC_091798.1, read on the forward strand.
AGAGAAAGTCCAGTAAAGATGTGTGTATAAGAATGTATGTTTTCATCTAGCAACACAAAATATCAAATGTTCTCCAAAGCACTAAAAACCTTTATCATGCTAATTATGATATGTGAAATCTTCTGGATAATAATATCTGTGACTCTGTGTGTGTGTATGTATACATACATATATCAGACTATCTTTTACCTTCAGCTAAGCCAGAGAAAATTGAGGCGGTGGCAGATATAAAAATTAATCACCCAAAACAGAACGGAATAAAGGAAGGATACTGTCCTTGACATCTGAATTATTCTACCATTTGGCACCTCTGGAACAGCTGTGAAATTAGTTAACCTCTTTATGAAGCTCTCATCATATCTAAAATGTATCTAAATAAGTTGCATAGGGTTTGGGTGAAGAATACATGAAATTGTATAGTAACAATTGTGACAATAATAAAGAGAACCACTAAAATAATGTTATTCTTTGGAACATATAGTTTGGACTTAAGCTGTTTGGGTCCAAGTTCCAGCTTTGTCTCTTAGTAGTTTTACTGCTTACTAACCTTGAGGAAGCCATGTATCTTTCCAAAATTCAGGGTTTTCAGAATTAGCAAGGGGTGAACCTAATAGTTCCTATACTTCTATATGTAGCATATATTCACTATTTCTGTAAAAGCACGAGTTGGAGCCAGTCTAGTATTTTCAAGGTGTTACTAGTTTTTTGGTTACCTTTATTAATTTTCTTTTATGCCACTTCTTTTTTGAATATTTGATTTTAAAACATCAATGGGAGAATAAGGAGTTTAAATTCATTTACTTTCTATTTTTGGATAGTGTTTTTTTTTTTTTTGGTAAGGAAGATTGGCGCTGAGCTAACATCTATTGCCAATCCTCCTCTTTTTGCTTGAGAAAGATTGTTGCTGAGCTAACATCCATGCTAATCTTCCTCCACTTTATGTATGGAACACCACCACAGCATGGCTTGATGAGTAGTGTGTTAGGTCTATGCCTGGGATCTGAACTTGCAAACCTCGGGCGGCCAAAGTCGAGTGGATGAACTTAATCACTACACCACTGGGCCATCCTTTAGGCTAGCTTTTATAAGTTCCTTATCAAATTTTGTTACTTGTGGACAAATTGAGTTTCCAGGATTTTCCAAAGATTTTAACCTTTTTAAAAAAGGTGCTTCTTGGTATCAAGTGAACTGACTCTATTCTACCTTCCTCTATTCTTACAATCTTAGGAAATAGAAAGGTCCCAGAAGTAGCCACAAATAGTGGCATTTCCTTAGTTCAAATGTTGACATTTTCAGCTTATCCAAATCTTTGATCTGTTTTAAACGGAGAGGTGAAATGTCTAGTTTGTTTTACCAACTGTAGCTAGCGTAGGCAGTAGCAGAGCTGTTTAGGATAACCACCTCTGTTTGGAAAAATCACTCATCTCTGTTAAATGCTTCCCTCTTATCTGCTCTTATCAGGTCCTGTTCATTCCCTTTCCATTCCAATGGCTTCCCCAATCTGAAATTAAAGGAAGAAAACCCTTCTTTTAGCAACATCATATTCTCTTGGGAAATCATCTGATGACATACTTTGCACTTTTGGGTTTGCACAGAGAAAACAGGAGCACACCAGGAGGCTCTCTTGTAGTGCAATATTTTGTTCATACAACTCTAATGTTGACCCTGTAACTAACCCGCAGGAGGCTTGAATGAAGGACATCTCACTGTACTATAACAAATTCAATGTTCTATCGTATCACATCACTATATCAAGAAGAGCTCGTTCCCCAATGCACATTCCAGCGAAGAGGTTATAGGGTGACTTGTTCACCAGCAGCTTGGTGAATCTCCCGATGTAGGATTGCTAGTATCAAAATGGGCGGCTAACAGTTTCATCTTGGTTTAATTTTCTCACCGGAGCCTGAGGTCATGATATGATTGCGCTCACAAAAAGAGACACAGTTCAAGGCATCAGCGAAAGCCCTGTTATACAAATATCAAATTTCTATTAGTGCTATTAGTGCAGAATTGCGATATATATTATACATATAAACAGGTCTACCGTAGTCATTGTAATATAAGTAAAGTGGTAAGGTGATCAAAATCCTTGAAATCATCTGAGTAAATTTAACATTCAAAGTACAAACCTGGAGTTGTAGCTCTGAATATAAACATGGAAGAGACATGTATTATTTGCTCCAAAAAGACACTGTACAAGAAGCAACGTCAGTAGCTATGCGTCATGTAAAAGGTGAGAAGGTATTGCTCTCTTACAGACATTTGGAACTGCTACTTACTATCCCAGGCAAAAACAGGGTGGATTAAGCCATGAATTTTGAATTTGAATTACGATACACTTGAGAAGCCTACATGATTAAGGGCAAGAAATAACTAAACTATAAAAATCCCATTTTTTTCATTAACAAAGCTTGTTTAAGAGCATACACAGAAAATCCAGAGTCTACGTATATGTGTTTGAAGAAAAACTTTTGAGTTGACAATAATTCTTGAAAAAAAGAGCAAGCCAGTGCATTTTATCACAGTTCTCACAATAGGGAGAGAGTCAATCGTGAGACAGGAGGATGTACAGATACACAGATACGGAAAATAACAATTCTTCAGTCGGAATTTGCAGATAATTTGTCAATTAAGTGGTAAAATAAGTTAAATGCAAGGATCCTATTTAATATCACACTTTGAAAAATCTAGACATAGAAGCAAATGCTGTACAATTTTTAATAAATGGCTCAAATACACTCAAGTGACCATTATACATTATACAATACCATTATACAATAATGTAGTGTACCAGAAAAAGATTAGTAGCACCTTATAATAGAAGTCCAGGAATCAGAAATCATTTACTTCGTGCTCTCAGATAAAATAGCAATCAACTTAAAGACTTCACTGTTACCTATAGAAGAATAAGTGGATATAAATATCTTTGTTATTTATAGTTTTTATATATGGTTAACATTCCGGAAACTTTAAATCTAATGTTTGTGAAGTCATTCTAAATGAATTTTTGTATTGTCCATAAAATTTCAAGTTACATTACCTCTCAAAGTATCGCAATATTGTTATTAAAATAGGGGAAGTCTTCTACACTCAGGTACAAAATAGTGCTCAGACTAATTAGCCAAGGAAAGCAGACTTCCAGAGAGGAAGGGAATTTCATAAACCTATGTCATCCTATTCATTTTTATGTCAAATTGTCATGTTTACAGTTTATAGCACACCTGTATTGGAAGTGGTCAAATGTATTCTTTCTTAGACAAATAATGCAGATAGCTGATTATCTCTGAAAACATCATCTGGTCCATGTATTTAAGAAATAAATTTTATGATTCCATTTTTTATAACAGCTGAAATAAAGTCTTAGTATTTATCCTTAGTATTTATTTTTATAAAACAAAGAATGAATCAATATTGTCCTCTAATTATTTCTGGAAAACACAAATTGCATAATCTGTACAAAATGAAACATTACAGTTGTGTGTTTGTCAAACTGTATTCCAGAAAAAAGAAAAGGTCTTATTACTGGTATAGCAGTATAAAACTTAAACAGGAAATTTTGACATCAAAGTTAATTTTCAGTAGTTCATTTTATATAATATTTTTAGTAGAACAGAGCGTTGCTTTAAATATGTTCTGTTCAACTTGTTTTCAGTCTCAGTGGGTAGTAAAACAAAATAGTAATTTTTTTGGAAGAAAATAGAAATCAATTGAATGCATTAATTATCCTATATGCTGCAAATTGAAAGACTTGCTTGAAATAATGTGTTTTTCCCAATACTATCTGATTTTCAGGTTCATTCTTCTTATACTTGGTCATTTAAAAGAAAACTTCAAGTTACATACATGTATTGAAAGTGTAAATGCTATGTATTTAGGTGCAGTATATTAATCTCAAGATGGATCTAAATCCAATTTAAAGATGATTTGATTTTTATGGACATCTAGGTAAGAAAAACGGATAAATCAATATATGTACCAGTTCAGTTGTCATGGAAATCAGTGGATGAAAATAAAGCGTTTTGCTCATGAACTGATTTTTGGTCCAGTTATCAGTTCTAATGATCTGTTCTAGGTTTTTACAGGAAATGGGCTTGAAGTAGCGCTTTCAAACATTTTTATGGTTTGAAGTGGCCATAGCAACAAATAAAATTACCTTGCCATTTTTACCTCCAATCAGACAGTCTCCAATCAGAGACTGTCTTCTCATATGGTTCTTTTATGTATTAGATGTTGTTATATGTTTTAAATCAGAGAAAAGCAATCTATTCTGAAGAGGTTTAGGAAAGCAGACAAGATTGACTTGGGTCATTACACAGGACATCTTAGTGTTTATTCTCTACACATTGAAAAATCTGTTTAGGCTCAGTAAAAGCAACAAAACACAAGCATAGACAGTGTCTTCTTCTAAAAGAAAATTTGCTTTTTTACAGTATTTTTAGGAATAGTATTCTATTTACCTATAGTTGATTACTCCTTTTAGTATGTCATTCAAATTTTGAGTCTCTAGGTAGATTTTATAGGACTCTAAACAATGAATTTGCTTAGCAATTTCCATGACCATTGAAAGTTGGAAAATTTACATAAAGTATTCAGAAGTTTCTATCAAAATAGTTAGTCTAGGATATCAAAAAAGAAGTTAGGGTCTAGTTAAGCTACAGAATACAAATTAGCTTGAAAGAAGGGAAGAAGGCTTATATAGTTCATAAAGCAATTTTAGATGCAGAAAAATGCTGTTTAAGTAAGGGCATATTGCAAGGAGAAAAGAGAGAAGCCAGGTCTGAAGGTATAGGAAATGAAATAGAATTGGATAAAATATCTATGGATCACGAAACAGGAGATGTTAGGTACATGTCAGAAATAAGCGAAATTATTTAGGAGCAGTTGTTTCAAACAGAATGACAAACAGTAATTATATGACAAGAAGAATAATTTTTCGGATGTAATAAATTGATGGGTGGCAACTACTGAGCTGTAAAATGTACTGAACACTAGGTTAGAGGCGTGCACTGATATGTCAGGCCTCCCAGCATCTCTATGAGTTTATTCCCATTTTCTTGATAACTATATTGAATCCCTCTGTACTGCATTGTCATTTTGTCATAAACCATGCCATTGCATGTATCTGTGTATTTGTCACTGGACCATCTATTATTTTCCTTTAATCAAGTTGTCTACCTTTGTGGCAATACCGCACTCTCTCAATGATTCTAGCCTCATAATATCTTCTATTTGATAATATGAGTCTTACAAAGCTGCTGCCTCTCCTTCTTTTCCTTCTTTGTCATCGACTTTTATCATTATTTTCAGTCCTTTAGAGTTATATATTCCATACAAATTTAGATTCACCTTGTGAATTTTTAATTTTAATTAAAAATTTTGATGCATTTTCATTTCTGTTTCCACAAACTTAACATTATTATTGAAGAAAATTGATATCTTCAATATTTTCTTTTCATTTGTAAACAATGTATTTCTCAATTTATTTAGGAGTTTACTAATTTCTTTCAACGTTTTTAGTTTTACTATAGTTATCTTAACATACTTTGTTAGATTTATTGTTATATATTTACATTTTGAAGCTATTGTACACAGCATTTTAAATTTCATTTTCCATTTATTTGTTGCTGATATATACAAATTCAATAGATTTTTGTATCTGTCCCTTATATCCAATTACTATGTCAAATCCACTTAGTAGGTCTAATGATTTACCTGTATATTATTTTGGATTTTCTTGCTACATAATGGTTTCAATGGCAAATAATATTAGTTATTATGCTCCAAACATCAATGTATTCTCTTTCTTTTTCTTATTACATCAACTGACTTCTCATATGTTGTGGAAAAGTACTAATAGCAGGAATCCTTGTCTCATTCCAGATCTCAGGGGTTGATATTTCACCATTTTGCATGATATTTGCAGCAGAATATCAGGCATACTCTTTATCAGATTAAGGAAGTTCGTTTTTGTTTTTAGATTGCAAAACTCAGACAAAATGTTTCTGTGGTCCAATCCAGCTTGGAACTTTTTCAGGGAGCAAAATCCTAGAAAACTTAGTCCAGTTGGGCTAAATTAATATAATACATACTCAACATGATATCGTCTCTCCTCTTAAATTCTGAATTCTGTGAGGCAGAAACAGTATTTTTCTCCCCATTATTTAATCCTTAGTGACTATCATAAGGCCTGCCATGTAGCAGATAGTCAAAAATATTGCGTTAATAAATAAATGTTGAAAAATATATTAGTAGTAAAAATTGATGTGCAGAGATATGAAACAGGTTATAAAAAGCAAGTCATGACATAATTTGTTGACATTTATTGCATTGTAATGACTATATAGAGACATAAAACTGAACAAATAACTAAAATTACTATCTCTGTGTGACAAGTTGTGAGTGTGTTTTATTTTACTTGGTTTATATAATGTATATTTACTTTCTAAAAGGAGCAAAGGTTATGTTTAATTGAAAAAAATGCAGATACTTTTACCACTTAATATTTCCCAAAGTTAACTCACCAGATCATTAACTTCTTTCTCAATACAGAGTGTCATCAATCACTCAATTTGAAGAGAACCTTTTATTCTCATCATCTCATTGTTCAGCAAAAGCTGTATATTCTACCTCTTAATTCTCATCTTTTTTTCTCAACTGCTACCCTGTTCCTCATAACTTCTCTCCAAATTGAGTTTAAAATACGTCAGAAACAATCTTTGAAAATATCACCCATACCAGATAATATGTATCTTCCAGTATGTGTCAAGGGTAGTGTGTGATGGTGGAGACTGTGGGGGAAAGATGGAGGAAAAGGAGCGTTAGTCACTCAGGTAAACGGGGAAAGTTTGTACACTTTGGTAAGCACAGGCATAGAGAAAGCTGCTAACAACTGCTGCCAAATTTGATGCCTAATACAGCCTTATTAGATAGGGAGGATTTCAAGAAGTTTCCTCTTAGGAGGTTTCAGTGGAATGACGTTGATTGGTAATCTTTCAAAATAAAGTACATTTTTTACTCTGGTGGTAATCATGGTTAATTCTTTTATCTCTGTGGGTCCAGATAGAAGAATAGAGAACACCCACACTGATTATTAAATAAGCAAAATTTAATATATGGAATTGTGTAGAATGGATTGGGGAAACAAAAAGGCAGAAAGATGACAATCAAGTAACACAGTGATAGTAACGTGTGAAGGAGCAGCCAAGCCTGGGGCTAAGAGAACAATGGGAGAGATTGTAGTTACTAGAATCTGGAAGCTTGTGAGTCCCCAAGATCAGGTGTCCAGATTTCTGAGGAAGGGAAATCAGCCAGATGTCACTGAGGAGAACAAGATGAGATCAGTTCTGTGATTATGGGAAAACACTGGAAGCTGGTACCCACCAAAGGGGAATATTGTTTTCAGAGTCTCAACTCCAGCATTCCAAAGCAGAATACAGAAGGTGAGTTTGGAGTTGTAGGGTAGGAAGAAATTTTCCTCTACACTTTGAGTTCTTCTGACTAATCTAAGAATTAAATTGACATGAGACAGAATAACAGGACAAAATCAAAAAGTTTAATAACATGGGTACATGGGAGGAACTCAGGGAAACTGAGCAACTCACCAAAATGGCTGAAGCTGCCTCCTTAAATATCATTTTCAGTTAAAGACAAAAGAGGATGTTGGGCGTGGTGGTTTGGGACTTCAAACTGGAGGAAGGAAATTCACACTGAGATGGAAAAGCAAATGTTTTGTAAACAAATATTTGCCATACCTTGTAAAGACAATGGGACATGGGAAAGACTTTGATCAAATGGGCCTTGCCAGGTTCCTCCCTGTCCACCACACCTGGTTCATATTACACTATAGTTATCTATGGTGATAGCTCCTTCCTGGAATAAACCTTATATCTTAAATTCTTTTAGGCAGTTAAGGGGAAGATCAAAGTTTCTTTCTGAGTCTTTTGTTCTTAAAAATAATCAAGCCAAAGAGACACATTTTGGGGTGGCAAATTCTGCTCCTCTACAAAGATACAATACCTTAATAATGAGTACAATTCTCAATTAAAATTTTCTGAAAAGAGTGAACAAAATAAATAACAAAAATAATATTCATTGAAATCCCACCACTCAAGGAAAATAATTGCTACTGTATTTGGTAAATATTTCAAATATTAAGCTATACATGTATAATCTTGCAAATGTAGTATAAACTTTTAATTTAGCAAGGTCTTACAGTTATGGACCCTGCTTTATTCAGTGAACAATATGTCATGCGTCTTTTTCCATGTCAATAATTTCAATGAACATTATCATTTTAATGACTACCTAGGATTCTGTTATATAAATGCACCCTAATTTATTAATCCATTACTCTAATGATGGTATTTTAGGAAAATTTTATTTTTTCATCAGTGCTCTGTAGAAGCAGCAGTGTAGTAAATATCCATGAGGACAGAAGTCTAGTTGACATGCACAATTATCTCCCTAGTATAAATTTCTATTTGAGGGATAGCTGTGGAAAATGATATGCAAGTTTTATATGATATGCAATGTTAAATTGCCCTTCAAAAACTTTGGAACAATCTACATTCAATTTGGCTTCAGAATCTCTATTTCTTCCATCTTAACCAAATATGGATATGCCAATGTTGGTAATTTTTAAGGATTCAATAATTCAAAAGATCATATTTCAATATATTTTCACATTTTTATTTTTAATATGGGATTTTTGTTTTCATCAACTTTGCCCATGTTCCTGATAAAGGACCAGTTTTGCATATGGATTTGTAAGAACTTTTGGAGAATTAGCAATATATGTTGCTGTACACTTTTTACCCAGTTTTTCATTTGTCTTTAGCATTTGTTTGTATTTTATTTTTAGTTTAGAATTTCTTTGCAGTGCAGATGATGTTTTTACATATTCACATGTCACTTATTTTTTTATTTATTTATTTTTGTTTTTTTTAATTTTTAGATAGATCTTCTCTAGCCTCAAGACAAATATACATATAAGTACAAATAATAACTAACTAACTAATTCCAATGGATTTACTTTATCAACTTCCTCTGATTATACTATTTAATAAAACATCACAAATTGCTTCCAAATGAGAATTAGTCTAAATCATTTGAAAAAAACTATTATCTTGGTGGTTATTCATATATTTGAACTTAAAGGGAAAATGTTCTGTACCAGGAAGATACGAAGGCATCGTTGAAGAGGGAAACATTTAAGTATTAAGTGGGAAATGTCTCATAAAATTATGTTTGTTGAATACCTATATTTCCTTTTAAATGTGATTAACTTATATTCTATACGTACGGAATAAAATGATACTTTAGAATAACAAGTGATATATATTATATCATTAATATAATATAATTTTTAATAGGATATTCTGTTATAAAATTTTTTCAAGTCAATAAAATCCATGCAAATAACTGGCAAAACTTAAAAGATATAAGACATAACTCTTATTAACACATATTACTTCTGTGCATTTTTTGAGATAGAATTTATTTTATCATTGAATATAAGAGGCAATTGAGGAGCTCAAAGATGAGAGTGAGTAAGTGAGCATGCTTCACTTCTTCAGAAAACAGAAGTTTAAATAATTATAATTTACATAAACATAAAGGATATGCATTATTTCTAAGCTAAAGAAAAAATCATAGTGTAAGCTTAATAAAAACAATCTCTTGTGGAAAAATGTTTTCGTTAGCTGTTTGCTAAATTTATACCTTAAAAAATAGTATAATATTTGAAATATTTCTACAAGATTTCTTTAAGGTACATGGTATATATTTTTCAGAAGGTGAAAAAATTATCAAATGGAAATGCAGAGAAAATAGTACATTTACTTTCATGTTTGAAGATACCTGTGTATCAAATATATGTTGTTTTTTCTAATATTATTTATGACAATATTTAGGAATTTAAAAAATCAGATGTGGTGACACATAGCAAGAATTAAAGTTTCCTTGCTATACCTCAGGCAAGTTCTAGAAAAGAAGTGGCCTGTAAACATTTTACGAATTCTTCATTTACAATAATATATTCTAGAAAAAGTAAAACATTAGTGTTAAGAAAGAAATCAGTTGTTTTAAGAAAAACACACATAGTTTTGTGAACTTCACTTCTCTGGCTTTCTCCTCCCTGTACCTAAGCCCTCATAATCTAAATATAGCTTGATTTTACATTTTTTTAAAAAGCACTTTTATCTTCCTGTATGTCAATTTAATACAAACCAAATTTACACATGGGGCTAAATGTTCTAGAGGAAAATTAATGTAGTTTGGCACGCTTTTAAAAGCAACTTTTTTTTCCTAATGAGAGTAGTGATTTTGGAAATTAATCTAAGTAGAATGAAAAATTTTATATTATTTTTAAGAAGAAGGTAAATGCTTACACATAAAAATATACTTTTTATCTTTTGTAGTTGATTGGTTTAGAAAAGCAATTTTCATCAGAAATTTAATTAGAAGATTAATATACAATGACCCAAATAACTTCCCCCTTGCCCCAAGGAATTTGTGTAGCACAAACTGAGATCCCTTGTCATTATTGCTAGTAAAGATGGAAAAAGTAAATCATCTGCCATTATTAATCCATGTCAACTTTATCTTTTATGTTTAATTTTTTTCTTTCTTTTTTTTTTTTTTTTGCTGAGGAAGATTAGCCCTAAGCTAACATCTGTGCCTGTTTCCTACACTTTATATGTGGGATGCTTCCACAGCATGGCTGATGAGTAGTGTGGGTCCACACCCAAAATCTGAAGCTGTGAACCCCAGTCGCCAACTCAGAGCATGCCAAACTTAATCACTATACCATGGGGCCAGCCCCTACATTTTAATTTTTATTATGAAATTATAACTATAAAAATATATATAAGCAATGTAAAATAAAAACTAATACAGCATTTTATATAAAATGTATATATATGTATGTATATATACAGACATACATATTATATACGATATAAAATGTGTGTACATGAAAATAAACGGAAAAATCTTCTACCTACCATAGATTATATAATTGAACATGTAATGCATCGCTGCCTTTAATTCAGTATTTTTCCTGACACTACTGTTTGTCTTTGGACTATGTTGCTTTTAAATTTAGTATTGCTTCTCCTTTTTTTAAAATTGAGATACAGCTGACATATAACATCATATTAATATCAGATGTATAATATAATGATTTGACACTTGTATATATTGTGAAATAATCACCACATAAGTCTAATTAACATCCAGCACCATACACAGTTACAAATTTTTTTTTCTTGTGTTGAGAATTTTTAATATCTAATTGAAAGCAACTTTCAAATATGTAAAGCAGTAGTATTAACTATAGTCGCCATTCTGTACATGACATCTCCATGCCATTTATTTTATAACTGGAATTGTGTACCTTTTAACCCCCCTCACCCATTTTACCCACCCCCTACACCTCACCTCTGGAACCAGCAATCTGTTCTCTGTATCCATGAGCTCAGTTTGTTTTGTTTTGGTTTTAGTTTCTACATATAAGTGACATCATACAGTATTTGTATTTCTCTGTCTGACTTATTTCACTTAGCATAATGCCCTCAAGATCTGTCCACATTGTCACAAATGGTAAGATTTCCTTTTTTATGGCTGAATAATATTCCATTTTCTTTACCCATTCACCCATTGATGGACACTTCAATTGTTTCCTTCTCTTGGTATTCTAAATAATGCTGCTAGGAACTTGGGGATGCAGATATCTTTTCAAGATAGTGTTCTCATTTTCTTCAGATAAATCCTCAGAAGTGAAATTGCTGGATCATAAGGTAGTTCTATTTTTAATTTTTGAGGAATCTCAATACTGTTTTCCATAGTGGCTGTACCAATTTATATCCCCACAAAGAGTGCACAAGGCCTCCCTTATCTCCCCATCCTTGCCAACATTTGTTTTTTCTTGTCTTTTTGATAATAGTTGTTCTAACAAGTGTGAGGGGATATCTCATTGTAGTTTTGATTTGCATTCCTCTGATGATTAGCGATGTTGGGCACCTGTTAGCAATTTGCATGTCTTCTTTGGAATAATATCTATTCAGATCCTCTGCTCATTTTTTAATAGGATTGTTTGCTTTTTTGTTATTGAGTTTTGTAAGTTCTTTATATATTTTGGATATTAAGCTCTTACTAGATATATGATTTGCATATATTTTTTTCCATTCAGTAGCTTTTCATTTGGTTGATGGTTTCCTTTGCTGTGCAAGCTTTTTAGTTTGATGCAGTCTCATTTGTTTATTTTTGCTTTTGCTGCCTTTACTTTTAGCATCAAACCCAAAAAATTATCACCAGCACCTGTGTCAAGGAGCTTCTTTCTTACAGTTTCTTCTAGGAGTTTTATGCTTTCAGGTTTTACATTCATGTCTTTAATCCATTTTGTGTTCATTTTTGTCTATGGTGTATCATAGTGGTCCAGTTTCACTCTTTCACATGTGGCTGTCCAGTATTCCCAACACCATTTATTGAAGAGACTGTCCTTTCTCCATTGTATATTCTTGGCTCCTTTATCATAAATTAATTGAACATATACACATTGGTTTATTTCTGGGCACTCTTTTCTGTTCCATTGATCTATGTGTCTGTTTTATGCCAATACCATACTGTCTTAATTACTACAGCTTTATCTAGTTTGAAATTTGATAGTGTGATGCCTCCAGCTTTCTTCTTTTTTCTCAAGTTTGCTTTGGCTATTCCAGTCTTTTTCAGTTCCATACAAATTTTAGGATTGTTCGGTATTTCTGTGAAAAGTGCTACTGGAATTTTGTTCATCAGGAATATTGGCCTGTAATTTTCTCTTATTGTGACATCTTTGTCTGATTTTGGTATCAGGGTAATGCTGGCTTCATAAATGAGTTTGGAAGTATTTCCTCTTCTTCTATTTTTTTGGAAGAGTTTGAGAAGGATTGGTATTTATTCTTTTTTAATGTTTGGTGGAATTCACTGTGAAGCTGTGTGGTCTTGGACTTTTGTTTGTTGGGAGGTTTTTGATTACTGATTCAATTTCCTTACTAGTAGTTGGTCTGATCAGATTTTCCATTTCTTCATGATTCAGTCTTGGTAGGTTGTTTGTTTCTGGGAATTTATCTATTTCTATCCAATTTGTTGATCTATAATTGTGCAGAGTAGTCTGTTATGATCTTTTTTATTTTTGTAGTATCAGTAACATCTCTTTCATTTCTCATTTTATTTATCTGAGTCCTTTGTCTTTTTTTCTTGTTAAGTCTAACTAAAGACTTGTCAATTTTGTTTACCTTTTCAAAGAACTAACTTTTAGTTTCATGAATCTTTTCTATTGTCCTTTTCTCTCTATTTCATTTATTTCCACTCTGATCTTTGTTATTTTCTTCTTTTTCTAAATTTGGGCTTCATTTGTTCCTGTTTTTCTAGTTCCTTGAGGTAAAGTTAAATTTTTTGAGATTTTTCTTATTTCCTGATGTAGGCGTTTATCACTATGAACTGCCCTCTTAGAACTACTTTTGCTGCATCCCATAAGTTTTGGTATGTTGTCGTTCTGTTTTCATTTGTCTCTAGGTTTGTGTTGATTTCTTCTTGTATCCATTGGTTATTTAGTCACATGTTGCTTAGACTTGACATGTTTGTGAATTTTCCAGTTTTCTTCTTGTAATTGATTCTAGTTTCATTCCATTGCAGTTGGAAAAGTTGCTTGATATGATTTAAATCTTCTCAAATTTGTTAAGAATTATTTTGTGGCCTAACATATGATCTATCCTGGGGAATGTTCCGTGTGCATTTGAGAAGAAGGGGTATTCTGTTGCTTTGGATCGAAAGTTCTATATATACCTGTTATGTCCATCTGGTCTAACATGTTTGCCTCTCCTTTTCATAGCTTTTGCCAAGAATGAGTTTCATGTATTTTTTCCTAAGTATTCCATGTATTTTTTTAGATATTGTTAAAACTAAGGAAAGCAACCACATTAAATTACTTGGCAGAGGAAAGAATCTCAAAAATCTGTCATTTTCTCATATAATATAAACTGTTAGTACTTTATAATTAATGCATATTTTTATTTCCATTTCCCTTACTAAATGCTGTTACAGCCTGAATTGATATCTACAGCTCCTAATTTTTGTTTTCTTTAATCTCATTTAGCTGTAACTTAACTTGAAGTTTCTCAAATTTTAATTATTTTATATATAATACTATATTCATGAGATCAAATACCTTTGAGATCCAGGCAAGTAACCAGAAGGTGTACAGTGACTTGGTTTATGAAAATGAGCAGGGTGTAAAATGTGGTCCCATGGACAAGTGCGTTTCTTTAAAAGCATTTAAAGTATTTAAAAATGTCATGGCTGAAGAACAATGCCAACCACCAAAACCTGCCAAAGGGATTTAACCTTGATTTACACAAAAATAGATATTAATATCCCTGGATTCTTGCTTGTTGTTTTGGTGATTATTTTCAAGCTGTATTTGATAAGTCACTATAAAAAGTCTTATTCATGAAGAGACTAAAGATCATAAACACGATTCCTTTAAAAAATTCTGTAACAAAACTCCAAAATTCCCTCAAACGTCTAGCTAGTTCCTCCATGTCTATAAGTGGAAGTTATTTCAGTGCAAAAATGCATGCAGGTGAAAAGTCAATAAAGACAGTTACACAGAATAAAAGATAACTGAGGAAGATCAAAATAAAATAGTGTCTCACAAAAGTTTATAACCCTATTTTATAATCAACTAAAAAAAATAATGAACTAAAAGACAAGGAGCCTGTCGGTGTCGCAATCCAATGTACACATCAGGATAGATGCGGAGAGGGCTGATGGCCACTCTGAGTTTATTATAACCAGCGTTTCAATATATACATAGCTTACAGCTGTTAAACATACACAGGTGTTCTGGATGAAGTAATTAGCGAATGCCAAGAATTCTTAGTGATTTCTCAAGGAGCCCTCCCTTGGCCTCTGTTTTGATATTATCATGTTATTGCTGTGCTCCTATATTTTTATCTCGGAGCAGGCAAGGTCTCTTAGGCAATGGTCCCTCCTGCTCCCGTTATCGATATCGTTTCTCCATCTGTGCCCCCGGGCGGCCACCGCCTGGCTTGGGTTGGCCCCCCAGGGGGTCTTACCCGTCATTGGCTAACCGGCCTTCTCACCTCCAGGTCACAGTTTGTTGGCAAGCTTTTTCCAGTGATTATTAACCCTTCCTGTGTCGGGGCGGCTACAGAGCCCAGTTTCAAAAACATGGACAAGAGTAAGAAACAGATAATTCATAGAAAAAGAAATGCAAATGGAACTTAAACCATATGAAAAGATGTTTAACTTTTTTTGTAGTAAGAGAAAAAAATCAAAATTACACTGAGATACCATTTCTCTTAAAAGTGGCAAAACCCCCAAATTTTGACGGCATGTTCTTTTGGCAAGGTTATGGTGAACAGGTGATTTTACACAACTAAAGAGAATATAAAACGATGTAACCATATTAAGAGAAACAGGCAGTATCTAGCAAATGTAGGTTAAGCATTCCTAGTGAAAGTGCATTGTTCTATTTAAGATGCACTTTCAGTATAAAATACACATATAATTTCAACGCTGTAGTGCTAAAAAATGTAAAACATACAAGGAAATGTATCTTGATAGATTACAAAAAATATATTATTAAAATTAATCTGCTTCTTTCTTTTTACCTCTTTTGTGGCTACTAGAAAATTTAAAATTCATGGATAGCCCACATCATATTTCTATTGGACAGAAGTGATTTAGACCAACAAGGCTCACTGGGTAGGGCTGGGACAAGGACCAGGGTCTTCAAAGATGCATGTGTAGAGAAACTGCATTGAGGTTGTTCCAAGGAGAAAGAGGAAAAAATAAAAAAGGTTGTTGTTTAATCAGCCAATACTGACTGCTAAACATGCATAGATTTGCTAGAGATATATTGTTCTATCCTTACACGGTAAGAGGGATTATTTGTGCTCTTTTTCACTAAAATACTAGTAGCATATATTGTCTTCACCTATGTTTAAACAAACAAAGAAAAAAGGCAAGTAATTAGCTAAATAATAAAGTATGCAAAACATGAAGATGAAATGAATAGTCGTTATTTAATATTATTGGGATAAGAATTTAAAAACCTAACAGAAAGGTCAGTTAATATTTACCCTAGAGTGCTTCTTACAAATGCAGTTTTCAGTTGTTCTCACTTGTACCTTTGATAAGTTTTGATCATGATAATTTGAAGTTGAGTGTTTTGATATGCTTCTAATATTATAAAGAAATATACAATAATGGCTAAAGGTATGTATGTGTGCTTGTGTGTGGGCAGCCTGAAGTAATAGGAGAATGGAGCTTTGTGGAGAAGATTCTGCACACTTTGTAGAGTGAATTCCAGTTAATTGTGATTTAGCCTATGCTGTCTAACCTTTATGAATCATCTGTTCTTCTATATTTGCATCTCTGAAAATAAATATAAACTTGGTTACCTTATAAATTGTCATACATACTATATTTTAGTTTTCTATTTTTTTAGACGCATTTTGGTTATTAAAGTACTAAGCTGTCAGTTAGATAATCTTAAATATACCCCTACTTTTGTCTTGTAATAAGATGAAAGTTTCTATTTCATTAGTGCATTAGAATTTTTTTCAGAGTATGACGATTGAGCAACTCAATGAGCATATACTTATTACTTCTTGTAATATGTTCAGACAAGACATGATCCTGTGATAAGAGCGCTTACAGAGGAGACAGAGAGCATGATTTGTCTTAATTCCTTATAATATAATGAGGGAGAGAAAATGAATAAACAATGAGGCAAGAGCTAAAATAGAAAGGAATATAGATTATGTAGAAAAGATGAAATATTGAATGCTGATCCAGAGTATCAAAGAATCCATTAGAAAACAAGGCAATGATACATTGTGAAGTAAAAAATTTAAAAAAAATGAATAGAAGTAGGGTTCTAGTAGACGAGGAGGCGAGGTTATCCCTCATATGGAAA
The DNA here is from genome assembly GCF_041296235.1 of Equus asinus. Lineage (NCBI taxonomy): Eukaryota > Metazoa > Chordata > Mammalia > Perissodactyla > Equidae > Equus > Equus asinus. The sequence continues at coordinate 72,680,316 of NC_091798.1, forward strand.
ACAAGATAAAGGAAAAGGCAGAGGTATGAAAAACAACAAACATATTCCAAAGTCAGAGAAGAAACCATACATGTGGAACATGCACACCACAAAATGATGGCGAAACAGATTTAATGTGCTTGGTAAGACCAGATTTTAAAGAAATAACTTTCATGTGCCATTAATTGAACAACTACTGTGCAATGGGCCCAGTGTATTTAAAAGATTGTATGCAGCATCTCATTAAATCCACACAAACATCTTTAGAAATGCCTACTATTTATCTCATGTTTTACAAGTAAAGGACTCCAGACTCAGATAACTAACTAAGTGAAATTCCTAAAGTGAAACAGCTAGAGACAGAAGTTGAGATTTAAACCAAGCTCAAAATGATTCCAAAGATTGTCCTTTTAGCTATTGTGTGAACAGAAACATCATCTTAAACTGGCTTCCTTAACCTTGTATCACTCTACGGAGTGACAGATTGAAATTTAATCGGGAGGGGTAGCAAGGAGAGTGAATGAGCTTGCTTACTTTTAGTTAAATAAAAATGTACAGGGCCAAAAGAGGAGGATTGGTGGCAGATGTTAGCTCAGAGCTAATCTTCCTCAAAAAAAAAAAATATATATATATATATATATACTACATTCTATTTACCACTTATTTTGGTGTCGATTTGGTGATTGTGCCTAATTGTTATGAGTACCAGGTTTTGCAAAACAAATGGTAGGAGCACATGGACATTTTTAATGAACCTTTTGAAAAGCTCAAATTGGCATAGAGTACAAATCTAATATTACCTACACTTCTATTCAGTTACACCTGTTTCCTCCAATTATTTCAGTATCATCGAATTACATAAATGATAGCATCATGGAAACAAAGATAAGTGTCATATATTTATTTTCATCATTATGATCAAGTAGACTAAAGATTGTTTATTGTAGGAAATAAATGAAACAATTATCCGTAGAAATGCTACTGAACAGGATTTATGCAAAAAATAGACCAAGCAATTATCATATTGACAGTGAAAGCTTAATAAATTCTTTTTCGCGCTCGTACACAGCTGTCCAGAAGGCGCTGGTTTTTTTGTTTATGAATTTACTGCCTGTTGGAGAAACAGCTGTCTAAACCCAAAGGCATGACAAAGAGAAAACAACAGCGTCTAGCAATTATGCGAAGTGCAGGTGAACAATTCTACAGAACAACCTTACCCACCTGAGAACCCGGCGGAGAGAGGCTGCTAAAGGCAGTGGCGTGAAAGTCAGGCAATATTTTGTGAATTTAGCCCTAAAAAGGGCCTCTTTGCTGCTGATCTCTTGAGAATAAAAGAAAAAAATCATATCTTTGAAGAAAGGACTGAGGTGAAAGATACGCAAATTGGGGACTTTCTCCTCTTCTAGCTAGAGTTATTTCATTAATAATTGTGTGTGGCAATTATTGGCAAATTGGCAATTAATAGCAAACATTGGAACAGTGAGAAAATATCAGACACTAAAGATCTCCACCAGGGTCGGTTGATACAGTCCTCCTTTAGCAAACTTTAGAACACTTCCCATCTATTCCTGTGGTAAGCATCTTTGGTGCACAGTATGCTCTAGAAGTATTTAACATAAGGGGATTCTGTTGATTTGAATAATACTGTTAAGCATGTGATTTATGTAATACCATAGAGCAATGAATTTATTCTATTATTGAAAAAACCTTACCAAAGGTTAAGGGCAATAAAAGTAGCTAATAGAGAAAGGAACTAACTAAGCTGCTTTTTTTTTTTTTTTTTTTTTTGAGGAAGATCAGCCCTGAGCTAACATCTGCTGCCAGTCCTCCTCTTTTTGCTGAGGAAGACTGGCCCTGAGCTAACATCTGTGCTCATCTTCCTCTACTTTATATGTGAGACGCCTGCCACAGCATGGCTTGCCAAGTGGTGCCATGTCTGCACCCGGGATCCGAACTGGTGAACCCAGGCCACTGAGGCAGAACATGCAAACTTAACTGCTGCGCCACTGGGCTGGCCCCTAACTAAGGTGCTTTTAAAACATAGGTCCCTTTCACATTGTTCGTATGGTCTTTAAAAGCACCTGAAAATTCCCTGTTTAATTTATTGTATCAAACCAGATGAAAATATTATTCACACCTAGAGTAAAATCAAAAGGTATTTCTGATTTCCTACTATAAGGAAAATGATGATTCCAGTACTTCTAAATATCTCTAAACTTTCAAAAATTCATTGCAGTATCAAATATTACAAAAATCCTTAATGATACTGGTGAAAGATAAGATAATGACAATCAGATATTCTAATGTGCATGGGAGAGCTCATTAGACTGATATTAACAAAATTAGTATTCCTAAGTAAAGACCTAATGACATGCGGTAAGTGCAGTAATAATAACAGAAAGATGCTGCTTAATATTTTTATGAAATTTGTAGAACAAAATTCCATCTGTAATTAATAATCTCATTTTATTCAATTGCACTAATCAAGCTACATTTTAATATGGCATAAATTTAATTATGCCACAAGCACCCCCTAAAGCCTTTGCAAATGGCCTGAGAATGTAAAATAGTGATAAAAGGAAAAAAGAAAAAAGCAACAGAATTTCTTTTATATTTCAATTCTATTTTAATGGGGAAAACATTGCTTTTTACTGATGACACTATGGTATATTTATCCTTTCAATAAATTTGGGGTTGCTTTACACAGCTGTAAAAAGATTTGTCACTGGACACATCTCCAAAATCAAAATTATGCTAAAATTATGGAAATGCATTTTACTCACATTATTTGGTTAGCAGAAAACTTACTTTATAATTAAAGCTAATCCATCAAAAGCTGCAATCAAATTAACCCTAATCATTTAAAAATTCACCATTCCACTAAATGAATACCAAAAATCTGAGGGAATATGTAATAGTATTTTTATTATCATAAATTGATGAGCCAACTTTTAATATTTGAAAGACGTTGGCATATTGATGACATTTAAACAATGGGATGGATGAGATTGCTTAGGAGAAAAAGTAGAGGAGAAAAGAAGATCCAGGAGAGATGCTGGGGACAGTCTTCATTCATGGGTGAGTAGGGGATGAAGACGTAAGTGGAATGAATGAGCAGAAAATTAGGCTGGAGAAAAAAATACTCGCCACCCCCACCCAGTGGTGGAATGATTGACATTTTGCATAGTGCTGAGTGGTGGAGTAATATGGGGATGGGGATGGTCAAATGACCACCGTACGTTTAGCAATATGGAGATTGGGAGTGGCAGACGGGAGCACGATCAGGGAGCAGAAGGGAATAAATCAGATTGCACGGGTCTGAGGTAGGATAGGAGATGAAGAAGGATCAATTTTTTAAGATAAAAAGTTGTAGTTGTTTTAAGTTAAAAAGTTGTAGTAATCATCTTGGTTCTTCACTGAAAAATAGAGTAAAAAATAATAGAATTTCATCACTGGGCAATAAAATCCCTGATATTTGAAAGACAAATTTTACAATAAATTGTAACTCTACCGCTAGCCCTAGGTCGTTATATATCTAGTAAACAGGGATGAGAATTGGTACACCCATATTACTCATTAGTTAAAACTATGAAATATGCAGTTCACTTACCTTCCTCATTAATTCAAATCAATACAGTAGGTAGAAGGGAGAATAGGTCTGATTTAACGCAAAATACAAAGAATATTTTCCCAAGCACTTCAGAATTTTGTTGTTTCTATAAATCCTGCCAGCGCTATATGCTAAGAAAATGTCACTGGACTTCCTTTCCATGTATATATACTATTTGTCTCCTACATGGACATAGGTAGGAAGATTTTTTTTGAATAGCCCAAAGAAGATACTGGAAGAAAATATGAAGAGAGTAAAGATAAGGAACCAAAGCAGAGTTTTATTATTCTTCTTGTTTTATATCAATTTAGCTATAGCTCAAGCATGTCTGGGATGCATTGAAACTGCAAATTTCTTCTTTCTTCCATAGAGTTTGGGCAAGTAATTGAGGTAATGAATCTTTTATTTACTGGAATAATAATAATGATAAAAGAATAGCCACAGCTAAGCATTTTGCATATATTGTCTCACATAATTCTTATTGTAGTAGAGTCCGACTGCACGTTTCAGTGTTTGACTGCTAACACCTTTCAAGCTCATCTCTCCCTCCTCCGCTTCCACCTCACTTTTGGGCGTGTTGATCAGAAAGCCCCAGTGCTCCTTCTTTTTTCACTGGTGGGAAGTTCAAGCTATGCATGGGAACCTTCGCCTCAGCTCCATCCTGAATAAAACCCCAAGCCAGATTCCTTTCTCTACTCTCTCATGCCCTTTTTGGACCTGCTTGGGAGATGCCCTGTTGTCCACAGGAATCACCATTATATGAATAATAAATTTTTTCCTATCCTCTTGGTGTGCGTTTGCCATCATCAGTCTCAACATCCCAACAACACTTTCGGTGTGGGTTTTCCTAGATCTGCCGAGTGATTACAGTAATTCAGTAACTGGGTAAAATAATTTACATTATTTCTATTTTACAGAAAAGTAACTGAAATATGGAGCAGGTAAGTTACTTGCCTTTCAGGGTCTGGGCGTTAGGGTCTGAATTAGGCTACAGTTGCTGGTCTGCCAATTAATTGTAGATATGGTATTAAAATCTTATTCTCTTATTCATATAATTAATGTAATAATCCATTTTTCTCATAAAATAAACCTCAGCTTAACTAATTCTGAATTAACCAAGCTAAAATCAATGATGAACCACCATCTTTCAAGAGAAGCAGTATAAATATCACCCTATACCAAATACGAAAAAAATGTAAAAACTCAGTAAACTGCAATTCTGAACTTGTGTGGACTACTGTCTTTGCCAGCAATATAAATAAAAGCCAAAATTAATAATAAACATTAGTCCCCTTGTCCCTAGAAATCTCAGATCTTACAAATTAAAAAAATACCATATCTTATTCTACCAATAAAAACTACTATATAAAAAAATTACAACTGTGCAAAAGGATAAAATAAATAGATGTGGCATAATGTCCCAGGAAAAGATAAAGAGGAAAAAATATATTGCACAGCAAAAGGTATCTACTGGTACAATGAAAACTTTAAACTTCCTAATCAACAGGAATAAAATAAAATATAAAAGAATGTCATATAGGCATTAAAAAAGAGAAGTAGAAATACATCCACAAAAGAAGTAATAAGAAGAAAACAATCTTTGGTAAATAAGCAGAATTGAAAGTGCAAGATAAAGAAAAAAAGATAAATTATCAGCAATCGTCAGTGAGATGGGCACATCTATGTCCAATAGCCCAGACATAATGAGGGAGACTTTAGAGTAAGAATCTATTGTGATGCTGGATAGGAGGCTCTGTGGTGTCACTTAAGAGAGGTACTGCATAAAAACAAGAATGAATCGAAGTGAGGTCACAGAGGATGCAGGAACTTTTTGTTTTTACTGAAATATCTTTTGACATATAATATATAAATTTAAGGCGTACAACATGTTAATTTGATACATTCATATATGGTAATATGATTGCCATTTTAGCAATAATTAACTTCCTTATCACATTATATAATTATCATTTCTTTTTAGTTGCTGGAAAAACTAAGTTCTAGTCTCTTAGCAAGTTTGATGGTTAGAGTGCAATTTTCTATATTCACTATATCGTGCATTAGATCCTAGGGCTTATTTACCATGCTTTGCAAGTTTATACCCTCAGACAACATCTGTCCTATCTCCTTACCCCTCCATTTGCTGGTAACGACCATTTTATCCTCTGTGTTTATGAGTTTGGCTTTTTTAGATTCCACATGTAAGTGATGCCGTATAAGCAGTTGTCTTTCTCTGTCTTACTTATCTCACTTAGCATAATGTGCTCAAGGTCCAGCCATGTTGTCATGAATGGCAGATTGTCTTTCTTCCGCATGGCTAAATAATATTCCATTATATATAAATACCACATCTTCTTTGTCCATTCATCCCTTGATGGACGCTCAGCTCGTTTCCCTATTAATGTTCAATAAAAAGGGGAGTGCATATATCTCTTTGATTTTCTGTTTTCATTTCCTTTGAGTGTATACCCAGATGTGGAATTGCTGGATCATACGGTATTTCTACTTTTAATTTTTTGAGGAATCTCCGTATTGTTTCCCTAAATGGCTGAACTAATCTACATTCACATCAACAGACTATAAAGATTTTCTTTTCCTCATGTCCTCGTCAACACTTATCTCTTGTCTTTTTGATGATAGCCAATCTAACAGATGTGAGGTGATATCATTGTGATTTTGACTTATATTTCCCTGATGATTAGAGATGTTGAGAATCTTTTCATGTAACTGTTGGCCATTGGGATGTCTTCTTTGGAAGAATGTCTATTTAGTTCCTCTGCTCATTTTTATATCAGATTGTTTCTTTGCTATTGAGTTGTAAGAGTTCTTTATACATTGGATATTAACGCCTTATCTGATATATGATTTGAAAAATCTTTTTCCCATTCTGTAGGTTGCCTTTTATTTTTTAATTGTGTTTTTGGTTGTGCAGAAGCTTTTAAGATTCATGTAGTCCCAATTGTTTATTTTTGCTTTTTTTGTGTGCTTTTTGTATCATAGCCAAAAAATATCATTGCTGAGAGCAATGTCAAGGAGCTTCTTCCCTACATTTTCTTCTAGGAGTTTTATGGTAACAGGTCTTATGTTTTATGATTTGATCCATTTCAAGTTAATTTTTGTAAGTGGTGTAAGATAGGAATCCAATTTAATTGTTCTGCATGTGTTTGTACAGGTTTCTCAACAACCTTTGTTGTAGAGACTATCCTCTCCCTATTGGGTGTTCTTGGCTCCCAAGCCAAATATTAGCTGACAATATATGCAGGGGTTTAATTCTGGGCTTCTGTTCCATTCCACCTGTCTATGTGTCTTTTTTATGCCCGTACCATATGACTTTTATTACTATAGCTTTGTAGTATAGTTTAAAATCAGGAAGCGTGGTGCCTCTGGCTTTATTCTTTTTCCTCAGGCTTGCTTTGCCTATTTGGATCTTTTGTAATTCTATACAAATTTTAGGATTTTTTTTCTATTTCTGTAAAGAATGCCGCTGAATTTTTTGAAGAAGAAGAAGACTAGCCCCGAGCTAACATCTGCTTCCAATCCTCCTCTTTTTGCTGAGGAAGACTGACCCTGAGCTAACATCCATGCCCATCTTCCTCTACTTTTTTATATGTGGGACGCCTGCGACAGCATGGCTTGTCAAGCAGTGCCATGTCCACACCAGGGATCAGAATCGGCCAACCCCAGGCCACCGGTGTGGAACGTCCGAATTTAACTGCGCCACTGGGCCTGCCCACCACTGAAATTTTGATGGGGATGTTTTTGAATTTGTAGATGGCTTTGGGAATTTTTAATATATCTATTAAATATTTAAATATATTTAAATCCAAATTTTTGTAATTGAGGCTAATTTTGATGCTACAGACTCTGGTCTAGTCATAGGAGATAATGTCATACATGCATATTGCAGCACCTGTCCAATTAGTCAGTTTCACCACCAAAAAGAAACTCTAGACTGGGAAAAGTGAAAGCTGTGCTCTCCTGGGGCCAGGAGTGGAGTGGCTGAGAGTAGAAGCAGTCTAGGCAGATCTTGCAATTTATCAGAAGGATCATATCCACCCAAGGTACAGATTACAAGATGGAATTCTTACCAGAGTTCAAAGGAAAATAGCAATAGCAATTTATAATAATACATTAATATTAAGACTGGAGAGGAAAGTCTTCCATAAGACTTGATAGTGGAAATTGAGAGCTTATTCTTAACAATATTCACACAATATATAAATTAAAAAACATCTGAAGTCTTTTCAGTGTAGGCCATGGGCATATGGCCAAAATGAAAATGCAAAACGTTCTTTTTTAGGACCCAATATGGTGCATTTCAAATATGTAAATCTCTATTGGTCCAACTTAAAATACAAAAATAAATATATACATAAAATATTAACAGCTTATCTAAATTATGGATATTCTTATTACCTCTTTCATAATTTTATCTTAATTCATTTCTGTTACAATAATTTATATATTTTATTGTCAATGGACCATCGGTACATCTCTTACATTTTGAGGTGGAAGGCAAATTATATAAAAGACTCCTATGACGTCTTGGTAGCTTTTATGACAGCTCAAACTTTTTACACCTTGATCTGTCTAGTAATGTGTACAATCATAGTCAGAGCTGGAGTAATGAGGAATAGAATGAATTTAATCATCTCCTAAGTCTCATACGCTCACAAAAGTAAGAAAAGCACTATCAAGTAGCAAATCATATTGGTACCATGATTACCTATATAACTAACATTCTCCCTAGACATATCTCAAATTTACCATGGGAGATTTAGAAAAATAAATTAGACAAAATTTTTTATCTTCATTGAGATGGCTATTTATACAGGCATTGATCAATAGTAGGAAGGGACCATTATGGCACTTGCTTCCAAATTGTCCATTTCCACTGTGACTCTGTCCACAGTTGACTAGCTGTTGTCTTAGGCATGGGGACTGCCTTTAGGAGTAGTAATGAGTATTGTGAATGTCAGAGGCACTACTCTTAAATTACTCTCATTTTTTTATCTCTTTTTTCAACAATAAAATGTAAGTTCTAGAAATGTCCTTAGAAATCACTAACTTCTCAATCTGCAGACATTGCGTTAGGCAGATCATGCATATATGCTTAAACAAGATATTTAGAGATGAGGTCATAGAACAAGTAACTAGGCCCCATAATCTTGTAGAATGGTGTGATCCATTGAAAGACTTAAATATTGTTATATTTGAAGAAGAACATTATTTTAACAGTGTTTGAAAAGAGAAATTGTATAATCCATCCTATATTTTTAAAAGGTCACACTGGCTTCTCTATAAAGAAAAGACTGTAGAGAGACAAGAGTGGAAGGAAGAAAAAAATTGCATATACAACTCAAGTAGTACAGATTAGAGGAGATGGTGCCTTGGACCAGGGTGATATTAGTGCAAGTAGTGAAAAGTAATGAGATGTTGGATGTGTTTCCAAGGTACAGATGACAAGACGTACTAATGGATTTCATCTGGAGTAAGATAAAAGAGAGAAGTCTGCAGTAACTGCATTGAACACGAAGAATGGAGGTACCATTTACCAAGATGAGGAATGTTGGAAAGGGGCCAATTTATAAGAAATTATTAATTTATAGACGTATTAAGGTTGAGATACTTATTCGACATCTAAGTGTGTGATGAAAAATAGATGAATATAGTAATATAAATGCAGAAGATACTTTTGGTGCGGATATAGAGTCTTGAGCCAATAAGGTATAGATATTATTTATAACCTTTTGAAGGGAAGAAGTTGACTAAGGAATGAGATTAAAACGGAAGATACACAAAGATTGAAAATTAATCCTCAAACACGTATAGGAAGAGGATCCAGCTAAGGAGACCAAGGACCGTCAACCTATCAATTAGCAAGAGAACTGACAGGATGGTAGGCTGGAAGCTTAGTGAAGAAAGCGTTTTAAGAAGGAGAGTGTGATCAACAGTGCCGAAACACTAAGAAGCAGAAGAAAAAGATAAGTGAGAATTGACCACTGGGAGATACACGGACGAATAATGTTAGTCTGGTTAGAGTTTATTGTCTAGTACAAAATGGTCTCTTAGACTTTGGCTGAAAATCATACATTTCAATTTTTTAAGTTATTAAATGTAAAAATGTTAATCTATTAATAATTTTAACTTTTCTCAGACAATTCTAAAATATTCTTCAAGAAAATCTCTGAAACAGACTATTAGTCTCTTTTTTGCATTTCCCAAGGTGAGAATTTAAGAAGGCTCCTATATGTGATATTTTGCTCACACTGTCAGTACTAACCTGACCACACACAGTAATAGTCTCTAAAGCATCAAAATTGACACTTACCTAGAATTAAAATATGCTCTAACTACCTGGATCACCCAGTGTGGAGATTAGTCTGATCATCCCCCTGCTTTTGAATTAATTATTCCTTTGAAATATAATAACCATTATAACCTATTCTTTGAGGGAAATGAATTCACCAGCAAAACAAATTTTCTTTTTATCAGATAAACAATTGTAGTGGAATTTCTTTTCCATTCTTCGTGAATAAACTCAGATATTAAAATTCAAATTTTTAATTTTATTCATTATAATTAGTGGGCTAATACATTGAATATCTTCCATTTCTTCACAGACTCCATAAATACTAAATTCTTTTTTTCTTTTCTTTTTCTTCCCAGCTTTATTGAGATATAATTCATATATAACATTCTGTAAGTTTAAGGTGTACAACATGTTGGTTTGAGATAGATAGATAGATACATATATATATATATATGTATATTGAAAAATGATTACCACCACAGCATTATTTAACAACGTGTATACTGTCACATAGTTACTATTTATTTTTTGAGTTGGGAACATTTAAGGTCTGTTTTCTAAGCAACTTTCAAGTACACAATACAGTGTTATTAGCTATAATCACCATGCTGTACTTTGGATCCCCAGAACTTAATCTTATAAATAACCATAAGTTTTACCCTTTGAGCAACATCTCCCCATTTTCTTGACCCTCCAGCCCCTGGTAACCATCACTCTACTCTCTTCCTCTGAGCTAGGCTCTTTTAGATTTCACATATAAGTGATATCATACAGTATTTATCTTTCTCTGACATTTCGCTTAGCATAATGCCTTCAAGGTCCACCCAACTTGGCATAAATGGCAAGATTTCCTTCTTCCCATGGTTGAATAATATCCCGTTATATATATCTATATATACAGATATATATACCACATCTTCGTTATCCATTCATCTGTTGATGGACACTGAGTTTGTTTCCACAGCTTGGCTATTGTAAATCATGCTGCAATGAACATGAGAATGCAGATCCTGATTTCAGTCCCTATGGATAAGTACCCATAAATGGAATTGCTGGATCATATAGTCATTCTATTTTTAATTTTTGAGGAACTTCCATATTGTTTTCCACAGAAATTGGCTTTGCCAATTTACATTCCCACCAATAGTGTACAAGGGCTCCCTTTTTTTCCACATCCTCGCCAACACTTATCTTTCTGATGATAGCCATTATAACAAGTGTGGGGTGATATCTCATTGTGGTTTTGATATGCATTTCATGTACCTGTTAGCCATTTCTATATCTTCTTTGGAAAGCTGTCTCTTCAGTTCCTCTCCCCATTTTTTAAATTGGGTTGTTCATTTTTGCTATTGAGTTGTATGAGTTATTTACATATTTGGATATTAACCTCTTATCAGCTATATGATTTGCAAATTTTTTTTTCCCATTCTGTATATTGTCTTTTTATTTTATTGATTGTTTCATTTGCTGTGCAGAAGCTTTTTGGTTTGATGTAGTCCTACTGATTTGTTGCTTGTGATAAAAACCAAATTCTTAATTTATAGACTGAAAAATTATTTGATAGTTAATAAACTCAAAACATGTAGCGATCAATTTTTGTGCTCTCTGAAATCAAAATAACAAAGGAAAGCAACAATTACAATAAGAATTTTTATTTTTAATAATTCATTAAATGCATGTACTTTTAAATTTATAGAAGAAAATGTTCTATTTTTTCTCTTTTTCTAGATTAAGAGTTCTTTGAGGGCAAGAAAGTACCTTAGGCAATGCCAAATGTTGAATTATTGTAGAGCAAGATAGTTAAAATAAAAAGAAATAAAAAGACATTGTAGATTAGCTATCCTGGAAAGCAAAGTCTGAGATGGGGATTTATATATAGGAAGATAATTAGAGAGTGTTCATTTAATTAATACCTATTGCAAAAACTAAAGTCGAACTGTAAGACCTTCTCAACAAAGGCCTCATTCTGTCCTACAAGGAGCTCTGGAGTTAAGATGGGCTCTTCAAAATTATTCCTCGTTTTGACAAAGCAGCCTGAACTTTATGCACAACATTGACTAGATATGAGATACAGGTTGCCCTTAGGAAGGAGGAGTGACCTTGGGTGAAGGAGCTTTCTACAGCTAAGGGCAAATCCTGGAAGAAAGATTCAGCTAGGAGCTATAAACCACCAAAACTCCCAGCAGCCAGGGTAATGAGTGCTTTTGTGCTGAAGGGCATTGCTGGGTTGCTTACCAGGATATTTACTACAGTCCATCTCTTAAGGCAGATGCACTTGATTCATATAATGGCATGGAGTTTTTGTCTTCAGATTCTCTTGGGCCTCGTTTCCTGGGATAATGTTTTAAGAAGAAGGTTAGTTTAATAAACCGCATTCCCTAACTCTTCAGCTCATATTGATAACATAAATATATCTCATCGCCATCTCTCCCACTCATTCTAGATTCTCCATATACTCAACTAGCACCTGTGCTGGTGCTAGTGAACTTCATGCTTCTTGGGCAGTGTTACTGTATTTTTCCATTCACAGTCAAAATTGGTCAAATGAGTACCTAACCACAGCAAGGTGAACCACCTGTTTTTCCAACTTATTCTTGTCTACCTCCTCTTTATATAACAAAAGCCTTATCTCCTCCTGATGATCAGGGCCAATTTACCCCTGCCAAGATTGACTCTTCTCCTTGACTACTAGTCTCTAATCATGAGAATTAAAATGTAACTGGGAGGTTTAATGGGAATATTGCTGTGTTACCTGGTGGAAGTATTCCTCCTCTGGGGCACAGGACCATTAAACCTGAAGAGCCTGGAGTTACAGAGATGGGAAACACACATTCCCTAAGTAGGTTAATAGGAGTCAAGGTAAACAGAGTCACTGCTAATTTCACTTTGTGATTCTCAAACTAATGTAATTTACCAATTGGAGACACCTCATAATATAGTGGTGATTGTTTTATGGGTGTCAGGGAGGATTGCTCCCCATCATCACAGAGAATCTTCAAGATGACACTTCAACTGTATCTTCAACAGGCCATTCTATTACTCTATCAAGCTTGTAGCTTCAGGGTGGCATGATATGCAGTAGGATGAGTGGATCCTATAGTCAAGTGCTCACTATTGCCACATTTCCTTTGCTCTTATGTTGTTTCTTGGTCTGATGGAATATCGGCAGATCAAATACTCTGTAATCCTTTACATACTATTCCTACCTAAAACATCACAAGCAGGAAAAGCAACCCCAAACAAGAAAATAGGTCTATCCCAGTAATGATGAAATGCTTCCCTTTTAGTATGAAAGAAGTCCAATGTAATTAGTTTGCCACCAATGGCTTATTAGTTTTTTCAGTAAATGCAGCTATATCACGGGCTAAGGGTTGGCCTCTCTTGCTGTGAGATGGGGCAATAGACAGAATCAATAGCTAGATCACCTCTGGTGATCTACATAGCCTCTACCCTTGCCATAGTAGCAACTATTTTGCCGGTACTGGAGTGTCCATGAAAATGACTTGTTGACATCAAACTCTCTGGATTATTCTGTGAACTTCATTGTTTAGTACTCTTTCTCTAATGAACACATTTTAGTGGGTGTTAACTGGCAGTAAAAAGGTTTTCATAGTTAGCACCCATTCCCATAGGTCCTTGAATATACCTCTTTCTCAGATCTCCAATGTCTCCAATCTTCTATTCCTTCTCCTTCGTGACTTCTTTCCAACTAGCCAAGTTATTTGCCATTTGTATTAGTTTGTTAGGGTTGCTATAATAAAATACCACAGACTGAGTGACTTAAACAACAGAATTTTATTTTCTCGCTGTTCTCACACTTCAAGATCAAGGTGTTGGAAGGTTTAGTTTCTCCCAAGGCCACTTTCCCTGGCTCGCAGATGGCCACCTGGCCACCTTCTTGCTGTGTCTTCACATGACCTTTTCTCTCTGTGCCCATCTATGGTGTCTCTTCCTCTTCTTATAAGGATATAAATAATATTGGATCAGGGCCCCACTCTAATGGCCTCTTTAACTTTATGACATTTTTAAAGACCTTACCTCCAAATATGGTTACATTCTGAGGTACTAGGTGTTGGAATTTCAACATATGCATTTTGGGGGGACATAATTCAGCCCATAACACCATTGTCCATGAGTTTATATATTCTCTAATCATGGGCCACTTTTCTTTCCACACAAAGTGGTTGACCAGGTGTAGAAGACAAAATTCTATCCATCAGGACAACGTTTCTTCTCCACTCTCTTTTAGGCCACCCTTATATAGTGCCATAGCACAGCCATTAACCATTTTCAGCTTGCATTTACATATGGAGCTGACCCTGCCTTGAACCAAACTTGGACTTTTCCCTCCATTATCAGCTGTCCATATGGCATTCTGGTGGCCGTAGGTGTGAGCTGAAGAAAAGGCTATGATAAAACCCTTGTGGATGACATGGGAGTCTGGGCCAACTGCATTTGCTGCTTGCATTTATGTTCTGGCTTTACTTTTTCCTGATCCCAGATGTATGACCAATCTTATGATAGATTGCTGTTGGGTCCACCAAACTTATGATTTGGTGGGTCTGACACCACCTAGCTCATGACGGGCAGTTTTAGCTGGCTACATAGTCATTTGATGCTCAGTGGTTAGAGAATTATTCCTAATGAGTTCCTTCAGAGTCATTTATCTGTCATATTGCTCTTAGCCAATGCAATTTTCTGTTTTCTTGTGCTTCATTATGCTTGTGACTATTCCTCCAGCACACTCATCACTTGAAACAAGTCTGCTTGCTTGGGGTTAATTCACTTTTTAAACATACTAGAAGAGGCCATGACTTTTCTTTTGCTTTCATCTAGAAACAATTTATAAAACGGTTCATACTACTTTAAAAACAAAAGTAATGATATGTTTTCCTAAGGTTACTCTCTAAATTTGGTTGTGTCCAAGTCTGTCATGACTTTGTTTTGTGATTGATTTACTATTTATATTATGAGAAAATAGTAAGGATCCTCTTAAATTATTAAGTCACAAATAAACTGCATGACTCTTGGTATGATTGCAAGACTAAATCAACCTCTGGTTGATTCATTAGACTATGAAGCTAAGAATCCTTGTATGAGGAAATAAACCAAACAGCTGCTTGGTGTTGACTTACAATCATGTTGTAAATAGCTGAATAGTTGTCCTCTTGGGAGATTATTGTTTAATCTTTTCAGGAAATTTCAATGCATTTATCTCTTGGGATAAGTCCACAGCTCTAAAATATGAAAGGTACAGTACCTCCCATGGAAAAATAGTTCTGATAAGGAGCATTTCTGCTACCTGAGATTTTTATTATTTGAATGTATTTACCTGATTAAGCTGCATCAAGCTCTGCCTCAAGCAGGTCAATGAAATTTCAGATCAGCTGAGTTATGGAGGAAGGCTGCATAAAAATTGCCGGCAACAACAAGAAGAGCTGGTTGAATTCAATTACCCAGGAAAGATTCTTAAAATAAAGCAAAGTGTGTTTTGAACTGGACTAAAAGTCATTTTTACTCTTTCAAAAAAAGAGTAATTTGTCATGGAGGATGAATGGGCACTAACCTGCCCTGAATGCTCAGAACCAGTGGGTAGGGTCTGCATACCATCTAGCCAAATTTCCTGGTACTTTTAAAAGGTTTATGTCTAATTAAAAAAAAAAAAAACCTAGGGTAAATCAGCTAAACGATAACTAATTCAGTATAATAAAATTAAAAGGAAGAAAGAGAAAGAGATATGTTAGATTTGGAGAGAGAGGTTCCCAATTTTGGTGATTTTATTACAAAAGCATTTAATGTAGAAAGTTAGAATCAAGTTAATGCCATTTCAGAGTACACATTTTGATCACTATAAAGATGTAATTACTTCTTATTCTCACATTGCAATATCCTTTTGGAAAGCAATGGTTACAAAGGAACATGATTTTCACTATCCACATTTCTTATCTAAGTCTAGAATTCTCCTCAAAGTTGGCAAGGAAAAGTTAAAGGACGGTAACTGGCTGCAGCTGTGGTATATGGAATGCAGGCCAGTTACATTGAACAAGAGATGTGGAAAACTGTCAGTAAGGACTGCCACTGACATTTCTACAAAGAAGAGAAAAAAGACAGTAAATGCCTGCAGTAGAACTTGCTCAGGGTTCTAGCTTTCTTCATTTTGTGCATAAGGTAATCCTGAAAATATGTGCTATTTAATATGCAAAGCTCAAGAGTAATCAGTAGATGCATCGAAGGAGCGATTGTCACAAAAAATTGTTAAAAATATACTCTAAAATGTTTAGTCTCCCTTTCTCTGATGGACACAATATTTGCTGATGTATTTCTACAGTTCTTAATATATATTATTTAATTTTGTCATTTTTACTTATAATTGTCTTTCCTCTATCAGTCATACATCTAATGTGTATTCAATGATTTGCTACCATTAGCAGGTCTTATTACTTCTAATAGCCTCTTAATTATGCCAAGTGTATGAGACATATGCACGTAACTATTTTCATCACTGCAACTGTTTTATAACATTTTATGAAATAAGAGGAATTTTTTAAATTCTGATATTATATCAATTGCTATAATGTAGAGAAGAGGCCATGCTCATGAAAATAAACTGTGCAAACAGTACCACATATGACAGCTAAAAATATTTGCTGATCAGTTGAAATAGAGACGTCTGAATTCAGCAGGTGGATTGATGTCCTCAGTGTATAATGAAGGGAAATGGAAGTTTTCAAAAGGTGGTGATAGGAAACTTCAATAACAACAGGAATCTCTAGCTCATGATTTTAGGGGAGAATTCAAAAGGTTAGAAAAAGTAAAATTAAAAAGAAATCAAACACCTAAGAAATCAAAGTGCTTAGGCATATAGTACCTAAGTATAGCTCTCTATAAGCAAAATTCTCCAATATGAAAATTATATTGTATTTATTTAATTATGTAATTATAATTATACAATTCTAGAAATTGTATAATTATACAAAATTATATATATTAAATTATGTGTACATATTTGATGACTATTTCTTGCAGGAAAAACAAGAAATTTGAAAATATTACACTGCAATGTATTTGCACTTTCAAGAATTTCTATTGATGGATTCAGACTGAAAAGTAAAAGCAATCTGGAAGAGTTAATTCGGGAATTATTAACAGTTATTCACAAGGCCATTGAAGATGCTTAAACATCATTCTAAAAAGTAAAGACTAGACTACATTTTGCAAAAAAAATAAATAGCTTTTGTGAAGCTTAGGATCTACAAAAATATAAAGAAAGGAAAGAACATCTGGAAGAAAAGAGAGCATATCATGTTTAAGTCAACCAATAAAACAAACCAAGCACAAATATACCAAAAAAGGAAGAGAGGGAAGTCAATACATTTCTAAGGATGGAAAAAGAAATCCAGAGCTTGGATAATTGGCATTCCTGAAAAAGAGGATATTACATGGTGAACAAAAATATTACTGAATAATATTGTTCAAAAGGATAAATGAATAAAGACAGCCTAACAAAACAAAACACTGAGAAGCATCCAAACTCCCATAAAGTCTACTTCAAATTTAAATTTAATCAACAAAGATTCTACAAAAACCCGGTAAATATAAATATAAAATCGTTCAACCTGGTCTCCACAAATTGAAATGCATGAGGGCAGTGAACATGTAAAATAGTTAACTCGTAAATTCTGTGCTTATCCCTATTAAGTTTTAATTTATATATAAAATAGAAATAAGTTCTCAGATATCTAAATGAACATAGACATCTCATGTATATATTCTATCATATATATATACACACACACATATATATATAATACATTTTCTTGTAAAAGGCTGAAAACATAAACTGGTAAACCATAAGTTAAGTTGAATGGAGAATAATGTCTACGTACTAACAAATATGGTTATAAAACAGAATAAAATATTCTAATTTTTAAAAATATAAGAAACATAATATAAAAACTATCAATTCAAATGTGAAATGTATGTTACCAATTTCAGTTAAGAAATCATGATAACTGAAAAGATAAAAACTTAGATAAAAACTCTATAGCAATGTTGAATAGCAAATAGGTTGCTGATGCAATGAAAATAGTGAAATAGACTGATTCTAAGAATTCTTACAAAAGCCAAAGTCAAGAACAAAAATATCACTGGAAACATTGTATCTTAGTGGTTAAGAGCATAACCTCTACCATTTCCTAACTATATGATCTTGAGGTGGTTACTTAACCTCTCTGTGCCGCTATTCTCTCATCTGTATACAGAGATAATCCTTCTACGTACTTCATAAAGCTGGTTTTTTCTTTAGTTTAAGTGAGCTAATAAGTAAATAGAACACATCTTAGCACTCATAAGAATCAACAAACTGTTAGTGATAAATTTTAAAATAAGGTACATGATATATAGACGTTAGAATAAATTATATGGAATTTAGAATCAGAAATTCTAACGTTGCGGGCCAGCCCCGTGGCGCAGCGGTTAAGTTCCGCTTCTCGGCGGCCCGGGTTTCACCGGTTCAGATCCCAGGTGTGGACATGGCACGGCTTGGCAAATCATGCTGTGGTAGGCATCCCATGTATAAAGTAGAGGAAGATGGGCACGATGTTAGCTCAGGGCCAGGCTTCCTCAGCAAAAAGAGGAGGACTGGCAGTAGTTAGCTCAGGGCTAATCTTCCTCAAAAAAAAAAAGAAATTCTAACATTGCAATAATTAATGTATATCAAATGGAAGAGATCACTTACCAAAAAAACAGTAGAAGAACATTTCCCTGAATCAAAGAAAATCAACAGCAATAATAATAATAAACCCCCAAACGTCAAAGTTGTAAACCTTCAGTTTAAAATGGTTTATGGCAATAGACTGCCAGCCCATAATATTTTTTAAAAATCTAAATATTTTTGGTAAGTTATGATAAATACATACAATGGAATAACACACAATGTGATACAAATCTAAGTGACTTAGAGGAGAGACATCTGCAATGTGGTTTTGAGTGAGGAAAAGTAAGTTAAAGAACGGTAGCTGTGGTATGAACAGACTTATATAGAAATAAATGTGTGCGATATTTGAATAAATAAGCTGGAAGAAAGTAACTGAAAACATTTCATTCAAAAGCCAGTTTTCTTGCATACTAAGTTAGAGAGAGGAATACGTAGAAGAGAGGAAGATGGGGAATGTTAGAATATTGATATGCTATATCAAGGAATATGTCTTTAGAGTATTAACTTTAACCATGAGAATGACATCCTCACCCTGAACAAGTAATTTTGAAGCTTCTTTTAAAAACTTACCTCCTTGATAGTTACATTTATAATAAGCAATTATGTTTAAAGGAAAGTTTCCCATTTAAAGGAATTGTTCCTCTAAGGAACAATTTATGTTGGAGGATAAACAGCATCCTGTGCCTTGTTTCTGGCTTTCCAGGTATGGGTCCTTGAAGCACAAGTGAAGGAAAAATGACACAAGAGCAAACACTGCTGACAGGCAATGGAAAGAAAAGAAGTCTCATATCTGACATCGAGAAGATACAAGGGAGACTTCGCTGATTGAGCGAAGAGATAGTCATAGAAACCAGAAGGACTGGACAGCAAGGTGTACTTATCTTAGTGTTTTAATAAAATGATTTAAACCCAAGCACACACAAACGGAGGTCAATACTTGTGTTTCAGTGTGCAAAACAAATATCGTCAGAGGAAAGTTGCAGTGGTTTGAACAAGAGGTATACATGCTTAATGGCTCTGCCTAAGGCCTCTGCATGCTTATCTCAGTGAGAGTCACCAGAGGCAACTCCAGGAACAGTGAAAATATCTAGCTTTAAAAATAGAAACTTCAGTAAAGACCTTTATCTTACTACCAGGACAGAATATCAAGAGATAAACGCAGAGGTTCTGGTAAAAGAAAATGGGTGTTTCTACTTATGTCTAAAATGCAAATTGCTTTAATGCTAACTTTTTTTTTTTTTGAGGAAGATTAGCTCTGAGCTAACATCTGCTGCCAATCCTCCTCTTTTTGCTGAGTAAGACTGGCCCTGAGCTAACATCCATGCCCATCTTCCTCTACTTTATACGTGGGACGCCTACCACAGCACAGCTTTTGCCAAGCAGTGCCATGTCTGCACCTGGGACACAAACTGGTGAACCCCCGCCAGCCAGAAGCGGAACGTACGCACTTAACCCCTGTGCCACCGGGCCGACCCCAATGCTAACATTTTTAAAGATACTCAGTAAGATTTCATTACCTCAAATATTCTCAAATAGTAAAATTTCATGAATGTCTGTTTTGTTGTGGAATACATAACTTTATCTCTAATTTTGGCTTTTCCATCATCCCTGCTTCAACAAATATTAGCTCTCATTGTGGTCCTTTCCTACATTACAGGTACAAAGAACCTGCATATATTATAGAACTTTTAAGGAACATTCCTCAACATCTTTTGAGCCATAGACCTCTTTAAAATCTGATGAAAATGATAAATCCAGATCTCCATAAAAAGAGCGCATTCATGCATAGAAGAACACGCAAACTATATCAAGGCATTTATGGACTCCTTGTGGTCAAAGTTTAAAATCCATGTTCTAGAGAAGATGTGTTGAAACAGGTTCTTGCTATTTCTAAAATCAAAATCACATGCACTGCAGCAGAAGAGATTAGCTTCATGATTGAGTGGCAGGTCAATAGCACATGTGCAGCTTCTTGACTGGAAGGAGACCATTAAACAGGAATGACTCAACGTGAATAATGGATGGTTAATTTTTTCTCTTTGGTTTCTATTAGGTCTTAGAGAAGAGAAGAATCAAATTAAGCAGATTCTAGGACATTATGGCTTGAGATTTGAACAGTATGGACAAAGTAGAAAAGGGTCAAAAAATGCTGATTTAGAGCTGGGTCAACAAACTAAAGCTCACAGACCTAATCTAGTCCACTACCTGTTTTTGTATGTCCCACAAGCTACAAAGGTTTTTTATTTATTTAAGTAGTTTAAAAAATAAAAACATATTTCATTTTATGTGAAATTTAAATTTCGGTGTTCACAATAAAATTTCATTCCAACACAGCCACGCTCATCCATTTACGTGTTATGTGTAGCTGCCATTGCTCTACAGCAGCAGAGTTGAGTAGTTGTGATAAAGACCACACTGCCTGGAAAGGATAAAATATTTACCATCTGGCCCTTTACAGAAAAAAATTGCTGACCTCTGATTTAGACCATGTAGACACTTAAATAATAGCAGTATCTGAATTAGGAGAGCAGTATGTGAATTAGGTTTCTACCATGGTGCAAAGGTTGCCCTTATTTGCAATCCTCCACTCCCCTTAAAGCATGCAGAATGATTGTCTTGCTTCTATCCCCAGGCCTTAAGAAAAACAAAGTCTACGCAAATTCTTCATTTCATATGGAAGTGTATAATTTCTGGATTTATTATGTTTTTGGAATGCAAAAACAGGGTAATATTATCTTAGAAAGTTCCTATGCTCCTTGGGTACTTTGCATACATTATGAGGGCTCTATATTGATGTCTTCTATTAATTGAAGTATGAGACTTTTAAAAAATAAACCTTATTGAAATAATACACACACAGAAAGTGTACAAATTATAAGTATGTAACAATGTATTCACTTTGTAAAAATTCATTGATTTAGACACTTATAATTTGTACACATTTCTGTATGTATATTTTTTCAATAAGGTTTATTGTTTTAAAAGTCCCATACTTATGTAACTATCTTACAAATATAAGACTCAGAAATTCCTTATTACCTCTCTTAGTCAACATTTCCACCTTCTGTCCAAAATAGGTTTCTGACTTTTGAAACCACAGACAAGTTTTTGTATGTTGTATATTATTTTTTGGATCTTGCTGTTTTCACTCAATATTAGGTTTATGTGATTCATCCAAGTTGCATCTAGATCTAATTCATTTATTTGCATTTATCTAAATATTTCACTGTAAGTATATAAGAATATATATTTTCATTTATGATCTACAGTTCATGAAATTTTCTTTTGTATCAAGTTGAAGGTTATTCCTGTTATGCAGAAGTGGAATCGCTAGGCCATACGACATGTGCATGTTTATCCTTAGGAGTTACTTCCATAGGGATTTTCCAAAATGTGGGACAAATTTAAAATGCTACCAACAAGTTATAAGAATTCTAGTTACTTCAGATTCTTACCAATATTCGAAATTGCTGACTAAAAAACCCAGCTATTTGACTAGGTGTGTAGAGGAACAAAGTTGTGGTTTTAATTTATATTTCTTTAATGAAGAACATGGTGGGAGGATTCACACTACCTGATTTCAAATTTTATCATAAAGCTACAGTAATCCTGACAATATGGTACTGTATGGGTAGGCATAAATCAATAGATGATCAAACAGAGTCTAAGATTAAACCCTCACATGTGTGGTCAATTAATTTCAACAAATATGTAAATGAAACACAATGCAGGAAAGATAATCTTTTCAACAAATAGTGCTGAAACATTTGAGAGTTTATATGCAAACAAATGAACCTCCACTGTTACTTCAAGTTATACATATTAAAAAAACTAACTCAGAATGGGTTATACACTTTAATGTAAGAACTAAACTGTAAATATTTTAGAAGTAAACGAAACTTCGTGACCTTGGGTTAGGCAAAGATTTCCTAGGTAGGTTGCAAAAAGCACAAACTTTAAAAGGGAAATGTATATACTGAAGTTCAGGAAAATTTAAAAGTTTCTTTGGATGACAATGTTAAGAAAATGAAATACAAGACACACAGAGAAAATATTTGCAGAACACTTATCTGATAAAGAGCTTGAATACAAAATAAATGGAATTATCTTGTAATTCAATAATAAGGTGATAACCCAAGAAAAGAAATTGGGCAACATTTTTTATCTGAAAATGAACAAATACTTCACCAGGCATATCTATGAATGGCAAGTAAGCCCATGACAAAATGCTCAACATTGTTAAGCAGGGAAATGCAAATCTGAATCATAATGGATACAACATGCCTATGAAAATGGCTAAAATTAGAAAGACTGACAAACAAATTACCTGAGAAGATGAGGAGAAACTGGGACTTTCAAGTTACTGAGGAGATCAGAACGTTAGTCAAATGTAGAACCATTCTGGAAAATAGCTTGGCAGTTTCTTATGAAATCAAAAATATGCTTACTATATGACCCAGTAACCCTGCCACTAGGTATTTACCCAAAAGAAATGAGAATAAATATCCACACTAAGGCCTGTATGCAAATATATTTAAAGAGTATTCTAATACTCCCCCAAAACACCAAGTATTCATCAACTATGATTAAATAAACAAATGTTGATACATCCACACAGCAATAAAAAAAGAACAGAATACTGATACGTATGTCTACATGGATGTATCTCAAAAGCATTATACCATGTGAAAGAAGCCAGGCTGAAAAGCTTACACATGAATGAATCTGTTCATATTACATTCAGGAAAAGGCCAACATTATAATGATTGAAAACAGATCAGTGGTGGCCTGGGACTGAAGAGGTGGTGGCTTGACTGGAAATGGGACGTGAGGAAACTCTTTGGGGTGAGGGAAATTTTCTACATCTTGATTGATTTTGGGATCATACAACTCTATATTTGTGAAACTCCTGAAACCATACTTTTAAAAATGATGAATTTTACTGAATATAATTTAATTCTAATAAGCCTAACAAAAAAAAATCTGAGTTTATTCTTTGTGATATTTCTTCTAGTCTTGGTTTACTTTTTCCCCTAGGAGGTAGCCCTCCAGAGATCTCACACTGAAAGCTTTGAGGGTTACTAGAGCCCTTCCCCACTGGTTCATTCTGAAATCTGATTTTAGTCTCTTCAGCTATGAGACAAAGGAAGTTCTTCTTTGTCAGCTTCTCAGCAACAGCTTTCTGCTTGATCCCTCATCCTCTTGTCCAGTTTTCAAGCCATCAGATTCTTTGCAATGAAATGAAGCACTAAATATCGGATTCCCCTCAACAGTGTTTTACTTCTCATTGTGTTAGCATCCCCTAAAATCCTAAATATCTGGTTAACCTCTAGGCCTAGTAGCCTTGAACTCATTTTTTCCCCTCATCCATCTAAGATTGCTGAAATCTCAACTAGACTCCGTTGCTTCTTAGTTGTTACTTCTTGCCTTCTTCGCCTCTTGGTCCTGAGCCACTTAAGCTGGCAAATGACTTGAAAAGAGGCGGGGTGCAGAATGTCATACTCAACTCATATTTTTCTTTAACCTTAGAGGGTCATGTTGAAGTCAATGTGTTTTCTTTATCTCTAAGATCTGGGCCCCTCAAATTGTGCCTTCCTTTATGGCCCTTCTTTACCTCCAAACAAACAATTTTTTAAAATTATTTTTGCTTTGCTTATTGTTATGTAAATATGGCTCTGATAAAGCTACCTGATCTTGGCTGGAAGAGTGAGTCTTTAATCTGTCTAGAGAGCTATTTTAAATTGTAATATATACTGATACAGCCTAGTGGAATAATAAACAGCCTTAATATAAACCAGACTTTGCACTGCTTTATACCAGACAACGTGTGTGAAGATATCTAAAAAAGATAAAGTTTTCTATGATAACCTAATATGAATAGATGAAGCCTGTTTTTAACTAATCTAAATAAGTCTAGAGAATTCTCTATGGTGGAACTGAACAACTTGAACTGTATTTATCACACACATTCTGGACTAAAAATTGGCCAGTAAGAGATTTCCCAGTGTTGCTAACATAAATAATCATAGGATTATAATAATACACGGTAAGACCAAATCCTACTCGTATCTCCTATAAGATACATGTTTTTGGCAGAGGTCTCACATTAGCTGGCCATGGGAGACTGACGCTCACTGTTCAAGCTGGTCTTGCTGTGTCTACTCTGTATGAGTAAAATGTTCATCCAATGCCTCTGTGTGTCATGTCTTTCTTGGCAAACCTGACACTTGCAGACTATGCAGTGGGTTGACATCCTGGAAGTACTACTACTAATGGTGGGTAATAGGCGTCACCTGCTTGACAATGATTAATAAATTATACCGTGACAACTATCTAGAAAATTAATAATGGCACATGCATATTTTATCAAATGTAACCTTTTCTGAAGTAATTATCTACTTAATTAATTGTTACACTCCTCGTCAGTGACTTATCACGTTGAACTACTTTTGTATATCTCCAGAATTCTGGTAATATCTGACACCATAGAATTCCTATACTAAAAGGAATTTTAAGTGATAAAATTTCATTTTGAAAAAGAAAGAAAGTTAATTAAGGAAATATTCATAGACCTTATATAACTACAAATTGCATAACAGCAAAGCATAATTCTCTTGTTTCCTGCTTAACTTTCCTGGGCCATAAGAATTAAAACCATATTTGCAAAAATATACAGGTTTTCTTAAATTTTCTCAATATCTTTTTTACTTTGTGGTATATTCTAAAATCATCACAAATGCTTTCTCCTCCTACATGCATGTCCTCACAAATGTGGCACTGTAGATTGTCACATCATGAGGTCGAGTCATTTTCCTACCTCTTGAACCTGCATTGGTCTTGTAATTTCTTGAACTAAGTTACAGTTATATTGTATAAGTTCCATGACTAAGACTCACAAACCTAGTAGTTTCCACTCTTGAGCCATTAGAGCCCTCAAGTGACTATGTGAAGAAGTCAAGGTTATATTGCTTGATGAGAGTCATGTGACCCATTGCCCTATTATCCAGAATGAGAGCTTGCCAACTATCATATATGAGAGTGAGGTTATCCTCCTTTCAGCTGTCCCATAAGCAGACAGCAGGCACACATGAGAGGGCCCAGGAAAGATTACTTGAGTAGATCTGGGACAGATGAATATCTCTTCAAATCCACAGAACTGAACTTCTTCCTGTCTCTATGGATTTGTTCCTTCTGGACTTTACATATAGATGGAATCATAAAATATGAGGTCTTTTGTGACTGGCTTCTTTCACTTAGCATAATGTTTTCAAGATCCTCCATGTTTTATCATGTTTCAGTACTTCATTCCTTTTAATAGTTAAAAAATATTCCATTGTGTGGTTATACCATATTTTGTTTATCCATTCATTCACCTCTTGAGAGGTATTAGGGTCACCAATTTTACCTATTTTTAGCTAGTGTGAATAAAGCTGATATTAACCTTTGTGTATAACTTTTGAGTGAATATGGGTACTCATTTCTCTCGAGTATATACTTTGAAATGGAATGGACGGGTTATATGTTAACTCTATGGCTGATATTTTGAGAAACTGCCAAACTGTTTTCCCAAGTGGTTGCACACTTTTACAATAACTACGACAATGTATGAGGGTTCTAATTTCTCCATGTTCTCATCAGTATTTGTTATTGTCTGCCTTTTTGTTTATAGCAATCCTAGTGGATATGAAGTGTTATCTTAATGTAGTGCTAATTTGCACTTCTCTAGTTATTAATGATGACTATGCTTTCATGTGCTTACTGGTCATTTGTTTAGCTTTTGGGGAGAAATATCTATTTAGATACTTTGCTTATTTAAAAAATATTTGTATTTTTATTATTGAGTTATAAGAGTTCCTCACATATTCTGGGATACAAGTCTTTAATCAGATATATGATTTGCAAATGTTTTCTCCCCATTGTGTGGGTTGTATTTTCACAGTCTTGGTGCGGTCCTTAGAAAGAAAAATGTTTTTAAATGTAATGAAGTTCAATTTATCTATTTTTCTTCTGTTTCTGGGCTTTTTGTTTCACATCTAAGTAAGCATTGCCTACTCCAAGGTCATAAAAGTTTACGTATATTTACTTCCAGGAATTTCATAGTTTTGGATATTACATTCAAGTCTATGATCATTTTGTTGACTTATGCGTATAATGTGAGGTAGTGGTCCAACTTCCCTGTTTTGCATGTGTATATCCAGTCGTCCCGATACCAATTGTTGAAGAGACTATTCTTTCCTCTTTAAATGGCCCTGGAACCTTTGCCAAAAATCAATTGACCATAAATATATGGATAGATTTCTGGATTCTCAATTCTATTCCGTTGATCTACATTATATCTTTATGCTGGCACCTCATTGTCTTAATTACTTATGTTTTGAAATTGGGAAGTCTTCCAACATTTTTTTTCTTTTCAAGATTATTTGGCTATTCAAGTCTCTTTCATTTCCATATGAATTTTAAGATCAGCTTGCCAATTTATCCCCCCCAAAAACCATCTGGGATTTTGACAGGGGTTGCATTAAATCTGTAGATTAATTTGGAGAGTATCAGCATCTCAACAATAATAACTCTTCAAATCCATGAACATGGATGCTTTCCATTTATTTAGGTCTTCTTTAATTTATTTCAACAAGGTGTTGTAGTTTTCAGTGTGCAGGTCTTGCACTTATTTTGTTAAATTTGTAGAGTTTTATTTCCCTTAATGCTATGTTATACATAGAATTGTTTCCCTACTTTAACTTTGAATTGTTTATTGTTAGTGTATAAAAATGTAATTTAATTTTGTATATTAATCATGTATTCTACAACCTTGCAGAACTAATTTATTAATTCTAATAATATTTCAGTAAAGATTCCTTAAGAAAATCTATGAACAAGCTCATGCCATCTACATACAGAGATAGTTTTATTTCCTCTTTTCCAATATAGATGCCTTTTATTTCTCTTACTCGCCCAAATGCCCTGACTCAAACCTCCAGTACAATGCTGAATAGAAGTGAAGAAAGTCAGTGACCTTGTCTTTTTCCTAATCTTAGTGGAAAAACATTCTCTTTCATCATTAATTATGATGTTAGCTATATGTTTTTCCTAGATACTCTTTACCAGGTAGAGATACTTTCCTTTTTTCCTAGTGTATTGAGTGGTTTTATCATGAAAGGGCACTGGATTTGGTCAAATCCTTTTCATCATTTATTGAGATGATCATGTGTTTTTTCCTTTATTTTTATTAATATGGCATATTACATGACATTTACTGATTTTCTTGGATTCCTGTAATAAATCCCACTTGGTCACAGTGTGTGACCTTTTTATATGTTGCTGTATATTTATGTCCATAAAATCTATAAGGGATATTGGTCTGTAGTTTTCTTTACCTCTGATATCTTTGTCTCATTTTGGTATCAGAGTAATACTAACCTTGTAGAATGAGGTGGTAAGTCTCCTTTTCTCGTCTACTTTTTGGAAGAGTTTGTGAAAGATTGGTGTTAATTCTTCCCTAAAAAGTTTGATAGAATTCACCAGTGATGCCTTCTGAACTTTGGCTTTTCTTTGTAGGAGGTTCTTTGATTACTGATTCAATCTCTTTACTTGTTATATGTCTATTCAGCTTTTCTTTTTATTCTGGAGTCAGTTTTGGTAATTTGTGTCTTTCTAGTAATTTTTCCATTTCATCTAGGGTGTCTAATTTGTTGGCATCGTTATTCATAGTATTCCCTTATAATCTTTTATGTCTGTAAGGTTGGTAGTGCCTCCTCTTTCATTCCTGAATTTAGAAACAACCTTTTCCTGTTTTTTCTTCATCAGTTCTAAATGCTTGGTTTCATTAGTTATCTCTGATTTTTCCCCCTCCATTTCATTTATTTTCACTCTAATCTTTATTGTTTCCTTTTCACTGCTTTGACTTTAGTTTATTATTCTTGTAGTTTCTTACACTGGAAGTTTAGAATATTTATTTGAGATTTTTATTCTTTTTAATTAGGTATTTAGAGCTATAAATTTACTTCTAAGCACTGTATTTTCTGTATCTGTTGATTATCCTTTGAAACATCTACAATACTATTATTCTTGTAGATGTCTTTGATTTGTAATTGGTTTCTTACAGAGTTCCATTTTTTAAATTTTATTATAATTATCTAATAACACTTCCATTAATTTCATGAATAGTCCATTTTTTGAATGATGTGCTCTTTCATTTTATAATCAATTTGGATAGTATGCTCAAGCCACAATCACAGAAAGAATGAGTAACAAAACGCTAATAATGAAGGATATAAGTGGGATATAGATCCTTTAAGATGGGTATGGATGTTTGAGAGATGGTTGCTTTTTTAAGTGTTTTTCCATTGGGGAATATTATTATGGAAACCAGAGTTTACAGTGTTTTAGGGTAATATACATTTTATGCTTTACATAAATTCCTAAGAGAAAGAAGCAATTTTAATGATTCCATTTGTTACATATTATAACAATAGAATAATTAAATTAGCACACTTGGAAAGTCAATACATGTCATTCCTGCTCTAAAGAACATAAATTTATTGCAATTTTTTTGTTGCTTTGGCGTCTATTCTCCAGCTGTACACCTGTATTTAGGTACTTAGGAATTTTGGGAAAAAAAGGTTATAGCGTTGTTGTACTTCAAATATAGGACAGAGAAATAGAAGATAGCAGAGAGTTCAGCTGTCATTTGCAAGCATATGATGAAACTGGAATAATTATGAACAGATGGAAAAGAAGGGTGAGGAGGTGAACCTTGAAAGAGTTTTTGGGTACCATAGTATAGTGAAATTAAAAAGAATAGGCTAAGCTTTGGCAAAGGACATGATGAAAAGCTTTCTTCTAAGGCTAACTTTTACTACAAAGCAATATTTGGTCCTTAATCACATAATAGCATATGTTTAAAAGAATATTCGGAAGATTTTAATATATATACCTAATTATAAACTTTAAGTAAAGACGTGTTCAGTGGTGTGCTGGTTATCATTATCAGCTCTTAGACGCTCATGAAAGTGATTTTGTTCACTTCTTCCCAACTCCTCATTTAGTGACATCACATTGGTTGCTTAAAATTGGCGTTGGTAGGAAAATTTACTTCAGAGAAATTGTCAAATGCTACAGATCAGACCCTTTTCTCTCTTGAAGAGACTATTATTAATAATTACAAGCATATAACCACATGAAATAAAACCTTTGTTTCAATCTTAAGTAGACCAAAACAGTTCTGGGTGCTCAAAATAGATATTATTATAATCTAAATAAGAAGTATTTTTGTATAACTCTCAACATAACACAAATCAGTTTTTGAATAGAAACTACCTGTGAGATTGATCAATGTCATTTACAAAACTTTTGGTAAATAAACTTAAGCTAATACAATTGTAAAAAATGTGGTTTCTTCTAAGATAAAAGGCATGGATGTCTAATTGAAAAAAAAAAATCTCGATAGACAGAGTTTCAGCCAGTAATCCTCCAAGAAGCAAATTCATTGTAGCATTAAATAACAAAAATTCAACTGAATAAATTTGAGGATCTAATTGGCTTTATTCAGTGACTCATGAATCGAGCAGCATTCCTTCCAGCAAGTGGAAAGGAGCTCAAGGAGCTGTACAAAAAGGAAGGCTTTTGTAGGCAAAAGAGGAAACAGATAAGGAAATGGGATTACCACATTTTCCTTTAGGGAATGGAAAGGGTCTATGTGGCAGATTACCTCGTTGGTGCTGACTAGAAAATTCTAGACGGACCAGTTGAGACTACATTCCTGAAGAGGGTTGAAACTGCAATTAGGTTAGTTATTAAGACTTGCTTTGGTGACGACATGGGTTAGCACAATTTTGGGCCTATTGTTTTTTCGTTTTTTTAAAAATAATTTTATTGAAAACTCAAAATGGATCAAAGACCTAAAGATTAGGCCTGAAACAATAAGTCTTCTAGAAGAGAATATAGGCAGTACACTCTTTGACATCAGTTTCAAAAGAATCTTTTTGCACTCCATAACTCCTCAGATGAGGGAAACAATAGAAAGAATAAACAAATGGGACTTCATCAGACTAAAGAGCTTCTTCAAGGCAAGGGAAAACAGGATTGAAACAAAAAAACAGCCCACTAATTGGGAAAAAATATTTACAAGTTATTTATCGGACAAAGGGTTAATGTCCATAATATATAAAGAACTCACACAGCTCAACAACAAAAATGCAAACAACCCGATCAAAAAATGGGCAGGGGACATGAACAGACATTTCTCCAAAGAAAATGTAAGGATGGCCAATAGACACATGAAAAGATGCTCATCATCACTAATCATCAGGGAAATGCAAATCAAAACTACACTAAAATATCACCTTACACCCGTTAGATTGGCAAAAACATCCAAAACCAAGAGTGACAAATGTTGCAGAGGTTGTGGAGGAAAAGGAACCCTCGTACACTGTTGGTGGGAATGCAATCTGGTGCAGGCACTATGGAAAACAGTATGGCGATTTCTCAAAAAGTTAAAAATAGAAATACCTTATGACCCAGCCATCCCACTACTGGGTATCTATCCTAAGAACCTGAAATCAGCAATTCCAAGAGTCCCATGCACCCCTATGTTCATTGCAGCATTATTTACAATAGCCTAGATGTGGAATCAACCTAAGTGCCCAGTAACTGATGATTGGATAAAGAAGATATGGTATATATACAATGGAATACTACTCAGCTATAAAAAAGGACAAAATCGTCCCATTTGCAATAACATGGATGGACCTTGAGGGTATTATGTTAAGCAAAACAAGCCAGACAGAGAAAGATGAACTCTATATGACTCCACTCATAGGTGGAAGTTAACATATAGACAAGGAGAACTGATCGGTGGTTACTAGGGGAAAGGGGGGGGGTGGTGGGAGGGCACAAAGGGTGAAGTGGTGTACCCACAACATGACTAACAATAATGTACAACTGAAATTTCACAAGGTTGTAAACTATCATAATCTTAATTAAAAAAATTATTTTATTGAGGTCATAATGGCTTATAACATTGTGTAAATTTCAGTTGTGCATTATTATATATCAGTTTCTATATAGACTGCATCGTGTTCACCACCAATCGTCTCGTTTTTATCTGTCACCCTACATATGTGCCCCTTTACCCTTTTTCCCCTCCCCCCACTCCTTTTCCCTCTGGTGACAGTAATGAATCCATTACTACATATCTTTGTTCGGTAATTGGTAGTTGGTAGTTGGTAGTCGGCAAGATCTCCCAGAAAAAGCATTTGCCTATTAACAAAAGAAAATCACTGAAATTATAGACATAAGCTAAATATTATAAGAAAATAAATGAAAGTATAAAATTACTGTTCATGTTAGGTTGAACAAACCAATATGTTAAATAACAAATTTAAAGAAAAATACAGCAAGTAATCAGAATGCTAATGGAACAGCAAATTATATTTATATAATGTTATAGTGATTGATTGCTGAGCTCTTGAGCTGTATATTAATTTCTAAGAAGAGCCATTCATTTATGTAGTGTAATTTTACCCCTGATATTATTTTCAATAGCTATTATTTTTCAAATGGATCTTTAAGAATGATGATTAAGAAGAATTGAAATTACAACATTGAGTAGGCTTTTCTGTGATTCCAATTATTTTAATACTGATAACTAATATATGCAAGATGACTTATTCAATAATTTCCAATTGTTAGATGAAATGGTTGATTTTATTATAAAAGTATCATATTCTTTGTTCAAGCCAATACTTATAATTACAGATAAAATTCTGGCTGTTTAAAAAAGCTTCAGTAAAACCATTATTACATAACAGTCAGGTTGTGACTTTTTTCATAAAACTCACTAAAGGAAAAGCTGTTAAGAATCCAAGCCACCATTTTGTCTCACTGTCACTGAGACAGAGGTGGATAACATCACAACTGGAATTAAAAGTAAAGAGTCTAAAATTAGCAAATCTCAAATACACGACAACTAAAAAATTCAAGACTACAACAGATTAATTGGTATTTTTTCAAGTCAAAAATTAGTTTTCAGTAAGTTTGAATGCAAATCTGGAATTAGAGAGCCAATGTTGATTAAATCCTAATAAGCAGAATTTTTGTGTCTACCATAGAGGCAGATTAGCAGTTCTTGACGCACTGCTTCTCAATTTACAGCTAGCCGTGCGTGATCATGCTTAAAACTACCATATTGGCACCAGTCTCCTCTCAAGTCTAAAGGGAATGGAAATGAAATGACAATAACTTTCCTGCATTGCAAATTTTCCTCAAAACAGTGTTAGCGACTTTTTAAGATGTAGTAAAAACGTTTTAATTCTGCCACATATTCTTTAATTTATGGACTTCTACAGGTCAGTTTTATACAAGAGCTATACTATAAAAATCCTGTTTATCACCACATCAAACATTCTATCTTTCCATTCCCATTCAATAATTTCTACTCCTGGTATGCAATATAAGTATAGCTAGAGATAAACAGGTTAGGGAAATCATTACTCTTTCAGATGCAAATATGTCAGATAACTAAGCCACTTAGTTCTGAATGACGCTAATAGCTTTAAGATCAATGCCTGTTGGGATAGGAGTGAGATTTTTAAGTATGATTTGTATGTAAACAACTGTAAAATTTATTTGTAAAGTGTTGTGGGAGAGTAAAAATAACTTTCCGTCTAACCTTTCGGGTTTTTGGCTGAAACACTCCTATGCTAAAAAGACAGATTAACAGGAGAAAAACAGAACTTTAATTACATATATACCTCCTATATAGATGGGAGAGACCCAGGAAAACTGAATAACCCCCCAAAATAGCCCATGCCACCACCTTAGATCTCATCTTCAGCTAAAGACAAAAGATGTTGGGAGTCTTGGGGAGGGGGAAAAATCTCCTTCCTACCCTTCTTGTGTTCTTACAGCTAGACTTATAATAAAACTGAACAAGACCAGATTAACAGGAGAAAAACCCAGTTAATAGGTACGTATTGGAAAGCATGGAGAATGATGCTCAGAGAGTGAACAACATAGGCAGTATGTGTATCTTTCACACAAAGAAACAATAAATTTGAGAGGAATGACAGGACAAAGAAACTGAGACTTGAGGTATGTAATTGGTGAGGGATTTAAGCAGAGTTTAGGCTTGAGACAGTCTATCAGCAAGGTTTGTTTCTGCAGGCTCTTGGCCCGGAACACCCCGGCTCAGGGGATGAGGATGCAGGACAGCACCTTTCACAGGGAGATTTATTCCCTGCTCTCAAGGGGAACAGAGGCAGGAGGGTCAGAATGCACTTTTTCCTTCTCAAGTAATTTTAATTCAAAATAATCAATATGCTATTGTGGGATATTTGTAGGGTGGCCTGCCCTGGGCCCCAACAGGGGGAAGGGGAAGGCCAGTTATGGAGGGTTACCAGGAAAGACACAGTAAACAAGGGTAAAGTTGTTATGCAAATTTCAGTTGTTGCCTTCTCCCTTGATAAAAGGTTGCTAGAGATTTGGAGTCATCTGTCTCTTCCTGGTACAGAGAGGAGGACACCCTTATAAACAGAGATTTCTCCTATAAACATAAATGTCTTTTATAGAAGGGTAACTTTTACTCGGTTTTCAGAGTTTCTCCTGTTGATGAGGATTATTTTAGGCTGGTTACTTTTAAAAACTGCAGACAGGAAGGAGGTTCTGAGGAGTAGAATTTACTTACCCTTTGTTAAGAGACATTTACATTGTAAAGGAAA
Source organism: Equus asinus (assembly GCF_041296235.1). Classification (NCBI taxonomy): domain Eukaryota; kingdom Metazoa; phylum Chordata; class Mammalia; order Perissodactyla; family Equidae; genus Equus; species Equus asinus. The sequence goes on from NC_091798.1 coordinate 72,714,650, forward strand.
TCTCTGTCTGTAAAGATGTCTCCCTCTTTGTACCAGGAAGAAAGGGGGATGACGTTATCTCTAGAAACTCTTAATCAATGCCAAAGGCAAGGACCTAAATCTTCATCTTGTTTACTGTACTTGTGTGGTAATCTCCCATGATCGACTCCCCCCTCCACCCCCAACATCCTCCTTTGTCTTTAGCTAAAAATAATATTTAAGGTGGTGGCTTCAGCCATTTTCTTAACCTGGTTTGATTCTTATCTAAAAATTATAGGACCACTCAATAACCAGACCCCACCTGCACTGATACCATTTTAACAACTTTTTTTACATATTCTTTCCTTTGTCTTATAAAGAGATAACTCACATTCCTATTCCTTAAATTTAGCCCTACCCTCAACCCATGTTTGCAGCAGCTCTTACTGCCCATGGGTCTTGTCCCCATGCTATTCTCTAAATAAAAGAGCACTACTGCCAGACCTTGAGAGTCCAAGAAATCTTTCTTTTGACTCCTCAGCTCGCCAAGCCTGCATCACTATGTCTGCAGTTTCTTAAAAATAACCAGCCTAGGATGATCCTTATGCCCAAGAGGCACATTTTGGAGGTGATAAATTCTGCGTGCAGAGAGTGAATTCAGTCACTAGGTAGAAAAATACCAGTAAAAGCTGTGAACAGCAATAGGAACCTTAATTTCAGTGAAGCAGACACTCATCAATGATTCTTGTCCTTCATCTGTGAATAGTTTCTTTTTCCATCAACTCAGGATGGAAACTGAGAACATTTAATGCAACCAAAGGTCAATGCTGGTCCTTACTAAATCACTTTTCATCGAAGGATGAATGAATTGAAGTAAAACACCAGATCTAGACTCTATGAAAAAAGATCTGAACCAGTTGACAATCAGAGCATGACTTAAAAATATTGAAGAAAATTATATTTGAAAAATATTTGCTATAAGAAATATTTTGGAATATATCTGCTTTGTATTCTTAAAAAAAGTTCAATGAATAAACAGATATATTGGGAAGACATGACAAAATCATATAGGTTGAATAAAAGGAAGCATGATCATATAGGGAACTGTTAAAAAGAAAACCACAAGCCTAAAATGGCATTGTTACTGAACCAGGTTCATTTTGCCTACCACACAATTATGCCCATCACCATGATGATGAGTTTGCAAAGAGTAAGGATTTAATCACAGGGTGGCCAAGCAAGGTATCAGGAGAATCAATCTCAGATCTTCCTCTCAGAAAATGAGGACTCAGGGATATTTATGGGATAAGGAGGCAGGGTGGGGGAAGTGTGGGAATAGATGAACAGAGGTAAAGAGAAATGAGGTAATTGATTATCTGCTCAAGCATAGTCAAGCTTCATGCCTCTTCACAGGAAGCATGTTCACAAAAATGGCAGCAGCCTCATGCTCTGGGGGTGGAGTTTTAGCTCCTTGATGTCAAAATGGTCATTTGTTGAGCATTTGTGCAGGCCCAGGTGATGAGTTGGTGGTCTCAACTGGCCTGAACTAGACAAGGGTCAGCTCTCAGTTCCTGAAAAACAGCTCACACATCCATTGCCATGGTGGCCCAGGCGTCAAAGAGATGTTATCTATAGGAACATAGTGGGAGTTGGATAGTATATTACCTAAGCAGCACAGTTAACAGTGAGTTAGTGAACAACTAACAGCTATAATTAGTAATTGCGAAACACTTTAGCTAGTAGCTACCTAATCGTCAATGGCTAACTGTTTACGAGCTTCAGCATCATTCTTGCTAAAGTCCATGATACCAAACCTAGATATAATACCTGATCTAATAGCAGTTTCAACCTTTTCCAGAAATGCACTTTTTTTTGGTGAGGAAGATGGGCCCTATTGCTGATCTTCCTCTTTTTTCTTGAGAAAGATTGTTGCCGAGCTAACATCTGTGCCAGTCTTCCTCTATTTTGTATGTGGGACTCTGCCACAGCATGGCTTGAGGAGCAGTGTGTAGGTCCATGCCCAGGATCCAAACCCCTGAATCCCAGGCCACCAAAGCAAAGTGCATGAACCTAACCACTATGCCACTGGACTGGCCCCCTAGAAACGTACTCTTAATTGACCATCTGGAATGTTCTGGTCAAGCACCAGTAAAGTAATATGTGTTCCCTCTCCATCCCTTAGAAGAAGAAGAGGCAACCTGCATGACAAAGACCCCTTCCATTCCCTTCCCCCAAGAGAAGGTGGTCTGGCCTACAAACAGTTCTTTCTTTTCTTTTGCAAATAGCTTCCTTGCCCCCATCCCTTCTTCCTATTCAAACCTTCCACTTTGTACAACCCTTGAGAGGGCCCTTCTAGTTGCTAGACAGGATGCTGCCTGAATCAAGAATTGTTTAATAAAGTCAATTAGATCTTCAAATTTACTCAGTTAAATTTTTTTCTTAACAGAACAAATGAAAGAAACCAAAATTTCATGGTAAAATAAAAATCTGTTTTGTAGCTGTTGTTAAAAAAAAAAAGAATAAGCATAAACCTGGAAAAGAAAAAAAAAAGACAGATCAGAGATGTAGAGAAGATGTCTATCAGTTTTTTATGAATGCATGGAAGAAAAATAAGAGATAAAAACTATGAAAACAGTGGCTAAAGAATTCACATTCAAAATACAAGGACTGGGTTTTCCTGACAGATAAAAGAAAAATTGAACTGCAACAAAATTCAATGGTGCGGTAGATAAAATCACTCAACTTTAAAAACGTTTGAATGTACAATCAAATTAGAATATGATTTTTCAGACACAATTAATTAAAAAAGAACCAAAAGGTGAAAATTTTGACCATCAATGTTAAATCACAAATTCTAAGTTCAAAATATGCCAAAGGAAGCCCCTCTAAATTTAGAGAAAGAGTTTACGAGAAATACATGTTCAGAATAATGTATTTGCATGAAAACTACAAAAACTGATTCTGTTATTTAAAATGGAGAAGGAAAGTATTAGGAAAATATCAGAGAGTCTATTGACTTGATATATTAGAAAATGTCTTTGGTTTGATACTATTTAGATAGTAGGAAGTTTTCCTAGCAGAATTTTCTTTCTTATTTCTCTTCTTGTCAAAGTAGAATATCTTTTTTGAATAAATAGAAAAGATATCAGTCGAAGGAGAGAAAATACATTGGAAAACCTCTCTATTTAATGGATTCCTATTATTTTCTCCTCATTACCTAAAGTAAAATATGGCTCTAAGGGATGCCAAATTAAAACAAACATGCAAACTAAAACTCCCAGTTTTCTTTTTTTTGCTTTTGTAAAAATCTTCAATTCTCCAACAGAAGCCAAATGCTCTGATTAGTTAGTTCAATCTTCTAAAAGATACTAGATACTTCAGGAAATTTCTGTAGTGTAGCCGCGATCTGATTAAGCTGCAAAACCAAAAGATATTATAGTTTTAAAATATGCATATAATACAATAGAATCCAATTGATATTTAAATATTTTGACTTTGGGAATGATGTCATTTTTGTCCCTAAAAGTTAACATGTGTAACTGTTTCAAAATAGTGTTATTGATTTATTTTCCTCATGAGTTAAGAATATAAAATTATTTACTTGGATATTATAGCTACAATTTTTTTTTTAATTCTGTGTGAAAATTGAATAGCATGAACCCTGGGCCAAGTACTTTCACTTCAAGTTCTTTTGATACATAAATACAAACATTGTCAACTTTAAGTTTCGTCATCACGTATATGGGAAAAATTACAAATTTCCTGATCATAAAGTAAAGAAATACATTTCATCTTAAAAAATGATTCTATTATTCTGGGATAATCTACAAGTAGAATTATACCTGTTTTATCAGGTCAAAATTAAAAATTACTCTGGCGTCTTTCACATTTGTCTTTAAACAATAAATATGAATTCATTTCTAATAACTTTTGATTGATGTTATGTCATAAATATGATCAAAATAAATATCATTTAGATTCCAAAAGCCCTTACCAGGAGGCAACATTTATGCTACCTGTGGCAGACACCTTTGGTTCCCACATCATATCCCCTCTGTCTATATAGGATTTTAATAGACAGTTCTAGTAAAGCACATTCTGCCCTAACTGCATTGCACCTCAAACACATTCCACCCAATTTTGTACTTTCTGCCTAAGGGTCTCTTTGGTGCTGCAAGAATCTAATCTGACTACGTTCGTGTACAACATAAAAATGGGAAATTGTTAATCTTTGTAAAGGTACCCCTCAAAATAGTGGAGGATGATGGAACCACTGGATAAATATTTGGGTTTCCTTTTGTCAGTCGACATCTACTGGAGGACTTTATTTTGTAAAGGTCCCAGTTAAGTCCGTTCCCCGTGGTGTTAGTAATGCCCTCTTATAACGATTTTCCATCTTCTCTGACTCTTCCTCTTTCCAGTCTTTCACTTCTGCCTGCTGGTATCTCCTCACGATCACCTATCTTTATCCAAGTGTTATCTCATGCTCTGCTTGCAGTGAAACACATGATAGTCTTTCTGCCCTAGACAACAGACATTCAGTATGAGATTCTGGAACAGAACAGCATAAACATTTGTAAAACTATCACGTATGGCAGACTGGATATGGTAAAGCTAGAAAAAGTGGCATTAGGGAACGTAGTAACTCTAGTATTTAAATGGCATAAGCTCAATCATAGTGATAAGAAATGTGAAGTTGTCTGCTGTTAGCCACCTTAGAAGTCATGAAGAGAGAGTGAAAAGCTCGGGTCAGCAAACATCACTGAAAGTACAGTGTGAAAGTCACGGCTATGTTTAAAGTAGGTGTCCTTTCCTGCAGTCATCGGGCAAACATTGTAAAACTCAGGATCAAGCTTCACTTATAAGTGTGACAAAGCAGACTAAACAGGCAATTTAAAATTTCCAATTTAACAACTTGCCAGAACAGCTTGGGCAGAATCTTAAGGAATGACTCAGAAATCTCAGGGATTAGGGAATTTTAGAATGGGTTTATTATATGAAACTGGAGAACCCACAAGCTGAAAATATTCTATGATAAATGCCTGAGAATATTCCTTTCACTAAAGCAGTAAGGAATACTCGAGTGAGAGGGCCACCATTACTTTTTGGAATCTCAGTTGTGATCTTCTTCTGTGGATCAGGGTTGGCAGTAGGAAAAGCTGTCATGCACCTGGGCTCTAGATTCTAGAATTAATGGAAATAGAATTCTAAAATAGTCGAAGACAGGTGTTGGCACTAATAAAACAGAGGAAAGGTCTATATAGTTACAACAGTGGATAGCAATACCACAGGGCATGTTACCTTGACCCGCAATGACCTGTGGTAATGCACATGGCATTTTAGGGGATCACAAGAGCTGGTGAGAAGGTGAACATCAGCTTTGTCATAGAAAACAGTGATCCCTCACTCGGTTCCCAGAACAGTGATCCCGCACTCGGTTCCCCAGAACAGTGATCCCTCACTCGGTTCCCAGATCAGTGATCCCTCACTCGGTTCCCAGAACAGTGATCCCTCACTCGGTTTCCAGATCAGCGCAATGAGGCTCAGGGCTCACTGATTGAAGGAGAAGCTGGCCACCCATAAGGGAGACTCTGAAACATTATTACAAGAATATGAGCTAAGTTGTAATCTAAATTCTGAGAATCTATTCTAAAAAATCCTTGCATGTATGTACAAAGATCTATGAAAAACAATATTCTTTGATTCGTAATTTGTAAAAATGAAAACTTGATTAAAAAACTAAATATCTTTCAAGACGGAATGATTTCAAAATATTTGTCTCATCATATATCGGAATGCTATGCAACTCACACACAAAAAAAAGAACCAGGCTTTTATGTGCTGATATTAAAAGATTTCCAAGACATAGAGCTAATTGGGCAATACATAAAATTCCATATAATCTGTGTAATAAACTATATGTTTATGGTCACATAAGTAATAGTTTTAATTTATTTTTAATGAGTGGAAGGATGTACTCCAACTGTTAACAGTGGTTGTCTAAAAAGAGTGGTAAAAAGGAAGCTAAGTAAGAATTTAGTGGTAAGAGCGAACTTAAAAGACATACCTTTTTAACCTATATTCCAGTGCATTGCTAGAATCATTTTACAAAGATGATGCTTTCATGTCATATTTGTATAATGTTTTTCAAAAAATAGTAAGAAATTAAGCATTAAATGTATCTTTAACCTGTGTGCCCCTCATCTATGACATTCTCCTTGGTCCTCTATCCAGATGAAACTGTAACAAAGAATTCTATATTTATCATTCTCTCTCCTTTTTTTTCTTTTGCTGAGGAAGATTTGCCCTGAGCCAACATCTGTTGCCAATCTTCTTTTTGCTTGAGGAAGATTCACCCTGACCTAACGTGTATGCCAATCTTCCTCCATTTTGTATGTGAGCTGCTGCCAAAGCATGGCTACCAATGAGTAGTGTAGATCCATGCCAGGTCACCGAGCCTGGGCTGCTGAAGCAGAGCACACTAAACAACAACTAGGCCAAGGGGCCGGCACCATATTCTCTTTTTTAAAATAGTATTACACATACATAGGTAGCCCTAAGCAAGAGTTTTACATGTGTTCTACATTATATTAAGTCACACTGTATGTATTCTGTGCCTTACAGTTTTCACTCCCAATGTATTAGTGAGAACCATGTGTAGTTGTGGTTCATTTATATTCTGGTCCATTGCAGCTATATTCTATTGTAGAAATATAACACAATTTATATCTTAGGGATTCCTCTCTTGTTTTGTTATAATTTTTTTAACTATATGTCAATAAATTTCAACTTTTCTTCTTTCATCATATTGGTTTTTATGGTGCAAAAAATCTCTCTCTATACCACTTAAATTTAATCTTAGTACTTTGGTATATATATTATCTTTTCAATTCTAAAGAGCATTCTAAATTTTTATTTTGATTTGCTTTTCTTTGACTCACTTAGAAGTGTATTTTCAATTTCTATATGTTTGGGGGATTTAGTTATATTTTCTCATCATTTTTGTGTTAAAATCTCCATAGTCAGAAAACAGGTTTAAAGTTACCTATTCTTTAAAATTCATTGAAACATGACCTCATGGTCATGGAAGTGTTGAGTTTAGTAACAATTTTGTGTAGGTTGACAAAGAATGTATATTCTCCAATTTTTGAGTTCAATGTTCTTTTTATGTTCATTAGATCAAGCTTAATTTTGCATTGTTTAAATCTATATTGTAATTTCTTTTTGGAGAAATATATGTTAAACCTCCAATTATTTGGTAGTTTTGTCAATTAATTTTTAAAATGCTAATTTGGGCTTTTAATTTTTTAAATCTAACTGCTACCCAAACATAAGTTCAGAATTTTCACATCTTATAGGTTGCTTGAACATTTTTTTCTAGTATTATGGCCTTTTTTATTTCTAGTAATGTTTCTGCCTTACGGTCAATGTAGCTGTGACATTTTAGTATTTTTTGTTGAGTCAAAATACTCTTACAGAAAAAGTATAACCAATATATATGTAGATTTCAATGAATTACTTCAAAGTATACATACCTACCACATCCAGAAATCCAACATTGCCAGCAACTCAGAAGACCACACAGAGCTCCTCCCAACCATTACATTTCCTCTCCCCCAAGGGTGCTCACTGCCCTGACTTCTAACACTATACTTTAGTTTTGCCTGTTTTTGAACGCTATATAAATGGAATCGTACAGTACGTATTCTTCAGTGTTAGGATCTTTTCTTATTTACTTTAGCTGTAGTTTGTTCATTTTAAGTATTTTATAGTATTTCCTTGTATGAATGTACTGCAATTTCTTCTTCTAGTCTACCGATGAGGAGCCCTTAAGTTGTATCAAGTTTGGAATTCAGACAAATAATACTGTTCTGAACATCATTGTACTTTTCTTTTCGTGCGCATATGTTATGTATTTACCTAGAAATAGAGTTGCCAGATAAAATACAAAATACCTAGTTAAATGTAAATTTCAAATAAACAGCAAAACGTATCTGATATACATATGCGTATGTACCAAATATTGCATGCATGCACTTGTACTAAAAACAGATTATTCGATGTTGATCTGAAATTCACATTTAACTAGGTAGTTTTGTTTACTAAAGTTGGCAACCCAAACATAGAAAGAAAAGTAAAATCAAAATAAAAATCTCTCTCGTCAAGAAGGTAATCTACCATGTTATCTTCCAGAAGCTTTTTCGTTAGGCCTTTCACTGTGGAACATATATCCTCTTGGATTAGAATATTGTTTGTATTGCGAAGTTTTATTTGTCAATTTTGATGTTTTTTTTCCCAACAGCTATCCGATTATACTAGAACAATTTATGGAAAAGACCATCTTTTTCTCTGCTATGTAGTCCCATTTTGGTTTGATCAAAATTGACCAAAATATGTGAGCATTTTAAATAGGATGATATTAAATCTATAGATCAATGTGGGAAAAAATGGCACCTTTAATATATTCAATATTCAAATGAACTTGGTACACTTCACCATTCATTTTGGTCGTTACTTTTTTTGAATGTATTTTAAGATTTTGCGTCTAGGTCTTAAACACATTTGATTTGATTTATTCCTAAACATATGATATTTTGTGCTATTTAAGTAGTTACAGTTTTGTGAAAATTTCTATAATTAGTATGGAATTATCTACCAATATTTAGCACTGTTTTCACATACTTTTAACAGTTGTGATTTTTGCGATTAATTTAGCAGAGTTATTCACAGTCACTTGACGGTAAGATCTATTAAAGCAAGAATCATGCATAGTTTTATTCATCACTATATCCACAATGCCTAGCTCAATGTATGGCACACAGTAGGCAATCAATAAGTATTTGCTGCAGTCTTTGTAGGAAGTGCCCAATTCCAACGATTTGAATATTGGTCTTTGGTTCCATTTACATAGAGTATTTGGTTGACAAGCATGCTTTAGAAACACAAATATCAACATCATCATTTGCATAGTAATCTTCTAACAATTTCCTTATGCTAGAAAAACATGGGACTTGTTAATTTGAATTTAGGAGATAGGGAAGAGAAAGTTAGGGAATAATTATCTATATAACTAGATAGGGGAAAATTGGTGAAATGATCTTTAGATTTCACTCAAATAGTTAAAACATGGGGACAAATGGGTACAGAAAATAGTTTTGAGGTTTCTCTGCATTATCAGAATTCAGAACAAAAGATGGATCCATTTCACAAAATTGGTCAGGTCCTATGATGCATTTAGTTCAGAAAAACATATTTTTATGAGGGGCAATAGTCACAATACTCGTAAGGAAAAAAAAACAAGATAGGAAACCTCTAAAGAAACTATGCTTGAAAGTTTTTTTTAATCAAGTAAGGGAATATTATACCTACTTTCGAATGTCTCACGAGCTGATAGAAATTGTCTCACTCTGTGGTGCTCCATAGAGCAGCAAGGACCAAAGATTAAACATTGTACAGAATCAGCTCTTGGTTAGATATAAGAAAAATGTTCTAATAGTTAGATTTGCTCAAAGAAGAAAAAGACCTATCACTCTATCAAAGATTAATTGTATCACTCCTATCAGAGCACGTGTGTAATCTGTGCGCATCTCTATCATCCTTCCAATGATCGGTCTTCTCCATTGTAAGCAACCAGAAAAGCATAATATTATTCAGTCTCCTTAGTGATCATTATCCTTTAAAAAACAACCAGTAAAAGAACAAATGCATTATTTTTTGTAATGTGATGAAGTTATGCAATCGTTGTATTCTAATATATGAAGAATATCTTATATATATTCTAACATATAGCATATGTATGCATCATTTTTTAGGAGGGTTATGATTCATGAAAACAAAACAGACCATCAGGGTGGTGGGCATGTAAACCAAAGAAAATTAGACGTATGGAATAAAATGTATTTTCTTGTTTCTAAAAAAGATGTAAGAGATTACTCATTATTTTCCTTTATAATTTTCTCTGAATTTAGTGAGGATGTGTCCTAAGTTATATTTTAAAAAGCTTTTTAATTTTTAAAAATAGGGCAACAAAAATAACTGCTCCTGGTGTTGCCCGCTCCCCTCTCTTTTTACTTGCAGGCATAGAATCATGCATCAGTAGCTTTGTGAGTAAATGTAGATACAAGTAATATAATGTACCATTTTAATTTAAATACAAAATATTTATTGCTCTTACATAAAGTCAATAATATTCATACTGATGAATAAGTGCCACTGATTCAAATCAATTTTTTAAATTACATAAAAATTTATTATTGCTCATAACTTTATATTTCTCATGATACTATGTAAATCTTTTAAAACAATTAGCAAATCCAAAAGCACTTTGTATATCTATGAATTTTTAATGATTCTCTACATGCCATCTTTCTTCCAAGTAGAAAAAAGTAATTCCTCTAAATATCTCTTCCCTCGTCAAACCCTTTAGCTTCTAGCGCTAAAAGCTGCTATATAAAACATAAATAACATATTAGTTTTCGTGGTCTATGAATCAGACAACACTTATAAATGTATTTCACCTATTTTAAGGCCTTCCAATCGCATCTGACTCCTATACTGCCATTAGCTGAATATGTTGATAGACAAACTTTTTAGATGATCTGAAGGCCTATGAGGAAAGGGCTGAGAGGTCAATCGTCAAAGAATACGGGAGGTGATTAAGTACAAATTGGAAGCAGGGAAAGGTGGTAACAAACAAAAGTATTACTCCATATGGTCAAAAATTTTATATATTCTTTGTATTCAAATGTGTTATAGAGAAGTGTCTTCACTAGAGCCAAGCTATTTATTAGCAAGATTTTGTAGCATGAGCTACATTGTTTCGGGGGTTATAAATGCAGACTTAGCAGTATTAAGGCAAGTGATGAATATCAGCGCCATCAGATAACAAATTATTAATCTTCTATCTTCATCATTCTCCAATAGTCAGTCATTGTTATTTTTAATAGAACTCTGTCATGAATCTCTCGGAGAGGACCATGCTTACCCGTTGCTTTGTAATGATAAAGGAGCAGAATTCTATGTGCACTTAAGGGAAATTAGACTTGCTGGTTATATCTGATTAATTGCTGAGTTTGAAGGGCAGGCAAAAATTAGCTTTCATATCTTGATTTTCATTTCCTTGTGGCTGAAGGAAGTGCATGTGTGAATTAGGGGGGTTGTTACAGGTTAGAAATGGAAATAAATGATAAGATGGTTTGGGTCCCAAATGTTGCATAACATAGAGTTCGAATCATATGGAAAGAGAGGCTACAGACCTTTTTTTTTAAAGAACTTTATGTGGCATAGCTTCTCAGAGTGGGTGACTGAAAACTACCCAAAGTGGGGAAGATTGGCAAAGAGCCTTACGTTCAATCACAATGATAATAATCAGAATGAAGGAGATCGACACAGAGCATATCTTTGAATTCCAGGTTTAGGAGGACTGAGTGACATCATCAAATCCAAATCCCAATCCTCGCAATGAGCACAGTCAGGACCTTCCGGCAGACTCGGAAGAAGGTACCTCCGTGGAGGCCTGGCTTGGAGAAGAAGAGGCTGGTAGTTACCTTTATATTGCTATTGCCTTTTGGTTTTAATTTTGTATTTTGCAATGATTTTAGATTTATAGAAAAGTTGCAAAAATAACACAGAGAATCCCCATAAATCCTTCATCCACATTTTGCCTATGCTAGCATCTTACATGGCAATGAAATATTTCTCAAAACTAGGAACCAACATTTGTGTATTACCATCAACTAAAATCCAGACTTTATTGAGATCTCCTCAGATTTTTTCCAACAGTGCTCTTTGTCTGCTCTAGGATCCATCCAGGATACCACATTGTATTTCATCATCATTTCTCCTTTGTCTCTTCCAATCTGTAACTGTGTCTACGTCTTCCTTTGCTTAATTATGACCTTGAAAATTTTGAAAAATGCATAGGAATTTAAGGATTATTGTCTTTATACACATATTACAAAAAAGTTGAAGTTTGAATCATGGTCTGTCCCTCCATTTTGTCAAATAAATTATGGCTAAGGGGAAGTCTGCTTCATGATTGGGGAAGTCTGGCAACACTGAAGAAGGTGGAGCTAGTGCTTTGCTGGATGCCATGGATGTTAGTAGGACAAGAAAAATTTTTTTCAACAAAAGATAAACCATAAGCAATGCATATAGGTCTAAGTATCTGAACTTAAGAAGAAAATCAAAGAAGTTACCAAAAAAAGGGAAGAAAGATAAGACAAATAATGAGGTAAACAGACTGTAAATGATTTAATACTAGAATGTTTTCCATATAATTTTGTCACTCTAAATTTAGTGTTGTCTTTTCTGTGCTTTCTTTGATTTCACATCATATTGAAAGTTTTGGTAAATTCTATATCTCTCCTACTTACTAGCAATATTTTAAAGACGGTAGCAATAAGATAGAACAGATGTTAGAGAATAGACTTGTTTAAAGAAGAAAATTGAAGATTATATAGCAGCCAAGAAAAGGCAAGTCTTTTACTTCTTTATTTCTGTATACAAAAAACATTCTCCCTTTCTTTCTAGAAATATTTCTCCTAGGCATCATTTATTGAAATTGATCTTCTGAAATAGTTCAAAGTTTCATGCATATAAGGTTTTAATGTAGAATCTTATATTATCTATCTGTCAAGTACCAAAAATCAATGAAAAATGTGCTTTGGATTCGTCTGTTTCCTCCATATTAAGTCACTTGCCTCGCTTTAAATGCTGTTACCTATTCTATAATCTGTTTAAAATTATGGATGGAAATACGTGGTACTGCTAAAGACAAAATTCACCAGACAGTTAAGAGGATGATTTTATTCATGCTATTGCAATAGGGACAACAGACCATATCTGAAGATGAACGTGTCTGAGCACAGTGTTTCTGCCTTAGCTACTTTTATAGGGAGGCGAAAACAAGTTGCAGACAGGGTGCTTTACACTCAGGGCTATTGCGTAAGTAGGGGAAGTCTCAATCAGTTTTTTGAACAGGAAGTGTTTCTCTCTTTGTCAAGCTTGTTTCAGGGGAACAAATAGTTCTAATCTTAGTTAATTACTCATGAGACAAAGAACATGATGTTGGTGAAAGGGGAAGGATCCGTGTCTGGTCTTGTCATCAGCTACAGGCAGAAGGGGAAAGATCTGTTTTTGGTCTTGTCAGTATTCATCATAAAAAATATTCACGTTGCATTGTTTTCACCATTAAATGTTTTATCATTATACTTGCTGTGCAATACCATAGTTAAGACTAACTGTATTTCATATAATCACATTTTGAAATTCTTTCTGGGATGTGAAGGCAGGCTAGATTATCAAATTTCTTCACAAAAAAATCACAAAGTTGCCAGCTGTCCAAAAAACCCCAAAAGCCCTGTTTTTCGTCTTCTAGTGATGAATTGCCATAATAAGAAGAACATGTTATTTTACATGGTATTTTAAGGTTTGTTCTTTACAATTTAATATTGTTCAAACATGGCAATAACTTTCATTTTCTGGGGATATAGTAGCAGTAAATGTGTCATTTCTGATGTTTAGGGCATTTGCTATCTCTACCACTACCACTATCATTGTGCCATATCTTGTGGATATTTTATTTTCAGATATTTCTCTCAAAAATTATATCTATCTAAACTTTCAACCAGGCAGCCCTGGTGGTTTGGTGGTAACCTGGTGGTTTTCAGTGCTCTCACCACCACAGCCTGGTTTTGTTTCCCAGTCAGGGAACCACACTACCTGTCTGTTGGTTGTCATACTGTGGCGGCTGCATGTTGCTGTGATGCTAAACCAGTATTTCAAACACCAGCAAGCTCACCCATGGTGGACAGGTTTCACTGGAGCTTACAGACTAAGTCAGACTAGAAAGAAGGACCTGGCCACCCATTTCTGAGAAAATTGGCCATGAAAACCCTATGAATAGCAGCAGAGCATTGTCTGATATAGTGCTGGGAGGTGAGAGGATGGTGCAAAAAGACCAGGCAGTATTCTGGCTTTCCTGTACACAAGGTCCTCAGGAGTCAGAACCAACTTGACAGCACTAACAACAAAAATCTTTCAACTCAGCCGGTAACTCTTGACTCTTCCATTTTGTTTGTGGGGTTTACTGCTAGTATCCTGAAAAGCTTTTAATGAACAGTTTTTTTCATAATACTTAGTGGAATCAGCCATAGTTTATAATAATTATGTATGTATGATGAAAGATCATGTATAAAGTGTTAAGAGAAGGTAAATGTTGCCACTCATACCATGAATCCAAATGCCCTTATGAAACAGAACAGCTCTGCATTTCAGGAGCTGCTCTGGGGTTCCTGCTTTGCATAGCTTATCTTAGTGCTGAGTGTTGGAGCAGATATGTCCAAGAATAATGTGTTTTTTACTTTCAATATGGGGAGAAGAAAATTCCTCCTCCAGTCATTCTTGGTTATAGAGAAGTATTAGAAAGCACTAGTGTACGATGGGAGCTCTCCTTTCTCCCAGCTCTCCTTTGTAGCTGTCCATCTAGCATTTACAAATGCTAGATTCTGTTTTATTTTGAATCCTAGGGACTTCCTCTAAACACAAAGTGTAGGCATATTCTATGGTGTGAAGAATGTATTCAGAATTTAAATAAAGATCTACAAATAGCTTCCCTACCACCAAATTCTTCTGCCTTTGCCCCCCAGAAATCTATTTAGTACTCAGTATTTTTGTATTTATTATATAAAGTACCATTCACTTTGGAAAAAATTTTCATTATTAGGCATTTTTGTAGATTTAGAAGAGAGAGATTTACTAAAAAGTAAAGAGTATCTAGGACTTAACCTTTGTGGAGAAGACTTTGTATACTTGGTCATTCAGTATTTTGTTATCTTAATCCACTAATATGGAGAATAATTATAACTATCAGAAGAGGTCACTGGTGTTTATAAAGGTAGATGGGACCTATGCAATTCTATAGATGGATAGAATTTCCCCATGGAGAACAATTAGAAAACTTTTTATATGATAGAATTAGTAAGTTAAAAAGAGTAGTCTATATCAAATATTTATTCATAAGTATAGGAGGAAAAATATTAGGGTATATATACTCATTTAGATAATTCCACTGCCTCTTTTTTTTCCCACATGGTTCTGGTTCCATTGCCAGGTGATATGGCGAAGAAGTAAAGAAAAGCAGAATAATCAGGGAAAAGCAAATTTGGTTTACATTAAAGGAGACAATCTATCTATCTATTTACCAAAGAAAAGAGGCTATCTGCACAGTGAAAGGAAAGAATGAAAGAGTGGACTTTGGGGTGGACAATGAGTCAGCGGGAGTAGCCCTTGGAATGATGAGAACTTTGAGGGAAAAGCCATTCAAAGATGAATTTTAGAACATTGCTGCTGGGTATCAGGATGAACTTCCAGTGTTTCCAGGCTTCCTCTTCAAGTAAGCTGCATAAAAGTCACATCATTTTCAAGGCTTTTGGAGTTGAAATTATTCTCCTTTGAATGTGACACACTGTTAAAATGGACCTTAAGGAGAAAACAAGACTAGAGCAAGTTACATTATACAAATAAAGCCGTTTTGAAGAATTATGCCTCCCACCGCCACAAGGGTGTAAGCAAACTATCTGAGGTACAGTCTGCCCTGCGGCAGTGCGCTGCCCCCGCTGGAATTCGTGCTTGTGTAGAATGTAAAAACAGCTGTAAGTACTCCAGTTTGGGGCCTATTGAAAAGAATATCATTAAATTATTTCTTCACCTGTATCATTTTATCAAAAATCTACTCTGAGACTGAGGGAATTAACGTTGAAAAGTAGAAGAAATTGAAAGAAGATGATCCTCTTCCTAATATAGACAAGCCCAAATCTGACGGATTCTTTGGAGAGACTGTATTAGCATCGCCTCTGCATGAATCTACAAGTCACCAGGGATGTCTAGGAGCCTAAAGATAAAAGTTATTTAAAACTTAGTATTGAATTTGAAACAGTGGGTTATGTTCTGCACTTGGTTTTTATATACCAAGTAGTCATTTAATTTTGATAAAAATATTTTAGAACAGTGAAGGGCAAACTAAAAGAACACCTCTCCTGGACTCCAACTGACAAGTTTATCAAAAGCTTATCAGAGGATGGTGAATGGGAAAGGATGAATGACTCTGATTCAGCACTCCTAACCACTGCAGAATTTAAGGATAGATCCAATTCCTGCAGATGGGAAAAATACACAGTTAAAAAAAGATATGAATAAAGAAGTGAAGCCAGTATTCTAAGTGAAAGTGACCTGCTAGTGATGCCGGCCCTGATATCAGTTCCCTCACATTAAACCCAGCGTATACGGGGATAAAACAAAACCATTCATTCCCTGCTTACTCCCTGTTTTCCCAGCTCCAGAATACACTATTGCAATGGAGACAAACAGCCAAGGTCGTCCACCTGCAAATTCCCTTATCATCCTCCTCCCTGTAAGCAGCCTCCCAAGGCCGAATATAAGCTGGTGGGAAAGCACCCAAGGCCACAGGCTCCCCAGATCACTACAAACAAGAACATTCCTTGCAAACTTTAAAACCCCTCACCACCCAACTTTCAGGAAGAAGAGATGAAACAAAACAAATTTGAGGGCTCACTCTCCTCTCCTGGCTGAAGTCATCGGAAATAAAAACCCTTTTTGTGCCATAAGCCTGGAGTTCCAGCTTTTATTTGGCCCCTCTTGTGGGGCAGGTAGGGAACCTATGTTTGCAGGAGCTAACACTAATACTTTTTAACTGCAATGGTATCTACTCTGACAGTATTAAAATTGAAATGTCAACCAACATGAAAAAAGTTTCCTTTCTTCAGAGCACTTTAGGAAGCAATTATAAATAAGTCCTTTAAATAAAAACAAAAGCCTGAATTGGGTTATACTAGCTCCATTAGGAAATAACAAAATCCAGAGAAGAGAGAGGCAAGAAATTCAATGAAACAAAAGAGAAACCTCAGAGATTGACCCAGAGAGTAGGATTTTGTCCACAATAAAGATTAGTGGTGAAAAGCAATGTTCTATTTTTTTAAACGTGATGTTAATAAAAATGTTTAACTCTTTGAGAGAAAAATGAAGCTGAATCCCGAACTCACTCAAATGAATGAATTAATCATCCAAACACTAATCTATAAACTTTCTAGAACTCTGCTCTCCAATATGGTAGCCACTAGCGTCATGTGGCTAATGGAAACTTAAGACATAATTGGTATACCTGAGCAACTAAATTTTTTATTTTATTTAAATTTAAAACTGATGTTAGATTCAGTTATTAGAAACAATTTGGTATGATTGGAAAAACTTGGATACGTCAATCTACATTTTTAAACTGTAAATTAAAAAAATTAAAATACAGATCAAGTATTTCCAATAAAAACCTAGTTTCAACTTGGGATATACCATGAGTGTAAAGTACACACATTTTAAAATAATGTAAGATATCTTATTAATAATTTTTATATTGATTGCATATTGAATGATAATATTTTGGATATATTGAAAAATAAAATACATTAAAATTAATTTCAACTGTTTCTTTTTCTTTTTAATGTGAATACTAGAAATTATTGTTATATATTGTACTATATCACAATGTACTTTTATTTAATAACACTTTCTAGATAAAAATGGTCTTGATGTATTTATGATCTTGAAATGGAAAAATATTTTTATTAAGAAATGTTTTAGGAAAGCAGTTTGGAGGATCCTCAGAAAATTAAAGATAGATCTACCATATGATCTGCTATTTCACTGCTGGGTATTTATCCAAAGAACTTGAAAACACAAAGGCATAAAGATACTTGCACCCTTATGTTCATTGTGGCATTATACACAATAGCCAAGACATGAAAGCAACCTAGGTGCCCATCAAGGGACAAATGGATAAAGAAGATGTGGTATTTATACACGATGGACTACTACTCAGCCATAAGAAATGATGAAATCTGGCCATTTGTGACAACATGGATGGAACTTGAGGGTATTATGCTGAGTGAAATAAGTCAGAGGGAGAAAGTCAAATACCATATTATCTCACTCATAAGTAGAAGATAAAAACGACAAAAAAAAAAAAACCACATAGCATTGGAGATTGGACTGGTGGTTACCATTGGGGAAGGGGGGAGGGGGAGGGCAAAAGGGGTGATTAGGGTCACGTGTGAGGGGATGCACTATAATTAGTGTTCGGGTGGTGAACATGATGTAATGTATACAGAATTCAAAGTGTGACGTACAACCGAAAAAAATAAAAATTAAAAAAAAAAAGAAATGTTTTAATCGGAAATCCTTTTAATTCAATTCTTTTAATCAAAAGCCACAAAGGGGAATAAAAACTTTTTTTTTGACAAAATAATGACCGTAACCAAAGAAAAGAAGAAATAAAAAGAAAAATAGGAAAATAATCATAATATATTTGCAAAAAATTAACTTTATTAATGTACAAAAGACTCAGCTGAAATCTAAAAATAGACAATTTATGAAAGAATATGTCAGCAATTTAGAGCAAAATAATAGAGCACTTAGAAATATTAATAAATACATGGAAAGATATATAACCTCACTTGTAATTAAAAAGTAAAAACACAAACAAGATAGCATTTTTTCAACTATTGATGCCTGGTAAATGAGAGAGAAAGAGAAGACAGAGAGAGAGAAAGTTAGGAAGCAAATTCATAGCAACTCCTAACCCCTTCAGAGGCAAAATTGATGATATCTATACAAATTAAAATTGCACTTACATTATGAACAATAGATTCCAGATGTAGTAATTTGTCACAGAGTTATATTTAAAAATATGCTTACATACACCAGGATACAGTTTGCAATATTATATATAATAGCAAAATAAGTATAACAATGTACAGTTAAATAAGCAGAAATTATTTAAATAAATGCTAATGGGTGTGAATGAGCATATATATATATAGCAGTTATATACAATGAACAAGTTAGATCTTTTTGTGCTGATATGAAAATACATCTAAAATATATTATGAAAAATAGCAATAAATGGAATGCTTATAGCACAAGTACTCTATACTGAAAGAATAAATTGTATAAAAAATATACTTTCATGTCAAAAGAGATGAACTGACATGTATTTGTTTATTTTTATATAATGCAAATAAATGTTAGTAGGTATATTTGACAAGAAGGATAGAGAAATATGGAAACGAATATGGAATTCTCTTTTTCATTTTATACATGTTTATATATTTGACTTTTAAACGTATCTATTTATATTTTCAAAATAATCAATACAGATTATTTTGGGAGTGAGTTCTTTTTTCTCTTCGTGATTTTATATGTATAAAAACTTTGATAGTATAAATATAAAGTTTCCTGTGATTTTATTTAGAGAAAATTAATAATGTTGCCAGTATATTATTTGTCTTTTAATCTCCTTTAAAAACACATACACCAGGGTTGGCCTGGTGGTGTAGCAGTTAAGTTCACACTCTCCGCTTCAGTGGCCCAGGGTTCGCGGGTTCAGATCCTGCGTGTGGACCTATGCATCGCTTATCAGGCCGTGCTGTGGCAGGCATCCCACATATAAAGTAGAGGAAGATGGGCACAGGTATTAGCTCAGGGCCAATCTTCCTCAGCAAAAAGAAGAAGTTTGGCAGCAGATGTTAGCTCAGTGCTAATCTTCCTCAAAAAAAAACAATACGTGTGCCATTATTTCCTTGTGTCATACAAAATAGGATCATTCTATACGGGCTTTGTGTTCTAGTTATATTTTCTTACCTTTAGCAAAAACCAGTACTATGTGCTTCATGCTGGCCTATTTGTGCAGAGGTTAAAAGACAAAACAAATACCATTCTCATGCTCTTCAAATCTGGTGATAATTTAAAAATATGTTTTTCTGATAAAGCAGAATTTTTAGGTTATATTGCAATGACTATTTTACTGTACATAACAAAATAGGTTTGTAATGAAAATTAAAACATATGCCATACATCTCAAATTGTTGTGAGATTGCCTCAATTTAACAATAACTAAATGGATATTGTAAAGAAAACAGAATTTCATAATATTTATGAAGTCTCAAATCCAATTTTTCAAAAATATTTATAAATAGCCAAGAAAATATTAAAAATTTGCAAAAAAAAGTCATTCTCAGTTTAGAATAGATATCAGCAAATATTTCTTGAATTATTAGTTTAAGTAATACATACTAATGGCATTATTGCAACCTAATGGATAAAAAATTGTTCAAAGGCAGTTGTTTTCATAATAGTCTATAAAAATAAAAGAATTTGAAAAATACCAAAATGAATATTGGAACCCTAATAGATTGAGTTCTAACTATGAGGTCAGGTATAAATAAAGAAGAGAATTTAAATGGAAAACTGTTTAAGACTAGGATTAAAGCTATAATTGAATGATTAAATCATTGAAAATAAGTGTACTGAAAGGAGTAAAGCAGAGGACAATAATATACATTTAATCAATATTAATGAAAAAGAAATAATAGAGTCTATCAAAAGACAAGAATCATAGATTCTATAAAAAATCCTAAAATAGCTTTGCAGCAATATTAAATGGGATATTGAATTTACTTTCTAATATGATAGCAGTATCAGTGCAGTGTAGAAATAGAAGTGGGCCATCCAAATTTAATAACATGAATAACATTATTATCAAGACAATAATACTGAATCGTGCTAGTTTCTGCTTTTATTATCATTATTTAGGCACAAATATCTTTAATGTGTTGTGAATTCAGGGAAGTTTTATTCTTACCTATGTTCTAAAGAAAATGTTTAGAATTATAAAAGGCTTGTTTCCTGGGTTTAATCATGTTTAATTTGATACTTTTCTTTTTCAATTACACTTATTAACAGCTGAATGCTACCTGATGGTATCTATTCAGAAATCCATTCACTAAAGTCTGCCTTTCTCTGCAGCCACTCCAATAAAAACAGGGTCCTCCACTGCACAGCTAAATTGCTGTATGAGAAAGAACTGCTACTTTCATATACATTTTCTTTCCTTCTACCTTAGAAGCTAGATCAAAGTCTTTTATGTTGTGTGATGCTGCTGGCCCTCAGGGCAGAGCAATAAACTCCTGAAAATTTCATCCCTGCTAAGTTAGTGATATAAATGTCAATTTACTTTAGCTGAAGCAGACTTTCGAAATCAATAGCAAGGATTACTGTCAGTAGAAAGTATATCTTGCTAGTTCTTGCAAGTAAGTGGTCAGTTATAGAAAACATTAAGTGAATTGAATGTATCATTCTCAAAATGTTGTCAGTGAAATTTTATAATTTCCTGTTGATTGCTTTCCGGTTGGCGTTGCTGATAGTAAATTGTAAGACCTAGAGTCTGTTTGCAGCTCCTATTATGTTTGATTATCTGCCTTCAACACAGAACCTCAATTTTCTCAGTTTGAATGTTTCCATTTGCTCATAGCCATCTGAGGAGGAGAAAAAATAGAATAAAAAAACACATAAGCAGACATGAGTTAGGGATCACGCCGTCAAAGGATTTCCAGGCATGCATGTGACTGGCAGTCTGTGAATTT
Source organism: Equus asinus (assembly GCF_041296235.1). Classification (NCBI taxonomy): domain Eukaryota; kingdom Metazoa; phylum Chordata; class Mammalia; order Perissodactyla; family Equidae; genus Equus; species Equus asinus. The sequence continues at coordinate 72,736,099 of NC_091798.1, forward strand.
TGTAGTACAGGTTGAACAAAAATTTCTATGAAGACTTAATTTTAAATCTGTGAAAGAATGTACATTTCAGGAAAGAGAATAGCAAAGATTGACTTTCAAAGGTTTTAAAAGATATTGAAGATGTTTAAAGGAAAAATTTCGATTACAGGACATATTTTTTAAATAAAATTATATCTCTAGTAATTTTATAACTGGAGTACTACAAAAATAGTAATGTCCAGGGCTAGATACAACCCTCTCCTATTTTATTTAATTGTATGAATTTTTCCCTTGTTTTTTGTACTTTCTTCCATCATTTAGACAGCTGACATACAGAAATCCCAGTGGATCTAAGCTATCAAAGGAAAATCCATTTGGTAAAAGTAGGGAAATATTCAATGCTACAATAGCCTAGGTAAATAATTCATGACTTTTGAATACTCATGAGAAAATTATTTGCTAATTATTACTCAGTAGAGGAAGGTGATGACATGGGAAGTAAAAGTCATGTCTTTCTAAAATTCCCTACCATTTCTCCTTTTTTTCAGCTTTTTCACCATATGAAGTAAAAAATGGATTTGACCTGGATAAACAATTGATTGAACAATTATTCAGTATTAGACACTAAATAGATACAGAAAACATTCTATTTTCAGTCTTCCAAGAACTACAATCTAATATCAGTCTGAATTCAGTAAGGAAAACAGAAGTCATTCTCTATTGAATACAGAATTAGGTCTTTACATGACTTTGCAATTGCTTAGGGAGTGAAATTCAGGGAAACTTTCCTCCAATTGTTTGGGGAGCTGCCACCAAATGTCACAGAAATTGACACTGAACTTATTTACCTGAAGATCTGAACCAGAGGTCCACGATGTCTGCCTGGAGGCTGCTACATTCTTTAGGACTTTTGACAAGCTCTCACAAATTGTCCAGTCTGATACACTGAAGAGGGTAGTCCTCAAGAGCTTGGCAGCATGCTGCTGTGAACTTTGCCTCTGACCAGGGAATAAAGGATTCCCTTCACTCCAGTCTTCCAAAAGTCCTGAATTCCTCTCATAGGGAAATCTTATCCAATAACCTTACAGTGATGGTGGAAGTGATGCCTAATTAATCTCAGTGCCATACAGTGCATGTATTTGTGGACTTCGCAGCTATGCACACCTCTTTTAAGCATATCTAAGTTCTGACCAAAGGTGATATCATCAATCTTTGCTTAATTTGTCAGAACTATGCCTGTAATGTCAAGGACATAATCATCTTCTCCCCAAAAGGGGAGATACAAAGTCCCATATGCCATTCCATTCATCTGTAGATGACATTTGTTTCTTTTCTAGTTCATTCACTATCCTTCTTGGGTATCTTGAAATGTAAAGACTAAAATATAACTTCAATCTCTAGCAGCACCATTTACATTAGATAACAAGGGAAGCATATGGAGAAAAATGAAAAAAATCATTTGTTAATATCTACAAATATATACGTATAGAAAAGCAAAGAAGAAAATATGCATAATTACTACAATCCTTACTTGTGTAAAAGGTCACATTGCCATAGTTGGCATCTATAGCTTCCCTTTTCACTACCTGTGGAAAGGGTCTTCCATATTCCCTCATCTTCAGCCAGCACAACAGCCAATCATGTTTCCTTGCCTCATGGGTTCTCAGATTCATTCCCAAAGGAACTTGTGCTCTAAGTAGCCCTCCCTGTGTAAGTAGTTCTATTTTTTTCCATTACTTTTTACCAGAAGACACATATGTAGTGAGAGAATCTCCCAAGTTCCAGGCTTACTTCTGTCTGTCTCCATTGAGTAGTAGAAAACCAATCAAGACAAATCTACAGAGCTAATACAGTAAAGGAGGAGCACAAAATGCTTAGTTTCTGGTCTAATGGAATCCATTTTGAATCCCTTGGTGAAAACATCCTTCCCTTAGGAACTATGATCTCCAAATCATCATAGTCTAATGTGGTGCACACAAAACAAAACCTTGTTAATGAGAAATTAAGGTCCATGGTGTGAACATCTGCTCTCATGTCCACTCCTTGGTTCTTGGACCTACGAATGCTGGCTGTTAAGAGAAAGAGCACCATCACACTGATCAATGGCGCGGAGCATCTACCAGAACCCAGATGACACTGCCCAGTCACACTAAGTGTTTACTCTGCTGGTACTGTTCTTCAACTATTATTCCACTGCCCTTTAACAGCTTTAAGGTTGTTGTATGTATGACAAGGTCTTATGGTAAATGATGGTACATGACTATGAATAGAGCATTATATAAGGCAACAAAAGCAGGCCTATATCCAGAATAAGTATCAATTCTAAGGGAACACAGATGTTGCCATTTCTAACATGAAGGTACGCAAGATGATCAACCTGCTATCAGTTGACCGGTTTGTCCCAGGGGAATGGTGTCCTATTGGGCACTCAAGGCTGATTACTGTTACTGGCAAGCGGGCTTTAGCCAAATCACATCTTGGACAGAAGAAGTACTATGTTTTAAAGTCCACAACTAATCTTTACTGTTGTCACCATGGTCACTTTATTCAATTGTTGGCCATTGAGAAAGAGCTGAGGTTTCTGGGAAAAGAGGCAATAAGACAGTCACAGAACCTATGATGTTTCTTGCCTGGATATTAAGAGCTTTCTCTGTTCTTGTAATGCTTTTTGCCCATATCAAGATGTCCTTTAACTTATCTCCTCCTAAAACCTCTTGTCACTAATTTATGAATTGTGATCATTTCTACTCCATGGCATCCAGCCAACATGGAAGTAATGTCTTATGAATCACTGTAGATGACATTGGCCATCTGTACTTCCAGGGGTAGTGAACCATCAGACATACTACTTGAACTTACTAAGATTTCCCTTCACCACTAGCACCCAAAACCCTCCTGATTGGAACTGTATTGTTGTTATTTTCCACCAGTAGGGGGTACGAGGTTCAACCTTTTTTCTTTAGTCAGCTGGTTACGGGAAATTCCTCATGAGGTCATGCATGTGGTTGAAAAGGCAGCTATACATCAAGAGTAGATGCCGTGAGAATCTGACCTACTTACTAATGGAATTTACTTGTGCCTTAGGGAGTACCTTGAGCTCTTCCAAAGTAATAAAAGCTTGAATTAAATTGTAAAATGGGTATAATTGAGTTAGCTTAAGAGAAGAATTCCAAACAGAGCAAATAATAGAAATAATGACTTCGAAAAATAAGTGAATGGAAGATTTCTATAGATGACTATTGGTAATAGTTTGCCAGTTGTAGCCACATATTACAGGGGATTCTATTTAAGGCCAATGGTTTGCGTTCTTTAAAACTTTTAATTTTGATACTGGCTTTGCAAAGGTATTTTATGCTTATATATTTGTGTGGATAATACAACAGAACTATCATTAGAAAAAGTTGAGAATTTTAAAGAATAATTGTTGCTGTCTCTCATAGAAACCATTATGCAAAGGGTATTGGTAGTATTTGTAATTCTAAGATTAGAAAACAAAATCCAGATGTATGAAAAGATAAAAAACATGTAAACATTCAACGACCCAGCTAGAAAAATTAACAATATAATTAATCAAAATAAAAGCAGGGAAATAATAAAGACAAAATTAATAAAGCTAGAAACATAGAAAGTCATAAAACCTATGAAAACCAGTGAAATAAGCAAACTTTGTCAATCATGTTTTCAAGAGGAAACAAATAACACTATCAGACTCCAGTAATTAAAGGGGGCAAAGGGAGAGTAATGGAGAATAGTGCATCTTGAGAGAAGCTATGACCTTGAGGTGATGGTTGCAGTTAGCCTAAAGTGACCCCACATAGAAGGTTTGGTGGAATCATAAATCTTGTTCCCATCTTCTCTCAGATCCAAGTCCAGGGATCTTGTTGCTTGAATATAATTAGAAAACAGGAAAGGGTGCTCACAGATTTAGTCCATTCTGGTCTGTTTCTTGGTGTAGAAAGCAGGGTATAAAGTAGTGGAGAATGGATCTAATGGAATAAATGGAAAATATCTTTGGAAAGAATACTATAGTGAAGATCAGATGATTTATCTGTCTCCTACTTCTCTTTCCTAAGAAGAACACATGCCATACAGTTTAAATTAGGCAAACTCATATCCTGACTAGAGAGCTAGGCATGTGACACAAGTCAGAGCAACAAGAGATCCTCATAAGTCAGGCCACTTGATTGTTTCAGAGGTTGATGTGTAGATAAAGCTAGGGAATAAAAATCTTCCTGTGGATGTAAACCCTAGCTATCAGGAAAGATAATTTGTTAAGAGGGGTGTTAAGCTCAGGACTGTTGAGAGATAAATTGGTAGTCAGATTACTCAACAAGTAGTGAAATCATTCTTGAAGAGTCAAGCTAAGCAAAGACTACTAGCATCATGAAATGAGGAGAAACAAAGGCCAGAGATTAACTTAAGTCCATAGGTCCATTCGTGGCTGAAGCTAGCTGCAACCACAAACTTCCTAGTTCTCAGCTGTGTGAAGAAATATATTCACATTTCTTGGTTAAGCTAGATTGATTTGGGTTTCGGTTACAGAATTTGATAACTGAAAATAGGATCTTTCAAGTGAAGAACCTGAGAAGTGAAATTGTCTCAGCTGAGGTTGGAAGCAGAGCAATGAGAATTCTTTCCTCTTCACTAGGGATGTCCATATTCCTTATGGCAAAGCAATTTATTGAATTATTGCCTGTTATATCTTTTTGAAAATTAGAGAGTATATTACTGAGGCTACAGTGTAGAAAAGTATCTTTTACAAACATTTGTCAGCTATTTCTTGTGTTTTGCAGTAAAGTTCTATAAAAATAGAAAGAATTTCTGTCCAAGCTAGCTACCTGCAATCTGAAAAGGAATAAAATCTGGGTTTTTATATAGAATTCCTTTAAGCCTGTGGTCACCAATCCACATTAAGTGATTAGGTAATTGTGCTATCTTTGGATCTAGGAAAACCTATTCCTCTACTACTGAAGAACATTTTTTCCCCTCTACTTCAATAGCTGCCAGACAATAAGCTTTCCTTCTGTTTTCCTCAACTAGTGAGTAGCGTTTATTTCGTAGAGTTAATCTCTGGCTTGTGTAGTTCTTTTTGAGCTTATATCTGTATTTTTTTAATTTTATCCTTATACTTTTGAATGTTCAGAAATATGTTCAGATGCAGGAAAGAGTCCACACAACCACAACTGCCACATTGCCAAAGAGGATTGTTTTATCTTGTTGAATCCTACATTTTGCTGCATTTCTACCTAGTAACTGCATCAAATGCTATTGGCAGTAGGGGTGAAGGAAGGAAATATAAAGATGTTACAGAGTCTTCTGTGTACTAGTCATAGACATTTACAAACGTGTCCTGCTTACAAAGTTATTTTGGTACCATTAAAGTAGAAAAAAAAATCGGAAAAACTCTTATATAATAGGCTTGTTATTTTTCCCCCCAAAATTTAGACATGGGGTTGTATGTGGAAATGCTTTTATTTTAATCTGGATATGTATAAAATATACTATTTTTCAAAGTAGTAATACAAAGAAAAAGAGTGCTTCAGTCTGAATATCAGATGGAGTCGTCAGATCTGATGAGTCACAGCAGCAGCCTTAGCCAATAGCTTTTGCATGGTGCATTCCCAAACTTAACCCGGCCCTCTTGTGGAGCCCGCACTGGTCATGTCAGCCACTGAATTCAATAATTATAGCTTCAGTGCTTAGATAAATCCTATTGTGGAGATGAACAAATCAGGCTCTCTTAGAATTGATGTTATTGTACATTCCTTTGATTCAAATCAATAACCTTGATTATGACTTGGCATTCCATGTAAGTCTGCCTATTTGTATAGCCTGATTCATGCACTATGGCAAAGTACGGTGAGTGTTCTGTTTTCATACACTAATCTTCAGATTTGTTTATATAACTATCCCTCTGATAGAAGGTCCATTCTTGTTTTGATGAAATTGGGTTTCTGACTTTTCAACATGAGGGCCATATCTTGAATTGTGGTACTATGATAAAATCTTTAGGGCAAATGTCACTCAGATGAGAGCTGTTCATCGCTTCCTGCCTGTCAATACAAAACTAATATTCACTGTCCTCTTGCCTTCTTCCCATTAACTTCTCACCAGATTCAGTGTAGACGTGTCTTGGTAACTCTATATACATGGCGGAGCTCTTATAAGGGAAAGATTACTTTCCCTCAAGATGATTCATATAAACTATGTTTGCGTGTTCTTCTACTTAAATGTTACTTGGACACAAATTTAATACAGCTACTGCAATAATTTTTCCCAATTTAGTTAGATTTATAGTTTGACATAGCATATAAGCTATATCAACAGGCTCTGTAGACAGTATTTGCCAGCGCTACTCTTAGGGTACTCATTAGAAGCTTTGAAAAAACAGCCAAGGTTTTGACTATGTAAGCTACAACTTGTCTGTACAATTCCAATTTATTTGCAATCAGAATCTGACAGAGTGTCTGAAAATGCTAGGCAAGCTTTCAAAAATCACAGCCAAATTCTGTGACAGTAAATTGTATTGCCAGAAGAACGGATATATCTAACATGATATATGTATGTCCTATTTACCTTTTGCTTAACTTTGCCATCTATGAACTATTCTATGAAATCATTTTTCTATCTATGAAGTAAAAATTCTTATTCTTGAAGAGTATAAGCAGAGTTGTTCTGGTAAATGTTTAATAACCAGGTCAGGTTGGAAAAAAAAGGAAAGAAAGAAAGAAAGAGATCCAATTTTTGTTGGGCAAATGCTATTACTACAGCTTAATCCAAGCTACTAACATGTCATCAGTGAATGTGGAGTTAGGAAGAGATGTGCACAAAATGCTCACACGAACCAGAGGAGCCAGTACACAAGTGAATAAGATACATTTACAACGGAACTAGATGTACTTTTTATCAGGGAAAAAAAAGGATCTAAGCTTAACGTGCCATAGAGACGTTATGAAGACTAGAATATGGGGATTTTAGATTTATTAAATTGATGTTTAAATAAAATGATTTTAGTTGGAAGTAATATATTAAAATACTCAGCCTTGGCTCCTTCATTTTAGTGCTGAAGAATGAAAGTTCCACGTATACAGAGATTTGCCTCAACTGTAGGGCTGGTTAGTTGACAAAACTTGAGCTACAACTAATTTGCCATATGCCTACAGGGAAAAAATAGACTGAAAAGAATGAATAAAGATTCAACAAATCAAATTTTAAAGAGATTTTTTAAAATGTGTTATTCTGGAATTCCAAATTCAGTGACCTCATTCTTTTAGGACTAATGATTGTACTTTTTGATAGAACAAAATAAAGGTTCATTAAATTATAAATAAGATAAAGAGTCTGGTTCCGTGCAGTGTGGAGTAAGCATACTCCAGTCTCTCTCCCACTGCCTACAGCTAAAAATCTGGACAGAATGCATGAATCAGCTATTTGAGAATTGTGAAAAGTAAATAGTAGGAAGTACACTGAGGAATAAGACCAGAATTCAAAGTATTAACAAATTGGTGGTGAATTTGTCATTTTTCCCCTGCTGGTATACTCTGACCTGGACTCAGAGCACCTTTAAACCTGGAACAAAACCCAAAAGTGAGCATGGACCCAGACCAAGTGCACTCATGCATTAACCCTCTGGTTCTGGCCCGAGGAGTGGAAAAAAAGACTCTCCTAACATTCAGAGAAAGGGTGGGAGGAATCTTCAATTGACTCCTTTTTCTCTGTTCTCCTATATCTCAGCACCCACACAAGTGCATGGGGTAGCAGTAGCAGCAGCAGTGAAAATAGGCTGCTGCCGTATCTGAAGGTCCAAGGTAGGCACGCTTCCTTTGATCAGAGGACCATGGTCCCAAGAGGATAGGATAAATCTCTATTGTTATTATTTTTGATTTTTTCTCTCTCTGTCCTCTTATCACTTCCATCACAGGCACAGATGTGAGAAGCTCATGGCAGATCCAGGTAAATAAAGGCCTAGACTTCTGCCCAAAGGATGAAAGAAAGAAGCTCCAGGGTAGCACAAAGTAGGGAATTATGGAGAGAGACAAACTTGGGAAAGCAAGCCCAAAGAGTTGTTTATGAACACCTGAGCTCACCTCTGAGATGTGAATCTGATCTAAACAGCATGCACAGACAGTGGAAACTGAACCATGATCCCAGATCCCAGATCCCACTGCCAAGATCCCAGTTTAGACAGTAGGTCGGGCACAGAGGAGACAGCTCTGAATAACCCTACAAAGATTTAAAAACACTTACACTGAAGCCATGACCCACAGAACTTACCGTCCTAACCAACTAGATTGATTTTCTGTCAAAATGACAAAAATACCAGCATCGTCCATAGGACTTAAACAAGACACAGTCTCATAATATGTTATTCAAAATGAAGAGCAGAGAATCCAAAATTTCTTGGCATAAAAAAAATCAGAAAATATCAACTCATGTGGGGAAAAACCACCAACCCCTCTGAGACAACAGAGATGTTACATTTATTTGAGAAAAACTTTAAAGTAGCACTTTGTAAAAATATTCCAACAAATTAGGACAAACACCCTTGAAATGAATAGAAAGGGATAGAAATTTTGAGCAAAGTAATAAATGATATAAAGAATGGAAAAATTATTTATAAATCAAATGGAAATTTTAGAACTAATAAAAATTATAATAACAACAAAAAACTGAAACTCCCTCACTCTTTTGGATTCAATAGCAGGATGGAGATGGCAAAGGTAGGAATCAGTGAACTTAAAGATAAGTCTATAGAAAGTATCTGTCTGACCAAAAGAGAAAAGATTGAAAAAACTGAACTGTATATCAGGTTCCTTTGAAAGACCACCCCTCACAGAACTTTAAAAAGATTTCAATAGAAAAAAGCAAAAAGTAAGAAAAATAAAAAGTTGGAAAATCCGCGTAAACATATAGATTCAAGAAGTTCACTAAACCCCAAATAGTATATACACAAAGAAACTGACACTCAGATGCATCATAATCAAACTGCTAAAAATTAAAGACAAAGAAAAAGTACTGAAAGCAGCTAGAGAAAATGACAAACTACTTACAGGCTAACAATTCAAATGACAGTGTATTTCTCTTCAAAGACTATGGAGGCCAGAAAGAAGTAGCGTAATATGTTTAAAAAGTTGAAATAAATAAACTGTCAACCCAGAAGTCTATATCCAATGAAAACATCCTACAAGAATGAAAGTGAAATGAATATATTCACATATTAAATGAAACTAAGAACCCATTGCAAGAAAACCCCATTTTAAAAAATTGCTATACAGGGGCTGGCCACGTGGCCAAGTGGTTAAGTTCTCGCGCTCTGCTGCAGGCTGCCCAGTGTTTCGTTGGTTCAAATCCTGGGCGCGGACATGGCACTGCTCAGCAAACCATGTTGAGGCAGCGTCCCACATGCCACAACTAGAAGGACCCACAATGAAGAATATACAACTATGTACCAGGGTCTTTGGGGAGAAAAAGAAAAAAATAAAATCTTTAAAAAAAAAATTGCTATACAAAGTTCTTCAGGAAGAAGTAAAATTGTATCAAATGACAGGCAAAGTAGACTTTAGAACAAAGAAAATTATCAAAAATAAGAGAAATATTATGTGATAAAAAAGAGTTCAATTCACAAAAAAGACAAGAATCTAAAATGTGTCTGCAACTAATGAAAGTACTTCAAAATCATGACCCAGATATAGATGTGATAGAAGAGACAAGTCAGCTGTTAGGACTGGAGATGTCGACGCTCTTCTTGCAGTAATTGACAGAACTGGTAGAGAAAAAAAGAACAAAAAAGAATTGATGACACCATAAATCAACTGGATCTAACTGGCATCTTTAGAACATAGTTGTCCCTCGGTATCCACAGGGGAGTGGTTCCAGGACCCCCATGGATGCTCAAGGCCCTTATAAAAAAGGCCACTGTATTTGCATAAATAACCTACACACATCCCCTGGATACTTTAAATCATCTCTAGGTTAGCTATAATACCTAATACAATGTAAATACCATGTAAATACTTGTTATTTTGTACTGTTTAAGGAATGATAACAAGAAAATAGTCTGTACATGTTCAGTACAGAGACAACCATCATAGGCCTTTCAGTCCGCAGTTGGTTGAATCTGCACGGATGTGGAGGGCCAACTGTCCTTCACCCAACAGTGCACAATATGTCCTTTTCTAGTGTACGTGGAACATTCACCAAATAGTAGACCATCTTAAGTCAGAAAATGAAGCTAAAAATAAACATAAAAAGATTGTGGAAAGTATGATGATTTTAAGTTCACATTTTACTTATAGCTATTAATTTCTCTTTCCTCTCCCTTTCCATCTCCTATTGGACAATTGTATTCATTTTATTTTTCAAGAGTTATGGTATTTAATATCTATAATCTCTTTCTATAGTACTTAGCTGTTTGGCCCTAAGTTATGTGAAAATTATTTTAATTGCTGCTTCTCAGTTGTCTGTTTTGTTTACCATAGCTTCTCCATTTCTAATTATTTTATTTGGGTTTATTTTATTGTTGGCTGAAATCTGGTTAAGGCTTTTCTTCAAGACCTCCTCATATATATCTGGTTTGAAATAGTTTCATCTTTGTTTCATTGCTATTGTTTTCATAGGTTTACAATAATTTGATTATTTGGGTCAAAATATTTCTGAAAAATTTGTGGACATTGCTCCATTGTCATATGTCACTTGCTATTTATGTGGAAGAGAACATCCTATTTGCTCTCCTACAAGGGATTTGCGTTTTATACCTATTTTTTCATAAATCCTTTTTTATCCTTTAATTTTAATAGCAAAAAAGCAGTATCTGGTATTAGTCAGCTATTGCCCCAGTAATGGTATACAGCCAGCCACATGAAACAGTGGCAGACAGTGCTAAGCATTTGTGCTGGTGTTCACATGTCTGAGCTTTGGCTGAGGCAGCTGTGCTTCAAGCTGTTAACTGCTAGTCAGCTAGGAGGGATCTGCTCTGTGCTTCTCACGTTGGGATCCAGGTTAATGGGGCAGTGGATGCTGGGTCATGGGCTTCTAAAGGAAATGATCAGAGGCTCATAAAAGACATGCAGAATCACTCAAAATCTCTTGGGGCATTAAACAAGGCCACTGCATGTCTACCCACATTCCTTCAGCCAGAGCAGTTACTTGGCCACGCCAAACATCAGCGGGGCAGGAAGAGGGTCCCTACTGTAGGCAGCAGGGAAGGGAATGATTTGCTGAATAACAATCTGATCTACCATATGACTCAAAGTTTTTCAAGATTAGGGGGCCGAGTGGTTAAGTTTGCGTGCACCGCTGCAGCGGCCCAGGGTTTCGCTGGTTCGGATCCTGGGCATGGACATGGCACCACTCATCAGGCCACGCTGAAGCAACGTCCCACCTGCCACAACTAGAAGGACCCACAATGAAGAGTATACAACTATGTATTGGGGGGATTTGGGAGAAAAAGCAGAAAAAAAAAAGAAGATTGGCAACAATTGTTAGCTCAGGTGACAATCTTTAAAAAAAAAAGATTAATTTTTCTTGTCATACAGAGTGCCTCTTTAATTTGCAGATTTAATTCTTTATTTCATAAAAGTATTTTCACATTTCTGTAACTATCATCTTGTATCTAATTTCCTATATCTCAACCACTCACTGCCTTCAGGATTTGAAGCTGAAAAGTTTGTCCATGCTAGTGTTTTGATTGTTATCTGAATTTATTCAGTTGTTTTAAGGTCATAATATATTTCTTAAAATGTATACTGATGGTTTTTCTTTATCAGTTTGTTGATATTGTCTGAAGTCATTCTTTTTAACTTATTCATTTCTTTATTCATTTAAGCACTTACTATGTACCGGGAATTATTATGGATATCATGGTAAAAATGATAAAATCTTAGATGTCATGTACATTTTAGTTTGGGAATTGGGCAAATAAAATAATTTTATTGATCATTGAAGGCTTTTCTGAAAAAGTGACTTTAGTGATAAAACTTCAAATAATCATCAGATGGTTGCTCTCTCACACATCTATATATATTTTCTATATATACATACACATATATACTCATCTTTTTTGGTGAGAACATTTCAGTTCTATTCTCTTAGCAAATTTTAATTATAGAGTACGGAGTTATCAATTATAGTCATGATGTTATACATTGGAACCTCAGACCTTATTCCTTTTATAAGTTATTTCACTTAGCATAATGCCACCAAGGTCCATCCATGTATTGCAAACAGCAGGATTTTCTTTTTTCTCATGGCTGAATAATATTCCCATATATATATATGCACATAATATATATACATATATATATTGTATATATATATACCACATCTTCTTTACCTTTTCATCCATTGATGAGTACACATAGGTTGTTTCCATATCTTGGCTATTGTGAATAATTCTACAATGAACATGAGAGTTCAGATATCTCTTCAATATCCTGTTTTCATTTTCTTTGGATAGATACCTAGAAGTGAGACTGTTGGATCATACGGTAGTCTTATTTTTAATTTTTTGAAGAACTTCCATACTATTTTCCATAGTGGCTGTACCAATTTACATTCCCACCAACAGTGCACAGAGGTTCTCTTTTCTCCACATCCTTGCCAACAATTGTTGTCTCCTGTCTTTTTAACGACAGTCATTCTAACAGGTATGCGATGACATCTCATAATGGTTTTGATTTGCATTTCCCTGATGATTAGTGATGTTGAGCACCTTTTCATGAACCTGTTGGCCATTTGTATGTCTTCTTTGGAAAAATGTCCATTTAGTTCCTCTGCCCACTTTTTAATAATATATTCTCTTTTTAGTCCTCTTCATTAACAAAAGGAAAGGATCTCCTCCTTATTGTAGCTTATGATTTTTAACATTCTATTTATTCATCATTTGTATGTTACATATTATATTCCTTCTTTCATTTTTTCTTTTTTTTTTTTTGCTTTTGGCCACTTGATTTCTTTTCTAACATATTCATCGAGGTATAATTGACACACAATAAATTGGACATGTTTAAACTATACAGTTTGATGTTTTTATACATGAATGTACATAGGAAACCATCAGCATAATCAAGATATGAATATATTCATCATTTCTAAAAGTTTCACCCCTTTGGACTCTTCCATCTTGCCCTTCTCCCTACTCTTCATCAAATCTCCAGGAAACCACCAATTTCCTTTCAGTCAAAACTGATTAGCTGGTATAATCTAGAATTGATATTAATAGAATCATACTCAATGTACTTTTTTGTTCCCAGATATTTATTGCCTAGAAATTAGATGTCCTGCATTCTCACCAAATTTAACATCCTTAGATTGAGACAAAATCACGTTAGACCACTTCTTTAATCTGTCAGTAGTTTCCCACAGTCCACAAAACAAAAGACCAATTCCTTGCCACCACCAAGTCTTCTGTAATCTAGGACTGACCTATTCTTTTGATTTTATTTAAATGCCTCTGTCCACAACCTCTTCTCACTTTATACAAACCCATAAATCTGAACTAATTAATTTGTTCTTTTCCTCTTTCTCTTAGAATCCTTGAGCTGCCTCTCCTTTCTTTCTCCATCTGTTAAACTCAGTGGTCACATCTGCTATAATATCTGTAAACTCACTTCTCAGGTACTTTGGTCAATATATTTTTAAAAATAAGACATACTTTTTTCATGCTACTTAGTGTATTATAATTTTTGATTTATCAAATCCATTACTAAAAGATTAATTTCTTGAGAGTAGAGATTAAGTTTACTTATTTATTTCCAAGTAACCAGGATAAGGCCTAGAATATATAGTTCTCCATAAGTTTATACTGAATAAATAAATTAAGGAATAACCATAAATGTAAAGATGAATGTCTTTTTTTTTGCTCCTGCTGACACCAGATATCCTGGCATTGGCAACAGCACAGCAATGAAATTTCTGCATCAAGCCATTTCTGTGATGTGGTTCAGAGCATCATATGTGTCAGTGTCACAATCCAATGTACACATCAGGATAGATGCGGAGAGGGCTGATGGCCACTCTGAGTTTATTATAACCAGAGTTTCAATATATACATAGTTTACATCTGTTAAACATATACAGGTGTTCTGGATGAAGTAATTAGCGAATGCCAAGAATTCTTAGTGATTTCTCAAGGAGCCCTCCCTTGGCCTCTGTTTTGATATTATCATGTTATTGCTGTGCTCGTATATTTTTATCTTGGAGAGGCAAGGTCTCCTAGGCAACGGCCCCTCCTGCTCCCGATATCGATATCGTGTCTCCATCTGTGCCCCCAGGCGACCGCGCCTGTCTTAGGTTGCCCTGCCCTGGAGGTCTTACCCATCATTGGCTGACTGGCCTTCTCACCTCTGGGTCACAGTTTGTTGGCAAGCCTTTTCCAGTGATTATTAACCCTTCCTGCATCAGGGGCGGCTACAATATGGGATGTTCAGCTGCCATCCTCTTATTGCCACCCTCACAATGCTTTTGTTAAAACCAACTTTATTTTGATATAATTTACAGACTATAGAATTCACCCGTTTAAAGTGTACAACTCAACAGTTTTTAGTATATTCACAGAGGTGTGCAATCATCACCAAAGTCAATTTTAGAACATTTTTATCACCTCAAAGAAAAACCTTCTATGCTTTAGCCATCATCCCTCACTCTTCTATCCCCCTCAACCCTACACAACCACAAATCTACTTTTTGCCATTATAGATTTGTCTATTCTGGACACTTCGTGTAAAAGGAATCATAAATTGTGCTTTTGTGACTGGCTTCTTTTACTTCTTTTACTTGGCTATTGTGAATGATGCTGCTATAAATGTTCCAGTTCAAGTTTTTGCGTAGATATATATTTCATTTCTCTTGAGTATGTGCCTAAGAGTAGAGTTGTTTGGGTCATATGGTAACTCTATGTTTAACTGTTTGAGAAGCTGCCAGACCATCTTTCAAAGTGGCTGCACCATTTTCCTTTCCTATCTGCAATATATGAGATTTCTATTCCTCCACATCCTTGCAATACTTATTATTTGATTTTTTTATTCCAGCCATCCTAGAGAGGATGAAGTGAAAGGGTTAAGTTTTGAGGGGCTCTTTACGGAAGTTAGAGTTACTATAGGGAATTGGTACATCAGCACTTAAGAAGAAAACATTATAGTCTTTTGCAACAACTTAGCTCTAATCTTGATAATGAGGACAATTCCAGATGTCACATTGGGCCAGCACTCCAAAGTCAGTTTCAGAAACCTATGTCCTTGAAGTCAAGTCATCATATCTAATTCAAAATTATCCCTTTTAAAATAAGTAGTTTTGTTACGTTAACTTGATCTCATATTATGTATTTGTTATTTGTGGGTTTGTAACATTTTGGTAATTCCTCAGATTTTGTATCTTAACTTTCCATTACAAAAGCCAGAAACCTACGAGCACAGACTCCTCTGTATCTAAGGTACGGGTTCATGATGTAGGTTTCATCAGTCAGATGCACCTGACCAAGATTTGGAGTCTATCAGGGTGATCATGAAGACATGATTCTTCAGGGACTGTAGTGGCAGAAATGCTGGCACCCAGACGCAGGTGTCATTGGTGCTAAATAGTGTCTTTGAGCGTTGTTCCTACCCTTTGCTCCCCAAGAATCTATGAACAACCTAACATATTTTATTAATCTACCCAGAATGGAGTTTGTTATTTGTGTTCCCAATTGGCATTGTTCTAAAATATATTTCCAATTTACCTCAAGTTACATATAAACCAATAAAAGACAGAAATGTACACATATATAAACTAATCGTTTTCTTATTCCCATTACATTCCCTTTCTACAATCCTAAAATGATAACATTAGAGAAATAATAAAAGTGGATTTAAGTATAGCAAAAAGTCAGTTTTATTTTAAATTTAATTCCAAGAGCATAACATTAAACAGTTTTCTTTTATTTCTACCAGCACCTGAAATTCAAGTCAACGGTACTTCAACAGATATTCCACTGTACAGGCCCTTCAGAATTTTTGAATTATGGCTTTATACCAAGTGAAAATTACATTTATTACAAATCTGTTTATGCATTTTTGTTTTCATTCATTTTTCTTCTATTTTTTGGAATTTCAGAGAGCATTTTTGCTACAATTTTGTACAAGTGATTTGCTTTGTTCATGTTCTTTTCCTTGATGCCTGCATTAAAAAGAGAATCTGTGAGGGGCCAGCCCAGTGGCGCAGCAGTTAAGTTTGCACATTCTGCTTCTCTGCAGCCTGGTGTTCGCCAGTTCCGATCCTGGGTGCAGAGGTGGCACTGCTTGGCACGCCATGCTGTGGTAGGTGTCCCACGTATAAAGTAGAGGAAGATGAGCATGGATGTTAGCTCAGGGCCAGTCTTGCTCAGCAAAAACAAGAAGATTGGCAGTAGTTAGCTCAGGGCTAGTCTTCCTCAAAAAATAAAAAAAGAGAATCTGTGGCCATAGAACTTGTTAATACAGATACTCAAATGCAACTCCAACCCTGTGCTAATCAGACTGTATCTTGGCTGTGTAAAAACATGTTCTCAGGAATCTCTGCCTGTACAAACTAGTTTCATAAATTATAGCTACCATGGAAATCACAGAGTGATGTAAGGAGATCTGAAATTTTGGTTCTGCCAGTTGTAGAGAAAACTAGAATGAATAAAATAATATTTTATGTTTTTGCAATTTAGTACTTAAAACAATATGAAAACTCTCTAAAAATATGAAAAGTTTTAATTTATTATATTTCATTCATTTCTTTCAGTACCTCTCCCCCTGTTCTATTTTTTACTTTTTTGGTCTTTACTATATACACATAATATGGAATTCTAGGTATGGTCCTACCAATAGTGTCATGAAAAATACTGAAAGAAATGATAAGTCTGTCTCAGTTTCTTTCTATACAAAAATAAAATGCAATGTATCTGCCATCTGTCTATTTATCATCTATCTCTATATCTATCTGTCTATCTATTTATTTTGTGGAGTTCAAGGTTTTCTTGTCCAGCAAACTGTTACCATATGGGAACTTGAAAAGGAAGCAGATCTCTCTAGATTTCAGAAAATTAAAGAATGCTATTGTTTTTTGATGTTATCTGGAGCACAGAATCTTGGCTTTGATGGGCTGAGCATCACTACAATGGTTTGTGAGGTATTCTCACTCCAGCACCAGCAGAGTTTCAGGGCTTTGAGAGTACTCACTGGTCCTGGGAAATCAAACAGGAAATGAAACGTCTGCCCACTGAGGGCATATACCTAAGTCCTGTTTCAGGAAATTTAAAAATAGATGACATTTTCATATATTAAACTTTGGGGAGCATTTGTCAAGACCATTTTTTATACTTGTATAGTCCCAAGGTGTTTGATATACTTTATCTGATCAAGGGAGATTTTGTTCTAAATGCCTGCCAATAGACTATTCACATACTCAAAATCATCTAATAGGTACCTACTCTGTCCTAGTCAGGATGTGGTGCTGGCTATTGGGGATGACGAAGCAGCCATAGTCCAGGCCTTGATGATGCTTGTATCCCAGTATGACAACAAAGGGAAAGGTAAAGCAGTTTTAGATAGTGATGTGTAATGTGGAGAAAACAAAACATGGTAATTGAATAGGAGGTAACCTTAGATGGCTGGCCAGGGAAAATTTCATATTGTAGAAAGTACACTTAAGCTGAGTCTGGAATTAGTAAATGAGACCCATTATGAAAATATCTAGAAAGAATGTTCCCGGTAAAGTAAAAGACAAAGCCAAAGATGCTGTAGAAAAAATACATTTGCTGATTTTGGATATAAAGCAAGTATGGCTGAAATGCAGTGATTAAGAGGTATATATTGGTACAATATGACATTATATTCTGTTTTATATATAAATTTCAAAATATATATATTTCAATTTTAGTTGGAAGTTTTGGGAAAGTATAGAGTATTTTTTCCTTGAAAAGCTGAACACAAGGCTCTTTCCTTCTTGCAACAGCTGATTGGGCATGGAATGGATATCTGGCCCAAAGCCATCCAACTATAGGTGAGTCAGCAGTCTAATAGTTATCCTCATGTTTGACTTCTGCTAACCTAACTAATCAGTCCTTCCATCGAAGAATTTTGTATAAAATATGCAGAGATAGAATACAGGCAATGACAAGATCAGAAGGTGAACATCACAAATGGAGGAGACAGGAGAAGCCGTTAGGATGCAATGAAGCACTAGAATAGCAAATAGCATACAGCTGCTGCTGAGGAAGCAATAAAGGAACCATGTCCACACGGCTGTACTGTATCCTGAATGATCGTATAGTTCCTGAACGGTGTTACAGTCTCTATGAGATCTGACTGAGCTACAGGTGAGATTGCACTGTTTAATGAATTCCTCATGTATTCTTTTAATAACATATCATTAGTTTAGCGTATGTGTACATATTGTTCTGTTTCGTATGTTCTGACAGAGCTATAATAACACATATGCTATTTCATTCTCATGGAAAATCATTCGATGAGATAAATGTTAAAAGGTGTTAATAGTAAAATCTGAAGGTTACAGATTTAGTTAGTGGAAGCTGTGAGATTAGAATTGGACATATTTGACACTGAAGTTAATATGAACAGACATTTAGCCAATTCTTTATAGAACACTGATTCATATGTGGCTCGACTTTGCATAGCTTTAATAAAGATAAAAATTGGGTATAAGTCAAGAGAACGAGAAGACAAGCCACAGACGGGGAGAGAATATTTGCAAAACATATATCTGACAAAGGAATATTATTCAAAATATACAAAGAATACTTAAAAGTGAGTAATAAAAAAAGAACAAAACAATTAAAAAGTGAGCAAAATATCTAAATAGACATCTCATCAAAGAAGATAGACAGATGAAAAATAAGTATATGAAAAGACACTCAACATTATATGCAATTAGGGAATTGTAAATTCAGACAATAGTGAGATAACACTACATACCTGTCAAACACTGACAAAACATTGACAACATCAAATGTTGGCAAGGATGTGGAGCAACAGGAACTTTCATTCATTGCCAGTAGGAATGCAAAATGGTACAGCCATTTTGGAAGACAGTTTAGGAGTATTTTTTACAAAACTAAACCTACTCTTTCCATACTATCCAGCAATTGTGCTTCTTGATATTTACCCAAATGAGTTGAAAACTTACGGCTACACAAGAACCTGCACACAGATGTTTATAGCAGCTCTGTTCATAATTGTCAAAAACTTGGAAGCAACCAAGATGCCCTTCAATAGTTTAATGGATAAAGAAACTGTGGTACATCCAGATGATGAAATATTATGTGGCTCTGAAAAGGAATGAGCTATCAAGACATGAAAAGACAAGGAGAAACCTTAAGTGCATATTACTAAATGAAATAAGCCAGTCTGAAAAGGCCACATACTGTCTGATTCCACCTAGTTGGCATTCTAGAAAAGGCAAAGCTATGAACATAGTAAAAGGATCAGTGATTGCCACAGACTGCAGGTAGAGACAGATAAATATGTGGAGCACAAAGGATTTTTAGGGCAGTGAAACTATTCTGTATGATACTATAATGGTGGAGACGTGACATTATACGTTTGTCAGATTCATAGGTGTACAACACCAAGAGTGAACCCTAATGTAAACTATAGACTTTCAGTAATAATGATGTGCCAGTGTAGGTTCATTGATTGTAACGAATGTGCCACTCTGGTGAGGGATGTCGATAAGGGAGGAGACTGTGCATGGTGTAGGAGTAGGTGGTATGTGGGAACTGTCTATGTTTTCTGCTCAATCTTGCTGTGAAACTAAAACTGTTCTAAAAAATAGTCTATTAAAAAATGGATATAAGAACTCTGAAAGAAAACAGAGGTTTATCGATAGCCAAAGAATTTCACCTCATAGAAAAGTCGGGGTTTTTCATTGCTATTTGTTTGATTTTAATTTGGAGGTTGAAGGGAAAGCCAGTGGGAAACAGCACAAAGGTTTATTTATTAGTTTACTCATGTGTTAGCTCTTCTAGGGCACCTTAAAATCTTTCGTTATAATGGTTTAGAGGTCTTCCAGAAAAAAGTAAAATTACACTTTTCATTAATTTCACATTTCAAGTAGCAACTTAGGAAATTGTGTGATAGTGTATTCATTAAAAATTGATTATTAGTTCTTCAATTCTTAATTAGTTAGTTTATTATTTAATGATAGTCATTATAGAACATCATACCAAAGATTTCAAAATATCACAGTTCTTTTGAAAGGCATAATGCTATACATTTGTCTCAAAACTATATTCTTGAAAGAAACATTGACATTTATAATTGGCACCTAAATAGAGTGAATACATGCCTCCCTCAGAGATTTTGTATTCTCAAGGGAACACATTTATACAGAAAAAAATTGGTACATTTCATTTTTGAACAAAAGTGAAATATCCATATAAAATCTTACATGGGATTTAAAAAGAATAGGTGCTAATAACTTGATTTAAAAGTATATTTTTATATTTTTACTTGTGTCTACCCCACTTATTAATTACAGTGAAAGACAAGGCGATTCCTTGTATATTCATTTAGTACTTTTCTATAAAGTGGTTTGAGGTCCTATTTATAGTGACTAGTTGAAAAGTTACAAAACCTATTCTCAATATTGACAAAAGCTTGTGACTTTAACGTTCTTATCTGGAAAATACAGATTTGAAAGTTCCTCTACCTTTATCATAATAAATTTTATCATATTTTAACATGGTGCAAATAATCATAATTCCCTGGTATTTTGGATATAGGGCTCCCTTTATTTTCCCTTTCACATAAAATTATAAGAATCTAGAAATTTTTCAGCTTTGTCTTTCTACTACTGACATAAGTGTTTAAGAAACCCACTGAAATGGTGGATTTTTCTTTCAGTTCCCTCTTGTAATTCTATAAATCTATACTTATAGTCATATTTCCATATGTTAAATATACTTAAATTTGGACATTATACTTTACCCACATGTTTACCAGCTTCTCACCTCATTATTTTTCATTGTATCTGTGACTCACTTTGTAGGATTATTTCCTTCTTTTGAAGGCCCAATTTATTTATCTGTGGGGATTGCATGAGACCTGTATCAAGGATGTTTGCCTCTGACAAGTGCACTGACTGCCACCATTCTGAGAACACTTTAACTCTAGACTTCTCAATGTGAAATTCTCCATACCATACTGTTAATATAAAATTAAACCACATGCCCATGTGAGACTGATCAGTGATTATTCATCCTTGAGGAGACATATTTACCCACACCAAGTCTAAGCCAAACCAGATATTTTTGCTTTCTTCCTTTTTCTCTCTTTTCTGGAAGACAGGTTTTTATAGTCTCATCTTTAATTAAGGGCCAAGTCCTTAAAGATCTATGGCTTTAGGAAGACCTTTCAGGTCCAACTGCACAAATTTCATGAGCTCAGTAACTGACAGTTACAACTAGGTTTTTATAGACTGAATTCTCCAGGGGGACCATGGCTTAAAGAATTGCTCATATACTGGTTTACTAATCTCTCTAATTTTTAGTTACTGGGAAGATGTCTTCTTTTGTTGTGAGTTCAACTATGCACTTAAAAGTATTTTATTGCTAGCATTTCTGTACATACATTAATGGAAATTTTTTGTGTCATATTCTTATGATTATTATTGTTTCATTTTCCTTTTAAATTTTTGTTGTTTAAGTAACAAGTGTTAAAATTGCCGGAAAATGGAGATAGTATGAACAAGTGTCCATGAATTCATTCTGAACTTGGGGAATAGCATTCAATCTTTCATGATTAAGTATAGTGTTATTTGGAGACAGAAACAAGAAGGTGGAATAGGAAGTCCTAGCACTTGACACCCCACCCCCACAGAAACACCAATTTAAAGATGATATGGATCAAAATACTTTTGTGACAAATCCAGAATCCATTTAACAACTTGCTGTACCCCAGACAAACACAAAACCAAGAATAGATACATTGAAATGGGGAAGAAGAGCAATTTCACTTTACTAATATCAGACCTTCCCCCCAAGCTAGCACAGCTCAACACTGAGAGAGATCAACTCAGCCTAAGATACCTATTTTTGTTTTGCTTCACTTGGAACACTGAGGAAACCAATATAGTTTGGATGTCTGTGGGCAGCTAAGAATAAGGACAAGGGATGACAGCTGACTGCGTCTGGCACAGATCTGTAAGACTAGGGGCGGACACACAGCCCTGAGACTTCTCCCCAAGGAAAGAGGGAGAGGAATGGAGTGTGCCTTTAATGTTCTAGATTTTCAGTGCACAGCACGAGGGAAAATGGGCAGGCTGCTTATTGTGGCTGCCACGGCTCTGCGAGATTGGGAGAATGTGCACAACCCTGAGACTTCTCCAGAAAGAGGGAGAGGAATAGAGCATGAACATCCACAGAAAAGGTTTGAGAGGCTACCAAAATTTGTAGCTGAGCCGAATGGTGAAGACAATTCCTAAAGTTCAAGAGAGATGGCTGTTTCTTCAAATACACAGACACCAACACAGGAAGGAACATGAAGAATGAAGGAAATATGACACAACCAAAGGAACAAAATACATCTTCCAGTAACCTATGATAAAGAATGGATATCTATAAATGGTCTGAAAAGTAATTCAAAACAATCTTCTTAAAGAAGCAAAGTGAGTTAAAAGAGAAAACAGATAGATAACTAAACAATATCAAGAGAATGATACATGAACAAAATGAGACTATCAACAAAGAAATAGAAAACAAAGTAAAAGCAAACAGAAATTCTGAAGCTGTAGAATACAATGACTGACCAGAAAAAAAATCAATAGAGAGGCTCAACAACAGATTTGATTGAGCAGAAGAATAATCAGTAAATTTGAAAGCTCATTTGAAATTATCCATTAAAAACATGCATATACATAAGAACATTGTATTGCCATTCAATTTGTGAATTGTTTGAGGCCACAGCCTAAAGCATCAGTAGTTATACTACTCATGGATTGGAAGAATTAATATTGCTAAAATATCCATACTACCCAAAGCAATATACAGATACAGATTCAGTGCAATCCCTATCAAAATACCAGTGGCATTTTTCACAGAAATAAAACGAACAATCCTAAAATTTGTGTGGAACCACAAGAGACCCCAAATAGCCAAAGTAATCTTGAGAAAGAATAACAAAGCTGGAGGCATCACACATCCCGAATTCAAGCTATATTACTAAGCTGTAGTAATCAAAATAACATGATAGTGGCATAAAACCAGACACATAGATCCGTGGAACAGAATATAAAACCCAGAAATAAACTCACGCGTATATGGTGAATTAACTTATGACAAAGGAGCCAAGAATATACAATGAGAAAAGTAAATGGTGTTGGAAAAACTGGAGAGCCATATGCAAAAGAATGAAAATGGACCACTGTCACACAGCATGCACAAAAATCAACTCAAAATGGATTAAAGACTTGAACGTAGGACCAGAAACCACAAAACTCCTAGAAGAAAACATAGATGATAAGCTCCTTTGGTGATGACTTTGGGTTTGACACCAAAAGCAAAGGCAACAAAAGCAAAAATAAACAAGTGGGACTACCTCAAACTGAAAAGTTTCTGCACAGCCAAGAAAACCATTAATAAAATGAAAAGGCAATCTACCAAATGGTAGAAAATATTTGCAAGTCATATATCTGATAAGAGGTTGATATCAAAGATATGTTAAGACTCATATAACTCAATAGCAAAAAACCCCAAACAATCCAATTAAAAAATGAGCAGAGGAACTAAATAGACATTTTTCCAAAGAAGACATACAGATGGCCAACAGGGACATGAAAATGTGCTTGACATTGCTAGTGATCAGGAAAATGTAAATCAGAATCACAATATCACCTCACACCTGTTAGGATGGCAATTATCAAAAAAGCCAAAAGATAATTAAGTGTCGGTAAGGACGTAGAGAAAAGGGAACACTTGTACACTCTTGGAAGGAATGCAAAATGGTGCAATGACTATGGAAAACAGTATGGTTGGTCTTCAAAAAATTAAAAATAGAACTATTCAGCAATCTCATTTCTAGGTATATATCCAAAAAATTGAAATCAGGATCTCAAAGAGATGTATGCACTCTCATGTTCATTGCAGCATTATCCACAGTATCCAAGATATGGAAACAACCTAAAGGTCCATTAATGGATGAACAGATAAAAGACGTTTGGTACATACACACAGTAGAATGTTATTCAGTCTTAAAAAAGAAGAAAATAGTGCCATATGTGACAACATGTATGAACCTGGAGAACATTATGTTATGTGAAATTAGTCAGTCACAGAAGGATAAATAGTGTGATTCCACTCACACAAGGTACCTAAAATAGTCAAACTCACGGAAACAGAGTCGAATGGTGATTGCCAGGGCCTCAGGAGGGGGTTTGGGGAGTTGCTGTTCAATGGGTATAAAGTTTCACTTATGCAAGATGAGTAAGTTCTAGAGAGCTGCTGTAAATCGTACCTATAACTAACAATACTACGTAGTAAGCTTAAAAAATTGTTAAGAAGATAGATCTCATGTTAACTGTTCTTACTACAATAAAAAAATAGGTAAATAAAAATAAACTAACAAAAGAACAAAGTATCTGAGATATAAGAAAGCATATAATGAAGAGCTATTGCATAAGAATTCTAAACATGTCTTCTTTCCGTTTTAGGAATTTGATTTTCCTAGGATTCTTTTTAATTAAAAATATTCAATAAAGATCTCTTAAGTTTTCAAAGCCAAATAGATATCTCAGAAATTAGATTTAAGACATCCTTAAAGAACAATTTATTTAGTCCTAGTGTAAAAATCATCCAGCAGAATATGACATTTGGTGTAAGTAATCCTTTTAGAGAAACTCTGTAGTTTCATATAAATTGTACCATGTCTGAAGCTACCAGGATTAATCCGTTTTGTGAAGACATTGGATATTATAATTCAGTTTATTTGGAAGTGTAATTTACATTTTTTATTATTAAGATAACCTACTAATCTTAAACATTAATGAAAGTAAAGTAGCCGAAGGCCAATAAACTTAGTATAGAGATTTAAAAAGTTTTGATCAATTTTGTTTTCTATAGACAGTAAAACAAGTATTGTACAAGCAAGATTACACTTACATTTTTACAATATGATAAAATCAGGGCAAAATTGTATTATCAAAATAGACTAAATGATTCACTTTACTTGAAATGTCGTATAAAAATTTCTCCCTTTTTATATTTATAAAACAATATTAACACTATTTAAAAACACGAAAAAGCGTCCTTCTTTCTATTTTATAAACAAGGATAAATTTCTAAACAGCAATTTTCCTTAGAAAAACCAAACATTATTCTAAAAATATACAAGTATTCACAAGTTCTATAAACAACTTAACATTGGAGTGCCTGAAGAATTTGAGAGGCTTTATAATCTGATGTATTAATTTCCTCCCACTTTGTGTCATATTTTACTGACTAGATATTCCTAGAGTATACACATAACGATAAATTTTATCAGCAACGGAAAAGGCTCACCATTGTCAGATTAAAATGGTTTCTATTGAGGGAGAAGGGCATCACTGCTTGAGGCCTGACGGTACCATACTTCACATCGACTAGACACAGAAACGTTCTCTTTTACAGCTGAAAAATAGAATTAAATAAATCCTGACAAAGGCAGCAATAGCTTTTCTTTTCCCAAAAAATCATAGACAACCAGTCAGAACTGAAAGTTCGGGGGGAAAATAACTCTCTTGTAGAGTTAAAATGACATCTCTCAGTGAGAAGTGATTGGTTTGCTGACAGAGGTATAACTAGGAATTTTTAAGAGCAAGAAAGGGGAGTTCATCTTAGTTATGCTAAGTAAGGATTAAAAATGATTCTTCCCAATAGGCCTGTAGTCAGTTTATTTAGATAAGTCCCATTGCTCATTGTTTAGGAAATAGTCTTTGTTTAAGCCCGGTAAGGGTCTGGCATATTAGAGTCACTCAAAGTTGATGGTCCTTAATCTCCTTCTTTAGTTAGAGCCAACTGTAAGAAAACACTACATTTAGTTTTGATATCTGCTAAGCAAGTGGCACATTAAGTATAACATGTTCGTTCTGCAACAGATCAGAATAAATTGCAAAGAGTAAACTATATTGCTTCAATAAATGATGTTCTTTCAATTTGAAAATGCTATGGACTGTTTCAATTAGTCTTGACCAGAGGAATGGAAAACTTATGAGGCTTTTTATTTTTAGCACTGTAAAAAGTATATAGGAAACCATATAGTTGAGTTTAAAGCTTATAGTATCTTAGATATCACCTAGTCCAGGAGCTCCATTTTATATATAAACCCTCTATGGTGCAAGAAATGTGTCACTTGGCCAACGTTAGAATACGTGTTACTAGAAGTATGACTGGAGTCCATGTTGGAAAACACTAGGTGACTGCTTTTCCGTTGCACTCACTGACTAGCTTAGTTTATGTAATTTTCTAAGACACTTAAATGTTTAAAAGTGACAGAAAGAATATTGAATTTTCAAAACAAAAGTTATCTAAATATTTATTAGTTTAACCAAGTATGTGATGGGTATATTTATAAAATAAAGGGAAAAATCCAATTTTCCATGAAAGAAAAATAATATTCTTTATGCATCTGTATTTCTTTCTTTTATTTCCTTAAGTAAAATTAGGGCTGCAAGACATTTTAGGGCTTATTATCTAACAGCAGTCACTGTTTCTGTCATAATTAACATTTCTGATTGTACTTCTTGGGTGGTAGTAAAATTATTTCAAAGACTATGTTTTATCCCTCTAGTGGTGTATATCTACAACAGCCCAACCACTGTCAGAAATTCAATCTGACCTTTTCTGGAACTGTCTGGGTAGATAACTAGGAAAATACAACTGTATAGTGGCAACCACAGACAGCATTAGGCTTTCCACTGAGTTAATGAAAGACTAAGTTTGTGGGAGTGTTGATTTCATTCGATTTTCAAACTGAGTTCCTGCAAACCTCTATTAAAAGTTCAAAATATAATGTCAACATTATAGAAGGACATACTTTCTCTGTACACAAGGCTCCCTTGGTGGCTTTTGCAAATTAAAATGCTAAAAAGGAAGACATGGATGCTCAGAAATAAGGGTTCATTAAAAGAGAACAGAGGGCAAAACATGTTGCTAACCTTTTCAAACTTAAGAATTTATTTTAGGTGACAATGTAATTATCTAACGATCTTAATTAAACCTATAGAATGAGGAAAACCCAAGAAATATCTCTTCTACTAAAATTTTACTTAAAAAGTACCATGTTCTGATATAACATGTAAACTTATGATAAACCAATTTTCTCAATATTGGTACTCCTCAGAATAAATACCAACAAAGGAATTAACTCACCTTTTAGTACCTTGAAGATTGATGTATAATTTTCCTTCCAGTGATTCTTTAAAGTGGTTTTAAAATCCTGTCAAATGATATGTTCTGTCTTTGTTTGTGGATGACCACCCAATTTGAAAAGGCCTTGCCCTTTAAAAGCAGCAATAATCCTAAATACTGTCACTCAACGTTTTCCCCAGGGTTTAATGATTATGCGGTAATAGAGCTTGTGGCTTTGCATGTCAGTTGAATTTAAGTTAAATTCATCACCACATGGAATCTGGAACAAGAATTCTTTACATAGGTTAAGGGGTATTTGGTTTACCATTAAATGTTTGCAAAATTATACAATTAATTTCTTACTGAATAAATGAGAATGCTTTGATTTTAAAGGAATTGCAAAATAATTCCACTTAAACCTCTCTAAAGACTTAATCTTTTAAACAAATATATAACTTTTTGCTTCATTGAACTTACTTTAAAATTGTAGACTGAAGATGATATAAAAAGGAGAAGTCCAAAACAGTGTATGTATTGTCTTTTGTTTTTAGAGATATAATTGACATATTACATTAGTTTCAGGTGAATAAAATAATGATTCAATATTTGTATATATTGTGAAATGATTACCACAATCAGTCTAGTTAACATCCTTTACCATACATAGCTATAATTTTTTTTCTCTTGATGAGAATTTTAAGATCTACTCTCTCAGCAGCTTTAAAATACACAGTACATTGTTCTTAACTATAGGCATCACGCTATTCATCATATCCCATGACCTATTTACTTTATAAGTGAAATTGTGTACCTTTTGAACCCTGTGCCCCATTCTGCCTACCCTCCACTCCTGCCTCTGGCAACCAACAATTTGTTCTCTGTATCTATGAGTTTATTTTTATTTTAGATTCCACAAATAAGTGATATCTTACCGTATTCGTCTTTCTCTGACTTATTTCACTTAGCATAATGCCCTCAAGGTCCATCTATGTTACCACAAATGGAAAGATTTCCTTCTTTTTTCTCCATCTGCATTTTCTTTATCCATTCATCCATCAATAGACACTTAGGTTTTTTCCATGTCTTGGCTGTTATAGATAATGCCCCTATGCACATACGGGTGCAGATATCTTTTCAAGTTAGTGGTTTGATTTCCTTCAGATAAATATCCAGGAGCGGAATTGCTAAATCATATGGTAGGTCTATTTTTCATTTTTTCAGGAGCCTCCCTAGTGTTTTCTACAGTGACTGCACGAATTTGCATCCCCACCAACAGTGCACCAGGGTTCCCTTTTCTCCACATCCTAGCCAACACTTGCTATTTCTTGTCTTTTTGATAATAGCCATCCTAACAGGTGTGAGATGATCACTCATTGTGGTTTTGATTTACTTCCCCTGACAATTAGTGAAATTGAGCACCTTTTCCTTTACTTGTTGGCCTCCGTAGACCCCCTCTGCTCATTTTTTAATCAGATTGTTTGTTTTTGCTATTGAGCTGTGTGAGTTTTTTAAACACATTTTGGATATTAACCCCTTACAAGATATATGGTTTGCAAATATTTTTTTCCCATTTGGTAGGTTGCCTTTTCCTTTTATTGTTGGTTTCCTTTGCTGTGCAGAAGGCTTTTAGTTTGATGTAGTCTCATTTGTTTATTTTTGTTTTTGTTGCCTTTGCTTTTGGTGCCATGTCCAAAAATCATCTTCAAATTGATGTCAGGGAGCTTACAGCCTACGCTTTCTTCTAGTTCATAGTTTTAGGTCTTGCATTCAAGTATTTATTCGTTTTTGAGTTAGTTTTTATGTATGGTGTATGATAGTGGTCCACTTTCATTCTTCTGCATGTGGCTGTCCAATTTTCCCAGCAGCATTTACTGAAGAGATTATCCTTTTCCCATTGTATATTCTTGGCTCCTTTGTCATAAATTAATTGACCATACATGAGTGGGTTTCTTTCTGGGCTCTCTATTCTGTTCCACTGATTTATGTGTCTGTTTATATTTCAATACCATACTATTTTGGTTACTATAGATTTATAATATAGTTTGAAATCAGGCAGCATGATGTCTCCAGCTTTGTTCTTCTTTCTCAAGATTGCTTTGGCTGTTTAGGGTCTTTTGTGGTTCTATACAAATTTTAAGATTGTTTGTTCTTCTGTGAAAAATGTCATTGGAATTTTGATAGAGATTGCAATAAATCTGTAGATTGTTTGGGTAGTATGGACATTTTAACAATGTTAATTCTTCCAATCCACGAGTATGGAATATCTTTCCATTTATTTGTGTCGTTTACAGTTTCTTTCATCAATATCTTAGAGTTTTCTGTGTACAAGTCTTTTACATCCCTGGTTAAATTTACTCCTAGGTATTTTATTCTTTTTGATGCAATTATAAATGGTATTGTTTTCTTAACTTCTCTTTCTGATAGTTCATTATTAGTGTATAGAAATGTAACAGATTTTTGTATATTGATTTGGTATCCTGCAACTTTGCTGAATTTGTTTATTAATTCTAACATTTTCTTGGTGGAGTGTTTAGGGGTTTTTCTATATAATGTGATGTCATTTGCAAATAGTGACAGTTCTACTTCTTCCTTTTTGATTTGGATACCTTTTATTTCTTTTTCTTACCTAATTGTTCTGGCTAGGACTTCTAATACTATGTTGAATACAAGTGGCAAGAGTGGGCATCTTTGTCTTGTTCTTGATCTTAGGGGAAAAGCTTTCAGCTTTTGGTCACAAATGGATGTGGAATTTTGTCAAATGATTTTTCTGCATATATTGAGATGATCATATGATTTTTATCCTTCATTTTGTTAATGTGGTGTATCACATTGATGTATGTATTATTCAAAATGTTACATTAATCAAAATCTATTTTGATTGGTTTATATAAACTTGATTAGTAACATCTAGGAATTTTTATATCCAATATAAGATGCATACTTATGTCACCATCATTTCCAACAAACTCATCAATGGCTATGATTGCAAAATGATATCTGCTCTGATTAGCACAAATTTCAACATATTTTGCTCATAAGATTTTACCAGTATTTTTGATATTACTATTTAGTTGCTTAAATTGCCATTTAATAGCTTTCTTGATTTGTTGGGGGCATATTATTTGTCCTGACACCTTCTCAATCTATCTCTAATCTAACTTGTTCCTCAATGTTTTACACTGATATTTCCAAAGCCAGCTTGACCTATTCATATAAATATCCTGAAGGACCCTCTACCTAATCATATTCTAAATTGATATAATTGTTTTTGGGTTTTAAAAAAGGCATTCTGTTTATAGTTTACAAAGAGACTTTTAGAAAGAAATGTATAGAAAGAAATCATTGATATCTCTCAGTCTTTGAATGACTTTTGAAGTAATTTTTTGAGCACAGTCCAAAAAAGGTAGAACAGATTTGGGGCAAAAAGTAGACAGTTCATTTTTGATATGCAGATTTGAAGTGCTGTAAGGTTTTTAAGTACAGATGACTTTGTTCCCATCTCATTAGAGTACTTAGAACAGCGGTGAATCCTAATATCTAGTAAGCAATAGCAGCATTTACTGTAAATAATTGTTCCATTAATCCTCATGGGGCACATCATTTTAGTTAATACCATCTTACTTTATCAAGAAAGTGACCTGCTTAAATATTAAATAAAATACAAGCTTGAGTGAGAGGAAATGTCTTAGAATGTTCTTTCATGTTTGAATCATGGGACACGTCTTACTGGAAGTATAGATATGCACAATCAAAGAAAATACCTCTTCGAATGGTTTGTGACTTTTTGACAAAACTTAATATCAGAAAGTGAGGACTTCAAGGAATAAGGATTAAGGACTTAGGGAAGAGTTAGATT
This sequence comes from Equus asinus, assembly GCF_041296235.1. Lineage (NCBI taxonomy): Eukaryota > Metazoa > Chordata > Mammalia > Perissodactyla > Equidae > Equus > Equus asinus. The sequence goes on from NC_091798.1 coordinate 72,767,271, forward strand.
TACAATTTGTAGAAATTAGAGACACAGGACACTACCAGGGCTTCAGGATATAAAACAGATAGGGAACCAAAAAGTTTATACCAGTCACCATGCCTAAATCTGCCTGTTTTCTTACATTTGCTAATAAATCCTGTCTTGACCCCTTGTTGATTTTCATAAAAACCATTAATATGTGAAGGAAACATTAATGTATTAGAAATCTTGCCATTTTTCTAATAGTTCAATATATGCCAGCAATGTTGAAACAAATTGGTCCAACTACATTTCTAATCCAGAGATTAAACATAACTATATTCAGGTTTACATAAGAACCTTTCAGAAAAACAAAATATATTCTGAGTGGAGTTCCATCCATAACTAATTTTTCCTCATTTTTACTGAAATATAATATTTGACAAAAGCTATTTGCCAGTTTGAGATGAGTGCCTTCCATTAAATAGGACTTAGTGCCATATAAGAGCTCGTGGAATGGAATTCCAAGAGTCAATCCTCCTGGTTCCAAATATAGGTTTCTAGAACTCAGGAGGAAAGAAGACAAAGGGGGGGGGGATTAATTGGCAGAAACATCACTACGATTAATGTAATAAATGCAGCAAGGAAGAAACCGAACAGAATCACAGAAGCAACAATATCACTTACTCAACAAGTACTTATTGACTACCTACACTTTGCAAGCCTCTTTGGTAGACATTGGGATACAATGATAAACAACATAGCTATTTCCCATGCATCAAGTTGTTTCAATGGCTTCATTGAGAGAAAAACTCAGGTAAGGAGTGGAGAACAAATTAAAAAAACAGGCTGATTGGATTCTCTGTCATCTTTTACGCAAAGAGACTGCTCCCACCAGTAGGGAATAAATTATTGTACAAACCAGAAAAACAGAAACAAAAACTCAAAGTCAGTAAAACAAGCAAGTAAATGAGACAGAGAAACAGACAATCAATGAAGGTAAAGTTCTAGTTTTTGCTTGGCACACTCTGGGAGTCTGCAAAGACTTGTTTAGACTTAACGAGCTCACATGATGTATTTCTTCGGCCGCTCAATTTATCAATTCTTAGGCGAGCGCATTTGGGAATCTCAGCAGCTGATCTCCAAAACTATGAAAGTGTAATTATCAAAAAGGTAAAATTTTTACTCTCAGGTGAGTATAAAATGAACATGCATCAAATGTTTTATTTAAATCATCATTAATCAGGGCATAGGCAATCCACTGTGCACATGTCTATGACAGAATCATATTGACTCTCCAGGCAGTCGTTGTGAGAGATGAATCCAAGATGACCCCCCAAAGGTTACCTCCCTTCCCACACCCTTAGTGTGGAGGACAGATCGCTATGATGTAGTTATCCCTCTTTTTCCTGACACCAAATATCAGCCATAGCTTTGAACAAGTACAAATTTTCAAAAGGTAAAATCATGAGCATATATCAAAGATCTTATTTTTAATCCATTAAAGAGGGGAAAATTAAGTTATGATTCATTCAATGAACATCTGAGAAGCTAGATTACTTATAGTCAATTTAACAAAGAAATATTAGGATAACATTGCTAGGTTAGACATAAAACTGGTTAATGCTCAACAGGCCATAAATCTTTGGAGCAATCTGTTCCACTAGACAGAATTTCTCTGTATCACTATGGTATGAAAAGCCACATGTTCAGAAGAAACTTTACTTAGTCTGACATTTTTAATCAATAGTATAAAGGGAGCTAAAGTAAGTACATTACCTTAGACTATAAACCTTTTGTCACTATTTTAATATCTAAAGGACTTGTCTCTAAAATTTTGGCCTTATTTTTGCCACGTTTTAGATAATGATTTTTTCTGGTAACTTTTGTCAGTAGTCTTTCCCACATGGGTACTTCGTATTGTCAAATCTTCTGGTGTAAATATCTATTTTAGTGATTTCACAAGCCCCTTTCTCTTGGCTTGAGGTGAGAGGGGAAAAATCTCCCTTCCTTTGTCATGGTCATGGGGAAAAAATATATTCTACTGACAACTCTCCCTGATGAAATCTTCCCGTCCAAAGTCAGTCCCATCATTTTATACTCTGGATGTGGGTGATCGCTAACAGAGGCGGAGCTGACGTTTGTAGGCGTTTCTTATGTTTGCAACAAACATAAAGGATCATTCACCTTTCTTTTGGAGAAAGGGATGTTTGTGATCATTTGTACATTTCTTAAACTTTGGGGCTCAGCCAAAACAGTTACAGAGAGAGCCCATATTAACATTCTGTTGTAGCTTTACATATTTCATTTATAAATATTCCACCCTCTCTAACGTCTTGAAAAATGTCTCTAATGCCAATAACTAATTATTCACCACTCTACGATGAGTTCTATTTGGAGAGCTGCTTACCTCCTCTTATCTCTAAATGCTGAGCGCGCTGGGCTCATATCTGTAATTTGAACTAAACAAAAATTTCACTATATAATTAAATATCAATATTATATTGAACTATAAAACTCACTTCCAAGCTCAGATCTGAGCTGAAAAAGTAACCCTTGTAGGTGTGGTTCTCAAATGATAATCTGTGTACTTGTAGTGTCGATATCATCGGAGGCACTCATGAAAAATACAAATTATTGGGTCTCTACACAGTTTTGTCAATCATTCTTTTGGGAGACTGGGGTAGGAATCTGTACTTTTGACGATTCCATACAATGTCCAACCAGTTTTTGGAAGGAGTGATTTGTTGTTTAATGTTCATGATTTTGATACTTCCTGTGTCTCCAATTGGAGCATCACCCCTTGTAGCCAGAGGTGATCATTTTACTATTTAGCCATTTCAAGTAACTGTTCATCTGGCTCCTTCCCCACCCCACTTCACACACAAAAAGAATCACTATGACAAAATTCGAATTTTCAAAGTCAATTACAAATGATCCAGCTCAAATATTCATTCAATATCTTGATTTTATGTAATTTTTTTTTTTTTAAGATTTTATTTTTTTCCTTTTTCTACCCAAAGCCCCTCTGGTACATAGTTGTATATTCTTCGTTGTGGGTCCTTCTAGTTGTGGCATGTGGGACGCTGCCTCAGCGTGGTTTGATGAGCAGTGCCATGTCCGCTCCCAGGACTTGAACCAACGAAACACTTGGCCGCCTGCAACGGAGCGCGCGAACTTAACCACTCGGCCACGGGGCCAGCCCCTTTATGTAAATATTTTAACATTGTTTCTTACATTTTAAAAATAATGAGGAATTTCACATTTTACTATAGATAGTACATTAAATCTAATGTAAATGATTCAGATCATTATTTTATAGATAAATGATAAAAGCTATAAGCAGCTAAATAGTCATGTTAAACATCAGCAATCAGAAGTCTACTTCCTGAATGTCTCAGAAGCTCTTTGAGTAATAAAACACAGATGTCAGAGTGGTGCTCCTTGGATAATGCTCTGGGTGGTTTAACAGAACTACCAGTTATCTTTTGTAGCCTCTGGGCCTTGACAGTGGGATGTGGTTTTTGGCCTCATACTTTTATATGTTTTTAAGGGCAGCTGTTCACAGGCTGGCACTCTGGCATGAAGCTATGTTAAGTTTATGCCATACGGCTACTTAATCTGGTCATCTGACCCAATTAGCATATATCCAGGAAAGAGTTAGAGTTTTAGAGAAGTAACACAATGACAGTTTCTGAACTATAACTTATAGACATGACCCCTAAGATCTTAACAACTCTGCTTTTTCATGCTTTTCCATTGTCTTTTCCTTTCTTAGACACATCATGCCCAGACATATAGCCATCTTTATCTTTCTGATTGTGTCCTGTTTCTTGTGTCCCTGTGATATTTCAGATATTGGGGAGTGAACTTCATATCTGTAGGGAGTGAACTTCTTCCACTTTCACATGATCAATTCTCATTCAGCTGTAAGGTTCAGCTTAGATGACCACTCATTGCAGATGACTGCAGTCATTATTTCTTTTCCTTCATAAAAAGTACACTTTTCATGTACTATCATGAAAGCTTACAGGTGAATCTGTCACAGAGTTCATAAAACTATACCAAAATTATTTACTTGTCTGTCATCTCTACTACAGTGGTCCTTGGACATTTTATTTCTTTCAGTATAATCACTTGATGTGAAGCTTGGAACAAAGTAGGCATTTAAACAAGGATTGATGATTAAGTTAGTTATGTTCATTCTGCATGGCTGTATGCAAGCCTGTTGATAATTTTCACACTCTTGAAATGGGGAAACAGAGGAATGATCAAGATTTTATCTTAAAGAAATTTTGCTAAAATTTTCCATGTAATATTATTGTGTTTTCCCATTGCCTTAAATGATATTTTCAGTTATATGTGTGTTTTTATTTTAGGTCACTTTTCAAATAATTGTGTCAATTCTCTAATATACAAATTTCTAGTAACTCTAAAGTCTGTGAAGTTACCTATATCAGTTCTCCTTGACATTTAAATATATATACTCCTTTATAATATTCTAAATTTTATATCAAATGAATAATCACAAAAATATGAGTATATTTATTTACATAAAATATGTAGATGTTGATAAGAAGATCATAGGTGTTTGTTATTATTTGTTAGTTGAGCAAAGAGTTGTAATATTTTATAAAATTTCTCTCAGAACCATAGAATATCTCAACATACATACATCTGGATAATACATCTGAACATACATTGGTTTAAAGGATTTACCAAATATTTTTGCCATTTTCAAGTTTTTAGAATTGTGAAATTTGAATTGCCCATTAATGATATTACTAATGGTACTCCAAAGATTTCTTTATAGAAGTATTTCATAAATCATACTGCTTTAGAATTAGGAATTGAAATACTAAGGAATTTTGAATTTATACATGCAAAGATTTAATCTTAATTTCATCACTAGTGATTCCATGATTTGAAACAAATATGTTTATTTTTACTATGCTTTACATTCCTTATTTTAAAAATATAAAATGCTCAATTTATATTTCTACAATGTGTTGATGATAAATAAAATTATGGTTCTATTACTTTGTTTAACGGCATTGTCCGACTACTGAGATTGGTACATTTTTCAATGTTTTCTTTTCTGGTCCTCTATTTGGAATGTTGTTCTGAGAGCACAGATATCATGGAAAAGTTCTGGTTATAGTGTCTAAAGTAAGTTTATTCTTTCCTCTACTATTTTTGCTAGTAACAATTAAGGGCCTGTGATGAACTTTAACTGAACTCTACCCAGATAACACAACATAGATTTCTTGGTTCTAAATCTTGAAATGACAAATGTCAAGTTGGAATTAACTATAATTATCACATAAAACTAAGCTTACTATATTCATAATAAAATAATTTTCCACAATAACATAAAGGGACATTTTGACTTGGTTGCATTTTCAATTAGCCATGTACACATAAATGTGACGTAATACCTAGGGAGAAGTATGTACTTACTTTATTTCACTACTTTTGGAAACATGAGATAGTGTAATAGCATTATCTGGGGCTGCATTCGACCTTCTCAAACATAAATTATCTTTCTCAGGATGCTGAAAACTTCAGCTATCTACTGAAGTAAAATATCACAGCTATACTTGGAAAGTAATCACCTATATTGTCTTAGGGCAGTTTGTTTTTGGTATTTCTTTTTTGAAGCACACTATTTCCTTGAGTAAATTAGCCTTGTTAAAATCGGTTTTGGGGGCCGGCCGGGTTGCACAGTGGTTAAGTTCGCACATTCAGCTTCTCGACGGCCTGGGGGTTCACCCATTCACATCCCAGGTGAAGACATGGCACCGCCTGGCAAGCCATGCTGGGGCAGGCATCCCACATATAAAGTAGAGGAAGATGGGCATGGATGTTAGCTCAGGACCAGTCTTCCTCAGAAGAGGAGGAATGGCCGTAGTTAGCTCAGGGCTAATCTTCTAAAAATAATTAAATAAATAAATTAATCAAATAAAATAAAATTGGTTTTGGTAGGCCTGCAGCACTTATGTTTTCCACACATAATTTGAGTTAATTTTTTTTCTTATAGTGACATCTTCTTATCTATGAGACAATATGCCTGTCATCTCCATGTAATTTATTCCTTGACTTTTGGGCTAATCATAATATAGCATATATTAAAATACATTTATAAACTGTCTCCTTCCAAAAAGGATCTGAGAGACTCACAAGGAAAACCAACTGAAGAAAACGGGAGCAACTGATAAGGTTAATATGGTTTGTTTCTGGAAGCCATCAAAATTAGGTAAACATGGAACATCATAAGGCAACATAATTTCTTTAGGAAAAATCTTTTTTATAAAATTCTGAATGAATAACTCACACAACCTACCACAATGAGAGATGTGATGCTTCAGTACTGGTCTATTTTGTGACCCAATTTCTTTTCTTCCCTTTGTTGATTCCACGTGGTTCTGGTGGGACTGTCCATCATAGAAACCGGTCCCTTTCAAACCTCAGAGGTGTTGGAATTGTGACCACGGCTGGACTGATTAGGTACTCCCTCTCAGGAAGCTGAGTCTTGAGCAGGACCCAGCGCTGAGGAATTGACCTGAGATATCCACTGGCATTAATTTAGGGGGAGCCCTCAAGCCTCTCCTGGAAGATCTCAGTAAGATCTTGGGTCCTCTCCTTCAAGATGCCTGGCTGTTCTGTTTCTCATTTGATTCATTGTTTGTTCCTTCAGTAAATGCTTATTCCTTAAGCTTAAAATTCAAAAACACTAAATGATTTGGGTACCATTTAGAACAGTAAAGGAGACAAGATTTAGGGTGTACAGTATTGTCAACATCAACATGTTCAGCAAAGAAGTCTTCACTAAACTCACAGTCTATTTTAAGCAAGGATGAGGAATAGACAGTATATTCCTTAGAGTAGCTTCCAGAAATCCAATTTCTCTCATATTCCACAATAAAGAATAAAACTTTGGTGGTGCAGCTGTACTGATAGAAACCTTTAAGCTCTATTAATGTGAAAATATATGTTAGAGATGTCGCATCAACACAAATGAATGGACACATTATTAATGAGTGTTGCAATATTCACTTCTATGAATAAATTATATATTTTTAAAAATAACTTACTATCGATGGTCATTTAGGTCAATTCCAAGTTTTGGTATTATAAAAAATTTCTGTGAATACATTTCAGTGTTTTTCTATTTTTGGGGTAAATATACAGGATAAGTTTCTAGGAGTTGTACTTTTGAGTCTAAAATAATGTACGTTTTACATTTTTGTTGATATTGTCAAATTTCTTTCCAAAAATACAATATTAAATACGGAATGTATAGTGTGCAACATAGAAAATGTATTGCATTTATGCTATTTTTACAAATAGTCTATAGTTACACAGCATTGACACACAAAAGGAAGATGGAATAATCTTTTTTCCTGAACAAATAACTAGTTATGATGAAAACATTTGTTAAAAATTCCAAATTGTTGCCACTAATTTAAAATTCAAATTTAATCATATATTTAAGTCTAACATGAATTTGCATCAATTCTCTGTTTTCGATTCCATTCTATTTAGGCTCCTATTCCTATTCCAGTGTCAAATAATTTTAGTTACTTTTCTTTAAGAATATTTCCTTATCTAACTCTCATTTTCAACCTCCCAATTATTAATTGTTTTGTTCTTCTACTGTTAACATACCTTACTTTATTTTTAACCTTTATCATTTTAAATAAATTATTAAAATTCCCTGCAATTATTAACTTTGACTGTCACATCATTAAGAAAAATATAGAAATTGGCATGCCATTACTTTCTGTCATTTTCTCTACACTTTTCGTATAATTTTTACTTGATCTCTATTAATAACATTTATCAGGTTAAACTGTATGAAATTTCTATTTTTGTGGATGAAGAATTTCTTATATCAGGTGTCCTATATGATTCAACATATTATATTGTGTTACTCGTAATTCTCACAGCTCCTTAACATTAGTTCCATATTTAGATATATTCAATATTAAAGATGCAACATTTTTATGATAGGGTCTCAATTATGTATTGTTGCCCCCACTGCAAAAGGCTCATGACTGTCATATTTCCTGAGCTAATATGTCATTCGAAATGGTCACCATTTCCATCATACCATCCTAAGAATTTTGAGAGGTAGAATATTCTTGGACAATTTTGTATGTGTACATGTGTGTGTGGATGGGTATCTTTATATTTATTATGATATAATTCAAACACATAAAACTTACGACTTGAAAGTGAACAATTCAGTGGTTTTTAGTATATTGCCAAGTCTGTGCAACCATCACTACTGATTCCAGAGTATTTTCAACACTCCGAAAAAGAAACTCCATACCATTTAGCAATCAGTCCTCATGCTCTCTTCTCCTTGGCAACCAGTAATCTACTTTCTGACTAGATGGATTTGCTTAACCTTGGTATTTCACATAAACGGGATCATATCATATGTGTCCTTTTGTGTTTGGCTTCTTTCACAGCATAATACTTTCAATGTTCATTGATGTTGTAGCATGTATTAGCTCTTTATTCCTTCCTATAGGTGAATAATGTGTATGTGTGTGTATATATATATATATAATGGGTGAATAATTTTATATATAAAGTTATCCATTGATGGGCACTTGGGTTGTTTGCATCTTTTGGCTATTTTGAACAATGTTGCCATAAATATTCATGTATAAGTTTTTGTTTGAACATTTATTTTCAATTATTTTGATTCTTACATAATTCCTATATACCTAGGAGTAGAATTGTTGGGTGATGTAGTAATTCTATATTTACCTTTTGAGGAACTGCTCAACTGTTTTCTGCAGTGGCTACAACCATTTTATATTCCCACCAGTAATGTTGAAAAGTTCCAATTCTATGAATCTTTGGCAATGCTTATCATTTTATGTTTGTTTAAAAATTATTGTACCATTCTTGTGTTTGTGAAGTGGTATCACCTTATTGTTTTGATTTGCATTTTCCAATAAAAAGATGTTGAGTATCTTTTCTTGTGCTTATTGACCATTTGTATATCTTCTTTGGAGATATATCTATTCAGATACTTTTCCCATTTTTAATTGGGTTATTGTTTCACGTTGAGCTATAACAGTTCTTTATGTATTTTGGATACTAGACTTTCATTATATATTCGACTTGCAAATATTTCCTTCCATTCAGTGGGTTATCTTTTTACTTTATGAATAGTATCTTTTGATGCATGAAAGGTTTTATTTTCAATGAGTTCCAACTTATATATTTTTTCTTTGGTTGTTTACATTTTTGGAGTCATTTCTAAGAAACTATTGCCTAATCCAAGGTCACAAAAATTTACACCTATGTTTTCTTTTAACAGTTTTATAATTTTGTCTCTTACATTAGGTGTTTGATCAATTTTGAGTTAATTTTTTTTTCTTGAGGGAGATTGGCCCTGACCTAACATCTGTGCCCATCTTCCTCTACTTTATATGTGGGATGCCTGCCACAGCATGGCTTGATAAATGGTGCCCAGGATCTGAACCAGCAAATCCCAGGTCTCAGAAGCGGAGTGTGCAAACTTAACCTTTGCACCACTGGGCTGGCCCAAATTTTGAGTTAATTTTTGTGTATAGTGTAAGGTAGGAGTTCAAGTTCATTCTTTTGCATGTGAATACCCAGTTCACCCAGCAACAGGATGAAGATGATTTTTTGAAAAGATGATTCTTTCCCCCTTAGCACTCTTGTTGAAAATCAATTGACCATAAAAGTGAGGGTTTATTTCTGGACTCTAACTTCTACTCCATTGATATATATGTCTATCTTTATGTCAGTCCCACACTTTCTTTATTACTGTAGTTCTGTTAATAATTTTTGAAGTTGGGAAGTATGAGTCCTGTAATATTCTACCTTTTCTAGCTTTGAGGGGCTACTATGGGTCCCTTACATATCCAAATGAATATTATGATCAGTTTGTATATTTCTGCAGAAAAAAAACCAGTTGGAATTTTGATAGAGATTATGTTAAATATGTAGATCAATTTGGGTGTATTGCTATCTTAACAATATTAAGACTTAACCAGGAACCTGAGGTGTCTTTCCATTTACTTGGTTCCTCTTTAGTTTCTTTAGGTAAAGATTTATAGTTTTAAGTGTACAAAACTTCCACTTCCTTGTTTAAACATATTCCTGACCATTTTATTCATTTTTTAAAAATTTTTTTTAACTTTTTGAGGAAGATTAGCCCTGAGCTAAGATCTGCCGCCAATCCTCCTCCTTTTTTGCTGAGGAAGACTGGCCTTGAGCTAACACCCATGCCCATCTTCCTCTACTTTATACGTGAGACACCTGCCATAGAATGGCTTGACAAGCAGTGCATAGGTCTGCACCCAGTATCTGAACCGGCGAACCCAAGGCTGCTGAAGCAGAAAGTGCGAACTTAACTGCTGTGCCACCAGGTTGGCCCCACATTTTATTCATTTTGATGCCATTGTAAATGGAATTGTTTTCTTAAGTTTATGTTTAGATAGTAAGTTGCTAGTGTATTGAATTACAATTGATTTTGATGTCTTGATCTTGTTTCCTGCAACCTTGCTGAACTTGTTTATTATTTTTATTATCTTTTGTGGATTCTTTAAGGATTTCTATACACAGAATCATGTCATCTGAAAATAAGGATAGTTTTAATCCTTACTCTCCAATCTATACTATTTTTGTTTCTTTTTCTTGCCTTATTGCCCTGTCTAGAACCTCCAATATAATGTTGAATAAAAGTGACAAGAGCAGACTTTCTTATCTTTCTCTTCATCTTTAGGTAAAAGGTTCCAGTCTCTCACCATTAAGGATGGTGTTCATTGTGGATTTTCTGTAGATGCCCTTTATCAGTTATGGAATTTCCCATTTGTATCCAGTTTATTGAGTATTTTATCATAACAGAAGTGTTGAACTTTATCAAGTGCATTTTCTGCATCTATAGAGATAGCCATGTGCAGATTTTTCCCCATTATCTGTGAATATGGTGTATTGCATTGATTGATTCCCTTATGTAGAACCAACCTTAAATTCCTGAGATAGATCCCACTTGCACATGATATATAATCCTTTAAATATGCTGTGAATTGGTTTTTCTAATATTTTGTTGAGATTATCTATGTCAATATTCACAGAGGACACTGGCATGTAGTATTTTCTTGTGAGAATTTTGGTTGACTTTACTATCAGGGTAATTTGTCCTCCTAAAATGAGTTAAGAATTAGCCGTTCATCATCTCTATTTTTTTTGTAAGTGTTTGGGAAGTATCAATGCTAATTCTTTAAATGTTTGGTTGAACTGACCAGTGAAGTTATCTGGTCCTGAGTGAATATTTGTGTGAAGTTTTTTTATTACAAATTCAATCTGTTTACCTGTTTTAGATCTAATCAGATTTTCTTTTTCTTCTTAAGTTTTGGTGGTGTGTGTCTTTCTAGAAATTTACTCAGCATTTTCTAATTGGTTGGTATATAATTGTTCAAAGTATTCGCTTATAATCCATTTTTATTTCTGTAAAGTCTGTAGTATGGTCCATCTTTAATTTCAGATTTTAGCAATTTGAAATATTTCCCTTTTCCTCAGTCAGTGTAGCTAGAGTTGTCAATTTTGTGTATCTTTTCAAAGAATCGACTTTCAATTTTGTTGATTTTTCTATACATATTTTTCTATTTCAATTTTTTGTTCCCTACTTCTTTCTTCTTCTTGCTTTGGATTCAGTTTGCAGTTCTTTTTCTACTTTCTTAAGGTTGAAGATTAGATCATTGATTTGAGATATGTCTTCTTTTTTATTTGGAGGAAATTATAGGTATAAATTTCCATCCGAACACTGTTTTCATTGCAAGCAATAAGTATTGATATCACAAAGTATTTTGTAATTCTCTTGTGATTTATTCTTTGACTCTGGTTAATTTGGAGTGTATTGTTTATTTACCTTGTATTTGTGAATTTCTTAAACTTTCTTCTGTTATTGGTTTCTAATTTCATTTTGTGCAGTTGGAGAACATACTTCATTTGATTTCAGTCCCTTAAAATTTATTGAGGATTGTTTTATGAACAGACATACGGTCTATCTTAGGAAATGTTCCATGAGCACTTGAGAAGAATGTCTATTCTCTTGTTGGATGGAGTGCTTGTTGGTTCTAGTTGATTACAATATTATTCAAGTCTTCTATTTCTTTGGTATCTTCTATTTAGTTGTTCTCTCCATTATTGAAAGTAGTGTATTGAGATCTCTAAATATTATTGTTGAAATCTCTCTTTATGCCTTCAGTTCTGTTGGTACACTTGATGTCAGTACACTGGATGGTGTCCCACAGGTCTCTGAGGCTCCATTTGCTTTTCTTCATTCTTCTTTTCCTATTTCTCAGATTGGATAATCTGAATTGACCTTTTCTCAAGTTTTCTAATTCTTTCTTCTGTCTACATAAATCTACTGTTGATCCTTTCTACTGCATTTTTTATTTCAGATGTTTTAGTTTTCCACTACAGGATTTTTATTCAATCCTTTTTTATAATTTCTATCTATTGGTACATGTACATTCAATATATTCAATAGATATATTCCATATGTCTATTGATATCCTATATTTGTTGAGATGACATTCTCATATGCTCCTTTAGTTATTTAGACATGATCTCCTTTAGCTCTTGGAACATACTTAAAATAGCTAACTTGAAGTCTGTGTCTAGTAAGTCCTAAATCTGAGCTTCCTCGTGGACAGTTTCTATTGATTGATTTTTTTTCTTTGAGTGGTTCACACTCCTGGTTTCATAATGTTTTGATGAAAAATAATATAATGTGCAGCTCTAGAAATCCAATAGTCCTTGTCTCCAGAATTTGCTGTCATTGCTACTTTTTTCTAAAAGATAACTGAGGAAAAACAAACTAAACAATATATGGGGTGTTTATAGAATAAAATTCATGACAACAATGGCAGAAAGGATAGGAGTGAACAATGGATTATACATAATTAAAAATTTTTACACTGCACATGAAGTGGTATAATAATATGTGAAGCTGGTTTTAGATTAGTTTATAACGTATGTTGTAAACACTAGAGTAACCACTAAATGATTTTGTAAAATAATATAGCCAATAAATGAGATAAATTTGAATCATTAAAAACTGCTAAATTAAAAGCAGAGAAGACTGAAAAAGAGAAAAAAAGAAACAAAGACTAAATGGAACAAATAGAAAATAGCTAACAAGATGCTAGATATGCTCCAACCACATAAATAACCATTTGAATGTCAATGATCTAAACCCACTAGTTAAAAGAGAATCTTATGTTAAATAAAAAATAGTGGTCCAACTTTAGATTGTCAGTAAGAAATCCACTACAAATATAAGACTTTGATAGGTTTAAGGTAAAAGGTTGGAGAACGATACAGTTGTTAACCAAAAGAAATCTGGAATAACTATATTAATTTCACACAAATTACACTTTAGAACAAGACAGTTTTTCAAGGATAAAGAGTAACATTACATAATGATAAAAGGGGTAAATTTTACAAAAATATTTAAGAATCCTAAATATCTATGCATGTAGCAATAGAGTGTCGAAACAGCTGAGGAAGTAATGGATAGAAGTGAAAGGAGAAATAGACAAATTTGGAATATAGTTGGAGACGTTAGTATGCCTCTCTCAGTAATTGATAGAACAAGTAGCCAGAGAGCCAATAATGAAATAGACAACGTAAAAAACACTATCAGCCAATTGGCTCTAATTGTGAGTTATAGAACACTCCATCTACCAATAGCAGAATACACATTCTCCTCAAGGGCACGTGGAACAGACATCTAGATAGACTGCAACCTGGATTATAAAACAAACCTTAAAAAATTTAAAAGGATAGAAATTATACAGAGTATGTTCTTGGACCATAACAATATTAAACTAGGAGCCAATAATATAAAGGTATCTGGAAAATCTCCAAGTATTTAGAAATTAAAAAACACACTTCCGTCTAATCCATGAGTCAAAGAAGAAGTCTCAAGGGCAATTACTATAAGTTAGTTGCCTTTCCTCTCCATCTTTCCTCTTAGCTTTAAAGAGAGAATGGTGATGGAAAGCAATGGTGAGACAGTGAATGGTAAAGTTCTACATCTATACTAGACGAGTTTTCAGCTTTTTTTCTAAGACTTCTTGCCTAAGAGGGCCTTCCACAAAGTCATTTTTGGGTGGTAATAAGTGTGAATGTCAGATTTTGACCCCTCATCTTCTTTCCCCTCTAATATTGGGAGGAGCACAGCTATTGTAGGTGGAGTTTAACAGCGGAACTGATTTTAAATGTGCTTTCTTTCCAGATTCCTGTTAAGATATAATGGCATATGTTGGATTTCTGCTAGTATCTGTTCCTCCTTATTCTTATTTGTTTGGGCATGATTTTATTAAAGGAGAGTTTATCATCCACTTTCTCTACACCATTTTACTCAGAAATTTTCTCCCAAGTGTTTATAGGCATCATTTTCTTTAATTATGTCATATTTTGTTTATAATGAGAGGGTTTTCATTAAACAATAAGTTTATAGCATTTTGTAACAAGATTTCAACTTGGCTAATTTGATGAATGACTTTATGGGGCAAATTTGAAGATGAATTTTCAGTTTCAAAAATGACTTGGTTGAGAAAAGAACTCGGCATCAAGTGGAGAGTCATACTCAGAGCTGTGACTGATTTCTAAACCCACTATGCAATTCTGTTAGTCTAATCACAGAAGAAAAAAAAAGAAAATTTCTAAGACATTATTCACTCAGCCTCTCCCTTGCCTAGAGAAGATGGATTTTCAAAAGCACTATGCTAGGAGCGACAGCTAGTATTAACAGCAATTTCTTAATTTGGTCCATTAGATTTTCCTTTTGTCAGATTTCATCTTATTTCTTTAGAACCTTTTAAATAATGTTTTTTCATGCAAGGAAGCTTTGAAGCTATAGCTTTTGATACATCTTTAGAGGAAATTCTTCATGTGTGATACAAGTGCCCACTTAAAATCCCTAAATATTACTCATAGTAAATTTCATCATTATTTTCTCCTAAAATCCCTAATATATTTCATGGCCTTATCTAATTTAAAGGGTAAACATTAACTTTGGTTAGTGAAGAGATCCAAAAAGTTATTTCTCATTGTTATTCTTTTTCTATTATCACCTCCCTCTGAATCTCTGGTAGCATTTTTTCCTGCTTATTTTCCTTTTTCCTCATGTGAATATGAAATTATTAAGCATCAAGTGTAGCATGAAATTTTTAATTTATTTAGCACTTCACATACACTAAATATTTATTAATTACAAATTAAAATTTAAAAGCAATTATACAGCTTTAGTGTGAAATTTTGAAGTTTGGGTTTATTTAAAGGCTTTTTTTTATTGCAGTAACATTGGATTACAAAACTATAGAGCTTTCAGATGTACATCATAATATATTTCAAATTCTGTGTAGATTACATCATGTTCACCACCCACAAACTTATTACAGTCCATCCCCTCGCGTGTGAGCCTAATCACCCCTTTTGCCCTCCCCCTCCCCTCTTTCCCTATGGTAACAACCAATCCAATCTCTGTTGCTATGTGTTTGTTTGTCGTTGTTTTTATCTTCTACTTATGAGTGAATCATATAGTATTTGACTTTCTCCCTCTGACTTATTTCACTTCACATAATACCCTCAAGGTCCATCCACGTTGTCACAAATGGCCATATTTCATCATTTCTTATGGCTGAGTAGTATTTTATTGTGTATATACCACATCTTCTTTATTCAT
This sequence comes from Equus asinus, assembly GCF_041296235.1. Classification (NCBI taxonomy): domain Eukaryota; kingdom Metazoa; phylum Chordata; class Mammalia; order Perissodactyla; family Equidae; genus Equus; species Equus asinus. The sequence continues at coordinate 72,782,971 of NC_091798.1, forward strand.
TCATCCCTTGATGGGCACCTAGGTTGCTTCCAAGTCTTGGCTATTGTGAATAATGCTGCAATGAACATAGGGGTGCATGTATCTTTATGCATTTGTGTTTTCAAGTTCTTGGATAAATACCCACCAGTGGAATAGCTGAATCATGTGGTAGATGTATTCTTAATTTTCTGAGGATATTCCATACTGCTTTATATATTATTATAATACTCATAATTTTATAATATATATTACACTTATTATATATAGAAAGAATATTAACATTCATGGTAGTAACCAATGACTCCAAAGCTAACATAATCCCATTAGATATACCAATGAGAAAACATATATATATATATATATATACACACAGAGAGATTTCCAATATGTTATAAAATATTAGTAGTCCTGATTTAGTAGAAACTTTCTTTGGTTGAATGTAGGACATTAGCGAAATTTTATTTTTCTTTAAATATCTTCCACTAATGGTCATAGCCCAAATGACTTAAATAGGTTAAACAAGGGAATATTCTTTGTGGGAGCCTCCTTAGGCTTCTGGGAATCAGCTGTCTGTTATCCCCACATCTGTTTGTTTGTCTTCACTTTGTTATTTTGAAATAATTTAAGATTTACAGAAGATTTGCAGAGGTTTTACAGAACATCACAGCACAGCTGCCAGTTTGGCAGTACTTCCTTAGACAGTCCCTGGATACTGCCTCACAGCAATCCTTTCAAGAAGATGTCATTGCTATTTGACAGATTAAAAAAGAAAGGAGGCTCTCCCATCAAGCAAGTGTCAGGACTAGAATTATATCTTCATACACCCAACTCCAATGTGTTTACTCCTTTTCTGCACCAATAAAACATGATAACATATTATTCCTCTTAATATTGCTCCTTCTTAAAGAGAAGAGCAGTATGTTCAAAAGAACACTAGTCCAGGATTTAGGCACTGGAATTCTAATACTGGTTTTGCAGCTAACAAGCCTTGTGGCTTCGGGCATGTAACTGAATTTCTCTGGGCCTTAATTCCTTTGTTGTTAGTAGAAAGGAACTGAAGTAACTGAATCATAGAGCTCCACCAAATTCTGAAGTTTTATGCTTATTTTGGATTCATTCTTCTGGTGCTCATTAGTACTGGATATTTTCCAGAGGCCTATAAAAGTTGTGTGGGGCCTAAAGCATATTCCATCTGAGAGACCATTTTAAAGAATGAGGACAGAAAAATCTTACTACGGCAAATTGTCGAAAATATACGTCCATGTGAACAAATTTGTGGAGCCCTCCCAGGGCCTTAGGAGAGGTCCTTGCAAAGGAGGGGCACTGGAGTTTAATTTTCATTAGCTTCACTGCAAATTTGCCTTTAGTGATACCACTCAAAATGGCTTTGGGGGCATGTTTTGTTGGTGGGGTGGTAAAGTGGATAGAGACGATGGAATGTTTAATGGTGTTACCCAGGAATTTTCCTGATCTTCTACTTTCTTGTCCAAAGTATTGGGAGGTGTGTTGGGGGGGTAGAGAAGTATTCCATTTTCAGTGGAAATGTAAGGAAAAAGGAATTTTTTACTCCCAGGAAGGTTCAAAAAGTCTTTTCCAGAACAATGCCAGAGAAGTAAGGCAAAGTTGCTTTGGTTATAAAGACAAAAAGGTGAAGAATCAAGCACTTACTTATTTCCATTTCAAAATTAGGGAGTCAAGAATGCACCTAGTATACTGGAGAAATCAAGGACTCCCAAAACCTATTGCAAAAAATACATTACCTGAAAACTGTGATTAGATTATAAAAGACTAATGTAATTAGTGACATGTCACATGATAAGTCTATTTAGCAGCATGAAAGTTGCGAGATAACATCTATATGTAACTGTAAAAATCAATGTGTTAAATGTGGAGAAATCCACATTGGGTCTCAGGCAACCCTGCCTTAGCCTTATAGACCAATACAAATTCCATCTCACAAAAATTCCACTCACAAAATTGCACTGATGGAAACAGAAACTAGCCTATCTTACTGAGATCTAAAATGTCCTGCAGACTAAAATAACTCACAGTTTTGGTTAATTTCAAGTCTACCGAATGTAACATTCGTTTTGGGTTTTGGTTTTTTTCAGGGAGGATACAGACTTCAAGTAATGACGAGGACATTTACTGCACTGACACCTCTCCAAGACAAATTATCAAACTCTTCAAGACCTAGAAAGTGGGGCTTATTATTTCTCACATGTTGGCCAAGGTCATTGAGAAAAAAGAGTATGAAGTTAATATTGCAGTAAAGACAGCATCAAAAATGAAATAATATTTGAGATTGAAAAGATATATTATCCCCATAGCTCTGTCAAATTCAGTGTCTACACAAATTATTATCTCTCTTTTAAGTGCCAGTAAGTTACAATTATGTAAGTTACAGTTCTCTAAGGACAGCTTTAACGGCTTCTGTTACTTAGAAATTTCCTCTGTTTTACCTCTCTCGGTCAAAACGACTTCAACTCTTACAATATCATTTTCTTTTATTTCAGAATTGTGTCATAGTGTAGAATTTCCAATTGAATATACCTCGTCTCTTTCTGTCTACAAAATATACATACCAAAAGAATGTGTTATGTATAACTTGCTGAAATAGAGAATGTTACATTTTAGTTTCTCATGAATACTGATATTCTTTGCACTAAGATCTTAGTATATACTTTCACGTTTAGAATTATCAAAGTTTGCTGAATGCAAAAAAAAGTTTACCCTGCAGTTGATCGTATTAGCTACTACTCATTCATGGATTAACATTATAGAGAGCTTTTATTCCTAAATAAAAGAGAAATATATTATGACTCACTTATAATTTTACTATCTGCTCTATGGAAAATATTTAAAAATTGCTTTATATATTAATTAAGCCCATTAATTATGGTAAAATTATTGATGCTGCCATTATACGCTCACCTTTCCTGGACCCAGATTTTCTTTTCTTTGCTTACGGTTGTGCAAAGAACAACCATAATTAGAAGTAATTTTCGAGAATACACATTTCTACTATGTTCCCTAAAATTACTGAAGAACTGAGAAAGTTATATACCTTAGAATTTGTTCAGAACATGTCTATTATATAGATAATATATAGAATAAAAAACTAAACCTTCATCTACAAACGTTTAGTGGTTGGAATTTTGGGAATATGGTGGTAGCATAGATTTTTATCTTCTCAAATCCCAATTATAACAACTAGATAGGGAATCCAAAATCCCTTGGGCAGAAATCAGTTGGAGCTAGTATTCTATATCAGGTTCAGTCTTTGGCTGAAAGTAGGCCTTACTCTGACCCTATGGAAGAACCAACGAGTCAGCAACTGGAGGCTGATAGTCAGGTATGTTGCCCATTGAAGGCTTCCAGAGATCTGAGCAGAGCACCTCCATGGCTGCCTCAGTCCACCCATTGTAACTCATATATCCATTACTCTAAGCTCTTGGGCCTCTCTTTCTGAAGAAGTTTACTGGGATGAGCCACAGCTCCTTTTTGCCACTATCAGTCTTGGGGCCACAACTGGGTAGCAATTCCAAGATAACTTTTTGAAAAGTTGACCTCCTGCAGATTTTGGAACTTAATTTATGTTATTCTCAGCTAGAACACTGAGGCTGGATATTGAGCAGCAATCTTGTGACCATGAGGTAAAAAGTAATAAAATAGAATAGAATACATAAGGGGAAAATAGGACATTATAAAAATTATATAGTAGAACTAAAATTTTAACACAACGTAAAAGATGAGAGAAATAGCTAGATCAATTTAAATCTTTCTAAATATATTTCCTCCCACTATAGGAGAATAAAGATGTCTGTTAATTCAACCTCTCCTGAAAATTGTTTTAAAGTAACAACTAAAGTAATATAATTAAAAAGTCTTCTCCAGGGGCCAGCCTGGTGTTGTAACGGTTAAGTTCGCACACTCCGCTTTGGCGGCCCGGGCTCACCCGTTCTGATCCCAGGTGCAGACCTACTCACCACTTATCAAGCCATGCTGTAGCAGACTTTTCACATATAAAGTAGAGGAAGATGGGCACAGATGTTAGCTCAGGGCTAATCTTCCTCAAAAAGAAAAACAAAGAGGGGCTGGCCCCGTGGCTGAGTGGTTAAGTTCGCGCGCTCCGCTGCAGGCGGCCCAGTGTTTCGTTAGTTCGAATCCTGGGTGCGGACATGGCACTGCTCATCAGACCACGCTGAGGCAGCGTCCCACATGCCACAGCTAGAAGAACCCACAACGAAGAATACACAACTATGTACCGGGGGGGCTTTGGGGAGAAAAAGGAAAAAAAATTAAAAAATCTTAAAAGAAAAACAAAGAAAAGTCTACTCCAAATTGACAGAAGTAAAAAACATGAACAGAATAAAAAAACATAATTTGGGACAGATATTCTTAATCTTAGCATATGGACATTTGGGGCCAGATATTTCTTTGTTGTGTGGGGTTGTCCTATGCATTGTAGGATGTTTAGCAATATCCCTAGACTTACCCAGTTGATGCCAGTAGCAGCCCCTTGGCCATTGTAACCACTGTCACCACCAAAATAGCCTCTGTTTGAGAACCACTGACTTAACATAAGGCAGAAAAGTAGAAAAAAGGGAAAAACATAATCAATAAAGAACACAGTATACATGATAGAAATAATTTCACGTTTCAGTGATCCTAATCAATGTAAAGTTTTCAACATCACTCAAACAAACTTTTAAAATGTATTTTAAAAATAGCAACTATATACTGTTTCAAAAAATCTCACCTAAATCAATGATTCAGAAAGGTAGAAAATTAAGGCCTGGGAAAAACAAAATACAAGACGATTCTATAAAAGAAGGTGATATAGTATTATGGGAATGTTAACAGAATAACATAAACAGGAATAAAGGACAGTATATAAAATATAAAAAAAAATTCACCGAGATATGAAAAGCATGCACTGTTATAGACCTTTTACAATAGACTAAAAATATATAAAGCATAAATTGTTAGAATTCAAATAATAAAAGTATAATTTAACATATCTCAATTTTTCTTAAGATGAATCAGCCAGTAAAAAATAAATATTAAAAACATTGCTTAATCAGTAAAGTAGTTTATATACAGAATACATACTGTATTAATATTTTATATATTACAATATTTCATATTCTTTCATATATAGCACATACGAAATAAAGAATGTGTATATAGGTATACGTATATATCAACATCCATCTATCTAAATAGATAGATACGTAGATGGATAGATGGATCTATCTCAACATGTTAGTAATAACCCCATGACCACTACCAAACACATGAACTTTTCCTAAAATTTGCTCATACTTCAGGGCACAAAATGACAAATTTATAAGAAATAATAATAACAATAGTAGTCACCACCATACAAGTCATCTTTATACATAATGTAATATAATTAAAAATCATTAATAAAAGAAACCCTTCCTCAATCCTCTTACATTTTAGGAACTTAATAAACACTTCTAAAAACTTCTTCCACTTAAAATAAAATCACAGTGGAAATTACAAAATAATTGGAAATATATAAAAATGTGAATAAGACCATGTTTCTTCCCCTGAGTGCTCCAACCCTTCTTCAATGTGCAGAACTGGCCCACACATTGGTGTAACACCCAGTCAGTTTCCCGAAAGTCGTTTGGTCCACTGACAAGTATCAAGAGAGAGTAAATCTTCTAGCCTCAGTAAATAAGCTCCGATGACCCCAGTCACAGCTGACATAAAAATTGCAATGTCATAAGAGAGATCTTAAGACAGAAGCATGCAGCAAAACTACTCTCAAATTCCTGACCAATAGAAACTCTGAAATAATATTTGCTGTGTTTTAAGCTCCTAAATTTTAAATTAATTGTTTTTGCAGCAAAATGTAAATAATACAACCATCTTCCTAAAATTTCCAGCTCTGAATCTCAGATCAACAGACTGTATCAACCACCACACCTCATTATTGTTATCATCTGCCTCGCCTCAGGATATTACAGTTCATTTTCTAATGATTTTAGCTGTTATCTCACTCTCACTCTTTCAAATATCACTCCAGTCATTATTCTTGGAAGTTTCAATATATGCAGTGATAATTTTCCCAGCACTCTAACCTATTCAGTTCCTTGAACTCTGCTCCTTTAATTATTTCGTCCATAGCCCTATTTCAGCCACTTACTCCTATGGCGATACCATAGAACTTACAATTGTCAACTCTTGTAATTTTTCTATAATTTCATTTTCATGTATCCTAATATGTGATCACCAGCTTCTCTGTTCTAGATCACTCATTCTAGTGCCTCAGTGCTCACATTCTTTAACTTTTTTTTGGATCTGTAACCCACGATTCCCCCTGACTCTCTCCCATCCTTCACTCTTTTGATGGGGCTATGCGCTGGCTCACACCAGGGTACCACTCCAGAAAAAGTTCTTATGAAGCTCAACAATGATCTCTGATTGCTTAATCCAGTGGTCGGTTTTGTACGTTTCTACATCTCACATCTCAAACTTTTCATGACCTTTGATTTAACTCATCCCTCCTTTTTCCTTGGTGCACTTTATTTCCAGAATGCCAGACTTTGTTGGTTTTCCTCCTTTCTTACTAGTTCTTCTTTCCAGCTTTTGTTTAGTGGTTTCTTCTCTTTTACCTAAACTTCCACTATTGAAAATCTTTAGGGTTATTGGTACTATTTTCTATCTGTGCTTTCTTCTTTGGTGATCTCATCCCTTTTATCAGTCTTAAGACCTTCTCTATGTTGACAAACTCCAAGTTTATTTTTCCAGGCCAGACCTCTCTTGAATTCTAAACAAATATCTACCTATACCACATTTCAATTTAAATGTGTAAAACATTTCTTATACACAATATATAAAAACTGAATTCAAAATATTTTCTTGCTCCACTTACAACTCGCTTCTTCTCCATTGATGGCTAATCATCCTTCCATTTGATCTGGACAAATAGTTTAGAATCACTGTTATGTATTCTTTTTCTCTGTCACACAACATCCAACATGTTAGCAAATCCTATATTCTACTTTAAAAATATGGACAAGGTAGTGTCCAATCTCTTCATTGCACCACCTGCTCATAGATACCATTCTCTCTCAGAGCATCTCTGATTCTTCCCTGTGTCCCTTTAATTTGTACTTAACAACAGCCAGAGTTATTATCTGTACATGTCAATCACATATCCTCTTGGTTAACTCTTTTACCGTCTTAAGTCTTTGCTCAAACGTCACGTTTTCAGTGAGGCATATTCTAACTCAATCTGATATTGCATTGTGTCACCACTTCCCTCCTAGTCTGCCTTATCCTGATCTGTGTTTTATGCTTTCTATGATACTCGTCACTTTTTAACATAATCATGCAATTTTCTTATGTTCTTCTTATTTCCTGTACCCCCTCCACCACCAAAAAATTACTGTAAGCTCCACAGGGGCAGGGGCCATTTTTGATTTTTATACTGGCATATCCCACGTATCTAAAAAGGTTACTGTCAAAAAAGTAGATAATAAATAAATATTTTAAATAAGTTAATAAAAGTACTGCAAGTCAAATTGAAAGATGTTGCTAACTCTGTATTTAGAATGTAATCTTGCTATATAAATATGTATAATAGAAATGGCTAAAAGACTGAAAACGTGTTAAGCATTAAAATCAATAATCTAGAAAATAAAGGGAGCAAAAAAGCAAAAGTTAATATAATAGTATCAAAACTATTTCTCTGAAAATATTAGTAAAATAGGTAAACTTCTTACAAGCAAAATCAACAAAGTTGAGGGCAAGTGTTCAAATGTAATGTTAGGAATGAAAATGGAAACATAAATAGAGATACAATGTGAATTACCAAAAAAGAGGAATACCGTGCACAATTCTATCCCGATATCTTTTTGAAGACTGAGATGAACTGATATTATCAAAATTTATTAATTTATTAAAGAACAAGAAAACCTAACTATACCAATTGACAGAATAGAATGAACACGTAGTCCAAAACTTTTGACAAACAACAACGAAAAGTTGACTCAGAAAATTGAAAAGCTGAGTTTCCTAAATACTTATGAAAATAAGTATCCCTGTAAGATATAATAGAAATAGATGATAAAGATACCCAACTCACTTTCTGAGGCTGATAGCACTGTCATAAACCAGTAACTTATAAGAAAAAAATATAGGGTTCATTTAATACTATTGATTTAAAATCCAAAATAAAATAGCCAAAAAATCCAGCCATGCAACATAAAACGCATCTACTCCAAATAGTAGAATTTGGTTCAAACATGTAGGAATGCTTCAATCTAAAAAAAAAAAAAAAAAGATTATAAAGGAAAATTTCATTCAATCGGAAAAAAAGTAGAAAAAGTCCATCATTTATTTATGATAGATATATTTAAGAAACATTAGAGATGGAAGGGAATATCTTAATCTCCCCCCAAAAATATGTCAAAAACTTCAGCAAATATAATACCTAATTTAAAAATTCTAGAAATCAATTAATTAATTGAAGTCCCAGTCGGGACAAGAATACCAGCTCCTGAGAAACTCTTGCATGTGACTACAAAGATCAATATATGAAATATATTTCCATAGGTGAACAAACGAGTAATATACAGCATAGGAATTATAATGTACATACTTGATAAAGTGAAATTAATCTGTACACAATAACATAGATCGGTGCTAGAAGCATAATAATAGCAAAACTGTTTAAAACACATATATTTTATGAAACAACATACCAAATCAATAAAATTATGTAAAAGAATTCATTCAAATTGTTACCCATAGTTTGCTGCATCATTAAAAACTTGTATATACTTCTACTTTTTTATTTCAAAAGATGTAAATGTGTATTTACTCATACACAGTTTACTTTTGGGCTTAGGGCTTTTGTTTTTTTCTCTGAGTATGAGTCCATTGCTTGTGATCCCACAGAAGTTTTTTCTTCTGTTTTATAATATACACCATTATAGACAATGTACAGTTTATTTTCTTTAGATCTAGAACTTTAAAACATTTGCACAACAATCCAAGTATAAATTCCTTCTAGATTTGTATATGGTCCCCAAAATTTGTGCAGTTACCTTTCTCATGCTAATTGTTTTTTTTGGAATTTTCAAAGCATCAAAATCAGTTGTAGAAAAAATATTATTTATTTGTATTTCCTGTATTGCATAACACTTAAATTGCATGAGTTCAAATGAAGTACACATGGCATAAATAGATTTAGAATAAAAATGTCAGAGCCTTGATAAATTTACAACCCACTTGGTGAGTGAAGTACCATTAGCAGGGAGTACGTTATGACCTGTCAACACTTAATATCCTATAGAAATCATGCATTTCAAAGACATAAGAAAACTCCCCATTAAACTAGTCACCAGTTAATAGAGTTTCTGCTGTATGCTGCTGATGGATACATGTATAAGTAATGAAAATATGAACATATAAACTGGATAGATACAGGTCAAATTCAAGAGAGTGGTTGTTTCTTTAGAAGGCAAATTAATGTCGTGAAGGAGGAGAAAGTGAAGTTCATGGGTAGTTTTGTTAGGTATTGTCAAATTCCCTCCAGAAGGGTGGTAGCAGCTCACATTTCCACCAGCAGTGTTGAGAATGACTAGTAGCACAGCCTCACAAACAGACTTTTTTTCATACTTTTAATTTTTTTCCAATTTGACAGGTAAGAAATAGTATCTCGTTGTTTTGATCATATTTCTTTAAATATCAGTGAATTTGAAATGTTTTCATATCTTCAAAATCCATTATTATTTCTTTTTAGTTGAATTGCCTGTTCATATCTTCTTCTCTTGTTTCCAGTCAGGGTTTTGCTGTTTGATGTAGCAATTTTAAGACTTTTTTTTACATTAGGAATATTAGTCATTTGTTTTATATATTGCAAAAGTTTCTTCCCAGTTTGATAGTTTTCATTGGTTATTTTATGTTGATTTTCACAATAAATAAGCATTTAAAAAATTTTTTTATACTCAGATTCATTATTTTTACTTGTTGCTTCTGGATTTTGTAGCATAGTTAGAAAGCCTTTCTCTGTGCTGAGATTTAAGAGAATTTCACCCATATTTCTTTGTAATACTTGCATGCTTTCATTTTTTTTCACATTTGCATTCCTAATGTAACTGGAACATTTTTTTAAGTGTGATGTGAGATATGTATTTTTTTTCTTAGTATGAGTGACTCCTAAGTTATTTAAGCATTTTAATTAAAAGTTAGAATAGGGGCTGGCCCAGTGGTGCAGTGGTTAAGTTCACACGCTCTGCTTCAGCAGCCAGGGTTTCTCAGGTTCAGATCCCTGGTGCAGACCTAGCACCACTCATCAGGCCACACTGTGGCAGAGTCCCACATAAAATAGAGGAAGATTGGCACAGACGTTAGCTCAAGGCCAATCTTCCTCACACACACTCAAAAAAACTCAAATAGCCACAGTAATCTTGAGAAAGAAGAACAAAGCTGGAGGCATCATGCTTCTTGATTTTAAACTATATTACAAAGCCTGTAGTAATCAAAATAGTACGGTAGTGGCATAAAAACAGACATATAAATCAATGGAACAGAATAGGGACCAAGATATATAGTTAATTAATTAATGACAAAGGAGCCAAGAATAAGCAATGGGGAAATATGGTCTCTTCAGTAAATGGTGTTGGGAAAACTGCACAGCCACATAAAAAAAGAATGAAACTAGACCACGATCTTACACCATACACAAAAATCAACTCAAAATAGATTAAAGATTTGAATGTAAAACCTGCAACCATAAACTCCCAGAAGAAAACATAGGCGGCATGCTCCTTGACATAGGTAATGGTAATGATTTTTTGGTTTTGACACCAATAGCAACAAAAGCAAAAGTAAACAAGTGGGACTACATCAAACTAAAAAGCTTCTGCACAGCAAAGGAAACCATCCACAAAATGAAATGGCAACCGAGCCAGCCCTGATGGTCTAGTGGTCAAAGTTTGGCACTCCCGCTTTGGTGACCCAGGTTCGTTTCCTGGTCTCAGAACCACAGCACCCATCTGACAGTTGCCATGCTGTGGCAGCAGCTCACACAGAAAAACAAGAAGGACTTACAACTAGGATATACAACCATGCACTGGGGCTTTGGGGAGAAAAAAAAAAAGAGGAAGACTGGCAACAGATGTTAGCTCAGGGCAAATCTTTCCCTGCAGGAAAAAAAACAAATGAAATGGTAACCTATGGAATGGGAAGAAAATTTACAAATCAGATATGTGATAAAGGATCAATAACCAAAATATATAAAGAACTTATAGAACTCTATACCAAAAAAAAAAAATCATATAATCCAATTAAAAAATGGGCAGAGGAGCTTAATAGACATTTTTCCAAAGAAGACATACAGATGGCCAACAAATAGATGAAAAGGCGCTCAACATCATTAATCATCAGGAAAATGCAAATCAAAACCATAATGAGATATCACCTCACACTTGTTAGAATGGCTATTCTCAGAAAGACCAGAGATAACAAGTGCCAGCAAGGATGTGGAGAGAAGGGAACCCTTGTGCAGTGCTGGTAGAAATGTAAATTGATGGAGCCGCTATGAAAAACAGTATGGAAATGCCTCAAAAAATTAAAATTGGAACTACCATATGATCCAGTCATTCCACTTCTGAGTGTTTATTGTAAGGAAATGGAAACAGTAACTCAAAAATATCTGTACCCCCATGTTCATTGCAGCATTATTTACAATAGCCAAGACATGGAACCTAAGTGTTCATGTTCATCAATGGATGAATGAATAAAGAAGATGTGATATATGTATATACAATGGAATATTGTCCATTCATAAAAAAGAAGGGAACCCTGCCATTTGCAACAACATGGATAGACCATGAGAGCATTATGCTAAGTGAAATAAGGCAGACAGAGAAAGACAAATACTATATGAACTCACTTATATGTGAAATCTAAAAAAAAACCCCAAAAGCCAAAAAACAAACTCATAGATAGAGAAAACACATTGTTATTTGCCAGACGTGGGGTGTAGGGAGTGGGTAAAATGTGTGAAGGGGGTCAAACAGTACAAAAGTCGAGTAATGATATAACTAAGTCCTGAGGATGTCATGTACAGCATGGTGACAATAGTTATTGATACTGTATGGTATATTTGAAAGTGGCCTAGAGTAGATCTTAAAAGTTCTCACCAGAAGAAGAAAAGTGTGTAACTATGTGTAGTGAAGGATGTTAACCAGACTTATTGTGGTGTTCGTTTTGCAATATATACATAGATCAAATCATTATATTGTACACCTGAAACTATTATAATGCTATATGTCAATTATATCTCAATAAAACAAATGGAAAAAAATCCCAATTATATCAGGCCTAAAGAAAACACTAGAAATATATTACTTAGGTAATTGGCACCTGCATCCCACTCAAGCTGGAAGGAAAAAGAAAAAACGAGGGAGAGAAAATAGTTTCAGTCAAAGCACTGTATAAATAAATAACCTCCAAGACTCAATATCCCAAGTTTTCTGTGGTGCAAAGGTGGTGCTTTGGGGATTAGGAAATTATATACAATAATTCTTACTAGAAAAAAAAGTTTATTGTTGACATCTAGTATCTGCTCTGAGACATCTAGAGTGTTGATTCCAGTTTACAGGGAAAAAAAGTCAGACAAACTACAAATTCACAACTTTCCTTGAACCTGTCTAAACACTGAGGTTGCAGGGCAACAAACTGACACAAAAACTAAGGAGATGCCTGCAGGGAGAGACGGAACACAAACAATGGCTTGTGAAGCAACTGGATACCAGGAAGAGTTTACTTAGCGTGGATTGCAAATTAGTGGACATGGGGAGTGACTGATGAGGGAGTGTGAAGCTCCTGGGGACTGCAGAAATTGGGGGAGTCCACATCTTCTTGGGTTTTCTCCTTGAACCCCATTGGGTGCCCACAGAAATTCTTGGATAAGGTTATAAGAAAGTGTCATTTATGTTGCATACCTAGAGCAACCAAGAGAGTGGTGGCTATGGTGAGAAGGGCATAAAATTCCATTAGTTCCTTTCTCCACTCTCTCTCTTAATATGTGGAGGTAACAGCAAAAAGCACCGTCGCCTTTGGGCACTGAAGTAAACATATTGCATCTGAAGGAAAGGAACAGAAAAAAAAATTTAAAAACTGCCTCTGGAGGAAGAGTAGAAAGGCAAGATGGAGCCAGAAATACATCCAAGCAGGGGCAGCACAACGAAAATAATAGCTGAGACTCTGGGACTTGGTGCTTGTCCAAGATTCAGGCTAAATCAGAAAAACAAAATACATGCTCCCCTCCAAACCAGGCTGACAAGAGATGAATACTGCGTTAGTCAGAGTTCTCCAGAGACACAGAACCAACAGAGTGTATACGCAGTACCTCAATATTGCAGAACTTTCTGATTAAGCTTTTAGCCACAGAACAGCTGATTTCTGCTTTGTCTGTCTACTTCTTACACCCCTTTAGGAATTTTCCAATGCCTTATGGGCACATATAAAATATTAGGTTCATGCGTGTTTTAGTAGTTATTTTTTTCCCCTGATTATAATGTCTAACTCCTGGCAGCTTGGTTGTGCTGAACTGTATGTAATTATTTTCTCCCTGGCCCAAGGAGAACTCAGGAGGCTCTTAGTTACTACGTTCTCTTCAAACTCTAAATATTTTATGGGAGTCAGCAAATGATCAAATTCTATGGGGAGTAGGAGCATTACTGAGTCTGGGGCGTCTTCAATGTCCTTATCTGTTCTCTGAGATCTTAGCCCCTTGATTTCTAGCTGGCTTTGACGTTTCCTGATGCCTTCATACAGGTATTTGTTTTCAATTTTTAACCTGGGTTTTATAATTATTAGTGGTAGAGGTTTAGTCTCACAATTTGCTGAGGTCATTGATAATGTTTATTGTAACTTACATCTGTTTATTCTCTTACCTCTGTTAAATCTTTGTTCTTGGGTATGAGATAGTTTGCCGGTTAAGTTTGTTATATTATTGCTCTCTCACGCTGTACACTATTCTTACATTTTGATGACTCTCAGATAAGTACATATTTCATACCTTTTAACCTGTTTGTAGATGCTTATTGGTTTACAGTACAGTTTTCCTATATTGATTGTTCCTGAGGGTGGTATATGTGTATGTAGAGTGGTGAAAAATGGGACATACAGCTAAAGATGATATAGTCCATCTTACCTCCAATGATCGTGAGTTTATTGCTGAAAAGTGGGCTATGGTATTCAATCATTTAGAATCTTGATCTCTTCATGCCTGCTGGATATAACCAAACCTATGTGTGTGTCCTCGTCTCTCCTAACCACAATTCTGAACTGATTGCTCACGACTGAAACAATAAACATTATATTGGTAACTCCTTGTTCAGGCAGGAGTGGAGCAGTGGGAAAGGACTTATGATTATCATTGTGTGTGAATGATCCTAATACAATATTACCAGAAATAATTCTGTTAGTTATTGTAGTGTGCTGAATAGTGGTCCCCCCAATGACATGTCCAAGTCTGAATGCCTGGAATCTGTGAATATTATCTTATTTGAAAAAAGGTGTTTAAAGATCTAATTGAGTTAAAGATTTTGAGATGAGGAGATCATTCTGATTTATCTAGGTGGGCACTAAATCCAATAACAAGTATTCTTAGAGGAGAAAGACACAGACAGAAGAGAAAAAAACGTAGAAACACTGAGAAGGCATTATGAAAGCAAAGACAGAGACTGGAGTGATGCGACTACAGCCAAGGAATGCTGCAGCCACCAGGAGCTGGAAGACGCAAAAGCAAAGTTCTCCTCTGGAGCCTTCGTGGGGAGTACGGCTCTGCCAACATCTTGATTTTGGACTTCTGGCATCCAGAACCATGAGAGAATAAATTTCTATAGTTTAAACCCCCCCAAGATTAAGGTAATTTTTTGTCGTCCCTACAAAACAGTTACCTTCTTCCTTCTGGAAGATATCACTTCTTGTTTTTGAATATCTGTGAAAACAGTCACATTTTTTCCAGGACACCGCTCTATACATTTTATAATTCAATATTATCCAATCTATTTGCTATTTTTCGCAGTTGCCTTATGAAATTTGGGTCCCTAAGTGTTTTTATCACTTAGAGGAGAAGGCTGCCTCCCACCAGGCTTGAGCCACTAACTTGAACCAATCTCCATCATATTCTGAATGTACTAATTCTAATGATTTAATTAACACAATTAACATATTAAAACAAAATGATTTAGAAGCAATTTTAATTTTTATTTCTAATATTCAATTTCATTTCTCAATGGTTCCTTTTTATTTTACTTAAATTGCTTGAATCAAAAAATGGATTATTATAAAACACATAAACACTACAACATCTAATTTTCCATTCTAGTGTATCTTTCTTTATATTTGTAATTCATAGTCAAGTTATTCCAGCCATGTATGAAATAATGAAAAATGTGGAAATTAAATAATATTGTGGACAAGGATATGAATATCAGGCTATTCAATTTAATAAGAAATTCGTTTGGGAAGAGATTTCTAACAGAATTGATATGAAAGTGTTAGTACATTTCACTATTTCACTTAAATTGCTTTAATTGTTGATGCAAAAACAAAGGATAAAAATTAAAGTAGTAAATTACTTTCACTTAAATTCACTGGAATTAAGTTCCAGGGGATTTACATTTAGACCTTTTCTCAAGTTTCATTTCATATGCTGGAGTTTTGAGAGCTTTGATTTTTAAACACATGACAGAGAGGAGTCAGCCTTAGAAGACTGTGCTTTGACACCATAAATCAGTCATGTTGCACACCCTGAGATTTATCATCATTTACAGGCATTTTACACTCCTGGGAAAGGTTTAAGGCATGGTTATTAACACTTGTATTATAGACTTTGAAGAAGCCCCTAGGGTTCGTCAGTCAGTTGTACAAGTTGAAACAGTAAATAACAAATTCAATTTCTAGGATAGAAAAGATAGGTTATTTTTGTAGAGTTTAACAATCAAGTCAAAATTATTGGTCTCATGATAGAAGTTTTAAGTCTTATAATTAAGCTTACCACCCTGTGACCTTGGATGCTGACTGTCCGATTGATGTTGAAAGTAGCTGTTGATCAATAAGTTCCAGGTGGCGCAGAGTAGATTGTTACAGAGAAAACTGCTAAAAGACCCTGTTTTCGGGTATTAAAAAGCAGGTACTAACATAAATGAATGATTCATAGCTACTCTAAATGCTTAAATGTGTGAAAGAAAGAATTTTGGTAGGAAAATGATTATCATTAGACTATTATCTGGGCCATTTCTTAACCCTTGGGGATTACCAGTAAAAGCTGAAGTGATGTTAAATGAAAATTTACAATCCCTTCAGTAGAGATGGAGGAGTAAACTCCATTAGCCTTATTTCAAAATAAGGGTTTGTATTATATTAAGACATGAATGAACATACTTTAAAACTATACTTTAAAAGAGTTTGCTTCTGAAGAGCATAAAATCATTAACAAATACTTAGTGATCTGACTTGTAAACACTTGCTTGATAACCTTCAGTTTCTCTGAAAGAATATGTTTACAGACCATTTTTCTAGAAGCCTGGAGCCTGTCACTTATGATAGACAAAGACCAAGAAAATGAACCTCTTTGGAAACTCATATAAATGATAGACACCAATTGTTAAACACTGAACATGAAAATCTGTACAATAGATCATCAAATTTTACATATATCATTTGATTACAGAAATAAGTAACTTAACTATATCCTTACTTGAGGAATATTATAGTAACTGAAAAATTAATCCCACAGAACAACTGCTGAACTTTAGCCATCATCAGGTCTTAATCTGACATGTCTCTGATACTCCAATTTCCTTGCTGGTTGAAACTAATACAGTTTCGCAGTTTAACTCTGGTGTAAGTCCATAATGAGGCTGGTAATGAGGTCCCAGCAGGTGAGCTGGGCCTTCCTGGCTCTCCTGTGCCTGAACCAGCCACACGGATCAAAGGTGCCATTCTCTTCCCAGGTGCTTCTCTCTGCCTGCTGTGTAAACAGCTAATAATGTAGGAAGAGCATCACAGCACAAGTCTCTTGCACTTTCCATCTCTCTATTCTCTAAAATAACTCTTGTTCATATGAATACTTTAACTGAAACATATTTTGCAGCTCCCTATAGGTTATAGATATTTAAGGTGAGGCTCAGATGCAGAAACATTGACAAATATACCCTAATTTAAAGTTTTTATGTTTTATTTTTCAAATATAAGAGCTGGCCCTGTGGCCGAGTGGTTAAGTTCATGTGCTCCACATTGGCAGCCCAGGGTTTTGCCAGTTTGGATCCTGGGCATGGACCTAGCACTACTCATCAGGCCATGCTGAGGCAGCCTCCCACATGGCAGAACCAGAAGGACCTAGAATTGGAATGCACAACTATGTACTGGTGGGCTTTGGGGAAAGAAGAAGAAGAAGGAAAAAAAAGAAGATTGGCAACAGGTGTTAGCTCAGGTTACAATCTTTAAAAAAAGAAAAAAATGTATATATATATAAGAGGACAACTTACAGACTTACAATATAGAGACCATATGTCAAAAAATATATACTTGCTTTATAGTAAATGATTGTGTTGTGAGTTGTTTATGTCACAGTTATTATTATTATTTTTATTATTCCATTCTGGCTTGGCAATATTTAGAGATTTAATATTTAGACATTTTCATATATTAATGATGTTTTTATAAAGTGAAATTTAGAAATTTCTGATAATATGAAGTATTTATCATTTACATAGACTTTAAAGTTTATAAATCACTTTTCATTGATATTTTTATATTTAGTACAATTGAAGAAGCTCATTTTATCAGAAATTGATTAAAATAATTGTAATCCTTTTAACAACAAAAAGATTTTTTAAAAAATTAATAAAAATAATGTGTGTTCCAAATAAACCTTCCTTCATTCTTTATTATACGACTTCAGTGTAGAGTTTGCTATTTTTGAAATTCATTTCTTAACCCCTAACCAGCCCCAAAACACACCTGTTTTAAACCTTTTTTAGCAACTTCTTTAACTTAACCATTTCTTTAATTTCTTTAATAATTTCTTTAATTGTTCAATTGCTTTAATGTTAAACTTTTATTCTAGGGTTTCTAGTACTTTAAGTGCCTTATGTAATCAAGTAATTAATTTGAAGACCTCTGTCACTGAAACACAAAGAGCAGAAAATTCAACCCAATAAATTTTTTAAGCAAATAGAATTATATCATTAAATCCACAGTTGATTACAGAGTGAGAAATTGCATGACAGAAACTGACCTTGAAGTTAGACAAAAACTTTGAAGGGTACATAAACCACAAAAATAAATTTGTATTTCACATGCAAAGTCATGTTTGGAATTATACAGCAAAGCTTATTTTCATTCAATACACCATAATGCTTAAAATTTTTTTTCACACCAATTTCCATTGCTTCTTTCAATTTTTTCCACATTCTTTTCATACTCATCAATGCACATGCTCTCAAAGAATCCGTTTTAACACTAGTCTCACCTGAAGTTCTAAGGTTACTTGGAATAAACTGTAAAACATTGTGCAGCAGCATCACTCTGTTCACTCTGTAAGCTGTGTTTTAAAGTCCACCCAAGAAGAGTTGTTACGTATTGTAACAGTTTTCCTTCAGAGGCTGATTACTTTTATTGATTAACACTACCGCTGATTTACTAGGTTTTGCTTGCCTAGAAAACGCTTGATTCTTTCAGGAATAAGGTGAAGCTTGTTGAAAAACACTTGCCAAACTGTGCCCATTGAAGCATAATAGAGAGGAAGTTGGTTCTCTTCTAGTTGAACAAGACTGATTGAGCAGGCTCATGAACAAACACAATTTTTCTACTCTGGAAATACTGAATACAAGCAAAAGCTTCAACACTGTGTAATTATAAAAGAAAAGGCAGTGGTAGTGATGCTTATAGAATAAAAAAAGATCACTATTTAAGATAGGCTGGGAAAATGATCATGGAGACAAATTGCAGTTATTTTGTCTTCTTTAGGTTGGCAAATTTGCAGTTTCTACTGATTTTTTTCATGTTCTTACATATATTTCAGTCTATACATTTAGAAAGAACTATGTATAAAGATAATGGCATCCAACAAACTCTGTTTTGTTCTAAAGCATAACTCAAATTTTCAACTATGCAATTACTATAAAAGAAATTGTATGCCTTTCTTTAAAGTAATTTCAGAGGTGGACATAAATTGAGTTGCAGAAACATTAGAGTAATGTGGATAAGATTATCCAGTCAGAACCACGGACAGAACTCCTGATACCCATGTAGTGTGACTTCCAACTCAATGGTTTATCTCTATAAATAAGGGCATATCAATATCAATACCCAACAGTATCACTAGATAGTGGATTAAAAGGCACACTGTTATAACTTTTTTTCTATTCTATAAGGTAGTGATTGTCTATCTCATTGCATTTAGGACAATTCTGATCCCTTAAAAAAGTTAACAATACAAAGACAGCAACACAACAACAAATTAAATATCCAAGTACAAGTAAGAAAAATAAAACTTTTCAGTGTGCCTCAACAGATAAAAGAAAATGACCAACTAGACTTACAATGAAAGTGAATGGACAAGGATATTGATTCAAAATATTTTGCAAGGTGAAAGCTTGATAAAGAATTATTGGTAAAGAATGCAGAAAGAACTCAGATATCAAGATCTGCCTCATCAATATTTAAATATAATTTTTAAAAGTTAGAAAAAAACACAGAAACAAGCTAATATATATATTCATAGTATAAAGAAGAAAACTATAAGAACAATTTAATACTATAAATCTTGCAAACAAGGCAGCAAAAAAAATCCACCTCTAGGTATATGACTACTTTGCAGGACCAACCTTTATGCCATAAAAGGGAGTATCTTGATAAAATTTAAATGGAATCAGGAGTTGAGATCCTAGTGATAAGGAGGATACAAAATGAGGTGAACATCATTTTTTTTGTTTGCTACTTTATTGTAGAGACATTTGCCATATCATAAGTGGCACAAATTAAGATGTGAAGAGCTGAGTAGAAAGCTGTAACCAAGAAATGAGAAATATAATAGAATTGTATGCAGTCAGAGCTGAAGAAACAAATGTTGGTGTTCAGGATCATTTAGGAATTGAGTTTGTACTATCTCAGAGAAAACAAAAATGCAAATGAGCATTACATTTTGCAAGACTTTTTTCCTGTCAGTGTAGTTTTTTTCTTTGAATGCAGCAGTAAAAAAGGCTGATAATTAAGCAAAAAGTAGTGGCTAAGAGTCTCAGAATCTAAACAGGAATTTTGGGAGATTATTATGAAGATCATTGTGCACAAAAGGCGTATGATCCCTACAGAAAACAGTAGAGTTTAAGTACAGACCCTGGAGAGAGACACAATAAAGAAAGAGCAATTTGGAAATCAACCAATCAAAATAAAATAAAATATGCCTTAGAATCACCTCAATTCAAGAATGAGTCATGTCATCTACCCCTTCTCTAATTGCTTCCAGAATCAAAATATACACTTTTGCCAGGAAGATGACATTATTCAGAGCCTTTAACACAATGGCCACATTCAAAGCAAAATTAGAATCATGCCATATAAGACCAAGAGAAACATCAAAAAACAGCAAAAAGGTTGCTGGATGATCCAGATGTCAGGGTTATCAAATATTGTTTTTAACCATTAATAGCAAGGTCAAAAATAAAATGAAAGCAAAATTTCAGCAATAAATTTAAATTTATAAAGAGAATGAAGTGGTGCTTCTAAAACTGAAAAATATAGTAGCTGAAATCATGAATTCATGATAGGCTTAAGAGCAAATTAGACACAACAGAAGAGACAATATTTGAACAGAATGATAGCTCAGTAGAAAAAATGCAGATTGAAGCAGAGAGACAAAAACAGCCTGAAAATACATAAAAATAATACGTGTTATAGTGGTCATAGATGAAAATATCTAATATAAGATCCAGAAAGAAATGAAAGAGATAATGGGGCAAAGTCTCTATGAGACAAGACAGTGGATAAAAAGTTTATGAAACTGAAAAAAAATTGACAAAAGACAATCATTTAAAAAGATTTTAGTTCTAAGAAACCCAACAGAATAGATCTGAGAAAATCACTTAGCCTTATAATGAAACTATTCAAGCAGAAAGTCAAAACAAAAATCTTAAAGTAACAAAAAGCTACAATTCACATTTAAAGGTGCAACAAAATAACAAAGAGTTGTATTCACAAAAGAAATGATGGATTGCTATCTTCTAAGTGCTGAAATAACTGCCAACACAGTATTTTATTCCCAGTGGGAAACAGCCTTCAGAGATACTGAAAATGAAAGACATTTTCAGACAAACAGAAAGTGGGGAAACCCTCTACCTGGAACCAATACCAGAGAAAGTGGCTGGGCATTTTTGATTTGAGTCTTTCTTGAGTTTGTATTCAGATATCAGCCAGGGGTACAGTTATCTGAAGGCTGAAGTCAGGCTGTATGATTTGATTTGGAAGTGACTCACTCATACGGGCTTGGAAGTTAGTATTAAGTAGTTGTTCTTGATATAAGGCAATCCACAGGACAACTTGAGTGTTCTCATAGCATGGCAGTTGGATTCTTCCAAAGAGAATAAAGCAGGACTCCAAGATAGAAGATCACATGCCTTGTATGGCTTATTCTCAGAACTACCAAACCACCACATATCCGCTATTCTGTTGGTCACAGGGAAAGCCCTGTTTCAGTGTGGAAGGGGACTACAGAAGGACATAATAACAGAAGGCAAAATCATTGGAGTTCATCTTTCAGGCTGACTTCAGAGTTACTTGAAAATAAATAAATAAAATCAACAACAAAAGCTGGTACTATAACTCATAGTTAGAAAAATGTAAATTAAACCACACCCTGATTCAATTTCTCACCTTCCACTTCTCAGACTGCTAAAAAATTAGCTGTGTGACAGCATATTCTGAGTGTGAACCTGTGGACAAGGTATTCATACACATTTCAAACTAGAGAGGAATTTGGCGATATCTAACAAAAGTACATTAGCACTTAACTGCTGACCTGGCAAACCCACTTTTATGAATTTAGGCTGAAGATACATCAACAACTTGAAAATATATATTTTCCTAATTATTCATGCAGTATTATTTGTAATTAAAACAGAAAAAGGAAAAAATGAAACACAATGCCTATATACAGGAGAGTGATCAAACAGAGATAGTACACCCACATAATGAAGTATTATGTAGCTAAAAGAAAACTCTTTCAAGAAGGAAAAAGAAGGAAAGAAGTGGGGCAGTAGCTGAAGGGAGACAATAGGTCAGGAGAGGATATGATTAAGGCACAAGAAATATAGCTTGTGTATTTATTGATGGGAACATTCCAGTGGAGAGGGGGTGAAATAAATGATTATGCAAGAAAGAAGGGAGAAATTCAGAGTGATATTTTTAAGCAGAGGAGAGTGGATGGATCTGGTGCACAAATGAGGCAATTGGCCCCTGTTAAGAGTGGAGAACTCATACACATCCAGAGGAGAGTGCAAGAGCACAGATACAAACGAGTTAAGGGTGTTTGTGATGGTTGGAAATTTTCTTGCTGAAATTTTCTTCTGATTGTTTTTCTCTTTCTTAGCAAAGTAGGAAATAAGGTCAGCAGCTGAGAATGTGGAAGAGAGGAAAGATGTTGGGCATTTGAAAAGAAAAGAAAAAGAATGAAATAGTCATCTAGAAGAGTGGAAGATTGAATGAGCCAGAGAAATGTGGCAGGATGGGTAGGCAGGATTAAGAAGTGGTCGAGATAAATGATATTCTCTATAAAGTGAGACTAAGCATAGTTATGGTCATTTTGTAGATGAGGAAATTGAGGCAGAAAAAAAGGAACATGTCTAATGTCACACAGCTGGTAAACGCCAGAATTAAAACATGCGTCATCTGAACCTAAAGATGGTTAATTAATCACTTTATCCTGCCTAATTAGTCTTTATAGCTTCACCGACATTTCCCACGGATACCAGAAGGTAAAGTGTTGTCAAAATTTGAAGCAAATCATTGTCCATTCCCCTGTAAAAAGACTCTGCATTCACAGATGGAGTTTAGGTGGCCTCAGCTGCATAAGCTACAACAGAACCAAAGAAAGCCTATATTCCCAACTTTAGAGGAACTCACAACAGTAAGCAACTATGGAAAGGAAGGAGTGTATCGGGATTGTGGAATAGTCACGCCTACCCATACATGCCGTAAGGTTTTGATAATGGTAAGAAAAAAACGTATACAGAATAAAAGAAAAAAAACTACTGAAAAACCGAGCCACTTATTTGCTAAAGAATCTTTTTTGATACTTTCCAACTATGAGATACAGGAAATTATAAGATGATTCACCCTCCCCTAAACTCCTGTCATAGCTATCCTTTAAAAAATATTGTGTACTACACTTAAAAATGATTGAAATAGTAAATTTTGTACTATGTATATTTTACTAAAAATAATTAAAGGATACAGATTGGAAAAAAATATTGTGGGCATTCATTTTCTCTAAAAAAAATTATATGGTTTTCAATGTGGGGGTAATTGAGTTGCAAAGTATAATTTGACAGACATAATACAAAAACAAAAGGAGAATAATTCATTGGGTATGAGCAAGGCAAATTTCTCTGTATTCTTAAATTAGGAGAAAATGAACATTTATCAAAAAGTTCACTTTTATCTCAGAATTTCCAGAGCAGGTGGTATTAGGAGAAAGAATAGTGGGGGTTAGAAAGCTTAATTAGAGAGAGAAATAAAGGAGGAGGAAAGTCTGTGGTGGGTTGACCCTGTCCACATATCTACTGTGAAAAATTTCTCCTTGGAACACTGATTTTACACCCTCTGACCTGTTGGCACCCTCAGCCGTATTCTCTCCACGTTGATGCATGGCTAATGGTAAATGAAGCTCTGCTGCAAGATAAACAAAGATTCAATATTTTCAAGACTGAAATATCAGCCATAACAACAAAGTATGGAGAGCTGGCAGGGTGGCTTCAAAATATAACAGACAGATGGACGGAGGTTATGAAGGGAGGTTAAGCCATTCAAAGCTAATGAAAGACAAGGATCTTGTACTTGTTAGTTAAAATGAGAAAAATGCTATTGTTCTCAATTAATTATGACTGTAGCATGAAATGTTCAACAAGAATAATCCAGACAGCCTTATATGCCAATGTTTCAAAACTTCTTGTCCCTTGTAACATACTCCAGACAAATGTGGCATCTCTGCTCTTGGACAGCTATGACTAGATAGAAAAAACGAATCTCATTCAGAAGGTTTACAATTTTTACTTTTTATTTAAAATATAAAATTGTAAAAATGCGATGTCTGCTTTCATTCTCTTTCCAATAACATTTTGTCATCAAATGAAAAATGCAAACTGAAAATTGGATGGAAGTTGGCCATTAGCTGATTCTGCTAAATATCTGTTTCCAATCATTATTTGTAACTATATTTTGCTTCCATAATGATAGTTATTAAACTGGATCACCCAGAACAAACCTAGCAAAATAATTTTAGACAACCCTACCTTGACTACAACATTTCTAGAAATACAATTATTTCATGAGAGCAGGAAGTACTTTCCACAGTTTGTTTTTTAGGAATGAGACAGTACATGGAGCTTGTCACAAAAGATTTGAACTTTTTGTATTTTTGCCACTTATACCACAAAACAATGCAAATTTTTAAAGCAGGATTAAGTCAATCAAAGTTATAACATTACAATATAGGAAATAGGATATTTGCTAGTATTATTTTAAATCTAAAGTATAAAAGCATTCATTTCCCAGAGTTTTGTTATAGCAAAAGCATAGACTTAATCAGTGAAGTGTGTGTTTCTTAGAACAAGTGTGCTATTCCACCTGAGGCATAATTTTCTGTGCACTTGTTATCATCCTCCAAATTAAGCTTTAGACAGGATCATGCCACTCTCTTCATACACAGGAAAGTTTTGTAAAGCTCAATTGACTTCGATAGTTTAGAAACCATCAGAAGTCTTTGTTAGGACATTCCTGTTTCAATCTTTTCTATCTTTTCAGATGTTTTATCACTGTACCCCAGAAAAATTTAAATTCCTGCCAAATAAGTTCCTAGCTTCTGTTTTGATCACATGGTTTCCTTCTAAAAGAAAAACCCTCCACTAGCCCCTTCTCCCATTTTCCGAAGTTGTAAATCTATTCTATCCTTCAACTTCCAGTTCAATCTTAATCCCCCAAGAAAGCCATCTTTGATCCATGAAATCTTTTACTTCAGGTGAAAAGACATGTTGTCTGCTGTGAAAACTTATATGACTTTATGGTACCTCTATGACATTACACATTTTTAATCTTTTCTAAGAGTTATGTGTGCACATGTCTGCTTTTCCACAATAAGCACATACTGAAGTACTGAGATCAGGTCTTACGTATCATGACAGTAAGGCTTCCACAAAGTACTTAATTCTTGTAAATGTTCAATGTTGGATGATCATAGGAGTACTTAGTCCTATGTAGATTTAACAAACACTTGACAGTAAATACTGACCATCTTTCACTACAATGGTCCGTCTGTACTGAAACCTGGGTAATAGCAAGGACAGAGAGTGCAAGCTAAGTAATCAGCTACTTCAATTTTCCAGGCCTCAGACCAGCTTGCATAGTAAACAAAGGCAATGAGCCTCCTCCATTTCTCAATTTGAGTATTTTTTTAGGCACCATTGCCAATAAATAACACAGGAAAGACAAATGTATGTATACAATTATAGCAACACTAACTTGGCCAGAATATGTGGAAGAAAGAGTAGATTCTCAAAACTCAGAAATACTCACAAACATAAAGACTCAGGGTAATTCTTATATTCTTAACTCAAATTAATTTCGTTATGACCTTACCAATTTGTCTTTATCCTAACAGTTTCCCAAAATCTTCTCTAGAGTTTTCAGAATTAGAGAGATGAAAAGTGGCTCTGACTATATATTCTGATAACTTCATTTACCTTTCATTGTCATAAATTGATGAGGAGGACAATGATCGGAGTACATAGCACATCCAACATTTACTTACATCAAAGCTCTAGTACTGTAGTCACTAAATTTCTATTCTCTCATTGACTCTCTCACTTTGGTCAAAAGAATGTGAATCATTTCATGAGTCTGTTGATTTTCTCTACATGTTTTGTCACTCTTTTCTTTTTTTCCTGGGAAAAGTCACTCTGAGCTAACATCTGTTGCCAATCTTCCTCTCTCTTTCTTTTTTCCACCCCAAAACCCCAGTACATAGTTGACCACTCCAGTTGTAAGTCCTTCTAGTTCATCTATGTGAGCCACCACCACAGCATGGCTACTGACAGACGAGTGCTGTGGTTCCACACCCGGGAACTGAATCTCGGCCGCCAAGGCAGAGCATGCTGAACTTTTACCACTAGGCCATCAGGACTCACTCTGTCACTCTTATAAGTCCTAGTGACCTGAATATATTCATTTAAATATATTTTTTAATTAATTTTATTTCCTTCCCCATAAAGCAGATGTCCATCCCTGAAAATCCAGCTATCTAAACAACAAATAGCTGATCTTATCTATAATGCTAAAGTCAGTTATTTTGGATATTTATTATAACTACCATTTATATATATATATATATATATATATGTCTTCCCTAAGAAATGAGAGACTGAATATACAAATGGACAACACCCGGACAATATATAAACTAAAACTGCCCCACAATCTGTAGTAACCCATCCAGGAAGTCAAACCACAAACTGCAAAAATTGTCCCCAAACAGTCAATGCTGAATAATGGACAGCTTCCCTAATTTTTGCCCCACTTCCAACTTAGGACCAACTGAAGAAAACCAAATATACTTCCCTAGCCAATGGCAATGCTTTCAACCACTCAAGTGCTTCTCAATTAGCACATCAGCCTGTACCTTGGACCAGAATTTTTGATGAAGCACATTAGCACTGATTTCCTAGTTTTCTCCAATCTTGTCTATTACATACATTTACTATTTTCATACTTCATAGTGACCCATATATGTTGTCTGCTTTTTATATCTTTGATTACTTTCCAGGATATATCACTCAATTTATAAGTATTAGGTGCTCAGTAATATTGATTAAATAATAAGCTAATGTATTGTCTCTTATTAATCACTTATTTTGTGATATATCATGGTAGTGATGGTAATATCCTAACAAAAACTAAATTGTAAGATGCCACTGGTTTATAACACAGGTTTTTTAAGTGATTTAATTTTTTAATTGGAAGTTATCTGTTTCATTGACTTCACTGAGGCAGGTAATCTGTAAGATACTATTTTATCAAATATATAAATTAAGCCATTTACTAAGACTGATTAATCACTTGCTTATTTATTTGATAGTATAATCAATACAATCATGGTTACCCTTTTTTTTTTAAAGAAGAAGAAGATTAACCCTGAGCTAACATCTGCTGCCACTCCTCCTCTTTTTGCTGAGGAAGATTAGCCTTAAGCCAATATCCGTGCCCATCTTCCTCTATTTTATATGTGGGATGCCTGCCATAGCATGGCTTGATAAGCTGTGTGTAGGTCCCTGCCTGGGATCCAAACTTGCGAACCCTGGGCTGCTGAAACTGAGCACATGAACTTAACTGCATGCCGCGAGGCTGGCCCATGCTACTCTCAATTTTAACCTTAATTCTAATGCTTTTACTTTCCAATATCTTTAAGTATGTACTCTTGGTTTTGGGGGGCTTTTTCGCTCATTTATTTTTATTTTTTTTTGGATTTTGTTTTTCATTGCTTTGAATAGTTGTGTGTGTTTATAAATTAAAGCTAACTGAATCAATACGTCTCCACAATATCCATCTGTATGATACTTTATACAAAAGGAAATTGTTATGGGGGCTGGCCCTGTGGCCGAGTGGTTAAGTTCACGCGCTCTGCTGCAGGCAGCCCAGTGTTTCGTTGGTTCGAATCCTGGGCGCGGACATGGCACTGCTTGTCAGACCACGCTGAGGCAGCGTCCCACATGCCACAACTAGAAGAACCCACAACGAAGAATATACAACTATGTACCGGGGGGCTTTGGGGAGAAAAAGGAAATAATAAAATCTTAAAAAAAAAAAAAAAAAAAGGAAATTGTTATGCTTATTGATAAGATCCTATTGGGTCATTCCTTAAGGTAGTTTTCAATTTTATGGTGTTTTTTTAATTTCCTGCTTATAACAAAAGTTCTTATAAGTGACATTTTTATGTTCTTTATTTCTCCTCTGATATTCTCTTCAATTTTGTGCACCTTCTTCAAGTGCATATAAAAGGTAAAGGAATATGAGAAAGACTGAAATTAAAAAGTTAAAAAATAGTTTCCATGTAGTATACAGTAAGAACATCATAAACTTTGAATTTTCGCCTTATGTTTAAATCTTTCTCTTTTATTTTGCTTTACATTTTTTTCTGTTTTAGTGATAGTATATCCTTTTTAGAAGTTTAATGTATCTCTTTTAAAAAGTCTTAATTTTTGAGATGATTCCAAGAATCTAGTATATATTTAGTTTAAAAGCACTGCTTTTATTGAAGTCGCAAATGCTGCTGCTGATGGTGATGATAACAAAGCAGGTACAAAGGAAAAGAACCCAGTAATTCTACTTTTTGTTTTGTAACAGTCAACAACAAAAATGCCTTACATTACGGCATTTGTAATACTAGGTAGTTTTTTCTTTTCCCCCTCAAAGTTTTCCAATACAGTACACTCACTTATTTTCTAGAAATAGGATTGTCCTTGTAGGCAAACTAAACTATCATTTGAGGGTATCAGCATTTTCTTTAATTCTCCTTCAGGAGACCTTTCTTTCTTATTCCATGATAAGGCAGGAAATAGAAAGAGCCCAAGGGTATTATTTAATTACATGCTCTCAGCTAGAAATCAAATAGTCCACTTCTCTCTGAATGAAACCTTAATGATAAAGGAAAAAGGCATCAGAAATATTATTAGAATAATGATAGTCAAAAGCAGATTCTGATACAGGACAAATCAGGATAATTGTCTAGGTCTCCACTAATAGTGACCAGTAGGAGACACCTTTAGGTTGACTGCCCAGCACAAGACAATAGCGCCATTTTTTTCTATCAAACCCACGCCTCTCTCCTCAATTCACGGGGTTGGACCTTCAGTGGTAGTATCTGTACAATGGGCCCCATACTCACACAAGAAATGGTAACCTAACCCAAGGCAATCAGAATCCATTCCCCAGGATTTTAAATTGGTATTAAGTGATTGGTTCCTAAGAGATTATATTTTAATATATGCTAGTCTCTTCAAAAACAGGGGGGGATTTAAAAACTTTGGCACTGAAGTACAATTTGCCTCCAGTACTTGGACAAAGTTGTGACAAAAAAAGAAAAAAAAAACAGATTACAAAAGAAGAAGAAGAAAGTAGATAAACACTGAGAACCATAGATGAGAATATCTTGAGTTCCTAAGGTATTTCTATTTCCTACTCTAGTTGCTTTCTGAATCCTGTCTGTATTTTGGTCTTTTGCTTCTTTGAATCATCAAAATAGAGCCTTCCTTTTCCTTAAAATCAAGTTGGTTTCTGTTATTTACAAATAATGTTAATGTAGAATCAACGTCACATAGGCCAGCACAGTCTCGGCCAGAGATGAATGAACTACATTTGCAGATTTCTCTGCCCAAATTTCTATCACTCTAGACCACATGGTACAGTATTCTATAATACATTAAACCCATGGATTCTCGAGGTCATCAACTGACAAAAGAAAATAACTCCAGAGTATGAAAATAAAAAATATGAATTTTAAGTCAGAAACTTCTAGGATCCTATCCAATCAGTAAATATCCTCCAGTGTCTATTTTTCCCCTAAATTTCAATTCTTTTTCTGGATAGTTTTTCAATTCAGGAAGTACCATCTTCTCTCTAGTTGTGTAAATTGCCTGTATAATCAGCAGAGGAAGGAATAAAATCATCAAGGGTGATCCCAACCAAGGGAGCACCTTTTCAAGTGGCCTTGATTGTCAAGTTATTAACAAGTGCCAAACTGTGCCAAAACTGCCACTGCAATACAATAGGGAATCCAATTTGGCCCTACCTGTTCTTTCACAGGTAGAGTGTTTCATATTTTCTAGTGGTACATATTTGGGATAGGAATGGCATTTCTCATTATACACTTGAGTGAACAGATAGAAAAGTTACCCAATAGGAAAGTATCCTGTACCCTTACAGGCTGCCTTCCCATGACCATACCACTCCTCCTGAGAGGACAGACGAGGCTGCACAGAGCACTAACTCTCCAAGTCAGGATTGTGTCACACTCAAAAACAATGTCTGGGGCTGACCCTGTGGCACAGCAGTTAAGTTGGCACGATCCACTTTGGAGGCCCGGGGTTTGGGGGCCCAGGTCCCAGGAGCAGATCCACACATCATTCCTCAATCCATGCTGTGGCAGGCGTCCCACATATAAAGTAGAGGAAGATGGGCACAGATGTTAGCTCAGGGCCAGTCTTCCTCAAAAAAAATAAATGTCCTAACCTCTGCTTCTGGGGTGTCTATCCCTGGGTAAATTCACTGCTGTAAAAAGCTGCTACGGGGATGCAGTGCTGAGGGAATGAACGGCAGGTAGCAGCTGACCATTTTTATTTGTGCTTCAGTTATAACACTGACTACTTTCACTTAAAAAAATGCAAGAATTAGTCTTTAAGCTGGTAATCTAAAACATATATATCCAGAATAAAGAGATTCCTGAGAAAGAAAAGAATATACATGTATAAAACTGAAGTGACAAGTATACTGATAGAATGGCCTAGAATGAAGTTGTGCTGACCCAGATATCTGAAATACAGAAGGACGCAAAAAGAAAATGTAACAATGAAGATAAAGTAACAAGAGAGAATCATACAGACTATCGGTTTGATTTAGAATTTTGTAAAGGTCTTTATTGTAAAGGATTTGTACAGATTTTTAGTCAGCACATGAGGCACACACACACACATAAACACACATACAACACAACACAAAAGACATAATCGCTATTTTTTGGTGATACATTTAACTTTTTCCCCCATGGCATTTTTCATAATTGTTCACTCAATTTCCATTCCTAATATGAAAATGTTTGGTAAAAATAAACAGAGTGCCATTTTCTAAATACTAAAAGAATTAAGCTGTATTGGCAAAGTACGTTTTACCTTTAAATGTACACTGAGAAAAATGCATATGGCTCAGAAATATATACTCAAAAAAATAAATACATAGTTACATAAATATACTCACATTCGCTAACCTTCAGAATATCAGGTAGGTAGAGAAAATGTTGTCCCCATTTTTAAATTAGCATGCTCAGTGACACGTGCAGGGTCATGTAGATGAATGGCCTCTTCACAGCATGGTGGTCTCAAAGTAGTCAGACCTCTTGCACGGTGGCTGGCTAAGAGAGAACATGTCATGTGGCAAAGGTAGAAGCTGCAGAATTTTTAAGGGGCAGCCTCAGCAGTTATTCAAGGTCACCTCACCAGACTATATTGGTCAAATCAGGTCACAGGTCAGCCTGGTTTCAAAAAAAAGAGAAAACTAGACTATTTCTCTATGTTCAGAGTGACAAAGGATTTGCAACCACGTTTAATCATTCCAACAATGTAGTATGGGTCCAGTCACCCTAGGATCCTCAAGACAAAAAATGAAGCTAGCAACTTTAAAAATGCCAATAGTCAAATAAGCACCTCCCTGGTCCACAATAGGCTATAAAATAGTTTTAATGTGATTTAGGCTCCTTGAGCAAGACAAAGCTTTTGCACAGCTTTGGAATATATTTGGTATCATTAATATTTAATATTAACAATATTAATAAATGTTATAACGTATAAAACAAAGGAATGTCAAATAAACAGAGTTCCCTTTA
Source organism: Equus asinus (assembly GCF_041296235.1). Taxonomy (NCBI): domain Eukaryota; kingdom Metazoa; phylum Chordata; class Mammalia; order Perissodactyla; family Equidae; genus Equus; species Equus asinus. The sequence goes on from NC_091798.1 coordinate 72,814,874, forward strand.
GCATTTTAATTTCATAAATTTGAATCTAAATGAGATATAGTTAACTATTACTTATTTACCTTTTCTTTATACTCATTTATATTCTTTATATTTTATTATATATTTACCTATTTACTATTTCAAAGTGCTTTTATTATAAGTAAATAGTATACCTACTCTTACCCTAAGGATTGAGGAAATATGTAATAATAGGGTATTTAGCAAGAAATGAAATGAGAGGTTGAAATACTTGTCCTGATAATGTATTATGAGTGAACAAGGAGCTACTTATGGAAATGACTTCTTAATAATGAATGGAAGAACAAATAAATACATAAATGGTTCATGATATTGAGAGAAGTGCTTTGAAAAAGAAAACAAGTCCCTGTCACAGGGGAATGTGCCATTTCAAATGGAAATTCATAAAATAACCTGCTGTTATTCCAGCATCAGTAGGCTGGGTACTTGGAGTTGATTTTGCAATGACGGTTATGAATTTGTTGACTATGGTGTACATTTCCCAGGCAGCTGGAATGGCAGAGAAGTTTTGGAATCTAGCTTTTGCCAGGGAAAATAGATTTTTCTCAATACAAACATTCATGAAAGGAATTAACATTACAGGAAACTTCACTGGTAATTACTAACTGAGCTTTCCTCTCAAAATTTCATAGAAGCCACAAAGGTCAACTCTAAAATCTTTGTCCCTTGTTTTTAATCTCCTTGGACTCTGATCCTGCATCTAAAATAACTAAACAGCCACACTGACATGTTCCATTTTCACCTCAAATTTAGCATTTCGAAAACTAAATTGATAATTTCCCTGAAAAACAATTTCAGGCTTATTTTAGTTATCTAATCTTTAGTTTCTTCATGATTTCTCTCTCAGCCATTCCTTTCTTTATATTCTTACAGCTAGCATTCTATTCTAGGCTCCTGTGTATCACCTGGAACACTAAAATGATGGATTCTCTTTACTTTCTGCTTCCAACTTGTTTATTAGGATTCACTTGCATACTACCTACTTGTTTCTCTGGAATAATATTTTACCATATGAGATTCATACAGCTGGTACCTACTAGACCCAGACTACTTAGCCTAGTATATAATACTCTCAGATTCGGAATCCAAACTTTTCACCTGGTCTTACCTCCTATTATATACACAAACCACCACCATTAAGCAAAATGATCTAACCATAATATTTTCACAAATTTCATTTGCTTCCTTGCTTCTGTGCTTTTTGAACAGCGTTCTAACCCTTCACCCTAATGATCAACCTCCCCGTGGTCTAGCTCCTCAAATTGCCAATATAAATTTACCCATTCTTTAAAGTTCAATCTATTCTCAATCTTGGCATTCCACCTCTACTGTCACTTCCAACTCCTCTCCACAGGGATCTGTTCTCTAATTCCTAGCATGTGTTTCCAGCTCTCTTTGATCAATTTATCATGTTAGCCCTCTGCCAATTCTTTTGTTGACTCCTTTTATTCACGCCTTGTCACCTTCAATAGATTGTAAGAATGCTAAAGACAAGGAAACCTGTTTTTACTTATCTGTGGACCACGTGCTTCTTAGAGTTGCTGGTTGATTAAGCTGATTCATGTAATTCACTGAGATAACAATACCACTTGGGTTTATAAAAGTAGTGTTTAGAGACTATGAAATAAATTTCCTGCTGGATGTGGACCTAACTCCAAGCATCACAATGAAGTGAAATTTGGGTGGTTTACAAAAAGATCAGATGCCAAACAGAGAATTAAGATGTTGCATATAAATGTATAGTAATCAATGCTAATGGGTGACTAACTAAAAGACTTTAACAAAATGATAGGAAAATAGTCACTAACTATAAATCATACACTAAGAAAACCAGCACAAATCCTTTTCAAAATACAGCAATCTATATACAACAGCCAACAAGCAAGAAAGCTTAGAACATGTCATGATGTGGGGGGTGTGTATACAAATGGAAAACATGTCCAAGAAACATTCTTTACAGAAAAAAATATATTAAGAGAACTTAAATCTGTTTTGTGATATTTTATAGACAGTACTGTGCAATCCAGTGTGACACACAGTTTTGGGAAAAGAAGAGTCAAAATTATTTTCTTAAGATTTCTGTGGTTCCATACATTCTGCTTTTTTACTGAAAACCCTAAGTTACATTCACACCTACTGCAGTATAAAATAGGATGCAAAGGACCTTCTCTAAACCAATAGTATAAATGAAATTAAAACAAAACATAAACAAAAACAGGTAATAATTAACAATGGGATCTTGTGTCTAAGCAGTTATGAGTCATTATCTATCGTGTAGGAATAAGATAAATGCTCTGTGCCTAAAAGAGTATGCCTTAGACAAAGTTGCCCATAAAGTCACAGTGGTTGATTACCAAAGCAGATTGGTAAAGCAAAGCAACTCAGTTTGAGGAATAGTGAATGAAATATCACTTATGCATATTGTTTATCAAGCACTGAATGGTAACTCCCTTTTGAATATCAGCCAGCACATCTGGGACTTACTAAATAGGCATTCTAACAGAAAGGACAGCCTTTTCAAAGGAACACAAGCATGATTTGAAAGTTCAGCCATAAAAATTTATTTTTATTTTCTCAATCCTTTGTATTTACTGTCAGATGCGATGGGTGATGTGGTGTTTGAGTCCCAGGGATAAAGTGAAAAGAACCCAAGTCAGAGATGAGAAAGGATGGCTGACAGATGATGGACACTTGGGCCCCTGGAAACCCTGTACGTGCTCCCTTTGGGATGCCTTTCCAATGCCAGTTGGAGCAAGTCCATACTGTCCAACCTGTCAAGAACAGTTTTGTGATATGTGCTTCCACAGAGTCCCTACGATAAGGATGGGCATAGATGCCCTGTGCTCTGAGGATCAGATCTTCAATTATTCCATTTCAGCCCAGCTTCTACACGTTTCTATATGTACTCATGCAAAATAAAAGGAGCACAATTCCCCCGATTATATGCCTGTAATACTGATATGCTTTATAAATTGTAACCTTCCATGATATCATTGATCTTCACAGTGTATCTTCTATGAGCCAAACACATCTTTTGTGCTCGATTTCTGAGATTTGCAAGCAGACATTATTCAGCATTCAATGAGATATGTAATATTTTGAATATGTGATAAAATGGGTTAGAATTAAGAGTCAAAAATTTATGAAGGCTATAGATGGCACGAAATTGAGAAACATAAAAACATAAGTGAGCTCCAAAAGTCAATCCAAATAAACCATACAAAATAAAAAAGGCATAATGTACCTTTCAAAGAAACTTTGAAACTGAAGAAAATCTTAACAGCTTATTTTGAAGAGTAAGGAAAAAAACTGACACTGAAGAAGATGTCAACTATTACTAATTACTAGCTATATAGTTATCTTATTTGGAAATAAAATGTACAAACAAACAAAACCTGCCCCAACTCACCCAAATAAAAAAATTTTAAAAATGATTCTTTAATTAATTCTAAAAGATTAAAAAATCATCAACATCCTATTTATACGACTTTCTATGCAAGATACCTATTGAGAGCCAGAAGAAATGAGTTGCTGAAGGTAATAGAGCAAGCAAATGGTGGAGCCAATTCTGTAATCTTGGTTTTTAGTTTGGTCTGTCGTTGTGCCTTTATGCTCAGGGAACTTTCAAAGACAAATACACATGTGATAAAAGTTTTCCATCTTTTATCAGAAACTACAGGGGCTAATGAGACCTATGATAACGAATGAATGATGAGAAAACTTCACACAGGATATTGGCTCTTGGACTAGCTTCCAAAAACAAAATAAAGCTGTAGTTAGATTCACTCCAAACTCATATATTGAAAATGCTGAAGATTTCAGAATTAGGACTGTTTCTGAACTAGCAAAGTGGGGCCAAAGGGGCTTGACTAATGCTCAGGGAAAATTCTAAATCAATAAACTGTTGTAAAATTTGGAGAGCAGAAACATGAAAATACATCCTCTCGATTGGACACTAACTCAGCCTCTTTGGGAAACACCGAAATTGATTTCTTCTTTAATTCCTGCTTAATCCATTGAGTTCATCTTTCAATTTATCATGACTCTAACTATAGAAAGTAAGTTTAAATTTTTTGACATTTAAAACCACTTACACTTGGAGAATCTATTTCTGAAGAAACAGTTTTAAAGTAGTTTAAGAAAAATAAATGTAATTATTTTCTGAGATGAAAGAAGTTTTGAATCAGTATACAAAATTTAAAATCTCTTGAAAATGTATTATTTTTTGATTGCAGATTGGCTATGGTGACACTTATGTCTGGTTGCTCATAACTCTCCTATTCAATGTATTCAAGTTCCTATAGTATTCTATGCTGTCATTAGGGGAATTTGGAATTGCTTATACTGGAAGAAGCATGCTCTGACCCAGGATTGAATTTACTTAGAAATGTTAATGCTCAACTTAGGGGGAAGAACAGGTTTCCATTTTTTATAGTAATAGACTTCAGAAAGCAAATTGTATTTACTGAGATTCACAATATATTAAATTGAACGTTTGGGCAAAGACAAATAAGGACAATACTAAATTAAAGCAATAGTAACTGAGATAATGTTGACATTATATTTTAGTTACTAAGTACTGTAGTTTTAATATTTATGGGTAGAAATCAAGTAGTTATATAAGATTTCTATGTAGTAACTAATGTGTAGTATAAAATTTAAATTTAAGGTGTTATTACATAATTTATAAGTAGCATATTTCTTCTTAAATATATAAATACATATTTGTTAAACAAATTCAGATAATCCATCACTGCATTTAAAATTAACTATCTTAAAAATTTATTTATTCCAGTTTAATTATCCTCCTCTAGATTGAGCATCTATTTTTAGAAGCCGTACATATTTATGTAACTTCCATATATTCCTTAAATAAGTACAGATATTTATTCTGGGGGAAAAAAGCAATACAGTTCATAAATAACTCATTTATCATATCAAAGATGTAGTTTGAAAGGGGACATAATCCATTTGCTTATTTTAAATAGAATTGGGAAAATGGAGAAGCACCAATAAATTACAAGAGAGAATATTTAATTTAGAGGTAAAAATATTACTAATATAGAATGTTTCTGAAGACTGTTATCATGGAAATTCAAATTTTATTGCAAATGGGCAAACGTATAACAAGCAGTATGGTAGCATAGACATTCCGTCTTAGTCACCATTTTATTCCAGCACCTGGAAGAATGCCTGGCATATGGAAGACGCTTAATAGATATTTGTTAAATTAATGAGTTGATGAATATATGCCTTTTGCCTTTTCTGAGTTGCAAGATCATATGTCTTCACTTGCAGCCAGTCTCCACGTGATAGAGGTTTTGCAGATTATTTATAGACCTTCTGGGCCATCGAAAATGATGAACTCAAACAAAAAGTTCACATTTTCTAATGTAGCGTTTTGAGGAAGGGAAAAGGAGAATGTTTGTCCTAATGTAAAAGGCATCTTTATAGAGTGTATTTGTCTCTGCTACTGACTGCCACATCCTTAAAGATTAGAGAGAGCTGAGGAAGCAGTCAGCATTGGAATGTGGAAGAAGGAATTCTAATATTGGGGTGGTTCACACAGATGGTGAGTAACTGGAAATAAAGAGGAGGTGATACTGAAGACAAGTAAGTGACACTTAAAAAATCTGCCACCAACTAGAAAAGACTGGGCTCATGGTTAGGAATCTAATCTTCAAGTAACTAAGAGAGTATTTCTATCAATAAGAATGAGTTTTGCCTCTTTTTAACCTTATCTACTATGCTCCATAATTAACTTCCTTAGAAGAGAGAAAGAGACAAGAGAGAGTGAAAAATGTATTCTTGGGATATGTGACTACCCCTTGTCAGGGGAGGGCAAAGAAGATTGACAGTCATTCATACACTCAACAAATATTTAATGATTGCCTACTCTTTCTAGAGCACTGTTCAAATATTTGGACAGGTACTTGAATAAAGTAAGGGAGCAATTCATGAATACATCTGGGCAAAGAATTTTTTAGACAGAAGGAACAGAAAGTACAAAGGCCCAGTGTGACTGGAGTGAAGTCAGAATGGGGTGGTATAGTAGAAGATAAGCTCAAAGAAATAACAGGGGGCCTGATCACATAAGTTTCAGCAGGAACTTTCATTTTAATTGGGAGTAAGATGGGAAAAGAATGAAAGATTCTGAAGAGGAGTGATATGGTTTAGTTTACTTTTTAATGAAATCGTGTTTGCTGCCATGTTGAGAACAGATTGTAGAGAGCTAAGCTTCACAAGCCAAGAGACCAGATGAGAGACTCTTGAAATAATTTAGGTAAGATGCTATGGTAGCTGTAGAGATAATAAGCAGTGGCTGGTTTCTGGAGGTAATTTAAACATTAGACAAACAGAATTTGCTGATCGATTGGATATAAAGGATCAATATAGTAGATCAAGACTACAAACATGAGGGAAAGGTATTTTTCCAAAGGTAAGCAGGGATGCTCCTACCAGAGGGGAAAGTGATGCTTAGTAGGCCAAAGCAACAATGGTCCACAGCTGTTACCAAGAAGGTACATCAGACATAATAGAAAAAGAGAGGAGGCCAGTTGTTGTCACTGCAGCCCCAGGTCAGAGACAGATCCTGAATGGGAACCATTTGAGGCTGACGTCCAGAGTTTCGCGCTACAATTCCTTAAATTCTCCTACTCAGCATCTAGATTGATTAAACTATCTGGGACAGGACTAACTCTACAAGTTTTGCTCAGGTGGTTCTTTATGTTGGTAAAAGAAGAATTAAAAGGCAGGAATTAATAAAGAAAAATGTAGAACGTACATATTTTAGCATTTAAAAGAAAATGAGAAATAATGACTAGGCTAGTGTTAGTTTTATCATATGGTCCACATACTTGATGGTGGTAACTGAACCCCAGGCAACAAAAGACTCCAATATGGTTTTGTCCATTAGTACAGAGAAACAAGAATCCCACTAGATATTTTATAGTTATACAATGCAAAAAGAAATAAGCAGGGGCCGGCCCAGTGGCGCAATGGTTAAGTGCGCACGTTCTGCTTCGGCTGCGGCCCGGAGTTTGCTGGTTTGGATCCCGGGTGCGGACATGGCACCACTTGACACACCATGCTGTGGTAGGAGTCCCACATATAAAGTGGGGGAAGATGGGCACGGATGTTGGCTCAGGGCCAGTCTTCCTCAGTGAAAAGAGGAGGATTGGCAGCAGTTAGCTCAGGGCTAATCTTCCTCAAAAAAAAAGAAAAAAGAAAGAAGCAGTGGCATTGTTTCTGTTCTAAGTGTTCAAACCTGGAGCAACTCAAAAGGTTTTAGTTAAGATTTAATCAGAGGAACTAAAATAAAATGCAATATATGTGAATATATGTGACTGAGTGTAAGTAATAATACATTTTAACACACAGATATTTGAACCTCTAAAACATTTTATGAAATAGAATGAAATAACAATGTTTTCTGAGTATATGGATAAAAATAATTTTAAGTGAAATGTGATTGAGTAAAAGATTTTCTCCTTCTTGGTCAATTGGGAATGTTAGCAAACTAAGATAACATTAGTCATCTAAGTTAAATGCTACAAATGTTACTTCAAATACTGACTAACATCAAGAATTTTGCCTCTGTCTTAAACCCAGTAACATGTGAAGACAATAATTGGAAGAATATGTACTGCAACATGAGCCTTGGCAACCAAAACACTGCTGGATTCACAGTGCACAATCAGTACTTGTTGACTGACACTAAGCATAGCTTTATTATGCTCACTTTTTTTCTAAAACTACTTTTCATCTTGATTCTTTGTTACTAATTACAGAATGCAAAAGGATGCTTTCCGTGTGGTCTTGCCTTTTTTATATTAATAATTCATTCAAATCAATTCCTGTAATTGATCCCACTTTTCATTCTCTGGAGGCATCTCTGATGTATGCTACTTAACTGTAAGAGTAGATATGTGTGATATAGTAAATGGGAAGCCAATCCCAATTTAGTAAAACTCTGAAGCAACAACCACTAGGTAAAAAATGCACTTGTCAGACAATCAGGCAGTCCTCAAATAGATAAGTTCCCTCCTCACTTTTGACATGTATGCATCTTAACACTAAGTTAAATCCATGTAAAATCGTCCATACTACTCTAGTGCTTCAGATAAGTTCTAGAAGCATAGAAGGTCTTATTCATCTTATTCTTAGAGCAACACACTAAGATGTGACCAAATGGATCCAGACTCCTTGTACTGAACTAATAAAACGCTAGAGTTGACAATATCTGTAAATGACTTGCTAGGACTCTTCCCATAGAAAGCGGGTAATCAACAGTCTTAGAACTGATGCATTCTGGAAGGTAAACTATTTAAGTGGCTAATCCATTTATGCTTGTTTGGAACGTGCATGTGTGTGTGTGTGTGTCCGTGCGTGTGTGTAAAATGGGTGGATGTATGAAATAATAATAGAAGCAAAGAAATATGAGGAAGAATAAGCACAGAAAGACAAAGAAAAATCCTGCTGTCTAGGATTTGCATATTGTAGGTGTGTATCAATTTTTTTTCTTCCTGGAGTCTTGTGTATGTATGTGCGTGTGTCACCTGGTATAGATCTTTGTTTTATTCTTTGGGTGTATTGTCAGATGCTGGGTTGATAAGACTAACTCCAACTGCCAATGATGCTTCAGGCATGAACAAAGCAAGAGACAAAGGAATGTTGGAGGAATGAAAAGATTCCAAACATCTGGGCAAACAAATGGCTATAATCACCTAATGGACATCCACAATTCTCCACTGTAAATACGACCACTCTATACCTGGAGTTTGTCCTCCATTCTCTCATAGAGCATGAAGCCCTAAAATCTGACCATGGAATTCTCAAATATATGAATATTTTTGTAGTGTTTATCCACCATTTAACATGAATCATTAATCTCGCTCTGGACTCACCTGCTCCTGCTGTCTTGGCTTCTGGTTGTTCTCCTTTAGCTGATCTTTTATTCCCTCCTTTAACTTTCTGCAAAAATATAGCTCAAATTGAAACCACACATTTTTCCCTAGCCCATTAGGTCTTCTCCTTCCTTTTTAGACTGTTGCTAAATTTATCTTCAATAAATCTGCAAACACCTACAGGACATGTCCCATATTTTACCCTCTTTTGGGTTCCATGCTACACTGGAAACTATTTATCTAAAATCGTATTTGATGATTTAATGATCAATTTCCTAGGATTACCCAAAGTTTATGATTAAGAGATATTTCTATAATTTAGGTTAGATTATTTAGACTTCTAAATTTTGATGATCTAGTAATAAATAATGATAGCTAATTTGGTTTCAATTTGCATTGATCTGAATGTGAAGAGTTTGAGATTTTCTCCTTATGTTTGTTAGCCCTCTAATTTTCTTCTCTAAATTGCTCACATCCCTTGCCAACTTCTTGTGTGATATTTCTACTTTCCTCGTGAAATCACAGGAGTTTTTGGATATTCTCTATATTATTCCATCGTCAGTTTTAGGCATTGCAAATACCTTTTCTCAATCTATTTTTATACAGTTTGTGTACACTTATTATAAAAAATCCAAACAACAGAACAATGTGAGTAAAATTAAATGCCTTTTCCTGAATATTTGTGCAAAAATTGGGCTATTTCTTGTTGGTTGTTGAATATTCAGCATATTATACAGATTCAGGTACAAAATATGTAATCTTTACTACATGTTTTGAATATGTCAAGGCAAATTACAAGCAGACTCATCTTTAGAGGCAGGCAAGAGTTTCCGTGCTCCGGGCTCTGTGCTCTAGGGGACTCAGTATTGCTCACTTTCGGCTGAATCCTTCCTGGGCTGAGGGATCCGTGTGATGAAGTTAACTGCTGAACCTGACCCTGAGATCCCCTCAGAGACTGTACTCTGAGTATCTGTGGTCTTGGTCTTCCCTACCCAAATTGTCCCAAGCCCGTTTTTAAGGTCTAAGCAGGTCTCTTCTCTGGACCACATGAAGACAGCTGTGCCACAGATGAGGGCACGTAGAGGGACATGGATAAAGCTTGGATGTGAGTCCCCAACAGTGCAAATGGAGCTGGGAACATAAAGAAAAGATGGTGAGCCTGGGCTCTGCTGCCACCGTGGGGGTTCTGGGTGCTGTTTGTAGGAACTGCAAACTTTCAGGAAGTTATCCAGGAAAAAAAAAACGTGTAGCCCCTCTACCTTGCAGTCTCCCTCTAGTGGACGTGATTAGCAGAGCTTAGCAGGGACATAGCTAGCAAAGGAAAAAGGCAGTTTGCAGAATCCAATCTCCAGCATCACAAAAAGGATAAAGAAGGATTGGTTTTTAATTGAAAGGCAAGAAGTTGATAACTGACAGAACATGCTGAGGAAGTAGAATGGCCACAAAAATGTTGAAGAAAGAAGAACAAAGCGGGAGGATTTCAGCTAACGGATTAAAACATTTGTTATAAAGCTACATAATCAGGAAAGTGTGATATTGGCATAAGTCTAGATATTTTGATAAACTGAAAAGAACAGAGTTCAGAGAAAAAAATATATGTGATACCTTGTTTGAACAAATGGATGGAAAAAGTTGAATCTCAACCTCTACTTTGTACCTTGTACCAAAAGTAGTTTAAGATGGATTATACACCTGAACTTAAAAATAAAATCAATCAATCAATCAATAAAGCCTCTAGAAGAAAATATCAAAGAATATTTTCAAGAGTTTGGGATAGGCAAATATTTCCTAAAAGAGGATAAAAAAAGCGTTAACTATAACAGTAAAAACATAATAATGTGTTGGACTTCTTCAAATTTAAAACTTCTACTCACCAAAAGGTCCTGTTAAGTAAATTAAAATGCAAATCACAGACTAGAAAACTTTTGCAATAGCTATAGCTAATAAAAGACTATTATTCAGAAAGTGTAATGAAACTTTACAACTTAGAAAACAAGTGACAAGGAAAACAACCAATTTAAAAAATTGAAAAAGACTAGAAGAGACAATTCATAACAGAAAATGTAGGAATGGCCAAACAAACATATAAAAAGAGGTGCTCAAAACTGTTTGTCATAAGAGAAATGTTAATGAAAATCTCAGTGAGACATCATTTCACACCCAGTCAATTGGCTAAAATTGAAAAGACTAAGAAGCATTAAACCCAACTATCTCTTCTCTATTCTTATCCAGGTTAAGAAGCATATTTCTGCTTCATATACAAAATATTTTCTCATTGCTCATGATCCTATTTAAAAACAATTGGATGCCATTAAAGAACAGTTACACATTAAGATATTTTCATATTATATTATCTAAATATTTGTGATGAATGAGATTTATAAAGTAAAAGTAATATGAACATTTGAATTACTTACTGTACTAATTTTATTCCAATTTCATCTAGCTTCATCCTGAGAAGAACATCTCAGATTGAGATCTGAGGATCAAGAATGTGCAGATCCCTGCTAGCAGGTTAAAAAGAAAAAGGATGTGGAGTCATCAAAGTAGCAGGAAGCAGCTCGAAAGGAGACGAGAATCTAGGGAATCAATGAACGCCAGAATATCTCTCAGCAAGCATTTCCTTTGGATGCATTTGCATCTACCAAGATGAGTTTCTCTCGTGGAAAGTAAATAACCAGCTGCCCTCCAATGCCAGCCAAAGGCACAGCATTAAACCCATCTAATGCTCAGGAACAAAATATATGGACATCAACCATATATTTACTCAAAGTGGAATGGACTTGAGAAGTTAAAAAGCCTACTTAGTCTTTTCTTATTCTTATTTCTTCTTTCAAATAACCCTTGCCAGGCCCTGAGTTCTGGAAAGAAAGTGTGGAAAACATATGCCACTGAATGAGAAGCCCAGTCAAGTTCAATAATTCATATCACTCTTTCTCTGTTACAACCTTCACAATACTTAAAAGCATCTGCTATACAGAAAAATCTCTAGTAGAAAGTCCGTGTGGAAAGACATCTAAAAGCTCAACAGGAACACGCATGCATTATTAAAGCAGCAATGGTAGTGCATCAAGATGTGGAGATACTAAAAACTTGTAGTTTATCTAAAAGCATATAGTGACAAGGTGTACCTATTGAAGGCTGGAGGCAAAAATCATAGGCCCTGGGAATTTCCTCTGATTAATCCATGGAAACTTTAGTATTTCCTGATATAATGCAATTATTTTTAAGGAACTTAGAAATTTTTTTTAAGATCTTAAAATTTAGAAGAGACATAGTCAAAGCAAATATTTCTATCTGTGTTTAGAAGGGGAAGTGTGATGAAGGTAACAGAGTTGAAAGGGACAGTGATCATAATTGACTGCAGTTAAAACTTATTACTTGCAAATTTATAAAGAACACATGACCACATCTTTGAGAAGTCCCACGCAAATGAAGAATCTTGATGAAAAATTGTCAAGATAAACCTCCTTCTTCTATGGATAATGTTATCTTCTTCTGACTTCCTTTTGTGGAATACTTAATATAATGTCACCACTTGCTTCAAGCAAAAAAAGAAAAAGAGGAATATACAGCACATATTGCTTAAGGCACGTATTCATTTTCTAAAAATAAGCTACAAGGGGCATGCACGAATGTATGTCATGCTAAGATAAGAGGAAAATATATTTAAAAATTGGCAAATAAATTATGAGTACTTTAAACTAGGCCTTTATTTTCACTATAAATTAACCAAAACAACATATGTTTAATGATGAACAAACAACAGATTGTGTTACATTTCCAAGAAATGAAATTTTTCGGCAAAACTGAAATCTTGTGTCTTCTAATTACCAGCAATAATTATGCTTTAGGTAAACTTCATAAGCTGTGATATTAATATTGAATAAAAATGTATCTCTTATTTATTTGGAAATGGTTGAAAAGAAAACATTTATCCTTTTTAGAATCATGTGTGTTATTTATTGGCTCTAAACATCTCTTTCCCAAATAAAGGTTGGATGATTAGTCTCTGTTTTAGTGGCACTAAATGCACATTTAAATTCTGTTGACATACCTTGTGCACTTATAAAATGGCAAGCATGAGCAAAATTATTTTATATACATTGTTATACATATTATTGTAGTGATTTTAACATCTTAAGAATATGGTGCAATGCGATGTTTGTCAGTGGAGAACATATTGCCTATCCTTTCGGATGGTGAGAAAATCTAACCAGTACACACAGATTTAGGTCCTCGGTAGGTGTATTCTGGGCCCTCTTGTAGGTCTTTGTTTCTCCACAGTAAGGAGGCCAAGGTAGCTCAACTGCTCAGAAGATATGCTTCTCTTTCCGTAGTTTAGAGTTGTCACTAGACAGTGCTCGCCAGCTGGGGACCACATTTTGCTGCCCCTCTTACATCTGGATGGGGCTTTATGAATAGTTCTTTAAAGGAATATGATCACAAATAAGATGTATAACTTCTAGGGAAAAATGATCAAGTGGAAATACCTTACTCCACCTCTTTTCTCCTGAATGCCAGCTGGATTCAGAGGAATCCAAAGCCTTAACAGAAATCCAAAATTGAAGATTCTGTGTCCTTGTATCATCAACTGGAATAAAGCCCATAATGAAACACAAACTTGTGCACTAGTCTATTACCAGAGGGAGATTTTTAAAATTCGAAGTCACTGAAAAATGATGTTTTATTTGTGACGGCAGCTAGAATTACTCAAACTAAGAGGGGATTTCCTTTAGCTAGACTAGATAAATTCAAAAGTCCTTTTCTCATTCACAAGGATATTGGTTCTTAATAAAACTAATTTAATGGCATATCTTCATGATAAACTATTTCCAGTGATCTATTTATTTAACCATTTTGCAGAGAAGTTTATTTTTAAAAAAGGTTTCTGTTGGGGTACACTCAAAATTCAATAAGAGGATTCATTTTTTTCAGAAATTGTTTTTCTCTCAATCACATATCAAAGACAATTCTGCTTTTATATATCATAACTAATATATACAAATTCCACGGTCAATTACAAGCATTTTACAAACATTTTCTTGCTAAATTCCTAAATCAATGCTATTAATAGGCCCTTATTCTATACCCATTTTTTTACTGAATGAACTAAAGCTCTGAGTTTAAGAAAGTTGCTCAAGGACACACCTAGTAAGAGATAAAGCCGAGATTCAAACACAGATCTATACATTATCTCTTGTATTAATTTTCCATTGCTTCTGTAACAAATTGCCACAAACTGAGTGCCTTAAAATAACCCGAATTTATTATTCTCACAGTTCTGTAGGTTAGAAGTTCCATAAGTCTCAATGGGCTAAAGTCCTTGAGTCAGCAGGGCTGTGTTACTTTCCAGAGGTTCTAAGGGAGAAGCTGTTTCCTTGACCTTTGCAGCTTGCAGAGGCTGTCCACATTCCTTGGCTCGTGGCCCCTTTCAAAGCCAGCAAGTTGCATTTCTGACTTTTCCTCTATAGTCGAATCTCCCTTTGATTCCACCATTCTGCTTTTCTCTTCCACTATAGGAACCCGTGTGATTGCATTGGGCTCACCTGGATGATCCAGGGTAATCTCTCTATTTTAGTGCCAGCTAATTAGCAGCCTTGATTCCTTCTACAGTCTTAATTCCTTTTTGCCAGTTAACATCTTCCTAGTTTCCTGGATTTAGGATGCAGACATCTTTTGGTGGGTGGGGGGGCGTTATTCTGCCTGCCACACTTCTCAGACCATACTCTTAACCATTATACAGAGTGCTTCATGACCTAGACCATATGTGGTAATGGTGACAGTTACGAAATGATCCCAAGGAATGTTCAAGATAAGATGCTAGAAAATATAACAGTCACTTCTTGATTGTGAGAAAATTGTCTTCAGATAGATTTTAGCCATTGGCAGCATACTTCTTCTGTTGCAAACCTTATTTCACAAACCAAATACTTTTTTCTCCTCACGAGTATAAAAAACAGGAGGGAAAGATAAACTTATATAGTCATCCACAACAGGTAGATTATAGTGCAATTTTCAGCATCAGTAAAGTGTTATTTCTAAGGAAAGAATCGTTAGGGCTTCATTTTTCTCATGTTCATTTCTAGAATATTCACATAGGCACTCTCCTACCAAGTAGTTCAAGTAAATATAAACATAAGTAGTAAGCAGACCTGTATGAATAAAAACAGAAAAGCCCATATCATGGAAAGATGTGCACAAAGGGAGCATAAGTTTTTATGGTGCTGCCATGTGAAAGTAGAGGGATAGGATTTGTGAAAATAGAGAGTGCCATCAAAAAAGAATCAAGATGTCTTAATAAAAGAAAATATAATTTGAGTAGCTCTGCTTTAATTTTACATTAACTATAAATGTAAGAAGATTTTAGGTTTTACAAAACAAATTGTCAAATAAAGCATAATAGAAGGCTGAGAGCTGAATATTCAGAGATCATTCAGCCAATTCAAACTCCTAAGTATTGCATATATGTTTATTGTACATGCTCAGTGATTGCTGTATGTAAAATTAAATACTATACGGACGTGTGGAATTCAAGGAGGAGCAATAATCACCGTGCAAAATCATAGGAAAATGTAGAGCTAGTTCTCCGGCAGTATGGTAAAAGAGAGCGTGGGATGTAAACAAACATGCTTAAGTTAACTAACTATATGATCTTGAACCACCACCTAACTGCTCTGTCCTCTGTTTCCTGTGTGTAAATATACGGGTTATGACTTCAATGGTTTTCAGACATTAGCATACTTCAGAATCACAAAGAGAGCTTGTTAGAAATTGGATTGCTGATCTCCAGCCCCAAAATTTCTAACTCAGCCTGTCTGGAGTGGGGCTCAGAAACTTACGTTTCAAACAAGTTTTCAAGTGATGCCGGTTCTGGGAATCTAGGGCCGCACTTTGAGAATCATGGGAGTAAATTAATAATAGTTATTATTAGGGGTTGGTAAAGGGTATCAGAGTCACTACCTATGAATTCACCTCCCCGCCTTTCTTTCCCTTCTTTCCTCTTCTAAGTGATTCTTGCAGTCTTTCACACCCTGCTAAGAATCAGTAGGCTCTGTGATCATTTCAGCCCAGTAATTCTTTAAATCTACATACGTACTGAAATCATATGTAGAAAATACATTCAAAAGAAAGAAAAAGGAATTCCATTTGTACTGAGTTGTTACCAGGAGCCTTGCAACTGTCATAGATGCTATGGAAGATAAGAGAAAAATGTAAGAATTATAAGGATCCTGCAGTGGAAAAGTTTAATAATATATGTCTGAAGGCCATAAAAAGAACAAGCATAAAGTTGATGGACAGGAATAGAAAAAAGCACATCTTAGAGTAATTGAGAAATCTAGTTCATTCTCTTTAAAAAATAAAGTGTGTGACAAGCAAGGGTTATTTGCTGAACTCTGAAAGTTCCAAATTGAAACAGCAAACTGGTTTGAAAAGAATATATAAAGTATCTTAGAAAAAACTTAAATTGCGCTGTATGAATGGCAACACTCATGAGACTAAGAACAGTGCAGATGACACACACAGTTAGAATCCCCACAAAGCCTCATCCTGGTTTCAAAAGATGTGTTCTCTGTGGCAGCTCCTTGACAATGGTGCATGTGCAATATATTAGCTCTGTGAGGTGAGAGTCACCATGGAGCACGTAATGGTCTGCAGAGTCCCTAGAATTTGTAACTGCCTTGCAGTCTGCAAAGCATCTAGTGTTGTAGCAACAGCCAACAATCTTGAGCTTGTTTGGCTTGTAAGGATCAAAAATATCAAAATATGCTTCCAATTAATGAGTCAAGTATGAGAAAAATTGTTGTATTTCTTTGGATAGCAAAATTCTTGGTTTGTCATCATATGTAGAAGAGGGAAATAATGACAATGTTTTAAACAAGATGAACTCAATATGATAATGCAGCCCTAATGAATCTTGTCAGTAAGACTTTTGTAGGATTTTTAAGATTGCCATGGCAGCTTCTCATTAGTGCCTTTCTGTGGTTACCAAGTAATTCCAGGAACAAAACACTCTGCTGCAGAAGCAGGCCAAGGTAAATGAAAGCATGTGGACTTCTTTGTTTTTAAATTACAAGTTTGGAAAATTAATTTGGGTAGGCCCTGGAAAGAAAGGACTATGTTGTAAATATCAGGCAGTTTGCCAGGAACATAAAGACCACTGCACACTCTCTATAACTTTCCCCAATTATGTCTGCATCCCTGCCTATAAAAGTTATGAGGAAAACACAATGCTTCTCAAATTTAGAATTATCTGAATAAATGAGGCTGAAATGGGGCTGGCCCCGTGGCTGAGTGGTTAAGTTTGTGTACTCTGCTTCAGCGGTCCAGGGTTTTGCCAGTTTGGATCCTGGATAAGAACCCAGCGCCACTCATCAAGCCATGCTGAGGTGGCGTCCCACATAGTAGAACCAGAAGGGCCTACAACTGGAATATACAACTACGCACTCAGGGGCTTTGGGGAGAAGAAGAAAAAAGAGATTGGCAACAGATGTTAGCTCAGGGCCAATCTTAAAAAAAAGAGAGGCTGAAATATTCATAAGATAAAAAGAAGGTGGATCTGTAGAAATCAAGCGATAAAAGTTTACAAAAACTTTCTTTTTTAAATTGTCTACGTTATCTAATAATTAATGTGTAAATAATTAATGTAATGAAATAACATGACAAGATCACTTGAGGCAGTTGAATGATTGGAAACAAATAGTCAAAGGCTTGACTTAGATCATGAGTATGACGCACAGTCTCATTTTCTTCCCGTAGTCTCATAATATAACATTTGTGAATGTAGCACACGATGAAAGTTGACTTAAATCCTCCTTTGAAAGAGAAGGAAGATCTAATGTACCTAGCAAGATTTATATTCAGAAAGTAGTATAATATTAATACTTTATTTCAATGGTTAGCTTATTTTGAGATTCCCTTTAAAAATCTCCCCGACTTGTTTCTGGAATTTAATAAGGGCCAGAGCCATGGACAGGAAAAAAATACTCATGCCTTCCACTCCTGTCATCCTATTGATGTCTACAAACTATTTATGAGCGGCATCTTTCTATGCCCCTGACCTTGTTGCTATTGTCCTTTGGGAAAATCCCCATACCTCACCAGAGCCACCACCTATAGTTGCATGAGTGTGCACTGCACACACCTGGGGACAGCCTTTACATCTTGGATGTAATAAATTTACATATTTAACATGGCAGTTTTCCATCAGATAGTAATAAATTGACTTATTCTTACAAAACCAATATAATATTATAGTTTTCTGACAGAGGGGATTAAAGTGTCTTTGGGAAGTGGGGCTTTATTGAACACAGGTACAACAGAGGTTAAAGGTAGCTCTTCTTTCCTCCAAAGCATGTTCTCCAAATTGAAAAACCCTTGATTACTAATCAAAGCTTTTATGTCATTGCTGAGACCTCACTGTCCTCCTGAAGAAAGGGTGAAATGTGGCCGATTTTTGAAATCTGCATAACCTGGCCTAATTTGTGTGCTGAATTTTACAGACGCTTTCATACAAACAGCTCCTTAAGCTGTGGTTAGTCCCACTGTCAGTAGGAATTAGGCATCGTTTTTGGAGCTTGCATGGCAGCAGACATCAGGAGAGCTCCATCTCCTCATCCATCCCCAAGGGACCAACATGCAAAGTTATCCTCAAGTCTCTCTCATCCACCATCACTACGTATGTCAATGCATTCACTGAACTCCTTAAGAGTGTGAGTCCCAATTTAGGTTCAATTAATAATCAACTCACTGTACTCTTTTTAACCTGCTAGCTTCATTCCTTTGATTTCTTTCCTTTCCAACCTCAATTACATATTATCTTTGCCTGTATGAGGATCTCAGTTGGAAGTCATACTATCTTCATTATCCTTCAATTATATCCTCTCTTCTTGCTCAGGAACTTATTAAGACTAATATTTTACTAATCCAGAAATTCATTTTAATATAGCATTTCTTAAAATAAAAGATCAAAGATCTTTGGACATAGTACTTTCCCCTTCTTTGAGGAGTAGAGGGAGGAAGAGTAATGTCTCTAGAAGATTAAACTGAGCAGAACATACCTGATTATCTTATGAAAGGGACCCTAACTGATCTGGACAAGAACAAAAGAAATAAAACTCTTTATCTACTATTCAGCAGCTAGACAAGGGTAAGGTAAGTTCTGAACACACAGATAGAGTACAATGGATTCTTTCATGTTTTAACTGAGAAGATTTTACTCCATATTGAGAATGTGGCAAACAGACTACAGAAGAGTACCAAGAGAGATAACAGCAAATGTTAAAAATGTGGCTTGCTAGCTCCAATGTAAAGCAAAAGAATGCAAAGTATTATACATTAAAGTTTCGTATAATTATGCTTAGTTTATGTAAATTCCTCAATTGCAACTAGATATGCAGTTATTATTATATGTAAAAACATAAAATTTTGTATTAGTGGCTTAGTTCTGACAGTTATAGAAATGGAAGGGACTAGTCCTGTGGCTGAGTGGTTAAGCTCACACGTTCCACCTCGTCAGCCCAGGGTTTTGCTGGTTCGGATCCTGGGCTCAGACATGGCACCACTCGTCAGGCTGTGCTGAGGTGGCATCCCACATAGCACAGCAAGAAGGACCTACAGCTTGACTACACAACTATATACTGGGAGCCTTTGGGGAGAAGAAGAAGAAAAAGGAAAAAAGAAGATTGGCAACAGATGTTAGCTCGGATGCCAATCTTTAAAAAAAAAGAAAGAAAAGAAGAAAAGAAATGAAAGATTTTTTAATATATTGGGACAGTACTATATAGAATATTTGGTGCACTATTATATAGCATTTATCATTTTAGGATTTTCCTTTACTAATCAAAACCCAAACAGGTTTGCAACTATTAAGGATATGCCAATATGCTTTGAAATGAATATTTTTTAACATATTATTTAAACTAGGTTGACTTGTGAAAGTTGCCATCATTTGCCAAGTCACAAACATAAATAAATATGCTAATTTCCCAATTCATAACACATCAAATTTGGATTATTTAAAGATCACTAGGTTAAATTCACAAATATGTCTCCTGATGAGTGTAAGCAGTAGCTGGATACATGATTGGCTTAACTGGGAGAAAAACCGCACCCATAGGGAAAGAAGTGACCCAAATAATTTTATTTTTAAAAATGTAATTTAAAGGGCCTTCAATCTTTCCAAATCTTGGTATGAAATTGGATGGGAAAGTAGTTCATACTACAATAATTCAAAAATCAGAAACCAGTTAGATTGATAAATGAAAATGAAAGAAATCATTTAATATAAATAACTTTTTCAATTGAATTCAGAAAGGGCAGCCTAGAAAAATTACAGAGACCATTTAAAATAAGAAGCTACAAGGTCAAGCAGATAATGAGAAAGGAAATCAGGAAATCTAGATGAGCTTCTCAACTAGAAAAAGTTGTATGCTGTCCCTTAGAAACCCTAATTCTGACCCATGTGACACCGAAATATACACACACACACACACACACACACACACACACACAAACACACAGCTACAGTTTAAGGGGATGCTATATGCTGTGTCTTTTTGTACACTTATCTTCTCAAATACTCTGATTTTTCCCTCTTTGTAATTAAAATGGAGAACTAACTTGGAAACTTGTGAAATCTTCTTCAATATTATAGTAGATTGTCCATGACCTCATTTTTGAAAATAGGCAAAAATTTTTTTAAATCAAATTAATTTTGATCTACTTTATGTTATTTTATTTTATTTTTTTTAAACATTTTTATTTTTTTACTTTTTCTCCCCAAAGCCCCCTGGTACATAGTTGTATATTCTTCGTTGTGGGTCCTTCTAGTTGTGGCATGTGGGACACTGCCTCAGCGTGGTTTGATGAGCAGTGCCATGTCCACGCCCAGGATTTCAACTGATGAAACACTGGGCCGCCAGCAGTGGAGCGCGTGAACTTAACCACTTGGCTACGGTGCCAGCCCCTATTTTTTTATTATTATTATTATTTTTTATTTTTGGATGTACATCATATTTTGAATTCTGTGTACATTACATTGTGTTCACCACCTGAAAACTAATTATAGTCCATCCCCTCACACGTGAGCCTAATCACACCTTTTTGCCCTCCCCTCTCCCCCTTTCCCCTATGGTAACCACCAATCCAATCTCCAATGCTATGTGTTTTTTTCGTTGTTGTTTTTATCTTCTACTTATGATTGAGATCATATAGTACCTGACTTTCTCCCTCTGACTTATTTCACTGAGCGTAAGACCCTCAAGGTCCATCCATGTTGTCCCAAATGGCCAGATTTTGTCATTTCTTATGACTGAGTAGTAGTCCATCATGTATAAATACCACATCTTCTTTATCCATTTGTCCCTTCATGGGCACCTAGGTTGCTTCTATGTCTCGGCTATCATGTATAATGCTGCAATGAACATAGGGGTGCAAGTACCTTTATGCCTTTGTGTTTTCAAGTTCTTTGGATAAATACCCAGCAGTGGAATAGCTGGATCATATGGTAGATCTATCCTTAATTTTCTGATGATACTCCATACTGCTTTCCATAGTGGCTGCACCAGTCTGCACTCCCAACAGCAGTGAACAAGAGTTCCCTTCTCTCCACATCCTCTCCAACATTTGTTGTTTCTTGTCTTGTTAATTATAGCTGTTCTGACCGGAGTGAGATGATACCTCATTGTAGTTTTGATTTGCATTTCCCTGATACCTAATGATGTTGAGCATCTTTTCATATGCAAAAATAGGCAAAATTTTAAAAAATATTTCTGTGATTGAATGATTGAATTTAGAATTACTACTCTATAATAACAGCAACTACTGAGTATATGTGAAAAAAAAGTCTCTGTGAGGCTTTGGGAAGTTATTTTATTTCTCTGATTACTAATCCCTTGTCAATGCAGATAACTCATAAGTATTCCATAAATAAGAGACATAAGGTGAGCTTTTCTTGAGCCAAGCTGAGGACTAGCCCAGGAATGCAATCTGCACAAAGGAAGAAAGCGTTCCAGAGAAGCATGGTTTTCAGTGCAGTTTTATACTCTTTTAGAACAAGGAACATACACCAAACATGTCCAGGATGCATATTCAAAGAGATATTTAGTTACAAATAGCAGGTCAACAGGACCCTGATGGCTGGGAAAGCAAACTTATCTTCAGAGGATTACTGATACTGGCCTTGTAGGAAAGGAAGTATGCAACATTCTCTTCTAAAAGTGCATTCTTTTACTTTGAAATAATATTTAATGCATCCTTATCTTCAATGGTTAAAGCAGATGTATAATGTATGTTTGACAGGCCACGAGTCAGCCTCCTTTAGTTCAGGCTGAATCAGGTTTAAACCAGAATAGCTACCCCATATGCCTAAAATGTGAAAATTTCTTATCACGTCCATCAATAAAATGAGATATTATGTGTCCTTGTCTCAAAGGTAGCTGTGGACTGACATATTAAAATTGACCAAATGTGCCAAGAACTCTGGAGAAAAGCACGACTAACTATGAAATATTCGGTAGAATGTGTTAGATATCTGAGTTTTCATCCTTAATTAAGTAGTTGAGAAGAAACACCCATCAGGAAGACTATCACTGTATTGCCTATCATTTTATTTGTTTATCTTTTATGGCAAGTTGAGAAAACACTTTAAAAATAAATCAAAGGATTTAGTTTCTAAATGTCTTTGATTTTAGTCATTTAAAAGTGACATTTTCCATGCTTTTTTTTCTTTCTAGTATATGTTATGGGAATTGGGAACTCATTATTATGTATTGGTAAAGGATTTTATGAGTTCTAATAGAATAACATAAAAACACTGTAAACCAAGTGACAAAACATGAGCACAATGGAAGAATATACACAGTGTGGTTTAGCCAGCACTCTGTGAAAGGTGGCTGTCCAGTATATAAGTGCTGGCTGACCAAAAGCAATATTACAATTCTTCCTGCGATCCCTTCAAAGCACATATCAGAAACTACTAGCACACAAGCTGCAGCCAGATAATGCATTAGATTTATTTGGTCCACCAAAATGTCCTAAAAATTTTTTTGTTAGTTGCAGACATTGAATAATTTGGATATTTCAAATACGTGTCTGAATTTCTGGTTTCTTTTCATTCTTTGCTAAGAATGAGAAGGTAGAGAAGGAGAAAGAAGGCATTCTGGTGCATTTGAAAACATTTTATCTTTAAGTGGGCAGGAACGGCCTAAGGCTGTTTATGAGTTACTGTTTATCATGACGCTTTGTTGCTTTTCTCTCACCTAGTCAGCATCATTTACATTATCTGCCTGCCCCAGTTTGCACTGGTGCCTATAACTCCCATAATAATATCATCATATAGAGATTAATGGAAAGATTAATAAAACAAAAAACATAAATAAAGCTCATTCTCATTAATTTAGCTGTGCTTTATCATTTTCAGTTTCCTTATCTTTAAAATGGTGATAGTATCAACCTCAAAGAGTATCGTGAGGACTAATTGGAAACATGAATCTAGAAATAATGTAATAAAACCTCAAGAAATATTTACTACTAATATCTTTTACTAAATTATAAGGACAACAAAGAAGTAAATGGTTTCATTGATACTGGCAATAGATATCACTCCATAAGCCACGCAGACAAATCAAGATATCTTTACACGTATCGTAAAAGAGCGAGCTAAATAGGAATCCTAACCAGCTATGTGAAGTAAACATGCTTAAAAAATATTATTTGGTAATCTCACAAATAAAACAAGAATACCTGGATTTAATCTATATTTAATTATAGCAAGTCAAGCCAAGATCATACTAGAAAGAAGGTCTCCAATATCCAATAATTTTAAGAACTACAATAAAGTTTTTCCAAATCCCAAATCTATCTCTTCTTTTTCTTCCCTCTATACCAACCTCTATCACATCAAAAACATGGACAGCAGTATAGCAGGTACTGAATGCTTAATCTCTGGAAAATATATGGAACACCGAGAAATGAGACAATCACTTTAAGATAACCCAGTAAAGTGAGGAAATGGAAATTCAGAAAGGTAAGGTAATTGATCTGAGGAAGCATAGGTTATTAACAAAAATCAGAGACTTTAATCTAGAAATTCCAATTCCCAGTTGACTGTTTTTCCAAAAATAGTACGCTAGTTCCATCCACATTTAATTAGAAATATATATGCAATTTTCAACTAAATATTTAATCGTACATACCGTATATGTTATAAGGCATTATTCTCATCAATAAAATTCAAATAGATACAAGCATTCTAAAGAGCATAACAATAAAAGCAAACCACTTATTCCAGCAAGTATTAAAGAATGTTAATGGAACCAGAACGATCAAGAGGAAGTAGGTTGAGAATATTTACATCGTAGTGATAGCCAACAAACGAAGGGCATCTTTGCCCTTCTGGTTCCTAAAATTGAGTCTTATTTTCAGATGGATACATTTGAGAGCAATGGAGAGGGAAATAAAAAATAAAAATATAAGCTTCAGACTAGAAAATATATTTACAAAACATCTGATAAAAGATATATATTCAAAATAAAAGAAATCTTAAAATTCAACAATAAAAAAAACACCCTATTTTAAAATGTGCAGGGGCTGGCCCCGTGGCTGAGTGGTTAAGTTTGTGTGCTCTGCTTTGGTGGCCCAGGGTTTCGCAGGTTCGGATCCTGGGCATGGACATGGCATTGCTTATCAGGCCGTGCTGAGGCAGCATCCTTCATAGCACAACCAGAGGCACTCACAACTAGAATATACAACTATGTACTGGAGGGCTTTGGGGAGAAGACAAAGAAGAAAAAAAAGAAGATTGGCAACAGATGTTAGCTCAGGTGCCAATCTTTAAAAAAATTAAAATAAAATAAAATATGCAAAAAAATCTATATAGACACTTCACTCAAGAAGATATAGAGATGTAAAATAAGCGTGTGAAAAGATTCTCAACAGCAATTGTCATTAGGGAAATGCAAATTAAAACAACAATGTGATACTACTACACATCTATTAGAATAGGTCAAAATAAAATTGAAATACAATTTGCCAGAGAAGATGTAGAGCAACTAGCACTCTCGTTCATAGCTTGTTTGTCAGATTGTTCAAAAGCTAAACATAGTCTATCATATGATCCAGCAATCCTATTCTTAAGTATTTACCTAACTTGTTTATAAACTTTTGTTCACACTGAAACCTGCATGCCAATGTTTACACAGACTTTATCCATAATCTCCCAAAACTGGAAGCAATCAAGATATTCTTCAACAGGTGAATAGATAGACAAACTGGAGCACACCCATACAATGGAATACTATTCATTATAATAAGGTATCAGCTCTCAAACCATGCAAAGACATGGATAAATCATAAATGCTTATTTCTAAGTGAAAGAAGTCAGCCCGGAAAGGCTACTGTATTATCGTATTTTATATCACTTTCTAGAAAAGGCAAAACAATATTGAGACAATAAACACATCAGTAGTTGCTAGGGGGGTTGGGAGCAAGGAGAGTTGAATTGATGAAGAACAGGAGATACGTAAGGTGATGAAATTATTTTCTGATATACTGTAATGGTGGATACACGCAACTATACATTTGTCAAAACCAAATAACTTTACAGAACAAAAATAAACTTTGATGTGTGAGAATTAAAAAATATATATACATTTTAGGAAGTTGGGAGGTTCCAGCATAGAATGTAAACTTTAACAAAAAAATCTGTGTTAGAAATGTACGAAACAGCCTCACTCAAGAGTGTGGGGGAAAATCCCTTGATGTAAGTCATTTAGGAAGTAAGTGGAGATTGTGAGAATAAAGCCTAAGGAAACTGCACATAAGCACTATATTCTAGTTGATGAAGCTATTTTCCATGGCATTATACTGCTATGTGTGGATACTGTAATTGAAAAATTAAGCAAGTAAATTACAGAAGGTAGAAGCCAGATTTCTCACTGTTGGAGTAGGAGATTAGAGACAACCAGTGGGAGAAGGCTAGAAAGATCCATGTGGTACTGGATTGTGCATCAATATGAAATCATGCTTAGTTTAATATAGACATAGATGGCTACACATACACACATAGAAATATTTATAGATATGTGCATGTGCCTGAGTTACTACATACACATGTATTTTCTTGCTCTGTCACCTTAGAGAACCTGAGAGCAACAACACCCCATCAGTAATGATCACACCTATTACCCAGATCTTGGTTTCTAATACCATTCTCCAAACAAAGGGAATGAAGGCACTTTGGTGATATGACTAATTATAGGACTAGGGGGCATAGGATATATAAGATGTGCCTTGGGCATCCTGTAATGCCAGAAGTAAACAAGTGCTCAAAAAAAAAAAAAAAAATGATGGCGCCTATCAAAAGGACCCAGAAGCCAATTGTAAGAGCTCCCATTGGCCAAGTCCAGTCAAAACTAAGCAGCAATTTTTTTTCTTATTGAGTTAATGATAGGTTACAATCTTGTGAAATTTCAGTTGTACATTAATGTTTGTCATTCGTGTTGTAGGTGCACCACTTCACCCTTTGTGCCCACCCCCCACTCCACCTTTCCCCTGGTATCCACTAAACTGTTCTTAGTCCACATTTTTAAATTCCTCATATGAGTGGAATCATACACAGATTATCCTTCTCTAGCTGGCTTATTTCACTTAACATAATTCTCTCAAGGTCCATCCATGTTATTGCAAATGGAATGATTTTGTTCTGTATTGCAGCTGAGTAGTATTCCATTGTATATATGTACCACATCTTCTTTATCCATTCGTCTCTTGATGGGCACTTAGGTTGCTTCCATGTCTTGGCTATTGTAAATAATGCTGCAATGAACATTGGGGTACATAGGACTTTTGGGATTGCTGACTTCAAGCTCTTTGGATAAATACCCAGTAGTGGGATGGCTGGATCATATGGTAGTTCTAGTTTTAATTTTTTGAGGAATCTCCATACTGTTTTCCACAGTGGCTGCACCAGTTTGCATTCCCAGCAGCAGTGTATGAGGATTCCCTTTTCTCCACAACCTCTCCAACATTTATTACTATTAGTTTTAGATATTTTTGTCATTCTAATGGGTGTAAGGTGATATCTTAGTGTAGTTTTGATTTGCATTTCCCTGATGAGCAGCTATGATGAGCATCTTTTCATGTGCCTATTGGCCATCCATATATCTTCTTTGGAGAAATGTCTGTTCATGTCTCCAGCCCGTTTTTTGATTGGGTTGTTTGATGTTTTGTGGTTGAGTTGCGAGAGTTCTTTATATATTATGGATATTAAGCCTTTGTCAGATATATGACTTGCAAATATTTTTTCCCAGTTAGTGGGTTGTTTTTTTGTTTCAATCCTGTTTTCATTTGCCTTGAAGAAGCTCTTTAGTCGATGAAGTCCCATTTGTTTATTCTTTCTATTGTTTCCCTTCTCTGAGAAGGCATGGTGTCCAAAAAGATCCTTTTAATACTGATGTCAAAGAGTGTAGTGCCTACATTTTCTTCTAGAAGCCTTATGGTTTCAGGTCTTACCTTTAGGTCTTTGATCCATTTTGAGTTTATTTTGGTGAATGGTGAAAAAGAATGGTCAATTTTCATTCTTTTACATGTGGCTTTCCAGTTTTCCCAGCACCATTTGTTGAAAAGACTTTCTTTTCTCCATTGTGTGCTCTCAGCTCCTTTGTCAAAGATAAGCTGTCCATAGATGTGTGGTTTTATTTCTGGGCTTTCAATTCTGTTCCATTGATCTGTGCACCTGTTTTTGTACCAGTACCATGCTGTTTTGATTACTGTAGCTTTGTAGTATATTTTGAAGTCAGGGATTGTGATGCCTCTGGTTTTGTTCTTTTTTCTCAGGATTGCTTTAGAAATTCGGGGTCTTTTGTTGCCCCATATGAATTTTAGGATTCTTTGTTCTAATTCTGTAAAGAATGTCATTGGGATTCTGATTGGGATGGCATTGGATCTGTAGTTTGCTTTAGGTAGAATGGACATTTTAACTATGTTTATTCTTCCAATCCATGTACATGGAATGTCTTTCCATCTCCTTATGTCGTCATCCAATTCTCTCAGAAGGGCCTTGTAATTTTCATTATATAGGTCCTTCACTTCCTTAGTTAAATTTACCCCAAGGTATTTTATTCTTTTTGTTGCGATTGTGAATGGTATTGTATTCTTGAGTTCTTTTTCTGTTAGTTCGTTATTGGAGTATAGAAATGTTACTGATTTATGCAAATTGATTTTGTACCCTGCAACTTTGCTGTAGTTGTTGATTACTTCTAAGAGTTTTCCAATGGATTCTTTGGGGTTTTCTCTGTATAAGCTCATGTCGTCTGCAAACAGCGAGAGTTTCACTTCTTCCCTCCCTATTTGGATTCCTTTTATTCCTTTTTCTTGCCTGATTGCTCTGGCCAGGACCTCCAGTACTATGTTGAATAAGAGTAGTGATAGAGGGCATCCTTGTCTCATTCCTGTTTTCAGAGGGATGGTGTTCAGTTTTTGCCCATTAAGTATGATGTTGGCTATGGGTGTGCCATATATGGCCTTTATTATGTTGAGGTAGTTTCCTTCTATGCCCATTTTGCTCAGAATTTTTATCATAAATGGCTGTTGGATCTTGTCAAATGCCTTCTCTGCATCTATTGAGATGATCATGTGGTTTTTATTCCTCAGTTTGTTGATGTGATGTATCACGTTGATTGATTTGCGGATATTGAACCATCCCTGTGTCCCTGGTATGAATCCCACCTGATCATGATGTATGATCCTTTTGATGAATTTCTGAATTCTGGTTGCCAAAATTTTGTTTAGAATTTTTGCATCTATGTTCATCAGTGATATTGGCCTGCAGTTCTCTTTTTTCATGGTGTCCTTGTCAGGTTTTGGTATCAGCGTGATGTTGGCCTCATAGAATGTGTTAGGATGTGTTCCATCTTCCCTAACTTTTTGGAATAGCTTGAAAAGGATAGGCATTAAATCTTCTCTGAAAGTTTGGTAGAATTCCCCAGGAAAGCCATCTGGTCCTGGGGTTTTATTCTTTGGGATGTTTTTGATTACTGTTTCAATCTCTTTCCTTGTGATTGGTCTGTTCAAATTGTCTGCCTCTTCTTGAGTGAGCTTTGGGAGATTGTAGGAGTCCAAGAATTTATCCATTTCCTCTAGGTTATCCATTCTGTTGGCATATAGTTTTTTTGTAGTATTCTCTTATAATCAGTTGTATTTCTGCAGAGTCTGTTGTTATTTCTCCTCTTTCATATCTGATTTTGTTTATTTGAGCTTTCTCCCTTTTTTTCTTTGTAAGTCTGGCTAGGGGTTTGTCAATTTTATTTATCTTCTCAAAAAACCAGCTCTTTGTTCCATTGATCCTTTCTACTGCCTTTTTCAATAGTATTTATTTCTGCTCTGATTTTTATTATTTCTGTCCTTCTGCTGACTTTGGGCTTTATTTGTTCTTTTTTCTCTAGTTCAGTTAGGTGTAGTTTAAGATTGCTTATTTGGGATTTTTCTTGTTTGTTAAGATGTGCCTGTATCGCAATGAATTTTCCTCTTAATACAGCTTTTGCTGTATCCCATATGAGTTGGTATGGCATGATATCATTTTCATTTGTTTCCAGGTATTTTTTGATTTCTTCTTTGATCCATTGCTTGTTCAGTAGTGTGTTGTTTAGTCTCCACATCTTTGTGCCTTTCTCAGCTTTTTTCTTGTAATTAATTTCTAGCCTTACAGCACTATGATCGCAGAAGATGATTGTTATTATTTCAATTTTTTTAAATTTGCAGAGGCTTGCCTTGTTTCCCAACATATGGTCTATCCTTGAGAATGTTCCATGTGCACTTGAGAAGAATGTGTATTCAGCTGTTTTAGGGTGAAGTGATCTATATATGTCTAGTAAGTTCAATTGTTTTAGTTTTTCATTTAGCTCCACTATTTCCTTGTTGATTTTCTGTCTGGATGATCTGTCCATTGATGTGAGTGGGGTGTTGAGGTCCCCTACTATTATTGTGTTGTTTTTAACATCTTCCTTTAGGTCTGGTAATAGTTGCTGTATGAATCTTGGTGCTCCTGTGTTGGGTGCATAGATATTTATAAGCGTTATTTCTTCTGGATGAAGTGTCCCTTTGATCATTAGATATTGTCCCTCTGTGTCTCTCTTTACCTGTCTTATTTTGAAATACACTTTGTCTGATATAAGAATTGCAACACCTGCCTTTTTTTCTTGTTATTTGCTTGAAGTATTGTCCTCCACCCCTTCACCCTGAGCCTGTGTTTGTCCTTGGGGCTGAGGTGTGGTTCCTGGAGGCAACAAATTTTGGATCTTGTTCTTTAATCCATTTTTCCACTCTGTGCCTTTTTATTGGCGAGTTCAATCTGTTTACATTGAGAGTGATTATTGATGCATGTGGACTTAACGCTGTCAATCTGTTGCTCATTATCTTGTTTTCCTGCATTTCTTTTCCTGTGGGCTTTAGCCTACCCATTTAATACTGCAATTTCTTATGCTGGGTTTCTTAGATTTTTCCTTATTTATGATTTGTGACTCTGTTCTGTATTTTATTTTAGTGTCTACCCTGAAGTTTGTATTTAGAATCTCGTGTATAATATAGTCTATTCTCTGGTGGTCTCTTACTTACTTGGCCAATACTGATTTAGACCCTTTGCTCTTCCCCTCCTAAATAATTTTCATTTCTTATTCCAACTCGTGTTATGAATTTGTAGTTAGAGTGATAAGATCGTCCTTGCTTTGGTAGTTTCCTTACCTTTACCCTAATGCTATAGTTGAATATTTGCTATCCTGTTCTGGTTCTATCCATCGGTCTCCCTAGTCTGTGGATTGTGACCCCTTTCTCCCTTTTTTCTTTTTTCAGGTATGAGAGCCTTCTTGAGAATTTCTTGTAGAGGAGGGCTTTTAGTTACAAATTCCCTTAACTTTTGTTTGTCTGGAAAAGATTTAATTTCTCCCTCATATCTGAAGGAAATTCTTGCTGGATAGAGTATTCTTGGCTGAAGATTTTTATCTTTTAAAGCTTTGAATATGTCACTCCATTCTGTCCTAGCTTGTAAGTTTTCTGTAGAGAAATCCGATGACAGTCTGATAAGGGCTCCTTTATAGCTTATTCTCTTCTTTTTTCTTACTTCCCCGAGTATTCTTTCTTTATCTTTCCTTCTTGCCAATTACATGTACTACTATGTGCCTTGCAGTAGGTCTTTCTACATTGACAAATCTAGGAGATCTGAAAGCTTCCTCTACACCCATTTCTCCATCAATCCCTAGATTTGGGAAGTTCTCTTCTATAATTTCATTAAGCACACTTTCTGATCCATTTTCCTTTTCCACGTTCTCGGGAATTCCTATGATCCTTAAGTTCTTACTCCTCATTGAATCCACTATCTCTCGGAGATTTTCCTCATTTTTTTTTAATTCTTAGTTCTCTTTCTTCCTCTCTCTGGAGCCATTCAGCCTTTCTATCTTCAATTATGTTAATTTGCTCTTCTATGGTGTCTACTTGGGCATTCAGGGAATCTGTATTCTGTTTTATCTGGTCCATTGTGTTTTTCATCTCTAGTAGTTCTGTTTGATTCTTCTTCATGATTTCAATCTCTTTTGTGAAGTAACTCCAGAACTCATTGGCTTGTTCCTCTATCTTTCTCTTTACCTTGTTGAGTTTTTTGATTATAGCTGCTCTGATCTCATTATCACTTAGTTTACCTAATTCCAAGTTCTCAGGATTTCATTCTGTGTTTTTATTGTTTTCCTTCTGGTCTGGGGCTTTTATAAATTGCTGGATGGTAGAAGAGCGGTTTTTTCCGCATGGTGGTAGAATTCGGTTGCAGTTACAGCCTGTTGCCACTAGATGGGGGTAGGGAGCCGCGTGTTCTGAGCTCTCCGCCTCCAGGCAAGATGGCGGCACCCAGTAGCTTTGCCCAGAGGGAGGTGCTGCTATTCTCACCCACAGATCTGGATTCAGATCAGTTCTGTTCTCTGGTCTCCCAAAGCCCTGGGTTAATGGGAGCACGGAAGCTTTCCCCCCATCAGCAGGTTTCCACTGAACCAGTGGCAGGAGTCCTGGATGATCCCCCGCTCGTGTGGCCCCTCCCCCGCCCCTTCCCGGACCTGTGCAGCAGCGATCCCAGAGCGACATTCTCTCCAACTGGTTCCAGCGCCTCCGAGGCCATCAGCAAGTTTTATGATCTCTGCCTTCTTGGTATGGTAGGTCTTTAATGTGTTGGCATTAGATTTATTCTCTGAAATTCAGTTTTTCCAATCCTTTGTTGTATTTTGGAGGGGAGAGAATCCCAGGTCAGCTCACCCCGCCATTTTGCTCACCTCTAAGCAGCAAATTTTTAAAAGCAGTATTTTATAATAACACAAAGTATAAAATAAATATGTACTACTCCTAGTGATATAAATAAGTTATTAAATAAATTTGTAAAAGTTGAGCAGAGTAGACAAATCTCCCATCCTGAAGAATTCTCAATAATTTATGCTGATACCCCACCTTCAAGGAGGTCAGGTCTACCTCCCCACTCATTATGGGCTGTGCATAGTGACCTCCTGTTCCAAAGAATATCACATGGGAAGGAGGAAGCAGAGTAACTTTATAGTGGAGACATATGGCAAACACATCCTTGGTTTGATGACCATGGAAACATCATCAGTGATGTCATGCAGACAGCGTTTACCCTTGATATGATGTTATGAGAATGACACTTTAACCCTGTGGTCTTCCTACCAAAAGCTCATAGCCCCAGTATAATCATGAGAAAATTTCAGACAAATCCCAATTGAGGGACATTGTACAAACTGATACTCCTCAAGTCTGTCAAAGTCATCAAAGACAAAGAAAGTCTCAGAAACTGTTGTAACCAAGAAGAACCTAATTTGACATGACAACTAAATATAATGGGTATCCTGGTTGAGATAATGAAACAAAAAAAAGGAGATTAGGTTAAAAGGAACCTAAGATAATCTGAATAAAGCATGGACTTTAGTTCATAATAATGTATCAATGTCAGCTGGTTGACAAATATACCATAGTAATGTAAGACGTTAATAGTAAAAGAAACTAGGTATAGGGCTAACAGGAACTCTCTGTATTATTTTACAACTTTTCTATAAATATAAATCAACTCCAAAATTAAAAGTTTATTTTTAAAAGCAACAATAAATAATAGAAATCAGCAGTGATTCTGGAAACTCAGCGCAGACCTCTTTGTACTGGAAATACATTTATTGTTTAATGCCTGATTACTGTGGTTTGAAACTTGAGTGGGGCTGCTTTAGATTGTGTGGAGATACTGTAAAAGAAGAAACAATGTAAAGGAGATGTGTGATGCCGTAATGATAAAACTCTACTCCACAAATTGGCGTAGAGTCAATCTAGTAAGAAATCTTTGCAAGAAGGAAAAAGACTGAGAAACACATCTGAAATCATCTGAAATGTTAAAAAAAAAAAAAACAGTAAGAATCCCAGACAAAGTACATAAATATCAATAACAAAAAGCCTGAAATGACCATAGTGCAACACGTATACTATGCCCTAGACTGGCAGACAGCTTCTCATACATTGTAGCTCAGTTGGCATTACACACTAGAAAGTACATGAGAATTATACTTACAAAATCTAGGTTTCAATGCCATCTCCACTACATAGTTGGTGACATGGCACCGAGTCTCCCCAAATTTCAGTTACTTTATTTCGAAAATTGAAATGATCATAGTTGCTCTACAGAGTCAAATTAAATAGTATGCATAAAATACTTTTTAAATGGTAAAACCTTAAATAAATGCTATTTTCTTTAATTTCCATATGCAAACTACCCTTGGTTCTGCATTGGCAGGCAAATGTATAGAGGCAAAAGATCGGTTTAGGAAGCATAGTATATTAATCAGAGCGCTTGACTTGAAATTGGATGAACTTGGTGTCTGTGAACTGGTTTAAAGTTTCATGAGTAAAAAAGGTTCAGGAATCTACTGTCACAGTTCTACAGATGAAAAATGCACACTAGAAAAGATGGCTGAAATACTTGATTTCAGGGTAAGTTGCTACCAGCATAACAATATGAGATCAGTAGAGATTATGTCCTCAGTTCTGTATCTGTGCCCCTAATATTTATGGAATAAAATGTTCCTCTAATTTCTTTCTATAAATTTGTATCAATTGATGAAAAAACTAATAAATCTCTGTAAACTTGAAATACTTAACTACAGACAGTCCTCGCTCTGCATAGTAGTATGGGACCATAACAATTACTGTGCAATTTGCAATCATAATGATTGTTCTGAGACCTTTAAAAATTTTTGTCAAAATACTAAAAGTCCTCTTACTGTCAGTTATAAGTGCATAAAGAAATTTTAAAAATACAACTAATATTTATTTAATGCATTGTATTTTAAACTTTAGAAATATTGAGATTATTTTATTTGTAAATAATGTATCAACAGTAGTTTAGACTTTGCTGATCTTCTCGTCATATAATTTATGACACAGAGAGAGAAAGAGCATCTTTCGTGTATCTGGGCAAATTGTCATACTTCTTTCTAAATGTAATCAGTGCTAACATTTTATCCTTTGCCCTTTCAGTGACATGAAATGCTTCAAGTGTTCCTTTAGTGTGAATTTTTTTTGCCAGTGTCACTTCCTCTGAGACTTCTCGTTCTTTGCTTCACAGTCACTTTCCTCCTTTAAATCTCTAATTTTGCCTTCACTCAGTTCCATTGTGGGTATAGCTAGAGGCCCTCAAACAGTGGCGGTGTCAATGTGCCCGTGGGCAGCTATTTCTTCTGTAATTCCACTTATGTAGATTCAAATTCCATTTCCAATGTTATCACTTTTCATTTCTTTGCTACATTTCCATCTTTGACGGCTAATTTTCTCTTTCAATGATCCACTTTTGTAAAATGCCAAATGGGTTTATCACTAAGGACAAGGAGTCAATACAACTACGCACTCAGTATCTGTGCATGAACTGAAGACCTAAGGGAAATGAGGGAGTGAGGCTTTTGAAAATCTTATGGAAGAGTATTTCCTGAGGAGGGAACAGCAAATGTAAAAGCTTGGAGCTGAGAGTAGCTTGTTATGTTTAGAGGAATAGAGAGGAAGCCAATGCAGCTGAGTCAATGAGAGGAAAAGTAGAAGTGATGAGGGAAGAGGGGTGGGGCTATCAGATCATGCAGACCCTCAAATATCATATTTACAGCTGGGCTGTACTCTGATTGAGATTATAAGCAAGGCTTGGGCAGAAGAGAGGCATGAACTAACATATTTTAATAGTATCACTCTGGCTTGTTTCTTAAAAACAGACTGAAGAGAAGTCAGGGCAGAAGCAGAAGTAGTTAAGATTCTATTGCAATAACTCAGGAAAGAAATTACAGGACCGTAGACTACGCTAGGGGTCCTGGAGTGATGGTAAATAGTTGAATTCTGTATATATTTCAAAATCAGAGACATAGTATGGCAATATTTCAATATCACAAAGGTGCTTGAATAGTCCTCTAGAGCTGGTTGAAAGGAAGTTTGAGATATTAATTGCCTGGAAGGAGGTAGAGCTCAAACACTAGCCTTCTGTAAGGAAATTTATCATCCACCATGACAGCTTTTTTGTGGCATAGTGTGCCAACACTTTCCCTGACAAAAAAAAGAAAGAAAGAAAGAAAAGCTAAAGATGGAAAAAGAAGAAAAACATGTTTGACCAGAACTTTTCAAGGTTGTTTTTAGGGGTCCCTTCACCTTTGTGTGGTTTATCAGTTTCAGTTCAAGAAATGTCCAAAGGCAGGGAAAGGAATTTAAGCCACAAGATTATTCTCCAGGGAGGGCTACCCCACCCTCCAGAATAAAAGGCCAAGTCACGAGGCCTCAGGGATTTTCCTTTGAGACATCTTTCCTCTCAACAGCTTGAAGACACGACAGCTTAATGCAAAAGCTTGTGCTTTCAAGAGTCTCCTCACAGGACATACCTATGCATATGAATTTTTATCTCCATCTCCCAACTAATTCTAGTATCCAGAGGAAAATATTCTCAACTTTTGAGTATTTCCCTTTTCAACATGGAGTAGAGAATGTAACTAAATTCCAATTGCCCGTATATGAGGTGCTTTACACATAGATTTGCACACAAATCTTTGGGTTGTTTATAGAGAATGTATATTTAACAAATTTCAAATGCTCTACATTACACGTGATATATTTGTTTAGCCAAATTCTGTTACTAGCTATTATATTGTGAGTACCCTTAATTTCCCTTCCTCAAACTCCCTCCCTTAATACTTTACAGCCAATGCTGCATGGTGTTCATTTTAACACATTCTGTCTCCTAAAGTAAACAAATGATTACTGATTTTTGTCAGTCCCAGGTGACTCATCGTTTGTAATTTGTCATGCCAGATTTCATCAGCCACTTCATACTGGCTTAGTGGAAAAGCACAACAAAATCCAATTGATTCAACACCAAACGATTTATCATAACATGACATTTTAAATGATGAAGTTCTGGGATAGACAGAGTAAGAGGCATTACACTATTCAAAAATCCCATGAGGAAAAAAAAATTAAAACTTTCTCTTGGTAATTCAATGTTCACAAGCATATTGCTAGACATTCTGATCATTTTGATAAGAAACAATATGGATTAAGAGTAACCTCCTTGATTTTATATATATGTATGTGTATGCATACATACATACATAAGAAAATTATTTCTTGCAGATTCAAAAATTGGCTAGCTTAGTTAAAGACTAATTCATCAAGTACAGCACATTCCCATATTTACCCATCAAATTTACCTTGATTTTCCAAAGATCCAATTCCAGCCATTTAACACCTGCTAATTATGAGAGATACAACTTCCAAGTTCTTCTGAATAAAATTTCGGAGTGCTTCCAGACCAGCACATCATCAAGAAAAGTAGCTAGACTCATTATCCAAGAATCTGTGATTGCAATGTCAACTGAAGCATTATTTTGACTGGTTTTCACTGAATCGTGCTTCTTCCTTGGCAGTCTGCCAGCAGATTTTGATTTTAGCTAGCCCCCAATGGGATTCTTATAAAGTCTATATGTCAATTACCCTCCATATTATGTACAGGAATAAAATAAACAATCCTGATATACATTAAAAAAGACACTATTCACTGTATACACAACTTCTTTGGATAGCTGTCTTCCTAATGTACAAATATTTAATCATATCCACAATAGGTATATATGTTTACTGTTACGACTAAAGTGGTATTAAGTATGAAATTTACAACTTACAATAATTGGGCAGAGTTAAATTTCATTCATTTAACACATCATAGGTACTAAGAATGCACTGTGCTAAATCTGTGATTTCACTTTATTTTCACCTCTATCCTAGGTATACAATTAAATCTTTATTTTAGTGATAAGAAAACTAAAGCAGTGATGCTGGAAATTCAAGCAGACAAATCCTGACCTGACACATGTGAGGACAAACAATTTAAAAATTAGTTATAATTAAGTGGAATGAATGTTAATAATAAGGCGGTTGGTAAGAATGGGTAGCAAGGGGAATTGGCCAACTTGACAGTATCAAGAAGAATTCCAAAGACAGGAAATTTTATAGTAAGAATTAAATCAAGCCTAGAGGTTACCAGTTAAAAGTGGATGAGGAAGACAAGAAGGGAGAGGTGGAAAAGGTTTCGGCATGTGCCAAGCAGTAGAAGAGCATATGTAACTGAAAGGAGTTTAGTATGTTTGAAAATGAACTTAATGGTGTGAAGGAAAGTGAATTTAAAGAGAAAGACATTGTCAAATTGTGGAAGAACTCCTACACTCTGATAAGGAGTTTAGATGCTATTAAGGGCAATTGTTAGGCATTGAAACATTTTAAGGACAATAGTTTTGCATTTTAGAAGATCACTCTGGCTCTAAGTGGGAAAGGATTGGAAGATGGACAGCTTTGAATTCAGGGGAACCCCATAGAATATTATTGCCATAGTTTATCTAGTTAAATTAAATTTAAATTTGTTTTACCTGAAATTAGAAGGTTAGTAAGAGTAAACAATAAAGGTAGAGAAAACATATATAGCAATCAAAGTCAAGGGTAGTGGTTTTCAAACAGCATGAGTCAGAATCATCTGAAGGGCTTTGTATAATACAAATTGCTGGGCCCACTCCCAGAGTTTCTAGTCCAGAAGATCTGGGATAGGGCCAAAGAATTTGCATGTCTAACAATTTCCCAGATGATGCTGATGCTTCTGGTTAAGGGCTCCCTTTGAGAACCACAGGTCAGAAGAAGAAACTGGGAAGGAAGCCAAAAAAGTCAATGTCGTGTAGTCCCACCTTCTTCCTCACACTGTTGTTGAGTGAGGGGACAGAGATCTCGAAGGAAAGAATCTGAAATGAATCCAAATCATTCTACTCCCATCAGGACTCCGGATTCTGCCCTTCCAGAGACCACGTTTCCCTACAAATTCATTTATACAACACCTAATCACACTTGCACAAGATTAAGCCAAGATAGAGCTTTAGGAAGAAAATGTATTGGGTCTTGAAGCCACTTTTGGTTTATATATAGATCACACATGTACAAAACTGGATTAACCATTATCCTTCTTTCATGACACAAGCATTGCTTAATGTATGGCCCACTTTTATTGATCGTTAGTTATTTTAAATATTAAAATAAGCACCCACAAACGAATCACCCAAAACGAAGTTAGGATATTGACAAAAACCTACATTGAACCATATGGTAAACCCCCAGCCCATGTCTTGGTGGTCTTTTCCAGCCTGAATTAACCATCACCTTTAATTCCTTGTGTCCTTTTCATATAACCTATTCCTAAATGTATGTATTTCTGAAAAGAGTATTTTTAAATTTTAGGATTTCTTAGCTTTATGTAAGCTATATTATGTTGTATGTTATATTTGGGGAGATACTTTTATAATCAGTATTATATTGATGATATTCATCTATAATTCCATGTGTCACTGCCAATCAGTTGTGACTACTATACAATATTTCATTACATGGATATACTATAGTTTTTCATTTTGTTTTTCTTTCTGTGAAAAGCATTGCTGTGAATATTCTTGTACATGTCTGGTAGTAAATATATGCAAGTTTCTCTTGGACAGTAACCTAGGAGTGGAATCGCTGAGTCATTCTGTGTAAAAATGTTCACATTTAGGAGACAATGCCAACCTTTTCTTCCTAATTGATTGTAATGACATACCTATCAGCAACTAAAGATTCTGTGTGTCTCTATGCTCTTCAACACTTGATGTTGACAAACTGATTTTCTTTTTAAATTTTGACTCCAAATGAGCATAAAACTGTATTTCATCATAATCTCTATTTGCTCTTCTTTTCCTTGATTGCTAATGATTTTGAACATCTCTTTGTGTGTTTGCTGACTACATGTGTTTCTTTTTATATGTTTATTCTTTTTGTTCCTCACTACTGAGTTTGTGCTTGTTGATTTATAGAAATTCTTTGAATAATATAATTTCTAATTACTTTTCAGTTCTATATATTAATAATATAATCCTCAAATGTGTAGCTTGTCTTTTTAATTGCTTTAAGTACCTTCATAATCAAAAGTTCTTATTTTTATTTAAAATATATACGTCTTTTATAATTGTGTTGTTTAAAAAATCTTCAATTTGAGAACTAAAAGATATTCGCCACTATTTTCTATATATTTTAGAAGTTTGTTTTTGACATTTACATAATCTATTGTTGGTTATTGTATATAGTGTGAGTAGAGATCAAATTAATCTTTTCTATATGGAGAACTTAGTAAATACTAAGAGAATAGTATATAAAAATGATACCTCACAACCAATTTGATAGCACTTAAATTTGGATTTACCCAAGATACTCAGGTTGGTTAGAAAAATCCATAAACATAATTCACCACATCAAAAAATGAAAACAGAAACCATATGATAATCTCAGGGTATTTGGTAAAGCTCCCCACCAAGTCATTGTTTTTTTTCCAAAAAAGCTCTAGGAAGAGAAATTTCTTGGCCTTGTAAGCAAATACCTACAAAACCAAATAAACAAGAAAAACCTGAGGTAACTGCATCCTAAATGTAGAAACTGTAAACTTTCCCTTTAAAATCAGGAATACGAAAGAAAGCCAACTACACTGTTGAGAGGTGAGCTAAGCTACTCCATAATATCGCTGTCTTGGCATCCATTGAGTGTGGCCAAGTGGCCTGCTGACACCTCTGGCACTAGCCCTTCCTGAGCCCCTGCCCTAGATAGTAACCCACAGAATCACTTCTAAATGTAAATTCCTGGTATGACTCCCTCAAAGGCCCTTGTGATAAGCAATCTTCCCCACCCGCTCCCTTGGCCTTCCCCTTGCATGCCCCTTAGATATGACCCCCACAAAGCTTACCAAAACCCTGCTCTTTTTGGTTCGAATTGACCAATTCAGTCTTAGGTTGGGAACCTCAAAGCATCCCAAGCGAGGACCATAATAAAGGCGCATGACCCAGGTCCGTGCTCTCTTTGCCTGTACACTGCCTTAACCTCCCTTTGTGTCTCCCCAAGGTGAGCCCTCTACCTCCTCCAGGACCTGTAAGTAACTTCTCTGTTTCAATTTCCCTTTTGGTGTTTTATTGAATCAAGGATCACCATCTCACACTCCAGGGCTCTACTTAGCAATTGTTATTTTTAAAAAGTCACAACATATGGCAATTGCATTTAATATTGTATCCTCTAGTCAATAGTGTAAGCCAAAAAGAGAATTTAGAAGCATAAGCATTGGAAAGGAGGAAATACAACCTCCTTTTCCTGTTTCACAGATGATAATGTCATTCACATAGAAAATTCAAAACAATCCACAAATTTTTTTATTTTATTTTATTTTTTTATTTTTTAAGATTGGCACCTGAGCTAACAACTGTTGCCAATCTTTTTTTTTTTTTCTGCTTTATCTCCCCAAACCCCCCCATACATAGCTGTATATCTTAGTTGTGGGTCCTTTTAGTTGTGGCATGTGGGACGCCGCCTCAACGTGACCTGATGAGCAGTGCCGTGTCCACACCCAGGATCCGAACCCTGGGCCGCCGCAGCAGAGCGCGAGAACTTAACCACACAGCCACGGGGCTGGCCCCAAAACAATCTACAAATTTTAAAAAATAATAATTGAGTTTAATAAGTTGGCTGGATATGAAATTAATATTCAGTAGTCAGTTGGTTCTGATACCCTCTTCCCTTAGAATAAGTGCTTCTCAAAAAGTTTATCTGGTTCCCCATTGAAATAGACTCTTGCTATTCAAGTCACCATTCCTTTAAGTACAGACACATCTGGACATCATTTCCAAATCACAAAGTTTAGCACAGTTTACTCTCAAGCTGAAATCTCTTTATCTCTCTCTCTCACACACACACGTGTGAACACACACACACACGCACACACACACATATGCACACACAGTTAAAATTTAATAGAGATGTTTTAGGGAATATAAGTTTTATATTCCGGAAAAGAGAAAAGCACAATTATTGAGAAATGTTGTGGAGAAATATAAATAAGCTAGGCAATGAGGATTCACATAGGTGATTAACATTATTTGATGAGTAATGTTTTATATGTATTTTGATAAAATGTAATTTCTCTAGGCTATATAGAATATCCATGTAAATTTTGAAATTAAGGGAGAAGGCACAATTGAAATAGCTAGTTATCCTATGGAGACCATAAGCTTTTCCTTGATATTAGTATAACAAGCGTAACCAGGGAAGGTTAATAATATTTCCAAAATGCAAATGAGCATAATACAGCGAGCATAAATAATGCACTTTATTGGGCATCTTCAATGCTTGAATAAAGACAATTAATTAACATGGGTTAAAATTTTGATTAAGAAGGATAAGTAGAAAATTTATTTTAAGGAACCACATGCTGCTACGTTTTCAATATATGCTATACATTTATAGGGCACAGAAGTGATTAGATAACCCAATGTTTTAATCAAGAAAGCCCCCCAGATGTGTATGGTAGAATGAGCATCTGGTTCAGGGAAAGAAGCAGAATTACATTATTTTAAAATAACAGTGGTAATTTTAATCAAGATTTTTGCCTAAATTTGTGAGCTAAGTGAATAACTGATTATATAATAATCAAAAAAGTAATCTTAGATGGCGATGCCCAAATTTTCATCTGTCTAAATATAATCGCTCAAATTTTCTCTCCAATTAGATCCACATATATTAATGAAAAGGGGACAGGTTTTCTTTAAAACTAATTCTTATCAATAGAATTTAGAAATGCAAATGTGGCTGTTGCATAATTGACCTGAAAAGGATAGTTTAAGAATTGTTTAATTCTTAAAGGCATGCAAATAGTTCAATATTATTTGAACATTTAGCTGGTCAAATATTTGTTTAAAATCTCTTCTTTTCCTCCAATACTCAAGTGTTTATTGAGAATCCACTATATACCAAGCACAATTCTGGGTCTTAGAGAAACAGTAGTGAACAAATCATATAAGATTTCTGTTCCTCATGTTGTTTAAATTCTCGTGGAGGAAAATAAATAATATAAACTATAAAATCAAAATACACAATATGATAAATATGGAAGGACTAAGGAGAAAAACAGAGCATGAAATAACTCAGTGTGGAATTTAGCCAAAGGTTCAGAGATGTCCACTGGAACTAAGAGGTACATATCCCAGATCCTACAATCCTATAGGACCCACCCAACCCTGGGCTCTGTCTCTTTACCCCACATCCTGGCTGGAGTGGCCACAAGGATGGTTTGCCCAAATTATACTGGTCCTGCAGTCATAAAAGACCCAGACATTCCCATTATTGCCTCATTTTTTTAATACCATTGGTTATTTTTAACGTTTCCCCAAAATGAGGGAAGAACTTCAGCATGGCTCTCGTCATGTCCAGCACAGACAGAGCCTCAACAACTCTAGTGCCCTGGTCCAGCTGAGTTGACCAATGGAGGTTTGTATTCATCAGTGACTGCCTGGAAAAATCGTGTATTGCAGACCAGACGTATTTGGCAATTTACACCCAATGAGGTAAATCTCGATAAGTGAGAAATAAGAGATTGCAAATACACTATATGAATTGTTTGCTCTTCCCTTTCCTGATGGTTGGTTCCCAGAACCAGGGATTCTGTTGGCCACTTCTAGAAATGGCTTGAGTGAATAGTCAGCTTGTGAGGAAATCGTCAGCTCAACAGAATCATCCTCTATTACTTTCTTTCTTTGTCATTCCCTGCCTCACTTCCCTTTTTCTTATATACCCTTACCTAACTTTTTCTCAGCCCAGGTTGCTAGGAAACTCAGAGATATTAGTTACATTACAGATTTCTTCCAAATTTAGTGAATTAAAACAATAGCCCTTTGGTATTTTGTGAGTCTATGGGGTGCCAGGGCGTTCTGGTGATCCAGGCCAGGCTTAACTGCTCTCAGCCAGGTTCACGCACACGTGTGATTGGTAAACTGGAAGCTGCTGGTCTAGGTTAACCTCAGCTGGAATGATTCGGCTCTAATGTGCATGATCTTTCATCCTCCTGGCCTAGGCTAGTTCTCTTGGTCATGGCTAGGCTCCAGAAGTGTAAACATAAGTGTGCAAGGTCTCTTAAGCTCTAGGCTTAGGATTGGGATCTATCACTTCCACAGTAGGCTACTTCCCAAAGCAAGTCAAAGCAAGTCATCCCAGAGTCAAAGGGTTAGAAAACGTCTACTCTCTGTCCTCATGGAGGCAGCTGCAAAGTCATATTGCAACATTGGCAGAGGGAGGGAAGGAATCATAGCCATGTGTGCACTCAGCCTGTTATCCTAGGATTAAATAGACGGCCTCACTGAAAAGCTGACATTTGGGTAAAAATATAAAGAAGTTGTGGAAAAGATCTATGAACTTATCTTAGGAAAGATCATTCAAGTCACGGAGAACATTTAGGGCAAAGTCAAGGCAAGAACGTGCTCGGGTTATTAAAAGAAAAAGAGGAGGTGCAGGCACTTAGAGCAGAGTGAGCTGGGTAGCAGGGCCTGGACATGGGTCGCTGAAGTCGATGTCTGGAGGAGAAAGTGATTGAATGATTTTGAAGTTCAAGCACTAACTTCATGGCATAAAGAGTAATTTTTATCTGGCTGCCAGGTGAGAATAAATTCTTCATCTCTAAATTGAAAGAGTAGCATAAAGCAGTGTATTTCAAACTGTTTTAAGTAGCTGAGCCATTTCTTCCAGTGAAATCTTTTATGGAACTGTGATATATAACAAGTAAACTCAGAACTGACCTGTCTGAATGGTGGGAAGTGTGTCCAGGCTGAGCCTCTCACCTCCCCGCTCTGGGGCAGTCTAGGGGCTCTTTCTTATAAACTCTTTTAATAACTAGACTAGAAGATCTTTAAAATCCTGTCCATGTCTCTGATTCTATGAGGTGATAAAGGTCTCATTCCTGCCTATCATGTCCGAAAATTGAGCAGTTAAGTGGCAGTTCATTCCTAGACCCTCCCTCAACAAGCCCTGTACCCTGTCACC
Source organism: Equus asinus (assembly GCF_041296235.1). NCBI lineage: Eukaryota > Metazoa > Chordata > Mammalia > Perissodactyla > Equidae > Equus > Equus asinus. The sequence continues at coordinate 72,859,261 of NC_091798.1, forward strand.
AAAAAATCAGCCTTCGAAGCTGTTCATTTCTATCACAAATTTAAAAAGTCCTTTATTGGATATTTAAATGACTGTATTATGCTTATTTCAGAATTTCTTGTCATCACTGTTTTGCAAATTAATTCAAGGTGATATTTCCTAGAACCATTTTCTGAGAATCTCAAAAGACATTATCAGCTTCTGCTTATTTATGATTCCTATGGGGCCTAAAAGGAAGAAAAAATACTAGTAGGAAAAACTATTCATTTAGGGGGCCGGCCCTGTGGCCTAGTGGTTAAGTTTGAACTTCACTTCAGTGGCCCGGGGTTCACATGTTCTGATTCTGGGCACGGACCTACACACCACTCATCAAACTATGCTTTGAAGGCACCCCACATACAAAATAGAGGAAGATTGGCACAGATGTTAGCTCAGAGTCAATTTTCCTCACCAAAAATAAATAAATTAATTAAAAGCATAGTGGTTAAGCTCACGCGGTCCACTTTGGCGTCATGGTGTTCGCAAGTTCAGATCACAGGCATAGACATCACCGTTCATCAAGCCACACTGTGGCAGCATCCCACATAAAATAGAGGAAGATTGGCATAGATGTTAGCTCAGCAACAATCTTCCTCAAGCAAGAAGAGGAAGATTGGAACAGATGTTAGCTCAGAGCCAATCTTCCTCCAAAAATAAATAGATAAAATTATTTTTAAAAGTTATTCATTTATAATATAATTCTAGAGTTTAATAAATTTTATAATAGGTTTATGATTCTGATGTACATGTGAGATAAGCTAAGGATTCCTTCTTTTTGATCCAGTGGCAAAATTATACAACTACACGGGCAACATGTTGTATAGCTACACTCATTAAGGCCAATGGCAGAGCACAAAGGGATGATGGAATTTTCCTATTTTTATATGTAGCCACTGGATTCCGTTCCTTCTAAAAGCCAACAAAAATATAAATAAATATTAATAAAGTCTACATAACATTGAAAAATCTTTAAGCCAGGGATTTCTGACTCTGAGAACACTTAGACAACTTACGTTCATCTTAGACACTATTTGTAGTTGCAATATATCTATATGTGTGATATTTCATATGTTTAAAATCATATAGAGAAAACATGGTAAAGTCAAGTGTCCTACAATCAAACATTTGATTATAGAATATGACTTTTTGCTGCTAAATTAAGGGTCACATATAATGTTAACTAGTGTTAGACACAACATTTTATAATGGAAATCAATCTTTGCTTAAAATGAGTGATTTTCATTGATTTTTTTTTTAAAGATTTTATTTTTTCCTTTGTCTCCCCAAAGACCCCTGTACGTAGCTGTATATTCTTCGTTGTGGGTCCTTCTAGTTGTGGCATGTGGGACGCTGCCTCAGTGTGGTTTGATGAGCAGTGCCATGTCCGCGCCCAGGTTTCGAACCAACAAAACACTGGGCCACCTGCAGCGGAGTGCGTGAATTTAACCACTTGGCCACAGGGCCAGCCCCTCATTGATATTTTCAATAATCAATGAAAATTAAAGAATTTTCATTTCGTTATGATATTTAAAATAAATTTTAACAGAGATGCAGCAATTTTAAAACTTGTCGTTATAACCTTCCCAATGATACCATTTTCTTTTATGCTCTCTTTGATCCATATTGACTACTTTTTTCTTATTGCTTAAATTGTTCCTGTCTTGCTAGGTACTTTTTTTCTTTTCTTTTCTTTTTTTTGGTGCAGAAATGCTGCTTTTAATTTTGAAGGCCATTTGCACAATATAGCTGTTGTAGATAATCCCACAAAATACAGAGTTGGAAAATGTCAAAGACTATTTCTTTTAGCCCCTAGTAACAGTTCATGACACTTAAAAAATTCTTGTCAGCAGAATACTGAAGATAAATAATTTCCTTCATATTTCTGCAGAAATGCACAAAATAAACCTTTGATCTAAAGTGACATTTATTAACCTGAATGCAAGATTAGCTACAGCATTCGTCTTGAATAATATTTTACACTCATCTACAACTTTTCATCTAAGACTCTCAAAAAAGGTAAATAGATTAATTCTGTAATCCTTACAAGACTACTGTAGCTAGGTAATTATTTTTATTCCTCCTTTACAGATGAAGAAATCAAAGCATTGAGATACCCCAAAGTCATACCAAAAGTCAAATATGACTATAAAAACAAAAGTTGTATTTGAATTTTTAGATTTCTACTACAAAGTTGCAATTTTTATCCAAAAGAGTTTTCTAGGGTTTTTTTTTCAAAATATATTTTTTCTAAAAGAGATAGTAGAACACATGCAAACATTTCTTCTCCAGTAAATCAACCAAAAATAATACTCACTTTTAAATATTACCTTAAGATTTCCAAATATGGACCGTGAATCATTATACTGAAGAAACTCCTTAAATATTAACTTGCTCAACAATGAGGAAAGGATGTGTGAAAACTTGTGGAAAGGCAGGAACTTAGAGAACCTATGTTAAGGATCTTACAACAACAATGTAAGATCAATTTTCATTATGGACATAATGTTTTATTAAGCTATTCATTGTAGTCAAAAAGTGATGAAGACAAAAATGCCAAAAGTTGAAGTTTTCACTTATCACAGAGCCGTGAAGAATGGCCATACTGGTGTATGCAAGTATTTGCTTTTTTTTTTCTTTTCTGGGAAAGATTAGCCCTGAGCTAACATCTGTTGCCAATGTTGCTCTCTTTTTCTTTTCCTCCCCAAAGCTCAGGACCTAGTTATATGTTCTAGTTGTTAGTTCTTCTACGTAAGCCGCTGCCACAACATGGCTGCTGAGAGACGAGTGGTGTAGTTCCACCTTGGGGAACTGAACCCAGGCCGCCAAGGTGGAGCGCACAGAACTTTAACCACTAGACCCTCAGGGCTGGCTCTGGTGGGTCTAACTGGAAATTATAGTTACAGTAAGAACAGTTTTTCCGTTATAATTATAGACACAGATTTATCTAAGCACTTTCATGATTATATTTCATCAACAGTTTATCTGAGGAGTCATCTCTCATCTCACAGCCTATGTTAAATCCAATACAATATATGCTTATAGCACCATGTCATACTCCTAGTAGTTAGCAAGCTGTACATTTATATTGTTCATGGAATTGTATAATTACCTGTCTCCCTTACTGGACTATAAGATATGTGAGGGTGGGATGGCATCTGTCTTCCACACCATTTCTAGTACTTGGTACAATGTCTCACATATTGAGTATGAAAGTATTAATACATTAAAACACTTTAATCTGGGTGGGATATTGGCTAAATTGTGCTTCAGTCAAAGATATTTCTTCCATTATGTATAATGTTAGACTATAGTTATGGTAAAACATCCCACCCATTTATTTATTCGTATAACATAATGGGGTGACATGTAACAGTACTTCAAGCATTTTGTGGCCTTAAGATGGCTTTTAGAATGTGAAACAAATATTCTATCTAAAATAATGTTAGTTCAATGTTCATAAGTTCAAATATAACTTACTCTGAGTTTATCATATTATTATTGAAATAAAGTATCATAAATTAAATTAATTAGTAGATCCCTTAACTAAAACAAGTATATTTGGTAAAAAAGTTTTTATCCTCAAGTCTCTGCCAAGCTTTTTGTTACATCTCTTTATTAAGTTTCTTTTGAATCTTTAGTGCCTATTATTAGAAGGGGGAGAGGAAATGGATCCCCAGAATGAAGTTAAACAGACCAATTTAGTACACCCTTTGTAATTGTCCAGAATTTCTCAAATTCCAGAATCTTTATATATTATTTCAATAAACATCATTTTGGGGATCAACTGAATCTTAAAACAGACAAGAATATTTTCTGTTCTATTACCTAACTTAAAATATTTTATGCTGCATAAAACTTGTTTAAAGAAAACGAGTTTTAAAAGACTTGTTGAAAACAGCAGCCACAAGAAAAATGCACCAAGTAGTACCATGCTGTAGAACAAAATGCTTCAACATAGTAATATGACTTGAATTGTAACTGTAACTTCGAAACAAACAATTTGCTGTTTGTTAAGAATATTTCCTTAAACATCTGCACCTCTAGGTGCTTATGTGTGCCAAGGAACGCATTATACGCTGAGATTTGCACCCAACAAAGGCAAACGTAGAACGAGCAGATCAATTGTTTAATACTGCCCTTGTGAATCACAAGCGGTCCTAGCCTGAGTCAGGACAGGAACTCAAGTCTTCTGAGTCTGAGTCTGGCGCTCCTTTCACTGCAATGTCTTTGGGAGGTCTGAGCTGTAGGATTGCTCTTGAACTCCCACAACGTGTAGGTGTATGCTCTCTCTCAACACCTGACTTGGTTTCTAATCTCTATATTGGAGGTATGAAAGTCTTATTTTTATTTGAGGAATGATTTACTAAGATGATTTAAATTTATGTGCAAATATTAAAACATCTCAGTGCTTATTCATAGTGGCATTTATGGTGTTTAATAGTGTAAGGTTTGTGTGTGTGGTTTAGCAGCTCATGCTAATTTTAGATACATTCAGTTTCGCAGGCACATAGCAGATTATCTTTTGCTTAATATCGACTCACTTGAAACAGAGATATTCTCAATTTATTTTAGATATCGTAACGAATGCTGATGATAAAGCCATATGAAATCATAGACAGGTAGATAACTAGAATTTGCCTTTACTGATTTTTTTTGTCATTTCCAAATATTGCTACTGGGTGTACTTTTATATTTAATCGCAGTAAGTGCAGAAGGAAAAAAAAAAGCTTCGCATAATATCCTGTCAGCAAAATTAGTAAAACCTGGAAAGCAATTTCCATTTTAGTATGTGGATCAGGAGATAAGATGCAATATCAGTTCATTTTCACTGTGGCAAAAGAAAGTGTGATTTTCAGTGCTCTTCTAACTTCTATTATCCACATGGGAGCTGTTATTATCTGCATAATGTTCTGAGGCATTTGCAATTAGGCTCACTGTTCAGATAAGTCTCCCTTGGTTTCAAGTCACTTTCACTTGAAACGATAAAATTAAATTAGCAGTCTTTCCCAGGTCAGTGTGAAGTCTCTCCAGACGGATTTTGCAAGCTATTGTTGCTCTGTTACAGTTTTCCTATCATAACATTGGATGCAATTGGAATACGGATATTTTTGCCCCATTTGTAGGAATTTTTAATAAAAGAGGGCAATCTGTAATCTTATTTAATTCAATTTCTTCCATTTAGCTGTAGGAAAGAGTTTAAAACAGCAGTAGAATGCTTTGCTGTGGAGTTAATCGTATACTGTTGGTGTTCTAAACTATGCGATGAGGTTTTATTACAAATTAAAATATATTGGCATGATAAAATAATACTGAGTCCCAGTTGTAATACAAGTTGCCTTTTCTCTTTGAAACAGAGGGTAGAATTACTCTATGAAATTATGTCCAGGAAAGAACTAGTCACTTTCCTGCTTGATTTCATTTTTTCTTTCTTTACATTCTTTTATTTCCTTTCTTTCTCTTTTATGTACATTTATCAAATATATCAGAGTGTTGTTTTTGTTTGTTTTGGTTTTTGTTTATTTTGGTCTTTTCAGATTGTAGAGAGAAATTTTCTTAAAAAGGAAAATAGCTAGAGGAGACATGCAAAGAGTAGTACTTACATTCAGATTACACTAATTCATAACTGATCAAAGGGGAAAGAAAAACAAATACAATGTGGAATTGACAAAAACTTGAACATCCTCAACAGTGGAGGTAGCTATATTTTTGCCCTTCTTATTTCAAACAGAAGATACATTTTTATCCTAGGCTCTTGCCATAAGGAATTTTCCTTAGTTCCTAAGTTACTCCTGTCTCTTCAGTCTTCTCCCTACTTGGAAACCCTTGTCCCATTCATTGCTTCACTAGCTTTTACTCTTCCTTCAAGCCATAGTTTTGTCAAAACCTATATTGACTGAATAAATAAATGAATAATTAAATGGTAGGTTAGGTATTTTTTCTTTAGAGAGGTAGAAAAAAGTAGTAACAACAAATAAGCTAAATGTGAAAGACTACTTAAGTTGTCATAAATCCTTCGATGATTAATTATTTTCCATCTTTCCTTATAACATGTATATTTTTCGGACTCAGAAATCCCATATGGTTGTGTGTGTGTATGTGTGTGTCTGTGAGTGAAAGAGAGAGAGAAAGACAGAATCAGACAGACAGACTGTGGATGCCTTTTGGTCAGGTCTCCCATCTTCAGTTCACATTCTCTTCCACTGCCTCTTCCATCACTCTGACCATCTGCCCACCTCACATATTTATGGTACCTGACTAGCCCTAGAAAGTAAGCATTTGAATTTGGAACTCTTGGTCTACCTATACCTTGGGAATAACAATGTTCTAATAACAACAGAAAATTAGATAAGATATATTTGCTTTAACCTGGTGATTTTTCTGTACAAACGGATTGACCATTATATTGCTTTGAAAATTCCAATCTTCTGACACATTTACTGTTGTTTGTTTTTTATTTAGAGATCAATTTAATTATAAACTTCTCAGAGAAACAACCACAGGTACACAATCCCTATCTAGGACTCTTAAAATCAAAACTTTCTGAAGATCCAATATCAGTTCATAATTGTTCTGGCTATAACACCTCTCTAGAACTCTTGTGAAGCTAATTTTGGTCTTTATTTATTCCACTTAGTGTGATTCTTTGTATATTTTGCTGCAGAAATATTAATGTAGTTGACTATGAGCTGTCAATATTTGAAACATGTTCCAAATTCCTTCCTAAAATAAAACTAAAGGTAATCCAAATTCTGACACTCATCTAGTCCCACGGATTGCAATTAAGGTAGTAAAGAATCATATAAAATAAATACAACATAACCTCAAATGTAAATATAGGTAGACTAGGAATTAAAAAAACAAGAAATTTCAAACCGAGATCTGCAGGCCCCACAGTTCTATCTCATTACGAAAGTTGATTCACATTTTAGTCTAACTTTCTTGACAGCTAAGCAAAACGTGGGAGGACAAAACCAGTTATTTTGTTCATATAACTGAGAAAAATGAAGTCAAAATGTAATGGAAAAAATATCAAACATGAATCATAATTCCTAATATCTCTCTTGGTTCTGATTCTATTTTGCCTGATAATTTAGAAAAAATATTATAAAGCTTTGAATAAAAAGTTTCCTCACTTATGAGATATAGTAATTTTCCTTAAAAATTTCAGGAATTTTAGAGTTTTATAATATCTTTAATTGGATCATAAAAGAACAAATAATTTAAGAAATAATAAGCATAATCATTTCAGGTATAATTATAGTTTAGCATAGTCATTTAGACTATCAGATTATTCTCAACAGAATATAGTTAGCAGTAACCCCAGTAAGAAAAAAAGAGACAGACAATAGCACGAGATTGTAGAGGAAAAAGTTCCCATAATCTATTTTAAACAACCTCTTTGTCAAGTTGTTTTTAACAAACATCATCACCTAGACTGTTTATTGTAATTATGTCTTAAAACTACATTACAATAATGAGTTTATATGTACCCATAATGATGCGACTTTAACAGCTTTACTTTTTATTCTCCTTTTCATACATAATATTTCACACAGTCTCTTCTTTGATATTAACTGGATACTTGCTAGGATTATGAAAGGCGGAGATATAATACTAGAAATAAAGCATACTTTAGAGAAGCGGTTCCCCCAGACAACTTGATGAATAATGATGTCTTACCCAGCATAACTTACTAATAATAACTGCTAGTTAGGGAAAGCGATGAACTTGACCGTGACATTGAGACCGTCCCTACTCTTTTTCTCTTTTCACACCATCGTTGAAGTTGTTACTCTAGGTTTCCAAACATATATGACTGAAAATTGAGGTTTTTGAAAGAAAACAAGCCCAATTAAACGCAAAAATCTTTCTTAAGCCTTTCTTTGCTTTCGATCATGTACATTGCATAAGAGGTAATCCTCTCACATCATGGAACAGAGATGCCTCTCTTTATCTTGATCTGAATCCTAATCAGCTTGAATTCAGAGAACTGTGACATTTTTTTAAGTCACTTTTTGCAAAACTTGATGTTAACTTGAGAGACTTACCACAGAATCCAGACTATAGAAAAAGACCTCGTGTAATTTAAATTCACGATTAACAGACATGCATGCACACAAACTTACCCAGTTGTACTGAATAGCAGTTAATTGTAAAGGTCAGAAAAATGGTCTAATGATAAAAAATATTAATTTTCTATATAAACTGCATAATCTTATTATATTACTGCCTAAAATTATTTTGTGCTCACTGATCTAAAGTATGCTTTACAATCCACAAGGTATGTGGTGTCACAACACTGCAATACTTGGTGGGACCTGAAAATTAAATATGATCTCATTAGAAAATAAGTTTCCTGAGAGCACTAAAATATCTTACATGTTTTAAAAGTACACTTTCATAAAGAACATATGATGTATTTATGTACGCTTTCTAACCCAACAGAAAATAGGACCATAAAAATTTAGACCAGTTGAAGATAAGTGTAGCTTCTTTATACAATGAATGAGTAGAAATATTCAGTCAATTGAACTATTTTCCTCAGGAGGCCTATCAGAAGATGACTTAGTTCAGACTTGTCTGTTAATATTTTAATTTAAAAGGCTCTTATCTTGCTTTCCCAAACTCCCTTTTAGGCCAATGTCTTTCTGAATGGTGCTGAACTTTAACAGAGAAAGTGCTTTCTATGCAGAAGGTGAAAAATGCCTACAGCTGCAGAAAATAAGCCAAATAACAGTGAAGCCAGATTGTCTCAACAGGAGGGAGTACGGCAGGGCCCCAGCTATTTGTGAATCTGTAATATTAATCCCGTCTTACAGCAATACATTTGTTCTATACACATTTATATAAGAGTGTGAATACCTTGAAAGTTGCGTGATAAAGTTGATGCAAGTTAAAGGAACACTGCAATGAATAGACCAAGGATAATTTTTCCTACTCTGCGTCACTCATTCCAATAAGTATTTAGAAATCAAGACATTTTAAAGTTAAAAATTTGTTCATAGTATAAGCCCTAAAACTTGGATAAAAACTTGGATTAAAAACTCGGGGTTTTTTTTTTTGGTGAGGAAGATTAGCCCTGAGCTAACATCCATGCCAATCCTCCTCCACTTTGTATGTGGGATGCCTCCACAGCATGGCTGATGAGTGGAGCAAGTCTGCGCCTGGGATCCAAACACGCGACCCCAGGCTGCCAAAGTGGAGCATGCAGAAATTTAATCACTTAGCCACAGGGCCGGCCCCAGTAGTTTTAATTTTGATTACAAGTACAGCACACTCTCTATAGATAATTTGAAAAGTAAAACTCAACTGTAATCCTAGCATCTCAAAATAACCTCTATTAGGACTCCTTCCCTATATTCATTTTTATTTATACTTTATATAATTCATTCTAACTTATCTATTGTAATTATTTATAGTATTTATATATTTTAATTTAAAATTGCCGATATTTGATGGTTTCTACTGATAAAAATGGTAATTCTGTATGATTTAAAGTCTGTATTATGTTGGATAGAATATGTGTTATCCTGCTTTCCCATTTAATGTAATATTGCCGTCATTTAGCATGTCTTGATTTTTATTTGCTTAAATATTCTTTGTATGAATGATATCATAACTTATTTAATAATTTCTTAATCTTTTAAAGTTGAGTTACTTCAAAAATCACATTATTTTAAATTGCTGTGAACAACCCTGTTTTGAGTTCTTCAAATAGGCCTCTAGATATTTCCTTAGGACAGATTGTTAGAATTACCAGACATTGAATCTGTAAGTATCTTGCTCCTCACAGCCAAATTTCTTTCCAGAAATGCCATACCAATGGAGACTGTCCTGAGCAGTCTATGGACGTCCATCTCACAGGTCCTTCTCAACAGGAGCAACACAATTTATATATTCTAACTGTTGCTTATGTAATAGGTGAAAAGTGGTTTTGAATGTGATTAAGTAGAGGGTTACATACACTATTGTTAAAAAATAAGACTAAAGATGTCACGCTGAGCTTCTGAATTCATTTCCTGTCTTATTAAAAACCCAACAGAATGATGTTAAAGAAACTTGAAAAAAGTGGATAAATCTGAAGCAGAAGGAAAATGGAAAGGAACTTCTTGCCATGCTCTCAGCGGGCAAGAGATTTCAACAAATTTCTCAAAGATAGAAAACTGAGGGAATCGTGTTGATTGATATGTCACATAAAAGGGGGCTAGAGCAGTGGGCTCAGTCACCTGGCTTAATTTATACCCTGAGGCATGAATTCAATGAATGCACTTTCAATGGGGGGCAGGACTAAGAGGGATAGCATTGATTAAAAAGCTATATTAAAAAAGTCAAACTTCTGGGGCCAACCCGGTGTCATTAGTGGTTAAGTTCACGCTTTCTGCTCTGGCAGCCCAGGGTTTGCAGGTTCCCATCCCAGGTGTGGACCTACACACTGCTCATCAAGCTATGCTCTGACAGCATTCCACATACAAAATAGAGGAAGATTGACACAGTATTAGCTCAGCACCAATCTTCCTAAAAAGAGGAAGATTGACAACAGATGTTAGCTCAGGGACAATCTTCCTCTCAAAAACCAAAACAAAACAAAAAGTCAAACTTCCCAAGATACCTCCCCTGTTCTTCCTGCGAAATGGTCACCACACAGGAATTTGCCAATTACAGGTAAATAAACTTTTTTTTTAGTTAAATAAAAGAGATTGAATATGTAGCCTGGTGTAGAGTATGGAGAGAAGAATCCATTGTAAAATCTAATGAGGGTTCTGGTTTCCTAAATTAAAGCCCTAAGTATTTTAACATTTCGGAGTAGAGAGCAGGATAGTAACTGATCTTTGACTGTTCCTTAAAGAAGAGCTTTCCACTGGACGTGCCTAACCCTCATACACTGAGCTTCTGAGTATTTCTATTCTGTCCTGTTCTTAAATATGAGAGGAAAACTAAGGGTCACCCAAAATTTGAGGGAAATTGCAGCAAGAAAGAGAAAAATCTAAGATAAAATACAATAAGCTGATGTTAAGACAAATAGAGACAGTCCAGAGAACAAAAGAAAACATTTAAAGCTAAACTTTATTTAGCAGTCTCAGGTAAATTACGCAAGCTCTTAAAACGATAAAATAAGAATAAGAGATGATACGAAATAGAAATTATCTGAGAGAAAGATCTCCTGGCAATTAAAAATATAACTGCAAAAATAAAAATGCAACAGAAAGATTAGAAACCAAAGTGGCGAAAATGCCCAAAATGTGGAATATAAGACAGTAGAAAATATAGAATACCTATTAGTCAATTCAGAATGTCCAACAGTTTCAAATGCAGACAGGTGGATTATAAAAACATGAATACCAATTTCCTGGATTTGAAGAGAGCCAAGCTTCTTTAAAATTGCCCTCCACACTGAAGGAGAAATGTATGTAAATACTTGTGATAAAATTTCCGAAGTTCACTCAGGATAAGGCAAGGATTCTAAAATTTCTAAAGAGAGGGGAAAAAAAACACACAGAGCAGCGTGAACCAGATGAGCATCAGACTGGTTGCTAGACGAAAATATTCTGGGGCAAAAGAATTTCCACTGCAAATTTCACACAGCAAAACGGTCAAGTGAAGAGCAGAATAAAAGCAACTCTAGGCATAAAAACATCTAGAAATTTTACTTCCCACATATTTGAGGACTGCTGCAATGAAATGAGGGATTAATCCAAGAAGACTGAAACAAACAAAAGTAGGATTCAGGAAAGTTAGAGGATGCCATCTGTGCAGAAGGCCTGAAAATCATTAGACTCGAATGGTGAAGACAGAATGAAGGCGTTGGGAGGGGTGGGTGTAAATGCTTACGCATCTTTTATAGGCATGGATTCCACAGAGCAACAGAGCAGCTAGAGACATTGGCACAGCTTGAATATATGTTACAAAGGAAGAGAAAATAAAGGCAATACATAACTCTGTAGATGGGGCCATAGCGGCAACTGTGGCCAAAAAAGGTACACATCATAGCACGCCCTTCGGTTCTGAATGGAACAACGTTTATTTAGTCATTACAGTGCAAATCCTGTTAATTATGTGCTGACCCAATCTGGCTATCTGTACATTTTATTTGAATATCATTAACAAGAGTAATAGAAAAAAATAAGTAAACAGATGGGAACAAAAATATCATACTGTTAAGTTATATTATTAGGACCAAAGAATAAACTTAGACAAATATCTAGAACAATTTTAAAATAAAGAACCACATGTCAAAGAAGTCTGAGGAGAGATACGACCCTAGATTCCTATCTGAATAACTTCATAGATACGTGTAACTTCAGCAGAAAAGATTAAAAGTTTAAGCCTTGCTTTAGCAAAGTTAATTAAGATATGTTTGTTACACATAAAATGTTCCAAAACCAAATGTAATCAAGTTCAAATGCTCCATATGTAGCTGATTTGTTTTCAGGTTTTTTTCTGATATTATTTCCTCTACATTCGTTCTCTAAACAGTGTGTAGACGATGAGAAATGAAGTCAATATAATTACCTGTCCCTGAGTGAAAAATGGAGCCAGGCAGATTTGCAGGTCCTTAGTTAAACAACTCTGAGACCAAACAAAAATAACCTAGCAGTTGGCCCTAGGAAATATTTTTCCCTCAGAAAATGTCTGTAACCCAACCAAATAAACCTACGTGTCAAAACTAAGAGCATGATCATCAAGACTCATTTTAAGACCATTGCCTTGCTCTTTCCACCAAACCAAAGTTATTATATCACGGACTCTGCTTAATTCCAGTCGCTTCTTACCTTGAAAAATCCACTTAAAATCAGCAAATCCAGCTCCTAAAACTCTTTCAAGAACCTTCCCTACCTTCAGTCTTTTGAGACACCAATAAAGCTCTGCAAAACTCATGCTCTCTCTGGCGACATTAAGTGTGATAAATTTAATTTTGCTGATTAGTAGATTTTCCGGATGATTTTGTGGTGGGGTTGGGGATCTTCCACAATTCTGGAGGCTCCACCAAGATCTAGCAGGGCTCAGAATCATTACCTCAAACCCAGAGTCCTCCCGTAGGGTCTCTTGAGCACTCCTTCTGCAACAGTGAGCTACGTTCTATGTTGAAAACAAACTCCTACTTCTCTTAATTGAACTCCCAGACACTGAGTTTATTGTGTATCCTAGGAATGTATATCCATGTTTTAAGAATCTTTTGATAAACTGATTAATTTTCAAAATTCATATTCTTTGTAAAATTCTGTATTCTTACTAATGACATTGGGTATCTTTCTATCTGCCTTCATCTCTTTCTTTTGCTAGTCTGTAGGAGTAAGTTCACAGGACAAAGGACAAATATAAGTCTGCTAGGCTTCTCTCTCAAGCCAGCTACAAAGAATAACAAGTGACAGGTTGCACAGTCTAGTGTCCTTATAGATAAATCTTCCATTTGAGTCATCTCAAATAGTTGGAATGCTTTCATCAGAATCATCTTGTTTTGTTCATGGGAGTCTGGGTCTAGCAAAGGTCTGGTCACACACCTTCTATCACCAGAGGCTGCATATTTGTCAGTTCTCCAGCTGCAAAGGTTGGTATCTTGAGATATATGGTACTCAAGCAACATTCGATCAAACATATTTTCATGGGTTTGTATCAATCTATATACACATCTCCTCTGGATCAGACTCTTTCCTCTTATATGACTCTTATTATAACCCCAATTTTTGCACTTTTCCTTCTAAATAGCAAAATATAGAAAAGTATAATTTGTAATAAAATGCTCACTTTTGGGAACTTTCAATAAATAAAAAAATTCATTTAAAAGGCTTCTTACAGAAATTGGGTATTGGGAACACCAATTTGACTAGGTCAGTGGAATCTTTCCCCAGTGAAACAAACATTTAACTGGTAAAAAATTAAAATAAATAAAAATTTAGTAAGTCTCTAGAAATTATCCTAAGGTCATACTGCAAATAGAGGATTTTTGCAAGAAAATTATTCAAGATAATCTACTAAATCTCAGCAAAAACAGTGAGACGCTGGGGCCCCCTCCTACCACACCCAAAGCCTAGTATGACAGCTCTACTCCAGGTGGGTGTGGCCAATAAAATGAGGTTTTATCTCCTCCCAGTTTCCAGACTCGGCCTATAGTTTTAACCCTATAGGAGGAGGCTGCCAGCATCTCTCCTCTTTTCATGACCCTCCTCCCACACTCTCTGCTGCAGACACTCTTTTCCAGGTAAGTGTAGTTAAGATGGTTGAAGCTTCCACCCTACTAGCCCTCACTAGTAGGTTGCAAGCTCTACCCCAGGCATGGCAGGCAGAGGATACTGAGCCCTGGTCACTCCCTCCCCAGCTCTCTCACATGTTTGAGGTTCCACACTAGAAGGAGCAACCCAAGAAGACCAGGGACTGCCATCCCCACCCCTCCCTTCCCCCCCCCCCCCAGCACCCTGCTTGTAGAGCAAGAATTTCACTCCGAGAGAAGTGAGTTGCTTTCCCCTCACCCAACTCTGGTCCAAGGGCTCATAGATTCTGTCTAGGGGAGAAGCAGGCCCTAAGAACAAAAGCTCTTCCGTCTCCTAAGGGGGCCAGCTTTATTTGGAATATAGTGTGGAAGTTCATGCCAAAGGTGTTCTCAAAAACACTGGAGATTTTGCTAATGAGCAATTAATAAGGGCCAAAAATAGAAAGCCAGCTACAAGTTTAAGAGAGAGAACTAGGGAAAGACACAGCTAAGAAGGGCCCTCCTGAGGTATGAGGTCAGAGAAAGCCTAAAATATGCTGTCCAGCAGAGAGGCCTGACATTAATCAGATCAGACTATAGAACAGTTTATGCCCCAGGTTGTGATCAAAAACAATCAGCTGAGAATCAGTGCAGGCCAACAGTGGAGGCTGAGTATTATACCAAAAGAGGCTGACTAGCTGGAAGATTGACTGGGAAAAAGTGGATCAAAGAGAGAGCCTGGTTGAATCCTCAGTCATCACTGGCGGTCAGAGAGACTGTGCACAAGCCCAAGGCTGCCCCCTCTGAGGAGTGAGTCAGAGACTGCACACTGCATTGAATAAACTTCACTGAGGTGCTCCACCCAAATCAATCAATCAAACAACTGAACAATTAAACAATCAAACGACAGCAAGCCCTGGACTGGATCAGTCTTTAGAGTTGCTACAATATATTATCTAAAGTAACCACTTTTCAATACAACATTATGAAACATGCAAACAAACAGGAAAATATGACCCATGCAGGAATAAAGCAGGCAGCAGAAGCTGATTAGGAGTAGACCAAGATGGAGAACTCAGCAAAGACTTCAAAGCAGTTGTTACAAAGGTAAATATACATATTCAAAAAGTAAAGGAAATCATGTTTAAGTAATTAAAGGAAGGTATGATGACAATATCTCATCAAAGAAAGAATATTGAGGAAGAGATAGAAATTATAAAAAAAAGCCAGATGGAAATTCTGGAGTTGCAAAGCAAAATAACTAAAATGAAAAATTCACTAGAGGGCCTCAATAGTAGATATGCCTTCCAGAGGAAAAAAAACAGTAAACTTGAAGACAGATTAATAGAGATCATCAGTCTGAAGGACAAGAACAAATGAGGAAAAATAAACAAAACCTCATAGAAATGGGGCACCATTTAGCCTAACATTGTAGGAGAATCAGAAGAAGAGAGAAAAAGGAGTAGAAAACATACCGGAAAAAGTGATGGTAGAAAACTTTTCAAATTTGATGGAAAACGTTAATCTACACATCACAAAGTTCCAATGAACTCCAAATAGGATAAATGTAGAGACCCATATATAGACAAATCATAATCAAAATACTAAAAGCCAAAGATAAGGAGAATACATAGAAAGCAGCAAGTGAAAAAAGACTAACACTTCCTGAATTAAAAAAATTTACTACAATCTACAGTAATAAAGTAGTAAAAATAAATAAAGCCAGTGTAGTACTGGCTTAAGGATATATATATATATATAAAATATATCTATATAAAATATATATATATTAGAAGGATATATATATTATATATACAATAGAATTGAGAATCCAGAAATAAACCCATAATTTGTGATCAAATTGTTTTTGATGTGGGTGGGAAGACAGTTTAATGGGGGAGAGAATAGTTTTTCAACCAATGATTCTGGCACAACTGGATATCAACATTCAGAACAATGAAATTGGATCTCTACTTCAAATTTTTCAGAAAAATTAAATTAAAATGGTGCACAGACCTAAGCATATTTTTGTAAATTATTTTATTGAGGTTATACTGGCTTAAAGCATTGTGTAAATTTAAGGTGTACATCACCATATTTCAGTTTCTGTGTAGACTACATCATGTCCACCACCACCACTCCAGTTTTTATCTTTCACCATACATATGTGCCCCTTTACTTCTTTTGGCCTCCCCCCACCCTCTTCCCCTCTGGCAACCACTAATCTGTTTTCCTTATCTATGTTTTTGTTTGTTATCTTCCACATTTGAGTGAAATCACATGGTATTTGCCTTTCTCTGTCTGACTTATTTCAATCAGCATAGTACTCTCAAAGTCCATCTATGTTGTCACAAATGGCATGATTTTGTCTTTCTTATGGCTGAGTAGTATTCCATTCTATATATATACCACATCTTATTTATCCATTTATCCATTGATGGGCACCTGGGTTGCTTCCACATCTTGGCTATTGTGAATAATGCTGCAGTGAACACAAGGGTGCATATATCTTCTTGAATTATTGATTTTGTGTTCTTTGGATAAATACCCAGAAGTGGAATCACTGGATCATATGATATTTCTATTTTTAATTTTTCAAGAAATATCTCTACTCCAAAACATATACTATGTTTTCCATAGAGGCTGCACCAATGTGCACGCCCACCAGCAGTGTATGGAGAGTTCCCTTCTCTCCACATTCTCTCCAACACTTGTTATTTCTTCCCTTGTAAATTATAGCCATTCTGATGGGTGTGAGGTGATATCTCACTGTAGTTTTGATTTGTATTTCTGTATAATTAGTGATGTTGAACATCTTTTCATGTGCCTGTTGGCCACCTGTATATCTTCTTTGGAAAAATGTCTGTTCATATCCTCTGCCCATTTTTTTTTTTTTTTGAGGAAGATTAGCCCTGAGCTAACATCCGTGCCCATCTTCCTCCACTTTATATGTGGGACACCTGCCACAGCACGGCTTGATAAGCAATGCATAGGTCTGTGCCTAGGATCCAAACTGGTGAACCTCCAGCCACAGAAGCGGAGCATGCAAACTTAACCGTTTTGCCACCAGGGTGGTTCCTCCTCTGCCCATTTTTTGATTAGGTTGTTCATTTTTTTGTTGTTAAGTTGTATGAGTTCTTTATATATTTTGGAAATTAACCTCTTGTCGGATACATGATTTGCAAATATTTTCTCCCAGTTGGTGGGTGGGCTTTTTGTTTTATTGGTGGTTTCCTTTGCCATACAGAAGGTTTTTAGTCTGATGTACTCTCATTTGTTTATTTTTGCTTTTGTTTCCCTTGCCTGAATAGACATGGTATTTGAAAAGATACTGCTAAGACCAATGCATAGGGCTATATTTAAGAGCTAAAACTATAAAACTCTTAGAATAAGACATAGAAGTAAATTTCTGTGCCTTTAAATCTGGCAATTGTCTCTTAGATATGACACTAAAAGCACAAGCAACAAATGAAAAAAGTAGATAAATTGAACTTGGTCAAAAATAATTTTTTTTCAAATGACATCATCAGGAAAGTGAAAAAGCAATCCACAGACTGGGAGAAAATTCTTGCAAATCATATATCTGATAAGGGACCACATCTAGAATACATAAAGTACTCTTAGAACTCAGTAATAAAAATGAAAACAAGATAATTAAAAATAAGCAAAGTATCTGAATATACATTTCACCAAAGAAGATATACAGATGACCAATAAGTACATGAAAAGATGATCTATATTATTAGTCATTGGAGAAATTCAATTCTAAGCTACAGTAACATACCACTTTATATCCACAAGGATGACTAATAAAAAAGAGACATGATAGTGAGGATGCAAAGAAATTTGAATTCTCGTACATTACTGTTGCTAATGTAAAATAAAATGGTGCAGCCATTTTGGAAAAGCATTTGATTTTTCCTGAAGATGTTAAACATAGAGTTACTATGTCATCTTAGACACCAACCAAGAGAAATGAAAACAATACGTCCACTCATACACTTCTATATAAATGCTCATGGCAGCATTATTGATAATAGCCAAAGTGTGAGATCAACTCAAATGTTCGTTAAGTAATGAATGGATAAATAAATATATTATATTCATATAATGGAATATTATTTAGCAGTTAAAAGGAATGAACCACTGATATATGTTACAACATGTATGAACCTTGAACACATATTAAGTGAAAGAAGCCAGTGACAAAAAGGCTACAATTTGTATGATCCCATTTATATGAAATGTCCGGAATAGGCAAATCTGTTGAGACAGAAAGTAAATTAGAGACAGTAGTTGCCTATGGCTGGGAAGGGAGAGAGGAATGGGAAATGTCTGCTGGTAGATATGGGGCCTCTTTTTGGACGACAAATGTTCTAAAATTATATTTTGGTGATGGTTGCACAACTCTGTGAGTATACTTACAGACATTGAATGGTACAATTTAAATAGGTCGGTTGTATGCTACATGGATTATATCTCAGTAAAGATTTATGTTGGTTCAGGATACTGGCCATATGCCCAAATAGATAGCTTCTATAGCACTCTAGTTTGACATTTCTAGTTTCCTATCACTGGAATTATACTATATCAGTTTACGAATATTAGTGATAGACATAAGAATCTACTTTAGCCAGTTTAACCAGGGATATAAGGAGTATTATCTTTCCCCAGAAACTCCATGTGGGCTATAGAACCAGACTTGGATGCTATAAGAACTATTTCAGCTAGGGACCAACCTGCTAGGAAAAATACCAAGCCACACCATGGGAATCAAATGTCGTGGTAAAATTTAGAAGAAAAAAAAGCATTCTTAGAAAAAATAAAGAGGATAAATTTCCAAATATTCAACAGCCTGTACTTTTGATTGGTATAAGAAAGATTGCAAAAAACCCCTCATGTTTCAAAATTGCTTCCTTAAGGATTCCTTGATCAAGACAAATAAATAATATGGAAAATTTAAACCTATGCAGAACTTGGATCATCCTGAACTACATCGTGAACCTATGTTTCTCCTGTACTCCACTGCACACCTTTGTTGCTCCCTGCTTCCACTCTTCCTTCTGACCCTTTCCTTCCACTCAAGTCAAACAGAAACTCGCAAAGCACAGCTGGCACTTTACAGTTAAGCTTCTCTAAAGAAGGAAATCCCTTATGGTTGATTTCAAGGCATGGTCTCTATCAGAATTAAGAGGTATTGAGAGGGTATTCCCAAACTTAGATAAGATAGACCAGAAAAAAAAAAAGGGGAGGACTTTAGGATAATTCTGGAGATGAGGTGGAAGGTGGAAGCCATGATGCACGGCCCAGGTCTCCCTTCAGGAATGGAAGTCTTAACTGACTCTTAAAGTCACATACCACCCTTTCTGGGGCAGACTATGCCCAATGTAATATATCGATCTTTTTCTAATGTATTAGCTCAGAAACTCAGATCACATTTTCAGCCTCTCCTCCTTTTAAACACGATCATTTAAAGCTACATTTAAATGAGTATTTAAAAATAATTCAATTCTAAATATTTTTTTAAATTTCCATTATAATTTCTTCTTTAGAAGTTACTCAAGGGAGTTACTTAGAAATATATTTTTATTTATGTCTAACTTAACTACCTTTGTATACAGAGGATATGGTCTGTATGATTTTTATTGTCTGGAATTTGTTGAGACCTAATTTATGACCTAGTATATGTTCAATTTTTGCAAATTTTCCGACGAAACAAGCTGTGGCCCTCCAAGGATCTCACACACATCAGGGCAGACCAGCTCCAGCGCTTGTCTACCTTTCTGGTTTCCCACTTTCCTGTTTGTTTCTGGCCTATAAAATTCTCTTATTTTCCCACCCAGTCCAACAATGCATTAAAAATAAGTTTTAGGGTCTGGCACAGTGGCTGAATGGTTAAGTTCACAGGCTCCGCTTCAGCGGCCCAGGGTTCACCAGTTAGGATCCTGGGCAAAGACCTACACACCACTCATCAGGCCATGTTGTGGTGGCATCCCACACAGAAGAACTAGAATGACCTACAACTAGGATATACAGCAATGTCCTGGGTATTTGGGGAGGAAAAAAAAAAGAGGAAGATTGGCAACAGATCTTAGCTCAGGGCCAATCTTCCTCATCAAAAAAAAGTACCTTAAAAAAAATGTTTTAAAAATATTTTATCCACCAGGGGTTGCTTGGAGCTGAGGGTTTTTGTGGGTGATTGATTTTATAAAGGACACAGGAGAACTTTGCAAAGTGATTAAAATGCTCTATATTTTGATTATGGTGTGGTTTCATGGTCAAATATATATCTCCCTATATATCTTATACATCATATACATGTCAAAACTCACTGAACTGTACATTTAAAACAGTTCATTTTGCATCAAGTAATTTACAGCTCAATAAAGTTGAACAAAAATACTCTATTACTTTTAGTAATATTCTGGAAGTAATTTTGTTCACTATGAAGTTAGCCACATTGCCTCAAAAATCACCACCAAAGGCTGCAAAGACAGCCTGACAAGGTTCAGGTAACATTTAGAATGTCTAAACAGATCGAAAGGCTGGAGAAGGTAGATACCAGAAACAACAAGACAAGTTACAAGACTACTACAGTCAATCATGAGTTACAGATCTGAACTAAGCCATCAACACTGGAAATAGAAAGGGACGGAGATGTGATATGAACGATGAATGTATTGGACTCAATTTCTGATAAGGCAGGGATGAAAATCCTTTTGCCAGAGGGGGAAGCATGATAAGATCACCACACTGTGGTAAGATTTATTACTTTAAATTAACAAGTCCACATTAAATAATTCACATTAGCTGATTAGGCAGAGGACAGTGTAACTATGTAATTGTTATTATTTTTCTAAGGGGCAAGGAAGCAGATGAATGGAAAATAAGTCTCTCCCAGGGAGGGTAGATGGCAATTGCAGTCCGATGTCTCTGCACCTCTGGAAATGAGGGGCGGAGGAGGCTGGGAATGCAAATGGACAGAAAGGTGATATAAGAGATGGCCTGGAGTCAGATTTCAGCTATTTCTTATTTCATTGTGATCTAGGCCTGCTAACTAGTAGTGGTAGTAGTAATAATAATAATAATAATAACACTCTTTTTCTGTTTTAAGTCTCATCATCCTTTCAGACCATATTCCTCCTTAGCGGCTTTAGGAATTACAAAAGAATTTTTTGACTTTGAGACTTAAACTCTGTTAATAGAAAAAAAAAACTGTGATGAACCAACAAAGACACTAAGAGAGTCAATCCATAAATATCAACAATGCCTGTCACTCAGTGATTAAACTGTAATTGCCAACACTTACCTAAGTAGAATAATGGGAATGCCAGCCTAAATATGGATCAGATTCAGACACTCTTTCAACAAGATCTCTCTAAGGAAATATCATGTGGACATGTATTCAGGAAGCAGTATTCAGCAGGAATAGTAGAAATCCATTCTGCAGTTAACATGTTTAAAATGGTTGCCAGTTTTAATGCTTCACCTAAAGACATAGTCATCTTACTGAAGATTACTCACACTGTGGAAAATAAAAAATATCCTTAGTAGACTGAAAAATGTATGTCCCAAATCTCAAAGGGACCAGTGAGAAAATGGGCATTTTATTCAGCCTGCAGTGAACGGTTGTGTGAAAGAATTCTAGGACTTCTGCAGTGAATGAAACAGTAATTCAAATTTCCATCATGCCACTTTATATATATATCATCTATCTGACCTGATTTCCTTGACAGTGGGTGACTGCACATTTGGAAGAATAAAACTTAAATTAGTAATTTGATGAGTTGCTATGAATATAGAAGAGAGAGAAAACCAATTAAATTCATGACATGATGAGATTTCTATTCTGCCAGGACAATTGAATTGCACCTATAAAATATGTCTGAAGCGTAAGCTATCTTTTCAGAAAAGTGATGACTGTAGACACAGTATTCTCAAACGTACAGTATATAGCACTTTATTGAATGTTTACCTTTTCAAGAATCAGCAGTTACATCTTACATCATCCATAGTGGGCACATGGATTGGATTTCCAAATTAATAATGCATATTCTTAAATATCTTGGATACAAATAATTCCCTATATAAAAAATGAATGTCTTTTTCTTTTTAATTTCATCCTTAGCCTTGCACCCATTTGGACTATGTCAGTTTTTCCAGAAGCAGCTGAACATGGAAAATCAAGTTTTCATGTAAGCAGTAAAGGTCAGTGTTATCATGCATGCTTTCAAATTGATAACGTAGCAACTTTCTCTTATTATCCACTTTATTTATTTATTTTATTTTACTTTTTTAAAGATGTACCTAGATCTAAGCTATGGAAACATTTTATTTTTTTAATTGTTATTTATTTATTTTTTTGTGGGGAAAGATTTGCCCTGAGCTAACATCTGTTGCCAGTCTTCCTTTTTTTTTTGCTCTCCAAAGTCCCAGTACATAGTTGTATATCCAAGTTGTAAGTCATTCTAGTTCTACGTGAGCCGCTGCCACAGCATGGCAACTGACAGACAGGTGGTGTGGTTCTGCCACAGGAAAGCGAACCCAGGCTGCCAAAGTGGTGAGTGCTGAAATTTAACCACTAGGTCAACAGGGCTGGCTCTCTTATTATCCATTTTAAATGGTTTATTAGCAATGCATTATTTTGAAAATAGAAGAAGGAGTAATAAATAGTAACACCTGCTTTTCCCAAGTTTATTAAAAATTTAGGAATAAGACAAAAGTATTAACAAGTAGACAACCAAATTATCACTCCGGCAAAGACTATTTACGGCTTTGGGCCCTGGATCCCTAGTTTCACCCTACTTTAAGTAATAGAAGCAAGTCCTTCTACTTAGCAAGCAGTATCTCTATTCCTTTCCTTACCAAGCATTAAAATATTTATCTCTAAAACATAACTAATTAGTCAGATCATCCTTTCTCAATAGCATACATGCTCTGAGAAACAAAAGTAATTCTGAACAGTAGCATTTGTAAGACTTGATATTTAGCCCTTAAAACACAACCTCACACAAGAATGTACTTAATGTCACTAAACAGTACACTTCAAAATGGTCAAAATGTTATGTATATTTATTTACTTATTATATATATTTATTCTACTTATTATTTAAACATACAATTCCAAATCTGGAACCCCAATGTATACAAGACAGTCTAACTAGGTGAAAAAATTAGTAACATCCACTCAAATACTGTGGACATAATCGAATTCTATCTGTCATTAAAAATAGGCAGTTGGGGAGGAGGTGGCTACATCTTAGTCATAAATTGTAAAGTGACTGTTTAATTGAGAAAAGTTTGTTGACACAGTACTTTCTTTTAAATAGTATATTTTCCTAAATGCTAGGGATCACAAAGTATTTTAAAATTGTTCACATTCTCGATATGTACTCATAATCGTTCACCATAGTAAAAGGCTTTGGCTTGTTGCTGTGATTGAATTTAAGTCACAAGTAACAGTTTCATAATTGTGTAATAATACTTTACAGCACAAAGCTGCTATATTGTAGTTTAAATTATGTGCAAGCATGCACATACAGTAAAATATTATTTTAAAACCATCCAAGAGTTTATTATTAAGTGAAAAACATGTAGCTAAGGCATTTGGTAAGAACTGACATATTTTATTTACATAGGAAGTCATTAAATATTATTTATGAGAGAGTAAACATGACTATTCACCTAATTAAAGATCAAACCCAAGTGTAAATTAGATGTATGTATCTGGAATGCTCATTGGTAAGGATCAGAGATTAGTTTCCACGCTGGGGTGTTACACACATACCACGCATTTATAAATCCTATGCTCGCCAGGAAGGCATCAACCAAGAATAGAGCAGCAAGCAAAAAACGAAAAAAAAAAAGCTTTGAAACTTTATTATTAGAAGGGGTTTACTAATCTCCAGGCATAATCTTACCTGTGATTCACTCAGGAGTTAAATAGCTGTCTGCCTGGGTGAGCTCATAGAGGTAACTACTCTCACAGGTTTTGTCTTAATTATAATTGAGAACCTTCCACAGTGAGTTTTTCCCCACAGGCTTGTTTACAGCTCTGACTAACAAGTAGAACAATGCAAATCTAGGTGTTTAAACATTTACATTTCTAGAAACCAACCAATGTCTGAAATTTTAACTACTGAAAAGTGGGACATTTCTATCACCAAAGCATATTTAGAGAGCATAGAAAGAGCATATTTTTCTCCAAATATAAGAAAAACTCATCCTGTAAGTTTAAGAGCTATAGATATTGCTGCTAGGGATTTTCTTCCGGGAGTCTTAGCTGAGAAATGTTGAATTTGTTGTTCTCAAGTGCTTTACAGTATTACTAAGAACAGGATCTCCATTGAAGAAAGGATGAAGGTATAGGTTTACTTATTTGTAAGTCTATTTTCTTTCTAGTTAGTGCGTGTTTGAAATACACAAAGGATGGGTGTTGACTTTTGGATTTCTTAACCCATTCTACACAGAACCTTTTTGGAAACTGAAGACATATCGTTAACAAAATACCTGATATTAATTTGGTGATTATTCTTGTGGTAAGCATTGCACCAAGTCTTTTCTAGATTTTATTTCATTTTCCCAAACTCCTCCTAGAAGTAGGTATTATTATCATTATTATCTCTTATACAGATGAAGACACTGAAACACAGACAGGTGAGGTAACTTGCTCAAGATGTCACTGTTGGTAGTTCCCAGAGCTAAGACTCTTTAGCCCACATGCTTAACCACTAGCCCATATATATTTTCTATCAAGAGTCCTTTCTCTTTTCTTCATCTCCTTCCCGACTTTATCTCTTTATTTTTAACACAGATTTATTCTCTACTCATCCTATGCTTTCTGTTTCTCTCTTGTCTTCTATTGCCAAATTTTAAAATGAGTATGTAAATTTTACTCAATGTCTCCATTTCCTCATCTTCCATATACCCTCAATTCATTGCAACATGGTGTCTACTCTCAATCTTTCTTCATAGTATAGACTATATTTATGGAACTTTTTAAGTGAAATTTTCCAAAACCCAGAGATTATGACTTGGTAAATCTGTAGTAGAAGCCAATAATCTGGAGGGTTTTGTGTTTTATAAGTAACTGCTGTGGTTCTCTCTAACTCTTCTCCTCAAGCATGATCGTTTTCATTTGAGTTGGTCACAATTTCTTAATCTACGCTGGTTCATCTTCATATGCTCATCTCCTATATGTCAATTATAAAGCTAAAGCTACTCTGTTGGCCCTCTCCCACCTCGTCTTTAGGATCCTTTATCTATAACCTGTAACTCCAACCACCACCTATGGAAAGATGCTTCTCCAATCTGTCTCTCCAGCACAGACTTGTCTTCTGATTTTGAAATCTTTATAGGAGATGTCTGTACAATATCTATGCCTAGACATCCCATAGGCTGCTTCAATTCAATATATCTCAACCCAATCTCATTGTGTCTTTTTACACCGAACTTACTCCTCCTCTGTTCAACATCCTGGTTAAGGGTGCCACTAACCCAAGTGAGAAACCTAAGATTCCTTGTCAAATTCTCGTTATCTACATTTCAGAATCAACTAGTCACTATCAAACATCTCCATAATAAATTTAGAATGTGTGCCTATCTCTCCAGCTCCATTTTTTCTCATCTTCATCACTGTTTGTATCTATCATTATCTATGACTTAGACTTCTTTGTCTGACACTGTAATGGTTTTCCTTATTCCAACTTTCACCTCACATTTCTATTCTTAATATTACTGCAAAAGTGATCATTTTAGTATACAAATATAACTGTATCCCTCCAACTGATTGAAATTTTTCAGTGATGACCTCCTCCTTTCCATAGTTTGAATGTAACACTTGGGCTTTTATGATTTGGATGCTGCCTGTGTGTCTTGTTTCATGGCTATGTAGTAATCTCTTCCATTTTAAATCTCCACACAAACCACTATGGATAGGCAAATTAGCCCTGCAATTGTGTAGCTCCTCTTTGTTGGAAAGCAAAATGGTACAACCACTTTGGAAGGAAGTTTAGCAGTTACTCACAAAAGTTGACATAATCTCACCATAGGATCCACCTGTACCACTCCAATGCATTTACCCAACTGATTTGAAAACCTATGCTCAACAAGACCATGCACACAAATGTTTATAGCAGCTTTATTCATAATTTCTCAAAACAGTAATCAATCAAGATGTCCTTCCATAGCTTAATAAACTGTAGCACATCCATACAATGGAATATTATTCAGCAAATAAAAAAGAAAAAGGAGCTATCATGCCACTAAAAGACACAGATAAACCTTAACTGCAAATTGCAAAGTGAAACAAGCCAATCTGAAAAGACAACAGACTGTGTAATGGAAAAGGCTGTGTGATTCTGGAAAAGGGAGAGCTATAGAGACAGGGAAAAATTCAGCGGTAGCCAGAGATTTGGAGGTCGAAGGGGAGTGTCAAACACATGAAGCACAGAGGAGTTCTAGGGCAATGAAACTATATTGTAAGATACTGTAATGGTTGATAATGACTTTATGCATTCTTCAAACCCATAGAAAATTACAGCACGAAGAGTGAATCTAAATGCATAAAAATTAAAGAAAATCTCATTTAGAAGGTTGCAGATCCCAAGAAGGAATGCAGACTGTGATAAGAGAATCTGATTTTACTACAAATGTATAGAATAACCTCAGGGAGTGGGGTGGGGGAAAATGCACTTACCCACGTAGTTTTAGAAATCTGTGGAATCTCTGAGACTGGAGGCAAAAGGAACTGCATGTGAACACTGCACTTTAGTGGATAAAGTTGTGTCCCAAAGTGTATGGGTCAAAATTCTAATACTACTATTCAAGTATACTGCAACCAATCAATTAAAGGAATGGATGACGAGTGGCAGGAATAAGGTTTCTCATAGTTGCAGTGGGAATGAACATATAAGAGGAAGAGGCTACAATGACTCATGTGATAATAGATTAAAGTCAGAGACATTACTATAAACTCATGGTTAGCTTAATGTAGATACAGATGTTTACATACAGAAATATTTGTACATATGTATACATACATGAATCAGTACAAACCCATATATTACCTTGCTCTGCTAGTTCAGAGGGCCTAGAAGCAATGACATCTAACTAGTAAAGAGCACACCTAGCACCCAGATCTAATTTTTTAAAACCCTATGAAACCCATAGAAACTGTCCTTAGCAGTAAAGACATGCTCAAAATAAAAAAAAAGAAAAAGAAAAGAAAGAAAAAGCCTACCTTGATAGGGTTGTATCAAAGGAACACAGAAGACAACTGAAACAGCTCCCAATGGCCTAAGTTTGATCTATTTGAACAAAAAATAAGTAGTATTAGATTATAACCTAAGGTATAAAACAAATATTGACGATTTCATAATGATAGAAATAAATGACTGAATAAATAAAGAAATGGGGAGAAGAGATAAATAAGTCTTACAAAAGAATTCCAAATAATTTATGTAGATACTCCATCCTCAAGGAGGGAGAGTATAAATCTACTGCTTAAGCGTGAGCTGTGCATAGTGAGTTCTTCCAAAGAGTACACCATGAGAAGGGGAGAAATAGTAACTCTGCAGTGGAGAAACTGGGAACCACTGCCTTAGCCAGGTGATCGAGGTTAATATGTATAGTCATACATCATGTTGATAGTGCATTCCCTTGATGTGATGTGATGAAAATGGCCTTTTACCTGTGGTGGCATTCCTACCAAAAACCCCTAACTCCAATCTAGTCATGAGGAAAACAGACAAATTCCAGTAGAAGGGCATTCTAAAAATTTTTGACTAGTACTCCTCAAAATTATCAATGTCATTAAAAATATTGACCCGCTCCGCTTCAGCAGCTCAGGGTTTCACGGGTTCAAGTCCTGGGCACGAACATGGCACTGCTCGTCCAGCCACACTGGGGCAGCGTCCCACATGCCACAACTAGAAGGACCCACAACTAAAAATGCATAACTATGTACCAGGGGGCTTTGGGGAGAAAACGGAAAAAAAAAAAATCTTTAAAAAAAACAAGAAAAGTCTGAGAAGCTGTTAACAGCCAATAGGAGTCTAAGGAGATATGACAAATAAGTGTAATGCCGTATCCTGGATGAGCAAATGAAACAGAGAAAGGACATTACATAAAAATTTAATAGGTAGTGCAGTGGTTAAGTGTGCACGTTCCACTTCAGCAGTCCTGGGTTTGCTGGTTCAGATCCCGTGTGCGGACATGGCACCACTCATCAAGCCATGATGTGGTAGGCATCCTACATATAAAGTAGAGGAAGATGGGCACGGATGTTAGCTCAGGGCCAGTCTTCCTCAGCAAAGAGAGGAGGATTGGCTGCAGATATTAGCTCAGGGCTAATCTTCCTCAAAAAACAAAAACAAAAAACTGCATAGGCTAAAACACTGAGTAGTGGTTCCTTACATGTATATGCTATATATTGATAAAATTCTTCTGTATTTAAGTGGATGTATTTTTGTTTTACTAATCATACCATACCATAAAAATTAAAAAGATCTTTACAACAAAGCGTACCATATGCTAATGACATTTCAACACTTTGCAGAAATGCTTGCTTTCTGAAGAAAAAAAATTACAAATGAGGGGACATTTATTTTGCAAGATGTGGGCTAATTTTCTGTTATTGTAGTTTATAATGAAGCAATCCAAATACAGTTCATGAATTTTAAATAATATTCTATTTTCCTAACTTTTATCAATGTTTAGTTATATTTATGGAAACCATAACATTACTCAAGAAACAAAGATTTTCCAGAACTCCGAATGACACTTTTTAGACTGCTGTCTAATAAGGCGCCATTCATCTCCCACTCCTGACTAAGGCTGATTTTCTATAAATTATGTGATATATTATAATTTGTGCTGCGTATATATCATTTTTTTTCCTCATGTTGAGATATTCATCTGATATGAGAGAGTTAAGGCTGATGAGAGAAAAAATAAAGAAAAAAAGAAAAAAACAAATAACTGAGGGCTTTCTCAGTTTAAGAAATAAAATGCTTTATCATTTCCAAAAGTGAAAATTAGAAACCTTTTGAATTGACTGTGGTCTTAAAACTGAAACTTGCCCTCTGCCAGGGAAAAGCTCACATGTTATGAGTTCTGATTCCCAGGGATTTGTTAGCCAGCCTCCAGTTAATACTTATGCTTTCCTCATTATAATTCATGGAATATGATTCCTAGGTGACAGTTTACAACTCCTTTAGGAACCATAATGTAAATAACCATAGGGGAAAAATAGTACTATCTACCAACTGCCCTTTCTGACGCTCCAAAGCTTGTAGCTCTGCCTATCTCTATGGGAAAGCATATGTCATTGGCTCAGCCTTTGACAAAATGGTTTCTATTCTTACATAGCTTCAAGAAGAACACAACCAAACACTGAGTTATGTCTCAAGGGGGTCATTCTTTCTGAACTGAATTGGTCAGAAATTAAAGCCCTGTTCCTGGAGAAAAAGGCAATGATCTAGAAAGCCGCACAGGGCCCCTCCTTTTCCTGACATTGTGTCTAAGAATTACAGCATCAAAAGTCTACAGAATCAAAAGCAAGTAATTCTGCTCCAGGGAAGTTTGTCCTGTTTGTATTTGGGTGATAAAACCAGTCAAAGGGTAAATTGAGAGTATGTCTAACTCACTATCTAAATCATTTGCTGTTGCTGGAAGCACCAAATCATCATTACCAAAGACATTATGGTAATGTTTGCTAGTGGGAAGTTGGTAAAGTCACTTTTTAGGCATTAATTCAACAGTGGAGTTTTTTTCCCCCTAAGTTTTGGAAAGATGTTTCACAATCATTGCTTTTCTTTACACCATAATCTATATGTCAATCATTATATACTGAAATCATATGTACCTATTAATAGGGGTATATTGCTATGGATTGAATTGTGTCCTCTCAAAGTTCACAGTTGAGGCCCTAACATCCAATGTTCCTATATTTAGAAATAGGGCCTATAAGAAAGTAATTAAAGTTAAAAGAAGTCATAAGGATGGGGTCCTGATCCTACAGGATAAGTGTCCTTGTAAGAAGATACCTCAGAGAGCTCACCCTCTCTATCCCTGCATGAGCACAGAGGAAAGGTCATGTGAGGACTCAGGGAGAAGGCAGCCACCTGCAAGCCACAAAAAGCGTCCTCACTAGAAACCAAATTGGCCAGCACGTTGATCTTAGACTTCCAGCCTCCAGAACAGTGAGAAAACGAATTTCTGTTTAAGCCACCCAGTTTGTGGTATTTTGTTATGGCAGCCTAAGCTGGCTAACAAGTGTATCTACTGAGTGGTAAATGAAAACATATCCATTTGCTACACACTTACTTCTTCCCCAAAACCAGTCTCCCAAGCTTTTTTACTTGAACATTTGTGCAGTGGTTTTTCTCTGTCATTGATCAAATCTTTTGTGTGTGTTTCTGTGTTTTCTTTTTTTCTGTATAATTGAATGATCACAGCCAGTATAGAAAACACCTGCTGGTTATCATTCTACACTTCCTTCTTACTAGCAGAGACCAGAATTTATTCTAGTTTTTGCCCTCCTACAACATAGTTCTGTGGTAAAAGTGTGTTCTTTTTAAACTACTGAAAGTAAGCCCCTTACGGTTAGTGATTTATTGGTGGGCATATGAGGTATTCTGATCAATGAGATGTGATGGTAAATGTGCTAGGGAGGAAAACATTTCATTAACAGGGTTCTCTTTGTTAAAGGGGGAAGCACATGAGTCAGTAGCCTTGGCCTTGTCTAGACATTATTGTTTGTGGATATGAAGTCTGGAACTACTTTAGCTTCCTGCAAACATGAAAAGCACTCGTTTAAGGAGAAAGTGATATACTGGGATAATATAGCAGAAAGATGAAAATAATCTAGATGTCTAAGGGTATTATTGAACCTTGAATTAAACAAAATTGGCGTCTCCTTACATCCAGACTTCTTGCTAGGCAAGATAACAAATCTGCTCATTTAAGAAGCATTGAGTTGAATTTTGAAAATTACATCTTAATTTATAGATACAGTCAGAAATTAAAATCCCTTGACTTATATTTTCTTGGGCTGTCTTCAACATAAAACTTCTGAAAATAATTTTAATTGCTAAATCTATTCAACAAATGCCTTTTACATTAGAGAGAAAAATAGATACTTTACATTAAATGGTACTTCTGTATTTCAGAAAACTCAAGACATAAAAGTGTTTGTCATAAAAATCTCTGGAAAGATATAAAAGGATTAAATAATTGTATAAGGGATGCTGAGATCTGGCCCTGGGATTCAAGGGTGAAGGGAGACTTCACTTTATGCAACTTTGTATTTTGAGTTTTTAGAAACTTGTAAGTATATTACCTATTAAAAATTAAATAAGTTTAAATTTTTTTTAAAGTAAAGATTGAAGAAGATGTTAAAAATCAGATATCTACGGGAAATAAAAATAAAAATGTTACTCAAAATATTAATACCTTGATCTTATATACAGAGGTCTACACGTAATAAATGCAGTTATAGGGGTATCATCGAAACTGTTTTAGCAGCTTTCCTCATTAATCCATACCTGCTTTAAAATTTCTAATTTGATAACTAATAGATTTCTCTTATATTTTCTGAGCTTCTTTATTTCTTATCATTCTTCCTAAATGTCTTCATGCAGAAAATTGTATTCAATGTGATCAAGAATCGCAGTATATAAAACTAGGAATCCATTTTTTCAGTGCTTACTTAGTCCTGTGCACTCAAGGTGGAAGAGCGCTAACATAATTATCATCAAGTCAGCAGATTGTATCTATACTGACAGTTCTAATCCCAACTAGTCATACTGAGGATTCTATTGGTACCTAACCTGGTAACTGATTTAAGTGGACTTTGCTGAAGGTCTGATAGTTATCTAGCTTTCTAATACATGTTTTAAAAGTCAATAATTATCTAAGAAACTCTATTAAACTATGGTAAGAATTATATTGTATTAAATTAATAAAATGAACCATAATAAAAAAAATTAACCATAATGCCTAGTGCTACCTGACCATAGTGAAATTAAAACACTCAAATTTCACTGGTTTAGACATTATATCTAAATATCCAAATAAAAATGGATATGCCCTTAGACCATTAAATCATCCTTCTTTGTGGAAATTTATGCAATGGTAATCATCGAGCAAAAGAATAAAAACAATTATGGGAATTAAAAAGTTCTTTTAAATATTAGTCATAATAGCATAACACAAAAAAATAAAGTAGCTTAAATGTAAAAACATAGCAGAATGATTTCAGAAATGACAGCATATTGACATTATACCACATATTTATAACAACTTACCATATGAAAACTATGTAGCAATATGAAATATGTTCATTATATAAGATGCAATAATAAAACAATGTTATACTTTTTCTGTGACATATATATATATGTATATATACATATACATCTAGAAACGGACAGAAAAGAAACATAGAACACGGGAAACAATGAAAATTTTGATGACTTTTAAATTTATATTTTGATTATAATGTCATCTATACAAGAAACAAATTATATATTGCTATAATTGTCCTTATAAAACGTACTTATACATTTATAGTTACTGAATAAGTATTAAGCTAAATGTTTCTAATGAAATCTATTGTTTTATGTTGTTGATATTAAGTAGATTTAAAATTTTAAAATGAGCCATCTTTTTCTTTTGGTGAGAAACGTTCACCCTGAGTTAACATCTGTTGCCAATCTTCCTCCTTTTTTGCTTGAAGATGATTAACCCTGAGCTAACATCTGTGCCAGTCTTCCTCTATTTAGTATGTGGGTCACTGTCTCAGTATGGCTGACAAGTGGTGTAGGTCCTAGCTCGGCATCCAAACCCACAAACCCAGGCTGCCGAAGCAGGGTGTGCCAAACTTAACCACTAAACTATGGTGCCAGCCCCAAAATGAGCCATCTTTGACAAGTATGGAATGAGATAGACCCATGTAGCTAGTGGATTTTCATCTATCCACAGGCCTTCTATTCATTTTTGTTACATTAAATAGCTGACATTGTAATGAATAACTTCTCAATACCCTACATTTTTCTTTCATAAAAAAACTATTTTTGCAGCCCCATTGTTCTTGGGGCTTGTTGAAATCTCTTGTCTGCTTAGGGTAAGAATCACTAGAAGTTTCCAAATCAAAACAGCTTTTAGTATTATCATGGATTCTGAGATCTAGTCCCACATTATCTGTCCCACAAATATTTTGTTGCAGAGCATTTATTCTCTTGGGAAGATATATAACTTATGAATAAAATAAAGCCATTTCACGGAAAGCTTGGGGGGCCAAGAACAAGGAGAGAGGTACAGAAAAGTGGAACTGACATTCAAGCAAGATTCTTCTTGAGCTACATACTGATTCTAAAGTGACAGGTCGGGGAGAGGACTGATAAGCTGACTTGCCTGTCAGACTGAGAAAAGCTTTCAGCCATCTTAAGTTTCTGGGAGGGAAAGCCTTTCCACTGGGGTACACAGAGGCCTATAGACTGGAATGAAGGGTGAACCAAATAGAAATAGACTTAAATATAAAAATAAAATAAATAAAAATAAGACTTAAAATAGGTATAAATTAGCTCAATCCCTGATATCTATGAACTATAGCTACCATATTGCTTGACAGAAGAAAAAGTAAATTCCTTCTGTGGGAAAATAACATTATCCAGAGACTATAGTATCTAAAATTTTCATTTTGATAAGAAATGTCCAGCATTACCAGACATACCAGAAAACAAAACCACATAACATGAACAAAAAAAAAAAGAAATGAGAGAAAACAGAAACAGATTCACAGAAAAATCCAGGTGTTGGAATTAGATAAATAACTTAAATTATTAAAATTATAATATTGAATACATTAGATGATAATTTAGAGAATTTCAGCATTTAGTTTAAAACTTTAGAAAATTAAGTAAACTTCTGAAAAGCATAATAATTAAAGTTAAGAATTAAACAGATGATTAAAGTAATATTAAATCAGAAGAAGAGAATTCAGTGGCTAGAAAATTAAAAGATATTAAGAATAGAATAATCAAACTTAAGCAAAAAGAGAAAGTATAGAAAATATCATAGAGGTCATATAGCACATGGTGAAAAGTCTGAACATTTACTTATTTGAAGTGTCAGAAGAGGAGACAGATAGGATAAAAATAATGTGTAATAAGATAATAGCCAAAATTGTCCAGAAACTGATAGACTTCAAACCACAGACTCAGTAAGTGCTAGAAACACCCTCAGGGTTAACACTAAGAGCATGGCACCATGACACATGATTGTGAAATCATTGAAAACAAAATACAAACAGAAAATCATAAATTCAAGAGGAGTGAAGATAGCAATTACGTTTATGCAGCTTCATTAAGACTGACAGCTGATTTCTTAACAAAAACAAGGTAAGACAAGAGACAATGGAGTAATATATATGAAATATAGACAAAATATTATTCATAGGCAAATGATTATATACGTTGAAAATAAAAAAAACTCACCTAAACTATTAGAATGAATAAGTGAATCCAACCAAGTCTTTGTACAAAAATTAACATTTTATCTAAATACCAGCAATGTAAATGAGAAAACAAAATGTTAAAAAAATAATGCCATTAAATAATTCCAGTTTCTGGTTCCACATGTAAGAATCTTGGAAGTTGTCACTCCATCCTAACAACAAGTAAAAAGCTGAACATATTGAAGTCAATGGCTATTCTGAGATCCTTAAGAGACGCAGGGACACAGAGCAAATGGTTGTCCCCAAGATTGTGCCCAAGGTGAATAGAGGAAGTCACAGCCTACTGCAGCGACTCATGGATGGAAGCCGCTGCAGGAACCAGTGCAGGGTAGAAAACCTGACATGTAATTGATTAATTGCTGGAGGATCAGTGCAGACAAGTCTGAGATTTAGACTCTTCAGGGGGACCCAGTCATGGGAGAGCCCTCAAAATTTTGTGAGATTTACCTCCAGAAGCTCAACCAGGTTCTTTCAATAAATATTGAAGAAAAATGCCCTAATGTTTCTAGCATGGGGGTGGGGAAAGGAACAATTTTGAAATATGTTGGAGCACTCTGTTTTTCTTAACAAGGTCTACTCTCAGGAGAAACTAGTTAAGCAGAGTCTAACTTGCTGGGGTAGTATCAGTGCCTAATTGAACTGAGAGAAGAGAAATACCCAACTTCAGTCAGCTCTAGCCTTCCATGTGTAAGGAGGGAAATGCCCAATTCTGGCCCACTCTAGCTGTCCACTCCTGCCTAAGGGGGAGAAAAAACTGAAAAACACTAATTAATTTCACACTCCAGAGGCATAGGCTCACTAGAAGGCTGAAACCTAGTCACAGGACTGTAGAATGCTTCCCCTCCCCACCCGCACCTCTCCACAACATCACTATAGGCCTATACATAGCAGTTCCTTTTACCCAGTACCTCATGTTCAGCTATCACGAAAAAATTACAGACATACTACAGGCAAACAACACAGTTTGAAGAAACAGACCAAGCATTAGAACCAGACATGGCAGGGGGTGATATTATCAGACTAGGAATTTGAAACAACTGTGATTCACATGCTAAGGGCTCTAAATGTATAAGTAGACAGTGTGCAAGAACAGATGGGCAATATAAGCAGAGAGATGGAAATCCTAAGAAGGAACCAAAAAGAAATAGGAGAGATCAAAAACACTGTAACAGATAAGAATGCTTTTGGTGGGCTTATTAGTAGACTGGATATAGCCGAGGAAAGAATCTCTGAGCTTGAGGATATCTCAATAGAAAGCTCCAAAACTGAAAAATCGAGAGAGCAAAGACTTAAAAAAAAGAAAAAGAACAGAATATCCAAGGACTGTGGGACAACTACAAAAGGTATAATATATGTGTAATGGCATTACCAGAAGAAGAAGAAAGAGAGAAAAGAATGGAAGAAATATTTGAAACAATAATAGCTGAGAATTTCCCCAAACTAATGCCAGACAGCATCCACAGATCCAGGAATCTCAAACAACATCATGTAAGATAAATGCCCCAAAAAACCCTACACCTAAGTATATCTTTTTCAAACTACAGAAAATTAAAGACAAAGAAAAAGTCTTCTGAAAGAAACTAGAGGAAGAACCACCCTACCTATGAAGGACCAAAGATAAAAATAATATTCAACTTCTCCTCAGAAACCATGCAAGCAAGAAGGGAGTAGAGGTAGTGTTGATAGAAAAAACCCCACCAACCTAGAATTTTGTACCCTGCAAAATTATCCCTCAAGTGTGAAGGCGAAATAAAGATGTTCTCAGACAAAATTTGAATTTGTTGCCAGTAGAAGAGCTTGCAAAAAATGTTAAAAGAAGCCGTTTAGAGAGAAGGAAAATAATATAGTTTAGAAACTCAGATCTACATAAGGAAACTAAGGGCATTGAAGAAGAAGTAAGTGAAGCTTTCACCCTAAAACGTACTGTTCTGTACTCCAGGATCCTGCAGAAAAAGCACTGGTGTGATTCACCTCTTTCAGGAGGATGTCCCAGCTCTACTGCTGCTGCTGCTGCCACTCCTGCCTTAGGTCGTAGCACAAATATGTCAAAAGGAAACAAGAGCAAGAATGTTGGTTATGGTACCCAAGATGATTTCTCACAAGACGTTAACCAAAGGAGATAACTTACATGCAGGAGATTCTAATTTTAGACTGAATACCATAATTTACACAAATGGTAATATTGAATACGCCCTTTTGAATAAAACTTGAATGCTATTTCCAAATAAATAAATAAGTAAGTAAATAATGCCATTCTAGCATTGAGAATATCAAAGCCTTACATATAACCTAAGAAAAGATGGCTTTCTGTCATAGATGTGTAGGACATCATGTTATAGTGTCATCAACAGAAATATCCTGATTGGAATATCCAATGTAGGATTTATTTTTTAATTTATATATCCACTTGACTTGCCATTTATTTCTCTTAACATTTTTTCTAGTTTTATTGACATGACTGTATAAATTTAAGGTGTACAGCATGATGGTTTGACTTATGTATATTGTGAAATGATTACCACTGTGAGTTGCGTTAACACCCATCATCTCATATAGATTCAATAAAAAGAAAAAAAATTATCTTTGTGATGAGAACTCAGGATCTACTCTCTTAACAACTTTCCTATATATCATACAGCGATGTTAACTATAGTCATCATGTTGTACATTACATCCCTAGTACTTATTTATAACAGGACGTTTGTACCTTTAAATGTCCTCTTAACATTTCTACATTATCTTGATTCTGTTTACTGAGTGGTCTTTATTTTTGCCATAATGATAAGGGTATAAAAGTGTATCTTGGGACATTATTACTGAATTATTTTTGTTTCCATTTCTATGAAAGCTGAGTTCTAATGCTCCTGAATTCCAAGAATCACTATCGTTATTGGCTCCAATAATTATATTTATTTCAGAGTTGTTTGTGTAACTCACAGAACTTTACAATCTCTTTTCTATCTCAGAAATGCAACATTTATTTTTATATTTGTCTTGACATCAGAAGAATGTGCTAGAAATGGAAGCAATGGGTATAGAGGAACTTATTGGCAGAAAATTACTGTTTCAATAGATTTTCTTGTGACTCGAGTTCAGACACAGTCAGTACGATTTATTTAACTTCTGGGTAAGATTCACTTGCAATTAGTGTGTACCATAGAGAAGGCAACTGAATAAACTTGAACATCAACACCTCATCAACAGCTTGGGAAATGAGATTCCCTATTTCTCCACTGACTCTCTAATGTAGCTTCAGTGAAGTTTTACAGCCCCTTGAAACAGTTATTCAGCCACCAGAATTTTAAACAAGGGCTCAGTAGAGCATCTCATATGATCATCAGAGGTGCTAGCTGGAAGATTAACAATAAGGAACATGTATTATATTGAAAAGACAAAGTTATTTCAAATTTGGACATGCTGTGGAAGCAACTCAAGTAAGAGATCTTAGGAGATAGCCAGATAGAAGAATAGGAGATGAAAAGAAGGGGATGAATTTGAAAGGGGACTGGAAGGTAGAGTCATTAAAATTTGTATTTGAAGACCGGGAGAATGAGAATGGTCAAGATATTGCCAGAGATGTGCATTAAGCAAATGGTATTGACAGATAATTTGGGGAATAGTTGAAAAGTGCAGTATTAAGCATGCTGAATTTAGATGCCAGTAGGAGAGAGTGATGAAATTCTTGGCTGTAGTTATAGATAAAGTCGTCATCAACTTATAATCTATCATTTAATCCATGGGAAATGAAAAGATCAGTGATGAACTATTCAGGGATTCTGCTGACAGCCTCCAATAACATATACCTCTGAGAAGGGGCAACAATCGTAGTCTGTGAAATGACAGGAAACATTTTCAGAGAAGTCTTGTTCTATTTAATTACACTTAAAAACAACTAATGAACAACGACTAATGAAGACAATCCATGAAAAAGTTAGGATGAATTTTAGTTATATTTATGTTTTATTCCAAAAGATAGAAAGAATATTAATTTTTTATCAGAAAATGTAATTAGGTTGGTCACGCAAATATTATTTTTGTATTTTATATATTATATATATAAGCATATATAATATATAAAATAACATAAGCATATATATTATGTATAAGTGTATATAATAATAGTATATAAGCATATAATAATATATGTAAGTATATATATATAAAATAATAATATACATATTTGTTATAAAATTTTGCAGACAAATAACTATAGAAATATAGTTATATTCAGAGCACTCAGAATCTACTATATAGTCTCATAAATAATACTTTAAATAAGTAAATAAACAAATCAGTAAAAATATCACCAAAGTTTTAAACAGCCTAGATTTCTAATAAATAACACTAAAATAAATACGATGCTTTACAAAGGTCTTGTAAGTTGCCTGATGGACTTGTATCTTGTGAAGCATTGGCTCTTTGAAGTGGAAAGAGATAAATTGGAAAGAAGGATATCATGTTGACCCTGAAGGTGAATAATTGTGGTTCATTGTCCTGTTTTTCTTTTTTTATGCATTGGCTTAAAATAGAAACCTAGCATTTATTCTTGGCCAATTACCTCCTTACATAAAGAAATTGCTCATATGGTGCCAAGTGAGAACAGATGTTACAAAATGGTATCCTCCTGTACTCAGTTTTATAGTTGTTCATCTCAATCCACTGCAAATGCTTTTCAATTCCACTTAAAGGAGATGATGTGATGTGTGAAGCTTTCATTGTTATTAATTTAGTTATTTTTGTAGCTTTGTCTCACATAACAATGTGATTTCTTTAGGCTTGATTCACTCTTCATTTCTTTCAAAGTGTTTTATTATTTAAATCTTCTCATTACTTAAGGCTTTCCATTTGTTCACTGGATTCTCATAACCAGCACGCTTATTCACGTTTGAGATGCTGTATTAGACAATTTTGTCAAGAAAAGTGAACAATTTGATGATAACAGCATCACGTACACGAGTTAAATAACATATGTAGACAACTGCAGTAGAAGAAAGAAGATAAGTCAATCAAATGTGTGTATGTGTCCAGGGAAGGTAGGGTATATTCACGGGCTGCTTCATTCAGCTTGATGAAATTTTTGCTTTCAGCTGTTATCACCTGGTAGGGCCACGCCAAATCGCCTCATGAATTATCAGAAATGAGCTGACACAGTTTCATATTTCGATTGTTATATTCCCCTATTTATCTTGCATATGAAAAATGTGTGCACTATAGATACATATTATAACAAAAGAGACAAAATTACCCAACAGGATTAAAGCCAGAAAAATCCTGGATCTTAGATTTCCAGTCTGAGGAGAGTGAGTTACATTATATTTATGTGACTTGACTTGGAAAAAAATCTTGTTATAATACTTACAATTCAAAAAAGAATGAATTCAGGCTGTGTCCAATATCAAATACTAAATTAGAGAGAGACAGGCCCATATAAGATAGCATTTTCCCATTAATAACTTCCATAGAATATCTTGGAATAAAAAGAAACTAAGCTTTAAACATTATCTTTTCATCAGCTCTCATTTTCTAATTACAAAACTAGACAATGTTTCTCTTGGACATGAGAAAATGGCTTTGACTCTCGACATTAGTGTT
Source organism: Equus asinus (assembly GCF_041296235.1). Lineage (NCBI taxonomy): Eukaryota > Metazoa > Chordata > Mammalia > Perissodactyla > Equidae > Equus > Equus asinus. Next base: position 72,899,574 of record NC_091798.1, read on the forward strand.
CTGATAAAGGCTGGCCCATCTCATAGAAGATACACATCTGAATATTGACATCTTTAGATTTGATGAGGGTCTCATTTTTTTATTTTCCAGAAACAATTGTCATGGTAAAAGTTTTTTAAAAAAATGAAAGAATATAATAAATAATTTTACTTTTAGTTCTTCTCTTTTTCCCCTCAATAGTTTTTGTTCAATATGAATTTGTTTGCAAATATGTCTATTCCTCCATCAGTTCCCTAACGTATTGTCGTTGCTTTTTGTACATATGATATGGATTCACATGAACTAGTCAATTTGAATAAAAGGCAGCTTTAACTGCCATACTTATTTTGCAAAATATAAGATTTAAAAAGTAGTATCACACTGAGGATAAAAATAGGAATGTTACTCTAAAAATGGAGACTTTCCATGCTTTAAAGGAACTGGTCATGGAAAAGTAGTCCTAGACTGAGATAAAGTGACAAGAACTAAAGTGTAGAAGTTCTGATAAAAAGATTTTAAAAAAAATCTTTGGAAGAAAAAATGTGTTCAAATTCCTCATTCGTTTGTACTAGTCACAGTATTTTTTTTAACCCAGTTTCTGGGTCCTTGAAAGACGCAAAAGCTAATTTATTGTTACACATTCACAGATGTTGCATTATTCACGCTCTAGCAAAGTCTTATTGATCATTCCATATATTTTATTCCTGAATTGCTAATAGAAAATGTGAAACTCTATTAAAGGAAATGTGAAAATAATTTTATTAAAATAGTTTACTCTTAAAGCAACCTTAAATATCTATGAATACATTTTTCCTCATTTCATTAAATTCACACACAACTACAATACCACTAACTGAATGTTAAGGATATAAGTCAGCCACTTGGGGTGAAAATATGGAATAAAAAGTTTAATCCAAAAGTAAACAGTTTATCCCTGGGTTAAAAAAAGACTGATGGGGGGCCAGCCTGGTGGCACAGTGGTTACGTTCCCATGTTCCAGTTCAGCAGCCCGAGGGTCCCCGGTTCGGATCCAGGGTGCAGACATGGCACTGCTTGGCAAGCCATGCTGTGGTAGGCATCCCACATATAAAGTAGAGGAAGATGGGCACAAATGTTAGCTCAAGGCCAGTTTTCCTCAGCAAAAGGAAGAAGGATTGGTGGCAGATGTTAGCTCAGGGCTAATCTTCCTCAAAAAAAAAAAAAAAAGACTAACGGGAGTACTTTTTGGACTGTAGAGTCACAACTGAGAATGTCAAACCTTAAGCTTCAAAATGATATCTTGAGCACATATTAATCTTAAAACAATTATTTAAAAAATAGAACATCACACATAAAAACTGGTAACCTAAGATGTTTGCAAGACATTTTCATTTCTTACTTTAAATCCTATTCATTCTGTTTCTCCTGTATTCTTGAATGCAAAATAAAGATGTTCTCCTAATCAGGCATTTCTAAACCTTTTTTGGACCACTGATCTTTTTGAGAATACAGAAAAAAATGCATGTATGCACACCTCTACAATACTTTGCCCACAATTTAAGGATTTCATGTATACCCTACCAAAGGCCATCTGTACTCTCTAAGGTTTTATGCACCCAAATCAAGAACCTCTGGCCTAAAACAATATAATTTTCAGCTTAGAGGCTTTTCTGAACCTCATACCACCATCATCAGGCTTCTTGGAATGATAAGCACCCAATAGGTGCTCATCAAATGTGATTGGTTAATGATAACAAACATCTGTTCCCTCCCATTACACAAGTAATAATTTAAAATCATCTGTCACTATGAATTTTCTGCCAGATGTGTTAGGTCCACATCCCCTATTTCCCATGATATTGAAAGCAAAGTAATTTTAGAGGTTGAATCAACCTTTTAATAACTAGGAGTTAACAGGATCTAAGCAGCCTTAAGACATTCATGAAAAAACCAAGAGATCCCAGTTCTATGGACCTTGTTTCTGTAGGCTCAAAGGCTCGGAAGACCAATAAACTTAGGTAACAGCAAGCAAAAGATCATATGCAATTATAGTGGGTTCTGTTCATAATTAGAAATGATGCCCTCCTGGGTGTGGCAGCAATGACCAACTCAAATCATGATTCATCTCTTCTCTCTTTCCTGGACACCCAGCAGACAAACATTTCCAGCCTGCTCACAATTAGTCTGGGTAATGTAGCTAGTTCCAGTTGGAGCATAAACAAAAGTTGCATGTCACTTTTTGGCCAACGCATTGAGAAGCACATGGTCTACTCTAGCTTGCTCAAATCATAACAGTGCCCCTGCAAGAAACATATTTGTACTACAAAACCACAAGATAGAATCTTAAAAATCACTTGGAAGGGAGTTCCCTTGGAGATAGAAACTTAGGCCCCTAATATTTTGGACTTATTTGATAGCTAAGAATGGCTTAGCTTAATCTGACTGATACCCCAGGCCAGATGACGTTTTGCTTATTTTAATGAAAATGTAATGAGTAATAGAAATGTTGAAAAATCAAGTGATAAAAATTGGCCACAGGATTTTGAACATCCTTTTGTCATCCCCACAGTTTGCAAGTTACATTTAAAAACACTGCCGTTTACTGAATTTCTGAATGGACATGGAACCCAAAGTGGCGCTTCAGTGCTCATGTTTGAGGTAGTTATATGGGAACTGAGCGTGGAGTTTGCCTACCATAAGGCCACAGCTGAACATTTGCCACAAATTTTTAGACCAGCTAACTCCAAATCGACTGTTTTCCTTCTGTCACCTTTCTCTGCTATGACTGGGAAGATTTTGTGTGTGGTTGGTGACAAAATCTACCTGGATAAAGTGAAGTTTAATGCCTTTTAAATAAAGTGAAAATCTGTTCTCTTGTATAGACTATAAAGTGTACACTCTATAGGGAGATACAGAAGGGTTCCTAGAGAATATAAATTATTTATCCTTCTTCAGCACTAATAGACAAACATCTTTTTTTGTTTTGTTTTGTTTTGGTTTTTGTTTGTTTTGTTTTGAGGAAGATTAGCCCTCAGCTAACTACTGCCAATCCTCCTCTTTTTGCTGAGGAAGCCTGGCTCTGAGCTAACATCCGTGCCCATCTTCCTCTAGTTTATACGTGGGATGCCTACCACAGCATGGCTGCCAAGCAGTGCCATGTCCGCACCCGGGATCCGAACCAGCGAACCCCGGGCCACCGAGAAGCGGAACGTGCGAACTTAACCGCTGCGCCATCGGGGCGGCCCCTATAGATAAACATCTTACAGAACAAAACTGCCCCTACTTCTGGCAAACATCCCTTAGGATAAATAATTATATTATAAATGTCCACTATTTTCATCGGTAGATAGCATTGCTAATGGCAAATGCCAGGAGATTTATGCCCTAAATTATAGGATGTGCGAATTTTTCCGGAATCCTTCCTAAAATCAATCACTTATTTGTCACAGGTCACTTGAACACAAAGTAACTTTTAAATCAATGCTCAGCATACCTTCCCTGAGATTAAGTAATATGCACATCCAGCAAGAAGAAAGCTTAACACTCTTTATAAGCAGGATAATAAAGGCGGTAATTGCTAATAGAACACTTGCGATGACCTAATGTCAAGCCCATAAACACCTACCTATTGACTGTCTCAATTGCTCTTAGATGAATCTCAAAAGGTGGCAGACTATTTTTTAGTGCAAACTGGCATTCAATTATGGTCTTCATTTAATTAACTGTAGTATTCACAAGGTCAATTTGTTCTCTATCCACAAGATAGTACATCTTCCTTATCCAAAGGAGACAAAGTTGTGCCCCTGCCTTTCTGCCACTAAAGACTGAAATCAGGTTAGCATCTTGTGTAACAGTCCTTACAGATAAAGATGCATTGTTCTGCTGAATAGGTATATGGAACACTATTCTAATCACAGAGCAATATACTTTGAAAGCTAGAATCTCATTTGAGAGGGGTTAATTCATCTCCACAGTATATCGGGGAAAGAAATAGGTAGTAATTCCTCTACCACTCAATAGAGAAGCAAAGGCACTAGGAGATCAGCGGACACAGACGACAGGACAAATGAGAACAAGACCTCACACATCTTCTGTTGTTGTCACATGCGTGCTATTTTTAACCCAAATAAGACAAACCCTCTCGGTTTAGGTTTAAGCCAAGTTCAGAAATTGTCAAATGTTATAAAAGCACATAAACTCATACGAAACACTGCAACCTTGCACACACACGCAGGCATGCACACAGATTTAACCATGAATTTTCTCCCTTTCTTGCTTCAAAATTACTTGTGAAAGCAGCTGCTTCTATCAAGACAGGAAGGAGTCCTTTCTTGTCTCCCTCTCCTGTGTCTCAAAACTCTCTCCTCTGTCTACTAGGCTGCTGTTCTCTCCTCACGTCACTACCCCAGCAGTTATCTCTGTGCCTTCTCACATATGTCTTTTCCTTCCAGGTGTTTCCATTTTTTCCAGGCATATATTTTCCACCTTTCGTAGCTTCCCTAATTCCATATCTCCACTCATTGCATCATTAACTCAACAAAGTCTAGTTACCGAAATAAATAACTGTGAGAATGAATGTGTGTGTGTGGAATTGTCTGGGGAAGGGGCAAAATAAATATGTGAAAATTTATATTTAACATAGATTTTTTTTCTTGTCACATACGTGTGTATAAATATGTATATATATATATATATATATATATATCTTTTATTTCACCAAATTTATGATTGAAGATGAAATTCTCATGAGAGGGTGACACTTGAATCAATGTTTCTTACTTGAGCCATTAATTTTACCTCTTCTTTTACTTTGGAACTCTTGGTGTCTCAAATTATTCAGGCAAATTCATTTTGTTAGAAGCTTTCTATTTCAAACATCTCCAGATCCAAAAGTCCCGACCCCAGAGATCTCAAAAAGTGGAAATTGACTAAGGTCGTATTTGTTTAACTTACCTGATAGAAGACTTGAGTGGGAATAAAACCTGTCCACGCAGAACACCCATAGCTGTTCTATGACCCTCAAAACGCTGCCACTAAAGTGTTATAATATATATGAAATCACCTGAGAATTGCAAAATTCCAATCTAATGTAAGGCATTTATGTTGCCCTTGATCACCCAGCAAGACAGTGTTAAACGGGATTTCTTGGAAACTAGGTCTTTTCATTGCTTTCCAAGTGTTCTCTTATGCATATTTTTTGTGTTTGCTCAGGCATTCCATATGCTGATGTAAAGCAATGGCTAAAGAATTAAGAGAACAGATTCGAATTAGACTATATAAGCTCAAGTTCTGAGTTCTGCCACTTACTACCCATAAGACTTAGGAGATGTCATTTCATCTCTTTATGTGTCTGAATTGTCACGTGTGAAATGAAGATAAAACTGTTACCTAACTTAAGGTGTTGCTGTGATCATTTAATGTGTTAAAATGTGTAAACTGCTCCCCAGTGGTACATGGAAATTGTTATATTACCAGAAAAAAAAGAGAATATTTTTACCATCTGTATTAAATGTCATAGAGTCTATGAGAAAAGTCAAAAGCCTCATATTACTGAAAATATTACTGAAAGCTGCCAATTTAAACTTCATATGTTTGCAAATAAGGTAACATTTCCCAATATATTCATGTAGATTTTCTAATATTGGTTATACTTCACCATATGTTGTAAGCGTCATCATTTAGTGAAAGGAGCATGGTATGTGGGAACAGACAGACTGGGCTGAAATCTGTTTATCTTTAAGCAAGTTATCTAACATCCTTTTTATTTTTTGGTATCTTTAAAATGATAATAATAACAATTCTTAAAGTTTTTGTGAGGTTTAATATGAAGCTTTTCACACTTCCTGGCAAATGAGTTTGTTATAACACATCGTATTAGTTTCCTTCTCCTGTTGATGGGGTGCGTGTGTGTTCTTTCAAATAGTATTCGTTACATGTCAGGTGCTGGGAATTCAGACTCATCGTCTAAATTTCAACTGAAGAACCAATCTCTAGTCTTAAGAAATTCATATTCTTAAAAAATGATCCTTTAAAGGAGTGCTTCCTAATCTGTGGCCCTGGCCTCCTGCGGGATCAGGGTTATTTCTACAAAACCATATGTACACTCAGCATGGTCTGCTGACTGCATAAACAATGCAGCTCACAAAGGACTTCTAACAGTGCCCAAAATCATCTAAAATCATGGCTTTTTTTTACTATTATACATTGTCTCCAGAGATAATAGCATATAATCATCTTAGGAGATAATAAAATTGTCTGCTAAAACCAGTCTTTATCCTTAAAAACTAGAACCCACTAGTCAGAGGACACTCAAACGAAAGCATTTTAAAGTAATTTTAAATCTCTGATTCAAAGCAGGGCTCTTATTTTAACTGTCCATCTTCCCCCGCACTCTGGTTATTTTTATAGTTTCCTCTTTATGCTCTGACTTTTATAGTGTGACTGCTCATGCATATTTGTTCCAGGGCTAGATTTCTAATATGGATAGAATCATGCACTCTCAGAGTCAAAAAGTCATCTAGTTCAACCAGCCATCAGATGTATGAATTATTCCAACTGATGTCTCCATCGTTCTTGTGGTGTCTTAAACATGCCCCAGACATTAGCCCTATAGCCAAACATTAACTCTGACTCTAAATGGAATTCTTAATTCATCAGCACTTTTAAAACTTCCCACTTGTAACAAAAATCTCAATTAAAGTGTATTTAACCGCTACTTTTACAAGATGACTGATTCTCTATAGTATATATCAAGCTAGCTCATCATCAGTACCCAAGTCACTCTCATGTATTAAATTAGATGCTTAGGGAGCTACATTAACTCTTTCAGACCACTAGGGCATTTAATGTACTAAGTGCAGTAACTGCAGTAAAGACTTATGCACCAGATAGAGGCATGAATAATAGATAGCTTGACAAGAGGTCAAATATAGAGAGCCAGAAATAAATGAGCTTTGTAAGAATGGTGCTTTTTAGTACATGTTAAATGCAAAAAGAAACAGATTATTAAATACTTGAGCCACCGCTTAAATGGTTTTCATCAGAAATTTAAATTTATACAGGCACGCACTCTTTGAAGCGTCACATTAAAAGAGAGTTGTATTGCCTGTTACAGACTTCATATTGACAGAGAGATGTTGTGATAATGACAATCATTAAAATAACTGCCTAGTCAGACTTGAAATGATAGGCATTAAATTTGTGTTGATTGTTAACTGCTTTTTCAAGCTTTTAGTGATACAAAATGAAAAGTACTGAATGTAAAATTTCTCCTTCTTTCTCTTTTTTCTTTATCTTCTTCTCTTTTCCTATTTTTTCCCTTAAAAGTCATGTTATTTATGCAGCTTTACAACTGACATGAAAATAATACATGATTAAAGTATTCATTGTAATTATACAGAATGAGCTTTTGTCCAATAATTTTGGTTATAAAAATAAGGAACACTGTTTTTCACAAAACCTGTTTCTCTCCTTTTACATTCATTGCTCTTGGAAATTGATTGCATTCTACATAGTCTAGTGTCAATTTAGGCACCAAGAATGAGTTGAAAAGATATTCCTTTTTTTTTTTTTTTTTTTGGTGAGGAAGATAGGCTCTGAGCTAACAGCTGTTGCCAATCTTCTTCTTTTTACTTGAGGAAGATTGTCACTGAGCCAACATCTGTGCCAGTCTTCCTCTATTTTGTATGTGTGATGCTGCCACAGCATGGCATGATGAGAGATGTATAGGTCCACACCTGGGATCCGAACCCCTGGCTGCTGGAGCAGTGCATACGAACTTAACCACTACCCCACCAAGCTGGCCCCGAAAAGGTACTCTTTATGATAAAAACCACATAAATTTAAATCTTCTATTTCCTGTGAAATGAATAGATTTCTAGCTTCTTTAAATACACAACATAACATTTACTTATTCAGATAGGTTATCAGTATCAGAAAATTTTAGCAGATACCTGAATGTGGTAGTTCTAAAAAATTCAGTGGATGTGCAAAGTTCTCACAGAATTTATCATATAAAATATACTGTATTAGTTTTCTATTGCTACTATTTCAAATTATTACAAATTTAGAGGCTCGAACAACAAATTTATTATCTTTCAGTTCTGTAGGTCAGAAGTCCTAGAGTCAACAAGGGTCTCCTCAGGCTACAGTCCAGATGTCTCTAGGCTGCATTCACCTTCTGGATGCTCAAGGGGAGGAGGCATTTCCTGCTTAATCGAGTTGTTAGCAGAGTTGAGTTTGTTGAGATTCTAAGAGCAAGGTCTCCATTACTTTGCTGGCTGTTGGCTTAGAACCTTTCCCAGAGTCTAGAGTTTGCGGTGTTCCTTGGCTCAAGGCCTCTTCCTCCATTTTCAAAGCCCACAACATCAAGTCTCTCTCACATTTTGAATCTCTATTCCTTCTTTTTCCTTCTCCTCTTTCTTACCCAGCCAGAAATGTTCCTCAGTTTTAAGGATGCATGTGATTACATTGGGCCCACTGGATAATTTGGGATAATTTCCCTATTGCAAGGTCTATGTTCCTAATCACATCTGCAAAGTCTCTTTTGCCTGAAAGGTAACATGTTCACAGGATCTGGGGACTCGGGTGTGGATTTACCTGAGGGGACATTATTCTGTCTACCACATGTCTAAAAGGATAGGTTGAAGTTGTTGAATATTCTAGGACTGCTAACATTGGGGGAGAAAAATCTAGAATCAAAGATTTTATTCCAGATTTCTTTGTATGATAACAAAAGAAATTATGCTAATAGTAGTTGTGTGATTTAGAATACCTATATATTTAAAATGACGTGGATAATTGAGGTATTATCATAGTAAAACAAACCAAAGTCAACAATACACATTTTGCATATTTTGGAAAAATCGAAGGCTGTCGAGTATTTACAGTAGATAGCTATTGATCTTGCAATCCAGAATTCTTTTGCCCTCTGATAACCATGCCCAGTTTTCCTCTGGGGACCTAAGCTCCTCCCTTACTCTTAATTCAGGGACTTTCAAGTGAAGCAGGACACAAGGATGGAGTATGTGACTAGGCCTGACAATTGAGCGTGGTCCCTTCCCTTAGCCCCTTGGCTGAGTTTATCTGTTAGGAGTTCTATTTGAACTTGAAAGATATACATATATGCATTGTTTTCCTGACTCCTTAGAAAAATGAAACATCTCTCAACTTATTTTAAGAAATCACATAACCTTAGCACCCAAACCTGAGGAAGATATTACCAAAAATTACTATAAACATGGATGGAAAAATCTTAGTGAAATATTAGCAAATTAAATCAAGCACTGTATTAAAATAACATAACACAACTTGATAGGGTCTATGTGAGAAACGGCAAGATGGCAACATTAAGAGACCTCTCAAGGTAAGTATTCCATCAAAAATTCACCGTCTCACCTATTTGCAAAGTCCAGGAATGCATTTGCTTTAGGCAAAGCGATCATTGGAACTAAAATTATTTTATGCACATGTGATTTTAAGTAAGTTTTTAAATGAAGTAAATCATATTTACATGAAAGAATAACAATGTTAATGAAAGTCTTGATGAAATTTCACAAAGTGAATGCTCATATATACAACAAACTCAGCTATACAAAACCAGTACATATCAGCTCTCCAGAAATGCGCTTCCTCACATCAGCCACCCCCGCCACCATGTCAACTCTCTCCCGACTTCTAACATCATAGGTTAGTAGTGTATAAAGAAAACTATAGAAGCCCCAGAGGATGGATCTTTCTCCAGGGAGAGTTCACCGTTTCTTCTCATAAGGGGCTGCTCCTCATGCTCTAATCAATGCTGAATTCAGGATTTCAGTTAGGCCCTTCTACTTTGATAAAATTACTGTTCCTAAGTCTGCATCTCCCAGGGTTCCTAGCTTTCTTGGTATGTTCTTCAGTGCTCACCCTGAACTCTCGTCCTTGTCTCCACAGCACAGAGAGGCTGCCACATCACCATTCTACTGGTAGAGTTCATGCTTTAACAGCCCTCCCCAGGAAGTGTCAAACACTGGTAGATGTCTTCAGGAAAAGCTTGTCGTGTGTTTGATGACTCTCAAATCCAACTTGGTCATTCCTATTGTAAAAACAAAGAACTTTGCTTGTTTCTATTACTTCAAACTGTAGTCTATCTCCTAGGAAAAAGCCAGGATTCTCAGCCTTTTGATGGCACCCAGAATCAGGAATGCCCCTAGCAAAAGGGGGCTGCAGAGTCTCAGCACAAATCTCTACGGTTCTCCATACTCTAGAATCTTAGCGCTTCTCGCTCCCCTTACTTCAGCATCATTCTAATCTTTTCTAACATAAACTTTTTTTAGTTTATTTTGGCAGGAACATTTGCATATCATGAATATCTCTACCCTACACTAAAGTGGAAATCTGTAAGAATCTGTTTCAATTTATACAAATAATATTGTGCCATTGATTTTGGTTCATTTCTTACTACTTTGCCCATTGGATGTTTTTTAAAATTTAGTACGGACACCTTAGGTACATCTAGTTTTCCTTTTCTGACTGCTGTATATTAGTTCACGCGTGCACTCATTTCCTTAATGAAGGATAGCTAAGTGGTAGGCCGCCTTGAACACATCTCTTTATGGGTCAGTTTTAGATAGACTCCGTGTCTGTAGTCAGGGGTGGAATTGCTAGTTCGTTAACAAGATTTGTAAACTTATATCTTATTCTATGGTATTTTCTAGGACTATTATTGACTTTTATGTTGCTCTTGTATCTGGTAAACTTGCTGCAACTTTTTATTAGTTCTAATATTTCCTGGTACAGTGACTATTCTATGTTGCTGCTTATTTCATCCACAGAACTTGAAAAGTATTATCTTTTCCCTTTCACATCTCATACTCTTACTGGTCCTTATTTTATGTATTTGGTAAGTCAGGGCTTTCAGTTTTTCATTTATAAACTAGAGGTAATACCACGTATTCTTTTCTTGCTGTCAAATGAATTAACATTTTTCCCATAAAGTGTGATATTTAATTTTAGTTATTTAGTTTAGATAGGCTTTGTCAAACTGAGAAATTTTCCTTCTATTTCACTTATACTGCCTTTATTTGGTTTTAGAAAATGGTTGTTCTATACAGAAATTGACTTTGAAACATTTTCTTCCATTTCTGTTTTCTGAAATTGCATATAGCATATAGCAGTTATCTTGAGTGTTGAAAGTTTGGTAGAATGTACCTGTCAAGCCAGCCGAATTTGAGGGAATTTGGTTGGGGATATTTTTAGTAATTCAATTTCATCAAGGATTTTTTTAAATTTATTCAAGTTTAATCATTCTCCTTACAACATAAAATCTATTTGGCTAGCTTGTCCTTGGCCATCTTCTTTTTCAGTATATGTATTGAATTTTTCCTTCAAAAACTTTTAGCTTAGAGCAAGAACATATTTTGTCCTCTATTTCTTCTCCTTGAGAGACCTAATACATTTCACGAAGGACTCTTTTAACAAAAACTAGTAAGAGCCAACTCTTCAATCTTTTTGTTTCATCTTCTTCCCTCTGATGCCTTCATACTCTTAAGTGAGTTTTTATTTTTCTCTTTCTTGTCATGACTTCTCATTTCTTCAGCACCAGATCAGTCTGTTTCTCAAAAAGTGGGAAGGAGAGAATGAAAGAAAGTACAGCAGTCTGTGCTCTAGAAGGTTGGTGGTGACAACAACAAAACAAAACGAAAACAAAAACAGTGAAGTCTGACTTCTGCGGAGGGACAATGAGGGAGCATCTGTCCTCCCAGATTCTCAACCTGCAGGAGGCAACGCACCCAGCCGCACAGTAATTCTCTCCATTGCCAGCAGAACTGACAGCTGCGCAGAATGAAGCCCTTCAAGGTGATTTGGATTTCTTTGTTTGTCTAGGCCTTCTGTTTGATTAATTAGTTGGTTGATTTTCACCTCAAGCAGGGAGACAAGGCAAATCCTACTACCGGCTATTTTTATCTTTGCACACACACAGGGACAAGGAGCAAGAATTCCCAGATCTGGATGGTTAACTAAATCTGGTAGTTGCATGAGTGAGAATCTGCAACTTGCCTGCCCTAACTTTTATTCTGACTCCAGGGAGGTTGAGAAAAAGAAAGGAGAGTCAGACACGTCAAGGTGCCGTTGTTCTTAAATATTTCTAATTTCTGTTTCCTTTTTCCTCTATTTTTTCCTACTAAAATACTTACTATAATCTTAAGTATATGCAAATAGCACAAAATAAAATCATAAAAAGATTATGAAATGATAGACCGTGAAACAAAGTTGTGTTCCCACACGTGTCCCTCATCCTCCAATCCCCCTCACCATACGTTAGTGTTGCTAATCGTTGCTTGCCTAGACTTACAGGGACATTCTATTCCTATAGGTATATATGTATACACTTTGAGCCATAAAGTAGCATATTATTCTCAGTTATCTGGCCCTCACTTTTTTTCTATTTACTGTATGAAGTTGTCATTCATATCTGTAAAATTGACCCTTTTTTTAAAATAGCCACATAGTATGTATCCAATTGTATGAATATTCCATAATTTATCTAACTGATCTTTTACCAACATACATCTTTAAGTTATTTCAAACTTATAAATATACTGCAATGAGTATTAGTGTACATAATGATTGTGCATGTGTAAATTTATATTTCTAACATAAATTCCTAGAAAGAGATTTGATGCATCAAGTGCTGTATAATGATAGTTACAGCCAAGTTTTCTACATAAATAGTATGTAAATTTACCCTTCACTAACTAAGTATGAGAGCACTGCTTTCCCTCAGCGCCTGAAGTAAACAAAGGTGGCATCGTCCAATGTTTGGAGATTTGCCAATTTGATAAGTAAAAATTATTTTATTTTTCTTAATTTGAGAATGTTTTAAATCAGATTTATTAAGGTATAATTTACATAGAGTGAAATCCACACTTTGGCTTTTGAGATGTACTGTTCTGAGTATTCACAAATGTAAAAAAAGTCACATAATCAAAACTACAATCCAGATATAAGACATTTCTATCACCCCAAAAAGTTTCTTTGTACCACTTTTCAGTCATTCCTTTCCCTCATCTCCAATCCCTAGAAACTACTGATCTGATTTTGGTCTCTATAATTTTGTCTTTTCTAGGATGTCATATAAATTGAACCATACATTGTGTAGCCTTTTATGTATGGTATCTTTCATTTAGCATAATTTTTTAAAGATATCTATGCTGTTTTAGGTATCTGTTCATTATTTCTTTCTTAATGTATGATGTACAATTCTTATTCATTTGATTACAGTTGATAGACATTTAAGGCATTTTTTTTAGTTTTGGGTGATTAAGAATAAATCTACTGGGCCAGCTCTAGGGGCCTAGTGGTCAAGTTTGGTGCAGTCCGCTTTGGTGGCCCACGGTTCAGTCCCCAGGTGCAGATCTACACTGCGTTGTTGGCGGCCATACTGTGCTGGCAGCCCACATACTGAAAAATGGAGGAAGATTGGCACAGATATTAGCTAAGGGTGAATCTTCCTCAGCAAAAAGAAAAAAAAAGATGAACTCTACTATAGTTATTTACATACAGATCTTTGGATATCTATATCTATTTTTCTTTAACTAAATACCTACTGGAGTGATTGCTTGGTTTAATGATAAAGTATGTTCAATTTTAAAAGACAATGTCAAAATGTTTTTCTAAGTAGCTCTAGTATTTTGCATGCCTACTAGCAATGTATGAGAGTTCCAGTTGCTTCTAATCATTGGCAGCACTTGATATGTCAATTTTATTTTTTTAAGCCATTCTAATAGGCCTGGACTGATATCTCAAATGGTTTCAATTTTCATTACACTAATGACAAATGATACTGTGCATCTTTTCACAGTTTATTTACCATCTTTAACTCAGTTTTTGTGAAGAGTTTATTCAAATCTCTGATTCCTTTTCTTTTTATTGGATTATTTGTATCTTATTATTGAGTTAGGAGGGTTTTTTTAAAAAATATTTTCTGGATGCCAATCCATTGTCAGTTATACGTTTTTCAAATATTTTCTCTGGAAGTGGCTTGTCTTTTAGTTTCATTAATGTCTTTCCAAGAACAGACATTTTTACTATTAATGTAGCCAATGTATTAATTTTTCTTTTAACATTCATGCCCTTCCAGCATATTCAAGAAATCTTTTCTTAACACAAGTTCAATGAGATTCCCCCTTTCGATTTCTTCTGTAACTTGTGTAATTTCAGTTTTTACATTTATGTGTGTTTGATTTGTATACAAATATGAAATTTTCCAGTACCATTTGTTGAAAAGACCATCATCATACAGTTGAATTTCCTTGGAACATTGGTGTGACTCAGTTGACCACATATGCATGGATCTATTTCTGGACTCTCTTTTATTCCATTCATCTACATGCTTATCCTTACACAAATATCACCTATCTCTGTCATGATTACTATAGCTTCAGACTAAGTCTGAAAATGAGGTAGTATGAGCGCTAACAGTTCTCTTTTGATATTGTGTGGCTATTCTATGTCCTTTAATTTCCCATATACATTTTAGATTGAATTGTCAATTTTTTAAATAGATACTAGAATTGTCATCAGGATTGCATTGTATTCACAGATCAATTGTGGAGAACTGACATTTTACCAAAAATGAATCTTCCAGTCATGAACATGCCTGCCCTAAGGGCAGAAGGTTTTTTGCTCCTACCGCTCCCTGGCAGCAATGAATCATGGGTGTGGGCAGGTTTCCTACCACTCCACCAGAGGCAGAAGCATTTTGCCTCTACTCTACCCCCAGAAGCAAAGGAGTATTGCTTGAGTCCTGCTTTGTAAGAGGGAAGAATTGGGGAAATGGACAAGAATTCTTATCTGTCTCCCACCAGCAACCAATCACCTCCACTATGCCAGACTGGCTAGGTAATTTGTGATGCCCAATGCAAAATAAACATGTGGGGCTCCTTGTTCAAAAACTATGAATAATTTTAAGATGGTGATAGCACAGCATTAAACTAGATGTGGAGCTCTTCTAAATGTCATGCCTGTGTGACTTTACAGGTCGCATGCCCATGAACTGGTCTACTTGCCTGTGCCATGAGAAGAAGGCTCTCTCGGAAAAGAGCTTGCAAGTGAATGCCAACTTCCCTTGTGATTGAGGATTCTAGTATCCCACACTCATATGCTAGCCCCTACTTGGCTTTTAAGAATTTGTTAAAATTTTAGCTGATTTCTTCTTATCTGCTTTCATAATAACCACTAACTTGTCATTTTTTCCTTGTGTTCTGTGAAAGATAAAGAATTAATAAGTTCCATTCTTCTTCAGCTATGATTTTGTCAATTCTTCGGCTTTTTCTTGTTAGGCTGTCAGTGATGCTCTCTTGAAAGCTTCCACATTCCATCTGTTTAACTGTGTAATTATTTGTATTTTTCTG
This sequence comes from Equus asinus, assembly GCF_041296235.1. NCBI lineage: Eukaryota > Metazoa > Chordata > Mammalia > Perissodactyla > Equidae > Equus > Equus asinus. Next base: position 72,914,924 of record NC_091798.1, read on the forward strand.
TTAGCACACCTTTAAATGTTCTGACACAATTCCTCTTACCACTTAATATTGTGTGTTGCAGTCCCCTTTCTCATTCACAGTGATATTTTTCATTTTGCCGAAGATGGCTATATCTTTTTCATTGATTGTTTAATTTATTTCAGATTTCATTTGTCCTTATGTAGTAAAATATTGGGAAAATTTAAAGCGGAAACTCATGGCACTATTTTAGCTCAAATTTTCTACTGGATAAATACTGTCTTCAAGCAAATTTCTGAATTACTAGTTGTTTAGTTGTTCCTTTTAAATTTCCAGCTGCACAACCATATCATCCTCAAATAATGATGGCATTACCTTCTCCATTGCAATTTTTACCATTTTATTTTATTTTTCTTGTCTAATTGCATTGACTAGTGCCTCGAAAACAGTGCTAAGTTGTGGTGATAATGTAAATGTGGTGTGAATGTAAATGGTGTTAGTCGAAATTTAATGGAACATCTTCTAAGGTTTCACTATTAGATATGATTCTGTTTTTTATTTGGTATTTATGGGTATGTTTTCATTTATTTACTCCACAAATATTTATTAAGCACCTATTACATGCCTGGCACTCTCCTAATCACTGAGGATACAGTAGTGAATAAATTGCTTTTGCTTTTGGACACTTTAGTGGGGAAATAGGCAATAATTATAAACAAGTATATATATTACATGTTATAAATTGATAAGAACTATGGAAAAAACTTAAATTAAAAGGAAAAAGGGATTGTATTAGTTTACTTGGACTGCCATAATAAAACACCATAGATTTGGTGGCTTAAACAACAAAAAATTTGTTTCTCACAGTTCTGGAACCTGGGGAAGTGCAAGATCAAGGTGCCAGCCAGTTTGATTCCTGGTGAGAGCCTTCTCCCTGACTTCCAGGCCACCTTCTAACCGTGTCCTCTCATATGGCAGAGAGAGTGCTCTGGTTTTTCTTCCTCTTATAAGGGTGCCAATTGTATCAAATAGAGTCCTACCTTTAAGATATCATTTTACCTTTACACCTCCTCATAGGCCCTGTTTCTAAATACAGCCACATTGAGGGTGAGGGCTTCAACATATGCATTTGGGGGAGACACAAACACTTATCCATAAGAGGGATACAAGGAGGGGTATATTTTTACAGGGAGGTAAGGAAAAGTCTCTATGATAGGATGATATTTGAGCTTAGAGTTAAAGGCAATAAGGGATTGTAGTGGACATCAGGGGAAAGCATATTCCAAGAAAGAAAGACCAATAAGTGCAAAAGTCCTGAGCCTGAGGTGAGGGCTTGCTTACTATGCAAGAAATAGTGTGAAGGCAGGCACGTTTCCCTTCCACAGTCTGGGGTTTGCCAGTTTGGATCCCAGGTATGGACCTACGTACTGCTTGTCAAGCCATGCTGTGGTAGGCGTCCCACATATAAAGTAGAGGAAGATGGGCATGGATGTTAGCTCAGGGCTAGTCTTCCTCAGCAAAAAAAGAGGAGAATTGGTGGCAGATGTTAGCTCAGGGCTAATCTTCCTCAAAAAGAAATAAATCTTTAGAGAAATAGCGTGAAGGCCAGAAGGAGAACAAGGAAGAAAAAATGAGGAGATAATGACAGAGAAGTGATAGGAATTAAGGTCATATAGGGAGCTATTCTCTGTTAATTCTGGGTAAATTGGTCTGAATATTCTAGTCTTCCTCATCTATGATATTGATTTTATGCAGAGTATTGAACAAGATGATTCTCTATAATTATTTTAATTTCCTTGTCTTTGTGATTATTTTTGTATTTTCACCTTCTATGTTCTAATATTTATGATTTATACATTTTTCTTTATTTGCTGAGTTCATATTTCAGTTAATTCAAAGAATCAATTTTTCTGTTGATTTACTCACTCTACCATTTTAATTCTAACTATTAATTTCCATTTGATCTTTGCCCAAATCTTTTTGTCTTCAATGTTTCCCTAAATTTATTTTCTTGTTTATAAGACTTATGTTGAATTCTAAATTCATTTATTTTCAATCATACTACTGCTTAAGTGGAATCTTGTAGTCCTTTAATGTGTAGTATTTCCATTTCTATTAATATCTGTATCTTTAGCAATTTTATTTCCTCTGTATATTGTAAAACAAAACTATGTATTATGAAATTTTATTTCTTCGTTTCATGCAACAGTTTTTTTTTCCTAACTTAGAGTTAGTTTCAGCTTTTTTTGACTTTAGGAACAGAGAATATTTTTCATACTATTTCCATGTTTAAAATTGATATTTTCCTAAATTTTGGTCAAGTTTTGGGTCTGTTACTTAAACATTTGGGGGTAAAAAGTGTTTTATTCTCTGCCTTCAGAATACAGAATCCAATATATAAATCATTAGTTCCACCTTGTTGTTATTCAAGTCTTTTATATTTGTACTTACTTTTTGTCTATTTAAATTATCATACCTCGAGAGAAGTGAATTAAAGTCTTCTCATATTCAAGCCTAGAAGACTGGGTGAAATATGAAGGGGCTCAGTAAGAGAATGAATAGTATGATATTATTTGGAGTACAAATATTCATGGCAGATATGTCATTTGGCTTTATATAATGTATTGTTATCATTGTCCTTTAATGCTTTTGCTGTTAATTCAATCTAATCCATTATTAAGAATATGACCCTGAATTTCCTTGAGTTTGCATTTTCCTATCTACTTTTTCTCACTGAACTTTGTTCTTTCATTTCCTTTCAACTTTTCTAAGTCATTTTGTTATAGATGTGTTCCTTGCAAACAACATGTAGCTGAGTTTTGCTTTATACTCTGACTTGAATGATCTTTCCCTTTAAGTAGATACTTTTACGCCATTTACACATGCTGATTTGAATGAGATTGTTGTTTGTTCTGTCAGCTAATGTTGTGTCATCCTTTAGGTTTTCATGTTTCTTTTGTATTTTATCATTTACTGTATGATCTGTGATTTTCTTCTTTTTATATTGGATAACAGTTTCTTCAAATAGTTTATATGTTTGCAATCTATCATGTTCCTCTGGTCACAATCTATTACTATTTTTCTATGTTTACAATAGCAAATATTGAATAAATATCTCATAAATATCAGATTACACTTTAAGAGAGATTATTTTCAATTTGACCCTTGTAAAATCATAGTCTATTAGATTTGGAAGAAGTATCAATCCAACCACCTCTCTAGTGAAAGAATTACTTCCATGTCATCCTTGACAAGTGCACATATGGCCCTTGATTAAATGTCCCCTCCAGTACAAATGGTTCACCATTGTGAGACAGCCCATTTTTAACGTTGGGAAGTTCCAATGTTATCATTTCTTTTCATCTGTTAAGACAAATTCAGCTTCCAAGTAACTTTCAGCATCCTATCCTAATTCTTACCCCTATCACACGCTTAGATAACTGGCTCACTTTCTTTAACAATTCTTCACAAGTAATGACAGCCTGATCTTTAACTGTTCCAAACACCAACTTCTATATAGACCACTTTGTCAATGTTCTTTTTACATATGACATTCGATAAAATTCAATGTTGCAAATATATCATCTCCAGTAAAGGAGAGTGCATGTTAGTACATTCTAGAAAAACTTTGTGGTTTTTTTGGTAGCCAAATTTTAAAAGATAGTTGCAATCTTTTCAAATATGTCAGAACAAAAGAAATGAAACCTATAGATAATAACAAAAGCAACGTTAATTCAATTTCTCTTTACCTAAGAATTTATGAGGAAGACAACTACTGCATTAAAGTAGAATAGATTGCGTAGATACATTTTCTGGAAGATGAAGTTCAGATCGGACCAGATTGAGAGAAGGAACATGCTCCCCATTCAGTAGGGTCTGGGAATGGACCAAACTATAATTGAAGTGCTTTCTCCAAGAAAGTCCAGAACATTTCCAAGCAGAGAGATTCAAGGCCTAGGAGAGACTATAAGGAGGAAAAACTCAAGAACTTTGGTGAATTTAAGCACTTTGTAACTTTTCCACTATCCCACAGAGGAAGCTTCAGAAAATAATCCCAGTTTCCATTTACTAGAGATGATATAATAATCACAATGGAGGCGGGGTCACATGTTCATCAGATTGTCACCGAGAAAGGCAGAGTCAACATTCCTCTATCAAGTAACAGTACCCAAAGGAAGAAGAGGAAATTTGGGAGAAAAAACCTAATTTGTGTTCCTAAATATGTGAACACGTTGAATCTATGCAATGGGAGCCACTTGCCATTAGTAAGGAACACATTCAGAGAAAAATCACAATTGTCAAAATAAAAACAAGAAATAGGCAGCAAACTGATTATCGAATACTACAAAATTCTAATCAGTTTTTCAGAGGGCTGGCTGAAATAATATGCCAGAGCTTGGAGAAAACTTTGATGAGGAGAGAGAGATGATGAGTAAAAGGATATAAAAAGATGTGGTTAGAAAATGGAATTTTAGCACTTTGCACTTAGATCTGTGATGTCTGGACATTTCAGCAGTTTCCCATTTCTTAATCAGACTAGCCTTAGCCTAGGTTTTAGATTGATCCTAAGATTTGTATATTTCCAACTGATTATTTAAGGTTATGTCTTAGATCCTTTTCCTCTCTATCTCTGTCTCTCTATTAATTTATGTTTTTATACCTTGAACTCACAGATATTCTGTGAGGAAAGATAGATGATTGTAGAAGGAAGAAGTTGTAGAAGCAGGAATATTTAGAATGTATTGATTCTTTTGAGATAGTTCATTAATAATTCTGGAGTCACACAGCTTAAACATCCCAAGTAGCTTACATAGTTGTCTTAGTCTGTTTGGACTGCTATAACAAAATACTACAGACTGGGTAGCTTATAAACAACAGAAATTTATTTCTTACAGTTCTGGAGGCTGAAAGTCTGAGATCAGGGTGCCAGCCCGGTTGGGTGAGGGCCCCCTTTCAGTCGTAGACTTCTCGTATCCTTACACATCGGAACAAGGCAAAGGAACTCTCTGGGGCCTCTTTTATGAGGGCATTAATCTTATTAATGAAGACTCTGCCCTCCTGACCTCATCACTCCCCAAATGTGCATCTCCAAATACCATCACACTGGGCATTAGGATTTCATCATATGACTGTGGGGGGGGCCGCAAACATTTAAGCCATAGCAGTAGCATAGGAAATTGTACTTAGATTACTAATAGCTTTGTGTCTACTAGACCACTATGGCCCAACTGTGAGTGGATGAATTTAGCCATCCATTTTCTCCATTCCTGCACCTATATGCCCCATCTACCATCCACTTTTGTGAATATAACTGGGTCAAGATTGCTAACAACCTGTGCAGCCAAATGTTTTTAGAAAATACCACAAAATTGGGCATTATATAATGACTAATGTCATTATCAATTCAAATTTATTTAATCAGCTTTCTCCTAGAGTCTCATTTCTCTGAATCTACCTCCTTCTTACTTTCTGCCGTTGACTTTGCTTTTCACATCTTTGGAGTATTGCTCATTCATGTCCCCGTGAAAAAATCTGCAAACCTACCGGTTCTGCTTTTAGCTCTACTTCTTCCCTTCCAGTGAACCTAATGTTTTTTTTCTTTCTATCTTAGGTAAACCTTTTTCCTCCATAGCACTCAATAAAGCATTTCATTTTCTCAGTCTTTCCTTTTTTATCTTGAGTTATCAATATTTCCCTAATAGATTATTCTCATCAACATGTAAAGCAGCTCTGTTGTTTCCCCGGTTTGGTAATTTTAGCCTCCCTTGACTTCATATTCCTTACCAGCAAAAGTTCTCCATAAATTTCTCCAGAAAATTGGTTACATTCCTCACCTCCACCTTCTGACATCACATCACTTCTCATACTACTACAACCTGACTTTCACCCATGCCCATCCATCAACCACCTCAATAAATCTGTATCAGCCAGAGATTACTAACCACTTTGATTTCTTCAAAGTCAGTACATGCTTTCATACATTTACTTTATTTAACAACATAGCAGCATTTAAACGAGTCACTCCCTTCTTTGTAGACTGCTTTTCTCTCAGGTTCTATGATAACACAAAATTTTAATTTCCCACCTAATTCTCTGCCTACTCCTTCACACTCTTCCCTGCAAATTTCTCCATGTTAACCAGACCTTAAAATGTTGTCATTTCTTGGGACCTGGTCCTTGCCCCACCTTCTTTCTCTAAACTTTCTCTATAGATGCTCTCATTCTCATGACACTAAAAACTGTTGGCTTACCGATAAATGTCAGGTTTTTCCAATTTTCTTCTCTGAGGATTATACACCTGCATACTTGATCTCAACAAGCTCAAATCTAAACTTTCAACCTTACCCTAACCCGATCTGTATGCTTCTAATCTTTCAGTTGCTCAAGTGAAGAGCATTCAAGTTATTTTTGAGCTGAGTACCATGTACCGCTTATCAATCCCAGGGGAGTAGCATACTGTGCACCAGTTACCAATCCCAGGGGAAAATTCTAAACACTTCTGCCCACTGCATCTTGGTATAGGAATTGCTGAGGAAAACACAACATAGTTGAGCACTGGATGGAACAATGCTTTACTCACATAGAGAAGCAGCAGAGCAAGGTCAGTTTTAATACTGGGCATCAGTGCCCCATGGCCAGTGTGTCTTTTCAGGCAGCCATCACAAGGCAACATGCCCACATGTACCCTTCTTGTGCTGCAGTAGAAAGGACCCTGTCCCCTCCCCTTGGAGGACAGATGTAACAGTGGGCTTGGCCTGGTGCCATCTAATGTACACACTTTAAACAGAGACAATCTAAGGACATTCACTGAGCCTGAAACCTGGAAAGATACTCCCACACAAGGTGATAAGCCTGGCACAAGCTCTGAGAGCTCTGTAGTAAGGAAGTGCTCCAAGTCCAAGGCCTATTCTGATGTGGCCGAATGGGAGCTGAAAGACTACGTGCACAAGACTGCCTTTCCCAACAGTTATCCTTCTTTTCTAGCCCAACTTCCATCAAGGCGTGTTTATCTCAGATGTGTAATCAGAGCCAGTTCACTTTTCTCTACATCCACTGCCGCAAGCTTAGACAAAGCCACTTCACTTACAGAGAAGACCATGGTATTGTTTTGAACGATCTCCTTATTTCTTCTTTTCCTTTCACTCAAATTCATTCTCTACCTAGACTATAATTACAATAAAGAAAGAATCAGATTATGTGAGTCTACGGTTTAAAATAATTTAATTACTCTTCATATAAGATACAACATATGACAATTGCCAACAGCTCTCTGTGGGCTCTCCTATCCTATAAAATCTCATCCAACTTGCTTTCCCTGTCACTCACTGTGGTCTAGCCACCCTAGTTTTCATTTAGTTTCTTGAATCTGCACAATGCTTTCCTGTCTTAGGGTTTTGGAATTGTTGGTTCCTCAGCATGCAATGTTTTTTGCTTAAATGCAGATATGGCTGACTTCTTATTATGCAGGCTTCACTGTAAATTTCAACTTCTCAGAAAGGTCCTCTTGGCCATCGTAAGAGGTGTCCATTGCTAGTACTCACTATTCTCCACTTTTACAGCATTCTGTAATTTTTAAAAATCTGTACCACAATTTTAAAATTTTGACTTGTGAGTTTTTCCCTCTCACTTCAGGTTTAAATTTAACTTCTAATTTATCATAAGAGAAAGTGATTGTGACAGAATAAATTTTTTCCTAACACAGTTCCTTACACTTAGCAGGCACTCAAAAATATCTTTGCCATTAAACATCTTTACCAGAAATTTGAACTAGAAAATTAAAATATTAGACAATTCAAGACTAAAATAATCAACAAATAATAAAACAAACAAAAAAACACTCTCAAAGTCCTCTATAATAAAATACCAAGAGAAGTATTTGGATAATCTATAATTCCTTGATACAAACATTTCTCTCTGCTATAAACATTCATGAAATGGTTTTCAACATTAAAATGATGATGATGTTTTCTTTGCAAAATTTTCACGTTCATGGTGTGTATGTCATCTGTTGAATACCATGCCTGTTGTTTGGATTCAATCAATATGTTTTTATGCAAAATAATAACAAAACATTACTTCTAAAAATAACATTAAACTGAATTAATTCATGTAGAATTTTGATAATTTTAGAAAGCTTCGCTCTAACTATGAAATTGTAGCATCTGATAAGAATTCTCCCTTTGTCAGTGCTTAAGGAAAGAAGATAAAAGAGTGGAAAATTGACTATGTACTGTTTTGTGTGTGGGAGAGGGCCTCGTCCTAACGATTTAGTATCCACAGTACAGAATATAAAAGAATCATTGTTTGAAAGCTGAGATACTTTTCCTTTGAAGAATTCTGTTTTGCTTTTGTGCAAATAGGCAATTAGAACTTATTTCTGATTACCTAACAGTGTAACTCTCTATTTTGTGAAGTCTTTGAGTCAAATGTCTCCTAAATACGCATCGTGACTCACAGAATGTCTCTGACAAACAAAAAGTACACAACAGAAGAATTATGGAGAGGAAAAAAAATCCTGCAGGAATCATAAGGGAGAGGAATTTCAAAAGCTGTTTTTTAACTTATTTTTTCCTTTCAACCTAGCCAGCTGATAGACCTAACCTTTCTCTACCATTATGTTCCTTATACATGTAAGTTCCAAAAGATCATATGTCTGTACCATGTATATGTGATGAAAAGAAGAGGAGCCTTGAGTGACTTTTTTGATATTATTTATCAATGTTTATACTCTCTTCATCTGTCTGTAATCAACAATTTTGAAAATTTGTTAATGGTCATATGGGATATCAAAACAATTATTTTCAAAACTATTTCTGAAACTAAACACTTCATTGTTCCTAAGTAGCTTTACTTCATAGGGCAGACAAATAAAAACCAAGGATTGGGAGATGGTGCAAACCTGTTAACACGCGTTAAGCACAGATATAGATCCTGAGAATGCAGCAGAAATTATGGCATAAATGATCCTTACTTCATGGACCTTAATCATGGCAAGGAGAGACACACAATTAACAATTAACAAGTGATTATACAACATGATTTCCATAGGATACATGTTTTAAAGAACAAGCGAGACTACACAAATGACTTTAGACAGAATGATCAGGGAGGCCTCTCTGAAGAGGTAACATGTGATTTAAGATCTGGATGATGAGAAGGAGGTTGTCCCAAGAAGATCACGGGAACATCAATATAAAAATTCATAGGATGGGAAAGGACTTGGCATCCTCAAGAAACAAAAAGAAAGCTGGTATGACTGGGGCCTAGTGAAGGAGAACTGGGCACCAGATGAGATCAGAGAAGTAAATACCTTCCTAATGCAGGACCTTGTGAGAAGCCGATGGTGGATTCTGGATCCTACTCTCAGGACAATGAGAATCCAGGGATCATTTTTTTTGGTTGGCTTGTTTTGGAGTTTTTTTTACAAAGAACTGTATATATTTACTGTGCACAACTTAGTGAGTCTGGACATATGGAAACACCCATGATGCCATGACAATAACCGAGGTAATAGACATATCCAACACCTCCCAGTTGCTTGTGTCCCTTCGTTTTGGGGAGCTTTTTTTTAAGTGAAAGAGGGACAGAAAGTGAGTCTAGATGCTAAGAGAAGAGTGGACTGTAGAGGCAAGAGGTTCATCCTGGAAAAAGGAAGGTCACTTCAAGGTTATTGCGTAGGAAAGGCGAGAAGAAATAGTGGCAATGGAGATGGAGAAAAGTTGATAGATTTGGAGTATATTTTAGAGGGTTGGCATTCAGAATTTAACATTATATTAGGTTTCTATCCTGCTTAAAATTTTTCATTTTGTATACAGTTACAAAAGAAAAAATTGGTCACGTATCTTTTATGATTTTTTGTTGATTTTTCTAATGTTTTGCATTTTAGTAATTTGAAGATATTTATAATTTAGTCTTCCACGAAGCATGTCAACGCTTTTAGGTGAGATATCTCATTGCAACATGGAGACATATTTTGATACAGGAGCATACACACTGTGATGAGAAAAATGCCCTTTTCTCCTCACTCCTTACCTTATGCTATCTTCTTCAAATGAAGTTCCTCAGACTAAGACATATTTGATGAGTGTTAATTATACACTGACACATAGTTTTTTAAGTCATTATGAAGTCTCACAAATACTTATTGAATTTGAAGAAATATTCTGAAATGTGTCAAATGAACAAGACCATAAGGGTGAGGGCTACAAATTAGGGACCGTGTGAAGAGAAGAAGAAATAAGCGGTAATGAACTCCTTAAAATAATTGTGAATTAAGCTAACAAGTGTTCATCTACACTTTAGCCACTTCAGGTGTATAGCATATTAAGAAAGAATGACCTGCCATTTCACTCTAAGAAATTAAAGTTAAACTCCAGGGTTCATTGCACTCTTGTCTAATACCTTTGAAGGTCTAAACAGAACTCATATTTCCAGACGTATTTAATGTGTTCTAAAATGAAGTTTTATCCAGGTCTTCAGTTTAAATGTGTGTGTCATAATTGGAGAGCGAAATTTTCAAACACGGGAATTACATGATCATTATGTGCAGACAATGCTTTCTAAAAGCTATAAGGTACCACCAGGGTTTGGATAGTGTCGCACTAGGAGCACTACACTGGTGATCTTGCCCCTGCCGCTCAGCAGCTGTGGACCCCTGGGCAAGTCACTGAACTTCTCTAAACCTCTGTTTCCCCATATAGAAAATAAAGAGCTTGGACTAGGTAATACATGAGGTCCATTCCGATTCCACAGTGATACAATTCCCTCCACAACACTATAGTGGATATGGAAACATTTCCCACAGGTCAAAAAAAAGGCTATAATAATTGCATACTATTTTAAAATAGTATACAATTACTCTCTATCAGTTAATGTTGTTTGATCAGATCCCAGCACAATTAAATCGTCTGGGATAGACTCTACTGATAATGAAAACCGAAACAGACTATTTCACTGTCACTAGTCAAGACCATTGACTAACTTTTAACCAGAAAAGAAGTGGAAAATGAGTCTCAAGTCTTGCACCAACTCTGGTAGAAGTGTAACCATTGTGGAGAACAACTCAGACAACTCTGAGGTGTTTGCTGGGAAACTGTTCCGACGCTATTTCTGGCGTTGATGTAACATGGGAAAGAGCAGCATGAGTGCCAGTATTCACCATCCTTAAAAAAAAAAGTCTAACCACTTTTTAGATCCTCTGTACCCAGTGGACTGTGATGGCAGCCTGAAAGCCCTGGGGCCTCTTTCAAAATCACAAACTCAAATAGAGGCGGCCCAAAGTACTATCATCCTTATAGCTTTTATTGGAAAAGCTCAAATGCAGGAAATATAAATAAACAGTGACACATCCATGCCAACAGACTGCCCCATGACTTGGAAATCTCCCTGCTGATTTCTAGTATTTTCATTCCCTGCTTGCTCTCTTTGCAAACTGTGTGAATTGCTGCTTTATCTCCGGCAACAGGTTAAGTCAGGATAATTATAACCTTTTGGACAATTCTAACAAACAACAAATTGAAATCTGAAAAGCCCTTAATGAGGAGACATGGGCTATAAATTCTGTAAGTAAAGAGTAATACTGTAAGTAAAGCAACATACATAGCAGAAAAAAAGTTGTTGATTCGTCTCAGACATTAGCCAGTTGGTGGGCAAATTTGCAAAGATGATACTGAATGGCTATAATATTAAGTAAGGATTAGTGTTTTGCATTGTTAACAGTGCATTACATTTACACTCAAATGTATGGCAATGAACTAAAATAAACCAAAACATTGATTATTTGTAAGGCTTTGAATAGCAGTGGGTAATTTTGTCAGAAACTTGGATATGTGTTCAGTAAAATTTGTGCACAGGAGCCAGGCATAAATGGAAGCCAACTGTAAGCGATAGAGAATAGACTGAGGTAGTGACCGTCATTGACAAAGAACGCAAAAGGGAAAAAAGGTCTGAATTAGAATATTTCCTAAGTCTCCACTTCAAACACGGTGCATCTTGCAGTCTTCTTTGATCTCGCAGGGCTACCGTTAGGATCTGAGTATTTGAACCAATGACATTTCATATATCTAGTTCAGAATTTATTCTAAGGAAATCATCACAATAAAGACATAGAATTAATTGTAAATCATTCATCACAATATTGTTCATAAATGCCCACAGTTTAAAACCATCATAATGTATAAAAGTAGATGTTTGTTAAGTAAATTGTATTGTATTCATTCCACAGAATACTTTGCAACTATTTTAGTGGTACTTTGGAAAATTATATAATGGTAAAAATAGACTTGAATCTCTAAGCAGGTAGGAGGTTAGTCTATTGTTTTCAAATCTATATTACAAGCACCAAGTACAACCTGACTCATTAAATAATTTAAATACATGATCGATAATCAGACAAAGCAGTAAGTGCAGAGTGATTCCCTTTTTTCTGGTGAAGAAGATTGGGCTTGCGCTAACATCTGTTGCCAGTCTTCCTCTATTTTGTGTAAGGGATGCCGCCACGGCATGGCTTGATGAGCAGTGTGTAGGTCCATGACTGGGACCCAAAACTGTGAACAAGAACTTAACCACTATGCCACCAGACCAGCCCCAGCCATTTTTAACTCATACAAAAATATTTATCAAACTCCTACAACGTCAGATACCTTATTAGTATTGGCAATATAAAAATGAATAAAAGACCCCATCTTCCTGGCCTTTTTGTAAATGATACAACAAAATGTAAAACAATTTAAAAGCCCAGAAATACTATGTAAGTGGATAATAAGTGAAATGAATAAGGATGAAGACGTTATTGGGTCAGGCAGTATAGAACGGGTGAAGGTTATTGTATTCTATGTAGAGTGGTTAGGATAGTGCTCCTTGATAAGGCAAAATGCAAATAGAGCCCTGAAGATGAGAAAAAAAGTGGCCACAGATATGTATACAGGGGCAACTTTCCTCTTTTGGTTTGTGTTTTCTAAGTATTTTATCATGGATATGTATCATCTTGTATACATTTTAATTGAAATTTTTATTGAGACAATTGTAGATTCACACGCAGTTGTAAGAAGTTATACGAAGAGATCCTGTGTATCCTTTACCCAGTTTCCACCAATGAAATTTGCAAAAGTAGAGTATAATATTACAAATGAGATACTCACTTTTATGCATTCCACTGAACTTATTCCCCAGTTTTACTTGTACTGATCTGTGTGTATGTCAGTGAGTTAAGTTAAACTACTCCTTGATGTTGCTGCCTCAGCACGCACTTTGTGTAGCCAAGCCCTCTGCAGTGGCCTTGACCTGAATTAGACCCTCCTGTGATTGCCCACCATGGATAACAGCCCACAGAGGTCACAAGGTGTAAGTTCCTGATATGATGTCCCCAGCAGCCCTTGTGAGCAATAGCCTCTCTCTTGTGCCTCCCAGGGCTTTCCTCTTGTGCACCCTTAGATAAGACCCCTGAGAAGCTTACTGAAACCCTGCTCGTTTTGGTTTGTATTGACCATTCTGTTCTTAGCTGGGAACCTCAAAGCACTCCACCCATGGACCCTAATAAAGCTTGTGCCCCAGGTCCTGCTGCCTTCTCTCGCCTGTACTCTGCCTTGACCTCCCCATGTGACCCCTGGAGGCAAGCCCTGCACCTCCTGAGGACCTGTGGGAAAGAAACTCCTCTATTTCAATTTCCCTGTGGTCTTTTGTTGAATCACTAAAAACAATTTGTAAAATTATTGAACTTCCTAGCAAATTTGTGTTCCATTAGCTACTTTAGAAATGTGTATACATTTTTAACTTTCAGAGAGTTTCCCAATAGGAAAAAAGAATCCTGAAATGTTTGACTTTTGATATTTTTATTATCATTTGTCAATTCTCTATTTTAAAATGTTGTAGTCTTTAAATTATATTTTTAACTATGATTATGGATCCAGGGTTATATACAGATCTCATGAAGCATAAGCATAGTCAATTAAATTAAACAAATTAATGAGAGAATTTGGGGACGTCATAAACCCATCAGAATTTGTAACAAGCATGGCACAGTCTATAAGGATTCCCAAAATATATTTGACGTTGAAGAAGATTATGTTATACTCTAGTCAAACTAGCAAATCAGTTACAAGCAGCAGGAGCCAATTCAAAATTCAAAATATCTGGAAGTTTAAATAAGATGGTCTTGATATTATAAAGGAGACCCAGCTTGAGAGGCAATTCTGCAAAATTTCTAAACAATGATTATATAGATGACCTCATGTGAAAAGACCTTTAAAAACTCATCGTTACCATTTAGAGATAACACACTAGTATTTTTGCAATAAAAAAACCACTACTTTGAGGGCTGGTCACATGGCCTTGTGGTTAAGGTCAGTGTGCTCCATTTTGGTGGCTTGGCTTCACAGGTTTGGATCCCAGGCACAGACCTACACCACTCATCAGCCAGGCTGTGGTGGTGATTCATGTACAAAAAATAAATGGAGGAAGACTGGCACAGATGTTAGCTCAGGGCTAATCTTCCTCAAGCAAAAAAATATATATATTTCTAGAATATTAGGATCGATATAATGAAAAACACAATAAAACCCATATTTTTTTAATTGGTTTCTGATTGCCTCTCTCTGTCATATTCCCTGCTTAAGCCTTCTGCTGCCACTTGATTAGCTGCTGACTATGGGCTCTTTCGCTCTCTCACCAAGGACCACCCCAGGAGAAAGCTGTGACACCACACAAGCTGAAATTTCTCCTTTGTTCCTTAAATAATATGTCCATGATAGCAACTGAGATGTGTAGCAATAAAATATATTTTCTGCTTGGTTTGCCAGCCATGTATAATAATCAGTATTAAAATGGTTCAAACATTCCTTCTCTCAATGCTGGAGCAGGAAGAGTTCCCAGGAGTCGTTACTGATCAAAAATGTAAATCACATGGTGATAAAATCAGAGTAGCAAAATCAAATTAAAAAAACTTTTAAAAATCAGCAACGTCAGGTAGCTTCCACAGCAGAAGATGGAGTAGAAATGCACTACAAAAACAAGGTTCCTCATGAACAGTGAAGCCCACCAGCAGATCACACAACGTCCTACTGGGCTTGCTTCCTCATTTTAGGGCTAGTGCAGAAGAAGTCAGGCCAAACAGGCAAATACCTGAAATGCACTGAGTTAGAGTCCCGCGGAAATCCAAAAGACAAAGAGAAGATAACTGACATTTAATAATGTTTGGCTGGCTGGCTGAAGGGTAGTGCTTCTCCTCCACTAGCATATATAAATGCATATTACATGAAAAATTTAGTTTCCATTGTATTACATACTTTCAACATTTCTGTATTTCCTATCACATCAAGTCTAAAACATTCTGCATGGCATTCAAGAACATCTGTATTTTTATTTGATCCTCCTCCTCAATCATTTTGTTCTCTGTCCCTATCACTGTTTGGCACTTGGATCTCATTAGGCCTAGGGCATAAGATAACGGTGCCCAGTCTCATTGGGGTTATTGAATGCTGTTGCTCTGACTTGCCATCTCCTTTTTCTTCCTATGTGAATTCTACTAAAGGACCCAAGGGTCAGTAAATGTTTACTAATTAATTGACCCCTCGTGAAGCTTTGTGTAAGTGAATTGTGAAGAGTATGTAGTTGTGATCAATTCTATTTTCAAGGACATACCTGGGAAGTGGCTTTCAAACTGAATTCCATACCTGAAGCTTCTGAGGAGATCCCTGGGGACCACCATGAGGAAGAGTATTTGAGGAGAAAGCACAACAGGCAGAGTTTGAGTGGATCTGATATTTTCCTCTTAATATGTTGATTCTAAAAGCAAGATTGCATTTGCAAAAAAAGTTCCACTAACAAAAATATTTTAAAAACCTTTGCTTTAAAAGTGTTTGTCCAAATTTACTTAAAGTCTGTTTGCACATAATGTGAGTAAATCATATTATATATGTAACTCAAGAATACTCACATTATTATATTTCTATAACTCAAACATGACAATTAAAATTGTATTTGAAGTATAGTAACCAAAATGATAAACATAATGAGGTAATTTTTTTTGCGTGAGAAACACTAGATTTAATTTCGTCCCTGAATTTATAGTTTTAATTAAATGCATTTACTTTTTCTATTCAAAACATTATTTTGAAACAAAAATAATATTCATGTATCTGCAACAACTATTTGTACTTAACATATTTATTTCATTCCCTAGGTTTCTGTGTTTTGTCATTTATGGAGTGTTTCTGATTATTATTTACAATTCTTTTAAAAGTAGATATGGTAAATGTTTCAGCATTGCAACCTTGAGTTTTGCAAATCAATAACAATTATAGTTACTTTATTCATACAATTCTTCAGTGTTAATTATTTTTATCACTAATATTAAGAACCCTGTGCTATTTGTTGAAAAATACAAATGATACAAAACGTTGACAATTTTTTATATCCACATGGAAAATTCTGCCAATAACTTTAGCTCTTAATTTTATAAAAGTCAAGGAAAATGTTATCACTATACATTTCTACTATCACTACTGTTTGTTTTTCACAGATAATAGATTTGTTCACCTTTGAAGAGATGAAAATGGAACGTGCTCCATGGAGTACAAGACTCTCTTGTCTAAAATCATCAACATTTTCTACCTTGGATAAATTTTTATGTATTTATTTTCTATTTTTGTTTCAAACAGTTCTTCATTTCCAATGAATCCATCTTAAAACAATATGCTCAGAATCAATTTCAGGATTTAGTTAATTTCATGATTAAATAAATTAATTGATTATTGGAGAAATTTACTGAAAAACAATTTTTTAGGAAAAGAAAAAGGAACATAGATCATGTGGACAAAGAGGAGAAAGCACCTGATGGATGGGCTGATGACTCTGAATCACACACAAGGCTCCTTCAAGGATTCTCTTAGGGACTCCCTAGAGGACACAGGTCTGGTTCATTTATCAGATGGCTAGGAGGAGATCAGTTTTCACCTGAAGATGATGAAGTAAACCCAACATTCCTAATGCAAGCAAAAGATCCAATTCCTCTAAAGATTGAGCTACTAAATAATACATCCTAGAGAACTACAATAGGAATTAAATTTAGTGGTTTATGGGAATTAAGGTAATTTTTTTCAAAAATACATATGTAACTATTAGTTCTCATTTTATGGCCATATTAAGAAAGAATCACAGTTTTCTTTTTAATTTAAAGAAATGAATTCAGGAAGATTAGTTTATAGGAAAAAAGTACCAAAAGTGTGCATGAGAGTCAGATACTGGGGACTTCATTAGACACTGCCACTAGCCCAATGACTTGCTCTCCCATACGAGTTCACAGTGTTCATGATTCAAACTGGGATTTTAGCAAAACTGCAAATCATTACCTGCTATGTACTTTTCTATCATCCGTGAATAGTCCAGACAGAGAATATTCAATCTACAAAATATGAGAGGTTGAGATAGAGCATGGAAAGAAGTTATCTGCAAAGAAAAAGGTATTTATCATGCCTACAGGGAGAAAAAGCAAAGTATTCAGGTGACTGTGGTGACTGAGACAAGAGGTGGCAAATGTTATGAAAGAAGTCCTTGAATAATCGTGATGAAGAAAATGCCACCCAAAATAGGAAGTCTTCGAAACCTTGTTTTAACAAATTGGTAGAATACGTTTTAATGCATTTTATAATCTTTCCAAAATTATTTGTATATATTGGCATAGCATAATTAGTATGTTGCATACAATAGAGATTAACATTTAGAGAGTAATTACAGAGTTTGAACTTTGGGGGTGACCTATTCTAAGGCATAGACTGATTACATTAGCCCTGGTGTTTTGGAAGTTAAGGAAAAAATTCAAGGTTTTCTTTCTCTTCCTGAGAAATCACTGCGGCAATGTCCTTTATTATGATTAATTCCTATGCTCTCACTAAAAGAACGATAATAAATTTGCTATAAATATGCATTTTGACAAAGATGAGAGCTCATATTTCTTTTTGAAGATCTTTGTGAAAAATTGTTAAATATTTTAAAATGTAACATTTCTTATTCCAAATTAACAAAAGAATTGCCCATGGAGAAATTGACAAAAATAACTGTTTGTTACCATTTCACATTTCTGCCCACAAACAGTTCTCTCCAGCCTGATAACTCTCCTTCTTCGCTGGGCTTGGTTTACTATGACTTTCTGTTTATCCAGTGCTTCATCAAATATGATGAATTGCTAATAGTGAGGATGGTTCAAATATAGTTTTTTTGTCATTAGAGTCTTTAGGCTTTTTAAGGTGGGATCACACATGTTTTGAGCAAGAGCAATTATTAGCAGTTTATAGAATTTAAAATTGTAAAGAGATGGCAAGATCTTGAAAAAAGAAATCGAGGAAAAATAAACTTCTGATTCTTCTTATAAAGAATTCACTTCCTTGACATTTGACCAAAAAGCCCACTTCTTTGACAAGAAAAACATTCTCTTAAACCAAGTAGTACTAATTTAAACCTAATCACGAGAAGATTTAGAGCAGTGGGGTGAAAAAAGCAATAATTTCAGAACTTCAGTTAAATTTATGTCATCACTGTAAAGCCTAACAAATATTTCTGATTATACTTTTAAGTTTTAAGACCAGAAAAGAGCCTCCTTTCAGCCTGTAGCAAGTCTGTGTCCTAAGCTTTATGCCCATGTTAGCATTGTACAAGACAACATGTAACAATTTTAGCCGCACTGTGAAAAATAGAAGAGAATGAAGCAAGCACAGGAATGGAATTATTAATAATACTGTTGTTAGGGATAAGCCTTTTGTCATTTTATGGTTAACCTTTTGGAGGCATCTCAGTCATGAAGAGCAAGCAGCACCTGGTTCAAATATGATCTCAGGAAGTTTTTTGCATGAATGAATAAACAGGTCCTCTTGGACAAAGAGGCAATACTTCTCTGTATTACTTCTGCACTGACATCTTCGAGTTTCTTTTAAATAAGTTATAATGCAAATTGGCTATTACTCAGAATCTCAAAGTCTACTTAAATACATTTGCCAACATAGCAGAAAGGTGGGAGAGCAATCTAACTTTGGAGGTAAAAAGAAGCTGAGTCAGTTTGGGCTGCTGTAACAAAAATACCTTAGACCGGGGTCCGGCCAGTGGTGCAATGGTTAAGTTTACGTGTTCTGCTTTGGTGGCCCAGCGTTCACCAGTTCAAATCCTGGGTGGGGACCTATGCACCACTTGTCAAGCCACGCTGTGGCAGGCGTCCCACGTGAAGTAAGGAAAACGGGCATGGATGTTAGCTCAGGGCCAGTCTTCCTTAGCAAAAAGAGGAGGATTGGCAGCAGATGTTAGCTCAGGGCTAATCTTCCTCCAAAAATAAAAAAAAAAAAGAAACAAACAAACAAAATACCATAGACTGGGTGGCTTAAACAACAACAACAAAAAAAATTTCTTTCCTACAGCTCTGGAGGCCGAGAAGTCCAAGACCAAGGCACCTGCAGATGCAGTGTCTGGTGAGAGCCGACTCCCTGACTTGTAGATAGCCAAGAAAGGGATATCTCTACTCTTTTTCTCTTCTTATAAAGGCACTAACCCCATCATGGGGGTTCTACTTTCATGAGCTTGTCTAAACCTAACCACCGCCCATAGGCTCCATCTCCAAACACAATCACGTTGAGGGTTGAGGTTTCAACATATGAATGTGGGGGAGACACAACCATGATGTCCATAACACTGACTAGTCGTAAGGAGATTAAAATTCCTCCTTCCTTAGGACCAATCACTCAATAATTCAGCACAAAATATATTAAATTAACCCCTTTTGGACTGAAAGTAAACAAACTTCACAAATTTAATCATTTCTAAATTCTAGGGATTTCGACATGGGAGAGAACTTTAAATATTTACTAACAGCAACCCTAAAGATAACATTTATTGAGTCCTTTACTGGTGAGAATTCAACATTACCCCTAAACTAGATCTTGGAAATGTCATCATTGGATATGGGTCTACCTGTTACTCCAGGAAAATATCTTTCATTAGATAATTTAATCCTCACTTAGTATAATTTGTACGAAAAGCTAGTGACTTGGAAAGCCTTTAAATGTAAAAAAAAGTCTTACAAACGAGAAGTTATTGTTAACCACACTTGAAAGAGCTAATGAATCATTCACTGGAAAGCCTCGCTTGAACAGGAAGTACAACACCATTTGGCTATTACCTTTGTCATTTAAATGCAGGAATACATTGTAAAGTGAATCTCACCCATTTCCATTAGGTCGTAAAGAAGTGTGGTGTGATGCAGTTTACTGATACTTAAGACAACCAAAGAACAATTTTCACACCTCATTGTTACACATAAATGGGAGGTAAAATGAAATCTAAGACATACAATAGGAGCTTTTTAGGCTCTTTGATCACTCATTATGTGGATTTTCCCTCCACAATATCACATTAACTTCCCTGCTTTATACACCAGAACTAAAAATGATTCAGATCAGATGTAAATGTTGCAGGTATTATTAGAACTCTGGCAAACTTGTTCAGCTCAAGTGATTGAACCTAATTTTCCATTTGCACAATCTTCACCAAATCATATTTCCCAGGACTTGTACTCTCATTAATGTTAATGGGACCAATGTGTACCTAATTGCAAGATAATTTGGGCATTTGATTAATCAACATAGTTATTACAATTTTTAAAAGTCACAGTTCAAATTTCTCTAAATCGATATCTTGGATTTAAAAAATATGAATAAATGAAATATGCTGTCAGGGCATGTTTTCCTCCATGTAGGGATATAGATAAAGAGAGAAATAGCTGACAGATAACAAAATTCTGCTGTATGCTAATAAAGGGAAAATTATCTGCATTATTTGGTAAAATTATTAGTATAAAATCAATCTTTAAAAAATCTTTAAAACACCGTGATATGAAATGTCTGCACTGCAAATGTTGGAAGAAGTTATTGTATTTAGAGTATTGGAGTCATTAAGAGTGTGTGCTTTGCCCTCACATAAAACAGGCTGCAGATCCTGCTTCCCACTCAGCTATATGTGTGCCCTTCAGCTCTTTAGTAACCTCACTAAGCCTCAGTTTCTTCACATAAAATGGAAATATTCCTAGTAACTATTTCATAGAGTTGTGCTATTAGATGAGGTAATACAAGCAAAACACTTAGAAGAGTGCCTGACATGGGGTCAGTAACGGGAACTTTCTTCTTGTTATTTGTATTTAAATACGTAGTCATACCAATTAGACAATAGACCCCAAATTATAGAAGTTTAAAACTGTTTTATTAGAAAAATGACTGAATAAATGGAAGCATAAATGAACTAAAGTATTCTAACATTGCTATTAGGGGCACAATTAATTAAACAGATGTCTATTCCTGATACATAACTCTTGTTATTGTATCTAATATGTTATAATACTTACATGTCCAATTGAAATTGAGATAATGAGGATGATGTTAATAGTAGTATCAGAAACTAACTGCCTCATTTCCTACACTCATTCACAACTGTTATACTTCATTAATTTTTACATTGACTTTAAAATTGTTCATTGAAATGTAAAAAATATTTTTTCTAAAGTTTCTTGAAATACTTTTATCTCACAGACTAGTTAAGTATTAATTGGAAAAAAGTGCAAACTGGGCAATGCTTTGAATATAAATTTTCTACCCTTCCATGTCAGCTCAGGGCTTCCTGAATTTCCCATATGTGGTTCCTAACTCCTTATACACATCCCCATTTCAAACCTTGCTCCCTGTGAGTTCCTTCAAATTTGCTACAGAGCTATTGTCTTAAATTTAAAGATTAGATGGGCTGGCCCAGCAGTGCAGCAGTTAAGTGCAAACGTTCTGCTTTGGCGGCCCAGGGTTCGCGGGTTCGCATCCCAGTTGTGGACATGGCTCCGCTTGACAAGCCATGCTGTGGCAGGCGTCCCACGTATAAAGTAAAGGAAGATGGGCACGGATGTTAGCTCAGGGTCAGTCTTCTTCAGCAGAAAGAGGAGGATTGGCAATCGATGTTATAGTTCAGAAAAAACATTTAAAGATTAGCAGATTCTGAGAATTATTAGCACTAATGGAAAATTCTTTTGTTTATTGCCTCTTAAACAGAAAGGTTGAAAGAACATTCACAAGAGGAAGATTGGGAAATAAATCCAAAGGTTTCCTTTATTCATAGTTTTTTTTCATTTATTGTAATCAAATGCTAAAATGGAGATATCAGATGAACCACATTACAAAGTAAGTTGTATTATAAGACACAAGAAAAAATCTGAAAAAAGGTTAGCTAAAGAGTTAAATAATTCTAAAACCCATCGCTCCCAAAGGGTATGAAAGGATGAGGCAAGTGGAGTCTGAGAGATACTTCTTTTTAAAAAGTATTTCTTTAGAGAGAACTTAACTATAACCTCTCGCTTCCAAGAAAAAAGGGAAGGGAGTGTTGCCTTTAAATAAAATTCAAGGGAAAAGGGCTTTAATCCAGTTGCTAAGAGGACTTAATATGTTTGTCTTTCAGTTTGGTCAGAGGTGCATTGGTGTCTCAGTCATGTCAAAGGAATCTAAAGGGCAAAAACCTGGCTGAAGCAACTCATGGTATCAGACGAAAGGCTATGGCCTGGGAATTACTTCATTCCCAGGGTTGGTTGAAGCAAAGATGTTTGGGCATTTCCTGTGAATCAGATACAGGCTACACAGGAGAGAAACAGTACAGGGTTGACTTGTATCCTGTGCAAGACAGCTTCCTGGAGAGGTAAGGGGGTCTGAGAAGGTAAAAGCTGGGAGATCATTGGATCCCCAGGGCTGTGCATGAAGTCCAGAGTGACCAGCCAAAAGAGAGATACGTTTGCCCTGAGTATCCATGGCATTACCAGCATGGGCTGTCTCCAGAGAAACTAGGAAATGTCCAAAAATATGTCATCTTTAAAATCCTGCCACATTCCAAGGAGCATAAGGCAAGTTCTTTCTTTGCTCACTCCTAACCTGAAACAATCAGAAAACAAGGCTAGTAATAGTGTGGAAGGAAAATTATAAGTTGAAACAAAGCCAGTTTTCTTATAGAATTAGAGGAGAAAATGACACTAGCCTCAGCTCAGAAAAACTACAACTTGTGAAAGTGCAGCTGAAAAAGATGAGTAAAAGTCTTTATTAGCAAAGGAAACTCAGAGTTACAACATAGAAGACAGGAGAAGTGAGTGTCTCAAGAGGGAGGAAGGCAGCTCTGTGGAAGAGAAGATCGTATAAGATGAAGATTGAAAAATATCCGTTTGTCTTCCTGGGAGTGGTTTTCCTTGAGTGGTATAAATACATGTAATTTTAACCTGGAAAATGCATTTATTTTTTCCCCATTGGAGACATTTCTGCTATAGACATTTGGGATGTTTTGAAAACATTGCTACTTCAGTCTCTGCCACTTTCCTGTATGGTCTTGAGTAATTGACTTGATTCACAAGGAAATTCAACTCATTTCTTAATTCATTAAAAAAAAAATTTACCTCAGAAATTTTTTGAGTTAATAAAAGAATGTAACTTCGCAAGCGGCTGACAATTTAGCTTAATTTAAAAGTCTTCAAATGAATAAATTTCGTTATAGATTACATAGGTATTTATACATGTTTACTAAAAATTATATAATTATCTAATTAAACCTTTTTGGGGAGGGTACCATTCAGGAACATTCATAATGATTGATTTTGTACTATAAATATCTCAGTTTTCTTAAAGAAATATTTTGGAGAAAATAAAAATTAATTCTAAAATGACAAAGGGTTTTATTTAATGCAGTTTTGCAATTGACTTTTATTTCTTAAATGAACAAGTGACTATGCAAATAAATAAAATTCTAACTCACAATACATTACGTACAAATAGCAAACTTACTACTAAGCTATATTTTCACAAAGAAAGGTTGCGATTCAGTAGTCTTAATGTTATCCTTATTTCCATAAAATGGTCCTCAACTTGACAGGAGGAAAAGACGGCTCATGGAAACTGATCCAAAAGAATCTGTTTCAGCAATTACTCTTCCAGTGATGACAGAGAACACCTAATCCCAGTTAAAACTTAAACCAGTCTTATCAAATTTGAGGAAAGATATGACAATATATGTGATGAAAGCTGAGTAATACCTAACATAGCTAAGATTTAAGTCATAACTTCCTGCTAGAATTTAAGTAAAGATTTAAACTATTGCTATATAATTTGCAACAACCAAAAAATTGCCACGAAAAAGGAAAACATACTTTAAGATATTTTTTCAGTGCCACCTGTGTAAAGTATCTTAAAATTAAGGAGTTATTGGCACTCTATGGCTAATTAAAATGCTTAAAATGCATTCATAGAATGTATAAGCTAATCAACTCAGACATATGCTAGCTTAAAATTAATTTGTCATACCATACAATTCAACAGAATTGCAGATCCATCTCTCAGAGAAAACATTGTATTTATCTCCATGAGATTTTTAAATTAAGAGGAACTATTAAATAGTTAGCTGTTGAATAGAGCCTGAAAATTATGCATATCTGATTGTCCATGATGAATGCTCTGTCAATAATAACTGTTTGGTTTAATATGAAAAGATTATCACATTAAAAATATGACCGCATGTTAAAAGATATGCAATTTGCCATTATACTATATTAGAATATTTTTATGCATGCCAGGGAAAACTCAAGCCACTATTTATCACTTCACTCTACTGAGAAAATAATATAAATATATAATATCACTCATAAAGATTTGTCTAATTTTAAGGAATAGTGTTCAGTAAATGTAAGTATTGACCAAGTAACAGTTTGTGTTTTCCTATTGGCATGCAAAAATTCATATGGCAAGAACTTCCCTTTTTTTTCCTAAGCAAAAGAAAAGCAGGAAAATACATAATGAAAATAAATTGGACAGCAAACACACACACATATATATACATTATATATACCTATAACATGTTCATACATTCCATTTATGTCTATCGTCACAATATATCTTTAAATTAGTTATCACACTCATAGAAAGAGAAATTCAATAAAATAGGAATTTTAAAAAGACCAAAATAGATATATTCTGTTTTAAATATCTCATTGGGATTGTGGGAGCTAACTTAAATTGGCTCCCAATGACCCACTCTCCTCTTATTCATAGCTTCTATAGTGTTCTTCCACATTGTATCATTGTTGGTCTATGTGTGTCACCAATATAAAATGGCAAAAATGATGGTATGTCACTTCAGAATTAGCTTACAAAAGACACTGCAGCTTCACTTTTGTGTGTTCTCCTTCTCTCCCTCCCTCCTGCTGGAGAAAGCCAGGTGCTGCATTAAACTATGGAGAGGCCCATGAGGTGAGGAACCTAGACCTCTGCCAGCAGCCATGAGAGTAAGCTTGAGAGTGGATCCTCCAGCTCCAGACAAGTCTTCAGATGACTGCAGCCCTGACCAGCGTCTTGATTAAAATTCCCTGAGAGGTCCTGAGCCAGAACCCCCCAGCTAAGCAATTCCCAAATTTCTGACTCATAGAAAGAGTGAGATAATAGATGCTCGTTGTTTCAGATACTAAGTTTTGGGACAATTTGTTATAGAGTAATGTGAAGACATAATGATTTGAAGATAATGGATGTAAATGAAGATAAAACTACTGCTTGTGTTTTCTTTTAAATATAATAGTAATATTTTCAGACCAAAACTTTCATAACCCATATATTTTCTTTCTCACATCTAGCTCTTTTTTGTTTGCTGGTTTGTTTATTCAAAAGTCAAGCTTCTCAATATCAGATTCACAAAGTTTTTTAGTGGCTCAAAAGAATCTACATATTAAGGCCCATTTTATCTATTGAGTCTTTGTCTAATATTTGTGCTGACGTCTGTCCCTTAAAATGCTAGTCACTGCTTTCTTCCCTTTTATGAAAATTGAGATTTGTGAAATATGTCTATCTAGACTTTTGAGGAAACTCCACCTTGTGAAGCAAGAGCTCCTACTCACATGCAATAGTAACTACTTACATGCGGATTCTCCTCCTGGCTTTCTTTCTCCGTGAAGGTTTTTTAAACAACTGCAATTCATGTACCAAAAAAAGAACATAAGAAATTAAAAACACAAATAAGGATCAGGAAGAAACATTCAGTAAGTTTTGTTTTTGTACCTTCAGCCAACCAGAAATCATTCAGAAAGTATAGTAGTACGTAATCATCTATTTTTCTTTCTCCTGTATTTTTTACATTGCATTTGTATTGCTACACTTTTCTAAATACAGCAGCTTCTGCAATATGCTTTTACTGTATTTTTAAAGATAGTTAGTGAAACAGTAGCAGCAAAAGGCCAAAAGCTACCTCTAAGCTAAAGGTCCGATATGACAACGCTTGAAAATAAGGAAATGTCCAAGCAACAGAAAATCACCCTGTAAGACAAGTGACCTGTTTTCAAATGATGACATAACGTGTTTTCTTTTGTACCAAAACTACAATGCACAAGGCCTGTTGATTAAATATGTTGTATTCAAGCTATACTTTGTTACATTATTTATAACAACAAAAATAGCTACACTTAGAGTTGATGTAAAATGGCATCTTTCAAATTGACCGTATGTATCTTGTAGGATTTTGTAAACTAAGGAAGCTCATATTTATTTACCTGGAGGTTGATCTAAGAAAAGATTTGCTCCTTAGTTGTTACAGAGACCCTATAGCCTTGAACTGGGATAAATGACATTTGGATTACTTTATTCTTTGATTAATCCCTATCACACCAGAAATATGAATAAATTGGGTAGGGCATAGATTGTACAAAGGAACCCAAGGGGGGCCAGCCCCGTGGCCCAATGGTTAAGTTCGTGCACTCCACTTTGGCGGCCCAGGGTTTCCCTGGTTCAGATCCTGAATGCAGACATGGCACTGCTCATCAGGCCATGCTGAGGCAGCATCCCACATGCCACAACTAGAAGGACTCACAACTAAAATATACAGCTATGTACTGGGAGATTTGGGGGGAAAAAGCAGGAAAAAAAAGAAAAAACATTGGCAACAGTCGTTGGCTCAGGTGCCAATCTATCTTCAAAGGAACCCAAGGATAGTCAGCTGCCAAGTGTAAAAGAAGCTGAGAATTTCGTTCTAGGAAATTATATGTCCCTGTACATATATATTCATAAGATAAAAACACGAAGTTTTAAATATAAGTAAATTTATGTGAAAAATTCTGTGGTTGCTAGTCTCCACAAATCTGCTCTTTGGCCTCAGTTGAAACATATCCCCCAGTATTCACAGCCTTTTCTGATCCCTAACACTTAAATCTGTGTTTGTTCTGTGATTTTCTTGTAAAGAACGTAACATGTTAGATGTGATAACATGTGATCTATGAGACCAAGTCAGAAAAATATACTAAGGTTTCTGCTTTAGTCTCTTGGAATACTATTCAAGGCCAGCTGCCATGGAAAAAGTTGATTACTATGTGATTACTCACACTGAGAAAGCCCAAGCCAGCACATGGAGAGGCTCATACACATATACCGAGAGATGTCCAGCTGGTCAAGCCCTCTGCCATCTTGGACCCACCAGACCAGCCTAAAAAGTACCAGTAAATGATTTCAGCTGACATATAGAACAAGAGATTCATCTAGCCAAGTCCTACCCGAATTCCTGACATCCAAAATTGTTGTTTGTTGTTTTAAGCTTTAGGTATATTTTTATATAGTAATAGACAACCAAAATAAAATTTGGTACCTGGAAGTTGGTAGTCAATGTATCAAAAACCTAAAATATTTAGCATTGATTTTTAAACTAAGGCGTGGGCATGACCTGGAAGAAACTCGAGTTGGCTTTTAGTATAAACTGGATAAGCCTGGAGGAGGTGGTGGTTTAGAGCTTGAAGGACCCATAAGACAGTGCAGCGGAGACTGAAGAATAGCACCTTCTATGTAGTGGCATAAAGTTTGGCAACACTGTCACTTATAATAACATGAAAATAAAAAGGTGTCAAATAAATTCATGGATCAGTCTAGGGAGATGCCCAGAAAATGTAGAATGTAATATCTTAAATCTTTCACATGCCTATGATAAAATATTAAAAAGGAATGATGAACTAAATACATAAGGAGATGTCCAATTCTGAAAAGAATTTAAAGTGAATATAAAGAAATGTGATCTCCTAAATGGAAAAATGAAATTGTCTTTCTTCGTCAGCCTCTCCTCACAAAATATTTTCAAACTAAGAAGTGCCTTCAGGGCAAAGTTGAAGTCCCAGATGGAGCTATAAGGTCCACTTTTGTTGCTACTTCAGAAAGGTCTAAGATGATGCCTCCTGGGACATTTCAGAGAGACAAAAGGCCATCTATGGGTTTCCTTTTTTTTTTTTTGAGATATAATTCACATACCATAAAAGTCAACAATTTAAAGGGTACAGTTCAGAGGTTATATAACCATCTTCATTATTTAATTCCAGAACACTTTCATCACGAGAAAATGCAACCCCACATCCGTCAGCGGTCACTCCCTATGCCCCTCTACTATTCTTTGGCAATAACTAATCTGCTTTGTTTCTGCATATATTTGCCTATTCTGGACATTTTATATAAATTAAATCATACAATATGTGGCCTTTTGTGTCTGGCTTCTTCCCCTTAGCTATTTTCAATATTCATCTGTGTTTTAGCACATATCAGTATTTCATTCCTTTTCATGGCTGAACAATATTACATTATGGGAATTAAGGTATTTTGTTTATCCATTCATCAGTTGATGTCATCTGTATTGTTTCCACCTGTGGGCTATTGTGAATAGTGTTGTTATGAACATTCCAGTACTAGTTTTTGCATGGATATATGTTCTCATTTCTCCTGGGTATATACCTTGGAGTGGAATGTATCAAAAATTCTTCTAAAAGGGATAAGTATACACTTCCCAACTCTTTCTATACTGAAACAAGACAAAAATAGAACAAGAAACTATAGACCAATATCCCTTATAAATATAGATGCAAACATCATCAACAAAATACTAGCAATGTGAATCCAGCTACATGTATGAAGATTTATACACCATGAATAAGTGAGAAATCAGATTCTCCCCATTCCCCAAGGTTTATTGTTGCTGCTGTCTATTATAGTAGTTGTTCGGTTGTTTAGTGACTTTTCTGAATTAAATCTGTGAAGTCTTTATTCCTTGTCGTGTGTGGTCACTGAATCTCCTATGGTTAACTTAATGGTCAACTAATGATTGAACAGAGATATCCTTAAATGGCCAGGACTAGTAAGTCTCCTACTCTTTGCTAAGGAGCTCTGAATACATGCAGGGGAATGCCTTCAACATTCAGTGAGTCAGTTTACAACTCTGACTTAATCTTCACTTCCTGTTCATTCAGAACTGTGAGGTCATTCAGAGGTAAGCACACAGGGCTTATTTAGGTCTTAGCTGAGCATGACACAATGCACTGCACGGAGCATGTGTACTGCCTTACATATGCATGTGGCCCTCTAGAGTCCCAGGAATATGTTGGAGCTTTCCAAAGCTCCCTGTGTACATCTCATTCCGAAAGTTTTCCTTTTAAGCTTTTTGCTTAGTCTATTGTTTGGCTCAATTGTTATCTACTGTTTCAGACAGTCACAAACCTAAACAATAGCCCATATTTGCTTTCAAAAAATGAACAAAATTTC
Source organism: Equus asinus (assembly GCF_041296235.1). NCBI lineage: Eukaryota > Metazoa > Chordata > Mammalia > Perissodactyla > Equidae > Equus > Equus asinus. The sequence goes on from NC_091798.1 coordinate 72,944,464, forward strand.
CAGTAGTCTATATCTCACCATTTTCACTGATGTCTCCTTCCTTCTACCAATCTTAAAAATACGCATCATAGAATCTCTCATTAAAAAAATAGAGCTTCTAAGAATATGAAAAGTATTGTAACAAAGAAGCCTCTTAACAGGATCCAGATAGACAAAGATCTTTACTGAGGATCTTTGTGGGTATGACATTTGTCTAACAAAGTAAACCTGAATAAGTTTCAGAGGAAATCCATGGAGTTTTTAGAACAATCATATTAATGGAAGCACCAGCATCTTGGACTAAAATGGGGCAGAGGCAGAACAAAATGAAAAGGGGCCTTTGGAATACCAGCCTTCTCTGAGCAGGAAGAGGCTATGACTTCTTAAGCAAAGTAAAGGATGACTCAGAGGGTTGAAACAAAAGCCAGGAGGGCAGAGTTGAGAAACATAGAAAATCATTCCCAGGATTCAGAACTGGGCCATAATCCATGAACTGTTGACATGTCTCTGATTGGATTTTAGACTTGCTGTAAACAGCAAATGCTATGTACTGCCACCCCACTCCCACCACTTTTGAACAGGAATGTTTATTCAGACAGTCTTATCCAGGTATCACCATTATATGTTGGGCATGTGGCTTTTAGACAATCTATCGCTTTACTTCCCAGGTCTCAGATGAGATAAATTGTATCCAGGGAACTCTACCTGAGGAAACTCTTCCATGCTTGTATCATATTTGGTTAATAACATTCTAGACTTAAATCCTTAGCCTCATACCATAATAGGAGGAAATTTCAGGGGTCTTCAAACTCCCACTTGCATGTAGGAGTGATGTGAATCGTTGCAGACCAGAAGGTATACTGTGAGGGCTAGTTTCAAAAGATCAACCCCCAGTGAACATCTTTGTGTAGTGTGTGTATTCATCTCTCTGTTTAAGTGTTCCCTCTCTTTTTTTATTTTTGAGGAAGATTAGCCCTGAGCTAACTACTGCCAATCCTCCTCTTTTTGCTGAGGAAGCCTGGCTCTGAGCTAACATCCGTGCCCATCTTCCTCTACTTTATACGTGGGACACCTACCGCAGCATGGTTTTTGCCAAACGGTGCCATGTCCGCACCCAGGATCCGAAGTGGCGAACCCCAGGCTGCCGAGAAGCAGAACGTGCGAACTTAACCAGTGCGCCTCCGGGCTGGCCCCAAAGTGTTCCCTCTCTTTAAATATGGGTTGGCCAAGAATAAATGTAATAGAAGCAACACTATATGATTGGAGGTAGGTTAGAGGAAGTCTTTAAGATTGTGCTGAGGTCTCAGAATACTTATTCTCAGGAAAGCTGGCCAAGATGTAAGAAGTCACCTTATTCTAAGACTGCCATGATGTGGGAAAGCTCAAGTTATCTATGTGGAGAGGCTACATGGAGAGATGAATGGCCACTGCTAATTGTCCCAGATATCCCAGCCCAGTCATCAGACCTACAAGGGAAGAAATCATTTTTCAAAGCTTATTTTCTCATTAAACTTTCTTTTAACATTAAACATTAACATTAACATTAAACATTAAACAAGATTACTTCAACCTCATCCACCTTTTGTCTGAAAACACATGAGAGACTCCCCAGCAAAAACAGCTCAGCTGAACCAAGTTAAACCACAAAACCATGAGAGAAGATAATGTACTTTTGCTTTATACTATTAAATTTTGGAATGATCTGTTCAACAGAAATAGATAGCTGGAATATATTTTTGTTTTGCTAACAAAATTTGGAAAGAGAAATATGCTTACCAGTGACAGGTGAAGTATATAGCAGAAAATATTGGATTATCATTCACTACAGAATGAAAACTATAAGGCAAATTGAATCAGGACACAATTTTTGCAATATTTTTAAAAATGTAGCACCACAGAAGCCCAGGCTGGCATTTATATCTAAGACTGTCTTAATATGAGGAAGATGAAGTTAGCTATGTGGAGAGGCTGCATGGAGAGATGCACGGCCAGCCACCAGTGGAAATATACAGGTATTCTAAAGTGTTGTAAAGTCTAAGACTGGATCACTTGTGTTATGGGTATATGGCAATGTTGCAACATCAAACAGACTAATTTAATGATGGAAGGATTTTAACGTGAAAACATTGTTGTGTAGTGGATAAAATATAGATTTTATAATTAGTTGACCTAAGTCCAAATCATTGGTCTCCTACTCACCAGCTATGTAAAACTGGATGGGAAATAAAATATATTAACATCAAGATGTCCATTTCAGGCACTCTCCAATTATACCCCCGGAGTCCATCCCAAGTAAAACCCTATCCTGAATCATAACAGTCTAAATTGCTTTGTCTCTTTCTGAATTTTATTTATATGGAGATCATACAATATGTGCTATTTTGTTTCAGGCTTCCTTCACTGAATATTATGTTTATGAGACAACCATTTTGTCCTACAGAGCTGTAGTTAAGTCACTGCTCAAGGTTTCATTGAATTCAGTTATATATACACATAATTTATTTATCCATTTCACCATTAGTGGAAATCTCCAGTGTTTCCAGTTTTCAACTATTACGAATAATGCTGTGATGACCCTGTTTGAACATGTCAGGCTGTGCATATTTGCAAGCACTTCTATTGGAATAAAACTGCTGACTCAGGGAATATGCCTATATTTAGCTTTAGTTAAAAATCAGCGGCAGATTTTTTAAGTGGTTGTACAAATTTAAAACTCCTCAATAGTATTTGAGACATTATGCTGCTTCATAGCCTTTCCAACATCAAAATTTCCATCCTAAGTTTTAAGTAGCAGATATTTTACTTGCTGATTCTAATTTCCAATAAGAATACTGTTCAGAGAGTTCGATGGTATGTGATATGTCTTTGTTACATTATGTTTCCTACTCCATTTTTGTACATTAGTGGCAGTGAAGTGGAAAACTTTCTCAGGAAATGCATTCATGTGGACCAAAATGATCAATTATTTGTTATTTCTAAGCTTTCCCCGTATTCTTTGCAATTGCTTCTTTTTCAGAGTAAGCAAAGCCTAGAATAATATAGTATCACTTCCAGCCGATACCTATTTGTAGCCTTCCTATAGGAGTCTGGCGTCAACTCAGTAATTCTGTTTTGGTCCATCTTCAAGTAAATTTTTTCCCCAGTTGGCACTGAGTAGAGGTCCTTCCCACATTATTGGCTCGGTTATATAAGAAGGGAATGTATTCTCCTTGGTCCAACTGGGCATGGCCTGGTACCCCCATGCCAACCTCTTTCATTATCCCAGGGGGCAGCTCTAAATAAGGTATTTGCCCTAGCACTCCTGTCTCTGTCTTTTCAGTGGGCATCTATTCAACCCACCTTAATTCTTCCTCACCTAAGGTCTCATAGAAACTTTGAAAACTAAGTATTCCACATGGAGAAGAGAGCTGTGGCTGTTGTTCATTTTTCTAGGACCAGGTGGAAATGCCATTGACTCTAGCACAATAATATGTAAATATCCAAATACTTTATCAGGTCTAAGTCTACTTCTTCCTCCTGTTTATTCCTTAATAAACAGCTCCTATTTCTGCCTATTTTGTGGTTTTACCCTTTCCTTTTTCACCAGAACTTTACCACCTGTAGGATGTATTGTGGCCAATTTCCAATTGCAATTCCACTCTAGATTTAGGAACTCCCATCAGTGAACCAGGCAAACTATTTTGGAATCAGTGCATAAAGCAACAGGTAATAGGGAGGTGGAGAAGTAGGGAGATCTACATTGAGCTCAGTCATTGGCCTTGGAGTGAGTGAAGGAAGCTATTCATAGATGTGGCTACATCTCCTGAATTTCTTCTTGTCATATGATATTGAATATAATATTTCCATGTTATCAGTGACTTCTGCTGAACTATTCTTTCTCTATCCTTCTCTGACATCATGCAAGACGTGACAGGGATTTCTGGTCCCAGCATTATCTGTTGTCATTCATTGTTCGGGTCACTTTTCACCAAAGTTCTCAGTAACAAGCTGGCAATTGTCATTTAAAAGGTCTGAAAAGAGCTTCTGTGTCTTTTGAGTCCAAATTCCCAGTGATGTCTGCTGAGTACAATATGCATTTTTCTGCCAATGGCTCCAGCCAGCACATCCTACTTGCAGACACTACTAAACCAGCTGGCAATCAGGTCAGAAGATTCAAATAGGTCTTTTAGAGCTCCTTTTTGCTCAGGGCTCTATTCAAATTCAGTTTGTTTCTGGTGTCTTTGTGACTTGGGACTAACCAAATCCTTAAGTGGGGAATGTGATTTCCCAAAAACACTGTCTTTGGGCTTCCTGTTTAGTGGCAGGGTTAATAAAGATAGCCATTTATTTCTCACAATTTAAGGAATATCGCTGGTTTCCCTAGGCAACATAATTCTTTAAAATTTAACGTACTAGGCCAGCCATACAGTTCAGCTGTGTTTATCAGCCAGTCACTACTTGTCAATATGAAAGACTTAAATTCTCCTGCATTCCTTCCTCCAAGGAGGCAATTATCATGATACCAATGCAATGAACCAACTTACTCCTAGTGGTTATCAAGTTCAGATGCCACTACACTAAATTTGTGATGTATGCTAGTAAATTGAAAGATCCCTGTGGAAAAACCATAAATATATACCGAATATTGGAGAGGAGGAAGAACATTTCCTCTACCCACTCTAGATCCTTCTGGCTGGGCTATGAATTAAACTGACATGAGACAGAATAACAGGAGAAAATCAAACAAAGCTTTATAACATGTATACATGGGAGACACTCAGGAAAACTGAGCAAGTCTCCAAAATGGCAGAGGCTCTCATCTTAAATACCATCTTCAGCTATAGACAAAAGAGGATGTTGGTGGTGGGAGGAGTCAGTTATGGGAGACTACCAGAAAAGCACAATAAACAAGAGTAAGGTTATTACGAGGGCAGATTTAAGTCCTTGCCTCCAGCACTGATAAGAGCTTCTGGAAATAAGGTCATCCCTCCTTCTTCCTAATACAGAGAGGGAGACACCTTTACAGATGGAGATTTCCCTTAGAAATGTAAATGTCTCTTACAAAGGGTAGCTTCTACTTTTTAAAGCTTCTTCCATGTCTGCATTTTTTAAAAGTAGCGAGCCCAAAATAATCCTCATGCCAAAGAGACACATTTTGGGGTAGCCAATTTTGACCCCCCACAATATCATTACACAAAAGTGCAAATAGTGTCACATTGGATTCCAAATAGGTATGAAAAGGAAGGCATTAGCTAAGTCTATTATGGCATACCAATCACCTTTGGCCAGTTACACTTCTTCAACAGTATTAGTATATTGATTATGGGTTAAGTAATGAGGAGAACCATTTCGTTATATCCTCAGATGACTGTTGTCATATTCCACAAGTGAGTGAGATTTAATGCTCCCACTTCAATCATTTCCTTAACAAGAACAGTGGTCTCATACTTTTGGAATACTATATTGCTTAATTTTCCTACAGAAAAGTGCTCAGACAATACAAAGGTTCCCATTCAGCATGTCCAATCAAAACTAGATAGCATCCCTTTCACACATAATGACAGTTCCAATTTCACATTCAAATAAGGGCAACAGAGCCTTGGAATATAAACTCCAGTCACATTTTCTAATCTGCAGCTTAGTTATAACCTGTATACCCACCCCTCTCTATGTGCCCTCTAGGTTTCACATCTAGGCCTGTAAGAGTGCTTTCTCCCTCTCAGGCAGGATCACTGCCCACTAGTAACCCCAAGAAATGTTGCACACTACCCCTAGACCATCTCGCCCATGTAATTGTGAAACACCTTAGATTCTGTGCTGGGGATTGGGTGAACGGATCATAACGCATCTGCCAATCATTTTTACATTCTATTTCTCTATTTGAGAGTAAATTCAGCACCATGTTCAAGTATTTTTCTGTTCTAAATCAAATCCTTAAAATAGGATTTAAATTCATATAAGGTTGGCTATATAGAGTGAATTTGATGGGTCACTTTAAGAAATGTGAGTGTGTCATTTGGGGGACCATGGATGGAATACTATGGACGGAATGTTTGTGTCTCCCTAAAATTTATGTGTTGAAACTCTAAGCCCCAATGTGATGGTATTTGGAGGTGGGGGTCTTTGGGAGGTGATTAGGTCATAAGGGTGGGGCCCTCATGATGGGATTAGTGCCTTTTTAAGTAAAGACAGAAGAGTTTGCTTCCTCTTTCTCTCTCCACCATGTAAGGATACAACGAGAAGTTGGCTGCAAACTAGGAAGAAAGCCTTCGCCAAGAACCTAGACCTTGGACTTTCCAGCCTCCAGAACTGTGAGAAATAAGTGTTGTCTAAGCCACCTGTCTATGGTAATTTGTTATAGCCACTACAGCTGATTAAGACAGCTAGCGTTAGAAGAAACCTCTGTCTTACGTCTTAAATTTTGATAATGTTTTCTGTGGGCAATCCAATTATTTTTTCTCTTTTAATTTTATTTTCCATAGTTATCTGACGTCTCCACCAGCGAAATAGTAATCACTCCCATCACCCTCCCCTGACTTTATTTTTCAGGCATAGTAGCTAAACTAGTAAACTATCTCTTGAATATTTTCTTGGTATTTATTAGCAAGGCTATACAAGGATCCTAAGATTGGTGGGGAAGCAGGGAGCTGTCTGTATCACAGCATCTATCATGGTCTGTGTCAACAACATTGATTTAGATGTGTCTCCTAACCATCACATGGCCAATTTAGGGTTGTCAGCATCTGTGATACTTCTTTTTCACAAAGTAGATTCCACCTGAGAGTCAGACGGAGCAGGGCAGTGTCTTCTCTTACGGTAAGTGCGGAAAACTCCACTCTTTACCCACTGCAACAGATTAGTTTTCATGCTACTCACAATAGAATGCTCACAAGAGTTTGCAGCCACCTGGGATCAATTGACAACCCAAATAATCCCTTTAAACTGGAATTATTTAGTATTAGTGATGTGATCTTCTCCCCCCATGGTTTATTCTGAGAATTTATACTAGCAAGGATTAGTCAGTCTTACACTGCAATTTCTTCACAAAATTTCCTTTAACTGAATACCCTCTGGATTCCATGGCCTGCAGGAAATCAATGGTTATAAGTGATTTACTTTTCCAGTACATATGTAGGCTAAAGTGGCCATTGAAGCATGGGAAGTCTTTTAGCAACCAGAAAATCTGAACTTAATTCATTCTCTGCCAATATCCTAATTTTTTCCTTTGAAGGTCCAGTTTTTATCAAAGCTGATACTAACAACCAAGGAATAGTATTTTTTTGTTATTTGTTCTTGTGCTTCACCTTCTCTTTCTATCTACTTAGATGATTCCTTCAGGTCTAAATCTATTTCCTTTAAATTGCATTGGTAGGATTTGTTACCCATATTCTGCCACAAGGCTTTTGTCAGTTAATACCAAGGATATAGAGAGAAGCATCCCTGCATCGAATAATCCTGGTATTTTCCCTCCCCTTCCACTCTTAAAAAATGTGCCATAGCCTTACAGATTTATGGGTGTGAAAAGCAAGGTAGAATTGACAATATTGACTTACACAAATCATAGAGCTCACCTCCACTGGTGTATTTGACTATCCTTACAGAAATACAGCACTCTTTTCATTGCTGTAATTTTACAGTAAGTTTTGATATACAGTGGAGCATGTCCTCTCATATTTTTCTTCAAGATTATACTGACTAATTTTGGTTCCGTGCATTCACATAAATTTTAGATTTAGCTTGTAAATTTCCAATAAATTACATTGACATTTGGAATAAGATTACATTGAATGTAAAGATCAATTTAGGGTGAATAGACATTTTTACAATATTGAGTTTTCCCACTGATGAACAAGGTATTTCCTGTCTTTAAATCTTTTAAAATTTCTTTCAGTTAGTAAATTGAAACACAAATGAGATTACCTTATATTTTTCCTTTCGTGTAATGTCCTTGTCTAGGTCACACCTGCCTGCCTTATTAAAATACACACACACACGTTGATAAGTGTTTTTCTTTTTTGTGATTCTCTAAAGGAGTCTACAAAGATTGAATTTTCTTTTTCCTTGAATACCTGATAGAATTTACTTGTAAAGATGCTTCACCTAGAATTTGCTTTGAAAGAAAATCTTTGACAACAGTTAGATTATCTTTAATTAATATACAGATCTTTCTAGTCTTGCTCTCTCCCTTTCTTCCTTCCTTTCTTATTTACCAGTTTGAGTAAGTTGCATTTTATGGAAACTTTTCCATTTCATCTAAATTTGCTAGTTTATCGGAATAAAGTTTTTCATAATATCCTTTTTTCAGTTGTTTAAGGATTTACTGCTATTTTACCTTTCTATTTCCATTTTCCACTCACATTTCAAGGGTGTATCAATTTTATTAATCTTTTCAAAGAAACAACTTTTGGTTTTGCTTTTTTTCTCTATTGTTTATTGGTTTTCTATGCAAATTTTGTTTTTCTCTTCAATACTTCCTTCACTCTTTCTTTGAATCTGACTTGATGTTTTTTCACTAGATTCTTTGAAATAAGTTTAGAACATTGGTTTTTAGCTTTTATTCTTTTCTAATGCATGCATTTAAATCTATAGATTTTCCTAGATTCATAATTTTAGCTGTATCCTTTCTGTTCTGATATGTAATATTTTGACTGTAATCAGCTTAAAATATGTATTTTAATGTATACTGGTGTTCTATAATTTGTGCTTTTATTTTTCAAAACTATATTGCTTAATTTCTGAACATTTGATAATTTTATAGTTAAGTTTTACTGATTTTTAGTTTAATTGCTGTGCTGGTCAGAGAATATGCTTTATATGTTTTCAAGCCTATGAAATTTGTTGAGACATTCTATGTCACAGCACATGGTCAATTCTACAAATTGATCATTCAAAAACAATGCATATTCTACAGTTATAAGATGCAATGTTCTACATATGTCGATTAGGTCAAGGGTATTAATCAGGTCATAGTCTTACTAATTTTCATCTCTTTATTCTATTAGTTGAAGTGAGAAGTACAATAAATATTTAACAATGATTGCTATTTTATTTGTATCTATTTCTAGTTATGTCAATATTTATACATTTTGAAACTATAATAAGTGCACGCAAGTTTAGGAGCTAAAGATATAATATTCCTAATATGTTGAATCTTGAAGTGTCCATTTTCATCTCTTAGTGCTTTTTTTTAATGTCTTCTTTGATATCAATATTTATAACAACATTGTTTGGAGTAGTGCTTGCATAGCCTATCTTGTATTCTGTTTTCCTTCAAGCTTTCTATCTCTTATATGAGAGATGCATATACTAGAGGCATTTTAGAGTTGGGTTATTCTTTGTTTTTGTTTTTATGAAGTGTTATATTTTTTACTCTTATTTAGAGAAGTTATTTTTACTTTTAAAATAATATTTTTATATTTATGTTTAAAATTTTCATCTTATTATTTGTCTTATTTATTTCTATATTTCTTAATTCATCCTACTTGCATTCTTTCGGATTAATTATTTATTATTCCAATCATTCCTTTAAGTAGCTTTAAGACTAAACAAGTTTTTTTCCTATTATTTTAGTGGCTTTTCTACTAAGATAACATATTTAACTTATCTCTTTCAAATATAAATGAGCATTTTTACCTCATTCAGTGCAATGCACAGACTTTAAGTCCATTTGACTTAATTTGCAATGTATATATTTTTAAAATATATTTTAATTTTTTTCTATACTAAACACAGGATGTTATTATTATTAAAGTGTATATTCATTTTTATATATAAACATATTTACCATTTTTATTCTTATTCATTCATTTGTGCATCTGTCTGGAATCATCTTTTGGCCTGATGAAATGTTTCATTTTTCCTGAAAAAATAGTTTTACTTAAGATTTTTTTTTATATTGGAGTAGAAGCCTATCTTGTCAGTTTTTTCTTTTGATAAATGAAGCTATCCTTCCACTATCTTTGGGCTATAATTTTTGTCTGTGTGTTGAAAAGTCACCTTTCAATAACTGTTACTCTTTGAAGTTACTCTGTCTTTTTTTATCTTATCACTTTGAAGATTTCCTCCTTGTCTTTGGTTTCCAGTAATTTTACTGAGATGCACGAGGTGTGATCTTCTTTGAATTTATCCATCCTGAATAGTCGTCTCTAAACTATATGCCCTCTTCATAATTTGTTATCTTTCTTTGACGTAATCTTATCTCAGCCACTATATCCTCAAATATTTCTCCTGCCCCATCCTTGTTTCCCTTCCTCTGGAACTCCAATTTCATGTATCAGACATTTTCACTCTGTATTTTGTGTCTTATCATATCTTGTATAGCTCCAAATTTTGGTCTTTCCGTGCTTCATTTTCTACATCATCTTCTAAACTGTTTCCCAGTTAAGTACTTTTCTTTTCAGCTGAGTGTAATCTGCTATTAAATTCATTCTCTGTGTTCTTAATTTTCACTATTATAGTTTCCAGTTACAGAACTTCCATTTACTTGTGTGTATAGTAGTCATGTCTGTATTGAAATTTGCAATATTGCCTTTATATGCTTGAACATATTAAGCATAACTATTTCAAAATCTCTGTCTGATACCCCTCTTATCTGCTTCTTCTGAACATGTCTATTTTCTATTGTTTCATTTGTTTTTCTGTTATGTTGTTGTGGGTCTTCAGGGCCTTTTCTAAAATTCTAACTGGATATTTTTCTAACAAAACTTATGGAAATAATTTGAGAATGATTTGATCATCTTCTTTCAGCAAGTATATGAGAGTTCCAGTTCTTCCTCATACTCACCAGCATTGGTACAGTCAATCTTTTTCATTGTAGCCATTCTATTAGGTACATAGTGGTATTTCATGTGGTTTTAACTTTCATCTCCCTAAGGACTAATGACTTTAAGCATATATTCAAATGCTTATTTAAAATCTGTTTATCTTGTTTGGCGAAGTATCTGTTCTAATCCGTTGTCCATTTTTTGAGGGGTTGTTTTCTAATCGAGTTTTCAGAATTCTTTGTAAATCCTGAATACAAGTCCTTTACCAGATATATGCTTTGCAAATATTTTCTCCAAGTCCATGTCTTGTCCTTTTTTTTTTTTTTTGAGCACTTTTAGGTGCATAGCAAAATTGAGTGGAAAGTATAGTTATTTCCCAAATACCCCCTACACACACATACACAGCCTTTCCCACTATCAACATCTTGCCCCAAAGTGTTATATTTATTACAATCAACGAACCTACATTGACACATCCTTATCATTCAAAGTTCATAGTTCACATTAGGGTTCACTTATAGTGTTGTACATTCTGTGGGTTTTGACAAAAGTATAACTACATGTATCCACCATTATAGCATCATATAGAATAGTTTCACTGCCCCCCAAATCCTCTGTGCTCTATTTATCCCTCCCTCCCTCCAAGCCCTGGAAATCTCTGATCTTCTTACTATCTCCATAGTTCTTAGTGTTACAGAATGGCACATAGTGGGAATCATATAGTAGCCTTTCAAGTTAGTTTCCCTAACTTAGGAATATGCATTTAAGATTCTTATATGTTTTTTCATGGCCTAACAGCTCATTTCCTTTTAGTACTGATAGTGTTTTATTGTCTGGATGTGTCACAGTTTATTTATTCACTCACCTACTGAAGGACATCTTATTTGCTTCAAAGTTTTGGCAATTATAGATAAAGTTGCTATAAATATTTGTGCATAGGTTTTTATGTGGACATAAGTTTTCAACTCATTTGAGTAAATACCATGAAGGACAATTGCTGGATCATATGATGAGACTATATTTAATTTTTTAAGAAACCTATATTGTCTTCCAAAGTGGCAGTACCATTTTGCACTCCCACACGCAATGAATGAGAGTTTCTGATGTTCCATATCCTTGGTATCATTTGGTGTTGTCAGTGTTTTGGAGTTTGGCCATTCTAATAGGAGCGTAATAATATCTCATTATTGTTTTAATTTGCAATTCCCTGATGGCAAGAGATGTTAAACATCTTTTCATATGCTTACGTGCTGTGCATACATCTTCTTTGGTGAGGTGTCTCTTCAGGTCTTTTACCCATTTTTTAATCAGATTGTTTGTATTCTTATTGTTAAATTTTAAGAGTTTTTGTTTACTTTGGATAGTAGTCCTTTATCAGTTGAGGCTTTTGCAAGTCTTTTCTCCCAGTCTATGGCTTGTCTTCTCATTCTCTTGATAGCCTGTCTTTTTACTTTCCGAAAATTGTCTTTGAAGAGCAGAAGTTTCTAATTTTGATAAAGTCCAATTTATCAATTTGTTGGTTTTTATAGGTTGTGTTTTTGGTGTTACATCTTAGAAATCTTTACGTGCTCTAAGTTAACAAAAGTTTCCTATTGTGATTTCTTCAGGGAGATTTTTAGTTTAAAGTTTTACATTTAGGTCTATGATCCACTTAATTTTGATATGATATAAGGGATAAATCAAAGAACTTTTGCAAATTTATTTTTCATATGGATATCCAACTGTTCTAGAATGATTTGTTAAAGAACATTCTTTCTCCACTAAATTGCCTTTGTACCTTTGTTTAAAATCCTTTGTCAATAGATGTGTTGGCCCATTTACGAACTCTCTATTCTGTTCCACTGATCTATTCGACAATTCTCATACCAACACCACATTGTCTTGATTACTATAACTTGATAATGCCTTAAAGTCAGATAGCATTTGTGCTCTAAAATTATTCTTCTTTTAAAAACGATGTTTTGCCTATACTAGGTTCTTTCCATTTCCACATAAAATTTTAAATCAGCTTGCCAATTTCTCCAAAAAATACAAAAAAGCCTGGTAAGATTTTGATTCTGATTGTGAATAATCTACAATTATATTTGGGGAGAATTTATATCTTAAAAATATTAAATCTTCTGACCCATGAATAAGTTATATCTCTCCGTTTATTTAGATCTTCTTCAAATTCTCTCAGCAACATTTGTCCTTTCAGTGTACAGGCTACTCCCAACTGTATTAGCGTCCTATTACTGCTGCAACACATCTCTACAAACTTAGTCACTTAAAACAACATGAATTTATTGATTTACTGGTCTAGAGGTCTGAAGCACAAAATGGGTCTACTGGGCTAAAATCAAGGTGTTGGCAGGGCTGCTTTCCTTCTGGAGGCTCAAGAGAAGAATCCAATTCCTTACCTCTTCTAGCCTCTGGAGGCTGCCTGCATTCTTTGGCTTGTGGTCCTTTCAATGTTCAAAGCCAACAGAGTGGTGTCTTCAAGTCTCTCCCCAACTGAGTCTTCTGCTTTGCCCTTCCACATTTAAAGAACTTTTGTGATTATATTGGGCTTGCCAGAATAATGTCCTGATCTTAAAGTCAGCTGATGAGCTGGCTTAACTCCATCTACAACTTTAATCCCTGCTTGCCATGCAACATAATACGTGCATGGATTCCAGGCGCTAGGACATAGACATCTTGGGAGGGCCATTATTCTGCCTAGCATAACATCTTTCAGCAGAATTATCTATAAATATTTAATATGTTTTGATGCTATTATAAGTACTATTGTTTTTAAAATTTAAATTTCCAATTATTAATTGTTAGTATATATGAATACATTTGATATTTTTATGTTGATCTTGTATCCTTCAGTGTTGTAAAACTCACAGTTTGAGCAGTAATGTTTTCAATTCCATTGGATTTTGCACATAAATGACCATATCTCTTGTGAATAAAGACTTTTTATGTTCCAATGAATATCTTTTTTTTTTTTTTTTACTTTTTACCTGATTGCTTTAACCAGAATCTCTGGTACAATATTGACTAGAAGTGGTGGAAATGGTTATCCTTGTCTTCTTCATGTTCCTTGGGGGGAGGGCAAGAATGGAGCCTTTCATCATTAAGCATGATGTTAGCTATAGGTTTTTTTTCATAGATATCCTTTATCATGTTGAAGAAGTGCCCTTCTATTCTTAGTTTGCTGAGATTTGTTATCAGGCATTGATATCAGATTATCAGATACTTTTACTGAATTTATCAAAGTGATCATATGATTTCTCTTTTTGAGTTTGTTAATATGGTGAATTACATTGATTGGTTTTTTTTTTTTTTTTGAGATTGACCCTGAGCTAACATCTGTTACTAATCTTTTTTCTTCTTCCTCTTCTCCCCAGAGCCCCCCTGTATATAGTTGCATATTCCAGTTGTAGGTCTTTCGAATTCTGCTATGTGGGATGTCACCTCAGCATGGCTTGGTGAGTGGTGCTAGGCCTGCACCCACAATCTGAATTGGCAAAACCCTGGGCTGCTGAAGTGGAGTGCAGGAACCTAACCACTGCCTACGAGGTGGGCCCCGATTGATTTTTGTATGCTAAACCAACTCTGCATTACAGGGACAAACTTTATTGAGACATAATATATTATCCTTTGTACACATGGTTAGATTTAGTTTAATATTTTTGTTTAGGATTTTTTCGTCTACGTTTATGAGGAATTTTGGCCTACAGTTTTCTTTTCCTGTAATATCCTTGTCAGGTTTGGTATAAGGGTAAAGTTGGCCTTGCAGTAGAAGTTGAGAAGTATTCCTTTCTCTTCATTTTCTGCAACAGTTTGCATGAAAAATCATATTACTTTTTCCTTAAGTGTTGAGTAGACTTTCCCAGTGAAACAATCTGACTCTGGAATTTTTTATTGTGAGAAAGTTTTCAACTACAAATTAAATTGTGTTACCCATTTTGGGGCTATTAAGGCTGTCTATTTCTTCTTGAATGAGTTTTGAAATTTTGTATCATTCAAAGAATTTGTCCATTTTATCTGAGTTGTCAAAATTATTGGCATAATGTTGTTCATAGCATTCCCTTATTATCTTTTTAATATCTCTAGAATTAGCAATGATGTCACCTCTCTCATTCCTGACTATGGTATATTCATCAGATTTTGCAGATTGATTAATTTTATTGATATTCTCAAAGAGTCAGCTTTTGGGTTCATTTAAGTATCTAATTTTTTCAGTTTTCTGTTTTATTGATTTCAACTTTGATTTTTATCATTCCTTTTACTTACATTTAACTTGATTTATTTTTCTAGTTTCTTAATTTGGAAGTTGAGATAATTGATTTGAGACGTTTCTTCTTTTCTAATATGGGCATTTAGTGCTATAATTTTCTTTGGGTACTGTTCAGCTGTATTTTACAGTTTGTGCATTTTTACTTAGTTTGCATTTTCATTGACTTTTGATCCTACTGCCATAATTCTTCATTGCTTCCTATGTCTCCCCTGACTGCAAGTAGATTTTTTACAAATATTTTCTCCATCTTTTCAAATTGATCTCAACAGAAGGTTTGATTCAAATAACTTAGTCCACCATAATCAGAAGTGACCTTCTGCTCCACTTACATTCTTATCACTTCTTTGTTGTAGGTGATCTCACCCAGGCCCATTACTTTAAATATATGCTGATACTTCCAAAATTTGGAACCCTAGTGTTTAATGTTTACCTGTATCCAGCTACTTATTTGACATAGTCTCTTGGCTTTTTAAATCACATCTTAAATGGAACATACCTCAACAAAATAAATGCCGTATAGGACAAGTCCACAGCTAACATAAAATTTAATGGTGAAAAATTAAAAGCTTTTCCTCTAAGATGAGAAACAAGGCAAGGATGCTCAATCTCACCTCTTCTATGCCATGTAGTACTGGAAGCCCTAGCCAGAGAGCAATTAGGCAGGAAAAAAATGAAAGGCGTCCAAATTGGAAAAGAGGAAGTAAAATTGTCCATTTGTAGATGACGTGATTTTATATATGGAAAACCCTAAAGACTCTACCAAAAAAACTGTTAGAACTAATCAATAAATTCAATAAAGCTACAGGATACAAAATCAACATACTAAAGACAGTTGTGTTTCTATACACTAACAATTAACTATCTGAAAAAGAAATTAGGAATATAATTCCATTTACAATAGAACCAAAAAGAATAAAATACTTAGGAATAAACTTAACTATTGAGGTGAAAGACTTACATACTGAAAACCATAAAACACTGATGAAAAAAAATTAAACAAGACACTAAAAAATGGAAAGCTATCCTGTGTTTATGGATTGGAAGAACTAATATTGTTAAATATTACTACTCAAAGCAATCTACAGATTCAGTGCGATCTCTATCAAAGTCCCAATGGCATATTTTACAGAAATAGAAAAAATAATTCTACTTTTCACATGAAATGACAAAAGGCCATGAACACCTAAATCAATCCTGAGAAAGGAGAACAAAGTTGGAGACATGACACTTCCTAATTTCAAAATATACTACTAAGCTATAGTAATCAAAACAATGTGGCATAAAAACAAACACACAGATCAATGGAACAGAATAGAGAGCCCAGAAACAAATCTATGTACAACAAGGATGCCAAGAATACACAATAAGGAAAGGATAGTCTCTTCAACAAATTGTGGTTGGAAAACTGGCTATTCGCATGCAGAAGAATGAAACTGGTCCCCTATTTTACACTACTCAGAAAAATCAACTCACAATCGATTAAAGACTGAAACATGTGATATGAAACCATAAAATTCCTAAAAGAAAACAGGGGAAAATCTTCACGACATTGGTCTTCTCAATGATTTCATGGATATGACACCAAAAGCACAAATCAAAATTAGGTAAATAAGACTGTAACAGACTTAAAAGCTTCTCCACAGCAAAAGAAACAACAAACAAAATGAAAAGGCAATCTACAGAATGGGAGAATGTTTTTGCAAACCATATGTCAGATAAGGGGTTAATATCTAAAATATATAAAGAACTCATACAACTCAATAGCGAAAAACAATCTGATTAAAAAATGAACAGAGCATTTAAGTACACATTTTCCCAAAGAAGATATCCAAAGGGCCAACATGAAAAGATGCTCAACATCACTAATCATCAGGGAAATGCAAGTCAAAACCACAATGAGACATCACCTCACACCTGTTAGAATGGCTATCATCAGGGAGACAAGAGATAAGTGTTAGTAAGGAGGTGGAGAAAAGGGAACAGTTCTACACTGTTGGTGTGAATGTAAATTGGTTCAGCCAATATGGAAAACAATATGGAGGTTCCTTGAAATGTTAAAAATAGATCTACCATATGATCCAGCAATTCCACTACTGGGTATATACCCAAAGGAAATGAATATAGGATATTGAAGAGATAAATGCATTCCCATCTTTATTGCACCATTATGCTCAATAGCCAAGATATGAAAACAAACTGTATGCCCATCAATGGATGAATGGATAAAGAAGATAAAGAAATGGAATATTATTCAGCCAGAAGAAAGACAGCCATCTTCCATTTGCAACAACATGGATGGACCTTGAGCACATTTATGCTGAGTCAAATAAGTCTGATAGAGAAAGACAAATACTGTATGTTATCCCTTATATGTAGAATATAAAAAAGCCAAACTTATAAAAACAGAGAATAAAATTGTGGTTATCAGGAGATGGGAGGATAAGACAGATATTGTTTAAGGGAACAAACTTCAATGAGTAGTAAATAAGTCCTAGAGATCTAATACACAGTATGTGAATATAGATAACAATATTGTATTATAATCATCAAACTTGCTAAAAGACTAGAACTTAATTATTCCAACCACTAAAGAGAAATGATAACTATGTAATGTGATAGAGGTGCTAATTATACCTACAGTGACAATCATATTACAAATTATAAATACAAATTATAAATTTCTAAAATCAAATTTACATGTTATATATCTTAAATTTACACAATGTTATATATCAAACATATTTCAATTAAAAAAGTGACACTTCCAAAGTGGAATTTGAAAATTTCCCTGCCCCAAAATCTGTTCTTTTCCAAGTCTGTCACTTCTCAATAAATAACACCATTATCTACCAAGTTGTTCAAACCAAAATGTAGGTGTTACTCTCAATTCCTCCCTTTCCTTTATCCTCCACATCTAGTAAATCATTGAATCATCCAATTCAACATAAAAATATATCTTGACTCCATTTTCATCTGTTCATCTTCACTGGTAGCACTTTATACTTATGATTGTATCACTCCCCTACTTTAATCATTCACTGGTTCCTGTTAGCCTTGAAATCAAGTCCAAGCTCCTTAACAAGTTATCCAAAGCCCTCAATTCCTCTAACATACTCTTGCTATGTTCTCGTTCAGCCATGATTTCCTCCAACATGCCTTTTACATCTGTAAGGTTTCATATGTTGTCTTTGATATTTGGAAAGTTTTGCTCCCTTCAACTTATTCTATTCCTTTAAAAAAATCATTGTTCAGGCCTCAATTCATGAATCACTTTCTCTGGAATATAATCTATGATCTTCTACCTTCTCAGATTTTCCAATATGTAATAAGTACTCCTGCATTCTCCTAGAGAATTGTGGACATTTTGGGTTTTGTTTATTATTGTATCCGCATCTCCTAACCAAATTTCTGTTACCCATTAGGACATTAATGAGGGTTGTTGAATGAATGATTGAATAAATGAAAAAAGAATAAAATTCATGCAAGAAAAAGATTTTCCGTTAACAGTTCTATTGATATTGCACATTCTTCCTTAGATTTGGTATTAGATACTTCAAATTGTTGTTTGTTCTTTATAAATTTAAGACTCTGGAAAATTTAATTTAATTTTAATTAATGAATTAATTTAATTCATCTGGAATCTTATTGTTCTGTCTGATATGAGGAATAAGTTTACTTTTTCTCCATAATGGTATTTAACATTTTATTGTTAAAATATCACATCTTATTTGTCACATACCAAGTGATTATACAGATTTTATTCTACTTCTAGAATTTATCAATTAACTAATTTATTTTAAAAAAACCTAGTTGTGATACAATACGACACATTTTTTCCCACATGTTTTAATTTCGGTAGAACATATTTCCTATTGTGACTCTTTTTCCACAATGTTTTCTTGCCTACTTATTTTCCTATATCAAGTACATTAGCATATTTTTTAGACACTTAGATGATTAACTTTTTACACAGCATGTAATAAATACTTACCACAAGTTCTGCATTCAACTTGAAGTACATCTTCCTCTTTAGCACATTAGATTCCTCCCACCCCTACATGAGAATGCATCACTAAATTTGTTAGAACATTCTTTTATTTTGATATTAGAATTTTATATCATTTTAATTTATGTTTTCTATTTCTCTTGTTAGGTTGGGTGACAAATTAGTTTCTGTTCATATTTTGAATGAATATCCTTTTTACATGTACATGTTTGTATAAAATTTTTTGTTGTTTACATTTAGCTTTTCACTATATAGGAAATGTTCACCAAATTTGTCTTATAGAGCATAACCTGAGACTTATCAATAAGATAAAATAGACTAATATTTATAAAATTGGCATTCTCTTACTGTAATCGCCATGTGTTTGATGCTATTTACCATTACTCAATCTTAAAACATTCTCTCCCTTTGCTTTTTTGATACCCATCTTTACAGGATTTTCCTTCTTTGGATGTTTTTCTTCTCAGTTCCTTGCATACAAATTTATTGCTCTCTCTCTAACTTTTAGTGTTCTCTATTCATTTCTCATATCAGTCTACATAGTCTCCTTGGTAAACTATTGCTTTAAATTGCCATCTTTCTGATTATGATCTCCAAGACTTAATTGTTTATTCAAAAATCTTTCTTAATCCCTAGATAAGATTATTCTTATCTTCTGGATATTTCCATCTAAATTGCCCATTAGTACTCCATTGACAATATATTTAAAACTTGGATAATCATATTCCTCACTCTCGTCTCCCAACCTGTAAACAGAATAAATGAAAACTTTACATCCTCCTGCATTTCATATTTCTATGAATGCCATCCAAACAATAAACATTATATCTGAGAGCCTTCTCTCTATATTGATATTTTGAATATAGTCAGTTATCACCAATCTTATTTTTTAACCTCTAAAAGATTTTGCATTTTCCTTAATGTCCCCTTGCTCAAGTTCAGCTCTTCTGCATCCTTTAATAATTGTATTATTCCTTATGCCAATCCTTCTCTTGTTCTTAGCCTGTTCTCAATAGCACTGCATGATAAATCCGTCCAAAAAATAAAACATTTTACTGCCCTGTAATGCACGGTCTTCATGGCATCCAAATATTCGACTGCAAAGGAAAAATTCAATCAAGATCATCTGCTAACTTCTGCTTTCAGTGACTAAAACCTTGACTACTTTCTGTACTATCATGTAGGTGTGACTTATTTGATCTTCCTTTCAACACATTTGATGAATGCATATTATGAGCCAGGAATTATGCAGACACAGATGATACAAGATGAATAGCATGTTATCTCTACCTTAGTCTGTTCAAGCGAGAGACCCTGAAATGCCAACAGAAAAATGATAACACAAAATAATGGCAATTGCTGGATGTGAATATAACTTTAAGGAAACATAAGATATTCAAAAAAACAAACAAAAACCTCTGCATTCACAAGCAGGATAAGGCTTATAAAGGTTTGGACTGATTCTGGAAGAATGACTATGAGTATGATGTGTGAAGAAATGGGAGACAGGCTTTTGGGCAGAGGAAACTGATATTTATCACAGTACAAGTCAAAAAGTTGAATGTAGCAGAGGAGTAATGAAATTTCAATATTCTAGGGATATAAAGCATCTAATAAGAAATTACGGTGAGATAGAATCTCGGAAGGAAGCAAAACGGCCAGGAGGGTCGTGTCCATTTCACTGAGATTTTCCTTCATGTGTTTCACAAGTAGATAATAGTACAATTTTTATTACAGATAATAGATATAGAAAAATCATATTAACTTCACCTTTATCATGCAAATATGCCAAATTACTTGTGAACCAGAATATTTTATTTTTTTAGAAAATCTAAATAAATGTGTCTGGTAGGAAAAATTATAGGACATTTAAAATTTCAGTGAAGACTTATTGTATTGTTTCAATTGTTGCAAATATTTAAATAAAATCACTGCTTCTAAAATTAGAAATTTAATATAAATCTGAAATATCAAAACAAAAATCTGGATATTTAAAGGTGTTGCTTTGAATTGAAAGCTATCTTATTGAATGATACATTTAGAAACATGAAATTTAGTATAGCAGTTAGAATTATAGCCTATCTCAAGACATTTTTCCTTGCATTGGTTACGTTTTTTTGGTACAATATCATAACTCAGTCTCTTCCTTGGGAAGTATGCCTTCTGCTGTGAAAGCATTTAAGTTTGTGGATGGTATTGTCTGTTAACTAAATTCCACTGTCTTTCTGCATAAAACACTCCTTGATTTTCACATAGCTCTTCAGTATGCGCCTGTTGAGATAACTGTGAAATCTTTTATTTCTTTGAAACAATATTTATTTCATCTTTTCTACTCACTTAAATTAAACTATTTCAGTACTTAATATATTCCATCACATCTTTTTAGTGTATGTTTAAATCAGAGGGAAAAAAAACCCAACTAAATCTCGCACCCTTAGAAGTGAAGTCTTTTTTCTCTATATGGTTAAAAAATAAAATACAGAATCTCTGACAGCTGGAAAGGAGATAAAATTCTCATCCTTTGTGACACAGCTCATTTTTATTGTCAAAAAAATTATCAAAAACCTTTTTATTCAGGCACCCATTACAAAATTTCCCAGAATGTGGGACACATACCACTGGGATCATCTCAGAAGACTGTACATAGTTAACAGACATTTTTTTTGTGTCAACAGTTTTGAATTAATATTAAGTTAATGTGTACTAGAAAATCTTAACATCAAATAAATATTTTCCCAAATATTATTGCTTAAGATGAGGCAATAATTTTAAAAATGACTGGTGTATTACTTAAAAAAATCAAATAAATAAGAGGTGGCCCAAAGGTAGAATAAATAAATAAATGAATGAGAGGCCACATGTGGATAAGAAAAAGTTGTAACATTGAATAAAAATGACTAATTTTTTTGTGACAATGTTAATTAAGTAGGCAGAAATCAATTTCTTCAGAGACTTCTTATTACTAAGATAAGGTATATTTCCTACAACATAGAGCTCAATAATTATTGATTATTATCATTGTTTATTAATCATATGAAGAGAAAATCTGGTAATTAAGGGAAAGGCATATTAGCTCAAGTCATATCTAACTGCACAGATTAAATTTGCACCTTTGGAATGATTAAATTACTTTTATTTTTGTTTCCTTGAATTCCCAAGCTCTGTGATCCTGAGTTAGAGGCAGAATTTTTTTTTGATTGGGGGGAGTTACAGAAGACAGATGGACTCAGAGACTTACAATTGAATTCAAATGCACTTCTAAAAAGAAGCAAAATTATGGCAGAGAAAAGGAAAGAAAAAGAAGATATCTTCTCCATTTTGTTTTGACATTGGTAAGTAGGATAAAATACAAACACTAAAATCTCAAGCATTTGCTTTACACTTTGAGTGAAAATCAGACAACTCTGTGTGTTTCTTTCTTACACAGGTAGGAAAACTGAACCCCAGAAAGAATAAGAGTCACAGGTTATTATGACAAACTAGCCTTGAACACAGGTTTCCTGACAACTAATCCAATACCCCTTTCACCCTGATATTTTGAGTTATAGGAAGGGAGATTGAAATCATCTTTCTAAAGCAAGATAATTACTAGGAGTAAAGGAGAAAATATTAAGTGTATCAATAATTACAAATGTTAGTTTGGACATGGATTATTTATTTATAGTAATAAAGCTAATGCAAGACAGATATAGACAGGTTCTTTTAAATTTAACTGAAACATATATGCACCCATAAAACTATCATGTATAGATAAAAAATATTGAATATGGGACCGGCCCTGTGGCCAAGTGGTTGAGTTTGCATGCTCTGCTCTGGCAGCTGGGGTTTCGCAGGTTCAAATCCTGGGAGTGGACATAGCACTGCTCATCAAGCCATACTGAGGCAGCATCCCACATGCCACAACTAGAAGGACCCACAATTAAAAATACACAAATATGTACCAAGGGGCTTTGGGATAAAAAGGAAAAATAAAAAATCTTTAAAAAAAAAAAATAAACACTCTTGCCCCAGGACCTAGTCCCAAGTAATTGATCTTTAAATCCACTTGCCCAAAGCACTTGACTGTTTGTCTCTTTAGATCCAATTATAGGCTTCATAAGCAGTCATAACTTAGCAAATCAGACCAGATGGCATGCTTAGATGCATTTCTTTTGGTAAATTGGCCTAATACGTAGCAAATAAACAACATTCTTATTTTCTCTGCTCTGAGTTTTTTCAGTGACAAGTTGTTATGAATCATCAGTCTGAAATGGGAATTTTTGAAGAGTGAAATGGGTTTTGAAGAACTAGCCTAAAAGAATTGTAACTCAATAATAGACCATTTTTTGTTTTTACTAGCCAGTGCTGTTCAACACCTTCAATCACAGTTCAGCCACAAGAAAATATTTGCCAGACAAATTATCTGAGATCCCTTTTTATTCTGTTTTGAAGCTGGAGGAACTTATGTATTTTGTTTCAAGCAGCTCTTTGATTTCTGGTAGCAAAAGATAAAAATATTCTTTTTCATGACAGCTTGTTTGGGGTTTACTCACTGAAACTCTTTATATTTTAAATATATCTAAATGGCATATAATTATGGTTTCACTGGATATTTGATATTTACAGGCAGATTGAACTTCCCCTATAATAATGTCACTTTAATGATTAATGTAACGAAAAATTGATAGGAAGAACATATTTACTTTCTCCATTCTTTTGCCTACTGTTCTTATAAACAAGAGTTTCAACAAAGTTCTGTTCCTGTTTTCTTCAAAATAAAGAATGATTTAACAGGGTTTTTTTTCTCATTCTACAAGGAGGTGGTCATTATGCTAAATACTGTGTTACTTGAAACTAGTGACCTGTAAGAAAAATATTTGCTTTTACAAAGAAAATTATAATGCTTCAGAAGAAAATAACATCAACTTGAAGGGTCTTTTTCTTAATACATCTTGAACCATAGCATGTTGTGTACTAGCATTTCGTTATCTGTCTTTCAGTTACAAGAACTAAGAAAGAGAGATGGGATATGGGTAGACATAGGCATTTGACAAGCTAAATGGAGAGAACGTCACACCTGAATATGAATCAAGGGAAAGAAAATATTTCTCAACACTTAGCATTTTCTGAGGCTAATGGTCTCTTGTAGGAGCAGCCTTCCAGCACCTGTTTCTCTCCCAGTGTGACTTCTGTGACTCACAAAGAGAAACGGATGATATAAAGGCAAATTAAGACCTATTTTCAGTGGTTCTTTTGACTTATATGAGCATTAAATGTATTTTGCTTCTCATTGAGCATGAAATGATTTCCGTCACCTAATAGCCATATTTATTGAAAATTCAGGAAAGAGAACATTGTGATATTAAAAGACTGTAATGAGAGCAATGCTTTTGGTCTGTTAGAGTGATCATGAAATTATTCACATTAGTCACTATGATCAAAACCTTTATATTTACACAAATATAATACTTAAAAGAGAATAGCTGCAAAAATATTTAAAAAAAGCAAACACATATGATAAACATTCAAGGTCTAAAATTTTTTTTCCCCATAACTGGAAAAACATTTTTAAAACATTGCTTTAAAACTCAGATAACTGTTGTTTGAAAGTCATACATTTTCAGGTTATTTTTTTACATATGTATACATACATACATAGACACATACATGTAGACACACACACATACACTCATAAACTTTGTATATATATGTCATATATGTGTGTGTGTATATATTCTTTTCTATTATATGCTATACATTTTCCATTTTATATATATGTGTGTGTGTGTAGAGAGAGAGAGAGAGAGGGAGGCTTTTTGTCTTTGTTTTGGATTCACATGTAATAGTGTTCTACAAGCTTGAATAGCAGATCACAGAATTTCTGACAAAATATTTTCATCTTGTTAGAAGAAATTTAACCCTTAGGCCGCTCTTATTTTCTTTCATTGTCAGTAAATTAAATGTGGCAAGTAAGCATCTGTAGGAGACTAAAATTAGCCCAGGGATAAGGATCATACTGCCAGAAAGATAAGATGGAAGGAGTTTAGAGGGAGATTCATAAATAAGAGACAATTATTTACTCAGGCTTGTTGCGCATTTTGTTTCTATAAAGTAAATCTTTCCAAAATCTTACAATATCATCTCTATGTCCGAATGAATACTTTTGTGAAATTCCACAATGTTCCTGTAAAAATCAACACCAAAAAGTGAGGCAATCTAGGTGGCCAGGGACACAAGGCTACTATTTGGAAAAACAGCACTGTCTCTGAGGATGTGGGGGTATTTTAGACATATTATTATTTTACTAACCTCCACAGGAAATGTCTCTCAAGAGGTAAGGTGTCACAGATTTTCCATTTTTCTCTAGAGGAAGAAAACAAACAATGATTCTATGGTTTGGAACAATACTTAAATCCTTCTGAGATACCAAGATGCTGCCTTTGAGTCAATGATTACTTTTATATTTTCTGGAAAATGAAAATATTAATATTTACTTCCTAAGATTGTATGGAAAATTAATGTATAAATGCACGCAAAGTATGTAGGGCAGTGGCCAGAAAATAGTATATGGTCAATAAACAGTAGTTATTAATCAATAATAGCAACTGTTATTAAAGAATGGCATTAATTAATAATAAGTGCTATGATAGAGTTTGATTTTTGTTATGAAAGTATAGAGGAAGTTCATCCAACTCAGATTTAAATATATTGGGTTGAGGCTCTTGAGACCTTCTCAGAGTAGGACCACACACTTCAATTGAATCCTCAAGGAAGAACAGTATTTAATTACATGAAGGAGGAGTGAATCAGACATAAGGAACCACATGAGCAAAAGCAAAATCTACTAAGGTGCTGTGTTCCAGGATCACTAAATAGTTCAAAAGGTACCAGACTCGATGCTTACATATGAAGACATAAAAGTATAAGAATATTATCATGCTGCATTGTAATTTACTTGTTATAGTTTGGTTTCCCTTAGTAGATTGTGATTTCCCTAGAACAGCAGTGGTTTGTCTTAAGTATCTGAGCATCCCCTGGTGCCTTTTCAATATAATGATCATATGATGAATGAATGGGAAAAAAAATGAGTAATATGTAGTCATCCTTCTGCAGGATGTATATGGCATGGAAGAGGAAAACAAGTGGCATCAGACGGGGATAATTTCGATGCAAGGAAATGAAAGAGATATGCACAAAGTAGCATGGAGGCAAAGAGGAAGGTGTAACTGTGTGGGAAGAAACAGAAGGTTATCAGGCAGCCAGAGTAGAACTTGGAGCACCCAATGATGGGTTGTGTGAGGTATGATATTTGTCAATGCTCTCTCAAGGAGATGGTGAGTGAAGAAGGCAGTGAGTAGAACATGCCTGTTTGAGAGAAGAAAGTTGTGAAAGAAAATACAAGTGACAAGAGTTCAGGTAATGCAGGAGCAAAACCCATCACACCCAATAGGCTTCTGGAACCCAACTGATGCCAAGTTCGCACTCTCACAATTAGAAAGTCATCATTTATCCATAAGAACAAGCAAATAAAGACCTTGAGACAATGGTGTTATCCTCTTCATCAGTACTTCTAAGAGAGGGCAGAAATGGTGGTAGTCCCTAATTTATGAGTACATACAGGAAGAAAATGTAAGATCCAGTGAATATTACCTTGCATTTACTTGTCACAATCTCCTATAAATGGTTCCACATGTATAGGTTGATAGGACTTACAGGAAATACCTTACAACATAATTAAACACATGAACATCCTTTTCATTGTTTAAAAAATATTAGCTTGCTCTCTCCAATAAATTATAATCTCTTAAGGGCAGTAAATTTTATCATACACTTTTTTCAGGTTGTAGCGAGTACTCTGATGCTCTTCCTAAATCCTCCCTCTCTCTCGGGTCAATGCACTTATTCCCCCAGCTGCTAAAAGTATTGGCAGCCGATGGCTTGTATTGTGTGCCTTTCACTGGGAATTACCACTGGTCACAGGGAACATCTTGTCTACAGATATTGCCCTGCCCAGGGTTCAGTCTAAAGCCAGTAATTGGGTGATGCAGGGATACAAGTTCCAGCTCCCTTGTCTCAATTCAGGACAATTCCGAAAGACCAACTAGCTCCAGAGCTCCCTAGAAAATGGTTAAGGCTTTACTGCCAACCACATTGTGGGATAAGTTCTCTCTCTGTCCAATTTTCTCTTCCTTGTTTCCTTACGGGAGTCCCCCAACACTGCTCTTCAATAAATTTTCTGGTACAACTCTCTGTCTCAGAGTTTATTTCTGGGGAACACAATTGAAGACAGCCGCTACCAACGGTAGTTCTAGGAAACACACTCTAATAGGGGATTTTGGAAATGGATCACTTGCTAGCTAGCCTGCACTGAGAACACATAATTGGTAGTGGAGTATGTATAGCCTCTGGCATGTTGTAACAATGCAATTGGTAAAAATTCCACTAATGGTTAATTTGAATGGGATATCAGTGGAAGGGGACATTCTGGCTGGAACAATATCTTTGCTACTGAGGAAGCATGACAGGATGGTTAATCACAAATACCACGGAATTGAGTAAGTGCTGCTGACTTCCATTGATTTGTTGAAGATAGGTAACGACAGGGTTAGGAAGATTTATTGCCAAGTCAAGGTACAATATGAAAGTCAGTGTCTCCTTGGCAGCATTTCTGAAAACCTGATCACTTATATCTGCAAGGCAGACAGAGCAGAGGACCAGGTTTAGGTCTTAACTATAGTAGTTGAGCTACAGAAAATATTGAATTCTCAGTCTCAGGAGGTCTTCTAAGCCAAGGTCAAGGCCATCATAGGAAAGAAGTGGAACCCTCATGTTGAGAGGAGGAAATCTGACTAAGTACAGCTCTGAGACTAGAAATCCTAGGTTCCTCTAAACCCACTAGGTTTACTGATGTGGCACTCTGCTCTTTCGTGTTAGAAGATTCTAACTCCCATGCCTGGAGACCATGCAGAGGCCTCATATGAGATAGCACCTTATAAAATAATCTCCTCCTGACAATGCAACAATTAATAAGAGTTAAAGCCCAGTACAACTTATAGTAAAAAAGAGAGAATGTACATCAAAGAAGCTGCAAGATCTAGACAACATATGCTGGCAAGAACTGGGAGAATATGAATAAGACTAACATCTGAGGACGCAAAACATAAACTTGGTAAGTTAGAGTTTATCAATATAGAAGTAGTCTCCTATAATAAAGCTTTAACAGCCTGCTAAAAACCCCAGGACACAGACCAAAAACACTGCTAGGTTGGCTGTTGAAAGCTTGGGAAAAATATGATCTCTCAGAATAAGGAAATAAAAATGTTAGAACTGTGTTTAATTTGTTCTGCCTCCTCCACGTTAAAAAAAGTAATCAGGACATTTGAAAAATAAAAATGGATCAAGCAAATGTGATGTCTTAATGTCTTTACATTACCAGCACTTCCTATAGTCCTCAAAACAAAATAGGTTCTCAGTAAGGATTTCTTGAAAGAACAGCTAAGAAAATCAATGTTTCTGTTTTTGCTTATTCTTACTTTCAACATTATCTCTGCTTTTGTATTTTCAAAAATGTATCTATTTTCACATAAATCGTAGTCAGGAAAATGATAAGATGCCTTATGAAAGATACAATAAATCATATTTTATTAAGTTTCTGGACATAATGTAACTGAATAATTTTAAAAAACCATACTTACTGAGTTTAGTGTTTATCGTATACTTGTTAAAAAATGATTAATGTTGGATGTGATTGGAAAACCAGAATGGCATTTAGTATATTACAATCTGCTAGTGTGTCTACCATGAATCTTCCTCAAATATAGAAATGTGTTTGATTAAGCTTTACTTTATTACATTTTAATTTGTACTATAATTTTAAATTTTATTATACTACATTTAATTATATTTTATTATATTACAGAGTTTAGAAACTCTAAATTTTTCTTACAGTTATATTTGGAAAATCTTTGTTTATTCTGATACCATGGAATTTTAACTTTTCTTAGATAATAAAGAAGTCTAGATAAGAGAAAAAATGTTTCTATTTTATCTTGGTTTCTAGGAAGATTAAAGTCAGACATATGCAGCTGCTGCTTTTAGCTTCTGTCTATGTGTTTTGGCACAAGTATTATCTTTGACTGGACATGAATCATCATATTTTAGCTTTATTTTAATGATTTATTATATAAAGTACCTCAGATCTTTTACGGATTTAGGTGGACTAGAAATAACAACAAAGGAAAAGGAATCAATTACTCCTTTTTGCTTCTGGGTGGTCATCTCTATTACAAATAATAAAATTGGAATTTCAGATCAGTAAAACTGTGTCATGCAGCAAGGACAGAGTCCAGGGTTCTAAATTTATTTGTTGTAAACTAATCTTGAATTGGTTAATGATAAATAGGGGAAAGCAATTATCAAATGTATGAATGAAGTTGACAATTAATAAACTGAAGAGTGCTTTCTCTTCATTGAAGCCCTCTAAAAGTTATACTATGTGATTATTAAATGAGCATATTTTGCTTCAATGGTACCATTTTGTTACTACCAGTACTGTCATGCCATTGCCTCCATATTCCTTAATATATGTTTCAATTCTTTAACCTTGCCTCTGAGGGTCAGAATTCTGTTTTGGAGTTGGCTGTTGCCACTTGCAATTTGCCCTCCTTCTCTTCAGTGCCTCAGCCTTCTGTAAAATTTTGTAGTCCTTCCATAATTCAACAGGGTACAGTTACAGGAAATAAGCTGCTCTGGTTATTTAGGCACCAAGGGATATATTATAGGAAATCAGATGCTTACACAAGTGTTAGAAATATTGAAAAGGTGGGCTCTAGGCTAGGTCTCCAGGCAAAGCTCCCAGAATGAACTATAGGTAAGGTCGTTTGGGGAAATTGTTAACTTCTGTCATAAATAGAAAGATAGAAAACAGGACTTCTGTCTATAAGGACGTCTGATGAGCTTTGGTCTAGGAATCACGAGATAGACATAACTATTTCTCAATATCCCAAATTTAGTCAGGATGCCAAGCACTGCTGTAGGAATTGTGCGATTCTCCACATTGGAACGTGAGAATAGGAGTAGCTACAGCTACAGAAAGATATCCTCTGCTGTTTTCAATCTTTTAAATTTTGTGTGAGCACAGCTAATCAACATACAGAACCGTAGCCCTCCAGGGAACTAGAAAAAAAGGTGGTGGTTGTTTTATTTAGTTTTTACACTTCTAGGCCCCACAGAACAGGAAGACATGCAAGAAGGAGGATGGAACAGATGCCAATTGCCTTTTCACCAACTCCACTCTGCTTCTTACAGCTCTGCCCATGCGAGGAGTTGTTGAGCCAACTGTCTAAAAGTCAGTGATTATAACGCAGTGTTCTGTCCTCTCTGACAAGGAAGGTCCATTAAAAAAAATTCTAATATGGAAGTAAGATTTATGTGTGTGTATCTTTTCCTTAAAACTGGAGATAAATTGATTTTAAGGCACACATATTTGTAATGAAAGGAATAAAGAAAGTTACCAAGAAAAGAATATGTATATAAAATGGAACTGTGTCCACCAAGAAGAGATATGATTAAGTCAAAATGTCAGTAGGGAAAAGATAGTATTTTCAACAAATGGTGCTGGGTCAGTCGAATGTCTATAAAGAAAATAAAATTGTATTTTGACCCTTGCTTATAACAGGTATAAAAATCAATTCCAGATGAATTGAAGATCTAAATGTGTGACAGGCAAAACAATAAAGCTTTTGTAGGAAAATAAATGAGAATGACCTTGAGCTAGGCAAAGTTTTTATAAACAAGAGAACAAATAATATACTAACAGTAAAAGAGGAAATAAATAAATTGGAACAAATTAAAACTATGGGCTTTTGTTTATCAAAAGGTGACATTAAAGTAATGGAAAGGCAACCAATAGAGTGAGAGAAAGTATTTGCAATATATATATCTGAAAAAGGATTCATGTCCAGAATATATTTTTAAAAATATAAGAATTGGCAAAAGAGGGGAGCAAACACTTAACAAAATACAATATGCAAATTGTCAATAAATGTGAAAAATGGGCAACTTAGTTATTAGAGAAATACATATTAAACTCATAATTTGATATCACTAAATAATCTCCAGAATTGCTAGAATAAAAAAGATAGAAAATACAAAGTGTTGATGAGGATGTGGAGCAACAAAAATTTTCATAAACTAATCTAGGGACTGAAAATTGTCATAGTCTCTTTAGAAAAGTGTATGGCAATATCTGTTAAAACTGAACATATACTTGCTTATGATGAAGGATTGTTACTCATAGGCATATATATAGTAAATACACGCACATGTGCTGATCAAAAGTCATGTGCACATGAATGAGAAGGAACATTCGACGACTACCCACTATATCATGTGTAGATCTCATAAAGCACAACATAAGTAAGCATAATGTTGAGATGAAGAAGTCAGGAAAAAAAAGGTGCCTACTATATACTTCCATTTGTATAAAGTACCAAGATAGGTAAGACTAATCTATAGTGTAAGAAATCTGGATACTCATTACTCTTGTAGGAGGTAGGGGTGGTAGTGACTAGAAGGTAGAAAGGAGAGGGGGAGTTTCAGGATGCTGGTATTACTGTTTCTTGATCTGGGTACTGTTTAAATGATAGTATTCAGTTTGTGAAATTATATATGTGTGTTTGCGTGTTGGTGTGTATATATATATAGTGTAGGTATATATATATATATATATATATACACATACCTACACATATGTACAAACATACATATATATATAAAATAAGTTATTTATAAAGTCAAGTTAGAGTGTTTTAGCACATCTTCAGGGTCATGTATGTTGGCATTAATTTATCATGGACAGACCTAAGCCTCTGTAACTGGCATATGGGAAGAGAGTTTCAGCATATTTTCTTGGTTATGCTGATTTGAGCAAATATTAAAGTTTTTCTGAACATTGTTGTTTAGCTATGAAGATATTCTGAATCCCAAGATCCTCAGCTGGGTTTTCTGAGATCAAAAAATTCCAAGCCATAAAATCAGGATCTACTTCATGAGGATTAAGCACAGCAGATAAAAGCATCCTACTGTGCATGTCACCTAGAACAAAGCAAAACAGATTCTCAAGCATCTTATGAATATTGTGGAGGACAACTATCTTGAGAGATTATGAATGGAAATTAATTAGAATGAGTTTTGTTTTATTTTAATGAACATAAAATATTTACACAGAGTTTTATAATTCACCTGTGACCCAGAGCACTTTAATGCATTTTTCTCAAAAACCTTTATCTTCTTCAAGTGCAGTTTCTTATTGTGAAGGTTTCATAAACGTCACCCTAAAAGTTTAGAGAGAGGAAATACTATACATTTTCTTGCAGTCATCAGATCATTCAGTAAAATGTGGTCAGTGAGAATATATTAGAATTATAAGTAATAATAGATATATGAAGTAATTGAATTATGGAAAAAATAACCACCAATGTAATGGTATCTACTGGAAGAGGAAGTGTTAATTTTTCAAGCATTTGTTGAACATCTACAATGAGTCAAGCACTATTCTAGCGTTTGGAATAAATCAGAGAATAAAACAAAGATTTACTAACCTAATGAAGTTTCCATTCTTTCAAGATGTTTATAAACACCTCTGCTGGGCTCCCTGGGTTCAAATCTTAGTTCTACTACCTAATAGTTGTGTGACTGGGAAAACTACCTAGTCTTTCTTTATCTAAGTTTCCTCATCTGGAAAGTGGGGATGATAATAGTACATCCTTCATCAGGCTGTTGTAGGATCAGAGAAGTTACTCCCTATGTATCTGGCAGTTAGTAGACACTCTGTATTTGCAATAATTATTATTTTATTGGATATTTTCCACAACTGATATTATTTTAAACAGCTGTTCATAACATTTTGGGATCTCAATCTCTTTTGGAAATCTGATGAATTTATTTACACCAATACCAGAAAATAGTATCTTGAGACAATTGCACACAAATTCAAGGGTCCAAAGACTTTTCTTGGTGACTATGGTATATTGACAGATTCCTGTATCAGGAACCCCTACCCAAAAATATCACTCAATATGTATTACAGACTGTGTAGATTCAGCAATCAAATGACCCTTCAGCATTGTTATATGTCACTTGGATGATTCCACCGGTTTATCAATGGAATCATAAGCTGAAATTTACACAACCTTTTCCTACTATTAATTATCAAATCATTTCTATTAGTTCTAGAGTTACTGTCAGTTCTAACGAGAGTTTAATTTCACTTGTTTCTTCTTTTGTGTTCATCATGAGAAAAATTTGTGCTAGCAAAAAAAACTTGAAATTTTTATTTGTTACAAAATAAAACTATATAATCCACTGTGTGTTCTTTTGCCTGGTCTTCTAGAGATTTCACATCTTATTGTACAAATTGCTGGAAACAATAGCTTATTTCAAATTTTTTCTTTAATGTATAATTAGTTATCTCCTTTATCTTAGAAAGTTTCTTAAATTTTTATATGTAAACATAAATATATATAAGTATATATATTATATATCTGTTAAAGTTGCTTCAACTCTTTTTTAAAAGTAGATTTTATAATTTACATATGAAGTGAAAATAGATGGTAATAGACAAATGGGGTAAAGAGTATAGATTTTAGAGTTAGACCTTGGATTTGAATGCTGGGCTGTCGTTTAAAGTGTCGTTTGGGGGCTGGCCCCATGGCCGAGTGGTTAAGTTCACGCGCTGTGCTGCAGGCAGCCCAGTGTTTCGTTGGTTCGAATCCTGGGCGCGGACATGGCAGGACATGGCACTGCTCATCAGACCACGCTGAGGCAGCGTCCCACATGCCACAACTGGAAGGACCCACAACGAAGAATACACAACTATGTACCGGGGGGCTTTGGGGAGAAAAAGGAAAAAATAAAATCTTTAAAAAAAAAAAAAAAGTGTCGTTTGGCAAATTGCCTAATTTTTCTGAATGCCAATTTTATTATCTGTAATATGGTCTCCACATCTCCCTTATAAGTTGTGTGTGAAAAGAAAATGTGATAATTATATTTATTCATGATGTGCCAGACACTCTGCTAGACTCTGTGTTTAAAAAAAGATGTTTCCAGCTCCCAAAAAACTTAGTGTCCAAGGGATAATATATACACACAGTTGCCTGGCATAAAACTAGTGCATAAAAAGAGCTCCCTACACGTCCTACTTCCCTTCTCTTTTCCTATCTTCTCAAAAGAACCTAAGTCTTAAACTGAGGTTCCCGCAACAGAAAAGCATCAGTCTTATGTTTCTTCCTTATCCTCAGAAATGGCACCTGGCTGATAATAGAACAGTCTAGACCAGGGAAGACTGAAAACTGAGATGAACTTTCCATGTAGGACAGCAAATCCCATATGGTATAGATCTTTATCAAACAAACATCCATCAGCCAGTTCAGGAAACAAACAAACAAAAAATCATATCTTGAAGATCTAGCATTATTCTAGCCACAGAAAATGAAGTTCAGAGATTGTACTCTGGTCTCCATGAGAATTACATTTACAAATTTCATAAACAAAAACCCCTCTCTTTTAGAGACTCAGGAAACCAGGCAGAAAACAAGATGAGGACCCTTTATGTGACATATTAAGACAGGGGTCTAGTTTCGAGAAACTGAGATAAAAGTCAAAGGTTGGCCACAACCAGAAATAAGACAAAATCCCTAGCCCTTGAACACTTATCTGGAAAAAGGCTCCTTTTACATAGAGTTCTCCATGTCACCCAGAGATGTACATCTTCAGCTTTGCCCTAGAGAAAGTTTCTCTTCTCATTTACACATGGACTGGGACTGGAAAATGACATTCACTAATTCTGAAATTCATCACTATTTCTTAATGAATTGCCTATATGTTCATTCTCATGAGAACAGAATGACAAACTGGCTAGAAGCCCTGAACTCAAGTAGTTTTTCATGAATTATAGCATTTCTTGGGTATGAGAGGATGAAGAACTGCTGTTATCAAGAGACTTGCTTAAGTTCTTTAGCAGCCCAGCTAGGAGATGCATGTGACTCAGGAATAATGGAGAGTTAGGTCTGCTCTTCAAGGACCGGTTATCCTGGGCATTTGCCTTGACTTCAGGGCCCGTAGTAGCTTAGGTCTGGCTCATAGCATAGTAGCTAGAGAGTCTGTAAGCCAAAAAACATGTTACTGCCCAAGTGGGCTCATCTGCCCACCGCAAGATGTGCCAATAATCAGGAACCAAGGTGGTAGTCATGAGGATTTTTAGGCTGGTTAATTTTAAAATGGTTTATGATGAGGATTTTTAGGCTGGTTAATTTTAAAACTACAGATGAGAAGCAGGCTCCGAGGAGTGGAATTTGCTTGTCCCTTTGTTGGGAAACATTTACATTTCTACGGGAAACCTCTATCTGTGAAGATGCCTCCCTCTCTGTGCCAGGAACAAGGGGGATGGCCTTATCTCTGGAAACTCTTGATCAATGCCAGAGGCAAGAACTTAAGTTGTTTACTGTCTGGCAACCTCATGTAACTGATGCCCTCCCCCCAAATCCTCCTTTGTCTGTAGCTGAGGATAATATTTAAGCGGTGGCTTCTGCCGTTTACTCAATCTGGTTTGATTCTTATCTAAAAGTTGTGGGACCGCCAAATGGCAGGACCCTACCAGCACTGATACCATTTTAACTTTTTTACATATTCTTTGTCTTGTAAAGAGATAACTCACATACCTATGCCTTAAATTTAGCTCTAACCCTCAACTTGGAGCAGCAGAAGCAGCAGCAGCAACATGCCGGCAGCAGCTCTGCCTGCCCATGGGTCCTGTCCCCATGGCAGCAGCAGAAGCTCTGACTGCCCATGGGTTCTGTCTCCATGCCAGCGGCGACAGCAGCAGCTCCCCATGCCAACAGCATCTCTGACTGCCCGTGGGTCCTGTCCCCACACAGCAGCTCTGACTGCCCATGGGTCCTGTCCCATGCTATTCTATACTATTCTCTAAATAAAAGAGCACTACTGCCAGATCTTAAGAGTCTAAGAAATCTTTCTTTCGACTCCTCGGCTCACCGACCCCGCATCAGTAGGACAGAAAGGACTTTATTACAGCTTGCTAGTAAGAGGGCAGACAGCCGACTCATGTCCAAAAGAACCATCTCGCAGAACAAAGACCACAGCCCAGTTATATATGGGGCTGGTCTCCAGATAGGGGAGGTGGCTGGTATCTGGCGGGGGCAAACATCTGGTCCCAGTTCCTGATAGTCCTTTGTTTTACTGCATATGCATCAGAGAATGGAGCAGCTGCCCTATACCCTGATGTTTTAGTTGTCATTGATTATGGCTATCAGCCTAGGCTCTCTGCCTGGGGGTCATCACATTCCTAAGGATCTCAAAAGAACAAAAGTCACCATCTTAAAGCAGCTGGGAAGGGCCCCAAAATCTACAGAGCTTGTCTGGGCTAGTTATTCAGAGGTCATTTAAAGTTACAATATAGTTTCTTTTCTACAATATAGCTTCCCTTATGTCAACCTTGTGTTGAGCCGGTATTAGATCTGTAGTTTTATGCCCCAGAGTCTGGGGGATGAAGGTCAGTTAGTACTGCAACTAAAAGTATAATATCTCAACTTGTTCAGAAGCTTTGTTTATAATATTCAGAGAAAAAAATGTATATGTACATTTAACAATGACATTATCACATGGGAAGATGATTGAGACATATATTTGTCCAGGACTTTCTTATTTGTAGGTCCTCGTATCTCTTTCATAAAGAGGAAAAGAAGGTGATATTCTTTCTGTCTGAATAAGAGATGTTCCAGTCAGGGTTGGGGCTGCCTGAAAATCACATGATTTATAATAAGCCTTGGATTTGAAAGGACTGAGACTGAAAAAAGAGATGATGGAGAATGACACTTCTTGGTGATGAGCATGGTGGCTTTGATAATTGAGTTCATTCATATGAGGAATATGAAAGGTTTTAGTGTTCTATGAGTGGCACAAAGTTGGGACAACTTCTCACACAATATCTCTCAGATGGCAGGACTTTGGATGGGGTTTCGTGGGAAATTGGGCACTAAGCTCATTTGGCAGCTAAGCAATGAAACTACTGGTAGAGCAATGTCCTTTGAATGGAGCACGGGGTCAAGACAAGCCCTTTTTAACGGATGTTATCCATGGGACTTCTGCCCTCTGCCACGGATGTACTCATTCATTTTTCTTTCTCAATTGGCCAAAGACTTATTGTGCTGCCCATCATACAATGTTTCTTGGTTCCACTATCCTATCTGTTTCTTTTAGCCTCCTGTTTCAGCCATCAGGGTAATGAATACTTTGACAATAATGAACGCTTTGACAATGACAATGCTTTGATTGTTCTTGTAAATTGTGGTGTTTAGTGCTTCTGCAGAGATTACGTGTGTGAGGTTGAGGACATTTGTATAAATGTGATATAAGTTTGGGAATCTCCTGATTTTCCAGTTTTACATATAGTTTCCACATAACATTTCTCTATAAGGGGAGATTTTAAAGATTAAAACCATTTGAAACATTTTCTCTACAAAACAAAGTCAGTAAAACTATCTTTCTTTATAACACAGAAAATTTAGTTCTTTATTTATATTGTACATATTTCCAATTTGAACAAATTAATGAATTAAATATTATAAGATTTGTTTTTGTATAAAAACAGATAATAAAATACTATCAACAGAAAAATTATAAACACTTCCTACATAAAAATACAGAGACAGAGCTGGGTCAAATTCTAATTCTGCCCCACCTCATTAGCATGGATGTATATTTACAACAGCACTTTTCTCTTGGTTAGTTGCAGATTTGCAACAACCACAATATCAGCTGATGTGAAAGTCAAGAAATGCCCTTCTCTCCTTCTATCCTCTCCCTCCATGTTATACTTTTTCAGAAACAAATCCTTCTACAGAGGCCTGAGAAAAAACAAATAAAAAACTTTTCTTACTGTTGCAGTCAAAAGAGCACATTGCTTTAATAGAATAAAGATTGCTCATACATTCACTCTCCTTAAAATTTTTCAAATGTGCTTTAATTGAAACATGTTTTATTTTGTAAGCTGACTACCACACTTGCAGTGAAAGGAACTCAAAAGATAACACTTTTATAATACAATAACATGAGCTATAGTAGAGTTATATTAGGTTGAATTTTTACTGAAGTTATAAATCTCTAACATTAATATTTTCCTATGAATTAAATAAAATTTGACCTTTTATGGGCTGCTTTTATAGCCCTATGACCTGCACTTTGCATGGTTGTTTCTCTCCAGTTAAATAGTAAGCTCCTGGATTTCTGGAGCCATGTATTTTTTATGGCTGCATTTCCAGTGCCTTGTCCATAACCTTAAAAAAAGTTGATTCTAAATAAATATTAGTTGAATGAATAAGAAAGAGGATAAGTAAGTGAATGAATGAAGATATGCATTTAGTGGGCACACACCTTTATAACAGCTGCCTTAATTGCCCATTTTAGGATCAGAATATTTTAGAGAATCCATTGAATGATTGTCATACTACAGTACTGAATGATCAATAAAAATGTCCCTACTAATATATTTAAATGCATAAAACATGACTTTGTTAGGAAGATTCATTTGTGAGAACTCAGAATTACATCTAAAATTCTGTAACTTGCTTATGTCTTACAGTTATACCACAGTGTGGCAGTCGGCTAGGAAGAACACTCCGTCATCCAAGGTTCAGGTTGTAACTGAGAAGGCTGGGCCATCTACCAAGCAACAAGTCAATTAAGCCTTTAATGATTGAGAAGATCTGTATAAAAGATAAGTCAATCTTGCAAATTAATCAACAAATGGTAATGGGCACTTAAGCTCTTCAAGATAAAATCTCAGCCGCTGGAACGAACACAAGCTAAACGATAAGTAGGAGGGAAACATGTTAATTCATGTTTTCTACCTCCTCAGGTAGTATGTGAAGTATATATAGCAATAACAGGGTTCAAGTAATCAGTCAACCAGAAGGACTGCTGTATTTGAAAAATGTATACATTCTCTCCAGATAATGAGCTTTTCTTTTTTTAAATTAACGGAATCATGAAGAAGGAAAGATGGCAATGCATTTATCTCCCTCTGGCTATCACACTAAAGTTATCCAGTTCTAAAGATGCTTGGTGACAGGCTAAGAGAGGGTGGAGTGAAGGGGAGAGGAGTGCTTTATAAGTTTCCTGGGAGTCACAGCCCACTGGATTTTCTATACTTCCTATGGAGAGTCCCAAATATCTCAGCTATGTTTTCCAGACCAACAAGCCTCTACTGAAAACGTTTTAAGATTGATGAGGATTATTTTAGGCTGGTTACTTTTAAAACTGCAGATGAGAAGGGGGCTGGTTACTTTTAATAAAAGCAACTCTGAGGAGCGGAGTTTCCTTGCCCTTTGTTGGGAAACATTTATATTTGTAAGGGAAACCTCCATCTGTATAGATGCCTCCCTCTCTGTGCCAGGAAGAAGGGGGATGACCTTATCTCTAGAAACTCTTAATCAATGCCAAAGGCAAGAACTTAAGTTGTTTACTGTCTGGCAACCTCATGTAACTGACCCCCACCCCAACATCCTCCTTTGTCTTTCGCTGAAGATAATATTTAAACGGTGGCTTCTGCCATTTACTTAATCTGGTTTGATTCTTATCTAAAAGTTATAGGACCACCCAATAACCAGAACCCTACCAGCACTGATACCATTTTAACAACTCTTTTTACATATTTTTTCCTTTGTCTTGTAAAGAGAGAACTCACATACTTATGCCTTAAATTTAGCCTTATTATCTACCCATGTTAGCAGCAGCAGTGGCAGCAGCAGCTCCTCCTGCCCATAGGTCCTGTCCCCATGCAGCAGCTCTGACTGCCCATGGTTCCTGTCCCCATGCCAGCAGCAGCAGCAGCAGCATGCCGGCACCAGATCTGCCTGCCCCTGGGTCCTGTCCCCATGCTATTCCATACTATTCTCTTAATAAAAGAGCACTACTGCCAGATCTTGAGAGTCCAAGAAATCTTTCTTTTGACTCCTTGGCTCACCGACCCCACATCAAGATGACTTGGCATCCAACTTGGAGAAGGATTTTGTTTAATACTGAATTTTAAATAAATTTTCAATTTATTATTATTGATTAGAGCAAGAATTGTATTTATCAAGTAACTGCCATGGTACAAGATGAAAATGTTTTATATAACTTGTGTATACATGAATCACCTCTTAGAATTCCTTGACTGGGCAACCTAATTATTATTTTATTTATTTTGAAGGAATTGAGTCCCTCCTTATGTTGTATACTATTATTTTATCAAAACCTGCTGTGAAAGGGTTGAATAACAAGAAGGAGTATGTTGGCAACTGGAATATACATGTAACTTCAGTTGGGATTAGAAGGCACATTTTTGTTCCCACTAATACTTAATATTCAAAGAATAAAGTAATAAAAATACATTATTTTTAAGTTAGTTATTTTAAATATTTATTATATGTAAAAGTGGACTTAGGCAGACTAGTGAAGTGAAATTATGCCTTCTGATTTTACCATTTCCAGTGAATTAAATGGTATTAGTTCCCCAATGCTAACAAAAGATGATTTAACCGAAAACATAACTAAATTATAGTAGTGCTAGATACCCCAATCAAAATTCAATCTGCTTTTTTGGGGAAAAGCTTTCCACGGGATAGTTTTTCAGCTCAGGTTGATAGGAAGCAGGATGCCCTGTCCACTTCTTTCCTGGGACACAGGAGCAGCAGTAGAATTTTCATTCTTCAGAGGCAACATAATAGTGAGATATTTTATCTTGATTTACTCTCTAAGATTCCTACTAATGAATTCCAGATTTTTGTCTTTTAACTTCTATACAATACTTTAACAAGATGGCTACATTATTCCACAGCTATAAACACAGTTATAACTCAGTAAAATTCATGATTTCATGACAAAAAGGCTATAAATCACTTACTCTGTGTGGTTTGTAAATGTTCATCAACAATGGTCATCAATATGATTTTATTTTTAATAGGGAAGAATGAATGAAACCCTATCGATCCGTGGTTGTTTTTATTCCCTAGGAGTTTATGAAGACTTCTGGAAGATACATCAACTTCTGCACCTCATTAGAGCATTGTCTATCAAACAGAACAAATGTGGTCAATAATTGATGAAAACCACTCTAATCACCTGAAAGAGTTAATTTTGTTTCCAAAGTATCTTTTATTTAAAGCAGTTTTTAAAAATGTCCTTTAACATTGTAAAGGATAAGGAGGAAAGAGTTACCATTTTCTTGGGAAAATTAAAGTATTTAAACTTCTGAAAAAGTTTGTTTAATTTCTTCAGAGACTCAAGTTCAAAATGTTTCCGTAATATTTTAAGTTTAGAGGACATTTTTGTAAAAGTCCTAACTTTCATAAGGAAAAGTCCCAAATGTGTTCTCTAACTAATTATAAGTAAATTGTATATTTTTAAGTAAAATGAAAAATAGAGCTGGGAGAAACTCAATAAAAATCATTACTAATTGATGCCACTTTCAACCACTTTGGTGAATTACAACATGTATATTAAAGTATTTCATCCTATTCTGAAATATGGGCCTTCATAATGCAACATATTGTTATTACTGTGGTCTTGATTCTGGCTAACTTAATCAGCTATATTTTGTGTTTGAAGAAAAGATGCTGCAATTAACCATAAATAGAAAAAGGGAATTAAGAAGGATTCCTCTCTATCTTATTGAATTCCTACCATTGGCCAAAAATTATACTAGGCAGTTTAAATATGTTACCTCATTTAATCAGGAAACGGAAAATCTCTCTTTTGTCTCCTCTCAACTCTGCTCTCAATACTTCTGATTGCCAAATGAATGGGGTTTATCCTGCAGCAACCAAATCTCCAACACCAGCTGGGTGTCCTACAATCCCATACTTGTACTGTCTATGTGGAATTAGTTAGCGTGGACACCACAGAGTGAGGGCTTAGTCCCATAAGACTGCCCTTCTCCCCTACTTCAGATGCCAACCGCAAGTCCAGGTTTTCACCTGTACATCTGACTGACTGACTATAAATCAGAGATTCCGTGACCTCCTTCTCGGGTTCGATAATTTGCTAGAACTCAAGAAAACAGTTTACTTACTGGATTGCCAGTTTCTTATAAAAGGACACAACTCAAAAATAGCTACATAGAAGAGATGCATAGGTCAAAGGATTTGGGACAGAGCGTGGAGCTTTCGTACCCTCTCCAGATGCACTGCCCACCCAGCACTTCCGGGTGTTTACCAATCCAGAAGCTCTCCAAACCCTGCTGTTCAGGGATTTTTATGGACGCTTTATTACATAGGCATGATTGATTAAATCATTGACCGTGGACAATTAATTCATCCTGCAGCCCCTCTGCCCTCCCTGGAGGTCAGGGGATGGGGCTGAGAGTTTCAACCCTCTAATCACAGGTTGGTTCTCTCGGCAAGCAGCCCTCATCCTTTGGTTATCCAGAGGCATTCCAAAAAATCATCTCATTAATATAAATGTGGTTGAAAGAGCTTGTTATGAATAATAAGACACTCTTTTCACCTTTATCACTCTGGACTTATTTCAGAAACTGAGGACAAAAGACCAAATATTTCAACAAAAGACGCTCCCATTACTCTTATTACTTGGGAAATTACAAATGTTTTTTGAGCAGTGTGCCAGGAACGAGACAAATACCAAATATATATTTCTTCTTATAAATCACAATATCATAATCTTAATCATATCAAGATGAGGTATATGACATTATCTCTATCTTACAAGTGAGAAAACTGGCCAGATTGAAGTTAAGTAACATGGCCAAGATTATGTGGAAGGAGAATTCCAAAAAAGTCTATCTTTTACAAAATATCTGTACTAGGATAATTCATTTTGTAAAAGAATTACCTAATTTCCTACTATGTGTTGGGTCAGTTTTAATTCAGTATTTTGTTGAATCAATGTTGCTCGGAAATGGGGAAATTAAGTTAGTTTTGATGCCAGAAGAAACTTCCTTCTGAAAGCTAAATTTTTACGTTAAAATGACCTTTAAATAGTTAGATTTTTAAAACAATTTCTGATAAAAAGTAGTATAAGGTAAAACAAAAACTATTATAAGTATCTATTAACAAAAGAAAGCTCTTTTTGAGGCGAATGCAGGCTCCACATAAAATTGTGATGGAGACGAAGTTTGTCTCTGGGACCTCTAACCAAGCAGAGTGTCTCCCTCGTGGTCCCCACCATACCGCCCAGGAAGTATCCCATGTGTTGATGCTTTCAGATAAATGCCCAGAACAGCTCACTGTGGCCTGTGTTCTCTGTGTAGTAACATTTGTCTTGGGTTACATCAAAGAAAAATTGCACCAGGTGGAGTTAAACAGGCAAAGAAGACCTTATTCACAATTACTGAACTATGGGACGGAGACTGAACTCAGCTCCAAACACAGCAGAGGCAACTAGGGATTCACAGCCAGTGGGCAGAGTAAGGGAGACAGTGGATGGAAAATTACTAAGAAGAACTACGTTAGCTCTCCAAGGTAGGGGATTTCTTGCTAAAGTGGCTTGGCAGGATTCATGCTGAACTGGGCTTACCAGGCCAAGGAGAAAGCCTAGTTGAGAAGAGAGGCCAGAGGAGCCTGAGTGAAGTTTAGGCAAGGAGGGCATCCCTGTGAATTACTTTTTCTCCCCCATGACACCTTGCAAAACAAATAAATACACTTGGAATCAGAATATCTCAAATGTAAGTTGGGCTTTCCTATTTACAAGCCCATATGATTAAGTTCATGTCACTAATGTCTACAAGTTTTACTTTCCTGATCTGCAAAATAGGCGTAATAATACCCCAAAGGATTAAAATGCTTTAATTATGTGAAAATGCTTTATAGCGCTGTAAAGTAAGTTACTATCTGAGAAATTCAGGCTATTAATGATTATTTAA
This sequence comes from Equus asinus, assembly GCF_041296235.1. Classification (NCBI taxonomy): domain Eukaryota; kingdom Metazoa; phylum Chordata; class Mammalia; order Perissodactyla; family Equidae; genus Equus; species Equus asinus. Next base: position 72,988,374 of record NC_091798.1, read on the forward strand.
TGCCTTACCATTTCTAGAAAACATGCATGTAAAAGAGGATTTCAATGCCTTAACACAAAATACAAAATACAACACAGACATTGGTAATTTTAGGCCCTTTAGGAGAGAGAATGCGATAGGAACATACAGTGTTTCAGAATAAGAAGGATCTTCTTGGCATCTCTGACAGCGAAATGTATTTGTGATTTTTCAAAACAACAGAAGAAATGGTAAAATGAAATTCTAAAAATTTTGAAATCAAATTATTAAAGCAATGGTTTTTAAAAAATAATTAAAACAATAACTTAAAGGAAAACCAATATCGTAAGTATAAGCCCTGTCAATTCACTAAGAGACATTCACTCCAAATTATCTTCATTTCCTTTTACTTTTTTTAACAAGGACAGAATGAGTAAGGCCTGCTTTAATATCATTTGATACAATAGTTAGGATGTTTATTTAACTGTAAGTTAATTAAAAGCTGGCAACATGTGTGCATGTATTTACGTATGAATCTGTTTGTAGGTAAGATAGTACAAACATAAATAACAGAGAAGTGTAAAGTCCAGATCATATCTTTCTACTGCACCCAGTAATTAACCCTGCTCCACTCAGAGTGGCCTCCTTCCTACTCATTGGCCATGACTGTTGTACTCCCACTTCCGAATCTTTATATTGCTTGTTCCTTCTGTTTGGAATGCTCTCCCCCCATATATCCAAGTGGAATGCTTCCTCACTTCTAAGAAGTCTATTCAAGCATTGCCATTTTATGGAAACTGGCCAACCCATTTAAATTGCTACCCCCATCACCGTAGTCTCAGTCTCCTTAATACTGTTTAACATTTTTTCCATCACACTTACCACTTTCTAATATTTTATATGACTTACTTTTAAAATTTTGTTTTTCTTCTCCAACTGGATTATAAATTCTACTAGGGAAGGAATGTTTTGTCTCTTTTGTTCTTTAATTTGTCTCCAGAACCTGTGCCTTGCCTGCCATATAGTAAGCACTCAGTAAATATTTTTGAATGAATGAATAAATGAATGAATCACAGAGACCTTTGGATGCCATGATATAAGATGATACTTCATTCCTCTACTTTCTTATTCTCTTCTAGTTAACACTCATGCTATTGAAGAGACAGCTCCTTTCTCCTTGACTGCAGTCTCTCCCAATTGGGTTATAATAAAAGTCTACAAGAGGTGAGACGTTTGCATTAGCATAGGCACGCAACAACAGCAAATAGTCAAATCAATCTGGCTCACTTGCATAGAGAGTATATTTGCATTCCTCACCTTATGTACTGCAGTTCCTTTTCTATGATCCCCATGGAAGCTGTTAAATACTAGCTAATACCCTTTATGTAGGGACTTACATAAAAGTTACTATGCTATATTTAGTTCCTGAAAATCATTTATTTACACAAAAATCGTCTGGATATTTTGTTTTGATGTAAAGTAGAACTTACCTTTTTCTTCTTTTCCTTTTTGTCTATTAAGCAACCTAAAGCTATGCCCAATATCCAGTAAGAGTGAACTCAGGGTCCTGAGACCCTTCTCCCTCTGATGCTTTGGATTGAGTGTCGCTATATATCATAATTGTCTCATTCTTGACTATGTTTAAATCTATAAGCTACCCAAAATATTCTATGAGCTATGTGGATATTGTTCCCTAATCAACTTCCTAATCGACTACGACCTACTCTGGCATCATTTAAGGAAAAATAAAAATTATTGAATTTTTTCAACTGAGATATTTTTCTTCACTATGCATCATACATAATAATTATATACTAATGGAAGAATAAAGTGCAGGAATCATCTCTTTGAACAGACGAGGGGAAAAAACTATGAGCTAAGACAGGACACAAGTGAATTAAACGATTTAAAAAAATAGTCCGATTATCTTAAAGGCCAAAGCAAAAGTAAGCCCCGTAAAGACAGTAACTTCCAGCCAGAAATCCCTCTCAGACTGTTGCAGAGCTTTATAGAAACTATTAATTGGAGCTAATGGAGTTTATTAAAGCAATTCTTTTCTCATCCTAATTTTTTTATTTGACGTATAGTTATTCTTTATTATGGAACTATGTTTCAGATTGTGGGATATTTTAAAAACATATTTCCTTTTATTTTTTTTTAGGAATCAGTTTTATCTTTTGTATCAACAGAGCAATCACTCTTGAGTAGATGTGAAACACGTTATTGATGGTTGGTGTAAGATATACATCTTCGCTAATGAAGGCAATTAATCTATTACCACAGATGGGTTCACACTAAGTATCTTGCCTGCGCAGACAGCACCTTCTTCTTTCTTGCCACATTTAAATCTTCATGACCTCATTTTTCATCCAGGGATGGTAATTTGTTAGCTACTGACTACTTTAAGAACCAATCTACCATCCACCCTCTCTATTAGGATTTATGTACAAGGCTTCTCGTTGCACAGAGGACTGACACACAAACTGAAGAGCGGTAGGTGCCACCCATCAAACGGTGACAGCTTTGACTCTAGATCAACGTTTAAGAAAAGCTGAGTTAACAACCTAATTCTTTACCCTTGTGAACATCAGCTGGCTGAGGGAAAATGATTTTCTTTCCTCTGTGCATGTGAACTTTCTAATTAAAGAAACTTCTCTAAACCTTTTCCTCAAATTGATCGAGCTCGACTTCTCCAAGAAAATTGCCACTGATTTCTCAGGAGATGGCAACTTTATACATTCTTTTTCTCTGCTTGATTTTGTCTGTCTCCAGTAATTGCAATTCTGATTTATCAGTTTCTATGCCTTAGCTATTAGCTACTGAACTCAACTCTCAGGGAAGTATGCCGGGCTAAGTGAAGTCAGAGTTTTGGTTTTTTTTAAAGATTGGCACCTGAGCTAACAACTGTTGCCAATCTTTTTTTTTTTTTCCCTGCTTTTTTCTCCCCAAATCCCCCCAGTACATAGTTGTATATTTTAGTTGTGAATCCTTCTAGTTGTGGCATGTGGGATGACGCCTCAACATGGCCTAACGAGCGGTGCCATGTCTGCACCCAGGATCCGAACCCTGGGCCGCCGCAGTGGAGTGTGCAAACTTAACCACTCGGCCATGGGGCCGGCCCCCTAGAATTAATTTTTGAATGAAAAATAAAATATGTTGGAGCACGGAGACATGAACAGACATTTCTCCAAAGAAGATATACTGATGGCCAATAGGCACATGAAAAGATGCTCATCATCACTGATCATCAGGGAAATGCAAATCAAAACTACACTAAGATATCACCTTACACCCGTTAGAATGACAAAAATATCTAAAACTAATAGTAACAAATGTTGGAGAGGTTGCGGAGAAAAAGGAACCCTCATACACTGCTGGTGGGAATGCAAACTGGTGCAGCCACTATGGAAAACAGTATGGAGATTCCTCAAAAAACTAAAAACAGAACTACCATACGATCCAGCCATCCCACTACTGGGTATTTATCCAAAGAGCCTGAAGTCAGCAATCCCAAACGTCCTGTGCACCCCAATGTTTACTGCAGCACTGTTTACAATAGCCAAGACGTGGAAGCAACCTAAGTGCCCATCAACAGACGAATGGATAAAGAAGATGTGGTACATATATACAATGGAATACTACTCAGCTGCAAAACAGAACAAAATCATTCCATTTGCAATAACATGGATGGACCTTGAGAGAATTATGTTAAGTGAAATAAGCCAGCAAGAGAAAGAGAATCTGTGTATGACTCCACTCATATGAGAAATTTAAAACTATGGACCAAGAACAGTTTAGTCGATACCAGGGGAAAGGTGGGGTGGGGCGTGGGCACAAAGGGTGAAGTGGTGCACCTACAACATGACTGACAAACATTAATGTACAATTGAAATTTCACAAGATTGTAACCTATCAATAACTCAATTAAAAAAAAAATACGTTGGAGCACATTGCATGTGTATACTCCATGTCTGCAACATGCCAAAATCATTCTTTGTTAATATTTAAATATATAAGAGGTTTGTCATTTCGTTATCAAACCTAAAAATTCTTAGCATTTTAACAAATGCTAACAATTAACAAGTGTTGAAAATAAATAAAATGAAAGTGTTCTTAAGACAAATATTGAGTTTTAATTAAAAAACTCATAAATGGAAAGTTATTCAATTACACAGGATGTATATATTATCTTGGTTAGATATCATAGAATTAAAATAGGGAGTCATGCTTAAGAGCATGGGCTCTCGACCAAGTATTTGGAATCAAATTCTGGCTTTGTAACTCTCTAGTTGTGTTATCATGGACAAGCTAGTTAATCATTCTGTGCCTTGTTTTTCTTAAAGGTCAGGAGGGTGCGGTGGAGGACAGCTGAAAACCCTGGAAGTTCCTGCGGTAGACAGCTACCTTGGAAGCAACGTGATTGCTCATCTTGAGCCACAGCATTAATGTCCAGCAGTCACCTGAGCCATATGTTTAGGTGGATAAGGAATGCTTAGCATGTATACTGTGTGAGGATGGATAATAAGCTGAGATGTTAAGGAGAGGCTTTGAGTTTATGCTTAATTGCGGAATCAGGGCAAAAGAGACCACCAATTACTTGCATCCAGAAATAGGAGAAAGATGTTAAGCTGATTATTTAGTGAAATTTAAGAACTATATTATCACACATTGAAACCAATAGCCCATCTTACTAAGAGAATAAAGATGCCGGCCTATCACCAAAAGGTAAAGATAGATGGAACAGATTTTTTTAAATTTATTGTAAGTTTTGTTCTTAAAAAGGATTATGCATCATTCATATTGATTACCACACTAATTAACCAGAAAATTGGCCAGGACCCCAGTTTACCCAGACAGTACACACCCTGAAAATGTGGCTTCCCAGAATATGCATCATCTTCCCTTTCTTTTGCTTTCTGATAATCTGAAGCAGTGTTAGTGTTGTAATAATCAACTGCCTTATTGCTAACGTCTATTTTTCCTAGTGTTTCTGTGGCAATTTTTCCTTCCAGTAGCTTACATCATGGATTTTATTCCTAAAACCATGGGATTAATACTTGCATTTTACTCTACGAGTTGTGTGAGTTAAATAGGATAAGATATATAACATGTTTAGCAAAGCGCCTGGCTCTTTGAGAGTGACAAACACAAGTTACCTATCATTATTATCGTTATTACTATCACCAACATCATTACTGTGTGCCAGACACAGTTCCAGTACCAGAGGATACAGGATGAACAAGATAGGTACCGGCATGGCCTTCAAGGAGTTTACATTTTATTGGGGAAGACAAAACACAAACATGTTAAAATGTAAATACATGTTAAAAGTAAACACCCCTCAAAACTCAGAGTGTGGGGCCGGCCTGGTGGCATAGCAGTTAAGTTTGTGTGCTCTGCTTTGGCGGCCCAGAGTTTGCTGGTTTGGATCCCAGATGTGGACCTACACACTGTTTATCAAGCCATGCTGTCCCGGGCATGCCACATATAAAATAGAGGAACATGGGCACGAATGTTATCTCAGGGCTAATCTTCTTCAAAGAAACCAACAAAACTCAGAGTGTGATAAATACCATAAAGAAAATGAACATGACAATGGGCTAAAGCAAAGATGGAGATGACTAATTTATATGAAATACGGATGACCTATTTGAGGCAGTGAGGCAGTTCTGCTGGGCTAAAACCTGGAGAATGAGTATTCAAGAGCAAGCCAGACATTCAAAGAACTAGGAGAAGAGTTAACTCAGCAAATGTGAAACAGCAAAGGAAAAAGAATTGAGGCTGGAAAGAGCGTGGCTTATATGAAGATGAGAAATAATTTCAGCATATTTGGAGCACAGCAAATGAGGAAGTAGAAAGCATAAGAGGAGGCTGCAGAGGGAGGTGGAGTCAAGATAATATAAAATACTATCAGTAAGGAAAAAAGTTAACATGTCTTTTTAATACAAACAGAAAGCTACTGAACAGTTTTCAATAAAGGTATGTTATGCTTTGATTTATTTTTAAAATGATCGAGACCACTCTGCCTGCTGAGCAGCAAGGGGTCAAAGGTGGAAGCAACGGAGACCACTTAGACGGCTGTAACTGAGATCGTTTGCAAATCTGAACATGAGTTATTGTTTGGAGAATAAAATAGACTGTGATGGAGGCGTGGGAAGAATACAGGAGGCAGGAATACCTACCAAGAGTGTGCTGCATTAATCCAGAGGTAATAGTAACCTAAGCAAAGACAGTAGGTACGGAGAAATGGGTCAGTTTGGGGGCTCCTAACACGGAGGAAGGAGGGATATTTTACCATTAATCAGAAGTTGGAGGTGAAGAAGAAAGGATCAAAGGTGACCTGCAAGTTCTAGCTTAAGCAACCAAGTAAATGTCAGGGCCGTTGACTGATACCTTGTACCATGTATACCACACGAGAAGCTGGCTTTGTTGAAAGACCATGTTTGTGTGTGTGTGTGTGTGTGTGTGTAACACATTGGATAATCAAGCAAATATGTCCAGCAGACTGTTGGATAGATGGAGCTGAAGTTACGGAGACAAATTTGAAATGAACAGATATATACATATACGTGGCACTACCCAGTCAGAACAGATCCTGACCACAGCACTAGAGCAGGGGCCCAGAGGCTGCCCACTGTACAAGAAAACTAACCCTTTAGAAAATGAATTGTGGGAGCTCCCTGAGGGTTCTTGAAATAGGGCAAGGTAGCAAACACAGTTGTAGGGGTGGAGAGTGGACACTTTGAGACTACTCAGAAAGCAACACAAGATAATTTCAGTAATTTGGCAAATTGTTCATTCTTACTGGTGCACATCAGCTGAATGTTATTTCTATTAATTGTGTTAAGATATAAGTATAAAAATGGTAATCTAAGCTGTAGATGTGGTTGAGACCAGTTGGCATCAAATAAGAAGTTGCACTTATGATTAGCACCAATCTTCCATGATATGCTGGAGAATCTCTGTACCTGTTCTTCATCAGTAGCTGATGAGCAAAAGGGCACAGAAAGGCCCAGCCCACCCCAGCATGAACAGAATCAACAGTTGCCCCATAGCAGAGCTTCCAAGGACACCATGCAGGTGACAGGGATAAACTGACGTCATGAGAGTTCAGTTTCTCTTCACTATAGGAGCTATAATGTCCAAGGCACCTCGGAATCATCAATGAACACTGATGGAAAAAAGCCCTAAGAAAAGTTTAGTCTGTTCACAGTTTAGGCTGTTTAACCAAAGAATCAAGAAAGAGGCAGCCTGGACTGAAAACTTTGAGATAATAATTGCTGTACCCCAGCCAAATAGCACAGAGAAAAACTGAAGCCTCACCTCCTGAAGCTGAACTGAAGCAAAGACAGAGTGGAGAGCCAAAACTTCCACCCCTGCCAAGCTATAAAAAGGTACCCAGTGTCCCTGCTGGTATGCTATTGGAGAAGACCAAGTCAGGTGCTGTCTTCCCCTCCAACCTCCCTATCTCCTCCACTCTTCTCCATCCTGGTCAGCGGAAACCACAGGTTGAACCTAGACTCTCAATCCCACCCAGAGCCCAGTGCCACTTCCTCTTCCCACTGAAGTGGTATCAGCAAAGGCCAAGCAGGACCTTCCACACTACTCAGCAGTAAATGAGGCCGCCCCCTCATCCACACACCCACATTGTCAGGCACTCCTCCTCTCTCTCCAGCCTCCCAGCCAGGGTGGGATCAGCAGAGGCCTAGTTGGTATCCTGAACTGTCACCCGCTCCCACGATTAGCGAAGAGCCCCTCCCTCTGTCCTTGCAAGAATCTGGAGTTTCATCCCCACCTGGAAATAACAAAGCAGTGCCTTCTTTCCCTCCCAGAGTGGTGTCAGCGAAGGCCTGAGCCAACACAATTTAAATAAGATCCAAAGTCTCATCAGATAATACACAAAATGTTCCAGGTTTCAATTGAAAATCACAAGTACCAAGAATCAGAAAGATCTGAAGTTAAATGAGAAACAACAATCAACAAATGCCAACAATGAGATAACATCAATATTAAAATTGTCTGACTAAGATTTCAAATCAGTCATAATAAAAATACTTCAATTAGGAACTGAAAATACTTTTAATTAAAACATACGAATAAAAAATAGAAAGACTCAGGGGCTGGCCCCGTGGCCGAGTGGTTAAGTTCGTGTGCTCCGCTGCAGGCAGCCCAGTGTTTCGTTGGTTCGAATCCTGGGCGCGGACATGGCACTGCTCATCAGACCACGCTGAGGCAGCGTCCCACATGCCACAACTAGAAGAACCCACAACGAAGAATACACAACTATGTACCGGGGGGGCTTTGGGGAGAAAAAGGAAAAAATAAAATCTTTAAAAAAAAAAAAATAGAAAGACTCAGTAAAAGCTAGAAAATATAAAGAAGAACCAAATGAAAATTTTAGAACTGAAAAATATAATGTTCAAAATAAAAATCTCAATACATGAGCTCAACAGCAAAATGGAGAAGACAGAGGAGAAAAAAATCAGTAACCTTGAAGGTAGTAAATAGAAATAGCCAATCTGAACAACGGAAAGAAAATAGACTAAAAAAAAATCAAAATAGAATAAAAAAAGACTATATTCATAGATAGGAATATCAAGGGGTAACGAGAGATATTTTTGTGGTGATTATTGATATATTTGGATTTGGTTCTAAAGTGTTATTTTCAGCTTTCTTCTCTCCCTTCTTTTTTTCTATTTTCCCTCTCCTTTCTCTCTTTTAGATTTATTGAGGGTAATTTTCCCTCAGTTCACATTTTTTCTCTACTATTTCCAAATTATTATATTTAAACTTATTCTGTTAATAGTTATATTTTCTATTTTAGTATTCTTATTTAACTGAATAAAATACTATTTTTTATCAACAGTGCCATACTTTTCCAAAAATATTAAAAAGCCTCTGAATAATCTCTTCCTGATGCATAGATTATTTTGTCCAATAGTTTAATTCTAGCTTTTCTTTTTTCCTTTTTCTCCCCAAAGCCCCCCAGTACATGTTGTATATTCTTAGTTGTGGGTCCTTCTAGTTGTGGCTCGATGAGTGGTGCCATTTCCGCACCCAGGATTCAAACTGACGAAACACTGGGCCTCCTGCAGCGGAGCTTGTGAACTTAACCATTCGGCCACGGGGCCAGGCCCTATAGCTTTTTTTATTTAACAAATTAAATATAAATTTTTCCCAGCTAATGTTGGCTGTATTTACTTATATATCAATCTCTCTTCTCACTCTTTATTCCATCATAGACCTTCCATTTGACATAATTTGTTTTCTTGCAAGTATATTCTTCAGAATTTCTTTTATTCTGTGTCTGTTGGCAGGAAACTGTAGGTTTTCCTGAAGACATTTTTTTTCTCCTTCACAACTGGAAAATGTTTATTCTAAGTATGGAATTCTAGGTTGACAGTCACATTCTCTCAGCACATTGAAGAAAGTATTCCATTATCTTCTGTCTCCTAACACTGCTGTTGAATATAAATTGATTACCAATTACTCTTATTTTTAATTGATTTGTTTTTCTTCTTTGGTGGTTTTTAAAATGCTTCTCTTTTAACTTGCTGCTCTGCGGTTTAACTATGATATGTCTAGGTGGAGACTTATTTTTGTGTATCCTGTTTAGGTTTCACTGGCTTCCAGAATATCAGGGTTATCATTGATCAAAAATTTTGGAAAATTCTAAGCCATTTTATTTTCTAATATTTTTTCCACCCTGCCCATTCTACCCAACACCAAGATCAAAACAGGCAAGTTTTCTGGTTTTTTTTTTTTTTTTCCTTCATGCCGAAGGGCCAAAATCCAGCTTTGGTACTCATTTACCTCCTATGGTTCACTTCACTAGAGGTTCTGGAAATTCCTTACTGTTATACGAGTTGGCGGCATACTTAGATATTTTTTCTATAATTTAGTTAATATTTTTTTTTAATTCAACTAAAGGTATTTAATTGTCATACTGCTTGATGTGAGTCACTTTTAAGTCACTTTTCCATCTGTTTTATGCAATAAATTAAGTACTATAATTGGAACATTCAATGATAAGATCTTACTATAGGAGTCATAGAGAACCTTCCAAGCCTGGAAGACGATAATTAGTTTTTGAAAGTAAAATAAAAAATGCTGAGCTGAGCAACAGTCAGAGGAAAAATTACTTTCATAAATCGCAAATAATTTCATCAAATAATTTGATTCAACAGTTATTTCAGTTCTGACTTGAAGTATTTTTACTTAACTTATTAATTTTTTACTTATTTTATATAAAGGGAAATAGTCCAAATATATTATTTGTCCTTCTTCATCTCTAGTTATAATTGTTCTTTAAATATATGGTGAATTGATTACTAGGTGATTCTAATAATTCTAAGAAAAGATTATATATGAGTGTTAGGTATAAGTAAAGGATTTATGTGGCACAGTTTTTAAAATAATCATGCATATTTCTGAAAGCTTAGAGTTTCATTAAAGCAGCAGATTAAAGATGACTACATATTCTTTGACATGCTTTCATTAAAGATGGGTCTAATTCCCTTCTCTTTGAAATTGGCTGGTCCTTTGTGAATTGCTTTACCAACAGGGATTCAGAAAATACTTCTGAGGTTACATCATAAGAAGTCTTGCAGCTTCAACCTGGGTCTTTGGGAAGATTGTTTTGGGAGTGATCCCTATCAGAAAGTAGCCACCACGCTAGGAGAAACTGAAGTCAGAGAGAGAGACCAAGTAGAGCTACTTTGGTAGCTCCAGCTGAAATCCAGGACAATAGCCAGCATCAACCCATAGCATGCAACAAGTCATCTTGGACACCTAGCTCAGTTAAGCCTTTAAATGACTCCAGCTTCTGCCAACATCTGACTTCAAATGCAAGGAAAATCCCCAATAAAAATTAGTCACTGGAGCCCAGTCAACCACAGAAACATGAGACTTTGGAGAGGTTTGTTTCCTGCAACAGGTACTCATAAAACATGACCTAGAAGTGGGAAGCCATCATAACAAAAATTTAAAATGTATGACTTTGGCCTTGGGATCACATGATGAGTGGAAGTTAGAAGGGCATTGAGGAGATTACTGGTGAGAATAGGAAGTCGGCAAAGAAAAGGTTATTTACAGCTGGAGAAAGGGCACCCGAGTTCTGTGCTGATAGAAGAGTTGGTGAAATTGTTGCTTTAGATAACAAGAAAAATAGAATGAGTACCGAATGATCTCCGTGATCTGGATCTGGAGATTTCCAGGCAGATGTTGAAAGTGTCAATTTTCTTCTAGCTGCCTATGAGAAATATGAGAAGACAGAGATAAACCAAAGAAAGGTTTAGTTTTTGAGCAAAATTTGGAGGAAATAGAAAAGAGTCAGGAGTTTTTAGTTTCAAAAATAAAGCAGCTTCTCCTCCACAGTCTCTCTCAGCAAAAGATGTAAAGAAAGAAATGGTCTCAGAGCAAATATGAAATCCAATACAATACCAGGAAAGTTCAGCTCCAGGGTATAGACCACAATGGTGTGACTATAAGATGTTTTTAAGTCTTCACTAAGAATTAACAGCATACCTAACAGGCTTCAAAGAATGGTAAGGGTCTGGGGCCTGTGTCGTTGGACAAGAAGATCTCTAAGAATCTTAAAGGAGTGCCTCAGAGACAATTTTCCTACACCAAATATTCCCAAAATTCTGAATGACACTGTTCCTTACCACCCTGCTAGAGAAGGATCTGTTTAAAAATGAAATATGAGTATGGCTTCTGTCATATACAGTCAATTTACTTTCATACACTGAAACTCACAATGGTTTTAATGGAATTATAATAATATGGACTTAAAGGGGACAAACCAATATAAAATAAAGAGATGCCTCTAGGCACCCAACATTTAACGGTCAGGCAAAAGACTAAGAAGCCTTCTCAGTTGCAAACTTCAGTCATTTTTTTTATAGAGAAGAAAGGATGATTCAGATGGTAAAACTGAGAGCTCAGAGAGTGGAGTCAAAGTCACAACGAATAATTCCCAGGCAGCAGAATGGGGTTTTAGTCAAGGAACTAGTGATGCATGTCTACTCAGATTTCAAATTACTATGAACCAGTGATAGCTCTGTACCTCCTATTCTTCCTTTTTCAATTGAGAATGAGCATTGTGTGTCTCCTATCTCTTTTTCATCTTGCATATTGAGTTTCAGGGGAACATATAACTTTACTTTTTAAGTCATAAGTCTTCAGCTTGAGAGAAATCGTGTTCAAGTAACTGTACTTAGCCTCCTCTCTACCTATACCTTATTTAGATAACAAAATCGTAGACCTCAAACCTGAGTATGACATCTTAAATGGATAAATATCTTCAGGGTCTTGAGAAAGAAGAGAGTATTTTGCGTGTGGAAATGAAGTAACTAATAAGTGGCCAGAGGTCAGATTATTAAAGATGATTATAAATTTATCTCCCCTTCATTCTGAGCTGGCCTTTGTGACTAGCTTGATGATGAGAAAGTGGCCCAAGTGATGTTCTGGACTTCCAAGGCAAAGTCATAAGAAGCCTTGCGTCTATCAATTATTCACATTTGGAATGTTTCCTCTTCAAACTCAGACGCCATGCTGTGAGAATACCAAACCACATGGAGAAAGTGTTTAGCTCTGCAGCTTCAGGTGAACTCCCAGCTACAGCCAGCATCAACTGCCAGCCATGCGAGTGAGCCAGCTGGGGTGTTCAGCCCAGCTGAGCTGACTTCTGATCACTGTAGCCCAGCCAATATTTTAATGCAACTGCATGATAGATTTCTAGCAAGAATCACCAACTGAGACCAGTTACCTGACAGAAACATGAAAAATAATAATCCATTGTTGTTTTAACTCATCAACTCTGGGGTGGCTTGCTACGCAACAAAAGATGAACTTAAAAATGAGGAATGAATAAAAAACTTACTTATTAGAATTCAAAACAACATGAAGATTTCCCTTTCCAACTATGGTGACTAGTATCAGGCTTGCTCTCCCCATAACTAACTATAAAAATGTGAAAACATGTATAAAACAACATTTGTGGGTATTGGATAGCAATCGACACAAGTCTATGGTCCTTGACATACAGGGACATCATGAGATAATTTTCATATTTAACTTGGATATCACACCAAAATTCTATTCCAGAGGACAGTGCAGGGAAATAGAGGCAAAGAAGAGCTTAGAAATCACAGTGGGTGAAGGAAACAGAGTTCAGGACTGCCAAAGTTGCTGGGGTTTGGGGTTAGTGCACTGCTGTCATAGAGAGGCAACAAATAAAATTGCATAAACAACTTCCATTCAGTCCAATGCTTAAGCTGCCTATTTGCATATAGAGGCTCTGAGCAGATTAGCAGAAGATAGCTACTTGGAGACCTACCTAGCAGAGATTTCAGAGGCTTTCTGAGTTTCTATCTCGACATTGGATTCCAGTGGCAGACAGAGTTAAGAGACCTAAATAAACATTCCAGGCTTAGGTAATACCTCAAAAAGGCCATGCCCCAAAATAAGGGACTGTGACTTAGGAATAAGGGTTACACTCTAGGAGCAAGACAAAACTGAAATAAGACCCACCGTAACATAGCAGAGTTCAACATGATTAGAATGATTTGAAGGAAATTTAACGTTAAATGCATATACTAGATAAGGTAAATATGTGAATGTCCATTACCAAACCTCTATCTCAAGAGTCAATAGAAATAACAGCAAGAAAGGAAATAATAATGCAAGAGCGAAAATGAATGAAATTGAAAACACATATAATAGAAAAAATCCACAAAGCTGTTGCTCTTTGTAAAAACTATTAGAAGTGATCAATATTTATCAAGACAGATCAAGACACAAAAAGAAGAAAGCACAAATTACAACTATGGAAAGAAAAAGGGGGCATAACTACAGATCACAAGACATCCTCTCAGTGAGAGAACATTATAAACTACTTTATGCTAACAAATTTTTTAATTTAGATGAAAAATATGGTTGATAAATAGTGTACTATAACTGTCAAAACAATAAATAGAAAATCAAAATAGTCCCATGTTTGCTTAATAAATCCATAATTTCAAGCCTTCCTACAAAGAAAATTCCAGTTCCAGTTGGCTGCAATCATAAATTCTTCCAAACAATTTAGGAAGAAACATACCAATATTACAAAAACTATTCCACAAAATAATTTATATCTTCATCAAAGGGAATATACATGTAAAAATCCATCAAGATCAACACCTAAGATATGCGCATTATACTGTATGTAAGTTATTCTTCAAGTGAAAAAAAAGTAAAACAACTACCCTGTTCACATGAGGCAATAGGATTATATTAGTATTCGATTGCTACATAACAAATTACCACAAATTTGGCAGCTTACAGCAACACGAATTTACTATATCACAGTTTCTGTGGGCAAAGCTAGCTGGGTTCTCCTGAAGTACTACAAGGCTGCAAACCCAACTCGCAAGGCTGCTGGTTACAATCCAATCAGCCAGGCCTGCATTCTCCTTCAGAGGCTGGACTGAGGAAGATCTGCTTTCAAGCTCACTCAAATTGTTGCAGAAATTACTGCTGTAGATTTCATAAAAGTTTCCTTCTTTAAAGCCTGCAACAGAGACTCTACCAAGACCAGCTCTACGCTCTTATGTAATCATGCACCTGTAACCACCATTAAACCGTCACCTTTCATCTGGCACTTCAGTGAGTAGAAGAGGTAACAGGTCCTGCCCACACTCAAGGAAACGAGATTGCACAAAGGTGTGAATACTAGGAGGCAAGATCACGGGGTCACCTTAAAATCTGTTTTTCCACAATGATGTACTTTTAGATTATATCCTTGAAAACAATGGGGAGAGGTTATATTTTGATGTAAAAATGCCTCCCCAGTATGTTTGAAACATAGAGTTGAGATAAATCCATACAGTTGGATCAAGCCAAAGCAGTGTCCTAGAATAATGCCATCTGCCGTACAGGAGCTAATGATGCAATGATTGGGTCCATCTGAATTCTTCTCCACTTATGCCAATAGTTTGGCTTGACTGAAAATTAGTTATGGGTGAGAATCATGTCAGAGAGAACAAATCCTTCCAGAATTTATTTTTAATATAAAAATGAAATAAAAAATAAAATTCATTGGCAAATCAGCTTTCATGTTGTTAAACAGCTGGTATTAAAAAGTTTCTGTCTAATACTGTAGCTAATAAAATCAAAGCAATTTGGATTCGGACAAGAAAGTGTTAAGAGAAGGTTTTCAGACGACTAAGTCATGACTGATACCTGGCTTACACCTCTTTAAGCTGTCATGTACTATAAGCTGCATTCTAATGTGGCAGGGATGAAGAAATGAAAAAAGTGTCTTAGAATCAATAATGTACAGTATGTGCAAAACTCTTTCTAATAAAATAATTTTAGTAAAAATGTTTAGTAGTAATTTTCTATTTTGGCTAAAAGCATATAAATTATTTTGAAATATTTTAACTATAAATTTGGTTTTCTTTATAGAAAACGATCACATCTACTAGAATTTCACAAATGTTACTAATATATTTATGTAAACTATGAACATCTGTATTTTTAAATCTAATTTCACCCCTAGGGGTCTGCAAAATCTACTTTAAGAAGAGATGCTATCAGAGAGAAGGGTTAATCAGTGCAGTCAATCTACAACACTACACGCTGTGGCTCATCCTGCCTAGACATGGGGATCTCATTGCAGTAAAGTGATGAAGCAATAAAATTAGTTCATAGACCAAAAACAAAGGAAAACAAATAAACAAAAATAAGAATATCTTGAATGTCGAGTGGGAACAACAATCTCCATCATTTATAAAGTATTTCCTGCCAAACCAGGAGTACAACTGTCTATTAATAAAATGTGTTAGCGCTGGAAGGGACTTTAGAGTTTTCTATAACGCAGTGATGGAGAATTGGCTACCCTAGTGGGAACTAGTTCTGTTCTCATTATCATTGGTTCAAAGTGCTCCCTATTAATTTAAGCAATGAGTACTTATAAGTGATTAATGCCCTGGTGCCCTGTGTGTGGTATTCCTCTACACATTAAAGGTGTGCAATATTTCACTAGAACTTTCTTGCTTATAGACATATTGACAAAGGAGCAACAAATAAAATTAAGGAACCCTATAGTAAGAAAGTTTCCAATATATTAAAGTAAATTAAACCTCTTCTCACAACCCTCTCAGCTGAGTAAAAGCAAACACATTCACTGTGCAAACTGGATTTTCGTAAGTTGTAATTGCCCTGTTAGTTCCAGGACAAAAGACAAGAAACATATAAATTAGGAAATTTATCTGTAAACCATTAACTAATTATTGATTTGACCTGAGTGATTAGGCTCTCCATGAAATCATTCTTTTTCTAATGAATATAAAAAATAGAAATATGATCAAGCATACAATTTATTTCACGTTTAAGTTTTCTCTTTTAATGTTATAGTCTAATATTTTACTTAATTTTCTCTCCACATATCTTTTTTATTTAAAAAAATTTTAAAACTTCGATAGAAATCTACACTCTCACCGACATTGTCTGAGAGCTCCTCTTCTTCTACCTCCTCACCACAGGGTTGGCTGGAGTCAGTACTTGCTTTTGTCAGACTTCTTAATTTTTGCCAGTTATGAAAGATTGAGACAATATTCAGTTACAGAAAACAGTTCTAAGCTAAACCCATTAGTATATATGAAACTATGGTGCATGTTAGTAATGATTCAAAGATGAAATATTTTATTTAAAGGATTTACATATTGTCAGATTTCTCCCATATCCTTTACTAAATAGTACTATGCCTTAATATGCCAAACTAAAAAAAGAGTTTAAAGAAAAAGCTCAGTATGAGTAAGTTCAGACTCATGTATGAGCGATAGAAAATGGATTTCCCAAATATCACACGACATAGGACTGTGCTGAAACAAGATTAACCAGAAATGACTTCAGAGTCAAATGAGTTAGCTCTGTCTAAAAGGAAAACATGGCAAGCAAATGTAGAAAGGAGCAAGAATTCATTGCTTTACACTCCTCAGGTTCTTTTCCTTCTTCTACTGTTGTGCAACCTCACTCTCTTATGCTGGTTCCATTTTTATATCCACATTCTAAATGTGAATTTTCTTTGCAATTCTGCTCATAACACTTTCTTTTTTCACAATACACTGTACATTCGACCTTGGCCATTTTATCCAGGCTCATAGTTTCCTGTATATTATTACCTCAGAAATAACTTTCCATTTTAAATTATCTCCTTCCCCACTGCTACTATCTAAATATATACTCTCATCATCACAGGCGTGGACTATCGCTTCCTGACTCCACGCTTGCTCTCCCTCTTCCACCCCAAGATCTGCCATTAAAGTGGTTTTGCCACAACGTAAATATCAAGACGTCGTCACACTGCTTTAAACCAATTAGTGGTTTCCCATTAATTATAGGATGAAGTCCAACTTCCTTAGCAAGGCATAAAACGCCCTTTATAAGCTGCTAATTTCTTCAACTACAGCCTCAGCTCCCACCATTTTTTCTCTCTAGACTCTTAAACCAACCCTACTGAATTACTCTGAGTTGCCCATATTTGTGATGCCTCTGCAGGAATGGAATACGGGGGTCATGTGCTCTGGCAGAAATGGCTTTCCTTTCTTGTCTATTTGGCAAACTGCTATTCATTCTTTTAAATTTTGTTCATGGAGTGCCTCCTTTAGAAAGTCTTCCATTCCTTCCTCTAAATACACAGCCTAACAGTTACTCTCTGCTCATTACTAATTCTACAACTTGTACATATCTCTCTCTCATTGTATTTTTAACACTAAGTTCTAACTATCTGTTTAGAAATATGTTTTCCCCATTGTGGATTATTAAGGGAAAATATTATATATTTCATCTTTATGTCTTCAACCCATAGCAGAGTGCTTAGAATAATGCCTAACAGTTAGTTCATATACGGAAGAGAGGGACTGATGTATGCATTTCCAAAAATGGATTTGAAATTAACAGCAATTTTCCAATGTGAGAATCATTCTTGAGAACAGGTTCAAAGTCCATTTATTCCTTTAAATTTTGAAGACTTGGGAAGAAAAATTATAAAGTCTGGTGGAGAGAATATATTAGTAGTTGAACCTCTCATTTTAAAAGAACATCAAGTTTCCATGGAGTGTAAAAGTACCCTGTGGGGCCTGGGCCTTGCTTGTTCAGCAAAAGCCCACAAGCCCATTACACCCATGTGTCCTTCTGTCTCCCTTCTGGGCAGGCCCCCCTGCTGCTGGGATTTGTAAGAATTCAGAGCTTGGCCAGCCCGGATCTTACTTATCTCACTTAAAGAATATCGCCTCTTAAAGGGACACAGAGCCCCTCCACATGAGCTACTCTTCCTGGGAATGCTGGTCATACCAAGGACAGTTCTTGGCAAGCGTATAGCCTTGTGTCCCTCGCTTATATAAGAAACCCCCTCCCCACCTGTGGTTGCGGGTGCACATTGCTGTCCAGCCGGCTGCTACTGCACCTCTCTGTACGTAACTCCCAATAAACTTCTATGTCTCATTTGCCAACTTCGAGTCTTTTTTTTTTTTTGGTCTCTCCACAACTTACCCTGCACCGCTCACACGACTGGGCATGTGGCCAGACATACCCCTAAGAAGGACAACCTCTTATATTCTGGAATGTAGTGAGCTAGTTTCTACCCACTAATCAGCATCAATACAGTAAAGGGTATGTCAGCACTTTTGTAACGAGGCAGATGTTCACAAATAGTTACAACATGATTATATTAGCTCACATTGGAAAAATGGTCAAAACGTCTATACTGTGAGAATCAGCTAGTATTAACTTACAACACAGCATTAATTAAGCATATGCGTGCACACTGAACACCTTCGCACAGTTTGGATATCCGTACCTACGTCAATTTTTGCTTTTCTAGACAAGGGATGAGGATAGATTAAAGCAGTCCTGCTGCAAATAATTGCTGTTTCTTACATTTTTGCAGCCCATAGGCTCTTACAGTTGAAGAGTGATAGCATAAAAAGTGCTACAAAAGGAGAACAAATGACTCTCAAGCTCATCGTCAATACACATCCAGACAATAACTTACAGGATGCTCTGCATTTGGAATGGTTGCTAGATTCATAGTCTGACCCTCAGCTTTTGCGGTCCAGCATTTCAATTTGATATCTATATCCCTTTCCACGAAGCTCTCCGTTGTTGAATCAGGCTAATCAAAATGACCAAAGAACAGTGTATAAACAAGAAAGTAAATTTATTGCTATCCCTAGCTTTCCAGTGGTTTATGTTCTCATGTCTTCTTCTTGGGACATGGCCTTTCTGAGCCATGTAACTGGAATGCTCAATTAGAAATTCGAATGTCCTTGGTAAACTCCTTCCTCACCCATATAGCAAACGGAAGAAACCAAACCAAAACTAAACTCTGAAGCCATACTCTTCTGGTTCCGAAATTAAATTATGCATTCTGTCTCCCACTCTCTACTTCAAACTTTCTCTTTTGTTTTCCCCAATCCATCTTTTCACCCCTTCCTGGGATTCTCCCTTTCTGCCCAGCTCTAGTATGACAATGCTTCTCCAACTCAGTCATTCGGTGTTCTCCAGACAGCCGGATAGGTCCACGCACAGCAGCTTGCCTGAGATTAATCCTCACCCCCTCTCTTCCCTACACCTGCCCCTCACACTAGATACCCTTCTCCAGCAACTATGAATCTGCCTTCCTTGTCTAGGAGTGCCTAACATGAGACAGAGGCTGAGTTAAAGGGCAAGAAGTGTGCAAATTATGTAAAAGTTTTACGACATTCTCTGTTGAAAGCCAAGTATTATACAAATCTTTAGTTATTAATATCAATATACCTCTGAAAGCCAGTGTTGTTTTCCCTCAAATTTTGTCAGACTTCTAATTTTAAGCCCTTTTTTGTTTGTCTGAGATTCCACAGACTATCTTCCTTCTCTCCGTAAGCCTTCTACTCTGCTGGGCTACAATACAGTTTGGACTTTTCATTGATCAAAAACAACTGCTTCTGAGCCCTCGTCCCCAAGAGTTAGATTTTAATCCCCCTAATTACATAGAGGATATTCTGTGTTGTTTCAACCTCGCCTTTAAGGTAACTTCATCCCACCACAGGGACTAATCTCATCCATGTTGTGTTCTTTTTTTCCTGATAAATGTCTCCCTGTAGGAGAAAGGAAGTCTAGGATGCTGGATTCAGACTGAGATAGTGTTCTGGGCGATTTGACACAACCCCAAATGTCTATGAGCAGCTGTTAATATAGAGTATGAGTGAAGGAAGGATCTGGTAGAGAAAGTGAAATGAAAAATCTAGCAGACTGTCCAACTAAAACATCAATTCAAAGATATAAGAAAAGGAAGAGAAACTAGTTATGATTTAGCAAACAGAAGCAGAAGAAATCATATGAAAGTAGAGGTGTGAGGTATCCTGGAGTAAGTCTTTGGGTTTTGAAACATATTTTTTATATTTTATTTCCTTTGGAAAATGAAGTAAAGGCAAATATTTGTATTCAGAGTTCAGAACTCACCAGTTTGCTTGGCTTGAATTATATTAATGTTTGTTTTCTAGCAGTCCACATTATCTAGCCAGAAAAATGCTTTGAAAAATTGAACTCTCTTTCCAAAAAAACAGCTGACTATCCCCTGCAACATGCCAATGTCTTATTAGAAGATAACTATCTTCATTATTGTGTACCTCTGGGTCTTTCCATAATGGGAAAAATGGGGATTCATACAGTCAAGCCATCATTCAGAGCCTGATTATAGTAGAAAACATTTCTCATAACAGAATTTTGTCCTGGACTGTAACAATCTTTTACTCTAGGGCCCAAAGTGGAGCACTGTTAAGGAGGGAGAAAATCTGATAATGAATATCATGTCTGGGTTTTTTTTAATGTTGCAATCGAATAATTAAAGTTATTTTTGTTTTTAAGGATATATTATTAACAATATTTAATTTATTGAAATATGCATCTGGGTTAGGAATTATTGGAACTGGCAATCTACAAATCACAGCCTGAATCTATTCCCTAAACTTTCTGCAATAGAGATAACATATTTTGGCTTAACTATTTACTAAATTTCATAAATGTACTTATTCTCTTGCATAATTGGCACTCAAACATACTGCTTTCCTCATCTCCTAAATTTTGTAATTTTCTAGATAGCTGAGTTAATTTATTTATTCGGTTTGTTTTAGTAGCTTCCACAGCATAGTATGAATGAGGTTGACAATATAAAGCCTGTTTAGTTTACATTAAATTAAATTCAATTTGTATACTTTGTGGTTGACATTGTGCTAGGTATCAGTTCTGAATGACAGAGACACAAATCAATAGTGTTGAGCTTTTAAACAATCAATTTTCCTATTGTGTGATTTGTTTTTTCACAAATACAAGGTACACAAAGATTTATAATAAAATTTTAGCACAAATAAAATAGATTCATAATTTACCCTTTCAATTACAAAATATTACCACCAACTCTCCATTTAAATTCCCAGCCAAAAGAAATTGGCTTAAGATAAGCACATTTTGCTGGACTTTTTGAAAAGATTTCCCTTGTTCTCGAATGTGAGTCTTATATTTTCTGTATACAAACGCATGACTCCTCATACTTCAGGCAAAAGTAAATGAGAAAAAAATTCTCCCTAAATGAATACCATTGGAAGATTTATAACAAAACTTCCAGACAAGACACATAATAGGTAACATTTCAAAAGAGAAATGCAAAAACTAAAGACAGACTAAAAGTACACAAATAATAATAACTGACATTCGAGAACCAGAAAAAGAATTGAAACAGAACAAGAAAAGAGCAGAAAATCCAATCAAAAAATGGGCAAAAGACTTCAACAGACAATTCCAGAAGAGGATATGTAAGTGGCCAATAAGCATATGGAAATGTGCTCAATTTCACTAATTATCAGGGAAATGCAACTTAAAACTTCAATGCAAGACCACTATACATCCACCAAAACGGGTCAATGAAAGGATAAAAAATATCAAGATTTGGTGAGAATGTGGGTTACTTTATGCACTGTTGGTGGATTGTAAATTGGTAAACCCATTTTGGAAAAAGGTTTAGCAAAATCTACTAAAGCTAAATATAAGTATACATCATGGCCGAGATATTCCATTCTAACTTATACTCAAGAGAAATGTATACTTGTGTTCACCAAAAGATAGCTACTAGAGTACACATTACAAATATATCCAAAATAGCCTGATTCTCACACCTGAGCTGTCATCAGAATCTCCTGGAGGCTTATTAAAATACAGATTGCTGAGGTGCATCTTCAGAGTTTTTTTATTTCGTAGGTCTGCGATCCCAAAATTTCTATTTCCAACAAGCTGCTGGGTAATTTATGCTATTTTTTAATTTAAATATTATATTACAAATGTTACTTTCAAGTGCTCTTTTCTTCTGTCTTATCTTCTTTTCTTTAAATAATGTTTTTAAAATTTCTTTTTCTTTTCCTCAATCTACATTTATTTTTATTTTTAAATTTCTTCCACGGTAAGTCTTCTCTCACTCTGAAACACAATGCTTTTGTTTTAGTTGCTTTTGTATACTTGAAATGATTTCTTCTATGTCATCTTAATTTCCTTCATGTTATATTAACTTCTACTTTCAAACTTGCCAAACATGTAAAGCCTTTTTTCACCATACGTTTTTAATTACCTACTTTTATAAAAATCCACAAGTCTGGGGGACCTCAGGGAAAGGAGCTAGCCAGACTTTAAAGAGGGGAATATGGAGCCCTCTCCGGATTGCTCACCCGCCCACTCCCTATAATTACCCTTACATCTGCCTTTGGCTTCCCATTATGGTTTCCACATTCCCACTATAGATGGCTCTCCCAAGAACCATAGATTCAAAGACTCATCACTTCACCTCAACGATATAAACTCCAGCATACAAAAGAACCATTTGATTTACTGTACCAATATTGCTTTATATTTTATACTGTTTGACATCCTATGAAGCACATGTCCTAATATATATTATGTTCAAAACAGGCAATCGCAGAACTAGAAACAAAATATACTAATTGCATGACAAGGATCAAAATATGCTGCTCATGGAAGTTCAGATCCAGAGAGGTTAGCATAATACCTGATTTAAGTCTAGTGAGAAATACTTTGTAGATGAAATTCACTGCAGAAGGTAATGGAACTTGTTCCAGGTGTTTGGAACTGTTTTTACAACAATATGCTTCTCACCAACAAAAATATAACAATATTTAAAATAGCAAAATAAACTATAAATGTAAATGTAATAAATATATTGTTAGATCATCACTTTGTTTTCTGACCCCTAACTGAGCAGTGCTCACTTTTGGAAAACTATGTGATGCTGCCAGTGAGTTTGCCCTCGCCATTGCCATGCTTCCTCTCCATCCCCAGCCAACCCCATCGAAGCCATTTCCTGGTGGATGTCAATGAAAAACTCAGACTCACATAGCGTTTACAATGTACTTTATGCAAATTGGTGTGCAATCGCTTTAGCTAACTGAACATTTCAAGGTCTATACTGTAAATAGCCCAACTCAGAACAATTGTAACTATTTTTATACTGGCTATTTCTTTTTATAGTTGGTTAATTAAAACATTCTGCTGGAGATGGCTTTGAACTACTCCTAGAAATCCTTTTCTGGGCTCAAAACAGAAAGGAACATCAGAGCAAAAGGTCTAAATTACTCATTCTTCAAGGACAACATGTACTTGTTTGATATCAAGTTTAGCATGATTTGGCTATTTTTTTCGTGTTAAATCTGATCAGTTAAGATTCTTGTTTTTCATTTTTATAAACTGATTTGACTAGATTTTATAATAGAAACCAATTTAACACAATGAATAATTTCCAAAATTTTAATGCAAATCTTTTTCTTCACTCATGACCTGGAATGGAAAGAACAACAAAAGAGACTTTAGTTTAAATTTCCCCCATCTGCATTCCTCTATGAATCCTTTTCTACCTCCTTTCCTTTCTTCCAGAATAAGTTTACAAGGTTCTCCAAAAAATCTTTAAACATAAGCTTGAAATTATGAAATTTAAATATCAACTCAATAAATTTGTGTCTATTCTTGCCCTGTGCACTGAAAGATCTTTGTTCCTCTTTTTCAATTATGATTTTAACAACCCACAAAATATAAAATTTACCATCTTATTTTTAGGTGTACAGTTTAGTAATAACTTTATTCACATTGTTGTACAACAGATCTCTAGAACTTTCTCATCTTACCTAATTGAAACTATATACTTATTGAGCAATGATTCCCCATTTCTCCCTTCCTCCAACTCCTGGCAACAACCTTTCTACTTTCTGTTTCTATGAGTTAGACTACAGTAGATGCCTCATATGAGTGGAACCATGTAGTAATTGTCCCTTTGTAACTTATTTCACTTAGGAAAATGTCCTCAAGTTTCACCCATGTTATAGCAAGTGACAGGATTTAAAGGCTGAATAATATTCCATCAAATGAGTATTTGTTGTTAGTGCTGTTGAGTCAATTCTGACTCCTAGTGACACTGTGTACAACAGAGCAGGACCCTGCCTGGTCTTTTTGCACCATCCTCTCATCTCCCAGTGCTATATCAGACAATATTCTGCTGCCATTCACAGAGTTTTCATGGCCAATTTTTTCCAGAATTGGGTGGCCAGGTCCTTCTTTCTATTCTGTCTTAGTCTAGAAGCTCCACTGAAACCTGTCTGCATGTGTGACCCTGCTGGTATCTGAAATGCCTGTGGCAATGCACATCCACTACAGTTTTAACAACTGACATATGGATGGTGTAGTTTACTGACCGGAAAATGAACCTGGGCCATGGCAGTGAGAGCTCTGATTGTTAACCACCATGAATACATATGCTACTTTTTTTTTAATCCATTCATCTGTCAATGAATATTGAGGTTGCTTCTGATTTGGAGATATTGTGAATAATGCTGCAGTAAATATAGATGTGCAAATATGTCTTCAAGAACTTGCTTTGAATTCTTTTGGATATATACCTAGAAGTGGAATTCTTTTGGATATATACCTAGAAGTGGAATTGTTGGGTCATACGGTAACTCTGTTCTTAATTTTTTGAAGAACTTTCTTCCTGTTTTCCACAGAGGTTGCAGAATTTTACATTCCCACTGACAGTTCACAAGGGTTCCAGTTTTTTCCGATCCTCACCAATACTTGTTAATTTTTGCTCTTTTGATGGCCATCTTAGTGGGTGGTTTCTCACTGTGGTTTTGATTTGCATTTCTCTAGTCTTTAAGTGATATTGAGCATCCTTTCATATGCTTGTTGGCCATTTGTATATCTTCTTTAGAGAAATGTCTATTCAAGTCTTTAGTCCATTTTTCAATAAGGTTATTTGATTTTTTGTTGTGGTAGTGGTAGTCCTCTTTTTTCTTTTTTAAAGATTGGCACCTGAGCTACCAACTGTTGCCAATATTCTTGGTTTTTTTTCTGCTTTTTCTCCCCAAATTCCCCCCGTACATAGTTGTGTATTTTAGTTGTGGATCCTTCTAGTTGTGGCATGTGGGACACCGCCTCAGCATGGCCTGATGAGCGGTACCATGGGCGTGCCTAGGATCTGAACCACTGAAACACTGGACTACCGAAGAGGAGCACGCAGATTTAACCACTTAGCCATGGGGCCGGCCCCAAGGAGTTCTTTATACATCCTGCATATTAACCTCTTATCAGATATGTGACTTGTGTATATTTTCTTTCATTCCATGCATTGCCTTTTCACTCTGTTGATTTTTCCTTTAATGTGCAGAAGTTTTTAAGTTTAATGTAATCCCATTTGTCTACTTTTGTTTTTAGTGTCTGTGCTTACGGTGCCATATCTAAAATATCATTGCCAAATCCAATATCATGAAGCTTTTCTCATGTTTTATTCTAACAGTTTTATAGTGTTAGGTCATACATTTAGGTCTTTATTCTATTTTGAGCTAATTTTTGTGTATGGTATAAGATCAGGGTCCAACTTCATTCTTTGAATGTGCATATCCAATTTTCCCAATACCATTTGTTGAAGAGACAGTTCTTTCCCCATTGCGTGGCCTTGGCACTGTTGTCAGAGATCACTTGACAATATGCATGAAGGTTTATTTCTAGATTTGCTTCTATTCCACTAGTCGAAATGTCTCTCTTTATGTCAGTTGCACACTGTTTTAATTGCCATACTTTTATAATGTGCTTTGAAATCAGAAAGTGTGAGCCCTCCAATTTTGTTCTTTTTTAAGATTGTTTTGGCTGTTCAAGGCCTCAAGGCTTAAACCCGCTTGTTTACAAATTCCTCTGTGCTCAATTAGGTCAGGGAGAAAGGCGTCCAATCTTGTTTGGTTGAATCTCATGAACAGATTATTGCTAAGTCTACGATAGAAAGATAGAGAATTAGTCATTACATCCAATGTCTGAAGCACAATGTGGGTATAATTTACATGCTTCAGTAATACTATGGTGCTTAGCTGAAGTCTTGCTTCTTCAATAGCAATTTTTTAGGGTAAGATGGTTCACCTCCTAGTGTTTGCTTAGGAAGGGTCTCTAGCAAACTATTACAGAAAACTTCATGTCAAAATTCTTTGATTTCTCTCTCATAGCCATTTCTACATTGTGGTCAACTTCCCCAAAAGTAGCAGTGTCAGGACAAGATCCAGTGCCTTTACGAGATGTTTGATGAGGAGGAGATGAGGGCTGCAGTAAACAAGGCCCAAGTTGTTAAAGTAAATTCTTTTTTGTGAGATGAGGTTATGCTTGAGTAGCAGTAGCAGGTACATGGTTTCCAGTAAAATCAAAGATGCCAGGAGTAGAAGGGCTAGATCAAGACTGGTTTCACTATCGCTGCCACATAGTCCTCAACCCACTATCCTCTCTCTTTCCTTCTCTCCTGACTCAGGACTAGGGTTAGCCTATTAATCCCATCTTTCCTTTTTTATCTGTAATGGTAATGTCATTTCAAAACCTTATTACCTTTTCCTACACTGACCTTGTTTAGAACCTCCACCATCATCATTACACAATTCTTAACACTGAATCTCACCAAGGAGTTGTCGGGGCCTGGGAGAGTGAGTGGGTCATCCATCCTGTACTCACAAAAGAGCACTGGATCTCTAGATCTTTACACCTCTCTTCCCAGAACTCAGCATAACTATGGGATGCTGGCTCAGCTAAAATAGACAAAAACCCCTCTGACTCTTTTTTTGCTAATATAAAAGGTGAGAAATTATCAAATCTGTGTTTCTACTTGCATCTATTTTGTTACTAACGAGATTTTATATTTTTGCATGTTTAGAATTCACTTGAACTTCATCTTTTGTGAATTGTTCATGTTCTTTGCCATTTTTTTTTTCCTATTGGATTCTACGGTCATCTTTATGAGCTTCCCAAATATTAAAAATAATCCTTGGCTGTCACATCTGTGGCAGGCTAGTAGTTCTTAAACAATGAAGCAGTACAAGTTTCTAATAGCATATTGATGATCACATTAACTGAGGGATCAATGAATGGACTCTTTTTCTTCACTACAGCTATGCTTTTAATATTCAGTGCAATAGAAATAAGAGCCTATATTTACGGATGTCCTAAGCCCAAGTAACACTTTAGACATAAAGCGTTAAGAAGAAAGACTCTTATTCTTTTTTGAATCTCTTTCTCATTTAAAAATGTTGTGGTGTGAGTAAAGGAAAGAAAAATGGTAGTCTATAAGTACACCCATGGGTATATAGAAATAAGGTAGAGAGAAAAAAATAGTAGAAAACAATTATAGGTTGATTTACCAGCTGAATCTCTGAAAAGAACTTGCCCTTGGATTGAATAATCTTAGAGGATCACAATAATCTATGATAGTACTATCTATTATACAATTATGCTAGCTCCTGTTTCCAAAGTGTCCTTGAAATTTGAATTTTATAAGATGTCCAGGCATAAAAATGACAATTTTTTTAATACTGATTGCCTCTTCTAGTCTATTATCAACTTTTAGTCCAGAAAGTCTCCCAATTGTTTGCCCAAACTATGTTAAATGTAATTTGAGCTCCTTTTCCTTAGTTATGTCCTTGACTGAAGAGAGGCAGAATTGCTGGTCTCCTTTAACTCATAAAAACAACAAAAAACTAACAAAACAGGCTCCACATGCCCTACTGTTCCCTTAGACTTCATTTTTCTACACTAAACTCTTTAGCTGTGCTATTAATTCTACTAAATTCTTTCACTCAATTCAACTGTTTGGGGATTTTTTAAATTTTTATTTTGAAACAAATATAAATAAAAATAGAGTATAGAGAGGTCCCATGTATACTTCATCCATTTTCCCCCAATGACCACATCTTCTATAATTACAGAGTATAATATCAAAACTAGGAAAGTAACAATATTGCAACACGTGTGTATGGTTCTATTCCATTTTATTGTATGTGTAGATTAATCAACAAAATAATAGAAATACATGGAAATAGGTATTGCATCACCATAAAGATCTGCCTTGTGCTACTCCTTTGTTGTCACACTGACTTCCTCCCCCTCCATCCCTAACCCTTGGCAACCAATAGACTGTTCTTCATCCCTATATGTGTGCCATTTTGAGTATGTTGTATAAATGGAATCATACAGTATATAAACCTTTTTAAATTGTTTTTTTAACTCCATGTAATGCCCTTGACATCCACCAAGTTATTGCATGGGGGTGAAAGTCTAGGTTCCACCCGTGGTCTCCACTGACATGGGCCAGTGCAGCAGGAATGGGGATTTAAGTTTCAGCTCTCCACTCACCCCTCTCTGACACCACCTGGCAGGGCCTGGGGAACTGGAGGGTTGGGTGTAGAGGAGTGAAAGGACACCACTTTACAGCCAGGCCAGGGTAGAAGTTTAGGTTCCCCACTTGGCCTTGTTGACAGAGGGCTGAAGTGAAGATTTTTCCATGGAGTTTGGCTAGAGTCAGCCAGATATTATCTAAAACTTTTCTGTCTAGTTAGGCTACCCCTTTCCTGGTCCTCTGGCTAGAGGGGGCAGGCTTTACTTTGGACTTTTTGTTTGCATCTGTGGTGTTTCTGGGTTATTGGCCTCTTTAGAACTCTGTCCAGGATATATGAGGCAAAAAGAAAACCAAACAATGCATGTCATTCCTTGAGTCCCAAAGTCCCTGGTGAGTCCACCTTCTTTTCCATCTTACAGAATCCTCTCTCAGTTTACGTAAATATTCAGGAATTTCAGCTGTACTTAGCATGAAGAATAATCTTTACTTCATGTTGTCTAGTACCACACAATGTAATTGTTTTTCAGTTTGTCTACAGATATTTTACATGTATTTGAAGATCAATGGACACGGGATTCCTCCAAAATTATGTCAATGCCAACATAATGAAAAAAATGTTTTCAGTTCTTGAATGTTGCTTGTTAATAATGCAGGTAACATGGGTAAATAGATCATGTAAGTCTGATAGCTATAGAAATAACAGTAGCAGAGAAAAGTGGATTCACTATGCTATCTAATATGCTTATTCGGGGAGCAGGAATAAGGCAGGATGGCAGTCATAAAGCAAAGCGGTCTTTTCGAAATGTGTGTGTTCTTTGTTTCATATTGCCAATTCCAAATAATTTGCATAATAAAAAATAAATTCAAGATACAAACTGAATGAATAGTCATTCACAAATATCACAAATATTTCAAGTCTTTTTTTTTTTTTTTTTGCTGAGGAATATTGGCCCTGAGATAATATCTGTTGCCAATCTTCCTCTTTTTGCTTGAGGAAGATTGTTGCTGAGCTAACATCTGTGTCAATATTCCTCTATTTTGCATGTGGAACACTGCGTCAGTATGGCTTAATGAGTGGTGCGTAGGTCCATGCCCGGGATCCGAACCCATGAACCCCAGGCCACCTAAGCAGAGTGTGCGAACCTATCCACTCCACTACCAGGCTGGCCTCTCTTTAAGTCCTTTTTGAGTATGCATTGTCATTCTTTTATGTAACTAACCTCAAAAGGAATATCAAAATAGACAGGTTAGTGTATAATTCTTAGGTGCAAAGGAATAATATATTTGATCTCAACTGCCAGTGGTTTTGTTTTGCATTTAATAAACAAGTGAATACGGTGATGTATCAGGTCAGGTTTTTCAGGAAAGAGACTGAGATGGAGATTTGCATTCTGGGAGTTTATTGGAAATGCTCTCAGAATAACACTTAAGAGAGAGTGAGGAAAGCAAGATTGGGTAGAAAGAGAATTTGAACTGAAATGTATTCCATCAGAGGCTTCAGCCCATTGCATAGGGAGCTCTGAGGTAGGACTGGCCTGATCCTCCAGAGGTGGCATAACCTTCAGTAAGACAGACTCTCCAGCTGAGGACAATTCCTAGAGAGGGACTCAGTTGTGAGCTTTTAGCCATTAACATTCACAGATGGAGAGATGGGCACCTCAGTTCCAGAAGGGGGGAGGTATTCTCCATAGCATACTGCAGTATCTGCTACAACCTAATGTTTGATTTCTAAGAAACTTGGAAGAAGATAAAAAATTAAGTCTCATGGCACTTCAATCACAGCAAGACCTTATAAATATATACTATAACCTTTTGAAATTTATATTTCTATTTTGGCAAGTTAAATTAAAGAATAGGAAAGGTTAAATAAGATTATCAAGAATGATTTTCCTATTAAAGAAAGTTTCATTTATCCATAATGTAGAAACATATCTTAATACATTATCAACTGCAAAATTTATAATGAATTTATTTTTTAAATGTGCACCTGGTGTGTTCTATTTTGTAAATATTCTAGCCTATTTTGAATGATATTAAATACTTGCTAGTATTATAGTTCTGTATTAAAATTATATTTTTAAATTAGCATTTTCACCAGTTCAGAAGGGTACACAGCCCTTTAATCTGAGCTTTTGCTCATCAATATTTTCAAAAATATAAACACATTTCTTTATGCAAATTCACTCTACTTTGAATATGAAAGCAACAAACACACTGAGACTATAATAACCAAATGAAACGTATTACTGATAAAGAAAAAAATATATGTGCACAGAAATTTTGTCTGCTTGTGAAATAAATTGTCTCTGATTTATTCTCTCATGGCAAACTGGCTTGATTCTACTACAAAGAGAAAGTCACCAGAGCCATGGCCTTGCAACTATGTTAACTCAGCAACTTTGGCATAGAAATTCAAATTTAGAGTAAGTATGATAGTGAATTTTCATTGAATTATTTCTTGAAAGCAGAAAATTGGCCTCTACAAATGATACATTCAGCCTGAGTAATTATACAAATGAACCATTATTGCCACAAAATGGGTTCGTCTCAAGTTTGTGAGTAGGCAGACTGCTCTTAGAAAATCTGCAGGGACTCAGCAGTTAAATCCATATCATCTCTCATTTACAAGTAAGTGTATGTCAGGCTTCACAGGAGAATTTAAACACATTATGGATGCTTTAGCCAAATGTTCTGGAGCTTTCACCAGTGAAACTGAAGGTCTATGCTCAGAGTGCAGCTTCTATGTGTGCACAGAGAGCATGAATTTATAGTCTCCACCAAAATCAAAATGGCCCTGGAAGGAGATGTAAATGTCAAAGGTCCTTGGATTCCTGCAAAGCTTGGTTCCCCTCCTTGAGCTTTGAAGATTAGAAGCAGTTTGAATTCTAAGGGAGAAGGTCTTTTACGAGATTATCTTTTTCAACTTGGCCTTGGTTGAGAAAAGGGATTACTTCCTTGAAGACAGAAACTTTTGCAACTGCCAATATGTACTGGCTTGTTATAAACAAGTGAGAAGGCAGCAAAGCTGCTGTAGCATTAGGGAGAAGGGTGGTTATTTCCCACTTCGCTTGCAGGGGCAGAGGTGTCAAGTTACAAACGGTAACAACTGACTTAATGAGAGAGGATGACTGCTCTTCATAGATTTACACAGATAACTTAAAATATGTCAGAAAAGAGGAGAGTAGGCGGTTCTGTCCCTAAATTGTTCAGTCAATTAGAAAATTCCTTTCAGACAACCCTAGGCATCTTAACAGTGAAGGGAATGCAACGCATTGTCACTAAATTTTTACATATTCATATAATTTAAATACCATGTTATCCATTAAAAATAAGCATTTCATTATGCTCGTTTTAGATGTATGAGAGCTAAGCCATCAGGGGTGGGGGGGAGGGGTTCTATGTTATATCGTGAATAAATGCCTGGACCAGCAGTTGACCCAAGCTTTCTATAGTACTCACACACTCCTTTGATTCTGCCACAGATTACAATTTGATAGCCTCAAGACCAAATATGGTCCACAGACTGTTTTGTTTGGGCTGCGTGATGATTTGGAACAATTTGGAATTATTTGCCAAATGTTAAAAAAAGCAAGAGACATTACATAAAAACTGAGAAAGTTGGCATTTCTCCTTCTTGACAACCGACTGGAGTTTATCAGTGACCGCTGCTCCTCAGTTGGGGCGTGACCACAGACTCCCCAGTTCCTTTTACATCCCTTTCACTGATGCTGAGAGAGATATGTGTGGAGGGCTTTTTTACTTATTGTTATGGACTGAATTGTGTCCTCCCCAGATTCATATGTTGAAGCCCTAACCCAGCTGTGACTGTTTTTGGAGAGAGGCCCTTTAAGGAGTTAATTAAAGTTAAGTGAGGTCATAAGGGTGGGGGCCTAACCTAATAGGACTAGTGTCCTTATAAGAAGAGGAAAGAGACCAGAGATCTCTGTCTGTACCACACAGAGGCAAGGCCATGTAAGGACATAGCAAGAAGGGGCCATCTGAAGCCAGAAAGAGTGGTCTCACTTGAAACTCTGCTGGCACCTTGATCTTGAACTTCTAGCCTCTAGAACTGTGAGAAAAGAAACATTAATTGCTTAAGCCATCCAGTCTGTGTTTTGTTAATTCACTCATATTTCGCTGTCTTCATTCCTTTCATTGCTGTTACCTGCCTGGTCCCTTTACCAGAATGCTTTATATGATGCTTTTCCACCCTGCCATAGAGAAGATACCCTGAGTTATACTAATTTTAATATTTCCATTATTTCCCGAAGTTCATCAGATTATAATGACATTTTGGAGGGCCAAGATACAGATTTACTAGAAAATGATAGTGTAGTGAGATTTTGCTGTGAAATATCCAGGGTGAGTATATCTGGAGCAATGTCCTTAAAAAGTTATTCCCTGAGGAGAAAAACGTTGACAAAATGGTATGGTTGCATTTATGGAAAAATGTGCCCACAGATATCTGGGAGGCAGTTCATCACAATAATTGTCAGAGATCATGGCTTATATTTTTCTAAAAAGTCTGAATTATTTACAAATAGGCTTCACCATTTTTACATAATCAGTATGCTATAAAAATAAATATGTAATATATAAAGAACAGAGAAAATGGGAAACTGATCAAATATCATATTTCCAACTAGAATTTAATATCCATGATGGCACAAACTCTTTCTGACCTGTTTATCACTGTATGCCCAGGGCTTTCACATTGTAGATGCTCAACAAATACATGTGAAAAGAATGAATGGGTATTCCAGACCCAGCATAGTGCAGAGGACGTAACACAGACTAAATCCAAGAGCCTGGGTTCCGTTCCTGATTCTTTCAATAACTCCACAGTGATATGTAACTCTCTAAACTTAGCCCAACTTATTTTTACTTTAAATTAGTCAACTCAAAGGATTAAATGCACATTATGCCTATGGATATGGACACTCTTAAGACCCCAGGGGAGAGATTGATTCAACAATTTGTGCATGGGATTCTTCTAATACATAGCAGGCTTGCTCTCCAACTGGTGGGAAACAGTCCTCTGAGCTGGAGCACTGATGTACTCTATCGTCTATCCTTTAAGTATACGTGATGGCAAAAGGATCAAAAGGAATTGTTGTAATATGGGTTTGAATATGGGAACCATTTATTCAGATAAATCAGTTAAAAACAATTTTTAGTAAGTCATGATTTAAAAAATCTTTAAGAAGTGTTTCCCGTTACTAAATGTCCAAAGAAAAACTTACAAATAAACAAACATGCTGTTACTGGGCTCTGATTTTGAAACATATTTTGAGGAAATGCTTAAAAGCCATTTTTTAGTAGGAGAGCAACATTGATAAGTAACTACTCCAGTGCATTCTATGTAATCTTGGAAAGTTAGTTATAGAAGCATCTAATTTACTCTCTGGGAGCAGTTTATACACCAGAGCAATTAAACTTGCTTAAATAGTTTCCTAACATACTTTTGTGTGTGTCTGTGTATGAGGAAGATTGGCCCTGAGCTAACGTCTGTTGTCAATCTCCTCTTTCTGCTTTAGGAAGCTTCTTGCTGAGCTAACATCTGTGCCAATCTTCCTCTATTTTATGTGGAATGCAGCACAGCATGGCCTGACGAGTGGTGCTAGGTCCACCCCCGGGACCTGACTTGCCAACCCCAGGCCACCAAAGCAGAGTGGGCAAACTTAACTGCTACACTACCAGGCCAGCCCCCTGACATACTTTTGATAATGTCTATCAAATTAATCATCTTTTTATATAATAAGTTAATGTATTTGTCATGATTTCAAATGTTATAATTGCCTAAAAGTCATCCATCCTCCTTTATTCATACCCGATCCTTACCTTCTTTCACATGCTCTCCTTGGACAGTATAGCAGAAATAGATTTTCTAAACAATAATTATATTGAATCACTAATGTTGGTAGCAATTTTTTTAAAAGCCCATTCACTTCATTAATCTCTTAAACATTCAAAGAATTCTGTAATGTCTGAAAGAAATATCTGATAGGACATGGGACCTTCAAAATTTAGAGGTCATCAGAAAATGCTGGAAATATGTTTTAAAAGTGCAAAACACAGGCATCTCCAAACATGTAAATCAATACAAAACATTCAAATTACATTTAATAATGAAATGATGAATTTAAACTACATCTGACAGATGGGCTCTACTGTAGCTGGAAAATAACTTACACAATGTATTTTAGTCATAATTGTGTGAAAGTAGATTATTCTTAGCCTCTTCTATATCAACAAACCCCACACTCACTCAGCCCACTTTCACATGCTACTGGATAGCCAGAAGAGTGATCTAATAGAACTCATAGTGGACAGTAAAGAAGACGTGGATGTGTGGGTCCCTTTGTTTATACGTGTATATCTACAAACTAGTGTGTGCGTGTCTGTAATACATTGCGCTACAAATATGGGAGAGTTATTTTTTTCTCAATGTTTGGATGGTCCATCATTCTTCTTCTCCTAGGATGAAACTCTTCCTATTGTCAATAAAAGTCATACAATAAACATTCAATAAATTTGTATTCAGCACTTACTATGTGCCAGAGAATTTTTGCTAGACACTCAAGATTCCTTAGTAAATAAGGAAGACATTATTCCTGCCCTGTGAAACTTACCATCTAGTGTGGAAAGACAAACAACAAATAAGGTATTACCAGCACGATGAGTATTAAAAGTAAACAAGCAAAGGATAGTGGTGGTGTGCCATGGTAATGTAGAGCAAGTCAATTCAACCTACTTCAGAGGATCAGGGAGGATCTCAAGGGAGAATATGTTTAGCATGAAACTTACAGAATTAGTAACATTTTACCAGACAATGATAAAGAAAGAGCATTTTAGACACAGTGAAGCCCAACAGCAAAAAAGAGCAAGATATAGTCAGAGATCTGCAAGAAGTCTTGGCAGGAGTGTAGAGAAGGGAAGGGCGAGTCTGGAGGTGATGCCACGACAAGAACATGGAGGTCCTTGAGCAAATGAAAGACATAGAAAGATGAAAAAAAGGTAAGAGTAGCTTTGCAGTGTGTAAAAGAGAATTCCTTCCAAGAAGTAATTCATGATCTATTTATGAGAATATATCACACATGAAAAGCATAAAAAACATATTTATAGGTCAAGATGATAAGAAGTAAAATTAATAGAATTGCATCCTGTACACTACATACAGCCTGACATAAATATTTAAAAGACTTTGGTAGCATCTTCCATTTTAAAATCTTTACAGTAATGAAGTTGTCCTTATTGACTAGCCTTATTTCTCTTATTTTGACCTCTACAGAAATTTTAAGTATATCAAGCAAAAGTCTTACAAAGAATTTGAAAAATAAAAAGAAAATACAAACTTGTGACAGAAAAAATCATAATAAAAAACATATCATAAATAAGTGTAAAACAGGGGTTAGCCTCGAAAAGAAAAGGCTGAAGAATTATTTGAGATCTCAAATTTTCAATTAAATTATTCAAAAAGAAGAATTCAAAGAATTATTTGTGTTCATTGATGACAGTAGGGAAAACAGCCAGTTTAGGTCATATGTGGTTTCCTGAGAATGGATCACATATTTATATACAGATTTTTTTCTTCTTAATGCCTAGAATCAAATTAATATAATACAGTATTAATGCAACTGTCTGAGTGTAGAGTTTAATGTATGTTCTTGTTTTCTTGTCTGAGATGCTAAACTCCAAGTTAACTGTATGTAAAAAAAAATAAAAACACTTCATAATCGTGTCAAATTCCATTATAGAAAGTCTACGCTATGCTGTGAGTTTATAGCCGCTGTGATTTCTGGAGGAGGAGTAATTGGATATTCTGAAATGGTTTAACAATTCAGGCTCCTTCTTGATCAGAGATAAAACATGCTAGCCAAGTGGTCTGGTGGAGGGTTATCAGAATGCAAGTCTCTGATGAATAGCTCACAGCAGCTTAATTAACAATCAGACCTTTTTCTTTTACATATTGCTAAGAAACAACAGATGGTAGAAGTCTGGATTTTTCCCAGAAATGACTCTCAGAGCAAAGGCAGGAAAAGCAACCATGGTTTTGTTCTGCGTAAGCATGACCCCATCTCAATTTTCAGAAATACTGAAGTGATGAGCCAATTCAGAAAATCCTGTGCTATTTAAAGTTTCACCCGTGACTCACAAATGCCTGATGAGGGATTTCTCTTACCGAACTTGGCGACTGTCCATAACCCAGAGGAAATTGTTGGGGAGCCTATGCTTCCATTCTGGGCCTAACAACATTAGTTGAAAAGGTAAAGAGAGTTTCAGAAATGTTTTGATGTGCCAAGAATCAAGCAACCAAGCAGGTGTACTGCATCTACAAAGATGATTTTTCCTTTGTTAGGTCCAAATCTTCTCATCTTTTGGCTGTAGCAATAGGATTAAACAAATTTGGAAAAATACAATGTCAATATGTTTACAAGTACTCCCAAACACTGCATAAACATTGATTCTAGGGTTAGAAATAGTAACAGAGGACTATACAGACCCTATTTTCTTGACAACACTTCAACAAAGCCTTTTACTTCTAGTCAGTCAGTACTGATCATCTCCCGCATGCTGCGAAAGGGATGTCTCAAAGCCATTTCCATAGTGGGCATCACACTAAAAGAGTGACCTTTCCAGTGCTTTTTTCCCTGGCAAAAGACACTGGAGCATGGCTGTACCATGCAGTAATGTTACACACAGATAGTATCTTGATAAGCCAGCTAGATTAATTTTAGGATGAGTATTTATTGAAAAGAATCAGTTTAATTTTGCCTACTAATTTAAAAGATTCCAAATTCTGTTTTCCATGGGAAGAAGGGAGAACTGAGATGCATAGTAAAAATTTTTTTGCATATATCCTATTGTAGGGGAGGAAGACAATTCCTCTACCCTCTGGGTCCTTCTGGCTGGGCTATGTATTAAATTGGCATGAGACACAATAACAGGAGAAAATCAAACAAAGCTTTATAACATGTATACCCGGGAGAGACTCAGGAAAACTGAGCAACCCTCCAAAATGGCCAAGCTGCCAGCTTAAAAATCATCTTCAGCTAAAAACAAAGGAGGGTGTTGGGGTTAGTGGTTTGG
Source organism: Equus asinus (assembly GCF_041296235.1). Taxonomy (NCBI): domain Eukaryota; kingdom Metazoa; phylum Chordata; class Mammalia; order Perissodactyla; family Equidae; genus Equus; species Equus asinus. The sequence goes on from NC_091798.1 coordinate 73,026,139, forward strand.
GACATCAAGGGGGTGGAAGGCAATTTACATGGAGATGGAAATGTAAATGGACCAACTATAGACAGTGGGACCTGAGAGACACGGTTTCCATTGCATTACAGTTATCTTACAGTATTAACTCCTTCATGGAAGAGACCCTTCTATTTTAAATTCTTTTAGGCAGGTGATGAGGAGGTCAAAATTTCTTTCAGAATCTTTTGTTCTTAAAAATAATCAAGCCAAAGAGACATATTTTGGGGTGGCCATTTCTGATCCCCCACACTATGAAACAAATGCTATTGGTACCCTGCTCATATCTCCTCACCTACCCCCAAATGTCACACAGAGACAATTTCTTGTTCTCTGGATTCAGTAGCATTCTTGCCTATGAAACAGGCCAGATGTGCCAAAAAGTTATGCCCCAAAGCAGCCCTCACATTGTGAGGGAGGTAAGTCTTGAATGTAAGTTAATCATCCCTCATAGGGACAATTTTGAGGTGTTTTCCATTTATTCTGTCAAAGACTTCAGAGAAGATTGTCAAGTGGCCACCCACTCAACAACACAACTTCGTTAGTTTTGCCATCACTCTCTCACAGTGCTTCCTAAGCGCTCCTCCCAATAAATGACTTACATCCAAATTGCTGTATCGGGATATGACTTTGGGGGATCCCAAACCAATACCCCACTCAGATTGTTAAACACAGCCATTAGTCTCAGGATATTTCCAAGGTAATATCCTGAAACAGTATGATTAATATTAAGAAATCTGTGGGACATTTTCTTTTTAGATCTTAACTGTTCAGATAAAACCTTACTTGAGATGCACTCTATACTCTTCGCCCTGGCTTAACTAAGGATAAGATTTATCTGGAAAGCAAACCTTTGTGTCCAAGGACAAAAACATACAGCAGTCCATTATCTCCTCTAGTGAGTTCTAAATCTTGCTTTTGTTGTTTTCCTTTTTGTTCTAGTTGTTTCTCTAATTGCACCTTTGCAGATTGACAGAAAAGGACAGATAAGAAATACCAGGAATGGGAGTCTGAACAGATAGGAAAAGTCCAAAGAGCATTGAAAATGTAACATAAATCACTAACAGTGGAGATGTGAGGTATTAAAGATACTATTTGTAAGCATCGCTAATGCATGTGAGAAAACAGAAGTTCAATAAGGGGCCTCTGTTCAAACGCAACAGAAACAGTAGTTAAAAGGAAGAAAACAACTCCAGAATCATCAGTACAAATTCCTTCAAATTCGAAGTCCACGTGATAGAACTTGCTTGGGCCCCATGATTCAGTCCCAAAATTATATTACGTAACTTTGAAGTTTGACATTATAGAGGTTTTGCTAAAATTTAAAATGTGAGTGTAGATCAGCAATTAAAGGATGCAGAAATTAGACTAGACCCTAAAAAGATAGTTTGTCTCTTTGTAGCAGTTGAGCAAATTATTTCACATGATGTCTGACACAACAGAATAACAGTATTAGCAACCAAAACGATCTCATCACCTGCCTTGCCAAATATCTTTATTTTTCTTGCATTTCTCAGAAACTGGTTGGCAGAGAAGAAAGAGAAAATATCATCATAAGATGCAAAACCTGAAACACTTTAAAACCTGAAACACTTTAAAACCTAAAACAAAAAGTGTTTGATAATCCTAACCCAAATCAATATCCAACTTTGCAAAATTCTACTTTCCTGATTTTCTATGCTCAACACATCCTCATCACCATAATTAAGTTGCAAGGCACCTGCTAACACTGTACTTGCCGTTGCATGCCCAGGAAGAAAAAAACTGAAAAGCCTATCAGTGGTTATAGAACTTGTTGAACCATGTGTGCTGGCAAATAGTGTAAAAATTCAGAAGTGTTTACTGCACAGGCTGGTACTTCATTTCAGGACAAGCAGTATCTTAATGGATATTCTTGATCTCCACTTCCACCTATTGAAAATGCAGAAACACCCTAACAATAAAAAGACTGAAAATTAAGAATTATAAGGAATGTTTTAAAATAAAAAATAATGCAGCACTTTTAATATTATTTCATATTTTCTCACATATCAAACAACCAATTAGAGAGCTGAGGATTTTGTTACCTCATCAAATGAGTTACAGTAGTTCACAGGGTATGTAAATCATCTGTGTGCAGATGATCGGAAGAGTCCTCTCTCACTTTGCATTCTCTCTCTAACAGCTTCTGCAAGGTGTCTTGCAAAATCTTCAAGGTAGTGAAGGTTGGAGAACGTAGACTTTCATTTTTCCCCCCTGCCAGATTTCTGAGACTTTATCCATCCTCACCTCCATGCATAAAATCCTTCCTCACTACCTTATACATTACCAGAATTTCAAGGAATTGAAAACCTATGTTACTTCATCCAAATTTGGAATAAGCTAAATTGCATCTGTCCGAGAATAGGTCTGATTCTACAATGACAGCAGCCAGATGATTCTGTTAATCCGTCATTCTGATGTGACAAGTATGATTATCTCATCTCCTGGTTAACAATTTCTTTGGCTTGCCATTATCCCCAGAATAATGATAAAGCTTTTAGACATGGGCCATCTTCCAAGCTACCATCATTTCTCACCCAGACTGCCCAAATAATCTCCGTTTCCTGTTTTTGCTGTTTGACAATCCATTCTCCACGCAGCAGACAGCAAGCTTGAAAACATATATATATATACATATATATATAAAATATATAAGATCAGACTGTTTTGCTGAGTATCATCCTACAGTGGCTTCCTACTTAACTTAAGAAAAGAAACCTCCCTCCTGTAACCTACCCTACTGTACACGATCTCACTCTCGCCTACCTCTCAGGCATAATTGCACATCTCCCACTTTATTTTAATCACATATTCTTGTTTAAATCACCTTATTCCCATTCTCTAAGCACCCTAAACTCATTTTTCCCATTACGACTTTATCTAAATATTTCTCTGACTAAAATGTTATTTCCCCAAATCTTTGATTGGTTGGCTCCGCTATGTTATTCAGGGCTTAGTTTGAATATTACTTCTCTAGAAAAGTATCAGATTTCACTATCTGATCCAGCCACTCAGTATCGCTTAGTCATCTGACATACATTATTGACACTACCTTACAATGCCTGATGCTATAAAAAATTGTTCATTGAATAATTATCCATAGTGACCTTATTGAGGTAGTGATCAACTCAAGGTCTAATCTTGGCACACAGATTAGCTTTGGCACATAGTGGCTTTCAGTAAATATTTGTTGAATGAATAAATTGATGTTTTATGACTGAATGGCATTTATAATACAATGCTATTACATATATATATAAAACACAATGATTAATCATAATAGGTACTTAATAAATACATTTTGAATGAAAATGCCTGATTTTACTGAGTCTGTGTTTTTGCAAGGATTACAGAACCTATTTCCCCCTTATCTATAGCAGATGATTAAATATGCCTCTTTTGTATGCCAATACGCAGTATGGAAAGAAATAAATGTCAAAAGGAGACGCCTGCTGAGCAGACCATATCCACCCCAGAATTTGTGCTAACCAAAAATATGTCACTAGTAAAGGCAGGCCTGTATGTACATAAAAGTTTTTACACAGAGACTGAGCCAAACGATATTGGTCTACGAAAAAGAGAGAAGTTAGAAATATTCTCTATAACAGAAAATTTAAAAATATTATTGAAATGAACAACTCTAAAGAAGGACCTGCAAAGCAGAATGGTTACCACTGAAGAGCAAGTCGGTGAGCCAGAAGAGAGAATGAGAGAAAAATTTTAGTAAAGATGCAATTTTGAGAACGAAAATTTCAGTATATCTTTTCTACTAAAACAATTTACAAGGAAATTATAGTAAATGCCAAAGTAAGCATAACTCAAGAAAATTACAGTAAATAAAAAGGGAGGGGAGGAAAAAAGCAATGGCTGATGTTTACCTTTTCAATTCAAAAGAGTAGCCACTCCTAGTGAGAGGAATGAGATTGGATAATGGTCAAGAAATAGAGGTTAGAGGTATTTGTATCTTTTTAGTCTTTCACATGAAAAATTTACTCATATATTACTGTGCAATTTTAAAATAAAATATTGAGAGGGATGTGTGTATTCAGGACTACAAATCTGGTAAAGGAATAGTTGAGAAATTCGTAAATGGGATGTTAACACTGCAATAACTATTTATTTGTCCTTTTTGTCAGAATGAGACATAGATTATGACGCTTGCTTTTAATCAAAGAAAGCCAAAGTCATGTGTCATTTTCTTTTAAGATTGGCCACACATTACAACTGAAAAAATGCATAATATATATAAAGCTTATGAATAAAGTTCCACTTTTTAGAAACCCTTCGGGAACTCCTTAATCTATTTAGAAGGATCCTTCTAGTTTGTTTTATGTTGAATGGGATTCTGCCGCCGTGAGGATTTAACAGATTTAGACGAGGAGGAGTTTGTGAGTAGAGACTATTGTTGGCCACTGTCTTTGCTCCAGAGAAAGCTTATAATACAGAGTCAGAACACTTCCATCATTAGCTGAGTTATTAGATTGTTCTCACAGGGGTATGGTCCATGGGAAAAAAAACCTCTGTATCTACTCCATTACCAAGCAAGTCAGTCGAGGAGACAAAGATTTGGGTCAGCAGCAGACGAGGATACTCAATTAAATACTTCTTTACAAAGTCAGTTTACAGAAAGAGGCTAAAAGTGCTACTAGCGTAGTAGGTTTATTTTCATGTAGGCAACAGTAAATGCAAATTCTTCCTGAAGGAAAGTGTCCTCAGTTTATGTACCCAGAATTCCCACAAATTAAGGAGAAAGAGCAGAGTAGCTCATAAGCAAAATCCATAGTTTTATGTTATAGAAAATATTAAAAATGTAGACTATCAAAAATATATATATAATTTACTGTTAATCCCATTATTTAGAGATAATTCACTCCTCAATTTGAGGTTTACTCCTTTACTATCTTTCTGTGATTATGTGCATGTACATTGTTTATTTGCAAATGTGGAAATATACTTACTAAATCTCAATCAGTTTTTATGCAATGATAAACCATTAAGGTATATTTTCCACAAAACTTTTTCATCTTAGTATTTTTTTAAATCAAGATAAAATTTACAATCATTATAATACACAAAGCTTAAGTGTTTAGTTTTTTGGGTTTTGACAATTACACGTGGCCATCTAATAACCATGCAAAGTAAGATACAGAACATTTCCATCTCCCCAGGAAGTCTCTCATATGTTTCTCCATTCAATTTCAACCTTACCAGAGGCAATAATTTTGATTTTCTCTATTCAGTTAATTCTGTTTATACGTGGACTTCAAAAAATGAGATCCTACAGCATGTATTCTTTTGCTCAATACAATACTTTTTGAGATTCATGCATGCTTCTTGAGTGTGTTAGTAACTCATTTCTCTTTATTTTTGAATATTTTATTGTATGAATATAACACAATTTGCTCATCCATTTTCTTTTTAGTGGATATTTCTATTATCTTCAATACTGAAATTGTATGACTAGGCTTATATAAATAGTCTTATAAAAGTCATTTTGTCGATTTATGTTTTCGTATCTCTTATGCAATTATCTAGGAGTGGAATTTCTGGGTCATAGGATAGATGCACAATTAACTTTATAAGAAACAAATAGTTTTTAAAAATTAATTGTCCCATTTCATACTGACATCAGCTATGTATGAGAACTCACAGTTGCTCCAAAATGTTGCCAGCATTTGGTATTGTCAGTGAGTAGAGTCTGTGGTATTGTCAACACTGTTTGTTCACTCTACTTGGTATAAAATTGTATCTTGTTGCAATTTTAATTTGTGTTATCCTGATGACTAAGAATGCTGAGTACATTATAAGTCACTTATTGACTCTTCTTATATATTCTTTTGTGAAGTATCCAAAATTTTTTAACCATTTTTTAATAGTTCATTTGTCTTTTTATTTTGATTTGTAGAGCATTAGGATATGACTCCTTTGTAAAGTGTATATATTGCGAAAACGTGTCCTAGTCTGGGGCTTGCCTATTTATTTTTTAAATAGTTTCCTTTAATGAGAAGAATTTTAAGTTAAATGACATCCAATTTGTTTATTCTTTTATGGTTAGTGCATGTTTTGTCCTGTCTACAAAATCTTTACTACAAGTTGCAAAAAGACTCTCCCATGTTCAATTTTTCTCTTGCTTTTTGTTTTGTATTTTTATGGCTATCTAGTTGTTCCGACGTCATTTGTTAAAAAGGCTTTTCCCATTGAAACTTGGCACCTATGTCAAAAATCATTTTACAATATTGTACTTGTCAAGATTTTTTTACTATACTTTATTAATACTTCATATTTATACCAATTCTTCCTTTTTTCATCAGGACATTAATCTCATCATAAGGACCTGACCCTAATTACCTCCCAAAGGCATCACCTCCAAATTCTATCACACAGGGCACTAGTGTTTCACTCTATGAATTTGTGGGGTGAGGGACACAAACATTCAGTCCATAGCAGTATTCAAGATTGTTTTGTCTCTTTTGAATTTCCAAACAAATTTCAGAACCAGTTTATCAATTTCTTAAAAAACCTATTTGTTATTAATTAGGATGTTTGTCAAATCTATAGATTAATTTAGAAAGAACTGATATCAAGAAAATATTGTCTCTCAGTCAATGAAAATTGTATATTTCTCCATTTATTTAGATCTTTAATTTCTTTCTGCATGGTTTTGTCATTTCCAACGTAGATGTCTTGCACAATTTTCATTAGATATGTTACTGTTTGATACATTGATATTCTGATACTATGATAAAGGTATTCTTCTATTTTAATGTCCAGTATTCCATTGCTAGTATAGAAGATGTAATTTGTATCTGGATACTCACCTTCTATTCTGCAATCTTGCTCAACTTACTTATTAATTCTAGCAGTGTTTTCTAGATACACAACGTCATTTACAGATAGAGTTTTACTTCTTCCTTTACAATTATTTTGGATTTTATTCTTATCATAAATATATGTGTATATGTGTGTATATATATATATACATGTATAGACAGAGAGAGAGAAAGAGGAGAAAGAACAGAGAAACAGAGACAGAGAGACAAAGACAGAGGCAGAGAGATATATTTGTATATCCATATCTTTATCTGTCCGTCTATCTATGCTATTTAGCTTTTCTAATTATTATTCCATTTTTAATTCTTATTCTGTGGATACTAATAATCCCTTAGCAAAACTGATTTAAAAAGAAAGGAGCTGTTCAGGAAGGGGTGACAAATATTCTTGCTACAAGGACTCAGGCAAGGATGACTTCTTCTGGAGGAGAAATAGAAGACAATAACGTATGCTTCTGGGAAAGATATAGAGAAGATAACAATAGCAATAACAAAAGCCAACTGCAGTTAAACTCTTGAATAGATAGAATCAATCACCTGCATGTAAGCCTGAGAGAAAAAGAGGCATGCCCATTCTCTGAGGAAGGTAGAATTTATCCCAATCTCTGCTGTTATTCTACAAGATAGCCATCACTCAATCAAAAGTTACAAGACATGTTTTTGAAAAAAGGGAAATAACCCATTTTGAAGAGATAAAGCAATAAACAGAACCAGACTCAAAATGGTCCCGGTACTGTAGTTATCAGACAGGAAGTTTTCCTATATCATTAATATAGGAAAGATTCGAAGTCAAAAAACTGATTAACATAGATTAACAGATAGATAGGGAATTTTAGTGGAGAGCTATAAGCTATAAGAAAGAATCAAATGGGAAGGTTAGAAATGAAAAGCAAAATATCAGTGATAAAGAATCCTTTTGATGGACTCAATAGTCAGTAGAAATCATTCAAACTCAAGCGTAAAGAGGAAAATGATTGAAAAAGAAAAACAGAAGAAAGCATCCAGGAGCTGTGGAATTAATCAAATGGTCTAAATTATATAAAATCGAAGTTCTAGGATAAGAAGAGAGAGAAAAAGGGTCAGAAGAAATATTTGAAGAGATAACGGCTGAGAACTTTCCGAGCATAAAGACAGATAACAAAACAGGGCTCCCAGGAGCACGGAGAAACCTAGCAGGGTAAGTGACAACAACGACAACAAAAGCACATATCATAATCAAAACTTTTAAAACTAAAAGGAAAGAGAAAAGCTTGAAGGCAGCCAGAAAAAAACAATACACAAAGAGGAACAAAAATAATGACAGCATACTTCTTCTGAGAAACAATTCAAACTACTGCAGAAAAAAATAAACCCGGAATTCTATACTCAGTGGAATATATTTAAAAAATAAAGCAGAATAATCACCATTTCAGAAAAACAAAAGCTGAGAATTTATTGCCGGGAGACTTACTCTGCAATAAATACTATAAGAAAGTTCAATGCTAGAAGTTTGTCATCAAAGGAAAACTGGATAGAGAGAAAGAAATGGAGAGGACAAAAATGAAGGTAAATATAAAAGACATTTTTGTCTTGTTTCACATTACTTTATAAGACAATCAATTACCTATGGCAAAAGTACTAACAATATATGTTGAGATTTATAAGATATTAAGATAAAATATATTTTAAAAATAGCACAAAAGATGGGAGGGAGGATTTGAGAGCATATTGTTTTAAGTTTCAGATACTTTATGCAGAGTGGTACAATATTATTTGAAAGTAGACCGTGATAAATTAAAGATGTATTTTATAAAATCTTGGCCAATTAGTAAAAAATTTAAAGATAGATATACTTGATTTACCAATAGAAAAAAACAGAATAAAAAAATACTCAATCCAAATGAAAGCAGAAAAAAGGAGCAAAAAGAAGGAACAAAGAATATATGGGACATGAAGAACATGTCTAACAAGATAGATTATTTAAATCAAACCTCCTCAATAATTGCATTAAATATGAATGAAACACTCCAATTTGAAAAGCAGATTGTCAAATTAGATTTCAAAAAGACCAAATTATGTCATGTGTATAAGAAACTGACTTTAAATATAAATATACAGATAGGTTAAATGTAAAAGACTGGGAAAAAATCCACCATGCAATATTAGCCAAAGAAAGTTGGCGTGATTATAACACTGGAAAAAAATATATTTCAGAATAATAAACAGTGCCAAAGACATCGAAGAATATCAAATAATTTTAACGTAGTCAGTTCATCCGGAAAACATAAGAACTCTGAATATGCATCACCTACCAATAGCATTTCAAATTACATGAAGCACATATTGTTAAACTAAAAGGAGAAATAGAAAAATCCACAAGTATGCTTGGAAACTTCTTGTTTTTCCCTCTGTAATCTATATAAAAAGACAGAAAGTAAGTAAATATTTAGACCTGAACTTTCAACCAACTTGACCAAACTGAAGTTTATAGTACACTCCGCCCAACAACAACAACAGAACACACATTTTTTTCAAGTGTACATGGTATATTGACCAAAACAAATCATATTCTGGGTTATAAAACAAACATCAACAAAATTAAAGAATAAACCATACAAACTATGATATTTTCACTAATAAAAACTAAATTAGATAATTAGATATGAGCCCTGAAATATATCTGGAATAAATAGGTTTTAGCACATTTCATGATGTGAGGATGGGTAGACATAAAAATTAATTACATTGATTCTTAAAGTTACATTTAAAAATTTGTACTTCTTTAAAGCATGTAATAAATATGACTTGTCAAATTCCCAATTTCTAGAAGAGATATTCATTCATGGTAGGGTCTAATATTAATATCTCCTTTTGTATTCAGTGTTGTTTTTGTACTCCACTATCAAATTTCAACAGCAGTAAAAAAAAATCGTCATTTGTCACATAATCTTGCCTACTTAAGTATAATTATTTTAATAAGAATGACAATAGGTGAAAATAGCCTTTCTGTCACAATTTGTATATAAAGCAGATTTCCAGCAACTTAATAAATATTATGAGATTGACTATACATAAATCATCTGCATACTCATTAAAAATGACAAGAGAAGGAATTCAAGAAACTTTTTTTGATTTCTCCTTATCCAGTATATAGTTTGAAAACATTTCAAAAATATTATTTAACTCCAGCCTTAGGAAATAATACTGAGAACTCAGAACTGTTACAAGTAATCAATCATGTATTTGAGCTTAAATTGGCCACAGTAATTATCAAATTCCCATGTCCTTATTTTCTAAGAAAACAAATAAATATAATTCCTTTTTCTTAAATCTATTCTTTCTCGATTCTTTAAAAAATATAGAGGGAAGCAAGCAGTCCAATTATACATCTTTCTCCTACTAAAATTATTCTTCCTTTGGCAGCTGGCTTTTTGGATCTGAAGTTTTATGAATCCTCTTTGGACATATGTATTCTGGAAATGGATTCTGCCTTGAGCACTGTGATTCATCAGGAGGTAGGAAAACTTCTAAATGAATGTTCCTTTCATCTCTCCTCACTCTTACTCTTGGATTTTAGTTATTTTTTCATCAATGATTATGAAAAGTGATAGCACATTCCACATCTGGGCTATTTGATTATTTTACATTGGGAATTGCATATGTTATGAAGCCTTACCAAACTATGTTTTATGTGTTTATAAAAATTTTAAAATCAATGTTTAAATATAAAAGACCCAAATGCACTTTATTTCTGAAGTCTATTGATAGTAGGTAGTAATTAACTTTGAATAATCATCACACAATGCAGCCATTACATGATACATGCCTTGAGGACAGATTAAGCAAATGAAAATAGCTTTAATACTTTTTTCTTTAATGCTGGTGAGAATCTAGGCATGAAATATGGGGTTTATATATTTAAAATAACGAGAATTTAAAGATTACTTGTTCTTAAAAGGTTTGTCAAAAATTCAGGTATCCAGGGTTTTATTTGGGAAACCTCTCTTCAACTATGCTAATGGAGAAAAGCCTTTCTTTCCATTACTTCACGTTCCCAGTTGAACAATGTGATGTCAACTCCAGAGCAGAGCTGGAGGGTGAGAGGGAAAGAGGATAGTCTGTGCCACTTTGAGGACGTCCTTTCCAAGCAGCCCCATGAAGTCTTAAGTGCCTCCAGATAATAAAGCTATTTAGTACCACTCAAAACGGCTTTCTCATCCCATCCTTATTTTAGGGTCAGTTATATTCAACCATTAAATAAACTCCAAAAGATACAGAAACATAGATTTGGTAGTTAAAAAGGACTTCGTATCTAGTTCAATTCAAACACACGATGCAGGAATTAAGGGTCTTAAATATCTCTTATCTTGGAAGTTAGTACATGAGATAGTACAGGAATGCATATCATCTGATTCCTAGTTTAATGTCTATTCTATCACTGAGGGATCTGGCTCTTAGAAATCTGCCCATATCAGGGATATTACTTATTTGCACCTAGTTTCTTTGGAAGTCCAAATGGGTGGTCCTGAGATAAAAACTGGGATGTTGCTGTGGTCTGAAGATTTGTATCCCCCCAAAATTGATATATTGAAGTCCTAATCCCCAAGGTGATGGTATTAGGAGGTGGGGCCTGTGGGAGCTGATCAGATCATGAGGAAGAGCCCTTGTGATTGAGATTAGTGCCCTCATAAAAGAGTCTCCCCACAGCACCCCAGCCCTTTCCACCATGTGAGGACATATAAAGAAGTCAGCCATCTTCAACCTGGAAGAGGACATTTGCCAGAACCTAGCCCTGCTGGCATCCTGATCTTGGACTTCCAGCCTACAAAACTGTGAGAGATAAATTTCTGTTGTTTATAAGCCACTTAGTCTGTGGTATTTTATTTTAGCAGTCTGACTATAGGCTAAGAACAGACTAAGATAGATGCTTATAAAAAAAAAAAGTGGCACAGAAAAGTATTGAGAAAGAAATATGAGAGGGAAGGCATAACTGAAATTGTAGATATGGAGGTTAGATCAAAAATCACATTAACAAAGAAACAGGTAATGAGATAGAGCCAATACAATGCTAAAGAATTATGCTTTTAATTGATGCTTAGATATGGCAGAACCCTGCTGGGTGTCCTCCTTTTCCTCATTTCCTGAGGACTTCAAATTTTAGGATTTATAACTGTGAAAAGAATAAACAGGCTGTAAATTAAAACTCACTTAAGACGCTGCCATTCTGACAGGGTAATGATACCGAACCTTTTAATCTCAAGTTTGTGTGCCTGACGCACAGCAAGCTGTAGGGGAGGAAGACATTTCCTCTTCCCAAATGTGGGTTCGTCTGGCCGGAGAATGAATTGAATTCACATGAGACAGAATAGCAAGAGAAAAATTAAACAAAGCTTTATGAGGAACCATGGCCCGGGGCCTTTCTTCCTGAAGGAAGAAAGGGCACCGAAAAAGTGGGGTGCACAGAGTGGTTATATACCCCCAAACAGGGTGTTTCACATATGATTGAAATGTCCCTTTTACAATAGTCATGAGGCTGCTCTGTCAGCACAGCTCTTGATGGAAAGGGCAGATAGGTCTGCTGTCTCAGTGAACGCCGCGGGGTGTCAGGTGTGTTGCCTCAGGCTGGGGGTCACAGATGAGCACTGCAGTCGGTTCCCAGCCTAAAGAAAGATGCTTACTTAATCTTTAAGGAGATGCCAACGTTGGGAGGGGGAGGGAAGTCAGTTACAGGAGGTTACCAGAGAAGCACAATAAAATGCAGATTTAAGTCCTTGCCTTTGGTATTGATTAAGAGTTTCTAGAGAGAAGGTCATCTCCTTTCTTCTTCCCAGTACAGAGAGAGAGGCACCTTTTACAGATAGAGATTTACCTTACAAATGTAAGTGTCCTAACAAAGGGCAAGTTCCATTCCTCAGAGCCTTCTTCCCTGTCCCAGTTTATCAAAAGCAATCAGCCTCAAATAATCCTGATGCCAAAGAGACATATCTTGGGGTGGCCAATTTCACGTCCCTACAAAGCCAAACACTGAGACATTGGTGCTTGGAGATGGAGAAAGGCCCCATTCAAGTTGGCCAAGATGAGAAGGAAGGAGCATGGGTTCACTCAAATCTGCCTTCCTCAGAGCAAAAAGCAAGGGGCTTTTATAGAGCTAAGGGAGTCAGCAGGAGGAGCTTCAGAGAAACAAAGGGGTCACTCCGGATAAGCCCCTGGGCAGGCTGCAAGGTCTGCTTGGGGCCTGCCACTTGGTGATCATAACTTCCCCGAAGGCATTCTTTTTCTTCTGTAAAGCAAACTCACAAATCCCTGAGACCCTGAATCACCCCTCAATTTAAACTAGAAAACAGTAAACTAACAAGATTCATAACAAGGTCAAAAGGCAATCATGTTCTTATTGAATATTTCCAGTAACCCTCAGGTACCTGGCTTCAGTAATACACTTGAGATCTGGGAATTAATAAAGTTTGTTAATTTAATGTAGTTTATGAAATGAATGTAACCCTTTTGATAAAAAACATTGAAAAGTCACCTGTTTGCTTGGCATTAAGAATCAATTGCATGTTCAGATTGGAAAGGTGTTTGGGAAATTAAGTAATATGTCAAATATTGTTATTCACAATGTTGGTTCCTAGTAAGTACTTTACACATGGTTACTTAATCTTACCTAAGTAAGATGACAAGATTTCCCCACATTTTAATAATATATAGATATATTAAATACTTTACATGTACCAGATGCCAAGGTAAAGAATTTGCATAAGCACCTTATTGAATGCTTACAACAAACATATGATATGGCAGTGTGGGGGAGGGAGAAAATTCTTCTACCTTCTAGGTCCTTCTGGCTGATCTATGAATTAAATCAACATGAGACAGGATAACAGGAAAAAATCAAAGCTTTATAACATGTATACATGGGAGAAACCCAGGAAAACTGAACAACTCACCAGAATGGCCAAAGCTCCCACTTCAAATATCATTTTCAGCTAAAGACAAAGGATGATGTTGGGGGTAGTGGTTTGGGGCTTCAAGGGGGAGGAAGGTAACTTACATGGAGATGGAAATGTAAATAGGCCAACTATAGAAAATGTGACCTGAGACACATTTTACATTACATTACAATTATCTTACGATATTAGCTCCTTCCTGGAAGAAGCCCTTCTATTTTAAATTCCTTTATGCAGTTAGGGGGAAGGTCAAAGTTTCTTTCAGACTCTTTTGTTCTTAAAAATAATCAAGCCAAAGAGACACATTTTTGGGTGGTTAATTCTGATCCCCCACAGCAGCATTATACAGGGAAAGAAACAAAAGCTTACAGAAGTTAATAACTAATGCAGAGCAAAGCTAGAATGTGAACTCAGGGATTCTGATTACAGGGTCCATGTGCTTGAATATCATGTTACTTTGTTCTATGTATGAGGAAAATAAGTACAAAAAACTAAGTGACTTGTTTGGGTTCATGTAGAAAATTAGATGGTCCCCTTCCAAGCCCCCTCAGATTATTTGCAGAACTCATCTCCTTGTGACTATAGGACTGAGGTCTCCGTTTTCTTGCTGACGGTCGTAAGGGCTGTCAGCCCCTTGAGGCTGACTACAGTCTTCTGCTATCTAATCCTCTCCAGAGCCAGCAAAAAGCCAAGGCTTTCAGTCATACAGATGCAAGAAAACGAATTCTGCCAACAGCTTGAATGAGATTAGAAATGGATCACTCCCTACTGGAGTCTCCAGATAAGCATGGAATTCAACTGAAAACCTGACTGCAGACTGGTGAGACCTTGAATAGAGGACTAGGTAAGCCACTCCCACCATCCATCCCTCTTGGCCCGAGAGTGGAGACTGCTACAAATAGGGCCATGGGGCGGTCAGCAGACGGCTAGACTCTGGCCCCATGCCTTATGGACAGGAAGAGAAACCAGTGGGCAGACACCAGAGGGTCTAGGAGCAAGTGTTGGATGGATGGTTGAGGTATGGAATCTTGAAACTGTGAGATAATAAGTGTGTGTTATTTTAAACCACTATGTTTGTATGCTAAACTGTTACGCAGCAATAGAAAATTAATATATGTTCTGGTACCACAAGTGGGTGATAATATAATAAATGATTAAAATGTGGGAATGCCTTTGGAACCAGGAAAAGGGAAGAAGCTGGAAGGATTCTGATATACACAATGGAGCCAAAGTCAACCTGGACAGAACATTAGTAGAAATATGGATGTTGAGGATGCTGCCAGTTAGGGATCAGAAGGAAGTCAGGAACATATTAATAGAAAACTGAGGAAGGGGGATCCTAGTTACGAAGTAGCCAAAACTTAGACAAATTGTCTCCTTCAGTTATATGGAAAGTGTCTGAGAGAACTTGGAAGCAGATCTTTCCTCAGTTGAGCCTCTGATGAGACTGCAGCCCCAGCCAAAACTTGGATTGCAGTTTGTACCCTAAACCATAGAAACTAGAGGAACTGTGCCCAGACATCTGTCCTATAGAAACTGTGAGATAAATCAGTGTATGCTGTTTAAAGCCATTAAAGTTGTGCAATTTGTCATACAGCATAGGCAGCTGGTACAGTCATGTAATAAAATTCAGCCACATTTTGGGAGTGTGGATATTGAATGTCCTATGATGTCTTTGTGCTATAATCACAATAACTATTAATGAGAACTATCCACAGTGTTATGACTTGATTTATTAGATGGAAATTGATTTTGAAATGTAGAAAGAAAGGTATTTTTCAAATCTATGATAAGAGAGTTTGGTCAAAGAAAATAGTTAACTGTTTTGTTTCAAATTTTTCATGTATTGAAAGAGTCTCACTCGATATTTCTATCAAATGACTTGGTAAATAGGAGAGGTTTGGTGAACCCAAGGCTGTACTTGATTTAACAGCAGAGCCGGGGGCTCACCTAAGTCTCCTGACTCCTGGTTCAGCAAGTATTTGGCTACATTACACTGGGTTTTCATCATTAATTATCTTTTGTGTAGTCATCTATTTACTCATTCATTTGTTTTCTCAGCAAACAATGCTGATTATGTGACATTATAAATAATTCTCTAGTATTGTAGGAAATATAATGATAAACATCTGTCAAAACTGACTAGAATGGAGCCATTTTAAATGGAGTCAGAGCTGCCTTTCCAGAGAAACTGTCTTACCGTGGTCTTGAACCTTGAACTGGGCTAAACCTTCAGACTGGGCCAAATGGCAATTATTTTACAAGCAATTATTTGAGAAGTCAACAGGAGAACTGACATCCTGATCACAAATACTGAGAACTGTGGACCTTCTGAACATAGAATCAATAGTCAATAAATATTTAGCCAAGACTAGCTCTCCACCTCCAACTCCAATTAAAATTCTTTATAAAGCAACCTCCCTTCTTTGTCTTTAAAATCTCCTGATTTTTACTTCTAGAGGAACACTATTGGGGTTTCTACTTGAACCTGTGATTTGATGCAAATAAACACTTTGCCTCTTAGACTGGTTTCTGGTTTTGCAGGTTGACATATGTATACTATCAACAACAATGCACATCAGTAAATAGTACAAAATAGGATGTGAAGTATTTCATAGGCGAGGTACAGATAAAATGAATTGGAATTTAAAGGAGAAAAAGAATACTTTTACTTTGAAAGGAATAGGCATTGGGAAAAGACTTGAAGGATAATGTAGCGTTCTATCAAACTTTAAAGGACCAATAAATTTAGAATCTATGGCATTAGGGTAAATGTTAGGATAAAATATTTCTTTCTCAGACAGGTAATTTTATGTAAAATGGCTTCCTTTGTATCCAGTAGATTTAACTCAGTTTTCTCAAACTTTGGTCATATCAGAATCATCCATATACATTTTAAAATGTATTTATTTTGGGAGGAGCATATACACATGTGTTTGTGTTTGTGTGTTTGTCTATTGTCAATGAAAATAATCCATAACCAATCCATAAATGAAAATTAGGGTGAGCTTATTATAAGCCAGATCTGAGGACTAGCTTAGCCTGGGGCCTTCCTTCCACAAGGAAGGAAGGGCACCAAAGAAGCGGGTTGTATGGAGTGGTTACATACCGTCAAAGAGCACGTATCATGTATCATTGAAATGCCCCTTTTACAATAGTCACAAGATTGCTGTGTCAGCACAGCAATTGATGGACATAGCAGGTAGTAGGTCTGTTGTCTCAGTGGACACAGCAGGTAGCCCATCTGTTGCCTCCAGCTGGGTGGTCACAGGGTGGGTGCAGAAATCAATTCCTAGCCCAGGGAGAGATGCCTATCCTTAAGGAAATGCCAATGTGAGGGAAGTTGCATCTTTTTCTTAAGGCCATTTGTTCTTGTCTTTGGGACAAAACAACTGCTTAAAGCAGATATACAATGCATGGTCAACAGCCATGTCAGGCCCTTTTGGAAAAACAAGGTCAGGCCAAATTAGGTTTACACCAAATAGCTTCCTCATATACTCCAATATATCCTATTGCTTGCCATTTGTTTACCACTGTGTGTGTCTGTGTGTTGGGGGTGGTGTAATTGATTTTCCTCAAAGTACCTGTGCCACATGCCAATATCCCAAATAATTCAACAGCAATGGGCCCTACAGCTGTATTTTTTAAAGTCTCACAGATGATTCCAATAAACACACAGATTGAGGACGAAAGTGTTGCTTCACAAGAACAAATTAAACATTCCCTTCTATCTCTTGTTTTAGGACAATGCTTCTCAACCTTTAACATGCATACAAATTTCTGGGGATCTTGCTCAAATGCAGATTATACTTCAGCAGGTCTGGAATGGGACCTGAGAGTCTGCATTTCTGGAGCTGGACTCAACTCTTTTTAGCCACTGATAAACAAATGGCAAGAAATAGGATATATTGGAGTATATGAGGAAGCCAGTTGGTGTAAAACTAATTCATCCTGACTTTATTTTTCCAAAAGGGCCTGACATGGCCATTGAGCATGCATTGTACATCTGCTTTAAGCATTTACTACATCCCAAAGACAAAAGCAAGTGTCCTTAAGATAAAGATGTAACTTCCTCCACATGGCATTTCCTTAAGGATAGGCATCTCTCCCTAGGCTTGGAATTGATTGCTCTACCCACCCTGTGACCACCCAGCTCAAGGCAACAGACATGCTACCTGCTGTGTGAATCACTGTGCTAACTAGGCAATCTCGTGATTGTTGTAAAAGGGATATTCCAATCATATGTGATACATGCTCTTTGACAGTATATAACCACTCTGTACACCCCATTTCTTTGGTGCCTTTCCTTCCTTGGGGAAGGAAGGCCCCGGGCTATTACACAGATCTGGCTCATAATAAACTCACCCCAATTTTGACTTGTAGATCGGTTATGGATTATTTGTGTCAATACCACCTTGATTTTAACATGTATTTCTTAGCATCACAATGGCAGGATTCCTCTGAGGAGATTCACCTACTTGTGTTACTTCTCACTATAAAGCAGCTTTGCCACCTCTCAACAAACTCTACTGCAAGTTAGGGTTCATTTGAATGAAATTGTCCTTGAGTAAAGTTTGGCACTAGAATAGTTCCCTGGGTTTTCACTGTGATATGCTAATATGTAAAATCTATTGGTTGTTAGTTTGCTTATTTAAAAAAAAAGAGACCCTTTAAAAATTAATCCAGGTACTTTAAAGCCATGGGAGTCTGTTATAAACTTTTCAAATTATATACTATTAATGCATATTTAATTTTGTTACCATTACAGTAACTTTTAAATTATATATTTCACTCTGAGAGGAGTGAATTTCTTTTACACAAACCAAAAAATGTGCTGACTTATGATGCTAACAACAAAAATCTCACCAAGCTTCTGCATGAAACAGTACTCTGGATTTTAAGAAAGACAGTAGAAGGCAGAAATTAACAACATGGGTTTTGGAGCCAGAAAGGTCTGCACGTTACTTCTGACTTGAAATTAATTCACGATGTTGGGCCACTTGCTTATCTCTTAGAGCCCTGGTTTCCACAACTGTAAACAGGACATGGATATTGATATCCCTAACTAACAAGGTTGTGCCGAACACTAATCATTGTAAAACTCTCAGTTTGCAGCAAGACCTACAGGACAGGTATTACTGATCTTAAAGTGGAAGAAACTTAAAACTACTCTTGTTCCAAGTCCCGTTCCCTGGCCCTTCACTCATTTATAAACAAAGAAAAACATTTAGAGTTTTCTGCTAGAAAGGAACAGAGATGAAAGAATATTCCAGAACCCTCTCCACACAAACCACAGAACCTTTCATAACCTTTCCAAGTAGCTGAAATGCATCTGGTATTTCCTATTTCACTTAGTATGATGACCTTGAAAAGAACTGGCATTTTCTCTCAATCAAAAAACTGAAAGCTAAGTTTACTTTCTAAAATTGTAGCTAAAGTAAAACGAAAGTTGAATTCATTTTTTCTGAACTTTTCATCTGAATAGTCATATCTTATAGTTTCCATGTAAATAATATTCTTGCCATTATAACATTTTGTGTAAAACAATCCAAATCATAGGATAATTGTTGCTTTAAGTAATGTATTACCATGGAAATATAACAGTTGTAAAGGGTGAAGAACGCATTAGAAAGCAATTGAGTTTAATTGCATCTTTGGGATTGCTTTGTTGTGTCTGCAGCTGGTTTTCTGCATGGAAAAAAACTCAAGGTCTGAAATATATTTTTCAGTTGCCACTAAAAATGTAAAGTGACTCTATGGCTAGCCTTCAACTACTAAATAATATTTAAAGATGAAAAGTCTTTGAAATGTGTTTTTCTAAAATATTGAGATTTTACCCCACAACACTGTTACAGAGTTTAATTTTTCGATTTTTGTTTTTCTCCCATCCCTTTCTCTCCCACCCTCCACATTACTAGGGAAGATATCAAATGGTGTTTCTGAGCAGGAGTCATGGAAATGTTGACCTTTCCAAATCACTTTAAAAATCAAGAATATAAAGAGATTATAAACAAATTGTACTGAATTTCAGTAGCGTATACAAAAGATTCGTGTTGAAGGGGCGCAGAATATCACCCCAAAATATGCCTCTTTGGCAAAAGGATTATTTTAGGCTGATTGCTTTTAAGAAACAGCAAACACATGAGAAGCTCTGAAAACTGCGTGGAAGTTATCCTTGTAAGAGACATTTATATTCATAAGGGAAATCTCCATTTGTAAGATGTTTTCCTCTCAGTACCAGAAGAGAAGGATGACTCTAAATCTCTAAAAACTCTTATCAATGTAGAAGGCAAGGACTAAAATCTGCATAACAACCTTACCCTTTTTTAAACACTTTTCCTGATAACCTCCCATCATTGGTTTTCCCCCTACACCCAACATCTTTATTTAAAGTGGTAGCTTGGATCCTTTCAGGGAGCTACTCAGTTTTCCTATACATCTCCCATGTATAGGAGGTATACATGTTATTAAACTTCCATTTGTTCTTCTCCTGTTAGTCTGTCTTTCGTTACAGGGAGGTCTCAGCAAAGAACCTGGAAGGGTAAGGGGAAAATTATTTTCCCTTCCCCAATAATGTATAAATAGGTCAATATATCTGGAAAAAAAAAGAATTCTACAGATTTCCTTTGGTAATTTTGTTACTGAAATATAAGCGCATTCCCTCCTGGTGAGTTAAATCACTGTCCACCAGAAGTAGCTGTCTCACAAAGTAAAGTAAATAGGAGACCATGAGGAATCATTTCCAAAGTCATGGTGTTCCTGAACAAAGTGAAGCAGGGACATTTATTTCAGATTGGGCATGAATATTCAACAGGGAGAGGTGGGTATTCATTTGCGAAGGCTCAGTTGGAAACATGCTTCCACATACACTGCAGGTTATGATAATAAGGCTTAAGGTCCTCATGGAGAGGAGATCTTAGCATTAAAAATAAGGCAAAGGTCAGAGGCATAGCTCTTGTGGTGAGGCTTGGTCTGGTTCAGAGCGGTTGGTGATTGCATCTCCTTAACATAACAAAGGGAAAAAGAGCAATTTGGATAAACAATTAAAATATCCATACCCACCCTTCAGTTCCTTGGGTAACTAGTCAGTGACAAAATGGCATTAATGTGACATTGTTCTCCTAGAGGCCTAAGGCATTCTATAATAATCATCTAATGTTCAAAATGCTACTTTTGGGAAAAGAGAAGAAACTCTTATTCTGCCAAGAGCCACGGAAGTAAGATACTGAGCGGTTAAGCGTATTGTCCCAGATGACAGTAAACCAAAGGAAGAATCGAGGTGCAAGCAGATCATAACTGAACACTAAGTCCACTAGAGTCTAAATCTTTGACCTACTCACACTGCTTCAAATTGCATTTGTGGGGGAAATAAGCCTAATTGGTATCCTCTTTAAATCTTTTAGAAAAATAATAATAACCCAAATTATATTATCCAGTGAACAACAACTTTCAAAAACTTGCCCCAGAATTTATGATTCTTGGGGAAATGAGGAAGAGCTTCTTGTAATCAAACTGTTCACAAAACAGAAAAAGCAATACTGAACAATTCTATTTGATGGCTATTTATTCAGCTTTTTCTTTTGTAAGATCATGTGCAAGGCACTATGAGGAATACATTATTGTCACTCTACCATGCAGTTTTACAATGGAAGACTGACATGGACTTGACCAAGATGGCCTTAATGGCCTTAACAGGCCCCTCAGCTTCAGTAAACTTTAGACAAGTTTCTTCCTGAATATAGGCCTCTGATCTCCCTTTCCTTAGAGCATTTACTTTAGGAAGCTTGTACTTGAAAATTCTTTCTCCGTCCCTTTGAAATGTAGATAAATCTTCTCCTTTACCCTTGCCAGTTTTATAACCCAGAATGTCTCTTTCAAAGACCAGGGAGCCATCCCTTAGAATGTTAATCATCTAATGAGAGCACCCCTATCTCCCAGTCTCTGTGATAAGATAGGCGCCTAACCTAAACAAACACCAATTAGCAGACAGAGATGACTTAATCACATCGACCAACCGCACCCCACAAAGTCCTCTAGTCCTTTTCTAGTCCACTAGCTCATCCCAGCTAGACGAAATTCTCCCACCTTTTGTTTCAGTGGAGTTGAGTTCAATGTCCCTTACTGTAATAGTCTTGAATAAATTCTTCCTTGCCTTTTAAACTTGTCCAGTGAAATTTTTCTTTGTCAATGCATGGGTTCAATAGAAAATGGACCATAGGGAGAATTCCATATTTTTGAAAGATTGGAAAGTTATCAGTTGTGATAATGTGTATGAAGATGACCAGTCAGGGATCTGAGTCACCAGCTGCAAATTGTATCTGGGTCTCTACTTGAATGAAAGGCATGGTTGGCAGCCTTAGATTTCTATCCCATGAGTCTTTCTGTATCTGCACAGTTTGCAGAGTTATATGTTATCCAGTCACCCTGCATTACTATGGATTGAATCTTGAAAAAGAGTCTAGAACAAACTCACATTCAGAGAACATTAGTAAAGAGTAAGAAACAAGGAATTGGAGGGAGAAAAAAAACGTGTCAGGAAACAGCAACCAAATTTACTTTAACTAGAGTATAAAGTTCAATTTGGAGAAAATCAAGAAATAAAGGTGCTTAGTTATAGAAATCTATTTATTGGGAAACCCTAAACACAGTCTCTCTTGCTTAAAGGGTTCTATGAAATAAAGGTTTTTGGGGGGTTTTTTTGGTGAGGAAGATTTGCCATGAGCAAACATCTGTTGCCAATCTTCATCTTTTTGCTTGAGGCAGATTGTCCCTAAGTTAATGTCTGTGCCAATCTTCCTCTACTTTGCATGTGGGACACCACCACAGCATGGTTTGATGAGTTTTGTGTAGGTCTGCACCTGGGATCTGAACCCATGAACCCCAGGCTGTGGAAGCAGAGTGCACAAACTTAACCACTATGCCACGGGGCCAGCCCCTCAAATAAAGCAATTTTCAATAATAATTTTGAAGATTGACGTTTGTATTCAGACAGCCCAAACAATTCATTTTAAACTTGAGTTTTAGAAGAGCATTTCCTCTTTCTCTTAATATTAAAAAATAACCATCAGTTGACTGAATTATTTTTAAAATATTTTAACAACAGTTTCCTCACATGTTAAAATATTCTCTATGGCTATATCATGCAGTGCTTTATTTAAGTATTTAAATCTATATTCTTATTCTGTAAAAATTTCCAAAATTTCCTACCATCTGCATAAAACAGCACATTTTTATTTACGCTATAGTTACTTCTACAGATATGATATTCAGTACTCTACTCATTAACATTAATCACCCCCACATTAATATATTTAAGGGGCATTTTTTCAGTCTCCATGGCATCCCAGCAATGTTGGACACTATTGACTACTCTCTCTTTCCTTCATGATACTTTTTCATTTCTTTGCATTTAGAAACTGAACAATCATAATTTCCACCCTAACACTTTCTCTTTCTGCCTCTAAAGGTACATACAGAATTTTCAGTCATTTTCTTTCTAGACTTTTTTCCTGTAGAAACCTCATCACTTCCATATACATCTCCGCAAGCCTATGAAAGCAAGTGTCTCTATAGGCCTACGATTATTTAATGGAGACTCAGTAGCAGTGAATAGGAACTTGTCAGAGTAAACCTCTGGGATCTAGGAGTATGAAAACATTGACTAGCATGCCACTTATTTATTCAACAAATATTTAGTCAGGATCTACAATGTCCTAGACTTTGGGCTAGACCATGAATATATACAAACAAATAGGATACAGAACTCACATTCCAGTAAGAAGAAAGTAAGTAAATCAATGGGGTAAACTCATAATTCTAGCAAATCTATTATTTGCCAAAAATTCTGTATGGTGTAAGAATTATCTCCTCCTACCATATGAAACCAGTGAAGTCCAAAGAAATCAAATAAACTTCAAATTGTCCAATCTCTCATAGTCAGATTGCAGCACAGTACGTAGTACATGGCAGAATCAGGATGAGAATTTAAATGTAACTGTTATAAAGTTTTGTTTCTACATTCCCTTATTCAAAAGGAATTAATCAGAATGTTAAAATGAGAAGCCAGTCAGAGAATAAAGTCAGCAAGATGATGGATTTGGAGGTCTCCAGCCCTCATCCCCAACAAAAACAATGATTTGGCAATTATCCACTAATAAAAGTGCCTTTGCGGGGGCTTCAAGATCCAGGTAAGAGGTTGCAACATCCTGGTGGAGCCCAAGATGGAGACTAGCAGCTTGAAGAAGGCAGGCCCGCTCCCTAGTAGCAGGCTAGCTGATGACCAACCTGACTGGAGATACAAAAGCAGCCCCACCCAACCAGTCCTGGAAGCAGTCTCATCCACCTGGGGACCCAGCAAGAGCTACATCCACTGACAAAATGAAAAGGCAACCTATGGAATGGGAAAAAAATATTTACAGACCAAGTTTGATAAAGCGTTAATATTCAAAATATGTAAGGAACCCCTACAACCCAACAACAACATGAACAAAAACCAAATAACCCAATTAAAAAAATAGGCAAAGGACCTGAATAGACATTTCTCCAAAGAAGACATACCAATGGCCAACAGGTGTATGAAAATGTGCTCAACATAACTGATCATCAGGGAAATACAAATCAAAACCACAATGAGTTACCATCTCACATCTGTTAGGATGGCTATTATCAAAAAACAAAAGTGTTGGCAAGGATACGAAAAAAAGGCAACCCTTGTACACTGTTGGTGGGGATACAAATTGGTCCAGTCATTTTGTAAAACAGTTTAGAGGTTCCTTTAAAAATTAAAAATAGTCCTGCCATATATTCCAGCAATCTCACTTCTGAGTTTCTATCCAAAGGAATTGAAATCTGGATGTCAAAGAGCTATCTGCACTCCCAATTTCATTGAGGCATTATTCACAATAACCAAGATATGGAAACAACCTAAATGCCCATCAACAGATGAATGGATAAATGTGGTGTGTACATACAATGGAATATTATTCATCGTTTAAAAAGAAGGAAATACAGCTATTTGCAACAACATTGATGCATCTGGAGGACGTTATGCTGAGTAAAATAAGCCTAACATAGAAAAACAAATACTGCACGATCTCATATGCAGAATCTAAAATTGTCAAACTCATCGAAGCAGGTTAGAATGGTGGTTGCCATTCTACCACCGGGGCAGGGGGAGGGGAAATGAGATCAAAGGGGACAAAGTGCAATTATGCAGGGTAGATAAATGCTGGAAAGTCACTGGACAATATCATGCCCAGAGTTAACAATACTGTATGGTATACTTAAAAATTTGCTAAGAGGGCAGATCTTACGTTAAGTGCTGTTATCACAAAGGAAAAGAAGCAAAGGGGGTCAGAGGAAATTTTTGGAGGTTATGGGTAAGTTTTTGGCTTTGATAGTGATGATGGGTTCATGATTGTATACTTATCTCCAAACACATCAAGTCGTATAACTTAAATATTTACAACTTTTTATATATCTATCATACTTCAATAAAGTGGTTTAAAAAAAAAAAAAACAAGAATCCTGTTACTAGAGAAACTTAAAGCCAAGAAGCAAAGACCAAAAATACAGACAACACCATAGAAAACAAAGAAGAAAAAAAATTATGTGTATGTGTGTCATGGTTAAGTCATTCTCCTGCCAAACCGGATCTCTTCATATGTTTTCCCTTTGGTTCCAAGTAAATAGCAGAGCACTTAAGGGGGTGTTTTAAAATGCAGGGGAACAGAAATAGGCCTATAGATTGAAGGGTAAGTGGTGTTTGGGAAAGAGGCAGGTTAGGTGTTATAACTGGACTCTTTAAGTTGAAAGTAGATACATTAAAAAAGAAAATCAGTTTGTCACCAACGTATATACCGAATTTTCTTTTTAAAATACTCTAAGAGAAAATAGCAATCAATGTTATTCTGCCTTAATGCTTTATGAATTAAAAAAAAAACTTTCAGTAATAAGACCACAGTCTTTTAGCTTTTTTCATAAATGTGACAAATATTAGGGGAAAAATCAGATTGGTAGCATTACAATTGCTAAAGCTCTGCTGTCATATTTCAGTTCCTCTTCATTTTGCAAGAGCAAGGAGATAAATTGTGAGAGTACTTCCTTTTCTAAGCAGTTTAGAATAATATTATTTAGCTTGTATAACACTATCATTTATTTAGCATCAATATTAATGATTTGGAATGGGAGTAAAATTACAGTAATGAAATTCATAGCTGATACTAAGTCTTCAGCTGTTAGAACTGCCAAAGAGAGATAAATACATAAAATGACTTGCATCACTTAGAACCCTGGTTTATAAATTGCAGTGGGAGTTTTAACAGGCATTTGGACTTTTGGGAACAAGCATTAGATATTTCTAGTGAGGAATGAAACTTTGAATTGGAGAATATTTTTCAAAAACCAATATCGCAACTAAAGATTAGCTCATTTCAGTTGACTAGCATTTTGTTGCCTTTACACTCTTTGTAAAGGAAAACTGTATATTACCCTTTTAAATGTAAGTTAGTCACAGGCCAGAGTCCTGACAATGAAACTTCCCTATTAAAATCAACCCACTTCCTTCAAACATACGAATTTTTTTCTTTTTAATCGTTACTAAAGAGTTGAGGTTCAATAATTTCTCCTACAGAGCAAATTGAGCTTCCCTCTGCTGTCCCCATTTCTGTCTGCCATCAATAAAGGCAGTAGCACTGGCACCTAGAAGCTGTCCCCATGAAGGTGTTAAACCAAGCTACATGGGAAATGTCATGGGAGCCATATATATGGGATACCTTTCATCTCAGTTTCAACCAGGCCAAGACACTCCATTAAAATCAGAGCAGTGTAATTTACCTTCCCCAACTGTTGAGCCAAGGTTGATCACAGAGGTAACAGGGGAAAAGAAATACACCTTGGGTAAGATGTAGTAGGCGTTTAGCAGAGAACATTAGAAGAAAGAAAAATCCTTTAAAAGAGTCGAGGAAGATTTTTTTAAACCCTCAAATTTATAGAGAAAATTATTTTCTGAGGTCAGGACTCAATTTAGAGAAACAAACATATAAAAAGTAAAAAGTTATGGATCATCATGATCAACTCCATCACAATAGCAGCTACCATTAAGAGCCAGCTCTGTGCTGCACACGCCGATAAGTTCTTTATACATATTACATCATTTTGTATAGATCATATCCTTCTACAAAATAGTCTTAGTTCCTTTAAACATATAAAGAAACTATGGCTCAGAAGGAGCGAATACGCTCAAGTAGAATAGTTAGTAAGGATCAGAGTCCACATGTGATCAAGGTCAGGTAGCCTTGGCTCCAAACTTGATGATCTTTTTGTCCAATATAATGCCTACCTATAAAAGAAAATGAGCAGAATTTAGACAAATGTGGAGAAAATGATATCAGGACCAAACCAGACTAATGTAAATTCCCCAGGAATAGTTGGCTATGAGTTTTACTTTTTTTTTAAAGATTGGCACCTTAGCTAAAAATTGTTGCCAATCTTTTTTTTTTTCTGCTTTTTCTCCCCAAATCCCCCCCGTACATAGTTGTATATTTTAGTTGTGGGTCCTTCTAGTTGTGGCACGTGGGACACTGCCTCAGTGTGGCCTGACAAGTGATGCCATATCTGCACCAAAGATTCGAACCAGCGAAACCCTGGGCTGCTGCAGTGGAATGCGTGAACTTAACCACTCGGCCATGGGGCTGGCCCCTGGCTATGAATTTTCACCAGTGTGTATTAAGAAAGAATGAAGAATTTATATCAGAATTCTACTGCAATATTTATAATGTGCTGTATATAATTAGCACACGATAACTTTATGAAATTCTCTCTGCAAATCTGTTCATTATTTTTCTTTATTCATGTGTTTTCTTTCTTAAGCCATGATAGAATACTTTCAGTAGTTTTAAGTTCTTACAAGAGATATATGGTCAATGTCTTCACATGGTTGTTGATGACAAAATTCCCAAAGCCGAGTTCTACACAAACCAACTCTCCATTCCAGATCCATGATTTACCAAGGCATATGCTTTTTTGAGTGGGTTGCATAATACCATAGCAGATGAGATGGTATTGAAGCAAAGGTAACACTATAAATAACAATCATATAGTTATCTCTGTCTTCACTAAAGATTTTTATAAAGAAACATAATTATTTAGAACTAAATAGAAATTAAATTTTCCTCCCCAAAATAAAATCATGGACATTCACACATCCAGTATAAAGAAAAATTCTAGGTAGAGAACATGGCTTAAAATCTTTTAAATTCTGGTAACCACCTGTTTAAGCTATAATTCTCTGGCCACAGGAGATAGAGAAAGTTACGGAAGTTGAAAGAGAAAGGGGTGGGAGTGAATGGTACAGTTTTGTTGCTAAAGAAAGGGTAGTGCCTTATAGGGAAGTAGATGAGACCATTAGTCCATTGTTAGATACAAAAGAGAAGAAGGAGGCATATGAAGATAGGAAAAGAACAGTTTCTATAAACTATGTTCAAAATTTAAAAAGAATGCCCCACCTCTAGTGTTATCTTCCTGCTGAAACAATGTTTAATTTCTACATAGCTTGACACCCCGTTCAACGTCAAGAACTAGTTATTCCTGAAGTTTCTATTTGTTGCAAATCACATTCCTGTCACAAATGGCCCTAATAACTCTTTTGCAAAGACTGTTTTGAATCTGTAAAATGTTACAATAGGACTAAGAGCCAATTTCATTTCAAAATTGTAAAAAGGTCAAAATAAAGCACTGTATCACAAAAGACTAATGTCTTTCACAGAATGCAGGAAGCAGAAAATTTGAGAGCCTCATATTTTTTAAACAAAATCCAATAAAAAGGCACAATGATACAATATGAATTAACTATGCAAACGACAATAGTAATGTAAAGTAATAAGAAATAGGTATAACATTCTAGTTTCAGTGAGTCTTTTTTTCAAACAAATAATAGGATAAATCAACTTAATGACATGGGCTAATGTAATAAAAAACTAAAATTATCAGAAGCATGGTAAGAAGCTGTCTTAGGTTGCTAGAGCTGCCATAACAAAATATCACAGACTGGGTAGCTTGAACAAAACACCTTTCTTTTCTCATAGTTCTGGAGACTGGGAAGTTCAAAGATGAGGGTCCTGCAGGGTTTGGTTTCTGGTAAGAGCTCTCTTCTTGGCTTGTACCCACTTCTTGCTGAGTCTTCACTTGGCCTTTCTTGTGTGAGTGCGAATGGAGAGAGCTCCGGTCTCTGGTCTCTCTTCTTATAAGGACACTGTTCCAATCATGGAGGCTCCATCTTCATGGCCTCTTCTAAACATAATTACTTCCCAAAGGCCTATCTTCACCTTTAAATAGCATCACATAGGTGGGAAGGCTTCAATATGTGAATTTGGGGTGGGGCACAAACATCCAGCCCACAGCAGAAGCTAAACTTTTAATCTAAAATTGTGGATTCTTGGGATCGATTCCAGAGAAGAAAGTTAAAATTTTACTGCTAGGATCTGGAACTATGTCATTTTAATAGATTCTCTTGTATTTTTCTTATGTACATTGAAACATGAGAACCCCAGTTTCAGAGAAGAAAAATAAAAACTACCAATTGCAATGAAAACAACTTTATTGTTTATGTATAAACTATTGGCTCCTCCCCCCCAAAATTAACTTTTATTTATTTTTTAACAAAGTTTCACCACAACAATTTCCCAGTTCTTTTCAATATACAGTTTGAGTATCCAGTTATCATACTTTTTATTCTAAGAATAACTAATACATAGCTAACAAAAGAGGTCCATGTTAAGCACTTAATTGGATATATGGTATTTTTTTAATATTCAGAGACATTTATTTAAATAGTCTCTGACTTCAAAGAGAGAACACAAACACAGGAAACATTTATAAGATATACAGAATGGAATCCATTCTTACACCAAAAACTCAATTAAATGAGTAGGATATTCTATGCAACATAATTTGGAGTGAGTGCTCTCCATTACTACAGGAGAGATCATGTCATAACAAAAAGAAATCTCACTATCTTGATTGCTCAGGATGATTGCAAGCTATTACTAATTTGCATAGTCTCTGAAGGTATGGGAGAGCAGATTTTGCCACCCTAAAATACACTTCTCTTGGGTTTGATAATTATTAAAAACAAAAGACTCAGAAAGAAACTTTGACCTTTCCCTTAATTGTCTAAAAGAATTTAAGATAGAAAGCCTGTCCCAGGAAGGAGCTATCACCGTAGATAAGTCTAAGTGTGGTAGACAGAAAGGCACCTAGCAAGGCCCATTTTTATCAAAGTGACATGGCCCAGCAAACATTTCTTTGCCAAACATTTGCTTTTCCTTCTCCATGTGAATTGCCTACTTCCCCTTCAAAGTCCCAAACTACTACCTTCAACATCCTCCTTTGTCCTTAGCTGAAAACGATATTTAAGGTGGTGGCTCCTGCCATTTTGGTGACTTACTCAGTTTTCCTGGGTTTCTCCCATTTATACCTGTTATTGAACTTTGCTTGATTTTCTCCTGTTATTTTGTCCCATGTCAATTTAATTCTTGGACCAGCCAGAAGAACCTGGATGGCAGAGGAATAGTTCTTCCTCCCCTACAAAGGTTTAGTGAAAACAACGGAATTTTAGATGCTGCTTAAATAACCTAAATAATGTTTTGTGTGCTAGAATAGCAGGCTATGTCAGGATAAATTGTGCTTTGCAAAAGGATGAAAAATGTTGACAATTTAAATGAGACACACCGAAGAAGGCAAATTCGAAGGCAGACAAAAGGGACTGGGAGAGTTGAAGATGGAAAAAGGGAAGGTATTTTGATCTTCCTGGTGAAAGGCTTCAGGAATAATAAGAATATTGCAGACTTGCTGTTCAATGCAATGGAAAATTGATGAAGGGCTTCAGGTAGGGGAAGACGGGTCAGTGTGACAGATGAAGAAGCCAGCTTTGACAATAATAGCTAGACAGATGAAAAGTACTCGATCCTGGAAATGGAAAATCAAGTGAAAATGAGGTACTAGCAGCCAAGCTGAAGATAATCAAGTCTATTTTATAGTGAGAAAAAAATATAAAGGGGAAAGAACAGAAATAGAACTAGAAAGTAGAAAGCAGTTGTAATGTTTCCTCGAGAAACCTGCAAAAGGTAAGTGATCAAAAGATATTTCTTGAATGAAATAATTAGTGATTTACTGAGTGACAATATGTTTAGGTTAACAAACATGTATTTAGTGCACACTCTATATCAGGTAGTTTGTTGCTATGGATAGAGAGCAAAAACTGTCAAAGCTTCCCTATTTGCCACATTACTGAGATGATGACATTGCCAACTGCAAATAGAAATCTACGTTTAATCTTCATGCATTGAATTGTGGTTTTACTGTGACTTAATCCTAATGTCATTGACTGCTTGGAAAATATTTATTGTTGACTGCCAAAAAGAAGGCATTTTCAAGTGCAATTTCAAACCTTTCAAGCTTGCTAGCAAATTGAATATTAAAGTCAATAGAATTTGCATTTATGAAGATTCATATTCACAGAAGTGAATTTTTCAGAATGTATCTGTCTATCGCAACCCCTGGAAAATGAGAAAAATGACACATTAAACTGAGTCTTGCAGCTTACCTCCTCTGTCATTTATGACACCTGATTCTGTATCTTGCAAAATTAGAGGATAATGTCAGAAAGCATTTGGCTGATGGTTGAAGAAAATATTAAATGATGTGGTTATTCACATACAAATGTCAGTACCAAATAACACAGCAATGCTTTCCTCCTGGATTTGTGTATTCCTTACCCACAGCTTTATGAACCAAGAGAAAAAGAGGAATGAAAGATTTGTTGCAGTGAGTTTCAGACATTGTTTAAGGCCTGTTAGCAATAATGATGCCTTCTCCCTTGAAATATTATAAAGTATTTTTAGATCAAAAATGCCTTTGAAATATTATAAAGAATCTTCAGATCTAAAATGAGTTATTCAAGAGAAAGTAAATCCCTTGGAAGCGATTTGAATTATCTATGTAGAAAACAGCTATTTCTAGTCCATGTTATTAGGAAAAAAATCACTCTCTCTGACATTGTTTCTTCCATTTTTCTAGCTGAAATAACAGCCCCTTATAATGGTACTTCATATTGGACCCTGTCAAAATTAAAAGATAGCTTTATTTACAATTTGCTAGTCTACACAATCCTGGCAAAGGTCTGGAGCAATAGATAATACATTTTTTTTTTTAAAGATTTTATTTTTTTCCTTTTTCTCCCCAAAGCCCCCAAGTACATAGTTGTATATTCTTCATTGTGGGTCGTTCTAGTTGTGGCATGTGGGACGCCGCCTCAGCGTGGTTCCACGAGCAGTGCCATGTCCGTGCCCAGGATCCAAACCAACGAAACACTGGGCCGCCTGCAGCGGAGTGCGTGAACTCAACCACTCGCCACGGGGCCAGCCCCAATAATAAAATTTTTTTAAACAGCCACTTTGTATCATATGTAGGATGCACTTTTTCGTGCTTTGAAATCCCTGAAATCTTTATTGGAAGGATTTTTACTTTCTTAGTCATTCACAGAATACAATTTGCCTTAGACTTGATGAAAGATAGTAAGACTAATTGTAATATCAGCAATGAATTTCCAACATATCTTAGAATTTGTGACCCAAAGAAGAATTTAAAATAGGGTAAGAAAAAAGATGAAGACATTCTTCCAACACCTGTGAAGCTAATGTTTAGGATGTATTAGCCATATGATCTGTGGCACCATCTTTACATGGTGAGCTTTTTGCTTGACTAGTACCTTGTTTAAAATGCCTACTTTCACCTTCACTGAGATGTGAATATTAATTCCCAACGTACAAGTATAGCTGCTCAGGCAATTAAACAGTTTGTTTCACTTAATGTTTGGGGGAAAAATAAATGCCTGACAGTGTGAAGATAGCAACCTTAATTACCATTTCCAGAGCTACTGCAAATCACTTGTTCGACCATTCTATCTTAATTATATAGCAGATTCAAAATGGTACCACTGCCCAAGACAAAATGCTTGCTGTAAAACCTGCCGGGGGGGGAGATGAAATACTGACGTGAGGACCACCTTAATGGACAAAATACCAGCTTGGAAATCCAGAAACTATTTCTGTTTAATCTATCTCTATCATTTCCTCACAGGGCCAATACTCCCTTGGTTATAAAATAGAAATAATTATGTTTTCATTCTCTGTGAGATAATATGCAAATAAAACAATCAAAATGTGTAGCAATTTTTGCTCCTTGGAAGGAAAAGATTATTTCAATACAAATAAAAGGGAAAAAACTATGATAAATAGGTCAGAGTGATTACTTATCAGGGTGAATAGAAACTTGATTTGTGAATTTCTCAAACTACAAATTATGCTAAGTGAATTTTTGTTAAGCAAGAAATATTTATAATTTTAAAGGCTTAATTTCCTACAAATTTGGAGGGATTGTGGTTTTCATTATGTTCCTACTAAAAAATCCTGACTTCACCACCTAATATACTTAGTCAGCTGCTCACAGACCCATAAAGCAGGTGGCCACCAGATGCAACACACCTCTAGGAAATAGAATCGGTGCTTGGCAAATTTGTTTAGGCAGGTGGTCTCCTAAGCAAGTGTCATTGTATTTCCAGTCTCAGATGAGAGAGGCAGAAAAACAGAGGGAGAAGAGTCAATGTAGCTGTCTTTCAAGGGAGACAAAGAAGGGTTCTTCAATAAGAAACTTAAAAATTCACAAGGAAAGATAGCTTAGCCTTGTGGGGGGATCATGGGAAAAGGGATGAAGATTCTTGGGTGTAGGTCCTGGTTCTGTGACTCCAGCTTAGTCACAAACTCCCTAAGCATCTGTCTCCATGATCTCAGAAATGGAGAGAACCCCAACAATTACTTAGTTCAACATCCTCATTTTTGAGATGTGGAAACTGAGTCTCAGAGAGAGTAAGGGACTTGTCAACAGTCCCACAAGCTGACAGGGTCATAAACAGGTGGAAATTCAGTTGAGAATACTTGCCACTACACCATGCTACCTCCTGCTCATCTGAAAAAATTAACACTTTGAATTATTATGGACTACTAGATGATCTCTAGCATCCCTTCCATCTCTAAAATTGTTTATTTCCACATTAAAACATAGTAAAGTCCTGAAAAGTCTTAAGCATTTACATAGAAAACAACATTAAGCAAGACAAACTAACAAAAAACAAGAAAAGCTGAATGCAAACCAAAAACGGAAGAGAAGGCACTCTGTGCTCTTCTATCTCAAACCTCACTGTCAATCTTTAACATTTACTCTCAAGCATTTATATTCAAGATGATGTTTTTCTTTATTTACTATTTCCATTTGCAAAAGCCACTCTGTTTCAAACTTCCAGGAACCCACAATAAAATCACATTAAGCTAAGTAATAAAATGCCATTATTAGAGTGACAGGAATCTTCACTACCTGAAGTTATAATGCTTGCTCCCCTACCAACAGGGATGTTGTGAGGATTAATGAGATATTTAGAAAGCATTTTATGCATACGGAGAAAAGAGCCTCATAAATGCAAAGGAGGAATAACAGTAGTTTATCTCCCCCATTAACAGAGGAAAGCCTGTCTTAAACAGATGGACCTGGAATGGTGTCTTGAAATTGAGAAAACACTACCTGTGTTAGAAGACACTTAGGAGAAAAGGTTTCTTGAGAAAAAAATTGCCTCTGAAACTATACAGGTTTTATTCTTCAAATATCTCTCTAGGGTGACCAACCATCTTGGTTTCCCCGGGACAGAGATGTTTCTTGGGATGCAGGATTGGCAGTACAAAAACAGGGATGGTTCCAGGGAAACTGGGATAGTTGGTTACCCTATTGGTAGGCATTTTCTTTTAAATAATTTTCATTTTTCTTATAGCACTGACAATCTCACTTTCTAGTATTCTAACTCAAACTTTGAATTACTTAATCAGAATGATGACATGTTTTGGGGGAAAAGTTCAAACAAAAATTTCAATGCATAAAAATGAGCTTGAACCTCATTTGCCACCGCCATCATAACGTTGGAGACACCCAGGTGAACAAGGAAAATCGCAGTGACCTTTCTGTCCAAACCATACCACGTAGTTTAACTGTTGATACTTCAATCCCCCAGCCACTCTGGTTTGTCTAGTTCTAAGAAGCTCACACTAATCTTGGCACAATTTCCCACACGAGTGCTGTTGTGTTTTGCGGCTGAACCTCTGCTCCTCAAGGTTTGACACAGAGAGAAATTTCCGAACAGTTGTAACTCTTGAAGGTCATCATAGATTGCTTAATCATTAAAGGAGTGCCATTGCTCTAAGAGGTGGTTGGACAGTGTATTTTTCAGAATGCATCCAATTTGTTGAGCACCATTCTTAACACTTTTTGGAAATGCCAAGATGCTTTTTCTTCTATCATGGACCTCTCTTTGAACGCTTCCTTTCCTTTTAATTCTTTTTCTTTCTTTCTATAAAACTTTAACATTTAAATAACTTAACAAAAGTCTATGGTATTTAAGAAGGAAATGAAATATTTTGCTTAAAACACTGGATTTTCTTGCCATAATGAAATTTATAATCCTAGGGGTACTAGGGAGAAAGTTAGGGAGGATAAAATATGGGCTTCTCAAAAGCAAACATCATACAACTTAAAACTATTGTTGTAGCTTGTGGAGATAGCAATTTCTTTTTCTTTCTTTCTATTTGTCAATATAGTAGAATGTCAAAAAATTAAATGGTCCAGTTGTTCTCACCTTCTGGCAGATGGTAGGACCACAATAAGACTAAACAATAGAGATAATATGTATCTATCCTTCACTCTGTTGCCAGTGTCTTTCTTACTATAACACTGTAAAAAGAAAAGTACACTTTCTTTTGCATCTTTTATGCACGTTCACTTTTAAGGTCAATTTGATAAACTACATATAATCAGAACGACAGGGGAAATTAACTTCAAAGCTATATTCGATGATGACCTCATTCTGTACCAAGTGATCATATACAGAGAAAAAATAAAAGGCATTCACTCAGCTACCTGATCCTCATTTTAGCATACTAATTGTCTAAATAGAGTTATAGCTGCTATGGCTGCTTTCCTAGCTGTAGCCCCTCATGGATTAATGCCTATTTGGCGGCATTGCCGCTTTTCATTCTGTAGTACAGCTTGAGAAACAAGCACCATCTGAAACCATCAAATCAGATCACATTCAGAAGATTTTCCCATGTACATCCTGCACTCCCTCCCAAATTTACATGGATTTTCTCAGCCTGCACATGCATAATTTTGTACACTTCCTGATTATGTGATCATATGGAAACTGGCTTTTCCATCCTCTTGCATCTCATAACTGAAGCCAGAGATTAAAATTCTAGCTGGATACCTAAAAACAGAAACCTTTCTTGAAAATTGATATAGCAATCCTATATTTTAATCATGAAAAGCAAAGAAAAACATGTAGAATATTTATTTTCAAAATGCGAGTAAACATCAAAATATACTTCTGCACTGTGAGAATTTCTTAAATAAAAAATAACAATGCCTCAATTTTAGACATCAAAGGCAACTTCATTTAGTTATTTTTGTTTGTAATTCTGTGTCCATAAAAGCTTGAAACTAACAATAAATATTTTTGAGCATCCACTTTTTTCAGGGGACGAAAGGAGGACGAAGACTTGAGCTTGAGAAGCTGACAGCCTGGTGGAAACCTAACAGAAGAATCTGAGCCGCTAGAAGCTAAGTCCTAATTCACGCCAGAGTAAAGCAGAGTGATAACGGAAATACGAGGAGGGAGTTATGGGAATTTGAAAAGGAGATGGATTTCATCTGAGGGGCATAAGGACAGGGAATCTTCCTGGAAGGAGTACCATTTGACATGGAACTTGAAGGCTGCGTAGAATTTCAATATACCGAAGAGGGGGTTTTTTGTTCCCCTGCTTCTTTATTACCATTAATAGTAATAAGATGACATTTTACTATCCATCTTGAATAGTAACCACGACAAAGTAAAGAACATGTCCTCTCAACTGTATTTATCTACTTAACATATGTTTATTAATTAGGTGATGTTACTTGTTAAGACTCTCTGGGGTCAGCTTCTGGCTCTTTCACTTAGCTGTGTAGTTCTGGGCACGTTACTTAAATGTTTTATGTCTCAGTTCCTTTAACTGTAAAATGAGCATGATTTCAGTTTCTACTTCATGGAGTTGTGATGAAGATTATGTGAGATGAGACATGTAAAAAGCTTAGACAGAGCCTGAAACATAGTGAATAATTCATACATGTTGTTCTGAACTCTTGGCAGAATTAGCAGTGTGAACAAAAATCACAGAAGTGGGAAATTCAAATCGTGCTTAAACATGTGGGCTAGTTTGAATATAAGGCAGGAAACTCATAAGGGAATTACTGAGGATCATCGGGCTGGAAACATAGTATGAGTTCTATTGTGAAAGACCATGCAAGCCAGGATGAGGAGTTTGTTTTCAAGGATTGGAAGTGGCAAATCAAGAATGTAAGCTGTCGTATGGAAAGAAGTAGGAAAGCCATGTGGTTGTTATAGGAGTGTAGTTTAAAAGCCATGAAGGCCCAGTTAGAACAAGAGAAAACCAGTCAAGCTACAGTGCAGGCTTGCACCTACATCGTTTTGCAACTGACTAAAAATAAGGACAAAGGAGATGGAAAATTCAAAGAGGAAGTCAAGTTTCATGGCTGAGAATGAAGACACCCTAAGCAGGAAAGCTAAAGAGAGGGGATGCCAGGGCTGGTAAGGGAAGGATAGAGGATGCCTAATGTGTTCCAAAACCACAATTCCCCTCCTACCGTACATCCTAGGCCTATTAACTCAAGCAAATATTTAAGGAAAGAAAAGTTCATGTAATCTGATGGAGTTGTCCACACACAGTGATTGCACAAAATTTTGCTAAGTATAGAGAAAATAAAATATAAAAAATAAAAATCTCCCTTTTAAAAAGTGAAAGGTACAGTAAATGTACTACATTTAGAATAGTTTAATTTAATTTGATTATACATAGCTGTGAAAAAGAAACTAACCTTAACCAAGTATAATAAACACAAAATTTTATCATTATCCTTGTTCTTATCAATGTCAGAGAAGTCCAAGAGAATCAGTGTAATGAGCATGCATATTATTTGTGTATATATGGTTTTCAATCTCTCATAGAAAAGAACCTATAGAAATTAAATATTTTACTTCAATTCAAATGCTGTACTCCAGATTTTTTTGTCCCTTGCAGGGGATATGTTACTGAGGTTTTAGTACTCACACCTAATGAGACATTCTCTTATGTATACATTAATTTTCCTCTTCTTTCCCCCTACTCTGGGATTTTCACAATAGGTATATCAATCAAGCTACACAAACAATTCTAATTTAGGAGGGAAATGTATCATGTTAAGGATAGCAGGCAAGTCATAGAATTGAATGAATAGCCAGTGAACTGACTCAGGAAATAGATGGGAACAAAGACGGGGTGGTGACTAGGCAGAAGACACACTCTAATTCTTACCAAAGGAAGAATCAGACTGGGATGCTGGCCCTGGCACCATGGCCATGGGAACTCTCTACCTCTGTCAAACTCTTCCAGTGCTCCCGTCACTGTACCACGATCCCCAGTCCTTAACAAGAGCGTGGGCAAAGCCACATGAAGCACACCTGTCTCACCCTAGCTGCTGGCATCAAAAAAGAGATTCAACCCAATTTTTTTCATCCGCTTCCATGACTGAGTTTCTCCTGGGATAATCTCTATGTTAAAATGTCAGTCCTAGGGGCTGGCCTGGTGGCTTAGTGGTTAGGTTTAGCATGTTCCACTTCAGTGGCAGCTTGGGTTCGTGGGTTCAGATCCAGGGCAAAGACATACACCACGCATCAAGCCAGGCTGTGGCAGCATCTCACATACAAAACTGAGGAAGATGGGCACAGAT
Organism: Equus asinus; assembly: GCF_041296235.1. Classification (NCBI taxonomy): domain Eukaryota; kingdom Metazoa; phylum Chordata; class Mammalia; order Perissodactyla; family Equidae; genus Equus; species Equus asinus. Next base: position 73,064,840 of record NC_091798.1, read on the forward strand.
GTTAGCTCAGGGCCACTCTTCCTCAAGCAAAATGTGGAAGGTTGGCAAGAGGTGTTAGCTCAGGGACAGTCTTTCTTACAAAAAAAAAAAGAAAGTTGGTCTTAGAACCATCCTTTAAGATCTGAGTATCCACTTCTTTCCTAGTTAAAACATCAGTCTGGAGATTTGGGATTATAACCCAACACAGAGGCAAGTAGAGACATGCTGTGTACATACTAGACGCTAAACACTGTGAAGATATCAGTCTTCTTTGCCTGTCTTGCCTGGTACTTGGTAGATATTTCATATTGAATGTTATTGACGTGTGTGTATATACAGCTATAAATATGTACACAGATGTAAATATAGATATATAATTTTTGTCACCCACTCAGTCAATTTAGTCATTTCAAACAGAAAAGCTAAGCATGACATAATTAAATAACAAAACCCTAGTTGTAATATTCATAACATAACAATTAAGTATGGACTAACATAACCAAAATAATTCTTTTGATTATGCAAAGAAGGCTCACTGAAGTAAACTTAGCCCAAAATTAATTCCATTCTACAGTCAAGTTATATAAACTCCTCACCTTTGCTGAAAAGAAGAGAATGACGTTCATCGTCAGGCAGATGCAGCAGACATATTGCACAAAGTGGGCAGAAGGGAAGACCCTCAACCCATTAGGTTGTAGCATCACAAGGATCTTGGGAGTATTAATAAGGATGGCATTAGAAGAGCACTGATTTACAGCAACACCTAATGGTTAAAGAAAAAAAATAATAAAATAAAGATATCATGGCCTAAAAATGGGAAAACCCTGGAGTAAACAAAATTAAACTGGTTTCTTTAGAGGACATACAACACTTTATATCCTGTAATATGGTAATATGAATTATAGATATCATGTAGTAAGATAAAATATCTTATAGTTCCCAAACAACTGATCGTGGGGATCGTGATGTTCCATTAAGTAAAGTTTGTGAAATGTTGCTCTATACTTTGAAGTTGAAAGTTTGGGAAATTGCAGAGCTTCAGAACTCTATGCAATTAACATGCGAACCTTGATAAAAGAAATTTCATCTTTCAAAATGAGCCATATTAGGGTTAGATGAAGACATGAAAAAGAAATGCTGCAGAACCAGATGATTAAAGGAGAGTCTCCAAGCTGTCCATACAGAATGAGGACAGACACTTCTTTTATGAAGTTCTCTAGGAAAGAGAAATTAAAAAACCAGACACACACCATGGAAAGACTCATTTATAAAGTATAGCTTGATCTCAGTGTGTCTATATAATTACTTTTTCTGTTCAGTAAACAGAAAGTGGATGATTCTATAGTTTGTGTTCAGACATTTTTTTTTTTTAATTGAGTTAGACCCCCTGCTTTTGCCTAAGTGACTTGACCACAACTGGGTATATCAACTAAAATTCAAACGACCGTGAAATTCTGTGTCTGAGAATAGACAAATCAGATAAGGACACCCTATGGAAGGATGTCTAGACAAACCTTTTTCTGTTTGGATAAACCACATGTTACAGAGCATTTAATGAGCAAAAAAATCATCCCAGTGAATTTTGAGTAATCATAGTGAGAACACAAAAGGCTTCGGACAAACATTTGCATGTTTTAACAATGGGGAAGATATTTTTAAACAGAATATGTAAATATTACTGCTAATACAACCAAAAATAGTTAAATATGAAAATGTAATTTTTCCTCTGTCATTTTAACACAAAACAGAAATGTCTTGATATATGTGTGTTTGAGCGTGGTTTAGTATTCCTGTGGGAATGATTCTTGAAATGCAGGAGTATCTCTGTTTAAAGTGCTGTGTAGCATACAGAATACATTATGGTCAAGAAAGTTCAATTAGCAGATATTTAGAGATTATGAAAATTGCTTCACAATTAAAAAGTAAAACCCCCTTTTTTATATTTATTTTCCTAATAGTTCTTCAGCCATGCTAAAAAAAGAAAATCAGTATAGCAATGAAACTGGGAAAACAAATTTCAAATAGCAGTAATGTAAAAGGATTTGATAGAGAAAGTTAAGTTTAAAATATTATAAAGAATTTGGCTGTAACAAGAATAAGTAAATGGGGAAAATATGGCATAGAGAATTCTTTTATCAATATCTATTTTAAAAGTTCAACCAATGACTGAACTCAAAGGACTTTTATCTGTGTAAAAGCATGATTGCAAATATAGTCATTTCTATAACCACAGAGGATGAAAGATATGAAAGGGAAATTAAATTTCAATGAAGCAACTGCCAGCCACTTTGCCATTTAAAACAGAATAAATTAGCAGATGCACAAAATATTTTTTATTTCATTTTTGACCTTCAGGAGTCATATTCTTTGTTGGTAAGACACTACACAGGAAACAGAACAACGCTGGTAATAATTACTATAAATCAAACATTATGAATATGTAATACATATTGGTTCTATTGACCATATCTATGGTTCTGCTGACCATATCATTAAGATTTTTATTTGTCATTTGAACAATTCACAATATATTACATTTTTAAACAGAAAACAAAAATATTAGAAAAACTCATAGTAATCTAAGACAAAAAAATTGATATATTTAGAAAGTACATGACATTGGAATTCTAATTTCAGAAGAAGAATGCCTTGTTTTTTGCCTCCCAGTCTGAGAAACCTAAATATTATTCCAAGTTAAGGGAAATGACCACTGGTCTTTAACAGAGCATCTCTAATCATTGGCTGTGTACAACATTTTACTGGCAGATCATTTTTTAATTTATTTAACAAACATATCTAGATGTCATTTTTTATGTGCCAGTGCTTTGATATTTGATATTTTATGATTCATTTGATATTTAAAACAACCCTATAAGAAAGATACTTTAAATATTCCTAATTTATAGATGAAGAAAACCAGACACAGAGTTTGGAAAATTTGCCCACAGTCACACAGCCAGCAGGTGACAATCCCAGCAATTCACCCAAGTAATCAAGTTCCAGACTAAGATCTTAACCATTATTCTTTGTTGTCTTGCAATGCTCAGAATGAATTCGTAATCCATTCATGATTTTAGAGTTTTGAACTAAATTTAATATTATTTCTAAAGATAACTCACTTGGACAAAATGTACCATCAGTTTTAAACTAAGAAAATTATTTATTAAATCTTAAAATACATTTGACGGAAACATTACATGTCTGATCATATATGCAGTCTGAAGTATCACGATGAAATATGATACATGAATTGGAAATTTACACTCATGTCAATAGATTCCTAATTTGGGGGAGAATGCTGAATCATATAAATATTGAGTAAACCTAATCAAGTTGTTTATTACCATGTGACTCATTTCCTTATCTATAAATGGAAATTTTACAAATATAAACTATATAGCTAAGATTATGTCAATGAAACAATACACATATGATTGAATTTTTTTTTCAAATTAATCTATGAATCAGCTAATATTAATACCAAATAGATCATTCAGTTTTGGCTCATCCACATCAAATACGATTGACCTGATGACTATAAAAACAAGTATTTCTATTTCATCAGCTTTTGATTTCCTTCAGACAGTGATTGACATATGGATGGAATACTTTGACCAGACAGTCCTTATAAGTAAAAGACTTCTCTTCCTCATCACTCCCATGATGCTCATGTGCTACGTTGTCCTCCAGAGGGTAACTGCAGAAATGCAGGCTGTCCTAAGAGAGTCAGAGCTAATCCACAGAGAAAAAAAATCACGTCAGAGATATGAGAAGAAGGATTGACTCTTCAGATTCTAACTAATGAGGATGGAGAAGACCAGCTCTAATCCAGAAAACAAAACCACAGAAGAAGCCAAATCAATAAGACACAGACATAACAGTAGAGCAGATATAAAGCCAGAAAGCCTGAAGACATTTTCTAGAAATGAGAAGTTCATGAAGACTAGGGTAAATCTAAGAACTTATCTTCATAGTGTCCCTTTTGAATGTATCTGTTGAATTCACACTTTAAGTGATGAGTTGCTGACAAACCCACATTAGGTCCTCTGCCATCCAGGGTTAGACTAGGGTTCTTTCAGGTTTTCCCTGTGTGAACTCTTCTTTCTCTGAGACATGCTCAGGAACATGGGAGTGGGGTAATCCCTAGTGGGCATGGGTGTTTCCAGGCTCTGTTGCTCTTCAGATATTGTAAAATGCTATAACTGGCATGGCAGTTTGGCAAATCAGAACACAATTGAACACAGGATCTGTTCTTCTTCCCCAGTAGTCCAAACAGGTTAGAAATTTTAGGCACAGATTAAAGTCTTGCAAATTATTTTCAGGATTTTCAGGAGAACACATGGTAAATGTACACAGGTTTAAAGGAGAAGGAAAAAGGAGTAGTGCATGCTAAGCTGTAACAAATATTTGTATGGAATTTCATAAACCAGAAGATGTAAGCATTTTGGTGAAGAGAACAAAGAAAACATAAAATTTATATTTTTCGGGCAGTCTATATCAGACATGTAAGATTTATATCTTTAAAAATTATTTCTGGAAACATTAGAGCTATAACAATGATAGTTTTTAATCACTTGAGACCTGCTTCTCTAAGTCTCCTGCCATCTGGCCTCACTATCTCTACTCGTGCTTCAGTCAAAGTTTTCTTCAGTGCAACTCTCGCTATTATAGTCAGACATTCTACTGTCTAAGCTGGATACCCATCCAGATCTCTAGCCTAAATTCTTAATTCTATTGCTTTATTCAGTTATTCAAAAAACTTTGTGAAGTTCTGACTTTGATGGGTACTTTGATTGACACAGGAGATTTATCTCCTCACCATTCATATTTCCACTATTGTAATTCATTACCTTGTAATTTTTCAACTAAATCTCAGCAGTAGCAGCTGTGCTCTGCCTGGTTCTGATTATGCTTTTTTCAATCTCGTCTCTTTATTACTCCTAGAATGATCTTTATAATACACAAACCTGATTATGTCAAATACCCGACATAACTCAAACTTTTTAGCATGACATAGAAAACCCATCATGTTCTCTGCTTACCTTTGCAGTCTCATCTCTTGTTATTCCTCAATTACATCCAACTTTCATCTTCCGAACTAATTGTATCCCACGAATGTGAATGTATCTTTCTCAACACTGAACTTCAGCTCACTCTGCCTTCTCTCATTCTTATACCTTTATCTATCACCCTTTGTTTTTTAGGACTCACTTCAGGTGACACTTCCCCTAGAAAGCTTCTCTAACCAATCACTCCCAACAAGGCTGGTTTAGAAACTCCTTCAATGTGTTTTCATAAACACTGGTATTCACATTTATCCTCAAGTTTGTCAAGCAGTATAATCACTATCTGTTTATTGTCTGTCTCCTCCTACACATTAAGCTTACCCATACACAAGTCTTTCAACACTTTGATGGAAGAATACATGGAAGAATATCTCATTTGGATAAATACCAAACAAGTGAAAAAGTTGACAGGCTGAAAATTGTATCTAACAGAATATAAAAAAAAAAAGAAAACAAAGATCTTCAATGTTCTCACTACATAAAAGAAATTACGTGACATGATAGAGGTGTTAGCTAATGCTGTGATGGCAATCATATTGAAATATATACGTGTACCAAATCAACACAAGTTGTACACTTTAAACGTACAAAATATTATGTGTCAATTATATCTCAATTTTTAAAAAATAAAGAAAATAAAGTTGCCTTTCTGGGCACAACATGAATATAAAAGCAAGCTCCAGTTAGGGAGGAAATAATTACAGACACTTGAGTGAAAGACAACTTGTTTTCTTATATTAAATGACAGCAAAGTGGCTAATGTGGGAAAGGCAGAATTTGGAAGTGGAAAAACAGAGTTAGGAAAGTCTCTGAAACAAAATCTTGACTGGGAATCGTGAGTAACTGCACTTAATAAAATGAGAGAAATGTGTCTAAAGAAATAGATGTGGCTACACAGTAAGCTCTATGGAAAAGTCATATGGAAAAGAGAGAACTTCAAAAAGTAAGAGAAAAAAGGAGTATCACAATATCTATAGTTTATTCTAAAACTGTTCAGGATAGACACTGGATGTGAGTATATGTGTATCTGTCTGTTTTCAGAGCCTCAATCCGTATCCATGAGCTACTTAGTAAAATAAACATAATTGGAATACATACTTCAAAGGTATGTATTACTCCAGAGATTACTTTAACAAGTGCTTTGACTAACTTTATGAGAATTTTTATTACTTAGCATTAGGTATATTAAAAATGCGGTTTTATTGGTAAAATTAGATTTTCAAAATTTGTGGAATGACAAAAAAAAAAGGAAATGGTTGGGACTTTCTTTGTCTTGAATAGATAATGTATAAAATATCTGGTAAACATATATACATACATATTTATATTGACATTAAAAAGTTTAACATCCATTCACAAACATACACACACGCACACTTTACTCAGATTTCATTAGTTTTTTGCCTAATGTCCTTTTTCTGATCCAGTATCACATCCAAGATACCATATTACATTCATTTTCATGTCTCCTTAAGCTCTTCTGTGCTATGACAGTTTCTCATGTTTTTTTGAGGTTATGAGTTTCAGGGTGGAAGACCACAGAAATAAAGCGCCATTCTCAAATACATCAGATCGAGGACATTTATATCAAGATGATTTATTGCTAATGATGTTAACCTTGATTACCTGGGAAAGTAGTGTTTTCTAGATTTCTCCACTCTAAATTTACTTTCCCTGCCTTTCCATACTATACTCTTTGAAAGCAAGCCACTAAGTATACCCACACTTAAGGAATTGAGAGTTATGCTCTGCCATCTTTGGAAGAGGAGTATACCTATGTAAATTACTTGGAATTAGTCTGTATGGGAAATTTATGTCTTCTTTCTCATTTATTTATGTAATGCAATCAGTTATTTATATCATTATGGACTCATACATATTTACTATATAATTTGAGTAATAATCCACTACTACATTATTTATTTTGTTCAAATTGTTCCAACGTTGGCCTTTGAGGTTAGATCAATTGGCTCCTGAATCTCTTTGACATACCTCATTGTTTTGATTTTTTATACACTTTCTTACTTTCTAGCTCTAAAAGATACTCTGGGCTTATCTTGTATATTTCCTGCCCCAGTCCTAGAACCAGTCATTTCTCTAAGGAGCAGTGGCTCCTTTCATTAAAGAACAAGACTGGAAACTAAGATATGGTCACTAAGTGTGCTCATTGCTACTAGAGAGTCATTGCTTCTTGGTTCCCTGCACAGACATAGCTAGGAAACAAATATATACACTAACCTGTGTAAACAGACATGTCTATAATTATTTATTTGCCTATCAGTATCGATATTAAGTTAAACAGCAATTCATATTGATGTCTTCAATGCTAATCCAGTGCCACATGGGTCATTCTACCCTTCTGCCTGACTTATTTGAAACCTCCCACTCCAAAAGTGAGAAACATAGTTCCCACCATCCACTATGCATATACTTTATCCTTGATTTTTAAGTGCACCTGTATCCTTACATTGATTCAGAGGATTGTTTGTTATCTGAGACTATACAGCCAAATCCTGCTGCTAAAACAATATTACAGTCGCCTTAGGTCTACAAGGCAGATGTCATTGTAGCACTAAAAACTTGGAGTATCAGAAGTCATTCAGCTCACAAAGGCCACATAATTGTCCGTGTCTACTTGCTAGTTAACAGCAGAATGTGTGTCAGTGTTTCATCTGAATTTTAGGGATAATAATAGCCTCTTCTACTTCTAATTATTGGCAGTTAGTCATATTTACCCCAAAGAGAATTTAATAGCTGTGCATGTTCAAACTGTCAGTGTCAGTTTTCAGTAAGCTACATAATCAAGGAGAAGTTTAAGAGTTGACCTGGATTTTTAAGTCCATCATTAGTACCAAGGATGATTTTGCAATAAACTTAGATTTGTCGTAAATAATAGGGGCAATACAAAAGAAAACTTTAGTTTAATTAGGATGCAGAAGAAGGAGGTTAGTCCAAACCTCCTGTTTCCTGACATGATGCTATTCCTTCCTTCCAGAGCACAGCCCATCCATGGCTACTACAGTAGTAATGGATGACAATGAGATACCTCTCCTCTCTTTCCATTTTGCTCCTACTTTATCTATCAAAGAGAAGAATCTTTAGACGTGAGAGAACATGGCAAACCTAGACAAGGCAAACTGAAGACCAAGATAGTGAGGACAACATACAGAATAAATCTGAGCTTTACCAACGAGATCAAGCCTCTTGGTCTAAATTAATGACATTCTAGTGTACTGAGTTCAACCTCAGAGGGGATCCCAGAACTACCAACAGCAATCTTGGTGCAGCAGTAAAGATGTGCTTTCCAAATGTTTAGTAAAGACTAAACGTGCTGTGTTTTGTGTGCATCCAACACAAAAGGTAGGGATGTGAGGCAGTTATGGCTGGAATATTTTACATCAACATAAAGCAAAACTCTCTAATAACATTAGATGCCTAAAAACGTGAGGTGGTACCTGACAAGACAGTGAAATAATTATCCTTAGAAATGTTCAAGTACCTATGAGAGATAGTTGCGGAGAAAGTGTCCTTCATCAGGCTGAGATTAGATGCCATCTTAACAGACCTCCAGTTTTGAGATACTGCATCTCTTCTATATCCTGTCTCATAGGGGTAGACATCATAGAACTATGTTTAATTCTCGTGTCAATTATGCTCTGTTTGTGCTTTTTATTTTAATTCTTCTGGCTATAATATTGTAACTAATGAATTTGAAAAATTCTTTGTATATAGTTAGAAAATAAAATGGGCCCAGAGTAGGTGTTAATTCATCTTATTTGAAGTTAAATAGCTGCTCTAGAAAACTTCCTTCTTAGTGATGGTTTAATTTAGAGCTCTAGGCATGTGTCAACGTTGATAAATTTTAACAAAGATATGATAAAACAAAAATACAAAAAATGGGGGAAATGACCATCTTTACTTGGCTAAAGTGCCACTAACTTTAATAATTAAAATGACATATAAATAATTGAATTCAAGGAAAATTATAAGTAGACAATTGGAATACATTTTGTATGACCAACGTTAGTGTGATATTCAGAAAATGAAAAATTGAGTTGAAAGAATTGTACAAGTTCTAATGTAAGATTTTTTAAAAATAGAATGCCTAAATATGCCTACAAATGAGAATTGAATTATTAGGGCCCTATAAGGGACTTGAATTTAAATAAAACATATACCTTGAAATTTTAAAATACAGGGTTTTTTTCTCCTGAAATGAGAATCATCTACTAATACCTATAGGTTCAAATACATGGGCTCGGGATTGTTTTTTCAATAAGGTGGCAAAGTTGAAATTCATTGCACTCGTTCATTCAGTAAATATTTACTGAATGCCTATTGGTTATAAGATGCTGATGCTGTATTAGGTGCTGTGAATTCAGAGAGAAACAAGTCAGAGTCTCTGCCCTTTTAGAGCTTAAAACCTAGCAGAGAGAATAGATATTAAATAATTACTTAACTACTCACTTCATAATTGAAAAAAAGTAACGAGGATAATATCTAGATTGTATAGAGGGGAAACCTCTTTAGACCAAGGAGAGAATAGGAGAAGAGAGGGCCAGGAAGAGTGCCTTGTGGAAATGATGACTGAGTTGAGTTCTAAAGCACAAGAAGAAATTGGTCAGGAAAAAGTGAACAGAAGATGATTTTAAGAAGAGACTAAAGATGATTTCTTCCATGGGGAAAGACCCTGAAGTCGGAAGGATCATGTGTATTCAAGAGACTTAAAATGGATCACACTTCTGGGATGCATAAATAGGGGGGCAGGTAGAAAGACCTTTGTGACGACCCTGGAAATAGACAAGGACCAGAGCAGGCAGGGCTGTATGGGCATATCCTTCCATCCAAAGTTCATCCAATACAGTTACTCTTCCAAAATTACTGCTATGATTACATTTGGATAAAATACATACAGTTGCCTTGCAGGACATTTGGTCCTATCCAAAACATCCATGGAGACATTTGGTTCATGCCAAAAGGTCCTTGATATTTGGTCCTGTTCAAAACCATTTGGTATGGATGAAATATTCTTATGGACATTTTGGACAGGATCAGTTGTCAAGGACTTTTTGGCACGGTTCAAATGTCTTGTGGACCAAATGTCTTATGGACTTTTTCGGCAGGACAAAATGTCTGCTAATCATACAAGTGTGATTTCTTTATTCCTCTTTTATTTCTGTCATGTTTATTATCCATCTACACTACAGATGGTTATTGTATGTGTCTTTTTAAAATCCTACGTAAAAAGCTTTGAACTACTTTGAAAGTGAGATACATTAAATCTGAACATAGTAAATAAATGTAAATAAACTTTTCTGCTATATTCTTATCCTTTCCCAGTACGATAATGATTTGCAAATAAATGTAAGAACAATCTATTCTTCTCCTAAAACAATATCAAAAGGTTAAAAATAAAAACCAGCATATCCCATCAAATGCAGTTTGAATGAATATCATTCAAATATCAAGCCTGTGAGTCAATGTGGAAGAGGGAGACAATGCATTGCATAGCATGGAGACAAAATAATGGATTTCTCTGTGTGATTATTTTTTCAAAATCTGAGAGACAATCTCCCAGCTATAAAAATAAAATATTTTTCTTTAATATAGGTATTATAAGTAAATTTTACATTGTTTATTTTAGAATGAAATAACCAACTGAGGCTAGAAACAGAACAATTTTCTTACAATAAACTCATATTTCCCAATTTAAGCATTATTCTATTTCATACTTCTCTGTTCCCCCTGCTATTCACCTGTTGGGAATTAAATTGTTTATTTATGCCACTATAAAAGAATAACTGGGGAAAACAAAACAAACATCTAAAACTAAATGTCATTTTGTTGTTTCTGTTCTCAAGGAAAGCACTGGTTAAAGTCTTGGAAATAAATAATGATAAATAAAATAACCAATTTCCACTTGGAAGGGTCCAGAGGTCATCTAACACAAAGTTTCTCCTCTTAGAAATGAGAAAATTTAGATCCAGGGATGTTAAATGATTCACCCAAGTTTCTCTAACTAGTTATGGAAGTTGGTTGACTTCTCGTTTTCTGGTTTCCAGCTCTTCCCAGTACACCCTGCCAACAAGTTCACTTTGCCATGTTATTCTTTTTCCATGTAATAAAGAAGAGGCTGCATATTGCTGTTCAAACTGCAATAATGTTAGAAATAAAATTCATCCAGGAGCCTTGTTTATAAGGCACCAATTTCAAAAGAATCAATGTTGCAAAATAATGAGATTGTCCAAAAAACAGCCAGCAGACCAATAGACCAAGAGGCAAAAGAAAAGGGCCTTACCCCTGCTGTCATTTAATCTTTATGTACCCCTTCCAATGGATAACCTCGGTGTTAAAAGTAAGGGAATCAATTTTGTTACATTTTATGCCCAGCAGTGACAGTAAATTTGTGAAGTGTTTACCAGAAAGAGAGGGATTGGCTGGTAGACTAGCAACAAAGCAAATGAACATATTGGTATAACCTAACTGTTCATAGAGGTCCCTGGTTTCATTATTCATTTATTAAATCCATACATTAACAGAAACAAAACAATATAAGGTATGGGGGTGGGGATGGGGTGGTAACAGGAGAAGTAAATTCCAAAAGTTCTAAAATGACTTTCTAGCAATTTATGAGGACAGACTCATTTTTTTCCCCATAAGTCAAATAGACCAGTGAAGAGGTAGATTAAATACTGATGAAATGAAGGAGAAAGTACTCCAGAATCACTGATTGATAAAATTGTCTTTGCATTTGGCACTGAGTACCTAAGGACACTTCTTCAGCTATGACTCCCCTTACTTCATCCAGAAATGTTTGCCAGAATAAAGGGGAGTTGACTTTGACTAGTTTGATAAAATTCATTAATATCTATCAAAGTTGTTGATATCATACAAGCCATTTTTAAGAAAAGCTTGTTTGGTTTAGCTGTATGTACTTCAAAAATGAGTGAGGGAAGAAAAAAGAAAATAAGACTCATTTACTGTTTTTCTTGTGAAGTATCTCTACTGCTATTGCCAGACAGACATCCACTGTAAACACTCTTATTTATTTTTTAATCTCTGGTCCTGGGAAAGAGTCTCTGGCTCTTTTCCTGCAGTAAGCAAACAGGAAGTTTCTGTCTCATCCTTTTCATCACCCGTGAGCAGCTTTGATATATTCCTTGACTGTTCGCTCCTTGCTGGCTTTTGAATTGATGGCATAGCCACTGACTTCTACATACTCACTGGTTCCTGACTACTGCTCCTTGATTTGGAGAGATCTCGACTATCTGTGTTCTTCTTGGATTTGCATAATTTCCTTACCAGATTTCTAGCCAATATTTGGGTGCACTTCGTCTATCCTGGTTTTGTATTCTGCTCCTCCCGCTGAAATCTGTCTCCACTCCCAGCCCCTGTATGTGCAGACGTTCTCTGGACACTTCCTATTAGAGAATTTAACATAATATTTAGACAAAATTTAAAGAGTTGGTCACAGCTCTTTTTAGATAAAATACTTAAAATCCATAATGTTTCCAAACAGTGTTTTCAAGATCTGTTGGGTTGCCATTTTAAATGTAGTGAATTCTTCATAAGTCAACACAAACTAAATAGTATTTCAACGCTCATGTGAAGAATTTGAATAATTTAGAGCCAATCAAAATTTATTTTAAATTCCAACATTTTTGGAACCATACTATACTTGAATATTCCAATTGTAGAGTTAAAAAGTAAAGACAATAATATTAAGAAGAATTTTGTTATTATTAGCATCATCTTTTGAGTACTGTGTGAATCTAGTATGGTACCTGGTGTTTCATTGGAACCTAAAAAAAAATATTTAATGAATATGTACTATGGGAAGCTATTTGGCAGTTTTTACTAAAGCTAAACATAGTGGTACCTGTTACCAGCAGTTCTACTGCTGAGTATGAGTATGTACTCAAAAGAACTAGTGCATATGTCTATGATTCATATGTGTATGAATGCTTATCCCAGCTTTATTTAGCCTAAAACTCAAAGCAGCCTAAAAGTGTGTAAAGAATAAAATGGATTAAGTAGATGGAGTATACTACGTAACAATGGAAAAAGAACAACCACGTATCTCACAGACATAAAATTGAGCTACAGAACCCTGATACAAATAATATACTTTATTGTTCCATAAATTTCAAAAACAGGGAAAAATGAAGTCTAGTGATTATGGTGAGAAAAGTGGTTTCCTTTAAGGGGGCAGTACTGACTGGAGGAGGAAAGGGCTTCTTCTCGAGTGCTGGAAATATTCTACATTGATTTGCGTGTTGGGTTACTCTCGCATGCATTCATAAACATTCTCTGTACAATTAAGATGTGTGCATTTGTAACCTATCCTTTAATTTAAGAAAAGAAATGTTCTAAGATGAGATAAAAATCAGTTACACTTTATCAAAGATTATAACAATTCTAGAAAACATATAATACGAAACGTTGAGTTTGAGTCTAACTTTCCTTTATGTCATGTTTATAAATATGATTTCCTTCTAAAATACAGGGTTATAAGGAAGAATTAGTCAAAAATTAGTGCTGAGAAAATTACACCACCTTTTGGAGAAAAAAAGAAATATTAGATCATTTTCTCACAGTACACTTAAAACAGGATTAACAGGTAAACACAGTAAAGACATCAAAAAGATACTTAAATAATAGAAGATTATATTTCTGTCACTTAATTGACTAAGGCTATGTGTAAAACTCTGTTTAAAACTGTGAAGGAAAATATTGAAGTATTTTCTTTCATATTTTAAAATTTCTTCTCATCAAGAACTCAAAACCTGAATTTCAAAAGCAAACAATAAGCTAGGAAAGATATTTTTTACAGTTTTTGACAGGAAATGGTTACTTATTATCTGTAGTACATGAAGAGTGCTTATAAGCTTATTTATTTATTTATTCCAAAGAAAAGCAGCACAGTGCATAGAGAGAGGATGTAGACAATGTAAAAAAAAAGTAAAACAGAATGTAGCAAGACGAAAAACATTCAATTTTGTAAGTCAAGTGGATGCAAATAAAAACTACAATTAAAAAATACGTTTTCTATAAAAAGTAAAAATATAGTAGGTAGAGGAGTATGAAGTACAATGAAAAAGACACTATTATACATGCTCATTACATGTAAATTGGCTCAAACTGTCAAGTTGAATCTTGCAATAGAGCAAGAACTTCTAAATGATGACTCAGCAATTCCAATTGGAAGAGTTAATTCAAACAATACAAGAAATGCACATCATTCTCTCTCAGTGCAACTCAACAAACTCTTATTGAGGACCTGCCACATTTTTGGCAATATAGTATTAAAGGTATGGCAGTGAACAGGATATGAAGTTTGTGTAATAACAGCCAATAAAACTTTAAACAAGTAATTATTAATACAACTGTTACTATATATAGGAAAGATTTGTGTGCTATGAAAATATGAAGAGATTTAAGCTATTTGGGGCATTGTAGAAGCCTCTGAGAAAATGGTGTTTAAAATGAAGGCTGACTCAGGCATGCAGGGTCCCTGCCTGGGCTCTGTTCTTAGATGACTCTACACGTGTTCTATTAAAGAACGCACAGATTCTGTCACTTAGGATCTGGCACAGATAGATCTGCAACCCCAAGCATCCACTCTTGTGACCAATATCATTCAAGCTCCAGGGACGCATTTATTGTCCTATGACTTTGAAGCAAAGAGTCTTTGTCTCCAAATGCTTTGAATGTTTAGGGGTTATACCCTTGTCAATGTCAGAGATGGGCACCTTCATAATGTGAAGAGAACTGATTGACAGAAGTGCTTAAGTATGAGAAAAGACAAAGTAATTTACTTGAAAAATCCCTTTGTTGAAAATTCCTATCAGATAACTTGAAGGCATCAAATTCTTGCATAACAAAGTAGTATTACCTAGTTGTGCCACACATTTGTTTTTCTGTTTCTTTTCAAGTTCTAATTCATAGTCCCAGGGTTACTCAGGAAAAAGTGCAGTATTGGCAAGAGTTTGGTAAGTACATGGCAACTAAGGAATATTGTGAAATAAAAACAATTCATATTACTCTTAAATTTGTATATACATGGTCCTGTATTTCATACATGAAACATGATACCAATTCATTACATTCAAAACTAGATGCAAATTGAAAGCTAGAATTGCAAAATAGTTTTACTTTATCAAAAAATTGAGTGGCCAGCCTGGTGGTGTAGTGGTTAAATTCATGCACTCCACTTCAGTGGCCTGGGGTTTGTGGGTTCAGATCCTAGGTGTGGATCTATACCACTCATCAAACCATGCTGTGGTGGCATCCTACATATAAAATAGAGGAAGACTGGTACAAACATTCGCTCAGGGGCAATCTTCCCCAAGCAAAAAGAAGAAGATTTGCAACAGATGTCAGCTCAGGGCCAATCTTACTTGCTAAAAAAAAATTTAATAAGATTTTAGTAAATGTCTAAAAATTAGTTTTTCATATTCTTGATGTAGTCATATATTGATTTATATATGATTCATATATCTATTAAATAAATTTTATCTTGCGATTTTAGTAGATGGTTTTGAATATAAGAAAAATAGTTCTTTCAAAACATGAAAAATAACTAACAGTTCACAGTTTAAATTTACATTAATTTCCATTTTTATGTGAAAATATATTTGAACTTGTAGACTTTGAACATAACTTTTTTTAAAAGTGTTTTAAGTCTTTTTGAAAAGTGAGTAAGAGTAGTGATTGAAATAAAAACAAACAACAAGAAAGGGGAACTCAGAAAAAAAATATGAAAAAAGTTCTTTTAAAAAATTCCAGAGACAATCTACTTAAATTTTCAAACTTGAAAACAAGTAAGCAGTTTTCTGTCATGCAGGACCTACACAACATTCATGAACAGAACGTCACAATTCTGCAACTTTAACAGATCATATGATATCCCTGCAATTTCATATTATTTACTAAGTGAAGATCTGATTATTCACTTCAAAAACTCATTTGTGCCTTCCTTATGAATGGAAACTGAAACTACTATCAGATGTAAATCCTCTTCACTCAGGATGGCTTGTTGCAGGGTGTCCTCCTGAAGACCTTTGACCCAGTGTGATGTTGCTCAGGCTCCCAGCTCAACAATCTACCGAGATTACAAAAATTCCTTGAAACAAGAAGTTGAGTGTACAATGTCCTCCTTGAGCTGATATATAATTCATCAGTATCTGATGGCTTGTGCTCATCAAAGTTTGGAAGAATCAACATAGCCACCTAAGAGGATCCTTTCCATCCAGACAGCTGACAAGTGATAAGAGAAAGAAAGGGACACTTGGTTGGACCATCTCAGTCTGGATGATGACACTTGTATCTTCTCATGTTCCACTGGTAAGAACTAGTCTTATGGTCCCATCTGGATGCAGGCTCCTCTACATACATCAACAACCCTTAGAATGACATCAGCAACATGGCAGAGTGAGCTATTTCCTTTATCACTTTGAACTACAACTAAATGGACATTCATTGACCAAAGTAGGAATCCCACACAGAACAACAAGACACCTGAGAGACCCAAGCAGCTATACATGTGAAAGTGGATTGACTGGCCGTTTGGGAAGTGGTAGAGATAGGTGAGCACTCACTGCCCTTCCTCAGCAGCCTTGCACACACACATGAATGCTTTCCAGCCTGGCATGAGTGCCCATAGTGCTGCTGTGCCCCAAAAGTTAGAAAGCACCCCAGGGTGACCATAGGAAGAGGCAGTGACACCCCTTAGCCCGCTTGTGATCACTTTCCTGGAAGTGGGGGAGTCCACTGTGCCCCTGCAGCTGCAAAGAGTGGCCCTGGCTCAGTCCCCATGAGGAAGACCTGCCCACCAAGCACAATCTATACACATGCCCAAAAGCTCTCCAGGCTGGCACCAGTTCCTACAGCAGCCCTACAACTTCCAGCAGATGGGGTGGGATCAGAAACTCAGCTCCTGCTTGCCCCTAGCAATAGTAGGTGGAACCTGTGACCTCATACTACCACAAATGCACCAACAAAAGCTTAATTCATCAAACACTATGAGAAACTACAGCAACAATTCAGACCGGAAGGAAAATGACAAGTCTCTAGAAACCAACCTTTAAGGCACAGAAATTTACAATCTAAATGACAGAGAATTCGAAATGACTATCATAAATAAATTCAGGGAGTTACAAGAAAACTAAGAAAGACAGCTCAATGAGCTCAGGAATAAAATTAATGAGAAGAAGGAATACTTCACCAAAGAGATTGAAACTATAAAAAAAAACCCAAGCAGAAATTCTGGATATGAAGAACACAATTAATGAAATAAAAAATAATCTAGAATCTTTATAAAATAGAACTGACATTATGGAGGAAATAATAAGTGAGTTAGAAGATAGAGATATAGAAATGCTATAGATGGAGGAGAAGAACTAAGACTTAACAAAATAAAGGAATTCTTTGAGAAATATTTGACTCAATTAGGAAATGCAACATAATGATTATAGGTATTCCAGAGGGAGAAGACAGGGAGAAAGGAACAGAGAACTTAGTCAAAGAAATAATAGCTGAGAATTTCTCAAACCTGGGGAAGAAACCAGATTTACAAATACATGAAGCTAAAGAACACCTAATTACATCAATGCTAAAAGACCTTCTCCAAGGCATATAATAGTAAAACTAGAAAGAGTCAGTGACAAAGAAAAAGTATTAAGGGCAGCAAGACAGAAGAAAATGACCCACAAAGGAACTTCTATCAGACTTGTAGCTGATTTCTTGGCAGAAAACTTACAGAGTAGGAGGGAATGAATGATATATTCAAAATACTGAGAGACAAAAACTTTCAGCCAAGAATACTCTATCCAGAAAAACTTTCCTTCAGATACAATGAAGAAATAAAAGCTTTCTCAGATAAACTAAGGCTGAGGGAGTTCATCACTGATAGACTCCCCCATTAGAAATGATTAAAGATCCACTCATTCCAAAAACAAAAATGCAAAGGTCTACAAAGCTTTGAGCAAGGAAATAAGTAGACAGAGAAAGTCAGAAAACTGCTGCTCTCTATCAGAACTGCAAAGGAAGCAAATACTCAATTATAACTTAAAAGATAAAGGGAAAGAAAGCATCAAAAGTAACTATAAACACTTCAACTTACTCATAACACAACACAAATAGAATAATTTTTGATAACAATAACTCAGAAGGGGAAGTGGAAAGAGATAGAACTGCTTAGGCTAATGGAGATAAGAGATTATGAGAAAATGGACTATTTCATCTATGAGAGGTTTTTTACAACCCTCACGGTAGCCACTAAACAAAAAATCAAAGTAGAGCAACAATGGATTAAAAAAAAGGAGAGAAAAATCTCCACAGAAAACCACCAAAATGAAATGGCAGTCAGAAACACAAAGGAAGATAAACAACGCAAATATAGAACAACCAAAAAACAAGAGCTAAAATGGCAATATTAACCCCTAATATATCAATAATCACTCTAAATGTAAACTGATTGAATTCTCCAATCAAAAGACATAGAATAGCTGGATGGATTAAAAACCAAGACTCAACAATACGCTGTCTCCAGGAAACACATCTCAACTCTAAAGACAAACATAGGCTCAGAGTGGAAGGATGGAAGACAGTACTCTAAGATAATGGCAAACAAAAGAAAGCAGGTTTTGCCATACTAATATCAGACAAAGCAGACTTCAAGTTAGAAAAGACAATGAGAGACCAAGAGGGGCAGTATATAATGATAAAAGGACATTCCGCCAAGAGTACATAACACTCATGAGTATATATGCACCTAACACAAGAGCACCAAAGTACATAAAGCAACTATTAAAAGACCTAAAGTGAGAAATTAACAGCAACACAATAATAGTAGGGGATCAGAACATCCCTCTTACATCAATGGACAGATAATCCAGACAGAAAGTCAACAAGGAAATAGTGGATTTAAACAAAAAACTTGACTAAATGGACTTAATAGCTATATAGAAAGCATTCCATCCCAAAACAGAATACACATCCTTCTCAAGTGCACATAGATCATTCTCAAAAATACACTATATGTTGGGACACAAGGCAAGCCTCAACAAATTTAAGAAGATTGAAATCATCTCAAGCATCTTTTCTGACCACAATGCTATGAAACTAGAAATCAACTACAAGAAAAAAACTGGGAAAATCAGAAATATATGGAGACTAAATAATATGCTACTGAATAACTATTGGATCAATGAAGAAATCAAAGGAGAAATTTAAAAACACTTGGAGACAAGTGAAAAGCAAACTACAACATCCCAATCTTAAGGGATGCAGCAAAAGTGGTTATAAGAGGAAAATCCATAGCAATAAAGGCCTAGCTCAACAAACAAGACAAAACTCAAATAAATAATCTTAAACTACACCTAACAGAATTAGAAAAGGAAGAAAAAACAAAGCCCAAAGTTAGCAGAAGCAGGAAAATCATAAAAATTGGAGCAGAAACAAATAAAATTGAGACTAAAAACAACAGTAGAAAGGATTAATGACACTAAGAGCTGGCTTTTTGAGAAGACAAACAAAATTGACAAACCCTTAGCCAGACTCACTAGAGAAAAAGAGAGAAGGCTGAAAAACTAAAATTATAAATGAAAGAGGAGAAATTACAATAGATACCACAGAAATATAAAGGATTATAAGAAAATACTATGAAAAACTATACTCCAAGAAATTGGATAACCTAGAAGAAATGGATAAATTCTTAGATTCTTACAACCTCCCAAAACTGAATCAAGAAGAAATGGAGAATCTGAATAGACCAATCACAAGTAAATAGATTGAAACAGTAATTAAAAACCTCCCAAAAAACCAAAGTCCAGGACCAGATGGCTTCTCTGGGGAATTCTGTGGACATTCAAAGAAGACTTAATACCTATCCTTCTCAAACTATTCCAAAAATTGTAGAAGACACAACACTTCCTTACTCATTCTTTGAGGCCAACATTACCCTGATACCAAAACCAGACAGATACAACACAAAGAAGGAAATTTACAGGCCAATATCACTGATGAACATAGATGCAAAAATCCTCAAGAAAATCTTTGCAAATCTAATACAGCAATACATTAAAAGGATCAAACACCATGATCAAGTGGGATTTATTCCAGGGATGCGGGAAGGTTTAACATCTGCAAATCAATCAATGTGATACACCACATTAGCCAAACCAGGAATAAGAATTACATGATCATCTCAATAGATGCAGAGAAAGCATTTAACAAGATCGAACATCCATTTTTTATAAAAACGCTCAATAAAATGGATATAGAAGGAAAGTACCTCAATATAATAAAAGCCATATATGACAAACACACAGCCAACATCATACTCAAAGGGGAAAAACTGAAAGGCATCCCTCTGAGAACAGGAACAAGATGAGGGTGCCCACTCTCACCACTCCTATTCAACAGTGTGCTGGAGGTTTTGGCCAGAGCAGTTAGGCAAGAAAAAGAAATAAAAGGAATCCAAATTGGAAAGGAAGAAAAGAAACTCTTACTGTTTGTGGATGACATGATTCTGTATATAGAAAATCCGAAAGAATCCATCAGAAAACTATTAGAAATAATCAACAACTACAGCAAAGTTGCAGGTACAAAATTAACTTACAAAAATCAGTTGTATCTCTATACATTAATGACAAAATAACAGAAAGAGAAGTCGAGAATATAATCCCATTTACAATTGCAAAAAAAAATAAAATATCTAGGAATAAACTTAATTAAAGAAGTGAAAGACATATATATTGAAAAATGTGAGACATTATTGAAAGACATTGAAGAAGACATAAATAAATGGAAAGATATTCCATGCTCATGAGTCAGAAAAATAAATATAGTTAAAATGTCCATATTATCGAAAGCAATCTACAGAGTCAATGCAACCCCAATTAGAATCCCAACGACCTTATTCACTGAAATAAGACAAATAATCCTAAAATTTATATGGAACAACAAAAAGACCTCAAATAGCCAAAGCAATCCTGAGAAAAAAGAACAAAGCTGGAGGCCTCACAATCCCTGACTTAAAAATATATTACAAAGCTATAGTAATCAAAACAGCATGGTACTGGCACAAAAACAGACATGCAGATCAGTGGAATAGAATCAAAAGCCCAGAAATAAACCCACATATCTATGGACAACTAATTTTTGACAAAGGAGACAAAAACATACTTTGGAGAAAGGAAAGTCTCTTCAATAAATGGTGTTGGGAAAACTGGACAGCCACATGCAAAAAAATGAGAGGAGACCATTATCTTGCACTGTACACACAAATTAACTCAAAGTGAATTAAGACTTGAATGTAAGACCTGAAACCATAAAACCCCCAAAAGAAAATATAGGCAGCACACTATTTGTCATGGGTCTTAGGAGTATCTTTTCAAATACCACATATACTCCAGTAAGGGAAATAAAAGAAAAAATTAAGAAATGGGACTATATCAAACTAAAAAGCTTCTACAAGGCA
Organism: Equus asinus; assembly: GCF_041296235.1. NCBI lineage: Eukaryota > Metazoa > Chordata > Mammalia > Perissodactyla > Equidae > Equus > Equus asinus. The sequence goes on from NC_091798.1 coordinate 73,086,368, forward strand.
AAGGAAATCAAGAACAAAACAAAAAGATGATCCACCAACTGGGAGAAAATATTTGCAAGTCATAAATCTGACATGGGGTTAATTTCCAAAATATATAAAAGAATTCATACAACTCAACAACAAAAAAAACAAACAAGCCAATCAAAAAGTGGGCAGAGGATATGAACAGACATTTTCCTAAAGAAGATATACAGATGGCCAACAGACACGTGAAAAGATATTCAACATTACTAATTATTAGGGAAGTGCAAATCAAAACTACAATGACATATTATCTTACACTGGTCAGAATGGCTATCATTACCAGGACAAAAAACAACAAGTGTTGGAGAGGATGTGGAAAAAAGGGAAGCTTAATGCACTGCTGCTGAGAATGCCAACTGGTGCAGCCATTATGGAAAACAGTATGGAGATTTCTCAAAATATTAAAAATAGAAATAACATATGATCTGGCTATCCCACTATTATGTATTTATCCAAAGAACTTGAAACCAATGACCTAAAGAGATTTATGCACCTCTGTGTTCACTGTAGCATCATTCACAATAGCCAAGACATGGAAGAAATCCAAGTGCCCTTCTACAGATGAATGGACAAAGATGTGGTATATATATACAATGGAATACTAACAAGCCATAAAAAAGACAGAATTGTCCCATTTGCAACAACATGGATGGTTCTAGAGGGTACGATGTTAAGTGAAATAAGCTAGACAGAGAAAGATAAATATCACATGATTTCACTCATATGTGGAAGATAAACAAATAGTTGTATAAAGAGAACAGATTAGTGGTTACTAGAGGGGAAGGGGGCTAGGGGTGGGTGAAAGGGGTAAAGGGGCATGTGTGTATGGTGATGGGCAAAAGTTAGACTACCAGTGGTGAGCACAAAGTCTATTCAGAAATTGATAAATAATAAATAATAATGTACACTTGAAATTACACAATGTTATAAACCATTATGATCTCAATAAAATTATTGGGAAAAAAATCTCTTGCACCAAAGCAATGCTGAGAAAAAAGAGCAAAGCTGGAGATGTCAATGCTCCCTGAATTCAAAATATACTACAAAACTATAGTAATCAAAACAGCATGTTACTGGCAGAAAAACAGACACAAAGATCACTGGAACAGATCTGAGACCCCAGAAATAAACCCACACATCTATGGACAGCTAATCTTTGACAAAGAAGCCAAGAACATACAATGGAGAATGGAAAGTCTCTCCAATTTGTTATTTTTTGTTGGGAAAACTGTACAGCCATGTGCAAAAGAATGAAAGTAGACTATTTATTTTACACCACACACAAAAATTAACCCAAAATGGATTAAAGACTTGAATGAAGGATCTGAGGCCATAAAACTCCTGAAGAAAACATATGCAGTATGCTCTTTGACATCAGTCTTAGCAGTGTCTTTTTGAATACTATTGTCTCGTCAGACAAGGGAAACAAAATAAAAAAATAAACAAATGGGGCTACATCAACCTAAAAACCTTCTGCACAGCAAAGGAAGTCATCAAAAAATGAAAAGATAACCCACAAACTGGAAGAAAATATTTACCAATCATATATCTGATAAGGGGTTAGTTTACAAAATACATAAAGAACTCATACAACTAAACAACAACAAAAAAGAACAAGCAGGTCAAAAGATGGGCCAAGGAGGGGCTGGCCCCGTGGCCAAGTGGTTAAGTTCACATGCTCTACTGCAGGCGTCCCAGTGTTTCGTTGGTTCGAATCCTGGGCGCAGACATAGCACTGCTCATCAAGCCATGCTGAGGCGGCGTCCCACATGCCACAACTAGAAGGACACACAACGAAGAATATACAACTATGTACTGGGGGGCTTTGGGGAGAAAAAGAAAACAAATCTTTAAAAAGAAAAAAAAAGGGCAGAGGATATGAACGGACATTTTTCCAAAGAGGATTTACAGATGGTCAACAGGCACGTGAAAAGATGTTCAACGTCACTATTAGAGAAATGCAAATCAAAACTACAATGAGAGAGGCCGGCCCTGTGGCCGAGTGGTTAAGTTCGTGCTATCCGCTATGGCGGTCCAGGGTTTTGCCAGTTCGGATCCTGGGCGCAGACATGGCAATGTTTGTTAGGCCATGTTGAAGTGGCATCCCACATAGCATAACTAGAAGGACATGAAACTAAGATATACAACTATGTATCAAGGGGATTTGGGGAGATAAAGCAGAAAAAAAAAAAAAAAGATTGGCAATAGTTGTTAGCTCAGGTGCCAATCTTTAAAAAAAACAAAACTACAATGAGAAATTACCTCACAACTATTAGAATGGAAAATATTAAAAAGACAAGAAATAACAAGTGTTGGAGAGAATGTGGAGAAGAGGGAATACTCATACACTGCTAGTAGGAACGCAAACTGGTGCAACCACTATGGAAAATAGTATGGAGATTTCTCAAAAATTAAAAATAGAAATGCTGTATGATCCAGCTATTCCACTTCTGAGTATTTATCCAAAAAACATGAAAACATTAATTTGAAAAGATATATGCACGCCTATGTTCACTGAAGCATTACTCACAATAACCAAGACTTGGAAGCAACTCAAGTGCCCATCAACAGATGGATGGATGAAAGAAGATGAGGTATTTATATACAATGGAATACTAGTTGGCCAAAAAAATGAGATGAAATCATGTCATTTGCAACAACGTGGATGGACCTTGAGGGTATTACACTAAGCGAACTAAGTCAGAGAAAGACAAATACCATATGATTTCATTCATATGTGGAAGATGAACAAACAAACACATAGATAAGGAGAACAGATTGACGGTTACCAGAGGGGAAGGGAGTGGAGGGAGGGTGAAGGAGGTCAAGGGGCACATGTGTATGGTAATGGATGGAAACTAGACTTTTGGTGGTGAACACGATATAATCTATACAGAATATGAAATATAATAATGTACATCTGAAATTTACACTATGTTATAAAACAATGTCACCTCAATAAAATAATGTTAAGAATCACTTGCACTCAAAATACACATTTTTATTATAATTGATAAAAGAGGCTAATAGAAGGCTCATCAATAGATTTCAACAAAGATAAGTGATCACTTATATTAAATATTTTGTAGTATTCTTAAAGGGTTATCGTGTGCCCAACATTTAGATGAGCATAATGTTTTGTGTGACATCATCTAGATATTACAAAGGATAATTACCATTTTCTAGATTTAGAAAAAATGATTTTTAAATCTGATGATAGAGTGAGTGAACATGGAAATAAATATTTAAAATAATGAAACAATTGACAACTAAGATAGTAACTTCAAAATGAAATTTTTAGTAGAATAAAAAACAAAGAGAACACCCATAATGTGTTTAAGAAGTAAAAAAAAAAGTAATAAAAGATAAAAGTCATGTTGACAAACAAATATTTATTTTAATATTGTTAGAATATTAGGGAAAAAACTCACAAAATTGAAAATGTTATCAGTTTTAGATTTGTTGTTAAAAGTACAATTTTGACTTATGTTAAAACTAAAAAGCAAATAATCAATTGTAGATCTCGATTTAAAATAATGGGGGCAAGTCTATGATAATGTTGCTCACATAGGTGGTGAACAAAAAGTGTATGAGCCAGAATTTTGGCTGAAAATTCCATAAGACCTTCTTTGCCAGTAGTGGCATATGTTAGTGGAAGAAATGGCCTTAAATGCATTAAGATTGATGACACTATTTGGAACAATTAGATATTATGTATGATATTTTCTGGATTGGTCCAAGATAACATATTTTGGTGAAAAAATATCAAATATTTGACCCAACAATCTCTCTCAAACACATGAGGGAAATATAACATGCTGTTAAAGCAATTAGATTCCATTCAGCCATGATACAACATACCAGAAGAAAGGGAATTGCTTAAGGGGAATGACAAAATATTCTCAGATGAAGAGTGAAGTCTGATCTAACAAAAGTAGAAATTAATTTTTAATTTGAGTACGTCTATAGCTAATTGATCAGAACTTTTGTCTACTATTAATAACATAAATAAATCAACAAAAGCCCAAAATTGTTTGGTTGTTTCACTCTTTTAAAGGATTAAAAATATTTTCTATATTTTTCTATTAAAAGAAACTGCAAGTGAAATTTGAAAAAAGGTGGCAGTTCAATAAAACAATACACATTTATAATACACATTTTCCTGAAGGAAAAGATTCACACACAAAGATTGTAAACTACTTACATAGAGTCTACTTTCTAGTCACTATAGACCAAGATATAGGCTTGATTAAATAGATAGATAAACAAATTGAGGAACACTATTTTTTTAAGTTGCTGTTTTTATAAACATTCTAGCAGTAAAATATTTGAATGAAGAAACCCTGTATGGACCTACATATTATTAAAATAGATTATGGCTCTTGTGATTATAAAATACAATGATTTATATGATGTTAAAATATGTTGAACTACTTTCCAATAATGATAATTGATCATATGCAACCCCATTATGATGTTTGAACATGATATATAAAAATGTATGGGTTTTTTTTCCATTCTAGATATTGCTCAAAAAATTTATTGATAATTCCATTTGCTACTACTTTGGCAATGATAAACATCTTGAAATTTAAATTCATCAAATACCGCATACGAACTACAAAGATTCAAGGAAGTTGCTCAGTTTGGAATCCAAACTGTGTGAAAGTATTCATTTTAACAACATGACTAATGACTTTGTTGAAATGAAGGAAATAAATTTCATAAATCCATGATTTGTAAATGTTTCATCCAAATATCTTCATCACGGAGAAAGCCAGACATGGGTAAGATTAGTTAGGTTGAGTCATCTTTGATCTTGATATTTTGCCATCATTTAGTAATATAAAAATCGTACTTCAAAAAAGTTTGTATTTCTGAAGTTGTATTTGTATGGGTAAGTCAACAGAACATGTGTTATATCACATCTGTTAGCTTTATTTATTTATACCTTTTAAGTATTTAGACGTAGTATATGTGGCCTCCAATAGTGCCAACACACTTGGTCACACAGATATTAGATATTGAGCGGGAATTCAATTGGCAAGAGTTAACTCAGTAAAGAAGGGTGGTACATGGAGGAGGGGAAGCACTTAAGAAATTAAAAACACCAAGTAGAATGGCCTAGAATTATTTTAAAAACTTTTTCCGTTAAAGAAACTGAAAGAGTTTCAATATAATAGAACATTAGATATGTGATAAGATGTAGGAGGGAAAAGAATAGTACGTAATAGTTAAAATATTTTATGTTGTATTCACAAAATAAAATGCCACACAGGCACTAGAAATCAAATTTTTGAACCCTATTAAATTTATAAGCTAATGCTTACAATATAAGTTGAAGTACAGTAAGATATAAGCAAGATTTACATTAGGATGCTTTTGCTCTCTCATTCTGATGACTCTCTCAGGTCTCTGTCTCTCTCTTTTGTGCATTCGTCAATCAGTTTATCTATACGTATGAAAAGTATAAGCAAATAATAAGTAAGTAACTAAAAAAAAATACAAGTACTGTTTAAAATATGATTCCTTTATTCTAAGAGGCTTAAAATACCAACTCCTCCCACATGTCTCAGCCAAAATGGGACATTCAAAGCATTCTGTTAACTGGACTCTAATTTTCTATCAGTGAGGGATCATCTATAATACATTTTCATATCTCCCACAGTGCCTAGCCTATTATTTTAATATAATCATGCCTCCAAAAATGTTATTTTAAACATGAGTCCAATATTTCTCCACCATACGAACCGAACTTCCCAATATTAGAGTGAAATTAAAACAACGGGCATAGAAAATAAACTGACAACAAAGGAAAAATGGACTTCCTGGAAAATCACAGTTACTTTGGCTATGAAAATGACAAATCATATTGTGAAAGGACCTGCAGGTTAAGTTTTCGTTGTTCTTAACTCTACTTGTGAATGTAGGAAGAACACCATTAGTATTCGCAGAGTTAGAGCAGATGGGAGGGCCAGTATGTACCTCCATACACATGCCTAACGACTTGCCATTTTCCCCACTAACAGCATGTGGGAAAACAAGAAACACGGGTGGATATGTATGCATAATTTGATAACCAGAAAGAATCCCTTCCGCTTGCCTCCAAATGATGATATAGGTAGAGGACTTAGAAGGGCAAAAGTGAATCAGGATTATCATGCCCAGAGACGATGCAGACTGTCGTGTTCCCTGCTTAAAGAATGTGAACAGGAAATTGCACCCACAAGAATTCACAAGTTGTTAAACAGACATAAAGGGCTCTTTGAATTAGTGTTGGAGAGTTATAGGCTTTGGGCACCCTTTTGTTTCCTACCTTTTCTTTCGGTATTGCCCTCTGCAATATTTCAATAAAGCCAGCGTAGACTTTTTCCAAAATTAGAAGTCTGTGGTGATTAGAGGTAGTACTTAGATGTATGGACAGTGGTGCTGCAGAAAAATTTTAAAAGGCCTTGTTTCGATTATCTATTGCTGCAAAACTAATTGCCCCAGAATTTATTGGCTTCAAACAATCACTGTTTCTTTGCCCACAATTCTATGTGTTGGCCGTTTGGGCAGGCTCATCTCAGTTCCGTGTGCTAAGGAATGGGCTCTGCTCATGCAGTGGTAGTCAATCGGTGGCTTGGTTCTGTGCTGGCCGGTCCCAGATGACTTCTTTTGTGTATGAACTCAACCAAGACCCTTGGCCAGGGTGCTTCTGCTCTCTTCCACATAACATTTCCAGCAGAATAGCCTAGACTTCTTAACGCAGAGGCTAAGTTTCAAGAGGGCAAGCCCCAGTGTGCAAGCACTTAGCCTCTGGTTGAATCATATTTTGATGTCTGTTCAGCCAAAGCAAGTCACAGGATAAGCCCAGAGACCATGTGCAAGGAGACTACATTAGGGTGCGGGCACTGTTATGGTGCCAGCAGAAGGTTCTGCCAAGGAGCTAGCTGTCATGTCAGCAGCATGGTCAAATGGCCTCAAAGAAACGGTATAAATGTTCTGAAACTAGATAAAGGTGACAGTTGTGAAAAAAAAAAGCACACATTGTGAATGTACTAAATGCCAGCAATTGCACGCTTTAAAATGGTTAATTTTATATTATATGGGTTTCATCTCAATAAAAGAGAGAGAGAGAGAAATATCCTAAGATTTTTTTTCAAGAGAACACATGCTGTATCTATCTATCTATCTAATCTATCCATCTATCTATCTAAATACCAGAGACTCTTATTCTTCATCAATAAATTGCATAGATATTTATGTAGTTATTAAAATGAACTTCTTCTGTGAAGAAAATTTTCATTAGTGAAAATCTCATAATGGTATAATGGAAAAAGAACAAACCACTTGTTAAATGAGCCTCTTTTGTAACCATTCCTTATAGATTTTTTAAAACTTTACTTCTTTCATTTATTGTTTAGTTGAAAACTAAATTCTTCAGAAGAGATAAAATTTAGCACATTTACAGAAAAAGAATAAAAACAATATTCTCACTTATTTTACTTCAAAAAAAACATTCCTACTTTACTTTTTTCAGGAAAACGGTCCTCTGACTCTCAGAGATGAGTTCCAGGTTGCTAATGAGAAGTCTTTTATCTGTCTGATTCTCATTTCACTGCAAGCAGCCTGCTTTTTTTTTTTTTTTTTTATTCTTTTTTGGAAGAATGTGAATTTTGCATTTACATTTTGGAGTTCAAATTAGTGGTTGTCAAGCTTCAGGGATTGGAGATAGGGTGGGGATGGTGAATGTGACTATAAAGGGTTAACTGGGGGGAGAGCCTTGGGTTGATAGAATAGGTCTGTATCTTGACTGCAAGAATGGTTACACAAATCTACATATGTGATAAAATGACATAGAATAATCATATGTTGGTAAAATAGCATTGTAACAATGACAGCTTCCTGGTTTTCATATTCTAGTATAGTTATATAAGGTGTATTGACTGGGGAAAAATGAGCGATTGGTACAAGGGATCTGTCTGTACCACCTTGGTAACTTTCTATGAATCTATAAATATTTCCAAAAAATTTTCTTAAATGTCAAAATGTAAGTGTGTTGTGTATGTGTGTGCATGTGTCTGTTGTTCCTGCTCAGTGATTAAGGAAATTTTATGGAAACTTTAGGAAAATTTCAATGTAATTCTTGTATTTTTTTCCTCCCTATTCATTGCTTTCTCTCTCTCTTTCTGGATGGCCCATTAGACGGATACCTTCACAGACATTTTAATCCTTTTTAATGTTTCCTCTATGTGGCACATAATCTTGGAGAGGAAAAGGAGGTAGGGGTACTCTTATTCTTACCTTTTCAAAAATTTCAACATTTAAAAAGAATTCATAATAAGATTTCACACCTACAAAGGAAACACCTGCTTCTCTTAAGTCACCAACCAGATACTGAAATAATGCATAAGCTAAGATCCTCAGTATGTTTAGGTTTAAACATTGACTAAAGATTTTTTTTTTTTTTTGGTGAGGAAGATTATCCCTGAGCTAACATTGGCATCAATCTTCCTCTATTTTTTCCATGTGAGATGCTGCCACAGCATGGCTTAATGAGTCGTGTATAGGTCTGCGCCTGGGATCTGAATCTGCGAACCCCAGGCAGCCAAAGCAGAGTGCACACACTTAACCACTATGCAACCAGGCCAGCCCTGGAAGAATTTTTTTAATGAAGACTTGTTGCAAACTTCTTCAGATTAGAGATATAAAATTTTAATTTATACCCCACCAACTATGAGCTAATCTAGTCTTTTATAATTCTTAGAAATTAAAGAGCCAGAGTGGTGGGGAAAGAATTTCTAAAAAATCAGAAAGTCTATATAAGTCCATCTTCTTCCAAAGCCATGTTTCAATTTGTCACAATTATTTAAAACATGCTACATAGCCTTCCATTCACATATGAAGATTTAAAATTTAGATATGTAAAAATAGACTGTCATAAAAAATATTTGATGAGTCCTTAATTCTTTACACTGTACGGTAAGAACATATCACAGAAAAATCTGTCATTTTTCCTAGAAAACAGAAGATAGCTAAATTGAATCTTTCTGGAAAACTTCATTTCATTTTGATTAATCAACTGAAAATCAATCAGTTCTTGTTTAGGTCAAATGCTTGTCATTTGTTTTCTCTTCTGTACATGCTGAGATATTTAAATAATACAACAAAAGATTATAGTACAAAGAGATTGTTTCATGGTTTCCCATTAATGAGAACAACTTTCAAATGTAAAGGGAGAGTGACATTTTTAATTTACTATTTTCTCCTTTCAAATGATATATTATTCTGCTTCCAATATTATTTAAAGTTAGAATGAATTAGGATCTACTAAATTATATGGTGATTGTTCTTCAAGTCTGAAACTTTTCTCCTACTCTCTTGAGGCTTTAGAAATGTTATTAGGACTATAGTACTCTGAAAGATTTTTTTCCTAATATTATCATAATTCAAGAAAATTTCAATCAAATAGAATACTAAATATAGCTATGATTTATGACCAGTTTATTTTCCAATAACCTTTTCATCTAATAGAATATATTAAAATGCTTTTTGAAAGATTAATAAATTATTTTCCCTACTTCTAAATTATTAGTAAAAATTGGACTTAAATACAACCACTTGCATGCTCTAAAAATTCATAATTCCAACATCCTAATTACAGCTCCTCATCACATGAGACTGAAGCTTGATAGAATAACAGAACATTCAAAATTAAAGGTAGCTTCAATTAAGAGAAGATTTTAACAAACCTTATTTCTATTTTATAGCTTAGCTAAAAGAGAATAATTTAAATAGATCTGGAAAATCAATGTTGATGTAGATCTGTACTTATTGACATAAAAAATATATCTATGGCATCTTGTTGAGAGGAAAAGTAGGTGCATTTATGCATTGAAAATACACAGTATGAATTAGGTTTATTGGTCAGGATCCAGTTAGGAAATCAGAAACCAATCTATGCAAGGAAGTGAGGGTTCTAATGCAAGAAGTGTTACAAAGGTGATGGAATGGCTGCAGGAGCACAAGGGAGAAGATGGTGTTACCCAGACATCAGGAATTGCCACTACCCAGACTGGATCCCATGAGCTCAAATTCACTGTTGGTGCTTCTGGAAGTGTCTGCTTCCAATAAGCAGTAGCTTCTCTGCTTCCGTTATTGAAGCTGCTAATCTGGCTGCCGGTAGATACTGCTTATGCTAATGCTAGAGCCAGAGGCAGAAAGGCTTCTCGCTCTTACCTGGCATCTTACCTCTGTCCAGGGACACACACTGGCAGAGCCTCTGCAACACTCAACTGCAAAAGAGTTTAGAAAATGTAATTTTCAGGCTTCCGGGCCCTTGTGATACAGACAACACAAAAGCATGGGAATAGGAGAGAGCACTAACAAATATTTTACAAATGGCAAGAAAAGGTTTTGAGCCATGCCCTTAGGGAAAACTTCCTCTTCTAAGGGGGAAAGATAACAATCACTTTATCTGAGAAAAATGTAATATATCTGTTACCACTACTATGAAAGAGAAGTACATGTGCTGTAAGACCACATAGTATTGAAAATTCATCTAGAAGGGAAGGATAGGAAAGTTTCCCTGAGAAAATGACAATTTAGCTGACATCTGAAAGTGTCATATGTGGTAACTAGGGGAAGAATAGAAGAGAAAATATCGCGGGTAGAAATATTCTCAGAAGACAATATGGACACACAGGGTACCATTAGAAAGACAGAGCGGCTAAAGCAGAGGGCCAAGGAAGAGACAAGTATGAGTGGAAGTTGCTAAGGTAGATAGGTTATAAAATCATTCGCAGAAGAAAATACCATTTAAGTAAAATAGTATACCAGTATCTATATTGGTTTATATACATAGAGATATATTTTGAAGCTTGTTCACCAAAATTGTAGCAGTGTCTATCTCTAGAATGTATAGTTTCATATAGTTTGTAGTATCTTCTAAACTATTTGATTTTTTTACTAATGAATATACACACTTTTTGTAACAATACTATTGAAGAAGAAATAGGATCATTGGTCTGAATAGATATTCCCCAAAAATTTTCAGTCAAAAAAAAGATGACCTAATGTAAGTAGTACTATAAATACAAGAGAAAGTCAGTGAATTTATTTTGAAAGAATATTTAGAAAGCCATAGGCTTCCAAACAATACTAACGTCATAAGTTCCTTTATTTCTACCCCCAAATGCTGTTTAAACAGGTTTATTATCCAGGAACATAAATAATATAATTATATACTGTTGATAAATAATATATCTACCCAAAATTCAAATATGAAACTATGGTCAGATTAGATTCTGAATTACTGCACACTGATATCTGGAAAGCCATTCCTGTGTAATCAATCTATGCTCCAAAATCGTACGAGAAATTATGTCATAGTAAGCATCTTGAATGGAGCAAAAATCACTTATGGCAGCATTAACCAAAAAAATGTTCTGTGGGGCTGGTCCCAGGGCCCAGTGTTTAAGTTTGATGCTCTGCACTTCAGCGGCCCGGGTTCCGTTGCCGGGTGCAGATCTACACCGTTTTTCAGCAGTCATGTTGTGTCAGTGACCCACATACAAAACAGAGGAAGACTGGCACAGACGTTAGCTCAGGGTGAATCTTTCTCAGCAAAAATAAATTAATTAATTAATTAACTGTTCTATAGGTTCCATATTATACCAGAAACATAGGATGTTAACAATTATTTCTCAAAAGTTTTTGGTCAAATAATGAAATTTTAAATTTTTCTTTACTCTAAGACTTCTTCCTTAAAATATGAATATAGTAGTGAGCATTTTAAATCTGTAAGAGGGGGATGTAATATGCAACATTTCCAAAATTTGTTTGACAATAGGGCCTGTTTTTAAATTATCATCTTGCATTGCTCATATTTTATAGGACACATTGAAAATGCTATTGGAGAGCTATAATTTAAAAAATACTTCTGGAATAGCCAGTTCTTCCCTATTTATGTACATGTATGTGAACTTAAATAAATCTATCAACTTGAAAGTTGACACGAACGATTAGGAAGCAACTTTCATTTAATGCAATTCATATGACTTAGCCATTCCACTCATTCATTTAGTCAATCATTCAGCAACTATGTTTTGAGAGTTCACCATATTCGAGCCCCATTCTATTCCAGAGACAGCAGTGAACAAACCAAATCCCTGACGATGTGAGGCTTACACTCAAATTGGAGCATCAAACTCAGTTAATGATGAAGCTCATGGAGAGGTTTGTCAATTTGTCTAAAATATATACTTTTCTCTCATTATAAAGCTGGTACAAATTTATTGTAGAAAAACACATTCAATACAGAGAAATGGAAACAAGAAAGAGTTACCTATAATTCTACTATCCACAGATGACCAATTTATACATATTAGTTTATTTTTTCATCCATGTATCTATGTTTGCTTGTGTATTGTAAAATACTTGTGATCTTATACACACATTTTTATACTCCTTTTTTCAATTGAAAGCAGAATAACAAGAGTATAGGATCTGATCTGCAGTGAAATTACCTGGGTTCAAATTCTGACTCTGTCACATTCCTGATTATGTAAGCTCAAGGAGTTTACTAACGTCTTTCTGTTTCAGTGTTATCCACTGTAAAACAGAGATAACAAGTATTCATATTATGTTGATATGAGAAATAGAAACTTATATACATAAAAAAGTTTGAAAGTGTTTTTTACACATTGTGTTCAATATGTGCTAGCTACTAATTAAATATTAAAACATATTCCTTTTAACACAATTTTAAAACTTTTTGTAAATGTTTAAGTGGCCATTAAATATTATACTATATTGATGTTATATTACTGGACAATTAGATTGTTTTTATGCTTTTATTATTACGAAAAGCACTAGAATAAAAATATTTTTGCATAAAGAATTAATTTTCTTTTCCATTATTCCTAAAGAGACACTATTAGAATAAAAGCTGTAGGTCAAAGTATATGAAAGCTTTAAAAGATTTTTTTTGGAAAGCAAAATTGCTTTCCTTTAAGATGGTATAAACTTCTATTTCCCCAAAAGTGGATGAGCAGATTCTTTTCACAATGCTATATCTTAATCCTCAAACACCTGCTAGGTAAAGAATCATGTTGCTTTAGCTGGCATTTTTTATGACAAGTGATATTGAACATTCATCTGCCATTATCACTTGGGTTTCCCTGGTAAACCGCTACTCTTCGTCAAGCATCAGGCAGAGCGGTAAGAGAAGCAGACCAGAGCCCTGGCATCTCGAGGGCTCTGCGTCTTTCCTTTATTGATTCTATGAACTCTTCACCTTGTACGTTAGTATCAAACACCACGTGACTCGGTTGTGTTTCATAAATAGTTGCTGAGTGATAGATCACTTGAAACCTTTTCTATCATCTTTGCTATCAATTTACAAACGTGTCCTTTTTGTTCTGAATCTTTAAAAATGATTTCTTGATCACTATTTAAACCCTCAAGTTTAAAATTCACTATTTTGTAATATTTACTTGATTCTTATCTGAATTTAAAGTAATTATAGAATACTTGAAATTTAGGGAGGAAAGCATAAAAAGACAATTAAAATCATCCATAAATATGTTATCCAGTAGTTACTGCAACTGGAAAATTTGCATATAAACACATATTCATTTACATACATGTGTATATATGTGTATACGTATCAATATTAAAAAATAAAGTGCATAATTCAATGGTTCATATAAATTAAAACATTAAGAAGAATACTACTAAAAAGGCACTTGTTCATGTGAATTAACTCCCACAATTCTGAGTTTGTTGTGTCACATAGATGGTTAATTATTTTCAGTTTTCACCCAGGTACTTAAAATCTTGCATCCTGTATTTATTAATATTGATGTTGGATAGAGGGTAAATGTGTTTTTTGCTTATGAGATTTAATGCTAATCACTGAAGAGCATGTTAATGTGGAAAAAAGTATTGAGTTGTCACAGATATTTCATAACAGTTGTTATATAATATAGCACTTGTTTGTATGTGTGTAAAGGATTGCAGTTTAGTGGCTTTTTCTATTTCTTTAATTCTACCCCACTTTTGATATGCTGACTTTTTGTTCATTTGAATTGAGAAATTGGATATTTTCTAATTATTTAGAAAAAATATTAAACTTTATCAATTAGTTTTTACACATTTATGACATTCCAATAAAACTAGAAAAAATTTAAAATGATTTGCCATATTAATATACTCATCGGCAAAGTAAAACAGGAATTTTCTTGAAATGATAAGATGCTTTTGCTGAAGACAAGGTTTTCCTTTTTTTTTCCTTCCTGCCTTCCTTTCTCTGTGAAGGTTTATTTTAAATGTTTTTCTGCTGCTCTAACATACATATTTGAGCGAACATCTCCACTGGAAAAAAATAAGGTATATTCCTTTCAATCAAAATTCAAGTAGACTTTACTTCAACAAAAAGCAGGTTTTTGACACACTTACACTGCTTCTAATTTGGCTCACTCGTTTTCAAAAGCAGAGAATGGTAAAAGGATAAGAAAACCAGGGAATTAAATTGGATATTATGTATGCAAGTAGCCTTTAATCAGGGAGAATTTTATGAGCACTGGAATGAGGTTTCTATAAATAGTCATGCACACACATTTATTATAAATATATTAATATGTCAAAACATGTAAAATTATGCAAGAATCAATACACTAATAACCAGCATATGATTCACAAGAAAACCTTACTCTCATCATCATTCTTATTATTCTATTGAGCACATGACCTTTTTACTACAACATGAAATGATTAAGCTGTGAAAATTTTCACAAATCTTTTTCTTAGGAAGATGACAATTCTGTTTTCACAAACAGAAATGAACTGATGTTTGTGATATAATCAACTTTGTTTCACATGCTGAATGTTCCAGACATCACTATTTAGAAGTTATGTTGATTTTTTTAAAAGCATTTTGAGGAAATGTATGAAGGTTCTATATGCCTAGGAAAATTTCAAGAAATATGGGAAATGTAATTCCATCTTTTATTGTCTTTTTATATCCTCCAGTAAAATTTCATTAAAACCATCCAAATTTCAGAAAGCAGTAGATTTTATATTGATATTCCAAGCCATACATATTCTTCCTTTTCTCAAAACTTCTCAAAATGAAGCTGAAATTTGCTAAATCAATTCTGACATATGTTCCTTTATAGATATATAAATTGATAGAAAGTGTTGGAGAGATTTGGCTGGAGAATAACTTAATTCTAACAGTGAAAGGAAAAAAACACGCCCTTGAGAAATGCAGTGAGCTTGTGTTGGAGAAGGTCATGGAGAGGACATGACCATTGCTTGACCAGCAAGCTGTTCCTGGGCAATCAAAGGCTGCTCGCCCCCTCCCCTGTCCTTGGAATGTGTGTTCAGCTTGCCCTCCCTGCACTAGAGGCTGCCCCAAGGACACAGCCTTGAGATAGTAATGTGTGGTTGAGACCATCTGGACAATATATGTGACTGAACCCAGTTAAGGCCTCTACTGAAACTTGTAAGATTCTGGTGAAAAGATGCTGAGATCTACTTGTCTTGCGGCCACCCAACTTAAGCCTTGTATGTAAGTTCCCTCAGTTATTAAACCTGTCACCTACCGTCTAGAGTTCTCTGCTTCTTTTTTTGATCTCTCCTTACCCTCTGTGTACTGGAGCTGGTTTCAAATCTCACGTGGGAAGTTCCCAAGATTGCCAACCAACAGCTTGACGCCAGATCTGAATGAGAACTATAACAAAATGTTTTATGTTTGATTGGAAATGAAAATGGTTTGTGTAATATAACCTTACCATAGTTGCCATAAAGATAACGAAGTTACTCCTCGAATATGTAGATAAATCTTAATTCATAGAGGAATAGGTATATCTACAAAATAAAAACCTAATAATGTGATATGGATGGGAAGAAAAGGAGTCCTTTTAAAATCCACTGCTGGTGTCTTTATTAATTATATTTTAAAAGTTAAGAGATTTTTAGTTCAAAATGGCAGACTTTGAACATACACTTAATTCACCTGCCTCCCAAAATCCCATTTGGTAGTAGGTGATACCCAGATTGAGGGCCAGCCTTCTACCACTGTATCTAAAAGCCAAAATCACCTTGACACATCCTTTCCATTGACCCAGAGCCCATAGTCAGCTCTTCTGTTCAAAAGAGAGGCTAGTTGTGGAAATGAGCAAATTGCAAAGGACACACCAGCAACCCATGCTCAGCACTCTAATCCTTATTTAGAAATATAAACAAATCGGCCAGCCTGGTAGCATAGTGGTTAAGTTTGTGTGCTCCCCTTTGGCGGCCTGGGGTTCACAGGCTTGGATCCTGAGCACGGACCTATACACCACTCCTTAAGCCATGCTGTATCAGCATCCCACCTACAAAATAGAGGAAGATTGGCACAGATGTGAGCTCAAGCAACAATCTTCCTCATCAAAAAAAAATATATATATATACAAATAATCAAGAATTGTCAAATATTTGGAGTAAATATCCAACAACATAAAAGGAAAGGGACTAAAATGAATTTAAAAGAAACAGAGAGAATGCAAATGATAAAAGAATTTTAAAATTCTAATCTGTACTCTCAGCAAGGCAAGCTTCATAAGGAATAACTATGTAATTAAATGAGGGAAATTGGATATTTTAAATCTGACTTCTAAAGAATACAATAAAATGGGCACAAGTGAAAAGTAAACTAATGATCTGGAAGTAAGAGCAAAACCACAAAGTGCTGGAGAAGTGAAGCTAACAATCACATATTTTATCTGATTTTTTTCTCACAATAATTTATGAAATGGATAATTTAATAATACTCTTTCCTAAATAAAAAACTTAGGCAAAGATCACTTTTTTAACTTGCCTAAAGTTACGCAATTAACTAAATGTCAAAATGGGGTTTTGAAACTTGGTAACGTTACTTCAAAGATCATCCTTCTAGCTGCTTCACTATTCCGCCTTTTCTGAAAGAAACAAAGGATGGATTTGGAAAAATCCAAAATCCCATAGAAGTTCCAGAAAGAATAGAGGGAATGAAATAATCAATAAAATAAAATTTGTCATTGCTAAAGAAAATCTCAAGATATCTCATGGAATGAGCTCTTTAAGAACCAATCAGGACTTTTTTTTTCATTAGAGATACATACCTAAATCTTCCTGATGGAATTTCAAAACTCCAAGAAAATGAGAATTTTAAATCTTAAATATAAATGACAAAGTTTGCTGTATTACAGGCAAAAATACTTGTAAATACCAGGGACTGACACCACTTGAAGAAATTTAGCAGCAATTACTAATCTAAGGATGAGTGAGAGCATGAGAAGCTGAGCAGAACTTTTGAAGATCTTGTAGAGCTGGGAGACCAAAATGACAGTCTGGAGTCCACCAGGAGGAGGAGACCAGGGCAAGTGTTTGTCTGTTTGTTTTCTTTTTTGAGATATTAGGGATCCTGAAGAGCTAAACCTTAACTTACTTTTGCTTTTGTTAGGTAGTCAGGCCAGGGAGAGATCACCTTTAGTTCAATCAAGGATTGAGCTCATGGAAGCTGAGCTTCAGCCCTTGTAACAGCTGAATTGTTGTTTCTGGTTCACCATTATCCTTATCTCCAATGAATAACATCATCCTTAGCCTCAAAATTTACTCTACAATTTTTCATCTATAATATTCATTATTAATTAAAAGAAATAAATAGCTATGAAAAAGGACAAGAATTACCCAAAAAGCAAGAGAAAAATGATATAAAAACAGTTTCACAGGAGAGCTGAATATTAGAGTTATCAGACATAGGTTTTAAAATATAATTAATGTATTCAGGAATGCAAATTAAGATGTAGAATTCAGACAGACAACTGAAAACTATGTTTAAAAAAATCAAGTGGAAATGGAGATGTACTTAAGAACTCAGTAGAGTGTTTAAAAGCAGAGAAGACACAGCTGAAGAATGAATTATTGATCTTGAAAGTAGTTCAAAATAAAATATTCAGATTGAAGTATCAAGAAACACAGGACACGGATGAAAAATATATAAAAGAATGTAAGAGACATATGACATAAGAAAAAGATTCAACATATGTGTAATTGGCATCCCAGAATGAGAGAAAAGAGAAAATGGGTCAATGTAAAATTTAAACAGATAAGAGCAAAGAATTTTCCAAAACTGACCAAAGAAATCAAGTCACGGATCCAAGAAATAGTGGGCTACTGTTCCTCACCAGCAAGATATTATGTGAACATCTGCCATGTGAGACCATCAAGAGCATAACCATCTCCCGCCAGCAATATCAGCGTAGTTCTATGTGTAGCCTTAGCTGATGGATCTATGCTGCAGACCTTTCCCTGTGCAGGTACATCTCATTGATCTCAGAGATAGATATATAATGCATTCCATGATGCTGGGAAACAGTAACCTCTACACTAAGCATTAAAAAAAAAAAATCCCCAAACACCCCCAAAATTAAAATATCTCATCTTTCACAGTCAGCCTCCCCAGGCCAACATGGCCTGATCCAAGTACTTCCTTGAACTTAGTGCTGCATAATAGGAACTGTGCTCCACTTCCCTGACACCTCCAAGATTCGTGCTAACAAGACCTTAGATCTTATCCTATCATTGCCTTCAACTAAACGAGAATCAAACTGAATCAAATATTTCATTTTCCCTAGACTTCTCTTTGTATTTGGATTTACGTGTCTCTTTGCTGTGTTATAAGAGCTAAATGCTCATAAGTTAAATCTTTGCAGAAAATTTCAACTTTAATCATGCTTTTTATTTTCCATTGGTGTTTTTTAGTTTAAATTCTACTATTCTAAAAATTTCTACTCTTTTTTAAATATTCCTTAGTTTTGTCTACCCTTTTGTTTACAATTTTCTTTGTTATATTGTTTTTGCTGTATCATTTGCAAATAGTGAACAGCTAGATGCCTTTTCTATATTTTTGAACCTTGTATTTTCAGTGAGAATTTATCACATTTGCATTTATAGTTTCTTTTACTGAAACTTAATTTTGTTTATTGTTGCTATGATTACTGCTGTTTGATTGTTTGCTTTTCTATTGAGATAATTTTTCAAGGTCGCCATGCATTTTCTTTTTATCTTACATATTTTTGGCAGAGGAAATTCTATGCTGACCTTAATTTGACCGAGTATGTTGTGGGTAGAATCTCCTTGGTTCCCTTTCTAACTTATCTGGACCCTCTTTGAAAGTTTTGTCAGAGCTACAGTTGCAAGGCTTAATTTTGTAGGTCTAGATAGTATTTTTTCTGTTGAGCCCAGGGGCTTGGGTCACAATTGTGGATTTCGTCTGAAGTTTCTTCACGTTTTTCCTATAATTTGTGAAAGGAACTGGCCAGGGAGCACTCTGCCTAAGAGGGGTTCACCTTGTTCTCACAAGGATGCCCTCAGGTTTTGCTTTCTTTCCCAGTAAAGGATGAGCTGTTGAGGCTCCATTTCAAATAGAAATGATCAATCCAAGGAAGTTATTAGAGACTTTCCCAAAAGTTTTTCTCTTCCCAACTTGCCAGAGGAAGGACAATAAATAGGCAAAACTTATGAGTTTTGACCAATATTGCTATAAATCTACAATAAAGAAGGCAAGGATCATATGAGACTATCTGTTACTCCCATAGTTTTTATTTTGAAACATTTTCATTTTTGTCTGTACATTTTGTGCTGAATGATCACTATCTAGATTATCTCAAGAGTTCCTACTAGTCAAGTAAAAACAAAATAGCAAATTCTGCTAGTTTTTCCCCCAAATATTCCATGAGTAATGATTTACCTATAGTGATGATAAACAGCTGTTAATCTAGAGTGATATTCTACATCTTTTCTCTTGTTTCAATTAACTCTAAGCTTTCTCATTAATTTCTCCTTCAGTCCCTCTAGTTGCAACCTATCTCTTTTGATGGTATTAGCTTACTCGGTCTTTCACCTCTGCTGAGGTAACTTCTTCTCCATAGTGTGTACCTCTTTATCCTTTCCCATGGTCAAGTGCTTTTCTCTAAGGAACATGTCTATAGTTTTTCATAGACTTGGCTTTCTTCTCTAATTTAAGGGGCTGGGGGTGTACTGCAGAGAACTTTGAAGCTGTGATCAGAATCCCTTGTGATTAAGCCCAGGCACATTTATAAAGAGGTGGGGAGCTGACTTAGCTCCAGGAAGCATCATCAAGATCATGACGATGATGGCGATGGTAAATAGCAGAGGAAGTGGCAGTACTATTGGGAGGATGGCTGAGATAATAGTGAGGCAGTCGCAACAGTGGTGGTGTTTTTGGTGATAGCTGTGATTATAGCTATGTTGATACTACCAGCAAGATTAAGTGGCTGTAATTGTAATGATGAGGATAGCTATAGTGACAACTTGAGAGTTCTTGGTGGTGGTGATAGCAGAGGTCATGGTGTGGTGGTAATCTCCTGAAAATTTGTTCCCTATCTCTCAATCTACACCTATCTTGCCTGAACCCCATTCCCTAGTTATGCCATCGCTAATGACTAGGAGTAAGGGCTCACCAACCTCTCTCTTTAAAAACAAAAGTTTACCATCTAACTTCACTGTTACAGCTAAAGAAGGAAAGATGCAATCCTAGATTTTTATATGGAACATGGAAGGTATTAGTCTATTAAAAACAATGAGATATATATAGGATAAATTTATAAAGTAATACTTTCATTTTCTCAGCTATAGTATAGTGTTTCTAACACCTCTCATCTGATTGTGAGGGTTAAATGAAAATATTGTCTGCCAAACACATAGTAGCTCTGCCACATAACATTTGAGAACATTTTCTTCCCTCCTTTTCTCTCTTTTTCTTAAATTCTGCAGGCCAACCTAGTATGCAAACTTCTTTCACTTTGAAAAGCTTACTTCTACAGAAAAATCACTTCAGGTTTTAAGGAACAGATTTGCAAATTAATCTTCAGGGGCTGGCCCGGTGGCGCAGCGGTTAAGTTCCCATGTTCTGTTTCTCAGCAGCCTGGGGTTCGCCGGTTCGGATCCCGGGTGCAGAGATGGCACCACTTGGCAAAAGCCATGCTGTGCTAGGTGTCCCACTATAAAGTACAGGAAGACGGGCATGCATGTTAGCTCAGGGCCAGTGTTCCTCAGGAAAAAGAGGAGGATTGGCAGTAGTTAGATCAGGGCTAATCTTCCTCAAAAAACAACTAGGTAGGAGATTTGTCCAAATGTCAGAGGAGGTGTTCCAGGACATTTTCCCTCACAACCCTTATTTTATGGTTCATTTTATAATCACTCAAGAAGAAGCAGGTAAAAGGTCTTTTGCATTTTGTGTTGACCATGGTAGGGAGCACAGTGCTTACTACAACAGACAACACAGATGTAGGTAAGAATGCTCAGGTTAGAAGACACAGTGTCACAGAAACAGAGAACATTTTTCTCTAATGAGTAGTTAGGATGACCACATTCTGCAGAGAGTACTGAAGGAGAGACATCTTCAAAACAATCCACTAAAAATTGTATTAAGGTAAAAGGAAATTGTAACTTGGAATAGTTGCAAATCAAAAACCTAAGATATTTATTCAAATAGAAACAGACAAGTTTGGCCTCCACTTCCAATCAGTTGTCCACCCTGAGGCTGGAGTCATGTTTCCCAAACAAGCACCTGATCATTTCATCTTCCTGCTTTTGGATTTTCTAGATGGATACCTGATATTCTTAATAAAGACGATATTCTTTAACATGGACCAAAGCCCAGAATAATCTTGCCATCTCATCATCATCATCCCCATCCTTTCTTCACACCATACTCCCCCTTGCTGACTCCACTTCAACCACCTCAGCTTTTGTCGTTTTCTCTCAGATAATTTGTTCCCACCGCCGGGAATGTTATTCTCCCTTAATTATCCTCTTTCACACCTGAGTGGACCAGATCAGTTCCTCAGGGAGGCCTCCCCTCAACTTCCTTACCTGGGCAAAACACCTTTCTTCAGGCTCTCATGACTCTTTTCCATGATATTATTCACAGCAGCAATTTTACCTTAGTTTAAAAGATGATTTGAATGATGCTTATTTTCCAAATTAAATTTCAAGCTACATGTGGGTAGGGATTTGGGCTGTTTTTTCCCTTGACTTACGCTCCCAATACCTTCAGCAATGCTAATACCTATTAGACATACAATAAATATTTGTCATCTGGTGAAAGTGACCCTTCCCCATCAAATCAGGTGAGGTGAGGCCACCACTTTCATCAAAAGTCATTAAAACCCAAGGAAAGATGAAATCAAACCCTTAGTCACAAGGGCTGAAGTTTCCCACCATTTCCGTATTGAGGAAGAAATAAAGTACATATCATAAATCCATGATACAACATTTAGAGTTGATAATTGAGTATATTTATAACTAGATTAATAAATATATGTGTCTATATATTTATATTTAAACTGTCTTTCTCAGCTACAGGTTATAGTAGTCTAAAAAAATTTGTTGTATCTAATCCATCCAAATATTTCCATAAAAATATTTGGAATCGGTAGATCTTGTATCCTTAACAAAATACTATTGTCAAATTTCTCTTTCCAGAAAAGAGAAAAATGGGGTAAATAATACCCCTTGCAGAGTATTGCTTTCTTAAGAAGCAGTTCTTTATAGATGGGCAGGATACTGTTTGATTGACAGTATGGCTATTTTACATGCAATACTATGACAGAATGATTGTTGCTATTCACAGTGCTTTTTAGAGAAACTATGCTCCCTTTCTCACTACCCCTCCTTGCCCTACCCATCTTGCCCAATGCTATGACCAATATTCTAAAATTCAAACACAGAATGGCTTCAAGGACTATTGCTGGAAGAATCAAGATTCATGAACATATCATGAAGTCCAGGCAGAGAATACATGAATAAGAGACATTATATAATTCCCCTTCCAATACATATGCATGACTCACTGACGCTAGAGCTTAAGTACGTAAATCCCTTAAAAGTGTTGGAAGTCATCAGTCTGGTGAATTTCTGTTTCTAATTGTCGTTATTCATGTGAATCCACCCAGACACTCATATTTTATTCCTCTCTACTATGCTCAGGCCACTGAGAACGTATCTTCTGCCCTGAACCTGAGAGACCTACTCTAATGTTCTGCATTGGAACTGGATTATGTTATGAGGAAGGTTCAGAACTCATAAAACTGTCAGAATCAAATTAGTATCTAGTCCACTAGGAAGGGTTTGCCGAGAAGAATCCATGGTAATGGGAATCTAACTCCTAGCTCTAGAATATTCCTGAATTTATTATTATCTAATAGTTAATCTGATGAAGCCCTAGACTTACAAGGAGAAGATTGTGGAAACCAGTCCTTATCAGCTCCATCCTCAACCAAAGACAAATGCACAGCTCCCTGTGAGAATCACTATACCTAGGCTCTAATGCTTCCGGGGATCTGGCCATTCTCTGCCTCCTGTATCCCATTCAGGACCGGTTTTCTCAGTTGTTGTGTCTTCAGATTCCATTTCCTTATTATGAGATATATTTCAGGGTTTGTGACATTCAGAAAGATACTTCAATTGCACTTTCCATTAGGCTTTTGATCTGAGTTCAGCCTCTGATGTTGCTTCTGAATTACCTTAGGCTCTCTGTCTTCTCATATGTCACCTGTCAGTCTCACAGCTCTCATGACGTGTGTGGGTGGCTCTTGGATGTATGCCTTGCTGGGTCCAGGGTCTTGAGCCCTACTTCTTTGGAAGGGGGTTTGACAAAAGATAATAGACAGGTTTGTAATACTCCTGGCCCAACAAATGTTGTTGGAGAGAGAAAGCTGTAGGTCCCATAGGAGTTCACTTGCTTTGGCATGCTCTGTGGCTGTTTTATTGCAGTTTCCTGTGTCAGCACTCCAAGTGATAGGAATCACGTCTCGACCAGTCAATCCTCATATTACAGTCCCCAAAAGCAGGTTATACATAACTTCCCTTCTCCCTCCAACTTACTCTTGATGCCCAGGGGTCAGCATATAGAAAAATGTTTACCTTGTTATGTACCAAGACAGGAAAACAGCTAAAAACTACAGTAAATTGCATTAGTAAACATGAAAAAGGAGGGTGGTTAGGTCACGGTGTTGTTGGTTTTTTCTTTTTTAATTTGTACTCAAAATAAAGATTTGCTCTCAGAAAGTAATTTCTGACCACTCTGCTTCTTATGCAAGTGTTTTGACAAAAGCTCTGAGGAAGCCTTAACAGATAGGAATCAATATTGGGTTCATACAGCCTGAAGCATAAATAATTCTTGCCTTTGCAGTCAATAGATGATGATAAAAGCTACAGAAAGTTTACACTTAACTGATTTTTATACCTGAATAAACAGTGTCCATGATAGAGCTGAACTGTGATAGAGTTGGGAGACATTAACCCCGCTTTTCTTCTGCAAGATGTTTGATTTCTAAATCCTCACTTGCCAAATAGTAGAAGCAAATCCAGCAAAGATTTTGGATGCTATCTGGCAAACTGTAAAGTTTATATCTTGGAGTAGGTTTCTTTATTCAATATTTATGTAAAACTCATGATAGCTAATTGTAGATATTTGGGTAAAAATGTCCCCTCCTGGGGCTGGCCCCGTGGCCGAGTGGTTAAGTTCGCGCGCTCCGCTGCAGGCAGCCCAGTGTTTCGTTGGTTCGAATCCTGGGTGTGGACATGGCACTGCTCATCAGACCACGCTGAGGCAGCGTCCCACATGCCACAACTGGAAGGACCCACAACGAAGAATATACAACTATCTACGGGGGCTTTCGGGAGAAAAAGGAAAAAAATAAAAATAAATAAAAATAAAATAAAAAAAAATGTCCCCTCCCATGACAGCCCATCTGCTTTAACATAGAGGTCTAATTCTTTGTAAAGAAAAAATATATCCTTGTGTACCATCATGGAAGCATGTGAGACAAGACGCCACAATGGCTCTGCAAATTGGGAACCAGTAACCCAGACTGCAAGTCCCAAAGGGGCTTGGAAGAGCCTTCAGCAAAGTTATATGTGAGCCTCTGTGTACAGGCAACCACTCACCCTTTCCCGAGCCCTGGGCTCCCTCTCCAGGGACAGCAGCCTCCATCGGGTATCCAGGCCCCCATGAATTTTCCAGGAGTAAAAACATTTCAAAACTAGAGGGACTGAAGGAATTATCTGTTTAAGAACAGACTAACTCATGGAATCACAGAAGAGCTGAAACGTCGCAGTGCAGGAAATAGGAACCAGAGTAAATACAGTGGCAGAAATTCAGACCGTCCCTTCAGGTGGCTCAGCTGGGGCTACAAGCCATCCTCTCATCCTTGGAGCATGAGAGAACTGCAGTTAACAGACTGAAAATCACACTGGACTAGGAAAGGAAGAGGCTCTCCAGCTGGAGGAGATGCTGGTGTGGCAGGCACTAACGATGTCTATATACTGCTCTATAATGCTAGTCTTTTTTTTTTTTAAAGATTTTATTTTTTCCTTTTTCTCCCCAAAGCCCCCCAGTACATAGTTGTGTATTCTTCATTGTGGGTTCCTCTAGTTGTGGCATGTGGGACGCTGCCTCAGCGTGGTCTGACGAGCAGTGCCATGTCCGCGCCCAGGATTCGAACCGTCGAAACACTGGGCCGCCTGCAGCGGAGCGCGCGAACTTAACCACTCGGCCACGGGGCCAGCCCCTATAATGCTAGTCTTTTAAGAGCGAGTTTTTTAATGCAAGTATTTTTTTCATTTTATTTATTTATTTATTTTTTTTTTTTGAGGGAGATTAGCCCTGAGCTATTACCAATCCTCCCCTTTTTGCTGAGGAAGACCGACCCTGAGCTAACATCCATGCCCATCTTCCTCCACTTTATATGTGGGATGCCCACCACAGCATGGCTTTTGTCAAGCAGTGACATGTCCCCACCCGGGATCCGCACCAGCAAACCCTGGGCCACCAAGAAGCAGAACGTGAGAACTTAACCACTGCACCACTGGACTGGCCCCTAATGCAAGTATTTTAAAGAGACAAAAATGGGCCAAGATTTACCGCACCTGTGCTCAGTTTGATAGCTATAATTCCATTCTGTAAAAGCAAATTCCCTTCTCTAAAGTTGGTGTCCAAGTAACTCAAAGTAAATGCAAATATTACCCTACCACCTCTAGCAGTCTGCCATTTAAAAATGTTAATTCTAGCATTTTAGTGACACTTACAGTATCGCTTGCAAATAGCGTAATGAATTCCACAATATGTATTCATTTAATAAGATGAAGTGCATCCATTTTATTGTAAACAATCTACTATCTAAGAGTGACAGTCAAACTAGCACCTATCACACACCAAAAGCCTGAAGGGTGTATAAAAAGGCATAAAGTATCTTACTCTGGCACTCTAGAGGATTTGGGCAAGGCCCCTCAGCAAAGGTATGTTTGTATTGGAACACAACATAGTGGGCCCAGTCCCGTTCCAGACCAGGCCCTGGGAATTTCACTGGTCATCCTAATCACCATTGTTTTCAAGTATTAGTTATTATTATGATTTTAATTATTTTTATTAATTATTAATCATTTTTATAACAGTAAAATAAGGTATGTTATGAAAAGATAACTTTTAATGTAAAATTGTATACTTGGACTGTAAAAAACAAAAGGTTAACAGTTTTCTCATCTATCAGGGACATAAATTTGGGGGAAAACTACTGTCTTAAAGTTCTATTCATCTATTCTTCTTATATTGTACTTTTACTTTCCTTTTAATTTGTATTCACTCATAAAGTGAATTGAGCACCCAAATGCTCCATCTTGATGAATAATAAATGGGTTATATTTGTGAGTGAATCTTTTTTTTCATTGTTGCTAATTATTCTCATAGTCTAGAAATTATCTAAATAAAACTATTTTTAGCAAATTATAAATACTTGTGCTTCTCTGGTGATTGAATCAGAGAGTTAAGCTTGAAGAAAGCAGTATATTACTTTTTGCACCAAGTCTCAGATTTCAGCATCCCAATTCAAAAACAATTGTTCCCAAGAAAGCTGAGCAACCTTTTTTCTCTTAAGAAGAAAACTAAAATCTAATAGTTGTAGCTAGAAAAAGGGAGTAAATCTGTTTTATTTTCGGTTAGATACACCTAAAAAAATTATGCGTTTTTTCTTAGATGGCTCAGGCCCTGATGGTTGGCAGAAAGCTTTAAAGCCAGCTGAGTAAATCAAGGAGACGTATGAGAGAGAGAGAACGTGGTTCTCATTTGAGCAAAAGACAGATCTCCTGAGAAATTCCACTTTAGTTGTTCTAGATGCCATTACTTTTGCCCATATTTACAGAACTATGGGATTTTCTCCACCAGACATATGGCCTAAGTATGCTGAGCCAGGTGATTTTATTGACAATAGCACCAGGTATCATACTCAAAACATGCCTTTCCTGCCTGAGTATTTTGACATAGTAGTTTAAAACATATGGATTTTTCTTGTTATATGAAAGTTTTCTTTGCTTTTATGTACATCTGGGAGCAGTCAGTATTTTCCAACATATTTAAGAAACCCATAGTCATAATTCAGCAGACATTCTGGAAGTAGATTTTCCATCTGTCAATTCTATCCAACATCAAAAAAAAAAAAAACTAATGAAATATAAACTGAACGCTTTCAGAGCAGCTCCCTCATACAACAATCTTTTCGTTAATAATCATAATAATTAACTTCTACCTTATAACTTGCACATGCTAATTATTTTAAATATTTTTAAAGGTGTACCTTCATGATAATGCCTTTTTCTAGTATGCCTAGTATTTTAAGCAACATTTTTGTGAACTACAACAGTTCCAAATAGTTTGTGATTAATATTATACCTTGTCCTTGAGCCAACTTTTTACTTTCATTCCATGAAACTGATATTTTCCAACAAAATATTATTTTAATGACAGAGTTTTGGAGATAACTCTGGTTGAAAGAAATGAGCAAAGACAGGAAGATAAAAGATATGTATGGCAATGGCCTATATTTACATACATACAGTATATTCCAACGAAATGTCAAAAATTCTATTGTTCTAGACAGCAAGAAACAACAAAGCTCCTATCAATAGCAAACTTACAATTGGATAGCTACTCTCTCTGGGCTATACAGAAATAAAAACTTTATCTTTAAGGATCATCGTTAACTGACCTAACAAGTTTGTTAGTCATCCATTTATTCACTCATTCAATGAGCAAAGAAATATTTGTTGACAGCACATAATGCATCAATGCCAGACTAAAATTTCCTTGAGATTACTATCTCATAGGGAAGGAAGACAAAGTATGGCAATATGCATGGTAAACAAAATAAATGAAAAATAAATGAGGTGCAAAAATGGAGAAGAGAATACAGAAATGAACTCTGCAGACAAAAAAAAGAAGTGTTCACAGAAGACGAAACCACTAACTTCTTATGGCTAATTAGAGTTTATTAGGCAGAAAAGTAAGAAAAAAATGCATTCACAGCATAGAAAATACCGTGTGCAAAGTCACGTTCCATAGCATGTAACAGCAGGTCATTATTATCTGCACCTAAGATGACCTGGGTGAAACTGTAGGAGATAGTGCTGAAGAAGTAAGTAAAGGCTACATCAAGAAGAGCTTTACAAGACAAAAGAATAAAAACTGTTTTAGAGATGTGAGGACTTCTTAAAGGAATTCAATAGGGGATTGATGGTGTAGCACAGCTGCATTTAGAATGGTAAAACGCTTCGGGGGCAGGTTGGACAGATTGGAAGGAGAAAAGACTAAAGGCAGGGAGACCCCTTAGAGAATCATTATAGTTAGTAAGAGAATAAGACTGAAGGTATAATTTGAGGCAGTGCACCGATAGTCTCGGGTATGATCACCACCCCCATTCATACAGAGTTTAGGCGCCGACTTTCTGTCCTCCTCCCCATCACTGTTCCTTGGGAACCTCAGCATCAGGAGAATGACTCATACAACCCCTTGAGCTTTGGGACCTTTCAACTCTTCATCTCCAAAATTTTGCATCCCCACCTAAGCAAGCCTGAGCACCGTATTTACCTATAACTGGGCTGCCTCTGATATCTTAACTTCTCACTCTACGAACACCACTACTGAACTCCCTGATTTCCTCTTCTAGTAGCACTGCTACAGTCAATGCTTTGACCTGCTCAAAACTGCAAATCCATTGACTTTTATACGTGTGTGTGCATGTGTGTGTGTGTATATATACATATATATATATATATATATATATATATATATATATACTATTGCTCTGTTTCTCTAGAGAATCCTGACTAATAAACAAGGTTAACCACTAAAATCATTGTCTTTAAAATCCTCCACTCTTCTGCATCCCTCTTCCTCCACATGCAAACTCCAAACTTGCATGAGATCAGTTTTATTACTCTTCCAAATTTTGTTCTGAGCAGTTGAACATTCCTGGATAAAACATGCATATACACTGGTAATTTGCCATTTAAATACAACCATCCATTTAGCAGATATTTATTGAGTGCCTACTGTATGCCATACCCTGTTCTATGCCTGGGAGATACAGAAATGAACAAGACTAAAGCCATGTCCTGCCAGCTTTTTGACTCTACTGAATGAAATCTATAAACAAAAGAAGCAAATGAAAGGTAAATACATACATAAAACAATTTCAGTTAGCAATAAACATAAAAATTTCAAATCAATGTAAATGGATAGAAATTAGGATGGGAAGACAATTAGACTGAGTGTTCAGGGGAGGTCTTTCTGAAGAGATGAAATCAGGGCTACCAATTGAATGATGTAAGGAGCGAACCCTGTGAAGATCTAAGAAAAGAGCCCTGAAGTGGCTCTCGTTTCACTCACAGTGAAAGCCATAGCCCTTCAACGTCCTTACAATGGCTTTCAAGGTCCCAAAACAAGGAAGATCCTTGTACCCTCTCTGATCTTATCTTCTTTTGCTCTCCTCTTGGTTTGCTGTTCTCGCTACACAGATCTACTTGGCCAGCACAGGGTAGGCATGTTGCCATATTGGAGACTGTATATTGGCTTTGAAGTGGCTGGTCCTTCTGCCTGAAACACTTCCCCAGACATGTGCATGGCTAACTCCCTCAATGAGGCCTGCCTAGCATATATTACATGCTATATGTGTTAACTATTGATTTGTTTTTTTATAACTTGATTTTTATTTCGGCTTCTATCCAGATAGTTTAGTGGGGAAGTTTAACCTTGGTCTTTTAAGGAGTCTCAAATCCTGTTCCCATGGCACTAGAGGCCGGCATAGGGGAAGTCCCTTTGCCCACATACTTCCAAATTAACAACTGAAATAAACAACGCTTTACTAACAAATAAAACACATCTGAGGTGTACTTTTAGTCTGCAGACCATAATTCTGAGGTCTCTGAGCTAAGGGCTTAACCTTTGGAAAACTATGATCAGTGATACAATTTCTGCTTTGTCCCATATCACGTTGCTCCCTTTATGCAATGAGCATGGTATCTACTGACTGGAGGGGAGTGATGAAAAAGGAGAAAATATAGGAAGAAAATAGGGGGAAAAATAGGAACAGTTTCATCTCAAAATATTATTCAGTCGTCATAGATTTTAGAAATTATTTTAAATACCGAAGAACTTCCCTTAAAGTTCTCTGAAGTTTTTGTGTATCAGCAAAAGACTGGTAAAAGGCCTTTGCATTTCATCAGGAATTTCATCTGTCTGCTACACGATATTTTTTTATTAATAATAGCACAGTTAGAGCAGTGCAATAGTTAAAAAGCAGAATTTAATTAAGTAGTTCGAGCGTGATGCCTGTGTTTCTGCATTTGTAGCGCGCTCTCAGGAGATGCTGCTGCTGCTGGTCCGGGGACCATAATTCAGATTTGGTTTAGAGTATGTCTTTCTTAAAAGAGTCCATATAACTGTTCTATATAAGATGTCTTGATGTATGCAAATTAAAATTTATTTCTAAGAATAGTTAGAAAATTACAAAGTTGAATAATTTGCACTTGGCTTACTCAGAGAATCTAACAGTTTCACACATTTACATTTTAGATAGTGGTCCTCAATCTTACACACTATTCAATTCTAGATTCTTTTTCTGTGTGTGAGGAAGATTGGCGCTGAGCTCACATCTGTGCTAATCTTCCTCTATTTTGTGTGGGATGCTGCCCCAGTATGGCTTGACGAGTGTTGCTAGGTCCACACCCAGGATCCAGACCTATGATCCCCAGGCTGCCAAAGTGGAGCACAAGAATTTAACTACTAAGCCACCAGGCCAGCCCCTCAATTCTAAATTCTTAATAAGATGTAGAACTAGAATTTTGGTTGTATATTCTTAAGAAAAACATTCAGTTGTATACTTTTTTTTTTTTTTTGAGGAAAATTAGCCCTGAGCTAACATCTGCTGCCAATTCTTCTCTTTTTTCTGAGGAAGATTGGCCCTGAACTAACATCTTTGCCCATCTTCCTCTATTTTTTATGTGGATGCCTGCCACAGCATCGGTTGATAAGCTGCGCTAGGTCCTTGACCAGGATCCGACCCAGTGAACCCCAGGCCACCGAAGTGGGGCACACAAACTTAACCAATACACCACGGGGCCGAGTTTTATTTATTTATTTATTTTTTTTTTTTTTGCTTTGAATTCAATGTTTTAATTTTGAGAAGAAGATCTAGTGATTGAACTCACGCAAGGAGATGGGCTGAGGCCTGCTAAAAGTGAGGTTGGAATTTCCATAGCATTCAAGACAACCAAAAAGATAAATACAACTTTTCTCATTCACATCCCAGTCAGTGGGTCTCACATTTCTGGAATTGATTAGACCTGTGTTGTCCAATATGGTAGCCTCTAGCCATGTGTAAAATATATTCATCACAATCATGATAAATTTTCAATAGACCTCCAATCTTCCCAACTCTCTCCCCAATAGCAGAGTGGGGTTAGGATTAGTTTTCAGTTCTTAAATGTATGGTGATCAAATCTGTAACTACAACTTCAGTGGTACTATTTTCTATGCTACTGATTCAGATTTTATCTACAAGATAGGTACAAATAAGTTCAAAGGGACAGTATATTATTTACAACTAATATTTTATAAAGGAATACTCATGTATAAAAACACAATCAAGAGCATCAATTTGGTTTCAGAGGCAATTGTTACTTTAGTATCTACCACAAAGTCAAGCAATGGAATGCATTCCCTGATCTATTTATTGCAACTATTCCCTGCTGCACTAATATAATTGAAGGTGATAAATGCTGTAGACATTTTTTAATATATTGGTGTTGGGGACAAGGTGACACTGATAAATTGGGTGTCATACTCAGTGAGATACTGTTTATCATTGTACTCACACTGGACATTTGATTTGAAGTAATTGCATCTAAGAACATATATCTAAGAACATATACGTTCTATATATTAGAACATATAAAGGGGTTTTGTTATTTTTCAAAAATAACCCTTCATTTTAACCAAAAGCCTCAATAAGGAAAATCAGATAAATTAAAACAAAGGGTTTCCATACTTCTCTAATGACATGACGAATAAGATGAAGCCTGAGGCGCTCTTGAGGAAATTCTCTTTCTAGTTTGCAAAAGCTGTGGGAGACCATTAACATCATGAAGTCAGTTACAGGAAATATTGATCTCTAAAGTGTCATGGTCTTACACCTTATGGAGGCTCACGGATCTGACTTACAGCACATGCAGACCCAATTATAGGACAAGTCAGCTCCAAGTATTTCACACATTCATAAGCACAGGAGCTATTTTGTCCACCACTGGATAAAGCTTCTGGGTAGCTACTGAAATCAGGCAGATAGTATGGTAATCCAAGGTGAATGGTGAGGTTAAGGCCTCCACACCAAAAACAACTGGATACGGTGCAACCATGAACATAGGAAAAATCTCAGAATTTGAACAAGTAAACAAAAAACAGGACAAACTTAATTCAGGTAAGTGAAACTGCCAGACTGCCAAAAGAAGTTCTTCAAAGGAGACTTCCATGGAACTCATTTGCCCAGCAGGAGTAAATAAATCTCAACGGATATATTTTTATCCAAGCCACAGGTGAGAGCCTGATTAACTGGGAAACAACACAGTTACATGACATTACATTCTTCATGATCACCATTCAAACTTCAGTATCTGCATAGAGAAGTACAGAGAGTTACACTGAAATTGTGTGTGCTAAGGAACGCCACTAACTTAGCTCCCAGGAAAATGATTAACTTTTATAAGTAATTTTCATTTTTTCTCTCAAAGATAAAGTTCAACTTTCACTTTAACATTGGTTGGGAACATTTCCTTTGTTGCTTGGTTGTATATTTTGAGAAGGCAAATCCATTGGCATTCAAAGAGGCTTAAAACATAAACCAACATTAGAAGCAATGAAAACACATAGCTAAAAGTTTAACTTTAATCACAAATTCACAACTAGAGATTTCATTTGCACATCTTAGAAAGCTAAAAGGACGTGTTAAAATTTATAACCAACCAGCAAAAATATGTCACACAGATTTTTAATGTTCATAATTTAGAATTTATCACATAAATATATTTATAAATATATCCTTTATTTGCAAAATTATTATCCTTAAAACATTTCTTTCCAATACATTTGAAATTTTCATGCGTTTTAAGGAAAAAAACCCATCCTGTTTAAACATGTACTACTAAACTTTAATGTGTGGTTAAACCAGTGTCACCAAATTAAAAAAGAAAAGAAACATACTGCTGTGTTGGATATGCAGTCGTTACAACAAATAACGACAATACATGTCCTATTCCACCATCATGTACGTGCTCTTGTTTCATTTCTTAGTCATTATCAGAAACATTTGGAGGTAAGAAAACCAATGCATCATTGAAAATATGCCCGAATGCCCTAAGACATTATACCCCATACATCATCACATGCATCTGATTAGGAGTCAGTCCATTAAAAGTAACAGCCATATCTGAACAACATCCTTCTACTACCAGGTTGGGGTGATTAGTCATTGCCTCTTTAATAGAAAGCCCACCAGATTTGGTATTAAGTACATCTTTTCCTTTAGAATCTTCTGCATTTTCTGCAAACACTCCAGCATATTTCAGGCGTACTGCTAGCTGCTTATCTTCAGATATCTTCCAAATCATCCCTCCCTGGTCAGGACACTTTTCAGGGCTACTGAGAAGGTGGTTAAGTCTTTTCATTGATTCCATACTTAAGACAATTCCTCCTTCCACACTCACATATTCAAGGTCTCCAGATGTTACAGTGTGGCCTAGATAGAAAGGTTGTAATGGATCCTTCTTTAACAAAAAGTACTTTAAGTTTTCAATAATAGCAAACGTCGTGGGGCGTGCAATAAAGAACCAGTTGTATCGGTTTCTATATTTATCAAAGGCATATTTGTAAGCTTTTCTCATCATTAACCACATATCTTTTGTTTCCATGTTAATTGACTTAAACACTTTAACGTTTTCAGAACTGAAGAACTCTGCTTTGTCGCAGTGTTTGGTCCAAGTTTCCTTCACTGCAGTCCAAAGACTCACATCTTTGTGTTTTACAAGGATGATACAGTATACCCGAAAGCTCTTACTGAGCTCCATGCGTTCATCCTCTGAAATTTTCAAGATATCTTCTTTATTAGGAGCTTGTACGTGATAATGCTCATGGTGGTACATTCTACTTCTATAACCAATTCTAACGTGTCCTAGTATAGTGATGAAGGCACAGAAAATACTTCCAAGCATCACACTCTTCAAAACTAAACTGCTCTCAGAAAGCATTTTTCCCGCGTCTCCAACGGCTTGGGGGCGGGAGAGCGCAGCCGCGGACGGTTCTCCTCTCACGTTCGCGCGCCACTCGGTTAGGCTCCTGGTCCGGCTGCTCTAGATGCCGGCGGTGTCCTCTCGTTGGTTTGGCTAAAGGTGGGGAGGCCCAGGAAGTCCATACATGGTTTTAAAGAAAAGTGTTTTAATCAGTTTTTTATCCTAAGCTTTATTTAATCAGTTCCATGGAGGAGACCATTTTATCCCCGTTAATTTCTCCCTCTTATAGTTTCCCTGAAAATACAGAATTACTCCCACAAGGACCCACTTCCAAGTGTGCTTGGAAGAAATCCCCCGCCTCCACCCCACAAGGAAAATATTTTTAAATTAATTGTTGCTCAGACAAATCTTTACCATCAAAACACTGCGTATTTTTAGGAAGGTGTTGGAACAAAATAGAAAATATGATCCTTTTCAAAGTCCCAAACCATAGCAATCTCTTTTCGGAAAGTCCATTGGCGGTTCCTTATCTTACATATCACATAAAGGAGCTGAAGAAAGTTTCTTATCTTACATATCACATAAAGGAGCTGAAGAAAGCCCATCAAGGAAAAAGGGAATGCCAGATGAGAGAATAAAATCCACAGAGCCCAAAAGTTCGCAGCAATAGCAACACAATTAATATATTCTTGTTTATTTAATCACAGCCGTAGTAAAATTATAACTAGAGGCACCCCCTTGGCATTTGAAAGAGACAAACATAAGAAAGCACTTAACACTTTATACAGCCTTTAGCAGGTCTGCTGGATCTATCACTTCAGTGTGGAATACAGGATAACATTATTTTAAAAATGAAGGGAAAAAAGGTTTATATGAATTCCTTTGTAAAAACTCTATAATAAGTTAATAAAAGAAAACCAAAATAACTGTTGATTTTGTAAAGTTTATGAACCGAGATAGAAACCATGCCTTCTGCCAACATATCTTTCATTGCCATGGTCCAAGAGAGAGTGTATTCTCTAAATATTTGCTTAATGGGAATAGTTCCCACTCAGAGTGACAAGTATTACACATTTTTATTTACATAAAACAAAACAAAATAATTGTGGCAGTTTGTGTCTATCTTGGTGCAATCCTTCATGGGCAGAAGGAATAAATAGTTTCATACCAAGAGATGGCCCAGGTAATAAATTTGAGAGAAGTTGTTTTCTTTGCTCTTTAGGTAAATGTTTTTAAATAATGGAGACATCATAAATTGTCATTTTAAAAACTGTACCTGTCCAACAGAGATTTCTTTTGGCCGTGTGGAAAGTGCTCAGCATCCTCTAAGCTCCATGCAGTTTTAGGCATCTGACATCTTGTTGCTTGCCAGGAATGTCCAAGATACCCCAATCCCTTGTTCATCTGATTTATTCCTCATCAACATTCTAGCCTGGAGTTAAGTACCACCTTCCCAAGAAGGTTTTCTGTATTGTTTGTTTGTCTATACTTCAGCTGACATTTTCTTCTTCCTATGGCCACGCTGGCATTACGTTATGTATTTCATAGCATCTATATCATTGTATTATAATAGATTGTTTACACACTTGTGTCCCTTTGAACCACCAAGCTTCACTAGCGCTGTGACTGGGGCCCAAATCAGATTTCTACTTCTCATATCTAGTATAACTTCCAGACTACAGTATAGACTCTACCATGACAGTTGACTGATTGGGTGAGGGAATGGAAAAATAAACAGCACTTTTCTTCTTCGATATATGGAAAGGAGGAATAGTGTTACCTAGGCTTTTTTTTTCCAAAGATTTTATTTTTTTTCCTTTTTCTCCCAAAGTCCCCCAGTACATAGTTGTATATTCTTCGTTGAAGGTCCCTCCAGTTGCGGCATGTGGGACGCTGCCTCAGTGGGGCTTGATGAGCAGTGCCATGTCCACGCCCAGGATTTGAACCAACAAAACACTGGGCTGCCTGCAGCGGAGCGCGCAAAGTTAACCACTTGGCCACGGGGTCAGCCCCTTACCTAGGCTTTTTGAACAGTTAAAATATGCCAGCATTTGAGTTTAAAACATCACCTGCATTTTACCATATAATTCCCACCACATTTCCAAGAGGAAGGAACAATCATTAATTCCAGCAAAGTAATGTGGAAATTGAGGTTTAAAAGATTGATTAATATATCCAAGGTCATGTAACTAGTAAATGATGAAGCTAACATTTGAATTCAGGCCTCTTGGATTGCACAGCCTATGACACTAAGTGGTAGAAAACATGAAATAGGACATTTGCAGAGGGAAAAGCCTGACTCAGATTGGCACGTTTCAGACAAATCTGAGCCTGTGAGATACCAAGAAGATGTTAACCACAAGAATGCTCCAGACCCCATCATTCTTATCCTATGTATTTTAATCCTGAACTGAACTTGGAATTTGGTTTTCACGTGGATTTTGGCATTTCTAACCTTGGCCACACTGTTACTTCATACTCCATAAATGAGGTTTAAGTTTTCCCTCTGGGCTTTTCAAAATTCACAAAAGACCAATTTACCTCCACTTTTTGAATTAATAATATACAATGAGGGAAGGGAGTCCAGATAAGAGAGCAGAGGGGCCAAGGGGAAGCAGGAGATGGAGGAAAAATACAACAACAATATAATTTTGCTACATTTCATGCTTTTCTGGTATACTTCTATGTTAGAAATTTCTTTACTTGTAACCTGGTGAGTTACAACTAGCAGTTGATAAACACATTCCATTTAACAAAAAGAGATTAAATAAAATTAACTATTAAAACAGATACCACATATAAACCACATATTACCTTTCTCACTATCTCATTATATACCCCGCCAACAAAGAAAATTGAATAAAGAAGAGAAAATATATCGTGGACTTGCTATTTCTGTTTATTTGATTTGTATGGGTTATAGCCTATTAGAAGTTCTGAATAACTAATAATAACCCTATTTATACAAGCCGGGTTTTCACTCAGTGGAAAATGGTAGAATAGAATTCAGCTTAACATGAATTTAAGCAAGACTAACGTCTGTGAATAGAGTACAGATCATTTATGTATAGCTCCAAGTTCCACACTAATAATGAAAAGAGTTACTGATTATCCAGAATAAAGGATACAATAGCCAGTCAGTAGCACTTTAAGTTACTTTTGCTGAAGTGGTGGTGGGTTTTACTGAGCCTTTCAAACTTGTTCATGTGGAGCTTTATTAAAAATATAAGCAAGAATTTTGATTCCATGTATTTTCCCCAAGTACTACTGCTATTGATTCTTCCTCTGTCTCTCACTATGACTCACTAGCTTTATCTTGTACCACAAATTTACAGGGACAAGGAAATTGACCAACAAAGTAAAAAGTTTGGTTCCCCTTCTCTTGAGCAGAGATAAACAAACCTGGTCAATCTTCTTATGATCAACAATGTGTTTTAAGTATCTATATAAGTATCACGGGCCCTGAGAGAACCCAGAAGAGGCAAAAGTATGGTGTCTGACTTTGAGAAACTAATGACCTTGCTAAAGCCAAGTGAATGGACATGAACTTCACAAATAGGCAAAACCAACCAAGGAAGAGCTCGGTGACTAGAGTGTGTACACAGAGAATAGGTGTGCCTCCTTGAGTCCACCCAGCAACCCCACTGTTTCTCGTGCCTCTGCTTTGTGTTTGCAAAAGTGCCATCAGTGAGGGTCAAGCACATATTCTTAGCATAGAGCTTTTCTGTAAATTAGGTCATGATCTTAGTCTTATTAGTCAAATATTCTAAGCAACGCGAAAATGAGTGCTTGGAATTTGTTCAGGTCATCATAAAAATGTTGTCATTCCAAAGACAGTTTGGAGAAAGAAGAGTAGCCATTATAAATCCCTTATGTTTTCTGGAAGCTCCACAATTCTAAATAGAATTTTATTACAACAACAAAAATTACAATAACCTGGCATCTTTAACTCAATATTTAGTAACAATTTAACGGTGGTGGGCTTTAAATGAGGGCTCCCATTCAAGCTTTATTACTTTAATAAAACAACTTTAGTACATTTGCTATTCTACAGTAATACTTTATTATGAGTTACCAAAAGTAAACTGTCCTTGTCAAAATAAATAAAGCAAGTACATCTCGGAATTCCACATTCCTGATTTTATAATGTTGCCTTTTAATGTTCATTGCTACTCATTTGCACAATTTAGTTATCTCTTGGGAATTCTCAAGTCATTAATGTGAATTAGTATAGTATGAATTATGAAATGGCAGATACGTCTAAGAATTTTTAGAGAAATGCACTCAGGCATAGATTAATGGGAAGTAATGTATCTCCTTCTACGTTTACAGCTCCCACAATGAAAGCAGATGGGCTACAAATATGCTTTTCTTAAGTGGTCATTTTTAGTGGCAAAACTGCTAACACAGCAATATTCTAAGTCCATTTCTCCAACAAAAACTCACAGAGAAACTCAACATGCTCTAGCAGAAAGAATCTTGAACAGACATTGGATAAGATTCTTGGCCCTGCCCTGGCACTGTCTGAACAACTCCACGCATCATGCGTTTCCTTCATCTGTGCTGGAATAGAGCCTTCCACATGTGCACATTCTTGATTCAAACATATCTGGCAATCTTTAGGGAGTTGACACAGCACTTTGTAGTTTATATAGCTCTTTCCTATATGCATTTTTATTTTCACATCTCTGCAAGATGGCATAATCCCCATTTAACACATAGGGAAACTGCTGCAACTCCAAGAAGTTAAGTAAATTATCCAAGACCACATTGCTAGGAAGCGCCAGAACCAGGACCAGAACCTATGTGTTCTAAGTCCTCATGGGTTTATTGTTAGATGAGGAAGCTATCTTAGCCCATTACCCCACTGAGCTTTCTTATATTGGAAAGACTGGGGTCAGAGGGGAGCAAGTCACCTGAAGAGTTTGCTAATACACGCTCCCTTCTAAAGCAATACATTTCCCCCCAAATCAACTAGATTTCTTGCCCAATCTTTGAGGATATTGTTATTTTTTAGAATAACAGCTTCTAGAATCACCCTGAGCTAGTGCTTTTTATGCTCTTGCTAACTCTTTGAAAGCAATATTGATAAGCTTCCTTTTCAGAGGCCATTATCCCCAAATTTAACCCATAATAACTATAAAAATACTAAGTTCTTAATATATTCCTTATTTTCTTTAGCTTAAATTATAAAATTTGTAATTATAGAACAATTCAGAATATACTGAAGCTGTACTTATATGTAGTCACATAAATGACAAACTATTACTATTAGTCTGAAATAGGAGATGCAAAATGGAAAGAGTTTTCAATTAAATCTGCCTACAAATATTAAATACGAAAATGATGACTATTTTATTCTTATTATTCATAACCAAGAGAAAATGTCTATTCTGTTCCTTGCTTTGGGATTCTTTGCTCCATTCTCAACACATCCTTCATCCCACTTTTTTGCCTGAAGAACTCCTGCTCATACTGCTTAGGTCCCAGCTAAAAATATCAGCCTTTAGGTGTGGCTTTCCTAGACAATTTAAACACATTTTTTCAATTCCTCTTCTATGATAACCCATTTTAATAATATTTCTTTTTCAACATTCCCTGGTTTGTATTATAATTTATTATTTTACATGTTTGTTTTAGCCTTTATTCTCAGAGTCCCTGATGTCAAGGATAATGTTTAATAAATAAATAAATATATGAAATATATATACATATATTATATAGAGAGAAATATATGCAATATATAATATAACGTTCAAAATAGATATAACATATACACAAAAATATATCTAAATATATAAACATGTACACATTTTGGGTGGGTGGGTAGGGTATATCTAGCACCTAAAACAGACACCCAGTAAGGGTCTGCAATGAGTGAATAAATGAAGTGAGATGACAGAAAGTATTTGAAACCTGATGACTCTAAATCAGTAAGTCCATGTGATGAAACTGAGTGTAGTATTTCTTTATAGTTCATATATAACCTGCTGCAGTGGCAGGTGTAAAAACAGAATTCAAAAGAAGCCAATAGGCAAAAGCATTTGTATCTTTACCTGGTGGTAGAAAGCAAATAGAGTTAAGTTAGTGATCATCATAGTACATCAAAAAGTGTTGCTTTTGCATTTCAAAATAGTCTTCTCTCTTCTTGACATAGTCAAATGGGTTCACTAATTCACACTGATGAACAGAAATCCTTAGGTAAATCATTGACCTTCCTTTGAAAGGAGGCTAAATTAATATTAGGATGGGTCAAAGTTAGACCCAGAAACTTCAAAGGTTACTGTTTGAGTGGACTTAACTTATCTTCCCATGATAATTGATAGCAAAAGCATTCATTTAATTGGAAATGGCCACAAAATAAGGCAGAATATACTGAAACTCTATTCCACAATTTTTCATGAATCACTTATTTTAAAGAAAAACGAAGTTACTGATATATTTAGCAATTAATTTTCAGCTAATTGTCATATAATTTAAATCTTTGACAAGAAAAATTGGATAATTTTGATGTTTCACTTCTAACATTAACAAATGATGCCAGATTTATGCCATAGTTAAAATGTTCATTGTAAATATACAGACACTTTGCCCTGAATAATTAGTAACACAGACAGTCACAAGATAAAATTCCAAAGTAGCATCTTTAGATTTTGAGGTTTTTACCCCAAATGTAGAAGTGAAAAATCTCTGTCAGTATCTCACCAGTTCAGAAGATTAATGAGCATTAGTAAAGAGATATAGAAGAGAATGAAAGGAGTCATAAAAGACACTGTAAAATAAGAAACACAAATTGATCTCAGATGTTGATCTTTTATTTAAAGGGGAAGAACCACAAAAACAGGAGGATAAAATCTCTATTACAAAAGCAAGGAATCTCTGAG
This sequence comes from Equus asinus, assembly GCF_041296235.1. Classification (NCBI taxonomy): domain Eukaryota; kingdom Metazoa; phylum Chordata; class Mammalia; order Perissodactyla; family Equidae; genus Equus; species Equus asinus. The sequence goes on from NC_091798.1 coordinate 73,127,923, forward strand.
ACAGGGAAAATGTGGTTGATGGTAGAAATGAAAGCAATCACCCTGCTCCCCACAATCAATCATGAGGTTTGAGCCCATTATCTATCATGAGCTTCCTCAGAACAAGAACATGCAGGTGGAGTCTTCATAACACTGTAGAATCTTTAGGGGGCTGAAAGGGGAGAGAAACTTCTTTATCCTTGGAATGCAGTGAAAAGAGATACCTCCCACTCCCAAATTCAGGACCCAGGACAGGGCCCTGAGAGTAAAATGAGGCTCATATTACAGAGCAGAGATGGCTGACAAGTACTGGGAGAGGCTCCGCCACAGAACATTAGGGGATAGAGGAAGCAGCATTGCTGGAAGTGAGCACAGGAAGCTCCTAATAAGGTGGCAGAGGTAGCAGCAGTATAAGTCATTTGTTTAAACCCACAGACAGACTTCTGTACTAATTTCCTTCCTTCATTTACTAGATCTGTCTGTTTGTTCAAGTGACATGACTCACTAAATCTGTTTCCGGGACTGAAGAATATCAACACCAAAACTTAAAGAATTTTTTATCATTCAGAGTTTGCTAGGAAAATAGAAGCCACTTTATGTGTTCTAAGTGCAAAAGGTTTAATACAAGAAGTAGAGAATTACTCAACCATTGGAAGAGTTGCGGAGTGAAGGTCAAGGAAGCCAACACCGATGATCTGAGCCTGAAGCACTGATACAGGGTTGTTATGAGCTCACTGGGAACCCACTCTAACTCCTGCAAATATATGAAAGCTCCCATTGACTTTCTGTCTGCTGCAGTGAAAGGGGTAGTTCTCTGGAGCTGTCCAGAAAGCCAGGGTGAACACCTCATCTGCACAGCATTGGGCTGAAACTGCTTTCAGAGAATAATGATCTCTCTTTCTTTCTGCTTCCTGTTGGCATAGGCCAACCTGAGACCACATAGGGGAGGGATTTAGAAAAATGAATGCTTTGGCTTTTCTACATTGCAGATAAGATCTTAGAAACAGGTAATGATGGAGAAGGGGTGGAGCAAAATGGTGGGGTGAGCTGACCCGGGATTCTCTCCCCTCCAAAATACAACAAAGGATTGGAAAAACTGAATTTCAGAGAATAAATCTAATGCCAACACATTAGAGACCTACAATACCAAGAAGGCGGAGAACATAAACCTTGCTCATGGCCTTGGAGGTGCTGGAATGGGTAGGAGAGAACGTCGCTCCCTCCCCTAGAGTCTGCGATCCCTGCTGCGTGGGTAGGGAAGGAGCGGGGGAGGGTCTGCGCAACCGAGGGATCATCCAGGACTCCTGCCACTGGTTCACTTGAAACCCCCTGATGGGGGAAAGCTTCCATGTGCGGGGACCCCATAAACCCAGGGCCTCAGGAGACCAGAGAACAGAACTGATTTGAATCCAGATCTGCATGGGAGAATAGCAGCCCTTCCCTCCCAGCAAAGGGCACTGAGCGCCGCCATCTTGCCTGAAGGGTGAGAGCTCAGAACACGAGGCTCTTGACCCCCATCTAGTGGCAACAGGCTGTAACTGCAACCGAATTCTACGACCATGTGAAAAAACCGCTCCTCTACCATCCAGCAATTTATAAAAGCCCCAGACGGGAAGGAAAACAATAAAGACATAGAATTAAGTCCTGAGGACTTGGAATTAGGTAAACTAAGTCATAATGAGTTCAGAGCAGCTATAATCAAAAAACTCAATGAGGTAGAGAGAAAGATAGAGAAACAAGCCAATGAGTTCTGGAGTTACTTCACAAAAGAGATTGAAATTATAAAGAAGAATCAAACAGAATTACTAGAGGTGAAAAATACAATGGACCCAATAAAACAGAATACAGATTCCCTGAATGCCCATGTAGACACCATAGAAGAGCAAATTAACATATTTGAAGATAGACAGGCTGAATGGCTGCAGACAGAGGAAGAAAGAGAACCAAGAATTAAAAAAAATGAGGAAAATCTCCAAGAGATAGTGGATTCAATGAGAAGTAAGAACTTAAGGATCATAGGAATTCCCGAGAACGTGGAAAAGGAAAATGGAGCAGAAAGTGTGCTTAACGAAATTACTGAAGAGAACTTCCCAAATCTAGGGATTGACGGAGAAATGTGTGTATAGGAAGCTTTCAGATCGCCTAGATTTGTCAATGTAAAAAGACCTACTGCAAGGCACATAGTAGTACAATTGGCAGGAAGGAAAGACAAAGAAAGAATACTCATGGAAGTAAGAAAAAAGAAGAGAATAACCTACAAAGGAGCTCCTATCAGACTTTCAGCAGATTTCTCTACAGAAACCTTACAAGCTAGGAGAGAATGGAGTGACATATTCAAAGCTTTAAAAGATAAAAATCTTCAGCCAAGAATACTCTATCCAGCAAGAATTTCCTTCAGATATGAGGGAGAAATTAAATCTTTTCCAGACAAACAAAAGTTAAGGAAATTTGTAACTGAAAGCCCTCCACTACAAGAAATTCTCAAGAAAGCTCTCATACCTGAAAAAAGAAAAAAGGGAGAAAGGGGTCACAATCCACAGACTAGGGAGACTGATGGATAGAACCAGAACAGGATAGCAAATATTCAACTACAGCATTGGGGTAAAGGTAAGGAAACTACCAAAGCAAGGATGATCTTATCACTCTAACTACAAATTCATAACACGAGTTGGAATAAGAAATGAAAATAATTATTTAGGAGGGGAAGAGCAAAGGATCTAAATCACTATTGGCCAAGTAAGTAAGAGACCACCAGAGAATAGACTATATTATACACGAGATTCTAAATACAAACTTCAGGGTAGACACTAAAATAAAATATAGAACAGAGTCACAAATCATAAATAAGGAAAAATCTAAGAAACCCAGCATAAGAAATTGCAGTGTTAAATGGGTAGGCTAAAACACACAGGGAAAGAAACGTAGGAAAACAAGTTAATGAGTGACAGATTGACAGTGTTAAGTCCACATGCATCAATAATCACTCTCAATGTAAAAGGATTGAACTCTCCAATAAAAAGACACAGATTGGCAAAATGGATTAAAGAACAAGATCCAACAATTTGTTGCCTCCAAGAAACACACCCCAGCCCCAAGGACAAACACAGGCTCAGGGTGAAGGGGTGGGGGACAATACTTCAAGCTAATAGCAAGCAGAAAAAGGCAGGTGTTGCAATTCTTATATCGGACCAAGTGAATTTCAAAATAAGACAAGTAAAGAGAGACACAGAGGGACAATATATAATGATCAAAGGGACACTTCATCAAGAAGAAATAACGCTTATAAATATCTATGCACCCAACAGAGGAGCACTAAGATTCATAAAGCAACTATTAACAGACCTAAAGGAAGATGTTAAAAACAACACAATAATAGTAGGGGACCTCAACACCCCACTCACATCAATGGACAGATCATCCAGACAGAAAATCAACAAGGAAATAGTGGAGCTAAATGAAAAACTAAAACAATTGGACTTAATAGACATATATAGATCACTTCACCCTAAAACAGCTGAATGCACATTCTTCTCAAGTGCACATGGAACATTCTCAAGGAAACAAGGCAAGCCTCTACAAATTTAAAAAAATTGAAATAATAACAAGCATCTTCTCTGATCATAACTCTATAAGGCTAGAAATTAATTACAAGAAAAAAGCTGAGAAAGGCACAAAGATGTGGAGACTAAACAACACACTACTGAACAAGCAATGGATCATTGAAGAAATTAAAGAAGAAATAAAAAAATACCTGGAAACAAATCAAAATGATAGCATGCCATACCAACTCATATGGGATACAGCAAAAGCTGTATTAAGAGGAAAATTCATCGCAATACAGGCACATCTTAACAAACAAGAAAAATCCCAAATAAGCAATCTTAAACTACACCTAACTGAACTAGAGAAAAAAGAACAAATAAAACCCAAAGTCAGCAGAAGGAGAGAAATAATAAAAATCAGAGCAGAAATAAATACTATTGAAACTAAAAAGGCAGTAGAAAGGATCAATGAAACAAAGAGCTGGTGTTTTGAGAAGATAAACAAAATTGACAAACCCCTAGCCAGACTTACAAAGAAAAAAAGGGAGAAAGCTCAAATAAACAAAATCAGAAATGAGCGAGGAGAAATAACAACAGACTCTGCAGAAATACAGCGAATTATAAGAGAATACTACGAAAAACTATATGCCAACAGAATGGATAACCTAGAGGAAATGGATAAATTCTTGGACTCCTACAATCTCCCAAAGCTCACTCAAGAAGAGGCAGACAATTTGAACAGACTAATCACAAGCAAAGAGATTGAAACAGCAATCAAAAACATCCCAAAGAATAAAACCCCAGGACCAGATGGCTTTCCTGGGGAACTCTACCAAACTTTCAGAGAGGATTTAATACCCATCCTTTTCAAGCTATTCCAAAAAATTAGGGAAGATGGAACACTTCCTAACACATTCTATGAGGCCAACATCATGCTGATACCAAAACCTGACAAGGACACCACGAAAAAAGAGAACTACAGGCCAATATCACTGATGAACATAGATGCAAAAATTCTAAACAAAATTTTGGCAACCAGAATTCAGCAATTCATCAAAAGGATCATACGTCATGATCAGGTGGGATTCATACCAGGGACACAGGGATGGTTCAACATCCGCAAATCAATCGACGTGATACACCACATCAACAAACTGAGGAATAAAAACCACATGATCATCTCAATCGATGCAGAGAAGGCATTTGACAAGATCCAACAGCCATTTATGATAAAAACTCTGAACAAAATGGGCATAGAAGGAAACTACCTCAACATAATAAAGGCCATATACGACAAACCCATAGCCAACATCATACTCAATGGGCAAAAACTGAACCCCATCCCCCTGAAAACAGGAACGAGACAAGGATGCCCTCTATCACCACTTTTATTTAACATAGTACTGGAGGTCCTGGCCAGAGCAATCAGGCAAGAAAAAGGAATAAAAGGAATCCAAATAGGGAGGGAAGAAGTGAAACTCTCGCTGTTTGCAGATGACATGATCTTATACAGAGAAAACCCCAAAGAATCCATTGGAAAACTCTTAGAAGTAATCAACAACTACAGCAAAGTTGCAGGGTACAAAATCAATTTGCGTAAATCAGTAGCATTTCTATACTCTAATAACGAACTAACAGAAAAAGAACTCAAGAACACAATACCATTCACAATCGCAACAAAAAGAATAAAATACCTTGGGGTAAATTTAACTAAGGAAGTGAAGGACCTATAAAATGAAAATTACAAGGCCTTTCTGAGAGAACTGGATGACGACATAAGGACATGGAAAGACATTCCATGTACATGGATTGGAAGAATAATTATAGTTAAAATGTCCGTTCTACCTAAAGCAATCTACAGATTCAACGCCATCCCAATCAGAATCCCAATGAATTCTTTACAGAATTAGAACAAAGAATCCTAAAATTCATATGGGGCAAACAAAAGACCCCAAATTTCTAAAGTAATCCTGAGGAAAAAAAAAAAAAAAAAAGGAGGCATCACAATCCCTGACTTCAAAACATACTACAAAGCTACAATAATCAAAACAGCATGGTACTGGTACAAAAACAGGTGCACAGATCAATGGAACAGAATTGAAAGCCCAGAAATAAAACCACACATCTATGGACAGCTAATCTTCGACAAAGGAGCTGAGGGCATACAATGGAGAAAAGAAAGTCTTTTCAACAAATGGTGCTGGGAAAACTGGAAAGCCACATGTAAAAGAATGAAAATTGACCATTCTTTTTCACCATTCACCAAAATAAACTCAAAATGGATCAAAGACCTAAAGGTGAGACCTGAAACCATAAGGCTTCTAGAAGAAAACGTAGGCAGTACACTCTTTGACATCAGTATTAAAAGGATCTTTTTGGACACCATGCCTTCTCAGAGAAGGGAAACAATGGAAAGAATAAACAAATGGGACTTCATCAGACTAAAGAGCTTCTTCAAGGCAAATGAAAACAGGATTGAAACAAAAAAACAACCCACTAACTTGGAAAAAATATTTGCAAGTCATATATCTGACAAAGGCTTAATATCCATAATATATAAAGAACTCTCGCAACTCAACCACAAAACATCAAACAACCCAATCAAAAAATGGGCTGGAGACATGAACAGACATTTCTCCAAAGAAGATATACTGATGGCCAATAGGCACATGAAAAGATGCTCATCATCGCTGATCACGAGGGAAATGCAAATCAAAACTACACTAAGATATCACCTTACACCCATTAGAATGACAAAAATATCTAAAACTAATAGTAACAAATGTTGGAGAGGTTGTGGAGAAAAAGGAACCCTCATACACTGCTGGTGGGAATGCAAACTGGTGCAGCCACTATGGAAAACAGTATGGAGATTCCTCAAAAAATTAAAAATAGAACTACCATACAATCCAGCCATCCCAATACTGGGTATTTATCCAAAGAGCTTGAAGTCAGCAATCCCAAAAGTCCTATGTACCACAATGTTCATTGAAGTATTATTTACAATAGCCAAGACATGGAAGCAACCTAAGTGCCCATCAAGAGACGAATGGATAAAGAAGATGTGGTACATATATACAATGGAATACTACTCAGCTGTAAAACAGAACAAAATCATTCCATTTACAATAACATGGATTGACCTTGAGGGAATTATGTTAAGTGAAATAAGCCAGCTAGAGAAGGGTAATCTGTGTATGACTCCACTCATATGAGGAATTTAAAAATGTGGACTAAGAACAGTTTAGTGGACAGCAGGGGAAAGGTGGGGTGTGGGGTGGGCACAAAGGGTGAAGTGGTGCACCTACAACACGAATCACAAAAATTAATGTACAACTGAAATTTCACAAGGTTGTAACGTATCATTAATTCAATAAAAACATTAAAATTAAAAAAATAAATAAATAAAATGTGAATCAGTACTTTGATGAGGAAAAAAAAAGAAACAGGTAATGATGATGCCACTGCCCAGCACAGACAGAAATAAGGATTAAATGAGGCTATCCATGATAAGAGCACAGTGAGTTATTGGCACTATTATTATTATTTATCATTGTCATCATCATTTCTGTAGGGCAGAAACAAATGTTGGGCAACAATGACTGTACAAGAGTGACTATGTATCAGTATTTGGTTCCAGGCGCATACGGACTCTCCCCAGAGGGACCCTCAGGGAAGAAAATGACCTAGGAGGCTTTTCCCATACTTTTTACTATTTCCCAAAATGTTTTCCTGTGGACCTATAGAACTTAGACAATCAGGAATCAAACAACATTATTTTAGGGGAAAAAAGAGAGGAGGATAAAAGAGCAAGGAAGGAAGGAGAGAGTGAAAGAAACTTAGATTTTACCAGTTATGGTGCTGAGACTCAGTTCAAGCCAGAAGCTTTTATTCCTTGTTCTAGGATACTTATAACTGATGTGCTCTATTTCTCAGCTTAGTGACTGTAAAAAATGTCTATTATCTTTAATTAGTAGAGGACATGGCAGTGAGAGGGCAGTTTTAGTTAGCAGTCACTTAGAAAACAGAATCAAGCACAAGGAAATGAATAATCTAAATGGTAAAAGTCATCACAGACAATTCAGCAAATTCGCATAGCACACGCCTAAAGTGCAACAAATTGTTATGCAGAGAAAATATAATGTATTGACACATGAATATAACAGCATATCATCAACAGAAACAAAAATCTATGGAGCCTCTCTAATTTGCAAAGCCCTGTGCTGAAGAGGTTAAGACAATGACCCGTAGCTAGAGGCAGGAGACACAGCCAATGACAGACTACAGCACAAATTAGCTCATGCAGAGTGCCTACTGATTGGTAGAGTGAAACCCTCAAGACAAGGATATAGTGTCTGAAATGGAGACTCAAGCGTGGTTCTCTATGAGACAAAGTCAAATAAAGTAAGAAATTGAGTTCAAACTTCTTTGAAAGAGAGTGCAAACAAGGGGAAACAAAATGAAAGTGGTTGGAAATGTTCCCAGAGTTCCATGAGCCATAAAGCTGTCCACACATACACTCTATGAGGTTAGTCACGGGGAGGGTGGTCATCAATCAGCATGGTCACACTGGAAGATTCCCTCAGGAAAAGTTAAGAAGAAAAATAAAGACCTAAACAGCTCCATATATCAAACTCATGAATCTGGGAATAGGATGGTAAAAGATGCATTTATGGTACAAATTAATCCAAATGACCAAGAAGGGCAAATGTTTTCCACAGGTATTCTATGTGTCATAAAGTACTATGTGACCATGCATAAAATAGTGGCATACTTTGCCAGAAAGGTCATTTTGTTCACTCTTACTGCAGCCTTTTTCCTAAACCTTATCTGTTCCAAATGTATTCTTGTAGGTCGCAGCACGCCAACATATTCAACGCTGTATTGCACATTAAGACATTTTATTCACTTCAGTTCTCAGGCCCTTTAATGAACATTAAAGTGTTTTTTCCTGACACATTCTGACACCTTCTCCCAGTAGAATAAACTAACACTAAGTTGGATTTCACTGGATTGTCACATCTGGTGAGTTAGAAAAAAATTCCAGTCATTCATTCAAAAATCATTCATGAGATGCCTTCAGTGTTCTAGTTCCTCTCCTGGTTACCAGCGATGCATTGGGTTTATGCTCCTCCTTTAAACAAACGATGCCAGCTTCCCATTGCCTTCAGACTTGAATGTAAATGCCACATCCTGGCTTTAAAGTTCTTCTACAATGTGTTCTCATTTCATCTTTCAGACATACCTTTTAGTACAAATCTCAAATACCACATTCTTCATGAACATTTTCTTATTTCTCCTAAACTGAATGTAGTCTTTCCTTACATAAAGTATCTTTTCTTCTCTTTCATAGAACATCCTGTCTTGTTTCCAGTAAAATACCACTTTGTGACGTACCGCTCTCAGACCTTAGTGGATAACGACAACAACAGTTTGTTACTTTCCTGTTTCTGAGGATTGCCTGGGAGTTTCCTCTGCTGCCTTTGTTTGTTCTCACTGATGTGCCCGCGCTCGGCTGGAAGGCCAGCTCAGCAGGGAGGTCCCAAATGCCCCCACTCATGTCTGGCAGCTTGTGGGGGCCACCAGCTGGTGTGCCTTTGTTTTCTTTGACATATTCTTCCATTCTCCTGTAGGCTAGACTGACAGTGATATCGCGGTGTCAGAGCAGCATTCCCAGAGGGCAAAGAAGGAAGCTGCAAGACCTCTTGAGGCCTAGACTTTGGAAATCACATCACTTCAGCTCCATTTTATTAGGCAAAGCAAGTCACAAAGCCAGCTTTGATTCAAGATGTGGTAAACTTCTTCTTCTTTTTTTTTTTTTTTTGCTGAGGAAGATTCACCCTGAGCTAACATCTGTTGCCAATCTCCCTCTTTTTGCTTGAGGAAGATTTGCCCTGAGCTAAAATCTGTACCCTAAACTAAAATCTATTTTGTATGTGGATTGCTGCCACAGCATGGCTGCCAATGAGTGGCATAAGCTTATGTCCAGGAACCAAATCTAGGCTACCAAAGTGGAGTGTGCTGAAACCAACCATTTGCCCATGGGGTCAACCCTGAGACTCCACTTCTTGATGGGAGAAACTACAAATAATTTATGGCTATATTAAACCTACCACAATCCATCCTCTGGTAATAATTATTTTCAATCCTCCCACATGCAAAATACATTTACCTTTCTTCAAGTCCCCTGAAAGTCTTATCCATAAGTAGCATTGGGGTCAAAGTCCAATATCTAATTATCTGTATCTTGCCCAAAGATCTGTAAGCTATAAAGAAAAGTGATATATGCACACATATGTATATATCTGACATACATCTGTCAGATAGGGACAGAATAACATCAATACAAAGAATATAGAATAACCTCAATAGACTTCCACAGAATAACCTGAATAGAAAGAATGAGAACACACAGAATTTACTGATTCTGAGTAATTCTGAAATCCAGCCCATCACTTATTGCCAGTTGCCCTAACTCTGAAGGTAGGGGACGCTCCTTGATCATGGCCCATACGTGTTCCCTTGGAATGGTTTCCTAATCCAATATTCTCCTTAATTCTTGGTTTCTTCCCTAGACTCTTGATTCTGCTCTCAAAGGTGCTTTTCTTGTCGATAGCCCATGTTTATAATTAAGTGGTTCCCCTGACCTGCTTTCTGTCCAGAGGCCTGTTTTCTTTTTCAGGTGTCTCTGCCCCTTTAGTCCAAGTTGGTAGTCTTTTTACCAATACAATTCTCTTCAAAACCAAAGCCACATCCATAATTCTTTTGGGGATGGACCCTTCTGTACTTTGGGGTGTGTATGAGGCTGCTGGTAGACGATGTCCTTAAGATGCTTAGAAACTCATTTACCTATCTGAAATGATCAACAAAGCAAAGTCTAAAACATTTTAAAAGTCACAAAATGTCTTATAGCCACATATTTGGTTTGCTCTTTGGCTCTACACATTATTTACCTTGGTAAATTTTTTATCAGCTGAGGAAGCTGAGAATGAGAGACAGTTTTATTTTTTAACCTGGCAGTTCTAGGACCTTCTAGTTTTCTGTTAAAATTTGCCTTCAAATAAAATAGTTCCTTCTTTAGTTCAACTCTAGTTTCCCGTACTGAATCCCACACAGCCAGGAAAAGTGAACAGGCACTTTCAGCATCTATCTAGAGATCTCCTTAGACCCATAAATGTATTTGGTACAATATCTATCTTTGGAATTACAGCAAGTGATAGGTTTGACAACTGGTCAATCACATAAGACATAGGTTGCTCTCTCTCCAGCTTCCAACAGTTCCTCCTCCACTTTCCTTGCCTCTACCTACAGTCTCCTGGCTTCTGTCTAACACTTGATCCCAAACATTAAACCCATTTAGGGCTTTGTTACAGGCAGCATCTACGTTCAGGTCATGTCTGGCAGTTTGTGCATCGCACCAGCTGGGGTACCTTGGTTCTTTGCCATGTGGCATCTTATCCTCCAACAGATACCAGTTTCCTTATATGATAGTCTCAGGGCAGCATTGCAAGAGCACAAAGGCAGAAGCTGCACAATGTCACTTCCACCTCCTTCTATTGGACAAAGAAAGTCACAGGGCCAGTTTCCATTCAAAGATTGAAGAAACAGACTACTCTGATATGGAGAATGTAAGGCCACGTTTCTACCACACCTCTCATGCTATAGTTGCACTTTTATTCTGACCAGCCCTCTAGGTCAGGGACTCTGTTACCATGGTATCTTCTGCACTGTTTGGCACAATGTTTGTTAAATATCTTTTACTTAATGTTTATTCCACAAAATGTAAGGGTCATCATGGAATTGTCTCTAAATAAAAGGATAATAAAGAAATGTCTATGTAAATGTTTAAGACAGTAACATGTTTTTAAAAAAAATTAGAGAAACATCCATTGGTGATTAGTCCTCATGAAAATGGCAAGCCATTCTAACATGCTCAGTCTGCTTTCTGCCAATAGAAATGTGGACTGAGTGTCTTTGAAAAAAATCAGCTAAATTTCTTTTAAAACAATCTATGATTTAGATTTTTTTTTCTCTTCAAATTTAGATTGTGTACGCCAAATGGAATTGTACTATAAGGAAACTTACAAATCACCTTCAGACAGGGTACACAATTTAGAATAAACCTTCAAAAAGAAGCGAGAAATTGACTTACAAACTCTCATTTGAGCATGGATACATTTTCTATTATCACATAAACATTTTCTCAACCATATTGCACTTTCTTAAACATTTCTCCAAAAGGAACTCCATGATAAGAATACTATATAATTAATTTAAACTGTTTTTTGTAGAAACAGTTACTTATTTCAAATAAATACTTAAGTACTAATTTTACTTCCACTTAGGCATATTTTGTAATAAAGTTGAACATTTACCTGTTTTCCCCCAAGTAAACTTTGATATATAAGAGGAAAGATGCATTTCATTTAAAGTTAGATTTTTGAGAATTTTTCCTATGCTAATTAACTATGTGACACTGCAGAAATTACCTAATCTCTTTGGATCTCTATTTCTTCATTTAAGATAGGAAATAGGAATTTCTTTCAGGTCTTATAACTCTAAAACATCTACTTCTCTATAGGCCTCGCTGTTGTCCAACACATCAGTGTAAAATTAAAGGATTCATTAGGTATTTTTCACTACCCATCAGTTTCACTAACAAGAGCTTTACTACTATAGAAGGGAGAATATGGTATTAGATGATTAATGAACCAGATCTTCAGCCTGAATATATGTCTCCACATGGTTCAGCATACTGATAAACCAGCTAAGAAAAAAATAGGTTAAGACTGTACAATTCACTTATGGTGGCAATTTTATTTTTCACAGTTAATAAAGTTAATACTTAGGAGACTTAACAAGAAAAACAAACAAATACTTAGATGTCTACAAAATGAAGGCAAATGTCAAATCAAAATACAAGGAAACAGGTGAAGTTAGAATAAGATATTGAAGTCAACTTGCAAATGAATTTTAAAAATTATTAAATTCTTAAGCAGTCTTGTTTCCTAGAGTTTCTACACAAACTACTGTCCTCTAATTAATGTTGTTATTTTTTCTCAGTTATGCTTTTGACTTCTAGTCAAGACATTAATATACCAGGAAGCTTCCAGGTTATGGAATTTAATTATATTTTCCCTACTAAAAGGAACCAAGCCTTCTTAGACAATTAACTGATTTTAGGCTGGATCAGTTAATGAATAAGATTTCTGGAATATCTTATTTTGACAGAAAACAAAGACTACTGTGTCAAAAGGACACGGGAGCCAACCTGAAGACAGGCTCTCACTGTCAAAAGATGGAACAGTTTCAGCATCAAAATAATAATGATGATAATAATTATAATGATGATAAAATAATAATGATAACCACAATATACAGAATTATGTTAAAAAGTTTCATAAGTTCATAATGATATTTTGAAACATATCTTTAGATGTTACTAGAGTACCCATTCATTGTTCTGAAAATTGGCAAATGGAATACACAAAGATAAACTAAGCATTTATCTTGCTTTTATTTCATGAATTATATTTACAGTAAGCAATAGTACAAGATAGCACAACCTTATCTATGAAGAGTATAGGTAGGCTATGGTCAGAGCTTCTGTAAACCAATGTTGCAATAAATAGAACAGAAATAGTTTGTAGAAGTGTAAGAGCAGGAATTCTCTTGAAATACCTCTGGCAGAATTTTCTTAAGATCAAGAATTAAATTCTCTTAAGATCAAGAATTTTCTTAATTTCCCTTGAGTGCTAATGTTTTCTTCTCTGTGCTCTTCCCAATGGTATAAGAGCACAGACCTCAGCTTTGAGCTCCTCTGGCTCACTGCCTCCTTCCTCCACGTGGGCACATTGACTGCAAAATGTTGATGTTCCTCCAGGTTGAGCACGGAGAGCCCCACTTTGCTGTATGCTTACCACATGTGTATTTTTCCCACTCTTTGTGAAGGCAATGTTGAATTCGATCCCAAACATCATTATCGCTAATTTTTCAACCCGAAACAAATCTTTATATTTTCACCTGATAAATTTTTACCAATTTTCAAAGCACTTCCATATAAATTATCTCATTTGATCGTCAACCATGTTATTCTGAACAATATTACTCAATTGCAATGTTACCAGAAAGAGGTTGTTGCAGTGGATGGTGTGGATATACAGTGGAAAGACACCTTATTAGAGAGGGGAAGAAGAAAATAAAAAGAGAATAATGAATATTTTTGAGTGGGATATAAAAATAACTTGATGGAAGTGAAAGAAAAAAAGGCTGAGAGTTTCAACATGAAATAAAAGACGAGGAAGACACATACAGAGATAATCCATTAGAAAAAAAGAGAAAAAGATACATGAAAACAGGAAATGAAGATCAAGGAGGAAGAAATGGGTTGGAAAAGAAAAACGCTAAATTAAATGGTTTCTGAAGTATGTTAATCAAGTTAAACAGCTTACACTTCATTGTGCTGTCCACTCGATCTGTCACTATTAAAGTAAGTAACAATCCATAATTTATTATCTTGGTCCTTTGAGAGGCTAATTAGCTTTCCTACAATTAGACACCATTCAGGACTCCTCAGCTGTTCTGATCAAACCTTCAACTGCCTAGAAATGTATAGCCAAAGTAGTCCTTTGGGAGAGATGATTCAATTGCAAAATTGTGATCAGAAAAATCACCTATCAGAGCACTTTTTCTCAAAGTGTGGCCCAGCTCTCTAGCATCAGAGTCATCTAGGGTCCTTAGTAAATGCAGATTCTTGGGTGCTGCCAGGATACACTGAATTAGAATTTCTGAAGGTGAGGGGCAAGGAAATTGCTTTTTTAACCAGAATCTTAGGTGTTTCTTATATATACTAAAGTTTCTTCTGCTAGGAGGAACAGAGCCAAGAGGCAGGCCTGGTTAATCATCTAAAGCTTACTTTTATTAGCTGTTGGATCAGTATCTCTCAGAAGGAGAAAGAATAAAACAACAGTTACCTGCTAGTCCTGATCAACTGTAGGGCAAGTTCAAGGAAATGTCATTCTGTTCTGACTAAGTCTTCTTTAACTTCCTTCTGTAAGTGGTTGACTGAAGTCAAATATGAGTATCTTTATGTTTAATAGAAAATTGAACAACAATATTAAAAAGCAGACAAATGGCATGTAATTATGTGGCAATTTGTTACTTTCCCAGGTACTCATTCTTTTTTTTTTTTAAGATTTTATTTTTTTTTCCTTTTTCTCCCCAAAGCCCCCCGGTACACAGTTGTATATTCTTAGTTGTGGGTCCTTCTAGTTGTGATATGTGGGACGCCGCCTCAGCGTGGCTCAATGAGTGGTGCCATGTCTGCGCCCAGGATTCGAACTGACAAAACAGTGGGCCGCCTGCAGCGGAGCACGTGAACTTAACCACTCTGCCACAGGGCCGGCCCCCCAGGTATTCATTCTTAATCTTATTTATTTCACCAAAAATGGGAGAATAGGAAAATTAAAATAAGAGCATGAGTTTATTTGAAAAGCCTTAGAGAATTGTTCTAGAGTCACAAAGACCAGGGAAGCGTGCTATCTTAGGTAAATAAAAGCCCCACCACAACCCGTTTCCAGGCAGATGTATAGCAGGATCCAGCAGAGACTGGCATCTGTTACATATGTGCTGGCCTTCCTCTCTAGAAACTCTCAGCTGTGTAATCAAACACATTTTCAATCACCAGGGGAAGCTAAAATCCATATGCCTCACTTACTGCTTGTTCTTGGGCAGAATCCTGATGGGAACCATGTGACAGCTCTAGATTTTAGGGAAGCTAGGTGAATAAGTTCTGACTGATTGTTTGGAAATTGTATTTGTCACAGCATCAAATATCTTTGGACAAATGCCCCAGAAAACACCCAACTCGCAGGGTCCAGTTTGTTGGACAAATTCCAGGGTAACTTATGCTCCAAAACACCTTGAAAACTCTCAAATGTTTCATGTAAGACCTAGTTGACGTGGTATTGAAGAGATATGAATGGATCTAGAAATTCTGAATGTGACTGAACTTATCCAATTCCTGATCAGATCTAGAATCCCTCTAAACTCTAAATGAGGAATGAGCAGAGTGTCCTCTACAGGCTCGTTATAGGCTCATTCATCTGTTTACCATGATACAAAATAAGATTGCTAATATTTCTTCTACTACCTCTCATGTGGTTGTGAGAATTGTTTAAGATAACTTACATGAAAATGCTTTAAAAAGCATGAAGTATAATACAGGGTTGCATCACATGTTAGTATTCCAGGACAGTTGTTCTAAGATATTGACCCCATATTAAAATTCCATTGAGAAAACAATTAACTAAAAAATAAAATTTTTGCAAATATGTTTGGTAAATATCACTCACAAAAGTGATTATGCACAAGAAGCTGGTTATTATTTATTAGAGATCTGCTTATTGTCACCTCTTACCCTTCACACATCTCATTTACATGCAGGGTATCCCCAGCCTTCAGTGATGTCCCATTGACTCTTGTAATTTATTGTCTCTTGTTTTCATGTAATGTGGTAAGTACAGCAAAATGGGGTCTTTTAAATTGTGCTTGTGGAAAGTTTTGCTAGGTTAATTATGATGCCCACAATATATGGAAAGCATGAATATTGCTCTCATTTTCTGCTTTTATTCCTCAACTTTCTCAGATATAGTGACTTTGTCTTTTTTTAAATTAAATGTGAATTCAGGAAGTACCTTAGAAGATGTGTTGAAAAACATCTTTGACAGCTCATAAGGGATTTTCTTGATTTTCCAGATTTCCATACAGTAAACTGTGCTATGAATGTGAGAGCATGACAACAACCAGTATTTATTTGTATTTATATATACATAAATTTTATTATTCTTTAAAACCCCATGTAGTAGATAACCATCACTATTCCCAAATTATGTATTATGAAACTGCAGAATACGGAGGTTAAGTAACTGACACAGGCCCTGTAGCCAGTAAATAGCCAAGCCCAGATTTGAACCAGTTTATCTGAATCGATGGTTGAGTTAGTTCAAGAGCTCCAAGAAGCAGACACCAAAACAGGATTAAAAGAGCAAAGATTTTATTTGGGGAAGTGCCTCTGAAGAAATGGAGACGATGCCAGGAAAAGATGGGAGAGCCAGCAGACCCCTATGCAAGTCACTACAGCAGTGAAAAAGAGAAAAAATGAGTTAGACGGAAGTGACTTAGATGCAGGACAGTCTAAGGAATGTTTGGCAAGACTGTCAGAGAGCCCTCAGGCCAAAATTGCCATCAGAGGAGTCCTCTGTCTCCCAGGATTGGGCCTCCCTTTGTCGCCCCTCTGTGCTCAGTCATGGACTAGGAGCAGCCAGCAGGAAGTGTGCCCCCATGCAAAGGCAGCTACAGGTTTCAGAACAGAGCATCTGGGGCCCATGGTCAGTTATGCTTCCTGCAGCTGGAAGACTGCATGGCGCATTCTCAGGACCACCAACATTTTCTTGAACACTACATTATACTGTCCATTAGCCTAAAGCAGGGGGGAAAGGTAGAAGAGATTCCATAAAGAGCAGTCCTCCTACTAAGTTCTAAGATTAAGTTTAGTAAAGAATACACGGTGCAGTAGTAAATCCAGTATAACAAAGATTCTACAAACCCTTACACATTTTTCCAAGTGAGAATGGGATTCTAGAAGAATTCTTTTTATAAGTCCGTATAATGTATGGACAAAAGGTCATATACAGTTGCATGGACATATCTCAGACAGGTCTGAAGCATGGGCTAACAAGGGTCTGACACACCTGAGAAACTCCTCCTGGGAAGCTGACCTTTAGGCACTCAGACTGTGCTGAGGATGCCCACAGTTCCTGGCATCTAGTCAGGCACATAGCCAGAGACTCCAAAGCAGCTGAGAAAGGTAAGAAGGGTCAAAAACTCCCTGAAGGGAATAGCAAATGGATGTTGACAGACCTGTTGAGATCGTCACCCAATCAGATGGTGTCATCCATACCAGGTGGTCTTTGGGGGCTTTGAAAGTCAAACATTATGCTCTCTTCACAACAGATATAAAAGAAGAATAAGAAAGCATTCTGCCCTAAAGTCACTCACTTCCCATTGGTATATATAGAATTGATGACAAAGAGCTATAATGCAATTCTAATGGGGTTACAAATTTATTTACACCGCACTCAAACGTGCACAAAAAATATATCCTCTCTTATCTGTTACTGATCTTACTCTCTGAGTAGTGGGGTACACATAAGTATTAAACTTGCCCAACATTGTAAAGTGTTTGTCTTGTAACAGGTTCTTTAAAACTCAGCCTCTTGTCTACCTAAATAATATTCCATTCTACATTCACTCCACTCCAAGAAAGTGTCTAGATTTGCTAACGGTAGTTTATTTGACTTCATAGCATTAGCAGAAAGGAAACATCACATCCTTGCCTTGTGCTGGTTCTTGTGTCTGTGCTGGCTGGGATTTCTGAGGCCTCGTTGCATGACTTCCCACCCTTGTGCAATGTATTGGTTCCTGCTGTTCAACTTCAGCCTGGAATAACTTGCGGCTTTTGTCTCCGTCAACTTGGTTGGGCCTCAGTGAGATCTTCAGCTGATTGGCTCAGCCTTGGTACTCTCACTGGCATGGCAGACATTTTCTGATTCTCTTCCCTGTTGTCCAACACAGGTTCCTCTATGAGACAGCCTGTGCTGGGTCCATCTAGGCAGTGATCCATGGCATGCGCACAGACTCTCAGTTTCCCTCAGTATTCCCCTTGATATGGGACAAGAAGGAAACTCCGGTGTCTCGTAACCCAGAGAGCCAAGGGTAACTCATGACTGCTAAATAAGTCCTCTCTACCTGACTATAGCACTCTGCTCCTAGGCTGCCCAGGGTCAATTCCAGACCACAGTGCCCTACCTGTTGTCCCTACGAAAGTCCCAAATGGGAAGAGGAGCCCAAGCATTTCCAGCTTCAATGTCCCCCTCTGACATCTGAAGTACCTTCCATTCCAGGACTTCATTTTAGAGGGATGAGATTGGGACTCCTACATCTCAACCAAATGTCTCTCTTACCTCTGCTCCCTTTTGCCCCCATTATTCCCTGGGGCCAGAAGAAGCAGATTTTTATTTTACTTCCACTTCTTCTCTAAAAGAGATTTCATCTACATTTTATTTTTCCTTTCTCAGCTCATTTCACATGGAAAAGCCTTATGGCAGAGAAATTGGCTAACTAACAAAGACATACAAAAAGTTTTACATATTACATCATTTTCACGTCTCAAGAATTTAAATATGAAATTCCCTTCACAACATTCCCTGAAAATGATAAAAGCTCCTGGTGCTCCATTCTCCTTAGAGGAGGAAATGTTGTAATTTGCATCCAAATTCTCTTCTCCTTCCTGAGGGCCCGCCTCACTGGCTCAACCACCTTCCAGCATCTGGCACTAACTCATGATACTGCCCCCCTTTTGTGTGTGTGTCATAAGAATATTTAACATGACTTTTTGAGCCAGAAATTGGTTTAGTAAGCTGTGTCCCCCTCCTGATGTTCTGCTAACAGTAGCATCCTCATTTCTTTGTCTGTAGTATATGTACAGACAGAGAACAGTTTGGACACAGAATCTAAAAGAAATGTGTTTCCAATAGTTAATACTGTAGCCTCACTTTAGAGACACACAAACAAAGTGGTTCTTAATGACTCCAACACAATCCCCAGAATAATTCTAGCCAAACTGCAAAAGGATCATGATCCAAAAAGCCCTTGAAAGATCAAAAGGAGACATTGAGTTGACTTGGAGGAGAGGGAATGTCCTTGGACTCAGAGATCATGTCTTGTTTATCTCTGCACTCTACACAACACCTCACATAGCTCCTCCGGCATTTCAGCGACAGTAAGTATTTGTTGAACTGAACTTAATGGAATTGATGTGTCACACTCGGCTTCATATTGAACAAGTAGAAATTAAAGTCATTCAGTTATCTCTTGATAATATAAAACCATATTCTTCTGCAAAATATTCTTATGAAATCTCAAGCAGAACATGAGATGTTTTTGAAAGCTAGGCTTATTTTTATTTCTATGAAAAATAAATGCGCTTAAATCTAAAAGGCCTACATGGCTGCCACTGTGTTTGGTTTCTACACCCCATTTCATAAACATTTTCATGAACTATTGCTTTTGTTTGCTTTCTGTTGAAGGGAGTCTGGGGTATTTCTCTGACTGAGAAGTCATTGTTGTGTGTACAGTTCCACACAGCCTTCTTTCCCTGACTGATTCTGCAGTGACAACAGGCATACCGCTGGAGGTGGTTGTGAGTCTGAAATTCAGCTTGAGGAGAGAAAATCAATGATTCACTTTAAAGAAAAATAGCTAGCTTTAGGCAAAAAATTAAGATTCAAGAAAATAAATGAAAGCGGTATATATCATGTTCAGAAATTGTATTAGTGACTCAACAAAGAGCTGAGAAATTCAACACTGTTTTAGTCTTGCCTTTATTTTTTTAAAAAAGTATTCTGTATGTTTTTTATAACGTCATCTAAGCTTTCATCTAGGCTTTCTTTGTCTGAAGCAGTGTTGTAAACTTAGCAAAAAAATGAAATACCCTGTAAAGCAATGTAGTCAAAACTGTCACACAGATCAGAACAGACCATCTACACGAGAGCGCAATAGGCAGGATTTAACTATATCAGATGCACACCACAGGGATAGACTGAGCCCAGAAACGGTCTTTGGAATAATTTAATTAACATACTGAGGTAAAACTTTGAAATACATAAAAAGAAATCAGAAGAACCTCATGTTTATTTTAGCATAGGCTGCACTAATGTCTGGGAAGAAATGGAGAAGCACATACTTGTTTTTGGAGTATGAAGAAGTAGTAGAATTATTTTTATACCACAAATCATATAAATCACATGTAAGAGAAGACAATAAGGATTAGTAGAAAAAGTATTGGCTCTCCATTTGGACCTCAGTATGTCCCTGACTTGAGTATGATAGTGCTGCGATAGGCAAAAATCTAAAAGTTAAACAGATGTCCTCGATAAGGCTAAGGACAAAGGGGCCCTCATACATTGCTGGAGGGAAAGCAAAATGATATAACCCTTATGGAAGAGAATTGGCAATATCTAGGACAATTGTATATGCTCTAACCTTTGATATCACAAGATCTCCCCTAGAGAACTATCTTAAAGATACCACAGGAAAAATTAGAAAGATATACACAAACATCTGTCAATTAGGCCATTATAATTTATAATAACACAATACTAGAAATAACAGTTGATAGGAACTTGAGTAAATTATTTCATATCTATACAATGAAAGATACATATTTGTAAAAGTAATAACTAGTAACTAATAGATATCACTATGGAGTGATCCTGGTATATATTCCTAACTGAATAAGCAATGTAAAGAAAGTTTACATAGTATTCAACCATTCATCTAAAACTAATATTGTTATAGTTCTATTAATATTACCATATTTTTAAAATGGAAGATTAAATCATCAATATTTTTAAATCCATAAGTTCATAATACTTTTTAAAAAGAACTTCATTGATTACTTAGGGAAGATGCTGTACAACTAACTCAATATTTTAAAAAACTAGGTAAAGGAAAAATATCAAGCATTAGTCTGTACTTTCTACATGAACTGTACCTCAGAGTAACAAAAATAGTTGATAGAGAAATTTTCTCTTCACAAAGGCTTGTAGTTAATAAATAAAAATTAGTAGAATTAGAATATCATGATTTTGCAACACTTGATGAAATAATAATTAATGGCCACAAGAAGAGGGAAAAATCATACAATAGATCCTTTTTTCTTTTGAGGAAGATTAGCCCTGAGCTAACTGTTGCCAATCCTCTTCTTTTTGCAGAGAAAGCCTGGCCCTGAGGTAACATCTGTACTCATCTTCCTCTACTTTATATGTGGGACACCTGCCACAACATGGCGTGCCAAGCAGTGCCATGTCCACACCTGGGATCCTAACCGGTGAACCCCAGGCCGCCAAAGCAGAATGTGCGCACTTAACCTCTGCGCCACTGGGCTGGCCCCCACAATAGATCCTTCTTGATATAAGTATTCAGTATCACCTATGAAGGAATCTTTAAAAATATAAAGCCCTTACCTAATCAAGCCTCTGAATTGAACAACCACTTTATAAAACATCCAGGGACAGGACGACATCTTCAGTAACACAAGAGCAACCAGTCTGTGGAAAATTCTACCAAACAATCTTATTACTTCAATAATTGAATTACAAAAACAATAAAAAGGAGAAGGAAAGGAGCTTTAGGTTAAAATAGAACAGAACAATTGCATGAACAAATCTCAACGTGTTGACCTTATTTCAATCATAATTCAAAGTGAAAAAAATGAGGCAGAGAAATTTGAGCCCCTTGTATTTAACAATATTGTGAGATTATAATTTCTTAAGTGAGATGATAGTATTGTTGGTAATTTCTTTAATAATTTTTGACTTGTAGAAGTAAGTAATATGAGTATTTGCTTCAAAATAAAACAGGGCAAGAAGGAAAGTGGGAAGGAGGGTGGATGAAAGGTTGGCCAAGAGTTGATAATTGTTTTAACTGAGCGATAGGCACATAAGAGTTCATTATACTGGTATTTCTAGATTTATATATGTTTGAAAATTTTAATAAAAGGAAAATTAACGTGGGTGTAGATGATTAGCTCTGTGATTTGGACAAGTTACCTCCCTTCCGTGAATAGCATCTGTAAAAGGAGATACCATTTTCACAGGCGGGTTATTGGGTAGGCAACCAGTTAGTGCCGGCTCCCTTTACACCTCAACCAAAGTCCAGATACAGATCTTTAGCATCTGACATAAAACTTAGTATCGCCCTACAGGTTAAGTAAAATGTCAACCTCACCTGTTACATTAATAGAAAAACAGAAGCTTGGAAACTTAAGTACATTTGTTGTGGTCACTTATGACAAGAGTCAACATTAAATCTCAAACTGAAGTACTATTTCATAACAAAAATTTTAAATATCACAAATTTATTTTAAAATTACCCAAACTATTGATTTTCTCTCTACTTCATGTGAAACAAAACAAATGACTTAAATAAAAACAAGAAATAAACACCATAGGTGGCAACAGATTTACTTGCTGGATTTAAGCCATATCATTTTATAAAAGACATACTTACATCTCTGAGATTTACCTGAGGGTTATTATAAATACCAAAGCTGTATACAAGGCACAAAGAATTTGTTTTAAGCTTTGCCCCTGAATGTGTATTTAAATACACCATGCTTCTTAAAGCTGACTCATTACTCGAACCCTGGAGAAGTAGAACTCGGGGTGTGTTTAGAGGGATTGGAACTGTCAGAAACAAATTTTTTATGAGCATGGGAACAAAAGCAAGGCATCTTATGGTTCACCTTGGGACATCTTCACAGCAGAACATCATACTTATAGACGTAAAAGGTGCTTGGTCAGTTAATTCCATAAATTATTGGCAGAAATGCCAAAAGTATCCTCCTGTTCCTCCCTCAAGTGACCTGATATTCTATGTTTTTCATCTATCATTTTGACTGACAGTTAGAAAGTTTGTCATAAACTAAAATCTTTCTAATTTCTTGTGACATAAAGCCACGCACACTCTACTTCATCCCGTAAAAACAAAAACGAGGGGCCGGCTCCGTGGCTGAGTGGTTAAGTTCGCACGCTCTGCTGCAGTGGCCCAGGGTTCGGATCCTGGGAGCAGACATGGCACTGCTCGTCAGGCCACGTTGAGGCGGCGTCCCACATCCCACAACTAGAAGGACCTGCAACTAAGATACACAACTATGTACGGGGTGGGGTTTGAGAAGATAAAGCAGAAAAAAAAAAAAAAAAGATTGGCAGCAGTTGTTAGCCCAGACGCCGATCTTTAAAAAAAAAAAAAAAAAATGAAAGAATCACCATTCCAAGATTATTTTCTAAAGACAATAGAAATAACAATAGCTTAAAAATGGTGCTTACCCAATTTGTACTGCTGAAACCACTTGTGAAATGGGCCATGTAGAAGTAATGGCATTTTGGTTTGCTACTTTTAGGAGAATCTGAATTTTTGAGAACTCTTTGGTTTTCTCCTATTTGCATTGTTCACATAGGTGTTTCTGTAGCCAAAATATAGGAGAGAAATGAGATGGGCTATTTTTAAGAGGATGTGGCAGCCCATGGGAAGGGTCAGAAGTGAGAGGTGCATAGATCTGTGCTGGGCCAAAAGGTTCTGAGCAGGGCGGGACAGGAGTCAGATTAAAAGGTGGAGTGTAACCAAATATGCCCAAAATTAGTTGGTTCTCATTTCCAGACAAGCAAGAGGGAACCTGGTGTTAAAGACTAGCTGAGGCTAGAGTGCCAAACTGGTAACTGGACTGGGTACAAAGGCGTCTATGAATCACATATCCAGTGACCTTTTGGCCTAAAAAGGCTGGGAATGAGGAAAGGATGTAGCAATTGTCCTCAAGTCAAGCCTATTATAGATATTTTCCAGTTTTCTTCTTTCCCAATCTCAAGTTGAAAATGTAGCTCTTATTAAAAAAGGAAAGAAAGAAAGGATAAAGGAAACAAAAGAAAAAAATTGCCTAGAAATATGGATGAACAAATACAGACAGAGTCCTCAAGGGAGAAATATGGAAACAAAGACAAAAGAGAAATACGTAACTCCAGAGAGACCTGTAAATTTACAGACACTGCTAAATGTTTAACATACATTTATCTTCAGTGTTTAATATACATTATATCTTTAATCTTCCCAATAAGTTTATAAGTCCTATTTTTCTTCTCATATTTTTGGATGAAATCATTTAGGCTTAGAAAAGTTAAATGATTTATGTACCTAAGATCATGCAACAAATTCATGGTGATTCCAGAATTTAAAACAAAACCAACTGATTCCAAAGCTGACCGTGTCACCATTCTTTTCCATGCAATTCAATGACGGCAGCCATTAACACATGATTTTTAATAGGATGACAAAAGTTTATGAAAAGCCAAGAAAGATATTAAATTTAACATAAAAATGCAGAATCGACTGTGAAATTACATATAAAAAAGTTACATAAGTTTGTTAACATGTTAATAGCTGTTGCTGTGGGTGATTTTAAGGCTGCTTCTTTTCTTCCTTGTTTATATAATTCTTCATTTTTAAAAATATTCTACAGTGACATACTTTACTTTTATAACCAGGGAAAAAATGTACAACACTTGGCCCAATGCCTCCAAATCATATTCAATCAGACTAATTTGAATTAATACAATGCTACATCTCAAAAACTTAATATTTATTTATCAAAGATCACTATGCATTTTAAGCAAGGTCCAGTCAGTCATTTTATCTCTTTCTTAAGCTTTTAATTTAATTATTATACAAGTTAATTCCTAATTCTATATTGTCCCTGTATCTCCTTAAAGCATCTCTTATTCTCTCCTGGAAATTTCCTTTTGTCAAATTCAACGTGCCTAAAACCTAAATCAACATTTTTTAAATCCAATGTCATCATCTGTTTTAATTTCCCAATTATTGTTCATTTTCCTAATGCTTTAGGCAAAATTTTGGGGACAAATTTATCCCTTACATTTTATCAGTCTAAACTCTTATGGAAGTTTCCTTTGAAATATCTGCCACGTGTATCCCTTCCTTTTCATTCTGAATGGCACCACTCTGTTTCATGTCCTTGTCAAGTCAGCCTGAGGTATGCACTAGACACATTTCATACACAGTGCTCAAAATTGTGTTAAAACACTGCCTTCACCATGGCATTCCGAGGCTCACCAAAGGTCAAATACTCCCAGGTGTTCATCAACTCTTCATCCAGGTATTTAAGCCCCACCTCCTGCCCCAACCTATTCCAACCAACTTTTTCTGTCTCAAATCCCTCTACTCGGTTTTTTCATTCCAGCTGAACTCCAGTTTCCCATTCTTCATGTATTTTACACCTCTCTGGTGAGTTAAGTCCTGTCTGCTCTAACAGCCTAATTCAATCTTCAGCTTCTCTAAAGTCTCAATAGCATCAAACCTTCTCAGCACTATAGACAATAACTTGTCTTCCAAAGAAGTCTAAGCAAGTGAGGATGGGATTGTTAACAGTATCAAGATGCAGAAAGAGGATCTTGTTATTCCCTTTAAACAGATAGAAAGACTGAAACACACTATAAGATTTAAACAAGCTACAGAAAAAGCCAAGGTTTACATAGTAATAAAGAAATATATTGAAAATTGCTAAATTGGTGTGAGTGGCCTTTTGGTAACTGAGAAATCAGATCTATCTTATGAAATGTTTCATCAAGACGTGTTTCAAATAAATACGTTCTTCTCAGTAAGGAAAGTGTTGAAACCCAAATGTTTCAGCAAGGATGAATGAAAACGATAAGTATTATTACAAGTTCCTTTCTCCACATTTAGTTTAAAGAGATCAAGAAAGAAGACAGATGCTCTATTTCAGAAACACACTTATCTCTGACACCTGCTCATTTCGGTCGCTGCTTTGATATACACCTCAGCGCAAACAATACACAGAGGTGTAATATATTGGGGACAAATAATTTATATGGTGGCTTTGTGGGAACACAGCTTGCATCAAGGTAAAGATAGAATACTAAGCACAGAGGTGTCTTGTTTCTGCTTCTCTCTGTTGTCACGATCTTACAAGTCAGAATAAAACAGTCTCTGAGTGATGAAAATCTAGACCAACCAGTCAAAATATTATATCACTTTTTGATCAGTTCCTCCTCCAATTAGGTGAATGAGGAGGTGTCCAGTAGTAATGTTAGCTGTCAACCGTACAGAGTAGATGTATCATTTTCACTCAGTAAAATAGCAAAGCTCAATCCCTATTTTATCTTTCATCTTTCATGGGAAAATGCTCTCCCTTCTGTTTGCAGTCAAGTTCTTTGTCATTCTTTACCTCACTGAGTCCAGCAATGAATTTTAATTTAAATGGCTGGTGGGTGTTGTTTAGGGCTCTAGAACTTTTAATTCATCAGATATGTTTTGGAAAGTAATGAACATTGAGTTACTTTAGTAACTTCCATTTTAAAAATATAGCACCATGCCATATGTTTCTGCTTTTTGCCTAAAACCTTCCTGTGTTTTGTGGTTCTATTTTCTATTAGAAAAATGAATGCAGAGAGAGTTAACATGAGTCAAGAATACAAATTCAATATAGAATTATAAAATCTTATCACGAAACTTAAAATTATATACTTAGCAAAGTTCCACTTTATTTCCAAGAAAAAGTTTAGTCCTTTTTATAACACACATTTCAGACTAAGAATTCTGGAAAGAATTAAAGAGAAGTTACATTTCTTTGCCTCAGCTATCAAACCAAACGTACATACTTTGCAATAAAGAAAGGATTTCAGAAAAGGATATTCCATTGATAACTTTCTAATTGTCTTTTTCATATTAAAAATATTGAAAAACACATTTAGGCATTACATAAAACCACAGATATATATGTGATAATCTAATTTAAACATATTTTTAATTTCTAATTTTCGAGCAATGACTTTAACTGTAAATGAAATACAAAACATGCAAAATCTGCTTTAATAACTCTAAATAGTCTTCATGAAGTTTTCCATAAGTCTGTTCAATCTTACCGCATTTATTTAATATAATTAAATGATTTTGTTATTTAATTAAATAGCTAAAAGTGGTCACATATAAGTCTGATGAAATAGTATACAGCAGGTTTTAAGAAACTTTACATTCCTGCCCACCACAAACTCACCTTCTAAGAAATTCCAATATCTGCAAGAATAGAGAGCAAGGACCATTTGGTGGGCCTGATGTCTTATGATGTCATTAAATTCCTGGATTGCCCTAATCAACAGAACGTTGGAAGCTCACAGTCTAGAAGAGGTAGCCGCAGAGAACAGAAGCATCAGGGAGCCAGGTAGGATGTACTTAGGGCAGATGTGCAGGGAAAAAGCTTTGGCAGAGACAGGCACACCCCCAGTGGCCTTGCAAAGTGAATATTTAGATCATTAGGCACAACTCCTATCTAAGGCTGTGATCATTTGCCCTGGGGTCCTCTTCTTCATTGTCTTCCTCATTTGGTTGCTTCTCTGTCGCTTTTCATGTTGGAATGTTTGCAGGTGTTTCTTATGAAAAGCATCTGAAAAGTGTTAGAATTATGTGTAGACTTCCAGCTCTCCAGAGGAAAAGTACTGTAAAATCTAATACATAAATAATAAATCAACTCAACAGATGCTGACTTTTTCTTGTCAGACAGTGACTTTATCTCCTGATTCAGAATCTCTGACAGAATAAACAAACTAAAAGTGAAACTCAATTTGTCTATCTTACCCAAGGACAGAAGATAAAAACCTTAGATTAAACAGAATTATCTATATCCTATCAAACAAGATGGGACAAGAAGCATCATTCCTATCTTCAAAGCAGATCTTATAATAAAAAGTAACATGCAGAACAGAATTTTTTTCAAGTTGAATATCCTATGCATTAAGTGGAAATCAATAAACCCAAACCATATGTTCTTAGATTCTGAAAATAACTGAACGCCTCTCCTTTTTTTAAAGGTAACACACACTGAATATTACTCAAGAAATATTAAAATCTAAGCACTAACCAAGAATCACCTTGCAATTTTTTTTCTAAAAAAGCTCTGTTTTCTGGCATTGAAGCAGAACTTTAGTTAAGAAGGAGACAATCTTTATATAAAGAAATGGAACAAGCAGCATAGGCATTATATTGGAAGCTGTTAGGTAGACAGAATTGAGGACCTCACCCCAGATCTACTGAATCAGAATCTAAATTTTGACAAAAATCTCTCAGTGATTTGTATGCACATTATAGTTTCAGAAGCACTGATTTGGCCACTTCCTGGCATGTAATTAGCCTTCTGTATGTATTAACAAGATTTTGGTGATTCTTTTTAATTATTTATTTTTAAATTTAACCCAATCCACCAAATATACTCACTTAAAAGAATTACATGAGTCCACTGAATGAATGGAAATGATTGCTTCTGTAGGTTAAACTTCCTAATAGAAAAAATATATGTATATGAATTGAATGAAAAAAATCTTAGAAAACCTGTGAAACGGACACTATTTTTCTTTTGTGATCTGGCTCTACCCTCACCAATGACTGCAACTCCCTCACAAATGTCCATTTCCCTTTCAACCACATTGTTCTCCCTTTATTATTCTTCTGCATTGTTTCTCCTCTTCTTTGAGAAGATTAATTTGGCCAAAATTTTTTCAAGCCTCAATGTGTTTTCTTGTGTACTAGTTAAAACAATATTTTTTTCCTTTCTTTTTTGGGTTCCATTTTTATTATATATCAAAATTGCACACATAAGAAAATTCACAACAAATGTGAAGTGCTTAAAAATAACAACAATAGAAATATAAGCAGAATTGAGAGCCCAGAAATAAACCTATGCGTATACTGTGAACTAAAACTTAACTTGGGAGCCAACAACATTCAATGGAGAGAAGACAAGCTATTCAATAGATGGTGCTGGAAAAGTTGGATATTCACATGTAAAAGAATGAAAGCAAATCCCTATCTTACACCACTCACAAAAATTAACTTGAAATGGATTAAAGCTTTAAATATAAGATTGGAAACCATCAAACTCCTAGACGAACACATAGAAAAATCTCCTTGGCATGGGTCCTGGCAATGATTTTTTTAATACGACACCTAAAGCACAAGCAACAAAATAAAAAATAAACAAGTGGGACTACATTAAGCTAAAAAGCCTCTACACAGCAAAAGAAACCATCAACAAAGTGAAAAGACAGCCTATGGATTGGAGAAAAATATTTGCAAACCATATATCTGATAAGGGGTTAATATCCAAAATACACAAAGAACTCATGCAACTCAATAGCCAAAAAGCAAACAGTCTGATTAAAAAATGAGCAAAGGATCTGAACAGACATTTTCCCAAAGAAGACATACAGACGGCCAACAGGTACAAGAAAAAGTGCTCAACATCACTAATCATTAGGGACATGCAAATCAAAACAAGAATGAGAATAACCTTATACCTGTTAGAATGGCTGCCATCAAAAAGACAAAAGCTAACAAGTGTTGATGAGGATGTGGAGAAGAGGGAAACCTTGCACACTGATGAAGGGATTGTAAATTGCTACAGCCACTATGGGAAAAAGTATGGATGTTCCTCAAAAAAACAAAAATAGAATTACCATATGATTCAGCAATTCCACTTCTGGAAATATATCCAAAGGAAATTTAAAAACTATGCTGAAGAGGTATCTACACCTCCATGTTCACGGCAGCATTATCTATTAATAGCCAAGATATAGAAACAACCTTAATGTCTATCAACAGATGAATGTATAAAGACATTGTTGTATATACGTGCAATGGAATGTCATTCAGCCATAACAAAGAAAGATCTCCTGTCATTTGTGACAACACAGATGGACCTTGAGATCATTATGCTAAGTGAAACGGGCAGATAGGTCAGACAGAGAAAGACAAATACTGCATGATCTTACTTATACATAGAATTTTAAAAACAAAAACAACAACAAAAAAACTCATAGAAAAAAAGCTCAGATTTTTGTTATAAGAGGCAAGGGGTAGGGAGTGGGGGATTGGATGAAGGTAATAAAAATGTTTAAACTTCCAGGGAAGAAAAATGAGACGCAAGTACACCTGTTGCCCATGTTAAAGTAAAGAAACCCCTGTATGGAAACCACATTTTTAAATTTATCATTTTCCTACTTTTGTTTTTAATTTTACGAAGATAACTATATCACTAAACAATAAATCATTTAGTCTTCATGATGTTATATGTGTAGTCATTCCACGTTACTTGAGTTTTTGATTCAGCATTATGTTTCTGAAAGTCATTCCTGTTTTTACATTAACTGTAATAGATTAATTTCCATTGCCATGTAATATAGCATTCCAATCTTCTTTCAATGGACTTTGGGTTATTTCCAGTGTTTAGTTAATATCAACACTATTATCATAAGCCTCCTTGTATGTGTCACCTGGTGCACATGCAGCACTTCTTCTAGCACAAATGCCTAAGAGTAGAGATGAAAGGTTGTGGGAAATGCATATTTTCACATTGCTAGATAATCCTTCTCTAAGCTGGTTATTCAGATTTCCATCCTTCTGAGAACTGCACTGTGGTCACCAGGCGAGAAAAAGCCTCATAACACTCAGATAGGGACGGAAAGGTAGACATAAAGTTGGAAAACATTAAAGAAGCTGGCTGAAAGGAATACTAATAACATAAATTTGAAAGAGATTGTTGCATTTGTCTAGGAAAATATTTAGTAGCCACAAGAGATGCCACCTTGAAGATCTATAAGGCTGTCCCTGTGTTTTTCCACAGTAGGAAAACATTAAAAATCTCTCTATAAATTAAATGTTCAAATTTTAGAGTGTGTGATGTGAATTACTGTGGGTTATAGAGTATCAGCTTTCATCACACAGTTATACCTATATATTCATCATGCCATAGACAAGCCTTCCCAGTGACTGAATGAGACCCTTGACAGAGATTGACAGGGAAGAGAAGCCCTCCTAATGGGCATAGGTTAATGCTACAGTCAATAGTTTTTAGATATACTATAAAGCATATGGTTGAAGCTGTTCAGCACTTCACATATATATTTAAAACACGTTGAAATAGCGTTTGCCATTCTAAAGGAGAAAATCTTCTGTCATCTAAAGAATAGGTATATTCCCATTAAGATACTGTAATACCAAATTAATTTGGAATGTCATTTGGCAGGGGGGTGAATGACCCCAAACTCCTGATATTGTCCTATATGGGCTTGGACATTTTCTGCACTATAAGCATCACAAAGAGGACAGGATACAGAATGAGAAATGGTTACAGAATAAAATGAAGGACAAACCAAGCCTTTTTTATTTGT
Organism: Equus asinus; assembly: GCF_041296235.1. Taxonomy (NCBI): domain Eukaryota; kingdom Metazoa; phylum Chordata; class Mammalia; order Perissodactyla; family Equidae; genus Equus; species Equus asinus. The sequence goes on from NC_091798.1 coordinate 73,159,313, forward strand.
TCTATCATCTTCTTTTGCCTGCGTGTGAAACTGAGTGGTTCCTGGATTCGGCAAGGGAAATGGATTTAGGTGACACAAGGATCCCTTCTAGATGCGGTTAGAGAGTGTGAATACAGTGAGGAAGGAGTTTATTGATGTTGAGGCAAATTTTTCCTCATCAATGTTGGCCTTTTGTATGTCAAGCAGTTAGTGGCAGGGAATAGAACAGAGATGCCAGTGTTAGTGGTTAATGGTCTGTGTATGAAGCGGATTTAGCTGGCTCACCTCGAGTATTGCCTTTCTAAGTATTTTATATTGCATGCTTTAACAAATACAACCTTCCTGAATAGAAAATAATTTTTATAAATCCAACATACTGAACTTTTAAATACCTTGAATTTGAAGTTATCTTAGACGTTTCAATACTCAGAAAAATTTAGTAAGATTTTGCCTCAAAGTCAAAGCCTAAGTTGATTATTTACATCATTGCTGGGAGCTTCAGAACTGTAACTACAAAGATCTTTTGAATGCATGTACTCTCATTCTTTCACATTCTTGGGACCACATAACTCTTTAGGACACTTAATATTTTACCCAAGTGAATTTCACTTCGTGTTGTCTGCCTCCACATTGTATGTGTGTGTGTTAACTGATATTTCCCGTGATTCAGAAAATATCATTTAACTGAGTTAATAGTTATAGTTTCTATTTTCTTCGTTGATGCAATAAAACAGACCAGATGAGTAAATGACTTTGTTTTAGAATACTTAATGATTCATGGCTTTTTAGATTTAATATGCTTCAATAGACCATAGCTATTCTTCTCATTTTGATGCTCAAATTCTCACAATTTGGCTTGAGAGCCCCATTAAACATTGGCTTCTGTGACCCTTGGACATGAAGCCATTAAATTTAAAAGCCTCCTTGCTTTCAGGCACAATATGATTTTCCAGTTTCATTTATACCTTCCTGCCCCTAACATCCTTATCTCCAAGGAAGTCTGATTCATTTTAGTGGAAAAAATACAAATGACAATGAGAATCTGGATACTAAAGTGAACACTTTCAGTGGACAAAGCCTCAAAAGGCATGCATTTTTTTCTTACAAAGGCATGCATCCATATTTATACTTCCAATGACATTCTAAAATAGCTCACATTTAAATTTTTAATCTTATATTTGTACCTCCTTTCCTTTAATACTGAAAAATCATTATATGTATCCAATTAAAAGACATTATCTATTTGCTTTATCTGAATATCCAAGAAAATAGATCAAAAATGATATGACATTAAAGCAAATAATTGAATAAAGTTCAAAATTTTTCCATGTGGTTCCTTTGTTCTTAGAGTGTAGCTCACCAACAACATTTGATCAAATTATTTTGTTCTAAGACTTGCTCTTAAGCTCTCATTTTGTGTGGTTATATAAGTATTATTTGATGGTCAAATAATGGTTTTTTCAGTTAACTTTCAATTTGAAAGTGTTGGCATTCTTCTAAGCTCCTAAAATAAGGAGGCTTCCAGCTACTAGTCTTTTCTTGGCAGGAGAAACATCTCTCGGAGGAGAAAAAGAGAGTGATCTTTGCCATCATTAAAACTCAGCAATTCAGTCTCCACAATTTTGCTTAATGCTGTCATTTCACTACCTTTCTCTGGCCCATCTATAATGACTCACTAGATAGCTATAGGTACAAGATATAATATATATGATTATTAAATGTCATCCTGATTTTAAAGCTTTTTAATTTATCTTGCTTCTTTTTCTAAGGTACAAGATTTTCTTCATTTTATAATCAGTATTTTCTTACCAACATATCATGTTATGTAGTGTTAAATCAAGATTTATCATACATAAATCCAAATATTCTTTCAATAATAGTCATAAACTTTAATTTTGCTGCAGGTTGACAAAATTATATGTATAGTCTTGGAATTCCATTTCACTACCAATAAGTACAGGAATTTGATGTTTTGGTTGAAATCTTCTTTGACTCATGATCAGAATTTAAACTTTGTATATATTACCGATATCCTTTAATTAGTAACAACCCTAGAGTAAAACTCCAATTTTTAATAGGACTTTGGATAAGTTAAGACATGCATTACCTTATACTATACGAATTCAAATTTCCAAATGTCAGTTAGGGATGTTAGGAAATACAACAGAAGTATATCAAATAAATTATAATTAAATTTTTAAAAACAGCCAGAAAAATATGTGAGAGATTATATTCTAAACACTATTCAGGTAGAAAAATTTTAATAAATTCATATAACTTCAAAATTATATGGATGAATCCTGCCAGAACTGATATATATAATATTCCAGTTTGTATAATTATAACACATTTCAATTGCATATGTTTCAGTTTCACTTCACTTTTTTAGAGGGAAAATTTATTTCATCTATAAAACAGATATTAACTTGCAAGGTAAAATAGTGCTATTTATAGTTATACATATTTAAATGTAAGCATTTATTCAATGTCTTCTGATAGCAAAGATTCTTTAATTAAAATACAAAAAATTCCTCTACCACTTTATAATCTATGCTTATTTTGAGAAGGGAATTTCAAATTGACCTATTATCAATTGCTTAAAAGATAACTTTAGTAAAATAACATTCTTCTGAGGAGAAATCCTCGTCTATTCAATGAAAAGTCATGGTCTTCACTGAGTACAGAATCTTTTCTAGACCCTAGACTCAGAGCTTGTTCTAGACTTGAATACTGTGCCTGCATGTTCCAAGCTACTATTTAAAGGCTAAGAGAACTTAGTGATAATACCTTAAGGGCCAACCACTTGTCTGGGCATTTTGATAAGTACTTCCAGGCATCTTCAGAGAAGGGAAATCAGGAAGCCTGTGAGACCTTGGTACAAGAATCACATAGGTCCAGGAACAACAAATAGGGTGGCTGAGGTTTATTTTTTTAATGGTTATTTTTAAAAACACATATAGCAGTTACATTTCCTGCAATGTGACATATAAAAGAAGTAAGACTCACAACTCCCCTAAGATACAATGGCTTGGTCTCTTTCTCTTAGAGGCTTTTTTTATGTATCTGAGAAAGCTCTCCAAGACGTTCTTGAAGTCTTTAAAGAGGTTTTACAACCTCTCATTTGTGAGGGGCATAACTGTGAATTTTTTTCTTTCTTTCTTTCCTTTTTTTTTTTGTAAATCTCACCCTCCCACAAATTTCTTGAATACATGTAAACTAGACGGAAATTTCCAAGTTTTTCCATTTGATGTTTTAATATATCATAATTACTGCATTTAAAATATGTAAAAAGTAGTTTTGGTGGTCATATTTTGACATCTTCTAGAAGTAAACTTTGAGGCACGGATTTAAGTGCAAATAATTTCCTTGTAATGTGATTCCAAAAAATAGTAGTAAGATAATGGGGAAGTGAGACAAAGACAAGAAGGAAATCAATAAAGCATGTTATCAAACCTAACCACTGTGGGCCATTAGACTTCAGTGCTACTGCAGAAACCCAGGAGACAGTGAAGGACACTCCTCAGGAATGTCCAAAAAAAGGAGCAAGGAAACTAAAGTATTTATTTCTCAATGTCCTGTTGGCAATTGGCTGATGGCAGATTGACTGCCATATGAAAAAAATGCCATAGTAGACTGAGACGTAGATCCTACCTGGGAAATCAAACAAATCTTACTTATCTTTAGGATATAGGAATAAGTAAGCACAGTCACTATATACAAGACAGAGATGAATGACTTTATATAAAACCAGGACAAGATATAAGCTTATGGGTCTCTCTAAATATAGCCATTCTTACAGTCACACAGTTGTAGATAATTAACCTGCTTCAGAGAATATTGCATTAGATCATCTGGAGGCTTAGCTATACCACTATAAAGCAGCCATATGTACACTAAGATGGAACAGTTCTGCACATAGTCTTGTCTGGATACATATTAGGGACTATCCCATTAGAGCTGGGCTTACCTCATCAATCTTGGAGCAATTCAATATGCATTATGTAGTCTCTGATCACAGGACACATCAACAAGAAAAAGGTTAAACCTAGTCCTCACTATCACTCACAGCCTTCCCAGGGTAACACATCCTGGTCCAGGTATTCTCCCCAGCTGAGATCTCTGGAGCAAAAACTAGGGTTAGTTATCCACATGTGTTTTGCATCATCCCATGAGGCCCTTAGAAACACTGCAGGGCCTCTCTTGCAGCTGCTAATCCTGATGCTTGGTGAAAGAAACAAAAATAACTAGAAAGAGATTATGTAATGATTTGGATTAAAGTTGTCAAAAATACTAAAAATTTTAACTCTCTACACTGTCCAGTTCATAAAACCTTTGTCCTTAAGAGTCTCATCATGTCTTATATCACATGCCTTCACAATTTGAGAGAATCTCAAACAGCGTATCTCCAAAGGACCCAATATCTTCCTGTTACCAAGCTTATTCTTCCTCTTTTAGTATTAATTTTATTGTTGGACTTTTCTATTTGTTTAATTCAAAGCCCAGGAGCCATTCCTAACATTTCTTTCTTCCTCACATGCCATATCCAATCAATCTTCAGGGACTCTGAGTTTTGTCTTAATTTCAAGAATCTATCCCTCAGTGGTCATATCCTCAGCTACTGATTTATTTCCAGCTCTCATTCTTCCTCAACTTAACTTCATGGGCAGTTTCCTAATTGAATTTGTTGCTCTAGTCTGACCCCACCCAAATCCATTCTTCACAATGCAGGTCTCAGAGTGATTTTCTAATTCAGAGCTTATCATTTTATTTGCCGAGTCAAAATCCTTTCATAGCTATCAAACCCAAGCATCTTTGTTTTATTTAGGATAGATTCTAATACCTGAAACTTTCTGTTCCTTTTGATCCTCCATGACAGCATTTCTACTCATAAGGTCTCAAACTTCATCTACCAGAAACACCAAACTGTTTGTAGTTTCCCAAACTTGACTTGATGCGGCAGCCCCGTTTGCATGTGCTATTCTCACTTCCGAGAATAATCTGTTCCTTCCCTTCCCAACAACCACTGCCTTCCACGTCAATCATGCTGAGAGAAGCTCAAATTGTACAGGTTATGAGTGGAGATATCTTGACCTCAAGGAGGTTTAGCTGCTCCAGAGGATGATATATGACTGGTCTAAACAAGTCAGGATTCCCTCATTCCCCTTGGCCAGGAAATCTCCTCTTCCTTGGCTTAAGGTTGGACAAATGGTACAGTTCTGACTAATGAGACAGGATAAGCATGCCATAGAAAGACTCCATCAAAAGAAAAAGGTGATAAAGGAGAAAGGCTTTGTTCCTTCTATTCTTTTAATCTTTTTTCAAAAGTTGAATGTCATGCTTAGGGAGACAGCAGTCATCTTGTAATCATGAAGTGACAAAAATGCTAAGAAGGGTGGAGAAGAAAGACAGAAAAAACTTGGGTCGTCAATGCCATCATTGCTTCTGTGAACAACCCTAAATTGCCTACCTTAAAATTTTGTAATGAAAAACTAAATTCCATTCTTAATTGAGTGTTCTGGTGCTTACGATTAAACAAAATCTTAACTCATTCACCTTAAAAACCTTGTTGAAGCATCCTCTTTTCTATGAAACTTGCTTGGATCCTAAAATTTTTTTCCTCCTTCTCAGGGTAAACATTTCCTTATGCATGCTTTCTTCTGTTCTTTAAATATACTTCATTTACTTGCCAAGTGTATTGTAATTTTCATATTATCTTAAAATGACTAGAGTGTGAGTTCTTTGGATGCAAGAAATATAATTGATATTCAGATACTGATCCTAAATTGAACTTAATTGAACCTGTTATAGTTTGAGTTCAAGAAGCCTATATTATTGGACATTGTATCAATTAGGATGTGTTCAGCTTCAAGTAATAGGAAGCTCTAACTTAAAGTAGCTTCAACACCAAGGGAATTTATAATCTCAAAAACCAAAAATTCCATAGGTAGGGCAAACTCTTGGATTTTTAAGTCAGTGGCCTAGCTCATCTTCTTTGCAATCCTCTTCATTCTACTCTCCGTGTGTTGGTGGCATTCGCACGCTAGTAGCTTATGGCTACAGCAGTTTCAGTCATCACGTACAGATGGAAACTTCCAGCAGGCTTTCTCATGTCTCATTGGACAGAATTCCATCACATGTTCATAGTTAAGTTCAATCATAGACAAGGAAAATAGAAATACTGTGAATTGGTTTAGAATAATCCAGACCCACAAATTGGGGCCTGATCTGAGACCATACTCCTCTGAAGCATATGTATTCAGAGGAGAATGTACTCACAGATAAAAGTAAAGTTACATTAGGAAGAAATGTGAATGTCCAGAAGGCAAAAAACATTGCCACTTACAATCTGCAAATAAAGCCATACAGGGTAATTTTGTTGATCTGTGATAGTATTGAAAAATATATTTTACAAAGTCCTCAAATTTCCAGTAGATTTTCATTTTCATTGAATAAAATAACAATATTATTTTAGCAGTATAAAGCTCACCTATATCATGAATTATAAAATTTGAATACAAGATTACCACTAGGCAAAATATAATCAAATAGAATTCTAATTTAAAAGAATCACATTGATGTATTATGCCATAAACCTCTTCTTCTCTTATTATTCCATCAGTAAATTTGATCTGAAATTCAATGTTCATAATATTGAATAATATTTTAGAGACTAATAGTATTGAAAATATAGTTCTTCTAACAATAACCATCATCTCAAAAGAAAATAAAAGATCTCTATGATCTTAATGATCATAAGGAAATACTTATCATTCATCTATTAAAGGAAAAAGTCAAAATTATTTTAAACTGGCAAATATATTTCTAATTATTACTAAAACTTGTGTTGTATTGTCATCTTTCGCCTCATATTAAACAATAATATATTGTTGCTCACATCATTTTAGTTTGCTTTTTCCTCCATTTCACATTTGTCTTTGCTGTAAGTTACAACAGACGAGCCAAGGATTAATTAAAGATTAAAATAAACAAATGTGATGAAAATAAGAAATCACTGCAAAGACTAGTGCAGAGTCAATATAAACAATATAATCATGACTGAAAAAATAACTTTTGCCCTAATATTTAGAATCTGAGAACTAAGAGCTGGGGAATAGGCTTTTATTTAGTGGATACTAATATAAGAAGTAGTTCTGAATGTGACTAGGCATTATTGTGACATCAGTTTTTACTACAGCTCCAGCATGAAAAAGAAGTCTTTTGACTTATTTAAATGTATCTCCTTGTTTTATTAGCTTACACTTCAAAAGACATAAAGATAACACATAAGATTTGTGAGATGTAGCAAAAGCAATTCTAAGAGTGAAGTTCTTAGCAGTAAATGCTTACCAAAAGAAACAAGAAAAGTCTCAGAGAAATAACCTCACTTTATACCTCAAGGAACTAGAAAACAAAGAACAAAGCCCAAAGTTAGTAGAAGGAAGGAAATAATAAAAATCAGAGTGAAAAGAAGTGAAATAGAGGCTAAAAAGACACTAGAAAAGATCAATGAAACTAATAGCTGGTTCTTTGAAAAGATAAAAAAAATTAACAAACCCTTAGTTAGACTCACTAAGCAAAAAAGAGAGAAGGCTCAAATAAATAAAATAAGAAATTAAAGAGGAGAAATTACAACAGATACCACAGAAATACAAAGGATTATAAGGGAATACTATGAAAAGCTTTATGCCAACAAATTGGACAACCTAAAAAAAAAGGGATAAATTCCTAGAAACACACAATCTACCAGGACTGAATCATGATGAAATAGAAAACCTTAACAGACCAATTACTAATTAGGAGAGGAATCAGTAACCAAAAACCACTGAACAAATAAAAGTCCAGGACCAGATGGCTTTATTGGTGAATTCTACCAAATAGTCAAAGACGAATTAATACCAATCCTTCTCAAATTCTTCCAAAAAACAGAAGAGGGACCTTTTCCAAACTCATTTTATGAGGCAAGCATTACCCTGCTACCAAAACAAGACAGGATGCCATAAGAAAAGAAAATGACAGGCCAATATCCCTGATGAGCATAGATGCAAAAACCCTTAACAAAATATTAGCAAAGTGAATTCAACAATTCATTAAAAGGATTAAACACCATGGTAAACATGGATTTGTTTCAAGGATGCAAGGAAGGTTCAACATCCACAAATCAGTCAATGAAACACAATATATTAACAAATTGAAGGATAAAAATCATACGATTTTCTCAATAGATGCAGAAAAAGTATTTCACAAAATTCAACATCCATTTATGATAAAAAATGTCAACAAAGTGGGTGTATGGGGAACACACCTCAACATAATAAAGGCCGTATATGACAGGCCCACAGCTGGTGCCATACTAAACAGTGAAAAGCTGAAAGTCTTTTCTCTAAGCTCAGGAACAAGACAAGGATGTCCACTCTCACTGCTTTTATTCAAGATATTATTGGAAGTCCTAGCCAGAGTAATTTTTTTTATAATAGCTATCTTAACAGGTGTGAGGTGATATCTCATTGTGGTTTTGATTTGCATGTCCCTGACAATTAGTGACATTGAGAATCTTTTCAATATGCCTGTTATCCATCTGTAAGTCTTCTTTGGAAAAATTTCTATTCAGTTCTTTTGCCCATTTTTTAATTGGATTGTTTTTTTGATATTGAGTTGTATGAGTTCTTTGTATATTTTGGATATTAGCCCCTTATCAGATATATCATTTTCTCCCATTCAATAGATTGCCTTCCCACTTTCTTTACAGTTTCCTGTGCTGTGCAGAAGCTTTTTAGTATGATGTAGACCCACTTACTTATTTTTGCTTTTGTTGTTTTTGGAGTCATCCAAAAAATCATTGTTAAGACCTATACCAAGGAGTTTTCAAGTTAATATTTTTCAGTTACAATGCTTTTGAGTTCAAGTTACAGAAACCATGTCTTAAAATGTCTTAAATGTTAAGGAAATAATTATTGAAATAACGGATAATTTTAGTCATCAAAGTTTTTGTACTATGCAATATAATATATCAAATTCTCTTAGAAACCCTATGTTCAACTCATAAACTTCTGTCCACTTTTGATTTCTTCCTTGACCCCATCCCTTTTTATTATTGATTAAAGAAATTTTAAAAATTATTTTCCTGATTTTATGGTCCATCTTTTATTTCTACTGTTTTTCTGAGGATTTTGTTTTTTCTTTCAGCAAATATTGTTGGCTTCTAATTTTATTTTCTAGTCACACCTTCTTTGCCTTTCTCCACTTTTTAATTTTCTGCTTCATGAAAGATGAGTCAATCATGTTATGGTTACTATACATATCTCTGTCTTTCCTTAAAAAAAAGACACAAATCATATTTTTCATTTCATTAGTGTATGAGACTATGCTTATGTACCAAAAATTAACTAGGAAATTAAGTTAGGAAATTCAGAATACAAGAGAGAATCATTTATGTGCTTATCTATGCTTGCCCATCTCACCATTTGGCAACCTCACCTTCCCAATACTATCATCTAGGTTTTCATCTAAGCAAAGGAAACAAGGTTGAGGTGATTATTCAGGATACTTCGGGAAAAAAAGGTCAGTTTATTTTCAGTCTCTAGAAACCTAATTCACAAATACTGTCCTTTATGTACAAATTCCAAGATGAAAGAAGCTATTATTTCTTTTTGTTTATTCAGTCGCTCAATAACTTACTAAGTGCCAGGAAATATGCTAGGTACTACTGAAATAAAGACTAAGACAAAAGCATTGCCCTCCAAGAATTCTAAGCCAAGTGGAAGAGATAAACAAGTGAATAAAGAGATACAAGACTGCATATCACATTTGATAACTGTGGTATAAAAAAATTCCAACAAAAGGCCAAAGGAGTAGTGAGAAAAGAAAATTAAGTGAAGGCTGCACAGAGTAAGTAATGCTTAAGCTGATTCTTGAAGGATGAACAGCAGAGGGTGGGGAGGAAATTCAAAGAGGAAGGAATTTCCAGGCCAAATTGATTCTTAATCACAAGTAGTTCAGCAAAGGTAGAACACAGTGTAAGTATGAGGGAAAGGCTAAAGAGGATTCTGATACAGTCGGCCAGATCATGAAGGGCTTTGAATATCAAGTCAAGAGGTTTGTAGGAGACAGGACATCATTGTAGGTTTCAAAAGAACAAGCAACATATTTAGGTTTTTGATAGAACCCTTTGGTGGCTCTGTGGAAGATAAATTTGAAAGCGACAAGATTGGAGACAGGGACATGAGTTATGATTTATTGCAACAGGATAAGTATCAGTCAAGCAGTGTCAAACCTAAAGAAGATTGACAGGACAGAGAGAATGGAGTAGATCTGAAGAAGTCAGAGGAGATGAAATAGACAGGCTTAGAGACAGTCTGGGTTTGAGCCCTCAAGCTGAGACAGGAGAACTTTTGGGCTTATGAGGCTGATTTCGATTTACCAAAGAATTACAGAAGGAAGACCAAGATGGATTATTTTTGTTGTTGTTCTTATTTTTGTTTATTCTTTTGGTTTGTTCTGAGAGTGAGAGAAGAGGAAAAATGATAAGTTTAGTGATGTCCAGCAGTTGGTCAAAAATGTGTATATTTGGTGATGATTTTCAAAATATTTAACAGTCAGTTCAACAGAAGCATCAACTGAGGCCAGCTGGGGAGGAAGTGCTAGTGCAGAGTCCTGGAGCCACCCTGTTGTCTCAGGTATCTGGTCTTTAGTTACTCAGTTGAAGGAAGATTTGGGCAAAACATTGTGGGGAAGGGGTATGGCAGTAGGGCTCAGGCAATGACTATTAATTAACTGGTCTGGAAATATTTCAAAATGCTAACAGCTTGTATGTCCATAGGGTACCTATACCCCAAATACCATCCCTGAATGAAGTGAGGAAATAGATGGCACAATTTCAAAATCTGTAGTTCTTTCTGCACTTTTAGGTATAAAAGCAGAATATATCTTTGGCAGAGAATTTTCTTTTGAATGGGAGCACTTTGATGATATTTTATTTATGCAAAAATAAGTCTTAGGCTCAGGGACTAGTCTGGAAGGTAGAGGTTGAGGAAAAAAGAGACACAATGCTTTGAATAATAAAGCAAAAAACATTCTCATATATTGGAGAGAAGACATTTCTCCCTAAACAGATATTTTTATACTAGAAGAGTTTTAGATTTTTCTAAGGGTCAATAAAACAAGAACTTAAAAAGGATGAGTGGGTCCCAGCAACATGGTGGCTGATCAGGCCTGAGTAGAGGAACAGCCAGTAGGGTGGTATCAGTGAAAAGCAGGATAAATGTCCAGCATGGAGTGAAGGGGCCTGGACACAGCTACGAAATGCAGGGAAGCAGTGATTTGGTGGCCAAAGGCAATAAAGCAGAAGTTCAAAACAATAAATGATGAGCACCACTTTAAGGTCTCTCTGAGGACATTTGGAATAACTTGGGGAGGTATGGATTTCCTGAAGTAAGATAGAATGAAGGCACAGTTTATGGTTAAACAGATAATAAATAGGATGAAAGAAAAACTGGAAAGCTTCAGGAAACCTCAAAAGATACAGATACAGTATTTAAGAAAGTCCTGGGATTTATAGACTTAGGAGTCTTTGGCTAAGAGATCATTTCATTATTCTAGATGCTTCAATGATTGAGAGTTTGTAGAACTAGGAGAAGTTAGAACAAACTTCTGTAGGACACTAACATTTAAAGGACAAATGGAGAAAGAGGCACCTTCGAGGAAAACAAAGAAGTGGGTCTGAAATATAGAAGAATAGAGGAATGAATTTTTGAAGAAATTAAGAAAGATTTTCAAAGAGTGCACAGTCAGGGTAAGTTAAGTAAGATAGGACTGAAAAGAATCAATGGTATTTGATAATAAAAAAAAATCAATAAGCAATATGTGAGTGCCTTCAGTGAATTACTGGTGACATAAGCCTATTTGTAGTGAGTCGAGAAAAGAAAGGGTGGAAAGGAAAACGAAATCTCAAATTTAGACCAGACTCTTGCTAAATGGATATAAAAAGAAAGAATGTTGTAAGGCAAGAGCTGAAGAAATTACTGAGTTAAGGGTGGAATTTACTTTAAGATGGGATAAAACTAAACAAGTTTATATGATGGGGGAAAGTACCAAGGAGGAAGAGAGATAAAGAGAGAGCAACTTGGGGAGAAATAATGACAGAAGTTCTCAGAAGAGATAGGGAGTGATAGCAATCCAAACACGGTTAAGGAGATAGCATTGAGTAGAAAAAAGTAACCCTCTTCCATTACTGAAATCCTTGTCTGTTTATCTCATGTTTCAGAGCTAGAAAATTCAGAGTACTAAAACAAATGAGAAGATAGTAAGTCAGAGATTGCAAGTGTATACCTATCTTTCAACAAGTTGTGTAGTAACTGAAGTCCTCATGCACAATTTTAAAAATAGCTTTCAGTATCTAAGGTAGTACGCCATATGGAAGAGTTAATCCTCTGGGATGCTGTTTGAATAGTGATCCTTTTTTAAGAATTAGTGTGTAAGTCATCCCCCCACAATACTATCCTCAGTAGAAGGATTCTGGAAAGTCATTTCATTTGTGAAAAGAAAACTCTACCCTGGCCTCTCATAAAGCAGAACAGTTTGTGCGAAAGGAAGAGTTCCATCTCTCTGATCTCCATAAGAGTGGAATTTTTTTTTTCATTTTCTTTTTTTAGGAGTTTAGCAGTTAAGTGGTTCTCAAAAAAAATCAGACAATGGCTGAATTATATACAGTGGGTTTGTAAATAGCTTTATCATATCATTGAGAAACAGCGCATCATAGAAGTTAAGAGAGTGGATTCTGAAACTAGATGGCCTGGGAGTGAAGCCCTTTTCTTGAGAAAATTTCATAATCTATCTCAGTTCCTTCATCTGAAATAGGGGAATAATAGTAACAATAATGATAGTATTACTCACTTGAGAAAATAGTGAAGAAGTTTCAGAGTATGTGTATATATAAATGCATTTGGGGTGGCTAAAAAATTTATTTATCCCAGCACATAGTGAGTTTCCTTACTGGAATATTCAAGAATCAGCTAGAAGACAAAATTATGAAACTGGATGTTTGCTAGAATTCATTGAAACTCTAGGATTTTGAGATTTTTATAATCTTCATGTTAAAGAAAAAAAAAATACAGTGATGCTTATTTGACCCAAGGCGAGTAGTAAGTAAATAAATTCAAAGCCTCTAGACAACCTACTTGATCAAGATCAGCTTAACTTGGAAAATCAACTTGCATTTGTTGTGTGTGTTTGGTGTGTGAGCTATGGCAAATACCACCGACAGGAATTTGAACAGCAGGTTCCTGTTATTAAAGTCGGCCACTGACAGTTTGTAATGCATCTGGTTGACCTCCTCTGAGGTAAACAGCCACTGGAAATCTGGAAATCTAGTTATAAATCTTCACGAAGCCCTATGAGCACCATAGATGGATACAGAGTAGACACGCATATTCCAAATAGGCGACATTTTACTAATACATTCTTTTGAAAGTGACATCAAGAAAAGGAGACCTTTACTAGCTCTGTCTTGGAATGTCAGTGTGGTGCTCTGGGGACTCACTGAACTCCTTATCCTGTTGAACTTTTAACCTTCATTGATCTAAAATTCTTGTACTAAAACAAACAAAAAAGAGTTGCCTTTCTCTCATAAATTCCTCAAGGAGAAACAGAGACACACAGTCATAAATTATTGATTCTCTGCCTTTTTAAAAATGGAAAAAGTGACACTTTGTACAATATCTGCAACCTGATTTTTAAAATCTTTTTTCCACAGAATACCTCAGAATTATCATACTACAATGAGATTAAGAATTCATATTCAGAAAACTAATGGAGATCTAAGAGCAGTGGAGAAGAGCTGACTGGCCTTAAGGACCCATTTTTTTAATGCATGTCAAAGCTATAGTCTAATACAGTTTTTAAGTGTAAGGTGATCGAAATGATCCTGATTACCTCTAATGAAAATGGCCAACAGAACTGGAATATAACTTGGTTGCAAATAACTCCATTGGTTTAAACCAAGGACCAATGAAACACAATTTCCATCTTAAGAGGGATACTTAGTGTCTTTTCATATGTGTGTGTGTGTGTGTGTGTGTGTGTGTATATGTATAAAATATCCAGAATAAATAAATCCACAGGGTCAGAAAGCAGATTGATGGTTGTCAGGGTCTGTAGAGAGAGGGGAATGGGAAGTAACTGCATGATGGGTATCAGGTTTCCTTTCGGGGTGATGAAAATGTTTTCTGACTAGACAGAGGTGGTGGTTGCACGACATTGTGGGTGGAGTAAATGCCTCTGAAGTGTTCACTACAAAATAGTTAATTTGGGGACTGGCCCCTTGGCTGAGTGGTTAAGTTCGCATGCTCCACTGCAGGCGGCCCAGTGTTTCGTTGGTTTGAATCCTGGGCGCCGACATGGCACTGCTCATCAAACCACGCTGAGGCAGCGTCCCACATGCCACAACTAGAAGGACCCACAACGAAGAATATACAACTATGTACTAGGGGGCTTTGGGGAGAAAAAGGAAAAAAAATAAAATAAAATCTTAAAAAAAGAAAATAGTTAATTTGATGTGAATTTCACTTCCATTAAAAAATTGTTAGCATCCCTGCAGGTATCTTGACTCTATCCCCTTCACTTTCTCAAGAATTATTTCTTAACTCTCTGTATCTTCAATCTCTTCTTCTCCTATTTTTTGACAATTTGATTGAAATATAATTTACATACCACTAAAATTCACCCATTTAAAATATATAATGCAGTGCTATTTAGTATATTCACAGAGTTGTGCAACCATCATCATAATCTAATTTTAGAACATTTTCCCAACCCATTAGCAGTCACTCCCCATTTTCTCCCCTATCTATTCACTCCCCAGTCCTAGATAACCACTAGTCTACTTTCTGTGTCTGTCAATTTGCTTCTTCTGGATGTTTCATGCAAATAGAATCACAATACGTGGCCTTTTGGGTCTGGCTTCTTTTCCTCAGCATTATGCTTTCCACATTCATTCACAGTTAGCATGTATCAATACTGCGTTCCTTTTATAGCTGAATAATATTCATCATATGAGTGCCACATTTTGTTTATCCATTCATCTGTTGATGGACATTTGGTCTTTTCCAGTTTTTTGGCTACTATGAGTAATGCTGCTATGAACACTCATGTACAAGTTTTTGTGTGGACATAGTTTTTATTTCTCTTGAGGATATACCCAGGAATGGAATTGCTGGATCATAGGGTAATTCTATATGTAACATTTTGAGGAACTACCAAAATATTTTCTACGATGGCTATACCATTTCACATTTCTCAGTTTAATATAATTCCCCTTTTCTCTCTGAAATCCAACTTTTCCACTTAAAATCAATCAGTAGAAGGCCTTCTTCTCCCCTTCCTTCTTAGGGAGGCTCCTAGATTCCCGGGTGTAGGACCACGGAATTTGGAGGGAAGAGATAAGTATGGAAAGACAAAATAGTGGTTAAATTAAGCTACCGGAAAATAATGTGACAATACTTGGCTAAGTGAATTCATAGATACAGAAATCTGATATACACAAATATCATTAGAATAGGGCTTATTGTGTGCACACAGGTACAACAACTGATAATTTAAAAATCTTGGGAGTTGTACCTCAGGAAGTGGCTATTATGCTTTTAACTGGCTGGAGAAAGCATTCTTGAGGCCAGGAGAGTAGCTGTTTAAATGATAGAAGGCAGAGAGCTTGGCAAGCTCAAGAAGCAGCATCCAGGAAGAAAGCTAGAAATTTGACTGAGATAATTGAAAGCAAACAACAAGGAGATTGAAAGAACCATGAAGACTTGGATAAAGAGAATTAAAATAGAATCTTGGTCTGAATTTGTAGGACATTTAGAAAATACGTAGGTGGCAAGGTTAAAGCAGAGGTCAAACTGATTTTTCAGCAGTTTTGAGAAATTACTGGAGTCAGGTAGGACTGAACACTGCTAGTGAAAAGCTATTAAACCAGGCCAGGTGGAAGATGCTGGCTTTGAGGCTTGGCAGCTGACATGCTTGGTTAAGAGAATGATTGATAAAAGTCTGCATGTTGCTAAAAAGCTGATTGGAAAATGTTTACTGTAGAATAAAAAAATGGAAGCTTATGAAGACTGGTCTTTGGTTCTCTTTTGTGCCCATCTCTTATACAGATTGATGAGAAAAGAAAAGAAAGTCAATTTAGATGATTAAAGAAACTCGTTCCTTCCAGCCATGCAGACTGGGTCTGTTGTCTCCAATACACTTGGTGACAGGACTTACCTGGCAGCAACAAGAAATATCTCTCACTAAACAGAAGGGTTTTCAAAGATCATTCAGTCAAGCAAATGGCTACTTCATTAACCAAACTGGGAGAGATTCCAAACGTTTACAAAATCACTGTATTCAACACCTACAGGCACATCCCAAGCTTCCTTCATAGGCTTTCTCTCTTTTTAGCAGCCCAACATTTTTCAAGGTGGCATTTTAGCACACTTTTGTTTTTCATTCCAGACAAAGCATGACTGACAGTGATAAAGAAAATTATATACTAATTTCCCCTCACCAAAAACAAATAAAAAAGACATGTTCAGCTGCTCCATGCTTCCACTGAGATTGGGGTATGAATTCCAAACCATTCATTTAAATGAGTTCACTCCATCCTTTGTTTATGTATGCAAGCTGAACCAGTCAGATTGCAGAGGAGGTATAATTACCATGCCTATCCTGATTTTAAAAATCCCTTTAAATCTTTTTTGCAAGTAAAATTATCTCAAAAAGCAACATTCTGTTTCTGCTTGTTCTCAGGTCCTCTCACTTTAAAAAAACATATTACCTGCATCTTGATTGGAAAAACAATATGGTTGCTTAATACTCTTGCAATGATGTAGAGCATTAAAAGAAGACCATCCTCAAGAAGGTTTTTGCCTGTGATTCTCCCCATCTCCTTAAAGCTAACCTTCTATTTTCTGTACACACCCACCCTTATGTTCTTAGTGATCTCCAACTTCCTCTTTTCTTTCAGGATGTTAATAGATCAGAACACGACCCATGACCTCATGCTTCAGATGGTTCTATCCACCCTACCATCAAAACTCACCTGGCCTTGGCTTTAATTCTTCTGAACTTTGCTCTCTGCAAGGCACTTTAGCAGTCAGATTGATTTATTTATTATGATTGACTAGGCATCTTATCATCCCTCCAAGAAAATGTATTTAAATGAGAACAATTACCTTCTGTTGATAGTGTCTTCGTTCAAAGAAATAATCCTGACTGTGGGAATGTCAAAACTATGGCAGGCCACTCTGGAGACATTCTGAGCAAAACATAAGCAACTGCCTGTTCCAACTTTGCATCAGACTGACTGCCCCAGTCTGGAAAATAAATACACGTGGGCAGCAAATCTTAAAAGAGCAAACCGTAAGAGGCTAAGTCACAGGAGTCGTTCATCACAGCATTAGGTAATTCTTGAGCCTTCGGATAATTGATGTGTTTAATTTAAACTGGCCTGGGTACACAGGATGTGTCCCTGAAGTGGCAATGGGGTGAGTGGGTGGGATGGAGGAGGAGATTTTAACGGAATGCAGTTTTCTCTTTCAAACTTTCCCGTGCATGTCTTTAACAAGAACAAAAGTGTTTTAATTGCTGTCATATTACCTAATTCTATCCCATTCTCTGCGTTTCTCCTAAAATACCAGTGAGGTAAAAGCCATCTTAAGTCTCATTGCATTTTTTATAAGTCATAAAGCTTTCATAGAAAACTCATTTCAGTTTGTTATGACAGTGGAACTCTGTCACATGGATCAGTTAAAATTCCACTCATCATACATTAAATGATGCAGACTGAGGTAATGGTTTTCCTATTGGTGTGCTCAGTTTTAATCTGTTTAGGGGAAAATACAAAGCAATTACTGAATTGCAGACACATGTTACAAAAAACAAAGCCTATTGTATTGTATGACTTCCTGGCCTTCACTGCTAGTTAAAAAGCTTCCCTATATTTGTAGTTTAGTATTCCATATATTTAGTAATGGAATATAACTGTTTTAGGGTTGTTAAACTCCAGTATTAAAATTTTGTGTGTATATGAAATGTAAATTGTTTTGGTAAAGGAAATGCCTTGGAATGGTCTGATTTGACTGATTGTTTCCATGTACTGAATATTTACCCTTCTGTAAGTTTTGGCCACACACTGTGCTTACTAGGTTATATGGATAAGATAGTGAGCTCCTTTCAACTTTATCATTTACCTAAACAAGTGTTAATAACAAAAAGTCTCATGAACAAAAATTTAATTATAATGTATATTTAGTGCCATGAAGGAGAGTTATTAGGTGCATTGAGAGCATATCATTAGAGATCATAATGTAGTCTGGGACCTCAAGAAAGAACTCCTTGAGGAAGTGTAATGTCAGTTCTTAAAGATGATTGGCAGCAACAATGTGGGTTAAAAATTAGAAGGAGAGGGGCCCACCCCATGGCCTAGCGGTTAAGTTCGTGCCCTCTGCTTCGGCGGCCCAGGGTTTTGCCGATTCAGATCCTAGGAACAGACATGGCACCACTCATCAGGCCATGCTGAGGTGGCATCCCACATAGCACAACTAGAGGCACTCACAACTAGAATATGCAACTATGTACTGGGGAGCTTTGGGGAGAAGAAGAAAAAAAAAGATTGGCAATAGATGTTAGCACAGGTGCCAAACTTTAAAAAAAAGAAACTTGGTTTGAACCTTTAAAAAACAAAATTAGAAGGACAGCATCATGGGAAGAGGACACAAACGGGAAAAGTGTGGAGCATTTGAGTCATTGAAGGAAGATGCAAAGACTGGAGAATAGTAGCCTAGAAGGAGATATAGGCAAAATGCAAATCACGAAGGACCAAGTACACCGTGCTACAGAGTTTCTTTTTCATCCTAAAGGCACTGAGAAATGATTTAAAAATTTTAATCAGAACATGGTATGAGTACCTATTCATGTTAACACCATCCCAGCTCCAGCATTGAGAACGGAGGGAAATTGAACCAGAGTCAAAGTGGGAAGATTAATTTAAAAGCTATTGTATTAATGCAGAAGAAAGGATTGTAATTTCAACTTTAATGGCAATGGCAAACTGGAGAGACATGAGAAACTTAAGAAATATTCAATAAGTAATGTGGAATTTAGTGAAGAATGAATGAAAAAGATGGAAATTTTAGAGAAAACATGCAGGTTTTTGTCTTGTACAACTAGATAGATGTTGTGTCATTTGCTGAATTAAAAAACAAACAGAAGGGAATACAATTTTATAAGATAGTGAGCTCAATTTTGATCATATTAAGTTCTTTTGAGACATCCTAGGGGAAATATATGTGAATATATAAATCTTAAGTTTAGGGGATAAATTTGGGCTAGAAATATAAACTTGGATCATTGGCATGTAGATGGCAAACAATATTATGAACATAGAGAGAAGAGGCTGTAGGATGGAATATTGAGGAACTAAACATTTAGAGTCTATACTGAAAGATGAGCCAGCAAGAAAGTCTGATTAGGAGATTCCATATAAGACTGGTACGCCTCCTAAAGAACTTTCTGGATGGATAAACTCTGCTGTGAAGCATACAGACTGAAAATCTCTATGTTAGTTGTAGCTTTTAGAGTCTCAGAGGGAAGTGTTATAGCAGATTAAAACAAATGTACCAAAGATGTTGCTTGGGTTTAAAGAGACCATCAAAATTAGGGCATTTCATGGATATTCTATGACAGTTGGAAATGTGTTTGCATCTTCCTTGCCATTTGCTTAATCTTCTATATCCTTAGGACTAATTCTTCCCCAATATTTCTGGTAAGAGTGAATCTCATGAATTCATGCAAAGTCATCCAGCAAGCTACATTTTCTCTTGGGGATAACTGTTCTTGAGTCCTCTTGTCAACACATATAATCCATAATCAAGCCATAAATCAAAATTGGAGTGAGTTTATTATATGAGCCAGGTCTGAGGACTACAGTCTAGGGACTTCCTTCCCCAAGGAAGGAAGCACACCAAAGAAGTGAGGTGTACAGAGTGTTATATACAATCTTAGAACGAAAAGCATACATCACATATGACAGAGATGTCCCTTTTACAGTAGTCATGAGATTGCTTTGCTGGCACAGCTGGTCAGTGGTCACAAGGTGAACTCAGCAGGTCAATAATTAATCCTTAGTTCCCAGGAAGAGATGCTTATTGTTAAAGAAATGCCAATATGAGGCGAAGCCACATCTCAATCTTTAAGGGCATCATCCTTGTCTTTGGGACATTGAAAATGTTTAGAGTAGATGTACAATTCTTGCCACGGACCACATCAGGCATTTTTGGAAAAACATGGCCAGGCTGAATTAGTTTTAAACCAAATGGCTTCCTCATATATGCCAATATAGTCTATTGCTTTTCATTTATTCATCACTCTGTTCTCCATCTTCAAAATGGATTGGATGCTTTCTAACATACTATACCAACAGTGTAACAGTTATAGTATAACTGTGTAAGAATTTTATCAGCATCCTTGGAATTTTTTGTCTTTTACTGAGATATAATTGGCATATAACGTTGTATTGGTTTTAGGTGTACAATATAGTGTTTTGATATATGTATGTAGTATTGTAAAAAGATTACCACAGTAAGTTACACAGTAAGTGTAACATCACTTCACATAGTTACAATTTTTTTCCTGTGATGAGAACTTCTAAGATCTACCTTCTTAGCAACTTTCAAATATACAATACAGTATCGTTAAGTATCCTCACCATGCTGTACATTACATCCTCAAAACTTATTTATCCTATAACTGGAAGTTTGTACCTTTTGACCTTTTGCATTTAATTTCTTGATTTACCTTATCATTTAAGTGGGACACTTCATCCAGTATTTTTCTGAAAAAAGGACATATGGTAAATAAATTTTTTAAATACTATATGTTTGAAAACATACTTGTTCTATCCTTTCGTTTGACTGATAGACTATTAAATCATTCTAAATTGGAAATCACGTTTTCTCAGAACCATGAAGGAATTGTCTCATTGTCTTCCAGCTTCCTGTATTGCTGTTGATATGTCTAATGCAATGCTAATTTCTCTTTTCTTTCCTACGGAATCTGGTTTTTTTTTTTCCTCATCAATATGTAACATCTAGGAATCTTTTCCTCATCACCGATATTTTAAAATTTCCTGTTAATGAGTCTTGGTGAAAATCTTCTTTTGTCCATTATGTTGGGCAATTATTAGACTCTTGTAATATGGAAAATCACCCCTTTAGTTTTGGGTAATATTTTTATATTATTTCTTTGTTAGTAATTTTCCTCCCTTTCTCGTCTTTCCTTGAAATCCCTGTTATATGTATATTGGAATTTTGGGATTGTTTCTCTATTTTTTTTTTTTTTACTATTTTCTATCTCTTTTTGTTCTATTTTCTGAAATTTAACTTAATATTCCAAACTTTATTCTGATCTTATTTGCTATCTAGTTCTGTACTTTTCAAGATTATGATCAAGGAACATTAATTATAAGGTTAATATTTTTTCAGCTTTCTTCCATATCTACATTGTCTATTCCTCCAGGATATTTTTCTATTTATGTGTTACCTTTTATTGTTAAACTTTCCCTAATTATTTGGTGATTCTTGGCTGTCCATTAATAGTTAAAGATGAGGTTGAGTGTGAGCCCTCTGTGACTTAGGTATGACTTGATGAAAAGGCTTCAGTGTAGGGTGATTGGGCAAGGAGCTCCCTGTTCTACTGGGGCATCAGTAGCTCTCAGTCACCTTTTTTCTTTAAACAGTCCATTTCCTCAGAGATGAAATCTGCAGCCTCTTGCCCAGGCTATAGCATTGGGAACAGAAGAAGAAGGGAAGTGTGGTCCCATCTGCTTTATGTGCAGTTAATTCCTATATTCAGTATGGCACTCCTGACCTCCATGTGCTTGATGTCCAGGAGTCAGAGTCCCTCTGGTTTAGTCTCTCCAGAGAATAATCTTCCTTTCTTTTTGGAGGTTGAAGAAGGAGTTACCTGAATATAGGAGGTCATAGAGAAAATTGGTGAACCTCCTTATATAGACTTTCTGCCAGCTCTTCTGTCTTCAAGACACCCTATACTCTTGCTTTCATTATTACTTGATTCCCCTAATTTCTGAGCCTATTGTGTTTTCTGAAATATAAACTATCTTCAGCTGTCTTAATTTTGTTACTTTGTTTGCCGTTTTTTATCTTCTTTCTGGTGTCAAAACATGTTAACATCACTCTTCTAGATTAATCTGCTCTATTTTATTTTTTAAAAAATGAACAGCACTTACTTTCAGCCAAGCGTTGTTTTAAGTACTTTACAAATGCTAAATTATATTGTACCTCAAACAATCCTATGGGATAGGCACTGTTATTGTCTCCATTTTATAGCTGAGGAAACTGATGCCAAGAAAAGGTTAAGTAAATTGCCCAAGATCACGAAGCTAGTTAAAGCAAATCCAGGATTAAAATCCAAGTCAGTTGGCTTTGTGATCCATGTTCTTAACCACTGTTCTAACAGACTCTTAATGGACATGATTTAGCTACTCTAGAATTGCTAATAGGCATCCTTTTTCTTCATTCATAAACACCAAAAAAGGGCAAACTTTTCCTATAAGTTAATCTTAACCTTATGAGTTTTTGCTTATTTAGCCCTGTGTTGTTCATTCCATCATATTTAATCAGAAATCTTGACAGTTCTTTAAATATAATGAGAGTATTTTTAATATAGGCTACATTCATATTTAAAATATGATGGTGCTGCAAAGAGATATCACTCAACATGTCAAATTGCGTCAAAACTAATGAGAAATACTTGGCTTCACAGTAATTCGTCTCTGTTTCCGACGCTAAAAATTTCTTTGACCTCAAACTCAACAATAACCCAAAGCATTAATTGCTTGCTAAACGAGATAGTATACCACCGTCACACATACAATAGAAAAGGAGATGTAAAAATACGAATAAATTCTGTCCTGGCCAGACACATCTGTTCTTAGGTCCACAGTTCACAGGTGCTAAAATAATAAAAGGTGACCAGGATAGAAAAAGTCATTGAAAACAAGTCAAAAGTTGAAATTTGGGGTGTTCTAGTTCTAAGCGCAAAGCAGTCGTGGTTGAGGGGTGGATCTGGCTGGGAAAAGTCCACTAAAGCCTGGACAAAGGCAGAGTGTGGCTGCGCACCTTCTCCTTTTCCACACGTCAATACTTCGGGGCTCTGCCTCCCCACTGGGAGCCCCAGGAAAGCCCCGCTGCTCAGAGCCCTCATGGGGCAGGGGCTTTGGAGAGAATATGGCTTTCTGAGGCCAAGATCATCTGAAAAAGGGTCACAGAAGATTTTGCTGTTCTTATAACATGCCTGATACTAGTATGAAACATGACCAGAATATATTTGGAAACCATAAAAAATGATTTTGAAGAAGTGTTGCCAATAATTTTACCATAAATTATATAATCCACAGTCTTCTTCCACACCAAAATTTAAAGACATTTGTATTGTGTCATTACACAAAGAGATGCAGCTTATAAAGTTCCAAAAACAATCATTTGAGATGTTGTTCGGAAGTGCATTAAAGTTATTGGGGTAATGAAGAGATTTATAATCTTGATACTCCTCATCCAGGAACTTGAAAACTAAAAGATATGAATTAGGATGAGTTGGTTACTATACCTTCTCTTTCTGAAAAATTATTTCTTCAACCAAAGCCTAAAACAACAAGAGAATGGCTTAAAACAGCTTGGGGGGATGTGAATTTGGACAGATAGTGAAAAAATGATAGAAATGGATTTACTAAAGGGAGATGATCCTTTTCTATCTGGCAAATAGAAGAATCAAAATCATTTAGATCAGTAAACAGCCATAAAGCTCAATTTCTTGAGACCATTTTTAGTTTTTTGCCTGAAGAAATTGAGTGTTATTTCCAAGAAGCAAATTTCAGATATCTTGATGTAAGTTGAAAGAAAATGATGTTAAAAGTTGGTGTTCTTAAAAATGTGGAAGTTTGCTTCATCAGAAACTTTTCAGTAATGCACATAGCTTAGATTATTAAGATACTTTTTGAAGATAATACAACAAACGTCCACTAGAACGTAAGCTCCAAACTTTATAATATTTTGTAATATTTGCAACAACTTTTAGAATTATAACGTTACAGGTCGAATGGAAGTGTACTACATAATACTGTCTAATCTGCTTCCCCTCCCTTTTCTCTTTCTCTCCCTCCCCCTCGCCACAAGAATTAATATAATTCTGTATTTACTATTTCCATGCACATTTCATAATTACATTTGTGTTGCATGTTTTTAAACTTTATAGAAAATATATACATTCTTCTATATTCAGCAAAATGAGTAGTCCGAATTGATACATTAGCTCTAGTTTATTCATTTTCATTATTATCCAGTTCCATTGTCTGAAATAAAATCTATGCATGTTCAAAGTGGTAGTCATTTAGATTTTAAAATTCATTCATTATTACAAACAATAATGTAATGAACTTTCTTCCTTATGCCTCGCTGTGTATGTGGATGTGAAATTCTCCAGAGCAGGGTTTCTCAACCTTGGCATTATTGACATCCCAGGATGGATAATTCTCTGTTGTTGGAGCTTGGGGTGAGGGAACTGTACTTTATTTATTGTAGGATATTTAGTAACATTCCTGTTATCTACCCACTAGAAGAAAATAGTAGCTCCCACTTTATGATGAACAAAAATGTTTCTAGACTTTGCCAATGTTCCCTGGGGGAGAAAATCAACCCTGGATGAAAACCACTGCCCTGAAGTACAAACGTGTAAGTCTAATTGCTGTTTCATAGACTACACATATCTTCAACTTTACTAAATATTGCCAAATTGCTCTACAACATAGTTGTGACAATTTTTCTTTTTTTTTTGCAGTCAGGAAAGGTTCCATTTTTAGACTTTTATTATGAAATATTTCTGACATACAAAATAGGTTTAATACAGATGTAAGACATCAATAACAATAATAATAAATTAACACCATGTATTCTCAGTCTGGTTTAAGAAACAGAACAGCCTAGCACCTTGAAAGATCATGTGTCCCTTTCTCAAGCTACTCTTCTTCCTCATTCCTCTTTCCTGCAGTGGTGACCACAATCATGACTTTTTTATTCATCATTCCTCTTGTTTTCATACAACAGACAAGTGTATATCTAAATATGATTTTTTTATGTTTTCATATACTTTTCAGTTTTACACACATGAAATCATACTTCTATAACTTGGTTGTTTTGTTTTGTTTTTGTTCAACCTCATGATTTTTGTTCATCACTATCATTTTGAATTTTATCAATACTCATGCAGATAACTGCAATTCATTCACAAATAAAATATGCAATTATAAGCCCTTTGTATTATGGTCTCCAGAATACTAACAAAATAAAAATTCAACCACACTTATTATGTCATTCATACATAAATCTAAAATCTCTAAACCAAAGCTCCAAATAAAAGTAAAACAGACTTACAGATAATACAACAAAACGGTCTGTAGTGATCCCTCAGTCAAATTCTGATGTTTTACAAATAAGTCATTGGAACCCAAAGCAGTTACGTGACCAAGTATGGTTTATAAATCATACCAACTTAGCTGTATAATCCAAGACTAGACTTTCCCAATTCCCAGTTGTGGTTCTTTCCAATCAGCACGTTGCCTCTGCTGTAATCACCTTAGGGTGAAACTGTGTCTCCTACATCTTCTACTGCCCTTTTCGACCCAGTATACAGGATCATGTTCTACACACAGCAGAGTGAAAATCAAATATTTCAACCTATTTGGAGTTATGCTTCATTTAAGTATGACAAATTTTGGCTGGCAAAACATCTTAATCTATGTCGATTATTCAAAGAAAATCAAAGGGAAGTGGTATTTTAGTCAAGAATGCACTTGGATTCATCTTCCATGGAAATGTGTGACCTAAATATATGTCTCCTCTTTGAATGTCATGAGTGTATTCATCACTCAGCAATGTCTTTATGGACGATAGATACAAAAGTCCCAAGAGGCAAATGGCTCTTTCAGGATAGCAGCTATAATGATATGCTACCTTTAAAAGACAATATACAAAGGAGGAAAAAAAATTGATACGTTTATGATCTCTCAGAGGTAGAAGAAAAGAACTTGGTAATGATAGTATAATAAAGTACTAGTCTGTGTGCTTCGCTCACTCGGTCCCAACCAATTGAGGAACAGCTACAAAACTGAGAATTATATGCATACTGATATGGAATGTTGTTAAACCTGGCATTTTAAAAGTGTACTTCCCATTCCTCTGAAAATCATATGTAAATGAAAAGAGATGTGAGACTTCTCATTGAGCTAAATCTAAACTCTCAAGTGTTAGATGACTCATTTAACTTATTTAGGAAAATAACATGATAAGATGCATTTCTAATCTGTGTGACATAAAAGGAAACAGAACGATTTTTGATGATGTTCAGTGGTTTCCTTATTCATGGCAGAGAAGAAATTTCTAATTAATTTGTAGCCTAAAATTAACTTCTCAATCAAGCTATGGCCAGGAACAGACAGCATGGTATCCCTCCAGTTGTCCTGCACCTGCTACCACTCAAGGGATCTCGAAGGAAAAAGGCTGGCCTTTGCTAACAGGACAGCATGCACTTCAAGACTTATTATGTGGAGATAAGACATAATTAAGGACAGTGCTGTCTCAACATTTTTGTACTGCTTCACTAAGAAATGATTATCAGTTCCACAGCTCATCTCTTCCCCTTCTTTTTCTATTGAACATAGTTTTTGCATCATTCAAGAACATATGTCCTGTGCTAGACATCACTAGACATTAAGGATAGGTCAGAAACAAAGCATATATATACCCTTAACATTAAAGAAACACTAAATTAACACTGCAAAGCTTCACTTGCCCACGGAGAAAAAAAGCCATGCATCTTTGG
Organism: Equus asinus; assembly: GCF_041296235.1. Lineage (NCBI taxonomy): Eukaryota > Metazoa > Chordata > Mammalia > Perissodactyla > Equidae > Equus > Equus asinus. The sequence goes on from NC_091798.1 coordinate 73,186,211, forward strand.
AAGGGAACAAATCTAGAAAAAGTAGAATGCAAACAAACCAGCATTGTTATTTGTTATTTTCTTTGGACTCTGTCTTATTCTCCTACAGGACCAAAAGGAACAAATGAGATCAATATCAGTTTCCATAGCACAAAGTAATTTGATTCAATTTGAAGGTAAGGACAGGGATTTTGTTTTGTTAATCACATAGCACAAAACTTACTTACCACACAATAGATATTTGAAAATCTATATTAAAAGAAACACTTCCAGAATGATGGAATAAGGACCTCTAAAAGTCAGCTCCTCTACAAAAGCAATGAGAAAACTGGGAAAAAGAATTATCAAAATTAACTTTTTCAGAACTATTGAAATTAACCAAAGGCTTACAACAATCCCAGGAGTGCTTACTGTAGAAAAATGCCTGAATCTCAGTAAGAACACATTATATAGAGTTTTAAATTACACTATTCCCATCCCTCTTTTCCCAGTTCCATAGAACCCTAAAAAGCAGCAGCCTTGGAATCAAAGTGCGTAAGAAAATCAGCATTTTAGCAGCAAGTGTAGGGGTAAAATGGGCTAAAGACTCTCCCCCCAAAAAAATCTCATCCACAGAGAATTGTCATTATTTGACCTATCTGTAAACTCCTTGGAAAAGCCCCATTCACAGGGCTTGTCTTTATTTGACCTGACTCAGTGAAGGAAGTCCAGACCTCAAAGCATTTGTAGAAAACAATCAGTGGCAATTGTTTCAAACCACAGCTGCCTGAAGCAGTAACATCAGTTGGGACAAACAAGAGGCTGGCAAAAAAAAAAAAAAAAAAAACTTAAAAAGAATATTTGGAAATGAGATGTCCAAGCTTTGAAAAGTTTCAACATTTTCGTGGGAATATAGAAGGCTATATTCATGTGTAGGGCAATGCATATACATGAGAAAGACCTGAAAAGGCTGTAATTTCTGACACTGGCTGACATTGAGGCTCTGTACAAGGAGAAACTGCAAGCTAAGGCAGATTTGACCAGTGCACCTGGCTTCAGAGTTTCCTGAACTTCCATAGCTTTGACAGATGGTACTGACTCAGATTCACTTCCCTGATGATGGAGTAGCTTTCTGTTGACTATAGCAAGAAATGCAAATTGACGTTTGCTATCTACCCAGCCTCCCAAGTGTCCAAAGAAATGTAGAATCCTACAATTCCAGTTTAATCAATCACACCCCCTGGAGCACTTGATTGTGTTTTCATAGTATACAATGAGGCAATCTATGATATCTGCAGCTACAACCTGGACACTGAGCAACCTACCTACAGCAACTTCAACCAGTTGATTGGAGAGAGTGAGTACTCCATCACTGCCTCTCTGCATTTTGATGGTGCCCTCAATACAGGCCTCACAGAGTTCCAGATCACGCTGGTGCCCTACTCCTGCGTCCACTTTCCATGGTGACTTACTCATCCATTGTCTCAGCTGAGAAGGCCCACCATGAGTAGCTCTCAGTGGCATTAAAGCATGCAACAGCACACACAGAGCCTTTCAGCAAAGGGTGAGAGACTTATCAGTTCAATCCAGTTAGGAAAACCTCTGCTCAATCATTAGGAAACAGAAAGTTAACTTAGCAGAGACTAAGTTTTGTCCACATATGACAAACACAAACTTAATTTCCTAAAGTCCTAAAGTCCAGGAAATTTACTTTAAAAAGAGCAACAACAATAACAAGTAGTGGCAATGAGAAAACCCTGGCGTTCTGCTGTTTTAAAAGTCCGGTTTTCAACAACAAAATTAGAAGACACACAAAGAAACAGGAAAATGTAACCCATACATAGAAAGAAAAGCAGTCACTGTAGTATTGGCATATGGATACATATGTAGACCAATGGGATAAAATTGGGAGTCCAGAATCCTTACATTTATGGTCAATTTATTCTCAAGAAGGTTGCCAAGTCACTTAGAGGAAAAAAGAGTCTTTTCAACAAATAGTGTTGAGATGAGGGGATATTCACATGTAAAAGAATGAAACTAGACCCTCTCCCACCCTGATACCACATATAAACATTAAGTCAAAGTGGTTCATAGACCTAAATGTAGGAGCTAAAACTGTAGAACTCTTAGAAGAAAACATAGGAGCAAATCTTTGTGGGTGTGGGTAATCTTCAGAGACACTTTTATTTTCATCTTGGTAAATTTGCAGTTACTCACCCAAGACATCAAGCTAATTAGTGATAGAATTAAAGGTTAAAACTCCAAAGTTTACGATCTTTCAATTAGACTACATTGCCTTCAAAAAGAACTAAAAAAAAAAAAAAAACAGTAAAGCAAAAGATCCCTACTTTAATTAGAGTAAAACATGCTTAAAATAAAGCATTACTGTTTAAATTCATTTAATGTTTTATTTTTCTTTTTCAGAAAAAGAAACTGCTGTTTATAGTTACCTTCAACATTTTAATTTGAAAATTGATATCTCATCTCTACTATTCCACTTCTCTACATACTTCTGTCTCCTACTATGCTAAATTTCTGACCAGTCTTTCTTCATGCTGTGCTAATAGCTTTGCATGTGTGTTTCTCTGCCTAGAACAGCCCTTCCGTCTCCTTAAACTGAAGAGATGCTATTGATCCTTCCTGACACAGCTTATGGGTTACGTCTTTGCAAAGTATTTCCTCTTCCCTAGTCAACTGGTCACACTCTACTGTCTACTGCCACAGTGCTTTCTGACTCCACTGTAGGACTGATTTTCCACTGTGTTAGAATTGCTTATTTATCTCTCTCCTCTACTAAACAATGAGCATTTGGAAAGCACGGCTTATGACTTAAAATACTTTTTACCTGTGAGTGCCTAGTATATAATAGCTATATAACAACCTTTTTGTTAAAAAAAATCCCATATTTACTGAATTTAGTAAGTAAACTACAGCATTTTAAGAAGTTACTTCCCAATGCATGGCTGTCTCAGACTGCATGCATTAGAGGTAGAGGAGAAGACAAGGACAGAGTTTGCTCTGTACACAGTCATATAAATAGAACACTGTCTCCTAAATCATAAGGATACACATATGTATTTACCTTAAATTGAATGATGACTGATAGAGTTCAGAGGCAAAGTCTTTACTAATAAAATATTTTCAGTTGTCTTATCCTTTAGTCATTACGGAAATGTCCATGAACATATAAGTTTAAAAAATTAAAATTTGAAAATATTTTTCTCAGCCATAAAAGGAATGAAATTTTGATATATGCTACAACATGGATGGACTTTGAGAACATTATTCTTGGTAAAATAAGCCCAACACAGAGGACAAATATTGTATAATTCCACTTATATGAAGTACCTAGAACAGGCAAATTCATAGAGATAGAAAGTAGAATAGAAGTTGCCAGGGTCTGGGGGAAATCGGAAAGGGAGGTTTGTTGTTTAATAAGTACAGAGTTTTTGTTGGGGATGATGAAAATGGTTTGGATATGAATCGTGGTGATGGACACAGCATTGTGAATATAGTTAATGCCATTGAATGGTACACTTACAAATAGTAAAAATGGTAAATATTATGTTACATGTATTTTAAAACAATAACAAAAGGAAGAATATTACAACATGAAACAATTTAGATGCACAGAAAGAAGTCAAAAAATCAGTTATAATTCCTTCATCTGAAGATAACTACAGTTACTTTTTGATACAAAATCTTTTCTTCTGCACCTTTATAGGTTTAATAACAAAAATGGAAACATACACTATGTATAAATTTATCATTAAACAATAAGTATACTTCCAGGTCATTAAAAAATTAAGGTTAAATAATGATGAATTCAGATAAGCTGAGAGGGTTTGATATCAGCAGATCTGCGCTCTAGAAAACGTTAAAGGAAGTTCTGGAAAACAGCTCATGATGGAAACTTGGATCTACACAAAGCTATGAAGAGTGCCAAAAAAGGTAAATATGTGGGCAAATATGAAAGACATTTCCTCACATTTTTAATTTCCTTTAAATTGAAGAACTCACTTTGACTATGTAAAACTCAAAATATATAAACTTATATTACTCCATGCAGAAAATATTTTTTATAGATTTTTCATATTTAACATTTCATTTGTCATGATGTGTTAGACATACATTATGGGAAGCCTGTTGGTAAATTTAAAAGTGTTACAGAAATGTTTCTCTTTTTGAACCAAGATGGATTTTAAGAGGATATTGAAAAATGTCTCAAATTCACTCACTTAAAAGCAAAATTCACTTAAACATTTTGCATATACATTTTTGTGACAACATTATATTGGAAAAATCTTGACTCGCAAAATAAAATTTCCATTTCTTAAAAAAGATGAACCCCACTTCCCTTTACAGACACAAAACTTCACACACACACTTCCATGCACACACACAAAACACATACACACTTAGCTTGAATTATAAGAGGATATGTGAGATTCAGGGTAAAAAGAAGGGCAAAGGGATTTCAAGTCATTGGAGTCCAGAAGGATCTCTGCCTGACAACAAAGAATGAACCTATTTAAATTGTAGGTAATTTTCTCCTTCCTCGTGGTAGAGACCAGATGGCTATGTGAGGTATAGTGTATTAAACCAGCACACATGGGAGAAGTTGCCAAACACATCCAACTGGAACTAAATGGGATATTGTTGCACTATACGACAGAATCGACATCCCTCCTCACTGTTTCAGCCAAAACATCCCTGGTAATTGACTTCTATAATGGAGACTGGCAATCTGCCCTGGTAGTGATTTAGAAATTTACCCGTAAATTTCCTTGCTTTCAATGCTTTTTGATGGGTCTAGGACTCTTTATACTTTGATTCCAATGTTGATTCAAGTTATCAATCATACATTATTTGACTGAAAAATAAAGACCTTGTAACTTCATTCCTTTGTTTTACTGTGAAGAGGGTGACAAGGTTTACACAGTCTGTAATTTGGAAAAGAATCAACTTCACTGGCTAGTATTCAGCCACAAAGAAAACATGATTAGCAGTACCCAAAGTAAACAGAATCCTTATGTAATGATTAATCATGTCAGAAATGTTTGCAGCCACTATGTGGTAAGTGTTCCAAAAGAATGAGCCCAAAGATGAATCCTTGAACTCTATTTACTTATGTTATTCTAATATCTCTCCCAATTAAAACCTAAATTCTTTGACTCAAGAAATATATTGCTAACTATCTTTCTCTTCAAAGACCAAGAGCTGGATAATACTCCAGAATCTTTTGGCAAGTGACCAGCAATTGAGACCTCTGGACTTTGTCATCTAAATCAATAAGGAATCATCCATCTAAATGGATACCTTTAAAAATGTATTCCATTCTATGAATATTTGAAGGTTGGAGATTCAACACACTACAGTTTCCATTATTTAATCAAAAATAAAGAAACTTTATCGATATTCCTCTAAGCTTCTATCAGTAACAAAATGATGAAGGATATAGGATCTTAAAAACCTTTCTCTCACTCTTTCATGATAATCAGAAAATAAAAGGCTGTCCTCAGTAACTTTGAAAAATTACTTTCCTGGCCAAAACAAATAATAAATACTAGAACTAAGAGGGGGGAATACAAAATTTAGGATTAGTTTAATATCTCTATTCATAAATATCTAGGTCACGGGATCTCAGATTCAGTGATGTGAACGAACAGCTGAAAAGGTCAATCAAAAAGTAAGAAAGCTAAGTTCCTTACCATCAGAATGGGAAAAGAGCAGGTAAAGAGTGATATAGAAGGGCCAGCAGAAGAAGAGCTTCTCTCATAGCAGACAGCTACTCAGACAGTATTATGTCACAGCCACTCAGATACACTAGGATTCTATATTCTTGCCATCTCTGTTGCGTCTTTCCAGGATAATGATTCAATATAATACTTATATCTATTTCTTGTTTTATCAAGCTAGTATGTCTTGACTTTCTATTCAGTTTAAGAAATCAACTCCTCTGGATTCCTCTCTAATCTTCTTCCTCTGTAGCCATCATAAAATTTTGTCACCTATAAGATGTTTGTCATTGAAAAATATGTCATTTGCATTTTTTCCATACACTCATTAAACCTTCTGTGCTTTTTCTGTAGTTTTTCTCAGAGAATTTAAAAACTTATCAGTGGTGATTGTAGTTATAGTTATATAACTACTTTTCTGTACATAACTATTTAGTGTAATTGAATGTAAAAAGAGAGAATGGAAGCCAGAGTCAAAAGAGTTTACTTCAAAAGAAAATGGCAAAAGAACTACCTTTTTTAGGCTTTTTATTTAAATAATTATGCAATACCATGCTACAGTTTTTCTTGTGTTTTGATCATGATTTTCTTTGTGAAGACTTTGGGTTTTTTAATTTTCTTACTTTTTATTGACTAATGACTTCACCAGAATGCTAAGATTATGCATGCTCTTGATCATACCATCTATTATCTAGAATCTTCTTTCTTCCTGGTAATGTCCTTCATTAATCCCTCTAATTTTGGTTTTCAACCTGGATCTTGCTATTATGAGTCTATTCCCTACTGTAATTGTTAATATTTTCAATGGCATTTAGGAAATAAGGTGTTTTCTTGTAAAATGTATCCTCACGTGAGAGAGAACTTCCAAAGGGTCTCTCCTTACCTGCTTCACAGCTTCTGTGAGAATACCCTTTTGCTGTGAGAATACTCTTGCTAGCAGACAACTTTCTTGAGTAAGGCTCAAGACGGCTCAGGACTGGTTCCCTCTACCCTGTGCTCTTCTTACACAGAAAACTCATACATGACTCTCTGTCTGTGCACGTGTGTATAAATGAGGATTCTAAATCCCACTTCTGGCAACAATACCTTATCAGCACCTACAAATGAGAGCTACTGAGTTCCTAATGAGGGCCACTACATTAAATCAGTGTTAACACAGTAGAGACATGCAATTCGTCTACACATGAAACCTTAGCCAAAGGGGTGTAGCTAGCAGAGACAGCATGTGTGCTAGTAATATTGACAGATCTCTGGCTAGAAACCCTGGACCGTGCTCTTTTGAGAGCCCTCATACCAGATTCAATCCACAGTGATGGCCTAAGCATCTTGTCAGGGAGAGAAGCATTAGTACCCATAAGGCAACTAATGGACCATCACAGACATCCCCTAGAGGTTAAAGCATTATGGCCTTCTTTCCATACTCTCCTTTTTTGGGAGGGGTACGGACAGGCAGATAGAGGCTTGTTTTATTTATCTGTGCAATTGCTGAGGCCTCTATGTACACACAAGAGAGGGAAAGTTTTATTTCTTAGTCTCTTCCACCTCAGGCAGAATTTTGATGATTTCCTCCTCCTTGGCTGGGAGTTGCTCTTCTGGCGCTTGTATGCTTCCTTGGTCTGAGACCTGTGGGTCTCAGCCCGGTTAGCCAGGAGCTTCTTGTGGGCCTTGTCTGCCTTCAGCTTGCAGATGTGTTCAAGAGAATCTGCTTGATTTTGAACACATTCCCCTTCACCTTCTGGTACAGACTGTGATACAGGTGGTAGTCAATCGTCTTAGATTCACAGTATCTTCTGAGCAGCAGCATTCTCATCCCCTTTATCCAGGTTACCTTGTCAGGCATTCTAGCATTGGCATAAGCATTCACTTACTTATGACAATATATGCCTAGCCTTCTAGAGGGCCAAACTATTTTTCCTGCTTCAAGCCCAGGAGTGGACAGTCCTAGGGTGATCAACCCTTCTTTGATCAGCATCCGGATCTGCTGATGGGAGTTAGAATTGACAGTTTCATTGGTCTTCTTGGGATCCAGTCAGACCTTTTTGGCAGAGCACAGAACTCTGGAGGCAAGCCTATTCCGAAGCCTGAGTATATTCATGGCTGCAGCAGAGGCAAAAGGAAAATTTCTTTCCATATTCTAAAGAAATAAATGTAGGTATGGTGTATATATTAATATGAAAATTTGTTTTAGACACACATATGGCTTTATATTGGCTACTCTTATAATGTTGAACAATTTTATATTAAGTATGACTAATTTTAAAAGTTTACCTCTGTTTCCACATTATTAAGATCAAAGTTTCTACATTATTAGACTAACTGTACCATAATTCATTAGACACCCCTTGTGATGGTTAATTGTATGGGGAAACTTAAATCTTATGTGGCAAGCTGGGCAATGCTGACCACATATTTGGTCAAACATTATTTTACATATTCCTGTGAAGGTGTCTTTGGGTGAGATTGACATTAAATCTGTGGATTTTGAGTGAAGCAGATTATCCTCTATGATGTGAGTGGGCCTCATCTAATCAGTTGAAAATCTTACTAGAATAAAGACTGACCTACCTCCAGCAAGAGGAATTCTGCCAGCAGGCTGCCCTTGGACTAGAACTGAAACCCTTCCTGAGTCTCCAGCCTGCCAGACTACTGCCATCAGATGTTGGGCTCATGGATCCTGAACAATCACATAAGCCAATTTTTTAAAATAAATCTTTCTCTCTCTTTCCATATATATATATATAGCATATGATAATATTATATATGGAATATATGATATATATCACATATATCATATATGCAATATATAAAATATACAATATACACATATATTGATGTTACATATATAATATATACATATATATTTTATACATGTATCACATATAACATAGTACATAAAATATATAATATATAATATATTGATATCTAATGATATTAATATATAATTATATATATACATCCTGTGTTGTGTGTACATATATATATATATATATACGTTATGTATATACATATATATGTATGTATATACACATATATATCTCCATCCTGTTTATTCTGTTTCTCTGGAGGACCCTTATAATGCACCCCTCTGTAGCTTTGAGGACTGAACTGGTGTGGTGGACATCATAATGCATTATCCAGATCTCAGGTCTGAAATCAACAATTTATTCTCCCAGCTGCTGCAAGTGATGCCAGGAAGCAGCCATCAGCTATCAGCTGTTTTTAAGGATTAGTTCATCTAAGAAAAAAACTATCTTGCCCAAGGTCTCCCTTCTTTCCAGGAGCAGCCTGCCCAATGACTAATCAGTGCAGAGATATAAAGGCTCAGCCCCTTCAACTCATCTCAGGACAGCTCTGATGACCTGCTGCAGTTCAACAGAGGAGACCTCCGTCGGGTTTGCAGTGCAGTCTGTCTTCTCCTTCTGCCCAATTCTGCTTCCTTTCTCTCTCTTGCATAGGCGTACTCCCAAGAACACTCTCTAATAAGTGGCCCGCATGCTAATCTGCATCTTAGATTCCTCTTTCAAAAGATTCAAGCTGCAGTATCATTCTCTCTCTGCCCTCATATTACGTTGCATTATCTTACTCACTGCTCAAATCGGTACAGAATACATCAGCAACCTGCTCCATGAACCAATATCCAACCTGGAAATGGGATGCCAATCTCCCCTTCGTGAATGCACTCCTAATTTCTACGGGTGATTTTCTTGAAGCTCTCCTTAATTAGCTTTGCAAGGTGATACAAAACCTCCCCTTTCTCCCTGCCATCTCAGGCGCTCCATCAGTCCTCTGCATTTGGAATTTTCACGCTCAGTCATGCCTTCAAAATCACAGGTACACAATTCAGCTTCTCCAAAGGGATTTCTCACTTTGCTACACTCCGGGGATGGCACAAAGAGAGTCCATCGATGTACAGCTGAGCAATCTAACAAAAGAACAAAACTCTGCTAAGTATTTTGTGTCACTGAGAACATTTCTCTTAGTGCTCTCCCCTCACCTGGCTTAGTGGAATGGAACATCCTCTCCTCTCTCCCATAGCTCTTTCCTCCTTTACAAGAATTCACTGAAAGAAGATCTGAGCATAAAATGATTTGAAGATTGTTCATTAATTTTAGTTATCTGTTGCATCCTTATTTTATGTACAGAAACATTCTTTATTTGACTATTATATTATCAACAAGACTGACAAGTTTTGGGTATTTTCTCTGCCTCAAGTCTTTCGCTACCCTTTGTATACAAAAATAAATCAACCTATAGTTCTACCACACTTAATAATGTTAATGAGAACAGCTAGTAGGCTCTGCTTTCAGACTTGTGTCACTCCAGGACTCGGTTGTAATCCTGACCAGACACTGTAAGATGGCTAGCCAAGGTCAGAGGCACATTTTTTCCATCCACCAGGTTCTCTATTCAAAGCTAAATGGCCCTTGCCATCATTTAGAACATAGTGCAACCATTTAACTATCCATCCCATAAAACTTAGATCTCCTGCATCTCACTGAGCCCCAGAAGGAAGTGATCACATGAATCTTTGCTGGAGTAGCATTCGCGGAAGGGGTAGAAATGAACTAGCTTACAAACGTGTACCACACATACCTCATGAAATCAAACCCCTCTATCTCCCAACCACCAGGCAGAAGTACATCCATCATCTATAGTAGGTACGCTTTAATGCTTAAACGAAGATAAAGAAATATAGTAGCCTATCTTCCTCTAGCTTCAGACTAGAGATTTTTATCTCCCTCAATAACATGGTCTAATTAAATTAATTTTATCTCTCTGCTTTAAAAATATCTTTTTGCTTAAATCTTTGATCACGTTTTTTGCGTTTCCCTTTTTGAAGCTCATTTCAATGACACTATTCTTTAAAGTACCTTGCTTAAAAATGTTCCACCTTCCTGATTAGACTCCAAAGTTTCTTTCACACCATACAGAAAATGTGTCCCAGTAGGTAGCAGTCAAATAGACAAGATCACTCAAGCATTTCTCAATTAGTTAAGGAACTTTTGATGCATCTCATTTATCCTTCTCGGTGAATGAAACATCTTAGAAATATTTTCTTCAGGTCAAAAGGCACGTTTAGCATAATAGCTAGCCAAATTTTTATATAATTAGATCATATGGGGATTGGGGCCTTCTATTTCTTTACTTGTGTATGATATGAGTAGTGCTTGCTAAATCATGACCCACCGAGAAAGGAAAATAATTGAGAAAGTGACCTTGGCATATTAGGAAAGGAAGCATGAAGGCTTTTGACAGCATAAAATAATACAATTGTTAGGAGGCTAAAGTTCAGGGGAAAGAAACTATAGTCATATGGAGGAAAATAAGGTAGCTGACTGTGTCTGTTTACATTGTTGGGTAAAGACTTTGAGTTCCAGTATGTGGTACATTCTATTTTGAATGATTTATGAAAAACAAAAAAAGAATTATGTAGGATACTAAAGAAGTGGTTTGAATTAGATATTTGGGAGCTCTGTTTCCCATGGTTAACAGTTAAACTTTTAGAAAGTGTATAGAGACATCAGGTGAGCAACAATACCACTCATGGCTGTGGGACAGAATAAAAGAGAAACCTTTTTGGAAGGTTAAGTTTAATGTGACTATCAGTTACATAGTAAATTTAACACAACTATATTTAAGTGGAGTTGGATATATCTAGGTTAAAATTTCTGTACCATTATTTATTAGCTGGATGATCTTGCCCAAAATAACCACCTGTCTATGCTAGTCTTCTAATGTACAAAACGGGGTTGATAGTGCTAAGCTTTTATAAAGATTAAATAAGAAAATGCACACAGAACAGTTCAGTGCCTGGTATATAGTATTAATAAATTTGAAGACATTTTGTCAGTAATTTTTGAGAATATGAATGGTTGGAATTAAGTTTCCGAGAGTGCTTTGAGTCAAATAATCCTGTAAGAATGTTCTGAAGTATATAGGCGAAATTAGAGACAAGAAAGAAGTGAAGAGATTTTAGTCTTCCCTGTATCTTCCCATCCTCATCTTCAACGATAACTTCTGGTGGATTTTTTGGAAATTCATCTCTCTGAGGAACTCAAACTTTGCATAATCTTCTGTCTTGAAAATTTCACTGTAATTTTTGTGAGAATTGCATACAAAGCACATTAAAACCTCAAAAACCTTTAGAATGTTGGGCAATTAAAGATGCCCAGTTAAAGATTCTAATTACCCAGTTAAAGATTCATCTGTCCCTGTAGACACAATATTTGAAACATGATACTGCAGACAGTTGACACTAGCATCTGTCACCAGAATAGCACTTGCTCCACACACCAGACAGACACGCACAGAAACAGTGACAAAAACTAGTCCTGACAGATCATTTCATTTCTAATTGTTAACCGTTTATTTTTAAATCTTTTGTCTGGTTAAGTCCCACAGAAGAACATGATTATTTGAAATAATTGTTCTGATAAAAAAATTGCATTAATCATATGTGGAAGATAAACACATGGATAAAGAGAACAGATTAATAGTTACCAGAGGGGAAGGGGTTTATGGGGTGGGCAAAAGGGGTGAAGGGGCACATATATATCGTGACTATATCGTGATGGATATAAATGAGACTATTGGTGGTGACACCATGCAGCCTGTAGAGAAACTGATAAATAATAACGCACACCTGAAATTACACAATGTTATAAACCATTATGACCTCAATAAAATAATTAAAAAGTTGCACTGAGCAAATTTGATTTTTCCCATCCTTCATTTATTTAAAATACACATAGATCCATGAAGGAAAATATGATTGTTTTTCTACTACATAGTAAACCACTAGGAAAATGTAAGCTTTTTAAATCATTATACAGAAGAAACATCAAATATATATGATAAACAGTTGGAACTATCTCCCTACTGTAAGATAGTGCTTACATTTAAGAACATCTTGTTGGGAAAATCTGAAATGCCACATATTTATTACAAGCCCACTAGAAAACAATAAACTCTTCTAAATGACCCAGGGGCTAGGAAATGACCAAAAAACAGTTTATTCTATATGAATAGACAAAAAGATCAAAATACTTTTATATTATTAATTATATTTTTTAAACGGGGAAATTTTAATTATTGAAGCATTACTTATTCTCTTATTATTTCATTAATAGATAGCACTTCTGATGAGTTGGGGAATGAGCTATTATTATGAAGCTATTACAGCCAACAGAACTATTAAGCATCAACAAAGCAAAAGCAAGAAGTTATTCTAAGGTTCCAGCTTGAACCTAAAAGCTAAGATTTTCAGGAAGCGAGAATGGAGGACTTTGGTTCAAAAACCCATCATGTTGTCAATTCTTTAGTGATACCTGTTTATAGAACAGATAGTAAATGAAACAGTGCCTAAAGGACCATTTCTTAACAGAATGATTAAGTGACCTCAGGCTATCAAACATACTCAACTCATAACCAAAGTCAACGCTCAGGGGACAAAGAGAACATAATGCAGTGTCCCGTGGCACTGAACGTTTGAGTTCTCACAATTCCGTTTGCTGAGGTTAAGTAGTTGAATGCCAAGCCTTCTGATTCGTAACCTGAAGCATCATTTGAGTAAATTCTATGTTTGCACTCCACATTGATTTTAGCTGACTAAAATCCACTTGGAATTTTATATCCTAAACACAGTAGTCTAAGTTTACATGAGAAGAGAAGAAATGCTCTAAACTTAAGGTCTTTTAACTTCTACAAAATAACTTTCCATTTCAATATACTCTAATCCTAAACATCTACAATTCCCAGAGTCTGTTTAACAACGTTTAGATTACATTGCACCATCTTTGTAGTCACTGTTGGACGCATCTGGCCCCACTTGAGATTTAAGGAAATGAAATCAAAGCACGGTTTATAGTATGAAAATAGTAAAACAGCTCAAATCTATAACATGCTCAGTGAAGTGAGCACCCATAACCGCTAATAATGTCCTTCCGCCAGGAATCCGTTCCTTTGCTTTGTTCTGTGTCTGCTCCCTCGGCTCACGTTCAGTTACCGTCTTTTACTTTTGCTCTTGTTTTTTTCTTTTCTTGAAACGAAGTCACTATCACTCTATCCCTTTCCATCTTATCTAATTTCTATCTTTTTGTTTCTGCCCTAAAATTCCTTTCACCTTAAACAGCCTCCTCTTTCTTTTTTCTGAGCGTTAATATTTTACATGGATTCCCCAATTCAGTTTCAGACTCTGTCCATATCTTTGTCTGACCCTCATTAGCTAATGAGCAGTATTCTTTTCAGCTTCTAAGATATGAATCCGAGCATCGCTGTGAGGCAAGTGTCAGAGGAATGGGAGAACCTAAGAGACCCAGAGTGCAGTCTAGGCTGCAACTTTATAGATAAAAGGGAGAAGTTACTTAGCCATATCAGAAAACAGATTAATAACGGCTTTCCTTCTTACTGTATTGACATGAAGGAGAATTGCAATTACCAATTACAATAGAAAGCCATTTCTACTATTAAGTAAACCCCATTCTACTGCTAACCACTCTGATCTGGATTTAAAGTGGGTGTATTGTGTCTCTGAGTGTGTCAATGTGAGAGAGAACAAATGAGTGCCCATGAGAATTGCCATTTCATATAATGGAGAGCTGGATTTCACACGCAAATATATCTATTTCCTTCTGTGTTGTAACTGACAAGCCATCTGTGTGCAAAATGAAAATTATAATTACTAGTACTATTGCTAAGAACAATATGCTGGATTTGGGACACAATGACCAAAATTTTGCAAGTATTATCCCTCTGAACCTTGATATGAACCCTAGAACGGTAGTCTGGCTTTTTTTTTATCCAATTTATATATGATAAAGTGGAGACTTCAAGAAGCTGAGTAATTTATTCAAAACCACACAGATTTTAGATGTGAGAAACCACTTCTGACTCCAAATTTAAAGATATTAACTATCAGGATTTGCTGTATCTTCAGAAAATTGCTATACACACACATAACAGTATATCTACAATATTGCAAGTAAATCTAAACAATTTTGAATGGAATTTTCTTCTGCCTGAGCCCATAGATAGCAAATAAGTTTTCCAGCCAGTATAGTGAGGTTAGTGTTCTACACGTTGTACTTAAGTAGACAATTTCCTAAGTACCTGCTATTGGATCAATAAATGGAAGCTTTTTCTTGTTATATCTACTATCTAGGTCCATCTGTTTGCAATGTCATGTCTTCTTTTACACTTATCACTAAAATAACATATAAAATGCGCTTGTAGCATTCTCATGCTAAGCTGGTAAAATAGCCTGAAGTCCATCAATTTTAACTCCTCATGGCCCTATCATTATCCCTTTGAATTTATATTAATGGAATATAAAAACATTAATTTGAATAACATTAGTTTGTACGGTTTGTACTTTTATATATATATATCTCACACCTTTTGAATGTTTTATTAAAGCATTACTTGAACTTAATATTCTAGCTTTGAAAATGATAAAATTCACATGCAAAACAATTAAATGACCTGTGTGAAACTACTGTAAATGATCTTAATATTTGAGAAAGACTGCTTCAACTAAACTGCTTGCAAAAATAGTTTTTACTTTCTTACTTTTGTAATGACAATTTTTTTAAAGTAAATTATGATTAAGAATGAATTATTAAAATTTTGGAGTTATTTTTCCCAATTCCAGATTGAATTATAGATACAATCATAGATAATATTACAAATTACAGAATTTGTATAGAGTTTGTGCCACCATTGGTTTGACCTTCATACCAAAGAAACTCTTTGTGGGAAATACTACTGTAAGGCAAACATAGTAACTAGCACTTGGTGTTTAGATACCATCATGCATAGCTTAACGATGGGGATCCTTTCTGAGAAATGCATCGTTAGGCAATTTCATCATTGTGCAAACATCATGGAGTGTACTTCCACAAACCTAGACAGTATAACCTACCACATACCTAGGCTTTATGGTACTAATCTTATGGGACCCCTGTCATATAAGTGGTCCATCATTGACCAAAATATCGTTATATGGGGCATGATTGTAATTGTGTATTAAGCCTCTTTTGTGGTTGTTCTTTGCTTTCAGGGTTTTTTTTTAACCTTTAGTCACCTGGCTATTAAAATTAACGTGTTTCTACTAGAAACCCTATCTTTATCAGAGATAATTCCTGATTATTGTTTTACACGAATTCCAAATATATTCTTTCAAAGAGTTTTAATCATTATCTCATGTTTTCTTGAATACTTAAAATTCAGAAATTTTACCTCTGACTACTTGAATAGATTTAGTTTGAAAGGAAGTGATATCAAGCCTGATTTTTACAAATACTATCTGCCTTAGAGCCCAGATAAAACTAATAATTTGATTTTCATATAATTTCTGGTTCAGTTTTTTAAAGTATTTCTATACAATATAATGAAATATTTTTAAAAAGGAATAAAATAACTCCAGAAAGGGTAAAATTGTCGTTATTTTCTGATAAAGTGGTTTCATACATGGCAAATCTAAAAGAATCAACTGAGAAACTGGGAGAGTTCAGCAGGAAGACTATTCACAAAAGTAGCTACTAGATAGTGTAGTGACAACAGATTTCATATACAAAAGCAACATTAAATACCTACTAATTAAAGAAATATATGAGAAACTTAAAATAAAATTTTAAAAATACTTGAATAAATGGAAAGTTTGACTCAATATTGCATATCATATTTGAATTTCCCCAAAATTATCCCACAGAATATAAGCCTGGTCAAAACATCATTTTTGTTAAAGCATGACAAGGAATTTGATACTCAAACTGAAAGAATCAGCAAATTAGTCAACAAGGGCCTAAAGAAACTATACCGTTTAGGAGGAAATAGACTTAATCAGTAAGAAAATACAGCATTGAATTAAAGTAAATAGAATAATATGGCATGGCACCAGAACCGATAGATCCATGGACCAAAGTAGAAAGCGCTAATAGAATCACGACATACAGAAATTTAGTATATGATAAAAATGGCAAATCAGAAAAAAATAGATTTTAAAAGAATTGTTACAGAGATCTCTGAGGGAAAATAAAGTTAGATCTCTACTTCATTTCCGATTTAAAAAGAATTTTAAAGATAAAAATAAAAGTGTTATTGCAAAAGTAATAGAAGAAAAAAATGTAGTTGTAAAAAGTTATTCTGGAGTCAAGAGTTACCTTCTAAGCAGGCACAAATCTGAGTCACAAAAGGAAGCTTTAATACATTTATTTCAGCAGCGTTTCATCTTATGTGGGGTTTAAGTCCTAGAGGCAGCTCGTTTGTTCATTCATTCATTCCACCATTGAATAGTATGGGTGGAGCACACAATGTGTCCCAGGTACATTTCTAAACATAGAGGATGTAGCAGTGAACAAATTAGACACAATCTTCTGTCCCATGTAGCTTCTCAATGAGAAGAAATAGATAACTAACAGTAGGTGGACATACCACAGCAGATGGTAATCAGTGCTGTGAAAGAAAAATAGGCAGGATAAGAATGGTAGTAATAAATATTTGTTGAATAAATAAAGGAGACTGAGAGTATGCAGTATTATCAAGGGTATGAAGAAAAATCTATTTCTCTATATTATTGGTGAGAGTATTCACTGGTACAATCTCTTTGAATAGGAATTCACCCAAATGTAAAATGTGCAAACTCTTTGACTCAGTAATTCTACTTTGACATATTTACCCTACAACCATATTGTGCATAACTCAGATATATGTACACAAGATTTTTTTTTACAGCATTGTTTGCATGAGGAGAGGGGAAGACTTGCAAACAACTTTAATGTTTCTTAGTAGGCGATTGGTTAAATAAAATATGAACATCCATAGAAAGGACAACTATATACATCTGTTAAAAAGACTAAAGTAGATTTGTTAGGATAATCTGGAAAACTCTTCTAGATATAAAGCAAGTGACAGAACAGTTTGTATCTATTATTCCACTGGTATAAAACAAGATGTCTCCATATGTTTGTGTATATGCCTGAAAAAATTCTGGAAGAATGCACAAAATTACTTTTGGGGAGCAGAATGGATGTCTTGAGAATTAGAGAGTAAAATTTTTAAGCAGTACAAAAAAATGAGTCTATGTGCTTTATTATTTTCATAGAAATAATAAAAAATGTTAAGCACTGGGGCCAATATTGCTCATTTTGTGCAAAAAGCTGAAATGCTCTGATGACAGCATTGCATTAGATTAGAAATCAAAATAAATATTGAATTTGTCCTATGAGGATGGCCAGCACAAATAAATTATGCCAACAAATCCTCCACTGGTTCTAAATCATATTGGCTGGATGACTATAGCAATCACATTAAAAGCATAATTAGCAAATTGCTATCTCAAACTGTGATTAAAAAAAAAAGACAATGACAGAGTAGATCACAAATTGCCTTACTCTGTTCAGACTCCTATAATAAGCTAGCATAGACTCAGTAGCTTATGAACAACAGAAATGTATTTTTCACAGTTCTAGAGGCTGGTAAGTCCAAGACCAAGGAGCCAGCAGATTCAGTCTAGTGTGGGCCTGTTTCCTTGTTCATTAAAGGCCATCTTCTAGCTATGTCCTCACATGGCAGAAGGGGCAAGGGAGCTCTCTGGGGGAATCTCTTATAAGGGCACTAATCCCATTCATGAGGGCTTTACCATCATGACCTAATCACCTCCCAAAGGACTCTCCACCAAATACCATCACACTGGGCATTAGGATTTAACATAGGAATTTGGGGGCGGGTACACAAACATTCGATCTATAACACAAACAAAACACTATCATCTTTAAATTATACAAAAGCTTTAGGACAGTTATACGACATGTGACACTGATATATGACATGGCTACATGTCTGGAAAATAACTTTTATGTAGTATTTCTTTATAGATCTATTATATCTAATACTTTTTTTTAGATACTGCTATTCACTTATGACTCACCAAAGGGAGCTACTATGATTCTCATGTGCCCCAAATTTTACGGGTCTACTGTTGGATAGATTCTTACCATGAAGCTGTATTCACACAGCTGTTATCAATTCTAACTCCAGTTGGTAGCTGTTGTGGTAGAGACAAAGCAATTCTCCTAAGATGACAGTGGTTTACTATACATTGTAATGTACGTGGACACACAAAACAAATGCTCTAAAATGGTTTAGACAAAATATATATATTTTCAGTGCTGTACTACAAGCTGATTAATAATGAGGAATTTCCGTGACCTGGAATAGGATAGAGCTGACACTCTTCCCCAGCGATGTGGGACTATAATAGCTTATTTTCCTGGAGGTGGTAATAAAGGCTCTATGACAAAAGAAAAGAGGACATATAACAAAGCATCACCTATTTTTTACCCAGAGCCTAACTGATTTCTGATAAAGCAATGTAAATCCCGTGTGTTCTCCTTATTTATTCAGGAGACCTCGTGAGAAGCAGTTACTTAAATTTGGAAGAATGCTCAAGAGAGAAGATTATCTGATAATTTGAAGATGCCCATAAAGTATCTTAGATTAAAAAAAGGTAAAGAATATGTAAGAGATTTTAACATCTTATGAGTCTCATTTAAAGGTAATTTCTTTGTATGAAATTTTTACCCAGACTGATTAATCATTTCTACAGGAATTGCTCAACAAGCACATGAAGAATGATCACTGCCATGAACTGAAACATTCTGACTTGATAAAAAAATAAAATATGTGAATTCACTATAGAAAATTCTCAATAATTAAGACTCAGAGAGATACAACAGTAGATTCACAAACGTCTGGAAACCTATCACACAAGGTAAATTATGCTTGATGTAAAAACTGCTGAATTATCTTCCACAAAATTTTTGACACTTGCATATAATATAAAAAAATGATTTCTTAGTGGGATAGATAAATCCTAGTAGACCATGTTTGATTTGCTGTAGTTGATGATTTTCAGGTGCTACTCCTTGCCCAGAACCATCCCCTTTCCTTAGATTTATAAATATATTTCCTTTGTTTATTTGTGTATGTATATCTTTGCAGTTTGTATATTTAAAATTTCTCAATAATAATCTTTAAAAAATTCTTACTTAAAAGTTCTTTCGATACCATGGTGCAATCAGATACACAGATTAGCCGTGCCCAGCCCCTTTAGCATGACGGGCCTCAGAATCCTAGGAAAAAGCCAAAGCTGGCCCTGGGAGAGGCAGTTCTGGGAACTGCCCCTAGGTAGGTACCTGGCAAGTCCCAGGCAGACCACCAGAGGGCAGCCATCTCAAGCAAGGTTTAGGCAGAGGCTGTGGAAGCTGGGGTGTAGCGGGATATACTGTGACTGAAGGAAGAGAATTATGTAAACAGGCGGAGTCAGATTTCTAGAACTCTTCGCCTGTATAGCAGATCTTCAGCCTGTTACTAGAGGTTCAGGATGAAGTAAGCCCTCCCTCCAAAGCAAGGGACTTACCAGCATTCAGGAGAATTTAAAGATATCAGAAAAGCACGTTGCAATCCAGAAAAGAATGCCAGCGTTGACTGGAAAGTAAGCTATTTATCCAGATATCTGAAAAGACTTCATATGAGGTTTACGGCTTTGTCCCACCTCTAACTTTTCAGCTTGACAGAAGCAACATGGAAAGAGAAGGATTGCTACAACTGTGGGGCTCCATGGGCCCAGAACACATACAGCATGTCAGACCCCAGACTGGTTGGCAACACAATATGGTTCAAGTCCTATCAAAGGGTGGTGCAGAGAGCGCTGATCTATCTCCTTCTGTGAGCAGGGTGGAGTCTGGATCAGGGTTAGGCCCAGTAATTGATACTACCTCGGGAAGCTGGGAAAGGAGCTGGGAAAGGCAAGGGTTCAGGAGTTGAAGAAACTGCAGAGGCCCCGTTGCTTACAGAGTGAAGTCCAGCCTCTTAGGTCTAGTATTCAGAGCCTGATCAAACGTGGCTTCAACTCATCTTTTCAAAATTATCTTGTACTAATCAATTTTTCCCACCTTACAATCTAACCAAATTTTGTGGCACACCTTCTTTAAGTCTTAGTATCTTCTGTGCTTTTATCTGTTATTTTCACGTGTCTAGAATATCCTCCCACACCTTCCCATCCTCTTAGCCATGTGTTCAAACAAAACAAATCTATCTTTGAAGGCCGTGCTCAAAATTATCCCCCACTCTCCAAAGAAATTGCACTGAGCATCACTTTACAAAATAATCTTTCCTTTATTCTCTATAGCACATCACTTCCTGCCTTGTATAATGAAAAAAGAATCAATTTACATTTTTTCTCCCCCTTTTAAGACTGTAGCATTTTGAGAAAGATTACATAATTATAATGAAATAATTTTTATATGCCCCATGGTGCTTCATATAGACTTCACAAAAAACAATTTTTAATAAATGTTCAAGTTAATATTTTCCAACCTCACTCTATCAATAAACTAATCCTATATTAAACTAGGCTGATACAGATAACACGGGCAGTTCGTTTCTGACCATAATTATGGAACGCTCTATTGCTTCAATAATTCATAGCACAAACACCAAAAGGAAAAATGTATTAACTCCCTTTTCTTAAAAAGACTCAAATTAACCCTGCTAAGATTTTCAATTTAATTGAATACTGAGTTGGAATATTAACCAGAGTACTAACTACACAAGATTTTAATTCAGCATCATCTCAGCCCTGTTCTGTTGCTATTGCATTAGTGTTTCCATTGGCAAATACTGAAAGTGACTGATAGTTAAGTAATCAAGTAATGGATATAATGGGGCAGCTGAATTTAGAAGCCATGTCTGAGTAACTCGATATTCTAAAAAAGCTCCAAAACAAGTACACTTATATGGAGTCATGGTACAGTAAACAAATCCTTTTTATGTTTTGGGGAATTCCACTGAAAATAAGTATTCTTTCAAGATGCAGAAAATGTTCAGTCGTCAGAGGTTAGTTTAATGAAGGGACATTGTAAAGGGTGGTATAGTACAGTTTTTGGGTTTTTTTTTTTTTTTTTTGCTGCTTGTTTTTTCTAGTTATTTGCCATGTTTTTGTGCATTTTGATTTTTCCTCCAAGTGTGTATATTTCTTTCAGCGGAGAATAGATCCTCCTGGACCTTTAAAAATGATTTAATTCTTAATATCAAAAGCTCAGCAGTCTTGAGCAGTTCTGCAACACAAACCATAGCATGTGGGTCAAGATTGAAAGTGCTGCAGTGAGGAATCGAATTGTAGGAGAGATTATTTGGCATGGAGGAATGCTATAAAATGAGGATCATTGTAAGTGATGCTAGTAACATCCCTTTCAATTGTCCATTTCACTCACTCAGGTGTAGGTTGCTTCTTTCAGAAATAAAGGATGTTTTGGCAAGCTAAACAATAAGAACTCCGATTTTACAGTGTGTAATAAATCTGAACTTAAATTGTTAATATCCAGATTTAACAGCTAGGGCAGTAATGGGAATTGCCTTTGTTGCCTTGGAAGCCTAGTTAAATGACAATTTATAAAGTCATTTGAGGCATATAAGCTCCAGGAGGTCATGCATATTGACTAAATAGCATCCCTCTGATCCATGGAAAGACTGCTTTGGCCCTTTGAGGACTGAAACCACCTGAACATCTCTAACATCTAGCAGACCAATTCCTAACCTCAAGTAACTTCTAGGCAACCCCTGGTAAACACAACATGAAAAAGAACAGGACATGGGTGTTTTATGTAAGTATTATTCAGCAGCACCGTGGATAAGAGAGTTTTATTTAAGAATGAACACATTCATCACTCTAGGGTGAAAAGGGGTTGACTTTTTCACCACTAATTTCAGCAGGAAATTTTAAATATCTTTCAGAAGTAATAGAATAAGAAAATTTTCAAAAAGGAAATTGTCATTACATCATGGAACACAAAGACTATAATTACTAGTAGGCAGGGTTGATTGCTACCAAAAGAATATCCTGTGGGACTGGAACAGAGGAATTCAAGAAGGTGGTAAGAAAACCCTGAATTCACCTCCTCCCATGGACAAAACAAATTTATAGCTACATACAGAATAATGTCCTCTGAAAAAAACCTAATAATTAAACAAATAGCACCTCTACAACAGAAGATATAAAAGACGCATTGAAAAGGGTAGGCAAGGCAGAGACTAGTCTCACCCAGGACTCCACCGCAGGCATAGTGCTCCACAATTGAGAAGAGACCCCAAAAATATGGAATTTTACCTCAAAGAGTGAAGGGACTAAGCCACACATTAGTCACTATGACCCTTGAGTCCAGCATTAGAAAGATGAGACCCAAAGTGCCTGATTTTGAAAATCGACAGGAATTAAGTCCAGGGAAAACAGAACTATAGGGAATAGAAAACCTGCTCTTACAGGGCTTGTGTGCAGGCTCACTTGCCCTGAGATACAGTACAAAAGCAACAGTTTGAAAATCACCTAGACAATAAGTGAGGGAGACCATTTACTAACCCTAAAGCAGCTGCCAGAGAGGCAGGAACCTGCAGTGACTTTGTCCAGGGATGGAAATGATGGCTGACGCCATTTTTGCAATCTCATTCTAACTTGTTGGTGACAGAGCTGGCAGATGTCATTTCTGGTGCCTTCCCTCTAGCCTTTTAGCACAGGTGGGCAAGCTCTGCCACCCTGCCTACCACGCACAGCAGCAGCACCATAACTAGACCCTTTGAGCATCCTGAGCCCTGGAAATTCCACACAGTAGCTGCACCACAACCAGGCCAGGAAAATGCCCCACAGACAGCCCACTCCAGGCCACCCTGTGCAGCAGCAGCAATGACATGCCCAGGCTGGGCAAATGCCCTGAGACCTGCCCACCCTATGCTGCAGCCATGCCACAACCATGCCGGGTGAGAGTATCATAACTTGCCCTCACTGCACAGCTGCTGCAGCCATAACACAGCCAGCAGGGGTACACAATTCACACGAGGGATGCCCCTTGAGCACTTGGCTTGGAAGGCCAGGCGAGATGGCACTTCTGAGCCCCACAGATCACCTCCTACAAAAGACCACTCCTTCAAGACTGGGAGAGGTAGCTGTTTAACCTAATACATATAGACAAACACAGAGAGTCAGATAAATTGAGACATAAGAATATTTTCCAAACCAAAGAACAAGACAAGTCTCCAGAAAAAGACCTTAATGGAGATAAGCAACCTATCTGACAAAGAGTCCCAAGTAATGGTCATAAAGGTGTTCACCAAACCTGAGAGAAGAATGGATGAACAGAGTGAGAATTAAAAAAAAAAAAAAAAAGATAGAAAATATAAGAAAGTACAAACCAGAAGTTATAACTGAACTGAAAAACACACTAGAGGAGTTCAACAGCAGAATGGATGAAGTAGAAGCATGAATCAGTGGGCTGGAAGACAAAGCAATGAGTCTTGCTCAGACAGAGAAACAAAATAAAGAAAGCATGAAAAAAAGCAAGCATACCTTAAGGGACCTCTGGGACAACATCAATCAGAATAACATTCACATTACCAGGGTCCCAGAAGGAAAGAGAGAAGGAAATTATCAGAAAAAACATGTGAAGAAATAATGGCTGAAAACTCCCCTAATCTTGGAAAGAAAACAGACATCCAGGTCCAGGAAGCCAAGAGAGGTCCAACTAAGATCAACCCAAAGAGAATCACACCAAGACATTACACCTAAAATGGTAAAATTTGGACAACCTAGAAGAAATGGATAAATTCCTAGAAACATACAATCTACCAAGATTGAATTATGAAGAAATAGAAAATCTAAGTAGACCAATTGCTAGAAACAAAATTGAGTCAGTAATCAAAAAACTCTCAACAAGCAAAAGTCCAGGACCAGAGGGCTTCACAGGTGAATTTTACCAAACATTTAAAGAAGAATGTTAACTCCTCTATAGTTACTAACTCTTTCCTATTCTTCTCAAATTATTCCAAAACATTGTAGCAGAAGAAATGCTTCCAAACTCCTTTTACAAGGGTAGCATTATCTTGATACCAAAATCAGACAAAAACAGTACAAAAAGGAAAATTACAGACCAATATCCTTGATGAACATAGATGCAAAAATTCTCAACAAAATATTAGCAAAACAAATCCAACAATATATTAAAAGGGTCATACACCATAATCAAGTGAGATTTATTGCAAAGATGCAAGGATGGTTCAATATCTGCAAATCAATCCACATGATTCAACACATTAACAAAATGAAGGATAAAAATCATATGATCATCTCAATAGATGCAGAAAAAGTATTTGAAAAATTCAACATTCATTTATGATAAAAACTCAACAAAGTGAGTAAGGAGTGAACATACCTCAACATAAAGGCTGTATGTGACAAAAACACAGCTAACAACATAGTCAATAGTAAAAAGCCGAAAGCTTTTCCTCTAAGATTAGGAACAAGATAAGAATGCCCCCTCTCACCACTTTAATTTGTCATAGTATTTAAAGTCCTAGCCACAGGAATTAGGCAAGAAAAAGAAATAAAAGGCATCCAAATTAAAGAGGAAGAAGTAAAACTGTTACTATTTGCAGATGATATGGTACTATCTTTACAAAACCCTAAAGGCTCCACCAGGAAAAAAAAAAAAAAAACTATGGGAACTAATAAATGAATTCAGTAAAGTTGTAGCATACAAAATTAATATACGGAAATCTGTTGTGTTTATATACACTAATAACAAACCATCAGAAAGAAAACAATCTCATTTACAATTGCATCAAAAAGAATAAAATATTTAGGAATAAATCTAACCAAAATGTGAAAGACGTGTACTCTGAAAACTTTAAGACATTGATGAAAGAAATTGAAGACAATACAAATAAGTGGAAAGATATACTGTGCTCATGGATTGGAAGAATGAATATTGTTAAAAATGTTCACACGACCCAAAGCAATCTACAGATTCAATGCAATCTCTATCAAAATCCCAATGGCATTTTTCACAGAACTAGAAAAAATAGTCCTAAAATTTGTATAGAACCACAAAACACCCCAAATAGCCAAAGCAATCTTGAGGAAAAAGAACAAAGCTGGAGGTATCACACTTCCTGATTTCAAAACAGTTATGGTACTGGCACAAAAGCAGACACATAGATCAATGTAACAGCATTGAGAACTCACGCTTATATGATCAATTAATCTATGACAAATAAGGCAAGAATATACAATGGGGAAAAGACAGTCTTTTCGATAAATGGTATTGGGAAAACTGGACAGCTACAAGCCAAAGAATGAAACTGGACCACTTTCTTACACCGTAAACAAAAATAAACTTGAAATGGATTAAAGACTTATATGTAAGACCTGAAACAATAAAACTCCTAGAAGAAAATATAGGCAGTAAAGTCTTTGACATCAGTCTTAGCAATATATTTTTTAATATGTCTCCTTAGGCAAGGACAACAAAAGCAAAAATAAATAACTGGGGCTATATCATACTAAAAGGCTTATGCACAGCAAACCATCAGCAAAATGAAAAGGCAACGTACTGAATGGGAGAGTATATTTTCAAATTACATCTGATAAGAGGCTAACATCCAAAATATATAAAGAACTCATACAACTCAATATTAAAAAAAGAATCCAATTATAACATGGGCAGAGGACCTGAATAGAGATTTTTCCAAAGAAGACATACAGATGGCCAACAAGTATATGAAAAGATGCTCAACATCAGTAATCATCAGGGAAATGCAAATCACAACCACAATGAGATATCACCTGTCAGAATGGCTATTATCAAAAGACGAGAAATAATAAGTATTGAAGAGAATGTGGAGAAAAGGGAACTGTTGTGCACTGTTAGTGGGAATGTAAATTGGTGCAGCCACTATGGAAGACAGTATGGAGGTTCCTTGAACAGGTGAAAGTAAAACTACCGTATGATCCAACAATTCCACTCCTGGGTATATATATCCAAAGAAAATAAAAACACTAATTCAAAAAGGTATAAGCACCCCTATGTTCATTGCAGCATTATTTACAACAGCCAAGATATAGAAGCAATCTAAGTATCCATTGATAGATGAGTGAATAAAGAAGATGTGGCGCACACACACACACACACACACACACACACACACACACACACACTGGAATATTACTCAGCCATGAAAAAGAATGAAATCTTGCCATTTGCAAGAATATGGATGGGCCTAGAAGGTATTATTCTAAGTGAAATGTCAGAGAAAGACAAATACTCTATGATTTCATTTATATGTAGAATCTAAAAAAGAAAACAAACAAAACTAAACAGAAACATACTCATAGATACAGAAAACAAATGTGGTTACCAAAGGGGAAAGGGACGGGGATGGGTGAGGTAGGTGAAGGGTATTAAGAGGTACAAACTTCTAGTCATAAAATAAATAAGCCACAGGGATGTAATGTAGAGCATGGGGGAAATAGTCTATAATACTTTAATAACTTTGCATATTAACAGTAAATAGACATATCATGGTAATCTTTCATAATGTATAAAAATATCAAATCACTGTTGTACACCTGAAATTAACGTATGTCAATTATAGTTCAATTTTTTTAATTAATTATTTTTTAAAAGAATATTCTGTCACTAGTAAACTGAAAATGTACCAATGTAGAAACTAAATTTGCTATTCCACAGAAGCCATACACACTGAAGAGAGATTATACACTTCTGGTCTCTTGGTTATTTATTTTGAAATTCTATAATCTGCCCATATCCATCTGCTTTCTCTATTCTGTACAAAGAATCATAACAACATAATTTCTGCTACTGAGAATACCATCAAAAAGAAAGGAAAATTCCTAGAATAACACAATTATTGTAGAAGGTACAGAAAGAGAGGAATTGGGATAAAGATAGAAATACATTTTGTTCAAATAGGCCAGCACAGAAATAGGAAAGTGGCCATAAAGGCATGTGAAATCAAGGGAGAGTTTTTAAGATTCAGAAATTACATGATGATGTGAATGAGGCAATCAAGAAAGAAAATTTGGTGATGCAGAAAAAAGAGTGGCGAATTTCTGGAGCAATATCCTTAAGCATATTGCTTAAGCTTAAGCGAGGTGGCTTAGGCTCTGGGGCACGAGTGGGGACATTGACCTTAGGCTAGGTGTGGAAAGACAACTCATCTGTAACAATAGGAAGAAGGAAAAAAATATTGGCACAACATAAAATTAGGTAGATAATGTGGACAACTCATCTGTAACAATAGGAAGAAGGAAAAAAAACATTGGCACAACATAAAATTAGGTAGATAATGTGGTGGCAACCCGTAGAGGCCTTTATGGTTGTCCCTATTCATTCGCAAAATAGAAATGGGGGCCAGCCCCATGGCCGAGTGGTTAAGTTCGCGCGCTCTGCTTTGGCGGCCCAGGGTTTTGCCAGTTTGGATCCTGGGCGCGGACATGGCACCACTTGTCAACTCATGCTGAGGCGGCATCCCATATGCCACAGCTAGAAGGACTCACAACTAAAGATACACAACTATGTACCAGGGGACTTTGGGAGAAAAAGGAAAAATAAAATCTTAAAAAAAAAATAGAAATGAAGGTCATCAGATGAGAGTGAAGATGGGAAAAATGAAGTTCTAGAAATTTGAGGAGAGAAAGAAAGGTGTGGCAGACAGTCTCTAACGTGTCTGCCAAAGACCTCTGCTTCCTTCTCTTCACATGTGTGTGTAATCTGCCTCACTTAAATGTGAGCTGGACCTAGTGACTCATTTCTAACAGAATACGGCAAAAGTGACAGGGTGTCTTTTCTGAAATTAGGTTACAAAAAGACTGATTTTAATTTCTCTCTCCCAGCCCTCACTCTGGTAGAAACAAGTTGCCATATTATGAGCTGTCCTTGGAGGTGTTCACATGAGAAGGCACTGATGACTCTTACCAACAGCCAGCAAGGATCTGAAGCCCACAAACAATCATGTGAGTGAATTCAGAAATGGACCCTTCCCCATGGAAGCCTCAGGAGACTGGAGCCCTGGCCAATACCTTGTTTGCAGCATTGCGAGAGACTTCTAGCCTGAGGCATCCAGCTAAAGGGCACCCAGATTTTTGACCACCAGAGCCTGTGATATCATTGACATTTGTGGCTTGAAGCAGTTTGACAATGAGATTATTTGGGAGTTGCAACGGTAATGGAAAGACCTATATTATGACCACGGAAGTTAGTGGCTGGGGGATGGCAAAGGACAAGATCTTTGAAGGACAGGATACCTAGGGACTGAAAGGCCAGGATAGAATAGGGGAATATTAAAATCAATAAGAAATAACAGAAATAAAGTTAGATATAGAAAGAGTGAGTTAAGAATCAGAATCTCCAAGAAATTGGAGAGCGTTCCAGGTGTTGATAGATAAGTGCAACAATAATGGGTACAGGGTGAACTGATGGCATAAGCATAAAAACTGCATTTTCCAAGAATCTGGAAGATATTCGTCATCCAAAAAGTGTCATGGAGGATTTTCATGAATATGGTAACAGTTATACAAAAATATCACCACTGGATCGTTTGAGGAAGTTCCAATCTGCCCCATTTACTCTCGGAAACCTTCCTTTAATGCTCAAATTGGGGATAATTACTCTCAACTGTTGCCTTCTATTTCCCCTATTAGAAGACTTACCACACTGATAGGTGACTAGCTGTTGTGTTGTTTGTGCCCTCTCAATAGACTCTAAATATTGTATCACAAAGGCCACGTGTGTTGCTTTTCAGCTGTATTCCCAGTAACAGCCAGTGCTGATGAAGCACTCATATTAGATGCTTCACAAAAGTTGAGTAAGGAAAAAGAAAGCTGTCTGGGGTTTGTTTGTTTGCAAACTATTTTAAAGGTGTACACCATTGAGAACTATGTCAGGTACTATTTTAAGACCTCTGCACATAATAATTCATTTAATGCTCACAATCCCCCTTTGAGACTGGTATAGACTAGTATAACTACTGCTCCTGTCATTGCAGATTAAGAAACAATGAGGTAGAAATGCTTGTCCAACACCATACAGTGAGGAAGTGGGAAAGCCAGGATTTAAATCCAGGAAGTCAGACTGGAATTGCTTCACCCATCCACAAGCTAAGGCAAAAACACATGACAGTGAAGAAGACTCCTTTGACATGGTCCAACACACACCATTTTGAGCCCATTAGAAATCAAAGCCATTATTAACAGTAAGAGAATGAAAAAGAGATAGTAGAAACACTTCATTGATTTCAAAGTGTTTCAACTACCAATGATGAGGATTTATGTAATTCAAACAACCTCAGTGATGCATGAAGAGGTGAAACAGTGAATTAAAATGTCAACATTTCTAGCACCATCAATCACTGAAAAATGAATCAGCAAGCTTGAAGCAATCTTAACCGGATAATATTTCTAAAATTGATCATTTAAACAAGGTAGGGAGCATAAATGAGTTGGACATGCCTAATAATATTTGACTATCCTTGAACAGAATTCTAGAGAGATGAGGTTAAGATGAAATAAAAACTGGTCCCATTCATAATCAAATAAAAAGGCTATCAACCTAAAATATTATTTATATTAAATTATTTCAGCAAAATAAATTAAGTTTAACATTGTTTTAAAATGTAGCATTTTATTCATCCTTTTAAACTGCCAGATATGCCTTTAAATAGAAACTCTGCATCTCATCATAAAGATGTAATATAAGTTCAAGTTCTTTTTATGTCCTGTAAATAGCACATCATTGTGTTTTTCTCTCATCCTCACATTATCATCCAAGATTTCATGGAGACTGGAGTTGTCTAATGACATGAAAATGGAATAGATTGGGTTATTCAAAGTTCTCTCCCTCTTACTTCTGGGATGCCAGGAGGAACATGAAATGTCAAGCTGTTCGTGATTGTAGTATCATTAAGATGTCTGCTAAAATTGTACAATAGCCCACTACTCTACAAGACCTGCATTTAAGATATTATTACAAGGAAATTGTATAAGAGAGAGTTGTCTGAAAAGATTTGACATTGCTGGAGGCATATGAACGTACACAAGGAAGAAGCTGAAAAGTGTAGACTAATCTTCAGGATCCTGAGTGATTTGTATGGAAAATATCTGGTTATGCCCATTATTAAGCTGTTTTACTGCAGCACTAAAATGAGTAATTTATGCATTTAAATTTATGGGCAAAGAACCAAACTAACAGCAGTAAATTATGGAAATAAAGTAGTATGCCTATAGAATATTATTAAAATTCTAGATTATTTGGAGAAAGTATGGTATCTTACTCAAAGAGCACATCAATAATAGAGCAAATATTAAAAAGTAGCGATGAAAGAAGAATTTCACAATACATGCCTAAAATAAGAAATAACTATATTATTATGTCTAGTAGTTGAGAAGTATTTTAACAATGATATTAATGAAGATGGCATATTTTAATTCAGGTACACACTACGTAAGCCTAGACATAGATAACATGTTTAATTTTGAACATATGCTTGAAAGGTTGTGTTTCCCTAATCAGTCTCATACTTTGGTATGCTTTAGCATCCCTTAGCATAACATATAAGCACTTTCCTTTGTCATTTTTGTCTGAAAGAGCAAAGAATAAATAATAGGATAATATGGATGACAGAAGCAAGATTTCTTGTGTAAGTGTGTGTGTGTGTGTACTATACATACATGATGTAGGTATATATACACACACTTGTTATAAAAGCTCTATTAATATATGCATATGGCCATAAATATGTAATTTAATTAGAAGTAGAAAGAATAGGTAAATAGATGAATAGATATAAGAAGTAAAAATAGATTTGAAGATATTTTACCAACAGAAAAAGATGAGAAGTTATACAGTTGCATCTGGTCTGAAAATGAAGTATTATGGCATCACAGCTATACAGCCATGCATTCCATAATGATGTTCCAGTCAATAATGGACTGCATATGTGACAGTGGTCCCATAAGATTAGTACCATATAGCCTAGGTGTGTAGTAGGCCATCCCATCTAGGTTTGTGTAAGTACTATAGGTGAGGAAGAAATTTTACCCTTCTAGGTCCTTCTGGCTGGCCTAAGAATTAAATTTACATGAGACAGATTAACAGGAGAAAAACAAACAAAAGTTTGATAACATGTATACATGGGATAAACCCATGAAAACCAAGTAACTCAGCAAAATGGCTGAAGCCCTCACCTTAAATACCATCCTCAGCTAAAGACAAAAGAAGATGTTGGGGGTGGGGAGAGTCAGGGACTTCAAAGGAAGGAAGGCAATTCGCAGGTAGGTGAAAAGGAGCAAACGTTTGGAAAACAAGTGTTTGTTTGACCACATAGAAACAGAAGAACACAGAGGGGAGCCCAACGTACAGGCTTTTCTAGGTTTCTCTCTGTCTACCACCTAGTTCATGTGATGCTAAGGTGAAAGCTCACTTCCTAGGACAGCTTTTTTAATCTGAACTCTTTTAGGCAGTTGAGGAGGTTAACATAAAAAACTTTGAGTTTTCTGCTTCTTAAAAATAATCAGCCTAAAATCATCCTAATATTAAAGAGACATATTCTGGGGAGGCAAATTTTGTTCCCCTTCAGTACATTCCATGATATTCACACAAAGACAAAACCACCTAATGACACACTTCTCAGACCATATCCCTGTCAATAAGTGACACATGACCATAATGAAATTTTGGAATCATCTCATCTAGTGGTTCAAAACTGAAAACAGATCTTAGTGAAATTTTTCCTATGTACAATAGCCTGGGCCCTACTCTAAACCCACCAAATCAGGATTCCGAGGATATGACTCAGGGAGGGTTGAGACATACAGTTTTGATTAAGAGTCTCTGATGAAATGCACCTTCACCGTTTTACACTTTAAAAAGTAAATACTAATTCCTAAATATTGCCAAAAAGAATTTAGTAAGAAAATTTAAAAAATCAAAAATATTTTCATCATTGCCTGAAATAATTTTGTAATTTAAATGTTACTATCCCATCAGATCACCGTAAGGCTGAATATTAATTATTTTCCTATCAACTTGAAAAAACTCATAATTAACTCAGAATAAGTCAAAGTGATATGTAATGTCTCCATTGTTATGCAAACTATTAAAAAGAATGAAACTGTTGGACAGGGATGGAAGTCTTCACATAATCAGTTTTTCTTTTTCCAGCAGGATTTGAAAGCAGGCTTTTCTTTGGCTGAATATCAGACTTTATTCTACAACTTTCCAAATTTTTAAAACATTGTGAACCTGTATTTTCCTCCAAAATTAAATTCTACTGTCCTCGGCAAGAAGATTTAGTTTTTCTTTTGCTTCTTTTTGTGTTTTATTGCTGTCGCTCCAATGCACAGTGGTTAAGGCTAATGGCACTGGAGTCAGACAAATCAGGCATCGTCTGCCGATTCATGAACTCGTGCGAACACCATGCCCCTTGGCCATGTTCCTCTAGGTGGGAAAGTAGCTACGTTCTCACTAGTCACTCCTCCACAAACATATGGAACAGCCATCCTCTCCTGCATTGCAGTTTAATCAGACACTCAGATTTCACTATTTGTTTCCAAAATGAATGATCAGCAACAGACATATTTTGAATGACACCTATTCTCTCCTCTATGGATTTTTAAAAAAAGCCACGTAGCCTCATTTTTCATCCAGCACTGCATACCTTAGCATATGTTTTCTGGCCCACTACCTGTCCCCAACCTTTGATGTAGACTCTAAAGTATAAGATACGGGGAAAGAAAAGACTCAGAGTACCCTTGTATCTTTCAGTGAATCCAAATTGGTCTTCAAATAGTGTTCATGAAATGTATTATTTTTATCACATCATTTTGTCTATTTTGTAACAGTGGAGAAATAATGGAAGTTTGTGAGAAAAGGGCATTCAGGCCTTTGGAATACCAAGGCTGATTGTGTCTGTTTTTTAGGTTGGTGAGCTAGAAATACATTCCTGACAATAAGCTATAGACCTCATGCCTGGTGACTACATTCTATAAAGAAAATGGGAAAAAAGGTATTGTTTGGCAACTTAATTTTTGTAGCATACATTTTTCTCCGAAATATGTAGTTGGACTCCATCAATACTGATCCCAATAGTAATTTTTTTCAAATCTGCACAAAACTTATTATGCTCTTTTCCTTTAACATGAAAAGAGCATTTAGCAGAATCACAGGCTTTTTTTCTTCATATGCCATGACCAATTTTGGGCAAATTAGATGTGAAATATCTAACTAGGAGATGTGATAACTATATAAATATATGCCAGCTTATTAACTAGAAGTTCAATCTACCCTCTCTGGGAACAAAATATTCATCATTTTATTTATTGGTGATGATATTTACAATCTTCTTGAAAAAAGTACAACTTATCTAAAACAGGAAAGCAAGATTTTGCACTTGTTCTAGAAGGCAATTCATGTGTTTAGCAGAAAATTCATTGTGCTCTCTATGATGTAAAATTTTAATGGCTCATAAGACTATTTTTTAAACAATATTCTATCCAGTGTTCTCAGGACTTGGGACAAGTAGACTGCAAGCTAAAAAAATTTAATATCCAAGAATGCATCATTTCATTAACCACTTGATGTTTTCCTCTTTGGTTGTTTTTGCAAAAATAGCATACGAGAAATTTCACACTGCCTTTGAATCCCCTGTCAAAAAGATTCACATCTGTATTCGCAATGAATTCTATTCATTATTTTCGCTATAAATGTTATTCTGAGTTGTGGTATTTAGAGTACCATTGTCACAGTTCTTTTGTGGTTCAGTGATTCCTTTTGAGCAATTTTGACATTTTTGTGAATCACGGCTACAGTGTAAGTTCAACAGTACAAAACAACAAGCTACAGTAATTAAAACAATGGTACTGGTGTAAAGATAGGCATACAGACTGATGGAAGAGGAAAGAGAGCCCAGAAATCAACCCACACATTTACTGTCAACTGATCCTTGGCAAGTGTGCCAAGAATACACAACGAGGAAAGGACGGTCTTTCACAACAAGTGGTGCTAGGAAAACTGGATATCCACAAGCAAAAGAATGAAATTGGACCCTTATCTTATACCATACACAAAAATCACCTCAAAATGGATTAAAGACTTAAATGTAAGAACTGAAACTATAAAAATCTTTAAAGAAAATGTAGAGGAAAACTTTCATGACATTGGGCTCAGCAATGATTTTTTGGATATGACAACAAAAACACAGGCAACAAAAACAAAAAATAGACAAGTAGGACTACATCAATCTAAAAAGCTTCTGCACAGCAAAGGAAACAATCAAAAGAGTAAAAGGGCAACCTATAAAATTGGGGAAAATATTTCCAAATCATACATTTTATAACAGATTACTATCCAAAATATATAAGGAACTCCTGCAACTCAATAGCAAAAAAAATCAAATAGTTTCATTAAAAAATGGGCAAACGGGACTGACCCAGTGGCATAGTGGTTAAGTTTGCACACTCCGTTTCAGTGGCCCAGGCTTCACGGGTTCAGAGCCCAGATGCAGACCTACACATCACTCATCAAGCCATGCTGTGGCAGGATCCCACATACAAAATATAGAGGAAGATTGCTTCAGATGTTAGCTCAGTGAGGTCTTCCTCAAGCAAAAATATAGGAAGGTTGGCAACAGATGTTAGCACAGGCCCAGTCTCCCTCACCAAAAAATAAATAAATAAAAGGCACAAAGGACTTGAACAGACATTTCTCCAAAGAAGACATACAACTGGCCAACACATATATGAAAAGATTCTCAAAGTCACTGATTATCAAGGAAATGCAAATCAAAACCACAATGAGATATTACCTCACATCTATTAGGATAGCCATTATTAAAAAAAAAAAAAAGTATAAATGTTGGCAAGAGTGGGGAGAAATTGGAACATTTGTATACTGTTGGTAGGGATGTAAATTTGTGCAGCCACTATGAAAGACAGTGTGGCAATTCCTCAAAAGATTAAAAATAAAATTACCATATGATTCAGCAATCCCACTTCTGGGTAAATATCCAAAAAAACTGAAACCATGATCTTAAAGAGATATATGTTCTCCCATGTTCACTGCAGCATCATTTATGATAGCCAAGATATGAAAACAATCTAAATTTCCTTTGATGAAAGGATAAAGAAAATATACATAAAATGCGATATTATTCAGCATTAAAAAAGAAGGAAATCCTGCCATATGTGACAACACAGATGAACTTTGAGGACATGCTAAATGAAATAAGCCAGCCACAGAAGGACAAATACTGCATGATTCCACTTACGTGAAGTGTCTAAAATAGTTGATCTCATAGAAACAGAGTTGATGGTAGTTTCCAGGGGCTGGAGAGAAGGGGAAACAGGGAGTTGCTGTTCTAAGGGTAAAAAATTTCAGTTACACAAGATGAGTAAGTTCTAGATCTCTACTGTACAACATTGTACCTATAGTTAACAATACTGCACTGTGTATTTAAAATTTTATTTGGAGGGTAGATCTCATCTTAAGCGTTCTTACCACAATAAAAAAAAAAGCAAAGGGGGCTGGCCCAGTGGTGTAGTCATTAAGTTCGTGTGCTCTGCTTTGGTGGCCCTGGTTTGTGGGTTCAGATCCTGGGTGCAGACCTATACCACTCGTCAAGCCATGCTGTGGCAGTGACCCACATACAAAACAGAGGAAGATGGGCATGGATGTTAGCTCAGGGACAATCTTCCTCAAGCAAAAAGAGGAAGATTGACAACAGGTGTTAGCTCAGGGCTAATCTTCCTCACCAAAAAGAAAAAAGAAATGCAGGATAAGTTGTACATAATACATAAAATCTTGAAGCCTATAAAGTGGAAGAACTCCCAATATACTGCCTTTTAAAAAAGTATGTGTATTCTAGAGCCAGCCCTGATGGCCTAGTGGTTAAAGTTCCACTTCGGTGGCCCAGGTTTGGTTCAGGGCATGGAACCACACCACTCACCTGTCAGTAGCCATGCTGTGGCAGTGACTCACATGGAAAAACTAGAAGAACTTACAACTACACACAGCTATGTACTGGGGCACTCAGGGCGGGGGCTTGGGGGGAGGAAGAAGATGGCAACAGATGTTAGTTTAGGGCAAATCTTCCTCTGTGAAAAAAAAAAAGCTATTTAAAAAAATCTGTGTATCCTAGAAAAAAAACTCACCTCTCGAAAATTGTATGTAAGATTTATAAGGGATTTCACTAAAACCTAAAGCCATATTTTAAAAAGGAGATAGTACAGGAAAGATCAAAGATCAGTCTTCAGAAAATAGAAAGAAAATGTGTCAAACAAAAATATCAGTACCCAAATGATATAAAATTACATTAGCCAACTACCACCATGTTAACCTGTTATCTCATATGAAAAGATTAACGCATAGTCACTGTTTAAAAATAATTTAAAAGGTTCAAGAATTTCTGTGAAAATCATAATTTTACATTTCAAATTTGAAATGCATGTTTAAAATGTTTAATTCTCTTTTCCTCTGGAATCAGCATATTAACAAAGGATTTTTCAAATATTTCCAAAGACAATAAGTGTCTAGAATACTTTAAGAAACATGACTCTAACATATGCTCAAAACCCTTTTGGCCATTTGTCATGCTGAAATGGAATCTTTTGATGGTCATGTTTTTTCCAGAGGTAAGTGGGAAATGAGCAACTGTATCTTTTGTTTGTTTGTTTGTTTTAGTATTTGCATAGTGTTCCAGATCAGCCAACACCATTCCTTTTGATATTTTCTAAATGTCATGCAATTTACTCTGTGTGATGAAAATCTTTTCTTTGACAGTTAATGTAAAAATCATGGAAGTATTTCTATCAGTTACACTGGGATTACTTGTTAGGTTACTCTAAGTGTTTGGAAAGCTTGCTAGGTATTTCATATCCTAAACATAAAATGGTAAACCAAATCCAAGTTTCTCTGAAGCCACTACCCAAGCAGTATTTTAGCATTTGAACAAAAACATACCATTTTGCAATAAATTTT
This sequence comes from Equus asinus, assembly GCF_041296235.1. Lineage (NCBI taxonomy): Eukaryota > Metazoa > Chordata > Mammalia > Perissodactyla > Equidae > Equus > Equus asinus. Next base: position 73,223,781 of record NC_091798.1, read on the forward strand.
TTGATGATTCAGTTATATATTGTCAACCATTCAGAATTATTTAAAAACCTCAAAAGATACTTCAGGGGTTGGCCCCGTGGCATGGTGGTTAAATTTGGCACACTCCACTTTGGTGGCCCAGGTTTGTAGGGTCAGATCCTGGGTAAGGACCTACACCACTCATCCACCATTCTGTGGCGGCTACCCACATATAAAGTGGAGGAAGAGGGGCCAGCCCCATGGCTGAGTAGTTAAGTTCACACACTCCACTTCAGTGGCCCAGGGTTTCGCTGGTTTGAATCCTGGGCACGGACATGGCACCACTCATCAAGCCATGCTGAGGCAGCATCCCACAAACCACAACTAGAAGGACCCACAACTAAAAATACACAACTATGTACTGGGGGGCTTTGGGGAGAAAAAGGAAAAATAAAATTTTTTAAGTGGAGGAAGCTTGGCATGGATGTTAGTCAGGGCTAATCTTCCTCAAGCAAAAAAAAGGATGATTGGTAACAGATGTTACCTCAGCGAAAAGAAAAAAAAAAAGAAAAAAAACCAGATACTTCGGAAATAAATGTATATTAAGACACTTCGCTCTTTTTCAATTCTAAAAAAATAATTAGTTTTTTCCCAGGTCCAGATGTATTTATGTTGCTTCTGGATGGTAAGGGATTTTGAGCATCCCCCCTGAAGTTCATGTACCTTTGCCCAAAGTCCTTTCCTAAAGGGCTTGCTGATCAAACAAACAGAAAAAAAACAAAACAGGATAACAGCAAACCAGAGGCATCAAAAATATGAGAAAAAAAATAGTTTGACATTCTGCTGAAATTATCTTGAGGAAATCAGAACTCAGACTTCCTTACGCGCATTTTATAGTTCAGTACTGTATTTGCATGGAATTAGATGTGAGTGAGACACTCTCCGTCTGCCTAATGTACTTAGAGGCTTGGGGCTCCATCCCATACTCTCTTCCTCAGCATCATCACTGCCCAGACATTCTCTAATGAGATTCTCAAGGGAAAATACAAAGGAAATAAAACAGGATGTAAAAAGACACCTTATTTAATTTTTTCATAAGAGGATTTTTTTGTGCATTTTTTTGTGTAGAGACATTACATTCACTGAGATTTGGCATTTCAATAATCAAAAGAAAAGCCCTGGAAACTGGCTTCTCTTTAGTGTTGGAAAAATACATTTTAATTGTGAATCTTTAGTCATGAGACTTGAAAACCTGGTATCCTGGGTCAGTACTGAATCCTTCCTAATAGTAACTTGGTATGTTACCCATGAGACCAAGATCAAAATACGTTAGAAATTCCTCTTTCAATTTTCCAGTGCTTCATCCATTCTGAAGATAAATGTAATATTTTTAAATAGCCAGACCATTTGGAAACAAACTTCAAGGATAAGCATGGCAGGGGCTGGCCCGGTGGCACAGCAGTTAAGTTCCCACCCTCTGCTTCAGTGGCCTGGGGTTAGCTGGTTCAGATCCAGGATGCAGACCTATGCACCACTTATCAAGCCATGCTGTGGCAGGTGTCCCACATATAAGGTAGAGGAAGATGGACATGGATGTTAGCTCAGAGCTAATCTTCCTCAGCAAAAAAAGAGGCGGGTTGGTGGCAGATGTTAGCTCAGGGCTAATCCTCCTCAAAAAAATAAAATAAAATAAAAAAGAATAAGCATGGCATTAACTATCTGGGGTAAAAATCAATGTATGTCTGTGATGTAATAAGAATAATTTTCTTGAGTGGTGCATGTTCTGTGCCATATAAACCCATATGACCTGCACCCACCTACAGAGATTTACTTTTATAATGAAAGCACACTTGATAATTCACAGCTTACTAAGAAATAAGGATACAATGTCTTCTCATCTAATTAAATTTTACATTCAGGACATTTTTATCAAAAAATTATTTTTACTTACAGAACAAACACAAAAACACCAAAAAGCATTACCAATTTCCATAGTATGAGGCAAATTATAGCAGATGCCACAACTTAGTATCTCACATCATTAAAGTAATAACTGGAATAACTGAAGAAGCAGAAAATAGTGAAAACTTCATAGCCACCATTTCCCATGAATCCCTTAGACAACTTAAGTAGTTAGGCTGTGTGTTCCATGACTTAGAGATTTCAAATAATATTAATTGACCTAGAAATGTGTTTAAATGGTGAATTAGTGTGTCCTCCGGCAAAAAGCACACTGTGTAATTGCTACAAGAGAAATAAAGTATAAAGTAAAATGTGACAACCTTAGAAAATAAAACACCAAGGGAAAATGAGTTCTCATAACAAGTAATTTATTTTTCAACCCCAAGTGACTTCATTTAAAGCAGTTTGTGCCCTAGAGATTCAATCCATATATGGTGATAATAAAACTCTGTGACATTAGTGAGGCATTTTAAAATACAGAAGGTAGCAATGCCAAGTGCAGGTCAGAAAGGATTAATGAATAAGCCTTGGTGCTGAGCACAGGCCTGCAGAATAGCAAGGCAAAAATTAAATTTTTGAAATTTATGTATTTGAATTTTGCTATCTTCACCTTTCTCAACCCTAACTCAGGAAGAAAAACATTATGGGCAGCGTTAGTTGAGATGAGTCATTCATTAGTAAGTACCGTCGTCCAGACATCTATGTCGGCAGCTGCCCACATCACCTTCTCTGAGCACTTCTGAAGGGAACCTGTCCGACGTGCCTGTTCGGTGTTCAGAACAGCACAGCCTTTGAAGAACTTCATGCGCTCCCCGAAGGCCGTTTTTCATCCTCACTCCAAAGGACCTAAACTTTCACTTTTATCTTTCATTCTACTGCAGATACTGTCATTACCACAAGTGTACGGGGCAGGAGAAAAAGTCCTGTTTCGCTTGTTTCCTCTGTATTTATTTACTCCCATTTCAACTTTCTGTCCAACTAGGCATTTCTTTTTCATTCGGCTGACACATTCCTTCTCTCTCAATCTCCATCTCTCCCCTCATTTCTTTTTCTGTCTTCCCCGCTGTTGCCGACAGAGTCTTTACCCTTTTGTCAACAGCACTTACATACCTAAAAATCATCCTGCTGATAGCAGAGGGGACAAGACTACTGCAGAAGCAGAGATGAATAAGGAGCTTTCTACTTTTTCTACCAGTTAAGAGACCAACAGGAGACCAACTTCCTACCAACCAGCACCACAATTTGTTGACTTAGAGAAGGAATCAAATTAAGCAGATATTTGTTCAGCATTTGGTGGGTATATGAGAGTCTCCCAGAGTACCGAGGTCAGACACAAACTCTAATCAGCCACAGTATTAAACAGTCTTGCCAGGGGTTGCTTTTTACTCCCAATCCTCAGCAAATATTGAATTTATTCTGTAAATAAAATGACCTTGCTTTTAGACAGTCCTATTGTACAATAAGGGAGAGAATTAATTTGCCCTGAGAATTGCTGTGCCTTGTAGCTGTAAGAATAGGGAGGAAGCCAGCAGCCACAACTGCTACTCAGAAACTGAAATGCATCTCCTTCTCGTGTGGGGAGGGAGGGAGAGGGAAAGACAAGCATGGCAAGAAAGGCTCATTAGTGACGACAGATCAGCAGGTCTGCGCTCATTTACAATTTAAGACTCTTAATGAGAATTTAATTTACTTTCTAATTTTGTCACATATTTGGTCACAGTTTTATTCCCCTTGAAGAATATCCAAAATGATGTTTTTGTAACATAAATTATACTACAAAGAGCATACGAAGGGTATGCTCTGCATTCAGCAGAAAGGCAGAAGTCGCAAAGGGGAGGGCGCTCATTAACAACAGGCCAATCTCCCATGGTCAGTAAACAGCAGCCTGCTCACTCTGTTTGCAATCTTCATACAGATTTGAGGGAAATGAGCCTCCCCCAGTCCAAGGAATTCTGGATTTCTTTCCAAGAAGTGATGGTGTCCAGTAGGCCCAACGAGACAATGGAGATGCAAATATGCGACTTATCGCACACACATATTTATTTAATATGACCATGTTGGTGACATTGACTTGACTAAAGTCAGCAGGAGAAACAAGTGGCCAGATGAACCTTAAACCCTCCAGCGTGCAACTTTAAGTTCCCACTTTATTCATATTCCTCCACTTCGAAGGATCACTCTTTTTGGTAACACAAAACTTCTCAAATTCCATCCTGATCTCTAAACACTCTTATAAAAGTAAAATTAATGAGATGATTGGTGGCCTACTTTTTACTACTTTTTCCTTCATTTGAAAATGGTTTTATTAATTATAATACCATTACCACAAAGAAGGGTTCCTTTTGACAAATCAAGTGACTAGTGATCTCTGGGGAGCGCAGCTTTAAGAAAAGACTTTAACTGTTTTTATACATATTACTTCTGGGTTCTCCATTCTCTTCACTCTTCGGTCAAAAAACTTTCTCTCTCTCACTTTTACTCTCCATCTTTTTTTCCATGAAAGCCTCGCTCTAGCTTCTCTAGTCTTGACTGACCTGTAGAGTTTTTTGATGTGCACAATTCTTCCACAATTTAATAACAATTCTTTGATGAATTTTCTTCTCTCTATATAACAGATTTTCCTCTCTGACAATATTTCGCAACTAAAATTCACTGAAATATTCCACAACCAAAATTTGTATAATTAGTATTAATGTCCTGATAAAACTAAAAGACACTTAAAAACTGAAGAGAGGGATCAGCCTTGCAAAGGAAGAGAGTGGATGAGGACAGACAGAAATTAAGGAAAGGACATATTTGTTGAGTCTCTTTCTCGCAGTTCCCTCAAAATGTGACCAATGCCACACTCACCATCCCAGGAAGCAGCTGAGAAGTTCTTTTGCACTACAAAACGTAGCAGCTCCCATCTCTCTCTCAGACCAATTACTGATCAGCCGAGATTCCTGTCACAATCAACAATTCACCTTTAAAAGCAACAATGCCTCATTAACAAAAAAAGAGAAAAAAGTGTAATGCTCATGAATAAATAATTGCCTTTTGTAGAAAATTGACTTCTGCATACTAAATGGAATAATGAAGAGATCAAAAATTATAGTGGTTAAGATCATAGGCTTCAGTGTAATGAGACCTTGGATTCAACTAGAGCTCTCATATTTACTCAGCAGGAAACTTCAGGCAAATTACTTAATCTTCTGAGTCTGGGTTTTGTTAGCTGCAAAATGAGGATGATAATTTACCTTCTTCACATAACTGTTGTTAAGGTAAATAAGATAACAAGTAAAGCAGTTGGCACATCATCTTGCATCTATTTAATGCTCAAATAATTATATTTTTAAAAAATAGATATGTAAAAAAATCGCCCAAAATAATATTAACATATTAATATAATAATTAGTTGAGTGTCAAAGAAAAATTACCTAAAGAACTGAATTCATGTCAGCCTTTGTTATGCCTGGTGTCATGTTAATTTCTGGTCCTACAGAGGAAAATTTAAGCAGCAACTCAATACTTTCAGGGAACGTGGCCACTGGAGGACTGGTGCATTGAGGCCCTGAACAGAACACAGTACATACTTAATTAGTACTCTCCAAGCTCAGGAGTAGTAAGCCAAGGATCTTTCAATTAAGTAAACTCTTCTGCAAATTGCAACGATAGACAGGAATCTTAATTGGTACACCTGGATCTTTAGAACTGTAATATGGCTGATCAAAATAAGGTCACAAGAAAGACACACTTACTTTGTAACTGAAATCTCAATTGTCCAAATTCATCTTTGTTCATCTCACCACACTTTCTCTTTTCTGTGTGGTTTGAAACATCTTAACTGCTATAAATAAACCCTGACAATATATATATTCTAAATATATATTTAGAAAAGGAAGTACCCAGCCCCACCATCATGCTTGCACCTCCCATACCTAATCACCACCCCACCTGGGTGATGTGCACATGATCTCTTCCTAGAGTGGGTGCTAATGTAAGGCCTTTCATTTGCTCATTTATTTATTTAACCAGTGGTTATTCTTCCTTTTGTCTTCCTGGAAATAAAATCATGAAAGACTGAAATGTAACCAATCTCTAAATGTTCTTAGTTTTCTAACTATTGTCTTGCTTAGAGATTTGTTAATATATTGATTAAATGACCATTTCTGGACAAATTATGAGAATGTAAACTACAAAACTTAGGGTTCTTTTTTTCTAAATCACTAAAGGTATATTTTACCAGTACCTGAAATGTATATATCAGATATAGCTTCCTCAAATAACATCTTTATTTCCATGAGTATTAATAAAAGTCATTATACCTGATCCAAATAAAACAAAACGAGAGAGAGAGAATCTTATATCCATGATTAGGGATGATTATTACAGAAAACAATTTTGTAAAGGTTAGGTTTTCAGGCCTTGAATTCAATTAAGTGCGCTCTATATGACAGTAGCAGTTGTTTGCGGATATGTTGATGCTATAATAATTGGGAGAAAGGGATGAGGCATAATACTGAATGTTGGATGTGAACAACCTTGATGGTTTATGAGAGATTTATTTTGAACAATTCTGGTTGTTTGGAGGTTTAAGGTTTGCATTAGAGGTCTAGCCTTATTGGATTCACCACATATAAAGTGAGTTTTTTCCCTGGTCTTCAGGCTGGGAGAGAGCTCTCTCTGCCTTATCTCCAAGGAACTTTTCACTGCTCTATTCCCAGCACCTGGAAAAGTACCTGGGACAGAACTGTTGAATGACTTGGTGATTCTTGTTCCATCTAACGGCTTGAGAAATGTAGCATTAGATGTCCATCATAGTCTATGTTTATTTCAGAAAAAAAAAGCAGAATTTGTTTGACATGTCACATGGTAGCAATGAAATCCTTTATTTTGCTATAAATAAAAGACTGGAAATTTTCTGAAAACAATTACTATCCAAAAGTAAAATTGTAGAATTAGGTATTGTACCAGGATGAGTGTCTTATTTAAAGTATCGGGGGCAGTTCCATAATGCGTATTCTAGAGTTCATTTGTGTCTTATATCAGATATCTTACAATGTTCAATATCTATTCACGAGAATATTTCTTACCTAATTTATCAGGATTCAAATTGAATATCCCAAGGGCAATCAAATTGCATAAGTCAAACTCTATCATAGTAAACATTTTCTTCTTGGTGTATAAATAAAGTTATCAATTTAACAACTCTCATTTTGAGGATAGACAAAGATAGAGAAAAGGAAGAAAGGAATAACAAAGACTCCTATCAAAATAACTAAGATTAATCAAACAAATATTGCTGTGGCCCCAAGGTAATTAATGTAATATGATATATAAACAAGAGAAGATTAGCTTTAATTAGAAATTTACTTCTAATAAATATGTAACATGATCATATATATTAAATATATCTCACTACTCAAATAAAAAAAGAGTATATAAAGTTTCCGTTTTGTGCCTTAAAATTATTTCTACATTCCTTATTTCATCCATATTTCTCAGAGACTCCTCCATTACTATCAACGCATTACCTTATTGCTAAGATTTATTTTAACCACATTCACGACAAAGACAAATTATTTAGCCACCGTATTCTAAGTAAATCTCTTTGTTTCATTTTGTTACAGAGAATGCTTCTCAACTTCTGGGTGTTTTCTCCTTCCAGTTAAAGTTGTCTAAGCCTAATAAATTTTAAATGTAATCTTACATTTCTCCAAAATCTAGTAGCAACAGATGAGAAAGTATTTCTCTAGATAGAATCTTTAGATAATTTAAAGAATGTTGGAAACCCTTTCAATCAGCTAGTCATTTTAGATAGTCCTAACAAATAATTTTAGTAAAATGAGTAATTCACATATGCATTATTCTACTAGGCCATTTGCTAAGAACATAACTTCAGGCCAGATGTCATGAGGAGTTGAGGAAATATAACCCTATGTTTGGGGACTTGACTAAATTCTGCTGGAGGCATAAAACACAAGAATTGTGCTAGGGAAAAAGAGCAGAACAATTAGTAAAAGATCTGCAGATAAATAGAAAACATACACATACTGCCAGAATACGTTATATCATATATCATTATATAAAAGGTTTCTAATCCTTCTTTGAAATTGTAGCAGTCAGTCTTACTTCTCCTTCAGGGACACAAACAACTTTACTGACAATGACGGCCTCCCTCAGGAAGCAGACGAGACACAGCGGTCGTGGAACCCACGTGCTGAAGATGCGGAAATGTGAGATGGAAGGGTCTGAGCGCCGAAGTCACTGCTTAGAACAGAGCCCTCTCCTGTCAGAAACATCTCTTTTGCACTTTACCAACATGAAAAATAAACACTCACATTTGATCCGTTACCCATTTTGGGGTTGGTTTGCTATGGCAGCTAGTGTGATCTTCATTCATTCTGCTAAAGAAAAAGCTATTTTCCCCAACTCTGGGCATGACAGAAACATTGATTACTTTAAATTTAAAGTTTAAAATAATTTGAATAATAAGGTGACTGGAGAAGTTTGTAAAGATTTCATTGCTCATACCTATGAGTGGCTTTTGATCTTCTAGCCACAAGCTTTTGATGAAGCTTCTTAAAAACTAGGTGATAGAGTGAGAGTGTGGTTATTTTTGATTTGTACTAGTTTATCTCTTTCAAGAGTTTCAAAGATTTGACATTTTTCTCATCCTGGCATATCAAAATTCTATTAATGCAAAAATCATATATAGTCTTAGTCAAGGCTAAATCATGGCACCCAATTCATTGCCTATCAGACAGTGCTATTATTAGGTACTAAGGTCTAAGTTAGCAACTGTGTTGCCAACCTATATAACTGTCCCACCATTTAAAATACTATATATCATGGGCGCCAGCCCAGTGGCATAACAGTTAAGTTCACATGCTCCACTTCGGCAGCCTGGGGTTCACAGGTTTGGATCCAGGGTGTGGCCCTATGCACAGCTCATCAAGCCATGCTGTAGTGGCATCCCATATACAAAATAGAGGACGATGGGTAACAATGTTAACCTCAGGGCTAATCTTCCTCAGCAACAAGAGGAAGATTGGCAACACATGTTAGTTCAGGGCCAATCTTCCTCACCAAAAAAAATATATATTTAATATATCATAAAGTGGATTTCTATAGTGTATTAACAATGAAGATGAGAAACAAGTTGCTAAAATAACATTAATCTCAGTGGTGCAAGAAAAGAAATAAGAAAATTTAAATTAAAAATGAATAGTAATGGAAGAAAATATGATACCATGAGGGTCCCATTAAATTGTAATGGGTTAATTTGGTGGACCCATACTACGCAAAGCCATGAACAACAGTTTCATGTACCCAGTGCTTTAAGGTAATACATCTCTTATTCTCAGTTCTATGACAAGGTTCTATTATTATTATTTATGCCTTGCAGAGAAAGATGAAGATTTAGTGAGGCTACACTATTTGCTCAAAGTCATATGACAATCAAGCTGCAAAGCCTCAACCCAACACTTTGTCTCAAAACCCATATGCTTAACCATTACACTCAATGCCCTCAGCACAGCCAAACGATATTATAATGTGTTAGTCAACATTTCCTCTTGTTTTTTTCTGTCATATTGTTCTCTTTATCCTGCAATTCTACCCTATTTTGGCCACTTGACATAAGATCACCATTGTGACAAGTATCCACAGAACCAGAGAATAAAACTGTTAAATTCTTGATGTAAAAAGCAAGAAAAAACAAACCCCAGATAAATATGAAGATCCAAAACTATACAGAATCTCTGCTTGTGTGCCTCTTAGTGGCCTTGCAAAGGATTCCCTGCCTTCCATGGCAGGGCAAGCAATTGACAAAGGTTGGACGGGATGCCTAAGCAGGTGGGACTGCGTCAGGCTCAGTTAGCCTGCACAGGTCCACACTCAGCTTGAGAAGCAGCCACACACCGTCTCATGTTGCCAAGAATCATTCACATGAGAATCATGCACAACACTGAGAAGCAGAAGACTTAGAAGAGTACCATAATCATGAGGAGAGGAGTCCACACTAAAGCGTGGTGTGAACTGTGGCCCCAGGCAAGGATACAGAAGCAACCAGAGAGGCCTCAACCAGAGACCAGCTGCCTCTCTAGGCCAGGGCTATAATTGTCCCTAGCCCCTCAGGTTTTCAGACTAGTCTACAGCAGAACGCCAAGAAGGGGAAATCCTGTCTACTGAATTTAAAATGGATCTAAGTTGGAGAGACCAGAAATGAGTGACATTACATTTTGTGATCAGTCAGGATAAGGACTTGAAATAAAGATTAGATTGAGATAGAAAAATATAGTTACACTATTTGTACGTGAAACTACAGGGCTTTATATATCCCTAGAAAAATAATGTATTGTAACCTTTTTTGGGGTGAGAACACAAGATTTACTCTCCCAGCTAACTTCAAGTATACAATACAGCATTATCAACTATAATCACCATGCCATGTATCAGATCCCCAAAAATGTATAAATATCACATTGTACACCTTAGAAAAAAGAAAAATCACATTATGCAATCTAGATATACACAATTTTTATTTGTCAATAGTACCTCAATAAAGCTGGGGAGAAAAGAATGTATTGTTCACACTTTTATACTCCTAAGACACATTGCTCACTTTTGTGCACACTTTAATCCTTAAATTCATGCTCATAGGACCCTGATGAATTCTCTTAAAGAATTGCGTTGAACACATTCTTGAGCACAGAAAGGAACATAGAAAGGAAAAGGGAAAGAGTAGGGTTCTTAGCACGTGTTAGGTACTGAAAAATTATTTGTTAATTTAACAGCAAGATGGTAGAGGGCCCCAGATTATCACTCTCATTTTTCTTACAGAGCCTCACAAAGAAAGAGACTGGAAAACAGACACTAGATCCAGTACAACGTCGTCTTATTTTCTCCACAAAGTAGTTTCCCTTTGGACATCTTATCTGAGACTTCATTCACCGCTTACATTTTCAGGCGATTCCCTGGGTGGGATCAGAATTACTAGCACATGATTGTCCGCAAAGATAAACCAGTTGTTACAATATATGTGCATGCATTTTCGTGCTTCTATGAATCCATTTGAAAATAAAGGATAATTGATAGTTAACATATTCTCAAAAGGAAGAAGGTCGACTCACTTTTCACTCCTTGAAACTTTAGGATCTAATCATGATAATAATAAGAGCAAACATTTCCAGCCTCCTTAGAGCTTTATTTAATTAATGCTGGTATTAAAATCAGTTGTCAAATACCCATAAGTTCATTGCAATCTTCTGAGCATTGCAAAGAACTTGTAAAACTAAAAGTTTACAAATGATTTTACTCTGTAATTGCTTTTCTATCTATGTTATTAGATTAGTTTGCTAAAAATTCTCTGGGAAATTTTTCAGGTTGTGTAATGAGCAGAAAGAATAAGCATTTATGGTATAACCACTAGATATGACCATTCTCTTATCTCAAGAAAAATCAAGATTATGCAAAATGATTAAGAAGACACCAGATGTAAGGAACAACTAGACAGTGCGTGGCCCAGCACGATAAGTGACAGAGTGCTATCCCTCAGGAAGGTCTTAATCCATCTACTTAGAGCAATGCTGGGTGAATAAATAATAAATGCTAATGGTAGGAGAAAATGGCTTTGTTTTCTGCTAATGAAATTAAGAAGTTGAAACTAAGCTAATTTATAAACTTGAAGAACTGTCTTTTAATAAGTGGATTAACTACGTTAATGCTTTTAGCTGCATTAATCTCCCTCATTTAAACCAAGCCAGTTTTAACAAATGAAAACATGACTCGGTCTAGGTCAATCTTCTTCTGCAGGAGCAGTAAGTTTTAAAAAATATTAAAAAGAAAGGCATTTACTCATCTCATCACATTGCAGAGCTGGGAAGCAAATGCTTTTCTATAAAATCCCTAGTGAGTATAATACTGATTATCTTGGTTTTGAGATTTTTAAAAGTCTAATATATTGATAGGGAGGCGAATTGCTAAGGACCCAAGCCTCACCTTGAGGAATAAGTTTCTGTAATCCATTGATTTACGGGAATAGAAAGTTATGTATTTCCTTCTCTCTGAGGATAACCATTGATAAATCTGTGCACGTGGTTTAATATAACCTCTGAATTATCTATTATGATTTAAAATAAGAAAAAATATACAAATATCCTACAGTTTTAAACTTAATAAATAGATAAAGGAAAATCTATTGTTATAAGAAACAGTCATCTTAGATTCAAAAGAGACATCTGATCAACTTTAATATGATAAAAATGATTCAGAGAACACAGGAAACAGAAACCTACTTCCTTCATGTAATAAAAATTTACATCTAAAATATCTTGCAGGAATCCACCCTTAAATATGGAATATTGGTGGCATTTTCTTTTAAGTCATAGATAAGACAAGATTGTTCAGTGTTATTGTTTCTCTCCACATTATAGATGTTCTAACAAATTTAAAATAAAAAAAATTGCAATGTATGAGCATTAGAAAAAAATTACATTTTTGTAGATATGATTAATAATGTCTAGAAAGAAAACTTAAGGGAATTTACAAACAAATTATTAGAACTCATAAGAGTTTCAGCAAGGTAATAAATTCAAAACCCAGGGCCAGCAGACTGTGGGCTGGAGGTTTCTCTTGGGTCCTCGCCACATGGGCTTCATCAGAATGATGATGCGAGACAGCCAGGGAGAGACAGTGCGAGCAAAGGCAAGACAGATGTCACAGAGTTTTTAAAGATGAAAATCAACAGTTATTATTTATTTTTAAAACACCTCTAATAAATTAGGAAAGAAAGATATTTCATTAACATGATATAATAATCTTCAAAAACAACATCCAGCATCATTTTTTATTGTGTTATACTCTTTTATAACCTAATCTTGGAAGTGACATCCAATCACCTCTGCCATAATCTATTTCTTAAAGGCAAGTCCCTAGATCCAGACGTCACACAAGAGGAAGAGGCTTGCACAAGGTCATGAATACCAGCAGGCAGAAACCAGTGGGAGTCATTTGAGAACAGCCAACTATAGCTATATAGAGGAAGAAAGCAGTTCTTTGACTTTCTTCATTTTTCCTGGCCCACAGTACAGGGCTTATAGCTAAAAATGAAATCGTCTTCATTTTGTTAAGCTTTACCTACGGTGGTCATGTATTCTCGTTTATCCAGAAAAAGCCCATTTTACACCTGTCATCCCAGTACTCCATCTAATTAGTGCCACTCTCATTCTAACAGGGTCCCAGTGTAGACACTAAATTAAAGGGTCATCCTAGATCTTAGACCTTAACTAGGTCCCTCACGCAAGTTAATTCTATTAGATCTTAAAGTACAGATGGCTCCCATAATAGATGAGAGAGATTCCAAAAGCCAGCAGGATCTCCAAAAAAAGCATAAGATTTGCATGTGTTGTTAATGCTCCCTCAGTGCAAATAGGCAGCTGTCACACACAAGGGCAGAGTGACTTTTGGCTATCTAAACAATTGATCATATGGTTATTAATGTCCTCAGTTCCTTCAAGAATGAAAAACTATTACATTGACAAACTACAGGAGATTTAAATTCCCCTAAGGAAATTTTCTAAAATTTTCCCATAATACATACCTCAATCAATTCTCTCACACAAGTAATGAACACCAACAAGTCATCAATATCTTTAATTCACTCAGTAGCACTGAGAAAAATAAGAAATATAAGACATGAGTTCTGGTTTGAATATGTTTATGATGTCTTTTGTGAAGACAGGACTCAGAAAAGTTAACAATACTATGAATTAAATGATCCACAGCAAATAACTGTTAGAGAAAAATGAATTTAAGACATAAAAAAGTTGAAAAGATCATTAACAACTAGACTACTTAAAGGATGGTTTTACAGAAGTGATATTTTATTTGAGTCTAACAGAATAGTTCACAAATGGGTAGGAATAGAGAGGAGGGCGGCTCCAAATAAGGGGATGGGTATACACAGAACACTGAGATGGAATGCCAAAAAAATGGATCATACAGGGAAATAAAGTAGTTGCGATCACCTAGTAGGTGTGATCAGGCTGGAAAGGCAGATTAGAGCCAAAGTGTGAAGAGATTCAAATATGGTGCAAGGGAGTTATTGGCAATTTTCAAGGTTCATCAGACTAAGCGATGTAGGATGAATTATGACAGAAAAGATGAGAGGCAGAGAGACTAGTCAATCAGTTTAGGTATAAAAGAAAAGAGTGATGATGGTGAAATTAGAAAAGAGAGATAAATGCAAATAACATGCAAAAAGTACTAGCAGCACATGGAAACAAATTGGTCTTGGGGGTTAAACAAGACGAAGGAATTAAAGGCAACTTCAGGATCAAGCCTGGCTGACCAAGAGCCAACAGTGGCCTGGTAAGTGATGGAATCAGCAAATTGAGACATGAAGGGAAATAAATATATCATTTCCCATTTTTCTTGGAACACACTGCCTTCTTAGTTTATTTCTCTAACTTTGATAGAGATGTAAATCTGAAGAAAATTTTGCTCTATCACAAGAAAACTTTTACTCTAGTATAGAAAAAACAAACTGCCCCACCATAAGAGAAAGAATTGATCCACCCCAGTGCAGAGTCAGGAAGATGGCTGGAAGGACGTGTGTCAAAATGTAGCGCACAGGCCCCATCTTAAGGGGATAGTTTATTGTTACCCTGAAGGAATTTATGCCAAACATAGCAAGATCTACCGATCCTTCAAGAGAAGGCAGAAATACAGATTTTACCTATATTATCTCTCCCAGGCTTCTTTTTTCCCTAATCTGCCTGAAAACTAGAAATTTGATTTGTTATTTGATTTATTTAGCTATTTCTTTCTTATCAAGAAATACTTGCTTCTTTTGTTCTTTCTTAGACTCACTCAAGAGTAGTGAAATGAAATCCAGAGAGATGGAGACTAGCAGAAAACCTTAGGAAAGTAGCATGTATATTTGCAAACGTGTAAGAAAGTAATTGACTTCTGACCTCGAAGTATACACGAAGTTTTTGTACCTCTAGTTCATAGCGAAAGAACAATGATCTCCAAGTAAATATTTCTTTTTGGAGTATGATCTGGTAGGGCTAGGACTGGCGAGTTTACGTTAAGTAAGTAAAGGTTTGTGGAGATGACTAGTGATTATTATGTACTTTATCTATAACACTTTACATATTTCGAAAAATAAAGTTTTCTTCTTAAAATAGTAACCAAAAACCAATACTTGAAAAAGGCCCAAAAAAGCCCTGAAAGATAAGTATGTGCACAATTTGACCCCTGCATGCAATATGCGGCACTGCTCATAAAGAATATTGATTTTTGTCAGACAATTATTTCTTTTTTTGTGGTGAAAATATTTAAGATTTAGTCTTTTAGCAACTTTGACGTATAGAATACAGTGTTGTTGACTGTAATCACAATGCTGTGCCTGGGTCTCCAGAACTTATTCATCTTCAGTCTGCAAGTTTGTACCCTTTGACCAACATCTCCCCAATCCCCCCACCTCCTAGGCTCCTGGCAACCACTATTCTTCCCTGTTTCTGAGTTCAGCTTTTTTAGATTCCACATATAAGTGATAACATACAGTATTTGTCTTCCTCTGACATCTTACTAAGCACAATGCCCTCAAGGTCCATCCATGTTGTTGCAAATGACATAATTTCCTTCATTTTCATGGCTGAACAATAATTCATCATTTATATGTATACCACATCTTTACCCATTCTTCTTTTGACTGATATTTAGGTTGTTTCCGCATCTTGACCATTGTGAATAATGCTGCAATAAACATACAACAGCTGATATCTTTTTGATATCCTGTTTTCATATCCTTAGGATATTTACCAGGAAGTAGGATTGCTGGATCATAGGTTAGATCCATTTTATTTTTTTGAGGAACCTCCATACTGTTCTCCATAGTAGCTGAACCAATTTACATTCCCACCAACAGTGCACAAGGGTTCCTTTTTCTCCACATTCTTGCCAACATTTGTTATTTCTTGTCTTTTTTGATGATTCCCATTCTAACAGGTGTGAGGTAATATCTCATTGTGGTTTTGATTTGCATTTCCCTGGTGATTAGCGATGTCGAGAATCTTTTCATGTACCTGTTGGCTGTTTATATATCTTTGGAAAAATGTCTATTCAGTTTCTCTGCCCATTTTTTAATTGGATTGTTTATTGTATGAGTTCTTTATATATTTTGACCATTAACTCCTTATCAGATAATACGGTTATGTGACATGATGGAGATGTTAGTTAATGCTATAGTGATAATAATATCGCAATATATAAATGTATCAAATCAATACACTATATACCTTAAACTTACACAATGTGATGTCAATTATATATAAATAAAAAATAAATAAATACAAATATATAAATAAAAGGGCTGAGTCAGTCCTACCAGAAAAAAAAAAAATAGTGATCCAGGGTGATCTATGGATTGATAGTTGAGTTTAGAGATACTAGTATTTAACGATGTTTTATTTTTGACTTGCCTTACAGGGTGAACTCTAACAATCTTCCCAGTATACCTATTGTCTACACATGCTTGGAATGTGGGCCACTTATTTTGTTTCTCATTCTCAGAGTCAGTGACTTGATAAGCTGATAGCAGCTGTAAATGGATGTTTTCTCCTGTCATCGTGCCAGAAAAACAATTTGGAAAGTGAAACACTCATAATGACCTCTCTTCCCAAACTTGTTATGAAGAGAAATCTGTTCATCAGATTCGTCATGATCTATGAATCAATTGACTTGTAACGTGGTATTTGATCAATCAAGCAATGTATTCTATTGACGTCTGTGGACATAGATTGAGCCTTAAACACATTCATATATAACATGATCTCTATCCTTAAGGAGCTTCCAGTCTAGTAGGAAAAAGTAAAGCAAATTTTATATGATATAAATCTTTCACTTGACCAATATTAGAATTGCTAATTATATTGCTAATAAATGTTAGAGCATGTGGTACCAATGTATCCAGGAACTAGCAAGGACATTTGAGTCTGGGGACTCCAAGTAAAGTATCAGTTCTGATCTTAACTAACGTCATGAACTCGCACAAATTACTCAAACACTCACTCTTTTCTTTTGTAAATTAAATTTGATGACAGCTAGCGCATAGTTTTCCTATGAAGATTAAATGAAATGTTTGTGAAAACATCTATCATGGGTTACTGGCACATTATAAAAATTAAATAAAATTGTACAAAAAGGAGGGAGAAAATGAAACTTTAACAGTTTTTGAGAAGGAAACAGACTCCAGCTTCTAAAACTAGTTATTTACAAGTCACAGGTCATGGTTGAAGTATAAAAATATCAGAAAAACTGTCAAGGTATAGGATGTCTACTGTGAACAAAATGAGCAGAATCTCCCAGTGGGAACATGGAAAAGTGTAACACCGGGTTTTGAGAAGTCTTCCTCATCTGAACAGAGTTCTGCTGAGCTAAAGGTGGTGACTTCTCAGTTCTCCCATAGGATCTTTTACATGAGACATACTTTCCCCTCAAGGATCAATGCCAGGACTCTCTTTGTACCACCTCAAACTGACCATAAATCCACAGATAATTTCTGGGAAGAATTTACTTTTATTTAATAAATTATACTATTTTATTTTAAGATAGTCTGAGTGGCATTTCTTTAGTTCATTTAAGTAAATATAATACAATCTTTAAGAATTAAGTTCTTTTTTTCGGATTTCTATGATCTTAAATGTGTAGATTTTTATATATTATTTGTATACTTTATCATCTTGTCTCTCTGATACTTAATATTGTGATTCACCAGTGACCTCTTATATCTTAATGGTTTTATCTTTTGTTATCTCTCTGATCTGCTCTCGTTTACTGCTTTATCTCAAGCACCTTAAAGGAGTGTAGACATTTAGGTATTCAGTAAATATGTGTATGGTGAATGGACCAATGAATATTACCTTCAGGGCTAACTTGTGCCAAGATCTCCTCTTCTTTCCCCTGCTTAGGTTAGCAGTATTTTATTTCTTTAATTTGTCTTCTGAAATTCTGTGCCCTCTATGGAATATTTTCAATGTAGAATAAGGGATGGTATTTGCCCATGTATCTTGGACCGGAAAAGCCTAGGACTCCCAGAAGAGTAAATTCAAGATGGTCTTAGACTTTTTAACGTGTGTATAATAGGAATAGTATCTAATGTTTATGTAAATATTCAATATTATATATTTTCTTTATGTATATTTACATCAATCTATTTAACATAAGAAAATCCCCCAAAAGCAGCAGCAATAATTCATAACTGCAAAATCTCTTACATAAATAACAGGATGTCCCCCATACAGTACATTCTGTGTTCCCCAAAAATGTCAAAAATTGACTATGTAATTTTCTATCGACAGATTTTCTTTTTTTTTACTGCAGTAACATTGGATTATAATACTATATGGCTTTCAGATGTACATCATAATATATTTTGAATTCTGTGTAGGTTACATCATGTTCACCACCCAAAAACTAATTATAGTCCATCACCTCACATGTGAGCCCAATCACCCCTTTTGCCCTCCTCCCTCCCCCCTTCCCCTATGGTAACCACCAAGCCAATCTTCATTGCTATGTGTTTGTTTGTCGTTGTTTTTATCTTCTACTTACGAGTGAGATCACATGGTATTTGGCTTTCTCCCTCTGACTTATTTCACTTAGCATAATACCCTCAAGATCCATCCATGTTGTCACAAATGGCCAAATTTCATCATTTCTTATGGCTGAGTAGTATTCTATTGTGTATATATACCACATCTTCTTTATCCATTCATCCTTGATGGGCACCTAGGTTGCTTCCAAGTCTTGGCTATTGTGAATAATGCTGCCATGAACATAGGGGTGCAAGTAACTTTATGCCTTTATGTTTTCAAGTTCTCTGGATAAATACCCAGCAGTGGAATAGCTGGATCATATGGTAGATCTGTTCTTCATTTTCTGAGGATACTTCATACTGCTTTCCCTAGTGGCTGCACCAGTTTGCACTCCCACCAGCAGTGTACAAGGGTTCCCTTCTCTCCACATTCTCTCCAACACTTGTTGTTTCCTTTGACAGATTTTCTAATATGAAATTTCCTATACCCAGAAAGGCTAAATATTATAAAATTATTTTGCACCACTTTATCACTATTTTATGATAAATATCTAGAACTCACACTATTTAAAATTTGTTTGCTGTTGGTTTTTATTTAGATGGAGAACACAAATTAGACTAAGGCTAAAAATAATTTAGCATTTGAAATTATTAATGATGTCTGTTTATGCCTCAGTTACATTAGTTTATGAAACTTAGGCTTCTTATGATCACAATTATTCATTTTACTTAACATATATTTTTAAAGTAAAAATCTAGAACAGAAGCTAAGTAAATAAATGATATATTGGATGTATGAATGTGCAAGTATAAATCAACCAGCAGGGAATAATCAATCAATAGCTTGAGTTTTCTTCCTAGTTTGGTCCTTTTTTCTGAAGAATTTGCAATGGTATGTCCTTATAATAATCATTTATACAAAAAAGTTAATTTTGATGCTATTAAATTAGCTATTTCTTTGACCTAGAACAGAGACCCTACTTCTGCCTACCAGACTACTTTCATTTTATTCTGCCAATTTGTTACGGGTTTTTGGTTTGTTTTTTTTTTATTGAGGTATAATTGACATATAACTTTTTTAAGCCAAGTCACAATGTTAGACTAAAAGTAAAGTTCCAATATTATTTTTACAGTAGAAATTAAGCAAGTAATTTTGAGGATGCTATGAAAATCTTCTCTTGCATCACAGTGAGAACATTCCTAGGAGTTCTAACAGTTGGTGTCATAACCTGTTATGTTGAAATACTACATTCTTCATTAATGGCTTAAGATTTTTAATTTTTTTAATGTTTCTTT
Source organism: Equus asinus (assembly GCF_041296235.1). Classification (NCBI taxonomy): domain Eukaryota; kingdom Metazoa; phylum Chordata; class Mammalia; order Perissodactyla; family Equidae; genus Equus; species Equus asinus. Next base: position 73,243,579 of record NC_091798.1, read on the forward strand.
ATTTCTAGGGTTTAATATCCAATATCTATTTGTGACCATGACTAGGAAATTTTATAAACAATATCATCTTTTAAAATATTTTTTAAATAAAAAGCAAAGTTTTTTCATTGGGACCCCACTAATTTTGTATTTATGATAACAATAAATGAGGACTACCCAGTGTTTATGATAAATATTTGAAAAATAAATTAACACTGCAAAACAGATGTGATCTATTCCGTAAAATAGTCTGAATAAACATTTAATAGCACAAGCTCTCTGTCATTCCTGAATGTGTGATGAATCCTTATATGTCTGTGTCTTTTGTTTTTGTTGGTTACTAAAGGCACAACAGTAAACAAAGCAAACCAAAGGCCTTGCCCTCATTACATTATTATTACACATTTTAGTGTGATAATGTTTATCACAGTAGTGAAGGCAGTAACAAGCGCCACTGATCTCTTTGACACTGGTTGGCTTCAGAAGGAACCCATATGTTTCTTAAGTTACGTCTTCCCCTGAAAATGAAAACCCAAAATGGATTAATTTCTGAGTGCCTATTTTGTCCTAATATTTTATATGCATTATTGAAATTCTGCCTTACAAAAATCCTACAGTGTAATTACTGTTCCTAATTTACACATGAGTAAACTAAAGCTCACGAAGTTCATATAACTTGTCTTGGGTTATTTAGCTTTTGAGTACTAGAGCCAAGTTCCCATGCTCCAAATATATTTTTTGTTTATAGACTTAGTTACATCTTTAGATTCACTTTAAGATTAATTTCTGGAAGAATTTCCACTATATGTTTGTGGAATTTTCCTTTGTTGGGTATTTATTCCTTTATTTATTCAGATAGCAATTTATTGAATAAACCTGAAACAAATTTCTGTACTGGGTTCTAGAAATAGAAAAATTAATAATGCATAGCTTTTGCCCTTACAGAGATTAGAATCTAACACAAAGAGAGGAGTGGCATGCATGTCTGCCTGCATGCGTGTGTAAAAATGTTACAGTGCCAAGATAGAATTATTTGCAGGCAACAGTCTAGTCACAGAAGGGATAAACATCACTTCTTACCATGAGGTCAGACTTCAGAGGAAGTGATGCTTGTCTTGAATCTCAAAAACATGACTTGGTAGATAAAATGAAAGGAGCAGCAAGTTCAAGGACATAAGAGAATTACAGAACATGGTGCCTTTTGGAATTGCAATATTTGGTAGATTTTGTGTATGGGCTAAGAGTGGTTTCAAAAGGTGAGTAGGGACCAAGTCATGAAAGATTGTTTACACTATGTTCAATAATTGGGCCTCCCTGGGGTGGTTTTTGACGTGTTTTAAGCAAAGGAGTAACACCATATGATCTGTGTTTTAGCCTGATTATTCTGTGGCAATGTGTAGAATGGGTATATGGATTCTTGAAGGCAGAGAGACTAATTAGGAGACTATTTCAATGACCTGGGAACAAATGAAGCCAGTACCAGTAGAGTTAAAGAGGAGAGGATAGATAGGATACATTAATGAGGTAGAATTGTCAGTTCCTGATCACCAAGCATATTTTAGGATTGGAGAAAAGGAAGGTTGAGGATAACCCCAGGCTTCTAGTTTAGGATGGGACATTTCAGCAGTGGTTCAATTGCATAGGGAATGAGGAGTAAGGTCAGGTTTAAAGAGGAAGTTACAGTTTTTGATAGGCTGATTTCAGGAAATCTATCACATACCCAACTGGAGATATCTAGCAGGCAGTTGGAATGAGTCTGAAGCTCAGAAGAAAGGCCTACCATTCTAAATCCTTGCCCCGACTGCCCTTGATCTGATGTTGCTGAAATGCGGTTATATCGTTTTTCATCTTAGGTGCACTGACTGCTTGTTTAAAAATAAGCTTCTGAAATTTTCAGGAATTTGATAAGCTCACCTTTTTCTCAGTGTTGACAGGCTTGGTCTAGTTGATTTGAAGATATTCTGTTCAGTAAACCAATCCTAAAATACAATTAGCATTAATCTCAACTCTGCCATTAATATTCAGCATGACCTTAGGCAGCTTATTTAACCTTCCTGTGTTTTAGCGTCCCCAGCCACGAAATGCAAATGCTGTAATACAAGCTAACACACGGAGCAAAGGGAAAGAAAACTAATACAAACTTTACTAAAGTGCTTAATAAATAGAAAATCTTATATAAATGCTAATCCAAATATATTTCCCATTTTCTCACTGTGCTGGTAATAGCTTAGAAAGCAATGAGGTGACAGGCACAACGTACTAGTCCACAATTGGTTGCAAAGTGAAAGAAAAAAATGGGAAAAAAATGCACACACAAAATCCTCTGATACATTATCTATTATCTGGTACTTTTGACCAGTGGCTAAAATAATTCCTGTGAATTTCTATCAGCTACGATGATTGAACTGTGAAGTCATCAGCCCCTTTCCAACAGAAAATTACTGTCCTGCAGGTGACACTCCGGCTCTTACCGTGTATGGGAACGAGGCTCATAATCCAGCGTTTTTGGTAATTTATCTAAGCTGTTCATTGAGCTAAGATGCAAGTGGAATTTTGGGCTTGAGAGCAAATGCTCAAAGAGGTAGAAGTCAGGGAGCTCCTGGGAAGAGAGGGAGTCAATCCATCCTGGAAATATCTATGTTCACAATTCTGAATAACCCCGCCCTCAAGGCCAATGCCTAACGGGTGATGAACTGTTTTGAAAGGTAATTTTCCCAGATGTTGTTGTTGACATATGCTTCTCCATCCTCCATTGCTCTTTCTTGTCGCCTCTTCCCTGATTTTCCTTGGTGGGATGGGGGATGTGGAGATGTAGAAGAGCCAGAGACCCAGACTTCAACAGAAGTGAATTCTGGGAGAGGCTCCCAGTGCCAAATGAGCTGCGTGTAGATAGAGCTCCCATAGCGCCATGGCATTCTCAGGAGACCGCCATGCCTTCCTATTCCAGAAATCTTTGAAGCCTTCAGCTGCACCCCAAAAATAAATGTTTCCAAGTCATTTATTTATTTTAAAAATATTATTAAATATCTGTTTCAGGCATTATGCTGGGTACTGGAGTTATGAAGAGGATTAGGAGATTTTAAAGGAGGTCACAATAGAATGTTAATTATAATAATTATAAAATTGAGGACTTTTACATGCTGGGAACTGTCCTATATGCTAGTCATATGCTACTTAATATTCATATAAACTTAGTGGTGTATGTATTAGTTTCCTAGGGCTGCTGCAACAAATCACCATGAATTTGGTGGCTTACAGCAACAGAAATGGATGCTGCTCATCATTCTAGAGGCCAAAGTCTGAAATCAAGGTATGGGCAGGTTTGGTTCGTTCTAGAGCCCTGAGGAAGAATCACTTCCATGCCTCTCTCTCTCGTTGCTTCTGGGGGCTGCCCAGCCATCCTTGGCATTCCTTGGCTTGCAGGTACATCACTCCAATCTCTGTCTCCATCTTTACCTTCTCTTCTCCTCTATGTCTCTATGTGTCCTTTTCTGTCTAGTATGAGAAACTCTCATTGGGTACAGGGCCCACCCTAATCCAGTACAATTCATCTCAATCCTTACCTTAATTATATCTGGAAAGACTCCATTTCCAAGTAAGGTCACATTCTGAAGTTCTGGGTAGATAAGAATTTGGGGGTATCCTATTCAATCCATGATAGGATATATATAAGATCATTAGAGCTGAGGAAATAGAGGCTTATCATTAAGTAACTTTTCTAGTATCCGTTGCTGCTACAAAACAAACTATTTCAAATCTAAGTATCTTAAAACAGAAAACACGGATTATTTCTCACATATTGTGATCATCTGGGTGGTTCTTTTGAGTTAGGTTGGCTGAGGCTGGACAGTGTAGTACACAGCCTCACTCATACATCTGGGTAGTTATCTCAGTGTCACCTGGAGCTACTAGGATGACTTGGCCACGTGTGTCCCTTTCTTTAGGCAGGGTAGCCTGGGCCTATTCACAGGGTCCCCAAAGGCAGAAAACGAACAAATCCCAGCATATAAGTGCTTTTCAAGACTCTGCTGGTCTTATATTTGCTGATGTTCCATTGGCCAAAGTAGGGCATAGTCAAACCCAGAATCAATGTGGGAAGAGACTACCCAATGTTGTAATACAAGGAGGGGAAATATTGCAGGGGTTTTTGGGTTTATTTATTTTTTATTTTTTTTTTTTGCAGGTTATCAGTGAGAGTGCCCAAATAACTAATGTATTATATTAGGGAATGGATCCCAAGGATCCTTTACTCCCCAAAGTCCTTTCAAACCCAGTGAATTCACAATACAGCCTCCAAGAGTAAGAGCTTATTGAATTATCATTTTCTAATTATCTATTGCATACTGTACATTGGCATGGAAGGGATATTGACGCTATTGCCATTTCCCTCATGTATGTCTTACAGCCCCACAAACCCAGTAATCTTCTATGAGAAAATATAATTTGTAATGTTATCAATCACACATAATTATATTTTAGGGTTTTTTTTGAAATAGGAAAGAAAGCTAGGGAAGAAATGGTATTGGCAGAAAAGTCCTTGGCTTATTACCACAATTTGTGTTCCTTCTGGTAAGGTGACTACACCCTCTGGCATTACATGCATTTTTATATGTGGTAAAACAGCTACATAAGACACCGCTTTGTACCTCAGTTTCCCTAATGGCAGAATTATAAAACTAGGCTTAGCTACAATTTACCTTTGGATTTATGGGAAATGTATGACTAAAATATTGTAGTTTTGATAAAAGAAATGTATAGGGATTTTAAGAAGCAAGGCATAGAAGTGAGTTACAGAGGACAAGTGCCATTTTTCACAGATGCCCAAAAAATCTCTACAAGAGTTGGTTTTTCTCAAATCTTTTTCATATAGAATTCTGACATTAATTGAATAATAATAATGAACATTTATTGGACATTTACTATGTTCCAGGTATTGACATAAGCGCTTCACATGTGCTATCTCATTCAATTCTCTATCTGTTAGGTTAGGAGGTCAACCATTTTACAGACAAGAAAATTGAAGCAGGAGAGTTTAAGTCATCTTTAACTGCATGTCTTATCTCTACCATATTGAACTTCCAGTGATAATAAGGTCATCCCTTTTTCTCTATAAATTATTTTTTCTAACCTAATCTCTAGCTCAGAGAAGTAGAGGAAAGGACAATGAGCTGGAATTCTGTGTTCCAGCCCAAGTGCTCTCATTTGTGTAAATTAGTTTACATTTTTATGTGTAAAATGAAGATTGGATAAAACCTGTGTTGCTCCCTTTACCATGCTCCCATATGGACCTATTTCACAACAAAAACTTTTTTAATTCAAAAAGGGGGAGAAAACTGTTAATTTACTTTGACTAGTATCCTAATATCTTATTATATCAAAAAGTTGAAAATGGCCTTTTTCATCTCTTGTTCCCACCCACCAATCTTTTTTCAGAGTGCAGAAGGAATAGCAGTATCTTTGATTCTCAGTTCTGATACTCCCTTGGAATAGACAATTTTTCACAGCAGTTACACAATAGATGAGATAACCTAACATAAGCATTATTTCATACGTACCTTTTGCAGCCAATGTCTGCTCAAAAAGTAATAACACTCCTGCTCCGCATCCCTATCAACATGCAAAATTAAATACTGTATTTGTTATATTGGCCATTTTTAATACTCTGATTTTAAGGAAAGTTTTATTAAGCTTAAATATCTGAGTATGTCTTTGCTAGTGATATTCTATTCTGCAGAACGCCAGACGGCTAAAACACAGAAATGACACCTGCAGAAAGAATTAAATAAAGAAGGAATATTCACTAAGCTTTGCCTTCTTGTGGCTACCAGCTGTATGCATAGTAACATGCAAAACAAGAATAATCTACAACGCTGGTTTCCTTAAAGAGACCACGGGAAGTTGCTAGCACAGTGCCCAGAGACTCATCAAATATTAAATCAGAAAGAGTGTAAGCAGAAAACCTTATTTGGTCTTCACTTGCAGCGTTGGCTGTGCTGGGGAATTAGACTAGGACTCTGCCGTCTGTGGGCTTGTTTGAAGAACAAGTGCTGCCATTGACCTACGATGATTTAACATTCCTCTTGGGAGTACAGAGAGTGCAGACACATATGGGGGTGGATTTGTACAGAAAAATAAAGGAATAAATAAAATATGGAGCTTGCTACTTGAACACTTTTAAGGTCAAGTGCTATGACTCTAGATGGCCTTATTAAATGAACAGAGGCAAGGGGATAATAAATGTTTCCTTGCCTCATGGCTCTACGTTATAGATCATCAGGTTTCTTGTCGGTATCTAACTGATACGATTATTTGTGGGTTATTTATTGTATATACTTCACCTTAAATTTTACTTCATATTTCTTGGAGTGTTATATGTGTTGGTTTCGTATCACTTGTCATCATGTAAACTTACTAACAGAGCCAACTATCATCAGAATTGTTTTACCTAATTTCAAACACCTCACAAGACAAAGTATGGTGCATAGCCTCATTTTTATACCAGGTCCTAAAGAAGAATACCTCAACTACTTAAAAACTTAACCAAAATGGAATTAAATGCATTTAGTTATGGAAGCCTCTTTTAAAAAAAATAAATAAATAAGCTATAAATACACTAAAAACCATTAAATTGTATACTTTAAATGGGTTAACTTTATGGTAAGAAAATTATTTCTCAATAAAGCTGTTAAAAAAATTAGTCCTAGTCAAATTTTGCCTAGGGCACTGTCATTTCTCCCTTTAGAGCCTCCTAACTTCTCTCTTCCTCTCACAGGTTCCTTATATTCTCTGAGGACCCATACAAACTGGCTCAGTAGCCCAGAATCCAGCAAGGTCTTTCACAATCACGTATTCCTTAAAAGACATTTCAGTAAAGGCTTTTCTTCTCTGAATGTTCCAGCTGAGTTTCTAATTATTTAATAAACTAGTTTGTATAACATCATTTTTCTCTTATCCTGCCCAGGTAATTAATATATATGTGCTTTAAGAAAGGTCTCTTGTAAGCACAGTAACTAAAATGTCAGGCTAGAGTGCTATGGAGGGACGAAGAATTGGGAACCCTCACTCTACAGGAAAGACCTTGCATTTGAGCGGTATCCTAGACATGGGCCCATTCTGCTTCCTCCTCCTCCTCTTTCTTCTTTTTCTACAATTACTTTACTGTCATCACTACTGATACTCACGTGTCTTTCTCTCAGTTGAACACATTCAGTTCTTACTCTAACAAAAGCAGGAAGAACTCAAAGACTGGCTGACATTCAAACACATCACCCTTCCTTGCCAAGTTTTCACTCTATTATTTTTATAAATGGACTCTTGATAGGCATTTCCCTATTGCAAGTTTTACCATGAAACCATAAGAACTAACACTGGTGTCTAGGCCATCATTCCATCATTCCTCTCTACCAAATGTTACAACAGCTTTGAAATTTCAGAAGCCTCCATTTGTCATATCATTCCTTAGTTTGTTCATCCATAAAGACTTTGAGCTGGTGAAGCTCACAACCAACCTCTCCTTTAGGGTCATTCGATGTTTATGGCATGAGGAGAAAGAAATGGTCTCCCCTGAATAAAAGTTAAAGCTCTATTGGCTCTTTTCTTTAGTATAGATATTTTTACAAATATTGTTTTTTAAAACAAACAACAAACAAAAAGAAGTAACCCATGCCTATTGTAGAAAAATATGAAAATGCAAATAAGCAAAAAATAAAAGTAAATAAAATTACTGATATTCTTACATTTAAAAAATCATTATCTTTTCATATGGAGTACTCTTCTAGAGAGATATATATCTACCTAACCTCTCTTCTTAATCTTTTCACTTCACTTTACTTCTGACAGTCACTCAGTAAATACACATTCAGTAACTATCATGTTTTTAGGTTCTATGTTGGGCACTTGGAATAAATAACAATGCTATGGGTTGGCCTTGATAGCACTTTCCAGTGGAAGACAAAGCAAAACAACATCAAAACAGAAAAACAAATTAACAGTGCATTACAAAAAATGTTATAAAGAAAATATCAAAGGGCTGAGATACGGAATTACATTTGGAAGCACTAGATTTTATAGTTTGTTAATCCTTCTGAAAGAGCAGCATTTAAGCTGGGATTCAAGGATGGGAAGAAACTAATCTTGGAAAGACTGAGATGCGGAGCGTTCACAGACACAGAGACTAGCAAGTTCAAAGCCTCTGTGATGATCAGTGTGATGTGCCAACTAGGCTAGGTTATAATGCCCAGTTATTCAATCAAACACTATTCTGGGTGTTGCTGTGAAAGTATTTTGTTGATGCGATTAATATTCATAATCAGTTAACTTCGAGTAAAGGATATTCTCCTATATAATCTTGGTGGGCCTGATTTAATCACTTGAAATGAGCAGAACTGAAGTTTTCTGGAGGAAGAAGAAATTCTACCTGTGGACTACAGCTTCAGCTTCCTGAGAGTTCCAGCCTGCCCGTCATGACTGCCTGCTTCACAGATTTCAGACTCGCCTAGCCAGCCCCACAATCACATAAGCCAATCCCTTGCAATAAATTTTTTAATATACACCTCCTCCTGGTTTGTGTTTCTCTGGTTAAATGCTAACTGATAGAGTCCCTGAGAGAGAAAATAATAATAATAATAAACATAACAACAGGAGAATAATTACTTCCTGAACATTTCTGTGCACAAGCGTTCTGAACACTTTCCATGTACCATTAATATTTCCACTTTATTAATAAGGAAACCAAGACGCAGGCAGGTGATGTTCAAGGCCACACAGCTAGTCATTACTGGAGCTATGGCTCAAATCTAGGCATTCTGGGTAAGGTTGCAGAGCTGAAAAGGGATGGCTGGAGCCCAACTAGCAAGAGAGAGAGTTGCACAAGGTGACTGAAAAGATAGCCAGAGACCAAATTATGCCGGACCTAGTATGCCACAGGAAAAAAGCTGAATATTATTGATGAGTAAAGAGAAGCATTGACTTACTTTCATCAGAGAGGGACATCATCTAAGTTTTAAGGAGGTTACATTAGTTGCTGAGGGAGAGAATGGACTAGAAGAGGGCAAGCGTACAAAGAGGGGGGCCAGTTAGGATGCTGTTGTCCCAGTTCAAGTGAAAGATTCTGGCTGCTAAGTTGGCAGCAGTGGATGTGCAGAGAAGTACAGTCATGCACCACATAACAATGTTTTTGTCAACGAGGGGTCACACATATAATGGTGGTCCCATAAGGTCAGTACCTTGTAGCCTAGGTTTGTGTAAGTACATTCTATGATGGCCGCACAACGTCAAAATCGCCTAAGGATGCATTTCTCAGAACATATCCCCTTTGTTAGGTAACACATAACTGTAGATAGATTTGAGATTTATCTCTGAGGCAAAGTTGACAGGACTTAGATATGGTGGACAAAGAAAAGACAGCCTTAAAGATGGTTTCTAAGTGTCTGGCTTAAAGGACTGGGTAGATGTTGGTACTATTTTCTAAGATGAGAAATATGCTCAGTTTTTGACATATTAAATTTGAGATGTCTCTGAGATATCCAAGTTGAGATATCCAAGGCTGGAGCTTAAAGGTTTGGATTAGAGATACAAACTGTGAATTTGTGACCATGTCGTTGATATCCAAATCTGTGTAAATGAATGAGATATTGAAAAAACAAGCACAGAAAGAGGAGAAGAATGAGACAATATCTGAGCCATGAGGTACTCCAAAATTTAGAGATCAAGCACAGAAAGAAGACTCAAAAAAATGTATTTAGAAGGAGTTGCTTGTGATAAAAAGGAAACTGTAAGAATGCAATATGGTGTGAGCAAAATGTGAAAAACATTTCAAGACATACAGAATATCAGTTGTGTCAAATGTTGTTAAAAAGTTAAACACAATGAAGATAGTAAAGTATCCATGTGAGATATAGACCATAGCAGCCAAGAGAACATTGACGACCTTGACAAAAGTCGAACAGAGGCTGGTGAGAGCAGAATCCAGATTGTAGTGAGCAGAAGTGTGAATAGGAAGTTAGAATGTGAGCACAGAATATCAGCCACGCTTTTGTGAGATGGCTCTAAAGACAGCAGAAACATGGGCAATGGGGGAGAGGGGATAGGTAGAAAGGGAGGGGTTTTTTATATATATAATTGGAGGTACAACAACATGATCTGCTGAAGTGGGAACAGCTGATTCAGGAGCAAGAGGATATAAGCAAAGGAGCAATGATCCTTGAGAAAACAGAACTTGGAGAGACTAATCTCTCAAAGAAGGAAAGAACATATCCCCCACTGTAATAAGAAGGAATGAGAAAAATGGGTAGAAATGTAGGTTGGTAGTGATAAAACAGGGGATTTTACATCTGGTGACTTTCTTCTTTTTTTCATTTTAGAATAAAGTAAAATTATCATCTGAAAATAAAGTGAGGAAGGACTATGATACATTTGAGTCAAGAGAACATGAGAAATGCTGGATCCTAGAGGCAGGAGAGCAAGGCCGCTAGAGAACGACAGTAGTGTGATATTGAGTGTCCCTCCAGGCTTTGTGACCCAGGGTTTCCCGCCATTGGCAGAGAGCTGTTTGGGGTTTTTTCCCTCAAGAACTGTATTCCTGTTTCTCTATAGATCTCGAATCCTATTTTCTACCTCATTAATTTCTGGTTATCTCTATTTTAATCCCCTCTTCTCGTTTTATTAGGCTTGCATTAATATAAAGAGTTTTTACAGTCATTCTTTCTAAGTAGCATGTAATTGTTGTTTTGGTTTTCTCTTTGACCGACAAGTCAATGAAAAAAAGAAAAAGAAGAATTGCTTTTTTATTCCTTTACTGCTAATCCCTAGCTTTACATAGTTTCAAAGATTTTCAATTTGGGACTATTTTTAGGGTTTTCATCTGGTTTAATATACGATCAATTTTTATAAATATTCTATAGACATTATATAAACTCTCCTTTAAGGACAAACATTTATATATTTTTTATTAATTAAATAATGATTTTCATTACATTATTTAATTCCTTTATTTCCATATTTTATTGCTGACCATTTAATGAAGAGACAGACAAAGACAGAGACAGCAAATATAGTAAAAACCAACATTTGGGGGAACTGAGTGAAGGATATTCGGGAATTCTTTGTACTAGCAACTTTTGTGCCCATCTGAAAATAGGACAAAAAATTTTTTTAAATGAAAAGACAATATGATAAGCTGACTCATGAATGAGAAAATCGTTCTATCGCGTGAGTGTATGGTCAAATGCAGCAAATACACCTTTGAAACAAGAAATGAGTTTCTTTTCACAATAACTAAGCACAAATGAAGACGTTTTCACCAAGAGAAAAGGAGAGTCTAATAACTTCAAGAAAAAAAATGCTTGACATAATACTAAAATTGGGGGGAATTATTATTAAAGAAGCATCAAGGAATTTTCAGAAAAAGACAATCGACATTTTTAGAAGAGAAATGGGCTTAATCTAATGAAGCATAAAGCCAAAGATTACAGAAAAATTTACTGTGAAAATGCTCCCTCTCAGCATTTATCATTCTGAGGCTTCACGTGCAAGAACTCATAACCAGACTATATTGACACAGATTAATCTCAGTGAAGTTCAAAGGTCCTATGGCAATAAAAATTGTCTATTATCATTACAGAGTAACTTTTCAGGAAAATTTTTTTGTTCTTCAATCCAAACTTCAGTGAACCCATTTTTTTCAAGAGCCTCAACTACTTTAACCCATGAAGAAAAATCCTCAGAAAGGAATATGTTTTGTCAGGTATTTGCTAAATAGTAGTTGGTTTTACATGTTTAAGTAGTAATTATAGATAAATGTGTACATTCCCCGTCCTTATTTTTACAATCATTGTTGATAACTCATATTATGGAATGAGTTTTCAGAAATACCATTCTATTTATTAGATTTTAGATATCGTCAAAAGGACATGGCTTATGACTTTTGGGCTGTCATCCAGGAAGAAAGTTAGTATTTACATCAACTGAATGTAGCAAGTATGAATATCAAGCCAAAAAGAAATGCATGTGTGTGAGAAATGTAAAATACTATAGTTTTTGTCTTTTAAGCTCCAATTCTACTGTATATCAAACTTTATGTCAGTAAACAAACAAACAAAAAAATCCTGATTTGTAGTGTTCACCCATTTCCATGGTGTAAATACTCCTGCCCTGGCCAGTTCAAGCTAACTAACTTGACCTTCACTTAACAAGGAGTTGGGAAGAGATGCTAACAATCCAGCACAAGCAGCTCCAGGACACACTACTGCTTCCTTTCTGAGAGTCCTGTCAAAGTATCTGCTACCAAAACTTTGGGGCGAGAGTGCAGCTATTCATGCCTATGCCTGCTGAGATAGAGGAGCAAACAGGATGACGTCAATTCACGATCCGCAAAAGACCCTACATTGTTTTCACTTGTTCTCCAACTCAAGGGCTCTCCACGTCTGTCTCTCAGCTAGCAATAGTCCATCTGAACTCATGGGAAACTTGTATTTACCCCTATAACTCACAGAGAAAAGGGAACTCTGGGCACATGTTGCAGATCCATTCACCTAGACACGTCTTATAGCCATTTCTGTTCTGTTGTCCTTGTGGCACATTGTGCTGCAAGGAAACCTGAGGATTGCTCATGACTGTTGATTCCGTGTAGGAAGTAAGGGACATGGCTTTTGCACCTGACTCCCCCAGTCTACTTAGGTTTATGTCACCTCTTCACCCAAACAGGATTCATTCAGTACAGATGCAAGGAGGGCAAGATAGAGGTCTTCTCTCTAGGATGCTCATAAACATCTAACAGTGGCTTCCCTCCCAACTATTGTCTCATCAGACTAGGAATCTATCTCCTTTATAGGAGTCACAGAAATCTTCTTTTACAAATCATGCATTCTTCCACATTTTTTGACTGTATCAGAGCCTGGGCTCTTAATATTTCCAGTCTGGATTAAACTCTTCTTCTGTTTTAGCACTTTTTTCATGAGGAAAAATAGGATAAAGGGCAAAAAAATGAAGAAATTTAAGGGAAATCTTCAGTTAATATAAAAATATCTCACTAAATGTACATTTGTTCTGGGGGAAATAAGGGTTTTTTAATCAAAAGATTTACTCATATGCATATGCTTTCCCCCAGCAATTCAATTTCTAAACTTTTATCATAAAAAGTAATTTAAAACATATACAACAATTTAACTATAAGAATGCCCATCACAGTGTCATTTATCACAGTGAAAAATTGCAAACATCATTATAATAAAAATTTTGTATCATAAATCATGGTATATCTGTTCAATTAAATAGGATGCACTATTAATCAAGGTTACAAAAGGATATCACAAGAAAAGATGTTTACAATTCATGGTTTAGTAGAATAATTTTAAATATAACATCTTTCTAAAAAAATAACTCTCACACATGTACATGTGTGCTTTATTAGTGTTTATATCCAGGTAATGGTATTGTCAGGGAGTTTTACTTTCTTATTGTTAATTAGCTTTCTATTTTTTTTCTTATCAGTAACATTTGTTAATTGATAAAAGATCCTCTGATTAACAAATACCACTTGAAAACACTTCAGACCAGAAAGTATTTTCTAAGAATGATGCAGAATGTATTTTTTGGTTGTAAAGAAGACATTATCTAATTTGCATTATATTTGTTCTATGGCTTTGAGATTAACATACAATTCCACATATGTCTCTTAATTCTCAAAATTACCCCTGCATGATGCAGAGTAGGTATTTATCCGCATTTCACATATAAGAAAATTGAGCCTATGTGATATGTAATGATTTGTCCTCTGTCACTCAGCGTGTAGGTAGTAATGCACCTCCAAATTTAGTGCTCTTCCTAACACATCATGTTGTTTCATGGGAAATTTGTTCACACAGCATTTGAGAGGGAAGATAGCACAAAATAAATCTTATTTATAGGTGCTAGAAAAATTGCACAAAGGCATTTTAATCAAAGGAATTACAACTACACCATAAAATAGATGCCCAGGCTGATTAGTTAAAAAAAAATTATAATAGAAATATGTATATTAACACTTCCAAAAAATAAGAAGACAAGAAAAAGAAAATAGAAAACTATGGTCCAGCCCCAGGCTGAGGCAGTCATTTGTATTCTCTTATTTAATTATCAAATTTACCTTATCGAGTATGTATTCTCAAATTTCTGTCAGGTATAGCTCTTCATGTGACAAAAATAAAGCTTAAAATTAAGTCCTCCACCCAGGGTTGTGCAGGTAGCAAACGGCAGAATCTGGTCTGTGAGTCAGAAACCAAAATCAGTGGTCTTCACCACCACCCCATGTTTATGCGAGCAAGTATCAATTGGTGTGAATTACCACAGCCACCTGAGGAGCCCTGCAAGGGACAAGGATTGAACAGTTCACCAACCACTACACGAAACGTTTAAAGGACATGTGGTATTGATAAGATTTCTCAATCCCTTGGATTTTCCTAAACAGATAAACCAGACTTAGAAGGAATTTGCTGAGTAAAAAGCAAAACTTTGGCACACATAATGACCTCATTGTTCTATTGATGTTTTATAATAGTTTTCAAGATAACCAAAAACTATTCTATTTATGACTAATAGCACAGTAAGAACAAGGGAAATGGAGCAATTACATGGTTAGACTAAGTCGGCACATTGCTTTTCATTGAATTATATCGCCATTTTATGTAAAACTGCTTTCAGCCACCTAAATTACCTTGGGAATTGTGGGGGTTTTCCCCTCTCTGTCTCATTCACACTGTTGAGTGTCTACACAACTACTGTACTCTCATATTTTCCTAAAGATAGTCACAGTTACATCCTTCATACGGATGAGTATATGACAGCCCTGAGTTGCACCCGTTCTAAAGATATTACCTATAAATCTAACATAAAAAGAGTTCTTATCCATTATTTAAAACATTTTTGCATGTTAAAAGATCTACACATTTACTTCTGTCATATGAAATATCACCAAATATGAGTTAAGGAGACTTACAGAAAGCAAAATGGAAAGATTTATTAAAACATTATAAAAATACAATTGATACATCACTAATCTCAATTCATTTATTCATTCAACGAAATTTATAGAATTCTCTACTTGATGCCAGGCATTGGGTACAACAGGACGGATAAACCCCAGCCTTCATGAGCCTTTTGTTCTAGTGATTTTTCATCAGTTTCATCATAATCGATTTCCCCTTCACTAGACAGGAATTTCCCCATCTGAGCATGTATAAAAGGATTTTAAAGATGGTTCTTGTGCTGCTGATATGACTAACTACTGCAGTTTGACAGAAAAACCACCTCAAAGTTTAGTTTTGTGTGGTTCTCATCCTCTAAGTGGAAGTCTGTTTACTAATACAGTTTTCAAAAGGGGGCCCACCTGCCGCTCTCACTTGAAAGGAAACACTTGAAAGCCCAGACTTTGTTCCTGGGGAAATCTAGCAGAGAAAGACTGATCAAATCAAGGACATACCCATAGCAGAGGACAAGAGCAAACCGCCAGGTCTAGCTCACCTCATGCATTTTCATGTCTCCAGAGACTGTTGATCAGAGTCCTGCTTCTAGAAATATCCGTGCTTCTGGGAATACTACTATTAAATCATTTTTCACTTTTCCCATTTTCTTCTCTTTCATCAGGCTGAGGATCTGTTCTAAAGCCACGGGACTACATTTGTCAAAGAGATAAGCAACATTGTCGTTCAGAAGCGGAATATGAAATTTCTTCAAAAAAATAAAAAATAAACTTAAGAAAGCTATTGTCTTCCTTCCAAAAAAGAAAAACTGATTAAGAACATCTATGACCAGATCACTTCCGGATCATATGTATGCATCCCCATGATGGGGAGGAATGAATTTAAATGAGTCTTCAGCCGCTCTAGTAAAAATTGGTTATCTCAACACCTTAAGGTTTCTCTTTAGATACATGAACAAATCAGTATGCTCAGTGAGCTTCGCATTCTTCCAAACTTCCAGGACAGACATGTTTTCTCCACTACCTAGCTGCTGGCAGCCAAAGAGGTCTGCACTTCAAAGCAAAGCACAGGTCATGTAATTGATGACTCATGACAAGTTTGCTTCATTTGTTTCAAAGACTCATCTACATAAAAATTACAACCACTTAAGAATACATACCACTTAGAAACAAATAATAATAGGTTAAACCAGCAGCTTAGACTTGACAGTTGATCACTAATGCACCAAGCCTTTAAAACTCTCCCTTCAAATGAACATTTTCTTAATTTCACATAAATTTGGGGGAGAAAATAGCTTTAATAAGTCATATTTTGCTACCTAACCCAGTGAGAAATAATAAACTCTATGAAAACCTTTTCTGCTCCAACTCTCTATCTTAAAGTACTGGAAGAAATACTTTCCTTTGCACAGACTTAACACTGATTTTAAAGTCTTTGCTCTTGCTACATAAAGCCAGTCAGAGCTGCCCTAAAATAGACTGAGTTATGCTTTTATTTCTCCTTAATGATGAACAATTTGTTGAGCCCTCTAAAATAAGAGAAAACAATTTGTCCAAGATTTTAAAATTCATTCATATGCTTCATTTACTAGTAGAAAAAAAGAAAAGGCTTTTCATTCATCATTCTTTTCCCTAAAGTTTTCTAGCCTCTGCTTTTTTTCTCCTCAATATCTTTTACTGTAGTAAGGTTTTTATACCTTCCTTGAAAAAACATTACTTGGGTTGCGTTAGTCTCAAATGAAACACCAAAAGTACATCACTTGGCCAGGAGACATGGCTTAATTTCATTCTCCTGCATCTCATATTTTCATATACCTCATTAGAGTTCTCACTGCCAGCTTGCAATTAACCTCAATAATGAAGAATACGGAATGCATGGAACTGGAAATCCACATATAAATCCCAAACCTTCTTTTATCCAACACAATCTTCCTATAATCTAACGTTTCACTGGAGAGCCTGATAATTAGCAACACCAGGTGAGTGAAGTTTCACCTCATCTCACTTCTGGAAGCAAATGCACTAAAGGTAAGTGGCGGCCAGGGTTCAAGCCATAGTTCAGAGCAAAGAGTTATATCAAAGTGAATGGAAGCACAGAACTCAGCAATTAAGTCAACATGCCAGGAATTCTGAGAGCAGTAAGACCAAAAACAATAGGTAGAGAAAGAGAAGGACAGGATACTGCTCCAAACCTGGCTTGATGCAGCCAACAGGAAGTGTTTCTTTTCAGGCCCAGATAACTGACATTGTCAGTTAAGGCCTATAGTCTCAGGTCCTAAGTACAGAGGATACAGTATGTCTATGGGTTGAGGAATGGAGGATGAAACAGGGAGAGAGATAGGGAAAACTCCCACAGACTGACAAAATCTATAGTTAAAGATTAGGCCACCAAGGGCTGTTTAAATTCTAATTTGGGAGGGAAAGAAAAAACAGGAGGGCTATACACAGAGATTCTTCCAAAAATGCCATTGAATCTTCGCTGCCTTTTAAGCAGGGGCAGGTTGGGGTGTGTTCCACCTACACTTCTATCTGGGCCCCTTCTAATTTCAGACAAGACTCCCTTTGAGTTCCAGAAAGAATGAGAGGGAGGGAAGTCAGATGCTCTACGACTGAACTCTTGGCACTCCACACCCGTCCTTGTCCAAGCCACAGGTGAATTTCTATGTAGAGGGACATGTCTAAGGCCTGAGCTTCTGTGGTCAGTTCGAGATGGTGCCAAGTCAAGAGTAATAATTGTTACAACCTATGTCCTAAAAGGAACTGAGGTCCTTATAATTTTTAAAACAATGTTTAAAAAGAATTATACATGCAAAATGAAAAACGTGTCAGGTAATAAGGAGTTGGGGGTGGTGAAACCAGTAGGTCTAATCTTCAACTACGGCAAATAAAAAATTATGTTTGAGATTCCCGACAGCCAAGGCAAAGGGTGGAATACATTAAGAGTGGCTCCCTTGGGGTAATTAGGTAATTTAAAACATGCTGGTTTTTCCTTCAATTACGGCATGAATTAATAGTGAGGTCGATAAGTAAAAAGACTGACTCAAATCTGTGTTGGGAACACAAGTAAATAAACAGAATTCATTATGTAACTAAAAAGAGAGAAATAAAATCTAACAAGTAAACTGGGTGGTGAGGCATACATTAGTAGCCTGCTCTTTCATTGGCCGTTAATTTTGAAGTATTCACCTGGGGGAACCTCAACCAAAGATGATGGATGACATGCCAAACAGGCTGCTTGCAGGTAGAAGGAGAGCCAGGAGCTAGATAGAAAGCTAAGGATAATTTTGATAATCACAGCAAAGTTTTAAAAGAGGCAGGAAGAAAGATAAAATCCTAGACATTTAAAACATAAGCAAACGCCATGTATCTAGTGGCCTTTCAAGGATCACAGAAAGTAAATTCCACATCGCAAAGCTTTTATTTATTTTGAGGCGGTTTAAAGATATTCACGTTGTGACAAATATTACTTTTGCTCTGATGAGGCAAAAAAATCAGCAGTGCTCCTGAGCTGTGCTCAGAATATTACAAGGCCTATGAGCAGTTCTGAATACAGATATATTTGGATCTATTCATTAACTTTGAATAGTAAAACCCAACCAGAGGAGCTGGATAGCTTCCAACAGCTGCAATGAGCAACATGACAAGCAAAATGCAGTATGTTTTACAGGAAGGAGTGTTTCTTCCCTCAGATACATTTTCAAATCAGCAGTGGTTCACCGTAGCAAGCATTTCTATATCCAGGGGAAATTTTTGACTTTGATTTTTTTCAACAAGGTAAATATCGTCCCAGAAATATTTCATAACCTCATTTATATAGTATAGGCCCGTTTAATTTAGATCTTAAGAGTAATGTTCCAAGTTAAAATACCAGTAAACATCTTTGTTAAAATCATCTGATGAAAAAGTAAAAAAAAAAAAATATGTATATTAAATAGCAAAAGAGTAATCTCATGGTTATCACTTCGCTTTCAACATATACTTTACCAAAAAAAATGGGGAATGGGTAGATACATTTTGACAAATTTCTGTAGTAATAGGAATACATAAAGGAGAAAAATAAGTACATATACCTTCAATCGAGTCTTTTAAAATAGGTATCATACGTTATAAGGAAATTTTAACCATAAAACTTTTAAAGGGAGTTTTCATTTAAATATGTTTTAATTTAAATTTGCATTATAACAAATGAAATGTTGCTTTCAAAAATTTATAAAAACACATATTTTCAAAGTTTTTAAAATGTCAATTTTCCTCCAATTTGTAATTCATAAATAATCTGTATTTTATACAGATTTTTTGTCAGTAGCCTATTCTTGTGCTATCAGGGGAAAAATAAAAACAGTTTAAACCGCTAATCTTTAATTTTGTTTTCTTTGAATTTGGAGACTATAGCTGCTTTTAAAAATCTTATTGATGCTATAAATACTCTACTGACATTCTAGTTCCCCACAAGCGTTCAAACACGCATAACAACTTGTTTCTCTATATCATTTCAGAGAGTCCTCAGTTGTAATGAATGCCAGAACCTAGGTTTGGAATTTCTGGACTTGTAATTCTATCAATTTCTTTCCTTCTCCCTTTCTTTTCTTTCTTTTCTGCTTGCCTTTTTTTCTTTTTAAAGACAACATGGAACTGAAATCTAAATTCAAAATGTGCCATCTATGGGCCGGCCTAGTGGCGGAGCTGTTAAGTGAGCACATTCCACTCTGGCGGCCCAGGGTTCACCGGTTCGGATCCCGAGTACGGACATGGCACTGCTTGTCAAGCCATGCTGTGGTAGGTGTCCCACATATAAAGTAGACGAAGATGGGCGTGGATGTTAGGTCAGGGCCAGACTTCCTCAGCAAAAAGAGGAGGATTGGCAGCAGATGTTAGCTCAGGGCCGATCTTCCTCAAAAAAAACCCAAAACAACAACAAAATTTGGAATCTAGAATTTGCTTTAAAGGTATGCTCAATGTGTGGCTAGATAATATTTAAGAATACTACTTTTGAAGGTACTAATTCTCCTACTTTCCTTTATTTTTTTGTACTCAATCGTGTAGCAGGCTCTGTCTCTCCTTGCTTCTCAGTGGAGGCACACACATGGGCAAGGGAAAAAGCACAAGTAGCCTGCAAGGATTCTACATATTTGTTTTCCAAAAGCCCCAGTCTCAGAGAGAGAAAAAATGGTTTGAAAGAAGAAAAAGAGCTTTTCCCCAAACTAAAGAAAGTGGTCAACTTCTCACCCCAAAGGATGAGAGAGAAAAACAGTTCTGAGAGCCCAATTCCCGGGCAGTGCCCAAGGGAGTTACCAGGAATCTAGACAGGAAGCTTTGTGATCCTATAAAGTGGTCCCATCACAGCATCAGCATGCCCAGCCTCCCAGCAGACCTAACAGGGCTGCGGACACAGGCCATGCATACCTCCGTAGGGACCCATATGGACCAATGACTGACAGCCACAGGAACACTCTCTCACACAATCACTGCTAAAAACCCCAGAATACTAACAAAATGAGACTGGAAGCATGGGCAAATCTCTGAGACTGACAGAAGTTCGATTTCCCACCAGAGTACTAGACTGGGATCTCAATCCAAAAGTAAACTGATTCAAAGAAAACAAACATCAATTAATAAACTAACTGTATTTTTATTTTTTTGAGGAAGATTAGTCCTGAGCTAACATCTGCTGCCAATCCTCCTCTTTTTGCTGAGGAAGACTGCCCTGAGCTAACATCCGTGCCCATCTTCCTCGACTTTATGTGAGGGACGCCTGCTGCAGCATGCCTTGCCAAGTGGTGCCATATCCGCACCCGGGATCCGAACTGATGAACCCCGGGCCATGGGAGCGCGTGTGAACTTAACCACTGCGCCACTGGACCAGCCCCCCAAAACTGTGTTTTTAAAATCTAGCTATATTCCATTTTAAGAGGAAAACCTAAAACATCCTTTCTCAAAACTATATTTTTAAAAGTTACATCATCAAATACTAACTATAAGTAAGCTCAAGTAGCAGAATTAATATTGGCTAAAGTAGACATTAAGGCAAAAAGCATTATTAGGGATAAAGAATGTCATAACAAAATTATAAAAGGAATGCTTCACTAAGAAGTTCTAGAAATCCAGAGTAAATACAGCTGTCATCATTCCCTTGGACAACATACTAAAGCAAAAGCTGACAGATTTACATGGGAATGCCCCAGGCTCAGTCCTTAGACTTCTGCTCTTGACTATCTACACCCACTTTCTTGGTGATCTCATCCAGTCTCACGGCTTTCAATGCCATTTATAGATGTTGACATCTCCCACATTTATGTTTGCAGCCCAGATCTCTCCTGAACTTCCCATATATATATTTAATTCCCATCTCTGCCCTAATATCTAATAGACCTCTCAGACCTAACACTCCTGAAACTGAACTTCTGCTGGTCCTCCCAAACCTGCCTCCCATCAGCTTTCCACACCATTGTCAATGGCAAGGCCATTCTTCCAGTTGCTCAAGCCAAAAATCCTAGAGTTGTCATTGACTCCCTTCTGTTTCTCACACCCCTTATTTAATGTCAACAAGTCATTCCAGTTCTACCTTCAAACACATACAGATTCCTGTCACTTCTCACTCACTTCATTATTATCACAGGGTCCAAGCCACCATTGTCTCTAAACTCTTATTTTCCAACTGCCACCCATGGTCCACTCTTAACCTGGCAACCGGAGAGATCTTTATAAAACATAAGTCAAATTGTGTCACTCCTCTGCTCAAAATCCACCAGTGGCTTCCCAGCTCATCCAGGTGAAAACCAAAGTCTTTACAGGGACTTACTGGCCCTAGCCCATCTGCCCGTTACCACGCTGCCCCGTCTTTTACTGCTCTCCGCCTCACTACTCCGCTCCTGCCCACTGGCCTCTTTGATGTTCCTCGTGCTCACCAGGGCATTTATTATCCTCCTAATTCCCTTCATTTCCAGGATTAAGCATGTGGCTGGCATATTTTCATGTCAAGGCTTTGGCACTTGCTCCCTCAGCCTGGCATACCCCAACCACAGAAATTCACAGGACTCATTCCCTCATCTGTTCCAGGCCCTTACTCAAATGTCACCTTCCCCATCCAGTCTTTTTAAAACCGATTCCTCCAACACTCTATTCTCTTCCCTGGTTTTATTTTTCTTCCATTTTTCTCTCTATCATTTAATAATAAAAAATTATATTGCATGCTGACATTTTGTTTGTTGACTGTCCCCCCTGCTATAATATAGGCTCTGTGATGGCAGAAGCTTTTATGGTTGATTCTCTAGTGCTTAGAATATCCCCTAGCACACAATAAATAACTTTTGGATGAATGAGTTGTTTGATCCACTTCCTGTGCATTCAAGGCTGTGGAAGCAGCACCATGCAGAGGGAATCAACACGAGATTTGGATCCAGAGGATATGATTTTAAATCTCTGCCTCCTAAACATCACTGTGGCCTTCCAGAAATTTTCTAAATTTCTGAGCCTCAAATTTCTAATCTGTAAGAAGAGAATAATAAAACCTTTCCCCAGTCAAATACCGTAAGATTTAAATTGAGCAATATATGTCATCAAGAATTTGAACAGATGGAGAAAGCAGTGGTTAGCTTGATTAGGCACAACGTTAAAAAAAAAAACAGGATAGAAAAGAAAGAAAGAAAATTAACTTGCGTATATTTACAGAAGCTATATACTGTTCTGTTATTCCACTCTCCACTCTTCCTTTTTTCCCCCTCTATGTTCCTGCCTTCCCACTTCAGGTATTTGTCACCTGCCTGATCCATGAAGGCATTTGAGTTTGATCCCTGAGAAAGATTCAATACGTATTAGTTTCCTATAGTGAACACCGAGGTAAAAGTTCTTGGAAAACCAATACATATTTTGCAATGGATTAATTTGTTTTCATATACAGAGAAAGCCCTGAAGCATTCCTTGAAACTTAATAAGATCTGTGAAAAAAATAAAAAAGACAGGATTGATGACGTAGCAGCCGCCACACTATAGTTCACCTGTAGACCGAGGGAAACTAGGACCAACAAGAAATAATCTGTCGCAGCAGAATGAAGGCTGCAGGCTGTGGACAGGACCATGTAAGTCAACCCCAGAACCTGTCATCAAAAAGCATCAGTGGTGGGGGGCTGGCCCCGTGGCACAGCAGTTAAGTGCGCACGTTCCGCTTCAGCGGCCCAGGGTTCGCAGGTTCGGATCCCGGGTGCGGACATGGCGCCGCTTGGCACGCCATGCTGTGGTAGGCGTCCCATGTATAAAGTAGAGGAAGATGGGCATGGATGTTAGCTCAGGGCCAGTCTTCCTCAGCAAAAAGAGGAGGATTGGCAGCAGTTAGCTCAGGGCTAATCTTCTGCGGAAAAAAAAAAAAAAAAGCATCAGTGGCCACATAGAAAATGAAGAAAATACAAACAATAAAAAATAATGTTAGGCAGGGGCAGAATAAAAACCTCCCGATACTGAATAACCAGAACAGTCAAGTTAGGGGCTGAAATAATTTGAAGGTTTTTCTTTTGTGGATTTAAAATGAATTTGAAAGAGGGAATTTCACTGTCTTTTATCCCCAAAATATATGTAGGTATAAAATAGCTGGCTTTCTTTTCTTGACAGGTTTTATTGGTGTGTCCAGCCAAGTGAAAAGCTGTAGCCATTGGGGAATGCCACTGTGAATATTTTCTATTTGCGGGTTTTGTTTTTGTAGCTAGTGGGAGATTTTTTTTTCATCTACTACCCTAAGATTCATTTTAGTTTCCTGGCAACTATTCTCTTCATTTCCCACAAAAGGACAATAAAATTACTGTACTTTCATGGTTAAAAAAAAAATCACCATATTGCTGATCTTTTTACCTATGAAACTTCAAACAGAACAAATCTCAAAACTAAAAATGTCCAGTTTTCATTTTAGATAGAGCATAAAGGTCAGTTTGACACAAACTGAAAACAGTTCTTTAAGTTGAAAAAATATAGAATTAGCTGTCACATGTCTTTACCAGAGAACAAATGGGAATGGGCATAAATGTGGCACAGCCATCAAAGGACGGCAGTGACTTGAACAACACAGGCTGTTACATCACATCAGGGCGGCCACAGTGACTAACCCTGTGGCTGATACTCAACACGCAGAAAAGAAGCTCAGAGGCCTCCAAAACAACTGCTTTAATCCAAAGGCAGAGAAGCCATGAATGAGGTACACTCTAGAGGACAGAATTGTGTGAGCTCAAAGTCTAAAAACAGAATAGAGAAACAGAAATATTTTTTTTTCCTTAAGGAACAAAAGGAAAACGGAGCAGGAAAATTTCAACTTGAGAAAAAATTCAGTGCATTGTCATATACGAATATAAATTTTTATAACAAAATACCAAATACTAACCATACAGTTGGAACTTCACAAAAAGTACCTCTAATTTTCACCATAATGCTGCAGCATGTATACTTTTCAGATAAAGTGAGGCTCAGAATAGTTAAATAACATATCCAAGGTCACACAGCCAGTAAGTGGCAGGGCCAGGATTTTAATCCAAGTGTATCTAATGTCATGTCCATTCACCCTCTCCGCCCACATTCCCCTTCTCACAGATGACGTATATTTTGTTAGTAAAGATTTAGGTCTCCATCCATACCTTCAACCTCAGACCCAAACGCAACGCCTTGTTCTGCAGTCCAGGCTGGGAGATTCTCAAAAGCAACTGTGAGGTAATTGATGGTGAAAGGAAACCCAGCGCCAAATGCCACAGCACCAGCCGTGCCTTCCGTTTTAATTAGGAAGCCAGTCTACACCCTCAGATAGTGGGACAAACTGCAAAGCAATGCAACGCTCCACTAGAAAATACTGAAAGTTACACAGGCGTAAGTTTTCCAGGGGAAGAAAACGGAATATTTAGAGACCAAATGAGCAAAGTCAATAATATTTTTTGGTTCTGAGAAAGTATTTTTGTAGTACTTCTGTGAATGGATATAACGTAAAACTATCGTAAGATAGAGGAGTATTAGGCATGCACAGGTGGAATTATGAGAAGTAAATAAAAGCTTTGCTCTAGGGCCGGCTCCAGTGGCCTAGTGGCTAAGCTCAGCACACTCTGCTGCAGCAGCTCCTGTTCGGTTCCCAGGAGCAACCTACACCACTCTGTTAGTAGCCACTGTGCTGGCAGCCCACATACTAAAAAATAGAGGAAGATTGGTGCCAATGTTAGCTCGGGGGGGAATCTTCCTCAGCAAAAAAAAAAAAAAAAGGCTTTGCTCTATCCAATCTGGAAGTTGCTTTTAGATCCAACTTTTGTTCCCTTGTGGGATGGGGATGCTGCAGTTACATTAACCTTTATGACAAACACTATATATAGATATGATGTGTAAATGATCTTTTTCATTAGAAGGATATTATCTATTTATGGTTGAGATTAATTTAAAACATAAAAACGATCTCTGAAAAATGTAACCTTCCATTTTCTCTGAGGGAATGTAGACAACCGACTGCACAAAGGAAAATTCGAAAGACCGTTTATATTGCTTTAATTATTTATAACTCATACAGTTATTTTACATGGTCTGCTTACAACATTTGTTATATTGTCTTTCAATTATATATGAACGATTTACACTTGAACATAAAATCTTACTACCAAGTTACTCTAAAGAAAGTAGCTTTTTTGTCTTTTCCCTTCAAGCCTTTGCCTCTCTTTGATGACCCTGTCTCTCCAGTCAAATCAGGGAGCTGAAAACAAGAAAATGAAGACTGTTCCCTTTTTCAATTGCTGTTCTCTTTCTATATTTCAGGCTTTCAAAGTCAGCTATAAAACTACCACACAGACCTGCAGTGTCACAATTGTATAAAAATTAGGTACTATCACTTAAAAAAAATGTTTAAGGAACAAATGATAGATAAAGATCCAAGTTACACCTTAGCCTCCAGGGCTGAGAGATTCATCAAAGATCAGCTTACTCAGGTAAGGTCACCTTTCCCCCAACACAGGTCAAGAGGGAACTGACTGAACTCCTCTCCTGAGACAATGATCCCTCCTACTCCAGGTCTTCTGCCTCCATCATCAATCAGGTCAGCAGTTCAAGAATAAGACCCAGCTCTCCCAGATTTCCCCAGTTCTGTCAAAAGGCATCAAGAATAGCTCAGATACCAACCCTTCACTAACCTCTAACACTCACAGCCTCACAGCCACTAACTTCCTTGAATCCACCAGGACCAATCTCATTACACCATTTATCTCTGTGGACTTCAGTCAAAATGAGAGCCTTCAGGTTCTGAGGTTACTCCTCACTTCCCACAATTTAATTCTCATAAAGCTTTAACATTATCCCTCTTTCTCATCTGCTCCTACAGCCCGCAGACACACAGATCTATCTCCAAAATTTTTCCATTGTCCCTTCTGGAATTAAAGTCCACTCTCAGCAAAAGTCGCTATACTCAATATCTTCTCTTAACTTTCTGTTCACTTTCTGGCTACACATAGCAGAAGCTTGGCTTTCCCTGAGGACTCTGCTTCCCACCCAACCCTCTAAAATGGTGGCTTTCTCCTGCAAGCTGGACTTAGAGGTGGGGCACGTGTCCTCCTTGCTTCTCTTCTTATTAGTTCATTCTCCCTCCCACCACCCTAAATTGCCAGCTCATCAGACACATCACATTATGAGACAAATCTCATGTTATCAGACACATTGATGAGGATTTTAGGCTGGTTACCTTTAAAACTGCAGACAAGAAGCGAGCTCCGAGGACTGGAATTTGCTTGCTCTTTGAGAGATATTTGCATTTGTGAAGGAAGGGGGGATGACCTTGTAGGGACCTGAAATTGGCCACCCCAGGATATATCTCTTTGGCATCGGGATTGTTTGGGCCTGATTGCTTTGGATAAACTGGGACAGGGAGGGAGGCTCTGGGGAATGCAACTTGCCCTTATTGGGACATATTTACATTTGTAAGGTAAATCTCTATCTGTAAAAGGTGCCTCCCTCTCTGTACCAGGAAGAAGAAAGGAGATGACCTTGTCCCTAGAAACTCTTAATGGGGAAGGCAAGAACTTAAGTAGGTTGCTGTCTGGCAATCTCATGTAACTGATTTAGGGTGGTGGCTTCTGACCTTTACTTAATCCGATTTGATTCTTGTCTAAAAGTCATGGGATCACCCACTGACCAGACTCCACCTGCACTGGTACCACTTTAACTTTTTTCCATGTTCTTTCCTTTGTCTTGTAAAGAGATGACTCACATACCCATGCCTTATAAAATTAGCCCTAACCCTCAACTTGGGGCAGCAGCAGCAGCTCCTCCTGCCCGTGGGCCCTGCCCCCACGCAGCAGCCCGACTGCCCATGGGTCCTGTCCCCATGCTATTCCACACTATTCTCTAAATAAAAGAGCACTACTGCCAGATCTTGAGAGTCCAAGAAATCTTTCTTTCGACTCCTCGGCTCACCGACCCCGCATCAACATCACTCCCTACACTTCATTATTCTATCATCGACCAATTTCCAATTCATTCTGCCACATTTTTCAATGATGTCAGCTCCTACCTCATTGTCATTCTCTCTAACACTACTCCTGTCTTAATTTTTGGTGACTTTAATATCCACACAGACAAGCTCTCCAGTACCCTGGCTTCTAAATTCCTTGACCTCCTCTCCTCCAGTGATCTTGCCCATCACCTTATCTCAGTCACTACTCCGATGGGTGGACTCTAGACTTTGTCTCAATCCACAGCTACACCTCCTCCACAATCTCAGCTTCATGCCTCCCACTTTCTGACCACCACATTCTTCCTCTCACTCCTCTAGTTTTCCAACAATCCTTTGACCCCATGCTCAATTTTTCTATCCCCCCACTGCTCAACCTTCCAATGTCCTCTTTTTCCTCCCTGCTAAGCTTCAATTTCATAGCAGATCTATGACCACTCCCTTTCATACGCTCTCAACTTCGCATTTCTGTTGGTTCATTGCTCACTTGCAACACTTCTGAGGTTAAATCCAATAGTCCATTTTCTATGCCTGACAGTGGCTGGGAAAAAAACACCATATTGATGTTTCAACTATCATCTCACTTTAAAATGATGACTACTACCCTCAAGTGGGCCCTTAATATGTTCTGATGTACAGAAAAGAGTTAATATAGCAGGCCTGAAACTTCTCTCCTTAGAAAGGCCTGCTTGCAAAGTTGGCATCTGAGAACTTGAATTTCAGGAGAGTTCCAAACATTCCCTGATAAGAATGACTCTCTGGGCCTCAAGGGTTTGTGCAAACAATATGGTTTATGCTGAACACCTGCTTTCCTTCTGGAAGTCTGAAATTTTAATATGTGTGAGGCAGAGGATGCCCACCTGAGTAGCCCCCAATAAAACCCTGGGCACTGGGTTTCAAATGGGCTTCCTTGGTAAACAGCATTTCACATGTGATATCACAACTGGTTGCTGAAGAAATTGAGCACATCCTGTGTGACCCCACTGGGAAAGTAACCTTGGAAGATTGTACCTGGTTTCCTATGGACTTTGCCTCAAGTGCCTTTTCCCTTCGCTGATTTTGTTTTGTATCCTTTTGCTGTAATAAATCAGAGTGGTGAGCACAACTATATGCTGAGTCTGTCAGTCTTCCTGATGAATCATGGAATCTAGGGGTGGTCTTGGAGACCCCTGAAATACTTTGCCACTATGCTGTATTTCCCTAGTCCATTTTCTTTCCTATGATTATCACACATCTTCTACTTTCTTCCCAAGCTTCCACATCTCTTCCCCTGCTCTCACTGTAAGCTTACATTCCTGCTTTCTGATTCTTTAAGAAAATTCAGCAATCACAGGGAACTGGAACAGAGCTCCACTTTCACATCTGTCCACATCTGTCCAGCATCTGCACCTCCATACCCTAAACTTCCTTCCTGTTAATATAGGTGAATACTCTGTTCACGTATAAAATCAATCTCTTGACTTCTCGAGGACCTTCTCACCCTCTAAGATCATTGTTCAAGTGATCGTCCCCTGATTTCCTACATCAATTTCCCCTTCTTTATTGAATTTTTCCCATCAACATGCAAACATGCTGTTTTTCTTTAATCTTCAAAGTATTCCCTTGGTTCCATTTCCCCATCTAGCCTCGTATCCATTTTTTTTCTTTCTTTCTTTCTTTTTTTTGCTCCTCTTAGCAGAAAAATACCTTAAAAGAATTGTTTGTACTTGTTACTTTCAATTCCTCTTCTCCCTGCATTCTGGATATAATGTCCACCGCTAAAGAGAAACTTCTCTTACCAAGATCTCCAGTTACCTCCTCATTGTTAAACCCAATGATTACTTCTTACTCCACATCTTACTTGACCTCTCAACATTTGAAATTATCAGTCACTTCTGCCTCCAGGATATACTTTCTTCACTTGGCTTTTAGAATAAAATATTCTTAGTTTTCTTCCTACTTCCACAATTGCTTCTGCTCAGTATCCTTAGCTGACTCCTAGAACTTTTAATGTTGGAGTACCTCTGGGCTCAATCTTTGGTCCTTTTACCTAATTACACTCTCCCTTCACTTTCTCTTCCATTTTTGGGGGGCCAGTGATTCCCAAACTTATATATCTGATGCTAGCCTCTCTTCAGAAATGCCAATTTATATTTCCAACTGCTTACTTGACATTTCTACTTAGGTGACTGATAGATATCTCAAATTTAACACATCCCAAACTCGACTCCTATTCTTTCTCCTCAAAACTGCTCTTACAGTCTTCCCATGTCAACTGATGTCAACTCTTTGTGACCAGTTGTTCAAGCCAAAAACCTCAAAGTTGAATTTAACCTCTCTCTTTTGCTTTCCAAACCAGCAAAAAATCTTACTGGTTTTACCTTCAAAATATATGTAGAATCTGATCAATTTTCACCACCTTCTCTCTATTCCCTGGTCCAAGCTACCATGATCTTATCTAGATTACTAGTCTTCTAACAGGTTTCACTACTTCCATGCTTTCCTCCCTGCTCTTGTCAATATAGCAGCAAAAGAGATTCTTTTTAAACTGAAGTCCAATAGGTCACACTTCAGCTCAAAACCCTGTACTGGTTCCCAATTCCCTCACGGTAAAAGCCCAAATCCTGTGACCTGATTTCTCATTATCTCTGACTTAGAACTACCATGAGTTACCACTTAGAAATCCAACTTTTGAGAGCCAGTGATTTAGTGAAAGGATCCTTTAATACATAGGGCCTTTTTCCACTTACTACTTGTCACAGTTTTCCTTCCTTGCAAAGAGCTGCATCGCTGTCTTTCTTCTTAAGATGGTTTTAATCTACAACTCAAACAAACTTACAGTGGAAGTTTCCCAACAGTCATTCACTAAGATCTGGGAAGACTTTCCAGATAAATCCATAGCTAGAAAGAAACTGTTGCAATGAAGATTATCAGAACATAAGGAAGAAAACTATGTAGGAGTATTAGTGGACAGGAAATAGCAGATTTTCATTTTTACAGTAAAAAGTTTTCTTACTGTAAAATTCCAAAAGAGAATTATTATAATGGGGTTCAAGGAGAGTTATTATACAAGGAGAAATAAAGCTTAATATACTAGAGGTGGAAAGAAAGTAACAATTTACATATTCCAACTCTCTAAATTTTAACTCAATCTTTGGTCTTGTGGAGAAAGTACTGGGAAGAAAAGAAGGAAAAATGGGAAAAAGGGAGAGAGAGAGACATCTTACTCAGATGTCATGGTTCTATCACTTATCTGATAAATTTTCCAAGCTTGGGGCATGATATTTCCAAGTCTCAGAGTTTTTGTTTTTTTTGTCAATAAAATGTCAATACCTCACACGATATGTAAAAATTAGCTCAAATGGATCAAAGACCTATACCTAAGAGCTAAAACTATAAAGCTCTTAGAAGAAAAACATAGAGGGAAAGTTTCATAACATTGGATTTGGCAATGATTTCTTGGATATGACAACAATAACAAAAAAAACAGATAAATTGCACTCATTAAAATTTAAAACTTTACTGCAAAGAACAAAATCAAAGTGAAAAGGCAACCCACAAAAATTGGAGAAAATATTTGCAAATTATATATCTGATAGGGGATTAATATCCAGAATATATAAAGAACACCTAACAACTCAACAACAAAAAAATAAACAACCAATTAAAAGATGGGAAAAGGGTTTGATGGGGCTGGCCCCGTGGCCGAGTGGTTAAGTCTGTGCGCTCTGCTGCAGGCGGCCCAGTGTTTCGTTGGTTCGAGTCCTGGGCGCGGACATGGCACTGCTCATCAAACCACACTGAGGCAGCGTCCCACATGCTACAACTAGAGGGACCCACAACGAAGAATATGCAACTATGTACTGGGGGGCTTTGGGGAGAAAAAGGAAAAAAAATAAAATCTTTAAAAAAAAAAAAAAAAGATGGGAAAAGGGTTTGAATAGACATTTCTCAAAAGATGTATAGGGCTGGCCTGGTGGCACAGCAGTTAAGTTTGCATGTTCTGCTTTGGCAGCCCAGGCTACGCCAGTTTGCATCCCGGATGCAGACCTATGCACAGCTTATCAAGCCACATTGTGGCAGGCATCCCACATATAAAGTAGAGGAAGATGGGCACGGATGTTAGCTCAGGGCCAGGCTTCCTCAGCAAAAAGAGGAGGATTGGCAGCAAATGTTAACTCAGGGCTAATCTTCCTCTAAAAAAAAAAAAAAAGTATATAAATGGCCAGTAAGCACAGGAAAAGATGCTCAACATCACTAATCAATAGGGATATGCAAATCAAAACTTCAACAAGACACAACTTCACTATCGGCTATTATTAAAAAAAGATAGGTGTTTGGTGGCCAGCCCCATGTCCTAGTAGTTGAGTTTGGCATGCTCTGCTTCAGTGGCCCAGGTTTGGTTCCTGGGCACAGACCTCCTACATCACTCATCAGTAGCCATACTGTGTGGTGGTGACTCACATGCAAAATAGAGTAAAATTGGCACAGATGTTAGCTCAGAACAAATCTTCCTCAGCAAAAAAAAAAAAAAAAAAAAAAAAGTTGTTTGGCAAAGATGTTGAAAAATGGGAATATTTATCCCTGTGCATTGTTGATGGGAATGTAAAAGGTGTAGTCACTGTGGAAAACAGTATAGTGTTCCTCTAAAAATTAAACATAGAATTACCATAGGACCCAGCAATTCCACTTCTAGGCATATACCTAAAAGAACTGAAAGCAAGGTCTCAAAGAGATATTTGTACACTCATGTTCATGGCAACATTACTCACAATAACCAAAAGGTGGAAGCAGTCCAGGTATTCATCTGTGGATGAATGGATAAACAAAATATGACATATACATACAATAAAGTCTTTAAAAAGGAAGGAAATTCTGACATATGCCACAACATGGATGAACCTTGAAGACATAATCCTAAGTGAAATAAGCCAGTCACAAAAGGACAAATGATGATTCCCCTTACATGTGATACCTAGAGTAGTCAAATTAATAGAGACAGAGTATAAAGGTGGTTGCCAGGGGCTGGGGGGAGTGGAGAATGAGGAGTTATCGTTGAATGAGTACGAAGTTTCAGTTTGGGAAGATGAAAATATTCTGGAGATGTATGGTAATGATGGTTGCACAACATTGTGAATGTACTTAATGCCACTGTTTTGCGTTTACTTAGATGCTGCATTTGTCTATTGGCATCCATTCATCACAGGGCCAAACATATATACTATGTTTCCTTATTTTCTGTATGTATCTTGATGCTCTGGAGTTTGTGGCCTCTGACTGGGGAAAGCCTGCCCCTCCCAGGGCTAGCCAATTCTTGGAGATAACAAAGGGCTCAGCTGGGAGTCTGTCTTTCATATGCTAACTAACCAGTTCAGAGCCACACCTCCGCCATCAGACACTCCAGAAGGCAATATTGCTCAGCCTTAATCATCCCAGGGCCAGGTACCAGAAAACTAGAGAACATTCCTGTAGCCCAAAGCCTGTCAAAATTATTCCAACTAGCCAATCCTAAACTGTTTACCCTGCCCTAAAGAGAAAGAAAAACTTATTCAATGACACTTGTTAAAGAGCCGTAAGGCAGACTTTATTCAGAACCATCACCTTAGGTATACAGACCACTGCAATGGGACATTACTGTGGAGGAGAAAGATTGTGCTCAACTCTGAATACCGCATGGCCAAGTGGGAATTTATAGCCAAGGAGTAGGATGAGGGTCAGTGGATAGAAAGCTACTAAAAGGAAACATCCTGGATAAGAGGGGTTCTAGCTAAACAGACCTATCAGGATTCTTGCTGAAGACAGGCCAGGTGATCAGACATGATGGGGGGGGGGGGGGGTGGAGGATGAAGAACCCGATTAAATATGGGCAGTGTCCAGATACAGAGGATGAGGGATTCCTGCTAAACTGACTTAGCAGAGTTCTTGCTAAAACTGGATTTTACAAGAAAGAGCACAAAGGAGCCTAGGAGAGCTCTCAGAAGCCTCACTAAAGTTTGGTCAAGCAAAGAATCTTTGTCACCCGGTCTTGCCTTTCCCACTGAAGCCCCAGTAAAGGCCATGGCCTAAGCTTTCTTCTCACTCCTGTCTTCTGCCTCCTGACCACACTGGCGCTTTCCCTGTGACCCTGCGGGGCATGTGGTGGCCCCTCTCTGGAACTTGTGAGTATAAGAAACTTCTTTCTTCCAAGCCTTGTTATCTCCTCCTGTGGCTACATTGACTTTATTAGACCAGATCCAACATAGACATTCTTAGAGCAGTCACTCAACTGTACACTTAAAAATGGTTAAAATGGTAAAATTTTATTAGGTATATTTTATTAACATAAAAAAATTAAATTAAAAAAAGGTCAATAATTTCCAGCTGTCTTTTCAACCTCTCATGAGGAATAGGTGAAATAACTTATGTTAAAGTGATTTATAAACTATTAAGTAATGAACAAGAGTTATGAACAGAAGTCATGTGAGTTCTCCCAGTTGACAGTAGCAACATATCAAGTTGATTTATCTTAACTAATTAATTAACTAATTTTAAGGTATCTTTTTTCAAGTAAAGTGACAATTTTAAGTTTATAATGTTTGACTTAATCTATTGTGGGGGATCAGAATTTGCCACCCCAAAATGTGTCTCTCTGGTATGATTATTTTTAGGAACAAAAGATTCAGAAAGAAAGTTTCTGACCTTCCCCCTAACTGCCTAAAAGAATTTCAGATAGAAGGCCTGTCCCAGGAAGGAGCTAATAACGTAACTATAGGGTAATATAAACTAGGTGTGGTGGACAGGGAAGAACCTAGCAGGGGCCACCTAATCAAAGCCCTCCCCGTGTCCTACTGTATTCTTGCAAGGTATGGCAAACCCTTGTTTACCAAACATCTACTTTATCATCTCCATGTGAATTGCCTGCCTCCTCTTTGAAGTCCCAAACCACTACCCTCAACGTCCTCCTTTGGCCTTAGCTGAAGATGGTATTTAAGGTGGTGACTTCCACCATTTTGGCAAGTGACTGAGCTTTCCTGGGTTTCTCCCATGTATACATGTTATTAAACTTTGTTTGATTTTTCTCCTGTTATTCTGTCTTATGCCAATTTAATTCTTAGAGCAGCCAGAAGAACCTAGAGGGTAGAGGAATAGTTCTTTCTCTCCTACATATCTGTATTTCTATGTCAGTCTTCTAAGGTACCAAGAGCATGTATTACTCTTATATCATGCAGAAAACATGGAATTTAGTCAGGTTTGTTCCATTTTATAATTTTATAAAATTTATGTCTTCTAATTTCACATCTTTCCATTCTGAGTGAATAAATTTTTCACTTGAATCATCAATTCTCCAGATGTTTCAGCTTCTACACACCAAGTAAAATTCACAGGTATGTTCTGTTTTCCAGGCCAGAGTCTATAATACGAGTCTCTAATATACTGACGTAGAGACTTGCATGAATACTCACACTAACTTCAGTAGAAAATCTCATTGGTAGAACATCTAGAAAAACACAATGTCAGATATTAAAAAACAAAAATGGAACAGAACCCAACAGTTGTCACTCTTCTTTTCACAATAAATATCAGTTTAATAGTGGCTGGGGGACTTAGAATAGTGTAACCATTTGGAGCCAGTTCTAACAGACCCCATCTCTTATCAACAAAGTGATTAAGAAGCGTCTGTCAGAAAATTTGCAAAGTCACATAGTCAGAGCATGCACAGAAGACCTCTTGACCTGAAATGAACACAGAACCAAAGATTCTCCTCCCCACAGAAGGAGGACTCAAAGGAGTGGGATAAGACCCGAACTTAAAAGCAGGACTCTTATCAGAAGCAAGGAGTCCATCACACAGGAAGATCTGATGTTAAAATTCCTCACCCACCTTATCATAAATGTTTAAAACCCCATCATTAATGTTTAGAACCTCATCACAAATATTTAGAACCTTACTATAAATAGTTGAAACCCACCAATCAAAACCTGTCTCCCCAGCATTTCCACGTGCCAGCCTGTTCTCCCTAACCTCTTAAATTTTCTCCAAATTCTGAGTCAGGGAGACAGATCTGAGGGCACATGCCCCTGTCTTCCCACAGATGGATCATGCAGAATAAAAAACTGATCTCTTTTCCCAAAGGCAGATGCCATAATTAATTGCCTTGTTTATGCAGACTGGGCAAGAGAACCCCAGTTTTGTGCAATAACAAAAGAAATATGGATCTTTTTTATAGCCAACCATTTACTGAAAACAAAAAACGAAAAATGCTATACTTCTTACCTTAAATAAAACTTGATTTTTTAAATGACAAGTAATATAAAATTTTCCATATTCTATTTATGGATGATTGCCAACCATCAGTAAACTCGTTTCATAAACTCTCACCTAATGAGGGCTTACCTTTAAGGTTTGCTTTTTCTATAACTAAAAGAAAATAGAATAAACTGAATCAGAGCTTTCTTTCTAATTGACCCATGGACTGTCAATATGATCCAAGCTTTGTGCCTCAAAGATATCAGTTACTATATTGTTTCTTCTCTTATTTTATTAGAGAACTTCAAAAAGTAAATAAATTGCCTTGTGTGAGCCAATGGTATTTAATGAAAAGAAAAAAGAAGCTTTTGGTGATCACAATCTTTTGGCAGAGGAAACACTGAACATTTTTCTTACAAATTCTACCTTCCAAGCTGTTTGAATTCAACTTTATTGATTTCAAAATACTTCACTAGCCTAGAGGGATATTTGACCTTTATTATCTTCCAGAAGAAAAAGCACAGACTAATAATGCACAAGCAAGCAATTGTCAGACTCTTTACGATATGGAAAAGAAACAAACAGGAGGAGTGTCTGAAGGCAGGGATCCATCCAAGCTTAAAGTGCTAAAAATAAGCCAGTGACAACAAGTGAGTAATCGCACCACATTTCCGTATACTCAAAAGCACTTGATACAGGGGAAGTAAAAGGAGCAGCAGGCACATTTCAAACGTACCTTGAAGGTCAGCTTGGGTCTCTGCTACATTTTAAAGCAATTCTAAATACCAGGTAATAGGAACATTTCTCTTTCCTTTTCACATTTTGAGGCATGATCGAATACCTTTCCAAAAGATAATAGGAATCTTATTCATCACTATTATAATCACCAGATAAAACAAATTAAGCATCTTCTGACTTACTTCAATGCTGTGTGTTATGTTAATTATACTATAACGAAAGTGGTCAACAGTCTGCACCCCCAGGCTTCAGCCTTTCCATCCAAATTGTTTGTGAATGCAATAAGTATTTCACTGCCTCCTTTTTATAATCTGTACAAAGGGATCATCGCAAAAGCCTGCAAAATCTAACTAGTGATTCAAATGTTTTCTCTGAAAAAAAGGATCTCAAATGAATTTGGGATGAAATCAGTATTTTCATGCATCTCAGCTCTTTCTAGAATCAAATTCACCAAGAATATGTAGTTTGCTGACTTAAAATTTCCTAAGAGATTTAGAACATAATATAAAAAAAAACTGAATCCCACTAGAAAAATATTTTTAAGAAAAGTTACCCAAGATAATTATATCTTCAATGCCATGTTCAACTACTGCTATTCTCTCTTAGTATGTATCCCATAAAAACAAGACTCCTAAGATGGAAATCCCTTACAGAGGTTCAGACACAGCAGAGGGAGTAGTAAATTACATCAGTTATAGGAAGGTGTACTGCAAAGCCCCAGACTGCCAATCAGAATGCTGGTTTTTGGTGCTTTGTTTTGTTTTGTTGCCTTTAGTATTGGCATCATTAGACTTTCATCAAGTTAATTATGCTCTCAGGACCTCGGTTTTCTCATCTGTAAAATAAAACGTCAGATACTTTCTAAGGTTTCTCCCAGCTCTGAGTTCCATACTTTTAAATTAGATAGACTTCTCAGTTCAGAAGCTATATGAAAAAACAATGAAAAGTTGCTTTAATAATTGCATGTGATTAGAATTAACTGTTAGCTCCAATTTTATGACAAATATCATTTCTTTATGTATCACCTGTTAACTCTCGTCTGACTTTTGTAGTTTCAAGTGTCACGTACATTCACATGAACCAGAGGAATGGAAATAACGTTATTTTTTAACTGAAGAAATAATTTTAAAACATCCTGTTAAAATATAATTCCAAACTGTATCAAAGTAGATAACTCACTCTAAGTTGTCTTTTAATAACTCTTGTAATAACCCTCTTTCCTTCCTTTTTGAAAACAAATTTACATATACATCTGTGTATTATGTATATATACAAATACACATTTAATTCATGTAAAGTTCCACACATGTAAATAATATATAGATATTAATATATACACACATATATTTAGTTCAGGTAAAGTGCCACATGGCAAACAAGAAGTGAAAATTAGACAAAAGCCTGTCATAGAACCTCTATTGAAGCTCTATCCGAAGATATGTGGGTATACTCAACCACCTTGACTGTGTCTCTATCATGGTGTATGCCTAACTGTATTACAGTTTCTTCTACAAATCTTCAAAATCCTTGAGACCAAGAACCATGTTTTACTGGGGGCAGATACCCAGAAGGAACCCACTAAATTTTTATGGAATGAGTGAATGAATAAATTCACCTGGTATAGACATGCAAGCACCCTTGCAGTTATAAATATGCAATTTACAAATATCTGGATGCCTACTGCTTCCCTCTTCTTCAGAATTATCTATTTGCCTTTTTAAGAGTGACACATCAATTTAGTCAACAAATATTCATTGAGCACCTACTATGTGCCAGGCATATTTCTAGATGCCAGGGATTCATCAGAAAATAAACTTGATAAATAAGTGAACTATATGGTATATTAGAAGAAAAATAGGGAGTAGGAGAGAGACTATGCCACTGAAGTTGGCAATGGAGTATATGAGGAAATCAGATGTGCTGACGGGGTATGGAAATCTTAAAAAGAGTGTCAAGAGAGGCCTCATTTAGAAGATGACATGCAAGCAAAGACTAAAAGCAAACCCACTTTTGTTGAATTTCCTTAATGTTATTCTTCATGATCTCTGACTTTCAGTATTGTGATAGAAATTTTAAAATATCCTTGATAGACATCTATAGCTATGTATGTGTTAAATTCTATCTGTAGAGAAGAGCTCATCTGAAAATGACAGGTGTTAACCATCTAAGTGTAAGTCGAAGTTTCTTTTAAACACTTTCAGAACAATGAATTTTAAGCTGCTTTTATTATTTGAAAACTGGAGAGTTAAAAACAATTACTAACCCCTCAATAAGTGTTAATTAAATTTCTTGGGTTTTTTTTTTAGTCGCGATTTAAGCTTTCGTCTGAACTTGGAAGGTTAAACTCTAAACATTTACATACGGCTGACCAGCCCCTACAAATGGACACAAGAAAAGAGAAGTAATTACATATACAGTTTAGGTCAAAACTCTAGTATTTAGGGGAGGAAAGGGGAAATGTAAATTACCTGAAGTGGCTGATGGATTACAAAAAATTTCTTAATTCTCATGTCCCTTAGAGCCATGATTGAAAGGTAGGTTTCAATGTATTTATAAGTTTCTCTTAATCGGCAGTGGCTCCATGAAATGTTGTGTTGAGAAGGATTCTGAAGCTGTATCTTAAATCACCAAGAAAAATGTTTGTGATTGTTAGAAATGTTGGCAGTGCAAGGAAGGAGGGGAAAAGGGTAGCCCTTGTGCCATAGATTCATCAGCCTTGACCTACATTATGCAGAGCAGCTTCTATGTCACAACAAATCCATACCCAACGTAAGTCAGGATTTTGTTAAATCAAATCAAAGGACTGTGTTTTCTATACTCATAAAATCTGTACTGACAGTCAGTGAGCAGAAATGGACTGAGTTAGTACTCTAAAATTTTCAGTCATGGAGAAGGCAGAGTAAAGCCAGTGTCTCGAAATATTTGTCATAAGTCCAAGTTGAAAATATCGCAGATTTATAGGCAAGAATAATCATCATGTGTTAGAGCCTGTGAAAAATAAAGAACGGTAACTAAAAATAGGGATATGCAAGAAACGTTTTTTAAGTGAACCAACTGGAATTCTGTCAGCAGGTGTTTCTCAGTCACAGTGCCACTTTTCATGGGGTTCTTGTAACCTCCCCCTCTTCTTTGCTGCTTCTGAGAGACTGCACTCAGTATCTGGAAGTACAAAATTCTTAGAATTACAAAATTTATTTTCTAACTTATTATGATTACCTTTGATTTGCATACCCCATTAGTCTGCTTCTTTGAAACCGAGTTTTTAGAAGGCAGCAAAAATATGTTGTTGAAGAATATGTTCCTGTCATAATAATTCCACGAAGAAACTATTATTTTCAGCTGTAGGGTAGGGCAGCTCCAGGAAGAAAGGTCTGTTATCAGGAATAGAAGGGCCAGTAAATTACGGGAATATGCCAGAACCACACCAATTATAGGCACTAAAGGAAAACAAAGCATGTTCCCGTTGTGGGCAAAAAGAAAGGAAATATGAT
Organism: Equus asinus; assembly: GCF_041296235.1. Lineage (NCBI taxonomy): Eukaryota > Metazoa > Chordata > Mammalia > Perissodactyla > Equidae > Equus > Equus asinus. The sequence goes on from NC_091798.1 coordinate 73,283,390, forward strand.
TACATATTTCCTAAGCTATACTATGAAATGTATTCTCACACGCTTTTTGGACAACAGAGTCTTTCTTCTTTTTTCAAACTCAACACGCATATGGAGGCTTTCTAAGGACTCTGTTAACTTCCTCTTGTCCATTCTAAACGCTCCTTCATGCTCATCTTCCTGGATCTCCCCATCACGTTCATGGCTCCCAGAAAACTTGTTTTCTTTTTTTTTTTAATTTTTATTTTTTTCGGATGTACATCATATTTCAAATTCTGGATACATTACATCATGTTCACCACCCAAACACTAATTATAGTGCATCCCCTCACATGTGACCCTAATCACCCCTTTTGCCCTCCCCCCTCCCCCCTTCCCCAATGGTAGCCACCAGTCCAATCTCCAATGCTATGTGTTTTTTTTTTTTGTCGTTTTTATCTTCTACTTATGAGTGAGATCATATGGTATTTGACTTTCTCCCTCTGACTTATTTCACTGAGCATAATACCCTCAAGGTCCATCCATGTTGTCACAAATGGCCGGATTTCGTCATTTCTTATGGCTGAGTAGTAGTCCATCGTGTATAAATACCACATCTTCTTTATCCATTCATCCCTTGATGGGCACCTAGGTTGCTTCCACGTCTTGGCTATTGTGTATAATGCCGCAATGAACATAGGGGTGCAAGTATCTTTATACCTTTGTGTTTTCAAGTTCTTTGGATAAATACCCAGCAGTGGAATAGCTGGATCATATGGTAGATCTATCCTTAATTTTCTGAGGATACTCCAAACTGCTTTCCATAGTGGCTGCACCAGTTTGCACTGCCACCAGCAGTGTACAAGGGTTCCCTTCTCTCCACACCCTCTCCAACATTTATTGTTTCCTGTCTTGTTAATTACAGCCATTCTGACCGGAGTGAGGTGATACCTCATTGTAGTTTTGATTTGCATTTCCCTGATACCTAATGATGTTGAGCATCTTTTCATATTCCTGTTGGCCATCTGCGTATCTTCTTTGGAGAAATCTCTGTTCAGATCTTTTGCCCATTTTCTAATTGGATTGTTGGGTTTTTTGTTGTTGAACTGTATGAGTTCTTTGTATATTTTGGATATTAACCCCTTATCTGATATGTGGTTTGCAAATATCTTCTCCCAATTGTTAGGTCGTCTTTTCGTTTTGTTGATGGTTTCCTTTGCTGTGCAGAAATTTTTTAGTTTGATGTAGTCCCATTTGTTCATTTTTTCTTTTGTTTCCCTTGCCCAGTCAGACATGGGACTTGAAAATATGCTGCTCAGACCAATGTCATAGAGCGTACTGCCTATGTTTTCTTCTAGAAGTCTCATGGTTTCGGGTCTTACATTCAAGTCTTTAATCCATTTTGAGTTGATTTTTGTGTATGCTGTAAGGGAATGGTCTACTTTCATTCTTTTGCATGTGGCTGTCCAGTTTTCCCAACACCATTTATTGAAGAGACTCCTTTCTCCATCGTATGCTCTTGGCTCCCTTGTCGAATATTAGCTGTCCATAAACGTGTGGGTGTAATTCTGGGCTCTCAATTTTGTTCCATTGTTCTGTGTGTCTGTTTTGTGCCACTACCATGCTCTTTTGGTTACTATGGCTTTGTAGTATAATTTGAAATCAGGGAGTGTGATACCTCCAGCTTTGTTCTTTTTTCTCAGGAATCCTTTGGCTATTCGGGGTCTTTTGTTGTTCCATATAAATTTTAGGATTGTTTGTTCTATTTCTGTAAAAAATGTTGTTGGAAATTTGATAGGGATTGCATTGAATCTATAGATTGCTTCAGGAAGTATGGACATTTTAACAATGTTAATTCTTCCAATCCAAGAGCACCAAATATCTTTCCATCTCTTTGTGTCTTCTTCGATTTCTTTCAACAATGTTTTATAGTTTTTGGTGTACAGATCTTTCACCTCTTTAGTTAAGTTTATTCCTAGGTATTTTATTCTTTTTGTTGCAATTGTAAATGGGATTGTATTCTTAATTTCTCTTTCTGCTACTTCGTTGTTAGTGTATAGAAATGCAACCGATTTTTGTACATTAATTTTGTATCCCACAACTTGACTGTATTCCTTTATTATTTCTAAAAGTTTTTTAGTGGACTCTTTAGGGTTTTCTAGATATAAAATCATGTCATCTGCAAAGAGTGACAGTTTCACTTCTTCTTTTCCAATGTGGATCCTTTTATTTCTTTTTCTTGCCTGATTGCTCTGGCTAGGACTTCCAATACTATGTTAAATAAGAGTGGTGACAGTGGGCATCCTTGTCTGGTTCCTGTTCTTAGAGAGATAGCTTTCAGTTTTTCTCCATTGAGAATGATATTTGCTGTGGGTTTGTCATATATGGCCTTTATTATGTTGAGGTATTTTCCTTCTACCCATTTTATTTAGAGTTTTTATCATAGAAAACTTGTTTTCTTTATTCAATGCCTGAGTCTCTTGCCTCTTGCCTTTCGAAGTCTTGCCCTTCAGAATCTCTTTAAATTGCCCTTCTTCTTATTATGCTATTCAAGGCCCGACCATGCATGTTTTACTTTCTGTTTTATTTGGCCATTGCTTAGGACTTAAAAGAATTTCAGTCTTGTTAAAGGTCTTATTTGGTGTTTTGTCTTACTTGCTCTATTTTGTTTGTGGACAGTAATCTCATTTTGTCTTTACAAAATGTTTCCCCAGTTCTAGAAGCAGAGATAGTACCCAGCACATAACTTCAGCATAAGTGATACTGATGTGTATCATTACCAGATACAAAGATTCCACTGTCACTATAGCAAAGATAGCTAGCTTCAGACCTTTCTTTATTAAGAACTTACCCATTAATACTAGTGCCTAACACCTGAAGTATAGCTTTGCCCAATTATTTAAATAAATGTATGGCAGTAAATGAACGCCGGTTACTATGATGAGTCTGATAAACATTGTGATTTACAACATTTTTGAAAAGCTTTTGTTCACTTGTTTGTTTCATGCTGAGGCTAAATATAATCCCAAAAGTCTGTCCACCATCGACAGAATTTTTATGTATTCCTTCTGTCAAAAGCCAAAATGAAAAAATTTGAGTCCAGTTTATATGTGGTTCCAAATATAGAAGAAAACAAAGCATCTTTCTCATGCTCCCTTTGGCTACTGGGCTTCCTCACAATACGACATCACAATATAGTTGGATTTTTTAATATTTTGACTGACTTCTCCCAGAGTACCCATTCCAAGAGTCCAAGGAGAAGCTTGACCTGACTGTGGAAGTCATGCAGCATCTCTTCTGCTACTTTCTATAGTTGTGCAGAGACAGCCCAAATTCAGTTTGCATGGGGGACTAGAATATGCATATCTGGAGGGAGGGCCATTACGAAGCCACCTTTAGTGACTAGTTGCCAACCTCACATAGCTACGCATAAGGCCATAGCCAAAGAACAATCTTTCTGTATCCCTGAATGTCATATGAAGCAAGTAGCTTCAGGGAGGACTTACATCTAGCCAGTCGGAGCAACCGAAATACCCCGGTGATCAACGAGGGTCACATATCCCAACCAGCTTGACCTCACAGCCTTCGGGGAATGTGGGATGTGCTTTATTTACTGAAAGGTGTGTAGAGATTTTATTCATCAGCATGTTTGCAGCAGATTTATTTATGAAGGTAAAAAATTGAAAACAACCTTTTTGTCCAACAATGGTACCTTACTTAAGTTATAAAACATAAATATAAAGGAATACATTCCACCACAAAAACATTCTTAAAGATAATTAAATACATGGGAGAAACGCTTACGATATAGTACTAAGTAGAAAAAGAAGGATTAATATCATATATACTTTTATAAATATATATTTCTATGTGCATACATATATACATATACAAATACATACAGGCATACTTATGTGCAGGAAAAAAAGACTAGAATTAAATATACCCAGGTGTGTACAGTGATGTATTTGAGTGGTAGAATTACGGATGGTTTTAATTTTCTTCTTTGTATTTTCCATATTTTCTAAATTTCCTATAAATTTTTATTATTTTTATATATTTAAAAAAACTTTTTAAAAGAATCCTTTATTATCGGGTCTCTTGATGGCAAGAAAAGGAAGGAAGATGGACAGGAAAGAGTGAACTTAAACTTTGTTTAGAGTCCCTTTTTTCACTAAAACTAAGAAGTCAACATTTCATTAAAGTCACACTTTATCTCCTTCAGGTTACAATAGAGTATAACTTGGTGGAATGAAATGATGATGCCTTGTCTGAAAAAGTTTAATGCATTTCAAAAATATGATTAAACTTTCTAGCAAGCAGAATAATACCTTAATTCAGAGTTTCTGGCTTCAAGTCCAAGATGGCAATCTGATGACACACATCTATCTCCCCTCCCTTCCAAGATTTCACCAAAATGACTGAAAACTGATGGGGGAGAAAAGCAGAGCGGCACTGAAAAACCAAAAAGGCTGCCACTGCAGACCAGAAATTTCAAAGATAGAAAGAAATTAGGAAAAGAGTCAGAAAAAAGCACAGACTAACACGTCAGAAACAGGCATAAGAATAGAGAGAGAGGCAGAACAGAAAGTAAATGGTATAGAGCTTGGAATACAGTAAGCAAATTAGTGAATGATATAATTATTGCTGTTGTGCGTGTATTATGTCATTGCTCAAGACTCTTGCAAACACCATACCTATATACCCAGATTCTTGTTAGACATCTCCACTTGGAGGACCCCAGATGTCGCTAATTCAGTATATTCAAAAAACAAACTCATCATCTTTCTTCCCAAGACTTGCCTTTCCTCTTATGGTCCTGATCAGCCCAAGAAGCTTTTGTGTCATCCTTGCCACCTCTCTATCCCTCACAGTTACCACATTCCACCAAGTACTGTCTCATCATTCTCTCTATATATGTTCCTATCTTTACCTTTCCATTTTCATGACCCAACTTTAAGTCAGTATTAGGTTAAATAAAATTAAAGTTTTCTCCAGACTTCTTCCACGACAGTCCATTTCCTATTTCTTCATCTTTTTTCATTTTGTATTTATTCCTTTATACTTATTTTTGATTTAGTTAAGTAATAATGGATACATCTTATATTAAAATTAGAATAATATAGATGAAAGACAATACTCTTCACCAAGTTTCAAGTTCATGGAAGGAGTTTTCAAAGCAGAGTCAGCAACAGAAAACAACCAAGATGAAGTCCGAGGTTTTGTGTAATGGTGCACCCTTGTCCGGCTTCATCACACAAAACCCCTTCTATGAACTTGAAATTTGACACTTTCACTTGTAGCCTGGGCTGCTGTTGCCTGGGATGCAGATGTTTAAGTCCTGGTTTGCATTCAACCTGCCTCTGCAGGCCAGCCCACCTCCACCTCCACATTAAATGTCCATCCACAATTTCGAAATTGCCTAAACTTAGCCTAAACTAAGTCTAAGTGTCCTATTTACTCAGGAAGAAATGTCAGATAAAGAAGAAGGAACCCAAAACAAGGAATTTCTAAATAGAAACTAAAAAGACGTCAATGGCTGATTGAGAAAATGATATATTGGCTAAAACAGTGTAGTGGCTGGAAGGGGCGGGGCAGGCAATGAGACAGTTTATATAGTAAAGATAATTTCAAGCTATAGAAGATTGAAGGTGATGGACTGAACACTGAGCACATCTAGAGAGAAATATACTTTATTGAACAAATGACTAAAAGCATAATCTCACTGGTTTTGTCAACACTGAGATCCAGAATTGTGATTTCGGTAATCAGGAGAAACTTCCAAATCCATGTATGTCTGTCTCTTAAACCCCAAACTGTGAGTGGAAGAAAGTTCTTAACTCTAGATTTTTCTTTTTTTTTTTAAATGTCAAAAAGATTTGTAGAGAATAACTAAGCCCATATTCTGCAATGATAATTATATGTTGATTACATGTATTTACACAGCAATAAACTCACACAAAAATATGTTGCTTGTATACCTAACAATCAAAGATACACCACAAGCTGTGACATCACTCCATACTTCCTCCTCACTTAGGAACTGTAGCAATCCCTAGTCAGTAGGGCTAAGATAGGGCCCTGCTGCTCCATTTGAAATCTCTTCCACGTGTCCTGTATTGCTCTCATCCCAAACCCATCTGATTCTATACTGGAACGTCCATTTCTGCTCTAGGACTACCATTAAGCTTCAGTTTGCTTAGGAGTCACTCAAAAGTGCAGTTTTTTGAATACTCTATCTGTTCTTTTAGTGTATATATTGGCTCTGTGCTTGGTCTACACATTTTCCTCAGGAATAGAGTGCCTCCTGCTCTGTCGTCTGGATTTATTTCTGATAATTATCTGGCAGGTTTTAAAGGTTCTTGCAGGAAAAAGGTCTTTGTCTTAGAGTTCAAATCAAAAACAGATCATCTGTCTTTACAGCGATACTCCATTAGAAACACCAGCACACATCTCATAGAAAAGGATAGCTCCAGACATTGTTGGTTAATGACCGCCTGCCCACTCTGCAACATGTTAGAGAACAACTAAGTAGGAAATATCTGATTTGGAACTAATGAGCACATGAAGAAGGTATTGAATGGATAGGAAATGCACACGTTTTTATCATGGTCATTCATGGAACGATGAGGGAAATTTTCCCTAAGCCTGAGCTTATCCATGAGAATTTGCCCACCACCCAACCTCAAGCCTGGAGGGTGGAAGGGAAGAAGCAATCAGGGAACCAGAGTGATGGCTTCTCATAAAAGTGCTTAGAATCAGCATAAGAAAAGAGCCTGACGGTGAACTTGCGGCTGACCATCTAGACCCATCATACAGACTTGAGACTCAACAATCAGCCATGCTTTGCTCTACTTTAATAAACTAATTCTGAACTGACAAGCCAATCACTTTTCCTTGTGAAAATTGGCAGCTATTGTCTTTATAAGCTCCAACCTTAACTTTCATATGAGCAACAGTCTTCTTGGGTTGTTTCCCTCATATATACTTATATCCAAGTAAATCTTCAATGCTTTACACTGTGAATCGTTCTCTGCACCTTAATCACTCTGCCTAAGAGTCTTTATTTTTCTTTCCTCAGTAAAAACTCTGATCAGAGAACCTCTTCAGTGTGGCTGTCAGTTTTATAGAAGCCGTAAAATATTTTAAACAGACATTATTTCTCCAGCCTTCTGACCACTTTCCCTTGCTAACCCGTGTAGATCCCCAGGTATCCATTAACATTAACACATGATTGTTATGGCCACTGATTGCTACAATATCACTTCCTTTGGTTTTCACTAAAACCACTTAGGTTCCTCAGTGTGGAATAAAATAGTAGCTTGTGTAGTTATATTTGTTGCTGTTTTAATTTATTGTATAGCAGTTTTTATTGGATCAAATTAGATATTGTATATGATAGTATTTAGAGAACTATAACAGGAATATGCAAATATGCTACATTATTGTCATTTCAGTTAGGTTTAAAAATTTTACTATCAAGTATGAAGAAATGAGAGAAAAGGTGAATGAGTGACCAATATTCTAGAATGCTGTCATTTTAACTGTGAGTACCTTAGCTCTCTGACAACTGCGTGCTTTGTTTCCATGGCTTTTGCCAATATGACCATAGTCACACCTCTAAGTGCAATTTCCATACTAAAACTGTGAGCTGTCTACTGTCCTTCCCCCAACCCACAATTATATAGCAGATGGTGAAAATGACTCAGAATAAATTTGTTGGATCAATTTTAAAAAGAGAAAAACAGTCAACCAGACTGTTGACTACCTTGGCACTGAGCCTTGTGGATGGTTGGGAGGAATTGTCACTGCGTGAATATGCAAATAATTGAAATTGAACTATGCAAGGGTGGATAGGATATTTTGAATCATTAAATGTCTCTTCCAAGCTTCTATCAATGTCTTAATAGTGCCACCTGACTTCATTAGAGCGGATGGGCTTTTGCATTCCAATTTTTCTTACTTTCTAGATAGTACTTTCCTTTAACAGATTGAGCAATGACTAGCAGCATAAATCAACAATTTTCAGAGCTGTCAAGAACCTCAGAGTTTATTTTATTCTACTCCTCGTAGAAGATAAAATGAGGCTAAGGAAGATTAAAGAGAAGAGGTGACTTGATCACCTCACACAGAACCTTCCATTCTAAAGGTCTTTCTAAATTCATCTTCCCCGCCTAGGTTGAATAGTTTTTATTAGCAAATCTTAAGTCATTTTCATTAGTAGAAATATGGCTAGCATTTAATTTCTAAGCTTTATTTCTGGGTTCTATTTACTTTAATGGTAGTAATTTGGAAATTCATAAAATACAGGCAGATATTGGCTCATTTTGTTTGGAATTATCTTCAAATATGTCCAGATAATTCTAGGGTAATTATCAAGGTTTCCAGATAAAAAAAAAAATACACATATTTATGACCTTGGAAAGAAAGCAGAACTCTCAGTTCTTTAGTGAATAAGTTGAATCTACCTTCTCAGTTCTAAGATTCTTGGGAACCAAGGTCCCAAAAAGGCCTGGAAAGGATTCTCATCTTGATCCCTAAAGCCCAAAGCCATAAATGGAGAGTTTAGTTTCTACTCACTTGTATTACAGTTGGCTCTGCAAGTTGCTGGAACTGAAGAGTAGAAGTCTAACAGTTATCATTCCTTATAGATGCTGTGTCTCCTTAAAAAGAGAAACAGATCCTATATACCTACTATATCAGTTTCCTATTGCTACTGTAACAAACCATAAACATAGTGGCTTAAAGCAAAGCAGATTTATTATCTTACAGTTCTGGAGATCAGACATCCCAAATCAGCTTCACCGCGTTAAATCAAAGTGTCAGCAGGGCTCATTCCTTCTGGAGGTTCTAGAGGAAAATCTATTTCCTTACCTTTTCCCATTTCCAGAGGCTGTTTGCATTCCTTGGCTCATGATCCTTTCCTCCAACTTCAAAGCCAGCAATGCAGCATATTCTATCCTCTCTGACCTCTGCTGCTTCCATCCTTATATCCTGACTCTCTAACTCTGATCCTCCTGCCTCCCTCTTAAAAGAACTCTTGTGATTACACTGGCCCATCTAGATAATTGAGGATAATCCTCCCATCTCAAGGTCCTTAATCACAACTGCAAAGTCCCAAAGGTAACATATCCAAAGGTTCCAGGGATTAGAATGTAAACATCCTTAGGGGATCATCATTTGGCCTACCACAATTTCCTACATCCCTGTAAAATCATGGTCTCAATTCTGGAAAAATAAGAGTTATATTTTCTAAAGGAGTATGGAGACCTTGACCATCAAGCTCTCCAGCCCTCCCTCCTCCTTCTCCCCAACCCAAATAACTAAACCAGAACACTATCTAGGGACTTGCATTTCAGAGGATAAAGTGGAATTAGAAAAGACAACAGCTCAGAATCCTCAAGAAGCGGGAAGACCAAAAACAGCAGTTAGAAAAAGTCAAGTTGAGAAGAGGAAGACAAATGGCTTTTCAAACCAAAGGGAATTGGTGGTGGCCTAATCAACTGACAGAGGCTTATAATAAAAGAATATCTGAATTCCAGCAGTCAGCCCAAACTTCAGTTCAGATGTGCAGAGAAACTGTATGTTCTTTATCTTACTTAAAAATGATGGTGATCAGCTTTGCTAGCAATTTTGGTTTAAATTGGCAGGCATGGGGATCATTCTTTGGCTTGGTCATAGGCTGATAGTGCTCTCTGGCTAACCCATCCTGACCTTACCTCCTCCTGGCTGGAGCCCCTCTGTAGTTTGCAACATCCTTCATTCAGCCCTCTGGCCTGACAGCCCAGCCTGTCCTCTGCTGTCACTGTGACAGACCTGCTGCCACCATACGTGTCTGCTAGGGTTTTATTCACCACTCATGTTATGCAGGAACTCGAGGGCAGTGTGTGAAAATCCAGCCTCCAAGTCTCTTTCTGTCTGACCACGCTGCATAACTCGGTTTACTCTGAGATAGCTATAACTATGCCTTCAAGGTGGGCTCTGGTTGGAGTCCCAGATAAGATTTCCCTGCTCTCATCTTTCATCTCAGCTCGTCTAGCATGCATATGCACAAGCACACACACGTGTAACCCACATACACGCATAACATTCCAGGCTGAAGCCAAGAAGAGGATATTGGAAGATAGGTATCTAATTGCTTCATTTTCCTATCTATTTCCTTTCTTTTATTCCCTGCCATTCTCCAGGCACAGAAAAGGGCATAGTTTTGTTGCTTCCCCCTAAATAATACCTTCCTTCTGACTTCAGCCAAGCCTTAAAGGTATACAGGAATAGTTTCTCATAAATATAAGAGTCTTATGCGAGTTATCTAAATTTAGTAAGCAATGTTTTAATTTAAAGTATATAAGTTTAGAAAGAATTTTTTTCCAAATTTAACATGTCAGAAACTAAATATCATCTTAGTAGCATTCTTCTCATTCCTTTTGTTGCAAATCCTAATAAAAGAAAGCCTCAATAAAATAGTGTAAAACTCTTACACCTGAAAAGCAGAAAAGTCAATAAAATATTTTTTTAATTTCCTCTGTTTAAAAAGTTATCAAGACTAACATCACCGGTGACCCGTCATGTGATATCCCATAGCTCTGCTATAATAGGGCACAAAGTGCAGTTCAGCTCTGTGGTATGCTTCCCTGAAACCCAGAATCCCAGTCTAGTCATGAGAAAAACACTAGATGAACCCAAATTGAGGAGTACTGATAAGTACTCCATGAAACTCTCAAGGCCATAAAAAAGAAAGAAAGATGAGAAACTGTCACAGACCGGAAGAGACTGGGGAGACATGATAACTAAATGCAATACAAACATCCTGGACCAGATCCTGGAACAGAAAAAGGATATTAGTGGAAAAACTGGTGAAATCTGAATAAAGTCTCGAGTTTAATTAATAATTGTACCAATATTGGTTTCTTAGTTCTGAAGAACGTACCACAGTAATATAAAATGCTAACATTAGGAGAAACTAGCAGAGGTGTATAGGAGGACTCTGAATTTCCTTTATAACCTTTCTAAAATCTAAGGTTGTTCTAAAACAAAAAGGTTATGTAAAAACAAAAAATTACTGGGATGCCACTTCCAAGATTAGGTTGCAAAAACACTGACTTCCATCTTGCTCACCCCTACCCCTAGAGCCCTTACTCTGGGGACACAAGCTGCCATGTTGTGAATAGCTGTATGGAAAGGCCCACATTTCAAGGAAGTGATGTCTCCACTCAACAGCATGCAAGGACCTAATGCCTGCCAACAGTTACATAAATGAACTTGGAAATGGATTTTCAACCACTTGAGCCTTCAGATGACCACAGCCTCAACTGATAACTTGATTTCAGCCTTGTGGCAGACTCTAGTCAGAGGCATCCAACCAAACTATACAGGGATTCCTGACCCATAGAAATTGTGAGATAAATATTTATAGTCTAAAAAAATTGAACTGTCAAATTTAAGGGTTCATCCAATGGAGCTGACCAATAAATTCCTGAATTATGATAAAAACAAAAAAGAGTTAGAATAATAGAATAAGAAAAGAAGTTAAAAAAACAAGTGAAACCTTAAGTTCTGGCATTTCTTTATGACTACTCAAACCTACCTTTCAAGCACAAGGGACAAGAAGAGACACTGAAAACAGAAGCCTGGTCCCCAATTATTCCCCAAATGGAATCATTACTTTAAGAGGCATAAGTGGAGGAAAAAATAGCCAACATAAATGTAATGTTTATTACATCTGTACACTATGCAGGTGCTGGCAATGACAGGCCTGCCATGGTGTTTGGAATCCTGTTTACATACACAGAGACTTAGGAAAAAGACCTCAGTTATACCAAAAATTCTTTACAAATTTTTCAAAAACAAAAATTTCCAGATTTAGTTCAGCCATTTAATATGAAGCCTGATCTTAGAAAGTTACAACAGAGGAAGTCAAAATCTAATGCAATTTCTTTACACGGTTTTCTACTTTTCAATGATTAAAACTGCTCTTTTATAAAAAAATGATGAGGCCAGCTCATTTCATAAACCCTACAACCAAATTCATACTAAATTTGAAACTAACGTTCTGGTGAAAAATTCTACTTTATTTCTAATGATCAGTACCCAGAACAATTTAATCTACCCCAGAAGTTAGTTCCCTGTTAATGACATTTAATAGCTATTCCCTTCTTCTTTAAAACTAATCTAAGTTCTAACTATGTAATATCTGACAGCAGGGAGAAAGAAAATGAATTCTTTAATAAGCGAAAAAGTGAGTAAGAGAATTATTAAGAAATTAAATTGGAAAGGTTGTGATTCGAGTAAAAATTGAAATCAGATATTCTGAAACATTAGGAAAGCAATTCAGCATTTTGGAGAAAGATAAGAAAATTGAAAGTCTATTATCAAGAAGAAAATGGCTCAGTGGGTAATTTAGTAATGTCTATCAAAATTTAAAGTGCACAAACCCATTGAACCAGCAATTCTACTTCTAGAAATTAATGCCAAAGCAACACACAAATCATAATAAATTTACATGGAGAATCGTTTATCCATTGCATTAGTTGTACCAGCCAAACACTGAAAATAACCAAATGCCATCAATGAGTCACTTAATGTACTATCTGTACAATGGATAACATTAAAAAGCCCTCACTTATTAAAACGAATGATATTGATCTATATCTATTGACATGGAAAGATGCCCATGGTATATTAATAATCAAGAAAGCAAGCTGCAGAACTCTATGTATATATGACCACCCTGAAATACTCTTCCTCACATAGCTTCATGGTTTATTCCCTGACTCCCTCCAGGCCTAGGCACCTAAAGTAATCTTCATGGAAAGGTTTCCCCTTACCACCCATAGGAAACATAACACACACACACACACAACTACCACCATCATTATGCATTTCTATGTACTAACTTGTTTTAGTTTTTTGGCTTTTTTTTGGTCACCTGGCATATTATACATTATTTGTTCATTGTCTGCCTTCTCCCTGAATAATAAGCTTTGTGAAAACAGGGTCTGGGTCTGTATTCCCAGTTTCTGAAGCAGGGCCTAGTGCATAAAAGGAAATCAATTACCATTTGTTGAAGAAATAAATGGAGTAATGAATCCCTATTAGCAGATGAGGGAAGTAAGGTACCAAAGAGTTAGATGGCTTACCTGATTTGTGCAGCCAATGAGAGCTGATGCTATGATTATTCCAACTCTGAGCCCATGCTCTTAACTATTTTATGATACGACATCTCCAAACATACTCTCTCACACTCTACTCTGTTATTTCCTTTCTTCTCTCTCAGAAAAGCAAGGCACTAAGAGTTTGACTGTCTACCTTCCCAGTTCATGGCACACTCTCATCATTACTAAACTTTGCAGGGTTCTGTTCCTATTTTGTTTTTCCCTTCACCCAAGAACACCGGCTGTCCAATGTTTAATTATACCTTTAGATATGTATGTCTACTTGAAAGCTTTGCATTCCTATTGTACTATGTGTTTTTTTTATGGCTATAACATTTTTATTTATTCTTTTATACAACAAATATTTCTAGTGGCTTGTTATTAGAGCTTATAGAATCCATTCCCACAGTTTTAGTAGTTATGATCACTTTCATTGGTTAAATCAGAGATCATTGGCCAGCAAAATATTAGAAAATTTTATCTGTGCATCACCACTGTGATTCTAAAAGAGAACTGTGCAAAAAGATTCCAAGCCAAACCTTCCATGTATCCTCCAAGTAGCTCCTCCATTCTAAAAGGAAGTGTCTCATATTATCTTGTCCAAGGATATTATCTTAATTTTTAATAGAGTCTTCAGCGTCTCATGCCAAAGATTAAAATTCCGAATTGGTTAGATTTTTATGTCAGATATGGGAAACATATGTTCATATCTTTCCATTTTTAACACTCGTCCGCAAGGTACTCAAACTGACCTTAAGGTTGGAGATATGTTAGTTTAACAGAGAACCACCTGATCCACCCACCTAGAAATGAAAACAAAGGGCTGATATTCACACCCATTGGACATTAAGATATTGCCAGCTAATAATGGAGGGAAGAATTTCAAGTACATGAGTGTTTTTAACGGCTCTTTATATCTCATTTTGTTTTGTACCTTTTTCAGTCATGGTTAGCCCATGTTTTTAAGATCTATTGTCTGTTCTGGGAAGCCTTATATATGTTTGTGAGATGTCACTGAGTAGTTTATATCTTTCATTCTTTCAGGACCTCTCCCAACAAAGGGACAAAGGGATGCCCAGAGCACTCATTCCCTGCCTGTCAGCCTCATTCTTAGTTATCCATTATCAGGAACTCTTTTCTTGTGCTTACTGGGAATAAAACAACTCTTGGCAATTCCTCTTAGAGCACATTTTTCCAATTGTCATTCTTTGAATTTGGTTCATTGTAGTTCACATACTATAATGCTTCCTGAAGCGGTTGGGACTTTGCTGACAGAGTTTAGAAAATTGAGACTGTCTTGACAACTTTATCCTGTCAATATAATTCAGCCTCGACCTGCAGAGCAATGCTCAGAATAGGACAGAAGTCTAGTCTCCACAACCACTTAATCTTTGGCCTCACTACTAAGGCGGCCAACAAGGGCACCAGAGATCTGAAAGTGGATTTAGATAGCTTTTACAAACTCTGCAAAAGATCAGAGGCAGAGAAGAAAAGGAAAGAGGTGGGGAGAATGTCGTAGGGTTATTTCTATGATAATAATAACACAAGTTCTCTCCTTCAGACTTTTAGCTTTCTATTACAAGAAATAAAAATATAGAAAAAAGAAAAAAGAAAACTGAAAGAGAATTCCCAACCAGCTACATGTTATTTCTGTTTCATAAAATACTTATAGACATCCTCAAATGACTAAAACTCATTTAAATTCATTGTTTTTATTATCAACTTTTTATCTGTCATTAATAATGTTATTATAAGGCTAGATCTCCAAATTTTTCTTCCTGCTAAATATCTTATAGTTTAGGGGGTTCAGAGAATATTAAAGAATCAAAACCATAGACATATTTTACCTCAGTCATTTAATTGAGTCATTATCATCATATAAAAAGGCTGTGAGTCTTGCTCTTTCACTCCCTTATTTCCAATTCATTAGAAAGCCTATTTTGTTATTTTTCCTTTGTCAAAAATGTTTTCTTGTTGTTCTATGACAAGCTCTCCTTGATTGAGGCATTAACTATAATTATGAAATGATAAAAAGATATCCTGAAACTGAATAGACTAAAGTATGGACATTTTAGTCAACTTTACTCCCTGCTTTCATCTTGAAATAGGAATATGAGAAGTATATTTGGAAAAAGTTTCCCCATCCTAACTCTGCTGCTTCCTAGTTCTGTGCCCTTAGGCAAGCCCCCTACTATCATTCAGCCTAAATTTGTCCATCTGCCATAATCTGGACCAAAACATTACTTCATACCTAGGTTGACTCTGCAACAGAAGTAAATCTTTATCAATGTTATAAAAAACAAACAAAAAGCTGCAGTAGGGGGGTGGGTGGAAATAATTGTAAATATTTTCACATTAGGATTTGAATAAGCCACGTTAACAAAAAATAAAATAAAACTAAAATATATAGAAAGGTAAATGACTGTAATGTGTAAAAGCAACATGAAGTAACGAGGCTAATAAAATATGACACTATATTTTACAACCACTTTTTTGCATTATTATAACACCTAGGTAATGCAGGATCTCTGGAGATAACAGGAGAATATAATTTTTCTTTATGAAGTGTATTTTTTTCTCTACAATTTTCTGAACTGACCAAATGATTTAAATTTTAATCCTGAGCTACATAAAATAGATATGCAGCAAAAATATTGCAAATTGGAGGTAACTAAAAGTCATGCTTTTCTTAACCACCTGATCCAATCACAGACAGATGGTTTTGTATAAGAATATATAATTTATTTTAGAAAAATACCATCACAGTTAAAATACTGCAAAAACTTCTCAAATGGATGTATACCTTTTGTTGGGAATCCACTACAATTAATAAAGAAGCAAAGAAATGAGGCTTTAAGAGAAAATTAGAAGTATCTCTTTACATCTACTGTATCATTAGACTGATGACCCTCTAGCTACTATTTTCACAAAGCAATCTCCCTGCCTCTCAGCCATGTAAGTCAGAGAACCCCAAGCACAGGTGAATGGTACCCTGTCCCCCACCAAGGCTTTATTCCCCACAGCTGCCTTTCCTGAATAAAGGAAAGAAGCTGAGCAGAGACAGAACTGTGGTAGCACATAACCCGTGATATATTTTGGTATTATGATTTGTCATTCAGTCCAACCTCTACTTCCTCTTGAAATCCTTTGATTGCTTGTCTTATAGTACTCAGAATGAAATTCATCAGATATGTGATAAGATAATACACTGGTTTGTTTTTAGCCTTTCAGAGACCCCATTTCATTTGTATTCTTTTGCCTTGCATGCTCCTTGTCCTCGCAGGGCAGAAATAAAAAGTTCTTGGAAGTTAAAGGATCCTCCTGTCTGGGGACGTTTATATTATGCTCCCCAAAGAAGGAGAGAAAGGGAAGAAGGTTGAGGTAGTGCATGTGGGCAGAATTCTTCAGGTCAACAAGCAGGACTGCGGTCAGCAGGTCTCAAGGATCATAGAACCAGATTCACTGTCCATTCTCTGGAAGAATCCTTAAGGAGGAGCAGCAGAAACTCCCAAGAGAATGGCTGGATCATTTAGAGATTCTGGATGCCAGAAATAAGAATTTCCAGCATCAGCAAAACATCCTGTCACCACTTGGAGATCTTTGCTCAACCCTAGGAACATGGGGGAGGAAGTCACATAATGACAGGGATTGAATTCCCCACCCACCCTGCCCTGGCCAGGTAGGATGCGTACATGAATATGGATTAAATTTAATTTAAAGAATAGAATGAAACGAACTTTCCCACACATCGGTGGCTTCAATTTTATACCTATTGAAATCTCATGTTAAATAATCTCTTACTCCATCTACTGGTTATTCTTCTATTCCATTTCTTCCATTTCCTTCAACATCAGCTCCTCAAAGGTGAGTCTATGCTTACTGCCTCTCTTTCTACATGCCTCCAACAATTTCTTATCTCCCTTGCAATCAGTTTTCTACCTCAAAACAACAATGAAAAAAGATATTTATGATAATCACCAGTAATCTCCTACTTGCCAAAACCAGTGGCTCTTTTCCAGCTCTCCTAACAGATTTTCTGTAGCACTGAATCTCTCTTGTCCTTTTCTTTCTGAACCTTTTCTCTATGACTCTCATTCTCCTCTTCCTCTCCCTGCCCCTTAACTGTTGCTAAGCCCGAGGATCCTTGACCCTTTGATTGTGTGCATTCATTCCACATCTGATCTCATTGATTTCCGTGGCTACTTCAAACATTTCTCAAGTGTTGATTATGTTTATGTATGTGAACACATAAAATCTTATTGCCTCTCAGCATCAAATCATATACTTTACTGCCGAGAAAATATCTCTAAATTAATACCCTTCAGCCCTGTCAAAACTTGTGTGCTCCAAATTGAACACATCTTTCTCTTTTTGGAATCGTTTCTCTCCTCTCTTTCTTCATTCCCACTCAGTTAATTCGGAAGGACCATCTCATGGATATCAAATCATGGGTCGTGTACGAGGCAAATGGAGACTAGAGTGAGCTGCTCAGGCCAGTTTATTACAGGTTATTCACAGAACTATATTCTGGTTTTCTATTTTTATACCTCCATAATCAGTGAGAATTTGGAAGATCCTCCATTCTCTCTTTCTTTAACTGCCAGCTAGAGGTCAATGCCCAGGGTGACCTCTGGAGCCACTTGCTGATGACTGTCCTGTTAGATGGCAGAGACTCTGTCATCGTAGGTCCATGAATAACTGTGTGGAGACTCCCTTACTACATTTTTATTGTGTTAAACCCACTGAAAGTTCAGGATTTATCTATTATAGAATTAGAGTTACCCTAACAAATACAGGTAATAGAAAATAGATACTTACTACAATGAAATAACTTACAAGATCAGACAGCTAGTCATAATGGAACTTGAATTTGTGAACAGGTCCCACTGATCCAAAATCCATTTTTTTCTTCTACGCTATAGCTCATCTGGCTCAATTTCCATAACAGTTTCACCTTGCCACCTACATATCTTTTATCCAGGTGTGAGCCTCCTTTAATCAAGAAAACACAGTAATTTAAACTCCCATCTTTTGATGTCCTAGCACCCATTTAAAGCAAGCAAGTAGCAAACAAAATAGGTAAGAGAATTAAAACTAAAGACATTAAAGGAGCATGAGCAATGAAACATACTAACCACCTCCTTGAGCTTAATTTTCAAATATGGATAACCTGTATCAGCATTACTGTGGATGCTTCTTAAAAGCAGACTCCTGGGCCTCATCTCAAACCCACTGCCTCAGAATCTGTGTTTCGTTTACTTATGTTTTTAAATCCACATCACAGGCTATTCTGATGTATACCACAGTATGAGAACAAGGACTTTATCCTAAATTCCATCCCCTTGTCTAAAGAGCATGTGCCTGGTTGAACCTCATAAATCTAGGTATCCACAGAAATTTTTCACTACTATCCATTAAATTTTTGTCTTCATAAAATTTGAGAGTTAATGGAGATCCTAACATTAATAATGAATTATAGACAAAATGATTTGTGCACCAGAACTCAGGAGCCTATATCCTGAAGTAGCATATTTTCTGTTATCTCTTTCACTTTCTTCTTAGCTGTCATGCAATAGTTAACGACTACTAACATGTGAAATACACATATCACTATGCATAAACTTGCCTCAAATGAAGTTAGGAAGAATATTTTCTTCTGAAATTCAATTATTCATTATGTAATATATTTTTAAATGAAAAATATTTGGCATAAATGAGATTTGGGGAAGTTTTTTTGCTGTCTTGCTTTCCTGTGAAAGTAACTTAGCTATCACATAACAAGAACAAATAAATTAATATGAGTCAGATTTTTTTGGTCCTTATTTATATAATGAATTTAAAGCCCAGGGTGTTCATTTGCAGTGTCTGAGCTATACCTTAGATCTGTTTGTCTTCCTTTTTCAAGGTGCAAAGAAAGCAAATGCCTCTTGCATGGCTGTTAAATCACGTATGTAAAGTAAGTGCAGTCCAGCTGCCTTTCTGCTAGATTGCCACAGACCATCTGGTTGGCATTTATCCCACAGAGAGAATGCCAATACACACCCTGAGCAATAAAACATTCACGTAAATACATTTTTTCATTCTGAGAAAATTGGAATTTTAAGTATGTGAAACCAACCAGTCCCTTACAAAAAGTGTTAATCTATGCAAACCTGAATACATTTTATCCCCAAATTCATTTCTCTTCAAAATTTTCACTTAGATCTCACACAAGCAGCTTATATATTATAGAAGAGAATTGAGAATAGAATAAAAAAATTTTAATAGTGTTTAAGAGATGAGTCTAATGGATACTTATAATGAGTTTGCCTTGTCTTGTTTTGGGTCGAATTTATTAGCATAACAGTAATATAGATTTTTAAATCTCTAAGAATCTGATACGCTGCTTAAATGGTTATCTGCTAATTAATCAAACAAAATTGTGTAAGATGTTTTAGGCTTTCTGAAACAAAGCAATCTTTTTTTTATAAGTAGTTTATTTAGATAGGCTAAACAGGGACAAATATGAAATATATTAGAATATCAACAGAAGTGCTCTATTTTAACCAAGGGCAAATGTGGTGTCCATTGAGACAGGCACAGAAAAGACCAAGTGAGTATGATGCAACCATGCTTACATCAGGTATCAGTCATGTTTACGCCACTTGCTGAGAGAGTACTAGAATATCACTATTAGTTTGCTAACACTTAGGGTAACATTTGTTTGGGGCTAAAAATCAATGTAACTTTAAGAAATACCAAACATTTCCCTTTTATTGCTGAGTTACTAGAACTAGAAAAAAAGGGTTTTACATTAGAGATTTTACTCACATGTCACCTGCTTTCTATCAGATTGTTTTCTCTCATACTTGTTTAAAATTATTTTAATTCACCATTCATATGCCTACTTCTGTTAAAAAAAAAAATTAGGGGCCAGCCCGGTGGCGTAGTGGTTAAGTTTGTGTGCTCTGCTTCAGCAGCCCAAGGTTCATAGGTTTGGATCCCAGGCGCAGACCTAGCACCACTCATCAAGCCACACTGTGACGGCATCCCACAGAAAATAGAGGAAGACTGGCAGAGATATGAGCTCAGCGACAATCTTCTTCACACACACACAAAAAATCAGCAAGGCACCAGTATGGACTGTATATTAAAGTCAGAATCTGCTTAGAATTTGGTTCTACTCATTCAACATCTGCCTTAACTTTTTCCATCTTTGCACGTTCATCTGCTTGTTTGTCATTTATGCAGATATGTGTGGCCAAATGAAGACATGACTGAAAGTTCATGATCAGCCCTTTACATAATGTGTCATAAAACTTAACCCTCCAAATATTAGTCAACACTAACTTTATCTGGCCTGATTCAGGCAATTAAACCTCCAAAATTAAATCATATATTTGCATACAAACTTTTTATCTTATCAAATTTTAATTCTTTTCCTCAAAAAGTATAAAACTATTTTTCCTGATTATAAAATTTATATAAAACTATTTTTTCCTAATGAACAGAAACAGACATGCAAGCAGAGTATGGTCCCTGTCTGTGGAAGTCTTTGGCAGTTTGAGAATGACTAAGAAAATATTTATATGGAAATTTGATATGACACAAGTTGATCGTAATGAGAATCAGGAAATTTGGGTTATGTATGGTCACACAACTTGCTAGTCAGGACTGGAGGTATTTTAAACTCTGTGGACCTGAGTTTTCCCATTTGTAAAACAAGGATGCTGAACAAAATCTCTCCATTTCCTTGGAATATTAATATTCTAAATTTAAAGATGTCTTCCTTTATCTAAGATATCTAGAATATTTATCATGTTACCTAGAACAATGCCTGGAATACAAGAATTCTAATTCTAGTTTGAATCTGAATATAGAAATCTTTATCTCCATAAATATATATAATTTTATTCGGAAATAGTCAACTGAAAAGAATGACTAAAGGTTTAATCTAAGATTCAGAATCCTACTCTGTTACCCATCTCCACCCTCTGACCCTTGGAAGACTCCATATATGTCCAATACTAGAAATTTATGACAAAGTATACTATAAAAATCTGGCACTTGAGATTGGAATTGAGTGTATGAGGACTCACAAGAAATCTACAGTCATTTTTTTGGCTTGACAATTAACTGTCTCACCCATGAAAGTAACTGAAGGATTGCCATATTGTATGATGAAATACACAGAATCATTTTTTTTCTAGAAAAACGCTTATTTTTTAAAAGTGGCATATTGTCAAAGACGGCATCCAAAAGGCTCTTGGCAATATTGACCTCAAACAAATTCTGCTTTCATTAGCTCTGCCAGTACATGCTAAACTGGAGCTATTTTAAAAGCACTCACTCTTTTACTATGTACATTCATAATATATACTAAACAAAGATCCATGAAATTCTTTGTTAATATAGGTCATAGCTGCTTCAACCTGGCCATGATCTAGTGGATTTAATTATAACTCACTTCCTCAGGCCATATCATTCAGCCAGCCATGGAATCATACATTACTGTTTTCTATAATTTGTTCTACTCCAAGATTTGGGGGCCCTACCCCAAACTCATTGAGTATGCTGATGAAAAGTTATTTTCTCGTCTCAGAGTCTTCCACTGCTTGCCTTCCTCAATAAAAGACGTTAAGAAAGTCAACATTGCATTTATGTGACGTTAGAAGAAAGGAATGAAACCTTCCAGAGAGAAGCAGTTACCTAATTTAATGCTCAATCTTTTGTCATCAGTGGTTGCAACAATTCGGCGACACTCCCTGGTGTAAGCTTCCTTAGCTACCTACTTAGCTCCAGTTCCACCAGGATTAGGGGGGTCATGTGGGAAAGCACTCTGGCTTACAAGTACTCAGACCTGAGTTTAAAATCTCAATCAATCACATATCTGCTGTGTGGCATGAATCGGTAACTTCTTGATCTTAACCAACTGCAATTCATTGAATGTGTCTAACGCATAGCAGGTGTTTAATAAAAGTACTGTCATTAGGGGATTAAATTTCTTTTTCTTTCACTGGATATAAATCTTAGACCATATGCTCAGATGTTTCAAAAATATTCATTTCTAGCTTCTCATTCAACTAAATTAAACTTGAACCCTAGCCCCTGTTCAACCAGAACAGCAGGAAATTCAATCTCAGACAGTTATTATTGCCCTGGGTCCCTTTGGGGTCACACCAAAATCCCTTTTGGATCATGCCAAAATTATGCAGTGCTAAAAAAAAAAAAAGTGGGAAAGATCTTTAATCACAATTTATATCATGGTCTGCATTGGCATATTCATTTTTCTAAGCTTTTAACAGTTCCTTGAAGTAAGTAGCTCTCAGCTTTTCTTCCGTATGCAGAGAACACAAAAATCTGTTGACTCTGGGAAACTGATGCCTACAGTTTCCTCTCCAGAAGAACCAACAGTTACTGTCTTACAGGTCTTCCACCTTCTAAAGTGCTATCATGGGTGGTGCTCAGGGCCCCTGTAGCTCCAGAACCCACGGCTAAAGACCTACTCATTCTATTGTGAACCCGAGGATTCCTCCCTTCATTTAAAGATGCTCCATCCTGCCCCACCCTGCCTCCCTTCCAGAACCCTGATGTCTTTTCAATGGATTTGCACTTTTATAGAAAACCAAAAGCATTATTGACTTTACCCTAGGTGACTCTCTACCCTGAAAGTGTGCCTGACGCAATTACAGAGAGCTTAGCTGTCTGCCTGCAACATGAAAGGAAGGAACAAGCAACAAATAATTCAAACAATTATAATTTTTTCAGTCCTGTTATAACAGTCTTTGATCTTCTTGAGATCAAGGAAATATTTTTATGTTTTGTTAATGTGTGCATTTCTAGCACCTAGCATAGTGCCTGGCATGTTCAGCTAAACAAATTTTAATGATTGATTGATAACTGAATCAGTCAGAGAGTGAGAAAATGAGTGAGTGATGGCAGGACGCTATTTTGAGATTATAAACGGAATAGTTCTTTTTCCTGAGACATATTATTGATATCCTGTGAGTCTCCATCCATTGGTTTTACAGCCCTTATAGCCTCGAGGGGAAGTCTGAACAGTCTGGAACAAAGGAGCCAACTAAAGTGCTAAAAGAATTCTTAAAACTCGCAGCAAGCACAATAGTCTGAAAACATGGTGTCTTTTATTTTAAAAAATAAGATATGAATAGATTTATTATGAATTTCAGAATCTCATGGCTTGGAAAATGAGATCAGACCCTGGAAGTCTAGAGCAGGAGTCAAGCTTTTTCTGCAAACGGCCAGATAGTAAATATTTTAGGTTTTGTGGGCCATAGGATCTCTATCAAAACTATTCAACTGCCACTGTAGCACAAAATCAGTCATAAATAATACATAAATTAATGAGCATGGCTGTGTCCCAATAAAACTTCACAAAAACAGGCAGTAGGCCAGATTTCGCCCCCAGATTGTAGTTAGCCCAACTCCTGGTCTAGAGCATAGAGTTTATAAATGCTGACCACAGAATAAAGAAGTCAGATGTAATATAAGAACAGTTTTCCGTCTCAAAGGATATAAGAATAATCCCTCCCTGGACAGTGGAACAGCCTAGAGAGAAAGAGAGAAAAAAGAATAAAAGAAATTTACTACAAAAATAAATTTCAAAAAATTATTGCAAAAGATAAAATGAACGTCCTTAAAGGAGTCTCTGTGCCCTCAAAAAACTAAGAGGATCCAGAGAATAGAAGGTATCTCTCTCTTAAAACTCTAAGGAGAAAGATGCTCTACACTCTAGGCCAAAAATTATGCGGCTATGACAAAGAACAAATGGCAGCAGCAACAAAAGTTCCTCGTGTACCTGCCAGGGAATTGCTGTGGTGAAAGGGGAAGGGATTCCACAGCAGGCAACGTGGGGTCCACAGGCCACGGCTGGGGATGGGTAGAATATGGCTGGGCATCAGATAAGCAGTTTGAGCGAGTGCTGAAGTTTTACCAGCAGGAAAGATGTTCCCCGGGAGCGAGCACTGCATACACCCAGCTCTGAGAGAACAAGCCACAAGCTGCCTTACCAGAGAATGACATGAACTGTGGAACTGGGGTGAATATACAAAGGGAAAGAGATGGCATTCACCCTCAGTGGGGGCCGAGGAAAATCAGATACCTCTTCTTCCCACTGCCCTGCTATACTCAAAATCACTTCTGTACCCAGAGGCCATCTTGGGGAGGAAGACGAATGTGAGAGGAGAAGACAGCCCTGAAAGGGAACGGGAATTTGGAATAGATGGAGTAGAAATCCTGAGGTGAACGAACAATTAAACAAAATAATATTTTAAACTCAAGTAAAGGATTTACCTTGAAGGGTGAAATTTGGAGCTTCTGAAAGTGTTTTCACTTACAGAAAAAATAAAATTAACAGGCATCTCCCCTAGTGAGAGGATGTGCCGTTACACTGCTCAGGTGAGCTCTTTCTCAGCAATGCCACTGGGGCCCGGCTCACGGCGTCATTGCGGAATCTTCTAATGCAGTTATAAAAACGCCAAAGCATTCTTCTAAGTTATTGAAGATCTAAGACCTGCTTTACTGTGTGAGTTACAGATCTACTCCTGTAACCTGCAGACAGCTATATGAGGTATTATGCACTTCTTATGGATAACAAATTGAGGCATAGAAAAGTTCAAATATTTATCCAAGTCACAGAGCTAGTGAGTAACAGAACCAGATTCCACCCAACAGTCCATTATTAAAATGCCTCGAGAGGAGATGCCACCTCCTTCTTGGAGGACCCAAAGAGATCTCCCTGTTTATTCCTATTCCTGACAGTCCCCAGCAGACTGTTGCCTTATGTTGACCAGCACTCCTCCTGGAGGTCCCTGAATTGAGACATTCACTGGAATTAGAAACTGTCATGAATTCTTCTTTGTAAGTCCCAAACAAGAACTTTTCTGTAAGTCAGATCCTAGATATAAATTTCGTTAGCTTTCAAGGTGAATAAGCTACAAAACTCTAATAACAACCACCCTATATTTCCATGAAATCTGTCTGTATTATTTAGAACCCATTGCAGTGGAGTATAGCTGATGAAACAATGCTCAGGGAGGCACACAAAAAAGAAATTTCCCCAGATATCTCACCCACAGGCACTCAAGGCAAAAGGCAGGCTATGGACGCATGGAGACACACGCATAACTGTCAAGTTCTGCACACACAGCTGCTTCGAGTTGAAACACACCACTTCCCCAGGAATGAAGAGTTAAATGAGGTACAGAAAATAGGCACTTAAAACTGATCTTGTTACTCCAGTCTGTTTCGTGTAACTCAATCTATAAGCTAGGGTTTTAGGGTTCCTTAAAATCCCAGTGTGGCCTCACCTACTCCCTAGTCCAAGCAGTCTTGTCACCGCTGGTACTGTGAAGGTCACCACCAGGGTCAATTTGCAGGTCTAGTCCAATTTAAAATCTCTGGCTGTGTCCTGGAGCAGAGGTTAGTTATTAAGGAACCAGGAAACACAAATTTCTAAGACTCTTTGAAAGTTACCCTATAAAATGCCAAACAGAAACTTCATTAATGTTAATTTAATTTGAAAGAAAGATGCCAAGTTTTAGTTTAAGAAGTTTTATCATCTCATAGAATGAAAAGAATAATGAAACGTTAAGCATAGTTATTTTTAAAGCCAAAATATCTTAAGACCCAAGAATTCTAGGTGTTTCTAAGAACTGACTGTTTTGCGTACCTCATAGATCTAAAATTATGCTAAAAGACAAAACACTTTCAGTCAGTGTGTTTTTCTAGTAGATATCATAATCAATCAAGTAGAGATTTCCAAAAGAAAATCAATCAATTGTTTTGATCTTTATATATTGTAGATCATCACTAAACAACATTTATTGAGTTGC
Organism: Equus asinus; assembly: GCF_041296235.1. Taxonomy (NCBI): domain Eukaryota; kingdom Metazoa; phylum Chordata; class Mammalia; order Perissodactyla; family Equidae; genus Equus; species Equus asinus. The sequence goes on from NC_091798.1 coordinate 73,309,332, forward strand.
TCTCCAGGCAAATTATCTGGTATTTGGTATAGAAGGTTTTTCTTAGAAGGATTTAGGATGAGGTTAACAAAAAAGGAAATTAAAGATGAAAGGAAAATGCTATATGGTGGGCAAAACAGATCTTTTTGAAGAATATGCTCTCTTTTTCTGCATCATTACAACCCATTTCAGGGGTGACTGTGCCCCTGTTGTGAGCGAACACTCGGATAAAGAGAAGCAGTAAGTCTCACTACTCTGAGGACCTATTGAGGCTCAGAGAGCTCCACATAAAAAGATAAACTGCAAAGGAAACGGATAGCAAATTTCAAGGGGTTCACACTGTAAAGGTAGAGGAACATCTCAGAAAGGCATTGTGTATTTGTATTTTCACGTAGGATTGTGAAAATCCTGCAACAGCCTTATCTATTGTGCTTTTATATGCTTTCTGTTCACAAAACTTTAGCATAATAATTGACTGTGTATTCTATACTATAATCAGATTATTTTTCCTACTTACAAAAATAGATGAAAATATACGCCTGTGTAAACATGAACATAGGGGAAAAGGCATGTGTTAACTATTACTAGGAATCTAACAGCTACAGACCATAAGACTAAATTGTTAAGGAAGTCAGGACTAATTTTGGTATTAAAACAAGGACAAAAAAAAATATGCTAAAAACATAAGCCATCATTTTATTATTATTTTTTTTTTTTTTTTGGAAGGGGAAAGATTCACCCTGAGTTAACATCCATTGCCAATTCTCCTGGGTTTTTTTTGTTTTTTTTTTTTGGCTTGAGGAAAATTAGCCCTGAGCTAACATCTCTGCCAATCTTCCTCTATTTTTTTGTATGTGGGACACCTCACAGCATGGCTGGTGAATGGAGTAGGTCCATTCACCCAGATTGCCCAGGATCTGAACCCGGAAACCCAGGTCAGCGAAGCAGAGCACGTGGAACTTTAACCACTTAGTCATGGGGCTGGGCCCATAAACCATCATTTTAAACCAATAGTCACTTTGGAATTAAGAAAGAAAGATATTTTGATAAGAAAGATATTCAAGCAAGGGAAATATGGAAATGTCACTTTGTTGAGGATCTCTAGAGAAACAGAACTGATAGGATGTGTATATATATATAGAGAGAGAGAGATTTATTTTAAGGAATTGGCTCATGCAAGTAAGAAAGCTGGCAAGTCCAAAATCTTCCAGGTGGGCCCACAGCCTGGAGACTCAGGAAAAACCAATGTTGCAGCTCAAGTCCATGGCTGGCAGAATTTCTTCTTTGCTCAAGAGTGGTCAGTCTTTGTTCTACTATGGCCTTCAATTGATTGCATGAAGCTCCCCCACATCAGGGAGGGGAATCTGCTTTACATAAAGTCCACTGATTGAAAGGTTAATCTCATCCACAAAAAAATACCTTCACAGAAACATCCAGAGTAGTGTTTGACCAAATATCTGAGCACCAGAGCCCAGCCACATTGACACACAAAATTAACCATCAGATACTTGTTTTTAAGAATAATTTTACACCTTCCATTTACACATAGCACGTTTTAAAACAAGTGATATACATGTGAAATAGATAGAAAGGTTACCAGAACTCATGTTTTTGTACTGCAAATTAACTTTTCAAGACTTGTACTCAGTTGCTTCTTTATTTACACTGGAAAACTATTTGATACGATTAAATGTTAACTTGAAAATATACCGTTCTTTTTCTTTTTGAGGTTATCATTTCTAAAATAGTATAACTTTGCCAGCAGGGATAATTTACTGATCTACATGAAATATTTAGAATACTCAAATCACTACAACTGCAAGATGACATTTTGTCAAGATCACTAAGGTCCTTCATCTTTATAAAGTACACCACTGAATGTTCGAATTTGCTTGGTGAACATTTTTCCAGTGACTTGACTTCAGATGCATTTTTCTAGACATTTAAAATGTTATTGTAGCCCCAATTACTAGTTAGCATTCACATTTTATTTTTATACTGAGCAGCAGACTTCCTTAGATATCATCGGTAATCATCTCTAAGCGCTTGACACTCCTGCTCAACAACACCTGGTGAGAGGTCAGCTCTGTTGCTATCATTTCTATCTTCCCCAGAGCCGAGAGAGTATTCTTCTTCACACAGAAGACAGCCAGTATATCTTCTCTGTCACCTTCTTGAGCCAGAATCTTACCTGCCTATAGCCTTAGCACTTATTACTTGATACATTACCAAAATCTGGAAGATGCCTGCCTACCATGGTTGGGGAGCATATTTTGGTTGCTTGCTTGAACGGAGAATGGAGTAAGAAGGTGCCTTTCTTTAAGACATTTTAGTGTCTTAGAAGACTTCATTACAGAATGGTCCAGCTGGTCAGACTATAGATTGAGTTAGCCCTAGTTAGATTTGTACTTCCCTGATGTCAAGGTGGAATGTCAACATTCCGCTTGTTTATAGAGAAATAAACAAAGGGATGAATATAAGGGAGAAGGGGAGAGCAGAAGATAATGTTGAAGGGTGGAAGAGAAAAGCAAGGAGTGAGGGAGAGAAGGAGGAAGGTTGGTTTGAGGAGAGGTGTTCTCTCAGTATTGATATCCTGTCTAAAAGCTGCATTCTTTTAACTTTTCCTGATAAAATGAAAATCTCCATGGTGGAAAGTAATAATGTTTACTGTCATTTAGAAGTAATCATAAAGTTATAATATTAAGACTTTTATTAGAGAAAGCTAATGGGTACCCATGGAAGAAGTGCTGAGGAAGAAAGTAGCAAATCTGAGAGACTGGGGAAAAAAAATCACACATTTCACAACTAGACTAGAACTAGGAAGCTAATCCTGTCTAGACATGCAGTTTTCCAGTGAAATGGAAGTTTGTACTAACGGTATTAAATAAACATTTAATACAGGGTTGGAAGCATATCTGACCCTGTGGCAGATTCCATTCAGGTTCCGTCAGCTTGAGTTAAAACATGAGGCAAGGACATATTAGGACATAGGCACATTAATTGTTACCAGTAAATGGACCAGAAAAATCATTTCTCACATATATGTACTACAGCTATATGTAAAATAAAAATTTTACAATGCTACTTAACTTATAGTGGCAGTATGGTATAGATGCAAGGAAATAGTTTGGAGTCAACCTGGGTTTGAATGCCAGCTTCATCACTTAGTAACTGTGTGGCCCTGGGCAAGTTACAAACCTCCCCGTACCTCAGTATTCTCACATGCAAAAGGGCTATATTAGAGTTGAGATGGGGATTAACTTGCTGAAATTTGTTCATATGCTTAGTTTGTGTCTGGTATTTGGTTGGCAGTACATAAATGCTACAAATTTTTTCAACATTATTGTTTTCTCAGTTAACAGATGTTAAAAGGACTACTACTTTAAAATGAGATTCCAATCATTTTTCATAATATTAAAAATTGCTTATTCTTGAAAGGGTTGTAAACCACTAGAGAGGAAAAACTTCACAGACATATACACACAAAAAATATTGACAATTGTTATACATGTTCAAGCAGTGCATACCCACACGTGCACACATACTGAAGTTTGTACTGATTATATCTTTTACCCAATCTTCTTTTTGAAATGATCTTTTGTTATACACAATAAACCTTGGCTGTCAATGATATGAACACAAATGCCTTTGCTTTGAAACTAAACCAAAGTTACATGATTAACACAAATTAAATCAATCATTGTAATTCATGAGCTTAATGTTTGAGCCTTTTGTTCGACATTTCCAAAAATTTCACTCCTTTTGTTTGAAATCAGGTAAAGGAAATCATTTTAATTTCCATTCAAATCTTGAGTCTCCTCTCGGTATGCTTAAAATGACTTCAAATAACAGAGAGACGTGAAGGGAGATTAATCAGTATCTAGCCATTCTCAATCTTGTTTAACTGTATTTTCTTTCTGTCTGTCTCTCACTAGAAGGAGGGGAGGAAAATTAGATTAAAACTTACCTGACTTGGGGCTGGCCCCGTGGCCGAGTGGTTAAGTTCGCGCGCTCTGCTGCAGGCGGCCCAGTGTTTCGTTGGTTCGAATCCTGGGCGCGGACATGGCACTGCTCATCAAACCACGCTGAGGCAGCGTCCCACATGCCACAACTAGAAGGACCCACAACGAAGAATATACAACTATGTACTGGGGAGCTTTGGGGAGAAAAAGGAAAAATAAAATCTTTAAAAAAAAAAAAAAAACTTACCTGACTTCATATGAGATTGTAACGAGAAGCATTTTCAAAAGACAAGAAATAAAGCAGAGGTAAACATTTATATAACAGTGAAGGTTATTATATGATCTGCATTTAGAAAGAAGAGAATTACAGTCAACTCAGAAAATGTGAAGCATATGTCACTCACTGAGTTTCTATCCTGAATAGCAAGGTGTCCTTGTTTAACAAGATAACTTATTTTACCAGAGGGATATAGTAAATGTTATTCTAGATCACCTAGAGAACAAAATAGTGAGTGAGTATAATGACTAGTCATAAATATTCATGAAATCAGGCAATTATAAGCATAACCATTGCTTTTGATTGTTTAGAACTGAACTGATTACCATATGAAAACCATTCCTTCGTGAAAGAGAGTTCTTTCGATTTAAGCATTAATATTTGGCACAATTCCTTTTGCAGAATATGTATAATACCTAATTTAAAATTCTCTACCATCAGTTTGGTGAGGGCAAAAGGTAGAAATGTCATTTTCCAAAGTAGTTTGCTATGTTTAGAAACAATGACCTTGAAAGAACAAAGGCTATTAAAAATAAGAGTAAAAAACATACTAATGTAACCATCTACCAGTAAAATGGTTTGGGTTGCAACACATTTTTCAAGAAAATAACCCACATTTTCACCTTTGAGCACTAACAATATAATTTTACTTATAAAACTTTTGGCAATTGTGCCAGTTTACAGAATTTTTATCTATTTCAAATTTTGGCTAAATTTTAAGATTCTCTACAGTATAAAAAGAAAAGAATTCTTAGGAGAACCATTTATGTCACTCTTGTGTCCTAGACCATACAGAGAGAGTAGGATATCATTCATTCACGCATTCATTCAGTAAGCCTTTGTTTAACGCCTATTATCGGTAGGCATTATTATAGTATGCTGCATCGCTTATATAATCAAAGGTAAAAATTTTGAGCCAGAAAGGAAGAAAATTAAGACAGATTAGTGAGAGAAATACTTTGGAGTAGGCAAGTCTTTTGTAGAAGAAAAGAAATTCCTCAAATGATATCTAGAGAAAACCTACGTTGAGGCTCATGGTCACCTGGCAATAATGAGAGGCCCTGGCAATCCATGATGTTCCGTCACCAAATTCCTCACCCTCTAAAATGGAAATAAGTCAAAGTATACGTTGTGACTAGATCAATCTATCTAAAAGTAAATCACTCATGTCCTTAGCATACTTAAATTCCTTCAAGATAAGGTCCAAATTCATTAGCATGGCACATAATTAGGTTCCTTCCTAGTGATAAATAAATGACCAGCAATAGGATAAATTCGAGTATATGAGGATGCCATTTGGGTTAAAACTAATTCCTCCTGGCTTTGTTTTTCCAAAAAGGCCAGATGTGGCCTGTTGAGCAATATCTGCTGTAAGTATTTACTATCTCAAAAAGACAAGAACAATGCCCTTAAAGACAAGGATGTAATTTTGCCCACATCTGCATTTCCGTAAGGATTAGCATCTCTCCATAAACTAAGGATTGATTGCTGACCTGCTGCACTCACCTTGTGACCACTCACCTGGTGACCACCAGCTGGCTAGTTCACCAAATTGCTATGCCAGCAAAGCAATCTCCTGACTATTGTCAAAGGGACATTCCAATCATATGTGATGCATGCTCTTTGACATATATAACCACTCTGTGTACCCCACTTCTTTGGAAAGCTCCCTTCCTTTGTGAAAAGCCTCTTCTGGGCTACATCATCCTCACGGTTGACTCATAATAAACTCACCCCAATTATGATTTATAGCTTCTTTATGGACTATTTACATCGACACTAGTCAGACTCCAGTTACCATCAATTTATGAATATAATGAACTACTCACACACCACCATCTCTCCCAACACCAAGACAAGAAATTGGCAAGGAAAAGGGAACTTTCCCAGCAAAACTGCATGAGTGAAATGTACCAGGAATTGATAGACTTTTGGGGAAATGTTTAATGAAAGGAGACGATTTACCTGAAGCAAAGAGACCCTGCCCTCAGGAACTAAAATTTTAACAGTTCTTCCCTTTTTAAAAGTAAATTTTTTAATTTAATGAGTTACCTGAAATAAATGGGACACCCTTATCTAGAAGCCAAAGCAAATGCCAACTATTGTGAGAAATGAAAGAAAATGCAAGATTGAAAATGCAATTCTTCTACATCTATTAGAAGTCTAAAACAATGAAGTCAGATCATTTAAGTGTTTAATAATAAATTAGAATTTTGCTTTTACTGGCATCCCTAGGAAACGTAACTATCAGAGACAGGGATAACTTGTGCAATAAATAACCATGATTGGCAAAATGAGAAGAGAACAAAAAAACATACAGAAAAGAGGCGACCATAAACAACAAACACAACGTATCAGAGACGGAAAGAATATCAGTGTAAGTGTGAGATTGTGACGTTTCTGTCCATTACATCCATACATTCACATTTTCCTGGCTCTCCACCAATTCCTCTCCCCACACCTCCCTAGTATCTGTTCTCTTCTCTTTTCACTCTATATATTTGCTAAAGCATTTCCTCCTCTTCCTACTATGCCGATATTCCATGACTCCAGCTCAAACTCCCAAAACGTATGTCCAAAGTTGAACTCACCTTTTCTTTCTTCTGTAGTCCCCATCCCAGGAAAATGATACCATTTTCTCAGTTGACCAAGACATAAACTTAGAAGTACAACCTTGATTCTTTCTTCTTCCTATCTGGTTGGGTCAACAAATTACCCAGTCGATTCCGCTTTCGTATCTTCCAACACAACATCTTTCCAGCCTCAATGCCACTATTTTAGTGAAGTCTTCCTTATCTGACAACAGCCTCACAATTGCCATCGGACTCCAGGAACGCCTTTCTCTAATCCATTTTTCATATTGCTCTCCAAAATGCAAATAATCATCTTGATTGTTGTGATGGTTTCACAGATGGGTATATGCACATATGTGCATGCCAAAACTTACCAAGAGAGTATATTTTAAACATGTGCAGTGTACTGTACATCAAGTATACCTCGATAAAGATGCTAACCAAAAAGAAAGTCTGATCATGTATCTGCCATCATTAAAATTCTTTAAGATAAAATCCAAATTCGTTACTTGGCACACAAAGTCCTGCTTAAGCAGACTCTAGCTAGTCTCTCTACCCGTATCTCTTGTCACTATCCTTACACTCTGCCTGCTCCAGCAATATAGAACTGCTTCTAACTCTTCACGTGTGAGATGTCTCTCTCTCCTTTTCTCCCTCTTTCCCCCAAACATTTATAGATGCTTCTCCTTCTGCCAGGGCATATTTACCTTCCTCTGTTCCTCTGCCTTACTAACTCCTACTTCTTCAAGACTTGGTTTAGGCATCATCTCCTTTGGAAAGATTTCTCTGTCCTAGCGATGTGGTTGGGTGCCCCTCCTAAGTGCTCCCAAAGCTCCCGAGGCACACCTCTATCAATAAGCTATAAATTCTTTGCTTTTCTCTTCTCTCTTCTCATTAGACCTTCAGCTCATTGGCAGGGAGTTAGTGTTAATCATCCTAGAATCCTCAATTTCCAATATGTACCTGACATATAGCAGACATATATTGCTTGTAAGTAAACTGATGTGTTAAAAATTGATTTATGGAGTTAACTTGCACTAAGTAAAAGGAAAAACTGACTTTGCAGTTGAAGTAATTAAACTTAGTTCCTAAGAGGGATATAAACATAAGGCCAAAGAAGAGACTTATGATGATACTAGAAACAGTCCATAAATCATCCAAGAGACTCAGAAAAGGCTGACCTTGCCTCATTAGGTGTAAAGGTCGCGGCATTGGTATTAACGCATTTATGCCCATGCTCAGACTCCTAATATCTTAGCTGCTTCTTCTCCATCTGCCTCCATGAATACTATAGGATAGGTAAACACACTTAAAAAAATATCTACGCACAGCATAGCCTATGCCCAAAGACACAGATTGTCTTTGGGGCCGTGTATACATGAATGGGACTGGGGAAGAATATTGTGCCTATGAGTGCCCATATGGATTCTTCTAAAAATAAATAGAAAACCTAACCCAATATGCCTTTCAATATTCCTAAGCAAAGTCAGCCACCAAATAGACTTGGCTCTAACAGAGTGAATAAATGATTCTTGAAATGGATAAACCATTGTTCTGACAAAGTAGGATATTTCTCATTGCATTTCCTGTATAAGCAATGCTATACACATGGAAATATCCCTTTTGGTTGATTCTTCTTCAGATTTGTTTTGATGAATTTAGAGTGCTAGGCAATGGCTGAACAAGAAAGGAAAGTACCTCAGAGACATTCAAGTGCTAAAAAGGGCCAGAATATTCAGTAATTCATGGATACAGATCTGCACTTACTGTTTTCCTTAGTCAAAGTTTTCATTTCAGCTTATCAGTAGACTTTTTTTCTATGAGACCCATCTCCCAGTCTATATTTAAAGAAGCATCAGAGTAGAACTTCCTTTTCAGCTCTAAAAAAAAAAAAAAAGAAGGAGAAATTTGTTTATAGTTTTGTTAAGTATAGTTTCTTTCAATAAGAAACACCTATGAAGAAACATCAAATTTCAGAGGATTTCTTAATAATAGGACATCAAGGTCATTACTGGTTGAATAAATACTTATAGGAAATGAGATTTTTTATGTTCAAAAAGAATAAAGGGGGGCTGGCCCAGTGACGTAGTGGTTGGGTTTACACATTCCACTTTGGCAGCCCAGGGTTCGTGGGCTCAGACCCTGGGCACAGACCCACACATGACTCATCAAGCCATGCTGTGGCGGCATCCCACATATAAAATAGAGGAAGATTGGCACAGATGTTAGCTCAAGGACAATCTTCCTCAAGCAAAAAGAGGAAGATTGGGAACAGGTGTTAGCTCAGAGCCAAGCTTCCTCACCAAAAAAAAAAAAAAAAGAATAAAGGGACAAGTAGAGTTATTCTTCCTAGGACAAAATATGCTTTACGTAGGCCCTTTCATTCAAGAATTCTAGGCTGGGTTCCTTTACTAAGTCTGAAAAGAAAATTGGTCTTGAATCAGATAGACCACAGCTAAAATGTCTAATACCATTTCACTTCTGCTTCTATTAAGACATTTTATAGCTCTCATAACTTGTGCATGTTAGAAAGCCTTTAGTTTGTCATATATAAGCTTATGTTATAGAATTTACATTGTCTTATAAGTTAGGAGATTTGAGAGAGTTCTGCAAGCCTGTTAACAGTCCACACTTGATTCCAACTCTAAAAAACATATTCCAATTTCTTTGATACTTGCAAACTCATCTTTTTTTTGTAATTCAGTAACATAAGTCTCATGCATGGAAATTCAGATAAAAGACAGCAGTAGATAAGCACATAGTAAATTTGTTATAGGCATAAATAAAATAATTTTATTAAATTTATGTCTAAAATTTGTGCCTGGGTAGATTAATAACTTTTGTATTTAATTTCCCAAGGATTTTATTTCAACTGTTCTATAATCTTTAAATATGATGTTCAATACCATATCCATCTGCAGGATTCTCTACTTTAAAGACTGTGATCTTATCTTAGCTCCCTTGAAAGCCATGTCTATGCCAATTCATTAAAACCTCAGCTGGGGATCTCCTTGTCCTTGAGTTCCCAACAGAGAACCCCAAACAAGGAATTAAAAGACATCTTATAGGCTGCTTCTATCCTTGCCCATTCATGGAACACATAATGTGGATCAAACAATGAGGCATATGTTCAGAATACGAGAGTCAGTTGTGACCCCACAACAAAGAGAAGAGTATCTTGGAGGGAAAGATAAATGACTAAATGATTAAATGAATTTACTAATCAATTAAATGCAATGTTTTAAACTCAGCATTACAAAAATGAACAAGGTCCATTATTAGCATACAGGAAGGAATAATAAAATCTACATGAATGGGGAGGTGAGTTAGCAGAGATTGTGTGACTGAATACTGTTGAATGATCTGTTTAGGAGTAACAACAAAGAAAATCAGAGGAAAACAAAGACGTTAAGACATACAAGATAAAAACACAACAAATAGGGTATATCTGAAAATCCTCAAGAAGTTTGTTAGTGCTGGAACTTAAGATTTAACACAGGGAATTTAATTGGATGAAGAATAGAGGAAGATTAAGATGAGGACAGGTAATGTTCAATTGTTTTAAATGCAATTAAATCCAATGGGAGAAGAACACATATTGAGAAACCACTCCTTGCCAGCCACTGTGTTAGTTTTGTTACACACAAGCTATCTCTTTATCTTTGTTACCTCACTTCATCTCCAAGGGACAGATGAGAAGATTAAAGCTCAGAAAGATTAAACAACTTCCCAAGGCCACGTAGTCCAAAGCTAGCAGAGTTACTCTCTCTGCTCTACACCATTGCCGTCACTGGGTTTTGCAATATGGATTAGCTACAGTCAAAGTAAACCAGGGATCAACATCTGACTTCAGAGCCATGGTTCTGAACCAGTAGCATCAGCACCAGCATCACTTGAAAACACTTTAGAAATACAAATTCTCATACCATCCCTGACCTAATGAATCAAAAACTAAAGGGATGAGGCCCAACAATCTGTTTAAACAAGTTCTGATGATTCTGATGCACGTTACAGTTTGAGAATATTAAATTAGAGGGAAAGTGCAGGCAATTATAGAAAATCCCTAAGAGGATTTCAGTCCAGTTTTCACCTCTGCTATTATTATACTAGACAAGTGTTAAGGGTATCACCTATGGCATCGTGTCATAAGGCAAGACAAAGGATTTCCACAGAAGAGGGCTTCCCAATTTAACGTGCAAATGAATCACCTAAGGATCTTGTTCAAATGCAGATTTCAATGGAGTAGGTCTAGCAAGAGCCTGAGATTCCCCGGGTCTAAAGGTCCTCAGTGACTCCAATGCTGAAGTTCTGGGGACTATGCTTTGAATATCAAGCCCAGAGGACACAAACTACTAGAGACGTGTTCTAGAGATGCAAACTCCTAAATTTTACAAGTCAAATAGAATATTTCAGTGAGCCACACTAGAAAATGCCAAAAACCACCACCCAAAGAATTGGAATATTGAGAACCACTAGAGTAGGATTGCCCTTTAACTCTCCCCAACAGATTTCTCTATTCTTTTTTTTTTCAAGGACCTCAAAGAGGAAATTCCCCCAAAGCTCTAAGCCATCATTTCTGTATCTGAAAGCTTTATCCTTCTAACTCAAGTCCTCTGGCTGAAACAAGCTTAACCTCTTGCTTCAGCTTCAGTGGAGATGAACAGCTGACTCTAGTCTGCTTTAAATATGTCCTTTCAATCAAAGTTGGAGTAAGTCACAATTAGTTCAGTCTTTGCTCCTTGACACGCAAAGTTAATTATTTTGATTATCTGAGAGAATGACAAATGAGTTACAATATCTGACCACAAGCAGCTTGGAACCACTTTGTGAGGTCTTTTAATGGCTTACTCACCGGGTTTCCTCAAAAATCCAAGGCAACCAAAAAAATTAAAGTAAACAAACCAAACAGCTGAGAGGTTGAGACAGCAGAGGGGCTGGGTGACACACATTCATCCTTAGGCAAATGCGGCTCCACTGTGGACTCTACGGCTTTGCTATCTTTCACTTACAGCTCCAGCACAAATCTAATGGCACTGCTTACCACTTTGCTACAATATGCAATACAGTTTTCCACCAAAAAAGGGAAAGAAACTGCAAGAAAAATGTTATTTATTGACAGTTAACGCACGAAATCTGGAGGCTTTCATGCCACATCTCCATGCTGGCGTGCAAATGGTTTATGATAAGGAAAACAGGATGACACTTCCCTCCCTCATTTCTTTGTTTTTTTCAGTTTCCTATGTATTTATTTAGTATCCCTTGACTACTGGGAATATCCTCATTTTCATGGATTCGCTTCAATAGATGTTTAACAAAACAGTGTAGCAGGGACGGTGGGTGAAGCAAAGAGAGATGAACTGTAGCCCTGCCCTTAAGAAAACTGCTGAGTGTGAGAGGCAGCAGAGTGTAATGGTCAAGAGCATCTTCCAGAGACACACAATTTGGGTTCAAATCCCATTATCTGCCACTTAAACTGTTCCATAATCACCCTCTGCCTCAAATTCCCCATCTATTTAAATTAAGAGGATAAGGCAAAGACAGTATCTTTTCAGGGTAAAATGATGAGAATTAGTTAACATTCAGAAAATGCCTATAAGAAAATCTGATACATCATAAATGTTCAATAATTTTTTAAATGTAGGTAAGACATAAAGCTTAGCCCATAAATTCAACTGCACCAAAAACTTCTAAAATACAGTTGTTTTCCATTTTGCTAGAACTAAAAGAAATTTATTCTTTCCCCCATTCTAAATAACATGGTGCAAATTTACTTTCAGTCACTTATCTGGCACATCCAGTTTTTAATCTGAATTTGTATCTAAGTTCTTAAAGACTTATAAAACTCAAAGCCGTCCAAGAGAGGGAAGGACAAGAATAAACATCTAGTTTTCACTGCCTTCTGTCCTCTCTCTCCTGAGTCATCCATCATCCATCTTCTCCTTAATCCTTAACCTAAGCAGGTAGCAAACTGAGATATCCCTGCATCTCTCAGCCCTTTTGGGCCTGGAAAGTCTCTCAACTATTCGCTGTATTTTAAGGTCATAGAAAAACTTAAAACTCATTCCCAACTGCCAACTATTTATTCCTACTTGAGAACAAAAGAATGGTTCTTCTTCTGAGTCACTCCACACACTGAAGTCTCCATGAGTTTATGCACACACAGCAAACTCTTCTCTCTCTGACCCCAGGGACCCAATCCCAGAAGTAGAGGCCCCTGTGACCCGCCAACTTCTGTTCTCCACTCACTTCTCCTCTGCTGTTGTTTTCCTCTCACAAAGCCCCAGGGGAATTTTTCTAGTAATGGAGAAAGAGAATCTCTCCTTGTCCAATCCCTTAATATACTGATTAAACTCTGACATTCACTTCATTCTCCTGAGGGCTTAATAGTCTAGAAACCAAAGTCAGGAAAAACTCTTTGTATGTGCTTTCCTTTCTGTCACATCCTTTTCTGGAAGCAAGGCTCAGTTGACAACCTTTCTCCTTCAATGAAAGAAGGGAGAAGAAGGCAAATGGGAAGAGAGGAAATAAGAGCAAGCTGTTATCAAGAAGCAGATATGTGCACCAAGAACCATCTAAACATTGTGAGAAAAGCATGCAGAAGAAATTATCAGATTTTTAAGGGGAGAGATCCCTCTGTATGGAGCAAAGGGTAGATGGGAAAAGGGTCTGAAGGATGTAGCATTCAGGCTTCCATGAGGAATTTGACAAAAATGTGTAGGAGAACTTCTCAATAAAGTCTAGGCAAACACGCAAAGCCAGGAACATCCATGGTGTTTTTATGGTAAGTAAACGATTCCGTTTCAAAACTTGAAACACCGTCCTTGCCTGCGGGAAGCTTCAACTTATAATAAACTATCGGAACCATGTGAATATCCCAAACAGAAATAACCACAAATTATCCCCAAGTCTTAGCAAACTGAAAAAACTTTATGTCATTGCTAAAAAAACACCCATCTAGGGACCCCTGAATAAATCAGGCTATAAAGGAGTCGTAATGATTCTGGGAAAGCTTTTCTATCAGTTGGTTTGACAAGTACGTCCATGAATTAAAGAGAAGTGGGCTCCCACCGATGTGTTAGAAGCATTAAAGGAGCTCTGGTATGTGAGACCATCATGTTCACCTTCTGATTTATTTCAAGGTTACAGAAAAAGACCTTAAAACTCTTATTCCCACTAGTCCCCTAGTGCCCAGCACAACATCTTCCAGACACAACATAAGGGAATTGACTCATGCATAATAAATTTTTTTCATTATGACCACTGCATCTTCTTGACCCCAGTGGTTCTGCACAGCATGTGATACTACAATATTAGGAGCAATGCAATTTATTTCTTCCCAAAAATACATTGAAGTATACGCTCTCATCAGCCAATTTGTCCTTTTTGTTCATATAGATATTAAACTTGTCTCTGCTTTTTTCTCTTGTAGGCATTTATCAGAACACTTCTTATAGTCAGAATTCAGTCTTAGTTGAAAGAAAACATGAAAGGATTATTTGTCTAATGGAATAAGGAAATGGGTTTTCTAAAGAGGATGAAAGGTTTCAAGGTCAAAAAAAATTCTGTGTTGAACTAAGAAATGCATTTAAGGGCTACGTTATTCACAAACATATTTCAATGTACAATTATAGCCAGAGAAAACAATAATTTATTTTAAAAATCAGTCTTTTACCTCTGGAAAAAAAATATAATCTCCCCCCCTCCGATAATGGTCTTATTTGGGGTTTTTTTCCTTGTATCTAGCACAAACCTGACATTTATCTGTCATCATTGGGTCTTGTGGGATTTGCATTTTATTAGCTTTATCACTTTATCATATTGACAGATTTTAAGCACAGCCCACTAGTAAATCTCTCTGGAGATTAATAAAAATGAAAAACATAGGAAGATAAAATCTAAAAATCTGAAAATCAACAGAAAAGCTGTTTCATAGGCAAATATTTTTCTTAAGGAATTATGTGTTAAGCCGAATTTTTGTGGGATAAAATTTCTGCTTTTAAAACATAATTTGTCAATTACCTCCATTCCTAATTCTTCAGAGTGATAAAACTAGACTTAGAAAGCTCCTAAACATCCCTTTCTCCTTAGTGATACAATACATTCTTTCAAAAAACACTACAATGGTTAAGAAAATAAATCACTGGACTCTAAGTTCAAACACTGAAATAAAATTAAGTATTTCTAAATAAGACTTAAACAGAGGTATATGCACATTAATAGGATCTGCCTCAACTTTAATCCATATTGTGTGGTTCTTTGGGGACAGGCATAAGTGTGGGACATGGTTTTTATTCAGAGTGACATTAGTAAGGGGTGTAGGGTTAAACAGAGAGAGAGAATGCTGACAGTCTTGTAATGCACAAAAATAAATCTATGTTCACAGTGCAAAGTAAGCATTTACATGCAGGTGACAGACGTGACTGAACATCTAGCTGTGTCTAGGATTGTGCATTTTCCAAGTCTTTGGATGAGACAAGATCAAAGAGAATCAAGTCGTCACTCTACAATTCTGTAGATTGGAAGCAAAGACTTTCCTGTGTTTCCAGCAAAGACCTTGAGTAACTCGAAGAAGTACATTTGATAAATATATACAAAATAAGCAGCAGTATAGCTACTTTCTTAAGTCCTGTAAGGTTATCTAGATTCTGCCACCATTGGAACGACCACAAACCTGAACTACTGCTACTATCCCTGGTCATGTGGGACAAGGCCATGATTATTTAATGTGAATCTTCTACTCTTTCTCTCTATTCTCCTTTCTATCTTCAGTAAGCTGAGGTCATTCATTTCTGCTACCAAAAGTCAGAGAAAATAATCATTTATTTGTTTCTCCCAAGAAACCCAGAAATTTCAGGTATGCCCTAACATTCTGACTTACACAAGAGCATCCTGGAAAATCACCTTACCAAAAAAAAGGTGAAAACATTCCTGTTTGCCTTAGTGGCCCATTGTAACGATATTCTCCAAATATTGCTTTAATTCCTTTTAAATATGATTTAACTTTATTTCCTTTTAAGGATCGTTACTATCATTATTACCACTCTTTAAGCTTTAACATGTATTCCATTATTGGAAAGTTCTGTGGAAAGTATTTGACATCCTCTCCATCTGATTTTGCTTTGTAATCCACAGAGAACAACAGAAGTCCAAGTGACTCATTTGCAATGGCGTGATTTCCTCAATTTCCACTCTTCGGCCTTATCAATTACAAGTATAGAGATATCTCCGTGTCTACCAGTGCTTTAGCTTGTGGGGAACACAGAAATTCTGCAAGTTTTCCCCTCAAAACACATAAAATCAGGGGGGCTGGCCCAGTGGTGCAGAGGTTAAGTTCGCACGCTCCGCTTAGGCGGCCCAGGGTTCGTTGGTTCGGAACCTGGGTGTGGACCTATGCACTGCTTGTCAAGCCATGCTGTAGCAGGCGTCCCACATATAAAGTAGAGGAAGATGGGTACGGATGTTAGCTCAGGCCTAATCATCCTCAAAAAAAAAAAGAAACACATAAAATTTCTCTACAATTTGCATCGATGAAGCCATTACCAAAAGAAAGAAAACACATATAACATCAGAATTAAATGAAATAAAATTACATGTTCTTAGTTTAAGATGCCTGGTGGATTCTTGCTTGCTTTCTTGTTTATTTTATGTGGAAATCATACTGCCTTTTTAATGACTGCATGAAGTTCACATGCAATTGGGAAGTTTTCTTGTATCTCCATTTTCAACTCACCAAGGCAGTTTTTCACTGACAGGGACATGAATACTATACAGTGAGAGTGTATAGAGATGCTGAAGCTCTGTTCCACCAAACCCTATTACACCTTTTTCAGCTTAACAGCTGTTATTACTGATGTTAAGAACATTTAAGGATTTTACTGTACTTCCCACCCTCCTAAGCAAGCGCTGTTCCCTTATTTCCTCCCAGTCCTCTGCTTCTTTTTCACTCTCCTTCCCTTTGGGAAACTTCTTCTTCTTTTATAAAGTGGCTGCACTTTATTGCTCTTCTCTCTTCTCATCATCTGCCTTCTGTCACAGCCCAGCTGGGAATTGATTGAAGGAAAAAAGTGAGAGCTGGAATTGTTTCAAGTCATTTTCTTCTGAGCCCCAGGACATCCCAGGAACTGATTCATATACTTCTCACCTCCTTGCAACCTTCTCTCATCTCTTCCAAGCATTAGTCTAAAACCACAGAACAGCATGTGGCAGTCCGTCACCAAAGGAAACACGTGGTCCCAAACCCCATTATCACGATGACATTTGATGCCCTAGACAACGAGACTAATGTATTGCCTTTGCCAACACTTGTCAAGTCAAGAAAATTATAAAATGTAATCAACTTATCCATCTATGTGAGCAGCACAGTGTCTGCCTACTACTATAATTAAAGGGGATGTACATATTGAAATAAAGGAGATCAGCTAGGTATCAGGGAGCCTCATGCTAAAGTCGGCTTGAAATGTCAGCTTAAGACTCCCAACAAGAATATTTGCCTTTTCCCATCTTCATGATAAGGAGCGAATTGGTCATAATGAGGGGGAAAAATAGGAGTTATAGCCAGAAATGCTAAGCACGGAGCAGGAAATATGAGACTTAAATATTAGACTGGCTAGTCTTTCCTCCAGCCTTCAGTTCCAGCAGAGAAAAGTGACTCCAGTCACCAAGAATCAGTGCTTTTAATGTAAAATAGAAAAGTGTCTTCTTATTACTCATATTGCTATTAATATAAAGACCCTAAAATAGAGGTATGGGGCATGCATACGTCCATAGGGTAGGGATAAGTGAAAGAAGGAACTATTGCAGTCATTAAAGCTAATAGACCACAAAAATGAATATAAAACCACACTGCAGTCTGTCAAGGTTATATGTGTATTCTAAGCCAGAGAAGCCTTGGACATTTCCAACAACTATACAGTGAAAAGCAAATTAAGTGAGGGTAGCACCACTGGGAAAGAAGGAAAACAGGTAAAGACGCATGTTACTGAATTGTATTTGTGTTTTCATCTATAATCTCTTTTTTATTCACAAGCTTTAAGGGAAATGCTTTCAAAATTCATCATAGGTTTGAGCTTGGCTCCTTTACGTAAAGTGATAAACTGTTTTAAGTGTAGGTATTCCTTTATGGGAAATTTTTACAGGCTTTTGAAACACGCTGTCAGAGTTGTCACTCCACCTTCATAAGGAATGGAGCAAGACTGTAAATGCTTTCCAGTTGTTACAACTCAGATGGCTTAGAAGCACAATGAAAGCAGAGTCTAGCACATTGTCAGAGGGAAGAAAAAACGAGGTTCTGAATGTTAAGCACTGAGGAGTCTTCTCTAAATGTACAGGCAGGAATTGTAAAATTACTTTTTCAGTGTTATTTTTTTCCCACAAGCCAGGGGGGAAAAAAGCCACTACCTGCTAACATTGTCTCTTGCATTTCTCTAATTTACAAATAATCTAGCAATAAGAAGTCTGATAAATTGCATTACAATCCTGATGCTAAGCTGAAGCTTCACACTATTTATAAAATTCTCTACTTTCCCCAGATGATTTCATATCTTCTCATTTCTTCAAAATTTCTTGTCCGTGGGTTGTTATTAATTGCCTGAATGTTTTAGAAGAGACTACTAGGTTCTCCCTAGTACCTATCATTATCTTTTTTCTTTTAGAAATAGAACTTCATAAATTTCATACAGGCTAATGGCCCGTATTAACAGAGGACTGTATTTCCCAACCTCTCTTGCAGCAAGGTGTGGTTATGTGACTAAGTTTAGGTCACTGGAAAATGGACAGCAATGGTGATTGCAACTTCTAGATCACATTCTTATGAGGACTTCCCACCTCTCTCTTTCCCACTCCTATAGCCTTAAACGTAGATACAGTGCTGGGGAGATAGCTTTGTCCATGCAGACAAGGGGAACATCCTGAAAAATGATGTAACCATCAAACAAAAGGAGCCTGGCCCTTGAATGCCCTTCTGGATCAAAACCATCTACATGCCTTAGGTAGTTTCTCATCTGTCATATGAGAGAGAAATAAGTTTCTACCTTGTTTGAGTCACTATTTTTGACTTTCTTCTGTAACTCAGCTTATACCCTAACTATTCCAATTGTTCTACTTTGTCTAATACTGTTTTCTACTATTCTAAAGATTTAAAGAAAAAGTTCTAGTGAGTAAATTCCAAAAAGAAATACACACACGCATGTGGATACTGTAAGGATGTATCTTACATTAATTAAACAACTTAGCTGCCTAAGTAAAGAAATTTAACCCAACTAGAAAACTAAAAAAACCATCAAAAATTTAAATTTTCAAAGTGTCCAATAATTCTGAATTGTGAAATATAAAATTTCACTTGAATAATTGTAATACCTCAAAATTAGCAAGGAGATCTTTCAAAACACACATACTCAAAGGTTCTGAGATATATTGAATAGGAATCTTTAAGAGAGGAGCCTAGATTTGTGATTCTGATACCTGCTAGAGTAACTTTTCAAAAATCCTGTGCCTTGCCTAAGAAAAATTAGCTCCTGCTAATCCAATAGCGGGAACGGGGCACTTAGGATAGTTGTTAATGGATTTATATTCATGCTTACAAACACTTTTCTGATAATCCTATGGCCAAAAACAAATGTTTTAAAATTGTTGTTGAGGACTATGGGTACACCTACAAGAGAGAATAGTCACTGGTAACAATACCAGGGGGGAAACCTGTACAGAAACAAGAGCAGAAATTTACCCTCAGAACCTGCTTCCCAGGGCTTAGAAGAAACAAAATAGGCCAACATAGCTGTCATTGAGCATTAAAAATTCTTTCACTGATATTTGAGGACCAATCTCCCTACTACTGACCTGTGTCTTTCCAATGTAGCTTACACCATTTTTCACTTTTTGTTTTCTTTCTTCCCAAAGCCCCCCAGTACATAGTTGTATATTCTAGTTGTGAGTGCCTCTGGTTGTGCTGTGTGGGACACTGCCACCGAAGCAGAGCGTATGTGAACTTAACCACTCAGCCACGGGGCCGGCCCCTAACTTACACCATTTTTAATGCTCAAATACATGAGAAGCACCAGGGCTCAATGGTCAGAAAAAAAAGGTGAAAGATAGAAAACTAATATGAATTTAACTATAAAGCAATGCAGTCTTTTGTATTTTTATACGCTAGTGTAATTTTATCAAAGAGAAAGGAAGCTCTTGAATATTCCATCATATTCAAGATAATAAAGACAGCAGGTAAAATTCAGTCAAGTTCATAACAAACTTATTATTTCTTTCCTATTCCTGAGAGCATAATTCTTGCAGTCTGCCTGAGAATAAGAACTCATCTACTTCTCCATAAAACATGAACATTTCAATAGACATAAAGTACTTTAAAGTTTGCATTAAGGAGATTTAAGACTTCTACTCAACGGATGATGGAGAACCCAAAAGTGTGAATATTTATACAGGCTTCATATACAAGGAAATTGTTGGTACATGAGATTATGTTTACACATAGAATATCCAAATTGGAATTCACCCTTAGCAGAATTTATACAGAATAAAATAAGTCAACCTGGAGTCAATGGGAGATAAAAGAAAAATTGCTCAATACATCTTTATTTCTTTAGTTCCTATGTCCAGAGCATCCTGTCTTCAATGTCTAGACCCAAAGTCTAGGATATTGTCCTGACCATCTCACCATTCCAATGGCAGTTTATTCATTCTCATAATTCTCCATGCATATAATTCCAAAATACATCTCTAATCTTAACCTCTTATACCTCCATCCCGTATTTCCAATTGCCCACCAGAGCCTTTCACTCGTATGTCTTATCAGCTACAGAAACACATCAGATCCTAAGCTAAAATCGTCATAGCCTCCAAACCAGCTCCTCTTAACGATCAATCCTACAGTCTTGAAATCTTTAATTTCTACTCTCTTGATAGCTACACCCCATATAAAATATGTAACCTAATTCTATTGATCTTTACACCCCGTATACAATATGTAACGTAATTCTATCAATACTTATTTCAAAATATCTATAAATTGTTCATTTCTCTTCATTCCTATAGTTCAAATCTAAGTCAGACCACACTTTAGGGACAGCAACAATCTAACTGTTCTCAACTGTCCTCTTTTCCCCTCAAAGCCCTTCAACATATTACTGTCAAACCATTACTCCTAAAGCATGTCTGCCACTGTCCTTCTTGCTGAAAGCCATGATTTAGTCCACATTCTCTGCTTTGTGTTTAATGTTTTCCTTTTGCTGGACTCTATACCTCTGAAACTTTGCTTCTTACTCTGCCATCACCTGAATGTCCCACCCTGGTCTCCCTGGCTTGCCCCCTTCCTTCTCTCCCTCATCTATATCCACACTGTGCCACACTGTGTTGTTCCCCTCACTTCTACTCACTCTTTCTCCCCCTGCCTTCTTTTGTTGGTGTGTTTTTTTGGTTTTGTTTGGTGAGAAAGATTGTCACTGAACTAACATCTGTGCAAATCTTCCTCTATTTTGTATACGGGATGTCGCCATAGCATGACTTGATGAGTGGTGTGTAGGTCCTCACCTGGGATCCAAACCTGCAAACCCCAGGCCACTGAAGCGGAGTGCACGAACTTAACCACTATGCCACCAGGCCAGCCTCTACTCCTCTTCCTTTTAACAGATAGATTCTACCCTTAATTCAAGATTCATTCTCAATTTTTTCATAAAATTTTCTCCAATTCTTATTGTATTTTGTTTCCTCCACATCTCCCAGCACTTAGTCCAAAGTAAACATTGGACAATTCTGCACAGTGTTTATCTTCCCTGGTGTACCAGATAATCCATCTCAGCAATTCACCACCTTGTGTGAAGCACTGATCTTGCTTTATGGTCTTGATTTAAAATATAAAAACCAAGGGGTGGGACAGAGGTCAAATGATAACAGATCCCATGTGAAAGAGGACTTATTAAAAAGGAGTAAGAGTACAGTGCTATTTACAGATATGTTCATGTTTTGGCAATTCAACGAGCTGCACGTTTATGTGTGATTTCCTTTGTGTGTCCTATACTTTAATAAATAGTTAAAAATAAAAACCAAAAGACTTAGGAAGAAATTATGCAAAATACATGAAGACAATTTTATCTACTTCCCAATACTGCCTAGGATCAGTCCTGGGGGTGGAAAATTGAGAAAATACAAATCCATTACAATCAATGGGAATGCTGGGAATAGAAAAAACAAGAACTTTACCAATGTCTACCAGGAACTGACCTGGAGAGCAGAGACACTGCCTCTGAATGACAGGCACTGATTACCCCTTGCATTTATCCTTATTGTGGGAGGTATAATTCCTTCAGGCTGTATCTCAACTTAACGGAGATGTCCCTTAAATCCATCCATTTCCCCTTGTTCTGGCTGATTCTATGCTTACCAAAGCCATCTATTACTAACAAATTGGGTTTCCCACATATATTGATGTCAAAAAAGTGGTGTGCTGAGAGGACAGCTGGTACCATTACAGATTGCACCAGATGGATCTTCCTTTATAAACAAGCTAGACTCTGGTTTACAAATCCATCTCTTCAGAGTCTGATTACTGTGAATCAATTCAACCACAGGTGAACAACTTAGAAGGGCCATTAGCTGAGGAAAAAATCCCAGAACAGAGAGGTAGAGGACAACACAGCCATATAGCAACCATTGAATCACCTGCCTCCCTACAAGCCCTCTTAGCAATACCAGAAGAGAAAACAGAAATCCAGGTATCTGCACATATTGTGTGTAGATAGATTTTACTGTAAAATTAATAAGTTGAAATAGACGCCAGCTAAAGACTAATCATGGTCTGCCATACTAAAATCTCCTGACATTCAACCTTTTTAAATCCCTTAATTTTGCCCATGAACCATATCACTTCCTTACCTTCTTTCTGGGAAATATAGTCAATAGTTCATTCAGTGAGGGATGACACTCTCTTCCCTGAGCTTTGACACCAAAGGCACTTTATGTCTCTATGCATTATTAACTCCTTTTTAAAACCTTACCTGACCTGATGTCTATATCCCAAACCTTTTTCTCCTGTATCAAATAAATTGTGAAAGATCTTATCTATAATCTATCTTTAAAGGGTCACAAATAATTGACTAGGAAATTATTTCCCCCCATTCCCATCCCACCCAGGTAATACCTATATCTTTCCATTCTCCTTATTGCCCATATTTTTCATGTAACATAAACAGGTAAGAATGTGAAAAAGCAAGAAGGTAAGAGTGGTGTGTATTCAGGCCAGATAAAGCACAGCCTTCTTAAAGACTTGGGACTTTTCATGGCAGGCAGTGAGGAGCTCTCAAAGTAGGAGAAGTACATGTTTATGTCTGTATCTTAAATGACTTTAGCAACCATGTGGAAGATGGATTTGAAGGAAACAAAATTGGAAGCAAGGGTTCCAAAGAGAAGATGATTGCGGTAGCATCTAAGAGTTGAAGTCCTAAGACAACAAAGTAATAATAAGAAATACTAGTAGGCAAGGAGAATTAGAAAAAACACTTAAAGGTAAAAAGCAGTCTTGATGATTGACTAAAGGTAGGAAAAAGGAAGGAGATTTCAAGGATGTTTTGCAAGTTTGCACCTGAGTACCAAAGTAGACTCAGGAGGAGAAGCTAATGTAGGAGGGAAGATAATGAGTTTAGTCTGAAAATGACTTGAAGTATTAAAAGTATATTCCAGTGAAGATCTCCAGTAAGCCGTTGAATACGTTAATATGAGGCTCTGAGGCAAAGTCTGGACTAGGTTTATGAGTTTTGAAATAGTATATAAATGAAAGCTAAAAATATTAGAATAAGTGAAATTATCTAAAGTTAGGGGGAAGTGTAGGTAAGAAAGGCACAGGAACAAAGACCCAACACGGAGGGGCAGACTAGGAAAGAGTAGCCCACCTACAACTCGGAGATGGAATAACTAGGAAGATGGAGGAGAATAGAAAGAGTGGGGCATTTCAGTTTTGCCTTCATAGTAGAGAAAGAGTGATCCATGGTGCCAGGGTCAGGAGAAAGGCCCAAATTGTCAAGAAATTAGTTTCCTGGTGACTTTGGAGAAAGCGTATCTTAAAAGGAGACACAGCAGTTGTACATTAGCTAATTGAGAAAGTGAACAAGTAGAGAGAGGAGACCACAAACAGTTAAGAGAGATATGACATTAAATCCAGGGTTGTTTTTTTTTTTTAATAATACAAAATTTTGAAGATGTATTTAAATTAACAGAAAGTAACTAGTGGAGAAAAGATAAAGATAATCAGCAGGAGGGAATAGCTGATGGTAGAGATAGAGATGGGGCAATGTCTTACGGAGGACAATATGGAAAGGTTAATAACACAAAAGGAAGCCCACTTTATCTCCGGAGAGTAGGAGAACTGGCAAAAAGTTTACTGTTAAGGAAAATTTCTTGGTAATTCTGGTCTAGAGGGGAAAAGAAAATCTACTTTTTTCAAGGAGCAACATAGTTTTTGCTTACCTGGTGTCCAGTCTACTCTTCCCCTAGAAATAGCACCTTGGGGGAAATTGGGCTTTGAAGAACTACTCTTTCCTATATCTCATCTTTAGCATTTTAAACCCTACCCCATCCTCAACAACAGCAGAGGTCTCTTGATCAGCACATACCATTTATCTAGCCAAAGAACTGCTTCAGGGAAGGCATGTGACCCACATAAGAGGAAGGGTTTCTGCCATGACTAAGCTGGCCCGAGCTATTACAATTTAAGACTGGAATTGCTGAGGCCAATCTCAACTCCCCAGGGGAAATGTGCATAAGACCAAGTCAAGGACCAACAGATTGGATGATAAATTACATGGTCACCCTAAATAAAACACTTTAGTCTGGGACAAATGCTAAACAGACTACCAGGAAAACAATACAAATCTGGACTAGCCCAGAAAAATGAGGACCTACATTTACCTGCCCAAGAGATAGAAATAGGCAGAATCTTCACAGTACAAACTAAGCATCTGGATCCATACTTTTAGGTTATGGAGCTGAGAAATTCCCAATTTTGCTAAATCTAATTAGAGTAGGGTTTCTCTCCCCTAAAATTTAGTTGAGTTGCAGAGAGAAGCCATGAAAAAAAAAAAAAAGAAAAAAAATCTGTCATCCAAAGTTATCTCAAGTGAAGTGACAGCACCCACAAGGCTGAGAACTTGAGGAGGAAAAGGAAACCACTGCATTCACAGGCATCTTGTGGGAATGTCAGTGTTGGGGTTTCGGATAAATATGTTAACATAACATTATGCTTTTCATGCTCGGAAGATATATTCATGACATTTAATCACTCCAAATTTTAACAAAACAAATTTTCACAGAGTGGTATCTACCAGATCAAGTTATTAGTAAGAGTCTTAATCTGTGTCCTCTAGCTTAAGATAGTAAAGACAAAGGCAACACATGGATCAAACTCATTGGAGTTAGGGCTCACCTTTATTGTTCCCATCAACTGAAACAGAGCTTCCATTAAGCTCTGAGCAATAGTATAAATAGTATGAATCACACACAGAGCATTAGCAATGGTTTCCACTGGTTTGATTAAGTCATTAAATAAGTTATTAAAGGGTTAATGCTTGGTTTTCCCATTGTAGCATGTTACATAACACCTACCCAATGGGGTTACTGTAAAAATGGATGCAATTATTTTTCTCAAGTACTGCAGGCTTTAGGAAAGTCAATAAGAATTAATATTATGATCCAACTCTTTTATTTGAAGTTTGATGTTAACAAATAGCTACAAAGAGATGAAGAAAAAGGCAGGATGACTGAATGACTTCTCTGGTTAGGTCTCTCTCAAGGTGTTGGTATTCAGCGGGATCTTGAGAGTCGTGGGCAGGCAACAATGTGAATGCAAATATAGGAGCTCTGGTGCAGGGGAAAAGATGGAAGAGAGTCAGTAGGTCTGGTTTTAGGACTAGATTTTACACATAGAGCTGAATGACCTTGGACAGGTCAAATAAACAATATGGGCCTCAGTTTTTCTCATCTTTAAAATGGGAGTTTTGAACAGTACGTAAAATGGCACTGCTGAGGTAAAATGGATTTCATGTAGAGAAACTTGAGAGCAGCTTCAGAAGAATGGTGGGAAAAGAGCTATGAGGTATAAGGAATTAAGAAGTCTAAGACATGAAGTTACAGAGTGAATAGAGACCCTTTTCTTGAGGATGGGCAATTAATGGAAAAGCAGAATAATAGCTACAGGAAACAGCAGAGGTAGGAGAAGCCTTTTTCAAGATGAAGGAGATGTCCTTCTTTCTCGAGTGTCCTTGATGGCTACCAGGGCCTTCTGTATCCAGGCCTGCAGTTTTCCCTAACATCTGGTACCAGCCTCATTGCTGCAGCCTCCAACATTAGTCTTGAACTTGATAAAAATCACATCGTACTGTCACTGTAACTCTTTACTCCCATACCTGACTCAAAATATTTTTTGATGCCATTTCCCCCATCTGGAATGTCCTTTTGTCCTGACTCATAGAAATCCTTTTTTTGGATAAATTCTAGCCTTTTTTCAGGATCCTCTCCTTTATGTCTTACATTACACTGTTCTGGGTACAGTGTACAGTAAGCGCTCAATCAGTGTTAGGTGTGATCATGATGACGTTGAAGATTCCAAAGAGTTCGACTAATCTAGCCCAAAACAGTGTTTGTGTATATATGTGTGTGTGCATGTGTATGCACAGAGAGACATATACATAAATGTTTTTTAATATTTATAAAATGGCTAGACAATTTATGTTTCACTATTTCATATTTCTTTGTTCTGACTCTGCCAAAATACATTCTAATTTCTTAGAGATCAGGATGATGTCTTATACCTTCTCTGTAATCCTTAGTTTTCTAGCTTAATGCATAATATGGGCCACCAATGAATACTCATTTTAAGAATGAATTTAACTTCAGATTATTGTTGAGTTGAGCTCTACATCCCCAATGATTATTCCTATTCTTACACATGATTTTTTTCTATTTGCTTTTTCTTTCCAAGGTAATTCAGAAAGCATTTCATTGAATCTAAAACATCATCAATTTTAAGATGTTCTATCATTTAAGCAGCTCTACGCTGTCAATATACCATAAAATGCTATCACTCATAGGATGCATCTCAATTCCAAAGAAGTCAAAAAGTGAAAAAAAAGAAAACATGCCTTAGAATTGATGCAATATGACAATGTTTTATAACAAAATGTTCTCTAGATTAACCGAGAACTTATTAGTTGTCAATTATTGGGAAACGTTTTACAAGATTCTTCCCTAAATAAGATGTACATTTTTGGAGACAATTATTTCAAAGGGCTTTAATCTTATATCAGTATCTCAAAATTATACCAACATAATTTGTAAAGAAACGCTAACTAAAATACATATTTACATCAAATTAATATGGCGGAAACATGTTTACTGAGCAATTCAGTAAACGTTAATTAATTATAATTAGAAAAAACTTTGTTACTTTTTAGAATTAGAATTCTGACCTATGAGCTAGAAAACTTCTGTTTGCTTTCTTTCGTGAAGGCACTTGCTAAACTTCTGCGTTTGTCGCTAAGTAAATTTCATATATTTTCTGTCATACAAATGAAATTTTAAAGTAGCTAAAAACACTGGCTACACATCACCTAAAATAGAAATGCTAGACATGTACTGCATCCCTAAAGGAGCATTGACAGGACAAAGCTCGTGGAGAAGGATCCTGAGTATCATGAATCACTGTTCATGACATCAAGAGAGCAACATCACACCCCATAGGTGACAAACCTAAGGTGCGCGACAGCTCATAGCCATGTTCCCATGAGACACTGATGATTCCATGCCTTATTTCCCAAAAAATATCATTATATTTTGACAAATTATGGGACATAAAAACAGTGTAAAAGTTAGTCCAACTATAATTGACTCAACTCATTGAACTCTTTCTAGAGTTATCTGCTAGACATTAAAAGCTCCCATATGGCCTGAGGATTATCTGCCATCCAGACAAGCAGTTGTGCAGGGCCTCAAAGGAATGGGTTTGTCTGATTGGATGACCTGATTTCCTTTTGGGCTAACAACTGTTTCAATTGCTAGACAAGGCTTTAGTCCATCTGTTAGAAGTTTTCCCACAAATTACATGGGAGGCAAATTCTCCCAGGCTTAGTACTGACCAGGGAGTCATTAAAGAGCCTCTACAACTGCCAGACAAAAAGCATCCCTGAACTATGCTTTTATAGTTTTCGTTTTTAATCAATAGTATCTTATATTTTCCTGAATGATTTAATCTATTAAAATAGATCAGGTTCTTTCCCAAGCATAGAATTGTAAAACATCAGAACGTTTGTAATGATTCCTTGTCTCTAGTGGGACTTTTGACATTTCCATAATAGTTTAAATAAACGCCATTTGACCATTGAGGATCTGACTTTATGTTTGCCAGATGTACTTTTGTCTTTATTAGTGCAGGCAAATCAACCAAACCAAAATTTAATCTGTCTGATCAGCCACAGTTCTATAAACCCAAAGAGCAGAGCTATAAGAATATTGGTGCGCCTGTACACCTGAACAACCAAATGTTTTGGATGCTAGCCTGAATTATTAAAAATAACGTAGACAATATCACGAAATGTTTGAGTCCTGCAGGGATGAAAAAACTGTGGCCTGTAGCCCAGATCAGTCAGGGCTGCTGCCTGTTTTGGTACATCCTACTGGGTTGAAATGGTTACTTTGTAATGGTTACATTATAAATGGTTATACAAGCACCTACATAATATTCTTGATTTGCCTCTTGACCCAGAAAAACTAAAATGTTAATTATCTGGCACTTGACAGAAAAGTCTGCTGACCCCTGACACAGAACATCAATGTTTGCATTAGGCAACTTTCCTAGGCCTCATGACCTTCTTCTTAGAGGCTGCTGCTGCTGCGCCTACACCTGGGTAAAGCGTACCGTGACTCCCAGCTACTCAGCCTAGAGCTACCATTTTCAGAGTCCCTGCAAATCAAATCATTGGGCCTCTAACTGGGGAAAATCTGTCCTCGCACTGCTGTGATGCCTCAGATCCCAGTAGAACGAAAAGTAGCTCCCAAATTCCCAATTCAAAGATTGTTATACATCTCTGTTATTCTGCGCGCTAGATTCTGCCAGGGGTTTGTATAGGGCAGCCATCTAAATAGTTAACGTCTGTGACCCCTTCCTTCTATAGCTTATCAAAGCAGGAAGTGAAGATAAGAGACAGCAGATTATCATGACATCCAAGCAACTCTCTCAGGGCACAGTTATCAGAACCATACTTTGTTGTTCCTTTCCTATATCTTACCAGCCATGACTTTCAAACATACACTCAAAGAGATTACCATCATGTCTCACGCTGGCCCAGTCTCTCACCACCAGAACTAATTTCATTGGTTTTTATCTAGTTCCTATAAAGGAGCAAACACTTTTTAATTTGATTGTGAACTTTAGTTCGCTTCCTTAACAGATGTGCTTCTACAAGGGTGCAAGGTGTAAGTCTTCAACTGTTTAGCTAATAAGAGTGCTGTGATTGAAACAGCACAACTACCTGGATGTAAAAGGTAAAATTGTGCCAGATGTCTATACAGCTCCTAGAAACTGCACAGGTTGCTAATGGTCTTTAGCTAGGGGCAATTTTCCAAAGGACGTATCTCCTGGAGTTGAGCAGAGCCAGGTTTGGGGCTCTCCACTGATGCCAGGCAGAATGTTAAAAATAGAACCAAGTAACACGACTCTGACTATAGATAACCAACAACTTCCTAACACATGTCCTCAAGGTTTACGTTAGTAACAGGACACAGGGTTGTTTATAATTCAAATGTACTAGTTGGGACTGATAACATAAAAAGTGGAGCAAATTATTAAAAAGAATTAATTCAATGACAATGAAGCCTGATATGTAGGTATCACTAGGAAAATCTGGGTCTGTTTTATATGCATAACAAAAAAGATGACATTCAAAAAAAATAGAATATATTAATTCTAACTAAAAGGTAACATCATTTAGACAGTACTTGATGAGTATCTGTGCTTTCTTGCCTTTGGAAAAGAATATAACAGAAACACAAAGGAAAGCAACAAACTGATTTTTATTGCCATTGATGAGGTAATCTCAACCTTACCCACATAAATTAGCCTAGATTAGATACCAAGTCAAAGAAAACAAAGCAAGATTTAAGTTCCAAAAAGAAGCTTAATTTGAGGCTGAGAATTGGCTTGAAAGGTCACAGATTACATCACTATGTGCTCATTTAATCAACCATCAGCTTCAGTACCTGTGAAAGCAAATCTGTTCCAAGGGCTCTTTGACACCTAAATGTTTTTATTACCCGTGTGTATAAAACAGAATGAGGAGAAAATCATTCAGGAGACAAGTTGCTCACAAAGGGAAGTAAACTGTAAGGGACCTTGTCAAACTTTAACCACTGTTTACTATGGACTGCCAATGACAGTTGGTGCCTCACATTCAATATTACCCTTCATGGGATGTGTCCCTGCCTCTTGATAAGTGAAAAAGTGGTCATTAACTGCAAAGAAACAATCCACTCAGCAAGAGAGTGCTGCTTGAATCCTAAGGGAAGAATTAAAATAAACACTCAAGTGGAAGATGTTGCAAGACAGAAGGAAGAGCGCCACCTTCTGTTCTCCGCAGGAATGCTGGCTCCATTTACCAAAAAAGGAAAGGAAAGGAAAAGAATAACCGTCTTGAGTTAAGTCCTATAGGACTTAACTGAAACATTTCAAGAAAAAAGATTTCTGCTTTAGAAAGTCCTCTCAAAATTCTGAAAAGTTCGTGATTCATGTGGAAATAAAGATGACAACTGTCTTTCTTATAGACATAACATGATTCTGTGTGACCCTATTTTTCTGTAAATAAAAGACAACAGAGTAATACTTTCCTTTCCATATCAGACAACATGAGACACCATAAAAATGGTCTTTGCAACACCTCTACATTACGAGTAAAGTTCCTAGTTTATAAGATTGCCCCTCCTTAAGGTACTTGCTTTTTTTCTTTATTTGTGGATACTTTTAATTAAAAAACAACCACTTCTACAAATAGGTATCACATTTTCTCAAGTGCAAACTTATTCTTCAATTAACCACTGATGCTTATGATAAGGCAGATATACTTACCATTATCTCAACAACCCGAAAAAATAACTGAAAAAATGTTTTACAGTGATTTTAATGAACCAGTAAAAGAAAAGACTCCTTACGTGGAAAAACACTCTTCAAATATAGCTTTCTTAAACTGTGTAATCATCAAGGTCATGACTGGGGTTTAAAAAAAAAAAGCTTTAGAAATAATTAGGTTGTTCTTTTCAAAACAAAACTTTCAATGTATGATACATGTGATATATTTAGCAATAGGAGATTAAAGTATGTGGTTTTTTGGTTTTTTTTTTTTTTTTTTTTTGAGGAAGATTAGCCCTGAGCTAACTACTGCTAATCCTCCTCTTTTTGCTAAGGAAGCCTGGCCCTCAGCCAACATCCATGCCTATATTCCTCTACTTTATACATGGGACATCTACCATAGCATAGCTTTTTGCCAAGTGGTGCCACGTCCACACTGGCGAACACCCAGCCACCGAGAAGCAGAATGTGTGAAATTAACCCCTGCGCCACCGAGCCGGCCCCAAAAGTACATGTTTATATCACTTGTATTTAATTACCTATACTTTCCCTTTCATTGTGTATTACTGCTTAGAAACAATAAATCACCTTTTACGTTTTTAATATTGTTATATCTGGGTCTATACTCAGATGTCATTACTATCCATGGCCAAATATCCACTGGCCACTGCATATGCTCAGCTCTGCTGAGGTACAGTAATCAAGGTAAAGAACTCCCTGTTCATTGAAGGCAGAAGATCTTGAAATGCACACAGCCGGCCAGAGAATAGCAAAAAGAAAGAAACAAAATATGTAATCATTTTTATATTTGTCACTGCAGAATATGTATTTCTTCATGGACAAAGGATCATTCCAGGTAATATTTCTTAAGGGAACATTAAGGAAAAAAGATACTGGAGGATCAGAAGATACTACAAGTTCAAAGGCAAGTGTTAAGGAGTTCACGGTGGCCCTGCCTCTTACAGATGCAGCACTTCCATTCTCTTTGTGCAGCAGAATCCCCACATCAAACACACTAAGATATCTCTCTTAACCAAGTCATAATTTTAGGTTTTGCCAAACTTGGCTTCAACATAATCCCAAGGATGTCAGTCTGGTTTTACAACAGCAAAAAGAACCAGAGAACTCAAGTGTATAAAAATGTATTTAAAATAATCTCCAGAGCTACTGTACCAGATAATGTATTAATTTAACAATCTGTAGGGTTTATCTCCCAACCCTCTTTCCCCACCCCTACTAAAAGTGAAAAAACATTAAAAAGAAAAAAAGGGCATACGGAATTCTACTTAAGATAGACGACCAAAGAGAATTAAGAAAAGTCAACAACAAAAGAAAAATAGACAATTTTGGAAGCTAAAAGGCAGAAGGACATGGAACAATCCAAAATGCCCATCAATAACAGAAAAGAAAAGGAAACGGTGGTCTGTTCCAGCCATGGCACTCTCACAGCAGTGAAATGGATGAAATGGACTAAAGTACTCATAACATGGATAAATCTAAGGACAATATTCAGCAAAGTAAGACCCAAATGATTATGTATAATCTATTTCCATTGATATCAAGCTCAGAAAGGGGGCAAAACTAAAATGTATTGCTAAGAGATGCATTCATAGGTAGTAAGCATGCAAATGAAAGCAAGAAAGTGATTAACACAAATATCAGGATAGAGATTGCCTTTGAAGAATAAGGCAGTACAATCACAAAGGGATATACAGGGACTTCTTTAGATCCAGCAATGTACTATTTATAGACCTGACTAGTGGTTAAAATACTGTCACTTTAAAATTACTTGTTATACTACACATGAATATTTTATATTCCTTTCTGTGTGTTCTAAATCATTATTTAAAGGCTAAAAGCAAAGAAGACAGACAGATGACAACAAATGCAAAAGACCAGAGCAAGCTGAAGCAATGCATTCAAAATTACAAAAAAAAATCCTTTCTCCAATATAGAATTCTATACCAAATCAAATATCTGTCAAACACAAGGGTAGCATGAAGACATTTCACACACTCCAGGTCTCAAAAAAATATTTCCCATTTATGCTTTCTCAGAAAGCTCCTGGTATTTCAAAAACAAAGAAAACAAAAAGCTGAAGCAATTACTATAAGGAAAAGTAGCATTGGTCCAAGATGTTACCTGGTTCACCTGTGAAAAGTATGAACTGGCCCTAAGGGGCCAGCCTGGTGGTGCAGGAGTTAAGTGCACAGGTTCCGCTTCGGCAGCCTGGGGTTCACCGCTTCAGATCCCAGGTGCGGACTTGGCTAAGCCATGCTGTGGTAGGCGTCCCACATATAAAGTAGAGGAATATGGGCATGGATATGAGCTCAGGGCCAGTCTTCCTCAGCAAAAGGAGGAGCATTGGCAGCAGTTAGCTCAGGGCTAATCGTCCTCAAAAAAAAAAAAAAATGTAAACATTGAATTTAGATTTAACTGATATCCTGAAAAACCCCTAATGGAAAAATTGAGAAGGAGAAATCCAAGAATATTAACTGTTTATCTTTCATAGTATGAAATCTACTGATAAAAACCTATTTTAGTTTTCTATTGCTAGTGAAACAAATTAGCACAAATTTAGAGGTTTAAATGAACATAAATGTAGTATCTTTCTGGTCTGGAGGTCAGAAGTCTAAAATGGGTCTCACTGGGCTAAAACCAAATTGTGCAGCAGGTCTACCTTCTTTCCTGAAGTTTCTAGGGAAAAATCCGTTTGCTTGACTCTTCCAGCTTCTAGATGCCCCTCCCATTCCTCAGCTCCTGGCCCCCTTCTCCCAGCTTCAAGACCAGCAAAAGCCAGCGAGTCTTTCTCACAGCACATCTCTTTAGCCCTGAATCTTCCGCCGCCCTCTTCCACATCTAAGGGAAGTTGTGATTACATTGGGCCCGCGTGGATAACCCAGGTTAATCTCTTTCTCTTAAAGGCAGCTGATTAGCACCTGAAATTCCATCCACTGCCTTAATTGCTCCTTGCCACTAATAACATAACATAGTTTCTGGAGATTGGGATGTAGACATATTTGGGGGCCAATTTTCTGCCTATCAAAATATGTATAACTGAAAATCAAGCATGTTATTTTGAAATATAGAGGCAAATGCAAAAGAACTAATTGACAATGGTTGCATCTACAGGGAAAAACAGGGTGGTGAGGAAAGGAACAAAGGACTACTGGACTTCATCATGAGACTGGGAAATCTATTTGATTTTATGAAATATGTACAGGAATTACTTTCCTAAAATAAAAATATATATATTTATAGTTCTGTTGCTCTTTCTATTCTCAGCACTCATCAGAGGCATCCCAGAACAGGCGTCTGAAGCCGTTATCACAAAGAAGAGTTTCAAACGTGAAGGCTTTGATTTGCAAGATGCGTGTGTTTGTTGACAGAAAAAAAGCTCCTGAGTCTGAAAGAGAGGCATTGATGGAAGCTCAGCACTGGTGTGTTTTTCTCATAAAAATAGTCTAGAAAGAGTGTGAGGAAAAATCAGACGAGTCTTTCTCCAGGAAGCCAGGTGAAAGTCATCTGGCTAGGAGGGAAATAGGGAGTTGGCTTGGTTTTGAGTTCTCAGACAAGACACGATCTGGTGATGCGGGTTTGGGGGTGGGGGGGGCCACAGGTATGTGGGAAGAAGGAAATTAGCACTCTGAGACTTCTAGCCTCATCCTGAGTCCACACCAGGGAAATTTGTGCAAGTAGAAGGAAAGCCTACAAACAGTCCATCACTTGTCCTGTGATAAAGAGACATCATAGCTGTTCTAGCTGCTGTCTGGTGAGTGCCTTCCATCCATGCCCTTGGATCGGCCAAGTGACATGAGTTATTGCCCCATTATCTTCCTGAACCTTATCAACATGGTGACATCCCCCAGGATATTCATATGTCCCCTCAATTGGACAGTGCTGAATGACCCATATCACATTATTGTTGCCTTTGGAAAATAATTTTTCATAGCCTGTCTCATCCTTATATATATCTGACAATCATACCTTGTTTATTTTTCTATCATAAGGGTTGCCACCTACTGAACAATGGTCTGTCTCGTTTCTTATCCTTATCTCTCACTATAGTATGAAATCCTGTATGGCAGAGGATATGTCTCTCATCTCTATATTCCCAGTAATCACACAGGTCCTGATGCAGGAGGTACTTAACAGATGGTCGCATAATGAATAAGTGAAATACAGGATATGCTTAGGATGTCCTGATCTAAAAATTGTCCCAAAACTGGTATACTAAATGGTCTGAGATTTCTTTTCATGCAAAGAATAAATCAACTGGGAATAAAGTAAGAAGAAGTTCATTTAGGCTGAATGGCTATCACCAAATGACCTAAAAAATATTGAAGTTGGTTTATAAATTGAATCTCTTCTCTTTTAGAGATGTGTACCACAATTATCAATCAGAAGTCAAACAGATTTAGGTTCTAATTTCTTCTTTGTCAGATACTATCAATGTGACATTGAGTTAAGTATTTTGTGTGACTTCATTTCCTCTTTTACATATGGGTAAAATAATACCTACTGCATAGAATGTTGTATTAATGAGTTAACATATGTAAAATAATAGTGCAAAGATTAGATATATATATGTAGTAGCAAAAGGTATTATATGAGATTTTGTGATAGTATAGAAGAGTGAGGAACTCTGTGTCAACTAGCAACCCAAGTCTCCAATATTTATAAAACCATCCCTAATTACAGGAATAAATGGTTAACTATATGAATATTAATCAATTTAATGAAAACACATTTTATAACTCAATTTATTTTATGCGTATTGCTCCGTATAAGGAAAAAATTTAATAATTTAAGTTATATTTAACAGTGCATTACTTCCTTATAAATGAAAGTTACAATTAACATATGAAAGCTAGGAAATAGAAATTATGGCTCCAATCCCAAAGCCTGAGAGAAAGAAAATGAACGTTCAGAGATCAAATTAGAAGAACAAAAATTTTAAAGCAACTTTACATATTCAGGTCTGCTTTCAGTGTTCAAAAAATAATGTCTTTTTTAAGCCATTTTTCCCAAATGAGTTTGCATAGGTAGAATATTAATTTCTCCTCCAATTTGGTTCAGATGGGATTACAATTGGTATAAAATGAAAGCCAGTATGCTAAATACATATTCAGAGCAAAAAAGATTTAATCAGTATTATGGAATAACTGACTGTATAACCGTCAACCTACACAAAAAGGAATTCTCTCCACCAGCCATAAACACACAGCTACGCAAGGAAACGCGCAGAGATTTTATCTTAACGACGATTATAATATTTGAAGACAGCAATTGAATCCAACAGTATTATTAAAAGGCTGTACATTTTTCAAAGTTTATAAAGTACATATAAATTATGGACAATGACTTTGTCAAGCTTAAAATTCTTCACTCTCTCTAACGCTTAGACACCCATAATCAGTGTCATTCCTAGGCAAAGTGTACAGCTCCTAACTAAAATTTCTACTTCACTTTTTACCTGCCTTGATACCCCACCTGTCAGATCCCAGATCTTCCATTTGTCTCCCTTGCTCAAAGCTTCTTATCCAGCTTATTGCAAGATTAACACTGTGCGAGGCCCCAGGTTAAGCGCTCTCCGTGTCTTATCCCAAATCATCTTCACAAGCCTATGAGGCAATTAAATGTTAATGAATGTGAAAACTGAGGCTTAAATAACTTCCTAACATCCATACAGTTGC
The DNA here is from genome assembly GCF_041296235.1 of Equus asinus. Taxonomy (NCBI): domain Eukaryota; kingdom Metazoa; phylum Chordata; class Mammalia; order Perissodactyla; family Equidae; genus Equus; species Equus asinus. The sequence goes on from NC_091798.1 coordinate 73,345,925, forward strand.
TAAGCGGTGGAGCCCAGGCTTGTAGCCTAAATCCACACTCTCAATCCCCCCTGGGTGGTTTTCGAGTTTTTTCATGGCTTCGGAATAAAATCTCATTCAGATGCTCAAATGTATAATAGATAAACTTGAACCCACCCCATTTGATTCAATGACGGTGAGGGGCTGAAAACCTAAACTTACTCCTTTGTCCCACACCTATAGAAGGAACTCCAGGGAGAACAAGTTAAGAACTGCTGCTCTCAATCTTTCCTTCACCTAAAATGTTCCCGCTTGGGCCAGTTCGCTCTCAGAGGCACCGGTCTGAAACTGTTGATTTCCTCAACAGAATATGCAGCCACACTTCTTGGGCCTGTGTCACATCCCCCTTTGACCTAGAGTTGTGCGACAGAGTTCAGACAACTGAGACTTCCAGGTTCCTATCCTACCAGTCCCAGAATCTTTTCCACCATTGTGGGAGCGCACCAAATCCTCCTGCAAGCAAAACCCACAATGTGCAGGGTTAATGCACCCAGGCGACCTCCAAGCAGTAGAGGACAGGATTGGATGGACAAATGCTCCATACCCCTGTTTCCCAGATGGAATTCTCATGGTTCAACGCCCCGTGGCCTGAGGCAGCAATCTCCATAATATATCCTTACATTGACTCTTTTTCTCTACTCTCCCTACTCCCTCACGCTTGAATTCTGGTATCACTTCACAAATAAACTCCCTCACCCAAGTCCTTGCCTCCAGCTCTGCTCTTGGGACTCAAACTGAGTCATCACATGAAGTCTAGGAATCACCCCAAAAACCAAAAGAATCAACACCATGCAGCACCAGAACAGGACTGTGAGGGAGAAGCAACAGGAGCTCTTCTGGTGCTTCAATGTCATTTTTAACATCCTTCCTCCCTCTTCTCTTCTCCCTCACTAATCACACAACCACCCCAAGTGAAAAACTGCAGGTGAATTATAAGCATAGACACTTTCATCGATGGATGAGTGCTACTTTATTATATCGCCAAAATAAAATTAAAATTCCTGTCTCATGGTATTGCTCTATTATAACATAAGAAACGTGTGGAAATTAAACCAAGAATATTCTTTCACAGTTCTAAGCATTCAGTAGATAAAGTGGTGTTTGCAAAACACAGCTTAGTCTAGAATCTAGAAATCTCTGAAGAAAGCAGAGAAATGTCCTGGAACCTTGAGTCAGCTAACCCCTCATCAGGACCAGATTCTTCAAGCCACCAATACTACAGTCTCTCACTACCCCCAAACAATTTATTAGAACTTGTTGATAAATGTTTTATTTAATTTCAGAAGATAGGGCACATAAATCAACAGGTACAACAACTAAACTTACACCAAATTCTAAATCAGTAGGAATAACAAAAATTTCTACAGAAATTCATCAAAGAAAGTAAAATCACTTGAGTTGATAGGATCAAGCAAAGCTCCTAAAAGGAAGTGTGACTTGATCTGGGCTAGGACCTGACACAAACAGCAAAGAGAGGAGGGCATCCCAGGCTTGGGGAAGACGGGAGGGACTAGAGAAGATGATGTGAGGAAAGGCATAGGAAGGCACGCAGTGGTGCATGGCACCAGAACACCCAATCACCGGCACCACTGCCCTAAGGACAATCTGAATTGGGATCTGTTGTTGAAATGAAAGCTACAGATGTGAATGCAGAGGCCCTAATGCAAACAGCAGCTCTAGAGTAGAGGACAGCTGTCAGAGAACTGTGGATAGATAACTCGAATGATTCTAAAGTCTTTTCATATTTATGTTCAGACCTTTCTAAGTAGCTAGATACAGAATCAGAATTTTACTTTTACAAATTTTTAATTGTAAAATATAAACTTATTTTATGTTTACAGCAAGCCTCCTAATATAAAATTGAAGCTTTAAAATTTAAATATTTGAACTCAAACATAAAAACAAATTTTAATACACACGTAATCAAATTAAAAATTCCCAATTTGTTTATGGTTTCTAACTTATTTTCACATCCATTTTATATATAAAAGATTAAATTTTAAAATTGCTAAATATGTACATTCTCAAGGTATAGAAGCTGTAAAAATAAATAGTTCTGGAAAAGGGTATATAGAATCACTTTTTAATATCTCATGGATTTTTTTTTAAAGATTTTATTTTTTCCTCTTTCTCCCCTAAGCCCCGGTACATAGTTGTATATTCTTCGTTGTGGGTCCTTCTAGTTGTGGTATGTGGGACGCTGCCTCAGCGTGGTTTGATGAGCAGCGCCATGTCCGCGCCCAGGATTCAAACCAACGAAACACTGGGCCACCTGCAGTAGAGCGCGCGAACTTAACCACTCTGCCACGGGGCCAGCCCCAATATCTCATGGATTTTTATATTTTGAGTTGATATCAAAGACTCCAAAATCTATTGCATTCTAATATTTACTTGCTTTTCTTAGAAGTTTTCATTATTATTTATCTTTCTAGTTTGTCAGTATGCATTCTTCAATATTTAACTAATTTTAACTTTTTTCACCTACTTAAAAGATGAAAATTAATTCGAAATATTTAGCTGAGTTAAGAAAAAATATCTGACATTATAAACAAAGATGTTTTAAAGAAACGCTTTTAAAGTAACATTTGTGCTTTGATTTTATAAATGGAGAAATAATGTATCCTTTTTTAACCAAATTAGATTACTTAAAATGTGACTCGCTTGTAATTCTAATTTGTGTAAGAAATCTGAGTCTTTATACCTTTCCCTTACCTTCTCCTTATTCAGAAGTAGTATCATGAAGATCATTTTCAGTTTTTGACAGACTTCATTTGAAATCTTGTCTCATGACCACTTCTGAAAATATTATTTGTTTTAGGCAGGAAGAGAGAAGGTAGAGCTGTCATTGAAGGTGACAAGCTGGCTACGCAGATAATACCTGTGTTCTATACGACCATTTGGGGGACGTTACAGTCAAGAACACTGTTCTCACTTGCATCTCCAAAAACTTATTTTTTGATAATGCTCACAGTGACAAGTCAGGTTTATGAATATGTGTTAAGCAAATTATAAGAGTTCGAATAAAAATAAATAAGTAAATAAAAAAGAGTCCAAATAAACACAGTATTGAGTCAAAGATTTTTTAAATAATGGTAAATAACCCCATTATAAGAATATTTTTTAAGCTTCATGAAGGTAGACATTATGCTTATTTCATTGACTAATATAGATCCAGACCCAGACATAAAACAGATGCTCAACGAATATTTGCTCAATTATTCAATGAATGTATTCGATGTTGGGGTAGGGAAGATCTGTTACTTGTCTCACTGATAAATTTCTGATAAAAATTATGTAATTAAATCTACAAACTTTTGCTTGGCAATTGGCAATAGAATCAGAATAAGAGGATTCACTGCTTGATGAGCTGCTGAGCTGTGATAGCCAAAGAAAGTATCTATCCCTCATACAGAGGTGGATGTGCAAGAAGGTCAGAACGCTCCGGTAGTTATAAGGACTCACCCCTCCTGGGCAGAGAGAAACAGAAAGTGTGCGCTCCTCTTTTCTAGGCTCTCAGTAAACCTTCTCCCAGCCTGTCAATCTCCTTTTCCTTTGTCTGGAGGAGAGTACATCTGAGTGAGCCTTCAGCTTTCTGAAGCTCCACTCACACTTATTCATGCCTTCTTGACTCTACATCCCAGGAACCCCAAGTCTCCTAGCAGCATATTTAGAAATTCTTTCTTGGATGGCATTCTCAATTGGCTAATCTCATCCATTATGCATTCACTTTTAATAGTCTTACACTTCAACTTCTGGGAGCAGTTTACCATGTCCTTATTTTCAGTCACTATTATGTCTGATGTCCTGTTAAGGCAACAGTTTTGAATAGGCAATAGCAAGCAAATGAGGCGAGATTTAGTATTAGCTTCTGGTTATGTTACATTAAAATAAACTGCAAGGAAGTGTCTGTCGTTCTTAGTTTGTCCTTGGATTTTGGTTGTTTTGAATGCTGTTTAAAATAACTAGGCCAGCAGATAGGGTTTGTAAAACATTCAATTGTACATGGATAAATTCACTTTGATATCTTTTATTATATTCAGACATCATAAAACCACGATGAGAAGTCTTGGAATTTTGAAAAGTTTAATAATTTTGACATGAATACATAAAGGTATGCTTAGTACATCCTCCATGTAAAAGTGAGCATATCTAAATGGGAATTCAGCTTTCTATTTGCTATTTATTCAACCTCTTTTCTTTCTTTCTCCTCCCTTCGCTTTCTTTTGGTGATATTCACTAAGCAGTAAAGTCAGACAATAGACAAAAAAGAAAAAAAACGTTGATCAAACTATAATTCATTGGTTTTAAAAGCCCATTCCCAAGTTATACATGAGTCCTATTATTACATTCATTTTTTGAACATTTTTCTTGCTGACAAAGCAATAAATGGAGTTCTTTCTATATAATAATTGTCTCTACAGTATAGCAATTGTTGTATTTTCCACAATACTACATATATAGCTTTTGAAATATCTGCAAAGCAATGTCTAGATCTTACAGTGAGAAAAATTGCAGGTTTAATTTCTATTTTAGCATACAATGCAAGTTAGTGCCATATTTGTATAACCTGTCGATTTTCTACTGTATGACCTATATAGCATATGAGCATTCCCCAGTGACTCCAAATGGCTAAATGGATTCTGCCAGAGTGTCTAAAGTGAATAAATGAAGTACAGACCCAAATTCTGTAGCTAGAACACAGGAGAAATGACTTTAACCTAGAAAAAGAACAGTGGCTGTTCTAGACATCCACCTCCAAGGGGAAAAGTCTCAGGATTATACCTCTCTGTTTTGGACTAGCACCACCTCCTGTCAGTTTCATCATCATTAGCAACAAAATGCCTCCAAGCAAGCTGCCTATACAGACAGGGCTATTTTGTATTACAACTTTACCATTGAAGAAGGTATATTAACCTAAACTATTATTTCTAGCAATAGTTAAGCAATAGTATCAGCATGTTCCTGAGATCATGCCACAGTAATATGAGCCATGCTATTGGCATGGAAGGAAATACTTGTTTTCCAGGGTGCTTTTGCCCCTAAGAATGATCAAGCCACCCTAAAGGCTATAGGAAAACAGGAATTTATATGCAACTTATAAGCACATGAAGAAAAATTAGAACACAAGACAAAGCCTCGTTCAACATCATTTGAAACTGAAAATGATCTGCTGGAAGACTGTGCCCGTCTACTGTGATCCTGTCAGCAATGTTATGACACAAGCTACGAGAATCAATTTGAAGCTAAAACTGCTTTTCAAATAGGCTATATAGATAGAATACAGAGGAGATATTGTGTGTATACACACACACACACACACACATATATATATATATATATATATATCTCACATATCTTTAAAAAATAAAATCTCTGACCCCTTCACACCCCGTCTAGCTTTTTGGTACAGTTGTTTACTCTCTATTCACAGAAAATATCTCTCTCAAAAATGATACTACTCATCTCAGTCTCTCCACACACCCTCTCCTCTGCTCTCTCTATTCAATGTGTTTTCTCCCCTCCACTTTCGAATGACTCCTATAGGGTCACCAACACCTCCTTTGCTAAATCCTATGAACAATTCTTTGCTCTAGTTTTTCTTGATCTCTCAGTTGCATTTGCTGCCTGTCTTCTCCACACTTGTCCTCACTAAGGATGAGCAAGATGATCCACAGGGACACAGGAAGAAAACATCAAAACCTCTCATTTAGATTTAGTTTTATTTTTAAAATGAGAAACAAATTAAACTTCACTTCATCTTTAATAAATCATTGGGCCCACAGACGTAATCACAGTCACAGAGCGCATCCCAAATATCTGGAGGGAACAATGGAGGCTCCACTCAAAGTAAACCCCCCTTATGGCTCAGCTAAATGCCCTGCAGTTTATCTGTGGGTGATTAATGGATTTATGGAATATATTATTTACCTTAAAATAAATAACTCATTAAAGAGGGGCAAATGGCTTTAAAATAGCTTCCTACAATACTAGCGTAATGAAAGTTTGAATAAAATGTTTCTTTTGCTGAAGAATAAATGACTTGACCCCAAAGTTGAAGACAAACTGGTATTAGGTTCCTCACATTCTAAAGAAGTCTGACAGTTAGGACTAGGTGCCAGCTCCACAGATTAAAAGGAAGCAGCAAAACCAGACTTAGTTTCATCAAAGGCTCTAGTCGATACATATTTTATAGTAGATTTTATTTTTTAGAGCAGTTTTAGGTTCACAGCAAAATTGAACGGAGGGTGCAGAGATTTCCCAAATACCCCCGTCTCTACACATGCACACCCTCCCTCATTATCAGCATCCCCCACCAGAGTGGTACCTTTGCTAGAACTGATGAATCTACATGGACACATCATTATCACCCAAAGTCCATAGTTTACATTAGGGCTCACTCTTGGTGTTGTACAGTCTATGGATTTGGACAAATGTATAATGACATGTATCCACCATTATGGTACCCTACAGACTAGGTTCACCTCCCTAAAATTCTCTGTGCTCCACCTATTCATCCTTCCCACCCCCCTAAGCCCTGGAAACCACTGATCCTTTCACTGTCTCCACAGTTAGTTTTGCCTTTGCCAAAATGTCATATACTTGGAATCACACTAGTATGATTTTTCAAATTAGCTTCTTTCACTTAGTGATATGCACTTACATTTCCTCCATGTTCTTTCACGGCTTGATAACTCACTTTTTTTTTTAGTACTGAAAAACAGTCCATTGTCAGGATGTGCCACAGTTTATTTATATATTTGCCTGAAGGGCACATTGGTTGCTTCCAAGTATTGGCAGTTATGAATAAGGCTGCTATAAACATCTGAGTGCAGAATTTTGTGTGGACATAAATTTTCAGCTCCTTTGGGTAAATAGCAAGGAGCATAACTGCTGGAACATATAGTAAGAGCATGTTTAGTATTGTAAGAAGCTGCCAGACTCCTTCCAAAATAGCTGCACCATTTGCATTCTTACCAGCAATGAATGAGAGTTCCTGTTTCTCCACATCCTTGTCAACTTTTGTTGTTGTCAGTGTTTTAGTTTTCGCCATTCTAATAGGTCTGTAGTGTTTGCTCATTGTGCTTTAATTTGCATCTCCCTAATCTGTATATCTTCTTTGGTGAGGTGTTTGTTAAGATCTTTGGCCCATTTTTTAATCGAGTTGCACATTTTGTTATTGCTGAATTTTAAGAGTTCTTTGTATATTTTGGAAAATAGTCCTTTATCAGATATGTCTTTGCAAATATTTTCTCCCAGTCTCTGGCTTGTCTTTTCCTTCTCTTGACAGTGTCTTCCATAGAGCAGAAATTTTTCATTTTAAGGAAGTCCAGCTTATCAATTATTTCTTTCATGGATCATGCCTTTGATATTGTATCTAAAAAGTCATTGACAAACCCCAGGTCATCTAGATTTTCTCCTATGCTATCTTCTATGAGTTTTATAGTTTTGCATTTTACATTTAGGTCTATGATCTATTTTGAGTTAATTTTTGTGAAGTGCATAAGGTCTGTGTCTAGATTCTTTTTTTTTTTTTTTTTGCATGTGATGTCCAATTGTTCCAGCACCATTTGTTTAAAAGACAATCTTTTCTCCATCATATTGTCTTTGTTCCTTTGTCAAAGATCATTTGATTATATTTATATGAGTCTATTTCTGGGCTCTCTATGCTGTTCCATTGATCTATTTACCTATCCTTTCACTGATACCACAATCATTGTCTTGATTACCATAGCCTTATAGTGAGTCTTAAAGTTGGGTAGTGTCAGTCCTCCAACTTTGTTCTTCTCCTTCAATATTGTATTGGCTATCCTGAGTCTACGCATATGTTTAAAATTTTGTCTACCTGTCAGTGATCCTCAAATCTTCATCTCCAGGCTTAACTTCTTTGCTTAAACTGAAAATTTATCCAACTTCTACTTGGTGTCTCTTTTTGTATAGGCATCTAAAATTTAATAGGCCCAAAATATAACTCGATTTCTGCCCTTTCACCCAAACTGACTCCTCTACACATCTATCCCATCTCAATACATGACACCACCATTTACTGAGTTGCTCAAGCCAAAAACCTAGTAGTCATCCTTGATTTCTCTCTTTCAACTCTTTCTTTGAGTCATACGCAACTAGGGTATGGCCAGGCAATAAGTCCTATCAACTCTACCCTCAAATCCAACCATTTCTCACTGTACTCAGTGCTACAATTCTTGGCCAATTCAATCGTCATTAGACAGCTAAACTCAAAGTGTTGACCAAGCTATGGTCTCATATAAGTCTTAGGGTGCTCTTCCAAAGTTGGTAAATCCAGTTCCTCATGGTTGTAGCGCTGAAGTCACTATTTTCTTGCAGACTGGCGACTGGGGACCATTCTCAGCTCTTAAATGTTGGCTGCTGTTCTGTGCCATGTGGCCCTCTCTACAACATGGCAGTTGCTCCATTTAGTCCAGCAGAAAAATGTCTCTGTAGTTTCAAATTTTTGAATTTCTCTGTGTCTGACCTCTAGGTCCAATTTTAAAGGGCTCATTTAACTAGGTCAGGCCCACCTGGATAACTGCTGTAGATTAAAACCAACTGATTTGAGATCTTAATTACACCTGCAAAATCCCTTCACAGCAGTATCTACATTCGTGTTTGATTGAACAAGCAGAAGGAGGTATATGTACAGTGGGGACCAGAAATCTTGGGGAACCTCTTAGAAGCCTGCCTCCCACATACATTTTTCTCATCATTTAGGTCTCAGCCCAAAAGTCACCTCCTTCTCAATTCCTAAGCACCCTGGCTGAAATAGTTCTCCCCTGCCCCACTGTTCTTTACACCATTATTGTGTTTTAGATTTTATAATATAAAATAGACTCTATAACAGATAAATAATTGATTCATTAATTAATAAATTAGAAGTAAACAGGTTGTTTTATTGTATTAAATGGAGTTCTTAGCAAGAAATAGAATAACTACTTCAAAAGTGAAATAAATTTATTAAAGCTTATTACACAGTCCATAGAACCTCTAGTTGACCTAGAGAATCCAGCTGGAAGCCTACATAAAAAACAGCACCTGCATTGTATTGCCACATTGCTCAGCACAGACCCTTCCATTGCTGTCCCAAGACACAAACCCTGAAGCTCACAACTCAAGCTCATAGAAGAATGTGCCCTGAACTATCACTCCTGCCTCTACTGCCTCTGAAGGTTTGTGGTCTCTTTCCCATGAGGGTCTCCCCCACCCTCATCAGAATGGCATCTTCACTATGCCCCATTCACAGTCCTATAACTGAAACCTTAACAAAATGTGTTTAGTAAGCGAAGGCGAGTCTATATGATGGTGCTCAGACCATAAGGAGAGCTTATCCTCTAACCTGCGTTATCATTTTAATGTAGTTTCTTTCTATCTTTTTTACAGATATATTATATAGTTGAAATTATATATACAATTTCATATTTTATTTTTTACTTAGCAATTTATGAAAAGCATTTTAAAAATCATTGCATTCCATAACATCACTTTTCATTGTTAGCTGGACATTGGAGTTTTATATAATTTGGCTGTAATAAATAGTACTATAAAAAAACCTGCTCTTCATGTTTTTAACTTCTTTTTTTTATTATTTTCTCAGCAAAGATTGCTAGAAATACAATAATTAGGTTAAAAAGTATGCATTATAATCTTTTACTACTTGCTAATTGATAGGCAGAATAAAAACATATCAAAAATATTACCTATTACTTTTCTTCACCTGTACAATGAGAACAAGGACCATATCTGACATTACTCACGTATCTTCAGTGGCTAGCTCAGTGGTCAGCACATAATAGTTGATCCATAAATATTTGCTAATGGATATTTTTGAATGAACATTTTAATTTGCTCCTTTGGTTATTAGTCAGGTTTAACTTTTTATTTTTCCTGAGGAAGATTAGCCCTAAGATAACATCTGTGCCAATCTTCCTCCACTTTATATGTGGGTCACCACCACAGCATGGCTGACTAGTGGTGTAGGTCAGCACCTGGCATCCAAACCTGCAAATGTTGCTGCCAAAGTGGAGTGCACAGAACTTAAGTGCTATGCCATGGTGCCAGACCCAGGTTTAACATTTTTTTCATATGCATTTTTACATTTATTTTTTCTCCTTTATAAATGGACTTTTCATGTCCTTTACCAATTACTTACTGGGATTATAGCAGTTTTGTAATTAAGATTTGGCAGTTTTGAACATTCATGTAGCAAGCCACATAAAATCAAGTTATAAAGCAAAAACCATCAGATGCAGATAGCTAAGGAGAAACACAATTTGAATGGCAATCTTCAACATACAGTTGTTTATGTTAATCCAAGTAACAAAAATAAGTGGCATAAAGGAAATCAATAATAATTAATAGGATAAAATATTATTTCTAACTTTATATTTCACAAGCAGAGAATATTATATAAAACACTTTACAATGTATTGCACACTAAGCCACAACATGCATGACAGATGTTTCAAGCTGATTCCTTCTCCTGTGGATGCTTTCTTGAGCTAATCAGAAGCTCCTCTACTGGGCCCTTCTGACTTCAAATCCCATGACATGGATGATATATTCTGTTCCTTCACTGGTCTGCTCCTGGTTGTCTGGTTGTCACTCTACAGAGACTCTCACCATTGGAATGAATCCCTTCACTCTCCCTTTTGGGAAAGACCAAAGACAGATCTATTCTGGCATGCTCTGTCTTGTGGAATCTCCCTCTAGACACAGGGAACACTCACAATTCCTTTATCCTATTAAACTTTAAGTAAAAGCTGACTTCCATCCTGCAATCATAGACTACATTAGCTTGTCAGGGATGAGTCAGGCAGCCCCCTCAACTCTTATTTCCCCTTGCTGTCTGGGATGTAGGTAGGGATTCACAGAATGACAACAGCACTCTACCTAGTAAATTTTCTCACAAAGCCCTTCTCATTATTCTCTGACTTTTTCTATATCCTTGATCTGGCCAAGGGATGCAAGAGTCATGAGTATGCTTCTTGACGTTTTTCTCTATAATATCTGAAAATAAGGACTTAGCTCATACTCACTTTGGCATTGAAAATCAGTTGTATTGATGCCTTAGTAAAAATTGAGGCAGGAAAGGTCTTCTCCACACATTCAACTAAAATGATACACAATCAGAAATCAACACAACTCTCTCTGATGAGCTAAAATCAGGCAAGCCCAAGCACAGAATACAATAGATAATTCTATCTACACAGCATGACACAACTTCAAAAACAAAAAGGAGAAAAGTGAGGAGGAAAAAGAAGAGAAGGAGAAGAAGCAATAGCAAGATGAAATAGTCCGCTAGAAAATGCCAGTGGCATTCCTGATAAATGATACTTCTTTACAGGAAACAGCTTTGGATCAACCATTCAGCAGACCACATGCAGCAACAGATTTCACAAGAAAAGAGCAGTAGCCTCAAGTCAGACTTTTCTACATGGTGGAAAAAAAGATAGGTACCCATATTTCATCAGGACTTCCATGGGCCAAACCCAACTGAAATCCAGAGACCTAGAGAACTGTTTATACAGTCCCATAAATTAGCTTCCAGGAGGCTCAAAGCAGGTGGAGAAGAGTGGAAAATAGATCCAGAAAGACAAATGGAAGGTGACCAGCCCATTATGGAAGTTTGTAGAAAGTTTCCAATGCAGTTAAAGGTTTAAAACCGGAGATAAGAATTTAGCATTTGCAACAGAAATATGTCACCTAATGCCTAAACTATGCCCTAGCCAGTATTACAGTCACTATATAACATGCTATAGTGACAAGGGCCATCCAGACTCTACTCTTTGAATGGAAGTTAAAAAGTTCAGTCAATCTGGAAAATAAGATATAGGCCTATTCATTGTGAAATAGTCACATTAATTCTTCCTTAATGATTGATAGTGCATCAATTAAAAGATAACACATTTTAACAATTTAAGCAAGTTTAAGATTCTTGATCTTAAAATTATCAAACATCTGGATCATTTTCACCTGAAAGTAACAGGGCTAATCTAGCCCATGCAAAATCATGGGAACAATACAATACTAGAAAAGGAATTCTTTTAACTAAAGTTTCACATCTGTTGAAATCAGGAGAGTATAAAAGCAAAGGCATATAAGAAAATGAATACCAAACCAATAATGTAGAAGCCAAAGAAGGCGACAAAAAAAGTAAAAATTAAAGAGCACATAGGAAGTAATCTATGGCAAATGACTCTAACAGACCTGATTTTCTAGGGCTTTGAAGAAAAAGGAAGTTTTGGCCAAAATACAAGTCTCGTAGACCTGAGTTTATCTGAACAAAAGAGAAACAGAGAGCAAGAAAGAGAAGATGACTGATGACTTTCCAGTTTCATGGGACCTAACTATTCTTCCTAAAATTAGCTTCCATCAAATTTTCTAGTATTTGTTCAATAGATTTGCTTTTACTTGAAACACTTAAATGAGTCTATGCTTCTTACAACAAAAAACCAGTATAACTAGTACATCCAATGGCTTCTATTATAATTTCTATCCTACCAAAAATTATTGGAGACCTAAATTAAAATGGATCATAGATCTAAATGTAAGCTAAAATCATAAAACTTTTAGAAGAAAATATGGGAAAATTTTTGTGACCTTGAGTTGAGCAAAGATCCCTTAAATACAACAAAAATATAGTTCATAAAAGAAAAAAAAATGATAAATCAGACTTCATCTAAATTAAAAACTTTTACCCTTCAAAATAGGCCATTAAGAAAATGAAAAGGCAAACCACAAATTGGGAGAAAATTTTCAAATTATGTATCTGATACAGAACATATCTTGAATATATAAAGGATTTTTGAAATTCAGTAATAAGAAGAAAAACAACCCAATTTAAAATGAGCACCATATTTGAATAGACATTTCACAAAGAAGATATAAGGACGGCTAATAAGCCCATTAAAAGATGCTAAACATCATTAGTCTTTAGGAAAATGTAAATTTAAACCACAATGAGATACCATAATACATCCACTAGAATGGTTATATCAGAAAGATGGATAATAACAAGTGTTGATGAGGATGTAAAGAAACTGGAAATGTCCTCACATATTGCTAGTGGGAATGTAAAATGGTACATTTTGGAAAACCAAAAGCAGTTTTTGAAAATATTAAATATATTTTATATACGATACAGCAACTCTACTCCTAGGAACCTACACAAGAGAAATGAAAATATATATCAACCCAAAGACTCATATGAAAATGTTCATAGCAGCATTATTTATAGTAGCCAAAAAGTGAAAATATTCCAAATATCCACCAATGGAAAAATCAAAATGTATTATATTAATACAATGGAATATTATTCAGCAATAAAAAGAAACAAAAATACTGACACATGCTATAACAGAGATGATTCTCAAAGTCATTAAGCTCAGGACAAAAAAACCAGATGCAAAATACTTCACATTGTGTGATTATATTTATATGCTATTTCCATAGAAGCAAATCCATAGAGATAGAAAGTACATCAGTGGTTGCCTGAAGCTGAGGTTAGGAGTGGAGATCGACTGCAAACGGGCTTGAGGAATCTGTTGGGGAGGATGGAATGCTCTGAAACTGGATTGTAGTGATGTTTCCACAACTCTGTATATGGACCAAAATTCCTTGAATTGCACACTTAAAAACATGTGAATTTTATGATAGCAAATTATACCTCAATCAAGATGTTTAAAAAAAAATTGGCACCTACTATTCAACATAGCATTGGAAATCCTAGCCAGAGCAATTTGGCAAGAAAAAGAAATAAAAGACATCCAAATCAGAAAGAAGTTAAACTGTCTCTGTTCTCAGATGACATGATCTTGCATATAGAAAACCTGAAAAACTCCACCAAGAAACTGTTAGAACTAGTAAACACACTGAGTAAAGTTGCAGGATACAAAATCAACACACATAAATCAGTTATGTTTCTATATGCTAACAACAAATTACCTAAAAAAGAAATTAAAAAACAATTCTTTTTACAATAGCATCCAAAAGAATAAGATACTTAGGAATAAATTTAACCAAGCAGGTGAAAGACTCCTATGCTGAAAACTACATGACATTGAAGAAAAAAGGTGAGAAGACACAAATAAATAGAAAGATATCCTATGTTCTTGAATTGGAAAAATTAACATTGCGAAAATGTCCATACTGCCCAAAGGAATTTATACATTCAATGCAACCCCTATCAAATTTCTAATGGAATTTCCCACAGAAATAGAAAAAAAATCCCAAAATTTGTATAGAACCACAAAAGACCACAAATAGCCAAAGCAATCTTGAGAGAGAATAATGCTGGAGGTATCACCCTTCCAATTTCAAACTATATCACAAAGCTAAAGTAATCAAAACAGTATGGTCCTGGCATAAAAACAGACACATAAACCAAAAGAATAGAATAAACAGCCCAGAAATAAAACTACACATATGCAGTCAACTAAAATGCTCAGCATTGCTAACCATCAGGGAAATGCAAACCAAAAACCACAATGAGATATCACCTCACATCTACTAGGATGGCTTTTATGAAAAAGACATGAGGTAAGTATTGATGAGAATATGGAGACAAGGGAACTCTTGTACACTGTTGGTGGGAATGTAAATTGGTGCAGCCACTATGGAAAACAGTATGGAGGTTCTTCAAAAAATTACAAATAGAGCCACCATATGATCTAGCAATCTCACTTCTGGGAATATATCCAAAGAAAACGAAATCAGTATCTCGAAGAGGTATCTGCATTCACATGTTCACTGCAGCATTATTCACAATAGCCAAGACATGGAAACAACCTAAGTGTCCATTGACAGAAGAAAGGATAAAGAAGATGTGGTGTATATATACAATGGAATATTATTCAGCCTTGAGAAAGAAGGAAAGACTGTTATTTGCAACAACATGGATTGAACATTATGCTAAGTAAAATAAACCTGAGAGAAAGACAAATCTGTATGATCTCACTTATATGTGAATCTAAAAGTTGAACTCAGAACCAAAGAATAGAATGGTGTTTACAAGGGGATGGGGGTAGGGATAAGAAGGAGCTGTTGGTCAAAGGGTATAAACTTTCTATTATAAGATGAATAAATTCTGGGGGTCTGATGTACAGTATGGTGACTATAGTTAATGATACTGCATAGTATACATGAAATTTGCTAGGAGAGTAGATCTTAATTTTTCTTATTACACCAAAAAAAAAAGGTAACTGTGAGGTGATGGATGTATGAATTAACTTGATTGTGGTAATTATTTCACAATGTATAGGCATATCAAACCATCACATACATCTTATATATAGACAATTTTATGTCAATTATACTTCAGTAAAGCTGGAAAAAAACAAAATAAAATTGGCAACCAACAAAAACAATCTACTTAATATTCTTAGTCTTCACTCTAAGCAACATTCTCCCTATATTAATAGTTATTTGCTTTAATTTTGATTCCTTCAAATAAACCTGCAAATAAAAACCTGTCAAATGGACAATAAACATGATCTTTTTCCCCAAATAATAAAAGGCAACACAGAACTAATTCCAATTTCTTTAGAAAATCTTATTGACTTGATTTGCTTTAAGTGTTTAAGCAGCCACATTGATTATACAATTGCTGGAAAATTTAGGAGGAATTGACTAGCTGGAAAAAAACACATAGGTTTGTAGACAAGCAGTTAACTCCTGACTCAAAAGCTGTAACTGAGTGTTAATAATGCTCTCTCCTTCTTTCAGTTGTTTCTTACTTTTTATCCCTGTGTGCATCCAATGCACAGAAGACAGCCTAATGTTAGGCTGAAGAAGCCTAATATTAAAAATGACATAGTTTAAGTAAACTTTTTTAACAGTATGACTGATCACTAACAAAAGTGATGATAGTAGTTTCCTGATTCTGATTCATGCAGTAAGAAGATGAAACACTTAACCCCTCCTGGTGAATATAGGTAACCTAAAAAAAAACAAGACAAGCCACAAAAAGGTGGGACATATGCACTAAGAGAATACAGAAATGCGGCAGAAATGTGTCTTGGTCTTAAATCATGTCCACTGAATCCCAGAACCTGGCTTTCATGTAACGCTCCCTTTTCTTCAACTTTCAAGGCCCAGTACTCCTTGGCTCTTTCCTTCCAATTACCACTTTTGGCATTGGCTTCACAGAGCATGTCTTCAGCTGGTGGCCCAAAATTCACTGCCACTTACACAGTGAGGAGCAAGCTGATCCAGGTACAAATCTCTGGCCAAACCTAGTCTCCACTTCCTCCCCAGGAAAACACCACCAAAAGCTAAAACAGAAATCAACAACCTAAATTAAAAGCCAAAATAGTGATCAGTATAAAATTCAAGTACTCCAACATGTCAGATCACTGCAATAATTTATTCAATGTGTGAAAGGGAAACTAGTGCTAAGGAATGAAAAACAATTATTTAAAACCAAAATTGTACTCAAATACTTGTACACAAATGTTCATTGTAGCATTATTCACAATAGCCAAAGGTAGAAACAGCTCAAACGTCCATCAACAGGTGAACAGATAAACAAATTATGTTATCTACATGCAATGGACTATATTATTCATCCATCAAAAGGAACGAAGTGCTGATACATGTTACAACGTGGATGAATCTCAAAACACTGTGCTAAGTGAAACGAACTGGACATAAAAGGTCATATATTATATGAACTCATTCATCTGAAATACCCAAAATAGGTAAATCCATTGAGACAGAGAGCAGATTGGTGCCAGGGGCTGGAGGCAACGGGAAATGGAGAATAAGTGGTTACGGGAATGAGGTTTCATCCGGGTTGATGAAAATGTTTTTGAACTAGATAGAGGGGGTGGTTGCCCAACATTATGCATGTACTAAGCACCACCGAATTCCATGCTTGAAAAAGGATAATTTTATGTTATGTGAATTTCATAACTTAGTGAACTTCATAATTTAAAAAAAAAAATGACTGCTGGTAGCTGTTTCTGCTTTCTGAAGATAGTGACATCACTCAGAATGCAAAACTGAGTAGAGGTTCTCTTCCCTTTCATTTTCAGAGATGGATGATGGAGGAAGAAAGAAAAGAGATTTAAAGTCTCTGTAAATTCTTCAGTGTGGCTAATGGCTTTTTAGAACAAATGACCCCGAAATAGAATTGGAATAGAAGCAGCTGAGTAGCAGGCAGAGCAGTAAATTACCAGGCACACCAATCGGAGAGGGGTTTTGCAGGGAGAGGGAAAATAGTGCGCTGGCAAGAGGCTGGAAGCCAGGGACCAAGGGGGTCAGTGAGAAAGTCCTGACATCAACATGGGCAAATAGTTAACGGAAGGGCTATCTAACATCCAAACGCATTGCCTAAGTTCAATGCAGGTTGGTTGAAGAAAAGAAAAAGTTATTGATTCTCTCCACTGAGCCCAAAGCAGAGTGATGAGAAAGGACACTGGAAGTGAAACCCAACAAGAATGGGAATTTAAAGCCAGAAGTGATCATGAAAACTTGTAAATCACTTAAGAATTCACAGAAATCTGGCTCTGGCATTGGATCTCCTCAGAATGTGTGATGAAAAGCTTAAGGAGATTTTATCTATAGGGGTCGGGGAATGCAATTCCTGGCTGGCATCAGGGTTATAAGTCATCACCTTCTATGTACAAATTAGATAGGTCTATGTTGGTAATCTTGTCTACCTATTAATTACAGCTCTCTAATTAAACATATTAAAGAGCCATCACCCATTCACCACATTTCATTCCCTGGGTATTTATGCAAAGTCTCAAACTGAACTTTGGTGTGCTAATGATCAAAGATTATACCATCAACCTTAAACCAAGGATGATACCATGAGGGAAATATGCAAAATTCTTTTAGGCTCTTTAGTCTGGGTTTCTCAAAGTACGATTTTCTAAGGAACTGCATTTGAAATATCTAAGATGTTTGGTAAGATTACAGATTTTCAAATCACACTTCAGATGTATTAAATCACAATCTCTCTGGATAGGGCCTGACATCTACTATTTAATACTCTTTCCAGATGATTCTTATCACACTAAAGTTTGAGGACCACTTCGGCTCTATGATCTCCAAAGTAGTGGGTACTTCCTCAACATTTGTAATAATCCACCGGAATTGGAACATCTTAATTATGTATTTTTAATCTAAAAAATAAAAAAGAAAATTTTGCTCATATTTAATATTTTGCTTGGTCCAGGCACCCTGCTGTGAAGTAACCTGAGGGAAGAATAAATTCTACATCAAAGAGGGTTTGATGATCTCACCCTCCCACATTCATTGACTGGCAGCTTTTGTGGGCAATTCCAGCTGCTTACTTTGGAATGTCATCCTGCAATTGCATTTATAAAAACAGGAATATTAAATAGTAGAATAGTTATAATATTCTGTAACGATATGAGCAGTAACCAGAAAATTCTTTTCTGCCACAACAGGTCCACTGGTTAGTGCAAGCCAAGTACTTAAGAAGATTTGCCAAGTTAAATATGATTTCAGCACTACTCTTGTATAAAAATAAAACTTCCTAAATTGCTTACCTTTCCTGGATCAGTGGCCTTCAATAATCTGTATCTAGCAAATATTTTGACAAAGTAAACATACTTAATAAATCCTTTCATGATAAAGTTGACATTTTAACAATGTTGAGAGACCAACTTGTTTTCAGAATAAAATGGAACATTTTGAAAATGAATGCTTGGGAAAGGTTTCCTGCTTAAGTGATTTTCTTGCTAAAAATGATGAATGTGCATAACACATAAAACTCTCACACCGTCACACTCAAAAATTTAGAAACAATTCCCTAATGTGTTTTCAAATTTTGCAAATAAGAAAGCTGAGATGATTTCATAACTATTTTGTTTTAATACAGAACATCTCTTAATTGGTTTGTCAGAAAAAGGTATTGATATCAAGGAATATGGAAATTTAATACTTTTTAATTTAAAACCTTAAAACATTGGTAGATGAATTTTTCCATGAATTCCATGGTTGATAAACGTAACCAATGATACATTTCTTTCTTCTATTTCAATTCATCTTTGTGAGGCACCTTTATCAGCTGTGACACTTTTTAAAAGCAAATACCGAAATAAACTCACCTTAGAATGAGACCTTCAGATAACTGGATCACAAGGTGTTAAACCAAGTTTTTCAAAAGGAATGAAACACATTCAATTATATTTCTATTAATGATGATACTAGCATTTTAAGTAAAAGCAAGAAGTTTGTTATACATTAAAAATTTTTTAATTTTTAAATATTTAAATATTTAATTTTACTTGTGCTTTAAATTTCCATTTTTGTATACTTTTTATAATGTATATTAACACACTATAACATTTAAAAATAAATAAAAGATACACAATTTGGAGAAGAGTGCTTTAAAATGTTTTACTGATAAGAGATGCAATTTAGAAAATGTGGAAATTATTGCTTCAGATGGTGACATTTTAGTTGGCATAGCTATATTTTCTAGCTAAATTAAAATTCATAGAGAAAGAGCAGAAATTCTCTTTCCCAAGCCATTCAATATAAAACCATCTTGTTTACATGTCAGTGACTTGGTGACGTTTATGTTGATGAGATTTCATCATGGACCCTTTAACATGCATAATATCCCATGTATTCAGTTCAGCTTTCCCACACCTCTGATTTCTCCATGGCTGAGGAACCTGGTCCCACAAAACACTGACTTGCCTACTTCTGTTCTGTAGAGATAACAGTTTATCTGTGCTGTGATAATCATATCTGTGTGAAATTCCTTTTCAAATCTATGGCCTCCAACGGTTTCAGGGAAGAAAAAATCCATAAGCTGTCCAAAAACCTTTTGATTTAGATCAAAGTCTCAAGAACTGTTGAGCCCAATTTAAGTTTTTGTAGCGCCACATTTTCAAGCATCCAAGATACACTTTGCTAAAACTGTTTTCGCTTTGTTTCTCCCAAAACACCTATGTACATTTATAGCTATCTCCTTTACGAACTATAAACTTTCTCTCACTTATAGGTTTGGGTTTTTCTCCAGAGGCGAACAACACTCGAGAATAGTCTCCCTACCTGTGTGTCTATTGACAAGATTTTAAACAGAAAAATAAGTGTGAACAGGTGTAACTTTAATGGGAAAAAATTCACAAACGGCACAAGAGCCTAGCTACTCCTTTGTGTTGGTGCTAGTAGGGATAGATTATGCCTTTAGTTTCTGCAGACATGAGGCTCAGGATTTTTCTAGCACCTATAGGAGGATTTGATTATAGAAACACAGGTTTGGGATTCACAAAATGGGCATTTGTTGGTTCACACTCTGTCCGTCACGTTTAGCTGTAATTTTCTTCTCTGATTCTTCATATATAAAGGAGGGGTAAAAAAAATCTAACTTACAACGTTAATAAAAGCAGTATATGAAATAAGCTATGATGAGTGTCTTGTGCATAGAGTGGCTCCGCAGGACCCTGGTATCTCATTTAATCGCCCTATCCTTTGCAGCTTCCTCTGGCTCCCCTTCTAGGCAATTTTTTTCAACAAATGGTAACTCATCCTGGCAACTTCATCCAGTTCCAACACGCCTCGAAATATTATTAGTAAAATCTGAATGCTATCTGATCTTCAGTTTGCTTCTTTCTTGTTGGTTTGATTTACATAATAGGGACAATAGTTATCGAAATATTTAACCAATATATGGTTTGTGACCACATAAATCACGTCCTCCTACACTGCTTAGCCATTAGGTATTAGACGTGTGATTTACTGCAACAGGAAAATGAGGGAGGGTTCAAAGAAGCCCATGGAATAAAAATGTAAAAGTTTATGTCATAAGGAGACTCCTATTCAATAGAGCAAGGAAGGAGCTTGCCAGAGGTAAGCTGAAAGGGACAAGAGGCACCAAGAGCAGAGCAAAAAGGTGGGATGCCAGGCTCCCTATTACTGCCTCAGTTTATTAGCAACAGGCAATGACATCAAAACATGAGAGAGCATGCAGTTGAAATTAGACAGTCTTTTCCCCTATTTACCACTAGAGATTCTAAAAGAAAATCACCTACCACAATATAGAACAGCTTCAGCAAAATAGAAATTATGTAGAGAATACTTGAGCAGAAGAGAGTCCGAGGAAGATTGCTTTGGCTCCTTGGGTTATGAAAAATACCCAAGCATTGACATTTGGTCTAGAGCCAGAGGATCTGACAAAGGGCCGCTGGCGAGGGGTGCGGAAATTCAAGGACTTGGGACTTGAGGGATGACATGGCTGAGTCTCAGAGGACCTGCAGGAACGGAAGGTTCCAAGATGAGGCCAGGTCAGCAGATGGAGACAGCCATTCCCCTATTCATTGGCCTTGCAGAGAGACCAGAAGATGAGTGTCACCAGCTCATAGTGCAATAGCATATGCCAGCAAATGCACACTGACTGGGCAAGACAAGAGAGAATTCACATAACAGCAGGACCCTCACTTAGACAAATCACCCCTCAACTCAGTGAGGGCAAGGAAACTTCTTCCTGCCTCCAGAACTCACGTTAAAATATAGAAGGGGGAAAACATGAAATGACTTACTGGGCATTAGAACTTCGAATGCAATGACTATTACCAGTTTTAAATTTACTATTTATCTGTTTTAAATCTGAAAAAAGTAATAAATCTTCAACTGGCAAATTTGTGTTCCCCTACAATTCCCCAAGCCTTCTACCTCAGCTACTACCAAGTAAAATGGGATCTTGAAGTCAACATTGTTTTAGAAAATTTAAAATTCTCTTTTTTGCAGATGTGTGTCTAAACGTTTAAGTGTATGAGCCAACACAAAGGATTCAATTGTCAAAAGGATCAGATTCCCACAAATCAGGGATCTTACTCATTATCAGACTTCAATCATTTTAAAGATACATGTCATCAAGAAGCACAGTAGAAGAGGGGAGATATCTGTGGCACCCGGGGCCTTTCTTTATGCGTCACACACTTGCTGTCTCGCTCAGAATAATAGATGAGGCCTCAAAGTGAGGTTTGTAAGTCTCTTCACACAGTGAGCAGTGTTTAAGCTATGAAACATTTTATACCAAATCTTCACAGGGCTTGTGTGACAAGACATTTCCAAGAATCCATACCTCACAAATCGAATCAGAGAAATGAGGAAAAAGACAGGAAAGGTGACTAAGAAGAAGACGTATAGATAAATATAGATCTAGATATAGATAAACACAAAGCAAAGGAAAGCTTGAGTATCTAGATTAATATTTGACAAAGTGGATTTCAGAACAAAAATTATTATATATTTACCAGTGATTAAGAAGGTTATTTCATAATAAAAAAAGGAGTTAATTTGTCAAGAGAAAATAACAATTCAAAGAGTTTATACACCTAATAATAGAGCTTAAAATACATAAAGCAAAATTCTGCAGAACCGTAAAGAGAGAAAAACAGACAAATCTACAATTAACATTAGAAATTACAATACCTGTCTCCCCAGAATATATAGAAAAGCAAACAGAAAATCAGTAAGGACAATGTTATGGGTTAAATTGTGTCCCCCTCAAAATTCACATGTTGAAGCCCTAACCCCCAATATCCAGATGTAATCTTATTTGGAAATAGAGGTATTGCGGACATAGCTAAATTAAGATGCCATCAGGGGCAGGCCCAGTGGCACAGCGGTTAAGTGCGCACGTTCAGCTTTGGCAGCCCGGGGTTTGCCAGTTCGGATCCCAGGCGTGGACATGGCACCGCTTGGCAAAAGCCGTGTTGTGGTGGGCGTCCCACGTATACAGTAGAGGAAGATGGGCACGGATGTTAGCTCAGGGCCAGTCCTCCTCAGCAAAAAGAGGAGGATTGGCAGCAGTTAGTTCAGGGCTTATATTCCTCAAAAACAAAAAAGCCATCATCCCAGAGTAGGATAGGCCCCTAATCCAATATGATTGGACTGACTTCTAAAAAGGAGAAATTTGGACACAAGGCAAGCACACGGGAATAACGCTATGTGAAGTTTGGAGTTCTGATGCCACAAGCCAAGGAACTACCAGAAGCTAGGAGAGAGGCCTGGAATGGGGCCTTCAGAGGAAGTACGGCTCTGCCAACACCTTGGTGTCAGACTTTCAGATCCTCAGTTTGTGGCATTTTGTTATGGAAGCCCTAGCAAACTAACACAGATAAAGAAAACTTGAACAACACTATCAACCAACTTCTGAGATCTATAGAACTGACATCTGTAGAACACTCTACCCAACAGCAGCAGATTATGCATTCTTTTTAAGTGGAAACAGAACATTTTCTAAGGTAGACCATATTTGGGGCCATAAAACCAAGGACATAGGTCATACAAAGTATGTTCTCTGACCACAATGGAATTAAATTAGAAACCAATAACAGAAAGTCTGATTATGTTTTCTTTTTCTTTTTGACACACAAATTGATTGTGTTTCAGTACTTACATATATTGTGGAATGTGATGTTCAGATGATCCTCTTGTAGATTTAAAATTATAGATTTAAAGTGAAGAATTTGGGAGAGGCCAACAAAAGGGTCTTCTATTTTTAACCCAGATAGGATCTAGGCAAAAGCCTTTATAAAGTGCAGATCATGTAAACCAGAAAACTTGGGATTAAGTTACACAAATATGCAAAGGCATATACACTTAAGTGTGCATTATTGCCTTATTTATAACCACAAAAAATAGAAACGATAGAAACATCAACATTAATTATTTTAGTGACAAAAGAAAAATGAAGGTGAAAAATAAAATGCCATCTAAATAAGTGTTAGGATGTTGATCAATTACCAGTACTATAGTTTAAATCCATCAATGGCTTACCTTATACTCCACAAAATTCTGCATTAACTGAAAAATAATCAAAACAGGTGAATGTTATAATCCAAAACAATTGATTTTTGGAAAAAGTGTAAAGTTGATAAAACACTAATCCCTTTAAGCGATACAATAGTAATAAAATCACTATCGTTTTACATTTACATAGGCACTCCAATTTACAAAGTGATTTCTCATAAATTACCTGATGCAAGTTTCAACATGTCCACAAAATAAACAGGATGAGGATTATTCTCACTTTTCAGAGGAAGAAATCAAGGCACAGAAATATTAAGAAAATGTAAAAGTTGGAACTAGGAATCAGTTCTCCTAAATCCTAAATCATTAAATTACTCAAGTATGTGCGATTTACAATGAACATTTTCTTTGATCTAGAAAATGAAGTTTTATATGTGAATGCAGATTGCTTTACCAACATATTTTATCATATAATTAAAAATGTATCAAAAGAAAAAAAAATGTTCCAAGTTACATTTGGAAATTGAGTGACATCTACGTTGGCTATCGTGGTTCCAAAGAAAATGAGTTACAAAGCTCAAAACAAAAATCACCATGTCTGGTCTGAATGCAGGACAAATAGCCCACTAATTTTCCCTCACATGCACCTATCCAATTTTCTCTTCCATTGTTAGGGTCCCTGAATTCCATTACAGTGTAATCAATGTAATGAATGCAGAGATAAATAAATAAAATGAAGCAGGCTTTGCCTCGCAGCAGATATTTGCATTACATCTGTGAGAATTTGCTGTTATTAAATTAGCTGCAGGAGGGCTTTTTTATTGCCTCCTAAATGCAAGAGAGACATTCAAACCAAATAAAACTCCGTTTTTAACAACCAAATATTACACTAAAAAAGGTCAAGCACACCTGTTTGTAGTATTACATGCATGCATTTTGATACAGGACAACCTTTAACTTTCAATTAAAAATGTGAACAATGCTTACCCTACATTTTGACTGTTCAGGTCTCCCCACAAATAAAGAAGATATTAAAATTTCATTATACCGAAATTTGTGCAATAAAGAAAATGGTGAACTCAACGGGCTTAATGGCATACCATTCAGTTTTTCCGCCTAGTTTATGGCCTATGTTAATACCCCCATTTACCAAAACACCAGCCAAGATCCAAAAAGTAAGCCATGTATTACAGTGGAAAAAAATGGAACTCTGGAGTCAGATGGAACTGATTTTGAATCCCAGCATAATCACTTGCTACCAAGGTGACTTTGAAGAAGTTGCTTAGCCTCATCTGTAAGACAGATAGCTATTTCTTATGGTTGTACAGCTTAAATAAGAAGTGAATAAAGCATGTGGGATGGCTTATGCACATAATAGGTACTCTGTTGTTATTATTGTTATTAAGCTGCTACTTCATAAAACTAAAATTTTACTCACAGGGGAACCATGGAGATAATAACCAAGGGCCTATTTGCTCTTGTACATATGGATCTAAATATCTTACTTTTCCTAATTCTCAGTACTAACTTTTTTATTCATTCATCCAGCAAATATTTATTAAATTCCAACTATGTGTCAGGCACTGTTTTAAACATTGGGGATACAGCAGCAAATGAAACAAGCAAAAATCTTTGCTGTGATGGACAATATAAGAGGCACAGAAGTAAAATATACAGGATGTTAAATAGTAATGAGGAATAAAGAATAAACATGCAAGAGGAAAGGGGGATAGAGAATGCTGTGGTTGGGTGTGAGGGTCCAAAGTGACTTATCGTGACTTCCATTGAGAAAGTGACACTGGAGTAAAGACATACAGGAGGTGAAGGAAGGAGCTATGTAGGATGGTCAGATTGTGGTTATATGTGAAAGCACAACCAGTAAGATTTCTTTACAGATTAGACATAGGTTGTAAGCAAATGAGAAAAATCAAAGATGACTCCAAGATTTTTTGCCTTAGCAACTAGAAGAATGCAGTTGCAATTTACTAAGATGGGAAAGATTAGGAGAGCAGTAGGCTTGGGGAAAAAAAACACAGAAAGCTCAGTTTGGAACACACTAAGTTTGAGATAACTAGCAGAACTGTAAGTAGAGATTTCGAGTAGTCAATTAAATATATTAATCTGGAGTTCAGAGAGGAGACTATCTTAGAAATAAATTTGGTAGTCATCAGACTATTATCAATATATAATCATGAAACTTGTTAAGATCTTTAAGGCTCATTAAGAGTTGGGTTTATACAGAAATTAAAAGAGGACCAAGGACTGGGAACTGGGCCCACCATTATTAAAAAATTGGAGAAATGTGGGGCTGGCCCAGTGGCATAGTGGTTAAGTTCACATATTCTGCTTCTCGGCAGCCCGGGGTTCGTCAGTTCAGATCCCGGGTGCGGACACAGCACCGCTTGGCACGCCATGCTGTGTAGGCATCCCACATATAAAATAGAGGAAGATGGGCACAGATGTTAGCTCAGGGCCAGTCTTCCTCAGCAAAAAGAGGAGGATTGGCAGCAAATGTTAACTCAGGGCTAATCTTCCTCAAAAAAAACATCGGAGAAATGAGAAATAAAACAGCAAAGATGACTAATAAGAAAAGGTCAATGGGATAGGAGAAAAAGCAAGAGTAGCAGTTGTCCAGGAAGCCAAGCAAGAAAAAGTACATCAAAGAGAAGGAAGAGATCAGTGGTGCCAAATGCTTCTGATGGGTGAAGTAACATGAGGACCAAGAAGTGTTCATTGGATTTTACAATTTGGAAGTCAGTTGGTGACCTTGATAAAGTAGAGTGAAAGACAGATTACAACTAATCAAGAGAAACAAAGGCAGCAAGTATAGAGAAAGTTTTCAAGGAGTTTTACTACAAAAGTAAGAAGAAAAATTGGTGGTAGGAGGAAGGAAAGTAAGTCAGGAGGAGCTTTGTTGTTGTCCTTAAGATGAGAAAAGTTCCAGTATGTTCTGTACTGATGGGAAAGATGTAATAGATGATTAAAGCTGCTGATATAGGCAAGAGAGAGAACAATTGTTATAAGAATGATCCTGAGTAACAATGAAAAGGGATGTGAGCTGGTGCAAAGTAGATGGGTGACGCGAAGTAGGAAGATAATGTATATTGGCACTAATGTTCATTGGTAGATATATATATGGCAGTGGAATATTATAGAAGTTCTCTTTTATTGCTTCTAATTTCTCAGTTATATAGAAAGCAAGATCAAAAGCTAAGAGTGAAGTGTTGTGGGTTTGAAAAAATAGAAAAAGGTATAAAATAAAAGTCTAGGAGAGAAAGAGAGTCAAATGGACTTGGGAATGGAATGAGACAATTTGTCAGCATTGAGGCCCACTGGAGACAAGTGCCCCCAATAATAGATGAGTATAGCAAAGTGGGTCTAGGATGTCCTGGGTAAGAAAGCAATAATCATTCCAAGAGGGGAGGCTTGTGGCATTTGACAATTGCTGCGTGACCTCTGCAGAAATACTACTTCCTGTTAACTTTGTAGCTGGCTTTATCCTTGTCTGCCCTCTCAGCCTGATAAATGGCAGGGATGCTTTTTTCTCTTTTCAATCTGAGCTGATATTCACTCTTTAAGCCCCAGGCAGACTCTGACTCCCTCATTGACCATGACTTCCAGAGGGCACATTGGAGAAAATTCAGAAGAGGGGGCAGGAGTGAGAGAAGGGGCCAAAAAGGATACATCCTGGACCAAAAGGAGTAAAGTTCAGGAAATGAGTGATGACCTGGAAAGCAGTGGCTTGTCCTGATGATTAGTCTTGACTATCCTAAGACACAGTGTAGGGGAGAGGTTCTGAGTGTCAGATGGTGGTGAAGGAGGTTGGAGGTCCCTCTGGGATACTCAGAGTCCTAGAGTGCCCAGCGAGCCTCTGCTGAGACAGGTGAGCTGATTTGGAGTACATTGGCTCTCTCGTGACTTCTATGAGAAAGCAGCAAATAAAAGGGAGAAAACATCTAGCACAGGTACTGCTCCAGAGTGAAGAGAAGTGATAGCAGAGGAGGAAATACAAATTATAAAAACAATCAAATTTCAAAATATACAACAATTTGGAAGTATTCGATATAAAGGCAAATAACCCAATACACAGCATATTCCCTGAAGTCATCATAGTGTTATAGCACAGTATAACTAATATTCCTAATTATGTCCCTGAATTACCAATAAAATGGAAAATTATGGTGAGTATGCTCTTTACAAGGCAATAAGGTAGAGCTGGAATATCTTTTATATTTCCTTCTGTTCACAATAAATAATCCATCTCTCCTTCACTAGCTCCTTCCCCATTAAATATATTTTGAAAATATTTCCATCAAGAAATATTTTTAAAGTGTTGAGATTTAAAAGACTAAACTCTCAGCTACACAGAACATGTGGGTCTATACACAGACTATTACCCCAGAGGTTGTTCAGTGAGTGGACTGCAACATGACATGTCCCCAATTCACATTCTGTCTCTCAACACATGGTAACAGAACAGGTCCCCTCTACCAATATCACCCTTAAAAGAAAAATACTGGAAAGTTAGAGACAAAGAACACCACTCCTGCCTACTGGTGCTCACAGCGTAGCACCGATTTATAGCACTGAACTCGTGTTTGCGTAGTGTTTTGCAGTTTACTTGCTGCTTTCATGTGCATTCTACCATTTGGTTCACACAAACACTCTGTAAGGAGATGTAATCTCACTTTGCAAAGGCAGAAACTGTGCTTCAAGGAGTTTAAGAAACTTGTCCAAGATCATTTTGCTAATGAGTAGAGGCTGGACTGCAATTCAGGTCTCAACCTTCACAAGTGAACAAGTCCTTGGACAGGGGAGGAGCAGGGAGCAATTACGTGAGTGTTTCAGAAAGGGCAACCATAACTCAGCTTTGCTCATTTGATCAGGGCAGAGAAGATGGATAAGAGAAATCAGGAGAATGAGAATGTGTCCACCTCTCAAACACATGTGAGACAGAGGAAACGACCCAAACAGACTAGGACAAATTTCCATTTTGTTTCTTTCCCTTCTGAGCAGAATGGATAAGTATATTCTAGCTCTGCAGTGGTTCTCCCTCAGGCAGTATTCATCTGAGTTTGACCTCAGAATAAGTCACTCATACAATTGGTCCAATTTAACTTGAATCATGGTCCTAAATCTTAATTCAGTGTGCTTATGTTGGCCAAACTGTATAAACTCTTTTCATAAACAAATTGGATACTGTCCCATTGGCCTTGTGTGGAAATTCTGTTTTCGTTTTCATTGTTCTCATATTTTATTACCTTAGTCATCTGGGCAATGTATTGATTGTGTTTAAGAGAGAATAAGATCTCCATTAAAATAAAAGATCCCTAAGTGTTATAAGCACATTCTCTCAATTCTTGTAGAGATTATCTTCCCAGATCACTTAAGTCAAGTACACTGACCTACATATCAAAAGACACAGTTAAGAACCTAAGGACGCTTCTGAAAATATGAAAAAGAGATAGTTGCATATTAATGTCCATGGAGAACAAGTGGAGTTGAAATGCAAGCATTCCTGTTGCTAATGCCCCTTAAATATGCTTAGATTACTATATCATTTGTTTCTTTGCTTAGATATAGTAAGTACATGCTATATACAAATGTTTGCCCTCATATGGTTTACAGTTTAACAGGGAAACGTATTCATATGAAGAAATATGCCATGAAATCTATAGTGTATTGTAGGAACACAAAAAGTAAAATGATAAATTATATACTAGATTATAGGAAAACTCTTATCAGCAGAAATAAATTTTGATCTGGATCTTGAAAGTGTTTGCTATGTAAATTGGGAGGACCAGAAACTACTGGATGAGGGTGTTTGCAATAAAACTGCATGTGACAGGAGCCCAAAAATGTGGAATGGAGCTCACAGAAAGCTAGGGTAGGAGAAGAAAACAGACAAAGGACCATGAAAAACTCCGTGCCATAAAAATGAGCTTGGACTTCATTTTCTCAGCAATATCCTTATTACTCAGGGCAGGCTAACTGTTAGAACAACTCTCAATTTCAGTATTTTGAAAGCAATTTTATATCAATATTATAACTTATTCAATATGATGATATGTGAGTGGGTAGTAGGGTAATGTTTGCAACGGCATGGCAACCAAAACTGATTGTCAGATTTTGCTCATTGCCCTTTGTTTTCACTTGCTTCAAGATTAACACTGTTTCTTGTGAGTCAGCTATTCAAGATGATTACATAGTTCCGAAACCTTGTTCAGTGTCCAAGTCCAATAGGTACGTATGGGAACTGAAAGATTTATTCTGCAACGGTTGGGAATACTCTGTAATAATTATTGAGCATGTAATATTCTCCAACCTCTGAGCACAGTGCTTTGTATATGTAAAATTTCACCTACAAAATACTTGTGTTAGGTAATACTATTTTTCCCACTTTTTAAAAGAAACTAATATTCAAGAAGTATAAATAGCTCATCCAGGGTCACACACCTTATGAATGGCAAATTGGAACTGGAACCCAGGGCTCACAGATAGCAACGGACATATTCATAACCATTAAACTGACTCTACGAATAATGGCAGTTCCTTCTCTCAAGGGACATATAATTTAGTGGAGTAAATCATCAACTGCAAAATAGATAATAGGTGCACACTATGAGGGCACATTAGATCACCTGTCACAGACTTGAGCCATTGGAGAATGCATTCCATGGGACAGGACCTGCAAATAAAGGGAAAAAAGAAGTATATTTCAGCCTAAAGGACGAGAGGAATGAGAGCACGATGTCTCTATGCAAAACTCCTAAGTGGGTTCCATGGGACTACAAGGCCTGAGGTATGGCTTGAGGACCTTGCACTAAGATATGTATGTTCATCCACTGTTGGTCTTTTGGGGTCTTTATCAGTGCTCTACCTGGCATCAACTTAGTCCAAAAGAATACATTAAAGTTAGAGGTCAATGGCTTGTACAAATCTCAAAACTGAGCTGCAAGGAGAACAGCTGCTGGTAAAATCTGATCAGGGGAGTATACGGTTTCTAAGAGTTGAACGCACAATAAATATGTTTGTCTCTGCCTAGGGCTATAGTACAATTTATCCTTTAATATCTCCAGGCTTTCACCATTAGTGGTCAGGCATTTCAAGTTTATGTATGTAAAAGGGCAACTTTTGAGGGAGCCAGCCCAATTCCACCTGCAGGTGAGAAAAGCATAAAGTTTGTATGACTATCAGAAATTATTAGGTAGATTTTCAAAACTACGATTTTAAGGATTGCAGGATACATTCAGTGCTATAAAACTCTAACGAAAAGAATAGAACCCAAAACAACACAGTGCACCTATTAAGAGAAGTATATAAAATTCAACGAAATTGTCTAGGTTGCAGAGTACCAGGCTAGAAAGTATGATTCAGCACTGACTTCGGAAAGTTATTATTTTTTTAATTTAATTTAATTTTTTTTTTAAGATTGGCACCTGGGCTAACAACTGTTGCCAATCTTTTTTTTTTTTCTGCTTTATCTCCCCCCCCCCGCCCCCCCGTACATGGTTGTATATCTTAGTTGCACATCCTTCTAGTTGTGGGATGTGGGACGCTGCCTCAACGTGGCCTGGCGAGTAGTCCATGTCCACGCCCAGGATCTGAACCCTGGGCCGCCGCAGCAGAGCGTGCAAACTTAACCACTCGGCCACGGAGCCGGCCCCTATTTTTTAAATTTTAAATAAACCTTCAAGCCTAGGTAGTTTAGCCTCAGGAATTTGTGCCACCAGCACAACTCAACTCCCCTCACCATCACCAACCACCACCACCAATAGGAGAAAAATTGTATGATTCCCCCTATGGAGGTTGTTTTGTATGATACCCACGTGTTTGTAATCCCCTCCAACTTGACTGCTGCTTAGACAAATGAAACAGGGATTTAGCAAAAGACCACACCATAACTGAGCTCATGGAGTCTACTTTACCCTCTCTGAAATAGGGATCAAAAGCTGTGGAGTCCCAACTTACTGTTTTTTCTCACCCACTGATCCGCACATCTGATTTTTTGTTTTTTAAAAAAATCCTAACATCAAAATAACAAAGATATAACACTTGGGACAATTTTCTCCCTTTATCGGCTGAGCTCAACTTCTCAGACTGAATTTTGGGCTGTCCTAGAAGTACCCTCCTAATTACCAGCAGTAAATTATCCTCAGTGTTCTACAGCTAAAGAGCCAAAACTTCCACAACTATCCCTTTCTCTGTTTAGTTTTATCAGTCCCAAGAAATGCACCCTGACCTGAACTGATCAGTTACAAATTAGGCTGTGTATAGAGACACAAAATAAGAGTAAAATGGGGCCAACTTGATGTGTAATCTTATCAGTCAGGGACCTGGCAAGAAACAGACGGCATTATCAATGTGGCTAAGTGAAAGAGAGTTTGATAAAAGGTGAGCTGTAGGAAATCATAAGGGATAAAGCAGTATTGCAGGACTCATTATCTTTAGGCTTTATTACTTCCCAAGTGGAATTGTAACTGAGCTTCAGCAAACCATTCCACCATTATATGATCTAGCTACTTCGGTTTTATGGGGCATATGATTAAACAAGTTAATTCTGTAGGAATTAGCCCATTGCTACACTTCCTTTCTTATCAAATGAGTCCTCTAATTGGAAGCAATGTCATGAAAAACACCAAGGCAACGGCTAAGGCATCCTGTAAATGCCCTAATAGTGGTGCTGGCAAAGTACAGTGGGCAAGAAATGTAAATCCATACCCATATTATAAGGACAAAGTGTTCTCCCCTTCATGATGAAAGGGATCCAATGGAATAAACCTCCCACCAGGTAACTGTCTTATACCCCAGAGAATGGTCCAGGATAGTTACACAGCAGTAGCATTTGTTGGGTCAGCCTTGGTAAGAGGAAGTCCCATGCCACTGAGTGTCTCCTTGTGAGGCAACAGACACCATCATGAAAAATCTTTTTTACCAGGGTCAGGCTGGTTCTTTCAGATAAAGGAGAGATTCTGCCTAAGAGAACCAGCATTAGAGGTTCAGGGAGATTTGAGAGCTCAAGTTCTCAACCTTCTCTCTGTCTGTCCAAATGATTCTTTCCCATAATTCAGTGTCCCAGCGCTTCCCATTTATTGCTCTTACCTTAACATAATAGACCTAACAATGTTGAACATTTAACTGTGGCTGAATTTCTGTACCCTTTACAACTAGGTCCTATTCTTTGTCCTCAACTATATCTGCCTTACCACAATAGGAGATAAGGCACTCCTAAATAGCCTCTTAGGCGGTTTGATTTTTCTATGCATATTCTAAGCTTTAAAATTCTCCATTTCCCTGTATACACTCTCTAGAACCATAACTTTTATAATCACTTTTGACATCATAATGATTAACTTCACAGTTGTCTCTCAATGCCCTGCCCTCCACCTGCACCTAATCCCATGCTGCTACTATTGCTATTAAGACGATTGTGTGGCTACTGCATGCCAGTAATTATCCATGACCTATGCCCGCCAGCAAGAAGGTTCTCTTGAACTATGTGAACAATTCACTCCCAGTATCCCTCCTACCCCTAGTTTCAATTACCATAGACAGGCCTTGGCCCAAAATAATGAAGTTTCAAATTTGTTATGTGAGAAGAATTTCATAAATGGATCTGTTTACAAAGGCTTGGACAACACAAAGGGTAATGCAGTATCCTGGTGCTGGTAATAATGGGCAATGTTAACATCTCCTGGCCTGAAGCAATGAGGGACAAGAGGAGTGCTGACCAGAACCCAGAAAGAGAGAGAGATTCAAAGAGAGAGACAGGCAGAGAGACAGAGAGAGATTGAGAGAGAGAGAGTGCAAGAGCCCCGTGTGGAGAGGGCTACTTGAAAGGAGCTATGACTTTTAGGCGAAGGATGCATCCAATTTGTGACATGATGCCGCAGAAGGAATAGATTTTTCCTCTCTCTCTCTGACAAGTGCTCCCACTGTAACCCAAACAGAAGCCAGAGAACAGGAAACCCCGTCAATGCAGTCCATCCAATTTAGCCTCTCAGGGCACAGCGCATGGTTGAGAAGGATAGACGGTGGACCTGAATGGTCAAAAGCAAGACCCTGCACAACAAATAAAATCCCCCATTCATAAATGATTTCAATCAGACGCATAGGCCAAGCAACACACAAATTTTTTTCCCAGTCATTCCTCTCCCTAACAATATCTTCTCCAACACCTTTGCAGATCCCTAAGAAGTAATGCAAGCTATGTACTCAGTGCACAAATATTAGTTGTGGTGTGCTTTATTATTAAATTCTGTGCCCTGAGTACAATTAAGAACAAAACTCATATCAGTAGACACAAAATAGTGGTAAATAAAATAAAATACTTTCATTCAGAATGATTTTTCATCTTCTAACTAAATAAAGAGATAAGCATAAAAAGAGACAAGATACTTGTATCTCACATACTTCCATAATCATTCACCATTTTTCCATTTTCTCCACATTTTTCCTTTTTTGAGTTGCCTCATTTGTAGTCTAACCATATTAAAGAAATCTTCCTTCACTATAAATAAATATAAGACCTGTTTTCAGTAAATAAAATTTATTTAAATCTGTCAGTAAAATGCAGATAATTTTGACTCCTCTTATAAAGGCATGAATTCCATCTATATAAACAGAAGAGCAGATAAACACTATGAAAAGAGAGCTGGTAGCTCAAAGTAAGATAATTCTGAAATATATTAGTCTCTGTTTAAACAAGAACACATGCATGGGAGTGTTAGTTGATTAGATCTCTTTTAAAAGTGATGTGTCCTGAAGACGACGGATAAATTATTTCTCAAAGGGAGCATTTCTCTGATTTAAACTAAGCATTGAAGTAATCCAAATTAGCATCCTGATTTTGTAACATTAACTGGATATCTACTATGTGACAGATACTGTGCTAGAAAGTAATAGTGTAGTTGGAGAAACTGATTTGTAACCAAATGCTTATAAATCCATGTAAATTAAAGAATGAGCTGTTGAACCACACTCCTAGCCCTTTACAACAATTTACTTTTTCACAACTGTGTAACTTGACTCTTGTCAGCCTTGCCTCTTTTCTTCAACTCTCCTGAGATATATTTCCTTTTTTCCTTCCAAATCATATTTTATCTTCAAAGTTCAACTCAAGCCCTGTGTGATAGAGATTGCTGGATGACCACCAAATTAATTCTTACCTTTCTGCTGGGAATATAGCTTGACCACATTTCTCTGCCTCCTTGCTGCTAGTTGGGGCTCTAAGAATGAGTACTAGCCAATGGAATGTGCGTAGAAGTAGTATGAGCCACCGCCAGGGGTAACCCACAAAATGTCCTGCACTTACTACTTCATGCTCTTTCCTGCTACCAGGAAACTGGTATGGTGAGATCCAGATCCACTTTAGAAGCCATATGTTGAAGCTGCAGTTTCTGCCATTGGCCTGGATTCTTGACGACTTCATAGAACCAGAATCCGCCTGCCAATCAAGAAGCCCCTGGACTGTTACATGAGCAAGCAATAAGCTTCTAATATGTTGAACTGCTACATTTAGGGTTCCATTTGTTAAAGCAATTCCACTTACCCTAATCTGCCTCTTTCTTTAAGCCACTTATGGTCATTCTCATTCACACCCGTCAAGTACTTGTACATTATACCATACGTTACAACACTCATTTGTGGCCTCAGTTTTTTGGTTTAATGTTTCATAGGTGGCCTTCTTGCATTGCCAAGTCCTTAATTCCCTAAACCAGAGATTTTCTTATCCCTGAGACTGAGCCAGGAGTTTTAGCATAAAAAAGACATGATTATAAAGCAAAAGCATTAAGCAAAAACTTTGCTGTGTAGCGAAAAATTAACTTTACTGGAAAAGAGATCTACTCCAATTTCTGGGAGGTAAACTCTAAACTCAGGATTTTCTAAATGATAGGAGTGTCTTTGCTATCCAGACCACACTTGATACTTTATGCTACCCAGGAGACTCACGGTGAGCCTCTAAATAGATTATGCTAATGTGATGACTCAAGATGTTGGCTAGCCACATCAGAAAGACTAACCATGTGCTTCAAGTTGGGGTTTTGAACCATATGATATGAACTCGATCTCCAAGGAGGGGAGGGGGCTGGAGATTTAGTTCAACCACAGGGGTAATGATTCAATCAATCATGCTTACATAATGAAACCCCAACAAAAACTCTAGACACAGAAGCTCAGGTGAGCTTCCCAGATTGGCAATACTGCACGTGTGTGTTGCCACACATTGATGCTGAAAGGATAATGTGTCACTGAGGACATGCAAGCTTCAAGCTTGGAACCCTCCCAATCCCAGATTTCTCCCAATATGTCTCTTCCTTTGTCCAATTCTGATTTACATATTCTGCTATAATAAAACTATAACCATAAGTGCAGCACTTTCATGAGTTCTACAATTTATTCCAGCAAATTATCAAATCCTAGGGAGTCCATAGGAGCTCTGAATTTGTAGCCAGCTGAAGCCAAGGTGGTCCTGGGGACCTCTAAACTTGCAGCCATTGTCAGAAGTCTTGAGCAGGCTTGGCAATCTGGATGATTGTGCCTTTAAATTCAAGTTTTACTAACTCCAAATCCTTGTAAATTCTAAATTTGAATCAAAAACATAAGTATGAACTCATGATTTTTTATTCTTAAAAAATAACTTTTACACATTTCCTAACTCTATCCACTGAAAAGGCCTAGAAGCAATAAATACCCAGTAGCAATAAATACCTCTACCTCCTATATTGTGATATTTAAATATCATTTCTGATTATGCTTTGGGGTTGATTCCATATCTAGAACAAGAAATATACACCACAGATTGGACCCTCTTGCTGTGCCAGAAGACAAAAATCTATCAAAGATGAATGGGGTCAATGTCAAAAGGGCATGGAAGTCAACAAGGCTCATATAAAGGGGCTCACAATATCCTAAAAATGGGACAATTTGAACATCAAAAGAAACAACAGCAATAATAATTTTAAACACATCAAGTTCAAATATAAAAAATATTTAGGGGGCTGGCCCAGTGGCACAGTGGTTAAGTTAGCACACTCTGCTTTGGTGGCCCAGGGTTTTTTGCAAGTTCAGATCCTGGGCACAGACCTACATACCACTCAGGAAGCCATGATGTGGCAGTACCCCACATACAAAACAGAGGAAGACTGGACAGATGTTAGCTCAGGGACAGTCTTTCTCAAGCAAAAAGAGGAAGATTGGCAATGGATGTTAGCTCAGGGCCAATTTTCCTCACCAATATATATATATATATTTAAAAATTTATAATTGTATTTTTTTAAACAAACTCATTGGTTTGTTTAAATCAGATATTGCTAGGGCACCAACTCTTTAGTCTGAAAACTGACAAATAAAGGGGAAAAATTAAGCATTTTTCTTTTCCTGTACAAATAGTATTCTGGATAACAAAGTAGTTGAGGTAATACTTTTCTTTACAGAAAAATTCCACGTGAAAAATACAGAAGGCATAAATAAATTAGAAAATCATCTGGTTCTTCCTCTCACCTTTCCTTCGTCTTCTCCTTTTCCTCTCACTTTCTCTCTCTTTCCTTCCCCTCTCATGTCCCCCTCCTCTCTTCTCTTCCCAAACAATTCGGTCCTAAAGTCATTAGATGGGGCATTGCAAGTAGGTACCCAGGCTTGAGAGCAGGGGGAGACCATGGTGTTTCAGAGTGGAATGTCCTAGGCAGGCTAACTATTGCTACATAACAACTTACTACAAACTGAGAGACTTAAAACCACGCATTTATTATCTCACAGGTGCTGTGCATCAAGAGTCCAGGCAGAGCTTAACTGGGTCCTCTGCTTAGGGTCTCACAAAGCCAAAATCAAGCTTCCAGCAGGAGCTGTAGTCTCATCTGACTTGGAAGGATTCACTTCCATCTCACTCAAGTTGTTGGCAGAATTCAGTCCTTTGTAACAGTCTGATCAAAGGCATCAATTTCTTACTGGCTATTGACAGGAGGCCACCATCCACTCCTAGAGGCTTCCCACAGTTCCTTTTCACACAGGGTGTCCCAACATGGACTCTTGCTTCCTTACAGCCAGCAAGTGAGAGAGACTCTGGCAGGATGGTCCTACCATCTTATATAATGTAATTATGTACTCATATTCTCATAATAATATATATCCCATTACCTTTGCCATATTATATTGATTTGAAGCAATTCACATATCCCACT
The DNA here is from genome assembly GCF_041296235.1 of Equus asinus. Taxonomy (NCBI): domain Eukaryota; kingdom Metazoa; phylum Chordata; class Mammalia; order Perissodactyla; family Equidae; genus Equus; species Equus asinus. Next base: position 73,383,874 of record NC_091798.1, read on the forward strand.
GACACTCAAGAAGAGGGGATCATACGAGGAAATGGAAGAAAGGAGATGGAATCAGGGGGGTCACTTTAAGAGTGTGTCCACCACAATAAGGAAGATCTTCATGTAAGAGGGCTGCCAAATTTGGGGTGTCAGAACCCAAACTCCATGCAGGTAAATAACCTGTTACAGGGAGTCCAAGCCTGAGCAGTGTAAGGAGGGCAACCTCACATGGGGGGATGTCAGGGCCTGAGCAGAGTCAGAGGGCATCCAGTCACTTGGGTGGATCAAATGAGGAGTCAGAGCATGCACAGTTGTAGGGGCAGTTTTACAACAAAGGATGGAAAGGCATGGGGTTTCAGAACTCAAGCAGAGTGAGAAAGGTGTCCTTGTGGAGGGATGGCCTGGCAAGGGGTTTCAGAGATGGGGCAGGGTGAAGAAGATGTCCATGCAGGCGCTGACTGGCTAAGATGTCAGAGTCCAAGTGAAGGGAGGAGAGCATCTGCACAGAAAAGAGTTGTGAGGCTGGTGAGCAACCTGGCACATACAGTAAGATTAATCAAAAAAGGGAAAAAAATCCCACTCAGAGAAGAGAGTTAGGGAGAAAACTAGAATGACTCCTGTAATGTCAGATGACACTGGAAGTACTGGAGTGATTTTCAATATATTTACATATACAGAAAAATAGATATTGATGTAAATATGTGTATATACATCGATGTCTGTATGTAGTTCTGTCCACTGAGAGGACCTGGGAATGGAGACGTTACAAAAGCATTGAGAATACTTCACGTCCAGATCTTGGTGTTTAAATGCTAATCTCCACAAAAAGGAACCAGCAATCCTTAGAGAAATGGCTGATTCCAAATCTGGACAATGAAAGGTCATGATACACCTGGATCATCTTGTATCAGTAAGTAGGTAAGTGCTCAAAGAACAATGGGGACATGCCAAAAGGCCACAGGAGCCAACTTTCAAGGGGCTCTGACTGGCCAAATTGATTTGAGTATCAAAACTAAAAATAGTATTAGTAGATTATAACTCATTGAATATAATAGGAGGATATGACATACCATACTGCTATAACAATAAATAAATTGAATATTTCATGAAGAGTGGGATATTTAAAGAGTTTCAAAGTACCGCTCCATAAAATATTAAGTAATTACAAAGGGGTAAACAGTAACTTCACAGTGGAGACACCTGGCAGACACCATCTTAATCAAATGATGAAAGTGGACATCATCAGTCATAGGACAAATCAAAATCATGAGCCACCTCATAAGATGCAACAAGTACACAACATCCCTTTTGTGACATTTCTGCCATAACCTGAACCAAGATGCATAACCTTAATCTAATCATCAGGAAATACCAAACAAAAATTGAAGGACATACTTGAAATAAGTGGCCTGTAATCCTCAAGAAAGTTAAGGCATGAAAGTCAAGGTAGGACTGAGAAACTATTCCAGAACAAAGGAGACAAAAGAAGCAAGACAACTAAAGACAACACACGATTCTGAACTGGATCCTTTTGTTATGAAGGACATTACTGCGCTATGTGGCAAGCTTGAATGGGGTCTGAAATTAGACAATAATAATATGTCAATATTATTTGCTGATTTTGATGGTTTAGTTGTGGTTAGGTAAGAAATGCCCTTGTTGCAGGAAATATACACTAAAGTATTAGGGGATGGTTGAGTATCACATCATTAGTAAACTTTCAAAGATATAGGAAAAAATAATTTTCTGTACTGTCCTTCCAACTTTTCTATAAGTTCAAGATTTATTTTTAAAAATTTTAATAAATAAAAGGAAATCACCATTTTGCAACCACAATTACATAATGACTCTAGACAATAATCAACAATGGATGCTAAAACTATAACGTATATTATAAATACGGTATCTTACAGTTTAAGCTTCCATATGGTCTTCTTTATAACAGAGGGTATAGGCTGACTCCACCTGAAGCAATTGATCAAACTTAGTGACATTGAATATTAGTCAACAAAGAAGAATATGCTTCATGATGTGATGAAATAGAAGTACACAGTAGCCACTATGAAATATTCTTCCCTCAAAATTTGGATCTGAATCTCAGAATGCTTCCAGTTCTGCTGAATAGTGAACAGCTAACTTAGGGAATGGAGCAGCTATTTAATAACACCACAAGGAAGCAATGAGCCAAATCCAGAATATGGAACCCTCTACTGGACAAATGAACTGCTTTCTCCAAGAAATCACTTATCAAAAAAAAAAAAAGCAATATATGAAAGAAGACGTTAGCAGAATAAGAGACTTTAGACACATAATAACTAAATGTAACTAGGGACCTTGCTTGATCCTGATTTGAATAAATCAACAGAAAAATGACATCATTGAGATAATCAGTAAAAATTAAATAAGGACTATATATAAAGGATATGAAGGAATAATTGTTAAATTTGTTAGAAATAATTGCTGCATGATAGTTACATTTTCAATTTCTCCTCATAGATTAGAAATATATGTCAGTGTATGTATATGTGGAATGCTATGATGTTTCAGATTTGCTTTCAAATAGACCAGCAAGATAAAAAGTGATAAAACTTTTGATGAAAGTTGATAATTTTTGAAGCTAGGTATAAGTTCACTAGACTATTCTCTCTTCTTTTGTGTATATTTGAGAAATTCCGGTATGAGGAAATTAAATATATAGGTAAAACATTAAGCTATCCTGGAGCCAGCCCAGTGGCACAGCAGTTAAGTTCTCACGCTCCACTTCGGCGGCCCGGGGTTCACCAGTTCGGATCCCAGGTGTGGATCTACATACCGCTTATCAAGCCATGATGTGCCAGGTGTCCTACATATAAAATAGAGGGAGATGGGCACAGATGTTAGCTCAGGGCCAATCTTCTTCAGAAAAAACAAAAGAGGAGGATTGGCAATGGATGTTAGCTCAGGGCTAATCTTCCTAAAAAGAAAAAAAAAAAACTTTAACCTATCCTATTCTTAAAATGGCTTTGAATATTTTTACTACCCTTTAATGATACATATTAGAAATCAAATGTTAACAAAGAAAGTTGAGGAAAAGAAAAGACACAAGGAAGTTTTGGCTTGTTTTAAGCAGTTCAAAATTTTGAATAATATAAACTTTAGGAGGTTATATGAAATAGGTCAGTGGAGAATAAGACAGCTGGCTAACTGAAGAGAGACAGTATAAATTCACATATACACACACATACTCTCACTAACAAAAGGACCCCTTAGTTAATACTGGGAAGGACCATTGTCAATGACACCTTGATAATGGCTGATGACTAGTGGACCAAGATTATGGTGGGCTGCACTTTAGACCTGATTAAGTCCAGCTGTGCTTAGGAAATGACAAGGTGAATCATCACAGCCATAGGATACCTAGGCAGTCTTTCAAGTGGACTTGATTCTGAACACAATGCTGCAGCCCCCAATTTTATCAGAAATACCAAGAAGATCCTTTGCCTCCAGCCTTGATGTATAGAGTCCCAGCAGACTTTTCAGAAGGCTTAGAGTAAAGGCGTCATTACTCTTCCCAGGAGAGAGTAATTCAATTACTACAACATTAAATTATCGTGAGGATGTCCATTGCCCTTCTAGACATCCAGATCTTGGAACAGATGGCCCCACAGGTCAGGAATGGACTATCTGCTAAGGAATCATTTATCAAGACCTCTGAAGCCATAGGATTAGATTTTTAGATTCTAAAGAAATATAAATGTTCCAGCATGGTGTGGAATAAATTTCTATGTAGGAAATCAATTAAATATCCAGAAATGTGTTTCATTGAAAAATGACATTATTCGATAAACCAAAAATCTTTTTTAGGGTTTCTTAAGGAAATTTATTTTACTCCAATCCCAAAACTCTTCTTCCCAATGGGACTTGAAGAACATCTTTACCACAGTAAGCACCCAATAACTGTCCAAGATTGCAAATAGGCATAGAAGCTTATCTGGAGACTTTGCTTAAACCATGCGTATCATTTGTTTAAAAACAGCAACACAAAAATCCCTATTGAATTCTTTCACCAACAATTGACAGGGATCATTATGCCCAATCGAGAGCTGCTAAATCTGAATATCAGAGGCTTTCATGTCGCTTGCCACAAACTACTCAACTGTTACTACTTAATAGTAAAACAAATAGCTGCAAATTAAAAACTCAAGTTTCCAGCAGCCTTTGTGTTAGAACTTTTCTTTTCTATCTTTTCCCTTAACCAGTTGAGTAGGGGAATAAAGGTAATCTTTGGAAGTTAGACAGTTGGACAGAGCAATTCAAAACAAATATAGAGTGGATCAAGTTTCCTGCAGAGGAAAGAAACATTACAGAGCTATCACAGTGCAGAATGAATCCTCTGGGCTTGATATTTCATATTAACTTTCTTCCTGCCAAAATCTATTTTTGAAAATTCGAGCTAAAACATCCTTTTTGGATCCAGGTGTGTCCTTTACCTTTGACCTCAATAGGAGTTCTACACATATGAAAGTAGAAATTGGCTTTTTACAGTAGATCGATAAAAGCTCTCTAGGAGTGAGCAGAATGCCTCCCAGGAACATTTCTGCCTTTACATCTCATAAAATGACCTCTATAGCTGGAAGAAAATACATTCTCTCTATTTTTCCCATCCACTTCTATTTTCCCACATCATAGAAACTGCACCTTGCTTATACTATGCAGTACACCACGACAGCTGGGAGAGAGATTTATCACATTCTGATACTTCTAAGTTTAGAAAGGTCTTCCTGTTCCATTTCACTTGCATGCATCCAGAGAAGAGAGAAATGAGACTCAAATATTCAATATAAGTAAATATCCAATCAAGGCAATTGGTAAACACATTCTCTGTCTTATTTTGTCCTCATCTTTCCTTTCTTCCTTTCCATCTTCGCTTCTTATTCAATTCTCTCTTTCTTACATAAATGTACAAAATTGAACATACTATAATGTATTTCAGAATTGTGCTCACTAAATTTTAACTACCAGCACTTAGTATGGATAAAAAACATCTTTTTGGGCAAGTTGACACCAATAACATACAACTTTCAAATAAATTATACTAGATTTGGGGAATACATTTTAGATTCTATTTTCACATATCATAATTTCCTGGAAAATATTTAGACTAAAAGAATACTGTAAGCTGGCATGTCACAGCTTTCCATGAAATAAATCACTTTAGGAAAAATCCTGTAATTGGAACTTAGATGTCTTGATGCACACAATCTCAGAATTATATTTTTCAAAAAGCTGCTTACCTGGATTTAAAAGGGAAAAAAACACAGACTTCAGTTTAAAAATCTTGGCCATTTCATTTAATTTTCTCAACATATTTCAATAAATAGCTCTCATTTCAAGGCTGTGTGTGTCTGCGTGTGTGTGTGTGTACAACTGAGGCAGTACCATGGCAAATCCAATGCAAACTTAGCAGTTTCCAGATGGGACTTGAAGACATGTACATTTCTACAACCTAATTTTAAATTTTATAATTCAGTACTCCCACTTCAGGCACTTTAGTGATTTGAGATATTCTCTAAGCCCAAAACTTACCTGACTCATTCTTACATCTAAATCTTTATTCATACACCCTTATACCTGTGCTTGCAATAAGGTAGCTATTAGCCGTATGTGGCTAATTAAATGTTCATTTTAATTAACTGAAATTATCTAAAACTAAAATTTCAGTTCCTCAATAATCTTTGCTTTACTTCAAGTACTCGGTAGCCACATGTGACAGTGCAAATATAAAACTCTTCTATCACTGCAGAAAGTTCTGTTGGACAGAGATTATCTATATTGCCTTTAACCTTGTGCATACTGTCTGTTCCCGACCCCGGGAACCAACTTGAACTCTCTCCAGGTAAATCTCATACATCCTTCAGCGCTTCTACTTCTACGGTTGACTCTCACTATTTTAAACTCCATGGCTCTTATTTCAAGGCCACTTGTCCTTCCAATCCTGCCTTGTGTTGCTACGTTTTTCCGTATATACCATTTCTCATCAACTATATCCATTCAGTCTTCAAATATTCATCAAGTATCCTACACGGTAGGCACTGTTCTGAGTTCTGGGAGATGATGTTTATCACAACAGACAAGGGCACAAGCTCCTTCAAATCAGACCCAATAGTTCTTGGACTTCTCTAGTACTTAGAACAAAGTAGGACATAATAAGAGAATGAAAAAGATACTTATTAAGTAGCTATAGAAGCCTAAGTTTTAAAGAAATAAGCAACAAAAGTGAGGAATATTTTGACAGGAAGAAATTTGATGCCTTCCCACTGGATCTTCATCCTGAGTTAGATATGCTTATTGGGTCACTTGCATACTGTTTTATGAGTACATTTTAAAAGCATTCAACCAAGTGCATCATTTTCAGAACTTTTTTTAACATCATTGAGTTACTGAGGCAATTAACAAACACATACGCTAGGGTATAGGTTGAGCTCTTTCATAGAAGAGAATATTTATTTTAATCATAAAAGCTGAAATATATTAGTTACAATAAAAGCTAAGGTACTTTAACAAAGGGATTTTTTTAAAAAACCAGTGGCTTGTATAAGATATAATTGACTTCTCTTTCATATAACAATCCCAAGGACAGCATTCAAGGGTGCTGGGGTAGCTCTGATACACAAGGTCCCTCAGGATTATAGGTCCTTTTCATCTTGTTGCTCCACCACTCCCCTGAAATATTACTTTCATCTGCATGGTTGAAGCTCGATCACAAACACATTGTGTTCCTACTCACATGAAGCGGAAAAAGAGAGGAAATCCAGAATATTTTTTTACTTTTAAGCAAACAAGACTAGAAGTTGTCCACATCACTTCTCGTCCCATTCCACTAGTGATAACTTAGTCACGTGGGCACTCTTGATCAAAAGAATTCTGGGAAATGTAGTCTCCAGCTAGATGGCTATATGCTCCCAAAGAAAGAGAAAATGGAACAGTAGGAGGAAGGGGAGTCTGCCAGTGAAATTACTTTAGCTGTACTACCTGGAGAAACCATTCTCTCAGGTTATTATTCCATTTATACATAACACATAAAGGAACTGCCAACAGAATTATAATTCTAAGCATGTGCCTGTTGAAGAAAGCACTATCATGTTCTGTTCAGAATTCACACTAAAAATTTACATATGCCCTGGAATAAGGCTGATGAAAGGCTTATCAGTTAATAGTAAGTTTTAATAAATGCTATTGACTTACTATATTACTATTTTATAAAATATGCACAATATATGAACCTTCCTCAAAGAGCGTATGACTTCAAAGGAGACCAGTAAATGTGGCATATATAGAATTCTAAGTACACAGTGCATTTAGCAAAAGCTTAGAGAAAATTATAAAGTATACAATATATGTCCCCTCCTTTTTCTCTATTTCAACATACAGCATCTTCCCAAGAACAACACCAGCTCTTGAAAGTCTCTTTAAACAATGAGAACACCAACTCTTTGAAGAGTCTTCTCCCCATAGGAAAAAGATCATATCTGAAAATCTCTAATACCTGAACATGAGTTTGTTCAAGTAATATTCTCCAAAGAATATTGACACTTTAATGGAGGTTTTGAAGTAAAAGTATACAAACAACTAAATCTATCGTGGTCATATTTCAGGATTTAGACTCCTATATGAGGGAAGTACTTAGGGTAATCTGATCCTTACTGGCTCTTCCAACTCATGCAATATAAGGATTCAGCTCATTATAAGCTACACACAGCCTGACCTGCCTGCATTCACATTATTTGACCAACAATGTTTGCATCCCCTATTTCTTGCACAGCTTCAAATGTGCAGTTTTTCCCTGAGGACAAAGCCTTCCCACCAACTATACTTTGACCCTGCCACCAGTGACAAACTGGTAAGATTGATGTTCCCTTAAACTAAATTATGTTCTTAGAAATCTAGTTTATGACAGTGACCCAGAAAACTGTGAGAATATTGCCTGCTGCCAACCTTGAGAAATATAACTTACTGAACCCTGTCCTGGTAGTGTCACTCACACTCAAATATTAATCCACCCACTTGTCCTAGCTGGCAGCTAGATTGCAACTAACATAAACAGATAGAGACATGATAGATAACATTACATGTAGATAGACAGACAAATAGATAATAAATAGAAATGTGACTCATGTTCATTTCTCCAAATCCAAAGGCTGTTCAATCATATTCAAAGGTTATTGAAAACTTTGATGGTGTTGAAAGCTTTTTAGGACTAAAATCTTAATAAAGGAAAATATAATGTTCCGGGATTTTATTGTCACATAAAACAACAATTTATTACGACCCCCCACATTTCTGCCTTGGCTGGAACAGCCAGACAGTTTTTGCTTGGAGATTCTCATTGATTGCCTTCAGCATGCAGAATTTATCTAAAGGCTCTATTGGATTGACATCCAAGATGGCTGACTCACATGGCCGACAACTGATACCGGCTCCAGGATAGGAGATCATCTGGAGCTGTTATCTAGAGCTCCTACACATGGCTTCTACACGTGGCTTAAGCTTTACAGTGTGCTGGCTTCATTCTAAGAGACCAAAAGTAGAAGCTGCCATTCTCTTAAGGTCTAGGCCTGAAAGCCGGCACAGCATCAACCCTGCCATACTTTATTGTCATAGTAGTCACAGAGCTCACCCAGATTTAAGGGGAGAGGCCAGGGACTCCACTTCTCAATGGAGAAGGGTCAAAGAATTTGTGAACACCTTTAATTGGCCACACGTGGCTAGACATTCACCGCAGATGTAACGAATGGCAAAGAGATCATTAAGAACTTTTTTTTGTATTGCCAGATAATTAAGCTAAAAGTGATAATTCAGAACAAAATAATTTACTTTAAATTACTTCAAATGAAGTTCATCTGGCCTCTAAGGAATTACAAAAGTCCTGTTATGATTATTACTTTGTAAGTTATGGAGTTCTCTTCAACAGAAGCAAAGAGCTTGATAATTAAAGTGAGATCCTAAGGTAGCAATAAATATAAAAATAAGAACTTAATGGTTATATTCAGAATACCCTAAATTGTAAGGAAAGAAACAGTGAATGAGCCTTTCATGAAAAAGCAACAAGGATAAATCTGAATTAATATATCAGCTACCACCTGTTCATCATTCAAAGGGAATTTTAAATAGAGAGATCTAAATTTCTCCAAGATATTCCATTTAAACGTAAAACATTTGCAAACAAAAAGGCACTATGGCAGAGAAAGGATGCTTGTCAATCCTATTTTCTCTTTCTGGGCCTTGGTAAGACTAATACCTCTGCCTTCCTAGCAATTAGGGCTACATGATTCGGTTCCGGCCAATGGAATGTGTGCAGAAATGATATACACCACTTCCAGAATTGGCTGTAAGACAACCTGTACAATTCCACGTGCTTTCTCTTTTTTGCTAGCCTGGCAGATGAAAGAGATACAGTGGAGGACTCCCAGTAGCCTCTAAAGGTCAACAAGGACAAGTCATATTTTGGTAAAGATTTGCCCTGTCCACATCTGACATGAACAAGAAAGAAAAAATCCTTGGTTGTGCTAAGCCACTGACATATGGGAGTTGCTTGTTACAGCCACTAGCATTACATACACTGATTAAGATAGAAAGTAAAAGTTAGTAGTCCACCTCCCTCCTAAAAGAGACACTGTAATCACCTTTTTTGGAATGCTTAATGTATCTTAGCAAGCAAAGTTGGCAGGCACTCTGATGATTAGTGATGCTCAGCATCTCTTCATGTGTCCATCTGTATGTCTTCTTAGGAAAAATGTTTTCAGTTCTCTGCCCATGTTTTGATTGGATTGTTGTTTGTATGTTTTTGATATTGAGTTGTATGAGTTCTTTATATATTTTAGGTATTAACCCATGATCAGATAAATTATTTGCAAATATCTTCTCCCATTCAGTAGGTTGTCTTTTCACTTTGTCGATGGTTTCCTTCAACGTGCAAAAGCTTTTTAGTTTGATGTAATCCCATTTGTTTGCTTTTGCTTTTGTTGCCCTTGCCTGAGGAAACACATCCAAAAAAATATGCTAAGACTAATGTCAAAGAGTTTACTGCCTATGTTTTCTTCTAGGAGTTTTATAGTTTTAGGTCTTACATTTAAGTCTTTAATCCATTTTGAGTTTATTTTTGTATATGGAGTAAGAAAGTGGTCCAATTTCATTCTTTTGCATGTAGCTGTCCAGTTTTCCCAATATGATTAATGGAAGAAACTGTCTTCTCCCCATTGTATATTCTTGTTTCCTTTGTCATAGATTAATTTGACCATAAGCATGGCTTTATTTCTGGGCTCTCTGTTCTGTTCCATTGATCTGTGGTCTATTTTGGGGCCAGTACTATACTGTTTTGATTACTATAGCTTTGTAGTATAGTTTGAAATCAGGGAGTGTGATACCTCCAGCTTTATTCTTCTTTCTCAAGATTGCTTAGGCTAGTCAGGGTCTTTGGTGGTTCTGTATAAATTTTAGATTATTTCTTCTAGTTATATGAAAAATACCGCTGTATTTTGCTAGGGATTACATTGAATCCTCAGATAGTTTTAGGTAGTATGGACATTTTAACAATATTAATTCTTCCAATGCATGAGCACAGTATATCTTTCCATTTATTTGTGTTGTCTTCAATTTCTTTCATCAGTGTTTTACAGTTTTCAGAGTACAAATCTTTCACCTCCTTGGTTAAAAATATTCCTAGCTATTTTATTCTTTTCAATGCAAATATAAATGTGATTGTTTTAATTTCTCTTTCTGACAGATTGTTATTAGTATATAGAAATTCTATACAACAGATTTCTGTGTATTAATTTTGCTTCATGCAACGTCACTGAATTCATTTATTAGTTCTAATAGTTTTTTGGTAGAGTCTTTAGGGTTTTCTATATATAGTATCATGTCATCTACAAACAGTTACAGTTTTACTTCTTCCTTTCCAATATGAATCCCTTTTATTTCTTTTTCTTGTCTAATTGCTGTGTCTAGGACTTTCAATACTATGTTGAATAAAAGCGACAAGAGTGAGCATCCCTGTCTTGTTCCTGATCTTAGAGGAAATGCTTTTCACTGTTGAGTATGATGTTAGCTGTAGGTTTGTCATATATGGCCTTTATCATGGTGAAGTGTGCTCCCTCTATATCTACCTTGTTGAGAGTTTTTATCATAAATGGATGTTGAATTTTGTCAAAAGCTTTTCCTGCATCTATTGAGATGATTATATGATTTTGATTCTTCATTTTGCTAATGTAGTATATTATGTTGATTGATTTGTGGATACTGAACCATTCTTGCATCCTTGGGATAAATCTCACTTGATCATAGTACATGATCCTTTTAATGTCAGAATGGCTATCATCAAAAAGACAACAAATAACAAGTGTTGGCAAGGGTGTAGAGAAAAGGGAACCTTCATGCACTTTTGGTGAGAATGTAAATTGTGCATCCACTATGGAAAACAGTTTGAAGTTTCCCCCCAAAATTAAAAACAGAACTACCATGGGGGCTGGCCCTGTGGCCGAGTGGTTAAGAGTGCACACTTTGCTGCAGGAGACCCAGTGCTTTGTTGGTTCGAATCCTGGGCGCAGACATGGCACTGCTCATCAGACCACACTGAGGCGGCATCCCACATGCCACAACTGGAAGGACCCACAACTAAAAATATACAACTATGTACCAGGGGTCTTTGGGGAGAATAAAGGAAAATAAATAAATAAATAAAATAGAACTACTATATGATCCAGCAATTCCACTTCTGGGTATTTATCTGAAGAAAACAAAAACACTAATTCGAAAAGATGCATATACCCTATGTTCAATGCAGCATTATTCATGATAGCCAAGATATGGAAGCAACCTAAATGTCCATCAATAGATGAATGGATAAAGAAGTTGTGTTTATATATATATATACATATACAATGGAAAATTACTCAGCCATAAAAAAGAATGAAATCATGCCATTTCGACAACATGAGTGGACCTAGAGGGTATTACGCTAAGTGAAATAAGTTAGACAGAGAAAGACAAATACTGTATGATTCTATTTATATGTGTAATCTAAGAAACAAATGAATCAACAAACAAAACAAAACAGAAATAGACTCATAGATACAGAGAACAAACTGGTGGTTACCAGAGGGGAGGAAAGTAGGGGGTTGGGCAAAATAGTTGAAGGGGATTAACAGGTACAAACTTCTAGTTATAAAATACATAAGTCTTGGGGATGTAATATACAGCATAGGGGATATAGTCAATAATATTGTAATAACTTTGTATGATGACAGATAGTTACTAGACATCATGGTGATCACCTCATAATGTATATAAATACCTAGTCACTATGTTATACACCTGAAATTAACATAATATTGTATGTCAACTATGCTTCAATAAGAACATCCAAAAAACAACACTGACAGGCACTATAGAAGTCATCTGACTGATCTATTTTCTTGATATACCACACACTGCCACCAATGAATAAAACACTTAGAAACAACCAGACTCAGAGAAATACACATTGTAGAAAGCAGGAGCATGGAATCCTGTGTTGCCATGACAACAAGAACATAATCCATTTCAAAAGGATCACCAGCTCCTGGATGAAAAATAAACTTCTCTTCCAAGCAAGGTTTTTTAAATGTTGCGTGAAGGAAGGAAAGTATTAAACATCTCACTCCAAATAACTGATTACATCCCTTAGTACCATCAGTACCAACTGTAATCAATATGAAAAAGCCATTTTGCTTTCTTCAGTTATCCCTAAAATGTGAGTGCCAACAACAGAATGAAACTTCCAGATAGCATATCATTTCTTCTGCCGGGGAATAAAGCAACTTTTCCTTGAATGGTAATAGTCATGCAAGCTAAGCAGTTCCCTCAAAATGAAATGTTTTGATCCAATAAACTAACCTTATGAATAAACTGATATCCCAAAAGTCTTGCTGTTTTAAATAAATACACCCTTCAAAATTACATGATACTGATGTTCTTTGAGGCTATGTGATAGTCATATTATAGATATAGACTATTTTAGAATTACAAGTAATCCTACAGATCATTCAGTCCAAATTCTTCACATTTTAGATTAGAAAATTGAGGCTCAGAGATGTGTAGTGACTCAATCAATGCCACAAGATTAATTAATACCATTTTGCACTATTATATGGTTTTTATATTACTGCATTGTTAATACTATTTTTATACCACACAATGTTTTATGTTAAAAATAATCACAGAACTCACACTTCCGGAAATTACTTACATGATCAATACTGTAATCTTTAGGGGTAATTTTTAGAATTTTACCAAGATTATACTTGAGCATGTGGAAGTAAATTCTAATGTAATCTTTTAAACTATAAGGAGTTTAACAATAAATTGAGCTGTTTCAAAATCTTATTTGTCCTTTAATATCTTTTGAAAAACTGAGACTATAAAACTTTATGAAATATTTATTAATTTTATCTTATCTAACGAAGTGTCCATTATCACATATGTAATTATAAATATAGCATAATTTTAAGCATGTGGCTTTACTCTCCAGTTGTTTACATTAACTGAGCTACTCAACATTAAAGTCCTACTTTAACGAATAGATAAGAATGATTTTAATTAAATTATTGAAGTACCTAAAATCTAATCTATATATTTATTTTTTTAATGGCAATTTCACTATATTAAGTTTAGAGTGTTTCTAAACTGGCTGAAAATAATTATTTTACCAAATTAGTAGATGTGCCATTGAGCTTTCACTTACTATTAATTCTCTTAGCAAACTTTTTTTCATTGAAAACATAAAGGTAAATTTCAGTTAATTCTCTCTTCAAATTAACATAAATGCATAATTAATGAAATTTTAAATAAAATATTTTTGTAATTAACAGTGACAACATTAAATAACAAGAAACAAGTGGGGAGAAAATATTTTTCCTGATATTTTCTAAAAGGAAAAGAATAAGGAAGTTCTAAAAACAAGAGCTTATAAACAAATATATCCTTTTCCACCAGCCCCTTGTCAACTCAACTATTTTTTAAGCCTTAGTATTACAAAATAATCAATTTAGGAAATAGATCTTTCAATATTCTGCCCCAAGAATTCCTCATATGTTTTAGATAAAGGTAGAAGGGCAAAACTATGGAGAGAGGCAAATATGTATGAGCTTCCTTCCCATCTTTTACAGCCACCAGAACCTTCCCCTTCTGAAGTTTTCATTTCCTTTCTAACTGTCTACTTACCTTAACAGTCAGACCATAAGGCAGACCAACTCCCTCCCAGATCCCCCCACCATCACCACCAAAAAAATGCTGAAAAAGAGATTCAGTCTTACTGCCACTATTGGCCGTATATTAGGAACAAGACCTGAATAAAAACAGAAGCAACGGGATACCTACCAGTCAGCTCTCCGCATATGCTGCCATATCTAATTCCATGCTTATTTAACAAATGTTAAATTTAACCTTTCTTTGATTTAGTCCTTCTTCCATCCTGGCAAACTTAGTATTACACTGGAAAGAGATTATCGCTCATTTTTTTTCATAAAATAGAAATAATAAATACCTAAAAGGAGAAAACGGTTTTAGGAACAGGAGAAGATTTACAAATTGTCCCTTTATCAACAGAACAATTCAGTCTCCTTATTCACATACATACCTGTGTCGAGTTACTGACAGAATAACATAAAAATATGATTTAAAATAATAATAATCAGGACTAGATACTGGCCCAGGATATTTGTCTCTATCTCAGTGTATAAGTTGTTGACACAATCATAAAATGTAAGTTTTTGTGGTTTCTGTTTGGTTTGGTTTCAGAATAATGCTTCTTGCCCATCTAATGTAAGGGAACCAGCAACAAATATTAATATGAAAATTAGAAACTCGAAGTTCATTTTAAAGTTTATTTCTATTTTTAACATAACCAGGAGATCAAATTTGCCCAGCATCACCACTATAACTTTCTTTCTAGATGCCACAGTCTAACCCCAATGTGGGGATTTAGGAACCAATCTATCTCTTTGCCAGTTAAGTGGCCTTGGGGGAGAAATTGTCCATTAGCTTTTTCTCCATCTCTTTCCCCTTTCCATTCTTCTCTGTAACTTAGCCTGAGCACATCAGCATTTCTCCAGAGAAAAGAAGCAGTCATCATTGACGACATTTGATGTGCAAAATTGAAAACTAGAGCCAGCCCCAGAGGCCTAGTGATTAAGTTCAGCGTGCTCCACTTTGGTGGGCTGGGTTCAGCTCCTGGGTGTGGACCTACACCACTCATCAAGCCGTGCTGTGGCAGCAGCCCACATAAAAAATGGAGGGAGATTGGCAACAGATGTTAGCTCAGGGTGAATCTTCCTCAGCAAAAAAAAAAAAACAACAACAACAAAAAACCCTGAAAATTAATGAAGTGAGAAAGATTAAGGGACTGTGAATAACTCATCACCTACAAAATTAAACAGGAGTAAATGAATGCAAAATGGCTCTGAAATATGTGAAAACAAAGGTTGTACTCCTTGGGTACTCTAGAGTATATTTTCAAGCACTAAAAGAAAATAATGCTTCTAAACTCACCTCTTAAAACTAATTTCAGAATTCCCAATATACTCCATTCTGGATGTGTCATATAACACTTACATGCGTAAGGAAGGAAACATAAGTAGCACTCGTCACACCCTGGCTGATGTTTAGTGCATTTCCAATGCCAGTCCCTTAGGGACAATGGTCAGCTCTTCTGGCTTTTCTTTTCCCTTGAAGACTAGTAGACACCACACTAGATTAGAAGCCCCGCTAATTAAGAAATACAGAAGAAAGAACACCTATGACTCTTGAACAATGAATGCCTCAGATTTGATCTATAAATGGATAGTCTGATTTATATTATTTGAGTTTAGTTGGCAAGAAGGGGATCAAATTTTTTTAACCCACAGTTTAAGAATTTGTTGTTACTTAGAGAGAGAAAAATGAGAAAACAAAATCCAACCCCCTCAACTTCACCAGGTCACAGAAAAATACCAAACCAGACTAGTATAACAGCCCAAGAACTGGAGTATAACCTACCCCTTCAAATCAGGAAATCCATAGATTCATTTCCTTTATGGAGAGAATTTAAGAATGCTTATGAGTATAATTGTAAAACAATACATAAGAGGTTCTGAGTCTAACGAAATGTTATTTTAAGGGTTCTATAATACAGTTACTCTTAAGATCTAATTTGTATATCAAACAGACATGGGTATGAGTTTCTGTATGACTCTTTACAATATGTTATAATTTCATTTGGTCAACAAATATTTTAGAGATAGTTATTACTATTCAGAGGTCTAAATATTGTTCATAGAAATATTGGGTATAATGGAATGCCTCAAATAAACTGTAGCACATAAAGAGTTTTACGGAAAAAAAGACATAAAGATTAATAAAACGTATACACCCAAACAGCATTTTTAATGCACTAGAGAGATGCTGTGCTATGTACATGCAACATTTGAATTAATAAAACACCACATATACCCCAAACATCTTTATGTGTACCAAAGCCTTAGTAACCAGCTCTGAAAACCTTTATGCATGTCTATGCCTATTATGAAAATTAGTTACTCAAATCATTCTGTGTAGCCCCAAGGATATCTGAGAGCCTGTTTTTAGAAAGAAAAAGGACAGTCACACTCAACAAACAGATTTAAAATGACAACAGCATTCCTTTTGGTTATTCTTTCTCACTCGTTCATTCTTTCTGGTTAAGGTACAGAAGGAAGGAAGATAAGTCATTCTCCAAAGATGTTTACTTGCTCTAGAAGCTACCATGAATTTAATTAAGTGCCACCCACCCCTTCTCTGCAGAAGCTTTAAAAAAAATCCTCAAAAGGCTACTTAGTTTTCATAGATATTTAGAGTCTCCTAGATCAACCCTTGGAAAAGGCCAAGAATGCCTCCCGCATTCCATTAGATTGTATCTGTTTGATTTCAAAAGACTCTAATTCTCAAAGCAGCCAGGGGCCACAAAAAAAGGTAGGGAGCAGAGAATATCAGAAAAAAAGAAAACATAGGCAAACAGTCACAAGAAGAATTTAAAAGAATGAAAAGACAGTGACTTAAGAGTGTCTTTCTGTTTTCTTCTATGGGACTATCATAATTCATCCTTTAGAATTTTTCCTTTTTCTTTATCTAACTTGGATTATACTGCCTCTTGGCCATGAGATAATATCTGCTTAATCTGCCTAGCATTTATGTCTACGTCAGGTCATTTAGTTACACCCCTCTGCCTTCTCTCCCTGACATATGCCCTCCATAAGCACAACCACATCCTCAGGCATTAGGAAGTTGATTAGGAAGATTAGATTAGAAAACTGAGGCCCAGAGAGACTGAGCACTGGCAGTTGCCTTGATATTTACTTGCCGCCTTCTGAACAAATGCAGAGTTTTGATATTTTGCACATATTGTCAAGTAACCCTAACACAACACCAGGAAACTAGTAAGCTCTATCGTGAGAGATGCCCAAGCTTCTCTGGTGGTCACCTTATTAACTATGTCTTCTTAAAAGAATTTACAGGGACATCTCACTGTAAAGACAAAAAAGAAGAGATGAGGAAGACTGGCAAATCAAAAAGCATTATGTAATTATTTCAGATACAAAAATCTCCCATTAGTTATTTCTATCTCTGATTGTTTTATTTGCTCTTTAAAATTCATCTTTAATGAAAAAATATAGAATATTCAGAATTTTCACCTAGAGAAGATCCTATATGAATCCTTTGGTTTTATTTTTCTCCCAGAAGTAGAATAGTTCAGACTGAGAAAAGAACAAAACTGAAAAGATAAAAAAATAATTAGACACACACATAATAGTTTACTCTTTTCCTCACCATTCTTCACCTTTTTTTTTGAAAGATTTTATTTTTCCTTTTTCTCCCCAAAGCCCCCCAGTACATAGTTGTATATTCTTTGTTGTGGGTCCTTCTAGTTGTGGCATGTGGGACGCTGCCTCAGCGTGGCTTGGTGAGCAGTGCCAATGTCCGCACCCGGGATTCAAACCAACGAAACACTGGGCCGCCTGCAGCGGAGCACATGAACTTAACCACTCGGCCACGGGGCCAGCCCCCATTCTTCACCTTTATCTGCTGGATTTTTCTGAATACCATCCATTTAAAAACATGTAATTTGCACTTTTTACTGTCTAGTTCTTTCATGTCTATATAATGTTTTCCAACACCTTATGCACTGTTGTACATATTAATCGCATTTTTAATTTAAATATATTCTTTTGTGTTAAAAGTTTAAACCCGTAGGCCATTCATTACGATTAGTTATTTGAAGTAAGCAAACAAGTCCTTGAAATCAGTTTGTTATACCATAGGGAGAGCGATTTTTCAAGAAACACAATTGATAAACTATGGGACTGAGGACCTCTGCTGGCACTTTTGTGGCATTATTTTTTTTTTAAACCATAATACTGAAAAGAGGAAAGGTGAAATTACCTCCTTAATCCGAAGTATTCCTTTTTACTTAGAATCCTTTAATTGCCTTCCTAAAAGTTTATTTATTGGTCCTGCCACATTTTCAGCAATTTGAGTCTCTCATTTCCACAACAGGGGCTTTATTTTTTGAAAAAAATACATTAAGACCATTGGGTGAAAATATTAATTTTAATATTATTAATGTTTTAAGGCAAATTAAATGTGCTCAAGAATAATGCTTTAATTTTTATTTAACACAGTAGCTGCATACAGATATATGTAGATGAAGGTGTAGCTATAGATATAGATATAGATACATGCTCTTGACACAGAATATGGAATTTAGTAACAAATTTGAATAAAATTGCTGTAACATAATTATTAAGATATTACTCATTTTTCGAGAAACTAGACTTGTTTCATATGTAATACATATCTAGATAGCCTTGGAAGCCAAGTCTTCATCTAAATGATCAGAGCAATTTTTTAAAGCTTGAAAATGCAATTGGACTGGTAATCCTTCGCTCTACTTTACCACTAACGTCACTTACCTGTGCATTCCTTCTATTCTTCATAAATTCATAGATGAGTATGACTGAAAGAGACCTTAGACATCATGTAGTCCAACCCTTTCATTTTACAAAGGAAACATCTGAGACCTATAGAGGTGAACAACAGCCTCTGCCTGTTCTTGCCAAGTCAGGGCGAGATGAATGGAGAACTACCAAAGACACTCGTCTTCTAGGGAGACTGTCTCTTCAAGCAGGAGAAGGGGCAGGGCCAGCAGAGTTGCAGCTCCGGGCTGCAAGAACCCAGTCCTGCTGTGGATACAGGAAGACCTAATCTATGCTTGGTTCCGAGCATTCAAGCTGCTAGGCGGAAGTTTGGATTTGGGGCAGGAGTAACAATAATAATCGAGATGAACATTATTGAGCACTGACTATGTGCTAGGCAGGCACAGTTCTAACTGCTTGATATGGGATAGCTCATGCAATCATTACAGGAATCTTGCATAGGATAAAACTGCTAGTACAACTGAAGAAAGTGAGGCACAGAGAGATTGAGCCACTTCGCCAAGAGCACTCAGTTAAGGTTCAGTTACATGCGCAGTGGATCCAGAGCTCATGCTCTTATCCTCACATTATGATAAAATATAACAAGCCCAAAAATTGGTCGCAAAGGGTCCATCCTAGAATTTTATAGGTGCCCTGCATGACTTTGAATCAGATAATGATCTCCTACAGTCCAATTCTATTAGATCTAGAATTCTAGAAATTTAAGAGCTGGAAAGGGCCTTGGAGAGCAGGTAATCTGGTGCTCCTTAATATCTTTTGATTTACAGACTTCTCTGAAAATCTGCTAAAAGGAATGAAACTTGTCCTCTGAAAAATGCATAAACATACATGATGGCACAGCAACAGACACAGAATTTTGTATAAAATTTTGTGTTGTTTTGAAATCTTTGAATCCCCACTTATAGATCTTAGGGGACCATAGGACCCTAGATTTAAAATTTCTGACTTAGACCAACCTTCACAATTCACGTTTTACATAAAATTGTTTGTCTCATATCTCTGCACCCAAAGCCAAGAGGCTAGCTTTGTAAATTCCAGTGCTGTCCAACTGTTTTCACATGATGGCACATATAGAAAATAATACTACTGGATGGCACACAGGCATAAAGAAAGAAACGTCCTCAAGACCAGAGGTGACCAGCCCCAAGAATTCAGCCTCTTCAGACCTCACCAGACCACTCAAGGACTGAGAGGAATCAATATCTCAAAATATCCAGACCCAATTCACAGCACACCAATTGGGAAGCCCTGCCTTGGAGTCCCCCAACAGATGGCGAAGTACAAACTAGCTTAGGATACCAGTGCTCAAATTTCCTTCTCACCCCCGAGTCCACTTAAAATTCTCACTCCCACCACTAGCCCCAACTTAGTTTATATTTTAACTCTCACTTGCCAGATCTTCAAAATAATAGCTAGATGTATTAGTTATTGATTGTTGCTTAATAAATTAACCTGAACTTATTGGCTTAAAGGAAAAGTATTTATTATCTCATAGTTTGGATGGATCAGAAACTCAGGAGCAGGGTAGCTCGGTGGTGCTGGCTCATGGTCTCTCCATCAGGCTGCAATAGGAGTGTCAGGAGGGCTGTAGTTATCTGAGGCCTGACCGGTTCTGGAGGATCTGCCTCCAAGCTCAAGCAGAGAGCTATTAGCAGGAAGCTTCAGTTCCTCACCACATGGGCCTCTCAGTGAGACTGCACACAACATGGCTTCCCCCACGGCAAGTAATATGGAGAGAGACAGAGAACCTCAAATGAAAACAGGAGTCTTTTTATCACCTAATCTCAGACGTGACACTTCTGCTGTATTTGATGATCACACAGACCAACGCAGGTACAATGTGGGAGGGCACTGCACAAGGCACTGAATACCAGGCAGTGGGGTCATCAGGTGCCGTGTCACAGGCTGTCTACCACACTAGTGTTTACTGAGTGTCTACTTTGTTACAGGAGCCTTACGTTTATAAAGTATTACGTCACCTATTTTTTACACTAGCACTCTGAGATAGATGTCCCCCTTTCACCCCATTTGTCACGGAGACAAAAGACCAAGGGATGTTAATTGCCCAAGATCACACAGATAATAAGTGGCAGAAAAGAAAGTCAAAACAAGGCCTATCTGTCTGTAAAGATTCACATTCTTTTCAACATGAGATTAAATTTCCGTGCTGCGCTTTGCCTTCCTGAATCTCAATTTTTCTAGACCTTAATTCTCATGTATGGATCCCCTGGCACTTTCTTTTCAGTTCTGACCCATCAGTCTATATTTTGCCCACTCACACTGCCAATCCACGCCCTCTGATTACTTGGGTCAAAAGCACTTCTTCAGACCATATTTAAAGCCATCTTCTCAAAAATCATGTGAGATGTGAAGAATTATGTATCAAAATATAATTGTAACTTTAGTAATAGCTATTGGTTAAAAAAATGTAAAAAATAAAAGTGTAAACATGTTGGAGAACAAACCTGAAACATATCATTGTTCCATACGCCGAGATTAACAAGGGTATTCTACTAACAGTAAAAACATAGGCTGAAGTTTTAGGTAGGAAGGAGAAAGAGGCAAAGTGGAGGTGCCACGGATTTGATTTCCCCATGTTTCCTGAAGATTCTACTGATTAAAATGGATACACAACAAGCTGCAAGATGAAAGTGGGCCTGTAGAATGTCAGCTGGCCACCCGGGTTTTCACTTTAAAACGAACAGAAGTCAAATATGAAATTGTCTCACTTGCTGACCTTTCTGTTTACCAACTGCACTAAATGTTTCTTACTGAACTACACTGGCGAGTATTCATTAATTAAAGTAATCCAAGTCTGATACCAACCTATGCAAGTATTAACCTCCCAAGATATCAATTGGTCAACATGAGATGAGCCAAGTAGATATGTCTAAACAAGTTTCCTGGCCACATATAAAAGAGCCTTAAAAATTGTGCTTCTTGAGATGCATCAAATCTGAAGTTACTCATCTCCGGTCATTCTGAATAGGCAGTGGTAAAAATGTGTTGGAAAGATGGTGTATACAAATGTGTGTGCACTTGTGCCTGTGTGTGTACGGGTATATATTTGCATGAATGTTGTTCTATGATTAACAGTGAAAATCAGACTTCTTGGCCTATTTGTACATTGTTCTAAGTCCTGCTCACTAAAGTCATTCATTTGTAGATATGGCTTTCTTATTTTGGGGAAGCAAAGGATGCAGTCATAATCTTCCCCAACCTACAAAAAAAACCTGAAGCCTAGGGAAAAGAAGTTGTGAAACACAGAAGAACCAAGACAAACTCAGATGTCCCAGCTCTAAATCTAATTCTCTCTCCACTACACCAAACCAGAGAATCATAATCAGAGAAAAGCTACTGGGGGAAGAAGGCTTATTATATAAAGTAAGAAATATTATCTCTTTTTTCCATCTGATTTTAAAATTAAACAAGAAAAGGAGATCTTCAAATTCTTCGAAGGGCTAAAGCAATCTTACAAACATTGGAAAAGGCTAAATGGTAAAGCCTACCAGCCCTAAAATATTTTCACCAGAATCTACAACGTTCTCTAATTAGTTTCATTGTATTGTTTCCAAAAGACCTTTTATAAGACAAATGTTATTCAATTAGGAGCACTGTCCATTAATCCATGTGATAAAATAATCATATTATTATAAGCTAATACAGAAATTTTCATAGTCCATGGAATCCTGCAGGTTCTGAAAAGTATCTTGGAAACTTCCTAGAATATGTGGGTAAGTCTCAACTTCTCCAGTATGTCTTCTTTTACAGAGCTGTCTTGTGATTTTGTCAGTTTTGTGTATGTGACGAAGATTGACAACGGATGTTACCTGAGGGCCAATCTTCCTCTTTTTCCTTGAGAAAGATTGTCTCTGAGCTAACAACTGTGCCAATCTTCCTCTGTTTTATGTGGGATGCCACCACAGCATGGCTTGACAAGCAGTGGTAGTTCTGTGCCTGCGATCCGAACCTGCAAACCCTGGGCTGCCAAAGTGGAGTGCGCAAACTTAACCACTATGCCACCAGGCCGGCCCCAATTTTGTCAGTTTTATGCATTGACATTTTGTTTGAATAAACAGTTATATTGTTTTTAAAACTTTGAAAACCACTGCGTCAATTCATATTATAAGTTCTCTCTTGGCATATAGATGCTGGGTAAATCTTACATCACTAGGACAAGTAGAAGGAATCACAGGACAAGGCCACTGAAAAATAGCAAACCCAGGGAAAACGTGAAATTCATGAATTCTGTCAATAGAGGGAGTGCTAGACAAGTACAGAACTCAGAAAAAAAATTAAAAATGAGGAGACAATTCCAATGAGATGAGCTGGTGAAACGGTTTCCTCTCCCATCTGCAAGACTCAGTGTTTGTTATATGCTGGAGCTGTCCCTGCAAAACCAGTGTGCAGCCCTCCCAAAAGAAGGTATGTTCAGTGTAAATCTTGGAGATGATCAACAACATCTTTGGCAGAGATCTTATGAAGCTAGGAAGGATACAAGTGGGCCAGCAAGTTGTATATAAAATGTGTGAACCTGAGCACAGAGGATTTTTAGGGTAGTGAAACTACTCAGTATGCTACTACAATGGTGAATACATGCCATTATACATTTGTCAAAACCCATAGAATGTATGACACCAAGAGTGAACCCTAATGTAAACTTTGGACTTAGGGGGATAATGACATGTTCATATAGGATCATCAGTTATAACAAATGCCCCACTCTGGGGGGGGGGGATGTTGATCATGGAAGAGGCTGTGCATAGATGAGGGTAAGGAATATATGGCAAATCTCTGTACCTTCTCATCACTTTTACTATGAACCTAAAATTGCTCCAAAACATAAAGTCTATTTAAAACATTTTTAAACTTGTCTTTTCCTACTACCAGATGGTTATTAGTGAGAAAAGTGGATATATAAAGACCAATTTTTCCCAACTTCTCAGTACCATACCCAGATTACAAACTTGCTGTTTTTTTCTAGAGACCTATTAATTATTACCTCAACTACATTTCTCCCATTAGGAATGAAGAAAGACTTTCATCAAGAGAGCTGGCAAGGGACTGGCCCCATTGGTGAGTGATTAAGTTCATGCACCCCACTTTGGCGGCCCAGGGTTTTGCTGGTTCGGATCCTGGGCGCGGACCTAGCACCACTCATCAGGCCATGCTGAGGCGGCCTCCCACATAGCACAACTAGAAGGACCTGCAACTAGAATATACAACTAGGTACTGGGGGGGGCTTTGGGGAGAAGAAGAAGAAAAAAAGATTTCTTTTTCTGGCAACAGATGTTAGCTCAGGTGCCAATCTTTAAAAAAAAAGAGAGAGAGAGAGCTGGCAAAGGTAACACAATGTAATCAATTTGTGGGAAATGCAAATTTGAGTTTTCCCCCATCTGAAGTGACAATGGCCATAATATTGCCTTTTATTTATGTAGCTCTTGAAAGCGTTGTTGTCTGAAAAGACTTTGGCATAAGTAATCTCACATAGTCATCAAAATTAGAGTAATGAGAAATGAGAAACTCACGCCTCAGAGTGTTAAACGATTTTCCCAAAGTCATGCCAATTGTATGTTGACCCAAACCTTCTGCTCTTAGACAGATGCTAGGATTCCTTCTCAGAGGGAGAAAAGTGAAAAGACACGAAAAAAATCCAAGTCTGGGCTGATTCTTTGCAAACTTGGTAGCAGAAACGGTGGGTGCCTTTCTCCCAAGGCAAATCCTTCATCTTTTAGATCCTATCCCATCTTTCTTCCCAGGAATTATACTTAACCAATGATACCCTACTCTTATTTGTCTTCATATCTCCATTTTTAGTGAATTTTTTTCTCTGATATATTTATATGTGACTATCCCAAGGCTCTCAGATACCAAACAAATAAATCAAACTGCTCTTGACCCTACGACCTAGACACTATTCTATCTCTTCTCAGTTAAACTTCTCAAAGACAGTCTAAAATAATTGTCTCCTCTTTCTGACCTGTTATTTATCCTTCAACCCACTCCACTGTGCCTTCTACTTTTTCCATGCCATTGAAATAATTATCACCAATTTAACCAGTGACATTTTTATCAAAAATCCTAAGGGGAATTTCTCAGTTTTGAACTACTGGATTTCTGAGCTGCTCTTGACAAAACTGATTGCTCTCATCTTCTTGACGTTCTTTCCACATGCCACAACTAGAAGGACCCACAACTAAAAATACACAACTGTGTACTGGGGGGATTTGGGGAGAAAATGCAAAAAAAATAGACTTTAGATTTTATCCTAAGAAGAAAGGGTGAAAACTGAGGAAGAATATAATCTAAATAGTTTTTTAAAGACCACCCTGGCTATAGTCAGGAGAAAATATTGGTGGGTTAGATTGTGTGGACAGGCCACATAGGAGGCTACTGTAAAAGTTCAAGTAAAAGATATTGATGGCAGGGGCCAGCTCTGTGGCCGAGTGGTTAAGTTCGCGTGCTCTGCTGCAGCAGCCCAGGGTTCAGATCCTGGGCACGGACATGGCACCACTCGTCAGGCCACGTTGAGGCAGCGTCCCACATCCCACAACTAGAAGGACCTGCAACTAAGATATACAACTCTGTACGGGGGGATTGGGGAGATAAAGCAGAAAAAAAAGATATTGATAGCTGAGAATGGGCTGGTGCTGATGGAAATGAAGAGAAACAACTGGATGCCACTTTATTCTTGTTTTGATATGACTTTTCTGGCCACTTCTTATTTTCCATGTGGCTCCTAATTTACCATACCTAAAATACTGATGTCACCCAAGATTAATTTTTTTTACACTTGAACCTTTTTCATTTCATTATTCACTATTGTTTCTAAATTAGACATATGCCTTAGTATCACTTGTGTAGCTTGCAAAATAAAAATATATCCAGAACTCATTTCTTCCAGCATTTGGCATATGTGATGGCCATGAGAACGGGCCTCTCAGATCTCTGATCACAGAGAATGTAACTTCCTCAGTTCCCTGAACAACACTCCGAAACCATCACATTTTTATTGAGGCCACGCTGGAGGCCAGGCATGTTCCTAATTAATTAATTTCTTCTCCATTTAACCCTATCTTGGTGTCTGTTTCATGGATGATTCAAACTAACCTTAGCTGAACCAAGACTAAACCAAGATAAAGGTAGTAAGACCAAAATCTGAGTTGGTTACCTACTACCCAGCAGTTGAACAGGATGTCATCTGGTGAGTGGCAGGGCACAGATTGTCCTTGACACAAGGTGGCAGCACAAGTGTTAAAATTCCAACTGTAGTAAGCCAGGAAAATGTCCCAGTGGAGGAGCTATGCCATGTGCAATGATGGGCATTTGAAAACCAATCCTAGTCATTGCTAAGTTGTTTTGACACACTGCAGAAGGATAATGAGAGACTGAGGGATGTTAACAAGCTGTTAATGGTTAAATGTGAAAACACTATGTCCTCTTTAATAACCCACAGGATGTCCTTGTCTCAAAAGCAGAAAGGCAGACACAGCTGAGCAGTAAGCTAAAGACCTAATTATTAGTCTTAGAGTCCCAGAGATATCTGAATGCTCAGCCAAGGCAAGTATGTTATGTAAAAGTCAGGTTCCTGGTAGGAAAAGGCAGGACCCTTAAACATCCCGAATGGATGTCCACGAGGATGTTGACTCTGCAACCCCTGAAACCAATGGGTTTACACAAATGGTCCACACTTCCCTAATAAGCGCTATCACTTCTGCCTTGCTAGAAGTTGCTGCAGAGCCCTCTCCCTCACAAAGCATTATGTGCTCCTCTCAGGAACTTCCTATTTGATCTGCTAGGCTGATAACCACCAGGAGTAAAGCCCCAGCAGAACCTGACTGGGTACATAATGGATCCAATATGAGAGGAAAGAGATGATATACCTAAAGAGATGCAAGGATTAGTCAGCATTTACCAGCAGGAGCTAGGGAGAACTCCTAGACAGTGTGCTTGATCAAGCAGAGGAAGAATGGAAGGCTGGAAAAGCAAGAACTCATTGATTTGGGGACATTTTCTTGGGACACACGATTTAGCACCTTAGCAATAGTTCCAGGGAATGGCCAGTTCACTGCTGGGATGGCTCTTAGAGGGCTGGAAAAAATGATGGCTACTGTCAAAGCAGAAATGCCTATCTGTCCTAGCAGAAAAGAGAGAAAGGAATAGAGAAACTGAAAGAATTGGAATAATATACGAGGCCAGAAAAATTACCACAGAATTATGTTCCATGGGAGGGCCCAGAGTGCACACCACTCACTAAGGTTATTAGGAATGTGCTGGTGACAGGGGTTCCAGCATCACTAAGAAGTTCAGTGGCAGCTCTCCTCAGCAGACCAGGTTTGGCGGTAGAAAGGTATTTACACAGCTGAGCTAGTTAGTATCTCAGATGATGATGAGATCTTGAAGTAGTTGAGGTTAGGTGGTAGGATGCTCCACTGCCAGACCCAGCAGACTACAATTACTATGAAGACCAGCATGGTCAGAGGGGCAGCCAAGGCCACCGGACCTGTAAGAAGTTGAGATGGTTAATAGAGAATGGTGTCCCAGCAAGCAAAACTGACAGCCAGCCAACCAAGGTGCTGTTAACATCTCTAATTTGAGGGGAAGAAGGGAGCAAGATTGGAGGAACAGGACATTACACTGAAGTGGATTTCTCCAGTAAAAATGTACAATCCTTTGCTCAGTTTCCAGACCTGAGCTGATTTTCAGGTCAAGAATTGGAACCCATTGACTGAAAAGATGGCCAGGCACATGGGAAAAAGGTCATGCATTATAGACTGTGATGATTTTCCCAGTCCTTTCCCCAAAGGGACACATAGCCATTTACTTCGGTGAAGGTACGCTGGGAAAAGAATAAAGATTTGCTGATGATTTAAGAGAAGAAAGCAGGCTAGCAAGAAGGGCAGAAAAGTTAGGAAAGGTTTTAAGAAGAAAACAGGCTGAATCAATAGGATCAATGCCATCTACTACTTATCCTTTTAAAAAGCTATGAATCAAGTTATAGAAAGTATATTCTATGACCACAGTGGAATTCAATTTGAATTCAATAACAGAAATATATCTGGAAATCTTCAAATATTTGGAAACTAAATAGCACAGTTCTAAATATCCCACAGTTCTAAATACATCAAAGGGAAATAATAAAACATTTTGAAATAATGAAAATACAACATATAAAAATTTATGAGATACAGCTATTGCCTATATAAAATACTCTCTGGGGGCCAGCCCCATGGCCGAGTGGTTAAGTTCATGCACTCTGCTTCAGCAGCCCGGGGTTTCATGGGTTCAGATCCTAGGCACAGACATGGCACCGTTCATCAGGCCATGCTGAGGCAGCATCCCACATAGCACAACCACAAGCACCTACAACTAGAATATACAACTACGTACTGGGGGACTTTGGGGAGAAGAAGAAAATAAAAAAAGAAGTTTGGCAACAGATGTTAGCTCAGGTGCCAATCTTTAAAGAAAAGAAAAACTCTCTGTCTCAGTCTATAATAATTTTATTTAGTTCATGTTTATTCATTTAACATAGAGAATATAAGCTCTATGTGGGCAACAATTTCTCTTTTTTCTACATCATATCCCCAGTTCCTAGCCTAA
This sequence comes from Equus asinus, assembly GCF_041296235.1. Classification (NCBI taxonomy): domain Eukaryota; kingdom Metazoa; phylum Chordata; class Mammalia; order Perissodactyla; family Equidae; genus Equus; species Equus asinus. The sequence continues at coordinate 73,412,478 of NC_091798.1, forward strand.
TGCACAGTCCCAATTAAAGAAATATATATGTAGATGAACTCCACCACTCAGAAGCAACCACTACAAAAATTTAAGTGTATATGCTTCCAGAATTTTCTAGGCATATATAAAAATATTCATATTCTTTTTTACAATAATGGAATAATACTATCCACATCAGTTGTAGACATTTCCCCAATTAATAATATATTGGGAAGTTCTTTATATGTGAATAAATAAAAATATACATCGACTGTTAGTGGCTGTATAATATTGTATTATATAGATTTATCCTATTTTAAAAACCTAATTATTATTTAATCTCTAGTAATGGACATTTAGGTACTTCTGGTTTTTTACACTGAAAAAATAATGTAATAATTCACATACACACACATCACACTTATCTGATTTTTTTTTAAGGATAAATTTCTACAGGTAGAATGGCTGGCTTAAAAGCCATGCACATGTAAATGTTTGCTACAAAATGACAACTTCTAGAAGTAATGTACAAATCTCACAGCATACTAACCTAGGTATTATTTTTTTAAAGCAATTATCGCGATCTTGGAGTCAAGTGTACATTAACACTTCAATGCCTACAACATTTATAATTTGCCCCTTTTACTTAAGTAATTGTTAAAATGACAATTTTTCTTGGCAGCTCCTTAGTAGTCCATTAATAAAATATTGCTAACAATTGTGCATTTTAAGATTTGCAAAATATTTTTAAACCAGCTGTTGTTCTTATTTACAAACTGTAAATGAACGAAACTACAGTACCAATAAAGGCTAACAGTTAAGTAGAACGAAGCTGATCGAGCCTGATTATTTTGCAAGTGCCTTGAAACTTGAGAAGATTACTTGATATAAAAAATATTAGATCAAGGAGGATGAAGCTATTCTTCCTCTTCTCCTACAGATCTTTTGTAGCTACTGTGGAAGGTAAGTTTATCCACAGGGCAAGAGGAGAATTGGCCCTGTAGAAAAGGTTTTAAAGAATAATGGGGATGAAAATTATGTTGCTTCATGATTGCACTCTCTCTGGTTCCACTATTTCAATATATTGATTCTACACTAAACCAAAAGAAAGTATTATTTTTAATATGCAAAATATAATACCATCTATAGACTACAATGCATCAAGTATTTGATAGTCATAGTCTGTCAAATAGCAATTGGATATCCGCAACAGGAAAAAGGTAAGTTCTTATTATGGTTCTTCAATTAAAGCAGCATTGTTAAGTAAAAGACTTGAGCTTTATAATGTGAATATCAACCAGTCTAAAGGTATCGATTAAGCTCCATCTGTGTGTCCATTTCTCTTTCTCTTCCCCTTAAAGGAGTATAAATTCTGATTAAAGAGGCATTAAAATACTTATAAGGTCTGGTTCCAACTAGAAGTTCAATACGACTTCTGAAATTTAAAAAAAAAAGAATATTAGGGGGCTAGCCCAGTGGTGTAATAGTTAAGTTCACATGTTCATGTCAGCAGCTGGGGGTTTGCAGGTTCAGATCCTGGGCATGGACCTATACAGCACTTAACAAGCCATGCTGTGGCAGCATCCCACATACAAAATAGAGGAAGACTGGCAACAGATGTTAGCTCAAGGCCAACTTTCATCACAAAAAAAGATCAAAGATAAAAAGAAAAAAAGAATATTAGAAGAGGTTAAGAAAACTTGCTTTATAAAAAGTTGAATACAAGTGGCATCTAGAAAATAGAAACCGATTCTCCCCTCACAGCTTCCAGAAGAAATCAGCCCTGCTGACATCTTGAGTAAGCCCAGTGAAACTGATTCAGACTTCTGGCCTCCATAACTGTAAGAGGACACATTTGTGTTATTTAAACCACCAAGTTACTGGGAATTTACTATAGCAGCCATTAGAAAATAGTAGTTGGAGATTTCATGGAAGCATTTTGTGTGTTATCCCAAGATCCTCTACATGATTAAGAGAATTATCCCTCTGACAAAGCTAAAATTAGATTTTGGGTATGCTGAATTGAGAAACAGAATATTGAAGTGTTTGTACTCAAATATTTTTTGTATCTCTGACTACTGAAAGATCCTGAGAACAGTGACACCCCAATAACATTGAGCACATCTAGCAACCAAATCTTGGTTTCTAAAACCATTCTCCATTAAAAGAAGCAGCACCCATTAGAGAAATGTCTGATTCTTGGGCTGGAGTTGGGAAAGTACAACATGAGTCTGGAACATCTTTTTGAGCCACAAAGTAATAAAGTACTCAATGAATGAAAGGGACACATCAAACTGACACAGAGGTCAGTATAAAGAACTTCCACTGACCAAATCAAGAACAATGTCAGCATCAAAATAAATAATAACAAATTACAACCCTTTTTACAAAATAGGAATTTGTGAGTCCATATAAAAATAAATAAATAAATAGGGAGAAGAGCACCTTATACTCGAATGGGAACTAGTAACTATAGAAGGAATGCTTAAATCAGAGAAATCAAACATTTGGAAACCACTACCAAAATAACACCACTAATTCAGCCAAAATATATCAATGGATATTAAAATTAATAGGTGAAAGTTTGACAAACAATGAGATATTTACCTATTAAAAGAACCAAAAAAAAAAATCGCAAAAAGTAAAAGATAAGATTTGCATTAAACTAGCCCTGAAGTTTAATCTACCTCTGCACAGAAACTCTCCCCAAATACTTATTAATTATAAAGAGAATCAAGTAACTTTAGAGTGGACAAACCTGAGAGACACCACTTCAATCAAGCATTCAAAACGAATATCACCAATAATGGAACAAATTAAAATCACAGACCACCAGATAGGATGCAATAAAAGGAACACACCATCACTTCTGTGTTTCCATGCTATTCCTGCCACATACACATAATCTGAATCTAATCATGAGGAAACATCAGACATACCCAAATTGAGGGGTATTATACCAAACAGTTGGCCTGTAAAGGTCATGAAAGTCAAGGATGACTAAGATTCAAGATTAAAGAGAAATGACAATTAAATGCTACTGTGATCCTTGACTGAATCTTTTTGCTATAAAGCGTATTATTGGGACAATTGCCAAAACATGAGGGGGTAGGCAACTATCAAGAAGTAATGCAGCAATGTTAATTTCCTGATTTTGATGGTTGTATGGTGTTTAGGTTGGCGCATGTTCTTGCTTTTGCAATTACACATTAAGTATTGGAGTGTAATGGGCATTATGTCACTAACTTGCTTTCAAACGGTTCAGAGGAAAAAAGTTCATTGTACTATTTTTGCAGATTTTCTACAAGTTTAAAATTATTTTAAAATAAAAACAGTTAAAACTGTGATTTAACTTTTTGAAACAATAAGCCCAGAAACTAGTTAGATTAGTTTGTGTAGCCGTGGTGCCAAAGTCAGCACCATGGACAGGCAAGGTTAATTACGTTGTCTTGATTGTGGCTAGTCTTAACCAAATCCTAAAAATGATGTGTATAATTTAAAAAACCACCTGACAGAATTTGAAGGTGCACTAGCCACAACTGTTTCCCCATTCCAACATCTGTTACTGACACTGGTGCATTCCTAATCTCCTCCTCTGGGGAACGTAACCTATGTAGTAGATATCAATGGTTGTCTACACAGTCTTTGTCCTTCCTCTTTTCTAACACAATCTCACTCTTGTTCAGGCATCTACTCCTAGCACTAACACCAATGTTTTTAAAAGGAACATGATGGATCCTGGCCCTAGAGCTGGGCCTTATTTATCTAAAAGTAATCCCATCCCCTATACTAGAGATGGGTTCATCTAATCCAATTAGTTCATGGTAGTCCCCTAGCCTCAAAAACTGGTTCAGGAACTAGCTTTTAACCTAATAAGGACTAGTGAGTCACGAAGGAGGGTTTTCTGGTAAGAAACTTCTTAGCTTTTAAAAGCAAAATAGACTTCTTCTCATCTTCTATATGCTCCATTATATGGAGCACAGAACCTCTAAAAGGCATTTTGTCACCATGAGGCAAGCCAGCCTGAGGAAAGGTGCATCATGCTAAAAGAATCAAAGCCAAGGAAACTGCAAAGAAAAGGAGCCGTATCAACTGTGTTAAACCAGACCTGAAACCCATCTGGCCTTTGTACATTATTTTATGAGCCAATTTAAACTAGTGAGAGTGAACTGACTTTTCTGTTACATGTTTTCAAAGCATGCAAATACAATCTATAATTTCAGGTCTGAAAAGATGGCCCACACTCGCCAGTCTTTCCAGGTAATTTCTTATTTTGTTCTCCTTCTGAAGACTAATATGAAAATAGGGAGGAGAAGAAGAGAAATGAAGAGAACAAAAAGAAGGTAAATTAGTTTATTAGTTGAAAAGAAGTTTGGAGTTAGGTATTTGCACATACATGTAGAATAGGGAAAAGTATTTTATTTATTTAACAAATATGCATATGGCACATTACGTGTTTGGCACTGTTTAGATGTTTTATAATGTTAACTCAGTTAATTCTTATAAAAATTTATGAGAAGTTGTTATTAGTATCATCCCGATTTTTAATTGGAGAAACTGAGGCATGTGGAGGTTAAGTAACCATCCTAAGGTCACAGCTAGCAAGAGACAGAGAAAGGATTCAAATCGCTATGTTATATTAATCCCAGACAGAGAAAAGATCATCTAATAAGGACAGTTCAGTGTCATGTACGTACAAAAGGATACGGCACGCAGTTAATTCATATGTAAACCTAGGATTTGCATCAGAGAAATTTGACGTTTCTCAAATTTCAGAAAACATAAATGGAACTATTAGTCGTTTATCTTAAAAAAGATAATCACTGTATGTCTCTGTTTATCTAAAACCAACACATGAATTGATAGTAGCACAAACTGAGTAATTATGAAGTAAACAGCATTATGGTAGAAAAGCCTGTTAAAAACAGAAAAAGAGGGGGGTGCGGCCTGGTGGCACTGTGATTAAGTTCACACATTTCGCTTTGGTGGCCTGGGGTTCACCAGTTCGGATCCTGGATGCGGACATGGCACCGCTTGGCAAGCCATGCTGTGGCGGGCATCCTGCATATAAAATAGAGGAAGATGGGCACGGATGTTAGCTCAGGGCCAGTCTTCCTCAGCAAAAAGAGGAGGATTGGCAGCAGATGTTAGCTCAGGGCTAATCTTCCCCCCCCCAAAAAAAAAAAGAAAAAGAGGGGCTGCCCCAGTGGCGTAGTGATTAAGTTTGCACACCACTTCAGTGACCCAAGGTTTGTGGGTTTGGATTCCCGGGGCAGACCTACACACCGCTCAGCAAGCCATGCTGTGGCAGTGTCCCACATACAAAATAGAGGTAGATTGGCATAGATGTTAGCTCTGGGACTATCTTCCTCAAGCAAAAAGAGGAAGATTGGCAACAGATGTTAGCTCAGGGTCAGTCTTCCTCACCAAACACAAAAAAAAAAGTAGAGAAAGAAAAATTCCTCTTAGGTTGTTTGGAATATATAGTGGAAAATCTGAATAATTTTAATTGTCAACTAGGAAATAGTACCAGACACAATTTTCTTTTTTTCCAGTACATTCCAGACTTTGCTTATTCAGGTCTGCCTAATTGACACCTGAACTTCCTTTCTCATCACTTTTCCCTGCTTAGTCTGTGGTTTCCACAGAAGGTTGGTCTAACGAATCTTCTCCAGGCTCAGAAAGTAAGCAAAAGAAGCAGGAAAGCCTCTCAGCTGATGCTAAAGAAAGTCTTGTGTTGTGCAATAGTTTGTGTATGACTTAGAGGGACTGCCTGTCTCTCCTTCAACAAATCCTCCTTCAGTTTTTCCCTTTCAAAGCTGTCCATCATGGTTGAAGTGGGTGTAGAGAAGAGGCCTAATGATAAAACAAAGAGAAGAAGAGTAAGAAGGGAACTCTCTTCAACCCATCATGACTGAAGTGCTCAACGATGCCTTTAAAATGCTGTAATGTCTAAATTGTAAAAGGACAAACATAATATGGAGCAGACAGTAAGGTTAACAGCAAAATTTAAAATGTTTCTGCCTGCTACAAGGAAATTGATCAGAAACAAGTCATCAGTAAAACTTTCCTGGACAGTTTTGAAGCTGCCTGCTCATAAAGCCAGCTCCATTCTAAGAAGGCGATCAACATTACTGGTGAACTCTTTTGTTGCTGTTGTAGTTAGCATCTTCTTTTTGTCTATATCAAATGTATGTTAACTTTACTTTTTAGGTTTTTTCCATTTTTGGATGCCAGAAAACGTCTTCACATTTATACTCCCCATAGTATGCAGAATATAGCAGCTATCGAACAAATGCATTTGAATAAATGAGTTAAGAAGGCCACACAGCAGGAGTCGTGAGCAGAGGTCATAACTCATCACCCTCAACCTGCCTCGCGCCTCTTCCGCAGTGCCACCTGTGGCAAGCAAATGCATGGAGGGTTCCCCTCATTCACAGGCCCAAGTTCATTGTCCTGCCACATTTCAGGAATTGCCTGGTTTCCCTGATTGTGTGACACCTGAGGCCCTGCTCTTGGGGTTCCTTCAGCTCAGAATGCCCTCTCTTCCCACAGTCTTACCCATTTTCTAAAGTGGATCTCAAGCGTTCCTTCCCTGACATAGAAGGAACTTAAGCTAAATTCAGGACTGAAATTTAGTCCTGACTCTTACTCTGACTTACTGTGTAATCTTCAACAAGTTGTTTAACTTCACTCAGTGTCAGTTTGTTTTCTCAAGTCAAATATTGAACTGCAAGGAAAGTTACGAAATGATGCCCAATAGGGCTGTATCCACGTTTTCTTTGACCACCATTGTGTTGTTTGTGTTGTTTCTTTTAAATTTTAAATGACTTGCCCCCATTTTAAAGTTGAGTAGAATTTTTTTAGTAGAATCTCAAAAAATAGAAAAAACATTTTTCTAATCTTGTACTTATAAAAAAATTGATATTAAGTTTATTGTAGGTTTATCATTTTATCTTTGCTTTTATAATATGTTGCTAGTCACAATCTTGACTTATTTGATGGTGAGTAACTGAGCAAGAATGCAATTGCAATTTTAGGTTCCTGTGGGAAAATGCAATGTGTTTATAATGCATTTTCCAGAAATGAATTGGAAAAAGTAAGGATTATCTTGTGATTTTGTTATTTTATAAGTTCACATGCCCACTAAACCAGATTTAACTCTTGTTATAATTAGTTTTGATTTCAGAGTTTATAACGTTTGCTGATATGATCAAATTTAGATCGTGGCTAAGGCCATTACTTCTTAAAACTAAGTTCGGTTGGTAACTGTGGAATATAAATAGTTGAAATTTGTATCAGGGCAACCAAATTTGGTTCTGTGTTCTCTCAGCTGCTTGTCTTTTACATTAGAAAATAAAGGGGAAAAAGCCAAAAATCTTAGGCATGCTCACCAAGTATCTGATGTTAGCTTTCAAATGACATTGAAACAAATTGGGGAAAAGGGAAAATGGACATAAAGGAATAAGACAGATACATGGAAAATTCTACAGGGAAATTTTACTTCAAAGTTCATTGCATGGTGTAAATATGTGTATATGTGCGCCTGGGTGTGGATTTCTGATACACATTAAATAACATAAATTGGATGTACTGGAGACCTTAAAGCAGGTAAGTTGCAAACCTATGATTAATGCAATGGTGTTTGTAGGCTTTGAATAGGCTGCCTCTTAGAATTTTGTTTAGATGATGTCATCTTCTGAACTAGAATTGAACATGCTTTTATTCAATGAGTGTTAGTTATTTGGATAAATAACATCCTGAAATAACATTTGTAATTGCAATGCTAGTAAATCTGGATAGTCTATTAAAATCCTTTTAGGGAAACGAAAAAATAAATACAAAAAAATAAACTGTAGTTTGTATGACATTTTACAAACTAGACCCAAAAGGTAAAAATTCCTCTGTCTCTAGTTCAGCCCTTTCAGGAAAAGAGTTCCCAGGTGTGATGGTTAACTTTATGTGTCAAATTGGGTCATACACTAACAACTAAGTAGCAGAAAGAGAAATTAAGAATACAATCCCATTTACAATTGCAATCAAAAGAATAAAATACCTAGGAATAAACTTAACCAAAGAGGTGAAAGATCTGTACACTGAAAACCAGAAAACATTCTTGAAAGAAACTGAAAAAGACACAAAGAAATGGAAAGATATTCCACACTTTTGGATTAGAAGAATCAACATAGTTAAAATGTCCATACTTCCTAAAGTAATCTAAAGATTCAATGCAATCCCTATCAAAGTTCCAACATTTTTCATAGAAATAGAATAAAGAATCCTAAAATTTATATGGAACAACAAAAGACCCCAAACAGCCAAAGGAATCCTGAGAAAAAAGAACAAAGCTGGAGGTATCACACTCTCTGATTTCAAAATATACTACAAGGTTATATTAACCAAAACAGCATGGTACTGCCACAAAAACAGACATACAGATCAATAGAATAGAATCAAGAGCCCAGAAATAAACCCACACCTCTGTGGATAGCTAATTTTCAACAAGGGAGCGAAGAACATAAAATGGAGAAAGGAAAGTCTGTTCAATAAATGGTGTTGGGAAACTGGACAGCCACACACAAAAGAATGAAAGTAAACCATTATCTTACACCATACACAAAAATTAACTCAAAATGGATTAAAGACTTGTACATAAGACCTGAAACCAGGAAACTTCTAGAAGAAAACATAGGCAGTATACTCTTTGACATGGGTCTTGGCAGCATATTTTCAAGTCCCATGTCTGATGGGGCAAGGGAAACAACAGAAAAAATAATCAAACTAAAAAGCTTCTACACAGCAAAGGAAACATCAACAAAATGAAAAGACAATCTAACAATTGGGAGAAGATATTTGCAAACCATATATCAGATAAGCAGTTAATATCCAAAATATACAAAGAACTCATACATCTCAACAACAAAAAAACCAACAACCCAATTAAAAAATGGGCAAAAGATCTGAAAAGACATTTCTCCAAAGAAGATATATAGATGGCTAACAGTTACATGAAAAGATGTTCAACATCGTTAACTATCAGGGAAATGCAAATCAAAACTACAATGAGGTATCACCTCACTCCCCCCGTCAGAATGACTATAATTAACAAGACAGGAAACAACAAGTGTTAGAGAGGCTGTGGAGAGACGGGAACTCTCATACACTGCTGGGGGGAATGAAGCCACTATGGAAAACAGTATGGAGATTCCTCAAAAAATTAAGAGTAGAACTACCATACAATACAGCTATCCCACTTCTAGGTATTTATCCAAAGACCGTGAATGCATAAAGATACATGCACCCCTATGTTCACTGTAGCATTACTTACAATAGCCAAGACTTGGAAGCAACCTCAGTGCCCATTAAGGGACAAATGGATAAAGAAGATGTGGTATATATACACAATGGAATACTACTCAGCCATAAGAAACAATGAAATCCAGCCATTTGTGATGACATGGATGAATCTTGAGGGTATTATGCTAAGTGAAATGTCAGAGGGAGAAAGTCAAATACCATTTGATCTTGCTCATAAGTAGAAGATAAAAACAATAACAAACAATCACATAGAGACAGAGATTGGATTGGTGGCTACCAGAGGGGAATGGGGAGGGGGAAGGGTGAAAGGGGTGATTAAGCACACGTCTGTGGTGATGGACTGTAATTAGTCTTTGCATGGTGAACATGAGGTAATCTATACAGGAATCAAAATATAATGATGTACATCTGAAATTTATATACTGTTAACCAATGTTACCGAAATCAAAAAAAAAAAGAAAAACTGACTGGGTCACAGGGTGCCCAGATATTTGGTCAAACATTATTCTGGGAGTTTCTGGGAGTGTTTTCGGGTGAGATTAACATTTAAATCAGTAGTCTGAGTAAAGCAGATTGCCCTCCCCAATGTGGGTAGGCCAGGTTCATTCAATCTGTTGAAGGCCTGAGAAATAAAAATGACGACTCTCCCCTAGGAAGAGAGAATCCCTCCTGCGTGACTGCCTTCCAGCTGGATGGCAACTTTTTCCTGCTTTCCAACTCACACTGAAACATTAGCTCTTCCTGGGTCTAAAGCCTGCCAGCCTCAGACCTGGAACTATACCATCAGCTCTTCTGGGTCTCCAGCTTGCTGACTCACCCGACAGATCTTGGGACTCACCAGCCTCTGGAATTGCGTGAGCCAATTCCTTATAATAAATCTAGTTATATATATAAAATATAAATATATAACTTATATATTTACATATATAAATATATACACATACACAGACACACACACACACATATATCTCTCCTGTTGGTTCTGTTTCTCTGGAGAACCATAACATACTAGGCCATTGACAATATTAGTTCACTGGTCTGTTCATCATCTACATTCCTATGTTAGAAATGGGTCTGTGACACTGTCTTATCTTGAAGGCACTATGCTTTAGGAACATTCAACTCCTTTTTATTTTCTTTAAATTGTTTTATTAACTTTCTAATATTAATTTGGCTTCACAAGAAGTCTTTGTTACAATAAAAGAATAGGCAGGCCATGAAACATGTACTTTCCAGACTTCCTATCTAGAAATTTCACTTTGAACCAAGTGATTTTTAACCAAGCAATAAATCAGTTTCATACCTGTCTCCCAAAATCTGGTGGTTCTTGGATGGACTCACAATTTAAAGGTGCTCACAACAAAGGCTGAAGAGCAAATTCTAGGTTCAAAGTGAGCTCACAAGGACTAATGGGTCCATATGACCTCTCTGAAACACAGAACTTCAATCAATCATCTCTTCTCTTCTACTCCCCCACCCTTCATCTTTCCACTCCACTCCACTCCATTGGCAACATCACAACATTCCAGAATTTTCCACATTATAGAATCTTTAGGCTACAGATGGTAAGCATATTCTAATCTCAATTTCTGAATCAAATTCATCAGTACTGGCTGTCTAATCCATTAGGATGAGAATTAATAAGCAAGTATAGACCATTGATAGAAATAATTAATTAGCTATGTCTGCCAAGGCGGAGGCAGAAAGCCATGGCTGCAAAAGTCATGTATCACCATCCCTGCTCCAGATTTTTAAATTGACATCCTTCTAAAATATACATGAAGAACAATGTTACAGGATAATTTATTGAGATAGTAATTTCTGTCTCATTCCCACTCCTATACAAGACTCTCAGAAGAAATGCAACTTTAATTTCATCACAGTTACCCAGACCCTTAGAAATAGGAACTTCAGCATTGTACTCTGATTTCCTTTAGTGTTCGGGCTTGTCAACAGCTTTGGGTTTCAGAGGCAGAAACAGAGGTTGTCTGGCATCAAGAAGACAACTCCTTTTTAGGCTTCTGTTTGGGACTCAAAGCACCCGTGGTTACTAGGTTGGGTAATCCCAATGGAGAGAGGAGAATGAGGTTGTGCTTGGAGTAATTTTAGAAAATTGCTCATCCTAGAGAAGAAAGAACAGCTTCTGAGAGACTGGTGAAGGTACAGGAGGACTTCTCATATACGGTTTTTGTATCTGGTGCACATTCACAAACCCTTGCTCCTAATGCCAGATACTAGGGAGGACAGAAGGCTTTTGGACATCTGTGGAATCCTGGCCTCAAAGTGTTGAGATTCTTCTTCAGAGAGAAGAGGGTCTCTGTGACAAAACCTGAGGTCAGTACAGAAAAGCTGTGCGAAGGCATCTGAGTCCTTCTGGAGCAGCAGTGCCTGGATAATGGTAGAGAAGCAGCTCTTCCCAGCAGCATCACTTGATGGGAGGACTATTAAATGACAACCAACACAATGGACTAAGGCCCAGAATGTTCTCCCATTTTTCACACACTTGAATGTTTGCACAACCCTAAAGAGAAGTAGTAGTCTACCACCCCCTTACCAAAAAAAAAGAATAGGCTAAAAGTAGGGGGCTAAAATCCACATTCAAGTTGTAAAAAGAAATGTTGTATATTGTTCCCCGAGAACTGCAGAGCAAAATCATATCTAACACACGAGAATTACAAACAACAGAATAATACAAGATAATTCAAAATAAATTCGAGTTCATTGGCATCACTAGAAATTCTGCAAAGCTGGAGAAGGGGTCAGAGGATCTTATGGGAAAATGAGAGGACTAAAGAAGAAGGATTGAGGCACTAATAATTTCAGCCGTTTATCCAAGATCACGTAGCGAGTATGAGAGAGCTGAAATACTAACATAGGTTTTCTGATTCCTGTGAGACTAAAGGAGCCAAGGTAATTCAGTATTAAGAAGCATGATTCATGCTGTAGTTTTTGGAACTATGTAGGGGACTGGAGATCAGGTGGCTGAACATGATCCATGGGGCCTCTATGCATGTTAGGGAGGAGTGAACAGAGTATCATCAAGAGCAGGGTGGCACAATCATGACACCCCATAACATGTGTGACAGGTGAGGCATCGCAGCAGATTGAGAAACTGAAGATGGCATTTGGAGTCAGGCAGGTCTGAATTCTTCTCAGTTCTTTGGGAAATGCATGTAATGTGCCCAGGACATGGTAGGTACAAGACCAACATACTTTGAGCAGAGGTGCAGTGAGCTTGATTCAAAAACTTAGGAAAGAATCTGCCACAACAGATCAAAACATCACAGCAAGCTGCTTGAAGCAAATGATTCAGGAAAAGAATTATCTACTGGTGCAGGTTTTTCACAGCTTGACTTGGTTTGTTTTGAAAGCAGGTGCTTTTCATACTTTTATTTGTAATTTTTATATTTTTATATATACATTTTGTTATATATTGCAATATTTACCGAATTTCTTTTGATTTCCAAATTTCTATGAGACCTTGATCTTAGCAACTCCAGTTTTGTCATGCCATTAAAATCTAGGAACATAACTCTGAAATTGGCAGGAAATTAACATGTAGCTAATTTCACCATTCCTCTAGTCTTTTAGTATAGACGCTTGCTTTCTATAGTTGTAGTCAGTATTTTTGCTTTTAAAAAAAGGAAAAGAAGGGGGAAAAAGGTTATTTTAATATTTTTTCTTCTTTATGGCATTCAGCCAATCCAAGCTGCTGATTAAACTATTCTCTAAATCTCTTAAATGAATCATTTCTTTAAAAATTTTAAAATCTTTAGCAAATATTCAGTGTGCTATTACATATACAAAAGATTTATAATTGTGCTCATATTTATTTTTATTTATTTTTATTAATTATGGAAGTATATATATCATAAAACTAGATCAATAATGGATAGATATATGCATATATATACACACACACCTATATAGATGCTTTATAACCTCTTAGCAACTTACTCACATAAATACCATAATAGAACTGAGACACAAGGAGCTTTCCACTTAACCAATTTTTCTGTTTGACTAGTTTTATTCACATTACATAAAACAGATTAGGATGTGGCTGAACAGTCAGCTTGTTAATTGCCCTCTGAACAAGTTCTAAATGTGTCATTATTATCCAAATAATGAATAATTGTGGGTGTGATTTCAATATGGAATAACCTGCCCTCGGCTTTTATTTCTTGAGAGATATAATATAACTTCAATTGCTTTCAATCAGATGTGACATCTCCGGTACATTGATAGATGTATTATTGACATGCATGGTCTTGATGTGGCAAATTCTCTCTTTTTTTTTAATCTTTGATTAAAATGAATTATCACATTGTAACAGCTGCTCTCCCAATTGTCAGTCGAATATCCAGCTTCCTGCTCGTTCATCACAACACTAAAGTTTTAAAAAGCATGTTCGGCAAACACATTTGTGTTTCTATATAAGCAATCCAGTTTCCTTTTTCCCTATATAAAAGGCACATAAACTACTCCCCTGCAGTAGAAATCTACTGTTATTGCCTGCCTGACTTCATTTCCACTTCTGGTCACAGCAGCCCAATTTTCCTCTGGAGAACCTCCCCTAACCCATTTTCAGTCCTTGTGATATGAGTGGGCCGATTTTACCAGTCCCCCAATTACCCCATCTCTAAGAACAGGCATATAAAGAAAGCAGGCCAATGATTTAGTCTGTGACCCAGCCACATGAATGGTTCAGCGTCAGGGACATAACCCAGCCAGGTGAATCAGAATCATCCCTAGACTTTGCTGGTACAAAAAAGAATAAAAGTGTAAATTAAGCTAAGAGTGAGACCCAAATCCCGATGACAGTTTTTCATTCTCTGGATTTGGTTGTGACTAAATTTGAAAGTCTATTCTTGGACTGTTCAATTATACAAGCCATTCAATTCCCTTTCTTTTTAAAAAATAGATTGAGATGGATTTTCATTCCCTTACAACCAAAGACCTCTAATTAACATGCCCATGACCCGATTTTTTTCCATTTAGATGGTGTATTATTCGAGATGGGATAAACTCTGGTGAAATAAATAAAATTTGAAATCTCAGTTGCTTAACACAACAAAGATATCATTTTATTCACATCACAGTCCAATACTAGTTGGGCTGCCTTCTTTTATGGCTTAGGTATACTATTTGAGCATATAGTTTCCAAGGTCCTCCCAGTCTGGGAAGGGAGAGAAGGTGAAGGCATCCTGGCTCCTCAGTGGTTTGAACTAAATATGACACAGCTCACTGCTGCTCACAGCCCATTCTCCATTCTGATCACTTGGCATCAAACTAAGGTGACTTTGTAAGACCTAAGGGAGCACACACACACATCCATTCTCCCTGAGCAGTAGCAATCGGTATCAGTCTGGATTCTCCAGAGAAAAAGGAATAATAAGATGTGTGTGAGGGGCAGAGAGAGAGACTGAGATTTATTTTAAGGAATTGGCTCACACCATTTTAGGGGCCAGTAAATCTGAAATCCACAGGCCAGTAGGCTGAAAACTCAAGCAGAAACTGACACTATAGTCCTGAGACAGAAATTCTTCTTCAGAAAACCTCAGTTTTTGCTCATAAGACCTTTAATTAATTGGATGAGGCCCACCCAGATTACTTAAAGTCAAGTGATTGTATGTGTCAACCACATTTATAAAATACCTTCACAGCAACACCCAGATTAGAATTTGATTAAATAACCATATACTATATCCTAGCCAAGTTGACATGTAAAAATAACCATCACACTATTTCTGCACAGATTAAATGCCCTTATTTCTTATTTTCTTGTCATCATATTGCTGTGTAAATGAACACCTCTGCTACATGGTGGGAGATTACAGTCATGTCTTACTGTTCAACATATTCTATGCATCTCCACCGACGCCATAAGGCTAAATGTTTTAACCATATAAAAATATTTCTCTGGTCATCAGAATGCTAATTCATTTATGAAATCTTAGCTGAATTCCAGTGCTATATTTCTAACTGTTCCCATTTATGTATTCATTAGTTTATTCAATTAATATTTTTGAGTACCTACTATAAACTAGGTACACCAAAGGGCACCTTTTCATAGCAGATATCTGCATCTTCATATTGAGAAGGAACAAATAACCGTGGTAAGCACTTAATGTTTTACAACAAATCATCCCAAAACTTAGAGTCTCAAAACCAGAAAAACCCTTTCTCAGTTTCTGTGGGTCAGGAATTTTGGAGCAGCCTAGACCATGGATTCTAGGAGGTAAGTATCATGGGGGCCACCTTACAGGCCAGCCACCACAATAACATATGCAAGTGATTTGCTTGAAATACCTGTTGTTTGGAGATCCAGCTGACTTACCCTATGGAATATATGGCTACATAATTCATATATTTAGTTCTGATTAGACCGTGAGCTGAGATTTCAGTTAAATTTAACATGGATCTAAAACCTCTGCCTTAGGTGAGAGTAACATAGGGAAAAAACACTCTTTTCCTCAGTGGATTGGTAGCCCAGGAATTCTCTGAAGAGGTTCAGCTGGAGGCTGGGGACACCAGACAGAAGCACACACACCCACCAGTCATTCACCTCAGTACCAACAACACTATCTTGGGACCCACCACCTTTTACACAAGTAGAGGTGTCCTGTCTTTGGTCACAGAAGCAATACAGGTAATAACTATTATTTGGGCATTACACTTAATAGGGCCAATCTTCCTCACCAAAAAAAAAAAGAAAGAAAGAAATGAGATTTTTCTGGTTCTTTCAGAATAAACAGAAACAGAAGAGTGGTATGTCAAATGGCTAATTGTTTTATAATTATAAACCCAACCATCAGAGGACAATAATAAAACCATACCCAACTAATCTAAACTGCCAAACCAAAATGAATTTCCATTTATTTCAAATGTCCAGAACAAAAACACTAGTGCTTCAGTTAAAAATAAACACACAGCATAATTATGTTGTTGATATGATTATAATAATAAATTCCATCAACTCTAATTAAACCTTAATGATCAAATCTCTGGGATTTTCTTCAGAGTTCATAACAGGCAAGAATTTCATCTGACATTATTAAATCATCCATAGAGAGCTTACAGTGACACTGTTAGTGCTATGCTGTATTAAGCGACACTAGACTGTATTTGCTTGACTTTTTTTAAATAAAAGAAGATGTAAAACATATCCTTAAGTTTCATATTTGTTGAGAATGAAATGGTTGAGAAGAAATGAGAAGAAATGGTGAACCTTAGTTATCTATTAAAGTATAACAAATTACCCCAAAATTGAGTACCATACAACATTATTGACTCACTGTATCTGCAAATCAGGAATCTAGGCACAGTTTAGCTGGATCCTCCAGCCCTGGATCTCTCACGAGGATCATCTTGGAAGGCTGCAATCAAGCTGTCAGCTGGGTCTGCAGTCATCTTAAAACAGGACTTGTGGAGGAACTGTCTCTAAGCTTCAGTGGCTGCTGAGAGATTTCAGTTCCTCTCCAGCTGTTGGATTAAGGGCCTCAGTTTCTCACTTACTGTTGGCCTGATGCCGTCCTCAGTTCTTTATCATGCTGGCACCTCCATAAGATAGTTCACAACATGCCAGCTTGCTTCATCAGAGCAAACAAGTGAGAAGAGCCAAAGAGAGAGTCTGCAAGAAAGACAGAAATCATAGACATTTACAAGCTAATCTCACAGTGACATCCCATCTCTTTTGCCTATTCTGTTTATTAGAAGAAAGCCACTAGATCCAGTTCACACAAAGAGGAGGGGATTACACAAGGGATGAAGAGCAGGAGGTGGGAGCATTGAGAATTATTTCAGAAATGGTCTACCATGTGGTACTGGTACTACTAAACTATAGGGGTTGCCTGAGTTGAATAGTGTCCTCCAAATATTCATGTCCTTCTTAGCACCTCGTAATGTGACTTTATTTGGAAACAAGACTGTTGCAGATATAATTAGTTAAGTTAAACTTCATGTCATACTGGAGGAGACAGCAGTCCCTTAATCCAATATGACCAGTGTCCTTATAAGAAAAGAAGACCCAGGAGTGACATCAGCATTATGGCAGAGTGAGCTTGCCAGGGACTCTCTCCCCTCCAACATACAACAAAAAGGAGCAACCATATTCCAACAAAAATTATCTTAATAGCACAGGAATCCTCAGAGACCCACAGCAGCCAAACGACAGAGGGCGGACAGCCTGGACCCCACCTCGGAGGAGCTGGAACAGGGTAAGAGAGAACTTCACTCCCTCCCCTAAAGACTGGGACGGCTGCAGCAGGAGGCTCTGTGAGGGAAGGAGTAGGGGAGGGGATGCATATCAGTAGGATCACCCAGGACTCCCCAAGGCCCTTGCAGCCCAGTCAGAAGCCCTCTAACCAGGTGAAAGCTTTCACATGGGGTGACCTCATTAAGCCAAGACCCCAGGAGAGCAGATAGCAAGAACTGATTGGGAAACCTGGGTCTGTACGCAAGAGCAAGTGCCCCCCACCCCTCCAGCAACCCAGGCTGTGCTATGTCATCTTGGCTGAAGGTGGAGGGCTCAGAGTACATGGCTCTTGTCCCCCATCTAGTGATGACAGGCTGTAACTAAAACAGAATAATATCACAATGGAGAAGACCCGTCCATCATCCAACATCCAGCAGTTCACCAAATCTCCAGACCAGAGGGAAAACAAGCATGCATACTTATGTCCTGAGGACTCAGAAATAAGTAAACTAAACACCTGTGAATTCAGAATAGCTATCATCAAAAAACTCAATGAGGTAGAGGAAAATATAGAGAAACAGTTCAATGAATTCTGGAGTTACTTCACAAAAGAGATTGAAACTATAAAGAAGAATCAATTAGAAATAGTAGAGATGAAAAATACAATGGAAGAAATAAAACAGAATACAGATTTCCTGAATGCCCGTGTGGATGCCATAGAGGAGCAAATCAGCATAATCGAAGATAGACACGTTGAATAGCTCCAGACAGAGGAAGAGAGAGAACTAAGACTAAAAAGAAATGAAGAAAATCTCCGAGAAATAGCCAATTCAATGAGGAAATGCAATGTAAGAATTATAGGTATCCTCAAGGGCAAAGAAAAGGAGAATGGAGCAGAAAGCATGCTCAAAGAAACAATAACAGAGAACTTCCCAAATCTAGGGAATGAGAGAGAAATGTGTGTGGAGGAAGCTTTCAGGTCTCCTAGATATGGCAATGTAAAAAGACTTACTGCAAGGCATATAGTAGTAAAACTGGCAAAAAAAAAAAAAGAGAGAAAGCTTAAATAGACAAAATCAGAAATGAAAGAGGAGAAATAACAACAGACTCCACAGAAATACAATGGATTATAAGAGAATACTATGAAAAATTATATGCCAACAAAATGGATAACCTAGAGGAAATAGATAAATTCTTAGACTCTTACAATCTCCCAAAGCTAAGTCAAGAAGAAGCAGACAATCTGAACAGACCAATTACAAGGAAGGAGATTGAAACAGCAATCAAAAGCATCCCAAAGAATAAAACCCCAGGACCAGACAGCTTTCCTGGGGAATTCTACCAAACTTTCAAAGAGGATTTAATACTTATGCTTTCCAAGCTATTCCAAAAACTTAGGGAGGATGGAACACTTCCTAACACATTCTACGAGGCCAACATCACACTGATACCAAAGCCTGACAAGGACAGCACAAAAAAGGAGAACTACAGGCCAATATTGCTGATGAACATAGATGCAAAAATTCTCAACAAAACTTTGGCAACCTGAATTCAGCAATACATCAAAAGGATCATACATCATGATCAAGTGGGATTGATACCAGGGACACAGGGATGGTTCAACATCCACAAATCAATCAACATGATACACCACATCAACAAAGTGAGGAATAAAAACCACATGATCATCTCAATAGATGTAGAGAAAGCATTTGACAAGATCCAACAGCAATTTATGATAAAAACTCTGAGCAAAATGGGGATAGAAGGAAATTACCTCAACATAATAAAGGCCATATATGACAAACCCATAGCCAACATCATATTCAATGGGCAAAAACTGAGCACCATCCCCCTGAAAACAGGAAAAAGACAAGGATGCCCTCTATCACCACTCTTATTCAACACAGTACTGGAGGTTTTGGCCAGAGCAATTAGACAAGAGAAAGGAATAAAAGGAATCCAAATAGGGAGGGAAGAAGTGAAACTCTCGCTGTTCGCAGATGACGTGATCTTATATATAGAAAACCCCAAAGAATCCATTGAAAAACTTTTAGAAATAATCAACAACTACAGCAAAGTTGCAGGATATAAAATCAACTTACATAAATCAGTAGCATTTCTATACTCTAATCACGAACTAACAGAAAAAGAACTCAAGAACACAATATCATTCACAATCGCAACAAAAAGAATAAAATACCTTGGGGTGAATTTAACTAAGGAAGTGAAAGACCTATACAATGAAAACTACAAGGCTTTCCTGAAAGAAATGAATGACGACATAAAGAGATGGAAAGACATTCCATGTACATGGCTTGGAAGAATAAACATAGTTAAAATGTCCATTCTACCTAAAGCAATCTACAGATTCAACGCAATCCCAATCAGAATCCCAATGACATTCTTTACAGAATTAGAACAAAGAATCCTAAAACTCATATGGGGCAACAAAAGACCCTGAATTGCTAAAGCAATCCTGAGAAAAAAGAACAAAGCTGGAGGCATCACAATCCCTGACTTCAAAACATACTACAAAGCTACAATAATCAAAACAGCATGGTACTGGTACAAAAACAGGTGCACAGATCAATGGCACAGAACTGAAAGCCCAGAAATAAAACCACACATCTATGGACAGCTAATCTTCAACAAAGGAGCTGAGGGCATACAATGGAGAAAAGAAAGTCTCTTCAACAAATGATGCTGGGAAAACTGAAAAGCCACATGTAAAAGAATGAAAATTGACCATTCTTTTTCACATTTACAAAAGTAAACTCTAAATGGATCAAAGACCTAAAGGCAAGACCTGAAACCCTAGGGTTTCTAGAAGATAATGTAGGCAGTACACTCTTTGACATCAGTATTAAACTGATCTTTTCAGACACCATGTCTTCTTGGACAAGGGAAACAATAGAAAGAATAAACAAAAGGGACTTCATCAGACTAAAGAGCTTCTTCAAGGCAAGGGAAAATAGGATTGAAACGAAAAAACAACCCACTAATTAGGAAAAAATATTTACAAGTCATATATCTGACAAAGGGTTAATATCCATAATATATAAAGAACTCACACAACTCAATAACAAAAAATCAAACAACCCAATCAAAAAATGGACAGAAGACATGAACAGACAATTCTCCAAAGAAGATAAATGGATGGCCAATAAGCACATGAAAAGATGTTCATGATCACTGATCATCAGGGAAATGCAAATCAAAACTACACTAAGATATCACCTTACACCCATTAGAATGGCAAAAATAACCAAAACATAAAGTAACAAATGTTGGAGAGGTTGTGGAGAAAAAGGATCCCACTGCTGGTGGGAATGCAAACTGGTGCAGTCACTGTGGAAAACAGTATGGAGATTCCTCAAAAAATTAAAAATAGAAATACCATATGACCCAGCCATCCCACTACTGGGTGTCTATCCAAAGAGCTTGAAGTCAGCAACTCCAAAAGTCCCATGCACCCCTATGTTCATTGCAGCATTAGTTACAATAGCCCAGACGTGGAAGCAAACTAAGTGCCCATCAACTGATGATTGGATGAAGAAGATATGGTGTATATATATACACAATGGAATACTATTTAGCCATAAAAAAGGATAAAATGATCCCATTCACAACAACATGGATGGAACTTGAGGGAATTACGTTAAGTGAAATAAGCCAGATAGAGAAGGACAATCTCTGTATGACTCCGCTCATATTTAAACATGTGGACATCATGGAGGAATTTAAACATGTGGACAAAGAGAACAGATTAGTGGTTACCAGGGGAAAGAGGGGTGAGGATGGGCACAAAGGGTGAAGGGGTGCACCTACAACACGACTAATAAACAATAGTGTACAACTGAAATGTCACAAGATTGTAAACTACCATAAACTCAATAAAAATTAACTTAAAAATAAAAAAGGAAGACCCACAAAGACACAAGGGAGACTGCCAGGTGACAACAGAGGCAGGGATTGGAGCAATGCACCCACAAGCCGAGGAATGCCACTGATTTCCAGCAACCACTAAAATCTAAGAAGAGACGATGAAGGAAGGATCCTACCCTAGAGCCTTGAGAGCGAGCACGGCCCTGCTGATACCTTGATTTCAGATTTCCAGCCTGCAGAACTTTGAGAGGATAAATTTCTATTGTTTTAAGTCACCAAGTTTGTCATACTTTGTTACAGCTGCCCTAGGAAACTAATACTTTTATACAGGTGCTAATTTAAAGAATAACTATATAATCATCCCAATAACAGAACTTTTTCTCTGAAGAAAACATTATTTTCTTCAGGTTAGATTAAGTCATATATAGATCTCTCTCTAAAGAAGAAAATTTCTCATGTATTACCAGCGTTAAAACTATTTTAATGATTCATTTTATTAGTTTTATGATAGATGATATTGCTTTGCTGAACATAAACGACAACTGTTGGGGTTAACCGTAGATTATTTGCAAGTTTTACACTTCATTTATAGTAGGGTGGACAGACTTGCAGGTGGCCTCAGATACCTGCCTCCTGGAATTCACGCCCTTGTCTAATACCCTCCCATTGAGTGCGGGACCTGTAACTCCCTTCTAACCAACAGAATATGGCAAAGGTGATGGGATGTCACTCTCACAACTACAGTATGTCACATAGGATTCCATCTTGCTAGAGACTCCCTCTCTGCTGCTGGCTTTAAAGAAACCAGTTGCCATGACTCCTGAAGCTGCAAGAAAATGAACTCTATAAACAAGCTGAGTGAGCCTGGAACTGAACTCTTGCCCAGTCAAGCCTCCAGATGAGTGATAGACAAGCGAAAGCTTTGCGTAAAGCCTTGTGAAATCCTAAGCAGAGGACACAACAAAGACCTCCTCGGACTGCTGACCCACAGAAACTGTGAGATAATAAATATGGGCTGTTTAAAGCTGCTAAGTGTGTGGTAATTTGTTATGCAGCAATAGATAAGTAATGCTCAACTTGTGTCTTCTGATTTTAAGGATGGTGATCCCTCATTTGAGCTACTATTGTCATATTTTGGAGGCAGATGTTTTAAATCTTTTGAAAGACTTTATTTTTTTAGGCCAGTTTTAGGTTTACAACAAGATTGAGAAGGAGGTATAGAGATTTCTCATATACCTCCTGCCCCAACACGTGCATAGCCTCCCCCATTATAGACATCACTCACCAGAATGGTACATTTGTTGCCAAGGAGAAACCTACATTGACACATCATAATCACCCAAAGTCCATAGTTTACCTTAAGCTTCACTTGTGGTGCTGCACATTCTAGATAGATGTATAATGACATACATCCATCATTATAATATCATACAGATTATTTTCAGCGCCCTAAAAATCCTCTGTGCTCTGTCATTATTTTTTAATAATGTATTTCTTTCAAACTATCAATCATTTTTTGATGAATCAATCAATTACTTAGTGCCAACATTCAACACTAAAAAGTAAAAATTTATACTTAATTAAAGTCTTTTATATATTTACTATTATTCTCAGTACTAAGATAATTCTCCAAGTGAGAGGCAAATAAATTAGACATTTTACAATATGATTTTTTGTGATGTTAATATGCTACTATCTTCTTCTATAGACATACTTAGACATACTTCTATGCCATAAGAAGGCTCAATTCTCAGGTAATTTTTCTCAATTTAAACTCCTCTGAAAATTTAACCCATACAGCACATCATGATGTCATTTGGCCTTTACTGGGTAAAATGTAAGTGATAAAAATAAATGCACCTTCCACAGAAATCATGGGGTCATTCACAGTTATAAATGTTCAATCAGATGATCCAGAATATACTTATTTTTGCTTATATTAAAATTTTAGATTATTTTATAAACAAAACTGCAAAACA
Organism: Equus asinus; assembly: GCF_041296235.1. NCBI lineage: Eukaryota > Metazoa > Chordata > Mammalia > Perissodactyla > Equidae > Equus > Equus asinus. Next base: position 73,435,821 of record NC_091798.1, read on the forward strand.
CAAAAGTTCTTATTCATGAATATTCAAAATTATCCCCAAAGACACTCAGATCTACACCTCCTCTTCTCATAAAAATAGTAGAATAAAAACAAATAAAAGTGATATTAAAAGGATAACTTGAATAATGTTAATATAAGGTTAGCTTTTAATTTTTTTTATTTTTTATTTGTTTTTTAAATTTTTTAATTTTCTAAATTGTTTTTTGATGAGGAAGATTGGCCCTGAGCTAACATCTGTTGCAAATCTTCCTCTTTTGCTTGAGAAAGATTGTGGCTGAGCTAACATCTGTGCCAATCCTCCTCTATTGTATATGTGGGACACCACCACAGCATGGCTTGATAAGCAGTGTGTATGTCCATGCCTGGGATCCAATCTCATGAACCCGGGGCTGCCGAAGCAGAGGACGTGAACTTAACCACTACGCCACCGGGCCAGCCCCCAGGTTAACTTTTCTAATATAAACAATTTGCTATATTTGTTTAATTTATCTTTACTAGTTATGTAACAGGCATAAATGCCCTTTGTCACCAGCTTGGGATACAAAGATAGGCTCCAATTCTATCCCTAAATCTTGAATGACTGAGGCCCTGCCCCGGCCCCATCAGTTCTCAGTTATTCCCTAGAGCTTTATCAGGGTCCCAGGAACATCCTCACGTGGTATTTAGGGAAGATGCTGCACTCATACCCATGTGGTTGGGTACCCTGACCTGGTCATCAGTCCTGGGCTGAGATGCTAGATGGGTCCAGTCTCTGCTCCCGGTAACTCCCTCGAAACCCCCACAGTCAATGCCCAGAACTTAGAACACTAAGATTTCTCTGCCCTTGTTGTAAGGACAGGCGTAGAGGGACAGGTAGGAAAGCAATACCTTCCAACTCTCTCTAACGACCAGCCTATCAACCAAAGACAGACAAGGGGCTTCTTGAAGCATCAAAAAAGAAAAACCATCAATAGAGTTTCTTTGGTGAGACCCTCTCTCTGCAAAATTAAATTTCTAGCAGCACATCTCAAAGCTGACAGCGAAACAATGATATGTTATGATAACGGAGGTTTTTAAAGAACCATTGCTCGATTATACATTCATATTTACTTGGAGGATTTCAAGAAAAATTTGAAATACACTGCTTAAGTATAGCCATAATTCTGCATTGCCAATAAAAGGAACACTAAAAGTCTTCATCAAGCAATTCCACTTCTAGGTATTCACCCAAAAGAAATAAAAACATGTCCATAAAAACACTTATATAGGGCTTACGGTTTCCAGTCCAGCGTGTACAGAGCTTGGAAGTCATCACTCTATCATCAGAACAAGCAAGAAGCTGAACAAACTGAAAATCGACAACTCAGATCCGACAGAGAATTGAGGTCACAGGGCAGGCCTTGTTAAGAAGAATAGAATGCTCTGATGTTTTTCAAAATGATTTGAAATGGGATTTTTCTCCAATCTTCACTGTGAAAACCTGGTAGAGTTTCTTGGAGGTAAATCTCACAAAAGGGTGGGTGCACTCCCTTAAGACTGCACCCCCTGGAGGTGGCAACTCTCAGACTTGTCACTTACCACTTAGGTTTTCTCACCCCATACAGATTCCCACAGAGGTTTCTTCTCATGGGTTTCTGCTCCAGTAAGTTGTACTTCTCCATGTCTGTCTGTCTGTCTCCCCAGTTTTTGAGGACACAAGCACTAAGTACTTTGTATGTATTATTCTCATTTAATCTTTGCAAAGTTCTTCGATTCAATTATTTTCTCCATATTACAATGATGAAATTGAAGCTTAGAAAGGGTGAACTGTACCTAAAGTCTGAAGCAAAGCCAGGACTTGACCCTAGACCTGCCCGACTCCAAAACCATCATACTGTATGGCCTATTCAAACCCACTTCCTGTCAGCAGACTTGGAACCTAAGTATGTTAGCTGTCTCCTGATGGTGGTAGGGAAGAAAGAAGAAGATGAGAGAAGACATGGGTGGCAGCCTATTAAGGCAAGAGTTGTACCTCGTAATCCTAGATCGACCACTACTTCAATATATCACCTTGCCTTGAAAGCTTTACGAATAAAATGAAGGAAAATGCACAGACTGGATCCAGATTTTTCTCTTACATTGGAATATATTAATGGGCTTAAAGGGATCAAAGAACACTGAAATTCTGTGATGGTGGTACATATGTGTGCACACACTAGGGCATATACATTTTTCTGGGAAGAAGATCCATGACTTCGGATTCTCAAGCAAGTTTGTAATCCAAAAGTTTTAAGATGATCTCTAAGGTCCCTTTCAACTCCAATAGCCTGTGCATCTTCCATTGAGTCATAATTCTTCTTTACCTTAATTTCCACCCATTATAAAGACAATTTGTTTTCCTTCCAAAATGTATAATATTTTAGCAGAAAAGAACAGAAGTAATTTTGCATTTTGAAACAGTGTGCTTGAAAGTTCTTTGGCAGATATTTGTATTTTGCCCAACAATTGCATCTGCATCTTTGAACGAATTCATTGGATGAGTAAACGTATGGTCACTTCCCCATCAATATCACCTATACAAGTAGACTAACTTGTATTCACTTTGTACAGTTAGAGAAGTTCTGGACAAAAGCAAATGAGCATCACCTAACCACTCCTATTTTCACATATGTAGTCACTGTGCCAATTTGTTGACACTAGAAAGTCTGGATTTTTTCTGTGATTTTAAGAAAATTTTATAAACTAAAGTGAAAGGACTTTTTCTTGGAGGAAAGGCTTCCTCTGTTCTGAGAAGAAATGTTTTATTAAGCATTTTTTTTTGTCAGGTGGTTATGACAAGAATCTTCACACATTCTCAGAGAAAGCCTGAAATGGGTACGTAATTCATAGGTAGACACTTAAGACTGGATTTGTGAAACATAAGCATTCCTCGGAGATTCTAGGAAATACCTGGGGAGGATATTAGACTTTCATTAGTTATACCTTTGGGACTTGACTGTGTTCACTGAGTATTAAAAAAAGAGGAATCTCTCACGCAGGACAGAAATATGAGAACAAACAAGTAGTGACATGCTTGTAAATGTTTAAAAACTGGGTTTCCAGGAAAATAAAAAGCCCTGATTTGTAGTGCTTGCTGATTTCTGAAAGACTTCCTGGGAGAGTAAGAGCGAAAATCAACTTGGACTGAAAAACAAAATTCAGCCCTGTTGTGAATCAGGCTAGAAGGACAAACATACAAAGTCAGCTGCAAAGTTAAGAGGACAAATGGCTTCTCCCAAGGTTCTGTGGCCATAAAATGTCCTTTATGATCACTACTTTCTCACCAATGACACTCCCAGACGCCCTTTGCTATTCACTGTTGGATGCCCAATTGCTAAACCTTCCTACCCTCCTGGCAGCACACAACCCCTGGTTAATCCCCACTTCTCTAGTCCTGACTCAGAAACAGCAACCAACCCAGAATGGATCTTCCCTTCCCTCGGACCCTCCCCAGACTCCTCCAGCAGGAGCCCAACACATACAGACACGTTCTCTCTGTCCCCTTGTTCAAGTGACACTACACTGTTCCTCTGACTGCTCTCCCTTGCTGTGCATCAGTCAATAAATCAGATTTTGTCAGACTACAGGCTGAAAGTCTTTGGCTGATGAGGTGTTAACATTTTCACGGTGTTAATACTCCCGCCAAGGCAGATTTTAAGCTACTAAAGTGGTGTATGTCCCTGAACATTATCTGGAAAGAGATGGGCACAATCAGCAGAAGTAGGTGCCAACTGGCTCCACTGCCCAGGTTACACTCTCAACAACCGTGGAAGACATACTTTTAATCTACCTTTTATAGATAAGGAAACCGAGGCTCAGAGTTTACATAAATTGTTTAAGGTCACAAAGCTGGTGGCAGAGCCACCATTTAAATCTGTGTCATTGTGATTCTGAATACTATGATCTTTTAACCAACACCACCCTATTTAATATGTTACAGTAGCATCATCTCTTCTTATAATAATTTCATGGGTGTAGACCTTTTTAAAGACTGTGCATGCCCCTGCATGTCCAGACTGCATCTTAGACTTCTTTGGTGTATCTTCCCCACTCTGTACGGTAGCTGTGAAACATTAGGTACAATATTTATCGTCTATGAAGTCTCATCTGTAAAATGGGGACAAATAGAGTGCTTACTCCATAGGGTTGTTGTATAGATTTTAAAAATTAATAAATATAAACTGTTTAGTATAATGAGTAACATAGTATTTAATAAATGTTAGCTATTTAAATTACAATGCTATGCAGGTAAAGTGCTGAATAAATGTCATTTTTATGGCCATTTAACTTAATAAGTCTCTATAATTCTCATTCAAATCACTTTCAGATTTTCATATACAGGTCAGATGGTTTAAAAAATCTTTCTATAATCCTGTTTCCATTAATTATTGCTGCTTTACAAACCAAAACTTACTGATTTGAAACCATAATGATGTACTATTTTTCACATTTCTGTGGATTGATAGGGTGGTTCTATTCCATGTAGTGTCAGCTGAGGTCTCTCATATGGCTACATTCAACTGGAAACTAGGCTGGGGCACCTTGGTCTTCTTCCAAGTGTCCTCTCTCTTTACATGTGTCTCATCCTCCAGGCGTCTCTCTCTAGCAATATGGTCTGGACTTCCTTACACTATGATATCTAGGTTCCAAAATGGAGCTTTCTAAGAGGACAACTTGAATGTGCAAGCCCTCAACAAACCTTGATGTGTCACATTCACTAATGTCCATTGACCACAGCCAGCCGAGTCCTTGTGGGAGGGAGCTACAGAAGGGCCTTAGTATTGAGAGGCTTAGTTGAGTTGGCGGGGGGGGGGGGGGGGGGGGGGGGGTTCCAATGCTCCAGTCCGCCACAGATTCCTATGCATATTCATGTAAAAACCTCTTTCAGAATCAATGAGAAGATGCCAAATAACTGATTTTATAGAGAGAGTCTTTAGTCCTGTGAATAATGAAAGCAGAATTGGAATTGACTTAAAGTTTCTGTCAGTCTGATTCTCTGTGCCATATGTGCATGGCCCTGTCTCACAATGAGAATTTAGAAATAATGGGAAAGTCATTTTAATGAGCTAGGGAAAAGTGAATAAATTATGATCCCATAAGTACCAATTTCAGTTTACCTCTTTATGGACTAAGAAAAAGTGTCACAGATTATGATAATCATTCATCTAACAAAACACACATAACATCATCATCATTAGGGTTGCCATTATAACCATTACATTTTTATCAACATTTTCTCCCTGAAATTTCCATTTGAAAGTCAATGGTAATTTCATTTTGAAATCAGTTCTGACTATGAATGGCTCCAATACACATTTTGTTTCTGAAGTCAGCCCCTCCTGATAAAAGATGGCCTGTTTCACTTTTTTCTTGTTCCTTTCCTCTGCTCTTCTTAGCATGAAAAATAACAGCTCTTTTCAAGAAAAAGAGCTATTATTGTATGTCTACCATAATTATAAGCAAGATTCAACTACACTGCTCTAAAATATTCATTGCAAATTTATGATTTAAAGCTATTTCATTTCCTATTCATGTGTAGTTCCCACACTCACAGTATAAATATTTACAGTTAATTATAGAAAATTTCACACATTAATCCCAGTAGCATGAAAATATATTAATAAATTTACATTAATAAGTGAGTCTTTGAAAAATTATCTCGAAGTAAGAAAAGAGAAGAATGCCATATAACTATGGTAGCCAGAGGCTGAAGATTTGGGGTCTCTTATTTACCCAGGACCTTTCCAAGGCCATGGTCACATAATCGTATGTTTTTGTAAAATTTATAAAGTGAGGATATTTTCTGATCTTAGGATCTTCATCTTTTTCCACTTTGAATTCCCCTCCATCACATGTCCACTCACACAGGGTGGCATTGGAATGACTGTAGCATTTTTAGACTCTGGTAAGGAAAAATTAAGAGAGGGGTATATTTAGCTTGGGTTTTGTGGGGTATATTTATATGGCTTACGGTCGCATTGATGTATAGTTAAGTTATTGCCAATCATCTCAGTACAGGAAAGTCTCTCCAAAATTTTTATTTTCCAGTAAAGACTATGCATACTCAGGCATTGTGACAGGAAGCTGCAGGCCACATGAATGTATCTTAAGGTGAACAACGTGGAAGTTTGTTGGTAGTGGAGAAGCAACACAGTGAAATTTATTGACTAAATTGTCTTACTCTTCTGAAATGGTAACCAAAAATATACACCAAAGAAACTATAGGGGGGAAAAAAGTAATGTATAGGTATATCACGCAATTCATTAATAAAAAGTATGTGTTTTCTTTGTAGTTTTTTTTGTTTACAATATTTGCCAGCTTTTAAACTTTTGTAAATTGTTAGGATTCCTCTTCTGAACCTAAATAAATATTAACTTTCATACCTAAGTGGGTAGTACTACTTTTGTATTCTCTTCTTAAAGAAAGCGCCCCGAACTGTGCAAGCAAAACCTGGATCTGCTCCCAGTGGCAACTGATCTCTGATACAGTGAAATCCTCTTCTACTGGAGAGGTTGAGCTATTAGACAATAATAAAATCATGTTGAGTAAATTCTCTTCTTGTTTTCTCTCCTGGATTTCCATTTTTCTTCTCTTTACTCACGAAGATGGATTCATTCATCCATAAAATGTGACTCTAGTCTCTTACTTTTGCTTTAAACTCTAACACATAGGATTATAGACAATTTTGGCCAGAGGTGGATCATTAATCCTGATTGACTGATTGCATTGGTCAGGATTCTCCTGAGAAACAGAATAGAGAGAGAAAGATAGTGAGAGAGAAATTTATTTTAAGGAATTGGCTCACACAATTGTAGAGGCTGGCAAGCATGAAATCTGCCAAATTTGTTTTGAGCCAGTCTAGGCTTATAATCTGGAGCCCCAGGCAAGAGTTGATGTTGCAACTGGAGTCTGAAGGCAGACTGCAGGCAGGGTTCCCTCTTCCTTAGGGAAGTCGTTTTTTCTCTTAAGGCCTACAACTGTGATGGGATAAAGCCAATTCACATTATGGAGGGTAATCTGCTTTACTCAAAGTCCACTGATGTAAATGTTAATCTGATCATGAAATACCTTCACAGCAACATCTATACCAGTGTTTGAGCAAATATCTGGGTACCGTGGCAGAGCCAAGTCGACACATCCAATTAACCATCACACTGATGAGCACACAGTGAAGGTGGGAACCAGCATTGCTGCACTTACCTAAGTCATGACATGAAAATATATGTGCCACATTCTACTCATTTGTAGGAGAGTGGATTCTACGAAACCAAGTAACAAAATTAACAAAAAGGGACCAGATAAAGAAACCATTGTTTGCTTCACTAGTGAAACAAACTAAATGTCAGAAGAATACACAGGGCTTGACTGTAGATACAGAGCAGAATGTTAAGATTTTGGCCAAGTTATGAGGTTTGCCCAGTCCTCAGGAAGCATCTAGAAAAAACAGACTACTTTGAATTATATTTCCTCCAATCCCTTAGAAAATTCCAGAAAAACAAAGAGATCACAACCATGTGAACCAAGATCCCTTGCAGTTCTAATAATCTATAACTCAATTTGATGTTATTAAATGAGATTTAGAGAAGATGGGGAGGAAATAGTAAAACATGAAGATTTGATAATAGCTCTACATTAGATGTGATAGTGGCATATCTCCCTTTTGCCTCAAAAAGCCTATCTACTAAATTATCACCTAAAAAAACAGCTTTGAAAAGCAAGAGACACACTTATAGTTTACATCATAGTTCAGAATAGCTGATTCTCTAAAGAATGTTTCAAAGAATTGCTTATAAAGTAACTTTTAACGAGTACTGACAGAAGTTAAATATAAAATAAGCCCCGTTTGTAATACAAAACTTTAACATTTTGAAAATGGAGTTGGTGGGGTGGAAAAATCTTTAAATAAATTTTATAAGATGGACATGTCGTATGCAACATCTTAGCAACATCCAATTGTTAAGTGGAAATTATCACTCCAAATTCCAATATTTTTATTAGGAGATTTATGAGGCTTTTAGTTTAGGTTTCTCCCAACAAATATCCGGCTCTCATGCCACTGCGCGACTGAATACAACACAGTGCGGCCATATTGCCCATCAATTCTGGCCTCCGAACATTTTCTCCTGTTAGTCTCCAACTTGATTCTCCTCTGCATTCTAGTAAAGGTCTGTCTGCACGTCTTTCTCCTGTGCTTTATTCAATCTCGAGCTCTAAGTCCTATTTCTTTATTCTAATCCAAATCTAATACCTCATTCAAAGATCAGACCAAGTCTTAACTCCTTAATAAACGTGAGTGCGTAGAAGGGAAGCATGAAGATAAGGCGGCAGTCAAAATTTTAAGCAGTGGTTTTCAAACTATCCTCTGGTAAAATGTTGGTTTCCTTCATGCTGGTCTGAGATATTGTAACTACTAAAATCTTAACATTGGAAGTTTTTTCCCATTGTGCATATTAAAAAATGTAATTAGTAGATAAAATTTTCAATGCTAAAGAATTCTTTTATACATTTAAAATAAAACTTTAGCGTCAGCTAGTACCCACCAGATGACAAAATGAACATGTCAATAAATTAATATTGATAAAAATTGAAAAAAATCATCTTTATCTTGTATCAGTATTAGTTGTCACTAAATTTTACATGAGCATTCTCCTCACTTGAAAGGAATATCCCCCACTGTACATTAACACATCAACATTCTGATTACCCATTAGCTTGTTTTGAGTTTGGTTAGAAAGAATAAGTCTCTGATATCCCAATGAGCTCAAAGCGCACTAACAAATTGAGTTTCCTCATCTGAAGTTTGAGCAGTAAGCCTGAGCTTTGACATCCCCACCAAAGCATCACCACCATAAGAGATCAAGCAGAAACAGTCAGCCTTCCAACCCACTATCATCTCTCAGAAACACAACACACATTTTTTGTTTATTCAATTGTAACTTCTCCAAATGCATGGACTATGACTTCCACTTCCTTTGTATCTTCCACACCACCTAGCATATTACTGGCATATCAGAGATGCTTAATATTCATGACATTGTTATTTCTACCATTCAAAGGGACCCTCCAATGTTAGAAGATCTGCCAGTCTTCACCCAATTTCCCGCATGTCTTCCCAGCACCAGCCCTGGCTGCTCATCTCTTGATCAGCACCAGAGAGTAACTGGAGACCAATGTTTTATTTCGTGTCCCCCAGTGTATCTAGTGTCTCTCCTCACTCTCAACTACTGAAAAAGGAGCAAAAGAAAATGGTAACCTTACCCATCTCTTTTCTGGCAACTACATCTCTGGAAACCCCGTGTGCATTGACTGAGAAGAACAGCAGCATCAACCACATTAACGATAACAATTACCTTTAGTAGGTGCTTATTTTGGGGAGGCTTTGTGCTAAGCACTTTACATGGATCTTCTTGTTTATTCCTCTCAATGCACCTGTGAGGCAGGTTTTGTAACCGGATGACCATTTTCCATAAACCCCAAAGTGGGTCTGACATGCAAGAGAGAAGTAGGGTGCCCAAAGAGGCATTGCAGATAGGATGAGGAAGAAATAGCAGCCTTGGTGACTAAACCCCAGCCTGGCAGGAGAATGTCCCAGCTGATGCCAGCAGGGATAGCCCACGACCCCTAGGATCATATGCTCTTCCCCCCCTTACTTCAGCACTCACTACTCAGAGCAAAGGGAACATTTGTGTATACGGGGGAAGGCACCCCTGAAAGGACGGAGATTGTTCCCACCAATAGATGGACAGGGCACTCATAATGGAAATGTTTCAGTTATAGAAAAATAAATATGTATTTCTTGCACATCTGAGTTTGTAGACCCAGGTGAAAATATCCTCCCTATGGTTCAGGGGGGAAAGTCTGAGATTCAGACACTTGTCCAAGATCACACAGACATTCAGTGATGGTATCTGGATTTGAAGCCATAATGTCTGAATCTCAAGTTCACTCTTTTGAGCACTGGATTTATAAAAATTTTACAAATGTAATGGGAATGGTCTGACATTAAAAAGTTAATCTGCCTCAGTCTCATTTCTTCCAGAAGTTATGTCCTTTCCGCGTATCCCTGGGTCACCAAGAAAAGGCATAAATGTATCTAGATCATAGCACTGTCCTATAGAAATATAATGTAAGATAAATACATAATTTAAAATTTTCCAGCAGCCACATTTTAAAAAGTAAGAAGAAACAGGTAAAATTAATTTTGTTTTTTCCTTTAAAAAATATCCAAAATATTATCATTTCAATGTGTAATCAATATTTTAAAATTTCAAATAAGCTATTTTACATTCTTTTTTTCCCCTAAATCTTTAAAATCTGGTGTGTATTTTTTTAAAGTGAGGTATAATTCACATATAACATTATATTAGTTTCAGCTGTACAATGTAATGATTCGATATTTGTATATATTGCAAAATGATCACTACAATAAGTCTTTTAACATCTGTCACCACACATAGTTACAAATTTTGTTTTACTTGTGATGAGGACTTTTAAGATCTACTCTCTTAGCAACTTTCAAGTATACACTACAGTATTATTAAATGCAGTCTCTGGTGTGTATTTAATCCTGACACCACATCTCAGTTCAGATTAGCCACATCTCAAGCACTTAACAGCCACATGTGGCTAGTGCTACCTTTTGGACTGTGCTGACCTAGATAAAACAGAGTAAAGTGGTGATTCAAATTCATCACAAAGGTCACTTCATGACCCCAATTCATGTTGTCCCCAGGCACTCCTTCCTCCATACAGTGCTGCAGGAAGCACAGCCTTCCTGTCTGTCTGTCTGTCCCAAAACTTTACCTTCTTTTGAAAAAAATATCAAAATTTTTAGGAGTCAAGCTAGCATTTTTTTTCTTTATTTTTTTTGGTGAGGAAGATTGGCCCTAAGCTAACATCTGTTGCCAATCTTTCTTTTTGCTTGAGGAAGATTGTCACTGAGCTAGCATCTGTGCCAGTCTTCCTCTCTTTTGCATATGGTATGCTGATGCCGCCACAGCATGGCTTGATGAGCAGTGTGTAGGTCTGCAACTGGGATCTGAACCTGCAAACCTGGGCTGCCAAAGCGGAGTGCACAAACTTAACCACTATGCCGTCAGGCCAACCCTCTAGCATTTTCTTTTAGTAAGGCAATTTGCATTTAAATTTTTCTTCTCTCACTTTTATTAACAGCGTTATTGAGGCATAATTGGCATACAAAAACTTACTTTGGTGAGAAAATTTTTATTTCATTTTAAAAAGAGCAAAAGTTTGTCAAGCTTTTGCTACCTGTCCTGTACTGTCTAGCTTTTATTAATAACCTCAGTGAAGTCTTCCAACTTATGAGTAGGTGCTACCAATATCCTTTATCCCATTTCATAGATCAGGAAATTGAGTCTTAGAGGACCAAGGTCACTTGTCAAGGTGATTCAGCTAGAAAGCGTGAACACCTGCATTCAAAACCAGGCCGCCTGCCTTCCCTGAGCAATATCTTCCAGGCTACCTAACCGTAAATATCAGGAGGAGCTGGGGTGTATCACTGCACCATAAAACGCTAGAGGTAGAGATGAGGAGGTGCAAAGAGCATTGTAACATAATTACCCAGGTAATATAAAAGAAAGAAAAAAGTCTTCATGCAGATGTCTGCCTAGTCAAGCTAACCCTACTTTAGATAACATCTATGTACTTATACAGGCATTTGCCTATTCAGTCTCTTGTAACCTTAATATTTGTAAAAAAAAATAAGCTTTACATAATAATTCTGCATGTTTGCTGAGCACATTACAAGAGGGAAATACTTTATAAAGCAGAATAATGTTAGAGCATCTAATTTTTAGTATTATGCTCTCATGGTAAGTTCAAGAAGTTTTGAAAACTACTAAGAGTTTCCATGAGACATATTCTCTCCTCAAGAACTCCTAGAATATTTTAGAAGCATGGGGACTGCCAGCATTTTCCACCTAAAGATGTCCCCTCTCTTAACCTGGCACCACCACCCTCTATCACCTTTGGCACCACCAATGAATGTGGAGAGAACCTCCTTGGAGCCTCAGCTGCATTCTTCCTAGATGCAGACATGTCCGAGCACTTCTGGCAAACAGATAAATCAGAGCCACAAGGAATGGGCGGGGGGGGGGGGGGGGGGGGGGGGGGCACGGAGGCGGGGGGGGGAGGCGGGGGGGCGGAGGCGGGGCGTGGGCAAAGAACAAATAAAAGAGAAGTGAAGCTCACTGTTTCTTCTATTAAAAATGTCCTGGGTAAAGGGTGAGAGGAGTAATATTAGGCAAATGTGGCTCATCTTGTTTTATGACTTTTCCCCTCCGCCCAGGCCCCCACCTCACCTCCCTCCAGGGACCTGGGTCCTCGCCTGAGAGGAGGAGCCTTTCACAGAATGGAGGAGAGCTGCCTCGCTCAGAGGTTTGGGAAATACTGGGCACCCGAATCAGCGCTGCTTTGGCACCTATGAAAGACAATAAAACGAGGGTAGGAATTTTCCCCACTTGGAGATGAAGCCAGTGCAGACTTGAGAAATCAAAGTACAGAGTGAAGCCTTGGCGCAACCTGAGCTCCAGCACACCAGCAGAGTCTGGGACATTTCCAGGCACAGAGCAAAGCCCCAGTGACCTCAGCTGGCCTCGACATGGCAGGGGTAGCCTCCTTATGGCCACACATTCATCAGCAGCCTGCACCCACACTGACAGGCAACACCAGGCAACCTACACAGCCCAGAGTCTGGCGTGAAGGAGGGAAAATGCCTGATTGCGCGGTGGCTGAGTGAGCTGACTGAGCGCTTCTGGGAATTGATGGGAACTCCCAGAAAGAGTTGGGATGGGGATACCTGGAGGCAGCTACACGTTCCACAGAGGCAAGTATTAGCAGAACCAGAGAAACAACTCACGTGTCGTGAGCCTAATTTTATTCCCCGCTTTGTGTAGTCTAGGCAGAGTTAGACAAGCACTGTGCTGTCCCTCTAGCGTTTCCCAGACTCCAGCTCACGGTAAGTCCTCAATGATCACTTAATTATTTTTTTCTTGACCTCAGGAAAGAAAATAATGTGTCAGTAGAGAATAGGCCAAGGGCGATCACTGTGTGGGAGATGCCAGGCAAGGAATGGGCACCAGGGTGAATTACATCATTGTGTCTGATGACGCATCTCGCGGGGAACATTTCCTGACAATGGTGGAACCTGACCCTGGACCTGAGATAACAAACGCTGAATGGAAGACTCCTCTTTAGTCTATTTAGTCAATGGTATTTTGACAATTAATTGTTACCAATGCTAGTGAGAACAAATAACCCTATCTAACAAGTCAAAATTTTAATAGGAATTTAATCGCTTATCGAGAGGTTTTCTTTTCATGTCTCATGTTTGCTTTAATAGAAATTTATCTCAGTTACTCAGTCCTATAACTGAGCAAGAAGTGAGTCACACTGTTTCAGGAATTCAAATCATGTTGCATAAATAAATGGAAAAATGATTCATCCTTTCAGATTTCCCTAAACAAACTGTAACTGAGCTGCCAATAAGACTAACACCAGGAGCATTTCTCCGCAAGAGGGCGCCAGAAGCTGACATTCTTAATATAATCTGCGTGGAACCAGTGAAGACTTCAGAGTTTGATGACAAAGTTAAAGGAGGGAAGGAGTCAAATATATAAAAGCAATAGGCAGATGTATCTGGTTCACAAGCTTGCTTCATGCTAATGCTTAAATAGTATTGAAATCTCCATAGTTCAGGATGTTAAATATGTAAATGGCAACATGTGAGCAAGGGAGATAGTGGTATCTTTCTACTGGAAATTGCCTTGCTGGATACAATGGGGTTTTTGTTAATGAATTAATTTTAATAGGCTTTTCTCCACTTAAAAGAAAACTCAGGATGGTATTTCAATTATTAAAATCATTGGTACATATCCTTTTATGCAATGGCCAAACTGTTACATGAAACAATAGAAGGCATAACGAGGTATCTACCATGGCATAAGTCACCGTTAATTTGCAAACGAATGCCAATTTTAAGGATTTGGATTTTGAAATGAAGCTGTAATGTAGAATACAAAGAGAGGGTTTTAGGTAATATTCTATTATCAAAAGACAGAGTAACAAAGTTGTTTTTAAAAGGGGGAGACAGGCAACGATATGATCCAGATTACAATAGAAATGAATTTAAAGAAATGTTTTTTAAAAGAGAAAAGAAAAGGTCAATGGTATTGAGGAACTAAGAGGCCAGAACTAAGAGCAGGACAATGTCAAGCTGATGATTTTTATGACGGGGGCACACAATATAGTTTTATTCAGATTACTCAGTCTCCCACACCTGCATTACTCTTACATGTAAACAGAAACAGTGTTAATGAGTTATATTCTTTCATTGTACCCTGTAGTTCTCCTTTCAGCACTTCAAGTTATAACCTGAACACCACAGCTTTATTATGGAAGGGTGGGGTAGTACAGTCCGTAGTCCTAAAGTCTTGTTGTGGGCCAATCAAACAGACACAGGATTCAAAAGAACCAATAAATAGCTCAGGTTAGAGCAACCTGTTCAACTCAGAATCCACAGGGCAGTGGAAACTTGAAGTGGACTCTGTTTAATTCATCTCTTAGTATACTAGTTATCTCTTGCCATATAATTAATTACCCCAATACACAGCAATTTAAAACAACAAAGAGGGGCCAGCCCAGTGGCACAGCAGTTAAGTGCGCACGTTCCACTTCTTGGCACGCTGGGGTTCGCCGGTTTGGATCCCGGGTGCAGACATGGCACCACTTGGCAAACCATGCTGTGGCAGGTGTCCCAGGTATAAAGTAGAGGAAGATGGGCATGGATGTTAGCTCAGGGCCAGTCTTCCTCAGCAAAAAGAGGAGGATTGGCAGTAGTTAGCTCAGGGCTAATCTTCCTCAAAAAAAAAAATAAATAAATAATAAAATAAATAAATAAAACAACAAAGATTTATTACTCACAGTGTCATTGGGTCAGGAATTTAAGAGAAGCTCAGCTGGTGATTCTTGCTCAGGGTCTCCTGAGACTGCAGTCAAGATATCAGCCCAAGGCTATAGTCATTTGCATGCTTGATTGAGGCTAGAAGATCTGCCTCCAAGCTTGCTCACTCACATGGCTATTAGAAGGAAGCCTCAGTTCCTCACCTATGGACCTTTCCACAGAGCTGCTTGAGAGTCCTCACAACATGGCAGCTGGCTTCTCCCACATAGAGTGATCCAAGAGAGCAAGGCAGAAGCCACATATCTTTTTATGACCTAAACTCAAGACACACTCAATCATTTCCACAATATCCTATTGGTTACACAGGTCAGCCCTTTCCAGTATGGGAGAAGACCACATAAGGACATGAACAGCAGGGGCCTAGAATCATTGAGGACTATCTTGAAAGCAGGTTACCACACGCAGCTCCTGCAATGTTCTAGACATTCATGGCCACCTAGATGTTGGCAGAAGACTATCTTTGCCAAGGGCCCTTTTCTCTCTCCTTCCTCTCACAGTCTCTATGATTCTCTTTATATCCCTTTCTCCCTACTCTCACCCCTTTCAACCAGACCCCCATAATCCGTCACTGGGTCTCTTCTTGTCCAGCTCCTTTATGTGCCATTGCCAAGTTGTTCCAGAGATTTTCATTGCTGAGGGCAGAAGAGAAGGGGAAAAAATCTTCACTGAGGTCAGTCTTTTAGATTCTCAATATAAACCCTTTAGCTTCTTCACACTAGCAAGATTAACACCTTTTAGTCTATCTCCTGCACTTTATTATGCTAAAGAATATTTGCCTCCTCCTTGACAAAAATTTCCAAAAACTCTGTTTTCTTGGTCTCAGTATGAGTCAGCCTCCGGGGAGGATGAGGGTGGGAGTGTGGAATGAGGAGGGGGGAAGGAAACAAAAACCATATTACAACAATTGGAATCCACAAATTATTTGTAAATGACTCCTTTGGTATACATCTTACCCAATAAAATATAATTTCCCCAAACGCAGACAGTGTCTACTTGTTTGCTGTTTTAATCTCAGTACTCACCACAGTGTCTGGCTCATAGCAGATACTATAAGAATCATTTAAAATAAAATAGGCAGTCACTCAATGCCATTATTTGAGAGACTAAAATTGTCTCCTCATGATAATCTAAGTGAAGATTCATAAATCTCTGTTAAAATATAACTACGTGATCCGAGACATGATATATTAACTAATATTAATATATTGACCTCAATTAGAATATCAATTCATTTCTTGGTATATATTTATAATGTATTATAACTTAAGAATGTATCCAAACTTAGTCATCCACAAAATCATTTATTGAGCACCCACTTTATAAATGCAATCCTTCTATGGTTAGTCAATAAATAAAGTTATACCTGTCAGCAGAATTCATTATCAGATCATTGATGAATTTAAGTATTTATTCTGTTATGTATATGATAATAGAATGATTTACCAAGGGATGCTGCCTCGATTTAAACCCATGGCTTAACACAGAGGCATCATCTGCAATGGGGTTGAGGCCCCCAGCACGCTGGGCATTTGGACCGCTGGAATCCATAGTATCGCACTCCATTTATCAGCCAGTATTCAAGAATAGCGGCCTCTGGGGCTGACCCAGTGGTGTAGTGGTTAAGTTTGTGCACTCCACTTAGGTGACGTGGGGTTCGCTGGTTCAGATCCTGGGTGCAGACCTACATACCACTCATCAAGCCACATTGTGGTGGCATCCCACATACAAAATAGAGGAAGATTGGAAGAAATGTTAGCTCAGCAATAATCTTCCTCAAGCAAAAAAGAGGAAGATTGGCAACAGATGTTAGCTCAGAGCCAATCTTCCTCACACACAAAAAAATGAATAGAGGCCTCAATGCTGCTATTCTTGGTACACCTATTGTGCTGTTCCACCCAACCCGAGGAGAGAGGAGATACACCACCAGAAATAGTTTAGTCAGAAGGAGGGGATATATATTTTTTTTATTGTGGTCATAATAGCTTATATCATAGTGAAATTTCAGTTGTACGTTATTATTTGTCATACACCAAATAAGTATGCCCCTTCACCTCTTGTCCCCACCCTCCACACCCTTTCCCCTGGTAACCAATAATTTGTTCTCTTTGTCTGTAAGTTTCTTATATTCCACATACAAGTAAAATCATACAGTGTTTGTCTTTCTCTGTCTGACTTACTTTGCTTGACATAATGCCTTCAAGGTCCATCCATGTGGTTGCAAATAGGATGAATTTGTCTTTTTTATGGCTGAGTAGTGTTCTATTGTGTATATATATATACACACTATACCTTCTTTATCCAATCATCAGTCGATGGACACTTGGGTTGCTTCCACATCTTGGCTATTGTGAATAATGCTGCAATGAACATAGGGGTGCAGAAGTCTCTTTGAATTGTTGATTTCAAGTTCTTTGGGTAAATACCCAGTAGCGGGATAGCTGGGTCATGTGATATTTCTATTTTTAATTTTTTGAGAAATCTCCACACTGTTTTCCACAGTGGCTGCACCAGTTTGCATTCCCACCAGCAGTGGATGAGGGTTCCCTTTCCTCCACATCCTGTCCAACATTTGTTGTTTTTCATCTTGCTGATTATAGCCATTCTAACAGGCGTAAGATGAATCTAAGTGTAGTGTTGATTTGCGTTTCCCTGATGATTAATGATGTTGAGCATCTTCTCATGTGCCTATTGGCCATCTGTATATCTTCTTTGGAAAAATGTCTGTTCATCTCCTCTGCCCACTTTTTGATTGGGTTGTTTGTTTTTGTGTAGTTCATTCATGTGAGTTCTTTATATATTATGGAATTAACCCCTTATCAATACGTGATTTACAAATATTTTCTCCCAGTTGGTGGGTTGTTTTTTCATTTTGATCTTGGTTTCCTTTGCCTTCCAAAAGCTCTTTAGTCTGACGAAGTCCCACTTGTTTATTTTTTCTTTTTTTTCCCTTGTCTGAGTAGAATGGTATTTGAAAATATCCTCATAAGTCTGATGTCAAGGAGTGTACTGCCTATATTTTCTTCCAGAAGTTTTATGGTTTCAGGTCTAACCTTCAAATCTTTGGTCCATTTTGAGCCTATTTTTGTGCATGGGGAAAGATAATGGTCTACTTTCATTCTTTTGCACGTGGCTGTCCAGGTTTCCCAGCACCTTTTATTGACGAGGCTTTCCTTTCTCCATTGTATGTTCTTGGCTTTTTTCTTGAAGATTAGCTGTCCCTCGATATGTGGTTTTATTTATGGGCTTTCAATTCTGTTCCATTGATCTGTATGCCTATTCTTGTACCAGTACCATGCTGTTTTGATTACTATAGCTTTGTAATATATTTTTTTAGATTTCTTTTTTCTTTTCTTTTTTTGAGAAAGATTAGCCCTGAGCTAACATCCGCTGCCCAATCCTCCTCTTTTTTGTTTTTTTTTGCTGAGGAAGACTCGCCCTGAGCTAACATCTGTGCCTATCTTTTTCTACTTTATATGTGAAATGCTTACCACAGCATGGCTTCCCAAGCGGTGCCATGTCCACACCTGGGATCCAAACTACCGAACCCCAGGCCACTGAAGTGGAATGTGTGCACTTAACTGCTGTGCCACCAGGCCGGCCCTGTAATATATTTTTAAGTCAAGGACTGCGATGCCACCCGCTTTGTTCCTGTTTCTCAGGATTGCTTTGGCTATCCGGGGTCTTTTGTTTCCCCATATGAATTTTAAGATTCTTTGTTCTATTTCTGTGAAGAATATCATTGGGATTCTGTTTGAGATTGTGTTGAGTCTGTAGATTGCTTTAGGTAGTACAGACATTTTAACTATGTTTATTCTTCCAATCCATGTGCGTGGAATATCTTTCCATTTCTTTACGTCATCATCAACTTCTTTCAGTAATGTCTTATAGTTTTCTTTGTTTAGGTCTTTCACCTCCTTGGTTAAATTTATTCCCAGATATTTTATTCTTTTTGTTACGATTGTAAATGGGATTGTATTCTTGAATTCTTGTTCTGTTAGTTCATTATTTGAGTATAGAAATGCTACTGATTCTTGTAAATTGACTTTGTACCCTGCAACTTTGCTGTAGTTGTTGATTATTTCTAATAGTTTTCCAATGGATTCTTCAGGGTTTTCTATATATAAAATCATGTCATCTACAAACAGTGAGAGTTTCACTTCTTCAGTGACTATTTGGATATCTTTTATTTCTTTTTCTTGCCTGATTGCTCTGGCCAAAACCACTAGGACTACGTTGAATAAGAGCAGTGAGAGTGGGCACCCTTGTCTTGTTCCTGTTCTCAGAGGGATGGCTTTCAGTTTTTCCTCCTTGAGTTTGATGTTGGCTGTGAATTTGTCATATATGGCCTTTATCATGTTGAGGTACTTTGCTTCTATACCCATTTTATTGAGAGTTTTTATCATGAATGGTTGTTGGATCTCGTCAAATGCTTTCTCTGCATCTATGAAGATTATCATGTGGTTTTTGTTCCTCATTTTGTTAATGTGGTGTATCACACTGTTTGATTTGCGGATGTTAAACCATCACTGTGTCCCTGGTATGGATTCCACTTGATCATGGTGTATGATCTTTTTAATGTGCTGCTGTATTTCATTTTCCAATATTTTGTTGAGGATTTATGCATCTATGTTCATCAGCAATATTGGCCTGTAGTTTTCCTTCTTTGTGTTGTCCTTATCTGGCTTTGGTATCAGGGTGATGTTGGCCTCGTAGAATGTGTTAGGAATACTTCCATCTTCCTCAGTTTTTTGGAATAATTTGAGAAGAATAGGTAATAAATCTTCTTTGAATGTTTGGTAGAATTCTCCAGAGAAGCCATCTGGTCCTGGACTTTTATTTTGGGGGAGGTTTTTGATTACTGTTTCAATCTCTTTACATGTGATTGGTCTATTCAGATTCTCTATTTCTTCTTGATTCAGTTTTGGGAGGCTGTAAGAGTCTAAGAATTTATCCATTTCTTCTAAATTGTCCAGTTTGTTGGCATATAGTTTTTCACAATATTCTCTTATAATTTTTTGTATTTCTGTGGTAGCCATTGTAATTTCTCCTCTTTCATTTCTGATTTTACTTATTTGAGCCTTCTCTCTTTTTTTTTTTGGTGAGTCTAGCTAAGGGTTTGTCAATTTTGTTTATCTTCTCAAAGAACCAGCTCCTTGTTTCATTGATCCTTTCTATAGTCTTTTTTGTTTCAATTTCATTTATTTCTGCTCTAATTCTTATTATTTCCCTAGAAGGAGGGGATATATTACTCCCGGGTTCCAACCAGAGTCAGAGGAGATTCACCAAATAATTTAAGAAGGAGAATTTATTTTAAAAGGGATGAATTCTGAACATATGACATGATGCAGACAAGCTTTAAGAGGCAGTGCAAGTTAGTGGGACTGGTACTGGCAGAGTTGTCCAGCAGGCTTAGATGAGGGGTGGGCTGCTGACATCCAGATGGAGAGAACTGTTAAGAGCCTCCTAGAGAGGAGTCAGCCTCCCTTTTCTCCCTCCCTCCAATCTCCTACCCAAAGACAGATGGGAGGGCACCCAAAATATCCAAGACAGAAGAGCTTTATTTTATTCCTCCCTGAATCCTTCACACAAGGCAGTGCCTGCCACAGATGAGTCCTTAGGAAATGTTATTTTGTGCAAACTACACCAAACACTCTCATCCTCTCCCCGCTAACACTCATGCTGTGATATCTGCCAGGTCACTTCAGTTCCTGGATACTCAACATCCCCACCCCTAACATGAGGATGAAAATAATATAAGGGATTCTTTCTGAAAAAAAAAAAAAATGAGATAATGTGCTGTGAACTGTAATCTCTACACAAATACAAATCATGGAAGATTGCTAAAGGATCCATGTTGCCTCCACATTGTTTACACTAAAATGTCCTCGCCTGGGATCATTTTAGTGGTAAAAGACAGTGCTGATTTTCTCCTTTAAATTATTCTATTTGATAAGGCAGGTAATCTAAGGCAGAGGATGTATTTCCATGTTATTCAATAACTCTATTTTTATTTTCTGTGGAAAAAAAAATCAGTCTTACTAAAGAAAAAAAAGTTGTTTAATTATTAGTTTAGACTTAACCAAGTCTGTGTAAAGATAGAACTGAGTTGTCCAATAGAGTAGCCACTAGTTACATAAAATTTAAATTTTAATTTTAAATAATTGAAATTAAATATAATTAAAAATTCAGTTCCTCAGTCAGACTTGTCATAATTCAAGTGCCCAACAGCCACATGTGTTGGCCAGCATGGAACATTTCCATCTTCACAAAAAGTTCTACTGGGCGACACTGAGCATAGATGGATGACCTCTCAAAATCCTTCTAGAATTGTACTTTGAAACTCGTATGACAAAAATTAAAAATGACCACACTCTGGTTAGTTTATTCTGACCCTGTCTGAGGTATGATCACATCAGATTCAAACTATTAATAATGGCTATCAACATGGAATATTTGATTTTTAGAAAGAAGACAAGCATTGCTATATTAGCTGCTGTTAAGTTATATTTAACAAGAATGATGTAAGGTTTAAGTACATGGGATTATGGGGATCTTTTTTCAGTTTATAATTTCTCTCTGCTCATATAGCAAAGGTTCTATAATAAAAATAATCACATTTCTCCCAGAGAAATCACTTATTTACATCTGTGTTAATATAAACAAGACAAATAAACGTGGTTCCAGGCAGTTGGAATACAGATATGTTGGAATTTAATTTGCCACATTACTCAGCCTTGATTATCGGAGAAGGAATGACCGAACCACTTATAGCATGTGAAATAGGTTCCTCTTTGTTGACTCCAAATTTTAGCTACACTTGATAAAAACTGATGAACATCCTACATTCTGAACACGTCCCCAGGGCAGAGCCAAAGGGGTCTCGCAACCATCACACCCAGTGGCCCACTTAGGGAGAACGTTAGAAACTCATTGAAGAGGAGACTTTGAAATGAATTCAAGGAAGAGAGTACCATGGTGTCATGTGGGAAAGGGGAGTGGTGTGCTGCCCCAAAAGCAATCCAAGTAACAAGAGCCCTAAGAGCATCACCCAGAGAGATTAAGGTTTGCTGCAGGAGATATTTCACTGCTCTGGTGGAATTTGCTGAGTGGCAAAAATGTCTAGGCACATTCATGAGAGTACTTTAGGAAGCTCTCACATCTGTCTCCAGGTGTTTAGAAGCATACATGAAGATACAGACTGAAGCCAGACACAGGGCCCTCAAGGAATCTGTAGGCAGGAGGCAGCTGAGGCAGCCCATAAGGCAGGGCAAAGAGAGACCAGCAGGAGGAATGGCCGGTACTTCCAGTGATCAGCTGGGCCTGGATGTATTAGTTTTCCCATGTTCACTCTTCACTGACTGCCCAGGGAAGAAAACCTCATGAGTCTACTGCTAGGACAGGGATACTGGCAAGTGTCAGCCAGCAAGTGCATCGCAAGCATCAGGAAACTACAGTGCAGAGATCCCTGTGGATGGAGGGGAGGCAGAGAACTCACCAAATCATCCCACAAAACAAAACTAACAATGGGTGCCTGCCAAGGTAGAGAGCAGCTGCATCCAAAACACAGCCCCAGGAGAACGACCAGTACCCAGTAATAACAAACCCAGCAGGAATATCCAGAACAACTAACAGTGATTGAGTAAAGGCTTTACATAAGTGGACTCACATAATCCTCACAACCACAAATCATTATTCAAATAGTCATTAAAAAATTCCTTGTTGGCACTTCATAGATGAGGAACCTGCAACACTATGGAGTTATAACCAAGCTCATGAAGCCAGTGAGTGGTAGAGGCTCTAACCTCAGGTATCTAATTCCAGAGTCCATGCTCTTAACCACTGTACCTCTTGCCTCCCTTTTTACCACTTTACTGCTCATCACACTTCCCACCCGGAAGCTCGAAGAGCCAGGCACAGCAGAGTGAGTGGACAAGTGGAAAACGATTTGAAGTAAGGAGACTGAACAGTTAACACTTCTCCCTCCCCGCCCACATCACCGATCCCTAAAACAGGGTCAGGGCCGGACCTAAGGGGAAAAAACTTTACAATAGAAGCAAGATTAAACTATTACTTTAGAATGGGCTTTTCAACATCTGCTAATGACTGACTAGCTACAAGATCTGTTTAAAATGTACCAAATACTGGAGGAGGGAAAGCCTAACACTCAGGTGTGACATCGGTGATAGAAGAATGAAGCTATTTTCTGATCGTGTAGCCCTGAATCCAGAGCAGTCAATAAATGTCTCATTTTTATAAATATTTTTAATAGTTTGAAATTGACAAAGTTGTGCTTATAGCTCTGCCATGCAGATCAATAAATAAACTCATCAAGGTGGAGTCAAGATTAATTTTAGTCATAGGTTTATCAAAATATAAGTTGGAAGGACCTTGCAGAGCCAGCTATCTATTATCTTTTTAGCAGACTATGTTAAGTCTAAAAATGGTTGGGCACACAATGGAAATGAAATAGAAAGGAAAAATGACTAACTGCTATAGAATTTTTCAAAGAGTAATTGAAGCTTAAGGATTACCTAATATTATAAAAGAATAAACTAACAGAATATCTGTATGTCCTTTCAAAAATTGTGTTTCCTTATCAACTGATTCATCCTTTCCCTTTAATACTAGCAGTAAGACAAAAGAATTAAGACAGTCAAACTAATGAAAGCCGTAGGATAAATATTGTAACTTCCAGAAAACCACAACAACTTAGAGAAGTTTGAAAGAATTTGGACCCAGAACCTTTCTTTTTCTTCCACTCCCCATCCCCCTCAGATATAAATCATTCTTGAAAATTAAATAGATTTTTCAAACAAAACTTTCTTTCTAGCAGGTTACAAATTAAAACTCTCTCAACAGTTATTGAGGGAAAAAATCTGTCAAAAACATATTGATATTTAGGAACAGATTATTTTCAACGGAAAGACTGCTCATTATGGTGAGTCATGGGAAAAAATCTTTTATCAGTATTTTTTTGATTGAGTAAACAACTTTCCTAAGATATTTCACATATAAAAGTGGTCTCAAGAAAGAATCCTTGTTAGAAAACCTAAATTGTCTATAGAGTCTTTAAAGTTAACTAATCTTGGAGAGAAGGTAATCTCTAGATGAGAAAAAGAAGCATACGTACATGAAATAATTTCAAGGAGCTGAAACCCTACACAGTGGCTCAGTCTGAGGTCTGTAATTGTGCTCACAGAGGGCACGAATATAACAGCCACCTCATTTTGCTTCCTTCCTGACCTATTGTAATTTTCAAATGTTATATGCTTTCCCAAAATTAATTTTATCACCAGCTTCCTATTTTTAAGGGAGGACAAAATTAAAAGGAGCTAATTCTAGCTTTTTGACCTAACAGCAATAAATACATAGACCATCCCTTCAGAAATTCTGATCTGTAATTGATCTTGGGTGAACCTTGGATATTAGTATTTTTAAATAGTCTCGTTGGGATGAGAACCACTGTTCTGGCTTATTTGTATATGCAGGGGTGGCTCATTATTCCTTAACTAAAAAGACCTTCCATCCAAACCAATGAGAGGAGGTAAATGTAAAGCTCTACATAAATCGACAAGCAGAGTGGGCCTTGTATGTTCAACATTCCTGCAATTCTGCAACCAGGCTGCTTCCCGGCCATTCACTGTAGTTTTCTCAGCACAATACATATCTTAATTGTGAATCAAAACTTTCATAAATAAATCCTAAGTAGAATTTAAAAGCTGTTTTTTAAACCATTAAACATATTAGGTGCCCAGACACTAGCCACTTGTCGAGCCTTTGTTAAAACTGAAATTATGACATTATTTTTACTTCAAAAGACCTCATTACAAATTTACCTAATATTCATTGGAATGACATTTTTGTAATGACATTTGTATTCACATGCATTCATATTTAATTCTATGGATATTCCATTTTAATTTGCCATTGAATAAAAATCAGTCAATGATTTTCCAATTGCCTCGTTTGGACAGGAGCTTAGTCCTTGTTGCTTTCAGAGGAGCTCCAAGGCTGGTGTCATCAGGAGCTCTGGGTGTGTAAGCCAAAGTCTCTTGTCTCATTTGTCACCTAAGCCAATCATTTCAACTGGATTTGCACTTGCTGAGAGATTCAGGGGAAAGTTCATTCTCCAATTATAAAATGGCATGTAAAACCACGCTATCATGGCCAAGAGAGAAGTGGAAACTGAGTAGGAAAAATCATTTTCCATTTTTTAAATATAAAGGTGGTTTTTCAATCAGCAAGCCCATTTAGCCTCTTATTCAACTGCTGATGTTAAAATTAAATATCCGTGTTGACGCTTTTTATTCAAGAAGAAAAACACTTATTATTTAACTAGCATTTGTATCACCACTCACG
Organism: Equus asinus; assembly: GCF_041296235.1. Classification (NCBI taxonomy): domain Eukaryota; kingdom Metazoa; phylum Chordata; class Mammalia; order Perissodactyla; family Equidae; genus Equus; species Equus asinus. The sequence continues at coordinate 73,461,157 of NC_091798.1, forward strand.
CATTTTCTCATTCCCATAGCAAACCTATGACGCAGAACATCCCTCTTTTATAGACTGGTAAGGTGAAGCTCAGAAATATTTAATGAGTTTTTTTCTGTGTTAAACAGCAAAATCATGGCAAGGCAAGACCTAATTCTTAAATTCCCAATTCTTACTTCATCCCTAATATAAATGTTAATATCTATGAGTCAAATGCAGGATTATCACTCACAGTAATTGACCAAACAGCAAGTATTTATTATTCGCCTAGCACTGTATCATCAGGCCCCATTAGGATACAAAAGAGTAATAAAAAAATGACTTCATGGAATTTACAGTCTGGTCGAATCTAGCTAAGTGAACTATCTAATTTCAGTTAGTGTTAAATTTTAAATTCTGATTTTTTTTGTTAGCGTTTTCAGTAACACTATGGCAGATGTAACCAGAAAAACAAGAATGTGAGAAATACTACAGAACTAATGATCCAATGTCTTCAACACATGAAAAGAATGAATAAAAAGAAAAAAACAGGAAGAGAAGCCAATAGATTAAAGTCTGAAGAAAAATGTCAACCAAATTTAACGTGTGGGTTTTGTTTTGATCCTAATTTGAATAAATCTACTGGGGGAATGTGAACACCGAATGGGCATCTAATGATAGCAAGGAGCCCTTCATTTCTTTGAGGAGTTACAACGGTATTTTAGTTACATTTTTTAAATATTCAACTTTTAGAAATAGAATAGAAGGTTAGCAACCAGTTAATAATGGTTAGTGTTTACTGGGCATTTTATGTGTTCCAAGGACTCTGCTAAGTATATTACATGTATTATCTCATTTAAAACTTATAACACGAAATATTGGGTCCCATTTTATGGATGAAAAACTGAGATTCAGGCTCCTTTAGGGTAACACCTAAAATCATAGAGCTGGCAAATGTCTCCACTAGGATTTGAATCCAGGTCCGTCTGATTATACAGCTCATGCCATAGGCACTCGACCTGTAGTTTATTGCGGGGTTTTTTTTGTCTTTTTCATCTACTACAACACTCTAAACTATGCTTTTAAAGGTAGAAGAAATAAACAAAAATTGTGACTTTCTTCTGCAACCTGAACAATCAAAACTTTTACTGCTGCTGAGTATGTAAGAAATGTCTCAGAAAGAGCAACTCAGATTCTCTTTTGATTGTCCCTATCAGGAATTTGAGGAATTTCTTAGGGGAGGCACAACCATTGTTCTTCTCCCAAATTGGTTCTATAAATTCAGCCAGTGAGTGAACGCATGCAAGAACAAGGAGTACGGCAGAACAGGCATTTAAATCACTTCAGCTTTAAAATGCTTTGTGCTCTCTAAACCCTTTTGATCATTAAGCCAGCAGTAAGTGGATGTCTAAGTTAGAACATTTTGAGGACTATTTTCCAGAAAGTTCATAAGAAATTCTGCTTCTTTGAATTGAATACATTTTCTCCAGTAATTTATTTGAAAACAGATAAGCCACTGCTCCAAGGAGACAGCCTATTGTCATTAACGTATTGCATCCTTTACAATGTCTTAGAAAATAATTGGACATGCTAAAACTTGAGGGTTAGAGAGATAGGATTGCAGGATGATACATGGAAATACAGAACCAGCAATGTTTCTTAAATGAATATATTTGTCCTAACATGGCTCCCATGTGAGAGACTAGTGTGAACCAGCATTAATGCATTTAAAAATTTTGGAAGGGAAAAAAGGACTATCTCCGATCCGTCCTCTTCTCAACATTTGCACCAGAGTCTGTACTATTCAGCACAGCAAGGCTGTGCAAATGCAATACTTTGTGTTTGCAAAATACATGTAAGGAATGGCTAAATAAGGAAGGAGCTAGCGGAAGTGCATTATAGCCTTCCTCTGGTCCCTGCTGCTGGCTCTTAGCTCCATCTCTAGCAAAAGATTGTTGCAAAAAAATAAAAGGAAGTATTCTCTTACTACTCTCTTCAGATGATAAAATTTTAAATATGTTACCGAAGATTCACAGAAATTTAGAATTGACGATGATTTTAGAAATCACGTAGTCAAATTCTGTTGCTTTTCATACAAAGTAAATCCAAAGAAGTCAAATGATTTGCCTAAGGTAACTCAATGAGTTGGTTAGCAAAAGACGTGGGGCTGGAAATAAAACTTCTTTACCCCTAGGGGGATTTTGGAGTAAGTGACTGCCTGGATAGCTTGTGAAATTATCCTTAAGCCTTCAGAGTAACAGGGCACATTTTAGCTGAATCTTGCTTTATGAAATAAACAATATTCTATGAGATGAAAGACTTTAAAATCTCTACGTCATGAGAATAACCCAGTTTTGGAAAATATTTTTCTCCATTTCAAAGTAGAAATATTAATGACCCATATAGAAAATATTTAGAAAGAACTATAAAGAAGTGATAGTGGGGACGGCCCTGTGGCTGAGTGGTTAAGTTCGCACACTCTGCTGCGGCAGCCCAGTGTTTCGTTGGTTCAAATCCTGGGCACCGACATGGCACCACTCATCAGGCCATGCTGAGGCAGCGTCCCACATGCCACAACTAGAAGGACCCACAACTAAGAATATACAACTATGTACTGGGGGGCTTTGAGGAGAAAAAGGAAAAAACTAAAATCTTTAGGAAAAAAAAAAAGTGATAGTTTCCTTAAGAAGTGACACCTTTCAACACATTCTATAAAAAATGGCAAGTATTGAACATCGTATGCACTTTAAAGTATTCTTACACCGGGAAAAACCTTTAAGGAAGTCCTATAATTTAACATTTCTGAACAATACTAGATTGTTCATCTAAAAGTCCCTGTAGTATTTTGATTGTTTTAATCTCTAGCTGGATTCAGAATTCTGAAGGTATGTTAAATTTCACCTCATCTAATTTAAAAATGCATGAGAAATAATATCATAGGACAGTTTATACTAAGAAAGAGGCATTGAGTAGAAGGTTGCAGGAGTTACACCAAGAAGCAAATGTCAATTTCAGGTCCATTATACCCATCTCCAGTATTAGTCCTTGAACTTAAGAGGAAGAATTTTTCTTAAAAAGGCATAGTTTACTACGGAATATAAGAACATCCAATTTTGTATATATACACATGTATTTTAAAATCTTGCCCTAAAGACATTGAAAAGACCAAGTAATTATTTCAAATTACTAAATCATTCACATCTGTAGGAGGTGCATGCGGGAGAAAGCAAAATAGTAACAAACCCGAAGGTTAACTCTTCTAAGACATGAAATCAAGAGGAATTAAAATATAATGAATGAATATGATCATGTAAAAGTGTAAAGGAGATAGTCTGAGGCGGCTCTCTCTGGCCAAATTTGGGAGAATTTGACATAAAAATATTAATAGTGCTAATGAATTAATATGCATTGAAAAAATTTCATAATTCATAGTGTTAAAGAGGAGAGAAAGAAATTGAGAGAGATGAGATAAAGTTAGTTTGGCAAACTATTAGCAATTGGTAAATCTAAATACGAGATACACAAGAATTCATTGTATTACTCTTTTAACTTTATTGTAATTTTGAAAAATTTCAAAATAAAATGTTTGGGGGCCGGCCTGGTGGCACAGTGGTTAAGTTCACACGTTCAGCTTCGGTGGCCCAGGGTTTCCCTGGTTCGGATCCTGGGCACGGACATGGCACCGCTCATCAAGCCATGTTGAGGCGGTGTCCCACATGCCACAACTAGAAGGACCCACAACTAAAAATACACAACTATGTACTGGGGGGCTTTGGGGGGAAAAAGGAAAAATAAAATCTTAAAAAAATAAAATAAAATGTTGAGGAAAATAGCATTCCCCCTCTGCCCCATATAAATATACATATATATAGCAGGAATAAAAAAGTAAAGGATAAGATTATACATCTTTTGGTAGAGAACTAAAATTCAAATAAAGTGACCTAGGTAAGAGCTCACAGGTGATAGGATTAAGTGATTAGGTTACGGTCGTAACTGGAAAGCTTAAACCCAATCAATTTTATGGACATTAACTATTCTTTTAAAAGAAGAATATATAAACAGGAATGGAATACTCTGCTTGTTATTTATAAAAGGGAAATTTGAAGAGCCTAATCTGACTAGTGCTGGGTTTCTAGCACTCTCTAGAGAACAGAGGAGTCTGACAAATGTAGAACTTTGTGTTAATTTGGCAGTTTAACCACTACCATGGAAATGGACACGTCAGGTATCAGCTATGGTGACATATGCCATTAAAATCATCTAATTCCCTGCTCGTGAAGACCCTTCTGTACTTTGGTAGGGGAAAGGGAGGAGAGGAACCATGTGAACCAGTCAATCATGCTCCATCCCACTGGCAGACATATTTCTGTTGATGTTCTGATTGGTACATCAGTCTCCTCTAGTTTTAGTGAGTACATATGGTTAAACATGTCCAGGTGGTTAGGAGAAATTGTGTTTCTGAGTTTTTAGAAGTGTAAACATGGGAAACACAACCTGAGAAATGACAGATGCTTTCTTCAAGTAGTGCCTTTATTTTACCGATAAATATTCCTAAAGTGACCTTGAAATTTAGTAATAATATCAGTAAGAAACTGATGTTGGAGGGTAAGAAATAGATCTTCTTTTTGTGTTATAAACACCCTCAGGAAAGGCAAAAGAACTTCGACACATTTTCCTATAGAAGAAAATATAAAATCTCAGTCAAGAGAGATCTCAACAAGACGATTTTTCCAAATCTCATCTGTGTTGCTGTAGAGGACCTTTAACTCCCACAGAAATGAGTGAGTTGAAATTAATTCATTCAATAAACATTGGTGTAGTTCCCATTACATGTGAGGCTTCGCTCTGGTGATTTAGCATCCGTTCTTCCTCTCCTAGAGGTTTTGTTCTGTTGTCTATAATTTATTTTAAAATTCTTCAACATGGAGAGCAAAGTAATTTTCTTTCACAGGGCCCCATATCTCTCAAACCATGGCCTATTTTATGTGTTACACCGGCCTAACTAGTGTATCAAATTATTTCAGTTTTCAGCACAACACCAGAAGACAGACTAATGGGATCCCATAATGACAAACCCAGTTATTGTCAAATCTAAGTCAATCCTACAACCCACTAAAATTTTCAAGAGATGATTTCCTGCCTGATATACTAGATCTTTGGTATTTATCCTTAAACAAATTTTGGCCACACAAATTGTTTCTGAGACCACATACAAGAGAGTTCCATGATCTGTTTAGATACCCAAGGAGAGTGTTAGTGATTGCAGAATGGGAGTAACAGGATATTAGCACTGGAACATGACCAATTTGTGGGAATCAATTCAACACCAAATATATATTATAAATGAAATAATCCAAACACAATAGAAATTGTAGAACACTATGGGAATACCCTGGCAGGAATAGATTACAGTAAAACGAATCAAGTACATCCTTGCAAGGAAATAGAATGAATAGAGCAAGAGTAGTGATTACTAAGAGAACTTTACATAACAACAAGAAACATAGAGGAAATGCAATACACCATGATAATTGTTCCCAGATAGCCATTTTGACGGAAGCACAATGGGAATTATAAAAAACAAATTATAGAACATGAGTTAGAAAACAGCCATGTTGTACAGAGTCAATTAGAGTTCTGGAGACAGATATCTGCTCAGTAAATTACCTCCAAATTTTAGAGGCAAAGGAAAGAGTTAACATTTATTTCACTTTCCAGAAGAAACTATTGTCTAGAGCAATTAAATAGCCCTATTTGGAAAGAGAAAGTCTGCTTGACAGAAGAAAGTCAGCTAAAAACTGTGAAGTAAGTGATAGAATTATAAATATAACTACTTTGCAAGCCTTAACAAGATTATTGATTCAGCTAAGTTTTATCAATTGGTCTTAAAAGCATTAGGCAAATGGCTGCTGGTAACCCGGAAATTCACATAGTTCCAGCTAAATAATTTTAGTCACAGGCTGAGAAACATAACTTTAACAATGGAAGAATCAGACTTCCAAACTCTTTAATCTTATGGCCAAATTTAATATCACCACTGGTTGGGACTACTAGACATTTGTGACTCCCAATGTGAGACAATGTAAAGTATTGAACATGACCTGTGATTTTAACTTTGACAAAAAATGTTTACCTTGAATTTTATAAAGCTTTTAGATTTGACTCCTAGATTATAGAGATTACCGGGGACGAAGTGACAAGTAAAGCACTGCCACAAGAAAGGGATCAAGCAATATAAGACATTCTAAAGGACAGGTGGGAGAACGTCAGCAAGTCAGAATGTGATCCCAAAGGTACCATGGAAGAATGAAAGAGACACAAGGAATTTAAGATGTGTTGGGATTGGATCTTGATTCAAATAGACCGCTTGCAAAGGGACAACAGGAGAAATTTAAATATGGACTGAGTATTACATGATATCAATAAATTATTAAATTTTGTTAGGTGTGATAATATCATTTTGGCTATGTAAGATGTTTTTAGTTATTTGTTTATTTATTTTGTGAGGAAGATCAGCCCTGAGCTAACATCTGCCCCCAATCCTCCTCTTTTTGCTGAGGAAGACTGGCCCTGAGCTGACATCTGTCCCCATCTTCCTCTACTTTATATGTGTGATGCCTGCCACAGCATGGCTTAATAAGCGTTGTGTAGATCCACACCTGGGATCCAAACCCACAAACTCTGGGCCACCAAAGCGGAATGTGCAAACTTAACAGCTGTATCATTGGGCTGGCCTCAAGATGTTTTTATTTTTTAAAAAATATATTGAAGGGGCCCGCCCGGTAGCACAGCAGTTTGGATCCCAGGTGCGGATCCTGGGTGCAGACATGGCACCGCTTGGCAAGCCATGCTGTGGCAGGCATCCCACATATAAAGTAGAGGAAGATGGGCACAGATGTTAGCTCAGGGCCAGTCTTCCTCAGCGAAAAGAGGAGAATTGGTGACAGACGTTAGCTCAGGGCTAATCTTCCTCAAAAAAAAAAAAAAAAAAATATATATATATATAGAACTATAAGGATGGAATGTTATATTATTTTACTTAAAATACATCACCATAGGCAGCATGATATATATGTACACATTAGCTTTAATCTACAAACTATAAGCAGAATATGTATACGCGGGAGAATGAGTTAGCATTTGGAAGACTGTGCAAAAGCCATTCAAAGAAGCTGCTCTTAGCTTCAACTACCACTATCCCCAGTCGCTAGAGTATTTATTAATTGACATAAAGGATGTTGGAAATTTTTAAAAATTATTTTGCATTAGTGAAATGACTGCTGTACAATGTACATGGATTGGCTCGCACTATTTTGCCGGCACACTGGTCCTGAATTCTGTTGCTACGGTATTATTGCATTCTGCCTCGAGTAAACCTTCCATGCAAGTTGCTTGTCAGAGGACCCAAAAGGAAAGGGAGCTGGACTTCGCTGAGAATACAGACAGTTGGTATGACTGTGTTGGTGTTTGCATGCTAATAAATGCTTGCTGAGTTTCAAAATTGAGTCTGAGGCTTGCTTTCTCACACTGTAATGTATCACCTCATAACTAGGTTGAGGGAAAAGAGACCTATGATCTTCACTGACATCCAACTATTGGAAGTTGTTAACTACCTAACTACCAAAGGAACTGAATTGTGAAGGAACAATGCAGCTTATGTCAACTTGAAATAGGGTCTAATGGACTGTGGTAGAAAATAACTTCAGGTACCATTATGCATAAACACTGTGTTGAATGCAAAAACAATGGTTGACCAGACCAGGAATTGTTCTCATGGAGCTTACGTTATGTACAGACAAAACTCAAGGGCATAAAAATTCAGTTTTTGTCTAATTTAAATTAAAGGAACTGTCAGAAAATGATTAATTATTCTTTTACTTAGCTTTTTATATGAAAGTAACTTCTGGGTATCTATTTTCAATCCAAACTTTAGTGCTTAGTTTAACTTCAACTAGTGTAATTTCCCATTCTTTTCCTTTTTATTTTACCTACAAAGAACATCACATGCCCTACAACAGATTCTGATTATCTTCTGAACAGCAAAAGTATAGCTAAACTAGTTCTTTGAAGCTAATCATGAAATACATTAAACCTATAATTCCCATCAAAGTGAAAAAACAAAGGATATTTTATAGGACTTCAGGTTCCATCTAATTAATTGATCATAAATCATTGCTTGCCATTTATGTGATAATTCTGAATAAGGCCAAGAAAAAGATCCTCAGGTTTTTTGTTCAAAAAAGCATTCCTGGTACTGAATCTTGCCACATAACTCCCAGCTTTGTGGAGGCGTAGAAGGAGAAAGAAGCTGCTTACCCTTAGATCATTCAGGACTGGACATTCCTGCAGAGTCAGCAACGTATTTTTAAAAATCAAAGGTCAGATGTCAAACCTTTCTGGTCAAGTGCTGACTTGTTTTAAGATTCCCCAGTCACAATTTGCTAGAGCACTGTGACTTCCAATATTTTCTACTATTAACATTTTGTGCATGAAGGTGGTTTATACAACTAAACAACACATATTTTATGTTATTTGAACTTGAAGCTAATTACATGGTATCTAAACACAGATTTTTTTTTTGCCCCATTTTATGTAATAGGCCTACTTCTGAAAATTGTCCAAACATCAAATATTTGTGGAGTATATATATGAATCTCACTAAGAGTCCTTACTTAAAATAACAGCATCTAAAACACACAATGAAAAAAAAGTCCTTATGTAATAAGAAAAATCATTTACACTAAATTTGCATATGGTTTTAAATATTAACTTTATGTTTGAATATATTTCAAGTGCACGTGGAATTTCTAAATAAGGTAACACATAACTTTTAAGGCCCATTATTTCTACCAAACAAGTGCAAATTTAAATTTATTGATATTTCTTATATGTGGGTTTATGAGTCAAACTTACAAGTGAACAATCATTTGTTTCTTCTCATGACATTTGCAAAGTTAGGTTTGAAAAGGCCAGCTTAAGGAAGATTGGCATATTTCCTCCAGGTCAATATCACTGCCATTCACGTTGCTTGTACCAGTGAAGGGTGATGTTTTGAGACATGACCATGTCTTTGAACTTTTCTCTCCAGAGTTAAGAACGAGCAGAAGTGGCTCACAGCTCATTCAATTATTCTTTTTTTATTAAAAGGTTTTTTTCCCCACAAAATAAATTCTAATTACTAACATTTGCAGAAATATTTAAGGAAAAATAATGAATATGAAGCACTATTTCAAGAAACACAGAAAAGCGGGTAAAGTCTTCCAAGATCACCAGTCTAAGGTAGATAGAAGACTTTGCTCAACTTGAATCTTTTTAGATCCTTCCTCCTTCCTATTTTAATCTACTTCCACAAAACTGCTTCCTTTCGGCAGCTGATGTTAATTGCACTGTTGACTAAATTGCCCTCAGGAAGAATATCACGTATTCAACTGGTTTATAATCCTCAAGAATCTCAAGTCCCCACCCAATGTTTACCTTGAGGAAACAATTGCCCCTGGAGAGAGTTCCTCTCTCTCCTGACTAAAGTCCTTTTCACTCAATGATTGCAAAGACTTGTGTATTATGAATAGTTCAGGGTGCTTACTTTGTAGAATGTAACTTAAGACTCCCAGGAATGCGGACTGGAAGACTGGTAAGAGATGTACCTTTTATCAAAATAGGAGAGCAGCTTTGGGGGAAAGAAGAAAGTTCTCTTTTAAACATACTGAATTTTACTGCATATTCAAGTGTAGAATTCAGTCCAAAACTCAAGAAAAAGATTTGACAGGAGGTATAGTGTGCTATAACAGTGGTGGAAGTTGAAACCATGTATCTGAGTAGATAAGAACCATAGAGCCCCAGGAAAGCCAACATTTAATATTTAAGCAGAAAAAAAGGAACCTACAAAGAAGATGTAAACTTTTTTTCTTAATAGAGAGAATAGTGTCACAGAAATCAAAGAAAGAGAAGGACTCAGGAAGGAGAAAATGTTCACCTGTGTCAAGTGCTACAGAGAAATCAAGCAAGATAAGGGTAAACAGTGTCCACTGAACTGTGCCATATGGAAGTCAATGGTGAATGTATCAAGAATGTCTCCTCTCCACATTTTTCTGGTGGGCTGGACCAATCAAATGATTCCTTCCCAGGAGCTGAATCTTGAGTGGTGACACACAGGGAGGGAAGATGGTTGAACGTGAGTTTGTAAGTCCATAGTTCCATCTTCTATGATTCTGAACTTTCTGCCCTCAGGAGGCTTGGTTGTTTAGCAGTTTCATTTATGCTATGAGTTATATCAGTATCTTTCCAATAAATTCTACTTTTTCTATAAATTATTATGAGTTGGTTTCTTTTGTTTATAGTTAAAAGACCCAAACTGATAAGGTATTCTTTCTTTTTTCTTTCATTTTCGATGAGATAAATCATTGTTCTGTTTATTTTCTGAAGTAAAAGTAGAACAGGAAGTTGACTGATACGATAAACTCATTGAATAGACAGGAAAGGATGGAATCCAAGCCACAGGTTGAGGCATGAGTCTTTAGTTGAGTACCTCTTCCATCAGGAAAGGGAAGTACAGATACTAATAAACTTATAAGGAAGAGGAAGAGGAAGATGCAGTTCTCACTTCATGCCCTTGGCTTTTCTCAGGGAAATGGCAGATCCATCGTCTGTGAAGTCTAAGAAAAGTTGGTGGCAGGAAGAGGATTTGAGAGGAGAGGGACGATTTAGACTTTAGACTTAGTGCCATCCTTCTTTACTGCCATTGTCAGTTGATCAGACATATATTGATCATAAATGAGGACCCAACCTTAGTCAAAAAAGCAATGATATGTAGTGACATCAATTGCCATAGCTGGGTGATTCTTCTCCAGAAACTCTCAGCTGCTGAGTTTCAGGGGCAGAGAAACAGGATGGCTATATTAGAGTTGAAAGTAATATTGAAAGCATGATTTAAGTGGTGGACACCAGTCTGGGGCCGGACAGGGCAAAATGGGAAGACAGAAGAGGGCTCATTGATTAAGAGAAAATGGAGGACTCAAGGCACAGGGGGTCATGAGGTCAAAGAGCAAACATAGTTCAAGCAAGGACAAGAAAGTTACCAGAAACAAATGGTGGGAGAAGCAGATGTCTTGCTTAAACATGAAGCCTGAATCTGAATCTCTCTACAGATGGAGGATTCATGTTCACCCATCTTCTGTCTGATCATTCTCTCTTCAAAGGATTCCTAATCTGTTTTTCTGTGACTTTCACCCACAGTCTGGATGACCACTTGGTGGGGCTCTTGCAGAGAGAATGTCAGCCTGTTGGCTTAATATGAAGATCCCCTGAAAAACTGAGATTCTGTAAAATTATGCTGTTTAGTTTAGCCTAGTAGATTAAGTGATGGCCTTATGGAGAAGTGTTTCTTTTTGTTTTTTTCATTCTTAATGAACTACTCTATTGCTTCCAATAGAAAAATAGCTGACTGCTGATACTCTGAGCAACCTAGATTTTGGAAGGTTCTTTGATCTTAACTCAACAATTACTATTCCCTGTATTACTATCCTAACCCTAATCCTTTCTTTCTAGTCCTTCACTGGCAGTAGACATTATCTTTAAGAGAGAATCAGAAAAAGGAACCATAATTAAGACACTGCTCTTTCAGTCTTAGTCTATTAATAATATCTTTACTATTTTACCTCATAGGTTTAAAAAAATTCTATTGCTTAGTGCCACCCTTCTTTACTGTTGACTGTAAAACAATGTTCTGTTGCACAAATTGCCACCTACCTTTTATTCTGTAGCAGCTATGTATTAAAATCATAAGGCTGGTAATTACCAGTGAAGAGAGTGTGGAATTATCTGCTGTGACTTCCTGTTCAGTTTTACTTTGAAAGTGTCTTAGCTGGTTACCTGACTTGGATACTATGTGCCATAGACTACTTATTCTCCTATCCTTGGCACAGTCCCCCAAAATGTGCCTTATCTCTGCAAGGAGAGTGTGGCTGAATTGCTGCATATTCACCTTTGTTACTGGCAAGACAACTCAAACCACAAGATTTCATTACATGGTGTTCTTCTTGGTTAATGACTGACAGCACAAACTTTAGTATGAGAAAAGCAAGAAAATGTAGTTAGATATAACTTTGCAACAAAACATTTGTATACTCCTCACAAATGCCACCCAGTGGTTGAAATCATTCAACTGAAAAGGCCATTTGTTAGGTATGCTGTGGAGAGACTGCCTACACTGTGAAGAAGGTTGGATGGAAGATTCTCTGTGGTCTCTTCCAGCTCTGAGAGTTTATAATCACAACATCAATTTAATTAAATTGCAGCACCTGTCAACAATCCAAGGGCAAAAGTTTGCTTCAGGCCTACGATCCAGCCTTAATATCTTAAGGGACATGTGACAGGATACAATATAACACAATCGGTGTGAAAAGAAAGTAAGCCACATGCCTTCAAGATTATAGGGGCAGAGAAGAAGAAATTGATTACATGATATTGAAGATTATTCTTGTGTCACCTGAAAACATGTTAAAATCATATTCTCTCATTATCTCAGATTTCTATTCAGTTCTATGCTAGCTAAAGATAATCATTATATCCTTTAATTAAAAGAAGAGGGAATTGGTTATGGAAGTTTGAAAATTTGATGTATGTCATAAATATGAACTGGAAGCAACTGTCAGTCTTCCTAATATCCAAGACAGGGAATTCTCTAATTCTCAAAACTTTTCATTCCACAGACCTGTCAAAGGGTCTTGCTTGATTTCATCAGCCTCCCAAATTATTTACTGAGTGCTTAATCATGGTGCTGCTTTCTTCTAGGAAACACACACACAGAATGTTCTGTTCTGTTCTGCAACTAAACAGGAATAAATAATAGTCTCATCTTTTCTGTGTTGTTTTCTTTCCACCAGGAAAATGAGTTGCCTATCAGAAAGAAATGAGCAAGGACAAAGTGGAAATAATTAGTGGAAATAAAAAGCAAGGTTAAAGAATAGGATGGTGAGAAGGAGGAAGAAGAGGTGTATGCAATTGAGCACAACAATCATGTTCACTAAGCCCTTTTCATTGCCTTGCAATGCTCTCAGGGATTACGGTTTAGAAGGCACAGCACTGGTAGGAGGAAGAGAAAGGAAGAAATGCGGGACTGGAGAGAAGTGTCAGTGTCATAGTCAGAGGCTAAATAAAGTGGAGTTAATGTAGAAGAGGGTGGGTTTTGTTTGGAGGATATAGAAGGAAGGTCTGGTCAGGTCAGCCCCTAAGAAAGACGCCTCACACTATTTGTACTGCTCTAGTCTAATTTGTCACCTCCCTGATCCACTAACTCTAGTAACCTAGAGACATAATCATTTTAGTTTAGGTCGCAGAAAGAGAAGAGAACATGAGACAAGGACTTATATGGAAAGGATTATTTTGGGAAATGATCCTAAGGATCAGGGATGGAGGGACTGAGGAGAATGACACAGAAGAAAGGAAAGCAGTTCATGGGACATTCTCAGGTTGGACAGGACCACAGGCATCTGGGGCATGTTCCAGTGGGACCCTCTAAAAAGCCATGTAGAACGAGCTTCAGAATTGTGCCTCCAAAGGCTAGAAGAGGGTCGCATTTATCCAGTGGAGTCTGTCCTTGATTGGTCAAGCATCGCCCCACAGGCATTAATTCTCTCTCGTACAATGTGTGAGGCAGTTGTGCTACTTGCCATAGGCATCCCATGTGCTGTGCGGAGGAGCAGTGGGGCAGAAATGGAGAGAGAGGCCGAGAGGCTACGAGCTGGGGCACATCAGTTGCCTATACAACAACTAACCTCAGTAGAGATTTAAAAATAAGAAAAGCCCTTGGCATAACTAAAACGGAAAAAGAGTAACTTTACAAAGAAAAGAAACCTGGCAAACATCACCATGATGAGACAAGCTGACGTCACGTGCCTCCTAGTGTGATACCCTGAGAAGGAAACATCACCTCTCTTAAGTAGTATTCTGTCAAAATGCATAACCTAGATCTAAGCATGAGGAAACATCAGACAAACCAAAATTAAGTTACATTCTACAAAGTAAGCACCCTGAACTCTTAAAAAATATCAATATTATGAAAGAAAAAGAAAAAGTGAGGGGGACACAGATTAAAGGAGACAAAAAAAGATATAAAAATTAAATACAATGTGTGATCCTGTTCAATCCTGAACCAGGAAAAAAGTTATGAAAGAAATGATTAGGAAAATTTGCTGTTGGTTAAAGCATTATATCAGTAAATTTCCTGATTTTGAAAATTTTACTATGGTACGTAGATGAACATCCTTGTTCTTTTTTTTTTTTTTTTTTGAGGAAGATTAGCCCTGAGCTAACATCTGCAGCCCATCCTCCTCGTTTTGCTGAGGAAGACTGGCCCTGAGCTAACATCTGTGCCCATCTTCCTCTACTTTTTTATATGTGAGACGCCTGCCACAGCATGGCTTGACAAGCAGTGCATAGGTCCGCACCAGGATCCAAACCACAAATGCCGGGCCACCCAAGCGGAACGTGCGTACTTAATTGCTGCACCACCAGGCTGACCTCCATCCTTGTTCTTAAGAAATAGGCACTGATGTGTTTAGGAGTAAAGGAGCATGATGCCTGCAACTTACTTTCAAATGGTTCAGGAGGTGATAGATAGATAGATAGACAGACAGAAGAGAGAAAGAGATCAAATGTGGCAAAACGACAACAATGGGTGAATCTGGGTGAAGTACACAGGAGTTCTTCGCGCTATTCTTACAACGTTTCCGTAAGTTTGAAGCTATTTCAAAATAAAAAGTTAAAAAATCATTAAGCTCTGAATCAGATGGAATTACACTGAGCGTTCAAAAGACCTAAGTTCTAGTTCAAGCCACTGATGCTTATTAAGTTTCGGTTTTCTCATGTGGAACCTTGCAGAATTATCGTAAGAACTAAATACGGTAATACATGCAAAAGAGGTAAAATACACGAAAAGTTTAAAATACATACAGATGTGTAGCATTATTAGAAATGAGAGGCTGACATTTGAATGATAGTTCAATAGATGGGGTAACCTCTCAGGCATCTAAGCAGCGACAGACACATCCAGAGCGATGGAGGAATGCGTGGGCTAAACTGAAAGAAGGGAGCATTTTAGGTCGTTTTCAGTTACCAACTCCCTGTTCCAAATTGGTGCCTCAAAAGGTAGGCTTTTATTATCTACCATAGACTAGACAACATGCATATGGCAAGAATTGCAAGGATGAATGTTTCCTATCCTCAAGGGACTCAGAGTCTATCGTGGAATAAAAACGACAAAAATAAAAATTGATAATATGATGCATTAAGAAGCGTTCTACAGAAAAACAAATAAGAAACCAGTAAGTCTGATGTTTGGGGACAGAAATAAGAGAGTTTCTGACAGGAAGTAACATCTGAACTGAGCCTTGATGAATGAGACCACTTAGAAAGAGGAAAATAGCATTTCAGGCAAAGAGAATGGCTGAGGAAGATATGAAAGTACCTCACATGTTTAGTCTCTTGGCAATTCCTAACACCCATGATGCCATAAGAATCCCTTTTACTTTTATTTCTTTTCTGTCACTATCTCTAAAATTTTTAAGTACTGGGTGGCCCACCATAGCCATGAAGAATGAATGGAACCTCTTGGCAAAAATGTATTGGCTTTTTTTTTGAGTGAGGGGCACTAATTAATTCTCTTAACTCTAATCCTGGATCCCAAGAAGGTTATGGACTTATTTAAAATAAAGAAGCAGGAAACATCTGCATACCATGTAGTTCGCCTCTTTGCATTGAGATTTGGGTTATTTCATAGAGCATTTTGGTTAATGGTACAGATTAGTCTAACTACCAAGTCAGACTAAAGATCTCAGAAGTGATGTCAATGAATAAACATGCTGTGGAAAGGAAAAGAAGAAGGACTCTTCAGAAAGCCACTAAAAACTATTTTGGGTACCCATAAAATGAGTTGGTTACTAACAAAAACAGCAAGATGTGTCCAGATTTAGGACGTCAGTGAAAGACACCTCTGTGGTTAATCATTTCATTGCATCAAAGGAGTAGAAGCCCCTAGCGGATCCACTCTACTGGTGCCACAAACAGGTAGAAGTAGAGTGTCAGTTTCCATTTTGCTCTCTCTATCTCTGAAATGATTCTAGCTTCTGCTTTTGAACAAACAGTAACAGTTTCTGATCCCTGTTTTACTGCCTTGAAGATCAAAGTGAGAACTTGTTTTTGAGACAGGAAATGGTGGTGAAAGTCCTAGCTCTGTCAGCACTTTCTCAGCAAATTTAGACACGTTGCTGCCATTCTCTGTGCTTTAAGGTCTTCCTCTCTACAAGATACTCATTGGAATCTGGAAGCTAGAATAATCCAGACCCTTGGAATCAACAGTCCAATCCTCTCATTTCACACTTGAAAAACTGAAAGCATAGAACTACGACTTTTTTTTTTAAGTAGGCCAAAGACATACAAGGCAATGTCTGAAAAGTGTTCTAATCACCTTGGAAGAAAATTATGTACTCTCAAATCATAAATTTGGAAAGCATTGTTAGAAACGTGCTCCAGCCCTGCAATATATGGACCAAGAATCATTTGCAGGGCACAGTGAATTAAGATGGGTATTCTGGGCCTTTTGTTTCGAAAAGTCAACAAAATGCAACTTGTTACAACAGTTTTGGCCCTGTAGCCTTTGGCTGCCAATTTATGCTAAAATAAGTCATTTTTTTATACACACAAATTCTTCCTTTTCTTCTGCTCTCTTCACCAAAGCAATCTATATATAAGATCTCCCTTTACTCAGTGTAGGCATCTCTGGCTCTTCTGGGATATTCTATCCCTCTCAGGGCTGCCTTTGATGTGCATTCTATATGTACTTTACCTATAATGAAAATGATAGCAGCTGGTAGGCAGGGGAGGCAGAGAGGAAGATTTCTCAAAATCTAGAATTCTCAGGATGGATTCTGAAATCCTCAGAGAATTTCAGAAATTCTCTGGAGGTGGCTTTAACACACAGCCACTTGTGGCCCACATTGTTTTTTTCTCCCTTAGGGTGCAAGAACTTAATTAACAATGCTTAACTTAAATAGTCCCACAGAGCCACAGCTTTATATGCCTTTCCCAGGTAAGCCAGACCGACCGGGAGCACTCACGGGAACTTCCCGTTTCCAAGTCACTAGCCAAGACTCTCTCCAACTGCTCCCTCTCCCCGAGAACAAACAAATTCTTTCAGTTAATTCTTAAAATCTGTTCATTCGAGCTTTATTCTTTTGGCCTAAACTTTTAATTTCTGCTGAAATTAAAATGTTTTTTGCACTATTATTAATTCTTTACATTCTACGGTGATAGAAGGATCTGAACAATTTGGATAGACGACTGCTTAAGACTGAGAGTGAATTAAAAATTATTGATCACTTTGGGAATGAATTCATGGTTATTGCTTGCTTACTATGTTATAAAAGACATTTCTAAAGGCACTTTTCTGTATACTACTTTTTTTAAGACTCACAATAATTCTGCCAAGCAGGCATTCTTATCTCTATTTTTCAGAAGGGAAAATTGAGGTTCAGAAAGGAGGAAAGATTCATACGACCTGTAAGCGGTAGCCGGAAACTATACTCATGCGTGTCTGTCAGATGCCAAAGTTGAGGCCACAGTTTTGCTTAGACCCAAAATGGCACACCACATTCTCATCTTGGATGGTAGCAGGAAGAGAGTGGGTGTATGAGGACCAGAGACGTGGGGGAGGATAGTTTGCGGCTGCGCTGGAGGAAAAACAAGAATGAAAGAAAATGGAATGAAAGAAGTGAAACATGAAGAGAACATCTATTCACTTGAGAACAAGAACAGCTACTCTCTTGAGTTATGAATGTTTATTAAGTGACTACTTTGAGGAAGGCACTGGGCCAAATCCTGGCATGGGGGATGAGGCGAAAGCAGCAAAGAGCTCAGGCCAGAGCGCAGATGGCAAGCTCAGAGACCCGCAGGCCAAGGGCAGTCTGCAAATTAGTGGCCCATCCAGTGTTGGCCTACTCAGAGTTTTTTAAATTTTTAATTAGTTTCCCATATTGTTTTGTTATTTTTTCAATAAATGACACATGCACATGAAGCAAGCTTTAAAAAGTAACAAAGGATGTACAGTGAAAAGTAAGTAACCTTCCCAACTCTGCTCCCAACCACCCAGCTCCTCGTCAAAGACAAGCCTCGTTTTCAGTTGTTCTATATTCTTAAGGAGATAATCTTTAAATATATATAATATATACATTGTATTGTATATAATATATAAATATGTATTTTATATATATTTTAAGATAAAGTGTATACATTTTACTTAAAAAAATAAGACAAATGGTAGCATACAATATAAACTGATTATTCTACATGTTGCTTTCCTTAGCAATATACCCCATGTCAGTACATACAGGCTGCTTTATTCACCCAAATGGCTACATAGCATTTCACTGTATTCATGTACCATAATTTATTTAACCAGGTCCCTTTTGATGTACATTTAGGATGTTTCCAATATTTTACTCATAGATAAGTGCTACAATGGATATCCTTAGGCACATATCATTTTGTAAGTATGCAAGTATATTTGTAGGGTAAATTCCTAGAAGTAGAATTTCTGAGTCAAAGAATGTGTGCATCTGCAGATTCAACCAACCTTGGATGGAAAGGCCTACAATGGGTGCATCTCTACTGAACACATATAGACATTTTTCTTGTCATCATTCCCTGAACAATATAGTATAACAACTACTTACATAGCGTTTACATTGTATTAGGTACTATAAGTGATCTAGAGATGATTTAAAGTATACAGTGGAGGATGTGTGTAGCTTATATGCAAATATCAGGCCATTTATATAAGGCACTTGAGCATCTGTGGATTTTGGTATCCGTGCACAGAGGCGTGGCGTCCTACAAGCGAACCCCTACAGACACCGAGAGATGACTGTACTTAATCTTGATGGGCATTGCCAAAACGCTTTCCAAAGAGGTATTCTCAATGCATGCTCCCACTAGCAATATATGAGAGCATCTATGTCTCTATACCACACCATTTGACCTTAGACAATCTGTAGTAGAATACAGAGTCTCTACAGTTTTTATTTGAATAGCCAACATTTTAAAACACAACATATTTCATGAGAAAAAAAGCAGGATTTCCAATTTCTCTTAAAAAAAATCTGAAATTTGGCAACTCTGGACCCACATTCCCCCAGGGTTAACAGCTGAATGGTGACTACTCTCCTTAGATAGGGCATGTGTCCTCCATATTGCACCCTCCATATTGCGCCCAGGCGCACACACACACACACACGCCTCCATATTCTTCCCTGGCACTGAAGCCAAAAGCCAGTTACCATTTATCATCTTTCAAAACGACACCATTTACTAATTTATATTACCTTCCTGGCTTTAGATATTTCAGTTTTCAACTGGTCTAGAGAGAGATTAACAATAAAAGAGAAAACAAATGATGCAAGAAAATCCAGCATTGAATAACTTTCTGCATCTGGCACAAACATCCTAGAGTAACTTTGAAAATCTTGGGGACAGCTCTGGATGTGAATCTAATCTTACAACAATCTTGGCTCTGGCCTTCTAGAAGAGAAATGTCTTCTATATATCCAGGTGCAGGAAGTGTCCCATTGCTTATTTTCCTAAATCAAATTAAACACACTCACAAGGGAAGCAAAATGAGCAGGTATTAGTTATTGTGGGGAGGCAGGAGAGCAAGTCCACACTGGGGTGGGTTGATGCTGCCCTGATGATTTGGAGAAGGACTGTAGTCTACGTTCTGTCATTGTCCAACCTGTAATGTCCTCTAAGGACCAGCAGCCCACTCCCTTTAAGGCAGTTATAGGCACAGGGAACTTTCACCGTGATTCACTTTACTTTACCCCTGGCAAATTAGGGGTAGAAAGAGAAGTTCTCTCTCAGGCCTTTAGAAACAAATTGCTGGCTATTTCTCTCTTGTCTGGGGAAAAAAGATGCCTTTTTCTTCCCTTTTTTAATACACAGTGGGAGAAAACATCTCTTTGGCTTGACTTTCTTAAATAACTTACGTGTTCCTTAAGGAGAAAAATTCTGTAGCTTCTGCCACTTAAAAGGAGGTTAGGTCTTCTTTAGTTTGAAACCATATAACAGATTAGATCCTAGGTCAACCAGGCCAATCTAGAGAATATTTAAATTGCCATAGATGAACCTGACTATGAAGAATCCTCTGCTGTCCACTGGGCCCTTTTTTTTAAACTTCTATTTATGGAAATACATCAGGCCTGGACCTGAGTGCCCCATCTGAGGGTTTTGACCATGTGTTAATCTCTTTAATGCTGACCTGTCATTTAATCCAGTCTCTTCATGAATTTGAAATGATCTGTCTGGAGTAAAAGGTAGTTACATTTACCATTCTCAAGTTTTCAGGTGAAGGAAAGGATGGGGAGAGGGGGAGAGAATAGTTAGATTCAGTTTCAATTAAAACTTGAAAGCAGATATGAGTCAGAACAAGCCATCACTCACACAGATTTTCCTTCCTTCCACTACTGACAGACTGCCAAAAAAATGTGCATCTGAATAAGTCTCCCTTTCTTGTAATTAAGTTACTACAGGGAAATAACTCCCATGGCAACGAATAGGGACATTACGGCAGTTTTCCTACTTTTATAAGATCCCAACAATTGGATATTTTGCCCATTGCCTGTTTTCCCCCATATTTTGTGACATTTCTAATAAATAATCTGAAATTTTTGAGACCAAAGGGGAGAAGATATTTTTTCCAATGCTTAAAAATATATGCAACATTACATTTAAACTAGTGTTAGTTACAAGATTAGTTGACTTTCAACTTACTGTGACGGCCTCTGAGATAAGCATAGAAAGTTGGAATCCTGATTGTTTACATCTTTTGTGAGAGAACAGTTAAGCCTCTATAAAAATTCTACTCTGTACCTTGCCCTCTCAAGTGTGAGCTTGCATCCAGAATTCAAACTCTGAGAATATAAAGTTGCATTTGCAATGATAGAGTCTTTAACAAGGTATTAATATTATGATGGGAGGCTTTTATACTGCCTTAATACAAAACGGCTATCGATAAATAATTTTTAGAGCAGAGTTTTCCAGAAATAAAGCTGTACTTACATGAGAATGATGTCATCATAAAGCAATATATCAAGGACAATTACCCAACATGTGGTCTGTGAAAATTAAACTCATTATAGGTTTTATGTGATGAGTCACCACATTTATAGGCACTGGACAGTATCAACAGTGCAAATTTTCAATGGACTTTCCAGTTCATAGAAATTTTTGGCACCTTTTCTACATAAAACATTGCAGATTTCTCCATGTCCCACTTGTTTTGTTTTGTTTTGTTTTGCATGGATTCAGACCAGAGCTTCTCCAGAAAAACTGTCCTAAGGGGAACAGAGCTTTCCACCACCATCCCAGGCAGCTGCTCCCTCTGTTCTTTCTCCATCCGACACCGTCTTCTTTCTACCTTCCACGTATTCCTCATATGTTACCTATTTAAGAGTAGTGTTATGGTTTCAATACCAAAACAAACAAAACCAAAAAACAAATAAAGCTTTGCTTTCATTTCAGTGGGAGCTTGACAGGAAAGTGAGAGAGATGCATGAGCTCGGTCCCTCAACTCCCTACACCCATTCCCTAAAGTCACTCCCACCAGCCAGAGATGCAGTTTTGGGTGGTCCTAGGGAAGGGAATATAAGGCTGTGGTTTTAAACTATTTAGCACTCATTTAATAGCAAAGTGACTACAAGGTTTTAGAATGTATCTAAGAAAGCGATAATCGAGGAAAAAGAAAATTCTACACAGCACATTTTCAAGTAATGATGTAAAAAAACTATTTCATTTTTATATCTCAACAAGTAGAAACAGCTCAATGATCCATTATACTTAATAATATAAAGTGCTTTTTACTCTTGGAAAAATGTTTCTATGTTTTGGAAATAGTTTTCTCAATTTGTCTCTTGCCTTTTATTTAAATTTGTTACTTAATGTACTGTGTTACATTAAAACTATTGGTCTACTTGGCACTTTAAGTGAATCTTTCAGCATACACGTTTTTGTAACATCATGCTTTGATCCTTTGGAAAATATTCATTCACTGAGTTACTGAGACCTTCCAAATGGTGACACATTTCATTATACAATATCAAAAGTAAAATCACCTTCATTAATATCACCATCAACAGCATTTTAAAAAGTCTTTATTGCAAAGCTTTCAAGCTCACAGGGGTGGATAGTTCTCCAAAATTTTAACTTTCAGTTGAAAGCTTGAATTTTTTCATTGGAAACAAAATGCTGTCAATTATTTCCCTTGAAATGACAGGCTCACTTCATTCATTTTTGAAAAAATATCTGCCAAACACACAAGCCTGAATAATCCTAATTTGTCTTTCAATTGTTCTTTCAAGTAAAAATGGTGCCCCATGAAAAAAAGCAGCTAGTTCAGCTTGCAACTTACAAAGTCACACAAGTGCTTTTTCCACAAGACAAACATTATATTTTGGCATGTATCAAAAGTGCTATATGCATGGTTTCTCATTTGTCACACAGAATATTAAGAAAATACATGTTAAAAGATCAATTTTAATAAAATTAATCATACTAACTACCTCATCAGTGTATATATATATATTTTTTTTTTTTTGATGAAGATTAGCCCTGAGCTAACTGCTGCCAATCCTCCTCTTTTTGCTGAGGAAGACTGGCCCTGAGCTATCATCCATGCCCATCTTCCTCTACTTTATATGCGGGACGCCTACCACAGCATGGCGTGCCAAGCGGCGCCATGTCTGCACCCAGGATCTGAACTGGAGAACCTCGGGTCACCGAAGTGGAACATGCCCACTTAACTGCTGTGCCATGGGGTTGGCCCCACATAAGTATATTCTTGATGTGAAATTTTTTCTGTGAGTGCCTAGTAGCAAAGACTCCTATGACTCTCAGTCCAGTTTAGCACCCTTTCCTTGATTCATGCTAAGCAGCCAGAGGTCTTACCCACCATTGCTTTTATGGTGGTTAAAACACACCATCAGTATAAATGAACACAAGGAAAATGGTAAATAATGTCTTAGTTCTATTAAAATATAGTTTTGGCCTTATAGACTCCCTGAGAGAGTCTTGGTGATCCCTAGGGTTCCACGGACCACACTTGGAGAAACATGGTTGCATGGGCTACCACAATAGTGAATACAATATCAGCAAATTCATTGATGCTAGTGCTGATGGAGACATTTCAGGCAGGGACGGTAAATTTTAAAGCCGAATTTATCCAAAATAAGAGTATGTCGAAGGAAATCAACCTGCCACAGATTGCTAGCTGGTCTCCCAGGGGAATGTTGCCATCTCAGAGGCTCAGCAACCATCTACACTATTGGCCAGTCAAACACTCAGCAGTGGTGCTAGCCAGATAAGCTTTGACAAGAGTAAATTCATGTTGTTGAGCACATGCATAATCTCTATCCCTGCCATCACGCCACTTCTTTTTTTTTTAGGAAGATTAGCCCTGAGCTAACTACTGCCAATTTCCTCTTTTTGCTGAGGAAGATTGGCCCTGAGCTAACATTCATGCCCATCTTCCTCTATTTTATACATGGGACGCCTACCGCAGCATGGCATGCCAAGCAGTGCCATGTCCACACCCGGGATCCGAACCGGCGAACCCTGGGCCGCAGAGAAGCAGAACATGCACACTTAACCACTGCGCCACCAGGCCGGCCCCTGTTATACCACTTTATAAGCCCCTGAGTGAGCACTGGGGTAGCTGGAGATAGAGGCAGAGTTATCCACATAATCGGTCATCTTGTCTGTCAACTACCAGACACCAGTTGGTGATTTTTGGTAGGAATTCACATAAGACGAATCTTCATATTCTGTCCTCATTTTAAGGGGTACGTCTACATGCCTCTTGCCCAGATCTCCTTGTCTCCACTTCTCCAATCTTGTATCTTCCAAGTCCCTGAATATCCAGCATCAACCACTAGCCACTGCCCATGTGATCCATACCTCTGACCATCTCTCCTTCCAGGCAGAGTGGGCAAGCAGATATACTGCTCGAAGTTCAGCTCAGTGAAGTATTTCATGTCCTTACTATCATTCAGGACCCCCCCCCCCCGAGTTGGGCCATAATTGTGCAGCAATTCACTTCCACCTGTGGCAGCATATCATAAAGAACCATCTGTAAAGACCTAGGTCTGAACTTCTTCCTCATCAGTCATCTGGTCAGAGGGAACTCCCTATGAGGTCATACATGTGAGTTGAAGGAGTGGCAGCAACACAGTAGGAGCAGACGTCATGAGAGTCTGAACCTCACTTCATGCAAACTATATATTCAATATCGCTTTGAGTTCAACCTCACACCGTTATCACTTTATGATGAAGTGCTGCTGTTTGTGCCCACCTTTAGAGCTTTATGATTCAGAAAACACTCAGTTCATGACAGTCCTCTCAGATTGCCTGATCACTTGATGTCCTATATTTAGGTATTTAGTCCCAACCAGCACTAAGTAGCAAAAAAGGTCCCATTTCTCAAAAGGAGAATGGATATCTGCATGGTTTTGCTTTAAAATCCTGGGTGCACCCATTTTCAGTCTCTCATGGGGGGTTGCCAGAAGTTCCATAGAACAGCCCTGAAAGCCACAGACTGCTGATTCATATGGCCTAAATGGTAGAATAGCTTGTACTGTACCCTGGAGCAGCTTCAGAGCCTTCTTTTGCTCTGAGATCCATTTGAAACTCAGTAAATACGCAAAGTAAATCACTCAAATGAGGCATTTATTGGATCCAGAACCCAAAGAGGCCCACAAAGCATCTTTTCTTTTTTTGAGGAAGATTGGCCCTGAGCTAACGTCTGTTGCCAACCTTCCTCTTTTTGCTTGAGGAAGATTGTCCCTGAGCTAACATCTGTGCCAATCTTCCTCTATTTTGTGTGTGGGATGCTGCCACAGGATGGCTTGACTAGTGGCATGTAGGTCTTCACCTGGGATCCGAAGCCACCATCCCTGGCCACTGAAGTGGAGCATGTGAATTTAACCACTACGCCACTGGGCTGGCCCCTGGATCTCTTTTTTAATGTTAGTAGCTGGAAGATACATCAACTTAACATTTATTTTGAAGGAGAGATCTCAGTATATCCCAGACTCCTAGAGCTCTAGAAACACATCAAGTTTTCATGGGGTTTATCTCCCACCCTCTGGCACATATATATCTTACTAAAGCTTCCAGGGTATTTGGTACTTCTTGCCCAACAAATCTATTAGCATGATTTCATGGATTATGCAAACAAGATTATGACAGAGAACCCGAGAGCTGAAAGCAACAGCGAATGTTTTGTTGATCTCATCATGTGAAAGGAATTGCTTCTTGGTTGATATAGAGAGAATAAAGCGTTTGCCAGAGCAATAGCTACATGCCACTTGTCAGAGATTGTGTTGTTTTGCTCCAGTAAGGAGAATACATCTGTAAAAGCAGCAGCATTTAGGGTTAACACCTGATTAAGTTTACGAAAATCCTCTACCACACTCCAAAATCCCATGACCATGCGTACAGGCCAAGTCAACACTTGCAGCTCTCAAGAATTCCATGGTGACATTATTCTCTACAGACCACCTCAGGGATGCAGTATTGCTTTTCATCTATCATTTTGGTTGAGCAGGGCAATTGCAGTGGTTTTTACTTGGCCCTTTCTGTCATATAACCCCTTGTTCTATAGGCAGGGAACCAGCGTGAAGAGTCTGCTGGTTTGCAAATGGGTTCTTGGGAACTATAAATTCAGGGAAAATTTAGGTACAAAGAGAATTACTATAGGGCTGTATGTGCGAACCCAGTGGGCCCACTGATAGAAGGAATCAGATCAAAGCTCTATTTAACATCTAATCTCTATAAATCCCCAGTCTGACTATTTGACCAAAGAGCACTTGGGATTCTTAGGAATTAGCATAAACTCCAAGCCTGTCCTAGTAATTCAAAAAACCTGGATATTTCCCTCTTTCCAGTGCACAGACACCTTGGTAAATGGTCCCAGGTCACTTTCAGGAAGGTAAAGAGGGAGATTTACAGTATACCATGTTGGCAAGGTCGTAGCATTCTTCCTCAAAGGGACCCCACTCATATCTCAATTTTGAACATCTATTTCACACCAGTACCAAACAGTTTCCATTAACACAGCTTTATAACATGTCTTGAAAACTAATGAGGCAATTCCCAATATATTCAGAGATTATTGTGGCATTCTTACTTGCTTCCAAAATTCCTAATGAATTTTGGAGTCCATTTGGCCAAATCCACACAAAAAAAATTCTATTAGCATTTTTATTGAGATTGTTTGGATTTATAAATCAATTCAGGGAACACTGAAATTTTTCACAATATTAAATTATCCCATCAGTGAACATGATATATCCACTTATTTGGATATTTTATATCTTTCATTAAATTGTATAATTTTCTCAGTAAAAGTCTTGCCCATTTTTCTTAGTTTTATTCCTAATTAGTCTCACATAAAAAATTTAAAACTTTTATGGACTCATATTCTCATCCAGCTATCTCCCTTTTTCCCTTTATAGCCAAACTTCTTGAAAGAGTTGTCTACACTACGTACGTTTCCATTTACTCAACTTCTTCCTCTTAAACATAATGCAATTCGGGGATTCAACGAGCTCTACTTCAAAACTGCTCAGTCACCAAAGACATACAGAACTTTAAAAATCCAAGTTTTTTCCTGACCCTTATCTTGCTTGGTTTTTTAAAAATTTACATGTTTTCGCTTTCAGTTTCCAGCTCTGCATGTAAGAGCTTGGAAGTTGCCACTCCATCCTAATAACAAGTAAAAAGCTGAACAGACTGAAAAGTCAACAAATAACCCTTCTTGGACCCATAAGAGAGAGAAGGACACAGGGCAAACTGCTGCCTGCCCCCAAGATTAGAGAGACAGACAGACAAATACAGGGAGCAGCGCTTACCAGAACAGAGACTCATGAGCAGAAACCTCCTCCGGAACCGGTGCCAGGGTGGGAAGGCCTGAACTGTAACTGACAAATTGCTGGAGGCTCAGAGGGGACAACTCTGAAAGTTAACAACTCTGGGGTGACCCAGTCGTAGAGGGGCCCCCACAACATTGTGAGATTTACCCCTAGGAGCTTGACTAGGTTCCCATAGTAAATATCTGAGAAAAATCCCCTTGTGCTTCTGGCAGGAGGAGAGGGAAGGAACCACTCGGGGACACTCCAGAGCACTCTGTTCTAAACAAGGCTTGTCCTCACGGAACACTACCTAACCACAGCTTAACCTGTTGGAGTATTATCAGAGCCTAGCTGACTTAGGGAAAGGGACATACCGAACTCCAGCCCACTCTAGTCATCCTGTCCCACCTAAGGGGGCAGAAAAAACTGAGAAACTCTTGTGAAGTTCACAGTCCAGAGGCATAGGCTCATTACAAGACTGAGACCTAAGCACAGGACTATAGAAAGCTTCCCCTCCCCCACACCTCACTGCCACATCACTAAAGGCCTATTTACAGCAGCTCCTTTTACCAAGTGCATCATGTCCATCTATCAAGAAAAATTACTAAGCATATACCAAAAGGCAACAAACATAATTTGAAGAGACAGAACAAGTATCAAAACCAGACACTGCAGGGATGTTGGAATTATCAGACTGGGAATTTAAAACAACTGTGATTAATACGCTAAGAGCTCTGCTCTAATGGATAAAGTAAACAGCATGCAAGAGCAGATGGGTAATGTAAGCAGAGAGATGGAAATCCTAAGAAAGATTCAAAAAGAAATGCTAACAATAAAAATCACTGTAACAGAAATGAAGAATGACTTTGAAGAGCTTAATGGTAGACCAGACATGGCTGAGGAAAGAATCTCTGAACCAGAGCACATATCAATAGAATCCTTGAAAACTAAAGAGCAAAGAGAACAAAGACTGAAGGAAAAAAAACAGAACAGAATACCCAAGGACTGTGGGACAACGACAAATGGTGTAACATATATGTAATGGGATTACCAGAAGAAGAAAGAGAGAAAGGAACAGAAGAAATACTCGAAAAAATAATGACTGAGAATTTCCCCAAATTAATGTCAGACATCAAACCACAGATCCAGGAAGCTCAAAGAATGCCCAAAAAACCTAGACTTAGTTATATCTTCAAATTATAATCAAAGATAAAAAAAAAAATCTTGAAAGAAGCCGGAGCATAAAAACACCTTACCTATAGAGGAACAAAGATAAGAATTAATCTGACTTCTCAGAAACCATACAAGCAAGAAGAGAGTTGAGTAAAATATTTAAAGTGTTCAGAATAAAAACCCAACGACCTAGAACTCTATACCCTATGAAATTATTCTTTAAAAGTGAAGGAGAAATAAAGTCTTTCTCAGGTAAAAAAAAAATTGAGGGAATATGTTGCCAGTAGACCTGCTTGCAAGAAATGTTAACAGAAGTTCTTTAGAAAGAAAGAAAATAATATAGGTCAGAAACAGCTCTCCATAAAGAAAGGATGAGAGTTGAAGAAAGAATAAATGAAGGTAAAATAAAAACTTATTTTTCTTACTCTTAATCGATCTAACAGATAACAGTTTGTTCAAAATAATAATAGTAACAATGTATTTGATTATGTATGCTTATGAATAAATATGCTTATGTATGCTTACATATAAGTGAAATGAATCACAGCAACGATACAAGGAATAGGAGTAGGAATTAGGATTATTTGTTATTATAAAATACTTATGCTACCCATGAAGTAGTAAAGTGTTATTCAAAAATGGACTAGATTAGTTGTAAACATATATTGCAAACTCTAGGGTAACCATTAAAAAAAGTTTTAAAAAAGTAAAACTGATATGCTAAGAAAGGAGAGAGAATGG
This sequence comes from Equus asinus, assembly GCF_041296235.1. Taxonomy (NCBI): domain Eukaryota; kingdom Metazoa; phylum Chordata; class Mammalia; order Perissodactyla; family Equidae; genus Equus; species Equus asinus. The sequence goes on from NC_091798.1 coordinate 73,489,980, forward strand.
AATCATATAAAATGCTCAATTAAAAGCATAAAAGGTAGAAAAAGAGTGGAAGACAAAAACAGGAACAAAAAAACATGGGGAAAAATAGAAAACAGTAATGAATATAGTAAACATATGTCAGCTATATCAAAAATCACTTTAAATGTCGATGATCTAAATGCACTAATTAAAAGACAGAGAATATCAGAGGGGATCAAAAAACATGACCTAACTATATGTTGTCTACAAGAAACCCACTTTCACACAAAGACACATATAGATTAAAAGTAAGTGCGTAGAGGAAAATATACCATGCTGACACTAATCAAAACAAGGTAGCAGTAGCTATAATAATCTCAGACAGAGCAGACTTTAAAGTAAGAAAAGTTATCAGGGATAGATAAGGGCATTACACAATGATAAAGGGGTCAATTCTCCAAGAAGGCATAACAATTCTGAACATGTATATGCCTAACAAAAGAGTGTCAAACCACATGAGGCAAAAACTGATACAACTACAAGAAGAAACAGACAACTCCACTCTAATAGTTGGAGACTTCAACATGCCTCTTTCAGAAATGGACAGATCCAGCAGGCAGAAAATCAGTAAGGACATAGCTGAATTCACCTATACCATCAATCAACTGGATATAATTGACATCTATAGACTACTTCATCCAACGATAGCAAAATACACTTTCTTCTCAAGCTCACATGGAACACTCACCAAAATACACCATATCCTGAGACATAAAACATCTTAACAAATTTAGAAAAATAGAAATCATGCAATGCCTGCTTTCAGACCACGATGGAATTAAACTAGAAATCAATAATAACACTTTACATGCTTTAAATTTACATAGTTCACTCTTTGTGATGTATATTTCCATGGGTTTTGACAAATGCATAGAACTGTGTATACCATCACAGTCATGATCCAAAAAGTTTCATCACCCCCAAAATTCCCACTTGCTGCCTCTTTGTAATCAACCCCTCTCCACACCCCACTCTTGGCAGCCAGTGATTGGTCTTCCATCTCAGCAATTTAGCCTTTTCCAGACAGTCATATAAATGGAATCATACAATATGATACCTTTGGGTTCTAGCTTCTTTCACTTCACAAAATACATTTGAGATTCACTCATGTCGTTGCATGAATCCATCATGGTTACTTTTTCCCTTTTATTGCTAAGTAGTATTCCAATGTACAGATATACCACAAATTGTTTATTCACTTATTTATATTTGAGCCGTTTCCAAGTTTTGACAATTAAAAGTAAAGCTGAAATAAACATTCATGTACAGATTTTTGTGTGCACAATAGTTGTTAGTTCTCTTGAAGAAATATTTGTGAGTAGAACTGCTACTCCCATTTAAGAATAAGTAAACATATAAGTACTGTATATGTTTAAACTTGTTTAAGTTAACAAACATTACCCGATACAGGTAGTGTCAGGATTTTGTTTTTACATTCTAACAGACATATAGTGGTATTTCATTGTGATTTTACTTTGCATTTCCGTCATGAGTACTGGTGTCTTTTCATAGGCTTATTTACCATCAATAAGTCTTTTTGAGTAAAGTGTCTGTTCAAAACTTATGTTCATGTTTTTTGAGTTATTTCTTATTGCTGAATTTTGTGAATTCTTTATATTCTGAATAAAAGTCTTTTTATTGAGGTATAATTGATACATAACATTATATTAGTTTCAGGTATACAACATCTTGATTTGCTATTTGTATATATTGGGAAATGATCACCACAATAAGTCTAGTTAACATCTAGTTACCAAATATTTTCTTGTGATGAGAACTTCTTAGATTTACTCTCTTAGCAACTTTCAAATATGCAGCACAGTATTAACTAGAGTTATTATGCTGTACGCTACATCATCATCATTTATGTATTTTATAACTGGAAATTTGTACCATTTTATCCCCGTCACCCACCTAGCCCACCCCATCCCCCTTGCCTTTAGCAACCACCAACCTGTTCTTGTATCTATGAGCTTGTTTTTTTGTCTGTTTGTTTTAGATTCCACACATAAGTGAGATCCTACAGTATTTGTCTTTCTCTGCCTGACTTATTTCCCTTAGCATAATGCCCTCAAGGTCCATCCATGTTATCACAAATGGCAAGATTTCATTATTCTTTAGGGCTGAATAATATTCCAGCGTGTGTGTGTGTGTGTGTGTGTGTGTGTGTGTGTGTGTGTGTATGTACGACATTTTATTTATCCATTCATCCATCAGTGGACCCTCAGGTTGTTTCCACGTCTCAGCTATTGTAAATAATGCTGCAATGAACATGCAGTGAAACACGTTTTTGTCAGAAATGAGACTTGTAAATGTTTTCTCAGTCTGTAGATTTGTCTTTTCATTTTAACATTTTCATTTTTTCATTTTTGTTCTAAAATCTTTTAGAACAAAAGATTTTAATGTTTATAATTGTTCACTTTTTGGCAGCATTTGACATTAACTTTCTCATCCTTCAAGACTCAGTTTCAGGAGGCCTACCTGAATTAGGTTCCTCCAACCCCTTTATCTTAGCAAATTTCTATCATATTACCCTATATATTTTCTTTATGACACCTCTCACAAGCTGTAATTATTATATTCATTTATCATGTTTATTATCTGTATCCCCCACTACATTGTAAGCCTCATGAGGAATGGGGGATGTGCCTGCTTTTTCACTAGTCTTGTCAATGACTAATACAGTGCCTGGCAAATAATTATGGAAAGGAAGGAAGGGAGGAAAGAACAAGGAAGGGGAGATCTTGAAGGAGAGGTCAAAGATAATTCTGAGAATTCAACTTCAAGAAACTGGCTAATTACGATTTAAATGGAAATAGAAAATATAGGATTGAACAGCAACTCCCCACTTTCCCCTCTCCCACCAGCCTCTGGCAACCACCATTTTACTTTCTGTTTCTTTGAGTTTGACTACTTTAGATACCTTATACAAGTGGAATCATGCAGTATTTGTCCTTCTGTGACTTATTTCACTTAGCATAATGTCTTCAAGGTTCATCCATATTGTAGTATGTAGAATGATAGCATATGTAGTATGTAAAATGATAGCATTCTCTTCTTTTTTCAAGGTTGAATAATATTCCATAATATGTATGTATCACATTTTCTTTATCCATTCATCTGCCAATGGATACTTAGGTTGTTTCCACCTCTTGGCTATTGTAAATAATGCTGCAATGAACATGGGAATGCAAACATCTCTTCGAGATCTTGTTTTCAATTCCTTTAGATAAACGCACAAAAGCAGGATTGCTGAATCATATGACAGTTCTATTTTTCATTTTTTGAGGAACCTTCATACTGTTTTCCATAGTGGCTGCACCATTTTACATTCCCATCAATAGTGCACAAGGGCTCTAATTTCTCCACATCCTTGCCAACAGTTGTTATTTTCTGGGTTTTTTTATAGTGGACATCCTAACAGGTGGGAGGTGATATCGCATTGTGTTTTTGATTCGCATCTCCCTGATAATTAGCAATATTGAGCATTTTTAATGTACCTGTTGGCCACTTGTATGTCTTATTTGAAGAAATGTCTATTTAAGTCCTTAGTCCATTTTTTAATTGGTTACTAGTTTTTTTGCTGAGTTTTGTGAGTTTCTTATATATTTTAGATACTAACTGCTTGATGGATAAATGGTTTGCAAATATTTCCTCCCATTCTGCAGGTTGCCTCTTCATTCTGTTGATGGTTTCCTTTGCTGCACAGAGACTTTTTAGCTTGATTCAGTCCCACTTATCCATTTTCGTTTTTGTTGCCTGCACTTTTGGTGTCCTACGAGAACAAACCTTTTAGCAAGGTATTTCAGGCTTTCAAATTCTGAACACAGTCTGTCCTTCTTCTTTCATCTTTCACCATTACTCCACTGCAAAACACAGTCCAGACCCCTGGACCACTCCTAATCCCTGAAAATGCCATGCACATTTATATGTCTCTGCATATTGTCCTTTCTTCTTGGAATATCTACCCTCTGCCATCTATCCACCAGGTGCAATATTACAAAAGTCTCTGAAGGCTTTCCTGATCCTCTTCCTCCCAAGGAAGAATTAGCCGTATTCAGCTTTGTTTGGTCCCCTAGTAAAGTATGTACTAGAGTTGTTTACAAAATTGTTTCCTATTCTAGACAATGTCCCAGAAACTATCTACCAGATAGTGTATGCTATTTTTTAAATAAATTTGGTCATTACGTCTCAATTTCTTTATCTGTAAAATGAGAGTGTTTTAAATTTGCCTGCCAATAATAACCAGCTGAAACTCATTTTTGAAATACAGATTCTAGGGGCTAGCCCTGTGGCTGAGTGGTTAGGTTTGTGTTCTCCACTGGGCAGCCCAGGGTTTCGCCAGTTCAGACCCTGGGCGTGGACATGGCACCACTCATCAAGCCATGCTGAGGTGGTATCCCACAGGCCACAACTAGAAGGACCCACAACTAAGAATATACACCTATGTACCAGGGGGCTTTGGGGAGAAAAAGGAAATAAATAAATAAATAAATTTCTTTAAAAAAATGAAATACAGATTCTAGAGTCCCTCCCATAGATTATGATTTCAAGGGTCCAAGAATTCATATTTGAAATGACCTCACTAGGTGATTCTTATAATCAGGTATGTTTAAGAGACCTGAGTTAGATTACTCTAGGGCCCTATCCTGCTCTAAAATTTCTTTTTTTCTCTATAATTTCATATGGCATAGAAAAGACTAACGGTGAAGGGCATGTTTTAAGACGACTAGTTGGAATTTTCGTAGCTGATACCCATCCCCTCTCCTTTAGTTCTCATTGTCAAGGGCGATTTTGAAATTGTAAGCCTGGTAAACATGTGAAAATATCATCAGAGTACAGATAAAGTAAAAGGAGAAACTTATTTGATGTACATATAAGTTACAAAAATATCGTGGACAATCTTCCATCAATAATCAAAATAACACCTTACACCTGTGCAATGTTTACAACTTGTAAAATACTTTCCACTTCCTATATCTTTTTTACACTTTTGACCACCTTATAAGTTCAGCAGAGAAAATCATGACAGCAATCATTATTCCCATTTTATACAAATAGTTTTTGAGTGCTTATGTCATATGAGGAAAAAATAGGGTAATTTTTATAGAAAAAGGCTATGCTCTTCTATGCATCTGAAAGAGGTAAAGTTCTCAAACTGTATATGCCCAGGCAAAGAGTTATTGGACTGAGTGGAAAGATATATTACCCAGATATTTCAAGGCCACCAAAATCTTTTTTCCCCACTATCAATGAAGAGTTATTTAGAAAATTGCTGCAAATGCCTCCTTGATTTCTCAAATTTGAAACAATTTCAGAACGACAGAAAAGTTGTGAAAATAGCAGTTTCCACATACCCTTCATCCAGTTTCCTCTAATGTTAACATTTGACATACCCATAGTACAGTTGCCAAAATCAGGACATTAATATTGGTACAATACATGTGACGAAACTACAGGCTTTAAACTGGTGGCCATTTTTTCACTAAGGTCCATTTTCTGTTGCAGGATCTAATCCAGGATGCTGCGTTGCATTTAGTTGTCAAGTCTCCTTAGTCTTCTTCAGTCTGAGACAGTTCCTTGGTCTTTCCTTGTCTTCATGATCTTGACACTTTGGAAGAGAGTACTGGTGGAGTTATTTTGTCACATGCTTTCTCACGTCTAGATCAAGGTTATGCATGTAGAAAGAACACCCGGCATTATGCCCTTCTCAGTGCATAAAATCAGGAGACCTGGTGGGATCTGCAAGTTTCTCTGTGTAAATATCCCACTTCCCTTGTCATTAATAAATATCTTAGGGAGATAATATGAGACTATGCAAATATCCTGCTTCTCCTCAAACTTTCACCCACTAATTTTAGCGTCCTTCAGCGTATTTTGCCTCTGGTAATTATCATATTTTGTTTGTCTAATTAAGATTTTCAATTGTCCTTATTCCCTCTACATATCCCTTCTCCATCAATTATTTATTCAGTCACTTGTGCCCTTCATTTTTGCTTGTGTTCCTTCTGTTCCCTTCCTTGCCAGGCCAGAAAGAATTTAGCAAAGCAACAGATAAAAGTAAACACCATTTAAAAAGACAACTCCCAAAGAATTTTCAAATTTTTCACACTATCCTGTCTAGCCAGTTGCACTAGTCAAACAACAAAAAAGTTAGATTAAGATCAGGCACACAAACATCATTGATCAAAGCAACATGAATGAATGAGGAATAAACTGATCACAAAAACACAAAAGTCCCTACTCACTGACCATGTATGGTAGCTGAAGAGCAAAAGTGAAATCAATGCATTTTGACAACTAACATTCATTTTGTTTGTCTCCATTTTGTTCTCTTGCTGGTAAATATCCTAAATAAGAGAAGAAACCAATTGCTTTCTTTCAAAATTGATAGTGGTTTTTAATGGTTTATTTTGGCTTGGGGCTTTTTCTCTCCAACCAGGACATCTATTATTCTTTGGAGAACAACACAGAAAATAAGTTATTGCTATTGGAGTAGTATGAATATTGATATGATCAGATGTTTCTACCTTAAGAAAGATTCTTCCCATACCTATATCAATGAAATATTTTGCAAAATAGGTTGTTTTTGCAACAGATTGGTGGATAGTGAATCAAAAAAAATCTGTTTGCATGTGAGGAGAATAAGCATTGATTCTAGAAATGAGCCACAATTTCGTGGGTGGCCTAAGAACAAATCACCCAACTTGCCTAGACCTGATTTTCCCCTCTGTGAAATGATAATAGTTTTTACTTACCTCATTAAGAGATGTCAGACATTAATTAATGTTCATAATGGGCTTCAGATCTGTGATGAAATCTGTTATCCTTGACGGAAAACAGAGCTATGCAATCACTGAGGAGCAGTAAACGAATCAGGGAGATGTACAGTCCGTGAGAAGAAATATCGAAGAGTGAAAAGTTAGTCACGAATGAGAGGTGGGGGCTGGGACAACAATCTCTTTTCATGTGTAAGTATTTGTGCATTGTTTTTCTTCATAGAATTAAGTAATACACCTCTCTAATGTCTCAATAAGTGGACTCTTCTTCTATACATTAAGGTTCCTAACCCTTTTTGTGCCACGGATCTTTTTACCATTTCAGTGAAGCCACAGACCTCTTCTCATAGTAATTTTTAAGCACATTAAAAAATATGTAGGATTATGAAAGAAACCAATTTTATTAAGGCATAGTTAACAAAATGTTTTTGAAAATTTAATCTTAGAGTTATATACATGCTTATTTATTAAATTAGATGAGATTTAATACTAGTCTAACAACTACCATAATTTCAAAATAGTTATGGTTGTAAGTAATATTTCAAGATATTTGCAACAACTCTAACATGATACGAAAATGTCTGTTGTTTCTATAGGTGAAAAGGTTAAATGGACTACATTTATTACTGTAGTTTGTTGCCTACATTTATAATTTTTAAATTGCTAAGGTTTAGTTGGAAGTTATGGAAAATAAAGATGTATTTTTTTTCCTATCCAACTTAACAGACTCTCCAAATTCTATCAATGGGCTTCTTGAGGGTATTTAGATCTCAGGTTAAGAAACTCTGTTCTTTACCTACACTGGGGTCCCTCAGATAGCCAAATACTTAACATTACTTCTCCAAGTGTGATCAGGTGATCACAGCTAAGGAGTGTTTATTAAAAATGCAAATCTCTTGGCCTTTTCCTGGACCTGCTGAATCTATATTTTTAACAAGCATCCAAGTGACTGATACACACACTAAAGTTTGAGAACTGCTTCAAAGGTAGTTACACCAACACTTATCTTCAGTGGAATCACAATTATCAAGCCAGAGATTCTTAAATATTAGTTTGAGGTATTATAATATGGTAGGTCTGGAAGGGGCCTAGAGATTTTAATTTTTTAATAGGCATTTCAAATATTGTGATAAATATGTTCTCCACTCCATTATGAGAAGTATTCCTAAACAAAGACCCTGAAAGTCAAAGTATAAAATCTGCCCAGGAATGAGAGGAGCCCGATCAGGAGCTTCACATCAGAATCATCATCACAATACTCTACTCCCCTTTCCTTTTCTGCACCAATTAACACCCTTCAAAAGAAACTCTTTAGATGCAACAATTAAATATGGAATCATTGCATTGTATCACAAAAGATACAACAGGTGAGTGCCATTCTCTCTGTGACTTTTAACATCATGCTTTAACCTGGTAGGCAAAAATTAAATTTGTCATCAACAACATGAAAAGCAGTAAAAACAGGGCAATAGAGCTGCAGGAGATCTAAACATTATCTTGAGTTTCAACTACTACCTTTTTCCTTCTGCCTCACAAATCTTTATCCTTATCCCAAAAATTCCCTGTAACTTGAGCTTCAGACCAATATATCCAATTGCCTACTAAAGATTTACCCCTGGATACCACAGACAACTCAGACACTACAAACCAAAACTGAACTCATCGCATTCCTCTGTAGAATGGCTTTCTCTTTTATATTTTTGGTCTTGAGCATTGGTACCACCATTTAGCAAGACATTCAGAAGTTGTCCTAGACATCTCCCTATCTCTCACTAAGTTTTTCTTTGATAGGGGACACTTTTGGAGTGAGGGCAAGTTTTAAAGCTCTGGCAATGACCTAGTGTTCCTTGAGTCTGCGTTTTTGGGCTGCGAACCTCCAATGTGGTTGATGTTGTAAGATGGACATGATGATTGAAAGAGTCCTTCTCAGACAGCTCTCATGACCCAAACGAACTCCAACAACACAAGTGCGGGCCTAGGAAGGCTTAGGAGATGTGGCCTACACCAGCTCAGATTTAGGCCTCTGAAAGAAATGTCTTTTGCTTCCATGATTCACTTTTTCTTTGTATTCATGTTTTCTTGCCCTTCACTCCATTCAAGTAGTAAGACTTGGAGGTCCAAGTTTAGGGTGTAGTTCTTAGAGAGTGGTGTCTCAGTCTGCCTGTGACCTAGGCAAGAGAAATCTTTGGGGGCTCATAGGGTCCTGGCTGAATCATGAGCAGACTACATGGAGGTTGGAGGCCAACGACACCTAATAACACATGATTCAGAATTTGGAATTCTGATCACCATCTGGTGTAGGTAAGCTGACCAAAGCGAGTACACAGAGAGGTTTGGGAAAAGTTTTCAATTGGCAATAATCGTGCCTCGGATAAATCTCATTGGCTATGATACTGCCAATGTGCGAGAGGTTTGGGAGTTAAGACCACTCAAGAACCTCAAACTAGAAGGGCTATTGCACTATTTATGGGTAAATCCCCCCAAGAAGAGAAAGGCTTTTGCACAAGGACAGGATCTAGTGAGCGGACCATGGTCTTGATGAAGACGAAGATTCAGTTCTAAAGTATCAGGCTGATCTCAAGACACAGCCTCAGTATGCAAACTTCTGACTTAGCAATGCCAGTCATATTGCTGGACTGTTCTGTGTTCTCCACTCCAGGACCTATCTTCCTTTGCATCCTATTCCTCAGCCAGGGCAGAAGGAGTCAAATGTAACTCCAAAGAAAAAGAGCAAATTCCTGCTGGAGCAGAAAAATAGGTGGCAGAAAAGAATGTCTTCATCACCATGAGAAAGATAATTGTAACCAAGATGATGTGGTTTCATCATGGACAAAAGGTGAGATTTAGGGAATGAGCCACGGCAGAGATAATACACTTCTCAACGGGCTCCTGCATGTAGAGGGGTAGGAAGTGCTTACAGCAGCAGTAGGAACAAACAAAGCTGGATTCTGCTGGGATTAAAGCAGTTCAGAGTGGGGTCTATGTCACTGAGCACAGGCCACCCTCAATTCAGGATTGTGAGGCTAAAACAATGAGAACCTTGGGGAACAATAGGAATAATTCAGAAAAAGAAAGAAGTTGAGGATCTCAGGAAAGGCCTGCATCATGGAGGTGCGAACCTTGCAGTCAGTGGAAGTGGGTCCTGAACAACTGACAGGAATTGATTAGTTTCTTGGTACAGTTGGAACCAAAAAGTCCTTATTTATTATTTTATTTTTCTGTCTACTCCCTTACCCCAGAAAATACCAGTTCTCTTTTGGCCTATGGCTGGTAACAGTAATATGGATCTAAACCATCTCTGTCTAATGCAGTAGGCACTAACCACATGTAGTATTGAGCACTTGAAATGTGGCAGTCTCAACTGAGAGATTCTCTAAGTATAAAATATCCATCAAATTTCAAAAACTTAGTACAAAAAAAGAATGTACCATATCTCAATTTTTATATTAACTACACGTTGAAAATATATTATTTTGGATGCATTTTGGTTTAAATAAATATATTACTAAAATTAATTTCATCTGTTTCTGTATACTTTTTTAATGTAACTGCTAGAAAATTCACAATTACATATATGGCTTGCATTATTTTTCCATTGGACAGGGCTGATCTAGACCACGACATACATTGGTTCTGGGCCATTGCTCTTTCTGTATGTGCTAAACATAAAGGAACTAGTGTTCGACGAATGATTCTAAAATTTAGTGTGTTTAAAAATCATCTGGGGAACATAAGAAAATGCCATTCTTTCCCTTACCCTCTCAGCAAGATTCTTATTATTGTATTTGGGATGCAAACAATGAATTTGTGTTTTCAACCAGTTCCCTAGGAGATTCTGACACAGTAGGTCCTCTGAGCATACTTTGAGAAATACTGGTTTAGGGTGTACAGTGCTACACTGATCATGTTTGATTCTAGGATGTTCTCCTTTTCTAAATTTTCTGGGTGGGAGCAGCTGCTGTGATAATCTCACGTTCCTGTTGACCCTCTGGGACTTGAGCTAAGTATATCCAATCAGGGTTTTGAGATTGGATTAAATAAACTTTAAAAATGGTAAAACTTTTACCTCAGATTTCCTGGACGACGGCCCAGGAAACAGCTGCAGAGGAGAAACCTCAGGCTGCAGTGAGGCCCCTGAATTCATCTCCTTGTATATGAGAATGCAAGGATTGAAAAGAAAACGTGCCTGGGTACAGGTAAGAAGAAGGGAGGCATGCAAGAGGGCCTGAGACACTGGGTCCTGTATTGAAGTTTGACTTCTCTGTAGGACCAAGGCATTGGCTTGATATTGGGAGGAGATTTGTATGATTAAAATGTATAGGATCTATACAGAAAATGGCCGACATTATGTGCTGCAGTCATCAATGCCTCACTGCATATCATGTGGTTAAGAGATGGATTTTGGAGCTGGACCATCTGAATTCTAATACTATCTCTGCCTTGGGCAAGTCTTTTAACCTTTTTCCTGTTCTTTAAAATAGAAAAAATAATTGTACCTACCCATAAGTTTGTTGTGAAGGTTGAGTGACCTGATATATGCAGAAAACATCAAATTGTGTCTGGCACATAAGAGCCATATGAATGTTAGGTATTCTGACTGTATTTCAATGGGTGACATTTGCTGGGCAATATATAATTGAACATACTTTAAAATAAGGAGAGGAATGGAAGGAGACTGTTTTGCCTATTGCAGATGGCAACAGGAAGCAGCAAGTCCAAGTGCTTGTAGAGGGTGAGGAAGTTGCACAAATACTGATCTTACTCGACTTATGATGGTGTTGCGTACCAATAAACTCATCGTAAGTTGAAAATATCGTAAGTCGAAAATGCATTTAATACATCTAACCTACCAAACATCCTGCTTAGTCTGGCCTACCTTAAACATGCTCAGAATACTTACATTAGCCTCCAGTTGGGTAAAATCATCAAACACAAAGCCTGTTTTATAATAAAGTGTTGACTAGCTCATGTAGTTTATTGAATACTGTACTGGAAGTGCAAAACGGAATAATTGTGTGGGTTCAAAATGTTGTAAGGGTGTCAGTTGTTCACCCTTTTGATCATGTGGCTGACCGGGAGCCGCGGCTCGCTGCCACTGCCCAGCATCACTAGAGTGTCGTTCGGCATATTGCTAGCCTGGGAAAAGATCAAAAGTCAAAAATTGAAGCATGGTCTCTACTGAATGCGCATCACTTTTTTTTTTTTTAAGATTGGGACCTGAGCTAACAACTGTTGCCAATCTTCTTTTTTTTTTTTCTGCTTTTTCTCCCCAAATCCCCCTAATACATAGTTGTATATTTTAGTTGTGGGTCCTTCTAGTTGTGGCATGTGGGACATCGCCTCAATGTGGCCTGACAAGCCATAGCTGAGCCCAGGATCCGAACCGTGAAACCCTGGGCCCCCAAAGCAGAGCACGCGAACTTAGCCACTCGGCCCTGGGGCCTGGTCCTGAATGCGTATCACTTGAACCCCATCGTATGGTTGAAAAATCGTAAGTCGAACCATCGTAAAAAAGGAACTGTTTGTATACATATAAGGTATATTGGGAGATGAGGAGAGAGGGAAATAAAATAAGAAATAATAGAATCTGGGGCCGGCCCCAGGGCCAAGTGGTTCAGTTCGTGCGTTCTGCTTCAGTGGCCCGGGCTTTCGCCAGTTCAGATCCTGGGTGCACCGCTCATCAGGCCCTACTGAGGCAGCGTCCCACACGCCACAACTAGAGGGATCTACGACTAGAATATACAGCTATGTACTGGGGGGTCTTTGGGGAGAAGAAGGAAAAATCTGTAAAAAAAAAATTATAAAAAGAAATAATAGAATCTGAAAGAAGTTGCCCTTTGCAGATTAGAATAGGCATATCTAGCCTAATTTAAAAATACATTCAAATTCAGTATATACTTATTAAAAGTGCTAGCCAAATATAAAAAATGACTTCGGGTCAGATTACCCTAAGGGGCTATAGCTCCCACTCCCAGCTACATGTGTGGTTTCCAGAGTTCTCACGTATCATCCCAGAGTATTGTCCATTCTTATTTCTGATGTTTCTGGGGGAAACTTAAGGCCTTGAGGAGGCTGAATGGCCCATCTCTGGATGATACCGGGAGCTGTGGTGAGGATTCTGTGCAGTTAAGGCATTTCCGAGACTCTGCCATCTCCCTTGAAGGGAACAGCAACATCCCATGTGTTTAGACCATGTGGGTTAACAAGAGGAGGACAAAATACTGGCTACTATTGGTTGTATACCTGAGAGAATGCAAGGTATTTCTTCCTTCACTTCATCTCCAAAGGAGGACAAGTACTGATAAAAACAAAAGTAGAGGGGCTGGCCCAGTGGCACAGCTGTTGAGTTCGCATGTTGTGCTTCGGTGGCCCAAGGTTCACCAGTTTGGATCCCAGGTGTGGACCTACACACTGCTTGTTAAGCCATGCTGTGGCAGGCATCCCACATATAAAGTAGAGGAAGATGGGCATGGATATTAGCTCAGGGCCAGTCTTCCTCAGCAAAAAAAGAAAAGAAAGAAAGACAAAGAGGAGGACTGGCAGAAGATGTTAGCTCAAGGCTAATCTTCCTCAAAAAAAAAACAAAAGTAGGTAACAATGCTGGAGTCTGGAGTTTTCAGTGCAACAAGTGAAAACATAAAGGAGTAGTTTCTCAACTTTTTTCGGTTTATGTCAAGCCTGAGGCAACTGGCATGGAATCCCGGGCGACGGCTTCCATCCCCATACCTGTCCCAAAGGCACACTTCTGACTCTTTCTTTAAGAAGCACCATTTAAAGTCTCATGAGGGCTGGCCCGTGGCCGAGTGGTTAAGTTCGCGCGCTCCGCTGCAGGCAGCCCAGTGTTTCGTTGGTTCAAATCCTGGGCGCTGACATGGCACTGCTCATCAAGCCACACTGAGGCGGCGTCCCACATGCCACAACTAGAAGGACCCACAATGAAGAATATACAACTGTGTACCGGGGGGCTTTAGGGAGAAAAAGGAAAAAGGTAAAATCTTTAAAAAATAAAAAAAATAAAATAAAGTCTCATAAATATATATGGTGTTACATCTGGCTTTTCCCTCACTCAGTTTTTCTCTAAAAAACTAGCTTCCTTTATTGACAAATGGCAGATGGCCCCAGGGCTCTTCCTAATTGGGAAGGTGGTTTCTCCTTTTCTATCTTCTCTTCCATTCCTAAACCTTACCTCTTCTAAAGGTCACATGGGGAAAGAAATCAAAAAGAAGATTATTTGAGCTTTCTGTTCTTGGTGTTGAAGAAAAACCTTTTTTTTTCCTTGCGATACACTTTGCTTGTGGTAGTCCTTCCCAACCTCTTACCATCTATAAGCCCATCAAGAGACCACATTAGTATGTGGGCTTATGACAAAGCAACCAAGGGGGACAGATGGACATTTCCAAAGTGTAAAGGTGTAGACACAGAGCAAAAGGAAAGCAAAATTGCCTAAGCAAAATACAAAATTGGGAATCAGAGTATCGACCTTCATCTACCAAGAGCCAGAACAATTTTATTTAATATTAATTAAATATGCCAATATAGCTCTGCAAAGATTAGTTGCCCCGGGTTTCAGATATTCAGAAGTATTAAGTATGGGAATGGGGTGGTATGTAAAACCTCAACAGTATTTCCTAAACTCAGTTACCGTGGTAGCTCTCTTAATGGACATTTATGTGACTCCTCACTCCTGCTGGCTGATGCCCACACTTTGGGTTTGATGAATCTGACACTGAGGCTCCTTTTTGGTGCCTCCTAATATTCTGCTCTCCCAGATGAGCTGTAAGCTTTCTTTTTTTTTTTTTTTAAAGATTGGCACCTGGGCTAACAACTGTTGCCAATCTTCTTTTTTTTTTTTTCTGCTTTATCTCCCCAAACCCCCCTGTACACGGTTGTATATCTTAGTTGCATGTCCCTCTAGCTGTGGGATGTGGGACGCCGCCTCAACGTGGGCACGGATGTTAGCTCAGGGCCAGTCAAACCCTAATTTTAGTGATATTCTGTAGGAATTAGTGAAAATAAAGTTATTTAATATAAACTGAAACATATGATTTCTAGCACAAATTCACACCAGTATTGGAGTTCATCAAGGTTTTACCAGGGATGCAGGCCTCAGGTTCCTTTCTTTCTTTCTACCCTAAATTATATTGTTTAATTGTAAGTTTTCGTAAAATGCATAATGAATATGCTAATCTGCAACTAACTTTCAACAGACTCTAATTTTACTAGGAAAATTGTGTAGCTAAAAAAGTGGTTACCGATTCATCTCTTTTTAATGCCCCAACACATTTTAAAAGTCAAGAGATGAGAAGGAGCAATATTAGATTCAGTAGTCAGTATTTAGGATTTGATATAAAACTTATTGTGTAATATTATTGAGATGTTTTATTACATGACAATAATTTTTTTTTGAGGAAGATAGCCCTGAGCTAGCATCTGCTGCCAATTCTCCTCTCTTTGCTGAGGAAGACTGGCCCTGAGCTAACACCCATGCCCATCCTCCTCTACTTTATATGTGGGACGCCTGCCACAGCATGGCCCTGACAGTCAGTGCCATGTCCGCACCCAGGATTTGAACCGGTGAACCCTGGGACACCAAAGTGGAAAGTGCGAACTTAACTACTGCACCCTGGGCCGGCCCCACAAAATTAAGAATTTTTACATTAATGCTATCAAATAACTTTTATTCATTTAATATGTATAAGCTTGGTTTTTTCATAGATTCACTTTCTTATATCAGACATAGCGGGAAAACTTTTCAATCACAATAACAAGTGACTAAGGGAAAAATTTTATGCCTAAGGGAAATTTTGAATTCCATTTATACTTAATTAAATGTAAACAGGAAAAAAAAAAGAAGTCCAAGTAAACTCTTGTCATAATTCACCTGTGTCCCATTAAAAAACATCTTCTTTCTCTCTTTTAATTTATATTGCCAGGAACAGTGATATATTTAACATTTCAGCAGAATGACTGATTAAAGCTTTAAATAAAATTCTATAACTTTTCTCATTAGAGCAGTTTTATGTGACAAATTATGCCTCAAAAAATTATAATAAAACTCCTCTCTCTACTTGGAGATCCCAAAAGGATATAAAACACATTATGAGATTCTACAATGATAATTATAAAACTTAATTTGCACTCTTAATGGCACATGTTTTTAAATTCCCTATTTTTTTAAAACAACCAAGGACATCCACTTTTTAAATAATTACATGTCCCTCTTCATATATAATGAATATGAGAATGAACTACTTTGCTCTAACTGGATGGAAATCTTTATTTCTTCATTTAAAAACTATTTACTGACTGCTAAATATGCCAGGCACCGTTCTAGATGCTGGAGATAGAGCAGTAAAGAAAATAACCCTTATGGAGTTTATATTATAGCAGAAGGAGACAGAAAATAATCAAATTAATATGCAATTAATGATTAAGCTTTCAACAAGGGCTACGGAAAAAAATAAAGGAGGGAAGGGAGATAGAGAGTGGGGGGATGTGGGGGAAACACAGAAGGCGGTCTGAAATTTTAAATAGGATGGTCAAGAAAGGCCTCACTAAAAAAGATATTGGTAGGGCTTGTAGACATTTGTAAAGACTTCAACTTTTATGTTAAGCGAAATGGGAAGCTTTTGGAAGTTTGGAAATGAGAAGCGGCCTGATCTGACTCACCCTCTAGAAGGATCCCTAGCTGCTGTGTTGAGCATAGACGGGGTGGGGGTGAGGGGTGGGGGAATGTTAGGGATGCAGAGGATGAGTTAAGAGGCTATCATAGTAATCCAGATAAAAGATTAAGACGGTTTAAAAATAGTGAAAAGCTTTTGGATTTGGGATAGCTTTTTTTTTTAAAGATTTTATTTTGTTTCCTTTTTCTCCCCAAAGCCCCCCAGTACATAGTTGTATATTCTTCGTTGTGGGTCCTTCTAGTTGTGGCATGTGAGACGCTGCCTCAGCATGGTTTGAGGAGCAGTGCCATGTCCGCGCCCAGGATTCGCACCAACGAAACACTGGCCCACCTGCAGCAGAGCATGTGAACTTAACCACTCGGCCATGGGGCCAGCCCCCTGGGATAGCTTTTGAAGGTGGATTCTAAAAGAATTAGTAATAGATTGAATGTGGATATAAAAAAAAAGAAAAATCAACGATTACTCCAAATTATAAATTCCTTACTGTAAAGCAGCATTCCACAACAATTAAATTCAGCACTTGTTAAATAATAGCATCTCTAGAAATAACGATAACAATGATAACAGCTGTATTAGTCAGGAGAGTCTAAGCTATGCTTCTAGAGAAAAAGAAGAAAGGAAAGGAAAAAAGAAAAATCTCAGATGAAAGTCAATTTCTTCCTTTATGCAAAGTTCAGCAAGTTGAGGAGTTGTTTAAGGGCAGCTGTGTTTCACAGACTTTCTAGTGATCCAGGTTACTTCGATGTGATGGCTCTTTCCTCTCAACCTGAGGCCTCCTCCACGACCAGTAGGGAAGGAAAGATGAAGAACTCTGAATGGGCTTTTCACTACCTCTGCCTGAAAGAGATATGCATCACTTCTGCTCACATTTCATTCATCAAATCTAGTGGCACAGCTCTACTCAACAGCAAGGAAGCTAAAGAGAAGTATTCTACCTGTTAGGAAGGGGATAAGAATGTCTAATACGGCAAGCTAGCTTTGTCTACTACATTAGTTCACATGCTATAGTATTTTCTATGTGACAGGCTAGGTGTGCGATGACCCACAATAAAGACTTCCCGTGACACGTTCTCAATGGTTTCTACTTTGGAGTGCCACTTAGGCATGTCTAGTCTGGGCTCATTATCCCAGATCCTAAAAGATGTGATTTCTAATGTTTGGGAATCCACCATGACCTGGATTTAAAAATCCTCAGGAAAATCCAGCTACTCTCAGATATGTACGTGCAATAAGCAAACAGGGATTATGCCTGCAAGTTTCCACCTTCGTCTGTGGGTCATAGGACACTCTAGGGACTGGATTATCATGCCCACACAAACAAGCCACAGCTTTCAGCAGAGTTCATGCTCAGGTATAAACATTCATGAACTCTGTTCTTCCAGTGTTTGGATATCAAATTTCATGTTTTTGGAAGCTGATGCTGTGTCTAAAAAGATTAATTACCAAGGTGTCTAGGAGATAGCCCTACCCTGGGTCATCCTCCAACTTCATGAATGTTACTCCCTGCCAACAAGCAGTTAACTTTTATACCTAGTAGGATTGAAAGAAATCAAGGGCACCCAATATGGCACCACATGCAACGAGGATTCCTGTAACAAGGACTGAATGGAGGCCCAGTGTTTACGTTATGTTGCCTCTCGTTTCCCTCAGGTCACTCATCTCAGGCCAAAACACAAGTGTTCATCCAAAATACAAACTTAGAAACCCAAGAGACTGTTAATACCGCTTTTGACCCCCTAACATCTTTGAAGGGCATCCCTGTATGTTAACTGTCCCAGAGCCAAGCTGCAATTCTAAGTGGTGCTGGACAGGTTAATGCTGATCTACAGTTTATCTTTCATTCAAGGCCATGCTCAGTCCCAGACATTATAACCCCCTGGTCCTCCTTGCTACACCAAAACCTACTCAGCTCAAGTTCAGTTTTTAGAAAATACAGACTCAGTGTAAAGATGGAAAAATTTCTATTATCTTAGGAGCTAATGTGACAATTCCTTTTATCAAGAGAGAGCTATTTTTATTGGGAAGATACTTTTCTTGAAGCTGAGCTTAAGAGCTGAGGTCCTGAAAGTCTGGATATTATTAGCTGGTGTGAAAACTCAAGAGGAAGGGAAAAGTAATTCTTCATAACAGAAGCGGAGGAATTTGAGTTTCTAGGGAATATTTGAGAGGGGAAAAGGGAAGTGAGCAAAGATGATGGCTATATATATGAGAGAAGGGCCAGAGAGAGAAAACCCCTCTGGCATGATATCTGAGAAAGAATTAGGAAATCAGTGGTGTCTTATACGAATATGAGCTGTGAGGAGCTAGCCCAGTGGCACAGCGGTTAAGTTCGCACCCTTGCTTCGGCAGCCTGGTGTTTGCCGGTTCAGATCCTGGGTGCAGACCTATTCACTGCTTGTTAAGCCATGCTGTGGCAGGTGTCCTACATATAAAGTAGAGGAGGATGGGCATGGATGTTAGCTCACAGTCAGTCTTCCTCAGCAAAAAAATGGGAGGATTGGTGGCAGATGTTAGCTCAGGGCTAATCTTCCTCAAAAAAAAAAAGAATATGAGTTGTGGCTTGCAAACTGTTCATCCTTGTCCCCTACAATAGCTCAAATAAAGCCCCTATTTCTTACTAATATTTAGTGCGAGTTCATTTTTATATGAAAGAACTGAGTTCTGCATCTTGGATGAGACAAAGCAAAATAAAGTGAGCATATGAGAATGCAGTAGGCAAAAGGAAAAGGCATTTTCTGTTGACATCTTAAGACCTTTATATACAGGTTCTCCTCTCCATTGTCCACCAGATGGATTGTGTGAACTTGTTCTAGGAAAAATCCTCTAATCTTATTACCAGCCAGTGGTTTTGAAGGAGAAATAAAGTGCGTTATTTGAGAGGCGTCAACAGTAGAGACCGAGAGAAATTTGCTACAGCTTTTTTAAATAAAATTTTCCTACTTAACTGTGGTCCTAACTCAATATTCTCTAAAATTGTTGACTGTCTCAAAAAGTTTGGCAGTTACTGTCCAGATGCCCACAAACCCATATCTCTTCCAGAGCACACAGACAGACAGTATTGCCCAGCATCTGCTGCAATTCAACGTGTGATAAGACTGAATTCTAGCCAATGGGATATGGGCATGAAGGACATGAGCCTCTTTCAGCCTGACCCACAAAAACTTCCTACGTAAGGTCTTCAATCTGCTTCCTAGAGAGGTAGCAAAGGAGAGGTCTTGGACGACCTAGAACAAGGCAGACCCTGGGTCTCTGAAAATATACTTGGAAGGCCTCCCATCCAGGGCAATCTACATGGGACTGTTGAAAGAGGGAGAAATAAACAATATGTTAAGCCACTAAAATTTGGTGTTTACCTGTTGGCGCAGCTAGTATTATAACTTAACTGATACAAAGAATCAGAGTTTTCACTACAAGGAAAGACGCATATCTTTTCTCTGACTCTTAAAATCATAGAATTCTAGAGTTGAGTGAAATAAGAAATCATCTAGTTCAACCTATGTTCTGCATTTATAGACCCCCAAGTTTGTTAATAATTCTTCATGAACTCTCTTCTAGGGTTAGTTAGGGTTACTAACTTCTTGCCTCATTTCCCACATCCTTCCACCATTCCCAGACTGGGTTTGGGTGTACCTTCCCCAAATATGATATCTTAACTGTTCAGGAATGGTGCTTGTTTTCAGGTTACTCCCAAGTGTCAATGGAAATTCATAAGCAAATTATATGCGGTTATGTATACCAAATGTTCAAGGTGCTAATATTGTTCTGGATGAAGTTATACTCCAACATTTGTGTAAGCATAAAAATAAGCTCCAATACTCTCCTTGCAGATGAGCAATATCCAGGAATTCAATCCTTAGGACATTTGTTCATAGTTATTGTGATGTTCCATGACTTTACCTTAGAAGTTTTTTCTTTGTCCTGAATGTATCTCCCCCATTATGATTACTCTGTTACTTCAAAACAAGCTCTCACATATCTGCCACTGATGAAAACTCTAAAATCAATTTTGATCTTTGGCAAGCCATGATTCTTCTAAAAGAATTTTTTCAGTACTGACTTTTTATATATCCATTATTGTAAATACATAATTTATTTTTTATGTCACAAACATTTAGTCTCTAGGAATCTTAGTTCAGTGCTTAATAACATCAGCAGCATCATTATGTGATCTGCTTGATGAAATATTATTTTGGGGTAAATCCCACTAGACTACCTTAGGGCATTCTGTGAATATGTTCTATTTTTCTTTTTCCAAGCAGTTCATATTTCACCTTAAGGGACTCATCGGTTCACTTCTATTGTGTCTTTATACCTTATATGCCATTGCTACAGTAAAAGTTTATATTACAGTAGTTAGTATGCAATGAAGGATACATTAAGAAAATTGCATATTAGATGTTTTATTCAAATGCCAAAGTAAAGCTTTGACATTTAAACAGCTCGTAACAATAGCAACAAATTTCAAGCTGTGTGTATTTTCCAGATTCATGTCCCACTACAGTCAGTAATTCCTTGCCAAGTGGTGGAACATCAAAATAGGTCTCCAATAATTGAAACATTTGTAGCCTTCCTGCTTCGTAGTAACAATTGACATTTGATGTTTTCCAGCATATTTTCTCCCTTTCTTCCAAGATAGATTTTCCTATTCTGACAGAACAGTGACAGAATTCTCATAATGTTTTAAAAATTACAATCAGGATGTTTCATAAAACTTATATTTAATCTTATTATCTAGAAATCCATTTGATGAATTTTATTTTGTTATAGTGTGAGGGTTTGTTTTCTTTTTTGAAGGTTTGAAAATCTTTTAATCCAACCCAATTGGAAGCACATACGGTTATATTGATAAAATATTGGGTTTTTATTTTCAGAATAAACAAATACTATTTCTAACTGTGTGGCATCAAAATAGCTTCCCCTTGTATGATTCTTTACATACAACATCTATTAGAAAAAAAGCTTCTAATGCTTCTTCCTTCTTGGTGTCTCATGTATTATTTCTTTTTTCCTCTTTCCATTGACACATCCTCGTGGGCAAGGTACCGATACCTTCAGATCTGCATGAATACCATAGATGCGAATTGCTCTCTTCCCCTAAAATCTCCAGTCTCTTCTGTACATAAGAGCCTTTTATTATTTTTCCCAAAATTATTCCATTAGATCATTTTCTTATTCAATAACTTGCAATTGTTGGCCAAAGCAGCAATTCCTTTGTCTGTCAATCATATCTAACTCATTTTTGTAATCCTGACTCCTAGAACCAAGTATATCTATACTAGACAATTTTTTTAATGAATAGCTCCAAAATTATTTCACATAGATGCTAGAGGAGCACATAGCAGAAAACAAGTAATACTGTAAGAAAAAAAAAAAAGAAAAATAATACTTCATGAGTTCTTATATTATCTTATAGATTTCCCTCAAACAGCCTACGAGCTAGATATCATTATTCTCATTTCACAAATGAGAAACTGAAGCTAAACAGTTAAGTAGGACCAAGTGCAAATAGCTTGAAAGTAGCAAGTCAAGGGCCAAAGACTATAAAAACTTTCTGCCACTTTCTCTGGCCTCAGGCAGTGCCATCTATGTTTTGAATCAAGAGTATTAGTTTCTCAGTTGGTAGAGAAGGGGGAATTCTGTGACAGGCAGAAGGAACAGTATGAACAAATAGATACTCATATACATGGGGCATTCGGGAAATTTGAGTTGTCAACTACAGTTGGAGCATAGTTCCACCACCACTTCCACTGGTGGATCAGGTAGACAGAGTAGAGAACCGACCAGTGGTGTAGAGCAGGACTTGGGGTAGAGGGTGGAATTACCCACTAAGCAGTTAGCCATGATAGTAGGTATGTTACCAAAGGTGTTCTGGAGCAAGATGCAACTATCCGCTCTCTCTTCCTCAGAGGTAACAACTATTCTAACTTCTACAGTTTAGTTTCTGATGTTTATATTAATAGAATCACGCTGCTATATTATTTGATGTCTGGTTTCTTTCAGTCAATATTATATTCTTGAGATTCATCCATATTGTGTCTGTAGCTATAGAATATGTTCACTTTCACTGCTGAATGGTACTCTAATTTATGAATATGCCACATTTTATTTATTCATTATTTAATTATCATTTTATTCTGGTAATAATACTTAACACAAGAGCTATCCTCTTAACAAATTTTAATTGTACGATACATTATAGTTGACTATAGGTACAATGTTGTACAGCAGATCTCTAGAGCTTATTCATCTTACTTATCTGAAACATTATGCTGGTTGATTAATAATTCCCCATTTCCTGCTCTACCTAGCCTCTGGTAACCACCATTCCAATCTTTCACTTTATGAATTTAACTATTTTAGATACCTCACATAAGTGGAATCATGTAATATTTGTCTTTCTGTATCTGGTTTATTTCACTTAGTATAATATCCCCAAGGTCCATCCATGTTGTCACATAATTGCAAAATTTCCTTCTTTATTTAAGGATGAATGGTGTTCCACTGTACGTTTTTACCATATTTCCTTTTTATTTATCCATTCTGTATCTATCTGGGTTGCTTCCCGTTTGTAGCCATAATAAATACTACTATTATGAATTTCCAGTGCGGTTTTGATGTTCATGTGTGTGTGTTTCTGTTGGGTGTATACCTTAGACTGAAATTGCTGTTCACTGAGTGTCTATACGTGTAATTTTAGTAGATAATATCATTTTTCCAAAGTTGTTGTATCAATTACGCTCCTACCAAATGTATATGAGAGTTGCAGATCAACATCAACACTTAGTATCCAATACACATCAACTTTTCGTATTGATATTTTTAACTTAACTGCCCTGATCACTGGGTAATGTTAACTTATTGTAGTTTAACTTTCGTTTCTGTGTTGACTAATGATGTTGAGTACCTTTTCATATATTTATCGTTTGTGTACCATGATCATTTGTGTACCATGTTTTATGATGTATCTATTCAAGTTTCTTATCCATTTTTCTACTGTTATCTATCTTATTAATTTGCAGAGTTTCTTTGTTATACGCATTACCTTTTCACTCTCTCAGTGGTACCTTTCAATGAACAGAAGTTCCTAATTTTAATATTGTCCACTATGTCAATATTTGCCAATATTTTCCTTTATGGTTATTGCTTTTCGTAAAACTAGTTAAGAAATATTTTCCTATAGAAGTGGAATGATAAATAAGAGGTGTCTCCAACAATCAGGAATCAATTAAGGACAGGATCAAAGCAAGCACAGAAAGGGAACAAGTGAGTAGAGGCAGGTCACGCACCTTTGGGTTCATGGCATGTGGGTGTGTAGGGATGACTTAAGGTTATAGAATTGAGATGGACACTATATCTTACTCAGGTCTCCCCTTCCAAACAGGACCCCATCCAAGTTTCTTTGGAATGACCTAAGGAGAAGCTGGCATGCATTTAGGGGCAACCTTGATATGAGAGGTTGGGTTGCAGCATACCTGGTCACCAGGGCACTGCTTTCACTATGTACTCTGTTTTCCGACCTGAAGCTGTAGGCTGTAGCTGTAGATGAAGAGCAGTGTGTATGTCAGCCAGGCTTGGCATGAAGGAACAAAAGACAGCATAAATGTGCAGGGGTAAACATAGAGGGGAATACTCGATTCAATGAATGAATAATACTAATTCAATGAATTATCTTGAAGAACTTTATGACTTGTCCTCAAACAGGTGCAAATGCAAATGCCTATAATGTAGGGAGAGCCATCCAGTGTTTCCCATGTGGTCTGTCTGCCTTGATGTTTGCTATATAGGTTTCTATAAACTTTATATTGTTCACCACATATTAGAGAGTATATTATTCTGTTTTTCCTGTTTTAAGAGTCAAATTGGCTTCTGAAAAAAAGACAGGAAGGAGAGAGAAATTTCTTTGCTTGTTTAATTGAAAAACATCAAGAGGCTCATGATTTCAGGCGTGACTAGATCTAGGGAATCAAAGACAAATACTTGGGTCTCAGTCTCTCTCTTTCTCTCTCTCTGAAGTCTGTGTATATATTAGTGAAAGCATACATTGAGGCAGTGTAACATAGTGGTAATGAACACAGGTTCTAGATCCAGACTGCCTAGGTTCAAATCTTAGCTTTACCATTAGCTGTGAAACTTTGGGCAAGACATTTAGCCTCATTTACCTCATCTCTATACTGGGGACAATAAATGTCAACCCTGCCTCTAACGGTTATTGTAGGACTCAATGATTAACTATGTAGTTAACTAACACATAGTAAATTGCTCAATTAATATTATCTAGCCATAGCTTGATTCTATATTCCTCTGCATTAACTTCAGTCTCAGATAGGCTTTTCTTAGACAGGCTCTCCATACATGGGAGCAAAATTGCTACCAGCAGCTCAAGATTTTTATTGTTAAGTTTAAATCTGTTGTAAAGAGACATTTTCTGTCCCCAACAATTCCAACATATAGCTCAGAAATGAATTTTGTGCCTTTGATATTCCTATCTTCTATTGTATAGTGATCCATGATCCAAGCACTGTGGCTAGGCTAATGTGGTTCTCTGACTGGATCATGTAACCACTCCTGGATCAAAGCTGGTGGGATCTGTCCCAACTTCACAATATGGATTGACAATGGAAGAGAGGCAATGCCCTAAAAAAAGCTGAGGCCTTTACCATAGAAAAAAGAATATACTGGCTAAACTAAAACACCTAATGTCCAAGAACAGAGGAGATCCTGTAGGTTTTCTTGAGCAGCTCTTCCAGGTATCAATCAGAGGCTTGTTCTTAGAAGAGGAAGAAATAGGGAAGTAGGGATGGAAGCTGCCATGGCAATGAACGTTGTGATTAGTTCCAAGGGTAGAACAATACACTCTTTGAAAATTCCACTGTAATGGATTATGCCTTGAGCCTGTATAGTATGTAGCAGTGGAAATGGTCTTCTAGAACATGGTTGGTGCAACAATTGATCTAAGCCGGTGGGTGACGGACAAGTGGATATGTAGATGGAGAACTCTGAGCAGTGATTGCTGGAAGCAAGAGGGGGAAAGGGCTCAATGGTAGGATATCTGTACTGGGCAATTTTTCTTTTTTTCTTTTCTTTTTTTTAAAGATTGGAACCTGAGCTGATATCTGTTGCCAATCTTCTCTTTTTTTTCTTCTTGTTTTTCTTCTTCTTCTTCTTCTCCCCAGGGCGCCCCCAGCACATAGTTGTATATTCTGGCTGTAAGTGCTTCTGGTTGTGCTATGTGGGACGCTGCCTCAGCATGGCCTGATGAGTGGTGCCATGTCCGCACCCACGATCCGAACTGGCGAAACCATGGGCCGCTGAAGTGGAGCATGCGAACTTAACCACTCTGCCACAGGGTCAGCCCCTAGGCAATTTTTCTTCATAAATCATATGACGATGACTAAGGGAATTGGAGATTCAGTAAAGAGAATGAAGTCTGCCATTTTGGTACGTGCATCTACCAAGATTGTGATATAATCTTTGGAAAGGTGCAAGTATTTTATGAAATCTAGAGTAATAGTTTTTCAGAGGGGCTGGGAGTTGGGATGAATGAAGAAAGTCTTCCAGATTTCCTGATCCCAAAGAACTAGGTAACTGGGTGGTGTTACAGTGTAGGGCATTGTGTTGGAAGAGGGAGTACATGAAATTTCTTAGAGCAACATGGGTACGAGGGCACAACTAAGACACATGTTTGTATTTCCTCATTTGAATCATGGGGCAGGGGTGTTTTTGTTTAGCTCAGGACCTGACTGGGGCTCTGTCTGGCTCCCTGCCAAACACTAAAAGGCATAATTTCCACTGTTGTTTCTGCCTAATTGTCTCAGTTATGGCCAATTTTGGCCAACTAGTGGAGTCACAGTCTGGGCCAGCTTCCCAGTCAGGGCTCTCTTGAGGACCTCTTGATTTAAGCCATAAGTGTGGGCTAGTTTCAGTCTAGTTGCTGCTAGAAGAACCTAAATTCTACATCTACACTCTCCAAAACAGAAGTTCTAAACTGTTTTGTTAGGGTAGGTTGGACACTTCAGACATAATCTAGAAGATGGCCAGAAACCCCCACCTGATTCCCCAATCGGGACTGCCAAGTTATCTAAATAAAATTAACCAATTTTCTATGCACAGTTAGCAAGAGACTAAACATGTCACTTTTTTAGATTCCATACTCATGCATTTAAAAAATATTTATTGAGCACTTATCATGTGCCAGCGACCTTTTTGGGTGCTAGGAATCTTTCTGAGAGTACAGCAGATAGAAATCACTGCCCTCATCTAGCTCACATTCTAGTAAGGTAAGACAGACATTAAACAAAATAAGAAAAACATACAATATGGAAGAAATGTTATAATGTCTTAGATTTGCTTTAACATACACCATAAAGAAAGAAATGGGGGTATAGATTAAATAAGATTGGTAAAATATTGATAACTATTGAAGCTTGGTGATGGGAACATGGGGATTCATTATACCATTCATAGACACATGCATATACACATAATTGTTCATTTGTAATAAGTGCTATATAGAAAATTAAAGCAGAATAGGAGAATAAGGAGTGGTTGGGGTATAAGCAGAGTCGACAGGAAAGGCCTGCTGAAAGATGACATTTGAGCAAAGATCATATGGATAGGGTTACTCACTATTCTCACATGTATAACAACAACGAGGTCTTTTCATTTCCT
Source organism: Equus asinus (assembly GCF_041296235.1). Taxonomy (NCBI): domain Eukaryota; kingdom Metazoa; phylum Chordata; class Mammalia; order Perissodactyla; family Equidae; genus Equus; species Equus asinus. The sequence continues at coordinate 73,517,128 of NC_091798.1, forward strand.
ATAACCTACCTGATCTTCCTTGTGAGCCCCTACCTTTTTGCGAAGCAAGGAAGGAAAAAAATCTACATTTAATCCAACCTAGGAAAACTTCAGCCTAATCTACTTGTTGCCTCAAAGGTGTAGGATGGGACAAACTGATAAGGCGATGTGGAGACACAAACTTCTACTATCTACAGTGAACACAACTTTGTCAGTTAGCTGTAACAGGTCTAAGGCACGCAAGTATCTTCCAAGTCTGCAAGTCTGTACGTTTTTACGCCTAACCCAAGTTTATCATTTCTATGTTCTCATCTTTCTTGCACAACTTCCTTCCCCCTAATTGCTCCCCAGTTTTTCCTCAAGGTGACACTAACTAGACCACCAGGTTGCTCTACCACTGTTTAAATATTACTTCATTTTCTTATTAAAATACCATTATCATAGGGAGGGATTCCATCACTCAAGCCATCAAGAGTGGGAACTACACAGTGTAATGTCAGTTATAGCCTGTCCTTTGGTCAAATGCCACTGTGGTTTTAGCTCATCCTATGCTTATCGGCATAAGAACGTAAACATTCTGCAGCTGACTCATCTTTATCTACTTCTCACAATGTCTTGGTGACCTTATACGTTCCCCTAAATTCAGTGACTTCATACAGTCTGCTTTTTATAACCTACATTAATACAATTCCATTCTCCAATAAAAGACATCTCCCCTCTGGTCAATTCTACTCAACACGAAAAATTTGAACACTGGTCCTTCAGATCCTCTCCCTAAGCACTGCTCCCAACCCCCGCCTGCCCCCTTCAGAAGCCGACTTAACCTCTCGCCCTTTTTCTGTCTCATTGTCCTCCTCCCTTTTGAAAACCCTAGGCTAGAAATTTTTTTTAAACATAGATCACAGTTTAGTGTGTTGTGAATAGTGTATTAAAAAGAAATGATATTGTAATGGATAGAGTATATCAAAATGTATTGCAAGTAACAAGAGCAAGTTTTTTGTGTTTATTTCAACTATAAAATATATACACTGAATATTATATATACATGTGAACTGGGTCATAGCACAATGTTTCCTATTGTGGTTAGCAGTGCTTTGAAAGCCCATAAGCTATCAGGCCTCACTTTTGATATGTTAAATGCAAGTAAAAGGAGTTTGGGAAAACCTTTTCACTCTCCAGGTTTGCAAGACAATTATCTTCCTAGAGAGGTCCGGAAAGCCAGCTGTGGAGTCTAAAGCTCATCAAAGTCCTTTCTGGTGTAGCTTCTTTTGTGTAATAGCCTCTGGCTCCTTTGTGTAATAAGCCTCAAACCCAGGGCAAGGAAGGCTGCAGAGAAGCACTAAGTTGTATCACTATAATATTGTAAAATATCACCCTATTAAGCACGCTAATTAGAAGTCTTGGGCTTCCATATGGATTTGTAGTTGCTTAAGCAAGAAAGGCAGTTTTTCTTAGTGCCCCAAGACATGTTTGAGGAGATAAAGCAATGACGGCTTGCAGATCCCTTAAACAGCTGTGGGAGGAGATACTGGTACCTGCAGGACGAGCAGTTTCTCTCTTTAACAAGCTAGTTCTAACAGGTAAGTAAGGATAAATATTGTAGTCAGCCTTCCCTTCCCTTATCTCTGGGCTTCAACAGATGCACTTATCCCATTAGAATGTAAGGATTTTTGTCGACAGTTGTATCATTAGTAGCCAGAACAACATCTAGCATATAGTACATGCTCAAAAAAATTTGTTGAAAAAATTGCTGATTTGAAGTGTATTTTTGCATATATCTTTAAGAAAAGTATGTTCCTAGAATGAACAGTTAGCAGCAAAACGTCCCTTGTCCCCACATAGTGATTGGGTGTTAGGCTGCCTGGGCTGTAGGCCATTGGGCGTGAGAATGACTATGGTGACTACATTACTGGCAGAGGTCCAGAATAGAGAAAGCCAGTTCAGAATGCCAAGATTCAAGATTTAAGAGCCAGAATTTACATATAAATGCCAAGTTTAGGAATAGAAGAGACAGAAGAAGACTCAGGGAATGAATAAGAAATGGACAGAAACAGGGAAGTGTGGCCCAGAACGGTTTCTGCAAACACCATTGAGTCGTTTCTTTTATCGGCCTATAGGTAAGTGACACAGGGTGAGTTAGACTGATTAAGAGGTACCAGGTTGGAAGAGAAAATGGGAAGATGGTTAAAGAAATAAAATTGGTTATGTAGGTGACTTTTTGGGCAAAAAAGGAAAAGAAAGTCAGGGCCTGAATAAAGCAGATTTTAGACACATTTCTGATTAGCACTTTCAAGACTTGGTGGCCAATTGTTAGTATAATATGAAAGAAGAAAAACTATGATTAAGGTAACTTATTTTGGAGAAAAAGGAATACAGTGACTGTATTAAAAAGAGATAGAGATTCTGTTGGGAGTGGTTTGTTCCCTCATAAACTCACAATCATTATGAGTTTAGTTTTGGACACAATGAATTTGAAGTATCTGCAGAAAATTCAAGTTGAGAGGTCAAAAACACCTTTGGAAATTCTCATCTAGGTCTCAGAAAAGAGGTTAGAAACGGAGCTAAATATTTAGGAATCCATTTGTATGAAGTGCTAATTAATTTCATAGGACTAACTTGAATGCAAAAATTGTTTATGGAATCATATAGAGAAAAGAGAGTGAAGGATGGAAGGATGAGGTAGTCTAAAGTTTAGGGGTAAACAGTGGAAGTGAACAAAATACAGATAAAATAGGATCTATGAGGACATGCCAGAAGTTCAATTTGATATCTAAGCCTTGTTTTCTTGTCCTTTCTCTGTGATTATGCTACACATGATAGCCAAAATTAATCAGCTCTTTCAAATTTCTTCCTTTCTCTCCCTCTATTTCCATATACAACTATGTGTACACTGTTGCAGGTTGGGGTCCCAGGAGACACTCTGAGATTCTGAGATCTGCGTGTTGGCAGTTTGTTGGGGGTGGAGGGTTACTCTCCGGAACAAGATGTGTGACAGGTAAGAGAAGTAGGATTGGGTAGAGGGAGAAGTGGAACTGTGATGCAGTTGGGACAGAGGCCTCAGTGACCCATGGGAGCTCTGAAGCAAGGCAAGGGTGCCAAGCCTTTGGATTCCAACATCGACACAGGTGATGTAAAGTTGAATGCAGTACCTTCTTTACCTCAAGCTCAATTTCCAGAGAAGAATGTAGCTATGAGCAGTCAGCAGCCAACACACTAGACAGATGTGGGCATAAGTGTCTCAGTCCTTAAGGGGCTAGAATCTGGGTGTCATTGCGCAGCATCCACTAAAGATTCTCATTTGTATCTTTATAGGTAGGGGTGTGTGTGTGTACGTGTGTGTGTATTTGGTGATTCCTTGATCTGTCAGTAAGCATGTTATGAAAAAATGATTACTATGACAGAGGTATTCTGGTCATATTACAAATATATTGGTAAACTGACTGAATGCACCTGTTGTTGCTGAAACTGCTAGTAAGAACAATTTTCCAACTCATATCCCAGAGGCAGAGACAGCATAAACCTAGGTGGGAAAAACAAGGTTGAGGGAGCTCATCTCTCCCCTAAGAGAAACAGTCAATCCAAACGTCTCTCCTATGCTTCTGATCTTTAGTTTCCTCATATTGCAGCGCAGAATGGGAAGTATGTTATATTATTTAGAACTGTCTAAATAATAACAAATGCAATTTTTGCCAGAAATTTTCAAAGCCTATCAAAGTTACTGCTAAGAATAATTTTGACAGACATATAGATCTTGCTATAATGTGCTCTAAGTAATTATCTTTATAGATAATCCAAACTTAATACTATCATACAAGGCACATCTAAGAGTTTTATGCTTATGTATTTCTGGGTTGTCTCAAATTCTCTTTGTAAAGAATTCAGATGTATATAAATATTAACATATTAATAGAAAAATAGTTAATTAAAACTAGGTAATAGGATCAGGAAAAGGTATCAGATTTATTGGTGAATAATGTAGATAAATAATTTGTAATTGTTTTCGCATTATTAAGTAACTCTGAAGGGGTAAACCTGACCTTATTCAAGCCTAAATTTCTTCAGATCTCTTCTGAATCCACTACGAAGTTATAACTAGTTTCCATTTCACAGACACATATCAGAGGAATGAATTGTGGGGGGTAGTGCTAAGGACAAAATTAAACAGACTCTGCCATCAAGTGGCTAGGTAATTTTGGATACATCATGTAAGCCCTTTAGGTTTTCATTTTCTTACCTGTAAAATGAGAAGTTTAGACAATGACTAAGGACCCTTCATGCTCTAAGGGGTACATCAGAGGTATAAACGATTCGTCAGCAATGACTTTAAATAGCATGTAGTACAGGCTACTGAAGAAGTGTTTTTAAAGCAGAATTATAGAATTTTGCCTCTGAAATATATAGAAGCTATAGAATTCCTGAAAGTAGTCTATGACTGCCCTCTCCTGTTAATAATATAGTGAAGAGAATAAATAAACCAACTATAAAGGGTTTTCATTTTAAACTAACTTATAAGATTCCTACTACCCCTCCCAATAAATATTCATTTACTCAGAAAGGAGGAAATACCTTAAAATACTACATTCATGTGAGTTTGAGCAAACATTGTACATTTTCACAGTTAATGAGAAAGCCCACGGCTATCATTGCATTAAGAAATTAACCCGGGGCTGGCCCCATGGCCGAGTGGTTAAGTTCGCGCGCTCCGCTGCAGGCGGCCCAGTGTTTCGTTGGTTCCAAACCTGGGCGCGGACATGGCACTGCTCATCAAACCACGCTGAGGCAGCGTCCCACATGCCACAACTAGAAGAACCCACAATGAGAAATATACAACTATGTACTGGGGGGCTTTGGGGAGAAAAAGGAAAAAATAAAATTAAAAAAAAAAAAAGAAATTAACCCAAAGAAATAACATGAAACATATTAAGCAGCATGAATTCATGTCATTAAATGTAAATGTAATACTTAAAAGAATAAAAACATTTTTAAATGCCATGAAGGAGCAGAGCTAATGTGGCTACTACTTTGCCTCCAAAAAAGCAGCAAGAAAATTTCTATTACATACACGAGTGCCCAAACCTCAAAGTTCAAGGACGTATCCCAAATGTCTTTAATGTCTCGTGACGACTAATGGTGCTATTAGGTATTTGATTTAAATTTCCTTTGTTTTTATTTTATTTTATTTTTTTGGTGGTGGTTGTTTTATTCTGAGCATCAGAAATCAGCATTTTAAAACTATAACATGAATTCCTTTACTTCTATATTCAAAATACAACTATTTCATTCATTCAACAACTTTTTTTTTTTTTTGAGGAAGCTTAGCCCTGAGCTAACATCTGCTGCCAATCCTTCTTTTTGCTGAGGAAGACTGGCCCTGAGCTAACATTCGTGCCCATCTTCCTCCACTTTATATGTGGGACGCCTAGCACAGCATGGCTTGACAAGTGGTGCCATGTCCGCACCTGGAATCCGAACCGGCAAACCCCGGGCCGCTGAAGTGGAACGTGCACATTTAACCGCTGTGCCACTGGGCTAGCCTCCAACTTTTTTTTTTAATTGACATATAACTCACATACCATAACTTTCACTCTTTGAAAGTGCATAATTCAGTGTTTTTTTAGCATAGTCACAAGGGACAACTATTTATTGAATGCCTACAATGTGCCAGGTTTCTGTTCAATTTGATATTCATGTACCAGAATTCAGAGTTTTCAAATTGTAACATGAACATTCCTTAGCCATGCCAGATAAACCAGGTACTGTTGGAATAATTCTTGGTTCTTGACCAGAGATGAATTTAGACAATATGAAAAATAGAACATGCTTCCTGAGTTAAAGACAATGCAGAGTCAAGAATTGTTTCCCCTTTGGCATAGCCTGGCTTGCTTGCGAACTTAGATAAAATCTTGGGTATTGGCTGGACAGATGAGCAATGGCTTGTCACCAGGCAGAATTGGAGACCACAGAATTTTAGAGCCAGGAGGTGCCTTAGAGATCATCTATATTTTATATCTCCACTGTACAGATCAGGGAACCCGAGAGAGTTAACGAACAGTTTAAAGTCACAAACTCAGAGCAAAGCTTTCAGATTCTTACCTAGTGCTTGTTCCTCTATAACAGTTTCCAAACTGTATTTCTCAGGGACCCAGGATCCCTGGAGGAGCCTACAAGACTTCTAGGATGATGGAGGGTGGCTGAGTGGAAGGATCTCTGTGTCCCTCCCTAACTTCAACTCCAGCATCTCTACTTCTCCTTCTTGGACTTCACAAGATTCTATACAAGCTTTTCTATAAAGACAGCGTCACTGCTAAAATGTAAATAAATTAAGAAATTTTGGAAATTGCTAAACTACTCCATATTGTCCAGAGGAGGTATGTACCTCTCACTGCACACACAGTTTAAATAATCTGCTTAGAAAACTGCTCAACACCCCTAAGCACTTAACAGGTTTCTTAGTAAACGGTATATGTTTTAAGAATTGCTCCTTTCTCATGCTAGCAGAATTTTAAAAACATATTGTGCATGTTTGCAAGCCCCCAAAAGAAAGCATTTTTTCATTTACTGACCTCAAATTCAGGTACCAAAATTACAGGAAAAAAATACATGTGGGTAGGTGATAGTATTTATTAACTGACTGCAAATCTATCTACATTCAAAAACATACTTCTGACTATAGTTTCTGTAATATTCATCTGAATTGAAAATAGAGAGCATCCTCCCTAGAACACTTCATTTTTAAAAAGAAAGTACTTATAAAGGGTTTCAAGTCAAATTATGCCTACAGGACTAATAAAGGTGCTTTGCCAAATAGTCTACTCAAACACGTAGTCTAGTACTCGTATAGTGCTACTGCTGGTATAGTGAGTATTTGTCTTTTTCCTGGGGCACTGGTCGTCCAAGAGTGCAAAAGGCTGACTTGGCACCTGGAGTGACCTGCAGGCTCACTAAGTGTCACCAAAATGCAGTTGAGGTAAAAAAAAAAAAAAAAAAAGTGGGGTGCAGATACTCACTAGATCAAAGCTCTTTGAAAGTCATTTCAATAAATTTACTTCTGTAGGAACTTTGATGCTTTCTTGGGTCACTTGCTATATTAGTTTTCTAGGTCTGCCATAGTAAAGTACCACAGACCAGGTGGCTTAGACAACAGAAATTTATTTTTTCAGAGTTCTGTGATGCTAGAAGCCCAAGATCAAGGTGTCAACAGGGTTGATTTCTTCTGAGGCCTCTCTCCTTGGCTTGTTGATGGCCATCTTCTCCCTCAGGCTTCACAAGGTCTTCTCTCTGTACTTACCTGTTTCCAAATTTCTTTTGATAAGGACACCGGTCATATTGGATTAGGGCCCACCCTAATATCCTCATTTGAACTTAATTACCTCTTGAAAGACCCTCTCTCCAAACGCAGTCGCATTCTGAGGTACCAAGGATCAGGACTTTAATATATGAATTTGAGGAAGACACAATTCAGTCCACAACACTTACTAGGCAGCAATAAATGCTGCTGGTAAATGTTTAACAAGGAGTTCTCCAAAAAAGAAAAAGCCCTGAATTGTAGAATTTGTTTATTTCTGTGGTAAAAATGTTCCCACCATGGCCAATTTCAAGCTGCCAATGTGATTCCTCAGAATGCAGAGTTGGAAGGAGATATGCAGCAGCACACCATTTTATAGTATTTCCACCATAGAAATACATAGATGTAAATAACCGTAAGAGCACAGAGCAGCACTCAGCAAATTTTTCTGTATAGGGCCAAGTAGCCAATATTTTTGATTTGCTCAACTCTGTGTCGTAGCAAGAAAGCAGCCATAGACAATATGTAAATGGATGGGCATGGCTATGTTCCAATAAAACTCCAATTTGCAGTTGGCCGTTGCCTAGTGATAAGGAGTCGGGGAGATCCAGTGTTCTACTTGCTTCTTCATCAGCTTTCAACCAGCCCTCCCTGTCTCAGTCTTCCTCTCCATCCCCCGATCAAGTACTTCTGCTACCAGTTGTTGGCACCTCCTGAGCCTTCTCAGGCTAGAACAGTAAGGCAGCCATGGAAATACACTACTTAGATCCCCCTTCAAGATATAACTTGCCATTGAGCTGCAATGAGTGCCATTAAGCTAACTGCCTCCATCTGCAGCATTTTCAAGATCTGCTACAGCATTCCAGTTGAGGTGACCTCTTCCCTGGCAGCCCTGGCCAGTTACTGGGCACGTCAATGGTACTAGGGCCTGGCCATTTCTGCCCAGTGTAGCATTTCGCCAAAAAGGCAATATTTGCTCCAGAGCTCCACATTGTGTTGGCTGAGTTTCTGCCAGATCTGTACCACAATCTGAAGCTCTTCCTTCCCAATCCTGCTTTCTCCCCCTTTATCTTTTTTCCAATGGACTTTTTGTACTCCTAACTTCATGTCATCTTCTGCTTCTTGGGACACCCAAAGTGACACAGTCAGTAAAAGGAGTGGTCTGAGAAAGCAGGCAGTAAGATGGGGTCTGGAGAACTTGATGAGAACTGTCCTACTTCAATGAACCTCATCAAACGCAGGATTCAGGGCATGGATAGTCCCTGGTAGAATGTGGGGGCCTGGTTACTAAAACTTTCGCCAGTTGTGACTTGGGAGATTATTTTGACACAGAAGAATGCCCTGGTTAATGCAAAGATGCAGGCAGTTCAAAAGTGTGCGTATGTTTATGAACAATGGATACAAGCTCTTATTGGCTGGCTGTTATGTTGCTTTGCGGCCTTCAGATGGTTAATGAAAACCTGAGAGCAGTTAGACAAGTGAAAACTCACTACTTCGCTAGTAGTGGAGCTCCTAAAGCAGGCCAGATGGCTTCTTTAGCAGCTTCCAAAGAAGCCCTTGTCTCCTGCTCTGGGAAAACAGAAAAAGCTTGAACACCAAACTCAGAACTCAATCATCAGGAAGCTTCAAAAACAACTGAAGCCAAAGATAGGTAACTTGCTGGAAAACTTGGGACCCTGACACACAGGATGGGGACATCTGGGTGGATGATCCAAAGATTCTGGCTCCCTAGACTCCTCTGAACACACAGAGCCTGCAGAGGTTGCCCACCTTTCTCATTAAAAGCTAGCACTCCTTCCAAGCAAACAGCCACTGCGGTGAGCGCTTCTGAACAAGGCAACAGAGTGCCCTCTCAGAAACTTACCCGACCTCCCTCCTCTCATGGCAGCCACGTCGATAACTGGGGTTAAGTCATAGCATAATCTGCATGGGAATGTGCTAGGCCTGATCTATACCCCAAAGAAGCCACAAGAATCAGTCAGCATATGTTGACAGGAAACAGGGGAATATTTAGGACTGCATTTTGAAGGTGCCTAGTCAAGAAAGGTAGAATATAAGATTGGATAATGGCGAGCTTATTAACTTGGAGGCACTCTTGGGATATGGGCTTTAACACCCTGGCAGGCCCCAGGGGATGGTGCAAACTCCCTGTTAGGATGGTTCCCAGAAGTCTGGAGAAAGTAATGGCCTGTGCTGAGAGATGTTGAAATGCCTAAATTGCCACGGCAGTCAGTGGAAGGTGGGATTAAAAACTCAGGGGAGTGGGCAGGCTGGAGTGCATACGTTATCTGAGGCCACAAGCCCACAGGGAAGACTACGAGAGAGGCAGAGGATACACCATTCACCAAGGACATCAATAAGAGAGACACCTGGTAAGAGAGACACCACCCTCACTAAGAAGTTCAGTGGCAGTTCACCTTTGAGGGCCAGAGCTCAGGAGATGCTATCACAGAGGGTTGGCTTGTTAATAGCAGTGGGAATGATGGGGTCCAGAAGTATAGTAGATCCAGGAGGTAGAATTTAATGCCAGAAGTCAGAGTAGTCACAATTATTATAATGACTGGCAAAATCAGAGTGAAAACCAATGGAGCTTGACCTAGAAAGAGAAGTGGAGATGTTTTAAAGAACCCAGTGTCCCCAGGGGACAAATAGATGGGCAGGCAACAAGGGTACTGCCTAATATACGTAATCAAAGAAAACAAGAGTGGCTAAGGAGACCGAGGGATGTCACTACAATAAAAAGTGTCATGATCCCTTGTCCAGTTCCCAGATCTGAGCCAATTTTCAGACCCAGAACCCATTGACTGTAGACGTGGCCAAGTCCTGGAGGAAAGGACCCCACAACATTAGGGCAAGTATATATTGTAATGATTCTTCTAGTCTTTTCCCAAAGGGTACTACGCCCTTTTCTCAGGTGACTATACACTGAGAAAAGGGGAGTATCTAGACATTTCAGGGAACATTAGACATAGGGTCTAAATTAACATTAATACTCAGAAACCCAGAGTATCATCCTGGCCTCCCCATTAAAAGTAGGAACATACAGAGGCCAGATGTAGTCCTGGCCAAATCCTGGCTCAGAGCAGGTACTCTGGGTCCATGGCAACAGCTAGTGGTCATTTCCTCGGTCGCTTAAGTTACGATTGTGATTAACATACTTGGCAGCAGGAGTAATCCCCAGATTGGGTTTTAGTTCCTGAAATGAGAGCTGTTACAGTGGGGAAGGCCAAAGAGAAGTCTTGGAAACTGATACTCAGCCCACTTGAGACAAAATAAACCAAAAGCAATATGTCATACTTTGGGTGTGAATAGGAGAGATTAGTGCCACTCATAAAGATCACAGGGGTGCCTGGGTGGAGTTCTGTGATGGCTAATTTTATGTGTCAACTTGACTGGGCCTCAGGGTGCCTAGATATTTGGTTAAATGTTATGGGTGTGTCTGTGAGGGTGTTTCTGGATGAGATTAACATTTGAATCGGTAGACTGAGCAGACTACCCTCCTCAATGTGGGTGGGCCTCATCCAATCTATTGAAGGCTTGCATAAACAAAAAGGTTGAGTAAGGGAGATTTGCTCTCTCTGCCTGACTGTCTTTGAGTCGGGACATCAGTCTTCTCCTGCCTTTGGATTGAGCCATGGACTGGAACTATACTATCAGCTCTCCTGGGTCTCCAGCTTACTGACCATAGATCTTGGGACTTCTCAGCCTCTATAATTGAATGAGCCAGTTCCTTATAATAAATCTATTTTTACATATATCCTATTGGTTCTGTTTCTCTGAAGAACCCTAATACATGGTCCCTATAATACCTCCATTTAATTTACCTGTCTGCCCCCTGCAAAAATTGGATGAATCCTGGAGAATGACCATAGACTACTGCAAGCCCAATCAAGTAATAGCCCTGATTGCAGGTGTCCAACTCAACGTGCCTCTCTTTTTTTATTTTCCTCCCCAAACCCCCAGTGCATGGTTGTATATCCTAGGTGTAAGTCCTTCCAGATCTTCTACATGAGCCGTGGCCACAGCATGGCAACTGACAGGTGGTGTGGTTCCGTGACTAGGAAAGGAAACCTGGCCACCAAAGGGGTAAGAGCATCAAACTTTAACCACTAGGCCATCAGGGCTGACTCGACCTGTCTCCTTACGAGAGTGTATTCATATAGCTTCAGTTTCACAGTATATGGTAAGGCAAACTGAACACAGAACCTTCTGAATGTGTATACTACTTTCTTTCTTTCTTTCTTTTCCTACAGTTGTCTCATCCACATCTCATTTATCCAAGTATTTTTAGCTGCTTGTCTTTCAGTTTTTCAGAAGCATTCCACAAAATTTTCATAGAAACAACTCTTTACCTTCTTATTTCATCAATTCACATAATTTTTTCAAATACGTAATTGCAATAACGAGTACAACTAGCATTAACAGGCTTAAGAACAAATACACAACCTCTTAAAATATACAATTCAGCTTACAGGAGCAGAAGTGTGTGTTGCACTAGAGTAGCTTGCCACTTGTAGGCAGTTAGAGATTCCACATGCCAATGGCAGCAGTGTGTCTTATAGAAGGAAGGGAGAGGGTTGGTCATTCATTCCAAGGAGTTATAGTGGATTTAAGATTCAATGGGGCTCAGTTATGTGTGTTTACACTCAGAAAGGACAAGATTCTCCTCTCCTTCTCCCAGACCCATGTGTGTGTATGTGTGTATGGGGAGCCATGGGGGCAATGGTAGAGAAATGTACTTTTGCTCTTGTCAACACTAAACAGAGCTGATCTTATCATTTGCCTGCTCCCAAACCACCATCAGTCCCCATGGCCTTCAAGACAAATAAAAACTCCTTAAAGTAGTACACAAGGCCCTTCACCGCCTCAGACTCCCTATCTTTTCAGTCATATCTCTACCTTGTGCCATTTCCCCCACCAACCCTCCTATCATGACAAACCAGAGGAGATCATGCCTTTTCACTTACCCATGACTTTGCCACTCAGTCTAGAATGAATTTTTCCTTCTTTTTAGGGTGATAATTTGCTGTCCAAACTGGTACACATTCGAGACTGAAAGGGGACACTAACCAGATGGGACAATGGGAAAACAGAGACAAACTTGGGTAGTCCTGAGTAAACAGGCCTGTGGTCACCTTGCTCATTATGGGCCCACTGATTTCCTCATTTCTGTGATGCCAGTGCCTAGCACTCAGTGGGTACTCCAAAAATCTTAGTTGAAATTGATTACATATTCTTTGACCTTTTCCTATTGTTGTTCTTATTTTCCTCTCCAACTCTGGTCATCACTAATATGTATAGAAATTTAATGTGAATTACAAAATGTGCCCTTTTTCCTAGCAGACTACACAGAAAGTAGGTGCAAGCTGAGTTTCAGCCATCACTTTCTCCTCACATGGGCATTTTTGTGTGGAGAAAAAAATACTCAGTGTGTCTCCAACTATTTATCCTGTATAAAAATTAATTGGTTGTGGAATATACTGAAACACTCCACTAAAATATACGTCAGATGACATTTGAAATCTGGATGAGAAAAGACGCAAAGTGAATTTGTAGTAAAAGGACGAAAGGATCAAACATTTATCTGGAATTTTATGCAGAGTGAACATGAAAGGACTGTGAAAATCTATTGGGGAGTAATAAATTTGCTTCACACTGAAACAGGGAAGTATTTTGCAAGTGGAACATGGGGCCATAATATTACTCAGAGATTGATATTAATATCAATCTAAGAAAAAGAAAAACCGATATTCTTACCACTCAGAAACGGGCTATGATAACCTTATGCATAAAATGTCTATTTAGTTTTAAGAAACTTATCTTAACAAACCAGCATCTAGTGCTTTTTTGGTTGTTCAATAGTACATACATCTAAAGATATTAGCCACTAGGCACTTAAAAAAACAAAAACAACTTCAAACTTCTTATCTTTGAAGACCCTGCTTTCCTTTTATATCTATCTATCTACCCCACTCCTCTATTACCATTCTTACATCTAGAACACCAAATGCTTCAATTTTTAAATTGCCTGTATTAAAATAGTAATTAAAGAAATAATTTTTTTAAATGGACTCAATTTAAAATTCTAATCTTCATTAGGTTCTTTTTGAAAAAGTCTAAATAATTAAAGCTGGTTAAGAAATCAAATAATTTTGAAAGGCTAACAATTAAAAAGGACTGTGCCTTACCTCTCTTGTCTCCATCTCTCTTCTCTCCACCCCGGTCCCTGTTTCCCTGAGGCAAACACTTTTCAGCTATTAAAGCTGTTTCTTCTGTTAGCAAGCTCCATTTTTCTCAATAATATATATTCACAGCTATTTCTTCATCTACATATTTTAGATAATATATCTTGACTTGTTGTTAAGAGAGAGTAGGATTTTGTCAGTTAGGATGCCTCAATTTCGAGTAATCCCAATCCCACCAGGTTTAAGAAGCGTGAACTGCCTTGATTTCCACAATCAGAAGCCCAGAGTTTCTGATGAACCTGAGTCAGCTTCATTCAGGGGCTGTAGCTCCATTTCTCTGTGGTTCCCTCAGTTCTAGTCTCCTCTGTGTGATGTCCCCATCCTTAGACTGCTTCTCCCATGGGGGCAAATGAGCTGTAACAGTTCCTGGTTTCACAATGACACACTCAACATCCAAAGAAAGAGGTTCATTCTCTGATCTTTTACATTAGAATAAGGGAATCTCTTTTTCTGAATTCCTAGACAAACCTCTTATGGCTCTTTACTAGAAACTGGGTCATATGCTCATTCCTGAACCATCTCCTATGGCCTAGTGAAAGCTGTGAATTTATTGGCTTAGACTTGCCCATCCATAAATTTATTGGAGTGGCAAGGAGAATGGGATTATGCTAATCAATTTAGATTAATCAGGCCAGCCTCTAAAGCTGGATTTCATGGCCACCGTGCATGGGGGAAAGTGGAATGGATGTTGGATGGACAATGCCAACTTCCACTATGGGCATTTAGCACTCACAAACCACCTCCACCCATACCACTCCAATAGAATTACATCACCATATTTATTTAAATCAGTAACAGTGTAAACTTCCTGATGACCATGAAAAAGATGGCAATAGGATGTTATAATTTTATTTCCTTTCTGTAGAACTTTTACGCTTTACCTGTAATTTTTAATTACTTTAAAAAAATCCTATGAAATTTACTTTTAACATATCCTTAATTTTTCTAAATGTTTTGTCACATTAGTTTTATCAGGGAGCTTACTTTCTAGTAGGAGAGACGACAATAGACAAGTAAGACAAAATGAGGTAACTGTAAATCATGGCCATTACTATGAAGAATAAACAAGGTAACTAGAAAAGGTAACTGAGGAAGGCCTCATTAGAGAACGTTGTTTAGAGAGCCTCTCTCAGGAAGTGACATCTGGCTTGAGACCTAAGGATGACAAATATTCTGCATGAGAAGAGCTGAGAAAGCATTCCAGGCCTAGAAACAACCAAAGCAAGCCTGTGAGTGGAAAAGAATTTGGCAGGCTTGAGGATAGAAAGGAGGCCAAGTGGCTGGAACATAATGAGTAGGGGGAGCCTGATGGGGGTAAGACTGGAGAGCTAAACTGAAGTGAGATCATGCAGGCTTTTGGAAGACCATGGAAAGGAGGTTGGGTTTTTCTGAAAGGGTCTTAAACAGTGGAGCAATATGATTTGTTTTATGTTTTGAAAGACCCCATCTGGTTCCATGTTGACAGTGGATTTGGGGTGGGGGGGATAGGGCAGAAATGGAATAATGAGAAGCAGGTAGGATACTATTGCCACTCTCTCGTTTGTAGCAATTCCACTAGACTGTACTTTTTGTCCCATGGTTTTTTAAGAAGAAGTTTGTTTGAACAGTTTTAAAACTGTCTAATCAGCTTTATTTATTAAGGTACTGTCATTTAAAATGAGATGTTAATTCAGCTACGAAGACCCATAGGACACCAAACTTAGACAAAGTACTTGCACTTATTTTCCCTTCCCTTCAAATATGTCTGTTTGTCTTGGCTAATTATTTCAGATGAATCATCTAGGCTCACCTTCCATCTCCTCTGGAAGTTTTGTTCGTGATATGTATGAAACAACAGTTTCATGTAATTTTTAATTACATTTCTCTAACTAAAGTGATATTAACTAATCAGAGGGAAAAAATAGGTGATCCACAATACCAAATAATATTAAGAAACCATAAAATCAAATTGAGCTTTAATTTTTTTAAAAATAAAGTGCTTATAGGGGCCGGCCCTGTGGCTGAGTGGTTAAGTTCACACGCTACGCTTCGGCAGCCCAGGGTTTCACTGGTTTGGATCCTGGGGATGCACCTAGCATGGCTCATCAAGCCATGCTGAGGTGGCGTCCTACACGTCACAACTAGAAGGACCCACAATTAAAATATACAACTATGTACTGGGGGGCTTTGGGGAGAAGAAGGAAAAATTTTTTTAAAAAATAAAATCTTAAAAAAAAAGTGATTATAATCACTGTTATACCAAGTCTCCAAATACTTCACATGTCACTTTAAAAAATTAAGATCTATGGAGAGTTTAAAATAGGAAAAGAGACGGAGCAGCTTCTAGCTAAATGAGCATTCTTACTTTCTCAAATTAGTGTTAATACAAACATTAGCATAAAAAAATAAATAATCAATTGAAGCAAGCTGCTAACACCAGTGCTCAATCTACTGAAGTCCCATTAGATTCCTTGCTGGTCTTATGGCTTTTGTCCTCGTTCTTCCCTCTAGTGGAGTGCCCCTGCCCCTGCCCCTGCCAGACATCTGCAAATCTCTCTTCTTCACCATATCCAGGTCTTGGTTCACATGTCTATTACCTTATCAGAGAAGCTCTCTGTGACCTGTTTAAAATACCTTCCCCATCACCCTCTATCCTTCTCAAGACACATATTTTTTCTTCATAGCACTTACCTCTACCAGATACAACACGTGTTTATTTTCTGGCTCCCCTCACAGGAATATAAGTTCCAAAAAATGGAGGGACTTTGTTTTTTTGTTGATTGCTCTATCTCAAACACCTAAACAAATGGCATGATACACAGATGTTCAACATATGGTTGTTCAATAAAATGTGCTCTTATGAAATTGACTCATGTTCTTAGCATTAACTGAGTCTAGGCTGTCAAACTAACAATGATTCAACTATATCCTTTCCAAGTGAAGACTTTCTTGGCTTCTATATTATCAATCTCAGGGTCAGGGTGTGGGGCTACTTTCCTCCTTGTCCCCAAGAATATAAGCTCTTTTGAAGCTAATTTCATTAGCTCAACTACTGGTCAGTCCTCTATAGCCATCCACTTATAGTCATTCTCCTATTATTGCTAACTTTAGCTTCCCCGTTTACTACAATATTTTCCCTTTCTAAAACTATATGTAGTCATTCTCAGTGACTTTCAAAATATATGCAGATGGCCCATCCAACAGCACAGTCTCTTAATTCTTTTCTGTTACGGGTTGTTTTTCTTTTTTTTTTAATCTCTAGGATTTACTTTTATTCTTTCTTAGGATTTCCCTCTCTCTGCTTTTGTTGCCCATCTGTTCTTGCACGCTATCTATTTTATCCATTAGAGTCCTTAGTATATTAATCATAGTTGTTTTAAATTCCCGGTCTGATAATTCCAACCTCCCTGCCATGTCTGGTTCTGATGCTTGTTTTGTCTCTTCAAGTTGTGTCTTTTTACCTCTTGATATGCCTGGTAATTTTTCTTGATAGCTGGACATGATGCACTGGGTAAAAGGACCTGCTGTAAATAGGCCTTTAGTGATGTGGCAGTGAGGTGTGGGGGAGGGGAAGCTTTCTATAGTCCTGTGCTTAGGTCTCAGTCTTGTAGTGAGCCTATGCCTCTGGACTGAGAACTTCACAGTCTTTCTCAGTTTTTTCTGCCCCTTTAGGTGGGACAGGATGACTAGAATGGGCTGGAGTTCGGTATTTCCCTTTCCCTAGGTCAGTTAGGCTCTGATAATACTCCAATAGGTTAAGCTCTGGTTAACTAGTTTCCCCTGAGGATAGGCCTTGTTTAGAAGAACAGAGTGCTCTGGGGTATTTCAGAATGGTCCCCTCTACCCTCTGCTTCTGCACAAGGGGATTTTTCTCAGATATTTACTGTGGAACCTAGTTGAGCTCCTGGAGGTAAATCTCACCTCCAGGAGTGGGGACCCCCCTGTGACTGGGTCCCCTGAAGTTTTAACTATCAGAGTTGTCCCCTCTGAGCCTCTAGCTATTTGTCAGTTACAGTTCAGGCCTTCCCACCCTGGCACCGGTTCCGGAGGAGGTTTCTGCTTATGAGTCTCTGCTCTGGTAAGCGCTGCTCCCTATATTTGCCTGTCTATCTCTCTAATCCTGGGGACAGCAGTTTGCCCTGTGTCCTCTCCTCTCTTATGGATCCAAGAAGAGCTGTTGATTTTTCAGTCTGTTAGGATAAAGTGGTGACTTCCAAGCTCCCTATACTCAGAACTGGAAAAAACTTACTCTTTTAAATTCATCGCCTCCAGAGACTATTACGCAACCTCAATTCACACTCTGGACTAACCCCGGCCCATGTAAGCACTGATATCTGCACTACCTGTGAAATATCAATTCTGAACATTCTATTCAGTGCACCACCTCCTATCCATCCAGCTCACTTAAGCTTGACCATGTCTTTAGCCTCCTAGAAACCTCCAGTGCATTGTCCCCCCTCACACACACACACACTACTTTTTAATTATCTATATTTACTCCAATGTGTACCCAGCTTGGATTTCATGGTCCATCATTGTAAGCATTCCTTTTCAAGCACAATCAACCGCCTTGGCTCCCATCTCTCTCTGTTGAACTCGCTTAACAAAATCCCAAACCTGCTTGAACTCAGTTATGGTTCTTTGTGCAGAAACCTAAGCAACTTAATAAAGAAATATGATTAGCTGACTGATTTCTCTTTAAATCCATCACTACAGACCACAAATGAGTGTTCAAGCCTACCTGGCAATCCTACTATGCTTCCCTAGGAGGTTCATCTTTACATTCTCTGAGGTAAAAATGTCATTTTTTTCCCCTGTGATCTCAAACTCCTCACTCTAGCCATTTTCAGCAGAAGATCCTACTCTACAATTCATTGTGAGTACAGAAACCATCAGAGAGGATTGACTTCATTTTCATTCCAACAAATGTTCAAATCTCTCTGCATCTGTACTCACTCCCCAGCCTCCTCTCTTAAAACTGAGTGTCATTTTTCCTATTATGTGCAATTCTAACTTTTGACACCTATATTTTCTCTTCTGCTCAATATTTTGCTTCTTCGGTTATTCCATTTGCTATTTGTCAACATATTTAGATACAAATGTATGGTAAACGAGGACCTCAACTCAAATGTTACTTTTGCATCTCAAATTTATCTCGATTCCATCTTTTCTACATTGCCAAAGCTACTCTTCTAATCCTAACAGCCATTATGTACTAGAATAGCTTTCCAAGTGGAGAGCTAGAGTGTGGAAAGCCACTTCCACCCTTGCTATTACTATCCATTTTCCATTCCATTCCATTTCCCAACAATCTTGTAGAAAGTAAATCAGATTATGCCATTCTTTGGTCTAAAAAGTTTCAATGGCATTCTCTTGTGTTTGGAATTAAACCCCAAATGCTTTCCATTGGCCACAAGGTTCCAGAGCAAAGGGGGTTCCTTGACTGTCTCCTCAATCTACTATCAACTTCCCAGTCACAATGTTTCACTTATACTTGCCTCCTTTAGTTCTTTGCAAGTAGGAAACCCTTTCCTACCTTAGAGTCTTCGCAATTGTTCTCCTTCCTGCTCTTCCCATGGTTCTTACAATAGGCTCCACTTCATTCTTCCAGTTCCAGCTCAAAGAAGCCTTCCCTAACCACCCTACTGCTCTTTCCATTTAAGCATCTCTCTTTACTCTCTCTGACATTACCCTACCTTTTCTTTACAGAACCCATCCCAATTTGTAACTCTATTTCTTTATTATCTGTCTCTTTTCTTCCCCTCCCTTAAACTAGAATGTCAACTCCAAGTGAGAAAAATCCTTTTCCATCTTTACACTGTTTTCCATGTACCTAGCCCAAAGATAGGCATATAAAGAGCATCCAAGAAATACTTGAATTAATTCTGCAGTCTGTGGACTAAATATCGATTTAACCAACTCAACTAAAGTATATATTGTATCCAGCAGAAGTGGGATAGTAAATAGTAGCCTCTTGAAATCTTATAAGGCATGAGTTAACTGACCTGCATCCTACTCAGTTAGTAGAAAACTTGGCTGCACCCAATTTGGATTCATTTTTTAGAGTCCTTCAGGGACACTCCTGACAAGGGACACTAAGGTTCTTCATTTGGGGCAAGGGTACCCACTTATGGCTGGTGCAGATTCTTTTGTACTGGTGAACAGGAGGTGCTTGAGGAGTTGAGATAGCCTGTGGTCTGAGTCAACTGCAGACTTCGGGTTTTATGGCATGCAACTGCTCCACTGTGGAGGATTGCCTGCCAATTTTCTTTTAGGGAGATTCCTTTTGTATTTAGCTAATGCTGAAGACCTTAGTGGGTCAGGTTTCTTTTTAAGTTGTCAATTCTTCTGGACTTCTGTTTCTTAGCAACAGCTGGGACTCTGCCCATCCTCATTGTTCTCTGCTTTGGCCTTAAAGCAAACAAGAGAGTGAGTATGGCAGCTTGTAGTTTGCCATTTAGTAATATCTCCAGACACACAGTGCATTCCAACCCTAGGGACTACTGACAGACACTGTGAAGGATCATCCACTTTTGTGAGGCATGGAAGGGGATGGACAGTGGAAAATATTTTGGAAGGAGCTGAGGAATTAGAGTCCCTTAATATCATTTGCTCCTCCTTGTGAGTCCTATATCTATTACTAAAATTTCACTTTCTGGCATTCAACGTAAAATCTTTGGTGTTAGAAACAAGGTGGCAAAAAACTTATTTTGCAATTAAATGAGCCCCTTGAGTAATTTCTTGACCTGGTTATATATTCTCAGACCGAAGGCAAACTGGCTGCCAATAATTGTCAAATTTGCTAAATTTGGCACAAATTGTCATATTCGCTCCAATCTACTTTCATTTGAGAACTTTGTTTAGAATTCCTCTCTTTCCTAATGTACTTTTCAAAACTCCACATGTAGTAACCGATGCACTTCACATTTTTTATATTTGGCTACTAAGTTCTCTAATGCCCTACTTCAGTGCTATATAGTCTGAGTTCTAAGACAGTGTTGGAGAAAGCTGTGTAAATGATTTACTATTTCACAACACACACACAAAAAACAAGTTCCCATTTTAGGGCAGGAAAGTCTTTATTGCCTGCTACTCTACCTTGATTCAGCCAGTTTCACTTTCTCTGGGGTTTGTTATTTCCAACCCCATTCACAGTCAAACTGGAGCAGGACTCTTCCAGTTGCAATTGGCTGAAATTCACTTAAACTTGTTTAAGCAAAGACATGAAATTGTATTATGATAAATAATTCAAAGATACGGAGCAGCCTCGACCTTCTCAAAGGACTGAGATCAGGAACTGGAAAGCTCTCAGGAACCAAGGCGGTTATTATATCTGTGTCTGATATGTCAGCATTGCTTCATGAAAGCATAGACTCTGGATTCAAACTGCCTAGGTTTTATTTTAGCCTTAGCACTTACTTAATTTAGTCAAGCTTCTCACTGTCCTTACCAATAAAGTAGGGATAATAGTACCAACCTCACAGAGTTAGAACACTTAGAACACTGAGTGACATGGTAAGTAATCTGAGATTATTCTTGTTCTACAACACGCTTCTGAGTCTCCACATGCTGCCAGTAGGGGTTGGCCCCGTGGCTGAGTGGTTAAGTTCGCGTGCTCTGCTTCGGTGGTCCAGGGTTTCACCAGTTTGGATCCTGGGCGTGGACGTGGTACCGCTCATTAGTCCATGCTGAGGCGGTGTCCCACAGAGCACATAGAAGGACCCGCAACTAAAATCTACAACTATGTACTGGGGGAGTTTGGGGAGAAAAAGCAGAAAATAAAAAAAGAAGATTGGCAACTGTTGTTAGCTCAGGTGCCAATCTTAAAAAAAAAAGACTTCAACTCGTTCAAAATTGGGTTTCTGTTTTTCCCCTAATTTTTGATTTTTAAAAATTGGGGTATAGCACATGCACAGTAAAGTTCACAAAATTTAAATGTTCAGTTTGATGAACTTTTTCATATGTATACACTCATATCACCACCACTCAGATCAAGATATGGAATATTCCCATCATTTTATAAGTCTTCCTTATGCCCCTTCCAAGTCAATACCCATGCCCAGAAAGGTAACTATCATCCTGACTTCTATCATCATAAATCAATTTTGTCTTTGAATTTCATATAAATGGAATTATATAATATGAATTCTTTTGTCTATTTCACTCGACACAATCCATGTTACTATGTGTAGCAGTTTATTCCTTTTTATGGCTGTGTATTCCATGTATGAATATAATTCACTTTGTTCCAGTTTGAGGCCAAAATGAATTGAACTGCTATGAAGATTCTTATACAACACTTTTTGGGAGACACTTGTATTCATTTCTTTTGAGTATACACTCAGGACTGAAACTGCCGAATTACAGAATAAGTTTAACTAGAATGTACACTGCCTGTCAATTTTCCAGAGTGGCTGTAACCAATTTACACCCCCACCAGCAATGATACTTTCAGTTGCACTATAGTCTTCTTTTTTTCTTAGAAAGATGAAGAACATGGCCTTTCTTCTTTTTTTTTTACTTTTTATTGAGATTATGATAGTTGACAACCTTGTGAAATTTCAGTTGTACATTATTATTTGTCAGTCATATTGTAGGTGCACCACTTCACCCTTTGTGCCCACCCCCCACCCCCTCCTTTCCCTTGGTAACCACTAATCTGTTCTCTTTGTCCACGTGTTTAATTTCCTCATATGAATGGAGCCATAGAGAGATTGTCTTTCTCTATCTGGCTTATTTCACTTAACACCATACCCTCAAGGTCCATCCATTTTGTTGTGAATGGGACAATTTTATCCTTTTTTATGGCTGAGTAGTATTCCATTGTATATATACCCTATCTTCTTTATCCATTCGTCAGTTGATGGGCACTAGGGTTGCTTCCACGTCTTGGCTATTGTGAATGCTGCTGCAATGAACGTAGGGGTGCATGGGCCTTTTGGAATTGGTGATTTCAAGTTGTTTGGATAGATACCCAGTAGTGGGATGGCTAGGTCATACGGTATTTCTATTTTTAATTTTTTGAGGAATCTCCATACTGTTTTCCACAGTGGCTGCACCAGTTTGCATTCCCACCAGCAGTGTATGAGGGTTCCTTTTTAGCCACAACCTCTCCAACATTTGTTATTTCTTGTTTTGGTTATTTTAGCCATTTTAACGGGTATAAGGTGTATAGTCTTTTTTTTAAACAGGAATATAATATAATCAGACTATTATGCTAGTCATTTCTTAGTTCTGCAAACGTATTTTATTTGAAGCTCTTTTGTTGTTGGCTATAAGTAAGGCTTAGTTTAGGCTAAGTTGTTAAGTAGAATAGACCCTCCTCATTCATTAGCACCCTTACCAAACCACAATTCCCATCCATTAAGATTTCACTAAAAATATACTACCTAGCTCACCTGCCTTTATTAACAGGGCTTCTCAACAATGGCAGTATTGTCATTTTGGGCCAGATAATTCTTTGTTGTGGGGGGCTGTCCGGTGCACTATAGGATCTTTGGCAGCATCCCTGGCCTCCACCCAATATATGCCAGTAGCACCCCCCACCCCCAATTCATTGTGAAAACCAAAAATGTTTCCAGATTTTCCCAAATATCCACAGGTGCAAAATCTCTGCCTGCCACTGCCCCATTAATAACCACTATTTTCTAAATATTCCAGCCTTCCACACTTCATTTAAACTGTTATGAGTCAAGCAGTTGTTAATACAATGATGTCCCTAGTTTTTCAATACTAATGGCATATTAGAATCATCTTTTAAAAAGGAAAGCTTTTAAAGAAGGCATATGCCAAGGCCCCACCTCAGAACAATGGAATGGAATCTCTTGAGGCAAGGCTTGAGCAATTTTATTTTAAAGCTCCTCAGGTAATTCTAAATTTTGGCACAGCTGAGAACTACCTTCTTAACGTATTATTCTCCCCAAGAATATACGCTTTAAAATAGATTTCTACCATTGAATTTTCAAACATTAGTAGAGCATGAGGCATGTATTTGGGGAGTAAAAGGCTCACAGAAACCTCAAATCACATCAATTAAGTGACCACCTATAGCCCATAATTACAAACAGTGATATCTAGTGTTTGGTTCCTGACTGAAAAAGAAAATGATTAATATGTGTTAATCCTTCCAGCTAATTCGTACAGCTAACTCTAATATATTCAACCTCTCTCAAAAGGACATTTCCCATTGTCTCTGAAACATCTTAAATCTTTCACCTAAACAAACAAATAAAAACCCACAACCCCCCAAAAAACAAACAAAAAATTCATATTCCCTCCCAAGTCAAAGTCAAACCATGTGAAAGAGAAATTTAGACTCATCGATTCCATTTCTTCATTTACCACATCACACTCCAATCTGGCTTCTCGTCCCATTAGTCCAACAAAATAGTTCTTGCTAAGGTTAAAAGTGACTGCCATGTTACTAAATCTAATGGATATTATTCAGGTCTTATTTCAAGTAACTTTTCAACAGCATTGGACACTACTCACCACTCCTTCCTTGAAGCACTTAAGCCTTTGTCCTCCATTGCACACCACCTTTCTGACATCTGCAACTCCTTATCCAGCTAGCTCTATCTAGCCAAAAATTGAACTTCTTCATTGCACATTCCTAGGTTGTCTTCCAAGTCTATCACATGTGTGCTCAAGACTTTAATTTCTCCCTACGTATTTAACAGTTGTTTTCAGTCTAGATCTCACTTCTCAGCTCTAGACTTCTATCCAAAAGTCTCCTGGATGACTCAAAGGCATCAGAAACTCATTAAGTCCTAATGATATTTATACCTACTCATCTCCAACCATATTCATTCAAGTGGATGTCATCATTCAGTTCCATTCCATTCCATTGTATGTACAGCTTCCCTCCTTTTCCTAACCCTGAATCCAATTGCATCAACAAATCCTGTGGACTTTTCCTTCCAAATCTACTCTCCTTCTCAGTACCGCTACCCTGCTTCATCAAGTTACTTCTAATCTTTTACCCGCTGTACCTGCCTAATTCATTTAAGAATATTGTATCTAATTTGACCTGCCTCTAATCCTTTTTTGCAATTTACAGCTGGAGCAAAATTTTCAACCTGCAAATCCCATCATTACCACCCGATTTAAAATCTTTCAAAGGTTTCCCATTGTTTCAAGAGAAGAACCTTACTTCTTTTCCTGGCCTTTGGGCCCTGAATGGCCTAGCCTCTATGCAGCTTCGTCTTCCTGAGTTCTGTCTGCTCCAGCAGTACTGAGTTTCTTGTAGTCCCTTATAGATAAGATGGCAATGTAATCGATCATCCAAATCACTTCAGAAAGTAAAAAAAAGTCTATCCTTGCCAAACTGGGATGTAAACTGACATCTTTCTGGCCCCAGAGTTTTTGCCCATGTTTTCTTTTACCTGGAAAGGAGCTCTTCACATCCCTTTTGTCTGTTTAATTCTTCAGTTCTCTGATCATGTCACTTTCCTAAAGGACTTTTCTGACTAGGCTCCTCCGTTGTGAATTCTCACAGCACTGTATGCTTCTTCATACCATCTTTCTCAGTTCTGACTTTGCAGTGATTGCTTTCTGCACTAGACTTTAACTCTTGAAAGTATCTGTTTTTGCTCTACTCTAATTCCCCTCCTCCACCCCAGCAGAGTGTCTGGTATGCAATTTATTGAATGAATGTCAACATAATAAATAGGGAACACAGAGAGTCTGTGTTCAAAGAGCTCATAATGAAGTATGGAAGAAAATGGTTTATTACAATACAAAGACAAGCTGCACTTACAGAATACACAATTTGATGTCTGAAAAGGGAAGTGAGAGGGCTGCCGGTCATGTCCCACAGGGTGTCAGTCCAATTGGGTCAGGGCACTCAAAAGTTCTTGATGACTTACTTAAACAAACCTACAAGAGACTGATTCACAGGATAGACAGACTGTATCCATTAACAATGAGAAAGATACCTTTCCAATGGCCTGAAGAAATACGTAGCTAGTATCAAGTGTCTGCTAGGAACGATGGGAGGCGATGCTGGGGTCAGAGAGTGAACAGACTAAGTAATTAAAATATTATGTATGTATGCAAATATATGTGGTATATTTAAATATACGTATTTAAAGCAGGAGAGTGCTTTCATTAGATTTCAAGTCTGAAAGGAGCCTACAGGGTGAGCTGGAGGAAATGATAAGAAAATAGGGTCCAAATAAACAAAGTAGTGGGGATTAAGAAGAAAGGCTGATGACAACAGATACGAGGTAAAATGGGCAGTAAATAAAGGATTTGAGGGGAAGGAAGAGTGACATAGCATCAAGACACCAACTTGATATTTTGAGATTAGCTACTTAACTTTTTTCTTACTCTGTGTGCACACTTAATTTTGTAAGTAGAGGAAGTAGAATCTTTGTGTCCAGACTTGAATGTCTATTAGCTTTTATACATAGCTGCCTCTTAGTATCATCTCTAAGAACTTTCCATTTAAAACTTAATTTATTGTGATTCAAGAATTTATCAGTAAAAATCCCAATACAGTGGCCATAAGAGAGGTGGATGAGCTGTTGGTGGATATCAGAACAATCTAGGATATTTTTTCAAACACTACCTAGAACCTATAAATTCTGCATATCAGGAGAGGGGAGGAATGAGAATGTCAGGCATGTGTAATTAGGAAAAAATTTCCTAGGTGACTGACTCCTGCTCCCTGCCCAACACTGGGAATGACAGCTCCTCTCCTATAATTTTCATGATTAAGAAAACAGAAAATGTATAATACATTTTCAGTGTAAGGTGACTTAGAATTTCATGGGTGCTATTTATAGAGGACTTCGTAAATTTAAGTATATTTGGAAAGCTGTTCCTCTGTTTGGCAACATCCTGAGGGATGATGTCATAGGTTGAGATTCTAGGGTAGTTTAATACGGTCCTGATTGTTTCAGCAGCTTCTAGTAGGCAAATCCTCTAATTAACAAGAACTTAATTATGGAATTCAAATCCCATCTGGGCATCCAAAACATTAACAGAAAAGTAAGAGTTATCATTGTCTTTATGTTACACATCTCACAATTCTGGATAAGTGGTTCTCAATCTCTCCCCACCTAGTAGGATGTGTTAGAATTAAGGACTCACAAAGTGCTGTCCTTGATTTCATAAAAGCAATATAGTTTCCAAAGAATATGAAATGTCCCAAATGGGAAATCAGCTAAGAATAAAAACTTCCTGATTGCTGTTATTTTTCAGAGATTTTTGCTAGTCATGTGTTGAGATTATCAACTGTTTGTCTATTGTTTTTAATACTCATAGGTAGAGATAAAGACAGTTTATTCAAACAAAGTGAAACTGAGAATTTAACTACGCAGATAACAAATGGTCAAACAAATACTTTTGCCTTATTTATCAACTGACTTTAAAAACTGAACTGGCAAGATTGTTCCAATTTTCCACTTACCTTGTATTTCTCCACATTCTCAACAGTCATTCTAAAATCCTATGGAGTTATAAAGTATACTACGATTTTACCAGAAATATAAATCTCCAAGGTTCAATATTTTATTACAAATTTGGCAAGATTTTTTTTTCTGCAAAAAAGTGTCTAGGATTTATATGCAGCATATCTCATCCAAATGGCAAGTCAGTAGTTAAAAAACGTGTGTCGTGTGCTTTCAGAAAACATATAAAATAGATTAAGAACATACAGTAGTTCTTTTTTGTAAGACGACAATAAAAGGTAGTATAGTTACAATTAAGGGCTCTTATTATCTCAATCACACCTCTGACCACAAAATTCTTTATCTGCCACAGTTACTGTTTTTCTGGGGCTTTTATCTTTTACTTACCACTCTAGCAATGCAAAAAAGAAATTAGAGGCACAGGAAATTCCTATCATTAAGGCACTTTTATCATATTTTTAAAACATATTAAAAATTAGCACTTGGTTCCTACTTTTAGGCGCTTCAGAGATGGAGATTTCTATGGTCTTGTTATTCCTCACAACCCAGCACTACAGTTATTTAATAACTAGGAAAAAAGCAAAGAAAAAAGAGGCGGAGCACAGATCACTTTGCAAACTATGGTAGTTTTCCATTTTGTTTCCCTCTTCCGTTGATCACTGACACATTCTTTTTCAGTAGCCCATGTGTACCTGCTTGCCTTCCCCTACTCCCCAAAGGTGAATATACCCTTCCATAAAATGAACTCATATTTGGAGTTATGTTTTGAGATCTTTTTGAATCAAACTGTTTCAACAGCTGGTAGATTAAAACGAATATTTCCACATGCGAAAAGAATTATTTTGGGAATGCAGCTACCCCATTCAAACTCATTGAACTCGGAAGTCGGGCCTTTACACCAAATCAAATAACTGAAGAATGGGATTCGAAAGTTTCAAAAACTATCGTTAACCCAGAATGATTCAAGACTGATCTGTGGACCGGAAAAAATAATGAAGTGCAAAACAATGTTGATCCAAAAATAAAAAAACGCTTTCAAAAAGAGTGAAGAGGGACACCACCACGCTTGAAAAGACAGAGTTTCCATCCACACATCTCTAGGCTTGTAACTGCGGCCCGCAGTTACAGTTACGAAACAAACCGTCAACTAAATTGCAGCACGTTAAACATGGACAGTCACCAACGTCCCTCGAGTTGCTTTTTTGTTGCGATTCGGCACCGCACCCTCCACCCGTCCTCCAGGGAGGGACCTAGAAAGGTTGTAAAAGTTTTTTCTGAACCCACAGATGAATCAAGAAGTGTCACAGGATGTCAACAACTTCGTCTCTATTTTCTCTCCGTCTCCTCAGTTGCCCCGCCCTTAGGAGGCCTGAGGCCCCAAGGGAGCCTCTGTCGCAGGTCGCCTAAGAGTAGGAGGCGGTCGGAGGTGACCACAGTTGCCCAACAGTTGGGGTCTCAGGCTGCCTGGTGTGACGCAGCGGGTCCCTCTCTGTCCCTCCGGACAGGCACTCAGACGGGGCCGGGGACCGGAGAAAAGATGCGGGCCGAGGCCTGGGCGACAGGACACCGTGCACGACCCGGCTCCCTGGGCTAATCCAGCGCGACCCTTCTGCGGTTCCTCGAGCCCCATCACAGTCTTCAGCATCTCCCCATGCCCCTGCTTCCCCGGTTCCCTCTCAGTCTCTCCACCGCGAAGTCCTTGCGCAACCGTCCCGAGTGACAGCAGCGTCCATACCCGCACGGAGCGAGCCTGCAGCTCCCACTTCCCGGAATTCAACTCCGGCTGCTAAGAGAGGGCGCCCGAGCAAAGATCAGCAGCCCACAGCTATAGCCAGAGTCCAGCGGGCTCCGCGCCGCCGGCGTGCGCGCTCCCATCGGTGCGCGTGCGCGCACTCGCTCTCCGCCCCGCCTCAGCACCAATCGCTTTCTTCCTACGCCCCACGACTCCCCAACGTAGCCCCTCCCGCCGCCCGCGCGCCAGCAGGAGGGGGTTCGGCGTGCGCGCGCCCGCCCGCCCGTCAGCCCGCCTCGCGCCCAGTGGGGAAGGGGAGTGAGCTGGGGAGCTTACGTCGCGCGGGAGGCGGAGGCGACGGCGACCTCGGTGGCGGCGGCGGCGGCGGCTACGACGGAGACGGTTGCGCTCGCTCTCTCGGCGTCATGGCGGCTGCCGGGAGCCGATAAGCGGCGGGAGCGGGAGCGCGCGCGTGCCTGCGGCGACGACGACGGCTCTTTACTTCTGGCTCTGGCTGCCCTCGCCGTTGGTGCTTCAATAATGAATTGATTGTTGGATCCGCTCCGCAGGGGATCGCGCGTTGGTGCCGCGGGCCGGGGCTTCCCCTTCCCCGCCGCGTCCTTCCCCGTCCCCCTCCCCCTCCCGGACTCCTGCTTACCCCGAGACGCCCGGAGCCCGAGGACTCACTCGGCGGCGGAGACCGCGGGCCCGGGCGCGGGGGAGGCCGCTGATCGGAGTGGGCTCCCTCCGCCCCGCGAAGCCTGCACGTCCGCCGGTAAGAAAGGGGGCGGCGGGCGGGTCAGGATGTGGCGGGCAGGACGGGAGCCGGCCGGGCAGAGGGCGGGGGCGGCGCGGTGCCCGGGCGGCGGCCCAGCGGCCGGGCGCCGGGCGAAGGCCGGGACGGCTCTGCGAGGGCCGGCGGCGGCGGCGGCGGCGGCGGCCGGGTTGGGCGCGCGGGGGGCGTGTGAGTGGCGAGCGCAGGCCGGTGCCGCGGAGCGCATCCCACCGCTGGGCGGGCGGGCAGCTGGGCGGTGGAGCCAAGGCCTCCTCGGCGTGGGCACCGCTGGGCCGCGAGGGCAGAGCTGCGGAGCCCGAGCGGCGAGCCCTTGGCCGGCGCGTCGGTCCCGCCGCGACCCGGCCTCCCAGCACGTGGGGAGCGGCGGGGAGGGGGAGGGGGCGGCGGCGGCCCGGGCGAGCCCGGGAGGGCGCGGAGCGGGTCTGCGGGAAGTTTGAGGCGGGAAGAGAGACTGCGGGACGGGGATGGAGGCCCTGGGAGGGCCGGGGGTGGGAGCGTGCGTCCGGATGGGAGACTGATTGGAGCGAAGCTGCGATGGACGGCTGAGGGAGGAGGAAGGTTTCCAGCCTCCTTTCGAGGACCGCCTCGGAAACTTAGCAGGAGCCGGGCTGCTGCTGAAAGCCGGGCCGGGAGGAGGGGGGACAGGGTCGGCGACTTGGGGAAGAGTCATTGTTAGGACGCGTGAAAGGCCCGAGGAGCTGCGTGTGCTCGCGGCTTCCGACCTGACGCTTGTGAGAAGGGTCTCAGAAAGAGGACTGACTCGGAGAGGGAAGATGAGGGGAAAAAGGAAGTTACAATGTGCAGAGAAAGCCATTTTGAGGGGCGAAAGGGAGGTGAAAAGGAAAGAACGAAACGAGGAGTGAACTTTCTCAACGCTGACAGAGTTTCGGGAAAGAGGCGGTTTGTTAGAGTACCTAGATTTTTCAAGACTTAATTGTTTAATAGTAAAGCTCTTTGACTAGTTGGAATTAATATTTAACAAGAGGAATAAATGTTGCGTGGAATAGTTACTTTTTGGATAACCAGTTCTTGCAGAGTCTACCGGCTCTTAGTTTCTGGAGAATTAAAATCCCGATCTAGATGCAGTGTTTGCTGTGATTAAGTTGGCAACAGCCTATTTCCCCTCTTTTTTGTGGAATGGAAATAGTCGTAGGAGTGAGTTCTCTTTGCTGAGGTCGGAGGACAGCTCTGCTCTCAGTCGGCTATCTCGGTACTTTCTGGCTGGGGAAGGATCTGACGTCTCCTTCCCCCGCTTCTTCCTCTCCCTCCCCTGCCAGAGATCTCCTTTGTTTATTCGCGGATGGCTTGTAGGTGACTCTCCAGTGTTGTGCTGAAATCTTTGAAAGGTGGAAATGCTGTGTCTTGGTCCATGATTTCTGCCCCAAACCGCTTGCTTAAGAAATCATAGTGGATGTTCATTACCTTTTTTTTTTTTTAAATGGAATCTCCACAAGTCCAAACTGGATAAATGTTATTTAAATTTTATCATTCCCCTGTTGGCTTACCTGTGAAAGTACACATCTATTTTGACCTATAGAGTTTTTGCCAGGATTATATGATAGCCTTTTATTCTTCTGTTCTCATGTGATCATTTTCAAAACTTTCCCTCATTCAAGTATATGAAGTTCTTGGTGATAGGAATTAGTGCTTGATTAAAGGTAGCCTTTTTCCCCCTTACTTCGTTTGACCAAGTATCTAATAAGACTCCATTTTCTATTCTTGGAATGTATGCATATGTTATATACTACCAGTGTGCTTTAGTTATCTACTTATCCAAAGTGTGTATATATGTATCGCTACATAGTTGCAGTTAGTCTAAAAGTTTTAGCACTCCACACATATTTTAATTTCTTCTATCAAAAATAAGCAGTGGTGTGCTAAATTCTAATAAGTAGTCAGGAATATAGTTAATAGAAGCCTAGCTGTTTCTAATTGGCCTAGGTAGATTTGTATAAGTTCTAAACAGACTTGTCTTTTTCTCTACAGGAAATTTTCTTATTTTCTTACTGTGTTTTCTTTAGGTGAATCAAAAAGGGTCCCAGGAAACCTGTGAATGTTGAAGGAAATTCATCTGTGAATTTTTGATGTTCAAGGAGGAGTCAGTATTTATATTCATCTTTTAAACTGGGAAGATTTATATTTTATTTTAAAACTTCTTGATATTTACAATGAATGGACACAGTGATGAAGAAAGTGTTAGAAACAGTAGTGGAGAATCAAGGTAAGCACTTATTATCAAGTATTTATTGCGAAGAGAATTGAAAACTTTTGTGACTCTTTTAGTTTTCTTAATAGGTAGGGAGTTTTCAGGTTCAAGTTCTTCCTCTTAGCTACCCAAACAGTAAAAAGTTTCTAATATATGAAGCTTTGTTGATAATAAGAGGATTTTAATTATTTTTTCCTTTGAGATAGACAAAGAAGAATTTAAATAATAGAAAGTTTGAGTTACTTAAGTCTCCTTGGAGGTTTATATTGTTTGGGTTAATAATTGGAGCTGGTTGGGGCTGGCCCCGTGGCCGAGTGGTTAAGTCCGTGCGCTCCGCTGCAGGCGGCCCAGTGTTTCATTAGTTCAAATCCTGGGAGCGGACATGGCACTGCTCATCAGACCACGCTGAGGCAGCGTCCCACATGCCACAACTAGAAGAACCCACAACGAAGAATACACAACTATGTACCGGGGGGCTTTGGGGAGAAAAAGGAAAAAATAAAATCTTTAAAAAAAAATAATAATTGGAGCTAGAGCCAGTAAAAAAAGACATTTAAATTGATTTGACTGATAGTGCACTCTCTAAATAAAGGCAATAAGAATTTCTTCCCTCATCTTTTTCTGCACCTGTGCTGTCCAGTACAGTAGCCACTAGTCACATGTGGCTATTTAAATCTAAATTAATTAAAATTACAAAATACTAAAAATTGAATTACTCAGTCACACTAGACACATTTCAAGTGCTGAATAGTCCCGTGTGGCTAGCGGCTACCGTCGTGGACAGCACAGATAGAAAACAGTACTATCACTACAAAAAGTCCTTTTGACAGTGCTGATCTGGGCATTTGTTAAAGTATTGTAACTCTTTTTTTCCTCTATTTGTTTTTTTAATTTGAGTTTTAATTTAAGGGTTCTTACTTGGGCCATGTCTCTGTAAAGAAGATATCGTTTATGGAAATAAGCCACATTAAGCTATTTTAATGTGAAAATGTGAAAGAAGCCTCTTCAAATATAAACTCTCTTTAAATTCTGTAGCCCCCAAATTTTGAGTTATCTGCATATTAATAATACAGTCCATGTAGTTAGGTACAGTTGTTGTATGTAGATATCAGGAATATGGACATTGGAGTCAGACTGCCTGATTACTTATCCTGGTCCTGCTTCTTATTAGCTGTGTGAATTAGGGCAAATTATTTAACCTCTGAGGTTTTGATTTTTGCACTTATAAAATGGGAATTACGGTATTATTTATCTTATTTGAAGTTGAGGATTAAATGAGATGCTATATATAAAGGGCTTAAAATATTTCTTGATATAATGAACACTTAATATTTGCTTATTATAATTAGCATTGTGTTTTATGTAATATAGGACACTACATAACTGAAGCATTAATTACAGTGATGGAGTAATGTGATGGACAAGAAACAGGAAAGTTTTGGCAGTTAGGAGGGTTTCAGAAGAAATCTTGGGTAGAAAATGAAGCAGTGAGATATGTGTTTGATTTAGTGGAACAAGTATTGGTCTGGAGTTACAAAACCTGAGTCGACACCATCTCTCCACTAACTGTTTCTCTGAATGATTTCCCAACTGTAAAGTAATAAGAGTTGAACTAAGTGATTTTGAAGTTTCATCCTACCACTTAATTTACACTGTATAATAAGGTTTCAAATAATAGAGTTTGGCTAGAATCACCAGAGTTGAGAGGTAAATTAGAAGACTTTTGAATTAGAATCTCAGCTTTGATTGAAATCTCTACAGGTTTATTGGCTATAGTAAGTGAATAGGAGAGTCACATTGTCCACATTCTCTTATTCATTAGTGAGCAATGAAGTGGTTAATAGGTAGAAATATCTAGAGGAAACACAGGAACCAAACTATCCCAAAAATAGGAAATAAGACTCTTGAGAGTAAATCCTCTCGTTGAGTATGCAGAGAGAGCACATGCTGTTACTTTCTGATTCCTTACCTTTTCCAGAAATTTTCTTATATTTCACTGCCACATCTAAAGCAAAGGGGAGTAGTAAGTCAAATTTGATAGTATAGATGAAAAAAATTAAACTCTGTGAAATTAAATTGACTTAAAGGAATCTTTTATAATGCATACTTATTTGAAATAATTGCAAAGCATATTCTCTAATTATTCTGAATCATTTCTACTATGCAGGTTATGTGCTTCTGAGAAGTATGATTGTCGAGTTATCTAGTTCTTTCAACTGCCTTGATGTTTATCAGAAGGAGGGAGGCCTGCTTCTATTTTGCTTTCATTTTCTTCCTTACTGCTGTTATGCTATCCTTTTCCTTTGCTCTGCTGTCATTGTTACTAACCCTCAGGCCCCTACCCCAGAGCTTTCATAACAAGGCAGTACAGAGAAGGGAGATTGTGCCTAGTTAAAAGGGCCGGGAGGTGAACTTTATAAACATAAAGGGATTTTCTTGCAAAAAACAAAAGCTACTGTTACTATGAATATTATTATAGAGTGGTGAGAGGAGAAATATACCCTACTTTTAAAATTAATGTACATCATAAATAGTTTTTAAAGTAAAATTTGATTTTTATTGGCTAAAATTTTTAAACGTATTTTTGGCTTTAAATTTTCTCTTTTGTATTGTGGAAGTTTATGAAATGAAATAGACTTAAGCAAGAAGTCATTTGGCATTTTTGGTTGGTATAATTAGCTTTGTACTGAAAAATCATTTTTTGATTCTTTCCATGTGGAAAATTCTCTATAACCATGAAGAAGAAGAAGAATTGATAGGAAAATGTCTCTTTGGCTGTGCTATAACTGACAGTTTTGAAACTTATTTACTAAGAAATTTGGGTCAGGATGCACCTGTACATCAGTTTCAACTCAGCACAAAGTTTATTACATAACTGAAGTTAAGCTTTCTAAAGATACTGTTGGAAGATTTCAAAGCATCAGTTCCCAGCTGTGTAGATGTGTTGTTATTTGCAACCAAGTTTTTCAAATCCTTGTTATTTATTTTAAAGTTGTCTTGAATGATGATTTACTCCAGAACTAGATTTATGGGTAAAGATCAGAAATATATGGTGAGTTTGCTAGTTTTTAGATGATTGATACGTGCTTAATACTCAGAATTTCTCTGCTTGCCTGTAGATTAAATTTTCAGTAGTGTAAGTTTGTCCATGTAAATTTGAGAATTTATTTGAATCACTTTAATTAGTCTTTATATATCATGCTCTTGAAAAATTCTTATAGAGGAAAATTGTTAGTGGTGTGCTATAATGGTCTTAACCATTTAGAATTAATCTATAGCTGGCAATGAGCTTTGTTGACCTGATTCTTAGAATTCTTTTTTGTTTCATTATAGCTTTTTATAGCATTAACAGTACTTGATTTAATATATTTACATATATGTTTTAAATATATATGTGTGTAAATTTTTTATTTACTTAGAAGACCTCTGTGTAACGCTTAAATTTCCTTGGCTTATAGAAAATATTTAATTATTGTGTTATGCTTCAAGAATCTTTGGATCTCAGCTTTTAAAGTGTTTTGGGTAGGCAGTGAGTAGGGAGTATGATCACTGGAAATGGTTAAATGAAAATCTCCTTTTTAGAAAATCAGAATCTTTAAAAGGCTTTTTAAAGGCTTTGAGAAGCCCTAGAGTCTAAATGACCTGTTAAGTGTAAGGAGAACCAATTCAAAGTTAATTTGAACACAGGCCACAATTTTCACCATGTATCTGTTAGTGTCCTGTTGAATTCTACTGTGATATACTATTTTTGGAAACATTGCATTTGTGTATACACATACCAGAAAGATTTCTTGCCATCAAAATGTTAGTTTCTTTCACTAAATAAATTTGAACAATTTTTAAAGTCAATACCAGTTAAAATGGTGTTTGCTGAGCTTGCTCTGCGGTTATCTCAGAGTTTTCAAAACAAATATCATTTTTTAAATTTCAAGTTTGTGCTAAGAAACATATTAAGGAAGATGGGAAAATGTGAAATCACAAAGCCAGAACGGCTAGAAATCATTGAGTTAAGGAAACTGATTTTTAAAATTTTCTGTGATGTCATTCATTGCAGGAAAGTATGACTCTTACATCTCGTTTTTTGTTATTCCCTGTTTCTCAGTTCACTGTGTGCTTTCTTCATCTTTTCCTATTTTTCTCTGAAATATCCTTTATATGCTACTGAATCCAAGATCATCTAAGATCATTTCTTATCCTTTGACAACTCAGTAAACTATTCAGCAGGAGCTTTAGTAATAAGATACTCTCTTTCCAAATAGAATTTACCAAATTAAAATTTTCACAGGATTTCCTAAGGATTGTGGTTAGTCTAGGTTACTATAAAGTATTTAGACTTTTTTAACTGATAAGGATAAGAGAATTGTATATGATGTAACTTTCCAAGACGTCGTTCAAAATGTACAACTGGGGCCCTACCCCAGACCTGCTGAATCAGAATCTTCATTTTAACAAGATTCTCCAGTAATTCATATTCATATTAAATTAATGCACATGTATATGAAGTGGTTTGCATGGAGTCATTAAGCACTTTGCCACTTTTTATGTTATTGATGTTGTTGTTGTTATGTGTGGTTTTTATTTTCTGGGAAGCCCCAAAGAACCAGGTCATAGGCCATGCCAACAGGAAGCTGGGTACATTTCATTTCTCTAGAAACAATAGTAATGGTAACCAATAATTATTGAGCTCTCACTCTGAACCAGGCATGGCGCACAGTACATGGTGCATTATGTGAATTTATCACAGTTCATCCTCGCAAAACTCCCGTAATATACGCAGTATTATGATTCCCACTCTCCAGACGAGGAAACCAGATTTATAACCATTTAAAAGAATTTTTTTTAAAAAACTATTAACTAAATTTCAGACTTTACTTGGATTTCATTGATTTTTCCATTAATGATCTCTTTCTGTTCCGGGATTCAACCCAAAGTTCCATGTTGCATTTAATTGTCAACTCTCCCCAGCGTCCTCTTTCCTTGATTTCCTTAACAATCTTGAGAAGTACTGGCCAGGTGTCCTGTAGAATGCCCCCAGTTTGGATTTGTCTGATGTTTTTGTTAAACTAGAATAAACTAGGGTTATCAGTTTTTAGAAAGAATATCACACAGATGAAATGTTCTTCTAGTCACATCGTATGGGGAGCCTAATATCCACATGACATTACTGATGATGATAACCTTTATCACTTGGCCAAGGCAGCATTTGCCAGGTTTCTCCACTGTCAAGTTACTGTTTGTTTTTCCCTTTCCATACTGTCTTCTTTGGCCGCAAATGTCTATGTCTAGCTCACTCTCAAGGGGGTGGGGGGAGTGGGAATTAAGTTCCATCTCCTTCTGGGAGGTAGTATCTACATATATTAAATGGAATCTTTTGTAAAGAAGTCATTTATCTCCCATTTAGTCAATCATTCATTTATATAAGCTTGGACTTGTGTATATGTATTTTATACTTTGGGTTATAATCCAATAAATTATTTATTTTGTTGCTCAAATTGTTCTAGCCTTGCCCATTGTGAGCTTTCTTTCAGGTTGGCTTCTGTGTACTTTTTACACATTCCCATTCTTTTGTCCTAGAGTCACTCATTTCTCCAAAGAGCCCTGGTTCCTTTTATTGGAGAAAAGGATGTTAGAAAGCAGATTTGGGTGCTGAGTATGCTCGTTGCTGCTCAGGTGTCATTGCTTCTAGGCCCTCTCAGCAGACAAAGCAGACAGAGCTACGTAATATATGTATATATACTAAACCACGTATATCAACATATCTACAGTTGTTTCTGTATCTGTTCATCTGTATATATATTGACGTAAACTTGGGTTTGTACTGATGCCTCCGACGGTAATCCTGTACTACAGGATTCATCCTAACCTTCCTTTCTTGCTTCTTTATTAACTTCCGTCTCCAACAGAGAGAAACCTGGCTCGCACCATCCTCCATCCACCATCCATGACCTCACCCTCAGCATACAGATAAAGTAGTTTCAGAATTTTTAGGCCATTGTCACAGAAGAAACAAATTTACCAACTAGAATACAGTGTTGATGTACAGTGTACAGTTCCTATTATATTTAGCCTTAGAATTTCTAGTCAAACACTGTTTTCCAAAGTTACTCCAGTTAGCATCTTTCCCCCCACCCCCTTCAGTATGTGATGTCATAAATTTATAATAAAGTTACTCTTTTATCACAATTTGCATTCCATCCTAGGATTCTCAGTCACATGGGTTGATTTTTTTAAACTTGCATATATTACATTTACTCTGTGATAGACAGTTTTATGGGTTTTGACAAATGCATAGAATCATTTATTCTCCACCCCAGTACTGTCAGAATGATTCTTTCATCTAAAAGTTCCCCTGTGTCTCCCAGATTTACTAAATCAGAATTTTCATTTTAACAATATTCCCAGGAGATTTCTATGCATATTAAATTCATATGCATATATATGAAGCTATTCACTTGGAGTCACTTAGTATCTTGCCATCTTTTAAAACTATAAATTAACTTGGAGAAAGGGTATTATGATCTAGAGGTGATAATGGAATAGCCGGGTTTAAATACACAGTCAAGAAAGTGAGTATATTCCAATTCATGGGGCCACGTAGGTATGCAAGTGAGGTGAAAGAAAATGGAATTGGGCAAATTACTGGACTAAAGTACTGGGCTATATGGAAGTTTTCACGGAGCTCTTTAACTTTTGTAATCTTCATAATGATGAGAAATGATGTAGTATTATCTGTCACTGTGATATGAGGTGACTGCTTAGTCAAAAGTCACCTTGTTCAACTGCTTTCGAAAAGTTTCATTGATGTGGATAGATTAAGTGAGATTTAAATTATCATTGAGATCAAAATACACAAACGTGCAAAGTTCTGGCTAAGCAGTACTGGGTTTTGGGATCTTATGTCTGCAGTATGTCTCAGAGCTGAGGCATAAGGCACAAAAATAGTGGGGAGCTCTTTTCTTAACAAAAACCTTCTGTTAGCTATTTCACATCTCTCCTATTGCTACTTTCAGAACTACAGTTCTCTGTCCTCAGATAGTTATTTAGTGTAGATGATTAAACAACTGCTATATGGTAAATACCATGAAATCCTAAAATTTGAGATTCTTCTCTAAATCAAGAAAAAGACCTAAGCCTTACATATTTGTAGCATCAGGTGGATATGGTAAATACAGAAAGATGCAGTCTACAGCAGTTCAAAGGAAGAGACAGAGAAGTTTGATCCAAAGACAAATGGTTAATTTCTGCATCAAGCCCACTATCAGAATGAATTTTTTTTAAGAGATCATTCAAAATGCTGATAATCTTAAATTATGTGCGTGTTAAAGTCCTGGTAATGTGACTTTTATGATATGGTGAGATATTTTGACAGGCTTAGGCAAAAAGTCAAGAGAAATTTTTATACCCAGGAAAAATGATGTTAGAAGGCAATAAATACTATGCTGAAGAGATAATATAAAGGAATGGGGCCATTGGAGAAGACTGGAGTTACAGTCTAAATTCCCTCAAAGAAGACTGTTCTTGTTTTTGTGCTTGAGGTAGATAATATGATTATTGCCATTTGATGCAACTGCCACAGTATTCCCAGTTCTAAATGACTAAATCTTGGATTATGTTAATAAAAGGAAGAAATCTGATCTGAAAGGAAATTTTATAAGAAAATAAGAATTACAGTTAGCTGTACATGAGTCCTGAAAATGTAAATAACCTCCTCTTTTTTCCAGTTTTAGCGTGTGTTTTATACCTAAGGATTGACCTAGTGTGCAGTAGCTTATCTCTGTCATACCATTCTGTGTTGATTATTTCACTTTTTCGTTTTTTGCTAAATGACTCACAGTAGTTGGAGGTTGTTCTTGTGTGCAGTACACTCCCAAGGATTTTGCAGATGGGTGAAATACCAAATTACAAATAATTTTGTTAGAAAGTAAAGCATGTATTGCTGAGAACTTTGTCTTTTTGCAACAGTATTCATAAAAGTAATTTAAAAGCATGTAAATATTTTAAAAACCTTTTTAAAATCAAATTAATCAAATGGATAATCTCCTTAAAATTAGACTTTTAAATATAGACATATACTTCACTACTTGTGCTAACTTGAAAATTGTGGAGAATTTCAAGTATATGCAAAATAGTGACAATAGTAAAACGGACCCTCTTGTACACATCATCTGGCTTCCGCATATTTCATCTCATGGCCAATCTAGTTTTATGTCTAAATTCTATCTTATAACACTCCCTCACTCAATTACTTTGAAGGTTATTTCTAGATATATAATTTCCACATGTGTTAGACTTCTGCATGATAGGTAATTCTAATGGAGGGGAGAGTATCATTAGCTTTACCTACTTGTAATTATAAATTACATTACATGTAGTTTGGAAATTACAAATTCTACAGAATTAGAGATCTTTATCAGGTCATTAATGTTATAACAAATTGCAAATGTTTTATGAAACTATTATTTAGTGACTTTCGAGTGTATATATATATGTAGTCCTTGTTTTTCATCTGATTGTCTGAATGCTTACTAAAGAAACTTTTGAATTTACTTTCTTTATCTCAGATTCAACATGACTAAACCCAAATAATCATCTTTGAAATTAGTTGTGCTAAATGTTAACCCTTCCCAGCATCTATTTCTAGCAGTTTTATTCTCGTTTATTCAGTCGGACACTTTAAGTGATTGATAGAATCAACTTACTTTAAGAAGGTTTTACTTTGTAATAGAATTTTGTCTTGGATTGGTAGTTTAGAATGCTAAAAGGGACTGTTTGCTTGCTGTTTAGTGCCTAAAAAATCATTGCTCCTGACTGGTTTTCAGAACCATACAGATGGATAGATACTTTCTGGATTTTCTGAAACCTTTAATAGTTTTTAAGGCTTGTAGTAAAAGATAAGGTGGATAACAAATTTTAATACAATATAATTTTATAGAATATAAAGGTGGTCTGACCTTAGTTATCGTCTAGCTGAACGCATCTTATTTTCCAAATGATTTGTTCAAGGCAAATATATTTTAAATAGTGAGTTGCAACAATTAGAGTTTCATGATCAAAAAAATTTTTTTAAGTGAAAGAGAATAATGTAAACTAGAATGGGAAATAGAGTGTTCCTCTTGTAGAGTATTATTTCATCCAACTTTTGTTATGCTTACATGTGCATGTGTGTGTACTGCATCATGATGTAAAATGTATTTATTATATAAGTCATAGTCCAAAAAGTTTGAAAGCCATTGCCTTTGGTCACTAATTCATTTTTTAAATTGTAAGTGTTTATTCAATACCTACTGATTTCCATATTGTTTCTCTAGTCCTGCGGAAGTGGATAATGGTTTATAAAAATAAGTAAAATAAATGCCCAACTTAAGAATTCCAGGGTATAGTTAGAAGAGAGATACATGGATAAAATTAATTGTAATATTGTAAAGGACTTACTACTAACATATAAGCAAAATATTGTGAACACGTGGGCTGGAACAATGACCTTGCCTGGAGAAAATGGAAAAGATTACATAAAGGATATGATATTTTTGAGTAATCTTGAAGAGTGGGAAGTTTTATCAGTTTCTTCAGAAAGAGTTCTGGGGCCAGCCCTGGGGCCTAGTGGTTACGTTTGGTGTGCTCTTCTTTGGTGGCCCAGGTTTGCTTCCTGGGCATAGACCTAGACCACTTGTCGGCGGCCATGCTATGGCGCAACCCACATACAAAATAGAGGAAGATTGGCACAGATTTCAGCTCAGGGCAAATCTTCCTCAAGCAAAGAGAGGAAGATTGGCAACAGATGTTAGCTCAGGGCGAATCTTCCTCAGCAAAAAAAAAAGAAAGAAAGGATTCTCTAGAGGGAAAAGTATGGAGAATACTAACAATCACTTCCTCCATGAAGCCTTGCCCCCATTCCATTTCCTCGACCTCCGGTTCCTAAATCAGGAATCTATCCATCTTTATATCTTTGATTCTCTTAAGTTTTACTTTTTCCCATGGCAGTTTGTTCCTGATAGAAATTCTTGCTCAATGCTTGTTAGTTGAAGAGGAGCAAATGGATTCAAATTATATATATACAAAACTTATTTCAAAAGTGTTTGTTGCAGAAACATTATTATAGTATATTAGAGAACCAATTAAGGTGCTGTGTATGTTGTAGACTACAAAACACAGGGTCTCAGAACAGTTATTTCTTATTCACTCTGAGTTAAGTGAGCTCTACCCCTGAGGTTATCCAAGTACTCTGACTAGTGGGACAGCTTTACTATCCTTAACATAAGGCTTCCGTTGCTTCAGTGGTGTCCATTTTCAGCCAGGAGGAGGAAGATGAGAATGGGGAGCATTTAAGACAAGCCACTTCCATTTTAAGGCTATGACATAGAAATCCCATATCATTTCTAGCCATATTCCATTGGTCAGAAACTGTTCATGTGGCCACATGTAGCTGAAAGAGATACTGGGAAATCTAATCTTTAGCTGAGTGGGCATGTGCCAGTGAAAACTGGAGGGATGGTTATATAATACTAAGGGGCAAACAGAAAATGGATACTGAGTGAATGAGGAGGGGCAAGGAGACAACATATATGTGGCACAAACGTAAAGGGATATTATTTTGAAATAATCACTCTTATCATCCTAAGATATTGGTGGCTCTCATTTTTCTGAATTTTCTTTCAATTCTTTATATGTATTCATAATTTGTACACTTATCATAGTATTGATATTTGTTTTCTTTGCCTTCTCTGAGCCTCAGTTTATTTGTTTATTCTATGAAACTGAAAGAATTAAATGACAACCCCAGTGTCTGGCACATAGTAATCACCGTGTCTTCCTTTTTTTATTAAACAATTTGTTTTGAAAGTTTTAGTATTTCAGGTTTTATTCATAGATATTGCATATATTTGTACTTATAGTTATGATAGTCCAAAGAACACCTAAAGCAAACTTTGAAGTAATAATTCTGATCTTGAACTCAGGAAAAAGATTAATGGTTTTTTATTTCTAATAGCTGTCAATATTGAACTCTGTAACTACTGTATATCGTACAGTATGCTCTATGTCTCTTTTAATCTTCACAGTAATCCTTAAGTATGTTTATTATTTTCATATGCCAGGAACCTGAGGCTCATCTAAAGGGTGTACAGGTATAAATATAATTACAATGCGGAGAGAGGGCTAGAAAGCTAGGAGGAAATAAGTCGATTAAATGTTAGAACACCATTATTAGCCCTGAAGTTCCCCCCCAAGTGTCTCTCAAAAAATTCTCTGAAAAACTCCCCTAAAGAAGTCCTTTTGAATGGCATTGACACTTGAGCAGTAAAAGGGGAAGGGTGCAAGGTATAAAGTGAGAATTTAGTGCAGTATGCTCGTTCTTTAACATAGTAAATACAATTCCTGTATGTATTACTGTATTTGTCAGGCACGTAATTCTCTGTTACAATATTTCTGTGGAAAATCAATATACCTTCTATCAGTGTATCCTATAGCATGCCGCCTCCTTCTCTCCAGAGTCTAATCCATCCAAATTCTGCTACCAGTTTAAGAAAAAGTAGGGGAGTGGGAAAGGAAATCTTTATGTACTAGGGGCAAAAAGAAGTAAATAAATGAATGCATTGTTTAATAGAATTAAAATGAGAAATCATTGATCTAAACCTTTGATGTAGGTAGTCTGATTTACATATAATGTTTAAATACACAGTCTTTTTTCCTCCTTCTTTAGTGCTACTGTTTTGAGATATTCTTTCCATTCCTCCTTAGTACTTCCACTCCCACTCCTATATCACTTTCTTGACTTTTTCAGTCTATTCCAAGATTTATCAGGGCTAGTTTCTTCTATTCATGATCTCGTCATAGGGAAAGCAGTTGCCCATTGCTACCATTTTCTTAGAAGGTCACTCATTATTTTACTCATTCTTCTTTTGTGTTCCATTGCAGACTGGTTTCCAGTTGACAAAAATGCAAAGAATACTTGAAGACTTTTTTTTCCTTGTAATATGGAAGAATCTTTGTTTATGCACTTGAGACTATATCGTTCTCATCTCCTTACTAGGTCTTAGTGTTTTCTTTAGTTCAAAGGACTGATTTGAGTGGAGAGTTGGGTACACAGAAAGGAGGTGTTGCTATTCTGTCATATTCTGAGCTAAGCTAGCATAGACTCACTCCTGGAGCACTTCCTCCCCACAAACACGTGAAAATGCTAAATAAGATAGAGTAAAGGGAAAAAAGTAGGTGCATGGCTGAACTTGAAAGCAAACTTCCATGTACCAGGAACAAAAGGGAACTCAAAGTCCGAACAGTAAGCTCAAAGCACATATGGCAGCACAGGGGATATTTGGAGGGATACAGGCCCTCAGGAAGGAAGCCGGGGTTGGGATTGTAACTAAGTATTTGACTGTGAAATTAAGTCTCCTTAAAGCTGGGACCCTGGAAGGACTGTCTCCTCTGAAAAGGGGTCTAGAAAAATTCCCTATATGTGCGTTCAAGAACATTCTTTTTTTATGAAGATAA
Organism: Equus asinus; assembly: GCF_041296235.1. Lineage (NCBI taxonomy): Eukaryota > Metazoa > Chordata > Mammalia > Perissodactyla > Equidae > Equus > Equus asinus. The sequence continues at coordinate 73,561,251 of NC_091798.1, forward strand.
AATAGAATGCAGTATGAAAATATTTTGAAAGTTATAAAGAGCTATTTTAAATTTTGTCTTAGAGTATAAATGAGAGAAAGGGCCATAAGGGCCAAGCAGAAAACATAAATAAATGAAGCTGTCTGAGTAGGAGACATTTGTTTGAGGGGGACGACTGGTGAATTGGAGATCATTTGCATCCTCGAAAAGAACTAGTGCTACTTTATTTTATTTTATTTTTTGGAGGAAGATTAGCTCTGAGCTAACATCTGCTGCCACTCCTCCTCTTTTTGCTGAGGAAGACTGGCCCTGAGCTAATATCCATGCCTGTCTCCCTCTATTTTGTATGTGGGATGCCTGCCACAGCATGGTTTGACAAGCGGTGCTAGGTCTCCACCCGGGATTTGAACCAGTGAACCCCGGGTGGCCAAAGCAGAACGTGTGAACTTAACCGCTACACCACCAGGCTGGCCCCTAGTGCTACTTTAGGTATAGACAGTTGTGACCATGTGGGAAGTGGACCCAGTGTTTCCAGATTTTCTGATTTTTTTCAAAAGAAGTTTCTTAAAATTATTTTACCCCAAGCAATTTTAAATTAGATGATTTGGAGGAAGAAAAAACCCAAAAGAAAAGTAGAGGCTGGCAAACCAGGAGGAAGGAACAAGGAGATTTCTGTGAAAGACTTAGGCTTGTGGTGTTTTCAAATAAAAAGCAAGAGGAGGTGGTATTAGCCTTTTATTAATCCACAAATATATTTTCAGAGTCAGGTAGAGTGCTAGAAAGTAGGGATACAGTTGTTAAGTAAAACACCCCTGTGCTCATACTAGCTTCTGTTAAGGAAGTCCTAAGTGCCAGACATTGTGCTGAGTGTGTTCTCTAGTGTGGAGGAGGTGGTCTAGGAACACTCAATTTGAGAAGTGAGAGAGAAGTAGAGTAGGAGTACTAGGGAAGAAGGTGGAGTGGGGATTAACAAGCTTTCCAGGTAGGGGAACTGCTTCATACCAAGGTTCTGAGGGGAGAAAGCTTGGCAAATTCAAGGACAGAAGGAAGTCAGTCAGGCTAGGGTACAGCATAGAGATAGGAGAGTGGTTTTAAGATGGAGTTGGAGAAGCAGGCAGAGATCAGATTTTAGTCATTTTATCCCAAGAATGAACATACACCTTTAAAAGCTTCAAGCTCAGCCTTACTGCTGGCTTCACCACGGGATATGTGATGGGGCCCAGGCATATGCAATTAAACAATTGGAGAGGCATGGTGATCTTGATGTTGGTTAGTTTGAGAAGCATTTCTCTAAACTAATGAGGAAGTAAACCATTGATCAAAGCTGCACTAAAGTTCTTAGAAATTTAACTTGAAAAAACAGTTTAAAAATGGATTTTCATGTCTTACTGAACAGAATATTAATTTTTTCTGGTCACTCAGGTTATTAAGAACATTGACTTATAATAACCTTGGGAATATTGGAAAAGAATATTGGTCTCTATACTAGAAGAACCTGTGGAGATGTAAATTTTGAGCAATTTTCCCATCTTTTCCTCCTGTCAGCTGCAAACTTTGAAGGCAAATCAGAAGGACCAAAAAAGGGAGCATCTCCTAGCTGAGTCAGCCCCCATTGAACAGTCTTCTGGAAAGTACAACCCAACATTTCTGCTTTTGTCGCATTTGTAGAACTTAAGCTGGTGGCCATGTTTAACTGCAGGGAGTTTGTGCTATGTACTCTTTTATACGGGGTGACCATGATGTTGGGATTTCTGTTACTAAGGAAAGGAAGAAGACATGCTAAGTTAGGCAACTGCATTTTCTTGGGCAGCTGTTGTATACTGTTGGTCTTTAATTTCCCTTCCTTAATATTTTTACCTTTTCAGGTCCCTTAAGGAAAAGTTCTGTGCGGTTCGTATATTTTCATCTGTCTAGGTTGACCATGTTATTGACTGATTTTACATCAGATGCTTTCATATTTCACATCACTGTTTATCTACTTGCGTGTTTCATATTCGACTTGTGGCTTCTAAATTTCCTCTTTATACCTTTTACTACCTGCAAATGAGATTTCACAATACTGAATATTAGTAAAAGCATGTGGTATTGGAAGAATAATTTTTTTGTTCATTAACATTTTTATTTTGGATTAATTTCAAGTTACAGAAAAGTTGCGAGAACAGTACCAAGAACTTATTTAATACCTTTGCCCAGATTCATTAATTTTTAACTTTTTGCCCCATTTCCCTGTTATTCTTCCTTCTTTATATACTTGTATATATGATATATTTATTTTTCCTGAATTATTGGAGAGTAGGTTGCAAAAATCCATGCCCCTTTACACATTAATACTTCACCATATGTTTTCTAAGAACAAAACCCTATATAGTTAATAAGTTCGGAAAAATTTACATTTGAAACAGTACTTTAACCTTCAGTCTGTATTCCAGTTTGGTCAGTCATCCCAGTCATCTTTCAGGACAGGGTCCAGTCTAAGATCACATTGCATTTGACTGTCCTGTCTCTTTAATCTTCTTTAATGTGGAACAGTTCCTTTCTTTGTCTTTCATGACTTTAGCATTTTGAAGGCCGTAAGGCTAGTTATTTTGCAGAATATATTTCTCAATTTGGGTTTGTCTTCTGTTCACTTATGATTCAGTTCAATTTGTGCATGCGCTACCCTGTGGATCCTTGGCTGGAGTACTGTGTAAATTCTGATATTTCTTTCTCAAATGTATCATATCTGGCAGCTCATATTGTCTATCTGTCCCTTTTGGTGACATTAGTTTTGATCACCACGACAAGGTGGTGTCTGTAGTTCCACTGTAGTTTCTAATTTACCCATTGTAGCTACTAAGCAATTTGTGAGAAGATACTTTAAGACTGTGCAGATATCTTACGCATCATACTCTTCCCCTAGGTTTAACATCTCTTGATGTTTCTTGCCTAAACCAGTATTTCGATGATGATTGCAAAATGATAACTTTCTAACACTATCACCCTGTCCACATTTACCAGTTGGCATTCAGAGCTCTATGAGAGCCCTCCCCTGTCTGTCTGTCTGACTACCTATCATCAGTATGGACTCAAGGGTTCCTGTTTTCTATTAGGTAATAATCCTTCACTGTCCATTTTGATGCTGAACTCAGATTTGGCCAGTGGAAGCCCCTTCAAGTTGGCTCCTGTGTCCTATTTTTTTTTTTTCTGTGTCCTTTTGACATGCCCTCATCTTTTTTTTTTTTTTTTAAGTATTTTGTTTTTTAGCACAGCAAGATTGTTTAGGTTCGTCTTGTACCTTTCCTGTTCCAGCCCTGGAATCTGCCATGTCTCAAAGGACTCCTAGTTTATTTAAGTGTGGGATAGTATTTAGAAATCGAGATCTGGGTGCTAGGTGGTTATAAATTTAAAACTTCAAAGGGGATATGTTTACTTTGGTTGGTAAATAGCAAATCAAGAGAAACACTGCCATAAATACCAAAAGATATCCAAAGGGCCGTTTTTTGTATATTGTTTGTAGTATCAAAGGACTGGAAACAAAGCATGTTCATCTTTCAGGGACAAGTTGAAGCTGTGATGTATCTATAAAATAGAGTATATGCAGTTGCATAAAGGAAAGGAGAATATATCTACTGCTGTGGAATGATCTCCAGGATACAATATGTGTATAATATATCATTTATATGAGTCTAAATATGTTAATGGTTATTTATGAAAGGGGGATATAAACATATATTCTTATTCATAATTTGCTTGTGTTGAAGGAAGGGAAAATAAACACTTTTAAAAATAATTATTGTAGGGGAGAGAAGACATAGTGTAGAGCAGACAAGGATGGAAGCTGGACTTTGACTATAATTTTTGTAGCTTTCAAGTTGGATCCAAGTAAGTAATAAAACAACATTAAATCAAAATGAGTAAAAAGCAGTTCCTAAAAATGAAAAAATGCAATGACCCTAGTTAATCCAAATTGCTGGCCATGCAGAAATAAATTGTTTCAGTTGAATTTAAAGCAATAATTTGATTATGGGTGTGAGGACAGAAAGAATTGTAAAGAAATCTTACCATTCAGTAATCATATTGTTGATAATAATAGTATTGTTATTTTGAAATTATTATATTTTTATTCTAAGATAAACCAAATTTATTAGTGTCATTTGGAACCAAGCAACTGAACCCGAGTGATGCTATAAATATAAAATCACAGAAGTAAAACACCAATGAGTTTGAATTGGGAATACTAGTATAAATTCTTAATGCATTGTCTGTAAAAATACACATATCCTAGCTCATTCCCTTAAAAAAAAATCTTAAAAACAATACCAGGGGCCAGCCCCATGGCCGAATGGTTAAGTTCATGCCCTCCGCTTTGGCGGCCCAGGGTGTCATCAGTTCGGATCCTGGGTGTGCACATGGCACTGCTCATCAGGTCACGCTGAGGTGGTGTCCCATGTGCCACAACTAGAAGGACCCACACTAGAATATACAACTATGTATTGGGGGAGTTTGGGGAGAAAAAGCAGAAAAAAAAAAAAGATTGGCAACAGTTGTTAGCTCAGGTGCCAATCTTTAAAAAGAAAAAAAGGCCATGTGTTTAAAAAAGACAATGACCGAGTCAGTAGTAGTAGTAGTAGGCAGCTCACCTAGTGCTCAGATTGCAGTTTAAAATTTCCAGTTTACACAGAAGCGGGACTTTTTGATGAAATGTCTGTGTTACAGTCTGAGACAAGAAATACAAAAATGAGCCTGGTTCATCTTGTCAGACCAGAAAGTGAGGAGGCTATTAAAGAGTACTTGAGGTCTTGTCAGAAGGACTCAGGAACTAATAAAGGGTTTCCTGTTGGCTAAAGATAGGACAGTTTGGGAATCACCAATGATACTGACAGTGGATTAAATCTCATCAAATAATTTCAAATCCATGAGTTCATAATGAGACTTTAAAAATTATGTGTCTATTTTGAAAGGATGCTAGCAATTTAACTCATTTTCAAAACTAGGAAATAAGGGAAAAGATTGAAAATGCCTTTCCTGTGTGAACAGTGACAGGATAACAAATATGATAAGGGAAAATTTCTCTTTATACAAGGATTCCACCGTTACTAGTGAAGAAATGATATAATATCACCATTTTACTGCCTCCAAATGAATAGTATGGGAAGCCATGTGATCAGTGGCTGCTAAAAACATTAAGAATAGAGCTTATGGGGAACTGTATAAGGGATGGATAAGGCTGAAAGTACCTGAACCCACAGATCAAACTTAACCTCACAAAAAAGAGACAGCCAAACATTAAGTTCCTTCTGATAGAAGTCCACAACAACTCTTAAATATATTCCTGCCAAGAAGCGCTGAACTCCAGATCTAAACAGCAGTTTACAAGAAATGCAAGGGACAGAAAAAAATCTTAAATAATACCACAGAGATGCAGTCGGCAAAATCTGGAAAGCAGGAAAGTCTACAGGAAAAACTACCTAATTTCTTCCATAAAATAAATTGCAAAGCGGAGTGGGGGAAGAGGGAGAGGGAACTGTCAGATTAATGAACAAGACTTAAGAAATACGTGATGGATGAAAATTTTTTTTTTCCCTGAGAAAAATTTGCCCTGAGCTAACGTCTGTGCCAATTTTCCTCTTTTTTAGTGTGTTGGCCACCAGCACAGCATGCCGGCTAACAGAATTGGTGTAGGTCCACGCCTGGGATCCAAACCCTGGCTGTCAAAGCAGAGCATACTAAACTTAACCACTAGGCCACCATGGCTGGCCCTGGATGAAATTTTAAAATGTCTGAGATTGTGTGGGGGGGAAAGCTGGATTATTTGAAACAAGATTGGTATAAGTTGATGATTGTGAAGCTGGGTGATACTATGTGGTAATTCATTGTATCACTGTCTTGTTTATATTTGAAATTGAATGTAAAAATAAGCTTGAAAAGAAACTTTAATTTGAATTGCTGTTTTATCTTTTAATTGTGATATTTCTACTTAATTTACCGTAAGAAAACAATGTAATTTTATCAAAGTACCCATAAATATGATGATGGGTTTTCTTTTGTGAATTGAGAAAGATGAGGAAAAGAATTCAGTGTTTGCTTTATTGTGCTAGTAAGATTTAATATAATTAATAAGGATAACTCTTCAGTAGTGTTCGATACTTATGTTATATAGAAGATCAGTCGTATTGATTATTACTTAAATAAATAAAATGTTAGTTGGAGCTCAGAAATACTTCTCATAGCCAAATTATATTTGTGAATTTTATACAAGAATTTGTACCCGTATGTATCTGTGGTTTGTTGATCTATACATCCATCCACCCTTCAAACATAGAGTTCTTGATTTAATACTCAGCATACAAAGGGCAACAAGTGAAGACCCCAGCAGTCTAGGAACATAAGGTAGAATACCAAAGGTAGGATACCAAAAAACAAAACAAAACTACAATGATTTTTACGTGGTGTGCTCACAGCTCAGATAGTAGTATGCACAGGATGTTTTTGGGAGCGCTGAGGAAGGATGCCTAATTTAAGGTTGGATTGAGAGTGGAGTCAGGAGATAATTTGTTGGAAAAGTGCATGTGAGGTGAGGCGCAAGTAAGAATTTTATAATGGGCAGAGGAGGGACATAATTGTGCAGAAGCAGGAAGTGGAAAGAGAAACCGGCTCTCAGAGAATTACAAGTAGTTTGCCATCACTAGAACTAAGGGTTTAAGTGGAAAACTGGTTGGAGATAGGTTGGCAGAGAAATTCCTGCATGGCCTCATGGATGTTTGAACTTTGTTACTGAAACACTGACGTCTTAAAAAGTTAGCCCATTCTCAGATTTTTATTCTAGAAAGAACTTTAGGAGCAGCAGCTGAAATAGAATTACTTTATCAGGGAGAGACATTTCACCTGTTTCAGCTCAAAATTTTATGTCAATAGAGATTTTTTTCTCCTCAACCTATATATATCTTTCTTTGAATTTTTAGGAATTTCTTTTAAGATAAATTCTGTAAAACATTTACATGGTTCTAAAAGTGACCACTCATTTCAATCCTCATGCCCTCTCTTCGTTCTCTACCTTCCTCCCTCCCTTTGTAGGTAACCATTTTTAACTTAATTGTTGGTTTATGCTGCTGTTATTGCTTTTTTAAAAGTATAAGCAAGTGTGGGGCTGGCCCCGTGGCCGAGTGGTTAAGTTCGCGCGCTCCGCTGCAGGCGGCCCAGTGTTTCGTTGGTTCGAGTCCTGGGCGCGGACATGGCACTGCTCATCAAACCACGCTGAGGCAGCGTCCCACATACCACAACTAGAAGAACCCACAACGAAGAATATACAACTATGTACCGGGGGGCTTTGGGGAGAAAAAGGAAAAAAATAAAATCTTTAAAAAAAAAAAAAAAAAGTATAAGCAAGTGTGTATAAATATTTTCCCTTTCTTATGTGAAGGAAGCATACTATAAACGTTGTTTTGTATCTTGCTTTTTTTTTTTTTTACCTAACTATATCTTGGAGATCGTTCTACGGCAGTATATAAGATACCTTACTTATTCCTTGTATATTCTTAATCCTACTAAGAACAACTAAATAAAGGGAGTAAAGACTTTATGCTTCTAATACCTGATGTAAAGCCATTCTAACAATAAACCTGTGCCATTAGAGTAGCCTGGACTTCGGCTGTTTGCTTTTGTCTTCAGCCAGAACTACTACTTCCCAAAAAGCAGAATCTCTGAAAGGTTCTTTGAAAGAACCTATGAAAGGAAAGATTCCTACATTCACTTAAGAATTTTTTTTATTGTTTTTTAAATTTTTTTTAAAGATTGGCACCTGAGGTAACAACTGTTGCCAATCTTCTTGTTTTTTTTTCTGCTTTATCTCCCCAAACCTCCCCCATACACAGTTGTTTATCTTAGTTGCAGGTCCTTCTAGTTGTGGCTTGTGGGACCCCACCTCAATGTGGCTTGATGAGCGGTGCCATGTCTGCGCCCAGGATCCGAACCGTTGAAACCCTGGGCCACCGTAGCGGAGTGTGCAAACTTAACCACTCAGCCACGGGGCCAGCCCCTCACTTAAGAATTTTGATTTATTGACGAGGACTTTTGGCTAGCTATTCATCTGGAATGACTAATCATGATATAATTAAGAATATAGGCCCAAGATAGCCCCCTAAATTCAATCATTCATTACTTTTCAAATATTTATTGAACACTTACATGGTACCACTGTGTAAGGTACTGTGGTAGGTACTATGGAAAAAATAAACAGTACCCTCAAGAAGCTTATAAGCAATTAAAGTGATACCCCTTCTGCTTAATTCTTCTTTCCTAAAGAATTAGTTCAACTGCACCTTCTTCTAAATGTTCCTCGATTGCTGTACCGGTTGTATCTTCAGTGCTCCCCATACACCTGAATCAATTATCTTAAACATAGCACAGAATGATATTTAGTGGTTGACATGACTCTCTCTCCATACTAGGTTAGAAGTTCTTTTTTTTCCTGAGGAAGATTAGCCCTGAGCTAACATCCGCCACCAGTCCTCTTTTTGCTGAGGAACATCGGCCCTGAGCTAACATAGGTGCCCATCTTCCTGTACTTTATATGTGGGATGCCTGCCACAGCATGGCTCTATAAGTGGGGCGTAGGTCCGTGCCCAGGATCCAAAGCTGCAAACCCTGGGCCACCGAAGCGGAGTGCATGAACTTAAACTGCTATGCCACCAACCTGGTCCCAGAAATTCTTTTAATGTTAGAGATTTTGTCTCATCTCAGTCTTCCAATGCCTAATACCTAATAGTTCTCAAAGTTTATTGAATAAATGAAAGATGTCTCTTACCTAGTGGGTTTAAGGAGAAATAAAATTGTGTGTCAGGAAAATATCTTCTGTAATATTCTTGCTGAAATTTCTCTCCAGGGACCCAAGTAAAATATGGTAGTGTTTTTTCTTTTTAAATTAAAAGGCACAATGTTGTTTTTGGAACTCAGAACCATGTGACCAGAGGGTAGAAATTATGGCAAAAATGATCTTGATATTGTAGTCTTTAAGAGGCAAATTTTTGTTTACTGTTTCTAAGAAGAAAAACGTTTTTTACACTAGATCCCTAGATTTTAAAAATTTGTGTTTTGGGGGGCCAGCCCCGTGGCTGAGTGGTTAAGTTTGTGTGCTTCCCTTCGGCGGCCCAGGGTTTCACTGGTTCCGATCCCAGGCATGGACATGGCACTGCTTGTCAGGCCATGCTGAGGTGGCATCCCACATAGCACAACCAGAGGCACTCACAACTAGAATATACAACTATCTAGGGGGCTTTGGGGAGAAGAAAAAGATTGGCAACAGTTGTTAGCTCAGGTGCCAATCTTGTTTTTTTGCTTTTTCTTCCCAAATCCCCCTGGTACGTAGTTGTATATTTTTTTAGTTGTGGGTCCTTCTAGTTGTAGTATGCTGAACTGGCGAAACCCTGGGCTGCCAAAGGGGATTGTGCAAACTGACCTTACTCGGGCATGGGGCCAGCCCCTCAGGTGCCAATCTTTAAAAAGAAAAAAAAATTGTTTTTGTTCACACTTTAAGCATTTAATTTATATGTAACTTTTGGAATCAAAAGTCTTCTTTCAAACTTTTATGTCTGTGTTTCATGAAGAAACTATTAATTCCTTGCTCTAGAAAAAGAGAAATTAGTTTTAGAAAGGAATTACTACTTTTAATATTGTGATGTTTTCTTAGAGTAATACTTCCATCTGGTGGTATTTCTGAAAATTACAGCAGTGGACATGAAGCTTTAATTTTGCTGTATATACATAAAACATTACCTGTTGTTTCTCATAAAGCCAGATGAAATTACATCAAAAGCTGAGTCTACCATTGTATCAAAAATTTAATGCCGTAGTTTTCAACAATTCAAATGTAAACACCATGTGAACAAATGGCCTTGGGGATAATAGCAATTTACAATTAGGTGTTCAGTCCAAACCTTTTCTAGGCTACCTTGGGCTGAAAATGGGTAATGGAGAAAAGGGTAGTTTCCCAATGAACTTCCACACGTGTATGTGTAGAGGTTAGGAAAGGTTGTGAGAACCCGTTATTATTTTAGATTTATTACTGTGGAACCATGCAGTGATTTTCTCAGAGAAGCAATTACTGATTTTATTTTTTGGTAAATTGTATTTTCTCATAGCTTAATTAATTATCTTCCGCTGGAATGATAGACCATAGGTATAAACTTGAAAACAAAGAGAAACTGCTAATAAGTTTCTTTTCTACCTGTTACTCTGAGAATCTTCAACACATTTAACCTTTTCTTTACACGGTTCCTACTTTTTATTTACTACAGCTAAATAGCCTTTTAAGAGTAGGGACTGTGGCTTAAACTTCTTTCTAAGTTTCTAGCCCAAGATTCTGTACTTGATAGATTTGGCTCGTTATCTTGGAGGAAGAGTGTGATCTGATTGCTAATGTTTTAACCAAAACTGTACTGAATCTATCAAGTATTTGTTATTAGTGTAGATTAACATTAGTTCCTGTTTCTATTTGGCTATAGAAAGTTGAAATATGAAATATGCAAAGTTTAATGATTTGGAGCTTTCTTTTGACTTTTAAGAAAAATTAAATTCCTGATGAATTTTGTTTGAAATCTGTTTATTTTCAAATTGTAGCCAGTCGGATGATGATTCTGGGTCAGCTTCAGGCTCTGGATCTGGTTCGAGTTCTGGAAGCAGTAGTGATGGAAGCAGTAGCCAGTCAGGTAGCAGTGACTCTGACTCTGGATCAGAATCGGGCAGCCAGTCAGAGTCTGAGTCAGACACTTCCCGAGAAAGTAAAGTTCAAGCAAAACCCCCGAAAGTTGATGGAGCTGAGGTAATAAAGTATCCAATGAAAAGTAGATCCTTGTATTACTTGTATTGCTTTGTAATATTTTGTAATACTTTTGTGTTACTTGTAATTCTTTCTGTCCCGTATACATTTTTATAGCATTGGTTTATAGCATTGTTAATCTAGCTTTTAGAAAACATTAATTTTAAGCATTTCAACTATTCTCAAACTTGTGGTTAAATATGTATGGGCTGATTGGCTTGCAAGAGAAGCAGTCTGTAACTTCGTAACAGCAAGTACAAAATAAACACACACAAATAAAACTTTTTCTTCTTTCTGAGGCAGAAATTGAGTTTCATAAATATTCAGTGTCTCGTGGATAAAAATTAAAGGCCATTAAGGTCTTCTTGTTAGTCTTACAGTGTCTGATCTCTACTCTCAAGATCTTCAAAGGAGACACTTGATTGCTAATAGCAGAAGATTCCACAGAGCTCTGCTTCCTTGGAGATACTTGATATAATAAGCTCAGGGCCATTCTGTTTGAAAAAAGCTACTGCGAGATTTGCTAAAACTTGACTGTACCTCATAATAATATACAGTAATGTTACTTAGAGTACCAGTAATGATAAGATGCTTGGGCCAGAATATAAACGAACACACAACTTCCTTCATGGAGAAAATCTTGTTACTAAAAAAGAAAGTCAGCTGAACTAAAACTGTGCTTAGTGACATAGTTGATTTGCTTTCTCACTCAAACTCTTCATCTCACACCAGTTAAAAAAGTAGGCAACCACACTTTGAGTAGCACTAGTATTTCAGGTTATCACTTTGTTTTTGAAAATAATACTCTTACCACCAAAGAACATACTGCTTAATATTGTCTGTCTGTGAAACTCACCACACCATAAATTTTTTATATACAACTAAAGCTCAGCATTTTAATTATATTGCAGTAATAGTGTGTTACATATAATGTGAATATTGAAATAGTTTTAATTCATTATTTGGAGGCAGTGAAAAAGTTGATACTGCTTTTCAATAAATTAATCTTTTTTCAGTTCTCTCAAACCTTTCTCCTTCACTGATTAATATTTCTGTTAAAGTTTTGGAAATCTAGCCCTAGCATTCTGGCTGTTCAAAGATCTGCAATGCTTAAGAAGCAGCAGCAGCAGCAGCAGGAGCAACAACATCAAGCTTCATCTAATAGTGGATCAGAAGAGGTGAGTTTTCATTATGAAAGCTGTTATTTTAAAAGAAGACACTTTTGTACTGGGTAGGTATATATGAAATTATTAGAAACAGTTAAGTGTTTTGAAAGAATAGATAGGAAATAACTGCATTTAACTATGTGTGTCAAGAGCCTTAAAATATAGACACATTTTTATCCAATAATTCCACCTTCAGGGATTAATCCAAAACAAGCAATGGTAATTTGTGTGTACTTAGTCATAATAGCAAAGCTAGAAATAAATATGAGTACAAAGGAAATATACATACACGAAGACAATGTATGCACACACATAATATGAATGAAGAAATATTGTACTATTAAATCATTTATATGGAAGAATAATAGAATTCTCAATGTAGTTTTAAAAGAATAGGCTGCAGCTGTAAACATTGTAGTTCCTGTGTGCACATGACCTCACATGCATGTGTGTTTGCACAAAACCATTCAGGAAGAACTATATCAAAAATTGTCTATTGGGAAAGAAAAATAATAGGTAAAATTTGACAAATGATGATTCCTTTTTAAGGCCATGCTAGGCAACAGTAATGGTTCCCAGAGATGGTAGATTTTAAAGTTTTGTACAAAATTCTGACATTGTGATATTTACCTAATTTCACTGGTTGGGTTATAAATTTGCAATGAAAGTGTTATTACTTTGTGTGCTAATTAATGGTGTAAATATAACAATATGGAATAAGAGAATAGGCTTTACAGTTATTCTTATTAGCAAAGCGAAAAATAGTATGGCAAGCAAAAATTTTATGTAATGGTTAAATTCTAATCATTAATAACATTAACTTTATTTTTCTCTGCAGGATTCCTCTAGCAGTGAAGATTCTGATGATTCATCAAGTGAGATCAAAAGGAAAAAACATAAAGAGTATGTCATTTTGTTCAACTGATTACCTTCATAGCAGGCAAATCCTAATGATTTTATATTTCTTCCTTTATGAAAAATTGTTGCCAAAAGCGGACTTTTGTGAATTCTTGGTTCATGGCATTTTATTAGGTTAATTTAAACCATTAATCCTTAACATTTATTTTTCTGTGGTGACCCGAGGTTTTTCTGCCACTTGTTTGTCTCCTGTAACCCTGTTCCCCTACATATTTTTAAATTTCAAAGATCTACATAGTCATAATATCAGAAAATCTTAATAACTTGGGAAACCTATATAGGAGTGTAAGGACCAGTGGATGATGAATTTTGGGTGGTTCTGTTAATTTATGTCAGTACCTTTCCTTACTATTCATCTACACTTGAAATTTATTTCCTCTGTAGAACTCATTTAGAAACTCACTATAGTTTCCTAAAGATCTTGACCCACAAAGTCTGAAGAGTATTTCAGATTCCCAATTCAGATATTTAGATGATCTGAGTTTTTTTCTCTCTTATTTCTTCAGAAACATTGTTCCATTGTCTTATCTCTTATTTTTCTATTTGTCTTTGATATTCTGCACGTTTACTTTGCTGTTCTAGCTTTGGATTTATTTATTCCACTTTCTGCACTTTGTTCTGTGCACCATTAATGTGAAAGTTTCTGTGTTTTATTAGTTTCTGAAAATTCAGTCATTTTATGTCCAGACCTTTTCTCTTTTTTGTTCTGTAAATCTCTCTGTACTATAGGCCTACCTCGTTTTATTGTACTTCACAGATACTGCATTATTTGCATATTGAAGGTTTGTGGCAGTCCTGCATTGAGCAAGTGTATCAGTGGCATTTTCCCAGCAGCATTTGCTCACTTCATGTCTCTGTCACATTTTGGTAATTCTTGCAGTATTTCAAACTTTGTCATTATTACTGCATTTGTTATGGTGATCTTGATCAGTGATTTTTGATGTCACTGTTCTAGTTGTTTTGGGGTGCCATGAACCACACCCATATAAGATGGCAAACTTAACTGGTAAATGTTGTGTGTTTTCTGACTGCTCCACCCACTGACAGGTCCTCTATACCTGTCTCTCTTTGGACCTCCCTGTTCCCTGAGACACAACGATATTGAAATTAAGCCAATTAATAACCCTACAGTGGCCTCTAGGTGTTCAAGTGAAAGGAGGAGTCACATGTCCCCGTTTAAATCAAAAGCTAGAAATGATTAAGCTTAGTGAGGAAGGAATGCCAAATGCCAAGATAGGCTGAAAGCTAGGCCTCTTGTGCCAAATAGGTAGCCAAGTTTAGAATGCAAAGGAAAAGTTCTTGAAGGAAATGTGAAGTGCTACTCCAATGAACACATGCATGATAAAGCAAAATAGCCTTATTGCTGATATGGAGAAAGTTTTAGTTGTCTGGATAGAAGATCAAACCAGCCACAATAGTCCCTTAAGCTAGACCCTAACCCAGAGCAAGACCCTCTTCAATTCAGTGAAAGCTGAGAGGTGAGGAAGCTACAGAAGAAAAGTTTGATCCTAACGAAGGTTGGTTCATGAGGTTTAAAGAAAAGAAGCCGTCTCCGTAACGTAAAAGTGCAAGGTGAAGTGCTGATGTCGAAACTACAGCAAATTATGCTGAAGATCTAGTTAAGACAATTAATGAAAATGGCTGCACTAAACAACAGATTTTCAATGTAGATGTAACAGCCTTATACTGGAAGAAGATGCCATCTGGGACTTTCCTAACTAGAGAGGAGATGTCAATGCCTGGCTTCAAAGCTTCAAAGGATAGGCTGACTCTCTTGTTGGGGACTAATGCAGTGAGGCTGGTGACTTAAAGTTGAAGCCAGTGCTCACTGGTTTACCATTCTGAAAATCCTAGGACCCTTAAGAATTATGCTAAATCTGCTCTGCCTGTGTTCGATAAATGGAAAAACAAAGCCTAGATGGCAGCACATCTGTTTATAACATGGTTTACTGAATATTTTTAGCCTGCTGTTGAGACCTACTGCTCCGAAAAAAATTTCTTTCAAAATATTACTGCTTATTGACAATACACCTGGTCACCCAAGAGTTCTGATGAAGATGTACAGTGAGATTAATGTTGTTTGCATGCCTACTAACACAATATCTGTTCTGCAGCTGGTGGATCAAGCAATAATTTCAACTTTTAAGTCATGTTACTTAAGACATACATTTCATAAGGCTATTGCTGCCATAGATAGTGATTCTTCTGATGGATCTGGGCACAGTAAATTGAAAACATTCTAGAAACGATTCAGCTTTCTAGATGCCATTAGTGAAATTTGTGATTCATGAGAAGAGGTGAACATATCAGCATTGACAGGAGTTTGAAGAAGTTGATTCCAACTCCTGTGGTGGATGACTTTGAGGGCTTCAGGACTTCAGTGGAGGAAGTAATTGCAGATGTGGTGGAAATAGAAAGAGAACTAGAATTAAAAGTGAGCCTGATGATGTGACTGAATTGCTACAATCTTATGATAACTTTAACAGACAAGGAGTTGCTTCCTGAGATGGAAGCTACTTCTGGTGAAGATGCTGTGAAGATTGTTAAAATGACAACAAAGGAGTTGGAATATTACATAAACTTAGTTGATAAAGCAGCAGCAGGGTTTGAGAGGCTTGACTCCAATTTTGAAAGAAGTTCTGTGGGTGAATGCTATCAGACAGCATTGCATACCACAGAATTCATGAAAGGAAGAGTCAGTCAATGCAGCAGACTTCATTGTTGTCTTTTTTAAGAAATTGCCACAGCCACCCCAACCTTCAGTAACCACCACACTCATCAGTCAGCAGCCATCAATATCAAGGCAAGACCCTCTACCAGATGATAGAATTTTTTACCAGTAAGGTATTTTTTAATTAAAGTATGTAAATTTTTTTTTAGATATAATGCTTTTGCATACCTAGTAGACTACAGTATAGTGTAAACATAACTTATATGCACTGGGAAACCAAAAAATTGTGTGACTATTTTTATCGCAATATTCACTTTATTACAGTGGTCTGGAACTGAACCTGCAGTATCTCTGAGGTATCCCTGTCTTTTTGGATCATATCTGTTGTTTGTATCTGTTGGATCATCCATCCTATCCTCTGTGAATCTTACTGTATCATGTTTTTTATACCTTTCTTGCTATGCTACATTCTGGCTAATTTCCTTAGATCTGTCTTCTAGTTTACTAAGTGCATTTTCAACTACTGTGCCTCATCAGCTATGTAACTTTTCCACAGAGTTAGTAATTTCTAAATTTAGCACAAGTGCAAAGAATGTTTTTAAAAACAAGACTAATTTGGGATGATGGGTAGTATTTCTTGGATATAAAAATCATTGTAGTTTATATTATAAAAATATAAAATGGAGACTTTTTGATATATCCTGCCTATTGCTACTTCTAAATGTGCAAATTCTGAAAAGATCTCAAGATAAAAAAGAATTTGCTTCTCTGATATGTTTTTATCATAAGCCAGGTTTTATCATATGTGCTTGCTTATGTAACCCTTAACATAGTTATAATTTATGCAAGAGATACAGAGCAGTGGAGTAGCAGCAGTAGCTGTGAGGTAGGATATAGTGTATATATAAGAACTTCATGTGTAGCTTTCATTTGAAGATTATATTATAGCAAAATGTTAACATGTGTATGCAGTATTTCTCCTCTACATGTTCATTGGAATTAAACAGACTAAATAGACTAAAAATAGTAAGAACGGTAAGGTAATCATTTAATGTTGGTTAAGGTGGACTGATTTTTTTTTTTTACAGTTTTATATACTGTATTGTAAGCTTCTTAATGAATGTGTCGTTTTTTAAAAATCAGTTTTGAAGGGTAGATTTTTAAAAATCACAGTTTTCAGAAAATTAAAATGAAAGGAATTAGAATCTCTTTTTGAGAGGGTAAGTATGACAACTATATACGGTTTTCAAAATTAAATCCTGTAAACACTTTAAATTAGCCTGTTATATTTTCATCCATAATGATCATCAAAATAACATTTACTGGAGCTGGCCCATTGGCATAGTGGTTAAGTTCGCACGCTCCGTGGGTTCGGATCCCAGGTGTGGATGTACACACTGCTCATCAAGCCATGTTGTGGCGGCATCCCACATGTGAAATGGATGTTAGCTCAGTGACAGTCTTCCTCAAACAAAAAGAGAAAGATTGGCAACAGATGTTAGCTCAGGACTAATCTTCCTCACCAAAAACAAAAAAATAGTAATAATAACATTTACTTATTTGCTGATAATTGAGGAATAACTAAATGATTAACAAAACTCTAGAGTTATGGGGGAGATAACAGGAGTGTGTTCCAGTATTTTTCTTATTCTACAGACATTTTAATATTCTTAGTATAGGTGAAAGCAACAATATCTTTGATATTAACTGGAATGTAATTTAGTTTATTTGATTATTTTTGTATTTTATTGGAGATGAAATTTACTATGTGATATATGTATAAACAAACATACCTTATATATTTTATGTACAGTGAAGATTGGCAGATGTCTGGGTCAGGATCTCCATCTCAGTCTGGTTCAGATTCAGAATCTGAAGAAGATGGAGATAAAAGCAGTTGTGATGAAACAGAATCTGATTATGAGCCAAAAAACAAAGTTAAAAGCAGAAAACCTCAAAATAGGTAAGTATAGTATGTTCTCTGTTTGATGCTGAAAAATGTTAGTTACAGAAGATATTCATCCTTTTTGTATATACTTTCTCAAATCTTGTTTTATGCCAGTGTTTCTATAGAACACCTCTCTGTCCCTGGTCTTCCCTAGATCTAAGTCAAAAAATGGAAAGAAGATTCTTGGACAAAAAAAGAGACAGATTGATTCATCTGAGGAGGAAGATGACGATGATGAAGATTATGATAATGATAAAAGGAGCTCTCGTCGCCAAGCAACTGTCAATGTTAGCTATAAGGAAGACGAAGAAATGAAAACAGATTCTGATGACCTACTGGAAGTCTGTGGAGAGGATGTTCCTCAACCTGAGGAAGAAGAATTTGAAACAATAGAACGGTTTATGGATTGTCGGATTGGGAGAAAAGGAGGTGAATTTTTTTTTAAAGCATATTTATTGCTTGGTTGTTTCACTAATATTTGCTAGAATAAAGTATTTTTTGAAGACTTTTCCATTTTGAAAGCCAAGAGAGTGGATTTTCTTCTGTTTTGCTTATTTGCTGTAAAATATTCTTTGCTTATTAGCCTGAGTGTTTTCTTCCCAGAAAATATCCACTTGATCCCACTTCTTTCTGCAGATAATTAGAAAATTTTCATCCTGCGTATTTGAGTTTTTCTGTCGCCATGCCTAAATAATAGTTCTTATTTAAGTAGTTTAAATTTCACGAACGATTTGGTTTTTTAAAAATGTCTTTTTCTTTCATTTCAAATATGTAGGTTATTTTTAGTTATCTTAACATACATTTTTTCTTTCAGTTTTATTGAGATATAATTGATATACAGCATTGTGTAAGTTTAAGGGGACAGCGTAATGACTTAAATATTGCAAAATGGTTACCACAATAAGTTTAGTTAACATCCATCATGTCATATAGATGCAATTTAAAAAAAGAAAAAGAAGGTTTTTCCCTTGTGCTGAGAACTTCTAGAATGTACTCTCTAAGCAATTTTCAAATATACCATGTAGCAGTGTTAACTATTGTCATCATGTTGTACATTACATCCCCAATACTTAAACTTATCTTTTAACTGGAAGTTTGTTCCTTTTGACCAGCTTCATCATATCCCCCCTGCTGGTAACTACTAATCTGATCTCTTGTTCTGTGAGGTGTTTTTTTATTCCATATGTAAGTGACATCTGGTATTTGTCGTTCTCTGACTTATTTCACTTAGCGTAATGCCCTCAAGATCTATCCATGTTGTTGCAAATGGCAAAATTTCTCTTTTTTATGACTGACTAGTATTCCATTGTATATATGTTCTCCATTTTCTTTATCTGTTCCTCTGTTGATGGACGCTTAGATTGTTTCCACGTCTTGGCTATTGTAAATAATGCTGTAGTGAACATGGGGGTGCAGATATCTCTTCAACGTAGTGATTTCAAACATGCAGTTTTTAAAGATGATTTTTCAGGGGCTGGCCTTGTGGCTGAGTGGTTAGGTTCGCTTGCTCTGCTTTGGCAGCCCAGGGTTTCGCCAGTTCGGATCCTGGGGGGGCACCTAGCACCACTCATCAAGTCATGCTGAGGCGGCATGCCACATGCCACAACTAGGGCCCACAACTAAAAATATATACAACTATGTACTGGGGGTTTTGGAGAGAAGAAGGAAAAATAAAGTCTTTAAAAAAAAAATGATTTTCCATTATTCTAGTTTTCAGTTATCAGTGTTGCAGTCGTCAGTTATTATAAATTTTTGTATAATGTTAGGTATACTGTTGTCTTTTGATTTTGTTTTTTCTCATTTTAAAACCAATGAGATTAAATTAGATAATCTTTCTGTTCTAAAATTCTGTTTCTTTTATATGTGTGTAATATAATTTTCCATAAATTCTTGTACCCTAATACTTTAGTGATTTAAGAGAGCATGTATTTTTCTATTCATATTCTTCAATTTTTGAGTTTGAAAGGAAATACTCCTATAATAGACATACATGGAATTTATTGTGCTTCCTTTTTCAGCTACTGGTGCTACTACAACCATCTATGCAGTTGAAGCAGATGGTGACCCAAATGCAGGATTTGAAAAAAACAAGGAACCAGGAGAGATCCAGTATTTAATTAAATGGAAGGGATGGTCCCATATCCACAATACTTGGGAGACAGAAGAAACCCTTAAGCAGCAGAATGTTAGAGGAATGAAAAAATTAGATAATTATAAGAAAAAAGATCAGGAAACAAAAAGATGGTAAATATGTCTTATACTTATTTTTTAATAGTTCAAAGATTATTGCTGAGCTTTTTTGTTAATAAGGAGTGCATAGTCAGGAATCAAATGATAACCTAAAATAACTGTTTCTAGACTTACTTGTATTTCATCTCAAGGTAAAACTTCTTAGGAATACCCATATCTAAATTTCTCCATGATAATAGACACATAGAATGTGTCTCACATATTACAAATTACAAATTTTTAAAGTTAAAAATTAATGATGCTTTATTTCTGTTTCATTTTCTTCATTATTCAGACTGGCTCACATGATAAGTGGTAAAATGGGAGATTTTGTGCTACAGATAGTGTTTGGGGGGATAGGTTATATAGGGGAGATTTTGAAGTCTATTCCTGGATTAATAATCTTTCAGGTTGAAAAATGCTTCTCCAGAAGATGTGGAATATTATAATTGCCAGCAAGAACTTACAGATGATCTACATAAGCAGTATCAAATAGTGGAGCGAATAATTGGTTAGTAATAAATGATTCTAATTCAACTTTTACCTTTCCATGCTTGAAATCATCTGAAAAAAATCTTAAATTTACTCTTTAAACATCAAATACAGTAGCTTGTTCTTGTTAGAGTATTGTAAACCAGACGACTAATTTTTACATTTGTACTTTTTACCAAGAATTATTCCTTGGATAAGATTCAATGTAAAAAAATAAATACCTGATTTATCTCACAGCTCATTCCAATCAAAAGTCTGCAGCTGGTTATCCTGATTATTATTGCAAATGGCAGGGCCTTCCATACTCAGAGTGCAGCTGGGAGGATGGAGCTCTCATTTCCAAAAAGTTTCAAGCGTGCATAGATGAGTATTTTAGCAGGAATCAATCAAAAACCACTCCTTTTAAAGACTGCAAAGTGAGTATTGACATTTTTAGTTACTCAAAATGTATTCATTCATCATAAATATTTGTAAGCCCAAATAGAGAGTTGGATCCTGATTTCAGATGGGCTAAGGGAGAGAATTGCTTGGTTGGTAGTAAGAAAATGGTCCTATAATTGCTGTGTGATCAAAGATGTGGCACAGTCTTTTATCCCTGGTGAGTGAATCTGTGTCAGAAAGATGATAAATTGGCATTGGTTGTTGTGGGAAGTCGGTTGGGGAGACCAAATAGGGAAAATTCCTTGGAAACAGATATATGTGCTTGGTTTAAAAGGCAGTGAATATTTTCTTTGAAGGTAGAAAAGGAAAAGAGGGATGTAGCCATAAGAAAGTACCCAGGACTGCTTTGCCTAATTTAAGATTTGGCATTTAAAGTGATAGTTTTGGGGTCTATGTACTGCTAGAATTTGTTTTCTTATTATAAGACTGAATTAAATTCATACTGGTAATATAGAAATCAGAAATCAAGTGGAAAGTTAAGCCAGTGTTATGGCTTATTTCTAGATCATGCCTGGTGCAGTGGTTGAATGAATGAATGGAACATAGCTTTTGCTTGTGAAGTACATGAGACCCAAGTATTTCAGCAGGAACTTGCTTATCTCCATCCTTTTTGTTCAAAAAAGAGGACAAAACTGTACATTCTTACTATAGTAATTGAAAACTTTCTCCTTTGGCTGAATCCTTAGATGTATTTTGAGTTATAGAATTTCTGAGCTTGATGATTTGAGGTGAAATTTCAAAATTTATGGTAAAAGCTGAGATTGTCACCTTTAATATAATTTCTTATATTTAATAATTCTTCATATTACCTTTTATTTCTGCTGAAGGTATTAAAACAAAGGCCAAGATTTGTAGCACTAAAGAAACAGCCATCCTATATTGGAGGACATGAGGGTTTAGAATTAAGAGATTATCAACTGAATGGTTTAAATTGGCTTGCTCACTCTTGGTGCAAGTAAGTATATTCTAAATGGTCTAATAATGAGAGGGTAAGAATTTTACAAATACGGGATTTGGAAAAGATTTCCACCAACTTAAGAATAAGACCCTTTTTTATTTATATGCAAGTCTTGAATTTTCTAGTATATAAACAATACATATTACATACTCAGAAGAAAATACGCTGGAGTTGGAGTTTAGCTTGGTTGATTGTTGCAGTACTTAAATAAGTTTTACTGAATTTAAAATCAGAATATATATACATTTCTGTCCTACACTAGTCCTAGACTATTTCTCTTCCTTTCAGTTACTTCTTTTTTGTTTTTTTGAGGAAGATTAGCCCTGAGCTCACACCTGCTGCCAGTCCTCCTCTTTTCGCTGAGGAAGATTGGCTCTGAGCTAACATCTGTGCCCATCTTCCTCTACTTTATATGTGGGACGCCTGCCACAGCATGGCTTGATAAACGATGCTAGGACTGCACCTGGGATTCAAACCGGTGAACCCTGGGCTGCCGAAGCAGTGCATGCAAACTTAACCGCTATACCACCGATCTGGTCCCTTTCAGTTATTTTTAATACCCATTTAGGCCTCTATTTTTTCCCCCTCTCTCCTATGTCCCCTACTCTATTCTTGGCAATATAGGTTACTCTAGGGTGCAATTTTTTTTTTTTAACTTCACCCTAACTGTATGTTCTTTCTGCTTACTTATTCCTTATTTAATATAGCTCAACTCTACCACTTGTAGATGGATTGTGTTCTTGGCTACATAATTGACTAAAGATAGTACTGTCAATTTTTAAGCTTCTTCTGGCCTAAAATAGTAGACTTCCTCCGCTTCTCTAAGACTGTTACAAAGGCCTTTACATTTATTATTTATAGCTAATAAAAATGGTATATTATACCTATCAGATTGTTTTAACTGTTCATATAAACTTCCATATGGGTTATGTAAAAACGTTTCTTTGTAAATTTGAATCTTGGTTACATGCGTGCTTTTTGTTTTTAACTTTGTAGAGGAAATAGTTGCATACTTGCTGATGAAATGGGCCTTGGAAAAACAATACAGACGATCTCATTTCTGAACTATTTGTTTCATGAGCATCAATTATATGGACCCTTTCTATTAGTAGTACCACTCTCCACTCTCACTTCTTGGCAAAGGGAAATTCAGACATGGGCTTCTCAGATGAATGCTGTGGTTTATTTGGGTGACATTAACAGCAGAAACATGGTAAGTTGTTTCTTCACAAATTTAGAAATCTGGACATACTTATTTTGGGAGGACAAGTATTTTATTTGTCTTTATAGACCTAGATTCTAGAATAGAACTTGCTACAGAGTGCCCAATAGATGTTTAATTGGCTGTAATAAAAACCAATTTTTTGGTTTAGTGTTACTTTATATATAAACTTTTTCCTATCTTTTATGGAAAGTTTCAATTATACATGAAATCAGACAGAAGAGTATAATAAACCTTCATGTGCCCATCTCCAGCTTCACAGTTTTAACTCATTGTCAGTTGTGTCCCATCTGTACCTCTGCGTGGTAATTTCCTCCCAATTACTGTGAAGCAAACTTAAGACGTATTTCATCCATGAATGTTATGTTATTAAATGAGTTAATCACTTGTGTTTTGTTAAATGAGAACTTCCTTCAGTGAAAAATGTCTGCTTTATTTTTTATAGAAGGTCTTGATATGCTGTGGTATTTACATTTTATTTATGATAAGATCAGTGTAGTTTATTGGACTATATAAAAAATAATTTAGAAACTTTTATTACATAAACATATATACATAATTTTTCATGTATTTTGAGTTTTATTTTAGATATTCAAGTAAAAGTATACTTTCTGTAATGTTTGTTTTAAAATTGCCTATAAATTTCTTAATAGATAAGAACTCATGAATGGATGCATCCCCAGACCAAACGGTTAAAATTTAATATACTGCTAACAACTTATGAAATTTTATTGAAGGACAAGGTGTGTATTCCCTGTATTTTTTTGTTAGACGTGGTTCACTTTTCCTTTCACTGTATGTTGTGGATAGGATGAGAAGATAACTTAAATCAGGGGTCAGCAAACTACAGCCTCTGGGTCAACTCTGGCTTAATTTTTATCACTTTTGAACTAAGAATGATTTTTACATTTTTAAAGGGTTATAAAAACAATATGTGACAGAGACTATCACACGTTTGTCTGCAAAGCCTAAAATATTTACCATCTGGCTCATTACAGAAAAAGTTTGCCCACTCCTGACTTAGATGTAACTACTTTGGTATAGTTTCCATTGATCGGCAGGGTCTTTAAAGAGTGAGAAGACACCTAGGAGGATTAAGCTACCACTGGGTGAAGCAGTGTGTGCTAAATGCTTTATAGCTGTTGTCTTATTTAAGTCTTTATAGTTAATACCTCAAGTAAACCCCATCTACTTTATAAGGTATGGCCATGTTTACTTTATTGGAAAGAAAGATCAAATCTCAGAGGTTAATGACCTTGCCTAAAGTCATATGAGGGTTAGGTAGCAGAATCAGGCCTGTCCCTATTTTGAGTCAGAGACCCCCATTTATATATTATAGATCTATAGTTCATTAAAATCATACGCTGAATTATACCTACTCTTGGAGTAAGACACCGTTCTAAATCTTTATCATATTTTCTCCATATTGGCATTAATAGAGACTTCTACTGGGCTTAAGCCAAAATTCTTTTGTAAACTTTTTAAATGATGTTATTATTTTTCTTCCTTTATTTTCATTGTGTAAGCTGGTAAAACTTGTCACTTGATATTCTGTTCTGCTTTTTAATGGCTAAATTCGTAACGGAAGGGACTTTATATTGCATATTGAGTTACTTAATTTGAGGATTCCAATGAATCTTGAAATAATACTTAATTTTTATCTGAAAATTAGATGAAAATTTGTCTTTAATTAGTCTCACTTTAATAGTTTGAATTCACATCAAATGGGAAGACTAAATTTGAATTCTGTTTTTCTCTCAAAATACTAACTATGTTCCTCTGTTCATTTTAAGGCATTCCTTGGAGGTCTAAATTGGGCATTTATAGGTGTGGATGAAGCACATCGATTAAAGAATGACGACTCTCTTCTGTATAAAACTTTAATAGACTTCAAGTCCAATCACCGTCTCCTTATCACTGGAACTCCTCTACAAAACTCCCTCAAAGAGCTTTGGTCTTTGCTACATTTCATTATGCCAGAAAAGTAAGATAAATTGGGATATACAATTTTTAATGTTAGTTTTCTATGCTAAGTTTAGCAGGAAAATAATTAGTGTAGGTAATACGGTCAGTAAGAGGTTTTATTGCCCTAAAACATTGGACCACAGATTATTAAAAACTTAAAAAAAAATGGGATGGAATATTTCATATATAATATTAATTTTTGAATTTTGTAAGTAAACAAATTTGAGTCCTGTAATAAATTGCAGCACTTGATTTTGCCCATGTTTAAAGTATATCTTGTTGAAAAACAAAACCAGTATCATTCTTAGTATTTAATAATAGTAGTAAGAACAGTGATAAGGTGCTGGTAATCCTGTTTTCTAAATGAGGAAAATCAGACTACATAAGGATAAATAACTTGTCCAAGGTCACATACATATTCTCTTTCAGTAGATTCAGGACTTGGGAATTATATTCTTTGAGAAATATTTTAGTGATAATTATTCCCATATTTGAAACTACTCCATCTTTATTTAACTCAAGGAGAATCATAATTTTTATAAAACAACTCCCTGTGTTTCACATTTAGGTAGATATAAAATGGATTTCTTGGGAAGGATAGTTATTAGAAGTGACTAATTTTAGCTAATTTTTTCCCTAAAAATCTGTATTTTGTTTACATGTGACTACCCTGAAAAATCTCGTATGCAATTTGACATTTTCCAGTGATTCTTTCATTTTCTTAAATTTTTAAGATTTTCTTCCTGGGAAGATTTTGAAGAAGAGCATGGCAAAGGCAGAGAATATGGTTATGCCAGCCTCCACAAGGAACTTGAGCCGTTTCTGTTACGCAGAGTTAAGAAAGATGTGGAAAAATCTCTTCCTGCCAAGGTTGAGCAGATTTTAAGAATGGAAATGAGTGCTTTACAGAAACAATACTACAAGTAAGCTGTAAACAGAGCACATGTTCTGAATGTTTAATTCTAAATAACTCCCCT
Organism: Equus asinus; assembly: GCF_041296235.1. Lineage (NCBI taxonomy): Eukaryota > Metazoa > Chordata > Mammalia > Perissodactyla > Equidae > Equus > Equus asinus. The sequence goes on from NC_091798.1 coordinate 73,587,009, forward strand.
GTTCCTGTCTCATCAAAGTCTCTTTCCCCCAACCCGCCACTAGGGTCTTAGAGCAGTAACTATTCTTGAATTTTAGAATAGGTTTATTCTATGGCATACTGGGGAAAAGAAAGATTTAATAGCATGTTCGAGATCATGGGTGACATAAGACTAAATAATTTATCTTCCAACACATCATTAATTGCTTTTCTCTATTTCATACTCTGTTACATTATAGAGGGTTTCTTTTAAGTATTAGGATTTCCATGATACTAAGGCATTATTATGTAACTATGATAATTATATAATTGACAGAGGTAGAGGCCAGAAAAAGAAACTTAGAACAAAATTTTAGGCCCACTTACTTTTTGAAGAATATTAATAAATCATATTTTGTATAAATTGTGTGTCAGATCTATACAGTAACACTTCAAAGAATCAAAAAGGAATATCTGTTTTAATATCCATTGAAACATTTAATTGCATAAAACACACTGCTACGTGCATTTGAATTCTCAAACATATTTTATGGTAAAAATTCTAAGTGCCATACATTTAAAAATATACATTTATTGCATAAATTTTAGGTTTTTATTATGGAAAATTTCAAACCTACAAAAAGAGGATAATATAGTAAACTCCCATCATTCAGCTTAGTTTTCAACTCATAGCCAGTCTTATTTTATCTCTAGCCATCCCACTTCCTCCCACCCCCTATCATTTTGAGGCAAATCAGAGAGATAATTGTTTCATGTCCCTTCAAAGACTAACCCTGTAAAAAGGAAGAAAATAAAAAGTGGTAGAAGACAAAGTAGATCATGGTGAGAGGCAAGGTTATGTATAGTTTGGAATAATAAAATAAACACCCATAATTTTTCTGTAAGTTGTATATGTATCGTATAATTGTAGTTTAGAGAAGGCAGTGTGGCTAAACCAAGTATCCTCATGAGGTTTCTTTTATGTCTGCGCATTAGCTGCCTGATGTGAAATTTGTAGGAAGGTTAAGACAGATAATACAGTTGACCATTTTTAAAGTAAATTTTTGGGGAAAAGAGTTAAATACATTATACTCTGTTAATTAAGCCTTTACTGTGTTTAGTTAATGGTTTAGATAACAAGTTTTATGTTCTCATCAGTGTGGTGAATGAGGTTTGGTCCGTTGTGAACAATGAAGTTGTGAATTTCATAATAGTGTGATTTTGCTTTGGTGCTTGATTCTTTTTTATAGTTTTATAATTCATCCTGGTAATTGTTCTACTAAACATCATCTTCATGATTTTGTTTTAAACAGATGGATATTAACTAGAAATTACAAAGCCCTCAGCAAAGGTTCCAAGGGCAGTACCTCAGGCTTTTTGAATATTATGATGGAGCTAAAGAAATGTTGTAACCATTGCTACCTCATTAAACCACCAGATAATAATGAATTCTATAATAAACAGGAGGCCTTACAAGTAAGAACTTTAAAATGTTACTTTACGGTAAAGCAAAATCCTAGAAATGTTTATTTTGGTTATAACTGAAAATGGCACAGTGCATTAATATGTTGGTTAGAAGTTCTCTTTGGTTAATGGTTTATTTAAATAATGGTGTTTATTTTTTAGTCTTCATTAAAAACGTTTTAAATTTTAATTTATCTACTTAATTATTTTGATCATTTTTCTAAAAATTGATCTCTCACTGAGGGCTGTCATAATTTATCCAGCAAAAATCCCTTGGTGTATTCTTAATGGTGGAAAAAATTCACTAATAATGGTTATGCTGAATTCATGATAGAGCAAATGATAGTCTTAAGAAGGACATCTTGATCTCAGATCTTACCTTTCCTATCACTTCTGGAAGACAGAAGTATGAGGAAGGCACTCTTGCCATCCAGCTACTTTAGTGCTTTGAAGTGCTAGGACCAGTGACTGGTATGTATAAATTAGAATACATTTTCTTACTCTTTTAAAAACTTTGAATTTTTAGTTGCTGCTTTATTCAGTGTATTGTTTTTCAGCTACGATTTTTGGAGAAACAGTGTAATAACTACGAAATAGTGTAAAACAGTGCTTTTTTTCCTCCTAGAAATGTAGCAAAAACTGAGGTGCTAAATGGCAAGGTTTTTTTTTTAGCTTAAGTCATAAAGCTAAGTGATAAATGTCCTAGAAAATTTTGTAAACTGAAGTAAAATGTTTTCCAACATCATGAAAATTTAAAATCTCAATTTAAAGTAATTAAACTGAAGTGTTAAGTGAGGTATTCGTTTCATTTGATTGGTTCTTTTAACGTGTTGTAACAGTTGTAATTTATTGTTTCCTTAGCACTTAATCCGTAGTAGCGGAAAATTGATTCTTCTTGACAAGTTGTTAATTCGCCTAAGAGAACGAGGCAATAGAGTTCTTATTTTTTCTCAAATGGTGCGGATGTTAGATATACTTGCGGAATATTTGAAATATCGTCAATTCCCTTTTCAAGTAAGCATTTCATTTTCTTCTCTGTTGATTTAAATTTCATCCAATTCCTAAGCATATTCTACAAAATTACCTTTGAAATTCTTTTGTAAATGAAATACAGATTTTCATATAACCTCTACTTTTAAGAAAATATATCTATTTAAAAAATTTTATTCATCATTATTCCCTTTTTTTCTTCTTGACCTTAAGTTTTGATTTTCTTTTAATTCTGTATTTCTTTTCTATGATCAAATCTAAAGGGACAGCTTTCTGTATTAGGCTTTTAGTCTGAGGAAGGAAAAAAGAGAGCACTGCAATCCTTGTGAATGTTACCAGGACTGATGCAGATTCTGAACATTTATGTGCTCATAATTATTCTAGTGCATAGTTTGCTGAATAAAACTAGATGATTTTAGGGTAGATACCAGAGACCAAAATGGGCTTATATTTTATCTAGTCAATATTCATTTTGAAATTTATTCAGTATAATTAAAGTTCTTGTGGATGAGTTTTTTAATGTTAGAGTCAGGTGCTAGTCTCAGTACTTTACATCTAATAATTTATTTTATTTTATTTTATTTTTTTTTTCCTTTTTCTTCCCAAAGCCCCTGGGTACATAGTTGTGTATTTTTAGTTGTGGGTCCTTCTAGTTGTGGCATGTGGGATGCTGCCTCAGCATGGCTTGATGAGCGGTGCCCTGTCCGCACCCAGGATGTGAACCTGCGAAACCCCAGGCTGCCAAAGTGAAGTGCGTGAACTTAACCACTCAGCCACAGGGCTGGCCCCCTCTAATAATTTATTTAGTCCTTACAACAGTTTTATGAACAGTGCCTGGAACATAGCAAACACAGTATGTACAGCTAGTAAATGATGTATATTTAGTGCAGGCAGTAAAAGAGAAGTAGAATTATAGTGATAAACCCCAACACACATAATCCCTGCTCTGTTGGAGGTTACAACCTGGTGTGGGAGATAGACGTTAAGCAGGTAATTACAAATAAATACAACATTACAACTCTGGTAGGTGCTGTGAAAGACAAGTGTTTGATGATATGAACATGATTGAGAGATATGTAGTCATTTAGGGGAAAAAGTAGAAAGAGTACCATTGTTTGGGTTTTTTTTTTTTTTTTAAGATTTTATTTTTTTTCCTTTTCTCCCCAAAGCCCCCTTTTACATAGTTGTATTATATTCTTCGTTGTGGGTCCTTCTGGTTGTGGCATGTGGGACGCTGCCTCAGCATGGTTTGATGAGCAGTGCTATGTCCGCGCCCAGGATTCGAACCAACGAAACACTGGGCCGCCTGCAGTGGAGCGCACGAACTTAACCACTGGGCCATGGGGCCGGCCCCGTTTGGGTTTTTTTTTAACGGCTTTATTGAGATAGAATTTCCTTTCCATGCAATTCATCCATTTAAAGTGTACAATTCAGTGATTTTTAATATATTCACAAATACATGCAGCTGTCACCACAATTTTAGAATGTTTTCATTACCTCAAAAAGAAACTGTACCCTTTAAGTATCACCCTTTCCCCCCATCCCCACCCCAGCCCTGTGTAGATTTGTTTTTAGATAAGCAACAGTTTACTGTTATAAGCAACAGTTCTCTGCCCCTAATCCCTCCTCTTTCCCAGACCGCTTCCCGGAGAGAAACATTTTTAACATTCTTTGGTTTAGGTCATGCCTCAATAAATGATAGATCATTATTGTTTAAAAGTTTTTACTAATTGCAGTTTTTAGTGGGAAACAAAACACTATTTAAAATTTTTTTCGATATTGAACATCTGTTTTAGCTAGTGTTAGTAAGCACTTGATATATGTCAGCCACTGTGCTAAGTGTTTCACTTTGTTTTCACTGAATCCCTTGTATTCTATGAAGGAAGTACTACTGTTAGCCCATTTGCTGAGGAGGAAACTGATAAGAAGAAAAGTCACCTCACTTGCCCAAGGCATTCATGAATACTCAAGACACTCAGATCTGGGCTGTTTGACTAGAGCCTGCAGTGTCCCAGATCACTGATTGTCACTGATTAACCAGAGGGCCTTTGCTGGACCCCTCCCTCAGACTTTCTGGTTCAGTAGTTCTGGGATGGGGTTCGATAATTTACGTTCTTAAGTTTTCAGGTGATACTGATGCTGTTGGTCCAGTAACCATACTGGACTCAATAGGTGTTTTTTAAACTGTGGGCTGTAACCTAGTAATGGATCTGGGAATTGGTTTAATGGGTTGTACCAATATTTTAAAAAAATGAAATAAATTATAAAATATTGAGGGTATATCACAGTACATTGTATCATGAAACTTGCTTGGGGTATACAGCTGTGTTCTCATTCACATGTAAAATGTATTTCTTACACTGATTCTAAGGCAGAATGACGACAGTGCTGTTATTTACTATTAGGGAAAGCAGTCCTAGTGGTTAAGAGCACAGACTCTGTAGACAGAATGCCTGGGCTTTGTTTTTCTGCCTAATAAATGCTTTTGACTCTTAACAGTCTTAGCAAAAGCAGTGCTGCATTTTCATACTTACTTAATTTTGTAATTGATTTTAATTCCTTTTAAAATTTTTTATTCTTTTATATGCAGTATTTTAATGTGTTTTATTCTAGAGATTAGATGGATCAATAAAAGGGGAGCTGAGGAAACAAGCTCTAGATCATTTTAATGCTGAAGGATCAGAGGTATGATTGCTTTTAAAATTGTAAATAAGTTGTTTTAGTCATTATTTTAGTCATAGTTGTAATTTGTTAAAAAAAAAATCTTACCGGTGCTAGCCAGTTTTGACTTGCAAGTGAGGTTTTTAAGTCAGTATTCTACAGTAAATCTGAAGAATTTTGCCCTCTCTTATGAATACTTTTTCAGCATATGAGAGTTAATTTTCTTCAAACTGAATTAGCCCACTTTCATTTAGAATTCTTTTGAATTTGGTGTCTAGTATTCCCATATCTCTTTGTATTTTGGAGTCTTATTGATTGGTTTTGCTGGAGGTTTATGTATTTTATTAGTATTTTTAAAAACTACCTTTCAGTATTATTGGTAAAATACTTTTTAAGTTAAAAAAATCAGTTGTGAAATTCTCATATTGATCATCCAACGTCACAGTTAAGAAGAATTTAAAATCATGCCTATTTGTAATTCCTTACAGGATTTCTGCTTTTTGCTTTCCACAAGAGCTGGAGGTCTAGGAATTAATTTAGCCTCTGCTGACACTGTTGTTATATTTGATTCTGATTGGAATCCACAAAATGATCTTCAGGCACAGGCTAGAGCTCATCGAATTGGGCAAAAGAAACAGGTATTTTTTATTCCCCTTATTTTATTCTTTTAGAATCTTTTTTTATGATCAATAAGTGATTTGGTTTACCCTCCTGGTAAGATTGTTGGAACAGTCATATTGCTGTTTAACAGATAGGATACTGAGGAGCTCAAATGTATCAGAATCACCTGGGAAGTCTGACAGAACTGAAATAACTATACTTAACTAGGATTATGCAGTCTCTTTTGATTATACATTCTGTTTACAACTGTAGAGTACAAAGTTTTGCATTTAATATATAAACTTTAAAATGTCTTCATTTGCTTATTTTAACTAAAGATTTTGCTTAGTACATTGCTACCTTTTTGTTAGCCTGTATTTTTTATCCATGTGTGTACAAGATTCTCCATGCAAAAAAGCCATTCTTATGTTATAGTCTTTATACAGCTCTCTGTAACAGGCCTTGAGAAAAACCATTTGTCATCCTTTTAATGCCTTGGTCTTTGTATTTTAATTCATTTACCTCCATCTAAAGTAGTGTTGCTCAAACGTATCCAAAGCAGGAGATATGAACAAGTAGCACAAAAAGACTTAGCTCATTTATATTACCTTTTTAAACATTCATGTTTTCTACTGAAACATATATCCATAACTTAAAACTAAATAAATTTTTTACCCAAATAATTCTCATAAAACTGTGCCTCATCAGGAATATATCATACATCTTCTTATAATTTTTTTATATTCTGGAACAGCATTTCATACCCATAAGTGAAAGTTTGTATTTAGAGTAGTGGTTCTTAACTTCATCAGACCCAGAACCCGTTTTTATGAAAACTACCCTTAGAACCCTGTTTTCTATTTTGAAATGAATATGTGTCATTTGATAAGTCAGTCTAATGCCCTAACCATGATTTAGGCAAAAAAGAGACGTCTTTTCATGTAATATATATTTCAATATATATCACTCTACTGGGATATAAAAAATAAGTTTAGAGTTGAGAGAATAAGAGCAGGACTCATAAGTACAAAAGAACAAAAGAGCAGGGGTGCATTGGTGCGTAAAAGAATAAAAATTAGTATTAGGTTAGATAATAACAGACTTTTTGTACGTTATAAAGAAAGGGAAACTTGAAGTAGGGATAACAACGTGCCAAGATAAATTACAGACTATCAAAGAGGAGAAAGTGAGGAAATGTGATATTTTCACAGGTGAGTTGGGTCTAATGTATATGTGAAGAGTCAAAATATCCCTCTCCCTGTGTTATGAATGAGATTGGGAATAGTGATTAATTGCACTGAACAGATGCCTCCTGTACTGAAATGCTCAACACATAGTGAGACTTACATTTCATTTATACTACTTAAAGACCTCGGCCACCACATTTTCTAGTTGGTGATAGAAAATAGAGGATTCATTAGGAGAAGAACCAGTAAGACAAGATACTATAGAAAGTTATGTAGTAGACCTGGGAAAAGTATCTGAAAAAGATCACAAAATAATGGCAATACCGATTTTTTTACCATTATGTTAAAAGGTTTTTTTAAATATAAACATGATATAAATATGAAATGCATTTTTATTATTAATGTTTCTTTAGATACATTCCTTATTATTTCATTATTAATGAAATATAGTAAGATTCCTGTGCTTCATGTACCTGCTATTTTAGTAGTATTTGGTTTTAAATCTGACAAAAAGGAGTCTCAGATCTCATGTTAATGTTAAATATTTGCATGCAACAACTACAGAATGAGTCGTCGTAGATGACTAATACAAATGAGTTTTATTGGTGATGCCAGTCAGTATAAGCATTTGGCAACCACTTGATAAAGATGCAAATAAAACAATATCCAGTTATCTACTGATTTATACCATAGTTGAAATCCTGAAAAAATTAGTGTGTATTGTAACTTTGTAAAAATGCTTTTGTTTATATTAAAATAGAGTTAGAATTTAGACTCAAGATATTTAAAAAGGGTTTTTAAAAAACATTTTAAAGACTTGAAAGACAGAGGATAATTTTTCATTGTGCCAGAATGTCCAGTTTAATATAAAATGTCTAGTATCCCAGGTCCCTGCGCTCTAAATGCTGGTAAGCCCACCTAATTGTTGTGACAACTAAAACTGTCCCCATAACTTTTCAAAATATCCCTATATGATGGTACTATTTGATATAGAACCCAGGCTGGCCTTGAGAAATAGGGCAAAATTACTACACATCAATTTTTGTCTATTTTGGAAAGCTTTCTTCTAATGAAGGGCATCATTAATTTAGGGAGTGGTGCAGAGAATTTTGGATTATGTGGAATGATGAAACATTAATCAGAATTGAGGGAACTGGTGTAAGGTTGTTGTAAGTTCAACATTTTTTTCCTTCTTTCCCAGCTAAAAAGATAATTTAAAAATTATTGTCATTCCTTAAAAAAAGAAAAGCAAATAAAATCCTCTATCCAAAATGCAAGAAGGAAGAGCATACCCTCAAAAGAATCTTTAAATTGGAGAAACGCAGCTTTAAACATTGCTATATGTTTTTTTATTTTCATTTTGCTTTTGACCAGTGAAAACTTCATTTAAGATAATCTTCAGTCTATTTACCAATATTTGGGCACTTCAGATTAGCAAAACAAATCTTGTTTTACGGCATTGTATGTTTCATCACATGTATCTTTACAGGTGAATATTTATCGCCTAGTTACAAAGGGATCAGTTGAAGAGGATATTCTTGAAAGGGCCAAAAAGAAGATGGTTTTAGATCATCTTGTGATTCAGAGAATGGACACAACTGGGAAGACAGTGCTACACACAGGTTCTGCCCCCTCAAGGTAGTTACTTTACTATAAAAAAAAAGTCATTTTAGAATCATAGCATACTCATTTCTCTGAAATGTTATATACTGTGACTAGGTCATTGTACTATATTTAGTGTTGTAATTTTTTTATTTTTTTAAGCACTGGACTAATTTCTAGTCAAAGGCATACATTCAGTATCTGGTTTCACCACTCTAGTTTTGTAATCTTGGGAGAAGTCCTGTTAGGTTCTACGCTTCAAGTTCTTTAGTTTTAAAATGAGCATATGAATAGTACTTGACCTATCTTTGTCGTATAACTCTTGTAAAGGTGACTGTGTCAATAATTAATACAAGTGCTATGTTAAATTTTTAACTGTTAGTATGTAGTATTTTTATTTGTTTTTCCTGATTTTAGTTCTACTCCTTTCAATAAAGAAGAGTTATCAGCCATTTTAAAATTTGGTGCTGAAGAACTTTTTAAGGAACCTGAAGGAGAAGAACAAGAGCCTCAGGTAAAAATAACTTGCCTCAAAATGTGTCGTCTATTTTAAACTCTAAGTATGAAGTATACTTACTTTAAAATATATTAAAGTATATTTAAAATAAAGATTTCTTTCTGATTATAGGAAATGGATATAGATGAAATCTTGAAGAGGGCTGAAACTCATGAAAATGAACCAGGCCCTTTAACAGTAGGAGATGAATTACTTTCCCAGTTCAAGGTAGATTTTCTTTTTCTTTTTAATTTTTCTTTGTAGTTATATAAATTGAGAGGGACTGATTTTTTTTTTTTTTGTCATTCAGTATTTTATTAAATATGTTCTTTAAGCACAACTAGCAAGATAATTTTTGTATAAAAATTTTTCTCCCTTATTCTGACAGAGCAGTAGCAACCTGATTTGAAAGGGACCAAATCATTTATGAATAGTTACATTTAGTGGGATTTGAAGTGCTGTTACTTCCTAATTAGCACCTACAGTAGTGCTTGGCAAATAGCATGTCCTCAGATATTTGGATAAGGAATGAATATGATCTGTTATTTAGATTTCCCCAACTGAAGGCTTTTAGATGATTTCTATTGGAGCAGTTTTTGACATTAGGTTAATTTAAACAGTGTCACAACTAAGAAAACTCAAGTAGATCAGACAAAGTAAGCAATAAGCTCCTATTAATATTTATAAATACCCCTGGTTTGGTGAAGACTAAAAGGTTGCAAGGAGTCCTAAAGCAACACAAGTCAGCTGACCCCATAGAGTAAGTTGTGTGCCAGTTGTTTAGTATAAAGAAGCAGGTTTCTCTATATCCTAGCCATTTTCTACAAGCTAAGATTTTTGAGGATTAATTCAGTTTATGTCATTTGTTCATTCAGCAAATTTGCATTGAGCACCTCCAACGTGCCACACACAGGGATAGAGCAGTGAATAAACTTGTGTAATTTTAATGGATCACTCTGGCTGTAATGTGGAGGATATACTACAGAAAGGCAAGAGTTGAAGCAGGGGGATAAGTTAGAAGACTATTTCAGTCATCCTGACCAGAGGTGAAGGTTTCTGGAACTGGCACTCACTCTGCGTGTGATGTAATTCGCTCTTTTTCTTTACATCAAGTTATACTATTTGCTTTTAATTTGACTATTTGGCAGTTTGAAAAAAGTCACTGATAAGTTACCTAGAGTAAATACTGATTATTTTTATACGAGTGAGTTGATACTCATACACAGATTCCTTTAAGGCTATCATCACATTTAAATGACAGACATGAGAGAATAAACACTACATTTTAGCCCTGTTCCTTATGTGGCATAAGCCTAGTTTTCTTGTCTTCATCCAATTAACTATAAGTTTTAATGTACTAATATTGGAAGTTAGCTTTAATGAGCGTTTTCTTTATACCAGACTCTGCACAATTCCTTAAGTGTATTATCTTACTTAATCCTCACAAAAGTAAGTGTGCTGTTACTATCCCCTTCTTTTAGAGATGAAGAAACTAGGGTTTACGGAACCTAAATAAATTTATCTATGGTCTCAGAGCTCTTTATGTCTTGTCAGTAGCTCTCTGGGTACTATTTTTATGATCATAAAAATTAGAATATTGAATTGCTCTATAGCACCTGGTAGTTAATGGACTGGTGTGGTACTTCCTGCAGAAGGGGATTTAGCATGTTACTACTATAAATTACTTTGTTGTTGTTCTGTTGACGTCCTCTCATTCTGTTGTAGTAATAATTTTGCTGAGCAGCAAGGCAAAAGAGAATTGTTCTTGAAAGAGAATTCTTAGACCTCATTTGGTTTGATCTACATGGCCTAATGAAGAAATGAACTTAGATAGTTTAGTAGTCATAATTGGTTTAATCCATAGTCATATTCAGTATCCTGAGGATATTTAAGTTTTATTGTCTTATTCTAGTATGCCACTTACTCTCTCCCTAAAGAAGAAAAATATGATTTAAGAATGAGTTCTTCAGTGCTTATTTTGTTAAAATTCTGGAATTTATCAGGTTGCCAACTTTTCAAATATGGATGAGGATGACATTGAGTTGGAACCCGAAAGAAATTCAAAGAATTGGGAAGAAATCATTCCAGAAGATCAAAGAAGACGATTAGAAGAGGAGGAAAGACAAAAAGAACTTGAAGAAATTTATATGCTCCCAAGAATGAGAAACTGTGCAAAACAGGTGACTTTTTAATTGAAAAGATACTTCTGTAATTTAAGAGTATTCACACCTGTGCTGATCTTTTTTTGGTTATGAGAGCAGTTGGTACATAGTTTTCTTTTCTTGTAATGTCTTCATCTGATTTGATAATGTTTGCCTCATAAAATGAGTTGGAAAGTGTTCCTTCCTCTCTGTTTTTGGGAAGAGGTTGTGTGGAATTGCTATTATTTCTTCATTGAAGGTTTGGCAGTATTTGTCAGGGAAACCATCTAGGCCTGGAGTTTTCTTTGTTAGAAGATTTTTTGAGTATAACTTCAATATCTTCTGTAAATATAGAACTATTCAGAATATCTGTTTCTTGGGTGAGTTCGTTTCTTTTAAGGAATTTATCCGTTTTATATAAGTTGTTGAATTTATGGGCATAAAGTTATTCATAATGTCCCGTTATCCTTTTAGTGTCTATTGAATATTTAGTGATTCCGCTCTTTTCATTCCTAATAGAGGTAATTTTTTTCTTGATCATTCTAGCTTAAGGTTAATTTTTTTCTTCTTTTCAAAGAAACCACTTTTTATTTTCATTGATTTCTGCTCTTATTAAAATTTCTTCCCTCTTGCTTTTGCTTTAATTTGCTCTTTTTTTAGTGTCTTAAGGTGTGAGGTTGGGCCATTGAATCAAGCTATTACTTTTCTAATATTAGCATTTAATGCTACAAGTTTCCTTTTAATAAGCACTGCCTTTTCTGAATCTCCTAAATTTTGATATCTGTTGTTTTCCTTTTCATTCATTTAAAAATATTTTCTAATTTCCCTTGTGACTTCCTCTTTCACCCATAGATTTTTTTGGAGGTGTGTTGTTTGATTTCCAAATATTTCTAGTTTAATTCTGTCATGGTCAGAGAGCATACCTTATGTGATGTGAATTTTTAAAAATTTCTTGATGTTTATTTTATGGCCCAAATGAACAAAATAATCAGATTTTTAAATAATGGTAACAGTATAATGCCAAGCTATATTGGATCCTGCAGCAAAAGGACAAAAACCTTAATACTAGATTTTTTTACGTTAACTTTTGTTTTGTAGAATATTGCATTACAAGATGATTTGTCTTGATTACTGAGTTTTCTGGTGCCTCCTTAAATTTTGAGTCTGAAGCAAGTGAGGGACTTGCCTCACCTTCATCCTTGTCCTGCTACCCTTCCCCCAGGGGTAGAGTTTTTGTTGTTGTTATTGTTTTTATTGAGGTCATAACACTTTGTAACGTTGTGAAATTTCAGTTTTACATTATTATTTGTTAATCACCGTACGTATGTGCCCCTTTACCCTTTATGCCCATCCCTAACCCCCTTCCCATCTGGTAAGCACTAGTCTGTTCTCTTTGTCCATGTGTTTGTTTATCTTCCACATATGAGTGAAATCATGTGGTGTTTGTCTTTGTCTGGTTTGTTTTGCTTAACGTGATAAGGGTTGAGTTTTTTGTTTTCCTTTTCTTCTTCTACAACCATATCAAGTCTTCACCTGTGCCCTCAGTTCAGTAGATAAGAATGGTCTGGCAAGGCTTCCTGCCTGTCTCCTCAAAGGTGACTACTCCCATTCTCCAGGCCTGTACCCCAAAGGAAAGTTTTCTCTCATCTTCCACCCTGCTTCCAGTCTTTCTCCTGAACACCTGGTGGAGAAGTGCCTGAGGGCAGGTGCAGGTCCTATGTCTTTGGTTCCCAGGGATCCTATACTCTCCTGGTAGCCCACACTCAGCCTTTAGAAAATTGTAGCCAGCTTCCTCCTACCTGCTCATATGGTACTTGATGTCTACCATTCATGCTCTTCACAGGTGAGCCAGCATTCAAGTCCCATCTCTTCTTACAAGATGCTATATTTCCTTATATTTTAGACTACTAGATTGCTTTGTGATTTTGATGCATTTAAGAAAAGTTAAGATTTTGTAGATTAGATCTATTGTTAGAGTGGGAGCAGCCTACCAACTGTCTACATCCTAGCAAAAAGGAAGCCAAATAATGTGTGTTTGGCCTGCAAGTGACCATGTATGTAGTTCCTTGTTCATATTTACTTCTTTAAACCCCATAATAGTTTCCTTGTATAGTGCATGGGAGGCACAGCATTGTATTAGATCTTGTGAATGGATGAGAAGAGGTTAGAATGAGGAAGAACTGAATACCATCCTTGACTTTCACTTAATTTTCAGCATATTAGGAATTTAGAATATGTACTGAGACTTTGTAAAAAAATTCCAAAGACTTACAGAAAATATGTTTTGATGCATCTCTTAAAGAACTCTAATGGATGTTACAAATAGGCTTTTATGTAGGTTCAGCTGGCCTTTTTCTCTTTTAAATATTTGGTCAGCCTAATTAGAATACCCATAAGTAGATATTTAGGAGAACAGAAAAAAATGACACATAGTCAATCTGTCCACCTGGAGATATCACTAGTAATAATATTTTTATGGTGTACGTAATTCCAGTATTTTGTTTAATACATGTCATTTGCCAGATTTAATGGAGTCATATTTGGAACTTACTTTCTTCCCTTTGACAGTATATAATGAATGTTATTTATTCTATAGCACAATTTTTAATGGCTTCTTAACTTTCCATTGTCTAGATTATTTGTCCATTCTCTTTTTTGATGAAAATGTAAATTGCAATTTTTTTTTACTTTTATGATATAAATTATTTTATTGGCCAGTGTTTCTGTACATTTCTGATCTCAGGAAAAATGCCTAGGAGTGATGTTGCTCTGTCAGCAGAATCATAGTTTTTAAAGCTTTTGATATAGTATTGCCAAATTGCCTTCTGTTCCAGTTTAAATACTGAGCAGAGTTGTATGACTGTCCATTTTTTGTACCATTACCAATGTTGGCTATTATTGCTTAGTTGATATTACTCAAGTTGATGGATTAAAAAAAGAATTGTGTTTCTTTGTTACTTCACATTTTAAAAAATTTGTCAGTGAGGTTGTATAATTCTGTGTTTATGTTATTTGATTGCTTGTTAATAACCTTTCTCATATTTTTACAAAAGGACAATGGGTGTTTTCCTGCTGACTTATAAGAATGCATTAAATATTAAGGCTTTTAATAACTCTTTGTCATTAACATGCTATATTTTTCTTTTGTTTGCTTCCATAATTTTGTTTGTAGAACATTTTTGACATATAGGAGAACATCTGAATTTGTTAATTCTGTCAAGCTCTCCTCTTAGAGTATTTTTTTAAGCTCTTTCAATAGAAGGCTTCTTTAAGGTGGGGTAAATTTTTTGTTTTCAAATTCCAGATTAGTTTCAATGGAAGTGAAGGGAGACGCAGTAGAAGTAGGAGATACTCTGGATCTGATAGTGATTCGATCTCAGAAAGGAAAAGGCCAAAGAAACGTGGAAGACCACGGACTATCCCTCGAGAGACTATTAAAGGATTTACTGATGCAGAAATTCGGCGGTAAGAGACTTCAGACCATTTTACTTCAACTTGCTTTTGTTGTAATAGGTTGAAACTAAAATGTGGAAATCCCATAATTATTATGATGAAAGTTTTAGAGGAGGCAAATATATAATTTTATAGGGACTGTGTGGTTCCGCTTTTGGGTGTTCATTATTACTATGAAAAAAACCAAGTTTGAGGGGCTGGCCCCGTGGCGGAGTGGTTAAGTTCGCACGCTCCGCTGCAGGCGGCCCAGTGTTTTGTTGGTTCGAATCCTGGGCGCGGACATGGCACTGCTCATCAAACCATGCTGAGGCAGCGTCCCACATACCACAACTAGAAGGACCCACAACGAAGAATATACAACTAGGTACCAGAGGGGCTTTGGGGAGAAAGAGGAAAAAATAAAATCTTTAAAAAATAAAAAAAAGAAAAAGAAAAAAAAAGTTTGACATCTAATCTTTGCACATTATTTACTTATTGTTAATTTATTCAGACTGCTAAATTTTTTTTGGTTTTATTAATGTGGTTCAGAATAGTGGCCCTTTTGAATAATGAATGTTTATTTCAGTACATGAGATTTATTTATTAAAAATTTTCATTGTATTTATGACTCCCAGCATTGCTATTTTTGTGTGGGAAGTTTCATATTTTCCTACTTTTTTAACACTGAGATGATTTGCTTTTTGAAAGTAACCATGTTAAAAGCATTTCTCCGTCAAGCTAGGAATCGACATAAGATTGGCCATGCAGGGAAGTTGTAGTTTTCTTTCAAAATATATTTGTTTGTATAGTCAGATTTATTTAAGGAGAATGGGATAACAGCTTATTTTTGTGTATGTAATATTTTTGCTTATGAAGTTTGTAAAAAGGTTGTTCATTGTTGTGTTTTGAGAGTTTTTTGTTTCAAGTCATTGTATCTCTTTTCTTTTAAATCATAGACCTGACTGATAAAGTTCTTCCTCATTCTTTCTACCAGAAAACTAAATACACTCTTAGATTTAATTAAGGGTGCTTTTATGACCACCTGATTTGCTGGACTTTCTGTCTTTAGTTGAAGAAGCATTTCAACTTCTACTTTTTCTGGATATTTGCCCTCATCCATCAACCACTTGGGTAGCTTTGTTCTTAAGTAAAACTTTTATTTTCCATTGTTGGTATAATACCACACATCTGAATTAAAGCTGTATTCAGTAAACATTTATCAACACTTGGAATGTGAGGAGGTGTAATATGATTGATAAGTCTGGAGACACTTCCTGTGTTAGCCTTGAACCTTTTTTATCTTGTGAAAAAAATAAAATAATTTCTAAAATAAAATTTAGCTTCTATTGTTTTATTTATATTGGTTTCTAAATGTCATCTTGGGTGTTAAAATATGTCTTGTCTTGGTATATCTTAACCTTTTAATATTTTTGTTTCTAGCATAGTTTATTCATTTTTGTTAGTCCCTTGAATTAATTTTTGCACTAACAAGTATTTTCTTATTTTTATACATTGATAAATATATCTATTATTTAATGGATAATTAAGCCCACATTTAAACCAAACAATTATTTTCTGTTAGGTTTATCAAGAGTTACAAGAAATTTGGTGGCCCCCTGGAAAGGTAAATACATTTATCATTCTCATAGAATTATTGAATGTGTTATTTGCTGTCAGCTTTATTTATTTATACTAATATTCAGTTTAGCTACTTTGTTAAATTTGCTTTAACAGTATAATTACTCTGTAGAAAGCAAATTTCAAGTAGACTTTTCTGAAAGGTTTTTGTACTATCCTTAATTTTTTCTAGTCTCTAAAATTTTATCTACAAATAAAGTTTTCTATACAATGCATGTCTATAAATTACTTTGCATTTTTATAATTATAAGGTACTTTTCAAATACTGGCTCATTTTTTCATCACAAAGTTCTAAAATCCTTAGAGATTTATCCTTAGAAAAGTTGAGTTGGTAACCTAGCCTTTTGACTTAAAGACCAGTTCTATTTTCCCTTACTAGGGGAATTTTGTGAAGTTTTCCTAATTATAGCTTTGTTTACACAAACTATTAAAATTCAAATTGTCAAGTCAGGTTTTTTTGAAGTTATTAGTTAATCTCAATAGTTGTTGGTGATTTGAGTATTCTTTTGTCTTTTGTTGTGGCAAACCCACTGAGTATAGAGTGGCAAAAGACTCACATTGGTTTAATTTTATTTTTTCTTCCCAAACTCTTCTCTTAAGATAGAGGTATTTTCTGTTTTATTTTGAGACGACTTGCATGAAATACAATGAAATACTTTCATAATTATTTTAGATGATGAAAAAATGTTTTGAACATTAATCATTCTTCATATTATTTACTCAGTGCATAGTAATAAAAATTATATAGCTTTAATCTTAATATCTTTTCATTTATAATTATTATGATACTTTACCACCTCCTTTTGAACTCAAGATTCAATCAGTTATGAAAAGCTTTTATAGAATTGTTACATAATCTTCAAATTTGGAGCATACCATTTGCTCTGTAATGAATTGGTCAACTTTGTTATCTTTGAATGTATAAATGAATTTTTTTCCCCGCCTAATCATCCTGGTTCTTGGGTGTCTTGTGCCAGTTATGTGAACTAGAATTTGTAGATCATGCAATAGTTACTTGTAGAGCTTAAGATAGAGTGAAACTTGGTCTGTCTTATATGACTCTACTTTATTCTGCATATTTACCTGAAAAATGTATTATTTTATTACAGATTAGATGCAATTGCTCGAGATGCTGAATTAGTTGATAAGTCAGAGACAGACCTCAGACGGCTAGGAGAATTGGTACATAATGGTTGCATTAAAGCTTTAAAGGATAATTCTTCAGGAACAGAACGAACAGGTAATATTAAAATGAGAGGGGTTTTAAGAGAGATAAATAGAAGTTTCAAAATATGCTTTCCTTGAGTTAGGTAGGTACTGTCTCTTAAGTTACCTATTCATCAGTCTTAAAGATGTTCTATAAAACAAAGCAAGGCCATTCCTGGGTAATAGGAAATGGGGAACAGAATTGTATTATCGAAGGCAGTAGAATCTATCTACCTGATGTATTCTGGCTGGGAGATATATCAGGAATTATGGTTAGTTCTACTTTTTAGTATAGATGACTGGGAAAAGATTATAAGCATACATATGTGATGTTGGTTTTGGGCCTAGTTACTTCATTATAATTACTTTACACTTCATCTACCTAAATAGAAATATTTAGAGAAGATTTAGTAATCAGATGTACTGGAAAAAAATTTTATTAGAACTGTTACTTAGAGGCTGATAGTATTAATAGATGGATGTATCTTGTGCAATTGATAAAACACTTAATTACGTGAAAGGCTTTTTGTGAATCCACATCTGCTATATTACAGTCACTATTGTGTACTGAAATACTTGTGAAATTCAAGGTTTTTCAGCAAGCCTCCCCTTGATAATATAAATAAATAACACTTATTAATGTAGGTACATAAGTAATACTTACTAATGTAAGTAAAAGCATATGTTATTTTGTATTTTGTAGAATTATGTATTTTATACTTTTTTACACTCTTTTAAAAAAAACTAAGGTGGTAGACTTGGAAAAGTGAAGGGTCCAACATTCCGAATATCAGGAGTACAGGTGAATGCCAAACTAGTCATCTCCCATGAAGAAGAATTAATACCATTGCACAAATCCATTCCTTCAGATCCAGAAGAAAGAAAGCAGTGAGTTATTTACTTTCTCCATTGTAAAATATTTATGGTTATTCAATAATTTAAATATGAATATATGTTAAAGATTTTTATGTTACTGGCTAGTTTGAATCAAATGGTTTTAAAAATAAAGCATAGTATTTTGAAATTCTGATGACTCAAATGTGTTTTTCAAAATTAATTTTTAATAAGGCAATTATAAACTTGACAGTGGTTATTAACTTTAATGCTAGGTATACTATCCCATGCCACACAAAGGCAGCTCATTTTGATATAGACTGGGGCAAAGAAGATGATTCCAATTTGTTAATTGGTATCTACGAGTATGGCTATGGAAGCTGGGAAATGATTAAAATGGATCCTGACCTCAGTCTAACACACAAGGTATGTATATATTTCTGGATTCTATTGACTATTATAATGTTGAATTTAATTTTTGCCTTCAAATTATGTCAGATGTAAACTCAACTGAGAGTCAGGAAACCAAGGTTCTAGCTAGCTGTGTGTCCTTGGCTTCTTTAGAATCTTGTTTTTATGAAAGGATTGACTTTAAATGATCTCTGAGATTTCGCTTTACTTCTGAAATTATATTTTTGTTATTAAGGCATAGGTATGTTTTTCTTCATATTATTAGGTTAAAAGTAAATCTCTCATTCCATCATTAACTATATTATTGAAGGGCAAAAAAGGATTCTGTAATCACTTCAAATTTTTTTTTTAATATCAAACAGTGTTTAGAATTTTTGGTGATTTGACGCTAGCACACTAGCTAAAATCATTTCTTTGCCTAGAATGGAAAACCTGGAAGCATTGCCTTATTCTTAGTATTTAAAAGTTATCTTTCTATATTTTACTTCTTCACAGACAAACGGGAAGCTTCAGATATTGATGCTCTGTCATTTGCTACTATGAAGCAAAACTTAAATAGTTTAGATTCCCACTTTAAAAGTTTCCTCACAATGAATGCTTTGGGTCATCTTCTAGATAGATGATACTTTGTATTCTAGGAATTTTTGTATACATTATAGTTAGTATACTGTTATTGAGAGAGGAAGGAAATCTAAGAATACTGTGATGTTTAATAACACTGGATGCTAAATACGCTATTGTATATTTAAAAGAAATTTCTAACCTCACACGTCGAATTCTCATTTCTTGTGTGTTTATTTAGAATTCATTCCCAGGAAAATTAAGTCTTTGGCCGTGCCAAAGGTATAAAAAATTGTAATTTGCATTCTAAGTTGTTTATTCTTAAAATTTTAAGAATTGTGACATGTTAGTGAATTATATATATTTTTTTAAATGGGTAAGCATTTTTTAGCCAATAAATTTCTCACGTTATTTATTAAAGACAACCTGAAAAATTAATTACTTTTCAGATTCTTCCAGATGATCCTGATAAAAAACCACAAGCAAAACAATTGCAGACACGTGCAGACTACCTCATCAAATTACTTAGTAAAGATCTTGCAAGAAAAGAAGCTCAGAGACTTTCTGGTGTAGTAAGTTAAAATTTGGATGCTTAAGGGCAGTTTACTTTTCAGTAAGATAATTCTAGTGTACTAAATCACCATAGACATCTGTGATTAATATGAGCTTATAGTGTATTTTTCTGTAATTTAGTAGCTTTAATTGAATATGGTAATATTTTGCCTCCAGTTATCTGAGCATTGGTGGCAAAACTGGTGAGTCATGTTTTTTAGAAGTGGGATCCTAGTTTTTTTCTAGTATTTGGAGAGGAAGTCAGGGCAGCTTGTTTAGAATGCAGTGCTTTTTGAGAGGTCAAGCCTCTTGCTGTTTTATTTGGAGACATTGGAGAGCAAGAGGGACAGCATTAAAGATCACTGAGCTTATTGATGAGGGGGCTCCAAAAAAGTGGGAAAAGACACTAAAAGAGAGGTGATTGGAAACTATAGTAACATTTAAAAGTTTACCCATGACCATAATGTCAATAACTACCTTTGTAGCATTAAAAATAATTTCTAGTGCTATCTTTGGCAGCATCAAATTTAGTTGAAGATGATAATAATTTAGGAAGGTGAAAAGCCCTCCATTTCTCTCTACTTCTGCTTTAATCATTTTTTAAAGGAGTAATTAATTATAGTTGGTTAGTATTTATTATTCACGTTAATATGTATTTGATTCATTAAGTTGTATCACTTTTGTTGACTTTCTAAGATTAGTGTAGCTTATTACCAATAAACTAAGGCTTGGGTAGGAATATGTGTTCTTTTAGCTTTTAGACTTAGTATTTAGGAAGGTTTTCTTTTACTGAAATCTGTGGAGTTGGTTAAAATAAAAATAATTATTTTTAGGGAGGTTCAAAGAGGAGAAAAGCAAGAGCTAAGAAGAATAAAGCAATGAAGTCTATAAAAGTGAAAGAAGAAATAAAGAGTGATTCTTCTCCCCTACCCTCGGAAAAGTCTGATGAAGATGACGATAAGGTAAGAATGTGTTTTAGAAAAGCAATCTGTTATGTGGAAAGGGACATGGCATGTTTTACTTTACATTTGAAATTTACACTAAGTCCGAAAATTTTACTTTCAGATACTGACGTTCTTTTTTATAGTTCATTATGTAGCCTCGTTTACACAACAGAATTCTACCCATCCAATAGAATATTACATATCACTAGAGAGATAGAACAAAGGTCCTTCCTTTTCAAACATTTGCCATTCAAATGAGGTTCTGTCTCCTTTAATTTTATTGTGAATTTTGAATGGGACTGGCTTACCTTAGTTTTTATAGGAAGATAAACGTTGCGTGTATCGTTAATAATGGGATTCTGGGTTATTTCTTTCAGAATCCACATACATGCAATCTATAGTCATGCAAAGAAAAGAAGTTAGTCTTTGTCAAGATTTGGTTAGTAATCCATTGGCCATACTTGCACTTTCCAGGATGAGATCACTTCTGTGAAACATCCAAATAAAAAAATTAAAACAGAAAGAGACAGTGAAGAAAAACCTGAGCCAGATGTTTGTATAAAGAAGGAACCAGAAGAAAAGAGGGAAGCAAAAGAAAAGGAGAATAAAAAAGAACTTAAAAGGGAGATAAAAGAAAAAGAGGATAAGAAAGATATAAAGGAAAAAGATTTTAAAGAAAAGAAAGAAAAAGTAAAAGAAGCTATGCAGAAAGAAAAAGACATAAAGGAAGAAAAGGTATGCAAATCGTAATATAAAACTTTAGAAAGTGACACAATCAGCATATTTACATTTTAGGAGAATAAATGCCTATCAGCCCAAATTAGTCTGAATAACTCAGTTCTTTAAAAATACATGTGCATATCTAGTAGAGGAGAAAAATCCTTTTTTAAATGTGTTACCTATAGGGTAACATTACAGAGTCACTTTATTTTTGGTTTCCCCAAATAAAATTGGGAGAAAGATAAAATAGATAAGAATATTAAATGAATAAACAATTGTAGAATAAAGTGAGACAGCAACTGTTTTCTGGAAGTATAATCATTGTGCCTTTGTTGTTGTTGGATTTTTGTTTTCTTTTTTTCTTCAGTTGAGTGAATCCAAGTCTGATAGCAAGGAAAGATCTAAGAAATCTTCAATGTCGGATGCTCCAGTGCATATCACTGCAAGCGGTGAGCCAGTTCCCATATCTGAAGAATCCGAAGAGCTGGATCAGAAGACATTCAGCATTGTAAGTAGTAGACTTGCTGGTTATTACTAATAATTCATATAACGTTTTGTTTAAATTTTAATTTCATCTTTTGGATCTTTTAATTTAGACATGTATTTGAATTTGATAGAACTGCCATTCAGATTGATAGAAGGAATAGATTTAAATTTTGAATATAATATCTTAAATTTAGAGTCAGCTTGGAAAAACTTCTCTTTTTTTCTGCTTTTTCCCCCAAGATCCCCCCAGTACATAGTTGTATATTTTAGTTGTGGGTCCTTGTAGTTGTGGTATGTGGGATGCCACCTCAACATGGCCTAATGAGTGGTGTCATATCCACGCCCAGGATCCGAACCAGTGAAACCCCAGGCCACTGAAGCGGAGCGCGCGAACTTAACCACTGGGCTCCGGGCTGGACCCTGGAAAAACTTAAAGACTTTAAGGAGAGGCATTTAGGGAGTACTGGGAGTGAACTTTTTTCTTCCAGCTTTAGAATTTTAAACTTTTCAATTCCTGAACCCATTATCTACATAACAGTGCTTCTTATCTACATTGAACGACTAGCTTCTTTTCCAGTCTTTTACAGACCAAGCCTTTTAGAAAATACAATAAAAATGAAAAGTGAAAATGTTTTGCTAGAAAAGTGAAAATAAAAAAAATAGATACAGAATACAAGCTCTGATGTTTTATTAGTAGATTCAGTAGCATAAAATTTATACCATCAAATTGATACATAGATTTCTAAATTTTCTGTACCTATCCTGTTGTGGGCTGGCATAGGTTCGTAGACCACACTTTGAATAACACTAGTCTAAAATACACTGATTTTTAAATGCTACTGTGCTTTTATGTTCGTCAAAGTTAAGGGAACATCTTTCTTGGCCTTTTTCCAAACGGTTTATTTATTGGATATAATCAGGAACCCAAAGTGGTCTCAACTGTGAAATTAATTGTGATATAAATTATGAGGAAAACTTTATAATGAGGTTGCAGTGTGGGAAAGCAGTATGGGTAGTGGCTGAGTGTACTGGCTCTGGAGCCGGAGTGCTAGTAGTAGGAAAGTATGAGAATCAGTGAGTTGATACATGTAAAGTTTTTGGAACAGTGCTGTGCTCAAAAAATTGGTCGTGGTTGTGGGAGATGTTGTTACGGAATTCAGACGTGCCAGCAGATTGCTAGATGACCAAAATGCCAGGTATAGAGCAAAATCAGGAAGGAGTAATTTAGAGAAAAAAGACTGAATAATATGAGACAGGTAAGAATTATCAGAGCTTGAAAAAGAAATACATAATTACAGGTAGCAACTGAAGGGAAAATTTATAGTCTATATATAAATGATACATATATATATAGTTATAGAATGCACAAGTATATTTAAATACATATTCATATAAGAATATTTCGTCTTTAGAGATTTCTCGAATCTGAATCTTTTATACTGCTTGGAGCTATTAATATCCTTCTGTCACTTGTTAGACTTAGGTATAATCTTAAGTCACTTTTATCACTGATATTAATCAAATGCTATACTTGGCAGATGAAAATTTTCACCTTCTAAAATTGTTTGTTTGGCCTACTATGCTGTTCTAGATCCCCAGTCACCTTCTTGTCCCATGTTTTCCTATTTTGTGTGCTGTCTAGACAGTGTTGATTAATGTACCTGTTTATTCATTTCCTACCGTTTCCATGACATGTGCTAATATAGCTTCAGATATTTTTCATGGTCTTTAAAAGAGTTCTTACCACGATTTTCTTGTATGCTCACTCTTAGCTGTTGGCATCCCTTCAATCCTTAAGAATATGGGAACATTTAAAGCAAGCTACTCTTGCTCCTGCCTTCCATCTTATTTACTCAAACTCTGTCTTATCTCTGGACTGTCATTGTTATGTCTTCTCCAGGTTCACATGCAGAGATTCCTCAGCAACTTTTTAAGGCTAACCTTTCTGTTTGTGACCTCGATATTAATCTAGCCTCTCTATCCATTTTCTATTGATTGTTTTACCCTCTCTGTTTTGGGTGGGAGTGGGGGGAGTTTTGGTGTGCTTTTGCTTGAGCCGCTCCCCCTGCTTTACCTGCTCCGTTACTGTGTTAGGTGAAATTGCAGCTCTTGCCTCTTTTCTTTGCCCACATTTTCTCCTTAGCCTTCTTACTTGTTTGTATAACTGCTGAAATGGAAAATTTCCATTTGTGCCCCATGCACAAGTTTCTTCTCCATTAACCTACATAAATGATCTTAAAATCTCTTGTACTATGGAGAGGAAGAATGGAATAGGTTTAAACATGGACTCCAGAGCCAGACTTTCTGAGCTTGCATGATTAGGATTTTACTGCTATATAAAAAGTTTACTTGGGAATAGTTCCAATTATTAAGAAATTGAGTGACCTTTTCTCAATATTTATTTTCCTTGACATATTTGCTTCATTTCACAGCTCTTGAGTTTCCTTGTGTCTTATTGATTTGTCTTCCTAAATATCCGTATAATTTAGTAGTCAAGAGAGAGTGCAGAATTTGAGGTCAGACCTAGGTTTGAGAGATGTCATTTCATTCTAAGCTTCAATTTCTTCTATAAAAGAGGGTATATAGTATTGTAAAGGTTTATTGTCACAATCAAATGAGGTGCATTTAAAGCAATGCATAGCCTCTGGTACCTAATAAGTGCTTTATAAATGTTAGTTGTCATTGCTCAATACCCATCTTCAGGCCTTGCCCTTAGCATAGGTTTTAGTCATCACTCTCTCTCTTTTTCCTCCACTCGCATTCAGTCAACGAGCAGACTTTATTGGCTCTACTACACTGGTCAAGCCACAGCCATTTCTTTCCTCGATTATTTTAATAGCTTCATAGCTGTTTTCACTCCTTCTACCCTTCCCATCTCACCCTTTACTCTCTTCATACCCCAGTTTATACTCCACACAACCACCAGAGTGATAATGACTGTTATAAGGGGAATAAAGTCACCCCATGTTAATTTTCTGCTTAAAACCCTCGATTGGCTTTCCCTCTTATTTAGGATAAAAGATTCATAGCAATGGCCTAAAAGATATAGCACCTGATTTACTCCCATTATCTCCTGCTACTTCCTTCATTCAGTTGGTTCCAGCCACACTGGACATTTGTTCTTGCTCTTCCCTCTGCTCAAAATGGCTTACTTTTGGGGCTGGCCTGGTGGCACAGTGGTTAAGTTTGCATACTCCACTTCGGCGGCCCGGGGTTCGCAGGTTTGGATCCTGGATGCAGACCTTGCACTGCTTGTCAAGCTACACTGTGGCAGCATCCCACATAAAATAGAGGAAGATTGACATAGATGTTAGCTCAGCGACAATCTTCCTTAAGCAAAAAGAAGAATATTGACAACAGATGTTAGCTAAGGGCCAATCTTTGTCACACACACAAAAAAAGGCATACTTTTTCATTTTCTTTAGATGTCTGCTCAAACATCACCCTTCTCTGAAATCTTAAAGTAGAAAGCTCCTTGCTCTTTCTTGCTTTTTCTTTATCACAATTGTAACCATCTACCACACGATGTCCTATTTATTTATTGACTGTCTTATACTAGAGTACAGATTCCATCAAAGCAGGGTATTTACTGCTCTCTTTCCCGGGTCTAGAACAATGCCTAGAACTAGTATGTGCTCAATTTAGATATGTTGAATAAATCATTTTCTATCAGAGTATAAACAACCAAGATTGAACAAGAAACAGGAACTGTAAAGAACAGAAAGGAATAATAATAAAAATTAGAAAGGAAATTAGAGATTTTTTGCCTTTTTAAAAAAGACATCAGGTTGCTGGCCCGGTGGCATTGTGGTTAAGGTTGCCCGCTCCACTTTGGTGACCCAGGGTTCACCAGTTTGGATCTCAGGCGCAGACCTACACACTCCTGTCAAGCCATACTGTGGCAGGCGTCCCACATATAAAATAGAGGATGATGGGCACAGGTCTTAGCTCAGGGCCAGTCTTCCTCAGCAAAAAGAGGAGAAGTGGCAGCAGATGTTAGCTCAGGGCTAATCTTCTTCACAAAAAAAAAACCACAAAAAACGGACATCAGACCTGGATGAGTTCTAATTTTAACTAAAGAATACCTAATTCCAAGGTTACTTAAATTATTCCTGACAAAAGATGGAAAACTTCCCAACTGACTTTGACAAATAGATTAATAAAACAGAATAAAGTAATAAGAAATAAATCCACACTTAGATAAACACTTAAGTTATAGTAAGAGTGGCCCTTCACAGCAGTGATGTGAAGATTTCTTTTTTTAAATAGTGTTGGATCAACTAAATATATTGTCTCTAGTTGATCCATCCTTACATTCCTGGAACTAACCCAACTTGCTACTTGTGTATATAATTACTGTTAATTTTAAGTTTGTTTTTGCATTTATGCACATAAAATTTACAATTTGTTTTTTTGGTAATCTTTATTCTGGTTTTGTTATAAAGTTATAGTTTTTATTACACAAATTAGACTGTATGTGAATCATACAATTATTGATATGTCATCCTTTTATTAGCATGCCAGCGATATGCAGGCCAAGGAGAAGGTCTCTTTCTATCAACCACCTCCACCTCCCTGACCACCCACAATATGACAGTAGCAAAATTCATCATTAGCTACTTTGTTTTGTCTCAGAGATTTTCAAATAGACAATTTATACTTGTGGCTGTATTGATTTTAATAGCTTTGCCAGTGTATTTTATTATATAAAGATTCTTATTTTTTTACATGTTCTATATTATAGTGAATATAGGATATTAAGTTATACTCTGAAATAGCTTATTATCTTTAATATTCTGTGTTTGAAACTGCTTTGAATGGTGTGCTACAGTATAAAAAGTAAAAATTTATAAAAGTAAAAACCATAAAAAGTAAAAATTTAGGGACTGGCCCTGTGGCATAGTAGTTAAGCTCAGCATGCTCCGCTTTGGTGGCCTGGGTTCATGGGTTCAGATCCCAGGCATGGGCCTACAACACTTGTCAGCCATGAGCCATGCTGTGGCGGCAACCCGTATACAAAAAATAAAGGAAGATTGGCACAGATGTTAGCTCAGGGTGAGTCTTCCTCGGGGGAAAAAAAAATGTAAAAATTTATACTGAAGGCAGGTAAAATCCAAAGCTTTTACTTACAAAAGAGGGAAAAACCACTGATATCTACAAGCTGTGAGGTGAGATTTAATGCTTATTTCATCCTCAAGCAATACTGTATTCATGTAAATATCATTGAAAGAAGTTGATCTTTGTGGTTCATGTAAAAATTTTAATGTATGTATTTATATTCTTATTTTCCCATTTTACAGTGTAAAGAAAGAATGAGACCTGTCAAAGCAGCTTTGAAACAACTTGATAGGCCTGAGAAAGGCCTTTCAGAAAGAGAACAACTGGAGCATACTAGACAGTGTTTAATAAAAATTGGAGACCATATCACGGAATGTCTGAAAGAGTATACGAATCCTGATCAAATCAAGCAGTGGAGAAAGTAAGTAATGTGCCTTTCAGGAAGTGGTATGTTTGTAATTATGTAATCATCTGGTCTCTTGTATTTCAATTTGTTTTTCTACTTCTTAGGCAACAAAATAATGTTTAAAGAGGTAACCTGAAGATGATTTTTTTCATCTTTTTCTTTTACTTTAAAGAATTTTATTCATGATTGATTGCTTAATTATGCATCAATATAAACCACAGGTGACATTTCTGCCTTTAAGTAAGAAATGGTGAAAGCTGTTTTATTAAAATTCAGATTGCATTTTAGTTTTAAAAAATCTCAGTTCACCAAATTATTCTTGGTAATATCTTTAGAAATTGTGCCAAACAAATTTATTGTTACATAAATTTAGCAATTCGTCTTCTGGGTATGAATATAAAGGCTTGGAAAAATTAACATCCTCAAGCATTGTAAAATGCAGACTTTTATTTTCCCCTGTGATGCAGTAGCAACCCAGGTGATCTTAAAATTGTAAATCTGAGCTGCTATAATATTATATAAACCATTTAATGATTACCAGATCCAGATCAGTGTTAAGCCAACTACTAGACAAGGTAGAAAATAATGAGAACAAACCAGTTGTGGATAACAGTGTATCAGTTTTCTGATTTTACAAAATGAAAGAAGATAAAGACTTTACCTGTAATTATAGAGACTTGACCCATAAAATAGTGGAGCAGTTGACATTAAGCAGGTTTTTACCGTAACCATAATTATCTGCTTCATAGCTTGCTCATAGAAGTTTTTATACATATATATTGACCAAATGAATATTTGGTATGGAAATGCAACAATAGTTTTTATTTAAAGATCGCTTGCAATCAAGGGATAACCATAATAATATAGTGTATATTTGTGTTTCATTTGTCTCAAAGTACTTCCATATGCCTCATTCTAACTCATCCTTTTAACAATGTCATGTTTAGGAAATCTGAACAGTTATCACTTCCATTTTACAGAAGAAACAATGACTCAGGTGAACAGCTTTGTAGGGCTGAGACTGGAGTATGGCAAAGGAGGCTCCTAGAGCAGCAACTTGAAAGTGGTGCTCGCCCGTAGCTTTCTGGGAATGCTCCCGCTAGTCTTGGCTCTGGTGTTGCACAGGATCACCCAGTTCAGCAGGGGATGTCATTAGGACCAGAATCTAATTCCTGATCATATTTCTCTAGGGAAAAAGAAGCATTTTTAAAAAGGAATTAATTATGAACCAAAAGTTTATTAATTTCTTACCTTTTACTCCTATGAGTTAACTGTAGAATATTAGATATGTTAGAGTTTGTAAATTCACTTAAAGGCTAGATGAATTTTCTCAGCTACTGTGGATTTCATTTCAGTCAGGTATCATTCAATTAGTTTTCTCAACTAAGTTTGCTTTTAAATTTTATTTCAAGGTTTAATATCATACCTATAGTGTATATTTTTGTCTTCTGGTGACCTCTACCCATACTTAGCTTTCTGTTGTAGTAACAACAAAATAAAAACCAGAATACATTTATCTTTAATAAATACTCAACTGTTTCATATGCTAATAGAACCTGATGAACAATATAGTCATCATTTTAATTTTAAAGTAAGCTGGTTTAATTTAATGGCAAATACCAGATAATAATAGGATTTGGCTAATTAGATGTCAATTACAGAGATTTTTACGTAGTGCTTTTAGTATTGAAGTTGTTGAATGATTTAATTTTTCCAACTGCAGTCTAATAACAAACTTTCCTACAATTTGTTTAAAGAATTATCTTTCATAACTTGGCATTAGCTATTTCTTCCTTCCTCCATTTCACTGATAATTGGTTACATGGGGTATTGTAGTCTGGAGAATATTGCTCAATTTTTTTGACCATTTTTTTTACCTCCTCCATCATATATTAAAACTCTTGGTATAAGAACTTAGACATTGTGAAGAGGCAAAACAGAACTTTCTTGATATGTATTTGGGTTGTCCAGTATATTAATTTGCAAAATTCAGCAAGTATAAACTTAAAAATTGTGCATTTTATTGTATATAAATTTTGTTTTCAAAGAAAAAACCAAACAGGTATTGACTCTAGTTAATGTATGTTGAAGTGTTTAGTGGGGTTGTACTAATACTTGCATTTTTATTTGAAATGCATCAAACAAAAATTAGATGGATTGACAGAGGGATGAATGTATGGAATGATATCTGATAAAGCAAACACAGTAAAATGCTAATAATAGAATCTAAGTAGGAGGTATATGGGTGTTCACTGTGAAATTTTTTCATCTTTGTGAATATTTGAAAGTTTTCATGATGAAAAAAATTAAGAAACAAAAACTATGCATATGTATTATGAAAGTGTCCCATTAGTTTAAAATAGTCTGACGATGATATTAGTCTTGATATGCCTTGATGATATGCTGTCATGTATTTAAATCGCCCAATTTTACAGGCTATGAAGTATCACTATAGAAGCAAATTTTGAGAGTATGATGCATATATATATATGTGCATTAAATATAAGGGGATGGGTGATGGGTGACTGCTTTTTAAACTGCATTTTTACAGTCTAGTTTTTGTAAAATTATAGGCCAAAATATTGATGAAGAATAAGTATCACTATATGCTGCAGTTAAGCAAACAACTCTCATAAACTAAACTGATAATAATAATGGTAATTTATAATTAATAAAACAGAAAGAAAGGAAAGAAAGCACTTGAGAAAGCCACACCTGACTTAACACTGATAAAAATTCTTCTCGAAAATCATCAGATAACCACCTCTGTATGTACACAAGTTGGGATAATTTTGTAGTTAATGCATAACTCAAAGACTTAACACATTCTAAAATTTACTAACACATAGCAGTTTTTTAGTAGTTTACTAGCAAGCAGCTTTTCATGTGTATCAACGTCCAAAGTCAAAAGGCTAGGAATTACTCATCTTAGTGGAAAGAATTAGGAGCCCTGTCTTCTAGCTTTGCTTAAATAGTTATGAGTGTAGGAAAGTGACTTGGTTCGTTACCTCATTTGTTTGTTTGTTTTAAAAATTGTCTGTTGCACTTAGCTGTGCCTACCTAAAGGATGGCTATTTGTGGAATTAAATAATAGAAAAGAGTTTTGAAAATGAAAAGCTGTATAAAGTACTTGGTATCAATAACATCTGATTCAAGGCTTTGTAACTTAATGTATGCTTTGTAGTGATATGCAATAGATGCAAGTTATTTTCTAGTTAAGAGTTTTCACTTTCTTAGACCTTCTTATTTCCATCACTGTCACTGGAAGATGGCTTTCCTTTGGGAAGCCATTATTCATAAACAGAGCTTTATTATTTTTTTGAAAATCTATTGCTTGACATCATTAAAGATGTTGATGTCCACTAACCTCTATCATTGGCTAATAATTTCTTTATGCTGTTCATATAAGCAAGATTCAAAATCATACTTTATACCTACTGAAAAATTAGTGGTCTAAGAAAAATTGTAAATATATAGAAGCCATTACTATTTTAGTGATGGCAGATGGACTTCAGCGCAGTTGTCACTGATTATCAGTGGCTGCCGAGGAAGCTGTGTTGGGAAGGATTCATAGGCTGCATCTGAATTTATCATGAAAGAGTACTATGATCAATTACTAATCTCTGCTGTGGTGAGACAGGCCTAAAGACACCGTGCTGTCCCTGGTTTATAGTGTTTGGTCATGTTACTCTCATGACCATTACATCACAAGCATAAAATGACAGTTGCTTTTTAATGCATTATTTGGGACCCTTCTTTCACAAGCTTAATCCATATTATCTGGTGGTATCTTTACTCAAACTGCTTTATTAGCTTGTTCCTTTTATATCTAATCTGAATCACAATATGAGTCCCTTCTTGAGTTTGTAAATTTATACCTCTTTAGTTTCGAATTAAGATTGATTACTACTTTTCACTCCAGAGATTATAAAATAAAGGGATTTGGAAGAAAAGTAAAACTTCATAATGTGCTTTCATTTGGAGTCTTTTCCATATATGCAATTTTAAAAAATACTGAAAATAATCTCCTTAGACTTTGTTCCACAGAGGGCCAAGTATGTGTGTACCTATGTTTCTGTCTGGAGGGAAGGGGTTCCATGAAAAAGCTAAATATTTTCCACCAGACTAATTGCCTTTTCTGCTTCTAGAAACCTGTGGATTTTTGTATCTAAGTTTACCGAGTTTGATGCAAGAAAATTACATAAATTATATAAGCATGCAATTAAAAAACGGCAGGAATCTCAGGTAAATTAACACATCATATTTTTTCCTTTAATTTATATTATTAAAACTGAGACATTTTCCTTATAGAAGAATTCAGTTAATAAATGTAGAAAGAATGAAAGAAATAGAAAATCACCATTAGATCACCACATTAAAAATTGTTGCACGTAAGATCCTGTGAAGGAAGCTAAAGTTAGTGGGCAAGAAAATAAGATATTAGCATAATCTGAAAGTGTCTCTTCCAAGATGTTTATCAGTTATAAAGAGGAAAATAATAATTTTATAGAGGAGCAACCTGCCTGACACCACTACAAACAAGAAGTCAAGGTTAACATCACCAGTAATAAGACATAGCAGACATAAATCCCCGTTACGTGCACTGAGAAAGGGACATCACTTCTGCAGAATTCTTGGCAGAAATGCATGACCTCAATCTAATCGCAAGAAAATAGCAGATACATCCCAACTGAGAGATATTCTGCAAAGTAAATATCCAGTACTCTTCAAAAGTGTCAAGGTCATGAAAGATAAGAAAAAAATAACAAACAGTCCCAGATTACAGGAAACTGAGAAGACATGAAAATTAAGTGTGATATGGAGTTCCAGGTTGGATCCTGGAGGAGAAAAAGGACCGTAGTGAAAAAAATGTGAAATCTGAATAAAGTCTGTAGTCCAGTTATTAGTACTGTACCAATGTTAATTACTCAGTTTTGATCATTATACTGTACTATGGTCATATAAGATATTAACATTAGGAAAAGCTGAGTGAAAGAATGGGAACTTGATGCTATTTTTGCAGCTTTTGTGAGTCTAAAATTATTTTAAAGTCAAATGTTTTAAAAAATCATGAGACAAATAGGTTATGCTTTAGAAAAGATATTTGCCAATGTTACATTTATACATTCTAATATCTTATGTGAGGACTTCTTTCAGCATCAGAATTTTCCTCTTAGGGATTTTTTTTTCCTGTCTTGTAAGGATATTTGAAGCCACTTAAAAGATTCTTATGTATGTGCATTTATTTTAGCAAAATAATGACCAGAACAGCAACTTGAATGCTCAAGTGATTAGAAATCCAGGTAAGTCTTACTAATTGCTTTGGAAAGTAAATTTAAAAATTGATTTTCTTTTTTGTTTTGTTTTAGATAATACATACCCATGTTTTTATATCAAATCTATTATCTTAAACAGTAATCCTGTTTAGCTTATCATTAACCTTTCCATAAATCAACCTTTTACTAGTTTCTCGAAATTGTAGAATAATTGTTAAAATGGACGTATTTTTAAAAAATACTATTTTGGAATAATAGTGCCTTCTTTCTGTTCTAGAGTCACAAAAGTATAGTCTGAGAAGGAAATGGGCCTTATTTTTTTCGGTTGTAGTTTTTCTCCTTTCAGAAGAAAGTAACCCTTTTGTTGTAAGCTTTAGTATTGCTTTTATAGATTATTTCTAAATTATTTAACTGCCTTATTTGGGGACTGATTTTATTTAGCTGGAGTTGAATCAGGAGTTCTGGTAATATAGCAGCAAAGTGGCTTTTATTTACCATGGCTTTTTTTAAGTCTTTAACAAAAGTTGAACTCTTTCATATCTAACAGATGTGGAGAGATTAAAAGAGAACACAAATCATGATGACAGCAGCAGGGACAGTTACTCTTCTGATAGACACTTATCTCAGTATCATGATCATCATAAAGACCGGCATCAGGGAGACTCTTACAAAAAGGGTGACTCAAGGAAAAGACCCTATTCTTCCTTTAGTAATGGTAAAGATCATCGTGATTGGGATCACTACAAGCAAGACAGCAGGTAAACTTGGCAGTCCGTTTTGAAATTTTGCTCATTCATGTCTTCCTCTTTTTGATTCTATTTGCTGTATTTGACCTTATCAGCCAATTCAATCTTTTAAATAATCAAAACAAGTCTTATGTGAAATAAGGTGTTTGCTTATAAATAAGGAAAACCAATGTTACAGTACTTTTTTGTTAATATTAAGAATTGAATTTCTCTATACAATGCTTTTTTAATTGGGGCTGGCCCGATGGTATAGTGGTTAAGTTTGCACACTCTGCTTTGGTGGCCCAGGGTTTGCAGGTTTGGATTTCCGGGCACAGACCTAGCACTGCTTGTCAAGCCACACTGTGGCAGCATCCCACATAAAATAGAGGAAGATTGGTACAGCTGTTAGCTCAGCAACAATCTTCCTCAAGAAAATAAAAAAAAGGATTTGCAACAGATGTTAGCTCAGGGCCAATCTTCCTCACAGACACACAAAAATGTTTTTTTAATTATAAATTTAAGATCTAAGTGTGCAATAAGAGATGAAAGTTAGTGTAAGGAGTTTTATAATTATAAGTCATGGGATTCATTGTTGGTTTGGGAGAATATTGGCCTAAATGCTCTTCAAAATATAATAATAGAGTCAAATAAAAGCTCGATGGAATATGGCTGAAATTTGGTGGGGGGAATTGTGTATTCTGTTCCATTAAAAAAACTCATGGGGGAAATTAATTTATGTGAAAACTCCCCGTTGAAGTTAAAGTTAATCATAGCAATAGCAATCTGGGATTGTCCTGAAGTCAGGAAGTTTTCTCTGTTTATTATTGTTGTTTTTGAAGCCTTTAAGCTTTACTGCTTAACCTGAATATAATAAAAAGACATTTTACTCTTTTATTAGTAAAGGAATATTTTCATTAGTTTAATGACCACTACTAAAAGCAGAATAAAAAACTGAGAAAACAATGTAAAGATAGGAATAAAGTAATAGTTTTTTTTGTATTTTAGTTGTGCTCACTGCAATAATTTCTTCTGAGACGCACTGTCACGTTATAAACACATCAATTGTAGAATGGCCCCTAAAATTAGAAAAGGGCACAAGATGAAAAGGAAAAGCCATATTTGTAATAGTAAATATTTATAATTTCACAGGCTTATAGAATATAGTTATATCATTTATAATAACGATCTTTTGTAAAACAAATTACGTTCAGTGTGTTTTATTTGAAAAGACCAACATTTTAGAGATTACTTATTAAACTGCCATAATTATTTTTTAGCAAACAGCCGCATTTATGTATGGAGTAAATTTTGCAATAATGATTCATGTGTCAAGTCTTATTATATGTATACAACTAGTCAAACTTAAGGAAGCTTTTAAAAGGCATCATGAATCAATGCATATTCTCTTTTACAAATTATTTCATAGTCTGCATTTTAGAGAGTTTATTTTTTCCTGTTTGGAAGCTCATAAAAGGCTCTGATTTTGAGGGTACTCTAGATTGTTGTATGTAGTTACCTTAATTCCAATTTCCAGATAATTAAGATGCATTAATACACATGATGCATAGAATAAAAAGTAGCAGCCAATTTAAAATGGGCATGTGAAATTAGATGCTATCTGCGGTGCTTTGTATGGTTTACTTTAGTTTTATGAATCAAATAGTTTTTCCAAAGGCACACAGAAGGTGTTTCCAGTGATTTTTGAGCTCACTTAGGAAGTTTTGTAATAAGACACTGAGTTTGTATACAGTTAAGAGTATCCTTTAAAGTATTTTTGTGTTTTATTTTTTGATAAGATTTTATTTATTTGGAAGCATTTAATTTGCATTATTAATTTAACCAAAATTCCTAATTTCTCTTGTTTTAGATATTACAGTGATAGAGAGAAACACAGAAAACTGGATGATCACAGGAGTAGAGATCACAGGTCAAATTTGGAAGGAAGTTTAAAAGATAGATCTCATTCAGACCATCGTTCTCATTCAGACCATCGGCTACATTCAGACCATCGGTCGAGTTCTGAGTATACGCACCATAAATCTTCCAGGGATTATAGGTATCACTCAGATTGGCAAATGGACCACAGAGCTTCCAGTAGTGGCCCCAGGTCACCACTAGATCAGAGGTCTCCGTATGGCTCCAGATCTCCATTTGAACACTCAATTGAACACAAAAGTACACCTGAGCATACCTGGAGTAGTCGGAAAACATAACAAAAACTGATACTTTGTCTTTCTGGACTTTTCTTTTAGCCATATATCATAAACCAACACAGTAATTGCCTTACATGACTTGAAAGATATAAACAGATCTTCTATCAGTAGCAGTATTGTTACTTCTTTCCAGGATGCAAGGTCTATTATCCCAACAGAAGAGAAAATATTTTTATATTTAAGGATTATGCTGCACTGTACTACAAATATTGTAGTACTTTTTTTTTTTCTTTTTTAAAGAAATGGAAAATGTTTACTATTATAGGGACCTCAACACTGCCCTTCCATGTAGGCTGGATAAAACTGTTTTTATGTCAGTGATTTTAGACTGACCTCCATTTAAATTATGTTTGTATATGAACTTTACTCTGACCTGTGATCATGTTTCAGGAAGGAATGAAAGAGAGTTCTTTTCTTAATAAAGAAAAAACACTCAAGGACTTTGTTCACTTTCCAAAGCTACTTGTTTACATTGTACACTGCGACCACCTTGCCGCTTTTCATCACAAGCTTGAATATTTAAATTCTGTACTTATATCTGTAAAATAGCCAGGAATTTCCTGTTTGTGATCTATTATTATGCCTTTTTACACACACACAAAAAATGGCTGTAAATTATTGTAAATGGATTAAATGAGCTTTCCTTATTTCCTTCCCCTTCTCAGGCTTTTGTTGACTGTTCCTTTCCCTACCAACTCAGGCCTTCTTATCATTTAAAAAAAATATCAGTGTAATAACACTTTTTAATGATTTGTCTTGATGGAATCATTGTTTAGAATGTAAAAATGGGGAAAGGGGCCACTTAATTCCATTAGTCCTCTTTTTATATTGACTATTTTATTAGATACGTGTTATTTCTTCCTTTTTTTTTTTCTCTTTTAGTCACTGTTGTGTTTGTAGTAACAAAATGGTGAGAGAATATGTAGAATCTAAACTGCATGCTCTGGAAACCTTTTTTTCAGATGCATTTGGTTTAAAAGGGTAGGTGTATGAACACTTTCAGAATCCAAAACCGCCAAAAGTTATTGTAAATCCATTTGTTTTCCCTTTTCATGTGGGCAATAATGTCAAATGTGCTATGCAGCCAGGTAACATTTTAGATAAACTTGATTGACTTTTAATATAAACTGTTACAATGCACACTGATTGTACATAAAAACCTTATATATGACAAATTAAATTTAAGAAAAAAGGATATGTGGGCTCCTGTAATTTTCTGCTGCATTCTTAGTCCCTCAAGCACTTAACTTTTTTTTTTTTTAAAGTAGTAACATTTAGCTGCCAGAAAAAGGATATTTTGGTAAGCAGGTGAATATTGTTAATGTGTAGCACTACAATTAAATCTATTTTGAAGACTATATGAATCTATGAAGTAAAGTTTAAAAGATCATAGAAATCTAGTTGGACTCTTTTTGGTTTTCTGCAGATATTATTTTAGAATGCCTTATATTTATTCACAGATTTTTATTTTGTTATATTCAGTGGGAGTTTTTGTATCGTGTGGCATACATTCTTGGATGTGTGCTGTGATGTAACAAATTTGAATTTTAACTTTGAAAAATATAAGTATATTGATGTATTCCTTTAATATTCTTAAATGTGCCCATATTGATTAGTTATAGGAGAAGTCTACAGAAATTTGTCCATAGATGTATTTTTTAATATTTTCCTTTTATACAGTTAGGTCTAAAATTTACACTATGTGTACAAAACAAAGCTCCCCCCACTTTTGTTTTTTTTAAAAAGCAGTGATTCCTCTGTTAGATATTTACCCTGAAGCATGATAATCTGTTTTTTCCTGCTATATCAGGTAACATGAGGAATAACTCAATTTTTAAACATCTAATTTATAATTAAATATAAAAGTGATAAAAACAATTTAGTGCCAGTACACATTTTTTAAGCTTTTTCACTTTTTTCAACATTTAGTATAAATGATTATTTCATTCCACAAGATAGTATTTAACGAAACATTATAATGCTTAATGAAGTCATAATATTAAGAGTAAACAGATCAGGGTTGCATTTTTAATTCTTCACTTTGTAGCTGGGACATTTGCATTATATCCTATTGTGTCAATTTCATAGAAGAACAATATTACATTTTTGAGACAATGGAATGGGCTCTAACTTTCTTAATGCTACATTTAGTTTAATATTTCAGTCAACTAATTAGCTGAGTTGAATGAAAAATCTAAAACTGTATGTAACATTTATTAATTAATTGATGGAAAATATGTTCATTATTTGTAAGAAGCCAGCAGTTATGTAGAAAAGGAACAAGCCATACATTTATTAAGACACAGTTGAGAAGAACATTAGTATTAGCACATAGATATACCAGGGAACATTCTTTATAAAAATATGCTTAATTTTTGTCTTTGACATGCTCATTCTGCTTTGCTCCTTTTATCCGTTTGTGTTTAATTTTTCAAGGATGAGAGATTATGCATAGTACTGTACCAATTAATCCTCCACTTTAATAATATAAATAAATGATTCTTACTAAAAGCAATGGCCTGTTTGCTTATAAAGAAAATATTCTTTGTTTAGGATATGTTAGAAAATAATTTTCAGACTGGAAAGCTGTGGCAAACTGGAGTATGAATGATTTGTTCATTAATTTCAGAGTGAGTGGCTTAATAAAATTAGATCATTTACAGTTGTGTAAAATAGAGTAGATTACATATATGATCATTTACCTTTTGTAATGTTTTCGTAGTCTAATGAAAGGGTCGTGTAGATTATATACTGATTTACCTAGATTTTACTTCCTTGAGATTTATCAGGAACATGCACCAGGGGTAAATGGCATAATTCTTGTCTTTGTACCACATAACTTTGTTTCTGACTAGAAGATGATCTTTGGACCATAAATAATAACTCATAGATTTATAACTATGACAGTTTTTAGGTAGAGGGGAGGTTAGAAAAGCAACTGATCTTTAAAAATATGGGATTTTTTTAGACTTTCCCACCATCTGAAACTTAAATGTGAACTGGTAGATATGACTTAATTGTTAAAATTTTGAGTAGTTCATTACTTAGCAAATAATGCAAAAAGTATTTTGTGTTTGTAAATTGAGATACTTAAGCATATTAATATAGATATCTATCAAACATAGACTACTTAAATTCAAGACTCAGTTTAAAAATACAAACAAAACTATTACATTTTCTTGCAGCACCTTATGCAAGATTTGTGATGAGTGGAGCGAGTTTAAGGGGAGGCAACTAGGCAATAGTGCAACAACCAAAAGATCTGGGGACAAAATGTCAACACTTCCTGTGTTAGAATCGTTAAGGCATCTAATTTTACATATTTAAAAGAAAACAATTCAATTGAAATTATGTTTCTTCTAGCAGTGACTATATATAGTAAGTGATTTTTGTAGAACACTTCATGCTAATTTTTTCTTTTCATTTTTTTAGAATCTAATAGTTTGATTTTATTAAAGAAAATCTTTGGATTCTTTGTAAGGAAAGACGTAGGGATAGGAAATATTTTGCTATGTTAATGCAAGGTGAGATTATTTGGTAAAGTAGGATTAAAAACATACTTTTCAGATTTTTCCAAGTGTACAAATTCTCCAGTGGCGCTTCATGTGCCAGATTTTCTATTCTAAGAGACCGTTAGCTACCTTGTCCTTTAGTTGAAAATAAATAAATAACCTTTATTCGAAACAGGATTGGGAGTTCAAACTCGCAAATGAATGAGATGCTTTTAATTCCACAGCCGACTCTACATTTGAGTCTGGATCTAAATATTAAATTGAAGAGGTGTAAACAGTCTAAACCCTCCCCCCACCAGCTCAACGATTCTGTTAAATGAGCTAAGGATTGATTGCATGGATGTTATGCATACTTTATCTGGCAGAAATGTGAGATGCTTTGTAATTTCTCTATTATAGGCTACTATTAGGTTTCCAATCTGTAGAGTGAGCTGTGGAATTGAACTGGCACTTTTTACTTGTTTTTTCTATTTACTTCTCAAATCCTTGCTTTGTTTCTGGTGTTTTGCAGTTTCACTATGCTGAGTCTAGATGTGTTTTATTTGTTTATTTTCTTTGCTCAGGTCTTGCCTCTTGCCCAATTCTTTTTACTTTCTAGAATTCCTATGGTATTGCTTTCAGATGACTTTCGACTTCTGTCCTCTGTTTCAACAGCTTTACTATTTCCTTCTCTTTCCTTTTCTGTGCTGAGTATCTTCAGCTTCAACCACTCCCTGAACTCATCTCCACTTACCTGTCTAATAGGTATCTAATCATAAAATATGTAAAATCAGACTCAACCCTTCTCCACCAGTGAGATTTTAAAAACTCTCAATGTTCCGTAATTTCTGATAAATAAATGGATTTGGCATTCATTGCTCTCTAGCCTATGGCACTTTGCCTCTACTGTTTATGTTCTTTTTGCCTCACTCAAACTACTCCCACTGCTCTTAGAAAACTGTACAAGATACTACTGGGTCTTTGCATTACTGTTCCCTCTATCAAGAATGCTTTTACTCCTGATTTGTACAAAGTTTGTTCCCTCACTTAATTCAGGTCTCAGCGCAAATGTAATCTCAGGTCTCCAAATTAGTACTTTGCCCCTGTCTTTTTTATATTCCTTATTGTGCTTTTTGTTCTAGCAGTTAGCATCACTTGACTTTATTATTTTTTTCATTTGTCATTGCCTCCTCACTAGAAGGTAAGTTCCCTTAGGGTGGGGAATTTATTTTGTTCTCTGCTGTATCACCAGCACCTAAAACAGTGCCTCATGTATCAACTGTATTTTTTTGATTATTTTGGTGTCTTTCCCAGAAATGCTATGTCCCATAAATGGCCAGCATTACCAAACTTTTTGTCTTGCCATTATTACCTGATCTGTTAGTATTATTAGAAACTTTGGGATGCTTTATCAGTATCTATTACTAGAGTGTTTACTATCTTCCAGTTTTTAAACTGGACTAATAAAAATCACCTGAGACACTTGAGAAATATAGAAACTCCAAAGTCTCATTTCTAGGAATTAGAATTGGCAGAGAAAGACCCCAAGTAACAAGACTTTAATATTTATTTTATTGACTTGGATAATACAGAGGTTAATTCCACTATTATGAATAATACACCTATGCTTACATATAAATGAAAAATTTTCTGTAACTTATGATTACTTAGGTAATATGATGATACTTTGCGAAGAGATACTCAGAGATGTGGTAGGTAAGAGGAAAATATAAAACTGTGATTACTTTATCCCTTTATCTTTTGAAAAGAAATATGTTTTTAGGTGGTATGATACACTATCTTTTCCTTGTCACAAGTAAAGAACACAACTTGTAAAGACACTATGATGCAAGAGAAGTATGTTTCATTTCCAATGTTTTTAAAGTGAAATAGCGAAAAATCTCCGCTCTTGCTG
This sequence comes from Equus asinus, assembly GCF_041296235.1. NCBI lineage: Eukaryota > Metazoa > Chordata > Mammalia > Perissodactyla > Equidae > Equus > Equus asinus. Next base: position 73,627,978 of record NC_091798.1, read on the forward strand.
GTACTTGCTATTTTTTTCCCCTTTAAAAAAATTTAGGGGGCCGGCCCACTTGCACAGTGGTGAAGTTCGCAGGTTCTGCTTCTCAGTGGCCTGGGATTCCCCGGTTTGGATCCCGGGTGCGGACATGGCGCTGCTTGGCAAAAGCAGTGCTGTGGTAGGCGTCCCATGTACAAAGTGGAGGAAGATGGGCATGGATGTTAGCTCAGGGTCAGGCTTCCTCAGCAAAAAGTGGAGGATTGGCGGTAGTTAGCTCAGGGCTAATCTTCCTCAAAAAAACCCCAACAACAACAACACCCCCCAAATTTTTACATAAGGTACATTCATCCTTTTTAGGTATATAGTGTGATGAACTTTGACATATTATACAGTTGCACGACCAAGAATGTATTTAAGATATAACATTTCCGTCACCCCAAAAAAGTTATGCCACTTCCATACACCTAGCCCATAGCAACCTCTGATATGTCCCTGTAGTTTTACCTTTTCCATAATGTCATATAAATGAAATCATACAGAATATAGGCTTTTGAGCCTGTTTTTGAGATTCATCCATGTTTTTGCATTTATCAGTAGTTACTCCTTTTTATTACTGAGTAGTAGTCTTTGTATTGGATGTGCTACAATTTGTTTGTCAACTGGGTTTCCAGTCTTTTGGCTATTATGAATAAGGATGCTGTAAATATTCATGTACAGGTCTCCGGGCAGATGTATTCTAATTTTTCATTGGTAAATACCTTGGAGTGGGATTGCTGGGTTGTGTGGTAAAGTATATGTTTTACTTTATAAAAAACTGCCAAACTTTTCCAAATGTATGTGCCATTTTTACATTCCCACCAGCTGTAACTGAAGAGTTCTTGTCACTCTGTATCCATGTAAATATTTTGTATTGTAGCTTTTTTTCATTTTAGCTATTCTGATAGGTGTGTAGTGGTAACTTTTAATTTGCATTTTCCTAATGACTTAATGATATTCAACATCTTTTAATGTGTTTATTTGCCATCCTTATCTTTGATAAAGTATCTTGAAATTTTTTCCAATTTTTTAAAACAGAATTGTTGATACGAGTCATCTATCAGATAAACTGAATATTTTCTCCTATGGCTTCTCTTTTCATTTTTCTTAACAGTGTCTTTTGAAATGCAGGATTTTACAATTTTTGACAAAGTTCAATTTATCCATTTTTTTCTCTTATGGTTCATTCTTTGTGTGTATAAATGTTTACCTAACTTGAGGCCACAAAGATTTTTCTTCTGTGGTTTCTTCTAGTAAGGTTATACTTTTAGGAATTCCATTTAAGTCTATGATTCATTTCAAGTTGATTTTTGTATATAATGTGAGGTATGGATCAAAGTTGTGTGTGTGGGTGGGTTTTTTAATTTGTTCTTTGGATATGGAGATCCAATTTTTCCAGCACCATTTATGGAAAAGACTATCCTTTTCCAGTGAATTTTTAATTCATCTTATTGAAAATTAGTTATCCATATATCTGTGAGTCTGTTTCTGGACTCCCTATTCTGTCCTATTAATTTATATTTCTGTCCTTACGCCAACATCACATTGTCTTGATTTCTGTACTTTATAGTAAATCATGAAATCAGGTAGTGTAAGTTGTAAATTTTGGTTTTTTTCAAAGTTGTTTTGGCTTTCTAGATTCCTTTGCTTTTCCACATACACTTTAGAGTCAACTTGTGAATTTCTACCAAAAAGCCTGCTGGGATTTTGATTGAGATTATATTGAGGTTATATTGAATCTATAACCAATTTGGAGAATATTGACAATTTAACAATATTGAGACTTTCGGCTTATGAACACGGTATATATGTCCGTTATTTAGGTCTTTAATTTCTCATCAGTGTGTTGTGGTTTTTTAGTGTACAAATCTTGCACATATATTGTTAGATCTACCTGTGAGTAGTTCATATTTTTCTGCTATGATAAATGATTTTTTAAAATTTCAATCTTTAAGTGTTCGTTGATTTTTGGATTTGACCTTTATCCTATGATCTTGCTAAACTCACTAGTTCTAATAGCTTGTTCCAGGTTCCTTTGAGATTTTCTACATAGATCATCATATCTTCTGTGGGAAAAAAAAAGTTTTATTTGTATCTTCACAATCTTTATGGCTTTTCTTCTTGCTTTAATGTACTTTCCAGGATCTCTAGTTTAATGTTGGTAAGGATGGGCGTCTTTACCATCTTCCTGGTGGGGTTGGGGGAGGTAAGAATTCAATCTTTCACCACTAAGTATGGTATTAGTCGTAGGTTTTTTGTAGGTGACCTTCTAATCTTAGTTTTCTGAGTATTAAAAGAAAAATATCTTTTATTCTTAAAATAACCATAAGTACTTATGAGATATGTGTACCTGCTGTACACCTTCTTAAATTGTGGAATCAGCTTGGAGACTGCCACTCTCATTACCTGTTCCACACTGATTTTCTCACAGTACTTGCTTCTTATCAAAGAACCCACCAAAAAACAACTTCGCAATGTAGTAGCATCTAACAATGAAACTGAACTATCTCAAGCTGGTCGTTGCTGTTGTTTTGGACCAATGGATATTATCACCGTGTTTTCCTTGAAAATTTAAAATTTTCTGCCGAACTTGTGTTTACACTGCATTTGCAAACCACAGCACTAGCCCACACTCAGCCTTTAAGAATTCATTAAGATTTAACTGATTTATTCTTACCTGCTTTGTGCGCGCTCTCTTCCTGTCATACTATGTCAAATATAGTATACAGTTCATATGTATCAGCTCACTTGGTTGCCTGGTGATCTCTGCTCTCTAATGGGTTCAAGAAAAACTTTGATTTTTTGGATTAACTGTATTTTTTCTAGTTAGGATAGGAGGAATGTTCTCTTACAGCCATCTACATCCTAAGAAGAAAGGAAACTCTCAGATGGGTGTTGTTTTTAGTCAATTTTATTGGGGTATAATATATATGTAATAAATGCACATACTGTAATTGTCCAGTTTGGTGAGGTTTAAGAAATGTATACACTAAGATAATCATGGTATAGAAGATTTCTGACACCCTAGAACTTTACATTGTGCTCCTTCCCTGTCTGTCCTCCTATTTACACTGTGGCCCAGAAACCACTTACTGATCTGCTTTAAATTACTACATATTAGGTTTATCTAACTAGAGTTTAATATGTAAATTAATGAAATCATAAGGTATGCACTCTTTTTTGTCTGTCTTCTTTTGCTCAACAGAGTTTTTTGGACATTAGTTTGTGTCACTGCATTTGCGTACATAGTTCATTCCTTTTTATTGCTGTGTAATATTCCATTGTGTTACTGCTTACTTAATGAATGGGTTCCCAGTTTTTAGCTAATATGAATAAAACTTCTATGAACATTGTTTTACAGGTTTTTTTGTGCAAACGTTTTCATTTCTTGAGTAAATACCTTGGAAAAGAATTTTTGTCTCATGTGATAAGTACTTATGGAACTTTTAGAGAAACTGCCAAACTACTGTACAAAGTAGCTGTACCATTTTGAATATATGAAAGTTCCAGTTGTTTTGTGTTCTTGCCAGCACTAGCTATTGTCAAATGTTTTGCTATTATAATAGTTGTGTAATGCAGTCACATTATGGTTTTAATTTGCATTTTATTGATAACTAATGATACTCATCTCTTTTGCTGTGCTTTTTGGCCATTTGTCTTATGTAAAGTACCTGTCAAATCTTTTGCCCATTTTGTAGTTGGGTTGTTTTCTTGTTATTGGGTTTTAAGCATTTTTTTTTTCTGTTGTATTTTTTAATAGATTTTTTTAGAGCAGTTTTAGGTTCACAACAAAATGGAACAGAAACTACAGAGATTGCTCATATACCCCTGTCCTGACACATGCATAGCCTACCCTATTATCAACATCCTCTGTAAGCATTTTTAATATATTCTGAATACCAGTCCTTTATCAGATATGTGTATTAAAAATATTTTCTCCGGGGGCCAGCTCCGTGGCCGAGTGGTTAAGTTCACACGCTCCGCTGTGGCGGCCCAGGGTTCGGATCCTGGGCGCGGACATGGCACCGCTCGTCAGGCCACGTTGAGGCGGTGTCCCACATCCCACAACTAGAAGGACCTGCAACTAAGATATACAACTGTGTACAGAGGGGGTTTGGGGAGATAAAGCAGAAAAAAAAAAAACAAAGATTGGCAACAGTTGTTAGCCCAGGTGCCAATCCTTAAAACAAAAAGGAAGATTGGCAACAGTTGTTAGCCCAGGTGCCAATCTTAAGAAGAAAAAAAAAAAGAAAAACATTAAAAAATATATATATATTTTCCTCAAATCTATGACCTGCCTTTTTCTCCTTAACAGTAATTTTCAGAGTGGAAGCTTAAAGTTTTATGAAAAATTTTTTTCTTTTTCTAATTTTTCCTTTAATATTTCATATATTTTTTATCCCATCCAAGAAAGCTTAGTTGAACCCTAAGGTCACAGAGATTTTCTTGTGTTTTTTTCTAGAAGGGTTATAGTTTTAGCTCTTATGTGTCCAGATAGTGCTGATATAAAATGGGTTGAGCAGTATATTCCTTTCCTCTGTTTTCTGAAAGAGTTGGTCACAAAATACTTTCCTACATTATATTTTATTCAGTTTTTATAGTTTTAGATTTCACATTTAAGGTTTCATTTGGAAGCTACTTTGTTCATGGTTTTAGATGATAATATAGGTTTATTTTTCTCCATATTGTGAACCAGTTCCTCTAACACAATCTAATAACACTCCTTTCTATTCTCATTGATTCATGGTACATAGCCTTTGACATATATCAAGTTCCTGTGTATACCTGAGTCTAATTTTGTCTTTCTATTTTGTTTCAATCATCCATTGTCTGAACACTGTATTATATCACAACAGTGTTGCTATGTAGCAAGCCACATCTACCCCCTGCTGTTCTCAGAGCTGATGTGGGGATTTGCATATTTTCCTCTTTCTACAGTGTCTACTTAGGCCTTAAACTTTCTAATTAATTTGTACAAATTAAAAATCTATGATACATTTGATGCAAAATTTCTGTGGTTGGATTTATATTTTTTGGTCTATGCAAATCATCATAAAATAGTTAATGCCTTTGTATGATATGTTTACAGTATATTTATGTCAATGTCAGAGCAATTAGAAGTATTTTTATATTTTAAATTGTTTTATTCTATACTCCTAAAGTATTTTTGAACTAAATATATGAATACATTTAGAGCTTTTTATTTACATAGAATCAGACAGAGAAATTAATCATAGAATTTGCTTTATTTATTTCACTAAGTAAATAAGAAAATAGAGACACAAAGAGGTAAACTGACCTGCCCAAGTGGATACAGGTTAATTATTGGTGAAGTCAGTAGTAAACACAGATTTCTTAACTTTCCTTTATTATATAGTTCTGAACATATCTATAGTATATTTGCTGCTGAGTCTTTGGTTCAATTACGACACAGAAAACATATTTGGAAGCATGCGTTTTTCAGATGTTAAACAAATCTTTTTCACATTACTTTGTTCCTGCATGACCCTCATTATGGGGTTAAATCTTCTGGGTGGCGACAATAGTAGTTTTGATAAATTTGGTCAAAACTGAGGCTAGAGAATGGCAGTTTGGTAGAAGTCTCTTGCCATTATAGCAAGAAACATATGTCTGTAAAAGCAACTGCTTTCAGAATGTACATTCTCACTATCTGCATATTTACCCAGTTCAGGGTGTAGTTTGGTGGTGATATATGCTCTTATTTATAACTTTGAGTGAAAATAGTAAGATGCTTGAGCAGATGCAGGTATTTTGCAAAACATGATACTAAAAGGGTCTGATAAGGATGGATGTCTATATTTCAGTGTTCTTCCCAAAGGCCATCTTATTAGATTACAAAAAAGTAACACCACGATAATATAGACTCTGTTTCATAGGAGACTGGCATGTTTTGGTACCTTTGTAATGTGTCAACTTGGCAAGGCTACATTACATTCCCCAGAATCCCCCTTCCTTTGTGTTGCCAGTTAGGGTGGGCCACAAGTACCTTCACAGCAACATCTAGACTGCCGTTTGACCAAACACCCGGGCACCATAGCCTAGGCAAGTTGACACACAAAATTAACCATCACGGTGACCCTGCCACTCTTTGGCCATAGCTAATTGGGAAAAGATGCTCACTTTAAAGCTGGACTAATAAGGTTTCTCTCATGGGAATTTATCGTGAGGGACTTAGAGACTCTTGTGGGTCTTTGTTGATTCCTTGACCTAGAAAGTTATACATTGGTAGTCTTCAAAGGAGCATAAGAACGAAGCCGACATGCAGAGAGAAGCAGGAACAAGAGACCACGTACGCCCGGAGCAGCCCAGGGAATTATCTTCCGGGGCTTGGCTGTATTTCCTGCCCTTGGATTTTGTGAGATATTAGATTTTTTCCAATGAATCCTTTTCTATCTAAGTTACTTTGAGTGAGTTTATATTCTGTATCACCAACTCATTCCTAAGACACGATTTTCACACACCATATTTTTTCTCATTTAAGTGGTCAACTGCCAAAGGTGCTAGAGTCAGTTAAGATAAGAACAGAGAAGATTTTATTGGATTTCATGTCAAAGAATTAAATTTCTGAGCTTGACAAGAGAAGTCTCAGCCAAGTGGAAGGATATATTCCAAATGGAGTAGATTGAAGACAGCATGTGAGGTAAGGAAATAGAAACTTTTTCAAGTTTAATGGTAAAGGAGAGCAGAGAAATAGGTCATTATCTGCAGGGGCATGTGAAGTACAAAGAAGATTGTTTTTAGGGAGTGGAGGTTGTTTGAAAGAGAAGCAGATACTTGAGGATATTTTTCATTGATGGTAATGATCCAGTAGAGAGAAAAAACATGATGGCAGTGGAGAAGGTATAATTGCAAGGATCAAGCCTTTATAAAGGTAAGAATAATTGAGTTCAGAGAACATGGGGAGGAGTTGGTCCTTGATAATTAGTCTCCATTGTAAGAGAAGTGAGGGTAGCATATGGGTATGATTGCTCACAGCCTGGCCATTTTGGAGGCTGCATCTCTTTTCTTACTATGAATCAAGTCCAGTCACCTGCAAGAGGGAGAAGAAAGAGGAAATTTAATAAAGATGAAAAAGAGTGAAATAGTTCAGAGAATGGGAAAGAAAACACTTAGGAAGAAATATGTGATGGCATTGCTGTGACTGAATAAATAAAAATCACCAACATGCCGCAACAAGTGATTCCCTGTGACTATATTCTCCAAATAGACCTGCTCATCTTTCAGATGTTAAAAAAAAAGCAATAATTACAGTTGGTTGCTATTACTGAGCACCTTATCTATGAGTTTTTACAGTTTTACATGGCACCTGTGAGCCCAGTATTTCAACCAATTTACGGTTGAGGAAACTGACCAAGAGAAGTTAATTCTCCCAAGATCACAGCTAGTGATGGCTGGGGATAAAATTCAGATATAGTTCTTTCAAATTTCCTTATACCCTGCTCTTTCCACTAAGCCATGCTTTCTCCATAATATACATCCTAGTTACAGCCAGCATCAGGGCACCGAGTCCCTGGGGGCAGAGGTGAGCAAGGAGAGAAGGCAGTCTGGGAGACAGACAAAGGTAAGTCTCCACAATTGCACTGAGAACAACTAGAACCTACAGGCCGATTTTGCATTCAGCTGATGGAGTGTCTGCGTCATGTCTGGACTCTTGAGCAAAGATCTTCTAGCTTAGTCAACGCCAAATCACAAGCATTAAAAGCGGACAAGCTGATTTTTTGATCCATTATGTTGTCAAATCCTAATTTTCAAAATTCTTTTACTATATCCACAATTCATAAAACTTGTGAAAATATATGAGACGCAGTCATCTCTACAACAAGTTGCTAGTTTTTCAATGCAACAAGAAGGAAGCAGAACTCCTGTTTCCAAAACGCCACAAGTCCAACTTTGTACTTCATGTGTTCCAATCACTGTAACCACCAGAGGGCAGTATGAATCCATCCAATAAACTGAACCACAGAAAAGACCTTTACTTTTGACAGGTGTTCCACAAAATCTTTGCTCTCGGACTTCCGGAAATAATCTCAAAGCTATGAATCCCCTTAAACAGTTTAAGTTGATATCTATAAATTTTCAATGTTAGGACATAATTTTTGTAAAACAAATGATATCTTTTCTGGTATATTTTAAATATTGATTATTTAAAAATAAAATGTATATGACCTTTTCCATATAGCCAAAGGAATCTAAATACCGTGGCAATGCGATACCCATCATCATTCATTTAAAAATTATATGGTGGGGTACAGGGGAAGGAGGCCCCCAGGCGATCTGTGGTTTCCATGGGTGATGTCCCTATACCCTGCCTGGCCTGGCCTCGTGATTGTATTTCATTAAACAACCCCTTTTTTAAACCCTTAAAAAAATTATATGGAAAAGGTTTCTTTAGCAATTGGAAAATCTGTATCTTTTTACTTTCTTCTTAACTTGTATATAAATTCCACTTCCATCACAACACATATACTTGTAGAGTTTTTGGATAACCCTCTCATACTTCCCCACAACAAAAATACGTATATGAATTGAAATATAGTTTTAAAGAATTTCAAGTGACCACAAGTATTGCAGTCATTACTAATATGTAATTAATCACAGTAGCATAAATGTATTATAAACATTGATAATTATTAAACCTAAAAAAGTAAAATTGTATTTGAAATGTAGATATTAATGAGATGGATGAGGATGTATTTATTTCAGGATGAGAAAGGAATTGGCATCAATTTTATTTCTATTATTCTGACAAACTTGATCACATAAATAAGTGAATGGAAATAGAAGGAGTTTGGTTCAGACAATATCATAAAATTCCTTGAACTCCTCCTGTGTTTCATGCCCAAAGTCACATCGTGATTTGTCATCAGAAATGTTTGAATGATTTATTAGTTGATGAATGGTTTGATTCTCCTATTTTGTTGTAAGAAATAATTGAAAACTACTTGATTTGTACAGTAATTGTTACCCTTTGTTAGAGTCATTCACTTGCTTAAGCAATATTTTGAATCGTCCCACGGCTTGCTGCTCCAGAGGTTTTTCAAATCCAGGAATTGTTCATGGTAAGTCTAGGGATGGGTGAGGGATATGCATTTCATTCGTAAACTGGGAGAAAGGTGATCATGAAGGGCGAGTGGGCAAGGGAAACCAGCACGACCTTCAACCCCGGGGACGGCTTCCAGCAGACTTGAGAAACACCACATAGGAAACGAGGGTTTGGAGAGCCTCTGCACAAACCCCTCGGAAGGTCTTCATGTAAGCCAGTGGGAAGGTCATTGTCCTAACTAACTTAAAACAAATAAGAACACAGGACTTTTCTTACCTCTGGACCTTTGAAATCAATTGTGTTGAGAACATGTGATGAAAACTGAGAAGTATGCAAACTCCAAATTTGACTTTTATCTAAACAAACATATGACTTTAAAGCTCAAGGAAGGAATTTCTTCCTCCAAATCAGTGTGTTTATTAGTCCATACCTTGTTCTAATTCTTGTTCATATCATCATAGATATGATTTTGTATTTTGCATTTTAACTGTTTGAAGTATAGTTTTAAATTTCTATTGAAATTAAAAATACACACAATATGAAGACAGAGATACCTCCACAAGGCTTTAATTAAACACAGCAGTCCTGTGTCTTAGCCACCTCACCACTAGCAGTGTTTACCTTCCCTTTTAATTCTCTCGCCTGATCTTTTGGTTGTAATGGACATACTCCTAAATAAAATGTGCATTGCTACTTTTCAACCTTACAGTTTTAGGCATTAACTAATAACTTTCCATTATGAAAGATGAGAATTGAGTTTAATTTTGCCTTTATCTGCACCCAACACTCAGTTCCCATGCCCTGATCCTTCCTGTAGAGATATAACTTTAACAGGAACAATTCATTATGATGACCATGTGAACACTCTCTGCTGCTGAGCCAGGTGGTACCCTGCAAGTCCTCTGTCCCGCCTGCACAGCATTTTGTGTCCCTTGGAATTTGTCAGTGTCTTGTTTTTCATTTACATAGCTTTCTATGTATTCAGTTCAGTTCCAAACTCTCTCCAAGTTGCATAAATCCTCAATTAACATGTTCAAACACATCAGGTGATCTACCAATTTCATCTTCTTTAAGAAGTCTCTTCCAAAGTCTTCTGACCTCCCCACATGGGATGGGTGTGCCTCTAGCCTGCTGTGCAGCCGTTGCCTTGGGATCTTCCTTTCCCTCATTTAGGGATTCTGCTGGCTTCCCTCCTACCTTGGAGTCCCTGGTTCCTGGATCCCATATATTCCTCCTTGGTTTATCCCCTTATTTTGGTGGAGCATATTCTCCAGCAGCATTCTGAGAAAGGATGAATAGGAATTAAGTTTTTGAGAGTGTGTTTCCCAAAATGTCCTTTTTTAAAAACTCCAACTTAATTGATAATAGGGAAGGCTTCAAAATTCTAGGTTGGAAATCATTTTTCCTTTCTTCTAATCAATGTGGTTTGGCAGAACATGTTACTTTCCAATCCTTGTCCATATTTATGTCCATATTTATTATCTCCTTCTCCATTAATCCATTGTGTCAGACACACAATCTCGTCTGGAAATTCTTTGAGATCAGATATGCTTCTACCTTTGGGAGAGCTTTGGAATAGAAAAAAGCTCAAAAGCTTCGAGAATAAATGGAGTTTTATATGTCATCACTGTAGGAAACAAAGAACTGCCCTTTGGATTACTTTTACAGTCATTTTCTATCTTCCATATACAAATTTTTCCCTCCCAGGAACTGGTCCATCGCCACCCCTAACATACCTCACTTTTCACTCTGCTGTGCCTTTGCTCGTACAATTTTCCGGGCCCTGAAATATATCTATTAGCAAAGTCTTACTTGTCCTTCAATTTCCACTTGATTTCCTATTTTCTTCATGACATTTTCCTCACTTCTTAAGAAAAAAAAGGATATTTATTCGATTTTTGAACATTTTATGCAAACTTCCAGTGACTGCGGGCCACTTTACGTGCAAAGTTAACCACCGATTTTTACGCAGATCAAAAAACAAGAATTCATCACAATTTTAAAAGGGGGAGCAATACTTAAACATTACTAATCTTTGTTTCAAGCCATGGAGAGGAATGGCAGTGTGTGCTGTCATCATGAAGGTAGCACAGTAACGGTCCACATCTGGGGGATTTCTTATCTTGATCCCTGCTTCAGTTGAACTAGAAAATCACATTTACGTATCATTGAGAATGGAAACAATTGTTTGATAACAATTAGTTTTCCATGTCTGTATTGAATATGAAGCTCGAAGCTGGAGATTGCTCACTGAAAGCAACTTTCATCACTTTGTCGAACAGCCTGTAGATGAATCATCACACTACAAACAATAATAGCAACAACAAAAGCCTCTAAAGTTGATTGCTTCCACATACACAACTGAACTTGTAGGTTTCATTTAGCTCTGGAATCTTGCTTCATGTTCTGTTTTAGCATCTAGGTGGAGACAAAGTTTGCACAATAATATGTCATTGATTTTTATTCTCTGAAGAATGAAAAAAAATCAAGGGCTTGCAGAGTCAAACTCCTCAATGTAATAATTTGAACCAAATTTTATCTTCTTAGGAAAATTTATATTTTATTTTTAACATTAAAATTTGTGGGATTTTGGTCTTGAACTGTTAGATTCTGGCTATTCACTAGAGTAACACAACACGAAACTAAAAATAGCATCTTCACTGGCGTTTTCAATGTCGTGATGAAGTGTTTTAATCTCATCTCTCCTTTCAAAAACTCACATAGGCAACTTTCCCTTCAAAAGCCAGTTTAGTGTGGTATGTAAAAGCTAAGTCATTTACTTACTCATTATTTCTTCACATAACATGAAGACAGGAGTTAGAGACATCACCACAATTTAATTATATGAATAATTTTCACAATTTTACTTAGTGCTGAATCACGATTGTTATATTTTCTACATAACCGTTCTCTGCGAATAAAGTAGGGTGTAAATTGGCATTAATATATAAATTATTTGCAATTTACGTCTCTTCCTTCCTGCATATCAGCTGGAGTGTTTTGAGACACACATTTATAGTCTGTATCAGAGGGTCAACAAACTTTTTCCGTAACTGGCCAAAGAGTTAATATTTTAGGCTTTGCAAGCCCTAGAATCTCTGTTGCAACTGCTCTGACCTTGCGGCATCAAAGTAGGAAAAAATAGTTTATAAATGAATGTACCTGTGTTAAAAAACACTTTATGAACTCTGAAATTTTAATTTCATATAATTTTCACATATCAGGAAATTTACTCTGTATACAATTTTTTTTTTATCATTTAAAAATATAAAAGCTATTATGGATTAACAGGTGGTGGATTGGAGCTGGCCTGTGGGACGTAGTTCGCTGACCCCTGGTATATATGATGTCTCAAGAAGAAAACCAATCAACAAAACAGAACGTCTATTCTCATGGGGTCTGGGTTTTCAGTGACACGCAAAACAAATAACTCATCAAATACTTCTACCTTACATGTATCGCATAGATGCCAAAATCTGGAACACACCTTGACCATCAGTGATTAACAATGAAGTAAATTATCTACCAGCACACAGAAGAAAACGATTACTCTTCCACATTGTATGCCATTTATATCATATAACATCTACCAGTGTCCTTTGAAAAAGCAATTTTACCAGTGGCTTAATTTTTATTTGTTCATTGGCAGGCAGACTATTTAATTATTGGTATTCAAGTTTCATAATAAATTTGTTCCATCTCAGCTTTTATTCTTTTGTTACAAATCGTAGCCAAAAAGATCTCAGCTCAAGCTCAATTGCTTTTTAAGAAAAGTGTGTATTCATGAGAATTCACAAGAAGTTGTGTGTGTGTTTAAATCCTGATTCACGTCTTTCATCAGTTTTAGAAAATATTCAGCCATTACCTCTTTAAATACACCACTCTTCCATTCACTCTAACATTTCTTTCTGGAACTCCTATTTTTATATATTATGGACCTCACATTCTATCTGCCATGTCTCTTACACATTCTTTAATCTTTTTTACCAAAAACTATTTTAAGCAGAAAATAGAGAAATTATAGAAAACAATATAACCCACATCAGTAAGTCAACTTTGTCAAACCATAGCATTTTGCCATATATGCTTAAGTTATACATATTTTTGAGACAGAAAATATTAGAGATATATTTGAAATCTCCCTGGATGCCTTCTCTGAATCTATTTCGCTTCTTGCCTCTCCCAAGTTAACAATGATTCATTTTGTTATATTTTTGTACATAAATGTGTCCTAAAATCTCATATCAAAATTAAATATTTCACATGTATCAACCTTTTTCTTCATGTAGTTTGCTTGTTGTGCTTTTGGTATATTGTTTAAGAAATTCTCACTTAATTTAAAGTCATCAATCAATCAGTCAATCAATCTATATTTTCTTCTAATATTTAAAAAGGTTTTTCTGGGCTGGCCCCGTGGCCGAGTGGTTAAGTTCCCGCGCTTGGCTGCAGGCGGCCCATTGTTTCGTCGGTTTGGATCCTGGGCGCGGACATGGCACTGCTCATCAAACCACGCTGAGGCGGCGTCCCACATGCCACAACTAGAAGGACCCACAACGAAGAATGTACAACTATGTACCGGGGGCTTTGGGGAGAAAAAGGAAAAAATAAAATCTTTAAAAAAAAAAAAAAGGTTTTTCTTGTGACATATCTTCAAACCATCTGGAATTTATTTTCATGTAGAGTGAGGTAAGGATACAATGGTAATTTTTCCATATGAATAAGCAACAGTTAAGCACACTTTATTAAATACTTCCTTCTTTTCCCACTGATTTCAATGATCACTTCCATCATATATCAAGTTCCTGTGTATGCTTTGGTCTCTATTCTGGCCTCTATTCTGTTGCACTAGCTTATCTTTCTCTTTCTGAGGCAGTGTCACCTTGTTTTCATTGCTATGGTGTTATGTAAGTTATCAATATCTGGTGAGACATGTTGTTTGGACATGTTTTTCCTCAAAATTATTCTGCTTTCTCTCCAAAATAATGCATGATGTTGGCCTCTTTTGGTTTTAAAGTCTTCACAGCAATAAAGGGTAGCCGGTGTACAAATATGAATAAATAGTCTGAATTTTGGCCATTTATCTGCCTTCAGAAAAACATTTAAGCAATTGTGTATTGAATAGCGTTATTTTGCATAGTTTTGTAAAACTGTGATTGATTTTATAAGAACAGTCACTGTGCGTGACATCCTCCAGGGCCATCTGCCCCTACAGACAAGTGTTTTAACAGATAACGCGCTGGCACCAGTGGCAGTGGATCAATTTTCCAATAAAGTTCACTGACTGTATATTCATCATCTACTTACACTTTTCTTGACTGGCTGCTTGTGCAAAACCATTACACACAGATTTCCTTGCTCATTCACACTCTACATTTACACTGGACTTCTGCTCCCTATTTATACTTCCATTTTTATTTTCAGTCACAGTATTCACATTATCATTTTTATCACTCTTTTAATCTTTAATGAACTGCTTTTAAGCTATGGATATATTTTCTTTTAATCAGGATAACAATGAAAAATGCAAATTTAACAAATTTAAAGGATGATACTCAATTGACTTGAAAACACCATGAACAAAGAGACAAGATTTCACTTTAGTTGAACGTTAAGCAAGAGTTTCTGATCAGTACAGTCCAAATAGCACACGGACAACCTCTAAAAGCTTAGAAATGATTAGAACATAACGAGATTTTAGCAAACATTATAATTAATCTGACATTTCAATTTATGAAACACATGCAAACAGTTGCAAGTTTTATAAAATGTTTTAATTACCAAACAGACTAAGGATCTTTCATGGAACATGAGGAACCACCAAGGGTCTGAGGAAAACACTTTGAAAAGCACTGTCCTAAGCAGTTACATCAGAGTTTAAAAGCTTTTGTGCTACACTTCAGAGAAGTAGAACTTTAACAATCTGAAGACATGTAAGTGATAGAAGAGCTTATACCAACCTCAGGTGTAGCCAGATCTTGATTCTGACCTGAATCACCTTAAATTTCACTCTGTCATCCAGGAGATCAACCATGATGTGTCATCAGACTATCCCTATGCTTTTGGTGAACAACAGCCATTTCTCAAAGGACAGTTATATTTTGTGATCTGAGAAGTTAGTGTAGATGTTTTAATCATATTTTTAATTTTTCAGAGTAATCACGATCCCTGTTTTAAAATTTTTTGAAGTACTAAAAGGCTTAAACCCCACACATAGTTCTGATAACCCTCTCACACCCAAATCCCGCTCCCCAAAAGTAACCACTGTCAACTTTTAGCTTTTGTGCCTCTGGTATTTACCTCCATATTTCTATATATTTATTGTTTTCTCATAATTCATCAATTTTAAGCATTTTCTATTAAATTTTTCTAATAGCAGATAACAGTTTTTGCCCTCTTCCTTCCTTCCTCTGTGTCTTTTTTTCCAATATGGTATGATAAGTTTTAGTTAAATTCATATAATGTTTCCATTAGTATATTCAAATGTTTCTCTTCAATGGACCAAGTAGCCACTAGGACTTTTCTTGTACCACCCCTCCCTACACCCCCAGGAATTAATTGTCTCTTGTTTTCACTTGCTTGGCATTCTTCAGATCCCTTCTTCAAATTGCTTTTTCAGTTCAGCCTTTCTGGAACATTCTCCTAAGAGTCAATGTTCACATCCAGGATTGATGTTCTAAATAACACCAAAAAAACCCCTTTTTTCTCCCACTGTCCATCACTTTGTTTTTCCGTTCTACCTTTTTGGAGATTCCCTAGACTTATTTTCCAGTTCTCCTAGTGATATCTTTAGTTATGCTATCATATTTTTAATTTCCCAGAGCTCCATATTTGTTTTCAAGATTTAAAAAAATAGAATCTGGGGGCTGGCCTGATGGCATAGAGGTTAAGTTAGCGTGCTCTGCTTTGGTGCCCAGGGTTCCCGGGTTCACATCCTGGGTGCAGACCTACACATCGCTCATCAAGCCAACCTTGTGGCTACATCCCACATACCAAACAGAGGAAGAGGGGCCCTGTGGCCGAGTGGTTAAGTTCGCGCACTCTGCTATGGTGGCCCAAGGTTTTCGCTGGTTTGGATCCTGGGCCTGGACATGGCACCACTCGTCAGGCCACGTTGAGGCGGCATCCCATGTGCCACAACTAGAAGGACACACCACTAGAATAGACCACTATGTACTGGGGGGATTTGGGGAGAAAAAACAGAAAGGAAAAAAAAAAAAGAAGATCAGTAACAGTTGTTAGCTCAGCAACAATCTTCCTCAAGCAAAAAGAGGAAGATTGGCAACAAATGTTAGCTTGGGCCAATCTTCCTCACCAAAAAATAAATAAATAAAATCCAATTCCTTGGCTGTGGATGTGATACCTCACACATCTGAAGATATCCTCTCTGCATTGCCCCCATTTGCTTCCTCTCTGTCTCTCTCTCCCTTTCTCTTTTTTAAGCTTGGGGTGGGGATAGAGGTTGGGGTTGGTCTCGAAGTAGGGGTGTCCCTTGGCTTGCTGGTGATCCTAGGTCTCCCATTCATGTTCGGGTGTGAGCACTCAGAGGCTCATTGAAAGCTCCAGATGCACAGTGGGTCTTAGTACCCCAGTGGGGAGCTTCACCACAGGGCAGCGCGTGTGCAGCTGTTAGTTTAATCCGTCTCTCCCAGCCATAGTATCTATGGGCCAGTTTCTGAGTGGAGACCTGGGGTCTTACTGCTTCATATATAGTCTCTCTGGGTTCAGCAGCCAGAATCACCCAAGCCTTTCTTGGTACCTGGTTCCTGCCATTCTGGATCCTTTCAGACATGCTGCAAGCACACTGCCTTGCTTCCTACCGTATCTTCCTCTCCCCTTACCTGCACCGGGTGCTGCTTCCCTCTGGTAGATGAATGACCAGCCCCAATTCACTGCTATTTACATGAGGTTTAGGGAATATGGATTTCTTTTAGTATCATCAAAAATTGACTTTCTGTCTCTTTTCTTTCTCACTTTGGGGCTGATTTTAAAGTGAATAAGGGGTCAAAAGGTATTTTCTTTGCCATTTGGGACCTAGTAGTGAGATTAGTCTTTTCTGAGCTGACAATGCCTCGTCAGCCTGGGAATTCCAGAGCCAAAGTCAAGGGCGCGGGGAGTACAGGACTCACTCACCCACTCAAGTTTACTCAGTGAATTCACCCAGATGTCCCGGGATTTTCAATAATGCAAGGAGCTGGTCACAGCCTGCCGCACTAAAAACCTGAAATGAGCCTTGAAACAGTCACGGAAATGCTGCTCCTGGGTTCTCAGGAGTTTTGGGGGGACTTGGCTTATTTCTTCTCAGGCAGCTGACAGTGCTATTAACCAAGAAGCTGAACGACTAGACTGAGGCAGTTCACCAGATGGTCGTTAACTCTTGTGACGTCACACAAGGTGAATGCTGAGTGAACACTGCTGCGGGGCATGTCCAGGCACTAGAGCCCGCTAAAGGAACAGGTGGGAAAGGCCTCAGAAGGCCCGGAGCAAGGGTCCTAGGAAGCATCAGATCACCGCCCAGATTTCTCACCCGGGGGCTTTGATCAAATCACGAGGTGTCTTAAGGTCCTCAGGAATCCAGAAAACATTTTAAAATCACGTGAATTTAAGTGTATATAAAAAATATATATATATATGTACGTCTGGTATATTTGGCCTTGCTGGGAAATAAGGTTATACATATAAGTAAATTTTCCAGTTGACTTTATTAATTGTTTATGGACTGCTATACATTTTCTTATTTTCCAAAAAGATTTTATGTAGATTAAAAGATACATACGATAACTAATCTCTCAATGCCTCAGTTTTTAATTATCTATAAATGGATATAATAGTACCGACAACATAGCGTAATTATGAGAAATAAGTGAGTTAATACTGTAAAGTGCTTAGAATCATGCCTAGCACATGATAAATTCCATATGAATTTTTAAAACTAAAACAAACAATATAGCAAAGGCATGTAAATTCAAGATAAGTGAGAAGGATGAGGCAATTACACAACAAAAGGTACAGAAACAAAATGAAGTACACAAAATAATGCCACGACATCCCATACAGGGAGGAGAAGTGGGTCCCGGTGTTAGCTTTGAACATTCTGGTACCAGGGCAAAATAGGAAAGGTTATCTGATTCATAGAGTCCGTAACTTAAAAGCAAGAGAGAGCATTATTCCTTATATTAAGAACAGAGGGAAATGCATCCCCAGGTCCTAATATCTGTTATTTCCGCTAAGTTTCTCGTAGTTAACAAAGCAACAGGTTTACTGGCCTTGTGTCTCATCATCCACTTCAGCCGCATCATAAAGGATCCACGGAGAGCAATCTGGGGCCGCAGCAAACCTGCAGAAGGCAGAGCACGGCGCCGGGTCAGTCACTCACTATCTTTACGGCCTGGCTTAGTCTAGGAGTAACTGAGAAAGTCATTAGGAATGAGTAGATAGCTTATCTTCCAGGCTTCAGTGGTCTAAAATTAAAAACAAAAGGCAGAGGATGGAGTGGAGCTTCGCACGTGGTAAGCACTCGATGTCTATTTAATAAGTGAATGAATGAAATCCTTTATTTCAGCCGTTTTATTTAAAAACTTTATATAATGGGCAATACACATTCTGCCTTCTTATCTGGTCTATTCAAAATATAATGTAACCTTTTCTTGATGACTCAGTTCCACTGTGATGAACATGAGTGATGGCCCCAGGGGATGTTGAGATGCATAGGCTTGTTTGCTCCCACACTCCAATTTAGAGTGATGTATCTTTTATTCTGATGTATGTTTTGAAGTTCTTGCTTCCGCATCCAAAGCAGTTGTCAGGTTTATTTTTGGTTATGGCCAGTGTGTCTGCTTCCAGTAGCCTTCTTTCTTCCCTCTGAATATTTATTGTTTTTCTTCTGATGTCGAATAAGAAGTTGATTGATTAGCATGTAAGAATTGTATCTAAAATAGAAATAAACCCCGAGTGATTGCCAGAGAGATTCTTCTGTGAGTCAAATGCACAAGATTTTGTGCACATATTCTGTAAGATTCCTTTGGTGGGTCAAATGACTTTTTATCTTCCTATTTATTCTTGGCTGTGTTCTGCTTGGTTGAATTTGCCAGATAACTGATCTTGGGACAAATGGAATATTAATCTACACAGGCTACAGTATTATGCTGAGTATGGTGTCAAAGGGAGAGCTTTCTTGCAACATATTTCATGAGAAAGAGATTGCAGAAGTGTTGCTGGGAAAGTCATCTTGTACATAAGAGAGTGTTGTGTTATAGATTAGTTAACCAAGAGCTCCTGATGAGTGGGGACCAGATAAACCAGACTGTAGTACTGACTCATCCAGAGGCGTTGAAGGCCCAAGGCTTAGAGCTTGAATGTCCTAGATATCCATCTGTACCCATCTGAAATGTCAATTGTCCGCCCTTGGAGCAAGAGTTTCGGGTTAGTCAATGCCTCTTTATCATTTTCACATTCCATGGGTGGAGTGAAAAGAACACTCCTTTCTTCTCTGAACTTTGGGCATGTTGCACCCAATTTTCATTTAGTGATTTCTTTATTTACCCTAAACATTGTTAGGTACCTAGAGATATGTGGGAATGACACAAAAAATGCAGGGACAATAGAACACCATATGACCTTAAGGAGTTCCTTTTTTGCAGCATGAACAAGGATAACTAAGGTCAGTTTAGCTTTTTAGGTGGATCAGTGTAGTTCAGTAAACTTGAGAAGTAGAGTAAGTAAGATTCTCAAGAGAACAAGGAATGTAAGCTGTAAAGAAGCAGCAAATCTTTGAGATTGTTTTTCTGGCAAAAAAGTGTTATATAACATACTACTGACACAGTCAGGAAAGAATGCACTGAGTATTTTTAAATCTGATAAAATTTGGCCCACACTTTCTACCTATTTGGGCATATTCTTCTTCTCATTTTAATCAGATAATTATTTGCTAGCAATTGAGCTTGTTGATGCTGCTGCCAACTTGATTAATGAGATGGAGTATTTGGAACATTGATCCATTTACTTCTCTGAAAAACAAAGCATTTATCTTTATTTCTGAAATTTCTTCCCACACTCCCACCACCTTGGGCCCTACCAAGTTCTTTCCAAAGATCTAAGTGCATCTATTTTCTGTAAAAAATGGGTTTCATTGGGGATGATCATTTCATTGTAAATTGGCTTGTTCAATTTACTTTAAGATCAAGTTAAAACTACATTATCCCAACTACAATTTCAGGTCAAACGTAGCCCAAGGAAGTAACCTTCTTCACTGAGCCACCTGAGCCCACTCCCAGAATTCATTAACCCACATACCAAACACATGTTCTCAATCGATTCAAAGTGCCCTTCAGTGAACCAGCCTCCTGCTACTTTCTTCGTAACCTCATCATTCAGAGAGCTTGGGAGGCATCAGGACTTCGCATCCTGAAAAATGGCAGCAAGGTTTACGCTGGGGATGGCAGTTAGGTAAGGGGACTGGGCCTTTGCTTGTGGAGAATGTGAGGTGAAGGTAGCACTCTTCTCCATTGTACCAAAAGGTGAGGTAGGAGAAAGTTGTTGTCAGGAAAAACTGCAACCTTCTAATATACTTTTCTCTCTTCCTGCTACGCCAGAACCTGTATATTTACCATCTTGGGTTTTCTAAGCCCTTCCTTAAGTAAATTGTCTTTGTAAGAAGACTAAAACATACAGAGACTGAGAAATTGTTGAGCATCAAGAGAATCTTTTGGGATTTTCCAAGCCTACCTAATGATCCTATTCAAACATGAAGAGTTGGTAACAGTTTTCCTAGAGTTAATTTATGCTAATTATTGTGAAAATTATTCATAGTTCTCTTTTATATGGAGCACTGCAGAAAAATGTTGAGAATTTTCAGTGATCTTGTCTCTATTGATGGGCAAACAAGAGATGCTTGAACTTGTTTTGAAATTAATGCAGGTTAAAAGGCAGCCTACTCAAAATGAATTCTGTATTTTGTGCAACTTATTCTGGTAGCCATTTTGGGGGAAAAAGCCAAAAACCAAAACCACTTAATAAGGGACTCGTCAACCGCTGCTGAAACTCACCACGAAGCGGCAGTATTCCCTGCCCTTTGGCGTAGGTTGTAAATTCCAGGAAGACATGATTTCTGGATTATAGGCTTTTATACAGCCTAGAACACTTAACAATATCATATAGATGGTTTCAAAAGATTAATTTCTGTTTGGATTGTTGAAGAGCTCAAAGGATATGACCCTCTAAGATAAGCACTTACATTTATTATCACTGAAGACTGTGTTTGGATTTATTAGCTTGCCATGAATAGCAAAGACTTGTTTCTGTGCTGCGTAGGGTGTGGGGTGTGAGGCGGACATCTTAGACCTGAATTAGTACTTGTCTTACCATTTGAGGGCATTTCTTCCCCCAAAATGAGGCATTTCCTTCTTTGTCTTAGGAAAGTATAGATAGGCTAACTC
Organism: Equus asinus; assembly: GCF_041296235.1. Lineage (NCBI taxonomy): Eukaryota > Metazoa > Chordata > Mammalia > Perissodactyla > Equidae > Equus > Equus asinus. Next base: position 73,649,485 of record NC_091798.1, read on the forward strand.
TGTTGCCCAGATGGATGATGATTTACTGCATTTAAAAGTTTTAATACTAGGTTAAAATAATTTGAAATAAAACGATCAAAACAATGATTTTTCTATCTGAGGCAGATGGTGTTTTTGAAAGATATGTAAAGATAACTCAAATCCCACCTTATCTTCTACTATGCGATCTTGATACTCCCTCAGCAAGAGATACAGTTTATCTCTTTATTTTCTTAAATTCAGATAAGCCCTGTGACTGCTTTGACCTATGAAATGCGGTGGAAGTGATGCTGTGCTAGTTTCTGTGGTAGCCCTTAGCTGTATTTATCTTCCATGGACATTAAAAGACTGCTTTTACACTATGCTCACTCTCGATGTGCTCCCTCTTAGAGCTGTATTGCCACGTATGAGAAGCCCAAGTCAAAGTCACATGAAAAAGCCATGTGCTAGTATTCTAGTTCACAGCCCCAGCCGACCTCCCAGCAAACAGTCACCATTGACTGTCAGCCCTTTGAGAGGGCTATTTTGGATGTCCAGCCCAATTGAGCCTTCAGATCACTGCATCCCCAGGTGACCTCTAACCACCACTGCATAAAAGATCTCAAAGAAGAACCACCCAGCTGAGCCCAACAAATCCATAGAACCATGAGAGAGAGTACTTTATTGAAATTGTGGACAGACGTTATAGAAATGAATTACACTTACTATATAAAAACCATATGAACCCATTTTAAAACATTTCATTTTAAAGTTGAGCTCTGAGGGTTGAACGTAATCTTTTTGCTAGACTAGAAGTTCCTCTAGGTAAGGAAATATAACTATTCAGCTTTGAATCTCTAGAATTCAATAGTGTTTTATACTTAGTAGGTACTCAATAAATGTTTGTTAAACGAATAACTCTTCCCTTTCTTATTACACTCAATCCAATTTTCCTGCTCATTGAGATCCCCCTTCAATTGTAGTGAGTTATTTTATAAATTGAATTCATAATCCTATCCCGTGATTGCCAAAGAATTTGGTTTGGATGAGTTGACAAGTTTCGGCACATTTTTGTAAGCTGATTAGGGATGCTGAAACTTCTATAAGGTTTTATTAATGTTATCCACATACATATGTGTTTATATAGGTATCTACACATCAAATAGGCTAAACATTCTTTAATTTTTGACCCCACTGATTCAAAGATGAAGTTTATTTTTATAATAACTAAACTAAGTGTTCAATAAGTAAGATTATAGGTCTATTTACCTGCTTATGACAATATTCTCAAATATTTTAGATGCCTTGTTAGCAAACTGTTAAAATGGTAATTTGTAGTACTTACTTATTCGTAAAAGAAGGTCTGTTTAATAAGCTATTTATCCAGACTTTGTTAGCATTTTCTTTCAAGTAGGTACTATAGTGTAATGTCAACCACACAGCAACAGTAAAACGTTATTGGGCTGGAGCATGGTTTCCCATGGCAGGCATGGGCTTTACAGTCCCAGGGAGCCTGATGCTAATGTAAGCTCCACTCCTCACTGCTTGGTGATCACAGTCTAATTACTCAACCTCTCTGCTCAGTTTCTTCAAACGTCAGGGTTTGCAAGGTGCCTGCATCGTGTCTGGAACATAACAGATGATCAACAAATATTAGATCCCTTTGCTTCCCTTCTGTTGGATGCAGGATCAGTCCAGTTCCACACTCAACTCCTTCCCTTCCACACAGCCTCCATCTTGATGTTCCTAATAGGTAAGTTTCAGAAAAAGTGGTTACCATAAGCTTGAAGTCTTTCTGATTACAATAATCACATCTGTCAGCTTATTCTTGACTCCTCCATTCTTTGTTTCTTCTAATTTCAGTCCGAGTTCTACTCACGAGGCATCACTGAGTTGAATTTCAGCTTGCTTTCCTTCCTTTCTTCCCTCCCTCCTTCCTTCCTTCCACAAATACTCTATTAATACATAGTGGGCACCATTGTGTTTTCTGGGTACAAAACAGCGAATAGGAAAAAAATCTCTGCCCTTACAGAGTTTACGTGCTAGCAGGGGAGATACACAATAAACACATAAACATGAAAGGCAAAATATTGTAAGATAGTGAAGAAATAAATAAGTAGGGCTTAGGAGTAGAGAGTGAGGGAGGGGGCCATCATTTTAGATAGGGTAGTCTTGGTGGGCCTCTCAGAGCCTGAATAAAGTGGGCCACACCACAAATGTCCTAGAGCTCCAAGGTGCCAAAATTTCACAGAAGCTTGTGGTGAAGTGAGGGAGAAGCCCACTGCCTATTTTGTTATGCTCACTTATCTGGCCTAAGCTGGGCCAAAGAGATGCCCCTAGGAATACGAACTCTCTGTAGGTTGATGGAACCATAACTCGGTAAGGTCGCCATGTTCCACCAAGAGTGCCTGTGAAGTAGAGAAATTAGCCTGCAGAGCGAGAGAGAAGAAAGTGCTTGTAGAGTCAGAAGCAGAGATGAGACCCTAACAGCTTTCCAGACTCTGTTTCCAGCCTTGTGGGCCTGGCTCCATTCCTGCCCTTCATTCCTTAAGACACTCTGTAACCTTACGATAAATGCCTCTTTTCCCTCTTTGTGCTTGACGTACTTCAACTCGGATTTTGTTGATGAAATCAGAGTCTTGATCAATTATCACCCTCTCCTATGCCTGAGGGATGTGTAATAAATTTTAAAAGCAAATACTTATATAAAAGGAGGAAATGATGGTTAATTTTATATGTCAACTTGACTAGGCTTAGGGATGCCCACATAGCTGGTAAAACATTATTTCTGGTAGTGTCTGTGAGAGTGTATCTGGAAGAGATTAGCATTTGATTCAGTAGACTGAGTAAGGAGATCCATCCTCACCAATGTGGGTGTGCATCATCTAATCTGTCGGGACCCGAATGGAGCAAAAAGCTGGTGGAAGGGTGAATTCTCTCTCTCTTCATGAGCTTGGATGTCCACCTTCTCCTGCCCTCAGATATTGGAGCTCCTGGTTCTTTGATGTTTCACTCAGGAACTTAGACCAGGGGTCCCCCAGTTCTCAGGCCTTCAGACCAAGACTGAATTACACCACTGGGTTTCCTGGTTCTCCAGCTTTCAGATGGCAGATCTTGGGACTTTTTAGCCTCTATAACCACGTGAGCCAATTCCTATAACAAACCTCCTCATATATATATATGTGTGTGTGTGTGTGTGTGTGTGTGTGTATACAGTTCTCATATATATACATATGTATATGTATATTTATATAAATACTTCTCATATACATATATGTGTATATATTTATATATGAGATTATATACAGTCATGCATTGCTTAAAAACGGGGCTAAGTTCTGAGAAATGTGTCATTAGGCGATTTTGTTGTATATAGAGTGTACTGAAGGGGAACAAAATTTGCTGCCCCCAAATGCCTATAACATGAGGATTATTTTAGGCTGATTATTTTGAGGAAACAAAAGACTCAGAAAGTTTTCTTGTTACCCCCCTCCTCCCACTTAACTGCCTAAAAGAATTCAGATTAAAAAGCCTGTCTCAGGAAACAAGCTAGCACTTTAGCATAACATGAACTAGGTGACAGACAGGGAGGAACTTGTTTGTTGGGCTCCCCTCTGTCTTCTTCTATTTCTATGTGGCCAAACAAACACTTGTTTTCCAAATGTTTGCTCCTCTTCACCTACCTGCAAATTGCCTTCCTTCCCTTTGAAGACGCTGACTCTCTGCACCCCCAACATCTTTTGTCTTTAGCTGAGGATGGTATTTGAGGTGAGGGCTTTAGCCATTTTACCAAGTTACTCAGTTCTCCTGGGTTTCTCCCACGTATACATGTTATTAAGCTTTGTTTGTTTTTCTCCTGTTAATCTGTTTCATGTTGATTTAATTCTTAGACCCATTGGAGGAACCTAGAAGGGTAAAGGAAATTTCTTCCTCCTCTGCAGTACTTACACAAACCTCGATGGTATAGCCTACTACACATGTAGGCTATATGGTACTAATCTTATGGGACCACCATCATATATACAGTCTGTTGTAGACTGAAAGGTTGCTACACAGTGCATGACTGTATATATTCTATTGGTTCTGTTTCTCTGGAGAACCCTAATACAGAAGATATCTGATTAGTCAACGCCACTGTTATTTCTCCTAAGTACATCAAGCGCTGCCTGCATTTTTGTATCTCCGCCATGTTTTCATTTGCTGTGTACCACTTTCCTCAATCATCCCACCTTCACCTTCTACTTCTTTGTCACTTTCCCCTTCCCATTTCTACTATTTTTGTAAGCTTTTTTGAACGTCTTTTCTTTTCATTAGCTTTTTTCCATGTTAGCTTTTTATTGAGTGTTTGGGTGCAATTTCTCACAACTCATCTCTTCTTGCTTCTTACATTTGAAAAACTCCTAAGATTAGAAAGAGGAAGGACTCATTCAATGGGGCGAATCTAAGTCTGTCCACTGCCGTGGTAGCCCTCTTCTCTTTCCTTTCTCCATTTTCCACTACAAGCAATTCTGAGAAGACAGGAATGCTATAACAGGCCTGGACTGAACAACTAGAAGTGATCTATGGATGAGAGTGAAAGGTATGATGTGAGCACTGGAGGCCCTGCTTCCAAACCTTCCATGTGCACTCCAATCTAGGAAAACATTTCAGAGTGTCCTTGCCCAAAGTCGGATGCTCTCTCCCTTGGGACTCTTATTTGCTGAGGTGTATAACACGTGGCCAGAAATCTCGAACAATAATTTCACTGGTAGCCACTTTTCTTCAGAGATCTTCCTACCTCCAGGCCACCCTTAATCCCCAAAGTTCTCTCCAGGGCAAAGGGTTGTTCACAAGTCAGGATTAAGCTCTTAGTAGGGGCCTTCAGGAGTTGATGCTGAGATTTCTGGGGCAGCTGCAGTGAGGAGGCAAGCAGGAGGCACCCAGTATGTAAAGCTTTTTATTTGATCTTTCCCATTCTCCTAGGAGCCATGGACAGAGTTCATGTCACTCATGTCTAAACTCAGGTATCTGCAGAACCTTGACTCAGCCCTAATGGGGCATAAATGCAAATTTAGTTCTAGGAATAGCTCAAGGGTTTACCAGTTCCCCAAAGTGAACATACGGTTCTCCATCTCAGGCACATTTTTCAGTAACATATGTTGAGCACGGTCTGCACTAGACTGTGCTAAGAACTTTAGATGTGGTAACACATTTAATTCTCACAATGAATGAGGTGTCAAGTTCTATTAAGATCTCCAGTTTAAAGATGACAACATGGCTTTGCACGTCTAAGGTGACACAACTAGCAAAGTGGGTGGATTTGAACTCAGACCTGTGAGATTTCATAATCCATAATCTTGAACACTATGCTACCTCCTCTAAAGTAGACTATAGAAAATAAATATTTACACACAAATGAACCCTTAATAATGGTCCTGTGGCCTAAAATGGAATCAGTATGCATTCCATATTTGTCATTCCGATTTGTGAGCTCTTCCTGTCCTCTTGCTCCCCAGATAAACTTTCGCCTCTTTCCCAACCTCTAAATCCCACCCAAATTTCCAGTTTGACAGGACACGGAGAGTCTTATATTTTGTGCCATCCCAAGTTGTTTCACTGCTCTTCCTTCCCAAGAAGGAAGATGAACATTCAGTTGGGCGGTGACAATGGCCCAGAATCCATCCCTTGTACTTAGAGGAAGTCAATCGATAGCTCTCCCTACTGTCCTTACTTCACCGAGGGCCAACAATGTGCTAATGGCACTGCTATTTGGCAGCTCAAAAGAGGGTCTTGCTAGAAAATAAACTTATTGTGCCCCTCCCCTCCCCGTCAGTACCTCCTACGTTACTGCTCCCCGTTAGAAGGCTGCAGACGCTCTTTGCACTGTCAAATAGCACCATCTTCCTTGTCAGTGCGACGTTATTGATTGAGATAATTCTGTTTTTTTAAAACGTCACTTGGTGGCAGGTGCAATTCCTACTCGGCTAATACAGGTGTGGTTTGGTCTTGTATATTCAATCCGGTAGCAGAGGGCTTTTTTTTCCTTCTGGAGTCGGGAGTTTTCATTATTGAAATAAAAAATGAATCACAGAACTGTTACCCATGAAGAACTCTCAGTGAGAAAATATCGCCTTGTTGCTTTCTTCTTGCTGGAGCCTGATGGATCTACTTTAACGTATTTTAGTTGCCTGGACTGGTTTATTCCATTTGTTTGAACATCATTCTAATGAGGCCCAGGGCATACATTCCATCTCTGGAGATCTTTTAGTGTGTGCTCCCGGACCCTGGATGCCCTGGTCTCCTTGTAAATCTGCGCACTGCTCACAAGGGAGAGGAAACACAAAGACATCCCTACTCCAAGCACGTACCTCACAGACATAAAATTTTGGGTACAAAGGAGGAGTGTATATTCTATTATTTAGTTGATAGTGTCAAACATCTTGCTTACTAGAGGTACTTGGGAAAAGAAGAGCAGTAAATTCAAAGGAAAATACCATCTAAATACAATCATGTGTCACTTAACAATGGGGACACGTTCTGAGAAATGCAACATTAGGCAATTTCGTCACCGTGTGAACATGATACAGCGTACCTACACAAACTTAAATGGTATAGTATACTATACACCTAGGCTGTGTGGTACTAACCTTAGGGGATCACCATCATATATGCAGTCTGTCGTTGACTGAAACGTCATTATGTGGCACATGACTAATAATGGTGCAAATACGACTTGTCCATTTAGAAGACATACAGAAAATGGATGGAAGCAGAAACAACATGGTGGGCCAGGCAGTGAAATGAAAAACTGTGAACTGCTTCCTCTTCCTTGAACATCTTGCTTACATTCTCTGTGAGGGAAGGAGATGTTCCTTGGTTCACGTACAAATAGACATTTGTTTATAGGAACAGGGGAAAAAACTGTAGCAAAGTATCTTTGCTCAGAAAGGACTGCAGCAATCCAAGACTGTTATTCCAGCTGATTCCAGGCAACAGAATACTGCCAAATGCTGTGGCTACCAAAAAAAAAAAAAGAAAATCACAATTCTTTGGGTTTGTTAAAATCACTGTTTGCTGTTTAAGACAATGAAGACTTCCCCTTGAGATTTTTGAAAACTTTTGCTCAAGTTTCAATCCCTGAAAAGCTAGAGGTCTAGACATGAATAGCGCATACTGAAGAATTTTTGCCTTTTAAGCATAGACTTCATTGTATGTAGATGACTTCTTAGTGTTCATTCAGTACAGACATAAGCACCAGGTACTCAGTGGCTCTATGACTGTCAGCCTATTTTGTGGGTTCAGCTGACATAACTTTCCTTTTTCATTTTTCTGAACTGTTACACGTAAGCACGAAGAGTGAGGACCAAGCTTTCTATTGAGGAAATGATTCGTAGGTTTCCCCCAGTCAGAACTCGCTCCATGTACATCTCCCTGGTAGCAGTAACAGGGCTTTCCTGTGCCTTCAGTTTGGGTTCAAGTCTTTTTCAAGCTTTTCTACCCTTTGGCATGTTTCTTGAACAAAGACCCAGCTGTGATCTTGTAACGTCTCTTTTTAGAACACCCAAGAAGTGGGGATGTCCAAGTTTCCAAAGCCAGAAAATCCTGCCCCCAAGACCCTCCCCACCAGGAGCAAGTTGCTGCAACCCACGTGGCCCAAAAAACCAAAGTGCAGGCCCCACGTCTGCACGGGACTGAAGCTATTACCAAAGACAGACCTTTGGGATAATACCAGTGGACCTGTCTCACAGACACTTATTTGCGATTGCTTACAATTTAAAAAGGAAAAAGTATAGTAGTGATATAGTTTAGAAAATCAGGGAGTCTGCGGGCAGGTGGTGCTACTTCTTGTCAGCAGCCATAAAGGACTTTGCACGAACATGCCCTCACTTTCTTCTGCTCCTGTGTTTCCCAGCTCTTCCAGCAGGTGTCACTATAATCACAGAACAAACATTCCACAGCATGGTAGGTAACTTTATTTTTCTAGCATAATAATTTAAAGTATTTACACACTGCACACTCACTGTTTTACACAGATACTTATTCATATACCTATGAGCCACATCTAAAGGTTTCTTTGCAAAGACTCGACACACGGCGGGGTGGGGCGGGGGGGACAGGGTTCCAAGCATAACAAAGGACAAAAAAATGTTGAGTCTTTTAAAGACAGCCATGTGGAGCATCTGTGAAAACCAGTGTTTTCCCCAAAGTTTTAAGCTCCCCTGGGAGACCTCTGAACAGCTACAGCCTATCCATGTGTTGATACTACCCAAAACTCTTCTGATTATGGAAGATTTCAAGAACAAACATGTGCAAGTAGCATTTTCCCTAGAAAAGAAACAGGAGAAAACAAACCTGGCCCTTCTCTAAAGAAATACCTGTATTTCTGAAACAGTTATCTGTGGGGACTGTAAATGTTGTACAGGGACACTGACCATAACGGGAGAATAGCTAAATACACTGGTACTAATACTAGTGACATAGGATGCTTTTAAGCATCCTTCCTAGCTAAATGTTATGGCAAAACCACCCAATTTTCTCTTCCCAACTATTAGTAGTGGTGGTTGTTTTGCTCTCCCTGAAAAGGACAAAGGTATATTAATTATATACACTCTAAATCCAGATATGGTAGAAATTTCTACTATTGTTTTTAGTTCACTTTTATACTATTTGCACAAAAATAGTGGTTAGAAGTACCCTAAATATTTTTCCTCCTTCGTTCTACTTAATTACATAACGAAATTGCTAACTAACTATAGCTTCTGAACCCGGCACGTGGTTCCATAGAAGAAAAGCAGCCGCAGTTCAGAGCTGATGGCAGGCAGGTTCCTAGTCCAGTTTTGAGAAAGGATAACAGGTTTAGGTTTCAACTCTCTGGTATTGCATCTCTGTCGAATAAGAAGCAAGATGCCATCATGATTTTCCCAGACGGGCCAAGATTCTTCTCTTATATACCAGGAGGTAGAGGGGTTTGCCACCTCTACATGAACCCACAGCTCCATCCTGTGACTGGATGACGGATCAATTCACTAAGACATTGAACTTCACAAAACGACATCCTCTTTTCCCGCCAGTATGGGCCTCTGGCAGCACCACTAATCAATGGCACAAGACAAAAGGAAGAAATTCTGGCCAACTAAAACTAAGCACAATTTTGACGACTATGGTAGTCAAATTACTATGTTATCGAAAGTTCATTAACTTTTGTTCGCATTTACGTAAACTTGATTAAGGTAAAGTACAAACTGGATCACTTCTTCTGGGAACCAAACATTTACATTTTAGATAGAACAATATAAACCTACCTATCCTGGAGGTCACTTTCTCAGTTACCGTTGCCTTTTGTGGGTGATGGTTTCCTTTAGCAAGGGGGTGCCAACAATGGGATGGAAGAGGCAAGGAGATATTTTACTTTACAGGGATTTCACCAAGTTACGTGAGCAACTGACAAAATAATATTCACCTACAGAGGATAAGAGGCAGAGAATCTGATCAGAGAGAGCGAGCAACATGGCTCAGTGAGGATTAACCAGCACCCGGAGTTAGCCGCACGCTGAGTCAGGCCAGGGAGCCTTTCTGTCATTAACCCCTTCCATCGTGCATACAGACAGGCCAGAGACTGTGATGAAGATTCCGGTATGGAGGGGAAGGAAGAGCAGAAAACTCTGTGACGGGCTCTGGGCCTCAAGGTTGAAGAATCTAACAAACCCCCATACCTGGGTTCATAGGTGAGGCTGAGGGGGGCGTACTGAGGGTGAGGACAGGGAACAGTGTGTTTCTGGGCCCAAACAGCCAAAGAGGAGAAAGCTAAGAACATGACACAAATTATAGAGAGAAGAGCAAGCCATGATCACGAAATTTATGATTTTGTGTCTTATTTGTTCAATGCAGAATAGAGTTAAAAGAGGGAAAAACTAGTTTAAACAGGGACATGTGATGAGAAAAAGACCGAGAGCTACTTACTGGGGACTAGCAAAATGCCTGGTATTTATCTATGAAATTGCCATCACTGGCCCCTTCTGACCTATAGAAACAGCAGTTTCATATAGTTCAACCTAAAATACCACAAGTGCTCAGATCTAGCAATCCTAGTTAATAAGAACTGTAGTAATATTCTCCCTACTCTCTGATGAAGTGGCAGCTGTTAGAGTGGAGAGGGCTCCTTAGAGATCAGTGTTTAACAGAGCCCAAAGCACCTGTAAGGGGGAGTGAACTAGCCCTCCAAATCGAGGGAGGGCACAGGGGTAAGGACCCACCCCATCTGAAGGAACGAGGCAGCTCCATCAGGAGGTGCCAGTGAAAGCTGCCACCACGGCACGTCAGTAGCAACGGGAAAGGGTAGGAGGGGACAGCCAAGAACAGCTACAAACAACGTCACCGGTCATCTTCCAATGGGACGCTGTGTGTGACGTCTGTGTATATGTACTATACATACTAACCAGGTACACATAAATATTTAATATATAAAAAATAAAGTGCTTTCTAACAGGCCCCAGGCAGGGACATTATAAAACATTTCACAAAACTGCAAAACAAAATCGATACAAAGAACACTACATCCAACGTACATGGAAACAGTCAAGCACAATATGTACAATCTGGTGGGTGTCCCAGGACCAACATCCTGTCATATACATGGTATATACATATATACTCTTTTACTCAATATATTATGACAATATATATTTTAAAATTTTGTTATAGACAAAAAAATAAAAAACAAAACAAAAGACAACCCCTACAAAAACACAATAAGGATCAAGCATGTGAGTCCTAGACTGACGGACAAACGGCTGCCTCCCCGGGGAGTCCCACGGCTGCTGCTTGGGAAAATGTGCCAGCGTTCCTTTCTTGGGTGCAGCGCCTCCACGTCCTCCAAGGCACTGTGGGCTGCGGCGGTGAAGTTAGCATCACCAGTGGTGAGCAGGTCAAAGACACAGGACTGGAAATAGATGTCCTTCACTGGCATCTTCTCGTGGCATTGAGCGTTGGCAGTCTCCAGTGTGTAGCCAGGCCAGGCCTGCGTCAAGGAGGTGCGGGGTAGGGTGTGCCCCAGGATGGCGGACACCTGGCCCTGCCCATCATCAATGCGCTCGCCCAGGGGGCAGCCGTTCACACACAGCTGCAGGTCCTGGCTTTCCTCGTAGGACATGGCCAGGTCTTCGGGCATGCGGATAGCGAGGGTCAGGTAGCGACCCAGCTGCCGCACAAACACCGTGGTTCCTATGTAGCGGGCGTGCATCTCCACGTAGCGGCCACTCTCCCTCTCCACGATACGCAGGCTCTTGGTGTCGCCGTCCCCACCACTGGTGCTGCCATCCACAAAGGCAGCTGGCAGGTCATCTGTCACAGCTTGGTATACTTTCTGATCTGTACACTCGCGGTGGGCTTTGAAGATGATCGTGATCTGTGGGAAGGAACACGTACAAAGTTTAACACGATGGGAGGGGAAGCGGACGGCGTCTCCTTCTGCAGCAAGAGCGCCCCTCCATTCTGGAGGCCACGGCTAGAGAGAGAATCTTCCAACTCAGCCCATTTGCTACTGTCTCACAAAGGAGTGGCATCAATGTTAGGGAAAATAAAAAGTCCTCTGTATTTAGAAATTTTAACACAAATCTAGGGAATGCGCATCAGGAAAATTTTTTTTCTTTACTTTCCTAAGACAGAACAGTGTTGCTGTTGGAAAATCGGCAATTTTTACTGATAATTTATATCTTGTCTCTCTCCAAAAACAGATGAGCCATAGTACAGCCCTGAGGAAAAAAAAAATTCCTTTTGTTCCTGCACAAATTTTAAGGAGCTTAATTAACAATATACCTACCAGAGCTCTGATTTCTAAAAAGATTCTTCGTTGGATTATAAAACCATATCCCATGAGTCATCACTACGACTTACTTACTACCAGTGAGGGTCGAAGCAGAGAGTTGAGGAGGGGGCCACTCCAGCAACAGCCACCAATCGTGGGCCTCAGGAAAGATTTCTCCAAGTCTTTTAATCAAATGTTTCACATGACTGGCTAATCCCGGTGACAGGGAAGTCACTTGGCAAACAGAGCTCCCAAGCGCTGGCAGAGAATAAATACCCTAAACCTAGTTACAGCAAATGTTTTCCCCAAACAGCACCATGGCCCTTGAACTCCTCAGAAATTTCTTCCCCAGCCAACTCTCAATTCTCCAAATTAAGCAGACAATTCATGGAGAAAAAACTACTGATAATACAAAAGCTTCCCTTTAGTGAACCCGTTTTCTTTCCTTAACTAGAAGAACTACAAAAACCCTGAACCTTCACACACCTTTGCCTCCAACATACTCAACATCTCTGGCACAAGTGGTGGAAGGAAGTTGACTACGAAGAGTCAGGGCCTTCTGGGTCACACAGGTGGGAAAATTGTCCCAAAGGAAAAAAAAAGACTACATTTCGAGATCTGTGTTATTGTCAGTAACTGAGGTAACAGCTTATTTTCCTTTCTTCTTGAAGAAGAAAAAAAGGATCAGGTGACTTCAGTCGAGGAGGAAGGTAGACAGGCCAAAGGCTCTACAAATTACTCTGGATGACGGAAACCATCCACCTCCTGCAAGGGAACTAATCAAAACAATAGACCCTTGTGAAAAAGCCCAGCAAACGCCCTGCCCCCTCCCTGCCCCTCTCTCTACAAGCCGTCACCCCCACCCTCAAGTTTATGTCTGAAGTTTTTTCCCCAACGCGGCCAGCATTTGCTCACATTATTTAATTCCACATGTTCCCACTGGTGTTACTTGACTGGAATTTTCCAGCCATTTCATTTTACTTCAGCCAGTTATAAAGCCAGATCTGAACCAGCTGCACTGTAGCAACTGGCTAAATTCATATCCGTTGTTTGCAGCTGCAACTAAGAGCCAGACAATGTACTATGAAAGCGCTTGGTTTTCTCCCTTCCTAATTATCCTGAGCCACAATTTAATTTCACTACCAGCCTTCTCACATTTCAACACCTTCTTAACAACCCTAAGGAGGTGTACCAGAGATGATTTCAGGAAATTTGTTGTGCATCCAACCATAGGACTTTCCAGAGTGAATGGGATTTGGAGCTAGATATCTAATGGGACTATAAAATAGATTTATTTGGTGGCTCTAAAGACAGTTTGACAAGGCTTTTTTAAGGCAAGCTAGGATTCCTTGAAGTAAAAAGATTAATTCAAGTAAATTCTGCACCTGAAAGTTGAACGTTTATACAGATGGCTAAAAAAGACTTAGTAACAGGCTTTTCATACAATCACTGTCCTCATTTTCAACCAGAACGTTCACTCAAAGATTAAACAAACTCTTCTACAACAGCTAAGCAATTTGTCTTTCTAGTCTAACAAACCTCAAATTTAAACCAACTTGGCATTATTTGCAGGAACTCAGTGCTTTTTTATCCACCTTAGGAAAAACAAGGAGGAATTAGTTTTGTTGGGACAACGAAGCAGAGAGATCCAATTCCAAACAAGTCTCCGAAAAGGCGAGTGAGGGTCGCCGTGAAGACGAGATCGTTCCCCACGTCTCACCAAATCTCTTCTGTTTTCATAAAGCTCACCAATTCCAGCTGAGGAGTCCAACCACTTGCAAATGACTGTCCTCTGCCACGTCTTGACACTACTAGTAACTCCCACAAATCTAGAAGACCACGGAAAACGCAGAGCTTGACCTCTGTACCAGTATCTACACTTACAGATTATTTCAGTTTACCTAACAGATTTTGCCTGTCTGTCCAATTTTCTAGGAGTGATTTTCTCTCTGAGACAATGAAGCTGATATTTCTCTCACTGCTTCTCTTTTGGGTGAAATAATTCTCATGGAGCATGGATAGAATTAGCCCTTGATTCAAAATGCTAAGGACGATGACTCCATCTCAAAGCATGACAGGAGTTTCCTGAGTGGTCTTCTGTAGTTTAAGCATGTACTGAAGCGGCATCTAGAGATAGAATCCATGTAAATGCAGAAAACACCGAGAACAGTTTCACATGACTTCAGTTTTATAACGCAACATCATTCCTCGTACTAGTTACAACACAAGCTCTTAAAGAGAGAGCACTCAACCATGAGGGCCAGAAATTCTTTTTCAGATTCTGTCTCCCTTTTCAGAAAAACAAAATTTATTCATTCTTCATAATTCTCACTTAAAAAAAATTCAAAATTAATTGGAACTTTTGTAAATTCCAAACATTTCAAATTTCCAACTAGCAGCTATCAGAGGGTAAAAACAGGATATTCAAAATTGTATTTTAAAGCTCTGGAACAGATAATTTAAAAATACCAGCTATGCTGCATACTCCCCTCCCCATGAACTGATCCATATGCTGTAATAACTCAATTTGGCACATCTGTTCTATGCCGCACCATTCATTATTGATGGATGGAATTTCTGTGCATTTAAAACATCAATGCCTTTTGTTAAACCTCCCCCACCCAGTCCCTCTCAACCCCCACCTCAGACAAACTACTCCAGTTCTCCTCATTCATTTTTAATGTTTCACTCTCTGAGATCTTTACCACCCACAAGGGCTATTAGGAAGAGAAAGATACAGCTACAAATCAACCCTTCCACGTGGAAAGGGCAATAAGGATTTAAGGTTTGCTGTGAAATATCAAAATTTAGAGACACCTGCTTCCCCTTTCCACCAGGAAAGAAAACACATTAAATGAAAACGAGGTGGTCAACAAAGAAAAAAACCCAGGCACCGCCTTGCCAACACACAGACACAGCTTCCCAGTCCGGACAGCCTTGCAAAGCGCTGCAGAGAGGTCTTCAAACAGCAGAATTCCCTCAGGACTGCACTTAACTATTCGTTCTTATTGTATTTTGGAAGAAACATTTATCGGCGTTTAATCAGGCCATTTGGCACTGCAAGTGCAGGATCTTACTGGAATCCTCAAATACCAGTGCTGGACTTTTAGATGGAGGACCTCACAGCTTGTAACACTGGACCAGCAAACCAAACTGAAATACGCACAGAAATTATCTTGGAACACAGGGAAATTCAATTCTGATTATGTACCTGGTTAAAGTCCTGCCTGTGTTAAAGGAAGCTAAAAAAATTTTTATTTCATATAATTAGCGGATACATCTATTTCATCAGATCTTCTGGACGAAATGATAGGTTGAAGAACTAGGCGACTTTCAGGGAGAATAAGAGAACACCGTGCTCACGCCCCTTTTACTCTTGCACGGGTAAGTGCAGACAGCCTCTACACCCAGTCCTGCAGAGTGAGCACGCAAGACACCCCTCCCACAAGAGCACATGCCCCAAAGAGGAAAACCGTGCGCACGCTCTATCTCCAGCTCTGAAAGTCTTCATCTTTACTTCTCAAAGTCCGTTTTTCTAAATGATGAGAAGTCAGAGCCTAGGAAGCTCTGAAGCACCAAAAATAAGTCGAGGCCTTGCAGGCACCTTCCTTGGAGCGTCTTCCCTGGTCCCAACCCTGCCCTGCCAGTGTAACCGGAAGTGTGGCTCTCGGAAGCCGGAAGCGCGGACCACGCTGGAGCAGAGCTACCCACCGCGGCTTTGGTTACATAAGACTGGGGAGACCCATGTCTCTCTCCCCACTTTGTGCAGCAGGGGGAAAAAAGCATATTAGCTAGAATAATTTTCTGCCGAGAATAAATTTCTGTCTGAACAATTTCATAAAAAAAGCCACGAGAGTATTTATATGTACCATATTTAAGAAAAAATGTTGGGCTGGGAAATGATTCATGTCATTGATAATTTTCCTGAAAAATTAAGGGGAAAAACATCTGCTAGGAAGGTGTGAACTCCATGAACTGGAATGTAATTTTACAATCACTACTCAGTCTATATATCAAATATCTACCTACAGGAAGGCTGAACTTAAAGACCTACAAAAGCGTATTTTGTTAAATAATTTTATTGGGCTAGGACAAGATACTAACAGTAAGACAGTACATCTCTTTAAGAGGAAGGAGGCAGATTAAAAATCTTGCCCTAGATTCCTTTTAGGGCTTGATACGAGACTGTAAGAATCTACTGCCTTCAGAAGAGGTATCAAAATAGGTTTCTCTACCCTCCAGTTTTTTCCACCGGGCTCTGTTCTAGGAGTACTTACAGGATCCCAGAGAAATGGAATGGATCCGCCTTATTTATTCTTCAGTGTTGCCCTAGGTAATACATGCAGGAACAGGGGCTGCCTTGGCTGCTGCAGGGGTACTTGGCAGCAGATGGAGAAAGAAGAAACCAAACCAGAGGGGAAGGACACCCACAGCTGAGGCTGCTAGGGTGGTCCGGGGAGAAGCATGAGGCTCACTGGCTGGAAAGAGCACGCAAGAGTGAAAGGGAAGCAGGCCCAGGGATGACACATAAAAGGGACAGGCACAAAAATGCTGACTGCCAAAGAGTAATTTCTGTACACTTACAACTAGGAAGGCTGCAAGTATAAATAGGCTCAGAGACAGGGAAGTTGGCCAGCTTCCTTGTACAGACCAGAGCAACGCTGTGCTGAGTGTGAGGAGGAAAGGCCGCCAGTCCTTAAAGGCTTAGCCACTCCGAGAACTGCACAGGGAACTTCTTGTCTGTTTGTTTGTTGGGTTCAGACTATGCATTATGAGGAGGCCAGCAAAGGCAGGAACTCACCATGAAGTCAGGCCTGTCTGGACAGCATTACCAACCTAGGATGCCACTGTGCTTCAGACCGGAGCCTAAAAATATTGTGAAAGATGAGAGCCAGGGCCGGAGGCAGGAACTCTAGGGGCAGGAATCTGCACTGGCAGGTCTTGCCTTCAGTGATCTCCCTCCTCATGGCCGGAGGGGGCAGGGCCAGAGATCCAGAGGCCCTAGCAGGACCTGGGGCAAATGATCTGGGCCCAGGCTTAGCACAGCTGTTCCCCAAACCCATGGGAATTAGGCAATCACAGCCTCTTTGATCATTTTTCCGTTTTCGGAGGTGATTTAAAAAGTGAAAAGGCTTGCATGTCTTTCACAATACACTCACACTCTGTCACTTCTAGGTTCAATTTCAAGTCCCCAGGGCTACTGAAGGAAAAAAAAAGCCCACTCAGGAATGAGGTGGTTAGAGGTGGTGAACACATATTTCAAGAAGCCAGTTAACTGGAATGCTCCAAAACAATATCCTTCTGTCTTCATTTTCCTGAGGCAGGGAGGCGGGAAGACAGCAACACCACACAAGCACATGCGTGTACGTACGTGCATACTCACACACACCTTGAACTGGAAAAATTAAACCCTGACCTCCATTTCAGGAGCACGTGCAGAGCAGATGAGAAGTTAGTGTTCAAGTGCTGTCATATCAGTTCCCTCCACAGTACACAAGCGACGTTCTAACACTGGAAGAACCCCACCAGAATTAGCCAAAGTTCTTTTGGCTCCAACTCGTAAAATAACCAACAAAACGGGACATGAAGAACTCCTTTCTCCATAGACCTAAAGTTCTTTCTGGACCCAACATCGCCAGGTTTTCACTGCAAGGCTGTCCAGTTAAATTATCTATGTCGGAGGAGTGTTGTTGCTCCTGTTAGTTATCACTTAGTGACAAGTTGAGCAGTTCCAACAGTCCTTGAGTTACCCCACCCACGAGAACACAAAATGCAAAACAGTGGAAGAGCAAGTTCTACTGCGGTCAAAACAAATAAAGGCGAAATGGGTAAGGGAGCATTTTTCATCGTTCAACACTGTAGGTAACCCTTTTCACATGCCACATTCTGCACAGGCAGCAATTGTTTGGTTAGCATTAATTGAAGCCAACAAGTAAAGTACCAACTACCCAATGTTTCCTTCTCGCCCCTTCCTCTCAAAATGTTGACTCAAAGAAAATGTAACCGGGTGGAGAGAGACATTTGGAAACGTGACAGGAAAACAAGTTCTAACTCTCCACTGTGTATCAGACTTGGCCTCGTGCCTCTGGTTTAAAGTATGGAGGAGTGCAGATTTGTTTTAAAGCAGCAGAGGCCCACAGCACTCGCATGGAATCCCGCCTGGCTTGGGCAGGCGCTGGGTTAACTGCACTTACAAATGGGGGATGTGGAGGTCCCCTCCTCCTTCCAAACCACACCTGGGACAGAGGGAGTGGCACAGTTAGGGAGATTCAAAACGCAGGACTTAGAAGACACGCAGATACAAACTTTATACAGTTTTAGACGGTTTCTAATAGCATCTTCTGTCTCTTTACTCCAGAGAATAGAAAGGAAGATGGTAAAAGACTCATTTCCCAGAGTATCTGAATGTGCACAGACCATATAAGGGGTACTGTGTTTGGAAAGTACAGCACAAAGAGTAACCAAGGTAGGCCCATTCGTCTTACAAAATGATCTGTCACACTTTTAGATACATCATACAGCTAATAATTTCTCCTCCTGCTTTCTTTCCCCACATCCATTCGGAAATCCTTTCACCTCCAGGCAATCTGCTGAAACTATATGAAGCAACGGTGAGTAGTTCCTGGGCCTAAGACCTTATAATCCAGTACAAACAAGAGCTATGCAGGAAACAGAAAAGGACAAATGAGAACACCACCACCTGAAACTATAGCTTTTTTCTGCTCTTCTAAAAACTATTCTTTAATGTTTCAATATTATTTCTACAATAAACAAATTCAGGGGGGATAAGGATATCTAAGACATGCTTTCACGTGTTTTAAAGATGAGATGAAACTCTGATAGTCAAATTCTAGAGAGCCTTTTGACATTAAATCAAAGTCCAACAACCACTCAAAAGTAGCAGCCAGCGTTCCAGACCCTGCTAGGTCATACGGGAGTGAGGAAGTGAGGGTGCAGGTGGGGGCCAGCTTGCCTATGCGAGGTGGAAAGGGAGACTGTGCCAAATACCAGGGGGAGGGGTGTCCCTGGGTAACTGCAGCCCATCCCCTGGCCCACTCTGCTGGCCCTTCCTGACACCTGGGACAACTTGCTAAGTAGCAGCACTTGGAACCAGCTTATGAATGCAGGCCACCAATGTTCTAAAAAGAAACCCTAAAAATGGCTTGGATTTTTTTTTTTGAGGAAGATTAGCCCTGAGCTAACATCTGCTGCCAATCCTCCTCTTTTTGCTGAGGAAGACTGGCCCTGAGCTAACATCCATGCGGATCTTCCTCTACTTATATGTGGGACATCTACCACAGCATGGCTTGCTAAGCAGTGCCACGTCCGCACCCAGGATCTGAACCGGGGAACCCCAGGCCCCCAAAGCGGAAAGTGCAAACTTAACCACTGCGCCATGGGCCGGCCCCTAAAAATGGCTGGTTTTACACACAAACTCCACAATTCCCCACTGACTGCTGCAAATCTTAGTTACAGGCTTAGACTGAGGCAGAGATTGCCTTCACCTCTGCATCTCCCTCACACAGTAGGCCCTTTAATGCTTGGTGGTTCAAATGTAGCACCAAGTTAATTATACATTTTATCAGAGAAATGATTACACTGAGCAGGGAGCTGTAACTACAAACCTCTCTCCTATTCGGTTCCCCAGTATGCTTCAACCAGTCTTATAACTTTTCAGCATTTTTGCAAAACAAGAAGGACCATCACAAGAGGCAGATCTTAGAGAGATGGCAAGAATTATCTGCAACACAGATGATCACAACAATACAAAGACCAGTCTCAGATTTTAAGGATTAGTTACAATCCTCAAAGAATCTCTGGAAGGAAAAGGCCCTGTATGTTTAAAGAAAATACTGTGTCCCTTCCATAACACCACTGCATGCAAGAATGGTGTCCAGATATTCCAAACACAACCCTGCTGATGGGAGGATGAGCATCTTTCTCAGTCCACCGTGCAGCTCCCAGTTTCTCTGTAAAGACACTAGAAACTAACGGGCTACAAAACAAATGCACTAGGTCTGGGGTCAAGAGAGGTCAGACTTCAAACCTTGATGCAGAGAGATGCTTAAAATGGCAGGTGAAAGTTTCTGCAATGCAGGCACACCTGGCTCTTATTTTGAGACCAGAAAATGATCGAGAACACTGGTTTACATGCCCATATTCTGTCTGGAACAACAGTTACATGCTAGGTGGCATCAGAAAGGAGGACTACCCAACTCATGCTCCAGCAGCCTATCGCAAACAGTGTTTCATCACGAGAGACCCTGGGTTATAGAGTTTGAGGAAGACAGTAAGCAAGAAAGAACCGAATGAACTAAGTCTCTCTATATCTCTAGTCTCATCCACCCGTAGAAGTTTTCAGGAATTTCCCAGGAAGGAGCTAGAGTTTGAGAATTAGGATAATTATGGGCTTTAAAAACTATATAGATACCTGATGAGCAGGGCCTCTTCATGCTTTGGACAGGCGCTGAGTGCTACTGCCCGTGGGGTTACCAGGAGTTGACGGCCCATGGCAGCAGCAAGAACCACTGAGGCACCTGAGAGTGCCCCCTCACCTGGCCGACAGTCATCTGGCTTGTCAAGCACAAAGAACACATCTCCTTCCTGAATGCAAACTGCCTTAAGCTAAACCGCCTTCTCTCACTAAAGGGTGAAGCATGGAAAAATCTGAGGCAGAAAATCTACAAAAGGACTTGCTGTCATCCCCACTCTCCCCTCCTCCTTACAATTCTGTTTCACTGAAGCTGAGAATAAGGTAAGAAAGTTAGAGTGATGGAAAAGGACACAATTACATTAAAACAAAAGGAAAAATAATGCAAAGGTATTCAAATTACTTGTAAAGAATAATTTAAAAAATATTGCTATTGTGGGGCTGGCCCCGTGGCCGAGTGGTTAAGTTCACGTGCTCTGCTGCAGGCGGCCCAGTGTTTCATTGGTTCGAATCCTGGGCGCGGACATGGCACTGCTCATCAAACCACGCTGAGGCAGCGTCCCACATGCCACAACTAGAAGGACCCACAACGAAGAATGTACAACTATGTACCAGGGGGCTTTGGGGAGAAAAAGAAAAAATAAAATCTTTAAAAAAAAAATATTGCTATTGTTTAGGTGTGCAACAAATACATTCCTGACATTTTCTGGAAATGGAATCATTTTAAATGCACCTGAGAGACTGGCGATTTTAATATATGCTACTAGGAATACATTTGTAAAGTGCAGAATCCTTTCATAAAATAATTTATGACCGGAATCACCTTCTGTAATTATGGCATATACAAACCCTTACTGAGTCCTCTTAAACAGAGATCCACGGACACAGAGAATGAAGTAAACAGGAGTTGAGACGGAGGGGCTGGCAAAGAGAATGTGGAAAAGAAGGTTCAGAAGTCAAGCATTCCCACAGATGATCTGGTTTCTTTATCTGTGTGAGGCCCAGGAGAGCTACTGACGTGTCCTCTCTGGAGCCTCCATAGTGTGGGGCCGTGTCTTCCTCCCCAGACAAAAGCTGCTCTTCTTCCCTGCGTAGTCAGCTCTGCCAGTTCTAAGCCCGCCCCTCTCATCTCTCTGCCCCACTGCCTGCAGGCCCGAAGCTGCCTCTCACAACCAAAGGTGGGGAAGATGGCCCAGGGCTGATGTGGATCTCAGCAAGGTGTGTAGGTGGGCCAGAAACCCCTGCGGCTCCCGGGGTGGAGAGATGAAAAACCAGCCCTGGCCTCCCATTTAGGAGCAGACCTACCTGGCAAAGTGGCCAACCCTGCAGACTCCTCCAGAGACAGGGAGCCTGACAGGCTGGCAGGGGGCATAACAGAAACCCAGCTGCCCTGGGAAAGCATACCCACATACACCATGACCAACCGGAAAACCACTCTGTGCTCCCCAGGGGGAGAGGAAGTAGACAGGGGAGATGAAGCCACATGGTCCAGCACTGCAGGCCTCGGTGCCCTAAACTCATGGCTGGCCATGTGGAAAAAGGACAAGGCTCAGCTAATAAATGGCCCTGTGAGCACAGATGCCTTCATTTTCTTTCATTCTGTTGTTTAGAACTTTTTCCCAGGCTGTCTTTTTGTGACGAGGGAAAGGCTAGTACTTAAGGGCAGGCAGACTCGGAACGACAGGCTTGAAGACGGCTTGATCACGAAGCCAAGCTCCCAGGACTGAGTTGCTGTCTTAGGGACCTCACTGAGCAAAACACTCAGGTCTAGTCCTTTAGGCTCATTGCTGAAGGCAGAGATATGAATGAATGCTTAAATACAATTTCAGTATCACAGTTGGCCAGCCTCTATTATATCATTGGTCAGTCTTTAAATCTAGTGACATCGAGCAGATGGGTCATTAAAAAATGTTTCATCACAAGGATGATCCAGTATCTGCAATGGGTAATGCAAGGGTTAGCCAATAGCTCGTCTCTGTATATATAAAGGTCTCATTAAAGCCAGGACTCGTGCAAAAAAACTCTGAAAGGTTTTGTGGTTTTTTTTTAAAAGTATTGCAGTAGACATCAAGAAAAAAATCACACCTTTTTTGGAACTTATTTCATACATATTTTGTGCCTCATATTGTTTTTATTTTTATTACCATCATTTTTTCATTGCTTAGACTTTTTTAAAGGTTTTATTTTGGCCCTGGGTAGAATGAAACTTCACTGCACAGTGTTAGGCCTGTGCTTGGTGTCACCAGCACAGGTCATATCAGCACTGAGATAGGCCCTCAAAAGTACCCTTCCAGATGCTTTAGGGGCTTTGGAGGGAGTCACAAAAAGAAGAAGGAAAAAACAACTACTAGAGGTTGTGAAGCCGTAGAGTAATTTGTTGCTGAACAGCATGGTCACCAGATGTGGGGACGTACTTTCCAACAGTGCAATTAAAGACCAAGCATTCTCATCGTTGGCTTGAATTTATGTCAGAGGACAACTTTCCCCACTCCTTTGTGAAATGGGTGAAACCTTTGATCCCTTCCACACTGAGGGGGAAAACAAAGTCGTTCTTTTCATTCATTTATTTGCTAAAAACTATGACAGATTCAACCACAATTGAAATGGAATGACCTAAACTACTTCATTGTCAAGTGTTCCATTTATATATTAATACTCATAAAGTAACTGGTTGTCCCCAAATATTTTCACCATCTTTGTAGAAAGTATAGAATTTTGAAAGGCTGAATGACAAACAGAGTGACATGTGATTGGATGGAAGACATGAAAAACAGAACTTTAGGCTTGTGAAAAGAACCACTATTTTCCCATGTACACAGCACTTACCAATCTCAACAGTGGAATTTGTAGGCTACCCTTGCAAGCCCTCAATTATCTGCGTCATCGATGAGGATTTTCTCCATTCCCAATGGAACCGCCTTGTTGAGTTTTCAGTGTTGTTTTCCCAGACTATTCCCAGGTTTTAAGCCCTATGACTGCAGCAATGATGGACTTTGGGCCATAGTTTGTCTTATAACTTCCTAATTGTATAACTGTATATCATAATTCACAGCAAATCTATATTTTAATATACAGACAGGAGAAATTCTTTGCATACTTATAAAAAGCAGAGGAAGAAAAGTTTGAGATGTAGGACTCGGAAAGGCAAGCTGGGGCTTACATTGGGAGTTGAAGTGTAAACATTTTTGAGTTTCCCCTAAGATGTCTAGACCAATGTAACAGTCCTCTTTGTTCACAGTGACGACTTCTAATCTTAGATTTGTCACACCCCTGGGTGTCTCCAGAAATCTCCGGAGGTGTTGTAAAATTCCCTCCACAAAATGCCAAGCAAAATAATTTAAATTCACTTACAAAATACACCACACATGTTTGGAGGCAAGGGAGGGTGTCCCGGAATCAAAAGAACAGTCAGAAGTATTACAAAAGCTTGATCCTTGTCAATTATATTTCAGTTTAAACCAATTTATGAACAGATAAAATAAGGAAAATTAAGCAGATGAGATCGCCTGTATGTGTGATTCTGTGGTGTGGGAGACAAGGAAAGAGCCGGTTACCCGGGACACGATTTTTGTGGAAAACCCTTTTTTGACCTCTGTATTCACTAACGCCTGAATCAGCGCTGACTGGCAACTGGAAACCCAGTTCACAGCTCCTCTCCATCTACTTGCACGAAGACACTGGCGCCTTCAAGCTGGCTTAGAGGATCTCCATTCAGCATTAGTTTCTTTAAAACCAACCAACCAACCAAACAAGAGCCACAGACGCTGGCAGCTACGTAGGGTTAGCTTAACTTAACTCTGTCAGCTTTTCCCCCAGGTTCTGACTTAAATTGTTATCTTGAGATTACATGGGGGTTATACATCAGTGCTCTGCAATGTCCGATTCTTCACTTCCTTGGTCACCCCTGGTTTAGTAACTAAAACATCACTGTGGGTTTGCCATTGGGAAGCTAGCTTACAGCCACTACATTTTACTATAGCTTCCAAATTTCCAAGAAAACATGCTTCCTGATGGGTTACTGCCCCAGGCTTCACAGCTTTCTTTACTCAGAACACCCACTGCAGCCATCTGATAAATCTGAATGTGGCTTTCTTCAAGAAGAGTCACATATATACGCACTCAAAAAAGACATCACTGAAAAAAAGCACACATTTTTTTCATTAAACAAGGCCTGCCTTTCCCCTAGAGAACTCAATTTCACTATTTACTTTTTATTTTTCATATCATTGTCTACTTACATTTCGACCCCCATTTTACATAAGCTCTAGAATTCCAGAGAGAAATTCCTTACTAAATAATTTTCATTTAATCCTTCATCAACCCTGTTAACTGCTTGCCAAGAACACCAAAAAAAAGTTCCTCTTAAACCAGGGCTTTTGTAACACACTTCAAAAGTTGTCTGAAGAATCAAACACCTGAAAGTTATAAGTAAGAAGAAGGAAAAGACTATACTTGCCTTATTTGTAGCAGTGGCACTGGATCCAGAGACCACGGGCACATTCGTCACTTGAACTGAAAGATAGTTATTGTCTATGAGTGGCCAGGCCCCTTCCACTTTGCACGTCTGGAAGTGATCCTTGAAAGTTCTAAGGTGAGGATCTCCAAACAAGCCACAAAAAAGGTAATTGGGAGGGGTCTGGTCCCCTCCCCTGTGTTCTCTGGCTCCTGTGTGGCTGTGATAGTTACAGGGATCGTGGGTCACTTCGGGGTTGGTAGAGGATGTGGGTCCATCCTTGGAACAGTTCCTCTGGCTCATGAGGTCACTGATACCCAACACAGCAGAATGGTATACCAGGTTGCCACGGCAGGCTTTTGAAGTTCGCTGGGTGCAGCCAGCATAGGCACGCAGGGCCTTGCAAAACTCAGAGTCAAAGCCGTCAATGGCAGAGTTCAGGTGTGAAGTCAGGGACACAAAGTCCGTGGTACATTTCTGGATTCGACATTGGGCTGGCTGTTGGCAGTCACCTATGGGAAGGGAGATAAGACCAGACATTTTTTACACGCTTCATAACTTCCTGAGCTACATGGGAAAATGACATTCTCCTCTTGGGACTGTGTGTTCTATTTCATATACTCCTATTTTAAGAAGGCGTTCAGAAATCTGGGTGTCTTGCGCTCTCACAAATTCAGCTAGTGGGAGAGAAAGTGCATGCGTCAATTAACTTAAAACTTTAAAGCATGGGCCACTGTGAGTGAATATGAGTCTAGTCCAGCATTCTTAGGTTAAAATGACAAGGGAATGGTAAGTGAAGTATTTTATGAACTTTGCCATCGTGTATAGATTTTTGAGAAAGATTCCTTTGCTCTAAGGCCAACCCAAAGATGCAAACTTCATTTTGACCTTGAAAACTGCATAAGTCATTTGCTTTGGAAGACAATGTGCACCAAACCAGGATTAAAGCTGCCACGCCTGGGTAGGGGGAAACTCCTAATTTAGAGGATGATTAGTTAAAACACCTTTACCCTATGGCCATAGGGTAAGACTACAGGGAAAAAGGCAGGTACTAAGTTATTCTGCATTTCCCAAGAAATGTTATAAACAAATCGTATATAAACTGACACAGAGTGGTTTCTACAGAGTATAAATGTTCTCTTAAAAAATAAAGTGATTTATGTGACCAAGCTATGTATTCACTTCTCCCTTAACCTCCAGCTCCCCAGGATCCCAGCTCCCCAGCTGTTCACCAGTAAAAAGCAGACAGCACTGAAATCAAGCCGTAGAGACAGATGAGTCCACCAACTATGTTTTTTCAGAAACAGAACAAGAGAATTATAGGACACAGAATTCTTAGAGTATACATAAACTACCTTTTCCCTTAAATCATCAATTCATATAAACTTGCTGATTTAAGCAAAGCTAAAATGAAGTAATGAAAAACCAAGTATACTGCCCTACTATTTCAAGTCAATTTTCAATGATGTTTTGCCATTAGCTTCTCACATGGAAATTTATGAAACCTCTCAAAGCACAAAAAACACAAGAGCTGCCAATACTAGGTCAGTCGTGTGTCAATCAGTTTAATATTCTGTTTCATAAAGTGGGAACACCAGAATTATCGAAAAGAAAAATACTTTATCATCCACCCCAAATTTTATAGAAATGAAGTATAACATATATCTGTGTTACTTAAACATTCTTTATAGGTCTCTGAACTATGGAGGAAGTCTCCATCTCTTCAAGTCTTCAGTTCCTCATATGAGAAAGGAGAAGCTTGTTCTAAAATGAACTTTGTGATCTTTTCCAGGCATAAAATATATAATTCGTACCCTGGGGTGGGGGAGAGATCAGAGTTGGTAAAATATTATTAAATATATAATTATTTCAAGATGTGGGCATAACAAACTTCAGGATAATATCAAGATTTAGGACCTCATCTGATGCAGACTTAAAACTAACCCTAATATCATCTTAGAAAGATACTGTAATCTTTTCAGTAGTAGAGTGCATTTAAATTCAAATTAAATGGCCTGTAGTCTCTGTTTCTGGCTTCAGTTGGGAAGAAAAGGGAAGGAGATGACAACCTTTCAAGACACCTCCTCCACCATTTTTAAATTTCAAAGACCAAAAGGGAAAAATGTTGTAGTCTATTCACTTTAACCTGAGTAAAAGAGAAGATTAAAATATTTTAATATTTTAGAGCTATGGATTTACAGCTATCACTAAACCGCACTTTAAAAAATCACGCAAACACCTTCATGTGTTAGGCCTACTTTAGACCTGCTCATTCCAAAGTTGACAAAAGCAGCTTGATATTATAGAATTCCGTTCTCCAAAGTAGATCAAGTCATTTTCAACTATATTTACTCAAAAAAAAGCAAAAATGAAAACAAAAAACCAATCAACAACCCCCAAAGACATTAAAACCACTTTATAGATGGGAAAATCAAGACCAAGGGACCCCAAGGCCTTGTCCTGGCTGCACCGGAAACAGCGAGTGTGAAGCCCAGACATGGTGCCATTTTCCTCCCACCACACGTCACAGCTCCCTCAGATTCCCGACTCTCACAACACTTGACAGCTTAAAAAAGGACACATATTGCATCATTTTTTTTTCTTTATAAATCAGATTCACAGCAAGCAGAAAGCAAGGAAATAAAAACTGGGCCAAGATCACTGAGGGGTGAACAGCTTTTAGACTACAAATAAATGACAGCACAAGAACTTTCCGCTAAACTTGCACTGCCTATTTGTTCTTTTTATGGTCTATAAAATCTGTCCAAGCATACCTTTACTTATAATTATTTCAAATAGTCATAAAATATCAAAAGTAAGAACAGCATGGAAATGCAGATGCCACTGTTCAGAAGGCAAGGGATGCAAGATTTAGATAGATTCCCAGCTCCTTTTTTGTAGCAGGTAGGTGCTGATTCCTGTGAGAAATCTCACATCGAACAGAACTCCTTGGGTTCTTTTGTTTTGGCTGAGGTCTCTAACAGCGTTTTCGAATAGAGATGATGGGAGGGAGTAGGGCTAAGTACCAGAGAGAAAGTGCATTTGGGTCAGCAGTTTCAGCCCCATGGCAGGCTCCTGAATAATGACTAATTTGCAACATACACCTAGAAATATCTAGGCTTCATGAATTTATAACGACAACGCACACTCTGCCTGTTACAGGCAGTAAAGCAAGCCTCCTGTCAAAATGCCAAGACAATGCAGAGCAGAAACAATCTCAAAGACGTAGCCAAGAAGCCATGAAGGGTATGAGTAAGCAAGTAACTCCCATACTGGATCTCCACTCAGGAATTGCAGAGGTTTGCTTAAGGGGAAAAAGAAGTGAATAAAAGTACTCTTCATTTCCCAAGGGCAGAATTCAAAATCTGCAGATACCGATCTCTCCCTTTTTCCAGGCAGATCATCTATGATCAATGTGATAATATTTCCATTGCAGTTACTGAAAGTGTTAAAGGATCTGTGGGTCTAGAGCTTTCCTTAATGATTCAGACAGAAAGACCTCACCATTCAAGACAGCTTCCTCCACGCCAGGACTGCATGTGTGAATTTGCAGCACAATCACTAGTTTCTAATAAAAGAAACGGGATATGCAGAAGCTGAATGAAGTGAAATGTGGAGCCATATGGGGTGCTGAGGCAAGTTGTATGGATCCAGGCATAAAACATATGGCAGCCCATCTTGCAAAGAGCACTGGGCTGGGCTCCCTGCTCTGAGGAGAAAGCAGCCTGCATTTCCACGGCACTACTCTTCAAAGCAATCTCTCAAAAGGAGCCCCCTTTTCTATAACCAGATTAATTGCTCCACGTCAACAAGATGTCCACACATACCACTCAGCACAGCCACTCTGGGTAGAATCTAAGGGTGACTTGAGTGAGGGCACATTAACATACTGAGAGGAATTTCATATTCCAAGTTCTTCAACTCTTGAACTAAAGCATCTTAATTTCCTAAATCTTGAAGCCAACTTCTTAGGTCTTCTTCATGCACTGGCAAAGAAATCTTCAAGGACCACATTCCAATCCTGTCATAGGACCGTATGGCAACCAAGGAGAACAATATCCAAGCAGTCAAGAGGCACACAGTCCTGCCTAGCACTTCAATTTCCCTTCAAGAAACCCACGCTTTGACATTATGGACACACATTTTTCACACAGAACACTCCAGAACACATTTTTTGACACATCATGAAAAAACTTCTCTGTAAGCAGACTGACATTATTTTCTAAGGTTCTGAAGTCACTAATTTAAACCCTTAATCATCGTAAAACTTGCAATTACACTCTTTATTAAGACTTCAGTCTGTTTCCCCCAAGTGACAGTGTTAAAAAGCAGCTGTTACAACACAATGCAAAGTTACGCAAAGTAAATTAAGTCGTCTCCTCAAATGCCACATTTTTTTTTCCATTACTTAAAAAGACCTCCCGGATTTTTAGCACGGCTGGTATGACTTAATAAATAAATAAAAATTACTCCGCACAGTTGGGTGGCATTAAAGTTCAGGATTCTCCAGAGCGTTGTGACTGCTGTCGCACAAACACAGGACAGAAGGATCTCGAAGGAAAACTGATCTAATGCTCTAGTGGTCCTCAAACTAAAAGATAATTTATCTTCCAGTTTGGCATTAAAAAAGTTCCTTGTCTAGACAAACTCCTAGAAGTGGTACTTATTTGTAAAGAGCGTCCTAGATTTTCCCCCCAGCTTTACTGAGGTGCAACTGACACAATATCGTGTTAACGAAACGATTTTAAAAAGAAAAATAAGTGTCACATGCTAGAAAGGTCATCAGCAGGCTCACTCCTGCTAAGCACAACTTCCTCGCTGCTGCTGCCAGGGCGGAAGCGCCGACCTCAGAGAACCGCACGAGATCTGTCAACCCTCTTGGACCCCGAAAACCCGCGGCGAGCCACAAAGCACGGGTTTTTCCAAAGAGCTTGAAAGCTGAATTAAAAGCAGCTTTCGCAAACACGAAAGAAATTCCTGTCTAAGGAAGTTGAAGTGACTTCGAGATTAACCCCCGGGTTTTCAAACTCGGGTGAAAATCTTTCCATCTGGTGCGCTTTCTTCGCCTCGCCGCCCCCCACTCCGGAGCAGCAGCACAAGGCTCCTTGTCTGCCCTCCGCGGCGGCGGGGGAAACCCGATCCCGGCCTGACTTGCAGTAAACACCAGCGCGGAGCAGGAAAGCAGCCGGAGCCCCGGCTCGGCGCGCAGCCCCCGCCCGCGAACCCTTTGATAAGTGGCTGCTGGAGGGGAGACAGATCTACCAACGGTCCGGGCCCGGGCGGGGAGGCGGAGGCAGAAACGGGAAGGCCGCTCCCTGCGCCCGGGGCGCGCCGCCCGCTCGGCGGCTGTGTTCCTGCCGCCGCGCCGCGCGCCCGACGACGGGGCAGGGCAGGGGCTCGGGAGGCCTTCCCGCCGCGCCGCGCCGCCCTTCCGCCCCAGCGAGCGCCCTGGGCACGGGGCTGTTCGGGAACAAAGCCCTGGGCCCGGGGCTGGCTCCCCGCGCGCGCGCCTCGTACCTGCGTGGAGCAGCCCGAGGCTGAGCAGCAGCAGCAGCAGCGCCAGGGGCGGCGGGCAGAGCCGGGGACGGCGGCGCTGCTCAGCCCCGGCGGCGGCGGCGGAGGCGGCGGCGGCACAGGAAGGTGCTGCTCTCAAGCCCATGCCCGTCCATGCAGATCTCGTGGGCTCCGGCGAGGGCGGCGGCGCGGGCGCCGTGGCGGGTCCGGGGCCGTGGCTGCGGCATGGGCCGGGGGACGCGCCTCGTTTCCTCTTCTTCCTCCTTCAGGCCCGCGTCGGGGACGGGCCGCCGCCACCGCCGCAGCGAGCAGCGCGCCGCGGGCGGAGCGAGTCGGCGGCGGCGGCAACGGGGCGCAGCGGCATCGCGGCGGCCGGAGGCGGCGGGCGGGGGCAGAGGGGGCGGGAGAGAAGACACAAAGACGGTAAGCGAGTACCGAGCGCGGCCCCCAGCGCGCGGGCGCCCGGGCCCCGGCCAGCGTGGGCTCAGCGGGCGTGGAGCGCGGGCGTGGACCGACAGGAGACGCGCCCAGCCCCAGCGAGCAGCCGCCGGCAGCCCGGAGATCTGTGTGCGGCGGCGCCCGCGGTCAATCAATCTCAGCCCCGCACTGCCGCCCCGCCCGCCCTACACCCGCCAATCTGCGTGGTCCCCACCCCGGCCGAGCCCCTCCCTCTAGCCCCATTGGCTGCGAGCGCGGGCTCGCTGGGCCCAGCCCACCAATCGCAGGGCCCAAAGCGCCCGAGCCCTGCGCCTCCTCCCGCCCTCAGCCTGCTCAGAGTAATTCGAGTTCCGCGTCCGGCCGCTGCAAGTCCTGACCGCCGCGCCCGGCCCAGCCTCCCTCCCGCTCCCTCCTCTTCTCTACCCTCCACCTCCTTCCGCGATTTACTGTTTCCTCGCTCCCAACAGAAACAGGCGACTGCAACCCTCTTGCCGGCGTTACAAAGGAACCGGCCTTTGACTTCTCTTCAAATTAATATGATTGAGTTCTACTTCTCTCCGAGGTTTTTTCTTTCTTTCTTTCTTTTTTTTTTAAATCAACCCCACCCAGTTCCTCAAGCTCCGGCTCCGGCTCCTTGGAGGAAGCGGGCGCTTTTACCGAGCGCCGTGCGGCAGGTCCCTTCGCAGCCAATCACATCTGCGGAACCGCGTTCCGAGCCTTGGCGGCGGTTGGGTAAAGCTAGCACCCAGCCGCGTTGGAAATCGGAAGGTGACCCGCGGTCCGGACAGATCGGATGGGCTGGGAAGGTACCCGCCTGCTCCGGGCGGAATTCGCTGGCAGCTGTGCTAGGCTCCGATGTTCTTGTTCCTTTGACATCTCCCTTCCTGAAAGCAGCGGGGAGGGGTCTGAGAGTGGGCGAACTTCAACGTGTTCGGTTACAGTGTAATTAGATTAATGAGAATAGTGAGTTTTTAATGCAGTGTAGGGTAATTATGCCATGATTTGTTGTTGCCCAGTGGCTTTTCCACAAATTTTCAGAGTCTATTAGATTAATTCAATGGCAGGTCAGTTTCTACTTTTGTGATTGGATGGATCCAAAAATGAGGAAAAAACCCCGACTGCCTGCTACAAAAGAGGTTGCCAAGTGAAGACATAGGAAGGCGTGCTGTGAGGTTGATGATAGGTTCCAATTTGTTATCAGTAGGTGTGAAGTGGTATCTAATCTCAAGAATGGCCTCAAAGGCTGGGAGCCACGTCCTACTGCCCTCGCCTTTGCTGATCCCCAGACGGCTCAGGGCTGCCATTTTAAATTCACTTATATCCAAATTGCAGTTTGCAAGTGTACCCCTACATTACTCAGAATTTCTAATTAGGAATCTCGTATTAACCACGGACACGTTAATATTCCACATGTTACAATGTGCTAATCAATCAATGGACCAGGATAATTGAGGGCAAATCTTCGATCACTCCAGTTTACTCATTACACACATTATGAATTGTACAAACCACTAGGTCCCTAATGAGGGATGCCTATCTATTTTTACTGTGATTTTTCATTACTTACTTATTACATACTAGGATGACTCAAGTTGTAAACACACCTTCACTGCCCAAGATATAATCCAAGCCTTGTGTACATCCATAATGTGCTTAATAATAGCTTCAGAGTTGCCTGGAGAAATGACTTTTTAGGGGGAGTTATCTGATATGATTTTTAGATAGTACTGTGGAGTAAATATATTAGACCAAAAATTGACTCTCTTAAAATTACTACATAGAACCAATGAAATAAAGTTAATTAAATACTGGTAAACATCTTTCAAAAAGTAATCAAATGTGACCAGTGGTTTTCAAAATATTTTGCTAACAAAGACTAACAGTAAGATGTTTCTTTTTCCATAACTTAAGATTTAATTCGACCCCTCTGCAAGAAGCATCCCTCTTTATTTACCATACTTCAAAACACATAACCAAGAGCTAAGGATCAAATTCAGTTTGGTTTAGGTCTTTTCGCTACTGACTTTCTAGGATTCTTCCTCCTCTTCTACCCTCCATATCCTGTTCCTTTAGTATACGGGTGTTCCACATTTTCTTATCAATAGAGGGCGACCTCGAGTCACTGCAAATCCTGGTGTGGTGAAATGAGACTGTTCTTTAGAGGAAAAACTTCATTTCTTCTAAGGTGCTTTATTGCTCCTCTGCTGTAAAATTTGACAAGCTCAAGATTTATAAGCCTAACAATTCACTTTTTATTGCTGCATAAGTGTTCAGCCGGCTAGAGGAAAATGTTAATTTTCACAATTAAACCGCAAGGAGGTACCTATTCTCAAGACACTAGGTCAGTTGACACACTCGCCGGGTAAATTCGGACTGTTAGGGAGATCCCAAATCGGCTTGGAAGGCAAGAGGGTGGTGAATGGTCGCTTATAGCGCACCCACTCTTCCAGCTCCTATCCTGCAAGTTAGGAGGATTTTGAGACTCTACAAAGAAAAATCTGTGGTGGGAGCTAGAACATAAACATAAAACCTATGACTTACAAAAGTTTTACATTTTAATCAGAAGAAAAATCGTGAAGTGACAGCTTGCACAACTCATAAATCCACCCGGTTTCTTGCCACTGTTAGTCTTTCTCCCTTCGTCTTTGTTTTCAGGAAGGAAAGATGAGACCAGAACAGTACAATTAAGGAACCCAGCAAAGTACCCCATGGTATGAACGTGCAAGTGGAGAGAATTAAAACACATGCCAGCCACATTCATGGATTCTAAACAAGATGCGGTTTCTTTTCCTGAACCTATACATGCTGTCTTAACTGCTCCCCTGTCCATTTCCAGAAATCTAACACGAGGGTCTCTGCTTAACAGATCACCTGGGGCAGAGGAGCCAGTAATCAGACCCAGGGTTGCGATTTGTGCAATCTATTCTGGAGTAAGGGCTCCGCCGCTGCCCCCCAGTCCACCGTGGAGGCAAAGCAGGGGCTGAAACAGCCCGGAGTCCAACAGCCCAGCAGCAAGCAGCTCGTGGATTGTACTTACATCATTCTTAACCCTTCCGCTCCTGGAGGGGGCTTGGCGGGATCAGGGGGCCCCCGAGCTCCGGAACACGCAGGACCTGGGTATAAGAGAAGAGCCCCAGAGCCCGGCGTGAGCGCCGCGCCCCCGGAAGGAGAGAACCCGGGCGTGCGTGGGGCTCATCGCCCGAGCGGCCACAGCGGGCCCCCGAGATCCCCCCGGGCTCCGCCGCGGTTCGCACCGCTCAAAGCGGCAGGTGCAAAAAGCATTTGGGAGCCGCTTGCCAGCGCGCGGAGGTAATGCGCTTCCTGTCCATTTATCTCAGGAAACCAGTGCAGCCTTCCCTTCGAAACAAAATTAACCTCTCATTAGCCAGCCACTCACTCTCGAGAAGGCCTTAAAAGCTTTACCAGCTCGCTAATGTATTTAGGCTTTTCTTCCAGGCAAACGCAGCCGCGGCCGTGACTGCCATCAGCCCCGGGGGTTCCTCTGGGCTCCCCTGGGAGCCATCGGCTTACCTCCCCCAGACTCAAGTCTCGGAAACTCTGGCCAACCGGGATCCCAGTTTGTAGAACAGAGCAGACCTGACACCCCTGAACAGACTTCACGCCAGATGCAACTCAAACAAGTTCCCACCAATTTCATGAGCGCCCCTTATATCAAAACCTCAGCTCCCCGTCCTTGAGGAACAGGGAAGGGTACCGGGCAGGAACTTCGGCGGCCAGCTGTCCCGGGGTCGTGGGCGCTGACTGCCCTCTGGAGCAGAAGCCCTGTCCGCAGCGGGGGCGGAAAGCACTGATCAGGGGCATGGGGGTGCTGTAAACCAGGATCCAGCCGATCCCAGGAGTGGAGAATCAAACGTGGTGCTAGGTCTGCAAGTGGCAAAAAGGGGCCTTTCGGAGCGCTGGGGTTTTCTCACCTTGGCCCCCCGCCGCCCTGAGGCTGGCAGATTTATACCACACAGGTGGAAGGAGACCTAAACAAAACAGTCCCGGCCGCTGCCTGCCGCTCGCCCCCCACGTCCCTCTGGCCCACCGCAAACTTCAACAAAATAAACAACTCACCACAGGCATTCCCTTGTCTGCAGCGCGACGCTTGCCAGCTGGGAAAATAAGCCGCAAGCCACGCGGCCGGCGCGCAGAGGGAGGGCAGCGCGGCGCCCGCCTCTGTCCCCCGGGTGGGGGCAGCGGTACCGGGGACAGGAACGAGGCTCCGCCTCGGGGGCCGCTCTCCTGGCGCCCCGGCTGCCGAGAGAGCGCGGGGCGCGGGGCTGCGCCCTTCCAGCCAGCGAGATCTCCGCCACCTAGGGGAGGGGGCGGGGAGGCAAACCCCTGAGTTCCCTCCTGCTTTCTCGAAGCTGCTTTCTCTCCCCTCCCGTCTCCAAGAAGACCAAACCAAGGGCCCTCCACCCAACCCCTCCAGCCCCACACCGCCCCCTGCGGGCGGTACCCCGATCTTTCCAGCGCCGCTGAGGAGTGGCGGGGAGCCGAGTCCCAGAACGCTAGCCTCCAGGTCCCGGCTCAGCTGTTGCCTCTCTCACCCCCCAGCGCCCCCCGCCCAGTCTTGCACAAAGACGCCTTTTACGCTGCCAGCGCTACCCTCCGCGCCGCCCCCCGGGCCGGCAGCGTTGCCTTTGCCCACCTGCGGCGCCAACCGATTCCCGGTTGGTGACTGTGCCAGCCGTCGCCGGGACAGGGCGGCAGCGGACGCGCGCAGGCTGTTCCCACACGGCGCCTCGGCACAGACGGAGATGCGGTACCCGCCCCTTTTCCACCGCTTTCTCTAGCAATCCACCAACGGCCACAAAATGCACCCCTTCCTCTCCATAAATGATCTTTGAGGGTCTTCCTAGTGTGTCTTAATTGTGTGAGTGTGTAGGAGGGGAGGTGGCAGGAATGGCCTTCTGGATTTTTCGCCGAAATAGGGAATCCAGCGATCTTTCCTGTCCACCGAAGGTGCGAATGTGGCTTGAGTATACAGCTTACGAAAGCCCAGGATAGCGATCTGAGAATTACGAGGGGAGAGAAGATTGAGACACCCAAGACACAGGTGAGGAAGTGTGTTATAAAGAACAAGCCCACGAAATGTTCGAGGAACGACAGTCACTTGGAAAAGAGTGGAAGGCGTGGAGGGCGAGAGGGAAGCGATCAGCTTTCTTCCCTAGGCTGGTCTTCCAAAGTTGAAAATAATCATCACAGGTATTCAGTGGTAGCTGGTGGTCTGCGCATTCAACGCCTGGGACAAGCAGGCTGCTTCTCTTTGTGCAGGCAAACGTTCACGCATCTTGCCTTAAGTATTTCACTTTTTTCCTCCTTTGGAGTCTCTCTGACCCTTTGCAGCTTTTCTTCGCCTTCTCCTGCCCGGACTCCTCTTTATAGTTTCTCGGTCTAACGCTAGAGGCAGCATAGGGCAGTGTAAAGAGGGCGAGTGGGAGTCTAGCGAGGAGGGTTTAGTCCTACCTTTCCGAGTATGTCTTAGGCAACTGATTTAACGTCTTTGAACATCGGGGTCATTATCAAGAAAGGGTATGTTAGGGGCTATTGCCAGGTTCCTTCTGGTTCTGAATTCTATGACAAAGGACGCCTCCTCTCACTGTCCGTTGGTTCCCTTTTAAAGTGTTTAAAGTGTGGCTTTATCTTCTCCAAGTGCCAATCAAATAAAAAAATAAAATACTGGGGATGTTTTCAGGTAAATGGAAAATACATTGAAAAATGCTCTTTTGGCTACTGAGAGTAATAATAGAAAAGCACCTTGGCTCCTGTCCACAGAAACAAGGAATTTTAACATCCCCACTTGTTTTGCCTTTGAAAAGCCACTCCAGCTTTCAGCAGAGCAGAGCTTTGATTTAGAACCTAAAGGCAAGTCTCCTGTATTTTTCTTCTCCCTTCCACCAACACAAAGACAAGCTGCCACATAAAATAATGATGAGCAAGAGTTCAAAGCAAGCCCAGAGAGCCGGCCCGGAGGATGTTTTTTAATGCAGCCCCAGTCCTTGGCCACTCCCCTGCTAAGCTGGTTTTGGACAGCACATAAATAGAGACACAAGCTGCCAGAATCCCCTTCTCCCCACATAAATATTGGTCAGTGGAACCGGGATGCTAGCTTGTCAATCATCACATAAACACATTCATCAAATCAATAAGTTTAATTTTTCCTTAGCCTCAGGATGCTTTCCAAAGTCACTACCCACTTTGGAACCTTGAGCCTTGGTTGTCTCTCTGGGCAGCCTTGGCTGTTTCCTGTGAAATCATTTTGGAAACCAAGACCAAAAAGGGTGAAATTTCATAATGAAGTATTAATTTTTAAACTACAAATCTCTTCTTCAATTTCAACAAAAGAGTTTCAGAATTACTAAGCTTTCATAGCAATGCACAAATATATTTTTGTTTTATAGGGTCAGTGTTTAAACTGAGTAAAAACATAAATGATCTAGGACCTATTTCCACTTTTAAAAGCATGAGGATTTGCTTTGCTTTTTTCCCTCTGTACAAAGATATAAGACAGCTGTCTTCAACCATCAGCTCATATGATGATTAAGATAAAGAATTCTGGTAAATTGCAAATTTCAAAAGAAAAAAATGAAACTTCTGGATGCATAATTAATGAACAGAGAAAGCAACAACAAAAGAATATCCTTCAGAAAATGAGAACTATTACTTCTATCAGCAATGCAAGCCTGATTTTCTAGAGAAATCCTGCAATTCTGAAGTATTCCTACATATGTACACAACAAAATAGGTAAATGAATGCATATTCAATTAATAAAGTCAATATTTATGAAAAATATGTGATAAAAAAGAAAATAGACAATAATTTCCTTGAAGTGCCAGGAGAAAAGCTATATTTTTTTGTCCGCTTGCTATTAGAAAAGCTCTTGTCATGAATCTTCTAGCCAATCAGCACAGTGTAAAATAGTGGAAAATGAAATGGTAGGCACTAGCCTTTTCCCTATTGTATTTGTTGATTATTTCAATTGCAGACATTATAGACACACATACACACACGCAGACACACTATCTTTTCTAGATCTTGTAATATATGTCTTAAGTGGCAAAATACATATTCCCAAAATATTCACTCTTTTACTTTGCATTTGATTTATAAAAAATAAACTTCAAGAAGTGGGAAAAGAACCTTTTTAGAGAGGTTCCTCTTCTGTGAACCAATTTAGACCTACCATGGTAATTCATAGTTTCTTTTAGAGGCAAAAATCTCTATCCTCACACCTGCCTCACACTCAGTGGCAAGAACATTATAAAAACATGACAGAATGGAATATACCAAAATCCTTAAAATTCTGTGAAATCTAAGACATATGGGAAATTGGATACCCTTAATTCTAATAGCCAATACTACCAGTTAAGAGTTTACATAATAAAAAAACCAGATTTGTTCTAATATACAGATGATATATGTTTACACTTTACCAATATTAGAGAAAATTCCAAGGAGATACATTTTAACCCAACTTAATAAACTGAAACAATAATAGAACCAAAGAAATCATTGTTCAAATAATCACAAGTGCAAAAATAATGAGTATTCTCCTTTTTCTTGTCTTCTTCGTATTACATCATCCCATCATCTCAAATTGTCCAAGCACATAAAGAGGCCCAAGTAGTCTTTGTGCCAGAGCAAGGTTAGACTCAAGTCAGAACGAACCAAGGGATGAAAACAGTGCTTGTTTGTCAGAAGTCTGAGTGAAATAAAGATGGCTGAATTCAGGAGTGAGGCTTGTTTCAAGAGGAAAGCTTGGGAGGAGGAAAGGATTCTCGGAGGTCTGTGCTCTTGCCGTTGAGTTGTTAATGTGCTCTTCAGCTGTCCCAGCTGGGACTGTCCATCAACAAAGAATGTGAGGAATGCGTTTCTGGTGCGGGGCTCTATGTGAAATGGATGAAGTTTCCCTTTCTCCTGCCCCCTGGGGAGGGTGCGAGGGAGATGGGGGTGCACGCCCCCAGACCCCACCCCCCCCCACCCTGTAAGCCATCAGCAGTCAGGATACTTGCTCCTTGTTAAAGAAAAGATCTGATACGATTCATGCTCAAATATAAATCCTTTATTTAATCCTTTCATTAAGCAAATGATTTTTGAGCACTCACTAATAAGCCTGGTAATCTTCTAAATCCTGGGGATACTACTGTAACCAATTCAGAAAAGCCTCTGACGAATGTACATTCTGGTAGTGGGAGAATAAACAAGTCAACAAGTCAAAAAACAAAATAACTTTAATAATGCTATAGAGTTTAAGGAATAGGGCGCTATGATAGAGAGTAAAAGGGTGAGAAGGAACCACCGTTCGTGGAAAGGACTTTCTGAGATATCACGCTAAGACCTGTAATGAAATGGGGGTTCAGGCGGAGGTCAAGGTCTCAAGGTATGAACAATCTTGAAGTGTTCAAGGAACAGAAACAACTATAGTGGAAAGTACCTTACCTGGGAGAATTTTTAGCAATCTAAGGCAGATTTCTTTAGGTCTCAATTGCCATTTGAATAAGAGACTTCTTGGTTGTTCCTGAACCTCAGGGAGATAAGAACTGGAAGTAACATTTATTTAATTACTATTAGGAGCGACCCCTGGTGTCTGGCTCTCGGAGGATCTAACCGCACCCTCACAACCTCTCTCTGAAGCACAGATTATTGTTCTCATCTTATGGATGAGGAAATTTAGGTTGAAAGATTTAAAACCCTGCCCAAAGATGTAATAAGTGGTTGGCACAGGATTAGAATCAAGTCTTTCTGATTCTAAAGTCCAGTTGTTTTCATTAGACTTCAATCCTCTGTATTATTTACTGGACAGTCCTGATGTTAGAATGCAGAGATTCATCAGAAAGATTTTCAGCCACTGACAAATAAAATGAGTGAAATTGAAAATGAACTGGTTGGGAAAAAAACTTAAGAATTATTTTTAGAAATTTTAAATTAAACCTGTGTTCCTTCCCAATAAACAATCTCTGCTCAATAGTGCGGAGAGCTGAAGAGTCTGTTTTTTCCTCAACTGATGTTCTGCCACTCTATAGAACACTTGTCAAGACTTGAATGAACATTCTTGGCTTGATTAAATGCCCAGGAGCCTATGGCTCTATTTTAGGAGTACAGGTTTTGATACTCACTCCTTCAGTGGGAGGCCTCTAAGTTTATAGTGAATTCACAAGCAGAATCATCTTACGGACATACTCTTGCCTGCTTCACAACTTAGCTTGTGCCATTTCCTTATCATTTCCTTATTTAGGGCACTGTGATTGTGATAATGCATAAGTGGTGTTCATGGTGCCGGACACATGGTGATTCTAGTGGTTTCCTACCACCTTCACAGCCTGAAGAACTAGGGGTATTGATGTGGAAAAAATCCGATAAAATCATATGGAAAATAATCCAAGTCATCAGTGCACAGCTTCATCACTATCACTGCGCTTATTATTATTTTAAACAGATAGCTAGTATTGTTATATCCACTTATTTATTCAGTCAGTTATTTGGCCAATCAGTCTTTCAACTAATATATATTGAACTGCCTACTACGTGCCACCACTCTTGTAGGCACTAGAGATATATCAATGAAAGAGAAAAGAGTTAGGAACAAAGAAATGCATCAATAAATAAAACATAAAAATCCTCCCTCCTAGAGGGACAATAAACATAAACATGAGGATATTCTAGAGTATGTTAAAAGGAGTAAAGTGCTCTGAGAAAAACAGAGCATGATAGTGGAGTGTGGAATGCTGGTGTGTATGTGCAATGTTTTAAAGGGTGGTTAGGGCGAGCTTCACAGAGAAAGTGGCATTTGAGCAAACACTTGAAGGAGTTGACTGAGTGATCTACATAGGGAAGGAAGTTCAAGACAGAGGCAACAGCCAGCGCAACGGCTCTGAGGCATAAGAGTGCCTGATACACTCAAGAAAGAGAAAAAGAGGCCAGTTTTGTCAGAATGGAATCGTAGGTTATGAGTTCAGAGACATTATGGTGGCCCAGATTGTGGAGAACTTTGAGGTCGTTGTAAAGATTCTAATGGAATTTGAGAACCTTTGGAGAATTTTGAGTAGAAGAATGAAATGATCTGAATTTTAGGAGTTTACTCATACTGTTTTGTTTAGAGTATCCTATAGTCAGGCAAGAGTGGAAGCTGAGAGTCCAGTGGGATGATTATTTCCATAATCCATGCAAGAGATGATAGTGGCTCAGACCAATGGTGGTAGCGGTGGAATTGGTTAGAAGTGGTTAGATTGTGGATATATTTTGAAATTAGAATCAAAAGGATTTCTTGATAGATCAGATGGAGATGCTTGAGAGAAAGACTGGAGTCAAGGATGACTCAAAGGCTTTTGGCCTGAGCCACCACCCAGATGGATTGCCAGCAACTGAGCTAAGAGTTGAAACAGATTATGTGAAAGACATAATGGATCAGACAATTAAGAAGGTTTTATTCAGTCTGTTGCAATAGGGAGAAAGTTCATTAATGAGGAGCTTCTCAAACAAAAGGAAAGAGTCTTGAAGGAGAGGCAGGTAGGCAAGGGAGTCATCAGGTCGTCTTGTGGGGAGTTGTGAAGAAGGATAGAGAAGGCTCTTATCTGAGTCCTTGAGGAGGGCTGGAGGTGAGTTATCTGGGAACATTTGAGGGCAGGGTGGTGCTTTATGGTTTAGCCATTTCTTTGAACACAAAAGGGTGGCAGCAGAAGGCTCGGGTAAAGTTAAAAGTTGTCTGCAGAGAAAAGCAAAAGTCTAGTTTTGGACTTATTAGATTTAAGATTTCTATTAGACTTCCTAGTGAAAACTTCTTCAATATTTCCTTGTCTGACATCGAGATGTTTGCTGTATCCAGCCCTGAATTCTTACATTGCATGTAAAAATATGTGATTTGAATAATCAATTTCCTTTCATTTTGGCATGCTGAAGTCTCTCAATTATTTTTTTTTCTTATATAAATATTTTTGGTTTTAACAGCCTTCATATTACTAAATGATCTATTTTAGCAAAATTGGAGGCAGGTTTTCCTTCATCTGACACTTCAGATATTCCATGTCTCAGTGATAGGATTCATGAACCATGAAGGACTGCTGGGTGCTTGACATGACTGATTTCACAGTCACACCCCCTACGTTTATTGTATGTTCTCTCCCCTTTAGGCACGTAGATATCCACCGAATTAGAAAAACCATGGCTTTCTTTAGTAAATTAGCCTAAAGATACATGAAAACTTTT
This sequence comes from Equus asinus, assembly GCF_041296235.1. Classification (NCBI taxonomy): domain Eukaryota; kingdom Metazoa; phylum Chordata; class Mammalia; order Perissodactyla; family Equidae; genus Equus; species Equus asinus. The sequence goes on from NC_091798.1 coordinate 73,691,270, forward strand.
TTGATAACTATATACAGTAAAATACATGAGATGCTGCTTTTGGTTATAGTGTTACAGGTTATTGGTCTAGATTTTTCCCAAATGTCCTACTAACACCTCTCACAGAGAACTTCTCATTTCATGTGAAATTTAGGACAGCTAAAGTTTGATCAAAGTAGTCAGAGAAGTGATAAGAGGAAGTTTTGAGGAAGAGATTGGAATAAAGCAGACTGCAAATGATACATATGTGGAATGAGAAAAGAGTGAGGATGTAGAGGTTTTTGGTAGGAAATACATTGAGTTTAGAAATCTTAGAAGTTAAATTTAAGGCACAAAAGATAAAAAGAGTGAGAGCAAACTGTAGTTTTGTCCAAGGACAAAAGGCACTTGTGAAATGTAATAAAATATTATAAACAAGCTTTGTTTGCAGGTTTGGGAATCTGACGTAGACCATTCCCTTTATTTTGGGAAAAAGATGACTCAGTTTTAAAATAATCCATAGTTGGGATCTATTTTAGTATTACCTGTTTCTGGCTTTAGAAAAGCATAATTGTAATCAAATTCTCTTAACTAATGAAGGAAATGAGCTCAGAAACCAGTGTGAACTGCACTATTATCTCAATTAATTCTCACAACAATGCTACTATCTTGCATCCCATTATTTTCTGCATTGTACAGATGAGGAAATTTAGAAGGTAAGTAGCTTACAAGTCATGCTCTTTTTTTGTGGACAGAAGGAAGTTGAAGAGAGAGGATTCAAAGCTAGGTCTATGACTCTAAAGTCTCTTAGCCATTACACCTAGTACTAATTTCCATTTATATATTGTACAAGAGTTCTATCGTTTTTGTCTTCTTTTTTCTGGACTAACAAATTTCTATAACTTTTGCATGGAAGGTATTTCTTTCTTAACCTTTTATTAATTCTTTTATTCTCTCCTGAATGATGTAATTTGTTTCTCTTTTATTACATAATACTTCCAGAATGAACTTCACTTGGTACTAAGTCAAAGCAACAGAAATGAAATTCACTCAATTGTGTGAAACACTCTATTTAATGAAGAGTCAAATGTGTTATAGAATTTTTGTGTTAGTGACATGTTATTGACATCTTTCATTTGCCTCATGCTCTTTGGTGTTCGATTCCCATTAGTGTTTTATAGTACTCAATGTTTTCTCTGTGAACCACTTCACATTTTTCCTATATTGAATGAACTATTTTTATTGTTTTTAACCCATTTTCTCAACTTCTCAGGCTCATATTCTATTTTAATCATAATTTTAAAAAAGATTGTAATTCTCCTAATCATTTGTAAATTTGATTAGTATTAAAATCTCCACTCCAAGCCTTTAATGAAAATGTTGAATGGTACTGGCTTCTAAAGGACTTTGTCCCAATCAGGATTTCTTACATTTACAATTACTTCCTGGGCTTGTTTTTTTGCCAAATGGCAAGTTTGTTCATTTTGGTTTGGTTTGGTTTTATTTAGTAATGTTGTCCAGCCAACAATTTAATTTTAGTTTCTCCCATCTCTTGTCACAGAGGAAATTACACATACATAGTGTTGACTTGAATAATAATTCCTAGGTAGAGCTATTTCTGCTAAAGCTGCTTTTGGTCATTTTGCCTTCCTAGCTGCCAAAATTCTAATTGCCCTCAAGGGTTGCCTGCAGAGCTAACTCATTTAAAAAACATATCAGGCTGTGTGCACCTGCAATACTCTTAACTTGGTGACTTCAGAAATGTGGTTCCAGCCTTGGATCCTGGAGCTAATCAATGCTAGGTAATCCAGTAAGTGAGTCAACAAAGAAATTATGAAGCTAGTTGCATGCTGTAGTTAAAATCTATGAGAAAGAGATAATTCAAATTTAACATATCATTTAATTCACTGTCCAAAATTTACCTTTCTAACATTTATCACAAGGAATCTGAGTTTTGGTATATCCGTTGGTTTTTCTATACTTCTTTACAAGGCACTCTATGTTAACTCACTGATTTTCTTAAACTGTCAAGACTCATGTCAAGCAAGATATTGATCAAATCCCACTTTCCAATGTGAAATTTCTAGTTTCTGTTTGGGTTTCTGCCAGAACAGATTTACTATGAGTAAGTCCGCAAGTCAATCTTTCTCTTCTATTTTCTTAAAAGTAACTCAATAAAATGCAACTTGAAGGGAATTTCTTTTTCTTTCTTTTTCGTTATCCTTCAGAGGATGTTTCTAATCAAGAGGGTTAAAAAATAATTTGACATTTTAAATTGAATAGGAGAAAGAACTCCGTTGTGTACCTTTTATTATTGTCCTTTTTTCTGGAATAACAGATAACTGATAGAACACTTGGAGCTTTCCAGTCATCCACCTTCCCACGTCTGGTTTGACAGCTAGGCAGTCTCCATCTTCATACTATAATTTAGAGCTGTAAAAATCCATGCTGTTTGAGGTGAATTGTGCCATAATTGCTTTAGGGTGTTTTTAAAAGACTTCTGATTATATCATAACTGTATGAATTCTTAACTGATTCACAGAAGAGTGAGAAGCTTGGTAGTTTTTTATATCTACATTATAGATAGTTAATCATATTATTTTGTGGTTCCTGGACATCAACACAAACTTTATTTATTAAATAAATAGGTGTTTATAGAGGGAAAATAGATATTGTGGTTTATTATTTTCAAAACATTTTATTAATAAAACTATTTAAATAATCATTCCTAGAATGATACATAGAAAAAGGGAATGAATGATGTCACATCCGAAATATATATAACACATGAAGTGTAATATATCTGTCCACTTTTTGGTATGCACGTGAGCCCGAAGGAAAGGCATTATTCGGAAGAATGCTTCCTGAGAAACACTTGGTGCTGGAAGAGCAATTCGCTTTATTTTTCTATTTATGTACACAACTCTCCACACTTCAGCAGCATATATTTGTATTAGTTTGCATTTTGTAGCATGTTCACAAGAAAGAGACACAAAGATACATTGAAACAAGAAAGCAGATAGACAGATATGCAATGAAACAAAAGAATTCAGAACATTAAAGATTTTACCGAGAAGAGAAACTAGTTGCATGCTGTAGCTAAAATCTACGAGAAAGAGAGAATTCAAAATTTAGCACAAGCTTCTCAGTGATAAAACATATCAGGGCTAGCTTCCGTGCTTCAGATTCCAGGTTTTCCCCAAAGCACATTTGCGGGCCTGTCATAGTTGTATTTCTCCTTCCCAAAATAAAATGCCTTTTAGCTGGCATTTTCCTGTGGAGAATATACATAACAATGTGTGTAGGTGGAATCCAGGGGAGAATGAAAAGAGATGAAAACTTTTCTGGGGAATGAAAGTTAAAATTATAAAGTCTGTGCTGCAAACATCAGAGCCTACAGTTCATGTGTTTCTTCTTCACCGGCTAGCCCAGTGAATTTCAAAATGTGGTCCCTGGGCTGCATTTTGCCCACTACTTTAAGCCCTCAAAAAGAGTTTATTTACCTTTGTTTCTCATAAACTTCTTGATATGATTTCCAACCTTGTAGGAAATCTTGCTCTTCAGCTACATTAATAGAAGAACATTCCAACTGAGAGAGATGATTATTTCACCTTATTCTAAACAATCGCATCACATCCAAAGCACTGCCTTCAGCTCTGGGCTCCCTTCTTAAGAAGAATGTAGAAAAACTAAGGCACGTTTAGAGGGGTGGGAACAAGAGAAGCAACACAAATTATTCCTGTGAGAAATGGTTATGGGGATGTGTCATGTTTAGGCCTCCAGAACGGTCTTTTTTAAACATAAATCAGATTTTATTGCTCTCATGCCTGTCACTTGCCATTGCATTTGGAAAGAAATCTAAGCCTTTTACCACCTTCCTACGTGGACTGTGCTGCGAGCTCTCCCACGTCATCCCTGGCCCTTGCTCCTCTCAGCTCTCAACCTCTCCAGCTACCTCGCCCCTTTATGTTCCTTGATCACTTTGAGTTTTCCTATCTCAGTGAATTCACATTCCGCTCCTTCTGCCTAAGTTCTTTTCCATTGGCTTTTCCCATGGGTGGAGCTTCAACTGTCATGTCTCCACTCAGACATGGTGTCTTCCCTATGTACTCAGTCTCTCCCAGTGCCTTTCTGGAACAAAAGCCTACTGAGGTCTTCCTGATACCTACTGTGATCTGTAATTATCTTGTTTACTTTTTTATTTTCTTCCCCACTAGAATGAGAGTTTGATGAGGACAGGAAACTTACTGGTCTTATTCTTTAATATGTTCCCAGTGTCTAGAGCAGCAACCAGCACAAAGTAGAGTGTAAATAATAATCCATTAAATGAATGAAAAATGAAGGAAAAGAAAATACTTTGGGTACCGTAATACTTATTTTCAAATATTTAAAGAACTATAACTGGAAAGGAGTTTAGATTTGAATGACCTCAAGGGCTATCACTAAAACCAAAAGGTAAACATTGTGCGGGGATTATAAATAAGAAATTCACTAAACTAAAGGGAGCAATAGGCAGCCAGTGGGAGAAGTAAGTTGTTGTAAGTGGATGGGTACAAGTTTCAGCTGGATGGCATTTGGCAGAGTTGTCAATGAGGTGACTTGAGCAATCAGAAGGTGAGGGGTTTCCATCATCACTGCCATCCTATTCAATCTCATGACTCTGAAAGAATGAAAATGGAAGAAGGCTGCCAAGGACAGGTGCACTGTCAATATTGAGAAGATAGAGCAGACAGCCTCACAGCAGTGGAGGCAGACAGAAACGTTTCAAAAGTCAGGCTCAAGACCTGAAAAGGACTATAATAGAGCCTGATTTGAGTGTGTGTGTTAGAGCAAACAGCTCTACGCTCATTGGTAGGTTTTAAGGTCACTACTGTTTCATTGCACAATATCACAATTAATATTTTCAAAGTAAGATTTATATTTTCTTTTTTAAAAGTGACATGTTTGTTGTCATTTTTCATTTTGTAAAAATATTGTAATTGCTGCATATTTTATTCATCATTTATCTATAGTATTTTAATGGCTTTTGAATGTACATTGTACAAATAATCATTTATGAAACCAATCTCATATGAATATCTTTGTAGTAAAATCTTTGTGCACCTTTATGATTATGCTATAAAGATAAATTCTTAGTAATGAAAATATTAGTTTAAAGGGTATTCAAGTATTTAAGGCTTTAATAGTTGTTATTTATAAACTTGATAATGATAAACTTGAGTCATTAACATTCTTTGTTTAAAGAGTTAAGAAAGTAAGTGATTTACTTTGGAAAGAATTCTACCCAAGATAATTAAAAGTGTTTGGGTATGTAAAATTATGAAATCAACTTTCAAAAAAAGTCAGCTATCCAGAAATAACCATTCACCAAGGGTCCTGTAGCCACGATTCTAGACTCTTTGTCTAAATTTATGTACATGAATTTATATTCCTTGAATAGAAATGTGGTTAATACTGTAGATAATCTACATATAATCTCATTGGCCTTATAGGCACTGTCTACTCTGTCAGTGGAAATGCATTGTCATAATTAAGCTTAACTCCTTTCTAGTAATGAAAAAGACTAGTGGGCTGAGATATTTCATTCATTGATCTGCACAGTATCCGCATATTGAATAGATGTTTCAATCTTCACTTCATTTTGATATTTAGACTTATTCCTGATGCTTCCAGTCAACAAATTTCATGAGAAGGGTTCAGTGGAAATTTCACAGGAAGGCCTGGGACCTTAAGTTACTAGTGAGAGAATGTAACCAACTGAATACTAAGGTAATTTCTAGAAGGTAGCTCTACCTCACTTTGGATATTCAGCTGTTTCTTTTTTATTGTTGCTGTATGCTGTGTGTTATCATTAAATTGTTTTGGTGTTATTGTTAAATTGTTTATCAATGAGCTCAATGCTTACAGCTAATTTGGGTAATTAATTACTGGGATGGCAGATGGAGGCCCTAACAGAGAATTAAAGTCTGACTAATCAACATGGTCGCAGCAGTTAAATTATAGTTTACCATTGCTACTGCCAGTTACATTGTGAGAACTGCGGAGGAGGATTTCTTAACCAACTGATAACATGGTCTGTGCCTTTTGTCTGGGTTATAATGAAATCGTCAGTAGCCTCTTTGAGTCCTCAAATTTTCTAGGTTATATTTAATTATCTGTGCTCTTCACTCTGTTTTGTCCTTTACCAAAATTTGTTGTTTTTACTTTACATTATCTCCTAAATTTTGTCTTCTTTTTTCCTATATGACTATACTCCTCTATCACATTCTCCTTACATCTTGCTTAAATTATCAACTTATACAATGTTTATTGGGAATGAAGTTGAAAAAACTGATAATTATTGAGAACTTTCTGTAAACTAGGTATCATGTAGACGTGTTTCAAACATTATTTAACTTTCACTGCAATCGTTAAAGTTGTATTACTATTCCTATTTTACATATGGGTAAACTGAGGTGCCAAGATGTTCTATACTGTAGACACGTAGCTAGTTTGAACCTGGTTGTACTTGCTTTACAGCTCTCTCAACAGCACCACACTACCTCTACAATGAGAGTACCTACTGTGTTGCAGAGATTAAATTGTGTAGGCTCTGTGGAAATGAAATGAATAAGACACAACCTGTTTCCTGGCAGAGCTCGTATTTCGGAGGGGAAAGAGGCCGACACACAAATAAGACAATTCTGGAACACAAGTACATTTAGAAAGGGTGGAATGAGCAGAGTCACAGAAAATAAGGAGGATGGTTGTGAGGACCAAGAATCATTCATGAATAAGTGAAGAAAAGAAGCAGAGGTGTATCGGTAAGATCGGGCAAGAGCAGAAAAAAATGAAGATTACGCGATATGGAGGAAAGTCCTATGGTTCCCTGTCCTTTGCTGAAAGCTGTGTTGCAAAATAACATTGACCTGCAGACATATGGTCTGGCTGGATGAAGGGGCTCAACGAATGCCAACTGGAGCTGGGATTTCTCTTTCTATCTCATCTCTACATTGTTTTGGTTGACTTTGACCCCAGGAGGGCTCTCTCCTCATGGTCAGCAGCAGCTGTTAATCTTTAGTGGTCTTGTTTTCAAATCTCATGCAAAAGAGTGAGAACCTTTGTCCCTGGATTCCTAGAAGTGTCTCTTTGTCTATAAGTCGGCCGGTGCCCATCATTGAACCAGTCACTACGGCCTAGGTTAGTGTGCCATGCTGATTGGCTTAGGTCTGTGTCACACATCATCCTTAAGCTATCTCTGGAGGGTCACCTGGAATCCACGTGCTGAGAGAGAGGGGGAACTAGCGTCAGGGCACTGTTACCAGGAGAAACATGAGTGAGTGCTGGGTGGTAAAAACAGCCATTCACGGATGTTACTGTTCTCCACGCATGTTGGTTTTTCTAGTGTTCCCTTTTCATTTTAGACCCAGTTAAATGAACCAACGCCTTCTTAATTCAATTCCATTCAGCAATCAAGCACTGAGTACCTGTTTTATGCCTGGCCCTGTGTTAGTCCCTGCAGAAACAGAGCTGAAAAAGACGTATGGATCCTACTTTGAAGAAGCTTATAGGCAGGAAAACATTTAATCTCTCTTATCTCTAAATAACTAACATATTTTCTTATATTTCATTGACATGATTTAATCTTTTGGCATCATCAGTATTTTCTGCCTTAGAAAGTAGGTTTAGGGAAGACAAGAATGTGCTCTTTTTAGCTGTTCTGTACTAGTTCTCAGCTTTTCAGTGAAGAGTCTTCCAGTGGACATTACTTATCCAAGGGCTAAAAGGATATTGAGAACTCTTGAAGTTTGTCTGTTTAACTTCACACATTGGTGACAGATCAAAGTAAGGGAAAGGAACTCAACAACTGTCTTTGTGAACTGCATCATTATTATTTAACTACTTCTGTCCTTTTTTTAAAATTATTATTTTATTGAGATGACATTGGTTTATACCATCGTGTAAATTTCAGGTGTACATCATTATGTTTTGGCTTCTGTATAGACTGCATGGTGTTCACCACCAGAAGTCTAGTTTCTACCTGTCACCATACATGTGTGGCTCGCTACTTCTTTTGCCCTCCCACCTCATTCTTCTCTGGTAACCACCAATCTGTTCTCCTTATCTGTGTGTTTGTTTGTTTATCTTCCACATATGAGTGAAATCATACTACTTCTATTCTTAAAGCACCAAGTACCTAATTTCTCTTTAACATGTCATATAAACTGTCAGATTTTACATACTTTTGTGATGCAGCTCATTTTGTACTTGAAATTTTAAAAAGCTTCCACCAAAGCAAGTGCCTTGTGGCATGACTTCTTGACATAATCCAACCAAAACTTATTTTTTTAAAAAGAGATTTCAGGAGACACTTTAGAACCAAGGATTATGTCTGTTTTAATGTTGATAAACTGTTCATTTATGAAATGGTAAAAAATGTTACTTATTATTTTACTGTATGACTTAAGTAATGTGATATGGATTGTATGATATGGAGAAAAAATCCTATGGTTCACTTTTCTTTGCTGAAATGTTATTTTTTATTTATCTTAGTTATTCTTTGTAACTCCCTGGATTTAGATCTTTGTGATTAGTTCTTTCTTTCCTTCTTTCCAATGTCCCTCTTGACTTTTGTTTTTCCCTGTGCTCCCTGCTTATTTATCCATTTCCTTCCGAGTAGGCCTCTGCACCTGATGTTACCTGAATTTTCCTGGTGGATCTTTTGTTTTTCCTTCTTTTCCTCTCGTCTTGTGTCTGTTAGTATCTCTATGTATAATATACATACATACATGCATGTCTGCTCATATACATATATATGTATGTCAGTCTGTATTTGTCGATTAGCTTTATCTAGTTAAAACAAATCATTGCATTTAGTAAGACAAGCATGAATATCACAATTTCATAAAGAGAGAGCAGAGTTTAACTGATTGATCTGAGGTCTGTTAATTAGTCACTTCCCAGGTGGCAGTGGAAACAAGTTCTTCTGGATGTATGTTTCTAATGAAGGTAATTAAAAGTTTTTGCTTTTGATGTTTATACCTATACTATTAGGTACATACAAGTTCATGAATAACATTTATTCTTGGTGGATTGTTCCTTTGATTGTTATACAAATTTCTTCTCTGTATTGGTTAATGACTTTTGACCTTATTTTGCCTGATATTAATATTGTTACTCAAGCTTTTTACAAGACTAGTATTTTGATAAAAGTGCTATTCCTTTCCCTTATTTTTCAATTTTTCATTTTGGCCTCGTTTGAGTTAGGCTTTTTGAAGTCTTTTTTTAGTTAGGTTTTTGAAAGCATAGTATAGGTTGGAATTAAAGAAAAATCAATTGATAATTGCTATATTAATTAGAACTATTGCATTTTTTTGGTGGCAGTTCATGTATTTGGGCTTATTTCTACTATCTTTTTGTATTTTGTGGTTATTGTTCTTTTTCTTTTTATCTTCCTTGCTTTCGGTTAGATTGATGCAATTTTTTGATTATGCTATTTGAAAGCTGCAACTTGTATTTTATTGTTTTAGTGTTACTCTTAAAATGTTAAGATATATTTTTAATTGTATTTTTTTCTAAACAGGGCTTCCATTATTCAGTATTTCTATTCTTTTCCTAAACATGACAAAGGTATTGGGATGCTTTGAGTATGCATTGAATATCCTTCTGCAATCTTATTATTATTTAGAATTTTATTTTATCATTTTAAACCCACAAATTTGTTATTTTTAAAAAATATTATTAAAATAGCTGACATTTTATCACATCTTTGGTTTGTATTTCTTTTGGTTATGTACATCTTTTAATAGTCCTTTATCGCAGGTCTGTGGATGGCAAACTCTCACAGTCTTTGAAAGTCTGAAAATATCTTTTTGTTACTTTCACTGATAAATGTTGGTTTTAACTATCTACAAAATTCTAAATTGAGAATTATTTTATTTTATTTTTATCTAATTGGTATATAAATTACAAAGAGGGGTATTAAAATCTCCAATTAAGATGGTGGAATTTTCTATTTTTCCTTTCTTTTCTGTCAGTTTTTGCATTATATATTTTGAAGGGCTGTTATGTCTTCCTGATGAATTAAGTCCTGTATCATCATGAAATTTCCTTTCCTCTTTAGCTCTTGTAATAGTCTCTTTCTTGATTTCTCTTTTATCTGATGATATAGACACTTCAGCCTTCTAAGGCCTAATGTTTGCATACATTTTTTCCATTCATTTACTTTCTTTAGACTTTTACATCTTTCTCTTTATCTTTATTTTTTAATATAACATGCATCTCTTTAGATTGCATATCTTTTTAAATCTGTTCTGAAATCTGCCTTTTAATTGGAGTGTTTAGTACATTAATAATTAATGAAATTATTGTTATGGTTAGATTTACATCTACCATTTTATTATCTGTTTTTTGTTTGTTTCTTCTGGTTTTTTTGGTCTCTTTGTCCTCTTTTCCTGCCTTATATGGGATCATCTGAATATTTTAGAATTCTATTTTAATTTATCTATTTTTTTAAATTTGTAACTTTGCGTTACTTCTTCTAATGGGTTCTCTATAATATACATCCTTAATTTTTCACATTCTCCTTAGAGTTAATATTATACCACTTCACATGAAATAAAGACTTTCAATAATATAAGTCTATTTACCCCATGTCCTTTATGTTATAGTTGTCATATATATTCCATCCTACTTTTTAAACTCACAAGAGAGTGCTATAATTTTTTATTTAAATAGTCCTACGTGTTTTAAAGAAATTAAAAGGAAATACTAGTCTTAGATTTACCTAGATATTTACCATTTTTTATGTTCTTTCTTCTTATCTGATGATTCAAGTTTCTATCTGGTATCATTTCCCTTCTGCCTGAAGAACTTCCTTTAGTGTTTCTTAGAGTAAAGGCTTGCTGGCAGTATGCATTTTTTCTTTTCTTTTAAAATGTCCTTATTTTGCCTTCATACTTGGGAATATTTTCACTGGATATACAATACTGAGTTTATGGTTTCCCCCCACCCCCAGCTTTTTAAAGATGTTGTTCTGCTATCTTCTGGCCCCCAGAAGCTTTAATAAGAAGTTGATGGTGGTTCAGATTCTTGTTGCCCTCTAAACATTTCCCTCTGGTTGCCTTCAAGATTTACTTGTCATCTTTAGTTTCCTGTAGTTTGACTATCATGTGCCCATTTGTAGTTTTCTTCATAGTAGTCCTGCTTGGGGATCCTTGAGATCTCTGAATCTGCAAGTTCATATTTTTATCAAACAGGAAAGCTTTTATTCAAATATTTTTTTCTATTTCATTCTCTTTTCTGCTGCTGCGACTCTCCCTCTCTCTTTATATATATATATCATATATATAAAGATTTTTTCATATTGTCCAGCAGGTCCTTGAAGCTCTAGTCTTTTTTTTCAGTTTTTTATCTTCTATTCTTTAGATTGGATTATTTCTGTTCACCTAACTTCAAGTTCATTGGCTTGCTGCCGTCACCTTCATTCTGCTGTTAAACCCATCCAAATATATATTCTTTTATTTCAGATATATTTTTCAGTTCTAGAATTCTCATCTTTTAATATACTTCTCTGCTGAAATTTATTTATTGTGCTTATATTTTCCTTTATGTACTTGAGCATAGTTATAATAGCTGCTTTAATATCCTTATCTGCTACTTCCAATTTATGATCATCAAGGATTGGTCTCTGTTTATTATATTTTTCTCTTGAAAATCGGTCATATTTTCCTGGTTGAGTAATTTTGGATTTTATCCTAGATATTGTGAAATGTTATGTTGTGGAAACTCTGCTATATTCCACCAAAGAGTGTTGACTTTTGTATTTTAGCAGATGCTGACTTGGTTGGACACAAATTGCAAACTCTGATTCTTGGGAAGCAACTCGAATCTTCATTGGGTTCTTTACCTGTAGTAGAGTCTGTCCAATGCATGCATGGTTCACGGATTTGCCCGAGGTTTGTGCACAGTCTACACACAGAATTTAGGGCTTTCTTTCTCTGGTTTCTTTTTTCCAGAATTCCTCTCCTCCTCATTTTCCAGTGTCTGTGGTTGCTCTGAACTCTGTCCTCTGGTTCTTCAGGTGAGGAACACTGTGATTTTCCTATTGGAGTTTTAGCCACCTAGTGCAGCATCAACTTCTACTTGCCTTCAGGCTAAAAGCTATAAAACATGGGAATCTCAGCCCTTGCTTTGGTTCGCTTTCCAGCTTGTTGATTTTGGTATTTTGTCCAAAGTTTATAGTTATCTGCAGGAGAGTCACTTATGGTAGAAGCTTAAACATCCAGATTGTAAGTGGAACCCTGATCGGTTCTTTTTAATATGAACTTAATCCTGTATTCTTTCTACTTATTTTGGTTTCATGATGTCTTGTTATTTCTAAAGGGATGTTGCATCTTCATTTCTCTTTGAAATCCTCCCTACATTATTTCAGATTCCTTTTTAAGTTTTATGAAATAAATTCCACATCAAGTACAATCTATTTTTCTCACTTTATTTAGCTTATTATTTTACTTTTTTAAAGATTGGCACCTGAGCTAACATCTGTTTCTAATCTTCTTTTTTTTTGTTTGTTTTTTTTCTTCTTCTTCTCCCAGAAGCCCCTCAGTACATAGTTGTATATTCTAGTTGCAGGTCCTTCTGGTTGTGCTGTGTGGGACTCTGCCTCAGCATGGCTTGGTGAGCAGTGCCATGTCCATGCCCAGGATCTGAACCAGTGAAACCCTGGGCCACTGAAGCAGAGCGCATGAACTTAACCACTCTGCCATGGGGCTGGCCCCAGCTTATTATGTTTTTAAATATTTGTTTTAGAATTTGCAGGCTTTTTTTCGCTGAGGAAGATTCCTCCTGAGGTAACAACTGTTGCCAATCTTCCTCTATTTTTTGTATGTGCGTTACCGCCACAGTATGGCCACTAATGAGTGGTGTAGGTCTGTACCCAGGAACTGAACCTGGGCTGCTGAAGCTGAGCACCTTGAACTTAACCACTAGGCCACCAAGGCTTGCCCCTGCAGGCTTATTTTGAGTACTTTTGTTTCTGTTTTCTTCATCCCCCTGTACTATTGAGCTGTTTTATGGTTGTCTCCACTTAGTTCTCTGGGCCCCCAGTCAAAAACTAGGGTTTGTAATCAAGCTCCACTGATATATGGAGTATGGAAGACCCAGTAAGCCGTGTAGCTTAGCTTCTAGTACCAAGGTTATATTTTTCCTTGGGCTCACAGAGACTGATAAAGCTGAAGTCCCCATCAGCAGATCTATCACCCTTTTTCTCAGCGTCCTTTCACATGTGAGGGGACTCATAGCAGTCCCTGGTTTCACGCAGTGACACTACTGTCCCCATCTTGCATAATACGCCTTCAGCTCCCCTGTCTCCACAGAAGTCAAATTCCCAGTGGCCATTGCTCCCTTCTGACCTGGATGGCAACACACTTGATGTTTCATCTCCCATCTACTCTTCGGATAGTCTGGATATTATCTTTTATAGGAATCTGAGTATGTCTTTTTTGGTTTCTCTTAATATTTCACCTATCATTGCTATATGTTTGGAGTAGATGGTGTTTATAAAGCATGATCTCACTGCACAAATTTGACCCTACACTCAAGCCTATCATCTCTACTACACACAGCAGTGCTTCTATACATTCTTTTGCTTGTTGCCTTTTTAGTTTTCCTTTCCATTTTTTGCTTAAGCCAGTAGATGCAGTCTTACTTGTGTGAATCCAGGCCTCCTGACATTTAGAATTAAGGTGAGAAAGATGGAGTTAGTGGCCATTTATATGTGAGCTGAGATATCAGGGGAGGAAGGGATGGTATTTGTGAGGAGGAGACAATAAGATAATAGACTGTGGGCTACAATCCTTGCTCCACCATGGACTAGCTTTGTGATGCTGAAAAGGTACTAAACCCCTCTAAGTCTCATGTTCTTCACTAACAGCTGGCAATAGAATTTCTATTAGGGAGGAGACTTAATTTTGGTTCAGAAAAAGACCTTGATAGGCCCCTTGGTATAGATGATGAAATCTTTAAGGTATGAATAATCATATTGCTTCAGGGCAAAATAATGGAATAGTAAACTTCCTTGTAGGAAAAAATAAGATACATTTTTTAGCTTCTGGGAGGGAATGGGAATGGAGCATCATGGTGTGAGGTCAAGACGTGATGGAGGAGGAAGAGCACTGAGAGTTCTCCGGTGATGGTGTGGCTGAAGTATATTTTAAGAATAAGAATAATGTTCACTATAAAGTTGCTTGTTTTCCTGAATTGTGATCCTGTCCTGTTTCCACAGCCCCCAAACTTCAAGTGATATCACTAAACTTTCCCGTCACTTATATGAAATGTTTTGTGTATTTATAATTTTTTAATGGAAATGAGATGGTGAGGCAGTCCATAGACTGAATGAAATCATCAGAACCAGTAGCATGAGCGAGAGTTGAGCAAGAAAACATACAATCCTTAGGTATCTGTAGAAATCTCAAGGAAGGCTTCAGATTTCTATAGGAATTTGAGCCTACTATGTTAACTAGGAGACCCCAAGTTAACAAGTGTTTATAATAATGAGGTAGGGATGGAAGGTAAAGTGAGCAGAGCCTTTGGTCGAGTTGGAGGAGGTTAAAGATCAACTTATAGCAGCTGTGGGATCATATTGAAGTGCAACTCAAGAGTATACCCATCGTCTGATCATCTATAGACTAATTCTGGCCACAAGTTTTTGTGGAAGTTTCTCATTGCTTGCAGTAGTGATGTTCTCTAAAGTTGCTACAAACACTGAATTGATGAATAGTGAACGAGGGGAAAACAAGGTCCCTGTGAACTTCTGGTCACAACACTGATCAGTGTTGTGATTGATCATCACATAACCATCTTTTACGTGTGTTTCTGGTTTGAAGACACTTTATTTAATAAGCTTGGTTGATTCACTAACTTTGAACTCATGGCCACCAGCACTGTAGCTCATGCCTGAAAGAAGCTTATCTAACACATGTATTTTCTCTGTAAGACACATCAGGGCTTCCTGTGCTTAGGAACACTAGACAGAACTGTTACTTTCCTTGGGGGCTATTTTACACAGTGAAATGACCAACAAAAGGCACAACAATGTGAAAAACATGGCACTAAATAGACCACAAAAAGGACACTTGTTTATAGTATGAGAGCTGAAACAAGAAGGCAGTGTCGCCTTGTTCAGCCTCAGCTGGGAATGTGTCCATCGGATGACTCAAGTTTTTTGCTGCTCTGCACGTGTCTATGAATGACCTAAAGAGCGCAGTAAGTATTCATTTTGGGGTTACAAACAAATTTTAGGGAGTAGGTGAATTCGCAAGTACAGAGTCCATAAATAATGAGGATTGATTGCATCTTCATTTTGACAGATATCAATACGTGCTTAGGACTTGGCAGCTGCAATAAAATCTTCAATTCCATTTCTAACATTCCAAAGCTCAGGAGTTTTCAGCCTTATGAGTTCTTTCTGAGTGAAAATTGTAGAAAAATTTTGAGTAATTTGATACACTAAAATCAATTTTACTCTATATTCCCCAGATTCCCAACTGCTTTTCGAATTTGAGCACTTAGAAACATTTATGAAACTACAGTAATTACTAAGAGAGAATAGAAAAATTTGCAGTTACTAAAGATTTCCCCTTCACACCCTCAATTTCAAAGTAAGTCAAACAGTTATCTCACTCAACAATTCAGAATACATTGACTGGATCAAAGTACTCTTGTCTACACATGGTAAAGAAAGGAAGCAGTAAATATTTGTTGATATTAATTGAATTGAAGTGGACCAAAAAACCCTTGTCTATTTGTTTTTTTGTTTGTTTGTTTACTACTTTTGGATTATTAGTTACCAGAGTAGGTGACCAATGAAGGGCATTAGCTGTATGAGCAGGTTAGATACTAATTGATTTAGGACTTGAGGCCTCTTGGGAGACAAGACCACAGACTACAGAGTCTTTTGAGGCTCCTTTCAGTAATATGATTCCATGATCCCATTTTGTAGATGGAGACAGAGAGAGAGAGAGAGAGAAAACATATCTCATAACGTATCTTGTAACGTAATCCACGTAACATATCTATGAGAAGTCAGCTTAATCAGAGGTAGAAATCGACATAAAGTATTCAAGGACACAAATGATTAACTCCTTTACTTACTATTTATCTAACTCCTTGGTTTCTAGCCCAGGAAATGGTTCTTTGTGTATTTTTAAGGTCTCCAGTTGGAGCCTATCAAAACTAACTGGCCAAAAGGCCCTTGGGTCTGTTAATAAATAGTAAAATAGATGCTTTGACTTGGTTAGAAATTGCTTAGAACATTAATCACACTCATATCACTTGACTATATTGTCTACCTCCCTGTTTTATTTCAATCTCCATTCAGTTGTCAATAAAGAGAAAGTATCTTGCCGTACAGTTTATTTTCTACTTGTGTGACTTCACTTAATGCATTCAGTTTTGTCTTAGAAAGATAAATGCAGAAATTTGCAATGATTTTAAGGAGTAGAGAAACTTCCAGGCCAGATTCGATGCTTTCCTATGTGACCTAGAAAGAAGGCAAACCCATTAATGCAAGATTTGATTTCCTAACAGAAGCACCAGACTTATCAGAGCAGACATTTGTAAGAGGTCCATTTACTCATGTAGTAGGCGTCTCTCCTGCCTCAGGATCCTCACACACAAATGGCAAAAATAGTTTAACTTTCTTACTTGCAATCAGATATGATCTACCTTCCCGATCATGCTCAGCATTGACTCATAGTTTCAATTATCTACAGAGAGATGAAGATCAAGGAAAGGGAGGGACCCAACATACTGTAATATTGAGTACTTACCATGTGACAGATCATATGTTAGAATATTCTTAGCACACTATCATATTTGATCCTCCCACAACCTGTGAAAGTAAATATACTCACATTTTATAATGAAAGGTTGAAACTCAAAAAATTTAAATTATTTGCCAAAAACGATATAGTTAGTAAGTGGAGATGATTGCTAAATCTGGGCTCAAAACAAAAACAGAAGCATGGCATAAAGAGGGCCTAGGAAGGAAGCAGAGGGTACAACACCTGCAAGGAATTAAACCTGCTTGGAGTCCTTTTGGGAAGTTCAGTCACTTCTTTTGCAGAATTGGATGTGTAGCACAATTATCTGTCTTTGTTCTTTTTGCTAAATTCATTCTCCTCTCACAACAGGGGAAGTTTTTGTTCATTTAAAGGTCATGTTTTTAAAGCTATTGACCCAGAGTTGTCATTGCATTCTTCCTACTTCAAATAGTCTGAGTAGTAAGATGAATATATTCTTCATCATTTTACTGCTAACAAGTATGACTCTTCAAACAAAGGGAAAGAACTTAACGCATAAAAACTAATATATAATACATTGTGATATACTTGCCTCCATGACAGAAACTCTCCCTTTAAAATATACATGGGTTGGAGTATCTCCATTCTGGAATGGAAGTAGCCCACATGAGAAGATGGGAGTCTAAAAACATAAAAAAAAAGAAGAACATTAAATCCAAGGGGTAAGTAGGAAAGGCACAAGGCAGCTGGATTCAGGGGAGGGAAAGGGGTGGAAAGAAGTAGAAAATCCCCCTTTGGACATTTTCTTCAAGACATGCTAGAAGAAAAGGAGCCCGGCAGAGAGGGCTCCTCTAAATGTGGAGCCATTTCTCCACCCAAGGTTGGTTTTATTTCGCGTTTCTCAGTGGTCAAGTTTCACACTATAGGGCTGTAACTCTGTAGCACTGCTAGGTTGTATGGTCTGCCCTGCAGTGTTCTCTCAGGAAGCCAGCCACTATGGATACAGTGTGGCATTTCCTGCAAAAGTAGAGAGGATCACGGAGCAGTATGGGCATGAGTGGGCCATGAGGCCATGCAGGCATAGGGATTCCCCTGGGGCTCCAGCTAGCCTGGAGAACTCATTAATGGTACCAGTAAAGGCAGCTGCAGAATGGTCCAGGCAGTGATTGGTATATTTGGAAAGAATGAGGCAATGAGACATTCTGAGAAGGCAGGCAGTTTTGCATCTAATAAACATGTTGGTCAAAGTCTCCCTGAGAGTCATCTCCTTTTTAACCAGCCAGAAGAAGAGAGAACACAGAAGAGTACATCTGGGAGGTTTTAATGGGATGAGCCTCCAAGGCACACATCACTTCTGCTCAAGTTCCATTGACTACAACTCAGCCACATGGCCACATTTGATTGGAAGGGAGGCTGGGAAATGTACCTAGACTAGCTATGTACCTAGAAAGAAGAGAAAAACATGGGTTTTGAGGGGCATCTGGCATATCTGCTGTATATTTAAACAAGTGAGGTCTAGAGAAATTGAGTGCCTAGCAAAAATGTCATATAACTTAGAGTCCAAATTCTCCCTACAATCATGTGCCTCCAAAGCCAGCTCACATCTGTGGATGAGCATCCATACGCTGTTCCAGACATAAGGGCTGACACTTTTGTTTGGTTTTGAAAGGAGAGCATGACATTTAGAAGATACATTTAATGGACTTAATCACATCATACCTCTTTTGGTATTTTAAAAGAAAATCTGGAATTATGGGACAAGATTCGATTTACATGACATTAAAATTGAAGCTAGCAACAATTGGTTCTTTTAACTAACAAAAAAGAGAACTTGTTTGACCTTTCAGTGAACCATTAAACCAACAAGACTCAAATCATGGCCCCTCTGTGAGAATAAAGATGGTAGGTAGACGCTTTACTTTTCCCAATCTTTGAAAAAAAAACAAGGCATTCTAGTTTAAATATGAGTTAGACCAACCAAAAATAGATGGCCCTGAACAATGTTATAAACAAAATATTTCAAATATTACATAACATAAAGCAAATGGAATTTATCCTGCTAGTTCAGAACATTGGTTAAACCTCAAAGCTGAGGCCAATGGATGATAAGTACTTCATAATCTGAACAGATGTGCTAGGTACATCTTTGCAGCATGCACTCAACAAGTGACCATATAGATCTGCAACCATCATTCAGCTCTGGTCTACATTAGAGGGAGCTAGAGATTTATCAAGTGAATTCTTCGAAGAGAATTTTTAGGAGTAGAGAATACTATGGCATCCTCTCACTCATGGGAAAGAAAAGGGAGGCTAAGAGAGGGTAGTTCATTCCCTTTTCCTCAAGCAAAATGAGGGAGGACTCAAAAGAACCATCCAGAAAATTAAAGCTGATTGCAAAATGAGGAGACCTGAGCTTCCCTCTTATCTGGAAAACTCTGAAGGCAGGAATCAGGCTGGTGTGTTCCCTCTGTTGGTGAGGCAAGGATTGAGGAGCCAGCAGTTGGTTAAGCTGTACTCCATAATTTGGTGGGAGTCAAACATTCTAGAATCTTCTTGCAGGCCAAATGGGCACATGGATAAAATGGCTAGGGGCGAGTTTTCTCAGGACCTAGCACAATGAGGCTGTGTGTTGCAGCCAGATAAACCCAGCAGAAGGTCTTGGGTTGGGGCAGTGACCCAGGCCATGGGATATATCTGAAGAACGCTTCAGTGTACCTCATGGAGATTGTTGGCACCAGGTGCTTATCCCTATCTCTTGGAAGATGGCCTTCGGTTCCCAATTCTGTTCTGCGAAGCCTTCATTTTGGGCAGCCCTCACTCATCTCCCTCTTTCCAGTTGTCTCTCTGCCTTTCTACCTTTGTCTATGGAGGTGAAAATAGAAGTAAAATTTAGGAATTCTTCCAGGTAATTCTGGTGCTACTTAATAGCAACAAAGCAAATGATCATCACACAGGTTTTCTAATTTTCTTTCACCAGGTTGATTAATCTTTTTTTATTTTATTATTTCTTTTTGTGAGGAAGATTGTTGCTGAGCTAATATCTGTGCCAATCTTCCTCTATTTTATGTGGGATGCTGCCTCTATTTTATGTGGCACGCTTGTGCCATGGCTTGACAAGCGGTGCTAGGTCTGTGTCTGGGATCCAAACCTGCCAACCCTGACCACCAGCCAAAGCAGAGTCCTCGAACTTAACGACTACACCCTAATGGGCCGGCCCCCAATTAACCTTTTAATGTGTTTTTGTTTTTCCCCTTTTCTTATTCAATTTTGTTGAGCATTTGCAGTGGGTACAATTATTTTTTGGAAGCCACTACATGGGTGTCTCCTGCTTCCTTTTAAGTGAGAGATAAACAAATTGGTGATGTAGGGAGTTCTTTCAGCTTCTGATGTGTTATGATCAGTCTATTGTGGGGGAAGAGGTTTCAAACCTAGAAGGACATTCTACCTTCTCTGCTTTATTGTCATGCTTTCCTCTTCACCAGGCCGCATCCTTCAGATTTGGGAGGTATCGGTGAGATTTTTTTCTATATTTGTGACTTCCTTTTTCTTCTCAGTACTGCTTAAGGAAACGGGAAAAGGAGATACATTATTCCCAAGGTCTTTTACTTTCTTAAATATAATAGGGGATCATCATTAAGATGGACATTTTTAGATTAACAATAGCACCTATAAACAATTGACCCACATTCAATTTGATTGGGAAAAAGGCAAACTAAATCCAATAAAAAAACTCCATCATTTGCTTGTCTTTTTAAGATTAATAGATGTGAATAAAATCATTTAACTCTGAAATGATTTAACCTGATGAATTAAAATTGCCACCCTACATAATAACATAGTGAAGACTATTCAAGAAACTAAAATATTCTTTTCAGAAAATGCAGTTTGTACCTTTGCATGTTAAAAATAAAGAAGACTCTTGTAGAGCTCTGGTGAATACACCAGCTAAGAAACAAAACAAACTAACTAAACACCTTTCCTTCTTTTTGAAATGTTCTCTTTGGTCAGGGAAATTAGACATTTAAGGTTTTCTCCCTTTTTAGTTCGCTTAATAATGTATCATGAAAGAATATGAAAACTATATTCTACAGAAGTTCTCTGTTCAACTTGAAAATAGAAAAGTGATTTACACATCTTTTTAAGAAGAATACTAGGAAGCTGTTTGGGAAGAACAAACCAGTTTCATCTGATGGTTAAACTCTCTATACTCTTGTGGACACATAGAAGAGCCATTGCATTCTACAACTTCTGCAGGCACCATTCACATTATAGTCCATGTGAGTGTCATCCCATGGTGTTGGATGGTATTGTGTGGTGTGCAGTCTAAGCCACATGGCTCTATGTGGAAACCCTACCCTAAAATCTCTTTTATATTACCTTTAGAGTAATAATGATAGTAAAAGCACAATTCTTCTCATGTCCAGTAAATTTTGGCTTATTTTCACTGAAGTATAAACAAGTTAGGTAGGAAATCTCAAAAGGGCTTCACCTCAGAGACGTGGGGAGAGCTGTCAGGAGGCTGGACGGCTTGTAAAAATAACTGGGGGAGGCTACGGAGATGTGTGGGCCTGGCGGGAGAAGAAACAATACTACCTGTGCCAAAACAATGACAGCTGGTATTCCGTGGGTTTTTGCTATGGATGAGAGTACTCAAAATTGGGCAACTTCGATATTTTCAATTATGGGTGGCAGCTTTAATGGTCAGTTGCTGCTCATTCTTGATCAGGTCCTCAACAGATATATATATCATTCACTATTATTTTTAGATCTACTCTTCTTGCCACCCCGCCCCCCTACAATCCTGACATTTCATGTTGAAACATGGACAAGAATAAATTAAGTTACCTGTAGTTGGCCAGATTGGTTTTTCCTATTCAGCTTTCATGTCGGTATGAAGATGAGGGAAGAAAAGTTTAAACAGACTTACTTTGATGTCTATGAAATGATGGTAGTGTAAATTCAAGATATGAAATATCAACCTTAAATAAACAACTTAAGATCTCATATAATGTAACGTTTTCCATTTGCAAAATGTCCAAGATAAGCAGACTTTGGTTTATGAAAATTTTATTTGTCTTATTTTTCTTCTGTGGCTCAGACTAAGTTTTCCTGCTTATGGTTTAGTTTTTAAAATTTTGCTACTGGAATCTCTTCAGTAATGTCTATTCTGATGGTTTCTCTCCCCCCATAAAATGCTAGCTCAAAGCTCCCCAAGGAAGATGAGTTCAGAGTGCAGTTATAAGCTCACCTTTCATGTATAGTGGGCTCATATTACTGCCAGGCCTAGCTATATTTCTTCATATAAAAGTTGTATCATACAAAAACCTGTTTATTTTGCTTCATGACACACGCAAGGTGGAGCTTTTGGGTATCATAGATTTAAACAATATAAAGATGAAGTATGCCTTTTGAGTTGCTTTCCCAGGGAAGATGATGCATTTTTAGAGAACAGATCACATATATTCTCTAGCTGCCTTTCTCTGTTCCCAGTAGAACGTGTTCGTGAGATAGCTGGGTCCACGTAAGTCTAGAACTCCTGGCGTTATTCTCAGTACCATTCCTTTTGACAGGTGACTTTAATACCTTTTGGCATTACTAGTTTTAGGATTTTGGATTTCATCTAGCTGCCATTCTAGCTCAGCAGTTTCTCCACTTAGAACTTAAGAACTCTGTAGTACTTGGCTATTTGGATTCTGAGAGGAACTATCTATCATTGTCTGTCTCATGGGTTTACGTTGTTCTGTGTCACTTTTTTCTATTCCTAGTCTAGTTCTAGCCTGTGCCTAGATTTCTCTGTAAGAGCACAAGACTTCACACATTGAGAAACTTGTCAGAATTTAATTTCAATGGTAGTCATATAGCTCCCAGTTAGGATCAGGGAACTAGCGCGGTTCTTTCCTATCTGTACTCCTGAAAAGCGAAGTAACTCTGCTTTCATTAACTGGAACTTCCCTACTGCTTGACATAAATGTTATAATGATGCAGACGCCCCCCGCCCCGTGCCCAACCCCCAACTTCTTTTCATAGTTCTCTAGATAGGGACTGATACAAAATATCCTGTAAGAGATGATCAGAAAGTCATTAGAAATGATCATTTAGAAAATAGATCAGGCAAGAACAGCTGGGCAACAGTGACTCGGGGGCCAGGAAAAATATAGGAATAGAAACATATTTTGGCCCAAAAGAAAACCCAGTAATGGTCGGTATAGACAAACAACAGCGTTTTCTCTGTTTGATGTTTTTACTAAGAGAAGTTCAAAATAATTTACAGGCATACATTAATAATTAGTTCTCTGCACAGCCCCATTTTTTGAATGCTTAAATTGAGGCAGATGGATAATGATTCAGTTATTCGAAGCACTCAGCACATCAGTGGTTGAATTTTGTTGTGATCTCTCGTTCACTGTAGACCACACGGCTTCTAACGACCTATGTATAATTCATCTCAGCTTCATCCAAATTGGGAGCTGACATTTTTTGGTAACACAAATCATAGCTTCTTGTCAGTAAAAGAACCAGTGTGGGAAACTCAGACTGCTCAGAGGTTCAGTGTCCTGCTCACTTTGTTGTTTTTGTACAGATTTGAGAGAATCTAATAGTTTGCCACCTTTATGTTGGCACATGCATACATATGTTTATTGATGAAGTTGATTTTTCTTCAGCCCAGGTATTTCCTGGGCAAGCAGGAAAGGAGATCATTCTGAGGATTTTCTCCTGGGTGGTTCAACATGAATTAACAATAAAAATGCATTAAAAATGCTTTAGGTTCCATCATTTTTCAGCAATGATCTTAGATTGATAATGATGAGACTAAAAAAATGGAATCTGGCTATTTTATTTCAATCTTTTAAACATATTTTTGGAATTTTAAAAATCTGTTCCCTCTGACAGCTGTGTGACCTTTCGTCTCTTTTAGTCTCTCCCTGTTGTGAGAGTGAATACCTATGATCAAAGGCCCAATTTTGCTTCCTTCGTGTGCAGGAGTTGTTGACTTCAAGACAATTTGAGATCAAGGTGAGCTCTGCACATTTAAAGAGAGAAAAGAACAAGATCCAGAGAGTGATATTGGAAGATGTATTTGAACTTTTATGCCAGGTGTTAACCAATGCTTTCCCATTATTATTCTACAGAATAAGAAATAAATTTACCAGTTACATCTTCACATGGGCAAAAATTATGCAATGCCCTGAATTCTAAAAATTCTAGCTAGAAGTGGTCTAGATGTCACATATACTTGGCTGCATAATATTTTCTATTAGATATATTCTCTTTGAAGAAATTGGGTGGTTCCTTATTAATGTTTTTTTCATAGAATAGTGTTTTACTTTATAGCCTGAAAATATATATAGTTAAATTCTATTTAAGTTTAGAAATCTCTATAGACACTGCCTAATTAATTATACTTGTTTTAACTTATTACACAATTATTTCAGTAAAATGGAACTAAAATAGGTGTAATCATGCTTAGAGTTTTCTAATAAAGCATTGACTTTATCTACTCAAAATTCTTAATGAATGGGAGGTTAAAAATGTTGACTGTCTTTCCTGAGAAAAAAATCAAATCAACAAAGCTGCTATTAGGGAGTTAAATTTTAAAAATCAATGTAGAATGTTTGTCTTGATCAGTACATGCCCAGTACTTGTCTTCTACATCTTCTATAGCTCTCATTCTCTCTAAAATCATTGATGTTGAAGATTAACCTTGATAGCCTAGAACAGACAAAATCAAAAGAAAGATTATATGATATTCACTTACATTCTATTGACTAAGGCAACAGGAACATTAATATCATTTTAAAAGACTTTAAGTAAAAATGGTGGAAATGAAAAAAAAGAGCTTAGGTTAAGACCACAGTAGGAAAAACTGGGGTTCAGCATCTGCCAGAACTATTTTTTTAACTCTCTAACTTAATATACATGTAGTTATGACAAATCCATAAAACAGGTTTGTCTATTTCTCACAGTGTCATACAAGTGGTCCAAAATGGTCCCAGCCAACAGCAAGAAAAAAATTAATCAATTCATTCACGGTCATCTGTTAGATTACTAACAGAGTGGGAATTAGCGTGCAAAATCTATCTTCCTAATTAGAACTTTTTCCCAAGAGCCATGGAGACTGCTTCCATTTTAATATCTAAACATATGCTAAAAATCATGAGCCACTATTTGGGAGTCAAAATAAAATGCTATACATTATTTATTACCCTGGAATTTTACTATTGTTTGAAATAAGAAGGCTGGAGCTTAAAAATATTTGCTGATGATGCAGAAATTATTGTTGAACTCACATTATAATGACAGCATCTAATTACTCATGAATAGAAGCTAAATGGCTCATATATTTTCAAAGATGAATGATACATATACTCCATCTAACCATCCACCATTTTACCATCTATCCAGCACTGAGAGTTTACTTTGTGTAAATTCTAATATTGATACATATATTCTAATTTCAAGAGGATTATGATGCTGTGATAAACAGTCAATATTCTTTTACCAATTCTATTTTATGCTTACTCTGTACTAGGCACTGAGCTTAGAATTAAGTATATAATAAGAACCACACAAAAACAGACAATTACAAGGCAAAAAACATCAAATTCATTTTTGAGAAAGTGGTAACAGGAATCTGATGCAACAGATTAGCTGCAGATGTCCATGACATAAATAATTAATCCAAATATCTGTATTTTTTTCTATTAATTAAATAAAAGGATAAATTGTTCCATGTTAGGCATTTGAAGAGAAATTCACAGAACAACTTCATGATTTAGATGTTGTGTTTGTGGCCTCAATCAAGCCAAATTCTGGCAGTTGAGTAGATACATAGGAAATTCTGCATAAATTGGCTGTCTCTGTAATTTTATTAAACATTCCATGAGGAAACAGAGATAAGGGTGTATAAGCAGGGAAAACAGTATCAATGACATCTCAAAATGCCTAAAAAAGCAGAATTCTTGCTAGATAATAGTTGATGACTGTCTTTTCCAAGATGCTTTACATTTCTGAAATGTAACTTAGATATTAACATTGATTTTAAGTTACACAAGACAATATGATACATTAATATCAAAAGGAAAGTGGTGGTAATTATTTTTGTAGATCTTCCTTATACTCATAATTAAAGACTTATGA
The DNA here is from genome assembly GCF_041296235.1 of Equus asinus. NCBI lineage: Eukaryota > Metazoa > Chordata > Mammalia > Perissodactyla > Equidae > Equus > Equus asinus. The sequence goes on from NC_091798.1 coordinate 73,717,147, forward strand.
GTCATAATTAAAGTAAAATGTAAAATTGTTTACTGGTAGGTCAAGTTGTCATTGCTTTTTGTATTTTTACCATAAAGAGTACATTGATCATTTCATAAAATATTTAAAAGTTGGAAGCTTCAAGTAATTTTTATTTTGCCAGCATGAATGAATATAATATTAACCATGAAGATATAGTGATAGCTTCAAATTAAACAGGCAAATCAAATTAATGCATATTTATTGAAGACCTTTTATGCATAAAAGAACCCATATGTATTAAGTAAAAAGTCACTCCTGATTATTTATGTTGATGAAGGGCTTTCAAGTGGCCATGGATCTAAAATCAATACGCTTTTGTTGTGTTATGATGCTTTCTCTTTGCTTTTTATCTCTGAGGTGTAGCTACCATTAAAATAGGAAGATTCACATGTACTGAATTTGAAAACAGCACATGCAGAATCAATATGAAACCGAATATGTGATGTAGTGGAAAGAACAATGGTCTCATTTAAACTTCGTACTAAATGATTTTTGTGATGATCAAACGTGCCCTCTGTCAGTTTCTCCATTGTAAAATAAGGAGTTTGCAATACCCAATGTCTCTCTCTTAAATACTGTTTTATAAATATAACATGAAGCCAGAAATATAACTGTAATATCACAAGGTCTACCAAATTTTCCTTTATTTATTCTTAACTCATAAATGATGGATTAAACTTCTTGTCCAATATTTTCCACATACACTTTTACAGCAACCTGGGCAAAATAGATTATCTTGTTAGACTTCACTAGGAAATACAGACATTTATTAAAAGGTCTGCACATGCATATAATGTCTATACTCATTCTTAGTAATCCATAAGTAAAAATTATATCTGACATTCCGTAATTTTGTTTGAATGCTCGGTGGACATTGTGTTGTATAAAGTCATGATTAAGCAGTAAAAGTGTAAAGTAGCAAGTAGAAGGCAGAATTGTGCTATTTACGATTAGTCCTGGTGCTACTCATCTTGACTGTTTTTTTTAATCAAAGGAGTTATTGTGGGATGGGTGTATCTAAGATGTAACCTACCTCGGAAGTTCTCCAAGATTTTGAGAAGTGCGAATTTTTATTTCCATGAAGATCTGAAATCTCTTCCAGGGGAATGAGAAGAGAGGTGCTAAGTAGTTGGGCAGATGGGAAAGCAGGTGGTGAAATTCTTGAATAAAACAGTGTAAGAGGTGGCCTGCCGGTTCTCTCTCTGTCTACTGGTCAATGACACTAAGCATGGCACCTGGCTGGACACCAACCAGGTAAGTCCTCAAGATCTATCAGCACAGCCTGATTTACTTGGAAACTCTTGTCCCATGCCAGGGTTATGGCATATTTTGGGCAATAATATTTTTTTTCTAATATGATATTCTATGTGTGAGAAGAACTTTGTTGAACACATCTTATTAAATATATATTTTTAAAAAATATAAATCTAGAAAACTCACCTTCTTTTCTTCCTTCCGTCTTCCCTCCCTTCCTTAATTCCTTTCTTCCTTCTACTATCATTTATTGAGAACCTGTTCTGTCCAAGAAACACTGAATTCTCAAGCATGCAGAAAGATCTAAAAGATGTGGTTCATATCTTGAGGGAGACTGCTCATGTAAATACCTGGGGCATAAAGCAGGCCGTCATTATTTCCCCTGAAGTAGCATGAAGTGCTGTGAGTATTCAGGTTAGAGGGATTCTTTCCAACTGTAGTGAGCAGGAATCAGTCATTTCTCTAAGGAGTCCTTATTCCTTTTGATGGACCATGGTATTTAGAAACCAAGATCTGACCTGAGGAACTGTTGCTTGTTCCTTTCAGTGGACAGAGTTAGGGAATATATGTATGAATATAAATATAAATACATATACACATAAACACATTTGCATCTTTTTTTTTCAGATTTTTAAAAAAAATTTTTTTCCTTTTTCTCCCCAAAGCCCCCTGGTACATAGGTGTATATTCTTCATTGTGGGTCCTTCTAGTTGTGGCATGTGGGATGCTACCTCAGCATGGTTTGATGAGCAGTGCCATGTCCGCGCCCAGGATTCGAACCAACGAAACACTGGGCTGCCTGCAGCGGAGCACGCCAACTTAACCACTCGGCCATGGGGCCAGCCCCTGCATCTCTATTTTTAAATCCATGTATGGATATTTAAAATCATAAGTTTATACTGGTACTTCCAATTCCAATTCAAACCGTAAGCTTCATTCTACATTGCTTCCTTTCCCGTTGTAACTTCCTTCTCTAACACTGAGAAACCTGTCTCTCCCTATCATTCGCCTTATTAGATCTGTCTCTCCTTCATATCACCAATCTCCCTTTGCAGCTCCAGTTCCTCCCTGTCTTCATTCCCACCCGTGCTCAGACAGTCTGTGACGAGCCACTTACCACGTGATGCCCTACTTATCCTGGTCACGCCACAACACCCTGCATTACTGGGGCAGCTGATATGTGGGTTACTCAATAAATATTTAATTGATTAATGTATTTCAATAGCACAATATTTGTGGTTTTCACAGAGCAGCATATTGTCACAAGAACAGCAGCTTCCTGTAATGCTAGCAATTTTAGGCTTTACTTTTGTGTTAAAATTACATTATGTTAGTGTCAAATTCAAGTCCAGTTATTTCATTCCAGACAATAGAAATTAAGCATGCAAATATACTTTGGATGAAGGGGTTTGAAAAGGCTCAGGATCAATGAAGAGGAAGGAGAAGGATTTTCTGTTGACATTTTAAACTGACTCATTTAATAATTTAATTCTCCCTGGCTTATAAAAGAAAAACAGATGAGGTGTTTGAAGATAGAATGTAAAAGAATGCAAAGGACACAGAGAGGAGAGTAAAAAGATTAAAAAAAATCCTTTGGTTAATTTATGATATTTCCTAGCCACAACTTCATATGCTAGCAGAAAGAAAAAAAAAGTGAGAAATAATTTTTTCTTAATTAATCTTGTACAATTTAAATATAGGCAAAAATGCTCTGCTACAAAAAAGAAAACAGTAGAAAATTAAGATGCATGAAAAAAATCTTTATATTACATATTTGTTCAACTAAATTATGACATGGGGGATAAGGTTTAACATAGGTTGCAATCACATAGTAATAACAATTAATCAGCATCTGCAAACCAGAGCAACATGAATCAGTGTATGTTAGTAGTGGAATGTCAATGACTTCATGATGGCCAGTAGATGCGTACTGATTCATTGTGGGCAAGGAATTCTAAAATTGTAGATCTTTCATGGGTATCTCTGTTTTGCCTTGTTCCTTGCCCTGACAGACTCAGTTTACTTGGAGTATAATTATTAGTAGCATCCTTTTTAATTCTGGAGAGTGTTCCAGCTTGGATGATCAATTATACAATCATCGTAACTTTGGATAGGATTTGGAGAGAGAAAGCTGAGGGATCAGCTCTTCTTATTTGTCACTTTGACCCACAGGAAATAAGGAAATTTTAAGCAAACCATTCAAAGCCACATAGGCCTAGTTCCTCTCTGGACTTCATATGAATGCAAATTGGGCCAATTGGCTGCATTTTACACCAGCTGTAACTTCTGGGTGGTCTTCAAAGAAAACCCCATTTAGAGTGTATTTCAATGATGCAAGGGAAATTTCACAGACTGCTAAAGTGAAAGTGGGAGGTCTGCAGTTGAAAGAGGGGGTTTCAATCACTATATTATGGACAGCAGGAGAAAAGCTTTTCTAGCTACAGCTGTCACCTGAAACTTCAGCCACTAGTTCCTCACCAACATATTTTGTTCATAGCATTCTACTATTTCCCCATAATATCTGGATAAATTCTGAGCACCATGTTATTCAAGGTGGTGTCATGGATTAAAAATACAATTTAGCACTCTTTGTCCACAGTATTCAATGTTGACAAAATATGCTGTGAATGCTGCCTTTTGTGTAATGAAGGGAAAACAAGCTTTAATAAGATTTCATACTTCAGTGGTGTGATTTAATACTAATACAGTATGCTCAGGTGCAAAATTATTAGTAATATAATACTTTCACATTGAGTATTAAGATAGGAATGGGATTTCTGTCTGTCAAGATTAACTGAAAAATTCAAGACTTGATTGTGAAACATAATATAGAGTTTTAAAGACCACCTTGTCTGATCAAATTACCAAGAGAAAATTCTATGTATACAAATAAGGAAAATTTGATGCAACAACACTTTATCATAAAGACACTATGAAATCTTTAATTTGTCTTGGATGAAGTGAAGAAAAATATTTGACAAGATGGTGTCAAGATATGGAGAATGAAAAAATTAGTTCAAAAAATGAGAGAAAGAAAAATAAATCAAAGCAAGGAAGAAAGAAAATATAGCGGTTGAGATTCTCCAAGGATGAAATAAAAAAAGAAGGAAAACAGCAAGAAATCTGAAGGCCACTGCTCCAAGAAAGTGGTAATATAACAATTTGTATTTTCTTGCCTACAAAGAACTGACTTTTTAAGAGAGAGTTTTGGAAATAGGCTCTAGGCATTTTTTCATTTTAATCAATCCTTTGGAGAACGGAAAAGCAGATAATGTTACCCAGTGCTACCTAGGATATCTATATATCTCATACATAGCATATATGGCTCCTATGGAGACACTGACCACCTCTCTCAATCCTTTGCCTACCACCTAAAACTTGTCAGCTCTTCAAGCATCAGGCAAGTTGGAGTTTTGGAGACAAACAAGATGGCTGGTTTGGGGGTGACTTGACTCTATTCCATTGTCCAAAAAAGTATTTTTGCTAAAACTCAAAATAACTTTTAAACCATACACTTGTTTGCATCTTAGCAGAACAAAAATAAGAGCTAGAAATACCCTCACTTGCAAACATCATGACATTCTGTCTCATGGATTTGGACTGACTCTAGCAGTGAATTACTCTCAGAAGTTATATTCTAAGAGTAGGAGTTACTTTGTTTATACCCCCTGTTCATGGAGATAGAATCACAAGGTTTGGGAGGAGGGATCCTTTGACATCCTCTATGCTAGAAGGATTTGCCCACATAGTATTCATTCCATTACCTCATGAATCGACAATCTTCCAAAGTTCGAGAAAGCGTGGAAGCCCCATTACTTAGCCTGTGAGATTGAAGGGTACTAGAATATGCCACCCTAAAATCTGCCTCTTTGGCATATGGATTATTTTGAACTAAAGGCTACTGAGAACCAGCAGTTGCAGGAAAAGCTTAAAACACATTTCCTTTTTGTAAAGGAAATTTCCATTTGTAAAAGTGTCTCCCTCTCCTGTACCAGGAGGACTCTTAGCAACCCTCATCAATGGAGAAGACACTGACTTAAATCTGCATAACAAACCTTATTAAACATCCCTCATTACCATACTGTTCCAGGTCATCTTCCCATCGCTTGTCTTCCCTGTGCAGAAGCTCAAAACCCTTTTCCTTTGTTTAGCCTATGATAGTATATAAGCTCAGGTTCTAACCAGCCCTTTGAGTTACTCATCAGTGGGTGCTCCTCTGATGATGTTCAAATTAACAAACGTCTGTTTGTTTTTCTCTTGTTAATCTGTCTTTTGCAGTTTAATTTATAAAACCTCAGCTGGAGAATGTAAGATGGGTAGAGGAAAAAGATTTTTTTCCTTCCCTCCAAGATTCATCAGTATTTACTTCTCCATACATGAATAGCAAAATATCAGCAAAATGCTTATGATTTATTCTCCCCTAAAGAAGAAGATATTTTGTTTGACAGCATATGAAGCTCTTTACCAAACAGTCACTCTGGCAGACGGTGAAGATTACGGATGAGGAAGCAGTACAAGTAAGGATGATGTATAGAAATGATCATATTATTAAATAATCAGTTTCCCCCCCCAGACATTCACATGCTTAAAGATACCATATTTTGAACTCTTAAAGTATATAATTATAACCACAACCTGGTATTTCAAAGAAAAGACAGAAAAATCAAACAATTTTAGTATATTTTTTGTTTGCTTGAATTTATAAACCAAAGCAACGTAATATTTAGGTAGAAATATATATTCCAAGTTTTTAAATTTACTATCTCAATGCTTAATAATAAAAAGTAACTATCAGTGGCCAAGAAGTGCGTGTAGACAAACTAAAACAGCAAAATTGAGCATCGATGCCTTCCTTCTTTCTTTCCTCATCCTTTAATCCCTGTTTCTTAAAATGTTTTCAGAGAACCTGCCTTTATTTGAATTTGTAAAATTCAGTCTCAGGGCCCTTAGAACTATGCAAATCTTAATACCTAGGTTGTGGCCATTTATTTTCAAGTCCTGCATGTAATTCTTATGCCTTAATTGTTAGCATTCCTTTCAATAGTCTTCTATTTGGCCTCCTTCTGGCAGCAAATCTACCTTAATCTTGTTTAACTGCTTCCTCTCAGCTTTCTTTGCTTATTGGCTCATCCTCAGTATCACCTATACATTAAAAAAAGAAAAAAGAGAGAGAGCGATTCTTGATGTGCTGGTATATGGTCACAGACTTCACTTATCCTGGGCAGGCTACCTGCAACTTACTGATAAAAAGGGCATAAGCAATGGTCTGTGGAAGATTCTGTATAGTCATTCCTCACTTCCAAAAAATAATTCAAAGGGAATGTCCAGTTTTGGGCCAGTGGTATCATCCTCACGAATAAAAGGACAGCTCATTAGTCATTAGTTGTCATGCTGCTGTGACTGGAGCAGAGTGGTTTCCAAAGATCCCACTATTCTCCCACCTTGATCCTTAGCCACATTATTCTTGTAGCAGAAGTTGCTTAGACCTTGTTTCTGGGCATTAGTTGAGTTAGATATGGAAGTAGTCAGGAGAGGAAGGGCGAAGTGCAAGATAAGGGAATAACAGATGTGGCATTTTAAGCAACAGGATGTAGTATTGTCTTCTCTGTTGAACCTTCTCTCAATAACACTAACTCTTCTCTCACAAAAAAGGGAATCGTGAAGAGTAAAGAAATCTTGGCTTCAAGGACCATAGTTCTGAGTTGTCCTATCCTGAGAAAGAATTTGGCCATTCTTAATCTACTTTAAAAAGTTGACAGTGGAGATTGGAACAGAAGGTTCCTGGAGCAGGACTAGGGCCCTGAAGTTTCTAAAAACCATTTTATGATGGAGTAGGACCAATGGATTATCATGGTGGGGTGGGGGGAGAGGGAAAGATGAACCAGGAAAGGGTGTGAAGTAGCAGATGATAGGGGGAGTCCTAATGGTAGAATCCAGGAACCTTATGTTTAGAACGAAACTAAAGATTGCAGTGTTTGTATCAGATGTCACACAAATTGAATGAAAAGTTACCAAATTAGAATTGAAATGCAGGCAAGGCTGCATGATTAAGATTGGATTATTATGATTCTCAGAGTGAGTTCAAACCCCACCAGACCAGAACTCTGTCTCCCTTTTCACAGAACATGTGGTACATTTTTCCAATACTTTGTTTCTCAAAATTTGTTGGAATGTTGGTTAATTCAATTATTTTTGCTGAACTTAACTTTAATTAATATTTAAAAGATGACAACAAAGTTCATCTCTTATCTCATACATGAGGGATAAATCTGCATAAAATTGGTTTTCACAAGAGTCTTGTAGAGCTCTCCTTTTAATTTATGTGGGTTCAAATATGTCACGAGTCCACATGTCTCCTAAACACAACAACTTATAATCAAAGCCTGTTATCACATCTTTAGCCTATTCTAGGCATGCTAATTCTATTATTTACCCCATATACTTTCAGTATGAATAAAATAATTTTATTTTATTTTATTCATTTATTTTGTACAGGTTCAATGTCCTGCCCTGCCCCCTTTCCTGAGGAGGGGGCCTCAGTCTCCTGGCACCACCTCTTGGGTCCCTCTGTCTACCTGATTTTAAAATAAAATCTAAATCATTAAATAAAATAGAGATTAGGTAATATATAGGGTAAATTGTATTATGTATGTGATATAGAGAAATTAAATAAAAACTTAAAAATTAGGTAAATGACAATATCCTTTAGGATACAGGGCCAAATTTATTGATTTTACTCCCTACAAGATATAAAAAGATCCACTGTTTTCTGTACCCTATTCATTCATTCATTTCTAATTGGGGGGTCTACATTGTGCAAGATATTATGCCAAGTGCTTTAAAAAAGTGCCAGGAGGAACTGCAAATGTTTTGGTGACACCAATGTTAAATCGTGCTCTTGCTCATAGTAGGTGTTCAAGAAATATTAGTTGAATGAATGACTGAATTTTCAAGATTTTCTCTATCTAATTAATCTTACTCTTACAACTTGATTTTATTTCTCCATCTATTTGCCTTCCCAGATATCCAGGAAAGGACCAAATAGGAAAAAAACAATGACTAGTCTGACATAATGTGTTATATTTTACCTTTATTGGTCCATGCACTGGATGAATCATAAAAGACATTGATTTTTTTTTCTAAATGTCGAGGGATTTTTGTATTCTTTCAAGATCAGTTTTGCCTTAAAACTAATCGGACTTACCAACCAATAGAGTTAGACCTACTCATAGAGTATTTTACATATGTCTGTGGCCATGATATTCAGCATTCTTTTATATTCCTGTCACACCTGTCCACATTATTTAAGTTTCTGCTATGATGTTAATTCCTCAGAGAAGATTCTCTGATCACCTCATATAAAAACAGCCCTTTACTCTGCCTCCACTGATGCCCCCAACACCTCATTATGATTTATTTTTCTTCATAAACATTTGTAAAAACTGACTTTATATGGATATTATAAATGTATTTGTTTGTTGTTCATAGTCTGCCTGTATCAATAAAATATAGTCTACCTATCTCAATAAAATATAAACTCCAGAAAGGCAAGGAGATTTTGTCTTTCTCCATCTTCTGCACCTGGAACAGTTGCTGGTGCACAGTCGGTGCTCAATAAATTGTTAATAGATGAATTCATATTATATAATTTGAAAAGTGTTCTATAAGAATATTATTAAGTAGAAGCAGCTTTAAAATTCACTTTGGGTTTAGAGATCTGATCAAACATGTCTTTCTTATGGTGGGAATTAACTGAATAGGGTTTTTAGATATGTTTTAAAGACTTTTGCTTTATAAATCTCAATTAGGAATGCATGTTGTTCTTTAAAATGCTTGAACTCAAGGAGGTACAAATGTAACACACGGTAATATTTTCCCCAATCATTTCCTTCCATTGTGCTCTGTTGAGTTTCTCTCTCACCTTGGGCAGATCTCATAGCTTTCTAGTAACTTAATAATTACGATGCCCGAGTCTAGTTAGTTTAAACCTGCATTTCTTTTTCTTCCCTTCCTTCCTGCTCAAGTAGGACCCACCTTTCATGGTCCTACAGGGAGTTTCACACCCTCTTCCCATTTCACACCTCAGAGTAGGAGTGAAGCCATTCGTTTTACTTCCCCTCCCCTCTCTCTTCCAGGTCCTATTCTGTCTGGGGTTGAACTTAATAGAAGTGATGGCAGGGGCAACTTATGTACAAATGGACTCGCCTTCCTGGGTTGTTGCCACTCCTACTGTGGATTGGCAATGCAAATGTTGACCTCTTGGAGCACATGCCTGAGTTCTTCCGGGAAGTCTGTGCCCTTGCTTTGTTTTCCCCTACTTGTAGGAGAGTTATTTAAAATCCTCAGTTACAGGAAAAATATTGGCACCATATGTGACAAAAGGTTGTTTCCCCTTATGGTTAAACAATTCTTATAAGTCGATTGGAAAGAGATGTACTTGAATACAAACTTTAAAAATGGGTAAAGAACTTGAACAGAAAATTCAAAAAGAAGAAATACAAATGGCCAATAACTAGTTGGAAACATTTAAACAGATAATAATAATGAAAAAGTCTTTTTTGTTTGGCCTATCAGATTTACAGAAGTTTAAAAAACACAACGTATGTTCAATGTTTTTGAAGTGAGTATTCTTACACCCTGCTTAATGGATAAAAAATGGTTAAAAATTTCTGAGGTCAAATTGGCAGTCACTTTCAAAAGGTCCATGCATATGTACAGTATTTGACTGAGAAATTCTACTTATGTAAATTTATTCCCCTCCAAAATAGTCAGAAATATATGAAAAGATGTATGTACATGGATATTAATTAAGGTCTTTTCAATAGCAAAAATATATAAATAACTAAATAATAGTGGATTTGTCAAATAAGTTGTAGAACATATATATGATGAAATATTAGGGAACTTTAAAAATGATATTTGACATTTATTGAACGCTTATTATATGCCAGGTGTTCTTGAGACTTTTATATATATACTGACTCATTAATCCTTACACCGAATCTGTGAGATAGTAGGTACTATTATGATAACCATTGTATAAATGAGGAAATTGAGTGTCAAAGAGTTTAATTATCATGCACAAGATCATACAGCTGGTCAATAAGACGAGGGTTTGAACCTGGGTAGTCTGATTCCAGAGCTTAAATATGATAAACCACAACTTCTCAAATGTGAACAATAAAGTAACTGCATATTTATTTGTTAACATTGACATGTGTTTAAGGCATAAAGCTGAGTAGTAAAAAGAAACAGTACAATATGTGTTGAATAAAACAAGTTGTGAAATATATATAAAACATATATATGTATACACACATACACACAAACGTATATTTACAGAAAATATTGTTGAACGTGTTGGAATTCTATAGCTCAAAATGTTAATCAGTGGTTATCTCTGGGTAATAGCTAATAGATTTGGAGTGACTATTTTTTCTTCTTTTTCTTTATGCCCACGCAGTACTTGGGTTCATATTTATGAACGTGAAATATTTGAGCAATAAAAGAATACAACACAAACCAGCAAAACCTCCTGTCGTCTCCGTGTGAACTGTGGGAAGTGATTCTATTTCTTGCTGGCCTGGTATGGTACCAGCAGCTGTGTACCTGCTGCTGTCATGGGAGCTGTGGTCCTTCAGGAGTTGAGCAGGGAGCTAGAGGAAAAGATTCAGACTAACGGTGAGCCTGTGGTTGCCATACATGCACGGCAGATCCTACTATAGACATATGACAATGTGTTCAAAACTCAGTTGCCCTAAATAATTTCCATCAGGCTTCTGGTTCTCTAAAACTAAACAGATGATAAACTGTGCAATCAACATTTCCCCCTTTTTTTACTGGGCATAAGTTGGCCCTTAGCGTGCCTATTGGTAAGTTGTTTTAGGTGCAGAGATAAATAATGATAATAAGTGCACAACAATCTGTAAAAGTAATAATAAAATTATAGGTTTCCTAAGAATATACACATGTAAACTGGTTTGTTAGACTTACATGTATATTCTTGAGACTTTTTTTGGGGGGAAAGTAAACATCAGGAAATCATAATCTTGTAACGCTGTTTCAACAATTTGTGAAATAGATTTTAATATTAAAATGCAAATGTCCATGTTCAAAAGTTCTCTAGATTTCATAGCAATTTGAAAAATCTATTGTCCCAAGTCATCTTACAAGGGGTACACTTTCTGTGAAGCATACTGAGAATCTTCTTAAACATCACAATGGTGACTATTTTTCTTCCAAAATAATAACTAGTTTAAGAATATGTAGATTGTAAAAAGCCAGCATCACTGTTAGTAAAGGATTTGAGTCAGTACTTTCTCATCACTAATGACAGTCAGATTGGGCTGTTACTGAATTTGGAGCTCTGACCTCTCTGTGGTAGTCTTTTCAATTACCCACTTCTCATATCGTCAAGAGGGATTACACACATTTCTCCAACCACAGCTGTGCTTGGAAAGAATAAAAGCTCCCTAATTTCAAGGTATGGAGCCTTTTTAGCTGAAGAATCTTCAGTTGCAAGTTATTTTGAATTTTTTTGGTACCTTGGTAGGTCTTATTGCCGTTTATTCTTTTATTTTACCATTTTCAAAATAATAGAAATGAAGACAGTACAACTCAAAAAGAGTTCAAGCCATAGAAATGAAAGAAAAAATTTGTATTAAGCTCTGCAAAAGACTTCTTGTTCAGGAAAGTGGGAAATCTTCTAGCCTGGGGCACAAATAATTGATGCCCACAGGGGGCTACAGAACAAGAGAAGGGAAAGTGTACTCAATGGGACTTGACTCAAGTGCCTTGAATTTTCAGCCACTGATGTGCTATCCACAGTTCTTTCCTTCAGGGGCTCCCTTTGGCACGTTCTCAGAAAGAGCTTTGAGATGTCTCTCAGGTAATCTTTTAACACCCTTCCATTTCCCTGCCGAGTTTACAGCATTCCCACACAGAAACCTGAACAAACCCTCCAATGAACCATTGCTCACCTTTATCAGCCTTGTGGGTCTCTCAAGGATGTAAGCAAACAACACCGAGGAAAGACATTTCACACCTTGCAGTTCCTAAGCCTCTATCTTTCTACAAAGCCAACATCTTGTGTACTCCTCAAGCTTTTGCATGAACAATGCAGGTAGCCCGGCACCACCATATCAGCACTTTCCAAAATCCTCGTCTAGGGAAACAGTTATCCGTTATCACAGGAACAAGAGTAAATTTATTTTTGCTGTTGAAATGAAAAAAAATCATTCAACTTAAAGGATTAACAGATATTAAAATAATATTTGTGTAAGGTTAAACCCACAGACTGGCAAACAGTAAGCTCTCTTGAACATTAATAATCTGGAGATAATACTTCAGAGACTTTAAAGGGAGCCTCTCAGTAGCATGTGAACTACTATGGAGGATCAGGAATTCATGTTACAGTCCCAATTTTCAGCTGAATGATCAGAGACAATGTTCAATCACTGTACACTTCACAGCAACTCGAAAATCTGCAATCCGAAAACATCCTTTAAAGGAAAAAGTTCTACTTAAGTTTCTCAGCTTGAACGAAGAAAACATATTAAATTTCACAAAATTGGTCATCCAAAATAAAGAACTCTTTATGTCATGTTTGGTGAGTACTGGAAGGCATGAGGGTCAAGTTTGTTATATAATCACTACAAGTCACACACTGCCTTATGCTACATTTCAAAGTATCGGCCAAGCAGTATTCCGGATAGTAATGCAGTTCTGACTGGCAAAAATAATCTATCAGGAAGCGGTAGGAGGGCAATTAGAGGGAAGATAGGATCTTAGCTTGAGTCATTAGAAAGAAGAGCTGGAGATAGATAAACAAGCTTGTTTGTTTGGGGAGGTGATCCAGGGAAATAGCAGCGTAGGACAGGGGAGAACGAACAGGAAAGAGAGAAAGCCAATTCAGAATGATTTGTCCTTCTGTTGATCAGTGCTGTTGGCTGGATCCTCTGGGGATCTTCCAAGGAGCCGTATGGACTCCATCACAGAATTTTCCCCTTCCTTCTCTGCTCTTCCTGCTACCAGGGACAGAAATTAGCAGATATATTGACAAGCTCTTCCCTCATTGGAAAAGAGATGTCCTGTGGAGTGTCAATTGCTTTGCATACAGGTTGCACATATATGATTGCTAGTGGTCCTACATCATAGATTCTACGTCATAGACCTAGAGAAGATTCCATACAGAGCAGTCAGGCATTCTGTAAGTCCTTAGATGTTGGTGCCAGTGGGGAGGTCCTGATACAGGGAAGGTAAAACCATATTTGGAGTAGATGTCATTTCCGTTAAGGATAAACCTCTGCCCTCTCTAGGATGGAAAAGTCCAAGGCAATCAACCTGTTAATCAGTAGGGCCCACTGCAGTTTCTATTTTTCATGTCACCCTGTTTATTTCCTTCAAAACGCTTTTTACATTCTGAATTTATCTCATTTGTTTGTTAACCCCAATAAGAATGCAAACTCCTTGGAGTTAGAAGTGTTGTCTTTCTCATACAGCATTATATACTCAGGAGGCCTGGTATATCGTCTGTATGGACTGGATAAATATTCCACTTTGCACTCTGAATTGATACTTAATCTTTGGTAATTTACTTCCTTTGAGTGCCAGTCAGAAGGGAACTTGTATTTATTGAACTCTTTCCATATGCCAGACAATTCGTGTACATTATCTGTGATGTAGGTGTTGCAATTCTTCCCATTTTATATTTGACAAACTAGTTGACAGTAAACTTGCTTAGAGTTACACAACTCTTCAGTAGGGCCTCTGGGTGCAAATTCAGGTTTGTCTGGCTCTCAAACTGCTGTACCTCATGGGATGACAGTTTGGCACCAGTTCCTTGTTATCCCCCTTTGTGATGATGTGTCAGATTTCTAATAAATGTTCAAGACACAGCCAAAACAGGATAGACAATCTTTCTAACAACTGTTTATTCCCACTCAGCTAAATGACACCACTCTCCATTCAGCAGGTCTAGTCAGGGGTTATCTCTAACTTCTCCCTCTTTCTTACCTCCTCCCTAATCTTTCTTTTAGTGGCTGTATCTGTTACACAAATGCCAGGCACACTTACGTTTTTGTGATGGGTGTATTACATTTAGGTTTCTGGTCTCTATACAATTTCTATTCCTGACAGAAAATTTGTATGCCATACCATCTGGTTCAAAACTGGGTACCCATAATCCTATCAGCCACTGCCAAGTCCTGTCAATTTTGCCTCCTAAATATCTCCTATTTTTGTTCTTTTCTTTAATCAACAATTCCCCAAGTTGGTTCATGTACTTGTCAGTTTCCACCTAGCTGCTAAACCATAGTGGATATTTATTGTTTCTGTCTGTCCAAAATCTCTTCCCACTTTCTGTTTATAGTACTTCCGCCTTCCTTTAGGTACAGATCCTCAAGCACTACCTTTCCAGGTGTTTTGGCCTTGCCTATCCCAGTCCCCTGCTCCCATGGCTATGGAAATAAGCACCCAGGCTTGGCCAATTAGAAAGTTCCATCCTCCTGGCCACAATGCTTGGTGGAAGGAGCACAGGATCCAGTGAGGCCATGAGACGTTGCCTCTGGAGTTTTCTGAATCTCTGTTTTTACTCATGTTTTGCAAGCTCAAAAGACACCATCCTGAGAGTACCAAGTTCCTCACCAGGCAGAAGATCCTGACAAGGTGAGTCCAACATACAGGCAGATGTCAGAGGAGATCGAGTGAGTCCTGATGACAAGTTTGAGGCTATTTATTCACTTATAGAGTAAATCCAGTTTCATCCTTGTCCTTTCCAGTTACAACTATCAATAAATTAGATGTTTTTTATTTTGGTTTAAAATGGGCTGAGTTTGTTCAATTGTAAAATAAAGCATCCAGTAATGAACTTATTTTCTTGCCCTACCCTTGGCAATGCCTACATACCCTACCCTGGCATAACTCTCCTTATGGTTTTTTGTTTTTGTTTTTTCTGAGGAAGATCAGCCCTGAGCTAACATCTGTTGCCAATCCTCTTTTTTGCTGAGGAAGGCTGGTGCTGAGCTGACATCCATGCCCATCTTCCTCTGCTTTATATGTGGGACGCCTACCACAGCATGGCTTGCCAAGCAGTGCCGTGTCCACATCTGAGATCCGAACCGGCGAACCCCGGGGCCCCGAAGCGGAACATGTGCACTTAACTGCTGTGCCACCGGGCCGGCCCCCTCTCCTTATGGTTTTACGCATTAATTTGTTCTCTGCGTTGCTTACAGAGTGAGCAGTCCAAAATGAAAATCTGTTCAAGTTACTCCTTGTTTAATCCTCCAACAATTCCCTCAACTTTCTGGGAGTGGAGTTCAGTTCGAACTCCTTAGTTTATCACAAAAGACTGACCTTTCTACTTCCTAATCTCAGCTCCTCACTCTCTGCTCTCCTTCTATCTCTCCTCAGTGTAGTTTCTCACACACACCAACAGTTTCATATCTCCCCACTGTTGTGTATGTTGATCCCACTGCCTGGAGAGCACTCACTTCTCTTTTCCATCTGGCTGCCTAATACTTACCCTTCAAGTATCGAAGCACACAGGATATCTTTCTTGAGTCCCAGCAATGATCATATTACTTTGTAATTATTGTTTTACTTGTCTGTTTTCCCCAGTAGACTCTGAACTTTAGGAAGATAGATGGAATGGTTTATCTGTCTTTATATTTTCTGTGCCTATCGCAATGCCTGGCATAAAGTGGGTGCCCAGTAAATGCTGGTTGAATGAAGGAATGGAATTACTCAGATACAGGACCCTTTTGGATCTAGCTTTCTTGTTCCCCTTGCTTTCCACTAATTCCCCAGATGCATGTCAGCTGTTAACCTTCCTTCTCATGTCTTAGATGGAATGTCTTGATTATAGAGTAGTTAAGACATATAGGCGTTAATGACATTGGAACAAATTCTTAGACAATTTAGTCAGAGTAAGATAATAGTTTCCAAAAAGAGAGTTCAAAATAGAAAGTGTCATCAAATGAAGTATGGGTACCCCTCTCCTTTTCTCCTTCAAAAAATTGTTTCTTATTTTTTAAAAGAAAGACTGAGACGCAATAGAGTCCAAAGTCTGTATATGTCATGAAATGTTCATTCCTGAAAAGCATTATTTGACTTTGAAGTATAACAAATCATTGTCATGATGATGGCTCTATCTACACATAATTAAGTCAGATGTTATAGCAGACATTTATTAACAAGATGCATGGCTGCTGTAAAAGTTCTCATTCAGTTTTCCCACAAAGCTGACCCAATTTAGGAAATTGAAAAATTCAATGGGGAAAATAGAGACAAGAGAAATAATGAAGAAATTATTTCTTTTTAGTTTTTTAGTTTCAATTGAGATTAACTTTATTGAAGAGATGAATTTTTTTTGAGAATAACTGATTCAAACAATTTAATATTAGTTTTTTCAAATGTTGTCCAATACTCTGCCCATGTCACATTTGATCTCTTTTTGGTGGAAGAGGCATCTCAAAGTCTTCCACTAAAGAGAAGTGTCCGAAAAGGATTTTGGTCACCATTCCCTGTGTTAAATTTTAGCTAAATTTCAATCTGCATTTGTGAGTGAGTCAGTGTGTGTGTGTGTATGAGTGTGTAAGTGTGTGAGTGTGCATGAGTACACATGTGCTGAGGGAGGGATAATTTTTCTCCACAGATGACATGTGTGCCCTAAATCTTCACGTTACATCCCTTTAAATTGACTGGCTTCCTCTGGACATATCTATAGTGTGTTTTCCTAGGTCTCTAACTTCTTAACCATCTCTCACTCCCTGCAGGTCACTATGGAGTTTTCTTATAATATCTTTATACCCTGCAGTAGTCAGAATCTTTTTTGTCTAGGCACAATAGCCAGTATTGTTAGGTGTCACTGAATTCTGATCTGCCAATATTCCCACAAATATTCTCTCCCATCGCCTACCATATTTTGGGAATGCAGCATCTGACTCCACGATCCCAGGTTGACTGTTCTCTTACTTCCATTCTTTTTCTGTCTTTTCCTTCAAGTAGCTTTAAAATTGGATTAAACTATTTTTTCAAAGCTCCAAGTTTTTTTCTGAACTTCAGTCTGCAGTGTGTGTTGAATAGAACCCCTACCTTCATCTGGAATCATGTCTGCAAACTCCCCCGTCCCCTATCTTGCCAGATTTTCAACTCCTCATATACTCATTCTCTTGTACCTTCATGTACGAGGCTTTGCCATCCTTTAAGACAGTTGTCGATGATTAAAATTTCTATGACATACTTATGGCTTAATTTCTCTGTTCTGGTGCAGACTGGAGAAGGCTTTTGTATTTTTGGCTGTATTTATTTCACAAGAATAAAACCTACCAACATTTTTTTAACATTGGAAATATGGAGTCAGTAACAGTTTTGCAAAAGAAAAGATGTTTTGAATTTGTGTTTGTTTTATATTATGAAAGATCGTAGCCCATTATCTGTGTCTGCAAAAATAATCTGCATCTTGTACACAGAAAGCAAAGGCTGAGCGATACCTTCCTTTATCCTGTGAATATGTTTCCAGTGCTAACAAAGAAGCTTAGACTTACATGCAAAATGGAGCCTTTACTCTATCTGATGCTTAGTTGGCTTCCAGAACCAGGGCTTCTTCACTCCACAGAGAGTATATATATTTCATCACATGTAATCCTCTATTTGATTAGATCAACTCTTTAAGCAAATTTCTTCCTAAATAGCCTCCTCTCTTTGTATTTTCACATCATAGATCAGGGCAAACATGTTCTCAGATCTTCTTGCTATTCAAAGGGCCACTAGCAAGTTGTCCCTGAGGACTAGTTAGGATGGACAACAGCATCCACTTGTATCTGTCTCAGCCCACACAAGAGTCTGGAAACTGTATTGCAAATTAACTTTTTCAATTGATAATAAAAATTAAAATAAATTCGACAAACATGAATTTAAATAATAGTTACTTAGAAATTTTCGTGATATTATTTTTTGGCGGGGGTTGTTATGAAAGTCTAACGTTCAAGGATTTCTCCCCGTTTGGGAAGGGAGAATGGTTAGATTCAAGCCAAATTTTATTACTAGCACTTTCATAAAAACCTTGTAGTTCCCTGTTTTTATATTCTTAGAATAGAAAGGTAGCCATTAAAATTGGAAAATTGTCTCCAGTAATTAGTGTTTATTAAGCACTCAGTATATGAGGTCTAGCCAGCCCTGGTGGTCTAGTGGTTAAGATCGGCACTCTTACTGCCACTGCCCCGGTTCATTTCCTGGTCAGGGAACCACACCACCCGTCTGTCAGGTGTCATACTGTGGTGGCTGCATGTTGCTGTGATGCTGAATGCTATGCCACCGGTATTTCAAATACTAGCAGGGTCACCCATGGTGACGGAGTTTAGCAGAGCTTTCAGACTAAAATAGATTGGGAAGAAGGACCTGGCCACCCACTTCTGAAAATTTGGCCACGAAAACTCTGTGAATAACCACAGCGATTTGTCTGATAGAGCACCAGAAGGTGAGAGGAAGGTCAAGAAGTCCAGGCAGGGTTCTGCTTGGCTGTACATGGGGTCACTAGGAGTTGGAATTGACTTGAGGGTACTAACAACACATATGAGGCCTATTTTCCTTCTTGTATTTAGTGACAGATCCTATTAAGAAAACTACTTATTAAGATTACTAGATCTAAGATATTAGCTGTTGGCGATAATGCACAAAAGGTTATACCTATTATTTTAGCCAATAGATAGTTTGCCTATAGGAATCTGATTTCTAGATTTAAAGGTCATATCACTAATGGAGGAAAATGAATAAAAGTAAATGATATTCTTTCCAGTATGAATTTTCTCTTTACAATTTCCAGTGCTCATTCACATATAGATTTCAAATGAATTTGCTCTGCCTAGATTTTCTTGGTAAATTTAGGCAACCAATCAAGATAAAGCAGGCTTTGGCTCTGCTTGTCACAAGAAGCAGCTGGATCTTTTATGTGTCCATACTATTGGCATTTCACAGGTAATTTCCAACTTAAGTCTCTTTGGTTGTCCAGAGCCAGTCAAAGTACATTGGACGATTGGAACAGTAACTCTGGCAATAAAACTTACCACGCAAGGAAAACAAAGGGCCTAATTGGGCCCAGGTGTCCCAGGTAGAACCCTGGTTTGGAGGTGATGAAGAGCGATGAGTTCACCTCAGCTTTGTCCTGTCAGTCAAAACTGGGGACTTTAGGCTGCAACTGCTTAGGAAACAATTTCTTCCATGGATTTCTCTTCACAACTAATTTATTTATTTGGCTGGGTCTTAATATTCAAGCAGACTGCTTGAAAATGTTTACTTTTTAATTGAAAATAAAACAATTTGATTTAGTGGATGGAAGGAAGAGCTCCTTTCTGGAGGCCACTGTTGATAGTGTTAGGATTTGAATCTTACTGTTACTTTTCCACAAAATGGCAGCCTCCAGCAACCTCTGTGAAGATAGTCCAGGTATGAGGAGGTGCTGACCACAGCAGGTCCAGGCTAACCAGGTAAGTTGATCCCTGCTCCTGCTTCTGCAAGATGGCTTCAAAGGCACCTGGGCAAGGCAGGCTTTTCAGTCATCTCTCCTGAGCTTCTGTGTTCTGGAGGGGTTTTGTGTACTTTATCTTCACTGCTTACTCCTCAGCTCAATTACCATATTGCTTTCAGAGAAGGAAAAGACTTTAGAGAATGTTATTCTGACCCCCTCCCACCTCCTATTTTATAAATGAAGGAAATGAGGCCTTGAAAGGATGAACGAGTTGTCCAGACCACAGAGTTACCTAATTGCTGAGGCGGAGGCCCCACGTTCTGGCTCCTGGTCCAGGGCTCTTTGCATTGTGTCACGCTGGTCCTCAGACAGCTTGCCCAATTCTGTCTCTTTGCTCTGTTGCAATCACTATTTTCCACAGATCTTCTGGATCTGAAATATTTTTTCTATATGAGTTCCTAAAATCTCATCTCAGGTTCTATCTTGGCTCTCAATCCTGGTTTGTAATTCTGATTCCTTGAACCATTGCTGTGCAAGGCGCATTCTTAAAGTCTCCGTCCTGGCCCTCCCTTCACCACAAGCTTTTTTCCTAATTAGAAATTCCAAAGAGAGAAACATGCAGTTGTCTTTGAAGGCCGTGCTTTCCAATTCCACCTCAAACACCCCTCAACCCTACCTTTCCTGACCCTCTGCTGCAACTGAATGATATCTGTCCCTCCACTAAAACACCCTGGGGATTTGTACCTCCCTTGTGGAATAATTGCTGCTGTGTACTTCTCTTATGCTCACTATTTGATTGTGAGTTATATGAGGACAGTGAGATTTAAAGTGAAAGCTCATTATAAGTCATCATAGATGTTACAGTATTAAAAGTGCTATTTTGGGGGGGAATGAATGCCATATGTACAAATGTAGATGTTTTTCAAGGAGCATGTACCCTCCAGGGTTTATTCCAGTCTTAGCATATGGCCTTCTCCCTGCCCACTTGTCCAAAGGCAGGGTCTCGGTTTTCAGCTCCACTGAGTAGTGAGATTTCTATATTCAGATAGGCCAGGTCATCATCCCCATAATGAAGATTCAGACAAAGAGAGCCCAGAACGTTACTTTGCCTACGTCCCTACTCCCTCAGGTTTTATTCTTCTTGAATTCCTGTCTCTCTCCTGCAGCTGAGCTGTCTCCCCACTAACCAAGAGACATATTTGCGTATTAATCCTGCCCTTTATTGTCTCATTTATCCTTTGGCTTTTGAGTCTGGCAGAGTTTCTCTCACAACCAATATCAGACTCTTCACTAAATGTGACACTTGGATTTTCTAAGAAGTTCTCAGGTGATAATGCTGGTCCAGATATCACCCTTTGGGAATTACTGATCTAGAAAAACATTTGACTCTTTTTTGCCTTTATTTTAAAAACTACTTCTATTTTTTAAAAAATGTTTATCTTGAAATAATGTCGACTTTACTAAAAGTTGTAGTAAAATACACAGAGTTCCAGCGTACCCTTTACTCACATTCCTGCAATTGTTCACATTTCTGACCATTTGAGAATAACTCTTCCTTATCCAACCAACTCCTAATCGTACATGCCTAGCATCAGAATGCTGAACTTTTACCAGCTTGGCTATTCACCTCTCTGTTTGCCTTTTTTTTTTTAAATACTGTTTTAGTTTTTGCTTTTAAAATTTGGGTAGCTACAAGAAAAGAATAAAACAGAAGCAGACCCATGAAGAGCACATGGTGATTGCCAGAAAGCAGGAGGTAGGGGGGAAGGGCCAAATAGGTGAAGGGGAAAAGAGGTACAAACTTCCAGTCATAAAATAAATAAGCCATGGGGATGTAATATACAGCATAGGGAAGATAGTCAACAATATTGTAATAAGTTTGTACAATGACAGATGGTAACTAGTCTTATCAGGGTGATCATTTTGTAATGTAAATAAATGTCAAAACATTATGTTGTACACATGAAACTAATACAATATTGTATGTCAACTATACTTCAATAAAAAATAATAAAATGTAGACTATGAAAAAATTTTCAATTTCAAAACATTTCCTCAAAACCTCCTTTTGAAAGAGAAGTCTCCTACTTTCATCCAGTTTTTGAAAAGAGGGTCAAAGGTAG
This sequence comes from Equus asinus, assembly GCF_041296235.1. Taxonomy (NCBI): domain Eukaryota; kingdom Metazoa; phylum Chordata; class Mammalia; order Perissodactyla; family Equidae; genus Equus; species Equus asinus. Next base: position 73,739,008 of record NC_091798.1, read on the forward strand.
ACAGAATCCCTAGAAACCAGGATTGGTGACCCATTGACACCATTGGTAGAGCCACTCCTCCAATGTGAAGGGGCCGTTGGCATTTACATGGTACTTTCTACTAGCAAATTGCTTCATCTTCAGTTTGCTTTTTTTTTTACATAAAGAGTTAGTCCTTTTTTTTTTTTTTTCTACTTTTTCTCCCCAAATCCCCCCAGTACATAGTTGCATATTTTAGTTGCGGGTCCTTCTAGTTGTGGCATATCTTCAGTATTCTTAACGATTTATTTCAACAACCGCATAAAGTATGTAGGAGACTTGGATCAGTTAATGAAGGATAATATTGAATTTCCTTTGTAGGAAATCTTTAGAAAAAGCATGTCCCTCCCATTTTGGGAAGGATTTGACTTTCCTATCTTGAATCCAGACAGATTAAAAAAAAAATTGGTTGTTAAGAAGATTTGTTAACTTACAAAATTGTCCGCAGTCTTTCTCTCAATTATTAGTGTCAGGGTCTGATTCTAGTGAATATTAGAGGCTTTGAGAAGTCTAGTAAAGTTGCCAGGGGCAATACTTTTAATTAAAAGAAAAATCTTTTTAAAGATTTGCCCTGAGCTAACATCTATTGCCAATATTTTTCTTTCCCTTCTTCTCCCCAAAGCTCCCCAATACATAGTTGTATATTCCAGTTGTAGGTCCTTCTAGTTCTGCTGTGTGGGATGCTGCCTCAGCATGGCCTGATGAGCGGTGCTAGGTTCACGCCCAGGATCTGAACTGGAGAAACCCCAGGGCGCCTAAGCGGAGTGCACAAAATTAACCACTCAGCCACGGGGCCGGACTCAACAGTTTTAATTTTTATGAAACAACTTATCTTCCTGGGATGTGATTTATTTCAGGCATGGCCTAATTTCTTTCGAGCCTTAGGCCCAAGTGTCTGTGATAATTTGCAAAACTTGGTGAGATAACCTGAAATTTTCCACGTCAGTGTAGGATTACTGCTTCTAATTTTGCAGACAGAAAACCAAGAGACATAAGAAAGTGAAAGATTGCACCACAAGACGGCAGAAAAGCTAAATTAGACCTCAATCACTCAGTTCACCATCAAGTTAGAAAATCTCTCCCTTCTTAATTTCGTTTTCAGTGTGATTTCCATCCCAAGACATGGGTCTCTTCATCTATTCCACGCACAAATCTTCATTTTCTTCAAAGGCGTTCCCACACAGAGGAGAAAGAGGGAGCGCCTGGCCTTTCTGGTATTCTGCCTTGAGATTTGTAAGGATGTTTATTGAAGACTAGTACTGTGAGCCTGGTTAATGATCTGGACTCCACAAAGAAAACTCAATCCTTGGCCTGTTATTTAAAACTATATAGCTACGTGATACAAACTTGATGATTAAAGCTATTAGCCACAAGGGTCCATCTGATGGCCTTTAAAGCCAAACAATTTTGCATGGTAATCTCCCACTACTGACTTGACACTTTATGTTTAAGGATATCGGCCATCTGTTTCTAATATCTCCACTTCTCCCTGATTATTCTCCTGCTCCGCCTGAGATGCCGACCAATTCGTGAGTATGCAGAGGCGAAAACCGATTGTGATGTTGATCCTGGTGAAATATGATCCAAAAGATAAAACTGCTGTTCCTCCTCACTGCCTCCTCAGACTATCTCAAATATTTTAAAGTGAAAAAAAGTGATATCATTTTTACTTTCAGAAATTTATTTCTATCCCTGCTGGCCTCTATCCTTGATGATCACCCCAAACTGGAGGTTAATTTTGGGTTTCTCTGTATTATTCATGTAACAATTCAGTAACACCCACACCCACACCTCCCCCCCGCCCCATTAGTGACATTTAATAAGCATGAACTGATAAAAGAATGGGCTGGTATAAAATTTTACACACCTGTTTATAAGGACAGAGATCCAAGATGCTGACTTCAAAGCTATAAGGAAAAAACGGATAATGTTCCCTTTCTTTAAGCCCAGGATCTCACATTGACCACTCTCCTGGTGGGGAAGACATCCGAACACCATGTAAGAAGGAGAGCTATCAGGCAAGAAAGATTCCCATTGAAAAGCGACATGTTTAACTTCCTCACAGTAAGAAGTTCTCTATTTGGAATGACCTGTCTGTTATCCTCTCTTATTATCTCTCACATTCCAAACAAATGTGGATGAGCAAGAAGGCTGTGGTCCGTGGAACTCACAAAAGCATTGAGCGGTGGCACTCTCCCAATAAAATCCAATTTAGTGCTCAGTTGAAGGGAGCAGAGTAAGATGCAGCTTGCATTTTAGGACTGCCACGCTAATTCTGTCTGCTTCTCTGCTGATTTGACTGCTGCTGCCCTGCTGTGTTCTTGCTCTAGGCTGTGCCAATAAGGACCTTTAGAGGAAATCATAAATGCTTGATTTAATTAAGACCATTACCTACACCACTTCTCGCCTCATTTCTCTGAGTGCCAAGATATAGATTACATTTGAACAATGGTGATGCAATAAAAAACATGGGGCTAAGATGCAATTCCTCTTTTATGGTTTGTAAAAATAGAGCAACACAATAGGATGCCCTGTAGCCATTGAACATTTCCTGGTCAGCAGTTTCCTTTGGAGTTGAGGCCTCCAGGGCTAGTGGCTTGGGGGATACTTTCAAACCTTTTCACTTCAGTCAAAGAAGAAAAGAAAAAAAAACACACACACAGTCCTAGCTCAGCCATCTGATCATGTGCTGAGGTATCCAGCGCTGTTATTTCAAAGCCACAAGCCACAGGGACTGTGCTATTTTCTGCTCCAGCTGGATGATTTTGACTTACATGCAGATTTCCACATTAATGCCAAGAAGAATCATGTTAATCCTATTCACCCACTGGCCCTTATATTTAGTTTGAAGAATTCATAATGTTTAGCCAGATGCTGTTACTAATATTGGCAATCACTGGATAGAGTGAATAAATTTTATCCACTTCTGGATTGTTTTTTGGGTTAAATATATTCTTTCTTTTTTTATGGCTAATTAACTCATCTCTGGAGTTTTTCTGGTTTTAAAACTGAAACTTCTGCACGCCGAGGACAGCCTGTTTGGTCCAGGGTAAACCAGGTCAGTTGGTATCCCCAGTTATGAATGACTTTCAAATTCTACTAGTTTATTCTTCCCTTTGGGAAATTTCCTTTGGAGAAGCAGTTTAAGTATAGCTAACATTTACTGAGTGCTTTAATATATGTCAAGTACTGTCTAAGTCCTTTAAATGAATTTACCTTTTAGTTCTCTTTAAATCTCAATGAAGAGAGTTGGTTGACTTACACAGTTGCACAGGATGCGTGCTGTAGACTCCAGGGGGCACCGATGACATAGATGAGGTGGCTTTGCTGAAAAAGATAGATACTGTTATTATTCCCATTTTATAGATGAGAAAACAGAAGCACAGAGAGATCAAATAACTTGCCTATGATGGAATAGCTTGCAGGCGGTAAATGGGGAGTTTACCCTGGAAGTCTTGTTTGAGAGCCCCTATTAGGACTGTTCTTAATAACAATCAAATATGAAATGCATATTTATATATCAGCTGTCTTTCTGTCTTGCTCAAACTGTCCTGAAATTGTTGCACTTATGCTGCCTAACCTTGTAAATTTTCTCCAACTAAATTGCTTAACCATGTCTCTTTTATTTTATTTATTTGCCTATAATGGACAGAGTGGCTAAAAAGATGCATATCCTTTCCGGTCCAGTATGAAAATGTAGTAGCCTGTAGAACAACACTGCCCAATAGAACTTCCCGTGAGGATGGAATTGTCCTACATCTGCTCCGTCCAGTACAGTAGTCACTAACCATGTGTGGCTATTGAATACTCAAAAAGTAGCTAGTATGACTGATGAGTTGAATTTTACCTTTTATTGAATTTTAATTTAAATAGGTGCTTGGGGGCAGTAGCTACTATATTGAACAGTGCAGGTCTTGAACCCATTCACTGATTAAGGACATTTAATATTTATTATGAAAATTATACTAATTGCTTTATTAGTTAGAAGTATAACTGTCAACCAGCTCCAATGTGACAGATGTGAAGGAGACAAAGTAAGGAGAGAGAAACCACACCAGGGGAAAGGACGCTCCCAATCTTCTCTGCTTGTTTTACCTAATAATGTTTCTAAGGGTTCAAAGAGGGTTACAAAGTAGATTATTTTGGGGACCATAAAACACATATTTAGGCATGCCCATAGGCGCTGGACACAGTAGGCCTTAGAGTCATCAAGATGAAGACAAACATGAGCATCACGGTTTTTAGGAAAGTGTTGAAAATATTATCTCCTCAATATCAATTAGCCTTAGTTATTGCCTCTCTCCTTCCACCATCTGTCTACATTCATTCACAGTTTTACGTATTATATGTATAATATAAAAGCAATTTGTTTTCTACTGTTTTAATACATTTTTGACAGAGGACGTAACTGAGATTTGTGCTGAAAGAGCTCTTGGGAAATTTCTTCAAAACAAAGTCTGCTTCAAGTAATAAGTGGTTGTCCTTTGACCTTTGATTCCTTTGAATGATTGGGTGGAACAGTCAGAGACACCTTTAAAAGAGGGGTGATTATTAAAACAAGCTGGATGGTTAATTTCTGTGTTTAAGGTCTTTTCTTGGTCGTGCTTGACTATTTTTGTCGCACGTCATCAGTCTTGAATAGAATGCTCACAGGGAAACCACCTTATGGTGACAACCCATCGGGAGCAGGTGTGTGTCTTTTGTGGAGAGCCCATGACACCACTGAGGTCTTTGTTGTTGGCCATTGCTCTCCCCGGGGCTTGGCCTCTCTCCAGAGCCCAGCTTCATTTACCTTGCCAGCCAAATCTTCCTTTGCTTTCAGCAAAAATATTTTTAAAGGCTCCTGTGCTTGCTACCACCTGACTTTCAGCTTGTAGTTGAATCACCTGCAGCCATCGATCTCTTCTTCTCTACTCTTGTCCACTTAATAGTGATGTCATCAGGTAGGATTGCCAACAAAAACGCAGGATGCCTGTTAAACTTGAATTTCAGGTAAGCAAAGGATCCTTTTTTAGTGCAAGTATGTCCGAAATTTTGCATGAGACATACTTATACTAAAAAAGGATCCATTGTTTTTCTGAAATTCAAATTTAACTGGGCACCTGTATATTTACTTGCTACATCTGGGACTCCTACTTAGGAGCATTCTTTTCAAATCTTAATAGTGAAAAAGCTGATGCAACTGAACATTTATGGGAAGATATCGCAAGTCATTTGAACAGTGTGGTTCATCTTTCAGAAATACCAAATGTGCTTTTCTCAGAGTGACTAAGACTTTGACAATGGGAATAATCACTGAATTTGGGTCTTAGCTATGACAAAACAGTGTTGATGGCACTAATAACTTATTGACTGGCTCTGGCTAAGTGCCTCGTGGAGCTTCATTTAATCACCATAGAACAGCAACTTAAACTGCAGAAAGTCAATTCAACATCTGGAACTCTCTTTTTTTCCTCTCCTAAGGAGATATGAAGAGCAGAACCAAAATGAAGTAGCTTCAGTTCTGGAAAGTGCTTGTCTTCAAGGATAAGTCATGCTACTGTTAATAATTTTCAGTAGATTCGTTTTTGCTGCTAGCTGAGGCTACGGAACTTGTGGCATTAGACTTAAAGTATAAAAAGAAAAATATTCTGATAATTATTTATAGTGCACAGTGTAGAACTGAAAAAAGAGAAGAGAATGTGACATAATAAAATTCTTATTCAATGGAGTCAATGATATAGACATCAATGCCATTGGTCATCGCCCTGCTCATGACAAAGCAGGCAAGATCAGGAAAGCGACGAGACTTTGCAGCCCACCTAGCAACTCCTGGCTCTATCAGAGGTAACCCTAAACTTGAGGCAGTGTCACAGGGCCCTGTCTCAGACATAGCTCCTTTGTGTGTCTGAGTTTGTTTCATCTCCCCTTTATTCTTGGATTAGTGGCTTTAAAATGGAAATGCTGGATTCATTTCAGTTATTAGGCTGATGCAAGCACTGTAATTCTCTCTCTTGAATTCTTAAACGTGTTGATTGTATTCTGGGAATTTTATGGTTCTTTTGAAAATACTGAGAGTGCTTTACTCCATTTTTCTGATGTAATTGCTTGTACTATTTAATTCCCAACTCTGTTATATTTGAACTTTTGTAGAGGAATCAAAGAGACACAAAAGTTATTCTAAATGATAAATTTCCACTTCTTCTTTCAAAATACAAATAAAACGAATTTGAAAGAAATTGGAGGGAAAGAAAATTGCTTATTCTGGGTCTAGAAGTCTGGGTTTTTTAAAAGAAATACTCTGGTGACCAAAACAAGCGGTGGTGAGTTGGTGACACAATAATAATTGGTGGTCTCTGGTGTCCAAAGCCATTTGCTTAAATTATTTATGTCTTGAAACTGACAGGAATTTCATAAGAACAAATAAGGCCAGTCCAGAGGGTGTCGTTTACATGATGCACTCGCACATCTGATGGACTGCGGGTCTCATCTGCCAGAGCTGATGCCTTCAAAACCCAGGGGAGGAGTTTATTTCAAGACAGCCCCAAGCCCATCAAGGTTTGATTAGTCTTCACCAGCTTGAATCTGTTTGTTGTCAAAAGCTGGTTGATAAACAAGAACAATTCACCTAATGTTGTTTGTTTGAAAGTAACTTGGGAGCAGGTTGTGATACTAGACTCCCCCTTAGATTTTGAAACGATCTTCTAGTCCTCTAAAAAATACTTTAGTCCCCTAAAAAATTCTTTAAAAGTGATCAAGAACCAACTGAATTATGATTTGTTGCTTTATAGTACCTGAGATGAGGCTATTAAGGCCTGGCAACCTCCGGGGCTGGTTTTTCATCTATGGCTCTGGGACCCAGCTGGTCCTTGATGTCTTCTCCCACCCCTCATTAACTCATTGTTCTCCCTCTGCAGAAGGTGCCCTTCTGGCAAGGCAGGTGGAGATGGGGACATGGTTCCATCGTACTGGCTTTGGAATTGGAATAGTGAGTGAGCAAAATTAAATTGCCTCATGACAATTTGCATAGTCTTCATTACACACAGATGAGTGGCTCTTCCTACTCATTTTCATGTGGACTTTGGAGAAAGGTTCATGGAGTTTATGATCCTTAAAATTTAAGTTTATCTTATACATTTTAAGAAGAAGTGCGTTTTTTTGCTGAGGAAGATTTGCCCTGAGCTAACATCCGTGCCAATCTTCCTCTATTTTTCAGTATATGGGCCAGCAGCACAGCATGGCGGCTAACAGAGTGGTGTAGGTCCATGCCCGGGAACTGAACCCAGGCCCCTGAAGCAGAGCATGATGAACTTAACCACTGGGCCACCAGGACTGGCCCAAGAAAAAGTTTGTTTTTTTTTTTTTTTTAAAGATTTTTTATTTTTTTTCCTTTTCTCCCCATAGCCCCCCAGTACATAGTTGTATATTCTTTGTTGTGGGTCCTTCTAGTTGTGGCATGTGGGATGCTGCCTCAGCATGGTTTGATGAGCAGTGCCATGTCCGCGCCCAGGATTCGAACCAACGAAACACTGGGCCGCCTGCAGTGGAGCGCGTGAACTTAACCACTCGGCCACGGGGCCAGCCCCCCAAGAAAAAGTTTTTAACGCTTTAGGAGAGCAACATACTTAAAATTTCCATTGGAGTATGTATTTATTTAATTTTCCTTAGGCAATACAACAAATCTTGGGAATTGAATTACTTATAATACTCTTCAGATTTTTAATAATTTATAAAATATTTCATATTTCATATTTTTATATATTTTAAATATTTTCTTCATCAAAACTATGAAAATAAATTGTTTAGAATATCATGGTCATTGTTCACAATTAAATTGCTAAAGTTATTTACATATCAATTTATGCCAATCAAAAGTTATTTCCTTTGAATTCTGCCATTTGCAACAACATAGGTGAAACTTGAGGGCATTCTGCTAAGTGAAATAAGTCAGACAGAGAAAGACAAATACTCTATGATATCACTTATATGTAGAAGCTAAAAGACCCAAACTCTTAGAAACAGAGAGCAGAGTGGTGGTTGCCAGAGGATGAGGGGTGAGGGAAATGGAAAGATGTTGGTCAAAGGGTGCAAACCTCCAGTTATAAGATGAATAAGTTCTGGGGATTTAATGTGCAACTTGGAGATTATAGTTAATACTGTATCATTTACTTGAAAGGTGTTAAAAGAGTAAAGAGTTAAATGTTCTCACCACAAAAAAAGAAATGGTAATTATGTGATGTGATGGGGTGTTAGCTAATGCTATGGTGGCAATCATTTTGCAATATATGTGTATCAAATCAACACATTGTACAATTTAAACCTACACAACATTATATATCAACTATATCTCAGTAAACCTGGGGAAAAAAAAGAAAAAATTCTGGAGATGGATGATAGTGATGGTTACACAACAATGTGAATGTATTTAATGCATTAACAACTGCACACTTAAAAGTGTATATAATGGTAAATTTTATATTATGTATATTTTACCACAGTAAAAAAAAAATATATATAAGGGGCTGGCCCCATAGCTGAGTGGGTAAAGGGGTTAAAGGTCCATGCCCTCTACCTTGGCAGCTTGGGTTCGTGGATTTGGATCCTGGGCGCAGACCTAATCCACTCATGAGCCATGCTGTGGAGGCATCCCACATGCAAAATAGAGAAAGACTGGCACAGATGTTAGCTCAGCACTAATCTTCCTCAAGTATGAAAAAAAGGAGGAAGATTGGCAACAGATGTTAGCTTAGAGCAAATCTTTGCCACCCCCCAAAAAATACATATATATACAAAATGTATATATATATATAAAGAAAAGTTATTTCCTTTGGATGTCTAGTTTGTAAAGTGAATTGATGGTTGTCAGAGTCATTTATGATAAAAAGAGGATCTGTCTCCCAAAAGTTTTTGAAAAGCAGATACTGTCTTATTCACAAGTAAAGTTATGAGGAAATACATTCAACTTTTACTCTTCAGCAGAGCTCGGGAGAGTGGAGAACTGTTGTAGATTAAAGAGAGCTAGCTCAGCTAAGGGCCAGTCTCAAGAGAAAAGAATGGTCAAATAGTCCTTAGAAGAGAAATCTTTAGTTTTGAAAATATTCCACTAGAGGCAAAAAAAAGGCCTATTTCTCCTCCTAACCCATTTCTCTGTTCCCTCTATTTGCCTTTCCTCAAGTCTGTGGTATGTTGTTTCTTCTCTCTTATGTTAAAGACAAATATAAAATTTCTTATTGTTATAGACCCAGATGTTAAAGGCAATTACATTAGCAGGAAAAAAAAAATCTTCTTCCAAAAGGAGGCTTTTTATCATTTATTGAGTGGATGATCTTTTCAGTGGTACATAGCTTTCCTAGACCCTCCCAGAATGTCTTGCACTCGTTTCTCCAGCTTGGTCCAGGAAGCTGCTTCTCCCTCCATGTTGGACTGCATCCACCTTAAATGTTTGTGGTTTTGGTGTGAGAGAAGAAGCCTCTCCATAAATCATGTCGGCATTTACTCAGATGTTTCTGAGCTTCTCTGGTACAGGCACATGTGAAAAGGTTTAAGTCATGCAAACATCATGAATAAATGAGTTGTATTCATCTCTAACTCCTGTGTTTACAAAGATGTCCTGGGCACCTGGAAAAGCAGTCAAACCTCACTCAACACTTGACATTAAGTTTAACCTCCTCCTAAGGAAATGAGCACTTAAAATCTGCTGAGTCATCTGACTCTCGCACTTCTTTTCATGGGAACCGTAGACTAGGAGGTTTCAGATGCATCCTTTCACAGAGTACACTTCCAGTTGGAAAATATCTATTATTTTTTCACTGCTCAGCCTGAACTTTTGGAACATAGCTCTTTCTTGTAAACATATTAAGATACTTGAAATTTTAATGGGCATTGTCTTAGCACCCACAGGTAACTATTGGTGAATGAACATCTGGAAGATTGGACATGGCCTCTGCCAACAATAAACAAACAATGGGTGATCATCATCATAAACACCCGATGGAAATATGTGCATGTGAAAAAAAACAACTATGAAGCAGGCAGGACGTTTACTGTTAAAACAGAGGGTCCATGTTAGTAAGGAAAAGCTTCCAAATAGGTTTATTGCTAATGAGTGAATATTAATTAGTTTAAATATGACAGGAAAGGGTTATGAATAGTCAGAATTTATCCATCTCTGAACTACACCCAACACAGAACTGACACCTGCATAACTACCTTATATTTTGTCTGTGTGAGACACGCTGGAGAAACTCATCGTTTTTATTATAGGAGAAAATATCCTTCCCCAGTCTGTCCCGTTTGCTTTGTCAGGACTAAATCTTTGCAGCATTTTGTGGGAAAAAGTGGGGGGAGAGGAGCAGTACCCCTTCTTTTTTTCCTCTTACTACTAGATCATAGCTTATTCAGGCAATGTGCCAAAGTGGTATAGCTGAATTGTAGACGGAGGTACTACACACAGATTGTTGCATAAAAGTCTGTTGTCAGCAGAGAGTAAAGAAAGTTGGTTGAGAGAGAATTTTCCAGTTACCTTGGTGGAGGTATTACATGTATTCTGCTAACTAAAGACAACATCCAACTCCTAATCTTTCCTTTTTCTTTATGGCATAAAGCGTAGTTAAATAAATATCACAAGGATATAATTGAAGATTACAGGGAAGAAAAAAAAATCCAAGGGTCCTGAAGGCTAATACATTTCTTTAAGCTGCCATGGATTTGTGAAGTGCAGAGTCACTTCTTTGTATCATATTTTATTATGAAATGTTACAGGGGATATGACTGCTTTAAACTTTAATTGTATATCATTTCAAGATATTAGATTAAACCACAAGTAACAACTGAGTAATAATAATAATAATAATTAGCTTTTATTAAGCCTATGCTAAATTCCATAGATTTATTTTGGATTTTATTCATTATTTCTAAAGCCATCTTCTGTGAACAAGCCATGAATAATACTAGGAGATAGTACTGAAGGAGAGTGCTCATTTCAGTTGGTCAGTAAGATGGCATATTCAGTGCCCAACACTCAATGTAGTCCTACTTTGGGGTTTGCTATAGACAGAATGCTTACGTTCCCTCCAAATTCATATGTTAAAAACCTAACCCTCAATGTGATGGTATTGAAAGGTGAGGGTTTTGGGAGGTGATTATGTCATGACGGCAGAGCCCTCATGAATGGGATCAGAATCCTTATAAAACAGACCGAGAGAGCGCCCTTGTCCCTTTGGCCATGTGAGGTCATAGCAGGAAAATGGTTGTCTATAAGCCAGGAAGTAGATCCTTACCAGACACTGAATCTGCTGGCACCTTGATCTTGAACTTCCCAGCCTCCAGAACTGTGAGAATTAAATGCCTGTTGTTTTCTAAGCCACCCAGTCTATGGTACTTTGTTATAGCAGCACAGACAAAGATAGGATCTCTTTTTATAGTTGGATTTCACATGGAGTAGCTACCAGACAAGTTGATATAAATGCTTTTGTATCAACTAAGCATAAGAAGTCTGAGATTGAGATGAGCAAAACTATTTTTCTAAGTAGCACATAGCAGCCAATTCAGGGAGAATCAGTTTTGGTCGTACTAGCCATGTAAATAAAAAGAAGTAATAACATTTTCTTAGGAATATATAGAAACTTCCAAAGTACCCCCATCCAATTTTCACACAAATTATATTACCATGTACAATATTCTTGAGAAGAAAAAAATATAATTGTTGTTATTTGTTAAATAGGAAAAGTTATGGGCTCTTAATCAATTCACAAGTAACACAATTTTCCTAAAACCAATTTACTAACAACTAATTTTTTATGTCAATTCACTAAATGACCAATTCAGTGACAGCTAATTTAAGTATAATACGAATAATATGTTCATAGCCACTGAATACAATTTTAAAATGTTCTTTAGAACATATTTGGTAAATTAGTGAATTTGGTGAATTTGAGTGTTTTGGCAAATTGATCCTTTAGTAAATTGGCCTGGTTTCAAACTGACAGATTCATTCATTCAACATTAAAATAATACATTTAATGAACACATACTATATGCCAGGGAATGGATGTTTAATACTGAATGAGGCAGTATTAAAGAAATTAATTTAGTGGAAGAGAGAGTCAAGAACCAAAGAGAACAGAAAGCGCCACAGCAGTAATGTTATAGGAACACGGAGGCAGACCCTAGGGGCAAAGCAGCTTATTCCATCTGCTCATTGGTCACAGGAGGCATCTAGGAGGAGATGATTCTTGAGCTGAGATTTGAAGGCTGAAAGTGATTTACCCAGGGGAGTGAGCAAGTGATCAGAATGTAGGTCAAGGGATCAGAATGTGTGAAGGCAGTTTTTTCAAACTGAAGTTGGTGACAGTTAGTGGTTCATGAAATAAATGTGAAATCCAAACAAAATCAGGACTGACATTTAAAAGTAAAATAGAATGGAACAGAAAATATCAGAAGGCATTGAATCTGGTAAGACGCTCTCTTTGGGCAGTTCTGTTATATAAATGTATATACATTTATGTCATATTATCAAATATATTTCTCACTGTGCATCATAGTCAATCGATAAGGCACAGAGGGGTACGACATGTAGATTGTTAAAGTGGGGAGGAAGAACTCCATGTGGGAGACTGCAGGGAGAGGAGCCTGGAGAAATAGAGATGGCAGATCATGAAGGGCCTAATAGACGCTCCAAGAAGTTTGAACTTGATCCTGAAGATAAAAGGAGCCACTAAAAGGATTCATGGCTTAAATAAACCAATTGTTTTGCACTAAAGAAATTTGAAAAATTCAAATATTATAGACAAATACACATAAGAAGGAAAATTCTCTTCAAATGCCACTACTCACCCCTCAACCCAAGCTTTTATTTCCTAGAGGCTACAGCTACTATCAGTTTCTGTTTTGGTTTCTTTTGGTAGCAGCTTTAAAAATGTGCACGATATGCTCTATTTCTTGATTTTTGACTTTGGACCAGATCATTTGATTTCTTGTCACAAAAGATGAAGAATCTGACATAACTACACTGTTTACTGCCTCCTCTTCTGCTTCCACCTCAGGGATTGTGTTAGATGTTTGTTTTTCATTTTATTTTTCATGGTTGCATTTATGATTCTAAGTAGAATACTTAAATAATCATAGTTCAGTTATATAGCATACTTATTGACTCTTTATTATGGAAATGGGGAAATCAATGTTGTAAATTTTTGATAGAAAATTGTACACAGAGCCACATGTGTGTTACCCTAGAAAGTTCCAATTTAAATGATAGAAAAGATCTCTCTCTCTCTCTCAATCTCTCTCTCTCTCGTCTATCTACCATGTATCTATTTATCTATGTAGCTTTAAATAATAAGCCTACAATAGCCTTAGAAATCAAGAAGGTACCATCAATGGCCAGACATTCTAAGAAGCTGTGGGAAGAGAGTCAGCAGATGTGATCATATTGGTAAAGCCATCAAAACAGAGAATAAGTCCCGGGTGTTCTAAAAAGCGTGATCTAATTTCTAGCTTCATCTGAACAGCTCAATGCCTTCTTTAAATCCATGACTTTATTATCCATATTCCATGTCTGTTTCCTTGGGATAAGAGATCTGTCTCTTTATTTTTCATCTTTTCTTTACCTCCATTTTGAGTACTGAATGCTTTTGATCTGAAAATATTAATAATCGCTTCTAAAACAATTTTTTCCATTTATTTGTTTATTTTCAGATGTATATCATAGTATATTTTGAATTCTGTGTAGATTACATCATGTTCACCACCTGAAAACTAATTATAGTGCATCCCCTCACATGTGAGCTTAGTCACCCCTTTGCCCTCCCTCCTCCTCCCTTCCCCTGTGGTAACCACCAACCCCAATCTCCAATGCTATGTGTTGGTTTGTCATTGTTTTTATCTTCTATTTATGAGCGAGATCATATGGTGTTTGACTTTCTCCCTCTGACTTATTTCACTGAGCATAATACCCTCAAGGTCCATCCATGTTGTCACAAATGGCAGGATTTCATCATTTCTCATGGCTGAGTAGTAGTCCATCGTGTATAAATACCACATCTTGTTTATCCATTCTTCCCTTGATGGGCACCTAGGTTGCTTCCAAGTCTTGGCTATTGTGTATAATGCTGCAATGAACATAGGGGTGCAAGTATCTTTATGCCTTTGTGTTTTCAATTTCTTTGGATAAATACCCAGCTGAGGAATAGCTGGATCATATGGTAGATTTATCTTAATTTTCTGAGGATACTCCAAACTGCTTTCCATAGTGGCTGCACCAGTTTGCGCTGCTACCAGCAGTGAACAAGGGTTCCCTTCTCTCCACACCCTCTCCAACATTTGCTGTTTCCTGTCTTGTTAATTATAGCCATTCTGACTGCAGTGAGGTGGTACCTCATTGTAGTTTTGATTTGCATTTCCCTGATAGCTAATGACATTGAGCATCTTTTCATATGCCTGTTGGCCATCCATATATCTTCTTTGGAGAAATCTCTGTTCAGATCTTTTGCCCATTTTCTAATTGGATTGTTAGTTTTTTTGTTGTTGAGCTGTATTAGTTCTTTGAATATTTTCGATATTAACCCCTTATCTGATATGTGGTTTGCAAATATCTTCTCCCAATTGTTAGGTTGTCTTTTCGTTTTGTTGATGGTTTCCTTTGCTGTGCAGAAGCTTTTTAGTTTGATGTAGTCCCATTTGTTCATTTTTTCTTTTGTTTCCCTTGCCCGGTCAGACATGTGACTTGAAAATATGCTGCTCAGACCGATGTCAAAGAGTGTACTGCCTATGTTTTCTTCTAAAAGTTTCATGGTTTCATGTCTTACATTCAAGTCTTTAATCTATTTTGAGTTGATTTTTGTGCATGGTGTAAGGGAATGGTCCACTTTCATTCTTTTGCATGTGGCTGTCCAGTTTTCCCAACACCATTTATTGAAGAGACCCTCCTTTCTCCATCGTATGCTCTTGGCTCCCTTCTTGAAAATTAGCTGTCTAAAACAATTCAAGTAAGTTGGCAACTACATGTTCTTAAACTTTACAAAGCATTTTCACGTTTCTAATTTGACCATGACAGTAAACCTGAGAGATAGGCAGGTCAGACATTATTATTATTCAAATTTTATTGATAAGGCCCAGAAATATTATGTTACTCATCCAGAGTAAACTGGGTGTTAAATGGTGACTCAATAATGCTAATAATCCTAATAATAACTAACATTTGAAATCTTACTAAATTGCCAGGCACTGTTCTATTATCACAGCTTTGCAATTGCTGGCAATGAGCCTTAGGAAATTCAACCTCTCCAAGTTTTACGTTCCTTACCTAAGAATAGGGATGATAGTAATGATACCTTGTAGGTTATTCTGAAGATTAAATGATATGATGCAGGTAAAGTGTTTGGCACAAGCTGGCAATATGGATAGCTCTCAGCAAATGTTAGTAACTACTATTAGCCACGTTTCACTACATTCCTAGCTATGTCACTTTGAATATGTCACTTAATCTCTGTGGGCTTCATAGCCTCCTTATTAATAAAACAGAGCAACTGAGGCTTAAGGATTTAACTGAAAGTCACTCAGCTAAAAAATGACGTATTTAGGACTTGAATTCAGCTCCTGGTATGTGTACTTAACCACTAGGTTAGAAGCCAACTTGTCTAAAGCCTTGTCCCAGGAAATTTGCGTTTAGGATTCCTGTGTGGCAGCTAATGACAGTTACTTAGAATGTTATTGGTTGCTATTCACTAGACTTTATTTTAAGCAGTTATGACAAATCTGTTACAAATCTATACATATCATATAATTTAGAACCACTAATTTGAATGAAGACTCGACGGTAAGTCCTAGCACAGATACTTGGCTTTTCTCAATTTCCTTTGAGTGTTTTATTTAAATAATCAAGCCATTGATCACTTATTAATTGCTCCCACTGTGAGGTATCTTTGAGTTCAGAATTCTGTTTGAAGTTTTGGGTAAGGATCTTTGTGTAAGAGAGGTGATAGAAAAGTGGGAATTTTTTTTTAAACTCCCGAAAACAAAACAACATAATCAAGAATAAAGCATATAGTATATATGGGTTCTTCATGAGCCACTTCTTTTCCCTGGTATCATTAGGAGATAAGATTTACCTATACGACTTTTTCCAGACATGTCTACCTTATTTCTCTAGGCAACAGTAGCAAAAACATATGTTAGTTCAATTACTTTTTAAAAATGGACTCTTCTCAAAAATAAATTAGGAATCATCTAATGTCACCATTTTTAAATCTTCACCACATTACTTTGTTTTCATGATTTAGACAAGATGCTAATTAAGATGTGAGCTTTGCTTTCTTTAATCTGTAAAATCAGAGGTAGGGCATGATTGATAATGATTTTTGTCCTGCCTACCAGTCTGCAAAGGATAATTATTATTATGATCCAGACTCTTCAGCTTATATGTGCATACACAATTATCATCGCTGACCTTTACATAGTGCTCATAACGAGCTAAGCACTGTTGAAAGCATCTTACGTGTATTAAGTCATATAACTATCACAATAATCTTATGAGGTAGATACTATTCTACCCCTTTGACAGTTGAGAAAACTGAGACCTGAGGCACAGGTAGGCGCCAGGAGGCAGCTACCAGAATTCAAACCCGGGCTGTGGTCTCACAGTTTACATGCTTAATCACAATGCTATGCTGCATTCCAGGAGACGCTCCAGGCTTCTAGTGTCCTGTGGACTTTTTTGCCCCTAACTATATTAGACATCATTTAAGTACAATGAGGAGACCGCAAGCTTTTGGAGTTCTTGATAATTTAATATCCTTCCCATATCAATCTCTGATGGGTCACTTCTCTCTCTTGTGTGTATGACTGCCTCTGTATATCTCCTTCTTCCTGTCCCCATTTTTGTTGCTTCTAATAATTCTGGAGGGCTCCGAAACTCAGTTTAGGTAGAAACTATAATCTGTCTCTTAGACAAAACACTTCTGACACCAAATGTGTGGGTTTTTTTCCCCACATCTACCAATTCTCTAACTCTCTGGACACCAACTGTGTGTCTTACAATTCAATAAGTAAGGTGTCGGGGTAAGGAGTCGGCGTAAGGTGTGGGGGACGGGACATGGAGCTTCCAGACGCTCTCCAGGCACCACCTTTCCAGCACCTCAGTGTGTTCACTGATCTGGAAGCTCTCTGAACCCTGTTCTTTAAAAGTTTTATGGAGGTTCCATTATGTAGGCATGACTGATTAAATCATTGGCTATTGGTGATTAACTCAATCTCCAGCCCCTCTTCCCTCCCAGGAGGTTGGGGAGTGGGGACTAAAGTTCCAACCTTCTAATCATGTGGTTGGTTCCTCTAACAGCCAGAGGAAGCTATCTGAAGTCATCTGGGGCAGCCCCTGGTTATCTAGGGGCCCACCAGGAGTCACATCATTAGCATAAACTTAGGTCTGGTTGAAAGGGGCTTATGAGTAACAAAAATGCTCCTATCACCCTTATCACTCAGGAAGTTCCAAGTGTTTTAGAAGCTCTTGTGTCAGGAACCAGGAACAAAGACCAAATACTAGAACAAAAGATGGTCCTATCACTCAGGAAATTGCAAAGGTTTTAGGAGGTCTGGGCCAGGAATGGGGGGTATATCAAGACCAAATACATATTTTTTATTATAGCACTAAATCACAGTAGACTGTTAGAATTAGATATAAAATAATTAAACTGATCGTGGAAGAAGTTGAGGAGTATCTTATGAGCGAAGCACTGAAGAATTCTTACAAGGACTTGATGACATCCAGATTTATTTTGCTGTTTTCCTGTGACTTTGTTCTGTGCAGCCAGAGTTAGAAGCTATCTATGGTGACCATATTGCCTGCATTTCAAACAGTTGGTCCCATAGTTAGAAATAATTTCAGTCCCGTATGTTCCAATTTTGGTTAAAAGTGTTTGTTCCCGTACAAATAAGGGACTTCCAGAGAAGAGAAACATGACTGAATTCCATTATAACAACAAGAAAATCAGGCCTCTGGATTGTAAATCATAAGGTTTTATTCTGTAGTTACTTGTAGTCTTCAGTTTATTCATAAGAAGAACACATTTTGAAAACAAATATAAGAATTAGAGAAGAAAAGATTGTTAAAAGAAAGAGACAACAGGCCCAAAATGGAGTCACTTGTGCTAAGCCGAATGTCAGCAAACCAAGACGTAAATCTAATCAAATTACAGTGTCAGCCTCTCCCAGGGATGCAACCTTTAATTAGTCAATCTGGAATTACCTGGTCAGCACTGAGTGAGATAATCCTACAAATAGGCCACTTCCATCCCCCCTAGGAATGTGACCTTGCCTGAAACAATCCACTCTTTGCTAATAAACTTCCTTTTCCTATCCTCTTTCTGCCTTTAAAAGCTTTCCTTTTCTGCAGCTCTTTGGAGCTCCTTTCTATTTGCTAGATTGGATGCTGCCTAATTCATGAATCCTTGAATAAAGCCAATTAGATCTTCAAATTGACTCAATCGAATTTTGTTTTTTAGCAAGGCCCATTTGGCTGGGGTTGTCCAGCCTCTTTTCTGACTATGCCCAGTGTCCCCCAGGGCCGGGTCCAGTCTGGTTTTACATGACTCAGTTGGCAAAGTTTCTTAGGCCTCCCTTTCAAGAGAGCCCACAGCCTAATGACTATCACATCCAGGAATGTTTTCTCGACTTTCAGCACAGACAAAACTCTGGAAGACACTCGCAGCTCTGGTAATGCTAACCCAGGCCTGCAGTATTTCTTTGTTTTTATGGGTCCTCATACATCAGATGAAATACCTGATAATTCTGTAAAATACCTTGGATGGATCCCAGACTGAACGTCTTCAAAAACCAAACAGATTAATCACGCACTAAAGGAAGGCACAGGACCCACTTGTACTCTTAGCAGATAAACAGGACATCCCTGAGCAATATCTCACTCTGAAAGCAATGCCTGAGCAAGAGGAAAATCAGCGAAGACTGCAGGCAGTCCAAAAGTTTCTTTCTATTTTCTGCGAATTCTAGATGGTCTTCTTTCCCCTCTCCAACCATTCTTCCTCAATTCAGTCAGCCACAGGTATCCTTGTAATAAATGTTTACCTACACAAATATATTTGAAACAAATGCTTGCTCATGCACACTGTGCTTTTGCACTCAGTTTTTAAACGTTGTTCCTAAAAGTCCTGTGATCAAGGCTTTTGTCTCTGCTCAAAGCATCTCTGATCCTATAGTTTGTTTCTGATGCTTTGTAAACAGGGCTAGGAAAACTGTCCAGAAGCTGTCTTGAGAATTCTTGTGGATTTTCAGATCTGTTAGGACAGACACTGGCTATGGTTCCTTTTGACTCTTTATTTAAGATTTTCTTTTTTCAGAAACATTCAAGGAGCCATAATTCCTAAAGCCTGTAAAATTTTAATTAATTCAAGCATATAAGCAAGTAAACAGACTTAAAACCCACTTGAAGCCAAAAAAGAAGAAAAAAATCCCAAGAAGTAACACTTCTGTCTTGAATAAGCATCTATAGAATGCATTTTTCTTAATTAGGTTAATTAACTACTTCTTCATCTTCTTAATCTTTAATTTTCCAGGGCCTAGCTGTAATGTTCAAGAGTTTCTAAATCCAGGTATGGTTGTATGGCTCTGGTGTCATCTCTATCCTGTCTCTACTGAAGCTGTGGAGTGAAAGAAGTGTATGGAGAGTTCTGACATGCAGTGTCTGTGTTCTTGGTCTAATAGTGGGTTATAAGAAGGCTTAGAGATGATAGAATGTAAAATTGGGAACACTTTTTACTTTTGTTCTTGATTAAGATCTGGTGGGAAAATCCCTGGCACTGTTTTGCCTTCTTTTTCAGCAAGTAAAAAGATTCTAAAAATGCCAGAAAAAGATCTACGTGTACTTTTCTTTGAAGGCAAAAAGACTACCACCGATAAGTTACCTGTCTGTAAAACAGAAAAAAAAGTGGGGGGCAGAGTGGAGCTTCTAGTCATTCACCTTTCTGCATCTGACCACACATGGGCTCTGTGAATACAGCCTAAAGCAGGGCAGCCAATTTTCTGATGTCAATTTAGTTCAAGACCTCATTTTTGAAACTAAGTAGAATTTTTTTTGGGGGGGGTGGTGAGGAAGATTGGCCCTAAGCTAACATCTGTTGCAAATCTTCCTCTTTTTGCTTGAGGAACATTGTTCCTAAGCTAACATCTGTGTCAGTCTTCCTCTATTTTATTTGTGGGATGCTACCACAGCATGGCTTGATGAGCAGTGTGTAGGTCTGTGCCTGGGATCCAGACCTGTGAACCCTCGGCCACTGAAGTGGAGCATGTGAACTTAGTCATTACGCCACTGGGCAGGCCCCTAAGTAGAAAATTTTAAGGAGGCTCAACTAATATGCAAATCAGTACCACAATCAAAGAAAGATGGGAAACATTTCAGCTTTTCATTACATACAAAAGATATTGATTAATCTTAGTCATAGCAGTAATAATGATGGTATTAAAAATAGCAAATACATTAAATTATTATTTGCAACTCAGTGCATTGAGTGCATTATCTTGGGTATTACTCATGAAAACCCCATGAAGTAGGTACCGTTTATCCCAATTTTATTTTAAAAAATCAATTATTGTGAGGTATAATTTAAGTGCAATAAATTGCACATATTTGGTGAGTTTTGAGAGATATATATTCTTGTGAAGCTACAACCGTAATCAAGTCATGGAACAATTCCATCACCTGTGAAAGGATCTTTGCGCCCCTTTGCAGGTCATTCTTCCCTCTGCCCCGAGCCCACAACCACCACTGCTCTTCTCTCTCACTGTAGATTGGTTTGCATTTTCTAGAATTTTATGTAATTTTTATATAAATGGAATCATGCTGTATGGGTCTGGCTTCTTTCACTCAAGGTAATGATTTTGAGTTTTATACATACAGTTGTGTGTATCAGGAGCTAATTAATTAATTAATTAATTATATGTATGGGTATGTCATATTTTGTCTGTCCATTCACCTGTCGATGGTCTTGTTTTTTTTCCCAGTATTTGGCTTTTGCTCAATTTTTACTGGGTCTTTTGTCTTCTTATGGAGTTGTAAGAGAGAATCTTTATATGTTCTGGATACATATCCTTTGTCATGCAAATGTATTGCACATATTTTCTTTCAGTCTTTGAATTTTCATTCTTTTAATATCAGTTTTCAAAGAGCAAAATTTTTAATTTTGATGAAGTCCAGTTTACCAATATTTTCTTCTATCAATTGTTTGTGTGTCTTATTTAAGATATCTTTGCCTACTTCAAGGTTGCAAAGGTTTTCTCTTAAGGTTTCTTGCAGGACTTTTATAGTTTTGGTATGACATTTAGATCTATGATTCATTTCTGGTTAATTTTTGGTATGGTGTGAGGTAAGGATTGATGTTTATTTTTTCCCACATAGATATCCAGTTGTTTCAGCACCGTTTTGCTGAAAACAGTTTCCTTTTGCCCTTGAATTGCCCTGGCATCTTTGTTGAAAAAAATCAATTGACCACATGAGTCTGTTTCTGAGCTCTACTCTGTTCCATTGATTTATATGTCTACTCTTTCACCGATACCACTCTATTTTGATTATTCTTGTTTTATAGAAAGCTTTAAATCAGGTAGAGTGAATCCTCCAACTTTATTGTTTCTAAAAAATGACTGGCTATTTTAGGTCCTTTGTATTTCTTGTAAATTTTAAAAACAGCTTGACAATTTCTACAAAAAAACCTGCTGGGATTTTTTATTGAGATGGCATGGAATCTATAAATCAATTTAGGGGAGAATTGATATCTTCATAATATTGAGTCTTCCAATCTATGAATTAGCATAATTCTGTATTTATTTAGGCTTTAATTTCTCTTAGAAACATTTTCTGTGAACTCTGTATTTACACAGGGAATCAGCGTATCTGATATGTTTACTCTGGACCCCTGAATTTTCTACATAATTTCCAGATGGGGTCTACATAGTCTAATCATCTATCCAAAACAAATGAAATGACCTTATTATGTATAATTTATGAGCATAAGAGGATTAATTAAAAGTAATTGAAGATACTATGGAATGAGAACTATATGCAGTTTACTATAAAGTCCAATTATATATGTGAATATGATACATATGTACTACATATATATGTATATATAGTACATATGGAGCTGGTATTAACCTTTAGTTTATTTGGTAGATGAGAGAGAAGAGGAGATATGGATGATTCTAGGGAAAAACTCTGAGATTATAAACAGGAAGTTATTTCCTATTATTTGAAAAAAGTTAATTCATTTGCAGAGGCTGTTTAATTATTCAAGTTAGAAAGCAAATGACTCCATTTTCACATGTTAACATGAGGGAAAGAACCTCAATGGTATGAATAATGAAGAACCAAATTACAGACTCAGCAAATCAAAGGGCTCTGTCTGAGCTTTGCTGTATCTCTTTATGTTAGGGCGTTGGTGGAAGGCTTATCCAGGGAGAAATACAGTCAGCTGGAAGGTAGGAAGAGTTATGAGGAGACTACGTAACCGGCAGGACTGTAGTATGTACTGAAAGAGATTATCCAGAACATTTGACTCTGCTTAGAGGAAAAAAACACAAAACCAATCTCCTCTCACACTCTCATTTAAATATTTAAAAGTGATTGATGAAAACTATGTTTTCCAAAATCAGAAAAGATTTTATTACTTGTCAAAAAAAAAAAAAAAGAGTTGAGAAAGCATCATCATTCTTTGGATCTCTTAGTGAATGACCACTGAGAAGTTATGAATTACTATTTCTTCCACTGTTACAGCACAGTTTCACATCACAGACAACACTAATGTACACTACTGTTTTCATCTCCTATCCCTCTCTTTACTCTCTTCCCCTGCCCCATTGTCTTTTGACAACTGAAGTCTATAGAGACAAATTGAACTAGGTGTCTTAATAAATGCCTCAAAGACAGAAAAATTGGGGTGAATTGCCCACAGAAGACCTGCTCAGTACCATAAAGATTCTCTTAGAGACTGAATTATCCTGATAAGGTGATGCTATTTTCTTGAAAAGAAGACTCTATATGATGTGAAATATTTGTGTTTGTTGCTTTTTTTTTTTTTTTTTTTTTTGGAGAGGGATGCATTTGATTTGCTCTGGTTAAAAATCAGATGCTTATAGGCCACATCATAGCTAACTGTGAAAACATCTCTACACAGCTGGCCAACAAATTTCCATAATTCTTGCACTGTTCATTCCCAGTCAGAAGAAGCTATCAAAATTATTTGTATTTTCTATCCTGGAATTAAATGCATGGACTACCGTTCCAGGCAATGCATCTACAATCCTGCTTTCTCTTTCTCTAATAACTAGCTTTTAGAATACTTAAGTGCCCCTAATTTTGGACTGATAAAAAATCTTTGTACTACAAATTGTCAGAGCCTGTATTAAGGGATAATTGCTTTTAATAAAGCAGGGAAGACATTCTAGTGGTAAAGAACACTTCATACTTCGAGAATTAAAGCAATTATCTGGCTACTCTAGGCAAAATAATTCTTTCTTTTGTCAATATGGCTAATTTAAAATGTTTTTTTTTTGTCTTAAAGTCTCCAAATAATTGCTTCACTCTTCCACTGCACTTCATGTGTGTGAATATGCTATTTTAATGATCCTAGTGTAAGTAGATAAAAGGAGTCCTCCTTGCATTATTAAAGCTATCCTCTTAGGAAGTACTTAATTTAACATGTAATTTGTTAAAAAGTGAATTACCTCTAATAAATTGTGTAACTCCTACATACAATTTTCTGAGTTAGGGTAAAAGAACTGTTCATTCTGTAAATACAACTTAGATTTTCTGTTGTCAAATCTGCCGCAAATACTCTCACCACACCATTGACCTCCATTCCCACAAGGGAAGTTGGGAAGTAATTTTTAAAAAGCAACAGTGGCTCTTCCTCTTCCCCTTTCCTGTCCTGTTCTCTTCTTTTTCCTCTTAAACAATTTGGTCAAAAAGCCCTTTAGGGGACAGTAAGGTAGGTGTCTGGTTGGAGGGAGGGGAGAGGAGGGGGTTTGGGAGGAGACAAGAGAGCGTTGGGAGGGGTGTCATGGTGGCCAGGAGCAAGGTGAGGGTCCGAGGAGGCTGAGGACATCTGCGCAGTGTGGGGGCAGAGCCTGAGTTTGGAGGGGGGGGGCATGTATGCATGGGGTCATCTCAGTGCCATGTTTGAGGCTAACCACAATGAGGACATCTGTACAAGGGGGCAGCTCAGAGTAGCTAGCAGAAGCCCAAAGGGGTGAGGACAGTGCCCATGCAAGGGAGGAGGAGGCGGAGGTGAAGAGCAATTGGTTAATTATGGGGGGATTGATCAAATATGTAAGTATATTAAGGATAATATGAACCAAATTTCTCGCTGTCAGAGGAGGGAGTTACAAACACAAAAAGGGAGAAAGCCGGAATGAACCTTACGGTGTTGCATTGGAATTGGTGTAAAAACCATGGATTGGTGTAAATACAGATACAGAAATGAACATAAACATATATGAATGCACACACACACACATACACACACGTATTCCCTAATTTTGTCCCCTAAGCGGGTTTGGGAGCAACAGACAGTGGCATATCAAATGTTCAGATCTTGATTTCTAAATACCATTTTCAACTCAAAGAAAGGAATGGCTGATTCCAGGGCTTGAATGGCAGGGATTACAAGATGATGCTGGAACATCTTGTGCCATAAAGTAAGGAAGTGCTCAAAGAATGATAGGGATATATCAGAAGGATGCAAGATCCAGCCGAAAGGGGTTGCCACTAATTAAATTTGGGATGAATTGAATAGCAATATAAGTAATTATAATAATGGGTTGTAAGCCATTGAATAAAATTAGAATGCATGAGTCTATTTTGATGTAATTAAATAAATGAATACATTGAAAACATGATGAGAACTGGGATTTTTACATAGTTTAAAATAAACTTCTTTCAAAATTAATTACTAATTACAGAGAGAAAAAGAGTTATAGCATCATTTCTCTGATATTTCTGCCAAAGTTGCATAATTAGAATCTAATCATGAGGAGGAAACTTCTAAAAATCCCAGTAGAGGGATCTTTTATAAAATAACTGGCCTGTAATCTTCAAAAATCTTGAGATTATGAAAGTCAAAGTGAGACTGAGGAAGAGTTCCAGAGTGAAGGACATTAAAAAGACATGATAAGTAAATGTAACGTGTGATTCTTTTAATATAAAAGATATTATTGAGACAATTGGCAAAACATGAATAGGATATGAAGATGACATGGCAGTAATATGCCAGTGTCAGTTTCTTGAGTTTGATGTCTGTATTGTGATTATCCAGTAGAAGAACGTCCTTGTTTATAGGATCTAGCCTCAAAGGTATTTGAGAGTGAATGGGCACCAGATCAACAAGTTACTCTTCAATGGTTCTGGAAAAAAGTTCTCTGTAATTATTTGCAACTTTTATGTAAGTTTGAGAGTACTGCAAGATACATATCCTTTAAAAAAAGTAACTCTAATCACAGCATTGTTCACAGTTCATTATTGGGTATGACCAGTTATTTCAGAAGAAAAGACATCAACATTCTGAAGTTCACTTTTTTCTCTTTTCCCCTTGAGCTTCAAGGCAGCTTTTCATATGTTATTTTATCACGTAAAACAGCATCCTTAGGAGATTTTTTTCCCATACCTTATTAGTACTTAATATTGTCCAAATCAAATTATCACAAACTAGCTAAAATGCTTCTAAAAGGCTTGCGAAGGGCATATGGACATTTTACTTTCAGATTTTTGCCTATTAAATTACAAAGGAAAGCTTTTTCTCAGGTCTTACGCTTCAAGTAATTTTAAGAAGTCTTTCCATGTCAAGCTTCAACTAATCCTTTAAGGTACTTTTGATATTTCAGAATTCTTGAACTGTCACTAATTACTCCCAGTCATCTAGGATTTGGTGCTGAACCTGAGCAAGAACTCGTTAACATCTATGCACCTTGACTTGTTTTGTTTCTCCCTAATATTTTAATTCATAGTAGTGATGATTTTGAAATAAACATCATTCGAAAATCTTCCATGAGTGAAAGTTCCAAGGCAGAAGAAGATCGCAAGCTGTAAAGACAAATGTGTTTAAATTAGTGAAGTTCCCTAGAAAGAAGATAACTTGAAGTCATTTTGGCAAGCTTTGGCTCATCATACCTTCTGAACAGATCTATCTGCATTTGCAGTGGCTCGCTTTCTTTAGACCATACTATGGAAAATGCTGCTTCATTACATGTAGATAAACTTAATTTATTTGCGTGTGTAAGTTGTTTTCACATCTTTCATCAGCGTGGTATAGAGTTGTTATGGAAATTAACAAAAAAATTTCCAAAGATATTTGAGGGAGTAAGTATGTCCATATACTCTAGTTTGTGATGACATTCGTGTAGAACCAGTCCCACTGATTTGCAGACTATGTTAACAACATGTATGTTAATTTATATATAAATTAAATATTCTGGCTTACCTGAAAATACTTAGATCCTTAGTTTTATATTGCGAAATGTTAAACCATTTCCTTATTTATTACATTTTATTTGTTGAATACCGATTGTGTATGAGACAGTATATGATGAGACAGAGTGTATTTTTAATGCTTGTTGGGAATATTTTATCCAGTTTACGTGGAAGAAATGCACGTGCATTTTACCCATTCATTAAAAAATTAATTAAAATATAAATTAGTTTGGTGAAATAGCTAAATCTGTGAAATTTTCATTATTCTCATTGGCAAAGATCAGTGATAATAAATGATTGACTGAAAATTGTGAAGTGATTGTTGGGCATTAACTGTGTCTATTTTTCTTATCCTATCTTCAGGGCATGAGGAGTCAGCTGCTTTGGAGAGCAGTGTCCCCTTACATTTCCTTCTTGGTTGTGTTAGTTCTGAGGAAGACAAGAAAATACTGAACTAGGGGAGGGTGGTTGCTTTATTTGAATCGAATAGGAATTTAAATTTGTATATATTTTGTTGTATCTTCTCCACCGTCTGTCTTCCATGTTTTGATAAGAAAATTTATGTTCCTTTTTCTAATGCCTTTCTCACATTCCTGTCCATAGTCTTTGAAATAGCAACCGTGGTCGCGTTAGCACAGGATTCTTAGAGATTTGGGGACTGTTGATTAGTAGAGTCTATTCTACTCACAACAGGAAAGACAAAACGTCCAGAAACTTTCATCAGGGAAAGGAAGACCGGGCTACTGCTGAAGCCACGTGTAGTTTCTATGTCTCTATAGGAGTTTGGTGGTACGAGGGCAAATGAAAAATCTGTCCTTATGTCAAGGCTGAGCAGTGACAGCTGCCAAAGTTTTCAACATAACCCAAGTTGATGTTAACATTCTCACAGCTGAAGTGAAGATTCATAAATTCTTTTGTTTACTCAACACTGTCAGGCATTTTAGAGGGGAATGAGGATATACTGGTGCTCAAGTCAGATGTGACTCCTGCCCTCATGGGGCTTATAGTCTAGTAGTGGAAATAAAGGGTAAATAAGAGAAAACCAAGCAAGCAGGTGATATTCATTGTGATAACGCTACAAAAAGTGACAGAAATAAAGAGGAGAAGAGGTGACTGTGACCCAGGTAGAAATAACAAGCAGAGAGAGTAACTTTTTAAGAATGCTGTGAGGCAATGGGATTGAGTCTGGGAGTTTCCTTGGGCATACAGACAGGCAGAAGGGAGCAGGTTCATCGTCAGGGAACAGGGGTTGCAAACAGGAGGGGGGGCTGTGGCAGTGGAGATAAGCTTTGTCCTCTTTGTGTTTTGATGGAAGAGTGCAAGAGCCTTGGATGAAGTGGTTCTTACTCTACCTGAAGGTTTACAAATGTACAAATGGCTTCTGTTACTTAAAACTCCCCTATAGCTTTCTATGCCACTAGAATGTTCCAAGTTCTTTACTATGGCTTTCCGGGCTCTGAATCAGGCCCCTAACTATTTCTTTAATCTTCTCTCACGTCTCTTTCTTACTTGCTATACTTCAGAAACATTAGGCATCTTATACTTCCCCAGTGATGACATGTTCTTTCCTGCTGCAGGCTCTTTGCACATGCTGTGTTTCCAGTCTGAAATCTCTTCCTCCTTTTCTTCACATGGCTGCCTTCTTATCATCCTTCAGGTTTCAGCTAAATATCACATGCTCTGGGAGGCCTTTCCTAATCTTACTGTGCAAAGTAGGCCCTCCCTGGCCCCTCGAAGCTTTATTTTCTATTGTATTCTATTCTTGTTTATTCCATCATAGCTTTTGTAACTTGTAATTGTTTTCTTTATTTTTTCTGTTTACTATTTGTTTTTTGGTTCATTAATCTACTGCAATAGAAATTACGGTTGTGAAGTCAGGGTCCTTCTTGTTCACCACACAGTGTTTGTCACATGGACTTACACCAACCAATAGGTAAGGGGAGAATGAGTGAAAGGAGCCAAATGCATCTGATCAGAGTTGCTGTTCCAGAAACTGGAGCGCCGGGCACTGTCATCCAGTAAGCTTTTTAACACGAGGTAAATCTCATATACATAAAGAACTTAGATTATCAAGATAAAATGCTTTGTTTATTTTATAGTAGAAGGAAATGTGCACGTCCCATTTTGACAAGTTTCAGGTAACGCACCAATATTTTCATCTGAGCGTGAGTTTATCTATAGTGTATCTGTTAGATTGTGGTTTTAAAAAACTTTCAAAAGTCTATTCACTCCCTGGGATCTTTCTATTTGGAGGGAAGAAGTGAATTTGCTAATAAGAAAACACAGCAGCAAGGATCAGTGAGAGTCGGACTTGTTCAAAAGGGCAGAAGTAGGCATGTTACTGGCTACAGATATGTAGATATCTGAAATCCACAGGACAGCAGGGTCATCATGCTCAAATCCTTTTTATCCTCAACATCTCAACATTTCCACAATGAAATCTAATCAATACAGATCATTTGTGTCATGCTAGTTTTTTGCTCTTTTTGTGCAGAGCCATTGAAAATGCTTCAGGTTGCATCTCTTCCTTACAAATACATGGCATCCTTTATTAGATTCTCTCATATAAGGTTAACTACCATAAAGGATTCTGCTGTTGACTTTGCCCTCCCTTTGAACTGCATCTAAAATACAGCTTTTTGAAATATATCCATATTCCTAGCTGGTTGGATTCTGAAGGAAACATAGAAAATGTCTGTGCCTAGGGAGGGAATGACTTTTTAAAATTTTATGGTCAGTATAAAGACAGCCAGAAATTTAAAAATTATTAAGTAAAAAAATTTTTACTTCCAGACTGACTAGCACTCTATAGTTTATTACAACAAATAATCATCACTATAATTTAGACACTCTATAGGAGAATTCTATTTCATTTTAATATAATCATCCGTCTTCCCTGTTCTTCTATTAACAATTTTTTAAATGCTATCCAATTCACTCCCAATATATTTAAATAAAACGTGGCTTCTTAAAACAACAATGTCAATGTTACGTAAGATTTATTTATTTATGATGATAGAAACTAAACAGTGGGAGATACCTAGTTGAGTGGAAGGAAAGTTGTTGATAGGTTTATGTAGCTTTTTTGAGATTAGTTATAATGATCTCTGCTTTAAGTTTTATCCAAAGGAGAGATGCTTCTGCAAGTGTTAAACAGTTGTGTCACAGACTTCTTTGAACTCAAGCCTTTAATATTTTCCTTATACATTAAATGATTATACCAAACATGTATACATATGAATGAACATACCTGCCTGCCTGGTGGTTTTCAAAATTCAGTGAGGTGCTGGTGGTACTTTGTAAAATTGCAAAGTTCCAGCCCTAAACTTCAGAATCAAACGGAATAGTTGGAGGGCAAGCTTCTGAAAATAAGCACCCCAGGCGATTCTGAGGCCAGCGTTACCATCCAGTTTGAGAAATCCTGCTGAAGGTGTTAGTTTTGGAAGCAAGGAAAGGGATCCCAAACCTTTGATGGTACAATAAGGGATCTCTAGGAGTTGGACTCAGGAAGTTGGAAAAGCTGCTTTCAGAGAATTCTGTGGGTCCGATTGTGACTTTGTTTCAGATACCCTACCCTCCGTCCCGTGAAGATGTCTAGGATAAAGCAAGTCTGCAGTTTCCTGTATATTGTCGACGTAGTAGCTGTCAATTGGCATTGCAGAGCTAACCGAAGAGTCTGACTTCCAGGACCTAAGCTCTAAAAAGATTATGATATCCTCCTGTATCTCATAAAAGTGTTCATTTTTCCAAATGTCATCAAACACCATATGTGAGCTGACATTAAAATAGTTTCTTAAACATATGCTGTTGGCAAAAATTAGAACTGTGAGTAAATTCATCAAGGCAGAAGTGTTTACTTTCCTTGTCTCTGTCTCTGTCTGGGCCCGGTGCTCCAGGTGGCTAGAGTCCTTAAAGCATGCTCACTCTGCCTACACATTTATCTAGCTCTCCCCTGAATGGCAGCCCCATTTGTTCTGATGCTCTGTCAATTCATTCAATAAGTACAGATGTTGTGGCGTATGCGTCAGTGTCACAGGGGGTCACAGAGCAGGGAAAGTTGGAGGGTGTGCCCTAGAAAAGTGCTGGTCAGTCTCACTGGGGTGAAGTCTGGGATGGGAACCGGATGAAGCCAGTCTGGGGACTCAAGCTCCCTATTGTACCACTTTTATCTAAGAGAAAAACAGTAAAAGGGAAGAATAGGAGTCTGCATTACCCCTCTTCTCTTTTTCTTTTCCTCTGAGAAATTTTAGTTCAATTTTTCAATATCAGGAAGCAATTGCGAAGAGAAAAGTGAAGACTGGGAGAATAAAAGGCCACCACAAAAGGAATATTTTATAAAACTGTTTCAATTGTATTTGACAGCCTTCTGGAGAAAAGAAAAATGGTAACCCAGTTCTCTTTTTGGGTACAGCTCACCATTTTGTCCTATGCTTAAATTTCAATAGGAACATTTTTTTGCTCTTTAAGTGCAAAGGTATACATTCACTACTCCTACAGGATTTTTGAGACTAAGTAAAGTGTTAAATGAGGTATTGAAACTATAAAAGAACACAGGCTTTTCAATTCTCATTTAAACCCCACCCCATTGAAGTACAGACTCTTCTTTTCTACATTCACTACAACATAAAGGGCTGAAATGAACTATTTCGTTTGTCTGGCGATATTGGCTAGGAAGTCGGAGTTTTTTAAACAAAGGAAGTAATAGACTTTCGGCTGAATTTTTACTGCTAGGGGATGGCCCAACAGAGTGCTTCCTCTTTCTTTTAAGCACAAAGGGCTGGGATTTAATTGCATTATAAACCATTTCATCAACATATCCATGAAATAATAAGCATCCACATACTTTGTTCTCT
Organism: Equus asinus; assembly: GCF_041296235.1. Lineage (NCBI taxonomy): Eukaryota > Metazoa > Chordata > Mammalia > Perissodactyla > Equidae > Equus > Equus asinus. Next base: position 73,770,319 of record NC_091798.1, read on the forward strand.
TCTTACTATGTCAGGCAGTCAGTTGAAATTAAAGAAAAACTGGTTTTGAGATGAAGATGGAACCAGCAAGTTAATATTCCTAGAGAAATAGAAAGAAACAATCATAAAGAGGATCAGGGCTTTCTGCCTTTCGTCCTTTTCTCGTCGGGAGGAACCTGTTACAGAAGTGAGATTGGTTCTTTTGTGGGATCTTCAACAGCCTGTAAAAGGATAAATGGAGCAAGGGGCACTAATACCTCACTACCTCAATTGAAATCCAGCGTATTAGGGGGAAAATGGAAGAAAATCTTCTAGATGGCCAGGAATTTGGAGTCAGACTCTGGCATAAACACTTGGCTTAGAAAGGAGACAATGAGGCCAGCCTCCCTCTCTCAGTCAGCTCAAGAGTAATCCAGGACAAATGTACACTGTCCACCCCTCTCCTTCCTGGTCCCCCGAAGAAGTGTCTTTGCAGAAGTGTGCTCATTTCTGTTGTTACCACAGCAGAAACAGGTCTGCTTCTTCTCATATGCCGTTTTCCCTAATCATGGTGTTAGTAGTTTTGAATAGCAAACCTTTACATAACCATGAAGGATGCTCCAAGAGCAGTGTGCTCCTACTTTTAATGTACAAAGCCTCATCTCTGTTCTTTATGGATCTTCATTGTTTAGCTGGAAAAACATAGTGGTTAAACCTCAGGTTCTTCTACAAGAAAGTTCAATTGTCAGAGATGTTTACTGATCACGCCACCTAGCATCTCTGCACCCTCATTCTGTTAATAGCATGCTGGATTACTGTACCCTTGACTCCAGGCTTGCCTATTTAGTGCTGCATAATATTGCTCAGATGGGAGTGACTCCATCAGGAGCAGGCTTGAGACCAAATCACAATGAAAACATTCAAGGAGGTTTGCCTGGCACTGCTGGGCAAGAGACAGCTGTGTTTTCCTGCTGGTCTTGACTGAGTCTGGCTAGGAGGGTGGATCTGCTGGAGACATTCTAACATCGCAACAAGAGAGGCTACGTGAGACTGGAACTACCACAGAGACATCTGGGTAAGGATGAAGAGAGGGTCACTGTACAGTCGTGTGCTGCATAACGACATTTTGGTGGGCGACAGACCACATATTGAACAGTTGTCCGATAAGATCAGCACCATATAGCCTAGATGTATAGTAAGGTTATACCATCTAGGTTTGTGTAAGTACACTCCCTGATGTTGGTAACAACAAAATCGCCTAACAACGCATTTCTTGGAAAGTATTCCCATCATTAAGTGACGTGGGATTTTTTTTTTTTTTTTTTGAGGAAGATTAGCCCTGAGCTAACATCTCCTGCCAATCCTCCTCTTTTTGGCTGAGGAAGACTGACCCTGAGCTAACATCCGTGCCCATCTTCCTGCATTTTATATGCGAGACACCTACCACAGCATGGCTTGCCAAGTGGTGCCATGTCCGCACCAGGGATCTGAACCGGCGAACCCCAGGCTGCCGAAGCAGAATGTGCGCACTTAACCACTGAGCCCCAGTGATGCATGATTGTGTGCTGCTGACGCTCTGTGAATTATTAAATGCCTTCTGGAGCTAGCTCTAGTTCCACTCTTGGGTGTTTTAGCTATGGGAATTCATAACTTCTCTTTTCCCTTAAACTGGTTTTGTCTGAGTCTTCTGTCATTTGCCAAAAAATGAAAACTAAGCAACGTAATTGAGTTCTAATCCCAGCTCAGTCACTTCTACTTGGTAACTTTAAATAAGCAATTTATCTTCTCTCAATTTTTTTTATTACTTGAATAAAAGCTGTATTAAAATTATCTACCTGATAGGTTTTTTTGTGAAGATTGAGGTTGTGATTGTCAAATACTTGACTATAATAAATGCTCAATAAATATTAGTTTCTATTACCATACAAAAAATAAATTGTACCACAACTCTAATATCCAGTACAAAAAATATCTCTAAAGAACTTTAAAATCTGAGTGTCCTTCTTTTGTAAATATTACACAATTTCTTCTAAGGCTGAAGTGTCATTCTAGTTCAAATTTCATTCTTTCCCTCTTCCTATATTTGATGGAGAGACTTAAATTCCTTAGGCTCAATAACTGCCATTTCATAACTTCTCAGCTCACCCCAATTTGATGTGATGCTGGACGTAACTGAAGTATGGGGTCATAGAGAAATGCACTAACAGAGAAGATCTTGAGAAACTATGAGATTTTTAAAAATAATAGTATTGGAGGTTGACCAATAAGGAAATGATAATAGCAAAAATCAAAGTTCATCGATCAGGGTACATCCAGAAGAGATAAGTTTTAATCTTGGCCCATCTCAATCAAGGAGAATGAAGTGGTGGAGGTGTTCTCTACTCAGAGTTCTCTCTCACCCTCTCTTCAGCTGTTACCTTTATGCAGATGACTCCCAGGGGTATGTCTCTAGTCTTTACCAATTTCCCAAGGCCCAGTCTGCCACAGCTCCAGGCCTCCTCCAAACCTTTGCTGGTTCTTTCTCATCTTTTTGTATGGATAGCCCAGTGGCTCAGATTCTGGGCTCAGACTATAGCCTGAGCTTCTTCATTAACTCAATTGCCAATTCTGTAGATTCTATGTCCTGCATCCATTGCTTTCTTTCAATTCTCTATGTCAGTATCCTGGATTAGGTCCTGATTGCTTCTTGCTGTAGATTTCTAACTATCTTTCCTGTATTCTGTCATTATCTCTCATTTATTACCTTCTCTCCTTCTCTTCCTTTTTCCTTTCTTTTCTCTTTTAATGTTACTACTTCCAGAGTTATATTTCCTAAAGAACAATTCCAGTCTCATTAACCCCCTTCCGAGGGTCCATATTATCTTTAGAAGTGGCCTCCAAATTTTAGATCTCATGGACCACTGAAATAAAAATAAATCAGGGAGTCCAAAACAGTGTTGTCAATTTTTATTTTGTCAAGTAAGAACACTAGAACCTCTCACCAAACTGCCTTCTACTTTTACCATCACTTGATAAAAGCAATTGCCTTTGATTCCAAATACAGGAAAGGCATAAACCCAGAATAAAAGAGAGACCTTTAAATTCAATGTATTTTGTTTCATAAAAAAACTTACTAATTGTCTTTATGGTTCTTATTTCTCTCCAGTGTAGTGAAAACTTGGACTTAAACCATCACTGGCCCATGGCAAGCTTTTGGGGACCAATGGCCTGCAGAATAAGGTGAAAATTATGAGCATAGCATTTGAGAGGCAATCCATCTGGCTTACAGGAAACTTTAGTTTGTGCAGGAAAAATGTAATTCTTTATTGTTTCACAAATGCGTTTTGAAAATTCCCTCTTCCATGCCTTGCTTATTCCCTTTTGTCTAAATTGTAAGCTTCTTGATTACTCCGCAGCCTCTCCCCCTCAATTCTCAACCCACCCTTATTTAGAACTAACTCACATGCTGTCTTTCTCCCCATAATTGTAATTCTCCCATTCTTAATTAATCTTTCCTTTCATCCTGTACTCCATTATACCTGGAACTTTTATACCTTTCATATTCTACTTGCCATGTGCTTCATTGTTATTACTTATGCACAGTTTACTTTATGGCGGAGGCTATGTCTTATATCCATTAACAGGCTGCATAGTAAATACCTGTGGAATTTGGAAATCTCAATTTTATTAGAAATGTAGTTTTTAGAAGATGTAAAAATAATACCATTCTCAGTGTCTAATTCAGTATCAGTGGTTGAGTGAAGGAAAACGTTCCTGTGCCAAAGGAACAACATACTATAGGGGCTGAAGAAGCCAGACATATGATTCCGAAGGGCCAAGGGAAAGGAGTGGGAGGAGGGATAGTGATCCTCCCACAGGAAGAGCAGGTTGGAACCCTGCGGTTCTTTCTGTCTGGTTCGCATGGGATGAGGTGAGCTGATGGTCACTGAGGAAGTCCTCACGGGGAGGCAGGTGGCCAGGTTTACCTTCACCGCCTTGTAGGCCGACATTCCGAGGTAGCCCTGCTTGCTGAATAGGGGAAACGCCAGGGTAAGAGTAGAAGGCTGACAGGAAGACAAACAAAAGTCTAGTCATGTGGAATGGGATTAAAACAGAACAAAGCACAGAAACCTGTTCTGGCAATTCATTTGATTCCAACATATTTATTCCAAAGGGAAAAGTGCTTTTGCCATCTGACTGGGAGAGGATTGGCGGACCAGAGGTGGAGGAACGATATTCCTCCCTTAAAGGTGGTATTCCTTGATGCTTTGCTCTAGTTCACAAGTAACATGGTACTGAGACAAAGTAGGGAGAAAGAAAAAAAAAGTGTGAACCCATCTACCAGAAGGAAATAAATTCAGAGCTAAGCTCATTTTTCCTCTAGCACAAAAAAAATATTATCTTTTTCAATTTCCTTTGAATTGGAAGTCTGATAGACTAGTAAGAAGATCTATCTACCTGTCTATCTACCTAACAACCAATCATCTATCCACTTCATTATACACTTGGTAAACGACTTGCACTTTCAGCCAACTTGCCGTCCCTCACACTTGAATTCTACCAGACCAGGAAGCTGCCACAATATTCATCTGGGCAAGATATTTCTCATGGAGTACTCTAATTTGGCACCTGCTAATAGATATTGTGACTGCCTGGAAAGTCCTAAATTATTTCACTGATATTTAGAGGTGTCTCTGCCTGGCCAGGCTGCTACTGTATAAAGTGGAAAGAATAAATCTAAGAAAATTCATTGCATTTATCTTGATTCACTGTTGTGGGAGCAGAATTCTGTGTAACAGTAATGTTTATAGGGTATGGTTTCCAATACCGTGGTATGCTTCATTGTGCTGGTGAAAATATCAACAGTAAACATTATAATGAGTTGACTAGGACCTGAACCATGTCAGGCAATTGAAATTCTAACAGAGCACATGTTTTTTTATGGAGGCCTCAGAGCTTGGTTTCTAGATATTTTCCTTTCTATTGAATCAAGCATTGAACATAATATACATGCTTACTCCCAGTCCCTTGTTTTTCCACATAAATTATTCAATGATTAGGCTTAGTTAAAAAAATGCAAACTACATTTCTGGAAAACGCGACAACTGATCATTTCCTATCTCTGTTAGTTGAAACTTGTGTGCTAAGCTCTAAGTGCATAAATATACATATGCTTAGATTATAACACGTGATGAATGAATTTTTTCTGTCATAGTAAGTGAAAGCAGAGCATACCTCAGGCAGAGCAGAAGTATCCACTTAACACTGCTGGCGGAGGAATTTATCTAGAGTCCGATCAGAGTTGTGCTCCCAATGACGAAGACAAGGCCTCATAGTTTTGCTTGAATTTTTGCTTTAGTTCTCTGCTACAGTTCCTCTCAGAGGTCACCCATTGTTCACCTAATTAGCTAATCTGATACAAGCAATGAAGAATCTCACTTCTTTAATCTTTTCGCTCATAGAGGTCTGTAGTACATGTGATATTGCAGTTTTTTTAAAAAGGAAAATTTTGGAATTGAGAAGTACCTATTTGTTAGCATTTTAATGAATTTGGAATATGTTTCTTTTGGAAATACACTAAGTTCCCTGTTGTTATGGACCAAATATTTGTCCCCAGATATGTATTTTGAAGCCCTAACCTCCAGTGTGACTGTATTTGGATATGGAACCTCTAAGGAAGTAATTAAGGTTAACTGAGGTCATAAAGGTGGAGTCCTGATCTGATAGGATAGCGTTAGACAAGATCAGTGTCTTCATAAGGAGAGACACCAGAGTGTGTGCACGCAGTCTCTCTCTGCAAGTGCACAAAGAAGAGGTCATGTGAGCTGTACAGCAAGGTGGCAGCTGCCTACAGTCCAGGAGAAGAGGTCTGGGAATAAAACTTACCTTGCTGGCACTTTGGTCTTGGAGTCTGTAGCCTCCAGAACCATGAGAAATAAATTTCTGGCTTTTAGGCCACCCATTCTATGGTATTTCATTATGGCACCCTGAGCAGACTAACACACCTCTAAACTTGTATGAAATGTGAGAAAATATGAAATTTGGGGACAAGGGCAGCTATGGCATATGATCAGTGTGGTAATTAAGATCTCAGGAGCTGGAGTCAGTCAGAACAACTTTCCTGTTATCCTTGTTTTGTCACCTCACCAGACTTTAGTTTGTTAACATGCAAAATTGAAACAGTAATGAATTCTACTTAATGAAGTTGATGCAAGGATCATAGGAGTTAATAGAGGCATGGCAGGCCTTAAGTGATCAGTTAATATTAGTTATTACTAGTATGATGACCTGAAAATAGGTAAAACAGGGTGTCAACTTCATGTAATGAAAATGAACAATTGTGTTTATGATGTTTTAGAAACTAAAACCACAAATGTGACACTTATAAAAGATTTGGTATTGTTCGGATTTGGTGGTGCAAGCAAAAGCTAGTTTTTCTTTTTATTTTAGAATTATATCGGTGGTCCAAATACTTCATTTTTCTGAAAATTTTTCATAGTATACTAAAATGATTTTTTCCACGTAGGTCGTACAATGTGGTAAATACTTAGTAATGTATTCCTTATTCTGAAGAATAATCACCCGTTCTGTTCGCAGGATATGCAAAAACTTACTGAAAGTAACTTCTCAAGAGTGGCACTGAAGTCATTCAGTGAGTCTGTAAACAGTGAAGCATGTGGAGAACACCTCGTTTGCCATCAAAGCCATTGGGACAGTCAAGGTGCCTTAAAGAGCAGTGGGATTAGAACTGAGGAGGATGGATCCCTCCAGGCAGGGCAGCAATGTGTCAACCCTGCTGCAAACGACAACCCCACGGGGCCCTGTGTCTGAGTGGTTAAGGTCACGTGCTCTGCTTCTGTGGCCCAGGGTTTCGCCAGTTCAAATCCTGGGTGCAGACATGGCGCTGCTCATCAAGCCATGCTGAGGTGGCATCCCACATGCTGCAACTAGAAGGACCCACAACTAAAAATGCACAACTATGTACCGGGGGGCTTTGGGGAAAAGAAGGAAAAATAAAATCTTAAAAAAAAAAAAAGACAACCCCACAAAGCTTCAGAGAATGGTACACGGAAGTCTTACAGTGAGCAATCTAGACTTTTGAAGGAATGGGTCTAACAAAACATCTGGAATTCTGTTTGAGGAGGATCAGCTCTGAGCTAACATCTCCTGCCAATTCTCCTCTTTTTGCTGAGGAAGACTGGTCCTGAGCTAACAGCTGTGCCCATCTTCCTCTACTGTATATGTGGGACACCTGCCACAGCATGGCTTGATACATGGTGCACTGATCCTCACCTGGGGTCCACACCAGTGAACCCCGGGTCACCGAAGCAGAGTGAATGAACTTAACTGCCATGCCACCGGGCTGGCCCCTGGAAATTCAATTTTTTATTTCATGACTTGACAAAATTCTATTTATTGTAAGTAGAAGTAAGAAGTGCAAAAGCCAGGGGAAGAGAAAGAATAGAAAGCCTATCTTTTCCATTCTCCCAATCACAAAATTTGTGGTTGCTGGTTAATCTAACACCACGAAAAACAGCTTTTGATATGGCTCAGTGGCAGAATTTATGTTTGCCTTGAACTGGTGGAAATGTTTCTACAAAATTTTATCAGAAAATGCCCTTTCTTAAGAAACAAATTAATTAAGGAAGGACCAGACAAATAAACGATCATCCTTGAGACTGAGAAATATTGCAGTGAATGGCATTCCCCAAGTGAAGGTCTGGGCACAGCCTGAAGACTAATGAATTACTTAGTCTCTTCCACTCTGAAGACGGTGCTTGGATTAGTGTCTGGAGCTGTTGTGAAGGGACTCACAGTTTATGGCTTCTTCCCTTTCTCTGAGCCTCATAAGAGTCAAGCAATGTTGGTTAGTATTTCTCACAAAGTGAGTATATCTCCTCTAATCATCACAACTACAATTGACGTCAAGCAATTTAGAGGAGAAACTAATTTAACCTTCAAGCCTTTCACGGTGCTTTGTAAACTACTTAATGTAGATCCTAGATATCACAATGATTGACAAAGTATTATCAGCGTCACCATAGAAACCAGAAGGGTTTTACATAGTCCTGAAAGGATCTGACACATTTTTCAAAAGACAAGCCCCATTGATACCACCTGCTGTTAAGAGGGTTCAGTTCTTTGGTGTGTCTTATCTCTGGTGGTTCTTGATCTTCATATTTTAAGATTTGTTTCACTGGTGAGAGGAAGAAAGGCCTTTTTCTATTGTTTGGTAAGTTTCACTGTTTATCTCAGTCTTACAAATGACAGCTGAGGTGAATGCCTGTCCCATTTGGTTTCTGGTATGGCTCCAGTTCATGACCCTTCAAACACTAACAGGCTGGTGAAAATGCTGCCAGTGAGCCAGGGGCACTTAGGAGAGATGTGGCACCGCAGGGCAGGCTGGAATGAGAGCCAGACTCCTATTGTAAACACAAATGCTCGCTTTATGCTGAACTCTGGGCAGTGGAGACGTGTACAATATTCGAAACCTTTTCCTTCTTCCTTGAGGGTAGAAAGCCAAGGGCCTGTGTTTCCTGGAGACCATGATTTAGGATTCCAAAACCTATGTTTGTTTCACCCCTAAATTCCCTAAACCAAATTTTCAGGATCAGCTATGCTCTCTTGTGAATTCAAAGAATCTTGTTACAAAAGGCAAATAATTTTCTTAGGGTGAGTAAATAAACATCACAAATCTGAGCAAATATCAGTTCATAATTCCTTCGGTACTAAATTCCAAGTGCTCTTCCTTGTCTGTGGGTGGAGAGGTTAACATTTTTCTTCAGGCATTCTTTTTTTAGTGAATTAAGACAATAAAATTCACTAGACTGAGGTTTGATGAGGCTAAGTAATTAGTCTGCAGCCATTCCACAGTCCAACTTAGAGTTTCTTGACTCCCTAACACTGCTAATCAGCCTCATTGGTGAACAGCGGGGGCAAACCTCCCCTGAGGAGGGAAGTGACTCTGAGGTCAGAATCATTTGGACTATTCTGTTCAGTGACACCAGTCTCTCTCTTTTGTTTCCCCCTACCTTTTGTTTTGAAAAATTCCAAGCTTGTGGAAATGTTGAAAGAATACCGTAATGAACACCCACATACCCTTCACCTAAATTCACAAATTGTTAATATTTTATAACATTTGTGTGTTCTCTATTGACTATCTATCCATCATCTATCTGTCCGTCTGTCTGTCTATCTATCTATCATCTTTCGGTCTATCATCTACCTACACACGTAATATATATCCTCTCCAATTTCCTTTTTTACCCCGTGCTATTTGAAGGTAAACTGTAACATCATGTCACTCCTCCTCTAAAGACTTCCGACTTACGAATAAAGACATTTTCTGACATTACCACAATGCTATTTTCACTCCCAAGAATTTAAAAAGTGATACAATGTGCAATAATATCTAATAGAGAGTGCATATTAAAATTTTTTCTATTGTCCCTCAAATGTCCTCTATAGCTTTTGTTTTTTCAATCCGATCAAGGCCTATGTGTCACAGTCAGTTGTGCTATATTTTCAGTCTTCCTTAATTTGGAACTATTTTTTTGTCTTTTATGACAGGAACATTTTGAAGAGTCCAGTCTGGTTGTCTTTGAAGGTTTCACAGTTTGGATTTTACTGATTGTTTCCTCCTGCTTAGAGTCTAGAAATTTTGTTGACAAGAATACTCCATAGATGGTGTTGTATACTTTTCATTTCACCGTCTCTGGAGGCACAGAATGCTAAACTTAGTTACTTGGCTAAGGTAGTTTATGAAAGAGCTCTCTTTAATAAAGGCACTCTTTCTCCTTTGTAAATTAATAAGTAATCTATGAGTTGATTCTCTGTTATTATGTAAGTAATGCGAATATTCTGTTTCCCAACAATATTTCACCCAGTGATTTTTAGCATCAACGGCTTCATCAAGAATGGGACCTCAAATCAGGATAAGGATGGAGATGTATACGTCTCCATATGAAAAGCTCATTCTCCTACTTACACGAGGAATGAATAAATGAAGACTTAAAGGGAGAGAATATGCTCCCTTGCCTCCTTGCGTTTATATTTCTCCAGAATCATATTCCATCCATTGCTTATGAGGCATTGATGCTGCAAAAGTGACATAGATTAATCAGATAAAGGGACAATCTTATTAATATAAATTTATTTTATAATTTCAAATTTATAGCATCTGCTTATTATTAATTCAATTTGAGAGATCCATGAGCCTGTTTTAATGAACATAACAACTTGATATTGGGGTCTCAACATCACTAGATTGTATTTGCTGTCATATCAGTCTCAACATTCAACTTATAGTTGAATTTTGTTTGGTTGTTTAGTAAAAAAAAAATACAGGCTTATATAAGTAATTATGAAAGATACTAGCTTATTGTGCAATCTAAGGATGCTTTTAATAAACTGCTCTGGAAACTTGAAAGGGATGTAAATGACACTTTATTTTGAGTTGCGTGGAATAATAATACTTCAAAAATAGCTTACTTTCTTTATCAATAAATATAAGTCAGATTAGAAGTAATCTAAACCTAAAATGATGATTAGAACTAATTATAATATAACATTACCAATACGTTATGCATTATTTGTTATTGAAAAGTGACATTAGCAGATATACCTAAGCCTGGCCTGGCATGTAATTTAACTTAACTCACGTTTGTTGTTATAAAAATGTATAGTTTTTGCTTGAATGGACAGGTATTGGCCTGACTTTGAACAAGACTCGTACAGAAATAAAGTCTCCTTGTTCTGTGCCATATTCAAACGTATATGTAGAGAATACAGAAAAGCTCCACATACAAGTACTGTACCAGGCAGCCCGCATCAAGGCATCGGAAGCTTCCAATGTGTTAAAAGCCAGAGACTTATGATGATCCCCAGGCCTCTATTCCTTCTTGGGCTCTTCTCTGTCTATCTCCCCGTTGTTCCAGTGCTGCTGGCAGCCTGGCCGCTCCTCCCCCTCCTCAGGCATGCTTCTGCCTTAGGGCCTTTGCACAGGCTCCCTCCCCACTTCCTTCAAGTCTTTACTAGACTGCCCCCTTCTCAGACAGATATAATCTAACCTCTTGATTCACTTTGCAGCCTCTGCTTAATTCTCCTTGATTGCCCTTATAAAATTTTAATATACTATATAATTTACTTCTTTTGTTTATTTTTTGCTACTACTACTAGAATGTAAATTTAATGGAGTTTTGTCTGTTTCTGTTCATTCCTGAATCCTGAGACCTTAGAATTGTTCTCAACATGTAATATGCATGCCATGAATACTTGTTGAATAAGCAAACAATATTCTTGAGATATACATATTTTATATATAAAATATACAATATATATTTTAAAAAGTGGAATTCAGATGAAATATTTACAAACCTTCTGAAGGGTTTTGTAGAACTCTAGGCTTTTACAAGCCCAGTTTGAAACCAGTTGCTAAAGACTTTATTCTTGCCCGTATTTCTGGCAGTTGAGGGTTGTGTAGGAAGCTGAGGGTGAAGTGGGAAAAAACAAACTTTTGGCATCATTTGAACAAAAGATATCACAAAATATATCACTGCTGCATACTAATGTTCTCGCCTATCTGTTTTATTCAGTTCCAAATATAAATAAAAAATTTAAAACCACTTTATTTTTCCAATACAATTTACAGCTGCATGATTAAGAAATTAACAGAATAGTTCCCTTTCTAAGCTTCGTAGAGATTATTAGACCTGGAAATGGCCTTAGTCATCATCTAATACAAATACTTCATTTCCAGGTAGGAAAACTGACGCCTCAAAAAGTTGTGTCTCTCCTTAAGTCACCTAGCTGGTTAGTAGACACTAACCAGAATTGAAACCAGATCTTCTGTAGCCCAGCTGAGTTCTCTCTTCAGTACGGGCATGAAATGCCATGCTCTATTTCTATACAAGGTGGAGTCGTTTTAAAATAGAACAATAGCTCACCAGCGTGGGAAGGGAGTGAAAATGTGGAGGAGACCTGAATATAATTATGTTTAAATGCAGGGGTTTTTTTGTTTTGTTTTGTTTTTGGAGAGGAAGATTGTCCCTGAGCTAACATCCATTGCCTATCTTCCCCTTTTTGTTTGAGGAAGATTGTCCCTGAGCTAACATCTGTGCCAATCTTCCTCTATTTTGTATGTGGGATGCTGCCACAGCGTGGCTTGATGAGTGGTGTATAGGTCTGTGCCTGGGATCCAAACCCGCAAACCCCTGGGGCTGCTGAAGCAGAATGCATGAACTTAACCACTACACCACCAGGCCAGCCCCTTAAGTGCAGTTTTGAAGATTAAATACTTTTTGGCTTCCATATTCTCGTTAGTTTCATTTTTCAAAATATGTAGGAAAAGAAATACAGAATATGGTTTTCATCAATGAAAGATGACTATAAAATTTTAGTTGGAAAGAAAATCAGTTTTTTTTGAACAAACATTCAGATCCAGATAATTATTTAACGTTATAAAACCCATATTTGGATAACCAAATATTTTGAAAAAAAGCTAAAATAAAAACTTCAAATGAGGTGTAAGATTGTGAAGATCTGTTCCTCTTCATATATTGTCCTGACATAAGCCTCTCTGGAGTATGAGGGAAAGCCCCTGACTACGAGGTCTGGTGGAGGATGCAATCCTACCCAGATTTGTGGGGAACATACCTGCACTTTGGTTTTCTTTGTGTATCATTAGCCAAGATCCTGTGAAGTAAAAATAAAAATGCATTTTTAACGTGTACAGTTAAGTAATTTTAATGTCTTCTCATTTGTTCATTTGAATTACTATGTTTTTTCCCAATTATTTTATTGAGATCATATTGATTTATAACATTGCATAATTTCAGATGTGCATTATTATTTCTCAGTTTCTGTATAGACTGCATCGTGCTTACCACCAATACTCTGGGTTTTATCTGTCACAGTACATATGTGCCCTTTTACCCCCTTTTGCCCACCTACCCACCTCCTTCCCCTCTGGTAACCTGGTAATCTGTTCTCTTTATCCATATGTTTGTTTATCTTCCACATATGAGTGAAATCATACTGTGTTTGTCTTTCTCTGTCTGGCTTATTTCACTTAACATAATATCCTCAAGTTCCATCCATGTTGTTGCAAAGGAGTGATTTTGTCCTTTCTTATGCCTGAGTAGTATTCCACTATATATATATACATACATATATATATACCACATCTTCCTTATCCATTCATTATTTATTCTTCCAATCCATGAGCATAGAATATCTTTCCATGTCTTTATGTCTTCTTCAGTTTATATCAATCATGTCTTATAGTTTTCAGGGTATAAGTCTTTAACTTCCTCGGTTAAATTTTTTCCTAGATATCTTATTCATTTTGGTGTGATTGTAAATGGGATTGTATTCTTGACTTCTCTTTCTGTGAGTTCATTCTCAGTGTACAGAAATGCAATTGATTTTTGTAAGTTGATTTTGTACCCTGCAACTTTACTGTAGTTGTTGATTATTTCTAGTAGTTTTCTGGTATATTTTTTACAGTTTTCTATATATAGGATCCTATCATGTGCAAACAGTGAGAGTTTCACTTCTTCTTTCCAATTTGGATAGCTTTTATTTTTTTTTCTCTCCTAATTGCTCTGGCCAAAATCTCCAGTACTAAGTAGGACAGGAGTGGCAAAGAGTGGGCACCTTTGTCTTGTGCCTGTTCTCAGAGGGATGATTTCAGATTTTCACCATTAAGTATGATTTTGGCTGTGGGTTTGTCATATATGGCCTTTATTATGTTGAGGTACTTTCCTTCTATACCCATTTTATTGAGAATGTTTTTTATCATAAATGGATGTTGGATCTTGTCACATGCTTTCTCCGCATCTATCGAGATGCTCTTGCGATTTTTATTCCTCATTTTGTTATTGTAGTATATCATATTGATTGATTTGTGCTTGTTGAACCATCCCTACATCCCTGGAATAAATCCCACTCGATCATGGTGTATGATCCTTTTAGTGTATTGCTGTATTCAGTTTGCCAATATTTTGTTGAGGATTTTTGCATTGATGTTCATCAGTGATATTGGCCTGTAATTTTCCTTCTTTGTGTGTCCTTGTCTGGTTTTGGTATCAGGGTAGTGTTGGCCTCACAGAATGAGTAGGAAGCGTTCCATCTTCTTCAATGTTTTGGAACAGTTTGAGAAAGATAGGTGTTAAATCTTCTTTGAATGTTTGGTAGAATTCTCCAGAGAAGACATTTGGTCCCAGACTTTTGTTTTTTTGGGAGGTTTTGATTACTGTTTCAATCTCTCTACTTGTGATTGGTCTATTCAGAGTCTATATTTCTTCTTGATTCAATTTTGGGAGGTTGTATGAATCTAAGAATTTAAACGTTTCTTCTAGGTTATCCAATTTGTGGGCATATAGTTTTTCATAGTATTCTCTTACAATCCTTTGTATTTCTGTGGTATCTGTTGTAATTTCTCCTCTTTAATGTCTAATTTTATTTATTTGAGCCTTTTCTCTTTTTCTCTTAGTAAGTCTGGCTAAGGGTTTTTCAATTTTGTTTATCTTCTCAAAGAAACAGTTCTTAGTTTCAGTGATTCTTTCTATTGTTGTTTTTAAGTCTCTATTTCATTTATTTCTGCTCTAATTTTTACTATTTCCCTCCTTCTGCTGACTTTGGACTTTGTTTATTCTTCTTTTCCTAGTTCTGTTAGGTATGGTTTAAGATTACTTATTTCAAATTTTTCTTGTTTGTTGAGGTGGGCCCATATTGCTATAAATTTCCCGGTTAGAACTCCTTTTGCTGCATCTGATAAGAATTGGTATGTTGTACTTTCATTTTCGTTTGCCTCCAGGCATTTTTTGATTTCTCCATTGATCCAATGGTTGTTCAGTAGCATGTTGTTTTGTCTCCACGTATTTGTGGATTTCCTAGCTTTTTTCTTGTAGTCGATTTCTAGTTTCATAGCATTGTGGTTGGAAAAGATGCTTGATATGATTTCAATCTTCTTAAATTTATCGAGGCTTGCCTTTTTTACCAACATATGGTCTATCTTTGAGAATGTTCCATGTGCACTTCAGAAGAATGTATATTTTGCTGTTTTTGGATGGAATTTTCTCTATATACCTATTAAGTTTATCTCATTTATTGCTTCATTTAAGGCCACTGTTCCTTGTTGACTTCTTTTCTGGGTGATCTATCCATTGATGTAAGTGGGATGTTGAGATCTCCTACTATTATTGTGTTGCTGTCAATTTCTCCGTTTAGGTCTGTTAGTAGTTGTTTTACATACTTTGATGCTCCTGTGTTAGGTGCATATATATTCATAAGTGTTATTTCCTTTGGTGAAATGTTCCTTTTATCGTGACATACTGCCTCTCTTTTTCTCTCATTCTCTTTTTTATCTTGAAGTCTGCTTTGTGTGATATAAGTATGGCAACATCTGCTTTCTTTTGTTTGTCATTTGCTTGTAGTATCATCTTACATCCCTTCACTCTGAGTGTATGTTTGTCTTTAGAGCTGAGGTGTGTTTCCTGGAGGCAGCATATTGTTGGGTCTTGTTTTTTCAATCCATCCATCCACTCTGTCTTTTTATTGGAGAATTCAATCCATTTACATATAGAGTAATTATTAACATATATGATGGCTTAACATTGCCATTTTATCTCTTGTTTTTTTGTTGTTCTATATTTCCAATATTTTTCTTTCCTTGTATTTCTGACTGCCATTTCAGTTTGGTAGTTTTCCGTGATGGTTGTCTCCATTTTCTCTTTATTTATGATTTGTGGCTCTATTCTGATTCTTTGTTTAGTGGTTACCATGAGGTTTGTATAAAAGATCTCATACATTAGCTTAAGGAGGTTCCATCCATTTCCTGTTCCCCCTCTGAATTATTGTTATCACAAATTATTCTGTTTTGTGTTGTGAGTTTGTGTTGTGAGTTTGTTGTCACAAATTATTCTGTTTTGTGTTGTGATATAGATTGAAGTGTTTATAGTTATTTTTTATGCTTTCCTTCCCTTTATCTTTTATGTTATAATTAAGCATTTGTCAAACTGTTCTGATAGACAACTGCAATTTTCTGATTTTGTCTCTTTATCTCCTTGCTCAAAGCTTTGTAAACCTTTGCCTTTTTGTTTCAGGTAGGAGGTCTTCCTTCATCATTTCTTGTAAGGGAGGTCTAGTAGTGATCAATTCCCTCAAATTTTGTTTATCTGAGAAAGTTTTGATTTCTCCATCGTGTCTGAAGGATAGTTTCATTGGATAGATTATTCTTGGCTGAAAGCTTTTGTCTTTCAGTATTTTGAGTATATTATTCCACTCTCTCCTCCTAGCCTGTAAGGTTTCTGATGTGAAATCTACTGAAAGCCTGATAGGGTTTCCATTGTAGTTATTTTCTTCTGCTTTGCTGCCCTTAATATTTTTTCTTTGTCATTTATTTTTACCAGTTGTACTATTATTTGCTTTGCAGAAGGTCTTTTAGTACTGATGTAATTAAGAGTTCTATTGGCTTCATGTACATGTAAGTCCAGTTCCTTCCCCAGGTTTGGGAAGTTCTCAGCTATTATTTCTTTGAACAAGCTCTCTGCTCCTTTATCCCTCTGTAATACCTATAATCCTTATATTACTTTTCCTAATTGAGTCAGATATTTCTCAAAGAATTTCTTCATTTTTAAAAAATCTTAGTTCTCTCTCCTCTTCTACCTAAAGCATTTCTATATTTCTGTCCTCTAATTCATCAATTCTGTCCTCCATAACATAAGCTCTATTTTTTATGGTTTCTAGATTATTTTTTATCTCAATCACTGTATTCTTCATATCCAGAATTTCTGTGTGGGTTTTTTTAGAGTTTCAACTCCTTGGTGAAGTATTCCTTCTGCTCATTAATTTTATTCCTGAGCTCATTGAACTGTCTTTCTGAGTTTTCTTATAACTCATTGAGTTTGTTTATGACAACTATTTTGAAATCTCTGTCATTTAGATTGTAAATTCCTGTGACTTCAGCATTGATTAATGGAGATGTGTCATTTTCTTTCTGCCCTGAATTGTTACTGTAGTTCTTCATGGTATTTAATGAATTGATTCTTTGCCAGTGCATTTCTGGTAGTAACAGGTCACAGATGCCACCTGCCACTGCTAGGGGGGAGCAGGAGCTGTTTTCTGATCCTGCCTCATCTTCTGGAAGTTGTGTGGTTGGGGCTACTCTGCATTCATGAGGGCTGGCCCCAGCTGCTCTGCAAGTTGTGCTCACATGGGCAGGGCCTCTGCAGTGGGTGGCAGGTCAAGTACCATAGATGAGGTGTCTGTGCTCAACAGGGGACCAGCTTAGCTGCTGCACTCCTGGTGGGAGGGGCACCTACACGGGAACTGAGCTGCCACATGGGGGTCCTATGGGCTGCTGTGCTCCATGAGTGGGGTGCCTTCTGAGCAGGCAGGGTACTTCTTACCTGTGCTGTGCTAGCAGGGAGGGGTGCCCATGTGCTGAGATGCTACTTGGTGGATCCTGTGGGCTGCTGTGCTCTGTGGGCTGGGGTGTCTTCTGAGTGGGTGGTGTGCTTTCTCTCCTGTGCTGCACTTGCAGGTGGGTACCTTTACAGGGTCTGAGCCAACATCACTCAATGTAGAGCATTCTCACTGGCAGGACTACTGCAACATGGTGGGCACTCCTGTGGGCTGGGCTGCAACTCTGAAAGTGTTTGCACAGGCCAGTCTGTCCCTGCCTTCTCTTACAGTCATGCTGGCCACTGTGTGAGGATCTGTGACCTGGCTCGCTATTGCCAGGGAGAGAGGGGGTGCACTCACCTCATTCTGCTGCCTCCTGGAGATCCAGTCCACCCACCTTCAGCTGAATGCTGTGTGGATCTCTCAGATGTACTGTTGTGCTATGCAGGGAATCCTCTGCTGGTTAATGAATGTCCATTTAGTTGTAAGTTAGAGCAAAGAGATTAAGGGAACAGCTCACTCTGCCATGATGCTAGCATCACTCTTCTGAAATACTATTTTTATCTTACCTTTCTATGTTTTCCTAGGAAGTCAAAAACAATACACAAATAACACACAAAAATATACCAATGATATAAAGAGTATAACACTACAGAAGAATATGGAGTAACCCAAATACCTCCTGGATCTCTCTTTCTGCACAACCCCACCTCTCTCTTCAAACCTCTCCATTCTCACTTCATTCTCATAAGCAAATCTCCACAATGGCTTTGTTTTCTTTCTTCCAGTGGTTGAATTTTGTGATGGAAGGGAGAATGGAGAAATTCTTAAAACAGGCTATTAGAAGTCTTAATACATATAGATGCTTAATATTCCCACTGGAACTATTGCACTGCTGTTGGAAGTATAAAATCATAAAACCACTTTGGAAAGCCATATAATATAATTTGCTAAAGTTGACTGAGGCATATTCTATAAAATGTTTGGGATCAGGAATGAGACAAGAATTCTTGCACTCACCACTTTTATTCAACATTATACTGACTGTAGCTCTAGCCAGAGCAATGAAGTAGAAAAAAAAGTATGATTGGAAAAGAATAAATAAAACTGTCACTATTAGCAGATGACAAATTTCTGTATGTAGAAAACCCCAAGAGACTACAGATATGGTCAATATAAAAATTAATTTTATTTCTATATATCAACAAGGACTATAAAATTTAAATATTAAAAAAGATTAAAAAATGCCAGTTGTAAATAGCATCAAAAGTATCATGTACTTAGGCAAATCCTCAAGAAAGAAAACTATAAAACATTGTTGAGGTAATTATAGAAGATTTAAATAAATGGAGAGATGTACACATTCACTGATGAAAAGAGTTCACATTTTAAAGATGTCAATTTTCCCCAAATTAATCTATAGATTCAATGCATTTCCACTTAAAATCTCAGCATTTTTACTCTGTGGAAATTAAAAAGCTGATTCTAAAATTTATATGGAGATTCAGAGGGCCAAAAGTAGGCAAGGAAATCCTTAAGAACAAAGTTGAGAGATATGCTCTACTGAGTAGCAAGGCTTAATATGAAGTTAGAACAATTAAGACACTGATATTGTCCAAAAGCCCAATGGAAATAAACAGAAAACCCAGAAACAGACTCATATATGGTTGATATGTGACACAGGTGGCACTGAAGAGCAATGGGAAAAGAACAATCCTTTCAATTAATGGTGCTGAGTATATTTAGTAATTGTATTGGGAGAGGGCAGGAACTTGACAACTTCCCCTCCTCCCCACCCTGCTCAGCACACAAAGTAGTTCCAGGTGGATTGTAATTATGAATGTGAAAGGTGGAAAAACAAGGTATCTGCAAGATAACATACAGCAGTATCTTTACGACCTCAGGATAATCAAAGATTTCTTAAACATGATGTAAAAACTACTAACCATAATGGGAAAGATTGATAAATCAAAATACATTAAAACTAAAACTATCTATCAAAACATTCTCTTAATAGACTGAAAATGAAAGTCGTGGTGTTTGAAAAACACAAAATCTGTAGATGCTTTTATTCCATAAACAGCTATTTTGTCTATATTTTTAGATGAGATCTTTCCTTATGTTTATTTGCAAATGTTATTAAACTAATTTAAAAAAAAGTTTCTATTTTCCCTTAGATTTTCCTTTTTCTATTCGCAGAGTTTCTGCCTTTCATTATCTCTTTTTTTCAGATGTTATGATTATTCCTGTGAGTTCATTTCTCATTGGTATTTAAACTTCCTGTTTTCCCATTTGTGAATGAAGATTCCGGTTAGAGCAACTTTCTCCAGTTATTGTGAGGGAGGGTTAGTTTGTGCCACTGAGGTGGGGAGGGCAAGTGGTATGTCAATTTAGTTTGTGGGTTCCTCTTGCTCTTGGAAAATGCTACCAACCTGGACCGAAAGCAGTCCGCTGCCTCTGCAACCCTGTTTCCTGCACTCATTACCTTAGTCCAGAAGTAAATGCTGTTCTTACCTCTCAACTACTGTTCAGCAGAAGCAGAAGAAAGTGCTGATCAACTGTGTTGCTACATGTGTCTTCTTCAATTCCCCTCACGGTCACCACCAAGCCCTATGCACTCTTTGGATATATTTACCCTTTGTCTGGAGCATCTCTCAAACTTTTTAGACTTCTCCTTTCCCTATTTTAGACTAGGATTTCTCCAATCTTGATGGTTGGTTTCAGGGGCATGTGACCTGTGCAGAACCCCAGGGCCTGGCACTCAGGAAGGCCCTTTGCTTGGTTTGATGCTCTTCTGTTGCCATTTTCCCATTTTGAAATCCTTAATCATTTTTGAACAATGGTGCTAGATTTTCATTTTGCACTGGGCCTTCCAAACCATGAAGCTGGGCCTGCTGGTCTGATGTCTTTTTCGATATAATCTTGATTGCTTAATAGCTTTCAGAATTCTTCAAACATTTTCTTAAGCTATAGTAATGCTTGCCTGTAACCAATGCAATTACACTTTTTATTTTGTAAGCTTTATTGAGGTATCAAATTTATTTGTTTTGAGTGTATAGTTCAATGATTTTTAGTAGGCTTACAGAGTTATGCAACTATCACTACAATTGAGTTCTAGAACACTGCCATTGCTGCAAAAAGATTTCATGTGACCATTTGAAGTCGTTCCTTGTTCCCATCACCAGCTCCAGTACTTTTTATATTTTAAATGTGTTTTTAAAAATATGACTTCTTACAGTATGTGTGTGGGGGGGCAAGATTCTAAACTTCTCTTTAAGGAAGTTGAGAAGAAGAAAAACTTTGAAGACAATGATAGTCTTCATAAGGGGAGTATGTGAAGCTATCAGTCTGAGCTGTCTGTCATCTATCTCTTCCTTCTTTCTTTAGTAGGTAGTTAGTAAGAGACCACTGTTGAGTGACCTCAAGTCTGATGACAAGATACTGAATAGGATCTGCTTAGATTTAGGCACTTCTACTTAAATAAAACCTGCTCCCCTTAGTTTTCTTTTGGATTTTCAACAAAAAGAAATTACTTGAAAATAATATAGCCATACTGCTTAACCTCATAAGCTGTTACATTGCTAAACTCAGGAAAATAATAATTAGAGATAAATTATACCAAGCAGACTTTTTACAGTCACTCTTCTTTTGATTTTAATTTGTATAAAATATTTACTTTTTCTGATTACAAAACTCCTAAATAGTTATATTTATAGAACTACACAATATAGAAAGATATATAGAGGAAAATAAAATCTCCAATATTCTAAAACTGTATCACATTTCCTTCTAATATTTTTCTTTGCACATATGTGTTTATCTAGTGGGGTTTTTTTTGGTCCAGTATGGGATTACAACTCATATACAATTTTTTGCTTGATGTTTCATGTATATGCAATCATTTATACATATTCATAAATATTCTTCAAAAACATAATTTGTGTGAGTGGCAGGTGACCTTGGACAAAGAGCAAGCCTGGGAGCAGGATGTCAAATACTAGACTGAAAGTGAGAGTGATTAACACCTATATGTGATTTGGATCTTTCTAGATGACTCTGTAGCAAAGAGACTGAAGATGATAGAAATTCTTCTCCAGCCCATCCCGTTACAGAACTCTAGTAATTAAGTGGTAGGGTAGAAGATTCTTTTAACTAATTTGCTTAAGCAGATTAAAATAACCCCCCATTCCTTAAATGTGATTACTTTCTACATATTTCTTTTCTATTTTAATGATTCCATTTATGTAAAATGTCAAGAATAAGCAAATGCATAGAGACAGAAAGAAGATTAGTGGTTTTCAGGGGCTGGGGCAGGGGGAGCAGAATGGGGAATGACTGCTAATGGTACAGGGTTTCTTTTTGGGGATGATGAAAATATTCTAGAGTTAGACGGTGGCACATTGTGAATATACAAAAAATCACTAAGTTGTACATCTTACAAAGGTGAATTTATGGTATGTAAATCATACATATTTCTTAGTATATTTACATTACAATATTTATTTATATGTTTCTGCTGCCAAGAAATTGTTATTCCACAAAGGTGAGATCTGTATTTAGTGCAATTCCTAACATATACTAGGTGTTCAGTAAAAGCTTATTGGTGAGAGAACTAGAGAGAAATGAGAACAAAGTATCATTTTTGTTTTTAATCATCATTTAGGCCACTGAATAAGCCCACTAATCTCCCCGAATGCAGAAAGCATATAGATATGTAATTTAATTAGACAAGTCCAATACAGTCACATGAAATCACTTGGCAAGGTGCCTGGCATGTAATAAGAAACTGATAAATACCAGCTATTATCATTAATAAAAATAACCTGCCTCCATATAGTCAGAAGCCTGAGCACCCAGCACTGGAGGTCAGGGACAAGTTGTAGTTGCTCATGGGTAGCACTTGTGGCACCAACACCCAGGAATGGGCATGCGTCCCCTCTAGTCTGGTGTGTCCAATTGGAAACTTGCTTGGAGTGCCCCTTGGCCAACCTTCTTTTCATTCGCAGATATATTATTGACAATTGAGCTCAGCCCTGTCGGTCTAAATTACATTAAGAGGATTAGGAGATGCTCTGCAAAGAGAAAACAGGATTTGGCAATTTGATTTCAGGAAGACTTGAAAGGTCAGAGATGGAAGGCCAAGGTGGAAAAAAAGGGCTTTCAGCTTCTGCAGCAAGAACCAACAATCTGAGCAAGAATGACAGTTATGGAAGTTTAGGAGTAATGTCTTCAAGAAGAATCATCCACCATGACAGAATCTTGTCTATTAGAGGTGGGAAATACACAATTGTCTAAAAGAAATGCGGTTTGTTAATTTTGCTCTTCTCATATGATTTCTAGTTAAAATAGTATTTTTGGCTCATCAAAACAATTTTCCTTACTTAGTAAAACTAAAAAGTTATTTTAATTCCCCCTTAGTGTTTTTCATTATTTTTGTCAAATTTTATTCAAAGCTGCTTTTAAGAGCAGTGCTAAATTTCATGCTTTAAATAAACTCTGTTTCTTTCTTGTAAGCAATTGGCAATTATGTAAGAAGTTATTGAAATAAATATACTTAAGTGAGGTTTTCTAGAATATATTTTCACTCATGGTCACTTGTTTGTTTTATAACTAGTTATCATGTCGTGTTCTGTTGGTTGTTTGCAGATGAAAGTGTTTTTTTTTTTAACCAAGTATAGTTTTAAATAAGTAGACATATGAGCCTGAAATATAACCATACATTCTTGTTCATGAAGTGCTTATTATTATGGGCTTCGTGTCTGACCCTGGATCAGTTACTCAACAGCTCTGAGCTGCAATTTCCTACAAAATCTAACAAGAGAAAATAATAGTATCTTGTTTATAGGATTCCTTTGAGGATTCAATGAGAAACTGAATTTAATTGTTAAGCATTAGACTTGGTGCATATTAAATGCTCAATAAATAGTTTTTTAAAAAAATTATTTAAGTGTGTGAATGTGAGAGACAGTCCAGCAGGCATTGTTTTCCTGACAGATTATGTTTATACGACTGTGCAGGAAGATTGTAAACATCTGTGCCTTGGTTACCATTTCTCTGATTTATTTAACCACGTGAATTTTGTCAACTATTTTCAGATACAGGCAATGCCATCTACACTGCACAGATGCTTTCTTCAATCCATCAACAATGTCTGGGAGCAGCATCACCTAAGACTGGACACATTAAAACTTAAAGTCAAGGAAATCTGAGCTTTTGGATTTTGAGGCTCCTGGAGTGCTTCTAAACTCTTGTGTGCCTCTGCTCTGATACTGGAAAAGCTGATCTTTCCAAACATATATTTTTTTAGAGTCAGCACATCAGGACTGCCAGACTCATTAGGGAAAGGAAAGCAAGTGGAAGAGGTGGAGAAAGTTAAAAAACATAATTTAATGCCTGCTTCACTGCTCATTTTTAATACTAGAATATTAAGTAAGTATAAAGGCAAGAAAGCAGAATTTTTTGGAAATAGCCTTTCTATAAAAGTGTTACACACCCGTTGTAGGCAAATCAGAAAACTCAGAGAACAGAAAAAAAATTTCTCATTGTCCTTTCACCCAAAGATAACCACCCTTAACATTTTGATTATATGCTTTATTATGATTATTTCTGTACACGTATATGGACACATGTGCATATATATGCACACATACATATATATGTGTATTTTACAAAAATGGAATCGCATTGCACAATGTCTTGTCACCAGCTTTTCCCACTTGGTGAGATATTGCTAAAAATCTTTCACATCATTTTAATGTTCTTTTACACGATCCTTTTAAATAGATGTAAACCAATGCACTGCAGAAATAAAATGTTATTTCCTTAATCTCCTCATTTTTGAGAGTTAGTTTTCGATCTTACTGCTATTATTAAGAAATAAGACTGTAAAAAAAACACAAGGGTATTCAACGGGGAATTTTTTCTTTCTGTATTTGATGATTTGAGCTCTTCTCCACTGTCCCCCAGGTAGGCAGGGCAATCGTTTAGAAATGTAAATCAGATCATATAGTTTCTTGCTTAAAACTTTGCACCGAGAGTAAAATCCAAAGCGTTTCCCATGGCTCACAAGGCTTAAGCAATCTGACCCCTAACACATTTTCTGATTCCACCTCTGTCCCTCGTCCTTCACCAGTCTCGCCTACCCTCCATATTCTTTAGCTACATTGGCCTTTTTTTCTGTTCCGCAAACATGCCGAGCGCATTGCGGTCTTAGGGTCTTTGCTCTTGCTGTTCCCTCTGTTCGGCAAGCTCTATCAGTTATCTTCACACGGAGAACTCTTACTGCTGTGTCTAACATATGGAAAGAGTCACTAAGTGTTGTTAGTTATAATAGTGTTCTTTAGAAGTTTTCTGTCCTTAGAATGCCTGATTGTTCTGGGTTTTCCTCTTTCACTTTTTTGAAGTAAAGGATGTATGGTGACAACTTCCCTATAGGGAAAAAGATGGAAGATGTGTCTGCGTCAGTTAGAATAAACTGATTTTGCTCCAGCGATGAACTGTCTTCCAAATCTTAGTGGCTTAAAACAGCAAACATGTATTTTTGTTCATGCTACCCGTCCAGTGTGGATTGGCAAGAACATTCTATTCATTGTAGAGATGCTAACATTTTATGACACCACAACTCAACATAAGGTTTCAGGGTTTGCCATGTCAGAAGGAAGAATAGATAATGGAGTATTATCAATTAAAGGGTTTATCCAAGAAGTGACATAAATCAGTGCTCAGATTTTACTGACTATGAGTCTAGATCTGCTGTTTCCTGTCTGCATTCCCATCTTTTTGTTAGGAAGGCCTTGATGGCAGCAAACAAATTTTTTTATTGGGCTTTTCAAAATAATTTGAAATACTTTTAACAATTTAGATTCTTGGGTCTAATTTAGACTATTAGACAATTTAGATTAGGGTCCCACTGTCCAAGATTCTAATTTAGTTGGTCTGGGCTGGGGAGGGGTTATCAGTTTATTTGCATTACATTTAGTAACTCAGTTACAGTTGATTTGGAAAGCCCACTTTTTGAAACACACCTCTAGAGAGCAGAACAATGGTTAGTCTATTGTAAGTGCTTAATAAATATTTTTGGATTGACTGTACAATTAGAGCTCCTTTTTGGATAAGGATTTAAAGGAACAAATCAATAATTTAAATGAGAAGAATTTGTATATGCCAAATTTTATTAGGAGGAAGAGAAAGGCCCAGAGTTTTATCCACTCACCCTAAAATACCTTCCAACTTCTGAGAGGAGGTAATGCTGGGACTATCTTCCTCTCACTTTGTACAGGTCCCTGGGTTGATCCACACAGCATCCCAGCCATGTCATATATCTTGTTCAGGAAGAAGGCACAAGTATACGGATATGAAAAAAAAGAAATGGATGAATTCTTTGACTCGTTCCATTTGAAATGGACTATGGAGAAAGCAAATCCAATCTCGTGTAATTAGAAGTTACTTTAGCTGTGTGAACTACAGCCCACATTTCTTTGACGATGATAGATAATAGCCTCCTTTTTTCATTATATTAAAAATCTAATGCCAAATAACTCGAAAACCCCAAGTAACTGGCAACTAAACTCTTTGTCATTTATCTCTGCTGTATTTTCACACTCTGATCACAGACTAACAATCCTAGGAGTAAAGATCATAATGGTGTCATAAAAACAGAACCATAAATGTGTGCTTTTTAAGTTAATGCTCCATTATGATAGATTATCCATCCTCTTGAAAAGCTCAACTATTTAAAACCCAGGTCTGCTAAATTTTCAATATTCAGGCTTTTCTCTGAAAGGGATCTTCATGCTGGAGGTCTCCCTGGGTATGTATTCACAAGCATTATGTTTTGTTCATAAAATCTGAAGGCTTCTAAAGTTATCAAAACTTTCATGCAAACTGTGTAAAACAAAAACCACGACAAAAAACTGGTGCTTAAAATATCCATTAGCTGTTTTAAAAATTAATTTGTAGGAGATTCTATTCTCATAATTGCCGTGAAGTCTTGCTTTAATAACATGACTATTTGTCCCTTCTCTGGTCAAGTTATTCATAATGTTAGACTATTTTTACAGGCTATGTATGAATGTGGGCACCCACGGAGCGTGGGCTAAAAGGAAGGCAGCAAGGGAATATTTGTTCGGTTACTGTCTTGCTGAAAATGTCAGTGTGTTGCTTTAACATTTGTGTTCTGACCAGTGAATCTAGGTGTCTTGGCTGGGAAGTGCATAGGTAATTTTGC
Source organism: Equus asinus (assembly GCF_041296235.1). Lineage (NCBI taxonomy): Eukaryota > Metazoa > Chordata > Mammalia > Perissodactyla > Equidae > Equus > Equus asinus. Next base: position 73,796,888 of record NC_091798.1, read on the forward strand.
CTTTGCCTGAGTGTGGATCAAGTTTAGCTGATACTTCTCTAATAGACAATAACAAACCGAAAGGCTCAAAGCATGCAAGAAAATCACATGTCCTCAAAGACTTGCTTCCTTCTGTTACTGCAGGAAGGTTTATGCTTTTCCTGGATCGCGTCTGAGAAGCAATGTGTACAGCGGAGTTGTGGTCTCCCATAGATTTCTCTGCAGTGTTCTTGTAATCAAATGGCTTTGTCTATTTAGAATATACTATGAACAATAATAGTCATGAGCACATATAGCCAGGAGATTGTTTGTACTGTGCTGGTTAACAGGCCTCGCAATATCATCACAGAGCACAGAATGATATGAAAATTGGGACCCAAAAGTTCTAAGCTGTCTATCCTGCTTGGAACATTCATGTGGACTTAATTTTTTTAATTTAGGTGTAGAGTTGAGCTAATCATATTCCTCAGCTCACACCTCATTACAATTACTGGTCCTGGGAAAGCCCTTCTATTGCTTTATCCCATTTTTTCCTCATTTTCTATGCCTATTTCCTTCTTTTCTCTAAAAAATAACCCAATGTGTTTGCTATGTATCTTTGTACTTGTTCTTGCGAAATGTGTATTGTTGGTTTGTGTGCTTACATTTTTAATTTTCACAGATGGAGCCAGATTATAAATGTCAGTTGGTTTTTTCTTGTTTCCCTGTTCTATTTATGTTGCTGTGTATATTTCTACTACTCCAGGCTGCTCACCACTGTGCTATTTATTAAGATCTGTATAGTACTCACACTTGATTTTTAAAAGGACAGTTTTGGTTGTCTTCCCTGATGTTTGCTATTTATTAGTTTGTTCATTCTCCATCTCCATCTTTCTAATAATGAAATATGTTTTATAAATGAAGATGCTAACATACCAGGATGAGGGCAAACAGCAGCCTTTAATAATATTTTCCCGTAAAAGTCTGTAATGCCACAGTAATATCACAGCTCTCTGACCTAGGAGAAGACTCCCCTTATTAGCTGAAGACATAATATGCATGAAATATCTCATACTACTCTTTCAGGCTTTCTTATACTTTAATTCTAAATATGGTCCAACTGATGTTATGAAGCTATCCTTCAGAATGCTTGTTTTCACTGAAACATAGAAGCTGCTTGTGCAGATATGGGAACAGAGATGCATGAAGAAATATGTAAATCTGAAATAACATAAAGCCAGAGGGTCCTGGAATCAGATGTCCTTTGACACTGGCTCGCTCAGTCATCATGCACGGTCATTAAGTCACTCTACCTTTTTTCTCTTCATAGATCTTAGACAATAACCCAGAGTAGCTTGAGTTTCTTAAGGAAAAGTGATTACTACTATGAAGTAGCACCATTTCCTGTTCTCTTTTTCAGATCTTTGGGTCCTAATGAGGAATGTAAACCAGTCTGATGAGGACCCACTCCTGAGAGCAGCCAGGCTGTACCTCCATCTTTGGAACCGTGCCAGGAGGCTGTGTGCCTAATCTGCTCAGAAATCATTCCTTTCTGTCTATCACCGAAGCTTGAACACACTCCAGGAATTAGGTACTAATTAATGTCAACACATTACAAATGAAAAAAGAAGGAAATTGCTTGGACTCATTCCTGAGGAAATCTTCAGTAATTCGCTTCAGTCAAAGTTAATATGTACCTCAGGGCAGCACTGAACCAAATCATAAAATGCTGCTCATGTGGATGAGTGACCTGGAGGTGACCCATGTTAGCCTCTTGACCGGTATTTGTTTCCGAATCATGTCTATTTTGTTAGGATGCCGCTTACAATGTTGGATGATCTGGTTTGTGGTATCAGACAGGCAAAGAATACAGGCTATGGCAATAAGTTCTAGAGTGTCTACCACTACAAAAGTCTAGGGAATGACTTTCAAAAATGGCACTTTCTTGATTTTAATCCATTGCTTCTTTATGGATTTCAATGAATAGCTTCTCCAAGAGTGGAACAAATAGATGGTTACATGGATCTTCGGAAGTCTTTCTCTTTAATCAGAAGTAGATTCTAGTATCACGGTTTTTATGTCTATAAAATTAGGAACTGGACGCTAAATCCAAATAATCACTTTGGGTAATCATGATAAGAAATATGTACTAGTATATCATGTTTGATCTGAAGTTATGAGATTGAGTCCAATACGTGAGATACCAGTCAGGGGTAAGTCTGCAGTCAGGAACAGGAGACTCATTCTGCAGCAAAAGCAGTTGGAGCTGCAATAAACCAACAGGGGGTTCAATTTTGGGTTCACTGTTCTTTAGACTTCTTTATTATATTTTTCCCCTTTAAAGATAACCTTGATGTGCACTTTATTAGACTTCAGCAGAATAAGAATGTCTGGGCTTGGATGGGTACGTACCCTGCTTGCTTTGCTCAGAACATCAGCTCACTGGAGAAGACTCTACGCTGTCTAATCCCTCCATCTCCAACGCTCAGCACAGCACCCGGCACACAGAATGGGCCAAGAGTATTGAGTAAACGCACATTACACAGTAATGGAGGCAGACCAGAGCGTCAAACCAAGTTTTGACCATAGCAGTAAACTCTTGAAGAACCCATTTAAGTGCATGGGCTTTGGAGTTAAAAAAAAATCTAGATTCCAGTCCTGACAACTTGTATGGCCATGGGTAAGTACCCCTGTTGAGTCCCAGTTTCCTCATCGGTAAACTAGAGTTAATAATGGATTCGCAGAGAAGAGGGGAGAGTTCTATAGTGAAGACTTCTCTGACCACAGCAACCTCAATGATTTTGCTAAAGTTAAAAAACGATTAAGTTCTAGGAAATTTGGCTCTTAATTAAATCCTGCTTTACTTGTTCTCAATTAGGTTTTGTCCTAAATCTTAATACAGAATGAAGGGATTCAAGAGCATGCATTTTCTCTGTTTTCCCAGGTACCTAGCACAGATTACACGTCAACCTCGGTCGGTGTGCATTCTACAAACCACACCTGGTAGGGAGTGGATATGGAAGAACACGCAAATAAAAAATTCATGAAAGATCTGGTTTATTAAGAAACGTCTGTTTGAAACTTCCTGGCTCCATCCATGTATTAGTATCCTTGCAAATAGTTTGTGCAGTTTTCAACGTATTTTAGTAAAGTCCTGGAAGAGCAAAGGAACAAAGACCTGCAGGATTCCTTCCGGGAGAGTAGCAGGCTGACTAGGACTGGACAGAGAAATCACCCAGAGTGATGAATCAATTTCTAACAGTGATAGCATTGGAGGAAGAGGCTTTTTAAAATAAAAATGGGAGCACAAGATGCACTTTGAAACATTTAAAAGCTAAAAGAAATAGATGTTTTGGTTCTTTTAAAATTTAACAGAAGGATAGCACAGACTTATCAAAAGTCTCGTAGAGTACCCTTACAAATGAAAGATGTGCATTAAATACGCTAGAATGGCTATATACCTGGGGAGGGGAAAATGGGGCTGAAAAGGAATAGGTACATAAATTCGAGGGGCCTTGTGCAGATCACTGGCGATTGAGAGCTCTGCATTGAATATGATTAACTTGACTTTCTGCACCTGGGGTCCAACAGAAACCAACCAGCACCACCACCAAAACAACAATGAAACGAAAACACAGGGTGTGAGTGTGCCGGGTTCTTACGGGAGGGAGCCCTTTTCATTTCATACACTGGGGAATGATGCTTCAGGCTATTGAGTGCTTTGGATTCCCAGGTGCAGGGATGAGTGTGTGTGTGTGTGTGTGTGTTTTCCTGAGACTGAATTTTCATGAAGAGAAATGGAGTCTGAGACAACTGCTGGCTTTTGATTGATTTGGCTTTCTTGAGTCAGGATATTCCCTGCCCAAACCTAGCCTTTCCTTTCAAAAGGAGTTGTCGCTTTTGTGTGTGGAGTGTGTGTGCCTAGACCTTTGGAGTTCACCAATCACAGCAGCATACCAATTCACGACCAACTGACTGTAAGGGTTAAATTGCTGCTGCAGCAAAAAAAAAAAAACCGAAACAACAACAAAAAACCCAACAACAATGTGCACCCCATTAAAATGTAGTTAGATAAACAGTTGCTACAAGCTTGAAAAATTTGCCTCATTTACCAGGGTGAATAGGTTGGAATCCGACCACAGTAAATAAAAAGGGAAGGATGTTGGGACTTGGCTGAAATGTAAGACAAAGGGAAATAAAATGCTATTTTTCAGAAAGAAATGTATAGTGACGTCACTTCAGGCGCTCAACCAGAATATGAATCATTGGTTTAAAAAATCAAAAGGTTTAGATTTTATAAATCTGTGTGTCTCGGGTACTCTCCACCAAAGAGATGAAGCAAATACAGCGTGTACCTTCAACGGGATAATGAGATCACAGTCATAAAAATCTCTCAGATTTTGCACTTTTTTTCTATGTTCTATATTTTTGAAATTTTAGCTACCTATCATTGTATTTCATGTTTGATAGGTTTAAGATAGCTCGACAAACATGCACAGAGGCATGCACGTGTTGCTGAGTACACACACTCAGCCTCCCTGAGCCACTATATGACCGAATTTCCCTCCTTATCTGTTCACTTGTCAGAAATTCAAAGGTTTAAAAAAAGAAACATTATCCCAAAGTGATTATGCCAAAGGCTGTGCTCCATCCGAGCTCACAAGCAAAACAAGGCTGGGCCTGATCCGTGCATTTTTGGGCACCAGGCAGCAGCTGCTTGTCATCTACCTTCACTGGAGTGTTTTCTCATTGATTGCATTCCTTTTTTTGTTTTTTCACTCTTTCCTCATAAAAGAGAAAGAGAGAAGAAGAAAAGTAATGAGAGAGGAAAAGGGGGGGTGGGAAAGAGGGCCATCATTAAGACCACAGCCACCTCACACCAGCACTTACATGAGGTGGAGAAGGCACCCTCTACAACGGAAGCCAGAACTCACCTGCCTGCCTCACATCTGTGTCTGCAACCACGTGCCAACTGAGCATTGGATAGTTTTGTCAAATTGCATACTTTTGCCTCAATTCTACTGCCTTAGGAAGCTTGAAGAAGGAAGAGACCTCCTTCATATGCTACCTTCGGTGCAGAAAACGAGAAATGACACTGACAGCAGCAATGAAACATTTACAAGTTATGGGCCTTTTTGTCAGTGCGTAAGAATCAGGGTATTAAGGCGAAGAGTAAAATCACATCAACGTGGAGGAACTAAGTGCCTTCTTAAACTGTAACTTTAACAGTTTGCCCTCGTTCAGTATAAGAATAAAAGGCTACATCTAGATGTTGTTTTCATCATTTTTATTGTCTATATTTGTAATGTAAGACTAGGCACAACTGTTCAATTTATTGAAAAAGTTTCTTGGTACAATTTGAGCATACATATTTCCATAAACAGTTCCATTTAAAGGAATATTGTGCTGGGAATTTCAATTGGTACAGGATAGACTTTCTGAAAGACAATATGACAATAGCTATCAAAAACGGTAAAAATTTGCTTGTCCCAGGCACAAGAGTTTATTTCTAAAAAATTATTCTAAAAAAAATTGAAGTTGGTACAATGTAGCCTTATTTATTATAATAGTGCATGTCTTTTAAAAAGTCCAAAAATAAGAGAGTAGTTAAGCAAGTGATTTTACATCCATACAATGAAATATGTAGCCTTAAACCATCATTGTAAAAAAATATTTATTGTGGTAAAAAAAATGGTCATAAAATATTAACAGCTGAAAGAAGCGGCCTACAAGCTGTTTGAATAGCATGTCTATTTTGTAAAATAGAAATGCAGAAGCATCCATAAGGGTAGGAGTGACATTCAGCAAAATGCAACACATTATTTTTCTTTTCATGCTTTTTTTTCTATTTTCCAAGTTTTTTTCTTATATGATTAAATATAATCCCATAAATGCTACTAAAAAAAAGACTTGTTACTATTCAAAGGGCTTTCTTTCTCTGAGTCCAGTGATTTGGTTAAACTGAGAGGCTGTCCCCGCATGATATACTGTGGGTCCCAGGACAGGTCTTTCAAAGGAAGGACCCTCACAGCTGTCTCAGGCTTGCACTATTTGGGGACTGTGAGTGGAAAATGATGAATTAAAATGTGCTACAATCCTAAGGAAGCATGCTTCTCCCCAGGTTTGCCATTTTGTCTGTCACCCATAACCAGATGCTCTTACTGTTACACAAACGTTAACCAACTATGAGTTCATGAAATGAAAGGCACTATTATATTGCTGATAATGGGGGGGAGGGGGCTAAGTTTAAACTGCTTTGGCAATCCTAACCCTGTATTTCCTGATTCTGACGCAACTGAAACCTCATCTTTCTCACATTACAATAGTTTATATAATTTATTTATAGATACGCACAGAAGTCTATCATAAAACAGTGTTTTATGGTTGGAGTAAGTAAGCAGCTGGATACCACTTTGTTTGATTTGTCCAGAAGAGTGGAAGTTCAAATATAAACTGAAATGACTACCCCTTTGTTTAGCTATCATAGACTGTTTCTTTATCACAGTCACGTGAAATCCATTGGAAAATATAGAGGCAATAACAAACACAGCCCCAAACTGCACTATTATAAGCATTGCCCCAGTGAATAATCCCTATGTTGGTATCTCTTTAGATTCAGTGTAAGAAGAACAGCTTCTTACCGTCCACTTTGTGTTTTATGGCACAGAAATGGCTTAAGACACATTTGAAGTAAGTATCCAAAGAAACACTCGCACACAAAAGCCTTGCATGTCTCCCATTCTGGCTGGGAGGACGAATGATGTCTGACAAGTCTCCATCTCCCACACTTACCAGGCAGCCCTTGAAACCAGAGTTTACAGATGGCAGGCATCCTCAGCATGTTGCCTGAGATTTGGCAAGAATAATCAATTAAATCAACTCACTGAATAACAAAAGTCATCAGATAACGTTAAGAGTCTTGGGTTGGACCTCACATTTTCTTGTGTAAAATGAAGTGAAAATGGGTTTTCACAAAACAATTTCTATTCTATTGGTACTTGAGAGGAATCCTTTGCTACTGTTAATAAAATCTTTTCTACTTTTGTGAGCATGGCCCATCATGACAGAGTGCTTCCAATAAAGAGATTAAGAGAGTCAAAAAATCCCCCAGTGAAACAGTGGGAAATATTGAGATTTCAGACTTTTTTCATCGCAGCTCTGATCTCACGCAATAAAAAGCACGATTCTGTTCAGGTTAAATATCCTAGCATCGAATGCTGGATATCAGAGAAAGGCTGTTAATTTAAGTTGTTAGATTACCAAACACTTGCAATGTTTACTTGATTGACTATTTTACAGCTGGCATACTGAAATGTATTCTGCTTAGCAACGGATGTTAAGCAGAAGAAAATTTTCTGACTATGTCATGGTTATGAAAACAGGTGTGGGGTATTTGGAAAAAACTTTACCCTGAAAGGAAGACAAAAGTGGTCAAATGAACAGCTGGAACTACACTATGTTATTCCATCTAATCATAAAAGCAAATGAAACTTTCTATTTCTAAAAGTTGTGTATATTCCAACAAAAACAAACTTAGCTTACAGCTTCTGGGGAAAACTCAACCAACTAATTGAGTTAGAATAATTTTTCTTCAAATATTGTTATCTAAGTCTAAGGACACTTTTATTATCAATGCAGTGTTCTGTGTTATATTTTGATTCCTCTGTACTAGTGGCAGGTAAACTGGTTTGAATAATGTTTACCCAAACATAAACTGTAGGAAAAAGTAAGAAAATCCGAAGGCATTTTTGCCTTTTTCGATTTTGCAGAAACTGTATTTTAGGCTCTTTAATGAACAAAATTATAATGGCTGTATCCTCGAAGAAACTAGAAACAGGAGCCTCTGGGGTTTTTCATGATGATCTTTAAGATGTACTGGGAGCCCGAGTTAGGGTAAGTAGCAGTGTAATTTCAGGCTTCAGATGCTACAGAACATGTTAGCAGTGGGTCCTACAGCAAAGAATTCAGTTTATTCTTTTACTTTTAACCCAAATGAAAATTCTCATGTTTCACTTTACATCTATTCTTTTATTACTTCTGATTGATTCTGGCAGCAATGGACTTTAATAAAAAATATTTTTTTTAGTTAAAACATTTACATTAAACCACAATCTAGTGTAGAAATATAAAACCTATGTTTTGTTGGTTTGAAAATACTGGAAAAATGTCTTTGCACCATTTAAACAACACAGGAAGTCATCAAATGACTATATTCCACGTTAATCACCAGTGAATAAAAATGAACTGCCATTTTGAGCTTTTCCCCCGATATCTTCTACCTAACATTTTTCAGATTCTTTTCCCCCTAAAGTTATTCAGTTTTAACTGAAATGCAGTTATCAGCCTAGTACAGAAGCTCCCAAAGAGATTCATTCATTTAATGGCCTCTGTCTTCTTTCCAGGCAACCTAAGAGGAACAATTGTTTGGTCTCTTTTCTATGCTATTCTTTTGCTCACTGGGAACAAAGTGGCCTCTGCACCTCTCAGCCCAGCCTGCCTCTTTTTAGCCCTCTCAGTTTAGGGTGAGAGCACAAAGAGGAGTGATGAGCCTGGGGTACACCTTCTCCCACTCAGAGATGCACAGCTGGGAGGGAGGGCAGAAAAGTTCTGCTTACAGACCACACAAAGTACTCCCCACCAGGCTGCAGCTCTGACAAGCCAGCAATTCTTCCCTCGACACCTAAGGCACATATTTCATAGTCTAAGAATAGATGTGCTTACACTGATCAAGAGTGTGGGAGGCTGACAGAGTCACCCTCATGTGGCTGGGGCTCAGATGCATAAAGATGTCAAGAGATCTGGTTTTAATTGAAAAGCAAGCATTCACCATGTGGTATCTACACATAGGGCCATTTTGCCTTATTTGGTCAATAGCATATGTCTTGGCAATATAAAAAAACAAAACAAAGACAGCGAATATGAGTTGCAACAAAAACTTATCAGGAGCTGTAGAAAAGAATTATATTCAGTGAACACTATGTAGAAGCATGATATTTATATTTTTGATTGTTATACAGATTTAACATGGCAATTTCAAGAAACCATTCCACAATGGATTGCTGTTTTATTCCCTTGTAGAGAGGTGATTCTCTTTGGATAGATTTTTTTTTGTGATTGATATGTTAACAACTGATAAAACACTTTGGTGTTTTTAATTACTGATTTGGCTTTAGGATTACTTCTTTGAGAAAGTCTGAATAGTAAAATAAAACTGCTACAATATTTTTATTATCATGATACCACAAAGTAAACACTGAGAGCTGACTCACCATCCAACTGATGTGGAAAGATCAAAGAAGAGCTGCAGCATGATTTAACCTTAAGTGAAGGTTTGTGTGGAGATAAAAATTCGAATATCAGGTCTATTCTAAGATACAATTTATTTAGTCTATTTCTCCCTTTCAAGGTTTAAAATATAGAGCTTTCATTGGCAAATTAGTCTAGACATTGGCTTGAAATAAAAGCCAGCTTCCATTAGGAAATGGTCCTTATTGTTAATATTTAAGAGGTCTACACCTTCTCTTGAAAAAATGTGACACCTCTGTATTTGCAAACTCACTGTTTGCCTATGGGCCGGCCTGAAACTTGGTAGTTCTGTTTGTCTTTATGGGGCCTCTTGGTAAAAACGTTTTTTAGGAGAGTATATTGCAAGATAAAATGTAAATATGTTCTTTGTAGGGTGAAAAACTTCTGGCTTTATTATCCATAAAGGAGTAGTTGCATCCTCGGATATAGCAGATTTTGTCTGTGCCCCAGCAAGAGGGGGAGTTTATAGTTGAGGCAGTGTCCTTTCTCGTCCTACATGCTTAAATCTCACCTGGCCTGTGGCCACCCACTTTGCCTAGACATAAAACAGGCTACATAAAGAAAGAGGGTGATAGGTATGCCAAGTAACTATCTTACCTATCTGCATATTGTTGACTAATTTGCTGATTAATTAAAAACTGTGTACAGTGATTGTTGTGATCCAAGTCTGGGTAAACTTGATATTCAGCTTCTGGGAGGTTGTGAGAACAAGTTCTAGATTGTTCTCACACCAGATGTTAGGTAATTTCCTGACAGGTTTCATTGTTGGCCTGGCAGAATTCAGGGCACCTTCAGAAAACCCCATCTCGCCTGGGTGACATTTGTCAGACTACCAACTGGGGGCGAAGGGGACGGATCTATAGTTACTGCCCCAAAGGAATTAATTATAAAATCTAAGTGTTCCTTAAATTTTGCCACTGTGACTTATAGTCACCTTTGCCTCTTTTGTTAAGGAAGAGGTGAAAACCTTAAATGTCAGAAGCTGCCACAGAATAGAGCAAAGAGGCTCATCTGGTAAAAAGGCCGGTAAAACCTAGCAACAACCAAACCATCTTCCCTCGTGGTTAGTGTCAAGCTGTGGGACAGCACTCCTGTCCCAGTTATGCTCTGATACCATAGAAACCTCAATACCATCCACTTCCCCTTGCTCACCTCACTCTTAGGTACCCAGAGTTTGCTTCTGGAATCTGCTCCTGTTCAATTCCTGGATTCTTGTCATTAAAATTCACTCTTATAGTCATTGATTCCCTGGCATCAACTTCCTTCTGACCATTTCATCTTAGAATCCTACCATTGGATCCTTTTCTGATCACTTTCTCTTGAAAGTTCCATTCCTCACTGCCTGCCACTCAATCTAGCACTAGAAAAACTGGAGTCAGAGCCTCCCCAAGGAACTCCCATGTAGGCCAAGCTCTGGTGTGAACCCTTTGCTGGGTGTTGACATCAGTCTCAAGACCTGCATGAGTCACTTTGATGCAACAAAACGAATCTGAGCAGATGAGTTGGGCCTCCAGCAGGAGGCCACACTGGGAAGCTGATGTTCTGATGCTCCGGAAGTTATTTGAGTGTGAGAGTGTGTAAGAGTGAATGACTACGAGTGTAAGAGTGAAATTGTGTGAATGCATGTGTGAGCGCATGAGTGTGTGTGCAAGTGGGAAACAAATACAACAGAAAAATTTTTGCCAGTAGCAAAGTCAGAGAGAAGTGGTCTACCTGAGGATCTCTTGGCTGAAAGACAGGTGACCCAAGTTCTAGCTCTGCTTTTGCCACCACCTCGCTGGGTGACCTAGAGCAAGCTACCTTCTATCTCTTAGATCACAGTTTTTATATTTGAAAAATGAGTATATTGAAAGTACTACAAACTCCTTGTACCACAAAAAGTACTGTAAAGTCACCATCATGATTCTACTCAGTCTGCCTAACTCTATTAGAAGTTGAACATACAGCTAGAAGCAGGAGGCCGCGGTTGAGAACCTCAAAGGCAGGCACTAGCCCCCCGTCACACCCTTTCTGTGTTATGATTAAAATAGCACAAGAGTGGAGACTGAAAGTTTACTGGCCCCACCCTGGGTGAGAAGAGGACATCTACAGAAGTGATGTCAAGAGGAACGCAAGTGCCCTGATGCTCCTCTGCTGGTCCCTTGGCCTGGAACATCCCCCCTCTTAAATTCTCCTGAGACTCAGATGTGGAAACAAACCCAACTCCCTCTCCTATTGATTTAAAAAAGCGCCTCTACACTTTAATACACAGAATTGGGAGACCAGGAGACACTGCATGTCCTCTTAATTTGATAGTAAATGGAACATGTCCCTGAGTGGCCTCCATCCATTAGAACCAAGAAAACTAGCTTGGCATACCTCACTTCTCCCATTGACTGCTTCGATGGCTTTCCACATGGAAGGCAGCCCTAAGAAGCAGCAAACATTAGGTGATCCTCTCTTTTCCGGTTACTAAAAATAAATCATGATTAACCGCAGTGCTGCTTAAAGACTCAAACCAAAACCAGAGACAAATATAAACGTCACCTGTTCTAATAAAAACTCATTAATAAGTTCGTATGTCTCCATTCTAACTCAGGCTGGGCAATGGGATGATCAGTGTGTAAGCAATGTAGATGAAAGAGAGAAGCAGATTTGTAAAGCAAATATACTGGAGAGTCATAACCCACTATTCCCATTCATTGAAACTTTGACCACTAAAACAACACAGGATTCTAGAGACGAACCAGAATAGGTAAGATGAAGATTTCGGAGACTGAGGCCCAGAGGCCCAGAGGGGTAGAGTGGCTACCCTAGGATCCAGCAGCTTAGGACTGAGTGTCATTTCCTGTTTCGCAGATTGTCACCTCTGCCACTACTCTCTGCTGTTGAGGTTTATGTAGAAATTACTGTGGTGCTTTCAGTGGTCCTTTTTAAAACTCCCTCCTTGGTTTGACCTTTATTTTCCTAGCAGGATTTCCCAGCTGCCCTCTCCTCTGGACCACAGATGTGCACATCCACCCAAGTTCCTAGCTCTTGCTTTCCTCTTCCTCAGACTGCCTCTTCCGGAGCTTCTTGCTTTGCTTTCTGCCTTAGCGTCCCACTGCTCACTATTCTCTCTCCAGTCACATGGTAGCACCTTTAGTTCCTAAAATCTCCACAGTATTCATCTTAACTGTCCTCACCTCCAGGGTCATCTATATCCATGGTTCACAAAGTGTGGTCCTCATGTCAGCAGCATCACATCAGGTGGGAACTTATTAGAAATGTAAATTCTCAGGTCTCAGACCAGACATACTGTCTCAGGAACTCTGGTGGTGAGGCTCAGCAGTCCATGTTTTAATGAGCCCTCCAGGTGACTCTGACTCCCCCACAAGTCTGAGAACCACTAACCTACATTATCTTCTGGTAGCGTGAATTCAAGGGCAAGAGTTCTGTGTAGGACTGCTTGTGTTCAGACCCTGCTTTCTGGCTGTGTACTTTGCATAAATTACTTAACCTCTCTGTGCCTTATAGACCCCATCTGTGAAATGGGGATAATAATAGACTTTGCCTCAGAGATTTGTTATGGGGATGAAATGATACAGATATGTACGTGACGTGCTTAGCACAGAGCAAAACCTAAGAAATGCTCAAAACTATTAACACTTACTCTTTCATAAGATGGTTCTACTCACAACACAGGAAATGTGAGCCGCTCTCCATATCATACCCTATGAAACTTGTAAACAAATATTAATCAATAGCAAAACCATGTTCCTTAAGAATGCATATTATATTCTGAATCAGGTCTTAATATTATCGATTTCTACGAAATTACTTTCATGTTTGCATTTAGAATAATTATATGGATATTGAATTTACATATTTAAACAGTTAATAAAAATGATGACATAATATCCACTCAAAAGAATCCGTTTCGAGAAAGCCATTCTATTGCCACACAGTAATAAACCCAGAAGAAAGTTTGCAAGCTTGTTCTTGTAGCAGCTGACATCCTTAAAGGAAAGCACACACACATGTTTGTTGCTAATAATAAAACACCCTGGTCTTTTTCAGTCGAAGACAACTGTAAACTTGCCTGTGCAGAATGTCCTTGAGGCATAAAAGCAAACTTAACAGATGGAACAGGACCCCACAGGCAACTTTTCAAATCTGAATCATGCATTTGTCTTGCATGTAAATATCATTTCACATTAATTGATACTATTAAACATCCCCTCATAATTGCTACTATACTTGCAATTAGAAATGCAAGTATAAAGAAATGAGCTCATAGTATGTCACATTTAAAATGATCCCTGGGTAACATATTTCAAAAAATAAAGTTAAAGTTGTGGAATCTCTTTACAGGTAAGGTCTCCTCACTCAACGCTAAAGTGTAGTTTGTTTCCATCCCATGCAAACTTCAAATCCTTTGAAATATATTATATTTTTAAAAAATCAAAATACTATATACATCATTGCACTCACTCCAATGAAAAGTGCCATTAATTAGCAGAGAGCTTTATGTGTGATATCCACCTTTTAAATTAGCTATTGTTTTCCAGGATGACCGCATCGTTAGTGGATATTGCAGTTTTAAAGCTCTTGTTACTTGGAACGTAGGTAGAGTGTAAGGTCCTGGTGAAATGGCTAAGAGCAATAGTAAAAATAAAAATCCCTCCCAGAAGGGACCTTTTTTTAAGGCAGGCCAAAAACTGTATGTGCATAGCATTTTTTTGGCAAGTCAATGGTAAAATCCTCAGCTGCGAATATCTTGGACATAAGGTTATGCAATTGTGGTTAGGGAAATATGGTGGTTGTTAACTTAATTCCTAGCTGACCCAATTTCCATTCATATAAAATATGCTTTGGGGCAGTCATCAGGAGACCACTTTGACTTGGTTTAAATGGAATTTCCTTGCCTTTTATGACATTTCAAATTTTCACTAAGAGATAGAAGAATTCTATAAAACAAATGGCCTTAACAGGTGGAAAAATGTGTAGGTAAAGTTTTACAGTATATCAACAAAGGTTCATATGTAGCAGTCAAGTATTGGAATTCTAGGACGAGAAAATAAACAGAATGAAGTGGAAGCCGCAGAAAAACAAGTCCAAAAATCAGACGTGTGAATGGGAGTTGCTCCATTTCGAGGACACAATTACCAGAACAGTTCTCTGAGCTCTTTCTCAGGCATCAGAATATTGGCCCTGAAACCATGCTCGTTAGTGCTAGGGAGGAGATCTGGAAAAGAGAAATCCTCATTCTGGTCCCAAGACACTTTACTAAGATGCCCACAATTCTCTTTGGCCCAGTGTTCTTCCATGGGGTTAATTCGCATTAATTTTACTAATAATCAGCTTGGAACAAGGAATCTGTACTTGAATTCCCATTGTGAAATCAGTCCTTTTAAAAACTAACAGAACCACTGCTAAGTTTGAAACACTGAGAGGATAATGGAACCAAAAGAGCTAAAAGAGCTCGGCTATAAAAGAATAGATTTATACAAACAAATAGTGCCAGACAGTCTTGATAGCATTTTCAATAGAATTAGAAACTTAGTGAGCACAATGAATGTGCCTTAACACACAGATATTTATATTTTTGTAGTGCATTTGATACAGTATCTCAATAAATCTTATTTGCCAACCTAATTAGCATTGGCTTTGCTGTGTGCTCTGTCACATAGACTGAGAACTGGCTGGAGGACAAGTCCTAATGTCTCAGGGCAATGTGTTGACTATAGGGTCAGCACGAGGTCTGGTTTTGTTTAATGTCTTTATTAAAGATCTGGAAGAAAGAGTAAATAATTCTTGAATGAAATAATATTTTAATGACAGGCACATGGGCTAACTGGCAAACAGTGCAGTAGAAGCATGTAAGCACCAGTTCCAGGCTTGCTACTGATTTGAAGGAGGCCAGCCACTTGATTTTTCTGGATCCGTTTCCCCATGTGGAAAATGGAGATAATGGCACTCTTGTGAGAAAGCAAAGATAAGATTTTATGATTTCAAATACAAAGTATGATAATACTCCCTCTGATAATATTTGGTTCTTATCGACTGCTTACAATACTTGTTAGGAGTTACTTTAACATGGCAGAGCATGGAGTAGGGCCAATGTCAGAAAGGAACAGAACAACATTGTCAAGGGACGACTTGTCTGGAGGACAAAGGGCTAAAACACCCTGAAAAAATACCTGCTTGTAAATAGGTGGAGGAAGCTTAGAGAGAAGAGGAAGCTGGAGAATAGCAACAGAATCTTTTGCAGAAAACTAGAAGAGAGGGTAACAGAGGATGCAGAGAAGGATAGTGCTGTCTTACTGTGTTTGCGGATGAGGCAGGGGGGTGAGAAAGGGACCTCACAGAGACCTCCTACACTATCCACCTTTTTTTCCTTCTGGTCTATGGAGACTGCACATAGAGAACGTGTTTACAGCTAAGTACTTGCTAATTGTTGTTCACTTTTTATATCAAAAATTTCAGCTGTTTAAGTGCAAAGGTAGAAGCCAGTAGGCAATTTCAGGTAAAGCCTTAAAAGTGATTCTCCTGGGAGAGTCACCTCTACTCTGATGCAGTTCTGGTGTTAGGCACACTTTTCTCAGTGTACACAGGGGTAGTTAGCTGGAGGAGGGTGGGGTGGGTGTGCGGTGGTGCTAAAAATGAGGCTAGAAATAATTTACCAAGATTTTTTTTCCCACTGAAATGTGATTATCAAACAGACCAGAATTCTTGTGACAGCCAAAGAGTCATTGTTCTTTTTAGTAGGAAAGAATCTCAGGAATCAGATCAACATTAGAAGATTCCCGGTTCTTGCTATAAAGCAGGGGCCCTCAGATGAGCCTGATACTGTGTTTTCCAGGAGTGCTTCTGAAAAATCTGAATCTCTGTGTCTCAGACCAGACCCACCCAAACAGAATCTCCAGAGAAGCCAAAGTATGTATGTTATCGCTGTGATCAGGAAAGTGTGAGAAACCCCTCGGTTGAGTAAAAGGAACTGGATCATTCTGAAGAGCTGTCTAATCAATCTGTGATAGTCTAATGTAACCATAGCTACCAAAGTCTATCTTCCAAGCTGACCCAGAATATTTACATTGACACATTAAAGCGTTTTTTTTCTGCATATAACCAAAGATTGCATAGAAAGTTGACTAGTCCACTGTTTTTTCAGTTTTCCTTACCCATCAACAAAGGCTCTGTCAGTACTCTAGAATCTCATTTGACAATTTCTAAGAGTTCAGCTTACTTTTCACGAGTTACTTATTTTGAATTCATTTGTAATTATATCCTGCCTGTTTCCAAAAACAGTTTAAGAGCTATATTTCAAATTGTCTTTTTAGTGAGGGTTGAGGGAAAAAAACCTAAGCTTCCCTGATATGACTTGATGGACTTCTGTCTAATTGTCAACATTCTTAAGTGAATTGAGGCTAAAATTCACCCCTCCTCCCCTAACACAGCGTTCGTTACGCTAAGCCACAGATTTTTATTTATTTTGGAGACAGAGAAAGCAATGCAAAATAAGGTGCAAATTTTATGCTACATTTCCTGTGTGCTTTGACAGAATTGTAAGAATAGTAGAACCATTGGAGGGAGACTAAGCAGGCACATTCCCAACCAGGGCGTCAGAACCGCCTTTACGTGTGAAGCCTTTTCTGGTGGTATCTGGGCTGGTGAAAGCCAGGCCCGTCTCCGATACAGTAGTCTGGATCTCTACTCTTGCTGTTTCTAGAAACAGAGATTTCAAGATTAATTTGATGTTTAGAAAACATGACACAACTTAAATAAGTGTATGTGGGCGGGTGAGTTGGAGGAAAAGATCCCCAAAAAATATTCAGAAAAAAAAAAACCTCACTGAGGAAAAAGAAATGTTATGCTATGAAATGACATGGAAAAGAACTAAGATTTTTTAAAAATAAGAGCCTTGGAGACCACTGTTAAGCAGGTTATAAAATGAGGAAAACATTCCTTGAAAAAGTAAATCTACCATAAGTGGTCATTTGTGGCCAAATTTTACTTTGAGTAAATACTATCATGGTCATTTGAAAAGATTTTTTGGTGTGCATTTTGCGTCTGAGGTAAATTTTGTCATTTTAACCCCTTTTCTCTAGGGATAGCTAACATGTTGCTCTCTTCCTTTCCTGTCAAGCTGCGGCTTGCACATCTTGATTAATCTGCCTTTTCTTTTTTTTTTTTTAACTTGAAATAGCAAAAAAATTCCCTCAGAGAGAATCAGCTTGTGTTGCATAATGGTACTGGGTATATTCTGTCCGGATGATTTTGGCAGAAACATGGTATTGCTGCTCCACCGAATTTGGGTTACCTGCATTCAGGGCCACTGAACTGATGTCTTTAGGTAGATGTCTCACCTCCTCTCTCCTCCATGAACAACCGCATGTGAATTCTGCACTCACACATCTCTGTGTTCCTGGGGAGCCTCAGAGAAGAGCAAGAATCTCCTTCTGACCAGGGCTTCCCTCTTCCCCAGGGACGCTACCAGCCCAGCACACTCCCTTTTTGTGGAAGGGGCTGTGAGGGTGGAATTGATTTTCTCATAAGATAAGTTGTTGTTTCTACTTCTTTAAGAGTCCAGCCACCTTTCAACAAAACATTTAAAATAGAAATCATACTGAATATTTTCACCTTCCACTTTTAGCTCTTCCACCTCCCACACTGTGAATTGCTGGTAATTTCTGAGTCCTAATTACCTCATCTCTGAAATGAGGACGACGTTACCCAGGGTTTGCTGTGAAAGGAGGAGTTAAGGAGTCTTATCCATCCAGCACGGTGCCAGGAGCCTGATCAGTAACTATTACTATGATGATAGAAACATTCTATTTTCATTGGTTAACTTTTTCAGTTTTTTCCATGGTCTTAGGTTTTAGTCTACATTTCTCTCAAGTTTTTAGAAAGCTTCGACCTTTTTATATTGGTGATTCAACTTCTTTGTGTCTTTCTTTTTTTTTTTCCGTCTCCCCAAGCCCCACCCCCCCGAGTACATAGTTGTATATTCTAGTTGTGAGTGCCTCTGGTTGTGCTATGTGGGATGCTGCCTCAGCATGGCCTGATGAGTGGAGCCATGTCTGTACCTGGGACCTGAACCCTGGGCCACTGAAGCAGTGTGCTCGAATTTAACCACTCAGCCTTGGGGCTGGCCCCTATGTCTTTTTTAAAAAATCAAACATACTTAAGCTCTTTTTGTGTTTACTTCTTGTGGTTATTTAATTGTTTTTAGTTTTTTTTTTTTGAGGAAGACTAGCCCTGAGCTAACATCTGCTGTCAATCTTCCTCTTTTTGCTGAGGAAGACTGGCCCTGAGCTAACATCCGTGCCCATCTTCCTCTACTTTATACGTGGGACACCTGCTTGCCAAGCAGTGCCATGTCCGCACCCAGGATCCAAACCTGTGAACCCTGGGCAGCCAAAGCGGAATGTGTGAACTTTACCGCTGTGCCACCGGGCCAGCCCCCGTTTTAAAATATTTGATTAATTTCCTCTAAAATTTGTTTTCCATTTATTATTCTACTTTCATTTGTGTTTCCTCTTCTATTTACATACACGTGTATGTGTGCATAAATTCATTGATTTTATGATTTGGTTTGTATAACAGTCTCGCCTGAAAGCAAGGCAGCAGGAGAGCTGTGGTTTGCTCTTATCATAAAGGGTTGGCGGCAGCCTTTACTCCAGCTGCTCCTCTGACTATGTTCAACAGAGCTCTTAGCACGTGGAAGGAAGGAAGCAAAATCTTGAGGGGCTTAGGAAAGCCCTGAGTTAAGGCTCCCCAGTATTGAGATTTGCTTCATGCATACAGAACACTTATTTTTACCCCAGCAGCCTAGCCTCATGATATTCATTAATTACACTAGTGTTTTTACTTTCTAGTGCTGTCTTGCTGTTAATGCCTTTTCTGGGAAACACCAGTAATTAAACACATATTTGGCAAATCAATGCAAACAATTCATTTATATTTCCTCATCTGTTTATTAAAAATTAAAGTACCCTATACATTAATTTACCTATTCAACAAACTAAGGACTGAAAGCTTTATTGAAGGGACAATTCCCGCCCCAGTGCCTCTACCATTTAGTTGTGTGGTTCTGCTCTGACCTAAATGCAGCCACTAGTCATATGTGGTTAAGTGAGCACGTGAAATGTGGCTGGTATCACTGAGGAACTGAACTTTTAAATTTGCTTAATTTTTGCTACTTTAAATTTAAATTTTAATACAAAAGCAGTGTCAAATAATTTCCCACTAAGCACAATTTTATTGTATGTATAATATCTCATTAATAATTTTTCATATTGATTACATGTTGAAATGATAATATTTTAGATATATTAGGTTAAATTAAAATATATTAGTAAAATTAATTTCACCTATTTCTTTTTACCTCTTTTTGATGTGGCTACTAAAAAGTTACATACATGCTTGCGTTATATTTCAATCAGCTAGTGCTGGCATAAGCAATCCTGCATACATCAAATAAAAGGCAAGTACAAATAAGTGTCAAAATAACATGTAAAAAAAAGGTGTGACTGGTTGGTAGAGATTTTAGGAACTTATAAAAAGAAAAGTTAATCATGATTCAAAAGGAGAAAACAATCACCTAACGACATGTCTTCATTTGAGCCTGAGAGTTGGAGAGGGAGTGTGGAGAGCAGAAAAGCAATGACCAAATCTCGGGCACGATAAAAAGGCAGACCTCACTGAGAGGAATTCGCATTGAGAATTGATATCATAAGACATAAGAGTCAGCGAGAGTTACAGATTCCTGTCTAAACCTTCACCCTGTGCAAAAGCTCTTATTCAGTCAACCTTCAATAAGTATTTATTGCATGCCTATGGTGTGTTGGGCATTGTTCTAATCTAGATGCTAAAGACACCACAGCAAACAAGCCAGACAATCCTTACTCTTGTGACATTCTAGTTAAGAGAGATAGATAATAGACCATTTATAAATAAATGGACAAGGGAAAGGACAATTTCAGATTTCCATAGTACTAGGAAGAAAATAAAATGGTAATAGGTGTAGAGAGCTGGAGAATAAAGGGAGGCGCCTTCAGCTAGTTTAGATGGAGTACTCAAGGATGGCCTCATGGAGGAAATGACACAGGAGTGAAAATTAAAAAATAAATTGTCGGGGCCGGCCTGATGGCTCAGGGGTTAAGTTCGCACGTTCTGCTTCGGCGGCCCAGGGTTCACTGGTTTGGATTCCGGGTGCGGACATGGCACCGCTTGGCACGCCATGCTCTGGTAGGCGTCCCACATATAAAGTAGAGGAAGATGGGCACGGATGTTAGTTCAGGGCAAGTCTTCCTCAGCAAAAAGAGGATAGGCAGCAGTTAGCTCAGGGCTAATCTTCCTCAAAAAATAACAGATAAACAAATAAATTGTCAACCAAACTAACGTCTGGCCAGCAGATGAATGGACAAATAGAAAGGCCTGAGGATGGGTGAGCTTGGTGTGTTCCAGAAACAGAAAGATTACTGTGGCTGGTGCACTGGGAGCATGAGGCTGGGGATGTAGGCAGGAGCCAGATCACATGTGACCTTGGAATGCAACATCATGACTCCAGATTTATTCTATGTGCAATGAAAAACTGTTGAAGGGTTTTGATCAGAAGTGTAATATGCACTGATATTCTGCTGCTCTGTTGAGAACGGATTGTGGAGCAGAAGAAAAGAACACTCCTCCAACATCCACGGACTGGGAGTCATGCCTCCCTCCTTTGCCTTCTTACACAATGTTGTCTGTACACCTCCTAGGGCATTTTTCCTTTCTTACCTTGTATTCTGATTATTCAATTCAAATGTGAGCTCCACTCTCTGGGAAAAATTCAGTCTGATTCATCTTTGCCTCTCCCACAGTCTCAGCATAGTGACTTGAGCATAATAAGTCCTCCATGAATATTTATTAAATGATTGAATCATAGAATGGATGATAATTCGGGCTCTGCTTGAATACTTTCAATGACAAAAAGGGCATAGCTTCATAAAGCAACCCATTCTATTGTTAGAATGTTGTAGATGGTTAAAAAATGTTTTAAAAATTGATACGAAATGGATATGTCTTTTATTTTTACTTATTCATCTTTATTCTTTCATTTGTTTGTGGAACTGCAGAGAAGAAATAAATTTCCTCTTCTAAAAGATCATCCTTTCACTATTGCTGACAGCAATTATTTTCGCAAATGTTTCATCTTTGCCATTCCCAATCTTTTCCATATTTTTAGACACGTTTTTTTGTTTGCTCACTCTCCTCATCACTTTCCTCAGTTTACATTTTAGTTTATGATAACCCCATTAAAATGTGATGCACAAAATTGAATATAGTATATGACACAGATATGAAGAGTCAAATTGTATTGAGGCTATTACTAACTTTGGTGCAGATTCATATGGGAATGCATGCTAAACATTTTTAATAGCTTCATCAAGATATTCGTTTATATTGAATTGTTTAATCAGATTTTTAAGATGTTTCAACTTGTTAGAAGTGATGAGTGGGTACTTACGATCTATTGCTTTGGGCTTGTCAGTGGTTCATTGAAGGTACCGAAATCGGCAGAGTCAGGAAACATCTCATAGAGCTCTCTGAGGGTGTGACTTGAGTTAAGGTTAATAAATGAGACTGCTAAATTGGTAACGGGCATTATCTTTCTAAATCACAGACATTCATTTAACAGGGATCTTAATTCTCTTAATCTTCTACTTCTCAACTTTGGTTTTGTGAACTACTAAATATTAGAAGGCTTGCACAATGTAGGCCAAGTCTGGGGAGAACGAAATTTTGGAGTAGAAGAAAGCTATTTGGAACAGAAAGTCCTTCTGCAAAGCACATCTCATAGAAGGTGTTAATTGCACTGGCCTTCAGAGCTGGCGTGTGTCATAGAATTGTAAAGCTGGAGGTGATCATAAAGACTACCTCCCAATCTGTTTAGGAATCTCCTTTTTTCAAACTGTAGGAAATCAACCACGTGTATTAGATCTATTTCCATTGATTGGCTCAACTACACCTAAGGATGAAGAGAAAAATGAATAAAATCTGTGTGGTATTTTCCGTGGGATAGAATCCTAGGTTAGAAGTTTTGTTTGTTTTTTCTTTCAGCAACTTAAAGTTGTCACTCCGTTATCTCCTGTTTCTGTTTCATAATTCCACTAAAATTTTAAAATTAACTTTTATTTGACATTAGCAACATGTTCTTTTTTCTGAGGAAGATTAGCCCTGAGCTAACATCTGCTGCCAATCCTCCTCTTTTTTGCTGAGGAAGACTGGCCCTGAGCTAACATCTGTGCCCATCTTCCTCTACTTTATATGTGGGACGCCTACCATAGCATGGCTTGACAAGTGGCGCCATGTCCCCACCCGGGATCTGAACCAGTGAACCCCGGGCTACCAAAGTGGAACGTGCTCACTTAACTGCTGCACCACTGGGCTGGCCCCAGCAGCATATTCTTAAACATATGTTCTTAAACAGCATTGCTTAGGCTGAATAATGATGTCCACATCTATTTGGTAATGCCAAATAGTGACCTGAATCATTAATACAGCTGTAATCATGTTTTCACCCTTTGTCTAGGAAAAAGGACTATTTCACTTCCTGTCTTCTATCCTGTGTTAAACAAATATGTGTCAATTAATTAATTAATTCAGATGCCTTTTATATGCCCTGCTGTATTGGACGCTGGAAATACAATAAGGAATAAGGTAGACACAGCCCTAATCCTCATAAAAGTCACAATCCAGTCTGACAGAGACACAAGCAATTTATAATATACATTGAGAAATGGAAATTTTGTTTAGCAAGCAGATGTTATACCTGAACCCTCAGCTCTGTGTCCTCTCTTATGGGCGAGAACTGTTGTGCTGTCTGTTAATATATTTGTGAGTTCACAAAATCAAAGCAATAAAGGCCCTTTACTATGAACAGTGTAGTAGGATTTCTGGAAGGATTCCTAGTAAATCGTGGACTTGAGCCATTGGCAATTAAGTAGCCTTTAAGTAGTTAATTGCTCTTTTTAAAAACTGTGTTTTGTTTTCTCATAGTTTTATATACGCATAGTTTAAAGATGAATAGTTGTATATAGTTTATTACCAAAAAATTCCCCCACCTACCCTTTCCTCTCTCACCCCACAATTCCTGGGCAACCATGTTAAATTATTTCAGCTGTTTATTGTTTTTTTAATTTAATTTATTTGCTTATCTTGGTTTATAGGGTTAAAAATTGCAGATACATTTGAGGCTCCAGTATAACCCTCCCCAAACCCCTTTTCCTCCCTCTCTGCCCGCAGTTAACCACCACCATGTATTTTATGCTCATCATTCTCTTGCAAATTTTTATATTTTTGCTCTATATCTCTATGTTCCATAAATGATATATATTATGGTTTTACAGGAGTGTGATATCATTTGCCTAACATTGCAATACTGTAATATTGTATATTATAGAATTTTTTCGAGCTTTATAGAGATATAACTGACAAATAACATGGTGTAAGTGTAAGGTGAGCAATGTGTTGATTTGCTACACTTATATAGTGCAAAATAATTACCACCATAGTGTTAGCTAACACCTCTATCATGTCACACAATTACCATTTTCCTTTTGTGGTGAGACCATTTAAGGTATACTCACTTAACAACTTTCAAGTATATAATACAGTATTATTAGCTATAATCACTAAGCTCTACAATGGATCCCCAGAACTTACTCATCTTATGCCTGGAAGTTTGTACTCTTTGACCAACATCTCCCCCATTTCCCCCACCCCAAGCCTTTGGTAACCACTACTCTACTCTCTGTTTCTATGAATTAGGCTTTTTTAGATTCCCCATATAAGTGATATCATCCGGTATTTGTTTTTCTCTGTCTGATTGATTTCACTTAGCATAATTCCCTCAAGTTTCATCTAACTTGTCACAAACGGTAGAATTTTCTTCTTTCTCATGGTTGAATAATATTCCACAGAATATATCTACCACATCTTCTTTATCCATTCATTTGTTGGTGAACAGACGTTATTTCCACATCTTGGCTATTTTGAAAAATGCTGCAATGAACATGGGACTACAGAAAACTCTTTGAGATTCTGTTTTTATTTCCTTTGGCAATATACTCAGAAGTGGAATTGTTGGATCATATGGCAGCTCTATTTTAATTTTTTGACAAGCCTCCATATTGTTTTCCATAGTGGCTGCACCAATTTACATTTCCACCAACAGATCACAAGTGTTCCTTTTTCTCCGTATGCTCTCCAACACTTGTTGTCTCTTGACTTTTTGGTGATAGCTATTCTAACAGGCATGAGGTGCTATCTCACTGAGGTTTTGACTTGCATTTCCCTGTTGATTAGTGATACTGAACACCTTTTCATATACTTGTTGGCCGTGTGCATGTCTTCTGTGGAAAAATTTCCATTCAGTTTCCCTGCCTGTTTTTTAATCAAATTGTTTGGTTTTTGCTATTGAGTCGCATGATTTCTTTATATATTTTGGATATTAAGCCCTTATCAGATATATTATTTACAAATATTTTCTCCTATTTGGGAGGCTGCCTTTTCATTTTGGTGATGGCTTCTTTTGCTGTACAGAAGTTTTTTAGCTTGATTAGTCCCACTTATTTATTCTTTTGTTGCTGCTACTTTTAGTGTCATTAATTGTGGGGAAATAAGAAAAAGCCTAAATTTCAAATGTTTCCTTCATTACACTTGCCCTTGTGGAAGAGAACTTGATAAGTTTTCCGATTACTTGGATAAATGAGAGTTTTTCCAGTACAGCATCATGTATATTTGGCCAATACCTATTACTGCACAAAATGCTTATCGTAATTTATGTTTGATTATGCTGTTAGACATGTTCCATTAAGATTCCAAAAAGGAAAAAGCCTGGAAACAATTTCAGAGTAAACTATATATTATGAATGTCATTAATAATGGTGAAAATGCAAAACTAATTGAGTTGTGAAGACACGATTCTTTCCTTTTATGGTCAACGTGTAAAACTTTGTGGTGCTTCACCAGATGAACGTTAAGCCCATTATTACACACACTAAAGATTAGGAAGTTCTTCCTGCCTTCACAGAAGCACCTGCAAGGGCATGGCAAAAGCTTTGTGTTGTTTATCCGCGGGAGACCCTCTCTTCACAGAACAGCTGCCTGACATGCAGCCCAAAATGTGGCTGCCTTGTGTTTTGAAAAAGAGGGTGTCTCCACTGAAAGGACAGGCACGTAATAATGGGAGTTTTGGCTTGCAGTTGCTCTGGCTGAATGACAGATCTTCACTCGTGAAAAATGGATCTACACAACCTGCTCTGTATCACAAACTCAGAAAACTGCTTTTGAGATATGTAGGCTGACATCCTGCCAAGTTCTCATTTCAGCTTCAATGGAAAACATGACACTCAAGGCAGTTCTGTTTTTATTGACCAAATTGAGATTTTCCATCCTGTTCTTCTCTCTCCTCCCTTTTTCCTTCCAAGGATAAATTTGTTTCCTTTCTCAGTGATTTATATTGCTACATGGTCTACAGTACTGCTTCACAGAGATATTTTCTACATATGCAAAGTTTTATTTTGACTATCTCGAGATGATAAATTGGCTCTCATGGAATTGAGAGGATTTAATTTAATGTCCAGAAAGACCTCGTCAAGTTGAGACAATTTCATGGATAGGAGTTTCAAAACATATCTTGTAATCCAGTGCATTGAGCTCCTTTTTGAAGAAGCATTAAAAAAGAGTAAAGCTTTATTTATCATACTAATTTTGCTCATAATTTTTGATTTCTACCTTAAACATGTGGAGAGTATGTCCTCTTTTAAGAGACATTTGATATAAGCAATTTTTTAGAACAGGTCGATTCATAAACTCAAACTTCTAATAACAGAGTTCATAAATGCTGTATATACCAATCTCTAAAGCTTAAATTACTTGTATTCTGACTCTAGAGTTGTCAGCTAAAATACAGAACATTCAGTTAAATTTGAATTTTAGATAAATAATGAATAATTTTTAGTATAAGTATGTCCTAAATATTAGATTTTTATCTTTGAAATCTAGCAACCCTACTCTCTGGCATTATTTTAACAAAAGATAGTTTGGGTGTCAGTGGCTCAAATACCATTACCTACAACTTAAAAATGAGACGGTTTCGTGTGTGTATGATAAGACCTACTTAGATTGCTTTCGAGATAACCAAAAAACTACAGTTGTCTATGTGTCTCAAGAAAAATTTTAAAACTTTGGCCAGGTCTTTCATTTTTGTTTGCCTTGCACTTTACTGCTTCAAATCTGCATTTTCTTCAGCACCCTACACTAGTAGTTTGTGGGTCCATCATAAAGAAAAATAGGTGAGGCTGTTTATGGGCAATTTGGTGCAAGATGCAGTTCTTCAATCTAGATCATCTCGTGCACAGATTTTGGAACCACTGAATCTGGGTTTTACTCCTAGCTCTTGCATATTGTAACTGGATAGCTTTGGAGGAGTTGCTTAACCTCTCCATGCCTCTGTCCCCACCTGTTAAATAAGTTGGTAATGGTATTCATCTCGTGTGTTTCTTGTAAGGATTTAATATGTAAATGTGTACGAAGTTCATCAACCAGTGTGTGACGCATAATCTATGCCATATAACAGCCTGTTGTTATTTTTTTCTTTGCTTTCTATGTGTGGTTAATGTGTGAAGATTGTTACAAATAACACATTTAATCTTCATGATGGTCATCTGAAGTTAATTTTATTAACGTATTTAATAAGGTTATTCAATTTGCCTAGTGAATAAAGCCAAGATTCAAGCCCAATGCTTTTAATCAACATGTTATCTCCCAGGATGTGAATGGTTTTTGAGGGACATATTCTACCAGGAGCCTAACTAAATCTATATAAGGAAGCCCATTTAATAGGGAATACTGTTCACTAATTCTGCTGCCTTTCTCCTCCTTTTGTCAAGGTTGGGTTCACGAAGTCCCAGAACCCCAAAACCTACCTTTTACTGGGCTCATTGTTTTTCCTTGTTTTACTCATCTAGTAATCATATTTGCAATTGTGTTACTTTGAAAAGTGCTCAGACTTCTCTGGACTATGAATGATCCTTACCGGTTCTTCTTGTTTGATTGGGCTTTTTTTTGGGCTATGTGCCAATTTACTTTCCATCCACGGATACACATTCACAAGCATGAGTGCACAAGTGGGCACACACATGTGTGTGTCAAACTTATTGCTCACTTTAGTGAGAAACTAATTACAAATTATCTGATAATATCCTAGATTTTAGGAAAACAGCAAAAAAGAATTGTTCATTCACTTGATGGATGTGGCGTGATGACAAATACAGAGAACATACGACGAAATTCAGTGAACAGGGTTAGCTAATTAGGGAGAGAAGCCTGTCAGTCAAATGAAAATAAAAGAAGTTATTAAAACTTTGCAACCACATTGAAGCACGCTGAAGCCTAGTTTAGAGGGAAATTTTGGTCAAAGAAACACAATGCAACAACAGGCAGATTTAAAAATAAAACAATTCTTAAAAAGAATTTGTTTCTCAAAGTACCATGAGGAGGACATGTACTCCTTAGCGATATTTCTTTGAGAATCATTATTTCTTATCCCTGCTTACTTAACCTGTTACAGATGTTTGCTCTCGATAAAAACTCCCCTCTCAGCCTTCTCCCTGGCCCTTTATGTCCCCTTTTCCTCCCCCTTCTCTGTAACCTCTATTTTTTTGTCTCTTTATACCCATCATCTAGATTATACATTGCCATCACCTCCAGCTCTCAGAGGACAAAAGAGGGTAAGAAACTGTACAGGCAAAATGAGGACCCTCTTGGAGATCCGGAGGGAAGAAAGGCCAGGAACATTCAAATACTAATTCTTTCTTTTCTTGTTTTGTGCTGCACATTTGAAATACTTTGAAGACACGTATAAGGCAAAATTATTTCAAGTATCTTTGCAGAAATAAAGCAAATAGAATTTATATTTACCTATCCTAATAATTGACATATTTGTTGAATCTACCAAAGTATACGCTATTTGTGACATTGATTCTTTTTTAGTCTCTCTTTCTGTTTCTCTGTCTGTCTGTCTCCCCTTTCCTCCTATTCCCCTCCCCCTACACACACACACACACACACACACACACACCACACACCACACACACAGACACATACACACACAATTCTCCTCTGGTTTACATTTGAAGCTAACCAATGCACCCAATTCATTTTGCACTGTTGATCACAGGCAAATGATCTCCCAGCCAGATCTAATCTTTCATTCATAGGCACATTGTTGTCTGAAGAATAGTGTCAAATTACCAAATGAAACTGAGAGATATGGCAAGAAGGGCAAATATGGGATTTATAATGATGTATTTTTTATGGTTTAATATTTAGTGATGCCTTGAAAAAAAGATGTGCATTATAATCAAGAATTTGGTTTCTGTACTCTTGTGCTAAACAAAAGCTTGGTGCTAGTAAAGTAAATTAAGGATTTAATGTTTGTAATGTGGGAAACAAGAAAAGCAAGTGGAGAAATTTTGATGGGCAGAGAAGGTTATAAAATATTAATATTAATATTAACTATAATAGCTACCATTTATTGAGTACTGACTTTCTGCTAGAAACTGCAAAAAGCTTTAAGCCTACATTATCTAATTTAACCCTTGGATCAATACTGATAGAGGTATTGTTATCCCCATTTATAGAGGGAGGATCAGAGGTTTATATGGATTAAATAACTGTCTATTGCCTATCACACGGCTTGTATATTGCAGAGCTCTACCTAATCTAGCGCTGTGCTTTAAACTTTCTGATAAATATGTGTGTATAACCCATGTATGCATGTTTACACACATACAGATGTACAAGATAATTGCCTCCATAGGCAGTTTGTGGTTTCAGATAGGGAGACAATGATTAGGAGGTGGGGACAGCGTTCTTCAAGGGTTTATGTTATGGGATAGATGGTCATAGTACAACTGATCACATAACTGTGTGTTTGGAGACTGGAGGATTAAAGAGTAAAGGTGAGTCAACCTCACAGTGGACGCTGTCAGGTGTAGCAGTTCATCACTACCTGCTCTATCCTTTCCCTGGTGCCTTCTGTCTCAGTTTCATCTGATTGTTTCCTGTGAGTGTATTATTTTCCTTTTCATTGATTCATGCTTGAATTGAATTTTCTTGCTTCAGGATTATTTAATTTCCTTTCTCTTTTTGCCCCTTTTGACATCTGCCTTCAGTGTTGAATGTCCTCATTAACTACTGTGACTGGCTATCAATGGATGTGATCAAACAGAAGGAAGTGTGCAGGAAAGTGAACGTTGTTTCACAAACAGTCTCGTAGAAGGGTTTGTGCAGAGTATCACAGAATTCCCAGGCACTGAAGACTGGTGCCTGTGGTTTATGGGCAGCCTAAGAGACTCTCATTCCTAAAAGGGCAGAATAGGAAATCAGCCCAGTCATGCTTTAACACAAACCTCGTACAACACCATTTGGTACCATGAATAGTGTCTGCCTTTAGTTAGTCTCAGACGCCTCTTATATGAACATCAAATAGCTAAACGTGACCCTAAACTTCTGATGTAAGGATGGGACTATAATTCTATACTCCATATTCTCTCCAGTAGGCGGTAAGTCCAGGGGCCAGAACACCGCATGGAACACTGGGCACATTGCTCTAGGCCTCCAGCTTGGCGCACTAGTAAATGGTGGTGTTGGGGAATTGCTCCAGCTTTCCACCGAAAATAGGAAAGCATCAGTGTCAGGGCATCTCCTATTTGCTGAGTACCCAGAAGTCATATATGGGATACAATGGGTTTTACAGTATTTAGACATGGTCTCTAGTCTTCCAAGTGTAACGTTTAGTGGGGAGACAGGCAGACCACTAGAGAATTGGGACACTGCTAACAGGTATGCTGGAAGTTCCCACTAGCTGGAATCCTCTGAAGGGTTTGAGGGCAGGGATAATTTACATCGTTGTCACAAAGTCTAACCCATAAAATGGGTCTTATTTTATCTTACAGGTGAGGGCTCTCCGGGAGTCTGGAAAGTATATTAACGATTGCACAGAACAAGTTCGTTATTTTCAATAATGCTCCAAAATATCATGTTGTAAACATAATGGAACTTCCGATATAACATGTACTGTTTTCTCAGTTTCTCACTTCATGGCTAAAGGCATTAGTAGAGGAGAATAAAAACCACACATCCATTCCTTTATCTAGCACGCAGGTCAGCTTGGCAGTGACCAAGTGACTCACATGGGAGAAATGGGAGCTCAGGAAGAAGGGCTGTTGAACCTCAGTGTGTGTCAGCATCGCCTGGGGGCTTTATACGCAGTTCTCTGGGCCCTGCCTCCAGCGTTTCTGATGCTCTCGGCTTAGAGTCAGGGCCCATAATTTGCATTTCTAACAAGTGTCCGGGTGATGCAGATGCTTTTTCTCCAGGGACCACCCTTTGAGAACTACCGTCTTAGAATACAGGAAGGAACAAACTGGAAATAATGCTTCCAGGCTGGAGTGTTCTCCTGCCTTCTTTCTGAAAAGCAGTGAATCAAGAAGAGGGCAAAATGTCCAATTTGTGAAAAGAATTTATCATTCTTTTAAGGCAGTATTAACAGTGCAGAGGAGACACTGAAGTTTTGGTGGGAAGTCATAGGCCAGAACTATTTCATTTGAAGATATCATCTGCTGCTTGTGTTTACTCATTGTGATGAAAATGTTTTAAGTTTTTTCTTCTTTTCAACTCATTTTTACTACACTGATGTATTTTAAGGAATATTATAGACATTGTGACCTTCTACCTCCTAAATAGTTTAGTATCTATCTATAAAAAATGAGAACATTTGCCTCTATAATCAAAATAGTATTATAATACCTAAGAAAATTAACAGTAACTACTTGTCATCTAATACTTATTCCGTATTCAAATTTCTTAAAATTGTCCCTAAAATGTCCTTTTCAGCTGTTCTGTCCTTATCAGGATCTAATCCAGGATAACATATTGCATTTGGGTCTTCTATCATTTAAATTTCTTTTAGTTTAGAATAGTTGTTTCATAACACTCATTTACCAAAAACAGAGGATCATTTATCCTGTAGACTATCTCATTTTTCTGGATTTGTCTCACATCCTCATGGAAAGTCTTGATTAGAGATATCGAAGTACTTTGGTAGGAGTACCTGGTAGCTGATGTCATGTGCTCCATACTGCATTACATCAGGGGACATATAATATCTGGATTTCCCACCATTTGCATTGTTTTGACTGCATATGCTAATGACTTCCTGATCATCCATGAGATCCCATTTTCTCCTTGCTACCAGAAGGTAATCTGTTTGCTGTTACTTTGATGCTACCCAAATATCTGATCCCTCCACACATTTTTACCTTATGGTTTTAATACTAGTTAATAATTCTTGCTCAAGTCAGTAATTACATTAAAGTTTATCAAGTAATGGTTTATTAATTCTATCATGTCTATGTATATTAGCTGGTGCTCCTTTTAAAATTAGAGCTTTTGCTTACAACTGAGGCTATTTAATCACCTTAAGATGTATTTTCTACTGAAAAACTCAATCTTTACCATAACTTAACAATTTTCAAAGTAAGTAATTGGTTTAATTAAATGTTTCAAATTTTAACAAGTCAAATATTCTAGCTTTCTCTGTATAAGTATCACTAAGGACACATTGATTTTCACAGATGAAACGTGGTTCAGTTGCCTACTATTATTCTGAAAATTTGTTCCCATGACAGGAGTAAGCTGTCAAGAAGCAATGAGCTGAAGCCCAAAAGGACAACTCATTATGACAGGAAACAGGTGACCACACTGCCAAGAAAACTCAAGGCCTCAGATTTTCTTGCTAGCCATTTCTGGGTAAAGCATTCAAGGAAGACACACCCAACCAGTGAAGTGTGGTCAAGAGAGAAGACACACACCATCTGCTTTGAGAGGTATTCATTCCAACATGGCTTAATAAAGCCAATGAGGATTGGGAAATAATAGAAATAGGAAATAATAGAAATAGTAACTAAAAAAGAAAAAGATAATAAGAAAGGTTTAAGGGGAATGTAATCTTTGCAATGTGTTTGGGTTGAGCCTATTTAGGGAATGATGATGATGGGAGAAATGCTGTTCTTTATAATATTTATAACTATGCTGAGCTTGCAAAGGGAAAACAGACTAAAGTCATTAGATGAATGTAGCAAGGCAGTTAAACATAAACATAAGGGGGGTGATTTGTATGGAAGTCTTCAGCATTTTTTCTGTATCTTGGAGTTTACTTTAAAAAAAAACCACCCCCAAAACATAGTACTGCAGAATTAGAAAGCATTTCCTGTTACCTTGGGTTGAAGTAAAAGTAAGTGCCAAATTATTTTGGTAAGGTTGCTGGTGATAGTCACAGTCAAAGGTTTTAACTGTGTAGGTCCAAGTAGTTGAACTTCCGGCAGACGTTTTAGAATCATCTCTCTTGGATGTTGTCACTACTTCCTTTTGTACAAGTGTCAGCCAAAGGGATTTGAAATGTCTTTGATTTCTGTGCTCTGATTGTTTGAAGAAAGTTACTATGGTGGATTTGGTGATGTAACACATAGGATCCTCCCTTTCCCCTTCCCCTTTTGCTGGAGGGCCAGGCACTGTTCTCTGGAAAGCCATGTAGAGCTCTGGACTGGGTGAGCTTTTAACAGCAAATGCTATTAGTTTGGATCATACACACCTTTCCTAGAACCTGTGCCCCTGCACTTCTCCTGCTGGACTGACATTAAACCCAAGCCAAGCTGACATCTTTCATCTCTGCTAATAGTCTCACATCGATTCTCTAGTTCTGGCATGAGTTACTAGTTTTCCAGAAACACGTGCAAAAGAAACATCCTAAGAATTCTCCAAGTTGAACTTTCTGGACACACAAGTATATCCTTGTGTGGAAAGTTGTCAGTGTGTCAAAGTTAACAGAAAATGGTATCTTGTGGAAGAATAGTAAAGATAACATTATTTCAGAAACACTTACTGCATATTTACTACACATCATGAGGGAATAGCTCTCTTAAACAATCAAATACGGTATCTATTTTCTGCTAATCATTTCAGTCACAGATTAAGTATAGAACTAAAAATGGAAAAATGTTTTTGTCCTTGTAGGTAGGGTCTTCAATTCAACCTTCCTCACATTCAAACAATAAGACACACAGGATCCAAAATACTTCTAAGTCTCAGCCTATTAACAGTTATATAGGCTTTTTGAATGTTTGTTTCATTCAGTCTTTAATGCTTGCTTATTTATAACAAAGAGCTTATGATATTGAGTAATTGCATCATAATAATCCAGGGATTCATGTAGTTCCTTGATAAGTTCCATGTGTATATTATCTTTCATCCAAGGTTTAAATTTGTCTTTGAGATGATTTATCTTCTGTTTAAAGACAAAAGAAAAAGAAAATGGAAGACACTTTGCACCTTTGTGGATCCTTTGGTTACAATAAGCATTGCAATTACATTGGTAATTACAAGAGCCCTGCAGTTGTTTTAGGAACAATTTTTCTCTGGTCTATGAAAATATAAAACTAAAAATGCCATCCCTCATAAGCCTTCTGAAATCAATTAGCTGTGTCTTACAGCCAATGAAGTCTTTCGTTGGAGGTTTTGATGTGTGAGTTATTTCGACTTCAAACAGAAACTTCTGTAGTATGGGATGAAATACAATTTTAAGAATTTTAATTCTGTTTCACTTCAGAACCAGAGGCAATTGTACTTAATATTCTCTGCATTGGCATAAGTCTTTGGATTTAGATAGCCATGACTGTTAAAAATGAGAAAGTTTAATTGAGAGTTGAAGTTGTATGAGGTGTCTTGGGCAAAGATTGTGATCTCCCTAATTTCCTGTTCTTTCATTAAAAAAAGTGGAAGTTTCAATATTTTTTAAACTTGGGTTAAAAAACAATATATTGTAAATGAAAGCATCATTTTACTGATTATATTATATTTGTACAGATAACTTGAGATCCTTTGCAAGGTACTAGATATGGGGAGAAATTAGTTATAAAATCTTCCAGAGACTTCCAGGGATTGCATAGGCCCTAAGTGGCTCCTAGGAAGGTCTGCTCACCCTACTGCAGAGACAAGAAAATGCAATGATGTCTGCTACAAAAGGCAATCTCACTGTCCCAGGTGCCTTGCTTATGACTCTCCCGAAGACTCACTCTAGCTCCTGACTTTCCTTATTCCCTGGGACTAGGGTATAATGGGGTATTTATTCTCTCCTTCTCCAACCTTTAGTCTGACACTAGGGGAATATGCTCAGTGTCTTTTATGTATAAATGGATGGTGCTGCACACTATATCTGCTAGAGCACAGCTCAGAGCATCCAGCTCGAGAAGACACTATGGTTTCAGGACCTGAGCCCAGCCCAATGTGGAACAAGTCTGAGAATCACAGAATTCTAAGCTTGGGAAGGTCTTTTAACTTTAGGAATGTACCACCTCCCCTACCCCCACATTATTTTCCCCACGTGGTTGTGGAATCCATTTCACTTCACATAGCTCTGTTACATTTTTGAAGCCACTATGAGAAAATCTCTGTGTGTCTCTTTAGTGTCTCCACATTGGTCCCACTTGGAGAATTAAATCATTCTGAAGATGCTTTTTGGCTTTGAGAGTCTGTGTTCCCATAATGCTGAGGGCCTTAGCTCAGTCATGTCTCTCTTCCAGCCAGATTGGGTCAGTGGGACCCCGTGGTCTTGAGACATTGTCATTTATTCAACAGACATTTATGGAATGCCTAGTAGGTACCAGACACTGCTTCTGGTGCCAGACAGAGAGAAGTAAACAGAAAAAAATCCTGATTCTCATAGAACTCATATTGTCCTAGAAGAAGGGAAGACAGCTGGAAAGCAAAAATTAAAAAAAAGTATAGTCTGTTAGGTGGTAAGAAATGCTCCAGAAAAAAAAAGAAATTAAAGCTCAGTAGGCAGGTTGCAATTTAAAATCCAGTGGTCAGGAAAGCCTCACTGAGATGGTGCCTTTGAATAATGACCTGAAGGAGGTGGAGGTGAGATGAGCTCAGCAGATATTTCAGGCGAGAGCATTCCAGGCAGAGGGTGTAGCGAGTGCAAAGGCCCTGTGCCAGCATATTTGAGGAGTGGCAAGGAGGTGAGAAAGAACAGTCAGATTGAGTGGGGTCTTGTATAAGCAACTGTAATTATAACCTTGACTTTTATCCATATTAAGCTAGGATGTCATTGGATACTTTTGAACAGAGGAGTGATGCACTTGAACTTATCTTTTCGAGGATGACTCTAGCTGCTATGTCAAACGTAGACCAGCAGGGGCTGTGGGCAGAAGCTAGGATGGCAGTTAGGAGGAAGCTATGTAATAACATGGATGATATGTGCTGGGGGTTTAGAGTGGGCTAGCAATGGCAGAAGTGGCAAGAATGATTCAGATTCTGAACATACTTTGAAGGTAGAGCAGATATGGTCTGCTGAAGGATTAGATGTAGGGTGTGAGAGAAAGAGGACGCAAAGGTGACTTCAAGGTTTTTGGCCTGAGTGACTGCCAGGATGGAATCATGGCTTATTGAGGTGAAGAGAAAACTGGAAAACAATCCCAGTCTGTCAGTTACTCAGAGTGTGACTTTGGGTACACAGCGTAACCACTCTGTGCCCTCACCCCTTGTTTTCACGTAAATAATAGGATAACCCCATCCACTTTGAGGTTGATATAAGAATTAGAGATAATGCATTGAAAGCTCTTGCATGGTGCCTGAC
Organism: Equus asinus; assembly: GCF_041296235.1. NCBI lineage: Eukaryota > Metazoa > Chordata > Mammalia > Perissodactyla > Equidae > Equus > Equus asinus. The sequence continues at coordinate 73,832,862 of NC_091798.1, forward strand.
ACTGGGGAGTACTCAGTAATAACTGGAACTCTTATCATTACCGTTCCTTGGGGACAAAAGAACAAGTCTGGGTTTCCCTCCATGATAAGCCCTCAGATATTTGGAGCTAGCTCACATGTTTCCTCGCGAGTCTTCTTAGAATGAATTCCATAGTCTCTCCTGATGGGGGCTGGCTGGTTTCTATGACTCTCCTTGGTGCATGTGGGTTTGAACCACTCCCCTGGTTTATAAAAGGAATGGGGAAGGGTTGGAAAAGGACTTTATACATTTTTCAATAGTGAGCTAAATTCTCAGAAATCCACGTGTGAGCAGCCTGTATTCCCCTGCCCTTCTCCCTATAACAATTGTGAATGGAGAAGCTTTATTTTGGATGCAGTTCACATAAACATGAGTCAGGATAATGGGAGTCATTATTTACAAGTATTTTCTTTTTGTCAGTCATCCTTCATCATATCCCAGGGCCATAATGCAATTTTAGTGCAACCAAACTTGAACACTTCCAAGTTATAAAGTCAATGCCAGCTAGCCACAGTTATAATTACTTGTGGTTCTGAGCATGCCTTGACAGTTGTCATTTACAAAAAGACTGGTGGCTGGTCTGGCCATGAGCTGACTATGTAGGCAAGAAGTTCAAGAAGGAGAAAACATCAGGTGAGCTCTACTTGGTTGAAAGCCATGTCTTGAAAGCCAGATGGTTGGAGCAAAAGCCTGAATGCAATAAGAAAGATGGGAGCTCGTACAAAATCAGACTATATCTTTGGTCCTCATTCTTTTTTTTTTTTTAACTTCATGTTCTATTTCCTTCCTTCTGGTGCCCTCTCAGAGCACAGTGAAAATAAATGTTTGCATTCCACCTGCCGTGGTGGAGATTCTAGCTTTCTGAAAGCTTTCCACGGATAATCAAGCCTCATGGGTTACACCATACTCAGCAGATAGGCATGACCCCAATTTTAAGCTCTGTTGGCAAAGCAAGGAATTAAAGGCAGTACGTGGAGAAGACAGCGTAGAGATTCTCTCTGATACAGGTTGGCTTCTCACTGTCAGCTATAATCCCAATATTCTTTATCCAGAAAAAAAATCTTGACTAATTTATCTAAACAATTTATCTAAACTTGATGCTGCTTCTAAATCACATAGCACAATGCCTGGAATATAGGACACATCCAATAGGTGCTGTTTCTAATAGTAATAATGGTAGCATTTGAATTTTTTATGTGTCTTTCCCGTGCAGTACTACTGTATATTCATTGAGATGGGCCAGTCTATTGGGCCCCTCAAAATGCACAGCAATACTGACTTAACTTGTTAATAAACTGGAACTTCACACCTGCTCCCAGCAGTTCCCAAGAGGCGCCATGAAGTAGAAACGCAGCTGAAATGGCCCAGGGATTGCTGGCTGGTTTTAAAATCCTCAGCTTTCGTGTTGGTCACACGTATATTCACACTTCCAAATGAAATATGTCTTTGTGCAAGAGCAAAGAGGGTGAGTGAAGCTGGCAGCTTGGCTCACAGATGATTTTTTGCTTTTCACGCACAACCCCCCCCCCCCCCCCCACTTAATTTCTATTTAAATCCAGAAAGGCATTCATCTGTGACTCTCCCTATATATTAGGAGTGAAATGCTGAGTGTGGACCCAGCAATGTCAAGTGAGTCTAGGGGTGGCTTGGTAGTAAATGTTTGGTTTGAAGGCTGGGGAGTAGACACATGCACACATCCCACCCATGTATACTCTGGGTACGTGCCCTCGTGCCTGTTTGCTGGCTCACATGCTTTCTCTTGGTGCTGTCTTTCTGATGGGGTGGATCAAATTATGCTAGTCAATAAACCTATCTCTCACTGCTCTGTATTTAGAAGTTTTGTCTCAGTAAGAATGGATATATTTTTATAGCCTATATATAAGCCTTTTAAGTTATATCCTAAAAAGATTCTAGAAGAATCTAAAGTAATATTCTAATGTAATTCCTGGAAATTGAAAGAACATAAACTAATCATTCTATTGTTAATTTTTCCTTTTTATGTTTTCTTATTTTATGTGTATATAGAAATACATATAAAATAAAAATGTGTAAATGCACTTGTGTGCATATGTGTGTGATCTTTGTTCCCTAGGAAGTGGCTAGGACTCTTCATCAATTTTCATTTTATTTTCTTGCTATGATGACCTCAGATCTGTTTTCCCATCAGAATGTAAGATTCATGAAGAAGGAACTTGTCCATTCATTCTCTGATATATCTCCTGTGCCTATAAGAGCATATATTAAATCCTTTATCGACTATAGAAGAAAACTAAGTGTTAGACACTAACAGACACGGATAAAGAATGACTACTTTTAAAGGACAATAGAGACACTTGTACAATGTTCTTAAATTTGAACTTCCATTAGAAAAAGAATTGGGAGTTTGTCAAAAACTTAGATTCTTAGTAGATGGCCAGAGGCTTTTGGTTCAGTCAGTCTGGGGTAGAGCCCAGGATTTTATCAAGCAACACTTCCCCTTCCCCCACCCTGACCTTCCCACAAATGATTCTGAGACAGGTGGTCTACTGAACCTCACTTTGAGAAACACTGCCTTAGAATCTGCTTTTTATTTATGTGTACTGAATAAGTAATAAACTAAACATAGTGATTTTGTTTCTCTCTCCGTTCCACTTTGAGCTAAACTTTCTCACCAAAGGTCCATTAATAGAAGGTCTTTTGGGCTTTGTTTCCTCTTTATCCTTAGATTAGAAACACAAGAGCTTGGCCACCAATCATAAAAAGAACCTCCCATTTATTGAGAGAAGATTAAAAAGAGTTGGAGCTGACAGACATCAGGAAATGAGCCCAGTGATTGGCCAGGTTTGGGAGAGAAAGACAACTAGTGAATCTGCCTAGAAACAGCAAAAAGAGAGGAAATGAGATTTGAATTAAGAGCAGAATGGGGCAGGAATTGGTGGAAACAGACCTGGACTGTGTGCGTAAGACAGGCATTCAGGAGGGTCTGGTGACAGAAGCAACGAAAGGAGAAGCCACTAGCTTAGGGGTTTCAGGTCGGTGCCAAGAAGTGAAGCTGTGCCTTGAGTTTAGGGCGTTGTGCCTGGGATTCAGCCAGAAAGGATCTGGCATCCCCACGGAATTGGAAATAAGGGAAATAGCAGGGCTCGCCTGAGTATGAAACAGGTTGGAACTAAAAAAACAGGCTTATGCAATGTCATTTGCCAAGTTGGACTCGGTGACTAAGCTGACTACTTATAAGCGATCTGCCTTGGGCTCTTTAGGCTCTGAAATCTTTTACTGTCTATAAGAGAAGTGTTTTTATTTTATTTTAATTAATTTATTTTTATTTTAAAATGGCTGGCTGACACAGAGGAAGGTATGGACCAGGAGCACGGAGGCAAGATTGTTGGAGGCAAGATTGTGATTAAAAGGTTGCCTTATGAAAAGAAAAAATGAATCTCCTTTGACTTTGGGAGTGAAATTAATAAGCAGTGAACAGGGAAATTTTGTGGGTGCCTCAGATGCTTGAGCACATGGCTCCCAAGATTGAGCAGCTGAATGGATAACTGGTGATGCGGGGACACCCTTGCCTAGAGCAGTGGGTGGGTATAGAAGATGCTTTTTCAAAATGCACATATTTTCTTCTCATTCCATTCACCACTTGAATAGTCAAAATGATTCCAGTAACCGTCGGTGGGAAATTGCATTAGAAATTCAACTGCTCTGCACATACTTCTGCTTTTCTTCTCTCCTTTTAGAGAAAAGCATTTTGCCTTCACAATGGGTGAACAGTGACATCCATTCCAAAATCACAAGCATGCATTCTAGTTCTTGAATTCAATGTCCAACTCGATCCTAAATATAAATGAAAGGCACTTGTTAAGAAAACATTTATTTCATAGTATAAGACGTGATGGCTAAGAGTTCTTGCCCTCAAGGGCTTGCAGACAAGTAAAAATAAGATAAATCCCAAACTTTGTTGTGGTTCTAGAGTCAAGAACTAAGAATTAAAGTTGTTTTGTGTAATGTTCTTAACGAGAAAAAGAGAAAATCTCTTGGACTGGATTACTAAGTAAGTAATTGGCCAAGCCCGTGAATGCATAAACGTGTTTGCACCAGACACATAGATGGATCAGCAAATGTAGGGAGTAAGGGGTCAAGCTAATGCAAAACAGCCCCCAAACAAGTGCATGTCAACATGGGTTGAACGTTGAAAACAATTGTCAGTATCCTAGAGGAAGTGAAGTATATTTAGCACCTTCGTATTCCTTTCAGGATTAGTTTTAAGTAGAATCTCTCTTCATTTATGGTGCACATGATTGTTGTTCTCTGCTAGGAGCTGTGCTAATGGGGAAAGGAAGACAAATTAGACAGGATTTTGCCTTCAAGAGCTCAAATGTAGAAAGCTATGTTGTGAGACAGAAAGCTTGAGGGGCTTTGCAGAGGTTTGGATAAGATGATACGAGAGTCAAAGGGAGGCTTCAGCACATCCAGCTCGGGAAGTCTGGAGTGGCTTCATGGAAAAGGTGTGGGATTTGAGCTGGACCTGAGGAGAGAGAGAATTGGACAATCAGAGTTTGGAGAGCTGGCATGAGTTCTAGATAGAGAGATTCCAGTAGAATTGAAGACAATGAAACAGAAAGAAGCGGGTCCTGTTTGGGGCTGACCAATGAGTAATCTGGTTTGCTTGGACCAAATGGATCTTCGAAAGGCACAATTGGAAAGAGAAGTTGAGGAAATATTTGAATAAATAAATTGAGTGATGAACAGCATTTGGTTCTCTGCTTTAGAGACTTGATAAGCAGTAGAATCAGGAAAGGGAACACGCTGAAAAGGATTTTGCAAAAGGACTGCCGAGTTTTTCTCTGTAGAGTGGGAGTTGCAAACTTGATTAAGAGAGTCTGGCAAGTAATACAGATGAGCGCGTGAGCCAGGTGTAGGAAAAATAGCAACTCAAGGGAGATGATCAAGCCAACAGACCCTTGGCCTGCATGTCAGGAGGTGATAGGGCCCGGGCTTCAATGTGGCCAAATGGATGAAACACATTACTTCTGAAGAAGGGAGCTGCACAGCAGCTCCAGACACTTGTTACCTGCTGGAAACTGAGGTCCTGTATGGCCAAATATTGAAGAGAAACTAGAAGTTCATATTTTATGTTGGCATGGAATTCAAACTTTAAAAAAAAAACAGTGGACCTCAGTATTGTGTGCGCCAAACAAAATAGGTCTGCAGGCAGTCAGTTTGAGACCTCTGATGATTGCTTAGGAGCCCTTAAAGAAAGGTGGCCTAGGGAAAGGGCTTACATTTTAAAAGAACTCAAAGCTCAACATTCCTAGGAATAGCAGGAATAGCAAAGAGCCATGTGGAAAACCCACGGTTTGTTTGATTATTTGTTCAATGTCTGTCTCAGCAGACTGTAAACACCTGGAGAGTGGAGACCCTCCCTGTTTTGCTCCCCAATACCTAGCAGAGTGCCTAACGTAACATGAGCGTGAAATAAATAGTTAGTGGACGTTATTCTTAGAAATGTATTCTTAAGGCTAATGAGAAGTGCCAGATTCTGTTTTTTCTTCCCTGTAGACGAAGGATGATTATATTGGTTTGTAAGTAATTAATGACTTGTAATTTTATCACATCAATATGTATTTATATCCCTTTTATTTTGAGCAGAATCTTTTCATTACATTACTACAAAACCCTTAGAATTTACAGCCTATGTGGAATCTATGAAATAACTGTGATCATGCTGTTTCTCTGATCAAAATCCTTCAATGACTTCCCATCACCTTCTGAAGAAAGTCTACACTCAGCATGATCCAAAATTACTTCCACGATCTGGCTCTTGAATGTTTCCTTAGAATCATCTTTTCTTTCTGTCTCCCAGTCTTGGGATAAGTGAGTAGGTGAGTGATTATTGGTTGCTGAGAGCTTTTTCAGAGGAGAATTCCTAGGGAACACCTGTTCATATTTGACAGTGGTCACAGAAGACACTGGACACCGATACACAGGATATGTTAGCAGCTGTCAAAAAAATCACATGCCACAGGGCAAAGGTTCCTCATAGGGTTTAAGGCTGCCGTCATTCGTATTCGTGTATCACTGGCATTCCAAACTTGAGCTGTGCTTAGTTGCCCTTTATAGGTATAGAACCTAATAAATAAAGACATAAATTGTTTTTAAAAAGTTTGCTCATATCCAGAGTTGGCTTAGTCAAGCACTTCTTTTTTTGGTTTTCTGGTTAAATATTCGATTATACTTGTGGGTGCCATTGGCAGTATTTACATGAGGAGAATGGCTGCAAACTCTATAGGATAAAAGTGTTTTTTATTTTCTAGTTGTTCTTTTACTCATTTTATTCTATGTGTTAGGGTAGTGTTTCTCAAAGTGCAGACTTAGGAATACTTACATTAGAATAACCTAGAATGTTTGTTGAAAGCAGATTTCTGGAACATACCTTAGGTACATATTGAATGTAAATCTCTTGGGGGAGGGGGTTCAGGATTCTACATTTTTATAAAGTTGCTCAAGTGATCTTGATGCCTATGAAATTTAAGAGCCACTCTCTGAGGGTATGTGGTCAACCTAGAAGTGGCACTATTTATCATCGGTGGGTGGCCCCCTCTCTTTCTTTCCCTGTACTAGTGTGGGGAGCCAGCTCCATAAAAATGCTACCCCCTGAAAGTTTGGCTGCGGAATATCAGTGCAAACACCTGTGGACCAGATGGGCACATCTGTACAGCTTGTGCCGCTGATCCAACTCTGGCACATGTCACACGCCACTTGCTTAATTCAGAGTGAATTGAAAGGATGATGAGGATTTCACACCGAAGGCTTCAGTACATCAGAGTTATTTTCCTTCCTTTCTGTTATTTCTTTTTTTCTCTCTCCTTTCCTTGATTTGCAGTCATTTTCTTTTTCATGATCAAGAATTGCAGGGATATTGAATACCAGTAAGTGAAAAACTCATCTAGCTGAAGGCATTGCTTTGTGAGTACAGTCACTTTAGACAGAAAGCCTCAAGAAGGTGGTGTTGCTTTGGCTGGGATAGACTTATTTTTTTTTTTTAATGGATCCGGTTTTCTATGAAAACCATCTAACAATTTAAGGTTTATCAATTACTGAGTGTAAATGTATGCATAGCTGCACTAAAATAGGATCTACAAACAAAAGAATTACAATTTTTTCTAACGCAAATGATGAAAGTATGAAATAGACGGTTAATCTCAACCACCAAAATGAGATACCAGGAAAGGTCATGTAATCTTTCTGCCAGGCAAGCATGAGACACATCTAGCTTTCTTTTCTTTTTCTTTCTTTTTTTCTCACCTGTACTTTCTCCCCTCATTTTCTTTTTCCCACTGCTAGACCTAGAGGGAAGGATACTGCATTACAAGATGGAAAGGAATAGAAACCGTCTGTAGACTGTATAGAAAATCCCTATACTCACAGGGAGCCAGGAAACACCATTAGAAAGGGGTCAGAAGTCATAGGCATAAGGAAAGGGCAGGGGAACTGAGTGAGTGTTGTTTGGCTCTAAAGAAAAAGCTGCGGGCTGGCCCTGTGGCCGAGTGGTTAAGTTCGGGCGCTCCGCTTCAGCAGCCCAGGGTTTCACCAGTTCAGATCCTGGGCGCAGACACAGAACCACTTATCAGGTCATGCTGAGGTGGTGTCCCACATAGCACAACCCGAGGGACCTACAACTAGAATATATAACTATGTACTGAGGGGCTTTGGGGAGAAGAAGAAGAAGAAGAAAAAAAGGAAGATTGGCAACAGATGTTAGCTCAGGTGACAATCTTTAAAAATAAATAAATAAATAAAATAAAATAAAAAGTTGCCTACTGTTTGACTATGAAGGGAAAATAAGAAGTTTCCACAAGACTTTTTGAAAAGATCATCATAAAACATTCTGACAATTAGGATGAACGATTACAACGGCATATACATGTGTGTATAGAAATAGATAGAACTTCTCTTATACAATTCAACGCACTCTGATAAGTGCTTTGACTGTATTAACTAAGTGAATTTCATAAAAACCCTACAAGGTGGGCCGGCCCGGTGGTGCAGTGGTTAAGTTCACCCATTCCATTTTGGCGACCTGGGGTTTGCCGGTTTGGATCCCGGGTGCAGACATGGCATCGCTTGGCAAGCCATGCTGTGGCGCGCGTCCCACATATAAAGTAGAGGAAGATGGGCATGGATGTTAGCTCAGGGCCAGTCTTCTTCAGCAAAAAAGAGGAGGATTGGTGCAAATGTTAGCTCGGGGCTAATCTTCCTAAAAAAAAAACCTTACAAGGAGGATTCTCCCTATTTTATAGATGAGTAAATGGAGGCTTATAAAGGTTAATTGACTTGCCCAAGGTTACACTGTGAGCTCAGGTGGCCTGGCTCCAGACTCCACACTCTTCAGCACTCTCCTGTAGTTACCAGAAGAGGCAGTGCTGAGAAGCTCTAGTTGTTAGGGGTTAGTGAATTTGCCAAAGAAAGAGGACCTGGAAACATCCCAGAGAGAAAGCATTTCACTACTAATCTGGATTGGCAAAAAGAAAAGAAAAGCCCTCCATTATCCCACCACATGGTTACATCTGCCCTCTGCTGAAAAGTGTGACATTGGGAAAAAGCAAGAACAGTCAAATTATTTGCATGATATCTGTGCTGGTTTTGTCAAAGCGTTGCTTTAAAGCTCAGTTGGCAGAAGAATGTGCTGAATAAACCTGAAAGATATCCACCGAGGCTGCCGTGAAAACGCAGTGGAACACGGGTGCAATCCATCTCCCTTCCTTGCTAAGCAGGGTGAAAACGCTGAGCATTTACCAGTCACTTGGAAAATGCCTCTTTAAGAGGCAAAGCCTGCCACTGACCTCTTGTCCCCTCCAGTGGATGGCTGTCAAAGTCTTCATTGTTAGCAGAGCTCCTGCTATGCTTTCACTCCCAGCAATATCGCCCTCTGCGGTGCCTTTGCTGTGGGTTTGGACTGGGGGCAAGGGAGCGACACATGAAGTGAGCAGTTAGCCGTTCTACAATGCTGCCTTGCCTAAGCTGACTTCGCAGTCTTCACAATAGACTCAGCTACAGAGCCCCAGCAGGAATTTCCTGTTTGGAATCCTTTCATTCTCGCCACAGCGAAACCTCTCAGAATCTGTCGGGTGCATGCCAGGTATGGCAGGAGCAAGTAACGTCAGGTTGCCACTGTATTCCTTGAAGTTCCCATCAAAGGATTTTATTATCCTCCCAACACAGACTGTGGAATACCCATCTACTCATGGCGAGCGCACATGTGGTTTCATCTGGTTCCTTATCTAGGGATGGGAATATCTTTGGGGAATATGCTTTAACAGTAGTTTTGTGGATGAGAAAGAACATCCTTTTTTTTTCTTTCTCAGATCTTTCTCTGTTGCCTTCTTTCCCAATATTTTCTTTCCCTTTTCCCTTTTCCTGATCTATTCCCCCCATTTCCTTCTCTTCTGATACCAGAATTTGGGAACAATGGAAAAAGAATCTGTGGCGCTGCACAGCAATATAGGAATCGTGCTTTGTAGAAAACATTCTTTAAGGGGGAGACCGAGTTCCCTTAGTCAATTTAGTCACCAGAGTTGTGACCAGTTGTATGTTGGGTTCATTAGCGACCCTCTGGGCCAGGCTATTGCAGGAATGGCAAACAGGTTTTGCATGGAGTTTGACCATGGAAGTCACCAGGCAGTAGTTTTCTCTGTCTTAGAAAAAGCCTCACAGAACTTGTCAAAGCCAAGCCTGAATCTCCACGCAGGGGAGGAGATGACGGGAAGGGGGAACACAAGAAGGGAGAAGAACCCTGGCTTTGTATCACATTTCAAATCTGTTTTTGGTGGTAGGAGCATGCTTTCATGGCTCTCAACACGACACCATTGGAAACTATAAGCCAATCATAGGCTCTTGTTTTGTTCTTTCTTGTATTATATAAAGTTCTGGAGTCCTTGGAGGAGATAATGATCCCATGGAGGCCAAACCAGAATGCAAAGTTCTGGAATATGTGTCATTCATTTTTTTTTTTTTCCTTCTACTTTTTCTCCCAAAATCCCCCAGTACATAGTTGCATATATTAGTTGTGGGTCCTTCTAGCTGTGGCATATGGGACGCAGCCTCACCGTGGCCTGATGAGCAGTGCCATGTCTCGCCCAGGATCTGAACCGGTGAAACCCTGGGCCGCTGAAGCTGAGTGCACCAACTTAACCACTCAGCCATGGGGCCAGCCCCTGTGTCATTCTTTTTTTCTTTTTTTTTTTTTTGAGGAAGATTAGCCCTGAGCTAACTGCTGCCAATCCTCCTCTTTTTGCTAAGGAAGACTGGCCCTGAGCTAACATCCATGCCCATCTTCCTCTACTTTATATGTGGGACGCGTGCCACAGCATGGCTTGCCAAGCGGTGCCATGTCTGCACCCGGGATCCAAACCGGCAAACCCCGGGCCGCCAAAGCAGAACGTGCGCACTTAACCGCTGTGCCACCGGACTGGCTCAGTGTCATTCTTGAAAGTGAAAAAATCCAACTCAAACTAGCTTGTTGAATTATTGGTTTATGTAATCCAAGGCAGGGGAAGCAGTCACACACAATACATAAGCAAACGGTTGTGGCTATTCTTCCAATAAACCTTTATGCACAAAAAGAGTTAGCAGGTCATATTTGGCCCACAGGCTATGGTTTACGACCCCTGCTCCAGTCGCAGGGTGTGGAGAAGCAGTTACACTGGACCCTTGTTCTCTATCCGATATAAAACAGGTAGCTCCATTCCATTTGCAATGGCCCAGTGGCTGTATCAATGATCTAGCAGAGAAATAGCAAATGAGCTTTATCTCATCTGTCTCTTTCGAACAATTGGTAGGGCGTGCCTGTGTTCAGAAGGATTCTGAGACTATGTATGGTCTAAGCCGAAAAATGTCATAACCAATTAGCAATGTGTAAAATAAGCACCAAGGGGGAAGTAGTGGTACATACCTCATGTTTTTGTCATTTCTGCTTTAGGATACAGGACCGACATGGGCTGATTGTCCTTCGCACGCTGAAACTCTTCCACTCTAGGGCCTCAAAGCTTTTCTAGCTTGATTCTTTTCAAGAGCCTAAGAAAGATCCAAAGTTGGCTAAGCTGTCACCCAGTGCAATTGCTCATTTTTTCAATTCTTTTTTTTTTTTAAGTTTGGTACAGAAGTGATAAGATCACTTAAAATATCTTATCAGGTGGAATTAATCAGGATTTCAGAGCTAATCCATCTTATGAAATACTCAGATGAGATACCTATGCTTTTTGTTGTGGCAGCATGGGATGGCAATGTAATATTATATTCTATAAAAGTCTTCTTTAGCTCTCAGTGATGTTGCGTGTGTATGTAGCTGTGGCGCACTTTCATCTAATGTTTCTTTCCTTTCCTGGAAAAGGCCAGAGCCCTTTTGAAAGCCACCAGGAGGAGAGATGATACCAAGTTGGCTGTTTTCAAAGTCTTCCTACAGAGGAGGAAGCAGCACCTACAGCTGTGCTGTGCCACAAATGGAACTTCTTGAAAGCATCATCCTTGGGAGGCAGTCGGCAGCTGTAAAATTGGATCACCATTGCTCAGAGTCCAAAGGGAAGGAAATTTTAACCATTAGTCTCTCCAACTTGATATATAATGACCCTCAACAAGAAAAAATATGAAATTTCTCTTCAGAATTCCTTCTGAGTCATACCCAAAGTTTCGCAAGACAAGTTTATTTCAGTTGTCTCAACAGTAGCTGCGGGCTCAGAGGGTGCAGGAAAAGTAAATCCAGGGTTCCTTTTAGTTGGAGCTTGGCCTTAATCAGCTCCATAATCAGTGATTTTATTGACCCTTTTCTAAAAAAGTAAATAGTTTAAAAAATATGTTAAAAATCTTTTTGAACACTTTCATATGAATGAGATTGGAACGTTTTTTCTTATCAGAGAATGAGGGGTGAGAAAATGGGAAAAAGGATGAAGACAGAAAATAAAGAGAAAGAAGAGAAAAGAAGGGTCAGATTGTGGTTCTTATCCTAGGCTGGCTTCAAGGAGAATTTTATAAATTACCTGAAATTGTACGCAAAAACTTGCATTTGTGTGTGTTTGTGTGTGTCTATGCCCGCACATGTGAGGTATATTTTGGGATAAGGATGAGCTCTTCAATTGAAAATCACTGTGCTATAGATTGAATCCTTATCCAGAGAAAGTAGCCTGAGTAAGCTCTGGAATTGCTGAGTCCAGCTGAGGCCCAGGAAAGAGTAGGGCCAAGGGAAAATGGATGTTAACTAAGGAAAATATTATGTCCTTCACACATCTGCCCGGGGCAGCCCCAGTCCTAGCAACATGATTATCAGTCCTGGACCCAAGGAGGAGCGATGGCAGCCAAGACAGGCTTTTCTTGGGAATCGGTGACATATGACTGCTTCCCTCCATTGCTGTTGTTAAGAGAACAGCTGGTGCCCCTGGAGAGGCCCTGACAGTGAACGATAGCCCAAGGACAAGGCACCAGCTGAAAGCCAGCTTGGCTGCAAATTAGAGTATAATGGCAGAGTGGCTTCTGCTGCGAAGCGATTTGCATCAGAGCCCACCGACAATGCAAGTTCTGTAGGGCAGGCATTTGTAAGAGAAGAAAACCCGAAATGCTGCATTTTTAGATATTTAGAAGAAGATTCACCAAAGGAAGAGGAACAGAGAAGATAGGGAATTTCTCACATATATTTTTAGGTTGTACTACATCGAATACTCATTTTGCCTACAAAGAAGTAGATTTGTATCAAATTCACCTCCATCTACTTGCTAGTCACTCCTCCTCTTACTCCTGCAGTACTTTGCCCATAACTCTATTATAGAACCATATAAATGTAATGCTTGGATGTATATTTCATTAAATTGTGTGTTTATAAAACTTAGGTATGGGTGCCGGCCCCATGGCCGAGTGGTTAAGTTCGCACCCTCCGCTTCTGCAGCCCAGGGTTTCTCTGGTTTCGGATCCTGGGTGTGGACATGGCACCGCTCACTAGGCCATGTTGAGGCGGCGTCCCACATACCACAACTAGGAAGACCCACAACTAAAATATACAACTATGTACTGGGGGGGATTTGGGGAGAAAAAGCAGGAAAAAAAATAAAGCTTAGGTATGTTTTCCCAAAGATCAGATTACTGTGGTTTTCACATGAATATTCCAGCATTCTAAGAATCTCATGTATATATATATATATACATATATATAAATCAAATCTTTGTTTCAAGAAATGTACAAATGGCTGGACCTTGTGGAGGAACCCCAATAACATGAAACATCCGAGGAGAGATCTAATAAGAGCTGAATGAAATTCTGTGATAATGGAGACAGAAAATGCTGAAGAAAGAAAGTGGTTAGAAAGAGGAAGAGCACGATAGGATTCATGAAATAGTGCTAATAATTAACATGGAGGAGCACAACTTAGGAACATATGTTATAGCGATCAGCAAGATTATGCATTATATTGAGTATAAGATAAACACATCAAATAAACAGTACTATTTTATTAGTGTAACTATGAAGATCTGCTTAAATGACATATAGATATATGGTAATTTTGATGGTTGATATGCTCAGTTTGTCTCTTCCATCTGATGGTGAGTATCACAGGGGTAGAGACTCTATCTTATTCCTTTAATAATCTCCAGCACTTAGCTCAACACTTTTCACATAGAAGGCACTGGATAAATATTGTTAAAATAAAAAAGGAATGTCTGACATTTAAGATTCTTTTTCATCAGGCTGATCTTATCCATAGTTCTTCATTTTCCACTTCTCCCTGTTGGTACCTCTTGCCCTGCTCAGTACTACCTCATGAATTCATGCTAAGATGCTTTCTCTTCTTTTCCTTGCCTTCCCCAATCTACACTAGACCCATTTATGCCCAGCACAGCTCACAGCCCACATATTCCATGAGGTTTCATCTGTCTGCTCTTTTCATATTGATTTCCTTCTCTTTTAAGTTAGAATTCATAAAATTCATTGACTGTTTCACTTGTTCAAGACTCATCCTTGCCTAGACTACAAGCAGAAGGAACTATGCTTCAAAGATGGTAAATTTCTTTATTTGTCATGTCACCCGGGACACATCGGACACTTCATAGGCAGATACAAGCCTGTAAAGTAGAGATCATTTCTGGGAAGGAGGAGGAGTCTAATGCTATGGCAGAAGTGATGCATAAAGGGTCTGAGAGCATGGCAGGTGGGTGGAGATCTAGACTCATGTTTTCCCTGAGTTTAGGGTAGTTTCAGTATTTTTGGAGAGCGCATCTGTGGAGATTTGATAAAGCAGGAGGCTGGGCCCCTGGATGTGGCATCCTTAATGGGGATCACACTCTGCTAAGCTTTCCGTTCATTGCCTTTTCTGCAGCTGTAGTCTTAGGGTCTACATATTGAAATTAGATGGGTTTCTTTTATGTGATTACAACCTTCAGCTTTTCTTTCTCTCCAGGGCATAAGTTAGTATTAGGTAAGTACTCAGTGGCGTAGACATTTAGTCAGTTTTCTATCATTCAAAAGTTCCTTTCTTACTGTTTCAGCCTTTAGATAGAGAACATAGAATAATAATAAAATTGTTCCCACTTTTTCCTCTGGCATTTACTGATTTGACCCCATTTTCAGTATACGGAATACAAACAATAAAAAATTTATGTATTGTGCTAACTTTCTAGGTTTTTTTCCTATGGTTTTGCAAAGAATTCAGTTATACCAGTGGACAGATTAGTGTTCAGTAAAAGGAAAGAAAACATTTATTCCTATCTTTGTCGATTAAAAAAACACAACTAAAAACCTGCTATATGAATTCTAACCTTTCCATCCTTGTGAACTCCACTTTGGCAAAAAGGAAGACTTTACTCTCCTGCAATTGCAGAATATTTTTGTACAGTTAAGCAATGATGTAGCGTTCTTTAACCTTGTTTTCCGTAAAAACACCTAATAGCCTATTGGAAGAATAAAGAAAGGCAAGATTCAAGATCTAGCCCAGTCTGATAGGATTGTTCTATGTGGTGCTGGCTTACTAATAGCTTTATTATTAAACCGTGTAAGCAAAAGAAAGCACCACAGCTTAGAGAGAACTCCGACAGATCCGCTTTCAGCATGTAACTAACCCGGTGTGTAGAAACAAGTAATTAAAAGGACACAAAGCCCGTAATCAATTGTGCACCGGGTATCTTTGATTGCTCTGGCAAAGGACAAATTACACACAAGGCTCTTGCAAGCCTGAAGAAAAAGAGGTTCTATTATCTTCTTTTTGAAATCATTTCTCTGCAAAGACAAGGGCGTCCCTATTCCAGATCTCTTGGTTTAATTAAAAGGACACAAACATCAGATGATGTTGAAGCATATCGAATGTTTCCCTGTCAGTGCAATAGAGTGAAAGAAGAGCAGGGGAGGGGGGAGAAGGGGGAAGTGGGGCACAGGGGTGGGGGTGGGTTGGAAGAATTTCTCTTGCATAAAGGCTGGCCTTTTTTACTCTGCCCATCTGTTTTCTCATGGTGAAAAGCCCCATTGCTGGTATCCTGGCATAGCTTTGGATGTCTTTGTGCTTGAGAGACATTCAATCTTGCATCTGATACACGCTGATCTGTGACACTTCCTAACAAATGAGGCTTTGTTCAAACAAAGAGCCTCCCTGATAGGAACTGTAAACTTGGAGCTTGATATCCTGTAGGAAAGGCAGGCTATGGCTGAGCTGGCACAGGAAATTCTCTCTGCAATGCAACAGAGCCCAAGGAGGTCACACCCCCATGCACACATATGCTCTTTCAGATCTTCCCAGCCCTCCTCTCATCTCTGTCTTCCCTCAGACACTGCAGCTCTTGAGCACAGCTGCATTTGGACCTAAAGAGAAAGGGACCCATCTCCGTTACAGGCGGAAGCTCACTCTCAATAATAATGGCACTTATTTGTAAAGTTTCTTCATTTTACAAAGCCCTTTCACAATCGGTAATAAATTTGATACAATGACCTCAAAAGGCCCAGTCCAAATGTGATCATATGCACGAGAACTATTTTGTAAATACTAACGCCAATTGCTCCTTGTCTCTCTTTTCCTCCTTCCAGATCCTCTCTGTCTCTTCTCTCCTTTTTTTCCTCCTAACGAATGACCTTGAATTCAAGGTTCCCAACTTCAGAACCATCTGTCTTTTCACTGTATGATGTTTCCATGGTCCTTTCTTCCTTAGACTTAGGCTGTGAAATAGAAAATGCATGATGAGCTGCTGAATATGGATTGCGATTTGAAGAAAGTGGCAGAGGAGGCCCCAGCTGGGGAAAATGCTACTTGCTCTTTCTAGTTATGGTTTAGATTCCTGTTAGAATGCAATTAAGCACCTTTAGAAAGAATGTCACTTTTTTCCTCCCTTTCTCTGCTGTTTCCTCTCCTTGACAAACTCCTACGCACTCACTTACGACCTAGAGAGGGGCCTTCCGCCGCAGGCATTCCCTGCTTCCTCTAGGCAGTTGATTGCTGCTTCCCCCATGTTCTCGCCCCACTTTGCTTCCTACTCAGCACCAGTATGTAGCACATTGTAGTCTGAGCTATTTGTTTATGTATCTGTCTCCCCTACTAAGCTGTGAACCACAAGGCTGGGACAGTGTATTTATTATTCATGCTTGTATATTTCCAGTATTTCATGAAGTGCCTGACCCATAATAGGCTCCCAGTAACAGTATGTTGAATAAATAAATTTTGTTGGTTAAACACTGATACAGTTGGGAGGGAAGAAACAGGAAAATAAGGGAAAACTGACTTCACTCCACACATCTATAAATTTTCCCTTGGCCTGGACGCATCATTTGGCGTACTTCTTACCACTTCAACAATGTGAAGCAGTGTGTACTTCAGGAATTATCTTAGACCCAGTTTCTCAGTTTTCTGGATCAGTACCTTTTTACAAAGGTGCTTGAATTGCAGGGAACTTAAGTAACCTTTCAAAAAATTCTGTCTTTGATTACTTAGTGGACTTATTACCAAATATAAAGATTTTTGGCCCCGTAAGGCCCTGGAAACTTGTCCAGTGGAGCACTTTAACATGAAAATGTCTTGGAGAGGGCCATCCGCTGCAGAAAGGAAACCAGCTACAAAGACTTTCAATCTCACTTTTCAACTGGCTTGCTCAATTTCTTACAGGTTCTTTAATGTTTCTGAACCTTGATTTCTCTAGTTACGAAATGAGAATATTACCACTAGCACGCCTCAATGGGAGTTTATGAGGACCAGCTAAATGTGATTGTAAAACATTTGGGGAACATAAACTACTGGATAAAATAATCAATATTCATAATTTTGAGACTAGATAGGATTTCGAAGGGTAATGGTGTGAGGCAAGTTGCAAACGCATGGAGTTTTTAAAGGGGGTGGTTTCAACTCATTTTGTTCCTTTTCTAATTTCTTTCCCTTACATGCCAGTAAAAATATAACAGAAAATTGATGAATTACAGTTTGGTAGTGATAATGAACCTCTTAATCTCAAGTTCTTGTGCCCGATGGCCAGCAAGGCAAACACTAAGACATCTGAGCTTGGAGATGGAGAAAGAGTTTTTGGCAGTGGTCAAAATGAGTAGGTGGGAGCCTGGGTTCCCTCAAACCCACCCCCTCAAGAACAGAAAGCAGGGGGTTTTTATAGAGCTAAGGGGCTTGGCAGGAGGAGCTTCAGGGAAACAAAGGGGTCATTCCTGAAAGGCCCGTGGGCAATCTGACTTCTGGGCTTCAAACGCTGCTGGAGACCGGCCATTGCTGATCACAACCTCCGCGAAGGCATTCTCTTTCTTCTGCAAAACAAGCTCACAAATCCTCTGGAAAACAAGCTCATGAACCCTCAAGACCCCTGAGATACCCCCCACGTTAAACAGGAAAAACAGCAAATTGGTTTAATATCTACAGTACCCCTCTGGTACCCGGCTTCAGTAGCATACCGGAATTTATTTGAAAACAACGTCAAAGAGTAACAATGGTGAGTAGTCACAGGGCAGTGGAAGTACCTGTACTTGCCTTGTCATCGTGGCCAGTTTGAACTTTACCATGTAAAACAGGAAAGACCCACAAACACTTCAGGGACAAACCCTTTGGTTGTTGCCGTCAATTACTTATTCAATCAAAGTGAGACAGAATAGGGACAGGACTCTGCACCTCACCCTTAATCACTAGGTTGGGCACCTTTCAGCCCAACCATTTTTGGGATAAGCAACCTTCCAACTGCAAAATCTCCCCCAAGCAGTCGACCTAATTCCCGCATACGCACAAAGCCTGGAGAGGTCCACTGCGTGACTTTTCTGGGGCGGCCGTGGGGAGCCACACCGCCGTGTTAGACACTGCGCAGGCGCAGGGAGAGCAATCTCGACCTGGCGTGCAAAACTGACACCTCTGGGAAGAGGCAAGAAGGACGCCTCCAGAGGAGGAAAATCCTGACGGCAGTCCGCTCGCTTCACCCCGTAGAAGACTCAGGAGGACTCCCTTTGGCGAGCCCACCAGAGATCCGCTTCTTCTGTGCTCTCTCCCTTGTGCTCAAGCATAAGCCCCAATAAAACCTCGTCTGAGACTTTGGTTGGGCCTCTTGTCAATTTCTATTACACAGAAAGAGCCCAAGAGCCTAGAGGCGTTAGCTAAGAGTAACCAATAGCTGACTCTATAAGTGATTATCAAAATATGCAGCTTTCGTTGCTGCTGTTATTTCCAGTGAGGTCGCAAAAGAATCAACTCTGTTGGCAGAGCAAGGGGCACAGCCCGTGGATCTCGAATTTGGGGGTCAACCTATTGAAATGCCAGAAATAACTTCAAAAGATGTTCTTAAAGGTTACACCATGGAATGACAAAGTTAGTTTATCTCAGGGGAGTAGACATGATAAGTTAAATGTGAACCTGTAAGTTTGATTCTGTTTAAGGTAATAGCTTACATGAATATAATGCGGCCTTTTCATTTGAGTTTTCTGTTCTGTATTAATGCATTTGATGCTGCTAAAATCCCTGTTAAGGAGACAGGAGAGGTGTTAATAGCTCTAAGGTACAGGAAAGGAGAGTAAGGTGCTGTCCCATAAGCGACGCACCCTGGGCAACCTTTTGCTTTGGTATCAATGGAGCTATATGTTCTGATTAAGCTTATGGAATTTTCCAAACTTGTTTATTGTGTGGGTAAAGGGATTTTTTTTTTTTTTTTAATGATTGGAGTGGTGGTAACAATTTTACCAGCATTTTCAAAAAGAAATATTGATTTTCCTTTCAAACTGTTTTTCAGATTCCTTCCCTCTTTTCCGTTCTCACTGTCAGCCCTGAAGGTCAAATCCTCCTTATTTAACTTACTGGAGCAACAGTTCTCAATTTTGGCGGCACAATAAAATCTCTCTGGGAGCTTTGAAAAATACTGACATCTGGACTGGAATCTCAGAGATGCTGATGTAATTGGTCTGGGATGTGCCCTGGGCATTGAGATATTGAAAGTGCCTCTGGTGATTCTAAAGTGTGGCCAGAGAGTGGAACCAATGACCGATGACCATGAGCTCTCCTCTGTCCAGTCCCTCCTGCAAACTACTTGCTTAGAATGGACTTGCTAACTATTATAGTGACTGGCTCCTACTTGGTCTTACTAAAAGTACATCTCACCTCCATTTTCCCTTTCCTTATTTTCTATTCTTAGTATAGATATTTCAT
This sequence comes from Equus asinus, assembly GCF_041296235.1. Classification (NCBI taxonomy): domain Eukaryota; kingdom Metazoa; phylum Chordata; class Mammalia; order Perissodactyla; family Equidae; genus Equus; species Equus asinus. The sequence goes on from NC_091798.1 coordinate 73,852,493, forward strand.
CTTATATGGTTTAAAACTAGAAGTGGGATAGAAGATAAATATAATAAAATTCCAGTGCTACATAAATATTTCCCCAACAGTGTTTTAATCATATTACTCATTCAAAAATTCTCAAAACCTCTGCATTGCTAAGTTCCAAAACTCCTTGACCTAGCATTTAAGATTCTTCCAGATTTTTAACTTATTTTGCCTCTCTAGTTTCACCTACCACTATTGCTCTTTCTGTATCCCACACCTTACAAAACTGAGCTACTGGCTCTCCCCACAACATACCTCACACTACCCCATCTCTTTGCCTCAGTTCTTCCTTCTCCCTCCAGTGAGAATGCCTTGACTCAGCTCCAACTCTTTGAATATAAACCAGCCTTAATGTGCCAATCAATATATCACTTTCTTTAATAAGACTTTTCAGTTTTGATGAAAATGGATGTAATTCCTCCTTTTTTTCAACTCCGTAACACTTTTACTTCTACATCTTATGGCCTGCTCTTTGACTATTTCTATATTTTATTCTACTCCCTTCCTTCCTCTCATTATATCCAAAGTCCCTCAAGGGCTAAAATAAACTGACTAGAGCTGCTTTAGAGTCAAACAGCCTGAGTTCAAATCCTGGCTGTACATCTTGCTAGATTTGTGACTTCTAGCAAATTATTTTCCTGTCTGGGCTTTGCTTTCTTGTCTTTTAAGTGGGAGAAATAATACCACTTTCTTATAGGGTTGTGGGGCAAATTAAATGAATTAATACTTGGCACATCCTTAGGACAGTGCCCTGCACAAAGCGAGCCCCCAGTAAATGTTAGCTATTGTCAATCGCTTTCTTTACCTTGACAGAGACTAGGATAGTGTCCGGTACATTTTAGGCACTTAAAACATTTGTCAAATGTACTAAATTCTTTGGAGCTTGAAAAGATCCCAAATACCCAAACTATAAATATTTGATAGTTGATAATCTTCAAGTCATTTTTACAGCTACTTGAAGGAGCACGTGGGCCAAAGTGACCTGATATTCTGTTTGAAAAAATGGAAAACCTAGTATCTGAAAGCTTTGGTAGCTTGTGTTGAAACTCTTCAGTCCCATAGTTTGTGCTAGAGACTCACCTCGGTGAAATGCCAAAACTGTCAATCATGGTGATTTATTGCATCCTCAATTCCATAGACATTTTAAAAAAATAGTTGCATATCCAGAAGCCATTGAAATTCTTTAGCTTAAAACAGGCACGTGCAAAGAAACTAAAGAGGCAAATTACGTATTCTGAGAGCAAAAATTCTCAAGATAGATTCCATTTAATAACATATACCTCACAGGTCTTTTGAGATAAGACTCTATATATGATTGTCAGATTTAACCAATAAGTATTTTAACAGCAGCGCATCTTAAACTCATATGCATTTACATCTCAGTTGTCATAAAACTGAATTGACCTTTTGTTTTTCAAGACAGAAAGAAAAGAATAAGTAAAACGATCAAGTTGCTTGTGTTAAGTGTCACCAAACAACCAGTTATTGGGGTTTTCCCCCTCCTACGTTGACTTTTGAAGTGTTTGAAGTGACCTTTTTTTTTAAGTTAATAATTAATCTTTTCAAGGTGTTCTTTTTGCAGGTGGTGAGGGCAGTCAGTGTTAAAGGAAAAAAGATAAGAATAGAGGACAAGTCCTGTGACTGTGGCAAGGCATTCATGAGGTAATAAGACAGAACTTAGATGAATGCAGACTGCACGCTTGTCCCCTAGATGTTAACATGGTCTTTGTTTTCAGCCCTTACCGGGGAAACCATGTCAAAGAATTAACTCTGGCAATGATGTTTATGCAAATGAAGAAGTAGTGAAAGTTTGAAGTATAGTTTATAGCTAGAGAGAGTTAGAGGGAGAGAGAGGTACTAGACTAAAGAAAGGCTTTTCAGAGTAATGCTGAAGATAGTTTATCTTCCAGGAATCCCATACTGAGAATGGCACATGGAAATTTATTTTGTTTTGGGTGTTGTTTAACTGGCAGTTTTTACCTGTTGCTGACTGTCCAAATGCTCTTTGTTCCAAGAGCTTATGCATGGCCTTACACTCGGATCAATGGAAGATCCAGCATTTATACTCCCGGATGGGGGTGTATTTCTTTATCCGATGCTTATACAGAGCTCATTATGTGCCAGGCCCTGTCCTCTGAGTTTCAAGTGTAATGGCTAATTTAATCCTCAGACTAGCCCTGTGAGGTAGGTACTATTATTATTCTCACTATATGGATGAGGTGACTGAGACCCAGAAAGGCTAGATACCTTGCCCAAGGTCAAGGAACAGGGCCAGGAATTGAACTTGGGCTGTCTGACTCTGGAGTCTGGGCTCGTAACTACTAAGTTGTGCAGCTTCAGGAGGAAAGATGCCCTTACCACAATAGCAGTCAGAGCCTGTTCCCTCTGCAGGTGCAGCATTTTGCTGTTGTCATGTAATTCTAAGCAGTCCTCCCTCTTGAGGATAATACGAGATAGTGGCGCTAACCTGACAAAGGAAAGAAATTAACCTAAAAATGTGACGAAGGAACATCAGGGATTTGAATTAACTGTAAAGTTAGTGCAAAAGTCTCAACTTTTTTTTTTTTTTTTGGCCCTGGGCCTGCATTGATCTGTTGGCCGAGTGAGGAGGCGGTGGCTCAGGGAAAGGCATACAGTGAATGCTGTGGTGCAGGTTATGACAAAGTGGCAAAGGTACAACGAATAGAAGAGAGAGCAGTAAAGACCAGAAGCGTGTGAATGTAGGAAGGACATTATATATACAACAGAGAACGGGTTCACAAATTCTAAATACCATTGCCTCCTCTGAGGCAGGAAAAATGTTATAAGGATATCCTGCAGAACTCAGTTGTCTGGAAGCCTCGATTTAAATCCTCATTCTACAACTGACTGGCTTTATTGCCTTGGTCCAGGGACTATATTTTTCTCAATCACAGTTTCCCATTGGTGAGATAGGGTTAATAATAGTAACTACCTCAGGGTTATCATGAGGTTACGTGAGATAACGTATATGAAGTACTTAATACAGTTCTTAGCACAGTGAGCATTCACTAATACTTTTTGTCTTTTCTCTCCTCCGTGACATTTGATGGATCACAATTTTGTATTACACAAACTTTTATGTAGCTTCTACTGGCTGGATGCTGGGATAGACAAAGGTAAACAAAATATAGTCCCTGCCTTTGGGGAACTTAAAAGATATTCATGAACAAGACACAGAAGCCGATAAATGCAAATACTAGAATTATATATATTGTGTATGTTTGTACAAATAAATAAGTGAACTACAAATATTACAATAATTTCTAATCAATTTCCCAGAGCGAAAAATAAAGTTTTAAAGATATATAACAACATGATAAAATGCACTAACTGTTTTCTGCCATATGTGTCTCTGTGACTCTTCTGGCAGCTTGGTGGATGTTGCCAGGTGGGCGATTCTGTGCTCACCGGATGACTCACAGGGTGGGCACAGGTGGAGTTTGTCCTTGAGACCAGCAAAGGTCTTCCTCCTTGATTCTGCCCAAATTGTATCAAACATTCATTTTAAAGGGGAGGCATGATGGAAACAAAGAGTTTACACGGTTTCCTTAATTATAGTAGCAAGACTGTATCTAAGGTTTCTAAGGCCTAAATCATAGTTTCTGGGTAGCATGTCACAAAGGTTCTTTGAACTGTACGTTTTAAAAAAAGTTTCAGTTTGTATATGCCAAAATGCTACACGTTTCATAAGAAGACATGACAAATTAATTTTAAATATTTACTATTAATACTAAATTTATAATGTATCATACACTTCTGTTGCCTCAGGTCCCATCCTTCCACCTACCTCTGATTTTAGCCACAGCTGCGGGACACAGTTTTATGCAATCTTAGCTCCATGCTGACAACATCCTACATCAACCTCTCCATGTGTCTTCCGATTTTCCACCTGAGATCCTCTCCTAACCACAGCTCCTGCTCAGCGCATGGACCAAACCAGTCCAGGAACATACTGGGTGTTAATGCCCCTGGTGAGCTGGTGGATGCCCCCAGCCTCCCATCCTTCCAATTGTGGGACACATTCTCCATGCTTCTCAGAGGTCTGGCTGAATTGTATTGAATACATTTTTGTATTGTTTTTTTCCCTCTTCCCCTTTTTTAATCTCCTTGCTCCTTCACTCCCGTTTTTGAGTTAACTCTAAGTAAATAGCTTATATCCAAGTCCTTGTCTTAAGCTTTGCAAAGAGAGAATCCATACTAAGATATACAATCTCAACACCCAGATGAATTAATAGTTTTGAACCAGTTAAGTAAACTGAGTAAAGGGAAATGGGTAGATTAGGAAATCTAAGTGTTTCACCAATAAGTGAGTAAGTGAGACCACGACACTAAGATCATCAATAGAATCTCCATTCAGACCAATTAACATCAAAGAGATATGCAGGGTAGCAACCCTCTCATAAAAAGGCTCAGTGCAGATCCTTACAACTCCTAGAAAAAAATCCTAGAAAAAAATTCATCCTGCTGAGAGGTGTTCAGTGGCTACATATTTCTGTAATAAGAGCAGAAACATATTTTAAATACATGAAAAGAAAAATTAAAACATATCTTTCTTCTCAATAAACAGTTTTAAGTCATAACTGAAGTTGTGCTAAAAAGATTTAAAGACGTCTGGGCCACTTTCACTTAGTTTAAATCAATAAGACCAACATAATGGCCTCATTCTTCCCTGGCTGGTTTATGACAGCTGCTTGTGTTAGAATGTCAATGAAAGCCTGCGACAGCAATATAAAGCTATCGTATTGATTATGACATAAGCTTTGAGCTGATTAGAAGAAAAGCACACAGTGCAAAGTATCATTCTTATCATTTTATAATCATTGTAAAAAGACCACAGTGATTATCGCTAGCAAAGGTGTTTATATCATGGTGCATGAAACTGACAAGTATGTAAGCCAAACCGATGCCAATGACAGAGTTACAGTTAGAGCAAATACACCTGCTCTGAATAAGAAAACAATAAAAGGACGGGATCCGTTCTAAAAAATGGTCTATAAAATTTTGCATCCCTAAATTTGAAGTTCTTGATGAACATGATTATACTTCAGTTTGAAGTTATCGTTGATGAGCTAAAGAATTTCGTTTTAGATCCATTTACTGGCTTTCCCTCTTTCAGCTGTAGTGTTACGTCAGTTCTGATATGCATGATGCAGTTTAGATTACCTGTGACTCTAAGTAAGCCCCATGCCAACTTTTAGAAAAACAATTACACTAGAAATGATTATCAGTCCTTTTGATGTTCCAGGTTTATGGAAACATTATTAGAGCAAAATTAAAGAGAGCCTAAATAATTTGACATCATGGAATTTCTCCTGGAATAGAATCAAACTAGATTTGGCTAAAAGCTGTTGAAGTCTCTTGAAGTAAATTAGCAGAAAAGATGTTCCCTGGATATTTTGGGGAAATATGGTTGGTGTCATGAAGCTGTAATTCCTCTTAAAAGTTGCTGTAGAACTATGTTCATTCTCTGTATTTTGTAGTTATTCAAGAATTTATCTGAGTGTTGTTTATGAAATGGGGATGTTTGAGGTCGTGAAGTTGACAGAAAATTGCTATGTGACAAATCCTCTGAGAATTGTTAAATGTTGCAGTTCAGTTCACTTCAGATGTCTACAAACAAATGGCATTCTGTGGAGCATGCCTTTTCAATGGGCGGGTCGATTTGTCCCAAAGGATATGATAGACATTCTCACTAATACTGCTGATCCTTCCACCCTTCTGGGAGCATGAAAGGATCACATGTCTTTGCCCCGTTAAAGTTAGACAAACATCTAACATGCTCTGACCAAGGAAACAAGAGTGGGGTGACTGAAGTCACCTCTGACCTAGAGAACAGAAGAGCCTGTGCCTGATTCTCTGTTCTGTTCTCCACCCTGCTAAAACCTGCAGGCTCTTGTGAGATAGCAGCTCATAGGATGGCAAAACCTTTGTCTACCTGGGTCTCTGAGTGACTACCATAAGCCAAGCTCCCCTATTGACCCATATGAGTCATGTTCTGTGCATGAGAAGTAGATCTTTGCTGTATTCAGTCACATAAAGGTTGGTGATATTTTGTCCTTGTGTGTAAACGAGCCTATCCTGACTAACACATAGGGTTTGTTTTAAAAGGCACTATTTATGTGAATCAGCCACCTGGGATTGGAAATAGCCTTGATACATAGAATATATGTGTATAATATTGAACCAACTGTAACTCTACTTTTATTAAGATTATCTTGTGTGCAACCTCCATGCTTATGGCAAGATAATATCCCGGGAAAGAATAAAACCCGAGTCAGTGGCTATTTCAGTGATAAGAACATGGCAGATTCTCAGAAAATATTCTTTGAATTGAATTAAGCTATATGAGAAAGCAAGTGCACAAGGAAGGAGGTTTTTGACCATATACCATCTTACAACACAGGGGAAAGAATACAGGGAAGAAAGACAAAATCATGATGAGATAAAGAAAGGCATCATGGGCCACAGGAGTTATCTCTAAACAGCTGTACAGTGAGGAGATTCAGACCAGAAGAATAAGAATACACAATGGAGCCAGCCCAAAGTTTGAGGAAAGATAAAGTTGGTTGTGCAGCTTTCAAAGGAGTTTTAAGAACTGAAGTTGTGTCTACATGATATGAAAAGTTTGATCAAGTTCCATATTAGTTTTACAGACCTGACTGATTTTTTTCCTATCAAATTGATTGATTAGTGTTATGTAGACAGAATGATTTTGTTTTTTTCTCTTTACAGAGTTGTGTGTCATACCTAATCCTATGCCTTATCTCACACAGGTTGGTTATAACTGTTTTTATGGTTAGGAAAGCTTTCTTTTTTTAATATTATCAACTTTTATAAAATCTAGAACAATATAAAAGCTTTCAAAACTTTTGTATTTCCCCTTTCCGACTTGTAATTTTTTCCTGTTTGTATTCCCTGAAGGACTGATACACCATAAGGGGAGGAATGATGTTAGTCTATTTACCATGGGGTCCCCAGGACCTAGCACGATGCTGCCATGTACTTGGTAAATGCTAATTATCTTTTGAATGAATGTATGAATATGTCTATCAAGCTTGTAAGCTCCCTTTTACATGGTGCTCCTTTATCTGTCTGGTCTTATTCCCATTGGACTCCCCTTTCCTACTCCTGCTCTGGCCAAATAGATCTGCATATGAGCTCCACCCCATGTTTGTTCTTTGACTTATTCTCTTTCTTTCCTCAATATGTCCCCATCTCTCTGCCTAATGTTAAATAACTTTTATGGCTAAACACTTTACATATATTTTGCAATTCTCTAAAACAAAAACAAAACTATGGGGTAGGTACTATCATTATTAATAGCAACATTATACAGATGAGGAAAATAAGGCTTAGAAAGATGAGCTATCTGACTTCTCTGAGCCCCATAGCTCCCCAACCGCAGAGCTGCTGAGGTCTGCCTCTTTCAGAACCCCTGCTCCTAAGCGCCTTGCTTTCTGCCAGCCCCTGTAGCTCATCCTTCAAGCCTCATTCAAACACTGCTTCCTCCATAAAGCTTTCTTTTATTTTGTTGATCTTCACCGATCTCTCTTTCGTTCCAAACACCTGTTACCCTGAAACTCAGTACCATGCTGTTCACCCTTATTCCTTCTGTATATATTTCATGTGCATTAATTTTATCTCTCCCATGAGACCTTAAAATCTTCAGTAGGAATTGAGATTACGTCTTTTGTACATTCCAGTATCTAGCATAATAGAGATGATGAAGAAAAATTTCCTAGTTAACAAACTGATAAAGAATAAAATGCTAAATTTGCAATACTTACCCTGGAATTTTCATTTAGAAAATTTTCCCAAGGCTGAAGTCTGACAAAGAATGATCAAGCTTTTGCTTTGACATCCTTTATTAAAAAAAAAAGTTTAGTTAACTTCCTGCCACTCAGAAACTTAAAACCTTATCTTCAGATTTGGAATTGTTAGAAACAGTTTGGATAAAATAGGCGGCTTTTTCAAGATGAGGCTAAAACTGTTATTTCTAGTCATTAAAAATGTTTAGGAACAAAGGCACCATCTGACAACTTGTGACTGGTGCAATCAGAGAAGCCGGAGATGGGGATGTTTATTTTTACACTTTGGGAAGGAAGAAGCAAGGATCAGCCCCTGAGGTTGACACCTTGGATGAGCTCCGTGGTTTTGCATCGTATCACATGAACATAATGCCTCTCTTCATGCCCCCTCAGAATTAGGCAGAGGCGCAGACGAAAGCCCTGGGCCAGAGCTATGAACATAAACTGGATCTAAGCCTTAGTAACTGAATCTGACCATATAAACAACTCGGAACAAGTGAAGAAGTGCCAAACTGTCCTTGTGAGTTTCCTTTTCAGTTAAAAATAAACCGGGAACAATGATGTATTCAGATTATGGAAAGGTAATGAAATCGAAGCTGATTTAAGTAAATGATTCATGATTTCCAAATATCTAAAACTACTACAAAATTAAGTTTAGCTTGTGCAAAAGAAAAAACACAATAAAGAGAGCTCTTGGTTAGGTTTCATATTCTTTAAATGTATTACAAAATATTCTACAATGTCAACTTAAATCATAGACTCAAATTTAGACCAAGTCAGGAGCAAACAACAGGTATTACTTGAAAGCTCTTTTGTGGCTTATGTAAACTCAGAATTTAAGTTCATTCTCAAGGTGAATGTGTCCACTGTAACTGCTGGTGCTTTAGGCTGAGGCCTCAAATAATTCACAAATTAGGTGACAGTATAATCTTCTTATGCATATGCATGCTTTTAATGGGAAAGAAGAATACTTTTTATTGTGAACTGACTTCAAAATGGAGACAATAAAAATCACAGAATTTGTGTTGGTACATAACAAACGGGAATTACTAAACCAGCGCCTGGTCCACTTTGGACAGCTCCATCTTGCTAACAACACTCCAAATATCATGCCGTGGGAGAAAAGCACAGGATTCCTACTGGTATTTATGGTCACTTGTTAATTTGCCAGAACTTTTGGGGGATCATTATACTTTTGTCATTATTATCTGCAAAGTTTATAATTTATATGACACCTGTTATTTCCACTACCTTTTTTGATTTACAAGATATCAGGATGGGGAGGTTACTTGCCCCCAGGGACTTCTCCATAAGATCTGTTCTAGTCTTACCTCTACCCCCACCTTTCTGTTCCTTCCTTCATTCTGTTTGTTTGACTCACTGTTGGGATCCAGACAACCTTGCAGCCAAGGCTGCTTGTGTTCAGAGAATTTACCCACATCTCACATCTTCACATGAGAAGCTCTCAATCATATCAGCTCTAAGGCTGCATGGTCTTTATATTTTCACATTTTATTTATTTAGTTGTTTCCATGACTCTTGCTCCTTCTAGTTAGGACTCTAGAAGGACTCTAGTCCTTCTCAAATCAAGACCTTCTCAAGTTCTCTCTCTATAAAATTATTGAAACGGAATACCGTGGTGTAATTCAGCTCCCCTGGTAAACAGAGTTATCACAGCCTGAGAGTAAAGCTGTATATGACTGTTTTTGTCTATTCTAAGTAAAAGCAACTGTGTCTGATCCTTTTTTCTAATTGAAGTAGTAAAAAGGCCTTATTAGTATTCTCTAGTAATGAAACATTGTTTGACCTGCCGATGTGATCAGAGCTACCAGGTGCTTGAACTTCTGGTAGAATACAACCATTCTCCCTGATCTATCCAGTTTCTGCAGGGGCCAAACTGGTGAATGACACAAAGGTGTGATAGAAACTACACTCCTAAAACTTTTAGATCGTTGAGGACAGCAACAGATTATCTCCACCATCCTTCCATGATGTGATACTGTTTTGATTTGCTTTCATGACTGAGCAGGAGGGCCAGTTTTAGAGGCTTTCACTCAGCTCCCCTCACTATGAAGGAGCTTACCCTACAGTCCAAGGATCTGATCTGAGGGATACTCCAAATTCAGATCCTAGCTGTGCATACAAACAAATGACTGCTTGATGTTTCTGCAGACCCAGGGGCTAGGGCCGCTGAACTAAGTTGGATTTTATCAAAGATTCCGTTTATTACCTGGGCACACTCTAATGAGACTGTTATAATGATGGTTTGGGTCTCCAGGGATCAATGTCAACTCAGAATGTTATACCCAGTAGTCTTCAAAATGTTAGATGATGTTCTTTTTCCGGTATTCAGTCATCTGAGTAAATGGCTATAGGTCTCTTTGTGGAAAACTAAGTGAATTTTTACCATATAGGCTAGTCATAGTGTTGTAGGATCTTTCTTCTTGGAGACCTAGGTACCTCTTTAGTCAGTGGGTTCGGTATCTGAAAATTGACCCAGAGTCAGGAAATGAGAAAGGAATTGCGACTTTTTATTCGAGTGAGCACCCTCAGTTCCCTGCTCTTTCATTGTTGTGAGATATTAAGCAGCATTACTGCTGTCAGGCTATTTATTCCCTAGGGTGTGACAGCCTAGTAACCATCTTCACAAGTCCCTATGGGTTAACTCCCCTTGGCTGCCCCTCTGCCCTTGCCAGTCATTATGATAATTGTGGCCATGTGGGTTCTGGTCTGTAAGTGCCACTTCCTGGCCTCTATTATCCTCTGAACTATTAATGAGCCAGGTTCAGTGATGACCTCCCCTAATGTCAGCCCTGGCCTGCAGAGGAGGCCACCACTGAACTTTTTAGTGAGGCTGGTGCCCCCCTCCCCAGTGCATTCCTGGTAGCCTCAGTGGGTGCTGGGTCCTCTGAGTTCTCTTCTGGAGCATAATCCAGGGCCAGATGTTCATTCCCACATGCCGACTTCTTAGAGCCTTTTTATTCCATGCTCTACAGTCTGCCATGTCAACTCAGGCATCTCAACTCCCATCAGCACGGGCTACTACTTTCTCCAGGCTTTTAAAAGTCTCCTTAGCAGTGAGCTTCCTCTATTTCTTGGGGATCTTGCCAAGATATTAAACCCGTGTCCCAAGAAAGTGTCCCCACCTCAATGAATTCTGGTTCATTCAGTTTTACGTTCAGGCTCCCTTGACCAAGAACCCTCAAAATCCAGTTCCAGGAGACTCCCCCGGCTCCTGATGGTCCATGCCCGCTTATTCTTGCCATTTCTTGATATGGGATGTATTTCCTGCCTTATTTGGCCTGCGCGTCCCCAGCTGGATCATGCTGGGATCAAACCTTCACGCTCAGGCTGGTGGCCAGGAGAGGCAGTGAGAGCAGCTGCCGAGGGGCGCTTGTTGCCTTGCAGGGAAGAGGCCTCTGGAGCATCTTCTGCATGGGAGGAGTGCCACCTCTTATTGGCGGGGGCGGGGGGTGGCATCACCTCTGAAGCTCCTTAGTTTCGAGGGAGGCTGCAGAGCCCTAATTCTTAGGGGCATCCACCCAGTTCTTTCCATCTCTTATTTCAGTGCCCTAAATCTTCTCATTCTGAGCCAGACCTGAGTATAAGAAACCTGCCAGGACTGGTCATTTAAATGATTCTGGCGCTCCATGACCCTAACTCTTGGGTCCTGTGCTCACTCCCAGCTGTATCTGCCTTTGCGCCCTCTTCAAAAGCTGCCGAAAATGCCCCCTAGCTCACGTATTTAGCATTTATCTCTTTAACTGACCTAAGTTTCTCATTGTCCTTCTGCAGTGTCCATGCAACTTAGTAGTAACCAGCCAATTCCACTGTCCTTACTTGCATTTTTTTTACCATACATTTCAAATGCCTGAATCACGGCACCAGCAAAACTGTTCCCTTCCACTGGGACATTTTTCCAGGTCACCATTGGTGAAATTTTTAGCAGCTGGGCTGCATCTTTGTGCGAGAGGGTATCTGTGCCTCCTTCTAGCTGGGGGTAAGAGATCTACTTCATAGACCTCACTCTGGTACCAACCATGTCAGCTCGGGAAGCAACTGCCAATGTGGAAATAGATGTGCAAGACTTTCATTTGGAGAATGGTCCACAGAAGGTAAAGAGGAGAGGAACCTGGATTATGCTGAGAACCAGGACCAGGATTACGCAAGAGCATGACGTGTGTCTGATGGGGGAGATAAGGAAAGAGGATGAGATGGGAAGAGCCACACACTGTGATGCAGCTCTGGGAGGAAAATATTAATTACTTGATTTTTTCCCTTACGTACTAAAATTGCCAAATATCATCCAATGTTTGGTTCACTTTCAAAACCATGGCAACCTAATACAAACAATTTCCACTCATCCTATGTCCTTTTCCTTGACATAAATCATAAATATTAGCTCAGAACTCTTTGTTTTGAACTTATAGTTTGAATTAGTGATTGCTAAATGCATTATCTTGCTTTTTCCAATATTAAAATTTATCAAACCACTTTTCTCCCCACTGTTCTGACTTTAAATTGTCTTTTCATAGTGTCCCTAACCACTAGAATTTGTGTAATGGGGGCCATATTTATAGCTTCCCATTTATAATAAATACTTGCAAGTTTTGACAAATATTTCTCCAATTTCATGCCTAAGTACGTATATGGATTTATCTATTGATTTGCTTTAGACCATTTTGAGATTTCTGTGCAGAATCTTCTGAGAATGCTCCCTTTACATAGTTACAGAGGACTCATTCTCTGTGCCAGCGTGGAATCCCTATACTGGAGAGACTAACTGAGGACCCATAAACCTGGAGACTCTGCCAAGTACACACCACCTCTTAAGGGTGGAATTTCCTGTATACAGGCCATGGCTTAAGAAGCAAATTTTGCAGGTGAAAGCTGTCTTGCTACCTCAGACTTATCTGACTGCACCACAGATAAATAAAAAGGAAACAATGCATGGTTATCCATGCAATGCATGGGGTCGGCCAACTGTCTTTGGTAAAGCTCTACTGACAGTGTAGATGAACATGGAGAAAGGTGGGCACTTAAGACCAGGTTGTTACTGCAAAGTTAAAACAGCTGTTCTCTTTCTCTGTAGTTTCTGAGGCGTAGTGTGACCGCCTGCCTCATGAGGCAACCTCTCAACCTACTCCAGGTTGTGTGGGTGCTAGCACTATGGACAATATCTAGAAGTAATCTCTGCAGGTCTCTCTCCTTAATGCTAAGGAATTTGACCAGTTTTATTAGTTTTACTCGACTGTATAGTTTCTATTTGTATCTAAGCTGCAATTTATGACTGCCCTGTTCTGTCTCTGGACTATATTTATGTTTTTTTCAAAAGTCCTCTTCTCTAAGCCCTCTTCTCCGCTTAGAGACAAAACAGATTCTGATGCCCGCTTTTTGATCCTTAGGCCACTTTTAGTTTCTGGCTCTCTAATTCATTCAGTCATTCAGATGCCCACCCATCCCTGCATTCCCTCCAGAGTCCAATTATCACTGGAAGCAGCTGCCTAGCCACAGACTATATTTTCCAGCTACCCCAGCATCTAGATGGAGCCTTGTGCTTCGTTCTTGCTAATGGAATGGAGCAGAAATAACATGTTACCCTCCTTTCTGCTGACTGGATGCAAAACATGATAAAACCCTCAGAGATGGCACATTCCCAACATGGATGAATCACAGGTCTCTGACTTACACAGAAAGAAAAGCTTCCTGCCCATCAGGAGGAACTAGACAGGACTCAGGAAGCAATGAACTTCTATTCCATTAGACCACTGAAATCTCAGGGTTTATTTGTCATAGTTACTGGCATTATGCTCACTAACGCAAGACTTTTCAAGCAAGGAAAGATCCTAAGCATAGTTTTAGGAAATATCACTGCATTGACCTTGAGCTTAGGAACATCTCTGAGCATGAGTAGGCAGAATTTGTAATGTTCTACAGGAGAAGTAAAAAAGATGAAACTTTTATATAAAAAATGAAATAGGATTGTAATCTTTTTCTACAATCTTTTTGCGTAGAAATATCACTTTTTATAATGAAAATTGATAAGAATATATTACAGGCCAAAGTAGTGTGACTGACGTTCAAACAAAAGGATTTGGGTAAGCTGCAAAATTAGGTCAAGTTGTAAATCCAGAAACTTCATTTGACAAGAGATAGATTGGTGGAATGTTATATCAGCCTGAAGATGTGGGAAGGATTTTGGATAAGAAGGAGGAGTGTGCCAAGCAAGGATGTTTAAGAGTGAATGATTCAGGAGAACAAATCCAGAACGGGCAGTGGGTGAACCAGTAAAATGGCGATCATAAATGAGTAAATTAGCATCTTAAACACACAAAGTAAGCACCGCAGATATGTCCATTTTTATCTCCAAAACATCAATGGAATCTAGTTCAAAGTAAAGCTCCAGAAAGCCCTGGGAGAGGTAAACAATACTTTCCTCTTGGCACTTCAAATGTAATAAAACACTTTTACGTACATTATCTCATGCGTTCCTTACAATGTCCCTGACAGTTAAAAATGTTGGATAGTGTTATAAAAGTGATAAAGATGAAGAATTGAGGCTCAGAAACTACAAGCAATTGTCTACACCGACGGGCTTCCTGCCAACAGTGGCAACGATGATATTTGAACTCAAGGCTCATGACTCTTAAATTTTTTTTTTATACTTTTGTAGCTGCCTGTTGCAGGGAACGGTGTGATAAACGTGCAAGTCTCATCCGATTGTGAAGAGCCACCTGAGAAAACTCATGGAATGATTTGGGGCAGTCCTACCCTTTGCCTTGATGAGGCCGGGATATTTGTGGACTGAATTTTTGTGTTTATGGAATTTAGGACTACGTGAGCATGAGCTGTGGAGAAAGTACTACACAGGCATCAAAGAGAAGTGTTAGAGCTCTTCCTGATCAACGGGCCGCATGTGTCAGAAGTCTTGAGAGAAAATGTGTTTGGTAACTGGTTCCCCAGTTTCATGAATTAAAGTAATTTGGAATAATGTCACTTGAGGAATAGTATAATAAAGCTTACTTTTTAAAAAAATAATGTTTTACAGTTTTCAAAATATTTATTCCATTTTTTTTTTAATTTATCCTACAAACTGAGTATCTGTTTTGAGGTATGGGAAAGTGTTAAGGACATCAATGTGGAACTCAACCTCTTCTCTTAAGGAGCTTTGAATCCACTGGGGGATCCAGACAAGTGAACAAGTAGGACATTACCACAGGAGCAAGTGCTCTGATGCATTTATTGCAGGAAAGTATGTGTTGACTCCAAAACCATAGTAAAAATAGTCAAAATTCATGGAAAGTAAACCACAGTTTCATAAGTAAGTCATTACTGAAACATTTGGTTTTGGTGACAAAATGCTAGACAAAAAGCAGTTGGAATTCTGATTTTTTCTCTAATTTTCTGACAGCCACCTGTTTTGCCTTTATTATTCTCCCCTTCCTCTCTTCTTCTATGTAATCCTCTCTCTCCTTCTGTTTTTAAGCTAATCTTGCCCATTTGCTTAAGCCTAACCTCACTTCCATGCAGCACAATGGTAGTTTTAATATTACACTGTTTGGAGTCAGACAGTTTGGGTTCAAATCTGGCCTCGCCACTTACTGTTTGTGTCACAGTTTACTTACAATCTCTGTGTCTTAATCTCTTTGCCTAAAAATGGTCTTCCCCTTACAAGGTTTTTCATGAAGATTTAATGAATTTATATACATAAAGTACTTAGTGCCTGGCACATGGTAAGTGCTCTATGGGTGACTATTAGTTTCCTATTGAGGCTGTAACAAATCACCACATCCTTAGTCACTTAAAACAACACTCATTTATTATCTGACAGTTCTGTAGATCAGAATCTGGATGAACCCTACCGGGTGCTCTGCTGAGAGTCTGACAAGGCCGAAATGAAGGTGTTGGCCAGCCTAGGTTCCTATCTGAGGCTCTGAAGAAGAATCTGCTTCCAGGTTTATTCAGGTGAATGACAAAAGTCAGTTCCTTATAGTTGTACGACTGACATCCCTGTTTCCTTCACATTTGGACCCCCTCCATTTTTAAGCCAGCAATGGCACATTAAATCTGTCTAGTGCTTTGGCTCTCTCAGGCTTCTGCCACATCTCTGACTGCCTATTTTATCTTCTTCTTCTGCTATTAAGGTCTCATGTGATTACACTGGGGCTACCCAGATAATCCAGGATAATCTCCCTGTCTAAAAGTCAGATGATTAGTAACTTTGATTACATCTGTAAAATCTCTTTTGTCATGAAGTGTAACATATTTGCAGGTATAACACTAGGTGGTAAGGTTATAGGAACCAAAATTCTGTCTACTACAGGTTATTAGCTATTATTATTGCTATTATTTATATGAGTAAAGGATTAATATGTGTAGAGAATAAAATGTTCTAGACAATAAACTTTTCTAGTGAATTGAAAGTTATTTCACTTAAGCAGTTAAACTTTGGGGATAAAGGAACTAATGCTTTGATGAACAAACTCAGATCTTGAACTCTTATCTGTGTTCACATGCATAATACCGATCTCTCTATTTTTTTTTTGTTTTTGAGGGAGATTGGCCCTGAACTAACATCTGCTGCCAATCCTCCTCTTTTTCCTGAGGAAGACTGGCCCTGAGCTAACATCCATGCCCATCTTCCTCCACTTTATATGTGGGACGCCTACCACAGCATGGCTTGCCAAGCGGTACCATGTCCGCACCCAGGATCCGAACTGATGAACCCGGGCAGCCAAAGGGGAGCATGTGCACTTAACTGTTCTGCCACTGGGCTGGCCCCTCTACATTTTTCAAATGTGGAGCTCTGTTACCTTTACATCTTAAGACAAATCTGTCAATGCACTTTCAAAAATATTTATAAATTTGCAATGTTAAGGTCATCTCTGATTTTAAAAATTGAATAAAATTAGTAAGAAGGAGAAGTCTTTTTTACAAAGTTCAACATTGGGAAAGTTTCAGAAATCGAAGAAATTACAGACCTTTCAAATATATATTTTGTTCTGAAATATGATTTGGGTTGATTCCTGATACTATAACAAGGAATGAAACATATTTGTTGAATAATTAGGCTCTAATATAAAATTAAAATTTTAAAATTATAATTAATTCTAGATAGTTCATTGTCAGAACAAACCTAAACTAGATCTTGTTAGAAATTGAAAACAGAAAGCTTCAAAAGATCATGAGGAAGGAAATAAAAAAAAAAGAAAATATGGTGTTTAGCTTCTTCTCCATGCCTGCAGTATGAAGCTGGATAACTGCGATTCACATGGATAAAATACTTCTAAAGGTTTTCTTTTTCCTGTTGGTTTTAGACTTAAGATAGGCAGCTTGTGAGTGTAGACATTCGAATCTTCTGAGCACGGGAACCTCCCCCTAGCATCTGCTCGCGGCTAAGAGTCTCACTGTGGGGCTAGTTACTCGTATTTGGGGATTGCAAGGGTCCTAGCACAGGAGCCACTTCACATTTTCTTCTGGATGGTGGATTTCTATACACATGTATGTGCATGTTTACACGTGTGCACACCCACTCACACACACATGCACACACCATTCACACACACACATTATTGATTTTCATGACGAATTAATAATGACTTAGAATTTGCTTCTCAAACATACATTTTTTTTTAACTTTAGCGTGTAATCTGTATGCTAGGGCCGGCCATCAGCTATCTTTAAACAGAGACATGTCGCTGGGAAAGAAATGGACAGAGATAGGCAATGAAAATGTCTAGACCTTCTAAGTTATACCATAATGTGAGTGTTCTTTCTGTCTTGCTCTCATTTCCTGTTCCTACTTTCTTCCCCATCTACTTTTAGATCTAACTTGCCAAAGTCTCTTTCTATGCATGTTTTCTCCTCATGCATTAACTGCTTTTCTCTCACTTCCCTCACATTAACTAGATTTTGGCCCAATAGAGCCTTGACTTCTTGGAATAGGGTGATTTAGATCAAAATTCAATCTCCTGTTTCATAAGGACAAGACGACATCTAAATGTCCAAGGATTTATTTATGCAAATATCAAATATCAGGAGTGACTGTGAGTCACTATGAAATTTCCTGAATCTCCTTTTAGCTATAGCTAATAATTTACAGATTGAAGGATATACGTTGGATGATGATCAAATCGTTCAGAAGAGAAGACGCTGGGATGATAGCTTTTCACTATTTACCATCCATTTATATGATATCATTGAGACTTTTGGCATAGTTTTCATGCTCAAAATGTTTTTAACATCTGTGTGGCGGTTCTTTTTTTGAGACTGAAGATTCAGTATTCATTAATCTCTCAAACCCCAATTGGCATTCAGAAGCAACTGAATACTTTCTCTGAGGAGTGCACAAAATATAATCTCAAGATAAATCACAAGAAGTGTAAAGTAATGGTCTTTAGTTCTAGGAAGTGCAAGAGTTCCTGGTATGCTTAGGGAGTTAAGTTTAATGTGGTGAAATATTTTATGCGGCTTTGCATTATCTTTCACTTAAATCTGTCATGCAAATAGTAAAGAAAGTTGAAAATCTCAGCAACGATAGGCAGATTAGATTTAGGAGGGAATGAATTGATGCCCATTTTTATGATATATCAACCTAAAGCGAGTTTCCAGATTCCTTGTTGTTCAGAAATGCATAACCCATGATGGGAAACGTTAAAATTGCTTTTGGAAAATAAGGATAACATTCATTTGACACAGAAAGTGCTTAATCTCTGTAGGTAAATTAGATTGGGAAAAAGCAGTTTTTTCATTTGGGTCACATTTATTATCATTTCTGCACCTTTGATAAGATGGTCAAAATGAACGGATCAACCAGGCTGAAAGCACTCAGAAGGCAATGCTCATAGGCATGAAATGAACAGTTACTGAAAGGATTTTCAAGAGAAATGGAATATACTGAGCTGAATCCAACCAGAATGTTAATATGGAAACACCACAGAGATGGTTTAGTAAGAGGAATTTAACTTTGGGTGAAACACAAATGCAAAATATACAACTCTACAAAAGATTGTTTTTTTGTTTTTGCTTGAAACTGTGATGAATGACAAGTGATGTTACCATACTCTTTTATATATTCTTCACCCAGGATATCTTGAGTACATATGTGTTTGGGGTCTATTAATAATTTAAAGGAAAATGTAAGCAAATTCTGATTATCTACTTTTATGGCCAAATCCTATTACTAGGAGTTTGATGAAATTCTTCTTGTTATTTTTGAATAAACATTGTATATATTTAAAGTGTACAACATATCATCTCACATAGTTACCCTTTTATCCTGTGATGAGAGCTCCTGAAATGTACTCTCTTTGCAAATTTCCAGTAGTCAATGCAGTGTTATTAACTATAATTTTCATGCTGTACCTTAGGTCTCTAGACTTTTTGATCCTACACAACTGCAACTTCATGCACTTTGACCAACATCTCCTCATATCCTCCATCTCCCCACCCTTGGTAACCACCAGTCTACTTTCTGCTTCTATATATTTGACTTCTTTAGCTTCCACATATAAGTGAGATCATGCAGTTTTTATCTTTCTTTGTCTAACTTATTTCATTTAGGACAATGTCCTCCACGTTCGTGCATGTTGTTGCAAATGGCAGAATCTTCTTTTTTAAGACCGAATAATATTCCATTTGACTAAATTCTTCAGTTGGATTCTAATTCTATTATGTCAGCTATTAATGAAGATAAATATCAACTAGAAGCTTAGAAATTTTCTTATTTTTAATATGTTTTCATCACATCTGATCTAAAAGAACCCAATTTTCATTGATATTTAAATATTTCTTCCTGGTATGATGAACAGATATACTTTGTTGCCCTGTGATAAAGAAAACCAGAAAACTTACAATGAAACTGCAAAACTAAGAAAAACTTAAAGGCAATATTCTAGGAGAATTTTCTGAAAAACAGAACCACCAGAACAATACTGAGAGGATCAAGAATATTGGGTTTTAAGCTCTTAATCATTATCAAAATGAGAGAATGCAGGTCAAAATCCTCTATAGTCACAGGAAATGCAACATTTAGCTTATTATTATTTGGGGAAATATCTATTTCTAAAATTTGTTGGACATTGAATATCATGCTTGTCTTAACATGTTCAAAAACTTGATCATTCCACATATGTTCAAGGAGAATTTTTATGGCCTTACGGAAAAAGACATTTGCAATTAGTCTTCAAACGATGGAAAGACTTAAGGAAACATGTAATACCTCAAAGAAATGTTCAAGAGATGTTATTTTCAAGCGTATTATTATTATCCTCATAGGTTGGTTTAGAACCTATGAATAACTGTGTAATTAGATAAGAAAACATCCTTATTGTAAGACGTGTACTCACATAATCAATCCTACCTGGCTGCTTTTAAGGTCATGGTTCCCTTGGATGCGTCTTGCCAGTGAATGTTTATTTGGGATGACGTGAGAAAGAATCCATAATGATACAATAATGAAACTGACTAGAAAACAGTTGAAAATTTAAATAAAATCAAATGCCTTTGATTTTAAAGAGAAAATTCCTACTAGAATAATACAGATCTAGATAATAGAGAATTCAAGAAGCCAAGCTCTGATAGTTTGCAGTTTCTTGCCTGGCGTAGTGAAGCCACTTTGGAAATATGCCTTAACTCCTACATTTCTGAATAAGTTGATGTGGTCATTCCTGGCTGAATGATGCTTTCTTATGTTACCCACATATTTTCCTTTATTTTTATCAAAGGGATACACGTACATAGACTAAAGAGTCAGAAAGTTTTATAAGGGTTGTAATGATAAACATCGGCTCCCTATCTCCCTCTCCCCTCTCCCCACCCCGACCCCGAGGAAGCTTCTTACAGCTGATTATTTTGGCACTTATCTCCCTGTTGCTAAGTAATATACTTGTAATGCTATGTCTTGATTTTTCACTGTCAGGTATAATCTACTGTCTTCCCACTACTGAAAATGTTGTTTCTGTTCGTCTCTCTGGTCCCTACATCTCTAGCAAATAGGCTCACCCTCCCATCTTTCCATCCTTCCACTAAAAGTTATACAGTAATTTTGAATAGAGCAATATTCATTGTTTATGTCATTCGGACTATGCAAACACTTGTCACAGCTGACCAGTTTCGTAGACTATATTACTTTTCTCTTCTAGCACAAGTTTTAATTTTTCTATGAAATGAAAAATTGTCTAGATTTGCTTGCTTTTCAATGCACATGTCACCTTTTCAATCCAAGACTCTTGTGCATCGTGTTCTAGTAATTTAGTATTCCAGAGGAAGTATTTCCTTGATCCCTCTAACTGGGCACTCTCTAGGCCTGGTTACTTAGCTGTCATGGGATCTTTCGTGACCACCACCCTTGGTGCCCTTCCCTGTTTCCCTTGCATTTTTTTCTTTGTCTCAGTTTTATTTTGGTGAAGCATAGCCACCTAGGAGCTCCTTGAGAAAGGATGTATGAAGGTAAAACTTTCAAGGCTTTATCTTGTGGGAAAATGTCTTTGCTTTTACTCTGTCTTATTGATGGTTTGCCTTGATATAGAATTCTCTATCAATTTGCCATCAGAAATCTGAAGCCATTTCTCTTTTAACTTTCAATGCTCCTAGTTTCCAATGTTGCTGCTGACAAAAATCTGAAGTCATTTTAATTCTTATTCCTTTTTAGGGAAACTGTTTTGTCTCTCTCTGGAATCTTGTTGAATCTTCTCTTTCTCTATAGTACTCGTAAGTATCACAGTGGTGTGCTGTGATACAAGGCTGTCTGCATTCATTACACTGGGCATGTAATGGTTCTTTCAACCTAGAAACTTCTTTGAGTTTTGGAAATTTCTTTTGAAAACTGAATTTTTAAAAAATATCATTTTCATCCCCCTTTTTTCAGTTTTCCATTTCTGGAATACTATTTTTTTTTTTTTTTAATATTAGACCTTCTGAATTGATACTCTCATTTTCTTGTTATTTTTGTTTTCTTTCTTTATCCTCCTGTTTTTGTTATGCCATATGAAATCAACGTTTTCTTTGTATTCTTGGCTTTGATAAGTGGGGTCTAGGCAGATTTTTATTTCTATTAGTTGTTATATTTTCTTTTGAAACAATTTCATTAAATCTGTGTTTTTCAGTTTACCAGCTCACATGCATTATCTCCTTCTAAGTTAAATGGCCTGGAAGTCATTGCCATCTACTTAACACTTTCTTCTACCTTTTTTTAAAGATCGGTTAACCTTATCGTCTATCATAGTTTAATATGTAAGAGCTCTTTTGGTTCTCAGAGTGCTCCTTTTATCATAGAATCCTGTTGTTTTTGTCCACAGTTGCAATATCTTCTCTTACATCTCAGTGGATATTAATAATACATATAGCTTTAAAGCTTTCTACCTTTTACATAATCTGTTTCCTCCAAGTTGCTTTTTCTGTTTTTTCTACTTTTCGTGTCACAGGCTTTCCTTAGATACCTGGTAATTCTAGGGGACCGAAAAAGTGAATTGGAAGCTCTGAGACATGAGTGGATTTTATCATCTGCGAACATCACAGCAGGAGGATGGAGCTGAGCATTGTCGTTTCGTGACCTCTAGAAATATTATCTTGAAGTGGTCAGATTCCCCAGAGAAAGTGTTTCTAGTCCTCTTCCTGGAGGGTGAGGGTCCAGTTGCTAGTTTTCAGGAAGCCAATTAGGGAAGGAGAGCTGGAGGTCTCAGTCATCAGTGTTCATACTTAATCCATCTCTTTTTATCATGTTCCCTCTGCCTCCAACCCTGTAAAGTGGCCAAAGCCCTCCCTGATTCATTCCTTTAAGAGAACCTGCCTCCACTTTTGGGCAAGCATTCAAGAAGTGCATTCATCCTGCTGCCTCAATCAGGGGAGAGGATCTAGAGGTTTGACTGCTACTTAAAATCCTCCTTATTTTAGCTCTTTCTTTCCACTCATACTTATAATGGTATCTGATGCTACAATATCCTTAGTCTTTGGGGGATTTTGTGTTAGAAATCTGAGGAGGTTTCAACTTTCCTTGTTGCTAGTTTAAGATTCAGTTTTCTAGGAGCTAAGTCCGTTGCCAGTTGAACATCTGCTTCCCAGCTTCCAAATTTTTGTTGCAGTTGTTTCTTCTTTTGTTCTGTTTGTGGGTTTATGCCTTGGGTGGGAAATCAACTTACTATTGTTTTAGTGAAATTTCAGGAGGGAACAAAATTAGATGTGTTCAATCTGTGGCAGATTATATTTTCCAAAGGTGATTGCAACAGTGTCCCCTATCCCTTATGCTCTTCTTTCAATGTGACTATTGTAGGGGAGGAGGACATTTCCTCTACACTCGCTGGGTTCTTCTGGCCAGAGAATGAATTAAATTCACATGAGACAGAGTAACAGGAGAAAATTAAACAAAGCTTTATAACATGTATACATGGGATAGGCTCAGGCAAGCTGAGCAACTCACCAAAATGGCTGAAGCCCCCACCTTAAATATCCTCCTCAGCTAAAGACAAAGGAGGATGTTGGCAGTAAGGGGAGTCAGTTACAGGAGGTTATCAGACAAGTAGAGTAAAAAAGATGCAGATCTAAGTCCTTGCCTTCTGCATTGATAAGAGTTTCTAGAGATAAGGTCATCCCCCCTTCTTCCTGGTACAGAGAGGGAGACACCTTTACAGATGGAGATTTCCTTTACAATGTAAATGTCTCTTAACAAAGGGTAAGTAAATTCTACTTTTCAGTTGCTTTCCTGTCTGCAGTTTGTTAAAAGTAACCAGCCCCAAATAATCCTCATGCCAAAGAGACATATCTTGGGGTGGCCAATTCCAGGCCTTGACACTATGACACTGCTTCCATCAAGAGGTTGGTCCTGTTTTCCCTTCTCTTGAATCCTAATCAGTTTTTGCCTATGGTGGATGTGGTGCTTTATGACTTCAGAAGCTAGGCCATAAAATGCTACAGAGCTTCTGCTGGTTCTCTCGGGAGACTCGCCCTTGGATTCTGGCCATCATAATGTGGCTAGAACATAGTGAGCAAAGTGGAGAGTAGTAAAAGCTGTGGTAGAAAAGAGAGCTAGAGGCTTTGTCTTTATCAGACATGAGTCACAAAAGCTGTTCTTCAATTCTAGCTTTTCCTGGTAACTGTGTGACTTCAGCAGTCTCAGCTTCTTCATCAACAAAATGGATGCATTGCATAAAATGGATTCTAAGCTTCTAGTTCTAATGTCCTATAATTTTATGACATTCTAAATAATCCAGAAGCCTAGTGATGTTTAGCTCCAGGGGGTTTATTCAAGCAGATTACAATACAAATGATGTCCTCAAGTTGTAGAAGATGGCAGCTCTGATAATAATCAGTGAGGTTGATATTTGTATCTTTGAACTTAAGGTCCATTATTGGACAAAGCTGTGATGTATCTGATATTGAGATTGTACAGGATCTTATCATTCATTTATTGCATTTTAACTATGGAACAATATAGTTTGGTTTGCAAAGATTCAGTTGACTACAGCCTGTCTCTGAATGTCTTGTGATAGAAAGTAAAGACCACTTCTACGACACTGTTGCCTTTGACTATTAGTTTGGTGGGAAAACAAAACATGAGCACACATTGACATTCAACAACAGTATATTCAAGAACAACAAATTTAAAAGTGTGAACATGTCTTAAAGCAATGCATGATTAATTGTCAAATCCTTTGTTTAGATTCTGCCCACTATTCTGTACTTTCTTCTTGCTACCTCTCAGATACTTAACAAATCCCATGCTTCTTTCTCATATCTTTATTTTAGAACTTCTGAGAGTTTCTTAAAACTTAAAATTGTTTTTCAAGTTTTCTAAGAGTTCTTTACAGATCCCTTGAAGCCGACTTTTCTTGGCAAGAATTTTTATCCATATTCTCCCTTTATTGTAAACTATTTGTATCCTTTCCCCGTGGGATTCCCGATTTTCTATATAAATTATTCTGCAAAGCCAGGGCTCCTGAGGGAAAGGAAGATTTCTTTTACACATGGAAAAAAACCAAATGTCCATATTTGCTTTGGATAATCTTTAATGTTTTTGAGAGGAGGAGGCAACATGTTGTGCTGGATCTCTTCATTCCCAAAGCACTCCAGTGCTCTCACATCGTCCATCCTTAGCATTAACAACAACAACAAAACTCCACACTCACATTAGCTTCTTGCAGGAAACACAGCAACGAGATCTTTTCCCCTCCATCTGAGACTTTGGGAAAATCATGCGAGCACTTGATTTACTGTTAAATGAGTTCCAAAATTTTACTTTATCCTTCTCTGTGGAATACTCCTCAGTGGTTCCTGAGAGGTTTACATGTTTCACTCTTGAGTTTGGTTAGTAAAACAGGTCAGGGATAGACAAGATTTTAAGAGATGTTGAGATGAAAGCCATTCTGGATGAACTTTTTCTTATTTAAATTAAGAAAATTAAAAAGAGTAAACACATATATGAACCACAGAGATGCCTTGCCTAAAATAATCTTTTAACCAGTAAAGTGCTATTCATTATGTGAGGATTTCTCAATTATTCTAGGGCAGTAGGAATCAAACTCTATGAGAGCCAGAATTACCTGGAGGGCCTGATAAAAGAGATTGCTGGGCCCCACCCTCAGAGTTTCTGATTCAGTGGTTCTGGACTGAAGACTAAGAATTTGCACTTCTTCCAATTTCCCAAGTGCTGCCAAAGCTGCTGGTCTAGGGAGCCACACTTTAAGAACCACTGCATTAGGGAGCCTGCATACTGAGGGTCTCTACTTAATAAGTAATAAGGACTTTGTTTTGTTTAGATTCCACATATAAGTGAGATCGTGCAGTATTTGTCTTTCTCTGACTTATTTCACTCAGTGTGATACCCTCAAGGTACAGCCATGTTGAAAGTTGCAAAAAGAATAGATCTTAAAAGTTCTCATCACAGGAAAAACAATTGTCAATGTGTGTGGTGAAGGATGTTAACTAGATTTATTGTGGTGACTATTTCACAATATATACATGTAGTGAATCATTATATCGTACACCTGAAACTAATATAATGTTATATGTTAATTATATTTCAATTAAAAAAAGATATTTTTGGAAGTTTGATGCTTGCAATAGCAACAAAAGCTTTCTCACTTTGTGATTTAGTTCTGTTGTGGTTTCTGGTCCTTTGAGTAAACAGCTGGAGTTGTGGCGTCATCCAGCACTTTGTGGCTGAACATATTTTTATCTTACAAAAGGAAGAGAGGCTCAATGATTCAAATAGTAATTTATATTATCATAATGCACCATGATGATTCTGAAGTTGACATCCAGAAGCAGGCAGGCCTTGGGATTCTATTGTCAAATTCAATACCTTATATCACTGGGTATTGGATTTGCTCTACAGTAGTTGACTATTTTGAAAAGAAAAACGTGTATCAAGCATGAATATTGGCTTACGAATCCAGCTGTGTGTGAAATATCATTTTCCTTAATTTCATTTAAATAACCCTAGGTCTATCTCTGAGTCCTCTATCCCTTGGGCATGGCAGAAAATTTAGTCTCAGGCATTTTTGGGTCCTACCACCCTCCAGGCTGTGCATGGGCTTCTGTGGTCTTAATATCCCTTTGCACACTGGTCATGAGTAACCACCTAAACGTCCAGCAGGCTGCTCTGTTCCTTTGGTACCCCACGTGGCTTCATAATTTGTCTGTTAGACAAATATTTATTGAGTGCTTATTATGTGCCAGGTGATGATTTTTTTAAATTACATTTTAGTATATAATATTTGATACACACAAAACAAAACTACAGCACATATATGTATTATGAAATATGAAAATGAAACAAACACCTATGAATAATTCCCTAATTAAGAACTAGGACTTAACATTGCTGTTGTATCTATCTGTGTATTCCTTCTCTATTCAATCCCCTTGCCTCCCTTACCTACCCTAAATTTTGTGTTTGCCATCCTCTTGCTTTTTAAAAATAATTTTATCATGTAATCACATATCCTAAACTAGAATACTTAATTTTGTGAATATTTGTCTTATAAAAATGGTTTTGTATCGTATGTAGTCTTCTGAAACAGGATTTTATTGACTAAATATTGTGCTTCTAAGATTCATCTGTGTTGCTGTGTGAGGTGTTATTTATTTTGTTTACATAGTTGTAGAATTTTTATTTGTATGAATATATCAAAACATATTTGTCATTCTGTCGATGGACTTTTAGGTAGGGCTGTTATGAACAAGGCTGTTGTGGACATCTTTTATATATCTCCCTGTGTTGATGTGCAAAATTTTCTCTAGGATTTTTTTATCTTTAATGTGCAATACATTGATGCTATAGAGAAGAAGGTGACATTGATATGCCTTTTTAGTACATATTTTTCTTCCTTAACTGTGAAAGATTTATGAAGTGTGTTCTATGAAAAGCTAGTGCCACTACCTACACTTTCAAAATGTGTTCCATAGTCAAATTATGTTGAAAGTACTCTATCCTATGTGCTTCCTTTGAAAAACCACAGTAAAATTAGCGTATCAATGGCTCTGAGAAGTTCTATAATAAAGGAAATTTTTAATTTTATTTAAGCCAGGGGTTCCCATGCTTTTTAATCATAGAATCCTTCTTGTTCATTGTATCTATTAATATCTCATGGTACCAATATTCCAGTAAACACCTTTTGAGATACACTGATATATTGCATCAACACTCTAACACTATGTAGGGTTTTTTTATTGTATCTCTTTGATACATAAGTGAAATTTGCCATGTCATTTATATTCTAGAATAGGCAGGAAATCATGGAGTACTAGAAAATCCTAGGAGTAATAGAAATTCTTGCGTAAAATCAGTAATTCTGTCTTAATGTGTGATCATTGTGATTGATTGTCATTTGCTGCCCTTGTCCTAGTCCCATTTCCACTTTTTGTAGTAGGATGGCCAGCTCTAATCCTGGAAAAATCGAGGAACCATGAAAATGGTGTAGGGATAGCTCTTCTCCAATGCATGAGCTAGGTTTAAAAGTAAATTTTGTCTTCTCTGTGACGAGGAGTGGAAATACTCCTTGTGCAGTGATCCCAGCACGTCTGCTAGTCCACCACTCCAGTGAGGTCAAGAAGCCTCCCAGATCCACTTATGCACTGTGAGGGCTGTCTTTCTGGTTACATAAAGACTTCAGATATTCCAGAAAAATTCACAGTTGGTGTACTCTCACTGGCACAGAAAATAACTGTTTTATGTTTTACCATCCTCCACTCAAAATCTTTTCCTTTGTGTCTTGTTTTTCTCTGGCTCATTTTTGAATTCTCCTTCCCTCCTTTAACTGATCAGATTGTTGACATATTTTGATGACATGCTCAACATTTTGTTTCAACATTTCCTTTGAATTTGTTTCTAGGATTTTCTTTTCAACTCCGTGAAAGCCAGCACTTGGAGAAGTAAAATTTTCTCTCTGAGTTTCTTGGAACTAAAAATTCTAGGATGCTATGACCCATCCCGGGTTCAACTGTCAAGGTCCACTTAGCTGAGGAATTGAGTGCTAGGTATCAGGGTTTCTATGTCATCTTATTACCCACAAAGCCCCTAGAGTTTGGAGTATGAAACCCTGCATTCCACCCAGCTGACTAAGGCTTGCTTTCCCACCTTATCCTATTTGTCAGATTCTGGACCTGTTCTGATTCTCTCCTCTCTTAGATTTTAAGAGTTTTCCAGAATTCCCCTTCTCTGACAGACATCTCTCTGCCCTGTGACACATGCTGCAGTGTCTTGTAGCAGCTTCCTGTGTTTTCTTTTCTTTTTTTGAATATTATATAGGGCCTCAATTTCATTATCTTTTGACAATTATGATTCACCATGCTAGGTGATATAAATTGCTTCCACAGTTTCTAGTCTTTGAATTCATTTCCTGAAACATAATCTCTTGAGTGGGCTCCTCTTCCTGAAAAATCTGTACTCTGTGCTATTGAATCTTCAAATACAACATGGATGCAGTTCTTTGGGTAGCCTCAGTGTGTCTGGAGGACGCCACTTGCTCTGTAGAACATGCCACAAACTTGCTTCCTAAAAGTGCTGGCAGCATTCCTACAGGCAGACATTTCTCACAGCTCTATCCAATATGGATGAGCCTTCACTGCCACCTTCCAATTCTTCATTTGACTCTGGTGAATTTCCTTTTCTCTTCCCCAGTAATTACTCACTATGTGACCCAAACCCTCTATTTGACTCCATTCTAACCACTCAGTTGGATAACCATCAGGAAATCTCATGATGAGTCCTCAACCTCTCGCTGCCTCCATCCATAACCTTAAAGAAATATACACCCAACATTTCCACCTATTCTTTGTCTGATAGGATGAGTAGTTCTCCCCCATTCAAACCCAATTCATCCTTTGACCCCTCTACTCCTGCCTCATTAGAGACTTGTCCTATTAGTCACTACCTCTCTCTAGCTGTTCAGGTCAAGCCTTAAAAGAAGCTGCCTCAGAGATGCCTTTCCTTATTGTAAACCTAGAGTAACCAAGCTGGCGCTCTCCACCACATCACCCTATTTTATTGTTTTTCATGGCAATTATCATTATTTAGTATGCCTTATTTATGTGTTATTTGTTGACTCTTTTTTGACTTCTTTTCGAGCAATGACCTTGTCTCTCTTGTTTATTCCTGAAACCTCAGTGCCTAGAATAATGGTTGGAATGTGGTAGGAATTTAGTAAATACTGTTAAAAGAATAAGTGTGTATCCTCCAGTATCTTGATTTCTATATGTTATTTCCTTCCAGCCTATTTGTCAGATTCTGTGTATTACTTTCCCATCTTAAAAACAATGAAAGTGAACAAGTAAAAGAAGAAAAACTTTTCCATAATTCCGACAGCAATTGCCTAACCCAGGAATTGTCAAATTACAGCTCACCTGCAGACTGCCTGTTTTTATACAGTTTTATTTGGAAGAGCCATGCACATTCGTTATATATTGCCTATGGCTGCTTTTTGTCCTACAATGGTAGAGGCACATGTTTGCCATAGACACCATCTGCCCACAAGAGTAAAATATTGCTATCTGGCCTTTTCAGAAAATGTTTACTGACCTCAGGACCTAGCTTCTTTTTTTTAACACTTAGCATTCTCTAAAGTAGTAGTGTACCACAATTTCTTGCATTCTTTCAAATTTCATTTCCTCTTTATCTTCCTCTAGCCTGATTTCATCTTCAGTACTGTACTGCACTGCTTTCTCTAAGGTTAAAAATGGTGACTTAATTGCAAAATCCAGCAGGTGCTTTTCAGTCTTTATATTTTTGGGCTAGTATTCTCCTTCTGACTCAAAGTTCTCTACCCCTTTGGCTTCTATGACACTCTCACTCCTCTTTCTTTTCATACCTCCCTGACTACATCTTTTCTTTTTCTTAAAGGGCACTTCTTCTTCAGCCTGCTCCTTTAGAATCTGTATATCCCAGGATTCTGTCCTCAGCCTTGATTCTCAATCTACACACTTTTCCTATGTAGACGCATTCAACCTGACTGCTTTCCATCTCACTGCTCAAGTTCAGGACGCGTCGTTTCTCTGCTTACCCTTGCAGCAGCCTCCTGACTGGTCTTCCTGTATTCATTCTCATCCTATCAGAGCCATCTTCTACCCTCCTGCCTGAATGTCAGTTTAAGGCAGTGGTTCCCAACCTTTATTGGGTATCAGATTCACTTGGAGGGCTTACTAAAATACAGCTTGCTAGGCCCCACTCTTGGAGTTTTCACCTAGAAGTCTCCTGTGGGATCCGGGAATCTGCATTTCTATGTTCCCAGGTGATGCTGAAGCTGCTGTTCTAGACTGCACATTGAAAAACACTGACTTTAAAAAAGTTTGTGTCCCTCTCTTTCCTTAAAACCATGCAGTGGTTTCCCATAACCAACAAGATTAGACCTAAGCTTCCTAGTGTGTCATATAATGCTCTCCAAGATCTTACTCTTTCTACTTCAACAGGATTCTCTCTCCCATTCTCTGACTCCCACTTGATTCTCCTGTAACCTTGAGCTGCATATCCCAGCATGTGCCCTGCCATTTCAACTCTCCCTGCTCTGCCCATGCCTTTAATTCCATGCCCTCTCCACTATCTTTCTTCTCCTCGCTCTTTCAAGTGCTATTCCCCTTTCCAAGAGTCCACAATACTCAGGGCACTGTCCTCTCACTTCATAGTTTCTGTGTCTCCATCCACAATAGTGTTTTATCGACAGTTACTTGTGTTTATTTTGTCTCTTCTAAATTGTGAACCCCTAGCAGAATGCTTAGAATCTATGGTTCTTTCTCTCAATTTCTTTTTATCTCTCTCTCATCACAAAATAAAGGGCCATTTTAATGTATCAACTTAGAAATATATTTCCCACTGAGAGTGAGAGCACAGGGAAATTAGTGCTCCCATACATTACTGATCATGCTGTAAATTGACCCCATTCTTGCAGAAAGCAATTTGACAGAATTCATGAAGAGCCAAAAAAAAAAAACCACTTTCATATTC
The DNA here is from genome assembly GCF_041296235.1 of Equus asinus. Taxonomy (NCBI): domain Eukaryota; kingdom Metazoa; phylum Chordata; class Mammalia; order Perissodactyla; family Equidae; genus Equus; species Equus asinus. The sequence goes on from NC_091798.1 coordinate 73,883,771, forward strand.
TTGGACTTAGTCATTCCGCTTCTGGGAATCTAGTCTAAAAAAATAACTCAAAATACGCATAGAGATGCATGTCACACATTGCTTATAATAGCAAAACAATGGAAAACACCGAGTGTTCAACAGTAGGGCATGATTAATTAAAATGTGTCTACTTGAAATATTGCATATTTAAATGATGATTCTGAAGTACATATGGCAAGCATAAGATGATTTTTATTGTAATGTTAAGTAAAAAAAATAAAGATACCAAATGTTAATATAAACTATGATTCCAATTATGTAACAACAGTTTTGAAAAAAAAAGTCTGGAAGGAAATACACTTAAATTCTAAGTTAGAATGGTACGCTTGTGACATGACTTTATAATGGGGTTACATTTTAGAGTAAACAAGCATAAAAACTTATTTTAAGCATTTATGCTGTTTCATGTTGTTCAGTTTTCTTTTTAAAAGTAAAAAGACGTGTCAGTCATGGTTACACAGGCAATGCTCAGTGGATCCTTCAATAAAGAGCTTTTCTTGTATCTTTTCTCTAAGTCACTCCAGGATATGATTTTAGGAACTCAAAAATATCAAGAGCCATAACACTTGAATATTATATTGCCAAGCTGTGGCCTAAAATTCATGTAACAATCAAAGCTAAGATGACTTTTGTGAGAAGAGGAAGCTGACTATAACATGAATTATACCAAGTTACAAACCAAAGCAGGAGTCACCAGTGAATTAGATAGATAAATGCAGACATTGTGGCAAAGATTCCTACGAGTTAATGTGTTGTCAGTGTAGCATGGTGGGTAGAGTTTTGACTGTAACACCGTTCTCTAGATTTGAATCCAATTTTGTCCCTTTTTATATTTAAGTAGCTTTGTGCAAGTTTTTAACTTCTTGGAGTCTGTTTTCTCATCTGTAAAATCAGAATAGGAATACTTGCTTATGGTAGACACTGCTGATAGCTCACTTGCCACCATCCTATCGTCCTCTCCAGCTCATCTCCCTCCAGGTCTCGCGTGCTCCCTCTCTCTTTCACATACACACACATTTTCTGTCAGAGTCTGTCTCTCACTCTAGAGGCTCCAAATATCAGATCCTCACTTTCTCAGCTTTCCTTTAGTCAGATTAGGGTCATATGACCCGGTCCTGGTCACTCTGACTGAGGGAAATGCCAGAATATCTTCTGGGAAAGGTCTTCTCCCCACAAAAATATACTCATGGGCAAAAATGCTGGTCTTCTTTGCTTGTTATGGTCATTCCCAAGTGTGATGCCTGCAATTGTTTCAGTCATCTGACTAGCAGAGAGGGATCGCCGACCCACAGAGTATAGTGGAGCAGAAAGATGGACAGTCTGAGCCTTTGACGACATTGCCACCCCAGAAAACTTCTTTTATATGAGATAATACATATGCTTATTGTTTAAGTCAGTTTTAGTTGACTATCCTAGTACTTGCACTTGAAACCACCACCATGTTTTATATTAAATGAGATAATATGGGTGAAGTGCTTAGGTGGAGCATAGGGATCAAGAGTAGAGGCACTGGTACCAGACAGTTTTAATCATGTGCTAGCCATGTATCCTTGGACAAACTGCTTAAACTCTCTGTGCCTCAATTTCCTCATCTGTAAAATGGAGCTAATTATAGCACCTACTACATAGGGTTTGTGTAAGACATAAATGAAACTTGTAAAGGACCTGCGAAAATGACTGGCACCTATAAAAATTCCTATATTAGGAATTAAATGTTAGTTTAGTATAATAAGGTTCAATAAATGATGGATACTGCTATTAAAGATTGGTGGTTATGAAATGAACATAAAGGCCATCTGGCCATTTTATAAACACACTGTAGTGACCAATTTTAGGTTAAACAATCAAGTCACCTAATTTTTAATTCAGGGCACTTTTTCCTATACTATATCATCATTATTTTTTCAGCAATCTTGAGACACTATTTAATACTTTTAAGCATCATGAGTTTTAACTTCAATATGTGATACAGAGGTAGAGTCAATGAATAGACATCAAATGCCTCTACATTTACTCTGGGTAATTTGGACTCTCATTAGATGCATTCCATTCCTCACATGTTCATATAATTACTATTTTTAAAAATAAGGGGCTACCGAATTACATGAAGTTTTTTATGTCGTGTGTGGAATGAATTCAGTGTAATCTTCTCAAGCAAGTTGGACATGTAGTAAATTTTGGGTGATTTCTCTGAAGCTTTCTCTCTTTAGGTGTTATATGATTCATATCTTGAACTTCCCAAGCAGTATAAATATCTGCAGAATCTAAATTTTTAAAAAGTAAAAAAAAAACTATTATCATATTTCATGTGGCAACTTCTGCTGCTCTTTACCAATGTGCATAATGCTCAAGATGGAATGGAAGGCTCGTGTGTTAGTTGTTAACCCCTCTGATGATGAGAGGGAGAACCTATTGCATGAGTGTTTGGTAGGACCAGAACATCCACAATTTGTTTGAGCTGGATCTGATCCAGCCTAAAACCACAGTTTCTAAAAATCAACCATATCTTCTTCTTTTATTTTTTGAGGAAGATAAGCCCTGAGCTAACATCCGTCACCAATCCATCTCTTTTTCCTGAGGGAGACTGGCCCTGAGCTAAGATCCATGACCATCTTCCTCTATTTTATATGTGGGATGCCTGCCACAACATGGCTTGATAAGCAGTGCGTAGGGCCATGCCCGGGATCTGGACCGGCGAACCCCTGATCGCCCAAGTGGAGCATACAAACTTAACCACTACGCCACCAGGCTGGCCCATAACCATGTCTTATTTTTACTGTCTAGAAGAATGCATGATAAAGCTCCATAAATTATTGGCAAAGAAATGCATCAACCAGTCACTTATACCTGTATTCATTTATTCATTTATACTCCAACTTCATATGTTGAGAAGACAGAAAATGTTCTTCATCTCACAACTTGACACTTCCAAGTCTTGGTAAGTGCTATGAAGACATCACAACAGGGAGATGTGTTAGAGGATGAATGAGCAAAGTAGTTGGTAACTTTAGATGAGGTGATCAGGGACATCTCTCTGATGATATGACATTTGAGCTGAGACCCAAAGGGCTGACTTGTGGTTTTCTGAGGGGATTGTAGTAATTTGAGGAAATAATATGTTCAAAAGCCTGAAATCAGCAGCTGACTTGGCACGATCAACCAACCAACCAAACAAAAACAAAGCAAAACTGAAAGAAGGTTGAAATGCCTGATGCATCATTAACAAAGACTGTAGTAGTTATGACATAGTCCCTAGCCAGTGTTGGTTGCAAACTGTAATCAAAGATATTACACTGTTTTTAAATGATTTGTGTAGATGACTTTAAATGTAAATTCCATGACTGCAAATACTTTTAGAGATATTGAGGCAACCTCACAGTGGCAGTTACATTTGGTCTGAGGCTATGGTGCTCAACAAGGTAACTAAGACTTGCAGTAAGAGGAGAGAAGGAAGAGATAGAGGGGAAGGACTCACTTGCATATGAGTTGGGCTCTGTGACTGCATGCACCCTGATGCTAGGAAGATAACTCAGGCAGCAATGTAACCAAGGACTCTAGTAACTGTCCAGGAGAGAAAATAGGGACTCAATTGGAACAGTGGTGGTAGACATAACTTGGAGACGTATTTAATGAGTCAAGAGACCTTGGATGAGTCCAGGTGTCTAGCTTGGGCAATTAAATGAATGATGCATATTATCAGTTGCAATTGGTGAGAGAGGAGAAGTAGCATGTTTGAAGAACTATAAAGGATTATCCAGCATGTTTCAGCCTAGGTCTGTCTATAGGATGCCTGGTGGAGCCACTGAACCTGAATGAGAAAACAGCCTTGCTTCTAACCATAATGCTTATATCTGTATTGAATTCTCTTCTGAGACATGAAAAATCTTAAGACAAAAATGAACTCTCTGGAAAATAGTATTGGTGCTCTTGAGAACAGGATGGGAGAAGTAAAAATAAGGAGTAGAGATTTATTCATTTATTTTATAATATTTGCTAATTCTTATGGGTACAAGTCTCATTATTGCTGAATAAATAGTATATTATTTTTTCAAGTGTATATAGATGTTGATATTATGAATAAAATATAAATCATTAAAAAATAATACTAGATACTTATTCATTGTGGCTCATCGTTGTAATTCCTTAATCATCTGTCAATATTAAAAGAAAACCCTATCCAGGGAAAGGTAGAGAACCTCTGCTCTGTTTCCTGGAAAGATATTTATATCACTGGTATATAGACTTAAATGTCTGGGGGAATCTGGAATTAATAAAATAGAAATTCATCATTTAACTTTGAATGTAAAGCAAAAGGTTCAGAGTTGGAGATGGTCTTGCTTTGATATAGTCCCTGATATAAAATTCACATACCTGGACAGGAAAACTTCCCAGGAGTTCTGAGGAAGCTCTCAGAACATCAGGTCTTAGTCATAGACTGGCAATTTTTAAGGATTCTAATGCTTGTGTGTGTGTGCGTTGGGAGGGTGGTAGGAGGATTAGGAGGAATGTAGAAATGCTGCAGTGGCTTCTCGTCATGCGCTTCTTGGGGGAAGCCTGACAGCTGTTCACATTATTCAGATAAATTCTTCATATGAAACCTGTGTATTCTCCACTTCATTTTGCTTGTGAAAGCGTCTGTTACAAACCATACTGAAGATGCTTTTGTTATTTTTTTCCCTACACGAGCACTTTGATCCTTTGCAAAAAATTGGTTTACCGCAAATATTGCTTTGCTGAAAGCATTTTGTTCAACTTAAGTACCAGGAGGTGATGACTTTTATTGTTATTTCACTGAAAAGTCAAGGAGAGTTTAAGTAAATGTTTCCCCAATAAATTGAATGGAGAATCTATAACTGCTCAGTGGAAAAATCTAAAATAAGCAGTTAGCAAAGGCACTGTTTGTTAAGAACGACATTTCCCTGGAAGTCGGTTGTTTCTATCAGCATGAAAGCTTTCCTACTACTTGTGCCCCTCACTCTTGATTTGGAAATCACTTAACACCAAGTAGCTGCTGATTTCATTTTGCAAAGCTTTCTTTTTTAGCATCTCCAGATATTGTATAAGGTTTTCCATCGGCTTCGAAATTTAATTAAGTATAGTCAGTTTGCCTTTGCTTTGACTTTGATGATTTGAATTTCAGCTGCCTTTAGGGAGAAAAATACGGAAGTATATTACTCACCATTTCACATCTGTTGCAGTTTAAAAGACTCAGTTGCCAAGAATTTTATGAAGCATTATGTAGTAATGATTCAGGAAATGATTAGTCAATGCATCTTATGCTCAACGTGGAGGGCACCCTCTGTTTCCCATCTTGCTATGATGTTTCTTTTTGTTCCCTCAAAGCATAGAATCAAACTGTAAATTTGCAATGTTTTTCTTAAATGTATACTAACTGATAAATACACACAAGAGACTCCTTCAACATTCCACTAAGAATGTTAAAGCATAGAGATAGGGTTGTATAACAAAGTAGAACCCGATGTTACTAATTAAAAAACAGGCTTCGTTTCATCTTCCATCAATTTGCTGAGATTTCCAAAGTCACTTGAGATCTCTGTGTGTCAGTTTTCTCCTTTGAAAGATGAGGATGTTAATAAGTGCATAATGTACACTTGCAAAGGTTTTATTTTTGCACTTAAATTGGAAGTGCAAATGAAGTTTCCAATTTTTTGGGTTTTTTTTTGCAATTTTGAGATGCAATTATTACTAACATTACACTATAATAAGGCCATGGAACTGAGAACTGTATCTTGTATATTTAGGTCTTTGGCTGAAAACTGATTCCTCAAGAAGTTTGCTCCTTTAGACTTTTTCCTTATATGATGATTCCCATGATCTTATTACTTCTAAACATCTCTTACTTCTCTGAAATTTGCAGCGGATCTTCTTTATTATTATTTACCCATGTTTTCATTCTTGATGGTTTCTAATGGTTTGTACCTTAGACCTCTGATAGTTCTCTTAACATACAACTCATTAATTCTTATTGTTTCAACTACCGCATCATAAGAATGATCCTCAAATATTTATTTTAGTCTTACAAAACCTTTAGGATCATATTTTCAGATAGTTACTATGCTGTTCCACTTGTGTAGCACATAGCATGTCAGAGTCAAACTCATGACCTTTATCGCAAATCTACCTCAGGCTTAATTCCTTTGGCAAGACTACAGATGGTATTTTATTTTATCATTGGGAGAGATATATATGGTTTGCTCATTGCAACTCAGTATATCATCCTTTCTAGATCTTTTCAGTGGACAGAGTTAGTGTAATCTTTTTAGTGGACATAGCAAATATATTTTAAATATATTAGATACATGTTTGTGCATATATAAAATATATGTTATGTAAGTACATATTAAAGGTAAAATATTTATTTTCTCATGAACTCATACTGATTCTTCCTAAACAAAGTTTAGAATACAATTTTTTTTTACTTAATTTGTTTTGCATTTTATCTGTATCTCCTTTCACATCAAGAACCCTAGCTCTCGATCATAGGGGATCATAGAGTTAGAATATCCCGTGATTTCTCATTTTGTTTATTTCATTTCACATGCATAATTGTCTCAGGATAACAATTCTAACGCTATTACCACCAATATTATTTATAAAAGCAATTGATTTTTCACTTGTTCTCCCCATTTTCCTTATCCTTTTAAGAAATATGTGTCCTGTATCTGAATTGTTAGGGCATACGGTGTTGCATACTGTAATCTCCCATTTCAAGCCTCGGTTAGTATTAGTTCTACAGGTGATTATGTGTTTAATGCTCATCATCAATCCAGGAGGAGAGGATGTCTACTTTTAAAATTTTTAGCTGTGTAATGTTCCTCCTCTACTTGTCAGGATGCACATGGACCAGTGAAGGAAGGGTACCAGCTTCACTGGTCAGATGCTTATCCACCCACGGTAAGTACTGGTGACAGATTGTCTTTGTGTCAAATGGGACAGATCCAAGAAAATTCTGTTCTCAATTTCTACAAATATGTCTCTTTCTCTGGGGAAAAAATACTGAGGTATATATTGATCATAAATATATCCATTTGTCTACAAGATTAATGCTTAATCTATTCTTACTTAATTTTTCTCACTTCGTTACTCCTATTTAACGTTTATGAAGCATTAAGACATTTTAAAAAATTTAATCTAGGCATTTGTGAAGGAAATAGACAATTATGAGCTTATAGTGTTAACATAAGTACAGTCTGTTAATTTGTTAAATCACTGATCAACATCAGTCAATTCTTACATATTATCCAAAGTGGACGTGCCTATAAATGTCTGTGAGAATTCAAGTTAATGCAGAAGTCTACATTCATCTTTTTTTACATAAGAATATTTTCAATTGTTGGTTAATTTCTGTTTGTTTATATGCAACTGAAAAGATCATTGGTGAACAATAGAGTACAATGTACCAAATATCATCTCAACATAGATATTCTACTAATTTATTAATTGATTTTTACTATAGAAATATCCAGAGAAGTTTAATGAGGTCAAAAATTTCTACTTAAAGCTTATTAAAGAAGAGAAAAAAACCTATCAGTGTTGCTCAATCAAGTGTGACTATTTTATGTTATATAAATCATTTGAAAAGCCATATCTATTAGTCTTCACCACTTCCGGGTGTCTCTCAGTGTGCATGTTACGGATCAACTACATCTTAAGGAGCAATGGTGACCACCTGAGTCATTCCACTCAGGTACAATCTGAGCTACCATCTTGGAAAGCCAGGGAGGACTTTTTTGAATTTGTTTTTAAAACAATATGATGTATAAAAATAAATAAGTGAAAGTAAAAATAGTCATAAAAGTAAAAATTTATGATACGAGCTTTGCAAATAAACAGATTTGAGTTCTAATAATACAAAAGGCAGATGTTTAATAATACTTGTGGGATGAATGAAAGAATTAATCAGTCATTCAATCATTTAATAGTTCTATTCCTCATTGAGTATGTAGCATTGGGCATATTATTTGGAGAACTGAAACACAGAAATGTTATTTATAAGACAGAGAATAGCTCAGAGAATTGGAGTGAAGACAAATGGCATACTATATGCAAACATCTGAAAAAGTGTCTTGAGCATAGTAATTGGTCAAAAAGTGTTCCTTTGTCTTTTATCTTTCTTGAAGACATTGGACTGTTTTCAGGAATATGCTCTCAAGCAACATATGATTTTAAATCAGGATATTTATTTGCGCATTACCAGAGAACTGGGCTTCCAACCACACAAAGGCACTCACTCTATCCAAGGCTTAAACTGGAAAATAGCTTGAAGTTTATCAGACTATAACGTTGCTTGGAGAACTTTAGGACTGTAAGTGAATATCTAGGAAGGCATTTCTTGAACATCTTGAACGAAACATAACTTGCAACTTGTCAAGGGGACTGTCACCATAAACTTCACAGGAGTGAAGAAAACTCTTTGCATTAGATAGGTTTTCTCATTTGAAGTGGACGCATTGCTAAGCAAATTTAATTGATCTCCTTTCTGGGTTTTAGTGTTTTTACTTCTTGTGTTGGATGAAATCAGATCAACATAAGAGACTAGTAAGGGCAGGTGAACTTTTGACTAGAAAGAGAAGAGCACGCTGTGTTGCTGCCTGTTATTTTCCTTCTCAGTGTGTTGACTCTCCATCTCTATTCCTCTACCTTCAACAATGAGCACTTTTGGCCAAACATAGTTCTCAATTCCCTTCTATTTTCTCCCCTAGTACCTAGTAATGTTAAAAAAATATTAATTATTTTTATGCCAAATCTGATGTCGTTTCTTTTGCTTTTTAAATTTAAACTTTCTGCAGGTATTATGTCTGCTGTATTTCTCTTCCTTCTTGAATCTTGGCTTCCAAAATGCACCTGTATCCCAGTGTTCCTCTTATACCTCCAGAAACCCTTGCTCTTTGTCATTCTTCACTGCATAGTTCCTTCAATATAGGCTGTCCCACAATATTTTGTGTTTACTATCCTGGCAGATATGTGATGTGCCACCAAGAGCACCTTTCAGGAAAGAATTAATTATAACCCCTGCTGCTGAGTGTAGTGCCAGAAGACAGACCTCAACAGTTAGTACCTCTAAAGAGTTACCCCAGTTGAAGAGAGTCACCTAACCAAAGATCATGCCTCCTTCCCAGAGCAGCCACTTCCAATGGCTGATTGGCACAGAGGCGTAATGCCTAGCCTCTGCTCCAACTTGGGGCAGCTTCAAAGGATCATACCATCTTCAGACTACTCTGGAGCACTAGCTAAGCTTCTGTTGAGACTGTATCCCATCTTGACCTCTCCCTATTCCCAATCTGTTGATCCCAAGCACACTCTCTAATAAACACCATGCTTGCTAATCTCTGTCTCAGAACCTGCTCCTTTGGGAACCCAACCTGTGACAATCATCTTCTTTCTCTCATGCTATACTCCTTTTGGGTGTAATCTCAAGCTTTCTGTACTTCGGCTAACATCAGATAATTCCCAACTCTTTCTCTTGATCTGAGTTCCTTTGTAACTTTCAGATACTGATTTCACACCTAGTATGGTACATCCTTATAAAGGTATCAGCTCAAACTTAATATCCTGTTAAATGTTGTCAATCTCTCACTCTCTCACCACCCCCCATAACCATCTTCTCATCTTAGTGTCACATCTCAGTTAACGGCAATACAAGCCGCCCACTTAGTTCATCCTGAAACCTTGGATTCATTGATTTTTCCTATTGCTCCTTCACCTCTTGCATCAAATTCTCCCCAAATCATGTAAATTTTATTTGGGTAATGACTCTTAAATCTATCTCCACTATCACTCACTTAGTTACGTTCATATTGTTTCATTCAGTCACAAGTATTGGAGAGCTTACTCTTTCTCAGACCCAGTGTGAGGTGTTCATTGTCCTTCACCTGAAAAATTGTGCTATCATTGTAGTTGGTTCTCTTCCCACTCCAGTTTCTTCCTATGTGAAACACAGCTATGATCATGGATTAGTTACATTCAGAAAACTTACACGGTTCCTCCCTTTTCATGGAGTAGCACTCATATTCTTCAGCTTGCCATCCTAGCTATTTAAAATCCATTTCTAAAATCATTTTTAAAAAAATACTCCTATCTCTCCTTATACTTCTCTTCACTCATGGTGGACAGCATGTGGTTTCCCAATTGTGCCACACATATGTTTTCAGATCTCCATGTCGTGTCTGTCCCGCATCTGCCTAGAACACTGTTTTAATTTTCTTTTCTTTTCTTTTCTTTTCTTTTTAGTGTATGGTGTTCTGAACTCATTGTTCGAATCTCAGCCAAAATTTTGCTTCTCTGGGAAACCCTCCCCGAACATCCAGGCAAAATTTCTCCCTCCTTCCATATTCTGTTATCAGCCTCTCTGATTGGATTCTGAGTCCTCTCTGTCAATAGCCACATATTCTTCCTAATAGTATATATATTAATATCCAATATTTTAAAAGCTATGGCTTGTACAAGCAAACGAGGTTCCTGCTTATATCAGTGAGTAACCAACCAAACAGCATTTTTTCCCAGTTTGTTGATTTGAGTGAATGTACCTTTACAACTTAGCACAGTGCCATGCACATAGCATTTGAGTCCAAAAAAGTTGAATTGAATTTCTAATTTAAAAAACATGAGTAAATGCCTATTCTCTACCCCCAAATCACCCAATAAAATATGGTTGCATAATCTAGGCGTCGATTAAGGCTCTGCACACACACACACGGGAGGAAAGCTTATGCATGTATGTAATATATACAACACTATTGAAGACTTAAGTGAGACTTTAAGTTCCATGAGGGCAGAAACAGGTTTGTGCATCACAGCTGCAGCCCTAGCATCAAGTAAAATGTTTGAAATGTAATAGGAAATGAGTGTTTGTTGATGAAAAAATAATTTAAATCCCATCCCAAGTACTAAATTTTTTCTTTTTTCAATCCATCTCAGGTGCAACCAATATTTTATCCTGAATCTTTAATTGACATTCTTTTTAGTTACAGCTAGATAAATTCTTGAGTACTTGTGCTTTTTGGAGTATGGTAGCAATTTAACGGCACAGGGGGTTAATCTCTTTTGTGTATCATCTTGCAATCCAAGGGTGTCTTGAGGCTGAAGCAATACATACGCATCGGGTACCTCTGGCATCAGTTGTCGCTGTGGTACTGCTCTGATGTAGCAGCTTTTGAGTCATTTGGACTCACCTACATCCTCAAATGTCCCAATTATCGTTCTACTTAGATATCTTGTATTTATTGTTCTACCTTGATCTAAAGAAACGCTGTCTTTAAACTGTGAGAGTATTTAAGGGGTACTTTTGCAAATTTACGACATAAAATAATTTATTTTCCTGTTCTAAATATTGCACAAATGTGGAAGAGTATTTTGATGTCAAAGTAAACTTTTTAAAATAGAGCTTTGTGAAAATAGAACTAAGTTCTTCTGGCTCCCACATATTCTATTGCCTTATTCTATTGATGAATATTTTTAAGACTTGCTCCTCTTAATTTTTAAGTTGTTGCACTGCATATTTAGTCCCTCATGTAATGGATTTAAGAGGGCTTCGTAACTGAGGCCTTAATAAAAACTAACTGTTTTATTAATTTTTTGTACTTTACTCACATCCAGTTTACGCCCCTCACCAAGTGTGTGCTTGTGTGTGTGTGGCTATCTGTACAAATTTTACTTGCAACTTACCTATTACCTTATTCCAGGGGAGAATTAAGGCTATTTAAAGAGATCCTATTTTGGGTATATACATATGAGTAGATATGCATCAACTTCATATCCATTTCACTTTTATTTCAACCCTTGTCATTGGCTAGATGTCATAAATTGAGATAAAAGTACATGTCAAGTAAACCAAAGCACATATATGTGCATCATTTATCTTCATTTAATAACAGATAAAGGGCAACTTGTCAATGAGCCAAGACCCCTTCACAATGACTGGGATCAGAAGTTTAGTGGGAATTCCCAGGAGGGATGAATTGTTCTCTAGTTTTGAAAGAATCATAAGAACATCATTAGCAAGTCTCCTGTGTGGATAGCTTCTTGACATATCTGTGGAGTCCTTCAAGGAAAAAATCAGCAGCATAATTAAGATTTACTCTCCCCTATCCATCTTAAAAATACATTTTTTAATTGATTGACAGGGATGGACTTAGATAGTTATAGATAACCAGAAACCAAGAAACAAACTTGGATCAAACAAATGATGTCACAACTTCCACAGAACTGGCACTAGGTTAATGCTGAATGTGATTTGACACAGTTTCTTCATAAATCTATTGCTAGAATTGGTAAATATTTAGGTGGTCAAGAGTTCTCAGTTTCCTCTGGTGGTGAGGATTTGATTTTGTATTTGGGATTGAACTAGTCTCCACAAGTAAAATTATAACCCGAAGTCCTTGGGGGCTGAGGTTCTGCTTGGGATGGGATTTAAATTATTTTTCATCAATAATTACTTTTCTTATTTCGTAGTAGAGTCTCATCATCATGGTCATATTAGATTTCTACATAGGATGGATTTAAAGATGTCAATTGGCAGAAAAGTGAAGGTGCTAAGGAACTCAGCCTGAAGCCAAATTTGCTTAGAAATATTGCAGTTCTGTTTAGATTCTTTGTTTACTTGATGTGGCCTGGGAGGAGGCCCAGTGGAAATCAAGGGGGATCTTGTGCTTTAACACTTTCTCACTGTCACTGACACTAGTTCTCAATTAATGTGCATCGATTGGTTGATTAAAGCCCAGACATTATCCAACATTTTTCCAGGAATCAAATGCAAACGTATTCTTATATTATCCTATATTTTCCCCATTGTAGAAATTGTCTCACGCACCATGTTAGTAATGCCTGTTAATTCCTAGTTCCCCCACTTTGACACTGAACTCTGTGAGTCAGAAGCAAGAGTTCAATGCTTATTGCAGCCCCAGAGCTATCCGAGGGCCAAGCACATAAAATAGACATCCTAAATTGTTGCTGAATGAACCAATCTTGAGAAGATTGTCTTAGAGGTATTTTCCAAGGTCACAACACCCAGAATGTACTTCAGAACTTAACATTTCCTTAAGTAAAAGACAAATGGATCAAGAGTACATAGCTTTTTCAGAACTGGAATTTCTTCTGGCTATAGTCATTTTTTTAAATCTCAGACTTGAAAGCAAGCGTTAAAGCTAGTTAGTCACTAACAGACTGCTTTCCCTACCATGTTTGGTGTTAAGCAAGACAACTGGGCAAAAGAGTTTTTTCTGTTGGATTTTTTGAGGTGTGCATGGAGGACTGTGACGGGGCAGTTTCTAAGTATGGGCACAGTGATCAACTTCCAGCTCTCAATCAGGTTAGGTGTGTTCAAACAGCCAGCATTTGAGTAAACAGTTGTATTTCATTCTTTGAGCTAGTTATCATGTTATCTACATATTTGGATTGACATTTATTTACAATGGAATAAAGTACAGAAACACCTAGAAAAATGTTGTGTGTGAATGAAAAGATGACTCCAGCTAAGAAAACTTTTCTAAATCTTCAGAACAGAACATTCACTTAACAACAATAATAACAATAGCTCTTATTTACTAAAAGCTCATTGTGTATCAATTCTTTCGTATAGTTTATGTTACTTAATCTTCAGAAAAGCACAACGAATTTAGAATTATAATATCACTTTTAAAGATGATAAAATCAAAGCTGAGAGAAGTTAAATAATATTCCCAAGGTGATACAACCTGTGAGTCCTGAGTGAGGTTTAAATTCAAATTTTCGAACTTGTGTTTTTAATCATCATATTATCCTGTGCCTAATTTCAGATGATTAAATATCAACTTTTAAAAAGATGCTGAAATGGAATATAATGTGTCAATTTTTGTATAATAAAATCAAGGGTTAAGTAACGTTAATAAAATAACATATGTGTTATAGAGTCCTGGAAAATTCCAAGAATTGTCTGAGGTAAACAGATGATAAACCTAGTCATCCTTAGCACCAGTTATACAGTTTCTTGTGGAAAATTAATTGCACACCTTTCTTCTTCCCTACAGGATTTAACTTTTTTTTTTTTTTTTTAATCCATTTGCCAAGCTCTGCTTTGGAGCCTGGAATATTAAACTGTCATCTCACAACCAAAAAAGGACAAGAGTGAAATGAAAGTGGATCTCATTCCAAATAACTAAAAGTTTTTTTGGCATTGTTTAATATTTGGAGGGAAATAAGTGAGCTGTAATATAACAGAGCAGAAAGCTCCTCGCTGTCATAGTTTGGCTACTGCTTTTAGCCCCAGAATTAAACAGAACAGAACACATCTCTTACAGCCCACAGTGCGGGAATATTCAGCCTCACAGCACCATTTTTGGAGTCAAGTACACTATCTTTAAATCTACTCTTTTTCTGTTCCCTAAGCAGGAGAGTTTGTACAGTTTATTCACAGAGCGGTCCTTCCGTTATTTAAAGAATATTTCCTTTGCTTTGGCGGGCTCTCTATTCCTGTTCTGTTGAAATTAGAGTGAAGATGTTCATAAGGTCTATTCTATTTGGGAGAGTAATATTTTAAACAGCAGAATTCAGAGCAATGTTGCAAAAGATGGAACTTAGAGAATTAGATGAATACCATCTACATGGAACATCCTTTGTAACCTGCTGTAAAGAGGTTTTTTTCCCCCACCCCTTTTGCAGATCCTTTTTTTTTTTTGAGTTTAAAGGAATTGCTTCTGAATAGGAAACTCTCCTGTCTTTCATACTGTTGTCTTGCTTTTTTTCTCCTTAGTCTGCATTTCAAGAGACATTTGCATGAAAACAAGTCCTGTTCGTTTGACGGTTTATCTGTTCCACTTCTGATGGATTGACCTTCAGCCATAATTAGCGATGTGAGAGCTTCAAAAGGCTGCCATCCTCCATCCTTTACCTCCCGCTCTTTTCTCTTTATTTAATAAATCCCCTGCCCCTAATCTCAATGGTGTCCCTTCCTTTCTCTGATCCTAAGAGAGCTTTAGCTCCCTTTCCCCTTTCTTTGAACTTTCATCACGAAACTCATAATCTCACTGCAATTGTGAGCTTTTCACTTGCAAGTGTTAGGCAGCAGTCCCACTGCCTGATGTTCCCAGTTGTTACTGCCTTGAAATGTACCCTACTGTTAAACCACACGCTCCGCAGCGAGGTGGCAGTTCTGTGTCTCCTGTTGCACAATGGCACCTGCTAACTCCTAATCATCTTTGATGAGTCAATTTATCTTTCTTCCAAAATCTTTCTTTATCCTCCTAATCTGGGCGAAGTGTCCTTACCTGGTACGATCATAGCGTCCTGTGCTTCTACCATCATTAACACCCATTTCATTGTTGTAACTGCTTATTTAAATATCTGTAAACTCCATGGAAGTAAGGACCACATTAATTTTATCTGCATCCTCTATCTCCTAACGTCTCGCACTTAGTAGGTGCTCAATAAACATTTATGCATGACTATAGTTCAGCTGCTCTGTGTGCAGAACTTTGTTGGGCTCTCTTGGGGGAGTCCACTAAAGGCAGAGACAGGGACGCAACTGTTAGCAAGTGGTTCTTTGCATTTCTGGAGCTGGTCAGCCATGATACTCATCTGCTCCACAAACAATAGAGGAGGTGTCTAGGTGGAGATGTGGGGGTCGGTATCTCTGAAGAATGACCATCAGGAACAAAGGCACAGAGGTGGGAAAATGAGAAAGAACATGTGAGAGGGTCTGAGGCGTCTTCCAGGCCACATCAACTCTAGACCATTTCCATCTTCCCTGCCAGTCCCTGGCCTATGGGAGCTTCCGAGTTTTATCTCAAATGCCACTTATTTCAGAATGCTTTTCATGTTCCCTGGAAAGCTTCAAGTAACTTTAGAGGTTTGTAGTTTCTTTTATGGAACTGACCTATTTTCAATTGTGGTCATTTGTGAGCATGCCATCATATCTCACTTGCTCAACTGTAAACTCTCTGAGGGGAAGATCTGTTCCTTACTCATCCTTGCATTTTCCACCCAACATGGAACTTGAGCACACAGTAGACACACATTAGTATTATTTTCACTATTTGACTTTAGGGTGAATGTCTTCATCAGTGATGCGGGGATGCAATAAATGAAGAAAGCCCCCTTCTTCGAGTTTTATCTACTTAACATCCTGCTCTGGAGCTATTTGGCTTTATGGACTCACACATTTAGCCACTGGTCATTTATCTCGGAGGCATGAAGTCTTGCCTATGAAGTTTAGATTCTGGAAGAAGCGAAGTGATATTTTTCACTACTTTTAAATCAACAACAAAATAGTTAAATTTTGACTTCTAAGCTAGAGAAGAAAACCATCATTTGAATTAGAAGTTAAACTTTAACTATAGAAATAAATTTATGTTCCTTCTTGTTTTGCTATTTCTGCCAACTGGAGAGAGCTGAGGCGATCATGAAGGAGACTTGAAACATCTGAAAGTGCCGGTCCCATCAAGATAGTGCATCTAGACTGTGCTTTGGCTCTATGCTGGCAAGTGTCCTCTGACTCTGTAAGACGAAACAGTTGAGAAACCAGGAAGGATCTGTTTCTCATAGTTTAGCTGTGTGACCTTGGGTAAATCAGTAAATTTATGCAGATTTTATTCCCATAATTTTTTAAACAATGTAGTTCAATTAGATGATCTTTCAGATCCCTTCTAGCTTCAAATTTCTAGGATTTTCTGACATATTAGAAAAAGCAAGGAGAGAGATGATTGACACACAGCTTTTCTTTCCATATTGCGCTTGCGGCTGCTCTTACTGCAAAGAGGCTTGTTACGGTTAAGCTTTCCATAATACAAAAAGCAAGAAAATTCATAGGCGTTGTTTCCCTTTAAGCTTCTGCTTTATTCTATGGGGTAAGATTTTGCCAAGTTTTATAGGTTGCATACACTACCAAGGAATGGTATATATTGCTAATAAAAGGTATATTTGCTAATAGTCAAGAGGCCCAGGTAAGCTCCTCCTTCTTTCAAAAAGCCAATAGATTCAACAGCAATGTTCAGCATATTTTAAAACAACTCAAACTCAGTTCCTTCAGTTTTTTAACTAGTAGTTACATCCATTTTAATAGGAGGAGAATCTAAAGGATTTATAACTTGTCTGGATTTATAACCCCATCATCTATCTCTTCATTTCTGAAGGTACTGAATAATCTTAATGAATTTTGGCAAATGGGGAGGTAATATAAAATATTTTTGCTCTGAAATTTTTCAGACATCCCTTCAGATGACTGAAGACATCAAAGCAGTCTATGAAAATAGAAATGAAAATCTACTACTAATCTTCCGCTTAGAGAAAAACATTTAAGCACTGAGAGAGGGTGAACCAGCAGACAGAGGGATATAAAGAAAAGAGAGATGGTAGGTTGGATAAGTTTGTTCAAAAAAGTTGATTTTGTCGAGTTTTTAAGATATAGTATCACATTTTGAATGGTTTTAAACTTTAGAGATTTTGGAAAATTTCAAATTTGAATTCTGTTAAATTGAATTAAATTTAAAATATATATTTAACTCCATCAGTAACTGCTAAAACGGAAATAATGTTAACATTTATATAACACCTGAGATTAAATAATTAATTCCCACCTGCTAATTGAAATTTGTATTGACATCATTTTTCATAGAACTCATCTCAACTCATTCACTTCTGCATTTCCACATGTTAAAAAAAAACACCTTTTTTCCAGTAACTTTTATCTGTTGTTAATTTTTCTCTGTATGAGTTTACTTATATAATACCACTGTAAAACTGTTCAGTTGATCACCAATAAGATTCTAGTAGATAATTCTCCAAAGTTTAGTTCCATTTTTTCTTTCACATTACCATCTTGCTTTGTAAATACTTAATGTGAAATTAGTCAAAGTGGTTATATAATTTGTTTAAAAAATCTATTTCAATTCAAGAGTGGCTTTTCCCTATGTAGCTCTTTTATTTTGTGCCAATAAAATAAAATATGTAAAAGAAGCAAAAGAACATCTTTGGCAACAATCAGTGTTCTTGATTTTGAGCTGAGTTGAACTGTCTACTGTGCTGTATGGGGACCACTCTGTGTTGAGCCTGGCCCCATAGACACTTTGGCTTAAAGACCTGATTAATCTTAACTCTTATCTATGCATCCTGAAATGCTCCAAAGTCACATTCTCAGATAGTACATTTCCTCTTGGGAAACCTTGAGGTAAAAGAGAATTTATGATACTCTAGCAAGAAGTTACATTTGCAAGACAGCAAGGTAGGATCAAGTGGGAATGTGTAGACTAGAACTTGAAATGCATTAAAACTTCCAGAGAATGTCCTCTTGAGCAGAAATTGTTTGGGGGCAGAAGACTTCAAGGCCTGAAAGACACAGGCTTCAAGTCGTTTCTGCCAGGTCAAGAGAGCTGATCACAGTTGGGAGAACACATTTTCATTTTCAACCACAAAATTGCTCTTCATTCCTGCAAAACAATGAGGAAAGTGAAACTGGAAGCAAGCCAGGCACTTTGCTGGTTTTTCTTTGGGTGTGAATTTGTTCACATAGCTCTAAGTTCAGAACATAATGTTATGTTCTGGAAATGCCATGGTGTATTGTTAGGGATGTAATGTCACACCAAGGAACGTTCATTTCACAAAAGGAATTTTAGTTGCTAAAGTACAATCAAATACTACGTGTGTGTACTATAAACACACACACACATTTAGGTAAATGCCCTGAATTTTGCAGCTATTTAAAGAGGTGAAGAGAAAAGATACCATTTTAAAAAGCCACCAAAACTAGAATGCTAAATGCCTCCACATTTTATCTAGTTCTCTGGTACCTGGTTTACCTCCAGAGTAGGAGAGAAGGGTATGGATTATTCCCTGTGAATCTTCCCTCCTGCCATGACTACTCAGATTAATCATAGGATGGAATGTCTCTATGTTTGCAATAAGGCCTGCATTTCTGAGCTCAGAGTGTAACATAAACTTTTTTGTCAAAAGAAATTGAAACATGAAGCAATACCTTTTTTTTTTTTAATGCTTGTTGCATTTGTCCACGTTTTATTAATGACTCTGAGACCTACAGATAGTAGATTCTCAGCAGCATACTTAACACGGTTGCCTACAGAGTAATCTGCCCTTTTTTCACTTTCAGGGTTGAGGGTAGAGAAAATGGAGCTGAGTGTAAAGCAATGGAGTTTAGCTCCCCGACTGGAAGTGACTGGACTCCTTTGTAGCATCCTAATGCCATTTCATGCCTCTTGCTTTGTTCTTTCCCACTGAGTTGCAAATTATTCCTAAGAAGGACAATTTTTATGTCTTTCATACTTTTTCATAGCATTCAAGATATCTCTGCACATAGCAGGCATTCAAGTACATGCTTAATAATTAAGGGCATCATTTCAGTGTTGAAACAGTGTATATTATATTCCAATTATCAAGGAAGGCTAGAAATTCTTCTGGCTGCTTGACTGGCTCCTGCTAAGAAAGCTTCAGGGGTTCTTGGGCGTGTGACCTGCCATATAGTCCTGAAAGAAACAGCTTTAGCCTAAGGTTCTGAGCCATGAGAAGGGCTGAACTTGCCTTTGAACTGCAAACTCCAGAACCCAGCTAGCATCCTGGGCAATGCCAAGTAACAATTATGGTCTTTCCAACCTTTAAAACAGAAGAAATACAAGAATGAAGTGGTATTTACACGTTGAAATACATTTCCAACAATACTTCACAGTGAAGTGTCTTGAAGAAAGAATAAATCTTTTTCCCATTTTGAAAGCAAAGGGACTGCTGGTTGACTTTGACAATTTCTTAAGCTCCAGGCATTGCCTCAGGCCAATCTTGCTCTAGTCTCTCCCCTGTGATGCAACCTTTCTCTGACCTGGGTTAACAGATGTTACAAATGCAGTGTGGGGAGGCCACTTACCTAGACTACAGGCTGAGTGGAGGAGGAAAGAAAACGTAATTTCTACGTGGGAATGGGGAGAGGAGCTTGTGAAGATTATGCATGACATTGAGGAAATATTCTCAACAAATCTTAAAACAATACCGTTGAGAAGCACAACAAAAAAGTAGACAGTCATTAATTTTCTTAATGTAAGTTCAGTATATTTATTCTGAGGTGATTCATAAACTTCACCACTTCACAAAATCCTTTTTGATATTTTCTTTATGTTGGTGGTGTCACCAGTTTTTAGATTAAATATCATAAAACACTGACTTTGCAGTTCCTCAGTTGCATATTTTGACTGTCCATTCTTCAGAATGTAACCTGAAAAATCCCGCAAAGCCTCACTCCCTTGAGTAGTACATTCAAGGCCAATTAAGGAAGATTACGAATCGGTTGTTTTTATCCACCAATAAGGACACCTCAGCTGGTAGATATGATTCATTCATCAACCAACTGGAGCGCCTGTCTTCTGCACAGCTGGCAGTGTCATTCTGCAAGGCTTTTAAAGCTCCCTTTTGTTATACGTTAGTGGAGGGGAAAATCAAAGGAGTGTCATTTTTAGAAGGCATTAGGGCTACAGCTTAGCTGATCTATTTTGCTGACCTAGGACTGATTCTGAATGCAAATTAATTCACCACTACCTATTCCTAAAAGAGACACCAGGTTTAATTTAGATGGGATTCCTTTTATTCCTGGAGGCTACCGTAGTTTGGATGCAAAAAGGGCATCTAAAAATGTTCACTTTCTCACAGTTGGGGAATTCCCTGGGGAGGCTCCATGGAGAATTCTGAAGGCGATGGCTTGCAGGGTTCCTAGGGGAAATGTTGGCATTGTGGTGCAGAACAGCGTTTCTCAAAATTTAGTGCGCATCAGAATGCCCAGAAGGGCTTGTTAAAGCACAGGTTAGTGGACCTCAACTCCAGAGTTTCTGATTCAGAAGGTGAGATGTGAAGAATCTGTATTTCTAACAAGTTCCCAGGTGATGCTGCTGGTCTGGGGACTGCACTGTGAGAACCACTGGTCTAGAATATATCCTGACCCCACTACAGAGCCCCCTTAGCCTTTTGGCAGACCTGCAAATATTAAAGAAAGAGAGCAATGGAGTTAAACATGATGGAGAGGAACAGAGACGCTCTGGGTTGATTGGTCAGCCACAGACAGAAATGGAGGAAACTAGGAAGTCTAGAGACCTCTTTCTGTGCTCCTGGGATTATCTCTGCTTAGCTCTATAAAAGAGAGCGAAATTGACATTTATATGATGGCAAACCGTAAGGCACCCGCTGCCAGCACGAGCAGTTCTGACTATCCACTGTTATTTTTAAATGTTTCAGACACCCTGGGAGCAAGGGCAAAAAAAAAAGACGCATGATCTAAACAATATGAGGAAAAGAATCCACTAGTACACTCACACAAAGACATTCCTCTCTACTAAAGCAGGTTAGAAGACACAGTGAAATGGAGCAGCAATTAATTTAGGGAGAAAAACATACGTAAAGGATCTTTTCATGAATATTTTCAGACCTAAATATCTGTACCGCTATTTACCAATGCAGTTGAAATGTGGGTTATTTCATTTGGGAACATTTCTTACTCATCGAGGAAAGGTAAGAAACAGTGTGTACAACATGTGGGTTTCATAAAAAAGTACCTTGGTTCAAAGCATGTAAACAAGGTTTGTCCCCATCCCCACAGACCTTCAGCAACCAAAGATGGTGGTCTTCATGCCCAAGGTAAGGTGCACATGTGAACATTTTGGTTGTGTTTTCTGGGTACCATCAGTCCAAAAGGAGAACTCTGATTTACAGTCAACAGTTTCAGCAAGTGACCCTTGGCAGAAAGGGTCTGCTTTTTCAGCTGGCGCTGTTGTTGAAGTTCAGAGGAATAGCTCATCTGTCTCTATTTCAGGCGTCTGGCAAGTGGAGAACTGTTTCAGCGTTCTCCATCCCACTAAACGCTTACAGATGACTTCCATATTCTGGAGCATCTGCTGATTATCTCATTTCTCTCGTTTCGAGTTTTCCCTGTTGTGTTCTGAAAAGACTCCCTTTCTAGCTCTTATTTTGTAAACACTCTATTGTTGCTGTTGCCATTTTGGGAGAAATCAACAGATGGGTCTGGGGTTACCCCATAAGATAGGCCAAACCTGTGGACAATCTGAAAACAGAAATGGTGATTTTTGTAGAAAGGAAACAAACAAACAAAAATAAATAAGTCAAAAGCCCAGCTGAATCACAATTGTAAAATATGTGCAGGAAATGATTCATGTACCAAAAGTAAACAGTCATCAATAATTCTGGGATCTTTTTTTGAAAGTTCTTATAAACAACACAGTACTCAAAGCAATTCTGTACACATGTCGTTGCCATGTGTGGTGCATATATATGGTATAAATGTCGTTCATAACTTATTATTATAAATGAATGTGCTGATACTTATCCTTACCGATGCTTTGCCACGTACAGTGCTTTGCTCTATACCTTGTAAAACATCAGAACAGCCAAATATCTGGGTTCTTCCTGAGGGAATTTTTCTTCATTTCCATAAAAGACAGACACATATAACTCATAATATATTTATTAGAGATTCTTCATTTGCTTTTTAGAGCACATAAATGGTGTTCTGCATATATTAAGCTTTTCTTCTAGTTAATCAGATTTATGGGGCACTTACACATGAATTTGAATATTAATGTATTTATTTAAAAGCAGGGTGACTACTGTCATTAAAATTGTGATCTTGAATTGATTCTCAAAGAAAATTTCTTTGATGCAAACTGCTAATTGGACAACGAGGATGGGTGTTCTAATTGCAATCATTTTCTTCAAAAAGAGAAAGCACAACAGGCATGTGATTTGCTAATAGTCTTGTTTTATTAACTTTTTGAGATCTTAAAATACAGAAAAGATGAAAGAACGACATAAGAAAACACTGATCACAACATACAATATTAAAAACGTACCACTAGTTATATTTGTCCCGTCATTTGTCAAAGAAACAAAACATTACAAATTTGGTTGAAGTTTCCTATAACCACTCCCTGCTCTTCCATTACTTGCTCTCTCTTCCCAAAGACAATTTCTGCCATGAAGTTGATGTACTTGATTTCCAGTCCATTTCTTACATATACTACATTTTATCCAAAGCAATATTGTCTACCAGCATTGAAAAAACAAAACAAAATAGAACAATTAAAAAAAACACTAGATATACAAAAGGTCTTTCATCTGCTATTTCATAAAGGATTAGATACAAATTTTCTATGGCTGAAACCATAGAAAACCCAAACCTTTAAGAAGCCATAGTGCTATGATCTGATTGTTTGTGTCTTTCCAAAATTCATATGTGAAATACTAATCCCTAATCTGATGGGATTAAGAAGTGGAGCCTTTGGGAGATGATTAGTTCAGGAGGGCAGAGCCCTCATAAATGGGATCAACGTCTGTGTAAAAGAAGCAAGAGAGACATCCCTTGCCCCCTCTACCACGTGAAGATACGACAACGAGAAGCTTGGGATCTGGAAGATGGTCGTACACGACCAAGCTGCCACCCTCATCTTGGACTTCTAGCCTCTAGAACGGTGAGAAATTTCTGTTTCTTGTAAGCCACCCTGTCTGTGGCATTTTGTTGTAGCAGCCTGAATGAACTAGCACACACAGCTTTTCTTATCTTTGAATCTTTGATACAACCTATGACAGTGAGGACCAGGGGAACATCTGTCTCAGTCTTCCTTGTGATGGCCCACTGAATGTGAAGATTAATTCGAGGGGTTGAACTATTACTTGGACACAGATCAGAGGACAAAGGATAAAGGCCAGCCACATTTAAGAGTGTTGTCAGGGAAACAAAACCATCACGTTCTTAGTGAAAATTAAGCAAAATGGATTTCTGCAGTAGCTTGAGAAAACACTTTTGCATCTTCAGAAGGGGGGTTGGGTTATCATACTGACATTACCTCCTTCTCAGAGAAATATTGATATCTGCCCTTCCTTTCAGAAGATGCCACCATGGATGGCACTCTCTGTCTTTGTATAAAAGTGAAATCCAAAAGACTAAAGAGAGGTGAAATGTCCTTGCCACCTTTGAGGGAAAGTATAGATTGTCTGTCTTTGTAGCTGCCAGATACTGTCTATAGCTTACACCTAGTCTAACAAAAAAGAGCCCCTACAGTTCTGATTGTTCTGTGTCTTACTCATTACTGTTATTCCCTGGGTGTTTTCAAGGAATTGAGACTTTTGCTAAATGTGATAGATTATGTTCGGTTCACCTGCTAGAACTCTTCACAGAGTCTCTGGTTTACCTGGAGGCTCCTGTGATCGTAACTGCTGGGCCAATGGACTTTCAGCTTCCCAATATTTCATTTAGGAGTGATTCAGCCTTACTATTAAGAGTTGTATGAATGGTACAAAAAAACTGAGAGATTTATAGTAACAGATTAGGAATTAAAAAAAAATACCCCATGAAGGACACCACCACAAGCAATGATACAATCCAACAACAAACTTACTTATACAATAATCTACTTTGCCATTTTTGGAAAACCAAAATGGAAAATAAAAAGCACATCTTTATTGTCCGTTCTATGAATAAATCTTATAGTTAAAAGACTTCTTTGACTACTCATTTATTTTAGCTGTAAAAATTATTACCTAAAGTTTTATCTATTCCTATTTATGCAATCCCATATTGTGCTCTAACACCCCAAACAGCAAGAAAATACCTTGTCAACAGTCTATAGATGCACAGCCAATTTAAATTAGAAAAATGATATCACAGGAGTTTAATGACAACTCTAGGTCTATAATTTATTGGTGTATTCTAAAGATGTATTTATGTTTATCAATTAAAAAGACTTAAACAGAGCCATACTTTTGAATACAAAACAAGAAGCTTCAAAAAGAGTAGTGAAGAGAGGTGAATAAGTGGGTATATTTTAAAACCACTGACGAAGAAACTTACCTATTGATTTATATGATACTTTTTTCTCCAGCTGTGCTGAATCCGACTTGCTAGGCATGCTTAAAAATATTACATGGAGGTATGATGTTACTGAAAAAATATTTTTACAAGGCTGTAAACTTTGGGCTCAGACGTTTTTGGATAGTTCAGGATTGAGAATTTTAGTATACTGCATTTTGGCCCTGAGGTTTTATGACACACTTGTTGTTTTTATTTCATTTGCTTTTGTTTATTACTAAACAAAACTGAGAACCCCAAATTCTAGAACTATGGTTCCTGATGGAATATACTGCCAGTGTTGACTTGCCTCCTGGTATTTCAATGGCTAAGAAGTTCTGATTATGCCATGAGAATCTCCATGGCTCTTGTTGACGCCTGGAATTTCAGTTTGCTTTTAAATGCAGTCCCTTGATTGTAACATTTTATATGATCACTCTTATTCCAAATATAACATATGGCAGAAACTTTCTTGGGAGGCTTTAATTAGTTATGAGCTTGAGCAATTGGGAAGAATTTGGAGATTGAGAGCCCAAGGATAGGTATTACAGGCTTTTCAGTTTTACCTAGTGTTGGGTTTGAGCTCCTGGATTGAGTGGATATTAGGGAAAGCTCTCTTATCTTCCTCTGAATTGCTAGAATATATTTACTGTATTGAATTCAATTTTGGTAATAGCTTTCCTGAGGTGTATCTCTTGTCTCCTATAGAATTTCTCAGGAGCTGCTTCAATTTCAACACAATTTTTACCAGTCTCTTCCTAATCTTTTAAGCAAACCATTAAGCATGGTAGTGGAGTCACCTCAATCCTGGACATACATTGGAATCAGTGGAGCTTTGCAACAACAACAACTCTAGTTTTCCATTCTAGCCCAATTAAATCAGAATTGGCAGCAGGTGGGGCTGTGTATTATACTTTTAAAAAACTCTTTAGGTGATTCTAAAATGCAGCCGGGTTTGGGAACTCCTGACTTCGCATTTAGGCTTCTCTGTGTTATTTATACATCTCCTTACTATTTTACTTTATATATAAGGTCAATTTATTATGTATTTGTATATCTAACTCTACCACTATTGAAGAATAACCTTAGGGACATTGAATAAAGCTTTTTTATTTTGTATTTGCCCTAGTGTCTGGGTTTCAATAAATGTTTGAATGAACAAAGGAATTCAAATGCAGGCCATATTAGCCCATTTACAGTAGGATTTATGTTATGTTGTTTGAATGAATGAATGGAAGTGCAAAAAGGGCAGTCCTTCACTTTTAATAGCATTTGGCACAGACCCCACGGACAATATTGTCAGTAAACACCCAGCAATAGTTCCATTGTTTGTGTATGTGATATCTTTACCATTGGGTTAAAATTGAAGTCTCTTAAAAGAAACAAATGACTGTTTATTTTGTTGAATTTACTGCTTTTGATAATTTTTCAGAATGCCTAGCATCAAGGACTATTGAGCACATATAATTGACAACCTGAAATGATTAAAATAAATAGATTTGATTTGCTCATATTTTAAAGATTTACTTTGTTGATCTACATTTCTTTTTACCCGCAATAATACTCTTTCCCTTCCCCAGTCTAAATAACCAATGAGAAAATCCTTCCATTATCCTGACTTGGGTGAATCTTTTTCTATACTATCAAGGGCCTGTTAAGACCCCTAGCAGTAACATGGATACAGTTATTTAGCACAGTTCTTGCTCAATAATTCAAACATTACCAATTCTAACTCTCCACTGAATTTTATTTGTCTACTTCATGTGGGTAGTAAGACCTTTGAAAGACAGTTGGGTCTGCTTTGCTCTGATATCACCCATAGATGGAATTCAAATGACTGTTCAGTGAAAAGTGAATGTTACACCTTGTGTTTACAGAGCTTCACTCTTCGAGGAACTCAAAGAGCTTTAAAACATGATCTTGTTAATCTTCACAATATCCCTGCTAGGAAATAACATGACATTTTAATGTAAGAAAATCCAGGTGCAGTGTAGAAAATGCCAACCTGCCTTACTGGAGGGAATTTTTTAAAGATCTGAAATCTCTTTTAAGATTTTCTTGTTTATATACTTCAGACTTTAGGCTGCATTTGGTGCCTGGTAAGCTTGAAATGATCCAGATGGTACTTCCAACCCAAAGGACACTTGTTTTTCTTTTAACAGAGACTTGGCTACATATGTCTTCTTTTCATTTTCTTCAAATTATTGTATATGGATGATTTGACTATAGGTGAAATGAGACCAACCTTTGGAATGCTGACTAATTAATTTCAGCTAATTTAACAAAGAAGTAGTTTTCCAATGTGCAAAGACTAGTATAAGTTGTGATGACAATGGAAATGATCAGAACGGGTAATTTTTCTGCAATCCAAACCATATTCTTAGTTCACTCATTGGATTTTTCCCTTTGTTTTCCATTTAAGCATACTCCAATCCACTGTCAACACTACTAATTGGATGCTCTTTTCAAAATGCTTAAATACTTTCAGAATTGCCTTGTATGCCAGACTGTCACGATACAATCCTCACCATTACCTGGCTTCAGGGAGTTATCCTGCCGTTCACAAACCTACAACCAAATGCGTCATTTACCCCACGTACAGTCGTTGTTACTTGAACACATCATCATGTAGAATTCTTCCATGCATTCACATAAACTGTTCCTTCTCGCTGCAATACGAATCCATCTTTTCTTCATCTAACTAAATTCTACTCAGCATTCAAGATTCAAATCAAGAAACAGCTATACTATAATCAATTAATACACCATCCCTGTTGGTTTTTTTCCCTCACTCGAATAGACGGTTGCTTCTTAAAGAACTGAACAATATACTATTCATGTCTGAATTTAAATATCTAACATAGTACCTCACATATAATAGAGATAGATGCTAAAAAAATGGATTTATTGAATGAATCATCTGTAATATTCTTAAAAGGATGCCATTTTCCCCCTCCAGTTGGTATAATAGCAAATCATATTCATCTGTCCTTAACCGGCAACATGAAATATCTTATGAAACATTTAAGAGTGAAAAATAATGCTTATGGAGTGCTACTTGAAAGATTTGAAGCCATCTAGTCTTAGTCCAGATGCTATCTTGGAACCAAGCCATGCCACTGGGCTGCAATGTACACTGTTTTTGGCCCCTCATAGATTTGTTATTTGTGCTTTGGCATGATGGCTTCAATTTGCAATAAGAAGCATTATAGGAAACTATTGTGTGGAACCTGCTGTTGTCTTCATTGCCAAAGGATCTTTTGAAGACATCATGCATTATATGAGAAGATTTCAAACGTGACTGCTCATGAGAACCACTTGGAGAGTTTGCTAAAATACAGATTCCTATGCCCCACTTCAGATGTACTGAATCCGAATCTCTGGGAATAGTCCTTGAGAGGAGTATTTTTTAAGAAAACTTTTTCTTTTAGAGATTTTATTTTTTCCTTTTTCTCCCCAAAGCCCCCCAGTACATAGTTGTATATTCTTCATTGTGGGTCCTTCTAGTTGTGGCATGTGGGACGCTGCCTCAGCATGGTTTGATGAGCAGCGCCATGTCCGCGCCCAGGACTAGAACCAACGAAGCACTGGGCCGCCTGCAGTGGAGTGTGCGAACTTAACCACTTGGCCCCGGGGCCAGCCCCGAAAAAAACTTTTTTTTGGGAATAATTTTAGATTCATATACAAGTTTCAAAAATAGTATAGAGAGTTCCACATTCTAGTCCATCAGCTTTACCTAATGATATCATCTTACTGAACCTAGTATCTAATACAATGATCCAAACCAGGAAATTGACAATGGTGTAGTACTATTAACTATAGACCTTAATTTGGATTTCAGCAACTTTTACATGCATTTTTTTGGTGTATTATTTTATGAAATTTTATCACATTTATAGATTTGTATAACCACCGCCACAATCAGGATACAGAACTGTTCTACTAACGGCCCCTGTCTCTCCCAAACCTCCCTTGTGTTATAGGCCTTATACCCACACTCTCTCCCCAATCTTAATCCTTGGTTACCACTAATCTGTTCTCTATTTCTATAGTTTTGTCATTTCAGAAAAGTTATATAAATAGAATCATACAGAATGTAATCTTTTGGGACTGGCTTTTTTCACTCGGCATAATGCCCTTGAGATCCATCCCAGTTGCTATGTCTATCAATACTTTGCCCCTTTTGTTGTTGAATAGTATTCTATTGTATGGATGTACCACAGTTTATCTATTCACCTTTAACGTACATTTAGGTTATATTCAGTTTGGAATTATTATAAATAAAGCAGCTATAAATATTTGTATACAGATTTTTGTGTGAACATAAATTTTCATTTCTTTAAGGTAAATACAGTCCATATTCTAATTTTGTCAGTTGATCTAAACTGTTCTTTATAGCATTTTCCTCTCACATTTTCATTTTTGGACAACAGTTTCTTCATTCAGGAGTTAATAATTGCCTCCTAGCCCTGAGCCCTCTCTTGTAGAGCTGCCTTTCCTATTTAAATCTGAAGTTGTTGCTTTCAACATTTGTTTCACTGCTAATACCCAGGAACTTCTTTTCCTTATAGTCATGTGTGGGACGTTCCTTTTTTTTTTTTTTGAATCATGTCTGTTTCTTTTTGGCTTATACCTTTTTTACAGTATACTTCCTAAGAAAGGATTTTTAATTGTAAAAAGTGTGAATATTTTACACATCAGAAAATATCTTCATTCTGTACTCTCACTTGATTGATCTTCTGGTTAAAGTCTAACTTGAAAAGAATTTTCCCTTCACATTTTGTATACGTACGTTACTTTATTGTCTTTTAACTTCAACCTTTTTAGTTTATGAGTCATTCTGATTCCTAAATCCTTTGTATGAGACCACCCTGTGTCTGCTTTTAAATTCTTCTCCCTGTTTCGGTGTCATAAAATTTCACAGTGATATCTTTTAATTAAGGACTTTTGGAGCCAGCACTGATGGTCTAGTGGTTAAAATTCAATGTTCTCACTGCTCTGGTGGCCCGGGTTCATTTCCCGGTCACAGAACCACACCACCTGTCTGTCAGTTGCTATGCTGTGGTGGTGGCTCACATAGAAGAACTTACAACTAGGATATACAACTATGCACTGAAGCTTTGGGGAGGAAAGGAAAAAAGAGGAAGATTGCCAACAGATGTTAGTTCAGGGTCAATCTTTCCCTGAAAAAAAAAAATCATTGTGCTGACACTTAATGGGCCCTTACAATCGGAGTCTAATGTCTTCATGTTTTAGGAAATTTTCTTATGTGCTCTTGTATTATTTTTGCTTATTTTTTCTTTCAGGAACTCCCATTGGTTAGATATCAAACCTCCTAAAAATGGTCCTCTTATTTGCTAATCATTTCTTTCCTTTTTTCTATCTGAGTTCTTGTTTGACTTTCTTGAAAGTGTCCTTGATTTTTAGACATCAATTTTTAAATTTTAGGAACACTATAAAAATTTTCAAAAGCTCTTTCTTGTTCTCTGATTTCTTCTTATTTTTAATAATATCTGTTATTTTCTTCAGTGGACGTAATATTTGGTCTTATCTCAGGATATTAATTGTAAGATTCTGAAATTTTCTTTTGTTTCCTACATTGCCTTGGTCTCTTGATTCTCTTCTTAGTTTTGTGTCATTTCTTATCCTATATTGTATATGGTGGTTTGGGTCAAATATCTGGTAATCTGTGTCTCCCTGTTCATTTTGAAGTGTGAAGAAACAAACAGCAAGTCTTCAACATATGTGTGGTGCTTGTCAAAAGGGGGCAGCTCTGCAGTGAAAATCAGCTTTCCTTCACCGAGATATCCCCAAATAAGTGTATCTATGGTTTTAATTTTTGTGGTTAACCTGGACCTGTATGGTTTTTCCAGTGAGCAACACCCCTAGTCTCTTACGTCAGGGCAGCATCTGGCTGTCAGTGTCCTGGTTCTGGCAGAAAGAAGACAAGAGTCTCACTGTTCAATTACACCTCCTTTAATCACTCCCTCCTCTTCTCTTTATTTTATTTTATTTTTTTCTGCTTTATCTCCCCAAACCCTCCCTGTACACAGTTGTATATCTTAGTTGCAGATCCTTCTAGTTGTGGGATGACCTCCTCTTCTTTTTAAAATCGCATTCCTCCCTCTCAACCTCTGCTGGGACTCCAGACTTTGGGGAGAGGGATGGTGGTGGTGAGGGCCTCTAGTCCCCTAGGAGTGGAGTAAAAGAAATAGAAGTCCAACCATTTGTTTTATACAGTATTTTAATGCCTGTTCTCAGTCCTGACCCTCACCCATCCTCAGTGTATTTGATGCCTCTGAGTCTTGAGCCTTCTGTGTTTGAAACCAGCTTATTCTCAATGGTATATCTGAAGCTTTCTTAATTTGCTGTCAGTTTCCTGACCTTCCTCTGCCCTCCAAAATTTTGTTGAAATTTCTTGCCCAATATGTTTTCCATTGTTTTGTTCACTTTCTTTTTAAAATTTATTTACTGTCACTTTAAAGTTGTTTAGGAGGGGAAAAAGATAAATGTTTGTAGTCAATCTGCCATGTTAAACTTGATATATAGTTATGTCACTGGCACTGTGACTCCTTATACTATGGTGATTATATTTACCTCTTGGTTCTGTTTCTAGGAGAGTCAGAAGAACATTTTCCATTCATCTCTAAATGCTTTGTTTTCACAATCCCCAGTGTTCCTCAAAACAATTAGCCAGCAAGTAAGATAAAGCCAGCCTCCTAATTTCTACCGTTTGTTTCCTAGTTCATGTTTCTATCCTTATTTTCACTTGTCTCTTTTTTCCTTTTCTATTTTTTCTCCTGCAATATTATGTAATGTTTCTGTTAAAAAAAATCTCATATCAAATTTGGAAAAAGGTAAACGGATAAACAATGGAAAATAAAGAAATGAAGACAGCTAGATAAATCTTTGGTACTGGTTGAAAGTGGTTTGGATTAAGACAAAGACTAACGTAGTTATAACTTCCATCTTGAGTCAATTAATGCAAATTTTCTTTTCTTCTCCTCCTCCTCCTTCTTTTAGCAATTGACATTTGAAATTGTTACGAAGCACAGCAGGGTTTACTATTGTGGTTAGAGCTGAGAGGTAAAAATCCTATGGGTTTGACTTCTCTGTACTTACACTGAGATCTTGAGGAGAACCCTTTATTCAAAGAAGACTAATTCTCTTATGTGGAAAATGGGCACTCATTATACATTAAGGATAGTTTAGATATTCATCAAAATTTATAGATGATTATTACACATTCTAGTCATACGTCTGAATGAATAAGTAGTGTGTTAGGTTGAAAGTTATTCCCTTATCTTATAAAGATTTTATTAGTATATTGTTTTTGGTAGTGCCAGTGAGTATTGAAAACTAACTCATCCCGTGTTTAAGAACCCCCACAAAATAGTCCTTCAGATTAGAAATATAAATTGTTTTATACCACTCTTCTGTCTAAAAATCCTCCAATGGCTCCTCAAGTTACCTAGAATAAAATTCAAACTCTATACAAAAGCCCTTCTTCTTTTGCTTCATTCACCTCTTTTTTCTTTGTATATATGCTCTAGCCATGCTGGCCTTCCCTCTCTTCCTCAAATTTCCCAGGTTTGTTTTTGCTTTAGAGTCCTCATACCAGGTGCTCCCTCTGACCAGAATGCAGTTCTCCTTGATTTCATGTGGCTGCCTCAGTCTAGTCATTCAGATTGTACCTGAAACGCTTCCTTCAGAGTGTCTGTCCCTGGACTACATATTTAAAATAGCCTCACTGTCCACTGTTACTCTCCATTTCACCACCCAATTTTAATTCTTTGCAAAGCAGTTGTTATCTGATATTTTTGTGTTTGTTTCTTCTTTCCTCTCTTTGTTTTTTTGTGGTTGGTCTTTCTAGTCATGAAAAAGCAAGATTTTTGCCAGTCTATCCTACTTTAGTGTTCTCCAGTATCTGCAAAATGCCT
Organism: Equus asinus; assembly: GCF_041296235.1. Lineage (NCBI taxonomy): Eukaryota > Metazoa > Chordata > Mammalia > Perissodactyla > Equidae > Equus > Equus asinus. Next base: position 73,916,567 of record NC_091798.1, read on the forward strand.
GGTATTTATTAGACATCCAATAAACGTAGATTAAAGAAATACAAAAAATGTAAAACAGAGTAATTGGTAAGTCAACCTAGGTGTAATTACTAAAGGAAATTGCTAAAAGTGGAATCACTGAAATATTACTAGAATTAACAGACATGCGTGTCTCTAAGGGGATAGGTGAGAGGGATCTAGGATTTTTTAAAACATGAAATAAAATAACAAATTTCATGCTTTTTACAATATGCTGAACACACACCATCCTGAAAACTTGCAAAGTGTTAAGATCCTAGTTTCACGGGCAGGTGAAATGTAATAGATTTTAGTTGCTTGCAACTCATTTCACATCTTCACATGTGATTTGGCACTTGCTTCTTAAATTCAAAATAATGTAAAAATAATTCAACCATTACATAGTAAAAACTAGGACAGCTTGGAGATAAAGTTGGTCATATGTGTTTCATTGAGTTTAGAAAGATTTCCTAGAATTATCCTCACAGTCCTGCAAGATTACACACCATTCTTAACAGTCATTGTGTGGGAACAGGTGAAGACTTATTTCACTAACGCATCATTGAAGAAAACAAGACATGCTATTCTGGAGGGAAAAAAATGCTATTTTGGTTCAGAGATGATTTGAACAAGGATGACCCAGATGTTATTTAGACATTGTAGTCACTGACCATTTGGGGAGGCATTTCTAGAGAACACCAATGAGTAATATTTTTGCAAGTTAATCTTGAAGAACTTGTCTAAGAAATCTAAAAGTGTATATTGCATTAGTTATTTAGAACTCTCCTTGGTTTCTTAGTAGAGTTGGGCTGTGTTTTACAGAATATCACTATTTAAAAGATAAGGTGGATAAGAATAAGGAATCATTCGGTTTCTGTGTTCCATCTCCTCTTCAGTCAATCATTCCAACACACATTCCCACACACTGATTCTCACTAACTGATCAAAATAAAACTTTTAAAAAATTGATTGTTTTAAAATATTTCTATCAAGAGAGTAAGCTAACTGCTGGTGCAAAAAAGGTAGACTAGTTATTGAAATAAGCAGCTCTCAAATGTCAGAATCTTACTTCACTCAAGATTTATTGTTTGCCCACGTCACACAGTTTATTGCAGTCTAGCCTCTCTCCTCAAGGTGGTGACTCAGAGGCCCAGCCTCTCCCTCCATCTTGTGGTGCTTCTTCAACACGTGGCCTTCAAGTTTGCCTCAGGAGTAGAAAGAGAGTGAAGGACTGCATGGAGATTTAAGGGACCAGGCATAGAAAAGGTGCACATTCTGTCAACCACAGCTGAATCACATGGCCCCACTAACTTCAAGGAGGTGGGAAATACAGTGCCCAGGAGAAGGAGGCAGAGAAAATGGGTTTGGTAAGAAAATAGCAGTATCCTATCCTCACTCTTTAATCAGGTCAAAGTATTAATACCCACACCATGGCAGCTATGCAGGTGGGCTACTCAGATGTCCTCCAAGGAGATCTGATGTAGGGAGCATAGTTGATTGACAGCCCCAGCTGTTACATCTTTGAATCAACCATCACAGGTAACGCTTTCCTGAAGCTGCTATGACTCAATGACTCAGCTTGCTGGGGACATAAGAACCAGACCATTTATGTTCCGCATGAGAGTCTTTCAAGAGCAACTTATGCTTTGAGTCTGTGCATTGGCCTGGCTAAGACTTTCTTAGAACTACATGCATTCAGAGGCTGGTCCTAACCAATCCTTTCTTCCTTCTCTCCTTTCACAAGTGTTAAACATATATAGTAGTCTGAAGCCTCTTCTTGTCCACCTCTACTCTCACTTTTATCCTTCACAAAGTCACCGAAATAAATCTCTAGCATGTCTAATCCTGTCTTGATGCTTCCATATGGGAGGACCTGAACTGGCACAAATAGTACTAAGATTGATTCAGGAAATCAGGCAGGAAGATGAGTTTTGAGAATGGCTCACTCCTTAACTGGCTGACAAACAGGACCTTGTCCTCAGTGGAATGTGCAGCATGGGTAATCCCTGGCACAAGATGGTGGCCTAATTGCTGAAGATTTCGGCAGCAGTGCTCTGAGAAAATGTCCTGGTGTAGAGGAATGACCTTGCTGGTGCAATGATTTTGGTATTTGAAAGACACTTGAAGGGCAACTCCTTCAAGGACAATGGAGTTGTCTGGTTACTACTAGGTTGTACTGACACGTTACAAAGAGAAAATGAGAAACTGAAGGTAGTTAACAGATAGTTAAACAGTTTGGTAGCTTACGAAAAGCCCCTTTTCTCTTGCAGAGGAAGAGCAGACAGGCGCGATGCATTAGTCAATTCAGGCTGCCATAAGAAAATACTAAAGAGTAAGTAGCTTAAACAATACAAATTTATTTTCTCATAGTTCTGAAGATTAGAAGTCCAAAAGCAAGGCGTCAGCATGGTTGGTGTATGGTGAGAACTCTCTTCCCGGCTTGCAGATGGCCACCTTCTTGCTCTGTCCTCACATGGCCTTTCTTTGGTGCGTATACATGAAGTGAGAGAGCTCTGGTATCTCTTCTTATAAAGACATCAGGCCTGTTGGGTTAGGACTCCACCCTTATGACCTTGTGTAACCTTAATTCCTTCCTCCAAAGCCTTATCTCCAAATATAGTCACATTGGGGATTGGAGTGTCAACATGTGAATTTGGGGAGGAATAATTCAGTTCACAACAGGTGAAAAGAAGACATGGGATTTGGTAGAGTCACAAAACTCAGGACATGCCAAATGGTCAGTCAACACAGGTCTGTTATGACAAGATAGGGCCTTCTTAGGGAAAACTTGGTAAGGATTATGGTCACAAATTTTAATGTGTGGAGGGTTTTTCCCCACACATCCAAGCAATCATCTGACGTGAGCTGGATGTCCTACACTTCAACTCAATTCTGACACTATCTACCTGGAGACAGCATCAGACAGCATTCCACAAGACTTCCTCCCCACCCCACCTCTAGCAAGCCCAAGTTATGACCAACTAACTACAGATTAGAGGTTCCAATGACCTTCCTCCCCTCCTTGGGTTTGATTAACTTGGTAGAGTGGCCCACAGAACTCAGAGAAACATTTTGGTTACTAGATTACTGGTTAAGTATAGACGGATATAACTCAGGAACAGCCAGATGAAAGAGATGCATAGGACAAGGTATGGAGAAAGGTCTTGCATCTTCCATGCATTCTCCCCCGCAAATTGCCATGTGTTCACTAACCCAGAGGCTCTGGACCCATCCTTTTTTTTTTTTTTTTGAGGAAAATTAACCCTGAGCTAACTACTGCCAATCCTCCTCTTTTTGATGAGGAAAACTGGCCCTGAGCGAATATCTATGTCCCTCTCCCTCCACTTTATACATGGGACGCCTACCACAGCATGGCTTTTGCCAAGCAGTGCCATGTCCACACCTGGGATCCCAACCAGTGAACGCTGGGCTGCCGAGAAGCGAACATAAGAACTTAACCGCTGTGCCACCGGGTGGGCCCCACGACCCATCCTTTTGGATTTTTATAGAGGCTTCATTACATAGGCATGATTGATTAACTCATTAGCCGTTGGTAATTAAACTTAACCTTCAGCCATTCTCCTCACCCTGGAGGTCAGGGAAGTGGGACTGAAATTTCCAACCTTCTAATCACATGGTTGGTTCTCCTGGAAACCAGCCCCTACCTTTAGGTACTTTCCAAAAGTCACATCATTCACATAACAAAAATACCTTTTCTGCTCTCATCACTTAGGAAATTTCAAGGGTTTTAGGAGCTCTGTGCCAGAAATGAGATGAAGACCAAATGTATATTTCTTTCCTTTTTTTTTTTTTTTAAGATTGGCACCTGAGCTAACATCTGTTGCCAATCTTTTTATTGTTTCTTCTTCCCTCCAAAGCCCCTAAGTACATAGCTGTATATTCTTGGTTGTAGGTCCCTCTGGTTGTGCTATGTGGGACACTGCCTCAACATGGGTTGATGAGCAGTGCCATGCCTGCACCCAGGATCCGAACTGGCAAAACCCTGGGCCACTGAAGCGGAGTACGCAAACTTAACCACTCAGCCATGGGGCTGGCCCTGAAGTATCTATTTCTCATGACAAATCACACTATCACACTTGGGAACCTGAAACATAGGTTGGATGGATGTTCCTGATGATTTGGGTTGTGTAGATCTCTCTGAACTCCCAGAGGTCTCAGACATGGCTTACCTTTCCCTGAAGAACTCTGTAGAAAGACACTGCAAAGGCATCTCCCCAGCAATGCAATACACATCCTCTAAAGGAGCTGTCCCATCTCCTCTCCTAGCTACTGGTCTGATAATAAGGGTTAAATCTCAGTATAGCCCAGCTGGGGACATGCTGCGTCTCATAGGGAGGATGGAGAGTATATATCAAGAGAGAGCCAAGAATTAGCTTGCCTATTTGATTGAGTCACAGAGCTCTACAAACTTGAGAACAAGTCCCTGGGATTAAGCTTTAAGGTTGTTTGATTACCCTTCTGAGGAATGCCAAACTATTTTCCCATCAGCTAAACCATCTGGCTTTCCCACCATCAATGTACAAGGGCTCTAATTTCTCCACATCTTTGTCAACACTTGCTATTATCTGTCTACTTTATTACAGCCTTCCTAATGCGTGTGAAGGGATATGTCATTGTGGTTTTGATTTGCATTTCTCCAATAATTAATAATGTTGAGCATCTTTTCATGTTTTTATTGGCTATTTTTATATCTTTCAAAAATGTCTACTTAAATCCTTTGCTCATTTTAAAATTGAATTGTATTTTTATTGTTGAGTTGTAAGAGTTCCTAATATATTCTGTATCTTAGACTTTTATCAGATATATGATTTGCAAATATTTTCTCCCAGTCTGTGGATTGTCTTTTGATTTTCTTGGTAGTGTCCTTGAAACACAAAAGTTTTTTAAAATTTTGAGGAGGCCAATTTATCTATTTTTTCTTGGTCGTGGTCTTTAATCCATGCTGAATTAATTTTATCTATTTTGTGAGGTAGGGATTCAACTTTATTTTTTTGCATATGGATATTCAGTTACCCAGCACCGTTTGTTGAAAGGGACTCGTTTCTTTCCACTGAATCATACTGGCACCCTTCTCAACTTGCCGTGATTATTACTGAGGAGAATAGTGAGCTTAGACTTAATCTGTTTATTATTGGTCATATTATCAAGGTTTTCTACTGTCACTAAATTTTTTGTCTGTTAATAAAATTGCTATAGTTTTTAGTCTTAGTTCCATATTTAAATAGATTTAAACTGCCCACAAAAACTTTTACCCCAGCTTCTCCAATTCTAGAGTCCTCTGTGTTGTATCATATTTCTCTTAGCTGAGTTTTTCCTCAAGTAGTGGCCTCTCTGCCTCCAGGAAGGACACATGGCTTTAGTTCCCTTGAGCATTTAGGTTACATAATGTTTATCTGTTCCTTTTAATTTGAATGGCAACTTGGCCATGCATATATTATTGCAGAAGTTGGCGAATTTTTCTGTAAAGAGATAGATAGCAAATATTTTCAGCTTTTTAAGCTTTACAATCTCTGTTGCACCTACTCAGCTCTGCTACCGTGCAAAGGCCAGGACAGACAATTGTAAACAAGTGCATATGGTTGTGTTTCAACAAAAATTTCCTATCAAAACATGTGGTGACCAGATTTGGCCTACGGATTGTGGTAAATTGACCCATATTATTGGATTACAGTCTCCCTTATAACTTTGTGGACTTGTTTGTTCAGCGAATACTTGCTGAGTACAACCTATATGCTAACTCTTCTAAGCACTCAGGACACATCGCTGGACAAGACAAAGAAAGGCCTCTGCCCTAATAAACGAACAAAACATATGTATCCAAAAACTAAAAAGAGAGAAAGAAAGGAAGCAAGGAAGAAAATAAGAGGTCATGGGGGAAATGATATAGGGAAATAAGATGGTAGGACGGGCAACATTTGATAGGGTGGCCAGCAAATACTTTACAGAGGTGATAGTGAGAAAGTCTTAATTATGTGAAGATCTGGGGAAAATTTTCCAGTAATGAGACAAAGCAAGTTTAAAGTCCCTGTGGTGTGATTGAGAAAAGAGAGAAATGCAGTGTAACTGAAGAAATTGATTGACAGGTATAGAGTGCTAAGACTTGAGGTGGGAGAGGGAAGTGTGAAAATTGTAAAGCATTTGTATTTCATTCTAAATGCACAGGAGGCCACTGGAGAGTTTTTAAGTATGGAAATTGCATTATGTGATTTACTTTTTAAAAAGATCCCTCTGGTCCTATTTGGAGAGATTTCAGTGGGAAACAATATCAGAAGGGAGTATTTAGAATGCTATTGCTGTAATTCGGGAAAGAATTGTTGGGGCTCAGATTAGGTAGATGGCAGAGGCTTTGATGAGAAGTGTATTAATAAAAGATATGTTTGGAAGTAGAGCCAGTAGGACTCATTGGTGGACTGGATTAAATGGGTAAAGGAGAGAATAAATAATGACTGCTTGGTTTTTGGTAACAGAAATTTGATGGTGCCTCTTTTGAGATTGGGAAGACTGGAAGAGTGACAGTCTTTTCAAGAGTCGAGGATTATACCTGTATGTGCCTATTTGATGGGCAAAAGATTTGAATACATGAAGACGGCAGTGAAATATACAAGTCTGGAATTTAGGATGAAGTCAAGAATGGAGATAAAAAAATTGGAGGTTAAAAAGGTGTGATAAAAGGTCATGGAGAAGAGAAGAGAGCTCAGGAATGAACACTGGGCTGTCCCAACATTTACGGCAAAGTTAGGTAAGAAGATGGTAGTTGGGCCACTACAGATGGAGGAGGCAGAGTAGAAAGAGGAGGATTAATTAGAAATGAAAAAAGTGAAGGCACTTTTGTGAAGTATGAGGAAGACAAGGAGAGTATAGTGTCCTAGAAGGTAAGAAAAGAGGATTTTAAGAAAGAGGTAAACAGACAAGTAAAGAAAGAATATGGTAATGATTTCTTATCGACTCTTTCCAATGGAATTGGCACTAGGTCATGGCTACATATAGTACTTTCTGATTATATACTTTCCCCTAGCTAGTAGAGAAAAGGGGGCTAGTCTGGCCAGAGAGATTACATGGAACTAGGGAAGGAACAGAAGGTTTCTCATGTGAAATGTGGGATATTAAAACCTGAGGAGCCAGCAGAGCTGAAACCAGAGCCAGAAACTAGAGTCTGAGAAGTCAGAAGGGGGCATCTGGATGGTTACCAAAGAGAAGATGCCAGAATCAGATATCAAAGCTGGGTTAAGGAGCCAAGAAGGCAGAAACTACAAAGACTAGAACAAGCACAAGCAAGTTCAGGATAGGTGGGAGGTGTCTGGAACTTCTTCGCAGATTGAGATCTTTCTTTCTTTCTTTCTTCTTTTTTTTTTTTTTTTTTTTAATGAATCAGCCCAGGTGTAGCAGCACTGGGTCAGGCTCAGAGGAGTAACAGATTTCAGTTCTACAATCTAGCTCTCTTCTCCAGTCGGAGCGGACTAAGGCTTCTCATGGATTGCTGGATAGAAAGCCCTGACGTATTCTGGTGGATCTTGGTGAAAAGTGGTAATTTGAGAGGTAGAAAATGATTCCCCATAATCAGGGCTGGACTCACGTATATAAACTTGCACAGTTGCACAGGACCCTGTGCTTACAAGGGCCCCATGCTTGATTTAACGCTCTGCTGTCACGATCTTGAAATGTGAATATTTTTTTGCCGGAGGACCCACATCTTTAGTTTGCACTGGGTGTTGCAAAATATGTAGCCAGTCCTGCCCATAAGTGCTTTTCTGGCTACATATTTCATTTTTTTTTTTTTGACTATGGGGTCAATTTGAGTGGGTGTTCTTTCTCCCACATGATTGGGTTAATGTTCTCCATCTGGCTATAGGTTTGTATCTAAAGATTAGCAGATAGGAAAATATAAAAGCCAAAGAATTTGAACAATGCTTTCCAGAATAGGTCTTAAACTGGGAGCCATACTAGAGCTCAGGTGTCTGGATGGCACGTGGAAGAAGGAGATTTCCTTGGTGAACAGTGTAGTGGTGGCTAGAACAGACAGGAGACAAAGTGGAGGACGAAGGCAGCATGTCGGTGAGTGGTCCACCACCACCCAGATGACCGCAAGTCACGGAGGAGAGGCAAATTCCTGTCAAAGTTGATTATGGTGATGTCCTGGGAGCAAGCAAGTGACAGTAAGAAGTTTTATTAGCCCTTTTGCTTTTGCAGCCATCCTTGGCCAGGTTGGCCGGCAGCAATAGTATTCGGTAAATATTACATTGGGAAGATGGAGAATATAAGGCTATCACTTCTACTCTTTGCTTTGCCTCTTACAAAACTAAGCTTTAGCCAGGTGGTTTATGCAGTCCGACTCATAAAAGATTTGAGAGTTGAAGCATTTAAAAAATATTCCCAATTACTCATTAGGGTTTAAATGTGTCTGTCTTTGCCCCAGGAGTCAAGGCTGCCATCATGAGATTGTGTAACACGTAATAGCACCTGACCTTCATGTCTATAATGACCAGAAACTCCTGCTTCCTCATGAGGCAGGTGTCCATGACTGATCCGGAAGACGCAGCCCAGGGTGTGCTTCCACCAGCGTGGAGGCAGGATGGCCTCCATGCTCACGTTGGAGCAATTAGTTTCTTCTTTGATGTCCTGAGCTGGATCAGAGTAGATTAAAATGAAGGTGAAGCAGACAGGGATGCCAATGCTAAAATGTTTTGTTCTGGGATAAATATTCAATAAATCCCTTTCTTTTCTAAAGAATCTGTGAGTGACATGGGAAATTGAGCGCTCAAGGTGCGCAGTTAGGGAAGATCCTGGAGCCACTGGACATCCTTGAGTATTTGGGGCCTTTAAATTCAGAACTACTAGTACCTTGTCTGGAGATGCATCCTTCAGGGGCTGCAGGCAGTGCTGATGGCAAAGCTCAGAGAAGAAATGCAGCTTGTGCGTCCTTCAGGTGATGATGGTGTCATGGATCTCTAGTAAAGACACATGGGGGACCAGGGAAAATGTGGAAAACCCTTGATCGACAGGCATCATGGCCCCCAAGTCCAGCTTCATGAGGGTAGCTATTTGGGGCACAGGTCCTTCTGAAGATTGGTGCTGACAGCAGAGGCCTGAGTTTATCATAGAAAGTGTTCTATGGAATCACTAGGCTCTTCTTACTCCTCACGACTAAGGGATAGCGTGCTGTGGGATTCAGGACGACGTCCTGCCGGATTCTGTTGAGCATTAAACCACAAGGATTTTCTCCAGTTTACATAGTGGTGTTTGTGCTGGGTACCTGCACTTGAAGTGCCTGCCCTGCCAGAGAATAGACACAGCAGCCCTGCCTATCAGTGAGCCCCTCTGTACTATCAGCTAGAAGAAGGGACAGGCAGCTGGAGGCAGTGCATGCATCTCCACATTGAGCTTCTAGACTCTTTTTAACCCACTGAGCCCTGAGTCCTTCCCTAAATCAGGCCTACCCGACCCAAGCCATTGAAAACCATTTATGAGCTGAAAATGCCATGTGCCTATCAACCTCACTCCCTGATAGTTAGCTGTGTCCCCCAAGGCTGCCACACACTTTGAATTCTGGCAATTTTTTGAAGTTCCCTTGGAGACCTCTCCCTTTTTTTTTTTTTTTTGGAGGAAGATTAGCCCTGACCTAACATCCATGCCCATCTTCCTCTGTTTTATATGTGGGACACCTGCCCGTGGCTTGATAAGTGTGCGTAGATCCATCCCCGGGATCCGAACCGGCAAACCCTGAGCCATGGAAGCAGAACATGTGGACTTAACTGCTGTGCCACCAGGCCAGCCCTGACCTCTCCTTTTTTATGAGAAGGTGTCCTGTCAACCATCCGAGGCTCTGAGGAGGGTCTCACTGACATAAGCCATCTATGCTACTTTATCTTCCATGAGCAAGTGGATCTCTAAAAGTCATACTAAAACATCTTTATCTCTAAATAAAATAAAGCCCACGGTGGCTAGGAATATGCTTAAGCTTTGTCTCATAAATTAGTTCTGATTCTTTGAGATTCTATGGGGTGCTTCTGGAGGAGCTATATGTGTTTTGTGAAATAAGTACTTTCACATTCCAAGTCGCTCTCACTAACATGAGTTCTAAGAACTGTATTTGAAATTTCATTTCATGGTCAATTCGGCAAGTAATGAATAATTCAGGGAAGAACTGGAGTGCATAACTTGGGCCGTGGGAGACATGGATATGTTTTATACCCCTTAATTTATACTTATTTGTAGAGATGGGTGAATAATCCTAATTCTCTTCAGGGATAGAGCCACTGTATAATCTGCCAAAATCCATGGGTTGCTATGGATACAGTGGAGCCTGTGGTCCCCAGGCTTTGCCCACTGGGGATCCCAGGATGGGCTGCCGCAAAGGTCTCTCCCATTTTTGTCCCTTGATAGAGGATCTGTGCCACGGCTGATGCTTGGGCTCTCCTCCCAGCCTACCTCCACCCAGAGGGGGACAGGTTGCCTTGAGAATGAATGGCGTCCTAGTCCAGGCCTTTAATCATGTGAAGTGGTGTGCCTCTCTGTATTTGGAGAACTGGGCTGCATGCTTATTGAAAAACCTTCAAGATGTGCAATCCATCATGAAACACTTGTAAAAATGCTGAGAGACCTCTCACTATTTCTTTTATAAGTGTATTCATTTACTATCACAACTGTAAGGAATAAATTACTTCAGGGCTTAAAACAACACAAACTTGTCCTCTTAGAAATTTGGAGGCCAGAAGCTCAAAATCAGTTTCACTGAGCTAAAGCAAAGGCGCCAGCAGGACTGTTTCCTTCTAGAGGGTGTATGGGAGAATCCATTTACTTGACTTTTCCAGCTTCTAGAGCTGCCTGTATTCCTTGGCTGTGGCCACTTCTTTCTTCAAAGCCAGCAATGTAGCACGTTCAAATCTCTTTCTGTTCCTTGCTTCTGTCATCACATTGCTGTCTGTCTCACTCTGACAACTCCTACATCCCTTTTATGAGGACCCTTGTGATTACATTGGGCTCATTTAGATAATCCAGAATAATCTTCCCCTCTCAAGATTCTTAATTTGATCATATGTGCAAAGTCTCTTTTGCCATGACAGTAATATTCACAGGGCCCAGGGATTAGGATGTGTCATGTCTGGTGGAGGGCATTATTTAACCTACTACAATACAGCGTAAATGTTGAGGCATGAAGCTGGTGGCCTTGTTTGTGGTATGGCTTTATTCAAAGTCTTTTACAAATTATTTCAGGAAAAGTTCTTATTTTTGGTATAAATATTTTGTAAGAACATTTCAGTATAAAACTATCGTATTTTGCTATTGCCAAGCTAACAAGCAGTTTACAGTTTAATCACAGATGGTTTTGCAAACATGTGATTTGAAGCAGCCAATTACTTTGGATATATTTGGGATTTTGCTCTTCAGTGTTATGGCAGTAAGATAATTTAATATTCAATAGTTGCCATGTGCCATTTCTTAAGAGTTCTACATTAGCCCAGCTCTCATTAGAATTTTCTAATAAACACCATAAAAAGACTCTATCCTGAAATATTGTCAAATTACAATGGAGAAGTATATACACACAAAACTCATGTAAACAAGAACAGAAATTCTGAGCACCTCCCTCTCTTTCTCTTTCTTTCTCTGTCTCTCTTTCTCTCTGCGTCTGCTTCTGTTTGCGCCTGTTTATGTCTCTCTCTCTCTGTTTCTTGGAGCCCTCACTCTCAGGAAGGCCAGCTGCCACGTTGTGAGAAACCTCATGGAGAGACCCATTTGATGAGGAACTGGTACCTTCAGCCAAGAGTTAGTAAGGATCTGCCAATGGCCATGTGAGTGAGCTTGGAGGTGGATCCTCCCCCAGCTGACCTTTGAGATAATTGCAACTCTGGCAACACCTTGACTGCAGCCTCTTGAGAGGCTCTGAGACAGACCCACGCAGTTAAGCTGCTCCCAGATTCCCGACTCACAGAACTGGGGAATAATAAATGTTGTTTTCAGTCACTAATTTTGGGGGTGATTTGTTATGCAGCAATAGATAACTCATACACCAGCCATGAGCATCTTATACACTCATAAAAAAATTAATAAGTAATTCAAGACTGTACTTTCAATTAAGTATTAGATTTTGAATGCTTCATGGCTGTCAATAAAGGCAGAGTTGGGGGAAGGGGAGAGGCAAAGCTCTGTTTACTCTAAGAGTTTAAAAAGCCCGGGTATGCCTATGACACTGATAAAGTGGATGTGTTGAGAATATATTTGCCTGGAAACCTAATAGCCTCCTGGGAATGAACTCTTCCTAAGGACACTTGCTCCATTAGCCAAGCCCTAGTGTCAGAAAGAGTGAACACAGCTTGGGGCTTCACTTCACTTGGGTGTTCACTTCACTTAGATGACCACTTGGCCTGGAAAAACAGGGATGTGGAGAAGGATGCCTTGAGAAAAACAAAAATAATGTGCTTCTAGAAAGGGCTCGCCAAACTTTCTGGGAAATGGTGTCCTCACCACGGAGCAGCACTGCCTCGTGCTCCCAGGGTGTGACTCTGCCACGGAGAAGAGGGGCCTCCCTGGCTCATTGGAACAGCTAAAGTACCTTAGAGTCCAGCAGGCATCTGTGTGAAATTTCACTACCTTCCCCGCCAGTGGGGAGGGGCTCCAAGGGGGTCTCACAGACATAAGCCATCTGGGCCACCTTAGATGTCAAGGCCAGAGCAGAAAAGGAGAGACTGGGAAAGGAAACGTGAGAGCTGGGATGTCTCTGTTTATGAGCACCTAGGAGAAGGAAGCCTGGAAATTCCACAATCATGAGAGGAAACCAAAGTGGAGAAATACTATACTGCCATTATGACTTTTTTTAATCTGCAGGCTAATATGGCCTATGAAACAAGAATTATATTCTTTGGGCTTCTCTCGGTAATTAGGAATCCTATTACAGCATCTGTTTGTAGCATAGATTAATTACTACCAATGATTAGTATTAACTGCCTTGTGGTTAGTGGCAGTACTGTGTACTGTCGGAGATTATTCATAAAGCCCCAAGGCTGGGCGTGGCACTAGGAAACTGAGTTAAAAACGTTGTTGCAGGTAGTAGGAAAGGCTGTTCACTCTCCACCAGCTTTAGGGGAGAGCCTTTTGACCCTGGCTGGAACTTTCCGCTAAGGTAGTGTCAAAGAAGATAGGAATGGGAAGGAGAAAAAGAAGGGTGTTGGCTGAAACCTGCACGGCCCGTAGATAATAACAGCCATTCTTTCAGGACAGAGAATATTAAAATTGTGGGGGGATGCTTGGTGACGAGTAAACAGGTATTTTAAACCATGGAATGTCACATGACCATCAAGATTAAATTTTTAAAGCTATATCAGAATGCAGGAAAGTTCTGCTATGTGTTGGAGGGATAAAACCTTTCTGAAACAGCAATGGAAACAGGAGGTGAGAAGGACTCACTGTAAGCAAATGGTTGCCATAGTTAAATGTTTTAATAGTGGCTTAGACTGCAGCAAAAAAAAGAGTACATCACCCTAGATTCTCATAATTAATACAAACTAATAGAAGAGGAAGAATAGCAGGGCATTTTTAGCACTAAAACGGCCAAAATCCAAGGACAGGGAGCACAAATTATTGGGACAGCTATGAAATCAGCCAGCATTTCAAGGCACTTTCCTAGAAGCATCTTTGAGGGTCACCCAAACTGGCGACTGATCACAGAGCCCTTCCCTAATGTCATATGTAAAAAATATAAGGAGCTGTGGTTGGGAACCGTCAACCATTTTGTAACTCTTTCATTCATGCCATTTTTCCTTGTGGCATGTGACAACAGGAAAAGCCAAATCCTACAAGCCCAGTTCTACTTGGTGAGCCCCATTGAGTCTTGCTTTTCTGGCCCCTTAAAGATAAGGTATGGTTAATGATGTTTTTATTTCTTGGTTTTCAAACTTTTTGTCTAGAAGGGTGATGCTACTCAAATTTGGACTCAAGCTCCCTGTATTCAATCACCTTAGGGAGATGTTGAAAAAATATATATGTTCTTAAGTCCCACCTCCTCATATTCTGATTCAGTAAATTTGGGGTGTGGCTCAGGAATCCAAATTTTAAATAACGTATCCCCCTTCTCAAAGTGATGTTGGGACCATACTTTGAGAACCATAATCCCAGGATCTTTTGACTGATGAATTCTGAAGAAAGGTGGTGGGGTGAAGGCAATCACCAGAAAAGGAGAAGCAGAGCAGTGAATGTCACCAGGAACACTAATAAACTGCCTTTGAAACTGACTCATAGGCAGAACTCTATTGTTAATATTCCAGATCCCACAGTAAAGACAACAGGTAAGTTACGATTCACCCCTCCAATTATTTGTTCCCTGAAGATCCAAAAGTGAACTTTGACTTCAGAGACAAAAATAATATAGTCAATGATGTGGCTTGGAAAATCAGTTCCAGGCTAGATGTCCATTCACTGTGAGTCCCTAAGCTGTGAAGGGAGTTTTCCAGAATGCGAGAAGCTCATTAAGGGCCAGCATCAATAATGATTATGATGATAATGATAATAGCTAATGTTCTTACACACTTATTTGTCAAGTATAGACCTAAATAGTCTTACGTAATTCTTACAATAACCATATGACATCAGATGAGGAAAATTAGACTAGTTAACTTGACCAAGTTTATTTAACTACTATGTGGACAAATTGGGAATTTAATGTCAGTCTATGTGATTTCCAAGCCTGTGGGCCACATCGTTAGTTTCTCTGCCCCCCTGAGTGGGACCATGAGGGAATGGAGACGCATCTTCTAAAAGGCATTAACTTCTCACAGGAGAGGTTGATGAAGACCATGAATCAAGGTTGATTGCACTACTTCTGTCATCCGAAATCCTGGAAACTTTTTACACAGGTGGCTCCCGGCTATTTGCTGTGTGTGTCTCAGCATCTCTCAGAATCAAGCCTAGGAAAAGGCTCATTTCATTCTAATAGAAAGATTGTCCATTTCTGAGGATAGAGACCTTTCAAGGATATTGCTATGGGGAGTGTAGTAGGAGTCCCAGTTGAGCCTAAACTGAATGCACTTTTGACTCTTATCGTAGAGAACTACTAAAGGCAGATTTTTATGAGAAAGCAAGTCGCCTGGGAAGTAACTATTACAAGAGAGAAAGGAATCTGGCAGATATCCATGCCCAATAATATCATCGGTACTGGAGACGAAGAGCTGTTGTTAATATAGCATGGTGTGTATCACTCAGCTTGTCTTTCAGCCCCACAGGACTGTGGTTTGAGTGCTAGGAAGAACTAGGTAACAGTTGAAGGTGCTCTTTCATCAAAAAGGCTGAAATTACTGGGAGCTCTGTGCCCATGTAATGGAGTGTGACACATAGCCTGACTGGGAATTCTCCCCTGCTTATGCACAGAACATATAGCACAGTCCTGCTGTCACCCCGAAGGCATCCAGCATTCAGGTGGCCTCCATGGTGTCAGCAACATTGGGCACCACATAATGTTTGGCACAGCAGAGAGGTTTTGGCCCAGAAGAGCTCCTGCACAGTGCATGTTCAGTCATCATTATCAGGATTTGCGCCAGGCCTGGAAGAGGAGGGTCTTCACTGGATTTTGTAAGCCTGAAGCCTGGGTAGGAGACTTCACCCCTGAGATCCAGGGATGGAGCAAAAGAGAAAAGAAAAAATGCATCGATTGCATGGTATCTAAAAGAATTCTGTGCTTGAATCCATGTGAGATACTTTCAGAAATAGAGGAGCTTCTAAGGGACTCTAGAGATTCCAAATAGTGGGTAGAGGCAGAGCCCTAATGAAGCTGTTTTACAATTAATGGCGTGATATCCAGCTTCCCAGATGCCTCCAATATTCCTTGGCTCCTGATATTCATGTCCTTGTGTTGAACCCACGCATAGCAAATCAGTGCTGATCCATGACACAAGAGAATACTGTGGAAGTGATGGTGTGTGACTTCTAAGCTAGGTTATAAAAGGCATTGCAGCTTCCACTTTGCTTTCTTGGATTGCTCTCTCTGGGAGAAGCCAGCCTCTACATCTTAAACACGCTCAAGCTGCTCTGCAGAGAGACTCACGGAGAGGGTACCTGAGGCCTCTGGCCAAAACCCAGCATTTGCCAGCTGGGTGAGTAAGCCCCTTTGGAAGCAGATCTTCCAGCCTCAGTCAAACCTTCAGATGACTACAGCCTGCCCAACATCTGCATGCAACCTCCTGAGAGACTGAGCCAGAAGCACTCACATAATCCCCTTCCAAATTCTTAGCTCATAGAAATAGAGAGAAATGTGATGGCCATTGTTGTTTTAAGTCACTAAATTATAGAGTAATATGCTATGTAGAAAAGATAGCTAAGGAAAATAGGATCTCCATTTTTACTCCTAGGCTAGAAAGTCACGAAGAGAGAGTTTGGGTAAGACTTGAACTGCTCTATAAGTGATGGGTAAGATTTGACAGGTGCTGAGGCAATGGGGAAGCATTTCTTGAAAGAGGGATGAACACTAACAGAGGCAGAGAGGCAGAGCCCTCTGTGTCCAACAAGACAAATTTGTCCACAATGTTGACTGTACAAGAACTGAAGGATTAGGTGGAACAGACTGGCTTAGGTTCAGGTTAGGGAGAGTTTCATGGCCAATTTTAGGACCTTAGATAAGAGCCTTAAGGCACTGAAAATATGAGGCAGAAGAGTAAAAGAATAAATAATCAATTTTCCACAATATTATCTCACCTAGTGATTGGGAGTCAAATGAAACAGAGGCAGGAAAACATTGGAATGAAGAAAAGAGTTTGAATAATTTAATAATTGTACATAGTAAATCTGAATGAACTAAACAAACAGATATATTTAGAAAAACTGGGCTTATCTTTTCAAATATGGCAATTTTAGAAGACTATGCAATATTAAAAATTACTTGCAAATCTTTGATTTAGAAGATTTTCATTCATTCATTCATTCGTTAAGATATTTATTGAGTATTTATTATAGAAACTAGACACACATAAATTGATGTTTAATTTAAAAAATGCTATACAACAAATTTTTCTCTATAAAACGTTAGCAACACAGGGGCTATTATTAAATTAAATAGTTTAAATTATTTATTGTCCCCTGAATTTATAGGTACAAATTTTAAGAAAGTAAAGAAAAGTATTTCTCCTTTATAATTTCTGTCCTTCAGTAATTTTGTTGCTTGTCAGTTTCTGCTTTGAAACTGCCAGTGGAAGTCGTCAGCGGGGGAATTTTACTTTTCTCCATAAGGACAGGTACTGAATTAAATTGCAGGCCTGGCCAGATGATCCCATTTGTTGCGACTGGGGAAGGAGAGATTAATTACTTTTCTCTTTCTTCAGCTGCATCTCGTAGTCTCCCTTCTTATCTTTATCTCCTATTTTACTGTTTATCTCAAGAACTGGCATCTCTGTGGGGAAAAAACAAAATCTCAATATTTGTGTCTGTAACTAACAGTTGCCTGATTCTACAGTTCTGAATCAAAGCTAATATACACACCCCAAATATGAAATATCCTTCCACCTGACATGTAAACATTCATCTCTGTAGCTATAAACCTCATAGTTTCACTGAACTGTGAAGTAGCAATTTTTGGAAATGTAAGAAATTTCTGGAGAAAAGGATATATCTAAGGACTGCTCAGATCTAGTTAATGTTGTCATTATTCTAGTGTTTATGGCAGTAAAAAAAACCCTAAAGGCTGTGACCCACTAATGGTTATGAAATCAATTTAGAGTGTTATGACAAGGATTTTTGTTAAATGAAATAGAAGAGTATTTAATAGAAAATATCCCAAATGTGCTGCACATCAAAAAGGTAAGTGCTATTTTCTAAAAATTTTATTCCAGTTTTATGTTTGTGAGTGCGTGAGTCACAATGTAAATTTACCTCTTATCATGGATCATATTTAACATTTTTGAAAGCTATTTGGGAAGACAAATTCCAAAGTTTAAGGTTTCCCAGGATAATAATATTTTGCGGGATAACATGTTTTTCTTCTAAACCAGAAATAGTATATAATTGAAAATGGAAAGATTATATAAGCAGCTGCAAGAGATTATTTCATACTATTCTAAGTTTTTCAATGATCTGTAGTTATATACAAAATAAAAGTTTACAATTCCAGCATGGGCTCCAAAAAATGATCTAATTATTAACCTTGGGCTAGCGATATCAAAACTTCCTACACAGGTCCCTCCACTAAAAAATATAAGAAAAAAATAGTAAATATTTTCTCAAAAGATTGATGCAGAATGTGACAGAAAATGGCAAAATACTTTGTGGTTGTATCATATTTAGCAATGCTAAACAGCACGCTTCAGTCAAGTTTCTGAGAAAGTTACCTTCACTCCTGAAGCATGTTTATCTGCCAACAAATGAATTATCCATCTTTCCAGTACAGTCCAAAGGAAACTATATTTTACATGGTGTGAAGCCATTAAAAGCTATGATTCAGGATAATATCTATAAAATGAAAGTAATAATGAGGGAGAGTGCATCAAAGATGTTTGTTAGAGTAATATTTTTGTGATTTTAGTATAATAAATTTCCTCCACGACCTGTTATATTTCATTAATTACTGCATCTATAACCTTGCATCTCCATATCTGGCTACAAGGAAATTATATGCTTTGAGGTCTGCGCTCCATTCATGCCTGAGATGCTCAGATTCCTAGTCAGCCCACCCTTAGACAGGAGAGAAATAAGTGATAATATTGTCAAGCTTTCAAATTACGGTAGAATAGAAATTTAGAAAGAATTTAAGCCAATACAAATTGGCTTAAATTCAGAACCACACGGATGCCATAGTGACTGAGAATAACACCCGGATTTTGAACAGTGATTTATTAATTAACTCTTTGGTAACTTGGGTTTTTCTTACACATTTATAACCTACATTTCAAATCAAATTAATTCTATCCAACGCAGCAAGTATTTATTGATTCCCACTTAAATGGAAAGCACTGTTACTTTGCTCTTATGGTTCCTGATCTCAAGGTGTTTATAATTCTAGAAAAAGAGTTAAGCAAGCACATAATTTAGAAATCAAGGCAGACTATGGAGAGATTACCAACAAAGTACTATAGAAATGCTTATTCAAACAGAAGAAGGTGGCAGCATGGTTTCCATCAACAATAATAATGTATATCTTAGAGGGGTTATTGTGAGGATTACATAAAATAATCTACAGAGAATGATTGGGACATACTAAATCTCAATAAATCTTAGTCATTCTTATTTTCACTTCTATAGCTCTGCTATTTTTATTTTTTCCAACATGCTTCCTTTATATAAACATAATCACATTTGCTCAGTTATCTGCATTTGCTATTTTGATTATCTTGAATTCACTGGATCAGAGAATTGATCAAATCAAATATATTCATTTCCAATGTATACATACAATACCTTGTATTCTGATAATACATAAGAATGGCATGGTGGATGTTGAACCCCCCCAGTGGATTAGTGATAGCTGGTTGCTGCTGTCACCACCCCTTCCTGCACTCCATAAAACTCTCTTCAGGTTTGCCAGGATTCCTAAGAGAAGAAACTCATCTGGGAGTGAAACTAACTTCCTTGATTTCCCTAGAGACTTTATTGTCACCATCATGTTTCCTCTCTCCCCAAGTTCAGAAATTCCATTGTAAACTTGCCTAACATGTAAACCCAGTGATCCCAAAGCCTCTGTGAAGGTCTGGTTGCTTAGCTACGCAAAGGTCACATCATAGGTCATCAGAAGACTATCGGCTTTGTCTATGATACTCAGCCTAAGGGATTCTGAAGATCGCTCTTTGATTTTTTTAAACTGTTGCTACTATAGTTGAAATGTGCTTTTTTTCTTCTCGAACTCTTTTTTGGGGAGGAGGAGAGACTTTATCAGTTATTTGCACACTGACATTTTAATGTTCAGCTGCAATTATGCATTTAAGGTATGGCTATCCAAAAGTCACTCCTCCTTTTGTGGGCTGATGAATGTCATTCTCTGCTTCACAGGGAAGAAGCACTTCTAGATTTCATCTTACTAGATTGTTAGACCCTTTGACGATGCCCACCTGTTTCTTTACCTATGTTTTATATAGGGTCTAGCAAAGGTGATGCGAATCCGGGTTTCTGAACAGCTAGATGAAGTCAATGTATATATTTTCTCCTTTGGCCTCCCACGTTGCACTTCATTCAAATTCTGTGCAAGATAATAAATTTTCCTAATAAATCCTCACTTGAATTAATTCAGGAAAAATCTTGAGGACTTTCTTTCCATTACATTTTGTGATAATGCCAAAGGTTGCTGGTATCTTTCAGTCAATGACTTCCTTTGTGCATATTCAGATTATTCAATGTATGTCTTAGACAAATACTCAGATTTTTCCATCTGAAGGCAAAAAAGACATGTTCTGCACAGAAATAAGCAGGTATAGAGAGGTTTATATGGTTGCATTTTAACCATACAATTAGATTCCTTTGATGGGAAGCGCTTTAGTGCAGTGCAGTGGAGAGTACCAGAACTCAGGGCTGTGGCTTGTTCCAGCATTGCCACTCTTTAGTTGCATGCCTTTTGATAACTGTCTTAATCTCATAACCTCAGCGTTCTCATCTGGGAAATAAAGAGCTGCATCCTATGAACCCTGAGCCAGTGAGCTCTATAATTCCACAAATCTAACATGCTGCTACCAGAAAGATAAAGTAAACTGGAGAGTTCAATTTGATAATTCGGGTAAAAATATCTAGCACATACTAAAGACAAAGACAAGGTGGAGAGCTTTATTTATTCATTTATCAAATATATATTGAACACTTACTATTTCCATGGCACTGGGCTATGTGCTGCGTGTGTGTGTTTGTGTGTCTCTGTGCATGTGTGTGTGTTGAGTGTAGTAGGAATCCTAAAAAGAGGCTTAGAGTATAGCTAAGGAGGATTGGGTGTGTGCGTGAGTGACCTTCACTGACAAGGGCTCCCCAATTTTAGGAAATTAACTAGGCAACTGAGCCACAGTTCATTTTATCTTTCAAGACTGCACTTGATGTTCTGAGATAAACAACTCAATATAAAGTTACTTCAGAGTGAAATTATTTTACTGCATATCAGAACATCGCAATTTGTAGGCAAAAGGCTTGCCAAGTCCATAAGAATATGTGGGTGTACTTGTTTAAAAAACATGTGATTAGGCCAGAAAATTCTTCCCACTGGATCTGCCTTACCTGAAGACAAATGAACCAATCCCAATCCTTGACTGATAATAATAATAATTTATAAAACGGGTGGTAGGGCTGAACAGAGAGATTAGAAGAAGGTGTTAATCAAATTCACAATGGCATGTTTTACAAGAAAGCAGCAAGGAAATAAATGGTTGGTGTCTGGGACTGCTGGGTTCTGTTAGGTAATTTTTTAGCTTTGATTAATGACGCTACCAGGCAACATTTCCTAATCCCATATAGCATATTAGAAATCCATATCTTCCTTCACACAGGCTCCTCCCATTCACATTGCAAATTATTTGCAGCGTCCTCAGCCAGGCACATAAGTGGATTTTCACATCTCAAGTTTTAATTTTTCTTAAATGTTCGGTAATAGATACAAAGAAACATAAATACAACCGTTCTTGATTCAGCATAGCAGCTGAATTTGCCACAGAACCAAGCGGAAGATGCTTCTGAACATATGTGGATGATTATTGTACAGTTGATATACTAAGGTGGAAGGATGTAGAGGGAGGTATGTGGGTATAGACTTTGTTCTTTTAGGCATACATGGAACATTGAAGTCCTTTTTGGGAAGAGAGGGACATGATTAGGTTTATGTTTTAGAAACGGAATCTAGGATGAGAAAGAATGAGAAAATGATATTAAAATATGTTAGCCTCAATAATCCAAGTAAATGACCATAAGGATACGTGCTAGGGCAATGAAAGAGGGAATTGAACAGTCATGAGGACTTGGTGACTGGTTGACTATGAGGAGTGAGAGATGGTGTTGCCAGCCACCAAACCTAGAGAAACTAAAGAAGAACCCATTTTTGAGTTAATTATGCTTAAAGGAGAGAGAAAGATTCAAACATTGCCAAAGGGAATACATCAAAACAAACATCTGCTTCTTATATCTAGCCCTCTAGTTTCCTCTCTAAAGTCCACCAGTTTTCAAATTCTTGTGTATACGTATTAGAGATATTCCAGTCTTGTCAAGCATGTATATACATATCTATGTCTCCTTTTTTTGTCCATTTAGCAGTATATGATTCTTACTTCTGTGCACTTTGTTTGTTACAGTTAATTTTTTAAATGAAATTTGGTCCAAATCAGTACAGGTATACAGTTCATGTGACAGTTGTATAGTGTTCCGTTATACTCCTGCACCGTGATTCATTTCACCACTTCCTACTGACGGATACCTTGGAGTGCCTGCCAACTGCTGAACAATACTTTAAAGTTTAAAGTTGTGAAAACGCAACATGACTTCAAAAGTCTTCAGGTGAATTAGAGAAAATACCACAAGGTGGGGATACCAGGTGATAGAAGTTTATCTTTTTGTGATTCTTTTTATTTTGTGTGCTTGTGAGTCTGTTTTACTGTGCTTCTCCCTATGTCGTTTCCCTTTTGTCTGTTTCTTTCTGTCTACGTATGCACATTTCTATGCATTAACCTCTTCTTTGTATCTTGCTGTTATGTGAATACACTTTAGCTTTTAAGTGTGGAATATGGGAACCATAGTGAGCTGAAACGGGACTGAGTTCTGGTTCTGCCACTAACCAGGTCTCAGACTTTTCCTTTTTAGTTACATCTTTTCTTTTTGCATCTAAAGGCATTGGTTTTCCCATTTGTTGAGCAAAATAATGTCTAAAGCTCTCTTTTCTATCATTCTATGCATTCATTCTTTTATTTACATATCTTTTTATTCAGCCACCCTCTAATAAATTTTGAGTATCTACTATTCACGAGGTATTGTGGGAAACACTAGCAGGAGTGGGGGGAAATTATAAAGATATAAGAAATGCTTCCTAGTTTTGACTCAACCTAGTGGAGAGCACAGACAGCAATAAGCAACTATATCATGAAGAGTAGCAGAATACGCCACCCTAAAATATGCCTCTTTGGCGGAGGAACTGTTTTTAGCTGATTATTCTGAGAAAGAGCAGCCACAGGGCAAACTCTGAAAACAGAGTAGAAGATACCCTTTTGTAAGGGAAATTAACATTTATAAGGGAAATCTCCATTTGTAAGGGTGTCTCCCTCTGTGTATCAGGAAGAGAAGGATGACCCCAAGTCACAAGAGACCCTTACAAATGGAAAATGTGCAGACTTAAATTTGCATAGCAAACCTTACCCTTGTTTACTGTGCTTTTCCTGGTAACCTCTCATAATTGACTGCCCCTCTACCTCAAACACACACCCTTTCTTTCTTTTGTCTTTAGCTGAAGATGATTTTTAAGCTAGTGACTTAGGCCACCTCAGGGAGTTACTCATTTTTCCCTAGTATCTCCCATGTACACAGGAGGCATACATGTTAATAAACTTCTGTTATTTTCTTTTGTTAATCTGTCTTTTATTATGGGGGAGGGGTCTCAGCCAAAAACTCAGACAGGTAGAGGCAAAATTATTTTTCCTCCTCTACAATTGCATCTAATTGTACTTATTAAATGGAATTCTAAGCTCTTGTTTTCTAATTTAAAAAGTGGAGCAGTGGAATATTTATATGCCTCTTTTCAAAATGTGTTTTTTCTTATTGTAATTGAACTAATATTGTCTGAGGACCATTTGCCCTCAAGAGAATCAAACGAATGAACAAATTTCTGATTATATTATTTCCAAAGGAAAAGTGCTCAGAACTTTGCATACCAGACAGCTTAGTATTTTTAATGACTCTTTTCAGTTTTTAATCAAATCTTGTAACTCACGTGCTTGGTTATTTGGGCAGCAGATGCATGTCTCATCCTGATTAATAAGGGAGAGACGATGTACCAGGCACAAGTTGGATCGTAGACTGGCCATGAGGGAGAGACTTCGTCTGTCATTGACAAAAGGCACTGTGAAAAAATGAGATCTGGAGCTCACTTTGGCTCGGAACTATATTGGAGCACAGGGGCAAGAAGCCAAAACTGCAGAGAAAAACACCATCTTTATGGGAACGGTAAATGTAATGTCTCCTTGGAGTCCTGCTCCATTTCAAAATAAATATGGAGAATCTGTTCAGAGCTGTTAGCCTGCTTCTCTTCCACCAACCCTGTGCTTACTAACCTACATCAGATTCGTTAAAAATTGTTTTTTAAATGGTAGATATTTAATTGGAAAATTAACATTTGCAGACAAGAAACAATGTTACCCACTGTATAGAGAGGTGTTGATAATTAAAATGTGAGTGGGATGACATTTAACAGTCCGTTGACTGAAATGTCATTAATCTTTTAATTCAGATAGCTTTTTTTTTTTTGGTCATTGTTTGGTTTGTTTTTCTCCTATGAAAAAGGAAACAGCATGAAAATGACTTGCCAAATTTCAAGGCTGTATTTATTTCTGTGGGCAAAATGACTAATCAAGTTGAAAGTGAAATTACATCAATCTATACCCAGTTGCAAGAGCAAAAGTAAAAATTGCATTTTATGCTCTTTAATATTTAAATTATAACATTTAATATGTAGTGCTGAGTCTTATATAAATACATAAACTTTCTGAGCCTCAGTTTTCTCATCTGTAAAGTGGAAATAATAAGTTAATGTAAATATATGTCTGATAGGATTGTCATGAGAAATAAATAAAATAATGAGTTTTAAATGCTTAACATTGTACCTGGCACTTGGTTAGTGTCCAATTCTTATTTGATATTATTAAATGACCCTTACCTTACAGTCTATGGGATCTGAAGAATATAACTAATTCTGGGGCAGAGAAATAAAGATGAATATAACAGATAAGGTGTAACTTTGAAGATTTGTATAAATTAGAGTTTAGATGTATTACTCTGTTGAGAACAGCTTAAGGAATTCCTTCCATGATTTAATTCTGACTAATTAATAATCTATTATGTCCGCTAAAAGGAGCACTGGAATAGGGGGTTCTGAGCATACTGGAAAATTTCCACTCTTCCTTTTTAAAATAAATCACATATAGCTGATCAAACTTTGGAAAATATTTTTGTACGTATTATATTGCATAGATGCCTTTAAATATCAAGTTTTAACATGATTCCATAAAAATCAAGCCTCAGTTGCACAGAGCCATTTTGTCAAATAGCTCCAGCTCTTTCTCATCTTAGTAAATGATGAGAATGAGGAATTTATCAGAAACTGACAGATTCAGAGGGCTCCTCATTCAGGAGCTCCCTCAAGCCTTGCAACAAAAACCTAAACACAAAAAATCTTCTGGGAGTGGCTCCCGTCTCTTTTTAATGTTTATTAATTTGACTTACCTTTGCCTGAATTTTGAACTTTGCCCAGTGGTGCTCCTTTCTTCCATCTCACTAGTCTCAGCTTCTCCTCTCTTTTTTGTTTTCTCTACCTTTCTCCCTCCTACAGTGAAAAGAGCAGTATGGAACTTCCCTCTAGAGACCCTCCACCTCAAAAGGCCATATGGGTTTAATGTATAATGCATGAGAAGCAGCGTGAGCTGCAGATGATTCAAAAGAGAAGCCTTCGAGGCGGGGCTCAGGAGGCATTCTTCAATAATAATTAGAAAATCAAACAGCATCTTACTGTTGTTCTACTCATTTCATTGCAGTGTAATAACCTGGCTCAAATAGTACTGGAGAGTAATATATTGCTATAAGACAACCTTCTCAACACAATTATTGTGCAAACACACTTATTCGTTAGTAATGGATTCATTGCCCTTAGAATTTCCTGTTTAGATTTGACTGGAGGTGTCACTTCCTATGGACATCTCTCTCACTTGATCTCTATCACTAAGGTCTCTGGCAGGGACAAAATAGTGTGAGGTTTAATTTGGATGTTAATTTTCTGTGTCTTGTATTAGGGAGCTCTTTCGGGAAAGGCAGTTAGGGCAAGACTTTGCCACGGTGTTTGAGGCTAGTGACATCAACTTTTGAGAGATGTCCTTTCTCTTCTCTTCTGGTCCAGGAGTAATATTTGAAATTAGGACTTGACATTTTACTCTGCCACTACATATAATTCTTTTTTGCATGTAGTCAGGGTTAAAAAAATTTAAAAAAAACCCAAACACCTAAAAAGTAGTAGAATGTAGAAATATTTATTGGGTACTTGATATGTGTGAAGGGTGCTAGAATATGACACCTCAAAATATGCCCCTTTTGCATATGGATTGTCTTGAGCTAAAGGCTATTGAGAATAGGCAGATGTGGGAAAAGCTCTAGAAACAGGGCACAAGTTTTCCTTTTGTAAAGAAAATTTACGTTTATAAAGGACATTTTTATTTATAAAGATATCTGCCTCTCCCCAGCACCAGGAAGAGAAGCATTCTTAACAAGAAGGTTGTTATGAACCTACATAACAAACTTTATAAAACAACCTTTGTTTACCATACTTTTCCTGGTCACCTTCCCATAACTTGCCGCTTCCTTCCAGAAGCTCCAACCCTCTTTTCCTTCGTTTAGACTAAGATAGTATATATATAAAGCCAAGTTCTAGCCACTTCTTTGAGTTGCTCATCACTGGGTGCTCCCATGTGTACATGCGTGATGCACCTATAAGTTCTGTTTGTCTTCTTCCTGTTAATCTCTTTGGCCAATCTAGTGAAAGTAAGGAAAGAAGGAGAGAAGGCAGGAAGAAAGGAAAGAGGCCATTCCCCCAACAAATCAGTGTACCCGACTTCACTTTTTATATCTGCAAGGACAGTTCTGTAATTCTTTGGAAAACCTGGCATGAGATGCACTATTTATTTGAAGAAATTAGTCAAGGAGTTTGCAAAGGTGACCAAAGATAAGCCTGATGCATAATGGTTCAGGGGATAATTCATCATATTTACATAGGATCTGCAGTCAAGGCTCTTTGAGTATTTTATATATGAAGATACATGCATAATTACTTCGTAAGTTTCCAGGGCAAAGGCATTTGATACAATTATAGGAATATTCTATAAAGGAAAGAAGACAACATTAAAAAAATAACCAGTTTCTTTAAATTGGAAGGAAATGTACAGGGCACAGAATTACAGAATCACTGAATTTAATCTCATGCAAGACCCTAGATGTCCTCTGATTTTGCACATAAGAGAACTGAGAACCAGGTTGTGAACCACACACTTATTATATGGGCTCCGTCAGGTGGACATTCAACCTCTGTTTAAACACCTCCAGGGAAGAGAGCTCACTATTCTTGTGGCTACTACTCCTATATTTAAATATCTTAAATTGTTATACAAATTTTCCTTTCCCAAAGTAAAAATTCATTTCTTCCTTGTCAGAAGCAAATTATAAAGAAATAGAATATTTTATCTGAAATGTAATAAATAGACCTCTTTAACATTTAATTTTTCCTAGCACAATGATATTTTGATATTGCAGCAGAAATCCATCAGAAAGAACAGATTGTTTATTGGTGGTGTTAGGAAAACTGGTTCTCTATATGGACTGAGTACCTAACAACGTAGACCTAGTTAAATATCCACATATGAAAAGTGGATGTAAAAAGTAATGGAAGAAAATGCAGGAGAATATTTTTGTGATTTAGAGACAAGGAGAGTTTTTTTAAACAAAACTTTTAACCTTGAAAGTATAAGAGTAAAATTTTTTTATCATATTTTGATCAGAATAAAGGATCTGTTCAATGAAGGACATCATAAAGATAATGTCCAGGTAATGCACAGAATAGCAGAAGGGGTAAAATGTTTGTAATATCTACAACTGACAAGGGGTTAATATCTAGAATATAAAGGGAATTCTTGCAAATTAACAACAAGAGGATAGAAAGCTCAATAAAAAAAATGAGCATAAGATTGGAAAAGCAATTTACAAAGAGGAAACTCAGGAAGTTAAGCAAAGAGATACTGAAATTCACTTGTAGTGCTGAACATGCAAATCAAAAGAACGGTGAACTATCATTTTATACCTATACTCCTGGCAACAATTAGAAAGCTAGGTAGTACCAACTATTGACAGGGTTGTAGGGATAGAATAGCCCATATTTATTGGTGGTGGGAAATAAAACTGACGTTGCCATCAGAAGAGCAATCTGAGCTGACTTACTCAGAATAAATTTTCTCCTTATTTGCATGTAAAATATTCCTTTCTTCAGTATATATCTCAAGGACAGCCTCACACAGATCCATTAAGGGACGTGTACAAGGATGTTCATTGCTGCGTTATTTGTGGTGGTGAGAGTTGAACCAACCTGGGTGTCCATCACTGGGAGAACAGATAATAGAAGGTGCTGGGTGTATACCATGAAATGCTACGTAGTGGTTAGGAACAATGACTTATGTTCATGTAGCAAATATAGATGAATCTTGAAAACATAGTGCTTAGTGAAATAAATAAAAATCTGAGTAATACACAAACTTATTTAACTAAATGAAATCATATATTTGAATTCTTTATTTGAATCCATTCCTTCAAAACAAACAAAAATAACATTGTTATAAGATGACATACAAACAGAAGGAAATACATTGAACAGAGTGGAATGGCTGCCTGGAGACGGAGGAGTGCATATGAGGTAGGGAAAGGAATAAAAGGAACTAACTAAATAAAACAAAAGAGACCTTTTTTATGGCCCAATGTTAATAACATGACATGAACTATGGAGCCTGATTAACTCAATCCTCTGCGCCTGAGGGTCAAGGAAAATGACATTTCATGACAATGACCTTGAAAGAGCCTGAAGGGCCTTTTGAAGCATGCAAGAAGTCATAAGTGTGTTTAGTATCTGTGACATTTTACTAAACTCTAAGGGGCTGGCCCCGTGACTGAGTGGTTAAGTTTGTGCGCTCTGCTGTAGGCGGCCCAGTGTTTCGTTGGCTCGAATCCTGGGCGCAAACATGGCACTGCTGAGGCACCCTGAGGCAGCATCCCACATGACACAACTAGAAGGACCCACAATGAAGAATATACAACTTTGTACCGGGGGGCCTTGGGGAGAAAAAAAAAAAAACCCCTGAATATTTGACATTAGAATACTACGTGTAAAAACAGGAAACTTATTTTAAATTATTTGAAAATGTTATCTTAAATAGGTAGATTTAGGAAGAAAAAAAGCTGTAAAGCTTGCTAATAAAATGTTGAACGTTTATTCCTGCTACCTCACTGCAATTTTCACTGTTTTGAGTTTCTAACCTTATTTGAGAACTCTCTTTGCTCTTTATGATGTTGTAGGTAACAGACCAAAAGCTATTGCCTTTTGCCTTTTTTGTATCTTCGTTATTATTTATTTAAAAACTGCTATGAAATAGTCTTTTCTAAATTACTTCCTGCCCAGGAATGGAAGTAAAGGCCCGTGGGTGATTGACAGGGTGATGCAGGGTGGGCTTAGTGGTAAGTGACCTATGGGAGTCGCACAGCGTCCCACCTTCAGAAGGAACCTGGGCTTGTTTTAACACTCTGCAGTCGCCATCTTGAAATTCTTAATGATTTTTTAAATTGGGGGCCCCATTTTATGCAGTGGGCTCTCAAATTATGTAGCCAGTCCTGCATAAGTAGATGCAGAATTCATTTTATTTGACAATAACTTATGGAACATCTCATATATACTAAGGCACCATACAGGGACTGGCAATTCAAAGGTAAGTAAGAATTGCTCCTCTCTTTAAGAGCTCATTATAACATGGGGATACATACGTGGACAACTAATTTATGGAGCAATTTATATTCATAATCACAAAAGCCTGCTTCAGACAAACATATTTTTGTTGGTTTGGGAGGTGTGGGATTTACAAATGAACAGAGAGGTTAGAAATATTTGTTCTACAATGATGCATAGAAGCAAAGGGATATCAAAATTACTTCTTTTAAAACACAATGCAAGTAAATCATTCCTATCCAGAAATGCTCTGCAATTTCATTTGGAAATAACACCTAATGTATTTCAAGCAGAATGTCTGGAATGTCATGCTACCTGGCTTTTGCTTTTTAACTAAATAGTGATTTGGATATCAAAGAAAAACTGGGTCCAATTGCACTGCTTCATAGTACTTTGTTGATTCACGTCCTCAGTTAGTTCATTTTCATTTTCCTTTCCTAATTTCTGATTCTTTTTTCTTCCATCCTCTCGTGAGTTACACTTCTAGGCTTTTCTTTGCAAAATTTGATTACTAAAGTTATTTCTTTTGGTGAGGAAGATTGGCCCTGAGCTTACACCTGTTGCTAATCTTCCTCTTTTTGCTTGAAGAAGAATGGCCCTGAGCTAACATCTGTGCCCAGCTTCCTCTATTTTGTATGTGGGTCACCACCACGGCATGGCCCCTGATGTGTGGTTTATGTCTATGTCTGGGATCTGAACCCACTAACCTAGACTGCCAAAGCTGAGTGTGCTGAACTTAACCACTATGCCACTAGACTGACTCCTGATTTCTAAAGCTTTGATTATCAACAGCTTAAAGACATTTCTTTAGCTCTTTCAGTGAATTTGCAACATTTTTAACCTCTTAGTTCAACAATTAATTCTTCTTTGCTAAGCAATCTAGAATCTGTGCAGGGGTTCAGAAGGCCACAGCTTTTCTCTGATTCTTTTCTAGAGCTAAATTCTACCTGTGTGTGAAAACCTCTCCAAGATGGGATGTATTTCATCTACACTCCAGTCAGATTGTAACAGTCATTTCAAACCACATATTTCTTCTTGACATATAAAGAATAATTTTGCTTTGAAAAGCAATGAATCAAAGAAAGCTTAGAATCTGTTCTTAGGTTCAACCTCATTGGATTATTTTGATACAAAACAGTTGACATTCCTCTAACTTTCATTCTTCTAATTTGTATCATGATGCTAGCTTAGTTAATTTCTTTTGAAATTTTTTAAAAAACATTATTGAGGTATAACTTAACAACAATAAATATTTCCAGTGATCCTTATTTGCTGCTGAAGGTCCATTTCCCTCTGGCATCATTTCCTTTAACTTTGTTTAGCATTTCTAATAGTGCAAATCTGGTCACGATACATTTTCTTTATCTGAAAATGTCTTTATCTCACCTCATTCTTGAAGGATATTTTCACTTCATGTAGGATTCTGAGTTGCCAGTTTGTTCTTTCAGTACATTAAGGATATTGTTCCTTGTCTTCCAGCCTCCATGCTTTCTGATGAGAAAGCTTGTGCCCATTCAAATCTTTGTCCCTCTTTATGCACTGTTGTTGCTTATCCTCTGCTACTTTCGAAAATTTCCCTTCATATTTAGTTTTCAACAATTTAACTTTAATGTATCTAGGCATGGTTTTTTCCACATTTATGCTGTCTGGAGATTGGAACTTCTTGAATTTATAAATTTATATCTTTATCTAATTTGGAAAAACTTTAGACATTTGTCCTTTGAATTTTCTTTTACTTTATCTCTCTCTTCTCCCTCTGGGATTCTAATTATCCTTTTCACATTGCCCCACAGAATCCTGAGGCTCTTTTATTTTTTACAATTTTTTTCTCTATTTATTAGAATAAATTTCTTATTTATTTATTTATTTTTAAAGATTGGCACCTGAGCTAACATCTGTTGCCAATCTGTTTTTTTTTTTTTCTTCTTCTTCTTCTTCTCCCCAAAGTCCCCCAGTACATAGTTGTATATTCTAGTTGCAGGTCCTTCTGGTTGTACTATGTGGGATGCCACCTCAGCATGGCCTGATGAGCAGTGCCATGTCTGCCCCCAGGATCTGAACCAGTGAAACCCTGGGCCACTGAAGCGGAGCACATGAACTTAACCACTTGGCTACGGGGCCGGCCCCAGAATGGATTTCTTTTGATCTACTATACTCTACAGATGTTTTCCTCTATCAACTTCATTCTGCTGTAAGATTCTTCCAGTGAATTTTTAAATTTTACCTGCTGTATTTTTTCAGTTCTAAAATTTCCATTTGCTTGCTTTATGTGTCCCATTTCTCTGCTATTTCCCATTCTTTATTTCATCACATGAATATTTTCCTTTATCTCATTGAGCATCATTACAATAGTTGCTTTAAGTCTTTGTGTGATAATTCCAACATCTGTGTTATTTCAAGTTTGAGCTCGGTTGATTGCCTTTCTTTGAGACTTGGTCACGTATTTCTGGTTCTTTGAATGTTAAGTAATTTTGGATTATATC
This sequence comes from Equus asinus, assembly GCF_041296235.1. NCBI lineage: Eukaryota > Metazoa > Chordata > Mammalia > Perissodactyla > Equidae > Equus > Equus asinus. Next base: position 73,948,724 of record NC_091798.1, read on the forward strand.
TTGGGCATTGTGAATATCACACTGTGGAGACTCTGCAATCTGTTATATTTTCTAAAGAGTGTTGATTATTTACTGGTGAGTATATGCCTGTGAATCTACCTATTTAAGAAAACTTCAAAGTTCACCAGAATATTTGATTAACTTAAATATTTTCAAATAACTTAAAATAAGTTCTCTATTTTTCACACACAGTATTCTAAGGCCAAATATTTAGAGTATGCTTGTGAAGAAATAGCCCAGGTTTTCACAATTATATTCCATGTAAAACCTGGGCATGTACAAGAATCAGCCCAAGACTGAAGAAAGAACCACCAGAAAGAATGAAAGGGAATGGTGCCTGATGCCTATGCAGGTCTTCAAATAGTGCTTTTTCTTATCAGTCTGAATGGAAAAGTTGTAATTCATGGGATGATGAATAGAGTACTCAAAACGATCTTGCCTCAGTAATAGGAAATAATTAGCCCTGGACTGAACATTGCCATGTCTCATTTACCAAATTTTAAAAACAAAATGCATAAAGATCAAACTATTTCCAAGTTACTTAACTGTCCCAAGACACAACTCAAGAATATTGAAAGAATACAAAATATCCAGCTCAATATGGTAAAATTATAATGTCTAGCATCCAGTGAAATATTAGCAGGCATACATAGAAGCAGAAAAATATGACCCATACTGAGAAAAATAGTCAACCAATTAAAACCATCCTAGAACTGACACAGATGTTAGAACTGGCAAAAAGAAACAAAATGATTTTTATAATTGTATTCCATATGTTCAAAAATTTAGGTAGAGGCATGGAATATATTTTAAAAAACCCTGAAATCAAACTTCTAGAAAGGAGAACTACAATGCCTGATGTGAAAAATATAGAAACAGCAGATTAGACATTGCAGAAGAAAAGATTAGTGAGTTGAAGACATAGCAATGCAAACTATCCAAAATGAAACATATAGGAAAAACACAGAGCTCTGGAGCTCTTTTTCTGCTTCTCTGTCCTCTCAGGTACTCTGTCCTGCAAACTTTAACCTCTTGTGTTCTCCCTAGATTCTCAGCCCCACTTACTCAGCTCAGGGAGTCCTTCAGGCTCCACTAGTTAACCCTCTCTGTGCCAAGGCCTGGAAATTCTCCCAAAGCAGGAACCTGGGCCAATCTTAGTGATTGCCTTATTTATTTCTCATCTCTCAGAGATCACTGTCTTCCATTGCTTGATGTCCAGTTTCTTGAAAACCATTGTTTTATATAATTTGTCCAGTTTTCTTGTTGTTTCGGACAACAGGGTAAATCCAGTCCCTGTTATCAAGTCTTGGCCAGAACTGGAAGCAAATTTCATGGCATTTTAAATTGCTATTTGCTGTAAAAATGTCTGTAATTATAAGTTTAGTGAGTCAAGTTTAGTATTTCTTAACTTCCACAATAGTGACAATAACCTATTTTTGTGTGGACATCCTCAAATAGCAGAATTTTGGTTAGGTAGAACCTGGTTAGGCAAGAAGAACCAGGCCCTTTTCTCTTTAGATGGAAATGGCATGTCACCCTGGAACACTTCTTTGTTTTGTCAAGAATCATTTGAGCAGCCCCTTTTAATTTCAGCTATGTAAAGGCAAATAAACTAGCAACCTGTTGACAACCTCCTGCTTCAACTGATATCTTTCCTGAACAATTGTTGGATTGTGCATGTGAACCAAAGAGGTGTAACCTTGGGATTCCCAGGGACATCACTGTGGCCTCTGCAGGAATCTACATCATCAAAGGCATCCTTGCAGCAGTAAGCAAGGTCATGGATGTTTAGTAGGTGGGTCCAGTATTGAAAAGAAAATTTATGTGGCAGTGACAGAAGAAATGGCAGCAAAAATTAAGACCCTCCAGTGACTGGATCTTATTCTTTTAGTTCACTCTCTCCAGAATTTATATTCAGGGGCTAGAGTTGGATTAGCATTCTCTTAAATCAGAAGGAATTTATTTTCTATTATTTTATATTATTTTGGAGAACATCTCAATTTCTCTGAAAAAAAAAAGAATGATGAGTACTGGAGTGAAATATATAATACTGTGTATGTATTATAATATATTTTGGGCAGTTTTATAGATCCACTAAAAAAATGAACTTTAGCATAAAAGAAATGGTGTTTCCTTGAGAAAAAATTGGTATATTTTATTGGAATAATTTCCTTCAGGTTGAACTAATTAGACTGAGGTTGCAAAAACAGAAACACATTTATGCTCTCCAAAGTTATAGGATGTATTATATAAGGGGAAGTAAGAAAGCAAAGGGAGAGCTGCAAAAGATCGTCTCCAGCAAAAGATTAGCCCTCACTTCTTAGGTAAATTAATGCATGCTCTATTGCTTGACTGACCACTTCCTTGTAATGTCTCTAATTTAAGTATCATTGTTATTATCCAGTACAGGGCATCCTTACTGCTCAGGATTTTCTCTCCATTGGATCACCAACAGCTAGCTACCTTTGACACAGCCACTAGTCGTGGTCCATTTAGTTGAGATTATGGGTCAGGATGTTAAATCCCAAATTACAAAGCATGGTCACTTAAAGAAAAGGAAATAAATGTGACTGATTTTTTCAGATGCAAGTTGGGGCCTGGCAGGTATTCAATCTTTCTTAAATACAAATGTACAGCTATCTACCTTCATTGCTGATTTAGTAAGAGAAGGGAAACTAATAAAACTTTGAAGCTTCCTGGATATTTGGAGCTTAATATTTCATAAGGCAAGTTCATCTGTGAGACCATCTTTCTGTCTGGGTTTAAATCCTGACTCTGCGTTTATTAGCCATACGACCTTGGTCAAATTATTTTACCTCTTTACTTATAAAATTGGTCTAGTGTTTTCTACCTTAGGGAGTTGTAAGGATTAAATGAGTTAACGGTTAGTATTTAGTAAGTATTAGCTATTATTGTTACTGTTACTTTTATCACCAGATAAGTTTGGGAAATGTATTTTAAGTTTCCTTACAAGCAATTCATAATTGATGGTTTTCCACAATTTTTGTGAAGTTTATAAAAATTTGTGAAGTTTATAGAAATAAATGTCTATATTTAATTTGTATGTTTATTTTGTACGTATATCTTACAAATATATTTGGTGTTGATATCTACATCTATAATTATATCTGTTTCTTTATCTCTATATTCCTCTTCCCAGAATTATTTTGAAGGTCTTTGAAAGAGGAAGAGACTGTGCTTTATTAATATATTCCTATTGCATAACAGTGTTGAAATTTAGTAGGCGCTCAATACATAGTTGTTGAGCTGAATTGAATTCAATTGAAAAAGGAGAAGAAAGAATGTTTACAGTCTTGTATTTTCCTGCTGTAGAGGCAGCTGTGCTAAGGAGCATAGAATATCAATCTGGAAACAGAAGTTCTGCTTTTTCAGCCTTTTGTTTACTAGTCGTATTTCTATCACTGGGCCATCATGTAATCTCTCTGAGCTCCAGTTTCCTCATCTTTATGGTGGGGAACTAATACTGACAGATTCATAAGGACTAAAATGACATTAAATGTGTAAGGAGCTACTCACAAGTTAGGTATGATTCTTCTTATTTTGCTACCAATTATTGCCCTTTCTTTTGAATTCCAATTTTCTGGAAGATGTGGGGAAATGCCGCAAGCTTCTAAATATTTCTCAAATGTCCAGGGCTAAGTAACCCCTTGCTCATTGTACTTTCTTACCTTCTATTGTCTGCCTGACCTGTGGCTTGTCACTTCCTAGACTTAACCCTCCAAACATGACAATGTTACCGAGATCAGCCATTTCTAGACCTTACATCTCCTCCCCACACCTCCCCACTACCTGATTTTATATCTTCCTCTTGGAAAACAACACAGACCCCAAGGGGACAGGACCAATAATTCTGTAGTCATTACTTTATGTAGATCCTGCCTTACCTCTTACATAGTCATTTTTTGTCCAGCCTGGGGCAGACAAACCTCATTTCATTTCAATCTGTGCACTGCATGTGGAATGCAAGATACAGTCTGAGTGACATCTGGTCCCATTACAGAGAGAACAAATAAACTAGATGTAGCCAGTTACAAATGCCACACAAACAAATAGGATCTTTCTCAGGCAGTGCTTTTATTGTCATTCTTTAATGTGGTTTTTATTGCACATTATTTTTCCCAGTTGTAATTCATTCGAGGCTTCCCCTATTATGAAAACATCAGCTGTCATGGCATACATTTTTTAATACTGGAGTGTGAAGGGGAAAACTCAGGAATGCTAGACTTCTACATTGAAACTTGGAACAAAGAAAATAAAAGAAAGTATTTTACTCTGCTTTTGTATTGTAAATCACTTCTTTGTTTCAGAACACAGTGCTTCTCTGGGATTCATTTTGGAAAGTGATTCAGTTAATTGTCGCTACCCTGAAATTACCTGACAAATTTTCTGTTCATGGACTTAAAAATATTGTCAACTTGCCTGCCCACTGGCCTGGAAGTTTGCAGGGCAGACAGAAAGATTGGGCTGAAAATGGTCACTTAAGCAGTAGACATAATGGGTTTCCAGAGGCTGTCGTTTTGACCAAGAAAGAATGCCTGCTCTTTCTTGAGTAACTTGAGAGACTGCTTGCAACGCCTAGATCTAAGTGCACATTGAATTTATGGCTACCACAGGATTCATCCTGAAGGGCCAATAACCTCCCTAGAAGCCCAGAGGAAATGATTTTCTGGTCTTTCCTTTGTTTCAGGAAATAACTCAGTTTAGAGCTCTCCAGTAAGGCCCACACTAATTAGGGTAGAGGAATGAAATCTTATCCTAAATACAAGACAGGTGAGTTGATGAATATTATCCCAGATTAATCTTTAGAAATTAAATTATTAATTTATACGGAATTGTATAAACATAGCAATAAAGTGTTTCTATATATCAGGGCTAGCGTTAAGCAAAGCTTTGCATTATTGTTTTGAATGGATGAATTTTTTTAAAAAGATGGCAAATTGTTGTTGACTTTATATGCTTTGTTTTAAGACAGTAAATCTGCTCTGAGGTTATATAAAATTTTCGTAGATTTTCCCAAATTTCATCAACATTTACCCTAAGGATATAAGATTTACTCTGTGAGCTTGCATTTTGATATTGGATTTTTAAATTGGAATATGGCCTATAAGGAAATGCTAATCACTTTTAGTAATATCTGTTTAAATGACAACTTAGAGACAAAAAAATTTAATAAATTTACAGATATCCTCAGGATATTCATATATCGCATTTCTGTAACTATCCCAGATATATAACTCTTTCCCTTGATAAGAAGGTCATAGAGAAAATGGCCTGTTTTTCTTATGGTTTATGAGAAATCATAATCTACATTTTTTTGACCCATAGCAACTGTTTTGTTAATTTTAATATAAACTCAACTTTTCAGTGGACTGTCCTGTCATAAAGGAATCTAAATGGGTATTTCAGCGAGGAATTTAAGTGCCATTTGGGGGAGGACATTTAACTTTGGTTGCCTCTGGCTTCAATCTGATCTACTCGATGGGCCTATGTGAGTCTGCCTTTCTCCTCACCTGCTGTCACTCTTATCAGAAACTCAGAATGCCCTCTCACGTCATAATGGCAAGGCATCGTCATGGATGTTATCTTGTGAACTGTATGTTGTTCTTTTACAAATGAAACATTGGACTCTAAAGACTGGCTTGATAAAAAGCATTTAATGATTTCGAATGGTTTTTAAGATAGTCAGAAATTCTGGAAGATGGTAGAATTTCGATCCGGATATCTGGGGATTTATAAGTCAGTTTATAGTGCTTTATTGTTTCAATGATTTCTGAGATCAGAGCTGGGTATAGGCCAGATTCTAAAGTTGAAACTGTGAACTAAACCATCATCTAGTGCCTGGGGGATTGTCAATTACCTTTTAGCCATGCACTCTTGGATAATTGCAAAGTAAATAGATCACCTGGTACCCCCATATGCTCAGAGTCCCTGAGCTCAGAGCTAATGCCATTCTTTCTAATGAAGCTTGGGCTTTTTACCAATTAATTGTCTAGCAATCTTTTTTAGGATACTGAAGACATGAACATCTTTTTGAAAACTTCTTATCCTAGGGACAGTTATTTCATAAAGAGATCATGGCATTCATATCACAGCTGACTCCCTAAGAATGTTGGGAAGATATAAGTGGTAGCCTTTGCAAAATATATAGTAATATTTAAGGATGTAAGGATCTATTGTTAGAATTTGACAGTGCTGTGGTTAATATTTAATTTCAATCACTTATGGAAGTGTGGAAGCCACCTGCCTGGTCTGGAACCCATCAGCTATTATCTACCTGGATTTGTCCCAGAGTAGAGTCCTATTCAAGGCCTGGCCTTCCAGGCATGAGCAGAAGAGAAAATAAAAGCTACTCTAGCAAACCAGAGGCACTCACAACTAGAATATACAACTACGTACTGCGGGACTCAGGTGCCAATCTTTAAAAAAAAAAAAAAGCTGCTCTGGCTGAAGAAGCAATACCACTTCTCTCTCCAGTCCTGCTGTGCATGTGCTGCCACAAATGGCCACTCAGATGCATTGTGCTATGTTTATTTACTGGTTGGTTGATTAAGTTAAACAATTCTTTTTACAGTAAATTTTATACTTTCCATTTCTCTGCCAAGATTCCCCATCCTGTCATCTTTTCCTACAAATCCTTTAAAATACAGTCATGCATTGCTTAACAAAGGGGATGCTTTTTGAGAAATGCATCGTTAGGTGATTTTGACGTTGTGTGAACATCATAGAGTACTTACACAAACCAAGATGGTATAGCCTTCTACACACCTAGGCTAGAGTATGACCTATGGCTCCTAGGCTACAAACCTGTACGGCATATTACTGTACCCAATACTATAGGCAATTGTAACACAATGCTAAGTATTTGTATATGTATACACATCTAAATATAGAAAAGGTAGAGTAAAAATCTGGTATTAAAAAAAATGGTTGGGGCCGGCCCTGTGGCTGAGTGGTTACATTTGCATGCTCCACTTCGGCGGCCCAGGGTTTCACCGGTTCAGATCCTGGGCGCAGACATGGCACTGTTCATCAAGGCATGCAGAGGTAGCATCCCACATAGCACAGCTAGAAAGACCCACAACTAAAATATACAACTATGTACCAGGGGGCTTTGGGGAGAAAAAGAAAAAACAAAGTCTTTTAAAAACAAAAAAAGATAAGAAACGGTAGATCTGTATAGAGCACTTACCATGAATGGAGCTTACAGGATTAGAGGCGGCTCTGGGTGAGTCGGTGAGTGGATGTGACAGCCTAGGACATTATGGTACACTACTGTAGACTTTAGAAACACTGTACACTGAAGCTACACTAAATGTATAAAAAAATATTTTTTTCTTCGATAATAAATTAACCTTAGCTTACTGTAGCTGTTTTACTTTAAAAACATTTTTTTCTTTTTACCATTTTGACTCTTTTGTAATGACATAACTTAAAACAAAAAAACATTGTACAGGTGTACAAAAGGATTTTCTTTATGTCCTTATTCTGCAAGCTTTTTCCTATTTTTTAAATATTTAATTTCTTAAATTGATTTTTTCTTGAGGTTATTATAGTTTACAACATTGTGAGATTTCAGTTGTACATTTTTATTTGTCAGTCACCATAGTGGTGCACCCCTTTACCCTTTGTGCCCACCCCACTCTCCCTTCCCCTGTAACCCTAAATAGTTCTCTTTGTCCATGTGTCTATCTTCCACATATGAGTGAAGTCACACAGTGTTTGTTTGTCTTTCTCTGTCTGGCTTATTTTGCTTAGCATAATTCCCTCAAGGTCCATCCATGTTGTTGCGAACAGGACAATTTTGCCCTTTTTTGTGGCTGAGTAGTATTCCATTGGGTATATATACCACATCTTCTTTATCCAATCATCAGTCAGTGGGCACTTGGGTTGCTTCCACATCTTGGCTATTGTGAACGCTGCAATGAACATAGGGGTGCATGAGTCTCTTTGAATTGTTGATTTCAAGTTCTTTGGATAGTTACCCAATAGTGGGATGGGTATTTCTATTTTTAGTTTTTTGAGAAATCTCCATACTGTTTTCCATAGTGGCTGCACCAGTTTGCATTCCCACCGGCAGTGTATGATGGTTCCCTTTTGTCCACAACCTCTCCAACATTTGTTAATTTTTGTCTTGGTTATTATAGCCATTCTAATGGGTGTAAGCTGATATCTTAGTGTGGTTTTTATTTCCATTTCCCTCATGATTAGTGATATTGAGCATCTTTTCATGTGCCCATTGGCCATCTGTATATTCTTTGGAGAAATGTCTGTTCATATCCTCTGCCCATTTTTCGATCAGGTTGTTTGATTTTTCGTTGTTGAGTCGTGTGAGTTCTTTATATATTGTGGAGATTAACTCCTTGTTGGATATATGATTTGCAAATATTTTCTCCCAGTTGGTGGGTTGTCTTTTCATTTTGATACTGGTTTCCCTTGCCTTGTAGAAGCTCTTTAGTCTGATGAAGTCCCATTTGTTTATTTTTTCTTTTGTTTCCCTTTTCTGAGTAGACATGGTATTCGAAATGATCCTTTTAAGATCTATGTCAAAGAGTGTACTGCCTATATTTTCTTCTAGAAATTTTATGGTTTCAGGTCTTACCTTCAAGTCTTGATCCATTTTGAGCTTATTTTTGTGTATGGAGTAAGATAATGGTCTACTTTCATTCTTTTACATGTGGCTGTCCAGTTTTCCCAACACCATTTTTGAAAAGTCTTTCCTTTCTCCATTGTATGTTATCTCCTCTGTTGAAGATTAGCTGTCTGTAGATGTGTGGTTTTATTTCTTGGCTTTCAATTCTGTTCCATTGATCTGTGTGTCTGTTTTTGTATCAGTACCATGCTGTTTTGATTGCTATAGCTTTGTGGTATATTTTGAAGTCAGGGATTGTGATGGCTCCAGCTTTGTTCTTTTTTCTCAGGATTTTTTTTAGCAATTTGGGGTCTTTTGTTGCCTCATATGAATTTTAGGATTCTTTGTTCTATTTCTGTGAAGAATGTCATTGGAATTCTGATTGGGATAGCATTGAACCTGTAGATTGGTTTAGGTAGTATGGGCATTTTAACTATGTTTATTCTTCCAATCCATGTGCATGGAATATCTTTCCATTTCTTTATGTCATCAACAGTTTCTTTCAGTAATGTCTTATAGTTTTCACTTATAGGTCTTTCACTTCCTTGGTTAAATTCACTCCAAGATATTTTATTCTTTTTGTTGTGGTTATGAATGGAGTTGTGTTCTTGACTTCTCTTTCTGTTAGTTTGTTATTAGAGTGTAGAAATGCAACTGATTTTTGTAAGTTGACTTTGTACCCTGCAACTTTGCTGTAATTGTTGATTACTTCTAATAGTTTTCTGATGGATGTTTTAGGGTTTTCTATATATAAAATCGTGTCATCTTCAAACATCAAGAGTTTCACTTCTTCAATGTCTATTTGCATTCGTTTTATTTATTTTTTTGCCTAATTGCCCTGGCCCAAACCTCCAGTACTATGTTGAGTAAGAGGGGTGAGAGTGGGCATCCTTATCTTGTTCCTGTTCTCAGAAGGATGTCTTTCAGTTTTTCCCTTTGAGCATGATGTTGGCTGTTGGTTTGTCATATATGCCCTTTATTATGTTGAGGAACTTTCCTTCTATACTCATTTTATTGAGAGTTTTTATCATAACTGGATGTTTGATCTTGTCAAATGCTTTCTCTGTGTCTATTGAGATGATCATGTGGTTTTTATTCCTCATTTTGTTAATGTGGTGTATCACATTGATTGATTTGCAACTGTTGAACCATCCCTGTGTCCCTGGTATAAATCCCACTTGGTCATGGTGTATTATCTTTTTAATGTATTGCTGTATTCGATTTGCCAATATTTTGTTAACGATTTTTGCATCTATGTTTATCAGCAATATTAGCCTGTAATTTTCCTTCTTTGTGTTGTCTTTGTCTGGCTTTGGTATCACAGTGATGACGTTGGCTTGGTAGAATGTGTTAGGAAGTGTTCCCTCTTCCTCAATTTCTTGGAATAGTTTGAGAAGGATAGGTATTAAATCTTCTTTGAATGTTTGGTAGAATTCTCCAGAGAAGCCATCTGGCCCTGGACTTTTATTTTTGGGGACGTTTTTGATTACTGTTTCAATCTCTTTACTTGTGATTGGTCTATTCAGATTCTCTATTTCTTCTTCATTCAGTATTGAGAGGTTGTAAGAGTCTAAGAATTTACCTATTTCTTCTAGATTGTCCAATTTGTTGGCATATAGTTTTTTGTAGTATTCTTTTATAATCTTTTATATTTCTGTGTCATCCATTGTAATTTCTCCTCTTTCATTTCTAATTTTATTTATTTGAGCCTTCTCTCTTTTTTTCATAGTGAGCCTGGCTAAGGTTTGTCAATTTGTTTGTCTTCTCAAAGAACAAGTGCTTCATTTGATTGAGCCTTTCTAATGTCTTTTTTGTTTCAATTTCATTTATTTTTGCTTTAAGTTTTATTATTTCCCTCCTTCTACTGACTTTGGTCTTTGTTTGTTCTTCTTTTCCTAATTCTGTTAAGTGTAGTTTGAGATTACTTATTTGAGATTTTTCTTGTTTGTTAAGGTAAGCCTGTATTGCAATGGATTTCCCTCTTAGGACTGCTTTTGCTGCATCCAATATGAGTTGGTATGATGTGATTTCATTTTCATTTTTCTCCAGGTAATTTTTTATTCCTTCTTTAATTTCTTCAAAGGTCCATTTGTTGTTCAGTAGCCTGTTGTCTAATCTCCACATCTTTGTCCTTTTCCCAGCTTTTATCTTGTACTTGATTTCTAGCTTCATAGCATTATGGTCAGAAAAGATGCTTGGTATTATTTCAATCTTCTTAAATTTATTGAGGCTTGCCTTGTTTCCCAACATATGGTCTATCTTTGAGAATGTTCCATGTGCACTTGAGAAGAATGTGTATTCTGCTGTTTTGGGATGTAGTGTTCTATATATATCTATTAAGTCCATCTGGTCTGGTTTTTCATTTAATTCCACAATTTCCTTGTTTACTTTCTGTCTGGATGATCTATCCATTGGTGTAAGTGGGGTGTTTAGGTTCCCTACTATTATTTTGTTGTTGTTAATGTCTCCTTTTAGGTTTGTTAATAGTTGCTTTATGTACTTGGGTGCTTCAGTCTTGGGTGCATAAATATTTATATGTGTTATGTCTTCTTGGTGGAGTGTCCCTTTTATCATTAAATACTGCCTCTCCGTGTCTGTTTACCTGTTTTGTCTTGAAGTCTATTTTGTCTGATGTAAGTATGGAAACACCTGCTTTCTTTTGTCCACCACTAGCTTGGAGTATCATCTTCCATCCCTTCACTCTGAGCCTGTGTTTGTCTTTGGAGCTGAGATGTGTTTCCTTGAGGCAGCATATTTTTGGGTCATGTTTTTAAATCCATCCTGCCACTTTGTGTCTTTTGATTAGAGAATTCAATCCATTCACATTTAGAGTGATTTTTGATATATGAGGGCCTAGTGCTGCCATTTTATCGCTCATTTTCTGGTTCTCCTGCATTTCCTTTGTTTCTTGTCCTGTGTATTTTGGACTACCAATTTGGTTAGGTTGTTTTCTATGCTGATTTTCTTAGTTTTTTTTCCTTATTTATCATTTGTTTCTCTGGCCTAATTATTTGTTTAGTGGTTACCATGTGGTTTGTATAAAAAAATCTCATAGATGAGACAGTCCATTTTCTGATAGCCTCTTATTTCCTTAGACTAAGCCAGTTGCATCTCTTCTCTCTTCCCCTTCTCAGTTGTTATTGTCACATCTTATTCCATCTTATGTGTTTGTGGTTAAAATGACAAGATTATATTTATTTTTGGTATTTTCTTTCCCTTTATCTTTCATGTTATAATTAAGCTTTTGCTAACTTGTTCTGATAGAGAGCTGCAATTTTCTGACTTTGTCTATCTACTCATCTCCTTGCTCAGGTTTTGTATCCCCTTTCTTTTTTTATTTTCAGGTATGAGAACCTCCTTGCGAGTTTCTTGTAGGGGGGTCTGGTGGTAATGAACTGCCCTAACTTTTGTTTATCTGGGAAAGTTTTTATTTCTCCACCATATTTGAAGTATGATTTTTAGTTTTTAAAATTTTTCTTAAAAATGAAGACACAAACACACACATTAGCCTAGGCCTACACAGAGTCAGGATCATCAGTATCACTGCCTTCCACCTCCACATCTTGTCCCCCTGGAAGGTCTTCAGGGGCAATAACACACTGGAGCTGTCATCTCCTATGATAACAATGCCTTCTTCTGGAATACTCCAGAAGGACCTACTTGAGGCTTTTCTTGAGGAAGTGTCACCCCTTTCAGAAATGTGTCCATGGTGATTTGCTTGGTTTGTTTGTTTCTTTTTTTTTTTTTTAATCATGGATTTCCTTTTAAGCAGATAATGAATCATAAATATTCCTCTCTATTAATGAAAACCTTTCTGTGTTGGGGTCCCTGTTTTCAAAGTTTTTTTTTAATTGAGATTCATAATAGTTTACATCATTGTGAAATTTCAGTCATACATTGCTTCTTGTCTGTCAGCACATAAGTGCTCCCCTTCACCTCCTCTGTGCACTCCCCACCCCCCTTCCCCTGGTAAACACTGAACTGTTTTCTTTGTATATGTGTTTATATTCCACAAATGAGTGAAATCATATGGTCTTTGTCTTTCTCAGTCTAGTTTATTTTGCTTAACATAATACCCTCCAGCTCCATCCATGTTGTTGCAAACGGGACAATTTTGTATTTTTTATGGCTGAGTAATATTCCATTGTATATATATATAACACATCTTCTTTATCCAACCATCGGTCAATGGGAGCTTGGATTGTTTCCATGTGTTGGCTATTCTGAATAGTGCTGCAATGAACATAGGGGTAAATATGTTACTTTGGATTCTTGATTTCAAGTTGTTTGGGTATATACACAGTAGTGTGATAGCTGGGTCATATGGTATTTCTATTTTTAGTTTTTTGAGGAATCTCCATACTGTTTTCCATAGTGGCTACACCAGTTTGCATTCCCACCAGCAGTATGAGTGTTCTCTTTTCTCCACATCCTCTCCAACATTTGTTGTTTTTTGTCTTTGTAATTATGGCCATTCTAACTCATGTAAGGTGATATCTCATTGTAGTTTTGATTTCCATTTCCCTAATGATCATCTTTTCTTTTGAGTATCTTTTCATGTGTCTGTTGGCATCTGTATATCTTCCTTGGAAAAATGTCTTTTCATATCCTCTGCCCACTTTTTGATTGGATTGTTTGGATTTTTTTCTGTTGAATTGTGTGAGTTCTTTATATGCTTTAGATATCAGCTTCTTTTTTGATAAATGATTTGCAAATATTTTCTCTCAGTTGGTGAGTTGTCTTTCCATTTTGTTGGTGGTTTCCTTTGTTTTGTAGAAGATTTTTAGGCTGACGTAGTCCCATTTGTTAACTTTTTCTTTTGTTTCCCTTACCCGAGAAGACATGATATTAAAAAAGATGTGGCTAAGACCAATGTCAAAGTGCATACTGCTTATATTTTCTTCAAGGATTTTTATGGTTTCAGTTCTTACATTCAAATCTTTAGTCCATTTGGAATTAATTTTTGTGTATGGTGCAAGATAATGGTCTACTTTCATTCTTTCACGTGTAGCTGTCCAGTTTTCCCAACACCCTTTATTGAAGAGACATTCCTTTCTCCATTGTATGTTCTTGGCTCCTTTGTCAAAGATTAACTGTCCATAGATGTGTGGTTTCAATTCTGATCCATTGATCTGTTTGTCTGTTTTTGTGCCAGTACCATGCTATTCTGATTACTGTAGCTTTGCAGTATGTTTTGAAGTCAGGGATTGTAATGTCTCCAGCTTTGATCTTTTTTCTTAGGATTGCTTTGGCTATTCAGGATCTTTTGTTGCCCTATGTGAATTTTAGTACTCTTTATTATATTTCTGTCAAGAATGTCATTGAGATTTTGATTGGGATTGCATAGAATCTCTAGATTACTTTAGGTAGTATGGACATTTTGACTGTGTTTATTCTTGCAACCCATGAAGGTAGAGTATCTTTCCATTTCTTTATGTCTTCTTCAAATTTCTTTCAATTATGTCTTATAATCTTCAGTGTACATGTCTTTCACCTCTTTGGTTGAGTTTATTCCTAGGTATTTTATTCTTTTTGTTGCAATTGTAAATAAGATTGTATTCTTGATTTCTTTTTCTGCTAGTTCATTGTTAGTGTATAGGAATGCAACTTTTTTTAAAATTAATTTTGTACCCTGCAACTTTGCTGACTTGTTCATTATTTCTAATAGTTTTCTGGTGAATTCTTTAGTGTTTTCTATATATAGAATCATAACATCTGCAAATAGCAAAAGTTTTGCTTCTTCCTTTCCAATTTGGATTTCTTTTATTTATTTTTCTTGCCTAATTGCTCTAGCCAATACCTCCAGTAATATGTTGAATAGGAGTGGCAAGAATGGGCACCTTTGTCTTGTTCCTGTTCTCAGAGGGATGGCTTTCAGTTTTTCACCATTAAGTATGATGTTGGCTGTGGGTTTGTGATATATGGCCTTTATTATATTGAGGTACTTTCCTTCAATAACCATTTTATTGAGAGTTTTTATCATAACTGGATGTTGGATCATGTCAAATGCTTTCTCTGCATCTATTGAGATAATCATGTGATTTTTATTCTTCATTTTGTTAATGTGGTATATCACATTAATTGATCTGTGAATGTTGAACCATCCCTGCATCCCTGGAAGGAATCCCTTTTGATTGTGATGTACGATTCTTTTAATGTATTCCTGTATTCAGTTTCCCTATATTTTGCTGACAATTTTTGCATCTAAGTTCATCAGTGATTGGCTTGTAGTTTTCCTTCTTTGTGTTGTCCTTATCTGCTTTTGGTATCAGGGTAGAGTTGGCCTCATAGAATGTGCTGGGAAGCATTCCATCTTCTTCAATTTTTTCAAATAGTTTGAGAAGGATAGGTACTAAATCTTCTTTGAGTGTTTGGTAGAATTCTCCAGAAAAGTCATCTGGTCCTGGACTTTGTTTTTTGGGAGGTTTTTGATTACTGTTTCAATCTGTGTACCTGTGATAGGTCTATTCAGATTCTCTATTTTTTCTTGATTCACTTTTGGGAGGTTGTATGAGTCTAGGAATTCATCATTTCTTCTAGGTTATTGAATTTGTGGGCATATAAGTTTTCACAGTATTCTCTTATAATCCTTTGTATTTCTGCTGTATCTGTTGTAATTTCTCCTCTTTCATTTCTAATTTTATGTATTTGAACCTTCTCTCTTTTTTTCTTGTTGAGTCTGGCTAAGAGTTTGCCAATTTTGTTTATCTTCTCAAAGAACCAGGTCTTAGTTTCATTCATCCTTTCTACTCTTTTTTTAGTCTCTATTTCATTTATTTCTGCTCTGATTTCTATTATTTCTCTTCTTCTGCTGACTTGGGCTTTGTCTGTTCTTTTTCTAGCTCTGTTAGGTGCATTTTAAGACAATTTATTTGAGATTTTTTCTTGTTTGTTGAGGTGGGCCTGTATTGCTATGAATTTCCCTCCTATGACCACTTTTGCAGCATCCCATAAGAGTTGGTATGTTGTATTTTCATTTTAATTTGTCTCCAGATAATTTTTAATTTCCCCTTTAATTTATTTAATGATCCAATGGTTGTTCAATAGCATGCTGTTTAGTCTCCATGTATTTCTCACTTTCCCAGTCTTGTTCTGTGGTCGATTTCTAGCTTCATCACATTGTGGTCAGAAAGGATGGTTGGGATGATTTAAATATTCTTGAATTTATTGAGGCTTGCCTTGTTACCCAACATATGGTCTATATTTGAGAATATTCCATGGGCACTTGAGAAGAATGTATATATTTTTTTGTTTTTGGATGGAATGCTGTCTATATATCTATTAAGTCCATCTGGTCAAGTGTTTCATTTAAATCTACTATTTCCTTGTTGACTTTTTTTCTGGATGATGTGTCCATTGAAGTAAGTGGGGTGCTGAGGTCCCCTACTATTATTGTGTTGCTGTTAATTTCTCCCTTTAGGTCTGTTAATAATTGCTTTATGTACTTTGATGTGCCTGTGTTAGGTGCATATATATTAATAAGTGTTATGCTCTCTTGGTGGAATGTCCCTTTTATCATTATATACTGCCCCTCTTTGTCTCTCATTGTCTTTTTAACTTGAAATCTGCTTTGTCTGATAAAAGTATGGCAATACCTGCTTTCTTTTTTTGGCCATTAGCTTGGAATATTGTCTTCCATCCCTTCACTCTAAGCCTATGTTTGTCTTTGGAGCTGAGATGCATTTTCTGGAGGCAGCATATTGTTGGGTCTTGTTTTTTAAGCCATCCAGCTACTCTGTATCTTTTGAGTGGAGAATTCAATCCATTTACATTTAGAGTGATTATTGTTATATGAGGTATTGTTATATTGTTATATGAGGGTTTAATGCTGCCAATTTATCTCTTGTTTTCTGGTTGTTCTATGTTTCCACTGTTTCTCTTCCTTTGTATTTCTCACTGCATTTCATTTTGTTGGTTTTCTGAGGGAGATTTCTCAGTTTTCTCTCTTTTTGTGAATTGTGGCTCTGCTCTTTTGTTTATTGGTTCCCATGAAGATTGTATGAAAGATATTGAAGATGAGATAGTCCATTTTCTTAAGACCTCTTATCTCCATTGAACTAAGCAGGTTGCTTCCGTTTTTTCTCCCCTTATGAGTAATTGCTGTTACAAATGTTTCTGTTTTTAATTTTGTGAGTTTGTGGCTAAGTTGTAGTGTTTATCATTACTTTTGATACTTTCTTTCCCTTTCTCTTTTAAGTTATGATTTTTGCCTCCCTGTTCTGGTAGAGAGCTTCAGGTTTCTGATCATGTCTGCCTATTTAGCTCCTGCTTAGAGCTTTGTAGACCTTTGCCTTTTTGTTGCCAGTGTGAGAACAACCTTAATTATTTCTTGTAGGAGATGTCTAGTGGTGATGAACTCCCTCAGCTTTTATTTATCTGTGAAAGATTTTATTTCTCCATTGTATCTGAAGGAAAGTTTCACTGGATAGACTATTCTTGGCTGAAAGCTTTTGTCTTTCAGTATTTTGAATATATCATTCCATTCTCTCCTAGCCTGTAGGGTTTCTGCCAAGAAACCCACTGAAAACCTGATAGCTTTTCCTTTTTGGGTTATTTTCTTCTGCCTTGCTACTCCTAATATTTCTCTTTATCACAAACTTTTGCCAGTTTTACTATTATATGCTTTGAAGAAGGTCTTTTAGAATTTATGAAGTTGGACATTTGATTAGCTTCATTTATTTGTAAATCTGAAACCATCCTCAGGTTTGGGAACCTCTCAGTAATGATTTCTTTGAACAATCTCTCTGCTCCTTTCTCCCTCGCTTCTCCCTCTGGAATACCTATAATCTTTACGATGCTTTTCCTCATGGATATTTCTTGAAGAATTCCTTCGTCTTTTTAAAATCTTAGTTCTGTCTCCTCCTCCCCCTGTAGAATTTCTACATTTTTGTCCTCAAGAAGATTAGTTATTTATTGCATAAGATCAGTTCTATTTCTTAATGATTCTAGTTTACTTTTTATTTCATTAATTGTGTTTTTCATATCCAGAATTTCTGCTTGATTATTTTTTATAGTTTCAATCTCTTTGGTGAATAGATTCATTTTATTGCTGAGCTCCTTGAATTGCCTTTCCATGTTTTCTTGTAAGGCATTGAGTTTCCTTATGATGGCTATTTTGAATTCTCTGTCATTTAGGTTGTATATTTCTGTGTCTTCAGTGTTGGTTTCTGGAGAATTGTCATTTTCCTTCTGGTGTGAATTTTTGCTGCAGTTTCTCATGGTATTTGATGAACTAATCTTTTGCTGGGACATTTATGGTATTCTTAGGACATTAGATTCCCCTTGTTACTGGTAGGGGGAATCAGGAGCAGTATTTCTGGCCAGACCCTGTCTGCTGGAAGCTGTGGGGGTATTATGGGTACTTGCTCTAGACTGGGCCATGTTCAGGCACTTGTGTGGACTCTCCTTGTCAGGCAGGGCTTTCTCACTCAGCTAGGGCGACTCTTTGGCACTTCAGGGGCACTCTGAGCTCTCCCCCAACCAGAAAGTTATTACCAGTGGGCTAAAAGCTGCCACTACCTCTTCCCACAGCTACCCAGGACACATTCCCTTTTTGGGGGTTCAGCAGCACTGTGAGCACTCAGGTGCTGACCTGGGGAGCATTTGCCTTGGCATGTTGATCCGCTGCAGTCTCTGTTTACAGTCTGTAGGGCCACTGTGCTTGGTGGGTGGGGCTTCCTCACTGGGATGTGAGCTAGGGCTGCTCCTTGGTGGCACAGGGACATGGTGGGCTCCCCCTCCCTACCAGGAAAGTGAACCCAAGTGAGCTCAAAGCTGCCACACCTATCCCCTCAGCCACCTGGGACATGTTACATCTTTGGGGGCTCAGCACTGTGAGCACTTGTGCGCACACGTGGGAAGCATTTGCCTCAGCATGTAGATCTGCTGAGGTCTCTGTTTATGGTTCGTGGTCTGCAGTGCTGCTGTGCTGGGGGGACAGGCCTTCCTTGCTGGGACCTGAGCTATGGCTGCTCCTTGGCAGCACAGGGCATGGTGGGCTCCCCCTCCTTGCTGGGAAAGCAACCACAAGCCTGGGCTAAGGGTTACTGCCGCTTCCTCCTATGGTCACCCCAGTGTGTGTTCCCACTTTCTAGGTGCTTGCACCAGATTGGAAAGCATTCGTGTGTGTGCACAGGGCTACTGGGAGAAAGCAGGGTGTGCTCGCCTATCTCTGCCACTTCTCTGGGGGCCAGTCCATCCACACTCAGATGTATAGCTGTGTGCACCTCTCAGGCTTCCTGTTGTGCTGTGTGGACTTCCTCTGTTGGTCAGTGAATGTCCATTTAGTTGTAGTTCAAAAGGGGGAGAGACGAGGGGAAGAGCTTACTCCACCACGTTCCTGACCTCACTCTGTTTTCAAACTTTTTGAGGAGCTTGTTGAGATCTACCAAAGCTTCTCTAAACCCTTTGCTGTGAATTTTATTGGGAGTTCTTCTTTTTCTTCTCGTGCAGTTTCCTTTTCTCTTGACTGTTTTTCAGCTATGCATTCCTGTTCCAGTTCCAACAACTCCTCATTAGTCAATTCTTCAGGAACCACCTCTAGGTGCTCCTTAATGTTATCCTCATCCACATGCAAGTTAAAGTCGTTTGCCATCTCAACTACAGCCTTGTTGATTTTTACATCCTCCTCATCTTTGGCCAATCCTTTGAAGTCATGGACGAATCTATTGAGCATCTTCTTCCAGATGCCATTCATACACTCCTTGGCGACATCACCCCACACCCAAGCAAGGTTCTTGATACAGTATTAAATGTTGTTATCCTTCAATAATTGCAACAGTGTCTTCCTCAGTTGCAGCAATAGCTTGAGCAAAGGTCCTAGTCAGGTAGTAGGCTTTAAAAGCTGCTATAAATCCTTGATCCATTGGTTGGATCAAAGAGGTGGTGTTTGAAGGGAGAAATACCACTTTGATATTGGGATGAAGATCATCAATAAAAGGAAGATGTCCAGGGGCATTATCAACAATAAGAAAAATCTTGAAAGGTATGTTATTCTACAAACACTACTTCTCTATTTTGCTGACATAGCAATTTAGGAGGGTATTTTGAAAGAGAAACTGGGTCATTCTGGACTTCTTATTGCTCCTATAATATACCAGCAGTGTGTGCTTATTCATACATTTGAAGGCTGTGGGGTTCTCACTGTGCCAGGTCACAAACAGTTTCAATTTATAGCCTACAATATTGCCCCCAATATTGTCCCTAAAATCCATAAAACCTGACATTAACTTGCCTTCCTTATGGATGAAAGTCCTTTCAGGCGTTTGTTTGCAGAATAGGGAGATTTAATCTATACTGAATATTTGCTCTGGCAAGGAATATTCCTCCACAATCAGCTTATCTTCAGTGACCAAAAATTCTTCTGCATCTTCACATAGGCACGTGCAGATTCACCACTCACTTTCCCATCGTGTAATCAATAACTATTCTTGATTTGTTTAAACCACCCAGAGCTAGCAGTAAATTTAACATCATAGTTGGGTCCAGTCTTTTTTTTTTTAACACTGCAACCAAACTTTTTGCTTTGGCTGCGATCACCATGGTGCAGAGAGGGATGTGTTTTTGTGTCTGGTCTTCATCTAGGTTATTAGAAGTTTCTCCACGTCTGATAGAGGCCCTTCTTGAATTTTTGTTAGTCTCATTGTCCTCAATGAAGCAGATCTTTTAACAGCTTCTGTCACTTTTGTCTTTTTCTTCAAGATCATAGCATGATGGAACGGGACATGCCTGATTGGTGAGCAGTAACCATCACTGATTTTCCACCTTCGCAGCCCTCAATCACTTTTAATTTTGTTTCCAGGTCAGTCACTAGAAGTGGCCTCTTACTGGCAACATTAGCAGTAGATTTTGTATGCTTAGGGGCCACAACGAACAAAACAACACAAGATTAAATCAAGCACAAGAGAAAATGATTCAATCAAGAGATGCAGTAAACGTGAGATGTATGAGGCTGCTGACATAACACGACATACTGTTTTAAGTGAGTTGTTTTTTTATAAGTAGAAAGAGTACACTCTAAAATAATGATAAAAAGTATAGTATAGTAAATTCATAAACCATTAACATAGTCATTTATTATCATTATCAAGTATTATGTAATGTACGTAATTGCATATGCTATATTTTTATGCAACTGGCAGCAGTAGGTCTGTTTACACTACCATCACCATAAACATGTGAGTAATGCATTGCCCTATGACCTTATGAGAGCTATGACATTACTAGGAGATAGGAATTTTTCAGCTCTGTTATAATCTTATGGGACCACCGTTGTATATGTGGTCTGTCATTGACTGAAACATTGTTATGTAGTGCATGACTGTATTTGTAGCAGATGTTTTAAAGTTCTTGCCTGCTAATTCAAACGGCTGGGCCATTTATGGGGTGGCTTCTATTGGCATTCATTTTTTCTTGATTATGAGTCAGATTTTCATGTTTCTTTGCATGTCTAGCATTACTTGACTGTATATTGGATATTATCATTGATATGTTGTAGAGACCCTGTATTTCATTCTCTCTCTCTAATGGTGTTTTAATTAGTAACACATAGCTGATCTTCTTTCTCCTGTACCTCCACTCACTTCTTCTGCCCCATTTCATTACTTTAAAGCAAATTCAAGTCTGTGTATAATTTGCAAATACTTCAGTATAAGTCTCTAAAATACAAGTGATGCTATTTCCTTTATTTTTAACATAGCAAAATATTATTAGACTTAAAAATAACAAGTTCCTTAATGTTACCAAGTATTTAATCATCCTCAATTTTCTCTGTTCTTTTTACAGCTTTTCCCCCTGCATTTTGTGTTTTAATCCGTAGATTATCTTTCCCTTGTAGCTTCCTTACAAATTGTTTATTTTTTGTTGAAGAAACTTGCTTGTTGCCATTTAGCACATTCTTCTGTCCTCGTATATTTGTAAATTTATAAGAAGACCCAGAAGGGTGAGCAGATTCAGGTTGAATTTTTGACCGAATACTTCACAGGAATGGTTGTATGCTTTCATTTGTGTCTTTTCAAGAGGCTTGTACTGTGTTTGTCTCTCTTTTTGTGATAATAAGATTGATAAGTAGGATTAGATGTTGTCAGCCTAATTCAGATATTGTAGAGTATGTCAACAGCTTTTTATCTAAGTGTTCAGTAACCATTAACAATCATTGCCTAGGAGTTACTTAATTTATTCTAGCGTCATTTAGTCTTCATTCATGTATTGAACGTATGTAGATTCCAAATGCTGTGCTAAGCACAGCGGTTACAGAAGAGAATAAAACAAACCTTGCATATGAGTATCTTATGTACATCTATTGGCCCATGCCACAGCCATGTCTTCATGTAAAGCTATATTCCCTTTCTGGCCATGGAATTTGGGGAGATAAGAAATGCCTGTTGTTGATTGATAGCACTTGGGGCATTAAATACGAGGAACTAGGGTTGAGGTAATATGAAGATGTCACTAGCTAGTGTTAGATGAATTGGGTTCAAGTTCTGGCTAGAGGGCTTTAAGTCATTCACAGGTCATGGAGCAGAATTGCAAACAACCATTTTGACTGAATTATTTGCAAAAAAATGGTGCAATGTACAAAATCTATTTGGTACATCATATTACACTTACCACTGCAACAAATCTGTTCTCAATTTGCCATGAGTTTGGTTTATAGAGAAGTTTTTCTTTTGATTGTTTTTATATAGATTAAATATTTATTGGACATATTTTCTTCATTCTTTATTCTAAAATACTTTCACAATTTACTGCAAATAATTTATGCATTTTAAATATGAACATTTGTTTAATTAATATGATAATGATAAGTTTACAAAGCTATATTCTTGATGCTAGCCTTTCCAAGGTTTAATGTTTATATCCAACATTGAAGCAAGGAAAACATAGAACAACAAGAACACTAGGAAGCCACGATGTGTGTGCCTCTTGTAAGGATTTGCTGCATCCATTTCAGCAAATGAACAGAGCATCTACTACAGAGCTGGCAGTGTCCTGGTACATTGATAAGTAAGACAGACAACCTTCTGTCTCTTCATGGAACTTACATTCCAGTACCTCAGTCTCAGGCATCACGTTTATTGAAAATTGAAAGTCAACAGGTGAATGTTCTCCTCACCAATTTTCCAAATGTTATCTGACATCATGATATACTAATGATAAATGAATTTTTATAATACAGTTTACAATACTCAAATCATTTTATTATACATCAATGTGGCTAATCTTCAGAGCAATGTAAGATGTCTATTATTATTATCCCTAGGATAAAGACATGCATAGGACATATAAATTCTTGGCCCTGCTACAATATGGGCTTTGAGTATTATAAAGTGAATCTCATTATCAATATTATTTTATCATTCTTTTTGTTTTCTTTGACTCGTGTACTCCTGACCCAATGAAAAAATGAGGATTAAGATTGATTGTATTCTACTCCAATTAGCAATTTATTGTATGTGTCCAGAACTGGAAATGTGACCTTTCTATAGTGGTAAAAGCCTCCACTGGCTCCATAGGCTTCTTTTTTTTTTTAAAGATTTTTTTTTTTTTTTCCTTTTTCTCCCCAAAGCCCCCCGGTACATAGTTGTGTATTCTTCGTTGTGGGTTCTTCTAGTTGTGGCATGTGGGACGCTGCCTCAGCGTGGTTTGATGAGCAGTGCCATGTCCGCGCCCAGGATTCGAACTAACGAAACACTGGGCCGCCTGCAGCGGAGCGCGTGAACTTAACCACTCAGCCACGGGGCCAGCCCCTCCATAGGCTTCTAATCCCAAATTTTAAATGTTATGCTAGACTTTTAAATTTACCTCCTTCTCAACATCCAATCTACCTCTTTTCAATTCTCTTTCATCTCATTGGCATATTTAACCATCTCCCTCCCCCCCATGTTGTACTTTTTTAACACTGTCTCTTATCTTTTATTACCGTTATCACGAGTTGATCTCCCTCCCTGAAATTCTTCTTATGTTAGAATGATTTTCAATGTGCAAAATGTATTATATTATGTCACTTCTTAAAGTCATTCAACAGACACTAAGTGTCTACAGGATAAAGTCTAAAGTCTTTTTAGGGACAGTTAAGGTCTTTCATGATCTCCAAATTCATTTCTTGCTACCAGGCCAAACTTATTCTGTCGTCTACATATACTGAACAGTTATAGTTTCCAGATACACCATACTGGCTCATGTTTCTTCAACTCTGTGCAGATTCATTTCAACTTTCCCTCTTTATCATCTTTTATTAGAAGTTTCCCTAATTGACTAAGAAGATCTAGCCACTTCCTTCTATGAGCTGCCACTGTACCAGATATACACTTCTTATTTTTATATATTCAGGTTTTTTGTGTCTGTGCATGTGTGTATATAATTTATCACCATATTAGAAGTATTTCTTTATAGGTCTGGCCGTCTTACTAAGACTGTTTTTGTGAAGTCATATACCTGGAACATGATATGAACACAATAAGTATTTGTTTGTTTGATGAAGCAGTGAAAAAATGAAAAGGAGAACATTAAGGAGGTGAAGATATCATCACCATTCCCTCCACTTTTGTCATCCCCATCCCTATGCCTTTCATCTTCTTTCCCTCTATCTTTCTCCCTGAGAATTCAAGGATTGCAGAAACCAGAAGCCTAGAATAGACAGGTGCCCCGGACCGTTTCTCCTCTTTAGAGTCTGGATCTCACCCCTTTTACTTCATCCTCCTATCAAAATGGACTTGTATTAGATGAGATTCCCTTAAGATCTTGCTCAGTAGTTCTCATATCTGAGGGACAGCTTTCAGGGATGGGTGGATCCAAGGCCATAATAAGGCCCTGTAAGAGGATGGCTAAGCACATGGATTTGAACTTGGAGTTCAACTTGCTTCTGCTGCTTAGTAACTGTGTTAACCTAGGGCCAGGTATTTATTCTCCTTGAGCCTCAGTCACCTCATCAGTAAAACTGGAATAACACAGCCCTACATTACAGTGTTCTTGTAAAGATTAGAGATGATGTATGTAAGTCACTTGTCTAAGATACAAGTCCTAGACCAGCCCCTCTCCTTGTGAAAGTTTTCGCTATGGTGGGAAAACAATAAAGAAGAAAAAGGACTCAGCAAATATGGAAAGCGTTTTTAATTTGTAGCTTGGGCTCCTAAACCCTACCCGAGAAATATTTCTTTGATTGTCTGCAGCAAACCTCCATAAAAGCCATAACCTCTGCCCACCATTCATTTTCCACTCATAACCAGATGAATTATGAATAAACAGTACATGTTAATTTCAAATTTAAGCTATGTATTTCAAATTTTAATGAAAATTTTAGATTGTTGATGTTCTTAGTTCTTGCACATTTTGACTTTTAGCTCTTCCAAAGTACCAAAACAGTTACAAATATTTTATAGATATTCATTAATAGTAGCTCTGAGTCTCTTCATATTTTCAAAAATCTGTATGTTTAATGGAACTATTTTTGGGTGAATGAAATTCAAATTCATGATAAGTTTGGACATAAGCTTGAATACACAATAGGCAATCAAGTAGCATAATCTACCAACAGGATTATTACATTTCCTAATTTTAATCCTTTGTTTGCTAATTATGGAAAGTACTCAACTCTCTCTTAAAGATGGAAATAAAATTATTGGAAGTATTATTTAAGGCATCAGTTGTTAGCTTTTCCTCAATTGTCATCATTAGTGCTTTGTCTGATTTGAAACCGTGGAGGTTGAATTGATGTCTTAGTGCTTTACAGGGTTTTACTTCCTTTATGATGAGGTGTGACAGAGTAGCTGCATGTGCAGAGGGAGGTTTTCCTTTTCATAGGCACTATTATCCATTTTATTTCAGCCTTTTAAAGTGCATTTCTGTGCAATAAGTATATGACTGGGGCTGATCTGTAACTCATTTTTGACCTGTAAGTCCTCCGAGGGAGCAAGACTGTGGCTCCTGTGCTCCTTGAGGAGAATATCCCTGGAACAGCCTGGTGAATCCCTCCATGGACCCTGGAGGTAGAGGGCATGGTCCATAGGCATATAACACCATTGCTTTGACTCTCAAATCATAAGCCCTAGATTTAGTTTCAGGATAAAAAGTAAACCCACTGTATTCTATAAAAAGTAGTAATTAATTTTTGAAAAATTTCCCATAAAATTGCGATGTAACTTTCTACAGATATATTAAATCTAAGCCTGCAGTTTAATTTTGTTATTCTACTTATTGCAAAAATGTCATCACCTAGGTCATGTGCATAAACTCCCAACCTCCTTTAGCACTCAGCTCTAGAAGTTCCAGAAATTGTGCCTACTTGCTGCCATCTTGCGTGGACTCTGATGGTTGGTGCCAGAGACAAGCTTCTTTCCCACAATGTGTTTACTATCTGATTTTCCCACTGATCTCTATTATTCATAAGGAATGCTTATAATTTCTCACTGGTTGTTGACCAGGACCATCATGCTGAATTATGCCATGAATGCGTGGCATTCTTAAAGATAGTTTTTTCAGTGATAAACAATACGGAGATTTACAGGTATTCTTTTCCATACTAAAACTAGAGTAAGATTCACTATAACATTGTAGAGAATTGAAGCAAGTGCACAGGCAGACAAGTACCTGTCTTGTACCCGTATCAGGAATCAGGCAATACCTGGAGACCTGGTCGGGCAGATATGGGTATAATGGAAGACTATCAGCAGAGATCATTGGCCCAGGGGGAGGAGGGTCAATTAATAGAGAGGGGGCAAAAGCAGCAAAGTACGTTCCAGTCTGGAAAGACTGAGTGTGGTTCTTCGGAACAAAAAGCATCCAGTAAGCATAACTGGGCCCAAGAGCAGAGGTTTTTCTAAGGAATAAGAAAGAATACTAATTACCAGAAATGGGGCTAGTATTGAAGTGAATGGGACAAGTGGGAAAACACCTGATTGTCGAGCTCAGGTTCCTTTTAGACAGGATTGCATTGTTCCCAGAACAAAGCTAAAATCAAGTACACAGTTGGGAGTAAAATATCTCTGCTGTGGGAAAGCAGGAATTCAGGGGCCATGTAAGCAGTAGAGTTGAAAGGAGAGGAAAGGGAGGAAGGGATTGGAGAGCAGGGGACATCAATGTACAAGCTACGTTAGGTACAGTGGGTTTATGACTGAGAAAGCTTTCAGGAGCCCACAAAAAAGTAAATTTATTTTAAAATCATGAATGATTCTTTAGTTTGAAGAAATCATTTTATATACAATATTAATATACTTATCTTTATATGAGTGTAGTCACAAAATATCATTTTGTGTGTGTGTATATATTTATATATATATATATATTTATATATATATACTTTAGAAAAAGACCCACAAGAGCAAAAGTACCAAGGGCCCATGAAATCCAAAATGCTGCCCTGCCTGGCGTCCTGTGACAGCCTCTGTAATTGGTAGCACCAAAGTCCTTCACGTCCACCTTTTCCCTGATTTCATCCGTTAGAAAGGCTGAGAGACTAGAAGATTCACTCTTTGAGACTCACTAGCAGTTAGGAGTGGCACGTGTTCACTTGTAGCTAATGGGATATAAAGAAAACTCACTAGACAGTACATCTGGAAAAGCATTTTGTAAGAGAAAAAGGTAGTTCTGGTTCCCTTTACTTAGGAAAATAGCTGACCCATAGAAGCATTCAATAAATGATACCTATAATAATAATAACAATAAAATTTTTGCTATTGAAAAGATCACAGAACTTAGAACAAAGTGATGACTGCTAACATTAACTTCCCATTCCCTACTTGTTCCTTGGATTCAAAATGTATTGGTTGGCATGGAAACCATAATGGTCAGATAGACTTCCTTAATGAGAGCATGCCCTAGAAGCTAGCAGATGGTACCAATTGTAGCCAATCACATGGCGAGCCCATGACAGACTGACTGGTCCCTCTCAGAGGGAGATGTTTCATGGCAGAGACTAAAGCCATAACTTGTCCTGGGTTTTTGGACAATGATGAAACCCTGGAAATTATGAGGCAGCATATGGATTTTGCAAAATTGTTGCCATTCAGAATGTATATGGATGTTTGTGATACATACTCGTCAATCTTTCTCAGTTTTGTATGGTGAGAGGCCCTGGTCAGTGATATGGGTAAAGCGGAGTGAATTGATAGTGGAATGTATCATCTAGCTTTATTCCATGAAACCTAAAATTCCTTAAAATGTTATATGACAGTTGAGTAGTGCCTACATTATTCCATCCCATCCCAACTTGTTCTCCCATTTTCTGATTCTCCTTCTTTTCTATCTAAACCGTACATTATTTATGTTACTCCATTGCTCAAAAGCATTTGTGATTCCCTTTACTTACATACGGAAACTCCCATATCCTCAATGTAAAATTAAAATCTTTCCACAATTAAGCCCCAACTAATCTTATCTTTCACTTTTCCTCCACATATGTTTTCCTCTCCAATCATTTTGTTCTCTTGAAAGTATCGTGAATATACCTGCTATGCCACGCTGTTTGAAATCCTCTTTAATTCCCATTTATTTTTAATTTGATATTTAATTTTAATTTAATTTAATATTTAATTTAATTTGATATTTAATTCCCATTTATGTCTTACTGATTATTCTGTCCAATTCAAGTTCCTTCTCTATTCTTGACATCTTCTCAGGCCACAGTGATCTTTTTCTCCTTTGAACTATTATGGGTTTACCCTTAATTTTATGACATATAATCTCATTTAAGAAGATAATGTATAAACACTTAGCATAGTACAGAACAGGAAAGAAGAAAAAGAACTGTCTTAAAATGCTGTTTTTGAATATGCATATTTTGAGAATCTCCTTAGCAAGGAGATAAGCATTTTGAAGGGGTTTTGAATATCTCATTTTTCTTGTACATCCCACAGTGTACAGCACTGCATAGTAAATGCTTGGTAGATAACAAATGAATTCACAAGGACAATGGTTTTGAAAGTGGAGTTCGGGAACATTGGAAGTCCCTAAAACACTTTCAGGGGACCTGGGAGTTCAAAATAATTTTCTTGATAAGACTAAGATTTTATTTGCCTTTTTCATACTCATGACAAGTGTACTGTGGAGTTTTCCAGAGGCTATATAACTAGTAATGTTGTAACAGAGTAAATGCTAAGCAGATATGAGAATCTAGCTCCCTTGTTTCTGTTAGCTAGACATTTAAGAGATTGGTAAAAATGTAAAATAAAACTATCTCATTAAATTTTTTTTATTTTAAAAATATAGCTACTTTTTAAAATTATGCCATTTATGGTAACACATATTGGGCTTATTATGGTTATCTTTAAATAAGTGAATGAACGCACATTTTTAATTTTTCAATTTTAATTTAGATTATGGTAAATATCAATAGATATAATTCATATTAACAAAAGCTCTTTTATTATTTTATTATCAGGAGTCCCTGATAATTTCCAATAGTCTAAAAAGATCTGAGTCCAAAATGTGAGACACTTCCTGCAAAAGCAGAGTTTATACTTTGCTGTGGAAGTTCAACCGAGGGAGAGAAGACAGGATAAGGCAGAGTGAAAAGGGATGATGGAGATATCACCAGCTCCTACTTATTGTTAAAAAAGTGGACATGCTTTGGACAGGAAACTCAGTAGCTTTCCTTTGAATGAGAAGAAAATATGGAAGTCAGAATGTCTTAGATGCAGGGAAATCAAATTTAGATATTTGCAAAATGCTGCCTTCCTCAACAAAAACATGCCTGTCATTTGTTCAATCCCATACTGTATATTTTAGCTATTTCTATTGATTAGAAATTTACAAGAATGACTTTCTAAACTCTGAAGTTCCTGATTCCTGTCTTTAACTTATTATTACTGATCATAATTACACAGTTCTCTTCATTTACCAGCTTCTTACACTATTTTGTCATTTCAAGAGCTGAAGTATAGTATTGTCTGTTTCCAAACACTGACGCTGATATTAGCATTTGTTAAATGTATGGCATGAGCCAAGTATTCTTCTAAGTTCTCCATACGTATTAACTCATTTAACCCCCTAGAAAACTTGTCTCATGAACACTCTATTCCATTTTACAGATGAACAAGCCAAAGATGTAGAGATTGGAGAATTAACTAAAGTTACTCAGCTAAAACAATGGCGCTAGGATTCACTCATGGCAGTCTGGCTCTGGAGCAACCTAGCATAGAATGCTATCCTGGAGATTTAAGAAATAATTACCTTCTCCCTTAAAAAAAAAAAAGTGTGGCAAGAGATTCTCTAATTGATGAAATTAAGTGATTTTCATTATAAGCCCTTGAAATTTATAAGATTGGAAGTCATTTTATTGTAATGATATCAAATATTACAGGTCTGGAATTAAGATATCATTGCTAAGAGGCATACAATTTTGCTGATTCAGCCTCAGAATAGATACTCTCAAATTTTATGAACTTGTTACAAGCTGTCTAAAATGGTATAAATTCCAAAACCTTGCCTCTGGAGTTGTCATAATTATTTCTAGCTTCCCAAATTATGTGTTAGGCTGTTAAATGTGAGAAGCTGTGACTCAGTGCTTGCAAGAGGGTGAGATAATTGGTAAATCAAGTTGGTGTGGAGGGAGGTGAGAAGGCTGAGAACGCTGAGGTCAGAGATGATCGCATTACAGATGAGCAGGTTTGGTCGTAAAACCGCAACCAGAATTCAGAGCCCAGAAAGGTTAAATGTGAATATCCACTCTTCTCACAGCTGCAGTAAAGGCAAATCCAGGCTCTGGTACTGCCAGGATTTAGTCTTTTCGCCATCCTGGAAACAGACAATGGATAGGACTCTGCAGCAATAGGGTGTGGGTTGATTTTCAACCAAATGCTTATTTGAGTAGTTAGCCCCAATCATGCAATTAATTAATTTGAAAAATTATACATCAGAGTCTTCATTAATCAGTCCTCTTCATTTTTAGTAAAGTTCGTTCAATGAAGAAATTGCTTTTAATTTGTATATTATTATTTAGTGCCTCAGATATCTAGTGACTAATGCTGTGCCAGCTTCAGCGGTGTGGTTTCCTTTGGCCTTCCCTGAGAAGTCCTCAAGGTCTAAACCTCTTGAGCATGCGGAGTCCGTTGGCTCAAGGAGTATAAGGGGGGCCAGGGAAGGGCTAATGGCTTTGGGTGGGGAGAAGGCTATGGTTTGTATCTTGTTCACGTCCTCCCTGTTTCCAGGTGAAAGTCTTGTTTGGAAAAATTCTGAGCTCCTAATGAGTTGTCAAGACTTACATGTTTCCAATTTCCGTCTAGGCCTTTGGGATTAAGAAGAATTTAAAAGGATGGCATGTAGTGTGTGTGTAGTGGGGTGGAGGGGGAACAGATGAAAACCAGAAGAGAAAGCATCCCAAGATAGTGATAGAGCTGAATTAAACCCACTTTAATTCAGGGTTAGTACCAGCACTTGAGAGACTCAAAGAGTTTCTCAACTCCAAGGCAAGGGTTCCAGTTTCAAGGTTGAGTCTTCCAGGGCAACAAATAGGAGAAAAACATACAGTCATATGCAGCTTAACTGCATGTAGGAGGTGGCTACCTAGCCTGGCATGTCTGATTCTGACAGAAATATCATCTCCCTGCCCTACTAACCAGTGGGACATGTGTTACTTTTACATTGTTAACCAATTTAAAAGACCTTTATAGTCTTGATGAGATTTTAAAACATTTGTTTTTTGTTTGTTTGTTTATTTTTTTGTTTTTGAAGAAGATTAGCCCTGAGCTAACATCTGCCACCAATCCTCCTCCTTTTGCTGAGGAAGACTGGCCCTGAGTTAACATCTGTGCCCATCTTCCTCTACTTTATATGTGGGACACCTGCCACAGCATGGCTTGCCAAGCAGTGTGTAAGTTCACATCTGGGATCTGAACCGGTGAACCCTGGGCCACCGAAGCTGACGTGTGAACTTAACTGCTGTGCCACCAGGCTGGCCCCTAAAACATTTGTTTTTTTAAAACAGATTCTACTTAATTTGGAAAAAACTTATTCTTAGTTCAATTTTGTAAGAAGTAAATATTTCAAGAATGGGAATTTCTTTTTAAAATAAATATGTGAACAATGGTAGATATTTTATAAATTGTCCTTCTTTAATTTCAGAGATTTAGTAAACATACTTCATCTAGTTCTCTTTGGAAACAAAATTGGTATTTCTAAATAAGTTGGAAAAGTTAATTAATCAATAATCTCCTTAGGGTTCTACTCTGTGTTGTGACAGCATCAGTGTATTCGCCACAGTTTAGGCATGAGGAACAGCACGATTAATACTCCTGAACATGAAATGCAAGAATTTAGGCTTCCTTGCTGAGAAAGGTTATTCCTAATTGAAAATATGCCAGCTTTACTGACATCACTATTAACAGGATTTTTAAGTAAGCTCCTGATGGTTCCAGAATAGGAAACTCACTTGTACTTTTAGAATAAGTTTATAAGAACAACGTCATTAGTTAACTACATTTCTGAGTTAAAATGATCTCTACTGTATTTTTGACGTATTCTTTGAAGTTTTCACAAACAAGCAAAAATTAGAAAAATACCCCATTGTACCTATTCCTTGCTTAAACCTTTTGTTACTATCCATTTTCAAATTGAATCAGCAACTCTAATTGCATTCACCACCCATTCTACCATTTTTCTTTTCTAAGCTTATCTGTCACTTTGAAATTCTATTTTGTGACACAAAATTTTTATTATGATTTACTTTCATATTCTAGAGGAAGATGATTGTATTTGCATATATTTAAAACTGAATCCTTCAACCATCATCCATGAGCTATGGCTACTGTCCTTTTAAATCTCTTACTATGTTATAAGCATATAGCAGTAAGAAAGACTTTCTCCAAGAAGGAATGAAAACTGGTTTTTTTTTAAAGTTAAAATGCAAATTTCTTTCTCAACAAAAATGTTGCTTTTTAAAGTATTGCTCATGCTTTCCAATATTTGGCTGAAACTGTACACAACCCTTGGGCCTTAGCTCTCTGGAAGGGTATGGGGGATGGGGCAGAGCTGTCAACTTGAACAAGAATTTGAAAACTTCTGCTCTGAAAATGAGCTGAGGCTAGATGTGCCTGTCTATTTAGAAACAAAGCTCAGCAGAAGGTCTATGGAGGCACAAACCTTGAAACAGAGAGAGGCAGAAGGCTGCTACTGGTATTTTGAAAGGTCTACAGGAGCCTGACATCAAGGATGAGGGCATCAGGCCCTGACTTATAAAGCTGGCTTATAAGACAACAAGACCTGTTCAAGGAATAAACTATGTCCCCAGCCACCTTGCCACTGCATAGCCTGAGCAAGTGTATGAAGTCACCCGATGCACTTTGGGACTGTTTCAGATGTTCACTGTGCCTCTAATGCTTACACTTCTCACTCATTTTCAGAATGGCTTTTTCTTGTCCTTAATGTCTCAGCTAAAATCTTAACTTTTTTAGGTAAACTCTCTTTGGCCACCCAATTTAAAGTAGATTCCTGTTATGCTCCCTTATAAGATCCTTTTCCAATGATTAAAATCAAATAACTAAATAAATGGAGAGCGGAGAGATATTCTATGTTAATGGATAGAAAGATTCAATATTATCGAAATGTTAGTTCTTCCCAGCTTGATCTATAGATTTCATACAGTCTCAATCAAAATCCCAGCAAGTTATTTTATGGATATTGACAAATTGATTCTAAGGTTTATATAGAGAGTCAAAAGTTCCAGAATAGCCAATGAAATATTGAAGGTAAAGAACAAAATCAAAGGACTGAAACTACCCTACTTCCAGACTTACTATAAAGCTACAGAAATCAAGATAGTATGATGTTGGCCAAAGAATGGACAAATCAATGGAACAAAGTAGAGAGTCCAGAAATAGACCCACATGAATGTAGTCAGTTGATATTTGACAAAAGAATTACAGCAATATAATGAAGCAAAGGTAGTTTTTTTCTAAAAATAGTGCCAGTGCTGGAACAACTGGACATCCACGTGCAAAAAGATGAATCTAGACACAGACCTTACAACCTTCACGAAAGTTAACTCAAAATGGATCACAGACCTAAATGTAAAGTAGTGAAATTATAAAACTCCTAGAAGATAACGTAGGAGAAAACTTAGATGACCATGGGTATAGAAATGACTTTTTAGATAGAACACCAAAGGCAAGATTCATGAAAGAAAGAATTGATACACTGGAATGCATTAAAATTAGTGCTCTGTCAAAGATAATGTCAAAAGAATGAGAATACAAGCCATAGACTGAGTGAAAATATTTGCAAAAGACACATCTGTGGAAGGACTGTTATCCAAAATATACAAAGAGCTCTTGAAACTCAACAATAAGAAAACAAAAAACATGATTAAAAAATGGGCCAAAGACTTTAGCAGACACCTCATCAAAGAAGATATACAGCTGACAAATAAGCATATGAAAAGATGCTCCATATCATGTGTCATCAGGGAAATGCAAATTAAAACAATGAGATACTACTACACACCTATTAGAATGGCCCAAATCCAGACATTGTCAACATCAAATGCTGGCAAAGATGTGAGACAATCAGGAACGCTCATTCACTGCTGATGAGGATGCAAAATGGTATAGCCACATTGGGAAACAGTCTGGCTGTTTCTTATAAAATTAAACATGCCTTGGCCATACCATCCAGCAGTCATGCTCCTTGATACTTACTGAAAGGAGTTGCAAACGTACTTCCACGTGAAAACCTGCACATGGATTTATCCATAATTACCAAAACTTAGAAGCAACTAAAATGTCTTTCAGTAGGTGAATGGATAAATAAACTGCGGCACATTCAGATAATGCAATATTATTCAAAAACTAAAAAGAAATGAGCTGTCAAGCCACGAAAAGACATGGAGGAAACTTAAATGCATATTACTAAGTGAAAAACGCTGATCTAAAAAGCTTACATATTGTATGATTCCAATTCTATAACATTCTGGGAAAGGCAAAACTGTGGAGACAGTGAAAAAATCAGTGATTGCCAGAGATTATGGGAGGTGGGGGTGGGGGTTGAATAGGCAGAGCACTGAGGATATTTATGGCTTTGAAAATACTCTATATGATGCCATAATGATGGATACATGTGATTACACATTCGTCCAGACCCATAGTATGTATAACACCAAGAGTGAGCCATAACATAAACTATAGACTTTGGGTGATTATGATGTGTCAATGTAGGTTCATTAATTATAACTAATGTACTACTCTGGTGGGGAATGTTGATAATGGAGAAGGCTATGAATGTGTGGGAGCAGAAAGTATATGGGAAATCTCTTCATATACCCCTCAGTTTTGCTGTGAACCTAAAACTGCTCTAAAAAGTAAAGTCGTCATTAAAAAAAATGAAGGCAGGAATCTTAGCCAGCCAGCAAAGAATTGCCTGCCTTCACTTAAGAACTCAGGCTATAAGGCAGGAGTCAAGAGTATCAAAGACCTGGCATAATAGACGTGCAGCATAGCCCAGGTCGGAGGAGGTTTCCTTGGACAGAAACACAAAGAGAACAAAAAGAAGACATTGGGATTCCTTAATTTGACTCAGTGCCTTGAGCTGGTGCAAATTTCAGTCTTGACTGGGTTAACTTCTGATATAGAAAGGAAGGAAGGAAGGAAATAAATGGTAAGGAAGATGGTAAAAGCAAACTCAAAATGAGCCACTTGCGCCATTCCCATCCACATGGACTTTAAGGACCATTACTACTAGGATTTTAAATATTTTTTATAACTTCTACTGTACTTACTGCTTATTGTTCTTTTCCTTTTGCCTTTGGAACTTTAAGAAAGTTCTTCAAAAATGTAAAGAGGTTGTGCATTGCTTTAGACAGAGAAGTCATGTGAGGAAATTGGGAAATAATAGCCTCTCATTCAAAAGAGTGAGGACTCTGGCTAGAGAGAACATCAATGGAAGTACGAGATGAATACTAGTGGTATGCAGGCCACATTGGTAGGCTTTCCATGAAACAAGAAAGGTAATGGCGAGTTTAACTATGCCCAGGAGCAAACATTCTTAATGCAACCCTGAGGTTTAAACTTGTAAGGGATCTATTCACTGCAATAAGTTATTTCTTTAAAAATAATTCCACTTGATTAAATGCAGGTTGGGAAAGATAAGTGCCAACACGAATATTCTGTGAGGCTATAGCATTTTCATTTGATTGCACATTTGATATATTTTCATTCAGTCTAAGTTGGTGTCACTCAGAAGTTAGTTTTGAGATAATAAGAAACAATTTCCTGATAGCTATATTAAACTCAGTAATCCTATTTCCCTTGCCTAAATGATTTATTTCCAGCTCATTTTCATAGTTTAAAAGAGTCATGTGTTTGATGACACATTTTCAGAGTTTGATTGCAGAAGAAGAGTTTTATGTTATTCTCAACACTATTTTGGCTTTTCTATTTATCTAACTAACCTTTTAAATCCATGCAGAGCTCCTCCTTCTATCTTAAGTAATTTGCAGAAGGCCATCAAGTATGAATAGGGACCACTTGGCTGTTTATCAGCAAGTGAGTGGGTGAGACCTGAATCAGAAAGCTATGGGAGGTGACGACCTTCTGCAAATTGCTTAAGATAGAAGGAGGAGCTCTGCATGGATTTAAAAGGTTAGTTAGATAAATAGAAAAGCCAAAATGAGCTGTCCAACCAACACCTCATCCTTTTCTGGAACATATGAAGGTTAGACTTGCAACAGTGACACTACTAAATTTTACTATTTTCCTGCCCTTTCTAGTTGCAGTCATCTGGTCACTTGATCTCTGATCTTTTTTTATTCCTTTTGATCCTCTTGGAAATGACCAGGAGTGGTTGTAAAATACTATGGGTCACCTGTATATCCTGTCACTAGTGAAGAAGAGGTACCTACTACTCTGATGCTTCACTGAAAGAGACATATGTGAGATGAGGCAGGTAAATCCCCTTAAGCCTATGGCTCTTAGCCATTCAGGATATCTGGTAAACTGTTGTTCTGTCTTTTAGACTCAGTGTTTAGAGCTAGCCCATGACATGTTTCTGAGTCATGGATAATAATTGTTCCCTGGGATATGCAGGCAATTCCTCTCTGTCCTGACACCCCAATACAGTAGCCTGTTATTTTAAATTTTTAAATAAAGCTTTAAAATGATTTGTTAGTAAACCACTTTTGAATACTGAACCTAATAGACAATGTTATTTCAAAAGGAATAAGTGATATTTTCCCTGCTTTTTATGAGAGTCACCTCTACTTAAGGAAAACTTATATCTCTATAAAATTAGACTTCAAAGTACTAAACAGTTTGTTAGAAGGCAAAGCAGAAGGAAATGACTTTAGGTGGAATTTTCAGAATTTAAAGTCTTCACCAAATGGGTTCCACTTCATTTGTGATTGCAGAGCAATGGGTGCCCTTTGGGCTATGCTGTAATGGAGATGGTGGAGGAGGGGAACAGAGGCGAGACAAGTGCCTCTCACTTTATGAGCAATATATGTTTCATCAGGTTAACATGGCACGCGTAAGCGTTATTCAGCAAACACGTAATGAGAAAATATTCTTTTTCATTTACACAATCCTTATATTTTGATAAGATGAAAACATTAGAATCTTAGAATGTTGGAACAAAAACGAAATTCAATAATTGTTTACTCCAAACTCCACATTTTTTAAGATAAAAAAGTGGACATTCAAGTTATGTGACTAGCCTCAAATTCCTTAGCCAGTTTGGGGCAGACTGAGCTCTTGAAAGAAGGTTTTCCAACACCAGTCCGATGTTTGTTTATGTTTACTTTTCAGTTTTTCCTCTAGCAGAAGAAAAACAGTTACTCTGCAAAGTACTCCCAACTCATCATCATGTTTCCTGCCGTGAAAGGTTTGGGAAGACTGGAGGAACCTGGAAGTGCCATGAGCTTTAGTGGGAGGAAAAAATGCAGGAAACGAAGGTACCGATAGCAAGAGTCACTCTGATGCTTGGCACAGGAGCATAGTTTTTAGAGAAAGAATTGTCTATGTTTACTGCCAAAGGTTCATCAAATACTTTCTCATTCAGCACATGGAATTATCTAAGATGGCTGCCCAAGAGCAAAGCGAGAGTTTATGATTCCTAATCACACCACTGAGTAAAATTAAGTTAAATAGGCAAGCATGTGTGTAGCATCAACATATGTAAGGGTCTGATATATTCATATAAACAACCATCCATGTCCTTGGAGTTTAGCTTTGGTGATGAGTTGGTAACATATTTTCAGGTCCACTGAGTATTAAAAGTAAAAATCATACAACTAAATACTAGCACAATCTGTACCGTTTTGGGGTTCTGATTTTCTTTTGTCTGAAGACATTTTTCCCTTAAGTGTATAGTATGTTTTTTATCTTGTCCCTGTCATTTAGAGAATGACAGAATACTGGCTGATCTCTTCAAATTCTTAGTCCAGCTGTGGTAAATATATACGAGAAACTGATAACCCAAAATGATTGGTTTGATCAATATACATAAAATATCTACTCATGTGCCCCCAGATGCTTCTCTATTCTAGTAAGAAAAGGATATAAGCGACGTAAACTGTAATCTTGAAGTTAGAAATTGCTTTCTAAAGAAGACAAATCCTTTTGGACCCTGAAGTGACAGTTTGCCCAAAATTTCATTTATTGAAAATACAGTCTGTCCAAGGCTGGCACTAGATAAGAGAAACAGTGCATCAAACAGGGAAAAAGATGCATTATTTGGTTACCATCTAATACTTTCTTTAGATCAACTATAAGAAAAGTTTCCTGTGTAAATGACAGCGCTGAAAAGCATTAGATATGAGAAAAGAATACAATGGAATTTATTCAGTTGAAATGTCTGTGTTGGTAAAGTGATTTAATGGAAGAAATTGTGAAGAAATGTGTAATAAGATCGTGGATTTCAATGGCTAACTTACTTATATGGCCTGCCCTTTTTTCCTTCCCTTTGACACTCCTTCCCTTTTTTTTTTTTCCTTGCTCTCTCTCTTTTTATCTATTCCTTTCTTTCTTTCTTTTTTTAGGGTAGTGGCACTAATTTGTATGGTAATTTTGCGGTGCCAACATGCCACTATGTGTTTACCGCAACCCTTAGAACTTTACAGCACCAAAGATGTGTTAATGTACACAAACTGAAAAAGATCAATTAGGAGATTCAAAGGTCTCAAGATGAAATGCAGGCTGTGACAGAAGACCAAGTGTATTACACATGTGTGAGGTAGTCTCGCTGAAGGCAAGGAAAAAGGCTCTCATCTAAGTAACCTTGAAAATTTGTGTTTTGACTGGAAACTGTAAGACTAAACACAAAAGGAAATATACAAAAACATTACACTCTAGGTAATAAAGTATTTTTCTCAAATGGATACGTGTTGATGATTCTAACTATTACATACATATGCTGAGATTGAACAAATAAGTAAAAAGACCAGGTTGGTGGGAGTTTCTCACTGTTGAAGTGGGAAGTTACAGATAAGTGAGGGAATAACCATGTGGTGATGGATTAAAGTTGGAGATGTCAGTAGGAACTCATGGCATCGTGTGAGGAAGTAAGGAAGAGCTCAAAACAAAATAATGGACATATGTGAAAGGGACATAGGAGACAGGGATATGAGCTCACGATGGCGAAAGATGAAACAATTTGAGCACCAATATAAATAACGTTTTATTGGATTATAATCCAAATTATAAAGTAAATGTCTGAAAGTCCTTACTAATATAAATAAATCATTGAAGAAATAAATAAATAGAAGCAAAGAGACAGCTCTCCTTAGAGAAGAACCCCCAAAAATTCATAGGGGTCTATGCCACCTCCAAAAATGTGCTTAACTCCTCATATTTTGAAGGTAGAGTGTGCTTAGTAACTTCCTTCTAAAGAGTAGAGTATGAAAAGGAGGAGTGTCATCTTTATGGTGTAGAAATCTGACAAATACTACTTCTGCCTGGTAATCAAGGTTAACATCATCAGCGATAACTCATGTTGATGGTATGTACCCTTGATATGATGTGATGAGAATGGTATATCACTTTTGTGGCCCTCCTTTCAAAAACCCAAAACTAGTCAAGAAAAATATCAGACAAACCCCAAATTGAGGAATAGTCTATGAAATATGTGACCAGAATTTCTCATCACTATCAAGGTCATCAAAAACAAGGAAAGTCTGAGAAACTGTCACAGACTAGAGCAGGTTAAGGAGACAAGAAGACTAAAACACCATATGATATTCTAGATGACCTTGGAACAGAAAAAAGGGCATTAGAGAAAAACTAATAAGATCCAAATAAAGTATGGAGTTCAGTTAACAGTAATGTCCCAATATTTGTTATTAGTAATGTCAAATATACCCTATGAGTTTAACACAACGGGAAATTGAGTCAGGGTCTGCAGGAACAATCTGTCCTATCTTTACAACTTTTATAGAACCATAAATCTATTCTAAAATAAAAAAGTTTCTATAAAAATTAAGCAGGTAAAAGTTTCACTTTACTGTTTATAATTACTCCTGAAAGTTAGAGAAAATATGCTGTGGCATCAATAAATAGAAGCAATGAAAATGTCAAATTCTGTTCCGGGGAGAAATATGGAGAGAATTGAGCAGGAACAATTTTTATAATTCCTTATTTTTAATTTTGCTGCCCTTCCACTTCAGATACGGGTTTGGTGACAGACAAGTTAAATGATGTTGCCTATAATTCATCTAGAAAGTAAATTATAACAGGAGAAAGGGAAATAATTTTAAAGATGGACTCGCTGTTTCATCCCACACCATATCAGGTCCTCAGAATCTAAGTGACATGCCTTGGCTCATTGGTGTTGCTACTGTAATTCATTATAAAGATGGTATTCCCATCTAAGGTATTTCTATCTAACCTAAAGGATGGAGGAAATCATTAGATTACCAACCTTTATGTAGGGTTACAACTCTTATTCTCATGAAATAGGGTAAACTTTCACAGTGATGTGAAAATATAGTCCTTTTTTTTTTCTTTAAAGATATTTAACTTTTCTTGGAGGAGAGAATTGGAACTTCATTGGTAGCAGAAAACCACTTTTATGAGCTTCAGATTCTCTGGGAATTTCCCAATATTGGAGTCTTCTGAGAGAGAAGGGAGAATGAAATAATATGCTACTACCCTTGAAAATCCCCGTCACTTTGCTTTCCTGAAATAACGGGAAACTCTTGTCAGTCTTGGGCTACAAAACATTAATTGTTTACTGAACAATATTCTGGAAGTGAACTCTGATATATCATTTGGGACTTTTAAGACCTCAAGTAAAATTGAAGTCAATGCTCAGCAAAATGCAAGTCTTCCCAGGGAACAGTGATTCATGACATTCTCTCCCTGAGAATTAGGGGAACAGATGTTCTCAAACCACACACAATGGTCGCATCAACTTCAAAATGAAGTGGGGAACTGAGGCAGCTTTCCAGATAATGCTTTTCACAAAGCAATTTGGGCTTCAATTATCTTGTTGTTGCCTGGAGCTGCCAACCTTTCAAATGCTCCTCTTGGCAAATAAAACACTCACTTTTAGGGAACTTTCACAGGGAAAAGATAAGACATAAACAAATGCATGGACATAAATATGGTTCAGATATTTTAATCTACTTGAAACAGCATTGAGTTAGTTAAAAATTTTGCTAATAGAGCTTGTCATTTAAGTTAGGCAGCTGCATTAGAACTTCATTAGGAGAGGGAAAAAGGCAAAAAGGACAACTGGAGAATTCATAGAATTTCAGGTGGGAAAGTCCCATATAAAAGAAGGATCCAATAGGTCCTATTTCCTGGAATACCCCTGGTGTATTCCATGTGTCCCAGTGTCATTATTAGCTGCCCCACCCCCACCCACTTAACTCTCAAATGTTTTCTGGTTTGAATTAAATGGTCATACTATTTAGAGGTCATTGAGTCCAGCACCATTCTCTCAGTGTGATGGTCGAAAGTGCAGCAAAGCAAAGCAGGTCTAGAGAACTAATGTATACAACCATATATAATAGGATATCATTAATCAAAAAGCCCAAATTTCATATCCAGTGTTTTGTATATATATATATATATATATATATATATTTTTTTTTTTTTTTTGGTGAGGAAGATCGGCCCTGAATTAACACCTATTGCTAATCTTTCTCTTTTTGCTTGAGGAAGACTGTCTCTGAGCTAACATCTGTGCCAATCTTCCTCTACTTTGTATGTGGGACGCCATCTGAGCATGGCTTGATGAGTGGTGCGTACATCTGCTCCCAGGATCTGAACCTGTGACCCCTGGGCCACTGAAGCACAAACTTAACCACTATGCCACCAGGCCAGTCCCTCTTATCCAGTATTTTTATATAGTTTTTACAAGGGTGTAACTGTTCAGGTATCTGGATTTCAAGAAAAAGTATCCTTCTTCTCTAACAGGGAAGCACATTGAGAAATAAGGCAAGGAATAAGGCAGATAGGAAATCTAAATATCACCCATGTTACTGATAAAGGTAAGTTGTAAGATGTAGCTTAGAGTGAAAAGCAAATGAATTTCCTAATATCAGATCCAGGACTAGACAGCTTTAATAGTCATAGAAGTGCCAGACATGATTTGATATGCTTAATCCTGAAGGTAAGGCAGAGAATTCATGCTGCCTGTGGGAAAAACGATGAAGTGGGGATGGACGAGAGAGAGCAAGAGAGAGTGTGCGAGAGAGAAAGAAAGCAGAAAGGAGTTGTTTTCATAGCCGTGAAACCTTCTTTTGTTCAGGTTAGTCCTCTGCACTTAGACTAAGCGCAGAAGCATCAAGGGAAAGCGTCAGCCCTCTGCAGGTTACTCAGCCCCAGGAGAGAGGAGGAGCTGAGCCCGCTGTGCCTGGCTCTTTTGGGGCTGTACCAGTATCCCTTGGGTCTCAAATGGGTGGAGAGGGTCCAGGCTTCTCACACCAATGGAGCTCCATGGAAGGAAGCATCAGGACTGAGGGAGAAGAGTTCCTCCAAAGAAAACATCATTGATTAGGAGAAGAGAGAGAATATAAAAAGTTTTAGTGGTCTAATTCTCATGATACCAGAAAAAGCACCATTTTGGATAAGAAGTTATATTAAGTTTATGGAAAAAGTAGATGAATTTCCTAACATTGTTGTGGAGTTGGGCAGAGAAGCTGCCCTCTGAATTGCAGATCTAGTTTCCTGTTCTAACATCTACTAATACCCCAAAAGTTCTTCACCCTGGAAATGTAGTCTCCTTGCGGGCCCACTTCTCCGTTTTGATGCAGCTATCACGACGATGCCATTGACAAATCAACAGCATAGTTGGAGCTGGTGAGCTGTGGTTAGAGTTGTTTTGGGCATGAGCTGTGCTCTGTATGCAGTTGATGAATAGTCTTGGACCTGAAGACATTTTATTTTGCAGACTGATTGTTCACATTGCTTGTGGTCTCACATCACACTGTTGGAACCAATTACGTTATCTGACACAAATCATCATGTCCACAGGGTGTTCATTCTCAGTCAAAATTACAGACTTCGTATCTATCTGTGGGGAAAGTGAAAACAGGGGTGTGCTGATGAGTTTCAAAGCTGAACACACTGACATTTCTAGGGGAGGGAGAGGTAAGAAGATAACATGTTTCCCCTTAGTGGACTGAAGCCCGGACCATCAGCAGCGCGTTCTATTTACATTTAGATTAAATGCTCTTTTCCCAGCAGCTGCCCAGGCGATTACCACAGAGGGGATTTTGATCAGCTTGGTGAGAGGGGTGATTGCATTTCCTCCTCATCCACTTGGTCTTCCCTTTGGCTTCTGAGCTATGCAGGGGACTGAAAGGCAAGAGTGGTGACAGCTTCCCTGACTCAGCCTTTTTGGGGACTGCTTTGGTTTAGATGCAATTTGGTTTCAGGAGTGAGATGACTCTCATTGGGAATTTCAGGATAGGCCATCTTCTCAACGGCAAGACCACATAGAAGGGCATTTACCAAAGCAGCTGTATAAAGAGGAAAAATCAGCACTTTGGATTTGAATTCATCATTTTTCACTTTAGCTGAAAATTCAAATTCCTTTCTAGTTTTGTTTTTAGTGCCTCCTTCCACCCCCAACAAATATGGAGATTCTAAAATTTTGCATTTTTGGTAAATGTCACACAGGTCATTTCTTCTCTTAAATTCTCTTATTTGCTGTTGATTGCTCATTTTTGTTTGCTTATTTATTTATTAAACTGATAAAACAGATGACTGGAATTTTCTGCTGGTGTCCCAGACTCTTTATATGGTCACCTAGCAACTTGGATATTACACTTTCCGAATTATTTGGAGTAGCTTTGCTTGTGTACTAGATTA
Source organism: Equus asinus (assembly GCF_041296235.1). Lineage (NCBI taxonomy): Eukaryota > Metazoa > Chordata > Mammalia > Perissodactyla > Equidae > Equus > Equus asinus. The sequence continues at coordinate 73,992,608 of NC_091798.1, forward strand.
ACTTGTGCAGTTTGTTCCAGCAAACATCAGAGAGAGAAAAAAGTCAATAGAGCACATTCCATTGTTCTTTCCCCACCAGCCCTAGGAACATCTGGTCTCATTAATCTCTAGCGCCTTTCTATATGGGGTAGATATATCCCGAGTTCCATTTATCTCAAGCATGCTCCATTGAAAACTGCTGTTGCATAGTAATGTGGGCAGATGCTTTGAAAGCAAATGGTTTTCAAAGTGTTCACAAGGAGCAGAAATGTCCAGCAGGATGAGAATGGGGCACAGTGTGGTCTACCTTATGGTCATTAGTGTGAGTGCGACTCAGGTCAGAAACAGCTGAAGGATCAGTCCCACAAATTGGGTGGTCTTAGCTTAATTTCTTACAGATTACCAATGCAGAGTAAACGGTGACAACCACAGAGTGAATTATGTTTGAGCTTCCATAAAGCGGTTTCTGAGAGTCCTAGGACTGCCATGTGGTGCAGATGCATTAGAAAATTCTCTGTTAGGAACTTTAGCAGTTAAATTACTTTAAAGTTCAAAATGAGGTTCACCTTATAAAAAATTCTGGAATAAAGCTGGGATCCTGTGTAGGCTGACTTTGATAGAATTATTGACTTTGTTTGGAATTTTATGATGAAAAGAGGATGGATCTTAGAACCACAAAGGTATAGGTTTGAATTACACTTTGGGCAAGCAATTTAACCAACTCTAACCTTGGGGAAAGTGATTTAAGCTCACTAAACCTCAGTGGCATCATATATAAAATTGGGGTAAAATTATTCACCCTCAAGCATTGTGAGGATTAAATTAGAGAACACGTGACATAATGGAAACACAGCAGGTGTATATTTTAGCTCTTTCCTCAACAAAAATGAGTGGATGAAATTATACTTCATATCCTGAGTTGATTCTTTTAAAAAACCATCAAGAGGATCAAATTACTTCATTCTTTTGGGAAGTGGAAAAAAGGAATTAGAGCAACGTCAGGAATTACTCAAGTGGTAAAATCAGGTGGTGTTGGGGATGAGCAGTGCAGAAATGGGGTAAGCAGATTAGTTTAGGTCTTGAAATAGAAGGAAAGTCGTTCAGCAGGCAATTTTAGCACAGTCCTTTTCGCTATGGGCGCATTTGCGCCTCCCTGACTTTTGCTATTCGACTAATTGTTTCTCAGTTTGCTAGAGGTTGTTTCATCATTTATCAATCCTTCCGCATGGTAAGGAATTATTTTGCACTAATATGGCAGCACATCCTTGAGAACCTGAGACTAACAGAAAGAGGAACCATTTAAAAAGTTTGTAGATTGATTATGATGTAGACCTTATTCTAGATGTGGAGGCAAACTGCTCTTCTTTCTGCAGGATTTTTAATTTTCAGGTCCAAACTCAATTTTTGCCTTTTTTCATAAAGTCTTTTCTGAATTCTCCTCTCCTTGACATTTCTTCTGTTCATTCTTTGCCCATTTATCGTCAATAGTCACAATTTAACACTCAGTTATCTACTGCCTTGAATAATTTTCTCTTATTTTGCTGATGTGATCATCTTTGTCCCATCTAGATTTTTAATGCTTCGTTGTTCTGCTATACTACTTGTCAAAACTCAAATGTAGTGCTGTTACATAAAATGTAATCAGTCTATACTTTTTGATTGATTGGCTGATGTTTTAATGTTTTACTCTCTTTTATCCTGATACCCAAAAAGAAGACATAGAGATACAGTATGGATCTTTGGTTCTCTTTCCTTCCTGGGCACAAGGAAGAAACACTTCCCAGTCCTCTTGTAGAGCTGTGTGACTAATTCTGGCCTATAAACTGTGAGTAGAAGTGACAAGTCGCTTTCAGACTGAGGCAGTGAAAAACCTACATGCCTGTGGAGGCCACATGGAAATGGGGAAGACATGAGAAAGAGCAGCATGCATCACTAAGTCAGTATCCTGAGGACAGCCGCCCAGGAGAGTCACCTGATGTTCATTGGATATGTCCTGTGAACAAGAAATGCACCCATGTCATGTTAAGTCATTGGTATTTTGAGCTTAATTAGTTTTCATAGCATAATTTACCCTCTCTCTTTTTTAAAAAATTATTTTATTGAGGTCACATTGGTTTATAACTGTAGAAATTTCAGGTGCACTTGACTAGTTGTAGCGGAGGTTGTGTTGCACCACCTAGACCTCCACTTCTGGAAAGTTCACTCATTTCTGCTGGCTGCTGGCTGTTCACAGCTGACTCTCTCTCTGGCAACTGCACTAGCTGAAGGGAGTTTCCCGGCCCAAGGTTGGCTGTCTCTACAGAGCACCCTACATTCGATGACTGGTAGACGAGGCAGCATAAGGACTCAACCATGTTGCCTCAACAGGGGACAGCTTTGAAGAAGTTGCATCAAAACTTTCTGGAGTAACTACATTTAATCCAAGTTCTCCCTCTGCCAGCTCTTGTTTCTTTCACTGCCTTACAGATGTTGTTGCCAAGGGCACGCCCAGTCAAACCTTTGCATGTGTGTATCTGCCTCGGGGTCTGTTTCTCAGGGAACCAGAACTAAGGTACAAATACAGAGTTGTTTCAAATTCCAGTAACAACTAAAAACTTATAGAGCGAAGGTAAAGGGGTGCAGTTTGAGTCCTGGGGGAGTCCTTTATCCACCTACCTTACCAAACAAACAGACTAAGGTTCAGGAGACCTCGTTTCTACTGGCAGTAACTCTGCAAATAACTTGCTGAGACTCCATTTTTCCACTTGTCAAATACGGATAGTAGCATATGCTCTAATGAGAGCAAAGAATTCTTCTGCAGCTCAAACACAAAAGTGTATAAAATATTATAATGCTTTCTAACTAAGCTATGATCTTTCCGGATTTAATCTCATTTCACCTACACCTAGACTGCCTTTGTAATGATGTCATCGCTGACTTATTTTTCTCAGCCTTTCCAGCAGACTGGAGCTCTCTCAGGACAGGAGGCATTTCAATATCTTTCAGTCTTCACTTTAGCATCTAGCGTTATGCCTCACATCAAGCAGCCCAATGCATATTTATTGACTATTCCCTTTGGGGTCCGCACACCTGGGGACAGATCTAGGAACTGTTACTTCAGAAAAGCTTTTTGATTCATTTTTGTGAAGAAAAGTGAGACAGAAGGGACATTAAGAAGACGCAGTGGGCCAACATTAGTCCCATCTCCCATTTTCACTTTAATTTGGAGAGGACAGATTAAACTCCCTCATGGAGGTATATCAACATTGTGTTTTAATGAAACATACTTCAAAAGGAAGAAAAAGTGAATCAATTTTAATCCCAAAAGGCACAAAAGTAATTTTGGCCTTAGGAGTGAAACTTAAGAAATAAAATAAACAGAGAGATAATAAAAAACCAAACAGAAAGCTTCAGGCCCCAGGCACTTGGGGGAGGAAGTTATGAGTGAAGGATGCAGTTGGAAATTAATCTCATTTAGAGCAGCGCCACCACTTCACTGATCAGAACCCATGTAGGCATTTATTCCAGAGAGAAGTTTCAGACCACAGCGTCTTTTGAAGTAGCTAATATGCAGCTGTTTTGTAAGCAAAATAGAATTATACCCCTGTTTTTGATATTTTGTTTTTGTCATCGTCTGGCTACATCTGCTGGAGGAGGCAGAGAGAGGTCACCATGATCCCAAGGGTGTCATTAATAACTAGGAGCGTGTTAAGTGGGCAAAAGCTGTGAAAAGAGGGCGGTATATCTCCTCCGATGGAGCAAAGGCCGGCATCTCTGTGTTTCCAGCACTGTATTTCAGGGCAGCATGATATCATGCAACACTTTTAATGATTTCCCCCCAATCAGAACAGGGTCTACTGAGCAGAGAAAGGAGAATTGTGCTATTGTTTTTTAGTCAATGAAAGCCTCTTATATTTGTTGGCAACACCAAAAAAATAAGTGGTCGCCATTCTATAACACACTTCAATGAAATTGCTTCAACTATTACTATTCCAGGCATTATCTCACCAGATTCATTGTGATAAATCTTCACCAGAGACAGGAAATAGAATGCCATTACAAGATGTTGTTGGAGAGCTTAACTCAGGCAGTTAGGAGAAAAGGAGCATAATTTGTCTTCCTGTGATACCGTCCAAACCAACTCTTCTGAATACTTGGCAGCCACTGAATTACAGTCTAAACCACTTTACAAGTGATTTTATTCTACTTTATAGATACATTGACTTGACATAAGTCATGTAATCAAAAAAGTGACTGTTTTAGTTATGAGATCTCCCTAGAGTTAATCCTTAGTCTAGGCCAAGAGTTGCATAGTGGGGTGTTTTTTGCACAAGATGCTCTAGAGCGTATACAAAGATTCAGTGAAATATATTTTGCTAATAGTTGCTAGGCATAGTTATGGAATGCTGGGAAACACACAGCAGAAGAAGTCCAGTTGATAGGGAAATAATTGGAAATAAAATCACTAATTTTAACTAAAGTTTTGAGTCTGCCTAAGTGAAAATGTTCAGAATTACACTTCAAGGTAAAGATCACTAGTTGTATCGCTTTGTTACAAATTGTCCCTGCAGCCATTACCTTCTCTATTTCTCCCTGACTAGCCATTGTATTACGAGTCTATTTTGCAACTTTTTTATAAATTAAAACATATGACATGGGGACGTGTAGTTGGGATTATTCTCAGTTTGGTGGGATCTTGGATCTGGGTGGGTGATTGACAGTTCAGTGTTAACCAGATTAAGTTTTAGGTCCCGATGTATTCTCAGTTGATGGCAACTCCATCCTTACCCTTGCTCAGGCCAAAAATCTTGGTGTTATCTTTGACACTCATCCTTCACACTGGATCTGTCAACTGTGCCTTCAAAAGATGTCTGAAATAATTCAGCTCCTTCTCACCACCTCCACTACTATCCCCCTGGTCCAAGTACCATTATCCTGCCCATGAGTCATTAGTGTATCTACTAACTCGTATTCTTCCTTCCATCTCTTCCCCCTTTAGTCTGTTCTCAACAGAGCGGCCAGGGTGATCCTGTGAAAACATAAGCCAGATCATTTCTTTCCTCCACCCAAATGTCCCGTATGACTTCTTATCTTACTTTGTGAGAAAGTAAAAGTTCATACTCTGACCTGTGAAACCTTACACGATCCATCCACGTGTCCTTCCTGGCACACTCCCTTACTTCCTGTGCTGCAGCCACACTGGCTTCCTCACTCTTCCTCAAATATGCTGCTAGGCAGGCCTGTCTCAGGGGCTTCACGTTTAGTCTTCTCTATGCCTCAAATGCTCTTCCTTCAGATATCCACAGGGCTAACCCTTCATTTAATCCTTTACTCAAAAATAACTCTTTTGCTGAGGTTTACCCTGGCCAGCATCTCTCTGAACACGCACACACATGCTCACACACACTTATCATCTTCTCTGCTTGATGTTTTACTCTCTGACACTTTTTACTATATAGCACTTACTAAATTAAAGAAAACAATTATCTTGTTTATTTTCTAACCCCCCCCGACACTAAAATCCAGATTCCTTGAAGGCAAAGATTTTTTACCGTTTTGCTCATCTCCTGTAATAGATGCATCTCCTGTAATAGAAGAGTTACTTGGGCAAGATAGATACTCCATAAATATTTGTGGAGTGAATGTTCCAATTCTGAGTCTAACACATGGTTTCATAGCTTCTTATGCCATGTCAAGCTCCAATTGTTCATGATGCCTTATTGTCACTCTTAGAGCTAGTCGTGTATCCATTAACTACGACAAGATACTGAATAAGGAAACTTTGAGGGGAAAGAAGTTGCATCTTTCAGCAAGCAGAGAAAATGGAGATCGACGACCTTCTTCTGGATAGTCAGTCAAAGGTTTATGGAAGTATTGAGCTGTGATTTGACTAATTGGGGAATTCTTGGAGAGTTTAACTTAGATTTGAATCACACAAGGACACGTTCTGCGCTTGATTCTTCTTCTGTGGTATTAAATATTGAATAGACTGAGAATTACTAGCAGAGTAGAGGAATAGGAAATATTTCTTGAAGAAATAACATATATTATCACTTCACTTCTGAACACAGTGAACCATTCCTCCTTGAAATAGCTGAAAACCAAGAAATAAGCAATTTCAGGGTTCTATTTTAGGTATTTCTAATTCCAATGTAAAAGACAGTGAAGTGAGCAAAGTCTACAGCAGTAAGAAAAGGTAGATCTCATGACAATTATACCTAGAATTAGAACATCTCGTGTTAGGAAAACACCACAAATTTGCCTTTCTGATAACATAACTTTGTGATACTGAAATTTCTTTAGCATCAATTCTGAGGGTCATACAGCATATAGTTAAATAGATCCAATGATGGAAAATTTACTGTATTTTGAGGCAATTTATTTCATCTTTAGACAATTTTGTTAGAAAACTCACTTATATTGACTCAGTTTCTCTTCTTGAAGTTTCCTTAGAAGATACCCAATAAATATTGTTGACTGAATGAATGCATAATTAGATTGGGTGGATTAATTTGTGAAAATGGTGACATAAGAATAAGTAGTTTGGCCATAAGACTGATAGCTCATGGCCTAGAAGTGCTCAAGGAGGCCAAAAACCTACAGGAGGTGGATATAAGAACTCACAAAGCACAATACCTTGGGATTATTTCATGTACAGAAAAATAGCCATTGCCCTTCTACGTCAAGGGGGATCTGATGACAGTTTAGTTTAATAATGTATTTATAGTGACATCTGTATGTTACCAAATAAAGATGATATTATTTAAAGAGTTTCTTAGGTAGATAAGGTAAGTTTTAACACTGCTCATAAATGTCTCCACCCCAAGCACTTAAACTTAAAAAGATACGTTGCTTAATACGGTAATTTTTAAGTTATCTGAAAAATGTATTTACATGGTAGCAACTGTTCCCCAATAGCAGTAAATAAATAAGATGTTATTGCTGTTGTGCAAATAATTCAGACTTCTAACGGCTATATGCAATTATATTAGAATCAAATCTTTTTGATGGGATAGAAATAAGGATGTGATAATATTGCTGACTTAAATGTTACAAAGGAGAGAAAATTATTAGAAGCATTTACTGAATGTGAAGTGTAAAGATGTTCAACTGAACAGAGGAAGATATCTGTATTTCCTGAAGTCGTTATATGACATTGTCAAGTCTGATGTCTGTGGTGAATTAAATGAAACTGGACTAAACTTTTGAAATTCTGCCTGTGCATTTCAGTGGCACTTACTGACATGTCATCTATGCTTTCTGACTACTCCATCTTTGATAAATATCTATATCTATATCTACCTATCTATCTATCTCTATCTACCTATAGAGATGGAGACACACACGTGTGCACATACACACACACCCATCACATATTGCAAGAAGGCCTAAATTGCATTTGCCACTAGATTTCTGTTTCCCTCTAAAATGAGAATATTTCGCATTGTCTGCAAGTTAGGAAGTCTGCTTTCTTGTCTCAGATCTGGTGCTGTAAGAAGGCCAAACATTCAATTTCTTCATATGCTTGGGGATTTTTCTGACTAAATGATTGATTACTAAGATCTTAGTTAGTTTTAATGTTTACAATATCACTATTTTATGACTAGTTTGAATTGAGAAAATCAGTCTGTGAGATGTGAATGCTGACCAAAGGATAATGGGAGTGAAATGCTATGACAATATATGCTGAATCTCTTCATTTGTGGCTCACACCCCATCCTTCTCTGTACTACTGTGCTCCAGGGGCTGCAGTCTCTGTAGACCGGATCAATAGGATCCCTTGATGTTGGAGTGAAAACAGGAGGAAGGGAGGGATGAAGAGTGAGGTTGAGGTATATATTCTCCCGCTTTCTCCCTGCAGGTCATTACTGCAGACTGGCTGTGGAACTGAAGGCTACAGCCCCTGTCAGTCAGGCCTCTCCAGATTCCAGTACCTGCTCTCTCCTCTTGCTCCTTCAAGCCTCCCTGGCTCATGTTACTAGCTCTTTGGTACTTCATTCCTCTTTGTAATTCTCTTACTCTCCAACCATATCTTTGCAAATATTTCTTTTATTAAAGTCGTTATAATTTATTCCAAGCCGTGGCATCAATTTCCTGCTGGGATCCTAATTGACTGGGAATCCAAACCCCTGGGTTGCTGCTGCAGGGAGGGATGGATATTATGTTACACAGGAAGGATGGATATAGTGTTGCAAGAGATGAAAATTGGAGTTACTGCCTCTGTCTCAGTCATCAACCAGGAGCTTCCTCTCCCTGACCAGAAGCACAGCACGTGACACCCCTCACATTGCCATGGCACAGGTGGATGAACAACAGCGACACACCAAACAGTACTGAAAGCAGAGAGAGAGAGTCTCTCACAGGATCAGAGAAAGAAAGGAAAGCTGGTCTCAGGAAGGAAACAGGATTTTGTGGTGAGCACGTAGAGAGTGAATCACCTCAGAAAGATTGCTGATCATAGAGTGAACTAGTGATGAAGAGGCTGAGGAAATTTTTTTTTTTTAAAGATTGGCACCCGAGCTAACAACTGTGGCCAATCTTTTTTTTTTTTTTTTTTTCTGCTTTATCTCTCCAAATCTCCTGGGTACATAGTTGTATATCTTAGTTGAAGGTCCTTCTAGTTGTGGCATGTGGGACACCACCTCAACATGGCCTGACGAGCCATGCCATGTCTGTGCCCAGGATCTGAACTGGTGAAACCCTGGGCCACTGAAGCAGAGTGTGCGAACTTAACCACTCAGCCACGGGTCCAGCCCCTGAGGATTTTTTTGAAAGTAGTTATAAGTCCTTAGACAAACAAGAAACAGTCCACACCAGGCCAACCTGTGCTTTAAGTGGCAAGAGGCGAAGTCCCTGAGCAGAAGTGAGCAGCCCAGGAGGAAGAGAAACTTGGGCCAGAAGAAAGACCACACATGGCAGCACCTGATTGAGAGTTCTCAGTTTTGGGTGGAAAAAACAAAAAACTTTGAACTTAATACCAGAATCCCACTGTATGGTATTTTGGTTTGTTATATGTACATTTGCTTAGTTAAATAGATACAGAGATAGATAGACGGTGGTAGATATAGAGAGAGATAGATACCTACACAGAGAGCTAAAGAATTCCATGAGAATTCCATAGCGTATATTCAGACATTTTCATACAGTCCCAAATTAAAGAGGTCTGGATTGAGTAAAACCTACCAATTTATAATCATAAGTTACGATACTTACATTTGAATGCATATTTTAAAAAGTTTGCAATCACCGAGGAAAAAAATTAAACATTGAGTGTATCCCAAGAACGGTGTGAATAACCAAAATCACATTGTCTCTGTGTGTGCGTAAAGGATGAAGCACAGTGAAGTCTCCACTTCCACCTGCCGCTCCTGCAGGCTGCATGCTTTTCCTCAGATCACCGCGTGGCTGACCCTTCACCCCTTTCCTGTCTTTCTCAAAACAGCCCCTGCTCGGTGAAACCTTGATGATTCTTTCTCTATACAATTTCAATTCCTCCACTTTCGATATTACTTTTTCATAGAATTTGTTGCTATCTTAATAATTGTCATTCTCCACCTTTATTGTAGAATATAAACTCTCTGAGGGAGAGATTTTTCTTTTGTCTGTTTTGTTTAGTGCTTTAACTCTAGAATTTAAGAAAGTTCTTGGCATAGAGTAGGAGTTTATTATTATTACTTAATAAATGAAAGGCAGGAAGGAGGGAGAGAAGGGGAAAGAAGGAAGGAAAGAAAGGAGGGAGAAGGGGATTGGGGGAGAAAGGGCTGGCTTTTGCATCTGAGGAGAGATCAGGAAGGGCTTTGTAAAGATATTACCTTTGATCCAAGTCTTGAAAGATGAGGGCTTTGTTTTTAGGTGGAAGCAGAGGGTGTTGAATGAAGAGGGGCAGTGATCCAAATGGCATGTCTGTCATCTGGATTTGAGTGCAGCTCAGTCACAAATGTTTAATTGGATCCCTCACTTAACAGCAATTTCCTATCACTAGAAGTGTTCAAGCAGATTCTGGATGAAAAGTACTTGGGGAAGGTTTAGAGCACAGTTCTCAACTGGTGATTTTTCCCCGAGGGGAAATTCTGCAAGAGTGGAGACACTTTTCGTTTTCACCCTGTTGGAGGATGCTATTAGTATCAAGTGGGTAGAGGCCAGGGATACTGCTAAACATCCTACAACGCACAGGACAGTCCCCCACAACATGGAGTTATCTGGCTCAAACTGTGAATGGTGCCATGGATGAAACTCTGCTTTAGAGGGAACTGATGAGATTTAGACTGACTCCTACCCTCTGTGCCAACCAAAAGGGTCTGAGATTTTCTTTAAGGCTGGGATTTTTTAAAAACTAATTTCATTGAGATGTACAGAAGAATTAAGTGCACCCTGATTATGATTGTAAAAAAATCTGAGTGCCCCTTAAAGTATGTGTTAATCTTTTTGCATATGATTGTTACAGAGCTCATTGAGCCTCATATTTTTCTGTAGCGCTTACTTATGGAATTTTTAGAAAAAAACAGCCACCTTGAAATTACAACCCGGTGGAGCTTCCCAAGTTAATGGATAGAAACGTGAGTGTCATTGCTATCATAATGAGGACAACATCTGGTCATCTGAATTTTCATCTCCCAGCAACACACGTCCCAAGTGCTGAGACAGCAGGAGGCTAACGTTTGCAAAGCCATTTTGTATTTCAAAATCAACTTAGATGAGAGGGCAAAATACTACAGGAGTTAAATTAAAAACTGATTTTCAGCAAAGAAAAATAATAAGGACTTCTTTGTTAATTTTGAAAAATGTTTTCTCTCTTTTGTTACCCCAGTTAGGAAGTTGCACAGCGAGTGATGTTACAAAGATCAAAGCCCCTGGAATATCGCAGATTACCAGATAGAAATTGTGTGAATGGGAAAATGTATTTTTAAACCAGCCATTCCTTTCTGAGCTCTGTCGCTTACAGGAATGTATGAGAAGATTCTCCTTGCTATTTTGAGTGGTTTAGAGCAGGGGACATTTTCCTGAACACACATCTCAGTGCTGCGTAGACTCAATCCCCAGCTCGACAGCTCTCTTAAATGAAATGCAACCTGTGCTGTACCTCATCTCCCAGTATCTCAGCCCTGGCTCACATCTCCTGTGAGGTTTATTTATACAAAGATGCATTCTGGGGTCCTGATCTATTTTCCTGACACCAGTTCAGACATGCCTAAGACCAGTCATTACCATCCAGATTTTAGCACTAACCCTTGAGAGGCAAAGAGATTACCAATAGGCAGTCCGCCTGAAGTGTGTGGGTTGCATCTAATAGACTTTAAATTGGGCAATCTGGCTGAATATCTATATTATAAATGGAACAAAGCTGACGCCAACAAGCCTGAAGACTTCAAAACCTAAACCTAAACACAACCCAGGGCATCTCTTCTCAGGCACAATCTCTTCTCTGCTCCTGTCCCTTTATACCTTTCCAAACTTGGTTAGTTTTGTGAGTTGATTCAGATCTAATTTTCTTCTGCTTTTCCTTTTTTCAAAAGAGAATCCCCACAGGATATATTAATAAATTACTGTAGAAAACAGATCATCAGTCTATTCAATTGGAGAATTCTAAATACGGTTATGAATTTACTTATCACAAATTCTAGTGAACAATGTGCTTGAGGAAATGTAGCACCTCACCTTCAAGCTGTCTTTTTTTATTTTTAAATTAATAACTTTTTTTCTGAGCAGTTTTAGGTTTACAGTAAAATTGGGCAAAAAGCATTGAGTTTCCATATTACTTTCCACCTCCTCAACATATGCACACAGTTTCCGTTATTGTGAACATTTTGCATTAATGTGGAACATTTATTACAATTGAAGAGCCAGTATTTACAGATTGTTACTACCTGAAGTTCATAGTTCACCTAAGAGTTCACTGTTGGTGTTGTAGATTCGATGGGTTTGGACAAATGTCTAATGTCCTGTATCCACGATTACAGTATCACACAGAATAGTTTCACTGACCTAAAGACCTCATGTGTTTTACCTATTCATCCTTCCTCCCACCTCTGCACTCCCGGCAACAACTGATCTTTTTACTGTCTCTATAGTTTTGCCTTTTCCAGAACGTCATACAGTTGGAATCACACAGTATGTAGCCTTTTCACATTGGCTTCTTTTACTCAGTAATACACATTCTCAAGGCTAGACAGCTCATTTCTTTTTATTGCTAGATAATATTCCATCGTGTGGATGTACCACAGTTTATCTATCTTTTTTTAAAATTAAGGAACATAAGCAATATAAAATTTTTTAAAGAAAAATCAACGTAAGATTGTTATTTTTACAAATGTTTAATTATTTTTAGGTTTCTAAAAAAATCGTGAGACGACATTGAATGAAACAATCTGATATGGGGACTTCAACATTGCCTGATAAGGTTTAGTGGCAAAGAAAATACTGGATAATTTGAAGCACATCTTCCTCTTTAGACTAGTATTTAAATCTAAAGTCCTGTGAAAATCACACAAAATAGATTTGTTTTTTATGGGAATCAGTTATGCGAACAAAGGTTTTTTAGGGATAAACAGGTTCCTCAACATATACACATCTAATTGACTTCAAATTGGACAATCTGGTTTAATATCTATATTATAACGGAACAAAATTGATGCCAACAGGCTTGAAGACCCCAAAACCGAAACCTAAACGCAACCCAGGGCATCTCTTCTTAGGCGATTGGCAAAACCATTAGTCTCTAAGGCATAATTAGATTCTTCTTGCTTCTTTAATGCTGGGTATATCTTTCTGCAGTCAAACTTTTCTTCACTCTTTCAAATCCTAGAAACAGAAAGCTAAATGCCTAAAGCTTTTATTAGTAAGTAATTAGGAGTTCAGATCTGTAGCAACTGTTTGAAAGATTAGTCTAATACCTGGTGCTCTGTGTAAAAGTTGGAACTAAGAAGCAGCAGAATGAACTGAATGAAAGTGTTTCCAGTGGGTCCTGAGTCAGTGGCACGACACTTTACAAGCCAGCGTGTTGTCTCCATGTAGACTGCTATTGGATGTATGTGAGGGACAACAGAACACAATGTTGGTTGTTGCTTATAAACTGAAAGCAACTATCAATAACAATTGGCTAAGAGTTTTATTAACTCACCACAGCTGGAACTTAGTGCCCTTTTCCTTTTCCCTCTCTTAGCTCTAAGTAGTATATTTTCTAATTATTACAGGAAACTCTTAAGAAGTCGTGCTTTAAAAAACTCACGGGGTTGATAATCAATGCTGTAGACATAGCATCTAATCTTTTCTGCACAATTTTCATTTTCAAGGCTCTATCTAAGCTTCCTTTTCCTCTTTCTGCTAATATTGTAAGACAGCGTCTTGTATGTGCTAATATCTCTTATTAACACATTAGACCTATGTAAATAAAATTATAATAATTGACAGTCAAAAAACAAAAATTGAGACAATAGCAAAACCTACCGAAATCCTGAATGGGAGAACTTAACACTATAAGTGTATAGTGTGTGTGTGTGGGGGGGGGGGGGGTATGAAGGGTAGCACCTTGAGAACTAGATTAAAAGTTTATTTCGAAAGTGGAAAATAATGGGAGGGGACTTGTCCTATGAAATGTTTTCATTCTCTAAAATCTGCTTTAATTGTTAATATAGTTGAAATAAAGTAAATTTGCATCCGTACACACAGACATACACATACACACACACGCATACACACACACAATCTATGAAGAAAAGACCTAAACTTTTAAAAAAGATAGAAAGTATGGGAGAATATTTTATACTCTTTTATTAAGGAAAGCCTTCCTAAGCAAGATATACCACAAAACTCGGAAGGCATAGAACAGAAAATCTCTGTGCTTAAAGACATTGAATTAAAATTTTTATGAATGATAAAGTGTATATTAAGTAAATTTAAAAGACAAAGAACAGACTTAGAAAATATTTGCAATATCTTTAGCAAGTCAAGAATTATGGTCCATAATATATGAACAGTGCCTAAAAATAACAAGAGAAAGACAGCCCATTCAAAACAAGACAAAACTTGAACAGGGAATTCACGGAAACTATAAAGGGCTACACTACATATGATTAAATGTTAAATTTCACTAAGTCAGAAGCAAACTAACCAAACAAAAGAACTTACACTCCCGGACTCTTTCCTCTCTATCAGTTTTAGCACAAATTGCAAAGATTGGTAACACCCATTTATAAGCATGGAAGAAAAGGAGACACACACTCTTGCTGGCAAAGATTGAGGACAACTGGGAGCATCCATGAAATGTTAAAATGCACAAACCCTTCGACAGGGCAATGTTTTTGTTCTTGGATTTGATCCTAGAGTAATATGCAACTAAGCACAAAGATCATCTGCCTATAAACACACAGCATTGGTAGTAGTAAAATTTGGAACCAAGCAATCAATAAAAGAATGTTTAAAAACACTATAATATGATGTAACTGTTAAATGAGGTAGATGTATATGTTTTTCTATGAAAATATGCTTAGGATATTTTGTTGAAGAATTTAAAGTACAAATTTCAGATAAAATATAATCAAAGCTTGTGAAGTATATATGAGTATGATATTTACTAATATATGATGTACATTCACATGCACACATATATCACTATAAGCAAGAAATAAAAAGTCTAGAAGGCAAAGAACCAAATGTTAGTAATCATCACCTTGGGGGATGACATTGGGGTGGACTGCAGCTTTCCCTTCTAGATTGTATTTAAAAAACAAGATGGGTAATGTATGAATTTTATTTTCCTTTCATTTTTCTGTATTTTGCAAAAAGCTAAAAATATGTGTTTAAAACATAACTAAAATAAAACATAAACCAGTATCACAACTTGGGAAATATCCCAGATCTTACATTTGAATATGAAAGAAAATGCAGATGCGCAGCACAATGTAATCTTAGCGTTCAAATTACATTTCTAGATCTCTAAATAGCTTCTTTTAAAATCGTTGAAATGCTTCTTCTAGGGAAATTGCTGAGCTTGTTTGTATTGAAGGACCGCGATACTGGACATTGTATTCAAAGAGATGGTCCAAAAGCGGCCCAGAGGCACGTCTCAGCAGAGTTTCCCTCTCTCTTTCTTAATATCCTAAAACCTTATCCTGATCACCGAGGAAATGAGATTCAAAATGATCAGATATAAAATGATGTTAACATTTTGGTCATTTAAGAGCAGGGTGAACACAGAATTGCTGAGAATTTGCTGCACTAATCTTGGCCTGAACACTTTTGAGAGTCTGGTCTCCATTCTGTCTGATACAAAGAAGGTCTGTGGAAGTGCTCAGTTGGAACAAGCAGGAATGAAGTGTGTCTCTGTGATTTCCTGTCTCTCCCCCACCCCCTTTTTTCCACAGAGATAGGTCTTTTGGTGAAAAGACATCTGTGCTTTCTTCTTTCTCTTCAAGACTGAATGTCATGATTTAGGACACACAAATGTAATTTCAACTTTGACTGCCTGCTGGTTTATTTCATGCACCTGCTTTTGGAGGAAGGAGAGACAGGATTTTAAGAGGACATTTTGAGGCCAGAGCTGACATTTGACCTGATGTATCCCACAGGAACGTGGAAAACAAAAGCACTTATTCATAATGGGTGATTTAAACAACGGAGGAACATGTTTGCAATTATATTTACATATCAACACATGGACCAGTTTCTTTCCTTGTTATTTTATCTTTTACTTAAGTAGTGAAAAGAAAAGGTAAAAATGCTTCTTTTGTGTTTATATCCCTTTAGCAAAGCCTGTATTGGTTTATAAGTTAAACTTTGTTTCTTGGTTTTGGATTTTTTTAACGTCTCTATGTAACATTCTCTTTAGTTTTTGGAGTTAGGAATAAACTGCCTATGAAAATCTGCATATATAATTTTCAGTGTCTGTGAATTTAATTGCTTCTTGCTAAAATATTGTGTATTAAAATTTTTCCTTTCATATCTGAGTATTAAACAATTCCAGATATGGAATTGTTATAAAGAGACAACCTAAAGAGTTTTTCTAAAAGTCTGACAGTGAATATATTGAAGATTAATTGAACAAACAGCTCATGGTCCTTAAATTGCTGTCAGTAATGAATGGTTATGCAGTCCAAGTTAATTGCCAAGTCCTTAATTTGTTTTAGGAAAAAAAAATTGATTAAAAAAATCAAAACCAAAGAGCAGACAAAGTAGATGTTTAATAAAAATAGATTACCCTCAGCTTCTTGTGTTGCTCATCAAAGGACATGGATTTCTCCACCTTTGATGGCTTGAATTAAAGCAGTCCATCTCTACTACCACAGAACCAAAGCTGTCCCAAATAACCAATTCCTTGAGGACTGTGAGTTATAAAAGCAAAGCATGAAAAAAAAGTAGGAAACTCCGGATTGTAAATACAAGAGTAATGTTCTGGCTTCATGGTGACACCGTGAATTTGCTAAAATTGATGAACAGCAGATGTCCTGAAACTTGTGAAAACATCTGCAACAATCCCTTGAAGGTAAGAAAATAATCTGATTAATTTCCTTTTTTTGTTTTGTTCTGTGTTTTCCTTATAAGTTGTTTTTCAACCAAGTAGCCTTTCTTTCCATCATTCCTGTGTGCAATTCGGTAAAATACGAAGTTTCACAGTTCCAGAATATTGTTGCAGATGGATAAGTCCGATGATTTGTATTTGTCCTTTAGTTACCAGCGCCTTCTGCTACCACCATAGATATTAAACTTGTCTTTTAATCTCTGAATATTTTCTATGCTTGTTTTCTTAGTTGGTAAGACAAAATGACATGAAAACAAAAGATAAGTTATTGGGAGAATATATCTATTTTTTGATAAGGTGCTTTCTTCCTGGAATGGGGTCATATTTGGTGGCAATTAGGCCATGTAGGTGAAGCAGAAGCCTATTTCTGGGAGGTTCCTTCTGTGGCCTTCTATTGTTGAGCAGTCAACTTGAATCTGCTGAGAAGGAGCACACACCAAGCCTCCTGGGAGGGTCCTCCCCCTTTTCTCTTTTGTAAAGCTCAGGGCACTTCTGCTTCTCGGAAAAGTTAATAATGTGTCAGATTGAGTTGTATATTTTCTGGGAATCCATAAAATAGAGGCATTTACCCCGAGACAAACTGACCATATTGTGGTGCACACAGTTCTAGCTGAGAAGAGTGAATAAAAAGAACTCTTCCGAAAGAAACACTGTTTTGTCTCATGCTGAGATGGAGGAGTAAACTGAGAATCCATGAAACCACATAGAATTAAGTTCTGTCCTCTTTTATTCTACTTTTCCTGGCCAGGGGTTCTCCATTGCCTACAGCTCAGTAAAAAGTAACCTCAGAATGGTAACCTCTGGGACAAAGAGCTTCCATTTTCTTTGATTTAAGATCACTCTTATGCCTTTATTTAGTCTATACTATTCATCTTCAATCTGAAAAGGGATTTGCCAACACTACACCTAAGCTGCTTTTTCTCTTCAAATTCAGTCTCTCCTACTTCTCTCTTCCTGATTCATTCTCTTAAGACTTCAATGACAATGACTGAGCTTAGCATAAAAGGAGAAAAAAGGAATCAACTCTTTAAGGTATCAAAAAACAGACAGACAGGCAAAAATAACCATCCACTCCATGACTGGTGCTGCCTTTGAGGGTCTTTCTCTGATACTCTCAGCTGTTTAGTTAACAGGAACCTCCAGGTCTCCATAGCCTTGAAACAGCTGGAGTTGTGCTGTGCATCTCTTGAAGGTTTGCCTGAATGACAGCTGGTTTCACTGTAGAACTGCAATCCGATCATCTAAATCCCTCACCAGACAATGAAAAAAAGAGAAAGCCTCCCATAGACTATTCTAATCAAAAGAAACAGCCCAGGGTGAGTCTACTGCAGAGGAAATTGTTTGCTAAGGCTTCTCTGCGGAAGTTCACATTAGACCACGGATTGAGACAAGTACAAAATCATCTTACTCGTGGACAAAGTCCCACCGATAGCCAAAAATATAAAAAAATGAAAAAAAAAAACACCTCCTCAGAAGAGGTGAAGGAGAGCCTGAGACTTTCTCTGCAGAAAGCTGAAGAGGAGGTAAACCAGAAGATATGAACTGAAAGTTTCCACCAGCTTAAAATGAGATTAATGATGCTGGCTCAGTGAGTCAAAAGAAAGATTTCTTGGGCTCTCAAGGTCTGGTAGTAGTGCTCCTTTATTCAGAGAATAGCATGAGAACAGGACCCATGGTCAGGGAAGAGCTGCAATGGGTTGAGGGTAGGGCTAAATTTATAAGGCATAGGTATGTGAGTTATTTATTTACAAGACAAAGGAAATATCATGTAAAAAAGTTGTTAAAATGGTATCAGTGCAGGTGGAGTCTGGTTATCTGGTGGTCGTATGAACTTTGGATACGAGTCAGGTCGAATCAGGTCAGGACGTCCTCTACTTCCCGGAGAACGATATAGAGATGGGTATGTAAGGCCAGCCGGTCTTGGTCTTGTCTCCCTGGGGCAACCTTGATCTTCAACAATTAAGCCTCTGATTTGACCTCACCATAGTACTGTCTCATCCATTGGACCTTGCCTTGGAAGAATTTTACATCTCCCATGTCCCAAATCAGTAAACTGAGAACCAAAACATTACAGCATTGAGCAAGGATACTTAGAAGAAGCCAAGGAGGAGAAGAAATAAAGGCTTAGGGGTTTTGTGAATTCAAAAAAAACACCAGGCAGGCAAGCAAAATCTGAACCATTAGCAGAGTCTCATCAGACCAAAATTAAAATTACTTATGATATGTCTGTTATTTGCAAGGCATTTGGTTAGTGCTATGTTGGAACCTGTGTGAATAAGATGCAATTTCTGATTCAGAGAACCCAGTGTCCAGTGAAGGAAACAGACATAGACACATAATGATAGAAAGGAGCTACTAAAAATTTTGGAGAGTGGAGCTTAGAATCAGAAAGCAATAAGGCATAGCTCAAGGTCTACAAATCCCACTTAACGAAAGACCTTTCCCTCCTTTCTCCCCATCGAGCCAGGTTTCCGTGATATTTATACCACAGTTTTGGTGCCTCTTCACCACCTCTTATCTCTGGACAGAAGATGTTAGCCCTCCTGTCCTCCCCATAGAATAATTTCTACATGATTGCTCCTCTGATTCAACTATATAACACATACTGGAGGACCATTGTGTGCTGAAGACTATACTAGCTTTTATGCCTAAATCAAGAGAAACTGCAACTACAGTTGTTAAACTGAAGATTATTTCAATCTTCCCAGAAAAATACAACATAGAAAATTAGGAAAGTGCTTAAAAATAATATTAAAAAGTAGATAAAATTTAGATATGCAAGTGTGTTTTGAAACCAATTTGCCAGATGTTCATATTAAAAGACACAGTATTATCTGTGGTCTTTTAATGGGAGTATCAATAAGCTCACAGTTATTCTATAGACACACACACACAGACTCGATTTTGCTGTACATATCGCTAGAGTAAAAACACTCTTAAAAATAGAAATTGCTACAACCTTTTTTCCCTCTTCATTTATTTTTTAAATTAATCAATTGAAAGTGTTGATTTTTAAACATTTTTAAAACTCCTGAATTGAAAGCTCACAGATGGATACAAAAATAAGAACTAAATTAGGTTGCTGAAATGTTCTGACATATCCTTAAAAGAGTATAAGTATTACGATTTTTAAAATTGCACATGGAATATTTTGGTCATATTGCCAGAGGAGTGAGTTCCTTTTAAATTTCTTAAATGGACGAAGTTCCAAGCATGCCACATATAATTTTTTTCTGGCTATATGGTTTCCCTAGAAATACTTCTGAATTTGTGTACATTTCACCCATCGGAGAAGGGCTGCAATGACACTATGGATTTTTGCACATGGGTTGAATAGAATCAATTTATAAGAAAGCAATACCGAAGCAACATAGATCAAGTTCAGCATTTTCTAACTCTAAGTTCTTATTCTGGCCCCCATCTATCTTAAATAGAAAGATATGTCTCTTCGATTTTCTTTCTTTTCATATATGTGAAATGTCTATTTTGTTTTTAAATATGGGCAAGAGTCGTAGAGAGAGAATTAACTCATAGAATCCTACAGTTAGAAACTTTGAGTCCCCACAAGCAGCCATCACTTTAGCCTCCAGAAGGAAATCTGGACACAGAGACAAAACTAGTCAAATGAGCTTCACTAGCTGGGGCTTTGGGCGACCTGTGAAATGGCAATGAAATTGTGGAGAATCCTTTTGACATACAAGAGATCAGCCTATAATTAGACAGTAGTAATCCAAGTGGCGTATTGAACTCTTTCACCTGGGTTCGTACTCTTATGACTCTACCATTCCAGTGATGAGAAGAGGCAGGATGAGAGGCAAGGAAAACTCCAGGCAAGTTCATCAAGTGAGTGAAGGATAACCAATCCCCTAGACTAGAGATCACAGACACTGAGCCATCGAACTCTAGCAGCTTTTCCTTGGACTCCACTTATTTTTATTTTCATTCTTTTTAGTGTTTGTGTTCAGTTATTTTCATCTTTAGCCTTATATTACCCAGTCAACACATGGTTTTCCAAAGTTACTTAGGTCAGCTCCTTCTTTTTCCACCTCTCTTAGCGTGGATCTATAATACAGTTAGATTCAACTGTCAGAGTCTACATTTCACCTTGGGTTCTCCTGACATTCTAGCTCATTTTTTAAAAAGTTTGCATATGGAAAAATTCCCTCTTTGTGGTATAGGAATTTAAGAGTGTCAGCAAAAGCATAGAGCCATACTTTCACCTCCACAATACTGTACTGAACAGTTCTGTCACCTTCCAAAATTCCCTTGTGCTACCCCTTTGTGGTCATCTCCTCCCATCACACTCAGCCTTGGCACTGACAATTTGCTTTCTGGCCCTTTCATTTTACATTTTTTCCAGAATGACATATAATTGGAGTCGCATAACAGGTGGCTCTTTCAGTCTGGCTTCTTTCATTTAGAAAAATGCATTTAAAATTGATTCAAATGTTGTAAAAATCCACCATTTTTTTCTTTTATTGTTGAGTAGTATTCATCCTACTAATAGAATTTATCACTATATTTCATGGATGTACCACCGTTTGTTTATCCATTCATGTGCTGAAGGACATTTGCATTGTTTCCAAATTTTGGAACTTATGAATAAAGCTGCAATGAACATGAATGTACAAGTGTTTACAAATATAATATTAAAATTCCCTAGGGTAAAAGCCTAGGAGTGAGAAAGCTGGGTTATGTAGTAAGTATGTAGTATGTTTACATTTATATGTAACTGCCAAAATATCTTCCAAGGTTGCCGTATCATTTTGCACTTCCACCAGATTGCTTTTCGTATTCACCATACTTAGTGTTGACGTTTATTTTTTTCATTTTAGCCATTTTAATATGTGTCTAGTGCTGTCTCATTAGGGTTTTAATTTCTATTGCCCTAATGACTAATGATGTTGATCAACTTTTCATATACTTATCTTTTCATCTGCATATCTTCTTTGGTGAAGTATCTATTTAAATTGCCCTCTCATTTTTTTTAAATCGGTTTTTTTTTAATTGTTAAGTTCTTTATATATTTTGCATACGAGTCTATTATCAGATATATAATTTGCTTAATTTCCTCCTATGATGTGGTTTGTCTTTTTATTATCTTAACAGTATTTTTTACAAATCAAAATATTTTAATTTTGATAATTTATCCAAGTTATAAATTTTTTCTTTTATGAATCTTGCTTTTGGAGTCATGTCTAAAAGCTACTTGTAAAACCCAAACTGACACAGAATTTCTTCTGTATTTATTTCTAGAACTTTATAGTTTTAAGGATTACATTGAAGTCTATGGTCCATTTTAAGTTAATTTTTGTGTAAAGTGTGAGTTTGTGTCAAAGTTCATTTTCTTGCATATGGAGATTGAGTTGTTTCATCATTATTTGTTGAAAAGATTATACTTTCTTTCTTGATTTGCCTTTGCATCTTTCTTAAAATTGTTTTAATATTAGAACAGATATATTTCTGGATTTTATGTTTTGTTTCATTGATCTATATGTCTATCCTCTCATTGATAAGATATCACATTATCTTGAATACTGTAGCATTATAGAAAGTCTTGAAAACTGGTAGTGTGAGTCCTTTAACTTTGTTCATGTGCTTCAAAATCATATTTTATTTTAGTTTCTTTACCTTCCCATACATATTTTAGAATAAACTAGTGAATATCTACAAAAAATATTGTTAATATTTTTATTGGAATCACATTGACTCTATAGATCATATTGGGCAAAATTGAAATCTTAACAATACAGAATCTTTGAATCCATGAACACAGTGTCTCTCTCTAATTATTTAGGTATATTTTCATTTCTTATATCAGTGTTTTGTAGTTCTTAACATACAGATCCTTCATGTATTTTGTGAGATTTATATCCAAATATTTTGTTATTTTGGTGCTTTTATAATTTAAAAAAATTTTAAAATCTAATTGTTCATTGCTATTCTGTAGAAACCTGATTAACTGTTATATATTGATCTTACATTCTGTGACTTTGCTAAATTTACTTGTAAGTTCTTAGGAGCTTTTTGCTACATTCTTTGGAATTTCCTACATAGAAAATCAGGTCATCTGTGAATAGTCAACTTTTTTCTTTCCTTCCTTTTTTCTTATCTTGTTGCACTAGCTAGGATTTCTAGTGTAATTTGCATGGCAGTAATGAGAGAGGATATCTTTGCCTTGTTCTTGATATTAGGGGGAAAGTATTCAATCTTTCTTTATTAAGTATTATGTTTGCTATATATTTTTTAATTTTTTTGAAGATTTTTATCTACTTAAGGTCATTCTTTTCTATTCCAAGTTTGGTTTTTTTCTAAATCATTAATCGACATTGAATTTTGTCAAATACTTTTTATTCATCTATTGAAATGATCATGTGGGGTTTTTTTTTTTTGCTTTGTTAATTTGTAAATTACATTGGTTGATTTTCAAATGTTGAACCAGTTTGCATTCCTGAAATGAATCTTACATAGTCAAGATAGATTATCCTCTTTATATATTGCTATATTCAATTAATTAATATTCTGCTGAGGATTCCTGTGTCTATGTCCATGAGAGATATTTTCCAGTACTTTACTTATAAAATCCTTGCCTGGTTTTGGTATTAGAATAATGTTGGCCACATAAAACGAGGTGACAAGTGTATTCTCTTCTATTTTCTAGAGGGAACTGCAGGAAATTGGTATTATTCTTCCTTTGTTCTGGCAGGCAACAGATTATAGCTTTGGTCTAAGAGACAAAAACCATTAGATTTCTCATTTTGTTCTTGTCACTAACTCCTAACTCACTTACTCAGACTCTGGATAATTATTAACCTCTTTGAATCTCATTTTTAAAAAATCTGTAAATAGAAGTAATACTACAATCTCAACTATCCATTAGAGTGGTGAGAATCTCATCAGGCAATGTTCTTACCAGGCATTTGACAAATATAAAGGTCTATTCAAGCAAGTAATACAATTTTGCCATTGCTCTATTGTCATAGATTCTTAAAGCTAAAAAGGGGAGAATACTTAATCCCAAAGCCTTGTGTAAAATCAGAGCATTCTCCCCTCTGGATATTTCGGGATGAGCACTGAAAATTTCATACTCTTTTCCATTTTCCTCAACTCCTTGCTATTATCAGCAAGCTGCTATGGCTTTTCAACAGTTACCTCAGAAATTACCATGCAAATGTTTTCTGCTTTGATTGTTCTCCAACTGCACACATTTTGCTTGATGTGATATTTGTGTTGCCAAGTCTTCATCATCCACAAGTTTTCGGTTACCTCTACAGATGGGTCACTTCTTCAGCTCATGGACTTATCCATTTTGTACTACTTTCCATTTCAGAGATGACATTTTCTGTTTTTCAAATTGTTAAGGACCTATGGTCTTTGACAACAACAAATGAAAACTATTTATGCCAGCTGAAGTTCAGGGAAACCTTGTGAGCAACCAGGGTGAGTAAAGGAGACAGAGGTGGTCCCCATGGAGTCAGAAGGAGATTCAGGAACTCAGGCTGCTCTTTCTTTTTCCTGGCAGTAGTAACTTCCTTCTCTCTAAGGCTCTGCTGTCTTTGAGTCTCTTGTCTGTTTCTCTCCATTCTTCTGTCAACCAGCTTCCACAACAAGGCTCTTAGTTTCTATTCCCTCAAAACTTTGGGCTTACTCAGCTCTGACTTGCACAGTGCTGACTGTGGCCCCAAACTCTGTAATTTCAGAATTTGAAGAGAGAATTCCAGTGTCTTATTTAAAAGGATTAATTAGTGATCTGGATGCTGACAAAACATTTCCAGGAACCAGAGTTACCTTGTGTCCTGACTGTAAAGAGCACTGCTTCAACTTACTTCCAATCATCCTTACTTCATGCGTTCCATTTAATTCCCTACTTCATACATTCCATTTCACTCCCTACTTTATACATTCCATTTCATTCCCTACTTTATGCATTCCATTTCGTCCCCTTGATGTGTTAGAGAAAGCTCAAATCCTAAGTCCCCCTTGAAAAACGACAATTACATTTTAAGTTGTGCTAGGTTCTATGTAAAGAAAACTTTAGTAAAAAGCATATTTCATGTACAAAAAAATTATACTGAAGAAGTATAAGAACTACAAAAAGGAATGCTGTACTAGTTTTCTCCAGTCTGTTTATCAAATAAAGAAGTTGATGCGTATACTTGATTTAGTTAACGTGGATTAAAAAGCTTGATATTAATTACTATTTTATTAACCACTTAACTAATTTCTTTATTATCCTTTTGGTGAATCAGCATTATTTAATTTTTAGTCAAGTATTCATTATTTTTTAATATAAGTACAAACTAAGCACAAGCAGATATGACTGTGATTACTTTAGACTTTTCTTCTTAGGATCAAATTGTTTTGGAGGAGAAACAGAGTTCCATACCATCTTCGTAGAAGTTGAATAACTAATTATACAAAACTAATATTAACAGTAACTACTTCTATTCTTACTTAACTTTCAAATATCTTTCAAGTATTTCATTTAATCCTCAAAACTAATTTCTGAAATGTGTTGTTCTTATAAATTTTCCTATTAAAGGAAAGTAAACAGACTAGAACAATTAAAAGCCTTGCCCAAGATTCCATATCTAGGGTGGGAAGCACAGATCTTTTGTGTGTTTACCATAATATAGTGCTGCCTCCCTGTAGTTATCAGTTCAGATGTGTCTGCATGTGTTATACAATTTATTGATTCACAAGGATTTCTATAGAGCAGAATTTATGTTTGTTTTCGTACGTGAAATAAATATTTGTTTATTAATAAAAAGAGACATAATAGTATCAAAAATGTGACTCGCATTGTCTTTTTTTTCCTTGATTTCCTCCTTTAGAAGGTCTCCTAATCATGCAGATTATTATTAGGTCAAAGAATCTTTTGTTTAAAGATTAAATGGCTTTTTTTAAAGCTGTTGTTAGTTCTTGTGTGCCAGACTCGACACGTTAGTAGCATCACTTCCACCAGTCAACATAAGGCTTTAAAAACTGCTCTGTAATTCCAATCTTGCACAATAGTGAGTTGAGGGTTGCAGTGTGTTAAAAGAGGAGGCATTCTTGAAGGATAATTTCTGGCCACTTCTTGTGAATTCTGACCAGCATCAATGAAGCGGTACATTTCCTACTCTTTGCCAAATGTTATTAACAGTGGTGAGCCTTAGGCATCGCTTCTGGAAACAATTAAAGATAAGAACAATATGGATGCACAACAAATCAAAGATCCTGTAGTTCCATCCTTAATAATAAGACTATTAGCCTCTTAAGTCCCATAAGACAGTGGGAACTGAAACCATCTACAGCCACCAGTATACTGTCTATATTAACATGACTTTAATATTCGAGGAAATTCTTGCTAAGGAAGATAAAGTTACAAATATCATATTGTTTGTTTCATATACTTCCTGAAAATCCATGTATCTGAACAATAGACTAATCTTCAATAGTTTGCTGACCTAAGATCATCAAACTGCTTTTTACCTTTCAACTTTCCTTTCAAATCCTCACATGTCTGTGTTCTCCGATGTTAAAGTATCATATCATGAACTTAATCCAGCTCCTATGAACTCCTCAGCATTGAAAGACCTTTAAACTAGCTCCCCCAAACCTATAGATGTCTCAGTTTTGTCCTTTTCTTCCAAGATGCTCCTAAGTCTCTGTCAAGATAGTGGTCTCTCTTACTGCAGTAAACAGTAAACTTGGTTTTGTTTGATGAAAAAGGTACTTTTGTGGTCTCTTTGGGAAGTCATCAGTAGACAAAGATATTGGTCCTATAGAAGAAAGTCAAAAAGGACACTTGGTTAAGTTCACACACTCTGCTTAAGAGGCCAGGGGTTCACTGGTTAGGTTCCGGGGTGCAGACCTACACACCACTCATCATGCCATGCTGTGGCCGCATCCCACATGAAATAGAGGAAGATTGGCACAGATGTTAGCTCAGGGCCAAATCTTCCTTACACACACACACACAAAAAGACACTCTGCTAGACGGGATATTTTCCTTTAATTTTTTTTGTCATAGGGCAAGTGCTGGCCTCAGCTGTGAAGTATGAACATCTTGTCTTCAATGGTCCTCTTTCAGTCCCTGTCTTCTTGTGCTGTGTCCACTTCTTTCCTCCTGTATCCACAATAGGGTCAGGCAGGCACTCACGTTGTCTGCTCAACCCGTCCCCATCTCCAAAGCACATGTACAGGCTTAACCACATCACAACTCTGTCCAGTGGGAAAAGGGCAGATAAACTAATTGATGAGCTGTTAGTAGTAGACAAAGCAACTGTCTGCTTTTCCCAGAGATAGTCCCTGAGAAAATGTCTCTAGTGACAATGGAATTAAAGTGGATATAAAAGACACATTTTGAGGGCCTTTTTTTTATCCCCCCACATATGTTTTCAACCTTTTTTCCATGTGAAGTTTTGGCTTTGCGCATTGCCAGGGCCTGAAATACAAGTCTATTCACGGGCACATGTTTTGCCATTACTTTCTTCTCAGAGCTCAAGTGATCAGCTTGCTTCAGATCCTCAGAGAAAAATCATTTTTTTCCTTCTCTCACTAAGAAATAGAAAAATGTTCAGTTATGTTGTTGCCATATTTACTGCTTCTTTAAAAAGAAGATGATCACTGAAACATCTTGCGAGTGGGAAGAAAACGATCACCAAAGCAATGATTATTTACACCCAACATTTGAGTGCTAATCTGTGATTTTAAAACTTAAATGAACACAGTCCACACATCTACATTACTAATAGCAAATATTCAAATGATCAAGCGTGTGTTACACAACTATCAATAGAGAACCAAAGACTGAGCTGCTATTTTTCGAAGAAGAGACTATTATAGATTTCCTTTTTTGTCATTACATCTCCTTTCTCGTTATTCTATCTGAAATGCAGTTATAATTCCCCAGCAGCTGTTAAGCACATCTTATTTTTTCTGTTAAGATTTTCTCTATCTGAAATATGGACACTGCATTTTCCTACCCCTTTTAAGAGGAAGTACAAGTTCAAGATATATCTGTGGAGTCAGATGTGGCCTGTGCCACTGAAATTTATGTTTTTTGGTTTTATTGTAATGTAAATTACTGCTACTTCCACAGTATACTCCTGTTCCTTAAGAAATAATTTTGAGAGGCTGCCTACTCTCGGAGGATTCTATTTCAGGAGTTCTGTTTAGTATTCCAGTGGCATTTTAAATAACAATGTGGATTATTTTAAGGAAATTCATTTTCAAATACAAGCTAAATGGGAGTCTTTCAGAAAACAATCTTGTTGGAGTGAAAAATGTGCTTTGGAATACATTTTACTGTTTTGCTAGCAAAGGAATTTGTTTTATCTGTAAAAAGATACTTCGTAAGTGATAATAAAATTTGTAGTTTTTTGATAAGAAATTTACAATACTGTGACTTGTGATAATCGCCATTGCCCTAGAGACACTGCAGTTAGAGGCTCAAGTCCTCATAAGGACAGTAGCAGCATTAACCTTACTATCATACTTAGCTCATTTATTCGATGTTAGCTGAAATGTATTCCAATATGACAGCAAATCAGGGAGATATTCTGCTGTCTCGATGTTTTTGAACATTATAATTCTGAAAGAATTAGCTAAGAGAAATATATTCCTTTGTATTAAATTTTATAAGAACTTCTCTCTCTCTCACTTCTCTCTCTCTGTCTCACGCGCATGCACACACAGGCACACCAGTATTGCCTCTCCCAACGTGACCCCCTCCCGAAGCTTCTCTAAGCCATGAGGGTGTTTGCTTGTTTGTTTTGTTTTGTGTTATTTTGGTTAATGTCAGCAGTGGCAAGACATTTCTCTGATCTTGGAATTATGCTGTTTGTTGTTAGCACTGACACTTTCAGCTTCTCCAACAAAAGGAAAGACTGAAAGGCCTTTCTTCTATTTACTTTTATTTATGGCAAAGATGCCCTTAGAGAATAGAGTTTGCCTGGTGACAGTTAAGGGAGTTGGATTTCCATACAGAGTCTGTGTGTACGTGTGTGTGTGTGTGTGTGTCTATAGTTTGGAACGTGACCCCTGACAAAGTCTCTGTCCTTGACTAAACCTTAGTCAGGTTCCTCTGAGCCTTTTTTTTTTTTAGAGGAAGTTTGGCCCTGAGCTAACATCTGTGCCCGTAATCCTCTATTTTCTATGTGGGACGCCTCCACGGCATGGCCTGATGAGCTGTGCTAGGTCTGCATATGGGATCTGAACCAGCGAACCCTGGGCCACTGAAGCAGAGCCCGTGAATGTAAACCCTACACCACCAGGCCAGCCCTCTTCTGAGCCCTCTTTTTTTTTTTTTTTTTTTGAGGAAGATTAACCCTGAGCTAACTACTGCCAGTCCTCCTCTTTTTTGCTGAGGAAGCCTGGCCCTGAGCTAACATCTGTGCCCATCTTCCTCTACTTTCTATGTGGAACACCTACCACAGCATGGCGTGCCAAGCGGTGCCACGTCCGCACCTGGGATCCGAACCGGTGAACCCTGGGCCACTGAGAAGTGGAATGTGTGAACTTAATGGCTGCACCACTGGGCTGGCCCCTGAGGCCTCTTTTTGACTAAACCTCATCCTTGGGTCTCAGCTTCAACAGAAATTTATTAACATGTGCGTTGCACATACACATGGGAGTACTCAGTAATGAGTGACTCAAATGGTTGGTTAGCACTTGCTATATCATCTTAGCAAAGAAAATAATTTTTGTAGAATTCAGCAAGACAAAGGAAAAGGACTGAGCTTCTAGGGTGGCAAACTGTGGGAGGGTAAGTATATGGAGGAACTAATAGATGATAAGGGCCAGTTAGTAAAATTTGTTATGTAGGTTCCTCTGGTGCTGTCTCTGGGCTGATAAAGGTCTGGAGTTGCCTCCAGTCACGAATTTTTGTCCTTCTTGGTGGGCGAGGGGCACCTTTACAAATTTACGCCCCACTTCTAGGCAAATAGAGGGAGAACAGAGAGCTTTTCTTGTATGTTTCTTTTCATTTGCCTTCAGCTCAAAATAATCCTTATGCCAAAGTGGCGTATTTGTGGGTGGCATATTCTGCTGTCCTTCACCTGCACAGCCCAGTTTTAGCAAGAATCCTGCTAAGTCAGTTTAGAGAGACTCCCCCACTCTTGATATCTCATCAGATTTCTCATCTCCTACTCCCGATATCTGATAACCCTGGCCTGCCTTCATCAAGAATTTGATTAAGGCACTTTAGCAAGAATCCTCCTAACATCGATGCCTCCTCTTAGCAATTTTCCACCCACTGAGCCCCTCATTATGCTCATTGGCTAGAAATCCCCAGCTGTCTTTGCTGTATTTGGAGTTAAGCTGATCTCTTTTCCCTATTGCAACAGTCTTGACACCTATCACAATAGTTGTGGATGAAGTTTTCCTCTCCATTTTAACAAGCAGCAGAATAATTTTTTCTTTAACACTCCCATCATCAATACTTCAGCCTAGTTTTGGATCCCACAACAAGAAGTCAAACAGAACTGGAAATTTCATCTTGTAGGATTTTCAGAGAGTTAAAGTCTTCTGACTACTGTTGTGCACCTTCTCTTGGCGTTTGCACAATGAGGCAGAGACACTGATATTGCATCCATATTCGACATGTTCAGAGCTACAGTTAATATGAATGTGAGGGGGGAATGGATGCAATGATTTTTCAACTTCCCCATTCAAAAGGTTTAAGCAGGTCTCCTATCACTCTTTTTTGGGATGTTTCATAGGCATGACACACTGAGAGAATGTTAGAATCACAGAATGAGAGCAAAAGAATATGTTTGAAAGAAAGAGCAGACAGGGATGGTGATAAAGGAAAACTTCACCCAGGGGTGTGAAGACTGACATTCGTGAGTGAAAGATGGAAAAAGGCGCTCTCACTCCTCTTCAGAACATAATTGCGACTGTTTCTTCACTCTTCCTTTCCCTTCTTCCTTTTTCTTTCCTCCAATTTTTCATTTTCTTTCCCTCAGAGATAGTCAACCACTGTATCATTTATATATGCTACCATTTGTAGGTCCCTCACTACTCTGATAAACATTTTCTACATTTCTTTTTTCTTCTAAAGATTGGCCCTGAGCTAATATCTGTTGCCAATCTTTTTTTTTGTCTTCTTCTTCTCCCTAAAGCCCCCCAGTACATAGTTGCATACTTTAGCTGTAGGTCCTTCTAGTTCTGCTATGGGGGCACCGCCTCAGCGTGGCTTGATGAGCTGTGCTAGGTCTGCGCCCAGGATCCAAATTGGTGAAACCCTGGGCCACCAAATCGCAGTGCACGAATGTAACCACTCAGCCATGGGGACCACCCCCCATTTTATACATATTATTTCAAAAATATTCAACATAACGTGCAGAAGTTGATATTATTATACCCCTCTTACAGATGAGAGATTAAGTGACTCTTTCATGGTCATATAGCTAATAAGTGGAGAAGTGAAAATTTAAAGTCAGCCATGACTAAAATTTGTTCTTTGGTATGTCACCAGACTCAGGAGCTCAGGGTGGGGACCTAAGATTCTGCATTTGTGGGGGATGCTGATGCTATATTTCTCAGGGCCACACTTTGAGCATTTGATGATCATTGATTTGAAGTTGAAAAGTTTTCAGTGATAATGTGCTTAATCATAACTTTATCTCATTATTTTAGTATATGACCAAAATTTTACAGATTTATTTATCCAAAAGTCCTTATTCTTCATTCAATTCAACACTTAGAACTTTCTGCTATCAGTAGAATTGCCCCAAATGAATTCTCCCTCAAGGTTTTTGCTTAGAAATCTCAAATGTAACACTTCTTGTCTTTAGTCCATCCATCAAATTGTTCATTCCACTAATTGTTTTTTTCTTCCTCTCCTCTGAACTCCTTTCAATTTATCTAGATCTTTGGGCACCTACAAGCGCAAAATTAAATGCTTTATTCCAGGTGCGGGCCTATCATTCATATGGAAAGCAATATCACATCACATCTCTCTGTTCTATGACACAAGTGATACAATCTCTCTCAGTATTGAGTCCAAAAGAACTCTGCATGATTTTGTGACTGAGCTATATTGAAGATTTCTATCTAATTTGACATTGTAATTTACAGCCTCAAATATCTGTGCCTCTTCAAAAGAGCTAATTTACATCTTTGAGGTTGGATCACACGTTTTTTCCTATACCACGCATGTTTCATCACTTTTTTTTTACTGATGTGAGCACACAGCCATCTCCATTTTCTAATTTGGGTTGGTTGTTGGTGAGGACCCTCTTTCATATTCTTTACAGCTTGTGGACTGCTACCAAGGCAGAAACATGCCCTTTATATCCCAGATTACTCTGGGTTGAAATTATGGCTCTCTGGAGAAATGATTTTCAATGGGTTAAGAGTAAGAGAAGGTATCAAGGATTTTGATTTGGAAGGCCCTGTAAGGCCAGTCCAAAAGGAGATAATAGTTGATTAATTGGTTAATGCACTTGCATTTCTGTATATGTAAAACTTTCATTTTCAAATAGTTCCTTTTTATTTCTCCTCCCAGCACTGTGGTTATGGTACCCTTAGCTACCTAGAAATGTTTCTATCGAAAAATTCCAATTTGGTCTTGGGTGAAGTAGGAGGAAAGGACTGATTCATGAATAGGCCTGGAGAGCTAAGTGGAGAGCCTATTCTGTGCACAAGATCTCCTTTCAATTATATGCACACATATTTAAAGAATACTGGTACCTTTATGTTTATTCAGTCTACAGTTAGGACTTGGTGAATTGCCCTTTGCAATGATAATTCCACTAGAGGTATAGTAAGTCGCTCAATAAAGACAGCTGGAAAAGCTTGGGAAAAATCTAGTAAAGTGTATGTCTGAGAGGAGAAAAAAAGAGAGACAATTAGAGACAAATTTTAAATATATTTTTCCTGATTTCTTCCTAATTTGAATTTTGTATCACAAAGCCTTCTTTGATTCTATAGTTGCTATCATTTTTTAATTCAGTAAATACATATTGAGGCCCTCCTATGAGTCAGTGAGTAGCTAGGTGTCAAATGACGGAAATCTGAAAATACACTGTTTATACCTTTAGGCACTCACAATTATTAGGTGAGGTAAATTTCTACAGACCAATTAGTTCTCATCTGTTACACTCTCAGTTTCATTTTGTTACTTTGTACCAAGGAAACCTCAAAGGAAGGAAGAACTCATACTGGGAGTAATGGGAAAGTCCTAGAAAGCTTTACTGTGGAGGGGCCAGCCCCAAGACCGAGTGGTTAAGTTCGGGCACTCCACTTCGGTGGCCCAGGTTTTGCCCATTCGGATC
The DNA here is from genome assembly GCF_041296235.1 of Equus asinus. NCBI lineage: Eukaryota > Metazoa > Chordata > Mammalia > Perissodactyla > Equidae > Equus > Equus asinus. The sequence goes on from NC_091798.1 coordinate 74,025,344, forward strand.
CTGGGACCGGACATGGCATCGCTCATCTAAGCCACGTTGAGGCGGCATCCGACATGCCACAACTAGAAGGACCCACAACTAAAATATACAACTATGTACTGGGGGATTTGGGGAGAAAAAAAAAGCAGGAAAAAAAAAAAAAAGATTGGCAATGGTTGTTAGCTCAGACCCTGAAGACTAGGCTATGATTTTTTACTGGATAGTGGTTGGTAAACCAAATGTCTGGGACTTTTGTTTTAGGAGACACTGTGAGGCAAATTCTAAAACAGGGCTAAGTTGTTTGTAAGGTCGGGACAATAAATTTGAACTTCCATATATTGTAAAACTTTCATAAAGCTTTTATATAACAAAGCAATATTTCCCGGGAGAAAGGATATTTAGCATAGAGATGTAAATATGTATATTTTTCCTCTCAAATAAATTGGTTCTTGAGATTTGAAACTGAATTCTACTTCTTGGTTGCCTGAGTTATATTTGTTCAAATATTGCTTTGTACAAAATGGGACAAAAAGAGTGCTTGCCAATTTACATAGAGCCGGAGCAGGGTGAGGTGGATGGTATGTTAGTGATACATTTCTGCTTTGTTGCAGGACATTTTGTTGGTTGCCATATATAGTTTCCATCAACATAAATTAAGTGTCTAAAATTCTATGTCATATGACATAGATTTGGGCGACTATGACACCCATAGAGTGTCTCCAATTCTATCAAATATTTGTATTTGATTTGATATTTGATGCTCTGTCTTATAGTGGTTTATTTTAAATAGGAAATATGTGAAATCATAAAATGATCATAACAACAATAATAGCTAATATTTATTGGATACTTAGTATGTCATACACTATGCTAAATGTTTTATACAGCATTATCCAATTTAATCCTCACAAAAACCTATGGGTTAGATATAATTGTAAATTCATTTTGTTGATAAGGAAACTGATACTAAGATTAAATAAATTGTCTAAGGTTAGTCATTTCGTGGTTAAACAGGGATTCCAATCTCCATTTTTCTGACTCCAGAAACTATATGTATAACTCATACCCTATGTTTTTTATGTATGTCCAAATCCTATGTTATATGAATAATTAGCTAATTCAATGTAGCAATAAGTTGATACTTAATGAACTTATGCAATGCAAGTTACTATAGAAGAAACAAAGTATGACTATTAGGTGATCCTTACAAACCAAAAGTGTATTAGTAGGTTAACATTATTACATCTGTAATTTAGATACAATGCTATGCCGAATGCTATAATAGAGGAAGAAATTAATATTAGTAAAGAATACAGAGGAGAGACTGGTTTTAACTAGAGGACTCTGGGATGATTTTCAAAGAAGATAGGAACTGAAATGAGATTTAGAAATATTTAAAACTCCAGGAGGTGATTATAGAGCTTGTGGGTAATTGCGGGGTTGGGGGGGGGGGGCAACTGGTAAACACTCATGCAAAGACAAAGAATCCAGAGAATGGAGGATATGTTTAGGAAATAGCGTGTGGACTGAGACAAGCAAACCATAGGGAACTTAGAAGGGAGAAGGGACACTGATGTACGAGAATTGAAACTGGAGAGTTAGGTGGAAGATGCATTCTAAGCTGAATTATTTCAACTTTATTCAGTAGGAAATTCAAGCCATCAGGAGTTTTTGAATTGTCATGTGACAAGATCAGATGTATGTTTTAGAAGGACATGTAATCACTACACGTGAACAGCGGTTTGAACAAGAGCAAGGAGTCCAGGTAAATTATGAGAGGAAATGAGGTACCGAACTATGTTTGGTATGACCTGGAAAGATAGCGTTTATACTCACTGGTGGCTACTCTGAAGTTACATTATAATGTATATTGTAAGTTTCAGATATGTCTTATTTATGCTTAGGAAGAATTTGAATGATTTATTTATTATCTAAAACAATCTCTATTTAGGACACTCGCTACTTATTCTTTTATTTGGGACTTACAATGCTTCATAATATCAGATGATATAAAGATTCGGAATTTCATATAACAGAACATTTCTTCTTGATTTATATGTCATTACAAACATTTTCACAGAGAATTACTATTCTAACTCCTGGCATTTTGAAAGAACTGTTTCGCCAAGCAAATCTTACTATAACTAGGATAGTTTAAAAGGAGAAAGGCCTGAAGGGAGTTTTAAAAATGAATGGAACAAGACCCTTTCCTTTAAATTCTTGAAGAGGTAATTCTTTTTTGACAAAGAGATGGATTAGGTGACTTATTGGGTCATTTTCAAACTTTACTTTCTATGATCTGATTCATACGTAAGAGAAATTGTTTTATCTCCTGACTGATGGTCCTCCCAAACCCTGTGTCCCCCCGCCACCAAAAATAAGATTCCTCCAAGTATAAACATGCTTCAAACAGACTTTTTGACTCTGTAAGGCTCCAAGTGATAAATACAACCCTCAACATTGCTGTTTGAGATGGTAAATCACCCAAAGTTGAATTTATAGAATTCTAGAGATACATTTTGCTCAGCCACCTTCTATTTTATATCCAAGTCCAGAATTCTCTGACATGCTATTAGAAACAAAGTGCAAATATTAAAGAAAAATAATGTAATGTAGTGAGATGACCCTTTTAAGCAAATTCTATAGGTTTTCAATGATCATGAAATTATATTTTATTTTCATGATTACTCAATTATTTGTTAATTATCTGCATAATTTTTTAAGGAAATCCTCAGGGCTGGCAATGTGCTGCAGGCAATATGTCAGACTACATATTACAAGGGGATTTTCCTGCTACAAAATTATTGGACAGTACGTAAAACGTGTGCGTATGTACGTGTGTGTATACTCGCAGGGAGTAAGGGACTCACGCGGCCCAAAAATACCCACGAAGAGTATGATTATTTGAGATCAGATGCCAATGTCATCTCAGTGGTCCCAAAATTAGGTTTTGGGTCAATAAACACAAAGTAGGCATAGCTGAATATGAGACTTTAAGGCGAGCTGAGAACAAGAAAGAGGGCAAAAGTAGCCCTAGTTTGGCAACACTGCCTGGGTCCCAGCAGAAGCAAATGTAAATCGTGTCAAGAAGAAATCGGTCTCAAGTTTTGCCAGCACATTATCCCTATAATAAAATTAACCAAATATGAACTCACAATGAAAGATCACCAAATACACATGGAACCAAATCTCCATGGAAGAGTCATCAAAACAATAAACAACATATTTAGATTCCGTAAGGATTCAGAAATTGCAATATCAGACATATACTCTTAAATTCCTATGCTGGAAATGTTTACCAAAATAAAAATGAGATAACAAAAATAGTAATTGATAAGAAACTATAGAAATGTCCAGATATTTGATAACTCTATCAATTAGGGTTCTCTGGAGAAACAAAACCAATGGGATTAATCCATCTATCTATCCACACACATCTTATATACCTATCTATCTAGGTAGACATATAGCTATAGATCTGGATAGGCAGGTAGAGGGATATCCATCTATCTGTCTATTTATCTATCTTTCTATCAATAAAATGATCTAACTATCTGGATTTATTTTAAGAATTTGGCTTACATGCTTGTGGAGACTTGCAAGTTTGTAAATTATAGGACAAGTTGGCAGGTTGGAAACTTAGGCAGGATTTCTATGTTACAGTCTTGAGACAGAATTCCCTCTTCAAGAAGCCTAGTTTTACTCTTAAGACCCTCAACTAATTAGATGAGGCCCAACGACATTATTAAGGGCAAATCTGCTTTATATATAGTCAACTGGTTGTAAATGTTAATCACATGTACAAAATACTTTCACAGCAACATCTAGACTAGATTTTGACCAAAAAACTGGGCATCATAGCTTAGCAAAGTTGACATATAAAATTAAGCATCACAATAACAAGTAAAATGAACTTTAAGAGTGAAAAATATGATTATTGAAATTTTAAAAATTGGTTAAGAATTTAGCAGCAGAGTAGACAGAATTAAACTGAAAATTATTGTATTGTAAAATGTATCTGAAGAAATTATCCAGATGTACAGAAAGTGGAAATTGAAAGAGCAGTTAAGAGATAAGAGAGAGTAAAAAGTTATAACTTATGTCTAATTGGAGACCCAGAAAGAGATAATAAAATGAAAGGAAGAGGGGTATTATTTGAAGAAACAATGACCAAAAAATTTCCACAAATAATAAAAGATGCAAATTTCCAGATATTAGAAGCCCACTGTATCAACTTTAAGAGTGAAAAATATGATTATTGAAATTTTAAAAATTGGTTAAGAATTTAGCAGCAGAGTAGACAGAATTAAACTGAAAATTATTGTATTGTAAAATGTATCTGAAGAAATTATCCAGATGTACAGAAAGTGGAAATTGAAAGAGCAGTTAAGAGATAAGAGAGAGTAAAAAGTTATAACTTATGTCTAATTGGAGACCCAGAAAGAGATAATAAAATGAAAGGAAGAGGGGTATTATTTGAAGAAACAATGACCAAAAAATTTCCACAAATAATAAAAGATGCAAATTTCCAGATATTAGAAGCCCACTGTATCAACAAACAAAACAAACACTGCACACAGCCTTCCAATGCCAACAAACATTGAGCAAGCCCCTATAGCGTGTCTGTCTACCTTAGTCACACTCATTACAACTAACATCTGAAGACAGAATGTGAAGAGTAACTATCCGAGAACTCAGAAATCTCTAGGTACAGAGGGTTTCAGGGGAAAATTCTACCAATTCTACAAAATCTTCTACATTTCTCATTCCACCTCATTGAACTGATATGAAAATAAAATATGGTACAAGGAAGAAACTATATATGAATAGCTTCCGTAAACATAGATGCAAATGTCCTGTAACAAAATATTAATAAATAAAATATAGCAGCATGTAAGAAGAAGAATAAATTATAATCAAGTGTGGTTTATACCAGGAAAGCAAGGCTAGTTCAATATTCAAAAAATCAATCAGTGTAATTCACCATTTAAAGGCTAAAAAAAACCACATAACCATATTAGTAGATACAGAAATGTATTTTAAATAATTCAACATCCTTTCATGATAAAAACTCTCAGAAAGCTAGGAATCAACCAAACTTCCTTAATTTGATAAAGTACACTTTATTAGTTTTTCTGTGACTGCTGTAACAAATAACTGCAAAGCTAGTAGTTTAAAACAATACATTTGTATTATCTTACAGTTCTGGCAATTCAGAAGGCCAAAATGGGTATGACTGGGCTAAAATCAAGGGCTAGGCTCTGGGGGAGAACCTATTTTCTTGCCTTTTCTGGCTTCCACAGGCTGCCCACAGTCCTTGGCTGATAGCCCCGTTCCATCTTCAAAGCCATCAATAGCCAGTTGAGTCCTTTCACATTGCATCATTCTGACGCTGACTCTTGTGCCTTCCTTTTCCACATTTAAAGGACTTTTGTGATTATGTTGGGCCCACTTGGATATTTCAGGATAATCTCTTTATTATGATTAAGATCAGCTCATTAGTGATGCCAATTCTATCTGCAACCCTGATATCCCCTTGCCATGTAAAATAAATTATTCACGGGGTCCAGGGATTAGAGTGTGGATAGATTTGGGGGACATTATTCTGCTGGCCACAAGCATATACAAAATCCCTGCAGAAAACATCTCATTAATAGTCTAAGTACTTTTCCTCTAACTCTCTCAGGTTAAGAGACGTGCTTCTTCTCTGTGATCCCTTAGCATTTCTATCTCAGCACTTCTCTTTAATGCGTAACTGCTGGTTTGTTTACCTGTCCTACTAGACACGATACATTATTTAATAACGTATATCGTATCAGCGCCTGGTAAAGAATTCTTAATAAATACAAGTTGCAGAAAGCAGCATCTCCAAATGATGCATGCCTTAAGAGAAATATCAGGATGGGCTGTTACTTGGATCCCTTTCCTTTCTCAGCAGAATTGGTGCCTGTGTGCTCCTAATACTAAAAGAAGGCTTAGTTTCCAGTAGTCCCTGTACCATCCAGGCACACAGAACATACATATTTAGGTAGAAAAGCCAGAGGAAACATTCTGCTATGCTGCTTTCTTTCAAATAGCCCCTTTTACACAGCCCTGAGAACAGGTAGCAAGTTTAGAAGTTCTTCCTGGATCAAGATAAGAAGAAGGAAAAAAATAGGTTGAGAGATCCAACATGATTAATAGAGAAAAACTGCACGGGAGTAGAGGCATTTAGTTATGTGTGAAATACTATTTATACATAAGAGTTATTTCAGTAACTTCTATTTACTTAGTGACTGGGTGACTGTTTTTGACAGAACTAAGTGTTAGAAAAAGACATCATGGGATTTAATAAAATTGGTTTGCATGTGTCAGCCCAAATTTTAACCATATGCAATGACATTGCATGAAAGTCAGTTTGGAGAATTTTTTTTAAACATTACCTTGTTGTTGGAATGAAAGCTCATATTTTTAAAATTATTATTATATAATGTTTAATATATTAAAATGTATTCAGTTATATGTGAGATATGGTGCAAAATTACAAAACAAAATCCCAAACCTCACCAACCAACCTATAAACCTGAATCCCAAGAAAACAGTTGCATCCATTTCTGTGTTCCCTCCCCATTCCATATCTCTATTCTTCTCTAGTAACATGTATTCTATTTTTTTTGAATAATAACCACTTCTCTTTTTTCCCAATGTTTATGGCTTTTATTCCTTGTTCTTGTCTAACTGCTTTGGCCAGTACATCCAGTAAAATGCTCGAGAGAAACCTTTTATCTAGATTTTAAAGAGACTGCATCTAAAGTTTCATCATTCAGACTAATTCTTGCTACAGAATGTTTTTCTTAATAAAAAATAATGTAGAATTATCAAATAATTTTGTCTATATCTATTTATAATCATCATGTCATTTACTCTTTCAAAATATTATTTGGTGGGTTATATTTATAGATTTTTTTATGTTAAACAGCTTTTGAAATAAACTCACTTTGGACTTTTTTAATATTATTCTTTCCTCTTAAAACCTTGCTTTCTCAACCCTTCATCTCAGGGCAAGTAGATTAAGATAAATCTGACATTTCATTTGAAAGCTGTTTGAGGTTATAACATAACGTAACTAAATGATCTAAATGTCAATGTTCCTGTTCTAAAAATGAGAACAAAACTATCAACCTAAAGAGCGTGTTGAAGATTAAAGCTTCATAAGGCATTTAATTAATGTCTGATCTTCATTTCCCACCCTGAGGATTCCTCAAGGCTCATCTTCAGATGCACCTGCTCCATGAACTCTTTCCTGATCCTTCCAAATGGGTGTAATCTCTTCTTTTTGAACCTTAACAATTTGCATGTTTTATTTTATTGTACGTTTATTCTCACTAATCTTGTTATTTGTTTATTTAGCTCCCTTCTAGAGTTCATCCTCTGTTCATTGAAACTGGGAACTGTCTCATTTTTATATCCATTGAATAATGGCTATAAGGTGTTATGGACTGAGCTGTGTCCCCGAAAATTCCTATGTTGAAGCACCTAACCCCCAGTACCTCAGAATGAGACAGTATTTGGAGATAGGGCTTTTAAAGAAGTGGTTAAGTTAAAATGAAGTTGTTAGAGTGGGATCCAATCCGATATGCCTGGTGTCATTCTAAGAAGAGGAGACCAGGACACACAGAGAGAGATCAGGAATATGTGTGCACAGAAAAAGGATTATGTGAAGAGGCAGCTAGAAGGTGGCCATCTGCAAGCCAAGGAGAGGCCTCAGAGGAAACCAACCCTGCCAGCACCTTGGTCTTGGACTTCTATCCTCCAGACTATGACAAAATAAGTTTCTGTTGTTCAAGCCATCCAATCTGTGGTATTTTGTAGCGGCAGGTCTAGAAAACGAATACATAAAATATACAATAAATATTTCTATATTTAATTGTGCAAAATTCTTCCACGATAAAGAAAGATGATATGAGCCTACCAACACTGTCCTTACCCTATCCTAACCATACGCAAATATTTACTGACCATTTTACATTGCTGGCAGCGGGTGGGGAGGAGAGGTAGTATGAAGGATAGGAAGAGCACATGAGAAGATGTTCCCCTTTATAAAGCTAAGGGTTGTTGTTGTTGAGTATGGGAACCTCTCTTCCAGGAGGAAGAGTGGCTTATTTTATCTTTCAATAATTATTAATTAAGAACTTTTATATTTATTAAACTTATATTTACCAGAGGAAAAGTCGATAATCTGAAAAAATTGATATCTGAATTTGACTTCCCAAATAAAGTAAATAAGGCATCAAAAAAGTGTGAAAATGTTGAGGTCAAGTTAATGAGAAATTATTTTACATTTGTAGTGAGCAGTTCATCAGAATAAGAACTATTGAGGAGCATGTGTGTGTCCGTGTGTGTGCATGCAAGTGTGTGTGTGCATGCGTTGTGGATGGGAAATGGCAGTGGGATATAAAAATATTATGTTATGCTGGATAATTCTCATTTTTGAGGAATATACAATGTAATTTGAAAAGAAAAACAATAAAAATTAAAATCTTACCCGTATTAAATGATTTGAGCAGAAAACCCCAAATATTCTGTGCCCCTCTTCTCAGAACGTTGCACAAACCCCAGTTGTTCAGACACCTAGAGCAGAAAGTTCAGAGTTAGGGAGTGATCCAGAAAGTCTTCCTTATATGTCTTTTGAGAGTCAGAGCTTTGTCATGGATTTCCTTTGGTTTAGCATAACATGGTTAGTGGTAAATGCTCAACACATCCTTGTTGAAATGAATGATAACAAATTAAAGTGGAGAAATCCAAAGCCTATTCTGATAATTTTGCTGCGTTGTCCCTTCCTATAGTGGAAGCCTTTCCTCAGGCTTCTGGTTACAGACCAGACTTGTTAACCTGAGATAAATGGCAACACTATTTTTCAAAGTGGCCAAATAAGCCATTGTCAAGAGTGTATACTATAGCAAAAACTTGAGCTGTGAGGCTGATGATCCATCTAAAGTAAATGTAAATAAAGCTCAAGTGGCTCTTAGGGCTTTGACCCGCCCTATTGAGACCAGCATTTCTCACGCTCTAATTCAAATTCGCAAATGCACTCAAGAGGGTGAAAGCTCCAAACTGATGCTTAGGAGAGAAGGGTAAGAAGAAGGAGATGGAATGTTCTCATTAACTTAAATATTTAGTAAATAGATTTTTAAATTTAAATTGTTTAGATTAAGTTTCTATAAATTATTTTTCTGATCCTAGAGTGCTGATTCTGTCCTTCCCTCTACTCCTTTTTGGTATTCTCTGAATGTAAAATGTCCTGTTGTGGGAGTGGCCCTAATGCCCACACAAGCAGGTCATCACACTGCTTATGAAGCAGTGTTTTTCTTTTCCTTATTGTCTGAATTTCATGACACCAAAGTCAACAACCTGTCTTTTTATTTTTTTATTAAAGATTGCCACCTGAGCTAACAACTGTTGCCAATCTTCTTCTTCTTTTTTTTATCCTGCTCTTTTCTCCCTAAATCCCCCCAGTACATAGTTGTATATTTTAGTTGTGGATCCTTCTAGTTGTGGCATGTGGGACGCCGCCTCAACATGGCCTAATGAGCAGTGCCATGTCGGCGCCCAGGATCCGAACCCTGGGCCGCTGAAGCAGAGCTTGAGAACTTAACCACTTGGCCACAGGGCAGGCCCCAACAAACCTAAGTCTTGAAATTGACAAAATATTTAACCTGGAGTTTCCTTAGAGACTAGCAGCTCATTACAAAAAGAGGAATTGTAACTCTCTCAAGCATAGTAAACTTGTTGTTTTTTCTGTCCTGCTACCTCAGCTTCCCACTCAGAATTAATTTCAGTTCGTCATTCCCATTTGTCTCTTGGAGATTACAACTTTAATAAAATAAGTAAATATCTAGAACCAACTCTGGTGAGGACATTGGTTCTGGATTTTTATTGGACTGAATGGCTCTGAAGAATGGGAACACACAATTATGTTGTGGCAGTCTGAAAATTTTTGAAGTAAGAAAGAAAACTACACTATATTGAGTGGGCTTAGTTTACTAGTATCAAAATTTAGAAAAGGAAAAAGCTTTCCAGTGATTTGTTGGAATGAAAAACACGGCTTTTCTCTTGAAGGGTTTTTGTACCCCAGAGTATAAGTTGTTCGCATCTTTCTCTTTGCCCATATAATCACTCTACAGGTCAACCTATGACTGCCCAGGACCACAGCCACACTCAGCAGAGCCTTTTCCTTTCACTGGTCCTCTCTCAGTCCATGCATGGTCAGATGCAGAAATTAAACACAGGTGTAATTCATTCCTTTTGCTACAAAGCATTACATATACATATCATTAAATTAATGATAATTTAATTAATTCTTACCTTATGGATGGTTATGTAGATTTTTTTTCTAATACTCACTGGAATAAATAACCTTGCCCATTCTGCTTTTATATTTTTGTAGAAGATCTTTCTGAAAGTTTGTTTTCTGTGTTAAAGAGTATTGTGTAGCTCAAATTCTTTAAAAAAAAAAAGAGTATTGTGTGTGTGTGAAACAACTTGAAATTTAGAGAAAAGTTGCGAGTACAGAACAAAGAACTTAGAGAAAGTTGCTGAAATGATGTCTCTATATCCCCAAATACTTTAGAGTGTATTTCCTACAAACAAGGTCATCCTCCGACATAACGAAAATACAACTATCAGGATCAAGAAATTAACACTGATTCATACTACTCTCTAATTCTGATTCAATGCCACAACAATGTCCTTGACAGCAAAAAGATTCAGTTCAGAATCATGTTCTGAATTTAGTTACCATGTTTCTTTACCCTTCAATTTTAAACAATTCCTAAGTCATTTCTTGTTATTTGTGAAAATTTCTATTCTATCGGCCAGCCAACAGTTCTGTACAGGCTCAGCAGTATATGTTAGCATTTCAAAAACTTTTTTTCCCAGTGAATGAATACAAAGTGCTGTCTCCTTGTTCTTTTACTTCCATTTTACTGACTACTAATGAGGTTGAGCGTGTGTTCTTATGTTTTTGGTGTTTTATATTTCTTCTTATCCATTTTTCTACTAGATTACTATTACTTTTTAGGCACTCAGAAAATCAATCATTTATGTTGCAAAAGCTATTTCTCTCTTTTTCTCTAGACTTCGTTTATGGTGTTATAATTACAAATGTTTCAGTGATCAAATCTATCAGTCTTTCATCTTGGATTTAGTATTTTGCTAAAGGACTCTTTTCATCCAAAAGTTTACAAATATTCTCTTACATTTATTTTAACATTTTTGTTATTATTTTATACTGAGATTTCAACCTATCTAGGAATTATTTTTATGGTATGAAACAGAGTATATAAGTTTTTGTTTATTTTAGAAGAGTAACAATTTCTGCCACTATTATTTATTAAAGGATCAATTTCCCTCTGAATTAAAACAGCAGGTCTATCATGTATTATGTTTTCCATATCTAGAACAGCTATTTATGGACTCTGGTTTTATTTCAATGACTTAATTGCCAATACTGTGTTTGTATTTTTACTATGGTAACTTTGTAATAGGTTTCAATTATCTTGTATGGCAAGGCATCCTTTATGATTCTTTTTTTTTCTCCAAATGTTTTTGGTAATTTTTATTCATTCAGTTTTCCATATTAATTTTTAAGTATTATTAACAGCAGTAACATGAACTATACCAATATTTGTTTCTAATTAGAATTACATTGTCTATATATTATTTTTGGAAAGATTACATTTTGAAGATAATGTCAATGTCTTCCTTTTTACTCTTGTCTTTGAATACCATTTTATCTCATATTAATATGTCTCAACTATTTTTTTCCTGTTACATATTTGCACAGCAGTTAATTTTCCACTTTTCATTTAAATATACTTCTTGTACATATCTAGTAGCTAAATTTTGTTTTATAAGCCAACCTATCGTAAGGGAATTGCCATTAGTCATGTTAAACAGTGTTTTTGGTTTTAATTAAAACCATCCCAATAATTCCAAATTTTACATCCAGATGGCAGAAAAATTAAATTATAATTATGTAAGATTAAATTTTATTCTCTTCCTGTTAATGACGAAATTGGAAATCACAGTACCCTCAAAAAGTTCAACAAGAGTGCCATGAGGAGGCAGCTGAGATTTCTGTGGGATTTTGTCTATCAGCGAAGTGTTTGTCTACTTGTGGGGATCTTAGCATAAAACTCTTTCAATTTGCATCTTTCAAGTTTGTGAATATCAAGGTATTTTTATGTTGTTAGCTTCGAAATTGCCTCTTCATCCATTGTTGGCTCTTCCTTCTCACAGTCTTTTGTATCCCAATGCCCATTCCACATTCAAAATAGAACTAACATTCAGAGCTCATTAAAGAGTAATAAAGATTGAATTATTTCTGCTAAAGGGTATTAAGTAGACTTGATAATGGCATAATGACAAATACTATTGTGAGATTAATGCCTTGATTATTAGGTTTAATTGATGACAGACCTCAGTCAGGAAAAGAAAATGTTCTTTCCAGACTTCCCAGTTCAGATTAAATACATATTTAAGGAGAGAATAAAGTCATTCTTTATGATGGCCTATAAAATTGCTTCTGGCTTCAGTACCAGAATACTCCTACAAAGAAACAGAAGTGCTCATGAACTGAGTAAGGTTTATGAGCCTCCTTTTCCTCTAGAGAAAAATTTTTAGAAACAATGATTGCTTGTAGTAATAATTAAAAATTTTTTTTGCATGCAAAATGGAAATTATCTCATTGCTCTTGGATTTATGAGAATTATACACTATGGAATAAAGATGGGCAAATATGAAAGATTTCAGATTCCAGTTGGCACATTTCCTGTGTTTATAAATTGTGGGAAAAGATTGGGAAATGTTTCTTGTCCATTTGTTTCCTAAAGCAGGTCTTTCTATATATATCCTATATAACCAGGAAAATTCTCTCCATTAAATTCAAATGTATCATTACATTTTTGCTTTGTATTCTGGAAAAGCTCGGGACTCCATAGAGCTTTTCCAGCAAGGCTGTTAGGACAGCAGCCAGACCGTTAGCTGTTTGGAAGCAGCGGTCCCTGGCAGATAGGTCTAATTTGTACAGATTGTCAGGGCTTAGCTCTGGATTGCATTGATCTGTAGGCTTTCTTCCTTTCTAAGATAAGTGTTTAAGGCTATTGAACTTCCTTGCACTGCTTTGGCTGCATCCCACAAGCTTTGATATTTCATCCGGTTAAAAATATTTTTTAATTTCCAGTGTGATTTCTTTTTTTAACTTTTTAACAGTCTTTAAGAGTTCATTACTTCAATTCTAGTAGTTAATGGTTTTTCTACATTATTCAGCAGGTTTTCTAGCTTAATCAGCAAGTACCTTGAAGGAAAAGCAGTGTCCAGAAATTTGGGCCAATCTTCACGATGTTTCCTCTCTCCACTGTCTGTTGGCCCTTAAATCCTGACTACCTCAGTCCCTGTGATCCCTTTAAACAGTTCTTTTTTAATGTGCCTTTTCTAGTTGCTCTTGATAGAGAGTGTTATTCTGCTACAAGCCATTCCATTAGAAGACACAGGTGAAAGTGTTAGTGGATGCATTTCTAAAAACTCTTTCATCGTTAAATTTAATGCAAATAGAAATAAAGAGCATAAACACATCTTCAGCTTAATTGATTACCCTTTAGCCACCTCCTCTACCAATGCAGGATAGATTTTTGCTGCTGCCATAGAAAGCTTCCACCTTCTTTCCAAGAACAATCCCCTCTCCCTCTCCAAGTGGAGCCACAACGGTAACTTTTATAGTAAACACTTCTTTGATTTTCTTCACAGTTTTATCATCAAGTATGCATCCCTAAATATCATAATTTAGTTTACCCTTCCTCTCATTTTCTTTTTTTCCTTGTAATTTATTTATTGAAGAAACTGGAGCATTTATATTGTAGAATTGCCCACAGTCTGGACTTCGTTGATTGTGTTCACATGGTAGAGTTTAAAATCTTCCTCTGTGTTTTCTGTAAACCAAGTTGGACTTAGATACCTAGGCACAGTCTGGTTGTCTGCCTTTTTTGTAAAGTTAGCAACCACTGATGCTCATTTCTTAGATCATTAATTCATTAGGAGTTGCAAAACAGTGATATTCCAGTTTGACCATTTCTTCTGATTTGTTGAAACGCCTGTCTGAAGAGAAATGTCGCTTTATTATTTTGTAACCCAGAGGTATAGTTTGTATAGGAAAGATAAGATAAATGCTTGATTCTCTACTTTTATTTTCTAGTTTTCAAAGAGTTATTTCCTAACATCATTCAAAAGTGATCAATTAGGGTTTGTTTGTTTGTTTGTTGGTATCGTTATGTATTCACGGATTTAGACATATTAAATGTGTTTTGATGCAGTGTAGTCATTGCCCTTATTGGTGTGCACATTGCCTCATCTTGGCCATTGGGAGCCTCTTCAACTAGGCTCCTGTGTCCTTTTAATATCCTACGAGTCTTTAATAGCTTCCTTGCCATCTGACATATGAAAAGTTGTCAGAAACTCATCATGCCCGTTTTCTGCCTCAAACCTGCAAGCTGACTCAGATGACCATAGAAATATGTGTGAATCTAGCCAAAACAAGAAGCCCTGTCCAGCTGATCCATAAATGTGGGAGCAATAATAAACAATCATTGTTTTAAGTCATGGAGTTTGGGGTGGTTTGTTACACAGCAATAATTACTCATGTAGAAGACAGAAAGACAGAAAACAAGAACTAAAAAGTAAAGTCACTTGCAGAATGAATCCAGAAACATCACATGATATCTAATATGAAGTTTAAGAGAAGGAAAATAGTGACATTAAGGGGGTGGAAATCATTTAAGGTCTAACAGGACACATTTACCTAGGCTAAAACACAAGTTTTCAAATGAGAAGTCTAAGATAAGCTTCATCTAATGTAATAACAGAACCATAGATACAAAGAGAAAATTCTGTAAGATTTCGGGGAGAAAAAAAGAGTTTCACCAGCCAGGAATAAGAATGAAGTGGCATCAGGCATCTCATCAGCAGCATGTTTATTAGAACATAGTGGAGCAAATTTTTAAATTTGGGGTGTGTGTGCATGGATATGTTCATGCACGTGTGTGTGCGTGCACGCGTGTGTGTGTGTGTGAAAAAGAGAGAGTTTGAGAGAGAGAGAAAGAGAGGATGTTATGAGTGTTAAAGTGGTGGGTTTCCAGTTCCATGCTGAGGCACACAGGGAAAAGTTGCTAGTAATCTCCCAGCTTTAGAGGCTAGGATGACTATCTTGACTTGTTGGTCTCTTGGGCACCAAGAAGAACCAACACGTTCAGAGGAAGCTGGTGCTCTTCTCACAGGAATCCAGAGTTCTCTGAAGTCTAAAGTCTTCCCAGAATTTGACATTAATCTGAAACTTTTGGGTGTTCTTTTGCTTATATCAGAGAAATCCTCATATCAGTTCTCTCTACAGAGATCCTAATGGAGTCCCTGGCCCCGCTGGCACCCAGCTGCCTATATGTACACCCAAGAAGCTGTTTAACTCAGAAAAGGCAGGTATATTGAAGTTAATATAAGAAAGGAAGAAGAAGGTAATAAGGAACTATGTTCCAGAATCCTTCACAGAAATCTATTAATGAGGTGAAACTTTTACATATAGGTTTTTGTTTATTATTTTTTTAAATTTCTTTGTTCTCATTTCTCAATTTAGGAAGTTGTATTAATTATAGTACCTTATTTCTAGAGATAGACACTGCAGGTGGTCTGTGTGGCCCTCTGTCAGACTTGGTCATCCTGATATCCCTCTTCCTGTTAATGGAAGACTTGATAGAATAAGACACACAGGTGGCTGGCCTTGATCAGTTATGCTCTGCCCTAGTCCTAGAGGCTAGAACCCAGAGGTGTGTGCTGGCCCTGTGTCCTCTCTGTCTGTAAACTTTCCACTTTTCCTGAGCTCATCTGGTTATGCATCACCCACACTGATTATCTTCAGGTTCCCTCAATATACCAAACATAACTGCTGCAAGTTCTTTAAACACACTTCCTCTATCTGCCCAGCATTCTTCCTCTTCCTTTGTGTGTCTGACTTTTTCTTTTCCTGGTAAGAAATCCTCCTCATTTCCCACCCTCATTTAGTAATTCAGTACCTTGTTTATTTCTTCTAAGGTAATTATAAGACACCTTTTTGTGCTTTAGTTTTCTCATCTGAAAGAATAATAGGAATTAAATATTATTCAATATTAACTACTTCAAGGGTAAGAGTTAAGATTAAATGAGTAAATAACATGTAAGAGGTTTAACAGGGGTCAGCAAACTTATCTGTAGAGGATCTCATAATTAATACTTTAGTCTTTGCAAGTCACATATGATCTGGCTCTCATACTGTTTGTTCTTTTTTTCCTTTTCTTTCTTTTTCTTTTTTACAATCCTTCAAAAATGTAAATTCAATCTTTGCTTACTGTGCTTACAGACTGTGTAAAAACAGGATGCTAACTGGATTTGGTGATGGGCAGTAGAGTAACAACCCCTGATATAGTGCCAGGTACATAGGAAATGTTCAATAAATGTTAGTTATTATTATAAATTGCACAGTACAAGATTTTATTTATTGTCTCTATTAATTTACTTTTTAAAAGATCCCCTATTAAATTTTAAACTCCATTAGGGAAAGGATAGTGTCTGTGTTCACTATAGTCTTATCACAGTGCCTATGTACACATTCAGGTAGTCAAATAAACTTATAATATTAATATCAAATCAGTGAGAACAAGAAGGATTATGCAGTGAAAACAAGAAATATATGGTATTGAGATGATTAAATAGTTTTCTTGGAGGAAAACAGAAAAATTGAGCCCACTCCTTATTGAAAAATAAAATCCAGCTCAATCAATGGGTTAAAGCTAAAAATAAAATATAAAAGTACTAGAAAAAAACCAAGAGATTAAGAAAAACTGTTATAATAAATGTGTTCAAAATTCATAAAGGAAAATCTGATAAATCTTTTATATGATAAAACAATAGCTAATTTAAGTGCCAAATGACAAAGCAGAGAATGAATTATATTATCAAATGTCTGATAATATAGAGTCAGAGTACATGTTGATAAGTGTATGGTGAGACAGGTTCATTCATGAATACATAGTGGGATTGTAAATTGTTAAAATCCCATTACTTAGTCATTACTAACAGCTGCCAGCTTTAAACATAGTCTTTGAAACAGAAATTCTATATAGGATTATACTCTAGCAATTTATACTTACAAAAGTATGACAAGATACATGCAAGAGTGTTCACTGAAATATTGTTTATCAGACCAAAAAACAGGAAACAACTCGATTGCCCATCTGCAAGGACCTCGTATAAGTAAATAAATCGTGATAGCTGCATATGATGTATAGAAGCATGTTGAATGTTATACAACCATTAAAAAGAAGGTAACGGATCTAGATGCATTGATATAGAATGACAGAGTTAAGTTAAAAAAAGCAGTAGGCAGCATAGTATAGACAGACTGTTCCCAATTTTCAAAGGTTATGCATGATCATGTGAGCTCTGAAATGGTTCTTGGCTCTGGGGTAAAAAGGACGAGGGGAACCACTGGTGTGAGCGGGAGACTCACTTTAACATTTGCAGTATTTCACTTTTTTACCATGTTCCTGTATTATTTTTCATATAAAAATACAAAAATATTAAGGCAATATTTTTCCTAAAGAATATTTATACTTTGGAGGAACAGACTAAGCATTTTTAACATTCTGGCATGACAAGTTCTTGTAAAAACTTTCTTGATCATTGAATAATTTGAGTTCTCAGCATAATTCTTCCCATTCTGACACTTGCTAATTTGCTATTTCCTAACGGTTTCTAGCAGATGATTTCTCTCCAGAAGTTTCTTTTTTCTTTCTCTATATTTGCCTTTAAATGTCTCTTTATCTCTGTAATTTCACTTTCATCTATATTAAAAGAATATTATCATTTAAAATTTAGTGAGAACAGGGGCCTCTCCAGTGGTGTAGTAGTCAAGTTTGCCAGCTCTGCTTCCACAACCCGGAGTTCATTGGTTCGGATCCTGGGTGTGGATCTATGCATTGCTTATGAAACCATGCTGTTTCTCTGTGGTCCCACATATAAAAAAAAGCAAGATGGGCACAGACGTTAGCTCAGGGCCAATCTTTCTCAAAAGAAAAACAATTAGCGAGAGTAGAGGATATGGTAATTGAAATTAACTCATGTAGAAACAAGACTGATTTGAGTTTCTCTTGTTTTACCAGTTTAGTTACTCAATGATCTCTTCATTGCTCTCAAATTGCCTGAAATTTGTGAATGCTGTACAGAAACTCAGTTTCATGTAAAAAATCCAATTTAAGTTTTTCCTTTCAGTCTAGTTAACTTAAAGCCGAAAAGGAACTTTAAATTTTCCTTTGTCTGCTGTAAACCAAAGTGACTTTCTTCCTTTACACATTGGACTTATGGAATCTTCACAAAATCCTTTCCTCTATTCAAGATGATAAATATTTATTCGGTAGATAACTTATGCAAGGAATTGTTAAAGATTATGAAGGTAACACAAAAGATGAATAGAACACTTCTCTCCCTAATAATTTTTAGGATTTTTGAGATTAAAAGTTAAAGTAAGCAAAGAAATAAAAATTACAGGTGTAGTATTCTGGTAGATATCTTGTGTGTCCACGGCTTTAACAATTTTACACATGGAGGAAAGAAACACAATAGAACTATCCAGGAGGAAGAAACCAAAGGAGCTAGCACGATTAAATATGCAAAGACAGAGTGCAGGGGACCCCAGTGGCAATTCTGCAGTTTGGGACCCAGAAATAGGAGGAGAGTTCTGTGGTTGATGAATTTATGTGTTTTGGAGAAAGAACTCTTTTTTGGAAATGTGTTGGCACACAGTCTGGTAAATAGTGTGCATCACCATGGTTTTGATTACCACGCATATGCTTATTCTTTAGTATCTTTATCACTTCTATTTTTCCTGAGCACCAGCCTTCTTTTACATTTGCCTTCTGGATACTTCCACCTGAATTACTGGAAGTAACTGATCCAGGGCATTTCTAAAACCAACACAGTTACCTTTGTCCAAAACTTATTTTCTATCTTGATTAAAGGAGTCATCACCTATCTAGTTACCAAAACTAGAAAATTTAGTTTTTTCTTTTATTCTACCCTGATCGTCTCCCTCAATGCTTAATTTACTTACCAAATTCTACTAATTTTACCTACTAGATCTTTCTTGAACCCATCTGCTCCTCTCCGTACCGTCTACCATTGCTTTAGTATAAGCTCCCATCTTCTCTGCTGCTTGGACCAGAGAACGACCTTCTTCCTATTCTCCAGCTTTTATGCATTCTTTAAACGCTGGTTCACATGTCTTTTTTCCTGTGACACTGTCACCAATCTTCCCAGGTGTAGTCAGTCACTTCTTTCTCTGTGCTGTTATAATTCATATGTTTTGAATGTTTTGTTTATGTGTCTCTCTACTCCAATACACAGTGTGCTTCACAGAAAGAAAAACAATACGTTATTCACTTTTGCCATGGTGTAGCCATGGTGTCTGACACACGGTAAGGATGCAACAATGTAGCATGAATAAATAAATGATGGAATGGAAGAGAAACACATTAGATAGTTGGATGTATAATTTTAGAACTCAGGAGAGAGGGCCCACATCTGAACCATCAGAAAATCTTGTTGGCTCTACTTTAAAAGTATATCTAGAGTCCAACCATTTCTCAACACCTGCATTGCTCTGTTAGTAGCCTCCTCATAACTCACACTACTTCTCAACCATTCCCTCTGCAGTCTGTTCCCACCACGGCAGCTGGAGTGATCCTAACAAGACTTAAGTCAGATCATGTCACTTTTCAACACAAACCCTCTACAGGCTTTCATCTCATGCAGGTTAAAAATGATAATCTTTACAATGGCCTGCAAGGATTGACTCAATCTGGTGCACTGTTATCTCATTTCTGATATGTCCAGAATGCTCCTTGGGGCTTTTAGTTACTGTTTACTCTGCCTAGACATGTTATCCCAGTTGTTCACATGGTTCCCTCTCACAACCTTCAGTGCTTGGCTTAAACATCACATTTTTCCTTTTCCCCTCCATTATTCACTATATTCTTATCTGCATTACATCTATCTATCATCTATATATGTAGTTAAATATAATTTTATTATAATATTAAATGACGATTAATAAAATGCTGAATGGTTATTTACAAAGTTAAATGCTTATTTATAAAGTCAGATTTTTGTTTATTGTCTATACACCCACTAGACTATACTGTGGGGAGAAACTTTTTATTGTTTTATTTAGGCTTAAGATATTGCCTGATACACAACATGTTCAAAAAATATTTGCTCCAAGAATAAGAATAAATTGTTTAACAGTTTTGAGATAATTTAAAAATAAAAATAACTTTAGGAAAGAAATTTTATATGTATTTGCTTAACAAAGTGACCATGGACAAGACTGACCAGTTAGATAAAGAAATATAAATTGATGTCTGATTGTTTATTTTGTAGATGTCTATGGGGCCGAGAGAGTGGATACTCTGATAATTTGTCAGTCTGAGGGAGGAAAGGGGATGAACCTTGAGACTGATGAGGGAATTACTTTTTTCAGAATTGGGGACCAGGCAGGGATGTTAGGAGTGACGTCATGCTGGGGTTTTGGGAGAGGATGCATGTATGATCTGTCACTGGCAGAGGCAGTCTGAAGGTGGAGCATGTGAATGCTTGTCTATGCTGCAGATGGAGGTGACAGCAGTGACAGAAGTATTGGAAACCAGCTTTCTTTGAATATCTCACCACTTAGCCATGCAGGAAATGTGATCCTTAGGACATGGGGAAGCAATGTCTCTCCTCAAGTCCCAGGGAAGGATGTCGAGCAGGAGGAGGATGGTGCCACAGCTGCTTCTGACCTGGCCATCCTGAACACCATGAGTGAACTTTTGAAATAGTTTCTTCTGTGTGCCCGTGTTTCTGGGCAGGGACAATGTATACGGTTTTGCAGATTGTTCACTGCATTAGGGCACCTGGGAAGTGGGGGCTGACTTCATCTTGTGCTCTCTTGCCTGTCTTATGCCCAGAAAGGACACCTTTTTCTAATTTTCACTAAGACCATGGTAGGCTGGTGACTACCAGACATGTGTATTCAGGCATTTGTATGCATATGCGTACGCATGTGTGTATTAGCTGAGAGAAACGGGTTCCTATGAAGAAATAGTGTGTGATCAACCATGATTGAACAAGATAATGGAGAAGACAAATTTCCTCTCCCCTCCCTCCTATACCCACCCCCATGCCCCTGGATAAATTACCAGAGACCCGTGGTGCATGGTGCAAGCCTTAGCCATGGCAGAGGACAGGGTCTACCTGTTGCGATTGCCTGAGGGAGCAATGGCAGTAACAGTGGAAGAGCACAGTCTCCTGTGCCTGAACAGACTTTCCAGATTTTTTTTCCTGAAAGTAATAATAAGCAGGACTGAAACTTTAGATGGAGAACATTGTCACAGAATTGAGAATCTCCAGAAGGAATTACAAAGCGGCTCTTGAGATGGGGCTGGATGAGGGCTCTGTACAATTTAATTTGAATATTAAATGGAAAGTGACCTCATTTTGTGCTCAAGCTGGTGAAACAAGATAGATTAGGAACAGAAATAAGTAAAGGCAATAAAAGAATGAACAGAAAGGAATTATTTAATAAAGACAGAGTAGGAACGAAGGAATTAGATGAGAAATATACAAACAACTAGAAACTCTCATTGACTTGGTATGCAAGGCTGTTTTTTTTGTGGGGGAGAACAATCAAATAGATGAATCAGTAGCTGAACTGAATAAGAAAAAAAGAAGAGTCATAAATGCACAAAATTTGCCATTAGAAAGGGAAAATAATAGGTTAAAAAGTAATTAAAAATAGAGAATCCTTTATCTAGAAAGCCAGCTGAAAGGGATATTTTAAAATAAAATATTGAAGACCAAAATTAACTATACAAGAGATAGGAAACCCAACTAAACCAATATCAAAGGGAGAAATTGAAAAGTTGTTTAAAAAATGTTGGAGGATTTCATGGATGGACAGCCATATTTCCTAAGATCTTGTACATTAGCAGTATAACACTAATTCTTAAGTCTGACAGAGACAGCATTTGAAATCAATCCTGCTAATAATTGCTCATATTTCTTGAGCACATGCTTTTTTCTAGAACATATTCTTAGTGCCTTACATACATTAATTGATTTAAATTTTGTAAAGCATGAGTTCAGCATTATTATTTTCCATTTACAGATAGAGGAAAATGCAAAACAGAGGGTATGAAGTGACATGTCTAGAATTTGGAGTCAGATGCTAATGTCTGGGCTAAAGCTTAACACAATATTTCCAAGCGTTGTTCAGTGCAGAAGATTTGATAAGAATGCATCTATAACAAAAATTGTTATATAAGCACCAACGTAGAAAAATCATTTAGTATTCTGATTGATGTCAAAAGTACATATAATAGAATTCAACATTTGTTCTTGATAAAACCTACTTAAAAACTATTTATATGTTACTCAAAATAGATACAGACATATAGCTATTTCCATTTAATATATATCTTAACATTACACACACACACACACACACACACACACACACATACATAGATATGAGTGCACCGGGGAAATATGGATGCAACAGCAATAAATTCAGGAAAAATACAGATGTTTCCAATATTATTATTTTATTATTTTTTTGAGGAAGATTAGCCCTGAGCTAACATTGGCTACCAATCCTCCTCTTCTTGCTGAGGAAGACTGGTTCTGAGCTCACATCTGTGCCCATCTTCCTCCACTTTATATGTGGGTTGCCTACCACAGCATGGCGTGCCAAGCAGTGCCATGTCTGCACCGGGATCTGAACCAGCGAATTCTGGGCCGTCGAAGTGGAACGTGTGCACTTAACCACTGAGCCACCAGGCTGGCCCCTCTAATACTATTATTTTTATTTAAGTTTATTTTTTCTAGAAATAAAATAGATATGGCCACTAGATAATGCCGTTAAATTAAAGGTATAAACATCAGAAAAGAGGATTCAGTCATATTATTTGGTTATGACAGAGTATCCAGAATAACTGAATAAAAGCTACAAGAAAGTTCTGTATAGTGGTTACTTAAATTAATGTATTGGTTTTTAACGTGCTCACATATCATTACAAAATATGTTATCTAAGTTACAAAGTGCAATCACAACAGCAAATACCACTCCTCAGAACATATGTAACAAGATCTTCAGAGGACGGCTGAAGAAAATGTTTAAATTAAATGAAGAACATAAAGGAAGACTTGAATAAATGGAGCAACATCTTTGTCATCATGAAGAAAAGCTCTCTGTAAAAATTCAATTGAATCCTCGGGTCACCTGAGGATGAAGAGGAGCGTGAAGGAATAGGAGTGGGTGTTGCTGGAATTGGACTAATGTTTCCAACCAACGTTTGGACTTACAGCCGTGAAAAGATAGCAAGAAAAATACTTTAAAAAGAAGCCTAATAAGGTAGAATTTGGAATAGAAAATATTAATATAAAATCTTAAACAATAGAGATTAGAATACTGATGTACTTGTATAAGAATTGTCACCTAGTCAATGGATCAGAATAGATATCAGAAAGATAAAAGCACATATAAAATTTTTAATGAGATAAAAAGAAGTGGCAATTCACATCACTGAGAGAGGGCTAGATTATTTAATAACATGGGTAAAATTTGTCAGATATTTTAAATAAAAACCGTATTGCCAACTTTTTTTTAGAAAAATTAATTCCGTATGAATTAAAGATTTAAATATGCAAAGTTAATTAAGAAAAACTATGGATAAATTTTTAAATAAGATTTAGGATGGAAGAGATCCTTCTAAACAAGACATGAAAACCAGTAACAATAAAAGGGAAATTGATAATTTGACCGAATTAAAATTACAGTCAATGTACAGAAAAAAGAAAAAGCTTAAAAATTTAATCTATAACTTGGAACAAAGTTGTAATATGCATGACTTAATGCCCCTAATATACCAAAAGCTTCATGATATAGACAAAAGAAAGTAAGCTATACTGCAGATAGAGCAGGTTTTAGCATTGTCATGGGCTAGGATAGGGCCATGTTGGTAAATGGCTAAAGTTCCATAAAAGAACAATGCCAGGCAAGTTTGCACAAATATTCTCCTTCATTTCCTTTAATATATTTTTAATGGTTTTATTATTTGATTTAAGTATTTAATACATCTGAAACATACATTTGTAAATTGCATGAAATAGCAGTGGGAACTTTGCTTTCTTCTGGATGGATAGACAGTTATATTATACCACTTAATAAACAAATCAGCTGGTTCCCACTGAATTGTCATTTAAATTTTAATATATGCTTCTATATATTTCTGGATTTCATTTTGTCAAATTTTCCTATATTA
Source organism: Equus asinus (assembly GCF_041296235.1). NCBI lineage: Eukaryota > Metazoa > Chordata > Mammalia > Perissodactyla > Equidae > Equus > Equus asinus. The sequence goes on from NC_091798.1 coordinate 74,049,736, forward strand.
CAATAATACCCACATTTATGCAGCACTTATTGGCAGATAGTGTTCTACATGCTTTACCTATATGAATTGATTTAATCTCAACAACAACACGAGGAAGGTACAGTTACCATTCCCATTTACAAATGAGGACACATCTGGGTAAAATGACTTACACAGAGTTATCCAAATAGTGGGAGGTAGAGTTGAGTTTCAGATCTAGGCTGACTTTCTCTGGAGTCTGAACTGAGTCACTGTGCTATGTTGCCTCTTTTATAGAGGCAATATTTTATATTGCCATATATACATATGCCAAATATTTTATATTTATAAAATAAAATGTCTCTTGGTACATGTGAGGATCTTTGTTTAAGGGAGACAAATATAAGTGAAATTGATGGTCTTAGCATCATAGGGTCATAAGTTCTCCCATTTTGAGTTTTAGTATGCACTGCCATACTGTCCTTTATGTTGGCTGTTATCTGTTTAATATTCCCTCTGTGAGGTGGAGGAGGGAGAGGCAGAATGACTGAGAATATGTGCTTGGTATTGTGCTATACGCATGCTATGTTATTAACCTACATGTGAACACTGAATGCTAGGTATTTTTGAATGTGGAAACTGAGGCTGTGCAAGGTTCGCCGATATGTGTAGCTAATAAAAAAATGATTTGAACCCAAGTTATCTGGCTAAAAACCTTATTAATTTCATTTTACTTTGCATTTTGGGATACATATTGACTGAAACAAAACTGGAGAGGCTAATAACCAAGAATTTTTAAGTTATTATTAATTTTACCCAAATATACCTCAGAATAACCAATGTCAAATCAAGACATTTTGACTCTGGTTATGTGAATTTTTTTTTAAAGGCTCAGATCAGAGGAATTTCTATTGACCAAAGCTGATTGTTGTAAAAACAAAACAAAACAGCCATTCAGTAAAAAACCACATGAACAAACGCATAGTAATTTGTCAGCATTTGAACCACAATTATTGAATGTTTTTCAGGTCAAAGGTCACTTCAGGAGGAGAAAATATATCATATGCCAAAATATCTCACTCTGAGAGCCAAACTCAAGTAAACTCAAACTCAAGTAAAATTGAATAGCATTAGTAAGATTATTGCTATTTCAATAAGGTGATATGAGGTGATGTTTGTGTTTAATTAAATGTCATAGTTGTCAATTCATAGCAGAGTAAGGCATTTAGCCATTGTTATATAATGAAAACCGGGCACTCCAAGAGACATTCTGTGATCACCTGGGGAAATCTTTGTGGATTATAAGTAGTCCTAGGACCACATTTTAAGACACTCTGATGCAAGAGTGATCATTTTCGCTGGGAGCTCCCATAGGCAGGTACAAGAGACAACAGTTCTAGACAATGTACTCCAAATGTTACAGAATAGACGTGTAAGTTGTTCACTCTGTGACATCAATATTTTGGTGGGTTGATTGACTTCAAATCTGTGATCTTTTTGTGAAACATATAGACGCTATATGAAAAATAAAAAATTGTGGCATTAAATCATATGTATATTATAAGATGTAAAATCTTAGGGGAAAAAATTATCGGCGTTGGCAAAAGCCTATCCACTTTCTTGATTATTTGGTATCCTAAGATTGAAATGCCAGAAGGGACAGTAGAAGAGATACTATAGCAGACATAAATTACGCTGAAAGTCTTTTCTGTATTCAAGAAGATTTTTGGAACTCTGTAGATTTGGTACATAAATATGTGAAATATGAACAGTTTAACTTCTTGGGAGGTCAAAACAATTGATTCTGAACCTTGTTAGTGTAATTATGGCTAAGATCTTGTAACTGACTAGAATGTCAAAGCTCATTGCCTCTTATATTGCATCTCTTACCACATGATTAAAACCAGGCTGACTTTGGGTACAGTGCACTTCAATATCTGTGGTGATGGTAAAATGAATACACATGATATAATAGTTTCACCCAGAGTGTATATGTGTTGGGCAGGACAAATGGAGGGTGGAGAATCAGGGATAAAATAATCTCCTAGTACTCAAGGACATAAAAATTTACCTTTAGCCTTAGTAAAGTTGGCTGGTTTAGTTCTTGCTGTATATGGGTTGTTTCTCAACAAGTCAGAAGATATTTAGATAAGCTATCATGAAAAAATTTCAAACAATCATGCTGCGGGGGGGGGGGGCGGGGGGGGGAAGAAATCTAGGGCAAAGTTCATATTCCCATAATGTATACTTCTTGATTAATGTGGTTTTTGAGATGCCTAATAACAGGCATCTAATAATAGGCACAGAAATTTCTAAACCACAAGGGTATTTCTATTTTGTAGAATGGACAACCAAAGAGACACACAATTTTTGTTTTCAATTTGGATCTATTTTGAGATTACTTGCATGGTATTTCTAAGAGGTATATTGTAAATATTTTAATCAGATAACTTTCCTTAAAAAATGACTGATTCATTTGGAAGTTTTTATAGCTGCCTCCAGACTTGATCAAGATCAGCTAAATAGCCATCTGAATTATATATCTATCAAGAAATTTCTATTTTAATAGGAAACAAAATACTCCAACATGAAAAAGAATAGGAGTGAAAACAAAATGACTTGGATTAAGGTCGTAAGGTATTATGGGATTGTCGCAAATGCATTTCAACCTTTGCAATCTCCCAATCAAAAATATTATTTTACTGCATAATTATCCTGTAAATGAAAACAAAACGCTAATAATCTTTTAAGGCTAGACCATTGCTCTTATTCAAAATGCATATTTTTAAAGTACAAACAAAATCATTATTTTGGATCTTTTCATGGTTTCTTCTCTTTGATAAAAAAACAATACTTGGAATTTTTTTGGAGTTCATTTTCAAACAATGATAGAAGTTTGAACAAGATTAATAACAGTTTGAATTGTCTATCTTAGCCAACTAAGTTCGCTCTTGGCTCAGTGACTTGTTCCATCATGATAGCCTACAAATGCCTGAGATTCAAGTCTGTGCTTTGGTAAAATTACGATTTATGATGTGGCATTGATCTTTAAGTTTAACTCAAATGGTTGAAAATGCAAATGTTAACATTTTGCGTACCAGATTTTACTGTAAATGTATCTAATATATTCCTAGATCCACTTTCACCTTTGGGAAGCAGAGAAACACTCTAATATATAATTATTGAAACAAACAACATATTTGCCGTTATCTTCTTTCATGTTAAAATTCATTTTCTCCATATGTGAATTGTCTTTTATATTAGTTGACTTGAGGGCATTTACACATTAAAAAATACACTTAAAATATTTGTAGTTTTTGGAAATACTCAATATCACAAAATACAGGACTGAAGAAAAAAATCTTGTTTAGAGCGCCACATAGAAGAACAATATGCTGTATCAAAGAGGGCAGAAACATACATAGAGCATTGTCTAAAGTAAAATTTTGACATTACCATAAGTATAACACTTTTTACTTCTGACTCATCCCTTTACTGTGTCATCATTAACTATTTGATTATATGAGTAGAAAGATTACAGTTTAATCTAAAATGAAAAGAAAAAAAAGAACAAAAAATGAATATATATATATTTTTAACTTGAAATAATTTTAGACTCATAAACAAAGCCTTAAAAAACACACACAGTGCTACATAGTGTGCACCCAGCTTCTCCAAACATTAACATCTTGTAAAACCATGGAACCATTATTGAAACCAGGAAATTAACATTGATGCATATTATTAACGAACAACTGATTTTATTCAAATTTTGCAAATTGTACCAATAATATATTTCTTTTGGCCCAGAATCCAACCAGAGTTCCACATTGTTACTAATTATCATGTTTCAATCTCCTCCAATCTGAGACAGTTCCTCCATCTTCCCTTGTGTTTTATGGTCTTGATAGTTTTAAGAGTACTGGCCAATTATTCTGCAGAACCTCCCTCAGTTTGGGTTTGTCTGATGTTTTCTCACGGTTAGACTTAGGTGATGCATTGTTCACAAGACCACCACAGATGAGATGCTGTGTTCTTCTCAGTGTATCATATCAGGAGGTATGTAATATCAACATGCCATTACCAGTGATGTTAGCTTTGATCGAGAAGCCTGTTCTCCCCATCTTAATTTATAATTTTAATGCAACCCCAACAAAAACAGCAACAAACTTTTTACAGAGGTAGATAAGTTGATACCAAATTTCATATGAAAAAAATAAAAATGTAAAGAACATCCAAGAGGGGCCACTGCAGTGGCGTAGTGGTTAAGTTCACATGCTCTGCTTTGGCTGCCTGGGGTTTGCAGGTTTGGATCCTGGGCGTGGACCTATATAATACTCATCAAACTGTGCTGTGGCAGTATCCCACATACAAAATAAAGGAAGATTGGCACAGATGTTAGCTCAGAAACAATCTTCCTCAAGCAAAAAGAGGAAGATTGGCAATGGATGTTAGCTCAAGGCTAATCTTCCTCACCAAAAAAAAAGTCCCCCAAAAAAGAATAACCAGGAGAGCACTGCAAAAGACAATTTATGAGGGGAGACTGGATTTACTAAATATGAAAATGTAAAGTTTTTCTAATCAAAACAGTGTGCTTCTAGCAGATGAATAGATACATAGACTAAAGGAATAGAATAAAAAAAGGCAAAAAGAGATGCAAGTACCTGTAAAAATTTAGCACATGGAATAAATGGCATCTCAAAATACTGAGACAAAGATGCTAACAAGATTTGTTATGTACAGGAGATAGGTAGAAATGGGTAGAAATAATTGGGGAACACAAATGGAGTGGAAGAGAGAAGAGGGTATGACTTTTCTGTAAGTATATCTTTTTGTATGGTTCATACTCTTAGAACCAAGCATATTAATGTTTCACATTCCCAAACAATAAATAATCCATGAAAATCACAAAAGATGATAAAGAAACCCAAAGTGTAATGTAAACGGTAACAAAGAAACATACCAAGATATGTTGTTAAATGGATAACATAACCACTCTGACTGGGATAGAGAAGAAATCAACTAAACTAACTTTGGGAACAGTATTTTGACTATATACTGCAAAGATAAAGATAAAAAGAACTATATATAAATATTGTACTCTACTTGGTAAATTTGTTTTTCTCCAGAGTTATAGTTTAGCAATTCTGACACTACCTTATGTGAGTTTAGGGTTGAACACATATGTAAATAAATTGTGGATGACCAGAGCTAGGTTTCTCATTGTCAGGGAAAGGAGTTATAAACAAGGAGAAGGCTGTTGGATTAGAATCACTAATTACTGAATTTTTTCTTGGGACTTGACTTTATAGTTTGTGCTCTAGAACAAACCCTTTAGTTTCTGCTTCATTAGCTTACAGTCTTGCTAACCTGCCAGGGGCCACTGCTCATCTTAGCATATGCACCTAACTATTGGAAGTTCTCAGTTTAGTGGAAGCCAGATCAACAGACATGAAAGGGAATCTTTAGCCACTCCAAATACTGATATCTGGATCCAATTATTCCCTTCCGCTGGAGAAAGGGAAAATAATCTTTCCTTTCCCAAATTCAATACAGCCTATATCCTTCAATGCCAGAATTAGTATAATGTCACAGTCTGGTACAGCTGTTGATTAGAGTTAGAAATGAATATATCATTAGAAGTGAGTGAATTGTGGTTCAGGCCATTAAAATGAAAACAAAAGTGGTTTTCTCATGGCAGTGGAAGTGATTCCTACTACCTCTATGGATTCATAAAATAGTATGTATATTAAGGTGAATTCCTCCTGTGCACACACTCAGTGGCATAAAATCAATTTTATAAAATAAGACCTTCATAGACTAATTAATAGATGACTCTTATGCCTCATGTCACATTGGATGCGAAAGGGAAATGATGACTAAGACTGATCATTAAGGATTGAGTTGCATGTTATACTCTCCTAGGACCGAAGGAGTGAACAAAAAAGTCCTGCCCTCAAGGAGCTTTCACTTACCAATCTTCTCTACATGTTTTTCTTCCTTCCTTTCTTTTCTTTTCTTTTTTCATTTTTTTTTTTTTTATTTAACCCATGATGCCAGTGTTCTGGATTAAAACACCAGTGTGAGAATCAGATTATGCAGCAATATTTTCATGACATCATGATCAAATTTCATGCCCAAGTGGTGTAAAGCAAAATTGTATAGGGCGCTCTACTTTTTACTTAATTTTTCAACTGGTATTTAAGTAACTTAATGCCACGTTTCGATGAACTTAAAACATGCCCTCCTGCCAGAACCAATAGGAAACAAATATCCTTTTCTACGACATAATTTTACTATTGGCAGCCAGAAATAGCTTCACAAAGCAAATGATACTGCTGTTCAAATATACCCAGAAGAAACAGTTTAATATTAATTATGCTAACACCAACATAAGTTTTTGGCAGATGTTCTCCGATATCCAAACCGATGACACTAAGTAAACCAGTTACGAAAGCCAATTCATTCAATGATCTCAGAATACCCTTTTCAGTTAACTCCTCTTGATGACGTCTCCTCTATGGCATCTCCTTGAGGTAGTGCTACCCTAAACTGCACCTTGTTTAGCTGCTTAGCAGTGATTTTATGATCAAGGAAGTTGATAAAACCAACCTGGTCTTCATAATTTCCAGAATAAAATAAGCTCTTCCATGTGCTAAGCACTGAATCACTGGTTATTTCTGGCAGAGGCAGAACAGAGGGGGAGGTGACTAAACTAAGCGCTGATCTAAATACTTAGATGCAAAGATGTTTTTTGAAGAAAATTTGGCCTCGCAGGCACTTAACTGCTTAATTTCTGCTTCTATGCTAGGTATTATTATTGTTGGTACATGCAGATTTACCCTCTAAATGAAGTCATATTTAAGTCAGGTCATGAAAAACGCCTTATGAGGGTTGTACCATTAGCTTCCATAGAAATTCCTTCTGGGAAAATTGATGGGGTGTCTTAATTTTCAAAATTTAGAGATTCAACACATATGAATTCTCCTTTAGTTAGCAAAATAGAATATCTGTATTTCAAGCTTTCACCATCAACAGTAAGCTTGAACCATTACATAGTTACCATCAAAAGACCAGCTGGAATAATTGATACCTGGGAAGGATACAATTCTCCCTACTTTCTAAATGCTGTAGCTTAATCTCCTGCTTATGTCTTGGTCATCATACATCTCTGCAAGTTATGTAAACATTATATCAAAGATTGTTCAATGTTCATATTTTAAATTCTTCCTTATACATTTCTTCAAAAAAGTTTGTACTCATTTTTTGGTCTGGGCTGTGACATTAGTCTGGATTTTTGATGTATTTATTATCTCCTCTAATTTTTTTCTGAATTTATGTTGCATCTGTGTATGTAGTGACATCAAAACATTCTTGTGAATTATATGGGGTATACAGTATAAATATATAAATGAAAGAAATGAAGGTTTGAATTCTTTATTTTATAGAAGCTCTCTATAGTAGGGGTTAAATAAAACCTCTTTTAACAGAATTAAAATAAGAATTATGTTTGGTTAGAATTAATTTGTTTAAATTTCTTTCATTTTTTAATGGTTTTTGTTTAGTTTCTTTTATTTTCATTGTTGTTGCTATTTGACTAATCTGGAACGTTATAACATGATTTAACAGTCATCACACTAAGTAATCAAATGTTTTCAAATAGAAATTTTTGTTTTTTCCATCCATGTCATAATCCAATATTGTTTCATTCTTGCTGATTCAAGAGATAACTTCATCTCAATCAAATCAGTCACCAAAAAAGTATATTGCAAAAAACTTTTAATATCAGGTGTGACAATTTTTTTTCACAATCAGTAAATTCTCCAGCCTAATGAGTTAAAAGTGATTTAAACTTTAATTCATAAAAACTAAGACAGGAACTTGAGTTTATGTGAAACAAATAACATCCAACATTTTGATAAACATGAATGATTTAGAACGTTTCAATATTTGATCAAACAATATTAAATTAATGTTTCATTTCTTGAAATTGTAATATTTCATTGAATTTTTATCCTAAGTTTAAAGTTCTTAAAGTTTTTTAATCCTAATTTCAGCATATGGGTAAGCTGAAAATGTTTCTAAAGTTTTACAAGACAGTTGATTGAATCTTTATTGCTGTGCTTTGAAAAATGTTTTGATCAAAATGTAAATTAACTTTTTAAGTTTAAATTGGATAATTACATTTTTTTAACACATTGAGTACTCTCAGAGAGTGTAGTCTACTAATTGCTTTTAAAAATTTTAGAGTGAGTATTTTATTATTCTCATTTCAGAGATGAGGGAATTTATATGCAGTCAAGAGTTGGTTGAGTAAGGTCAGAATTTTTGGCAAGTTGTCTCACTCCAAACTTATTGGCCCTTAAAATGTTACCATGAAGTCTTATCAGAAGCGTGTATGCTACCTGGCAAATTAATGTATATTTTCTATGAGCGTGTGGATTTTAGCTGTGTCAGAAAGTAAGTCCTGTTTCTATCAAGTCTTCTCTAGAATGCTTGTCTTGAAATGAAGAAGCCATTTAAGAACATTAATTATAACACTATTCTTTTATGTAGTCAAGGCCCAAGATGTTACAGCCTGAACAATTATTTGCCATTTTTCAAAACTCTTGACCACTTTGTATACCAAAAGATTATAAAGAAATTTAAGCATCATGAACTTCTAGATTAACTATTAAAATAATAGATGGAAAATATTGATACTAGAGTGAGAGTTATTATATTAGAAACACTGTAAGAGAAATTCAAAGAATAGTAATAACATGAATCAACTTAATGAAAGATCAGGAGGTATGCTTTCAGTTCTTTATTTTTTTTCAGCTTTATTGAGAAATAATTGACAGGCAACATGGTGTAAGTTTACTGTGTGCAATGTGATGATTTGATACACATATTTATTGAAAAACGATAGCCACAGTAAGGTTAGTTAACACCTCCGTCACCTTTTTGTGTGTGTGTGTCGTAAGAACATTTAACACCTACTCCTTTAGCAACTTTTGAGTATATAATACAGTACTGTTAACTATAGTACCCAAACTGTACATTGGGATCCCCCAAATTTATTCATCTTATAATTGGAAATTTGTCCTCTTTGACCAACATCTCCCCATTTTTCCCAAACCCTAGCTCCCGGCAACTGCCAATCTATTCTGTTTCTATGAGTTTGGCTTTCTTAGATTCCATATATAAATGAGATCATATAGTATTTGTCTTTGTCTGTCTTATTTCACTTAGCATAATGGTCTCAAAGTCCATCCATGTTATCACAAATGGCAGGATTTCCCATTTTATGGCTGGATAGTAGTCCATTGTCCATATATCTATCTCTATATCTAATCACATCTTCTTTATCCATTCATCAATTGACAGACACTTAGGTTGTTTGTATATCTTGGCTATTATGAATAACTGAATAATGCTGCAATGAACATGAGAATGCAGCTGTCTCTTCAAGATCCTGATTTCATTTGCTTTGGAGATACATCCAGAAGTGGGATTGCTGAATCGTATGGTATCATATTGTTTGTTTTTTTGCTATTAAGTTGTATGAGTTCCTTATGTATTTCGGATATTAACCCCTTAACAGACATATGCTTCGCAAATATTTTCTCCCATTTTGTAGTTTGCCCTTTCATTTTGTTGATTGTTTCTCTTGCTGTGCAGAAGCTTTTTAGTTTGGTATAGACCCACTTACATATTTATTTTTGCTTTTGTTGCTTGTGCTTTTGGTATCATATCTAAGAAATCATTGCTAAGACTAATGTCAAGGAGCTTTTCTCCTATGTTTTCTTCTAGGAGTTTTGAGGTTTCAGGTCTTATTCATAAGTCTTTAATTCATTTTGAGTTAATTTTTGTGAATGGTATCAGATAGGTCCAATTTCCTTCTTCTGCATGTGATTACCCAGTTTCCCGAACATTTATTGAAGAGACTGTCTTTTCCTCATTGAGTATTCTCGGCCCCCTTGTCAAATATTAGTTGATTGTATATGTGAGGAGTTATTTCTGGGCTCCTGATTATGTTCCATTGGTCTGTGTGTCTATTTTTAAGCCTGTTGCATACTATGTTGATTACTATAGCTTTGTAATATAGTTTGAAATCAGGAAGTGTGGTGCCTCCAGCTTTATTCTTCCTTCTCATGATTGCTTTGGCTATTCAGGGTCTTTTGTGGTACCATACGAATCTTGGGATTGTTTTTTTCTATTTCTGTGAAAAATACCACTGGCATTTTGATAGGGATTGCATTGAATGTATAAATGGCTTTGGGTAGTATGGACATTTTAACAATATTGATTATTCTGAACCATCAATATGGTATATCTTTTCATTTTCTTTCTTCAAAGTCATGGTTTTCAGTGTAGAGATCTTTCACCTCCTTGGTTAAATTTATCACTAAGTGTTTTATTGTTTTTGATGCTACCGTAAATGGGACTGTTTTTGTTTCTTTTTCAGAGGACAATCTCTTTATAATTGTCAGGCATATGGTAGACATTGTTTTTCAAGGTGGGATCCCTGGACCAGTAGCATTAGCATCGTCTGTGATCAGAATGGGAATCTGTATTTTACTATGGTAATCAGATGATTCCTATGCAAGTTAAAGTTTGAGAAAAACTGCTGTAGGGCAGGACTATAAATAACTTTGTTTTAAAATTATTAAAGCTTTAGAAATAATTTACCTTTTACACTTCGGATCTTCTCTCCTTCTCTCAATCACATTCATTTTCCATCTCTGGTCTCGAAAAGAAAAGATGATTCCACTTAATTTAACTTAATTTTATTCATTTTCTTTTCAAGCCATGGATAGGCATGGGGAAGAGGGCCAATCTTTTTGGAAAAGAAAGGCTTTGCCTCTTTCAAAATATCTTGGATTCATGATAGCTAGATCCTTATTGCTTCAGACTCTAAGCTATGGCATTCCCTGTCTTCAGGCAGAACAGATTCATTTTTCTTTTCCAGTAAGGAACTTTAGACTTTCACAATAATTAATAATTTTGATGTCAAGAACATACAAAAAGAACACAGAATCCCAAAGTCTCACTTTTTATAACTTATTTTCATAGAGATTTTTCTTCATGACTGACTATGTGGGGAGTCCTTGAGGTTATGACTATGGTGCTGACAATTTTCCCTTTTTAAACTATGGATTATATAGTCTCTTGCTCCCTCTTTGTGCTTTTTTTTTTTTTCCCTCATGTGTGGGCTCCAGGAAAATGGGATAAGACTTTAATCAGTAAATTGGAAGCTTGTTTTTAGCTTAGGAAAAATTTTATAGGCTCCAAACTATTGTTTAAAATGAGGCTTCTATTTCTGAGTTTCAAGTTTCATGCTATATGGATAACTGAGAGTAGCCTATTTATGAGTTGTTAATTTTAATAATGAGTATTATTCCTACCCATGTCACCATAGTACAATTCTTGGATATATATTCATTAAACTGAATATTGTTATAGGAAATGATTTTAAAAATTACTGCCAAATGTAACAAAGTTGTACAAGGAAAAAAGGTTGCTTCCTTAGTAATTTTTTCAAAATATTTAGTTAATATTTCCAGAATAAACCTCAATTTTCAAAATTTAGTATCTTGGCCTCTTTAAAATCACATCATATTAAATTTGATTTGATCCATTTGGTCATTTGAGACTTTACCTCCAAAAACTACAATTCTGACATAATTTCAGAGGTTTTTTGGCCAAGTGAAATAGAAAAAGAAAATCTAAAAGAAAATTGAAAGGTAAAAAAAGCTACATAATTCTAGAGGCTGATATTTTTAAGTGAACAGAAGTCTTATAGTCATTTAAAAGAACATAAATATTGGCTGAAACTTTATAGTTAAAATTATTTAATATAAATTAAAAAGATTTATTTAAACAGATTTCTTTTATGAGGTTTATGGAAACTTTACTGTAACACATTTTCTAGATCTTAGCTCCTACTTGATAATTGATAGATCTATTTCAATATTTTGTCAGAACTATTCAGGCTCTATAACTCATGCGGATTGCTATGTTGCTGCCTATAATCCTCTGTGCTTTGGGTTCATTAAATAAATGAGGACAAGGAGATGTATAGCAGAAATGTGGGTGTTACAAAGTTGGACAAAACAGTGGAAGGAAGTTTCATTTTCACTCTAGACTTTCATCAGAGTCACGTGCTCTCTATTCTAAAGGTTTTCAATCATGAGGATTACAGTTTTTTAAAGAACATTAACTTATTTTTTTCCTGAATATAAAAATAATACAAGTTTATTTTAGTCCATTAGGAAAATTTATGAAAGTATAAATAAAGAGAAAATAAAAATCACCTGTTATCCCACTACCTATAGGTGATAGATACCATTTGGTGTGGATTTTATTAATCTTTTTCTCCCTTTGTAATGATACTACATATACTCTTTTGTACCTTGCTATTGATTGATTGGTAATACAAAATAATTTATTTTTACTCTAAAATATGCTTTTTTAAACTTAAAATATATCTAGTATAAAAGTAAAAATAGAGTATGTCATATAAAAAGTGTCAATGTCGTTAAAATATTTCCGCTCCCTAGAGGTAACCAGAGGTAACTGGAGTTAATAGTGATACACATTGATAAATTTTCTTTTATGCATTAAAGGTGTGTGATAGGTGACACATAGAACAGCTGCTTAATATTCATAGTGTAATTGGAGCATAATTTATTAACTTCAGTTGATAAGCAAATGTTAGTTTCCAAATGTTCCCTGTTAAAAGCATGCGATAGTGCATAAACATGCACATATATTTTATAAACTTAAAGGATACTTTAAGCACTCCTGTAGGAATCCCTAGAGGTGGGACTTCTTGTTTAATAGGTAAGGAAATTTTATGTTTTGATGAATATTTTTGTGTTTTGATGATTATCCCTAAAACTGCCTGCTCCTTTCATGCATACATTGTATTTTGAGAACATGTGATCCTTTCCAATGGTAGATATCAATCTTTTTCATTTTTGCCAATATCATAGACAAATTGAATTTTATTTTTATTTTAATTGGTAGGGCTATTATAATTTATTCATGAATTTTAACAACTTTCATATGCTTATTAAGAAATTGCATCTTTTTCTTCTTTTGGGAACTGTCTGCTCATTTAGCTCAATTTTCTCTCGTTTTTTTGTTTCTTACCAATTTGTAAAAGCTCTTTGTCTGTTACCTATATGGCAAATATTTATCTCTCTGTATTTTTTCTTTTCTAACATTGTTTACTGCATCTTTAACAGATACACATCTAATTGTTAAGTTGTGGAATTTTTTACAAGATTTTTTTTTGTTTTTGTTTTTTTTTGCTGAGGAAGATTTTCCCTGAGCTAACATCCACTGTCACTCCTTCTCCCCTTTTATGTGAGCAGCTGCCACAGCATGGCCACAGACAGACGAGTGGTGTAGGTCTGCACCCAGGAACCAAACCTGGGCCCCCGAAGCAGAGTGTGCCAAACTCAACCACTAGGGTACCAGGGCTGGCCCATGTTGTGATTTTTTTTAAGCAGCTATTTTTATAAATCATAGTAATAGCTTACATAGATATAATACTTACCATGTACCAGGCAATATTCTGAATGCTTTGCAAATATTGATACTTTCAGCATTCATTATAACTAAATGAGGTTATATTGTTATGATTTTATCATTATCATTATAAGAAATGAGAAAAGTGAGGCACAATGGAGTTAATGCCTCAACTGAATGCCAAAATATACGTGATTAGAAAGGAGCAAAACTAGGACCCGAGCCTAGGCTCTTGGCCCCTGAGCCTGTGCCCAATCTACTACAATATCTCTCAGAAAAGAAGCCTCAGTCCCTAGTTCTCCTTAGGGTGGTGCGATTTTACAGAACACATCACAAAAGCTATGAGTGTGGTAAGGCTACTTTCTGAGGAGATGGACCGTTAACAGTACATGTTGGGACCTCCATAGGGGGCTTTCTCCCCAGCAAATTCCCCTATAGCCTCCATTTAAGGTCTCATCTTAAAATCAGTGCTTTTCTTCAGACTTTCATGGTTCTTAAGATCACCAAAAAGTTAATTAATTAAGCACATATGAATAAGGATAATATTCTAAATGTTCATTCATGTTGGAGGAGTGACATGAGTAAGACAGCAGAATAGGAAGTCCCAGTCCTTGTTCCCCCTTAGAAATGCTGGATGTCAGATGGACCAAAATACCTTTATGAGGATTTCAGAATCCAGTCAAGAAGTTGCAGTACTGCAAGCGAGCACAAAGCTGAGAACAGCTGCATTGAAACGAATAAGAAAAGCAACTTCATTTTACCTACGTCAGCCCCTTTCCTAAGTCTGCACAGTTCAGTGCCAGAAGAGAACACTCCAGCCCACAACTTCTCCTTCAGGGTGAAATCGAAGAGTGGAGCATGCTTCCAGCCTTCCAGCTTCGTGGAAGATTGCTCAAAGTGGTGTCTGTCTAGACTCACTCAGAGTGCTGATGGAACCAGAATGGTTTGGATATGTCGGGACCACTGAGAACAAAGGTAAGCAGTGGGTGGCTGCTTCAACAAATGACTGCATAAAGATGAACAGGTCATCTTTCAGCAGATGAATAGATAAAGAAAATGTGGCATATATATTGCATGTATATACATACAATGGAATATTATTCAGCCACGAAAAAGAAGGAAATTCTGTCATGTTGTACAACATGGCTGAGCCTTGAGGACATTACGCTAAGTGAAACAAGCCAGTCACAGAAGGACAAATACTGCGTGATTCCACTAATATGAGGTATCTAAAACAGTCCAACTCACAGAAACAGAAAGTAGAATGGTGGTTGCCAGAGGCTTGGGAGAAGAGAAAATGGGAGAATTGCTATTCAATGGGTTTAGATTTTCAGTCATGCAAGAGGGAAAAATTCTGGGGATCTACCATACAAATTGTGCTTATAGTTAACAACCTGTGCTGTGCACAAAAATTTAAGAGAATAAACCTCCTGTTGTATGTTTTTTGCCACAATAAAAAATATGTTCATTTATGTTTACACTTTTGGTGGCTACATTTCAGATAACTTCCACAGAACAAGAATCCATTTATGGAGTAGACATGGAGAGCACGAGGGAGTGAGAGCCTTAGGGACTTGGGAAGCTTGCCCTGCACGGAATAAAAGGTAAGATCTAGAACATCCAAAAGGAGGCCCTTGAGATCACAGCATTGTTGGCCATGTTTTGCCTGGCAGGAATTCTCTCTTAATTCCTTTAAAATGGAGTAAAATCTATAGGTTTGCCACTTAAGTGGATCAACATAGACACTCTGAGCAATTCAGAGTTACACATAATTTATTCCCACCACTTTGCATTTCTTATTGATCAAATTCAATATCCAACCACCAAATTTCCTCTTCATTTTATAATATATATACAGGCCATCTGTGTATGCATATTTCAGTTATGCTAATGGCTTTATAGACATTCGGAGTGAGCTATTAACTCAGTTAAAATAATGACATTTATTAGCAACTTAAATAATTGTATAATTTATATATATAAATATATACATAAAACCTCATTGGTTTTTGACGGTAGATATGTAAAGTACAATTTTCCCTCTTTCAAATGAAGCATCACTTATTATACCACAACTTTTGGTCTTTTTTTTTTTTGAAAGATTGGCACCTGAGCTAACATCTGTTGCCAATCTTTTTTCGTTTTTCTTTTTCCTTCCTCTTCTTGTCCCCAAAGCCCCCCAGTACACAGTTGTATATTCTAGTTGTGAGTGCCTCTGCTTGTGCTGTGTGGGACACCCCTCAACATGGCTTGAAGAGCGGTGCCATGTCTGCGCCCAGGTTCCAAATGGGTGAAACCCTGGGCCACTGAAGCACAGCACACGAACTTAACCACTTGGCCGTGGGGCCAGCCCCAACTTTTGATCTTTTATTCCAAATATTTCTGTTGGTACAGGCTGGTGTATAGGTCTGGCATTCTCCTCCAAGAGAATCATTAAGTATTTTCATCATTTTATGTAGTGCTAGAAATTGTGTTCCAAGCTATTGTTTCTTGAAAGATTTGTGATACCATTTTTAAGTGTCATCTAGTACAAGAAGTTTAAAAGGAAAAATAACCAAGTACTTTAAAAAAGAAGGTTTTGTAACCTTACTCAGTCATGATTTCAGTGTGTGGGTGAAGTAGATTAAAACTGGGTTGACTCAGAGTATTGAAGAATTGTATGCTTTGCTCAGAATTCTTAACATCTGATTCGTTTTATAAAGTCACCAGACAGTCATCAGTTCATTTTGAAATGGTGAGAAATCTACTCAGCAAAAGTTTATTTGGCAATGTCAGATGGTGGAGTTTCTCGGCTGTATTATGACAAGAAGAAGAGAAATATGAAAATAATGCAAATTTTAAGACTATATAAAGACAATGTATTAAAATATCACTTTTAAGTTTAAACCTAATTTTGCAGTAATTTTACAAATTCAATACACTATTATATTGTTATAGTATATATTATTTTGCTCTTTATATTAAAAAAGAAGAAAAAGTAAGAATAGTAATTTAAAGCCACAATGTTCCATTATGATCTTGCAAAAAGATGCATTTTCTTTATTCCTCTACATTTTTATAAATTTTTATGTCCTTTGCACATAGACCATGTGTAGTCACAAAATTTCCTTTTCTCTGAAATTAGTTGGATGCAGTTGCTTTAGTCTGGTATTATTTTGGTGGTATTTAGGTTTTGCTTTTTCAATTTTGTTCTCAAACCTGGCTTAATTTTGAAAAATTGAAGAGGGTTGAGAGAAAGTGGAGACAGTTGGACCATATCCATCTTCATCTGCAACTAAAAATCATGTATGAGAACATTTTGCATAATGATTATACATAAATATACACACACATAGAGAGTTTAAGGTTGGAAGGAACTTTAAGTGATCATCCAATACAATGTGAATACACATTTATAAACATGAAACACATACGTTGGCTCTGGGCTGGGTATTTCAGCTTTGGAATGCACACTCACTGGGATTAGAGTTGAGCTGGACCACCCACAAAAGCAAGGCCACCCAAGGGAAAATTCGAGACCTGGGCCAGCAGAGCTGCCAGGCTTGCCTCGTGAGAACAGCTGGCGGTCCCAGCACCTGCTGCCCAGTTCCAGACAGCTGGGGCTAAGGCTGCACCAGCCCAGCTGTTTTTAGGATGGGCACACACAAAGACCACTGCCGCTTGGGCATCTGTCAACTCTTGCTATATTTGGTGGAGGAAGTTTGGCAGGGAGTCGTGTGGTCTACCAACTAAAATTTAGGCTGATTAGTCACAAACCAGAATCATAAAATCCTAGGGCTGGAAGGAATCTCCAAAAGGAGCTCTCAAACTTTGGTGTGAATTAGAAGTAACGTTGGGAGCTTCCTGAAAAGACTGATTCCAGACTCTGTACCTTAGAGTCCGATTCAGTATGTCTGTGAAGCTATTTGCAATTTTCATTTTTTAGTAAGCCCCTGAGATATAGATAATATATTTTCTAAATTATAGATATATATTCTAAGAGTTTGAGGAAATATTACAAATTATGATTACTCCATCACTTGGGATTCTTGTTAAAAATAAATATTACCAGTCCTTGTCTTTTTTATTCAAAAGTTAGAGAGTGTGTGAATCTACATGAAATTGGGAATTCACCACTTGCTAATTAGACAGACATATGGGGATCTTCAAAAGTGACTGTTTTTATATTTCTTACTGGTTAAATGGAGGGCATGTGTCTTACCATAAGGGAAAAAATTATTTACACATATAGAGTGCTTCATTTTTCCTTTGGAGTGTAAACTAATAGCCTGTTGAAACTGTAGGGGTAAGAGTGTCAACCTGATGTGCGTGACTCTTTATATTCCTTTTCCTCTCAGTATTAAGTAAATCCAAAGCTTTAAAGATTTCAAATAGAAACATACTCTCATAGCATAATTTAAAATGTGGCAAATTAGACTATCTTATTAAGAAATTGGCTATTTCTATGTGACCCAAAGGGAAACATAGACCTTTTTCCCCAGTATCTCCAGAGAGAAAAGGAGAGCAGGTGCGCTGTGCCCCGTGACACCTTTAGAAGGTGATCTGTCCGGGCGGGCGTGAGGGGATCTGGGAAACTGTTTGTATGCTCCTCCCCTCTGCCTGAGGATTTTACCTGGGCCTTCGGCGTGTCTGCGGACCACCTAAAACTATACTCTTGTGAATTTTTCTTTTCTGGAGAAGAGGTTCATGACTTTCATTAGAATCTCAAAAAGTGAAGAGATAAGACCTACTTCAAGTAATGAGATGGCAGCTGAGCTTTGAAATCGTCCAATACCATATTTTGTCAAGCAGGAATGAGGAAAGCTATATAGAACTTTCATCGTAGTAAATGTAAGTTAATCCAGAAAGGAGCAAGTGAAAACCTTCAAGCTTAAATAGTGGTTTTTTGTTTGTGTTTTTTTTCTCTCAGGCAAGTAAAATATCTGTCAATTTAAATATACATTTTAGTTTATTTCATATTTTCATTTTTTGTTCCTTTTTACCTTTTGACCCCTTCACCCATTTCTCCTGTGCTCCACTCCCCACCTCTGGTAACCACCAATCTGTTCTCTGCATCTATGAACTTGTTTTTTTAAAATTTTGCTTTTAGAGTCTATATATATGAGTTATCATATGGTATTTGTCTTTCTCTGTCTGACTTATTTCACTTCACGTAGTGCCCACAAAGTCCATCTATGTTGTCACAAATGGCAAGATTTCATTCTTTTTTTATGGCTTAATAATACTCCATTGTGTGTGTGTGGGGGGGTGGGTGGAATAAAGAAATACTACAATTTCTTTATCCACTCATCCACTGATGGACACTTAGGTTGTTTCCATATCTTGGATTTTGTAAATAATGCTGCAATGAACATGGGGTTGCATGTATTTGTTTTGTTAGTGTTTTCATTTTCTTCAGATAAATACCCAAAAGAGAAATTGCTGGAACATGTGGTAGTTATATTTTTAATGTGTTGAGGAATCCACACTGTTTTCCATAGTAGCTGCATCAATTTGCATTCCTACCAATAATGTACAAGTGTTCCATTTTCTCTACTTCTCATCAATACCTCGTTATCCCTTGCTTTTTGATTATGACTATTCTAACAGGCGTGAGGTGATATCTCGTTATGGTTTTGATTTACATTTCCCTGGTAATTAATGATGTTGAGCATCTTTTCATGTACCTTTGGCCATCCATATGTCTTCTTTGGAAAAATATTCAGGTCTCTACCCATTTTTTAATTGGATTTTTTTTTTTTTCTATTGAGTTGTATGAGTTCTGTCTTTATTTTGGATATTAGCCCCCTGTCAGATATGTGATTTGGAAATATTTTCTCCCATTCAGTAGGTTGCCTTTTCATTTTGTTGATAGTTTCCTTTGCTGTTCAGAAGCTTTCTAGATATTTTAAATTGGTGTATATGCTTTGCAAGATTTGAAAGCCTGTTCAGCTAGTTGGTAAGTTCCCTCTCATAAATTTCACCAGAACAATATCCTATGCATTTGTGTTTTCTACTACTTTGATGTAGTTAAAACTTATCTACTCTTTCATCTAATAATCTGTGTTCCCCCCACATACATATATATAAACACACACACACACATTAACATGAGTGTGCATATACATTTTAAAGATTCTATTTCCTCTTACTCTCCTTTACTTCTTGTTACAATAGAATTTTTTCTGGTTCTTGCTTTGGGGCGAATGGCAGAATGGAAGCCCTGGAATTACCCAGAACTGGATTTTAAAAATGTTCCTGCCATGTGGAGATGTGGAACAATTGATCTTCATGTTTCCATAGCCCTTGAGTGATGGTTGTGCTGTTTGAGGAGTGAGGGGTAGCGGTAGAAAGAAGGAGAGAGGGAGAGCGGGAGAAGATCTGCAGAACTGAAGCCCATTTTACGAAGGCTATACATTTGCTGAATATCCCAAAATATATATATATATATATACACATAGATTCATTAGTGAAAATTATTTTGAAATTGTTGACATATAATCTTTTTGATCATGAAATCAGCACCTGAATATTTTTATGTTGTTTTCAAGACATTTTCTAGTTTATCAAAAATGATAAAAAAGTTCATTTTCTTTTATTGAAGTCACATTCTTGAATCTTTGCAAAATTTGAAGTACAAGGTATTTCATTTTTGTCAAAGTTTCTCAACGTGAGGCATCAGCCACAAGGTTGGTAGCAAGGCCTTTTCTTCTAATCAAGTTTCCCTCCCAATTTCACCACATGGTATAAGAAAAAAATGTGTTTGGTCTTTGTCCCCATTTCTGGCACGGAGCTCCTAAAACCCTCAGAATTTCCTGGGTTGGGTGGTGCTGTGTCTGTTGTTGTTCATGGCAAGCCAACTACATGATTAAAAGGTTGGAACTTTCAGTCCCACCCCCTGGCTAGCTTTTTGGGAGGATGGAGGGACTGGAGATTGGGTTCAATCAGGTGGTCAGTGGTTTGATCAATCCTGCATGCCCTGAAATAACAAGGCTCTGGGAGCCATTGGGCTGGTGAACACATAGATGTGTTGGGAGAGTGGATGCCAGAAGAGGGCATGGAAGCTCTGCCTCTGCACCCCCACCTCTTTGCCCATGAGCGTCTCTTCCATTTGGCTGGTCCTGGGTTGTATTCCTTACAATGAAATTGTAATGACAAATAGAGCACTTTCTTGAGTTCTGTTAGTTGGTTTAGCGAATTATCAGATCTGAGGGAGGGTCATGGGAACTGCCAAATTTATAGCCATTTGGCAAGAAGTAGGGGTGGCCCCTGACCTCTGAAGTGAGGGCAGTCATGTGAGATTAAGCCCTTAAACCTGTAGAGTCTGATGGCTAACTCTGGGTATTAATGTCAGAACTGAATTGAATTGTAGGATACTTAGTTGATGTTGAAAAATCAGTATTGGAATGCACACACCCCAACACGTGAAATGCTCTTTGAAAACAGAAACAAGGTACTCCCACACTCTTCACCATGATCACTCTGCAGTCATTGCCTTCTATTGTCCTGAATTTCTCAAACCCTGGCTATGTGCATGTCCTTCTTCTAGGGCATGGAAGCCAGAAAAGTGAATTAGACATAGGATCTGCAATATAGGATCTGAATTCACCAGCTAAAGAAATCCGTGTATAAGAGCTATACCACAGGGCCAGCCCCAGTGGCCTAGTGGTTAAGTTCAATGTGCTCCACTTTGGCAGCCCGAGTACACTTCCCAGATGTGGACCTACACCACTCATCTTCTGTCAGTGGCCATGCTGTGGTAGCAGCTCACATGCAAAAAGAGGAAGATTGGCAATGGATGTTAGCTCAGGCAAATCTTCCTCAGCAAAAAAATAAATAAATAAAAAAATAAAGGAAAGAAAAGAGCTATACCATAAAGTTGAAATATTGTAGCAAAACCAAGCTATTATGGAAGTACATAGAAGTGAACAATTCCTTTAAGTTGGATGAAAGCAATGAGTAATAACAAAATGAAAAGAAACTCTGTGAAGAATGCTTATTTGGATTGGTCCTTGAAGGGCAGAGGCAATTAAAGGCATCCAAGGAGATTTAGAAGAGCTCTTTTCCACCAATATGTTGAAGAATTCCTCACCGACATAAAACTAAGTCAAATAATTAGGAAGAAATACATCAAGAATGACAGTTACTTTATGAAAGGGCAGATCCATCCAAGATACTGTTTATTTTCCATTGGTATATTCTGTCATTTTAGTATGATACATTGCACTATTCTCCAAATGTTTGTTGACTAAAAGAATAAATAATCTTTGTTTAAAAAATACTGTTGTGGGCAGCATGATACTGGTAACTGGAGATAAAATGGTAATAAAAAAGTCAGGATCCTCGTCCTCATCTAATTTATAGTTTGGAGTAGAGAGAGACATTACCTCTTAATTTTACAGATAAATATAAAATTATACCTATCCAAAGTGCTATAAGAGAGTAAACAGGAGAAAAGGTGATAGTAGGGACTGGCCTAGTCAGGAAGGCTTCTCCGAGGAAATGTTAACTGGGTGAATGAGGCTGGAGTTGTGTGCAAAGATGATGGGGCAGGGTGATGACAAGGATCATGGGCCAATATGAAGTTGGAGAAGGAAGAAGTTCAAGATTTTACACAGCAAATCATTGTCTTAATACCAGTGGGAATCCACTGAAGAGTTTAATGGAAGGGGCCAGGTGATACGGCAAGACGTACGTTTTGAAAAGATACTTTATGGATATATGATCTTGGGCTAGTCATCTAATCTTTCTGAGAATCATTTTTCTTGATCTTTGTAACGGAAATACTAATACTCCCTTTTCATGCTGTTGTAAATGTACAGGACATGTGATATACAGTAGGCTCAGAATAAATGGTAGTTCTTTTGTATTGGTTAATGTGATTCTTTATGTTACGATGATTGAACGAATCACAAAATGTGACATCCCTGAAAATTATAAGTTTTAAATATGTATATTAATATATCCTTCCCCTCTTCTCTTCCTGCATAGCATATTGGAAAGAGCACAAGACATTGAGGCAAAACAAAGCCTGAGGTAGAGCCGTAATTATGATTCTTATGTTAGGAAACTCCCTCTGTGAGGTTCCATTCCTTCCCTGTAAAATTGGAAGAATGACACCTGTCACATCTACTTTAGAATTTTTGAGAGTCTCAAGTAAGATAGCACATCTGAAAGTTGTCATAACCTGGGAAACTTTATAGAAATATATGGTGTTTTCATTATTTGGACCTCTTGATACTGGCATCTGTTTCAGTCTGACAGTAAAGCCATCAATCATTGTGAATTTCTTCCCATTTTCATTATGTACAAATTCATCAATGAAGAGATTTCAAACTGTTGGTCAAAGGTTCCCACACCTGAGTAAACCTGTCAAACTGTCACCTTTGCATATCACCTCTGAATTTTTCAGCTCTGCAGAGCAAATCAATCAGGTTTTGATTCCTGAAAGTCCATCAGGAGAGGCTGTAGTTTTTATTCTCAGTTTATATGCTAAAAGGAATCATACGTAAATCCTTATGTTTATCTCTTTTCTTTGACTTCTTGGATTTCTGACCTCTTCTCTGAACTGATGTAACGTCTTCCTCCGTTGAGTTAGGGAAAAGGATCAGGTCCTTTCAGCTTGGAGCCAGATGCCTCTCTAGTTGGATCTTTTGCACTATTTCTCAGACATTCTTTTAACTCTTATTTGAAGTGAAAACTTAATATGACTCTATCATAATTTTCATATCATTTTCTTGAAGAATGATTTATGTTTTAGGCTTATTAATCCCTTGAATTTCACTTTCTCTTCTTACCTGAGGCTATTTTTTAATGAAGAATTTAAGAAAACATATAGACACATCAGATTTTTGTAATTGTTCAAATACTCTTGCAGCAAAGGAAAAATGTAGACATGTTTGTGTTAGAATTCAAATCATGGTAGAGATATCTGGCATTTCAATATCGTCTAAAGTGGAATGTGTCATGCTGTGTAGAGTTTCACAAATGTGAAAAACAAAATACAGTCCAGTGGAGTTCTGATTTACTTTGTATTGTTTTTCTTTGAGGCCCTACTACCCAAATATAAATTTTTGGTAAAGCATTGTATAACCTTAAGAACTTGAAAGTATCTAGAAACCTCCTATTATACTTGAGGTTATAGCATGAATAGAAGAAACAGAGCCCTATTTTATTTTTACTTTTTTTTTTCCTAGGAAACAATAATCATTTTGTCAATTTATTGTCATTTGTACCGTTAGGAGACAATATTCATTAAACACTTTGGGCAGAAGAGAGAATGTAGCCTGAAAACATCATTTAGAGAGCTAGAAGTGATCTTCAGGAAAGACAACTGAAAAAGATGAGTGAAATACTGAGTTCCTAAAAATGTGAGAGCTATGGAAAGCACATTACTCTTTGCCATCTTTTCATGCTAACTTCTTGTTACTTCAGAGACATGTAGCTAGTAGAGTAGAATCTGTGCTTATAATACTATGGAGTTAATGGGCATTAAAGTCAGAGTAGCATTGAACTGTTTGATTCCAATGACTAATTCTTTTTTCTTATTGTAGCGATGGGAGACAAGTAACTAGGAATCTTGGAGTCCTTCTTTCCACTGACACAGAGAATAAGGTTTTCATCGGTCATGGAAGTCAAAATTGGAGTTGGTCCCTTACTCCCTCTTTAATTGCCTATTCTTCACTGTTACAATTGCCTCCAATTGTACAAACAATAAAAATAACTAACATTTAAAAATTTTACTTTGTACCAGATACCATGCTACATGTTTTACATTTAGCTCTAACAATAATTCATTGAGATTGATGCTATTATTAGTTTCATTTGTATTAGTAGTAATGCTGGAATTATAGAGTTTAAATAAATACGTTTCTGAGAACCACACAGCTAGGAAATGGTGTAGCTGGAATTCAAACCCAGGTCTTGGATGCCAGGAAAATTAAATGGAGGCAAGAATGACATAATGGGTCAAAGGAAGCCATCAGTAACTAAAATAGCAAATAAGAAAGAGACTTGGAGGCTGACTATTCTGGAAAACAAAACAAAATAAAACAAAAAATGTAAAACCTTGAGTCTTTAACATGGTATAGGAATTTAATTTTTATAGTAGGTCTACTTGTTTTATATAATAGTTGAAAGAGTCAACGAACAGCAATGAAAGGATATTAGAGAAACAGAATCGTGTATTTAGAAATAGTATGACACACAGCAATGCCTGATTATGAGAGGCCATAGAATTTCCTACATTGAAGAGTTTGAAAGAAATAGAAGATAACTCTCTGAGTTTGAAATTGTGGAATTTCACATAGAGATAAGATCCTTTACTGTTCTGTGATTCTCCCATTGAAAGACAGTCACAAGAAGGGTCGAATAAGCCTTGCAAAGGTAGCCACATGGACTAGAACTTTTGGTCTTCAATATGAAGCTGTCAATGTGGTAAATTTTTCAAGAAGATTTAACCAAAGCCAAAAATAATGACATATGGGGGCAAAAGGAAGGCACCAGTAACTAAAACTGGAGCTTAGAAGCTAACCACACTGGCCTGAATATTGGTGAGAACTTGAGAACCCTCCAAAATATAATAAAGAGCTGCCCCACCATAGTGCTGTGTAAGCTGTTCCATGGATGAAAGCCATGCTTCACGAACTCTGTTCCATAAATGGAAATTGGGCCTTGGACTGGCTCCCCTGCCTCCCATTAGATAGATGGAATATTGGAACTCTTGATCCAAAGTAGAGGTACACTGAAGAAATATCTTCCTTAAGAAATGGAAATTAATAAGCCTAGTCAACAATTTTAAAGGAATGCATTCAATTAATGGAACTATTTCTGGGGAAATTTGATACAAGCTTTTGAGAAATTTAAATGCTGGTCACTTTATTTTAGTAGTTAACTTAGATTGATCTAAGTTTCATTTACAAGAAATCTAAGAGCTCTAAGAAATCAATTTATGTTTTCATCAAGCTTTTTAAATGGCCTTTAGATTTATGGAAATGTTTTATTCCAGCAACTAATGACTTTTTGCTGTGATATTTGGAAATCTCCAAGAGAAGGTGTTCCATTGCAGAAGGAATAGACGGGACTGAGAAACAGAAGGTGTTTGTTCCAGGTGGGGCTTTGTCTCCTAATTTGGATATGTGATAATAGGTGAATTACGTCATCTCTTGGGACTAATTCCCCCATCTATGAAAAAGTGAGAGTGTGTTATCAGATGATCTCTGGAGCATGTTATATCTCAAAGATTTTATGAAATTCTCAACTGTCATTCATTGGTTAAAAGTTAATGATTTGCCTAGGTAAGTTTTCTGTTTGATGAAAAGAGTGTTGTTATTACCAACAATATTAAAGTAATTTTGAAATTCCTACGTAGTAAATTTGAGTAGCACATGTCCATTGTTAATTGTTATTGGTGGCTCACAGTGAGTTCCAAAGGACAGAACTAATAACCATCACAAATAGACAGCATCGGCGTATTTAACCAGCAGCTCTGTTGGTATTTGTCTCTGCAAATTTACATTAATGGAGGCACATTTTCAGAATATCAGACCCTATTGTGTAACCCTGTAGAAAGAAACAACAGAAAGAACATCATTGCTAACATTTAATTAGAATGAGTGTTACTAGTTGCATAAACACCCTGTGGTCAATAATTTCAGTTCCAGCTGAAAAATAAATTGAGAGTGCCCTGAACCAGTGGTTGTGCGAAGGTAGCTTACTGTACTCATGTAAACAAGCATCAGCTGATTTTTCTTAGTCCTTCTACATCTCTAGTTGTCAAACGTGGATGTACATTGTTATCACCTGGGGAACATTAAAAAAATCCTTATCTCTCAGGCTGCACTACATACAAATTAAATCTGAATTTCCAGACGTGGGGTCTAGGCATTATCGTTTTTAAAAATGACACGTGACTCCAAAGTGTACAGTTGTCTGAGAACTACCATTCTTCATAATTGAATTGCTTCTATATGTGAAGCTGTTATGAGTTTCCAAATGGACCTGACTGAAGAAAAATAAATGTCTATAGAAAGATTAAAAATTGCCTTTTGGTTTTAAGATCATAGAAATCCAAAACATTCATTTTCAAAATTTTGTATTAGTTAGATGTTACACTTTCACATAATTATTTTATTCACATTAAGTTGTCCTGCCACGTTCAGATAATTTAATGAATACTTATAGATGTTAGCCTCATGCATGTATTAAAAATTTCCTACCTTATTTAATTTAGCTTTAAACAAATTTGACTCATCATCATAGCTACTAATTAACTCTGAAATGCACTTAACTTTTTAGATTTGTCAATAAAGTTCCTACTTTGCTAAGCCCACTTGAATATGTTCATTACTAATCTGAATGTTTTGGTTTAACTTACTTATCTCAAGTTATGTTTCTCTCATTTTCTTTCAGCTTTATTAAGGTATAATTAAGTAAAATCAAAGATATTTAATGGATACATCATGATGACTTGATATACATTGTGAAAGCCTTCCTCCCGTCTACTTAATTAACATATCCATTGCTTCACATATTTATATGTGTATATGCATTGGTGACAACATTTAAGTTCTACTGTATTAGCCATTTCAATTACACAATACAGTGTTATCAACTATAGTCACCATGTTATATATTAGATCCTCAGACCTACAGATCTTACTCGACTTATAATGGAGTTATCTCCCAATAAACCCACCTGAGTTGAAAATATCACTAGTCAAAAATGCATCTAATACACTCAACCTACCGAACATCATAGCTTAGTCTAGCCTACCTTAAACGTACTCAGAACACTCACCTTAGCCTACAGTTGGGCAAAATCATCTAACACAAAGCCTATTTTATAATAAAGTGTTGAATATCTCATGTAATTTGTTGAATACTTTACTGAAAGTGAAAAACAGAATGGTTGTATGGGTACAGAATGTTTACCCTCATGATATCTTGGCTGACAGGAGCTGCTGTTTGCTGTCACTGCCCAGCATCACAAAAGAGTATTGCACTGCATATCGTTAGCCTGGGAAAAGATCAAAATTCTACATACGGTTTGTACTGAATGCGTATCACTTTTGGAGCATCGTAAAGTTGAAAAATCGAAGTCAAATCATTGTAATTTGGGGACTGCCTGTATTTCATCTTATCGCTGAAAGTCTCTACCCTTTTCATTTTGTTTATGGTTTTTCATTTTGTTTATGCTGTGCAGATGCTGTTTAGTTTGATGTAGTCCCACTTGTTTATTTTTTCTTTTATTGCCTCTTTTTCATTCTTCTTTCTTTTTGCTCCTTTGATTGGATGAATTCTACTGCCTTGTCTTTGAATCACTGATTCTTTCTTCCACTTGATTTCATCTGCTGTTGAACCCGTCTACTGAATTTTTCAGTGCAGTTATTGTGTTCTTCAGCTTTGTGATTTCTGTTTGACATTTTCTTATGTTTTCTATCTCGTTAAAATTCTCACTCTATTCACGCATTGTTCGCCTGGCCCCAGTGAGCATCTTTATGAGCATTATTTTGAACTCTTCATCAGATAAAGAACTTCTCTCCATTTCATTAAGGTCTATTTCTGGAGTTTCATCTTGTTCTTTTGTTTGGAACATATTCCTTTATTTCTTTATTTTCCTTAATACTCTGTGTTGGTTTCTGCTCATGAGATAAACCACCTCTCCTGGTCATGAAGGAGTGGTCTCATGTAGGAGATGAACCTTATCACTTAGCCCAGCCCAAGCTCTTGGTTGCCTCTCAAACCTTTGTGATTTCCCAAGCCAACTTCTTTATTCTTAGTGGCTCTCAGTGGTTGAGACTGTGCCAAGACCCGTCAGTGTCCCAAAGAGGAGGATTGTAGTAAGTACTTTGATGTAGGCTCATTGGAAGCCAGAGCCTCATGCAGCAGCTGGGAGGGTATGTAGTTAAGGCCCTTCAAGGAAGAAACTGAGAGATAGGTGTTTTTTTGCCTGCTCTTTATGCACTAAGTTCTGGGGGAACAGAAATGGCAAGTCCTTGAGAGTCCATTAAGAACTGTTTCTTTACTTGCTATAATCTAATCTTGTGGGTCTTGTGGACGTAAGCCCCATTGACTTACAGAGCTAGGAGTTTTAGGGACCTGTCCCTCAGGTGGGAATCTTAACAGTTGGGACACTAGATGTTAGGTCCAAACCCTTTGCTCCTCAGAGAGAAGCTGGGAGATAGGAGTTCCCTCTCGATTGTATGATGCTGTACTGTGGGTGGGGTTACAGTGAGAGTGTGTCTCAGCCTTTCCTATCCATTTCAGTGTGGGTGATGTGGGTATTTTCTCGTTCACCTGATGTGTAGGAGTTGCTCTGCCAGTTTCTGGATTTCTTTCAGAAGGATTTGCTCCATGTGCAACTGTAGATTCAGTGTGTCTGTGGGAGGAGGTGAGTTTAGGAGGCTCCTGTCTTGCCATTTTGGACCAGAACATTTCCGTCTCTCATTGATGGGAGACTTCTTCAGTTGGTGGGCTTTGCTTTCTCCCACAAAGATTATTGTCTTTTTAGTTTCTGTTTCCTCTATTGTAAGTTCAAACTTTATTTAAATCAAATAAATCAAAAACTTTAATTTTAACTCTTTTTACTAGTTGTACCTTTTCTTGACAATTCTTCCTTGTGACTTTTGTATTTAATCAATTCTTGGTTTACTTCTCTTTTTTACTGTACCCACAGCATCCTTGCCATCAATCATACCCTTTTCAAAACACTGTATATCCTGGGGTTTCAATGATTTCTAATTCCTTTAGGAGACTTTGCTCTGACCTCCTGCCCTTCACAACTATACTTTTTTATTATATCCAATATTAAGTTTTAAAAATGTTTCCAATATAGTGCTCATGACTGTTTCAACTCTTTAATTTTGCTTTGCATTGTATTTTCCCTCTGTGAGAGTGTTGGATTCTTTTCATTCTGCAGGTAGATGGCAGGTTCTTTTTCGTCTTTAACTAAAGCAAATTCATTATCTTTATTTTGTAAAATCTCTTTAGGCATTCTATATCCATTCAAATTTTAAAATTTTGTTTTATTTCCTTCTCTCCATTATTAATGCATTGAGTTTATATTCATGTTTATTTTTTAAAGATAGTAGGGGTTTTTGCAAGCTTTTTAGTGTTATTTCCAGGGAAGATTTTACTTTTTAAGTAATACTTATTTTTCTGGCTGTTTATTTTTTAAAAATTGAGAATTCACAATCTTCTTTGTTTGTGTCTACAAGTATTTAAAACAGAAAAAGAGAAAGAATATTCAATCTTAAGAGTGTGTTGTAGTTAGAATTGACTACCTTGAAAATCACAAAATGAAAAAATAGCCCCAAAAGAAACTTTAAGTAGCAAAAAGAAAATAATTATAAGCTGGGAGAGAAGACTCTTAATTCAGAGGCTTGATTGAGAAAAAGAAGCATCTTAGATTCTTCTAAGAATTTTATTAGAGAAACTATTCAGAAATAGTTATTGGAAAAGTAAATTAAATTTTGAGAATTAGACCAAAGGCAAGAAATACAATAGAAATAGTTGTCATTTGTAGTATTCAATTGTTGACCATCCAAATGGAGAAGAGGATTTTATAAGATGACTTTAGGGTGATGCAGAGATGACAGCAGAAATCAATAGTATTTTAAAATCACGTTGGTTAACTCAGAAGTCATATACTCTTCCCTTTAATCCATAATTAACTAATAAATAATATACAACAACAACATAAAACAAAGTCAACACCTATTTGCTTTGTTAACAATCATTTCATTGGCAACTGTCTGGTCAGTACGGTCAGAGGAATTTGGCAGATTGAATTGTCTACCCCTTGAAGGCAAGAATCATGTTTCCTATGTCTTATGTATCTTTCATGGACTTTGGCCCATCAGAGGCTTTGAAAACACTGTCTCTACCTGCCTCTTACTGGTTTACCCCATTAGAAGTTATTCCATTCCTGTTTCAAGTAATGGATCTCTCCCTTTCAAGATAGCATGTTTCCCAAAGTGCTTTAACTTTCTTTTTGAGAAAAGATGATCAAAAGCATGAAGCAATTTCTGCAGTGCATGTGCACTATGTATTTGTCTTCTGGCCTGTCAATTGGGAGGGGAGGAGGGAGCTCCCTCAGTGGAGCAAGGGGAGGGAAAGAAAATATTCTCCCTTTCCTGTTTCCCTCCATCAAGTACTTCCTTTCCTATGCTTATAATAATTATCCAGAGAGGAAGATTATATAATCATGTAGGTACTAGAGACCCAAAAGACAAGATCTTTAGTAGTGGACAAGACAAATTTGGGAAAGCCCCAGAATTATCAGTATCTTCAAAACTGTTCACTTCTATAATATGTTGCCCTTAACAAAGTGCTTTTAAATAAATTGTCTCCTTTGATTCGTATGCCAGCCTCTGGAGATACAGGGCATGTTTATTATGTCCATTTTGTAGATGTGAATCCAGAGCTTCACGAGGCTGAGAAAACTCCTAACCCAGTAGCTGGAGAGTGAAGCCTCACATTCCAGTTTTGGATTCTTGTTCTCGAGTTCTGAGTTCTTTCACGGTGTCATGCTATGCAGACCACTAGAATAGTCAGTAGGAATTAAGGTGAGCCTATTAGACTATATGTCTATTAGTCTACTGGTGTATCTATGAGCTTGACTGTGGCTAGATCCTATACAAATTTTACAGACTAGAATAACTAAAGTCATGTCTTTTTCAGAGCTTCTGGAACTCTGTGAAGCAAGACTTACAAAGAAAGATTCAAAATACATTCTGAGGAATAGATCTTCCTGTGGTAGCACTGCATTCCAAATGTGTGAAAAATACAGGGAAAAACATGAACTGCAATAAATTATGGCTAAAGTGAGTTTGCTTATTAACTTCCTTTCTCCGTTTCCTGACGACTCGCAGCTAGCAGTTCTTAGAAGCTTTCAAAACCTGGGAATGATAGGCATCCTCAAGTTCAAAGACTCCCTTGAACCTTTCGGACCTACAACTGCAGCTAGAAGTCCTGTTGAAACAGGCTTCCCTGGGTAATTTCCAACACGGTTGGATACACAGCACTGTTCGAACTAGCTCCCTCGAGGTTGTACATCACTGACATTCTATTCTCAGCTAGACTTGGGAGAACAGAGGCTGCCTGTGAGACTGGCCTGGGGCATGTACACCTGGTATTTCTTACCTGAGCCACCTGACCCTTGTCGCTACTACAGAATTAATGGGCTCTCCTCTACTGACACAGGTGTCAGGCACTGCCGGGTGTGTCTCACACATAATTAGAAAACATATCTTCTGTACAGGAAGGTTGGAGGGGATTTTTCCTTATAGAAGAAAACCTTTGCTACCTTTCTTAAAAATCCAAATCTAAAAGGATTGTTTTTACATGAGTCGGTTCCTTACGGATAGATTGTCATTGTTGATAGTCAAACCTATACTCTGTGTTCTCAACAATTGGCTAAGTAGACCCGTGTTCAGGAAGAGAGAACTCTGCTCAGAAATAAAAGATGCCATAATATTTTCTTGATTGATTCTAGTAAAAAATGAAATTGGCAGATGCAGCACTACTCCCATGGGCATCATTCCCTTTGATTTTAGAAAGGGAGGTGGGTATGTTGAGCAGGAATGATCATGTCTGAAAGATGAAACACTTTAAAAAAAATGCAACCTTTGGTCCCTGGTTGTTTGAAAACTAGCAAGTAATTCTGTAAACAACTCTTAGTGGTGCTCTTAAAATCGCAAAATCAATAACTTGGTGACTTGCTAAGAAAACTCATCTGCACCCAGCAGGACGCAAGTGTTAGACTCAGCTGTTCAAAGTACTTCCTCATCAAAAGTAGTTTAGCTAAGACTAGGATCTAAAAGATGTTATTTCAGAGCAACATAGCTCTTACTAAAAACAGGTCTAAGTATTAGATACAAGAAAGAGCAGTGTTGACCCCATGAGGGCTTCCATCCCAGTGGATCTCAAGCCAAAGACCATCCAGGAAAGAGATTGCCGAAAAGGGGATGATTGCTCCAATGTCTGACTCCTCCTTAACTGGATTCAGTGCCCAGGTCAAAATCTTTCCCTCTATGTCCTCATGTGATCCGGAAGGATGAGCATCCTGATTTATGCTGACAAGGGACCCTTCTCTTCATTTGATACTAGAAGCAAGCAGATGTTTAAAGAGTATAAGGGGTAAGGTGGCTTGAACATGGATTTAGGAGATTCACAAATTCTTCTATTGTGGAAATGGTAGAGGAATATGAGGAATCTTATGGGAACTAGAAGATGCCTTATCATCTTCTTAAAAGCTGGATGACTTCACCATGACATGTCAACATCTCTTCAAAAGCAGGCACATGCATTTCCAACTTCTCTCTGTGAGAATTGTACCCTATTTTTTCAGTAGATTTTGTATCATCATGATGATAGTTTTCCTTCATTGAAAATTACTTATTAAAATTTTATTTTAAAATAATGCAAGGTACTTGTTGGAGCTACAGGAATGTGCAGTATTATTTTATGGTTCCTATATTAAGATACTTAGGTTTAGGTTGCCAAGTAGTATGAAAGATCACTTGTTCTTGTGTGTTTTATAATCCACTCTAACACACGTGGACTGAAGTTTGCAGCCAAAATATTTTTTATCCCTTACTGTTAATTCATTTGCAATTCTAGACCTCCAACTTAGGTGAAACAACTTACTTGTTGTTTCTCAGAATCTTCCAGTTTTGTAAAAGATCATGGGGAAGATAGACCAAACTAACCTATACATATCAATACACATTGTAATAAAGATTTATATTCTGCTTACACCAGATTCAAATGTTCTTCTGGAATACTATGCTTCTTACAACATTTTCATGAGAATTCAGCGAAAGAAAAATCATGCATTTTATTCTTCAATAGCATTGTGTATTTCTCTCAGGGCATAAAACAAATTAGCTCAATACATTTCTTGAATCATTTGGAAGCAGCTTTTCCCCTGGCCAACATATGTAAAATCACACACACACACACACACACACACACACTCTTTCCCCTTCTATTCTTAGGCTTTTATTCCTCCTTAGGAATTTTGTGTCTAACATACTAAATGTTTAACTTTTTTCTTTAGTTATTGTCTCTGTCTTCCATTAGAATGCAAACTCTCTGAGGGCAGGGGTTTTGTCTATTTTGTTTATTGTTGTACTCCAGTACCTACAATGTGTCTGGTCCATTGTAGATCCTTAATAAACTTCTGTTGAATGAATATGTGACTGTTCCTAGAACTTGAATTCACTAGTCGGTGTAACAAACTCTTTTGCAATTTTGGGTTTATGTATCTAGATGAATGTCATAGCTCTGAAAAAAAAATGGCAGAAAAAGATTGGTTTACTCCATTAAGGAATCAATAAAATGTACCAATCTGTGTTTTTCAGGGCAACATAAATTGGAAGTTGAGACTTCCTTTAAGGGGAAAAAGTAAGGTGTGTCTGTTATGTACCCAGATTTAAAAAGAGTTGTATCTTGTAGCAAATTTCTTCTTTCTAAATTGAGCTTTTTCATGAATGTAAACTTCATGGTTAAAAGTCACAGTAAAAAAAGATCTTTCTAACACATTTGACATCTCACTTTTTTTCCACTAAGACATATCCAAATAATGATCAAGGAAATTATTTTTAAAATGCATAGTATTTAAATATTTCAAGGAGTACAATGATGCTGTTTCAGATTATTTAAGGTAAATTTAAATTTAAACATCAAAGGATGAAATCTTTGGGTATGGGCTTGTTCATATTTAACTTGCAGCACAAATCTGTGAACCTTTTTGCTTAAAACAAAGGCAGGACATAAACGAAGGATGATTAAGGTACTGAATTCTGCAGAATTGGGTTCTGCTCCAATATGAAACCAAAAGTTGTAATCGAATCGAAATGACAGTGCAGAAAACAAAGAAAGCCAGAACGTGTGCGGAAGTCAGATTTAGAATCAAAATGTTTCTCTGTTGCTGTTTGTTTTAGAGTTAAGTATTAGTAACTACAACTTAGAAAACTAAGGAAATAGCACCATTTACAATGACTTGCTTGACATTCCTATGGTTTTCATATCATTTGCATTTGCAGTAGTTTCAACATAATTTGGAGTTTCTCAAATGGGCACAGAGCCACTCTTTTGAGAGATTTTCTACCCCACATAAGGGCAATTTTTCACTTAATGGTGGTAGTGTGTTTGCAGCTGCTTTCTTTATAAAGATTCTGTGATTATTGAATTTTTGGGGAAAAAATACTATCACTGAAAATACAGTAATAATCCAAATATATATTCACCAAAAAACTGAGAGAAATTTTATTTCCCTCATGGATCTACCTACTAAAATTGTGGGAATTCTGGCTCAGTAATAATTCAGGGACTAGGCTGAGTGTGTACTAGATTCAGGTAGCAACCGGGTAAGGAAGTTCCTCCCAGAGGTAATAAATCTATACTTGTCTCAACACCATGAACATCTCTCCTGTTACACGGCAGTAAAAAAACTATGACTGACTGATTTACAGACAGGTTTTGGAAGCAGGAGATTCTCTCCTTTCTAAAACAAAATTTTCTTGATGCAAAAGTCATATCAAAAAGTAAAAGTGTGTGTCAAATGTGTTTTTTACGTATTAAGATGCTACTCCTTAACGTGTGATGGCATTAAATTTATACAGAATGAATCAAAAAGTGACACAATATTTATGTTTATCTTTTCAGTCCCAATTTAAACTGTGCTTTACTTTGATACTATTTAAAGTAATTTTGCAAAATAAAGGAAGTGGAATATCAAATATGACTGCCTCATTGCAATTAGTATTACAATGAATTTTGTCTGTGTATATGAATGGTTTTTAACCTTTTTGTCCTTGTATGGCGCGCCACAGGACTACTGTTCTGAGAAGTAAACGCGTCATGCTCTAAGAGCAGAGTTTTGCATTATACAAAACAAGCTCATCATTTTTCCTGGGATTCTTCCCTGCTTTTATCTTCCTTTTCTTCTGGTTATATTTCTCAGTATTCCGAAGTTCAGAATGGGACAATTTCCTTGAATACGCTCTGAGACGATTTCTATGCTTTCTTAAGTTTTATACTCCCACAATTCTAGGACAGAACATTACAATAATCAATGTGTGACTAGTACTTCGGGAGAAACGTTAACTTCCATAGCTACCTTTGTATGTTTTACGTAATTCTTCATGGTGTATAATTATCATTCTCATCACTAGGACAATATTGTACTAAACCGTTTCTGCCTCAAGGATTGTAGGTCTTTCAGGCACACTGATTACATAGCTTTGTTTTATGTGCAAGTGGCACATGTCATATGTAGATTTTATAAGATAATAGGTTTTCAAATTTGTTACCATGCTTCTGTTGGCATAAACATTTTCTAATTATATTCTCTTCTGATTAGGAAGAAATCAGCATTTGTTTTAATCCATGGAAATTATCTCTGAGTTGATAGCTCAGAAAAGTATATGAGAAACATAGTTTTTCTCATCCACTAGTTTTAGATAAAGCTGCACTCAAACCTTTGATGTTGAAGTACGTAGATTGCTGCCCACATCACCCACATCTTCTCTAGGTACCAAGTTCTCCGAGACAGCAACAATTGTCTTTGTATAAATTGCTAGCAAGGAATAAAAGAATTTAGGAAGGTGTTGTCTACAGCAAAAATAGTATTTGTAGGTACTGCCTTTCCTCCTCCTCCTCCTAGAACCCTAGTATCTAGTAAAAAATTATGTGCAAACTACATTCCCCAAATATATCACAATTAGTAAATGAACTAAGAGCTGACACTTTCTGACTTCAATTGTTCAACAATTTCCAGGCACATAGTAAAAAAAAAAAAACCCAAAATAGTTATAATGTCAAATGGCAATGCCACAGGGGGTCTGATAAAATATCAGCACGAACAAAGGAACAAACCAATAAGTATTTGAGGGTAGGAAATCTATATATCCTTAATCTTCTAAATAGTTTTCTTTAATTAAAAGTTTTGACATGGTAGGAATTTTTTCCCTTCAAGTGCTCTTGTAAGTCCATGTTTTCTTTGTCTTTGATAAACTATTTTGGGCTCATTATTTTGCAGCTGCAGAGGAAAGTCATTTCACCAGTATTCAATTCTGTATGCTGTCCAGGGACTTAGTCAAGAGGGAATGCCACATGTTCTCATATCAAGGATCGGATTTGAGGAGTAAGAGGAGAGCCCTGGGAGAGGAAAGGGTCCAGTACTTCCTCATATATTATTTAAGAACCCTTGTTTGTGCTTTAGAAGTCAGAGTACTGAGGTGGGGGCGGGGGAAATACCTTTGTCTCTAGTACAGAATGAATCTATCCCTTAACAGACTGGCCATGCACAATAAAACACAACCATGACTTACTTACATGAGTCAGCTGACTTCTCCTGAGGCAGCCTTGTATGCAGGAATGAGAAGGGCTCTTGGGAATTAGAGATGCACTCATAAGTAGGAGAGTTTGCAAATTGTCCCAACTGTAATTGAACTTTATTTCAGTGCATGTTGGGGTCTAATAAAAGTATTTCCACCAGGCCCAATTCTATACTGTTTCCTGCCATAAAACTCCTACATATGTCACAGGAAACCTCAAGAGAAGAAACCCCTAGAGAAGTAGGAGGTGATTTAATAACATATCTACCTCTCAATATCAAGAAGACGTGCACCTGCACTTCCACAGCTGCTGAAACAAGAGATGCACCAGAATGTCACAGCCCTGTGCCCTGGATTTATAGAATGTGGAGCATGTATTGATGGATGATTCCCACTACCCTACACTTTTACCATTTTTGCCATTAATACCCTAGGTAAGATCAACATTAGAGAAGCAGAACCAGCAAACATTTATGTAGTATGATTAGAAGGAGATAAAGAGATGGACCCTCACCTTCAATTATCTCTTAAAATTGTTTGACCTTTCCAATACTAAATCCCTCCTAAAGGACCTTCATAAAAGTCTGATCATTTGAACTGAGATTGGTAAATTTTTAGAATGCCATTACATTAGTCCACTCCTATCCATGACAGCAACATTCAGTGTTTTGTAGAATGGAGACCAAGTAGATAGAGTTTAATGAAGCAGTGGATTTGGGGAGCATGGGTTCTTCTAGACCAGAAGACTGCACAGTAGGTTGCTCCTGCCATGAAAGCTGTCCCTGAGCATTAGGTTCCTAGGTTTTAGAGCAAGAATTAGATAGAAGGGTGGCAGGACCAAACATCACCGTCATTCCATTATTGACTGGAATGAGTCCTGGCTAGAGGCGTTTCTCACTGGTAATAACTGTTATTTTACTTATTTGGAGGAGAAAAATATCCAAAAAATAGAGCAGCAATGTTTGAAATAACTTTGGGAGTCCATACTTAGCCTAGCCAAGGATATCAGTCATTTCTAGATTTTAATAAAACAATTTAGGATTTTTACTCCACTATCAAAAAACTATTTTTTGGTGGTAATTAATGGTCTGATAATTGACATATTTAATCACTTTTTTATTCTTTATTGTCTTTGATCCATTCTTTTTGATACTTTTCCATCCCTTATATATCCTGATACTTTATTCTTTTGTGCCTGAAAAGTTACAGAGAGGGTCTTGACTCAAAAGTTCAGTGAACAGGAGAAATCAAGGCTACAAGTTACTGCTCTGCTAGGAGTCAGAAGGTTGTTGCCTTAGGGCTTACTGCTAAGAAAGGGAACTGATTACGCAATTAATTAAGAGAACAAAGAAAACGAAAGAGAACTTCCTGCAACATTTCTCAGAATGTATATCTGCCCATTATTTGATGGACCCCAGAAGAGTTTCCTTCCTCTCTGCACAGCCCGATGTTAAAGCATGTAGAGTTTGTCAAGATACAACGTCTTAACCTGGTGGGTATATATTCTTCCTTCTATGAAGAACCATAGGAAATGCTAGGTAAATTATATAGAATCTTTATTTCCTGACATTTATTAACAATGCTCCTGATGCTTTCAATAAGGATTAGTTTTTTCTTTCAAGAATTTTGGTTTTGAACTCAAAATAGAGGGATTTATATGACTCTGGAAAATATCCAAATTCACAAATTCTTCATTGCAGAGTTAAGGGTGTGAAAGGATGTGTAAATATTTGGTGAGTAGCCTGAGTCATTCCAATGGAAATATTCCCCTTCTGGTATTTTGGCATGAACTAAGAATGCCCCAGGCCTGGGCCTTGACTCTTGATTCAAATGTAAAAGATTGAAAATAAATGTAACATATAGGAACATCTTAATCATCCCCCAGAGCCCTATATTTTCCATAAATATCCATTATAAAATGGGAATTTCCTGATGCATATTGAATTAGGAGAGTGTAGTGTGGGTGAGACGTCTGAAGAGGGCCGGGGAGGGTGGAAAGTGAGGAAGACACCGGCTCACTCCCACCACTAACTTAAGCAGGTCTGGAGCAAGGAGTGTTTCTCAGATGGAGTGGGAACTCCCCAGCTCCCTACTGTAGCTGAGGCTCTGAGAACTGGTAGGAGAAAATCCTAAAACTGGAGGATGGGAGCAGATTCTGCCTTTACTAACTGGTTTTGCTTTTTTAATTCTGTGTTAATGGTTTTATGGGAACAGTACTTTACAAGTTACTGATCTCCTTTTTAGTTGTTATTGTATTTCGGTGTGATTTCAACTTTTTTTTTAGCACAATGCATATACAAAATTGATGAAGTTTTACATATATATTCACCATTTGACCACAGCCCAGAACAAATAGAGAATGTTAAGTGTAAAACAAGAACTTTTCTCACGTTCCCCCCACTCCCTGAGTCAATACCACCACACCAAAGGTAACCTTTGTTCTGGTTTTTATCACTATTAATTTTACCAGTGTCTGAACTTCATACAAGTAGAATTTTATGGTATGTATTTATTTATTTTGCATTTTTTTGCTCCGTATTACGTCTGTAAGAGTTAGCTATGATGTTGCATGTAGTAGTGGTTTGTTCTTTATAATCACTGTGTAGCATTCTACCGTGACCATATCAACATTCATTTATCCATTCAAGTGTTGAAGGACATGCTGGTTGTTTCCAGGTTTTTTATATTATTAATAAAGTTGCTGCCATGGACATTCTTGTACTTGTCTTTTGCTGTGCATGTGGCTTCATCTTTCTTTGGTACATATCTATGAGGAATTTTGGGGTCACAGAATAAGTGACATTAGCAGAAAGTGCCAAGCAGCTTTTCAGAGTGGTTGCACCATTTTACATTCCCATTAGCAATACACGAGAGGCTGGTTGCTCCACAGCCTCACCAAAACTTGTGTGGCTCAACTGTCATGCTGCATGTGGCAGTAGTTTGTCTTTTTAATTGCTGTGTAGTGTTCTACTATGAATAGTCCACAATCCATACATCCATTCTACTGAGAGACATGTGAGTCCGAAGCCATCATGGAGGGCATACTGGTATTTCTCTGTGGCTTCAATTTAAATTTATCTGAGGTTATATGATATTGAATATCTCTCTCATATCTTTTTCAAGCAGGAGAATGTCTCTAAAATACTTAACTGGGTTGAATTGCTACCCCCAACTTCGTGTGTTGAAGCCTATCTTCTAGTACCTCAGAATGCGAACTTATTTGGATATAGAGTTGTTAGAGATGTAACTAGTTAAATTAGGATGAGATCAAACTGAAGTTGGGTAAGCCCCTAATCCAACATAACTGATGTCCCTATAAAAATGGGACATTTGGACATGGGAGAATACCATGTGAACAGATGCAGGGAATAAAGCCCATCCATAAGCCAAAGATAGAGGCCTGGAACAGAGTCTTCCTTCACAGTTCTCAGAAGGAACCCACTCTGCTAACACCTAGATTTCAGACCTCTATCTTCTAGAACTGTGAAACAATAAATTTCTGTTCTAAGGCACCCAATTAGTGGTACTTTATTATAGCAGCTCTAGCAAACTAATAGAATCAGCAACTGGCTGCTCACTACTCTGTCCGTAGTCAGTAATCTTATTGATGCGATGTTACCTGTTTCTTCGGAGGGAAATATCACTTATGTTGCAGCCTGAATGGCAGCATTCCCTCCTCAGAATACTTCTTGGAATGTGCCATTACAGAAGGGAGTTGGCACAGGGATGAAACAGGATGGAGTTGAACATCAGAGATTTTCGTGTTAAAGCGTTAATGGAGCAGAAAACAATGTTCGAGTGCATGGATCCCTTTGCTTAAGCGAGCCTCGAGGTCATGTTCCAGCCTTGTTTTCATCGTTGCCAATTCTGAAAAAGGAAAATGAATTTTCCATTTGGCCCTTATTGAGAATTGCCTGTGCTTCACAATGCACGAAGACCAAGAATCTTTATTTGTATGCCTCATTAATCCCACTGATTCATTAGAAACACGATGGAAGCAAAAGAGAATTTATAATACTGATGCCAAAATAATATTTATGAAGGTTTTTGTATAAAAGATATAATTCATCTGTTAGATTTAAGCCTGTAATGGGACAGAAACAACGTTTGGCTGTTTCAGTTCCGGACAGTATTTACCTGAGTGATCTATTTGCATTATAATTGCCACATATTATCTGCCTCAGTGGATTAGAGATTGTAATAGAGCAAGTGAAATATGGAAAAGAAAACTATTTCTCCCAGAGGAACGCAAAATTTACAAGAGACGCTTAGTAAAGCAGCACACTTAATAGCAAGATATAAATACACCTTTATGTCCTGCAGATGGGAAGACATGTCTCAATAGCTCTGGTATCTGAGAGACTTTCTGCCCTCTTAGAAAATAACAGCTGGAGCAAGGAGAGCAGAGAAATTAACACCCACTTGTGACACTGTGGCCATCCGTAGTGGTGAATAAGTTCCTAGGTAGGGGGTATGTACACACACAGCTGCTGGAAACAGATGACCTTTCTTTTTCTTCTTTTTTATCTCTTTTGAAATATATATGACTATGTTGGGGGGATTCAAATGACCTTAATGAACAGTTTGCTATGAACTAACCCTCACAAAGGATTGAGAACACGTAACTGAAATTAAAAGTCTTAATTATCTTCATTTTTTTCTTTTTCTGAATCAGAGTGTCTGAAGGAAGGGCAGCAGGCTGGTGTAGTTCTATCTATGAAGCACTGACAGGGGAATGGTGATACATAAAAGGCTAATTCCCTTTCCTATCAACCCCTGCTGACTTTTCTCTGGAAAATTGTCCTCAGTGCATCCTGACGTTCCTCGCCCTCCGTAATGGGCACGGTGAAAGATCCCGAGTGGGAAAGCCCTGAAGATGGTCCAGCTTCCACCCTGCAAGCCTACCTGTGAAAAAGTTCATTAACACCACTTTTCAGTGCAACAATACAACACAGCATTTCCTTTTTCCAGCTGCCGGGTAGCGAGCCAATTCTTTGACCAAAGTTTATATTAAAGGCTAGGGAAATGACCTGTCTTACCGTTCAATGCTTTCCATTTAAGTCATCTCCCCTGTGAGTGGTTCACTCTTCAGAAATATCCAGCCCCACAAATTACAGTATCAATGGAGAGACACAGTTTTGCTTTCGTAAGTTCTTTTGGCCTGGATTTTGCATTAGTCACCTTTGAATCCAGGAAAATAATGAAATGAGCAGCTCACCAGATAAAAATAGGGATTTATCACTTGAATCCACTTTGCATGTTAGATTTAATAACCAAATAACTGGGACAGGAGAGGTTCCACCTGTATTTGGGAACTGTTCCTCCAGCTCCAGGTTCAGTTTATATGTGTAAAGAGACAATTTTTGTCCCAACTATTAAAATGTAAAGTGTTATTTCATCCTAGGATTCCAGGTGCTTTATAGGTCTAATAATATTGGAATCTCTCTTTCAAATAATAAAATAAATGTTACCTCCGGGACATCACGTCATCTTTGTATATACTCCCTATACAATCCTGTATAAACAAATCTGAAATGATTTCACATACTGCATGTAAACCAAACTGAATTTCAAAACACATACTCTTATAAACCTCCCTTATATGCCAGCTGTGTCTTTATAGCCAAATTTGAGAGGCAAAGCCTTCACAATATTGGGCCAACACCACCTTCACCACATCTATTTGTTAATCTGTTCTCTCCATTGGGATATAGCATCTTGCCATTCCCTTAAGATAAGAAGAGCAGGTGCACACATTGGAAACTTGCTCTCTTTAATTATTCCCTCATAATAGAATTTTAGGTCTGCAAAGGGCTTTAGAGGTCATTTAGTGCAACCCTAAATTGACTGGCTATACATCGTCTACCCAGGAAAGCAATAGACGTTTGCTAATCATGTTCAGACTGTCTTCTTGTGCCCTAAGGTGTCTTTATTAATCTAAATCTCAACAACACCTGGGACCCACAGACAGCGGATCCAGAGAGATGAGTGAAAGGATCCTTGCAAAGTCAGAAAACCCTATAACGCAAGAGGATTTGAGATCCATTTATTCTCTACTTGCCTTTCTCCACTTTGGCGATACATGATGGGACTGGAGAAGCATTATGATAGCTTTTTTTTCTTTTTAAATTTTCACTCAGTAATTTACTTAAGAGGAGAGATGCTAGAAAGAGGTAAATTCCTGTTTTCAAAATGTTTTCATCAATATACAAACTCAGGTGTGATTGTTTAAAAACCTAAATGTCCTTATATTTTCACCTGTCCACCTGCTATTCCTAATTCTTCCCACCATCATTTATGTTGTTTTGCTAAGAGAACACAAAGCTGATCTGCAGTGAAATAGACTCACTGTTCCTCCTTATAAGTTCTTAGTCATAATACACAAGACAGAAGAGGTAAAACGTTCTCATTTACTGAAAATTTTGACTATGTGCTCATATGCCAGAAATATGATTTCACTGGAGGGAAAAAAGCAATATAAAGAAAACGCTTTGTAATTCAAAGGGCTGGCAGCACACAGGCACAGGACGAGAAACACGATATGCCCTTTCCAGCATCCGCGTGGACTGTGACATCCTGTGCTGCTGGGAGCTTATTGAGATTTCACAAATTTGCCTGGTAGGTTTGATCCCTCTTGAGGTATATATAAGCGCAGTGCTTACTTCTTTTAAAGTTAGAGTTCTTTACGCAGAAATGTTATTTGAACATGTTTTCCATACTAACACTAAAGAGGAAAAGATACAAAGCCATAGCTGGGAGAGTAACACCAAAAGTGGAAAAATTTGGATTACCATTGAAATTGAAAAAAGGAGAGAGTAAGGCCTCATTTATGTTATTTGTATAATGAGACAATAGAGGAAACAATTTCAAGAATATATGTTATTTTCCAGATACATGACAAATCATGAATTTTCACTGCTGAGCAAACTCAAAGAAAGCAGACATTTTCTAATTTTCCCAGACAAATATATAATATGTATATGAATGTATATTTATTTTAAAAATCTAGAGATATACACATGTGGATATTATGTCTTCACAAACGCCTACAGCTTGAATCCTTTGACTCTGAATGTTAGTGGGTAAAATAGCTACATTCCTAGGCATAAATATATTCAAGAACTACATGTCAATATATTTCTTCTTCCACGTAAGTTACAGAAGATAAAGAGTTCACTGTAAACTAAGAGGAGGAAGGGGAATGACGTTATGGTTGATGCAAAGATAAGGCTGTTGACCACCACTTACCAAAAGGTGCAGTTTTCCCTGGGATGGTAACAAATGAGGTGCTGACATATAGTATCTGCACAGAATAGAGGAGGGGCAGTCCATGCAGCGTGGGGCTATAACTATGCCCTTGGGGTTTATATTAAGGTTTCCGGCCCCAGGTAGGCAATTCTCCACTAGAATCAGGACCTGAAAAAAAAGTGAAGTGTTTGGCCTCTACAGAAATGGGTGAGGGAAAGAATTCTTACTATGATGCATTTATAACTACCTCTTAACATACAAATCAATCAATCAAGAAATAGGTATAGTTTTATAAATGTGTAACAAAAACAGAAGAGACTAATTCTT
Source organism: Equus asinus (assembly GCF_041296235.1). NCBI lineage: Eukaryota > Metazoa > Chordata > Mammalia > Perissodactyla > Equidae > Equus > Equus asinus. The sequence goes on from NC_091798.1 coordinate 74,094,114, forward strand.
TAAGGTATTTAGGGATAACAGGTGAAAACTAAAAACTGAGAACCATTGGAAAGATACAAGTATGCATATACACACACGTACATATATATACAGATATACAGACATGCATATGTCGGGTATTTTACAGGAATTACAAAGAAAAAAACCCCAGAATATTAAAGAAAATCATGTAAAACAAGATTTATAATTTGTGAGATACATTTTTATTGATTTTGATCCATAAATCAGAGAAAAAGAAGAAAAAAGACAATAGAAGAATGTTCTCATCTGGAAATAAAAACTTGAAAATCAATCCTCATGGCTTAAAAGCCACAGAGAATGGCATCTTGATCATGGGGCACTTAAAGCTAAATAGAGGAAAGGATGTTTGGAAATAGTATTTGCCCACTGATGATGATGCTAAGAATGACAAAATGGTTGTCACCAGTTGAGTATTTATTCTGTATCAAATGCTCCATGTTCCATGCATTGTTTGTATGGACAAACTCATTTAACAATCTCTATTTTAAAGATGAGGAAATATTGCACTAGACAGAGAGGCTCAGATGCTGAAAAGTGAGTGAATGTGGTGAGGGAAGTCTACAGAAACTCTCTTCTGAATGCTTCAGTTTTCTTGGTGAAGTTAGAAACCAAATCATCAGGAAATGTGAAGCTAGGAAAGGAGACATCGTAGGGTTGAAGGGAAAAGAGGTGTGAAATAGTCTTCTAAGAGACTAGGAAAGTATATGGACTTCTAAAGTGTAGTGTGATTACAATGCAAAATTAAGGGCCAATTTTGGATTTGTGACCATAAAGTTGATGAGACAAAAGTTAATATTGTTCTTGTTTTTCTTCATGATATTCAGCTGTACAAGTATGGAACAGATGGAAAGACTGACTTAACTAGAATTTTAATTTTGCCAAGAGAATGCCACGAAGGGAGAGAGGGGAAAGGGAGACAGTATACAAGGGAATGAATATAGTGATTGGCAAAGGAGGGTGATAAGCATACTAGAGCGAGTGACCTGGATAGGTAGGAGGGGTGGTCAGAGAGTGCGATGTGTGGAATTGGCTTTCTGAAAGTTATGGGTAGTGGTAATAAAGTTTGGAGCATGACAGCAGGGGTGAGTGGATGAAATAGTGAGACAGACAAGATCATTAGAGTAGAGAAATTCAAGTATCGAGAGGTCAGAGCGCTGGAGACTAACCAACTTGTATATTAAATTCATAAAGAATGACAACAGCATTCCCCAGAAATGAGAGGTGTGACTGGGGATTCAGTAGAGGAGAGGTAATTTTCCAGTGAAAGGGGAAAGAGAACACTGTAAAAGTGGAAATGAGGAAACGCCTTGCCCCCAGGCCCAGGGTTTGAGGGAAAATGGATACTTCTTGGATGATCCTCTTGGCTGATCCGCAGGAGAGGCAGTGTCCTTGGAGCAGAGGCAGTTCTCCTGTAGATCAAGAAGGTGAGCTGAAGGTTCAAAGGAGAGGATGAGGAGTTTTGTGAATGATTCACTGTGGATAGTAGAAGGCAAAGGAGAAGGGTTTCAGGATTAGAGGAGGGCTGAGAAATAGGGAAAGATGTGTTAGTGAGATTCCATAAGGAGAGAAAGTCATGTGAATCAAGAAGCCATGCGAGGACAGAAACTGTAAAACACTCAGAATAAGGAATACGCATAAGAAGAAGATGCAACGATAGGGAAGGAGTGATTAGAAAAACAGAAAATAATCAAACAATGTCATGACAGGTAAAGTAAGAGAGAATAAAGTTCTTCATGTGATTGCTCATTTCTTACTTATGATACCATCTCATTTTCTGCCATTTTCCGTCTCTTCTCTTCACTCTTCACATCCGTGTGTTATAAGAGAGTAAGCAAGACTTCAGGTAACACAGGTTATCTGTGAAGACTAAACTACTGAGCCCTGCAAAGGACATTTAAGAGGCTCCGATCCTTTAGCATAGCTCTCATAAATATTTTATCACTCTAAAGAGAAGAGTTCTAGCTTTCCTCTAACAGCTGCCTCAAGCCACCCTGTATTTTCCTCAGTGCTCAGCCTAAACCAGAGGGAAAGCAGAGGTGTTCTATCTTTCCTGACCATGGGAGAAAGTCAGGCTAAGGAAACCCACAGGCTAAGTCCCTTGACGTTTCCAAAGAGGTCTTGTGGACGAAGAGTGAGCCCAGCCCTGTTCGCTGCCCTGCATTTTAATCATGGCCTAAACAACGAGTAGTGATATTATATACACATGGTAAGTATTGAATGGATTTATGTTCTTTGACAGAGTCTAGAGATATAAGCTTCAAATCAAATTTGGCTAATGTCTAATGTTTTCATTGTTTTTGTAAGCTAATAAATTTGAGTCAATGGGATAAACATCCTTATTTTAAGAAAGCTTGATTTGCTTATAGGCATTTATTCACCGTGTTTATTATTTAATTTAAAAGTGAGAGAATTTAACAAATTTATTTAAATATAATCAGCTTGGGTTTGATTATTGTTCATTTACCCAGTCCTTTTATAGTTATGCTTTTCTCAAATAACAATGCTCCTGAGGAAATTACTGATGCTCATATATTTTGTTTAGTGAAATTTAATCAAGCAAATAAAAATCAAAAGGATGACACTATGTTTCCGATACAGATAAAATTAGGGCTGGTTTGTGCAAATGTTTTGCTTTATGTTGAACCCCTTTTTTTGTATATTTTCCAGCCAGTAATCAAACTCTTGTGTGCTTTTCATGATCTCTATTAATTAACCCTTCCCATTTTTGTAGAGTTTGGAACCGTTTGGAAGTCCTTAGAGTTCCCAAAAGCTCTGTAACTTGCTGCAGAGTTCAGACTGAGAAGAAAATGGGATAGAGATGTCATAGAGCAATTTTTGATCATTTCCAGTTTCTACTGAAGTCAGAACTGGTAAGAAAGCAGCAAAAATCGTCTTGAAATATTTAGAGATGACACTGTTTATAAAAGCAAGGTGACTCCTACAACTATCTTCTCATCGAACTAACTCATTTTAAACTTTAATGAACCTTTGATTTAAACTTATTAAAATGTGTAAATATTTATTGAAACAGAGAAAGAAAACTAGTTTTTACATTTCATCAGAAATAGGACTTCATGGACTAGTTTCCAGAATTTTGATCTTAATTGAACTGAAATAGCATCTGTAGTTTGCTGTCTCATCCATATGCCACAGGAAAATGTTTTCACTTCTTCAACTCCATGTTGCTAATCTACAGAGTCATTTGGAGAGTGACTTGCAGTCTCAAACATGAAATCATGAACTCCTTCGGCATGGTTCTGAGACAGCACTCATATCTGATCTTTACTAAGACAAGCATCTGACTTGATTCTGCTTGCCAGTCTCTTAGAAGTCAGTTTGTCTTCTCTCCCCAGATGTCCTGACTCCAAAGATTCAAATGAGACCTACTAGTCAGGCTCTGCTGTTCTCTCAACTAAGACAAACTCAAGCAAGGAGGAAGTAGAGTGATAGAATGACTTGCTTTTAGTAAACTTATGTTTGTTCCTAGTGATCAGCAAGTGGATACTTAACTAAATATTTAGGTCATCTGTCAGGCTCTATATTTTGGGGAAGGGTCACTGTCAAGTATCCTCTTTTTACATCACTTAGAAAATTGTATCTTAGTGGTCTTTCTTCTGTTTTCAGATACCTTTCCCATCTTTTGTGACATCCTTGAAGGTTGAGTTAGTTTTAGTAAGATCCCATTGTAAGTTTTTCACACAACATAGGATATAATTTATCCAGATACAGAAGCCTCCTTTGGATCAATCACCTCCTTTAACTCCATTTCCCCAACTCCATCAATGTTGTCTACACACAAGACTCATGACAGCATCTTCCACATCTTTTATATAGAGTCACTCGCTGTTATGTTGGCTTTAAAATGCTATCATTGTGAAGCTGATCCTTCAAACAACAATTTGCCATCAGAAATAAGCTACTGATTTGTAGTTGCAGACACTTTAAGAAGTGATTGATGAAAATTTGCTGAGTATGTTAAGGGTGATTTTATTACCTTCATTATTCATTTAGACAGCTTGAAGTAAAATCTATGTCTTATTTTAAAAATTGTTTTCTTTCAGGTTTGCTGCAGTGTTTCCCTCTTAGCAGGATTAATTTGGCTACTACTATTTGTGTAGTTTGTATATTTCATGTGGTATTTCAATATCTCACTCTATTACCATATATAATTAAAGTATGATAACATTTGGAGAAAAAGAAAAATAATCTGCCTTTCATTACTACTCAACTATAAATATTAGAATGGAAGAATGATAATTTATAAACGTTTCCACTCTGGACTCTCATGAGTAACCATAGAGCCATTACCACCACAAAACAAGAAACAGAGTTGGCATTTCCTGATACATTGGGATAAAGTACCAGTTGGTTCTCAGTCAATGAGTTGAGAGAACTACGGACAATTGTGTGACTTAATTCTAATAGTTTTTATAGTGCGTTTGTGATTCCATAAACAAAATAACAGCTTTTGGCCATGAAAAACAAAGAATGACTCAAAGTTTCAAAGGTCTACATGCTGTCTTGTGTGCGAAATTTATGTGTAGAACTTACGTGAAAAAGGCAAAAGAGAAAACTTCTGAATTCTTCATTCATACATTCATTTATTCCTCTGTTCATTTATTAAAAACCAACCAACTCCCTAATTTAATGATGCCAGATTTAGGAAGTAGCAATTTGTCTTTGTCTTTGTCTTTCAATTGAGAGCTCAGTAGCTTGGCTTGCCATTCAAGATTTCTAGGAAGCTTATTAAATGTCCACTGTGTCCAATATGGATAATATTCATAAATAAGATACAATTATTACAGCAAAACGTTTTCATATTCTACTAAATAAATAACTATTTTATGATAATTCCACCAGTATAACTACTGAATATTCAGGTGATGTTTAGATTGACATCATATAAAATGAAACAGTTGTTCTGATTACATTAATTTATGAGAATAGAAAATTTAATTTCATCCTCCATTCTTTAACGTTTTTATATCTTATATTTCAAAAAATCAAGATTTGGAGTGACCCCAGGCTCAAGGATTCCCATTTTCTCCTCTTTATCACTGTACAATTTGAGCACTTTCATTGAAGTGGGAATCTAGAGGCAGAATGACATCCTCTTTCTTTCTTTCTTTTTTTGTCAGATAATGCCAGAGAATGTCTCTAAATTCTGTATTTTTACTTGATTTAAACTTTTTCAGAAATATAGCAATTTTATCTTAGTATGAAATTTTTCAGCATATAATTAGTTCATTATATTACTTTATCCTTCTGTTAATATCTATAATATGGATAATAGAATATACATTTTAAGTACCTGAATAATTTAAATTTTACTTTGCTTTATAAAAATAAATTAGGAAACTTAATAGTCAGGCTTTTAAAAAGAGTTTTCATTTTTCAGTGGAGAATTAATGAAATGGCAGGACAGTTTGTGCCAACTGGAGGAAAATACAGAGAATATGTGGAAAATGACTGGCCTTTACTCTGAGACTAGAAAGCACCGGGGTGGAGAAAGTGAGGAGAAAACACCCCTGAGGGGATGGTGCTGTGGCGCTTAAAAAGTGGAATGACTAGATTGTATCGAAAAACACCAGCTGAGCTGTCTTAGGGGAGAATAAAGACAATGTTTCTGTTGTGTAAAATTCCAAGCTTCAGTAACTGTACTAGTGCCAAATATAGCAGACATTCTTCAACTCTTAGAAAAGTACAGATAGCTAAAAATTAATTTTGAAAATTCAATAGAACATGATATTGTATAGAGGAAACATAGATAAATGTTAAAAATACATTAATTTTAAAAAAAAATTATGGAAGGAATGATCCTCATTTCCTAACACTTTTTGGTTCCAAATAAGTAGCCTAACTAATGCTTAAAAACAATGTGGGATTGAAAAAACAAATAACAAACATCACAAAGGCAAATATTTTCAAGTGCTAATGAAGGCATATTATGTTTCGGGCACTGTGCTAGACACTGCACTAGGGAATTCAAAAGAAATAATAGACATGGTCCTTGCACTTAAGAATCTTTGAACTCGTGGGAATATTATGAAACAATTCTGGGAACCTAGGTTGAATACTTTTTCCTTGATCTTCTAGACTATGCACTTTATCCTATAGGTGTAGTCGCATGTTTAGGAGGCAAGGGATGTGGATGGACACATTATTGAACAGATTTGAAGAAGGGGTGCATGAACAAAACAAAGCTTTAATGAGATTAATCTGGAGGCTGATATAGTGGGATTAGAATTTTAAAACACTGGATGCATGAAGTCAGATTTGGGAGTATCAAATTGTTTCATGTACGACATTGTAAGGGTGAGGAGTACAAATTCAAGCTTGTTTACAATTGCTATCTAGGAACCAAAAAAGCCTTAAGGCAGAGATCATTAATCTACCTATCTTGGGGTGGTCTAGACATCCACTTCTTCCCTTATTTGAACAGTTCTCCTGTTTTTCCTGCAGAAGCCTGTGGGAGTGAGGGGATGTGAATGGTCTGTACTGTGAGACAGATGTGCACAGCCATGCAAGTGGGTGAGTGAGCTGTTTCTTAAGCCAGAGTTCATGGTGCATGTAGAGAAATAGGCCTAGTTTTGGTAGCTCTGAGCATTTAAACACATAAGAGTGACCTGGCCTCATTACAACAGACCACCAATGCCACAGTCAGCCAGGCTCTGTGGTCCTTATAGGTGTCAAGTGACAGCTCAGTCCTACTAGATTGTGTGTTTCCCAAGGCAGAGGCTAATCTATCTTTCCACTTTCTCCCTCAGAAACAGTACACAAGTACCCATGTCTTATGTAGATCATTTCCAACTTTGTCTTCCTCAAACATCACTGAAAGAGCTGTAAGTCATTACATTTCACAGTTGCATGACTACCTTAACCTGAAATCTGGCTGAGAGCCAATGTGTGTTATCATGTGACCTTTGTGTTAACAAAGATAATGAAAAACATAATCCTTCCTTCTTGCTTTGCTGTCTCAAAGAAGCTTAAGGAAGAGGTAGATACTTAAGATCTTCAGCAAACTTCCGTTTGCCTTCCTCCACCCTGTTGGATGTGCATGCCAAGTGGACAGAGGTGGCTGTGCATGTTGCCCCAGTACTTGTCACCACTCACCCAAAGTCACACCTTTTCAGGTTTACACTTTTATAGTCATTGTTTTTGGTGCAGCCAATAAGTAGGTCCCAATAATTCTTCCATTAAGACCAGACTAAGATTTTAAAGGTAAAAATATTTTTACTAAAGTCATTTTTATTGTGTGCATGTGCGTATATATACACATATATATGTGCATATACATGTACACACTGCTTTATAGTATTATTTAATGGAAGGAATTAAAACATATTAAGATATTTTTAGTATTTATTTATTTAGGGACTGTGTTAACGAATTAAAATTAAGTGACAAGGGTTTGGGTACATGTTTTCATTTTTTAGAAATGATTACTCTTTATTCAGTTTTGGAAAAAATTGTATTTTCCTTGAAAAACATCTGACTCTGTAACACAGATAGACTGTTAGTCGTACGGTGGATAAGAGCGCATGCGATAAAATCACACAGACTTTTGCTCAAAAGCCATTTGACTATTTGGACAAATTATTTGATTTTTGAGTCCCAATTTCTTTATCTATAAAGCAAGAATAATTATAGTACCATTTTGAGAGTTGCTTGAGTTGAGGAATATAAAATAATTTGCACTGTGCCTGGCATAATAAGCAACCAGTCTATCCTATCTAGACTGCACTTAGCACAGAGTCCTGATGTATACTATCAACATAGTAATTAGATGAGTAATTAAATAGAAGAAAGGAAGGAGGAGGGAAAGAAAGGGTATGGAAAGGAAGGGAGTCTGCTGAATCAGACAGAATCCTAGGGGCATACAGTGTATTAGAAACATTAAATGATCTCTTTACACACCTTTCTCTTCCACAAGACTGTAAGCATGATGCAGGCCAAGAGGATTGTGATTTCTTTCATGTCTGTCTCATCCAGAACTCCCAACACAGTTATCTTGCAAATAGTAGATATGCAAACACTTTTAAATGAACTGAACAAAATAAACGATATATATTTGTTAGTAAGATCGTTTAATGTCTGTCACCATTCTAAATTGTAAGCTTCATGAAAGCAGAGGATGGGCTTGTATTTTTTTTTTTAACCACTATATCTCTATCAGCTGGTAAAGTACTTGGTGCAATAAATGATCATATTAAACTTGTGGGAAGAAATCCCCAAAGCACCTACATCTCTGGAAGATCGAGCCCATAAGTATATGGGCTCCTATATAAGCATGAGAGAAATAAACTCAGAAAGCATTACCATGAATAAGATCATCAAATTTTCAGTAACGTTGTAGATGTCAGTTGCTTTATCTTGTACTATACGGCATTTCTGAAAACTTGTAAGCATAATGCTTACTTAAAAATTATAATAGTAAAGGTCATTTTACTACCAGGCTCTTAAGAATTTGAAATATTTTGAGAATATTTTGAATATTTCCAATCATGATGTGTTACTGGTTATTCTCAACATGTACTATAATAATCTTTGTTCTTAGGACTCAGAAGATTTCAGACGGGCTTGTTCTGCCTCCAAGAGGCCAGAAAGCCACCCAAGGTCAGTTCGCTGCAAGAATCAGGGCTGATCATGCAGGATGTTTCCTGGCCACAGAACTCCCAGAGTTGCCTGTGAGGTTACCCAAACAAGCACTTTTCACCCACAGTGAGAAATTACAAGATGTGGCCATCCCATGTCTAGAGAGCTTCTTGCTGTTTCTGCTGTCATCTTGATTTTTCCTTTTCGGGTGTGTAACAAAGAAAATGGATCCCGTGGGACAACTCTCACACTTGTTACCCTCCATTTCCTCAGTCTAACTGAGTGTAAGTAATGGAACTGCGTTTTAATGGCCCGCTATCCCAAACACCCTCCTAACCTTCCGCAGAGCTGCTTTGTAGCTGACAAATATGACAGGCAAGGCTAACGGGCCCTTAGGCCAGCAATATTCTCATCTTTAATCCATCATAGACATCAAAAAATAATGAGATTTCTTGAAACGGTGCCAGCAGTGAGCTCATATGACACTGAGATGATAAATTTACTCAACCACTTACAAAGAAGTAGCCAGCACACCAAAAGACCCAGGTAATTTCACAATGCAGAGTGGCGCTGTGTGAAAAACATGGACACTTTACCACATTTCTAGATGGTATCTAGTCCCCCAATCTATTCCATTCCATTTTTAATCTTGCTTCTAAGTCATGCCTTTTATTTCATAGTGTCTTGTATGGAAATTTAATTCAATCATCCTTCCATGGGAGATACCGATAAGAGACATACTCAAGCCTGTGTGCATCATGCTATTGCTGCTGTCAAACTGTGATAAAATGAGACTTTTTTTTAAAAGATAGTTTTTATTTAGAAAAAAAGAGAAAAGCAGAATTTAAGTTCTTTTAAGATTTCAGTTGAACTTGTCTAACCTAGAGGACCTGAATAGGTTTTGAAATAGCCCCCAGTACTGATCCTTTGAGGTGATGTTTTAGTAGAGACATTGAGAAGGAGAGGCCCCGCTCACCCTAGGCCACTGTGGGGCAATGTGTTTCTTTCATCAAAGTGTATAGTTTTAATTTGAGAAAACAATTGAATATGAACATGTGTATTTTTTTTATTTCTTACGAGGCTCAAATGCTATTGCTTTTCTATATGCAAAAGATGTAAGATGCTAACATCATGGAACAGTCAAAGCCAGTCAACGACTATCTCCTAATAATCAAGTGGAAGTAAAGTGTTGTCCTCAGATAGTCCAAACTCTGCAGCGGCTATTATGATTATACTATCTTAATTCTACCTACTTTCAATTCTACTTTCTGGCTTACAAAAGCATCTTAATTTGCATGATATCAGAAGAACACTGGAAAACTGGCTACCAGAGTATCTGCTGCCTTGGCCACAACCTGAAGAAGAAATTCAAGAGGCTGCCCCTGAGCTGCCACTGCAATTGCCTCTGGACTCTCCTGAGGTCAGAGCTACTGTCTGAATTCCACAAGGAGGGATCTCTTACTTGGCTTCAGCTTTATTGCCTGAAAAAATGCCAACCTCCGAGAGCAGAGAAATACTTCTCATGCCTTATTAGGTAATATGGAGAAGATGATCAGATACTTGCTACTCAAAGAGTGGTCTGCACTTAGCAGCATCAGTATCACCTAAGAGCTTATTTGAAATACAGAATCTCAAACCCTATCGCAGGCCTCCTGATTCAGAATCTGTATTTTAACAACATAGCCAGGTGATTTATGTCCACATTAGAATTTTAGAAACATTAGATTAGAGAGTTTGGATTGAAGGAGAGAGGTAGAAAGAATAGAAAGGTACTGACGCTTAAGAAAAAGATACAGAGAAAGCAGATCTAAAATGAAACTTGGCCTATTTCACACTGTTTCCTGGGGTTTTGGTTTATTACATCCTGGATGATCAAGGATATTTATGGTGGTTCAACTCTAATTATATTAAGAAAGTGTTCAATTCAGAAAAACATATTTCCTTTTGGATTTTAAGCTGATTTCAAGAGTGGAATTTATACAAATATTTACTCTGTAGGTAAAGATAAAGGAAACTGTTCATAATTAAGAAGGAGAATTAATTCTTGAAAGTTACTATGTGACCCCATAAATAATTAAAACTCTATTTGAGGGCTTTCTTAGTGCCCCTTAAGGGAGATCATGTCCAATACCTATTAAATTAACATTCTGGGGTGATAGGTAGAAGGAAAGCACTGGAGAAACACCATATGTGTGTGTGTTTACATTTCAGATCTGAACACTTATAAACTGAAGACAAGAAAATAATTTATGTCTTCATCTCTGATCAAGAGCTTGATTCAAGGAAATCACCAGTATTATTCATAGTGCACACCATTTTGTACATATAAGCCAAATATAGTCCTTACTTTCTTATGCCTTAACCTAACTCCTACATGAGCAGGGCTTAGAGACCTGGCCACTGGCCACATTGTTTCTAGGAGTATGGGCTGGGCACAGGGTAGGGTCAAAGCTGGCCCAGGAGTTTCAGGATGAGATGCCAAGAATAAAATCTATGAGCAAAGCCAGAACAGAAATCCGGATTAGACCATAAAAACACACATCACAATGAATGTTTGAGCAGAGAAAGGAGAACAAAGAACAGAGTAAGAGGGTAGAAATGAGAGTCAGTTGAGTGGAGCAAGTGCATTCAGAATGATGATAGACACAGACTGTAAGTCGAGTCCCTGAAGTGCTGAGGTATAGGAACAAGGCTGTTTTCCTGCTTGCTTCCTTGGTTGGAGGGAGTTGTATATTAAAGAAACTGAGATCATTCAGATGGCCTGGGGACAGGGTGAGGGGATAAGCAGGTCCTGGTGTACCAAGTGGTAGAAGATTGTGGGGTGAAGGAATTGGTAATCTTCACAACCAAAATGGGAGCCAGATTCAGTCCTCCAACTCCTGCAGAGGCACGAGTGCATTTGCCATGGGAAGCCTGAGGGAGAGCGTCTCCTGTTGGAAATTCTTACTTAGGTCTTTGTTCACAGCATTGTGCCAGTTTTTGGTCCACCATAGAATGTCCTGATGATCCCTCCAGGCAGTTAGTACTTTGCACAGATGGTCAGTTTTTGGAGAACTATTATTGAAGGAGAAGCGTGGACAAGAACCAGGTAGAAAGCAGAGCTTTTATCCAAGGGGGTGCCTTGAGTGGAGAGTCAGCAAAGGATTGTATGTCAATTCTGTGGTGGAGAGTTATATGGATTAGTAATTTTATGAGTAGAAATTATATAAACTCAAGTCTCTTCAAGTTCCTGAATGATATGATCTAATTTACCTATTTGCAGTGGGATGAGGTAGAAGAGTGGTGGACAGTGGACAAATATTACAATTTTTGAGGACCTCAGAAACTCCAAAACAAGTTCCAGAGAAGAAATTAGTTGGCTTGGTTGTTCTCTAGGTGAAAATGCTATCTGCGTGAGGAAGATAATCTTAAAGGGAGTGGTGTCCTAGAGCATAGTTAGGATTTGAAAGAAGATGCAGAGTGAAGTTCTGCACTGTTTTCATCTTTTGGTTTGGAGGATGGTTTCAGTTTATGGTTTAAAATTCAGCATAGGGTAGGATTCAGCAGGTTTCTCAGTTGGATGTGTGCCACCACCATGGGTTCAACACACACAGAGAAATCAACCACATTGCCAAATTGGAAGCACAACTTCCCCACCTACTATATTATTCTCTCCATGGGCATCAGCAGGTGGTCAGCCTGGGCAGGCAGCAACAGAATTTTATTCTGTTTCCACATTAGTTGTGGGAGGTCTAATGGCAGAACGTCAAGGAGAATAGAAAAGTTATTACTAGAGTGCTTCTGATACTCATGGGGAGGTCTCTCAATTCAGAAGTTCTGGAAGACTCAGGCAATTCAGCCAGCTGTGAGCGCAACACTTCCCTGAAGCCTTCCTGGACCTTGGCCTAAACAATTGAGTCATTTCCTCTTTATGTCCTGGAATTAGGGCCAAAACTCCACAGGGTAACAGGTCATTGATTCTGCCCCTGCCAGAATCCACCCATCACGTTAGTGGGCATTGTCCATGGGTAAGGCTGTGAAAGATGTTGCTTAGTACTGCTTGAAATTTGTTTGTTGAGAATACAAACAGACTGTCTTTCAAGATGAGATTATGGCCAGTTATCTGGCTTCCATGCAAAGCACAAAACCAGGAAGATGTCATGAATATGTATCTGGAAGTTGCCCTTGTGTGGGAACTGGTGGCGGTGGTGGTCTTTGTAATGGATTTAAGTTCAGAGAGCCATCTTTAGTCCCAACATTGGTACATAGAGTGTCTATAGCTGTAGGTAATCATAGCATAGCATTGAAGAACCATGTACGTGAAATCCTGGGCACATTCTCATCAGCTGGGACAGAATACTTATAACTCTGAGTGAATATACAATGGGTAGATAGTGTCTGTAATAGCACTCGACCTGAGAACTGAGTCAAGTGGTTGACATATAAATTTGATCCTCAGGGAATAACTGCCTGTGTATGTAATTTTTCTGTTTGCTTTCAGATTCTTTACCTGTCCTTCTTTTGCTCCTCTCTGAGTTGTAGGGGACTGATTCTGCAAATTACATTTCTTAGCTTCTTTGCCCATTGGCTTATGGCTAGGCTTGGTCAATGGAAAGCACTGGTAGGAAATTGGAAGGTGGAAGAAAGAGAGAAGGCAGAGTACTTCTCTCTTTTTTTCTGCTTCCAGCAGTCTTTAATAAATTGGCTGTGTCTCCTCCATAGCCCAGCTCCCCCAGATAGGCCCTGATGTTTCACTGCATGGCCCTGGTTTCTGAGTTTCAGTAACATCTTCTCCCAGTGTCAGAGTGAATCTTCATCAGCAAAACAAAATAAATAAATAAAAAAAAGAAGAAAAAATAATATGAGGCTTACAGATAGTATCACACTTAATGGTGAGAAACTGGGTGGTTTCTACCTAAGGTTGGAACAAGGAAAAGATGTCCTTTCTCATCAGTCCTATTCAATATTGTACTGGAAGTCCTAGCTAATGCAATAAGACAAGAAAAGGAAAGTAAGAAACATAACTGTCTTTGTTCACGAAGGGCATGATTGTCTATGTAGAAAATCCAAAAAAAACAACAAAAAATTCCTATATCTAAAAGCAAGTATAGTAAGTTCACAGGATACAAGGTTAATATACAAACTTTAATCGTTTTGCTATATACCAGCAATGAACATAACAATGCCATTTACAAGAGCAACAAAAAAGTGAAATATTTAGGCATAAATCTAACAATATATGCAGAGTCCATGTGCTAAACACCACAGAACTGTGTGAAAATCAAAGAATATCTACATGAATGGCATGGCATTCCATGTTGGCTGATTGATAGACTCAGTATTGTAAAGATGTTCATGCTTCCCAATTTGATCTATAGATCTGAAACAATGCAATTAAAATCATAGCCAGCTATTTTTAGATAGTGACAAAGAGATTTTAAAGTTTATATGGAAAGGCAAAAGAACTAGAATAGGTCCACTCCGGCAGCCTGGGGTTCCCTGGTTCAGATCCCGGGTGTGGACATGGCACAGCTTGGCAAGCCATGCTGTGGCAGGCATCCCACATATAAAGTAGAGGAAGATGGGCATGGATGTTAGCTCAGGGCCAGACTTCCTCAGCAAAAAGAGGAGGATTGGTGGCAGATGTTAACTCAGGGCTAATCTTCTTTAAAAAAACAACAAAAAAATTTTTTTAAATGGGCAAAATATATGAAGAAACAACTCACCAAAGAAGATACAGAGATGAGAAATAAGCATATGAAAAGGTGCTCCACATCATATGGCATTAAGGAATTACAAATTAAAGCAATGAGATATTGCTGCACACCTCTTAGGGTGTCTTAAAAAGAACTAAAACCCGATAAAAGCAATTGCTGGTGAGAATGAGGAGTAATAGAACTCTCACTTATTGCTGTTCATAGTGCAAAATGGTACAGCTGCTTGGGAAGAGTTTGGCAGTTTCATACAAAGCTAGACATAGTCTTACCATCCCATAAAGCATTGTGCTCCTAGGTGTTATCCTGACTAACTTGAAAACTTGATGTCTATGCCAGAAATTGCATGCAAGTTTATTGCAACTTTATTCATAATTGCCTTTATGAATAACTTGGAAGCAACCAAGGTGGATTTTAATAGGTAAATGGATTAACAAACTTTGAATATATCCACACGATAGAATATTATTCAGTGATAAAAAGAAGTGAACTATGAAACTATGAAAAGATATGGATGGACTGTAAACACATATTTCTAAGTGAAAGAAGCCATTCTGAAGAGGATACATATTGTATAATTCCAATTATATGACATTCTGGAAAAGGCAAAAAACTATAGAGAGTAAAATGACCAGTGATTGCCAGGGGTTCAGGTATAGGTGGAGAGAGCTGAATAGATGAAGCATCGGGGGGGATTGTTTTCTGGTGGTGAAACAATTCTATATGATATTTTAATTTTCGATATGGGACTTTGTGCACGTGCAAAAACTCATAGAACTTTACAGAACAAGGAGGGAACCTTACTGTTTGAAAATTAAAAAAAGATTATCTAGAAAGTGAGTGGATCCCAGGATGGAATGCAGAATAATGAAATAATCTAACTGTACTGTAAATGTCTGAAACAACAGGATTAATTTTTGTGACTGTCTCATTAGATTGTGAGTAGTTTGAGGTCAGAAACTATGTCTTACTCATCTGGAAATAACCTGTACTTAACACACAGAAAGCACACAAAGAACGCTAGCTCAGTAAATGCGTGATCATTATCATCTAACCATAAAAAAAAAATCTGAATTCATTCTTCCCTTCCATAGAAATCTGTTCACCTTATGTGAACATCATTTTATGTGACTGCTGTGAACACCATTTTATTTTCAGTTATATTTAGGCTGTTGCTGAAATGTACTCCCAGCCCTAAGAAGTCATTCCTCTATCACTTCAGAGGTAGCAGCAGCTGTTATATGTTTTCAGCCATGAAAAAAAAAAAAATTCTGTATTTGGGTTTGTTTGAAGGAATTAAAGTCTCTGCCTTTGGACAAAATGAGCATGCCCTTCATTACCCATCATTCCAGAGGTCTCCCCTGGGTGCTTTCATTTCTATCAGCCTAGTCAGGCTGACATCTGTTGCTTTGCATCTCAAGACTTCTCTTGAAACTGTGTTACACTGGATTAAAATATTCCAGTTCTTTTTCTGTATGTAAATTTCTTCCACTCTGATGAATTAATTTTGAAGTGAAATCAATGAAATTGTACTTTCTTGGCCTGAGTTCTTTGCTGATTATTATGTATCCTAATTATCTTTATTATAGCCTTTTTTCAAGCGGGCATAGTAACGCGGTGAGAATTATAGGTGAGGCAGTCGGGGACTCCAAACTCGGAGAACTGTTTGTTAGCATTAAGTTACTCGCTCTCTCTGAGACCTTCAATATCATTAAAGCTTCATTCCCTCTGAGAGCATGCTATTCTATAATAAGGATATAAACTCTTAAGGGTTGAATTGTGTTCTCCCAAAATTTATATGTTGAAGTCTTAACTCTCAGTACCTCAGAATGTGACCTTATTTGGAGATAAGGTCTTTGCAGAGAAAATCAAATTAAAATGATGCCATTAGGATGGGCCCTAAACCAATATAACTGGTGTCCTCATAAAAAGGAGAAATTTGGAGACTGTTATGCACACAGGAAGAACGCCATTTGAAGACAAGCGCAGAGATCAGCGTGATACTTCTACAGACCCAGGAATGCCAAAGATTTTCAGCAAACCACTAGAAGCTGGGGGAGAGGCATAGAGCAGATTCTTGCTCACAGTCGTCAGAAGGAACCAATTCTCCTGTCAGCTTAATCTCGAACTTCTAGCTTCCAGAATGCTGAGGAAATAAATTTCTGTTACTTAAGCCGGTCAGTTTATGGTATTTGCTATGGAAGCCCTAGGAAACTGATACAGACCCCCATCTAGTTCTTTTCTCCACAGACCGTTGTGTGGTAAGCCATAGCCAGGCGTGCACATGGAAAGACCCTAAGTGGGCATACATGGGTTCTGTGCTGTCACTGTGGGGATTTCAACCAAGTGATGGTGCAGGAAGAATCATGCCTCAAAACCCATACATTAGGCTTAGATGATGTCCTTTTATGAGTATTAACAAGACTGTTTATTCACTCAGCATATATTTGAGCCACTAGTGTGTGTTAGGCACTGTTACGGATGCTGAGTATTTAGCAATGAGCAAACATAGAAAAATCCCTATTTTCCAGGAGCTTACATCCTGGGAGAGAATCAGACAATAAACAGATAAGTAAAATATATAGTATATCACATGAAGAAAGCTAAAACAGGAAAGAGAATAGGGAGTATGAGGAGGTGGTGATCAATTGTAGCCAGTGGTCATAGAAGGCCACAGATAGAATATGCCATTTTAATAAAGTTCCAATAGAGGTGAGGAAGGAAAATGCGTAGGTACTGGGGGAAAGTATTCTAGGCAGAAACAACATCAAGGGCAGGGGCTCTGAAGCAGGAACATGCTTGATGTGTTTAAAGAATAAGAGAAGGCTAGTGTAGCTGAAACAGAGTGAGAAAGGGGGAAATTCTTAAGGCATGAGGGCAGAGGGGAAAGTGTTGTAAGGCACTCTAGTGGCGTTTATTTTTACTCCGAGTGAACTGGAAGCCACTGTATGTTTTGAGCACAATAGTGACAATCTGCCTTATAGGATCACTCTGGCTGCTACGCTGTGTATAGACTGACTCTGGTGGCAGGAGATTAGGTAGGAGAGAGAACATGGTGGCGTTCACCAAGTTGATGATGGTGGTGTTGGGTAGACATAGCTGATCTGTATATAAATTTATGGCAGAACCAACATGATTTGCTGACAGAGTAGAGAGGAGTCAAAGATGGCTCCAAGGTCTCTTTTTGTCCTGAGGCAACTGGATAGATTGTATTATCGTTTTCTTGTCTGAGAACGACTATGGTACAGCATGTTTTGGAAAGATCACATAGAATTGTCCTTCCCTATTTGAATGCATTTAGTTCCTAAGTTTGCGTAGTAAAAGTTCAGATAGTAAGAGTTGGAATATAGAGGAAAACTTGGAGTAAGTTTGAACTGTCTTCAGGTATCCACGTAGAGGTGCTGAATTATCAGTTGACTATATGATTCTGGAGTTCAGGGGAGAGGCCTTGACTGGATATAGAAATTTGCAAACCATTAGAGTATAGGTGATATATAAAATTGTGAGACCAGAAGAGATCATCAAAGAAGTGAATATTGATTGAAAATGTTCGAGGACAATGTCTTGAGAATCTCAAAAATTATGAGGATGGGAAGATGAGGCAGAAGCTAAAAAGAAAGTGAAAGTGAGTGATCAGTGAGGTAAAGAAAACCAGGAGAGTGTGGTATACTGAAGCCAGTAAAGAACATATTTTAACAAAGAAGAAGTGCTCAACTGTGCCAAGTCATGATAACAGGTCTGATAGGAGGACTGACCAACCAATACAAAGAATGTGGGTCAGCTGTAAGATGAAAGCGTAGAGTATGTAGAAAGTTGGATTAAATCAGAGATGTGGTTTTTGCCACCTGACAAAGTAAGAGAAGGACAATGAGTTGAGGGTGTGTGGAAGAGTGACTATAATAACTGATGAACTGATGGTGCGGCTGGCCTGGTGGCGCAGCGGTTAAGTTCGCACGTTCCACTTCTCAGCTGCCTGGGGTTCACCGGTTTGGATCCCGGGTGCGGACATGGCACCGTTTGGAACGCCATGCTGTGGTAGGTGTCCCACATATAAAGTAGAGGAAGATGGGCACGGATGTTAGCTCAGGGCCAGGCTTCCTCAGCAAAAAAGAGGAGGACTGGCAGTAGTTAGCTCAGGGCTAATCTTCCTCAAAAAAAAAAAAAAAAAAAACTGATGGTGAAATAAAAACTAGATAAGGAGGGAAGTGAGAATATGAAAGAGGAGAGAGAGAGTGAAAAGGTAAGAGGATCAATGTATTGTAAATTTCGTGTGTTAAAGAATATTTGGAATTCCAGCATCAGAGTGAGCAAACTAGAAAAATAGTTAGAACAAGCTAGGAAATGAGCATAGAGTGAGCAGCTGAGGGAAAGAAATGGAGAAAAGCTCACCTGAGAAAAGTAGTCAAGGAACTGAGAAACCAGGGTGTTAGAAGAAACATCTGAGTAGACACTAAAATCACCAAGAATTATCACAGAGTAGTCTTGGACAGTGGCAACGAGTCTTTAAGAACCAAGGGAAATGACTGAAGGGTTAATAAACGAGAGCAACAGGGAGGTTAGTGGGGTGTGTTGAAAAAAGAAAGAAGATTCAAAGCTGGGGTGGGGAGAGGTTGAGAAGAGGAAGAATCGTCTGGATGCAGGAATGAGAGGCAAAGGGGACGGTTAACTACCTCCAAGCCCTCAAAAGGCTTGAGGAAGAAAAAAAATCTATCACTTGAGAGAATTGCAGGGAAAATATGGTCTTCAAGGGAGACTCAGACTCAGTTTTCACTTAGAGCCAGACAGTAAGGGAAGCGTCAAAGAAGGATTTGAGGACCTGGGGAATTTTGCTCATGATGGACTTTAAATTCCAGAGGGTACAGTGGAAGAATTTTAGGAATTGGAAAGGGAATATACAGAAATTATGGGAATCAGTGTCTAGAAGGTGAAGGACGACCTGGGACACCTGGGCTTCTTATGACTTGCAAAAATATAAGTAAAGACCATGATAAAGTAACTCCTGATGATTCTAAGGCACATAGAAGTGGAGGGTCTATAAGCGTTGTGGGCAGGAAAGTTGGAGATCTTGCCAGGGATTCTGGGGCTCCTACCTGACTCCTGCTGATGGATACCAAGAGGACGGGAGAAGTACCATCTCACTCAGAGCATTCAAGTTCCTGATATTTTTCTGGCAAAGTAGTATATGTTGCTTTAATATCTGTCAACAGATGGACACTTGTAGACCAGTAGGACCTACAAGTTTACAAGGTTCTATTTGACCTTCACAGATGGAGGCCAGCCTACCAGTGCAAGTGGTGTCTAGGCAATTCTATGGCGGCCCCATTAAGAAGAAGAAGGAAGAAAATCTAGGAAGCTTTCAGCTCTGGCAGATTTCTCACTCACCTGGGCTCCTAAACCATCCTGAACGTGTCCCTAGGAGACACAAAAGAAAGATGCTGAGTTTGGGTTTGCTTGGGAGTATGTTTTTCTTACATATCTTCTTTGTGCTCAACAAAATTTATAAGAAGAATCCAACACCTTCTGTGAGCTTTAGTTTTTCATCCTTCCAATCTATTGACAATTCTCTTGAACCAAGGCTCAAGATACTTTAGCTGTGACTGTGTCTTCAATTTGTAATATTGAGAGCTCTGCTATGACAGAGACACACACACAAGCACCCCCACAATTCACTCTGGCCCTTGTCATTAATGCGTATTTTTAAGATGTGGTTCAGAGATGATATAGAAAATCAAACAGCAGATATGTTGAAGTCCCAAAGTCGGACATTTTCTCTTTAACTATCTTAATCAAGTCCCAGTTGGAGCTGTGCATATGGTAGAGAGCTGCAGTCCTTCTACAGAGAGGGCTGCTCAGAGAGCATCCAATCAAAACTACTAAAGTTTTGTTCTTTTTGGGGGGGGGGAGATGGAGGAACATTGGCAAAATTTAAAAGCAATCCAAGAGAAAAATGTACCAATTACTGTGTAAATCCTCTTGAGCACCTCAGGCTTTGCAGTGTTTTCATATTATCATTATCTGGGCATAAATTTCTACAGTTTCTGACCATTTTTAAATGATGAGAAGCCTCCAACTGTGCCAAAGCATCATTTACCAATTCATAAGCTGCCCAGTTAAACATATGCCTCCAGCTGACACTGTAACTCTGCATTAATGTCAAATCATTGCAATTTGCTGAGTGTCTGCATACATCTCAAGTTAGACAAGGCAGGGTTTCCAAAGTTTAGAAAAAGGCATCCTTTCCACATTAGCTAGAAAACAATTAGACAGATTTTTCAACAATGGAAATTTAAGACTTTGAGCACTCTCGAACTCCTCCCATCCTAGAATAGCTTATATTTTTCTTTGGAACATTTCCTTTGATTCCCTGTCATAGGTGACCTCTCTTCCTATGCCTGTTCATACCATCCCTCACTGATGGCTAGGCCTTCCTTCTATTCAGCTGAGAAGGTTGAGTAATCTGACATTGACAACTGAGCTCCCATATGCTTCCCTGCATGTCTTACACTAGCAAACAGTCCTGAGATCCTGGATATTAGAGAGAAATTCTGCCCTTGTAGCTCCCAAGTAACAGTATTCCCAACTGCCATGCTGAACTAACTCAATGTCCAGGATAATCCATTTACTAATTGCCTAATTGTGGTCAAATTACATAATTTCTGTGTATGTTAGTTTTTATATCTGTAATAGGGAGAGACAATACTTACCTCATGGGGTTGCTGTAATACAAAAATTGGTTCTCATGTACAGAGCCTGGCATGCTATACAGACGCACAATATGTACTTGCTTGCATGAGCAGATCTCCCAGCGGCACCTGCTGCTTTATATGAGTTTTACATTGGACTGTCATCTGAAATAACGTGGCAATTCTCTCCCTACTGGGTTTGCCTTCATGGTATTTAAAGATTAACTGAACCACACTTGAGATTACTACAAGTTTTAGAGCAGTATCCTCTCAGTCTTTAATGTTCATGCAAATCTGGGAATCTTGTTAAAATGCAAGTTCTGATTTAATAAAGGTGAGGATGGGGCCCTAGGTTCTGCATTTCTTACAAGCTTCCAGATGTTGGTGATGCTGCTGGTCCATGGATCACATTTGGATATAGCAAGGTTTTAGGCAAGTGTTTCTCAGTCTTGGCTGAATATTAAAGTAACCTGGGGAGCAATTAAAAATCTCAATGGCCAGGCTGAATCTCAGAGCAGTTAAATCAGAATCCTACCCTTCCTGCCTTCCTAACTTTCTGCCTTCCCCTATTCATTCAACAAATATATATTTAGTGTATACTATCCACTAAATGATGGGTAAATAATAAAAGTGGCATCCATTTTGAATAAGATGCTTTCACAAGAATAGAAAAGTAGTTCCAAGAAGGAAATTATCTGAGTATATTTTCAGGGATGAGAGAATGTCCTAGAAGTTACTCTCAGTTGTTTAATGGTAAAGGTAAAAGGAAAACATCTTGATATACAGCGCTGACTATGTTTCAGGCACATTGCATAGGTCATTTCATTTCATTTTGAAGGAGATAATATTTCACCTTTTTGAGATAAGGTGTAGAGTAAGTTGTTCGAGGCCAAACCTCTGGGAAGAGACAGATGTGGAGATGGGACTTATGCCTCTCTCACTCCGAAGGCCCTGCTCTTTCCACCACATCCCATTCCTAGGTGTTCTCATGCTTTTTGTATAAGAATTAGACATCTATAGTAGGGACACAGATCATGGATGCACTTAAATACAACTTAAGAATGCATGTAATTTTCACTTCTAACACACATTTCCAAGGGTGATAAGCTAGTTATCACTTACTGAATTTCAAAGAGGTTTGGTTTATCCATAATTGATTGTATTAGTCAGGGTAGGTTAAATGCTATTAAAGCAAGCACAAAATATCATTAGTTTAATGAAATATAATTCACACAGCAGTCTAAGGTGGTATTCCTGATCTTGGCAGTTATTCTTACAGCAGTGATTCAAGTATGCGAGATCTTGTGGTCCTGCTCTCTTTCAAGCCATCTGAGATCTGTCTGAGGCAGATGAGTAAAGATCATGGAGGATCTCACAAAAGAAGTTTTTATGAGAGAGAATTGTGTGTTCTGCATCACTTCCACCCCCATTCCAATGACTAAAACTCATTTCTACGGATGTAGATCAAAAGAAAGCCTAGAAGATGTGCTCTACCTAGGTGCCCAAAAGGAGAAGAGAAACAGATTTTTTTAAATGAAATAATATAAAGAATATGAACATAGGCATTTAATTCACATGTGTGGAACAGCTCTTGCCATTACTTTTTCTTCATCTTAATTTTTCTATGCCTTTTTAAATTACTCATCAGTATCCCCCAGAGGAGGTACTACCACTCTGGAGTCATTAACAAGGGGAGGGAGAAATGCACAGAGTAGGAAAAGGCCACACATCTAGCCACATCTGCCTTAATTGAAGTTTCTGAAGCTATAGAGTTCAGTGAAACCACACCATCCCCTCACTATTTAGTAGAATTCCTTGCATTCTAGCCCTTTGTTGGACCAGTTATACTCTTATATTACTTCACTCTACTCATTATTTCATAGGAACGGGAGCACTAAACTCAAATCTCAAGGTAACAGCAAAAAAGCATCATATTAACTTTGATTCAAGTGTTCTTAAAGAACAATACATGCTACGAGGAGCTTTTTGTTTTTTTATGAATTTATCTATTTTTAGACTTCTTTTTAATTGACTGTGAGAAATATTTTTTTTCTGTTAATATGCAAAGTGCCCATTTTCTTCCAGCTTTTCAAATTCTTCTGATCTTTCTTACACCAAGAAGAAACATTGGAAGCTTGGGTGCCTTTAACACATCTTTTCAATAACTACTGATCATTTAAGAGGCAGGAGATACTAGATTGTGGGCTGTCTAGATAGCAACAGCAAGAATAATCACCAGAAAGAAACTGCAGGCAAAGGAAGAAATGGTTTAGTGAACCAGAAGCAAATAAACACAGCATAGACCTCAAGATTAATATTCTAAACTATATCCACAAATCCTTAAATCTGGAAGGTATGTTCTATTTACAGGGCCCAATTATAGACTCCATATCTTTCAGTGATCATTACATCTTGTTTCAAGTTTGCCAGAATTTTCTGAGGTACTTCCTCTAAATCAGGTGACCCTCACGATTTGGTAAAGTCATTTTGATTTGGCTATAGTCATCCTGGAAAGTGGTATCACTTTGGAATATAGGCAATATGGGGTGGTTTTCCCCAAGCCTCTGAATCAGGTAGCCAATGTATACGATAATTTGGTCAACACTCTGTCAGCAATAAATAGCTGCATCTGTGTGGGTTTTTATGACCAGTTTACATTGTGCTTGAGCCAGGCTCTGAATCTCTTCCAGTTCCAACCACATGAGAGAAAACACATTAACACAAACATGAGAGAGATCTGTTTTCACTTTGTCCACTTTCATTAAGGTTGGAAAACCCATAATCTTTCCATTTGAGAGCTTATTTGGTAAATTAATGATGACTGAGGAGTACGTTGGTTAGATATGTGTATAATTTCCCTCCTTTGCCCTCTAGAATCTCTGCACTCAATCTACTATTATTTTTTTAGATAAAGTGGGAATAGTAAATAATAACTCATTTTTAAAGAACTAGTATCATATCTAGAGAGTGGGTGCTGTATGGTGGTTAAGAGCTCAGATTTGGGATTGAGCACATCTGGATTCTGAGTCCAGTTCTGTCATTTAGGAGCTCTGTAACATGAAGGGAAATGAGTGTAAAGCTTACTTCAGAGTATGTCAAAAGGATTAAGTGTGATAACGTATGTAAAGCACTCACCCCTACGGATGGCATCTGGCGGATGTTCATCATCCGTATCACTACCATCACGATGTGCCAGCACTGAACAGGAGGCTTTACACACACCCTCTACTGTAATCCACCACAGGAAGTGAGGTTTAACACTGTTTCGTAGGGGAAGAGATTGAGACTCTGAGAACTGGGCTACATAATCATGGAGCTCATTTTTGTGGAAGAGCCACTTACTCAGGAAAGAGTCATTCCATTGCCATGCTGCTGCCCCAACCTAAGTACACTGAATGGTAATCATAAGGGTATGAAATGTGATTTTCCAAAATAACTACTGACATTATATATGAGTTGAAAGTGACAAAAAAAAATTCACTGACACTTTTTGGCTGCAATGAGAATGGCTTTCTCTCAGTGCTACGGTGCCTACAGCCTGACCTGTCCTGCTAAGGACACAGAGAGGTATGTTGGGGTTTTTCTACTAACCTTTGTCCAGTTCATGACATAACTATCACTTACTGTTCTAGAGTTTTTTTTTTTTTCCCCATCATGAGAAGAATTGCTTAACCCAATATTAAAAATAAAGAAGAATTTAATTTCTTCTGTAACTAGTTCTGTGACATTCACTGTAATAAGCAAGAATACGATTATATATTTGGCTTATCATTTTGAAAAGAAAAACTACTATTAAATATTCAATCCTTAAACATTGTAAGTTAGGTTTATGGTGTATTTAGAAAGGCTAGGTTATGTGTAATTATTCAGAGACATATAGATATATATTCGACCTCAAATATTTGAGGAACTGGAAACTAGACCAAAATGTAGTCTTTATTTTACTTTAGATACTTTATTTTATTATAAACCTTAAGGGCTAGAATTCACTACCCAGAGAATTTGTCATGACCTCACTCTTTCCAGAGTAAGCTAAGAATAATAAAAATGTGAGAAAATTCAGTAAAGATACTGGTCATCTCTTAAATTCTGAAAATGTTTGAGGATTTTCTTTTTCGTTTAGATCAATGAGCTGATAATGTTTGTGAAGCTTAGTGAATTATTAAAAAAACTCACGTAAGTATTTTTGTTTCACTGATTGATTTTACCTATAAAATGTACCCATTTTGGCCTCTTAGCTGATTACTAAGTGAGAAAAATTTTGTTATACCATATAATTAGATTAAAATCAACATTTCTCAACTCAGATTTCTTAATTTTAATTTGCACAACATGCAATTATAACTTTGTCCAGTATCTTCCATGTTTCGTGTTCACACGTGTTCATTAAGCAGATGTAATAATAGCATATCTTCCTAATGACTCCTGCTTCCTGTGAGAGACTCAGCCCGAAACTAATGAATTTTTGGAGGATGAGGAAGAACAGCAATCTTATCAGCTTTAATTTGTCACTCTGCAGCTTGCCTCCACATTAAGCCCTCACATCCAGAGATGGTCCATAACTTTGAGATTAGCTAAGCCTATGAGATAATGCATCTCATTTCTTTAACCAACTTTGCTGTGCTGCCAGGGATTTATAAATGCCTGTCAATGCTTACGATCACATCAGAATATTTTTGCAAACACTCTGCAGAGATTTGAATAAAAACCACCCAGCCTTGAGAAAGAAAGACATCCCTACTCAGATAAATAATATAGTAACTAAATAAAACATGAAGGAGATAAGTCCAAATAGACAAGGCATATTTCTTAGAAGGAGCCATTGAACTATAAAATAATAAGAATTTAAAGACTATCTGATTCCACTTTCTTATTTTAATAATGAAAAAAATAACCTCCAAAGAGACTTTTGTAAGGTCCCTGGGATGTGCGAATTGAAGTCAACCTTGAATCCAGTGGTTGTTCCTTTTCCCTGGGATGCCCCCCTCAGGGGGGTGCCTCACATAGGGGTTGCGGCAAGCACGCTACGCTCCAGGAGTCTGGGAACCTGTATTCCTTTAAGACAGGAAACAAAGGAAGCAGACACTTAAACCCACAAAAGGATTCCTATTAGTGAACAGACAACTGAATCACTGGGTCTTTTCCATTTATAATTTGAGAGGCTTATGATTCATAAAGGCTCGTGTGAGAGGCCACCCTCGGCACAAAAAGGTCTGAGGGAATAAGGAAAAAGTGGAAAAGGAAAAAAAGCCAATGGTCAAAACCACAGCATCATACGTGACACAGTTAGCCAGAGTATCTTCAGCCAAGATCCACAGAACTCACCACACAGAGGCTAGGCAGCGACAGAGGCTGTCTGTGCCCATTTGCCACCTCGGTACCCTCGCTCTGTAGGGTGGGAAAGGTGAAGATGTGGAAGCAGCAGGCTCAGAGGCGGCTCCCGCACTCTATCTGCAATATCTTAAAAAATCCCAAGGCTTCCATGGAGCAAAGATGAGCTTTCTGAGGCTATATGGATTGTAAAAACTGAATAATCCCAGCAGGAGGTACAAATTTGTATTTAGTCCAATATATCCTTTTGGAGGCTTTCATGTTTCATTGGGGCTGGTAGAAAAAGATCTATTTATGAGCTAAGATTTTCCAATTGTCTGTGGATATATTCCTGGGACCCTCTGACTAAAGACACATTGTGTACATTTATATAACATATGATCAGACTGACTCTGTAAAATTGTATAATCAGCTTCTGTGTTTATGCAGTAAAAAAATTCAGCTTGTCTTTACACATCTCCCAGAGATACCTATGGCGATACATTGGCAGAGGAAATCCCCTTGCTATATTATTCACAATGGAAGTTTGTGACTGTGCACAGGATCAGGAAGAGAAAAACTGATGTGAAAATATACCCCACACTTGGACGTAATTCCTTATTCCAGGCTTTTAAAATATTTTCCACACAATGCTAAAATAGATTAAATACAAACATATATCTGGTAGGACTCCCCTGGTCTTTACCTGATTCCTGGGTGGCTGATGAAAACTTCACTTAGGGCACAGTCTCTCATCTGGCTCAGCAGCCCCTGCACTGCACATATGGAGAATCTCATTCAGTAGGGTCAAACCGAGGCTGGGACTGCAGGTTTTTAAATAGCCTTAGAAAGCCAGAAAATCTGTCAGATATTTAGCTTTAAGAACCTCTGACTCACTTTCTCATCACTTGCCCTTAGCACAAATTCCAAGCATAAAACCCTCTCAAGCTCAAATATGAGAACTGCTCTTTGGAACCAAAGATCTAAAGTCAAGTGACAGGATAGACACTCTGAAGGACCGACGTCTCAAAAGTTTGGGTGAAGGGAATTGAGAGTCAGTACCTCAAGCCAGCATATCAAACTCCTCAAGGGCAGCAATGTTGTCTCATTTGCAGCCTCAGTTTCTAGCACAAAGCTTGATCCCGAAAATTGCTTGATGAATGAAAGTAGCACACTTGTAGGGGACAATGGACCTTGGACATTTTGTAATGTCTGTGTAACTGAGAGGGGAAGAGTGAAAAGTAAAAAGAACTAGGGGAAATACGTTAGAGCTAGATGTTTATTATCCCCTTCCTTACTGCATGGGATTTGAACCAAAATTTAAATGGTCAAGGACATGGAGGTTGGGGAGCTCTCCTTGGCTGTGCTTGAACATATGCGTGAGGGGCTCTAGTCTTTAGTCTCATCCTTCCTCACATTTTCAGGGTTCTGTTCAAGGCTAAGGAATCTTGTTTATGTATATGTGTATTGATTCCTTTTCCTTGACTTTAACTAGAAACGAATGTAGCTATTTTCGAAGCATTCAGTGATGAAGATGCTGAAGGAAAGTGGAACATAGCGATCGGTAGGACCACCATGCCAAGTGATCATTCTGGGGAAGAGCGGGAAGGTAGATTCCTGCTGAACAGAAGTCTTTTTTGTTTTGAAAAAATAATGCTGATTTATAGGTAGAAACCACTGTCCTTTCACGCCTTATATGTCTAAGTCTTTAAAGGGATGATAGGGGAAATACAGGATGGATACCACCTGAGACAACATGAACTAAGTCTTTATTAAGCATAACTTGACATTAGCTGGCACCTTATTTCCTCTCAAATGCCAGAATTCAAGGGTTTTACTGTGTGTATAGCCCATGTCTATGGGGTAATGAGATGGGGTTTTTATGTGGTTTGTGGAAAGCAGTTCTCACCATTTTACAGCTACTTCCCACTCTTTTCCCCATTCTTAGCAGTAAATTCTCTTTCTTTTAATGTTCTATATCTCTACTTCATTTTCTAATCTCCCTTAGGTCAACAATTCACTAAACGTCCAATAAGTTCAGCGTCAACTTTCTCTCACTGTTTTTCATCTCTGATCCATCTGGACTTACAACTCATTAGGAGTGAAAGAGAAAAAAATAAATAATTTTTGTTGAGATTTATATTCAGTTGTTCACAATTTCTATGATACAGACGGGAAAGTTAAATCATAAAGAAGCTAAGATGATTATTCCAGGTCACTAAGTAGTTCATCAACAGGGAAAAGCAGGAAAAAAAACAATCTATGTTTAGAACATTTTAAGATTAAGGGTTTTTTCCCCTAATGTTTACTAACAAATTACTCAGTTGAGTAGACATGAGGGGAAATTGTGGGATTCTCAGATCATCAAGAAAAGAATAATCTATAACCAGTAGGTTTAGAAGTAAGAAGTTTTGTTTGTGGGAAGAAGTGCAAGTATGTTATCAATTAGCACCACAGCATAGCAGTTTTTCTGCTGGAAAGGGAGATTACCTTTGGATTGTAACATGTAGTTTTATGATATTTCTCCCCTTAGATTTGGAGTTTGAATAATATTAAAAGAAAAGCTTTCTGGTTTCCCACAATCCACAGGAGGCTTGTGTTTCTGCACTCTTGCTCATACCCCCGAAATTCTGTTGTATTAGTCTCCGTCCCTCCCTGGAGAGCAGAGGATGTCTCTGCATCTCTTGCAGAGCTAGCCTCCAAATGGTAATGAGACCCACTGAGGAATGCAAGAAAAACCATGCCAAAGAAAGGGCCAGGATAAATGAGACTCCAAATGCTAAATCTCAATGACGTCAGCTCCTCAAGAAATATGTGCGTATGTGTTTCCCCCCCAAAAAAATTCTCCTTAAAGTTCCTATCCTCCTACTCTCTGAATTTTTTCACATTCCCTCAAACAAAGCCTACCACCAAGGCATACTGTATGCACACACCTAGATCATCCTGTGTGTACCATATGACATTCAGACAAAGACTTTTAATGACACTGAACCTCTGTTTAGACACGAAGAGGAAATGGCCATTGTGAAATTTTCTCAGCAAAATCAGTTTACTGGGAGTGACTTGGAAGGTTAAAAGAAATTCTTTTTTTCTGTTGCAGCTGCTTAAACACTGGCTGGAAATTAAGACTTTGGAACAGCTTCTTTGCTTTAATGGCCGTGATGCAACTCAGTGGTTTCAAACATTTTACCAAGGACAAGCCAATCCTGAAAATAGGTCTGTTTTCCACTAATTCTTTAGAAAAGAAAATGTTTAGCTTTCCCCAGCCTGTCAATCTTGTGGTAAGAAAATGCCACTGGGGCACCTTTTATAACAATCTGGGCTCAGAAACAGCTGTACAAATCATAAAATGAGTTTTTTCCCCTTTTAATCAGACTGGCATTCAAGGCAATGGGCATTTTCAGAGACAGAGTATAAAGCAGACTCATTTTGAAACTCACCCTGGAGGAGAGGCATACACAACCATGACAACCTGTTTAGAAGTGGATATTCTGATCATTGACACCGGAAAAAATGAGGGAAAATCATTTAAGAGACTATAAGCAAAGCTCTCTTGGAGTTGTCTACTTGCCTGTAGATAGAAAAGCAAATTGATGCAAAAGCCCAGGATCTCTGGAAAAGAAAGAAAAACAGTCCTTGAGAGAGGATATGGAGGACATTATTCTTTCATGAACTAATATTCTCTCCTTGTCAGTTTTAAATGAAAAAAGGACTAAAATCTCCAAATGGGAAGCTAAATAAAGGCTTCATAGGGCACAGCAATAACAAGTGAATCACTGAAACCAATTTCAGCCCCAGAGTGACAGAGAATGGTAATTCATTTCCTTCCCCCTTACACCTTCCCCTCCCTGCCGAAAGAAAAAAACATTGCTGTTAGACTTCACTCCATTAAAATGTAATTTTGTCTTACTCAGTGTCTGACTCTGTTGCTGCTAAGGGTGTAGACTCCTTTCTTCACACACCAGTCGAAGTGAAGGCACTACTGACAGAAGGCAGAACCACAGCTGCCCTATTAACAACACTGGATGGACCTGCGATTTAATTGTGCCATGCAATGTATCCCCCAAATGGGTTCTGAAAGCTGAGCTTTAATGGTATCTGATATGGTGCAGTGTGGTTAGGGCCAATCTGCTATCCTGGTTCTCTTCCTTCCTCTATGAGAAAGAATACAGGTCAGGGAGGGGACCAATACTCAGGTCTAGGATAGGCTTTTCCATTTAAATTGGTTCAATATGTTCTGAGCATCTCACCTTGTGCCTCACACAAAGATTTTGCAAAGAAAACTGAATGCTGTTTTCTTAGTGAACTGATTTAAGAGAAACAAACAGCAGAATTCTGTTACAAATAAATTATTATGAAACCATGTTCCCTAAGGTTTCAATTTCTAAAGAGCTCCATATGGCTTTGTAGAGCAGGAGATCTGGAGGAAAGGGGTACTGTGGTAATCATCCAGGACATAACCCAGGGGTTGGAGAAATAACCCAGAATTTGGCCAGTAAAAGACCAGGAGGAAAGGTTCAGATTGCTAAACTCCTAGCTGTTGGGAAACTAAGTGTGGGTGGGAGAACGCTTAAGTGGTTAGGATGGAAAGAATCAACAAACTCTCTGACAGAAAGGTGAGCCAATGGATATGCCTCACTTTCCCCTTCTCCCTTGCCCCTTTTCCTCTATGTTCACTTTGGACAGCTAAGTATCATTCAACAGCATCAGCATCTAATGAGCACCAATTACGAGAGAGGCACAGAGCAAGATTCTAATCACACAAAGCCCATCAAGACATGGTTCTTAACTACAACACACATACAAATCTTTCAATATATGTAGGACTGCCCATTTGGCTCTGAATCTGTCATCAGCTGGATAATGGGTGATGTGATCTTTTAAGGCCTAAATTTTCTGAGTGCTCCATACCTGTCAATGACTCTGCTAGGCACTTTAAATCTGTTTTCGAATTATAATCCTCTCAATTAGCATTTTTAGTTAAATATTATCTACTGATGATGAACTCGAGTCTGAGCAATGAAACGACTGTCCCAAAGTCACTTACAAATGGCAGAAATGAAGTTTAGTTGTATTTATGACTCAAAGCCTACAGCCTATTAACACGTAGGTGTTGGTGGTCTTCATTTAGGTAGTTTATACAACTAATATGTTTGAACCCATAGGTAACAATCTCCTCTCATTCTCATTGCTCCAGACTACTTTATACAGAAATTGAAACACAAAGAGAAAGTATCATGGAGTACACATCTTTCCCGTTAATGAAAATGTTCAAATTGAATCACATTAACTTGGAATATATGTGTTCTCTGTCTCCTTCATCCCATAGATGTGGCTCTCCATGTCTGGTTGCCAGAGAGAAAGACTGGCTGGCTGGAAACATTACACAGCACTGCAGGAGCCTGCAATGCATTATCTGTATTGTGTTTTCTGATTATGGCAAAGATTAAGCTCACAGAGTCCTAATGTGTTAGATAGTATTAGCAAAGTTTAGCATGAATAGAGAGAATAAATCAAAACTAATTTAACTTGCTTCTCAGGGGTTCACCAGTTTTCTGCAATTATTAAAAAAAAAAGCCATATTTGTATCACAGATTTCAACTTTGAATGTTTCCATTTATTATTTTATCCATTCTCTATACAGATTAATTTATATTTTAGAAATTAATAAACACAGAAGTTAATAAGCTTTCACAAAACTAATAGTGAAATAAATTGTTCACAGATTCTCAGCATTATTAACTCAATAGATTCTTTCTATGATTTGTATAACTGAAAAATAGATTAGGTACAAAATAAAATGAGTATTTTAAGTTCTTAAAATCTATTTCAAAATACTATAAAATACGTTATTACACACTAATCTCCTTTTGGGTTTATACAAATATTCATTTGATGCGCAGTTATGCATTTATTCTTGGAGAAGGTTTGATGCATAACCATCACTAAGTAACTGGGAATAGGCATAGCATTTAGGTGGAATCACACAATAGAGAAATTGGCTCTCATTCTTAGTCCTCAAAAATTGCTGCAGAGGTAAGAAAATGGCATAGAGGTAAAAGAAATTATATTTATTCATTTAACACATATTTATTAAGCATTTACCATGGAAGAAGTGTGTCCCAAGCAGAAAAAAAACCAAACTAACTTGGCAAGGTCTATTTTGGCTTACTCAAGAAGAAGTAACAAGATCTGTGTGACTAGAGTGAAATGTGCTGGGGTAAAGTGGTGGGAGATGAGGTCAAATGGTGCAGACGTGTTAAATCATGTAGAGAATTGGATGCTATTGCAAGGTCACTAAGTTTTATTATTCGTGAAATGGGAAGCCAGTGGAGGATATTAATTAGAGTCATTCCATGATCCAAGAATCTGGTACTATCTGGACTTGCTTCCTCTGTTTTAGTGAATATTATTCATCTATGAGCTGTATCTTTACAGGCAACGTATATTCTTGGGTCTCTTATACAACATCATGAATCTAGGCGTTTTGACTAGGTCTTTTAATGGAATACTTAAGGAGGAATATTTGTTAACCAGAGGAGGATGGGGGCAAGTTGGAGGGAAGCTGGGTCAAAAATCAGCAAGAGGTCTTTGTGTTGACCGAGACTAGATGGATAAGATAGGGAAGAAAACCAAGTGACAAAATCGAAGTGGGAAGTTATAGTACTGCAGCAGGAGTAGAGAGGTGGACTCAGGCATAAAGCCATAAACATAGGATCAAATATGAGTCTGAAACCAACACCAGATATTGCCAGTTGCTTCATGGAGTCCAAATGAAATTCTCTAGATCACTGCCTGCCACTACAAGAAATGTCTTCTACATGAGGAGAGGAGCGTCAAAATTTTGGCACATAATAAAGTAATCTTTTCTGTTTGATAATGTCTTAGAGTCATACTAACTTTAATTTCAGTTTATCTTTAAGAAATTCTGCCTTTTCTCAGTTGAGGAAACTCTATTTAGAGAATTTTGGACAAAAAACATGCAATTCATAAGGGGTAAACCAGTTATTAAACTCAAACGTTTTGACTCTCAATCCAGTGACCTTTTCACTCATTTAAACTTTTGAAAATATTTCACTTGCGTGATTTCAGACTATTTTAATTGCAAGTTTTATCATAACTTTGTATTTTTTAGGAGTCACTGAGAGAAAACGTTAGTTCAGACTCTTAAATATGTACTCTCCTCGTCCGCATTTGATTGAGGAGAAGGTATCTCTGGGTAGTCGGATTCTTCTGGTAATGAATCGCCCACTTAGTCGAGGACCTTTTGGTTAGGTTTTATTTTTAATATAGATAGAAGCAGCTTAAAGTCAAATCTGTGAAATAATTGGATAACTCAAGTTATCATTAAAATCAAGGTATGACTGTAAAATCATAGGCTTGTTTCTTTGTGCTATACAAATTTGAAATGAAGCATTTAAAGATAAGTACTAAAATTTCCGTTTAACTTCCAGCCTGGCTTATGCATATTTTTAAAAAAAGAACAATGCTACATATAAAGAACATGTAATGTACTGGTCACTGAAAATATGCTGCTAGAGAATTCAAGATTATCCTCCCTGACAGTTATATAAAACTTAGATAAATCATTGTGTACATATACCACATCTTCTTTATCCATTCGTCCCTTGATGGGCACCTAGGTTGCTTCCAACACTCGGCTATTGTGTATGATGCTGCGATGAACATAGGGGTGCAGGTATCTTTATGCCTTTGCGTTTTCAAGTTCTTTGGATAAATACCCAGCAGTGGGATAGCTGGATCATATGGTAGATCTATTCTTAATTTTATATCAAGAAATGAGTAACCATATGTAACTGACATCTTGGGACAACAGTAATGAATGCGCAGAAGCAGCAGCCAGGATATAGTGCCACTGAGTCACAGGCTGCAACGGACAACTAAGAATATGTAGGATCT
The DNA here is from genome assembly GCF_041296235.1 of Equus asinus. Classification (NCBI taxonomy): domain Eukaryota; kingdom Metazoa; phylum Chordata; class Mammalia; order Perissodactyla; family Equidae; genus Equus; species Equus asinus. The sequence continues at coordinate 74,128,336 of NC_091798.1, forward strand.
AACAAAAGCAGCATCTAAATATTTAGAAAATCTACATCAATTGTTCTCAACAGGGGTGACTTATCTCCCCTCCCCTCCAGGAGAGTTTTGGAAATGTTGGAGACTTTTTCTATTGCCAGAACTTGCAGTGCTACTGGTATCTTGTGGATAGAGCCAGGGATGCTGCTAAATATCCTACAATGCGCAGGACATCCCACAGCAAAGATTCACTCAGTCCAAAATGTTAATAGTGCCAAGGCTGAGAAACACTGGTGTAAGTGAAGATTTTACTATGAAACCACTCGAAAGAGAATTATTCTTTTCTAAACCAATTGCAGTCAAAAAATCAGTGGTGGATGAAGCTATAAACTGAGGCTAACTGGGTATTGGAGAGTTGGAGGCAATTTGAGTCACCAATCACTAGGAGAAGGGACAAGAAGAAAGAAGGAGATCCACAATGGAGTACTATACAGCAGTTAGAAGCAATAGGTTAGATAGACGCGTATGTACAGCACTATCCAAAAACATAGCACTGATTAAAAAGTAAGGAGCAGAGTGACATTTCTATCAAAATACTCTTTACAAATCTAGCAAGTACAATAAACAACAAAGTACACATAAAACAATACACATTTTGCAAAAACTTCAATAAACAAAAAGCCACTTGTTAAACTTAGCATCATTGCTTGTCTGCAGGGGGAAGATAGAGGGTCATGGAAAGAAGAAAAATGATCAGCTATTCAATCAAGAGAGACACCAATGAAGACAATGTGCTATCAACTGAGATTTATGATTACTTTAATTCTCTTCACCTGATGTTCAAATATATACAGTGCTAAAAATATTAACCCTAAGTGTGCATTCTCAAAATCAGGACAGATGGTAATCAAATAGAATTTTAATTATTCACATCTGGATTCACGAATTTTCTCATCGAGGAGAGATATGAAGGAAACATTTTGCGGGGGAGAAGTAACTGCTTCATAGATCAAGTAATTTTAGAATCCATATGGAAAGGAAATACACCGACTGAGCTCTGCATGAAAGACAGGAAGTGAATCAGAAATTATACAAACCACTATATATTAGTGATCGGTATACGATTAAGTTTCACATTCTGCTGAGAGTGGGAAAGCCAAGAAACATCAAACACATGCTAACTCAATTTTATAAAAGGGACCTACATCAAAATGTGGATATTAGAAAAAAATGCAAAAGAGTTGGGGGAAAAAAAAAGCAAATAATCTCCCAGAAACCTGGAGACTGTTTGAAACACCTTATTAGAAGCCCAGGCAAAATGTGTGCCAAGGATCAAGAAACCCAGGTGCTCAAACAAAATCCCTGTATGGCTAACTGGCAAAGCAAAAGAGGTCATTGTGGATGAGGGGGGAGGATGGCATTTTTAATGGTACAATTGGCCAAGGGAGCAAAACAAGAAAATCCACAAAGTTAAGGCAAATCAGGTGCAAAAAACATAAGACCAACTAAAAACGATTTTAAGGAACACTGTACTTGATATTTCAAAGAAAATAATAAAAGCTTTTTAAAAAATAAATCAACAGTAAGATGCCAGTTCAAAAATCACTAAGACTATACAATGATAGTGGTGGAAAAGCTGACCTTTGGAATTAAAAGGATCTGCAAAAGGAATCAATGGATTCTTTATTTTGACTTTTATTATGAAAGAATTGTTAGCTGAATGCCTAGTTCCAAATAATCCTGCAAATAAAAAATATCAAGAAACTTGAAAAACTTTGTAATTCTACATATTGTCCATATCAATAATTTATCATCATAATTAGGTGAGTAACATTTCAAAAGTATGGAGATTCAATCTTGGAGATTCTGATGCAGATATCCATAGGTAGAGCCTGTGACTCTATTTTTAACAAGTTCCCACATGGTTTTGATGATCAGCTTGTTTAGGAATCACTTAAATATGCATAGTAATTTAGTGGAAAGACAGTATGATATAATTTAATGAAAAAATTGTTTCTATTAATTATTAGGATTATTTGACAGAACTTTACAGGAAAGAAGCAGATTATATACTTTACTCAGAATTTAAATAGTAAAAGTTATGTAGTTAAGGGTATTAAAAATGGTTGATCAACATGGAATGGGAAGACAAAATTTTTTAGAAGACAGAGTGATTTCCAGGTAAAAAACCAAAGGGTAAAGAGCAAGAGACTCTTTCCAATGCTGAGAAAAGGATACCAAGGGGTAATGGTATTTTATATGTCGACTTGGCTGGGCCCTCGTGTGCCCAGATAGTTGGTCAAACATTGTACTGGATGATTCTCTGAGAGTGTTTGTGAATGAGATTAAGATTTGAATCAGTAGACTTAGTAAAACAGATTGCCCTCCATAATGTGGGTGGGCCTCATCCAATCAATTGAAGGCCTGAACATAACCAAAGGCTGATTTCCCATGAGTAAGAGAGAATTCCCATGCCTGATAGACTTCTAACTGAAATATTGGTGCTTCCAATGTGATACAGCAGCCTGCCAGCCTTTAGACTCAAAATGGGACATCAGCTCTGCAGATTTGGGACTTATCAACCTCCATAATCACATGAGCCAATTGCTTATAATATCTCTCTCTGTCTTTCTCTCTATTGGTTCTGTTTCTCTGCAGAAGCCTAAATAATACACAAAGTGTCACCTACCTGGTGATCTACAAGAAGCTACCTGAACATTTTTACAATGACTTAAAAGAAGGTCACTTAGGGAAACTTCAAGACTTTCAAATAGCACTAAATAGTTAATGAAAACGACATGTTTGGTGGAGAAGCATAAACTAAAACTGAGTCTTACGTATGAGTTGGCAGAAGATTGGAAACTAAGTATCCAAATACAAATTACACACATACACACACACACATTATATTGCAAGGATAATGGTTTCCTCTTGCAGAATCATTCCTAAAAATATTGTCTGAAGAACATGAGACCTACAGAGCCATGAGAATTATTGGGAAGGCAGTTAAAAGAAAAATTAACCAGTAAACATGTTTGTTTTCTTTTTTTAAAGTATGCTTTTTTGTGTGTGTGAGGAAGATTGCCAATCTTCCTCTTTTTTTTTTTCTCCCCAAAGCCCCAGTACGTAATTGTGTATCCTAGTTGTAGGTCGTTTTAGTTCTTCCATGTGGGATGCTGCCACAACATGGCTTGACGAGCAGTGTGTATGTCCACGCCCAGTATCCGAACTGGGGAACCTGGGCTGCCAACGCAGAGCACACAGACTTAACCACTCAGCCATGGGGCCAGCTTCCCAGTAAACATTTTTATCCTTGAATAAAATATTATTCATCTAAATTAGGATATTGAATGCAGTTCTGTACGCCATACCTTAAGAAAGAAAGAATAGTATAGAAACAGATTCACAGAAGGGACAATAACTAGGAAAAGGTGTGTAGATTTTCCCAAAAAAATATTAAATTTAAAGAGATAAAAACTTGAGAGTAAGACTGGAGGTGGAGTTGGAGGAATCAAATTTATAAAATGCTGAAAGATGTAAATATAAGTAATATTTCTTTGTTTTTCTAGTTCTGGAATATTATCTTTAGAAGGCATCTCTTGAAGCATAGAAGAGAGAGCCCCAAATCAACAAATAGAAGCAGATTGTAGAACTTAAGGATAGAACGTTTTAATGGCTTGGTCTCAATTCTTTGGCCAGAATTTTCATCATTTATGGATTTTAACTAGAGTAAAAATATTATTTATGGATTATCAAGTTAGTAAATGCTACTTCTAAAATGTAGATTATAGATCTGGAAAAAATGTCAAGATATTGCTTCTTGAAGATCTGTGCTTCAAAGGCAAACTATCATGATTTCCATTGTAATATTGGGGCAACTGAGACACAAAGTGGTTGACTAATTTTTCCAAAGAATTAAACAGGATTAGAACTCAGATATCTTGCCTTCTAGGAAGCATTCTTTCCATTGAATAACATGTATATGTATCCATATGTGCAAAGCAATCAGCTATATGATGATGTATTCCTTATAATTGCCACTGCTTTCACATACCCCCTTTTTAAAATTGCAGAAAATGAACATAATTCTATGACTCTATCATAAAGCTAATGTGCCTTAAAGTGTTATTATTCTATTGTTGTGGTTCTCAAAATATGGTCCCTGGATCGACAGCAGAAGCAATATCTGGAAACTCAGTAGAAATGCAAATTTGGGGGCTCCACTTCTGGTCTACTGACTTAGGAACTCTGGAGTTAAGACTGTGCAATTTGTGATGACAAATTCTGCTGGTGTGTCTGGTGCACACTACAGTTTAAGAATTACTGCTTTAAAAAATAGCAATTCTTGGAAATGAGAAGAAGAAAGAACAATTTCTCCATGTCATTTTTTCCTTCTTCAAGAGTTTTGTCTACCTTGAAAGAATATAACCCTTTAAAAAAAGGCTGATTGTGTTAGATATGTTATTAAAAGTCATTTTTCAGACTAAAGATGAGAGTTCTGATGTCTGACATATTATGCATAAATAAATAGAGTTCTGCTGTAGAATAAGTGCCTAGGATAATAGGTAAATAAAATAAAAGACCTCAGATCAGGGCTTTCTTGCAGGCCGTTTGGTCTTCATCTCACTTTTGGTAAAGAAAGCACTTGTTGATTTTTGGTGATGCTGGGCTACCGAGGTCTCATCAGAAAATGTTGGAAGAGCGCAAACCATTGTAACTCAGTGTAACCCACATCCATCTTTCTAAGAATCATACAATTACCTCTTCCTTTCCTTAATTCCTGGATGAAATTGTGTAACTTTAGTACTTGTTCTTCAACAAGACAAGTTATCCCAGTATATCCCAAGAAAATGCATAAATGATCAAGAATTATCTCATAACTTAAAATAATTTCATTGAAGAGATTAAATTGATGGATTAAATTGAAAGCAACAATTCCACTTATCATATGCTAAACACTCAGTTCTATTCAAAAAGAGCAAGCTACATGTTTAGATTTGACCTTGAAACTAAAACAATGACTCTGTGAACATTGGCATTCAGTCTCTTTCTAGAAGATCACATTTACAACTACTTGTCCAAGTTTTAGCTCTAGCTATAGCATAGGCTATTCACGATTGGAACAGCGCTATCTGTGACTCCAACTCACCTCACATAGCGGTTTGAGATCTGTTTAAATGCAAGTTGCACTTTAAAATTGGAATAATCAATATTCAAAATTCTTATGCCTCAATTTCCTTATTCATAGATAATATCGTTGAAATGAAAATGCACAGCCATAAAACTATTAACATTGAACTGGAGTATTAATTTTAGGATGTAAGAGCTAAAAGAATAGAAATGCACATAATTAGATTGATTGCCTTGGAGATGAGTTAGTGGGGAATGGATTTCATCCACCTGAATATATCTGGGATTCATTCAAATTTCTTGTCTAGGAATTAAAAAAGGAAAGAACACCTTACATTTGCAAAAATCAAAGTCAAACTACATTATTCTCTTATGTTCATTAAAGTGACAGTCCTACATTAACTGCTCCAGTTAAATTTCATTTGAATTTCATACAGAAGGAAAATTCACTCTGTGATGTTAAAGATTCTCAGAAAATTTTTTTTAATGTAACCACTCTTTTATTAATTGTCTAAAGCAGGATGTTTGCCTCGGCTAAGATGAAGGATATCAAGAAAAAATCCTTTTCTTCCTTCTGCCCTAATCTTAGACCTATATTTATTGGTCTTCACAAAGAGAAAGATTTTTTGAAGTTATTGAAAAACTTAATCAGTAATACTCTGAATTTTGTGGCATCATCTACGTTTTATTTTAAACTTCTGCTCTTTTATCTTTTTTCTTTTAGGTTCTTTGAAGTTAGCTCTGCTACTCTTAGCCCTGACATTTATGCGTAAATAAAAACTACAGAATTCAACAAGTAAGGCAATCTTGAAATAATAGATAAATAAAATAAAGAATCTCTGAGCAGTTCCTTTCTATCAGGCCACATGAGTCTGCTCACCTCACCTCCATCCAAGAATTTAAGTAAAGATGAAGCTTAAATGAAGCTGATTCACAGAGGTTTCGACTAGAAATATTGGGACAGTGCAAATCATCATCACTGAGATCCACTCACATATATCTTTTCCAGAATGACGGTACTATCGCTTTCTTTTCATCAGAGCCTTGATGAAACAATTCAGCTAGGACTTGGTCTTCAATAGGGCATATTGATTATACTATCATATCCCAAGAGACACATATCCACATATACAAATGACTCAAAGCCTTAGAATATTTTTCACTGCAGAGAAACATCAATGAGTGTGCATTTATTCCTCTTATCTGGCACTGCACACTCAATTCTGTTCAGCAAGTATTGATCAGCATCCTTGGGTTTGGTCAAGAATGGGAATAGTTAATCAATCTATCAGCTGGAAATGCCATGAAACAGAAATCCTAAGAAAATAGAAATCTACTGGTTAAATTAAAACATTCATAGCACATTCATAAAATAGGAATGTGGTGGGAGAGACACAGGAAAACAAGCAATAAACTAACACTGGCTTGTCTTGAAAATGTTTATATGGTAGATTTAGGTCAGTGTCATTCCTCAAGGCTACCCTTTATAAAATGTATGTGATAAAGAGTCCCTGCGAACAACTTTCAAATTGTTAAACAATAGTTGTTTTTAAGTAAAACCAACAAACTGCTTACATGCATACCACCTGGGGACATAGATGAAGGGTAAATCTTGTTTTTCTTAGTGACACGTTTATACACTCTAGCAACAGCTTCTTTGAACGTGGATAGGTTTGTATATACACAAAAATCTTTGAATATATAACTATAAAGCATTTTATGATCAATAAAAAGTTTGGCTCAAAACACCTACTTTCCCTTTATTTCTCTCTCCATGCTCTTCTCTACACTCCTTCTTTATAACCATGTGTGGCTTCCACCTGTACTAGTTATTTTCACTATATTTTTTACTTGTACACATTACTCCTGGTATGATACATGATATGATATGATTTCATCTGAGTTTGTCTATTTATAGATGCTCAGTCTCTGCAGTCAGTTCTATAGGGAGAAGGAACCATTCATCAATGTGAACAATTTTTCGATGAAGACTTTGAAGGCATTCCAACTTGGCTGGCTGCATTTCCACAGATGTATGTACCCTATGACTGAGATAACCACATGTTCAATTATCTCACTTGAACTTGCAAAGAAGATAAATATAGTACTTTTTAAAACAGTAGAAATGTTGGAACAATAAGCAATGCTCTTTTAAATAAAACATCTGCTAAGGGTAAACTTGCCATCTTCCAAATGTAAATATTTAACTTCTATGAGCATAAAATTTGTTGTAAAACTATGTGATGAGTATCCTTTGATCTAAAGGAGCAGCAAGGTCATGTCAAAATCACCTGGAAAGGGAAATAGAGAAAAATAGAGAGAGATTTATGTTTCGAAATTAAGAAGAATCCAAGAGGCCCTCCTGCCCAAAATAATCTCCCTCAGGAACCAGATCTCACGTCTGGAATTTTCAATTCCACTTCTGGGGGAAAGAACCTTAAATAATTCATCTTTCTCAAGCACACAGTGTTCTCTCTTGCCTCTGTCTTTTCCCACATGCAGCTCTGATTGGAATACCCTTTATCTTTTGTCCCCTCATAAGCACCTTCTGTTGGTCTAGATTCACCTCTTCTAGGATGCTCTCCCTGAGAACATTCTAGGCTGGTAAATGTCCCCTTCCCACACTTCTGGGCCCCTTTGATCCTTTGTCTCTACAGTTTTTATCACTCTTTGCTAAGTTGTAATTATCTTTAAGTGTTAGTCTCTCACTAAACTGAGTATCTCTGAAGAAAAGATTAAGCAACTATAAATTATTATCTTTTTATTTGAAAATTATCAAAGAAATGGCAAGCTACTGACATAGTCTAAATTCTGCCTACAATTATATCTTGCTTTATCTGCACAGTGTTTCAAAAGGATTGGAATTTTCACATGAAAATCCACATTTCTGACTTCTCTAAAATAAATTCTACAGGTCTTACAACACTAGTCCTTCATTTTCATGTGATACCATTATCACTGAATAATCGCTTTCCATTTTAGACATGGCTGATGGCTCCAGTTAGAGTTAGTTAGACTGAGGCTGATGGCCTCAGTCCTCATCAATCAAAGTTGGCTTATATCTTTCTCACTTTACTCTATCACACTACATACTTGCCCATAGTATTTACTGGTGTTGGAGATTCCTGGTCTATTCAGAGTAACTATTAAGACGACTGGAAGGTAAACAAAAGAATGAAACACACTGATGTTAGCAGGAGCTAAATTTCGTAGCACATAGGGCATTGTGGAAGGCCAAGCCTTGTTCAGGTATAAAGGGCAAAAATCTAGGCAGTAATGACTACAAGCAGGAATAGGAATAGGAAACACCAAAGATTACACTCACCTTCTTCACAACTTTGCTTAAGACCACTACTGTCGTAATAACTGGAATTAAATCAGTAAAGTACACAATAAAAGATTCAACATTGTAAAAAGAAAATATTTGTAGAATAGTGCCATATGTATCTTCCTGGTAGGTCCTTTCTAAAAAGTATTCCATCTCTTACAGTATTTTGACTTTTCTTCACTTCAGTTTATTTTTTTCTATGCCTGATAATTTTAAAATTATTAATTCTAATGCCTTCTGCTGCTGAATTTTATTAGACATAATGTATGCAAAAGTCACCAGATATGATGATGTTGCGGATAGTATATATGTGTGTGTGTATGTATGTATTTTGTAGCTAAAACAGAATTAAGGGAGAATAGAGAATAGAGTGTGGTAGAGAGAAAGAGAGAGAGCTGGGAGAATAGAGAATAGAGTGTGGTAGAGAGAAAGAGAGAGAGCTATAGACATGAGGAGGTGGTTAATGGAAAGCTAGGGCTCACAACAGTTATTAAACCTAAAATATATGTATTTTAAATATTGACTAATATGGTCACTTTTTATTACAGTTACTTTATTCTCAACCAAATCAAGCAAATAGAACTGATGGCCTTGAAATCTTGAACTGTGAATGCCATGCTGTTCATGTTTCTCCATGTAACATTTTCAGAGGAATGGTAGTAAGGGAAACGTATCTGAGACAATAAAAGATGACAGTCACACATTCTTAGTCAGCAATAAAGATGACTGTGATTGCAGTAAAAGAAAATGGAGAAAATTGGAATATCCAAGAGAGAAGCAGGTCCTTGCCTATGCTTCCACAAGTTTTACAGAATTTTAATAGACGATCAATTATTTCATGCTTGTTTTTCTTACCTCTGTGCTAGGCATATTGGGAGACAAGGGGACAGAATCTCTGTTCTTGACTAGCTTATTTGTAGAATCGAAATTATTGGTGTTAAGGATATATAACTGATTAGGTTACAATTACTATCTAACCTTACACCTACAGCATTTTAAAACAGTATTATGTGTAGGGTATAGTGCCATGCATTTTGCATGAAGCATCAACGACTGTTGTCATCATATGCCATTTGGAGATACACTTTCTATTAAAATATTAGACGAAATTTCTAAATTCTGACTGAAATTCCTAGAAATGATAATCTAATCACGTATCAGGAATTATATTTCTTGATACTCCCTAGTGTTGGGGCTAATCAGGGATCTGTATATTCATTAAAACTCCTTATATGTGAGATATATAAATACATATAGATATACAGAGAATCACTCTCTCTCTCTCACTTCCTCTTTCTCCAAATATAATACTTCATTCCTAGATGCCAGCTCTAGCAAATAAGCAAATAAATTTTCCTTACAGAAATATCACAAATAAAAGCTATAAGAGTTATTATAAAAAGCAATTATATTTGCGCTTGGATAATAAGCAGAATCATTGCATTTTGTGGTGGATCTTCTTTTGGTGCAGTCTTTGTTCGATTTCTAGACAGAGCTGTACTCAGCTCCTCAGTCCAAGCTGATCATATTGAGCATTCATGTAACGCTTCATTTCTGAGCATTCTCAAGAACTAAATGACTACTAAGGCAAAGCAACACGGTTATAATGCAAGTGTTTTCTACTAACAAACTGGAAGGATGTTTGAAGGATCAAATGAACAATGGTCAATAGTAATGATTTCATAACAATGTATTCAACTAACAACTCTGGTTTTAAGCACCCAAAAGAAGCTTGGATGGAAAGAGAAAGACAAAACTGAACTGATGAATGGCTTTTAGTTTTGCTGAATTCCGGTGCTTGTTAAGATCAGTCTGGTTTCTAGCCCTTGCCTTCCTTATCTCCCTCACTTATCCATTCCAAAAGGGGTCAATGGAACAAATACAAAGGCTCAACTTTGCCTTCAATTCCTAGGATTAACCCTAGTTGGAGCCAAAAGTGGAGTAAGAATTTCTAGCACTACATATGGAAGCCCATGATTGGCTTCATTCATCCAACAACCAGGCACTGAGACAACAAAAAGGACTGAAAAATGATCCCTGCACTAAAGGAGCTCCCCCTCTGGAGGGAGCAGGGCAGTAATAACACATAATCACAATTCAGTGAGAATCATGTTGTAGTAGCTGTTCATACAAAGTGTTGTGATCGAGAAAGAGTCAGGGACTCCCTGTGCTCATGACACAGAAACTGAGGACTTCGTGAAGGATTTGGAGAGTTCTCCAGCAGAAGAAAGAGTTCTAGTTGAGGGAAAATCTTATGCAAAATATATGGACAAAGAAGCATACGATAATCCCAATCACTTTAGAAAGATGGAACTAGAGAAGTAGTTTCGAAGATAAATTAAAATATGATGAGATTAAAGGAAGAGAGAGAGAGATAAGAGAGTATTTCAAAAATCTAGGCAGGGGCTGGCCCAGTAGTGTAGTGGTTAAGTTCACATGCTTCACTTTGGTGGCCCAGGGTTTGCAGTTTCAAATCCTGGGTGCAGACCTAGCACCACTCGTCAAGCCACGCTGTGGCAGCATCCTACATAAAACAGAGGAAGATTGGCACAGATGTTAGCTCAGTGAAAATCTTCCTCAAGCAAAAAGAGGAAGATTGGCAATAGTTATTAGCTCAGGGCCAATCTTCCTCACAAAAAAAGAAAAGGAAATCTAGGCAAAGAATGTTGATGTGTAGAATTTAGTCAATGTGTTGGAGAAGAAAAATGGTTTGAAGTGATATTTGTTCATTAGAGAAAAAAGTGCTTGAATTGAATGTCAGAAATATGGAAGAAGTAGGAGCCAGCTTGATCTGAGACTGCTCACATGTTAGGCTGGATGGATCACAATGTTCTTATTACTGAAAGAGACTATAGGAAAATACACATAGTTTATAGAGAAGAGTTTAGTTTTGAATATGCTAGGTTAAGGTGCCTGCAACTATAGAGAATAAGAGGTGGAGATATTCAATAGGAAGCTAGAAATATGAGTCTTAGAGAGATGAGGGCAGAAGATAAAGTGTCGAGAGTCATTAGTGTACTCACTCACATCAAAATGCCACACTTATTGTTCACAGGCACAATCAGTCTCAGTCTCTTAAAATTCTCACCATGAGCTATCTTCCCACCCATTGGATAAAATCTCCAACAGATCCCTCTCTAAATCATTCTTTGACAATAAAAAAGCCTTCATCATTTTTTATTTTCAATAGTCTCAGTGCGCTACCTACAATGACTAGTCTAGAGAATTCTCAAATTCTGGCTTTCATTCAACTGCAGAGCTCCCCGTCTCCCCAGGTTGAGATGGATTTCTCACATTTACTCATCTTGTACTTCTCTTCCTCCCTCTTGCTCTCACAAAGGATTTGCGGGAGAGAAGACAGAAGAGGCTGGAAATGTCTTACTTGCTGACAGTGACCTGGCATCCGTGCTTTCAGGGCTTAGAGTGTGTTCCAAGTTGAGCCTCTTGTGTACTTCCGTGGATTCCTTGAAGATTGCCCTTCCAAGAGTATCTGACTACAGCTCCCTCGATGCAGGCATTGCTTTCTTCTGGCTGGCTATTTACTATACTTTCCTCAGATTCTGCAAATGATTGTGTACCTCTAGTCTTTGGTACACTAAAGGCTTTCCTAGCAAGGTTGTCTTGCTCTCTGGGCCTTGGGAAATATACAGCTATTCCTTATCATCTGAGAAATCACAGTTGCCCCCCAATATAGCCACTTCTTTATTCTCTGACTTTAGGTGGCGAGTTCTAGTCTTTAAATATCTCAGTCATTCAACATGCACCTGCTTCCTGCAAACTTTAGGAGACAAATTTTAAGCACCAGATGCTTGTGGTAAGAAGAAACCTGACCCTTCCCCTCCTCCATGGAGTAGATAAACCTAATAGCATTTCAATGGCTCTCTTTAATTTCTCTCTCCCCCTTCAGCCTCAACATTTTTATATCCGCCAGGTAGTTGATAGACTAACAGTTTTAAACCCAATTTTTTTACCACAAAATTACACGTTTTAAATAAGTGGTATAGAATTTCATTTTGGAATATGGGGTACTTGACAACTATTGGCTCATTCTTGTCTTTTTGAGGTCTCAAATTAATTAGGACAGGAAGAGTCTCAAATAAAACACTGTTACTCCATAAAATAAGAACAAATAAAATTGTCCAGTGAGATCCTGTAGGGATAGAAGAGAGCTGCCAAAGTCAATACCCTGTGGAGAATCTTAGAAATCTAGGAAATGGGCCAATAAAAGAGATTGAGGAAGGATAATGAGAATGAAAAGGAGAATCAGAAAAAATAGTGTATGGATGCTAAGAGAGGAGTTGATTTCAATAAGGTAGAAGTATTCTACAATGACACGTGCTTCAGGGTAAATACTGAAATAACCCATTGGATATGAGAATATCAAGGCATTATTGACATGAGTACAAATTAGAGTCAAAGTTAGATCTCAATCAATTGAGGTGTTTGGAGGGGAGGGGTAGAGGAAAGATGATGGTAGTTCAAATGGGGATCATGGTTAAGTAAAAAGTGTTATTTGTGTGTTTGACTTGGCATGGAGATATGCAGAGTATGTTTGATGGTTCTATCACATTTACATAGTCAGATCAGTTGTATTTCTTCCTGGTTCCAAAGAGGAGTTCACACCTGGTACTTCAGATCACATAACTATGCTTGATCTATGATTCCTTTCCTAAGTTTCATTCCAGTAACTTTCCTCACACCTGTGACCTTGGATAGGTCTGAGGTGAATTTGCTAGTGAACGGGATCATGGCCCACAATTAGGATTTTTTTCCTGACATGATTGTCTAAGTACCACCTGATCCATTGTTGTCCTCACTGTTCCCTGCCACCTCTCCTACTTTATTATGAGACCACCTACTGGGTGACTCTTTGCCTGGACAATTCTGTATATTGTCATATATTTTGACATTGAGCATTGGCTGGTAGGGTAGGTCAGCTCCCCCCTTCTACCCTACATCTATCTCAGTTTTTTGCTTCTCTCCTACCCTGTTAAAAGTAGAGGCCAGATCTAAAGTAAGTGGGCCACACCATGCTCAGCAGATATTCCAAGACCACACCAAAATGAATATTGAAGACTTCAGTCCTAGATATCTGTTTCCCTTCAGGAGCTAAACCAAAAAATGTCTCTGGTTTCCATCTTCTTAGCTGTTTATATATTGGGAAGTTGGGGAAAAATGTCATATTTTAAAATCCTCATTTCACCAAGCTCTAACAGGGGTTTTATCTAATTAAAGTAAATTTTTTATAGTATTTTTCAAACTTAACTACCTTTGGGTAAAATCAAAATATTTTGTTATCATTAACTACTGCAGAACAAGAAAAAAAAGACATACGTAAAAATTCAACGCCACTGCTTTGTGCCTTAATTAGTTGGTTTAAAAAGGCTAATTGGTAAGAAAATAAAACTTTGGATGGGGTGAAATAACTATTTTCTCCTTTGCCAAATGTTAATGGAAAGGAATTGGATAATAATTCTGTTTATTAAATATCAGGCACCCAATGAAACTCAACATCAGTTATAATTCTGTTGTCCATGAGTGCTGGGCATGGCTACAGCTCCAGATAGAACTCCTTCAGCTTTGTGACTTTCCCAGAGACACGTCATACTGAAAATAAATACTTTTCTTATTAATTGCAGGCATAGTTGGAGGCAATGGTGGGTTACGAAGCAGCCTGAGTTTTGGATTTCTAGATATTTGTTTTAATATACTGCCATTTTCTTTTGTTTTTATATCTTTGCACACACCACGATCCTAGATAAATGGTTTGTCTATGAACGTATAATTTGAAATGTATAGACTCATCTATGTATATTGTACAATACACCCCAAATCTAGAAAGTAGATTTGAACATATGTTCTTATTCTCGAGTGTTGCTGGTCCTCACTTTTGATATTCTTAGTCTTGGTCAGTCTTTCCTTTGCACATTGAAATGCTTCAGCTACTCTTCCTTTTTATTGCTTACAATAATTATTTACTTAGGATTATATAAAAAAAGATTTATATGAAATTCTATTCTAACATTTAAGAATGGTTTGGCTGAATTTTATAGTAGTCCTGTGAAGCTAAATAATACACACGAAGCAAGGTATAATAAATTAAGATTTTTCCAAACAAGCCCAGAGTTTTAGTTTGTTTTCTCTGGATTATCTTTAATTGTCTGTTACTTTACAAAGTTAGCTTTGTAAGTATGTCAGGGAAAAAAAAAGCACATGAAATTGTTAGAATTTATATTTTAGAACTCTGCCAACATTTCCTGAACCCTTACTGTGATCTAAGCATTATTCTAGGCACTAAGTGGTGGCTTCTAATTCAGGAGAGAGACAAGTAAAAATAATTACAACATAGTGAACATAATATGTGCAACACACTCAGTATTTTACTCAACATCTATTCCCTTCTTTCTTGCCAACAGAGTCCTGATTTTGTTGGCTGGAGCAACTAAATATTCATTTTTTCTTACGGCTAGCTCTGGCCATGTGACATAATTCTAAAGAGATACGAAGAGAAAGGAAAAAGAAAGTGATGGAGGAGGAAATGGAGGAGGCGAAGGAGGAAGAGAAGAGAGAGAAGGAAGGAGAAGAGGAGGAAGAAGCTAGGAGAAGAGAAGAGAGAAATCGAAAGTCTGCCCAGCCAGAGAAATCGGGAATAATCAGACCATAATAGCGGGAGCCATGTTTAGATTCTTGTTTGGAATTCTATTATTTATGTTGGCACATAAAAGTTATTCAAGCAATAGAAAGACTAATTTTATTGCATAGATTCTGTCATCCCATCAAACTTTTGGGAAACCAAAAAGGCCAGAATAAAATATCTTAGTCTCAAAGGAGTGAGTGACAGCTATGTTAGTGGTCTGAAATTATGCCAGCCCAGTCCAAGCTACTTAGCAAGGGTATGAAAGCATGACAGAGCTGTACCCAAAGCCAGGCAGCAGATAGATGCCAGAAGAATGAAAGAACACTGTGGCCATATCCCAATACCGTGCCATACCCGAATTCCTTGTTAACAGAACAGGGCTGTAGAAGAAATTATTGCCAACTCAATATGAACTGTGACTGCAAAGGAGAGTAACTTTTAAACAAACATATTAGAATTTCTTCATTAAAACAGACTCTCTTTCAGGGGCTGACCCCGTGGCTGAGTGGTTAAGTTCGCGCGCTCCGCTGCAGGCGGCCCAGTGTTTCGTTAGTTCGAATCCTGGGCGCGGACATGGCACTGCTCATCAAACCACGCTGAGGCAGTGTCCCACATGCCACAACTAGAAGAACCCACAACGAAGAATACACAACTATGTACCGGGGGGCTTTGGGGAGAAAAAGGAAAAAATAAAAATTCTTTAAAAAAAAAAAAACAGACTCTCTTTCAAAGTTGTCATCTTTTGAGAATTCATTCCAACAGCACTTCCATTGTTCAAAATATTTCTGATCTCACTCTTAAAAATATTTCCCAGACCATATTGTCCACTTTTAAACATCCTCAGGATTGGTACCCACTTGTGTTTTGGAGTGGATTTGATTTATGGAGATAGCCAAATATGTGGCCAAGTTTGGTGATCAAGTTTATGAAATATGTTTGTTTTTTTGTGGACTGGTTTGTTCTAATGAAGATATGAGTACAAGGAAATGCAACTGAAATTTTTGAATGTCCTGGCTCTGAAGGAAAATCTCATATATAAACCAACAATTTACTCATATACAGTAGAACATGCTTATTAGCAAACCCTAAAAGCACATTTTGAATAAGTCAATACGTTTCTGAATAATTAATATGCTGTGCCACCTGACAAGGATAAGATCTTCCATAAAGGTTGCCTATTTCTATTTTACATATTTAAGACACAATGGCTAAAAATACTTTAAAAATTCTGTATTATTCAATTAATTATTTCTAAGCTCTTTATGAAGAAACCAATTACTCAAGTGCTGAGTAAAGTCATTTTTGCCTTTGCAAAACTTATCTGTGATATTCAGGAAAGGCTAAAAGTTAATTTTATTTCTTTAGTAATTTTTAAAAGGCTTCAACTCTTGAGTAAACAAGGTGTCAGGAAAAACTTTCTTGGATTATCTAGAGTCTGAAATACAAGCAGTTCCATACTTGAACACAATAAGTGCTTCATTCTTAATGTGTGAATATCAAGAACCCCTCTCTAAATAGTTTTTCCTGAAAAAGGATGAATTTTTTCCTCTCAGACGTTAACTTCAATGGATCCCCTGCAGAATGAGGATCTGCCACCCACTGTCGTCCATCCCTTCCTTTCTCTCAAGCCTTGGAGACGTGAAAGCAATTAAATGCTTTCTAGTTGTTAATATGAATGACTCTGATGAATCAAATGCCTACTAAGTGGCATGTTGCAGCTATTAACCCTCACAATCAAACTGAAAGAGAAGAGGTATTAATGTATCCCCATTTTTCAGAGGGGGAGGTAGCCACAAGTTATACTTATGAGAGAGAGCTCAGATTTGAACTCAGATCCTCTTGGTTTGAAGTTGGGCAATGGTAAAGGGAACCTAGAGTTTACTTTGGCAGGGATAACATCAGTAACTTATCCTTGATCCCATGTCAAAATAATGATCAGATGGCATTCTTCCACGTCTTACATGAACTTACAATTAAAAATGAAAAACAAAATGTGAACATAAAAGTGACAGGGTGCAGTAGAAAGACGATGGGCAGCAATATCTCACCACCTCTGCCTTTGTCTATGGAGCCCACAGTCCCAGTGGAAGATTTTCACCACCTTTTCTTGGCCTTCTGTTCTGATAGGATCTTAGATTCAAGAACCAAAATTGCCTCAAGTTACATAGGATAAAGTATATCGGCACTCCTCACGCTAGAGGATGTGGAAACAGAACTCTTCCAGGATTCACAAAATGGGCAATGCCTTGCAGCCAGGCTTCATAAAATGAGCTACGTACATAGGAGCCCCACGATCTTCTCTTTTACTGCCATTAGTCCTATTCAGCTATTCTCTGTGCCTTTGCACAGAGTCCCTCTTTACCTATTTGAAGGTTTTTTTCTCTTTTATATTTTACGTCTCTCCTCTAACTGAATGTTCAGTTTAACAGTAGCTTCTCCTTCTGAATGTTATCTTGTGTCAACCCTGCCCCTGAATCCTCTTCCTACTTCTTGACTTCAATACAATCTAATTTCTCTATTCTTTTATTCTTTCAAACTCAAATTTTTTAGTTCAATAATCCAATTGACCAGCTCTAAATTCTGTGCTCTGCCAAGCTGTAAGTGCTGTCCAGCCTGTGTGAATTAGCTCTCTTTGGGCGAGGTCTGCATGCTTGCTCCAGACAGCTGGGCCAAGTTGGGGGCAGGGTCACTTAGCACACCTCTGACAGTCCGCCCTTCGGCTTGTAAGGAGATGTTGGCCGGGTGAATATTTTGATTGTTGTATTGTATACTCGTACCCTGTCTCCTCTCCCTTGTTACTCTCTTCCTCATCATCGCTCCCCAGACTCCCTGGCATCTTTTCCCTGAGCTCTCCACTGACTGTCTCTCATTTGCTTTATATGTTTCAGTCAGGCTTCTAGAGTAACTCTCACAATATTGTGGGGGCCTCCCTATGACTGGGTTCCCTTGGAGTTTTGAGCTCTGGAACTTGTCCACACCGGGCCTCCAGCAATTCATCAGTTACAGCTCATGTTTTCCTACCTGGCACCAGTTCTCACTGCTGTTTTCGCTGAGCCTCAGCTCTGGAAAGCAGTGACTCCCAGTATTTGCCTATCCATCTCTCCAATCCTAGGGGCAGTTGTTTGCCCTGTGTCCTCTCCTGTCTTATGGACCCAAGAAGAGTTGTTGATTTTTCATTCTGTTTAGGTTTTTCCTTGATGTCAGGATGGCAACTTTGAAGCTCTTTACATGTGGAACCGGAAACCGAAAGTCTGCTTCACATATTCTTATAAAAAAAGTTGTCACGTTATAGACTTGAAGTATGATAAAATAGATCATGTTTTTATTCTTTAAATACTTTTCTACCCTACTTTTTATTTTCTTCCTACATATTTAGCCACTTCTATTCAATATCCTTTGCCAGATCATCTTCTTTCATTTACTTCAAAAGTTTGAACTGCCTGTGAAGTCATGAGGGTTGTTCACAAACATTTTAACTTTCTTTTCTTCAGGATTCATGGTAAGATTGCTCTTCCCACCCATTTAATTAGATACAGCCTGGTGACTTGCTTTGGGCTACTGAAATGTGAGTGTAAGCAACACGTGTCACTTACAGGCAGAAGCTTTAAGGACCTGTACATGCTTTTTATCACATGCTGTTTCTTTCTGCTTTGGTGCCCAACAAAGTTTCACATTAGTGGTGCCTCTTTAATTGAGGTCCTAGAGTAAAGACAAGGTGGAAATAAAGCCCAGCTAACTCTACATGTAGAGTGAGTGAGAAATAAGGGAGCTGTTTGTTACCACATTAAAACCAAGCTGACCCTGACTGATACAGAGCCATAGGGCTCAGTCCTCCTGCCCTTCTTTTTATTATTAACATAACGCTCTTTTTGTATTATCATCTAGTTTTGTCCTATGGGTTTAAATGCTATCTAAATGTTCAGATGTGACCTCTCCCCTGAAATCTTATTTGAATATTCACTACCTGGCTCAAGATCTCAACTCAAATTTACTATGCCTGACAACTCTAATTCTCCATTGTGATCTGAAACTGCTCATCACCTGTGCTCTCCATCTTCAAAGAGGGCATCACTCTTCACCTGGGGGTCCTGGCCAAAAACTTAGGGGTTATTGTTGATGGCTCTCTGTCTCACACACATATTGCCACATGGATTTTATCAGTGAATTCTGTTGGTTTGAACTCCAAAGTATAACTGAATTTGATGAATTGTCACCACCTCAACAGCTACCATCCTATTCTAAGCCTTCAGTGTATCTCTTGGTGGATTATTGTAACAACTTTCAAACCTATCTCTCTGCTTCCTTTCTGATTTCTGCCCACGCAATTCTCTACGAAGCAGCCACAGTGATATTTTAAAAATGTAAGTCAGGTCATTCCCTTGTTTAAAACCCTCCTATCACACTTAATTAGTATCAGTAATCCTTGGCCCCACCCACATCCTCACCCTCATTTCCTATATTATTATTCTGTCTTACTTTATTCAAGCCACAGTGGCTACTCTTCTTGTTTCTCAAATAGCAATCAAGATTTTGTCTCAGTTGTTTGCAATTGCTGTTCCCTCTGACGAGGATTATTTTGGCCTGCTTACTTTTAAAAACTGCAGATGGGAAAGAAACTCTGAAAAGTAGAATTTACTTACCCTTTGTTAGGAGACATTTACATTTGTAAGGAAAGTCTCCATCTGTAAGGGTGTCTCCCTCTCTGCACCGGGAAGAAGAGGGGATGACCCTATTTCTAGAAACTCTTAATGGGGAAGGCAAGGACTTAAGTCTGCATAACAATCATGCTCTGGTTTATTGTGCTTGTCTGGTAACCTCATGTAGCTGACTCCCCCCACCACCAACATCCTTGGGAAGCATAGGACTTCCTGACTTAATCCAATCTGATTCTTATCTAAAGTTATAGGACCACCCAATAACCAGACCCCACCTGCACTGAGACCATTTTAACAACTTTTTTTACATATTCTTTCCTTTGTCTTGTAAAGAGAGAACTCACATACCTATGCCTTAAATTTAGTCCTACCCTCAACCCATGTTTGCAGCTCTTCACTGCCCATGGGTCCTATCCCCATGCTATTCCAAACTATTCTCTGAATAAAAGAGCACTACTGCCAGACCTTGAGAGTCCAAGAAATCTTTTTTTCAAAGACTTGACTCACCAAGCCCACATCACCTCCACCTATAATACGCATTTTTATGCATTAGCGAACTTCAGTTTTGTATTTTTTTAGGTTTCTGTTCAGAAAAACCTTCTCTGCTTATCATTGTGATAGACATGAAGATGTGCCACCAGGTCTGATTTCAAGGAAGAACATGCTGCTCAGCTGTGGGGACTGCAGACAGCCTCTAGGTGTCAGCTCCTTCAGGGTCGGCCTGCTTTGCCAACAATGGTCCACTCAAGGTCATGCCTTAACTGCAGCAGTCCATACTCATCGGGTTCCTTAGACAGAAGTAAAACGGCCTTGTGATTTTTAATCTATGGGGACATTCTAAATGGGCAATACTCACCCAAGAGTTCCCCAATGGATTGACTGAGGCTTTGTCTGGGCTGTGTAACAATTTGATCCCTTCCTCTGCCCGTTTCTACTTCTTTCTCCTTCATTTCACAGGTGTTAATAACTAATAAGCATCTTGGACTCCACACTGTGGCTCAGTATCTGCTTAGTGTCTCACAGAACCCTTCTTAAACCTACCTAAACTGTATTTCCTGTCATTTTGAATCCTCCTTGCCTCCTATTTCTTTTTTCATAGCACTTAAGACCTTATATATTAATTTCATTTTTTTAATTTATTGCTCTGTGTGGTCAAAAACTTATCCCTATTGTTCACTGTGGTATTC
Organism: Equus asinus; assembly: GCF_041296235.1. Lineage (NCBI taxonomy): Eukaryota > Metazoa > Chordata > Mammalia > Perissodactyla > Equidae > Equus > Equus asinus. Next base: position 74,149,231 of record NC_091798.1, read on the forward strand.
CAAGCACATGGAACATTGACTGGCACACAAAGGGTGTCCATAATATGTGAGGACTAAAGGAATGGAAGCATATGTGTGTTGGCCGAGGCACCTGATCTCCAGTTTTAACATGCTCCTGTAGGACAGTATGTTCTGAATTGATACACGTTGCTGAAATTCAATCTACTTGTAAGTTAGAGATGGCCATGATATACTGATTAAAATTGAGCTATTTTAAGAATTCAATACATTTCTACCCATTAGAGACATTATATATTGTGAAAAAGTGAGATGATCTTTTCTTTCATTCTGTAAAGGATAAGTGCATCAGACCTTCGGCCATCCGGTTCATCTTTGCATCATTAGTCATGATGGATAGTCTACTTACAAAGGCAATTATATTATGTGTGATTTGGATCTTGATGGAAAAAGATAAATTAACTATAGGTTTAGGCAACATAACAGAATTACATTTGGAAAAAAGCTCCACCTTGAACAGCATCCAGACCAATCAAATCACATCAGCTTGGCCTCCTTTATAACACACTCTCAGTAGCTGATGCTGCTTTTATGTTTCCTAACTGCCTGCCCTAGATGGATATGATAACACTGAGTCATCCAGAGGATCTTGCCTTTAAGTCACAATGGATTAATTTACATCTTATTTGCATAACAAATCATCCTGTATACATTTAGATGAATACTAAGGCATGACAACAATAGCACTCTCCTCAATTATTCTTGCACTAATGGTTCAGAGTCTGGGGTGTTCAAGTGATGTTATTAAAATCCTTTTTACCATCACAACCTGGTACATAAAATAGCTACAAAAGCATCCATTTTAAAAAAAAAAACTTAACACTATGTGTATTTTCTTATTTTCAAGATTTTAACTTATTGAGGGCATACAATTTCTCATAACTCAGTATTCCTCTTGCCACTCCACTCATTTTCACTTTTCTTGTTCATTTTTTTCCTTTTCTACTTCATGAGCTTCTCTTTCCTTTGTCCATATGCCTTCTTTCCTGTGTCTTGGCTTTTCTTCTTACTGTTATCTTTATTTTTCTTTTTAGTCCCTTCCTCTGTCTTATTCTTCATTTCTCCTTCCCAAATATGGACCACAAAAAGTGAAGAAAAGAGACAGATATCAATGAACAGGAAGAGATTGGTAGTGGGGTAGACATGAAGGTCTTTATTTCGTAACTCATATTTCATGGGATTTTTTTTCTTTAATTTTATTTTCCTGTGCTCCTTGAGAAAGTTTTTGTTTGTTTTTCTTCTTTTTGGTGAGGAAGACTGGCCTTGAGCTAACATCTATCGCCAATCTTTCTCTTTTTGCTTGAGAAGATTGTCAATGAGCTCACATCCATGGCTTTCTTCCTCTATTTTGCATGTTGGATGCTGCCACAGCATGGCTTGATGAGTGGTGCGTAGGTCCATGCTCAGGATCCAAACCCAGACACCCTGGGCCACTTAAGCGGATTGTGCAAACTTAACCACTACACCACTGGGCCGGGCCCTCCCAAATTTTTTTATACTTAAAATAACTACACAACCCATTTTTCTTGTGTGTGTATGTGTGGCAAAAAGAAAGAAAAATCTTCAAGAGAGATTACTGTTATTCTTTTTTCTGCTGTGGAAATTGTTTCAAGTGGTGTAAGGATCTTATGGGAGAAAGGTCCAAGGAAGAGGAGAAAGAGCAGAGATGGAGAGAAAGACGAGCTCACCCCCACTCTGCCTGTACGCGTGCCGTCATATTTGCTGTGAACAAAACGAAACTAAAGCAACAATTAAAAAAATACCCTATCACACCTCATTCCTAATATGAAAATAATCATTTGATTTAGAATCTTATCTTCCCAATTATATTTTGCTGCTAAATATCTATATATCACTGAGTTGTCTCTTCACCATTATTAATTTAAATTTGTTAATAGAATCTTACAAATTAAAGGTCATGAACTTTATACTTCTATCATCACAATGTACAGACGGGGAAACTGAGACATCAATATATTAAATGTTTTGGTGCAAAGATCCAGAACATTGCTTCATCCTCTCTACGTATCTTACCATTTTCACAATTAAGCAATAGAGTAGAGTGGTTAAAGCATTGTTAATAGAACATCTCTGCCTGGGTTTGAAACCCTGCTCTGCCGTCTACCAGCTGGATGACCTTGAGCAAGTAAATTCATCTCTCTATGACTCAGTTTCCTTATTTGTAAAATGGAAATAGCACTTACCATATATGCTGATCATAAAGATTGAATGATACTACATTTCTACGGCAATTACTAGATTCCTTGCACAAGCAAGTGCTTTATAAGTGCTGCTATTATTCTTACCCCTGAACCTGCTTCCACTAGTGCAACTCCTTTTAAGGGAATCAATCAAGGGAGAGAATTGGAGTTAACCTACTCTCCTCCCTCAACTTTACCCCCAAGTTTATTCAGTTGCCCAGTCCCATCACACCCAACTTGACTCTACTTTAGAGTCATAAAATTCCTCACTTTAATTGTCAAAGCATCTCCATCGACCTTCTGTCTCTGATGTTTTTTGCAGTTGAAAAATGCAACAATTTTTAAGGGAAAAACCACCACTCTTCTGCTTCAAAAATAATAGCTAATATTGTAAGTAGTTACCTTACATATTACATATGTTATATATATAATAAATAATATAACTAGCTAATATTTGTTGAGTAGCTGCAATATGCCGCACACTATATAGCTTACAGCTCTCACAGCAACCCCAAAAGTTAAGTATTCTTACTCCTATTTTACTCATGAAAAGACTGAATACCAGAAAGTTTAAGTAGTTACACAAGGTTATATAACTAGTGAGTATTGGTCAGATTTGGAGCTAAGTCGGGTAGCATCCAAAGCTTATGAGGAAAAGAAAAAACATGTTGCTTCCTCATTGCCAGCAAGATAAAGATCTAAGCCATCTGGCAGGCGTGAAAGGCCCTTCTGGTCTGGCTCCTTACCTACCTCTTGAGAATCACTTTTCCTGAGAGCATCATGTTCCTCTTACAATGATTTAGTTCTAGACTTTCAGCCTTGAATGAGGCATTTTTTCTTGAGACTCCACGCCTTACTTGACAAATGCAAATCTCTCAGCCTGAGACTCTCCTCTGCTTTATCTGCTCGACTTCAGAAGGGCTGCTTTGCCCTCCCCACGGTCCATATCTAGATTATGAGCTGCACCTCCATGATCTACATCAATAGATAGATAAAGATTGATAAATACACAGGTGAACACATAGACGGATATGTTAGAATTAATTATTAGGTTCAAAGCATTTGCATCTTTTTTTTTCTTATTGTGTCAAATTCTGATATTTATTAACATCTTTCAGGCTGATTATAATTTATAAAACCTAGGGGGCTTTTCTGAGTATGATAAAACTCTTAGCTTGTTTGTGGCATAAATTCTTATGACTATTATAATTTATTTTTAATTGTGTTTAATACAACTCTTTAGTCTTAAATTCTACTTTTCTTCCATTTCTTTTTATTTTTTGGTTTCATTTTATGCAATCCCTTAATTTTTGACCTTTGCTTGGTTAGATTATTAAAATTTTTTAATTCAATAGAAGACTTTTTTTTGGAGGGAATTAGTTCACTATATGAATTATGACAACTTCAAAAATGGGGTTGCATTTTATTTTGATTTTACTACTTATTATATTGTCTTGCTTTTGTTTCCTCCTTGTTATTTTATTTTTGTGGAACTAGTCCTTTTTAAAACTTCCTTTACCCCATCTCTGTTAATTTAAAAGTACTGCATAATTTTAATTTGCTCAACATTAGATTTTTATCATAAGGTTATATTTAAATTAATATTTTCAATTAATATTTAAAACATAAATAATAACTATGAAATACCAACTATTCACTTTAATAATCCACTCCATTCAACTTAAGGAAAAAACACTTAGTATCCCATGGAAACTTTGACTAACGCTAAATATTTTTTTCCAACAGATAAAGCAGAAAATTGAGAAATTTGCTTCCACTGATTTTCTTCCACATGAAAAGTAAATAAGACTTATACTTCTGGTCAAGATGCAATTAAAAGGAAGAGATTTAACTTCTAGGGGCTGGTCCCATGGTCAAGTGGTTAAGTTTTTGTGCTCTGCTTAAGCAGCCCAGGGTTTGCCAGTTCAGATCCTGGGTGCAGACCTACACACCACTCATCGAGCCATGCTGTGGCAGCATCCCACATAGAAACTAGAATGACTTACAACTAGGATATACAAATATGCACTGGAGATTTGAGGAGGAAAAAAAGATGAAGATTGGCAACAGATGTTAGTTCAGGGCCAATCTTCCTCACCAAAAAGTATACTCTAAAAAAGAAAAAGATTTAATTTCTATCTGAAACAATGAAAAACACCAGAAATGTATTTTGAACTATAGTTTTAAGACATTGGACCTCTGGAAGTGAAGGACAGTGATCTCTGAGAGACAGTAAAAATGTGAGGTGAGCCCACTTGCCCCAAGTGTTCCAGTTTACTGCCTGGAGATAATTTTTCATACTATAATGCAGAAGTGAGATACTCGGGCATGACCAGACAGTTTCCCTAAATTGAAGAGACAGAATTGGGAGTTTGAGGAGGCCAAGGTAGTTATAATTTGACAGCAGAGTACTGGAAAGAAATGCAGAGAGAGAATTCCAGAAGAGCTCCCTCAAGTCTATCAGCTCAGTACTGATAAGCTCATTTGTGTGGAAAAATTAATCAGGGCTGGGAAAATAATTACTGAAAGGAGATGTAACAATCTCCAGAACACAAATATGTAACTCCTTTGTTTCTCTTGCCATCAGCAAGAGTGGAAAACCTCATAATTCTTGGAGCATTAGACAGCCTTTTAAGAAGGGTTTTGCCTCAGTATAGGGCAGAATTAGCCCCTGTCAAAATGCTGCTCTTAGCCCATATAACAAAAGTTTAAAAGCAAGGTCCCAAAGAATGAAACTTTCTCCAAGTTACTTAACTGGATCTAAGCACAAAGCTTAAGAATATTTGTAGGAATACAAATATATCCAAATTAATGAGATAAAATTTGTAATTTCTGGCAACTAATCAAAAATTACCAGACAGGAAAAAAAGCAGGAAAATGCAACCCATCAGGAGGAAAAAAATAAACAAACTAAAAGAACCTAGAAACTCCTCTCATGATAAAATTAGTAGAAAAGGACATTAAAGCAGTCATTGTGACTGCATTCTACATGTTCAAGAAGCTAGAGGGAAGACTGAACATTAAAGAGAGAGATAAAATATATAATAAAGAGCCAAATCAAACTTCCAGAAATGAAAACTATAATATCTGAGATGTATTAAAAAAATTATCAGATGAGATTAAGGGCATGTCAGACATTGTAGAAGAGATCAATGAACTTGAAAATACAGCAATAGAAACCATCCAAAATGAAACATGAAGAAAATAAAGAATGAAGAAAATTGTACAGAGCATCAGAGTGCTGTGGAATATTATATGTGTCATTGGAATGTCAAAAGAAGAAAAATGAGAGGGGAAAGTACACAAAAATATTTGAAGAAATAGCAGAAAATTTCTCAAATGGACTCCAAGCAGAATAAGCCTGAAGAAAACAATGATGATTCACACCTCAATCAGTTACAGCGAGTTCATTGACAAAAGGAAAATTTTTAAAGCAGCCGGAGACAAAGATACTTTACTTATAAAACAGCAACAAAATGACAGAAGATTTGTTGTCAGAAACAATGCAAGCTGAAAGATAGTAGAATGGTATCTTTAAAACAGTGAAAGAAAGTCATCCTAGAATTTTTAAGTCAGTAAAATCATGTTTCTAAAATGAAGGCAAATAATAACTTTTCTCCGTTTAGAACAAAGTTGTGAGAACCAGCAATCCTGCATTGCAAGAAAGCGTAAAGGAAGTGCTCAAGACAAAAGGAAAATGATACCTGATAGAAATTTGGAACTATACAAAGTAATTGTTATCTCCAGAAATTATAAATAATGAATAAATCTAAACACTTTTTTTCATTGTGTAATACCTCTAAAAGACAATTATCTGTTTGGAGCAAAGCTAGTAGGAATGTTTCAAAACTTCTCTGCCATATTTGATATCAGATGTGTGAAACTTGGTACAAGCCAAGAGGAGTAAAATGGCTGTAGATTGATGTGAGGTTTTTATACCATACTGTTCAGCCGTACACCCAGTTGGGTGAGCAGTGCAGGATAGGTTGCAGAGAAAACAAAGAAAAGACCTGGAGTTGGCGAACCAGACGTCTAAGTTTATTAGCAATTACTTACAGGGAGGTCCAGTGGCGGCAGGCTGGACAGCAACGTGCACCTGCAACTGTGAATGGGGAAGGGATTTCTTATATAGGTGGGGACACAAAAGCTATATGCTTGCCAAGAGGTTGTCGTTGATACTACCAGTGTTCCCCGGAACAGTAGCTCACGTGGAGGGGCTCTGCGTCCCTTTAAGATAGGATGTTCTTTAAATGAGATAAGTAAGATCCAGGCTGGCCAGGCCCTGGATTGTTACAAATCCCAGTAGCTCTCTGTCCTGCCCAGAAGGGAGCCAGAAGGACACATGGTTACAACGGGCTTGTGGGCTTTTGCTGAGCAAACAAAACCAAGGCCCTACACACACAGAAAATGGTATAATATTTGAAATCAGACTGTGATAGTTAAATATGTACATTGGAAACCCTAAAGCAACCATTGAAAATGAAAACAAACTAAGAGGTGTAGCTAATAAACTAATGATGGCGATAAAATGGGATCCTAATATTAAATACTCAGTTAATATAAAGGAAGTTATGAAAAGAGGCATAAAGATCACATAGGACAAATAGAAAGCAAATAACAAAATGATGGATTTAAATTCAACCATATAAATAATGACATAAACGTCAATGGTCTATCACCCCACTTAAAAAAAAGAGATTGTCAGAGTGTAGTAAAGCATTTGCCTTGCCCAAAGAGAGCTCTTGCCTCTTTTCTTGGCTTCTGGCAAATAATCTATGTCATATCTGATAGGAGTGTTTTTGTTTAGGCGGGGCTGGCCACACCCAGCAGTCAGCTTGCCGGTTGGCCATGCCAGAAAGGCCAACAATATGATTTACAGTGGGAGCTTTGGGTTACCTGAGATCAGTCAACCTGGAGATTGGGTTCAACCACATGGGCAATCAATCAACCATGCCTACATAATGAAGCTCCAATAAAATCTTTACACATCAAAACTTCAGTGAGCTTTCTTGGTTGGTTGATTGCTATGATGAAAATATTGTTATACTAATGGAATTAAACATCCCCTTGAACTCTGTATTGCTTCAAATAATGTTTGGAGGTATTATATCCAACTCATGATGTCACACATTCAGAGAAAAAATTTCAAACTGATGCACTGATTATGAACTGAAGGAAACAGAAGTAGGTCCCCTGGTGGTATCAAAGTCATAGGTAGAGACGTGCAGTTTGAAAGGAATATTCAACATAATAATATTATTTTTTATTTGAAAATCAAAAACAACATTTTTAGCACTTTATAGTATCAAGTTCTTAAAATAAAGCAAGAAAAAGACTGGTGGCAGATAGACAAAAGAATTTCATTACTATCAATCAAGGTTATAGCCCATTAAAAGAGGGTTATATGCTTATAAAAGAGAAACTGGAATTTGAAAAGCAAGAAAAAGTCTTACAATGAGCTCAGATGAAAAGATCGGAATAGTGAAGAGATCTCAAATTCGTGTTACATAGGATGAACTGGTAGTAGAAAGATAACATTTTTACTACATAGGAGAAAAGAATGATGATTAGAGTGATTTCCAAATATCTGAACAAATGTCATGTGGAAGTTGGAATATATTTGTTTGGAATCTTCAGAGCCATAGGTCTCTATGAGCGGAATTTATAGAAACAGCTGTTTTCTCAACTCTCCAAGTGTTAAGACGTCTACCTTTTCAAGACTCTGTACTGTGAGAGTCAAAGAGTGCCTCTGCAGTGGAGTTGGGATGGGAGAGAGCAGTGGCATAGCCGTCATTTAAAAGCCCTGAGCTGAGAATCAATAAATGTGAAGGATTCCAGCACATGAAACTTGTTTCCAGGTCTCTTAAGGGATCATCACAGAGCTTAGCAACCAACTGTCTTCCATCTGTTCAACACAGAGAACACAACAATTTGGGCTTGAAGTGAAACTAAAGAGATTTATGTTAGATACAAGAATTTTCTGACAGTGATGTTTATTAAGGCATGGAATGTGTAACCAATAAAACTATAATTTCTTCATTGGAGGTCTTCACATAAAGGTCATTTCTCCTCTTTCTGGGATGGTTTAAATTTTGTTGTGAGCATGAGATGGACATAATGACTTATTCCAGACATAGAATTCTTTTAAATATAGCAACACTTCATTTATCTAGCTTTATTTAGAAATGAATTTCTGTCTAAAGCAAATGTCCCAAGTAAATAGTTTCTTTTCAACGCCAATGTAAACACTTTTTTGTCATAAATCTTTCCAAAGTTTATTTAATTTACAGAGTATTAAAAATGTATTATATTGAATTCATTTTAAGTTATATTTTAAACTTTCACTAATTAGACAAGATTATAATCAAGATCTTAGCTAATTTAATGTGTTAAATATATTAATTCTCTCAAAGGAGTCTAAACTTTGTTTTTCCATATAATAAATTATCTTATTTTAAAATTTTGCCTCAAAATCTTTTCTTTTCCTTCTTTCCTATTGGACTCCCCAGGGTCCTCTCTAACTGCTGATGATTTGGCTGCACATTAAAGTTTCCATCTCTTTTTTCATTTTTTTGAATTTGCATTTATTATTTGTTGTAAAATCTGAAAATTTTGATATTTGGAATGTCTCTGAAGTAAAAGTAAATAAGGATTGAAAGAGGACCTGAGACTATTGTTAAAGAATAAAGTATAGGATCATATTTCTTAAGAAACCTTTTTGCTTACTTCTGTGTTTCTTATTTGGATGTTCCCGCGTAATTGCCATTTGGATGAACACTAATGTGTTAGTTGCTGTTTGACAAATTTCCCCAAAACTTAGCAACATAAAACAACCCACATTTATTATCTCACAGCTTCTGTGCGTCAGAAATCTGTGCACAACTTAGTTGGACCTACTTCACAGTCTTTTACAAGGCTGTAGTCAAGATTTGGGGTATCATCTGAAGGGTCTGCTGAGGAACAAACCATTTCTAAGCTCACTCATGTGGTTGTTGACAGAGCTCAGTTCCTCATGGCTTTTTGAAGGAAAGCCTCAGTTCTTTGTTGGCCAGAGGTCACCCTCAGCGCCTTGGCACATGGACCTCTCCAATATAGCATCTGCTTCACCGAGACAGGAAGGGAGAGGTCATGGTCTTTTATAATGTAATCACAGAAGTGATGTCCATTGCATTTGCCATATTCTGTTCATTAGAAGAAAATCACTAGATCTAGCCCATATTTGAGGGAAGGAGATTACACAAGGGCATAGATACTGGGAGGACTGGATCACTGAGAGCCATGTCAGACGCTTCATACTGTGGTTGCTATACCTGATAGCTCAGTCAGGCAGGTATAACAATACATTTGTATGCATCTAAAGTGATTTTTTTTCCCATTGGATTAGTGCATTATCAGGCTTATTTATGTGATGTAATAAAATCTCTGAGATCCAACTTACCATAAATGATTAGATCGAATAAAAATTTTAAACTAGAAAAGACTAAACTTCTATTTAAACTTTATTGTTCAGTGAAAACGGCAATATTTTGGAGTTCAGGCATATCAGAGTGTGTGTAGTTTGGATTAGAGGACAAGACCAAAGATGCAGTCTTCTGCAAAGCCAAGGATTCCAGAAGGCTTGTCCTGGGGACTGAGCTGCTTAAGGAGGACGAATAGATGAAGTTTTGAGAACAGATTGGCAAGTTAGTGAGCTGTGGTGGGCATTATTCTAGATTAACTGGCAGCAAATATATTTTTAACTTTGGTCGCCACTTCTTAATTAGAATATAACCTTATACATGCCACTTTAAGTACTTAGCCTCAGAAATGATAGGAAGTAAAAGTGAATTCATTCCCAGAATTTTGGGTCAAATGATGGGATAAGATCTTCTTCAGGTCTCAGAGCCATGGTTATACTACCAGTGCAGGGGGTGCTAAAGTCCACGCCTTGACTAGGCTTAAGATTTCTCTATGCATCAGGCCTACACTGGCTCACATGGGAAACTTGTTGAAAAAAGTAGGCTAAACCAGACCATTACCTTCAGTGTGACTAGGTATCCACATTCATAAGCGCATAGATAGCATAAGCTTTTAGAACTCTACTCCAATTCAGATTTAGAATATTTAAAAGATGTAAGTACAAGTTCAAGTGGAAAGAAATTATTTCATTTTAAAGATAATGACACACCACAAGGCTTTGGTCTTACATATAAGCCATCTCTCTTGCATTTCAGTTTCAATTTTAATTTCAGAGAAAAACATAACTGACTCTCAAAGGAGTTGGGAGGCAATTATGGCATAGCTCACAGACATTATTTTTGTTGCATCCTCAGTAATTAAATGATGTAGCCAGCTAGTGGATGAAAAGGAAAGGCAAATGAAGTCTCTTCAGAATAAAACTGTACTCCATTTATTTCCTATTATGACTGTGACAATGATGCTAATGATCTTGGATAAATATTTTTGACAGCCCACTTCCCAATACCACTATCTCAAACACAATAATTAAATGTTGTCATAGACGGTGCCCATTCAAGAGAATATAAAGATAAAATATTAAATACCCGCTTACCTGCAGGTATTTATTCATTTGGTAGTTTTTATTTCCAATTAGCTGATGGAGGATATGAAGGAGAAGTTAACACAACTAGGGAATTAGAAACATAACCATGCTGAAAATGATATTGTGGCTCAAGCTTGGCATTTCAGTACTTATTACTAGGTATACCTCCTCTACTCGCAATGATATCCAGGGAATTTCCATGACTGCTCCCACCCACTCTTGTCTTCTCTCTGTACCTGTGCTGTCAACCTTCTTAGAAAAGTGATCAACAATCAAACTCCCTCATTCCAGCCTCTGTCTCCATCACCTGAACAGAACAAGCAACACTAAAGGCCTCCCTTTACTTATATCCAGGGTGTTTTCTTGTTTTTAATTTAATCACACATTTTCTGGGTAATATCTGGTCCTGAAGATTTCTCTCCACTCAATTTTGAAAAACAAACAAAACTCACTCATTCCAACTGTCCTCTCAGAGATTCTACAGCCACTCTTTGTTTGTTTATTCCTTAATTCCTTAGTTGGGTGAACTCCATAAGTGTAGTTTGCACTGTAGGTCTTCCCTTTTCATTTCATAGTCTCTCTAGAAAAATCTCATCCACTATCGGGGAATAAGCCCACATCTTTATGGCTGTCACTCCAGTTTCTATGTCTCTGGCTCTAACCTACTTCCTGAGCTCCAGATCAATATTTTTATCAGTCCCTTCAGCAACTCCATCTGGAGGTGCCATGGATATGGCAGATTCAGCCTGTCTAAAATGAAGCGTCCTTTCTCTTTAACTATACTTTTTTTTGTATTTCCCATCTAGCCTGAAATTTTCTCCACTCGACCAGTTGCCTTAACAATTCTTATTCCTTTTTTAGAGCTGCCACCTCATACAATCAATGAAAACTGTTCACATTCCAAATGTCCTCTGTGTCTAAAATATTGTATAACTTAGAATATTTTCTAATGGCTGTTCCATCTACCAGACTTTGGCCTATTTCTGGGCAGAGATCTTTCTATGTCTGAAACATTGTAGTTGGGTAACAAATGTTTGTTGAATGAGTAAACAAATGAGTGCTTTTATGAATAAAGAAGCACTGGGTTTTGTAAGTGATGTCTACATTTCACAGTGGTCTCCCTTTCTGCTATTAAAGGCTAAACTCATATAATCTTATTCAAAGCAATCTTAGCACCTCTTAATAAAATACCCTTTTCTTGGTTCCTAATAATCTATATTTTATTCATTATGTCTCTAAGGCTGAAATTGTAGCTGGTGTTGTATACTTGCTGGCAAAATTAAAAAAATTTTCGTAGGGTTTTTTTTTACATACATATTAAATGTCAGGATGTATGTTCGTCTCATAAGTCAAGAATAGATGCCTATAAATCCGTAGTATAGCTCTTCTATGGACTTCCGTAAGGGGAAGAACAAATTTGTTACATCGGCACTTTTTCTGAACTCTATAGCCAAATATAAGTTTTCTTGGTTATGTTTCTAGATTCTCAGCTGTTGTCCCCAGTGTACCTCCAACATATTTTCTATGGGAATAAAGGGCTAAAATAGTCTTTAACATTGCGGCTATATATACATAAAAAGATGGAGAATATCTATTCTTGCTTCTGCGTTTAAGAAATGAATTGTCGTCTCTATAGAGGAAGGGTTTTAAGAGTTGTAGCTTTCTTCTGCTGGGAACACAGGACTGCATAAATCCTTGCAGATCTGCATGATAAGTGACAGAAAGGCACAGCTTATTTTGCTGTATTGTGTCTTGACTTTTTAAAGTCTTCAATTGATAATGCAGAGAGACGAAGGATTGGGTTTTTACAGTCAGTACGAAGCAAACCATGATGAAAAAGCATGCTCTTATTGAATAAAAATATAGTAAGAGTCACTCTAGAACTTTTATATATGGTCATTCAAGGTCTGCTTCAATGGTTCATCTACTTCTCAAAGAATTTGTAGCCTTTCACATGGGATGAGCTATGTAGAAAAAAAATACTTCTGCTGTGCTGCATATGATGCTGAAAATGAAATTATTTAGATTCCTAAAAGATCAAAGTTCCATAAATCTTCTAAACCAAGAGAATCTAGTCAATGTTGGTAAACCAAAATCTGGAACTAAGCTAGCAAGACATCTTTAATTTAGAAAAGAATGTGTCTTCAGAATTTGGTGACTATTCAAACCTGTGTCTTTGAAGATTTCTGTATGACGATGTATGTGCGTATGTACGAATTTTTAGGACTAGAAAGACGTGGATTATGTAATGTAATATGATGAGTGTAGGGTGCCCACTCTGTTCGTTTATTAAGAAGTGTGTATCAGTAAATATCCTTTGTTAATTCAAAATAGTTATTGATGGTCTGCTACATGCCTGTGATATTAGGGACGGACATTATGGATATTTGAGTGAATGAGATCAACTCTCTGCCCTTGTAGACCTTTTGGTTGAATAGAGGATAAAAAAGTAAATAGAAAAAACAATAGAGTATAAAAAGGACTAAGATACGGGAAGACTGGAATGCTACCGAAACACCAAACAGGGCACCTAACCCAGACCTGGATGGATCAAAGGAAGCTTCTTGGAAGAAGAGATGTCTAAGTTGAGATATGGAGGATGGCAAGGAGTTGCATGTGGAGACAATCCCATGAATCTGAAATATGTGAGCTAATAGACAGCATGGTGGACAACTGCAAGAAGCTAAGTATGGCTATATCAAAACAGAACTGAGCAGCAAAAGCTTTATGAAAGTGGGATGAAAGTTTAGCGACTTTCATGAGTTCAGTCCCAGATGTTTTTGTTTTGACTACTAGAGAACAAAACTGGACCATAGAAAGATGGAAGAGGGGCAGCTTGCTGTCACTATTATCAATCCTACAAAGTATGGGGGCAGAAAGCTTTTAAGGACAATTTTTCCCCAGCAACTCTTGGCAGAGTGGCAGAATAAGGAGGCTAATCGTGATGCAGTTGCAGAAATCGGAACACCGACACTTGCTTCATCCTGACTAGATGGTACAAACTGCAGTGTAAAGAGTGAGGAGGGATATGGTTAGCTGCCCTCCGGGCATCCAATCCCTTTTCCCTCCCGCTATGCAAACAACAATATTGTCCAGGTGTCACCCATCCCCACCCAGACTGTGGACCGCAGAGGAAGCCAACCCCATTCTTGTAACAGGAATGAACTCAAGAGGACTAATGCTTATATCATCTTTCTGCCAGTGATCAGTTCAGGAATGGGCTTGTGATCTAATTTTAGCCAATGTAATATGAAAAGAAGATATTTGCTTTTCTGGGTGAACTCTCATAACTATTCCTTGTTTTGATCTAAATGATTTCAGATCTGACTAGCTGCAGCCAACACATTACAAGCCCATGGATGATGCCGTCACACAGCGTGTAAGGGGGCATGGTCTAGGGTTGTACTAACCAATACAATAGCCAGTAGCTATATGCCGTTATTTAAATTTAAATTTAAGCTACTGAAAATTGAATTAAAATTCAGTTCCTAAATTACAGGAGCATTTTTCAAGTGCTCAATAGCCACATGTGGCTAGTGGCTACCATTGTACTGTGCAGAAAGTTTCATTGGATAGTATTGGTCTGGAGAATCACAGAGAAACAGCACTGGAAACATTTGATTAAATCAGTCTTGAAGTTTGCACCACTTCTGGACTTTCAGATGTGAGAATCTATAAATGCCATTGTTATTTAAGCCAGTTTGAGTTCAGCTTCTAGTCCCTTCCAGCTGGAAGCATACTAGCCGATTAGAGAGTTAAGCTGTTTAAATATTAAAAATTAAGATATTTTGTGCACCAAATTAGAATGGTGAGTCCCTTAAATGATAGCTCCTATCATTTTGTCTGGCCCCGTAAGAAGCACTAAAATATTTGGTCAATTGATAAAGGAATAGGATTAAATAAATTACAAACCCCCTTCCATTAATATTTCACTTTTTCCTCACAAAATCAGCTTTTTGGTTTATTGTTTTTCTGAGATTAAATTAACTTATTTGGGTTATTTAAAATAAAACGCAACATTCTTCAAGTTTTGTGTTAAAAATCCTACTGAGGCAAACAAGAAAGGATTCTTTGATTTTACAAAACAAAGGACAGCTTCCCTGGGAAGCTCTGGAGCCCCATATGGTTTAACAGCAGATCTAACTGTCAACCCTCTTGCACACCATCCCTTCCTATTTGTCATATTTAGGTGCTGGATGGGATTCATTAAAGGGCAATGTAACAACAGGGGGCAATTATATTTTTATCATGAAGCAATCGCTTTTCTCTGAAAAGCTCAGGCACCCATCTGGGGCTTCTGCCCTAGGGGGGCAGTTTTCTTTTGATAATCTCACCTATTGAACTGTCATGTTCCATTGCTCAATTAATTTAGCCCAGTAGATGGTTCAATAAAAATGTTCCCTCTATTCACGCGATTTGATGACTCTCTCTGCTCTTTCAGACCAAAGACAATGAAGCCGTGAGCATGAGTTCCTGCTGCTGCCCACAAAAGCTCTCAGACCCCTGTGTCCTTCCTGTGGCTCTGTGCTCTCCTCCAGATGGAGAGGGAGTGCTGCTGATCTTCCTTCATCCCTCCGAGAAACAGTCAGGCAGCTTTTACTGCAGTCAGGACATTCAGGTTAAACAAATAACTAAAATGTCAGATCGAGATCTGAGCCTCAAGTCTGACCCCGACAAATAAAAAAAGAAACCCTTGTATTTGAGAGAGAGTGATCTTATCTCCTTTACACATGGTCAGAAACATTTTTGTTTATTCTTCTATTAAAAGATGTCTTTAAATGCCAACAATGGCAAACAGCTACTGCATTGAACTATAAATTTTTAAATTGCCCTTTAAAAATTACATTAAATATGATGAATGCTTGCAGTTTAAAAAACTTCTCAAGGAAACATAGAACAGAAAGTAAAAGCTCCCTTTCCTTAAACCACGCCCTCACTGCCACCTTCATTTCATTCTTTCCCTTTAGACAACCACCATCAGATAGGGTACATTTACCTCTAGAAATGTTACTGTATGTTCACACACAGCATGTTGTATGTCCATTTTACATAAATTGAATCTTAGTATATACTTCCTCTTCAACTAGCTTTATTATACTTTTCAAAATATCCTAAAGAGAATTCAGTACTAGATAGGCAACACTATTTCACTAAGGGAAGAAAAGCTTCATAGTAGTGCATACTGTAGAATATATAATTTCTTAACTTTTGTATTAGTGATGGCAATAAAGATTATTTCAACTTTTTCCCAAAATTGCAAACAACACTGTGAAGAGCGAGCCTGTGCATGTGTACACATGCACATATGTGTGATTATTTCTAGCCCTTAAAAGCCAGTGGAGTTTCTGCAGTCAAAAGATGTTGCATACAATACATTTTGATAAAGACAGTTTGTAGTCCAAAATAAATCTAGATGCTCATTTCCCCACACTATAGCAATTCTTCATATTATCAAATTCTAAATTTTTTATTTGCAAATCTCATAGTCAGCAAATAAATTTATACTTACCTGATTGCTAGTGAAGATAAGCGTGTACTTACCCTCACTATGCGTATATATACTATATATATATATATGGTATATAGTACTATATACAAGTACAATATATATATGTACTTATATATTTTTTGTAATTTTAAAATCATTCTTTGAGGAGTTGCCTATTTATATATTTGCCCATTTTTCTACCAGGTTGTTTCTTTTTTTATTATTGATTTATAAGATCTATGATGGATTATGAGATTTATGATGGTTACCAAACCTTCATTTACCTGTGACAGATATTTACCTCTATCGGTTTCTCTCTCAATCTCTCTTTCTTTTGCTCTTTTTCACATGTCATCTTTTACCTTTATAATTATTTAAAAATGTTTTGTAGGCATCTACTTCATTACTTTTATTTTTCCATAAGTTCTTGACTACTACTAGATATTTCCTCTTCAAAGTGACCTTTAGAATTAACATCACAAGTTTCACAAAGTATTTTGTTGATATTTTATATTTGTTTCTGTGGAATTATAGAAAAATTTGGAGAAAATTGATGTATCAAAACACTAACTATTTTCATGCAAAACCATGTAATGACTCTCCATTTATTCTGCTTGTCTTTTATGTTCTTCAATAAATTTTTATAGCTTTCCACGTATTGGTCTTACCTTTTTTTCTTAAAATTTATTCCTGGATATTTACTGCAAAAGAATCTTGGGGATTCCTTTTTATGGGGTTTGACACAAACAGCATCATCATACGTATTCTTCTTCACATAGGAAGCAGATGGACTTAACAGACTGCTGTTTGTGCTATTAACAGATCAACAGTCTTTTATATTGCTTTAAGCGTGTATTCTACGGTGTTAGTGTGTTCTTTGTTGAGATAAACTCTATATTTTAAAAATACTTTCCTCTTCATTTAGAATTAATTTTTAACGTCTTTTGTATCCCAGAGTAATTTTCAGACAGGTCCATAGGAGTTCAAGATCAAGAACGTTCATTACAGCTTTTTTTTTGTGGTGGGGTAGAGTTAGACATGGTGTAGGTGGCTGTTCCTGAGAGGATGGATAAGCAACTAACAAGATGCACATGCAGCAACATAGAGACCTTACAATCATAGTGGTGAGTGGAGAGAGTAAGAAATAGAATAAGCAGGAGTGCCAGCAGCAAGGTGATGGAATAGGAGCTTCCCAGTTCGTATCCTCATCTCAACGATACTTTGGAAACCATGTGCAGACAAAAGTGCCTTTGTGAGAGCTTTGGGATCCAGGTAGGGGACTGTGAAACTCCAGTGGAACCCAAAACCAAGGACAGCCATTTTGAGAAGGCAGGCTAATGCCCAGGTAGCAGACATGCCAGTTGTGGTTCTGGCTACAGACTTGGGAACACCCTTTGACATTGGTCTTTGCAATGATATTTTGGATATGACATCAAAAACAAAGGCAACAAAAGCAAGCATAAACAAGTAGGATTATACCAAACTAAAACCCTCCTGTACAGCAAAAGAAAACATCAATGAAATTAAAAGGTAACCCAAGGAATGGGAGAAAATATTTGCAAACCATATATCTGATAAGCGGTTAATATCCAAATGTATAAGGAACTCATACAACTCAATAGCAAAAAAAAAAAAAAAAACAATTAAACATGGACAAACGACCAGAATAGACATTTTTTCAGAGAAAACATACAAATAGCTGACAAGTATGCGAAAACGTACTCAATATCACTAATCATTAGGGAAATGTAAATCAAAACAACGAGATATCAACGCACACCTGTTAGGGTGGCTATTATCAAAAAGACGAGAGATAAGTGTAATAAGGGTGTGGGGAAAAGGGAACCCTCATACACTGTTGGTTGGACTGTAAACTGGTACTGCCACTGTGGAAAACAGCATAGAGGTGCCTCAAAAAACTAAAAATCGAACTACCGTATGATCCAGCAATCCCTCTTCTGGGTATGTATACAAAGGAAATGAAACCAGTATCTGGAAGGGATATCTGTACTCCTATGTTCATTGCAGCATTATTCACAATAACCAAGATATGAAAATGACGTTAATGTTCATTCATATTATTCAACCATAAAACAGAAGGAAATTCTGCCATTTGCAAACATGGATGAACCTGCAGGATATTATCCTAAGTAAAACAAGCCAAAAAAAGAAAGGCAAATACTGTATGATCTCACTTATATGTGGAATATAAGAAAGTCGAACTCAGTGGACCAGATGGTAAAATGGTGGTTGCTAGGGGCAGGGAGTGGGAGAGATGGAGAGATGTTGATCAAAGAGTACAAATTCTCAGTTACAGGATGAGTACGTTCTGGGGATCTAATGTACAACATGGTGACCGCGGTTAATAATACTGTATTGTATACTTGAAATTTGCAGAGAGAGTAGATCTTAGGTGTTCTCACCACACACACACACTCAAATGATAGCTGTGTGAAGTGATGGATGTGTTAATTAATTTGGTTGTCGTAATCATTTCAAAATGTATACATATATTAAATCACAATATTAAACACTAACATTAAACGTTAACACTTTAAGAAACATCATGTACAATCTAAATAAATAAAAATAAAGCTAAGGGACAAACCAAAAAATAAATAAATAGAATAAACAATCAAAGAAAATATTATTTATGCAAATTTGATACTTCTATGTAAACCAACACTAACTATTTTACAAAGAGGTAAAGAAAGGAAAGCATATACATAAACACATTAGAATGGTAGTCTTTTGAGAGTAGAGGAGTAGGTAATAGTTTGATCAATAGAGTTTGTCTTTGACCAATGATGATAGCGAGCCAACAAAATAGAAGAATGTTAATTCAGCACTGTCTTTGCACCTGAAACCAAGGGGAAGAAGAAAAAGAAAATGATATACAAATTTTATAGACAGATTTTTAGAAATAGCCTAGGAATAGTCTACATTTTGGATACGTTTTTGCATTTTGTTTAGTGCTATATGTAATAATATGTAATTATAACCATAGTTTAATTATGCTGAAAATTAAGAAAATTTTTTGTGCTTTTCACATGTTTTGATTAAAAAGCTTAATATTGGTCACCAGGAGATGAGTTTCCAATATTCATATGTAATAATGAAAGAACAAAAGACATTATTTATTTTTTGGTTACAATCAATTCCCACCATGCACAGTTGGGTACATCACTTCTTAAATCAGAGAAATTTTTATGTGCTTTATTATGTACACAAAACATCCAGGAATCTAAGAAGTTATAAAATCCAGGGCAACTTAATTGTTGATTCTGACATGCATTACACACAATTGTAATTCTTTATAAAGGATATCAGATTACTAAAAAATATATTGTGAGACCAAATACATTTATGGAATAGTCATTGAGGGGTAAGTTTAGCATATAATATGTTTGGGCATGAATGATATATCTTTTCAATGATAAATTGTGGTTATGCTTGCAGAATAATTTACTTTGATTTATCTTTCAAAAGGAAATTCTTAGATTATTTTAGAAGATTGAACTGTAGGTGGTAAGGAGACATTAATTGTAGTGAGTTGGGGAAAAAAGAAATGAGGGTTATAAATGAGAAGCAGAGTAAGTACGAAAATGTGAACTGATCAAGGAGGGCAGATGAGGATGGAGATGGTGAGAAATTTCCTCATCATCCTTCGGAGGACAGTGCATTTCCAAACGTTGTGTGTGGATTATAGTCAAGTGGCTTTGTTTCCTAAGCTATAAGTGAGATATTTTCAAAGCTATGGAAAAATTCATGGTAATAGTAAAGTCAATCTATCTTGTATGGAAAAATTTTAAAGCATAAATCTTTGGTAAAAAAGCCAAGATTACTTTTAGGTTGAAGTCCAATTACTTTCCCAAATACACCTAGATTTCTCTTGATTGAAGAATCACAGGATTATAGAATTTTAGAGCTGAAAATGACTTAGAGATTATTTTGTTAGATTCCTTACTTTTACAAAGTGAAAGAAAAAAAGAAGCTAAAGTCAAGTTCTAAGACAGTGTGAATATGGCGTGATGGGAAAAGGGGAACAATTCTGTCACGTATGCTTGGAGTCAACAGAGACATGGAGATGAGAAGTAGTGAAAGATATGTTTAGCTAAAAAGAACTGAAGTTTGGGTGCTCCAGTTGGGATCACATTTGGCATAAGATATCAAAAAAGGAGAAATATCTTAAAGGGGAAACAGGAGGAGAGCTATTGCCTAAAAGCCATAATGAATGCCTTGGGAGAAATTGAGAGGCTTAACTGCCGTAGAGGGCTTCAATAATTAAAGTCTGCAATAAAAGTGATATGAGCATTAATCAGGTATTAAATGGGAATCCAAATCAATCCAAATGATGGAAAATAACACCTTAGATTCTTGGGAAATGAATTTAAGAATGTCAAACTATATTGTCACTTATCTTTCTGTTTAACTTGGCAAGCGTGTGACTAGACTATGATTGCGTGTGTCTCCACCTCAAATCCTAAAGAATGTATTTTAATTAAGCATCATATTTATAGATTACTTGCTGGATTTCCCAAGGTGAGCTTTCATGAGGTCCTTTCTGTCCTATGCATATTCTAAATTTGATTTATGCATCTTAAAATCATTCAGAGGTGATTGGTATTAAAGCACATCCTGAAGCATTACCATAGCATTTGCTATTCTTAGATAAAATATTTTTAATTGATTAGGGTAGAGAGGAGAGTAAGGTAGTAGAAAGCATAGTACATTTAAAACAAAAATATTTGGGTTGACTTCATACCTATGTTATTTTGCAGTCATTAATTCTCAAATATTCATTTCCCCTCCAGTAAAAAAATAAAGATGAGAATAATTGCCCAATAAGGGAATCAAATGATGATAGAAATATGTAAAAAATTATAACTATCTTCTTATATCTAAAGGTATTTGAAATAAACATGAAAAAATATAGATAAAAGAAGTAATTAAACACAAGCACAAAAATCAAAAGTTACTTTTAAAAAAACTGAGCCTAAGAATAGTTACTGTAATGAGATCAACTCATAACTTTGGGCTTCCTAATAGAGAAGACAAATAGGAACACATGAGAAGGTGCCCAGGATGAGTTATCAAAGGAAAAGAGAATTTAGCAATTTCATTCTCAGTGATGACCTCATCTTGAACACAAAACTTATAACTCTTTCTCAAGAAAATTCTATCACTTATAAGCTTATTAATTAAATAAAAATTTCTTGGAATGAGTTAGTGTGAGTATATCACAATTCCCAGATTTCACAAAAAAACAAGATTAATTAAACTATACAAAGTTTAAAATTTTCTGCATGCCAAAAATTAATTACAAAGAGGCAAACCACAATTAAGAAGCAATATTTACAAAGGATATAGTCAGAGAGCTTATAAAAAATGTAAGGAAAAATATTCTTTAACCTTAGGTTTACTCAATGGCATTCACCATTAAATAAATGCAAATTAACGATATGGGGGAACATTTTTTACCTGCCAGCTTGGCAAAGATCAAACAGTTTGATAGCACCTCGTGTTGCCCTCTGATTGGGTAAAGAAATGTGCATACGTGTATATAAGTATGCAACTTGTTACAACTTCTCAGGAGAAAAATTTGGCAATATCTATGAATAACAGAACTATGCTTGCACTTTGACTTTACAATTCTCCTTCTAAGCTATGTGAAGAAAGATTTACTTGGAAATCATAGTAGTATAATTTATATTGTCAAAAACTAGAACCAAGGGACAGTCCAGTGGCATTGGTTAAGTTCATGTGCCCTACTTTGGTGCCCTGGGGTTCGCAAGTTCAGATCCTAGGTGTAGACCAACACACCTCTCATCAAGCCATGCTGTGGCAGCATCCCACATATAAAATAGAGGAAGATTGGCATGAATGTTAGCTCAGGGACAATCTTCCTCAAGTAAAAGGAGGAAGATTGGCAACAGATGTTAGCTCAGGGCCAATTCTCCTAATCAATAATAATAATAATAATAAAATAATAAAAAAATTAAAAAACAAGAACCAAATAAATGTCTGATGACAAGACATTGGTTGGATAAATTTTATTACATTCATGCAATAGAATATTTTGTAGTTATTAAAAAGAATCACTGTAGATATTGATTGGAATAATCTTCAAAAGATAGTATGTATAGTATTCTGCCATTTTCAACAATTTACATTTCTTATTTTGCATGTCATAATTTTTTTATGTACAGAATGCCTGGAACAACACAGAAAGAAGTGGGACCCTCAGTGCCACTGAGACAGATGGCTGAGGTTGGCAGGGAGACATCATTTTATACCTTTTTGTACTGTTTGAATTTTTTTTTAACTATACACACTTTTCCTATTATAAAATCAGTTGATTTCTATTCACTACATCTGGATCCAACTTAGTGCACAGTGATAACAATCTTAGGCAAACAGTATCCACCTAAGCTTCCTCCACATTTTATAGAAGTGTCATCTGACTACAGGGTCTCTAGCCCTTCTTGAAATTTAAGTGGCTCTGGAAATTCCAGTGTCATTTTTTCTAACTCCCTGAACTTTTCCTAATTCCTGATCCCAGAGATCCTAAGAAGCTTCACTTGGAGTTATCCAAGCCAAATTTTATCCTTATCTCAAAATAGTCACTTCTACTTTTCTTGTCTTAATTATGGGGACCTTCTTTAAAAAGCAGAAATCTGGACCAGTGTTCTGAGCCTGGAATATTCTACAATCTTAAACATGAGTGTAAAATGAGAGAAAATATACGAATTTAGTCCTATCCCAGAAAATCCAGAGTATATGGTCATCATTTATTGTTATACTCTTTAACAGCCCAAGAAAAAATGAGAACCATCCTGAAGTTTGGATGCACAGTCAATTCATTCATGTAGATGCTTTATGATTTATATACTGCCTCCCTGTAGCTTGTCTAGTGAAAAACCGGCCAATATTTAACAAAATATTGCACGTAAAATTCTTGGAACATTGCCTAGTACATGATAAGCACTCAATTAATAATAGCTATTATTATTATTTTATTAATAGCAGGGTAGTTTATATAGTTTTTAAGAATGTCTATTATTATACTGTTACAAAAATATGTTAAAAAAATTGGGAATTTTCCAGCGTCTCAAAATAAAAGTGTAATAGTCATGTAAAGAAAGTAACAGCTCATTTGAAAAAATAAAAATATTTTTGAATCTTCCAATGTTTCTTTTTCTCCACATTCCAACAAAATTTCTTACCATATAGGGAAGCTTAGAGGATTATGAATCTTTAAGAACCAATGTGAAGGAGGCAAACTTATGTTTACAGTTTTAGTCTGTGAACCTCAATAACTGTAATTTTAAAATTACACCAATGTTTACTTCTCTGGAATACAAGAAACAGCCCCTCTACAGGACTGCTTATATAAACAGTGCTGCTTGTAGGTAGGGGGATAAATTACGACCTGGAATTCTAAGGAGCAGTGCCTAAGTTTCTGAATATGAACTGTTCATGCACGAAGACAGAACTTGGCCCAATTCCCAACACAATTGATGACAGAAGTTCACAGAGGCTAATCCTTTCCTATTTTTAAACATATGTATATATTAGTGTTTAATTTTGGCAACCACTCTTCACAGGTATGTTATTTTGATTATAAATCCTTTTAAACTCAATTTTTTGTAGGCACATAATTTTAGATACCACCTTGATAGCTACTGACAAAAAAAGTGATGAAAATGCATATAAAATAATTTCATAGTTTTTGTAGACCTTAGTTTATTCTATTTAGTCACTAATCAGTACTAGAGCTTTCTATGAATGAAATATATTCTTGATGTTATTGAAATAAATATACATATAAAATTATCTCTCGTTCTTTTATGGATTTCACGGTAACTAAAGATTTTATATAAAATCTTTCTGTTAAGAACTTAAAAACAATTCCAGCAAATCAACTTTTAATAGAGAAAGAACATTACTGTCAACAATACTTGCAGGGATTCTGTATTTAATTTAAAATAAAAGGTCTTGAAACTCTAGAAAGAGATCTTCCAAAAAATAGGCTAATGTTATCCAAGTGTGATTGCTGAGAGAAAATAACTGGTCCTCTCATAGTTTTGATGGCTCTAATAGGATCTTCTATGAGAGGCTGACAACCAGCTTCCTGTAAAGGCCTTATTACTAAAGCCCACATGAGCAGGATGAAGGAGCCACTTTTTCATTGGGACTTTTTGCCAGATGCCAAAGTAAATAGCAGTAGACAATGCATGCAAACACACCCTGAGATTGCATTTAAAAAGAGCTAAAGGAAATTTGGAGACCAAATCCATAAGTTAGCAAAGTGTTTTGAAATATTCTGCCACTCCCTGAAGATTAAGCCTGGAGCAAAATACCCTGGTATTAGATTCCAGAACTAAAATGTAGAAGTGAAATTTCTTTCTTTAGTGTGGTTTCTATTCTTCAATGTGCACTTAGGAGAAAGTCACAAATAACTCGCTTGGCCGTTGTCTGTCTTTAACGACATTTCTAAATTTGCCACATAAACACGTCTAAGGATCACTTTGGATGATCTGTTTAGAGTAAGGGTGCAAATTCCACAAACTACCACTTCCCAAGGGATTCAATTTATTAGTATGTTTATGGGTCAGCTTTTGACGCTCACAAAGATATTACAAACACCTAGGAATGTGATTACAGCTTCACTCTCTGTGAAGTACCAAAAATCTCAAGTTTTATAAGGGTAGGGCTATACTAAGCAATTTTCTTTGTAATCGTTTATTTTAGAGGTGTTGTTTTATGAAGCTAAAAAATCACCCCCAAATTTACCACCAGGTGTAATCAACTGTTTTCGTTTTTTCACATACTTGTCTGGTCTTTGTCTAACAGTGATGCTTAAGTGCTGCACTTTCACCCATTTAACTTCTTCTAGAACATTTTCAAGAAAATATACTCCCCAACTTGACATTTAAAAGTATTTCCTCGGGCCTTCTTCATTACTTTATATTCCTTCCTAATCATTTGCTTATGAAGGCAGTTGGATAAAGAAAAATGGGCTTTTATTCTGTTGTGAAAAAAAAAATGAAATCTTTATTGCAAGTTGCTTGAGTCCTACTCTTCTTAGATTCAAAATAGAAAAGAAAAATACTCCATTGTTTAACAAAAAGGCTGAAGATAATTTGCAAGCTCCTTTGTTCTTTACAGACAGTGACTTTAGCAACAATTAATGTGGAACTGTCAGTGAATCTGAATAACTGTCTTTGATAAATTTAATTTTTAATTGTTATTATGCATGCAATGAGCCATACTTTGGGGATGCTTCCATAGTTCTTAAGGAACTGACTTGGATAGTCTAAGAGATGTGAAACATATCGGATTCAATACCAAATAAACCCACATCATATGGTCCATTCCATTATTTCTCTTTAGTTACACAATGAACAACAGTCAAGGAAGAAGAAACAACCCAGTGGAATGGGTAAAACTCATAACGTAATTCTATGCAACTCAGGTAATGCACATTTTAGCTACTCATAAGAAAGTTCTTGTAGGGATTTCTACATGCTTGTAGGGATTTCTACATGCACTTTGGTTTTTTCATTCTCCAATAAAGATCAAAAGCAGTTAGCAAGTATCTTTCTTCCACGTTTCTTACCCTCCCATTGACTTCCTCCCCTCCCTATTTAACTGCCACTGTAGATCTGTGAGTGAGCTGGCAAGGGAACAGGGTCTATTTCCCTGTATCTCTCAAGTGAGCAATAACATCTGGACACGATTCAGGTTAGACTTAGGGATAAAGCTCAGACTGGCAAGCAGGCTGATGGTATCATTCCAGTTCTGCTGCCCTGCAATAATACTGATAGTCGAAAAGAGCCCCCAAGCCTGGACAGCATAGCTAAGCATGAATAGAAAAGCAGACCTATGAAATCTGTCAAAAGTGGTTTCCTAAGAAATGGTAACTTGAGCTAAGTTCTGAGAAATATTGTGCTTTTCTCTGGAGTGTTGAGATACAATTTGACCTCTGCGTAGACAGGGGTAAATTCAGTATCCCTGCTTTCTTTTGTGTAGAGATTAATATTATTGTCTTATTCCTACCTGGTCAGTGAACAGTCAGTTTGGGCCAGGACTTACAAGAAGGTGCACAACCACCTGCCCTCACCTATGTAGCATTGCTACTGACCCATTAACTTATGAGACAGAGAGAAGGCCCGTTGCCCATGTAATCTCTCCTACCAGACACTTGTATAAGCAAATTTAGGCAGAAGTCCAGAAAGGAGAATCATACTGGTAAAAAAATCAATTGAGAAAGCATCTCTTTCACAAGTTTGAAAAGAGATGAGGACAGGATTCCCAAGTGAATCCAATGAAGTTCAGTTTTCCTTGTTCTATTTCAGTCTTTAATGCCTAAGCCATATGTCTATTTAATTAAATAAGGTAAAAGGAGGAAGGTTTATCCACATTTCATCCTTAGGTCACCAATCATAACTCATCAGACTTATTTTCAAAGGAAAATGTAGATTAAAATACAATTCAAGTAATAGTCATTGAACACTTAATATATGTCTCACATTGAGTGACAAGGCAATAAAAATGGTTAAGAAAGCTCTTTGTCCTCCATTTGTCCACGGTACAGAAGAGGAGAGAGACGTGCACTCAGCTAACTCAGCAGTACAAGATGGCTTCAACTGAGACCTCTTCAGGAATAGAGAGGGGAGGGCTATGAATTGGTCTTCTGGCTGGGAATGTAGAGTGGGATCAGTAAAGATTCATAAAGGGCTCGGAGGATGACTACAAGTTACTAGAGTTGAATGGAATAAAGGGAGAGCTTAAGCAAAGGTCCAGGGGAGGAAATGAACATTTTGTCTTCTGGGACAGGTTGCCTGGAACACATGGGTAGAATCTGCTACACACAGGCAAGTGTCACAAGAGATGAGGTTGGAAAAGTAGGCTGGGTTCTAATTGACTTTATATGGATAGTTTTAGAAAGAGAATTCTGAGTTATGAGGGAAAAGAGTGACAGAAATAAACAGGATGTTTAAAAGCCTTCCCAACATAGTGAGACAATGAAGAAATCAACTACGGTAAAAGCAGTTGGAGTAGAAGAGAGAAGACAAATGTCAGAGATGTTTTCAAAGTACAGGACGTTGTGACTGACTGTATGGAAGAAGTCAGGGAGAGGAGAGAGACAAGATCAACTTGGGTTTCTATGTTGAATAACTGGGTAGAAGATTAAGTCATTAACAGGGAACACAGGAAGAGGAGCAAATATGGGGTCAGGATGGAGAGTGGAAAAACTAATACAGCAGTTTCTGTTAGGTCAAGCTTGAGAGTTCTACGAGAGATCTAATTGGTGCTGTCAGGAGGAAGTCTGGAATTCGCACTGATAAGGTAGATCTGAGACCTGCTGACGGATGAGTGGGGAAGAAGCCATGGCGGTGGCTGAGGCTGGGTAGAAAGGTGAGAGCCTGTTTAATCTCCTATGCCATATGCACTAGGGGATAGAGTTTAAGTCAGTGTCCTTTTGGATACCAGGCAGTGTTTTCTTTAGACCATTGTTCTACAGTTGGTATTTATACTTCCATTCACATTTAGCATCTAAAAAATTCAGCTCTTTGGTTTCACTCTCTCTCCTCCACCATTCTCAACTATCAATTCTTTCAGCAATTCCATTGACTATCTTCTAAGTGTTTTCTAAATCTATCCATTTTCTATTACAACCGCTCGTGTTCAAGCCTTATTCATTTCTCACCTGGACTTTTGCAACAGCTTTAAAAAATATTATGGATATTTTCAAATATGCACAAAAGTAATGGGAATACTACAATAGCTATAGACAAATCACTTATATTAAGATTTGCTGTATCTACTTCATCTAAGCTTTTATTTTTTTTTTTCTTTTTTGCTTTTCTTTGCTGGAGAATTTTAAAATAAAATGTAGACAATATATCACCCTTAGCTAACTCAGTGTGCATCACTAAAAAAGATAGACACTTTCTTACATAAGCATTATATTATTTCGCAGATAACTTAATACATTATCTATTATCATTTTATACCCTTTCTATAATTAATTAAATTTCTTAAGTGGTGCTATTTTTTTTTTGTTTGTTCCAGTAAAGTTCCAAGCAAGGTCCACACATTGTATTTAGTTTAGTTTTATTTTTTCTCTCTAGAGCAGTCTTGTCTCCTTCTATCCTCCATGCCTTTGACTTATCACAGAAGCCTAGTTAGTGTCCTGAAGAATGAAGAATGATCCACATTCTCGACTAGTCTGGATGCTTCTTTTGGGTGTTGTTTAATGTTCCTCTATTCTCTTCATTTCCAGTAGGTGGAGATTAGCTCTAGAGAGTTGAATAGATTCAAATGTACTTTTAGCAAGACAATTTCAGAACTCTTGTTGTGTGCTTTTTGTTGCATCACATTAGGAAATAGTGTAGGCTTGCCCTGTTTTTTAGTGGTGCCACACTCTGCCTACCACAGGGAAGATAGGGAGATAGCCCTTTGCCTTATTCTTAGCCTCATTTTATTGATGGTAATGTCACAGGGGTGCAATTGGTGACAATCTGGTTGTTCCATGTAAAGATCTCAATTAACCTAACCTTCCACCTAGTATTTTAATGAATTGATGATTAATGCCTTAATCAGTTGTTTCACTAGGAATTATAAAATGATTGTTTTCTAATTCTGTAATTTCTTCCACATTTATTCCACAAAAAGAAAAAATTGCCCATCATCAACTAAGGAAACTAGAAGTAATTGGTTGTCTGTGGACTGAATGTTTGTGTTCCCCTAAAATCATATGTTGAAATCTAACGCCCAATGTGATAGTATTTGGAAATGAGGCCTTTGGGAGGTGATTGGATCATGAGGCGGGGGGCCCTCATGAATGGCATTAGTGCCCTTATAAAAAGAAGCCAGAGAACTAACTCTGTTCTCCACCATGTGAGGCTACAAGGAAAAGGTGGCCATTTACAAACCAGGAAACGGACCCTCACCAGACCTCACTAGATTTGCTAGCACCTTGATCTTGGGCTTCGCAGACTCCAGAATTGTGAAATAAAAATGTTGTTTAAGCCATATAGCCTATGGTAATTTGTTACATCAGCCTGAACTGACTAAGACAGGCTACAATGAAATAGAGCTTTTAAAGAAGAAGCAGAATAAATGTCTAATTAGCTTCCTTCAGTCATTAATTGCCAAGAAAGAAACTGATACCTACTTATTTCCCCTGCTGTAGAAGGAGTTGTTATCGTTCTTATTGTTGTTTTCGAGAGAATGAAAGGGGCCTTCCTCTTTCTTGTTGAGCATCAGGACCAATGACTTTCTGTATTTTCAGTTTGTTACAATCAATTGTATTCATTATTCTTTCTGATGCTCAAAGTTTCCTACCTTTAGCCAATGGGAATCACTTCTGGTTGCCTCCTGTGTCCTTTTGACAATACTCATTAGTCTTTGAGAGTTTCTTTGCTTTCTGGAACAGTCAGATGTTTCTGACTGATCTCTGGCCTAGGATAATGCTTAACATACAGTAGAAATAAATAAATAACTATGAAATGAATAAATCAATTTTGGCCACCCTTTTGACATTTATGTTGATTATCACCTGCTGCCTTTGAGGTCATTCTCCTATCTCTTTGGGAATTTTTGGCAAGTTTCTTTTCTACCTGATTTCTTGCTTTATTAGTACAGTGTTGTTATCCACATGGTGAGGAAAACTGGTTCCAGTAGTCAAGGCTAATGGTCAGAAGAAGAGATTAAGTGAGAACTATTAGAAGTTGCAAATAGGTACCCAAGATCAGTGAAGGGAGATGGTATTAAATCCAGGCTGAGCACAAATGACGTCAGTTGAGTTCCAGTTATTTTCTCTATCATTTGTGTAGATAGTTATGTGAGCCATAAATTTCTCCTTGTTATGATGTAAAAAAATAAATTGTCCACTTTTTTGGATTGATTTATATGAATGAGGTCTTTTCTTTTTCTTTGGGATATTTCCTTTCTTCTGCCTATATTTTTGTCACTCTTACTAAATCTAGTTGGCGTCCTTATGGATATTACCATGTACTTTATGGCTTTATTTTCCTTCTTGTACAATCAAGTCCCCCAAGTTTGCTTACCTCAGCCATTCTCTAGTAGCAGCTTAGGTTCCTTCCCTCCAGACTTTCTGGCCCACCTGACCCACTTCCAGTGTCTATTTTCTCACTTTTATGTCCTCTTTCTCTTCATGGGAAAATGGTACTGACTGATTGTTTCACATTTTCACACCAAGCTGGACCATTAATGCTAATAGAGACTAAACTGAAACATATGCTATGGTCATTTGTGACCCTTTGCGTATCCTACAATTTGTGGAGGTGAAGGCAGTTTGGATTAATTCATATAAACTATCTCTGTTTTTCTATCAGCTAATATATTACTTAGTAATATTTGTAAACAGAAAATAAGTAAAGTTTAGGTACTCAAAAATTATTTCTTATTTTACCCCTCTTCCTTCAAAAAGGCTTTTGTAATAGCTGCTAAAATTATTTGTTTCTCCCTTTGCTACCAATAGCAGAGAAGCCACAATGCTCACCAGAAGACAATGACACTCTTGTGTAATGAGTCTCTGACTTCTACTGAACTTTAGTACAAGTGGTTAATTTGCTGAGATGGGTAGTGTTTTTATAGTCTCCACCAGTGTCATGAGGCATAAACTCCCTCAACTTCCCTTTACTCTTCTAAGTTCATCTCCATTCTCACCATCCTTGCTTCCCTTCCTTCAAGCTAAGGGGAAGCCTCCACTCCATAGCTGACTCTCTGTGTTCTTATTCCTTGCTCATATTGTTTGAAGTCTTATCAGGACTATAATCCACTTATTATATCAGGTATTCTTTTATCTTCAGCCTTTCCTTTTGGTTCTTTCCCCTGAGACCATAAACATAGCTAATGTATACAAGTGCAAAAACCATAACTTTCTTAACCTGCCTTCACTCGAGTTACTGATCTACAACTGTTTACTTTCAGAACCAAATCTTTCAAAAGCGTAGCATATATTTTTCTCATTTACTACTTCTCACTTATTATCTAATAGCTAGTCTAATCCTTGTTCATCTTATAGGTTCTTATTAGGTTACCTATTTTAATTTTCTATCATTAAAATATTTGGCAAACACTTTCCCTCCATCATATTCCCAGTCTTTGTCTAGCTGTTGTGTTGCTCAGGACAGCACGACCATCCTCTTGGCTTTCTTGTCTTTGAGGAAAGAGACCAGGCATGGCCATACCTTGTAGGAAAAGTAATAAAAACTGTGAGCACATTTAAGATGGCAACGAGAAGCAGATTTTGCCTTCATGGTATACACTAGGTGGCCGTTTGTACTAATTTAATCAGTTCATATGTAACTGATCGGCTGTTTGAGGTGATGTGACTAGTCTCTTCAGAAAAGTAGTCGGTCATTTGAACCGATGTAATCAGCCTATTTACTTGCTTGTACTTTGTTATCTGTGCTATTTGAGCTGGCCATTTCTGTCTTTCAGGAAGAATAAGGTTTGACTGATTTTCTGACACTGAATTGACCAAACTAAACAATTGTACTGAAATGTAGACATACACAGCATAGGCAACACTGGCATTGACTCAAGCTTGGTCTTTTACTTCTTAAGCGTCTCCTCACCTTCACTGTCACTATCCTGGTCTATATTATCACTATTTCTTGCCTATATTAATTCAATAATCTTCTACCTAGTCTTAATGCCTCTTTTCTTCTCTCACCCCACCCCAATGATACCTTTTCCTTCTGACAACTAGAGATCTTATTAAACGCAATTCCAAACATGTCACTATATGCTTATACACTTGAAAGGCTCCCTGCTATCTTTATAACAAAACCAAAACTCTTCAAGATGGTCTGCTCACAAGAGTTTTCATGATTTAGTCTCTGTATTCCTCTCCAGTGCCCTTTTCGATCACTGCCTCCCTCATCTTTTGTCCTTTAGCCACTAAAAATGTCCTCTATTTCATCAAGTGTATTACATCTCTTGTTCTCTTTGCTTACAACAATCATGGATGTTTTTTCACCCAAAATTAACTAGGTAATGACTATGCATGCCCTAGGCTCAATTTAGACATTACCTCCTTTGGAAGAATTTCTGGACCACCCTATTTGGGGTGCTAGAGGAGCACTATATTATCGTGCTGTATTTTAATCCCTTGTTTCCCCTTCTCTGTGATCCCCTCCCCCAATTAAGGTGAAGATTATGACCATTTTGTTCAAAATGATGCCGACACCTAGCTCAGTGTTAGTACAGAGTATACGCTTAATAAATTATTGATGAATACATAAATGACTTTCCATACCTGATATAGATTCTAGAGTCTATGCTATGCACTTTCACCACTAAGCATAAAGGAACCAAAAATTAATGGCAGTCATCTCAAGTCCTGTTAAGAATAAGGCAGGGTATAAATGTGCAAATATGATTTTGTAACAGAATATTACTAAATAATGTTAAAAGAACTCATTAATACAAATGAGCAAAAGAAAAGTGAACCAAATCAAGAAAAAAAATCTTTATCTTATTTTTCATTTCAGCTTATCCAGGAGAAAATTGGCCCAATTTATTCTTACGTATTATCACAAATTGCTTTTACTTTCTTTATATTTTTATTTTCTTTTTATTTTTTTAATTGCAGTAACATTGGATTATAACATTATATAGCTTTTGGATGTACATGGTAATATATTTCGAATTCTGTGTAGATTACATCATGCTCACCACCCAAAAACTAATTTTAGTCCATCACTTCACATGTGAGCCTAATCCACCCCTTTTGCCCTCCCCACCCTTCCCCTGTGGTAACCACCAATCCAATCTCCAAAGCTATGTGTTTGTTTGTCGTTGTTTTTATCTTCTACTTATGAGTGAGATGTTATGGTATTTGACTTTGTCCCTCTGGTTAATTTCACTCAGCATAATACCCTCAAGGACCATCCATGTTGTCACAAATGGCCGGATTTCATCATTTCTTGTGGCTAAGTAGTATTCCATTGTGTATATATACCACATCTTCTTTATCCATTAGTCCCTTCATGGGCACCTAGGTTGCTTCCAAGTCTTGTCTATTGTGTATAATTCTGCAATGAACATAGGGGTGCAAGTATCTTTATGCCTTTGCGTTTTCAAGTTCTCTGGATAAATACCCAGCAATGGGATAGCTGGATCATATGCTAGATCTATTGTTAATTTTCTGAGGATGCTCCAAACTGTTTTCCATAGTGGCTGCACCAGTTTGCACTCCCACCAGCACATCCTCTCCAACATTTGTTGTTTCCTGTCTTGTTAATTATAGCATTCTGACCAGAGTGAGGTAATATCTCATTGTAGTTTTGATTTGCATTTCCCTAATAGCTAATGATGTTGAGCATCTTTTCATATGCCCATTGGTCATCCATATATCTTCTTTGGAGAAATCTCTGTTCAGATATTTTGCCCATTTTTTAATTGGATTGTTGTTTTTTGTTGTTGTTCAGCTGTATGAGTTCTTTGTATATTTTGGATATTAACCCCTTATCTGATATATGGTTTGCAAATATCTTCTCTCGATTGTTGGGTTGTCTTTTCGTTTTGTTGATGGTTTCCTTTGCTGTGCTTTTTAGTTTGATGTAGTCCCATTTCTTCATTTTTTCTTTTGTTTCCCTTGCCCGGTAAGACCAGGCAAGGGAAACAAAAGAAAAACTGCTTTTACTTTCAAAGGAAAATTTGTACAGGGTTGCTTTGAAAGTAGGCAACAGCCTTTTGGTTTTTGAGAGCTATTTTTATTATTTTTAGGAATATCATAGAAATTAATAGTGTTCACTAAATGCAAACATTTGGACATATTTTTGTGAGTTGTTTTATTAAAATTTACCCAGACTAGGGATATATTGTTTGGCTTACTAAGACAGGGACAGATAAAAAATGTAAGGTAGTAAATAGGGAAGCATTATGAGGAATTGTACAGAAAAAATTTAGACGCTATGCTAAGTTGTAATACTTAAAGATCTAAATTACATAATGAAGTTAAATGAAACTGAATGCAACCATTAATACCTTAAAATGTGTAAAGATTCTGGTAATAAAATTTACAACACAGCCAAAATAACCCCAGGAAGGCAGGCTAAAGAAAATATATATATTCTTTTTATAATAGTATTTAAATATGTATAATTTAGGTTAAAAAAAGAGAGAATTTAATTATTTCAATAAATATAATTAGATGCAGCATATACAGGCAATTTACAGAAACAGGAAATATGGAAATAGTCAATGAGCATTACATCTGATTAACGTAAAAGTGTTAAATCCACGAATTATATATTTATAATTGTAACTCAATCACCTTTGTGTACATTTTGTGGATAGGGTGCATTTCATAATTATTACTAATTTCAGCATCTTTTTACATACTCATTATGTACTTTTCCATGCTTCAAAGATTGTTAATAACAACTCTTGCTATTTATGTGGCTTTAGAGAACTAAAACTAATTTAACATTAAGAAATTAAGAGTCCACAGCAAGGGATGGAGCATCGTCATTTACAACCAGGCAGCACTGTGTACTGAGAATCACACTGGAATGGAAGTCAACAGCCATGGATTCCAGTCTCGGGTCTGTTGTACACTCAGTGTGTGATGCTGAGCACATACCATCTGTGGCTCCAGTGATATCATCTGAGAATTAAGGAGACAATTCAGGAGACCCTACATTCTTCTTTGATTCTCCCAAGGGTCTTTTGGGATAGCACCCTATAATGTAAATGTTCCCCACAGTTTTATCAATGGAGATGGACTTGAAAATGATAGAGTTGTACAGGGAATGGCGATGCTTCACTGTGTCCTCCAGGACAGCAAAACGTCAATATACAAACTTCAAAAAGAAAAGTACATGCAGAAGTTTTAGAACTCTAAGGGTATTAGGAGCTCTATCTAGCCCATTTGTTTTATTTTATTGTTGAGAGAACTGACACAAAGGTGAACTATTTTTGCCTGAAGTCACATAGCCATGGAAGGCAGGATTAGCACTAAACCTCAACTCTCTTGTCTGAAGCCTAAGGATTCTTCCTCATCACATCCCCATTATTCCTTGCTGGTTAACTGGGAGGACAATATTGCTGTAAATGTCTCTAGTTGCCTTTACTAATGTGCTATTGCCTAGAGAGACAATGAAATAATTTTTATAATTAACTGATCTATAGTGTCAGTTTTTAGAAGTGTATTTCAGACTTTAAGCTTTAGCAGAAGATATCTTTTCATGCTCAAGGTCTTAGAGGCTAAATTTGGGGGCAATTATAAAAACTAGTTTAAGTTTTAAAGTTAACACTAATTTTAGAAAAGCAGCAATAGAATAGCTAGTAATATAGTTTGAAACAATGTAGAAATCTCCACATTTTACTTTCAAAAAAATGCAGAAAGGATAAAATATCTTCTGTTCAGTTTGTATGCATGAATATCACCATTTTTGGTGGAATCTTTTGGGGAAATCCTTTTCAAAAGCAAAAAATAATTTGTATGCTTTAACTGACTAGCTAAGAACAACTCTTAAATGCATGAGTATTTGTCATCCCTTTTCTTGGAGTTACTAAATTTTATTTGAAATTATAATAATTATTTCATTATGTAAATGATCCATATGTTTCACAAACTTGTTTTCCATGTTAACATCTGTGGTTACATTAAGGCCAAAATTTTTCTTTATTTTTTTCTGTATTCAAATGCTACTATATAACTTATTTTGTAATTTCTTGTATGGTGCCATATAGAGAATCCCATCCTCCCTTCCTCCCTTTCTTTCCCAAATTTGCGTTGAACGTCTCCCATCTGAGAAGAATTGTGCCAGATACTGAGGATATGAAGTGAGCAAAATAGACATGGTTCCTGCTTTTGTTGGTTTTACAGGATGGTGCAGAGATATAAAGATCACAAAAATTAATATGTAATTGTAATTTGTTAAGAATTTTATAGATACGTGTAAGATATTATAAAAATATAGAGGAACTAATTTAGATTGGGTTGAAGCAATGGGAAAGACCACTGATTTCATTTTTGAAGGAAGCAACACTTAAGTTGACACTTGTAGAATGAATATGTGTGAGGTAAGGAGTGAGAAAAACACACCTATTAGCAAGCTGTACAAACTACAGAAAGACCTAGAATTAGGGGAGAGTAGGTCAATTTGAATAACTCAATGCAAATGTATCTAAGACGAAGCTGAAAAGGCAGGTGCTGTACTATTTTTACTCTGAAATTTTATTGTACTGTGAAGTTAATTCTCAGATTCTGCCAATTTTCCTGCAGAATCTAATCTCTGTTGTGCAGTGTCAGTAGGTCTCATGGCCTGGTGTTCCATGCTCCCAAGAAGTGTTTCATCAGCCATTAGTAGTTTAACAAATCTGTTCTTCCTCGTATCTATTTCTCTGTTGACTCCTTTATCATGTTCGCCCTACCTAGAATAGCAACTTCTAACAGACTTGCAAATCTCTGCTACAATCCAGGCTTTTGAGAGGGAACAATTTTGAAAAGGCTTAAAAAAAGAGAGAAAAGAAGGGAGAACATTGCTTTTGGAAATTAGTGGCTATTCGTAAGGCTTTCTGATGGACAGATCAAACCGGAGCTGGAGATACCATCATCACTCAACTGTTAGGAAGGAGTCCAAGTACTGATGGACCCAGGTAACTCATGTGTTCTTTCACTGAACGGATATTGAGCCTCTACAATGCACAACTGTTTTCTGATTGGGAAACAGGAGCCTGCAGGTAGTGACAAAGCTAGTAACTAAGTTTTCTGTCATCATTTCATGAGCACTCTGGCAGAA
This sequence comes from Equus asinus, assembly GCF_041296235.1. Lineage (NCBI taxonomy): Eukaryota > Metazoa > Chordata > Mammalia > Perissodactyla > Equidae > Equus > Equus asinus. Next base: position 74,186,275 of record NC_091798.1, read on the forward strand.
GACTAAGTTGCCGCAAAAGACCGAAACTATGGAGTACAAGACGAGTTATCCGTGGGATATTTAACTTTAATATTTACTAGGAGCCTCTTATCTCTCACCTCCCTAAGTACTCTCCAAGATGATCCAATATCTTCAATCTATGGGATTGGCAGAATAAATACTTTTTCGAAAACTGAGTTTTTCCTACAACATAAAGGCTAGGGCAACCCACAGCTTGACACATTGCTTCCACTGATACTTTTTCTGAGGAACTTGCCTTTTGTATTTCACCGTATGTCCAAAAGTCTAATATACTTGGGAGGTGCTTAATTCTCAGGACATCCTAGAGATCAAGTTATTATTTTCTTGTGAAGGGTTAGGACATTAAACATGAGAATATGTGCATATAGACAGACAAGATTTAATAGCAAACTGACAGAAGAATAAATAGTCTCTTGACTCCTATTGCAATGTCATTTTTATTAGAGAATACAACATGCCAAATTGGATAATTTGCAGGAAAGATAGTGATGATTAAAAAGATACTGTTTATGGCCTGACATTCACCTCATTATCACAACCGTTAATCACCTTACATTCCAAGTAGCCTATATCTTCCATCAATTAAGTCCTGTCATTAAGAAATAAAATGCAGAATTGTATTACAGTGATTATAGAAAAATAGCAATTTGTCTTAAAAATAAGGAAGATAAAGGTTTGCAAGCTGCTCTGTTTTCCATTTCACTTTTTATTGGAATCCTTTTGTATAAATGTGAAAGATAATCATAAGAAATGCATCACTCTTCAGAAAGAGTATTTTCAAATAATGAAATAACTATAGGAAAAATGAATTTTCTGGCTTAAGAATATAGGATAAATTTAGTAAAATTGTGGGAGAAAATGGGAGCAATATGTGAAGGTTTCCACTGAAGCTCTGTCAGCCTAACCCGAGAGAAGAATAATTCTTTTCACTCATTTCGAATAGAAGATAAAAATTAGGTGCAAGAAATCTGAGTGAGACACATCTGTAAGGTAAAGAGAAAGATTATTCTTTCATCTGAATGTCCTTACATTTAATATAAGAAAATGACCAAAAAATATCACACAAGGAACTATATGAAAATGAGCAGATTGGCCATTCCCTAAAACTTCAAAAGGTCTTCTTTTTCTGTGGGTTCCTCCAAACAAAGTATATCATCCACAGCCATCAGCTCAGAACTTTTCTTAAGTCTATTATATGTCACGAATTTTCAAAGTCATGTCAAAGTGGTTGGGAAATGGGGTGTTGCTCTTATCCATAGCTAATAATAAAAAAATAGCTGCTATTTATTGAGCACATTCTATATGCTACTTGGAATGAAAATTGTCTTAATTGAAATAGTGTTTTAAAGCCTTATAACCTTATAAAGGAAGTATTATTTTTATGGCTATTTTATAGACTTGAAAACTGCGACTCAGAAATGTTGAATCACTTGCTAAAGTCTTCTTGTTTGTAAACGGTAGAGCTGGTATAAGTTCACTTGTTCCTTTTAATATTCATTGAACACCTACTCTGAGTTAGACAATGCAGTACATACAGAAAATGTGGTACTTAAATTTATGACAAGGTTCCTGCTGTCATGGCACTTACATTGTAATGGTAGAGACTGACAATAAATATATTAAAAGTTTATTCAAGTAAGTGGAAGAAAGAAGAAGAATTTCAGTTTGCTGTAAGTAGCTACAAAGAAAGTAAAGCACGGAAATGAGGGAAGAGTGACTGGGTGTGAGTACAGAAACGTTACTGAAGGCGGCCTCTCTGAGGAGCAGAGACTCGAGCTGAGAAGAAGGGTAAGAAGGCTGTGAGCAGGTAAAAATCTGGGGGAGAATTATTCAGGCAGAGAAAAGGCCTGAAAAGTTTCTGAGACAGAAATGAGCTTTATGTGTTTGAGGGACAGGAAAAAGGTAAGCGGAGCTAGTGAACGGGGACGCGATATGAGGCACTGGCTATAAAGAGAGTCAATACAAATTTGCAATCGATCAAATGAAAACTCTTCTAGGATTAATGCTTAAACCAACAAACATGCTGACAGTTGTATGTAAAGCTGCTGCTGCCCAATTGGATAGGCATTTCCAATCCCCAATTGCTTTAGCAGTAGAGCAGTAAACACAGTCAGCGGCCTCAGCACGTACACTTTGGCTGACTATGGTACACTTTCCTTGGGGCAGCAAAGATTTCCTTTCTGTAAAGCTGACTGTATCTGCTATTAAAACAAACTGGTCCAGAGAAGGTCAATGTTCCACCCAAGAAATCATGTAACAATGGATATTTTCATTAAAGGAAGAATGATCAAAGTGTCCAAATACGTCACTTTTGAGAATGATATTAATAATTATATTGGGACAAGCAGTATACATCTTGGATTATCCCAGGAAAAATGGGATGTAAAATCACCTTAAGGGAACATATTCTGAAAGTTGAGAATAAGAAGAAAATACAGCTCTCAAAATGTGAAATATGCTGTGCAGTTTAACTTTAATAATTCCTCTCTTACCTCCTAAATTAATTCTAATTATAATAAAAGCTCAGATAAAAATCATTTATTGTGTCTCAAGGACTTGAACAAGGAAGATCATGATGAAAGTGAATACAGGGTTATGATCATGCTAAAACATTTATCCTACCACTTTTTAGGTGACCATTCTCTCTCACCCAAATTATCATAAATGCCTCCTCAATTGTTTCTGTCTTCTTCACTGGTCTCTGCCCAGCCCATTTGCCTACACTGTAGCCCAAGTGCTGTTTCTAAAACAAAAATTTGCTCGTGGCATTCCTTGGTTTGAAACACTTTACAATTCTCTCACTGTCTTTAAGATCAAGTTCAGATCTACTTCATGGACTCCCTCAAGAATTCACCCTTGCCAATTTTCTATCTACTATCTCTTAAAATTTTACACACTCAACCTGAGAACTCCCCTCCCTTGCACTCTAGATTTGCAAAGTAGACCGTTAGTTTTTACATCACCTGAAATCTTGTTAGAAACTCAAAATCTAGGGCCAATCCCAATAAACCTGTTGGGGATATGACTTTTAGGAAGCTGACACCTTTATGATATTTAAAATTTTCATTCAAGTTCATAAAATATATCTGTGTTTATTTAGATCATTTTTGCACCTTTCATATATCTTATACAATTTTTCTACTAAAATTCTTCAATATATCTTGTTAGATTTATTCCTAGGTATTGACTATTGAAATATTGAATAGTGATATATTTGTTGTTTTTAGAAACTGAAACTTTTATTGCATTTTACAGTTAGCTGTTCTTTTGTACAGCACTATTACTGATATTTTTAATATTGAGTTTAGATCAGAATTCAGTAGGGTTCTGACCTACCAAATCGGAATCTGCATTTTAAAAAGATTCTCAGGTAATTTAGAGTCACATTTAAGTTTGAAAAGCCCAGTAGAGTTTTTAAATCTTCCCAGTTATTCCAATGCTCCGACAAGTTTGAGAGACATTCCTCTAGCTATACCCGACTCTTATTTAACTGAATCCTTCTTGATATCTCTTACCTTAGGTTTTGCACATCTGATGTTTCTTTTGTCTGCACCCTCTCCATCTGGCTCCTGCTGGACCCATTCACCTTGCTGACTCAACCCATTCTTCAAATAGGAGCTTCTACGGGATACCAGATACCATTCTTGATTGTGTAGATTACTTCAGGATTTACTATTGCTTGCTTCCCCTCCAATCTATATTTCCCTTACTTTAACTGGCATTAAAATCAATTGGTATCATTGCTTTTTAAATTTTTACTACTTACCCTTTATTTTTAATTATGAATTGAATAGAAAAGTAAGTAAAATAGTACACGAGAAACCTATGATTTAGTAAATGTTAACAGGCTCCCATATTTCCTTCAGTTCTTTTTATTTGTTTGTTTTTAAAGCAAGATGAGGCAGAAACACCTTTCCACTCAACCCATCTTTTTCCCTCCATCTTTTCACAAAGTTACTGCTGTTCAGATATTGGTTTGTATTTTTCCCATCCATATTCATACATTTCTACTATTTGTTAAGTGATATACAGTATTGCTTTTCAAGTTTATATAATGTTTACTGTTTGTATCATTTGCTACCTGCTTTTGTCAGTCAATATACTATTAATGAATTTATCTATGTTGATAAATATAGATATCTTCCATTAAAACTTCTGTATAGGAATCCACTTCATGAACATACTACAATATATTTATATATTTATCTATTGATGGGCATTTTTAATATTTGCTCTTACACGCAGTGCTACAATGAGACCCTTGGGACACATATGTTGGAGTTTTTCTAGACTGAATACACAAAAGGGGAGTTTCTGCTGTGTAGGATTCCTACATTTTCAACTTTACTGAAAATTACAAGAAATTGTTCTTCAAAAAGATTATAGGCTCCCCAAAATGAAACACTTAGACATAAATCTACCAAACATGTGTATGATCTACATGAAAAAAACTACTAAACTCTGATGAAAGAAAACAAACAAGAAGTAGATAAATGGATAGATAGTCCATGTTCATAGGTAGGAAGACTCAATATTGACAAGATGTCAATTCTTTCCAACTTGAACTATAGATTCAACAAAATCCCAATCAAAAACCCAGAAAGTTATTTCATGGATATTGACATTCTGATTCTAAAGCTTATACGGAGAGGCAAAAGACCAAGAATTGCCAGCTCAATACTGATAGAGAACAAAGTAGGAGGATCGACACTATCTGACTTCAAGACTTTCTGTAAAGCTACAGTAGTCAAGACAGTGTGCTATTGGTTCAGGAATAGACAAAAAGATCAAGGGAACAGAGTAGAGATTCCAGAAATAGACATACATAAATATTCTCAATTGATCTTTGAAAAAGAAGCTAAGGCAATACAATGAAGCAAAGACAGTTTCTTCAATAAATGGTGCTGGAACAACTGGACATCCAGATGCAAAAAAAGCTTCTAGACACAAATGTTATATCCTTTGCAAAAATTAACTCACAATTTATCATACGCTTAAATATAAAACACAAAACTATAAAGTTTCTAGAAGATAACACAGAGTAAACTCTAAATGACTTTGAGTAAGACGATGACTTTTTAGCTACAATACCAAGGACATGATCCTTTAAAGAAATAACTGATAAGTTGGATTGAATGAAAATTAAAAACTTCTGCTCTGTGAAAGACAATGTCAAGAGAATGAGAAGACAAGTCACAGACTGGGAGAAAATATTTGCAAAAGATAGATCTGATAAAGCACTGTTGTCCAAAATATACAAAGGACTCAAAACTCAACAATAAGAAAATGAACCGCTGTATTAAAAACTGGGCAAAAGACCTGAACAGACACCTCCCCAAAGAATATATACAGATGGAAATTAAGCATATCATAAGATATTCAACAGCATATGTCACTAGAGAATTGCAAATTAAAACAACAATGAGATACCACTACACATTTATTTACAATGGCCACAATTCAAAACACAAATGCTGGCAAGAATATGGAGGAAAAAGAACTCTCACTCATTGCTGGTGGCAATGCAAAATGGCATGGCCACTTGGTAGAGAGTTTAGCAGTTTCTTACAAAACTAAACACACTATCACTGTATGATCCAGCAATGGTAGTCTTCGGTATTTGCCCAAATTAGTTGAAAATTTGTGTCCACACAGATACTTGCACACGGGTGTTTATAGAAGTTTTATTCGTTATTGTCCAAACTAGGAAACAACCAAGACGTTGTTTAGTAGGTAAAGGGACTAATAAACTGTGGTATCACCAGACAAGAGAATATTATTCAGTGCTAACAAGAAATGAGCTATCAAGCCATGAAAAGACATGGAGGACACTTATTACTAAGTGAAAAAAAGCCAATATGAAAAGGCTATATACTGTATGACTCCAACTATATGACATTTTGGAAAGAGCAAAATAGGGAGCCAGTCGAGAGATCAGTGGTTGCCAGTGGTTGTGGGGAGGGATGGATGAATAGGCTGAGCACAGAGGATTTTTAGGGTAGTGAAACTATTGTGTATGATACTACAACGGTGGATACATGTCATTAAACAGCGGTCAAAACGCATAGAATATATACCACCTAGAGAGAACTCTCATGTCAATTATAGACCTTGCGTGTTAATGATGAGTTAATGAAGGTTCACCAATTGGAACAAATGTATGATTCTGGTGTGAGAGGTTGATAATAAAGGAGGTTGTGCATGGGGGAAAAGGGAATACATGTGAACTCTCTTTACTTTCTGCTCAATTTTGCTCTGAACCTGTAACTACTAAAAACTGCTAAAACTATTAAAAAATGGAATCTGTTAACAAGAAAACAAAAAAACTTGTAAGTATTAAAACTCCAATAAGCACCATATGAAAGTATTTCCCCACATTCTTGCCAATATTACTATTACTGGACTTTAAATTTATGCACATTTATGGATGTTACATTATGTCTCGTTGGATTGATTTTCATTAGTCAGTTTACTCGTGAGACTGAACACTTTTAATATGCCATAGCCATTCAGTTTTCTTGTGTGTGTGATTTGCCTGTTCATATGCTTTACTTCTTTTTTTATGGACTCCTTGTCTTTTTCTTATTGATTTGAAGGAGTTTTTTTATAATCTCAATAATTAAACATTTGTAATTACAGGTGTGGCAAATAATTTCTCGTTGCATGCGGCTTATTTTTAAATATATTTTTGTTTGTTTTTGTCACAGAAAAGTTACAGTTTTGATGTAGCCAAATTTATCAAGTTTTCTTTGTGGATTCTAGTTTTTGTTTCTTATTCAATAATATTTTTATACTCTAATAATATAAAAATAATCATATTTTCTTTTTAATATTTCTGAATACATTTGGAAATATTTTTGTGCATTTTGTGTATTTTGTGAGATAAAAATCAACTATATATTTTTCTATATCGATAAAGAGCCCATTTGACAAGCTCCATTTATTGAATCATCCATTCTTTCCTTCATCATATTTATTGTTATCTACATCCTCTGCCAACATTCCTATATAAATATGGGTATGTTTCCAGGAGTTCCATTTTATTTCATTAGGCTACTTGCTATGCCTGTGTCAATACCACATTATATCAGCCATTACACCATAATGTAATATGTGTATGACGTATTTCCATTCTGTCCTTACTGCTATCATTCACACTCCACCTGTTCTTCAGTTATCCTCTAATTTTGGATATATTATCTTATTTTATGCATATTTTAGATTCATTTTCCACAGTAAACTCTGTTAGAGACTTGACTTTTGGGGAATTAACAACTTTACAATATTTATAGTTTTCATACAAGATCATAGGATAGTTTTCTATTTATTTAGGTCACTTTTGTACCTTTCAGATATATTTTATAATTTTGTGATTACATTTCTTAAACATATTTGTTAGGTTTATTCACCAGTACTGTAAAATAGTTGTTACTTTTAAAAACGAGATATCTTTTTATTGCATTTTTTAATACGTTGTTGCTGCTGTGTAGAAATACTATTCATATTTGTGTGCTGATTTTATAACCACCAACCTGACCAGACTTTAATTCTAAGAATTGTGATTAGATTTAACTGATAATCTGCAAATAATGAAAATTTTGTTCTTTTCCTTTCCATTCTTTAGAACTTCAATTCATTCTTTGTGCTGACAATGACCTTCAATATAATTTTCAATATATGGGATGATGGCATGCATCTTACTTTATTGCTGACTTCAGAGAGTGATTATAAGTTTTATGATGAAATACGAAGTTTGTTAGAGTGTTTTCGTAGGTCTTTTTCGTATAGTAAAGAAAATTCCATTTATATCTAATTTGCTTTGAATCACTTTTTCATTTTATACAGAAACTATACTCTATAAATACATCTTAAGCTTCCCTCTCTCTCTTTTTTTCTTCCTTCTTTTCCAGTCCTGAATTTGTTGTGTATCAATTGCCAATGTATTTTACACTTTACTTCATATATATGTGTCCTTAAAGGAGATATTTATTTACATAAAAGATGCACTCTTTGTGTGCTTTTTTGTCTTTTCTCCCTCAATATTCTATTTTGAGATTTATCCCTGTGTGTATATGTATATATATTTTTTCTTTGTTTATTTTTATTGTTCTAGATTATTCCATCTTTTATTTAAGCCATTGCACATTTGCTCACTTACTGATAAATAGTTGGATTATTTGGGTTTTCTCCTATTACAAACAGTACTACAATAAATATCCCAGTGTAAGTCTCTTTACTCACATGTATAGGTTTTTTCCCAAGGATATATTCCTGGATACAGAACTGTCGTGTCATAGAATATAAGCATCTTCAGTTTTACCAAGTACTGACTTTATGCTCTCCAAAGTGGCTGTACCGATTTTCTATCCTACTATCTTTTTATAACAGTTCCATTTTGTCATGTTGATGTCAGTGCTCGTTGTTAACAAATTTAGGTTTCTGCCTATGTAATGGCAGTGAAATATTATCTCCTTATAATGGGCATTTCTCTGGTTCCTGTGTGATACATGTAGCAAGACTTTGTGCTGCACACCCATGGAGGGACTAACTTTTGGTTTTAAATGATAAGGAGAGATTTTTACCTTCTCTCTACTCAGTTAGAGATAGACAAAAAAAATCCCTTTGTGAGTGTCTTATTTCTAATTTGTCTTTATTCTGAGAGTGTAGCTCCTTGGGGAAACAGCTTTAAGTTGGATCTTCAATGAGACTCACTATCTTGGCTTTCTTCAGCTCACATATCCTGTGAGTTCATCAAAATGTAATCTCAAAATCACCTGAGTCCAGGAGATGCCCCCAAATAGGAGCCAGCTTAAGAGAACAGTTATTTCTTTGGTTTCCCACTTTCACTCTATTTAGAGCCTTTGAGTATTTCTTGGAATTTGAAATACTTTTTTTTTAATTATCCAACATTTTTAGTCTTTTCAGTGGGCAAGTTGCCCACACTGCCAGAAATAGACTAATTATTCTTTATCTTCCTTGCTAAACTGTAGTCTCTGCCAGACAAATCTCCACGTCTGCATTGTTGATTATTCCAGCTAGCACCCAAGACTGGTCCTGGCACATAGTAAATGATCAATACACATTTGGTGAAAAAACAAAGAAATTAATGAACAAGGAAATGTAGATGGGAAGAAATAAAATTTCAAATTGTTGGGCAAGATTTATTGGAGAATTTTACCCAAAACACAAGTACTTTCCAACAGAAAATCAACAAACTTTATGTCAATAATTTCTGTTACTTCCTGATGAATTAATTTGGCTTGCACGGAAAGCCCCAGAATGACATAGAATAATCATACATTCTTTAGGTAGAAGATCAGGGTTTCACTCTTCTGACTGTCTCTATTTCTGCAATCTTGGCTGACCATTTAATGTCTCTCAGTCCTAGTTTCTTAATTTCTAAAATTTAAATCTCAGTGTGTAATGAGTAGCACATTAAACAATAAACATCAAAGTAATAGGTGAATTTTACCAAAAAAATGCAAATAGCACCACTGTAGTATTTTAAAAGAAGCAGTATCTGATCAGAATTTCATGACTTGCATTCAGCTCATTTCTATCATAAATATCAGCAGAAAATGAGATTCCTAGATGTAGTTTTCCCCTTAGAAAATCATGAGTGATTACCGTCATTTCTCTTTTGTGGAAACACCATATTATTTTCATTGATTTCTCATTTAAAGTTATTTCAAAGTAATTTTACAAGTGCAGATACGGGAGTTTGCCATTTTGTATCACTGATGGGAATTCTATATAAGCCAAATTAACTCAATGGGAAATAATAGGTTCTGAATGTGATTTATCTTTTTCTCTGAAGAAAAGTGATAAGAAACTGATAATTTATGGCAAAAGAAAATTATGAGACATACACTGGCTAATGTTTCTGTCAAGGTAGAAGCACCTCAACTGAATAGAACAAAAATTTATTGAAGTCCTCCTCCATGTAAAATGACTGCACGGTGTCAACAGAGTCCCATGAGGAATGTGCTTCCTGCTCAGAGGAGAGAGAGAGAGACTGGGGTAAGCAAATTCAAGAGAAAGTAAAATATAATAAGGAAGGAGTAAGATAAGTGCCAAAGAGAAGTATAATTAAATGTGTCAGGGGTTAAAGGTCCACAAAGAGCTTGAGCTTGAGTATAGTGGTATCTAAAAAGGCTTTCTAAATGATGTGGCATTTTAGGCTAACCTTAATAACTTCAGAAAGTTTTTTGTGGTTTAAGATTATGATAGGAGGGAGAGATACTTCAAGGAGAAATGGCATTTTAGGTAGACGGAAAGCAAGAATAAAGTTAAGGATTCTGACCGTATTTTGAAAATGAGTCATTTAAATGGCTAGAAGCACAGGGAACTAGGAAGACTAGTAAAGATGAGGTGGAAGGTAAGGTTGGAGATACACTATGGAGACTTAAGGAAGCAGGACTTTTAAGCTTTTTGCATTGCAAAGTAATAAAACATGAGCTCAATTCTAGGAAATTTAATTTGGCTATTGTCAGGAGGATAAATTAAATAGGCCAGAGTAGGCCAGGCAAGACATAATAAGGTTCTCCTCCGGAGTACCAGCACTGAAAACCAACAGACAGAGCAGATGGGAGAGACATGTCAGAGAGAGAAACTGTGAGAGTTGGAATGGGCTGATTTTCAGGGTGAGGGAGGAGGAACTGTCAAAGATAATTATAAGGTTTCCAGAGAGAAGGGTGATAATAGGTAAATGGAAATGGGGCTTGTCAAGAAGATAAGATGCCTTTGGGCGAGAAGCACTGGGTGCTGTTTTGATTAGAGCTTAAATAAATTGAAATGCCACAAAGTGTAGAAATCATGGTTTGGACTTGTGTTACACGTGTCAAAAGTTACCTGAGTCTTTCCTACAGTACTAGCTCCATTTTTCTACAGTGCAGAGGTAGAATTTAACACTCTCAGAAAACAGTTCTTAGGACCTTAACAGCCCTGATCCATAAAATTCCCAACTGATTCTGAGACACCAAGAATCCTACTGATCCACCAAGTTCAGATGAAATCAGTTCAGACTGAAAGCAGGAGGATGGTACTGCAGAGAGTGTTGCCAGACAGGCAAAATACCCAGTCTGCTCAAACCATCTTAAGCCTTTGTTTCTTACAGTATCCCACTGGGTTTTAAATAACTTTTGGGATGTTATCACCGCCTGTGGTTGCATTCAGATTTAATCATAGAGGTAATTGTTTACAGAAGAAATCTAAAACGTTTTAAGCTAATAGTTTAGAAATTTACCCATCCATCACCAAAACAGCCCATTTTTTAAATGAAGATGGTAGTGGCGATGTTATTGCCTTTCATATTAAAAGTGTGTCATTACAGCTAAATTATTGTAAAAACCAACAAAAAAAGTGTGGAAAATTCAAGGACTACCTAAGGAAGTCTTTTCTTTGTGGAGAGAGATATACATCTCCACATATACATAAACACACACATATTTATACATATATATAGTTTCCTCTTTCTCTCTCTCCACACACACATATATATATACACATCTAGATACATATGCATGTGTGTGTGTGTATAGTTTCCTCACAGCGAATCCAAGTTAGTTTGCAATACCGAGTCTATCAGGAAGCTGCTCTCACGCCGGCAATGTGGAAAGATTTGGCATTTCATTATATTAACTGCAGGTGGGAAAGAAGCACTCTTCATGGATAGCTACTTTCTCCTGAGATAATTGAAATCCCGGAAACATACTCTAACAATTTAATTTATTCACTAAACTATATCCAGGGTTGGTTCACCTTAGGAAAACCAGGGGATATAGAGAAAGATTCTTCTTCCTAAGAAGCGATGCTGTCAACATTCACCAAGACTGTCTTCTTATTACACTCGGTTTATCTCCCCTGAAGCTAAAGGATATTTATTCTGTGGGTTAATTGAAACTATCCCTTTTCTTTGCCCATTTTTTTTCTACCACCATTCTTTTTACATCATCTGTATATTTCAGTTGTCATTTGTGCCCTTTTTCTCCACCCCTCTAGATTTTTGTTTTATTTACAAGTTCGTAAGGTATACAGTCCACCTTCTTCATGTGTGCCTCACGACAAATATCATATTGTGGCACTTCCATTAGTCAAAGGTGATTAAAATTGTAGAAGGAATCAGTATTTCCAACCACCATGCCTACAGCTTGGGCAACTGTCATTCAGGTGATTGGTAACACCTGCTAAGGTTGTTGTGCAAGTATATCCAACACAACAGAGAGCCTGAAAGAATTAAATAGATAGGTTATTTGTGAGAATGTATTTAAAGTTTTAGAAGATGTCAGGACAACTGTGTTCTGTCCAATAGCAATTCTGTATTTTTATTAAGGAAACATTCACGAATTTATTGTGACCATTGTCTAAGATAATGAATAAAAAGATAACTTGTTTTCTACCTTCAACACTATAGCACAGTAGTTCAGGACAATAAGACACTCAGATTAGACACACACATTATTTCAGAAATAGCACATAAATAACAGTAGACATCCTGTAGAACATCCTGGAGGAAGCAACTCTCATTGGCAATAAAAATTGATAAAAACTATACTTAAAATGAACTTTGAATAAAGTGTATGAGAGTAAGAACTGATATATAAGAGTACACTGGCCCATGTAAACTGTCAGTGGCCAGGGACAGCACAGAACAAGACTATTCCAGAACACAAAATATCCAAGAAGCGACACCCACATAAAAATAGAAAAAAGATGCTTAGTCACAGCAGGGCTCTTCTGAGAAGTCCTCAGCATTGACAGCAGACTACCACTCCATCAGGATAGTTCTGCCAGGATCTGCTCATGATAGCTGAATAAAAAACTGTGGAGAGATTTCATCACGACACAGAAAAAAACCGAAAATACCTTTATGTCTTGCCATAGATATCTGCACTGGGCGGCCCCTGTCAGTGCAATGCAGTCCAGATTTCTGTGTTGAGATTAGCTAATACTAGAGAAATTGCATTCAGCACACAATGTTGCTTTACTAAGGCACAAAATTCTGCCTGAAAACAATAGACTTACTTCAAGTGTGGATTAAAGGAAAACCTGGATCCATGACGCTGAAAATGTTAATTTTTTAAAAATAAGAGATTGGTTGATCTAAGGAGCATTAAAAATCATGTAAAGGCTACTTATAAGCCTAAAATAATATAGAGAGCTTAAGGATTAAAAACAAAGGCTAGATATAAATTTATTATTTCCTTCAACCAATTATGATAATTTTCTTACTGACTCATTTTAAGCTTCATGTTTTCAAATATTTCATTATTTGGTTTTTACTTAATTCTCTCGTTGGGCATTTTTCGTGGTCTCTTTAATTATCTTTTCCACTATGTATTCACCTTCTATTGGAACGAGGTAATATCTTCCAAACATCTCTTTGTTACTGAGCCTTGAACGCCATATCCAGGCTCACTTAGCTAGCTCATCTATCTGGTCATCTAAGGGACCTCAAATCTTCTGTTAAATACTGTTAGGAGAAAATAAATAATCAAATCTATGTAGATCTCTTTGGATATCGATTCACCCTCCAAATCCTCCCTCATGATCTAAACAGTTGCCTTTTAAATTGAATTCATGCAAGATAATCACATTTTGCCCCAACTATTTCCAAGTTACTGCTTATAGACCATTAATTTATCCCTACTTTCTTTCTACAAATGTTTATTGAGCATTTGCTCCATTATTGAAATTTTCCTAAGTACAAGTGATACAAAGATGACTGCAGTACAATACCTGCCCTCAAGGAGCTCATAATGGAATATAAAACACCCACATTTTGCACAACGCAAATATTCAACCACGTCCTTTGTGAAACTGGGAGTTATGGAACGTATATCCAGATGAGGTCAGCAAAATTGAGTAAGATGAGGAGGGAGGTGGAAACAGAAATCAGGACTTGGCCAGATTGTTGAAGACCTGAATAGGTGTTTTGTTAAATGAAAAAATAAGTGAAGTAGTTGGCTGTATTTTGGAGGATGAGGGATTTCAAACCGCAGGGAGAGATTTCACGGGATAGCCTATGGGGGCGTAACAGGGAACGCTTTCTGCGTTAGGGTAGGAAAGGGGCAAAGGCAGTGGTTCTGAAAACAGCAATCGTCATCCGCCCCATAAGGAGCTCCAGGAAGGAGTTGTTTTGGCACCTTGTTTTCAAACTTAATCCAGTAATTCTATTAGGAGCAAAAAGGTTTTTTTTTAAATTTTACCATCTCAGTGAGCTGAACTAGAGGTACAAATCTCAGATTTAAAAGATTACTCATCTAATCCCTTTCGCTATCCAATCTCCTCTCTTCCTGAAGGCTTTTCAAAAAATACAATAAATGAAATGAAATGAGCTTTCTTGTCAGCTCAGTTTCTTATGTTCAGCTCATTTTAATTCACACATGAGAAGTTTGCGAAACGATAGCATACAGAGATATGTGGAGAAAAAAATATCAGAAAAACACATTTTCCCTAGACAGCTGCCAATCCAACATTTCTCTTTGGAATCGCCGTAACATTTCTCTTTGGAATCGCCGTAGATAATTCTCCATGGTGAAAACAACCTTTCTTGCACCTATAAACCCAAGAAATAAAATGAAAGTGGGGAAAATTGACTTATTAACCACTATTGGAAAAAATGAAGCTTCTGGTTTTACTATTGACAAAAGCACAAATAAAACAGATTAATTTCTGAATTTTTCCCATCTCTGGGCTACTTTTAGTTTGCAAAGTAAAACTCCAATTAAAATAAGTTACTGTAACAAAAAGAAGAAAAGAAGTTGCAATTCCTACCTTAAATAAGAATGTCTGAAAAAATATAGATGTTATAAGTAGCCTTATCATTGTTAAACATTTTTAAACCTCAATCTATACAGCACTATATAAAGTATCTTCTTCTTTTAGATTACATAAGCTTCATTTATCTTTTTATTTTGTAAATATATACAAAAATGTAATATGTTTTTATGAAAGAATGTTTCATAATTTATGGACAGATACTTTGTTCTTATACTTTTCAGCGAATTTGGGAAAGGCTTATCTCTTCACAATTAAACAATTGCTTCCTTTTTGAAAAATAGTTTTTCTCTGAAGAGAGCTTAGTGTGTACCCAACATTTTCAGCTTATTACCAGAATTATGATACTGCTATTGTGATAAAATGGTAAGATAAAAATACATGCTAGATATTTGGCATGCAAAGGAGCAACTTTATGCCAAAGCGTTCACGCAACAACTGTGTTTTCTTAAATTGGAATTTGATTTACCAAACTTCATCAGCAATGTGCACAAAACTATTGAAAAATGAAACTAAAAACAAAACAAAATAAATTTGGCCTTGATCAGTTGACCTCTTTCTATAGGACTGAATGAACAATTATAAACGATAACGCAAAACAGAGTTTCTGATGATTTGGTAAATCCATTGAAGTTAAGAAGAAAAGGCAAAGCCAAAAAAGCACATATATACAGATGTGTATGTGTGTGCATGTGTATGAATGAATATGTGTGTGACTATAAAGAATGGAGACAGGTTTTTTTGTGAGAGATTAAAAAACTGTGTTCATTTATGAAAATAATGCTATTGAATTATTTCCTTTTTGAATAATCAATTTTGTTTCTGACTATAAAACATGTTTTAAATGCAGTTTCATAGTGAAGTTAAAGTAAGTTATCTTGGGTCCTGCAAATAAATTTATTCATTCAACAAACATTTATTGAGCACCTGTGGCAGCCAGACACTCTGGAGGATAGTATAACCTCAGGCCCTCCAGGACCAGTTCAACCGATCCCATCTCTTATCAACAAAGTGATTAAGAACCGCCTTTCAGAAAATTTGCAAAGTCACATAACCAGAGCATGTGCAGAAGAAATCTTGACCTGAAATGACGATGAAACCAAAGATTCTTCTCTCTATGGAACCAAAGGACCAGGACATGACCGGAACTTAAAAGTCAGACTCTTACCAGAAGCGAAGGGTCCCTTATTAAGGAAGACCTAGTGTTAAAATTCCTTCTCCAACTTATCATAAAAGTTTAGAACCTCGTCATAAATGTCTAGAACCCTGTCATAAATGTTCAGAAACTTACCATAAATGCTTGAAGCCCACCAATCAAAACCTGGCCTGCCAGCACTTCTGCATGCCAGCCTGTCCTCCTTAACCTCTTAAATTTTGCCCCAAATCTTGAATCGAGGAGACAGATCTGAGGGCACATGGCCCCTGTCTCCTGACAGATTGATCTTGCAGAATAAAGCTGATCTCTTTTCCCAAAGGCTGATGCCATAATAAATGGCTTATTTGTGCACATTGGGCATGAGAACCCAATGTTGTGCCATAATAATAGCATATGGAATCTTTATGATGTAAAAACTATTATTTTATTATGATTCTTTTTGGCCATTGCTGGTGAAGAGGAGCAAAATTTGTCATCCCAAAATACGCTTCTTTGGCTTTACAATTATTTTAGGCTGATTATTCTTAAGAAACAGCAGACACAGGAAAAGCTCTGAAAACCTAGTAGAAGTCATGCTTTTGTAAGAGATGTTTAAGAGGAAAATCATTTGTAAGAGTGTCTCCCTCCTCATACCGGGAAGAGAAGGATGGCTAAATCTCTAGACACTCTTATCAATGGAGAAGGCGTGGACTTAAATCTGCTTAACAACCATACCCTCTTTTACTGTGCTTTGCCTGAAAATCTCCTATAATTGGCTCCCCAACCCCCAACATCTTTTGCCTTTAGCTTGAGATGTTATTTAAGGCCATAGCTTGAGCCATTTGGGGGAGTTACTCAGTTTCCCTGGTGTCTCCCATGTACACAAGAAGTATCCATGTGAAGGGGAGCAGAATTTGCCACTCCAAAAATGTATCTCTTTTGCAAAGGATTACTTTGAGTTAAAGGCAATTCAAAACCCAACAGATTCAGGAAAACTCTTTACTGCCTGAATTTACATTGGAAAGAGGGCCTGGACCAGGAAGAGAGCTATTACCAGAGATATCTTTTTACCTAAGAAGCTTATCTGTATTACAAGACAACCTTTGTTTTCCAAACTTCTCCTCTCCTTTCCTGTGAATGGTATTCTTTGCCTTCGTATCCCCAGACCCCGCCCCTTTCCTTAGCTCAGGATGTTATATAAGCCTCAATTACCTGGCTGCCTTTCAAGTCTTCATATTTTTACGGGGCTCCCATATGTATGAAATTAAATTTGTTTTTCTCCTGGTAATCTGTCTTTATATCAATTTAGTTATTAGACCAGCCAAAGAACCTGGTAGGGAAAAAAGGAAAATTTTCCCACCCCTACACCTGTTATTAAACTTCTGTTTGTTTTTCTTCTGTTAATCTGTCTTTTTACTACAGGGACCTCTCAGCCAAGAACCTAGAAGGGTAAAGGGAAAATTATTTTTTCCTCCTCCACACTGGTGTGAACACAATTCTCTCTTCTTTGTATGCAATAATGAGTGTTTGTGTCCACACAAAAACATATCCTATTTATGTGTATAACATATCCCATCTTTCTGACTTTGACGACCAAGATAGGAACTAGTTCCCTAATGAAAACACGCTCTCCTCACCCTCTCCATTTCCTACCAACCCTCCCTACAGAAAATATTTGGTTTAGTGGTTTGTCTTTGTTCTGGGATTAGGATATCTTTTTGGAAAATGGCAGTGGGGATGGGGATTTTTTTTTTTTTTAAAAAAAGGAGTGCTCTAGGGAGGGAGCTTAGCACAGGGGACTTTTTAGGGCAGTGTGACTATTCTGTATGACACTGTCATGGTGGATACATGCCATTACAGATTTTTCAAAGCCTATAGAATGTACACCACAAAAAGTGAACTCTAATGTAAACTATAGACATGCAAAACAGTGGTAACTGTGTAACAAAAATGTGTAGTCCTGAACTGCATTTTCTTTGGCTCCGAAGTTCATATACAGCAATGGTTCTAAAACACAGTTTCAAATAACACCAAGGGAGCTTTAAAAAAATTTCAATGCCCAAGGCAATCAGAAAACTGGTAACATCATAATCTCTGAGAGGGATGCCCAAGTAGGTGGATTCACTTCAAAGTTCTCAAGATGATTCCAATCTTAAGCCAAGGTTGGAAATCACTGATATAAGAAAATAATGTCATATGTAAAGACATTTGAAGCACTGTAGTAGGTAAAAATTATGCTGAAAGTCGTGTAGGACCTTCTGGCAATTTAAAAGAACACTATGTACTTGTAATTTGTATATTAATGGGAAAAAAGTATGAGGGACCATTTCTTCTTCCTTTGCAACTGAGAGGGCCCCAGTAATTAAACATAATAAAATGGTAATAATTACCCTTTAAATTTAAGCTTCCCGGTTAGGTTGGTGAGTTGCATTTCTAAAACCACCTCTGATAGCCCAAAGGAGACCATCGATGCAGAAAAATAACAATAATGACAACAAAAAAATTCAGAAAGCTGCTCCAGTAAAAGTCAGTAAAATGATGTGTAGGCAAATGACACCGCTACTTCAAACTGGCCAAGACTTGACCCAGCACGTGGTTGTTTGGAATTCAGTAAAGGAGTAAGCTATTTATTTCATGCATCTGTAAAGTTCTCCCTTGTATCAATTATTTTTTCTTCACTTAGCATAGTCTCTTCTTCGTGGAGGTTTTTTTACAAGACTATCTATTCTCTACACCAAGTTTTCTGATATGTCTATAAATGTACTTTATTAAAGTCACACAATGTGGCTTTACCTATATTCTGAATATTCTGAATAAAAATCTACCTATATTTACCTATATCCTGAATACCTATATTTTGAATATTCTTCAAAAGGAAAAATCATATCGTTCTCTTAAATACACTACAGTTGAAGCTTTTTACTTTTCACTTCTTTCTTCTTTCTCTTAGGCAGAAAATTATATTCAGTCATCCCCTACTGAACGTGTATTTTTGTTTTGTGTAATACTAGAACATTTGTTTGGAATAAAAGAAGAGGGGCATTTTTAGGTATGGTAGTTGGACTTCATTTTTAACTTATATTTTCTCACTTGCTGTGAGGCAGTGCTAACAACATAGCTATACCTTCAGTACATTTCATAAAACGGCTAGTCTCACATTTGTAAACTTCCCACCAAAAATTTGTTAAGCAAGTGGGAAAAAACCACAATATTTTTTTAACTGGGGAAAGAGGACATTATCTTGCCAAGGAAGACTGTATCCCGTTTAATAAATTCTTAACTAGTAAGAAGAAAAATACTAGTTGGGACCTAACCAGTAAAAACAACAAGCAATATAGCTCATGGCAATGCTATTACAAAGAATCGTTGTTGTTATTATTATTACGATAGTTAGAATTTAAAACTCAAAGCAGAACAAGAACACACATTTCCAAAATGATAAATTACTGGCACTCACATAGAAAATGTGAAGTTTCCGTGAATGCTTAGCTGTCACAAAGAGCTCTAATTTCAATCTCCATTTTAGTGACTGAAGAATTGCTCATCTTCTGTGGGTGGGATCATCCTGGTTCTCTCCCTACATTAGAGGTGATTAGGACTAGATGTCCCTCTAGGCAAGCTGAGGATATTGACTCATTAGATAAAAATATGTTTATAAAGAAGAAACAGGTTGAAAGTCACACTTTTGGGGATGGAGAAAGGAGATGGAGGGAAAGGGTAAAGATGGAATGGGAGGTGGTGAATGTGGGAGAAGTGATGAGGAGAAGAGGAGTAGGGATGGGTAAGAAGGGGAGGGGAGAGAAAGTACAGAATTAGGGCAGAGATAAGGACAAGTAGGGAAGGAGAGAGAGAAAGGAAGGAGAGAGTAGGGAAGGAAATACAGAGGTGAGACAATGGGGAGGTGAGATGGTAGAGAGAGGGGCAAGAAGAGAGAAGAGGCAAGCGGATGAGAGGACAAGGTGTGCATTTAATTATGAGACGATATGCTCTAAAGTAATATTAGCAACAAAAATGGCAAGACATGCTGATAAGACATGATTTTGCACATTCTTTCACCTAGTTCCAATCCTTTGTCTTCATTAAGACGTTTCTATAGGGGCTGGCCCTGTGGCCGAGTGGCTAAGTTCACGTGCTCTGCTTTGGCGGCACAGGATTTCGCCAGTTCGGATTCTGGGCACAGACATGGCACTGCTCATCAGGCCATGCTGAGGCAGCATCCCACATAGCACAACCAGAAGGACCTTACAAGTAGAATATACAACTATGTACTGGGGGAGCTTTGGGTAGAAGAAGGGGGAAAAAAGAAGATTGGCAACTATTGTTAGCTCAGCTGCCAATCTTTAAAAAAAAATAAAGATGTTTCTATAGTTTGTAGCTTGTACTGGATACAGGAAAATCAGAAAAACCTTTTTTGTTTTAAACTCAAGAAGATTCCATGTCCACTAGTATGAGTGCCGGAATACATGAGCACAAGTGGAATTTGTATAAATTAGTAAGCTAATGAAGTAGAAACATGGAAGTGATTGTGTTTATTTTGATTTTGAACTTGGCGTCAATACAAAGAAAAGTATTACCTAAACTTCCATGCATGACCCTGTACAAATATTTTGTGGTTAAGAAATGACAGATTAACCATTTCTTGATTCATTAATGTCACTTATTGATTATATAATATTGATTACATAAACATACATATATAGGTAATATATATTAAAGAAAGATTGTAACTTATTCAAATGTCATCTAATCTAAAAGGTATGCTTTTTAGGATTTGGAAGTCTCTGAAGAATACTACATATATATCTACATATTTTGTGTGTGTGTGTGTGAAGAAGATTTGCTCTGAGCTAACATCCATTGCCAATCCTCTTTTTTTTTTTTTTTTTTTTTTGCTTGAGGAAGATTAGCCCTGAGCTAACATCTGTGCCAGTCTTCCTCTACTTTGTATGTGGGATGTCTCCACAGCATGGCTGATAAGCAGAGTAGGTCTGCAACCGGGATCCAAACCCATGAAACCCGGGCTGCCTAAGCAGAGCCCCCAGAACTTTAACCACTGACCACAGGGCTGGCCCCAGAAGAATACTAAATATATTATTTATAACATCGAATATAAGAGTTTTAAAATACGGGTAAAGGAGCTCTCTCTTTGGACCTGTTACATTTCTTCTTTCTGTTATTCACAAATGTTTAAACACTTTCAACATTCCTCAGAAGCCTGGCACACCAAATGGAAATTCAAGTTCCATGTGTGGGTATGACTGCAGATGCTGAATTGCTACTGCTTAGGATCACTTTTATACCTTGGGCCACTCACTTTTTATATCCCACACACTGAAGCAAATAATGCATTTGGAGAAATGTGTGCTTTATTTTCATCACAGCTTGATGGGAAAGAAGATATGAGCCAGGTGTGGGTGAGGGAGATTTGTTGAAGCAGGAGAAGCCTTCTGTGGACAAACAGTGTTAGTCCTGACAATGACTCGGGGCTGAGACTCAGGCCCACTGGGGAACTAGGGAGGCGGATGGGCCCAGGGAAGAACCAATGGAGGGCTGAAGCTGAGAAGTCCCAGGTGGTAAATGTAGGCACTAACAATATATATAAGAAGCAGCAGCTGGCCACATAGAAAGGGCAAAAATCTATGAACAATAAATCTAAACACAGAAGCCAATTCTTGGAATAGGAATTAGATATCTGAACAGAGGAAGAAAGCCCAAGGGAGTGCATTTGTGAGAGAAGCGGTAGGTATGTGCACAGGAGAGACTGATTCCTTACTCTGTTACTTACCAGCTAGGTGACCTTGGGCAAGTCACACATTCTCTTTCTCAATTTTGTCATCTATTAAATGGAGATGAAAACTAATGGTGCTGTTGGCAGAATTAAATGAGGTAACTTTGTGAAACTGCTTTGCAAACTAATAAGCTTTTTAGTTTAGTTTTAAATTTTAGGTAAATGCAAGTTTCTTCATGGAAATTAAAGAATTTATGCCAAAAGGCTGACTTTATCTGTTATCTTTCTGAGAGAGGGGCAGCTAATCAATTTTTTAAATTAAGCTTTTATTTTGAGATAATTGTGGATTCACACGCAATTGTAAAACATAATGTAGAGAAATCTCACATACTCTTTACCCAGTTTCTCCCAAAGGCAACATCTTTCAAAACTACAGTACAATACAACAACTAGTGTGTTAACAAGAACAGACTCAAGATACAGAACACCGCCGCCACAAGGATCCTTCACGTTGCCCGCTTATAGACACATCCACCTCCTTCCTACAACACACCTCCACCCCATTCCTGACCCATGGCAATGATTAATCTCCAGGAATCTCCAATGAAATGTTCTCATTTTCTATAATTTGTCATTTAAAAAATATGATATAAATGAAATCATGGGATTGCCTTTTTCTACTCAGTATTTAGTGCAGTAAAAACTCTCATGCATTGCTGGTGTGAATGCAAAATGGTCCAGCCGCTTTGGAATAGTTTAACAATTTCTTACACAAGTAAACATACTCTTAACAATCCAGCAATCACAGTCCTTGGTATTTACCCACATGAATTGAAAACTTGTACCCATAAAATACCTGTACATGGATGATTATTGAGGCTTTATTCATAATTGCCAAAACTCAGAAACTGTCATGATATCATTCGGTAGAGGAATGAAAAATTAAGCTGTGGTACATCCAGATAATGGAATATTATTCAGCGCTAAAAAGAAATGAGCTATCAAGCCACAAAAAGACATGAAGAAATTTAAATGCATAATACCAAGTGAAAGAAGCCAATCTGAAAAGGCTACACACTGTATGATTCCACCTATATGACATTCTGGAAAAGGCAAAACTATGGAGACAATAAAAAGATCAGTGGTTGCCAGAGGTTGGAGGGATAAATGGTTTTCTTTTTACTGTATTTTGAACATTTTGGATATATGTTATGAGACTTTGTATCCCATTTAATCTTTTTTTAGTTAGCATTCAGTCCCCCTGTTGAGGTGTAGTATGAGGGCTAGGTAGGTGTGTGTGTGTGTGTGTGTGTTTAGCTTCACACTGGGCACTACTACCATTACCCTGGCAAACTGGGGCACTGACTGACATTGCCTCTTTGTAGCAGATAGAGTAGAAGTTCAGCTTCCCCTTTACCCCTGCTGACAGGCAAAGTGGGGTATTGACTCACAGAATCTCTAAGAGGAGGCAGAAGATCAGCTCCCTGCAGGGCCCCGTGGACACCAGGGAGCGGGATATGGAGGCCTGACACACTGCTTTATTATTGCTGGTTTTTGGTGGATGCTTAGCTCCCGCTTGCCTGTCCGAAACCAGAGGAAGATTAGGGGATTAGAGGACCAGGGGAGAGGGGCAGAGTGTCCACCACCTTCCTCATACCACCTCATTCTGCCTGATTGATGGTGAAAAGGGGTGGAGGCTCAGCTCCCCTCTGGGCCCTGCTGACACCAGAGCAGAAAAAGAGTAGGGGTGCCCAAGAGCTCTGCTTAGGACCACTTTGTTAGTTTTATTACTTCCAGGTTGATGTAGGAGGTCACACAATGGGATGGGCCCCCCTGGAACACTAACCCTGACTTGCACCACCTTGTTCATTCTCAGCGATGTCAGAGCTGGTGGAGCCTCAGCTCCCCGCTGGGCCCCCTTGTGCCATGGAGGGGCGATGTGTGAAGCCTACTGGTGAGTAGCCTCACCTCTCACCCCGTCACTAAGTCTCACTGCTGCCGGTGGTTGTGGAGGATCAGAATGCTGTTGGATCTCACTGAAACTACTCTGATGGGGAATTGGAGCACTGCCTACTCCTACCAGGTGGGGAATGGAAGGCTGGCTCCCAGCTATGTCCTCTAATCAGCTGGGGGATTAGAGGAAAACCACCTGCTTCCATGTGATAGAGGAGGAGTGGATTGACTCTGTACTCTCCCCCACTGAAACCTTGGTGGGGGGGGCATGGTGTCTGTGCATGTGTGTGTGTATACATTTTAATGTTTGCATTTAACTGGAGTAGGGCAGGTGATGCAAAAAGGTTTTCTGTTGTTAGGCTATTCTTTTCCTTGTCCTTTGGCTAAGGACAGGCTTTTCTTTGAATTTTTTCTGTCTGTGCCTATTGGCAGTTTCAGGTTGTGGGCTTCTGCAATGCCCTGTTCCAGATAGGTGGGAGGCAATAAGGAAACTCAGAGAATGCATCCCCTTGTCATTCCACAAGTCCCAAGGCTCCTAGGCTTTCCTCTTTTCAGTGTCTTGCCATGTTTGTTGTGTTATGTCAAGGGATTCATAGTCGTAAGAGTATTTGGGAAGAATGGGACTACCATATCTTGGTGGAAAGAGCTGATCTACTTTTAAAAACTAATTTTTCAATTCCTTTTTCTCTGTAGCGCAGTTTGTAATCTACACACAGTATTCTCAATGCCCAGGTGACATCTGTATTCAGAATCTATGGAGCACTCCTTGATTCTCTAATCCTCTCACTTGTTTCTGATTGCCCTTGGCTTTAGTGGTCAGTCTTTGGCTGTTGCTTACAATTCACTCTGAGAGTTACATCCATTCCTTTTGATCCTTTGATGTTGAGTAGCTTCTGGACTATCTTCTTTATTCAATACCAAAGCTTTTGGAATAGTTAAAACCTGGGATAATTTTCAAACTCTTTCATTTTCAACTACAGATTTATAGTACTGATTGGCCATCACTTAACTATACTTAATGCTGTCCTATTTGGATTCATCTTAAGTAAATTTAAATGTTAAAAATGAGACTAGAAAGATAAAATTAGTTAATGTGCTACAAGTTCTTTATTAAAAAATCCTACCAATATATTTACCATTCTCCTATTTCTAACAAGCATATTTGTTTTAAAGTAGAAAGAAAAATGTAATATCCAGTATAGACATTTCACAAAGATTTTCTTCTAAATAAAAGGGTTTTAATCTATGAAGTACATGATTATAGTTTTTGTGCCTAGTCTTAGTCTTTGCATAGAGAATTGTTGATTCCAGAGTTCACCAGAGATGCCAAAACCAAGACTACAGAGAAAGAATACAACTAGATAACCTCTAAAAATAATTGTTTCAGGTACATAATGAAGGCCAATATTTCTTCAGTATTATAGAACAGAATTAAAATTAAAAATATATTGTGTTCTGTAATGATTGATATTTCACATTGGACCCCACCAAAATATCATATTTTTTTTCCTAGATACCCAAACTAGTCTCTTTAAGCATGCAGCAAACAGCAATTGTGTACCGTATCACCTTTTATTTTTGCAGCTCCACAGAAAAATGTTTATCTTTCAATTTCAGCAACTCCTGAACTCTTTTATTTATTTTTTTTGTCCTCTACCTGAGGGAGAGGACGAAGATTAACTGTGTAAAAGGAATATATCTTCTATCTCCTATCCCAGGGGTTCGTGAAACTGTCTGCACATTAGAACCAACTGGGGATTATGCAGGATTACTCAAGCACAGCTGTACTTCTGGAGATTCTGCTGTAACAGTGGAGTCTGGGCACGAATGTTTGTAATGTCTTACCAGAAGATTCTAGAAGCACCAATTAATCTCTTGCACCTTGTAAGTGTTACACCTATAATTGCCTTCATAAAACAGAGATGAATTAGATTGAAATATTGAGATTTTGGGAAGTATACATGTGCCTGCTATCAATAAGTATGACTGAATTAATTATGTTATCAAAAGAGCATAATTTTATTTTAAATAAAGAAATAATTTCAAGTTCAACTGAAAAAATCTAATTTTAGCATTTATATGTGCCTACTGGTCATTGTAATTTGCAAGCAAGATAGCTTTTAATTCTAAATAAGGTAAACAGGGTCTTTTCCCCCTCTCATTTACCTTTCTTCTTTTTTCTCCCTGGGATATTGATTTAGAGGTTCCCATACTCTAGATATTCTCTATGCAGCATCACTGAATGCGATATACTACAACTTTCTAAGTCTCTGTTAAGAATCTTAGGAACTCACATGTGATTTAAATCCATGTAGCTTGATCCAGTACTGAGTGGCCCATTTAATCTTATTGTAAGCAAGTATTTTGGAAAGCAAGATAGTTCAGAACTTGGAATCACACAAACATAATACCTATAAATTTGAATTCTTCCTCTGTATAACTACTTCATATCACGCAAATCCATTTGCCTCACTGGGGCTTGGTTTCCTAATTTAGTAAATTGATGTGTAGCTCCTCAGAGATGCTGTTCATATTAACCAATTAAGGTGGCAAATTTCCTTGATCATGCAAATTGATAGTGGAACTGTCACCATATCTTTTCTCTCTCGTGGATATTTACCAGAAGTATTAAAAAAATTGCCCAACTTAGTCAAATTATCACTAAAGACAACAAAGGAGCTGCCATATCCAAGGCTATACAGTGTATATAAGCACACTCTTAAGTGATATAGTGTATTAGTTCCCTGCTCTCACTAATTTATTGTATAACTAAAGAGACAAGAACATACAAGTATTAAATAACTGAAGGTGGAATGTGCTTTGTGTAATTAACAGGGTGAATTCAATAGAAGATGCATTATTTTTCTATTGCTACTGTAACAAATTACGACAAACCTAGCAGCTTAAAACAACACAAATTTATTATCTTAGAATTCTGGAAGACAGAAGTCCAAAATAAGTCTCATTGTACTAACGTTAAAGTGTCAGCAAGGCTAAATTCCTTTCTGGAGGCTCCAAAGTGAGAATTTTCCCACTTCTAGAGGCCACTTGCTTTTCTTGACTCATGGCCACTTCCTCCATCTTCAAAGCTAAGAACATAAGGCTAAGTCCACCTCATACTGCCATCTCTCTGTCTCTCTTCTGCCTCCCTCATCCATTTCTAAGGATCCTTGTGATTACATTGGGCCTGCTTGGAAAATGCAGAATAATCTCCCCTTAAAGTCAGCTGATTAGCAACCTTAATTTCATCCATAACCTTGATTCCCCTTTGCCATATAACCTAACATATCAACAGTTTCCAGGAATTAGGATATGGACATCTTGGCGGGTGAGGTGTGTGTGGAGGAAGGAGCCGGGGGCATTATTCCTCCTACCACAGAAGATGTGTGAGCAGAAGCAGAAGCTAGAAAGCAAGGTCCATATAGAAAAGAAGAGGAAGATACATCTGAGAAACTATTTTAGGATCAAGTTGTAGAGGTTTCTGAAAGACAAATGGAGGATTTTCGATTTTATCTAGAAGATCATTAGAAATGTTTGGCTGAAGAGAGAAATGATGAAAGCAAGCAGAATAAGAAGATAAAGGGAAAAGCAGTGTGCAAGTGAAATAAGAAGCAAAGTAGACCCGATGCAGGAGACCAGTTACGGGCTCTGGTGGTGGTTCAGGTGTCAGATGGTAATGACTTGGGTCAGTATGATAATCTGGCAGATAAGACGTGGAAATATAAATGGCTTTGTTCGTTGCAAACCTGGGAAATTAGGAAAATTGTTGGTACCCTTTATGGAAGTGGGAGATAATTCTCCACAGAAAACATCAAAGATAAGTAAAAATGTCTCAAATCCCATTATAAAATTTTCCGTGATCGGCTAAGTATTTTTTTAATTAAGACTACTTTTTTAGGAGAGAAGTTTGAGGTTCACAGCAAAATTGAGAGACAGGTACAGAGATTTCCCATATACCTCCTGCCACCACCGGTGAATGACTTCCCGCATTATCAACATCTTCCACCAGAGTGGTACATTGGTTACAACTGATGAACCTACATTGACACATTGTAACCATCTGAAGTTATGGTTTACGTTATGGTTCACTTTTTGTGTTATATATTCTGAATTTGTAAAAATGTATGACATGTACCCTCTGTTATGATATCATACATAGTATTTTCACTGCCCTAAAAATCCTCTGTGCTTTGCGTATTCATTCCTCCACCCCACCCCTGCAATACCTGGCAATCACTGATCTTCTTATTGTCTCCATAGTTTTGCCTTTTCTAGAAAGTCATGTAGTTGGAATCATACAGTACGTAGCCTTTTCGGATTGGCTTTTTTGGTTTAGTAATATGCATTTGAGTTTCCTTCATGTATTTTCATGCCTTGGTAGCTCATTTCTTTTCAGTGCTAAATAATATTTATTGTCTGGATGAACCATGGTTTATTTATCCATTCACATACTAAGGGACATCTCGGTTGCTTCCAGGTTTTGGCAATTAAATAAAGCTTTAATTCAATTTGGCAGTTGAAATAAGCTAATATAAACATCCATATTCAAGTTTTTGAGTAGACATCAGTTTTCAACAATTTGGGTAAATACCAAGGAGAGCTATTGTATGGTAAGAGTATGTTTAGTTTTGAAGAAACCTGTAAACTATCTACCAAAGTGTCTGTGCTATTTTGCATTCCCACCAGCAATGTATGAGAGTTCCTGCTGTGCCACCTTCTCATCAGCATTTGGTGTTGTCAGTGTCCAGATTACAGCCATTTAGCAGGTGCGTAGATGTATCTTACAGTTGTTTTATTTTGCATTTCCCTGAAGACATATGATGTGGAGCATCTTTTCAGATGCTTAGTTGCCATTTGTGTATCTTCTTTGGTGAGGTGTCTTTTAAGGTCTTTGACCCATTTTTTAATTGGGCAGTTTGTTTTCCTATTGTTGAGTTTTAAGAGTTCTTTTTATATTTTGGATAATAGTCCTTTATCAGACATGTCTTTTGCAAATATTTTCACCCAGCCTGTGGCTTTCCTTCTCATTCTCTTGATTTGTCTTTTATAGACCAGAAGTTTTTAATTTTTTTTTTTTAGGAAGATTAGCCCTGAGCTAACTACTGCCAATCCTCCTCTCTTTTTGCTGAGGAAGACTGGCCCTGAGCTAACATCCATGCCCATCTTCCTCTACTTTATATGTGTGACACCTACCACAACATAGCTTTTGCCAAGCAGTGCCATGTCTACACGTGGGATCCGAACCGGCGAACCCGGGGCCACCAAGAAGCAAAACATGTGAAGTTAACCGCTGCGCCACCGGGCCAGCCACAAAGTTTTTAATTTTAATGAAGTCCAGCTTATCAATTATTTCTTTCATGGATCGTGTCTTTGGTGTTGTGTCTAAAAAGTCGTCACCATACCCAAGGTCATCTAGGGTTTCTCCTATGCTATCTTCTAGGAGTTTTATAGTTTTGTGTTTTATGTTTAGGTCTATGATCCATTTTGAGTTAATTTTGGTGAAGGATATAGGATCTGTGTGTCTTGATTAATCTATTTGCTTGTGGCTGTCCAATTGTTCCAGAACCATTTGTTGAAAAGTATATCTTTGCTCCATTGTATTCCCTTTGCTTCTCAGCCAAAGATAAATTGACTATATTTATGTAGGCCTACCTCTGGATTCTCTTTTCTATTCCATTGATGTATTTTTCTATTCTTTTACCAGTACGACACAGTCTTAACTACTGTAGCTTTCAGTAAGTCCTGTCATTGGATAGTGTCAGTCTTCAGACTTTGTCCTCCTTCAATATTGAGTTGGCTATTCTGGGTCTTTTGCCTCTCCACATAAACTTTAGAATCAGTTTTTCCATCAAATAACCTGCTGGTATTTTGAATGGAATTGCATTGAATCTATAGATCAAATCAAGAAGAATTGATATCCTGACAATATTGAGTCTTCATATCCATGAACATGGGATATCTATTTATTTGGTTCTTCTTTGACATCTTTCATCAGGTTTTTATAATTTTCCTCATAGAGAGCTAGTACATATTTTGTTAGATATGTACCTAAATATTTCATTTTTGGAGTCCTAGTGTAAGTGGCATTGGGTTTAAAATTTCAAATTCTGTTTGTTTATTGCTTGTATATAGGAAAACAATTGACTTTTGTACGTCAACCTTGTATCCTGCAGCATAGCTATAATCACATATTAGTTCCATTTTTTTTGTTGATTCTCTTTGATTTTCTGCATAGGTGATCATGTCATCTGTGAACAAGGCAGTTTTATTTCTTCCTTCCCAATCTGAATGCCTTTTACTTCCTTTTCTTGACTTATTGCATTAACTGGAACTTGCAGTATAATGTTGAAAAGGAGTTGTGATCTTATTGAGAAAGCTTCATGTTTCTCACAATTAAGTATGAAGTTAGCTGTAGGTTTTTTGTAGATATTTCTTTATCAAGTTGAGGAAGTTCTCCTCTATTCCTAGTTTACTGTAGTTTTTCCCCAGTGAGTTGGTGAAGTGTTTTGTCAAGTTTTTTTCTGCATCTATTGATATAATCAGGTGATTTTTTCTTTTTTAGCCTATTGATGTGATAGATTACATTAATTGATTTTTGGATATTGAACTAGCCTTGTATACTTGGGATAAATTCCACTTAGTTTTTGTGCATAATTCTTCCTGTACATTATTAGATTTTATTTGATAATATTTTGTTGGGGAGTTTTGCATCTATGTTCATTATAGATATTGATCTATAGCTTTCTTTTCTTGTAATATCTTTGCTTGGTTTCAATATCAGAGTAATGCTAGCATCATAGAATGAGTTAGGAAGTGCTCCTTCTGCCTCTGTCTTCTGAAAGAGATTGTAGAGATTTAGCATAATTTCTTCCTTAAATGTTTGGTAGAATTCACCAGTGAGCCCATCTGCAGCTGGTGCTTTCTGTTTTGGAAGGTTATTTATAATTGATTCAATTTCTTTAATAGATATTGGCCTATTCAGATTGTCCATTTCTTCTTGTATTTTACAGGAACTCATCTAGGTTATGAAATTTGTGGGCATAGAGTTGCTCACAGTATTCATTTATTTTCCTTCTAATGTCCATAGAATATGCACTGGTGTCCTCTCATTTCTGGTATTAAAAATGTGTGTCCTCGTGCTTTTTTTCTTAGTTAGCTTGGTTAGAGGCCTATTGATGTTTTTCGTCTTTTCAAAGAATGTGCTTTTGTTTTCATTGATTTTTCTATTGATTTCCTGTTTTCAATTTTACTGATTCCTGCTCTAATTCTTATTCTTTTCTTCTGCTTATTTTGAATTTAATTCACTCTTCTTTTTCTAGTTTCCTGAAAAGTAGGATCGTAGGCTATTGATTTTAGATCTTTCTTCTTTTCTAATATATACATTCAATGGTATAAATTTCCTGAGAATCACTGTTTTTGTGGCATCTCACAAAATTTGATATTTTCATTTTCATTTAGCTTAAAATATTTTTTAATTCCTCTTGAGATTTCTTTTGGGGCCCATGTAATATTTAGAGATGTGTTGTTTATAATCCACGTATTTGGGGACTAAGTATTTCTTTAAAAATAAATAGGACATTTTAGTCTATATTTCTATGGTGCTTGCACACATTATTTCTATTTTGCTAATACCACAATTATTTCTAAAGGACTTATGGTCTTCAGTTGATACTGCCCAATCTTCATCTTTAGCAATGAGTTTCTCTCACTATCAGATGGTGAAACATAGCCACAGGCAGCCTAGTTGATGTACATTATTCTGGAAGAGTGCTTAGAAGGTTTAAATCATCTTTATTTTAGATAAGCTGACTTATGGAAGCAGTACTAGGGAACAATCTAAGTTGGAGATAACTATAAAATAGTACCGATGGCATTTCAACCTTAGAGAAGAAATCTCCTGGGACTTTGTTACTCCAAGTGTAGTATATGGACCAGAAACATCAGCATTACCTGGGAGCTGGTCAGAAATGTACAATCTTGGGCTCCATTTTGGATGTTCTGAGTCGGTCTACATTTTACTAGAGTCCTAGGTAATTCATTTGCACATTAAAATTTGAGAAACACTGGTCTAGGGATAACAGCTAAAACTGAAAATCTCTCTGGACCAAACAAACATGTCTGAAATTGGGTAAGGGCAACATAGCTTTTGACATTTGTAAGAGAGAAAACTGGGGAACAGTCACCCAGAACAATTCTCCTCTTGGTAAGATGCACTGATTGCTTAATCAGAGCATTAGGCACTATTTTAATGGGCAAATTAGTAATTTTACATCTTCAAAAGAGAGAAAATAGATATTTTAAAAATCTTCCAAAAATATTAAATGTAATCAAATCAAAGGATTTCACTTCTAGCTTTCAACAGAATAAAATGTATTTTTTATTACCACATGAAGTGCTTTTTAACTATTATAGAATAAACCCCAATTATAGTTTTTATCTGAGTGGATGATCAGATAAACCAGTATATGATATCATAATTTCATAAATTTGGGAAATATGCAATTAGTCATTAAAAATTTTAAAAAGTTGACTTAGATCATCTTGAGTTCCTCTTTTGCTTCTCCATAAGAGAGGTCCTCTCAATTGGTCTGTTGGGTCTGAGATACAAGTACTTTCTTTCATAGAAAATTAAATTCCCATTTAGAAATGTCTTGCTGGCAAGACTCATCTTTGTCACTCACTTACCAGATATTCTTGAGAATGACCCATTTTCAATACACTAGTTGAGGAATGCTTTTACATTTAAAGTATACAATTACATAGTAATTACCAATTTGTTGTATACACAAAATAAAAACTAATTATTTAAAATACTGTTCATTTCCCACTTGCAATCATGATACTCAAACACAGTTCCACTGGAAATTAAGCACATTCTTTAAGTAGATTTTAATGTGTGCTGACATAAGAAAAGAGTGGTAAAACAAAACTTCTCTTTATGATATGATAAGTATGCCTTATTTCAAAAAGCCCTGGGCATTTTTTAATTTTATAAAATCCATTAAGGATATTTTCTTGAATGGAAGATTTTGCTGGAGTTTTATTGTCTTACACTCAAAAAAGATTGAAGTGGAGAAATGCTTTGGCTTAATGAGAAAGTGATGTAACTAGACAACATGTCATGAGATTTGTGTATGCACAATTAAACATGTTGAACATAGAGAGTATGTAATTATTACACAGGATAAAGAGAAGATCCAAGTTAGATAAGAATTCTTCTACTACATTACTGAGTCCCTTCCCCCAACCCCACCTTCATATTCCTTAACTATTTTACTTCCCTGTGTTTAACATGAACTTAACTGACCTTATGCAATTCATCAGTGGTTTTGTGACAGCAGATCACAGACTGTTAACAAAGTTGTTGGAGCATCTCAAAAGAAATGTGCTATTAAAAATACACTGTTAAGAAGAAATATGTCCGGATATGACAAAAGAGATGGAGACACCCATATGTTCAAAACACAGAGTCTAACCAAGCCACTGAACATTTCAAAGCCACCCTTCAGCATTCAAAAGAAGATTTAGAGTCATTACACAGGCACATTCTGAGCTGTATATCTTTAGGAAGTGCTGACTCAAAGGCTCTCAGAGAATTCTGTTTTAACATAATCAGTTCTGGTTGATGTGTCCTTAGATATCACGCCATGATCCAACTGCACACAATGCTATCCATTCCAGCTGATTGGTCTTTGCCAACCTTTGTCACAGCCCTGAATGCTTGCTTTTGACCAAGAATAGGCTCAGCGCACTGAATACTATTAGATCCCTGCTTCATAGAGCGGTTATTCTCAGCCTTGGGAAAGAAAACATTTGGCCAATGCAGCTAAAATCTGGAAATCGGTCTCAGTGATTCCTTTTCTACAGATGTAACGATGATTGGGGATAGTGATAGTGGACATATTACTAGTAAAATAATAAAAGTAAAGATATCTTTCATTTATGTTACACTTAGTGTTTACAGAGGGCTTTACAAATATGCAACATAAATCAAGGATGAAAAGCTAATTAAGTATCCTCACAGTTTAAGCTTAGCTTATTCTGTTCCCTTTATCCTCTCTAAAATTTTTCCCAATTTCTATTCTTAACTATTTCTCTATTTTTTAAATAAGGAAATGCTTTGCTCAAGTTCTGGTTTGGGGTAATTCTTCCTGTTGTCACTATTCAGAAATTTGGTAACCAGTGTTAACTGTAAATGATGCAAATTGCTACAATGTGGCCAGCTCAAATGATAAAAGTTAAATAAGTAACTGAAACAGTCTATATTATAAAACTTCCTAACCAAATTTCATCATGAACCTTTTAGAATGAATGCATGTACATAATGACAAATAAAAATGGCAAGCAATAGGATATATTGGAGTATATGAGGAAGCCATTTGGTATAAACCTAATTCGGCCTGACTTCTTTTTTTTTTCCTCCAAAAGGGCCTGACTGGCTATTGAGCACGCATTGCATATCTGCTTAGACATTTCCTTTGGCCAGAACAAAGGCCCTTGAGATAAAGATGCAACTTCCCCCAGACATTAGCATTTTTCTTTAGGCTAGGAACTGATTGCTGCACTCACCTCCCAGCTCACCTGTGACCACCCAGCTGGGGACAACAGACTGCCACCCTGCTGTGTTCACAGAGACAGAAGACCTACCTGCTATTTCCATCAGTCGCTGTGCCGACAGAGCAGTCTCGCGACTATTGTGGGAGGGACATTTCAATCCTATGTGAAACATCCTCTTAGAGGGTATATAACCACCCTTATACCCCCACTTCTTTGGAGTGCTCTGTTCCTTTGTGGAAAGACTCTCCCGGGTTATAATCCTCAGATTTAAGCTCAGAATAAACTCACCCAAATTTTCATTTATAGATTGGATATGGATTATTTTCGTCGACAATAATATTTCCTCAAAAATATCAAGAAAATATAAACACATCAACAGATTTATTGCATGTCTATGTACAAAAACCTGTGTTACATGGAACAGGGATATGAAAATGAATGTAATTAAAGCACTTCCTTTCCAGGGGTGTACACGCTACTATAGTGACTTCTAATCCAAAACATCTTAGACCAGGAAATCAAAGATCTAATGGTTATGGGAAATATAACTTTATGGGAGTCATACATTTACTTGTTGTAAGTCTTCTTAGGCTAATTAAAATATCAAGAGCACCAAGCACTTCTATAGTGATACCATGTGCCAGGCAGGAACCATTCTAAGTGCTTTATATATATGAATACATTTAATCCTCACAGTGACATTATGTGGATAAAATTATTTTCCAATTATCACATATGAGGAATAGAGGCATAAAAAGGTTAAATAAACTGTCCATGGTCACATGTCTAGTAAGTTGCAGAGCCAGGATAGAAAACCAGTCTCCAGCTTTCCTCCTCTTCACTAAGGTGCTATACCATCCCTTGGGTTTCTTTGTCCTTGAATCTATTTAGGATTACCAGAATCTCCAATTGACTCTTATCTAGGAGAAAAAAATAATGAGAATTGAACTGTTACTTATTGTGAGTAAATTCTCTGTATAGACTTTGTTTGTCAAATTTCAAAGTTCATGGAGTGGGGAGTGAATAGTAAAAGAGATTTTTGGTGGTACAAAAAAAAAAGGTTGTAATTCACTAGTCAATGTGAAGGTGACTGGCTCACTTGTTTTGGAGAAGCTATTATACTATTTGACTACTGATATCTATTTTGGATGTAAAGACAATGTGTGTCGGAGGGTGGGGGGGTGGAAATGGATATTGTGGTTCTTTTTAGCTCAGAGAGAAGCGACAGAATGGAGATGTCATTTCAGAGACCTTTGAAAATCACTCTGGGAGTAGCCCCTCTAACAGCACAATTCTCAAGAGCTTGTGAGATTCTGCACTCACTGGGAAAGGAGACTTGCAGCCTTATTCTAAAGACCAGTCTGACATGGGATAGAAACGCAGCTAGTTGATGATGAAGCTGGTAGATAGGAGAAGATTAGACTCTTATCTCTTCATTTTCTCAAACTCTTCCTTAAATTATTCCCCAGAAGACACTTAATTCAAGCTCAGAGACCCAGATAGCTGTCTTGTCCTGTCCGAAAATTGACTTTCACAAGTAAAGTCATCAGTTCTGAGTTTAAAGCACAAGCTTCTAGGTCGAAATTATAAGAAGGGAAGATTCCATTTAAATATGTGATTTTCTTTGAAACATTCCCTTTGGTAATTTAACATTCAGCTACCCCGACCCTTCTTTCATGCAGAGTCAGCAGGCATAATTTTGTTAGCTGTTCTTCATCTCATGTCCCATGAAACTCCTGCATACTTCACTTGCCTTCTGTTGTCCCCTTTCAAATTTGAACAATAATCTTTCCTTATGCAGACTCATTTCCACGTGGAGTTCCATTACGACCCCTGGAATGAGAAAATAGCCTTAACTGATTGATATATGTGCTCAGACTTTTTATGTTGCCAAGCATTATCCAGATGTTATCAGTGATAACAGTTTCATAAACTATAACTTTAACAATCTGCAGTTTGAAATATGCCTTCCAGGATGCACAAATTACAAAATATTAAAAAAATTACAAAACATTCACATATATGTTGATTTTTCAATATTTTATATATTGGATATATATTCAATTTTAAATATAATTGAATATTTGTTGTAATATATATGTTATGTACATATACACACACACACACACACACACACACTTCTTCACATATGAAGCAAATGTATATTCCTTGGAAAATCCAAGAATGCATACAAAAGAGGGGGTTATAAACAAACACATACACAAAAATTTATGAGGGCTATTCATTTAAACAGGAAGAAAGGAGCAAGGAGAAGAAGAGGGAAAGAAAATGACAGGGAGTGATAGGAGGAAGGAAGTCAAAAAGAAAGAAGGATTGTCCGTGTCAAAAAAAAATATTTGTAATGACTAGCCAATAACTAGATACATGCCTCATTAATGGAATGTTCCCATCATACAAGATACATATTATAAAGCTGTTGGAATGAAATATAGGATGCAAAGGTAGTTATTTAATTTGCTAATAGATGTTTGATTATGTATTTAATTAATTATATTTTTATTTCTTCTGACCTAAGATATCATGAAGAGAAATACTTATCTTTCCTGATTCATCTAAACTTACTACAGGATTATTATATTGATGTCCCCTAAGGGAGGATATGAAACATTACCCTCCTCCTCCACAAACAACCCCCATCAAAATATTATAATAATAATTCAAATCATTTGGAAAAATTTGATTCATACCATGTTGGAACCATAGCTGACTGTATAAACAGTGCCATGTCTTTATTTCTGATGAAGATTTTCTTCTTTAATCCTTCAATCCATTCGGGAAGCTGCAAAGCATCTGGAGAAATGGAAGCAATAAGTGATAAGACCTAGTTTGAGAGATTCTTACTTAAAGTCCGATTTCTGTGACAGTACAGATTGTTCCCTATGGTATGAGGCTAGGAACAGCTGATAAAAATCTTTTATACATGCATATGTTCACACACACATACATGATTAATCATATTTGTATGTGATATACACTTAGGCACATACATACACTTATAACATTCAAATTGGTGATTAATGGGTATTAAATGCTTGAAATGAAGTATCTTAAACATATCAAGACATATTAAATGAAATAATATGAATTTGACCCACGTTTTATGATGATAAATATTGTTTTAATTTTTATTGAAAGTATATCAAACCTTAAATAAACACTCATACAAATAGACTCTTATGACAGCATTATTGAATGAAGAGTACTTTACTTTTGGCAAACACTTTTCATGCCAGCTGCAGAATACACTATACTAATTACCTTTTTTCAACTCAGATTTTCCTGCTGCATGTAGCAAAACGACCTCAGAAATCCTAGTCCTAATAGCTCCCTGCCTTACCCCCTAGTTTGATACTCACTTGGTTGTTTGCATTGGTAACGTTAACCTTTTGGACATCGGTTGAATTCTAAGCTGCTAGAGACCAGTGGTTGGTGTTTAGATGGGGAGTTTTACATGTGGAAACACTTGGAAGAGTATCTGGCTCCAAAATACAAGACTGAGTTCCATCACACCAGTACACCGATACTAAGGAGAAACCTCAACTGAGGGAAATCAGGGCTACAGATTAAAAGTCAGGCTTCTGTATATCTTAATCACATTATTTATATATAAGCAAGAGAAATGAAACCTAGGGATAAACGTTACACCACAGGCATAATTTTCTTTCCAATATATTTCTAAGGAAGGGATTAGAGAATAAAAGAAGAGTGAGACAGATAAATTTTTTTCCTGTTTATGTTCACGTGAACCTTTTAGAGGCTTCTTAGTTTTTCATAGATTTCTTAGTTGAGACTAGATGATTTGGAGATGTTGTAACAATGGAAATTTGAAAACATGGAAGTTGAAATGCAAGTTTGTAACAACATAATTTCAAAAAGAAAGTTGAAATAGGAGAAAAATAACGTCAATAGCACCACTTTTAAAATCTATGCTTGGCTTTACATTTCAAATATGAAGGATGTATACTACCATGGTTTGAATTTGGAAGACCCCACAACGAGTGAGTGAAGTTTGAACAATCTAATGAGTCATTAGCTTCATGGTAAGCACTGTTCGCCTTCTCTCCATTGACCATTTCACACCTCCAGGTCTTAATTGGATAGATACCTCTGGCACTTAAAGATTATGAAATTGGTTTCAGAAAGGGCATTCCTTAATTTCTTTTTATGTAGTCGTTAGCTCTAAAGATCAGTATTATTTGAAAATACAAAATATCAGGTTTTATGTGATTCCCAGTCATTTCTTACTGTTGCAATGTCTATATTCTTTAATAATTGTTTTCATCATGTCCAATTTATCATTTTTTAAGATACGCAAGTTATGCACAATTATGTGTAACCCCTAAAAACAGCAATATTTTAAGGATTTTTTTAATTTAAAAAGTCTATAATAAATTGACATTGGAAATTCAGAAGCACTTGTTATTCTTTTCAATTTCAATTTATTTTATCTCCTATTTTGTATGTTTCAGCTACTTTATTCTCTAGAAAATGCTAAGGGATGAATAACAGGTAGATATATGAATGCCTCTACTTTTGTAAGGAGTCTTGTCATGCTAAGCAACCAATTTTATAATAATTTATTTCTCAATTGATACATTAGTTACTTGAATTAACTTAGCCACTTGGATTTTAAGACTAGGTAACCTAGAGAATGGGCTACACTTCAATAAAGCAAAGACAAACCTAGAAAAAAACAAGAAGACTTCTTTACCATTTGCTTCTGATATGTTTCAAAGATGATGTAGTTAAGAAGTAAATTAAATTAGGACTATGATAGTAGAATGGAGTATAGATTCTAGAGAGATATTAATGCCCCATGCACTTAACCCCAAGAGACAAGGTCATCTAGTATGAAGGCTAAGAACATGCGTTTTGGGGTCTGGCATCTGAGTTTGATTTTTAGTTCTGCAACTTTCTGTTTGTTCAAGTTATTTTACCTAAGACTCATCTAAAAAATGGAAATAATGCTTGTCTCTTTAGGCCTGTGGTGAATATGCAATGAAATAATGCATATAAAAACTCTTAATAGACTGCCTAGCACAAAATAAGTACAATTATTAAATTATTAACCTGAAAAAAGATTTTATTCCGAAGGAAGTGAAGTGTAGCGAGGTTGCTAAGTAGAATCTGTATTTGGCTTCTGATCAACATACCTGGCCAATGTCTCTCTTTAGATTCCTCATAATATCCATGCTTTAGCAATAGATACCACTGTCATGTTATTAGGAAATGTTTGCAAAGCCCATCCGTTATCAACTGGAATGAATACCTGGACCATCTAGTTATATCTGCATTGATCACAGAGACAGCTGAGAAGTGACTGTCATCTCATGCATGTTCATCACCTCCCCCATCTAAACTGCTCTCTTCATTTTCTTCCTATTCAGGGTCTCCTACCTCAGCAGCATCTCGTGGTAGGTCATCCACTTCTGTCTTCTCATTTTTATCACAGAAATCTGAAGCTGAAAATATCCCTGAAAATCAGCTGGTTTATCCTATTGTTCCTTTAAAACCTGAAGAAAACAAACAAAATAAAACTATGATATCAAGGAGAAAAAGAACCTTTCTACACAGATACTTGAGAAGACTTTACTAAAAGAAGGTACTCATCTAATTTGTTCTTCTCATGAGGCAAGTCTATTTTATATTTTTATATATTGGCTCTTATTAAGAGTATATAGCAGTGGTGGGACACATTAGCAGCAGGCCCTGGTCACTACTCTGTTTTTACAAGTTCAACTCCATATGTAAGTATACCACATGGTATTTGTCTTTCCGTGTCTGGCTTATTTCATTCAGCATAATGCCTTCTAGGTTCATCCATGCTGTTGCAAATGGCAAGATTTCCTTGCTTTTTATGGCTGAAAATATTCCTCTGTGTGTGTGTGTGTATCACATTTTCTTTATCTGTTTATTCACTGATGGACGCTTAGGTTGTTCCCATGTCTTGCCTATTGTGAATAATGCTGTAATGAGCCTGGAGTCATATATCCCTTCAAGATACTGATTTCATTTCCTTCGGATGTATATCCAGGAATGGGATTGCTGTATCTTATGGTAGTTCTACTTTTAATTTTTTTGAGGAACCTTCATAATTGCTGTGCTAATGTAAATTATATACTATACAAGAGTTCTCTTTTTTCCACATCCTCACCAACATTATCACTTGTCTTTTTCATATTAGCCATCCCAACATGTATGAGGTAATATCTCATTGTGGTTTTGATTTGCATTCCCCTGATGATTGGTGATGTTGAACATCTTTTCATGTACTTGTTGGCCATTTGGATATCTTCTTTGGAAAACTATGTCAGGAACTCTTACATCTCAATAGGAAAAAAGCAAATAATTTGATTTAAAAAATGGACAAAGGACCTGAATTGACCAATGCTATTTCAATCTGAAAATTATAGTCCTCTTGATGACAAATGCCTAAATATCAGAGAGTTCTCCTGGTATCTCCCACTGTCATACTCTTCACCTGGGTGCTATACCACCTCTTAAGTTTCTCTTCAGCTGGTCTCTTCTTGCTAACGTCCCACACAGCCTGTTGCTCTTGGGGTCATGTCATCCTGGCTTAAGCTTGGCTACATAAGTCCACATCCTCTTAATCTAAGGGAAAACTCATATCCTTTCCCACCAAATACTGGAAATAAGAGCCATCCTCTGTGGAGCCCTCTCTCTTTGTTCTGACTCCCAGCTAATACTAGCCAGTCTTTAACTATTTCTTGTCCAGTGAGAGTCAGGCATGAGTTTCTACACCTCTGAGTTCTTTGGATGCTTCCTTGAAGTTCTATTCAGGTGGCTTAAGTTGAAAAGAAGCACATCCTCCCCCCAGGAAATGGGAGAGGAAAAGCATAGCACTCCCAAATTTTTCTCCAGGAAATCCTCATTCATCAGTCCTCACTCATTAATTTACTAGCCTCCTCTTATATATAGGCTGAAGGTGATGATGGGTTAAGTGTTGCAGAACCAATTTGGGCCGGTTTCCAACAAGTTCTACGTAGACGGTCTAGCACCTCTGTAGAATGTGTGGGCACTTAACACCCACACAGGTCAAACCCCAGCCACACAGCCAAAACATTGGGAAATTTCTCACTTACTGCCCTGCTACAGTTATGTGAAGGCAGCTGAACCAGGTAGATCCTTCCTATTAGGGCCAAGACACTGACTCCCTTAGAAGGAGCTGGCAGGTGAACAGCAAGCTAACCAAACTGGAACTAAGTATTTATGAATTGTGTTTGCGTACTCTTCCTAACTTTCTTTTAATCATTTCATGAGCATTTATCATCTGCATATATTTGGCAAGCACCAGGAGCTATTCTTAATAATTTTAATCAGTAAAAAAGACCATCTTTGCTTTTGAAGAGGAATTATTTTAGAGACCTTTTGCTCTAAAGCAACACTTCTAAAATTTATGTAGGCCGTTAAGAAGAGAATAAAAGCATAGCCTTCAGTGTTGGAGAATACATTCTGAAGTAGCGAACAGCTCTAGTCTTCAATATTCAGTGAAATACTTATACCATGAGGGTACATGAAGAATTCACAAGGAGTATGCAAAAAGGAATATTTTAAAGGAGTCCATTTGCAGATCTTCAACCCTTGTGTGTACACGTAACCACAATTGATATGCCCAAGAAGCAACACGTAGTCAAGTTTTGCTCCCTTTCCTAACTTCCTTTCATAATTTTTCCTTTCCAACTCAGATCTTATTTCTTATCTTCCAGATTTTACCATCTTCCATCATTCTAGGAGGCAAAAACTCCAGAAGAGCAAAATATAGCAATGCTTTTCAAAATGTTGCTTTTGATTTTGAAAAGGTGAATGACTCTGATGAATGGATGACAAATAATGAATATTTTATGGTTCAGTGGTTTCCAACTATTTGTATCCAACATAAGTTAAAGGAGCACATAATTGAGTTGTCGTCTGACAAGTTATAGAATCGTTTTTGATGATAGATCACGCTGTGGTTTTAAGTATATGATTAACAAGGACTTTAAAGACTTCAAAGATAGTGCTGTAAATCCTTTAATTCTCACCTATCTATTTGTGTGAACAAGGTTTCTCAGAGCTTACATCTATAAAAAAGAAAAATGAATAGAATTGATGCTGAATACTATCTCATTCTAGTAACACAGCTTATCCTCAGAAACATGAGCTAATTATAAAAGTCAATCCAACACATTAGTATGTGTATTTTTATAAAATGTTCCTTATAATGTTCAAGTATTAAAATTAATATTTTATATTATGTTTATATATCTTTATTTATTATACATATTTATATTTAAATATATTACATATAATATAATATAGATATGTGCAGGTCCAAAATGTTGTACTCATAAAGTCATTAATTGCAGCATTGTCTGCAAAAGCAAAAAACGTCCATCAGTGGGCAATTAGTTATAAACCATGGTAGAGTTATACCTGGGTATACCATGCAGCTACAAAAAAAAGTGAGCAAGTTGACTTTCTAATGATTGAGAAGAGTGATTTCCAGGAAATATTGCTGTGTCAACCTAACTAATGCACTCTTACCAAATATCCACATGCTAATCCTCAGAACCTGTGCGTGCTACCTTATATGGCAGGAGAGAATTTGCAAATGTGATTAAATTAAGGATCTGGACATGGGGAGATGATCCTGGATTTTCCGGTAGGCCCTAGATGCAATCTCAAGGATCATTATGAGAGGGAACCAAAGGGAAATTTGATGACAGAAGAGAAGAAGGCAACATGGATACTAGAGTGGTTTGGCTGTGCACCAAGGAATGTCAAAGCAGCCTCTAGAAGCTGGATGAGGGAAGAAACGCATTCTTCCTGGGAGCACCCAGAAAGAATCAGTCCTGCAAACACCTTGATTTTAGATCTGAA
This sequence comes from Equus asinus, assembly GCF_041296235.1. Lineage (NCBI taxonomy): Eukaryota > Metazoa > Chordata > Mammalia > Perissodactyla > Equidae > Equus > Equus asinus. Next base: position 74,229,348 of record NC_091798.1, read on the forward strand.
AAGCTGATTTTAGACTTCTGACCTCCAGAACTGCAAGGTAGTAAGTTTATGTTTTTTACACCACTAAATTGATGGTAATTTGTTACAACAACAATAGAAAACTAAAACTATTGTTAAAAAAAATCACTACATTTATGAAAGAACAAATGAGGGCAGAAGAACATATATTTATGTCTGCTTGTATATGCTTAAAAAACACTGAAATTATACCAAGAAATTAATAGAAGTGTTTACCTAGGGAACAAGTGTAGTAACAAGACTTCTTAATGCTTGCCTTATTATATTATTTTGATTTTGAACCAAGTGAAGTGTAGTAAACAAAACAAACAATAAATAAATACATAAAATTTAAAGAGGCGGAGCCAGCCCATGGCCCAGTGGTTAAGTTGCGCACTCTGCTCGGTCGGCCCAGGGTTTCGCCGGTTCGGATCCTGGGCGAGAGTATGGCATTGCTCATCAGGCCGTGCCGAAGTGGCATCCCGCATGCCGCAACTAGAAGGACCTACAACTAGAATATACAACTATGTACTGGCAGACTTTGGGGAGAAGAAAAAAGAAAAAAAATAATTTAAAGAGGAAAAAAGGTGGGAAGTTGAAAAATCTGGTTCTTAAAAAAACTAATTCTGTTTTCTCCTCATTAAAATAAAAAATGAAAAAAGCGATGGTTTGATTTTTAAAAGTTAGTATGCATAATGCATTGGAGATTGAATCCTTTCCACCAATTTAGACTTATAAGGAGCATTTTTAGTGTCAATTTCAAGAGGTTGGACAAGAACATAGTGTTTGTTTTTGGTTCTGTTTTTATTTTGCTTTTTTAATTACGAGAACAGGAGAGGGAAAGGTTTGAAAAATGACTGTTACATAGCAAGCACTAATTTCCAATACAATTTTATACATTTTCTTAGTAATCCATGTACAATTTTTATCCTAATTATAATGAACCAAAAACATAGTACTTTAAATCATTTGACCTATGAGGTGAACTCCCTCATTTTCTGGTGGGCGAGAAGCTGCCGCATTGGCTCTTCAGATCTGGAAGCCTGGGCTGAGCTGAAGCTCACCTACAGCCACGTTCCTTCTCTTCCCTGCCTGCATGTCACATAAACGTATGGGCAGAAGGGTAACGGTGCTTTTGTTAGTACTGTTCTTAGTTTTTCCTAATTGCTTCATGGCCTCAGCTAGGACAGTCATTGAGAAGACATGTCCAGAATCCTGTCAAGGATTTAGTACAGTACAGATTTTTCCAAGTACAGTTGGAGAAATCTTCCATGAGTTCACCTTTTTATACCTTATGGCGGACTGAAAGGGCCTCTCTTCCATTGGTGTGAGGATTAAATAATTTAATGCATGCAGAGCACATCTCAAGCCCAGTTACCTTCCTCACAACATCTCCATTTTCTGCCTGTTGCTCAAAATTTTACTACTTTTTGCTGTTCAGCCAAAAGCTTTTGTGACTTCAACTAATGCCCAATCTATGATGTCTTACAATAAATCCCTACATTCAGACTTCAAGCTTCAATTTCTGTATTAGCCAGCTATTGCTACAAAAACGCTACTTAACAAACCACTCATAAACTTACTGGCATAAAGCATTAACTCACCTTTCTGTGGGGCCACTGGGTGCCTCAGCTTCTGGCTATAGGTCTGAAGATTAACTAGGGCAACTCTACCTCATATGTCTTATTCTGGACCCCTGTTTAGGGAGAATGGGGCCACCTGGAAAATACTGTCTAGAGTATTTTGTTCTCATGTTGGAGGTTGGAAGTGCCTATGAATTTTAGGACTTAGAAATTTTTTATCTCTCAAGAAAACTTGGCCTTCCCACCATATATGCAGTAAGTTTGATTTGATACTCAAAGCTGAGCAACAAACAATTTGTTCTCAACACCGAATGCATTAGTTTCAGCAAGTGGGAATCTCCAGGTAAACTTGGATCAATAGATTTTCAAGAATGTAATACATTATTTTAATAGCTCATAAAATGTACCTCTTTACACAGATTAGTTCATAATCGCATCCTCGTTCTTGGAGTATATATAGGATTGGTTGACCATGTAAATAAGATAAAATTAAATACATCAATTAAAAAAATAAGCAGAGAATGGCTGTAGAGAAAGAAGGAGTATATGAGAGTATGGAATCTCTGAAGCAAGAGAAGGGCCCCTGTGGAATAAGGGTGTGACACAGATACTCAACGGTGACAATGTCTCAGAGAAGCTAAGGAAAATAAGAAATAAGATAGTACCTTTGGTACTATGCCATGAAGAGTATAATTCCAGAGGAACTGATTTGATGAAGATCAGACACTTAGATGATTTTTATGTAGAATGAATGAATCAATAAAGATATTTGTATTTCATTTTCCCTCATTGAATGGGGATGGCTATTATTCTACTTTTTAATATCTGTAGGGTTGACATACTGAAAAAATTAATTGGGCAATGTATATTGTAGCTTAAATCTTTCCCCTAAATTTAACAAATTCTAGATACCTTGTAGAAAATAAAATTGAAATTAGGGATCTAAAATATTATTTTTTAAATAAAATCTTTGTGATTTAAGATAAATATCTAGTAAATAATTGGGGTGGTGCATTCTGGTTAATTGTGTGGTCTGTTAAATCAAATTACACTACCAATTAAAAAATGGTGTCAAGAAAATACAATTAAGGTATTTTGAGACCTAACCTAGAAATCAGAAGACTGCTTTTTGATCATGATGGAGGGGATGTGGGGGTTGGAGAGGTTCAGGCTTAAGCTCTGTTTGGCAATCCAGAAGGCAGTCAGAGCCCCAAAGTCTGAAGATGTTCATGAAGAGCTTTGGCTTTCGGAGTGCAACTCCATGGATACAGTAGGAAGACAGCTCTGGTGCAATGGAAAGAACACCGCACCTAAAATCAAAGAATCTGGGTTGGACTGGCTGTGTCACCTGCTATGAATCCGTGGTTAAATTATTAACACTCTAATTCTCAGTTTCCTCCAGAAGGACGGTACAACACAGTATTCTCTGGACCTATTCTATACCAATACAGTGAGCTTTGAAGGCACAGAGACCTGGATTTAATTTAATTCCCATCACTAACTAGTTATACAAGCTTCCATAAAGCTCTCTGAACCACGGTTTTACAATCTGTACAATAGTAATAACACAACTTCTTAACAAGGCTGCTGTGAGACTAAAATAGGATATTATAGTACATATAGCATGTAGTAAGCACTTTCACCTTACAGCAATCTGTAATTATACCACATCTTCATATTGGATTATTGTATGAATTAAATCGGTACCTGGATGAAAGGACTTAACACAATATCTAACATGTCATACGTACTCAAAAAATGTATTCATTTGTTCAAAATATGAGAGATGCTGACTCTCCACTAAGTTCGTACTGTAGGTATTTGAACTTCCAAGATGATAAGATACAATCCCTTTCCTTCAGTCCAGCCATGCAAATTTTACTGTCCCCATTTTTCAGTGTAATATCCTGTCCACATTTACTAAACCAAAAGAAATAGGTCATGTTTTCTGATGAACACAAATGGATTCATAGGGACAATGGGATATATTTGAAACTGGGACTATCTCATCAATGTAATTTTTAGACTTCTCAAATCCATTCACCATATCACTTATAGAATAACCTATTGTAAACACAAATATAACCCCATGATTTCCCTGTTTAAAACATTTCAACAGTTCCCCTATCACCTACCAAATGAATTTCAAACTACCTAACGTGGTGTACACATTCTGTATTGTTTTACTGCCTTCTATCACACTTTAATCTCCTCTCCCTCCATCCCCTGCCTTACACTTTTGAACTTGTAATTCTTCACTGCTTGTATTTCCCTAGGTGTGTGGCTCTTCCTTCCACTCATGGCTTTGGCTAATCTATCTGCTCTGTCTGCACTGCCTCTGTCTACCCCGCCTGCATGTCATTTTCACTTGGCTAATTCTTACTCATCGTTAAAACTCAGCCCAAATGTTCTCTTCTCATGAGAGGTGTGAGATGTTTTAACCACCTGCCCTCATACCTTCCTCACCCCGTCTCTCACTAGAACGTAAGAACCTTGGAGTGACGTGATTGTCACTTTCAGGTTCCCACTCTCTAATGTGTGTGAGAAACGGGTTCAACAAATCACTGTTGACTTAATATATAAATGAAGCCAATGAAGCCCAGAGTTTATGCAATCTGCCTAAAGATGCATAACTCAATGTTTCCCATGGGAATAAATTTCTCTGTATTTTGTCTTTAGAGTGCAGAAAATAGTAATAATGGAATATAAAACAATATAATACATAAAAATAATTATTAGATTTAAATACCATAATCAATAATACTTTTTACCATTTAAGTGTTTTGAAATATGAAGACAGAGAAAAGGCATTCACCTTTTAAGAAGCAGGGAACTCTTGAAAAGGGCTAAACTATAAAAACACTCATCTCATCTGGAAAATTTATTGATGGGAAAATCTATTGGAATGTAATAGACATATAATTGCCAAAGTAGTGCTTTCATAGTAGAAAACAACAACAAAAAATAACATATGAAGAAAGATAAGACACTTGACTTTTCTATTTCTTTATTTTTTTAATGTTCTTGTTTGTCACAGAAAAGATGTAGGAAACCCAAGCTGAATAGTGCAGGAAAATAAATTAAATGAACTTTGGCATATTTAAAAGCCAAATGGAAAGAAAGCAGCTCTTGCTTGTGCAAAGAAAGAGATTAGCAGGAAATATTACAGACAAGATTCTCTGACAGGGGATTAAAGTCAGGAGCAGAGCAATTTACAGTTCTGATCATTTCCAAGTAGCCTAAAGAAACCGTACCAGGCTAAAGCATGCGTTCTATTGGTCCTGCTTCACTTCTTCAAGTGTGAGGACAAATGAGTCAGAATGGCAAACAAATAGGTTAAATTAAGTAGTGATTCATAATAGTTGAAATTTATCATTAGAAGTATACTTCTTGTGTAACTCGCAATTATTACTCCCAAAGTGAGCTCCTAAGGAATCAAATGCTGAATTTTTAGGCACCATAGTTTGGATTGACACCAAGAAAAATGTTATGGAAGACATAGCACTAGATTTGAGCTTAAAGAACGCCATCCACCTCTACCAGTTAGGAGACCTGTGACTTTATAGAGTGAAGGAACCACTCCTTACTTTCCTCATCTCATGAGGAAGAAGCAATATGAAGGTCTCAGGGAGCTATAAAGGGGCTTCTTAGAATTCAGAGTTGGTTCATGGTCATAAAATAAAAACAAAACACACCATAAAATGTCTTGGAGGAGGGGCTGGCCCTGTGGCCGAGTGGTTAAGTTCGCGCACTCCGCTGCAGGCGGCCCAGTGTTTCGTTGGTTCAAATCCTGGGCACGGACATGGCACTGCTCATCAAACCACGCTGAGGCAGCGTCCCACATGCCACAACTAGAAGGACCCACAACGAAGAATATACAACTATGTACCGGGGGGCTTTGGGGAGAAAAAGGAAAAAATAAAATCTTTAAAAAAAAAAAAAAATGTCTTGGAGGTGTTAGTGGTGCTGTTTTGTTTGTCTTAGGGTTTTATTTGGCCAAGAGTTTGTTTGTTTATTGGTTATGATTTTAAACTATAGCCACCCTCAAATAAAATCAAAGAGGCTAGGATAGGCCCACTGCTTGGATCAATTATAAAATGTTGATGTGTGACAAAAAGAGAACAGAATTCCTCAGGTCATATGTTTCTGCTGTCATTTCTGTTAAAAATAAATTTCAGATGAAAAAGAGTGAAATGAAAACAACCGAGAGAAAGATGCAGTCCAAGATGGATCAGGACATTCAGAATCAACTAATTTTTCTCAGGCTATTTCCTGAAGTTGCAAGACTATGTTCATGTGATACAATGCTGAGATACAAACGATAGCAGAATCACTTATTATTATTATTTTTATTTTGATCATGATTATGATTATTATTTGGAATCAAGAAAAAAGGGGAGAAGTATCAAAAATTGGAACTATGAAGAGAAAGCAGTTGTCATTATGATTTACGCTGGAAAGAAGAGAGCAATGAAAGGAAGAGACATCAGGCTGGCTGTCTTCAGATGTCTTATTTAGGCAAGTCATAAGCTATATATCATGTGGCTTCAAAGGATAAAACTGGTACCAAGCTGTTCAAGTTTTAGGAAAAGGAGAATTTCTAAATAAGCTGAAGATTTTAAAACTGAGATGGGTTGATTAATTCAGCAGATAGTGTGTTTTCTGCACTGATGGTTTCCTATTGCAATTTTAAAATTGCCTGAGAGTAATTTCTATAAAAACAATTAGTGTTTTCTTTAACTTTCTTTTTAATTCCTTCTGATAAAGTACGTTAAATACCAGACCACCATAGATTATATTATAAATGCCCAGAGAAATAAAATTAAATAACTGCTTATTATTATGTGTAAAGCACTTAGTACTATACAGTGTACAATTATGGGTTAGGGAAAGCCTTTGACCTCAAGAAGTCTATTCAAGAAGGATAAATTAGAGGCTACACCTAAAAGCACCTACCTATATAATAAAGCAAGAGAGAATTTTAAAGCACCCAAGCAAAGTATAGTTTTAAAAAATATTTTCTGAAATCACAGTGACTTTTAATCACAATGGTGGACAAACCAGATGCAGACCTTAAGCTTCGCATTCATGCACACACATCCACACACACTCCCAACATGTGGAAAGGTTGGTTAGATGTTTAAAAACACACAGCCAAGCTTAAAAGCAAGAAAGGGAAACAACCTATGGCAGAGCAAAGAAAGCCCTGATAGGGCTGAGAGGCAGTTTAAGGAATGTGATCTACATGGGACAGATAGGACCTGAGGTTAGATAGTTTGTTCATTTTCCTATTTATTTCTGTTTGACTGAAGCATGGATTATGAGAGATGAGCATATCAAATAAATTTGAAAAACTAAGTTTAGATCACATTTTGTAGTTATATTTGAAGTGATTTGTTTCTACTCTTAAAACTCCATGGGCCATTAGAATAGGAATGATAAACATCTCACAGGTTTGCCGCCATTGTCCCCTGCCCCACCTATGAGAAATAGAGATATGAACCCAGAACTCTTTCCCTGTGCTTCAGAGTTTAGTCTTGGAATCTGTCTAACACAGGGATCCAGGCAGCCTGTAGCATCAGATCATTCTGAGTACATGAGGTAACACCCATCCACCATCTGTGCATAAATGATTTTGAGTATGGACGGAAAAAGCTGGTGCTCCGCTTTAGAACAGGCAGAAATGTGTGTTTTAGGGAAGAAAAATCAGAAAGAATATATGGAGCAGACAAATTAAAATTATAAAGTAAAAGAGTAGCTAAAATAATATTTCAGATGAAAAGTTCTAAGGCCCTGAATTTCATTTAGTAAGGGAGTATGTTTGGATGAATCCGCTCAAAGTGAATAGTCCAATGACTGCTTCAAAAAGAAAATTTCTTTTGAGGTACGAAGGGCAGTGTGGCTGGTTATAATCATTTTCTCTTTTTCTTGCTACTTATCACTGAATTAATTATAGCTCAGATTATCAATATGTCCAAAAGTAGTTGTTTTGCAGATGATTTTAAATATTAAGGTCCAGTTTTTAAGTTTGTCTTATCTGCTTTCCTAAGTATTAGTAACTTTTTATATATTAGCTTAATAAGTGGATTATAGATACATCATTTGTTATAGCAAGACAAATTTATGGTATGTAATAAAGAGTAATAAACTTCTAAATAAAGTATTCATCAATTCCTCTTTGAAAAGGGGTCTATTAAATTTTAATACATAATTTCCAAGTAAAGACATTATTATGTTTTCCATTTTCTCTACAGAATCAATGCCAATAGTATCTAAAAGAGCTGGACTTACCTCTGTACATATTCCGTTTTATCTAGTTTATCTGAATATATCTCATCTATCAGTATACTAACAACCAGTGCACATCTAGATTAGCATGTTTGGGTCCACTGTACCTTACTTTATTTTAGGGAGCACTCTCTTTTAAGAACACTGATAAATGAAAATGTATACTGTATCATGTCCAACATTGTGAAAGGTCTAGAGATTCTTGATAATTAGTCTATAGGGAAAATGGGATACAGTTAGATAGCCCCACAGAGGGAGAGGGAGTAAACTTATTCTGTGATTCTTGAGGATGCAGAATTAAGACCAATAGATGGAAAATTCATAGAGATAAATTTCGGTTCACATAAGAAAGATCTTTCTAAATATTAACAGCAAAATAGTTGTAGTTAGACTCAAATTTGAACCTTGGCTCTATCACTCCCTAGTTGTGTAATTTTGTATACTTGATATGTACATTTCACCTTCATAGTCTTTATAAAATGTGGAGAAAATACTGAACTCAGCTTGTTATAAAGATTAATTGCTATAGTATATACAACACATTTGGCATAATATCTGATTCGTGGCATTTAAAAAGTTACTGCTAAATCTACAAACAATGGAATATAAGAGAATATTGATTGAATGATCCCCTGTTGGTAAATCAGGAACGGATTATTTTGGTTTTGACTAAAATGCTACTATAGACAGCTTCTAAGTTTTTATGAAACCAATATTTCCTATAGCAAAGACTTTTGTCATGAAGGTTAAACTATGAACACCACAGGCCATGTAAACTTAAAATTGATGATGCTATCAATAAGCCAATGTTAGAAGAAATTTACAATTCCCACAGTCATGCATTTTTAAAAGATGACTGCACACACACACACACACACACAGTAAACTATTAACCAAAAAAGAAATTATGTAAGGTTTCAAAATACAGACTCAACACAATTCCAATCAAAATCCCAACTTGACTTTTTACAGAAATTGGAAAGCTAGTCCTAAAATTCATATGGAACATCAGGGGATCCAGAATAGCCAAAAGAATCTTTAAAAAGAAGAAAAAAGTGTGAGTAAACACACTTCCTGACTTCAAAAATTAATGCAAAACTACGGTAATGAAACAATGTGGTACCAGCATAAAGATAGACGTATAGCTCAATGAATAGAATTACAAGTCGAAAAATAAACCCTTACATTTATGATCAACTGATTTTTTAACAAGAATGGTAAAACAATTCAGTGAGGAAAGAACAGCCAAAAGAATTCAATGAAGAAAGAATAGTCTTTTCAAAAAATGGTGCTGGGACAATTGGACAGCCACAGGCAAAAGAATGAAGACAGACCTATACCACACACCATATACAAAAATTAACTCAAAATGAAGCCTAAATTTAAGAGCTAAAAGTATAAAACTTTAGGAGAAAATGTAGGAGTAACTTTCATGAACTTGCATAGGCAATTCTTATATATGGCACCAAAAGCACAAGTGACAAAAGAAAATTAATAAGTAGGACTTCATCAAAAGTAAAAATTTTAGGGAGCCAGCTCCATGGTGCAGCAGTTAAGTTTGCACATTTGCCTTCAGCAGCCCAGGGTTCATGGGTTCGGATCCCAGGTGCGGACATGACACTGCTTGGCAAGCCATGCTGTGGCAGGCATCCCACATATAAAGTAGAGGAAGATGGGCACAGATGTTAGCTAAGGGCCAGTCTTCCTCAGGAAAAAGAGGAGGATTGGCAGCAGATGTTAGCTCAGGGCTAATCTTCCTCAACAAAACAAAAAGTAAAAATTTTATTCCTCAAAGAATACCATCAAGAAAGAAAGACAACCAATGGAAGAGGAGAAAATATTTGCAAATCATATATCTAAAAAGGGTCTTGTAACCAGAATATAAAGAACTTTTACAAACTCAGCACATAAAGACAAACATCTGAATTTACAAATGGGCAAAGGATTTTCGTAGACATTTCTCCAAAGAAGATATGCAAGTGACCAATAAGCACGTGAAAAGATGTTCAAATCATCTGTCATTAGGGAAATGCAAATCAAAACTAGAAAGAGATACCACTCTACACCCTCTGAGATAGCTAAAATTAAAATAAAAAATACAGACAATAATAAGTGTTGGTGAAGATGTGGGGAAACTGTAACATTTATACATTGCTGTTGGGAGAGTAAAATGGTTTACCACTTGGGACAACAGTTTGGCAGTTCTTCAAAATGCTACCCATAGTTGCTCTATAGCCCTGTAATTCTGTCCTAGGTGCACACCCAAGAGAACTGAAAACACCTTCACACAAAAACTTTCACAGGGATGTTCACAGAAGCATTATTCATAATTGCTACAAGTGGAAACAATGCAAATGTCCATCAACTGATAAATGGATGAATAAAATGTCCGATAGCTAAACAATGGAATATTATTCAGCAACAAAAAGGAATATAATACTGATGGTTCTACAACTTGGTCAAACTTTAAGAAAATTATGCAAAGTGAAATAAGCCAGAAAAGTATTGCATGATTTCATTTTATGAAATGCCCAGAATAGGCAGATCATTAGACAGAAAAAAGTGAATTAGTGGTATCGAGGGCCTGGGAGAAGAGAGGAACAGAGAGTGATTGCTAATTAAAATGAGATATCTTTTTGGGGTGATGAAAATGTTCTAAAATTAGATAGTTATGATGGTTGCAAAACTCTATGGGTATACTAAAAATCACCTAATTGTATACTTTAAAAAGGTGAATTTTATGGTATGTGAATTATGTCAATAAAGGTATTGTGAAAAAAGAGAAAACAGTACATGTAGTAAAATATCATTTGTCTAAGATGGTAAGTACATGAAATTATCTTTTTTTTTTTAAAGATTTTATTTTTTTCCTTTTTCTCCCCAAAGCCTCCCGGTACGTAGTTGTATATTCTTCGTTGTGGGTCCTTCTAGTTGTGGTATGTGGGACGCTGCCTCAGCGTGGTTTGAGGAGCAGTGCCATGTCCGTGCCCAGGATTCGAACCAACGAAACACCGGGCCGCCTGCAGTGGAGCGCGCGCACTTAACCACTCGGCCACGGGGCCAGCCCCTGAAATTATCTTTCATTTGTAGATATACACATACAAATTTGTATAAAACCAAGGCTTGTTATATATACATGCCAACTTCCAAGGCTTGGCTACCTGCATGTATGGAGGGATAGGAAAGGATTACAATGAAGTACGTAAATGGCTGACATGTTTCATTCTTAAAACTGTGTTTAAAAGAAGTAGAGCCAAACGCTATGTTTTAAAAATCTGGGTGGTTGGTGCGTTCATTATAATATTCATTATAGTATTCTCTGTACTTTTTGCATATCTGAAATATTTTATGACAAAATATTTAAAAATAGGAGGAAAATGGTCATTGTTAGGATTATGGACTAAAATGAATTTTTTTGTTAATTCTGATCTTACCAACTGAAGTTTGCAGTCTAGCAAAGGCTTACAGAGAACCCCTTGAGACAGGAATAGCTTAGATTCTGTAACAAAAAGCCAAGAAAATAAGTGGTAAGCAATTATCTATGTGCAAGACAGACAACTGATCCAACAAGGGTTAAAGACCAGGCCTGAAAAATTCACTAATACAAATAGTTAGTCCAGACAAAATCTGTCTAAGAAAGGTGTGTGTCACTGAAGGCATGCATTACTATATCAGCTGTGGTTTATGCTCCACATCACCCAGTGAAGAGGATATGCCATTTTGAATCAGAGAAGCTGGTTCCAGACCTTGGGTGCCCATTTATCACCTGTGTGTTCTTGAGTGAGTCACAACTTCTGAAGTTAATCAGCTAATTTTCAAGGTTATTTAAATTTGTAAATGAGCCTTATACATGTTTTTTACATAAATCGTGATGTGCTATATACAATTTCACTTATTTTGGGAACATGCTTTCAGCTGTTTCAGTGGACAAGGGAAAAACAGATTTCTAGTATCAAAGAATCAAACCGAGATTCCAAAATGAGATGGTTATTAACATCGTGAGTGGATGACAGCAAAGGAATCTACTGTGTACATGTGAGAATATTATGAAGGATTTCTCATCGTGATTCTGTTCAGGATTGAAGAAATGCCAAGAAAAAGTCTCTCCAATTCCTGGACTTTTTATGCCCTGATAGAATAGCAGCTGAAAACATGCCCGTAAAGAATCAGTGTTCCTGCAGTATATACTATTCTTCCTTTTCAGTAAAATGTAAAAGTTTTTTTTTCAGGACAGAATCATTTGCATTCCACTACCTTACATTGCTGTTCAGGCATAGAAACCACAGTCCAAGAAGTACTCATCTCTGTAATTCCAAATATTAATACTGTTCGGACCAGCTGCTCTTTTTATACTCTATTGCCTAATTCAAACTTCAGTGCGCACTGAACGCTAAGACACATATGAGAGGCACAGAATGAGAGTATCACCAATATTTTCAAATAAAAACATCTAATTCCCTGAACACTCCAGGGCTTCTGCCAGATCCAAATTCTTTATTTATTAGAGTACTTTCTTTGAGCCTTTTCTTACTGCCCCTATTTTTTAGAAACAGATTCAGATCTACTCTGGAGAAATTTAAAAAGCTAGAGACAGAGAGAGAGACGAAAAGAGAGAGAGGAAACAAAGTGAGAAAGGGAGATTCCGTTTCAAATTACATAGCTGTAAGAACCGAGAAGTCAAAATAGTTGGCAATCCTCCACGATTTCTAAATAGGGAGCTCATCTGTACTGCAGCCTTCCCCGTTCCTCACTGTGCGGCTGCTTACCGGAATGCGAACAACTAGAAGCTTGGCTCATCTTCCTTAGCTAATAGGTCCATATGGGTGAAGAGCTGTGGGTAAATTCCTTTGAATAAGATTCAGTTGCCCAAAGCCACACCATACAGAATGAGTCAAAGTCTACCAGAACATTCTCAAGCCTCCCTGTCCCTGGTCTGGGATTAGGGGGAAGGGTCTGGGTGGGGATAGAGCCGAGGGGTGAAGGTAGAGGGTCTCCCATATCAACAGCAGCAGTAGCAATGCTTGAGTTCACCACTACCTGATAATCCTTAGCAAGATCTAAGGAAGTCAATTCTCAGGAAAGTGATATTACCCATCCAGTGCCATTCAGCTTGTAAAGACACAGCAGGGATGTGAACCCTGATAATGTGGTCCAGAGACATGGTGTGGTGTGGGGGTGTGACTTCAGTTTACCATAAATTATCCTTATATCTCAAAAATTATTAGGACTTTATAAATTTTTTTATTTTTCTTTTAACTGTATAACAGTAGAGAGATCCAATAAAATAAGAAGGAAAAAGTGGAGGATTATTGTTAATTTCATTACAATTTCTTAAAATCCAAAAGAGATAAAAGAAAAAGAGAATTTAAAGGCAGTAGGAAACCCAAAGAATGAGATGGATATTGCAGTGCAAACAATGCTAATGAATTCACAGGATGTTTGAATTAAGTTCCTGCTAGAGATGTAAAAAGAGACCTGGGTTTATCATGTAAACTAGAGGAATGGAAAATTATTATTCAAACCCCTATTTTACCAGAAAGTCATCATTGTTATGGTGATTTTTTCTGGGAAAGAGGAAACAAAGATGTGGAGGTGGGGCAGGAGAAATGTGGTAAGTGTAACCTCTTGTACAGCACTTGGCAAAAACTAGTCACTGTATTTACAAATAAGTAGGCAATTACTTCTGAAGTTCCCAGGAAAGTTATTGTTAATATGAGGAATGCTTGTTTTCACATCAAGAGATCTAAGACCAGAAAAGCATATTTTATAAATATGAATTGGGTCAGATGCTATTGTGAGTACAATTTGAATATTAAATTTGAAGGTAAACAAGACATATTGCATTAGAGTTGGATAAGCTCAATTTTCCCAAAAGCAAATACGAGCAACCAGTAAGTGTCAAGCCTTAATTTCCTGAACATTTGCCATATGCCCTCACATTCTAGTGTTCCATATGTGGCTAAGTCTACAAGTCGGTGCTGCATGGATAACCAGTGAAGAACATAGTTCCTTACATACACACTGTGCATTTTTAGGCTTTTTTTCCCCCTTGGGAGTAGTGAGAGGTCTTAACTAAAATGTTATTTGAGCAATCCCAACAATGTACAAGCACTAATACAACCCACTTGAGAAACAGAGTGAAAAAGACCAGAAGAGGAATCAGACGGAGTTAAATTTGAGAACATTTGTCCTGAATTCACAAGTACTCTGCTCTTCCCCACGCTGCCTGAATCCCTCGCTCTGAGGACAGCAAAGGCCCTCAGATGGGGAAACATTAACTCGCAGGTGAGGCTCTAAAAGTGGCATCAGCTCAGTTCTTGGAAGTAGAATGCCAATTCACATTTTCTTCAATAGAGTTCATATATTTTTTTTTAAAGATTGGCACCTGAGCTAACAACTGTTGCCAATGTTTTTTTCCCCTGCTTTCCTGCCCCCCTACGCTCGCCAAGTCCCCCAAGTACATAGCTGTATATTCTAGTTGTATGTCCTTCTGGTTGTGCTGTGTGGGACGCCGCCTCACCATGGCCTGATGACCGGTGCGATATCCACACCAAGGATCCAAACCAGAGAAACCCTGGGCCGCCAAAGTGGAGCGCGTGAACTTAACCACTCAGCCACAGGGTCGGCCCCTAGAGTTCACATTTTGCTAATAATTAAGATATTCTTGTGGTTTTTTTTTCCTCATTTTTAACTATGTTTACTATTAGGAAAAATTGATCCGTGTGTCATATTTTCTTTGGTTTAATTCACTGAATTAATTTTGTTAGTTTAGATCACGCTGCAATAACAGAACAATCCTGGAATCTCAGTGGCTTATTGTGACAAATGGTTTCTTCTTTCGGGCTCACAGGACATATCCAATGTGAATTGCTGAGGGAATCCCTATTCTACACAACTACTCAGTGACACAAGTTGTCAGAAACTCCAGTATCTTGTAGCTTCTCCATGGCCACAGTGGTTTCGATGGCAAAGAAAAAGAGAAATTAGGGAGTTGTACACTGGCTTTTAATTGCTTCATCCTGGAAGTGAGATTTGTTATTTCCACTCACAACCCATTGGCCAGAATTAGTTCCAAGGCCCTGCCCAACTCCAAGGATGTGGGAAATATGGGGTTGCTTGTGGATAATCAATAAGCAGTGATTTCTTTGCCATAATCACCAAATTAATTTGATAACCAGGAAATATTCTGATGTTTTTAATAAAGGTTATTTATGACACTTTATTCTGGAAAAGAGAAGTCTAATTTTGGAATTGAGTGTTATCATATGAGCTCACTTTTAAGAGTCTAGTTCTATAAGAGCTACAAGAAATCCAGTCATCCTTGACTAGATTTCTACACCAGAAAAACAAATTCTATTTTCAGTTTAGTCCTTAGAGTGGTTTTATCACAACAAAATATAAGATTCTTGCTGACTTGAAGAAATTGTAGCTATTATCAAATTGAAACTTATCAATTTTCTGTTATAAAAGAGTCTTCCCCATAGCTATCTTAGCTTTCAATTGGCTGAATTTCATTGGCTTTAGGCATGCCATAAGACAAGTGCTGTACCCATCCTATATATATCTATAAAACTATACATGTAAAAACTATATATATAGTTATATATATCACACATTCCTTTTAATGGCGTCTGTAGGACATGCTATAGCTTTTATAATATAATTGCAGCTGATTTTACTGCTGACATAATCAAAGCAAAACTAAATCCAAATATAGGAGAATCAAAGTCATGTAAGTTTTCTATTTCCTTAGTAATACACAACAGACTTGAGGAACAAAACAACATGACTCAGGTTTACAGTTTGTCATTTGATAGTTGATATTGTAGAAAGAGGATATTTCGTTGCCTTCTGAGCAGCGTCATGTCACCCCAGGAGGAAATCAGATTCTGTAGGATGATTTCTTTTTCAGGTGGCATGAGAGAAGTGATAATGGATTGCTATCTTTTAAAATGTTGCAACACTGGCTACAGTCATGAGAAATTTCCTAACCTACTTTGACAAGGCTGTCCAACCAGGTCCCTTGATGAATTATAGTGCTTCTATCTATGATCTTTGCCAACTATTCCAGTGCAATTTTTATTCCATCCTAAAAAACTTTACCCAAAGGGGAGTAAAAATAGAATAGTCAATTGGTATTATGTGACAATTAGGTAGTAAATTAATGCCTCATGCAGGCTTTTAATCATTCATCTCCCATTCAGTATAATCAGGGTTATTTAGTATTGCTGATGCATCTCTTTGATGTAATTACTCAAATATCAGGTCCTAGACTGGATCAAGAATTGACTGCTCTCATCAACGTTCAGCTCAGGTTTGTAATGGGAAACCCCGAAAACATAACAAAGATCCTTTTAGTGAGTAATATAAATAAGAAAAACCAGGGCTTGTTCTGTTTCTCTATAAGCTCATTAATTGTTTTTGTTTTTTTTTTTTTTAAATTTTATTTTTTCCTTTTTCTCCCCAAAGCCCCCCAGTACATAGTTGTGTATTCTTCGTTGTGGGTTCTTCTAGTTGTGGCATGTGGGACGCTGCCTCAGCGTAGTCTGATGAGCAGTGCCATGTCCGCGCCCAGGATTCGAACTAACGAAACACTGGGCCGCCTGCAGCGGAGAGCGCGAACCCAACCACTCGGCCACGGGGCCAGCCCCTCATTAATTGTTTTAAAGTATATATTCATCTAATATCCACAGGTGGGTGATATGATGTTTATCATTATAAATCGTTTTTAAAGTTATGTTATATTTAGAAGTGTTTTAATTTTAAATTGAAATAAATTCGATGTTCCAAAATAGACTCAAAGAAATACTTAGAATGCACAATCACTAAAAATAATGTTTGTTTACATGGTAAATTGCTCATAATACATTGTAATACAAAAAGATGTATCACATGACAGTTTCTGTCAATCTACATTTGTCTGTAGAAAATTTGTAAGGACAGGCAATAAAGTGTTTAAAGAGGTACTTTTGTGTTGGTCTAATTAGTTTCATGTTTATCTGTCCTTTGTTTGTATATGATGTATGAGTTTAAAGTAGAAATTACTGTGTTCTTTGTTCTAGGCACCGGGATATTCACTTTACAAAAAATATCTCATTTGATCTTAAGAACTACATTATGACTTCGATAATATTGTTATCCAATTTTATACATAAAAGAATTAAATAAGCAGTCCAAGAACACATTGTTAATTTGTGAAGAAGTAGAGATTTGAACCTGAGCAGTCTAGAGGCTTAGAGCCTACCTGCTTCGGACTATACTACCTCCCATGGATTGAAATAAACAGCCGTTTCTTAGGTAATTAAATAATAAAAGGTGTGGGAAGATTTGGCACCTGAAAACTCTTTCATATATAAATTTATTTGTCCCAAAACATATTTAAGATACCATACAAAGTGATGAATGTTGGGACTAAGAGGTAAAACTTCAAAATATTGTAGCTAAATTACTCAATGTTGATTTACTCCTGGGAAATGAAGTTATATACATAAATTATTTTTGCTTCTATGGAATGTATTTACTAATTTGATAGCTAAGTTAATAGTTTTGTTTCATTTTTTAAAATAAATCATTGTCGAGTAGAGAGAGAAGTAATCTTTTAAGCAGACTGAGGAAGTGGACAAGATTAACATTTTTCTTTCTTGTTTCTTTATCTGATTAGGTTAAGAAGAAAAGAAAATGATAGAATTTATATGAATAAAGGCAGTTTTAAAGGCTTCCTGAAATTAGTAATGCTGTTTTAAAAAAGAAAAAGAGGCTCACTGATTGGTGAAATCGGAGTCCTGTCATAAGGATGCTCTACTGTAAATGACACAGCGAGTGTAGAACACAGGAAAAAAGTGCCAGAAGGGACTTAAACATTCAAGTCAAAGTACTTTGGCATGCAACTGTAGTCAGCTAGTGGACTAGGCTTTATAATATTTGGAATAATAATTGGTCAACAAAAATGAATTAAAGGATTCTATCTGAATTTGAAGACAGCTAGTGAAAAGTTACTGGCTTGCTATTAATTTTGTAAATATTAAGAGTATTGATAATTTTACTTTACAACAGCATTTAAGTTTAAAAGACCTTATACCCTCACATCAATAAAGAGTTAAATTTTCATAGAAAAAAATACATCAGATAAGTTTGTGACCTCTTTTGTTAACTATGTCAACCTTGAAAGATGGAATTTAGCAAAAAAAAGAAAAACAGCAGGGCAGGGGAAGGTAAGGATATACAAGAGAATGCAAAGGGAAAGCCCCCATATATGTGTAGAATGAGGAAGAAACATTTAAAAGTAATAATTGCAAAAAAATGTTAAAAAATATAACATAGTAGTTTTATTGGATAGGGAGAACAATGTTTATTGAGACTGTCCTGTGACCCACAAAATAAGTGCCATTAAAGACGGTGCTCACTAAAATTCAATACTGTACAATAGAAATAAACATGTTGATCTAGATTTGGACTGGGTAGTACTATACCAGTAGACTAGATATCCTTAAGTTGATAAAGGGCATCTACGAAGAATCTACAGATAACGTAATATCTACTCGTAAATACTGAATTCCTTCTCCCTAAGATTAGAAGAAGACAAGGACGTCCACTTTCACTTCTTAGATTCAACATTTTATAAGAGATCTTAGATAGTGCAATAAGGCTAGAAAGAGAAAAAAATAATCACACATATTTAAAGGAAAATAATTTTTATTTTCAGACGATATGATTATATATGTAGAAATTCCTAACAATTATAGAGAAGAAGAAAAGCTAGTAGAACAAATAGCTGTGTTTAGTAAGTTCATAGGATTCAACGTCAATATCATGTATATTTCTATTTACTTGCATTAAAACTATGAAATGTAAATATTAAATATCATTTATTAAAGAAACCCAAAACATGAAATAAGGAGGGATTTAATAAAATATGTTTAAAATCTATACACTAAAAACTACAAATTACTAATGAAAGCAATTAAAGACCTAAATAATAAAAAGATGTACCATGTCCATGAATCTAGAGACTCAATCGTAAAGCCACCAGTTTTCCACAAATCCATCTATAGATTCCAAGTAATGAAAATAAAAACCCAGAAAGCTTTTTGTAGAAATCGACAAGCTGATTCCAAAGTTTATGTGGAAAAGCAACAGACCTAAAATAGCCAAAACAATTTTGAAAAACAAAGTTGGAAGATTTATCCTACCTGATTTCAAGATATTAGAAAATAACCATAATAAGGTCATGCGATATCGGTGTACTGATAGGCATACATATGTAGAACAAAACAGACAGTCTAGCAGTATGGTCAGACTGCCATGGCGAATTGAATTGCAATAAAAGCGCCAAGGTATTTCAATATTGATCGTTTAGTTTTTACAGTAAATGATGTTATAATAATTGAACATTCATAAAGGAAAAACAAAATGAGCATGAACCCTTTACCTTATAGCATGTGCAAAAATTAACTTGAAATGGACTATTGATTAAATATAAAAGCTAATACCATAAAACTTCTAGAAATAAACAAGAGAAAATCTTTGTGACCTTGGTGAAGGCATATAGTTCTTATACAGAACATATAAAAAATAGGAACCACATATGAATGTTAAATTTAGTAAAAAATAATAACTTCTATTCTTGTAAAGACACTGTTAAACAAGTGAAAAACTAAGCCACAGATTGATAGAATATATATGTCTGACAAAGAACTTGAATTTAGAATATACAAAGAGCAATTCAATATTAATAAAAAACACCAAAATATTTGAACACACACTTCACAGAAGAACCTAAGTGAATGACAAATAAGTACATGAAAAGATACTAAAAATAATTAGTTATCAGGGAAATACAAATTAAAACCTTAATGAGATAACACACACTCATTAGAACGATTACATTTTTTTTAATAGAAAAACAATACTAAGTATTGATCTGAATGTGGAGCAAGTAGAACTCTCTTATATTGCGGGTGAGAATATAGATCGGTGCTGGAATTTGCAAAGTCTGGCACTAAAGAAACCAGTTTGTCTAACCCGGATGTTCAAGATGAGACTGACAACTGGCAACATTTATAAAATGCTGGAAGGGGCTGTTTATATTTTCAAAGTTTATTCCATTCTTTCTGACAGTAAACTACATATTGTAATATCCATTTGTTGAATATATTTCCTGTCTCCAAAACAAATGACGTCACCTCATTCCCAGGCCATCGTGAACAGCACGCACACAGAGCTATAAACTAGAAATCAAGCTGCCTGGTTCCCAATCCTGCCTGTACTACTGCTTTTATGTTCCTGAAAAACAAATGCAAACAACCAGAGCGTCAGTCCTTTACACTGTAGGGTCATTCTAAAGAAATTCTCAAAACTACTAAATAACATTTTTCTATTTTTTGCATCAATTTGAGTAGCGGACACACAATATTAGCTTATTAGATACTTTTTCAATACTTCACTGACGAAGGAAAGAATGATTCGAATTACATGAGAGAGACAACAAGGTCAACTCCATAAAAAAAAAAATACTTCTCTTCAGATTGTTGGGTGGATCATAAGAGTTTGCTACAGTTTTCAGTGTCACAGAATTACCACAAAATCCAATATCTCGCAGAAAGTGGCAGAAGTAAGGAAGAAAGGGGAGGAAGGTGATTCCACGCGTGTCTCCCCTTTGCTTTAAGCTGAAAGAGGGTAAGAATTAGGGCAGGGGATCCCAAATGCCAGTAATAAGTAAAGTCCTCATTAAGTCGTGGTGGAAGGCCACGCACAGATCACCATTCCGCCTCATTTGATACACAGGTGTTGGTTTTAGAATTTAAAAAAAGTTTATTCTAAATGAAGAGACCTATGGCTATGGTTAGAAAAGAGAAAATGTTCCTCTTATCTAGCTCATAACTTTAATAATTCCCCACAGCTCTAGCAGTTTTCAGAGCCAAGAATTCTTACCTCTCCCTGCAGTCCATTTACAAAACAGCATTGTATAAATAAATCACAAAAATCCTTTAATAAAACAATCACATACATCAGTTAATAATGTGGCTATAAAAAAACAAACATCTTTTCAGGTTTGTGTTTTGTATTTTATAGATCATAAAGTCAGTTTCTTCTCCTGAGATGAGGTGAAAAATTAACGTCATAAAGTACCCAACTGTACTGAATTTTATCCTGTAGGAAAAAAACCGGACTTCACTATTTCATTTTTATTTGTTCTAAAATGAAACTCAGTCTTAAAAATATTTCTGCTACTTCACAGTACGTGCTACTACATATGAAGCATTGAACTCATACAACTACATGTACAAAAAACAGTCAAGATTAGGGCAATCAAGCATCTCTCTGGGAGAAAAAGAAGTCATTCCTGAGATGACATACTTAACAATGACAAAATAAGGAAATTAAATTCCTCTGGCAGATAAAGTCTCTCTGGCATGTGTTTACGTTCTTCTTCTATGGCTAATTTGTAGTCTATTTCGTACTATTGCCTCAAAAAGGCAAGTTCAGTAGGGATACTCATGCATGCCATGTTAAGGATTTTATTTCCTAATAAAAGTGCTGTTCCTGACAGAAAATTAAGGAAATATAAAAAATAATTGGCACGGAGAGAAACATGAGGGTCTAACTTAATAAGCAGCCCGGAGATGTCTGACTTCTCCTCCTCCGTAAGAACCCAATCTGCCAACAATCGATATTTATCAAGGAGGCAATTTTTCCCCCCAAAGATCAAGAGAATATATGCTTCATTTAGGCACTTTCTTATAATCAATTTGCCATTAATTTAGTGCGTATGTAGAGAGTGTGTGGATGAAATAGGTGGAAAGTGACCAACTGACTGACAGCACCACATGCCTGCTTGTCAGCAATCCATACTGTTAGGAGAAGCTTGGAGTATGTGCAGCAGGTGGGACAAGAAATCCCCAGGCAAGAAGAGAGTGTGTCATTTATAGATCTGACTAATCGGTATCCCACCGTGAATTATTATAATAGACTCCTATCAAAACCACTGCAGCCTTCAATTTCCCATAAAATCCAACCCAGTAGGTAGTTTTCTTTCAAATAAAAGACTAAGTGTCCAGATAAATGGAAAAATGCCTTGAAGGTAAAAAAGTGATTTCCATCTACTCTTGCTTGGGGGAAAATGTCTGTAGTTTTGGTGGCTGAAACAACCAACTGGAAAAATGGGACAGTAAATTGCAGCTTACATGATGTTTTGTCACAACTAGCATTTTGTTTTTTAAAGATTGGCACCTAAGCTAACTGTTGCCAATCTTTTTTTTTTTTTAATTCTTCTCCCCAAAGCTCCCCCCAGCACATAGTTGTAGATTCTAGTTGTGAGTGCCTCTGGTTGTGCTATGTGGGATGCCACCTCAGCATGGCCTGATGAGCGGTGCCATGTCTGCACGCAGGATCCGAACACACGAAACCCTGGACCATCAAAGCAGAGTACACAAACTTAACCACTCAGCCACGGGGTGGTCCCACAACTAGCATTTTGTGTTTTTTTGTCACTCTGAAAAACCAGGTTCAATTTAAATACTACAACATAAAAAAAACAAAATCTCTGGAAATGGGTATATTTCAAAGAAATGAAGATTTATTTTTCTCTACCAAAAATTTAAATTACCATCCATGGTCTTCTGTATTATGTAGCTGGTCTATATTCCCTTTCCCCTCTCTGTCTCTTGATCTCCCTAACTGCTTTGACCATGGCATCTTACGGCTTGTTCGTATCTCCCCCAATTCTTTACACTGTATTTGCCCAACATATTATTTCTCATGTGGCCACATGTCAATATAAGAAGGCTTTAAATGTAAACATTTTTTATTAAGAGAGTATATTTAGTTCACAAATGATAACTTTAAAATTTAATATATAAATTGTCCTTCTGTGTTGTGCATTTAACTTAGCAACCAATATTCTTCACACTAAAACAATCAAGGAAGAAAATGCTTGAAGGCATTAACCCATACTTATATAACTAATTAATTTTCATTAAAGTCACTAAAGCAATTCAGTGGTGAAAGGAATGTCTTTTGAATAATTGCTGTGGGAACAATGGGATATCCATATAGGGAAAAAAAATGATCCTTAACCTGTGCCTCACACCAAATGTGAAAATTTAGTGATTTGCATTGGATCATAGACTTAAGCATAAAAGCTAAATCTATAAAGCTTCCAGATGAAAATGTTCTCTACCTTGGGTAAACCAAGATATCTTAGGACACGAAAAGCAAGAATCATAAAAGAAAAAAATTTTTAAATTTAAAACTTTTCTACTTATCGAAAGACATCACTGAAAAAATTAATAAGCAAGCTTCAGATTGGGAGAAAGTATTAATAAATATATCTCACAAAGGATCTATACCTAGAATATATAAAGAATTCTCACAATTCAGTAATAAAAAGAAACAATTCAATAAAATTAGGCAAAAGACTTAAACAGATGACAATGAGGGACCACCAGCCACATGCTAGAGTGCCTTAAAATTAAAATACTGACAACATCAAATGTTGATGAGGATATGGACCAGTTGGAACTCTCATATACTTTTGGTGGAAGTGCAACCACTTTGAAAAAAACTTTTCCCAATTACTCATTATGAACCAATTTAATGATCTAGCAATTTCTGTTCTCAGGTATTTTACTGGGATAAACAAAAACATATGTCTACAAAAAGATTGGTACAATAAAATAATTTAAGACACATCCCTGTCTGCAGGGACTGTTAATTCTACATATTTAGTTCTTCATTAATTCTACAACTATTTACTGAGAGCTTCCTATGGTCATACGACTGTGCTGGCAAAAATGAAGAAATGTAAGTCAGGGTCTTACAGGTCATGGGTCTTACCATCTAATTAGGAACAAGAGGTTTTCACATATGAAAATCTTAACAATAAAAAGCAGCATGTGATCCAGTATCAAATAAATGATCCAGTAAAAATAAAATGCCAGAGAATCAAAATGATTATCTAGGATATTTCTAAGGGTGTAACTGACCTGCTGGATTGATTCCCCTTCCTTCACCTTCCCCCACAGAAACTGCAAGCAATAATCTTTAAGAGCACCTCATTTTTATTTAAAACCTCAGACATTTTTAAGGTAAGAAGAACCTCAAAAATCACCTGGACTTGTCTTTTTTTTGAAGGTAGGAAAATGAAGCTTCAGAGAGATCATACAATTTGAATGACATTTGATATCCCTGTGTAGTTTGATGTAACACTGATGGGAGCGTATAGACAAGATGTGACAGATCACTTCACTGGTTTCTTGGTTTTTTATCTAATATGCACATAGAAGGAAACTCTGGAGGAGAAATAGGTTGCATGGGGGGAATTGATAATAAATTTGATTTGAAATAGATTAAATTTGAGGTATCCTGATGCCTTCCAGAAGAATTCATCTCATTCACAGACAGATTCAGGGCTGAATGGCAGCCATGCTTCCGGAGGTCTTTTGTGTTAGACACTGTGCTAAGCACCTTACAAGACACTGTCTCATCTAACCCTCTCAACAGCTTTGCATGGTAAATATCATTATTCTCATCTGCCATGAGGAAACTGAGGTTCAGGAAGTTGAACTTGCTCATGTTCACCGAGATGTGAAGTGTTTGAGTCAGGATTTGATCATCTCTTTCTGATTCCAAGCCATCAGTATTCTTACATATGTTTTCCCTAGAATAGCTATAACTAAAAAGATGAGAAATAAGTATTGGAGAGGATGTAGAGAAAAGGGAACCCTCATACACTGAAGGTGAGAATGAAAGCTGGTGCAGCTACTATGGAAAACAGCATGGAGATTTCCCAAAAAATTAACAATAGAAATACCATGTGATCCAGCTATTCCACTTCTGGCTATTTATCCAAAGAACATGAAGACACCAGTAGAAAAACATATATACATCCCTATGTTCTTTGCAACAATATTCACAATAGCCAAGACTTGGAAGCAACCTAAGTGCCCACCAACAGATGTATGAATAAAGAAGATGTGGTATATATATACAATTGAATACTCTTCAGTCATTAAAATAATGAAATTGTGCCATTTGGCACACACGGATGGACCTTGAAGGTATTAAGGTAAGCGAAATAAGTCAGGTGGAGAAAGACAATGACCATATGAATTTATTCCCATGTGGAAAATAAACAAAAATATACGTAGATATAGAGAACAGATTGGTGGTTACCAGCAGGAAGCAGGGGAGGGCGAAAGGAGTAAAGGGGCACATATGAATGGTGACAGATGGAAACTAGACTTTTGGTAATGACCACAATGCAGTCTATACAGAAGCTGAAATATAATGATGTACACCTGAAATTTACATAGTGTTATAAACCAATATGACCTCAATAAAATAAAAAATTAAAAAATAGCTGAAGTTTCCAACTTCTAGTTTAAAGTGGTTGGCATCCTCTAATGCAGTATTATGCAATTTCTACTAATTAAAATACTATAAAGACATGGAAGAAGACAAAAGGAAGCATCATATCATAATAACACAATCACTATTTCAAAATGTACATATAATTTCTCTCATAAAAGGTGATACAACTGAAGTAAAAATGGTAATTGGCCACTCACCATTTTATTGTGCCAGTAGAGAGCAGTTAGTATGCACATTTGTCTGACCCCTGATTAAGAAATCAGAAAACTGAGCAGAAATCCTTCTACTGTGTGGCTGCCTTTGGATATGTCAAGGAGGCCATATGTTCACCTGTACCTACACTGATTCGGACATTTCAAAAAAAAGAAAGAAAAACTACCTAGAAAGAAGGATGCCTGAAGAGGTACATTTTATACTGAAATGTGTGACGCCAAATTAAAGTACTATACACAAGACTGAACACAGAGAGAGACCTGCTAGAGTGCAAAACTGGGATTGGGTTTTGATGAATCATTTTTCGAATAAGACAGGAAATACATACATATACAAGTATGCATACATAGGAGAATTATGTTGATGTATTCCATACATTCTGAATATCAGAAATCCAAATGATGGTGTCCTGTTAAGCGTTCATCTCAGGCCAGTAAGCCATGGGAGATAAAAGCCAGCCTCTAGAAATGAAACTAAAAGCTGTGCCTGTTTGGGGGCTCTTCAACTGTAGAACTGAGGGGGGATTTCACCAGCATTAAGGGAGAAAAAGAGAGAAAATGGCAATTCACAAACCAGCATGTGGCAAGCTGTATACTCAGGATAGAGTTCTCCTGTATTTTCAAAGAAATACTATATGAGATACTGGAAAATATTACAACAGACCAACTTTATTACTACAGTTTCCAACAGAACCCTGAGAAGATCTACAAAGCTTTGAGAAGATAACTTTTCACCTTAATAAGATGCTAAATGTCATGATCTCTATGTAACAGGATCAGATATGCCTAACGAGCAGGTAAAAATAAAAGACTTTCTTTGTGATACAAAGAGTGATACCAGAAAAAGCTGCAGGGAAACTGAAAGCAAAATTCTGCTTTGGAAGTTGTGAAAACAACAAAACTGACACTAAGAAATTGAATCAATTACATGAAAGATAAGCAAGTTCTTGAACTTTAGAAATAATTAGAGAATAACAGAAATACAGGATAGATCATTTGTGCAAAATTATAATGTTTCTGAAAATGAGACCAGAACAACTGGAAGAGAAATAACTAAAAAAATTAATAGAAGAAAACTCTTACTGATACTTAGACATCTGAATATGCAGATTAAAATGGTTCGCAAAGTTTCAGACAATATAAAGGGGAAAAGATCCATATTTATACGCATCCTGACAACTTTTGGAATTATAAAGGTAAAGAAAAAACAGAAAATTAGCAATGAAATAATAGTCAAGTTTTTCTCAGGATTCTCTGCAACTCTAGATTCCACAAGAAAACGGAGTAAGGTTTACAAAGTTTTCAGAGTAAAAGGATGATCTTAGATTGAATTCTTCTACACAGCAACTCAGAAAAAGATTTGAGTGCGAGTTATTTGGAGATGATCCCAAGAAATACTAATAGGAGAATGAGGGAGTGAGACAGGAAAGAGGTTGGGTGCATTATCAAGAAAGTTTCCTCCATGGGTGATTGGAACCTATTCCTCCCAGGGAACTCTGAGAAATCCTGTAAAACATGTGCTTCACAGTCATCCTATCCAAGGAGAATGGGAGCCAAGGTATTTATCCACCAACTTCTATCACTCATTGGTGGAGGGCAGCTTCTGGGCAGCGTTAATTTCACTTCCCACTTACGGCATCCACAGACATAGTGAGCAGGGTGAGTTCTGTCAGCCAAAGAAGGGACTTCACGCAAAGAGATGCAAATGCTGGCAGCTGGAAGCCTAGTTGATGTGCCCTGAAATCTAAGTGCTGAAGGGATTGGCGCGGCCACCAACAGCATCTGCTGCAAAGTCACACCCAAGAATTTTATAGTCAGTACAATTGTTTTCTATATGTAAAGGCAACAGAAGGAAACGGCTGAATAAGTCAAAAGCTCAGAAAATAATTCTTTAAAATAATTACTTAAAGAAAGTGTAACAGCTGAATAAGCGACGAATCAGAATTGAGTGTTACAGATTCAGGGCTTTGTTGTATAGAGGACTAGAGAACTGCCTGGCGTGACATCCAGCAAGAACCACCTCTACCTCTATTCCCAGAATCTTGAGGAGAAATTTTTGCAAACCATTCCTGATTTCCTAAATAATGCAAATGAAATTTCAATAAAAGGAAATAAGCTCACATTCATTGAATTTTTAGCATGTGCCTGGACTGTTCTAAGCACTTCATAGTTATTAGTTCATTTCATTCCCTGAATGATCTTTTGAGGCAAGAACTACCATTACTCACACTTCATAGATGAGGAAAGTGAAGCTAAGTACAGCCAAGTTCCCACGTGCCCTCATTAGTAAGTGGTGGAGAAAGATATCCTGTCAGTCCACCTTGAAATGTGCTTTCTTCAAAATAGTGTCCTGTTAATGCCTAACAGCAAATACATTTCATCTGGATAAAAGTGCCATCAGAGCAGGTACCATGTCTGTTGTGTTCTCTAGTGTCTCCTCAGGGCCTGGCAGAGAGCCTGGCATAGAGCAGGAATTTGATAAATATTTGTCAAATGCTGACTTTCATTACAACTTGTATTTCCTCCCAGTGCAAGAAATCCTATTGGGAATAAGACATTCTCCTGAAAAACACTTTTCCTGGGGCACAGTGCATCACCTTATTGAAAATCTCAATGAGTATTAAAGGTTACTCTAAAAGTAAAATAAAACAAAACTATGTGAGAAAACAAGTCTAGAAAGAAACAACTAAGTCATAGTGGCATGATTTTGTTGTTGAGCTATAGGCAGCTTTAAAATTTTCATTATATTAGCTCAATGAGCATCACTCAGAGAGGATTCAACACGTCATAGAGTTAAGTGATTCAGAAGTTCTCTACAGAACTGTGAGGAAACCAAGGATACAGCTATCTCTGACTTGGACTTTTTGATTCACAGGTGGGTGTGCCTGTTGTAGTTTTGGATCCTAGAGGCCCATTTTACTACTGTTTCAGCTCATTATGACAGATCCAAAAGCCAAAATAAGATACAGCTACGTATCTTCATGTGCACCTGCAGTAGAAAAAGAATCCAAATTCTTTGGGTTCATTGTCATTGGGTCTCCAGGGTAATTTGCTTTAAATAATCTTGTTTGGGTTTAGTCAGGATTTATTCTTTTTATAATTTAAAATGGTGCCAGTTCCAAATTGTATTATAAGGATTTATATAAGACTCTCCAAAGATCTTTCTTTTTCATTTACCAATTCTTGGCTGGCCTGGAACCGTTTGTTGTCTTGCTTCATTGCACTGGACCGAAGAGTGGTATCAATTAGCTTCCAACTGGAAGAGTGTCAGTTAAGTAAATTACTTTCTGTGTTCAATAAAGCCAAAGAAAATCTAGTTTAATGATCAGGCCACAGGGTAAAGTTAGGTGTGACGATTTTCCACCTTCCTGCCTTGAGAAATATAGTTTTAGCCTGGACTCTTCCTACAAAGTGCTATAATTAAAATTGTAAACAAGTGTACATAAACAACTCAATAACTCTATATTAGTAACTCAATAACAAGATATAAAATGACTAAATATGGAAATACATTTTCTTTAGTTCCTTCAGGTTTCATCACTCCTAAATGACTTTCGGTTTTAAGCTTTATTCCTGGATTGTGCAAGAAATCTACTGAAAGAAACTATATTAAATGGCAAGATAGTGTCTTTGAATACCACCAGTGTGACTGAAACAACCCATGTGAAAAATAAACATCACTTTACATTTGATATTTATGTGAGTTATATATATGCTATTTCATTTTTAAAAATCAATAATGACTAGAGTATAAAGAAAAGTGCAGTATCAACCTAAATTTGACCAATAAGAATTAATTTCTCATAATATATTGAGTATAATCCTTCCAGATATCTCTTTTTGCAAATATATTAATATATGCAAACACACACACAAATCTACATATAGATAGTACTCTATGTTCCATAAAGTAGCATGATTTATTCATCAAGTACATGTCATGATCCTGAGAATTTAGTTCTCTATCATCTTTATAATAGCCTTATAGTATTTCATTGCATGGCTTTATTTATTTAAATACTTTTCTATTGATGGATATTTAACCAATATTGTAAAATATTCTCTTACATATACCTTTGTGCCTTTGTCTAATTCTGTGTCAGAAATAAACCCCTGGCAGTATAATGACCAAATCAAAATGTAAAACATTTTGCATTCCAGAAAACCATAACAAATTAAGCGAATTCAACTGCCACTTTCTCCATCCCTTAATAATGCTAGGGATTATCATTTTAGCACTGGTCCCTACTTATTAACTCTGATATGACTATGTTTTACACTGTAATGATAATTTCAGTTGGTATCGGGAGAAGGTAATTAGACATTGCTAAGCTACCCAGGAATGCTGCTTTTCCGTCTCCAGGCAATGGGTCATCACTAAACTATTCAATCAGCATATTCTGTATGTGGTTGTACATCCATCCTTGGGTGGGGGATCTTTTTACCAAATTTAGACATGATTAAGCACAACCATGCTGTCTGTGCCTGCACTAAAGAAAATGACCATAAATTGTAAATGTGATAATTGTATGAACATCACATCACCAAAGGGGTGTGAAGGGAATTGTGAAAAAGCAAAAAGAAGAAGTTGAATTGATGACTAGAAACTGAATTCATGTGAAATGCTAGAAAGCAGTATCCGTCTAAGACTGGGTGTGGGTATCGTCCCCAGAAGGAAAAAAAAGAAAAAAACCTAACCCTGTGATAGTGATAGGAGTAAAGACAGCCAAACAGACAAGAAATCACTATAATATTAGTTTAAAAAAGCTCTGTTTCCTGTCCCCAGGTTCCATTCCCAAGTTAGTGAAGCCTTGCTATGGTTCAGTCTTTATTTTGGGACCTTTTATGGACCACTTCCTAGTGGGTAAAGATTTTCACTGTTCTTCTGCAAAGGTAAAGCATCAGTGCCTCCAATGGAGCAGTTATTTTCCTGTTAAGATACTTTTCCTTCTGTCATCCTGGAGAGCTGAAACAATGGAGGGACCACTCTCGGTTGCTTGAGGCCCTGCCCTCTCTCAGGGACCCCTTCTACACTGGAGATTTTCTTTTCCTAGGGTGGTGGTGAAATCAAATGGTCTGGGGCCTGTCAAACTTGGTTATTTCTCTTCGTCTTTCAAGACTCAGACTCTCTAACCTTCAAACATTTTCCCCCTCACTGAATACTTATTACTGTGCAACTAGGTATAATGGGCATGGAATTGCTTTTCTTGGGAACTGTTTTCCATCCTTGACAAGTCTGGAGTGAGAAGCCTAGACTAGTCCTGACCTAGGTATTTGAACAAGCTCCCTCTTGCTCCTGTTTTTCTTTTTGGGTGATGTGATAAGATCTAAAGCTTACCTGTGAGCTTTCCACAATGAATAAGACAGAATAAGCCATTTGGTTGCATTTGTCTTAAGGTTTCTGGATGCTTCTAGAAAAGTAAAAGATTTTCTACCTGAAATTAGGCCTCTTTCACCAGGTTCTACATTAAAGTTTGAGACCAAGCTATTGTCCCCTGTATATCTATTTTTTCCCTCAATTGTCTTGCGTAATGAGCTGGCAAGATTTGCGTTTCTTAGACTCTTATTCAATAGCATTGTAAAGTCAGCTTTTTGTTATGTAGCATTTTGTTATGTAGCATTATTTCATCGAGTTAAGCAAGGATATTGGACAGAAAACATTCAAAGACAAAATCTCTAGTGGAAGCTGAGTTTCTGACATTGGGAGAGATCCCCAGGGCTTCTGTTAACCAGCCTAATGGCGGGCCGA
Source organism: Equus asinus (assembly GCF_041296235.1). Lineage (NCBI taxonomy): Eukaryota > Metazoa > Chordata > Mammalia > Perissodactyla > Equidae > Equus > Equus asinus. The sequence goes on from NC_091798.1 coordinate 74,260,547, forward strand.
GTATACTCCACTCCACTTAGAGTCTGTGGGAGCAAGTTGTTATTAGCTAGAATAAGGCTTTGGGGATGGAGACACAGAAAGTTTCAAATAGCAAGAATGCAGAGTTCAAATGAAGCTGAGCTTCAGAGGGTTAATAGTCTTAATAATAGTCAACTTTTAATTTATTGGTGTCAGGCATTGGCAGCAGTACCAGACTGGCTGCTCTCATATTCCTCACTAACTGATTCTGAACAAGTGAATCCAGGGCCACAAAAGTCCCTTACAGGACCAATCTCTGGGAAGTGATTTGTCTTGTTCAGTTTCTCTGAGGCTCCCCTCCACATGCCCTTACGTTGCCTGTGACTACTACTAAGTATATGATTGATCTCTGGAAATTTGTCCCTCCAAGATTTTCTTACGCTTCATTAAGATAGTCCATACCTTTGAAATGCCTGATTCAATGCACCACGTTTCACTGGGTATGTTAATCAGAAGGGGGAAGAGGACAGGGACTGTGTAATTAACGAGCAATAAAGGCTAAGGCCTGTGAACCTCAGGGCCTTGCTCTTGAGTCAGGAAACCTCTACCACCTAGGCAGTTGCAGTAAATTATGCTTCTTAATTATGACAAAACTACAATATCCTCCTATAATTAGAAGCTCCACTGTGTTATATTTTGGACTTCAATCTCAGAGTCACTGAGAGACATAAGAACCTATAAAAATGTAAGGCCTCCTGTGATGTGCTCAGGGAATATTGCCAGTGTTCTGCCAGATGACTAGTCATCTTTTTTCTACTAATTCTGGTCTCTGCCCATGTAGGGAGCCAATGTAGTAAAACTGGAAATTAAAAAAATCCCTGGATCAACCTTAAGGGACCTGGATACCATCTTGATTGCCCGTAAATAACTACATTATCTTGAAGCAATTTAATCTCTATAAGCCACAGTTTGCTCATTTATAAAGCAAGACCGTATTTGTTGTGAAAATTGAATCCAAAGGCATAATAACTTAAGCATTTATAGAAAATACCTATAGATATAAAGTGATAGATGAATCACAGAGTTCTCACTATAAAGGAAATTATAATCAAGTTGTTTTGGTGATATATTTGTGCGTGGCTATAAAACTATCAACATCTTTACCAGTTTGCTTTATGAGGATTGAGAAAAAGTGGTCATATCTAGGAAAATAAATGTGTTGATGTGTCACAATCCACTTTATCTTACAGTAGTATATTCAAGGTCAGCCAACGGCTATGTGCAAAGGGTTTTTGTATTTATATCAATAAATAACTCTTTATATGGATGAGCATTATCAAAAATGAATAATTATGGAAGTAAAATAATCTGCGAAAGAGATACTTAACATTGTGAAAAAAAGATTGTAGGGACAGAACAATGTCAAGGCAAATTATTTTTGGCTGACGCAAAAGGATTAGAGTTGTAAAAGTAAGACCTATAAAAAAGCCCAAAATATCCATCCAGTTACTCAGAAGAATTATGGCAATATTACAGCAGTAAGAGATTCAATGCATTCTTATAATTAACTATGAGATTAATGGCTCAAGAATTTAAACAATATAATAATCAGAAAAATTATGGCATTACCTTGAAAAGTACATTCAAAATGTGAGATTAACCACGTAGTTACTTCTGCTCCCTTTTAAAATCTCAGAAAATGATTACTTAAAGAGACAGATTAACAAAGAAAAGAGAACAGCGTAAGATGTGATAGCAACAGAGCTTTGAAACCTAGAAAGCAGAGGGACAAGTGGCAAGTGACTTGGTGAACTGAAGAACAAAGAAAGCTAAGCTTACAGCGTCCGGGGGAGTCGACAGAAATCAGCATGGTGGCTCCCTTTGTGAAGAGGTGACTGATGAACAACGAGCAAGGGGGAACTTGCCAGGGCTATGGATACATTTTGTATTTGAGGTAGTGATTACATAAATGTCTCCTTTTTACAAAACTTATTGGACTATACATGTAAAGTCTGTGCATTTTCTTAAATATAAAGTTTATCTCAACAAAAAAGAAAATTTGTGTATTTTCCTGACTCACTTCTCTCTCTTCTCTAAGAAAGCTGGCAGCCAAGGTTATATCTCCAGGATAGGAAACTGGGAGTGACTTTCTGTGAAAACTGACCAGTCTGGAGGAAATAATAAAGTTTTAAGGAATCTCCTAGTGAAAGGAGTCTGCAGTGAAACCCAACCATCACGAAGCCCTGTCCACGGGCACAGGCTACCCCATCTGCTTTCCTGTTTCTCTTTCTTGAATACGAATGGATAGCTCATGGACACTAGGCATTTGAAGAAGGCCTCTCAGTGGAAACAGAACAACAACAAAAGCAAAGCACACAAACGGAAACAAAGCTGTGCGGAAATATACAGTACAAAGATCATAGAGATTTTTTACTAAAAAAATCTGTAACTAATAGCCTCAGGGCAGCTATTATAATTCTGCATCTATAAAACAAGAAGAGGATACTATAATGCTATGAAAAGCAGCATGCAAGGAATGAAAAGTGTTCTTGGAAATTAAAAATCTGATCGATAGTAAAAATACACAAAATAAATCTGAAGGAGGAACTTTATCAAAGAAATAAATAAAGATAATTTTAAGAAAATGTAAAGTGCACAAAAAAAGGAATGGGAAATAAGTGGATTGAACTTAACTTTGAAGTATAGGAAGACGTAACTGATAAGTATTGTATGCTTATTACACATCAAAAACAGAAGTTGGTGTTGCCTATATTATATTATTTAATTATAACAACAACCCTACAGGAGAAACATTTTAAGAATATGTATGCATAAGTCATACAGCAAGTAAGTGAGGGAAGCAGCGATTTCAGTAGCTCTGAATAGACCCACTCAAATATAGCTGTACAAACTCAGGCTTAGTCACTGCCCTCTGCCATACGTGATATCATTGGCCAACTTCGAGGTTTTCTAGATGGGGAAGGGAGTCTCAGAAGGAGGCTAAGGCCTTATTTTTGGTAGGTGTAGGGAGGAATATTTTGCCTGATAAACTTTAGCTCTGTCAGCATTACCTTATTTTAGAAACACAAGCTGTTGAGACACCTTGGGTTGCATAACACAGGAAAAAATGATGTGATCAGATTGCAGAGATTCCTAAATGCCAAACTAAGGGGAGTGTTATGCTGTAGTCACTTCAAAGTCACTTAAAATAAGTAAGTTCTAATGCACACAAAATCTCTTAAAATTATCAAATACATTGTAAATATGAATGTTCAAGAACATACTTTGAAATGGTTGAACTTTGAGGTCAATTGATAGAAGCTCAGAGTTGCTAAATATGTGCCCAAGTACACACAGAAAGTTAAACTCTTAACCGATCTATACACATTCACTAAGATGGATTTAAAACTAAAATCTTAAAAACTGCCAGAAACAAATGTTGACAAGAACATTAAGTGACTGGAATTCTCTGGGAGTATAAAATAGAAAACTGCTTTGGAAAATTATTTGGCAACATATAATATATCTAAACATAGACATAAGCAATGAAGTAGCAATTTCTGTAATAGGAAATACTAAATCAAATAAAGATGCACAAACATATGCACCAACAGAAATGTACAAAATGTTCATAGTCACATTATTAATAATAGTACCAAACTGTAAACAATCCAAAGGTCAATCAAAACTAGAGAAAATACATAAATCACGGTATATTTATACAATGCAATGCTACAGAGTGATGAAAAAATATCAAACTAATGTCATATACAACATGGATGAACGTCACAGAAATAATGTTGAGTGAAATAAGCCAGACACAATAGGTAACATTATTGTATGATTCCACTTATATAAATAGACAAAACTACTATCTGATGATAGAAGTAAAAACATTGGTTATATTTTTGGTGATAATGACTAGAATGGGTCATAAAAATTCTTCTTTTATCTTCTTATTTGTGCACTTTATAGTACATATATACCAATAAAAATGCATTTTTAATGAGAATATCCTAGAGATACATAACAGCCACTGTGTGAAGGGGAAAAAGAGGGTAAATAACGAATATATCCTCAAAATTTATCTTTTAAATTCTCTCCTTTCATTGTCAATGACTGTGAGTGGTAAATTTCAATTAACCCAGACTATAGATGGTCCTGGTGGTCTAGTGGTTACGATTCAATGCTCTCACTGTCGCCACCTGGGTTCGTTTCTCTGTTAAACCACACCACCCATCTGTCGGTTGTCATGTTGTGGTGGCCGTGTGTTTCTATGATGCTGAAAGCTATGCCACTGTATTTCACATACGAGCAGGATCACCCATGGTGGACAGCTTTCAGTGGAGCTTCTAGACTAAGACAGACTAAGAAGAAGGACCCTGCCACCCTTTTACAAAAAAATTGACCATAAACACCCTATGAATAGCAACCACAGTATTGTCTGATACAGCACCAGAAGATAACAGGATGGAGCAAAAAGACCAGGCAGGATTTAGCTCTGCCATACACAGGTTGCTAAGGAGTAGGAATTCACTCCATGGCATAACAACAACAACAACAAATGGATGAGCCTGTTTCCAACAATAGTTCTATAGCTCTGGAAGCTTCTCTGAACCAAGTGGGCAAGAGTTCTATATCAGACACCAGTGAAGAAGATAAACCAAGGTACCAAGTTCTTCACAACATTGTTGGGGAGCTGAAACCAATCCAAAGATAGGGATTTTATGGGCCCAGAAAGTTGCAGTTTCCACACATCCAACTTTGTATTACACACTTCTATTCAATTAACCTAGTGCTTAATATACAAGACACTGGGGTCAAAAGCCTCTCCATACTTTATGTGTTTCTATGGTCACTCAAGCCAGGAGAAGTGGGTTTTGGGACAGGATATAATGCAAAAGGAATAGTTCTTCAAACTGATGACATGAGTTACCTATGGAGAGATAAGTTGACATTCATGGAGCCTATGTGCAACCTAGGCATACGTCCCAGTGTGTCTGATTTGAAGTAATCCAGACTTACTTTCTCGAAAGGCTCATTAATGGAATTGACTTTATTTCATTTAGTTAATCAAGACTATTTCCACTCCCCCAAGAAACAACTTCTCTTTTCTAACCTTCTAATTCAAGCTTCTCAAAAGGAGATTGTAGTCAGTCATTCCTAAACTCTGGTTTGTAGATCTGTACAAATTAAGAAAATTAAGACAGCATAATGATATTTCCCTAAAGATTAATATTTTCAATTTAGAGGATTGTGCATTACAACGAAATTATGTACATCTTATTCTTTTGTGTAAAATATCTCATTTTATGCAATGAGTTTAAGTTTTGAGGGTACTTTTAGTTTATTAAATCCATTTGGAAAAATGCACAATGTTTGATCAGATGAATTGCACATTCATTCAAAATATCTGAGCACCAAGAATTATATCATTTTATGTATGATACTTTAGAAATACCACATGGTGTATGCCAATGTTTTTAGGAGTTTGTACTATGTTCTGGAAGATTACTATTTTGCAAAGAAATTTGTTGCTCTTACACAATTCTGTAATTCACATACCTTTTAGATAAACTATTGCTGGAGTATCCATATCTAAGAAATCATGAATAATGTGTTCAATGTATGAACTAAAATATTATAAAGCCTAAAAATAAACACATTTGAAAAGAGTAAGAGTAACACCCCATCATCAATTACAAGGCAAAGAATATCAGGAAAAAAATATTGATAATAAAATAAAATAAAATGTTTTTCCTATAAAAAAGTGTTTCAAGTAAAAACCTACTTTATTTAATAAATGATTTTCTGTTTTTCCCCCAACTTTAGGAAAAATAATTTAAATTATTCATTTTTTAAGTTATTGGTATTGAGCCTCAAACTTAAACAAGCAAAACATGTAAAGAAAGATAAAATAGACTGAAAAAAAGTATTATTACTTAATTCAGGATTTAATTCAAATAAAAAGAAATAACGAAATGTCAGATATGTTTTCTCTGTGTAAGTTGGTATCATCTTTCTGAAAGGTATTTTGCCAGTATGCATTAATTCCTTAAAACACGCATTTTCTCACAACTTGAACACCTGGTAGTTTTGATCCTGAGAATTTTTCCTAAAGTTATACAATGGACTTAATTGCCAGGATACTCACCATGGATTGTAAATATAACAAAAAAAGTCAATCTATGTAAATACTTAACAATAGGAAATTGAATATGTTAGCTATAAAACACTATTTAGCCACAAAATAATGGGGTTCTAGAATTCTGGAAACTGCAAAAGTTTTGATACAGCATTTTTAAAAAAAGAGGTAGAAAAATGCGTACAATAAAATAACACTATATAGTAAAAATAAAATTATACGTATATTGTTATTCATTTATTTAACAATTATTATGACAGACTACTATGTGCCTATATGATTTATAGACTGATAAATCAACCAGAAGACATTTACTGATTGATTAACAATCATCACTTTGAGGAAAGATGAATATAGGGGATTGTATTTTCACTTTTAATTTTTCCTTATTATAATGTTTCTTTTATAAATGTAACTATTTTATTACAAAAATAAAATTTTATTTCAAAATAAATTAATACAAGAATAATAGATTTTCCACTCATATGCAGGACATGTCTTTAAAATACAGCATCTTGAAGGTGTGGATTCATGCATTATTATATCAAAACATGTATTTCTATAGACATAGAAATAAGAATGCTCTTTATAATGCTTCATTATTTTCAGTTTTAAATACTGCTCCTTTCTGCATTCAAAATGTTTTATACACGTTCTCGTTAATCATCTTATTATTCCTTTCCGGTAAGTAGGTGGTAAAAGCTAATTAAAATCACTCACTGCAGAATAGAATAATTAGGACATGTATGAACATGGACTACAAATTAGGATAGGGAAATACAAATAAGTACTACAAAGGACTGCGACAAAGTATTGACTTCTCATGAATTATAAATCTACTAGCAAAATGTTATAAGCAACAATGTTATAAGCAACAAATATAAGAAATTTTCCTACTTCTCCACCAATAGCAGTATCTTGTGGGGAGGGATCCATTAACGGTTGCCTATAGTGGGCAGAAAGGGGGAAGGGGAACTCCAATCCATTTCTTTTAAAATAATCATGTTTCCAAGGACTATATTACAATGCTGGCTCAGTATGAACTAGGAAAATACCCAAACACACATCCTGCCTCTCTTGACTTTCAGATTATTCAAATAAGACTAAAAGCTACAAATTAAAGAAAAGAAAAAGGAGACACGGAACTCTTCAGTGCACTGAGAAAATTTTGAACGTGAATTGTGATTAAAGGTCACTATTTGCCAAGGTGTCTTCTCACAATAAAATAAAATAAAAAGAATGTATTTCTTTCTGGGTGAATGCTGAGCGGCTAAGTGTGCCCAGAAAGAGTGGCAGGACAACGTTTCATTGTAAGCTCATCTTCTCAAGATCCAAAAGAGTGGCTTTTTAAAAACTAGCAGCATTAGGTTTCATTTTTCATTAATGATTTTCTGAATAACAAATGCTTAGAGTAATTTAAATCTTTATGAAGAATTAACTATTTGAAAATTATATTTCAAAGTGAAACTTACATTTTACATGTTAAGTGATTATGTTTGTTTAAACTGAAAGTTTATTTTAAATTATTTTACCCATGGAGAGGAATAAACTAGGAATAAAATTAAACTTTCTCAACCTGATAAAGGGCATCCACAAAAAACTCATAATTATCCTTATAATTAATGGTGAAAGACTGAAAGCTTTACCCCTAAGATTAGGAACATGATGTCTGCTCTTACCACTTCTAGTCAACATCACTGAAGGTTATAGACAGGGCAATTACACAAGGAAAAGAAATGAAAGCCATCCAATTGAATGGAAGAAGTAAAACTCTCTCTTTTCAGATGACAGGATCTTGCATGTAGAAAATCCTAAGGAATCCACAGTAGAAAATCTGTTAACTAATAAATGAGTTCATCAAGAATGTAGGACACAAGATTAACATACAAAAGCAATTGTATTTCTATAAACTAGTTAAAGAACTTCCAAAATGAAATTAAGGAAACAAATCAATTTACAGTCACATCAGACAAAATAAAATACCCAGGAATAGATTTGACAAAAGAACCACGAGACTTGTACACTGAAAACTATGAAACATTGTTGAAAGAAAATAAAGAAGATCCAAATAAATAGAAAGACATATCATGTTCATAGATTGGAATAGTTAATTTTAAGATGGGAATACTCATCAAATTGATCTATCAATTAAATACGATCCTTTTCAAAATCCCAGGTGGCTTTTTTGCAGAAACTTGCAAGCTGATCCTAAAATTCATATGGAATTACAACGGACCCAGAAGAGTTAGAACAATGTTCAAAGAGAAGAACAAAGCAAGAGGACTTATGCTTTCTGATTTCAAAATTTATTTAAAAACTATTGTGATCAAGACGTTGTGGTACTGGCACAAAGACAGACATATAGATCAATGGGATAGAATTGACAGTCCAAAAGTATATTCTTACATTTATGATCATTTAAATTTTGACAAGGTACCAAGATGATTCATTGGAAAAAGAGTAGTCTTTAAACACATGGTGCTGGAATAATTGGATATTCACACGCAAAAGAATTAACTTGGGCCACTGTCTCATATCATGAATAAAAAACTAATTCAAAATGGATCAAAGACATACATACAGGAGCTAAAAATATAAAATCCTTATAAGAAAACATAGGAAAAAATCTTTTTGTTATTCTTTTTTTCACATTATTTATTTATTTTTGGATGTACATCATAATATATTTCAAATTCTGTGTAGATCACATCATGTTCACCACCCAAAAACTAATTATAGTCCATCCCTTCACATATGAGCCTAATCACCCCTTTTGCCCTCCCCCCTTCCCCTATGGTAACCACCAATCCAGTCTCCAATGCTGTGTGTTTGTTTGTCATTGTTTTTATCTTCTACTTATGAGTGAGATCATATGGTATTCGACTTTCTCCCTCTGACTTATTTCACTCAGCATAATACCCTCAAGTTCCATCCATGTTGTCACAAATGGCCGGATTTCACCATTTCTTATGGCTGAGTAGTATTCCATCATGTATACATACCACATCTTCTTTATCTATTCATCCCTTGATGGGCATCTAGGTTGCTTCCAAGTCTTGGCTGTTGCGTATAATGCTGCAATGAACATAGGGGTGCAAGTATCTTTATGCCTTTGCATTTTCAAGTTCTTTGGATAAATACCCAGCAGCGGGTTAGCTGGATCATATGGTAGATCTATTCTTAATTTTCTGAGGAAACCCCATACTGCTTTCCATAGTGGCTGCACCAGTTTGCATTTCCACCAGCAGTGAACAAGGGTTGCCTTCTCTCCACACCCTCTCCAACATTTGTTGTTTCCTGTCTTGTTAATTCTGACTTGTTCGTTCTGACTGGAGTGAGGTGATACCTCATTGTAGTTTTGATTTGCATTTCCTTCATAGCTAATGATGTTGAGCATCTTTTCATATGCCTGTTAGCCATCCATAAATCTTCTTTGGAGAAATCTCTGTTCAGATCCTTTGCCCATTTTTTAATTGGATTCTTGGTTTTTTGGTTGTTGAGAGGAATAAATCTTCATGACTTGAGATTTGGCAGTGGATTTTTGGATATGACACTGAAAGCATCATCACCAAAAGAAAAAAAATACACAAATTGAACTTGATCAAAATTTTAAAAATTGTGCTCCAGAAGAAACCATCGAGAAAAAAAACCCACAGAGGAGGAGGAAATAGATCATATATTTTCATCAGATATCAAATATCTGAGACATTTGATAAGAGACTTATCAGAATATATAAAGAATTCTTACAACTCAATGATGAAAAGACAAATAATCCAATTTAAAAATGGGAGAAGGATTTGAATAGACATTTCTCCAAAGAAGATATACAGATGACTAGCAAACACATGAAGAGATGTTCAACCAATATAATTAGTCATTAAGGAAATGCAAATCAAAACCCAGTGAGATATGACTTCACACTCACTGTAATGACTAAAATCAAATGATCGAATGGAGACAATAACAAGTGTTAGAGAGGATGTGGAGAAATTGAAACCCTTATACATCCCTGGTGGAATTGTCAAATAGTGCAGCCACTTTGGGAAGCAGTTTGGCAGTTCCTCAAAATGCTAAAAATAGAGTTATCCTATTACCCTGTAATTTCACTCTGAGGTATATACTAAAGACAATTGAAAACGTATGCCTCCACAAAAACTTATACATGGCTATTCATAGCACCATTATTTATAAAAACCAAAAAGTGAAACAATCCAAATGCCTATCAACCGATGAATGGATAAACCAAATGTAGTGGACTCATACAGTGGGATATTATTTGCCAATAAAATAGAATGATGGACTGTCACATGCTACAAGATGGATGAAACTGTAAACATTACGCTAAGTGAAAGAAACTAGTCACAGTGGAGGTGGGGCACAAATTTGATGATTTCAAGCACATGAAATGTCCACAATAGCAAATCCATAGAGACAGAAAACAGATTAGTAGTTTCTACCACTAATTAAATAGTGATATTATGTATTAGTGGTACTTTGGGATGGGGGGAGGGGGAGTGACTGTCATTGGGTGTGGGGTATCTTTTGGGGGTGATGAAACTTGTCTAAACTTAGGTAGCAGTGATGGCTGTACACTTTGTGAACAGCCAACACCACTAAACTCTATGCTGTAAAAAAGTAAATTTTATGGCATGTGAATTGTATCTTAATAAAAAATAGCATGAATTTTTTCTAGCTCTTTAAATTGATCCTATTTTTTGTCTACTTCTCATGGCTCATTTGTGGTGGGGGAGTATTAGGTACTGGTGTCTCTATGCAGACACCATTGAAAAGACTTTTTTATAATTAAGCAAAGATCAGATTATTCCAATTGTTGTCTCCCCATCTATGATACAAAGTTCCAATTCTGAGAATGTCGTTAAAGGTATTTCCAATATGGCTACTCTGTTTCTTTTTCTTATTTATCTGTTTTTTGTGGGGGTTTTTTGCCCCCTGTGTGCTCCGGTGAAATCAAAGTACCCAAATTTCCTCAAATATAACCACTGTATTTCCATTTGAATGTGTTGACTCACCTTATTTTCTCATGAGAAAAGCCTTCTTCCCCTTTTGAAATGTCACTTTCTCTACGTAGCTTACTTCATTTCACTAAACGTTAATAATCTTCACAAACTCGTGCTACTATAAACACTTAGTATTTCTCGTCACAGTCATCAGATTTTGACTTTATTATCATGAGTTACACAGGAAATTTTGAATTTAAATAAAAATATTTTTGATGAATACTTACTTAAGAAAAAAACCCAAGCAGTCTTCAATTCTCTCACCTCAAAATTGAGACAATATTTAAAAGAACAGTGCTATCTCTTCAATCCTTGAATCCCAGCATGTTCTCACAGTTCCCAACTGCTTAGAGAAGAAAGCCAGGTCATTTTTATAGCCACACTGATTCAACAATTGTATTTTTCTTCTATGATAGCCAAGGCAGTGTTTGAGTGTAATTGTTCAGGGACTGTGTGTCACTGTTGTATTGGGTCAGTCATCTGTCAAAAAAATGAACTGGACAACCTTCAAATGGCAATGACTTCAGTTCCTTTGGGATCTGAACTGGCCAAAAAACTAATAATAAACTGTCCTGTATATAGTGATTTCCTGTTGGCAAGTTCCATGTACTTTATAAATATATCTCAAAGATGGAAAAGATCATCATTACCATTAAAAGACTGAGAAACTGTAACACAGTGCCATTAAGTGTATTGAGCAAGGTCAGAGAGTATACTGTCAGTGAAAATGAGAATATCCGAAAGGTTCCAGATTTTGGTCTATCTGCCAGGAGACATAATTCCTTGGTAAACATTTACTGCTTTGCCCTCGTGTTCTGAGGATCTCAAGCAAGCTTTTTCAAAATAATGTTTATGTTCACACAGTAAAAACCTTGAAATTGCTCTATAATACACCAATATCATATTTTTATACAAGATTCTCTCCAACCACCTTCTGAGGACTCAAAAAGGACTGTAAAGGAAAGATAATACACTGAAGTTCCAACTCTGCTTATAAGAAACCCTTCAAACTATCATCCAACATCCATTTTAGATAATCCTAACTACCTGATAATCTGGATGTAATAATTCACAGAGAAGTAGTAGCAAAATTGAAATGGGAAAAATATGCTATCGACAATAGGTTCTGTCAGTTTTGCTTTGAAAACGTAGACTTAATTCATTCACTTCTTTTCCTTCCCATTGTTACATTTCTGCCAGGACTAAAGCAATGCCTTCCTAACTTGTCTCCTTCTTTCCATTTTTTCCCCCCATACATTCGATCCTCCACGGGGCAGTCTGAATTGTCTTCTTAAAGTATAAAAGTGATTGTTGTCATTCTCATGCTTAAGATACTTGAAGGCTTTCTAATTGCAATTGGAGTAATATTCGTCTCCTTATGACAGTCTGGAAGGTCTACATGATGTGTGCCATATCCAACTCTCTACCCTCAACTCTTACTATTCCAAACCTGTTCATCACTCAACTTCAACAATCTCTGAGTCCTTCAAACTCAGAAAACTTACTTTCTCCCCTCCATCTTTCCTCTGATTGGCTTCTGGCTTCTGGCTCATGTCTCAGAGGCTAGCACCTTGTCAACTAGCAAGCTTCACTTAAAAGATCCTCTTGAAAGTTGATTTCCCTCACTATCTTACTGTCTATTGGCTCAACTCCTTGCCATTTCTATTTCATTTCCTTCAAAGCACTTATGACTATTTAGAATTCTCTTGATATTTATGTCTCTGTTTGTTCATTGTCTGTCCTTCCTCACTGCAATATAAGGCCACTAAGGAGAGTGACTGTGTCTATCTTGCTCAGCATCGAACCCTCCATGTCTGGAACAATGTCTGACATGCTGTGTATTGCATATATTAATGAAGAAATGAATGAAGTCATAACCCATAGACTCAAAATAATGAAGGATAAAGAGTAATCATGAAAATTATATAGAAAAATTTAAATAATATCATAGAATTCCATAACCATCTGTTATAGAAAAGTATTATGTCAATTCAAGTCCCTTAGTGCACAAATACTTTACAGCCCCCAAAAATAATTGATATTCACAATTATTACTGTATTACTGTGAGTCATCAAGAAAATTTGAGTTATATTCTGTATATGCTGTAGTAGGAACATGTGTTCTATTTAACTTTCCATTAGAAAATTATTAAAACAAAAGTTTAGGTATTAGTTACTTGGAAATTAAATTGTCACCTCCTAAAATAACAACTAGTTCTTTCTCCTGTATTCTCTATCTACCCTTTCCTCAAGCCAGAAGGCTGAGAATCATCCTAAGTCTTTATTTGCCTGATCTCCACATCCAATAAATCATGTACTTACAATTTTACCTCCCAACTTTTTCTTGAAAGTATTCCTTCCTTAATATTCCTATTAGCACTTATGATTTATGTCCTCATCATCTCTTGCCTAAACTAATCAGAGAGACTGTTACTGAGATTCTAGTCTCATAATATAAATTTAAAGTGTACAATATAAACAGAAGTATCTAACTATAACTTAATTAAGTTCAAAACACTCTGCTTAAAACATTCCAGTAGGTTCCCATTGCTTATAGAATAAAGTTCAATGACCTTATTAGGGCATACAACAGTTTTCATGACCTGAACCTCCCTAACCCAACCTACTTCTGTGTTGTATATTATAGTAATGTCAAAATACTTACTAGCTGGCCACCATGCTCTTTTACAGATTTCTGCCTTTACCATCTATTATTTTTTCCTAGGAAGATATTCTCACATTTCTTGATCCAGGTAACCTCTACTCATCTTTCCATTCTTACTGAAACCTTGCCTGATTCTCCAGTTTAGGACAAGAGCTCCTTTTTTTATGCTTCCAAAAACCTTGAACATATTTCAATGTATTCATTAGAATATTTGACCTGCAATTATGAAAGAATCCAACTAAATATGGTTCATTCAGTAGTGTTCACTATTGCCATAATAAGATGATTGTGAGGAAGATGTTTCAGATTTTATTTGTGGCTTAGTAACATCCGGTGTATGGGTCAGTTTTTCTGCAATTCTCTTACTCTTACAATGACTGATATACCTCCAAACCTCATATGCTCATCCAACCATATTCAAAGGCAGAAAGGAAAAGTAAAGTCTGACAGATGGGTAACCAATAGTGCATGCCACATGTGACATTGACATTTCTCTTGATATGTCCATCTTTCCCACACGTTTTGAAACTCTTCAAGAATATATTCCTAATGTCTGTCACCTTATGTCTATCATGTAAACTTAATAAGTATTAATCAAGTGTACCTAAAACATTTCCTTATCAGTAAGTGCAGGCTATTTGTATTAGTTTCCTAGGGCTGTCGTAACAAAGTACTGCAAACTAGGTCGCTTAAGACAACAGAAGCTTATTTTCTCACAGTCCTGGATGCTAGAAGTCTGAAATCAAAATGTCGGCATGGCCAAGTCCCTCCAAAAGCTCTAGGGGAGAACGTCTCCTTGCCTCTTCTAGCTTCCAGCCGTTGCTAGCAATCCTTACCATCACTTGGCTTGTAGATGCATCACTCTAATCTCTACCTCCATCTTCATATGGCTTTCTCCCCTGTGTGTCTGTGTCCCTGTGTCCAAATTTCCCTCTTCTTAGGAGGACATCAGTCACGGGGAACTTAAGGCCCACCCAAATCTAGTATGACTTCATCTTAACTTGATTATATATGTCAAGACCCTCTTTCTAAATAATGTCACATTTACTGCTTCTAGGTGGATGTGAGATTTGGGGGGATGTTATTTAACCCAATATACTAGCCATGGACCTATTTAAGGCACTTGAAGCCTGTTTAGCTTGTAGCTTTCCTGTGTGTCCATATAGCTTTCCATGCTAAAACAAAATAGAAAACCTCAGATCATATGCAGAGCCATTTTCTTGATTTGATCTGGAGTTTTTATGTAAATTCAAATAATTTTACATTTGATCAAAGTCATTATTTGCATGTTATATATAAGTAATCATCAGAACAAGACTCTATAGGAGCAGGAGACTTTAAAGGAGCTTCAGAATTCAGAAGTTGTATGGTTAAGTACATTGATTTATTTATTATTAGTTATTAAAGAGACTAGTCATTTTTATTTTAGTTGTATTAGCATTTACTGAGACTTTATTAGCTATCTGACACTCTGCTGGATGGTTCATAAATGAAGAGGAACAAGATGGGGAAAGAATGAAAGAGAAGAGAGGGAATACAATTTCAATACTGCCTGATAAATGCTATGAAATATTTATAGGAATCTACTAAGCATTAAGAGAGCTTAAAGAAGGTCACAAAAAAAAAAAAAGATTTTCATTGCGAAAGAGAAGTGAGGAAAGGTATCTGAAACCAAATGAGTAGCATATGTAAAGTCTCCACAGGCACTGAAGAAAGGAGGAGATGATTGCAGAACAGAAAGAAGAGGAGATGGTAGCAGATGATGGCTAGAAATGACACGGCAACAGTGAACCGTATTTGTTAACACTAACTCCATGGCCATAACCAAATTTTTTGGCCCTCAGTAAGCTGAGAATGCCTGATTTTCTTTTTCCCCTGAATGAAATAATGAAATAATTCTGTTACAGAAGTTTTGTAGAGATGGCCTCCAAAGTTCAAAGGGAAAAACATAGTTTTACTAATTACCTTCTATAATAATAATTATGATTTTGATTTGAACTCAGTTCTCAAACGTAATTTCACGTTATTTTTGTAAATAGTGTTCTTTCTTCAAAAACAGCCTGATGACTATTTGCCATACAAATACTGAGCAACAATATAATAAATTTGATAACGTCAAATTCCAAGACTTTATATTTGTTAAAGTCAAATCACAACCAGAAACATTCATCTGTTTATTTTGTTTGATACCAAAGTTGTTTACCTAACTCTATCTTCAGTATTTAAATGAAAATAAGTAGACCTGAGCAATGAATGTCATAGCAAATCAAGCAAGCCTTGAGTCATAAATATGGAATTTACACTCTTGGTGAAGTAAATATGAAGGAAAAAGATAGCCTATCATTTAAAATTTTTTTTCAAATTCTGCTATGACACAATAGAATTTTATAATTGTGTTTCATTTATTACAAAGCAAGTATCATACATCTTCTAAATATTTAATAAAATAAGCTCCAAGGTGCACCTACTTTAATGAAAAGGATAAAATGTGCAGATGACTCTGTAAGCCTTCCTCCAATAATACTGAGTAAAACTACCAGTTTGTAACAAAAATGTTCTGTGCGATCAGAACAAAAATGATAAAATATGTCCCATATAGCTGCTGGCAAAAGTAAGAAAGAAAAGAAAAATGTGAAGAGTCAAATAATTAAATGACATCTTTTGTTTTGAGCAACAATATTTTCTCTGCCTCATAGAAATAACAACATAATATTACTAGCTGTAGTTAAAAAGCTAGAAATAGATGATGAGGCTTAATTATTAAATTTTAATCTCTCCATGGACTAACACC
This sequence comes from Equus asinus, assembly GCF_041296235.1. Lineage (NCBI taxonomy): Eukaryota > Metazoa > Chordata > Mammalia > Perissodactyla > Equidae > Equus > Equus asinus. Next base: position 74,277,125 of record NC_091798.1, read on the forward strand.
AAACATAGAAAAGAAGTATAGCTAGGCAGGTCAAAGGCGGAAATATATGTTCCCAATTCTTACTTTAAAATTAAATTATTTTAAAGAAGAACTTGCAACAAACAGTTTTCCCATAAGCAGAGTTGCTCATCTCTGCTATTCAAATGACTTGGCCCTTCCTCCACAAAACCCTGTCTGGTTTTAATTTACATCAAGCCCCTCGCTTTTGCAGCAATTCAGATGGCTGGTTGACTGGCAGGCATGGGAGGTTTTCTTGGTTTTCTACTAATTTACTATAAAAATATCCTTGGAATTACTCTTGAAAAGAGCATTAATATGAAAAATAAACTTGGCATATAAGAAACTGGCAGTGAACAATCAATGAGCTCCTCCCAACACAATGCAAAGTAATCATCTTTCTTCAAACACTAAATTACCTAAGTGTCAGGAGGGTTAGAATTTCTCATTCACCTTGGATGAATCTGAAGCGACTGTCTCATTGGTGTGTTAATGCAGAAGGAGGCCCTGCAAGCACAACAGACCCTGGTGCATAGCAGGCCCTAACCAAGTCTGGGACAGCTGATTAAAGATTTAAATAATACACCCAGGGCCCGGGAGGCTCCTTTGCACCTGTACACCACGCATTATCAATTCTGTTTTGAGAAAATTACTCTGCATAATTGCGTTCTTCTTTCAATTCAAAACTAATATCCAATTTTTAAAAATTCACAATTGTCCTTTGAGCATGCAGTCATCACCCAGTAGAAGGGGACTGTTCCATATGGATCAATTCTTATACAATTCATAACCTTTTCTAAAGTAGGCATACATTTTTCTTTTCTGATGAAAAATAAAATAACATATTATTGCTTCCAGAAAATAAATTTGGAATGAGGTAGCAAATAAAAACAAAAGAAAAAAAAATACATTCAGGCAGCAAGAGGAAAATTTGTTTGTAAACAAAGGCCATAAATAATAATTTTGTGAATTTCCAACGTGTTCTAAAAGCCCAAAAATGTTTTTTGTTTCAGTATGTTCTAGTAAATGATAGTATCATAACTTTTTTTCAGTAAATCAATTGTTTTCTGCTAGCTTAAACAGAAGAAAATAAAAGAAGATTTACTCTGGGAACACTATGAAAAGCAAAATTTAAAAGCTCATTTTTTCAATGTCGCTTGACAATAAAAATGTTGTTGTCAAATAGCATACTATGCACAATTAATAATAAATTATAAAACTTTAAAAACATAGAACATGTTTATAGGTTTATCAGCCTCTGAAGTGTTATAATTGGCTCATCAGTTACTATATATCACCTTTAGTAATTCTTGGTTCTAGGAATCATCTTTTCCAGTCTCTAGAGTCTATAGGATCTAGAGCCGAATCTTCTACCTATCCCTAAGAACCCAATTACTCTACATGATTGGGTCAGATTATGTGTATTTTCTAGGTGTCTGTGCTCTTGTCCCATTCCCTTCCTAATTTTGGTTCCGATAACAGAACTCCACTTTTTTTAGGTGTAGTTAGAGATGCATCCTGATTACCTCATTGGGCCCTTATTTAGACTTTCTGGAACCAAACCTTGGCCATTTATAAAGTAGATAATATTGGCCAAAATATATAACCTCTCTGGGCCTCAGTTTTTTCTATAAAATGAGGACAACAATAACAAGTAACTTATGGGGATATTATGAGGAATAAATGATCTAGCAAGCATAAAATATATAGAATAGTGCCTGGCACTCAAAAATAATAGCCATTATCATAATTATTATATATCTTATATATATATACAAAACTCCTCAGCCCTTTTTTATAGAAGATCATGATATTAAACAAAATGGGCAATAGCCTAGGGAAAATATTACATAGTCAAATGTTTAAAATATCACTGACCTACACAAAGCAGATTAATAACAGTGAAAGTGTGTTATAATTTACTTCTGAGTTTTTCTTTATCATCTTCTGATTGATAAATTCTCAGGTCTATATTTAATGTAAAATCCATTTCAACTGTCTTGACTTTCAGTTCTCCTCTAGAATCCTACCTGTTATAAGAAAACTCTTTCCAAATAGCTTACACATATGTACTCATATACAAAGCTTCTCAGACTTTAGAAAAGTAGTTTCACACATGAAATTGATGGAAGAGGTAAGTAGTTGGCATGAATAGCCCTGAGTTGTCACTAAAGCATTTTTTTCTTATACTTCAAAGTTTTAGTGATATTTTCTTGTAATTAACTTTCCAAATAGGGAGTTGACATCTCTGAGATCAACAAATTCATTGCATTGACATCTTAGCTGTTCTTTATATATAACACATCCACTCTTGCCCCAAAGTCTTTGAATTTCCTCTTTTCTATGCCAGGAATATTCTTTTCAGCTTGTTCCCTCATGCCCTTTCACTCTAATTAAATGTTGCTTTTCAGTACAGCCTTTCTTCTTCACTCTATATAAAATTTTGATGTCACCTTCATACTCCTTATCACCCTCACTCACTTTATTTGTATTGTTAGCTCTTATCACTAACATGTCGTATATTCTACCTACCTATCTATCTAACTTTCCAGTGATTTTTTTCTCTCTTCCCCCATTAGAACACACAGATTTTTATATTTTGTTTGTTATCGTATCAATAGTGCCTAAAACAACGTCCGGCATAGTAGACTCAGTGCCCACTTCCTCTTTACAATCCCATTTCAAGCAGACAGCACAGACCTTAACAGCTTTGGGTTCTTTGGCATATGGGCTGCAGGGAAATTATGACGTATGGAAGCTCACTGCAAAAGTGTATAGCCCATTACTAATACTCACTAGTATTTTCAAACATCATTGAATTAATTGAATCCCTAAAGGCATAACGAAAGTATACTGCAACTTTTCAGAAACGAAATAATTTCCTGAACAAGTAAAACCCTGGTTCATATGTTAACAGAACATAAACAAAATCTGTCAAGGTTGAATGATTTGCTCATACTTTTGTAGAATTATGTTTGTCCATGAAGACATGGCTCTAGGAACCCAGAGATTGCTTTTGACAAACTCTTCAGTGTAAAAATCAAAGCAATCCGGAGGGCCAGATCATGCCCTGGAAGTATAAGTATGGTAAACTCATTTTTAAATGAATGAGCAACCAGTCCTTTCTCTACTGTCACTAACTCTGAATTAAAATTTCAGATATCTGTAGATTTTAAAAAAATGAATAGTCAACTCAGTTTAAAACAGTCAAATTTTGGCAGCAGAAAGGGTAGAGAGAAGGAGTGCATGGTAGAAAAGCATTTAAACTAACAATGCAATATCACACAGGCCAAAGAAATCATTTCTTAGCTGATTGTGTCTCCTTTTTCAACTAGTTTTATTAATCTTGTTTAAAATTAATTTTGTTAAAATCTAAGAAAAGATATTTTGTAGAAAATATAGATCTTATAAAAACAAAATCTGAAAAGCCTGGGCTCTATGAGCGTCCAAGTAGAAAAGATATCTCTACAAAATTTTCTTAAAATCTCTCAACCAGGCCCTTTAGGGCAATCAGAAACACAACTGTAACAGTTAGCTCAATTTTGATTTTTAAACTCTTGCTATAAGTAGAGAAGAGCACAGCACTTTAGAAATCCGCCATGTAAGTCTGACATTGTTATCAGATCTTCCTATCAAGTCTTTTAAAGACTTTTTTCATAAATTTGCAAAATGGAGATTTAATTTGATTGCAGGAAGCCACTCTAAATACAACTGGAATAAGTAAAATGCTTTTTGTTGCTGTAACAAGTTAAGACAAAGTTGATGTGAAAAAACGTATACTCAATAATACCCAAGCTAGAGAAATTGGCATCAAAATGCAAGTCAAACTCATGTGTTTGGAAAAATTTACAGGATATCTGGGAATGCAGAAGCATTCCAGTGACTAACAAACAACAACCTGAGATATGGTGGGAAATTTGAAAAGACACACAAAAAAGTGCTCTAATGTCCAATTGTATTTTCTGGTACCTTTGAATTCAATAATGGCAAAGCAAAGCCTCTTTTGGCAACCTCCTTCTGCTTATTTTTCAAATAACCAAGGAAAAGTTATTAATAGAATTAATTAGATAAATTTCTGTTTTCATATGCAAGTTTCTCTTCCTTTAATATGCTAAAAACAATAGCTTTTTTTAATGCATCAGAATTCAAAATTATGTTCAATAGGGATTTTAGTCAGTTCTCAAGTAGATCAATGACTATTTCTCATGCTAGTACAGCAACAAAGTGGAATACTACAACTAGTCTTTCTGGAAAAGGACATTTTTAGGCAGCAGACAGCAGTTCTAAGATATATAGATGAGGGGTCAAAGTAAGCTGAGGTTGAGAACCAGGTACAGAAGATAGCAGAGAAAACCGTGGTCAAAATAGAGAAGAATGATTTCAAAAGTTCAGCAGAGTGTAGGAAACACCATTACATGAGCAGAGATTCCAAAATACAGGATGCAGAAGGAATACCAGTTACAAAAACTGGGCAAAGTCATAAGTTAAGAATATAGAAGGAAGTGGGAAAGAAGACATGGCTCACCTAGGGGCTGAGACATAATATTGCAGAAAATTTCTATTTGATTAGCTAGTGTCTTCTTTGGGTAAATACAAACCTAGTTCAAGAATTCCCAGAAATTGGTTGGTGAAGCAGTTAGGCAAACCCTTCAGGACAAGACTGTATCATAATCTTCTATTTAATCCCCAGGGCATACTTAGCACAGTGCCTACTGTATAAGTAGTGCTCAATAAAGCTTGTCGAATAAGTGACACAAACCGTGGACTTCTTCATGTCAGAGTCTACCCTATACAGCACTGCATTATTCACAGCCCCAAGCCCTGTGCTTGTCACAGCTCAGTGACTATTTGCTAAAGGAATGACAGTGATGGCAGTCTTCAAATATTGTCATGAAAGATTAATCCTGCAAGGTTTTCAGGGTGTCAATCTGTGCCTAGTCTGCTCTGAAATGATTTACAAGGTTTGTAAACCCAGCCCACTCTGATAGGAAGTTCTCAATTCTTAATCTCCTTCTATTGAAAACCTGGTTGTCAAAATATCTTTATTTCTCACTGGATCTTTAACTCTTAGGCTTATCAGTCATGCTGTTTAGTAGATAATAAAAGCAAATTTTGAAATAACTTTTTTTTTTTAAGATGTTATTTTTCCTTTTTCTTCCCAAAGCCCCCCGGTACATAGTTGTGTATTTTTAGTTGTGAGTCCTTCTAGTTGTGGCATGTGGGATACCGCCCCAGCATGGCCTAATGAGTGGTACCATGTTCACGCCCAGGACTTGAACTGGTGAAACCCCGGGTCGCCAAAGGGGAGTCCCGAACCTAACCACTCAGCCACGGAGCAGGTCCCTGGAATAACTTTTATGTTTTAATCCTCCTGTACTTACCTTATACTTAGAGTTTGTGTATTCTAAAGTTATATTGATTGGAAACAATTTCTTGGATTGGAAAGTAATTCCATTCAGAAAACTACCCTAGAGCCGTGTTCAAACACCTTAGCCTTATGGCCAATTTTAGGGCAGTGCTACAAATCTGAGATTATGAGTCATGTGCTCAGACATCACTTTAACCAATTAGCGTCACACTCGACCTCTCATCTCAGCATCTATTTAGCAGCTATGTATTGTTTGTCATAGACGGCTTAAATATGAATGAAAATAGTAAAATTCATTCTCATCAAAGAAAAAAAAATGTTTTTTTGAGGAAGATTAGTCCTGAGCTCACATCCGTGCCCATCTTCCTCTACTTTATACGTGGGATGCCTGCAACAGCATGGCTTGATAAGCGGTACTTACGTCCAGTACTTATTCCGCCCTGGGAATCTGAACTCGCGAACCCCAGGCCGCTAAATCAGAGCATGACAACTTAACTGCTATGCCACCAGGCCAGCCCCATAAAAAAAACTTTTTTTTTAAAAGATTGCCACCTGAGCTAACAAATGTTGCCAATCTTCTTTTTATTTTCTGCCTTTTTCCTCCCCAAATTTCCCCAGTACATAGTTGTGTATTTTTAGCTGTGGGTCCTTTTAGTTGTGGCATGTGGGACACCGCTTCAGTGTGGCCTGACGAGCGATGCCATGTCCACGCCCAGGATCCGAACCGGCGAAATCCTGGGCCATCGAACTGGAGCGAGTGAACTTAATCACTCGGCCCCGGGGCCAGCCCCCATAAAATAATTTTTCAGTGGATGCCTCACTAAAATTAGAGCAATAGCTTCATTGAAGTAAATGCAGCATCTCACATAGGATCTGTTAAACGCATATTCATTTGGTTTCTACTGAATTCAGCTATTGATAGATCCTGGAATAGAGGACTCAAAAGATATTAGCAAAATAATTAATAAAAATTTTTTGTTCTAAATAAGTAAATCATGCTATAGATGTTTTCAGGAAATTGGAAGCATACTGTCACAGGAAGAAACTGACAAACCTTGGGAAAGTTATTTTACAAAACTTTGCCTAGTTTGTTTGTTTTACATTGTCTACGACAACAGATTTTGCTAGCTGAAGCATCACTATAGCATCTTTCTCTTCCAAATATTCTAATATTCTCCTAATCACAACATTCAACCCAAATGTGTTTGATTATGTCCTGCCAAAAGTCCCTAACTAAGTGCTCAACATCATTCCAGTTCCATTATCCTTTAATTCTCTATATCATTCTGATTTTTCCTCATGTCAGGACCTATGAGAAGACCTGACGGTGAGATGAGTAAGGCAATCTGGCTGCACATAAGTTAGCTCTCTGCGCCACGAGCATCCTTTGCCAGCCTACACACGCACAGCTTGGTGAGTGCTGGACAGTCGCTGGTCAGGCAGTGCTTTCAGTGTGCAGTGAAGCACGGCTGAGCCACTTTGTAATATGAAAACAAATGATTCACTGGCAAATAAACCCAGAAAATCAAATAAACCAAGCCTGGCAGTACACCGTAAGTGGCTCAGGTAGAAAAGACAGCACAACGTGTCAGATTGATTTTAATTAGCAGGCAGAGTCGACTGAAAAGAAGCAAAATGGAATTTCCTTTTGACTTTCGTAAGAAATAACAATGCTTTATAAACAAAAGGTTTTGGTAGGGTGATTGGTTAAGATTTGCTTCAGTTTTGTGAGGCCTGTTTCTAGGGCATAAAATCTAAATTCTCTCTCTCTCTCAGTCTCTCTCTTTCTCAGTCTCTCTCTTTTCTAATATAGCTGGTTTGAAGATGAAGTGCTGGGCACAGGCATGCAGGCCTGGAAGAGAAAGAGAGTGCCGTGTATCTTGGTATCGTGGGTTGAATTCTGTCCTCCTCAAAATCTGTATGTTGAAATCCTAACCCTCAGTATCTCGGAATGTGACTGTATTTAGAGATAAGGTCTTTAGAAAGATAATCAAGTTAAAATGAGGTCATTAGGGTAAACCCTACCCAATTTTACTGGTATCCTTATAAGAAGACGAAATTTTGACACAGACACGTACAGAGGGAAGATGATATGATGATACAGAAAGAAGACAACCATCTACCAGCCAAAGAGAGAGGCCTGGAATAGATTCTTTTTTCACAGTCCTCGGAAGAAACCAATCCCGCCCGCACCTTGATCTGGGACTTTTAGCCTCCAGAACTGTGAGAAAATAAGTTTTTGTTTAAGCCACCTAGTTTGTAGTACCTTTTTACACCCTCCCTAGCAAACAGATGCACTGAGTTTATAAGATTAATTCTTTATCCATCAACAGTGAGGCTCTATAGTTTTTCAGAAGAGATGGTCTCAGTTTAAGGGTCAAAGTGCTAGTTTCCAATGCAGAAAGCACTTTACATTCTAGTGCCTATATCGAGCTGTTGAAGGCAATTTTGCAAGCAAGGCATGTGGTTGGCCTTCTGAGTATTAGTTATACCCTGATTCTGGTTTCATATCCCTTGGGAAAAAAATCTTGCAATTTAAACTTGCCAATAACTAGAAAGGAGCAGATATCCACATAGGTAACAAAATACAAACAAATCTTCTGTCTCTAGAGAAATAACCAAATCAGGAGTGATTCCTGTGGCAGATTAAAGATGGCTGCAAATTCTACCATCCAGAAGTGGAGACTGTTTCCCTACATACTGAATTTGTCTGTGCCAATAGAATATGATGGCCATAATCTTATGCCGGTTCCAGTTTGATCTTTAGCAGGACTGGTGGCTTCTGCTTCCTCCTTTTTGGAAGGGAGTCACCATGTAAGAAATCCAACTAGGCTGAGGCTGCCATGCTGTGAGAAGCCCGCCCTAGCTACACAGAGTGAGAGAATGGCCACGTGAAGAAGCGCTGAGTCACCAGACATGGGAGAGAAGACTTCCTGGCTCTTCCAACAAGTACAGCCATCATCTAAAGCCAAGGGAGCAAGAGACCTTAGCCAACTGCAAGAACTAAAGTCACACAACATGGTCTCAAGCAAGCAATCCCAGCCAGCACACAGCTGTTTGAGCTATCCCAAGGGAGACCCCTGCCACCCTGAGGCAGAGATGAGCCACTTTCACGTTTTTGACACTAACACTTGTGAGAAGAATAAAATTATTATTATTTTAAGGTGCCAAATTTTGGGATAATCTGTTATACAGAAATAGGTAATTGAAGCAGTCTTAAACTACTGAGACTTTATGGAGATGTATTTAGGGACATGGGTTTTATGTCATTTATCCAAAAGGATATAAATAGCTTTGGGTCAGAGAGAAGAAAGCCTTTTTTAAGTCTAATAAATGTTGACACTTATGAACTCCAAAAAGCGTGAATTTTTATTTCGTTCAGTTTCACTCTTGCATCTTGCAGTGTTAAATATAACTGTCAGTAGTGTGGTGTTCCTCGAAAAGGAACTTCTTCCATCAAGTTGGGAACCTCTGTACGGGAAGTTCGTTAATGGATCCCTTTGGTCATGACCACAGGCCCTTGGCCCTGGGGCACGGCTTAGAGTTTAGCTGGCTGGTTCAGCTTTCCTATTTTACACAGTAGAAATGAGGGTTCATAGAGTTTAAATGACTTACCCAATGTCATAGGACCAATATTTATCATAGGACCAAGATCTCAGATCTCCTGATACCCAGAGCAGTGCACTTACCCTACAAAAACCATTTTCAATAAAATTCCTAAACAATTAATGATAATCTTTCAGCAATTTCCATATTTAAAAAGTCCAACAAATTCAACAGTATGATCTACCATGTTATTCACCCTTGTACCACGGTACCTTATTGCTACGTATGTGTATATATACACACACACATGTGCACACATTTCAAAGGCAAGCATATTGATTGTCCTAATAATATGGAAATTGAGTCTGTGCATACTATGCAAGTGTTCTGAGGTAGGGTACAAACCACAGAGTATTTCTGGAAAGAGTTTGATTTTATGGAGATTAGTAAGATATTAACACAATAAAACCCAGTTGTATCAGGTATTATTGAATGGAGAAGAAATGCTTTCTCAGCGTAAGCCCAATCTGCAGAGGCAGTCAGCCACGTGCAGTAGATGATGTGTTTCAGTGTGTGATGCTGGCTGGAGCTCTGCCGATATGTACCTTACTGTGATGTGAGCCAGTGGGGACCTCTGTGCGGACAGACTGAAATTACTTCCACATTACAGTGAACACAAAAGAACAAAAACCTTATTAAACACAGATTAAGTTCATTATTGTATAAATCCCTCCTTGGAAAATGAACCTAATCCTCTGTCCCAAAATATTAAACATAACGCTAATATAACAGTAAAGATAGAGATAATACCCTCCTCTTTATCTCGGCTCACCTCTGTCACGTTGATGAAGCAAACATGTAAAAGCTGTGGCTGGTACTCATGAATAAGAGAGGCCGCCAGCTAGATCCGGAGTCAGATTCTCTCTCTGGTTAGCCACACCATCTTTCCTGCAAAATCCTTTCAGACTGATCTTCACTCAAAAGGCCGTCAGTGCAAGCTAATCTGAGGTTTCATGTTGCAAAGGTCTTGGATGGCAAACATTATGTTTGTGTTCTTCGGTAATTATATTTGACTGAAAACACATTTGTAACTGGCTCTGCTCTCAGAGTAGGAGCTCCCCAGGGCCTGAGCCCACACCTCAGTCAGGCTATTCAGTTTGAACGGGGCTGGAGAGCGGCCTGGATTTAAGCACATCTGCCTTTTGCCAATTAAATACATTTCTTTTACAGATGGAACACTACCTTTTGTATCTCTCTTTAGTGAGGTAATGTGTTTGGACTTTCATCTGATGCTGTTTTTTCTATTAGAGAGTTTTATATGAATGTTTTGTATGAAGAATTGTTAGTAAAATTTAGGACTAATTCAAACCTGGGTCAGTTCTCAGAGAAAGTTTAAAATGGGAAAAGTACAATTCTAATAAAAATTAGCTATTGCCTACATTTCTTAGGAAAAAAATAATTTTGATTGATATTTTATATAACTGGAAGAGAGGAAGGGAAATTAAGACTATCAAGAGACAGAGAAAGAAAAAAAAACAGAGGAAACAAGACAGAGAATCTTCAAGTAAAGGCTAGAAAACCAAGAATTTAACTATGCTCATTTTCCTTTTGATAGCTGCTTTATTAGCGCCAAGCATTTTCTCCATCTGATTTGTCCCATAAACCATAATTGGTAAAACAACACAATAGAAGGGCCTAGACAGATGAGGCCAATTGTTTTTCTCTTATCTAAATTCATACCCAATGTTCTAACAGCTGGGCTCACACAAATTGATCAAACAAATAATGGTCTCCTAATCTTTTATTAATTTTTTTTAGACATTAGATAGAAGGCAGCTTGCTGGAAACCAGTCATGGATATTAAAATCAACAAACATCAGAGTAGGAAAATATTCCAAATGATGTTACCTCTTCATCCACACAGACGCTATGGGAAATCCACTTTATCAGGCCCTTGCCATATTTATGGGAGAATTTTAATTTTATGTTGAACGATGTCCTCTGTTCTTTGACATTTGTTTAGGGCAAAGTTAACGTAGGTAAAAACTGCACGCTTTTCATGCACAGACTTAGATGTCTTCCAGGTCACAAACAAGGGACATTGTGATTTTCTTAGCCTTCATGGACTAATTCCTGCATAGTATTACTGTATTACATAGTATTACTGTACCTTTCCCAGTTTCTGGGCTGCTATTTTTCTAGACAAATGAGACCAAGAAAAGTGGGCAATAGCAGGCCACCAGGGATATACGTCCACTGATGCTGCATGCAGAGAGTAGCTGCGCTTATTCCATCAGGGATCAGTTTCTTCCTATTTGCCCAGACAACTAGCCTGAGGCAGATAGCGCTGCCATTGCTTCACCCACATATAGCCTTTCTCGCCTACTTGTCTTCCTCTTCTCAGCTATTCTCAGTCAATAAAAATCTTTTCAAGGGTGGCCACCTGGTATAATGGTTAAGCTCACACACTCTACCTCCACAGCCCCGGGTTCAGATCCTGGGCGTGATCCTAGCACAGCTTATCAAGCCATGCTGTGGCAGGCATCCCACATATAAAATAGAGGAAGATGGGCACAGATGTTAGCTCAGGGCCAATCTTCCTTAGCAAAAAGAGGAGGATTGGAGGTGGATGTTAGCTCAGGACTAATCTTCCTCCAAAAAGAAAAAAACTTATCAACATTCAAGGACTGTCTCAAATGCAACCTTTCTTTTTAATTATGAAAGCCAGAAATTGTTTCTCCCTCCTCCCAATTCTCACAATTCTTAAAACAGGAAGAATTTAAAATAAAATAAAATGTTCAAGAAGAACATAAAATCTGGAAGCCAAAAATTAGCAAATTTAAATGTATAATGATACAAAACTTCTCTCTGGAAATTTTATTGCCACACACATGACAAAGTAGTACTGTTCATTTTTTTTAAATCAAGTGTTTCTAAAAATTGCTAAGAAACTTGAGTAACCCAATATAAAACCATGCAAAGATATGAAAAAGTAGTTTACAAGAAAAGAAATAGATGTGATAAAATATGAAAATACGCTTAATTTCACTTATTTAAAAATGACCTATTGTTTTCACTTATCATATTAGTCAAAATTTCAAAGTTGATAATGTTTACTCTTTCCTGAACCATTCGGCAATATGTTAGGGTGGTTAAGAACACAGACCCTGGAGCTGGACTGCCTGGGTTCAAACTCTGGCTCTATCATTTATTAGCCAGATAACCTTGGCTAAGTGATAGAGCCACTCTATCGTGCCTTAGTTTCATATCTATAAAATGGAGGTAGAGATACAGTATCTAACTCATAGGGTCAATATGAGGACCAAATGAGTATACATGTTAAATATTGTAAACAGGAAGTGCTTAGCACAGAGCACTGTAGAAAATTAACTATTGCTGTTCACTTTAGGGGATGAAATTGGTACCACATATGTGCAGAACAACTTAGCATTATTCATCAGAATGTGAAATGCCATAAGCAGGTTACTTAACCCCTCTTAGTTTCTCAGCTTCATGTATAAAAAGAGTTAGTGACATTCAGGAAATAAGAAACAGTAATGCATTTGGTATTTTCTTTCCAAGGATCTCAAAAGATATTGTAAGGATATAAATCTTTCTCATAGGTTTTTTAAGAGAATTAAACGAAACACTATGTTGGGGCAAAACAACAACTAGCCCAAACGAAAGTCTGTACTCCAAAAATTTCAAAAATTTTTCCCTTTAAATGTACTGATATTGTCTCAAATCTTACTCAAATTATTAAACATAGTAGGTATTTAATTCATATTCTTCAAATGATACAATTAGAGGAATCTAGAAAAATTGTATCTCCTCTATATTCAAGAAACAGAGTAAAACTATCTAGGATTAAAAGCGAACAATATGTTGTTGCTAGTGCCCTGGAGTCTATTCCAGCTGTGTACAGCAGAGCAGAGCCCCGCCCCTCTTTTTCTGCCGCGCTCTCACCTTCCTGCGCTGTATCAGAAAATGCTCTGCTGCTATTCATAGGATTTTCAAGGCCAGGTTTTTTTTGGAAGTGGGTAGCCAAGTCCTTCTTCCTAGTTTGTCTTAGTTTGGAAGCTCTGCTGAAATCTGTCCACCATGGGTGACCCTGCTGGCCAGCATCACAGCAACATGCAGCCACCTCAGAATGACAACTGACAGACAGGCTCGTGGCGGTGGGAGCACTGAACCTGAGCCACTAGACCACCAGGGCTGACTATTTTAAAAAGACCTATCCCAAAAATTGCTGGCTGAAGTTTGGATGGGAAAGAAAAGATATATACTCTCTGCAAACGTGAAGAGAAATCCAGAAACTATAGCCCAGTGTAACAGCTGTCAATGAGTTTGCCATTCATACCCAAGCTTTATCATGCATGTCACAACATGAAAAGAGAATTATTTTTTCCTTCTTGAAAGCAATTGACATAAGACTTGCACTGATGTTGACATTAGACTCGCCATACTCTGACAAAAGGAAAGCTGGGATGGGGAATGTAAAGAATTTGTAGGTATGATGAGTATCAAGGATGAGGGGCATGGCATTTTCAGTGGTAGAATAGTCTTCCCTTATCAATGGGGGATAGTTCCAAGACCCCCAGTGGATGCCTGAAATGGCGGATAGTACCCAACACTTATACCTACTATGTTTTTTCTTATACGTACATACATATGATAAAGTTTAATTTCTACATTAGGCACAGTAAGAGATTAACAACAATAACTAATAATAAAATAGAATATTTATAACAATATACTGTAATAACGTGAATGTGGTCTCTCTCACCCATTTAATATTTTCAGACCAGGGTTGAACACAGCTACTGGAACCACAGAGGGGAAACCACAGATAAGGGGTGACTACTGTAATTGTCTCAGTTTGGGGGTTCATTAAAGCTGAAGCAAAGGATTATGCGAGGTGGGAAGTGTTGGACAGAGAAGAAGTCATCCATGCCCTGCCTGCTCTTCCTTTATTGACTGTTTTCTCAAAAAATTTGTAGTTTTTATAGGAATGAAGTTAAAGAATGCTAATAAACACATCCAAAAATCTGCATTTGTTGCATCCTGTTTGAAGCACAGACACTAGAACCTTCATTAAATAAAGTCCCTCAACTGAAAATACCATATCCACATAGATATTCTTTAAATAGAGATTAATTCCTGCTTTCCAAGCCAAAAAAAGAAACTTGTCCATCAGAATGTGTTTATTCTCATAAAAATAAAATGAATGAATTGTCTTGAAATCAATATTTTGAATTATTATCTTTTGCTTCAGAGAAGAAATTTGGCAAAGCGTACAAAATTTCAGACTGATAGCAGGAGGCCAGGTCGTTGTATTAAAGATCACTCTCTTAATCTTTTTATGATTGAACCTTTAGGAGTGGAAGCCTTCTCCTGGTTTATGAAGCTAGGTATTATCTTGACCACTCTCTTTGGAACTTCACCTACTCCCATCTCTATAGATCAGCATGTATAAGCTATTTTAATGTATCATTAATTATAGAAGTTAAATATGGAAGATAACTTGAAGATCACCTGTTCAAGGACTATCAGTTTCAGAAGGAAGAAACTGAGCCCCAGAAAGTTAATCCTGCAACGCTATCAGTGGTTTGGCCAGGACGCACACTAGGATTAGCTGTCTCTCAGTCTTATGTTGCGTCTCTTCCACTTCATCATTTTACGTAATGCTTTGAGGCAGTCCTTTCAGTTCTTTTAAGATCCAGTGGGCAGTTTGGAAAACAGATGTATGTGATTCCAACAGAAGGTACTCTCACACTATGAATGCTGAGTAAATCAAAGCCTGCCGTTAATTCTTTCCTTCTTGAATTTTTGGGAACACAAGTCCACATTTTTCATGAAAGAATCTAGGCAGGAACCAGCCTGACTACATAAGGAAGTCTAAGCCAGCCTCTGCCTCCAGGCCTACAAGACTTCTTCAGTAAATTTGGACAGAGCCACAGAGGAGGCTAGACTGCACCTGAGGTCATCAAACACTTGTTTCAAGGAAGATTAAAAACAGAGGACTTTTAGACAATATTTTAGGACTTGTTTTCACGACATTAAGAGTTAGAAAGAATTAAGCAGAATCTTTACAATATGTTTTGAGATCTGTGGAAAGAAAAAACCAAATGCATTACTATTTCGTATTTCCTGAGCGTCACTAACTCTCCAAGTTGCTCCACTCACATATCTAAGATGTGGCACTGAGTCTTTGGGCTATAAGAGAAAATTGGAACAGTCAAAAGGAATAGGCAGAAAAGCATCACCTGGTCAAATTACAACAATGAGAAGTTCCCCATATAAGTATCAAACAGAAAAGAACTAGGAAGAAGAAGATAGAGAGATATAAAATACCAGCATCGACTCAAGAAAATTTGGATTTGGACCTGGCTGCTCTCACACAATATTAATTCATCTCTGGAGACTTAAATTTCAGAAAATAAATCAATATTTGACAAAATACATTTTGCGTTATTAAACTAGGTCATCAATATAGAACACTTGGATATCAACATTTAAATAATGCCATAAAACTTAAAAATAATAAAAACAGATATTTAAACATACCTTTTTGGGGTTCTTTGGCCCAATCCCTACACCAATAGCTCCTTCTTATACAGTACAGAACACATCTTTCTTTTTTTTATCACTGGGTAGCCTTATTTTTCTCAAAGAAACTTGTGTCATCTGAGAACTCATCACTGATTTTTCCTAGAAGTTCTTTTCTAAATAGCATTAGAAGATAATAGTATATTAAGAACAACATACTCACAACTTAAGAATACTTACTTGGCATTCCCAAGACACAAGTAGTAGAAAGGCACTATCCAAACTTTTAAGACTCTAGATGTGGTCCTGGCTTTCCAGAGATTATAGTTCAGCAGGAAGGCTGACATATAAATAATGAGTTCAATGAAGTACCACATTAGAAGTCTATCAAGGGGCCAGCCTGGTGGCACAGCGGTTAAGTTCACACCTTCCACTTCAGCAGCCCAGGGATCGCTGGTTTGGACATGGCACCGCTTGACAAGCCATGCTGTGGTAGGCATCCCACATATAAAGTAGAGGAAGATGGGCATGATGTTAGCTCAGGGCCAGTCTTCCTCAGCAAAAAGAGGAGGATTGGCCGTAGTTAGCTCAGGGTTGATCTTCCTCAAAAAAAAGAAGCGTATTGAGGGAACATTTATGTCTGCAAAGTAGGGAATAGTTAAATCTATCTGTCCCTTAACTTCTCTCAATTTGAGTTTCCTTAGCTATAAATGAGATTAGATTACACGGTTGTTAGAATCTCTGGCAACTCTAATAGCTATTGATTTTATGGCTAAGTATAGCTAGTTTTACATAAAATCAGTCCAAATCCAATATAGTTCTTTATGTAACATTAGACATGTCCCAGCAAGGGCCAATTTTTCATCAGGATATTCATAAGCCTAATATTTTCTTCTTTAAAGGTTGTATTTCCTCCATCTATGGCTCTATGGCTCAATTTATTAAATATTGGAGCTAAATAGACTTTACTTTCTCCAGAAGACTAGATGATTAAAAGTCTCATTGATTAAAGAGATAACAAACAAGAGGGGAAGAAATATAAAGGTCATTTTTAGGACTCTTTGTTTCTGGGTGTGTCTTGGCACTGACAATGGGTTGTTAAGGCAGCCACACATTTTTCCATTGGAAATCTAAGTCCGTCTTCAATGGAAGACTTCCGAGGAAGTCCATGTTGGAAGAAGTTTCTTCAAATGCTTGTTAGGATTTAAATGAGATTAAGGGATATTCAGTCAAGGTTAACATAATCAGGACATTTTATAGCCAGACAGAAAAATGGCAGACTCTAATGATTATAATCAGAGTGAGCTGTCAGCATGCGGCAGATAAAATATGTCACAGTGAATGCTTATGCTGGCATCTCTTACGTCCTCGCTTGGACTACAGCAGAGGGCAATGAGACTCTTGCCAACATCAGGTGTACTTCTTATTCTTTTGCTATCAAGCAGTCAGGGGAAATCACTGGCTATCAAGGGCATTTGCTAACGGGCTATTTGGAAGTGTGAGGGGAAATCTCAGAACTAAATTGATTAACACTCAAACTCACATCAAGTCTGACGCTCTTGTACCCCTTTGGTCTCTACGGCAACTCTGCTGCCCTTTCAGTGTCTTGAATTGAAAGAGCCACCTTTACTCTCTAACCTGGACTCTGGGTAAAATGGAAGCTAGAGATTTGTTTCCAAGATGAGTAAAACAAGTTCTCCCAGTTTGTCTGAGTCAATGTTGAAATGTTTTTTGAAAAACAATTGAATAGGAAGCACAGAGAAATCAAAACCTCACAAACATAAAAGTGACATTACAACCCACTGATTCTAAATTGCACTCATCTGACTTTAAATACTCTAAATCCTGATCCCAATTTCTTATTCAAACCTTATTTGGAATAAATACTGAAGAATGGGTGCTACTCTCTCGTAAGGATCTCTTTGAGTCTCTAACAGGTACAGCCCTAATAACATCTTCCATACAACTTAAAACCAGTCACAATCCCTGTTGTTTATCCCTGCCCCCAAATTCCACCTTCTCCTCTTTCTTACTCTCCATGTTTGGAGATAAGAAACTGATTACTACACGTAGTACCAGAAATTACTTTTTCTTAAATTAATTTCGCCTGCCACAGACCTCAAGCAACTCTCCCTTCATCTTTCTCAGTGAAATTCTAGGGCATCATCCTCAGGAAGCCCTGATTTAGCTCCACTTCATCCTGTCTGCTGGTTGCCTGAGGCACCAGCGCAAGGCAGTTGTTCTGCTTTTTCATCTATTGTTCTAGGATGGTGTATCAGTTTCCTAGGGCTGCTGTAATAAAACAAGGTGGCTTTAAAAAAACCCAGCTGGCTTAAAATAACAGAAATTTATACTCTCACAATTCTATCTGCTACAAGTATGAAATCAAGATGTTAGCAGGATCATGCTCTCTCTGTAGGGGAGGATCCTCTCTTGCTTCTTTCCTAGTTTCTGCCCTTCAGTCTGGTGTTCCCTGGCTTGTAGCTGTATCCCTTCGAACTCTGCCTCCATCTTCACTTGTCTTTCTTCCCTGTCTGTCTGTGCAATTCTGTGTTCAAATTTCCCTCTTCTTATAAGGACATCAATCATTGGATTAGGGCCCACGATAATCCAGTATGACCTCACCTTAACTTGATTATATCTGCAAAGACTCTATTTCTAAATAAGGTCAACTTCTGAGGTTGCAAGTGAACATGAATTTTGGGAGGACACTATTCAATCCAGTATAGATGAGAATCTGGATCCGGCATCATTAGCTTGTGAACTTAATTGAGGATGCAGGCCCCCTGAACAGTATCAGCCTTCCAATGGTGGCTATGGTAGGCAGATCCCTTTGGTAGATTTCTCTAAAGGACTGGGTCTTTACCATATTGCATCACTTCAGATTTACACTATCCCAGCTACCTGAAACACATAAAAGTAATAACATAAATATTTTATACACAGATAAATATATAATCATTCATTTATATCATTTTAGATTTTCAAAAGTTTGAGAACATATGTAACTATAGCTCAGTGTTAAATTATTCCATGGATTTATTTGTGAATATGACTTATGATATAAAGTAGATTTTTTTTCTCAAAGAGACAAAGCTCCAAAAAACTGAGATCAACAAAATCTGCTTTTGTTTCAGATGGTTAAACAATAAAGCAATTTTAACATCTGGTGCTATAACCATGAGTGAAATTTTTTAAAACTAGAGTGATGAACCTAATGCTCCATGGAATATAATACTCTTTTTTGTAGCTCAGAAAATTATTCTTTTCCACAGAGAAAAAAAAATACAGTACTTCCATAAACAAGTGAAAGGTCTACAACTCAAAGTGACTTTATGTAACAAAAAATTATGTTTAGGATCCAAATAAATTAACACACGGGAATTGTTGCCAAGAAATAGAAAATGATGCTACTCTAGAGACCTGTGGAATAAAAGGAGAAATTGTCAATAATCTGATCACTTTCTGCAGTGTTCAAAGGCATTTTAATAATTTTGGCTTAATCTCTCTTCCCCTATTAAAATGTTGTTTTGGGGTTTTTTCTCTGTGTGTGTCATTCACTTATTTCTCAACTAGTGCTGAATTGGAATAGTCCTATTTGACAACTGAGTATACAATGTAAGACGTAGTCCTTACCATCAAAAAGAAAGTACTATTGTGGGTAACAAAGGAAATGGACAATATGGTAGGAGCTATGGTAAGGGTAAGTAAGGGATGCAATAGGAGCACATCACATGGGGACCTATTGAAGATCAAATTATCAGGGAAGGTTTTTCAAGTAAAGTGATTACAAATCTGGACAAAAGATGAGTAGGAGTTAGCCAAGAAACAATGGCTGCAAAGGCCCAGAAAGAGGGAAAGAGGGTACATGCAAGTCAGTTGGTATGGAGAGAAAGGAATAAAGAGAAAGGAAGAACCTGAAAAAGAAATGAGGTATATTTGATGAGGTCGAATAAAAGACGTTATGCTATTAGTTTATTCTCAGGGCAAATTTCAGTACAACTTGGAAAGGTTGTGTAGGGGTAAGAGATGATATTGGCTTGCATAACTCAGTCTGTTTAATAACAGACTTATTCAGAAAAAATAAGGTAATAGCTTTTCCATATATCCTATATATATCCTATACATAGTAGCTTTTCCATATCCCTTTTTTTTTCTGCTTGATCTCCCTAAATCCCCCCGGTACATAGTTGTATATCTTAGTTGCAGGTCCTCCTAGTTGTGGCATGTGGGATGCCGCCTCAATGTGGCCTGATGAGCGGTGCCATGTCCCCGCCCAGGATCCCAACCGCTGAAACCCTGGGCCACCACAGCAGAGCATGCGAACTTAACCACTCAGCCACGGGGTGGCCCCTCCATATCCCTTTTATATCCTAAAGATATCTACCCTATATATATACCTAAATGAAGCTCTTATAAGAGTCTTAAAGAAACAAACAAAAAATAGAACAATAAATGTTTTTTCTTCGCCAACACAGCAGAACCATAAAGCATCAATACTGACAAGCCAACCTGTACATGATGATTTCTTTTTTCAGCTTCCTCATCCCACCCAAACCCTTGCTTACTGCGATCAAAGCCAGCTTCTACTGATGAGGTACATAATGCACTAGGATTTCTGCTGGGTGCCAGGGACAAAATGATAAATATGACTTATTGCACACTTCCACAGTTTAATGAAGTAAAATGTGAATCAACTCATCTTTACTAATTTTAAAAGAGATCTTTAAGAAAATAAAAAGACGGGGAAAAGTTTAAAACAGAATGTGAATGGTTCAGAGTCTGAGGATACTCTGTGGATTTCAGTTTTCCAAGTTACCTCTACTCTTTATGTCATAAATGAGGGATGGCTATACATTTATATAATTAAGATTTCATCTATTATCTAGATCCAGACAGAGCCATTCTCACTGATATGGAAGGAAACTCACAGCTAGAGTATCAGGTATGCAACATCAAGAACTATTTTTTGTATTTCCCACAGAGCCCAGCTTAGTGACTGGCAAATATAGGTGGGTCTTAATAAAAGTCTGTTTGTCAAAATAATGAAGTAAATTCTGAATGACTATTTTACCTTTCATGCAATTAAAAATATATAGCTCTTACACGGATTGCTTAAAAAATGATAAAGAAGGTAACACTAATAGTTGCTTAGTTTGTATGAAAAGACATCCTGGTTGATATTTCTTTGAGTTGAGTTCTTATTTTGCTTTGAGATTACTTTAAGTAAATAAATATTGAGTTAAAGAAACTGTAATCTCAGAATACTTGCGTTAATGGCATACCTTGCATCAATTTTTTAATTCATCTTCCCAGCATCCTGATGAAGCATTTAATAGACAAATGAATTAATCCTGACAGTTCAGCCAAAGCACATCGGTAGCTGTGGCTAACAGAGAGCATCCAAACTTTCTATACATCTATTGTTAATCTTGTTAGCATTTTAATAATTTTTCCCTGCCAAACCGGTCTGGATAATTACCCATGATTTTGTTGTCAGGTTCATTTCTACAAATGTCAGTCTCAGTTGCCACTTGATTTCTTTTTCCTTGGGTAGAAAATATTTTAGTTCCCTTGGGCAGGGTATTACATTGGCAGGAAGGATAACAGCATCAAAAGTATAATTATTACAAATAAAAATGCATTGAAACTGAGAATATTGTGTCAAAAATGAATCTAAATCTGATTATTTGTTTTTTTGCTATTGAGTTGTATGAGTTCCTTATATATTTTGAACATTAATCCCTTATCAGATATTGTAAATATTTTCTCCTGTTCCGTAGGTTGCCTTTTCATTTTGTTGATCATTTCTTTTGGTGTGCAGAAGTTCTTTAGCTTGATATATTCCCACTTGTTTATTTTTGCTTTTGTTGCTTGTGCTTTTGATATCATATCTAAAAATATATCTTGGCTATATGTTGCCAAGATCAGTGTCAAGGATCTTTTTCTCTCTCTTTTCTTCTGAGAGTTTTATGATTTCAGGTCTTACGTTTAAGCCTTTAATTAATTTCGAGTTAATTTTTGTGAGTTGTATAAAATAACGGGCAAAGGAACTAAATAGACATTTTTCCAAAGAACATAGTCAAATGGCCAACAGATATATGAAAAAGTGCTCAACATCACTAATAATCAGGGAAATGCAAATCAAAACCACTACGAGATAATATCTCACACCTGTTAGAATGACTATTATTAAAAGACAAGAGATAGCAAGTGTTAGTGAGGGTGTGGAGGAGAGGGAACATTTGCTCATTATTCTTGGGAATGTAAACTGGTGCAGCCACGATGGAAAACAGTACAGAGGTTCCTCAAAAAATTAAAAATAGAACTACTGTATGATCCTGCAATTCCACTTCTAGGTGTATATCCAAAGGAAATGAAATCGCTATCTTCAAGAGATATCTGCACCCCCATGTTCACTGCAGCATTACTTACAATAGCCAAGACGTGGACACAATCTAAGTGTTCATCAATGGAGGAATGAATAAAGAAAATGTCATATATACATATACATATATATATACATATAATATATAATAGAGTATTATCCACCCATAAAAAGTAAGGAAATCCTGCCATTTGTGACAACATGAATGGACCTTGACAGCATTATGCTATGGAAATAAGTCAGACAGAGAAAAACAATTACCATATGATCTCACTTATATGTGGAATCTTAAAAACCAAATTCAGAGAAACAAAGAGTAGATTGGTAATTGCTGGGGTGGAAGGAATGAGCGAAGGTGGTCAAAGGGTACGGATTCCTGTTATAAGATGAATAAGTTCTGGGGATGTGATGTACAGCATGGTGACCATAATTACCAATACTGTACTGTATATTTGAAAGTTGCTGAGTAGATCTTAAAAGTTCTCACCATACACAAAAGAAATTGTAACTATGTGAGGTGATGGATTTGTTAACTAATCTTATTGTGGTAATCATCTCACAATATATACAATATATATATCAAGTCATCATATCATTCACCTTAAACTTACACGATATTATATATCAATTATATCTCAATAAATCTGGAAAAAATGAGTTACAATAAAAATGATGAAAATTTTAGCATAATGTAGTCAATGTCACTCTTCCTATGAACCTGGGAAAGCAACTGCTAACTCTTTCTGAGTAAGTACACAGCTGAGTGACAGGAAGAATACAGTGATATATGCTTAGATTGAAACAGATGTCAGATGCCTGTCTACCTAAAGCTGCGCTTGGCTCAACTCTCCTCTTGAGATCCACTGAATGCTTCATCAGTGCTACAAATGAATAATTCATCACCTGGACTTCCCCTCACAGTCAATATGAAAGTGAAACAGTCTTTGAAAGTTCATTGGTCAGTGAATAATGACAACTCACAGATACACCAGTGAGTAAAATACGTGTAAACACCAGTAGGTGATGGACTGACTTAGCATTGTCCAGTGGAAATATAATGCAAGACATATATATAATTTTAAATTTTCTGGTACATGTGTTTATAAACAGGTCAAATTAATTTTAAGAATAAAAATATTTAATCCAACATATTCAAAAGATTACCATTCAACACGTAATTGACATAAAAATTATTAATAAGATATTGCAGATTCTTATTTTCAGATTAAGGTTTGAAATCCTGTGTTTATCTTGTGCTTTCCACACATCTCTACTCGGATTAGCCACATTTCAAGAGCTCAAGAGCCACGTGTGTTCATATTAGAAAGTGCAGGTCTAACTTGTGTTTGTCCTAAGTTATTGTTGGCTTGTTGAACTTGAGTAGAATTTACCTGTATAAATTTTACAAAGGTAAATTCTACATGAGTCTTGTGTTCTTTCTGAAGAAGAAAAAGATGGAAACTATTTCTAATGAATCATTTGATTTATTTTAAAATAAATTTTCCTTTTTGTCAATGCCTACTCTGAGACGATGAGAAGGACTTAAAAGTGAATGCCACAAAATGGTCTCAAAGATATACTCATAAAGCAATGAATTTTAAAAGTTATGAAATCATACAAACAACTTTTTAAAAATGCAAACAACACAAATTGATTATTGTATTATTTTTAAATGCCCACTGAAAATAAATATGGATCCTTTAGTTAAAAAAATAGTTGTGCTATTAACAAATATAAAAATATTGAGATAAAAATAAAGAAACCTAAAGTTCCTTAATATTTCTGGAAATTTTCTACAAGTTTTGATTTTCTCTGATGTTGCTAAAAAGTATTGACTATCAGGAGGTGTTTCATCACATTCCCCAATTCAAAGCATCAATATATTACTTATAGGAGAGTATAACCTTAAACATGATGGATGCCTTGAATGTGTGCAAATATATACCTATATACTGAAACATATAGATAGATATACATTTTATACATACAGCATTTTATTGAGCCTTAAACCTTTTAGTCTAGTTATTTCAGAAAAAGCTTGTTTAAAGTTTAGCTTTAAAAAACACTGGCAGTCTCCAGCTGAACTCACATATAGAAGTCTATGGTTTACACCTATGAAGAGGGGCTCCAGCCTTTCCCACTCACAAAGTTTACTCACAAAACACGCAAAGTTACTTAATTTAGATCCCCACTTTTACTCACGTAAAACAGAACATTGAATGGCAAACGAATAGAAATTTATTTTTTGTTAAGCACAGTTGCAATGAAATTGGGAGAATTTTCAATATCTCTCCCTTAATAAAGAAAACTTCTAGTCAACAGGAAGACAAAATATCAATACCATTCAGAGATAAAATTTTAACAAATCTTAATTCCAAATTCAAAGAAGGTGAAAAACATTATTATTAAAACATTATTCTGAATTAAATATGATTAATGTTTTTATATGTGAATTTCTTAAATGTCACTAAAATTTATAAGTTGTATTTTATATTTCTTAATACTTGTTGTGGCATCCGGGGAAACCTCTTAAAATTAATATGTATATGAACTGATGCTCAATTTTCAGACAATTTTTTCTCTTACATTAATATTGAGTTCTCTTAATATTTATTTATATTTAGTTACATTAATTAATAAAATAATTAATTTATATTTAGTTGTATCATTACTTTCATATGTGTATATACATTGGTCACATTTATAATTTCATTGGTACCAAGTCCAGTCCCAATGATTAATCTGTCATATCTGAAAAACGAGATCCTCTTAAGAATATTTTGTTCTGTGTATTGGTTTCTGGGAAGCACAGAAATGATAGAACACCTCTAGTCACACAGTGTTATTATCAGTTAGAAAATGAAGTCAACCCCAATTTTATGATTGATATAGGACTAAAGTTACATTTTACTTTACCTCCGATATAGATAAACTAATATTTGTTAATATCTTAACATGTCTTCTAGAACAAATTGCTCTTGACAGACACAGGAGAGAACAGAACTTCACGGCTCATCTACAAAAGCTCAACAACACCGACTCTTTAAAGGTAGATTCTAGAGACTGTTGTTCGTATGAAGAGGAGAACTTGACCTAATAGGGAAATTGGTGGAGGACTGCATGAAAATAAGAGAAAGCATTTCAGGAAACAAAGCCTTGAAAGGAGTCTCCTGCTTCCCTCCTCATCAGTTCTCAGAAGAGGATAAGAATATGTGAACAAAGTATTTTACATTCTTCAAGTACTAGTAGGAGGAAAGTAAGCGTTTAAGTGAGTGTGTGTAACGCATTTGACAATTACTCTAATGATATTCACTCATGCACCTCACCTGTATACATACAAAATAAAATGAAAACTACTCAGAAATTAAATGTTTATAACTGAATTTATTTTAGTGATAATTTTTCCCCTCCCTTCCGGAAATAACAGTAGAAGTTCCTTACCTTAGCAAAAAGGCCTAAATATACTTGCTTTGAATATCCCATCTTATTTCCCTCAGTTTTTATTAGGGAGTTTTAACAATATTTGCAAGCACCAATTTCCCATGGATATCTAGGAAATAAATACAGCCTCTAAAAGTCCACTGTTTTTTAGGAAAATGTTACAAAATAGACTTAAATTTACTTGTTTGTCTTTAGACTGCTATTGAAAAATATATATAAGTAGAAAGTTCTCTTTCCTAGA
Organism: Equus asinus; assembly: GCF_041296235.1. Taxonomy (NCBI): domain Eukaryota; kingdom Metazoa; phylum Chordata; class Mammalia; order Perissodactyla; family Equidae; genus Equus; species Equus asinus. The sequence goes on from NC_091798.1 coordinate 74,302,655, forward strand.
GGCATAGACAGTTGAAAGCTGTTCTTCAAAAAAGACAGTACAATTTATTGCAAGAAGAAAGAAAAAGACTATTTTCTCATGTGTATTGCACACCTATGCCCTATTTCAATGACCCTAGTACTCTGCAAACTGAAGATTCAATAAATGTTTGTTTCATTAAAATAAGGGCAAATTCGAGGCTAGTGTGCTCTATTTTTTCCCAGTATTCACTCATCAGCTGTGTTTTTAGTTACAGCTAGGTACTATGAAATGTACTAATGGTTGTGAATGAGACAGATTATCTGTCCTCAAGGAGATTACAATCTGATTATACATGAGATAAACGTAAAACAAACTCTGAGTAACACTGAAATTTTATAAAGATAAATAGGTAAAACAGTATTCTGGAGCTTAAACCTCTTGATCAATCTTCATTCTTAAGTTGATCAAGGCAATTCTCTGTTAGAATCTCTAAGAATAGCAGTCCTTAGGTACAATATTTACTTTAGATTAATCTGTTCCCAAATTTGAAAAAACTTCAAGGATAACAAACATTTACTCTTACAAGTCTTAGTATATGGATTAATAATTTAAAGTTTGCACTCATCAACTCTACTAGGATTATTCATAATTTCGATGGGACAAAAATAGTTCTTCACAATAGGACATCATAATCACTTTAAAAAAGTTTTAAAACATTATATAAACTTCCAAAGAAGGCAATATTTCATTTATAAACACCTTGCTGTAGAAATAAAAATTTCAATTTGTCTGTGCTTAAAAACAATAGATAGCTTGTACACCCACAAATTTAGGCAATGAAATTACCATAGGAAGTGAGATTTATAGTAATAAATTAGACACATTTATTTCATATATTCTGAAGCTTGGAGAAAAAGTCTATTTCACTGTTATAGAAAATAAGTATGTCCAACAATTGTAGAATCTGAGTGGTGGATACATAGGTGTTCACTGCATAAACCTTTAAACTTTTCTATATGTTCAGGAATTTCATGATAAAATGTTGGGTGAAAAATAAACAGGTCTGTGTTTTACATTATGTACCATTTCTGATAACCAAAAAGATATGTACAGGACATTGCACTAAGTAATGAGAGAGCTCAAAAATAAAAATAAGATCTTCCCATCAAAGAATGTACAATCTAATGGAAAAGTAATTCACAGAAGATCGTAGTAAGACAAGAAAATTAATGGCAGGTGCTAAATAGTCAATGCAGACAGAGGTTTATCAGCCTTGCAGCAAAATAAATAAGTAAACAAAAATTATCTTCAAGAACAAGTCTTAGGGCAATAAGACTTGGGTTACACTTTTAGGGATAGTGAGGATTAGATAAATGGCTAGGAGGGAGCCATAGTGAGTGATCAAGGTCACGAGAAAAGTTACAAAGACAGTGAGTAGACAAGTCTGGCTAGAACGGAAGATTCACAAGGAATGAGATTGCCTGGGAATATTAAAGATTCTTGAAAACTATTCCTGAGTGAATAGGAAACCACTGAGAAGAGAAGTGATAGAAAACAATGATTTTTTTCAGGAAAATTATTTTGGCATATGCATAGTTTGGTTTCCCTAGAGATACCACAAAGGCTTTGGAGCAGTGTGAAGACAGAGCTGAGGCACCAGAACATAGTGACAATCAGCACCAGATGAAACAGATCAGCTGCGCAGTTGACACAGACATCAATCTGTAGCTATTATATTTTGAATTATGTGCCTACCATATGCAAGGCACATCATTTAATAACCATATAGTTAGATCTGCCAAAAGCCTATGTTGTAAGTTTTGATGATCCCCACTTTGTGCAAAGGAATACTGAGGTACCATAAAGTCTAGATAATTTTCCAAATCATCAGGCTAGCAAATAATGGAGCTGAGATGAAAATCTAGAAAATCTCATTCCACAACCTGTTACTTTTATAGAGAATGATAAAATATCTCTGAAAGGGTGATGGCGAAGTGGGATTATAATTCGTTTTAGGAAGATTGTTGGGGCCAGCCAGGTTAAGTGCATAGCAGTTAAGTGCACACTTTGCGCTTTGGCGGCCCGGGGTTCACGGGTTTGGATCCCGGGTTCAGACGTGGCACCACTTGGCAAGCCATGCTGTGGTAGGCATCCCACATATAAAGTAGAGGAAGATGGGCATGAATGTTAGCTCAGGGCCAGCCTTCCTCAGCAAAAAGAGGAGGATTGGCGGCAGATGTTAGCTCAGGGCTAATCTTCCTCAAAAAAAAAAAAGAAAACAAGATTGTCTTGAGCAGATGGGAAGGATTACTCTGCTAAAATGCATTGAGCCAAGAGTGTGAGGCTCCTTGGAGCACACCCAGGTAAAAACAGTCACTAACTGGCTTTCCACCTAACATTAAACTGGTAAAAAGTAGGACTTTGGTTTTAACGTGTGGATCATGAAAGTTGGAATTGTCCTCGGTGGTTCTTTCTCTGCACTCTTTCTTCATCTAAAAAGATGTAGGGCAAATATTTCAGGAATTTTCATTTGAAAGGCTCCAAGTTGTCAGTATGTCTGTGTTGTCCACACGTCTCTGATGGGTTTAGTCAAGCACAATTCATTATGAACCTTGATAAGTTAGCCATTCTCACTGCTAGTAGGTTCAGCACTGTGAACTCTTGCTACGATTTGGAAGCCAGAGACAGGAGCTCAAGCGCTGCTGGGAATCAAGTTCACACTCGCAGAGAATCATATAGATTTTTCTCACTGCTAGCAAAGAGTCAAAGCAAGGAAAATGAAGAAACTTTTACATAGAGCTTTTCCTCTCTCTGATCTGTGCTAATGTCAACACATTTCACCAACCTTTACTAATTTTATCTATCATGTGTATGTCATAACTTCCTTCTAACCAAATTATAATCATGAGGATTTTAATAAAGGAATTTTAAGATATACAGAGGCGTGCTATTTGGTTTACCACCTCTCTGAGAATGCTGTGTGTGGATCAGAAAAGTCAGAGAATTTCTCATCAAAATATCTCTCTGGAGTTGCTCACTCAGCATCAGCAAGGACCAGAAAAGCTATTGCAGACACAACCTAAAAAAAGAGAAGAAGTACTCCTAAGGAACGAATCTTAGAAATGTCACATGCCTATCTCTCAGGGTCAGTGGTATTCTGATAAATGATAAACAACTGGCTACCTGGGGTATTAAAAACAAATTCTGATCTATAGCTTTTGCCAATTTCAAGCCACCACTGTGGCCACTTTCTAGCTAAGAATGTGACATCACCGAACTCAGAGTTGGGAAGCAATATGCACAACTGGCTCTCATGATTTGCATCACTGGAGTCTTAATATCTTCATCCTGGTGAAGAAATAGCACAGAGATAGGTCAATGCTTCTGCACCCAGAGGGCAGCTCTCCACTTTGGGAAGGCCCCAGATGCAGCTGCCCATTTGCCCCATAATTTCCAAGTTACTCAGAAACGTCTGGATTTGTGACTAAGTTTTAATGGTTACCTCTTAAAAACTGGTTATGCTTACCCAAGCACTGGATAAAATAATAATCCAAGGAAACTTTCTAGGATATATTAATCATATGCTTCTATTTTTAAAAATAAGTCTATATGAGCCCTTAAATTACACCTAATTTTAAAATATGGGAAATTGAGATCAATTAGTGTAGAATTATTGGCAAAACTGTAACATGTGAGTGTAAAGTAAGACAAAGTGGGCTAACCAGGTCTTGCTCAGAGGCAAATGGAAATAATTATCAGCCATTCAATCCTTAGACCTGAATCAGGCTTAAAATTGGGGGCAACTGAGACCCTGCACCAGGGATGGAGCACTAAATATTATTACCAGGATCGTCTTATGAGCAGGGCTAATGCTTTAAATATAATACTCATGAATCTTAAGGGGCCATCTGGTGGGATTAATTAATCCAGAGTTTACATCTGACAGTAATTAAAAATCACCAAGCCAAAGAGATATAAATAGGAATTCAATTGCAATAAAGAGAGGTAGGAGAAAGAGGAAGGAAATGGAGGTTATTTGTAGAAAGAAGAAATTTAAAAGGTCTCATTTTTTCAGAAAAATTTAAAATCTCAGAGTTGGAGTGAGTTTTTTCGTGCAAAGACCACAAACTGACTCCAAGTAATCAAGGAAGCAAGAACTAAAGCTCACACAGGTGACTTAGGCTATGGATTGGGCTGGCTCAGTAATTTGCTGTCCTGCGATCAAGGACACCCTGTGCATTTGGAAAATTAGGAACATAATGTCTAGGAAGAAAAAAAGTATTTCTAATTAGTAAAATGATACCTGCACTGAAAAGTAAGGGGAGAGAAAGGTCATATTGTTGAGTTTTTACATTACAGTCAGTATTTTCAGTTTCTCAACAATCTTGAAAGTGATAGTCTTTGCTTGTTTTGCTGAAAAGGAAACAGAAGCTCAGAGAAGTTAAATACCTTTCTGGAAGCTACACAGCCTATCTGCCTGATGCTAAAACCTGTGCAACCCTAAGAATGTATTATATAGTAAAACCCCAAGGATGTGCTCTGGATGGAGGGAAAAGAAATCCTTATTATTTACAGATTAGAATGAGGGATCATGGCTTAAGAATTTGATAAAATGAAAGAAATGAATATCAAAGCTTCTGCTATTTCTTTATTGATGCTGAAGGGTGAGGACCCAAAATAAATAGTCATTTGTTCAGCAGAGAACCTTCATCAATTTTGGACAATGTAAAAACAGGTCCTGAGCTTATGTGTGAGGTGGAGTAGACAACTCTGCATGAGAAAGAAATGGGATTCAAGAACTTGGAGGAGAGATTTCTGGAGAGAAAGGTATAAAGAAGCTCAAGAAAATGGAAGTTAAGCGTTAGGGCCTCAGAGCAGAAATTTCCCACAGCCAGGAATGCCTGGTGGCATTTTACGGCAATGATGCTTAATATTCCATTTTATGTTGTTGCTTATTCCCTTTTGTTATTCCCAAACCAACCTCAGTAGAAGTCCATTAAAAATGGCTTTGTGTTGGCAAAATTTGGGAGAAATGAAGTACTCCGAAAAGTTTTCAGGTTGCTTTGTTTGAAGAAATACTCAGAACAATCATCTTAAGGGGCAGAGAGAATAACAGGTAGGAAGCAGTTCAGACCAGACAGATCAGGATGAGATGAGCCCCCTGGAAACTCACCAAAATTTAGATGAGACTTCCCAGAGTATGTGGCCAGGGATTCAAGGCATTGCCTTAGAACACTAAAGTGAAGAGTGATCTCAGAAAGCTGGAGAACACTGAGATATTCGGGCTACACAAGAAAAAGCACTGACCTAAGAGTATTCTCTCAAACAGTGTTGGAAGTGAATTTCTGAGAGATGGGATTCATTTTACCTAGTTTTGGGCAACAGCCCAGTTACTGAGGGGGCCGATGCTGTTTTCAGGGATGCCTCATTTGCTGGGTTGTAGAACTAAGATCTTGAGAGAACTGCCTTTATGATAAACATCACAACTCATACCTTTAATTTGTCCCTTCAGAAATCTGTAGTATTCCATAAGGTCTCACAAGGTGTCATTTTAGAAATGGATATGAAAGTGATAACGAAGATAGAAAATTATAATTACTCCTTTTCCCAGAAAAAGCAGGTTCTTAAAAATACTAACTATGGATATTTCTGAGTATTGCTCATGGAAGCCCTGAGGAAAATGAATTTTAACGTCTAGAAACCAAATCGGTTCTGTAATATGCTTTTTCAAAATCTGTCGGCTAAATAGGAGAAATTATATTAAAAAGTAGAAAGATTATTTAGGAAAAGTCTGGATTTTTTTTTATTGATGAAGTCTGGTTTGGAACACACCCAGGGAAAACAAACTTCTGATTGTATTAATGACTGACCCAATAAAATTAATACACTCCTGTAAGTCACATGAAACGCAAGTCCAAAGAACAGATGGTTGGCTCTATCTGTAGAACCACACTGACAAACTACAGATAAAGACCTAATGAAAACTAGAAATAATTCATAGACTAGTCAAACATCTGCTCTTTTACAGCGACAGCAATAAGTAACAAGCAGCAATGGAATCAATTTTGCCCCCAAAATAATCATTGCATTGTTTAAATTTTGACATTAACCAGATGCTTAGAGGAGGACTCATAATTTAAAAAGAAAATGTTTAGGACTATTCCTTTATAAAAAAAAAGTTTAAATAAATTAAAAGAATAAGAGCACAGGGCGGTAGCCAATTTTTCTCTTCTGTATACTTTCTAAATATTCACAGTGCTATATTTTATACACATTATCCACAAAGCAATAATAGTTTTATCTTATCATCTTAAACATGTTTTGTCTTTCACAGACTCCACCTTACCACTCTTTATACAGTTGACGTGCACACGCCAGTGTCTATTTGTAGATACTACATTTGGTCCATTTTGTCAGATAGAGGATAAGTTGTTTAAAAATTCTAAATGAATTCAAGAGAGATTTATTTTCAATGGAAAGATAAAAATTTAGGGTGATTATATGTTTCCATAGTCATCTCTTTTCACAGACTCTTTAAAATTCCTATTAATTTATATGAATTTAAATGTATGCAGAAAGATAATCTTGGTACAAACGTTGAGTACAACTGAAATCAAATATGAGATTCTATCCAAATGTATTACCATTTTTCTATGATAAATATAAATCTGTATAGAAAGAACTAATTTAGAGTGTATGAGACAATTTATGACATAATTTGTTATTTGGTTATTTACATTAGGGGCATTATTCATGCCTTATGACACCTATGATCACTATTCTATCAAATTTTGAGGGTCAGATATTAAACTGCATAGCTACAGTTTTCAATTAAAATATCTTTTAGTACAGTTCAGACCAATTAGCAGGATTTAAAGAGGGTATCAAAAGCTTTTCAGTTTTACTAATGACTAAAATATAGCTAACTCTTTCCACACTGGTGATAAATTCAAAATTGCAAAATGATGTATATATTCTACCTGTTAACCCAATGAAACGTAATGTTATTTTAAATAACAATCATTTCCCAAGGGTATTGAATTCTGTTTAATATTTTTGTGACCTGTCTCCAGTTCACTAAGGTTAATGTTGTGATACAATATTCTGGAAATAAGACTTTGATAGAAATATAAATAATTTAATAATTAAAGATTACTTAATTTAGAATGGGTAGGTAATTCTTTCTTTCAAATAGTGTTCATTAATACTATTCTACAGGGAGGATAATAACTTCCTACTGTAGCTTAAGAGTGCATTCAACAATATTCAGGGTCACAAATTTGAAAGAGATATTTTGATGAGAAATCAACATCTCATTCCATTGACTGGCCATTTTTTCACATTGCAAATTTCATGCAGACTATGAGACCATCCTGTAACAAATAAAGAGAACACTGAGATTGTTTTTAAGCCCACTGTGCTCAAACACGTTTTACCCTGAAATACGAGACAAAAACAAATAAATAAATCCCGAATTTTTCTATTTACTGTTAGTATGGACCTGCACCAAAAAAGGGGAGAAAAATGAAAAGCTAATCACTATGTAAAAATGAATGTTTAAACAGCCTGAAAATTCAGCCATGTTTACTCTAAATTGCTGTTTCATTGTTGTTCAAGATATCATAGTTTTTTCTGAATTTTAAAGAAAGAATAAGTTATACTTACAATAACTTTAGAGTTATAATGTATTATTGTATTTCTTTTTCATGCAAATGAAAGATCTTGGCATACTGTGGCTAATCTTGCAGAGCAATCTTTTTTTTTTTTTTTTTGAGGAAGATTAGCCCTGAGCTAATATCTGCCACCAATCCTCCTCTTTTTGCTGAGGAAGGCTGGCCCTGAGCTAACATCCCTGCCCATCTTCCTCTAGTTTCTATGTGGGACGCCTACCACAGCATGGCTTGCCAAGCGGTGCTATGTCCGCACCCGGGATCCGAACCAGCGAACCCCGGGCCGCCGAAGCTGAACGTGTGAACTTAACCACCGCGCCACCGGGCTGGCCCCAAAGAGCAATCTTTTAATTAATAGTAATACCATATTCTTTAAAAGTTTTGGATAACTATGGGTTTCCTATATAATAAGTAACAAAAGCCCAAAATATATTTTTCTTAAATTTTTCCGTATCTTCCTAAAATAATGTGTTCCAAATGTAAATATCATGCTTTGAAAATGGCTTTCCGTTTTTAAATATTCATTCAGTCACTACACTACAATGATCTGGGGAGCTCTGGCTAGATATGAAAAATATGTATTTAAATAATGCTAATTCCTAAACAGGCAATATGCACACTTTTGATGGTTTAAACACGTAAAAGAAGGGAATCAAGCAATTCAGAATTACAAATAACACTTTAACTTCCCTTTGCTTTGTATCTTTCTGTTGGTCTGATTAAAGCTTTTCATAGCTAACGCACCAGCTGAATAAGGGAAATGTGTCTGACTAATATCAATACGACAGTCATGAATAAAACAAAGCATCAGAAATATATTCACTGGACTGTGATGAGGTTCATATAAGATAATGCACGTGAAAGTGCTTGGGAAACCGTGAAGCAGTATACAAATGGAAGGTGTTATTATCATTATTATACGCTCCTGACTGCACGCCGGAAGAATGGAGGCTGACTCTATCGCACAGCGGCATTCTTACAAGACAGTGAACGTCAACACCATAGAGCTGTTCCCAGGTGTCTTTTGTATTTGAAATATTAAGCAAAATGAGCAATCTGAAAAAATAATTTTGAGAAAGCTCACGGACATCCAAGAATCTCTCTCTCATTGAAAAGAGCTTGTGCCTTTATTTTGTCACAGCATATGGAAATTTTGTATTTTTAATGTGTTTTATACAGTTAAAAATGAGCCCAAGGTAGGGAATCAGAAATTTTGAATTTGGTCCTAGTTTTACTTCTAGTTTACCACATGACTACAAGGATGCTTAATCTCTCGAACCTTGCTTTTTACATTATAAATTTGTATAAAATGCCTACTATGCAAGGTTTGATAAAATAAAACATTCAAATACCTACCACTGATCCTGGTATGTAATATATTAAAATAAGCATGCTAAAATAATTTTAAAAATTTGTTCTCCTTCCTTACCAGCCACTTATGAACCAACGTTACATTAACATCTATTAACCAATTTTATTGGTATATTATCCTGCACTTGCTCACACATGGCATTACCCCCTACAGCATCTCTCCTAACCATTTCTCGGAATCTTCCTGGGCATCCTAATTGGCAGCATTGTAAATGCATAGATCTGAACTCCAGAGAGCCCTCAGTGGCCAGGCATGTTTTCCATGTCCCTCTGGTCAGGGCACTCTCCTGTACCGCATAGCGTTTTTTCCAGACTCCACTCCCCAAGACCATTGACTCAGTCACCTCCCACCTCACTTTCCGCAGATGACATTTGGCCTCCTTGGCAGAGAAAACAGAAGTCAATAATACTTTCTTTTTCTTGTCCTATTCTTTCCTCCTCTTGATTTAGAATGAAGTATTTGTCTAATCGCTCTGCCTGTGCTCTACAGAAGTGTTTCTCAAATTATCTTTAAAGAATTAGATTTTTCTTATTGCCAATCCATCATGGGCCTATATTTTTTAGAAATATTCAACAAAAAAATGAATAACTAGAAAAATAAAATAAAACATAGGTATAAAGGGCAAGCCAAAATTTTTATTAGGTTCAACAAATATAAAATGACTCTGTCAAATTACCATAAAGTTTCTAAAGGTTTATCCTCAGCTTCTGTATCACAGATCAGTGAAAAACAGTTGAGCCAGCACCAGCTCTTAGACCTGAGTTGGGTAACATTTATGAGTGTGTGACATCTCCCATCTTTTCAGGGACCTTGATATATCAATTACCCTCTCTCCTGCCTTTTCCTCCTCTATTGGCTTCTTCTCATTAGCATTTAAGCAAGCTCATGTTTCTCCCTTCCAGCCACCATTGTATAGCTCAGATCCACTTTTTAGCAAAACAGTGGCTGCCCTCTCCTCTGCCTCCCTCCTCAGTTCCCTGCTGTCCAGCTTCCACCTCAATCACTCCACTAGAACTTCTCTTGCCAAGCTCACAAATACCCAGGGATGATTAGACCACCCCCATGGGACATTGGCAACATCTAAGGACATTTTAGTTCTTATGACTGAGGGATGCTACTGGCATCTAGTGGGTAGAGGCCAACGATGCTGCTAAACATCCTACAATGCACAGGGCAACAACTCTCAAAACAAAGAATTACACAGCTCAGAATGTATGGAGGTTGAGCAAGGGCCATGTTTCAATTCTTATGTGTCTTATTTCTTCCAGGATTTGACACTGTCAAATAATCTTGAAATCCAGATTCAGCGGTTTGGGTGACAGCATCCAGTTGACTAAGTTCAGCTCATACACCTAGGATCTAGATGACAAGCAGCTTAGACAAAAAAATATTTGCTCCCCTATTTCCTTTCCATCTTAAGGTTTTCTTCTAATTGGTATTCAGATGGTGGGTAAATAAAAATGTTGAAGTTCAACTATAAAGCCCTAAACCAAACACATATTTCCTTAATCAATATACCTAGCACACTGACATGTTCCAAAATCTTGAAGTTTTACATGCCAAACCTGTCTTTTCCTTCAATTCTTTCTCTTCTTCATCCCTACCATCCAATCACCAAATCCTATTCATTCTACTTGCTTTATCTCAAATCCATTCATCTCTCTTCATTACTATCCCCAATAGCATTGTCGATAGCAAAGAAGAAGAAACGTGCCTTAGAAATGGGCAGAAACCAATGGTCTTGGAATCTGAAGTGAGTGGCCCAAAGAAGCAGGAGATGGTTTGGAATTGATTCTAGCACTGATGGTGGCAGCAGTGGCTCCTAGCATCTTAAGGCTGGTGCTGTGTTGTCCAGTCTCAATGAGACTCTTCCTGTGATGTGAGTTTTCATTATCATCATTTGCTTCTGTGCTTTTGTTAAAGTAGCCTGCCTCCTGGTTTCTTGCCCCCAACCTCTTCCCAAAACATTCTCAAGACTCCATTCAGAGTTGTCTCGGTAAAATACAAATCTAACCAAATCATCCTCTGCAATAAAACCATTCAATGGCTTCTAATTCTTCTTTGGATAAGGACAATCTATTATGATTGTACAACTTCATGTACCACTTCTCTGTTCTCCACCACCAGCAACACATTACACTATAGCTTTCTAGGCAAACGTTTAATTTCTTAAACTCTCCATACTCCCTTTTACCAGTAATTTTTTGTATAAAATGTTCTTTCTATCTGGAATACTACCCCTTTTCCAGGCAAAATCCTACTCACCTCTAGCCGTCTGATAATAGAACTTCAACAATCCATCCTTGACCTCCTAAACTAGAGTATTTGCCCCTTTTTTCTCACAGAACGTGCTATACTCTATCACACTAATATGTATATTATATGCACACATTTATTCATGATTATTCCTTCTCCCCTTCTTTTCTGGAGTAAAAGACTTCTTGAGAGCAGAAATTTGATATGTCATATTCAGTACTTTATCTCCTGTCCCTAGTTTACTGTCTGGCATGTGGTAGATGCCAAATAACTACTTTATATGATATTAATGCCTGGCTGGTATTCTATCCCGCTGCTGCTACTGCTTTCTGGACAGGGTCCATCTTCTCTTATACCATGGCACAGTCTAACCAATTAGCATAGATTCTAGAAAAGCACTACCCTTCTCAGGCCATACTTTCCCCATGTTTACCCAGTGCAAAAGCATCAGGGTTAGAGTGCCAAGACTGTGCTACATTCCCTCCAGCCCCCACTGAACAGAGCCATGCTACCTTTTAGAGAAATGGAGAAAATTCCTCTCTCTCTGGCACAGTCAGAAAAAGTTCCTGAGTCAAAGTTGGGACTACATGGTCTTCCTTCCACTTCCGGTCTGTCCCTTACCCCCACCTTTTATTTGCTTCAAACAATATATTCAGAAAACATCCTCCTTGTAGGCCTCTCCCACACTGTTCATATACGTTATTTATTTAAATGGACACGAGCCCCCAGATTAGGCTGAAGCAGGACCACCAACAGAATATACTAAATTTTATACTTGCTCATATTTTTTGATTGATATAAAATGTCCTCAATAGAATCAGAAATATGCCCTTGGTTAAATCAAGATTAAAATGTATGTACAGCAGATAGAATAAAACCATTTTTATATCTTTTGCATATACTAAACTTCCATTTCCATCTATCAGAATCACTTACATTGGTAGAATGGACTCTGAGTATAGAATATGGGTCCTTAACTGAAACAAAAAAATGAAACAGGTATCTTGCCTCTTAGAAACAGTCTGTGAAAAACTATTTAATAAAAATAAATAGCAATATTACCAGTAGTGTATATCTAGTTAATTTATCTATATATATATATTTTATAATTCGAAGTATCACTCTCATGCCACCCACTCCAGAATGTTCACTAATTCTATATTTTAAAAAAGAAATAAAAAACCAAGCTGGGAGCCCAAAATTATGATCATTATCCACCATGTAACCTCAGAAGTTAATTTTTAATATGGAGAACTCTGATTTTTCTGTCATAAAATTACATTTTATAAACTTTTAGTTCTAAATTTTCAGGAAAAATGAATAATGGCTTTCAGCAGCTTACATTTAATTTGTATTATCATTTGCAAATATTGTTCCCGTTGACAACTCGTAGAGGGCTATTATTTCCATGAAAGATGTAAACCATCTGTATATCTCTTTGTCCATAGTGGAATATCAATTCTGAGAGACTAGTAAATCATTTGTGAAGGAAAATACACTGACTGCATTGAGGAAAGACTCTTGGATCATCATACTGTAAGCAAATTTATTCCCACTCTGTAGCGGTCTCTGTCACCTGTTCCGTCTGCTTACATGTTTTGTAGGATTGCTATTTATCACCTACTCTATTCCTCTATGTCTAATTTACACGTTGTTCCAGTTGTCCTGGAATGTATGCAACTATGGGATTCAGAGTTCTGGTTCACCTGTACAAAATTTGGGAAATTTTTCAGTCAGAAACAGATTTTTCAGTGACTATTTCCCCTTTTCACTTTGTGCACCATTTTTGGTTTTGCTTAAACATTTTCCAGCTGAGCTATATCTTCCCTAATTCCATGTTCTCCCAACAGCAGAGAGGCATATTTCAGACGTGTTTAAGTGAAGAGAGAGACAAACATTCACATCTATTAAACATCTTTTTTTGTTGTTGTTTATAAACCAAAGCCAGCCGCAGTGTTTCCTTTGTCTTTTTTTTTTTTTTGGTCTTAATTTATTTCTCTCTCCCTTCCTCTCTCTAGCTCTCTCTTCTTTTTTTAGTGTGGGAATTTGTTTTCCAATTACATTGTAGATACATGTTTGCTAACTATACTAATTCTTTCATACAGCTGTGATCAGATCAAACTCTATTGTTCATTTGTTGCCTTTTGTTTTCCTGCTATATAAACTATCACCTATTGCCCTTTGGACTAGACCTCAAAATGACAGATAACAATGTATTCTTCTGGTTAGCAGACGTCTATATGGAATCCACCAGAAACAGAACAAACCATATTTTGTAAACTAGAATATCACATTGAGAGTTGTTTTCTTTTTTATTCAATTTATCTCTGATACGTTCTAATACGTTCTTTTATTTGTTTTGAAGTTTCAACTTTAACAATTCAAGATACAAATTGTGAGAAAGTTTTATAAGGCGGGAGTGTTTTCCGTGTTACATAATTAGCATCTTCATTTCTGAATCCATTCTCACAAGTGATTGCTAGCCGTGGTGTATGTGTGTTTGGAAGAATTCAAAATTGCTTTGTATTATCCAAAGTACCCCAATATTTGCATTTTACCAACATGGGTCTTCTTTTTCCTTGCTTGATTTTTATTGAGGATTTGGCTGGCTTCCCATTTTTCATTATATTGGCAAACTTTAGCATGTATTTATTTTAAGCTATCATTACCTCCCAAGCTCAGGACAAAAACCCATGCGCCATCTTTGATTCCTCTTTTTCTCTCACCCTCTTGGTAATCCATCAGAACGAACTATCTACTCAAACTTCACATACACCCCAAGTGTTACAGCTACCCCTTACCTCCCTAACTGCTCTCGCAATCCAATTCACCATCACATCTCGTCTGGATCATGACAGTAGTTTCCCTGTTTCCATTTTTGTTCTCCCGTATCTATGCTCAACCCCATAGCCAGAGAAATCTTTATAAAACTTCTTCCTTTGCTAAAACCTTCCAGTTGAGTCTCACAACGCTTAGAATAAAACAAAACTCTTTACCAAGTGCAGAAGGCCCTATATAACATGGGTCATAGCTGCCAATCTCTCCTCATCCCCCACAATCTCCCTCTCACATACTCTGCTCCAATCATACTAAAGCTTTCTTGCTCTTCCACAAACAGGCCAAGCTCCTGCTTGCTCAGAGCCTTTCCCTTGTTGCTCCCTCTCTCTAGAACATCCCAGCCACAGGTCCTCATGTGGCCCATTTCTTTGCATCATTCAGGCCACCCTGACCATACGCAAATTACCCTTCCTATCCCACTTCATTCTCCCATCCCCTTACCTTGTTTTATTGCCTTTGTAGTCTTTGTTATTTTTGAAACATAATATTTGTTTATTTTCCCTTTAGTTGTTGTCTATCTTTCTTTTAGATGCAAGCTGTTTGAAGGCGAGGATTTTTTCCTTTCTGTGTCCCTTGCGCCTAAAACCGCATCTGATTACGTGGTAGATAATGAACGCGTGATAAAGAAGTTGGTGTAAACGCCACCTGAGGTAGATGTTATTGTTCTCACGTTATGACTATAGAACCCAAGACCCAGAAAGGGAGAGGGAATTGCCTGGTTAGGTTGTAGTTTAGTGGCAGAGCCAGGATTAGAACCTGGGCACTTTGACTGTAGCGGTGGTCATTACTTTGAGCGGCATATTCCCTTCCAGCCATCTCACAAACATTCTGCAGGCTCTTGTCATTATGAGGAGTTTACTCCCATCAGTAATATTAAAAAGGAAAGAACTTAATCCTAACCCCTATGGCAGCCCATTAGATAGTGCAGATGATAAATACAGCCTTCTTTCTTAGTCTCAATATTGTACTGAACATTTTTCATGTACTTGTCATTAAAGAATTACAGAATGTGTTCTGGACATGATTAACTCATTAATCTTCACAAAACCTAGGCAAGGTTAGTAAAATTAATTATCTTGTTTTGCACTCAAAGAACTGAGACCCACAGAGGTTATTAGGTATGCTCAAGGTCATATATGGTCAATTTGGGACAAGAACTCACTGAGCTCTGCTTCTCTTCCCTTCTAGCAGTTCCCACATCTTTATTAAAGAAGCTTCCGGTCTATATGATAGCATCTAATTTAAACTAATGGTGACTATTTCATTTCTAAAGAAACGCTATACATTGCTATTAAAAACTAAAATGTTAGCTTAAGGGGCCAGGCTGGTGGCATAATGGTTAAGTTCATACCCTCCACTTTGGCAGCTGAGCGTTTCCAGGGTCGGATCCCTGGTGTGGACCTAAGCACCACTTATCAAGCCATGCTGCGGCAGGCGTCCCACATATAAAATAAAGGAAGGTGGGTACAGATGTTAGCTCAGCACCAATCTTCCTCAGCAAAAATAAGAGGATTGGTGGCAGATGTTAGCTCAGGGCTAATCTTCCTTACCAAGAAAAAAAAAGTTAGCTTAATTCATACCATCCATTCATCTGATTAGTCGTAAAAGAGGAAAGCAGTGGGAGCTGATATGTTCTAAAATCTCTTCCAGCTCAATGTTTTCTAGATTTACTCTGAATATTTGTCTTCTGATGTTAGTTGAATGCTTTCTTCATTTTTATTCCTGAATGTAATTTCAACAAAATCATAGTACGATGTTAATGTGAATTGTTATGCAGGCTCAGTGATACTGGTGAGGCAGTACGGTATGGGATTTGCAATCACACAGTCCTGGGTCAATACCCCAGCTCTATCATGTTTTAGCTTTGCACCCTTGGGTTAGTGTTTTAAATCTCCTCATCTCAGTTTCTTCCTCTGGCAAATGTGGACACTAGTAATACCTTATCAGAGAATTCTTTTGAGTATGAATAACATAGTGCATTTTCAGGACCTGGCACTTAGTAAGCTCTCAATAATACATGATACTACTACGTTTTTCATATATCACTATTACTATTATTATAAAAGGGAGGAGATGTGATTATGTGACATAGATGGAATATAAATTTGCATTTTTTCTATTTGTGAAAAATGTTTTGAACAGCAACTCTATAGTGTACACGTGTGCTGAGGAAGTGTTCCGATTCCTGGTGGGCAAGCCATTTTCAAACACTTCATACTAAACGTGAGCATCCATTTGCTTTGAATTGTATGCTTTGTATAAGACTTGTCTCTCTAAATACAGACAAGCAGGACTTAACTAGTGGTAGTAATATTCACCATTGACTTCAAGTAACCACTGTCATGTCAAGGTATTAAACCCATTTTTATTTATACAATATTTTTTTTCCAATTTTAAGTGAATTTATTTTCAGCTATTTTGAACTTCTAGGGGTTTGCACTTTTTTTTTTTTAAAGATTGGCACCTGAGCTAACAACTGTTACCAATCTTCTTTTTTTTTTCCTGCTTTTTCTCCCCAAATCCCCCAAGTACATAGTTGTATATTTTAGTTGTGGGTCCTTCTAGTTGTGGCATGTGGGATGCCGCCTCAACATGGCCTAATGAGTGGTGCCATGTCCGCGCCCAGGATCTGAACTGGTGTAACCCTGGGCTGCCGAAGCAGAGCGCACGAACTTTTAACCACTCAGCCACGGGGCCAGCCCCAGGGGTTTGCACTTTGGGTTTTAAACTTGATCTTGGGAATAGCTTAGTTGCTGAACAGAAGCCAATTCAAGCCAGATTTGGGGTAAGGATCTAGAGAAATCCCAGAGGGCCCTGCTGTAGGGGGCCACGTAAACCTCACAGGAACTGAAGCGCTGTCAGGCAGCTACCCTCACGGCACGTGGAATGTCATGCCTGCTCATGCGCACAGGTTTGTGTTTGGGGGTTTCCTGCACTTTGTGAATCCAGGTTCCTCAGCAGAGTGCTCCTGTTTTGCTTCCCATCAGTGAACTTTTTGAGTGGTTTTGTGTTGCCAGGTCATCGAATCTGGCCGGACCTCACCATGATCTTTCTGATTTGTACCTGAAGGTTACTTTCAAATTTTTTGGAGGCACAATCTTATTGAAGCAGCAATTCTCAATTATTCTCCCCTGATGCAATTATCTACATCTAGGACATGATATCATTTCTAAAATGAGTGGTATAAGCAAAGAGGAAACGACAGGCCTCTCTACTAACAGTTTGTAAAATAACTTCACAAATGAGTTTCTTACAAGACCATTGTTTACTTCTTTCATAAATGTCTGGTTTTTCCAATT
Organism: Equus asinus; assembly: GCF_041296235.1. Lineage (NCBI taxonomy): Eukaryota > Metazoa > Chordata > Mammalia > Perissodactyla > Equidae > Equus > Equus asinus. The sequence continues at coordinate 74,320,051 of NC_091798.1, forward strand.
TTCTACAGTTGTGAAAAAGATCATGTGATAGCTTAGCAGCAAGAGGAAATCCATGATTTCCAGGTACCAGTATCCTGCAAATACATGCTGCCCATTTCCAACAAATTTCATATGCCACGTTCTTCATAGTCCTGTGCAGAAGCGCGTATAAAAACATGCTGTTACCACTTCAGGTTATTTGGTAGGAACTGGTTGAAATATGAATAACTGATTTGTAAGTCAGATACTTTTTAAAGGAATGGATCACTATTATTGTTTAATAACTGAAAAAGCCATAGGTAGCTCAAATGATCGATGAGAGTTGGCTTAGAATGAAAATAACCATACGCAATACAAAGTTACGGTGTGTTGAATTGTGTCCCTCCCAAAAGATAGGCCCAAATCCTAATCCTGGCACCTGTAAATGTGACCCTGTTTGGAAGTAGGGTTTTTGCAGATATAATTAAGATAAGGATCTCAAAATAAAATCATGGTGGACCCTAACTCCAATGACTAGTGTCCTCCTTATAAGAGAAAGGCGAGGGGGATTTGAAGCACTGAGACACACAGAGGAGGAGCTCATGTCAAGATGAAAGCAGAGATTGGAGTTATACAGCCTCAAGCCAAGGAATGCCAGGAGCTACCAGAAGCTGGTAGGAGCAAAGAAGGATTCCCTGCCATAGATTTCAGAGGGAGCCTGGTCTTGCCGTGATTTCCCACTTCTGGCCCCCGAAAATGTGAGAGAATCAGTTTCTGTTGTTTTAGCCACCAAGCACATAGTAATTTGTTGCAGCAGCCAGAGGAAACAAACGATGGTCCTCTGAGCCACAATTATAATTACCTCCCATTGTGCTCAGAAAACAATAGGTGAGATATATACACTTAAAGTCAATAGAGTATTATATAACTTTAAGTGGGGTGTGTGTGTGTGTGTGTGTGTGTATACAATGTTATATAAAGCTATACACACACACATATATATATTGTTATATAAACCTATACAAGCATACAATGGTTTACTTAATAAATAGAACAAAGCAATAACCAAATGATCCTGAAACGTTTCAACTATTGACATTATGCACATCAGTATTCCTTAAATCCATCTGTGTAGTTACTCATAAAGCTTCTTAAAAATACAGTCATGTGACACATAATGTCATTTTGGTCAATGATAGACTGCATATATGACAGTGGTCCCATAAGATTGATAGCATACAGCCTAGGTGTGTAGTAGGATATACTATCCAGGCTCATGTAAGTACACTCTATGATGTTCGCACAACGATGAAATCACATAATGACACATTTCTCAGAACATATCCCCGTCTTTAAGTAATGCGTGACTGTAGACATTTCTGGGCCCCAGTCCAGAGCCGTTAAATAAGATTTCTAGGGCTTTAGTTTAAGCATAGATATTTTTAATCTCTGTAGCTAAGTGCTGCAAACCATGCCTGTGTACTATGACAAAGTTCTAAAAAGGTCGACCAGCATGTTTTTATATATATATATATAAATATAGCTATTAAATATGTGTTTATATATAATATATATGAGATATCAGTATCTCTTATAAAATGCGCATTATTTTCCAAGGCCAAAAGATAAACTTTAATGAATGCACCTCATAACATTAAGTTTTCAGAGAGAACATTCAAAGAGTAGATGTATTTTAAAGACTTTACTAATTTACATAAAAATGTAAATACTTCATGCATTTCTGAAACAAGATCACAGAAAACTTCTGGCTAACTCGTTAAATAACTGACTCGCAATTGTAGTTCAGACTGTACTTTCCAAAAAAAGAAATCATCTTTTGTTTCACATCTGCCAGATTAAATATCACCAAGTCCCTACTTCTGTTTATATTTCAATGAGGTGTCATCTCCCAAGTAAAGTCCCTCATCCTCCTCCTTTTACATCTCTTTAGCCAAGTAGAATACAGGCAACTAAAAAAAAAGAAATCTGAGTAATTAAAGGAGGAAGAGAAAAGAGATACGTAAAATTTTAAATCCTGTATAGTTAAAAATAACTCTTGCAGATCTTTAAAAATAATCTCCTGAAAGTACGAAAATAGAAAAATTATTCATTTTTGTTGAAGATGGTCACTAACTATAAAAACACATGGGGATAAAACAGAATGTAATAAAGAATAATTGCTGACCAATAACTAAAGTCTGAGGACCTGGTGTCCATAGTCAAATAATTACATATCAGATATAGAGAGCTTGAGTATGAACTCTAAGATAATTCTACAAACATTCACGATATTTTTTAGTTTTAGTTCTAGAGCTAAAGCCCAGTATCTAATGTATGTTCATTACAGTAGAATTACCAACATTCCTCAGGAACTTAATATGACCTGTCTTATCTTCCTCCCCATTATTACACCCATATTTATTCATGTGACACCCAAGGTGGCCATCACACTGAACAGTAGCTTAGCTCCTCATTCTACAAAGTAGACTAGACTGATAATCAGCAGAATTAAATTGAGTATTCAGAGATGGATACTACTTACATAGATCCAAGTAATATTTGCATCATGCTTCTTATGTCCAAGACATCAAAAAACTTATTGAACACCTTTGTTTTTTAATAATGGTGCCCTATCCCAATTTCTGGTAACTTTCATCATCCTCTTAGTTTTTCAGGTCTTCTACCACTTCCCATTTTCAGCAAGCTCACCTTAACTTGTTTAACATTTAAGATCAGATATCTTTATTCTTAAAACTCTAAATACACATTTCAAATGTAATTAAACTTAATCATTGAGACAAATAAAATTAAAACAGGATAAAATCAAGAGCACCTTCTCTGCTTCTCCTTCATCTTGGGATTCTGTTTGATGCTGTCCAGTCCTCATTGAATCTAGTGATCCACAGATCTCAAGAACCATTACAGGATACAGAGAACCAAGGAGGGGTGGTGGCACTGATAGATGGTGATGGAGTTAATGACAGTTGCTCAAGGCAAAAATAATTTTGGAAAAGTTAATGATTTTTAAATGTACTTGCTAAGTTCCGTTAGGACCAAAAGTATCAATTCTATCTGTTAATATCACTATCACAATATAAGCTTTTTGCTGATGGGCTAGAGATGTTTTGTTTTATGTCCAAGTAATGAGAATTCTGTAACTGGATAATTGGAAGCATTAATTTGTTGGATCATATTTCAGGGAAAAAAGAAAACTAACATTGATTTTTTTCAACAAATGCCTCTGGCTCACTGCCCTTAACTGATGCCAAAGGTTAGATTAACTAGTTACCAATAATTGAAGTGAAAATTACCCAGCTTTATAATTTGCATAAGGAATATTGATGAAATGTCTTAAACTAATTTTCCTTTTCACCTCTGAAGAACCTATCATCCATCTCCACCAGCTGAGTGATGACCTTAAACAACCAAAATATGACCAAAGGAAGAATAAGTTTTGAAAATACTTGACCTTGTGTCTCCATCACAAAATCACTAGAGAAAACAGACCCTGGAAAGTGCATTTACAGGTAAGTGCTAGATCTCACCAGCACTAAACAAAAGGACAGTTATTTATTCATCTAATGAAAAACTGTGAGTTCCATAGCTGGAAGATTTAATTTCATGTAATAATTTCACTTCAGAATTTTCCAAAGGAACATATAGTAAATGTCAACTTTGGGAAATTCATGCACAGAAAATAATTTTTGTTAGTGGTCTTTGATGACTCTTCATTTTTTTATGGAACAAATATGTCAGTCAGAAATAAAAACAGGAAAACTCAAATCTTACCATTTTAATAAATTATTTTAATTTTCTCTAATTTTTCTCCCAACCCCTATGTATTTGCATTTATTCTTATACATAGTTGTAACATTATTCTTTGTAAGAATGTTTATAATTGATTATATATCCTTTAAAATTCAATTAAGTTGATGTAACATTATTTACATAACCATTTCTCAATGTTTGGACATTTACTTTTATGATAATTTTTGGGACAAGGCTGACTTTTTAGTTTTCTAAAATGCCTTTACCCAATAACTTTATGTCCCAGAGAAAAACAACAGTAATTTTAATATTTTCTTATGGAAATCATGATTAACAGAGAAAAATCCATTGACACGATAATTTATGTATGTATAACTATAGACACTGCTTATGATGTACTTTTAAAAAGGTTTTAAATTATCTTCTGTTTTAAATTACTCAAGTTTTTCTCCTTCCAACAGCAGAGATTGTCATAACTTGATGATGGTTAAACAAGCGCAGCCTTTTCTTTTATAGGAACCAGACTGTATTTCAAACACAGAAACTCATTTCTGCCTAAACAGTATTTGCAAAATCACAGCAGGATTTAAGTCTTCAGATGTAATATGAAGGTCACAGTGTACATCCTTTTATTTCATGTAGTTATTTTTCTCTGTATTTCTTTCATTCTCTCATTTAATAAACATGCGCTGAGTTTCCAATATGCATCAAGCACCGAGTTAAACCCACTCTTTGTGTGTCTCAGAGGATCATCCATTATCTTCCGTCTGCTCCCCTCCATGTTTCTCTATCTCTACTATCTCTAACTTATCTTGAAATCACCTGATCTCTGGCTTTTTACATGCTTTTCTACCCACCCATTTCTCTGTTTTCCTTCCCTTCTCTCCATTCATCTGCTAGTCTCTGTTATCTACTAACTCCTTCAATTCAAAGACATGTTTGGTTTTTGTATTTATTGAATAGTTTTGTAGTTCCTTTCTATAGAGATACCTTTCCTTTTTTTATACATATGACAATATTTAGTATTAGGAAGAAATAATAATGATTTTCATAAGAGTAATAACAAACCTAAAGTTGATATATGATTGTTGTCCAAGTAAATAAGCATAATTTGAAGTGCAAACATTATTTCAAAATTACTTGTATAGTAATTATTATATTTTATGTTGCTTGTAATAAGCTGAATTCTTAATTAGATTTCAATGATAATTATCGTAATTAAATATTAATTTATTGACAATAAATGACCTTTTATCAAGCACTACATTTTTCAAAATCAAGTACGCAGAATCTTTCGGTAAGTCCACAGTGATCACTACACCCCGATGCATACAGCACTGAACTCATGCTGACCCTGAACATCACCATCAAGACTGGGCTCTGTGAGTTTCAAAACCCCGAGGCCTCAAAATCTCAGGGCATAAGGTTCATGCCATAAACATAGGTTGGAAAAACAGAAGAAGCCCGGGATATCTACTTCCTAGAAAAGATAATATTTCACAGATTAGAGGTAAGGGGGGAAAATAGGGGAGGCAATAAATAACGGAGGTTGCTAAGAATAAAAAATAAGCTAACTGGAAGGACCACACAGACAGGAGAGAGTGCCCCGCCTCCACCCAGTCCTGCACCATTGGTTGTCTTTGCTGAGTCTCAGGAAAGCTGAAGCAGCACCCACAGCGGTGGGTGCCTCTGAGTGTGCATTTTCTATTGCTAGGAGCAAAGAGCCATGCTGGCTTGTGTATGGGTGCTGCATGGTAAGGACCTCCCAGTTTGTGATCAGAGCCTCCCGTAGATCCCCTGAGACGTTTTTCAGCTTCCCTTGAACTATTCGGGACCATTTGCCTTTTCAATGGCCCAGGACACTCATAATCCTCTTAAATGGGGGGCGGGGCCCTAGGCACTGAGGAGAGCAGCAGGGCTGTGGGAGAGGAGCCTCCCCATGCCCTAGAGGGGCAGAGTAAACCAGTTCCCCCCCCAGCACCCCCAACCCCGAGCCAGGGCAGAGATGGAACAGGGGCACTGTTACATGAATACAGAAGTGTAGGTGGCAGAAGAAAGGAAAACAAAGAGAAAATTGCTCCTTTCTACTTTTAGGGCCCTTAAATCTCATCTTCTGGATTTTTCCCTTCTCTTATCTCTCCCTGTTTTACACTTCTCCACACCCTTAGCTACCAGCACAGTGGCAGGGTGCTTAAAATCAACATTATATTCTTTCCTCCCAATATTTCCAGGTCTCAACATGTGAATGATCAATATGAAGAATACCAAAAATTATAATTTTGGACTCCTCAGGGCTAGATTTCTGACATACATGTCAATCAAATGAGGAGGGTTTGAATTCAGTACAACACATTTTCACAAGCACTAGATAATGACGGCATTTTGTACCTATTAACATCTTTCACTGAAAGAGCTCAAGCACTCACTAAATAATTACCATCTCATATCAACCCCTCCCCCCGATGAAAAGATGAAAATGATTTCAAGAATAGACCACTGATTGTTCTGCTTTGTTTGGGGAAGGGAAGAAGAGCCTTACTTTCCGAGATCTGACTCAGAACACCTGTTCACCACCAAGCAGAGCCTGAGCAGGAAGCACTCTCTGTGAGCATTTGGTACTTTTATGTCATGACCTAAAACTTATATTTGCAAATAAAAGAGTACACATTTTATATTTAATATTATCATTGTACAAATATTAAACAGTTGGAATCTTTATATAAAGAAATGTATACATAGGAACTGGAATACTTTTTATTCTATAATTTTACCTAATAATGCAGCAAGACATAATTATATTTCTCTACCCTAATGCTCAGACACTTGCTTCTCTTTGGCACACATACACACCCCCACCCCACACACACACTCTCGCACAAACAGATACACAGTCATTCATTCATTCAAAAAAATGAATGCATCATATTATGTGCCAAGAACTAGTCGAGGCACTGAGGATACTACAAGCCAACCAAACCAAATCCTTACTGGCATGGATCTTATATATTTTTTAAGTAAATAATTGCTCATGAAAGCTTGTACATGACTATATGAAACAAACAACAAATGTTGAGAATGACGATAAAGGGAGATATTTCTGTTTAAATCAACAATATAACAATTATATTTATGCTTATATTTAATGGCATACATGATCACACTCCCAAAGGAATTGAAGAATATGTAGGAGGCAGTTTACTCAAAAGGCAGAGATGAACAGTTACTTTGTGTGGTAAAGTAATGCCTCGTTTTCTCTTCCCATTTTAATTATTCAATATTTAAACTTCCAATTTTCCCTGAACCCATCCCCATGTGTTTGCATAATCTTTCAAATTCATCATAAATTCATATACACACACTAGGTCACAGACTTGTGACCTTATTTCTCACCAGCTGTGGGTGTGATGCACCCTCCCCCATACACTCATTCGAGGGGTTTGGAAGCATCTACTCATTCTGAGCTCTGGTGCCCTAGTTGCCAGCCTGCTGAAAGCCATGGGTCACTGGGCTAAGAATGGCTTCCATTCCTAGCACTAGCACTATGGGAGGAGAGAGGGCAAGACCTCTGGATCCTCAGCTTTGTGATATTAGAGGATGGGAAAGATTAAGAGAAAGGAAGACAGTGTGTACAGTTCAGTGGTCCTGAATGCCTATCTAACTGATTCCCTCTAAGAACCAAAAAGAATAAACGTAAGTTTATCTTTAGAGTTATTCATTCACATGATTTTGAACACCAAGGGAAGTGGCCGTAGCCTAAAGCTGCTCCCACACCTGTTTAACAGGATCTGAAATTTCTTCAGTTCAGGGCTCATAGATCCTAATGCCCATGGGGCCAGGCAGGAAATGTAAATAAAAGCAACAGGCTGGGATTAAGGCAAGAGCAAGTGGTGTTTAGTGTGGGAATCAGAGATTACATGTCCCAATAAAGAATGCAGCTGCTTCCCGGATCCTTCTGATTGTTTCCTTCCAAATAATGGGGGGATCAGTGTTGCCAAATCTTCTTATTTTTCTTATTTTTCAAGAGGAGTGTTGAAAACAGACCTAATCCAGTTTGGACACGCACAACTTTTAGGTTTTTTTCCGACATCAGTGGCTGCCAAGAAGTCTAGAGTGATGAAATTTAGCTCACCCACAAACTCACCACCAGGTTGTAAGGAAAGCAGCTTTCAGACCAAAATCTGCCACATATTGACTTTTTTTTAGACAAATACTAATTTGCAAGCAAGAAAAAAAGTTAATACGACATGTTCTTTATAGCAGCCTCACCCTGGCCTTCAGGTACTCTGGTCACAGCCTGTGAAAGGTTTACTCTAAGCAGAAACTGCAGGATTCCTGAGGTAGTGTTCTGTGCCCTCTTGTTGGCATGATGCAACCCTAACAGCTCCTAAACCAACAGCCATACCCAGGACAGACTGGAGACCACCCCCATGGGGATGCAGGACACAGGCTCAGGTAGGATTCATAATCATCTGTGGAGGATTTAAAAACACAGACGAGCAGCCAATGCACATATCCTGCTGAATAACTTCAGTTTCACTACTCAAATCCAATTCTGACATTCATTTGAGCTAAGTAAAAACACCAAAGTTTCACCAATAAAAATCCGTTTTTGAAAGAAAGCAAAAGAGAGGCTTAAAACAACTGTCTCAGGTGCATCACCCTTCCTGTGAATTAATAGCTTTGGCTGGTCATGCCTACAATTAAAATTAAACTAACATGCAAATGTGTAGCATCCTACTACTTACCCTGAAATATTTTACATTACAGGTATTTTATATATACATATATATATAAGCTTTTTTCTTTTTTTTTTTAAAGATTTTATTTTTTTCCTTTTTTCTCCCCAAAGCCCCCTGGTACATAGTTGTATATTCTTCGCTGTGGGTCCTTCTAGTTGAGGCGTGTGGGGCGCTGCCTCAGCATGGCTTGACGAGCAGTGCCATGTCCGCGCCCAGGATTCGAACCAACGAAACACTGGGCCGCCTGCAGCGGAGAGCGCGAACTTAACCACTCGGCCACAGGGCCAGACCCCTACATTACAGGTATATTACCAAGGAGGAAATTTATGTATTTTTTGTCGAAATCTTCATTCGTAAATGTGGGCACCTAATTCAATTTATTTGTAAAAACGTTTACTAAATAAACACAATCATTTGGCAAGCTGCTGTTTTGTAGTCCCGGCTTTAATAAAAGTTTAAATATCTTTTAGCTTTTTTAGTTAAAATTAAATAGCTAGAAAATGCTAATAAGAGATTTAATAAACTAGAATGAACGAATTTCCTTCTGAATATAAATGACTACCAGTCCTTTTCTGTATATGGAGGTATATTTAAAGAGTGAAGCCTCCAATAATGAATTGGCAGCTTTCCCAATTCTGCAGGCACTTCCCCCACTTATCCTCCTCCATGTGGGGCAACGAGTAACATCCAGGCTGGAGGGGTCTTCTCTGTGTCCGTGTACATCTTAGCATCTTAGCAGGAACAAGTCTCACTGTGTAATCACTTCATGGCATATGTTGTGTCTTTAAGTACTCTTAATACTAAAATATCTTCCCTTGCTTTCCAACATCTAACTGCAGTGTTCCTTCAACTTTTCAAAAGAGGTCCCACATAAGAAATATTGAATCATGATCTTGAGGAGTTGGATCTACTCATATATATTTTTACATGCTCCACAGATAATTTTGAATCATACTAAAGTTTGAAAATTACTGCTCCATATATTAATTGGATTAAACAATCAACATAAAGCATTGGTAGCTTAAAGCAGTCTCCTACCATTAGGACTCGTTAAGAGGAAAGATAAACAGAGAAAATTGGAAAAAACAAGAGAGGTAATAGGGAAACCACATATGTATGTTCCACACAGGGTCCAAATCTCCAACCCACATCATTCACATGCATTCTTGCAGCCCATCTCCTTTATTGACCCTGTCTTCCCCTTTCTTTTCCTTTTCTCTCTTAACCATCTCTTTTGTCCTCCCTCTGTGCTCTCAGCCTTATTTTCTCATGGCCTCGCTCACTCTAATTGACTTACTCTATTTTGCCACTTTAATCATTCCTCAACTCACCACTTCCCTAAGAGTTTTTTGAAGTGAATACCCCATTTTGGTATTCTATAGCTTGATTGTGGTGGTGGCTACACAGCTCTGTATGTCTGTTAAAACTCATAGAACCGCACACCTAAAAAAGGTGAATTTTACCATATGTAAATTACACATAAATAAGCCTGACTTTAAAAATATATTTTTAAAAGTCCTATTTTCAGTTCCATTTGCTTTTCCCTGAATCTACAAATAAAATCAAGGAGAGGAGAAGCAGAAAACAGTGGGTATAAATTTTTGCAAGGCTTATTGAAATAGCATATTATATTTGAATTATATTTTGAATATATATATTCACCAAGTTGAATAGTTAAAAATAAATCCAGACATGTAGCTTTTACTTTACTCTGAAATTAAGACTATTCCCAACCCGTGGAGTGTGGCCAAAGGGGCATAAATTAGGGAAGAAGTGGTAAAGACAGTTTTTTATTATTTTATAGTTTCAAGTTAAAGTTTCTCCTGGATTGAAAGAAAAGAATAATCTTCTCACTGCCCACTTTTTTAGAGGAGAAAAATTACTCCTTTTAAGTCGAGATGAATTGGAGCCTTCCTTTGATGGTAGACAGTCTCTTAGGGTCTCATCAGTAGGGCTATCAGATGGTCAAAGGATAATATAATTAGTAAAGTTTGATAAACATGCTTCCTCCCTGGAACTGTTTCATTAGGTGCTTTTATCACTAGAATAATAATGGGAGCCCTGGTACTGCAGCAAAGACTGGGGAAATGATTCATCAGGTTACGCCGCTCTTACAGAAGTCCAATCCCATAAATTGTCTTTAGTGCCCTATCTTGGCTGGGTTTTAATTACAATAGGTCATGTTAATTTGATCAAGGCTTCTATGTCCATGCAGATACAGAGCTAAAGTACTTTCCAGAAATATTATTTCTAATCTCATTTGTGTCTATAGACTCTCATGATAAATTGCTAATGAGATTTCTTAATATTAGAATTGTTTGTGTTGGACATTTGGGAGATTTGTTTTAATAGTACAATGATAAAACATTGCCACTTGCTGTTTTATTTCCCTCACTGTAAGTCAATATTTCAAATCTGTATGGTGCATTTATTTTTCTTATGCCCACATCTAATAGTATGCTCCCATTCCCATGTTACACTATCAACTGCCTCCATACTCCAGTAGCACAGCATTCACAAGAAGAGAGAAGTGCTGATACTCTCACTGATTCTCAGTAAAGGCATTTTCCCTGTTTAATTATTCTTGATAATTCCATAACTTCATAATTCTCCATAACTTCACCAGTTTATGTTTCAAAGTTAAATTTCAGATGGTCTTGGCTGAGATAACACAAATACAAGGAAATGTGGCAAGCTGGCCAAATGGTGCCTTTACAAATTGGAAAAGTAGATAGTTCCCTGTATGATGTGATTTCCAAATCCTGGGAAGACACTTTTTCCCTAAACTTGTTCCCCATTTATGAAATTCCTTTCCCGAGCCGCCTCACTTCATGAAATTTCAAGTTGACAATTTCTCGTCTCTTCCATACTTCCTAAATTTTATGCTACAAGATCTTCCAAAAACTCTTATTTCAACATTTCAGATATTTGTCCAAAAAGCTTTTAAAATGCAAACACCCTCCAGGGAGAAATATCAGCCATTGACATCTTAAAGTAACTTAGTTTCATTGGAAGGCAGAGTGACAAGAAGAGGAGAGAAATGAAAGATTATTTTGCAGTTCAGAAAGAGTTGATTTTTATCTAGAATTTCAAGGCTCAGGACAACCAGAGATCCATTTATCTCTTACTCATTCAAAACATTGAAGAAGATTTCTCTCTCTTGTCAAAAGGAGGTTTTTATAAGTAGACAACAGGTGAAACCTACATACTAAAGGGAGGAAGACCTACAGATGAGAAGCCTGGAGTGAGAAAGGTGGGAGAATGTTAGCAATTCAGGAAGGTTTTGAGCAATGAAATAATACGTGGCATAAAGATCGAGAAACACTAGACAGATGAGAATTATTAGTAATCCAGTGGGATTCCTTTGCAGATAATTCAGGTACATGTGTGATATACATCTTTCAAAATTGTCCACAAAATTTAATAAATTAGTTTTAATTTGAATATCACAACCATTTTTTTCTTATTTTCTTGGGATTAAGGCTAAAAGAATTTCCTTGCATTTTCACTAGAAATGATTTCTTTCAGAGAATTCCTTTAAATGCAACTAAGAGCTACCTATGGTCTGAATAATCTATATTTATCAGAAAAAAAAAATATATGAGTAAGTTACCAGATAATGGGTTTTTAGATCTCCACTAATAGCCATTTGCTAAGATTTCATGTTACTTCTTCAGTGTCTATTTTTAGAATATTGTTTAACGAATCAGACTAAGTGGTAGTCAGTTCACAATCTAAGCCATGTTATCACAGCTGTGGAGGAGAGGAGTTTCTGACCCATACAAAGATGCCTTGCCACAATTTCCAAGTGAACTACAATATATATAAACAGCTTCAGCTGGAAAGCTCTGATTCAGATTTTCTGTAATACTTAACAGTTTGTTTCCACCTGCTTTCCTTGCTAAAATAGCTAAATATCAATCCCCAAGCTAAAAAATCTGGAAATTCTCTTTGATTTTCCCCTTTTCTTCATTTTTTACATCATAACAATTGCCGAGTCAATATAATCCCATCATTATTTTCTTCTCATATTTTATAACTACTGTATTTAAGAATGTTCCTCTGGGCCAGCCCCGTGGCCGAGTGGTTAAGTTTGTGTGCTCCACTTTGGCAGCACAGGGTTTGCCCAGTTCGGATCCTGGGCACGGACATGGCACCACTCACCAAGCCATGCTGAGGCGGCATCCCACATGGCACAACCAGAAGGACCTACAACTAGAATATACAACTATGCACTGAGGGGCTTTGGGGAGAAGAGGGAAAAAAGGTGCCAAACAGAAAAAAAGAATGTTCCTCATCTTCCAAGTATCAACTAAAAAGAAAAATTTTTATATATGTATCCTTATAAATTATATATATTTTACCATCCATTGCTATGTACTTTTAGAGCCAAATGGGTCAATTCATCATTTCACAAATCCAGCATTCTAGACATGCTAGGAGATTTCCTGCTGTCACTGTTGGCTCTTTAAAACTATTACTTCTGCTTTTTCCCTAGGTATAAAAATCCATCTCATCTTGTCTGCCCGTTGAAGGCGTACTCATACAAGACTCAAGACTCTTCATTAAACATTTTGGTTAACAAATATATTTCATACGCCTACTTGAGCACACTGTGCTGAGTGCTATATGCCAGCTGCTCACATGCTCCCCTCTCTGTGAAGTCGTCTCCACACTCCCACATCAGATTTAAGAGTGACATTTTCTGTGACCAAACTCCACATTGCGTACAACTCCCTTCCAGCCCTCCTTGCACCTTGACTTGCTTTAGAGTTACCCGTGTACAAGCTTGTCTTCTTCCTTGTATCGTAAGCTCCTAGAGAATATGCTTCAGACCTGCCATGAGGCTTTGTGGAAGAAACTCCTTTTGTTGAGGTAATAAGGAAATGAATGAATAAACATTGATTACAATGTGGATGAATGGACTTCTTGTTCCAGAATATAGATTAGATCCTAAAGTTTACTCCTCCCACCTCCCACCAAAATATTGAATGATTGTAAATTTATTAAATTAAAAACAAATTCATTAAATCTCTGGGAATGGAAGGAGGGAAAATATTGAACTAAGATTAAGACACATTTCAGGAAGATTGAAGGAAAAGTACCCATAGGAGAAAAATGCAGCAAAAGAAGAAGGTTTTGTTTCATGTTGTATTTTGTTCTGTTTTTTGTTTTTCATGAAGAAATGTCCTGGAATTGATAAATATAACAAGTTAGAACAGGAGGAGAAGCACAAACTGAGATGATTTATCAAAAATTGCAATTGCATAGGCAACGCAAATCAGTATCCCCAATAAGTGCAGTGGCTATGTTTGCCCCAGGCCTGTAGCCAGGGACATACTAAGGAAACTAAGCAACTGATCCAGGGGAAGCTGGAGAGTTCTAAGACTGGAGAGTTGGACCTATTTCAGTTACCTATTTCTACATAACTAACTTCTCCAAAAGTGGTTTTAAACAAGAACCATTTTATCTACTCATGAATAGATGGGTCAGGATTTGGTGCAGTGAAGTTCTTCTGCTGTACAAGGGCCATTCAGTCGGCGGCAGTTAGCTGGTGACTTGGGTGGGCTAGAAGGTTCATTCACATGGCCGGTGTCTCAGGGTTCCTCCATGTGGCTGCTCTCTCTCCTCATGGCTAGCTTTGGCTTCCTCACAGCACTGTGGTCTCAGGACAGTGGGTCTTCTTTCAGAGCCACTGGCTTACATGTGGTGAAGAGAGAATCTGCAGACCTTTCAAGGCCTACTAGGAAGTTTCATAAAGTCACTTCTGCTATATTCTGTTAGTCAAAACAGCCAAGATTCCAGCAAAGAAGAAACAGACTCCATAATTAATGAGGTCAAGGAAAAGTCACATTGCAAACTAGCTTTCGGGATGAGAAGCATTTTTGTAACCAATTTTGGAAACACACCTTCTTCTCTCTGTCCACAAAAATTCCTTCCCTCATCAAAAATACACTTGCCTTTCTCCCCAGAATTTTCCTTTGTTATAACATTGGGACCAGACTTGAAGGTCAGGATTTATCTAAATCAAGTCCAGTCAAGAATAAGTTTTTTCTGGTGAATTTCTTAGTGTGCAGCATGTTAGCTTCAGAGATTGAGAATGATATATGAATGAAATATGAATGAAATATGAATTCATTCATATTTGATATGTGAATAAAAAATATATATGAATGAAATATATGAGATATATGAATGAAAAAAGAAAAGGTGTCTTCCCCCACAACACCCCACATTCTGGGGAAACAGGGAGAATAACTGCAATAGGCCCTCTCATTCAAGAGGAGGGAAAACAAGAGGCACACAGAAGTCACTCATCCATAGCAATTTTGAAATCCACTGATCATATGTCACCTACTCCCACTGCTCTGGGGACAAAGAATGCACAATGATTATAATCTATCTCTGCTCCCAGGGAGTGGTTCTCCTTGGAGCTTTGTTCTGCCCTCTGCTTTATTCCATAAGATATTGCCTATTTCTGCAGTTGAGTAGTTTTCTCTGTTTGCTTCCTGCCTGTAGAAGTTTGTGGGCCCAGAGGTCTCTTTTCATTTTGAACTCTCTTGCCCCTTTCAGTCCAAACTGGTACATTTGCTATAAAAGAAATATGTCTTCCCTATATATCAAATTATAACGCACTCCATTAGACAAAATCCACATCCACAAATATCTTCAAGACATGCTCTCCTCTACTTTGGGTTGTGAATCAGGATGCCATGGGACAAATCACTTAAGATTCCTGCTTTTTTATCAAGCTGAGAGGTCAAAGCACTACCATTTCAAATGTTCTGAGACTTTAACCAAAGGGTCTTCCAGGAAGACCCTTGACTTAATATTGACCAGGAGGCCACATTTTATAGGCAGCACTTAGATTTGATCTTGGTTCTGGGTCCATTTTCTACTTTAGGGAGTTGGTGCCAGCTCGAGAAGCTGGGGATAAGAGACCTGGTAAGTCCTAGGTTAGAAATAGTTCTTCTAAATTCTGCTTAAAATGTAACAGCTACTTTTTTTGATTTCTCTTACCTTACTTTAAAAAGGTCAGTTAACATTTTCAATGTTCTGCCTGGAAACTCCCTTAGCCAGATCCACAAGTTAGTTAAGTATATTCCTGTCTTCCAGGACACCATAGGTACAGCGTTGTGAAACATTCTAACAACAAATAAAAAAGGCTGGATTTTCTCCAGCCTCCAATTACAATTTCCTCACCGCCTTTCTATTCTCCACAACAGGCTCCTCTCCTTCTTGGAGGCCTTCACCTGTATTTGGTACCTAAGCCAATAACACATATTTAAAGTTTTTGTTAGTGCACAAGACACCAACTTCTGTTTCAGTTGATTTCCTGTGTTTGATGCTGACATCCACAGCTGCTTCACTCTGAATCTACCATGATATTTGTGCAAAGGCTGTGCCTCCTGCAGGCTGCTCATAGCTGATGACTGACTGTGGCACGGATGCTAAGGCAGGCCCACCCATACAGTAACAAATGTGCCCCAAATTTAGTGGTTTGAAACCACAACCATTGTTTTTGATTCTTTGGATCAGGATTTTGAGCAGGACTTGGCCAAGAAGTGCTTCTACTCCATGCAGTGTTGTCTGGGGTCAGTCTCTCAGCTGCATTCGCTGGTATCTGGCTTGGACAAGAAAATGAAAAAAGGCTTTGTTCACATGTGTGGCACCGCTGTGTCACTGTGTGTGTGTGGGGGGGGGGCTTTCTTTCTTTATACTAAAGTAGGCTTCTTCGTGGTTATCTCAGAGTGTTCAGACTTCTTATGTGGCATCTCATTTCTGAAAGAGAGCATTACAAGCAGTGAAGAAGACATTGCAGCCCTAAGGCTCAGTTCCAGAAGTTACACACAGTCACTTCTATTACATTCTACTGGCCCAAATGGCTCATAGGCCCAGCACAGATTGCTGTAGAAGGGAAATAAGTTCTATATTGGATGGAGCATGTGTAGCAACCATGAAAATGCAACACTTGGATCTTCTGCTACGAGGAGAGCCATTGATTGAGATCCTCAGCTGTTTTAATCTGAATCCACCACTATATATATGCAAAGGCCACACTTCCTGTGGGTGCTCCCAGCCAATGACAAAGAGGCAGGGACACCAAGGCAGGCCCATCCTACAAGGTGTGGAAATCTTCTGACAGCCTACCTTAGCCTGAAAGCCCCTCAAGAACCTGGCACAACCTTTCTAGGACCTACTTGATGTTCTTTCTTTCCCTTTCTCCTTCATAGAGGTCAGGCCTGCTTCACGCTCAGAACACTCACTGCATCTTCCTCTCCTCTCTCCTCTGCCCTCCTTGTAGAAGTTTTCTCCTGGTTAATCTCTTATACTTCCAACTCCATCTTGGTATCTACTTCTTAGTGGACCCAGACTAACCCAGTCCGAAAGGGTCACACTACAAAAGAACATGGGATAAAAGACACTGTTGTGGCTTTGGATACTAAGAGGAGACAGGATCCTACCTGGAACCTCGCAGTCAATATACTCTGCTAACATAGAGCTGTCAGACGAAAAGCCAATAACAGCAGAGGATGCCTATCAATCTATTTAATTCTTCATATATAAATAGGAACAAACAACCAATGACTACCAGACATTGATGCAAACCAGCATTAGAAAAGAGAAAGCCTAGTATGAACAAAATAAAATGCTGTCTCCCAGAGAAAATGGAAATAATTAAGGGAAGAAATGAAAACTTTCTTCAGAAAGTTTGCTTCTCACATATCATTTGAAAAAAATTATATTTGAAGATATACTCCTATAAAGTGGAAAATAAACATAAAAACGTGGGGATGAATATCACGGAGAAAAAATATCTAGGTTCTTTAACGTGGCTTACAAGGCCTTCTACAGTAGGGTCCTGGATGTATTCTCTAATCTTCACTCTCATGGCTGTTCTTCACACATCATGGTGCATGCTACCCACCAAAGAGCTCATGGTTTTCTCCAAGGCCAGCCTGTTCTGAGCCTCTGTGCCTCAGCTCCTCTCTTACTGTTCGTGTTCTCAGATACACATTTTAAGGTTGGAATTAGATAAATGATAGACTCACCAAACTTGGTTTCTTCTTCTTTGTCTCCTTTCTCTCTCCTTCTTCTGGATATTGCAGAAATGTCAATACAAACCAGAATTCAGGAGACCACATTAACTGTATTCATTTATATTATGTAAAATTTTGATTTAATAAGTTGAGCACTTCATGATAACTAAATTCTTATGCACGCAAAATTTCAAGATTTAGTCTCACAATCAATAATACCAGTTTTATTTTATGCATATGAAATAGATCAGTATGGGTCTATAGACATTCAGCATGTTAGATTATGCGTACATATTTTATTTTCAACATTTTATTTCTCTTCCTATTCCCATGGCATAAAAATTGCCCTCTTAAATCAAGTTCCATCCTCCAGTTCCAGAATAGTTAATATTTTTTCTGGTTCTCAGTATTACATTGGTTAGTTAGTGTATGTTCTTGATGTTGGAAAAGCAACAATATATGTTTTTATTTCTTTGACTATAAGAGGGAGCTAACTAGAAAAATGGAAAAGAAGAAATTATTCTAAGTAAAAAACCAGGGCAGTACCCAACATTATTAGTCTAGTTTCAAGTCCTGTCAAATGAGAAGCGTTCTCTAAGTGTGTCTTATAGAATGATGGACATGACATGAGGAGATGGGAGGATGATTAGCTGAGCAGCTGGAAGGTGCTTGAATTTTGTCGCTTCCTCCCTAAAAGTTGGAAAAGTACCTCATGACGGGCTATTGGAACAGGCAGAGTGAGAAAGAAATAACCCATTGTCTTTATGGAAATGCGTGTATTACTTCATAAATATTTTTAAAGTTGAAAGTAAAGATGATAAGAAAAAAATGAAGAAAGACCAGCTTCCATTTGAGTTAGGGGCCCGGCACTCCAGGAACAAGGCGATCAACCTCACCTTCCTGGTTCTTGGTGTCCTCACCTGTCCTTATGGGGGTGGGGCTGGATGATCTCCCAGTTCTTTTCAGTTCTATGGCATAAGAACATTATTAAAACTACAATTGGACTGGATTGTCTCCCTTCTTTATTCAAAGCTATAATCAGATTTCATGCAGATGCCATTCAAATGCAATCTATTCAATCAATAGATTCATATCTGAAATCAGCAGAGTATCTCTAGCAATTACACTGCACTAGCCACATTCTCTACGACCTTGATTCAAATTCCAAAGCTATGGACAGAGAGTCCTCTTTCTTTTTTTCACTTAAGTCTAAAAAGCAATCAAATGGAGTGGGAAAGTGCATCTTTATAATCAGAAAAGTCATCTATTGGACAAATTAGCATATATACATAAACATCAATTCATCTGAATACATACCACCCAACTTATGAGTAAACATGCTATAGAAAGTTCCAAATATTTCTTATTTAAGTGAAATGCTTTACCTATTGATACATTTTATTGTTTTTCAATCGCTCATCTATAATTTTGGATGGAAAATGATTTGGAAAACATCCAGCATCTTAATGGCGTAAATACCAGAGTTCTGTCTACAGGGATGATTTCACATATAGAGACAGAGGAGGAAGAGGAGAGAAGGGAAGGGAAGGGAAGACTTTGCAATGCCTTAAGCAGGGCTGCCTTTATTTCCACATAGTTGTGAAAAGTACTAACAGTTGTGCTCTGTTATTCAATAAAGCGATTTCTTTGCAATTACTGACCTCATTTTACCTTGAAAAAGTCTATAAATAAAAGAAACAAGGGTGTCATTGGTGGAAATAACTAAAAAACATTCATTTTTTATATTACATACGTTTGACAGAAAAGAAGTAGAAATGTTAGGAAATTTGCTTATGCACCTAAATCTATGTGCAAGAGAACACGTGTGAAAAATAGGACTGTGATTCCAAGTTGTGGTTTAATTTCATAGGCTTATTAAGTGTACCACAGTATCTACTAAGCACTGACCTTTGCCACAGAAACTTGGCATGAACTGGTCTCTTCAGGAAACATACTGCCAGAGAGCCTCTGGTTTCTGTTAAATTTCTGTACAATATTGAGCTGATCAAGCCATGTTTATGGTAGCTGTCCAACTATACACTGCAGAAAACAAGATAAATTATCCTTGGAAGGAAAAGGTTAAATGATATTAATTAAGTGGTCTTAAAATTTAATTTCAATTAAACCATTTTTCATGAATTTCCTGGCAATTAAGTAATTCTTCACTTAGTTTACCCTATTAGTCTAAGAAAACCAGGAAAATTCCATAGTGAGGAAGGAAATACCAAACATATCGTAAAGAAAGACATGCACACTGGATGAGATTTTATATATGGTACCATTTTCCTGCTTTAAATTCTTCAATACCTATCCAGTACCTACTATGCCTGGCACTGTTTTATGAGAGATATGTATAAAATCATTCTATTCTCACAAGTACCCTTTGAGGTAGCCAGTATTGTTCTCCACATTCTTTATATAAGGACATTGCAGCACAGAGGGATAAATACCTTGTCACCAGTCACACGTCTTCCCAGAGGTTTAAACAAGGCTATTTGGCTTAACATACAAGACCTGCCCTGAAGTGGTCCTTGGTCTCCTTGGGAGCTAGCCTCCCTTTCTCCTCAAATCCTGCATGTCACCCATGCTAACCTATGGGTTACCCTCTCAAGTTTATCCCTATTTCCTCTTCCCACTTGGCCTTAATTATCCTTGAAAATGCAGGGCAAATGGTACATCCTAGCGGAAGTTCTCTTCATTGACCTCTCTTTTTCCTGACTCCTCTTCATATCTCCTCCCTTATATACCCTATGGTTTTCTCTGTCACTGAAACTATCAACTGAATTATAAATTATCTCTACTGATCTCTTTTGAGGTAAAAAAGTACCATCTTCTCTGTACCAGATAGCTTAGTTCCTTACTTGTACAGTACCACTAATTACTAAATTCACTGAGACCTAACCCCAGCTTTAAGGGTAAAAAGAAAACATTACATAATATGTACATGTAAATTGTAATATGGGCACCTTCAGAAACAAAAATATGTATTAACCATATCCTTCCCTCAAAAGAAGGAACATCATATTACAGGGCAAGCACATAGGACCTGTGTAATAAGGTTTATGGAATGAACAGATGAAAATGGAGAAAAATAAATTATTTCTGCCTTCATCTAGGATTGGTTATAATAATCTTGGATAATTTTTCAGTGTGAAATAATACCAGATGCATTTGTCCATCATGAATATATGGATTTATATATAGAAGCTTTCAATTAATAGATAAGTAATAATTACGTTGTTTGTTCCTTATCACTCAGAAATAGAATGAGATAAACAGTATAAAATTTCAAAAATATTTAGAGAAAGATATAGAAAAAAAGAACACTGCATTTTTCTTGTGTGAGAGGTAAATAGTTTTGCCAAACGCTAAGTCTGAAAGAAAGCTTTAAGTGATACCTACCAAGCATCTACACATCAGAAGAAAGATGAGAGTAAGAAAGAAGAATTAAAAGACTAGACCTCTGGAAGCAAAGTATATCTTAGTGATTCCTAGGTATAGTTTATTATGAGTTGGGTATAGCATGACTTATGGAAATGTTGATAGAGGAAATTTGTTCCTGATTATACCAGCAAGCCTGCTTATAGAATCAGATATGTTTAAATGTTTCAGTACCTATGGTCAGTGTCTGTTAGCTTCTAAGAGAAGAAGTAATTTGCATGAAAGACCTTCGTGTACTAGGAAAATATTCCCCCCAAACGGGAGCGGGACCAGAGAAAGACAATATTCAAGAGCAGTTGTCCATAATGATAAATCCTCACCAATGTGCTACATCAATTAGGTTGGCTTAACTGAATTATTTTCCTCTAACTCCTGAAAATGAAGAGATATTGGCAGTAACTAGGATGATTCATAACCACAATAACACATTTCACAAACATCCTCAGGAGCTTGAGCCACAATTCATAAGATAACAGCTATTACCATGTAAACCAAGAGTCCTTCATAACAGAGAAGCCAGATTGCAAAAGGAAGTTGAATTATCCAACACTCTTCTGGGCAATACATAATTGTTTACAAGTATCACTTTGGCTGTTTGATTAATCATTGCTTTAGTCTCAAGACAAGTCTTTTACTTTTCAATCTCAATTCAAGAAAATCTTTCCATTCTCTTGTATTCTTTTCTGAACTATCCCCTTAAAATGTTCTTCCCTCTAGTTTCAAATTATGATTTTTATATATTTCTTGGATTTATATGCCTTAAATATATGAAAACATTAATCTGCATCCAGTCTAAGAATTTCCCACATAAACATGAACATATTTATATAAATTTAAAATAATTCTCTAGAATCCAATGACATAATTACAATTATCTTAGATGAGAGAGACAAGATCTCTATCAAATATATTACCAAATTTTATTCAAACTGTCTAAGTGATTGTGTATTTTAAAGCATTTGAAGTCAGAGAAAACTGTAATGAGCTGACTTTTGCCTGTTTTTCTGGATCTAGGAAATTTTTATTTGAGAGGAATAAAACTCAAATAAATATAAATCAAATATTGACATTCTATATAATTACTTTATGTTCATTGTCATTTAAATTTTAAAAAATATATAGTGGAGGTGTAGCACATATTAATAAAAAAATCAAACTTATGACTTAAGAACCTACTCAGGTCATAAGATGGGTAGGGTAGAACCAAAGACAACTGAGTAATAATGTTAATTCCTACGTATGGGCTTCTCTACATATATTCCATTTGTCCTTCCAAATCCACCAAGCAATGTACCCTGGGAAGCTAATCATACAGACTGTATCAATGGGTTCATTTACCCTCTGGCTTCCAGCTGGGTTGGGCCAATGGGAGGCACTGGCAGGAGAACAGAGAATAAAGAGAATGTGACAGTCTGAATAATGCACTTCAAACATATTCACATCCTAATCTCCAGAACCTGTGAATACGTTACTTTATATAAAAAAGGAGAATGTCCAAATGCGATTAAGTTGAGGATTTTTGAGATAGAGAGATTATTCTGGATTATCCCAGTGGGCCCAATGTATTCACAAGGTTCTTTGTAAGAGCAAGCAAGAGAGCAATACAGACAGATTGAGAGAGATTGAGAAGGCAATGTGAGGACAGAAGCAGAAGTCTGAGAGTCAGAGAGAAATTTGAAGATGCTACTCGATCTGGCTTTGAATATAGAGGAAAGGGTCATAAGTCAAAGAATACGGGTTTTCTCTAGAAACTGGGAAAGGCAACGAAATAGATTAACCCCTGGAGTCTCCAGAAGGTACACAGCTCTGCTAACACCTTGATTTTAGCCCTGTGAGACCCATGTAGGACTTCAGACCTATAAGTCTGTAAGATAATAAATTTGTGTTGTTGTAAGCCACCGAGTTTGTGGAGATTTGTTACAGCAAAAATAGGAAGTGAATACATAGAGCAAACACAGGGTATTCCTTCCTTCAGGCTCCTCCCTGCATGTTTGCCCTCTGCTGAGTGAGTTCCTCTACTGCACACCACAGCTTATGTCAAATAGCCCTCTCCACGCAGCTAGCTTCACTCGGATCCGGTAATCACTCCATCCCCTCTCCTTCAGGCCTCATGGCCATCATGAAAATCCCTTGTTGGTTTCTTTAAACCCTGCCCAAACGTATGTAAGTAAGTAAACTGTCTAGTTATCCAATTGGAGAGTGCAACAGGTTTCCTGCTGAGACCCCAGGATCCTGCAATATGCAACTGGGTCTTGAACAGAGACATCCAGATTTGGTCCTGCCAAGTATTTCTCTGTGCACTCTATGTGTTTATTACCATTTTATTCATGTGATACCATGTTCATCTGTTTAAATTCATTAATTCCTTCAACATAGATGCACTGATTGTCAGCCATATGCCAGCCTTCATGCTAGTTACTGGGCATACAATGTTGAGCAATACTAGGCAAGGAATTGCCCTAATACAGCCTGCAATTTTATGGGGAAGACATTACTGAATGAATCCCAAGACAAATGTAATATTGTAACTATGATAAGTGCCATGAAGGGGAAAAGAGCCATGAAGTAATTTAGGAAAGGGATACTTTTCATAGCCAGGAAGGCCAGGGAAGACTTCCCTGAGAAAGCGACGTATAACTGAAGAGCTGAAGGATAAAAAGTAGAAGGAAAAGTTGCATCAGGCGAGAAGAAAGCATGCACCAGAGCCCCACAGCAGGAAGGAGCATGGTGAGGATGAGGACCTGTAAAAAAAGACTGCAGTGGTTGGCACAGAGAATGAAGCAGAGATGAGACTGGAAAGCAAAGAGAGGCCAGACATCAGGGTTTACATTAACAAGTTGTATGATTTTCTTAGAGCAAAGGGGATATTGATTACATGTACGTGTTTGGGGGTGGGGCAGATGGGTAGCAGTCTGATGTGTTCAATACGATCTGATTTCTGTTTTGAAAACATCATTCTGGAAGCAAAGTAGAAATCTCTTAAGGACAATTCTCCTAAGGAAAAGGAAAGGTTTGGGCACAGAAGTAGCAGGAAAATCAAAGGAGTGAAATGTCATGGAACCCATGTGGAGAGAGGGCTATAAATCTATCAGTCCTACTGGAATAGTAGCTCATTAAATATAAGTTTATGCCATTCATTTTTATAACCTTCCCCAGCTACTGACACGTGGCACAGGGGCATGAACAAGGAAGATATTTTAAAAATGATTTTAAAATACATGTGTCACCATATCTACTTACTCTAACAAACTAGTACGTCCACAGAGACTGTTTCATCCTGGCAGTACCATCCAGGCATACATGTGTAGGTTTTCTCATAGTTCCTTTTTGTAGGTGTCTCTCTTATAGAGTGAAAAATAAAATACAAGAATAGCCAACACAATACTGAAGGAGAAGAACAAAGTTGTAGAACTGACACCACCCAATGTCAATATTTACTATACAGATACCGTAGTCAGGACAGAGTGGTATTTGGGAAAGAATACACAAATAGATCAATGGAAGAGAATAGATAGCCCAGAAATAGACCCGAATAAATATAGCCAACTAATCTTTCACAAAGTAGCAAAGGTAATACAATGGAGAAATGATAGTCTTGAGAATAAATGGTTCTGGAACAACTGGACATCCACATGCAAATAAATGAATCTAGACACAAACTGTACACCCTTCACAAAA
The DNA here is from genome assembly GCF_041296235.1 of Equus asinus. Lineage (NCBI taxonomy): Eukaryota > Metazoa > Chordata > Mammalia > Perissodactyla > Equidae > Equus > Equus asinus. The sequence goes on from NC_091798.1 coordinate 74,344,676, forward strand.
ATTAATTCAAAATGTATCACAGACCTAAATATAAAATGCAAGACTATAAAACTCCTAGAGGATAACATAGGAGAAAACTTAGATGAGCTTTGGAATGGCAAGGACTTTTTAGATCCAACACCAAAGGCACAATCCATGAAAGAAATAGCCAATAAGCTGGACTTCATTAAAACTAAAAATAGTGTCAAGAGAATGAGAAGACAAGTCATAGACAAGGAGAAAATATTTGTGAAAGACACATATGATAAAGAACTATTATTGAAAATATACAACGAACTCTTAAAGCTCAATGATAAGAAAACAAACAACCCAATTAAATGGGCCAAAGCCCTTAACACCTCACCAAAGAAGATATACATATGGCAAGTAAGCATATGAAAAAGTGCTCCACATCATAGGTCATCAGGGAAATGCAAATTAAAACAACAATGAGATACCACTATATACCTATTAAAATGGCCAAAATCCAGAACATTGACAACACCAAATGATATGGAGCAACAGGAACACTCATTCATTGCTGGTGGGAATGCAAAATGGTACAGTGACTTTGGAAGAGTGTTTGGCAGTTTCTTACAAAGCTAAACATACTCTTACCACACAATCCAGCAATTGAGTTCCTTGATATTTACCCAAAAGAACTGAAAATCAGTGTTGACCCAGAAACCTGCATGCAGAGGTTTACAGCAGCCTTGTTTATAATTACCAAAACTTGGAAACAACCAAGATGTCCTTCTGTAGGTGAATGGATAAATACACGGTAGCATGTTATTCAGTTATTATTCAGCGGTAACAAGAAATGAACTATCAAACCATGCAAAGATATGCAGGATACTTATGTGCATATTCCTAAGTGAAAGAAGACAATCTGAAAAGACCACGTACTGTGTGATTCCAACTATACGACATTCTGAAAAAGAAAAAACTATGGAGACAGTAAAAAGATCAGTGGTGCCAGAGGTTAGGGAGAGTGGTGGTGAGATGAGTAGGCAAAACACAGAGGATTTTTAGGGCAGTAAAAATACTCTGTGTGAAACTATAATGATAGATACAAATCATAGTACATTTGTCCAGACTCACAGAATGTACAACCCAAGAGTGAACCCTAAAGTAAACTATTGACTTTGCGTAATTATAACGTGTCCATGTAGGTTCATCAGTTGTAACATGTACCACTCTGGGGGTGATGTTGATAATAGAGGAGTCTATGCGTGTGTAGGGGGAGGGGGTTTATAGGAAATCTCTGTACCTTCCTCTCAATTTTGCTGTGAACTTAAAACTGCTCCAAAACAATTAAGGTCTTAAAAAAATAGAATAACACAATTTTTTTTTAAAGAGAATGCTGTTGAGACCAAGATCAGAGGATGGTTTTGAGTGATACACATAAAGTACTTAGCTCAGTGTCAGACACATAGTAAGGGCTCAGTATGTTTAGGCATAACTCTTATTATCTGCCCTAATTGTACACTCATTTTCAAATCATAGAAGCACAAATAAATCTTTCCTCTACAAAGTCTCACAAACTCAAATGGAGTGGTTAAACAATGAAAATATTTTTTGAAAAATGAAATATATTTAAGCAACTTGAAATATTTCCAAAAACAAACTGTCTTTATGGTTCTTAAGTGTATATTTTCAAATTTCTGTAAAATCCAACTTAAGAGATGAGGTCTACACCGTAATGCTGATGTTATAGCTGTGTCTCTCAATACTCATCTAAATCAAAATATTTACTTCCTTCATCTATTTTCATCAGTTGTTATAATAAAAATAAGTCTCTAATGCAGGCCTATGAGTGAAACGCTTTTGGGGCACATGTGTAAAAGAGGAAGGCAGCATTCCTACTTTGAGAGAGGACAGAAAGGGGTGAGAGCTTGGGCAATAAGTCTCCATTTGGTTGGATTAATTGTCTCGTTTATCCAGAGGGAAGTCAGTTAGCTAGCTTTTTCAGAGAGCAGAACAAAAAATAAAACAAGGTATAAGATTCCTGTCAAGTGTATCTTCAGCCAATTTCTTGATGTTTCCACAAGATATTTTGCAATCTGCTTTCTTGTTTTAATTTTATACTGTTTCTCAGAATCCCAGATCAGATTTTACCAAGATTTTCTTTTGTGCTATTTATAGAAAGGAAGGGTGAACCAACTTTTACAAACATTCAGCAAATAACCCGCCTAAGTTACCCTAAGGGCTGGGAAATATGAGATTGTTTGTGTCCATATGGAGAATTGAATGGTCCCAATCAGGGATGGTTTCATCAGACTAAAACTCAAATTGGCTAGAAGGGATAAAACCAGTATAGTAATAGGCCAATTCTGTGCATTTTCAGTCCACATAGTTCAGATTGAAGTAGAAGACGTCTTTAAGTTGGTGCTTGCATCAAGTCAAGAGGAAAGTTCTTGGTTTACTGGGAAAAAGAGCTGACTGCTTAAAACTTGAGCATTCTAAAAACGTACCCCAGACTTGCTTTGAGCAAGTATGGTAAGACACACAAACACAAAAATGATTGCCATGGAGGAAGAAGTGTTTTATTACACTTGCAGTCCCTCAGAAGCAGGAGGCACGCGCATCACTTGGGGAAGCACCTAAGCAAGATGAGCAGGCAGATTGTGTAACTGAGCACCGAGGCCTTCATTGCAGTCTCCATTTTCCAAGGAAGGAATGAGCAAAGCAAGGTAAGCAAGTGGTACAAATTATGATTAGTTAGTTGGAATAATTTCAGCGGACTATGTCTATAGGGGTGGTCCCTGGTTGTCCATTACCTGGGCCTGTAGTGATTAAGGCAAGGGATAGAGTCCCAGACTATAGAAGTCTGATAAAAAGAGGCTTTAGGAAGTCAGGGGATGGGGGTAGGGATGCCAGGCTGGGGGTGGTTGATTTGCCTATCAAAGAGATGATGGCAGGCAAGTTGTTTGTTATCTCTAGGAATTAGTTAACCCTGGTAGGGGTGGTCCTGCATTCCTCAAGGTCCCAAACTCCAGAGTACCAAGAATAGAAAAAAATGGGAAAATATAGTTAATATAGGAGAAAAGGAAGTAAATGAACCTCTTTTTTTGCTCCACACTTAAGAAAAAATATTTTAGCATAAAATCCAAGAATTGAGATAAGGAATAAGAGCCCATCAGAATGCCTATACTTGAAAAAGTATTTTCTGTGGCTCTCTTGTCTCCTGGATTCTGTCCCTCAATTTCCAGTCATATTGGTGTATCCAAACTCTAACTTTGGTCTCCTCAGCCTAGGAAGAATACAATAAATCGCCGGTTTAAACATTTTTCCCTAGTGCTCTCAGACACTAGAAAACGCTTTCAAGGGAAAATTCATGCAAAGTGTGAAGTTCATCTCAGGTGCTTCAAGTCTTCAAAAGATTGCATCTCTGCAGATATCTTCCTGTTTTATTGTTCTTCAGAGCCCAAATATTGTTTTCTCTTGGTGTTATTTTTTTGTCAAGCTTTCATAATTGCTTTCATATACAAGTTTTTTCATTACGATTTCTCAGTTTCCTTTTTGAAGGATGTTTTTCACTGGATAGGTTATTTTTCTTTCAGCACTTTGAAGATTTTATTCCAGTGTCTTCTGCTTTCATTGTTTCCATTGAGAAGTCAGCTGTTCGGATAATTGTTGTTTCTTTGAAAATAATGTCTTTTTCTTCTCTGACTTCTCTTAATATCTATTCTTTCTCTTTTCTTCCCAGTTTTGTTATGAAAATTTACTATATTGCTTCTGACCTGCTAAGTCTTCTTAAATTTGTAACTTAAAATCTTTGTTCATTTTTGGAAAGATTTCATCTTATTCTCAAATATTGATTCTGTTGTATTCCCTCTCCTCTCTCTTTCTAGAACTCTAATTACATGAATATTAGATCTCCTCTCTGCAAATCTTACTCTCTTTCTCATCTCTATTTTCCATTCTTTCTCTCTCTATGCTTCATTTTGGTAATTTTCTTCAGTTCTATATTTCAGCAGTTTCTAATCTACTATCAACCATATCAATTAAATTATTTCTTTTAGTTATTTTATTTTTTCTATTTTAGAATATCTACTTGTTCCATACTATGTTTTTTACTTCTCTACTACAATTCTCATGTTTGTCTTCTGTTCCTTTGATTGTATTAAACTAGTTATTTTAAAGTCTGTAATTGATATTACATTATTCAGAACCTCTGTGGGAATCTTTACAGTTTTTTTGTTTGTTTCTCTTGATTTTCTAACATGATGTCTTATTTCCTCATGTGCCTCATCTCTCAGTGAGTTCACTGGGTCCACAGACCCATCCACTGATCATTTCCCTAGTTCTTAAATGTATTTTTGGAAAGGACATACTTAGATGTTGGCAAAATCCTCACAGGGCAGAACCTTGATCTGCAAGTTAAGAGCCAAGTAAAAGCCCCTGAAACATATTCCCTCTAGCAAAATAATAAATCAATAATGCATTCTGGGGGAATGGCAGGGATTAATGCTACTCTCAAAGACACATGTTAAAGCAGTCGTAGTCCCATTTAGTTCACTAGTCTGTTCAGTGCAAAAACTGAATGAGTTATGGTGTATAACAGTAGCCTACTGCAAACTTAACCAAGTGATAGCCCCAAGTATAATGGCTGTGCCAGATATAGTATCTCTTCTAGAGCAAATTGATACAATTTTGTTTACATGGTATGTCGTTATCGATCTAGTGAGAATTTTCTTTCTGATAATCATCAAGAAAAAAAATCAGAATCACTTTGCAATCACCTGATATAGGTAACAACATACATTTCTGGTTTTGCTTGAAGGCTATTAATTATCTTATTCTCTATCACAATATCATGTGAAGGAATAAGAACAACCTGAGCATATGAATGAATATAATTCATTCTGTGGATAATGCATTAATCCACTATATTAATGATATGTAATTGATCCTGATGGACAAGAAATAGCAAGGGTTTTGAATACCTTCATAAGATACATGCACCCAGAAGAGTGAGAACTAAGCACCAAAAAGATTCATAGTTCTGGTATATCGGTGAAGTCAAAGTAAAGGGCAAGTTTTGTATGTTGCACCTCACACCACTAGAAGGAAGCAGAACACTTAGTGGGCTTCTTTAGGATTTGGAAGCAGCATGTATTGTACTTAGCAATACTGCCCTGGCTCATTTATTGGATGAGGTAGGAGGGCCTGACTCTGACTGGGCTTAGAACAGGGCCTGGTAGCTTAGGATTTATGATTAAAAATATTCCCTTGCAGTATAAGAACCTGTGGTAGAGAAGTGCCACACGGAAGTTTTGGTAAATCCTAGTAGTATATATGCAATGCAACCACTTGGATCCTGGAACAAAACCATGCCATTCATAGGACAGAACACTTGAGAAATAGCTCTTTTTATGCTAATGAGCTCTGATAGAAGCTGAGTGACTGACCACAGGACATTAATCACAGGACCATGCAGTCAGAAGTGCTCATTATGAAGTAGGTGTTATCAAACCCATTGCTATGGACTGAATGTTTGCATCCCTTAGAGCTCATATGTTGAAACCTAATCCCTAATGTGATCGTACTTGGAGGTGGGGCTCCTTGGGGGTGATTAGGTCATGAGGGTGGAGCCCTCATGAATGAGATTAGTGCCCTTATGAAAGACACCCAGATAGCTCTCTTGCTCCTTCCACCATGCAAGGACACAGTGAGAAGACAGCTGTCTATGAACCAGGAAATGGTCCCTCATCAGATACCAAATTTCCCAGCACCTTGATGTTGGACTTCTATCCTCCAGAACTGTGAGAAATCAACTTCTGTCATCTATGAAATACCCAATCTACTGTATTCTGTTATAATAGCCCAAATGGACTAAGATACCCTTCAAGTCACAAGATCAGGGAAGAGGAGAAGTTATGCAATAATCTCTCATGATATGGAAGTGGTATATTTGGAATTGTGATTAAGCAGGTCCAGAGATCACAAGCATGTTGCAAAAATGGGAGTTGAGGACCCTCCATACCCCTTACCACACTGTCACTGATGCCTTTCCCTCAGCTCTCATGCATGGCCCTAAGGGGTTTTCCTGTGATGAACTGACAGAGGAAGAAAGAACCCAAACTTAGTTCAAAGACGGATCAGCTTGGTATGTAGGTGCAAGCCAAAAATGAACTACCTTTGGACTACTCTATTCAGAAGTGCCCTGAGGGACCACAGTGAGGCAAAACTCTCCTAAGGGGCTGAGTTTTGGACTGTGAAGCAAGTCATCCATTTTATCTAGAAAAAGAAGTAGCCAAAGATATACTCAGATCCTTAAGCAGTGGTAGATGCTTTAGATAGTTGACCAGGAAGCTGAAAGGAACAATATTTAAAGATGATGGAAGAAGCACATGGATGGAACTATGAGAATGGAAACAAAGCATGAGCATTTTTCCATGAGAGACTATCTCATGGAGAAGAGTCTCTAAACAAGCAAGTTCCAGGATGAGTTCACCTGCCCTATCCTGCTCCCTTCACTCCTCTTTTCCTGAGAGAATTTCCCCAATAAACCATGTTAACAAGGCTCTCCATCTCACATTCTGTATCTAGGGTACCTGACCTATGACAGTGGGAGATAAAACTATCCTGCCATAAAATAAACAAAAAACTAGTCCTCTTGGGCTGAAATTTGAATGATGAAAAAGTTCTCTGAGGATTCAGAACCATAGGCCTTCTGTCATATGGGTTAAAAACTTGAACACATATTACCTCTGTGGTCCAGAAAAATCACATGGAGAGACCTCAAAATAAACTTCAAAAATTAACTTTATATGATCCAGGTTGGTAATATTCCTATGTGCTCAGTCCTTTCAGACTAAAAAAAAAAAAATCTCCTAAAGGGACACACGCCCAGTCAAGGTCTGATATTTTCCCACATTTAAAACCTGATGAGTATGAGTTCATGATCCACAATAACAAAACACGTGAAAAAAGAAGCTGCCATGCATGAGAGTCAATGGAAACAATAAGCAACATAATTCGACACTCTAGGATGTTATATATTTGAATTATCTGATGCATAATATAGAATAATGACATTTAAAATATTTAAATAAATAGAATACACAAAGAATATAAGACTATAAATAAATAAGGAAGATTTTAAAAGATACACATATACACACCAAAAAAAAAACCCAAATAAGACTTCTAAATACCTCCATCTCTGATTACATATGAAATCATTAGAATTGAAATCTCAATGGATGTGGGTATCCAGAAACTGATTCTGAAGTTTACATGGAAAGGCAAAGATGCAGAATAGCCAGCACAACTGGCACTGAAGAAAGAGAACAACGTCAGGGGACAGAGACTACTTAACTTTAAGACTTACTTATAAACCTTAAGACTTAATAACTTTAAGGCTTAGTATATTATTTACAGTAATCAAAACAATGTGGTATTGTGAAAGAATAGACAAATGGATCAGTACAACAGGGTACCGAGCCCAAAAATATATCCACATAAATACAGCCAACTGATCTTTGACAAAGGAGCAAGGGGACTCCAATGGAGAAAGGACAGTCTCTTCAACAAATGGGTGCAGGAACAACTGGATATCCACCTGCAAAAAAAAAACTTAATTGAGACACTGACCTTACAAACCTCAAAAAAACTAATTCAAAATTGATCATTGACCAAAATGTAAAATGCAAAACTAAAATTCTTCTAGAAAATAACATAGGAGAAAATCTAGATAACTTTGCTTTTGGCAATGAGTTTTTAAATATAACACCAAAGGTGTATTCCATGAAAGAAATATTGATGAGTTAGACTGTATTAAAGTTTAAAATTTCTCTGGAAAAGACACTTTAAAAGAAATGAATAGATAAGCCACAGATGGGGAGAAAATATTTGCAAAACGCTTATCTGGAAAATAACTTGTATTCAAAATATACAAATAATTCTTCAAATTCAACAATAAAAACAAAACAACCTAATTTTAAAAATGGGAAAAGATAGGGGCCGGCCCCGTGGCCGAGTGGTTAAGTTCGCACACTCTGCTGCAGGCCGCCCAGTGTTTCATTGGTTCGAATCCTGGATGCAGACGTGGCACTGCTCATGGAGCCATGCTGAGGCGGCGTCCTACATGCCACAACTAGGAGCCACAACTAAGAATATACAACTATGTACTGGGGGACTTTGGGGAGAAAAAGGAAAAAAATAAAATCTTTAAAAAAACAAATGGGACAAGATATATGTGCAGACATCTCATTAAGGAGATATTAAGGGGCCGGCCTGGTAGTGCAGCAGTTAAGTTTGCACGTTCTGCTTCCGCGGCCAGGGGTTCACCAGTTCGGATCCTGGGTGCTTGGCAAGTCATACTGTGGCAGGCATCCCATATATAAAGTAGAGGAAGATGGGCACAAATGTTAAGTCAGAGCCAGTCTTCCTCAGCAAATGAGGAGGATTGGTGGCAGATGTCAGCTCAGGGCTAATCTTCCTCAAAAAAAAAAAAAAAAGTCTGAAAAGGTTATACTCTGTATGATTCCAATTATATGACATTCTGAAAAAAGCAAAACTATAGATACATTAGAAAGATCAGTGTTTTCCAAGTGTTTGGTAGGGTCTGAGTGGGGGAATGTGAGGGAGGAATGAAGAGGAATAAATAGGTGGAGAAAAGGGGATTTTTAGGGCAGTGAAGTTAATCTACATGTATTCTAATAGTGGATAATGACATTATGCATTTGTCAAAATCCATACTACTGTACAATACAAAGGGTAAATGCTAATGTAAACTATGGATTTTAGTTAATAATAATGTATAGATATTGGTTCGGCAACTGTAACAAATGTACTACATTCATGCAAAATGTCAACGATAAAGGAAACTGGGCAGCGCAGAGGGAGCATACGGGAACTCTCTTTACCGTCTGCTCAACCTAAAACTTCTTTAAAAAATAAAGTATAGTATTTAAAAATTAGCTAGTTTGTTTATTTAAAATAATCTCAGTGGGCAATTAAATATCATTAGATGTTACAGAAAAGAACATTAGTGAATTACAAAATAGATCTTTAAAATTGCACAGAATGCAGCACAAAGATATAAATTATAAAAATAGTAAAATAGAGGGTTTAAGACAAAGAGGATAGAATGAGAAAATTTGCGATGTGCACTCAATTTAAGTGTAAGCGAAGAGTATAGAGATAACAGATTAGTTGCAATATTTAAAAATATATTAACTAAGAAATTTCTATAATTGATTAAATATATAAGTCCTAAAATTAATGTAGTACAGAAACTTGAAACAGGATAAATTTTTTAAAAATCACCTAAACACCCAGTGGCGCAATTGTGGAACACCAAAATTAAAGAATGGAACGTTAAACAGCCATTCAGCCAGAAAAGAAATGAGAATTAGCTTGACAGCAGATTCATAATTATCAACAATGCAAACCAGGAGACAATGAAATGTCTTCCAAAATTGAATAAATATGACTCTCAGTGTTAGAAAAAGTATCAATATGTATTTACCTAATAGAGAAACTGAGCAAGATTTTAATACACAAAAAGAATTTCATGTAATATATTTTTTAAATTATCACTGACATAAATAAGAAATATTCCCACAAAAACTTGTAGCTAGCTAGCAAAATATCAAAAAAGTTTTATAATAGCTGAAATGATGTCCTGTTTAATAATGAGGCATAATAAAATTGTGTAATTTACTCAGGCTGATGTCGACTGGAAAGAAAAATATCTTAACAAAGAGGATGATTGTTTAGTGAGCCTAAATAATGTAAGGGAAAAATTGTACATCAAGATTAAGTCTAAAAAACAGTTACAAAATAATATGATTTTTATATGAAAATATAGATTCAAATATAATTTAGTTTCAAATAATGCAGAAAATGAACTGGATTATTACAATAGTTTTGAAGCACAATAAAATTTAAGAAGAACTTATGTGGAGAAATTTAACAATCAAATAAATCCAAACTTGAAAAAGGACTAATGAAACTGATAAAGCTTTATGATAAATGTATCTATATCTAAAACAAAAAATACTGGTTCTGCAGTGCATGCTGCCTTATAAATTCTAATGAAAAACTGAATATATACACATGACTGGAGAGAGCATGAACTTAGCACAGAGAGTGGGATGTAAGAAATGAGCAAAGTGTTTTATGAAAGTGAGAGACACTAAAATAGGCTTTAAGGTAATAAAAATCTATAGGAAATTGGAAATGTGAGTAAAAGGATTTTATTAAGGGCTTTGATACCAACAGATCCCTTGAGAAAATCATCATTATAGGAAAAAAATGAAAACAAATATAAAAATAAATTATAAATCCATATTTTTCTATATAAAAAAGAAATTCAAATATATTGTGTTAGGATTATAGATTTCTTCATATTTTTTATATTGGTTTGGAAAGTAAGATATAGTGAAGGGAGGGAAATGCAGAGGAAATGCAGCCTGCTCTGTGATTCGGAAATGTGAGTTCTGGGTAGACAAGAAACACAAATCCAATAACTGCAAGTCAGTCAATACTTCCTAGTTTGTGGAGATTTAATTAAAGAAACAATAATTATAACTATTGGAAAAGAAAAAAACGACTGAGCTATGTTACCGTTCATGGTCTTCAGAAAACATTGTAGCAAAGTCAAGAAAGGTAAACAACAAGAAAACAAACCACATTTCAAACAGATGTTTGCTTCCCAGCCACTCTGACTGGGAATGAATGAATGGCAGGCCAAACACTAGGGGCCTTTTGCTTTATCAAATCATTTATACAATGGTAGGAGGAGGAGAGTCTGCATTTTAAAGGGAGGTAAGGATTTCTTAATAATTGCAGCATTTTTTCAAGTACATTGATTTAATATAAATACCAAACATGTTAAAAATATATACGTAATATATGTATATGCATGCATATGTATCTGGGCTTACCTAGACAGGAAGATCTGATAGAAAAATCTCAAAGTTAAGGAGTTGTTCTGTTTGAGTAAAGGTCGTCAGCAAGTGATTAGGTTGCAAATTTGGGCCCAGGGAACACTCGGAAGAATATGATGTCTGTAAAATACCTGTTGTTTTAAATGTTTAAATAGACATGTTATGAACTCAGGCTAAAAATAAGAAAATTTGTTTTTAAAACATACTTGTAAAAAGATGTGATATGCAATAAAATGTCAATTTGCAATATTCTTTTATATCATCCTCCTTGTAGTCATAAAAACATATGAACTTATTATTTCAAAAGCAGAGATGGTGAGGAGGAGGAATGCGATGGTATAGAAAAGCAGCTAAAGAAGTTCACCTCGTGTTTAAAGGGATAGAACATCATGGGCTAGCTAGAAGTCCTGTCTGAAATAGTCATGAAGTAAGATAAGGCAGCAGGATACAACTGCTGAGCAGTGAGAATACTTCCTGTTTTAGCGGCATAAGCAAGACTCCAAGAACAGCCAGAGAAAGGCATACTTGTGCCTGGTATATAGCAAGAGACCACGTAGAGGCATGAGTCACTGAGAAGGGATGGATTCTCAAAAAAAAAAAAAAAAAAAAATTTAAGCTACAGTGTGCCTAGGAGAAGAAAATAGGGGTGAAAAAAAGTGTGACTAAATCAGATCTAAAGACTATATGGTAACTCATAGGTCATGGGATTCATTTCCTGTTTTAGAAGAGTCATATTTCTATATCCGTGGTTCCCAGGGTTCTTGTCATCACCAAGAGTAGAGGCAGTGGATTCCGCCACAAGTAAAGAGTTCCAAAGGAATGACAGACTGGGTAAGAAAGGAACAAAAGGAAGAAATTTATAAATTGGGATTGCTTTTTGTTGATGTTCTTTCAGTTTGTAGGATCATTGACTAGCGGTTTTATTTGGGGGAGATATTTGGGGGTATATTGATGTTAATTTTGGGTGCCTGAATGCTAACACTGGAGCATTATCTTTTAACGATAAACGACTAAGGAGCCTCATGAAACTAAATCAAATTTGAAAGCAACCTTAGTCTTGGGACTCATTTATAAAGCAAAGATAAACTAGGATCTGGTACATGCTGCCAATCATGCATTCATAATACGCAAACAAAAGATGGTAGGTTTAAATCTTGTGTGAAATGGGGGGCTGGCCCCGTGGCCGAGTGGTTAAGTTCGCGCGCTCCGCTGCAGGCAGCCCAGTGTTTCGTCGGTTCGAATCCTGGGCGCGGACATGGGACTGCTCGTCAGACCACGCTGAGGCAGCGTCCCACATGCCACAACTAGAGGAACCCACAGCGGAGAATACACAACTATGTACCGGGGGGCTTTGGGGAGAAAAAGGAAAAAATAAAATCTTTAAAAAAAAAAAAAAAAAAACCTTGTGTGAAATGGAAAATGTGTATTTTAAATATTGAAACTGAAAAAGAGTTATTAAAGATTCACTTAATGCATGCATACACAGATGCACATGCACACACATACACACAAACATATCTCCCCAAATTTAAAATGTGCTTCCATTAATTATCTGTAAAGTTTTATATATTTCTCTTCATGGAATAAAGTCAATGGTCTTTCAAGACTTTTTTTTTCAAAGTTTTAGGGGTGTTTTAATTTACCTTTAGTTTCCCCAACATCAGTTCACTATGGATTCTCAGTACAGTTTAGATGAAGTATATCCATTGAGCAGTTTTCACATTTTGGACATTTAGTAAGTGTTACATTTTCAAAATAATGTAATGTAAAATATTCATTTTATCAAGTATGTCAAGATATATATGAACTAAACTATGTTTTAAGAAAAGACTGGGTTACAAATTTATTAGAAGAAACTCTGAGATTTGAGGAAAAAATATCATTGCTGTTCAAAACATATAGATGTTAAAATTAAAAGTAGATAAGATATTTTCATTTTCCGAAGTCAAAGGCCCAAAGTGAAGAAAATAAAATGAATACATTAAACTTTGGCCAGTCTTAGCAAAACAAAAGTAATAAATTAAAAATAAAGTATTAAAAACATCCTCAAATTTTACAGAAGCCATCATGTAACAGGAATTGCTATGAACTCTGCTTGAGATTTTAAAACTAGTGACTAGATTATTGGGTAAATATTGATTTTCAGTAAACTACCTTTCAACAAATTGGTCATTTGGCAAATCGGCTTTCTAAGGATTAATATTTTTCTCTCCCAGAAAGTTGACAAACTCATTTTGTCACTTTCTCTCACCATGCTCTAACTACACTGAAGCACGTCCCTTCAACACATTATGCTCCTTTCATGAATGAGTCTCTTTGGATAATGTTCCATTTGGCTAAACACTCTTTCCCTTCCCCTCCCTATTTGCCTAATGAAATCCTATTTATTGTCAGCCATATGCCAATTCCAGAAGACATCCTCTTAACCCCAGAATAGATAATATAAACATAGACCTGATCTATAGTTACATGTTCATTGGTTTGAATATTTGACTAATGATAGTGATAGACTGGATTATTTTCCAGCAAATATTTATGACCCTCCCCCTTGATGCAGAGTATATTTTCCTGCTCTATTGATGTTGGGATGGGTCATGTGAATTGTTTAACTACGGAACATGGGCCATGTCTGAGCCAAGACCTTAAGAAGCATCACGTATTCCACTTACTGTCTTGCTCTTGCCCTTCTGTCACTTACCATGAAAAGAATGTGCACTGGATAGCCAGAGAACGAGAAACGCCTGGAGCAGAGCTGCACCCACTCTGTATCTTGTAGTCAACTTCAGCAGAGTCAGAGCCAAACCAGAGATTTGTGAGTGAAAAAAGTAATGGTTTGGTTTTAAATCTGTCACTTTGGAGATGGGTCGTCATACAGTGTTATTGTGACAATAGCTGACTACTACAATGACTGTTTCTCCAACTATACTAAAATAATTCTTGAATGAACGAATAAATGCATGAAAAATGGAAATAACATAAACTGTATATGCTATAGTCAAATGGTTAAATAAAACATGGTTCATCCTTTTGAAGATGACTATGCAATAACTAAAAATTCTGCTTTCAATCTTTTAAACGCACAATACCAGTTTTAAAAAAATAATAGCATTTTTGGAAAATAATACAATTCATTATAAAAAGTCAATATAAGAGAGAATTCCAACGAAGACTTATTTTTTTTAAATTATGCAAAATAAGCCATTCACACACACACAAGATAAAATTGTCAAAAAATTCCAGAGAGGTATGTATATAGATAAATAGATACAAAAATAGAAATAATTTTATAAATAATGGGACCACATTATATGTTATTTTAAAATTAAGAGTAAATTAAATTTAAAGTTAATTAAATTAAAATTAAGATAATGTAATTTTACTTGAATGGAGCAGAAAGAAATATTTTGAAGTGAAACTGCAGGAAATGCTAAATCCCATAAGACATACTATCTTCTAAAAATAAAACTTTCTCTATTTAGAAGAGAAATAAAAATTGAGAGGACAAAATCATGCATTTGTATTATATATTTCAAATGTGGATAGTATACATTGACTTTCTTTCATGACTTATTAGATAATTGACACTCTCATACTGTCATCCAAAATTTCCCCATCTCAATGTCTATTAGTTCCATGATCGTTGAGGATTATTGCATTTACATTCTATTTTATAACCATTTTTCCCACAGTTGTTTAGACTTAAGTAAATTCACTGTTTACTACCAGTCCTTTTTCCAAGACTTCATCACTGACTTCTTCATTTAAATTCATCTCTCATTAGAATTCCCTTTGAAAAGGAGTCTTGAGTGCATTATTACATGAGTTCTTTCATGGTTGAGAATGTATATCAATTGTTTCTGAACTTGAGTGACATAGTGGCTTAAAATAATTTTGTTCTGTTGTGAGTTATACCTTCATTCAAACATATCCCAGTTGTCTTATGTCATTGAATATTTCTATTTAAAAACCTAAAGCTAACTGGGCATTTTTCCTCTTTATAGGGCCCTAGATTCTTTGTTGGCCTTTGTTTTCACTTCAATTGCAATAACATACATAGAATATATCAATATTGTTGATGATCTTTCTGAGTCAACATTTCTTAACATTTAATTTTGCCTTTTGATACGTAGATTTAATTCTCTCTTCATTTCAAGGGTTTTTTTCATGTCATTGCCTTAAATATATATATATATATATATATTCACTTGTTGAGCTTCTTAACAAATTTGTAATGACATAGAAAAGTGCTTATATTAAAATTGTAGGTGAAAATTGAGGTTATAAAATTGATATGAGAGAAACGACACTTATTTACACAGGGGAAAAAAACAAAACACAGAAAGAGATTGCGTAGAAATCCACACTGAAATGGTTCAGTGTTTATACTGGTTGCACTGCATGATTTGTGTGCACATCTCCCTCCTCCACAATACAGGTTTTTTGTTTGTTCTGTGTTGTTTTAAATAATCAGCTTTGAGATTCTAAAATAAACACAAAATAGAACAAAACTCGTGGTCAGACTGATTGAAGGTCAAAATTCAGCTCAAGCTTTTATTAAATGATCTTGGGAAAGTTCCATAGTTTCTTTGAGATTCAGTTTACTCATCTGAAAATTGAGTTTAGTAAGAATATTCCATAGAGTTATATGAATTAAGTAAGCTAAAGGAAAGCACTCAGTCCGTATCTGTAAAGGATAAATAAGCAATAAAATACCTCGTATTCATTGTCTTTCCAATATCTACCTTAGCCCAAGCCACCTTTATGTATTGTTTGCACTGCTCGTGTTCTCCAAGTCATTCTCCACACAGCAAACCATAGTGTTCTTTTAAAAATATAAATCATTCTATGTCATTCCTTTGCTTTTGTAACCAGTACAACAAAGTCTGGGGTACAAAAATTGTCATGTCTCATTTTTCCACTAATGACTCCAGCGAACATATGTGAACATAAGGAAGAGGCTCCAAATCTCCCTCTGAAGCTTCTTCCAGCCCTGATTTCAAGAACCCTAGGCACTTATTTAAAACAAATAAATCTCTCCAGAGACTCTGGAATCTTATGATCTGAGTGTAAATTGGAACAATTTTTCTGGAAAACAATTTGACAATAACTCCTAAAATATAAAACATGTATACTGTTGATTAAGAAATTCTATTTTTCAGAGTTTATTCCTACATATTAACAAATATGCATAAAGCTATATGTGCTATAAAGCTAAATAATATGCTTGCTTCATTTTCTTTTGTTAGAAGAGAGGATAGGAACAACATTAACGTGCACCAATAGGGTAATAATCAAATAAGTCACACTATACCCTACACTATAATAAAATGATACTATAAAAAAAATGAATGAGGTAGAGGGATTGGGCTTCTAAATAAAAATGGTAGAAAATAGTTATCTTCCTCTGCTTCCCTTCACTGAAATCCCAAAATGCAGTGAAAGGAGTAAAGGACATAGACATCATTTCCAACCCTGATAACTCGAAGAGACAACTGAAACATCAAAACAGAAACAAGAAGAAAGACTGATAAACAGGGAAGATAGAAGGGGTGTGGGAGGATGTGGAGAGAAAATGCCTATTGCTGCACATCTGGGTGCACGCTGGCACATTTACTTAGTGGGTAATAGTAGATAATAGGATATAAAATCACCAAGGCTTCATTTGGAAGAATAAAAATAGGGTGAGCTAAACAATCACATCTCTGCTTTTTCTCTTTGTTATTGAGATAATTGATTTCTTGTTTTGAAAAGTTTATGGGCATACATTTGGCCAAAATTTTAGTCTCTTATATGGTGACAATTTTCTGGTTGTTTGTTTCGTTTCTTGCCTTCTTCTTCTTATAGTATCTTTGCATAGATTCTTTTTCTTTCCTTTGGAATTAGTGAAATTATAAAAATAATGATAACAACAATAATGAGGAGCAGAGAGTTATCCAGGGATATAAACTAGGCTGTCATTAATTCTTCTAATGTTGCAGAATTGAGTGTGTGAGTAAGATCATTCAGGCTTCATATGTTCGCTGTCAGCTGGGATGCTCAAGGCTAGTTCATCCACAGTGGGAATTATCTCTCTATTCCTGTCCTATGGTCATCTGCAGAGGCAGATGGACCTCACCCAAAATTTGGTTCAGATGTCAAGGCTGATGATGCCACATATACAAAAGGATGTGAGAAGTTTTATTATTTTCATAATTGAGTTGTCTGGGGACAACAGGACAAGCTCCTGGTAGGTCTGAAATGGCCTGAGAGAGCAAAGAGACTGGCTCTGAGCTTTACTGTGGTTCAAAGATAGGCCAAGGATGAGACTTCCTGCACACAGGCAGGGGTTTGCATGGTTTGAATCTCCTGCCAGTGCCAAAGGAGAGAACATTAGACTTTCTTATCAGCTTGCCTAGATGTGGGGCACAAGGGGAAAAGGTTTGGGAAAGCTTAAAAGCTATTGGCAGTCAGAAAAGAAAAGGAATTGGACTTCTCATTATACCCCACCACACTCACAGAGTGCTTCCTGTAAATATGGCTTAATTTTGTGCTTCTCGATGGAGCACCATATTAAATGCACACTTTAAACAAACACTATATTTATCAATATTTAAAGTTTTAATATGACATTTAATATGACAAATTTGTGTGCTTCTTTAACTCATCTAGTTTGGATGGACAA
This sequence comes from Equus asinus, assembly GCF_041296235.1. Classification (NCBI taxonomy): domain Eukaryota; kingdom Metazoa; phylum Chordata; class Mammalia; order Perissodactyla; family Equidae; genus Equus; species Equus asinus. Next base: position 74,362,220 of record NC_091798.1, read on the forward strand.
TAATGTTACACACAATGGATAATGTATATTTAAACTGTTTTTATGTTTTATTTTACTAGTGTTCATAGTAGAGAAGCCAGTCTTAAAATTTGCATTGACTGAAGGAAAGAAGATATTTTAAAGCCATGTTAAGAAATTCAGAATATTAATTTTTACCTTCTTTCTAAAATGAGATAGGTGATGCTTCATATGTTTAAATTTTTTTAATTTATTTTTATAATTTAAAAATGAATTTAAAAGAATCTCCATAAATTTATTTTTATAAATTTTTATTTATTCATTGTTTATTTTTAAACTTTATCTTCAATTCATCATCATAGTCAGGCCAACTATTTACTCTATGATGTAAAAGCTAAATTTAAATTATCTTTCAATAATAAAAGATATCTAATAAAAATGGTTGCATGAATTTCCTATTAGGATTTTTTTGATTGAAAATAAAATTCAAATGTTTAAGGGATTTGATGATAATTTTTGCAGATGCACAATACCAATATTATCTCCTACTTCATTGGCAACGGTTGTTAAATTATGTAACATACAATAACTATCTGGAGAAACTCTGTTCTAATGTCTAACTTTTGTTGATAATCCATACATTTTCCTCAGTTTTGTTATACACTCATTACCATTGACAAATTAACCATAAGATATTATACATTATATCATGGTCTTAGTGAGCTCAACTAGTATGCATGCCTTGCTACCTGTGACTTATCACATGGGCACAATAACATCCTAACTGGTCCATCCAGTCTTGTTCATCAGTGCTTGTCAACTGATCACATGCTTGGATGTTGCATCAACATCAATTCCTATAAGTTTCTAAAAGCACATTCACAATTTCTATACTCATCTCAGTATAGGTCATTAACCAACGGTTTGCAAATCAGCACTAGGTCACAGACTAACCTTTGTGTCGCAGTGAAGAAAAGGTATAATTATAAAAGTAATCATTAGAACAAAATCTATGGCGACATATAAAAGAAATCACAGACAAAAATGTATTCCTTAGAGTGAAAGACTCAAAAAGAAGCAATCGACTCAGAAAGTATTACATAAAATATGTCTCTGAGACTAGAAATACTTACATCAATAAGTGCAAATAGGGAAAATGTATTTTTAAAATGAAAAAAATTCTCAGAGCAAATCACAAAATATTTTAAACATAGATGCAAAAAAGATAAAAATATGGGCAGAGTTATATAAGATAATTATTACAAAAAGAAGGTATGTGATTTAACCTTCCTATCTGAAAAGGTGAATTCAAAGAAAAGGAGCATTAAAGGAGACCAAAAAAAAGGTAATTTCTATTGCTAAAGAATTCCATCAGTAGTGAGTTCTACAATTTAGAAGTATTTATGCACCAAATAACATAGCATCAACTTTTTACACAAGAACATCAGGAGATAAAAGAAAAAATAATGGAAAAGATAATACTGAGTATTTTTTCACTATGTGACAGATCATGTGAACAAAACTAAGCAAATTTGTAAAGGCCTAAACAGCATACTCTATAAGTTAGATCCGAAAACAAGGAATACACTCTCTTTTCAGCTTACCCAAGATCATTTGTAAAAATGGAAGTATATTAAGCCCCACAAAACTCTCCATATGTTTCAAAATACTACTAACAATATCCTCTGAACAAAATGCAATTAAAGTAGAAATGAATAACACCCAGACATAAATAAGCATACAAGGAATGCTTTAAAGTCTCTCAAACAATTCTTAAGCCAAATAGGAAATATATAAACAAATAATTATATATATATATGTATATATGTGAAAGGATAACAGTAAACAGAAAAGGATAAAGATTACCATTATTTGCAAATATTATTATTAGATTTCTTAGAAAAACTAAGAGAATCAACATTTTTATCATTACTATGACTAGGACCACCACCACTAATAATAGAAATAATAAATACCATTACAAATAATAATAATAAAGAATCTAATAATGTAGCATTGATGATTTGCAAATACATAAAATCAATCAATTACAGAATGTGATTTTAAAAAACTGTCTAAAATGACACCAAAAAGATAAAATATCTGAGACTAAACAAGAATTTTGTTTAAAAATATCTATAACAAAAACTTTAAAACACTTCTTTAGAACATGAACAGATAAAAAAGGAAAAGCATACCTTATTCTTGGATAGAAACACTCAAAATCTGAAAATTGTCAATGCTTCCCAAGTTAATCAATAAATATAATGAATACTCCCAAATATCAGTGTCTATTATGTCTGTATTCATATCTATATCTGACTATTTATGCTTTTTTAAAACTAGATGAGTCAATTCAAAAGTTCTTCTGGAAAAATATACATACAAGAAGAGTCAAGAAATCTGAAAAGACAATAAAGATATTAAATATCATTCAGCAGAATAAATATATGTGGCATTGGCTCATGAAAGGATTGAAATTTCAAAGGAATAAAATAGAAATCCAAAGAAAGTACCCAATACATCTGAGAATTTAGAATATGATAAAGTTATTTCAAATTTATATTAAAAATTAATTACTCTGCAAATAGTGTGGGAACAACTGGCTTACTCTCTGGGGGGGAAAATGGATTCCTGTATCAAATTTCTGATGATTAAATAACCCAAACCCCTAGCAGAAGCCATAAAATAAAGATTAGTAAATTTAGAGTATAAAAAATGTGTGACTGGAAAAAAATACAAAAAGCAAAGTTAAAAAACACATGACACGCTTGGAAAAAATATATATAGTTATATCATAGACACCCAGTAAATTAATTCAGTATATAATATTTCCACCAAATCTATAAGAAAAAGACCAACAGTCCAATAGAAACGTGGGAAAAGTAGAAGAGGAGAGTTCACAGAAATGGAAATGCAATTGACCTAAAAATGTGAAAAGATACTCAGCCTCACTCACAGAGAAATAGAAAAATAAAAGCCTCAACAAGTTTCTTTAAAAAAAATTTTTTAGAAGTGTTTTTAAAGATGATGTTGTAAAGGATGTGGGAAAAGAATCATCCTTATACTTTTCTGGTAGAAATGCAAATTGGTGCAGCAACTGTGGAGAGCAATTTGATACCTTGTATGAAAACAGTATTTGCACAAGCCTTTGTTCCGGCAATTTCATTTCTAGGAGTATATTCTAATGTATACTCTTATATGTTCTCTGTTTTATAGTATGCACTGTAACTTTGTGTATAATAATAAAAGACGGAAAATTAAAACGCCCATCAAAGGGGACTGAGTAAATAATTTCAGATACATCTATACCCTGGGAATATCATTCAGCTGTGGAAAAATATTAGCAGTTCTATATATACAAAAATTGAATCACCTCCAAGACAACTAGTTTTGTTCTATTTTTAAAGTGCAGATCAGTTTGTATCTTATACAACCTTCAGTATGTGTGTGTGGTGGCGGTGGGGGAGTGTTATATGTGTTTGTAACTAATGGAATATCTAGCAATCTCTGGAAAGATAGTTAAATTGGTCAAATGGTTGTTGTTAGTGAACAGGACTGTGTGGCTGGAGGGCAGGCATCTAACTTTAAGTTTTATAATTTTGTGACTTTTGAATTCTGTGATATTGCCTCTATTATCCACCCAAACAAATTAAATTAAAACAAAGCAAATGAAAAAGAATGAAGTACATTTCTAAGTGCAAGAATGGAACTATCTCCAAGACGTATGAATAAGTAACTCAAGGTACAAAACATTGTCTAATGCAAGTGTGCATCCGTTAGGTGTTTAAATCACATATTTGTATACATTTATTTGCTTTCGTTTGCTTGAAACATTTCTAGAATTATATACTCAAATAAAGTGTTGCAAGGATCGCCTCTGGGAGAGAATCTGGAAGACCTAGGTCAGTTGTGGGAAGATTACTTGCTTTTAACCTTTGCATTTTGTTAGTTTGAATTATTTACTATGGGAACATTACTTTTCAAAAGAAACAAAAACATTTTCTAAAAATACCTTCATTTTATCTATTATATCTTTCAATAGGACACAGATAAGCTTTACCTACAATTCTCTGATATACATTTCTTTTTATCTCATTATCCTCTTATTTTGATTTTTATTTTCTAATCTATGTTTTATTCCTTCAGATGGAGATTTTAATGCTAAGGGACAGCTATGACTCATTAGTAACTCTATACCAAAGGCAAGGTTTACTTTTTTTTCTTGCATACAGAAAATTTTGCATTACCATTGTTCGTCTAACTGGCAAGCTTCTTTCGAATGCAGTTAATTTTATGTAATAAAATATGTATGTTTTCATGTAGATTAAGACAAGTTTAATTAAAAATAAAATGTCTCCAGAGCAACCTACAAAAAAGCACATAGCTGGTAGTTACTTTTGTTCAAAAACACCTTGATCACTAAAAAAAAAAAAGACTATCAGAGTAATTCCAGAACAATTTTAAATTTTAACGTGTTGTTTGATGTGCTAAATTCATAATCATAATCAAATGAAGTAGACAAAAGATCATTGACCTTAACTCTTTTGAAAAAGGTGTTTTTATCATTTGTTTCACAAAGTCAAACAGAATAATAAAATCTGGTATCAAAAGAATTCAAACTTTGACCAGCAATACCACTGTTCCAAATGGGGCCATCTTTCTCATGAAATAAGGACCAGTTCTGTGCGTGTGTGGTGCATGTGTATATGCAAATAAATTAATCAACTCAGACAGGCAGGAAATCACTTCCATGGCTTATTTTAATATATTTGGCAAATTTACACTCTCCTTATGCTTGTGATTTACTACTATAAATGGGGCTAATCTGATTGCATGTTTCAGTATCATCCATATCATAAATTAAAAACCAGGCTTTGAAGGTTGTTTGCCCATCCAAACACAAGTATAAGCAAAATGGTAGCATTGGTCTTCTGACTTTATCTATTTTAATGAAAGAATTATTATTTTACAAGATTCCTAAGTCATTTAGTAATAGTTTTAAATGCCAATTGTACCATTCCTTTACACTTATATTCCTTTACCAAGGTAGTTTTCCCACTTTTTACTTCTTAAAATGATATTCTAATGAGCTTCAGTGCATAGCATCTGGGAAAATAAGTGCCTCTGTCATATCAAATATGTTCTCATCCACATGTTTTTTTTAAAAGAAGAAGGACTATTTACTGGTGGTTGTATTCATAAACTAGCCATAACTAATAGTTGAAATATCATTCACTTTCTAATCTGGGACTAGTTTATTAGCGATGAATCTTGCTATGGTTGGCAAAATGAACTTGTTTAAAAGGGATTTTATTTATCCAGAACAGTCTGAAGATGCAATGGCTTATCAGGTCATTTAAAAATTCCTCCAGGTTAAAAAACTGTAAGTTTTAACACCTTTCAGCGGACTTAGACTTTAGAAATCTACTCCTATTCATCTAAAAGATAGAACAATGCAAAATCTGCAACCACAGACATCAGTAAATAATAAAAAGAGGTAAAATATATAATAAAAGAACAAAGAAAGGCATATAGAAATAAAGTGTTCACAACTAGCACATATTACTGTGGAGGACTCATCCACAAAAGAAAAATCCAGTGGATGCTGCACTTCTTACAAATCAGCTTCCAAAAGTGGGGGGACCAATCAACCCTCTAACTAGAATGAAAGAATAAAGTCTTTCTATGGAACAATTATTTTATTGTAATTATAGAGAATATAATTAGACAAATATCCCAAAGGGAAATGAAAATCGCTGTTGTGTGTGTGTACACACGTGTGTAAACTTGCAATAGTCAAATCGTCTCACACTCTTTACACTCTATTGCTTTCTCCTTCCTCATCCCTTTTTCACACTCAGCATAGAGTTGTCCCAAAGTCTCCCTGGGGTGAAGGCTCTTCTCAGATATCCTCACAGCTAACTCTCTCTCAATTACCTCAAGTATGTCCTCAAATGTCACCTCATCTGAGAGGCCCTTCCTAATTCACCTCTTAACTGCACTGTCCTCCACCTTTCTTCTCTCATTCTGCTTTAATTTTCTTCTTATCATTTATCATCACCTACTAGATAGATAGGTAGATAGATAGATAGATAAATTTATTTTTGTCTCTTTACCCCTCCCTCTCAGAATATAGTTCCATGTGAACATGGATGCTCTTTTCACTGTGGCATTTCCAATCCCTAAAGCAGTACCTGACAAGTAAAAGATGATCCAAAGAATTTAATTAACAGGATACTGAGTAGAATTTGTTCAATGAATTATTGGAAAATAGTTGATAAGTGATTTAAACAACCCCAAACAACTAAATTTCTTTTTTCATTGAGAATTTAAGGCCTTATTCCAGAATTCCCACTCATATTGGGAACTCTGACAGGCAGGGAGTGGTAGGTTTGTGATTTTTGATTGAGACAACATTCCAGTTCAGAAAGTAGATCTTTCTCTGTTCCATTTGATGACTGATAACCAAGTCTGGCATAAATCATTCTAAGAAAACTTTCATAGAATTGATGTGATGATTAAATCAGTTCCTGTATTCAAGTCTTCTCAAATTGTTCTATTCAAGTCTCAGTACCAACAACAGAAACTAAATGAATACAAGACTTTCATATCCTGGGAACCTGCCAATCAGGGAGGCAGTAGAATCGAGTGTAATATAGTGGTTAAGAGAAGAATCTGGAGTCTGACTGTTCCTTTCAAATTTTAGTCTGCCACTTAGTAGCTATAGCATCTTAAGACCAATTTAACTTCTCTAACCTAGTTTCCTCATCTACAACAACAGTACTTACTTCACAGAGCTATAGCGAGGATTCAATTTTTAAAAAATCAACAGAAATCTCTTAGCACTGCTTAGCACACAGCAAGGGCTCAATAAAAGTAAGTTCCTATTAGGTTTTTGTTTGTTTCTTCAGATCAGGAACTGTGTCTTTTGTTTAGCAAATAATTATTGAATGACATTCAGGTCTTATTGAGTATTTCACAAGAACCTGCTTATCACGGAACATTTTGCAAACATTGAACACTTAGAGAAATCATAAATGTACACAATTTTCTTTATTTCTAGACTGAAATCTCCCAAGGATCAGAAAGGTTCTATCATCTTATTGCTGTATTCTTAGCATCTGACACAATATCTGGCACATGGTAGATACTCAATAAATAATTGTCGTATCAATGAATGAGTGATGAACCCTTAAAATCAGCCACTAATATTTTCATAATTAAATATTCTATTAACTGTATTCTCCTTTCTTAACTCGCTTTTTCTCTTAGATAAGTTCCAACTCATGTAGAGCTGTGTTTCAGCCACAGAAAGTATATGTTTCTCTCTCAAGGAAACATTAGTTTGGCTCCTACCTCCTAGAAGCCACTGAACATAACTTTTTTTCCAGTTACCTGGTTTATATTATTCTTGCCTTTTAGAACATCCTTCTAAATTCCTCAGTTTCTCCCTGACAACTATGTCCCTTCCCAACATCTTAACTCTCCACAAAAATATGACAAAATGTAGTTGGCTTTTTGGAGGGGAGAGGGACATTTTTTTCATCCTTCTAATTTTGTGTTTCCCATAAGAAGCACCCATTACTACCAGAATGTGGCACAAATCAATATAATTGGGTATGTATCATCATGAGTCATCTAGGACTTTCAATTTCTCATAAAGTGCACCCTCTTACATAGAGCTTAGGATAACATGGAGTTTACTATCACTTGCCTTAAGGATAGAGCTTCTATTTTGTTTGACTTTGTATCTCCAGGAAATGACTCAGTCTCTAACCCATATCTGGAGCTCAGGAAGTGATTGCTGATTGTTGAATCACTACTTCAAAATGCCAAATATAAAATAAGAGGGAAATTTTCTATAATTTTTATGAATAGAATAAATCTGGACAGGACACACTTTTGAATGGCAATGTTGGAAAGAATAGAAAGAATGAAATCCGTATAGAAGCATATCCTTCATTTCTCAATGAAGTAGTGATGAAAAATCTCAAAAACAACTTTTTAATTTCTAAGAAATAGAATTTATTAATAGCTTTGTATTCAAGTCTAAATTATAAGAAAAATCTATTTTGAGGTTCAAGAAAAAGTTGATAACTCAAGACCCAACATTGTTGCCTCAAGTAATTTAAAAATATGTAGTCCATTCACTTGTGACAAGGACCAAAACACGATGTATTGAAATGTGAATGTTTCTTCTACTTCTCTTTTTGTTCTTTCCTCCCTTAACCCTCTTCTATCCCTCAAGAAAATGTGCCTTTACCAGCCCATTCTCTCAAATGTCACATGGGGACTTCAAGGGATGAGTGAAGAGACACAAAATTAATGAGACAGGAGGAAAATCGAGACATAAAATCTTCATGAGTTGAAGTTCAGACAATTTTTTTGGAGAGAAGGGGTGAAAACAAGAGGCTTATCAGAATCTGTTATGCTGTGAGCAAATAAGGAGAAGACAAAAGGATGATTTTTGGAAGTATTTTTCTGAGACGTGAACTTGATTGAAATTGGAGTTATTTGAGAGAGACAAGATAAATTGGTATTACGTTACAGTTGCCTTTTTTATGTACTGGTTTTGTTTGTTTTTTAGTGATGCTAAAACTGGGCCATGCAGGTCACTGAGGTGATCATTAGAAACATGAGTTGCTACGGAAAAACATTCTAACATTTATTAAGCATCAATTATTACACATACAATCTATTTGTAAACAGGTATTTTTTGTAATGTTCATAGCCACACTGTGATTATAAATAAGTAAACCAAGATTCAGAGAGATTAATTAACCCACACTAACAAGTAATGGATATAAGATTCACTCCCAGATATCTTATTCTGAATTTTATGAGCTACATCCTGCAACCTTTGTATAAGTCACAGAAATTAGTATGCCAATGAAACAAACTAACCACCAAACCTAATAAAAAATAATAAACAAACAAAAATTTATTTTAATTGTATTTGTTACAAATATTTGGATTGAAAATACCACATTTTCAATATAAGATTGAAAATGTTTTGTTTGTTGAGTAGAGGATAACATAGTGTTAAGCAAATTATTTCAGAAAATGCCTGTTTCAAGATAACTCCTTTTACAAACTAGATATCTGTTTGACACCACTCCCACTGTGTTAGTCCATGATACAATTCATCACACTGTAATGTTACAGAAATAATCTCTTTTCATTTATTTCCGGGCACCTGTAATTGACCCAGAGAGCAGTTGCTGTATTTGAAATGAATCTGGCAAGTGGAAAATGAATGGGCAAGAAGCTCTTTTCTTCATCTGCTTGCCTCTTGGCTCCCCAGTTAAATTTGTCTAGTCTGAAAATCTCCAGTAGTAAATGCTCTTATTATTCTGAAACACTATAAACATTTTCACTGAAATGTTATTCAATTCATCATAACAGTCTTTGGGAGGTATCCCCCAAAATATAAATAAATCTAAAAATGTATTCTCAGGTCCCAGATCACGGTATACATTATGAGATCATATAATTTGCTTGTCTCTGCTATTTTCCAACATAATTATGTCAGTTTATACCATATAAACCATTAAATCACAATAAGAAAAGGTCATGAGGTGAATTCTGTTTTGTGAAGCTCTTATATGTAATAATAGTCAATTTTGTTATCAAATGTGCAAATGATTAAGGAAATAAGACTATATGAAGAAGAAAATTCAATATAAATACAAAACACTGATCTTGTATGCAGTCAATCAGATCTTGAAAAGGTAAACATTTATGGTTGTAAATTAATATTAAAATAACCTAGTATAATATAGCTGTTTATCTTGATTTGGGGGCACATACAGAGAAAATTGGTCAAACCGAAAGAGAGATTTCTTTACAGTAGAGATAGTTAAACTCTGATGCACTACTGGAAAGATTTTGAAATAAAAATAATTTGCCTGTTCGAAATTGTTTCAACATGCTCTATCAACCCACAAATATGTGTTCTGCTCCTGCTGTGTGTAATGTAACATAATATAATATGCATATAAGGGCACAAAAAAAGTCAAAAGTCATAGACCTTGCCCTCACAGAACTGCAGTCTAATTGGTAGACTGCATGAAATAATTAAGACGACCAAGGTGTAAACAGAAGGCAAATACGTAAATACATATAGGAATTAAAAGGCAGGGATAATTACTGATGGAAGAGGAGGAAAGAGCCGGACAGAATTTAAAATAGAGCATGTATATGAGATGACTGCATAAAAGGAAGGAAGAGGGAATTCCGTGTAGGGTGAAGATTATGTAAAACAGAATTAAATTAGGAAAACACAGGATATGAGACAAGAACATGCCAGATATTGGTTGGAGTAGAGCATTTATATATGAGAATAGTTGGAAATGAAATTTAAAAAGCAGTTTGGGACCAAGCTGTAAAGATCCTTGAGTGCTAGGTTAAGAAGCATTGTTTTTTTGTGTTGTAAATGAGAAATGTGGTATATGACCAAAGTGATGCTTTACAAAGATTAATTTGATAACACTTGGCATTGTATGGGGAAGTGTAGGTAGGTAGGAAAATTAAGAAGACAAAGAATTAGAAAAAAATCAAATACTTTTTAGGAAATTATGGTAGATACTGTAGTTTGGCTGTCTCAGCACCAATTCCAATCTCCTTTTCCTTAGCCTTCCCTGACTATAAAGGATAATGAGCTAAAAAACCACATCTTCCAAGACTCCTTTTCTTGTGGGAGAAATCATGTGACACTCTTGGTCAATGAGACAAAAGAAGAATTCTCTTAGGAGATCTGGAAAATCCTTAGACGTCCTGATAAGGTTGTCACTCTGTCTTCTTTCTTTTTTTTTTTTTTTTTAATAAAGATTGGCCCTGAGTTAACATCTGTTGCTAATCTTTTTTTCTTCTTCTTCTCCCCAAAGCCCCCCATATGTAGTTGTATATTCCAGTTGTAGATTCGTCTAGTTTTGCTATGTGGGATGCAGCCTCAGCATGGCCTGATGAGTAGTGGCTGGGCCATGCCCAGGATCCGAACCAGCAAAACCCTCGGCTGCTGAAGCAGAGTGCGTGAACTTAACCACTAAGCCACAGGGCCAGCCCTTCTGTCTTCTTTCTTCTACCTCTTTTACCTTCCTGCCAGGATGGAGACTTTATGGCAGCTATATCACAGCCTTAGGTGAAAAAGACTAAGAGAATAATAGAAACCTTAGCTTGGACATCCTTGAGACATCGATCTGATTGGGGTATTTATACATAGGCACACAAAATTAACAAAATCAGCAATCACATTATCTCTAGACTTCTTGTTATGTGATTTTAAAAAATTAACTTCTATTTGGTTAAACCACTCTGAAGTTGCCATCAAACAAGCTGATACAGAAACTATTAGAAACAAATCCTGGTGGGTCATGAAGAGCACCCAAAATCAAGTTATAGGGAGAGGATACGAAAATACCAGTGAGTTTTCCCATGGCTGATTAGATTGCAGGAAGTTGTAATGAGAGGGCATCCAAAATTAATCCAAAACCCCCTTATGTAGATGATCAGGAGATTAAAAAACACCGTTAATAGAAACTGTATTTTCCTAGCATAAGGAAAGGGAAGAAAGTAGAACAACTTTTCAGGGTCTTTACAAGCCTATGATTTTATGATCAGAGACAGCTATTAAATCCTAAATGTAATTATACTGAATATTATAAAAAGAAAGCTTAAGAAGTCATATATCCCACCCCTGAAGGACCTCAAATGGACAGTATGAACCCTGATACATTCACTGGACATATCGTTACTTCCCAGTAACTAATTCTTTACATTCTACTTCTTACTGTTTCCGCTGCCTCTACCAGAATCCAAGCCACCATTACTCTCACCTGAGCTACTTCAAGAGCTTGCTAACTGGTCTTCCAACACCCACTTGGACTGCCTCCCATGCAATCTCTTCTGCACAAGCAACCAATGTCATTTTTTCGTAATGCAAATCTGATTATATTACCCTGTTGTTTAAAACACTTCATTGACTTCCCCTTTCCCTTAAAGGACCAACTCTTTAACATGAATCTCAAGACACCTTGTGGTCTGACCTGCAACTGTTCACATCACAGAAATCTCCCTCTGTGGACTCTAGCCTCTGAGACTTTCTCTCAGTTTCTTAGAATGTTCTGTCCTCCTTCCTTTGTACCTTTGCACATGCACCTTCTCTTTACAGGTCTTCCTATCCACACCCTCCTGCCTCACATGCTTCTCCTTCAGCTCTCAGCTCAAAAATTATTTCAACAGAGAAGCTACACCCACCTACCTGCTAAATCAATCCCTTTATTGTATAGCCTCATGGCCCCAGTGCACATCCTATTCCTTCATAGCACTTGTCTCAGTATAGGGTTCATATTTATTTGTGTGATTACTATAATTAATATATATCTACCAAACTCGAATGTCTAGGGTCTTGCAAAGTATCTTACACTGTCTTACAAATAAGGAGCTAACCAATATTTATGTAATGATGGATTATTCTGAATCAATTCCAGAAAAATGAAGCCCCATGAGCCCAGGGACAATGTCCACTTTGACTCAGTGTTGTAGCATCAAGAATAAATGAATGAATGAATGATCAAGATAAGAAAGACAAAGTAGGAAAGGTACCTCCTACCTTGAAAAAGTTCCAGAGATGGATGGTGGTGATGATTGCAGAACAATCTGAATGTACTTGATGCCACAGAACTGTACACTTAAAATGGTTAAAATAGTAAATTTATATTTTACCAAAATAAAAGATTTCAGAAAAATAATAAAAGAACTCAACTGTACTAATTTGAACTGGATCTGCTATATATTAGTTGCATTACTTTGGACATAGCCTTAAACCTCTTAACCTGTTTTCTGATTTGTAAGAGGGAGGTATTATTCCTAACCTCACAGGAATTTTGTATGATAACCAGAATCTGACAAGTAGTGGGTATTCTAGTAGTACGGAATTTGTTGGATTTATATATTTTGAGAAGATATCTCAGAGATACTTAAATAGGTGCATTGTTTCTGCTATTGCCTTAAGGAGTATTGAGAAATAAATATTGTAGGAAGGCCCTTGCATGAATGGATGACAGTGATAAGAATTAAGTAGAGGGTTTAATTTGGCTACTTCCAAAAGTACAGCAGTATCATTTCAATTCAGCTTGGGACTAAGAAGGCCCAAATGTTCGGTCCAAGTTTCCAGAAATATTTAGCTTTGGTAACGGAAATAAAACTTATATCTAAATTTTGGGCAATTGTGTTGTCTCTCTTAATCTAATTTACCTTCCATATTGTATAAGAAAGATTCTTTTCAAGAGGAAATTGAACATTTGCATCAAATGCCAATGCAATTAAATTTTGTGCTGACAGTTGTGGATATTGTTTTGTCTTAGGGAGAGCAGAGCAAAAATTCTGTTCTTTGAAAAAAATGTACTTGCACACTTTTTTATTATAATTTTTCCCCTTTTTTAACTTTGTCCAATTCCTCAAAGCTATGATCTATATTGCAGCTTTAAAATAGAGACAAAATCTGCACCTAGAATGCTTGTTAGCTCATATTCATTGAACAATGTCATTCTCTCTGGTTAAAGGGCGGGGGATGGATGTCGGTTTGAAAGGTATGTAATGCACATCTGGCTGAAGCTGTTTCATGGCTGAATTAAAATGCGAATAAACCCATCCCATATGGTATCACTCATCAGCATTAATTTAGATTGACTTTTAAGAAAATTAAAATGCTAAGAGAAGAGTAATATGGTGCTCCCATTATATAAGTTACAGTACTACCAAAATCAGAAAGAATATAATCTGCACCAAATCTACAATCGTTTTTGTGCATTTGAATTTATTGCATACACACAGGGGACATATTCATTTGTTAATAGCCTATCAGTTTCCAATTTCTTCTTAGTTTTTGCTAAGTCAAACTCAGAATTAAAAACTAAAAGCAATTTAAAAATTCCACAGTGCTGCATGGCACTTTGAATTAATGCAGCAGTTAGGAGAGTGAATTAATGTGCCATTTTGCAATTCTTAAAGAATTGTAGGCAATGAACACATCAACTTGCAAGCAAAAAGAAAATAAAGTGTTGATAAAATAACTCTTCAATCATCATTTGTTCCATCATCACTCTTTAGTGACTTATGTATAATAGTCATGTCTCTACTGTAGCAAGAGAGAAACTGGCAGAAATAGTGTAAGACAGGGAGTCAAGGAGGGACCTAGACCACTCAATGCCTGTCCAAGCATCTTCCATGGGCATTCCATGCCCCAGGACACAGGAGTATGCTTGGAGAACAAGGCTAGGCAATTCTCTACACGGTTTAATCCATGTCAGGATTTGGGAGGCAAAGGCCAAGCTGGAATCCAAGAGGGTGCAGAGGCTTGCCTTGTTCTCTGCGTATCTCCTCTGCAAATATATAGTGGTAATAGAGAGATAACTCAGGACTTGGGGCACTTGAGTTCTAGCTAGAAATTATCAAAATTTCTCCTACACTGTGTGTGGGTGGGTGGGTGGAAAAAGAGTATATAGAAAGTAAGGAAAATTGGATGGGATGAGTTCATGTAGTAAGAGGAGACGATGAATATAATGGTAAGAGGATACCACTGAGTATAGCAGTAGTGGTAATAATAATAATAATAACAATGATAAATTTAAAAATAAAGAGGAACTATGTTTACATGACCATCATATGTCAGGTACTGTTTGAATTCCATAAATGCACCTAGTCCTGCCTCAAAGAATTTAAATTCAATGAAATGATGGAAATAGTTAGATTTTGAGTACTACCAGAGTCAGAAGAGAAAAGTTTAATCCAATCAGGAAGTTTAAGAAAGGCTTCCTAGAGTAGAAGTTTCCTGAACTGAATCCTGGAAGATAAGGATAATTTATCTGAGTTATGAGGATGAGAAAAAAGAGTAATAAAAAGGTATAAGGTGGTAAAATAACATAACTTCAAGTTATTATTATTAATGATTGAAGTTCAGGTTAAGAAGCAGAAGTTAAGTTAGAAGACAAGTCACAAAGGGTCTTACATCACCAGATGAAGTATATTAAGCTTATATTGTAAAAGCAGTGGAGTAAAGACAATCCACCATGGTCTCTGAGCATCCTTCCATGTTCTTGCTAGTTCTACCATATTGCAAGACTTACCTATCTTAAGATACTGAGAAACTTCTGTAGTTAGTCACATAGGCAAATAAGTAAGTCAAGGTTACTACAGTATACCTACTGTGTAACCGCTCACATCCCACAGGAGAAAAGCGGCTGGTTTGTTTGCTTCTTGCTCTAATGAGTGTTGTTTGCTCCAAAACTGCTGGGTTCCTGGGTTCCCTAGCTGAGAAGTAAAGCCACTGCATAGGCAGCATTCATCCAGGCCCATTGTATCACTCTGGTGGAATTGAAGGTAAGAAGACTTGATACACATATGCTGCTGCTCACTGTTTGCTGGGCCACATGAAATAAATTCCTTTCTCTCTGACTCTAGAGTCTTCTGACAACATCCAAACAATTGTGGTGACCTAACTTATTAGCTTGCAAGTAGGGGTAAAATCTCACACTCTTCACAGTCCTTGACACTTGATTTCAGTAATAAGAGTAGCTTGAGCAGGGTATTGTTTCCTAACCTTGGAACTGTTGACATTTTGGGCTGGACAGTTCTTTCTCATGGGGGACTGCCCTATGCAATGTAGAATGCTATTAAACAGACTAGATACCAGTAGCACACCCCCATTGTGATAACCAAAAATGTCTCCAAGCATTGCCCAATGTCCCCCAAAGGGACACTGTTGAGAACCACCAGAGTAGGGGAGAGACTAGAGTTTACGGGGATTAGCTGAGAGAATCTTGCAATATCTACAACAAAGGAGTGAACTAGGAGAGTGGTAATAGGGTGAGATAAGAGAAAACAAATTCAAGAACTATTTTGAGGTCTGATTAATTATTATCCTTTTGGACTATACTGTGGCAAAGCAGGTAGATAACATACCCCTAGGGCAAGATCATGAATGCATTCAGCTGTCTATCCCAGATGAATGAAAACTTTTGATCTTTTTCCTCGATAGAGATTGGGGGTAAAATGCACTTCTCAGATCTATAGCCATATTCCATGTTCCAGAGGCAATATTGATCTATTTTAGTAGAGATGCCATATCTCCCATAGCAACTGTAATTCAGGTAACCCTTTGGTTATCTTTATGGTATTCCACCATTATTTGCCCTGATAAACATGGTTTTTGAAGGAAGTGAGCTGGTGAATTAAATGGAGATATGGTGGGTACCACAGCCTCTGTATTGTTTAAGTCTTTGAAAGTAGCACTAATTATAGCCAAATCTTTCCTACCTGAAGTTCAGTATTGTTTCTGATTTACTACTTGGTCAAAATCAGGGTAGGGTTACTTTCAGGTGCTTCCACTTTTACTTTCCTACCATGATGAATCCTTTCCACAGTTCATGGAACCAATGTGAATGTTATGCTGGCTGCTAACAGTAACCATTCCAATTATGCACTCAAAGATGAGGGAAATGACCTGAAGTTTGGTCCATAGACCAACTAGGTCTTTTCTAAATGAGCTTGCAATAAGACTTCATTATTAATGAGCTTCCATATACTCTCATTTTAAAGAGGGGAGGATGATATTTTGGGGCCCCCAAATCAATGTTAGCTTAGACGTTGTCTCCAACAATCATCAAATTATTTGGGTATTGCCTTTTCCTGAAGCCAAGTTATTCTGGAAAATGGTCATAGAAGTATTGAGGTAATTGCTAAGTAATGCTATGGGATTATAGTCTTTTCCCAAAGGGACCAGCCTCCCTTTCACTCTATGGGCTCTGGGCTTAAGAACTGGGTCAAGTCTGGAACATAGGAAAAGAATTATAATTTTTATTATGATGAATGATTTTAACCTCCTCTTCCTTGTCCTTGATCTCTTCTGTCATAAAAGGCAAATAGTACCCTCTATTGCTGCTCAACTATCTCAAACTTAGGGTCATCATGATCTACTAGCCAAATCCATAAATTCCTGTCAGTCGAGGCTCTATGTTTGCCAATTCTATCTATGCTCCCTCATACCGTAGTTCACCTTGGTTCTGACTGTTAAGTACCACCACCTTCCTATCATCCTCACTGACATCAGAAGCCTAGATCCATAGCATTCTACTACTAGCTTTTCAACAATGCATGTGTCCCCTTCACTGATGTATTCACACTGCTTTTGGGAAGAATGTATCATGTGGGATCTGCCAAAGCCCATAGTCAACTGTGTGTTCTCTGGCCTACCACCATTAATCAATTCTAACATTTCTATTCTCTGAGACTTTTGACGACTTTATCAATACTTTTCTAAGGCAGTTCCACAGCACTACCTCATTTCTGTAAGCCACTGTTGTTTCTAAACTTCAAAGAGCAATGCCAGAAATGGAATGAGATAGGATCCAATTTTCCTTCCTGTGAGTCCTGAGTCATGGGAGGGTGCCCCCATCTCAATAGATTTTAACCTATTTTATATTCTGCATTACCTGGGGTCCAGTACTATTAAAATCTTTTCTCAGATATGTTCTCCCAGTTCTTGTCAACATATGTTAGCTAGATCTGTAGCTCTTTTAATAAATCATCTCATTCCACAGCAGGGACAGTACCTCTCTATACAGGTCATTACTTCTTTGTTGAGCCAATACTTCCCTGATAAGATGTGGCCCTAGTTACTGGTTTGGAAGAAATGAGGGGATTCAAACACAGATTTAGAGGAAGGAAAGCATCATCTTGTGAAAACTTGGCTGCAGGTGAAGTCTTTGCATGATATTCACACCTTAAGAAGCCATTCTCCTTTATTAAGTGGAAGAGGTCATTTGTGTTGGCTCATAACATTCAGGAGAATCTTGGAATTCAATATTTTTAGGTGCATTCAACCCAAATATCCCCACCCCACGACTCAGTGCCCCACTACTTCCCTATCAGGATTCTGATGTTAGCCTAGAAAATTTTCTAGTACTATTAAGTCAACCTTCTTTGTTTCTCTGCTTCTCTCACTATTAGTCCCTGAGTCTGAAGTATCTCTTTCAATGCTGCCATGGAGGTTATGATTATTCCTTGGGTTGATAGTTAGGTGAACTGAGCCTTTTATTTTCTTTTTTCAACATTTCATTGGCAATTAACAGCCAATGATACCTCAAATCTTATAATTACCACTGTCTCCATATCACTCAAGTACTAGAGACATTGCATGAACTCTGGTATCTCCCTGTACGTGTCTTGAATCTCAATTCTCTATAAATGAGAGTTTTAGTAATTTTGATGTGACAACATGCCGGAAATGATCCTCACCCCAGGCTCCACCAGGAATAGGGTAGTTTTTACCACCTGGCCATCAGTGATTCAATTCCAAAATCCTATCCTGAGAGCCTATATACTAAGACCACTTCTGGTGCCACCTGTTGTAAGTTAGCTTTCCCAAGAAGCAGACTCTGAAACATGGATTTAATGAAAGTAGTTATTTGCAAGGCAATTCCCAGAAGCACTGGTAGAAGGGTGGGACAATGAAATAGGAAAGGGAAGGAAGTAATAAAGGATGTTATATGGAGCAGGTAACTGCAAAAGTCACCTGGAGCTCAATCCTACTGGGAAACACTGAATAACAAAGTAACACATACCTTGAGTTTATCCCATCCGAGAGGCCAGTAAGCTGGGAGTTTTCCATCATTTCCCATCAGTTAGTCACTGATGAGGGCTGCTCATGGGAGTGAAGTGGATGAGTATCAACTACCTGGCAATACTAGCCCACCCAGCTCACAGGTGAAGAAAGTTATCAGCATCAGAAAAAGTCTTTAGGTAAAGAGTTGCAGGTGCTTCTACTTGGAAGCTATCAAGTCATTATGCACGGATGTAGTGAGAACCAAGAAAAGATGTGCAGGCCATCTTCAGTGTCTGCTACCTTTGGTCATTTCAAGTCACAAAACAGCCTTACTTCTGTACTTAAAATGCCCAGTCGCAAGTAATACTCAACTCTTCCAATGTGAATCAAACATACGGCTACTCCACCTCCTCCTAGGAAGGTGGTCATTATTGTCTTTTCTGTCCCAACTCTTTTCCCCGTGTTATTTTGCTGCCTCTGCTTTCTGAGCCCTCCAAAGTTGTAAAATAGAAAGGAGGAAAATTAGGGGAAAATGCAAAGTTCTGATTTGACTGGAGCCGTCACAATCTGGTGTCAAGTGCTCTCTGGACACGACCAATGTTTAAAGCCTGCTCTTTAATGGATGCTCTTGTAGGTTCTTTGGAACCCTTTGTCCCACAGGTCCCATGATACAATCTTTTCTGATTCATAGCTTTCTCCTCCTGCAGGCACAAGAAATCCTTGGCTATATTTTCTTTGTCCTGAGGCTTCTTTAGCTCTGTAGAAAGCCCTATTAGGCAGGATTTATGATCACTCGATGCTGGTCCTCTCTGCTGTGTGTGGACCTCATCCATCCACAGACAACATTCCTGATCCCTCTACCCTGACAAACTCAGAAAATGCAGATCACTCATGCAGACATCTCTCCTTTCCTCCACCACTGAGGCACTGAACCAGCCCACATTTGCTTTTATATATTCTCATATGGGAGTTGGACATTAGTCTCCTGCATCCATCCAACCAATAGACATGTATATGCAACTCTCTTAATGGTCTTATTGAAGCTTCAAACCCAGTTTAAGGTGGTGGGCAGAAAACTCTGACCCCTTTCCCAGAGTAGGAGAAGGGGTTTCCAAAATATCCTCTCCACAAACTCTTTCCTAAACTCTTTTCTCAACTCTATACATCTACAATGTATGTAAGGGATTTAAGAATTATCTAACAAATGTTTGGCCACCTACTTTTTGCAAAACCTTCATGGTGGTCTACCTTATAATTCACTGTGGCTTCTGATATCTACTGT
This sequence comes from Equus asinus, assembly GCF_041296235.1. NCBI lineage: Eukaryota > Metazoa > Chordata > Mammalia > Perissodactyla > Equidae > Equus > Equus asinus. Next base: position 74,382,064 of record NC_091798.1, read on the forward strand.
CATCAGACCTCAGACAAAATTGAGACAGGAAGGTCCAAGTTAAGTATCTTATAATAGACATTTTTAAAAAATCAAACAATTCCTAGAAATTCAGAATGTGGTTGCAAAAATAAATATGATACACACTCTTTACAGGAAAATTAGAAAAAAAAGGAAAGTGAAGAAAAAAATAGAAAAGGAAAACATGCCCCATAGCTCCAGTAACCACAGACAACCAACAATATATCATTTTGATGTATTTCTATCCAGTTGTTCTTTATTCTGTGCATATGATTCTTTACATATTATGGTAATACTCTACATACAATTTCCCATTGGGACTTCTTTTGACTTACTTAACTCTGGTATTTTCCATATGATTCTAAACACTTCGCAAATGGGATTAGTAGGCATAAACTAGCCCCCTGGGGAGATGTACCACAATTTATTTGTCTCTTCCCCTATTGTTACATACTATGATTGGCTCCAAATTTTAGCAATTGTGAATATTAATACCATAAGTACTTTTTTCCCCGTAGCATTTTTTCCTAGAGCCTAGGTTTAGAATCTATTCACAGAGGCATAATTACTGGCTTAAAAGGAAACCCTCAAGATTTAAAGGTTTCTCACTGGTCTAAAACTAGGACCCCACACTGTTTTTTTTATCCTGGCAGGATAGCCATTGTAAAGACTGGAAGAGGATCAGAATAGACAGAGGCTGAGACCCTAATCTAGCGGCCACTTCTGAGATCCTTGAAAGGGCAGGTAGAGCCCAAGGCACAAGGACCCTAACATGTGACCAGGTACTTTTGTGGGATGATTTTGGCTAAGATAATCATACTCCGTTTGTAGAACTGAAGGCTGAAATACTATGAGAGACTCAGTTCTTTAGTTTAAGACAGTGGTGGAAACCTCAAAGGTTTACAAGTCCTGCAGGCCACATAGGGAAGTGAAGAGGGCTCAGTGAGCCTGCAGCAAACTGTTCCCCATCTATGGTGAGAAATCATTGCTTGCCCTCAGATAGGCTTGTGAGATTTAGCCAACAAAAAATACAGGGTTCCCAGTTAAATTTGAATTTCAGATAAACCAGGGATAAACCTCTATTGGCTTAGTAAAGTGTGTCCCAAATATTGCATGCGACGTACTTATATTAAAACATTATTCGTTGTTTACTGAAACTCTAATTTAACTAGGTATCCTGTATTTTATTTGCCAACTCTAGCCTCACCCAGCTGTTGTCATCCAGGAGCGAGAGCCTAGAATTGCTAGTTCTTCAAATCTCCCAAGAGCCACCAGAAATCTGGACTTTCTTGTGAAATCTCCGTATTTCTAAATTTCAGCAACTAGTTCAAATGTTTTAAAAACACATCTGGAAGCCAGATTATGGCAGTAGGCCATCAGTTAGGGACCTCTGATATTAGATTATGATCCAGAATACAGACTAAAACATATCTACCATTGGAAGAAACAGTTCTAACGCATATTAATGTCTTCTTCATGTCAGTGATTTTCTGAGAGCAGGTGTAGATGGAAAAAGACAGAAAAAAAAACACGTGGCCACAATACCTTCAAAGGAGGCTGGAAAAGAGAAGGAAGAGTTGAAGTCATGCTGGAGAAAAAAAGAGTCTGGATACCACCTATAAACTATTCCTACTTGACTGGTTTAGATACAGCCAGACTTGTGGATTAAAAAAAAGGAGTATGCCCTTGAAATTCAAATTTATTTCATTAACCATAGTCAGGTCAACCATTTTAAAGTTATATAAGGAAAATGCAAACTTTTCCTTTATTTAAACCCCATAAGGAAGAGCTTCCAACAGAAAACAATAAAAAGCTACTCGAGTTAACATGTACTAGAATAAAGCAAACTGTACCTTCATTTTAAATCTCTGTTTGTTAATTAAGCATGTTTATGTTTTCTTGGTACTAAAATCAAGGCAATTTTAATTGAAAAATCTTCCATATCTCTACAAGGTAAGAATGATTTCCTCTGATGGTGTGCAAGTCCCAACTTCCTAATTAAAATAAAATAATGGCTTTCCAATCAGTTGTGGAAAGGAGACATTTAGAGAATTACCATGAGGCACTTCACAAGGAACACCATTAAAAATGATGAATATGGGTAGCTGAACATTTTGCTGCAGCTAAATTGAATTTAGTGGATAGGTGAAAGAGCTTTTATTTACTTGGTGCCAAGCCTTGACACATTCATAGAAATTGTCTGGCACATGCAGTATTATGAGTCAAACAACTCTGCTCTTATAAAATATTCTACAGTTTCCCAGATGTAATTTCCAGAGTTCTATATTCAGCATAAAGAATTTGCTTCTTACTTTGGCTGGAACAGGTGTAACAGTGTACAGTCTTTAGCAAAAGGGAGTGAGGTTTGTAACTATCTCTACCTGGGGTCGGAGCTTCAGTTTAGAGCTGAATTCCAGATGTCTTAGTGAGTTGTTTAATTAATTAATCAATGACTGAGTATAAATATTATTCAGTCAGGGATGATATTCAAAATATTTAACTTTCCATATGGCATAAGTACTAACCAATCAGAATGGATACCAACCTAAACAGAATAGATATTTGCTACAAAAAAAAAAAAATGTATTCCTGTAGCAGTATATCAGCACTGTACAATCCAGAGAGAGTTGCTTTAGGAGGAAGAAAAAATTAGACTCTGCATTCAAGAACTGTGTACTATAATTGATGTTTACACTGGGAGGCAACCTCTCCGATTATCATCTAATACACCTGCTCACAAGGATGAGGCCCGGGGAAGAGGAAAAGTCGGAAAGTGGAGCACCACAACTATCCAGTTCTTTTCTTATCCATAACATCCAATAGATTGGTGTGGTTTGCAAAATTGGTGCAGTTATTCCACTCCTGGTAACCATGCACCTTTTCAATGTAACTTTGAGGCTACTCTCCTCAAGAAGGGGCTATTTCTCTTCCCTTTGAATTTGAGCTGGACTTGTGATTTGCTTTGACCAACAGTGGAAATGTTGTGCCAGTTCTGAGCCTTGGTCCCAAGAGGCAGGCATGCTTCCAAGCTCTTTCTTTGAAACTTGCTGCCACAATGTGAACAAGTTTGGGCTGGCCTGCTGCATGATGACAGCATATAGTCCAGTCACCCCTGCTGCCCTAGTCCAACTGCTGGCTGACTACAGACACATGGAGAAGCCCAAGCCAAGACCAATCCTGGCCAAATCAGCAGTGGCATCCAGCCAACACAGAGACTTGCGAGATACAATAAATAGTGCTATTTTAAGCCACAAATATTGGGGGTGGTTTGTTATGCAGCAATAGATAATAAATACAGTTGATTTGGCTAATTTGAGAAAAAAGAAAGCAAAAACTAGAATTTTTATTAGCAGACAAGAATACAGATATACTGTCAGTTTTACATGAGTGTAGGGAATGCTTCAGAAATGCAAGCAGGTCCCTCTCACTTCTACAGAGCTGAGGTTGACAAAAAGGTAGCTGTTTGAATACAAAGGAATTGAGGGGATAAAGATTTTTTTGTACCATATTACAGTAAGAAGTGGAGAAACAGGTTTTCAATAGATAGTCTCTATATTATTTTTCTCATTGATGCTACAGATAAAAATAGGCAGAAATCATACTTCCAGAAATCTTCTTTTCACTACAAGTCCCAATGTACTATGTGAAAACCTTCTGAAATTGAAATGGACCTGATAAAAAGATATTTCTTTAAAGAAATTTCTTAAAAACCATGTACCCACAATGTCACTTTAAATACCAATTTACTAAAATGTCTAAGAAAAGAAGCTGACCTTTCTCGTCATTTAAATGGAAATATTTGGGTCTATATAGTACTTTTGATTTAAATGTCATTGATTTTTAACAAATGTTAACAAGAATGCTGGCACTGAACACTCCTAGTTATATATATTTTTTTCTAGATGCCAAAAGAGTACAGAATTAGAGCTGGAAAGTTGTCATTGAGGGGTAAATATTGCATAAGGTTAAGGATAATGAGAAGGGTGAACTTCAGAAAAGATCATAGTGACTGTTATTTCAGAAGAATTACAAATGAGATAGACATTACTGATTCATAATGCCCTGAAATCCTGACAAGATGGCCAACTAGCCTAGGCTGTCATCTCACTCCTCTAAAGTCAGCCTGGGAGAAACTATGCAAGTGAAATGGAAACATGGATCTGAGGAACTAACAGTAAAACAATGAGAAGCCCCTGGGATGCTAATACTAAGAGAATGAAACAAAAGACTATCTTGAATGAGCGTGTGTATGTGAGAGAGAGAGTGTGTGTGTCTCTGTGTGTGTGTGTGTGTGTGTGTGTAGAGTCTGAGGAGTTGTGGAAACAATAGGAAAACCTGTGGCAAAGTGGACCTATACTGTTGTGGAAGGAGCAGCTGGGATGAAGTATTTAAATTCTGTTCTTGTTTATTCCCCAGAATCTCTGGAGACAGTCATAGTCTGTGTCACTCATAGATGTCAACAGTAATAGTGGAGTCAGTGGAGAAGCATCAGGCAGCCTGAAAACCCACGGGGTGAGGAGCTAATGAACACGGGTGTAGGCTGCCATGCCCGGCCACAGGCAGTCGCTCCACCACTGCTCCTACCAGTGGAGAGCCAGTGGATTAGAAGCCATGGAGTTTATTTCTTCATGAAAGTTCCTGACCAAATGAGTTGCCTGAAGTCACGGCAGCAAATAAGGGTCGTTCTAAAGAGTTCTGAGGTATGTGGGGCAACTGGAGTCATATAACCAATTACCTGCAAAACATTTCCCTTTGAATGCTTCCTTAGGCACCTTAGTTTTCTGTTTGTTTGAAATTGAGATCATAATAGCTTACAACACTGTGAAAATTCAGTTGTACATTGTTATTTGTCAGTCACCATACAAGTGTTTTCCTTTACCCTTTGTGCCCACCCCCCCAACCTTCTTTCCCCTGGTAACCGCTAAACTGTTACCTTTGTCCCTGTGTTTATCTTCCATATATGAGTGAAATCATATGTTTGCCTTTCTTTGTCTGGTTTATTTCACTTAACATAGTTCCCTCAAGGTCCCTCCATGTTGTTGCAAATGGGACGATTTTGTATTTTTTTATGGCTGAGTAGTGTTCCATTGTATATATATATACCACATCTTCTTTATCCAATCATCAGTTGATGGGCGCTTGGGTTGCTTCCACATCTTGGCTATTGTGAATAATGCTGCAGTAAATATAGGGGTGCAGAACTGTCTTTGTATTGTTTATTTCAAGCTCCTTGGATAAATACCCAGTAGTGGGATAGCTGGGTCAAATGGTATTTCTATTTTGAATTTTTTGAGAAATCTCCATACTGTTTCCCAGAATGGCTGGACCAGTTTGCATTCCCACCAGCAGTGTATGAGGGTTCCCTTTTCTTCACAACCTCTCTAACATTTGCTGTTTTTCGTCTTGGTGATTATAGCCATTCTGACACACGTAAGGTGATATCTTAGTGTAGTTTCTTTTGCATTTCCCTGATAATTGATGATATTGAACATCTTCTCATGTGCCTATTGGCTATTTGTATATCTTCTTTGGAGAAATGTCTGTTCCTATTCTCTGCCCATTTTTTGATCAGTTTGTTTGTTTGTTTTGTTGTTCAGTTGTGTGAGTTCTTTATATATTATGGAGATTAATCCCTTGGTGGATATATGATTTGCACATATTTTCTTGCAGTTGGTGGGTTGTCTTTTTGTTTTGATCCTGGTTTCCTTTGCCTTGCAGAAGCTCTTTAGTCTGACGAAGTCCCATGCATTTATTTTTTCTTTTGTTTCTCTTGTCTGAGAAGACATGATATTCGAAAAGATTCTTTTAAGAATGATGTCAAAGAGTTTACTACCTATATTTTCTCCTAGAAGCTTTATGGTTTCAGGTCTTACTTTCAAGTCTGTGATCTATTTTGAGTTTATTTTTGTGTACAGTGAAAGATAATGGTCCACTTTCGTTCTTTTGCTGTGGCTATCCTGTTTTCCCAACACCATTTATTGAAGAGACTCTCCTTTCTCCATTCTATGTTTTGGCACCTTTGTCAAAGATTAGCTGTCCGTAGATGTGTGTTTTCATTTATGGGCTTTCGATTCTGTTCCATTGATCTGTGTGTCTGTTTTTGTACCAATACCATGCTGCTTTGGTTTCTATAGCTTTGTAGTCCAATTTGAAGTCAGGGATTGTGATGCCTCCAGCTTTGTTCTTTTTTCTCAGGATTGCTTTAGCTGTTTGGGATCTTTTGTTGCGCTATATGAATTTTAGGATTTTTTGTTCTATTTCTGTGAAGAATGTCATTGGGATTCTGATTGGGATTGCATTTAATCTGTAGATTGCTTTGGTTAGTATGGACATTTTAAGTATGTTTATTCTTCCAATCCATGTGCATGGACTATGTTTCCATTTCTTTATATCATCATCAATTTCTTTCAGTAATGTCTTATGGTTTTCATTGTATAGGTCTGTGACCTCCTTGGTTATATTCCTAGATATTTTATTCTTTTTGTTGAGATTATAAATGATATTATATTCTTGAGTTCTCTTTCTGTTAGTTATTAGAGTATAGAAATGCAACTCATTTTTATAAGTTGATTATGTACCCTGCAATTGTAAATGTTGATTATTTCTAATAGTTTTCTGATGGATTCTTTAGGGTTTTCTATATATAAGATCACGTTGTCTGCAAACAGCAAGAGTTTCACTTCTTCATTTCCTATTTGGATTCCTTTTATTTCTTTTTCTTGCCTAATTGTTCTGGCCAAAACCTCCAGGACCATGTTGAGTAAGAGTGGTGAGAGTGGGCACCCTTGTCTTGTTCCTGTTCTCAGAGGGATGGCATTCAGTTTTGCCCCACTGAGTATGATGTTGGCTATGGGTTTGTCGTATCTGGCCTTTATTATGTTGAGATACTTTCCTTCTGTCCCCATTTTGTTGCATTTTTATCATAAAAGGATGTTGGATCTTGTCAAATGCTTTCTCTGTGTCTGTTGAGATGATCATGTGGTTTTTGTTCCTCATTTTGTAAATGTGGTGTATCACATTGATTGATTTGTGGATGTTGAACCATCTCTGTGTCCCTGGTATAAATCCCACTTGATCATGGTATATGATATTTTTGATGTTTTGCTGTATTCAGGTTGCCAATATTTTGTTGAGGATTTTTGCATCTATATTAATCAGCAATATTGGCCTGTAGTTTTCGTTTTTGTTGTTGTCCTTGTCAGGTTTTGGTATCAGGGTGACACTGGCCTCACAGAATGTGTTAGGAAGTGTTCTGTCTTCCCCAATTTTTTGGAATGGTTTGAGAAGGATAGATATTAATCTTCTGTGAATGCTTTGTAGAATTCTCCAGGCAAGTCATCTGGTCCTGGACTTGTATTTTTTGGGAGGTTTTTGATTACTGTTTCAATCTCTTTACTTGTGATTGGTCTAGTCACATTATCTATTTCTTCTTGATTCAGCTTTGGGAGGTTGTAAGAGTCTAAGAATTTATCCATTTCTTCTAGACAGTCCAATTTGTTGGCATATAGTTTATTATAGTATTCCCTTATAATCTTTTGCATTTCTGTAGTATCTTTTGTAATTTCTCCTCTTTCATTTCTAATTTTATTTATTTGAGTTTTCTGTCTTTTTTTCTTTGTGAGTCTGGCTAAGGGTTTGTCAATTTTGTTTATCTTCTCAAAGAACCAGCCCTTTGTTTCACTGATTCTTTCTACTGTCCTTATTTTTTTTCAATTTCATTACTGCTACTCTGATTTTTATTATTTCCCTCCTTCTGCTGACTTTGGGCTTTGTTTGCTCTTCTTCTAATTCTGTTTGGTGTGGTTTGAGATTGCTTCCTTGAGATTTTTCTTGTTTGTTAAGGTGAGCCTGTATTGCAGTGAATTTTCCTCTTAAGACTGCTTTTGCTGCATCCCATCTGTGTTGGTATGGTATGTTTTAATTTACATTTGTCTCTAGATTTTTTTTATTTCTCCTTTAATTTTTTCAATGATCCATTGGTTGTTCAGTAGCATGTTGTTTACTCTCCACATCTTTGTCCCTTTCTCGGGTTTTTTCTTGTAGTTAATTTCTAGTTTCATAGCATTATGGTCAGAAAATGTGCTTGTTATTATTTCAATATTCTTAAATTTATTGAGAGTTGCCTTGTTGTCCAACATATGGTCTATCCTTGAGAATGTTCCATGCACACGTGAGAAGAATGTGTACTCTGCTGTTTTTGGATGGAGCGTTCTATATATGTTTCTATTAAGTCCATCGGATCTAGTTTTTCATTTAATTCCACTGTTTCCTTATTGACTGTCTGTCTGGATGATCTATCCATTGATGTGAATGGAGTGTTGAGGTCCCCTATTATTGTGTTCTTGTTAATATCTCATTTTAGCTTTGTTAATAGTTGCTTTATGTACTTTAGTGCTCCTATGTTGGGTGCATAGAATAGATATTTATAAGTGTAATGATTCCTTTTTTTTTTTTTTGAGTAAGATTAGCCCTGAGATAACATCTGCCACCAGTCCTCCTCTTTTTTGTTGCTGAGGAAAACAGGCCCTGAGCTAAGATCCATGCCCATCTTCCTCTATTTTGTGTGGGATGCCTGCCACAGCGTGACCCAACAAGTGGTGCATAGGTCCACACTCAGAGTCTGAACTGGCAAACCCCAGGCTGCCAAAGCAGAACGTGTACATTTAACCACTCCAACACCAGACCGGCCCCAAGTGTTATGATTTCTTGGTGGAGTGTCCCTTTTATCCCTATATACTGTCCCTCTTTGTCTTTCTTTCCTTATCTTGAAGTCTACTTTTTCCAATATAAGTATGGCAACACCTGCTTTCTTTTGTTTGCCATTAGCTTGGAGTATTTTCTTCCATCCCTTGACTCTGAGCCTGTGTTTGTCTTTGGAGCTTAGATATGTTTCCTGAAGGCAGCATATAGTTGGGTCTTGTTTTTTAATCCATCCAGCCACTCTATGTCTTTTGATTGGAGAATTCAATGCATTTACATTTAGAGTGATTATTGATATATGAGGGCTTAATGCTCCCATTTTAGTGCTCATTTTCCAGTTCTCCTGCATTTCTTTTGTTTCTCATCCCATGTATTTCAGACTACCAATCAGTTAGGTAGTTTTCTATGCTGGCTTTCTTAGTTTTCTGCTTATTTATTATTTGTGTCTCTGTTCTACTTATTTGTTTAGTGGTTACCATGAGATTTGTATCAAAAACCTTGTAGATGAGGTAATCCATTTTCTGATAACCTCTTATTTCGTTAGACTAAGCTGATTCCATCCCTTTCCTTTTCCCCTCCTAAGTTGTTTTTGTCACATCTTATTCCATCTTGTATTGTGATTTTGAGGTTAAAATGACAAGATTATATTTATTTTAGATGTTTTCCTTCCCTTTATCCTTAACATTATACTTGAGTGTTTGCTAACCTGTTCTGATGGGTATCTACTTTTCTTATTTTGTCTACCCGTTTATCTCTATGCTCAGGGCTTTGTAACCCCTGTCTTTTTTTTTTTTTTTTTTCAGGTATGAGGGCCTTTTTGAAGATTTCTTGTAGGCAGCATCTTGTAGCAATGAACTCCCTTAGCTTTTATTTATTGTTTGGGAAAGTATTTATTTCTCCATCATATCTGAAGGATATTTTTGCTGGATAGGGTATTCTTGGCTGAAAGTTTTGCTCTTTCAAAGATTTGAATATATCACTCTACTCTCTCTAAACAGAAGCCTGTAAGATTTCTGCTGAGAAATCCCCTGAAAGCCTGATAGAGGGTTCCTTTGTAAGTTATTTTCTTGTGCCTTGCTGCTCTTAGTATTTTTTCTTTGTCAATGACTTTTGCCAGCTTCACTACTATATGCCTTGCAGTAGGTCTTTTTACATTGATATAGTTAGAAGATCTGTTTGCTTCTTTCACTTACAATTCCAGCTCCTTCCCCAGGTTTGGTAAGTTCTCCACTATTATTTCTTTGAACAAGCTTCCTGCTCTATTCTCCTTCTCTTGTCCCTCTGGAATACCTATAATCCTTATGTTGCATTTTTTAATTGAGTCAGATATTTCTCAGAGGATTTCTTGATTTCTTTTTAGTCTTAGCTCTCTCTCCTCCTCCATATGAAGCATTTCTATATTTCTGTCCTCAGTATTGCTGATTTGTTCCTCCACAATATCAGCTCTATTGTTCAGGTACTCCATATTCTTCTTTATTGCACCCATTGTGTTTTTCATCTCTAATATTTCTGATTGGTTCTTCTTTGTAGGTTCAATATTTTTTTGTGAAATAGCTCCTGAATTCATTGTACTATCTGAATTTTCTTGTAACTCATTGAGTTTTTTTTTATGATAGCTATTTTGAATTCTCTGTCATTTAGATTATAGATTTCCACGACTCTAGAATTGATTTCCGGGTACTTCTCATTTTCCTTCTGTCTGGAGATTTAATATATTTTTTCATACTGCTAGATTGCATCAATTTGTGCTTCCACATTTTGGTATCATTTGTTAGCTGTTTCCACCTGCCACTATTGGGTGAGGGTCAAGAGCTGTGTATTCTGAGCACACCATGATCCATAACTCACTCACTCCAAGCTGCCTCTTTTCTGGTCCTGCTGAACTAGGATGCAGGGTGGGGCAGAGGGGTGCTTTCTTTCTCCTGTGCGATCTTGGGGTCTTCTTGCCCTACCCTCACTATCTGCTCTCCTGGAGTGTTAGCTTGATGAGGACACCCCCACGATAGCTAGTTACGTCTGTGTGGGGCTTTCCCCTGGACTGTGAGGGACCTTGGATAGCTATGGTGTTCCTACAGAAGGTTGCCCCTCCCCCTTTTCCTCTTGGAGCTGTGCACAGTCCCTGGGTTGCTGCCCTTCAGGAGGAAGAGAATATTTCTCCTATTTCCTTCTACTTCCTTGGGGGGGCCTCCAGCTCCTCCACCTTCAGACTTATGGCTGTGTGGCTTTCTCAGACGTTTATTGTGTTGTGTGGATGTCCTCTGTTGAAATATGAATGTCCTTTTTGTTGTATTTTAGAAAGGAGAATTTATGGGGACAGCTCACTCCACCATCATGCTTGGCACCTTAGTTTTCTTATGTCCAAAATAGAGTTTGTCTTCTCCTTAAACTCTACACCTCTTTCTTTTTTTTCTTTTATCCATGAATGGAACTATCACCCATGAAGCCATCCAAGCCAGAAACTTGAGAATAATCACATACTTTTATAATAACACTTGTTACTAAATCACGTCACATTTTTCTGCTAATATACATTTTCTCCATTCCCACTGCTAGTGCCTTAGATATAGAATTTTAATTTATATTGAGCCATATGTAATTTTGCTATAAGGCTATCATTGTCCCTGACTTCGTTTATCATCAGAGAGAAATTTATAAAACAAAAATCTGATCACACAGCAGGACAAAAACTTAAAAGTCCTCCTTTCAATCTTATTTCCAGATTTTATGTTCAATCATAAACCATTCCACACAAGTAATATATATGATATTTTTAAAGATGTCCAGAGAGAGAAAAAAAATTGCTATGCCAGTACTTAACCATCTATGTTCTAAAGATTATTTTTCTGCATTAAAATTATGACTTTTGTAATGCTATTTGAAGGTCTCCCTATTATTTCAGTGTATACTGTTAACAATAATGACTTTTCATGAATGATTCTGAATTATCCAGTGTGTAATTCCATTATTTATTAATTTTCCTAATTGATTGCCTAGAGAACTACCCTCTCCCCATTTCAAACCACTCACATTCCAATAACAGAACTAAGGAAATGGTTGAGGAGAAAGAGCACTCCTCAGCTTCATTAGTTCTTTTCTTTTCATTGTCAGTGATGTCAACTCAGCCACCAAAAGAAATCCCAAGTTCCGTAAATAGGATGACACATTCTCTCCATTGAAGGAGGTGGGATAGAGTGGGACAGTTTTGTGTTGCCACCCTGTCTTTTCAGTTTTCCTAAGACAATTAAGTGTGCTGGCACAAGCATGTATGTGTTTTAAATACATAGGATAATATCAATAGCTGATATAAGTAGAAAGAGAAATGTAAAGCTCATCCTAATTTTGATCCTTCCCAGAGTTTCAAAGTGAAACCTTTTAAGGAGTTAGTTAGAAATGTACTTATAAACATCCCTGGATTTTGATCTCTCTCCCTTACCCTGAGGTCTGAGGATTCCTTATCCATGAGCCTTTTTCTAGGAGTTCCTATACTCACATTTTCTCCTTCCTGTCTTAAGAAAGCACACCTCTAATCAAAAGTAGAATGTTATTCCCTGTATTCATTCTACCCTTACTCCATATGCCCAAGTCTAGGACAGTTGGTCTGGAGAAGCAACCTGAAACTCTGAAGCCCAGCCAGTGATAGAAGTCTCTAGAAGAATAGCAGGTAGGGGAGCTCAGGTTCTTCCAAGTTCTATGGTCCAGTCTGAAACTGGCTCCTCCAGCTTGGATTTTACTTTTGATATCTCCACTAATATGAGATAAAAGCTCAGCTAGTTCTTTGTCTGTTGAACCTATTATATTAAATGCAAGATCTTTCCCTATGGCAGGCACTAATTTGGGGGCCAATACTATTGATATTATGGCACATCTCCCTTCTTTTAGCATCAGTGGGCCCCCTACTGCACACTATCATATTTGGTTTCTTTTCTAGTCCTGCTTGAGTTCAAGCAATATAAAACAGGAAATATATTTCTTTTAATGGCTTCTCTTCTTGGAAGTGCTCAAGATTGATCATTCTAGGAAGGATTCACTAAGTTCTTCTATTGTCCTCAATCTTTACCTTGTGGAATTTAGGAATGGGAAAAAAAGAAGAAAATCATACCCAATTCTTCTCAATATATTTATTTTTGCTCCTCTTTCTCCATGTCTAAGCTGTCATGCCTACCTTATGCATTCTGATTTTCCTTCAATTAATAAAGTCCAGTACGTCATTGTCTACCTTAGTACCTGACACATAACTCCCTAAATATATGATGACCACATGAATAAATTACTGAATAAAGAAACACAATTCATGGTGAATGTGCATGGCTGTTGCAGAAAAAGCCTTGACTCTTTAATTGTGGTACATTTTACCTGCCCAGAGTAATGGGTTGTTTGCCATTTAATGAAATACGGAATATCAGAATATCAGAAAGTGACATTTTAAATATTACCACAGAATGAAATCTTGGCACCAGTGCCCCCTCCAAATGCCAAAGCTAACTGAAACTCAAAGAGCTTTTAATAAAACAGCAGTTAGAAGACATTTATCCAGCGGCTCCTCTAGGTCTGTCTGTAAGGGCCACAGAGTACTGCAGTTGCACCCTGAGGGAGAAACCAGCCAGCTCTTTATCCCTGATCTCTAGCTTTCTTATCACATTCTCAGCTCCAAAAGTTACCATGACTGAAACCCCCAGATATTCCAGAGTATGGAAATTAAATCTTACTTAACTAAAATTCTGATATATCTCTATCTTGCCAAATAAGACTATTTTACTTGCATTCAACTTTACTCCTCCATGAGGATTTATAAGCACCCACTGTTTGCTAGCATTGTCCTGGACATTTTAAGGATTTCAAATAGATTTTGAGCTAGGTGGCACATAGGAGAAAAGCACAAAAATGATTTGGGGAAAATATAAGAAAACATCATTAAACACTAAGAAAAAGCTATAGTTTATAGAAACAGCTTTGGTTTAAAGAAACAGAGAGAGAACCAGGAAGGGATAGGAGAAATAGCATCCTCAAGTAGCACCTTAAGACATAGGTGAAAAAAGAGCAGGGTAGCCAATGGAAATGCAGGTGCTGGTGTCCTCATCTCCATCTCCCAACCTCCAAATTGTATCTTCAACTCTGTTCCTGATAATCCATACTAAAAAGTATTGACACAAATCACATGAAAATATCTTTGAGTTAACCAAGAAATGCACCCAAAGGAGTAAATTAAAATCATAGTAAAATATTGTTTCTTCAACATTATTGAGAGTTTTTTTGCTGTGTTTTGTTTTAGCACAGTGAAAAGTAGAAAAAACTTTGGGTGAACAAAGATGCGTATTTTACCATTAGACATTCTGATCATGTGCTGGCTTTGGGTGAATCTAATATTGCTTGTGCATCGGTCATAACGATATCTGGGATTTGGTACTCAGGATCAAATAAACCCACCAAGGAATCCAGGGAAATCTGTGTGTCACCATCCAATACCGCTGAGCTTAGAGGAATGATGAGAACCAGAAAATTTTAAAGTTTATAAAACAAAAGGGAAAACAGCTGTAAAAGATGAGATCCAAATAGACAAATTTGTCTAAGGAGGAAAACAGATGTTGCTCAAATTTATTTCCTGTTTCTTCCTGTCAATGATGTAACTCTCTGAACTCAGACATTAAGCCCAGATGGTTCAGCCACAAGGAGACCTGTGGCCAGAGACCTCATCTCAACCAATTATGGAAAAAATCTATTAATTTATATTATTGTATTCTAGTCTTTATTTGCATGACTTTCAATTCCTGAATTTCAAAAAATATCTGAAAATGTTTACTCAAAAAAATTCATATCTGGCCAGATTCAAGCAAGAAATTATTTTAAAAGTTTATCAAAATTAAACCCAAGCCGTGAGAACTGTCCTTGGCAACATTCACAAAAAAATGAATTGTATGATTAGGATGGCAAGTGTGTAATACATTACATAACCTAATATTCTAGAGGTAAAAACTGAGATGAAATACACTTAGATAAAAGAAGGGTTTAAAATAAAAAATAACGGTAATCATCCAACTCAAGAAATTTTTTTTAAAAACCAAACAAATAAAATAGGGACATAAATAAATAAAAGTAAACAAAAATTATAGAAAATTAACAAAAACAAAAGTGATATCTTTGAAAAGACTACTAAGTCAGATGTATGACCAAAACCAGTGAAAAATAATAAGACAAAAAAAAAATCAGAGGAATGGGTAAATAATCATTGATACAACAGAGATGTAAAATGTAATAAAATAAAATTACGAATAGCTATTTACTAATAAATTAGGAAATTTGGATTAAATGGATTCATTTCAGCAAAATACAGCAATGCAAAATTGGTTCAATAAAAAAATAGAAATTTAAGTTTAAATAACTTTTAAACCTATTGAAATAATAATCCAAAATTCTCTCAGAAAAGCCTAGTTCTGGACAATTTTACTAGTGAGTTCTATACCCCACTACCACTCACATAGCTAGTAGTTAATTTGATCTAATGCAGACTATTTCAACCTGGTTTTTGTGGTAAAGTGGATGAACTCCACCTCAGAATAGTGTTTTCATACATTTCATAAAATAAACATAAACAGTTTTTGGTTTGCACACTGCTGTGCTAACAGATTTTATATCAGTTGCCACAAAACTATGCAAAGCAAAGACTATATACAAAATTGAAAAGAAAACAACTATATTGAAATGCAATTATTAAATATGAAGTAGAAAATAAATAAATGCATTTCTTGCTTCTTCATTAATGCAGTAAACCAGTAAATAAGATCTAGACGTGATTCCAATATCTACCATAATTTCCAAAAAGTGATGAGCATCAATATTATTTCAAGATAGCTGCAACAACCGAAAAGTGATATAAAACTACGTCTACATTTTATCATTGGAGCAGTAAGAGATATATCAACATTATTGTGTTATTTTGCCTGTATTCGTGGTTGGAGAAAGTGCTAAAATTCAGTTTCAGGGTAGTGAAAATAAATACTTGCTTTTATCTTCTTCTAAATTTTTGGATACATTGAATTCAATCCAGGGAAACTTTGGTTCATAGACCTCAGATTCAGAACCTCAAAAGGCGAATTATTCAACCTACGGTACTTCAGTTTCCTTATCTATAAAATGGAAAAAATAGTAGTACCTACCGTGCTATATTGTTGAAAGAAACAAATTAATAAATATAAATATAAGTAAGTTAGAAGAATAGATATAAATAACCATCTGCTGCTGTTATTAATGTTCTGAATCTTTCAATGGACAATTAATTCTTACCTAATAAAAGTCGCTCCAGAATATAGAAAAAGATAAGCAATGCCAATCTGATTTAATGAAGATAGTGCAATTATTCAAAACCAGATAAAGACAATTTATAAAAGCAATCAGAGGTTCATTTCACTTACTAACATAGAAAAAAGAACTCTAAAATAAATGTATCCATAAATAATAGATCATGCTCAGAGTTTGTCAATACAAGAAAATTTACCAATGATATTCACCATATTAATAGATTCAAAGATAAAAATGATATAGTTACCTCAATAGACACACACAGAAAACAATTGTCAAAGTTCAGCACTTATTTAGGACACAAACTCTTAGTAAGCTAGGAATGGAAGGGAACTTCCTTAATTTGGAAAAGGCTATAATTCAGGTAAGCGCAGTAAAAATTATATTTAATGGAGAAGATGTGTGTGAAAGCCCTTTAAGATCAAAGCCTGAAGTAATTTCAGGGAAGCAGATTTCCTTATTAACCCTAGGGTTGCAGGTTAGTTGCAATTAAGATATTAACAAGAAGATTGATATATAGATAATGAAAATTCTATATGGCTAGGAATAGAATGTTTAAGAGTTCCAGACACCAGCACTTTGCCATGCACCTCTGTGTGCTTAATATCGACAAACTGACTCCAAACACATGCAATGGAGCTGGTTACAATATTGTTCTATCACAACTATCGATATTGAGTTTTTATTCCAAGCCAGAAATAGAAATAAATGTCATAAACATCAACATGAATGAGGACACCTCAGTTATGCAAGGGCTCCTAATTTTAACTGCTGTCTTATTAAAAAGGCATGAATCAGCTATAAATTATTTCTTCAGTGGCTGTGAAGCCTATTACTGCATTATTTCTACAAGGATTTACAAAGCAAACATACCTGTGCACCTCCTGAACCCTCAGAAGGAATTCTGGAAAAAAAAATCAATTCAACAAATGAATTTGACAAATACGTATTGATCTGCTAATAGTACCAGACTTTGAAATAGGTGAACATATATGAAAATAAGCATGAGAGGAGGCTCTTTGCCCTCAATAAGCTAACAATTGAAGAAGAAGAAAATATAGGAAACCAAATAATTATGATACAACGTAAGTGCATTTTTACCTGTGCTCTTAAAATATAATCTGTCATCTACATCTTCATGCAACTCTCAGTTCTGCAATGACTCAACCTCTCTGAGGACATAGATGAGGGAGTGATTAATTCTAAAGTGGGGTGGGGGAAGTCAGAGAAGATGTTTTAGAAATTTAAACTTTCAGCTGACTCCTGAGTCTTATGTTAGCTCCTATAAACAACTTAAAACCCATATCGCCACCCGGCAACTGAAAATATTTGGTGTTTTTTAAAAACAAATTCTTTATTTCAGTCTTTGTGTTCATTAAGTTACTTAAGGTTCTTAGATATTGAAAGTAACAGAAATTAACTCAGAGTAAATTAGACAAAATAAAATGAGTTAATTTGAAAAGATATGCTGATGTCAAACCTAAGAAAATCGGAAGGACAGATCTTAGAAAGCATAGGAACTGAAAAGGACCTAGAGAGCTACATAGCAGAAACTCTTAAAGAGTCCCTTCAACATGCTGTTGTCCAGGAAAAAACTGAATTCTGATCATATGTTAAAAGTATGACATATAAAATATATGCAAAATAGGTATATCACAAATGCACGTAACAAATATTTACAAATAACAGTTACAAAGCAAATACTCATGTAGCAGTCACTCTATGAAGAAATAGAATATTACCAATACTCTTAGAAATCTTGAATATGTCCCTTCCTCGTTACAACCCAATCATTTCTCCCTGAAGGAATCGAAATTCTGACTTTGTGAAAATAATTTTCTTCCTGCTGCTAAATTTATATAAAGTTCAAAAACAGGCAAAACTCCAACTATTGTCCATTGTCTATTCTTTCTCACTACAATCAAATTCATATTTTAGGAAGTAATAAAGAGAAGGCTGGAGGGAGAGAGAGAGAGAAAAAAATGTGGTGGAGGGGAGAGGAATAGAGAGAGGAAAGGAAGAAGATTGACTTAGGTTGACCTAGCTTGGGGCACATCCCCACCCTTGACTGATAGTCCCGGTAGAGACTAGAATCAGGAGAGATAGTACCGAAAGCAATGCAAGGATGCCAATACCAGCAGAAATGTGAATCAATGCTTGTCAGATAAAATTGACAAATTTCTATTATATCCCTAAATTTTCTATTAGTGTCAACATAGAAAAATTTTTCTATACACAAAAAGATTTCCAAATGTCAGAAAACTGTCCTGTTTGGGACCATATATCTTAACTCAATCAAAAATTGAAATCTTGTCTCAACATTTTTTTTATAGAGCCATTTGACCATACCTTCTCCACTTTCTCCATGTTGTAGATTTTATTTAAGACTTTGATCAAATTCTGCCTCTGCTAAGAAGCCAGCTAAAGCCCTTGTAACTATCCTTCTATAGACTAAGAGTTGGTCCACGTAAGTCCCTGTAATAGTCTCTTTGTGCTAACCTTTGATGTAATTTCCATTTAATGAGCACTTACTGTGAACTATGCACTGTGCTAAGCACTCACATTCACTACTTTAATTTTCACAATGCTCCCATGAGATAGGTAGTGTTATCATCCTCATTCTGTGGAAGAGGAAAAATGAGATTTAAAGATATTAATAAAAGAATCATTACAAGAACTGTGATTACTCTTACATAATCCAGGGCACAAAGTCAATGAACACTGGTCTCTTGAGTGCTGTTAGACATTCTCAACCCAACAGAGCTTCTAAGTACCGATATTAGAAGAGGAAATTTAGAAACAGAAAGAATAACCTGGAAAGTAAATTGAAATTCCTTTTCCATTTTAAGGTACTTTATGGGAAATAATCTATGTTAAAGAAGGATTAGTATCTTAAATCAGAATTTGCCAAACTTTATGACAGGAAATATGTTGAGTTTGACATCAGAAATTATTTCCTTGTAGGAATAAGTAATATCAAAATATAGTACCTGGCTTTTGAGAAAACTGAAATTCAAATTTTTGTCACCTATTATAAGATTTCTATATGATTACATATCCCAGCATTTTTATATTAATAAAAAACAAGAAGATGGACCATGTAGTATATTGTTATGCTAATTAAGTCCAATTAATTACATTTCTCAGTATCCACATCCTTGTGTGTTCTCCTCTCAAACTGACTTGCTCGTGTGACTTCCTTAGGCCAATGGGAAAAGTATGTCTACACTGGGGCTTACCATGTGAAGTATTGCCGTCACCAAGTGAGAAAGCCCATTCTAGACATCTGGAGGATCAAAGACCATATGGAGAGGAGGCGGCCATCACAAATGTTCCAGCCAAACTGAGCTCCCAACAGACTCATTAGCTGAAAGAATCTGTGTGAGTGAGACCAAAGTAAAGCCACGGAAGAACCATTAAGCCAACCCACAGAATTTTAAGAAATAATAATTTTTCGTTGCTTTATGTCAGCAATAGAGATTGATTTGGAAATTTATACCAGAATTGGATGTCTGCTACAACAGAAACCTGAAAATTGTGGTACTGGTTTTGGGACGGGGCAGTGGGGGGGACTCTGAAGTGGTGGAGAGAAAACTGCTATTAGAGGCTAGAAAGATGTCTTGCAGTATTGAAGCAATGGCAAAATTGTTTTATTTTTATTTTGGAAGATATATGCTTAATGATTCAATAATGAACTTGTAGATCTGGTTGAGAATTGTAGGCAGAGTGTTAAAAGTGTCAAGTGTTTTCTGCTAGCTGTGTATGATAGAGTAAGGGAAGAGAAAATAAGGAGCTAAAAAAGAAATTTCACTTTGCAAGGTGAATTTAGAGAATAAAGAAAGAAGCCAGAAGTTGCTTAGTTGGAAAATAAAGTTATTTCACATATTCAGCCTCTCCAGCCAGCAAAGTATTCTCGAAGAAATATATACCTCTAAGATAATTACTAAATCAGTGGCGTGGCTATGAGACCCTTAGTTAAGACCTCAAAAAGAGTTAATGAGATGTCTAGTAGACACTCGCATCCAGACAAAAAGGCTTCTAAGACTCTTACAAGCATTGCTCCCAAACAGTCACAATATGCAGTCTAAAGTAAAAAAAAAAGAGGTCTGCCTGTAAAATAATTGTAAATGTGGCTTCAAGGGCATTGAATGAGCTCCAATCTGACTTATAGAAAGATCACAAACTTTTAAAGGGAATTTATCAGTATGAACTAAAAGGTATAGAGAGAGTCTAAAAGGAAAGGAAGTCTCTGGCTCCCCAATCTACTAACGGCAGTAGGCTAAGAAAGCTACTCAGCTACAAATGCAGGTCATTTCTAATAGAAAAGAATAAAAATGTCTCAAAGACCAGAATCAAGTTCTCAGAGACCAGAGCCAAGAGCAACAGAGAACAATGTTTTAGAGAATTACCCCCAGGGAGCAAACATAGCCCTAATCAAGAAACATTTTCCACCCCTAGAGTAGGGAGGCCTGATTACTAGTGCCTGTCTGGCTTTTAGAATTGCTATGGTCCAATGATTGCTATGTTCTCTTTCTTACTCTTTTTGCATGAGAGTGTCTATTGCTTCTACCTCTTCCTGATTCACTGTTCTATGTTAAGTATGTGAGGGGCAAATAACTTGTTTTTTTAGGTCATGAGTGTTTGGATCAAGAGGAGCTCCACCCAAAATGCCTCATCCATATCCAGTCCTGATTCTGCTTATGAGATCATGGGCTTCTTAATTGATGCTATGACTGGATGAAGCCATGGGTGTTTAGGAGGTGATGAGTGTATTTTGTGTTTGGGAAAGATATGAATCATTGAGGCAAGAGGTTGGAACATGGCAGGTTGTTACCAAAATGGAACCCAATGATTCATACCTTCCTGTAACGATACTTTCATGAGATCCCCTCCCTCATAGGATTTGCTTTTGCCAATGGGGCATCAGCAAATGTAATGCAAGGAGAGGCTTGATAAGCATTTGTACATTGGGGCTTGAACTCTTGAAACATTGCTGCTACCATGTGAGGAAGCCCAGTTCAGCTTTCTGAGTATGAAAGACCACATGTAGAGAGACGTCAGTTCATCTGCATTGTCTTAGCTGAGGCCAGCCCCCAGCCAGTATTCTAGCTGGGTGCAGCTGCATGAGTGAGCCCAGGTGAAGGCAGCAAAAGAACTACTCAGCCACGGATTAGAGACCAGTGTTTATTTCTCTGTAGCCCTTATCATTCCTAACTAATTCTGAGAAATAGTAAACATTCAATTAGTACTGGCTAATTGATTGACTGACCCTTCCATATCAATTGTTTTTCTTCCGGCGTACTTTGGTTTTTAATAGTCTATATATCCATAAATACAGAGCACATTTAAAAGGTCTTTGAAGAATAGGAATTTTGTTAGTTATCCTTAGCTCTCTGGTACCACCAAAGCAGATGTTTAATTTTGACTATTGATTTTACCCTCCATTTTTCTTAACATTATGATGCAGAAATGGAGGAAATTTGTTAAGAATTTTACATTTTAAATCAAGTCTAAAATTACTGAACCATGTATATTTCACATTTGATGATTGAGATCTAGCTTAGAAATCTGGATTTGTCCTGAATGATGCTTTGCTCAAGCTAGGAGGGCAAGGAGAAAAGGATAAAAGAAGTCTCAGGTTAAAATGCCACAGACTCCAAAGGACTAGAGCAAATTGAACAATCTGAAAGGATATTGAAAATAAGTCGATTTAATGTCTAGAAAGATACGTGAAGTCATTAACTGCATAAAACAATGACAGAAAATAATCAGACAAGAAGAGCCAGATTTGAAAAGTACCCAAAAATCCTTGATATGAAATATAGGAATGGAAATAAAAATTGTTCCAAATGGATCAACTGCAGATAAGATACTGCTGAAGGGATATTAATGAATCGAAATAGAGATTTCAGGAAGTCACCCAGACATAGATTAAATGGAAGAAATGTAAAAAAACACCATGAAGAATATACGTCACCATCCCATACTTCTCTCCAAAACTCCAAACTTGTATATTCAACTGCCTATTCAGCATTTACACTTGCATGTCTAATGGGCATTCTAAACCAAATATGTCTAAAATTTAACTCTTGATTCTTCCACCAAAAGCTGTTCTGTTCCTTACCTTTCCCATCTCAGTTGATGCCAATTCTATCTTTCCAGTTACTTGGGCCAATTATCCTGGTATAACCTTGACTTCTACTTATTTTTGTATCTTAAATTCAGTGTGTAGTCCACCTGTTGCCTCTAGTTTCAGAATATCTCCAATATCTGACCACTTCTCACCATGTCCACTAATGCCTCTTTGGTATAACCCACCAGCATCTCCTGCCTGAGATGATGGATTACTGAAAAAGTCTCCTGCAGTACCATTGCTGCACTATAGCCTGTTCTTGACAAAAGCAAAATTATCTCTTTATAGCATAATTAATATCATGTCAATCCTGTGCTCAAAACTTGATAATTTTGGGGCCAGCTCTGTGGCATAGTGATTAAGTTCTGTGCACTCCACTTCAGTGGCGTAGGTTTCAGGTTCAGATCCTGGGCACAAACCTACACCACTCATCAGCCATGCTGTGGTGGCATCCCACATACAAAATAGAGGAAGATTAGCACAGATGTTAGCTCAGGGCTAATCTTCTTCAGCAGCAACAATAACAATGAAAAACAATAATTTTATTTCCATCAGGGTAAAAACTAATGGTCTAACATTGACCTTCAAGGGCCTACATAATTTGCTGCTTGCACACACATTACCACCTCTCAGACTTCATCTACCTTCTCTTCTTTCCTTCCCCGTTAGTCATTCTGCTCCAGACACAGTGAGATTCTTGCTATTCCCTGGTTACATGAAGTATACTATGCCCTTAAGCTGTTGCTTCTGTCTGGAATATTCCTTCTCCAAATAGCCACATGGCTAAGTCCCTCATCTAATGCAAGTAACTGTTGCAATGTCATCTTTTCAATGAGGCTTCCTTTACTATCCTGTTTAAAATCACCCCATCTCTCATGCCAAGCACAATGGCTAACTGGGTTAAACACTTAATAAATGTCAGCAATTATTGTATTTTATATGAAAATGCTTGATAAAATAGATTGATAATAGTGACATGACAAAACATTACATTGAAAGAGTTACTTCATTTCAATCAACTATGTGAGTTATTTAGGACTCATATAATACTACCTTATATTGTTTGTAGAAGATCAGAGGATAACAAAAGGTATGATTCACTTATTCTGAGTGCAAAAACTAGAGCCAAACTAATTTAGTTTCAGGTTGCAAGGGGGGCAGAGTAGGGTAGGGCGTGTGAAGGACTATGAGCCTGGTCATCCACAGGAATTGCAAACTCAAATGCCACCTGGAGCTGGGCTGGCAACCTAAATGTGTGTATGTTACCCCTGAGCTATACTTTTTCATGGGATATAATTCATTACTTAGTTCCATTAAAAAATGGTAGGTAAACTAACCTACTGTTTTTTTGTTTCTGTTGCAGTCTTATTATTGCTGAAGATAATTTTTTGTGGGATGGAGATGCATTTATTTAGACATCATTTAATACATGGTTCTCAACAGTGTTAACACTCTCATTTCTGTGCCTAATGTTCTAACTGAAAGAGTCACTTACATACTCTTAGAGTCTACTTTCTTATTCTAAAAACAAATTCAGTGCTTGGGCTTGATCAGGCATCAGGGAATCCAAGTCCTCTCAGGCTTCAACTGTGATTTTTCTGTGTGCAACTCAAACCCTTGCAGAAAGAGGTTCTTGGAAATGACACATAGATCTCTTGCCATATGGTTCGCACATGCATTTTCTGCATGCATGGCTAATTCAAGAGCATGAGAAAACATATGCAAACGCTATTGGGCATAGAAATTTAGACATTTCTTTGAAATGTTGACCTTTAAATGTTTAACACCTGTAGTATACAGGATGCGATAACATCTCACAAAACTACAAATCTTCATTGAAAATATAAGTGGAAATGGTCATCCTGTGAAAAGGGAAAGAAATCTCATTCTCTCTGCGCAAGAGGGAATCTCAGCTAGTTGAATTTGGAATGGGAATATTTGTCCATTCCAAGGTTTCTTTCTTCAAAGTGGACAAGAGAGTTGACTTAAATCACCATCAGAAATAAAATGTCCCTCATCCTGCAACATTCACAAGATAAATTATAAAAATAACATATAATATCTCAAGATAGAATCTTGTGCATCAAAAATAAAATAAATTTATTAACTCTCAGTTTTTTGCACTAAGGTTATGATAATTGAAAAGTACAATTATTCAGAATTTACATATAGAATGCCTTTTTATTCATTTAATGTGACACAGTACCATCTAAGGAAAACATTTAACTGTGGAAATAGAAAACCTGTGACACTACAGCTATAACTTTAATAATTATAACTTTAAAATTAGGTGAGACAGCTCAAACAAGTCATTTTAATTTTTTGAGCCTCTGTTTTATTCATCTGTAAAATGAGCTCAATGATACCTACCGATGTGTTGTTATAAAGATCAAATGAGATAATGTAAATCAATAGGCTTTGTAAATTGTGAGGTGTTGTCTATCAGCTAGCTTAAAGTGGATCTAGACCAACCCGAGACTAAATCTTGATTTTGCCACTTACTTGCTGTGTGAAATTTGAATAAGCAATTCTAGTTGTGGTGGTGGTGGGGTGGTATTTTTATAGCATATTACAATCCCCTCAATGTTTATATTCTGTGCACTGGGTGATTGCTTAGAGGAAGCTAGGGAGTATGATGGACAATAGCACCTAGTTGAACTGAATTGACAAATGTCTATGAAAATGGGACGATCCATATGCCAATAATAATAACTAAAAGTAATCGATGTTTGCTGAGGAGTTCTTCTGTACAAAGAATTTTACAAGTATACAATATAAGTCCTATGATTCTCACTATGAAGTACATAATAATGTTCTCTCTGTTTAATAATAAAACACATAGCATTGGAGATTGGACTGGTGGTTACCATTAGGGAAAGGGGGAGGGGGGAGGGCAAAAGGGGTGATTAGGCTCACATGTGAGGGGATGCACTATAATTAGTGTTCGGGTGGTGAACATGATGTAATGTACACTGAATTCAAAATATGATGTACATCCAAAAAAAATTAAAATTAAAAAAAAAACTGATGTTCAGGCAGATTAAGTAGCAAACAAAAGTCACAAAGTAAGGAGAACCAATACAACTGGGATTATAAAGAAGATTTTTTTCCACTTCACTTCTGAGTTCATAACATTTAACTGTTAATATATATTGGCAACTGTCATGGCAAAAAAAAGGGTCCATTGTATTTTTTACTACGGCCTTAATAAATGTTCACTTTGGCAATATGTGAAGCGTGTGTCTGTGTGTCTGTGTGTGGTACCTAATCTTAGAACACGTTCTTCAGTAAAACTACGTGCAAAATAGACACAAACTGAAATTTCTCAGTATCAGTATTATGAGATAGGCATGATGGGCCTCATAGTATGGATAGAGACCAGAGAAATAGGGAATGGACTCAACACTCATGAGGGAAGAAATTTAAAGTCAGAAAGCCACAGGGAGGGATGGCAAGAACCTGACATGTGAGCTATTACTCTCCTCTCTAGAGCTCTTGGTAGACATCATGAGTGCATCGTAATACTCTTACCTCGAGCCCAAACATGATCTTGGAATCATCCTTAACATAGTTCTCTGGACAGCTATTAACAATTGTTGGTGAAAACTTATTTGTCACCCATAGACTAGACCAGTGGTTCTCAACTGTAGTTGTGCATTAGAATCTCTTGGAGAATTTCCTAAAACTACCAGTATTCCGACTCTTTGAGGGATTCTGATTTATTTGGTCTAGGTGGAATCAGGCAACTATATAATTTTTTGAAGTTCCAAGAAGTTCTAATACGCATCTATATTTTTTTAAAGTTCCCAGATGCTCTAATATGCAATCAAGTTAAGAAATTCTGGCTAAGACTGTGGGTGAATATGGTTATTAGTATTTTAAAAGGACAACAAAGATAGACAAAAAATGAATTGGCATGTATCTTTCAGAAAAGAGTACAAGCAAAAAATAATTCACTATGAAATTCAGACCATAAATATTTTAAAATTTTAATATGAAGCTTCTCTATTTTTATTCCCAATGAAAGGGTTGAACCGCAGTTAAAATATTTAATGTGCTTAATGGAGGATATGAAGGGGAAACAAAGGCGAGTCTTCCTTTTCTCCAAACATTTAGTAATTTGCCTAAAGCACTGGTGGAGCTTTAAGGCAAGGAGAGAATAAAGTGGGATGAGGTCTGCACTCCAGAGGAACACAGAGAGGCCAGTTTCCTTTTCAACAAATTTCAGAACAATTTTAACTATAGAGACGTCCTTTTCATTTCAGTTCATATCCATTTCATCCATTTCATGTAAGCAGTGATCATTTTTCTAAAAAAAATTCCTGTTCCATGTTCTCTAAAATTCTTTTTTAGTATTCACAGTCATTTTAGTAAATGTAAAATGGCAAAATTTCGAGCTAATATCTTAGCTATATTTTTTTCTTAAATTAAAGAATATTGAAAGCAAAAGACAGGAGATGTAGCATATACTCACCAACTGTGAGCTCAGACTAGTGACACTTAACATTCCGTTCTCACTCCTAATCTACTAAAAAACAAAATCACTAGACTTGACATTTGTGCCAGTGACAAATTACAAGAGTATCTTCAGGACACTCAATGGTCTTTTGCTGAAACTGTAGTCAAGTTGCCATTTTCCACTGACATTCTCCAACAATTTGGCAGTTAAACCCTTTGAGTTACAAATCAGCAGGTTTCATCTCAAACATCTGTGGACATTTAAGTTCACCGGAAAATTGGCAAAATTATCCTAAGGGATAAAAGACACTTGAGAGTGATATCAGTCATCCATCATCTCTCACAATCATTCCAGCAGAGCAACAGATTTAGAAAATTGGCATTGGGCTCGCTCACTTGTCTCCCCATTCTTGCCAAACCGGCCTCTCCTCTCCCACTCTCAAGTGGTGCACAAGGTGTTTTCATGGTGGAAATTGCTCACATGAGCATTCATCACGGCTGATTGATGGTCAATGCAAAGCATGAAAACTGCCTCCAAGTGACCCCTCATCAGACATGTCACACAGCTGCCCTCAACCAAACTGAGAATGTGACAGTAAGACAAGTTATAACGTGCAAATAGGAAGAAAGTAAATGGAGAAGGCATGAGAGAGAAAATTATACCAAGTGAAGATAAATTGTCAGACCACGAATTATTTAATTTTACTTGCTTTGCCTGACTTTACATTGACATTTAATCCAACATTTTACCACTAACTCTGTAGGGTTTACGCCAATTCCCTCTCTGTCAATGAAGCATATTTAAAAATCATCCTGTGAAAATGATTATTGATTAAAGAAATTGATGGTGAATAAGTAATAGTACAAGACTCAGTCTGTAGACTCTGACTCTTTTATTTCCCCTCTTGAAACAGTATAAGACCAGCAGTTCTCAAAGTGTGGTCTGGAGACCCTGTGAGCTCTTGAGACTCTTCAGGGAGTACACGAGGTCAAAACACTATATTTATAATAACACTAAGATATTATTTAGCTATCTCATTCTCTCATAAAGAGATGGTAGATTTTTCCAGAGGTTATGTGATATAACCAAAATTATTTGAAAAGGCTAGTAAAACTGTTCTTGTTTCCAATTACACATCTCTGTGAGGTTGGATTTTCTTCATAGACTTTAACCAAAACAATGAATTATAACAGATTGAATGCAGAAGCATATCTGATAATACAGCTTTTTCCTATTAAGCTAGACATTTAAAAGATATGTAAAAACGTAAAACAATGACACTGTTTTTGATTTTTTTTTGTTTTTGAAGCCAGTTATTTTTCATAAAAATATGTTACTTGCATAAACAAGTGTCGGGTTTATTATTTCACTTAAAAGGACTATTAAATAAATATTTTTTAAATGTCTCAATTTTTCTTTTTCATTCACTAAATATAAATAGATATAACCCACATAAACAAGAGTTTCTTGAAGTCCTCAATAATTTTTAATGCATCATGAGACGAAAGTTTTGAGATTTGCTCTTTTAGACTTTTTTGAAACATCATAAAGTAATCTTGTTAACATTCTGCATCATTTATGATTACTCTTTGTGTGTGTGTGTGTGAGGAAGATTCACCCTGAGCTAACACCCATTGCCAGTCCTCCCCTTTTTTTACTTGAGGAAGATTAGCCCTGAGCTAACATCAGAACCAACCTTCCTCTACTTTGTATGTGAGATCCCTCCGCAACATGGCTGATGAGTGGAGTAGATCAGCACCCAGGATCCAAACCTGTGAACCTGGGCTGTTGAAGCAGAGAGCGTGGAACTTTAACCACTCAGCCACAGGGCTAGCCTCCATGATTATTCTTTCTTAAAAAGATAAATGTGCACCTAGAACCCAGATCTTGGTTTTTGAATACCATGATCCCGTTAGGGAACCAGGACTTGTTGAAAAAATGGCCACTTCTAGAACTTGGGTAGGAAATGTACAAGATCAGCCAGGGCCATCTTACAGTGCTAGAAAGTAAGGAAGTGCTAAATCAAATAAACAGCAAAACAAACAAACAAACAAACCAATGATAGGGGTTTGTAAAAAGCACAGTGGAACCAACTGGAAGAGCTCCCAATAGCCAAAGCTGGAACAATTTGAGCAACAAAATAAAGCAGTATTGGATTATAATCCAAAGTACAAAATAAATATCACATGAGTCTACACTGATAAATAAATACTTGACTGAATAAATAAATGGGGAAGAAGGGATAAATATCCTGTGCAGAAGAATTCAAGTAATTTGGGTAGATATTCCTCTCTTAAGAAGGTAGAACATAACTCCCACATCTCAAGTCTGAACTTCCTTCCAAAAAATATGGAAAGGGGAAAAAAAGAGTAACTTTATGGTAGAGAACCTGCCAAACACTGCAAAAACTAGGAACCAAGGAAAATCTGAGAAAACTGTCACAGCCAGGAGGAGCCTAGGGAGACACAATGACTAAATACAATGTGGTATCCTGGAGGAGATCCTGAAACAGAGAAACGATGCTAGGTAAAGAGTAATGAAATGTGAAAAAGTTGTGCCTTTACCTAATAATAATATTCCCATATTGGTTCATTAGTTACGACAAATGTAGCACCTTAAAGTAAAATGTTAATGGGGAAACCAGGTACAGCGTTTATGGGAACTCTCTGTACTATTTGCTCAATATTTCTGTAAATCTAAAACTGTCCTAAAACATAAACTTTATTTAAAATAAGCTAATTGTGAATATATTACACTTGTGGTTGAGCTCCAAGACGGCAAACGGAAGAAGAGGCGTAATGACGGAGGAGACTCTACGTCAATGCTTTCCAAAATGCCGTTCTAGGAACACGCATGAGGCTCTGCTGAAGGAGCCCAAGAAACCAGGTTCTCGGAGCCCCCCCCCCCTCCGCACCCCTACCCCTTCCCTTCCGCCAGATCCTGCTGAAATAGGAACTGTGGGAAGCAGAGCCCAGGAATCACCATTTGAAGTCTAAACTGCATTAGCTGGTGAAACATGCTATGTTAGTCGCAAAAAATTCCTTTGGTGCTTTTACTTACAACTGTAAAAGGAACGAAACTAATCTGATCAAACAACAAAGAAGCAGCGGGTCAAACAAAGGAAAGTCTTCTCAAAGAATTTGAATAAATAGCTTAGGCTTTATGTATTTAAATTATTTGTAATCATATTAATTATGATTATTTTCAACAACGTGACTCAGAGGTTGCCAAAATATATTTCTCTTAGTACTAACCTCATAGATA
This sequence comes from Equus asinus, assembly GCF_041296235.1. NCBI lineage: Eukaryota > Metazoa > Chordata > Mammalia > Perissodactyla > Equidae > Equus > Equus asinus. The sequence goes on from NC_091798.1 coordinate 74,411,913, forward strand.
ATGATGCATTTTATAACTTAGAGCGGTAGGAAGTTACTCATTACTCATGTAACAAATTAGACTATCACCCTAAAATTAGTCATGCTTCATCTCAGCGTAAGAATACCAAGAGAAGGAAAACTAATTTCACCTAATTTTGACTCAATTTGAAATTTGTAATGTGAGTAAAGAGCTGCTTCATCAGACTTTGAAGAGTCAAGTTAATTTGCCTTCAGCACAGTAGTTATTTCTTTCTAAAAACAAATTTATATTATTAATAAATAAATAATTTGTGTGTGTGTATGTGAGGAAGATTGGCCTTCAGCTAACATCTGTTGCCACTCTTCCTCTTTTTGCTTGAGGAAGATCGTCCCTGAGCTAACATCTGTGCCAATCTTCCTCTATTTTATGCGGGATGCCACTACAGTGTAGCTTGACAAGCAGTGCTAGGTCCACAGCCAGGATCTGAACCTGTGAACCCTGGGCCGCCGTAGCGGGAGCCCGGGAACATAGCCACTATGCCACCAGGCTGGCCCACTATAACTAAATAAAACTTTAAGAGGAAATAAGATTTTATTATGATGGAATGATGAAGGGAAAGAAGGCATTACCAGAGCAGTTGAGGGAGATAATTAATAGAGAGCAGGCTGTTCCCTTCTCCATCCTTCACGGTCATTCTTAGAATTTCTCACAGCATCAATCATTCATACAGTGTTCCCTAAGAAAGGTGATATGTTTTTGCAAAGCAGATGTTACAGAGGGGATGTTAAGATTGTTTTGCTGGTGTCATTTGAGTTACAAAAATGGGACATAGGGGCCAGCCCAGTGGTGCAGTGGTTAAGTTCACACGATCTGCTTCAGTGGCCCGGGGTTGGCTGGTTCAGATCCCAGGTGTGGACCTACGTACCACTTGTCAAGCCATGCTGTGGCAGGCATGCCACATATAGAGTAGAGGAAGATGGGCACGGATGTCAGCTCAGGGCCAGTATTCCTCAACAAATGAGGAGGATTGGTGGCAGATCTCAGCTCAGGGCTAATCTCCCCCCGACCAAAGAAAAATGAGATATAAAAAGTTATGTGTTTGTTTCCTACTCTTCGCTCATCTTTGAAACTGTATCAAGAGAAAAAAACAAAGATATTCCATTGAACTTTCCTTGCTTTCTGGAAATATTTGTTTAATTGTCTTTTTACAGAAATGAAAATAAAAGCTTGCATACTTGACTAACATTGATGAAAGTGTAAAATAACTGTGAGAAGGTTAAAACTGTTGAAAATCTCACTCATTAAGAGTTGCAGTTACAATCCTACAAAAGTTGAACTTTTGGTATCTGCACTTCTGATAGGCATTAAACAGGGGGAAATATTCAAACTACTGCGGCTGCCAGAAATTACAATGACAGATCTTTCACAGACGACTTCCATCACCACTATTCACAATGAAAAAGGACAACGTAAGCTGTGTGTGTATGTGAAAACTATAGCTACAGAACTATTTAGATATTTAAAAGTGCATATTTAGAACTATTTATTACAGGGGCTAGAAACACCAATTCGAGATAATAGGTATACTAAAAATATACATAGTGAATATCAATCTCATTATACCAAATAAGATATTCAAAAAATTTAATTTTCTTTGCTACAGCTAAACTTAATTTGTATTGTAAGCATCTGTATCACTGTGGGGCAATAACTTAGTCGTTTCAATGTCTCGTCTCATCTTTTCCCTGGTTTGGCTGCTAAATTCTTCAGAACTTATATAGCGGCAGGTTGTGGAGGATGTGAATAGAAATCTGGGCATTTTCCGTCATAATCTATGTACATATTACTTTGCAGTCAGCTGGATGTTTGTGTTCCAAGCAGTCTTCTGTCTTCAGCTCATGCGCATCACTGTCACAGCCTTCTTGTCTTGAAAAGGAGGTGTTTGCAGTTTCATTGGCTCTCTGTGCCATGGCCATAACTGCTCTCTGCCATTCAGAAAAAAATACTTCTGCTGCTCCCTGGGGTCTCCAGGGGCACCTAGATATTCTAGAGGGCTGCTTCAGGCCCATTTACCTAGACAGCCACACAGATGTTTCCGCACCATGCTGGAGTATAGAGAAATTGGGGAGCCTTTTATTTTCCAGAATCTGCCTGGAAAAAAGAGCACAGGATCATTCCACTCTCAAAGTTCAACAGGTCCTCCTGGGGTGGGGGATATTTTCCGCCGCTAGGATTTGGCAGTTAAGGGTGGAGAACGGAAAAAAAAAGTATACCTGGTCCTTTTTCAGGAATCCACCAGAGACTAAGAGCTCATTCCCCCTCTTTCTTTCTTCTCCCCACCACTCCCCAGTGTGGATATTCCTTATGTAGACAGTGGGACACAGGGAAAACCTAGTTCTTATTTATCTTGTTTGTTTCCAAAATTTTTATTTTATATTTGATATTTTAACTCAAAAATTAAAAACTTGACTCTTATTCTCTGCTTTCTGCTGTAACAAAACTGTCTTGACTCATTGGATGCCTCATGGTCTAGCTACTGGAATGAAGGCAGTTCACAGAACAATTTGGAAACATCGGAGGAGGAGGAGGAAGGCATAAATTAATATCGCAAATATTCTGCCAATGTGCATATGTATATCACAGGAAAGAAGTCTGCCATGCTTCTATACTTTCGGTTCTTATCAAAAATATAACTGATATTCCTGGAAAGAAATTGAAAGTAAATATTATCAGAGTAGAAAATGTTCACAAATTGCATCTATTTCTGGTACAGAGTATCTTTCCATTCAGGCCAGCTTGGTTATTCAGCACAGATACACTCATGCTGGGTAAGGTTGAATTGACTGCCTCTTCAACACTAAATGATACAAACTGAAATTCAGACATTAGCCTCTGTGTGTTTATTCATCAGCTAATATTCTCTCTCTTTTTTCAGCCAACATTATCTTGACAACTATGAGAGAACTTATGTATCTTCTATGTATACTCAAAAATTCTTAGAATGGGTGCAGAATCAAGTATCAGGAAATATTTATGTGTACATTTTCATTAATGCATACTCTAAATTTTAGGCTTAGAAAGCCACCTTTCTTTACTAAGAAGCCAGAAAAGATTCCTTCCCTATCTCTAATTTCATTTCCAATTCTGGACTGACATACACATTCCTTCCAGGAAAAGATACACAAAAGTAACTGATTTTAAGTTATTTGTGGTCAGGTGCTATAATTTATATTTCATCCATGCCCACAAAGGGTGTCCACAACGAGTGCTCAATCTATGTAAAAAGGAGCAATCAAAGAATACTACAGAGAAATGATAAAGAAAAAGAAAACCACTCAGTCATATCTGAAAGTGTGACAATGAGTCAGAATCCAAATAAAGACAGGTGTGGAGAGATGAAAAATCCATGGGAAGTACCTGGACAAATCTCTCTGATGAAAGGTATCCAGAGAAATGCCCAAACAAACAAAATCTATATTCCAGAAAACTGTCCTCAAATGAGACTGATTTCTTTCTTGTGAAATTAACGTTTAATAAACATACAAAGAAATGATGTTTCCATCAAAGTGTTTATCCTTTCACACTGAGCTTTGCCTGCCAGAAATCCATTCTTTCATAGTGTTGATGGCTCTCAGTGACTCCTATTGGCATGAGTATGCACATCTGTTGTGTGCATGTTTGTGAGTTTCAGGTGAATATCAAGTTGCTGTGGCTCCAGGAATTCTCTAGACTTCTCCCCTACCCAACTCTGGCCCACCAAGTTATTCAGTGGTTTGTTTTGCTTTGTTTTGTTTGTTTCAGTGTCAAAATGTTAATCATCTAAGAAATGAAACATTATGATTCATATATATTAGTTTAGCCACTATAGGAAAAAAAAAGTTTAAGTATCCTTAATCTTATTTTTCTTTAAGAAAACTCCAGTCCTTAAATTGCACATAAGACAAAAATTAATCAAAACTTTTTTTCTTCTCCCCATCTGAAAGGTTGATATATTAGGCTCACTGTACACATTTGAAATGCTTCTACACAAACTCTATAACACTATATTATCCTTTCTAAGCATTAAAGTGAATTTCCCACTGATCATTACTCATGAATTAACGATAATTCTATGTGCTATAGGTGTTAAATTGCATTTTAGGTAGTCTGTTCCTGAGAGGTCCAACTTGTTCACTCTTCACATCCAACCCCCTCATCTAATTGGTCTACTGAGAAAATGGTTCTCTTAACCCTTATCTTTTTTTCCACTCCCTGCATAATGCTAAAGCATATAAATCTGCCTGACAGCAGCTCTGAAAAGGTGTACAACTTGGCCCTAAAGAGCATAGCCTTTTATTGGTTGTCTCCCTTTGTGCTGGGCTGACACAAATTGCCTTCTGACAAGAGCAGGATCAATTAAGCTGATAACAGCAGAATTGTGTGAGAACAATGAGACCTACCTCTACCATAACGCCAGAACTTTCATTATACAGATCCTGTGACTCCCCACAAATGAATAAAGACACATATTCCCTATTAAAGTCACTAGCTGCTAGTAGTTGGCAATGTTAGAGAAAGGGCTTAGAGGAATGTACCGTATATTCTCTTTGAAAGTGCTGACACCTCACTGAGCTGAAGACAATGAAAGCAACATGAGCAAGGACAGACAGAAGACAGAATAATAAAAATTGAAAAACTGCCAGAACACACTTTTAGCATACAAGCAGCTCTGGAACCTGAATGAAAATACCAATCTGGTTTCAGTTTCACAAAGAAGGCAATAAAATTTTCATTGGGCCTATTCCTTAATGTATGAAATGTTGAACTTGATCAAAGATCCATTCGCTGTCATTGGTGAGAAGCAAAAGATTCCTAGCCTTTATCCATAATTAAAGCAAAATGAAAAATCAACTTTTATTTGGAAACCTGCAAATGAGATTTGATCTGTCACCATATCTACACCATTGTTATCGAGAATGTTTATTTTATACGTTTTTTTTCATATGCAACTTCAGACTGGCAGTGTATAGCTCTAAATGATAGGTCTATTTCATGGCAAAATTTACTACATGGAATAAAATGTCTGAAGTATTATAGAATTTACTATTTAGAAAACAGATTTGGCATTCCCACTTACCCTTCTTGGCAGAACTTCTTCAGCCTGCCATAAATGTTGGTTCCCTGGTGTCCTCTGTTTACTTACCAACACACTTGGAGTCCCTCTCTTTAGTACAGGTTGTAGGAGCTACTCCTTATGCAAATGTAGACTTGTAAATTCAATTCTCATTGTTTTGCCTTTGGGTTATATGATCAATAAAAACACATTGCTTACTAATTGGCTTCCATATTTTATTGGTTTTATCATTTTGGCAAAAAAACATTTAACATAACTGACTTGAAGTGTTTTGTTACATCCTAGAAATGAAGGCTTTTCCAAAGAAAACAGATTGCAATTGAGCAGGTAGTCAATAGTAAAATTGAGAAAAGATATCCAAGCATTCCTCATATAAGATTTCGAGCATAGAATCATTGCCCATTTCAACAAAAAATATAACTTTGATAATTAATCCTAGTATTGGTGTCACTAATTTAAAAGAACTAATCAATATTTTAATGCACATTAATTCTCTTGGTCAATTCAAGAGGCCTGATTTGAGTGTTAGCCAAGAAAGTCACCTCTTGAAGTGCTTTCAAGTCTTTATTTTCCTGCCTAGGAATTTCTGTTAAAAACAGCAGGGCTGTAAGATGGTAGGACTAACATCCATTTGAACAACCATGCCCTATACTAGTCCCTGACTTCTTACTTCCCCAGTTAGGTATAGCACAATTCCAAGAGAAGAGTATCATGGTTTGGACTCCTCCCAAAGCAGGCACTGGGATAGGTGGTAAATTTGGGAGATGATCTCAGCAAACACTATGAGGGAGTGGGGAAGTGAGCCAGGAAGGAGGAAATAATAAACATGCCTTAACAGGTTTGATTCTGCTTTAGTTGGATCTCAGGGATCCTGTGAGAGACTGAACAGACGTGCCTCAAAATTCTGCACAAAGATATATTTCCTGGAGTCTAAAAGCAATTATGACGTCTAAACAGAAACTCGAGCAGCTGATTGCCTTCCCACAGTAGGCATTGATTGCGCCCTACTCAAGTCCTATCAGTGACTTGACTAGTCCCCATCTCTACATCTATTACTCCTGTTCTTCTTGTCTAATTGCCTATTAAAGTCCCTGAGTTTGAGTCTGATTCAACTAGCTGACGTATGTTATAGGACACTGCTGTTCGTCTTTGGGTCATTCTGAGCAAAAATATGTCATCAATCAGTCAATAGATGACTGGATTTAGGTTGAGTCTACCCTGGGTCCAGGGTGGTGGACATATGAGGTGCAGATTATGTCAACTCTTTCATTAAGAATGCATCCAAAAGCACCTAGATATGACACAGGCATTATGAGGCTTCCCAGGAGGGGGCTTTTGAACTGGCAAGTACCTGGCTTGACTATTCTAACCACGGAGGTTAATAACTTTTATTTCATATATAATCCATCATACACGATGTGTGCACAGTTGGAGAAGTTGTAATAATTTGAAAGGAAGAGTCTAAAAGCTCAGAAGATGGGAGTAACATAATTAATTCCATATTGGTTGAGTATATGGGAAATCTTTAAGAAACCATCAAAGGTCCTCAGCTGCACACTAGACATTCTTCAAAATTTATTTTCCATATGACCCTAAGTTATATGAAAGAGGAACTCCTAGACTCTCAAGATAATCGTAGGAACTCAGTTCATGGACATTTCCAAGGACATGTTCAAGCAAGTCTCAGTCCCCAGCTCTTAGTCCCGAAGATCCCTTGCTTATGGTGAATACTGGAGATGGGTAAGTGATGAATCGAAAGAAGGAAAGAAGGAAGGAAGGGAGGAAGGATTTTCAAAGACATTTACTCATACTAACATATATATGACTTATATATACCTTATATATATGATTTTCAAAGATGTCGTACTCATACTAACTTATTTTAGTCTTACAAAAACTTTGTAAGGAAGATAGAGTTACTTTGAGAGTTATTTAAAAGGAACTGGGCTAGATGACATGTCTAAATGACATAGTCATTAAATGATAGGGTCAAGTCTACAGTATAATTTTTTGCCCATTGCTTTTTCCATTACACCAAACTGTAGCTCTACGATTCTGTAATGATATATCTACTCATATGCCAGTGATTTCCAAATCCCTTACTTAAAGTCAGACCTTTTCTCCAATTACCAGACCTATAAATTTAGCTCCCACCTGAAGGTCTTCCTCTAGAAGCCCAATAGACAAGTGAAGCCCACCAAGTTCACCACATAACTCACTGTCTTCCCAATAAACTTGACCTTCCTCTGCCTGTGTTACAATGAATCATGTAAAAGAGAACCATATACATTATTCTCAATTTTTGTCTCTCCCCAGTCCACTGTATCTAATCAGTCACTGAGCCGTCCTTTCTTAATATTTTCTCCATTCCCAGTGCCAAGACGTTGGCTCTGATCTGCATTCTCTCTTACTATTAAGAGATAATAATCTATTATGATAAGCTCATGTGACCCTCAAAACCATCGTATGTCCTTTGACTACCTAAGTCCTTTAATAACCCCTTCTTTGTTAGGAAACACAAATGTAGCACATAACTGGTATTCAAATATCAAATCGGTCTTCTTTGCATCATATTTTTATGTCACATTTGCTATATTACAAAATATTTTTGTTAGTATTGCTTTTTAATACCATTTTTTAAGAAAGTGAATCAATAAATAGAGAATTATTTCTTTTCTCATTAACTTTTAGCAAACCAAATACAGTCTCTAGGAAAAAGCATAGTGTGAAGTCATTTCCTAAAATATTCTACTCAAAATATATATTATGGATAAAATAAGTCTTCATAAGTTGTGCAAAGCCATTTAGCTAAAGTGCTACATCTAGAAAGAATGCATGTTTATTTTTGAGGTTGCATACCCATTTTGTTGCTGGTATCTACAAAGAATTCAGATATAATCTAGTTCATAATATATGACATTTTTATTTCCTAGAATGATTTGATTGCGTTTTGCCACTCTATCACTCATCTACAATGACCCCTTCAAAATGGAACCACTAAAACCTAACCCAGTTGTCTCATCTATAAATAAATAAATAAACATATGTGTATGTATGTACATTTGTGTGTACATATATAATTTTCTTATAGTTCTTAAAAAGATGAAGAAAAAACACTTTCAGAGAAGAAGCATGAAAGAGGCATTCAATTCACAAAACAACTTAGAGTACTGAAATAAAATAACATAAGATTTTCTTTAATACATGTGAAAAGATTTGATTATGAATTAGGCATAAATACTATCTTTCAGCATAAACTACACACGTGCACTGGCATGCATATAAACACACCCTACACATACAGGCAAATCTTGTTCAAATTTTTAGCCCATATAACTGCGTATCATAGACACATTGTGTATCTTAGCAACTGGGCTCATTTGTGCCACAGAAAAATATGGTAGCCACCTTTGGTTGCTCAGTGCCCATTTCAACTTCCCAGTCCCTTCATCAAAAGCTTCTTGTCCTACTTTTTTCCCCCACTTTTATCATGTTCTACTTTGTACTCATTTTGACCATATAATAACCTAAAACTATCAAAGGGTCTGTTCAGACATCTCTGTATTCATGTCCAAGCCAAATGGGTATGGGGAAGGGAGGAAGAATAGGAGAACATCCTCTGGAACCTGCAATCCCTCTGTACCACGTGCTCTGCTCCCACCCTGTAATCCAGCCACCATGGTCTTTGGGTTCTTGTGCACCAAGTTTTGACCATGCCCATGGTTTCTCTTCATATTGTTCCCTTTCTCTGGAGGATTCCTGTCTGACATTGGCCTGGATAGTTCCTTTCCCGTCCTTCCTTCAAGTCTCAGCATAAGATCTCTTTTTCAGGGAGGGTCTCTCTACCACCTGGTGTACAATGGGTCCCTCACTTTTCTCCTTTATAGTGTCCTCTTTTTTCATTATAAAATTTACCGGAGTTATTCAGTATAGATTTATCTTTGGGTTTACGAGTATAATGTCATCTTTTAAAACGGACAACATGGTCCATAAGAGAGGATCCTCTGTTTTTTACCAATGTTATGCAGCACACAGCACAGTGCCTGGCCCAGTACATGGTAGAGGTGCAATAACTATTTAAGGGAGGGAGGAAGAACGGTGATGAAAACTAAAGAAAAGGAAAGCCAGAAAGAAAGCAGATAACGTTTTAAAGGAAGGTAAGGATAAGAAATGAACAAGCAGAAAACAAAGGAAAGATAGGGACAAAGAATAAAGTATTACAAGCTGTTGGGAGAAAAATTAAAACAAAATGATCTCTGATGACAGTCCAGCCAATCCAACATTTTTCCATGAATATCAACAAGAAAACCAGAGTGAAACAAGATTATGACTGTCACCAATGAAAAATTGTCATACTGATGTCTCCTTATAATGCATACATTGGTTTATGGACCCAAACTCCTTTAGTCAGCACCACAAATCTGGTTAATGTTCTTCAGAGCAGCATTTGCCCTTTGGGGTTCTGATTTAGCTGACAGATGTGTAAAACCCCTTGTAGCCAGTTACCTTGCTATTGATTACACATCTGTAAGGCTCATAGACATGTTTTTTCTAGCTAAGGTCAGCACTACCTTAAGCCCTGTGCCCTGGTGCCAAGCTATCTATTTTAGAGGGTATGACATAAATTCAAGCTATGCCTTGACCACTTCCACCTTATACCCCAGGCGGTTCTGTAGATGAATATGGAAGATATTGATCTAAAGTTCTCTGCCGGGAAATGAATGTGTGTTGGTGAATTTGGGGTTAAGGCCAAAGCCTGGTGCCATATCTCTCTATACATAAGCAAAGCCGAGGCTTGAAGTTGTCAGAGAACACTCCCAAATGAACTCAGGTAACAAATATGCAGCTGTCAATGAAGCTTACCCTAATGGCCTTCTTTAAAATTGCTAACTGACCCTTTCCACCACATTTCCAGTCCTTCTTAACCTGCTCTACTTTTTTTATTGCCCTTTATCAACTCCTAACATATTTCATGGCTTATGCCATTTGTTATTTATTTGTTTTTCCTTCCACTAGCGTTTAAGTGAATGAGGTCAGGGATGTCATCTATTTTGTGCAGTAATATATTCCAAGCACCCCCAAACAGTACCTGCTACTTAATAGGCACTTGGTTAATGCTTTGTTAAATGATGAATCAATGAATGAATAAATGAGCGAAGATCAGTATTCTGTATTACAGGGAGTGAGGAGGCTGGTAACAAAGATTTAAACATCGAATCTTTGCCTTTGAAGAGCTTATGGTTAAGTTGGGAAAATAAGCATACACACAGGAAATAGGACAATAACTCCTATGAGATAACAAACATTAATAAGTATAATTACGTACGTTAATAAGTGCAATTGAACCATAAGGAGAGCAGCTTCTTGTAGCAGTAACAACACTGGATTTGGAAAGTTGGAGTTGAATCCTGCCTCTACCACTTACCAACCATAACTTTACCACTTCCCATCTGCAACTCAGGCAAGTCACTTAAACCCTCTGAGCATCAGGTTCTTTATTAGGATAAATGAATAATAATGGCTTCTCATGGGATTCTTATGAGGGTGTAGTGAGATTACAAATGTGAAGTAACTGGCTAATAATATTTACTCAGTAAATGTCTATTGAATGGATAGATATTCTCATTTACAAATAAGACAAGCAGAATGGTTAGTTTACTCCCCTAAGGTCACTGAGTTAATGTCACATTAGAAATTCCAAGTCTCTGGATTCCCAACCCGGTGTTACTGAAAATAGAACACAGTGCCTACCCTGTCCCTTGACTTTATTCCTATGAGCAATTCTGTTTCTCACACATAACAAAAATTTATCATTTGTTCTAGAAAAGGAGCATCATTTCCCTGAAACACCCTCATTAGGCTCCAAGATGTCTAAGCTCTGTCTCCCTTTAATCGGTTTACTTGTGAAGGAGCAATTTGCTTTACGACCTCTTTGCAGAGTCTGAAGGGTTTATGACCATGTGGTGTCAACAAGGAGCTCTAAGATGCTTTCAGTTCCATTTACTAGCTTCAGAGACTTCAAATTGTATGAACCTATTTGTTCTGAAAAGACTGGAGTTTGAACATTAAATCTGAGCAGCCCTCATGCTTTTCCTCTTACTGTCACCTAGAACAATCACTTCTTGTGGTCCATTCCACAATCAAAGAAGCATCCCCTAGGGCAATAAGATCAGCACCAAGATGGTGTGTTTTTAATAAGACATCAACTTAAAACACATCATCTTGTCCCTTCACAAGGCTTCTGAAAGGCTGGATGCATTCCCTTTGGTCAGTCTCATAACATTTTTTTAAATGGAAGTAAAGAGTTACAGGAAGCCAACAAACCCATTGGCTCAAACCTAGAAACCTGGGTACTGAATCTACAATAATGGAAAGGGCATGCTATCTTCCTACTTTCAAATGCTTGAGACAGATGTAAACAAGAGGATAGAATAGTTAAATGTTCAGAGGCTTCAAACTTATTCATCATGCGACCCAGTTAGCACCACATGGATCCTAAAGTATGTAATAGAATCCCAAAATAATGCTGAGGGGCAGGGCAAGAGATGTAACAGAGACTGATCAAGTAAAAGCTCACTCTAACTAGCTCAAGAACAAAAAGACATGGTTGGTGTACAGATGCCACCGTACTTGGTAATTTAAGAGCAGGATATGAAGTAGAATCAAGCAACACTCTCAGTCTCTCAAATGCTACATTGACTCTAATCTCGGTCATAATCTGTTTCATTTCCCTCCTTCTGATGATCAGATTTTTATTTATTTTTTTTCTCCTTAGTCCTCAACAGTTATGTGACTTTTCAGGTCAAATTTACATGTTCACTGACCCAATTTTTTGATGTCTCTATTCCCAGAATACTAAAAACTGAGAGGAGAATCTCGCTGGCCTTACCAATCTTTTCTGACTTGGCCACCTAGGGCTGGGAGCCCTGGGGGAGGTGGCGTCTTATGGGTAGTAGGTCCTGTAGTAGAGGCAGGTTCTGCAGAAATCTGGGACTGAAAATGATAAACAGAGCCTCCTTATGAGTAAGAAAAATACAGGCTTCTTAATTCTGAAATTAATCTACTCCTCCCCATCGCCACTGTCTTAATTCAACCGAAGCTACTATCCTCACTCACCTTGATTACTGTATTGCCTCTACTGGTCTCCCTGTATCCAGATTCTCCGCTTCTAAATGCTGTCCAATTGCAACCAGGATGATTTCACTATGTCCTTCCTCTGCTCAAAACTCCAAAATGGCTCCTGCTTGTCTTCAGAGAAAGATAAAGTCCAAGTTCTTAATTCTCTGAAGTCTCATCTCACTCACTGTTACATCCCCCTGGCTCTTTTCCTTGTACTCCCTCCAAACCACAGCACCCTGGCTCAGACAAACTACCTACCTATAGTTCCTTGAGGATACCAGGTTCTTTGCTGCCTCCAAGACTCTGTACATTCTGTTCTCCTACCTGGCATACTCTCCTCCTTCCTTACACCTGTCTAGTTATATTTGTCCCTTAGAATTCAATGTAGACGCAAACTTCTCAAAGAAGCCTTCTCTGACCTCCTGCACCTAGGATGGGCACCCTAGGTATATTCCTATTCTTGCACACATTACACTCTATTATTATGGGCTGGTTTGCTCTCTTATTCCTACCACCCCTACCAGCATGTCAGTGCCCAGGAGGCAGACCCCTTGTGCAATGCATTGTATCCTCATCCCACCACAGAGCCTATTTAGTGCTGAATAAACATTTCTTGACTGAAGGAATGAGAAGGCAAAGGCACCTCAAAGACTGCTGGAGCCACCGCCCTGTTCTAGCCTTTTCCTGCCAGATGGTCATTCAGCGACTGATTGATAACCTCCATCTTCTTTCTGCATCATCATGATAATATAAAGCAATCCAGAGAGGTCACAAAGCATAGTCGCCATAGCTTTAAAATCCAAAATCCTCAGAAAATGCATAAGCAAAACTCGTATGCTTTCCCCAAAAAAATATTTAAGGTGATTGCAAAATACAGTACTTCTCTTCTCTGCTGGTATCAACTCTTAGGTTTGTCCCCTAGCACTAGAGTAATTGAAAGGACTTGGAATTGGCCTGCTGAGAGGTATTTAGATATAGACATCTAGATATCCACTCAGAGGTATGCCTCTAAGTCCCCCAGTCCCCACTGTCCCTCTAAGAAAAACCAGGAAGTTAATGTTGTCAACCAAAAATGGAACCCTAGCCCTCTAAATGAATGGCACACCAACACATCCCCACACAACTCCTGCAAGGTCATGTGCTGAAAAAGCCAACCTTGCTCAGGCTAGGACAGAAATGTGATATCTCATGGCCTTAAAAAAAAAGTCAGTTTTCTTTTCTTTGTTATCTGCCAAATGGAGCTGCTAAAAGCTTTTTCCTATATTTAGCTTCTACTTATCATTCGTGGAACATTCGGTACAACCCACTTAGACTTATAGATAGGGTCCTCCTGTCATCTGCAGGCCCACAGGTTACCCCCCACCCGAACATGCCTGACACATTGAAACCTGTCTGCAGGATTCGTGGGTTTCATTAAAAGCTTGGCAAGAAAACAAAAAGCTGTTTAACTTTTCAGCTGCCCAGAAACACAACCTGATTAACATGAGTGGACGTTTAGTAGTTTATGAAACAAGGTTCTAATCAGCTTTTAAATCTATTAATCTTTTCTCTCGGTTATGCCCAGGAGTCCCAGAAAAGCAGCCACTTAGCTCTTAGCCCACGTCACCTCATCGCAATCCCTTGGCTAGTTTTTTATACATTACTTTACGGTCACAGCCACACACCAGCAGAAGCGACTTCTGGGAGCTGAGTATTTAAATTCTACCTATGCTAAAATCACATTAAGAATTCTATTTATTATTTAAGCTGAAGCCTTCAACTAGTGGATTTATCTTTTTTCCTTTTTTAAAAGTTTTCAATTAAATCTCTTTAAAAAAAAAAAAACTACACTGTCTTCATCAGGTGGCATTTCACTAAATCCTGACAAGAAAAATTTTTCCTGGAAGGAGCGTCTCTCTGCCTCGGTGCTTCCCTCTATATCTCAGGATCAGTTTTCATCTGTATACAGCATGAGCTGTAAATGATGATGTGGCAGCTCATTGGCTCGCTCATGGCACCTAGTACTCTTGTGTGGGGCAAAAATAGCAAATACTGGGATATGATATTCTCTAAGAGGAAGGCTTTGTCCAGGGCAAGCAACCGTATTTCAGTCGTGTCTGTTTATTAGCTTCAAGATTCCTGAACTAACACAAGACTTTTGCCATAATGATGAGCCTCTGCAAAATGCCACCTTATACCAAATCTAAATGAAAAACCACTTATGAGAAAAAGAAAATATATTCATTTTGTTTCGGTGCAGAAGAGTATGTTTTCTTTTCTCAGACCTTCCTACCATGCAGTAGTTTTAGGATTAAGTAGGAATAATAATATATGTTTGGGTAGCTTGACCACATTCTCCAGGCATCTTTGTAATTCTCAGATTCATCAATTACAATCATAGACTCATTCATAGAATATCACTTTGGTATCAATTTAATCTGTTTTATGAATTTGGGTCTCCACAAGCTCTGCACCTTCACTCCTGACAAAATGCATTCATAGCCTAGTTCCTCCCAAAAGCAAGTGCCTAGTTAACTTAAAGTACAATTCGCCATTGAACCTTTTGATAAAGTCTTCACATATTCCCCACATATTCTCTCTGCCACTCATTTATCCACCCTCTACAATCTGTCTTCTCCTTTCATCACTCTATTGGATTTACGCTCTCAAAAATCTATCACTAGTCTCCTAGTGACCATTTTCTAGACCTCTTCTTCTAAGCCCTGCTGAAAACTCAGTGAATGCGACTATCATTTTGTTTTTGAAACACTCCCTTCTTAGCCTGAAACTCTGAGATAAGTGTGCTTTCTTTTATCTCTGTGACTACTCTCTATCTTCTTAAACTTCTTCCTCCTCCTGACCCAGGACTGGGTGTTGTCCAGGGTTCCTTTCCTAACTCTGGCCTTTTTTTCTCTTCTCTCCTTTCTCTCTTGTTTTCTTTTTCTCCACCTTATCTCTTCCTCAGTGATCACTTGTATGCTGGTGGTTGTCAGCTTGACAACTTTCCCAGACTCATGATTCCCATTCCTAACTGCCTGCTGTTCAGCACCATCTGAGCTGATCCATAGAAGCATCAAATTCAGTGTGTTGACAAGTAAACTCATTATTGTGCTCTTCAAATCTGTTCTTCCTCTGGTATTGCCTATATCTCTTTATTACACCATCATTCTCCCTGTTACTCTAACTTAAAACAAATAAAAGCAATGCTTCTCCCACTCCATTAGAATTCTTGCTGATTCTTTCACTCAACTTCTCATTCTATAATATTTACTGTACACCTATCATGTGCAGGCATCATGCTATTCGTTACAAAATACCCACAACAGACAGGATCTCTTCTCAACACATAACATCCAGTTTATTGCTGTTCTACTTACATAAAGCCTTTCATATTTATCTTCTCAGTTCCAACTGCCACTAAACCAACTAGGGAAATAATTATTTCTTACCTATTATAGTAACAGCCTCCTAATTGATTTCTTTTCTCATTCTCTTCTCTGTGTAATCCCTCACAGACATGACTGTAATATTAATCTTTTAAAGCACAGAAAATATGCCTATTCAAAGGACGATGGTTATTCCCCTTTCCTATAAAATCAGTTTAAATGACATTAGCATGGCCTATCAAACTCTACCACCTCGTGCACCTTTTCCAAGCTTATTTCTTGCTGTCCATGAAAACCATGGCCCCACAAAAACATTATACAAATTTCTACCATTTTTGCCATACATGTCTTTTCCAATGCTCTTTCTCCATTTATAACTCCTTTTACCCTATCCACTGGACTGTTCCCCAAGCACAACTTCCCACAGGCCGATATAAAGAGGACCCAGTAAAAGCTACATACACAATAGGTTGCATTACAAAAGGAACTCTGAGTTTAGGAAAATTGAATCTTTTACACTGGACAGTAAATCAGTCAGCTCTTTACTTCAGAGAGAGATAGTATTTCTATCTTCCAAAGCTGTTCGTTATACAAACATCCTTGAAAAGAGTCTTGAAAAACAGTAACCAATGTCTTTGCTGACAGTATGTGCAGAAACACAAGAGACTCATAGAGAACGGTCTCTCAACACTGCTAGCTCTGAACGTCCTTCTAGACCTGGAAAAAATTCACATATTTCACACAGTCTCATGTGATCTCACCATCCTTCAAACATAAGCCAGTTAGACTTGCAAGTAATGTCTTTCTCTTCTGAATGTTTCTATTTTCCTTATATTGTTCTTTTTAAGCACAACCTTTTCACTACACTGTACTTATTTGGGCTCATAGCTTTCTCCCCTATAAGACTGTAGATTCCTGAGTTGAGGGTCCTTCAAAGCACAAAGCAGATAGATTTTATGCTTTTAAAAAGGAGCGAATCAGAATAACTTACATGAAATGGAAACATTCCTAGAAAGACAAAAATTACTGAAGCTGACTCAAGAAGAAATAGAAAAAGCTGAACAGATCTATAGGTAAAGAGATTGAATTAGTAATTTTAAAACTTCTCACAAAGAAAACTCCAGGTCAGTGTGGTTTCATTAGTGAATTCTACTAAACATTTAAAGAAAAATCAAGACCAATTCTTGATGAACTCTTCATGGAAGAGGAAAGGAATACTTTCCAACTCATTCTATGACACCAATACTACCTTGACACCAAAATGAGACAAAGATGACATGAAAAAAAGAACAACTACACACCAATATCGCTTATGAATATAGATGCAAAAATCCTTAATAAAATAGAGCAAAGCAAATCCAACAACATATGAAAAGGATTATACATCATGACCAAGTGGAATTTATCCAAAGCTTCGAGGTCATTTTACCATATGAAAATCACGTATTACAATACACGATATTAATAGAATAATGGACACAAATCATATGGTCACTTCAACAGATCCAGAAAAATTATTTGACAAAATCCAGCACCCTTTTATGACAAAAATAGTCAACAGGGGCCAGCCCGGTGGTGCAGCAATTAAGTTCGCACATTCCATTTCTGCAGGCCAGTGTTCATGGTTCAGATCCCGGGTGTGGACCTATGCACTGTTTGTCAAGCCATGTGGTGGCAAGCGTCCCACATATAAAGAAAAAAAGCAGAGGAACATGGGCACAGATGTTAGCTCAGGGCCAGTCTTCCTCAGCAAAGAGGAGGATTGGCAGCAGATGTTAGCTTAGGGCTAATCTTCCACAAAAAAAAAGAAAAAGTCAACAAACTGGGACTAGAATGGATCATCCTCAACCTGATAATAGGTATCTACAAAAATTCTACAGCTAAAATCATAATCAGTGGTGAAATACTAAATGCTTTCCTCCTAAGATAGGGGATAGGATAATGGTATCACCTCTTGCCCCTCCTATTCAACATTGTACTGGAGAATCTACACAGGGAAATTAGGCAATAAAGAGAAATAAAAAGCATCTGCATTGGAAAGGAAGAAGTAAAAATATCTCTGTTTTCAGATACATGCCTATTTTCTCTGGCATATAGAAAATTCCAAAGAACACACCAAAAAAAAACTATTGGAAATAATGAATGCAAGCAAGGTTGCAAGATGTAAGATCAATACGCAAAAATCAATTGTATTTCTATGTACTGACTATAAACAATCCCAAAATAAAATGTAATTCCATTTACAATAATATCAAAAAGAATAAAACTTAGGAATAAATTTAACAAATAAGTACAAGACGTTTAAATTGAAAACTACAAACCATTGTTTAAAAAATTCAAGAAGATCTAAATAAATGAAAAGACATCCCATGTTCATGAATTGAAAGAATTATTGTTATTAAAACTAGGAATATTCCCCAAATTAATTTACAAATTCAATACAGTCTCTATCAAAATCCAAGTTGGTTTATATGCAGAAATTGACAAGGTGATACTAAAATTCATATGGAAATATAAGAGACTCAGAATAGCCAAAACAATCCTGAGAAAGAACAAAGTTGGAGCACACATACTTCCTGATTTCAAAAGTTTCTACAAAGCTACAGTAATCAAGACAGTGTAATACTAGCATCAGGATAGACGTATAGAACCATGCAATAGAGTTGAGAGTCCAGAAGGAAATCCTAACACTTACAGTCGATCTTGAAGAGGCGAAGGCAATCTAATGGGAAAAGAATAGGCTTTTCAACAATTAGTACTGAGATAACTGGACATCCACAGGCAAAACTATGAATATGAATCCCTATTCACTCTACACAAAAATTATTTCAAAATGTATCATAGATTTAAATGTAAGAACTAAAACTATAAAACTCTTCAGAGAAAACACAGGAGTAAATCACTATGACCTAGGTTAGGCAAAGAGTTCCTGGATATGACATGAAAAGCCCATGTGATAAAAGGGAAGATTGAAAAGTTGGATTTCATTAAAATTAAAAACATGTACATCAAAAGTACCATCAAGAAAGTGAAGAGACAAACCACAGACTGGGAGAAAATATTTTCAAATCATATGTCTGATAGGTATTTGTTTCCAGAATATAGAGAGAAATCTTACAGCTTAATAATAAAAGACAACACAATTTTAAAATGAGCAAAGTATTTGAATAGACAGCTATCCAAAGAATTTATACGGATGGCTAATAAGCACAAAAAAAAAATGCTCAACATCATTAGTTATTAGGGAAATGTCAATCAAATGTAGCATCAGACTCTACATATCGTATCAGTCCAGCTCTCTTGCCCTCTGTTTTCTGGTTGGGTATAGAATGGGAGGTATAGACAATGGGAGGCACAGACAATAGAATCAAGGATAGGGGAAAAAGAAAGAGGTTGGTGTATATATTGCCCTGGCTACCTTCCTGTGGTGTTTTGTGTAAAGAGAGAGTGCATTCCTCTATCAATGGCACAGATCTTGTTGGGTGACCCTCTCCGAGGGTTACAGCTACAATGACAGCTGTAACCGTTTCCTCCACTTGCAGCTTCAAGCTTCCTTCCCCAGAAGCACTTCATCATTACTGATTTTTCTTAACCTTGCTCACACCTATGTAAATAATCCCTTCATAAAACGCTCTTCAATCACATTTTTTGAGTGGGCTGTAAGTTTTGGAGAAGCTGGGACTCATGTAGCCGTTCCCCACGGAAGGCCATTCCCCACGGAAGGTTCCCATCTCACCAAGTATCCGCTGAGGAGCAAGACACAAGCTCTCACTGCTCTGTAATCCCATGGACTCCTATCTTTCCTTCTTGTCTCTAGAAAATTTTTCTTAGCTAGGGAAAATCCTTCTCTCTCTGTTAAGGTTTTGCTCAAAAGCCCTTCTTCTCTTCACTTTCTCAAGAACACACAACATCATCTCCTCATTGACTTGATTTTGGAAGGAAAATTGAGACAGGAAAATTCTCATGTAGTTTCCTACATTACCAAAACTTCCCTTTGAGGTACGAGAGCTCAGAAATTGATCCATGTGTGAAGAGTAGGAAAAGGAAATAACTTCAATGACTGCTAAAAAATTGGCCCTGTCACAGGGGCTGGCCCCGTGGCCGAGTGGTTAAGTTCACGGGGTCTGCTGCAGGCGGCCCATTGTTTTGTTGGTTCAAATCCTGGGTGCGGACATGGCACTACTCATCAAACCACGCTGAGGCAGCGTCCCACATGCCACAACTAGAAGGACCCACAACAAAGAATATACAACTATGTACCGGGGGGCTTTGAGGAGAAAAAAGAAAAAATAAAATCTTAAAAAAAAAAAAAACCTATCAAAAAAAAAAATTGGCCCTGTCACACTATCACCTGTGTCAGTGTTTCTCAACCAAGGGCAATTTTGCCTCCTAGGAAACATCTGACAATGTCTAAAGACAGTTTTGGTTGCTACACAGGAGTACTACTGTTATCTAGTGGACAGAGGTCAAGAATACTGCTGAGAATCTCACAATGCACAGGACAGACACTTCTCAGCAAAAATTAGCCAGCCTAAAGTGTTAATAGTGCCGAGGTTGAGAACCCTGCCCTATGCTGAAATACATGGTTCTATGACGAGACAAGAAGTTGCAGATACAGCTGACTAACTGCTACGCTTCATCTACTGGCCCGGTCAAATCCCAATTCCAGGCTTCCATTAAGCACTCTTTAAAGTATGCCTCTCGCATTCACCTTGCCAGACAGAAGGTGCTTAACCTGTGCTGCAGTTAAATAGAATATCTTTTTGGTTCCTCCCCCGACTCTCCCAAATAATTCTCTCTATTCTTTCCCAATTCTCCTGCCTTGGACTGTTCTGCTTTTGTTTGCTCCACTAGTACCCTCTCCTCCCCATCCTCAAATGTCCAAACCAGGTCTATTCTCCATCTCTAGTTCAAAAACTTCTTCCTACACCAAGCCTCTCATTATTCTGCATTTCCTTATCTCTCTCATGAGGGCCAGATATCCCTCCCCAAAATCTGCTAGAATTTTCTGTGTTGTTTACCATCTTTTGTTTTTTATTTATTTTATTTATGTATTTTTTTGAGGAAGATTAGCCCTAAGCTAACATGTGCCACCAATCCTCCTCTTCTTGCTGAGGAAGACAGGCCCTGAGCTAACATCCGTGCCCATCTTCCTCTACTTTATATGTGGGACACCTGCCACAGCATGGCTCGATAAGCAGTGCATAGGTCCACACCTGGGATCCAAACCAGCAAACCCCGGGCCACCAAAGCTGAACCTGTGAACTTAACCGCTGCACCACTTGGCCAGCTCCCATCTTTTGTTTTATATTATGGTCATTTGAAAAATATCTGTTCTCTAATACTAGACTATAAGCTCCTTTTAATGAATACAATTCATCTTTACATGATAATGATGATAATAACAAAAGTAAATATTTATTGAACTTGTACTCTGGGCCAGATACATGCTAAGCACTTTTCATGCACTATTTTATTAAATATTTTATTTATTTCCAGGAATAACATTCAATAGTTAACAACTGTTACAGCACAGGCACTGACCAGTGAGAACAAATGTCAGATGCTAACAATCTACATCCAAACAAGGGTGTGCTAGCCAATATCAGCCCAGGTTGCATCACAGTTTGTTTCTTCTCCATTACCTCATGTGCAATTGGAAGTCAATGAAAATTTGTAGAATAAGTTAATAAATCATTGCAGATATTACTTAACCTTAGCAGGAATCATATCTGTCTTCGCCTCTGTTTCTCCAGCAATTAGATTAGTGCTAAACATATAGATAGTGTTTGAAAATATTTATAGAATAAACAAAATAACACTTTTAGGCATTGTGTATTTGATATGCGCCAGACACAATATTAGGTATGTCTATTGTATTATTTCAATCCATAGAACAATACCACCAAGAAAAAATTATTAACACAATATTACAGTTCAGGACACCAGACACATAGGGGTTAAGCCATCACAGAGTTAATATGTTGTTGGAAAGAGATTCAGATCAGTCATGTATAACTACTTAACGTTTATTGCTCACAAGACACTCTCTCAGGTGGCTAGTGATGGTAAGAATTTCCCCACAAGTAGAGCAGAGGAATGGGTGGGGACAGTAGCATTCAGGTAGAAAGTCACTGAAAGAAAGTGTGAGGAAGTGATCCTAGTCCCTCAACATTGGATTTTTTTGTCTTTTTCTTTTTTAATGAGCTGGTGAGTAAAAAGTAGTGGTGTTTGTGGTCTCATGCTGCATTTCTAATGGTAATAGAAAGAGATTCATACATGAAGGTAAAGTGGGAGATTTCGTCCACACACAGAACAGGACAAAACCCTCAACTTTTAACTAATGAGTGAAAAAAAAGTGACCATAAAAAGGTCCCAGCTCAAATTCTTCTAGAACTTTCTGTGGTGTTTTTGTGCAGACTCGAAAACCACACACGCACTGGTCAGTTTCTACTATCAGTGATTCCCTGGCACATCACAAGTACACGCTGGGACCATGGGCTTGAATGCCTCCACAACACCATTTCCTTTCAACATCTTATTGGAGAATTTAAGAACATGACACTTTACAAAATAAAATGAACTCTGACAAAAGAAGAACAGTTGAGTGCACCTGTGGTTAGTTTTCTCGTTGACTATTGTTTTTAAGACCACAATAATCCTCCGGTGTTTTTTTTCACTCAGTCCTTCTATGGGTTTTATATTGTAGGATGGCTGCATATTACATGAAATTTAATCAAGCAGCTACTTTTGTGTCATTGAATGAAAATCCAAGCCTCTACTTTGTCAGTGACCTTTGAGTAGTTCTGGCTTATTGTAGTCAGGTTTATAGGCAGGTTAAAATTTTTATCTAAGCTAAATTCTAAGCTAAGCAAAGTAATTATGAGTGTTCCAGCTCCATTCTTTGCTGCTTGAACATCAAGTCCTGCTTCATTTCCCATTGAAAATTGGCAAATTCTCTTCCAAGTTATTTTTTTATATCCCTTTCCAATAAGTTAAAAATCCAGTTGTGACTGTGTGGTTTATATGCATGTGTTTCTGGGTATAGATAGACCCAGTTGTCTGGGTCTTGTCTTTGTCTGTCTGATTTACACTTTGTACTTTTAGTTTGAGACATTATTAACTTAATTTTCAAGGGTGCATTCCCGGAGATGAATCTAGACTGTTGTTTTCAGAGTCAGTGGTGCTGGACTATCAGAATATATTTCACAAAGAGAATGACACTCCTGGATTTCTGCAGGGCATCCCTCTGGGAAGTTGTCCTGGTTGTCCTTCTGTGTCTTTCTATACCTGCTCCTGGAGTATATTGGTGTATTAGTCAGGGTTCTCCTGAGAAACAGAGCTGATAGGATATATATATATACATATATATATGTATATATATATATGGAGAGAGAGAGGGAGACAGAAGGAAAAAGACAGATTATTAAAAGGAATTGGCTACAAGATTATGGATGCTGAGAAGTCCCACTGTCGGTTGCCTACAAGCTGCAGACCCAAAGAGCTAGTGGTATAGCCCCAGATCTAGTCTGAAAAGCCTGAAGATAGGAGAACTGATGTTCCAGTCCAAGTGCACGAGAAGATTGATGTCCTGGCTTGAAAGCAGTTAGGCAGAGAAAACAAATTACCCTTTACCTCACCTTTTGTTCTTCATGGGCCTCCGATAGATTGGATGAGGCCTACCCACATTGGGAAGGACAATCTGCTCTACTCAGTCTACTGACTCAAATGTTAATCTCATTCAGAAACATCCTCACAGACGTACCTAGAATAATCTTTAACAAAATTTAGAACACCCCATGTCCCAGTCAAGTTGACATATAAAAGTAACCATCACAATTATGCAGTTCCAGTTTCTGTAACTCAAGAAAATATAAGAGCTAGAGAAGTGTTGGTCTAGTGAGAATGTAGTCTTGGAGCCAAGGCTGGAGATCTTGCATTCCTTGAGAAGGGTGCCCACATCTCACTAATCCTCATATCCCCAGCACGCAGCACAGTTCCCGGCACATTGTAGGAACCCAGTAACTGTTGAACTAATGTCTCTGTGCTGTGTGAAGTTCAAGTGAGCATTTTTTTAGTTACTTTGTGTTAACAAAGTAAACTTATCTACATTACCTTCTCTCACTTCTGTAGCTCTCCAAAACCCAGCATCTACAGAATATGGAAGATTTCTATATAGAATTCTATACAGAAGAAACCCAAGATACCAGAAATCTACCCAACATTTATTTTTCTTGTAGCACCTGTTTAGATACGTTCAGGGCAAAATAGGTTTGACATTGAGCCTTTAGCCAATGTCTCCCTAAGCTACACATGGCTTCTTGCATTTCCTACTTGCCAATTTGCTTGTTAGTTTAACAGAGAGTCAATATTATAGAATCATGTGGTTTTGTTTCCCAACTCTTCTCCTTTGGCAGGAAAGCTGCTCTCTCATTAAGGGTGAATTCAGAGATGCAAAAAGAAAACATTTCTACCCAGTTGTTTTCTAAGCTCTTACCAAGAAATAAACAAAAATGCAAATGAAAACAGAACTGGCATCAGGGTGCAAGTTCACATCTATTATCTGAAACCGCTTTTCCGATAATCTCTAAATAATAGCCATATTCTCTGTACTAATAAATGAATGCAAAAATGAACCCTGGGTTTACCTTGGCTCCAGACTGGATTCCTTGGCCTGTAGAGCCAAGTGGGTTATCTGCAGAAAGCCTCCCACCAAAGCTTTCTCAAGCACCAGGGCTGAGGAGACTCCAGGGAATTGCAAAAGATAGAGAAGCAATAGAAATGCCCCAAACCGGACAATTTAATGTTCCAAATGCTGCCCCTAGGAATCCTAAACTAGCTGTTGATTCTTTTACGGCCCAATTGGGAAGCCATGTGGTTAGCCTAGTCCACAAAGGGTTAGATTATCAACTTCAGAGGTCACGTTAGCGAAATATCTTTACTTGATATAAAAGCCATAAAACTTATTGGTAGAAAATAATGCAGCCTCTACATGTTTATTTATATGCAGGCACATGCATATACACAAACGCTCAGCTCATAGTTCTACAAATTATCACCATTTGGGGGGTAAGATTTCTTTTAACTACAAAATGGAAGCCATCTTACATCTATGAATGTTCATCCTCCAGCTCCAGTTTTTAAAAATAGTCTACTGAAGAAATGTGATTATTTTCCCTGCTCAGTTCTTCTGGTTGAACTCACATGGCTGTCAGGCTTAGAACACCTGACAAGACAATTAAACAAAAGGCAGCCAAAACAAAGAAAACAACAGGGAATTTTAATGACTTGAATAAAAAAGCAACCTTTCGGGCTCAGTGTTGTTAAGCTGCCCCAAATGATTTCTCTCAGACTGTGTAGGTTATTGATTGCCTGAACTCCAGTGCCTGTCAGACCCAACGGGAAGCTGTGATACCATAATGGTAATGAAGAAGCTATTGTCAGTGGGCTACATTATAGCGTCATTTAATTGCTCAGTAAAAATTGTGAAAACGTAAATTTAAAAATTCTTGTGTATGAACATCATAAAGAGTAACAGTAAACTCAAGAAAAATGGGATTCAACATGATAAACATAACATAGACTACTGAGCCTAAAAGAATACCAAGTTGAAAAGTCTCAGACTTCAGGCATTTCTTTCTCTTCTGTTCTCTTCTCCTCTCTTCTCGTTTAGGTGATTTCATCCATTCCCGGGGCTTTATGCATCTATATACAGATGATCCCCAAATTTAAATCTCAAACTGAACCCTTTTCTTCTGAGCTCTGCTTTCTTAGCATCTCCATTTCTGTGTGTAATAGGAATCTTAGAGTTAACATGGTCAAAACAGCCAACTTGATTACTCAACCTTTCCAGTACTACTTCTCCCTAGATTTCCCAATTTCAGTTATTTCACATCCACCTGGATGGTTAGGCAAAAATCCAGAAGTCATCCTTGATTCCTCTTTTTCACATGAAATCCAACAGAAAATTCTAAGAACTCTACGTTCAAACTACATCTCAAAGCTAACATCACACCATATCTACCACTACTACCCTAGTCTGCTGCAATAGCACCTTTTTCCTAGACTCCTTCAATGTCCTTCTAAACTAGAATCCATTTTCCACCCCACTCCTCTATGGTCCAGTGTTTACATAAAAATTATAGTGATATTTTCTGCTAGAAAGTAAGTTCTCTGACTTTATTCAGAGATAATTATATCAACTAACAAGAGACACCTGGTAGTATAAGAACCCACCTCCATTATTGACCTATAACAAATAGTTAAGATACTGAACTTAATGAAGTAGAATGCAATAGTTCAGTTCACTTAAAATTAATGGAATACGAAAAAGCACAAAGAATCTTTATTTCTCTCTTTTAGCAGTCATCAATGGCTCTGTCTAGCATCAAGTTTTTCTTTTTCTGCATGTGGCCTACTCTTCAGAATGACTCTAATATGTTATTTTCCCTGGCCCACTAGCTGCTAAATGTTACCTGTGGAAGTCATACTAAGCTGTTGTTGGGGGTTGGGGGGGGGGGGGAACCTGAACGGGCCCCAGGTGTAGCCTATAAGTCTGGAAAGCTATCTGCGCTCACTCACTTGGGCCAGATCTGCATTCAGTGCCTCTCCTTCGCCTTGAACTCTCCTCCCTCCACTACTCCTCCACTGCACAATTATGTAAACTAAGTAAATAAGCCATATTCCAATAATGAATATTTCTGAGAAAATGGAATCCTAAGTGAAAGTCTTCAAAAGATTCAGTGAAAACGTTTATCACTTGTCTAGGACTTATGAAGTGTGAGTTTTTCAGGGCCGGTTGGAAAAACACTGAAAACACATAAGTGAACATGGAGAATGTTTCTAATCCATAGCTCTCAAATTTTAGTATACTTCATAATCATCTGGAGGCCTTATTAAGACAAAAAATTCTGGATCTCACTCCTAGAGTTTTTAATTCAACAGACATGGGGTGGTCCAAAATTTTGCATTTCTAACAAGTTCCCAGGTGACGCTGATGTTGCTGAGTCTCAGAAACCTCACTTTGAGAACTCCTGGTCTCCTAGTCTACATGCCAGAAAGTGGCTGCAAGAGAAATGAATTGTGCTGACTTCACCTGAACTTATTCTTGCTCATCAGAGAGTTTAATCTGGGTCATACTTGTAGCCCCTCTGCACTATGGGAAACTCATGGCCAACAGAAGCAACTCTGGACATTGGCAAGAGAAAAACAAAATGATGAGGAACCCTGCAAACAGGAGACCTGTATGCTTGTCCCCAAAGTCAGCATGTTAAAATCCCAGGCCAACCTACTTCAGTCAGTTTTAGCAGTGGCTCACCCACAGATCTTTATTCAACTGATCTGGGGTGGTTATGGGTATCGGTGTTTTTTAAACCTCCTCAGTTGATTTGAATGTACATCCATGATTGAAAACCACCCTAGTTTGCTATGGTCTGATTTCCCATCTCTATAGACTTCTTCCTTTTTGGTCATATTAGTGTATCAAATGAGCTTTATGCATATCACCTGAAATGCACAGGAAATCTCAATCTGAGGCAATGCTTCTCAAACAGGAACAATTTTTGACCCCACCCTCCCCTGCTGAGGATATTTGGCAATGTCTTGAGATACTTTTGATAATCATGACTCAGAAGTGACACTGGCATCTAGTGAGTGCAGGCCAAGGATACTGGTAAACACTCTGCAATGCATCAGAGAGTTTCTCACAACAAAGAATTACCCAATCCAAAATATCAATAGCACCAAAGTTGAGGAACCCAGGTCTAAGCATGGGGCACGAGGTTCCCTTGTTTCACCTAGAAGAATGGCTATTTAACAATTTGTGAAGCATCAGCAAAGGCAGATAGAA
The DNA here is from genome assembly GCF_041296235.1 of Equus asinus. Taxonomy (NCBI): domain Eukaryota; kingdom Metazoa; phylum Chordata; class Mammalia; order Perissodactyla; family Equidae; genus Equus; species Equus asinus. The sequence continues at coordinate 74,439,319 of NC_091798.1, forward strand.
GCAACCCTAGCTCTTCGGATTTATGGTGGTGAAAGACGGAAGAGAAGAAACTCAGATCAAGCCAAGTAAAAGCTTGATAACTTACACAAATAAACAACGAAAATATATTACCGTTCTCATGATTCTGCCTAGAGCCAAGACCTGAGCATGCAATATTAATACAATTTTTTAATGTTTCACTTGGTTCCTGGCTTTGTGCAATTTTTAGACTTCATTTTAAAATTCTATTTGATGAAACAATTGTAGTAGTTAATGGGAGCGCATTATTGGTTATAAAACCTTGTAGTGTATTCTCTAGGGAAATTGGAAAAGCTTAACATAGTTTCAAAAGGTCAAAATAGTTTACAATCTATTTATGGCACACAGTTTGGGATTAAAAATGCCATTTCTCAATCATTTGGTAAAGTCGATGTGTAAAGACCTAATATGAAAAACAGAAGCCTCATTTGGGCTTTACTTTATTGATGTTTGTCATTGATTCTCCCATCACTGTTTCTCATCAAGCTGTTCCTGCTAATTACTGCTGGCACAGAATCACATTCTACATTTTCTCTCAAGATTGGATATTTTTTCCCCAAGTGAATGAAGAGGGAAGGGTATATCCAAAGTAATAATGCATTTTATTACCTTTCTGCTTGTTTTTTAATTACCATTGACATTGGAAGCATTTTGTTGTTCCTATTGTTTTCACATCAATAAAATTAAATTAAATGAGGAAATAAAGTCAAGATATGTAACTTATTTGATCTAGGAGCTGATTTTAGACAGACAACAGGGAAACAATTGACATCATTTTCACTGAATTAGGCTGGGAAGAAAAAGCTTTCTATGCAAACAAAACTGAATGCAATAAATATTGAATGCCAAGCAGCATGTATCCTGAATACACATACCCTCTGATGCCTACTTGGAAAGAAAGAGCCCTGACAATATTGCATAACATATTTCCAAAGAGTGCACAGTTTAGGAACTGGGAAGAAAGAAGAAAATAAGAACTAGATTTACTGAGTTGCTACTATGCACCCAGAAAAATGAAAGGTACACTTGACATGTGAAATCTCATTTGAGAAAAAAATAGTAGGGATGCTGTCAACAAGACAGAAAATTGGTCAAGGGAGATCAATTAGAAACTTCCAACTCTCCTTCCGTGCTGACAGTGACTGATAACGCCCTACATCTGATCTTTCTAAGATCTTTACAGTGTACAAATTCCAAATCCCATCTCATCTCATAATTACATATTAAATGAGCAAGAAAGATGTTATTATTCTAATTATAAGGATGAGGAGGCTGAAACACACTGGTATTGAGCAACAGTCTCAGGATCAACCAACTTGTGAGTGGCAGAACGTGGAGACGGAAAACATCTTCTTCCTACTGCTCCAAGCTGCCTTTGCAAGCTCCATTCTGGCCTGAATTAAGATCGCTATATTGTGCTATATTATGTGGAAAGAGTTCTAAAATGATTGCATAAATCCAGCTCTCAATAATCCTTCCAGGGCTAGAACCAGAGAATAACAAGTTATCAAAGGCATTGCTCATTTAAAGAACGGGAAGGGATGAATCATAGTTATTTCTGCTGGAGCTTGGCTCCACAAGGATTTACCTGAGTTATAGGAGCTTCTACCCCATCTCCTGTCAAAATGCACTTGCTTCTTCCCATTTCCCTTTATTGCTCCTCTCTTCTCAGGCCCCTGCTTTTTTCCTCTCCCCCTGTTCTCTTCATTTGCACTATTTATATTTTCTCAATCTTATGTGGTGAGGATAAGAGTACGAACTGATATCATATTTTTATCTGGGGAGATGGAGATTTACTGGCGTGTGTCAAGTCTTAAAATGGTCATATTCTGAGCTGCAGAAATCCACTTCATATAAAGTATCCTAAGAGAGTGAGAGTAACTGGCCGTAAAAAGAGACTCCTTGTGTGTCAGTTTTCCAGGCCCAAAGGCAGCAGGTGCCAACCATTCCCACCTTACAAGAAAGGGGCTGGGGCACCCCAGTGGGACTGGCAAAAGGGGTGTGGGAGAAATGGTTTTTGTGACCCTTACCCACAAAATAGGTTAGAAAGGCTGAGTGCAGAGAAGGAGACTGGCAAAAGGATTCATCTGAAGCAAGTTGTCAGTGGGTTGTGGACTTTTCCCTCCATCCTGCCAAGTGAAGGGAGGGAGAGGAGCGTTCTCCCTCACCATCTGTCAAGGGGCAGGTCCTCAAAGCGACCATTCAGAGAGCTTGCGGGTAGAGGCAAGTGCAGGGCTGGCTGTTTCTAACCCATGCTGAAATCCTGTTTCTAAGGAGAGCAGTTGGGGATGGAGAGGGCAAATGGAGTGTGTGCCAGTGAAGGAATAGAGTGGAAACCAACCAGCCCCTTTTTTGTGTCCTTAGCCTGGAGCCAGCTGCAAGCGAATGCATAATTTCTGGTTCTTATACTACAGTGGACACATTTATTTCTGAGGGGAGCCTCGTATTTGTGATTATAAATGACTCAGGGACTTTCTGTTTTCTGAAAGTGAGAGGATGATCTATCCATATGAGCTGCCCTAGAATTCAACAGATAGTAACTTAAATTTTCTTCATTATCTTCTCCTGTATTTTCTACATAGATGTTTATTTGCTTTATAAGTAGAAGAGAGGGAAAAAATTAAGAAAATTATCTGTGTGTCAATATCAAACTGAAGAAAAGATTTTAGCTGTGTCCCACAAACTTTTTCTTTTCTAATTTAACAGCTAGATTGCTTACATAAATATACAGAAAATACGTTCATCAAATTTGCTAATTATAGAATGCTGTGTTATTAACTACAGTCACCAGGCTGTACATTAGATCCTCAGAATTTTTTCTTCTTATAACTGAAAGTTTGTACTGTTTGACCTTCATCTGCCCATTGCCCCCTCCGCAAGCCCAGTTGCTAAGAGTAGATTGTAAGCATTCTCACCACAAAAGAGAAAAAAGAATTAACTATGTGAGGTGATGGATGTGTTAATTATCTTGATCTTGGTAATCATTCCACAATGTACATGTATATCATATCACCACATTGTGCACCTTAAACATACACAATTATATTTGTCAATTATTCCTCAATAAAGCTAGGGAAAAATTCTCTTAGATAGATAGATAGATAGATGATAGATAGATAGACAGATAGATAAAATTTCCAAGCACTAACCTCCCACAAAAAAATTTGTTAATTATATATAAACAAAAGAGATTGCAAAGCAAATAACTTGATTACATCAATTCTATGAGGTAAATGTTATTTCCCACATTTTCTAGATGAGAAAATTGCATTTCCATAAGCCATATGAGCCCAAAGTCACCAAGTAGCAAGGTCAAAATTTCAAATCCTTTCCACTGGCCTAGAGTCTGTTTTAAGGAGTATTCACATATAAGGTGAACAGAACTAGCTGACCTTGAAGATCCTTTCTAATCTGACATATTGTTAGTCTTTCATTATATTAAATTTTTTTAAAAAGCTAATTCACTTCTATAAAAGAAAGAAAGCATAGCTCAAAAGAAAATATTCACCTTGATGTATTTACATACTTTGCCTAATGCTTGCAAATAATCCAACCAATGAATGAAAATCTAAGTCTCTACAGGACAGAAATTGCTATGAAAAGAAATAAGTAACACACAAGAAGTAGAATAAAAACTATGAAATCCACAGATGCATTGTCTAAAAAGAAAAGATGGCAGAAATGTTGGCAATTTTGTGTATATGTGAAATTTAGTCATAGATTGATAACAGAATCTATGCTATTTCTCTAATTAGATGTAAATTATTTCCCAGCTTCACAAAAAACACATCTTTTCCCCAAAGTTTTCACTGAATAGGAGCTAGCTGCCAAAAAAGGAATTGGAAATCATTTTCATTTCCTGCAACCAACTTGAGAATATGGAGTTAATTTGAAATCTCTAACATATTCACAATGCCTCTAAAGACCACCCCAAGGGCAAATTTAGTTTGAATGCAAAGCCTCTGTTTGCCAGCCCATTTAAATTAAGTTGAAACAGCATGCTCTTTTTAAACTGTATTCCCTTACATAGTTCTGATGGGTTCAGAACGTTATGGTCTCAGAGAAAGAATATATTGATGTGGAGAGAAAAGTAGAATTCATGTTTAATTAGAAATCTGCAGATGAATTTTTTTCTTGTTGAATAATGCAGCTGGGTTGAAAGGTTAACACCCTTCTCTGTAAGACACAGCACTTTGTTAGGAAGTTGTTACTATCCCAGAATAAAGCGAGATGACAGGACAGATGCAGAAGTCTAGCATGTGGGTTCAAGAGAACACAAATTTATTTGGAAACTGCTTCTTAAAATTAGCATATCTATTTGTTCAACAAGTATATATCAAATACATACAATATCAGTATGCACAGAGTTTATATATTTTATTCTAACTTGGGACTCTGAATCCAAAAGAACCCATCTTGGGCTTCTCCAGCTCTCTGTGGCATGTCAGTGCCATTCTTGGCTATGTGAGAACATTCTTCACCCTCTGAGCTATGCAAAACAATTGTGTGGTTTCCTCAGGCCCATCAACCTACCAACCCACTACAGATAATTCTTTTTTTTAAGTAATTTTTTTATTGTGGTAAAATATACATAACGTAAAATTTGCCATTTTAACCATTTTTAAGTGTGCAATTCGGTAGTATTAAGTACATTCTCCTTGTTGTGCATCCATCACCATCATCCATCCCCAGCACTTTTCATCATTTCAAACTGAAACTCTGTATCCATTAAACCATAACTCTCCATTACCTCTACCTGCTGGTCCCTGGTAACCACTGTTCTACTTTCTGTCTGCGTTAAAGACAATTCTTGTGCTACCTCATAATGTTAGCGAGTTACTGGAAGTCCTGGTTTCCCCACACAGTCCTGTTTGACATCTACTGTCTAGGCATTCCACCAGATTTAGCACTATCCTAAACCATTTTCACCCTCACAAATGTCCTGGTTGTGATAATTAAGTGATATAGTCATCCTACAAAGGGGCTGTGGGTTCTGTTTGGCTAATGGATTCTACTCAGGTACACAGAGCTCTTCTGGCCGCAGGTGTCCAAACTTCTGTAGGGCTTCTGTCTTCCCAAAGAAGACAGGGGTGAGAAGTGTGGGAGATGGAGGCCATCAGGAATCCTCTCACATCAAATAGTTCCTTTTACTATCTTCTCCCTCCTCCAGCCCAGAGAGTCTTTATTTAATCTGAAGTCATGGTAGCTTGGCTTTTTACTTCTTCTTCAAAATGGATAGCTTAGATTCTGGGCCCTAGGTTTTTTAAATTAAAATATTTATCTCTGCCATGAGCCACAAAATATCATATTTGAAACTCAAAAGCCAAAAATTGACTCTTTTGTTCCTGAAGTACTACCCTCGGCATGAAGTAATAGTTGCCAGAGTCCAGTTGCCCAAAAGCAGAAATTATCATAAGGTAACAGGAAATACTGGGAAAAACTGTAATCTATATAGCAAAATATTGCTCCAGCACATTTAAAACTGCAGTCTTGCAACTTTTTTTGAAAGATCAAACCTATGTGTGGGGTTTGTTTATTGTGTATGGACCGTTGGTGGCTGTCATTATCCGTTGGGTTTTCTCCATGGTGAAGAATGAAGCTTCTGTCAGAAAGGGGACACTAGCAACTGGTGCTGATGTGTTGGCAGGCTCATGCCGAGCCAGGCTGCGATCCATGGGCAGGTTACCAGCTTTAATCAGAAAAACAAGTCAGCAGGCAAGGTTTGGCAGATCCAGAAACTTTATACATCAGAATCTAGCTGCTCAGTCTAAATTGGGGACAGAAGATAAAGTGAGGTTGCTAAGTTAAAGTGGGTACAAAGGGTCAAGAGAGTTGAGGAAGTTCAAAATAGGGTAGAGGGCAATGGAAGACAGAATTTGAAGGATGAAAATGTAGTTCAAAGAGGGGGCTAGGTAAAGGAGGAGGGGCTGGAGAGTAGGAAAGGGAGGAGACAGCGCTGGTGACAAAAATTCTGCTACATATATTCCCAAAGAGGAAACTGATCAATCTAGAGCAATAGATCTTACTGATGTCATTGCCATTTCTAGTGGCAGTTTCTCTTGTAATCATAGAATAATTTTAAAAAATTTTAGGTAGCTGACTGTACCTGGTCATTTCTATGACCCACTGGACCCTCACCCTAAGAAGAGCCCCAGTCTAACTCTTCACCACCACCCACGCCCCCTCGACACTCAGCTCCGTACAATCGAAAAATAAATGTTATAAAACAGTCATTCCTATAAGCTGCTTTTCACTTTCTTTTCTATTTTTCTAAGTTTACATTTCCACTGAGTGTTTTAATTTGAGATCCATCACCTTACATAAGTCCTTAGCTTATTATCCCATGTTTGTATTCTCTGTTATGTTAAGAAGGAAGAATCTCCCAGAAATGCAAATGAATCCATTAAATTCACATTTACTTGTTATTCCATGCCATACATCCAAAGGGCAGAAGCGTACATCTTACATTAGAAATTCCTGAGCTCTCTGCATGGAGACACTCGCAGAAAATCATTAGAAGTATTATGGATGGGATAAGCTCTCAAGAAGAGAAAAAAGACCCCAAACCTTACCCTGCCCAGTGATATTCTGTATCACTTGGATTTGTACTAATTTACTATTTTTTCAATGCCTATGATACTGACTCTCTGCACTCCCCTGAAAATCTTCAAATCTGACTTTGGAAATGCTTTGCACATTCTCCGATGTAAAGTGTTTGAGATGGTCTTTTCCCCAACCATAGCATTTGTCCTCTGATGAAAAATTAACCACTGTAGGGCAGGCTTTCTACCACGACTGGTGCCCCTTTCCAGGAAAGGTCTCTGTTCGGAGTGGGCAGTGCAGCTTCTAATAGCATGGAGGTGTTTCTCTCATATCCTTCCTTGTTCCAATACAAAGCGCTGATCTGACCTTAACTGATACAGCCAAGTGCTGAAATCATAGCCATGGCCCACGCATGAGAAAGACACATTGACAGAGGATGACAAATACATTTTTAAGGTAGTGTCTTCTCCCCACAGTTACACAGGTGATAGAAATGAGACAGAAAAAATCAACATAAAAAAATTATAATAGAAATCCTTTGGCACTCTTCAGCCAAACAAAATAAAGCAACGGCATTAGGATTCTTTGTATTTCTAAGTCTGCAAAGTTTTATTTCCAGATTGATGATAATTTTCATATCAATTTTCTCTCTTTCCATTTAAAAATATTTGAAGAAAAATTCAATTAGGACTGACTAGAAAATTAGATCCTGATAGAAACAGACAAGTATGTCACTTTATTGAAACAAATTTTTCTATGATAGCATAAAATGAGTTATTGAGGAACATTAAAGGACGGAGAGATATACACGAATTGTTTCTCAGAACACTAAGGGTTACTTGGAAATAGGAGAAAGAAAGGAAAAGACTGGAAAAATTTAGGAGAATAGTTCTGCCGCTGCTTTCTTCATAGCATTCTTCTATTCAAAAACACACATGATAAAATCACACTCCTGGGTCCAGTATAATCTGTTCCCAACTTCACACTCAACATTTTGGTGATAGAGGAGACTAGCCAGCTGCTTTCTTCACTGCCTCTAAAATATGCCATGTATGACGTACCCTCCACCTTTTGCACGCTTTATTCTGACCTAGAATGCTCTCTTCCCATCTTCGAGCCCAGAAGCAAGCTTGCCTGACACAGCTTCAATCTTTCCTCCGTGAGGCCTTTCCTGACTCTCTCAGCCCACAGCAATCCCTCCGTCCTCTGAATATGCTTATTGTTTAATATCGAGAAAATGTAGAAATTATAAAAAATTTAAATCACCCATGACTCCACTACTTAGAGACAAGTAAAATATTTAGTATGATGGGAAAAGTGGTATGGAGAAAAATAATGCTGGTAAGGGGGAGAGGGAATTTGGGATGGGGAAAGAGGTAGGTTGCATTGTCAGATGGGAACGTTGTCACTGGGGAGGGGCTTATGAAATGACCTGAACTCTCAAAGAGTTCCAGATAGAGACAACAAGGCAGGCACATTTACAGAATAGCAAAGAAACCAGTGTGACAGGAGCAAAAAATTAAGGAAGGGAGAAAGTGTTAATCTAAGAGAGTTTAAGTGGTAGAGGACAGGGAGCAAATTGTGTAGGGCCTTATAGGCCACTGTCAGGGCTTCAAACTTCACTCTGATTAGGAAACCATTAGATGGTGCAGAGCAGGAGCGACAGCACCTGACATACTCTGACTCACATTTTGACTGGAACACACTGGCTGCTGAAGGAGATAAGGACAAAAGGAGGGATACCGGTTAGGAAGTTATTGCAGTAGTCCAGGTAAGAGAGGATGGCGCTTTCACCTGGGTGGTGGCAGTGGAGGTAGTGAGAAGTAGCCGTATCCTGGACATATTTTGAAGAAAGAGTTGTGAGCCTGGCAGGCATTCGGAGACTTCCCAGAAGGGAGCAGTGAACCCGACAGGCACTCGGCCTGGAAAACCACATTCTGATCTGAATCCTTACCATCACAGAAATGATACATGATGGTCGCGTGTCCGGGTTTCCTGGGTCACTCCTCTAGTTGTTGCTGTAGAAAAGAATTATGTTAACAGCTTGCCAACATTCAGGTAGAGTGAACTGTTGCTATACATTTTAACTACTATTTCCATAATTTCATCTTTGGATTCCTTTAAAACTCTTGAGAGAATGCCAATCTGTCACAAAGATTTATGAACATTTAACTCATTAATTTTTTCTATGTTATTAAAAAGGTAGAACCTCTAATACCAGTCATTTTAATTTCTTCTTTGAAATAATTCACTTTATAATATGCCCATAATTATCCTTCTTTTAACATAAGTTATGAAATTTGTGCTAGAACCCAAAAAGACTTGTGGAAAATCTACTATTTTCAATTAGTGAATGTTAGCTGAAAACCTATAGCATCAATCCCCAGAGGCTCTGAGAAGAAACATGCTCTGTATGACACTGGTGGACTCTATCTGTTCTCAAGCTGTCTGGTTACATTGCTGCATGAGGAGTATCCTCCAATCCAGACACAGGTCCCTGGGATGGGATGTCCCAAATGCCTGGCCCAAAGAGACAAAGAAATACCAAGTAGTACCAGAGTACTACGTTTCGTGCAGTGTGTGCAAGCTCCATAGTTGTGCCTTCTGGGACCAGATTCCTGCTCAGCCACTTGCTAGTTGTGTAACTGGGCAAATTATTTAATCCTGCTGAATTTCAACATCTTCATCTATCAATTTATCATCTATCAAAAAAGGTTTGCATAAATATTACAAACCTCACAGAAGAGTTAATAAGGTTTAAAGAGATGAATCATCAATGGTGCTTGGCCTGGTGACAGTTACCCAGCATGCATTTATAAATATTGACTGTTAATATTATTATTAAAAAGGACCTCAACCTGAGATTAACTGCCACATGCTTGGTTATTAGTTTTCTGGTTTTCAGCCTGACCAAATTACATTTTGCTATCAACAGTGGAAAAACAAATTTGATTGATCTGATAATCAAAATATTAGGTAAATAATCATATTTATCTGATTTAATTAACTTTGATTCAAAAACATCTTTCAATTATGGATTATTTATAACTAAATAGCCTGGGTTTGATGTGAAGTTTATTTTCTGTACTGAGTCATGGCCTCCAAAAACTCATTCCTACTCTGCAAATAAATAAATTAGGAACTTTTATTTGAAATAATAATATGGCTATGACTGCCAGAAAATAATCCTGAAAAAGGAAGATAAACTCTGAAAAAAATTATTTAAATAGAGGACTTTGTCTACAACCTACAGCAAACACCTTGAGTCTAAAGCAAGGTAGTACATAATCTGTGAAATTCAATCATACTTACTTAACAAACGTAAAATGTATTTTCATTCAATAACTGCCCCATTGCTTCCTAATTCTCTTCCCACCTCATAAGTCATTCCATCTCAAGTCCTTTGATGGCTACTCTTGTGCTCTTCAACACTCAAATATTATTGTCTTCTGGAGTTCAGAGATTGTCTTTTATTTTGTTCTACCCAGCCACCCTGAAAGATGTCATAAACGTTACAGGGTTTTTTTTTTAGTTGTTTTTTAAAGATTGGCACCTGAGCTAACAACTGTTGCCAATCTTTTTTTTCCCCGCTTTTTTCCTCCCCAAATCCCCCCAGTATGTAGTTATATATCTTTTTAGTTGTGGGTCCTTCTAGTTGTGGCATGTGGGACGCCACCTCATCGTGGCCTGATGAGCGGTGCCACGTCCACGCCCAGGATCCAAACTGGCGAAACCCTGGGCTGCCAAAGCGGAACGTGCGAATTTAACCACTCGGCCATGGGGCCAGCCCCTACAGTTTTAAATACCAACTCTATATTTATGATTCATCAATTAAAGTCCATATCATTTCTTACCTGTAGTATTGCAACATACTCCTAACTAGTCATGGCCACCTTCCCCCTCATTGCCAATTCTGCCGTATGAATGACCTTACTTATATGTAAATCTAATTTTGTCACTCCATTGCTTATAAATGTTGCCAGTGGTAGATACTCTAGCATTTGTGATTTAAAAAAAAAAAATGTATTAGAAAAATTCTCAAACATAAACAAAAGTAGAGAGAATAGTATGACAAACCCTGATGTGCCCATTAAAATTCTCTAATTGTCAACATTTTGTCACACTTACTTTATATACCCTTTTTCTGTGTTTTTCATTTCTTTTTATTGCTGAAGTATTTTTAAACAAATCCCTAAGTACTCCAAAATGAATTTCTTAAAAATAAAAGAGCATTTCCTCATATATTTGGGTTTTTATGTGATTTTGCAAAATGTGTACACATCTAGATTAATCAAGTTTGCCTAGTTGAAACTCTAGACATTCCACTTTAAATTATTTAAGTTCTCCCAAGATTTATAAAAATAAAATCCAACACAAGTCATAAATGTTCTCAAAATTTGGCCTCTACTAAATGTATGTCCTCACATCCTATTACTTCTTCTTATCTATTCTATACTACATCCCAACTACTTGCCACATTCCGTCTTCTCTTTCATTCACAAACCTTTTCACAAAAACTTCTTTTGTCTGGAACATCCCTGGCCTTTCCTCCTCCCCACACTGCATTCTTTAGTGCCTATCTGAAAAATTCTTACTAACCCATCAAGGTATGCCCTCATTAAAACACACCACATCATAATATTTAGTGAGAAGATATGAGTCAAAAGTCCAAAAGGATAAAACAACAATGAAACACCAGTATACACATATTAAAATGGCTAAAATCCAAAACACTGACAACATCAAATGCTGGCAAGGATATGTAACAACAGGAACTTTCATTTGTTGCTGGTGGGAATGCAAAATTGTGCAATCAAATTGGAAGAATTTTTCAGTTTCTTAAAAAACTCTTACCATACAATTGAGCAGGCATGCTCCTTGATGTTTAACAAAATGAGTTGAAAACTTATATTCACACAAAGACCTGCACACAGATGTTTACAACAGCTTTGTTCTTAATTGCCAAAACTCAGAAGCAACCAAGACGTCCTTTAGTAGGTGAATAGATATATAAACTGTGGTACATCCAGACAACAGAATATTACTTTGCAGTAAAAAGAAATGAGCTATCAAGCCATGAAAAGCCATAAAGGAGCCTTAAATGCATAGTAATAAGAGAAAGAAGCCAATAGGAAAAGGCTACATACTGTATGATTCCAAAGATACAACATTCTGGAAAAGGCAAAACTATGGAGAGAGTAAAAAGATCATGATTGCCAAGAGTTTGGGGAGAAAAGGGATAATATGTGGAGCACAGGGGATTTTTAGGGCAGTGAAACTATTCAGTATGATGCTATAATGGTGGATACATGTCACTAGACATCTGTGAAAACCCATAGAATTTACACCAAGAGTGAACCCTAGCTTAAACTATAGACTTCAGATAAAAATGATGTGTCAATGTTGGTTCACGGATTGTAACAAAGGCACTACTCTTGTACAGGATGTTGATGATGGAGGGGGCTATGCATGTGTGGGGGCTATGCATGTTCAAGTGCAAGGGGTATATGAGAACTCTCTGTACTTGCCACTCAATTTTGCGATGAATCTAAAACTGTTCTAAAAAATAAAACCTATCTATTTTCAAAACTCTAAAAGGTCTATATCGTATTAGAACACATGAAATATGTTTCATAACATTTCATGAATATTTCATAATGTTCATATCAAAATACACAGACGTGTTAACTGGACTTATTAACTGATATCTCTAGGCAATGAACTTATGAAGATCAGGGACCATATTGTTCTATTATCTTTTATTCTCCAGGGCCTACCACATTCCCTGGTACATAGTTTATACTCAGTAGATATTAGGCAAATAAAGAATCCTAACTGAGACAAACTCTTTATCACAAGCAAATTCCTGTGAAAATAGGTATGTAAATAGAAACAAACACTATTCGTTTGCAATTGATTTACCTTGCTTCTAGATTTTAATCGTTATGCTATACATATAATCAAATATGTGAAACAAGGGTACAAATTAGATAATAAAATTACAAGAAGGGAGACTGATGGATTCGGTTTCCACATTGACACTTTTTGTTCATCACATTGTTCATCAACTTATTCCTTGGAAATATGCTGGCCACCATGTAGACACAGTTCAAATGCCTTCTAGATACAGTTATGTACCTAAAACCTCACTATTTTCTTATAGAAGTGAGTAGATGCTGTTTTGGGGGGAAGAAACTGAGTCTTTGTGAGTGAGTGTAATTGTCTTGTCCAAAGTCATTAATATCAATGATAAGCTAACATTCAACAATTCTCTTCATTCTCCTTTGGTCTTCTGCTTGCTAAGTAATGCAGCCTCAGACTCATGGTTGGCAAAATTGAAATGCACAGTAATTAAGTGATTTACTCCAGGTCAGAGCAGAAGACCACGAGATTGGCACGTAAACTTCAGGAGACTGACATAATTGCTTCTCTGTATGCATCAACCACTGTGTAATTTAATAATCACAGACAAAATCACTTCTATAGTAACAATGGCATGGGTTTCAAATGGTACAGCAGCAAGCAACTTCTTTATAAGAAAGATATCTAATACCAATTGGCAATCTCTGTCAAAAGCTTTTAAACATTACATTCTTCCACTGTAATTTACCTCTCCCATATAAATGAATACCAGTAGAAACAAGAATTTTGAAACTAATTCAGATAGCCAACAAGGCCCTGCCCAAGGATAAACAGAATCAAGAAACAACAGGAAATGGGAGATAAAAGTTTTCTTCCTCCCAAAATTATACTCAATGTAAACTAATAGGTTGACTTCAGTTTTAGAGATTTTTACATCTAGAATGCAAATATAGCTGATTATGAATCCTGAAAGTTAGGAATCCTGGACCTGGATGAAAAGAGCCAAACCATATAATGCAGAAAGCCACATAGGACTGAGCAATCATCACCTACTATCAAGAACAGAGCCCTCACCAACTCTTGCAGAATGGCACACTATTTCCTTGGACCTTGAAGAGTTCTAGTCTCAGAATTACTTTCTGCTAGAATTACAACATTCAAGATTAGTAATAAACAAGCAGGACTCTCATAACTGTAACTAGTCTTCAATGTAAATCCACCCCAACTTCGCCACTTCCCTCTTCACTGTGCCCCACATACTCATGATTCTCAAACTATTGATACTACTTCCAATTCTTTCCACTGCATCTATAGATTTCTTTCCATCATTACAGTCCTATCTTCTGAATGCTCTTTCTTCCTTCTATATTTATCTGACACTCTCTCCTAAACCCATTCTTCCTCAAATTCTTGACCTCTTCAAATCCACTTCAACTACCCACTCCCAGAACTACACCAAGGATTATGTCATAATTCAGTTCTACTCAACATTTTCTCAAATACCCCAGACTCTAGACCATTTGCTTTCTTATCCTTCCCTATCTAGCATGGACACTAAGGTAAATCATCTGAGCCACATCACACTGTGTCTAGTCTCATTAAATCTATAATCCCCCTTTTCCTTCTATTTCCTTACCTAGTAAGACCCTAACATTGGATCAATGCGATAAATAGCCCTCTCTGCTCTCATACCCAAGAAGCTGAACACTTATGGAGAAAATCATGCAACAGTGCAGACTTCGCCACTCCAAATTCAGTCTTCAACCTCAGTAAGATCAGTTCTCTCCTCAAGTATCTGCAGTCATTATTCCAAACTGTTTCCATTCTTATTAAGCCCCATGATCAACTCTTGCTCCACATACTCTCAAAAGACAGTTGCATCCTATTAAGGTCATCTGATAAGATCTCCATTAAGTTGCCATTACTGCCTATCATGCCCATAGTCACAAGCATCCTTACCAGCTTTCCTCTAACCCCAAAGAGAAAGATCTTCCTCCTCCTGTGCAAGGCCCACCCTCTATCTATGCCTTGAATTGCTCCTCGTTTGCCTTTTTATTAATTTTTGCCTCAAGATCCCATATCTCTGATTGATTTATTGATTGATTGATATCCCATATCCTTCATTGGCTGTTTCTCTTCAGCCTAAAAACATTGCCCAAACCTTTCCCAATCTACAGGGAGCTTCTTTTGACACTGTCAATCTCTCTCTTTCCTAAACACCCAAACCTCACAAAGGGTTAGACTGTGTTTGCTGACTATCATTCTTCAGAGACCACTCAACACAAGGAATCCATCTATTAACACCATCATTCTACTGAATTTGCTCTTGCTGCAGTCACCAAAGACCTCACATAACCAAATAAACACATTTTGGGGGCCCCTTAGATACATTTAACACTGTTGTTTACACTTTCTTTCTTGAAACTTTCTTCAGTGTTTTTTCTTTAATATTATTCCCTGGTGTTCCCCTCTCTCTCTCTCTCTCTCTCTCTGAAGTTAAAACATTTGTTAGGAAATGAGATTGTACACAGAATAAAATTTTGTGTATCATTAAATAAAAGCTATCTTTCAATATAGGAACTTAGCATATAAGAAAGCATAGGTGTCCCTTGTAGGATAGGACAGCCGCCCAGTTTAGGACTAATATCCCAGATTTCTAGCAAATATGTTCTTTTTTCTTAACCTTACCTAGTTGAGTGGATGAAGCTTAGAACAAGCTGCCAAGATAAGTATCTGCACAAATAACTCCAGCATCAAGTTTTGTAAAGTCTGAACCTGTTACCCCACTATCCAAGGAGGCCTCAGCTGCTGGATATATTTTAACTCCCACATGAGACTCCAGCCCCCACAGGCCAGCACCCCTGGAATGATTCTCTGCTTCTCTCCTCTCCCTTCTGTTTCTACTGTCTGCATTTAAAAAGTACATGGAGAGAAAAGTTGCTATAAAACACATTGGACACCCACAAGTTGTTGGCTCCCTTTTAACCCATGGTTGTGTTTCTATCTGGCCCTTTAGTTAAATGGCCAGCCCACACCCTTCTTTTTATAAGGCAGATTAAAAAGAAAATTCCAACCACCAAAAACAAAAAGTAAGGCCAAAAGAGGAATTGATGGAAGAGGGTGCTAGGCATCAATCTCCACATAAATTCCAAGTAATCCAGAATCAATTAATTTAGCAAGCGACTGTTTTAAAATGCAAACATTCTCCACGGTCGTAAAACATGTGCTATTTTTAATAGCATGTACAACTCTGAAAGGTCCTATTTATTTATTTGTTAATTTATTCCTGCCTCTCTTCTCTAAAACTCAAGTTCCATGGATTCAGGAAATTCATCTGTCTTATTCATAGCTGTACCCACAATACAAATATTCAATACATATTATCTGAGTGACCGAATGAATTCTTAACTTCTATGTAGTATTTTAAGGTACGACTCTTAGCTTCTTGTATAAAAGTCTTGGTATTAAAAAAGAGTTAGGGGTGGATGGTGAGAGTTGATTTTAAAGACTAGAACATGCTAAAGAAAGACCTTGGATTACACAGTTTACACTAGTGTTCATTGTGATGGGGATCGTGGTGGGGTGCTGGTGATTTTTCCACTGAACTGTATGATTCTAGTGTGCAGAGAGTTAGTCATCTAAGAACTTGACCTAAAATAAAGTTGAGTGGCATGAGTAAACTGGGAAGCTTTTTTGGACAGCTTTTTACTGACAAAGCACAGCATACAGTTATTGGTATATGCATGTGTGCATGCATGTGTGTGTGCGTGCCACATACTTTGTCTACTTTGCAACATCTCCTAAGATCTTATTGGTGCCTGCGTATAACTGAAAATCACCTTGGTTCTGTGGTCCTAGACTGTTAATGCTTGGAAGAGCAAGCAAACATACTAAAGGATAATACAGAATGATAATGAAAATGGAAACTCTGGACATATGCTAACATCCTGGTCCAGGATACTCAATACATATCCAACTCCTACGCTTAGAAGTCCAGGAAACAACAAGTGGAACTCACTAAGAAAGTCTGTGTCTTAAAGTCTTAAATTGCTTGAAAATAACCTTTAGTTGGGAAGAATCACAATTCAAAAGGGAATAGAGGCTTAGTGTAAAATTTTGCACCTGGAGTTAGTGGTAAAGCCAAACTTTGCAGGGCTTAAATCATGTGGGAAAGCTGCAGCCAAGCAAATAGAGATCCAAGAAATTAAACGACAGTACTGTGTTGCATCTAGAAAGTGATAACTAATGTAACAGCTGTTTCTTCTTTAAGACTGTTAATACAAATATAGAATGTTTGCATTTTCTCATTTTAAATATTGATTTTTGTTCACCTTACTAGTCAGGCATACCAGAATCATTTGCTGTTTGATATGTTTTGCACTGTTGTAAATATATCTACTTCAATAAATTATACAACTTTTGATTAACCTCCCGAGTCCCACACAATCAGACTGTTTGAATAGCTTGCCAGCTTCTCTCACTCTTTGCCCATTAAATATATGATATTACAACAGGAAGCAAACAGCACCAACCCCCATAATGTCCTTCTGTTTTGGACATTCAGAATGACTACACCATGTGTGCAAGTTCTCTTTCCACTCGGGCCAAAATAGAAAAGACATTTCTCAGGGACATTTCCAGTTACACAAATTAACAGATGCATTCTTTAACCTAAGGTGAATTAAATGCTTTAAGATTCTTGGTTACAAAATAAGGTGAGTTTTTTACTCTGTAATTTACTCATATTAGAAACACACTCAAGAATAAAAAATAAAAAGCTAAAAAATTCTTTAGATTTTAGCAAAAAATTAAAAAGTTTAAATCATCGGTAACTTTGCGCAATGTTGCTACAATTTATTTAAGTATTCTGTGATTGCTACTGTCTGGTTATTTATTGCTGCTCCTCCTTCCTCCTTCTGAAAGTAGAATCCGTCTCCCTGGCCATAGAGTAAGCAGGTGGCCCTGCGTTACCTTGGCGAAACCTTGATAAACCCAGTGCCCTGGCGCTAGTAATTGGACAGGAGCTGTCATGTGATCTAAGTCAGACCAATTAAAGTCCTTCCCGTGGGTTTTCCTGGCTGAATCTTCGTGGAAGACACTCTTCTCTACCAGAGGTTGTAAAACATATGCCCCAGAGATACCAGCAGTCTCATTCCCCACCACATGGAGAATCCTAAGAAAGCCTCAGCCTAAAGACCAGCAAGGATAAGGATCAGACACCCTGTCCAATATTTATTGTTTTTTGTCTTGGTAATTATAGCCATTCTGACCGGTGTCAGGTGATATCTCACTGTAGTTTTGATTTGTGTTTCCCTAATAATTAGTGATGTTGAGCATCATTTCATATGTCTGTTGGACATCTACATAAAAGGGAATGCTCATACACTGCTGGTGGGAATGCAAACTGGTGCAGCCACCCTGGGAAACAGTAGGGAGATTTCTCAAAAAATTAAAAATAGAAATACCATATGATCCAGCTATCCCACTACTGGATATTTATCCAAAGAACTTGAAATCAAAAAATTAAATGGCAGGGTCAGAATTAGAAGCTAGTTCTATTTGTCTCTAAAACCCCTACTCCTTCAAGCATAGTGTGCTGCCACAGGAGAAAAGGAAGAGAGGAGAGGAAGAAGAGGAGATAAATAGATTTCTAACCAAGATATCATGCCAAATTCACTCCTTTAGAATTAAATCACATCTGGTACACATGGCTTATGAATTAAGGGACTTATGCTGAAAAGCACCTCCCATTGGGTAAATGCTATAAGTAAGATGAGCATTATCCATAACAAAAAAATTTGGAGCCAGAACCTCAATAAATCCAAGGACAAACAAATACATGCAACTCTTCTAGTATTTCCATACTTAACTACTGGTATAAACAAACTGATTTCTGTGCACATCTGGCACCACAATGTGTACAACGCCTCTTCTCTACTTTCACATCTAAAAGTGGTAACTTACAATCCATTACAATGTTGAAGTCTGCATGGAAAGAGCTCCCTGGCATGACTCTGAATGCAGAAGTGTGGCTGCAGCAGAAGCTCACCTCAACCTCATCCCCTAATCCTGTATCTTTTTGTGTGTGAATTTAACACATAAGATGTCAGTTTTCAAAAGTCATTTATAAAATTAAAGTTCTATTTGACTAGACTTACTCTCTCAGCCCTCTCCTTGTCTTCTTCATTGCCTCTTGCTGCCTTTATCACAAACCCAGAGATGTCGTTCTCCTCACAGATACTTAGAAACAGAAGAGAGAGGGTGAGTCTATCAGTGGCTCAAGGAATGCATCTGGAAGATGAAGAAGCAGAACTGTCCAAATCAGAACATCAGTTGATGAAGACAGCGCGGCTGCTGATCATCCCTTTATCATCAGCAAATTTAAAGATTACAAAGCAGTCAAACTGTTGCCATATTCTTTAATAGATACCAGAATATGAGAAGTCATTATTAGAAGTTATCAACTTATGAAATAGCATAATAAAGAAGGTTTTCAGTATTTGGATTCCATATGAATCCTGGGATTATAGCAGATGGATTTGGCTTTATTATAGTAAAAATATTTTAAAGATATACAGTATGGAAATGACTTGACTGGCATTATAAGGGGGGGCAGTTTCTGGGTGAGGACCTCCTTTGATAAAACAGGGTTACGTCCTTCAACAGAAAACTCTGAGCACAACTCTCTAAATGGGAAAAGGTGGTTGTAACTGTGGCTCAATCCAGTACCCCCCACGTGGCCCATTCTTTTTGAGTTTCTACTTTCGTTAATATTGTCTTTATCACTGTTGGCTACCAGAAAGATGTTGCTCTACATTTTATAAATCTAGCCGTTCATTAGCTCTCATTATCCCAGCAAGACAGGCTGGAATTGTCAACATGAACATTATGTAGTACTAAGGGGAAAAAAGTAAAATACAAGAAGCATCTGTCACAGAACATAGATCCTCGTTTCTCACAATTTTAGCCTAAGTTTCAAAACTGAGAGCAGTAAAAGATGTTCCTTTTTCTAAAGGAAGATGCTAGGAAGCTACCAGATACTCCTCATCTCTTCAAACAATTACCATGAGGTGGCTGAACTGGTTCTTCCAACTTCACTTCTTTCCAGAAGATTCTTTTAAAAGAAATGCAATGACTTTCTCTCTCAGCTTGCCGTGGACTTGTTACTCCTTACACCCATACCCCCACTAAGTGGAAGGAGAGCCTCCAAGAAAAACACTATAGCTTTTGGAGGTGCCAATAAAAAGACTGGTGACTCAATCCCCTGGTGGACACTTGCTGAGCTGTGACAATCACTAGGCTAAATTTGGTGCCTCCTCCAGATCAGTGTAGGAGAAATTGCCATGTTTCCCCCAGAGGTTGGGGGTATATTTGAAGCAAGAGACCAGATTACATTTCTTGCCCGTATAATTAATGCTGGAGGATACCTGAATTACCCGGGTTACAGAGCAGGGAGAAAGGGCAGCAGTAGGACAGGCCTCAGTGTGGTAAAGATGCACAAGTTTTCTCATGACGAAGTGGATGCCTCACAAAACAACAAATTTGAGCCATTCGAAGGTATCCCACCGAAGAAGGAAGTCTCCTTAGTGAAGGTGGCTAGCAGTGGGAGACTGAGCAAGCTTCAAACTGGACAAAATGTCCCACTGAGACCACACCACCCATTCTAGAAGATTATGCAGTGGGTGGTCTGTGCAGGGGCTCTGCAGAACGCACACCTGGTCCACCGGAGGCCCAGAGATGTAATATTAGCTTCACAGAGGACATGGAGTGAGGAGAAAATTAGAAGAGCATCAGCTCAGGGAACGATTTCTGCACTTGTCCTCTAATTCCTCCTCCCAGGGCTAACAGCCTGGAGAATCCAGGAACACATAAAAACAAAGAGTAAAAGAACAGTCCACACCCGCTTCCCCATGGCAAGTTTCTAATTCATGGACCAGGCTTACTGCGAGGAGGGGAAGATGTTTTTAAGTTGCAACAGAGATTGAAGTTTTCGTTAAGATTGGAATGGACTTTTGTTACTTTAAAAGTGGCCTTAATTATCAAAACGAGACTGCCCTTACAGTTGAATATAACTGAAAGATTTGACATCTGCATGGATCCCAAGTTTTCAAGGGAGGGGACAAGGGAATTTAGAAGAGTATTTTAAAGGTTCAGAGACTAAAGAAAAACAAATTCACTCACTGCTTATATCCCATCTAATTCATCTTAATTAGTTAACTGATTACACATATAAACAGGCAAACTTGCCAATCCCTCAGGTCCTTCATCACATATTATGAATGAAATATACAGCGTACTTAGAACAATCTTAAGTATTCTACCTTGTAGCTAGCATTGAAAACAAACTCATCAGACAAATGAATACCATTGACCTGGACTCAAACAAACCTTCAGTTCAAGCTCCTTGTCTTAATGATAAAAGTTAAAATTTCTTGATGAACCACACAAAGTTCTTCACTATCTAATCTCCCTTTTCTCTTCATTCCTATCTCCCCACACTTGCCTTGAATGCTGACCCCTTAAGTCTGATCTTAAGAGAATTCTTTATTTCCTTTGCCCTTCACCACACAATGCTTTTTCACATGAGACGGAGATATCATTGTGCTCACTGTTCTCTCTTCTTGAAAGTCCTTTTCTCACCCGTTCTACCTTCCTAAGCCCTGGTGACCCAGGATAAGTGTCTCCTCTATTGCAAGCCTTACCTGAATCCCACAGGCAGAATGAATTGTGCCCTGGCCTGCCTCCCAGATTGCTAGTAAGTATAGCATTTATCTCACTGGAGTTCTGCGTGTCACTTTTATGAACATCTCCTTAGCCAGACCATGAGGAGGGAGACTTGTCTTATTCAGCTGTGTATCCCTGACTTACTAAGCACAGTTTCTGCACACATAGAAGACACACATTACACACTTATTAAATGCAGGAATGAATAAATGACCACAGACAAAATCACTGGATTCACAAATCTCATATCTTCCTTTAAGTTAAAGATGCCTAGTGCTACCAGTTGTATTAACAGGATATTGGCGAAAAAAGAAAAGAACAACATACTTGCAAACAGCCTACAGAACTACATCATCCCGTCTCTTTCATTTTACAAACAAGAAAAGTGAGGTCCACAGAATGCTGGGATTAGGCCAAGGCCACATAATAACTCAGTGTAAGTAGCAACACTGGAACCCAGTTCCCCTGATCACTAACTGTAATCAAGCCTTATACTTCTCTGCAGCTTCCCTCTACCATGTAAGGACACAAGAGAAGAAATTTTTGTTGATATTGTTTATGGATGTACCCCTCGTGCCTAGAAGGTGCCTGACATATAAGCATTCAGCAAATATTTATCCACTACAAGAAGAAATGAAGAAATGCAAAATTTGTATCTAGGAGACCTCCATGCTAAGAATCCAAGTTTAAACAAGCCAACAAATCAACTACCTTTTAATCCATAAAAATAAAGTCACTGGAGTTTCTACACGGAAAGAATGCAGAGGAACCACTGGAATCTCAACCGCAGGGTGTTCGTGGAGCCACAGGTGTGTTTAAAGGTGAATTTTTTCCTTTGCTTTTCAGAGAGTATTTTATTTCTTATTTTGTTGCGTGTGCGTGCATGTGTGTATGTGTTTAGTTTTGCTGCCATAGAACAAAGAACTTGGGATGAATTAGCCCTAAGAAATTTGTACCTCAAGGAACAAAGATAAGGAAGCAGCACTTACATTTAAATGTCAGTGCTAGTAATGCTTTACTTCGGAAATATTTTTCATAAATATCACTCGTTTAAAAATTATAGGAATGACTGAAAAAAAATACAGCACAAATTTGCAAACTTCCATTCTCGAGTAGGAAATTGATGTTCGCCTCTAAATCGAAAATACATTGGGCCTCTAGAGTGAGTCCTTCTCACAGTGTCAGATCTGGAGCAATTGTCAGCATTGTGTGCTCTGGGGCCTGCGCCATCTGCCCTGCCCATTGCAGGAGCAGGAAATTATGAGAAATAGTCATGGGTTAGAAGAGTTTGTGGGGGTGGCATCCTTGGACGGATCCAGCGACAGCACCGGTTGCCATAGCACTGTGATCTAGCATTTCCAGTGAGGACAAAGATGAAATCTGTCTGCCATGCCAGGAAGTGGAGGCAGCAAGAAAATAGGTACAATTCATGAAGTGAAAAATTTGGAATGCGTTAAACCAGACTTCAAAGAGTAAAGAAGGGCTATTTTTTAATATTGCAAATAAATTATCTTCTTGACACGTGTTCTAGTGTCTATCAGCTTTCAAAAGGCAAGCTGAGTGCCAGTTAAGCAGCAGACTTTCCCTAGGCATGTGCTTGAACAATTGCAGTGCTATTGTCTTTGTTTGATTTTCGTATTGCCCAGTTCATCTTGCAGGCCGTTTTCAGTTTTCCTTCACTCCTAAGATGCACGTCCTGTTCAATCGAAACCAGAAAGACGGAAGGGCAGCGTGACCGCATCTGAGGGCTTACCACTTCGAAAATTGAGTTAAATTCTTAATCTGCTGGTGCAACAAAGCCTGAGGACTATGTTTTCTCTGAATGTATTTCAGGAAAGAGAAAATGGCTGCTGCGTTGCCTCCCTGCTGACCATCTCACGTCACAATAGATGCACATTTTCTGTATAGTAATTGCTGGTCTCGGTCCCCAGAGAAACTGAGGACAGAGCTAGCTTGGAGATTTAATAACCTATCATTACTTACACCTCGAGCGTGGGATTTGGAATCTCTCAAGGAAAATGAAGTCTGTGCTTTCTCGTTGGGATTTGGGGAATTATTAAGCCCTTTTATGCTGCATTCATGAGCGGTCCAGTCTCAATTTCACTCATAACAAGCCTCACCTCATCTTCCACTGCCAGATGTTTATTATTATAGAAAAAAAAAAGAGTTACACCTTACACATTTGTGTAGCACTTTATTGTTCCTACAATACTGTGAATTCTGAGCGCCCCCAAAAATAAAGGTTTACATAATCACGGTGTGGGTGGGACCCAGGCAATAGGATGATTTGGTGTAGGAGGAAGTGAAGAAAAACAGTGCTGTGAGGGGTGTGGAAGTAGAAAGAGGACTGAAAGAAATTTTACCCGATAGCAGCAGGATGGTGGAATTAATTTAATGAGAACGTGCAATTGCTTGAATTTTTCTCTTCTTTTTCCTTCTGACATTCCTTGTTCCTATACAACAAGGGGTAAGAGACAACATCTGGAAAGGAAGACAGCTGGGACATAGGTAACGTGGCAGCAGCCTGCTGGCTGCCGTTCAGATATCTGCCAGATCAATGAACTGAAGGTTGCAGACTGTTGCCTGACATGACATTCGGATATCCACTTCACAGTACTATAAAGAGCACTCCAAAATGCGCATTTTTGTAATTAGTTCTTTCAACTGAATTTGCTTTGTTATTGCTTTGATTTCTGATCGACTGGAAGTGAATATTTCCATAGAGACTTCCTGATGTTGAGTAAAATAAAGTGTAAAATTCTTCCAATCAAATAAGCAGGTGACTCTCTGAGACTGACAAACTAGTCTTTTAGTTCAAAGACTTAGATTGAAAGTAATGATTTCTCTCTGAAGCTGGAAGTTAAAGGCAACATCAAAAGTGAAGGGGCTTCTATTAAATATAATTAGTTTTTACAGAGCCCACGTGTCAAATTAAAATGTGGGTTCTAAATTTGGACTCTCCAAGAATTAAGTTTGCATTTCTCGTTACCTATGCTCCCAAAGCCTTTGCGATTCAGGTTATAAAACTTGAGCTTGGCATGTAAGAACCATCAGTACCTGGTCCCTACACACTTTTCCAGATTCTTCGCTTGGTAACCACAAATCGTCCCTTCCTCACCCCCTTGGACCCTTTGTTCCAGCCTGGCTAACTCCTAGTCTTCTTTCATTTATCAGTGTCTTCTGCATATGTTAATTCCTCTGCTTTGAATTTAGCTTCCCTCTGCTCCAGGGGGAAATTCCTACTTCTCCTAGAACCTTCTCAATTTGCCTCAGGCAGTTTGTGCCTCCTTCCTTCTTGCATTAACAGGATTTTGTTCTTGACTCAGTTTATGCATACATGTGCATTTGCATCCCAGCCATTATAACACAAGAGGACCCTAAGTTGAGAGGAAGGTCATGTGTGGAAAGTCCTGCATCTCAGCTGTGTCTGTGTCTCCATTACTTGAAGACTAGTACCTAAGAAGAGCCCTGGAAACATCTTAACTGTTGTATGATATTAGGCAAGTCACTTTAGCTCTTTGAGCCTCAGTTTCCCCAACTGCAAATTCGACACAATGAAAATCACTAAGTTATGAAGCTGTTTCAAGAATGAAATAATATGTGTAAATGCACCTTGTTTACTCAAAAGTGTCATGCGAACCTGAGATATGGAAGACTAGAAAACTCTTCCCACCTTGTTACTTCTCAAATATGTTCTGGACATTAACGTTTCAATTGTTTACAAAGCATGCTGGTTTTCTCACTGGCATTCTTCTGTTCCATAAAGTAGGGAATCCAAGTTTAAACAGCGCTCCTCTCCTCAGCACTCCCCTCCTCCTCCTTGAGACTCATAAGCCTGTGTCCATTTTGAAGTTTATAAATGGAGATTATAAATATTTCTATTTTTCCTTGATATTTCCAAAATATCAACCACCTGTGTTTTAGAAGCTCTTTGGCATTTGTAATAATCTGTCAGCATCTCAAAAGAATGAACAGTAAATAACCTAATGATTTTAAGCCTTTGCTCTCATCCAAGGCTGGCTGTCAACTCTTAGTCCTTAACTCATGAGGACCTTTTTTTTTTGTGATGAAGATGAGTTTATTTTTAAACACACTGTACTCAAGTTCATGGCAGGACATTAGGTGAGGACTTTTGAAGGCAATGAGGATTTCCATTGTGGAAAAGAGAGTGATGCAGAAGGAGTGAGCCTTAGACAGCTTAGAACATCCACTCAAAGCAAATCTTTCTTCTCTTGTATCTTGCATAGTCACCAGGCAAACACCACAAATTCAGTTCTGTCAACAAGTCAGTTGTCAGGGACCAGAATGCCTACTGGTTGTGGAAGGATATATTTGACTCTAGATGCTGGTCCTAAACATGGCATCAGTCTCTTGATGTCCAAGATCCTTCAAAGGTCCCAGATAGAGGCAAAGGTCATGCCCTAATCAATCTATTTGCCTTTAGAAACTTTGAGTTGCTTTCGGAAGATGTGACCTCTTCGGTGTGGAGGTCCTAAGGTCTTTATTTTGCTGTTTTTGGAATGGTTCTATTAGGTCTGTGAATTTTGCTCTTATTGGTACAGAGGAAAAGGCCTATTTAGCATTAGTTATAAATAGAGTCTTTTCTTTTTTAAAGAAAAAGCATGCCATAAGGTTTGCTGTTGTTTGTTGCTTTCTTGTTAATTTTACCTATATGAGCACTGTTCACAGGACTATCAGGCAATATCTCCCCATCTGGAGAAATACTCACAGGTATTCTAAAGACACTCTTTGTGATGGTATGAAATAAATCTCTCTAAAGAGCCTTAGTCCCATTTTCTCCAACATGGTATAGTTTTAGCTTTAAACCAGTCAAAAGATTACTTCATCTTTAAAACAATATTTTCTGATTCAGAAATAAAATACAAAATAAAACATTGCCAGTGTGGAGGAATGGGGTAGGACAGCAAGAATGGAAAATGCTAAACAATATCCATGAATTTCCACATAACTAACTTGAAACAAGTCTGACAACTAAATGAACATTTACTGACCTTTATTACCTGTACCCAAATTCTTCCATTAATTTTAAGCCTATAAGATCTTGGGTGTTCCAAAATCCTTCAGTACACAATAATAGGCTAATTCTTGGCAAAGAAAAACTACCTGTGGTGGTCAGCTTTATATAAAAGCAATACAATCCAATTCACTGGCAATATTAGACATAAAGAATCCTCGGCTTAAACAAGCATGGAGATTAGGCAGGCTGCTACCCAGTGATTCTAGGCATTGTTTTGTCCTTCTTACAAATTGTTGAATGAAAAAAAGAAAAATAAAGAAACCCTTGCTGTTCCACCTGGCTTAACTCCTTTACTTTTACATCAACAAAATAAAAGTCTTTCCAAAATTCAACACTGTGATTGCAAATGGCCCCAATTGTCCTATAAATGCTCCATTATTCATACTGAGATTGTTCTCTCAGAGTGTCACCTCAGAAGAACTGTAATGAGCCAACCTCAGAAAAATAAATTCCAGTAGAAACAATATGAAGGCTGTGAAAAATCAAGAGAAACATCTCTGTAAGTCATACCACAGAGCAGAAGCATTTCCAAGATTGATAAATTTGTGAAGTATTAATTTTTACAGGTTTTTGCTTTGGGGTTGCTTTTTGTTTGGTTTGGCATTGTGTTTTCTTTCTTTACCATTTTGCTTTGTAGATTAGAAAGTAAATAAACAATTAGTTTCCAGGAAGGCCCTCTTAAGAATGACATGAACCATTTCATTACGCACATTTGTCAATTCAGGCCCTCAGTAGAGTCAATTATTCTATTAAACTTGTAGGTTGGTTGACAAAAAGTTGAAAGAGGGAAGGTCTTGAAGTTGTCCTAATCTGAAAAGGACATATGGAGGTTTTCTTGGGCAATTTGTACATCATTGAGTCACAGCCTACTTCCAGGAAGTTGCTCATAGAAGTCCATAAGGAGTTGCCCTATTGCCATAAGCAAGAGAAAGGTAAATCCAGCACCATAGTCATCTTCCCTTTCCACACCAAGACTTATTTGTATGTGTGTTTGCTTTGGGAGGACAGAGAAGGGGTTAGTGAAGTGTCAAAATGCTTAGCTCTAGTTTTATAGAGAAACGATTAACAGCCAACAGTATTTTCAAGCTGTCGGCCAAATACTGAGGGAATTTCCAAGATGAGTGTAATCTATAGGTTGGTTAGGTTCTTTTTAGTTGCCTGTACAAAACCATCCTCTGGTTTACTCAAGTGATGGAGTTTAATTATTAAGTTTACCTGAGGAGCTAACAAGTCTTAGCAAACAGTCTCAAAAGTAGTACTGTCAGGGCTGGTCCCGTGGCCAAGTGGTTAAGTTCGCACGCTCCATTGCAGGCGGCCCAGTGTTTCGTTGGTTCGAATCCTGGGTGCGGACATGGCACTGCACATCAAACCACGCTGAGGCAGCGTCCCACATGCCACAACTAGAAGGACCCACAATAAAGAATATACAACTATGTACCAGGGGGCTTTGGGGAGAAAAAGGAAAATAAAATAAAATAAAATCTTAAAAAAAAAACAATCAAGCCAAAGAAATATATTAAAAAAAAAAAAAAAGTAGTACTGTCAGATCTCATGGAGCAGCATTGTGAATGCAATAGGAGCTCTAGAGAAGCAGTGGAAACACTTAAATACCTCTATTCTCATGGTCCAGCTTCTTCAGATGTCTGTTTTTGGTGCCTCATGGCTTCTGCTTAGTCTCGCTTGGCTTTTGACTCTTACTTATCTGTCTGTATCATTTTATGAGATTCAAATTCTCAAAAATCACTTTTTAAAAGTTCTGATTGTTTTAAATAGTCACTATTCATTTGTAATTTTGGAAAGGGAAATTTACAATAAATATCTGCATTACATTTTGTAGTCCAAGTGGGGCCACCAAATGGTAAACAACATCATTGTGAAGGCAGGGAACTAAGGAGCTATGAGAAATTCCTTATTTTCTATTCCTCATTATAATTCTCCTTTATCACCAAACTGCCGATTCTTCCCTATTATTCCACATTGTTCTTATCCTACTTGAATCTCTGTCGCTATGTCGCTTTCTTATTTAAAGGCCCTTAGTCTCAACCTGCTACTTATTTGTTTGATCAGATTATGCTTTAAGAAACATCTCTGTGTTACAAAATTGTTAAGGAGGTTTGCTTTTCTAGAAATTCTAGAGTGTCAGTCAGCTGACTCTTCTCCCTATTAATAAAGTTACCACTTCTCTCTTTCTCTTTCTCTCTCTCTCTCTCTCACACACACACATAGGCATACAAACACACACACTCCCCTAACTTGAACACCTGGTCTCTGGTCTCTTCTCATGGAGCATATTCTTTTCTGGTTGCAACAAAGAGAAGGGTGTGTTTTTACATCCTGAATAGGATCTGTCTTCGTAGAAATCTTTCCTTTCATCAGATAGAGGCATGAACATAATCACACTTCTGGGAGGCCAACATCAAGCATTGTCCTCGATCCATAATCAAGGCTGTTTCTGAGTAATAGTTTCAAATTCGCCATACTTGGGCTATAATATTATTACAGAAATGGGAATATTACTAGTTTCTCATTTCCTCATTTATTCTTCATTTTTTCAGGTCCTTATTATCATTACGCCTTTCCACTTTATTACCTTATTTCCATTCCATTATTCATTCTACCCTGCCATTTCTCACCATTCAGGAAAAAAAAAAAAATCCCACTTTATTCTTAAAGTAGGAAGAATTTGTCAGTTCTCTTTCTTTCAGGTCTAAAGTTTCTGGGACAGACAATCTCAGTTTGCTTATTCAGTTGCTCTAGCAATACTTTAAAATTTACCATTTATGCAAACTGCCTGTGCAATTATTTTCTAAAAGATCCTATCCCTTAAAAGACATAATCTTGCAGTATGTAAGAGTAATAGGTAACTTGCCATCTACATGTAATTTACCTATCTTCACTTCACCTACTATTTGTGCTACTAATGGGAATGGTATCTTCTACTCTTTTTTACTTAGTAATTTAATTATCAGTATAGGAAAGCAAAAAATATAAATGAAACAAACATTTTCAAAGAGTATAGACCAGTTTTTTGGTAAAATACCTCGCTTTGGGATTGTCTGACTGCTTCCTCATAACTAGATGCAGTTTTTGCATGTTTACCAGGAATATGACATAACTGATGTGCATTCTTCTGAGTGTAGCATATCCAGAGGTATATGAAGTCAGTTTCCTTGATGTCACAGGTTTAACTCCCCAAGACGCAGCCTCTGATAAGGAGGCTAATATGAAGGAATTTTATCAAGAAGTGCTATTGCGGGGCCGGCCCAGTGGTTGAGTGGTTAAAGTTCCACACACTCCACTTCGGCAGCCCAGGTTCATGGGTTCGGATCCCAGGCATGGACCTACTCCATTCATCAGCCATGCTGTGGAGGAATCCCACATACAAAGTAGAGGAGGATTGGCACACATGTTAGCTTTGGGCTAATCTTCCTCAAGCCAAAAAAAAAGAGGAAGATTGGCAATGGATTTAGCTCAGGGTGAATCTTCCTCACCAAAAAAAAAAAAAGAAAAAGTGCTCTTGGGATCACCAGTGGGGAAAGCAATAAAGGAAGAATGGATTCAGCACAGAGAGAAGTTGGGTTGTGATGCAGTCTCAATAAAAGGCTCTGCCAACCCTGTGGGGAAGTGTGAGACTGAGATAGCCCTTCAGAATTGTCCAGCATTGGGGTAGTGGACTAGGCCATAGGCAATTGCCTCAACCAGTCATTGAATGAGGGCCACACTGGGAAGAGAGTATGCCTGTGTGTGAAATGACCTGACCTCTTCAGCAAAGGCAATTCCAAAGAGAGCTGACAGCTAGAGGAGGTCTGACCAAAGTATCCCAGCCATGGAAACGCATCCTTCTGTCCTGATGGGGGATATGGGTGGCACATCACAGTGTCCGCTACACCCCATTAGTGGTAATGTTATCACTTTTTTGTCCGTCGTGTTTCTTCACTGTAAAGATATCTTATTGCCCTTTGTAATTGACAAGTAATAATATAAGGAAAACTTTGACATTATGTAAATATCCTGTTCTTCCCTGAAACTTACACCAAATGATTTTAGTGTCCACCAAGGATTTCTGCCTCAATCAATTAAAATTGTGATGGCTGAAAATGTGATCTACTTGGTCATTTCTTTTATATTTATTAATTAGCATTTCACTGTAAAGAAAATTATTCCTTTCCCTGTTATTTTATTAGAGGTATAAACTCATAAATTGTATTTTTAATGTAATGTGGTATAAGCCAACAATATCACTATTCATTTTGATGCTGAAAATGTCTTGTAAGTGACCAATGGGGTCTTCATTTGTCTGTCTTTGTGTCCAGTTGCAATGCTGAACTGTTTTTAGAGAAGCTGTATGTAGCTTCTGCTACAAATAAAATACTTTTAACTCACAGTGTTCCCAAGAGATAACGCCTGCTAATTTTACAAGAATTTAAACTAGACAAGACATATCTGGAAAGAACCCATAAAATTACACTTAAGCCTCCCATTTGTCAGTATACGATTATAATTGAACACTCTGTTCAGCTGAGCATTATTCAGTTATGATTACATCAAATGATTAGAATAAAATAAAATATGTCTAATTTGCATATCTTGATATTTTACACATTTGCATTATATTAGATCAAATTAATTGTATTATGCATAATTTCTACATTTTGTATCATGTTTTATCATGTATTATATGATACTGTATCTAAATTTAATCTGTCTTTATTTAAGAAGTATGTGGTGAAATGTTTTGAAAGTAACACTGGTGTAGTTTCAAGGGCTTTTGGATTTTTGTTGCAACTCTGCCACCAACATTTATTGTGATTTTGATAGTGTCGCTTAGGTGTTTTAGATCTTGTTTTCCTTATAAGTAAAATGGAAATGTTTACAATGAGGGTCAAATGTGATACTCAACATGAAAGTGCTGTGCATGTTATAAATGCATAAAAGATCTAGACATTTTGGAATGACTACGGATATCTTGTAGAATCATATTTACAGAAAAAAACACTAGTACACTGAGATTTCTTTTGATACTAACTGTGGGTAAAGAAAGAACATTATGTTGAGGAGTTTCTTATCATAAGACTGGGCTATACAAGTTAAATAAATTCAAGCTCTCTAGGCTTATCTCTATTCCATGTCTTATTTATCTTCCTTATGTTGATGATGTAATTATTTATCAAGTTACTTTGACTAACATTTGTGGTGCCTATCATCTGTTAATCCTGCGCTGAGTGCCATGAATACAGACAGATAGGGCAAGGATTCTAAACTCAAGGAACTTTCACAGTGGGGAAGACAGAAAATGACCACAATTCACAGCACAAAGTATGATGAATGCTGCCAGTTAGTTTGGATTTGACTGTGTGCAACAGAAAACTCAGATAACAGTGGCTTAACAAAATAAGCCTCATTTTCTTCTCACATTACAAGAAATAGAGGGGAAGTCAATCCAGGGATAGCGGAGTAATTTGTTATAAAGATCATGGCCTATATGATTGTTTTCAGTCTTGATTGATTGATTCGGTCATGATTGCTGGTAATATGATGGCCACAGTTCTAGTGATTGCATCCACACTTCAGGCAGAAGGTAGGAGAAAATGCAAAAGAAAAATAAGGCATGTGCCAGCTGAATCTATGTCCCTTTTATACTTTCTTAGAACCTCTGCCCAACAATACTCTTATCTCATTGACCAGATTTGTCACCTCTACCATGGTCACTTCTACCACATGGGAGGCAGGGAAATGAAGTTTTATCTGAACACGTTGCTGCCACCAACAAAACTAGGATTATGTTGTAAAGGGGAAAAAAAGAAAAAATAACACTGGCTAGGCAATTATAAATTTTTTTCACAATAAAAACAAAAACTATGCTTATCATGGGAGTATAAAAGAAGGGTACCGAAATCAGAATGTGTGGTGTGGTGTAGGTGTGGGTCTTAATTCCTCACCACAAATACCGCTAAAACTTACTACCCTACTTAGACGTCCTCACAGCTGTAAGCAGCACCACCATCCCACCATCCATTCCATTATCAAAGCCAGAAATCCAGGAGTCACTGTTAATTCTCCCTGTCTCTCTCCTAATAACCATTTTATTATTCTACTTTTAAATATTATGAATGTATCAATTTCTCTATCCCATAGCCATCATTCCCATTCTAGAACTCAAAATCTCTCATTTGACTATTATAGGAGCATCCTAATTTGTCTCCCTACTTCCACTCTTGCTCCTGTTCAATCCTTCCTCTGCTCACACAGTAGCAATAATGGTCTCTTCTTACAACGTACATCAAACCACGTCAATCCGTTATTTAAAAATCCTCCAAAGACTTCCCATTGCACTTAGAATAAAATGCAAAGTCATCCAAATGTGGTAGGGCTGGGCTAAAGGGTTACAAATCCTAAGTCCTGACCCTAGCTCTAGCTTCAAAATAATAAATATCAAAATGGTTCCAATTACCAAAGAGATCAATTTTACTATTTAGTGATTGTGAGCCCAAGAATGCATTTCCTAACCTGCCTGACCTTTCTTATGGATGATAAGAAAGTTAACTTGATTAACACTAACACTTCTAACATCATATGAAGAACAAAAGCAGTCTGGGTCTGCTATTAGTAGGTTCTTAGTACTTTTAGCTGTGCACCTGTCTGTCCCATGATAAGGTAAAATTTGATGACAAAATGATATTGATTTTTTCAGTCCCATCTGCAGGTGATTCTGTCTCATACAGCTTTTCATCCAGGTAAGGCAGATGATAGATTTAGCTCTGGAAACATACTGTAGTATTGTTGGTAAGCTCAACCTTAAATGCAATACTGGATCTTCTTGTATTCAGATATCATTAATTATGCTCATTCCACACATACAAGGTGCCAAACAAATCAGTAAATTTTTGTTATGTTCAAAGACACAAACTAAATTTTCTTGAGAATGTTGAGGACATTGCTACTTGAAAAATAAGTTAAATATGAATTGGCTAAATTATCATAGGAATAGAAGTTCGTAAACTGTCCCCCCATGTCTTCTATGAAAAAATTAGAATATATTTTAAATTACTAATTACCTCTAAAAGTTCATGAAAAATTAGCAAGTAAAATAGTGTACCTACTTATCCATCCAACAATTATTTATTTGGTGTTTGTACACCTTGTACATAGAACAAAAATATTTACGCAACTTTTTGCACTCTATTTTCAATATACTTTTACATGTACGTTACAATCTATGTAAAACGCATTGTGCCAAGAAAAAGAAATCCATATGTATGAAATCCCTCAGGCTCTAAGAAGAACATGTACTCTGAATGGATAACTCTCATTGGTTCCTTCCTGACTTGTAGTCTCGTCATCTGATAAAACAGTGCCTTGTCTCCAAAATGCTTGCCCTACCTTAAGCTTCTATTTGCCATCATTGGAAATGCACTCAGTAAAGTCGACTGTTCTTAACAAATATTTATATCAAGTCCTGTCACTGCTCCAAAGGAGCCATTACAGTGAATAATTTTATGAGTAGGTTGGACCCAAAGAAGCCTAAAAGACCCATTATAGCCTATTGTGTCAAACAGACTTGCAAAAATAAGAGGCCTCCAATTTGACTTTCAAATACAGAATGAAATCACTCCCCCAAGATCAATAGTGTGCATGTTAAGAGTCTCTCAATACACAAAGATATGAGTCATTTTATTCTAGTTTATCAATGACTCATCTCATCCAAAGGTGCCTTAATCAGAGCTAGGAACAGTCCCTCGTTGATTGATCAGTCTCTCCCTCCAGCCTTTAAACATGCAAAAAATTTTTTATGTTCAGCCATTTTTCAATTTGTGGCACCCCAAAGATGCTCCCTGCTAATCTTCCATAGTAGATAACAGTTGGTCTTATCTACTATGCCCAAAACTGCTCTGATTTTCTAATACAATAAAAGCATGCCATTGGCTCCAAAGAACCATATCTTTTCTTGTCAAATTAGAAACAACTTAGCTTATCAAATTACAAAATTGATCCCTTGGAAATCTGGAGGAGATTATATAAAAGAACGTGATAATTTAATGAGGGGAACACAGAGGGTTCTTACCGGTAAGGACACTGTAGGAAAATCATCTCTTCCATCATTCCCTCTTTGTATAGCAAATAGGTGGTATCAGAAAGACTGATTCCACCCCAGCTCCAAAAGTGGACTCTCATGGATCTAGGCCAGTTAGGTCATTTTTGGATTCAGGTATGACAACTAAGGCCTAAGCCAATCAGAACGTGGGATTCCAGTGATACAGTTAATGGTTTAAGAGTGGGTATTTAACCAAATTACTCTTGTCAAAGTAAGGCTCAGGATGTTTATTTCATGGATAGGAGAAGAAAACCCCTGTCTTTCTCTCTTTCCTTAGATTTATGAAAAAACTGCTAGTGGATGCTATAGCTGGCAGCCTTGTTGCAATCATGAGATAAGCCAGTCTAAGAACAAGTTGAATATGCAGAGGACAGCACTGAGAGATCACAAAGACATGGGACTGGCACCTCAATGACACGAGGCAAATCGTTAATATTTGGATCAAACCAATCCAAAGCTCACATTCTTATAGGATTTCCTAGTTATGTAAGTAAATAAATCCCTATTGCTTGGGCCAAGCTTTAGAGTGCTAAATTTTTAATAAGCACCAGTCAATGGGATTTCTAGACAGAGGATAAAGAATAGGAACAAAAAGTAGAATGGGGGCCAGCCCCATAGCATAGTGGTTGAGTCCACTATACTCTGCTTTGGCAGCCTGGGTTCATGGGTTCAGATGTACTTGTCAAACCATGCTGTGGCAGCAATCGACATAGAAAATAGAGAAGGATTGGCACAGATGTTAGCTCAGGACAAATCTACATGGAAAGAATGAACGAGAGCTAAAGAAGCTTTGCTGGTAACCTAATTTTTCCTAGGACCTCCATGACGTCATATCTAAAATTTTGAAGATATCTCAAAAATGTAGGATAAAATAGTCAGGCCATAAAACTCAACTGTATGAACGCTAAAAATTAACTTTATAAAGCAATACAGTTTAACCTTTATTTTGAGCCTCCATCTTGCCTAATAGCAGAAAACTCAATTCCAGATAAACCTAGTCATTGCAAGTGTCCACTGAGTCAATTCAAGTTTTTCTTTCCCATTTCCTTCAGAGAGGCAACAAACTCCTGGAGAGCTTTCATAGCATCATGGCATTGATGGAGGGCATCTGGTTCCTGGTCATCATCATTTGTCCATGCTGACAGTCACTAGTGAACACTACCCTATCTGTCCTCACAGTGGTCACACCTTCCAAATGGCACAAAAGTCTTAGATCATTGGTCAAGGTACTCTGTTCTGTATGCTCTATTCACGAGACTCATTCAAATTAGTTCACCCTTTCTCAGTTCACCTCTAAGCATCTCTGTGTGTCACAGGGAATTCACGGCTACTCTCCTCTGCCACCCTAAGGATTCTCAAGGATTAAGAGTGGCCTAAAATATCAATTCCCTCCTTTAAATCCTCTAATGTTGCACCAAGGTAGTGCAATAAACTTTGTTTGCTTTCCTGGGCTCCATTCAAGAAATGAGAACAAATGTCCTCTATTTTCAGAGGCCTAAGGTAGCCTAGGGTTTTTCATAATTAAGTCAAAATGGGCAAGGAGTGGAGTTTTCTTTGAGACCTACTCCAACACCAAACTCTCTTAAGTTTCCATTGGCTCTCCTTTCTTTACCAGCCCAAAAGTTTTATCTATGGTAGATGAGGTAGACAGAATAATGGCTCCCCAAAGATGTCCATATCCCAGTCCCTGGAACCTGTGATTATGTCACCTTACATGGCAAAAGGGACTTTGCAAATGTGATTAAGTTAATGACCTTGAGATGAAGAGATTATCCAGGATTACTGGGTGGGCTGGTGTCATCACAATGGCCTTTACAAGAAGTAGACAGAGTCAGAGTTATAGAGAGATTAGAAGATGCTATGCTGCTGGTTTTGAAGAAAGAAAAGGGGCCATGAGCCAAGGAATAAGGCAGCTTGACACTTAAAATGGCAAGGAAACAGATTCTCCCCTAGAGACTCCAGAGGAAATGCAGTCTGCCAATCCATTTTGAACTCCTGATCCCCAGGACTGTAAGACAGTAAATTTTACTTTGTTTTAAGCCACCGAGTTTGTGGTAATTTGTTATGGAAGGCAATGAGTCCTCAAAAATTCTTCCAAATCTTTCTGATTTATGTCTGAACTTGATGTTTTCTGGTTATACTGTGATAGCAGTTTCCTTGTGGTAATGAGGCTTTGTATCTCATAGCTGAATGCAGATAGGTCCCAGTGATTACTGTGAATTTGGCATCAGAGAAAAGGGGGAATGTAGATTGAATAATATCCCACAATAGTATGCCATCACCCTAGGTAACCTAGTGCACAAAATCATACAAGATAAGTATCAATGACAGGAATTGCATTATGTTTGTTATAATCCACAACTGTATTGTGTATCATTTACTACTTATTTATTGCATATTCATGCCCTCTCACTTCCTGAAAAGACAGGAACCGAGGTACTAGATATCTCTGGATGTTGAGCTACTTGAGACCAGTAAAACCATGGAGAGTTATAAGGCCTAAGTAGCAACTACAGAAAACAGGACTAAAATTTTCATGTAGATATTTCATGTGTTTGTATTTTGACTTCTATGGATAACATGTATCCATGGATAAATATAGTATCTGTGACTTCAGACATATATTCAATTACTGGTTGGTTTAATGTAGAATCGTGGTTTCCATAAGCAACAGGAGATACCTAGTCCGTGGATTCCTAATCAGCATCAGTGGATCCTAAAAAGTCAGTGTCTCATCCAAATTAACATTCTGTTTCTATTTTAAGGTGTCAGGTTGATGTCCAATCCTACAAAATTGTTACTTAAAGCTATGTTCCAACACCTTCTGCATCAAAGTATCCTAGGATCATTGTTAAAAAGGTGCATTCATGGTTACTATTGAACATCTGCTGACTCTGAGACCCAAGAATCTACACTTTAGCAAATTCTCTGGGTGATTGTTAATAGATCCTAAAGTTTGAAAGTCCAAGTCCAAAGCATAGAGAAGTTAATTTGCCATTGGTCCAAAGAATGAGACAGTGTTTTCCTCAGACACTGGAAGATAAATTTGAATGACTGTCTTAATACGATCAAATTTATGGATCCTAAAAGAACCAGTACCTTCCTGGTAGGTTGAACTATTCAACATCTAGATTAATCTCTGGAAATATATGCAGTGCTTTCCTCCCATGATTAAATTACAAAATGTATTTCCTCTTCCAGGATCTACAAAAAAGATAAATCTGGGCTGGCTCTGTGGCCTAGTGGTTAGGTTCAGTGCACTCTGCTTCGGTGGCCTGCATTCAGTTCCTGGGCAGGGACCTACACTACTCGTCGGTGGCCATGCTGTGGCAGTGACCCACATATAAAATAGAGGAAAATTGGCACAGATGTTAGCTCAGAGTGACTTTTCCTCAGCAAAACAAATAAACAAAAAAAAAAGATAAATCTAAGTTAGGATTTCATGGTCTGCTTTTTATTCGTTTGGACTTTCAAATACAAAATGTCTACATTTCTCTCAATCTGTCCTCATTACACAGCAAGCTTGAGCAGCAAGATTCCTAGTGCCACCACTGTGTAGCTTTTCCTTCTCAGTGGATGGTGTGCCCTGACTCCGAGCAGAGTTCTAGCTTTGCCTGGGTCACCCGGCGCACCGGCTGCTTGTGATACAAGCCCTTCTATCAATACAATCACCGGTGAAACCATGGACAGTTTCAAAGTCTCAATCACTCACAGCAAATGAAGCTAAACTGTTCATCCTTCCATCAACATCAGCAGTGGGCAAAGCTCATTATCAGCGCCTGAAATGCCAGGCCTAGCAAATTATCCCTTGAGGTGCAGATTTCACAGATTGCCAGGATTCCACTTGTGTCCCTTTAGGGGGAGGGACAATTATGAGTGCAATTAATTCATTTCTTTAAAATACCTCATTCTGCCACAAAAAGCACATTTAGGCATGGCAGACCATAGAGAAATCCTTTCAGATTTGTGCTTTCTAATTGAGTTATTTTACATTTCTTATTTCTAATCTTCCATCTCTCAAGATGTCTGTCATTGTTAACTATGGATTAAATTCTTTACAATGTGTACATATGAGGGAAGAAAATCACTAGGCCACTCAGCCTTCGGAATCCATCCCTTGAAATTGCTCCTTAACAATGCAGCATGCATTCACTACGGCACGTGGCTATTGGTAGCGGTGGTTTGTTTCGTTTTCTTTCTGTCAATACCTTTTCTGGACATTATATCTCAAAGTCTTTAAAATTCAAGAGTAAGAGTCATGTTCAGCCTCACGTAGCTCAGGCTGGTCCTCTGCTCCTAGCTCTCCTCCGCAGACACTTCCTCCCTCAGAGATGTCATTCATATTCATTCCTTCACAGCTTAGCCTCACAAAGATTTCTATATGAATCCTTCTGTGAGATGTCTCTAGTTTCTGTTCTCCAAGCTCCAATCCTACATCTTTCTGCTTCCTATTTTACCTTTCACTGTAGCTGAGGAACGCCACCCCAAACGTATAAGTCCAAATGACCACTACTATCCCCTCAACCTCCCAAATAGTTATTGCTTTCAGATAAAAGTCTAGACTAGTACCATACAATAGAAATATAATGAGAACCACAAATACAAGCCATATATGCGAGTCAGGTATGTAATTTTAAATATTCTAGTAGTTACATTAAGGAAAGCAAAGGGAAACAACTTTGCTTTCTTTTTTTATAATGTACATGAAATAATATATTTTATAATATATATGTAATAATACATTTTCTTTAACTGCACCCAGATATTATCATTTTAACATGTCATTAGTATAAAAATTATTGATGAAATATTTTACTCTTTTTTCATACTAGATCTTTAAACTCTGCTGTGTGTTTTACACTTACGGCATATCTTAACATGACTAAGGGCTACCATATTAGACAGCTCAGTTGGAATCTCATTAATCTTTAATCAAAGGTTACCCTCCCTCAAGGCTCATTCAAAGCAGCCTCTCTTTCCAGTCTTGGCGCCTGCTTCTCCTCCTCAACATTCAACACTCCACTCAGAGTAGACTCTTAACACTTCCTGCTCTTCCCCACTTTTTGTCTTTGCCATTCTCTCTACAAAGAATTCCTTTATTCTGCCTTTCAAAATCCTACCCAGGTGCTGGCCCCCATGGCTGAGTGGTTAAAGTTCCAGGTACCCTGCTTCAGCGGCCTGGGTTCGCGGCTTCGGATCCCTGGTGCAGACCTCCTCTACTCATCAGCTGTGCTGTGGAGGCAACCCACATACAAAATAGAGGAAGATTGGCACAGACGTTAGCACAGGGCTAGCCTTCCTCAAGAAAAAAGAAAAAAGGAAAATTGGTGATGG
Source organism: Equus asinus (assembly GCF_041296235.1). Classification (NCBI taxonomy): domain Eukaryota; kingdom Metazoa; phylum Chordata; class Mammalia; order Perissodactyla; family Equidae; genus Equus; species Equus asinus. The sequence continues at coordinate 74,478,930 of NC_091798.1, forward strand.
ATGTTAGCGCCAGGAAAATCTTCCTCACCAAAAAAACAAAAACAAGTCCTATCCATACTTTGTGGTCTCTTTACTCTCAGAGTCCTTGCAGAAAATGTATTTCTGTTTGAGTAACAATGAATGATTCATATTCTTATAAAGTCAGTATCCCTTCAAGTCTCTATTTTCCTCTATGTTTTCATCATGTGGTCACTTTCACCTCTCCTTTCTACCTTGGTAACTGAAAGTTTCCTTAACATGATAGTCAGCTCTGTATAAGCAGGAGGTCAATCTGGGCCTTGTTTATGTTTTAGTAGCTGAAACATAGAAGTAAACTCAATAGTTGCCACTAAAATATAATTAAGGGATCAGATGCACTATTATCATTAGAGAGCAGCCTTCTATAGCACAAGCACCTGCTAATTCCTTGAGAGAAGGAGTTGGTCATTGAGTCATTCAATCATTGACTCAATCACTTATTCCATCAGCAAGTAATTACTGAGCTCTTGCACTCTCTGATGTTACCGAGAGCTTCATCATGCTGGGGGCAGAATAAACATTCACATTTGCTATGAACATCCAATTGTTATCTCCCTTTGTTCCCCCCACCAAATATCCCCAATAACAATTATGTGGACAATATTTTCTTTGCGAGTTTATAGCAGAGTTACATAGCAGCATTCCATTTCCTATTATGTTTTGTCTTGGGAAATATGGAACTATGAGGAACATAAGATAGGTAATTACATACCGGAGGTCAGATGAAGACCAACTAAAATGAAAGATACGCAAAGCTTGAGCTGTCCTGGCTAAACGATGAGAAAAGCCTAGTCACAATTTCCAATCTGTGAAAGATTTCTCAAAGTATGGAAACAGAGCTTAAAGTAAAACAAATGTAGAAAATTATGGTCAAAGTAGATAATTATAAACGCTACTCTCTTTGCAGTGACTGCAATCTTGCCTGGAATTCTACTAAAGGCAAATAATACATGGAAACAGATTAAATGTCCAACATTGGAAACTGATTAGACAAATATGCAATGGACACTACACACTCATTGAAAGGATCTCGAGTATGTATATATCCTGACATGAAGAAATAGCTACTACATAATGTCGAGTTGGGGGGAAAAATGGCTTAGAAAACAAAACATACATCATGATTCCATTCATGTAAAATTGAGTATATAATAGGTATAAACTGCCCGGTCAAAAACTCAGATTATGCAAACATACAACTTTTGATTTTTAACTTAGTTTTCCCATTTCCTCTCAGTAGTAAAAAATTCAAATCTGCCAATCACATTAAACTCAAGTATTTCCAATTTAAATTTAATTTGGGGGGAGTACATATTCAATTCCTTTGGCATTCTAAAATCCAAACATTCCCCCTTCCTTGCTCCCACCCACCACCCCATCTTTATCTTCCCTTCTGTCCACGGGTGATCTAAGCTCTTGAAGAGTTTCTATATCATCCTGTCATTAGAGTGAGGTGTCTGGGTCATGTAGATAGGCATCTGTCCAGGCTGGCTTCTACCGATGTGTACAGTCCACACCAGTCTTCATTATTCCACAAATTCTCCTGCCTCGTCATCCTCTGCCTTCTAGGCACTGGGTCTATATAGGTCACTCTGCTCCCTCTTCATTCTTACCATGAAACCTCTCCAGTACTATCTGTGGGATCCCAGCCGTGTCCACATCCCTCTTGAGGACACATGATACTCTTAGATTCTCTCCCATATCAAGGGCAAGAGTAGAGGGCTCTTGAGGTTGCTTTCAATCCCACTAACAAGACAACTCATTCAGTCATTTCCACCAGTTACCATGGTGGATGCAGAGATTCTGCATAAGACTTTCAGGTTCCACTAGTTTCACTAAGGAAAGCTAGATAATGGTTTCTCTGCTAAGAGATCTCACGTCACTCCTGCCACCCTGAGCATCTTCCCCAGAGTACTCAGCTGTGAGTGGGTAGGTGCTGGGTCTCTGCTCAGCAAACCACCATCACCTTAATTCTTTGCTTCTTCTTACAGATGATGCCTTCATTTACTATAGGACAGGATATAGTTTTTAGACTATCAGGCTTTTTTCTAAATTTTATTATTTATGGAATGCACAGAGAAATGGTAGGCTTATTCCTTGACACTCAACATCCAGTTTCTTCACTAAAAGATCCTATCCTCTCAAAAATTCCATATTTTGTAAAGGAAAAAGCATCTCATCTTACAGGAGTCAACCAACTTCTTTGTTCTTTCTAGATTCTTTTGGGTGATGCCTTCCCTGGGGCAAATAAATCTCCCCTGAGGCAATTTAAAACCTATTCTGGGTGGGGAAGCTGGAAGAAGGACTCCAAAAACATTAGAAAACCTCTGTTAATATTTCCAAATTTTGCCTCAATTCTCTCTCTCTCTCTCTCTCTCTCACACACACACACACACACACACACACACACACATGCCTTGGTATATATGCACAGAAAAATGCCCATAAAAAAATACAAAGTTCTATTCTTGGGTATCACTGAGCAATTGGGAATTTCGGTGATTTTTTTGTTTCTTCAGTTCTACAATGTAAATTTTTTCTTTTTTTCTTTCTGCTTTTTCTCCCCAAATCCCCCAAGTCCATAGTTGTGTAGTTTTAGTTGTGGGTCCTTCTAGTTGTGGCACATGAGACACCACCTCAGCGTGGCCTGACAAGTGGTTCCATGTCCGCACCCAGGATCTGAACCAGCGAAACCATGGGCCGCCAAAGCGCTGTGCGCGAACTTAACCACCCAGGCACGGGGCTGGCCACTACAATGTAAATTTTTATAGTGAGTACATATTGTTTACCACAAGACAATTACTTTATAGATTTTTATTTCATAAGATAAAATTTTCTCATTCAATTAAGCAGAAAGCCTGGGTGTTATGGATGAGAAGCTGGCCTTTGAGTGATATTCCGAACTCTTCTAGGAAGCCAGTACATGAAGATGAGTGATGCCACCAACTGAAGGATTGATGTAAATATTTTTCAGAATTAGCATGATCTCTTTCTACCTACTTCCATATACACCAAAGGAGAATTCAGCTAACTCTTCTCCCATGTTCATCTAAAAATGAATATCCAGATTCTGTATGCTACTGAGATTATTTGAAGTCTCACTCAAAACTCATCCACAGGGTATTTAAGGATTTCCAATTCATCTTACTAAATTCCAGGAAGTCACAGGACATATTGGTTACAGGACAAAAGATTGGCAACAGAGAGATGTAGGTGTTAATGCCGTCTGCACTGATTATAATAGTTGTGCGACCTTGAGCAAGATACTTAACTTTTAAGTCTCAGGATCCTCATCTATGAAAGAGTAAGTAACTGTGCATTTTTCAAATAGTTGTGCAAATCAGTGCATAAAATAAATGTAAAACACTAAGCTTGCAGAAAATAGAAGATTCTCAGTAAAAGTTAACTGCTAGGATGAGAACTCAAACTACAACCACCTGCTCCCACCAACTCTCCCAGGGCGTGATCTCTCCTGACAGTAGCAAAGGGCGCTTTTGTACTCTATCCCTGCAGGAGGCCCTGAAATAAGTGAGTAATACTGCCTGATCAGACAGACATGGTCCAGCTCTGTAACTGGCTAGTGGTATAAATTTGAGCAAATTACTTAGCATCTTTGAAACTTATCTGCAGAATGGGGATATTATTCCCTACATTCAAATGTTGTTATACCAAAAACAATCTATAAATAATGCTTAGTGCTAACATATAGAAAATGTACCATATGTCACAGTTATTTCTTGGTGAACATTATGAAATGGTTTCTTAATTCTTTGAACTTAGGGTTATTCTTTGTAAATTATCTAGTTATTGTAATATATAAAAATCTTCTTGTGTCTTCTCAATTGTACAAAGGAAATATACTTCCCTATCTAAATATCTGCTGACAAGCAGTGAGAGATTTAAAAACATAGTTTAAAAATCAAGGAAATATAAGACACTACATAATGGGTATAAGTCAATACACAATGAAAATCAAACTCATTAATTGCTTTTAAAAGTATTCAAATAAAATAATTGCTTATGTTAAGTGCTTAATGGTACTTTCCTTGGGTTTTAAAATGGCATTAAATAGAAGCTGTTCAGTATTTCTTTCTAAAATAATAATAAAGAAAGAAGAGTATTGTTAACTTTCCACAGCATGATAATTTTATTTTAAAGTAGTAAAGAATGTAAGGGGCTGCTCTCCACTTTTTCAACATGTGCATTGTCTTGTAAAATCAACATAAGAATGAAATAATTGTGTTTTTAAGGTCATTAAGTAAATCATTATTTCAACCAATAGTAAGTGTGTTTTATGAATACACTTTAGGGAGACTGGCAGCTTCAAAGTGCAGCTTACAACCAGCCAATTCAATCCTTTTTTAAGGCAGCTGTGTATTTTCTCTAATACAATGTGACTGTTTCAACCTTTTAATTTAAACTGAATCTTGGCTTTAATGAAGGTTTATCCTGGCAAGAAACCAGACTGCATTTTTAGGGTGTGTTTTAATGTATCTATTCTCTATCTCCAATCAGAAATATAGTAGCTGTGGCAAGAAAAAGGGTACACACTCCGTTATTATTTTTTCTCTCTCCTTTTGCTACTTATGCTTAGTGGAAAATCTTGGTTAAAATATACAGCATCAGGAAGTATTATCATCTAATTTACTTCCAGGGAAGGTAAAAAATTAAATGATTCAGACTCTAAGTATTTATATTTTCCAACAAAGACAAGTATGTAGAATAGAGGTTGGCAATTCTATAATCCTGTAAGTGCCAGATAGTAGATGCTTTGGCTTGGTGGGCTGTAGGGTTTCTGTTCCAACTACTCAGCTCTGCCATAGCAGTGTGAAAGCAGCCATAGACATACATAAATGAGTGGGCATTCCTGTGCTGCAGTCAAATTTTGTTTCCCAAAACAGGAGTGATCAGTCTTGGCCTGTAGTTTGCAGAAGCTTGATGTAGAAGATGTATCCTATTCAAAATACTGTAGAAAATACAATTCACTGTATGGAATATACTGTGTGGAATTCAAGATCTAATCATACCAAGCCACAAATAACTACCAAACAAATTCTATATCCAAGATTTAGTGTTAGGTGCTATGAATGTACAACAGTACTGTAAAACTAAGTTCTTATCCTCAGGAAGCTCAGGATTTTCTTGGGAAACCAAGACTTAAACAGAGTAAATTGACAGCAATGCTAGACATTAGGTAATGAAGTGTTAGATGGACAGGCTTAAATTAAGCTCAGGTATTTCAGGACTCCGTTGGGAATATACATTTATTTAATACATTTCAACTAAATAAATTGAGTGACTAATGCTACTATCGCTGGAAAGGTTGGCACTTTATTTATCAGTTAACTTGATATGCAGAATGACTTATTTTTCTATATGTCTACTTTCTTGATATTTTGCAATGAAAGAAATTTAGTTCCACATTAATTCTATGGACCCAACATAGAACCAAACGAAACTGAATTTAAAATTGCATTTTAAAACTGTTGGAAAAAGATGGAAATTTTACATTTATACTCAGGAAATTCCTATGAACTTCTCAGAAATTTGTAATTCATCCTTGTAAATTAGTTAGGGTTCAGAGGTCTAAACCCAGGAGGAAAAAAAGTCAGCAAGTGTGAATACTGAGATTTTAAAAAAGAAGAAAAGAAAAAGATCTGAGGATATATTCATTTATCCTGCCATCAGATTCATTGTTAATTAGGAAGGAAATTTTTGGTTACACATTTTGGGATTTTAAGCCTCTCTGAAAAACTGTTCAAAATTATATGGGTTTTTAAACTACTGTCATTGATAAAAATCACCGCATTTGCAAAGAGCATTTAAAGCTACATCTCAGGAGAAGGATGACGATCCCCAACTGATAATGGTTCAACTTAGAATTTTGCTATTTTACAAGGGTGTGAAAGCAATACACAGTCAGTAGAAACTATACTTCAAATTTTGAATTTTGATCTTTTCCCAGGCTAGCTGTACCAGAATAATACTGTCTCGTGATGCTTGGCAGCGGGAGCAAGTCGCACCTCCCGGTCAACTAGGCCATCACAAGAGTAAACAACTGGCACCTTACTACCATTCCGTACCAACTCAACCATTCTGTTTTTCACTTTCAGTACCGGGATGCCATAAATTACGTGAGATATTCCACACTTTACTATAAAATAGGCTTTTCGTTAGATGACTTTGTCCAACTCTAGGCTAATGTAAGTGTTCTGAGCACGTTTAAGGTAGGCCAGGCTAAGTTATGATGTTCAGTAGGGTCAGGGCTAGGGTTTGATGCATTTAATACACTTGGTTATCCACTTACAATATTTTCAACTTCCGATGAGTTTACCAATAGCCCTTTCTTATGTGGAGGAAGATCCGTATTGCTGCAAGGGACTTTTGACCAGGACCTGATAAATCCTTACTCTGAAGGAAAAGGTTGGTTTGACTTATCAAAACAGGAAAAATCCTATAGTGTTCTGTTCTACATTTTCAGCTTTGAAACTTTTGCATTGTTATATAGTACTTACTATGCATAATTTGTCTTGGCTCTTGCAAAAATGCTTTTTGAATTTGTTTATCTAAAGAGTCGGAATTAAATAGAGAGCTATGGCACAGCTTCAAAAAAAGGTCCTTCTAAAGGAGCAGAGCATTGAATAGTTTAACTAATCATCTGAGGATGACCAATGAAAGTGGACTTGATGTCAAACGGCCTTTTGATGTTTGCCCACTGCTAACCCCTATGCCACTGCTCACTCACTCATTGGCTCACAACAGCCTCTGAAAGGTCTTGCCGAGATATCTGTTTGCTTATCTCTTTTGGATGCTCTAACCAGGATTTTCTGTTCATCCTCCTTATTCAGTGACCCACCCGCACTCCCCAGCCCCGCCCCAGGAAGAGACTCACTTGGCCATGGTTCCATTATGCAACACATACCACAACAGATATAGCTTTTCTGTTTGCATTTAAAACAGTTCAGGAAAAGATATGAAGGTATGAATTCTTAGCAACAGAAAAAGGAGGATTAAATTCATCGGTTTCTCATCAAGCTGTGCCAAGTATTCTGTTGCTTTGTTTTACTTTCTTAGATTCTATGAAATATGGTAGCTACCTTGGGCCAGCTGTTTGAGCTGACTGACCCCTGAAGTACACAATAGGGATCAGTGTGTTGTAGCAATATGAGCTTTTCAAAGGGATCTCGTTCCAAAATAGAAAAGCTGATTCTCACTTGTAACTAATTGTTTTCAAAGTCTTTTGTTTTTCCAAATATTGAAACAATCCTAAAAATAGTCCCAATACCTACCAAATACATTTTTTCCTTCATATACCTTTGAAGTCGTAACTAATTTAAAGGAAATGAAACATCTTGGCTTTATAAATTGTTTTTTGTGGAACCCAAGTGTCCACAAAATCTTTTCTCTTCTTGTGACTCCCAATCTTCCATCTTCACTCTTCAAGAGAATTTTTTTTTAGCTGCAATGATAGAGAACGATGACAGAATTTAAAGAACAGACATTATTTCTGGAACAAGTTAATGAGATTTTTTTCTGAGAAGAAAAATCTACAACTTAAAAATCTTGAAAACAAGTTCTAAAAGAAGGCTTGTTTTTCAATGTCTTACTGGAGGCAGTGTGATACAGAGGAAGGAAGGGGGCTGTGGAAGCAAAGATTGAATTTTGAAAAGTAGGTTTCCTCATTAGTAACCATAATCCTTGGCCAGTTAATAAACATTTTTTAACCTCAATTTTCTCATTGGTAAATTTGGAATAATAATGAAAGGGTTGTTGTGGGGATGAGCAGTTTTGACTAGTGTTGGGCACATAATAGAGGCTCTATAATTGCTGCTAATACAACTAGCAAGATCTGAAAAACAAAACTTGTAACAGCTGTGCCCCAGCCCCTGTCGCCTAAGTTGGATAAAGATGTCTCTAAAGCAACCCCCTCTAGGTTCGGGGATAAAGCAAGAATGACTCATGAAAGCACACTGGCTGGCCTGCTTCTCCAAAAATCCCCTACCCCATCCTCCAAAATCTACTAATGAGACTCTTTTTACTTAATTGAACTATAAATTTCTTTTTAAAATCATGAAAGTCCAACCTGAATGATATATAGCTCCTGGTTCCAGCTAGGAGGCAAGCCAAGATGGTAACGTCATAGCCAGCTGCGTGTATCTAAACTCCAGAGAAGTGTCAGTAATATATTTTCATATTTACAATTTTAGACTCTAGATAAATTATTTGTTCTAACTGTTCTGAAGAAAAATTGGGACAGTTCTAGCGTGGGAGGCTTTGTTATTAATTAATATAATATGCTGTCAATTTTCAGCATAAAGGTAATTTCTTTTATAACATCTAAGTTAAATTTTTCTATGCATGTTTTGAACCCTCTTTATGTAAATACCTATTCTGACCAGATATGTTAATTAGGTGGCATTTTTAGACTTAAAAAAATTACTGAAACTCTGCAAGACAAGGCTCTCAGCATCCTTCTCTATTACTTGTCACAGATGCTGATACTTCACTCTTAAAAGTCAGTCTTAGAAAAAAGAAGGCCTGAGCTCTATATTGTCTGAGGTCGGTAGAGAGATGCTTGTAAGGAGGCTTGACGTGGAAAGCCTATTGAGAACTCACAGCCTAATAAGTGGGCAGTTGCTGCCTCATCTGGAAGGCATTACCTTAACAAGCTGCTCCTTTAATTTCTCTCTCTTTTTATTCTTTTCAAAATTGATGATGCCTGACAATGAGAACATAAATAAAAAGTAAAACTCTGTGGGAAGACAATATCACAATCAAAAATGTAAACACACTGAACCTGGGAGATGCAAATGTTAGGTACACATAGTAATGTAAATTAAGGGGTGTTTTGCACACTAATAAACAGAAAATGCAGAATTTAAAGTTGGGACCCTAACTAATCCCACCAGGGAAACTACAGCAAATATATGTTACATATTGGACTTTTATGTGGTAAATCATAAGCTAAATATGCCATCAAAATAGAAGATCATGATATATGGCATATCTGATTCATGAGGTAAAAGTCCCTAAGTGTCTTTCATTATTTTAATATAAAAATAACCACAATTGAAATTTATTCAATGCTTACTATCGATAGTAGGTTGGAGCTGGCTCACAGAGGCTAGTGGAAGCCAGTTGTGCCTCTGTCTTTCCAACTGAGCATCCAGTGATGTCATCGCGAGAGTATTCACCTAATGGTGGAAGGATTTACACTACAGAAATTGGCAGACACTATAAAGCAGAACTTTTTTCTGGAGAGCCAGTTGTTAATCATTTACCAGCACACCACCGCCTCCTACATACCAGGAGCTATTCTAAGCACCTTATATTGACTCTCAAAACGGGCTGATGAGACAGGTACTATTGCTTATCCCTAACTTACAATAAGGAACCACTGCACAGAGAATTAAGAGATTTTCCCAACTTCAAACAACCTACAAATGACAGAGTCACAATCTAATTGGATGCTACCTTATTATTATTATAAGCCTGCATCTCAACCTCTTCTCTCTGCTACCCCATTTTACTATGTCATGTCCAGTTGAATGTTTTTATACTTTGAGGGATTTATGCATTATCCACATGCTACCAAACTAGAATATTTCACCCACCAGCATTTTTAATCTATTTTATTATGATCAAAATACTGAATATTAAAAATAGATATTTACCTTTACCGTGGGTTATTCTGCTATTAGACAAATTTCCTTAAGCCCTTTCATGTTTAATAGAAAATTCCATCAATTGTATGGGTTGCATGTAGAGCCAGAAAAACAAAGCAGCATCCTTGAAAGGCACTTCAAGCATCCTCCATTGAAAGGCACACATTGTCAGAGTGCCAGTTTCTACCTGTGGATAGAAAGAACAATTTGCTTTCCTGCCAAAGGTAGTAGTATCCACTCTTGAGTACTGATGGCTTCTAGCCAGCAATTTTAATAGTCATTCTAATTCTGGAGTTTTCCTTTGGACATCTACTTCATCTGCAACTTCTCACAAAGGAATCAAGGCCAAGGCTCATAGTACAGGTCACTAGGCAACACTGCTGCATTCCAGGATTTTTTCAGAATCTCCATGAAAAGACTCCCTCAGGGCTGGCCCCATGGCCAAGTGGTAAAGTTTGCTCGCTCCGCTGCAGGCGGCCCAGTTTTGTCACTTCGAATCCTGGGCGCGGACACGGCACTGCTCATCAGGCCATGCTGAGGCAGCGTCCCACATGCCACAACTAGAAGGACCCACAACTAAGAATATACAACTATGTACTGGGGGGCTTTGGGAAGAAAAAGGAAAAAAATAAAAGCTTTTAAAAAAAAAACTCCCTCAAGGGTGGCTCCTATTAATGTTGGACAGCAAAATTGTACTAGAATATCTGTAAAAAGGATGTAAGGGGAGTTGTGGAACCAGGATATAGACAGTTTGGGCTTGACAAGGTAATTAAAAAAATCATTACAAATATTGATCCCATCCCTAACTCCTGAACTATAGATTTCTCTATTTTAAAAAAAAGAAGAAATAAGACTGTTACATTTTCTTAAAAACCCCAAAAACCTAAAAACATGTTTGAGTCTTTTTAAGAAAATAAGAGCCAGCTCCTTCAAGAAAGGACTAAATGGCTGAAATTGACAGCTATCTTCTTTTGGTGACAGGCACTTGGTTCCCTCACTACTTACACTCTTAGTTTTGGGTATTCAAAACTGCTCATGGAGCCCCAAATAGTACTAATATAATGTGAATTATGTAGTTTCTTCCCAACAGGTTTTCTGACTAATAAGACCCATGGAATGAATACTCAGACAAGAGGACCCACTATGTGTTTAGGGCCTATCATGCATAGTACATGATAGGATGTGATGTCCTCAAATTGGGATATTCTTGAAAGCAAAAGACACAAAACTGTACATTGGATGAAGACATGAGTGAACTAAAAAGAATGGAGCAGATATAACAGGGCAAGCCCAGAAGGAAGGTGATTTAGGGGACCTGGTGTGGCCAGGGAACAGCGTTTTATCATGAGGCATCTGGAGGATTCTGGAAGGGGAGAGGAAAAAGGATGTGGAAGCACAAGAAAAATTGTTAAAGAGGGATTTTTCTTCTTTCTCTTTTTAATGATTGATAGCCCTTAGGAATCCAAATTAAGTAGTTATTAATAAAGCAAAAGGAAGTAGCTTTGTATAAGTATTCTACATCAGTGTTTCCCAACACGTGGTCTGTGGACCATTAATACAGAATCACTTGTTTAGAACACAGATCCTTGGTTCCCACCATCCAGCTGTGCTTTGTAATTTCAAAATACTGAAGTTAACCTGAAATAAAGGAGAAGGCATGGCAAAGAAATAGCAGTGAAAAAAAGATTTCAAAATAAAATTTGACAAGTAACAGGAATCATAGAATTTTCTGAACTCAGTGATGTTATGAGAGGAATGTGAGATTTGAATCTTCTCAACAGCTGAAGAAATCCTGTCAAAACTTTGTCACTGGCATATAAGTCTAGGACCAAAGCAGTGACAGGTAGGGGATGGGACATGAATGGCTATAACGGCATAGGTTTAGGTATAAGTTTTGGAAAAAGAGAGGTATCAGTATATACAGTCATGCATCGCTTAATGACGAGGATACATTCTGAGAAATGCATCATTAGGTAATTTGGTCATTGTGCAAACATCATAGAGTGTACTTACACAAACCTAGATGGCACAGCCTACTACACACCTAGGCTATATGGTACTAATCTTATGGGACGACCGTCCTTTATACAGTCTGTCATTGACAAAACATCATTATAAGGTAATAGCACTATTATGGAGGTGAAAATATTAAGAATTTAAAATATTCTGAATATAGATAGAAAGAGAAGAAAAAAATTATGTGCTTCAAAATCAAAGACAGTAAGAAAGTTAATATTGTATTTGTTTTACAATGTGCTTTTTTCAAAGATATAAAAACATATGTTCCATCTTTCTAGTATTTATACATCTACTTTTGGAATGAGAATTTTTGCTTTCTTAACTCTATCAATCAAGAAATCCAATAGATAAGATACATTTGCTTTCTCTCTCCCTCTCTGTTTCTCCCATATGGTCAACAAACCATTTGAAAGTTCTCAAGAATCCTTGATAATCATGGGTTGCGTGTCAGGTTAGGCAAACTGAAGTAGGTCATCTGTGATATGTCAGTGTGTCTATTTTAATTATAAATAGGACAGAGGAATTCAGTCTAAAATTTTGGTGAAAAATAAATACGGGACCAAGAATGATTCACATTCCCCAGTCCTTTATGCCTTTTTCAGTAATTTCTAACTCCCATACAAGTTAACAATTCTGGATTCATTGAATAAAGTCATAAGTGAGAAACTGAAGGCAGTATGAATGAGAATTAATATTTACTAATAGGATTTATTGGGATTTTAATTTTAAATACAGCACATTATTTTCAAAATTCATTATAAATCATAGAAGCTTGAAGTGTGAAGAAGCCTTAGAGATGATCCACTTAGACCCCCTAATTTTAAAAGTAAAAAAAAAAAAGAAAAGTGACACTCATCCATGCAGTGACAGAGAAGGGGAGTTAGAACTCAGACCTGAGTTTTCTTCTCGACCTCTGGCCCAATATTCTACAGAGACGGTTTCGTAGGAAAGGAAACAGAGCTAGATCTGAGTTCTCCAATTAACTCACTTTTTGTCATTAAGCCAGTCACCTAAGCTCTTCACATCTCAGTTTTCCCATCTGTAAAATGGGGACTGAGATGAACAATCTCAAAGGGCCACTGCACATTCAATAATCTGCAGTTGTACATTTTTGCCTTTGTAAACATAACCAGGATGAGAACAAGATCTAACTGTTCTAGAGGTCAGCATGGATACATGTCTGTTGTCAACATTTTTAATTTAGGGAAGAAAAAGGGGAATGTTATAAAAAGAAATGTTCTGATTAGAAACTAAATATTATGGTTCTATCAGAAGTATTGGAAATTACCTGGGATAGTCTAGATCTTAAGGGTATTTTCTTTTGTTCTTTTTGGGATAAAAAGTAGTATCAGCGATTTAAGATTTAAAAGTAGTTTTTCTGCTATCCAAATGGTGAAAGTTGGAATTTACCTCAGAGGAAGAAGAGCATCCCTTGTGCTATTAGTTTTATAAATCTAGAGTAAATACCCTCTTCTGGAGTAGATGTGGATCCAAAGGATTAAAATACAGCCCATGAAATTTCAAAAGCTTATCATTGGGCAAGGGGAAAAATCCTGGAGATTAAGCCTCTTAAAGCAAATGTTTCTTTCTGAAGTATATAGAGTTGTCGGTTTTCTTCTTTCAGAAGTTATTTGCAGAACATTGGGAGCTATGATAGAGAAGTCTGAAGAAGAGTGTTTCCTTCATCTTGTGCTAGAGGAGATGCTCTGTGGTAGATGGCTACATTAATAGCCCCAATGAATGACCCTCTCAGTATCCACACACTTTTGTAGTCCCCTGTCGATACTAGGCTTTGCCCTGTGACTTGCTTTAGCCGATAGGATATTAGCAAACATTGCGCTTTGGAATGCAATGTCTCTTGACACACTATGATCTTCACTGAAGAAGCCCAGTCCAGCTTTGTTGCAGAAGAAAGACCACATGAAAAGTGATGCCAGCCATCCCAGTTGTCCCAGCTGAGCCCAGCATCCAACTGAAAACAGCCACTTGCATGATCCCAGACATAGCAAGCAGAAAGACCACCCAGACACAGAATTACGAGAAATAATAAATTGTTATTGCTTTAAGCCACTAGGTTTTGTGTTGATTAATAACACAGCAAGAGATAATTGAAAAAGCTTAATGGGTTGCTCCTGAATATAATGTATATTCTCATCATCAACAATCCTGGAAAGAGGTCAGTTCTGGCACAGTAAGGCAGACTTTGGCAACAGTCCTTAAAGTGGACAAGAGTAAAAGCAAAATGATTATCATTTTTTGGAATCCTGGGGTCAATTGTCCTTAAACCAGAAGATAGAAAAACCCCGAGAGCCCTTGGAAGTACTTGGAGGTGGTAAGTTGGCCTGTGCCGTGAAGAGCCAGGAGCCAGGCAAGGAAGCAACTCAGTCAAGTGGTGCTGATGCTGGGACTTGGACTTCAAGTATTTCTAAGCTATCCTCTGTGCTGTACCTCTCTTTCACTGGTTTACTTCCATTAACTAATAGACATAACATTTCTTTAATTTTTTGTTCTTTTCCACTCTTCTTTTATGTGACTCTTTACCCAATCAGTAAGAGGCATCCTCATTGCTCTGTTATGTAGTAGGATGGTTAAAACTGAAATGTGGAGAAAAGAAAATTGTTTGGCATCAAGGCATAAAGGGCTCCGACTGCCTTGAATTCATAGGTAGGCAATAGAATTGACTATTTATATTTAATATAGTTATCAATATGGTTGAGTTTAAATCTATGATCTTGTTATTTATCCAACATGCTGTTACTTTTCTCCATTTCCTTGCCTTCATTTAGATTAATTGATCTCCACTCTTGGGTTATTAGTGAAACCTCTTAGTTTTATATTATTTTAATGATTGCTCTAGGGTTTACAAGAAACGGCTTTAACTTATCAGAGTCTTCAAATAATGATGTACCACTTCACATAGAGAGTAAGAACATTACAACAATATATTTCCATTTACACTCCCTCCAAATTCTCTGTGCTACTATTGTCATACATTTTACTCCTACGTATGTTATAAGGCCATTGTTATTTTTTTAATTGAGGTATAATTGACATACAACATTAAATTAGTTTCAGGTGTACAACATAATGATTCAATATTTGTATGTATAGTGAAATGATCACAATAAGTCTGGTTAACGTCCATCATCATACATAGTTACAAATTTTTTTTCCTGTGATGAGAACTTTTAAGATCTACTCTCTTAGCAACTTTCAAATATGCAATACAGTATTACTAACCATAGTCACCATGCTGTACATCATGCTGTACATGACTTATTTCATAACTCAGGTTTGTACTAAAGCCATTGTTATTAAGAAAGATTTTAAAATGAGGAAAGACGTATTCGATATTCACCCACACATCTGCCATTGTAACATTCTTCACTTCTTTGCTTAGAATCTCTCTGGGTAAAGTACAAAACAGCTCAAGGGGCAGTCCAGCTGATATGCATTGTGTGGACTTTAGCAGGTGTGTGCCTAGCCTGGGCTACCAACACCATCTCACTGACTGGAGCAAAAGAATAAACCCAAAATGAATTTCTCTCTCCTTTTCTTCTTCCTCCTTCTTTTCTTTTTCTCTACCTTTCCTCTTCTGGCTCTCCCTCTCTCTCTCTTTTCCAACAGAGAAATCCCAATAAGAGAAACTGAGCTAGGAAATTAAGTAATAAGGCAAAAATAATTGATGGGAATTATAACAGATGGGTAATATTGGTGCTTTTCATTTTCTTTATGTTTTTCTATAGTTTCCAAATTTTCTAGAATAAACATATACAACAGTAATTACAACAATATTTTTTTAAAGGAACATGTAAAAAAATGTTCTGTGCCAGGAACCTAGCTTAATTCTCTAATATAGAGCAAATAATACATGTCTATTTAGTAAATTAGGAAAAAGTAATAACATTTGGGGTAGCGGAGAGAGTAGTTTGGCTAAGAGCAACAATGATGCTAATAGTTCCTTAATAGCTTCAATTCTGTTCTCTTTGACACCCTCAGAACTTACAGCTCTCCTGAACGCCTCCATCAGGTTTCTAACTTTCTGTTTTAAGAAACACAGCTTAACGCTTTCTATAACATATAAAATTGTTAATCTTCATGAAGTAATTCGCCTCTGTAAAAATGAATCCAGTATCCCACAATATAAAAGGAGCCAGTGCTAAGCACTATCCCTAAAAATAACTCTTGAAACACCTTCCAAGAGCAGGCTGCTTTGTGCTAGGTTATTATTCTAAGGATGGCCGCTCCACAGCAAACCCCTCAGACCGTGCTTGGAGCTGGTCTGCCCTCAATGCTGTCTTCAACTTCTCTGTAGAAATATTTGAATCAGTGAACAGTTTACTAATAAGCCTAAATGTGAATATAGAAAAGACATTCTTGTTCCCTCTTTCTTTGGTCAGAAATAAACACCCATTTACATCTCACAAAACCATTTACCCTCACTAAAAGTTAACATATAGGGAAGACTCTGAACATAAATCAGAGTTATCACAAACTAGATAGGATAAAATGGTTAACCTATTCTAGGTGAATGAATTGAACATACTGGCCTAACATCTGGACTATGCCACACTGGAGACACTTGCAAATGCACCTGCAGATGTGGATGTCAACTACCTACTGGAGCACAGGTTCGTAACAGTGTTCTCATCACCCTCATGCCGTTCCTCCCAACGCCATCACCCAGATGCAGACACCATATCAATCTGGGTAGGTCTTCAATAAACATGTGTTAAATTGAATTAGATTTAGTATTAGATTTGGGAAATAATTTAATATATACACTTCATTAGAAAAATAAATAAATAAACCTTTAACACACCATGACACTTGTTTTGGCTCTGCCCTCTGGAGCTACTGAGAACCAGTTTCTTCACTCATTTGCTTACTGCACTACAAAGTCACTGCCTTCCATCTGTGTTCATCCCCACTAGAAGGGGAGCTCCCTAAAGGTAAAGAGCATGTGTGTCATTTCAACCACCATATATTGCTTGCTTGTGCCCTCTACTTAGTGCTTCATTCATTCATTCATTCATTCATTCATTTCATTTATCCCGTTATCCATCCATTCAATAAATCCATGAAGCCTAAAAATATTTGAGGACAGTTTGTGCAATCCTTCTAAGTCTTCTCTTCACTCAACTGAAGACTCTGTCTACTTTTTTTTATCATTCTTCTTGTCACGTGTGTTCTAGCCAATACAAAGTAGAGGGATACTGGGAGGACAGAGCCAGAGTATGAGAGTAGAAAGAACTATGCTCTCTCTTGTTCTAAACCCAAGCTTCTCTTATTGCAATATAGGCACACTCATTCAAAACAAATAGATAAGTGATTGAGCCTATTCTGGGAACACAGTTATAAATAAAACATGTACCTAATATCTAATAATCTAGAATGGTAAAAAAATCACCATGTTACTGAAACATGTGTTAGAGGAATTGTATATACAATGCCATGTGAGCCGAACTTTTACCTACAAGTACTAGTTTGCTTTTCTAAACTTTAAAAACTTATCAGCATTAAAACTCCAAAAACCACTGACTGTTTTCTGGAGATGAAAATAACTCCAGCAAATACAGTACTAAGCTCCTACTTAGTATTTCAGTGTGGCATGTTGATCATTCTTAAAATGCACAACAGAATACTAACTTGATAATCAGGCTTGATCTTTTTACTCCTGCACGTAATGACTTCAGTGAGTCTGGTACTTTTCCGCTGATAGTTCACTGAATTGTAAAAATAATAATAACGCAGCTGAGGACAAACAATGCAGCTTTGCCCTCAAGAGTATTTCATGGTCCCTCCCGGGGAGGAATCAGGAGAAGGAAGTCCATTACCCACAGCTCAGGGAATGATGGGTTTCAAAATGCTAACCCTGCATTGTGAGGACTGGAGCCACCAGACCCACGGCATCTTGAGCGCTCATCTTTGGATATCAACAGCAACCTTCATTTCGTGCAGCTTGTCCTCTCATTAGCCAGACAATTAGCATTCACACCATCTATCCTGGATTTGCAGAAATAATCCCTCAAACATTAGGCATGCTTCCCACTGAATAGCTAATGTGAATGGTTTGGCTTAGAGTCAATGAAAGGTGATTTTATATTATACAACCAGCTGATGTCAAGTCACTTCAGTGGCACTTCGCTAAAATGTATGGACTTTGTGATTCATTTTTTAAAAGCTCTGTGGCTGACGTGCCCTCACTTGAACAAAGTTCCCTTCCAGATCATGGAGCCTTTCCACTAATGCCTGAAGTTGCATCTTTCTTCTTTAGTCTACATTACCTGGGGGACCAATTGAAAGCAAAAAGGAATTCATGTTAGCAAACCTTGTGACTTCTCTGAATCCACAGAGCCTTGCAGAAATAGAGGCTTTGTACCAGCTCATGATTATCCTAGCCGTGTGGACCCTCCATTGAGCAATTAGAATATAAAGAGTTTTATTATCCTAGGGAAAAGAGGAATGCAGTGAAATGCTCCATGGAAAGAAGAACATGTAAGTCAGAACTTCATGGCATTTTAGGCTAGCCAATGAGAAAATCCTGCATTCACTGCAAATACATAAAAAGATAGTCATGGATTTGAACCAGAAATAAGCCTGGAAACTTTTTTTGCCTCTCGCTCTCTTCCTGCATTCAGGCACTTTATTCACAGCCATTTGCTTTACCCTTTCAGATATGGGGTCACACTTTCCGCTTAGGAGCTATTGTCTAAGGCTTAATCTGAAAGAAGCCACTAAAGCTTTTTTCTGTTGTCTCGTTCGGCGCTGAGCTGAATTCTGTTTAGGGCATTTTGAAGCCAGGGAAGCCACTGAGACAGAAAATAAATAAAACTTTTTAAAGGCATGGGTCAATGAAGCAAAAATATAATTAGCAACTCAAAGAAATTTTCAGGTCTGAATTTAAGATGGCATCTTTCCTGATTTTAAGTCAATTGTAAGCAAACAACCCTAGTAAAAATCCCTCCGATCAGTCTTATTTCACACTTTACCTCCAGCCTTTACACTTCTACCTGTGGGAAAAATCAAAATTTAGGTAGACTCTGAATTGTTTAAAGCTTAAGGGCGGGAACAACGTCAAACTATCTCCTTACTTTCCTGCAGGTGCTCAAACACAGACATAAACACGCACATCATCCACCCTGATAGTGCTTGAAAACAGAACCTCAAAAATATTTATTTACAAACGAGAGCAGGTCAAATGGTAACTCTTTGCACCTCAAACTGTCCTAAAACTGTTTAGAGGAACTCTGATTGGGGAGGGAAAATTCAATGTGTTATGCAAAGCACAAGTGGTTAAACTAGGAGCCTACTTGGACAATTCTACCGAAATATACAACTGCCTCACTTTATTGTTGCTGTGGCTTATTTTCTGGAAACTGCAAAAACTTACTACAAGAATTAGAAGAGATAAGGAATACAAAAGCATGAGGAAAACTGACAAATCTCTTTTAATATATGTGTGCAAACTAAAGGGGACTGGGTCTCCTCGGGCCATAGTTGCTCTCTACCTTGCCAGTCTCAGCCCCTCAAATGCAAATCCACCCTCCAAAGCCTGGTCATTTACTGCCAGGTTTCTGGAGAGAGTCATGTCCCATCTGTACATTTTCCACACATCCCCTCTTGACCATCCCTGCTCCATCCCTCCAGGTCCCCTTCCCATGAGAGCTGCCCTACCTCTTCTCTCTCTGGATCTCAAGTTTATTCTTTCAGCCTCTCCACCCTTCTCCAACATTCAGTCAAATGCCTAAAGCTCACCTACCACACTAGCAAAGCAAAAATTTTCCACTAAGAAAAATTAAAAACTCAGCCTGTCACCACGACCTGCCCACCGTATTCCTTGGGCATATCTGCATTGGATGGCAGCTAGCATCAATGCGGTCTTAAGCAAACTGCCCTCTGGTCCACACTCTCATCATAGCTAGTGAGCTCTTCTCATCCTTTAAATCTTAGCCCAAATGTCACTTGCTTAGAGTGCTTATCTGGGTTCTTTGACAGGGTCACCTCCCTGTTTAGTATTTCCCTATAGTCGCATGTACGTCTCCTTTGTAACACAACATAGTTTAAATTTACAGTAATTTGTGTAACTGTGCTTAACGTCCACTACATACACTAGAAAACAATGCTCATAAAGACAAGGACACTGCCTCATGTTTTCTCACCACCTTGTCCCACACTCTTAGCACACTGCCTGGAACATATAAGATGCTCAATTAATATTACTTGGATGAATGAATGATTGAATGAATAAATGGGTACTTCTATGTGTATGGGTTTATGCAGTCTGTGTTTATAAACAATATTTCCAAAGACTTAGTATTAAGGAAATTCTTTAAAAATATGTCTTGAATAGAAGCTGAAATAGAAACTAATAGTCTCCAATAGATGTGATTCCACACTCATGGGATCAGAAGTGGCTAAAGATCTGTATTGACTCACTCCTAGGGTGATCATATATCCAAATTTACCGGAAATGGTCCCAGTTTTTTGTCCCAGCATAATTTTTCAGAACATCATCTTTCACTCTCAAAATTTTCCAATTTGACCAACAAATTATATGGTCACCTTACTTGTCATAAAGAGAATTCTTGGGTTCTGGCCCTGGGTCACTTTGCGAAATACGTGCTGTACCCTGACAGAGATTTATTCCAGGACTCCAATTTTAGATATTTGCTTTCTCTCTAGACATATATGGAAACTGTAAGCATAATGACAATCTATTAAAATATAAAAATACTAGAATTGTGGAGCACCTTGTTGATCTCAGAGAAGAATTATCAAGTTGGATAAATATCAAATGCAGTACATTCTGTCTTAAATATTTAAATTCCATGACAGGCCATTACATTATGTGTAGTTCCCCAACCGCAATTTGACAGGGCAAGCTTCCTCTTTTATCCCACCATTATATTCAGTTTTCCTTTGCACTTTAGCAGCTGGAGTGTTCCCTACCAGAGCTGGCCCCAGTTCAATATTCAGTAAGGTTGCTCAGGGCAGAGATGCAAATGAACTACTGGGCCATTAAGTTCAAATCTCACAAGATTGTTCTAAAAATAATGAATACTTTGCTAAGAACTTTAATGGTGTGTTTTCTTTGGCAAAATCTGGATACAATCCCAACAGAGTATTCAATTGTTTAAATAACAGATAATAAGATAACAGCAAATTTTATTTGATATATAGTAAATAATTCTTGAAAAATGAATGAATAAGCTAATGAACGCACACAGTCCATTCCTTTTTATAATAACCCCCCGAAATATCATTTCAAATTAATAAAATGAACCTTCTTTATGCCAGTTAAATAATATGGAAAATATAGAGGATTAAAGTATTATCCATCTCAATTTTTCTACCTTGAAACTTGTGTCTACAACAGAAAAATCAATTTGAGAATGTAATTGAAAAACACAGGTGCAGATATATTCTTGCTTCCTAATGCTTGCTTCTCCTAATGAACATCACTCATTACAAATCCTGTACTTAAAATTCTTTTTTGCTTGTTGCTAATAAAAACACGTATCAACAGAACAAATTATTCATAGATAATTGAGATGCATTATTAAAAAGCCTGTCTTCTTTATTTTAAGGTATTTTACTAAAATATCAATGTAAATATTCATCCTCCTAAAAGGGTGTGTTTTTAGTGGACCTTGCTACTGTCAAAGAGGGACTTTAGGACATAGAGAAGCCTTGTGAAACCCCAAATGCATCCACATAAGACTCTACAGCAATAGAATGTGCTGACAGCCAGCACCGGGTCCTTATTCCCCAAACGTGTCTAATTCAAAATTGAATGCCGTCATTGATAAAGGATGAGGAGTGGGTGACTCTAGACCAGCTCAGAGCTTGGTTGGCACTAGCTGGATCAGACCAAGAGGTTCCAGACCTGGAGCAAGATATGCCTGCTGGATAGACACAGGTGCTTGACATAAATCCAACTTCAGAGCACAAGAAGCAGCAGGGCCAGACAGACAAGTCTGCTGGTGATCTACAGGGAGCAGACAGCAGGCATTTTTTTCCCTCATTTATGCATTTTTTAACAAATATCTATTGATTTTCCACAATGTGTCAAGCACTATGCTGGGCATAACAGTGAGTAAAGCAAACACAATTCCTACCTCATGGAACTTACAGTCCAGGAGAGGAGACAGGCATTAATTAAACAACTCCACCAATGTATGCATAAACATGAAATGAGATAGGAGCTCTGAAGGAAAGGGACATAGTAAATGAGAATCTATGACAAAAATCTCTGGGCTAGACAAGGGGCAGGAAGTGGAGTAAATGAAGCCTGATCAATCAGATCTAGAGGATCATGAGGAGATTAAGCCCATAGTTGGGGGTGAGGAGGTGTTGGCAAGAATCACATTCTAGCTGAAGGGAACAGCATGTGCAAAGATCCTGTGGCAGGAGGGAGCATGATGCATTCACAAAACAAACATGTGTCTGGAATACAGAAAGCAAGGGGAAGCATGGCCAGCCTGGAGAGAGAAGCAGACATCGGGAGATGTGAAGAATGTGGTCTGTCCCAGGAAACGGGAAAAGGGTCGACGTCCAGGAGCTGCTACTGAGTTTGGGATATGGGAATATATTTTTCTGGGAGGTACAGTTGAATTTCAGTTCCTATAGACTAGCTGGCAATTTAACCACATCTTAGACAATTATTTCTACGAAGAAATGAGAAACAAATTACAACTGCTCATGATAGCCATGCAGTAGAGAGATCACGTAGCTTCTCTCTACTTCAAAATCAGACTGAGTGGGTTGGAATTGTGGCTCTGCTACTTCCCTGCTGTGTGACCTTGACTGGCTAGCCTGATTTGTCTGTGCTTAAGGTTTCTTAAATTTCAAGAGAAGAAATGGTATTATCTACTTCATAGAATTAATACATCATGTATATGTAAAATGCTCATAAGCATGCTGGACCCTTAAACATTAAGCATGCAGTAAATATTAGTCATCGTTGCACCGGGCCCATGTGCCCATCAATCCCCCGGTTGTTGTCACAGTGAGGTGCAAATAGCTCACAGCTGTGCCTCTCTGGAAACTTGCCTTCAGGGGACAGGAGCCAGCTCACCCAGAAAGGTTACATCCTGCAGCCACTTTTGGCTGAGATGGGGTGAAAAAGCTTGAGCCCCCTCAAAGTGTGGCAGTCTGTGGTGCCAACCACTCCGTAGAGCTCCCTGCAGGAGCAGGCTGAGACCACACCTCTACCTGGCTGCCTCCCCTGCCCTAGCCTTCTCCCCTCACCTGCCTTCCAGCGTTCTTCCCGGAGCACCCTCAACAAGTCACCCTTCTCGGACTCTGCTTCCTGGGAACCCAACCCAGGACTGTTAAATAATAATTGTTGTGTTGATCTACTCTCTCTTTCTCTGAGACTTCACAATCTTTTTTTGCCAGACTAAGAGCTCAGCTCAGCTGACTTCCAAAAAATAGGTCTTTGTTATCTAACTGTTCCACAGCTAGTGCTCAATTAGCACCTTTTATGGGTTTCTATTGGCTGTAAATTTATTGGTTTACTCTTTTGACCATCTAAGCCCCACCAGCCCCACCAGGCTACAAACTTCACAAGAGCAAACGCTGTGTGTCATTCAGCTTTGACCCCACGGGACACAGCACAGGGTCTCGCATATAATGAGGACTAAGCAATTCAACTTGATCCACTGGATTATAAAGTGTGGGGTTGTGCAATACATAGACGATGATATTACTGTCAGAAGCAAATCTTCCATGGAAAGAAACGATCTGAGTATACTTCCGCTTTGGAGAGTAACCCAGGCTACCCCAGATGACACTTCTCCTTTTCCAAGCTGCTAGCTCGACTGGTCACTTACACGAAAGTGCACTCATGCTGCCTTTCAGTTGTTTCTGCCTTGTTCCTGTACATCTTTCAACAGACTTTAAAATCCGTGATGCTGTAGCATCCTGGGAAATGAATCAGAAAGAAACTGACCATTAAAAAGCCTTTCAGTGCGAAGAAAATGACTCTCAGCACGAAAAACTCTCCACAGACAGTCATTTTATCCCTGAAATTTTGCTTAAAATACTATTATCTACAATTGCACTCACATTCAACGCACTAATACCTTTGACACTGCTGCCCAACAGAGGCAAAAATATTCAGAAGGTAATTTTGGAACAGACAACTGACACCTCATTATTTCACAATGTAGGCCCAACAGTGATTAACAAGGAATTTTAAATAAGGAGACATTTGCAAGTAAAGCAGCTGCCTGATAGAGTCCTCTATCTGATGAAACGACTGGAGGAGAAGTCTAAACTTGGAAAATTCAGTCAGTCAGCCCCTAGATGATTGGGAATGGACCGCATATGCATGGTCTCATTTACATATAGCATTCGCTCAGCAGCAAATGCAAGCTGTGAATCTATAATACTCATCTAGTGTAACCACATGTGTGTGCAAAAGGAATATCCGATGTAATAAAACAGAAACTCCTGATTCCTTCACTGTCATAGTCAACACATTAATATTCATGCTTCTCCTTTTTATCTATCGCAGGCACTAGTCCCAGGAGAAACTAGGCAGGATTTTTAACATCCTAAGCTTTGTTTTTCTCTGTAAAATGGGGAAACAATTCATTCAGTCACCAAATCTAAATATCCTACAGATCATCAATAAATGAAAAGAGAAATATGCCAACTTGAGCGTTTTTCTGTTTTAACTTCAAGACTCAGATAAAAATGAGCAACATTTTCAAAGCCAAAGAAACAGGCTAGCAAGAAGGTATGTTGAAAAATTGATTTGACCAAACAATTTAAATTGGAACATATGACCTACAAAATATGAATTAAAAAAAAGCAAACACGGTCACATTTTCCCCTCTCTGAGCAATAGAAGAAAAAACTGGGTACATGCTGTGGCTTTGTTTTCAATAAATAAAGAAATACTGGCTCATCCACAGTTAAGACATTCTTACACTTGCTATTTACACATACACACATATTAATAGTAACTTAGAATTTATAGGAATTTGTCTCTGAAAGGAGTTTACAGGAAAAATTTTAGTGGATAATTCTAAGTGCAATATGAACAATGCTCCATTTTTCTCCCTGCTAAAAATGTCATAACAAAACAGTGAAAAGCACTTTTTCCTCCTAATTAAGGACCACATGCTGCCTCTGCTGTGATCACAGGTCTCATTAGTGCCCGACGAAGCTTTGCTATCAATCACGTTACTGAATGTGGTCCCCATGTGCTCTATGTGTTTGCATCTTTTAGGAGTTGTTGCAATTAAAGTCTGTGACTGCAATCTGATTGTAGAAATTTGTGTTAGCACTTGGAATGTGAAATCATTTTTCTTTTTGCTGAGAGGTGCAGGGGGTAGGGACAAGGGTAAGATGTGTTCGGCAGTGGTGAGCTCAAGTAAGGCAGTGAGAGACGTCTTATTTTTGATACGTGGTTTAATACCTTTTCCATAGACAATCTACCATGAGAAGCTCAGTGTGATGTTAAAGCATTTACAAATAACCTATGCAGGATCTCTAACATCCTTTCTCCATTGCTGGTCTTCCTGCTCCATAAAGGAGAAGATAGGCAAGGATTTAAAAAACATGCATTGATCACCTATTCTGTACCTGGCATTGGCTGTTTTACCTTGTTGATTTTATATCATTCTTATACTAGCAAAGTGAAGTGGAGAGTGAAAACCGCTGTCTACAACAATTATCAAATTCATTTTGCTGGTAAACTGAGAGCTAAGCAAAAGAACGTAATATGTTTTAAATAATTTGTTGAAAATTTTAGTCCACTGTCTTAACTAAATATAATCTATAGCACATATTTTAATCCAAGAAATTCTCAGAGGCACATTCTGAACGTAAGTACTTTTTAGAGTATAAACAAACTATAAATTTATCAATTTGACTCTCACATTAGGCTGTAAGTTTCTAGAAGGTAGGAGCTGTATCTTATTCATCTTAGTATGTTTGAAAGTACCTATCTCTATAGTTTTTTTCCTTTTTCATATATGTGGCATATATATTTTATATTTTATATATATGCCACATATATATTTCATATATATAAAAATATATATATAATATAAAGTATGGCATATAAAAATATATGAAAAAGATATTTCATTTTCATATATTTTTCTTTTTTCATTTCTTTTTCATATATTTCTTTCTCTTACTATACATGGCAGATAGAGCCTAGCGTGACCTCCAATTCTCGCCTGCTGATGTTCACACCTGTGTGCAATCCCCTCCCCTAGAGAGCAAATGGGTCCTATGACTTGCTTCTAATCAATAGAACATGCAAAAGTGATGGTGTGCCACTCCCATGACCAGGTTAAGTTTCATAAGCCTTTGCCTTAGCAGACTGGAAGGAGAGCCTCTCCTTGCCGGCTTGATGCAGTAAGCAGCTATATTGAAGTCCATGTGGCAAGAAACTACAGGCAGCCTCTAGGACCTGGGCGACTCCAGCTGATGCCAGCAAAATACCTCCTTCATGTATGGTTACTGCAAACCACCAAAACTGCCTTTTAGTAATTTAAAAAACAGCTTGGGACTTAGGAAAACGTCTTGCTATATAGCTAAATTATTCTTGACCGTTCTCGAGAAGTAAAGTCATGAATCATAGAATTTTTGTAGTCTAGGTTCCAGAGGTTGTGAACACATGCTCAGAGGAGCAGCCAGAGAATATAAATGAGCACAGCAGGTCAGCTGTAGGAAAACACAGTAGTGCGGGGGCTGCATAAAGAGTGACTATCATTAAGCCTCAGTGTTAGAATCCTAACAAGGAGCAGCAGGACAGTGGCGCACTGGCGAGGTCACGCCCTGTCTAAATGGCTCAGCAGCTTCTTGCCTTCAAATGATCCTTGGTCCCAGTGTTGCCAGACCTTGTGATTTTTTTAAAAAAAAGAAACCAAAACCATGAATTATGATTAGGAAAAAAACTCATCTGATCTCTAAACATTGAAAAACTAATTCTTCTATGTTTTTAAGGGCTGCCTTGATAATGAGGTGCTGGTCAAATAAAAACATGCAGTCTGATTTGACCCAAGCCCTCATTTTAGAGCTGAGGAAATAAAGATCCAGTCTGGGTAAACTACCTGCAAAAGGCCCTACAATTAGGAGATAGAATACTTGGTAATTCTAACTCCAGCTCACCCACCTGCAAACCACAATATGAAATTAGAAATTAAGGATTCACATACAATCCTTTTTGAATATAAATTATTAATTTCTGTCAATTGATTAAAACAAGGTACAGATGGTTTTGTAGTGGAACTACAAACTTATGAGGTTAAAGGACTCTTTTTTCCTTTATTTAGACATTCAAAAGACAAAAGCAAAATAAATGCAAAATTCATTCCGTCTAAGCAAGACAAATCACTATTTACCAGTCATGTGCAACCCTGACATTTTTTAAATATTCATACACTTGAGAGTGAGGCTGTCAGCTTTCTCCTTTGTCTGAATCACACTGCCTTCCACCAGCAGAATGAATGTCAAACCATAGCTGGGCTTCCTGGGATGCAGCCAATTAAGGGATTCATAGTAAATGTATTCCTCCCCAGGGTTCACAGGGAGTAATAGGGTGAAAGAAACCCAGCATCCCATCTTCTTATGCAGAGCCAATCCACCTTTCACTGAGCTCCAGCTTTGAATTACGAGTTGGTGGCATATGGCTCAGATTTTAGGTCTGATCACTTCAGTGATAATTGCCTAGGTGTGAAAGTGTGTATGATCAATGACATTATTGTGTCCTGTGTGGTCAATGAGTATGCACATTCGTGTGATTTACAACTCAGGCACACTGACTGACAAATACACTCAGAATGCCTCATAATATTGAAGATTTAAAAAGGTCAGAAATGTATCAGCAGCTGCTTTTCCTTCTCGGGGAAATTCAATGGATTTTTAGATGTGTATTATATAGCTATGTTTATTTAGTAAAATATTAAGAAGTCTGAAAATGCAGGTCAATCATTATACAAATTGAGGGAGTGGTAATATAGTCAGTCTAAACAGAGACTAAAAAAGCATTTGGATTTGGCTGTGGGGTACATTACAGAATTTTTTCACTCATCACATTTACTCTGCTAAGCTCTTATTCTAGAAATGAGTCACTAAGTAGCTCTAGAGAGAAAGGGGAGGCACTGGGAAAGTAGCCAAATCACGTCTTGATTTGATTGGTTGAACACCTCCCATTCATTAAAAAAAGATTGGGGGCTATGGACACGTCCTTTGAAGAAACACTCCATTTCATTCAAATTTCTGGCTTCTAGCAGGGCATTCTCCACACCAAAAAAAAATGAAGTGGAAAAGTTAATTACTTTCGTTTTGATATTAAAAAAATATTTATGGGCCAGCCCTGGTGGCCTAGTGGTTAAGTTGGGCACACTCCACTTCAGCGGCCCAGGTTCGGTTTCCGGGCATGGACCTGCACTACTAATCTATCAGTGGCCATGCTGTGACAGGAGCTTACATACAAAATAGAAGAAGATTGGCAACAGATGTTAGCTCAGGGTGAATCTTCCTCAGCAAAAAGAGGAAGATTGACAACAGATGTTAGCTCAGGGCAAATCTCCCTCAGCAAAAAAAAAAAAAGTTTATGAAAGTAATGTGTGCACAAGGCTCAAAACAAAAACAAAAACTAGTAGAGAAAGTCTTGTTTTGAAAGGCAATGAATAATTGTTTGTCATACTTTTTCTATCCCCTATTCTTGCTGGCAAAGGGAAAATTGAATTTCACTAATTGCTTCTATTTCAGTTATAAAGTTGATAATCCACAAAGCTTAAGAGAAAATCTTATACCATTACTTCCAGATGTGTTAACTTTTATATATCACTTATTGACTTTTCACTACTATAAATGAGGATAAAAATGACTCCCTAACAGGACTAATCTGGTTCATAATCAGGTAAGGGTGGTTGATCCTTATCCTATTTCTCTGTGTGGGGTAACATTTCAAAACTAAGAGAAAAAAGGTCCATTAGTAGCACAATCTTCTTCACAGAATGTCTTTTACCTCATTGCCAAGGACTCTGCTATTCTACGCATCAGCAAATTGGGATTCTATAGAGGTATTAGAATGTTGAAACCAAAAACTATGATTGAAGACATTGGCTAGCAAGTCAGTTACAGCTATTATCTTCCCCTTCCTCCTGTTTCTCCTAGGTCAAACCCCAAGCAACCCATTCTAGGAAGCGTTTTAAGGATTTCCTTATCCATAATTTTAAATGATGCATTTTAGTTACAGACTTTCATGATCACTATAACTTCTTGATTTCTTACTTTCTCGTTTGAGTTTCAGCTTCACTCTTATCTCTCTGCACATGGCTTAGGTTAGACTTTTAGTTATTATACCTATAAGACTAACTTGCCTCTACCTCATCATTAAGTCATTTAGTTATTATCAACCAAATTATTCTGTCTTTCTCCCATAATCTCACTTCAGTTCTATCCATACATTAAAACATGATATAGTGAAAAAGTACTGGCCACCAGGAACCAGCAACCTGATTTCCACTTCTTGATTTGATTGTATGGCCTGGGACACATCTGGAAAAAGAGGAGATGAATTAAATGAACCCTAAACCCTTAGCATCTGCTCTGGTTGATGCAGGCACAGTGGTTAGTGTCTTGGCTCTAAGGGCTGACATTTAGTCCACATGCACCACTGTGGCCACAGCAGTTAGTTAGGCCAGCTTCTGTTCTGGTAGATCAATGCCCAATAAGAATAATTTATTCTCCCAACAAATATTTATTGAGTTCCTATCTGGAACAAGGTAACTGGCAGGGCTGAATCTTTACTGAATAAAATATAATATTCTAAGTCAGAGTCCTGGCTCTGTTAGCAACTTAATGTGTGACTTTGGCCCAATCATTTAACATATCTGAGTTTCAGTTTCCTCATTTGCAAAATTAGAGATACTCAAAGTCCTTTTTGTTCAATTGATCTATGAGTCATTAATGACTACACTGAACTCAGTGGAATTCACTTTTTAAAGTTACAAGTGAAGGAAGTAAGTAATATTTTTATAAAAGCAATATAAGTTAGTTTTAAATTATAAATAAAGCCAATTTCATGGGGGAAAGACAGTGCAGCCATTTACTCTCTGAATAAACATCTAATTATCTACATAATCTCATTTTCCACTTTCTAGCCATATTTATATATGCAGTTGTGATGAAGAGATCTTGATTTGACAGAGAAAAATATAAAATATCATCTTTGAGATAAATAATTCCATTGAACTCCGCCAAACACAATTCCACTCTTTCTTCAAAGTTCCAGTCAGATTCTAACTCCTCAGCAAACAGATGAGTATGTACTCTGTGCCTGGTCTATGTGAGCTACCTGGCACACCAAAATGTGTCAAAAATTACCCCCCCTTCACATAGTTTGAAATGCAGTTATGTGACAAGCACAAAACTGTAACATGCTGTAAATGAAGATGGCCTGGTGAGTCCCTATATTAGCATCGCTGCTAACTATGGAGTTTCACAGAAAAGGGCTGCCAAAGGGTATGGGATGTAAATGTCCTGCATTTTTCAAAATATCAAAAGCTGGAGTGACACCAGCATCATGGTGGAGTGAGTTGTGCCCTTTGTCTCTCCCCTCTAAGTTACAACTAAATGATCATTCATTAACCTACCAAAGATTCCCTACACAGCACAATATGATGCCTGAGAGATCCACACAGCCATACATCTGAAGGTGGGCAGACTAGATTCCCAGGAAACAGTGGAAATAGGTGAGTGAACCCCTCCACCTCCCCAGTGGCAATGATACAGGTTGCAGGCCCTCACACAGTGGCCAGCACAACTGTAAGAGGAGGCAGGGGCAGACTAGCCTGCACACGAATGCTTTCCAAGTGGTAACCTGGATCAAGGGAGAGCCCACCATGCCATGGTGGCCCTGCTCATGGGAATGGTCCCCACAGAGTGGCAGTGGCTCAGCTCCCATGAAGGAGCCATGCCCACCAAACACAGCAGCTCAGCTGGTCCCCTGCCAAGTGCAGTACTCCTGCCCACATGAGATCAACCTGCTGGTGGAGCACAGAGGGCTCCGCCTGCATGTGCATGCATGACCCACCAAGCAGCTTCAGCCAGCACATAGGCACAGAGCAGCCCTACCAGCACAACTTCCAGCAGATGGGGAAGGATCAGAAAACACAGCTCTTGTGCCCCACCACCCGAGCAGTGACAGGTAAATCTGCAACCTGATACTACCACAAAGCACTGGCAAAGGAACAATTCATCCAATAACATGAAGAACTACAATAACACTTCAGAGCAGAAGGAAAATGACAACTCTCCAGAAACCAACCCTGAAGTCACAGAAATTTACAATCTAAATGACAGACAACTCAAAAGTTGTTGTACAGAAACTCAACAAGTTACAAGAAAACTCAGAAAGACAGTTCAATGATCTCAGGAATAAAATTAATGAGAAGAAGGAAGACTTCACTAAAGAGATCGAAGCTCTAAAAAAATTCAAACAGGATTTCTGGATATAAAGAACACAATTAAAGAGATAAAAAATAATCTAGAAACCATAAAAAATAGAGCTGACATTCTGGAAGACAGAATTGGTGATTTAGAGGATAGAAATACAGAAATGCTTCAGGTGAGGGAGGAGAGAGAAATAAGACTGAAAAAATGAAGAAATTCTTTGAGAAATATCTGCCTCAATTAGGAAAAGCAACATAAGGATTATTGGTATTCAAGAGGGAGAAGACAAGGGAAAAAAAGCAGAGAGCTTGTTCAAAGAAATGATAGCTGAGAACTTCCCAAACCTGGGCAAAACACAGGACTTACAAGTACATAAAGCCAATAGAATTCCTAATTATGTCAGTGCAAAAAGACCTTCTCCAAGGCATAAAATATAAAAACTGGCAAAAGTCAATGACAAAGGAAAAATATTAAGGGCAGCAAGGCAGAAGAAAATAACATATAAAGGAACCCCTATCATGTTTCAGTGGATTTCTCAGCAGAAATCTTAAAGGCTAGGAGGGAATGGAATGATATATTCAAAATACTGAAAGACAAAAACGTTCAGCCAAGAATACTCTATTCAGTGCAACTATCCTTCAGATACAGTGGAGACATAAAAATTTTCCCAGATAATCAAAAGCTGAGGGAGTTCATTGCCACGAGGCCTGCCTTACAAGGAACATTGAAAGGAGCCCTCCCATCTGAAAATAAAAAGCAAAGGTTTACAAAATCTTAAGTAAGGAGATAAATAGATAGATAGAATCAGAAAAGTGAAGCTCTATATCAGAATAGATTAGTAAACACTTAATAATAACATAAAAGATAATGGGAAAGAAAGCATAAGAATAATACTTCAATTTAGTCACAAACTCAGAACACAAAAATGAACAATTAGCAACAATACCTCAGAAGGGGAAGAAGAAAGGGTTGGACCCTGCTTAGGCTAATGGAGATAAGAGGCTATCAGAAAACAGACTATCTCATCTATGAGATCATTGATACAAACCTCAAGGTAACCACTAAATGAAAAATCAGAGCAGAGACACACATGATAAAGAAAGAGAAAACTGAGAAAACCATCATCTGAAATGGAAGTGAGAAATACAAGGGAAGAGAAACAATGGACATATAGAACAATCAGGAAACAAGAGATAAAATGGCAGTATTAAACCCTCGTATATCAATAATCACTCTAAATGTAAATGGATTGAATTATCCAATCAAGAGACAGAGTGGCTGGATGTATTAAAAAGTAAGACCCAACAATATGCTACCTCTAGGAAACACATCTCAGCTCTAAAGACAAACATAGGCTTAGAGTGAAGGGATGGAAGATGATACTCCAAGTAAATGGCAAGCAAAAGGAAGCAGGTGGGGGCTGGCCCGGTGGTGCAGTGGTTAAGTTCT
Organism: Equus asinus; assembly: GCF_041296235.1. Classification (NCBI taxonomy): domain Eukaryota; kingdom Metazoa; phylum Chordata; class Mammalia; order Perissodactyla; family Equidae; genus Equus; species Equus asinus. Next base: position 74,511,512 of record NC_091798.1, read on the forward strand.
CACGTTCCACTTCAGCAGCCCAGGGTTCACTGGTTTGGATCCCAGGTGTGGACATGACACCGCTTGGCCAGCCATGCTGTGGTAGGCGTCCTACATATAAAGTAGAGGAAGATGGGCACAGATGTTAGCTCATGGCCAGTCTTCCTCAGCAAAAAGAAGAGGATTGGCAGCAGATGTTAGCTCAGGGCTGATCTTCCTCAAAAAAAAAAGAAAAAAGAAGGAGGTGTTGCCATACTTATTTCAGACAAAGCAGACTTCAAGATAAAACAAGTAAAGAGAGCCAAGGGCCACTATATAATGATAAAAGGGACATTCCACCAAGAGGACATAACACGAATATATATACGCACCTGACACAGGAGAACCAAAGTATATAAACCAACTACTAACAGACCTAGGGGAAGAAAATGACAGCAACACAACAATAGCTGGGGATGTCAACACTCCACTTACATCAATGGATAGATCATACAGACAGAAAGTCAACAAGGAAACAGTGGCCTTAAATGAAATACTAGACCAGATGGACTTAATAGATATATACAGAACACGCCATCCAAAAACAGCAGAATGTACATTCTTCTCAAGTGCACATGGAACGTTCTCAAAGATAGACCATATGTTGGGAAACAAGGGAAGCCTCAATAAATTTAAGAAGATTGAAATCATATCAGGTATCTTTTCTGACTACAATGCTATGAAACTAAAAATCAACTACAAGAAAAAGGCTGGGAAAGTCACAAATACGTGAAGACTAAACAACATGCTACTGAACAGTCATTGGATCAGTGAAGAAATCAAAGGAGAAATCAAAAAATACCTGGAAACAAGTGAAAATAAAAACACAACATACCAATTCTTATGGGATGCAGCAAAAGCAGTCTTAAGAGGGAAATTTATAGCAATACAGGCATACCTCAACAAACAAGAAAAATCTCAAATAAGTAATCTTAAACTATACCTAACAGAAATAGAAAAAGAAGAACAAACAAAGCCCAAAATCAGTAGAAGGTGGGAAATAATAAAAATTAGAGCAGAAATAAGTGAAATATGGATTAAAAAAAATAGAAAGGATCAATGGTTCTTTGAGAAGATACACAAAATTGACAAACCCTTAGCCAGACTCACTAAGGAAAAAAGAGAGAAGGCTCAAATAAATAAAATTAAAAAGGAGTGAGGAGCAACTACAACAGATACCACAGAAATACAAAGGATTATAAGAGAATACTATGAAAAACTATGTGCCAACAAATTGGATAATCTAGAAGAAATGAATAAATTCTTAGACTCATACAACCTTCCAAAACTGAATCAAGAGGAAATAGAGAATCTGAATAGACCATCACAAGAGATTGAAGCAATAATCAAAAACCTCCCAAAAAACAGAAATCCAGGACCAGACGACTTCTCTTGAGAATTCTACCAGTCAAAGAATATGTATTACTTATCCTTCTCAAACTATTCCAAAAAACTGAAGAAGATGGAACGCTTCCTAACTCATCCTATGAGGCCAACATTACCCTGATACCAAAACCAGACAAGGGCAACACAAAGAAGGAAAATTATAGGCCAATATCATTGATGAACATAGATGCAAATATCCTCAACAAAATATTGGCAAATTGAATACAGTAATATATTAAAAGGATCATACACCATGATAAAGTGAAATTTATACCAGGAATGCAGGGATGGTTCAACACCTGTAAACAAATCAATATGAAACACCACATTAAGAAAATGAGGAATAAAAATAATGTGAGCATCTCAATAGATGCAGAGAAAGCATTTGACAACATCCAACAATCATTTATGATAAGAAAAAAGAAACCTCAATAAAATGGGCATAGTAGGAAAGTACCTCAATGTAATAAAGGACATATATGACAAAGCCACAGCCAACATCATATTTAATGGTACAAAACTGAAAGTCATCCCTCTGAGAACAGGAACACAACATAGGTACCCACACTCACCACTCCTATTCAACATAGTACTGGAAGTTTTGGCCAGAGTAATTAGCAAGAAAAAGAAAGAAAACATATCCAAACTGGAAAAGAAGAAGTACAACTCTCACTATTTGCAGATGTCATGATTCTATATATAGAAAACCCTAAAGAATCCACCTGAAACCTATTAGAAATAAACAACTACAGCAAATTTTCAGGGTACAAAATCAACCAACAAAATTCAGCTGTGTTTCTATACACTGATACTGAACTAGCAGAAACAGAAGTCAAGAATATAATCCCAATTACAATTGCAAGAAAAAGAATAAAATATCTTGGAATAAATCTAACCAAGGAGGTGAAAGACCTAAACACTGAAAACTATAAGACATTATTGAAAGAAATTGAACAAGACATAAAGAAATGGAAGATATTCCATACTCATGCACTGCAAGAATAAACAGAGTTAAAATGTCCATATTATCTAAAACAATCTACAGGTTCAATGCAATCCCAATCAGGGTCCTAATGACTTTCTTCAAAGAAATAAAACAAAGAATCCTAAAATTTATACAGAACAACAAAAAGACCCCAGATAGCAAAAGCAATCCTGAAAAAAGAGAACAAAGCTGGAGGCATCACAATCCCTGACTTCAAAATACACTACATAGCTATAGTAATCAAAACAGCATAGTACTGGCACAACAACAGCAGACATATCAATGGAACAGAACTGAGAGCCCAGAAATAAAACCACACATCTACATACAGCTAATCTTCAACAAAGAAGCCAAGCATATACAATGGAGAAAAGAAAGTCTCTTCAATAAAAGCTGTTGGGAAAAGTGGACAGCCACATGCAAAAGAATGAAAGCAGACCATTATCTTCCACCATACACAAAAATTAACTCAAAATGGATTAAAGACTTGAATGTAAGACCTGAAACTATAAAACTCCTAGAAGAAAATAAAGGCAGGACACTCTTTGACATCAGTCTTAGCAGCATCTTTTTGAATACCACGTCTATTAAGCCAAGAGAAATGAAGGAAAAAGTAAACAAATGGGACTATATCAGACTAAAAAGCTTCTACAAGGCAAAGGAAACCATGAACAAAATGAAAAAACAGCCTACCAACTGGGAGAAAATATTTGCAGGTCATACATCCAACAAGGGGTTAATTTCCAAAATATATATAAGGACTCATACAACTCAACAACATAAAAACAAACAACCTGGTCAAAAATTGGGCAGAGGGTGTGAACGTCTTTCCAAGGAAGATATACAGATGGCCAACAAGCACACGAAAAGATGTTCAACATGACTAATTATTATGTAAATGAAAATCAAAACTACAATGACATATCACATTACACCTGTCAGAATGGTGATAATTACCAAGACAAAAAATAACAAATGTTGGAGAGGTTGTGGAGAACAGGGAACCCTCTTACCCTGCTGGTAGGAATGTAAACTGGTGCAGCCACTATGGAGACCTCTGAAAAAATTAAAAATAGAAATCTCATATGACCCAGCTATCCCACGACTGGGTATTTATCCAAAGAACCTGAAATCAAGAATACAAAGAGATTTATTCATCCGTATGTTCATTGCAGCATTCTTCACAATAGCTAACATGTGGAAGCAACCGAAGTGCCCATTAGCTGATGAATGGATACAGAAGATGTGGTATATATATATATACAATGCAATACTATTCAGCCATAAAAAAGACAAAATTGTCCCATTTGCAACAACATGGATGGATCTTGAGGATATTATGTTAAGGGAAATCAACCAGACCGAGAAAGACGAACATCATGTGATTTCACTTATATGTGGAAAATAAACAAATGCATGCACAAGGAGAACAGATTAGTGGTGACCAGAGGGGAACAGGGTGGGGGAGTGGGCAAAAGGGTTAAAGGGGGACATGTGTATGGTGACGGATAAAAACTGGACTGTTGGTGGTGAGCACGATACACTCTATACAGAGACTGATATGTAATAATGCGCACCTGAAATTATGCAATGTTATAAACCAATATGACCTCAATAAAATAATTTAAAAAATAAAGATAAAATATCAAAAGCTAGTATATACATATATAAGAATGTATACATATATGCAATATATATATAATATGTATGTATAATATATATGCGTATGTGTGTTTTTAGGTGTATGTATACACTGTAAGTAGAGTGAAAAGAAGTAAGGACCCATTCTCTTCATTAGATTAAGAGAGTTAACATACATGAAGTGTTTAGAACAATGACTAGCGTATAGTAAGAGCCTTAAAAGGGTGAGCTATTAGGTTATGTGAACAGTCAGATGTTGGGAAAGGTCAGTGCACTGGTGAGAGTAACAAATGATTCCTGAGATGTCTTGGACCCCAACCTTTGAGTCTCTTGCCCCTCTGTCCCGGCACACTTGCCTAGCAGAACCCCAGTGGATGGGCTGTATCCTCCAGAACATGGGGTAGACACACGACCCAGTGAGACCCAATCAAAGCGTCTCGCTGCTTTGCCATTTGGGGTTGGTCCCTCAAATGGCCAGTAACACTGGCTAAGCCAGATGTTTTCTCTGGATTTTTCTCAAACCTGTCACTGCCCTATTTCTGCCAACAAGGCAAAAGTACAAATTTTTGTCATGCAAAAAGGAAAAAGATTGTCTATGGGGAAAGATGTCATCGCCTGACAGGAACTAATGTCTTGGAACAAATTAGATAAGCACCAGAGAATAGACTAACCAGGGATTTGCAGGACTTTAAAATATTTTAGCCTCGAGAAATATCTATAATCATGCTTTTGACGTGAAACCTGTGGAAGGAATTTTGAAATTTGTGAACAATATTTATTTTTCTTGTGAAAATTTACTTGCAATTCTAATAATAAACAGTTCTTGTACCTTTTAAATGCTAGCTGTAGATGGGATTTTGCTTTCATTGTGTGAAAAGCTAGCACTTGCTCAATTTAAATGTGTGTATTCTTTGCAATCTCTCCCTGACAAATTCCTTCAGAGCATACGTCTCTTGAGAAAGTGCACTATTGTTTGTTAGAAAGCAAAACCCTCTTATTTTATCTGTTTCTTTAAATCATCAATATAGGGAGTTAATAGCCCTGTTCAAAAAAAAACTTTCTGAAAGGAAATGATGCTTTTACAATTTTGAGTCTAACAGGACCAAAGAATATCTTTCTTAACTTACAAGAAGAGACAGAGGGAGAAGTATTCTTATGTTGTAGAGAACAAAGACCTCAGAAATACTGCCTTCCATGGGACAAATCTCAAAACCTTTCAAGAAATAATTAAGCAAGTTACACTTGAATGTGCTGTGATACGAAAGTGCTGAATTAAAAATCCGTGGTGTAGCCCCACTTCACTGCAGGTGAAGGCTGCTGCTTCTTTCCTGATGACGTGTCCTCCATCAGAAAGCTTTCAGGCAAAAGTAATAGTCCTTTCTCCAACTGCAGATCTTCAGCAATAGGCATTGTCTGAGTCAGTGGGGAAGCTTTCCACCTGATTTTAGAGGGAGATGAATATTATAACAAAAACCTGTCAGTTCTGCAGTCGCAATTTCAATTCAGCCCTGATCCCTACCAGGAAATTCACCTGCAGTGTTTCGGTTCCCCTCTGGCTTCTTTCTCAGCCTTGGACTGCTTTTGCATACCATCTCCACTACTATTTCTATTAACCTGTTAGTTTCTGTGGCAGAAGCAACCTTAACACCAACAGCCCCTTCAAGCTCAGTCTCTATTTTCAATTGCTTTATGACACAGCCATACTGGTATTCTGTGTTGCTAATTGTGTAGATTTTACTAAGCAATTTCTGTTAGCATTGAATTTGATAGACCTATTTATTACTTTTTGCAGCCGTGTAACTAACCCATGCATGATTTGCAGGGGAGGAAATAAAGACAGAGAAGACCAATGCACTAAAAGAATGAAAAATAGATTGGGAATTACACCCTTGAATTAGGATATTGCTGACCAGCCCAGGACAGAGCCATGAGTAAATTAGAAGGTTGTGGGGGGACTTTGTTGTAGGTACTGCTGTGAAAGGATTACTGAAGAGACTGATTCAGAAATGAGAATATCAAGTGACCTGAATAATCCAGCAGTGATCCATAGCAAACTTGGCAACCAACAAAAAGCTAGAACAGCCCAGTCTTACTTCTAAGACATTATAGGTGCTTATGAGCCCTCACCAGCTAAAACACTGGATCCCAGTTCCCCCAAAAAAGCAATGATCCTGATGTTTATAATGTTTTCATTACTCCTCAAAACACAGGCTGGTGGCTTTGCGCTGAATGCCTTTCAGTTTGTGAAAATCTGGAGGGCTGGCCTGAGGCTTTATCACCAAATCTGAGAAGGCAATGCCTTTCTGTATTTCCCTCCTGGCTTTTCTGAATTTGCAAAATCACTCACTCTCTGTTTCTCCATCTGCACATCAGGGAAATCGCAGCAGCCACGAACCTAATTCATGGGGATATATGAGTTTTTAATGAGACAATATTTATATAGTGCTTTGAGCTTCTGGGGAAACTCTGCTATGTAAATATGAACTATTCTCAGGGTAATATTAGCACAGTCTATTGAATAAAATGAGAGCTTTTATTAAAGATGGCTAGCAAGAAAAACGGTCCTTCAGCAAAAGAGAAAAAGGCTATCAGGGGATTACCCTCAAAAACATTAATCTGTCCTCTTTCTCATATTTCTAGTTTACTACGAATGACGAGAGTGAGGAGTAGGTAGCGGCAGATGCAATGCAGCCAGACGACCCACTAGACCCAGGGGCACACACACAGCTCGATGTTTATTTTGCATTTGACCTCTTGACAAGGAAAGGGACACTTTGAGTTTTCTTATTTAGATTTAAAATGTAAGTAAACAAACAAAAACAATGGGAGAAATTCCTAATGGTGTTGCTTGTTCACTTTTGAATTAAGCCATCTTTTCTTTAGGAGCCATGAGCTGTGTTAAAGATAGAAATGGAGAGCGGGATGAGGAAGGAGATGAAGGGAGACACGTAGACCACGCGTTATAGATAGAAAAGTAAATGTGAGTGGCTGTAGCTGTAACAGCTACTCTATACTTTATAGCTAACCAGCACGCCAATTTCATTTATTCCACAAATTTGAAGTCAGTATTATTATATTATCCCCTCATGAGTTTGCTAAGGCTGCCATGACAAAGCACCACAGACTTGGGCAGTTTAAGCAACAGAAATTTATTTCCTCACAGTTGTGGAGGCTAAAAGTCAGATACGGAGGTGTCAGCAGGGTTGACTTCTTCTGAGGCCTTTTCCTTGGCTTGTGGATGGCTGTCTTCTCCCTCTGTCTTCGCACGATCTTTTCTCTGTGTGTCCCTGTGTCCTAATCTCCTCTTTTTATAAGGACACCAGTTATATTGGATTAGGGCCCACTCGAATGTCCTCATTTAACCTGAATTATCTCTTTAAAGGCCCTGTCTCTAAGTATAGTCACATTCTGAGGTACTAGGGGTTAGGACCTCAACATATGAACTTGGAACGAGGGGCGGGAGACACAGTTCAGCCAACCACATCTCCATTTTATGATAGAGAAAATGAAGGTAAAGGAGGGTAAGGGCCCCAGACCCTTTAACTCAAATATCTGGTGGCTTGGGCTTGAGTCCTGAGTTTTGACTCCTGAGTCCTCACTTTAGGGGGATGGAAGGGCTGCAAGGGTCTGAGTGTGGGAGAGGAGCACAAGTCAGAAACGGTCGTGCATGTCTTCAGGAGACAGAGTAATTCATCCAAAGCCATTCATTTAAAACACCAACCATTCTAAAGAAAATTGTTAGTTATCTATTACTTCTTGCCATTCACAAATATCCCTAAACAATTCAGAAGAGGCAAAGAGAATCTCCATAACCGAACAAAAATTATCCCCATATAATTAGATATCTGACAATGTAGTTCATTGATTACAACTTATCTCCAGTTTTTCAAGTTAGTCATAGGCTTATAAGAATAATGTGAGTGGCTGGCATGGGGGAAACATTAATTATAGATGGTAGGGGTAGGTCTTTATTATTCTGGCTTTGTCATACAACACTTAAAATTGAAAGCTACTTCTCACAGTATTTTTTCCAACTCCATGCCTATTGTTTGTTCTGTCATGTTTCCATGTATTATTAGAATATTTTTACCCTAGGAAGTAGAGTAGATATTTCCATCTGTTTTTTGCACCACCTCCAACACAAGGCTTATGAAGGTACCTATTGGGAGGGTCCAAACATCCGGGTAGAGTTTATCAGCCAAATGCCTCAGAAAACAGAACAGAGATGTCCACAAAGAGTGTGAAAGCCAGGAGGCCAGGTGGCAGCTTTAACAGCAGTTAGTTGGATCTCATTTTTCCAAAATTCATTTGTCACTCCCTTTTTCTTTTTGGTGAGGAAGATTGGCCCTGAGCTAACATCTGTTGCCAATCTTCCTCTTTTTGCTTGAGGAAGATTGTTCCTGAGCTAACATCTGTGCTAATCTTCCTCTATTTTGTATGTGGGTCATCAAGCATGGCTTGATGAGTGGTATAGGTCCACACCCAGGATCTGAATCCACGAACCCCATGTCACCAAAGCAGAGCATGCAAACTTAACCACTATGTCACCTGGCCAACCCATTTTCTTTACTCCTTTTGCAAAATGATCCCCCATTCCATTTTTTTTTTAATTATCCCTCTCTAAGCATTTTGTCAATATCATTTTTTATCCATTTTATCTTATAAAATCCTAGAAAAGAAGGACATGCCCACCTTCTAGCCAGAAAGGCAAAGCAGGCAGCATCAGACCAGTGCCTATCAACCACTTACCAAGTCACTGAGGCTTACTTTTCCATCTATAACTTGCAAATAATAATACCTGCAGGGCTAGCTTCATGGATATGCAACATGTACAACTACATAGGAGCTCCTCTCTTACAAAGGCCCCATGCTTGGTTTAATGCTCTGCTGTCATGGTCTGGAAATTCTTAATCATTTTTGAACAAGGAGGCTTGCTTTTTAATTTGGCACTGGATCCCACAAATTATGTGGCTAGTCCTGCATACCTGTTCTACCTACCTCACAAAACCTGAAAAACTCCTTTATATATATATATATAAAGTCCTCCAAGTGTGTAGGCTAAGTCGAAGTTCATTTCCACAGTATGACAAGAGAATAGTGAGGAAGTACATCCCAGTGAGACTGGCTGTGAAGAGAAAGCCCAGAGTGGGAATCAGGAAACCCAGCATCTAGCCCTGGGCCTCTCACTGTGTGGGCGGCTTGGGCAAAACATTTCATCTCTTCATATCCTAGTTACTTCACCTGAAAAATAAGGATTTTTGGTTCTCTTCCCAGGTGCGTATTAGTGCCACCTGGGGAGGTTTTTGAAAATACCAATTCTTGGGTCTTACCCCCAGAAACTCAGATTTACTTGTTCTGGGGTAGAGCCCAGGTGGACCTTGGTTATTGGCATTGTTTTAAAGTCCATAGGTGGGTAAGAACATGAAGCAGCTAGAAGTTGAGTGTAAATTGGTATGACTACTTTGGAAAATGAGTGGCTGTGTACACTAAATTGAATATGCACATATACCATGGTCCAGCAACTCCATTCCCAGGTATATGCCCAATAAAATATTTACATATGTTCACCAGAATATTCATAAAGTAATATTTACAGCAGGACTATTTTCAATAACTCAAAACAGCAATCAACCCAAATGTCCACCAACAGCAGAAAAGGTAAATAAATGGTGGTATATTCATAAATGGAGAATTAGACAACAATGAGAATAAATGTATTACTGCTCCTTGCAGAGTCTCACAAATATAGTGTTGAGCAGGAAAAAAAACCAGACAGACACAGAAGAGCCTAATACTTTGTTATGTCATGGATGTAAGTTTCAAAACTAAGCAAAAATAATTTATGGTATTCAAAGTCAGGACAGGGGTTACTACCATAGGGAGGTAATGACTAGGAAGAACACGGGGGCTTCTGATATGTAGGAATGTTTTCTTTCTCAATATGGTAATGGTTACATGGGTATAGTCACCTTGTGAAAATTAATTGAGCTAAACATTCATGATTTGTATGTTATATTTCAATAATAAGTTAATATGAAAAATGCCTACATAATTTAAATGTACAGCCAAGGTTGAGAATCACAAGACTAGGCATCTACAATGTCCCTTACAATACTAAACATTTCTGTTAGACTTTTCTCAGAACGTTGTCCCTGTTAATGTTGAGTAACACTAATAACGCCCTTCATGCCTCACTGATATTATTCTTTTCCCTCTAGTCTCACAAGTTCACCTTCAACATGGAAAGTTCCCTCTATTTGCTTGTACTAAAAATTGTTTAATCTGGTAGTCAAAAGGTTACTGATTTAATCATGCACAAATTATTTGATCATGGAAACAAATATCTCTTTATGTCCAAGTGTTTATTTTTTCATTCATTCATTATACATTTCATAGATAATCAATAAAGAGAGGGAAGGAGGTCTCGGGTCAATAACCTGGTGCCACTGGATGCGCTGGACTTAAACAAGCACACCAGGATGAAGACAGCAGGGTGAGTGTGCTCCACCACTTCCTGTTAGCCTGAAGATGGCCTGTCTCCTCTGTTCCTCATGCCAGCAGATAACAGGCAGTCTACTTACTCTCTGACAGAAAAGAGCATGTTGGAGAAATCTATTCTCAAAACCAGCAAAAATTCCTAATGGAACTCTGGGCTGAATTTATCAACAAAGACCAATAGTGCTTCCTCCATGTTCTGTGGCCTTGAGCACTTGGTCTAAATGTGCAAGTCAAGTAATGGTTGCATTGCTGGCATCATATCCTTTCAGTCCTTTGCACCTTAGAAAATAGGGTCCAAGAGATGTGCGTGAATGAGATCATAAACTCAAAGCTTCCGCTCACCCAGACAGCACTCAGAATTGCAGAGCAATTCGCTCAACTGCCTCTCATATCTTTAAGGAAACCAATTCTATATCCTCGCTGAGATCCACGGACCCGGGGACAATTTGGAGCAAACACATCCATGACCACAATGAAAGTTTCATACATTTTCTTCAGAAGAAAGCACTCTAATAAAAGCGCGTCTACTGTGGCGCACAGATATAAGGTAATTTTGTTGCCGATTCAAACGCATGGAAATAAGAAAGGAGGCTTATGGGTGATTACATTTGACACTTTGTTCAGTAGCAGAGGTGGTATTTACAATTTAAAGAAAAGGGAATTGCCTCAAAGGCAACTGCGTTCAGAGTCCCGTGCCCCTTCAAGAGGAAAGGCAAATCATTTTTATATACTCAAGGTGCTACGATTGAACTGAAAGCAGTAAAGGACGTGACAAAAAAAACCTTTTAAAATGCCACTTTTTAAATTAACCAGGTTGAAGTCCCACAACATGATAAGATTTTTTGGAGAAATTGTTTAAAAAGTTTGTAAACTTGGCATATCCTTTTGCTAACTGCACTCTCGATCTAACAATTTTTTCACCCCAGAAAATGAGATTCTTATCTGCTAAGATTTTTGATATTTATAATAAAAATGCACATAGATTAAATAAAGGTAAACTCTCTGTCCCTCTCAAAATATATATATTCCAAAGCAAATATAAGAAATTTCAATGTGGCTCAGTAAGATTTCTTTCTTTAATTTATAATTATGAACTTATAACTGCAGGTGACTAAGTACTAATACAGAAATTATTAATTTGCAATGGAGATCAGTATTAGGGAAAGTCTATTCCACTGATTTAAAGTTATTTTTTATATCCAGATTTAATAATATCAGGGGAAAACATTGCTCTCCTTTGTGGATTAAAGATTCACCGAATACTGCAGCCTGTCCTTGATATTATAGAAGGTAGAAAGAAGTCTAAGCAAGACTCTTGCCTTCAAAATACCTATAAATTCTAATGGATAAGATAGCAAAGTAAAGATATGATACATGTAATAAATGCTTTCACACTTCAGACTTAGAGTGACTCTAAAACTTGGGCAGTTAGGGACACATTTGTCAACTAGGCTTTAAAGGGTGGTCAGCTCAGATTGTTGGAGGGTCTTCCATGGAAAGGGAATAGCACAAACAAAGCCACAGAACAGTGTTGCTCAAAATGTGATCTGTTAAAAACCTGCATCACGATCCCCTTAAGAAAATGGAACTGTCTGTTAGCCACATCCCTACTTCAAGGTTCAGACAGAGCAATCCTGTTCTTGAGTAAGCCCAAGAATATACATTTTTTAAAGAGCATATCAGGCAATCACTGGCAGAAAGAATAGAATGCAAATAATATATTCAAATCAAAGACTAATACGGAGAAAAATAGAGGAGGCCTGGGAAAGTGGCTTGAAATGGTAGATTGGAAAGAGTGCGGACTTCTTTGAATAAAGAGTGTGGACTTCTTTTTGCAAACAAGGGAAAGCTATTGAAATATTTTGAGCAGAGGAGGAACAAGGTCAAAGTAATGTTCATTGCTTCGGCAACTGTGTGAGGACAGAGTGGAGTGGGCGGAGCGAGGGAGGCAGGGGCAAAGGGAGGTGGCTACTCCTACTGTCGGGACATGAGAAAATAGGTTTAGATGTGGATGGAAGGTGAGGGAACACAGGGAAATAAGCGGATATCGAGAAAAAGAAAAACAGACAGTGATGTTCACAACAGGAAATAGAAAATTCTCAATCCACTCTATCAATCACCAGGTTCAGAGCAAAGCGTAGGCTAGGCCACTCTGTGACCACAAAATGACAGTTTCCTCTCACCTTTCTCCCAATGGTTGCTGTTTCTTACCAATGATAACTCTAGCATTGTTTAATTCCCTGTACCTTTCAGATAAAAATTATTAAGAATCCAAATTACTGAATGCCCCTGCTCCCATTTTTTTATTGAGATATAATTGACACATAACATTGTGCAAGTTTAAGGTATACAATGTGTTAATTTGATACACTTACATATCGCAATATGATTAAATTGGGTATTGGCTAATACCTCCATCACATCACATAATTATCATTTCTTTTTTGCAGTAAAAACAATTAAGATCTAGTCTCTAAGCAACTTTGAAGTTTATAATACAGTATTGTGGATTATAATCACTATGCTGTGCATTAGATCTCCAGAACTCACTCATCTTCTAGTTGCAATTTTGTACACTTAAACATCTGTGCAATTCCCCCACCTCCAGCCCCTGGTAACCACCATTCTACTCTCTGTGACTATTAGTCTGACTTTTTTTAGATTCCACATATAAGTGATATTGTATGGTATTTGTCTGTCCCTTTCTGACTATCTCACTTAGCATAATGCCCTCTTCTTGATAGCATTCCTTTGAGAATAGGCCTCTACTTCCCTAATACCTCCTCAAAATCATCCAAAATAAGCCCAAATCCAATAAAACAAAAAAACCCTCCCAACTCCCCTCGCTGAAATGCTTCTGAAATTTCTTAGGGTGTGGTTCTCCTTTGCTACAGCAAGCTAAATAAACCTAATTTTGTTTGACCCAAGTGTGCTCCACAGGGGTCTTCAATACACAGGCTTCTGGAGAAGGACAGATCAATGACACTAAATGGTTGAAGAAAGAAAGATTTTAAAAATTACTTTAAAGTTTGAAGACTTAGTGAGCATAATAGTATCACTGAAAGAAAAAGAGATGTCAGAAGCATGAGCTAATTTTAGATTTGCTGAAGTTGAAGGGATAGCATGAGAGTCAAGAGAAAATTTGGTGCAAACAACATGTTTATGGGCCTCCAGCACTGGAGCAGACATCAAAGAAAGAGAGAGAAAAAGCACCTTGCACAAAGGTGTCACGTTTAACCTGGTGCAATATCTGCCTCCTTGTCCAGCCCTGTACAGTATTCAAAGATCCTTATTAAAGCACCCTCAGTGTTTTCTGATCAAGCAACTTCCTTGCACAGAATCAGTGGGGAAATCAACAAGTCATCATCTAGATTATATTATTCATCCTTAAAAAAGGAAGGAAATACTGCCATTCATGAAATATGGATGAATCTGGAGGACATGATGCTAAGTGAAATAAACCAGACATAAAAAGACAAATACCACATGATCTTTCTTATATGCGGAATCTAAAAAAAGTCAAATTAATAGTAACAGAGAGTAGAATGGTGGTACCAGGGGCTGGATATGGGGGAAAAAGGGAGATTGTGTTCAAAGGCTACAAACATTTAGTTATAAGATGAATAAATTCTGGAGATCTAATGTACAGCTTGGTGACAATTGTTAATAATAATGTATTACATACTTGAAATTTGCTAAGAGAGTAGATCTCAAATGTTCTCACCATGAAAAAGAACAATAGTAACTCTGTGAGGTGATAGATGTGTTAATTAGCTTAATTGTAATAATTTCACAATGTATCTATGTATATGATATGTATAGATATCAAAACATTACATTGTATACTTTAAACATATATGTAACTTTTGTCAATCATACCTCAATAAAGTTGGGGGTGGAAAGTCCACCCATGAAAGAAATGAGCTAGTCTGTGTATTCTGCCATGTCCTCAGCACCAGATCTGGCACATCAGATAAACGCTCAATACATATGTGTTCAGCGAGGGAAGAGGAACAACAGAATCCAAAGGTGTTGGTCCACTGAATGCTGGGAATTTGGTCTCCTTCTCGTCACTGGACTAGCTCTGGGAACAATGGACAAAGTTCCTAGTGACAGGAATAAAGAAGTAGAGTTGACTTCAAGAATTTTACAATTGAATGCGACAGAAACCTAAAACAAACCAGGCACACAGGATCTGAGGAAGCATCACCATCCAAAGCACGCACCTCAGACAAAGAGACTGGGGTTCAAATCCCAGTTCTACCACCAATATCCCAGGAAACTCACTTAAATTCTCTGAGCCTCCATTTCCTCTACAGTGAGTTGGGAAAAACAACGCCTAATTCATAGGATTGTGGTGAGGATTAACTAAACCAGTTCACGTAAAGCGCTTTGCACAGTGCCTAGCACATAGTTGGTAATTAATAAACAATGGTGAAAAACACAGCAACGACAGAACCGCAATGAGATAACACCTTAGATCTATTAGAAAATAACAAGTGCTGACAAGGATGTGGAGAATTGGGAACACTGGTGCATTGTTAGCGGGAACGTAAAATGGTGTCACTGCTGTGGAAAACAGTATGGTGGTTCCTCAAAAAAATTAAAAATAGAATTACCCATATGATCCAGCAATTCTACTTCTAGGTATGTACACAAAAGAAATGAAAGCAGAGTCTCAAGGAGATATATGTACTCCATGTTCATAGAAGCATTATTCACAATATCCAAAAAGAAAAAGGGGCCAGCCCCGTGGCTGAGTGGTTAAGTTCATGCACTCTGCTTTGGTGGCCCAGGGTTTCACTGGTTTGGATCCTGGGCATAGACATGGCACTGCTCATCAAGCCATTCTGAGGTAGTGTCCCACAAAGCACAACCAGAAGGACATACCACTAAAATATACAACTATATACTGGGGGGCTCTGGCGAGAAGAAGGAAAAAAAAAAAAAGATTGGCAACAGATGTTAGCCTAGGTGCCAACCTTTACTAAAAAAAAAAAAAGTAGAAGCAACCCGAGTGTCTATCAACAGATAAATAGATAAAGAACATGTGGTATATACTTACTGTGAAATACTATTTAGGCTTTAAAAGGAAAGAAATTCTGACACATGCTACAACATGGATGAATCTTGAAGATATTATGCTAAGTGAAATAAGCTAATCATGAAAAGAAATACTATATGATTCCACTAGGACGAGGTACCTACAGTAGTCAAATTCGTAGAGACAGAAAACAGTGGGTGCCAGGGACTGGCGGGAGGGGCGAGTGGGGAGCTGGTGTTTAATGGGTATAGAATTTCATTTTAGCATGATGAAAAGAGTTCCAAAGACTACTTGTAAAACAGTGTGAATGTAAGAAACGCTACTGAGCTGTAATCTTAAAACTTGTTACGGGGGCGACCCCCTGGCTGAGTGGTTAAATTCGCGCACTCTGCTTCAGCGGCCCAGGGTTTCACAAGTTGGAATCCTGGGCGCAGACATGGCACGGCTCATCAGGCCACACTGAGGCGGCATCCCACATGCACAACTAAAAGACTCACAACTAAAAATACACAACCATGGGCTTTGGGAGAAAAAGGAAAAATAAAATCTTTTAAAAAAAATTGTTACGATGGTAAATTTTATGTTATGCATACTTCACCATAATTTAAAAGAGAAAAAAGCAACAACTGCAATAACACAAGAGAAAAGGAGGAGTTGTGTCCACCAGAGGTCACCCTCACTCAGAACTGGGCATCCGTAACTGCCCAATAGGGAGTCTTCAGAGCAGTGCCTTGCAGTTATAGCTTCGTTCAGGGCCCTCAGTAAGGGTTAGACTGAACAAAAAGAGTGACCAGGTAACATGGGAGGCACTTACGTAACTTTAGGACAAGGTGTTGTCCTCAGAATTACTCCCTATAGAAAAGGGGCACCTGGTTTAGGAATCCAAAACAGGAAGACTGGGGAGCTCCGATTTTTACATTAAAGCATTTAGAAAGATGGGTGAGTGTCACAGAGAAAATATGAAGCAAGAAAAGCCAAAGTTCAGGATTAAACATGTGAGACTAGAGAATTCCAAACCCTGGGAAGAGAAATGAATGATTAGAAAGACAAGCCACACTTCTACACGGAAGAGTTGGTCAGCAAGAGGCCAGGAGGCAGGTTGCATCTGACAGGGAGTGGCAGCTGGGATCTGTATCGGGCTCCGTCCTTCGTGCTTGGTATAGGAACTGTGTAACTGCCCACTTGTTTCTCAGGCACATTCTGACACACAGAGAAAAGAGATGAACAAGTCTGCTGATTAGGTGGTCAACGTGGGGCTTGGGGAGAACATTTTCAGTATGTTGGTGGGGTTTGACGTTGTACTAATTACAAGAGACCCAAGAGCGAGAGTGAAGTGAAAAATGGAGGGAACACATAGTGATCATTCCTTTAAGAAATTGTTTTGACAGGAAAAAGAGAAAGAAGATGTTAGTCTTAGAGGTCAGCAAGGACAAGCATGAAAGATAGCAATGTTTTCTTTCCTTCTGTGGCCGGCTGCAGGAGGCCTCTACTCCCCAAGACAGCCACTCTCTAAGTCACAGAACCTGTGAATATGTTACTTTATATGGCAAAAAGGACTTGGAAGCTGAGATTAAGGTTATGGAGCTTGAGATGGGGAGATCATCTGGTAGACCCAATCTAATCACAGGAATTCTTAAAAGTAGAGACCTTTTCCCGGCTGGGTCAGAGATGCCATCTTGCTGGCTTTGAAGAAAAAGGAACGGGGTCATGAACCAAGGAAGGCAGGAGGTCACCCGAAGCTGAGAAGACAAGGAAACTGATTCTACTCTAGAGCCTTCGGAAGGAACCAGCCCTGCTAACGCCGTGAATTTGGCCCAGTGAGGCCTGTGTTGGACAACCGACCTACAAAACTGTGAGTTAATAAATATGTGTTGTTTTAAGCCAGTACATTTATGGTAATTTGTTATGGCAGAAATAGGAAATAAGATACCTCTCTACAAGTAAGCTTTATTAAATTACAATAATATATTATAACTGGGTACAAAATCGTGTGACATAGTAGGATATTAACTAAAGCATTAAGTCAAGGTTAATAAATACATCTGCTATATATCCAAGGAATATACATATACCAGTTATTCTAGCCATGAGAATGCCTATTTACTATTAATAAGTTTCTTGAGAATGAAAATTTATTCGTCTTAAATGACTAAGAAGTAATACAGCAAAGAACAGGAGAAAAGCACTTTGAACTGAAGAAACATTGCTTCTGAATCAGAGGGCATTCATCATTTACTCAACGTGTTTACTGAGTGCCTTGCCTGTGTCCTGCGCTATAGTGGGCTGTGGCTATGGAACAGAAAACAAGACAAACTCCTTGTTCTCCAAGAGCTTACATTCTAGTGGAGGACTACAACAGTAAAGAAATAAGCACACAAAGATATGTCATATGATGATAAATGCCCAGAAGAAAAGTAAAATGGAATTTGGGAATATGGGGTGACTGAAGGGAATGCTAATATAGAGAGAGTGACCAGAGATAGTCTTTCTGAAAAGGTGACCTGAGAGATGCCACCTGAATAAAGTAAGGGAGGAAGTACGTACATACTTAGGGCCACATGTTCCAAGCAGAAGGAACAGTAAGTCCAAAGGCCCTGGGATGTGTGCACATTTGACAAGCTAAAAGAATAGTAGGAAGTCCCACATATGTAGCACAATGAGAACAGGAAAAGTGGTAAGAAATGAGCTCAGAAAGGAATGAATGGGGGAGGCAGATGACATACAGCCTTAGAGGGCAATTTTAAGACTTTACCTTTTACTTTAAGATATGAAGCCATTGGAAATAAGGTTTTGAACAAAGTCATAACATGATCCAAGGTAAATATTAAAAGAATTCCTCTGAGTACTATGTTGAAACTAATGGAGGGAGGGGGCAAAGATACAACAGGAGTTAGAACTGGAGGTGATGGTGACACTTGGACTACAGTGTAACATTGGAGGAGGTAGTTGGGTTCTGGGGCTGACTGGTCTCATTGACGGGTTTTGGTTTATGAAAAAGATAAACGAGTCAAACAATGACTCCAAGATTTGGGGTCTTAACACCTGGAAAATAGAATTGCCCACCTGGGGAGATCCTCACAAGCTGACTTATGTTTGGTTACCATTTGGCTCTAGGGAAACATTCCAAATCACCTTCCCAAACTCCAGGTTACCAGCCACACTCTCCTGTGGCCCTCTCTATTGCCTCTGCCTTTGTGGTCTGCTCCAGCCAGCCTCCTGCCTCCAGACTTTTCCATTATTTTTGCCCCACTAACTCCAAGGATGCAGTCAAGCCCTCTTGACTTGAGAAACAATGTAGTTTTCTCTATTCCTTGCAAATCCCTTTCAAAGTACTCTCTCCTAATAAATCAAAAATGAACATTGCTGCTGTTGGTGGTGATAGGTCTCTGAAAAACTCAGATCCTGAAGGTTGCATAGGGTGTGTCTAGCTCCTCTGTTAAAAACACGGTGGTACTTAGCCCCATCATCCTCAGCTTTGAGTTTTTTACCAAAATTTGGAAGCAACAAAAAAAGTCCCCTTCGTCGTCATTCTAAATATATATGATAACCATGTAGCCAATAAAATGACAATTATAAAATAATGAAAAAGTGACTTATCCTTCAGTATAAAATAGAAAAGTAAAAATAGGCCATTTACAAAAGAAATACTAATAGATAAATATGCAATAACTATCTAAAAATATTAAATCTCACTAATATGAAAGAAGTACAAATTGGTATAAGGAGATGTCTGCCTACTCAATTGGATATGATTAAAAGAATCATCCCATTACTGCTGTATGCAGCGTGGAATCGGCACGAATTTTGTTAATTGGTGTGAGCTCATGGATTCTAAAGTATTTTTAAAATGTAGCTAAAGAATAACAAAATATTCATAAGGATTTTTATTGCAGCATTATATGTAAAAGTAAACCTTTGGAAGCAATGTGGAAGTTTAATAGTAGAGGATTAGTTAAATCAGCTATAGAATACCCACATAATGGAATACAATATATTTATTAAAACAATATGTGTGCATGTGTATGTGTGTGTGTATATACAAATATAATTATTGATAAGTAATAAAAAAGCATGTTGCAAAATAAACATGTGATCACATACTTGGTGTACATAGATGGATTATAGATTTACTGTAAATGTATATGCACACATAAACACATACTACCAATAGCATTAGTAGCTTTTACTGCCTTTATTCTCTAAATTTTTCTGTAAGTGTAAATTTTGTTGATAGAAAAACATCAATAAAAGTTATACAGATGTTGCTTTCAGAAGATATAAGTTGACTTAAGAAAATGTTTATGGTATAATGCTGCAAATAATAAGAAGAATACAAAATGATGCACACAGAATGATTGCAAGTAAGTAGAAAAGAAAATTTTGAGTAGAATAAAGGCTATAAAGGAAATATATTGAAATATTCACAATGGTGCTTTCTAGGTAATTTTTTTCTTTTATTGTTTATAACTTTCCTATATCAGGCATACATTATCTTTATCATCAAAGTTATTTCAAGACATTTTATTCTTTGTATTGTTCTACTTGTATCCCTAGCTGGATTGGTTTGCACATTGAAAGCTGGGAAAAGAACTGATTTTTGTGGCTCATTCCCCTTTTTTACATCCCACACTGCTATAATTGGAAAAGCTTGTGGCTAATTGATTTCCCACTTGATCTTTGCCTTTATTCCAAACCCACGTTCTTATCTTCAATCCACCCTTTGTTGCTACTCGTTTCTTTCTCCTCTATTTCACCCTGGAATGGTTATTCTGAAATATGATTCATTATTCTGAAATAGGAGAATTAATCACAACAGAAAAAAAGCTATGCAGGTGGAAGTAGAAAAATCTGGACTTATATAATGCAAAGTCTAATATCAATATCCACAAAGGGATTTCTACGTGGAAAGGATATCATCTAACAAGAGACAAAGATGAGGTCTCGGACATCCTCAGGAAAAAAAACAGGAGCCATGACTATTAAGACCAAGCAGGAGGGAGATACAGCTCTGAGTCACCAAACTAGATTAGGTCCTCAAGGAAATCTGTAAAATTAAGTCTATAAAAGCTGGCCCAGCTGGTTAATTAGCACACGGTACAGCAGATTATGTTTTATAGTTTGATTTTTATATTCTAAGCTACAACCTAATAAGTCAAGCCAATTACATTACCAAGGACTTGATGACTTCTTCTTTCTCATATGAGCTCACCACCAATCGCTAAGCCAGCGTTTATAGACAGTCAGGACCATGTTTGTGATACGCCTGATTTCTCAGACCTCCATGTTTATAGCATCAACAGACAAGGAAATGCTTCCAGAACTGCTAACCCACAGAATGCTGTGCTCAGACCTCAACTAGCGCCAGCTGAAGGAAATGATTCATTTATTAAGGTTGTAATTACCGCCATGAAACAGCTGGTTATGGGCTCTTTCTCCCAGCCTGAGCTACTCTCTAACATCTGTTAGTATGAGTTGAGAAAGGCACTGACTTATTCTTTCAAGTATCCTCTTCCAGACAGGAAAAATGTTATATTTAAGAGGGCTTAGAGTGTTCAGTCAGAACAATAAACAAGAGATCAAATGTCGGAGGCCAAGACAGCCTATACAAGAACTTGAACAGGACCATGGACTGAAGATCTTCTGACATCTTTCTTTATCAAAAAAAAAAAAAAAAAAAAAACCATGTCATGCATGCCATCCTTGAATAGGCTCTATTGCCCTCCAGTTCCAAGATGATGATGATGATGATGGTGATGATGGTGTTCTCTAATTGCTGTGGCTCACCAGTTCCATTTTATTAAATGGAATGTTTTTAGTGTTTTTAGTGTTTTAGTGCTTTGCTTTATGTAATTTGTATTCTCTCTCTCCCTCTCTTTCTCTCTCTCTGTCTCCCTCTCTCTCACACACACACACAAGTAAAGATAAACTTTTCATGTTTTCCTGAATATGCTCTGTATTTTTCCATTTTCTTGTATTTTCCTGTGCTCTTTCATTAGCTCGAAATGCCTCTTTCCTTTACCCTGCCACCTCATCCTGTCAGCATCTTATTTGTCCATACTTAGAATCCAAACAAGTCTTTTTCGTGAACTTTCCTGCTTGTTTCCAACTGGATGTTGTGATAAGATGAGTCAGGATAGTATAATCATGAAGAAAGATTGTTGGATCCAGTCTGCATAAGTTGAATCTCAGTTTTACCTCTTCTTGTCTGCATGATGTTGGGCAAGTTGATCTCTCTGTCAGTTTCCTTATCAATAAAATTAAAATAATAAATAATATCTTCTGTGAGAATAAAATGAGAGAATACTTGTAAATTTCCTAGAACAGTGACTGGCAGGTAGTAAGTACTCAAAAAGCCATTTTTATTAGCTTCTGCAGCAGAAAACTCTCTATCCAAAGCACTATTGTGGAGAAAATATTTGAAAGCTGGGATCACATAAAGAAAAATTAATCACATCTTTTCTGATGATCTCTTCCAAATAAAATTAATAAAGAGATTCAACATTTCATTCAAGAGCTTCCTATCTCAACCACAATATTCATTCTCATGTTCCTGAAACAAAGTGATAAGTTGGTTCACTCTGGGTGATTTAGAATAGGAACGAGTCCTTTTGCTGTTTGGTCACTCTGTGTCAATCCTGTAGTTGGGGGATATCTCATTACCGCAAAGCTTCCTCTCACATTTCCAGGGCATAACCTCTAAGAAGATGTTTAATAGGTACAAAATCCCCCACTCCTGACATTATTCACATGGTAGGAGGTACAATGGTGGGAATGAATCAGAGTTAGATAACATTATTAGGACAATTAGCAATAATTACCAGTGTTACACAAATGGAAGAATCCAACTGCTGCTTAAGAAGAGATGTCACGAGAACGATTCAAAACAAAATTTAGGGGTTGGATTTTGATCTGAATAAATTATTTTGAGGATGCTAGGCAAGGGCTGGAATTTTGAAACTTCCGTTTCGGATTGTTTCATGAGAAAAGCGTAGTTGAGAGCTTTGTTCTGTGGAGGCTTGAATTATGTGAGACAGTGAATTACCTCATCTTTTAAGATCAATAAACCACTTGGAGCTTTTGAACTAGGTTCCTCTTTCAAGCCATGAATATAATGAAATGACACAGCAAATTGCCTAAGGAAGAAGATAACGCTGAGAAAAGAAAAGTCTACCAACTGAATGTCAATACCATTAGCATTTTGAGGGACAACAGGAGGCACCACAGCAACTTTGTAGATGCATCCAGTAAGTAGATTCTCATATATTCTGACCTTCTAAGTGTTCTACTCTGGGGGATAAATGAGTTTGGTACATGTGACTCTCCAGAATCAAAATACAAATGCCTGATTCCCCTCCAGGAGATTCTGAATTACACTTCTGACTGTTGAACACCAATGGATGAGAAGCTCAGTTCCAGCAATGAAGTCAACAATAATTGCAACCTCTATGTTAAGTACTTTACTCAGTGTTTTCTGTGCATGGGTTCACTTAGTATTAATCTCCACAATAATGTGAAGTAGGTGTTGTTAGCCCCATTTTAGCCACAGGGAATCTGAAGCTCAAAGAGCAACTTATGACAGAGCCAGAATTCAAAACTTGGCTCCAGTTTATGCCAAATCCAGACCCTTAACCTACCACTACACAATACTTCCTAGTTGAGATCCTGCCATAGTTGTAATCCCTACATAGATACTAACTCTTTGAGCTTGAATGAGCTTGGGGGAGATCACGGAGAGGGGGTATCAGCATACCTTACTTCATTCGATTTCTTATTGGGAAACTGATGCTTTTCTTTTCAAGAGCTCTTCAAGATAGGGCCTAGAATGAAGTTAAATGAGCTGACGACAACATAACAGGTCTTTTCATCTGCTTATTGCTAATAGAAACTTGTTCTGGAAAATACCAAGATTTTAAATGGCTTCCATATCCTTCCCAGTGGTTGGTACACAGACAGTTTCTTGGATTTGTCATGTGCCCTGAGACCTGCTCAGGGATCCTAATCTCTCAATCCTTACCACATCTTCTGGACCTGTTTTTAGGACCTCCAAGTTACAATTCAGAGGTTCATCAGGCTTTTCTACATATTTCCTCTTTCGTCCTGCTGCCACCAGATCACTTTTAGTTGACTTAATTGATCAGGCAACACCAATACTACTCTTTTTCCCTTTTTTTCACCATTTATTCCCCTCAGAGTGAAAAACTAATAGTATCACTACTGGCATCAAAGAGCAAAATCTCTTCAGCAGAGATTTGTTAAAAATCTTAGAACTAACCCTGGGGTGAGCCCTTTTGTTTTTTTAAACATATATATTACATGATGTATATATTACATCATAATCTATGCACCAATTTGTAAATGAAATTTCTAAGGAAAACAGATAAAAAGCATTATGCCCTAACAATCAATATAAACATTAATTATTATTACATTTTAAAGTAATAAGTAGGGAGGTACCATCAAATTCACAGATCAGTAACTGGTGTCCCAGGTAATAACCAGTGGCCCATCTTCTTTGTCTTGCCATAGGAATCTGACACAGAAGCAACTTGCCTCCTCTAGCATGCTCATACCCCAGATCTGACTATCTCTGTACTCTAACCCTGTGCAGAGACTTATCACCTGCTACCAACATAGCACAAGTCCAATAGGAGCCAAAGACTGGTGAACACAAATTCTATCAGATTCTCAGTGCCTGGAATTCACCCAGACAGAGCAGGGTATAGTTGAAAAGGGAAAATAGTTTGTAAAGTTCTGGCCAATCTCTCTTTAAATTATTATCTGAGGGGCTGGCCCAGTGGTGCAGTGGTTAAGTTCTCACGTTTCACTTCGGTGGCCCGGCGTTCACCGGTTCGGATCCGGGGTGTGGACATGGCACCGCTTGGCATGCCATACTGTGGTGGGTGTCCCACATATAAAGTAGAGGAAGATGGGCACGGATGTTAGCTCAGGGCCAGTCTTCCTAAGCAAAAAGAGGAGGATTGGCAGCAGTTAGCTCAGGGCTAATCTTCCTCAAAAATAAATAAATTATTATCTGAGAATGGCTTAATAGAGAAGAGATTTGCATCATAACTTGCATGACAAGGGGGATTGTTGCTCATCTTGTGACCTGAAATAATGATCAAGTGGTTTCTTTAAGACACCTGTCTATGACACAGTAACAAGAGATAGATAGATAGATAGATAGATAGATAGATAGATAGATAGTAAACAGATGAGAGAGAGATTTCATGTCTTTTTGTCACAAATAACAGCCATGTCATATCACCAATCTTCCCTTAGTTGGAGACATAGACTAGAAAGGGAGAAAGTGTGGGAATGACCCATTAACCATGAAAGGAATGGAAATGCTCTTTTCTGAGTATGAAATGAAGATAAAGTTAGATTCTATAATCCTGTTGGTAAATGAGAACCAGCTGCCTAACACATTTCCTGGTGTAACCATGGAGGATGGTCAATCACCAAATTTTAAAGCATTGTACTACCTGTATTAATTTGTCTGAGAATACATTATGTTGCCTAGTTGGTTGTAAAGAATTCAGAGAGAGTCATTCCTAACACACCAACTTTTTGTCATATATATTAGTGTTTCCATTAAAGTTTTAATTAATTGGCCAAGTGTAAGTGGAAAGTGTCAGGATCTCTTATATAAGAATTAAACAACGACAACATGGATCACAAAGAAATACACTGACAGTGGAATAGGGCCTCTTCCCTGAAAGCTAGTCTCTGAGTTAGGAAATGGCAAGAAAAAATTATCTTCCTTGATGGACTACAAAAGCTTGCAGTCGGTTTAAGATGGCGAAGAACCACAGTAACCTAAACTTAAAATCCAGAAAGCCCTCACATTTCTTCTCAATGGTATCTAGCTTTAGGAAAACAAAATTTTGAACACAACAGTTTTGGTTTTAACATTGTACAGAGCAACTCTTTCATAACACTAATACACTACCTATAGAAATGAAAACTTTGCACGGTAGTTTAATAATTACTGTTCTTTTCTCTTCTGACAGAATTTCCCATTGGTCTTCAAATGTTGAACTTATTTTGTTTCAGGTGCCAGAAAATTTGGTTCTGTTTTAAGGTTTCTATTTAAATTCCCAAGTCTCATTACTTATAGTAGTTATGGTCTACCAAGTCACAACAAACGCTGAATTAGTGAGCACAGAACCATGGCTTCCAGGGGAAATATAGGCTTAGGTTCCCGTGAGCCTCTAGTCACATCTTGTTTGCCAACATCTCATCTTTAAACAGAAAAACACTTAAAACGAGGTATTATTAATACATAAGCCTGTTTTATGTGTGTTTCACTGTGAAAACACCTTATTTAATAAATATTGTTGATTCATTAACATTGAACACACTATATCTCAAGCCTGAATGAAGCTTTTCTAACACACCTATTTTCTCCGTAAGGCACATCACAGCCTTCCTGTGCTCAGGAGCATTGGACAGCACTTCAGCACTGTGTGCTATTTCAGTGAAATCACGAACAAAAAGCACAAAAGTGCACAAAGTGTGGCACTAAATGGACCACAAAAAGGACACTTGTTTACAGCATTAAAGCTGAAACAAGAAGGCAGAACATAGCCTTGTTCAATCTCCACTAGGAATATGTGCACTGGGAACTCAAATTTTTTGCTGCTCTGTCCCTGTTTCCAATTGCCTACAAAAACACTGCAGGTATTGAGTATTGATTTGGGGGTTATAAACAAATTTTAGCGAATGAGTGAATTTGCAAATACAGAATCTGTGAATAATGACAGTCAACTGTACAAAATAAATGTACAGATCATCTCAATGGAGACTAAGGGAAAGTGAATTAAAATACAGAATTGAGAGACCATTACAAATTTTAACTATTTCAGTTGGACCATCACTTCCACTACACTCAAGGATTACTAAAGTGTTTTATTTTAAGCATTAATAAAAGATAGGATTGGTTTCATCATATAAAATGAGAACACTATTCTATATAAATGAAATGCTTGATTTACCATTTGTTTGTTTCAGTGAGTGCAATTTTACAGTTAGAGAATTCGGGGGCCGTTTTATATCACAACCCATTTGCTTTACCCTACTGTGTAGACGTTCTGTTTCGTTCTCTTCTACTCATGGGCACACAGAAGGAATACACTTCCCAGAGGTACTATGGTGTGGCCATGTGAGTTTCTTTGGCCCATGGAATGTGAATAAAGGTAACAATTACCTTTTCAGGTGAAAGCATTTGACAGTGCTTAACCTGACCACGGTTCCTTCTACCACTGTGACTTACAACTTTCCTAACAGTGAACTCTCCATCAGTTTTAGTCACAGAGAGAGGATGATATAAAATAGAACTTCCCACTGCACTACCATTATTGGCATTCAATGGACAGACAGTGTGAGTAAGAAATAAACCTTTGTTATTTGAAGCTGTTGTTTTGAAGAAATTGGGGAGTTGTTTTTATTGCAGTATAACCTAGCTTATCATAACTGACACAAACACCTAAAATAAGATTCTCTTTGGTCCTTTTGGAATAGTGACAATATTCATTGAATAATAATTTTGAGGAAATCATTGTACACATTTGTCTTTAAAGTGGGTCATATGCTCAATTATTAAAATTAATGCTTTC
Source organism: Equus asinus (assembly GCF_041296235.1). Lineage (NCBI taxonomy): Eukaryota > Metazoa > Chordata > Mammalia > Perissodactyla > Equidae > Equus > Equus asinus. The sequence continues at coordinate 74,538,699 of NC_091798.1, forward strand.
AATTTATTAAATACTTATGTCCCAGCCATTGTTATAAACACTTTACATATATTATCTCACTTAATATTAACAATGATACTGTAGGGGAGGAAGACATTTCCTCTACCCTCTCTGGGTTCGTCTGGCCAGAGAACGAATTAAATTCACATGAGACACAACAGCAGGAGAAAATTAAACAAAGCTTTATAACATGTATACATGGGAGAAGCTTGGGTAAGCCGAGCAACTCACCAAAATGGCTGAAGCCCTCACCTTAAATATCATATTCAGCTAATGACAAAGGAGGATGTTGGGGCTGGGGGGAGTCAGTTACAGGAGGTTACCAGAAACAGGAATAAGATTATTATGCAGATTTAAGTCCTTGCCTTTGGTATTGATTAAGAGTTTCTAGAGATAAAGTCACCCCCCTCTTCTTCCTGGTACAGAGAGGGAGGGACTTTTACAGATGGAGATTTCCTTTACAATGTAAATGTTTCCCAACAAAGGGCAAGCAAACTCCGCTCCTCAGAGTTGCTTTTATTAAAAGTAACCAGCCCCCAAAAAAATCCTCATGCCAAAGAGACATATTTTGGGGTGGCCCATTCTAGACCCCCACAATACAATGAATATTTCAATTTTAAGCATGAAGGAACTGAGAGTCAGATCATTTAACTCAGATGCCCAGGTCTATACACACAGTAAAAGTGGTAGGGCTATGATAAGAACTTGCATCTCTCTGAGGTCAAAGTCTCACCTTTAAACACCATGAAGTTCCCTGAGTCTGTGTGTGTGTTTAAATACAATGCATATAATTGCATCTCCATACAGACCACTTGTTTTACTCTGTACATTGCCAAGGTAACAAACTGCATGAGCTTCACCCAGCTCCACTCAGCTACGACCCTCCCAGGGGCACAAAGTTGCTAGTCTCCTGCGTGTTCCACAGGACTCTGGCTGTTTGCCACAGGGCTTCTCTGTTGCTGATGAAGTATGCAGCCTGGAAATACAAGGGAATTGACACGCATGGGGCAAAACTCTGACCAGTGAGAGGTAGGAACCAGTGGAAAGTTTTACCTCTTCTCTACCCCTGGGCAGACTATTTTGAGAAATATTTGTTCATCTACCCTCTCAGATTATGGTCCTGCAAAACAAACAATCAGTTGAACTTGGTGCCAAGAGGTGGTTAGCTGGGTAACACATTCCCTCCTTCTCTGCCTTTCTCCAATATCCTGCTTCCCTGGGACTGCACTCCCCAATAAACTAGTGTCACATAAACATATGACCCAGGCTCTGTACCTTCTGGGGAAGTTAGAAGAACACTTAAGCATTCTACAAATAAGATTCTTATGTTAAACAAGAGCATTGAACTAAATGCTCTCAGTTTCCTTTTTCTTCTAAGGTTCAGCTATTCTTTCTTTTGGAAAAGACTTGTAATTCTACCTCTGGTTGTGATATACCCAGGAGGCACTGAAAAACCACGGAAAGGGAAAACAGTGGAAAAGGAAGAGTCGCCTTTAGGGGTTGGGGGAAATAATTGCCGATGGAGTGGGACAAATTGGAAAATGTTTGTGAGCAGTTAGTTTCTTCAATTACCTATAATTCTCAAGCATAATCCCTCTGATGTCAACTATTTTGATACATCAACAAGAGGAACAAAAAAGGATTACTTTGGTTTATGAGTACCAGTTATGCCAAGGGAACTTTTCATTACTAGATTTCTTTTTTAAAAAAGAATCATCTGCATTTTAAGACTACCCCTGACTTCCTTATCTTTTAACCTCAAATATTGGTTGTCTGCCACCAGTAAGTGGGAAAAATCACAACCAAACACACTATACCTCAAATTTCTCTCTTAAGGTCAACATGACTTTAACTGGTTACCATCTTGATGTTGAAATGAATAATTGCATTAGCAATTTGTTAAGCATTCTCTACATTCTCAGTGTGGTTCCTGGGACAACCAGCATGACCACTTGGGGATTCTCGTCATAACTTATTCCCAAACCCTAGTCCACACCTACTGGAGCAACATCTTTGGGATTGGAGCTGGAAAATACACATTTAACAACACCCCCCACCAGTGGATACTTTTGATGGGGTGAAGGACACACCACCCCAAAATATGGCACCTGGGCATATTGAATATTTTGAGCTGAAGGAGTTTGAGAATATGACAGGTGCAGGAAGGACTCTTTGACCTTTCCCTGAAGAGATCGTGAGATCCTCACATGAAAGATGCCTTCCCTACACCTGGAGAAAAGGGATGTTACTGGGTAAGAGAGCCCGTGGCCCAATGTGCAAAGAAGCCAATATCATGGCACTGGCTTTGAGAAAAGAAAAGGCTTTATTGCAAGGTCTGCCAGCAAAGAGACAGGAGGCAAGGCTGTCAAATCTGTCCCTCCAATCCAGGGTTTGGAGCAAAATTCAAGAAGTTATGGAGAACAGGTTGGTACACAGAAGGGCTGGCAGGGCAGGTTTCCATTGGAGGGCTTTAAATATTTATGGTAAGGTGTGAAAAGGAGCTTTAACACTGGATCTTCCTGGACAACAGACCCCTCACTTCTGAGGAGAGTCCTGCTTTCAAGTTCTGGTCATGTCCTCGTCCTTTGGTTCTGTGGGGGAGAACCTTTGGTTCCAGGTGTTATTTCAGGTCAAAATTTTCTCCTCTGCACATGCTCCATCTACATAACTTGCAGTTTTGGCTCACTGCCCCTGGAAAACAACTTCCACATTCTGTTGTTGGTAAGATAGGGTCAGTTTACACTGCTTCTGTGGTTACAGGAACATCCTTATCTCCAAGACAAGGGACACTAAGATTCTGAATGAACAGACCTTGCTAAGTTTTCCGCAATTTATTACACTTACAGCATACTCTTTGCTCTCTCATATTTCCCCGTGACTCTCCACTCTTTATCAAACCTAGCATAAAAATTCTCAGGTTCAACCATTTCTTCAGTTCTTCCTCTCCCTATGAAGGCTCCCATGTCATGTAAAACTTACATTGAATAAATTGGTATGCTTTTCTCCTATTACTCTGTCTTTGTCAACTTAATTTTCAGACCCAGCCAGTCAGAGACCCTAACAGGATCAAGGAAAACTTCTTACCTTCCCTATATACTTACACATTAAAGTTTGAGGGCCACAGGTTTATTGAAACCTTCCTTCCAGCACTCAGGTTTTTATAATCATCAAACAGCCACAAGTCAAAAATTTGGTTCCTCTTGTCAGAGAACCATCTTCATGAGTTGGTATTCTGGGTATGGTATGAAAAGGTACTTCTTAGACTGGCAACAATTACGGTGGATCCCCAAAAGGCTTAGAACCTTGCATCAAAAGAAACTAAGCACAGGGCATTTTTGGATTCACTTCAGAGGATTTTTTTCTAACCAAAAGCAAACCAGAATGTATTTTATTGTGAAATAGATGCACTGTGATGGAAGAATTAGTATTTTCAGAGAAAACAGGTCTTCTGTTAGTCATATTAATTTATTAACTGTTTCCTTAAGATTTTCCTTTCAAAACAAACTTTTACTGTCCAGTCACATGTTTTCTATATAAAATTTAATTAAATCACAAAGATTTCTAATCATATAAAGAGAGAGAAGCACACACACACACAAATATAAAATGAGGTAGAAGAAAATTTCAAAGGTCATTTTTTTCCCTGATTAAAATTCATAATAAAATTACAACAGCTATGTTTTTCATCAAGGAAGTATTTAAGCAGCTAATTTTTATATAAATATATTCCATGCTAGTTCAATAAATTAGAAAAAGGAGCATAATCTTGTTAAGATGCAATTCAGAGGGAACAGTGGGTGGATAGCTATTAACATATGAAAGCAATGAATGAATGTACTGAATAAATAAGCCCTATAAATTACTCACAGCCAACCAACAGAATTTAGATGACTTTTTTTTTTCGTAAATTAGGTGAGACCTTAAAATATTTTTCAACATGCCAGGAAAATTTCCTTTTGCACATCTCAATGGCAGTTGAGTTCCATTGAAGTTTGGGAGTAAGGGCCAAGATCACACACCTATCAGGACCCTGTGACAAGGCCCTGTCATTATGCCAGGACTAGATGTTCTGATAAGCTTGTTAGTGACTTCTTCAGAAATACCACACAAAGAATTGCAGGTTCCTATCAAGCATCCAAGGACAAACAGGATGGTAGGTTTTTCCTCCTGTTTTTTTTTTTTTATTATGTTGTTTTTTCCCTCAAAATCTACTCGATTCAATTTTTGTGAGTTCTAAAATATTTTATTTCTTCCATCCACTTGAAATAAAGATCCTGCAAGCTACAAGTCTGGGTTTGGATTTGCCATCATTTGCATTAAAGGCAAAGGGAGCGTCTGGCTCTCATTTCTCGACTGGAAGCCCTGTTTGTCTTGAGCAACTTGGCCTAACAAAGGTACTCACATAATTTCATCTTTCACATGTAACATCAAGGCCTTATTAAGTTTAGCCTAAGAGGATAAAATTACAGCTGAGGAGAGGAAGCAGTACTCATTGTAAGGGAAACATCTCTAGAGATATTCTAGGTTTCACCCTTTTTCATGCTCAATTCTTTAGTAATTGATTGTCACTCCAGAGCAGGAAGCATTTGTCTGGCTCTTATCCCAATATTCCAATATCAGTTTTCACTTTATAACACTAAAGCTAAAAACTACTGTAATGTAAAACTATTTTTAAAAAACAGTTTCATTTAGAATTCTCTGAATGCCTATTTATAATATGTGTGAATGAGAGAAAAAAAGGATTACAAAAGGGGAAAGTATCTAGATTTTGAAGATAAATTGAGCCTATAAATTGCTGACAGTCACAGGACTGTTTAAATAAGTGATCTTGATCTCATAGGCAAAAATACTTCTTAGACAAGTCATGAGAAATAGGAAGATAATTAGAGATTTTTCAGCAAAAGGAGTTTGAAAACGAGAGAGATGCTGTTTCATGGATGCTGTTGCTAAGTGAGCATAGTAGTTTGGGGTTTCTTTCTGATGAACCTGCCAGGAAAGGTAGATTTTTTGGTTTTGTCTTGTTTTGTTTCCTTTATCAGCTTAAAATGACTAGCACAGCTAACGTGTAGTAGCTAAAATCTCTTGGTAGGATTTAGAGTGACTATAAATTCCATAAAATTTTACTGCTCTACGTGGGGCCCATAGAGAGGAATAGCAGCAAAGAAGTAAAGAGCAAAACAGGTAAAGAAGATTTCAGTTATTCTAAGAATGTTTTATAGTGATATATCTGTTTTATAGTGATATATCCTACCAGATGCTTGATTGAGTTTAATACATAAAGTTAAAAGGAATCCATCTATGTGTAGTACGTCTTATTCTTCTAAATATTACTAATTTGATTTCCTTTGGTTGATCATTTCTTATAGCAAAAAATATAATTTATACGTAAATTGAAGAGGAAAAAATATTTTTATGACAAAGTATATGCTATGTTGTCTTTTATGATTGCTATGGTTGCCTGTATGCTATGGTTGCCTTTTATTCTCACATTTCTGTCTGAAGCTATATTAGAATTGGCTGTTTTGGAGCTTTCAAGGGCCCTTCTGCAGTTTGCTACTAAAATAGTTCATTCATTAAAAAAAAATTGACTCAGCACCTACTATGTGCCAGGATAGTGCTAGCCATCAAGGGTAACAACATGAATAAGGCAGACACAATCCCTGATTTCAAGTTGCTTATGGTTAATGGGGAAGGTGGGCATCAATTAAATAAGCACAGTATTTGGACAATTTGCCCAGATAGTGTGCCCCTGGTCCATGCCTGCCACCATAGTCAGCACTGAAATCACAACTGAGAAGTCTCTCTGGATCCAAAGAACCATCAAGTACCCGTCAAAGTGGAAAAGATGAACCACGGAAACCTTCAAACTTTGGGTATATCTGGTCCTTGCATATTCCTACATGTAGATGACCTTTTCTTGATGAAGGTTGCCAGGTAGGATTGAGATTCTTTAGTTCTGAAAACTCTTATTAAGTTTAAATGCACTTAGGAAAGTGTATAGACACAATATTCTCTTCCTCATCTGAGAAAGATGAGGGGGATTGTTAAGTCTGCTCTCAAGATACATTTAGTATCCTATCTCTTCCAGAGAATGAGATCAACAGGTTTCGAGTGACAGCACTGAGGCATCCCAGGCCGTGGTAAATGTGACATTGAAGAAAAGTGAGAAAAAAACCTGCAGTCGTCTCTTCCCGTGCCAGCTTGCCACCTACAGAAAAGCAAGAGAAAACAGGATGCTTGGGAGCAATTTTTTCTGATGAGTCACATAGCAGTAGAATTTAAGGAATAAAAAATTAACCATCTATATCCAAAAGAATTGAAATCAGAATCTCGGAGAGATATCTGAGCTCCCAAGTTCACTGCAGCACTATTAACACAGCCAAGATATGGAAACAACCTAAGTGTTCATCAAAAGATGAATGGATAAAGAAGATGTGGTATATATGTACAATGGAATATTGTTCAGCCTTAAAAAAGAAGAAAATCCTGCTATTTGTGACAATGTGGATGGACCTGGAGGACATTATCCTAAGTGTAATAAGTCAGTCACAGAAGGAGAAATACTGCAGGATTCCACTTATATGAAGTATGTAAAATAGTCACACTCAGAGAATAGAGAGTAGAATGGTGATTGTCACGGGCTAGGGAGAGGAAGAAATGGGGAGCTATAGAACATGCAAGTATAAACCTACATACTATGAGTATATGGTTTCAGTTATGCAAGACGAATAAGTTCTAGAGATCTGCTGTGCAACATGTGTCTATAGTTAACAAGTCTATGTTATGCGCTTGAAAATTTGTCATAAGGGGAAATCTCATGTTAAGTGTACTTACCGTAATTTAAAAAAAAGAAAAGTGAATGGAATGAATAGATAAAAGAATGAATGAATAAAATAAAACTTACTTGGAAAAAAAAAAGATTAACCAGAATCACTGGTCTCACCTCACTTCTTCCTCTCCCTCTACTGGAAACGAGGGCTGAAGGTGAGAGCAGCCCAGCAGACAGCTGAACCTGAGTTTCTTTTCCTTTTCTTTGTGAAAGCAAATTTTTATTCCCATTGAACAACTTCATCATTCTGTTATAAGTTTTCATCCTTTTATCTGGCAGTCAAGACGTACAAGCTATACAAAACGTTTTTGTTTCAGGATCTCACCTGAGAACTTTAACTTGTGCTAGTAGGTCTAGCAAAGGTTAGTGAGAGTGGGTAGTCTAGGACATACAACCCATAGCTGTACAAGGTATTCTAAATTTTTTTCCTGGATCAAGGTAGGTGACCAGAAAAGTTACAAACCTGGGTCTCACAAAGTGAGTTTAGAAATTCTTTCTTTGAATTATTTAGTGTTTAGTTTAGTGTTCTATCTTCATTTTTTATCGAATGTTGATATCAGAAGTAGCCATCCAAATGAAGAACATTTTCTGATTTCTACAAAGTCACTGTTGAAAACATTGTCCATTTTATTGACCAGTGTTTTTAGTACAAGATCACACACACAGACACACTGAGTAATATACACTGTTCCCAAGAGAAGCAGGAGTCATTCTGCTCTTGGTTTTCGCTAAAATCTCAGACAAGATGCTGAAAGCGACCCAAGCATGCTGTCTACCATGTGGAACTATCCTTCCCTCGGCCTTGGCAGTTGAAGGATGAGGAAATAGAACAGGGTGGAGTTTGGCCCATGCTCAGAGGCTGCTTCTCTCTGCCTATCTGTTCCTCACGAATAACAACCGAACCACTATTTGAGGTATTCAGAAACACAGATGGCAGCTATCCTTCTTCAAGGTCCATCTCGTATTGCAAAAACAAATGAAAGTGTTTAGTAAAAGATAATTGTCCCCATAGAGAGCATCCATTAAGGTTCTCAGGACTGAATCCTTCAGAATAAAGAGTGAATGGATAACAACAGCTCTTCGCTTGTAAACAGCCTGGCTTTGTGTGCTCATGGCCAGGATCCCTGCCCGTGCAAAGCAGGAGTCCTCAAAGTGGGGTATGAGGGTGCTGAGATGGCAGTCCCATCGGTATTTACCCACAAACTGGCTTATTTTCCTGTTTTTTTAAAGAGATTCTTTTAAAAGAGACAAAAAGAAGTTCCCTCAATATATGGAGAGAAAGGAGAAGGAAGAAGAGAAATAGGAAGAGAAAAGCAGCAGCAGCAGTGAAGGAAAGAAGGGAGGAAGGAAGGAAGGAATCTGTACGCAAACTGAAAGCTCATAGAATTTAGGGGCTCTAAATCAGTTATAGAACAATACACAACAGCCATTCTGGTTACAAAGCTAGAATAAATTTAAAAAAAAACAAAAAACTTAAATCCAAGAAATATACAGACATAAGTAACAGAACAATAGCATTATAGAAAATAGAGGTGTCAAAATGACAAGATTCTGGAGAGTTTTTTCTTCTTAAAATACAAATGTTAATATCTTACTTCTTACTCAATTCACAGTCATTTAGACCTTAAGCAAATTAGCAATACAGAGTGTATTACTTTAGGATTAGATTTGGCTATGAGTCACAGAAAACCCAAAATATCCATGGTAAACAAGATGAAAATTTATTTCTGTCTTATGAAAATTTAGGAAGTCCAGGGCTAGATTGGCAGTTCCAAAATCATCAGGAAATCCGAGCTCCTTCTGTCCTGTTGTTTCTATCTTGTGACCCAGGATAGTTGATCCAGTTCCGGTCACCATGCCCATATTCTGTTCGATGAGAGAGAAAAAGGAGAGAGAGAAGGGTGCTATATCCCATTAAGGACACTTTCTTCAAGTTGAACAGATTCTCATTTCCCATTGGTCAGACTTTTGTCAAACGGTCTCACCAGGCTGTAAGGGAGACTAGCCATCTGTCTTCTGGGTGGCGATGTGCCCAGCTAAATTGAGGGGAGGGGTAGCTCTATTTCATGAGGAGAAGAAGAGAACAGACAGGGCATAACTCTCAATCTTTGCCACAACAGGAATTGCTTGTATCTTTAGAAAGCATTCCAAGTATATCAAAGCAAATTAATGACAAGGGAATGTAGGCTTGGAAAAATAAAAATAAAAACATTTCCAAAAGATCTCATTGGTAATATGTAACTTAGCTCTTGTGTAAGACATTCTAGGATCTTGGTAACTTAGGGATTGTTGAGATAAGGAGAGGAAGCTGGAATTGAGCAGAGCTCTGCAGCCCAGGGCTCACGGGGGAGAGCGTGCGTGCAATTATCCTTGCAACAGAAGCTGGCCTGCCAAGGAGAGCCAGCAGAGTCTGCAGCCAGGTCTAAAAGGTGTGGCAAGGTCTCACCTGAGTCAAATGATCCCCACTATGAGGAGGCCCAGTTTAGCAGCTGGAGCACAGAGTAGCTGGTAGAATGTAGCAGCAGAGAGACTTTGGAGCCAAAGTGATACTAGAAATCCGTTCAAGGAACCAGCCTTGACAGACAGGATCCCAACCCCAGGAAGATGGGATGATTGGATGAGGCACAAGTCAAACATTTAATCCAGGGCAACTGAGCCCACTGTAGAAAGTGCTGGTTAAGTGCACATAGTTAGCCATTAGTACCAGGAAAAAAGTTCACTTAACACAAATCTACTATCCTACATTCATCCTTGCTGATTTCTTCCTTCCTCCGTTGTTAAAGGGTCTAATTCTGAAAGATTATCATGTGAGAAGTCTCCAATATCACTTTCACCAACTTTATGAAATCTGACATCTTTTGTAAGATTCGCCATTTTGCTGGGCAATCAATTTGCTTTACATTTGCATTGTGGGGACCTGGAATTGGCCACCCCAAGATATGTCTCTTTGGCATCAGGATTATTTGAGGCTGATTGCTTTTGATAAACTGGGACAGGGAAGGAGGCTCTGAGGAATGGAACTTGCCCTTTGTTAGGACACATTTACGTTTGTAAGGTAAATCTCTATCTGTAAAGGTGCCTCCCTCTCTGTACCAGGAAGAAGAAAGGAGATGACCTTCTCTCTAAAAACTCTTAATCAATACCAAAAGCAAGGACTTAAAATCTGCATTTTATTGTGCTAGTCTGGTAACCTCCTGTAACTGACTTCCCTCCCCCTCCCAACTTTGGCATTTCTTTAAGGATTAAGCATCTTTCTTTAGGCTAGGAACTGATTGCTGTGCTCACCTGTGACCGCCCAGCTCCAGACAATCGACTTGCCTCCGGCTACGCCCTCTGAGACAGCAGACCACTACCTGCTGTGTCCATCAAGCGCTGTGCTGAAAGGGCAATCTTGTGACTATTGTGGGAGGGACATTTCAATCACATGTGAAACACCCTGTTTGGGGGTATATAACCACTATGTGTACCCCACTTCTTCGGTGCCCTTTCTTCCTTCAGCCTGAAGAAAGGCCCCGGGCCATGGTTCTTCATAAAGCTTTGTTTAATTTTCTCTTGCTATTCTGTCTCATGTGAATTTAATTCATTCTCCGGCCAGACGAACCCCCATTTGGGGAGAGGCAATGTCTTCCTCCCCTACAGTATTATATTATGAGATAGCAAGAATAGATAGACTAGTGCTAGCTAGTGTTAGATGCCAGCTAGCGTTTCTTGGAGAGAGATGGTTACGTTTTCAAGTGCTGGTTTATCTTTGTGAAGTGACATCAATCAAAATTATGGCTGCAGCAACTTAGATAATAAATAATTGGATAACTTAGATATGAGGAGAATAGTCTACTAAGTAAAGACCAAGGCAGAGGACATTGCCTATAGTAGGTTGGCTCAGGAGGTGGAAAGCATCTATATCCGTTTGGTATTGAAGGAGACTCCCTCACTGTCGTAAAAAATTACCACGAACCCAGCAGCCTAAAACAATACTCATTTATTGTCTCAAAATTTCCCTAGGTCAGAAGCCTGGACCCAACGTGCCTCAACTAGGTTCTCTGCTTAGGATCTCACAAGGCCAAAGTCAAGGCGTCAGCCAACCTGGGCTTGTATCTCAAGGCTCTGGAGGAGAATAAGCTTCCAGACATTCAAATTGTTGACAGAATTCAATTTTGTGCCATTTTAGGACAGAGGTCCATACTTCCTTGCTGGCTTGTCAGCTGGGGTTGTTCTCAGCATCTAAAGGCTGCCCCATCTTTGGTTATGGCTCCCTCCATATTCAAAGCCAGCAACAATGTGTGGAATCTTTCTCATGCTTTGAGTCTCTCTGCCTTCCTCTTCTGCTTTTAATGAACATGGATTTTGAAGGATTTTAAAGAATATTGGATCCACTCTAATAGTCAAGGATAATTTCCCTATTTTAAGGCCAGCTTATTCGTAATCTTAATTATATCTGCAAAGCCCTTTTTGTCATGTAATGTAATATAACCACAGGAATAACACTAAGGGATGAAAATCATGGAGATCAAAATTGTGCTTACTACAGAGATGTAGGGTTTGGGATGAGGACCTCAGAAATATATCAGCTGTGGCTTGGATGTGGATTCTGAGTAGGACTACATTCCAAAACCCAGTGCATTGTGAGGTTGAGGGGACAGAGTCCTTCAAGACTGGGACATTAGCTGGAAGAACAGGGGAAAGGTGGAGGGGTATCATTGGACGCCATGTAAGGATCTGGGAAAAGCAGAAAAAAGATAGGAAGTCAGAAATTATCCAAAGCACATGCACATTGATTAACTATCAACTAAATTAGGTTTTAGGACAGAAAATTGGATTCTTGACTCTCATTATAACTTGACAGTCAAGTAATAAAAGAATGAATAAACAAAAATTCATACTTATTTGATATGCTTATAGCTTGAATAACTTATCTGCTTTTTTATTTCATTTCATTTTTTTCACTGTTGCTCAGTGTTTTTACATAACCTTCACCTTAACCATTTTAGTGATGTATATTACAAGCAGATTCTTCAAGATTTACTTAACAATCCACTAAAATTGAATAATTAAGTTGTTTCTAATTTTCCACAAATATAAACAATGCTAAAATGAACATCTTCCTACAGATACATTTTCTTGTATTTTATGTTTCTTCCTCAACATGGGTACTCACAGAGGAAGTAATGGGTAAAAGGGTCTTGATGTTTTTGTTCTTGATCCTTGCTGTGAACGAGAGCGTTAGTTTCATTGTGTTCTTAGCAGTGCTGGGTATATTTTATTACTTGTTTGTTCCTGATTTAAGAGGTAAAATCTGTGCGCTTGATTTATATTTCTTTTAATATTAGAGAAATTGCATCCTTTCCCATTGATCTATTTACTAAATGTCTGAAATGCCTGATCAGGCCCTTTGCCTATTCGCTATTGAGCGCTCCACATCTCAGCCTCAGCACCAGCAGCAGTTCCTGCGTGAAGAAGCCCCACTACTGGTCTAATTGGCCAGCCTCTGTCCATTACTCTTTATGATCACATTGTTTTATTTCTTTGATTGCACTTATCAGTATGTGAAATTATCTTGGCCATTTAACAAACAGTTTTTATTATCTATGTCTCCCTCTTCCAACTACAGTTTTACCTCCATGAGAAGATCTTATCTGTTCTATCTTTCAGACAGAAGATAACACCTGGCATGTTATAAATACTCAAAAACTACTTTCTTATTCAATGAAAAAAAACTTGCAACCTATACAACTTTTTTGAAACAAATTTACTCTTAATTGTAATTGCCAAAATTATTTTAATGACGTTTCTTCCTTTATGCCACATGCATCTCTCCAGAAGAATATTCCTAAGTTTTTATCTTGTTTCTCTGAATTCTTTCTTATGATAACTACTGGAATACATCAGTTCTTGGGGACTTCATAAGAAGGTGAGATGCTACTATGATCTGAATGTTTGTTTCCACATGAATGGGATTAGTGTTCTTATGAAAGATATCCCACAGAGCTTTCTAGCCCCTTCCCCTATGCGAGGACAGAGTGAAATAGGGCACCTTCTGTGAACCAGGAAGCGGGTCCTCACCAGACACTGAATCTGCTGGCGCCTTGATCTGGGACTTCCCAGCCTGCAGAACTGTGAGAAATAAATTTCTGTTGTTTATAAAGCCATCCAATCTGTGATATTTTGTATAGCAGTCCAAATGAACTAAGACGGCTGGAGATGGGGGAGCGTATTTTCAATGAGTCACATAAAACATTTATATAGATATTTTAAGATTTTGAGTCTGTGAGTGGCCTGTGACCACTATGGCTCATCTTTTTCACTAGATGTTGTTGTATTTCTAAAAGCAATTACTATTGATAAAAACTTACATTTTTATTTGGATAATAGCAATTATTCAAATAGAGCTAGCACACAGCCTAATTTTAAGTATATTCATGCATTAAAGTTCTTCAAGGACTAAAGCTCTCTTGTGAAATTTTTATGGCTTTTCCACCAAGTCATTTGAAACGTGTATTTTTTTCCTTATAGGACTCTACTTCATTGGACCTAATGTATTGCGTGCTTATTTGTGTAAAACAAATGCAGTGTTTCATGGCTACGATTCAACCTCGGATTTCCATCCGGTGGAAAAACATTATATGTAATCAATTTACTATGGGATATTTATTGTGATAAAATGCTTTGGAACCATAGTTATTATGTCTCCAAAATACCCTGAAATTTTTCAAAATTATGAAATGAGACCATGTGACATCCAAAATATACATTTCAATGTCAGTGTGACAAATGACAAATTACAGGATGCCGATGATTTCCCTCTCTCCCTCAGTTCTTTCTGTGTGTGTGCACACACATACATACACAGTTACACACATACCAGTGTCCAGTTATTCCTGAACTCTGAAAGGATGCTTGCTGACTCCCTTAATAAAATCAAACCCAATGCCACATAAAGAGGGGCAGCTAGAGTTTGTAGTTTAAGCAGTCGTCTGCTGAGATGACCTATTCTGACCCAAAAGATAGGCATTGGTTTTACTTAGAATGAACAGATTTCCTTGTGTATGAAAACAGAAATAGGATCCATTTAGGAAAGACTCTCCAAGTTTAAGGTATCCATGCAAAAGATAATTAAAGCAAATTGTAAAACCAGAATATCTGATTGTGTACATGTATTTCCCTTGTTACTCCTATACGTTTAGTGAACTCCTATTTAAATGTTCTAGCTACCCTTCCTACCTGGAGACTCTCCCACTGTAGTCAACAATGGGGCTCACCACCATTCATTCTGCTGTCTCAGAAATGAGCCATCCTAAACCAATGTGGCCAAAGGCATGTATAAAGCTTTCACAGACCTCCTGGGAAAGAGAAGCTACTCTCTATCCTGCTGGACATTAATAAGGAAGAATTTAGACTCAGTGGCCACTGGTAGCCATCTGGCAAGTGTAAAGAGAACCCACTCTAATATGGAGTTGACCCTAAGGGTGACATGAAGAAAGAGGATTAACCTGGATACTTGAATGACATAATTTAACTACTAATCACATCATGTCTGGGACCCTCCCAACTTTTGGACTTCCAGTTAGATGGGGAAAAAGTCCTTATTTTAACCACTTCAAGTTGCAGATTTTACTTGCTTTCAACCTCAAAAATTATAAATAGTAGACCAACCATAGAGGCCATAAGGAGCAATAATGATCTTCTCACAGGCTAAGCAGAGATTCAGTGCTGTTTCCCCCAGCTCACCCAGCCACAGTGTAAGCAGTGATATCCACAGTGATGCTGAGGTAGAACAAATCCCGAAATAACCAAGACAAATTAATTTTTTGTAGAATCTAATTTTATTGGATTCTATTTTTTAACTCATAGATTCAAGTTAATTTTTAAAGGAGGCTGTAGTTGGCAGTGAGAGAAAAGAATGCTTGAAACTCTAAGCAAATGTTTAGTTCTGCTGGTGCCAGTGAGCTAGAGACCCCCATGGACAAGTAAGCCACCCTTCATGCAGGAGGCCCAGCCTGCAGAATGACTCAACTGCTTCTAGCTAAAATATCAAAGGGTAAGCAATAGAAAAGGATCTTTAATCATGTGTGTGTATGTGTGTTTTATTTCAATATCAATCAAGCAAAAAGTACAACATTGCACAGATGGGGAGAGAGGGTGGGAAACAGGAAGTGAAACTGTCTCTGATGTTCAAATATTGTTCTTTCTTTTGCTTAGGGAAGAATCAGTGTTGGGAAGGAAATATTCAACCCAGAAACACAGTGACCCTTTACGAGTAGCTGGAATGAGCACAAAGAAAGAAGATCCAAAAACACCCTTTTTGGCAACAAGTGCAAATAAAACAAAAGTTTAGCTAAAGTTCAAATTCATAACCTACCTCAATAACTTAAGAAAATGTACTGTAAGCTAGAACTGATGGAAACAATTTTAAATGCTTAAACTTTTTATAGTTCCAATTTATATGAATGTTGCTTGCATCTGAAATCGAGCTAAAGAACCAGCTTCTAATTGGGAAAACATTTTCAACACAACTCAATTGTATAGGTTTTGGAGGTCTAGGCAAATAAGTTGTTTAATATTCTGGTTGCTTGGCTATCTAATACAGTCTTGTTAAGATGGGGACTTCATTTAAAAAAAAGAAAGCTTTGGGGCCGGCCCCATGGCTGAGTGGTTAAGCTCGTGCGCTCCGCTGCGGCGGCTCAGGGTTTCGTTGGCTCGGATCCTGGGCGCGGACATGGCACCACTGATCAAGCCACACTGAGGAGGCGGCATCCCACATGCCACAGCTAGAAGGACCCACAACTAAAATATACAACTATGTACTGGGGGGACTCGGGGAGAAAAAGCACACACAAAAAAAGAAAGCATACTAAATGAAGTTCCAAAAAAGGCGTTCAAAATAATGCTCAAAATCTATACTTTTAATTTGGATCCATACTCTTTTTCCTTTGTTGAGCAGCTTTACTCATGTACGTCATCCAGGATATGCAAGAGGAAGCAGGGGGACCACAATACTGGTGTCCAAGTCAGCCGAATGGGGTTCATCGAGACTGAATGCATTTACTGTTTATTCAGCACTAATCCCTAATCTCTATGGCCACATCTTCAGCTCACTCCCGCTCTCAATATTTTCTTTTTTCGGCTAGATGTGTTAAGGAGAATATTGTCTACAGCTAGTATTAAAGACTATAGGAAATATGAAATATTATATTCTTCTATCAGATAATTAGCAGAAAATACAAGAAAAATAATTGAATAACATAGACAAATGTACTGACAAAAATTTGAAGGGAGATCACAAAACCTGAATGGCATACCTGCCTAAGTTGTTTAGTTTTTGGCAGAGCCAGAAAGAGAGAAAGAAGGAAATAAAATGCTGCTATTCTGAGACGTCATTGGATTCTAAGCCCCAAGATTTAGTTAAAATAAGCTTACACCATCAGTGAACAGCCAGACACCCCCACAGGCAATTTCAAGTGTCTGATCTTATCTTATTTCTTGCATTTATCATCCTTTGTCTACCTACTATTACAAAGTTTCTTAATCTGTCTAGCTGCCTCCAGTCTCCCATTTTCCAAGTCCATGATCTATAATATACAGATGATCTATCTAAAATGCATATTGTTCACCTACTTTAAAAATGTCATTGACTTTTCATTGTCAAAACAATAAATCTAAGCCCTTTATAATGCAATACCATGTTCTTTATTATCTGCCCTTACCTAAATTCTCCAGCTTCATTTCCTACCACTCGTTGGTCACACTTAATATTTCATAAACTCCAAATTAACTGCAGATTTCCATATGTTTGATGATAATTTTTTATCATCAGAGTGCTTGACAATGCGTCTTAACCTTGTTGGCCATCCCTACCCAAAACTTGGCTCTAATTCTTCCTGGAAAACTTCTCTGGGATGCTTCTATAGATGATTTAAAACCCACACATGCATCACCATTTCTCTGACTCTGTCTTTAACAAATCCTGGAAGTTAAGATTTAAGCCTCTCTCAGACAGAAAATTGAAACAACTAACATTTATGGCCTTTATAGCATATGGAACTTACCATATAGGCTAAATAGTGGGTCACCCATAGTGCTTACATGTTAAACATGTGAAGTCATATTTCAACATGAAAAAACTTATATCACTCACTATTAGGCTGTCATTAGAGTTAATTATGTGCTCCAAGATGGTTGAAATAAAGCTTTATTAATTTTTCTGGTGTTTACTATGTCTTTTTCAATTTATCACAATATAAATATGCTTTAATCATAACACTTGAATTGTATAAAGTAATAAAACTATCAATTATTTCAATCAGAATAACAGGATGTTAAATTCTTGAAAGGATCTTCAATATCATCTCCTATAATCCCTTCTTTAACCAATGCCTGGACAGGTAAAATAAAATGCCCCAAATTAGTCGGTCAGTTAAAGGCAAATCCAGGAATGCAACTCTCATTTTCTGAATCTTGGTCTGCCTCTCTCATCTGGGGTCTGAGATGTACCTGAATATCTAACCCTCCTCCAAATGCCATCTTGGACCACACTGTATAGCTCCGTAAACACCACCTTCTTCGACCCTGCAGGGGGAGGAGATCCAATCCTTTACCAACACCTATTCTGATTCTTCGGACACCCCGAAGTCTACATTCTCATCCTGCCAGGCTTTGGTATAATCTCACACATCGTTACATACTACTCAGGTAAAAAGGAACCTTTTGGCTACATGGGTATAGTGTGAGCTATAATATCCATTGGCTTCCTAGGCTTCATCATATGAGCTCACCACATGTTTACAGTAGGAATAGACGTCGATACACGAGCATACTTCACGTCAGCTACCATAATCATCGCCATCCCTACCGGTGTAAAAGTATTCAGCTGACTAGCTACCCTGCACGGAGGAAATATCAAATGATCTCCAGCTATACTCTGAGCTCTAGGCTTCATCTTCTTATTCACAGTAGGAGGCCTAACAGGAATCGTCTTGGCTAACTCATCCCTAGATATTGTTCTCCACGATACTTATTATGTAGTAGCACATTTCCACTACGTCCTATCCATAGGAGCAGTCTTCGCCATTATGGGAGGATTTGTTCACTGATTCCCTCTATTCTCAGGATATACACTCAATCAAACCTGAGCAAAAATCCACTTTACAATTATATTCGTAGGGGTCAATATAACTTTCTTCCCACAACACTTCCTTGGCCTCTCAGGAATACCACGACGCTATTCTGACTACCCGGACGCGTATACAACATGAAACACCATCTCATCCATAGGATCTTTTATCTCACTCACAGCAGTAATACTAATAATCTTCATAATTTGAGAAGCATTCGCATCCAAACGAGAAGTGTCTACAGTAGAATTAACCTCAACTAACCTAGAATGACTACATGGATGCCCCCCACCATACCATACATTTGAAGAACCCGCCTACGTAAACCTAAAATAAGAAAGGAAGGAATCGAACCCCCTCTAACTGGTTTCAAGCCAATATCATAACCACTATGTCTTTCTCCATTAAACGAGGTATTAGTAAAAATTACATAACTTTGTCAAAGTTAAATTATAGGTTAAATCCCTATATACCTCTATGGCCTACCCTTTCCAATTAGGATTCCAAGACGCAACATCCCCTATTATAGAAGAACTCCTACACTTCCATGACCACACGCTAATAATCGTATTCTTAATTAGCTCTCTAGTGTTATACATTATCTCATCAATACTAACGACTAAATTAACCCACACCAGCACTATAGACGCCCAAGAAGTAGAAACAATTTGAACGATTCTACCAGCCATCATCCTTATTCTAATTGCCCTCCCATCCCTACGAATTCTATATATAATAGACGAGATTAACAACCCATCTCTCACAGTCAAAACAATAGGCCACCAATGATACTGAAGTTACGAGTATACCGATTACGAAGACCTGACCTTCGACTCCTACATGATCCCCACATCAGACTTGAAACCAGGAGAACTACGTCTTCTAGAAGTCGACAACCGAGTGGTTCTTCCTATAGAAATAACTATCCGGATATTAATTTCATCCGAAGACGTATTACACTCATGAGCTGTCCCCTCCCTAGGCCTAAAAACGGACGCCATCCCTGGGCGCCTAAATCAGACAACTCTCGTAGCCTCCCGACCAGGCCTTTACTATGGCCAATGCTCAGAGATTTGCGGATCAAACCACAGCTTTATACCAATTGTTCTTGAACTAGTTCCACTGAAATACTTCGAAGAATGATCTGCATCAATACTATAAAATCACTAAGAAGCTAATACAGCGTTAACCTTTTAAGTTAAAGACTGAGGGTTCAATCTCCCTCCCTAGTGATATGCCACAGTTGGATACATCAACATGATTTATTAATATCGTCTCAATAATCCTAACTCTATTTATTGTATTCCAACTAAAAATTTCAAAGCACTCTTATCCAATACACCCAGAAGCTAAAACAACTAAAATAGCTAAACGCCTTACCCCTTGAGAATCAAAATGAACGAAAATCTATTCGCCTCTTTCGCTACCCCAACAATAATAGGCCTCCCTATTGTAATCCTAATCATTATATTCCCCAGCATCCTATTTCCCTCATCCAACCGACTAATTAACAATCGCCTAATCTCAATCCAACAATGGCTAGTCCAACTTACATCAAAACAAATAATAACTATCCATAACAATAAAGGACAAACCTGAACCCTCATACTCATGTCGCTAATCCTATTCATTGGTTCAACAAACTTATTGGGCCTACTACCCCACTCATTTACACCAACAACACAACTATCAATAAACCTAGGCATAGCCATCCCCCTGTGAGCAGGAACAGTATTCATAGGCTTTCGTCATAAAACAAAAGCAGCTCTAGCTCACTTTCTACCCCAAGGAACGCCCATTTTCCTCATTCCCATACTAGTAATTATTGAGACTATCAGTCTATTTATTCAACCAATAGCTCTAGCCGTACGGCTAACTGCTAATATTACTGCCGGACATCTTCTAATCCACCTTATCGGAGGAGCAACGCTAGCCCTCATAGACATTAGCCCCTCAACAGCCCTTATTACATTCATTATCCTGATTCTACTAACTATCCTCGAATTCGCAGTAGCCATAATCCAAGCCTATGTATTCACTCTCCTAGTAAGTCTCTACCTACACGATAACACCTAATGACCCACCAAACCCACGCCTACCACATAGTAAACCCCAGCCCATGACCACTTACAGGAGCCCTATCAGCCCTCCTAATAACATCAGGATTAGCCATGTGATTCCACTTTAACTCAACCCTACTTTTAGCTCTGGGACTATTAACCAACATCCTTACCATATATCAATGATGGCGAGACATCATCCGAGAAAGCACATTCCAAGGCCATCACACATCAATCGTCCAAAAAGGGCTCCGATATGGTATAATCCTTTTCATCATCTCAGAAGTCTTCTTCTTCTCTGGCTTCTTCTGAGCTTTCTACCACTCAAGCCTAGCTCCTACACCCGAACTAGGCGGCTGCTGACCACCCACAGGTATCCACCCCCTAAACCCCCTAGAAGTCCCCTTACTCAATACCTCAGTGCTCCTAGCATCAGGAGTCTCCATCACCTGAGCCCACCATAGCCTGATAGAAGGGAACCGTAAAAACATGCTCCAAGGCCTATTTATCACAATCTCTCTAGGCGTGTACTTCACTCTCCTTCAAGCCTCAGAATACTACGAAGCTTCATTTACTATTTCAGATGGGGTGTACGGATCGACATTTTTCGTAGCAACGGGATTTCACGGACTACACGTAATCATCGGATCCACCTTCCTTATCGTATGCTTCCTACGCCAACTAAAGTTCCACTTTACATCCAGTCACCATTTCGGATTCGAAGCAGCCGCTTGATACTGACACTTCGTCGACGTAGTTTGACTATTCTTATATGTCTCTATCTATTGATGAGGATCCTATTCTTTTAGTATTGACCAGTACAATTGACTTCCAATCAATTAGCTTCGGTATAATCCCGAAAAAGAATAATAAATCTCATACTAACACTCCTCACCAATACATTACTAGCCTCGCTACTCGTACTCATCGCATTCTGATTACCACAACTAAACATCTATGCAGAAAAAACCAGCCCATACGAATGCGGATTTGACCTATTCCAACTACTCTCTTCAATTCTCCTGAGTTTTCTCTTATGGAGGAAAGTCCAGCTTAAAACTTTGCGTTCAGCGAATGTAATAATATTTATTAGAAGCTTTTGAGCACGTGTAAGAATGTATAAAGATTTACTCAGATATATTCTCTGTGTTTATTTTTGAGGACAGATTAACAATCCTCTCAGGATTTTCTAGACCTCATAGTCCTCTTCAACTCAAGACTCATCTGCTGCAAACATGGAACTAGAGACAAGCATTCAAAAGTTTTAAAAGTTGAATGTACTGAGTTTCTCTATTTCAGGGAGGATGTATGTGGGGGGGGCGGGTGTTCAATTTAATTTTTGAGGAAAAAAACACATTTTACAATTCAAAATTTTAAAAGTATAAAATTGAATCTTTCTTCTGACCTCCAGTATACTCAACTCCCTTCCACACATGCAACAATGTGTTTAGCTTGTAACTAGGAGTATTCTTCCAGAGATCTTATACATGTATGTGCATCCACGCACATCCACACACGTTTTCTTTTCATTATCAAAGTAGTAACATATTCTAATACTGTTATTTGCTTTTCTATTTTTACTTAATAGATCTTGGTAGTCTTTTCATAATAGTATATAAAGAGTTGTTTTATATTTTTTACCAGTGCACAGTATTCCACTATGTGGCTATATCAGAATTTATGTAAACTAGTTCACATTTACTTTTTTACACTAGTTCATAACTGAAGGACAATTAACTTGTTTGCAATCTTTATATATCACAATGAATAAACCTGTATGTACTTCATCCTATGTATATGTGAATATATCTATAAGATAAATTCTCAGAAGTTGAATAGTTAGGTTAAAGGGTATAAGCACCAGTAATTTTGATAAATATGCCAAACTTCCCTCTGTGGGAGTTGCACAATCTTAGATTATCACAGCCATGAATGAGAATACTTGCCATCACGTGCCCTTGACAAAATATTGTGTTATCAAACCTTTGTGACTTTGCCTATTGTAGAAGTGAAAACATGTTATTCTACTCTTGTTAGATTGTCTTTGTCTTATTAAGAGTGAGGTTTAATTTTTTTTTCAGATTTTTAAGAGACATTCATATTCTTTCTTCTGTGAACTGTCAATGAATATCATTTGCCCATTTTGCTATTGAGTAATTAGGTTTTTTCTTTATTTCTCTTGGGTTGTTGATATTCTGGTGGTATGACTAGCAAATAATTTCTTATTTTTATTTGCATTTTGAATTTGCTTGTGGCAGTGTTTTTCATACAAAATTTTATATTTGTATGATAGAATTTACCAATTTTTTTTTCTCTTCAGAATTTTATATTTTTAGAGAAGCCTTTCTTACACCAAGTATAACATACTCACTCCACGGTTTCTTCTGGTGTTTTTAGGTCTCATATTTTAATGTAAATATTGATCCATTTATAATTTATTCTAGTGTGAAGTATGGAACCAATTTTATTTTTTTTCCAGATGGCCACTGCCTCATCCCAACACCATTCTTTTCCACACTGATGTGACTGTTCTTATAGGGGATATGGGTAATGTTAGTTGCGAGGATTCGTCTTTTCAATTTGCCTTCTGTTAGGATATCATCAACTGGAGGACTATTTATTAGAAATGCAGGAAAATGGCAATGCTGTTCATGTAGTGCATTGTACATTAGATCTAAATAGCCATGCTCAGGACTGCATCCAGCAGTGGAATACTATTGTATGCATTTGACACTTTGGCTCCATCAGAGAATCAACAGCACAAAGGGACCAATTTCACTTGTTCAATCTGGGACACTGCGACAGGAAAAATCACTTTCCAGCTCCTCTGTGAATCTGATCTTTACAGCTAAAGATACAAGGAAATCAACACAAAATACCCCAAAACATCCCACAACTAATCCAGCTTTATATCAGTATTGTCACTTCAATTTTGCTATATTCTCAAAGTCATGGCCGAAATATTTATAGAAACACGAACTTTTAAAAAAGCATAGTAAACTCTGTCCAAATATTATCTCTAGCTATTTAAGGCCTGTAACTGCCAAGAACCCCGTAATGGTGAATTGCAAAACTAGTCTTGAAGCAACAAGACTTCTAGAAAGTGTAGGATTTACATTTTGCTGATGTAAAACAAAAAAAATTTTTTTACTCAATGTTTGCAAGCAACTAAAACTAAAATAATTATTGAAATGCTAATGGAATAACAATGAAAGGGGCTTCATCATTAGGAGAAGACATTTTTATTCCCTGCAATAAATAAGGGTAAAAATACAATGTTTAAACTATGAAAGTTAATTATTTGGATAGCAAGTGAGGGAATGCTAAGTGCTTCCTGTTTTAAGAATCTTTCAATATGGCATTCAAAGACCCAGAAGTCACGGAGCTGGAAGGGCTTCTGTAGATTTCTTACCCCTTTGAATCATTTCATGATGCAGGCAACATGGCCTGGCAACCAGGTGTGGAAATGTTCAATTAACAAAGAGTGGCCTACAGTCAGAATGAACAAAAATTTGTATTCTTAGAAAAAGAAAGAGTGAAAGTACAGTTAAAGTTAAAGATTAAGTAGGTTGCTGTTGAAGTAAATGAAAGTTAAGAAAATGTGAATATAGTCACATTATTTATGGGCTCTTGCTATGCTGTCATTTGGGATCATTAAATGTGTCTTCCTTTCACTAGAGAGAAAGGATAATAAAGCAGAATTTCTGTAACTGATTTCCTACTGTAGAGATCACTTTGAAAATTAATTTCTAGGAGAAAAAAAATGTATGTGATCCTGAGACATCAGTTTGTTAAATGAAGACAAGTAGACCCCTCCTCTGAGAGCTACTTCATGTTCCCAGATTCACAGAGGAGCTGGAAAGACCACTTTTCCTGTTGCAGTGTCTCAGACTGAACAAGTGAAATTGGTCCCTTTGTGCTGTTGATTCTCTGATGGAGCCAAAGGGTCAAATGCATATTGGAACTGTACAACATTGGTTTTTAAAACACTCAGAATATTCTTAAAAGTACCTTCTGAAGCCTCTACTTTCAGGTTTACATAAGAGAAAAGGACATGTGCAGGAGGCAGAGAAAAACATTTATTCTCTAGAGAAGAAGTCTGTGACTGACAGCAGAATACCACCAAAACACAGAAAATACTTAGCTTTTTTGTAAGCTTCCTTTAAGAGAGCCTAAATGTAAATGAGTTTGCATATGTCTGTGGACAAGTAATGAAGCATGGCTTTATCTGGTTTGGTGCTATTGCTTTTAAAAAAAAGGGAAAGAGAGATAAGATAGCTGTAAAAATCAGATACTGTTTTCTAAAATAATGATTTACTATCAATATTTTATCTGATACTTGAATATCTTTAGTTGGCAACTCTGAGTAAAATGTCTGGCAAGTAATAGGCACTCAAGTTTACAAAATTCAAGGAAATTATATGTTACTATCAAAATTTTAATTCTATAGGTTTGATTTATTTTCTCTAAATTTAAATATGGCCCTCATATATGCCAGGTTTTTTAAAGAAATTCTCAATGGCTCAAACATGACAGCATTATGTACTTTCAATCACTGAAGAGAGAAAATCCTCTAGAGACCCCTTATAGTCTGATTCTTTTTTTAGAAGATCTTAAAAAAAAACAAGATGTTGACATTCTTCAGAGTGTGAAGCCTACACATAATAGCCATCATGTAATAACATGACTAATATAATGATACATGTAAAAAATCAATCAGGTATAATTGATCTATCTGCCATGCCCTTTGGATGTTGGCAGCTTGGATGGAGAGAAGACCAGGGCAGTCAGAGGCAAGAAAGGCTAGCAAATAGGGGCTCAGATTCCCTGATTTTCAGATTAATGAAGGGACCTAGTGTTAAAAGTAAGCAACAGTATATTGGTCAAATAACTGCTTTTTAAACAGAAAGGAGGCACTACAGTAAAGACAAAGGACAAAGTGGTAACTGCCCAGGAAAGGATACCAACAAGACACAGAGCCCCCCCTCCTGTCCAGCTAGCATGGACAGTATTGTCCCAATATATGTGCATTGTGTAACATACATACATATGGGCAAGCAGAAAGGCTGTGACCAAGAGATGGCTTACTAAGTGGAACAGCAAGAAGAATTGTTTAATAGTGTTCTGTAAACACATCCAAAAATCAGATGATATGAAAGTAACTTCTGCCCCTCAATATCAACAGGTAACGCTTCTGGGAAACAGATGGAATTAACAGTCTGTAAATGTTTTCTATTGTCCTTAAGCCGCACAACCATGTGTCCCTTTCCCATAAAATAAAATACACAGAGTAAGAGAAAATGAAACCCCTAAAGAATCCTCTGCACAGAGTCTCATTGTTGGGAGATTCTAACCTTGCTTTCTGTGTTTCTATGAGATAAAAACAAGGCTGCTACCTATGCTCCAACTGAGGCAGGAAGATATTTGATCTCATGTCACATGAAACTAGACTCAATGAATTTCAGGATGTCCACAGCCCCACCAATTCTTCCAGAAGTTCTAAAAGAGTGGTCCTAACATGATTCCCAGCAAAGCAGTTGCCTCAAGCCTTCCCAGTGAGCTGTAGGAAGTCCCTCTCTCTACCCTTGAAACCAAACGAACCTGGCAAGGAGCTTCCAAGGAATTGCACCTTGACAGAGAGTCGAAAGCAGCATGGATAATATCAAAATGGTGCTTTGAATTGGAAACACATGAAAATTAGGCCTATCCTGGAGATTAAAGGAAATTCTTAATTTTGGAAAGCTCTCCATCAGTAGTTCTCCACTGTGGAAGCCACTGGGAAGACGTTTCAAAGGGCACATGCTGATGATCTCTCTCCCCCTAGTGTCTTCCTCCTTGTGCTCATTTTGAAAGCCACTATCCACAGCCATTATATTCACAGAAAAAGCAAGCACAGAGCCATTTCTTTTTAAGCCTGAATAGTGAGAGAGTAGAGATTCACAACACAGATTTAAATTGTGAGGAATAATACTTAGTATACATTCTTTTAGCAGGGACTCGAATTCCATCCCAACATTTAAAGCGTGCGTGTTTTCCATTGGTGGGCAGCACTGGAAGAGTCTGACAAGTTAAGGATTGCTGAGTGATGGATGCAGGCGTGCAAGCACCCCTTCTGCATCTCCTCTCTCCAGACCACAGGGAGAAAAGGTGTCCTTCCCAGCTCAAGACAGCACTCTGCTGCTGAGCTAAAGTTCAGTCCTTCCTTTTCCTCTCCTACTTTTTTCAACATTGCTGCTGGCTTTCTCTATAAGTTTATAATTATTTTCAAACTTCTTTCATCTTTAAAAACCAAAAATCCCTAATTACTTGTGTCTCCCTGTAGCTACTTAATTTTTTCTCTCCTTTCCTTCACATCTAAGCTTCCTGAAAGAAGTCCACCTTCCATCAGCTCTCTTTCTCACCTCTTGTTTATTGCTCAAACTCTTATAATTAGGCTTCCAGCTCTGAAGCTGTCTTTAAGAATATCACCAAATAGCTCCCTACTGCCAAAACCAATGAACTCTTTCAGTCACTTTCTTATTTGACCCCTCTGCTACATTTGGAACAATTTCCCACTTATTTTTCTTAAGTCCCTTCTCTAATATTAACCTCTTATAAAAGTGGCTCCTAACAGTGACCCCCTACAGGTTAAGTTTATAAAATACATATTACAAAATACAAGAGTAAGGTTAAAAATACAAGTTTCATCTCAGTCTGATCCTCAACCTGTAGTGAACTAGTAAGGAACAGACAGATCAACCCAAATGTGTCCAGTCGTTTCACAGCTCTGCTTGGAATGCTCTTCCTCACTTGTTAGGTGTTGGATTTAAGAAGGTAAATACACAACCTTCCTCTCTTTCCTGGATGAATTGGGAAACCATCTCAGAGAGAGATGCGATAGGCAGGCAGGTGAACAAATAGATTTATTCGTGATAACTTTCATTCCAGACACGTGACTTAGGTCAACAGCAACAGCAGGCTTGCTTCCCCTTAATTAGCTACACCACTGGGACGGGGGATGATCTCAGCCCACACTCTCAGAAGCAGCACCTGACCTACTAGGGCCCCCTCACAGCAAAGACAAAATGAAACTTGCCCTTCCTCCTGGCAGGCAGATAACCAAGGGAAAGAGGGAAAAGTGACTCACACAAACTCTGATCCTTCTGTCAAACTCACCAATCAGTCATGAGCTTCTTCTTGCAGGGGGTGGAATGAACGGGGACGTGTAGAAAGGAGTGGGTCTGACTCCATTAAAGCCTCAGCACAGCACAGTGATCAAGAGCACAGGCTTTAGAACAATACTGCCTGGATTTGAATCTCAGCTATATTAATTAGCAGTGATACTCCTTTAGGCGCGTTCCTTAATTTCCCTGTGCCTCAGTTTCCTCATGTTTAAAATGGATAATTAAGAGCACTAAGTTCATAAGAGTGACCAGAGAATTAAAGGAGCCAGTGTTGTAGAGAGCTTAGAACAGTGCCCAGAATATAGTATTATGCAAAAATTTTAAAGCTGGGAATTCTTCTATAATAGTTCCCTAGGAAAAATACATTATATTGCCATAGTATTTTAAATTTGTACCTAGAAGATAAGATATGTATGTAGTTTTATTCTTTTACATATCTCCCACATTAAATTATGAGTATTTTGAAGTTAGATGCTGGGTTTTCTTCATCTTTGTGTCGACAGCTCATGGCACACAGTATGTATTCAGTTGTTTATTGAATTAATGAGTACATTAATTTTAAACGGTCTATCATTCACTTTGTGGTGGAGTATATAGATTAAGGACATCAGTTTCTTCAAAAGACTGATAAGCTTGCCTTATCCCTTCAAAAAGTACTTCAATTATACCAAATTTGTAGATTGTGATTGTTGTTATGGAAATTAAGCTCTGCTAAAAGACCATTTAATAGAAGAATAAAATTTTAAAACAGAATCACAATAAAATGCATACATCAGTCAAGATTGAAATGGCAACCAGATGGGGCAGTCAAATTAGTACAACTCAAGCAGAATTTATTTACAAAAGGACTATTCACTAAGGGCATAGAGGAGGAATGCAGGCTACCAGCAGCCAAGCTGCTACCACCTCTAGACCCAAAGGGATGACCAGGGGAGAGAGAGGCTTCCAGGACCACGTAGAAGAGTCATATAGAGTAACATGTTTGGAGAGAAGCAGTTGACTTGCAGGTGCATGATACAGCAAGCACCAGGTAGCCTTCAAGGAGAAGCCAAGGTGATAAATACCCCAACCTCACTCTCTGCCCTGACTCCGATCTCTTGCCACAGCTCTTCATGGGCCAAAGCCAGCCAAAAGCCAGAGAGCTAGGAGCCCTGTTGATATCCATTCACTTCAATCTTCCAGGGCAGAGAGCAAAGTGGAGAGGGGTGGAGAGTGGATCTGGTGGGGCAAAAAGAAAACATCCAGCATAGCACCGCGTACAAAGTTCCCAAGAGAAATTAGAAAAACAACACACTTAACTTTGTTCTGCCATATGAATACACTGCAACAAACAGGGAATTCATAATTCATTCAAATTGATGACATTGATTTGTCAACTATTTCTTGAACATTTAATGAATATAAGAAAATACATTTAGTGTTGGTGATACAAAAATGAATGAGATGGGGTCCCTCCTCCCAAGTAGCTTACTGTCTAACAGAAGACCAACATGGTACAGTGTAGCAAATGTTCTAACAAATGTAATGAATAAAGCTTTCCATGTTTAAGTTTTAAAAATCCACTTGACTTTACTATGATTTCTGCCTAAAGTAATTTGTATACTTCCAATTCATAGCACCTGTTTCTGTGCAACCAGAATAATACTTTGGCTTAATTCTTAAAAAATGTGATCATATTTAAATAATATACAATATTTCATAAGTAACAAAACTAATTATCTATCAACAATTGGTAAAACTAGAGGAAAAAGACCAGAATAATCAGTGACCTAACATATATTTAATTTGCTACTAGGAAGACACAAGGAAACATTAAGGTTAGTTTTATATTTCCATAAATATCACATACATAAAATAAAAACACAACAATAAAATTTATACAAACATTTTCATGATGTTTGTTAAGCTTATGAACATAAAACAGGAACAAACCAGAAATTGCTCGTTAAAAAATGTTTAATCTACTCTACTCATATACATATTTAGTTATGTTCAGCAATAAAATATTTACAAGAAAATCCAATATATTTGGTGTAAATAAGACAGAATGTTAAACAAAGCTCTACATAAAGACATAAAGCACATTCTGTGAGTACTTTAGATGTTAAAATAATATAATCAATAATCTGTTCCATTTTCCAAAAATGCAATTAATGTAAGGGGAACACTGTTTGGTTCTCAGAAATAGCCTGTAAATTATACCCAGTCCTGCTAACGGCAAGGAGGGCGCCTTATGAATGTATTTCAGTTTCAACTTCGCTTTCAGAAAGAGGTCAAAGAGCAAACAAAATAGAATTCTGGTGACTAAGATGAGGTGTAACAGTAAGTTTATACTACAGAGGATCAAGAAAATGAATAGCAAATTCTCCTCAGAAAATCATCCATCTTTCTTTTGTTAATCCCTCCACACATATGGGCAGAATACAGGAATGTAAGCAGCAAGACTCAATGTTTCCCAGTTTTTTTCCTTTTGGTTGTTGATACCTAAAGTTATCTAAACAGAGAAGTATGAACAAAATTCTAAACAGTATTATTGATCTATTGTCTTTCACAAGCCCTTAAACTTAGTGCTTTCAAGATTCCAAGAGCAGAATAATGGAGGGCAGACGTCCGTAGGAACTTGAGTTCTATGTTAATTTTACAAATTGCTAATTCAGAGTATGCTCCCGCATACTAACCCATGAGTATGCTCATGTTAGTATGGGTCAGTCTAGTACTATTGTGATGGGTGACCTTTCTATAACAACAGCTTTCACCACAGAAATCACCTCAGGTCCTTGCTGTCCTCATGAATAACACTAACCCCTGAGAATTAAACACATTTGAGAGAAAATGTAAAACAAATATACCATTTTTAACATAACCTATATATTGGTTCTGCCAATATTTGAATCATCAAACCCCTTATGCATCCGGACAATTAAAATTCTTTCAGTGAAATAGTAAATAATAGATGTAGTTGCAATAATTCAATAAATGACTTGTCAAGAAACAATGTTTACTGAGGAATTAGGATGGTGAAGTACAGAGGCGTCCATTAGTATGTGACCTTGAATGATAGAAAGAGGAAATTTTATTTGACTCATAAAGATAATATGTATAAAGGTAAAGAGTCATGGAAAATACTTAAAGTTAGAGATCTATAATGTGTGTGTGTGTACACATATATACAGGTATAAAGTAATAAAGATATGAACAAGAATTCAATCATTCATTTAGTAATTATTTACTGGAGCCGCCCTTCATACCACGCACTATGCTAGGTAGATGCCAGCTATTTAACAGTTAATGAAATAGACATATTTCCTAACTTCTTGGAGCTTTCAGTCCAGTGGTGTATACTGACGAGTAAAAATATCATTACAATATCACCTGATAGGTGCTATGAAATAGTATGTTGGGTCTTATGGCAGCAACTGGGAGAGGCACCTAAACTGGCTTGAGGTGCTCAAATAAAACTTCCTGGGAGAAGTGCAGTCAAGCTGATAACTAACGTTCACATAGGAACAGTTCTTAGAATACTCAGAGAGTGTTTCCCTTCTATATACTTGAGCATGGTCCACACACCCAATTGCAAATAGCAACCCTGGGAAGCAGAAATGCCCCAATGGAAATGCTCGGAGCTGTCCTCACCATTTCTTACTGTGGCTGGCATCTCTCTCAGCTAATAGCCCTGAGTTCACCAGCCTACAGAAATCAGCCCCCGGAAGCCCTTGTCAATTGAAAAATGTATAAGGAAAGTTTATACCACATGCAGTTGGGAAAATATCTAGTCATTTCAGGCCTCATGAAAGTCAAAATATTTTAACCCAAAGTTATTGTTGGCGGCGGCAGCATAGTTTTATAACTCTGAATAATCCCTGAAAAAGATCATAAAAATAGATAGATAACAAGATAGCAAAACCAAAACTCATGAATAAATTTACCCTCGATAACAAAGTATTCCTAACCCCAAAAGAGAAGCAAATAGTAAGAAACAACTAACAGCCACGAAAGCTACATGGTATCATTGACTATGCAGGAGGCAACAGTGAAACAAAAGAGCCCGGGGATGACCTGAGATCAGGAAGACACCAAATGTCCACCAGGCATTTTGAGGAAAGCACAACGGTAATGTAAGAACAACAGCTGACAGTGGGAGTGATTATGCCCAAACCACTAACAGGTGAACACAAGAGTCAAAGGTCAATCTGAAATGACTCCAGCAGCGTGAGTACCTCTGAACTCTCAAAGTGACCAGCCAAGAGCTTCCTTCCAGAGCAGGACCCCGAGCTAAGGAGAAACAACTGGGAGTAGATTCAGGAATGAACTGAATAAGGACAACCGAGACAAGGGAAAGAGAAAAGTAGGAAAGGAAAACAGCCAAAATATGTCAGAAAGCAAACTACCATATTTTAAAGCCTGACACAAAAACAACAGGAGAGGGAGCTCGGTGAAGTTATAAAAACTATCCTGAACTAAATCTCCATCTAAAAGTTCATAGAAATCAATTTTGCATAAATATGAGTGATAGAAAAGGTCATGGTCAAATCTCATAAAAAGGTATTAAAAGAAAAAGATTAAATAAGAGCAAAATAACATCCTTACAGACAAAAACATGCAAGAAAGAAATGTCCACAAAACAAATAAAAACCCTAACAAACCAGTTGCTTCCAAACAAGCAAAAAGATATCAAATAAATGATACAAGACATGAAAAAGCAACATAAATTAGAATTAGAAAACACTACAGTGAGTTCAAGAACAATGATTTCAGAAATGGAGATTTAACTACAAAGAAGACAAAAACAAATAAACACAACATATAATGCCTTCAGGTAAATAAAAGGTGAAAAGGAAGAAAAATGTTAGATAAAAGAGGTAAAGAAGGAGATAAAAAAGGATATGAAAACGTGACAAATATGAAACATAGACAAAAATGATTCAATGTATGAATGATAGGAGTCTCTGAAGAAGAAAACTAAAGTAGCAAAACAGAACAAATACTACAAATTATAATTCAAGAAAAATTTCTAAATAAAAGTATAAAAGATTTAGAATTACATATTGAAAAACTGCACCACATAACTGACCAACCCAGAACAATCAACACCAAAAGGTAGTCCAGTAAATTGTCAGACTTTAAAGAAAAAGAAAAATCTGCAGGGAAGCTAAAAAAAAGAAAAGCGACTTCGAAGGGAAAGAAAATAATCACCAGACTTCTCAACACCAATGCTTTATGCCCTAAGAAAATGGAGTAACATGTCTAAGATAAACAAGGAAAGAGAATATATGCCAAAGATTTTATATCCAGAAAAACTGAATTTCAGTTCCAAAGGGCACAGAAAAAAAAAAAAAATGCTATCAACATGTGAAGACTCGGGGAATCTCGCTCCCATGAACTTTTCCTGAGAACACTTCTACAGAATGAAATTCAATCAGCCAAAATGACTAGAGAGCTTTCAAGACAAATTCTCATGGTTAGGCATAGAACTAATGCTAAAAGGGGATTAAGAGGGAGGGATTATAATAAGACTGGCTGCATGCTCTGACAGTGTAGATATGCTACAACTATTTTTAAATGGAGTCGGGTTGTACTGGGAGAACAAACGCAAAAACAAAATGGATGGTAGCCGTATTGGTATTATTATTCTGAGACTGTTTTACATATAATACAGGATAAAGCAAATGAGCAATTTAGGCATGCTTTAATCCTATCTTCCTCACATCCTCACAAATCAGTATTCTCAGTGTGGAAGAAAGAAAATACAGATGCAATAGAAGAGTTTAAGTAGAAGCCCTATAGCCCTGAATTTGAATTGAAAGTATTGATATTAACCCTCTCAATTATTTTATCTTTGGATAAAAAAACTAGATACAGCTCTGTTCACTGAAAAGGCCTAGAAAAATGACCAATTCGGCAGTAATGAGTATTTCTAGTGTCTAAAATAGGGCCTTGAACTACAATTTTTTCAGGTCTAGGGGCAGAATATGTGTAAGATAAGCTTGGAAAATCTTCTTAAGCCAGATAGCAAGGAAACTGTCAAAAACATGTTCAAAGAACTCAACAACCAACTTGAAGAAACTCCCATTGTGCGAAAGTTGAACTTCAATAAGGACAAGATTGAAACTAACAAAATACATATAAATTCATAAAAACAGTTTTAATAAATTTTGAAGTTCTCTTCAGAGGATCACAGGAAACTAATTAATCCTCTTAAAAATCAGTATTTTAGGGGCCAGCCTGGTGGCGCAGCGGTTTAAGTGCTCATGTTTGGCTTTGGTGGCCTGGTATTCACCACTTCGGATCCTGGGTGCGGACATGGCACCGCTTGGCAAGCCATGCTGTGGCAGGCGTCCCACGTATAAAGTAGAGGAAGATGGGCACAGATGTTAGCGCAGGGCCAGGCTTCCTCAGCGAAAAGAGGAGGATTGGCAGCAGATGTTTAGCTCAGGGCTAATCTTCCTCAAAAAAAAAAAATCAGTAGCTTAAAAACTGATAAATAAAAGGAGAGAAACAAGCATTTATTCTGCCTTTCCTTTATGAACTATACCACTGGGTAACCAGCTAGTACATGAAGCTGTTTAGATTTTTATTAAGGCATTCCAAATATTAAACTTAAAAGAAATGATAAACTTGGACTGTCAGTATTTTGCCACAACGATAAATTATTGAATCTAGGCATGGAGCATCAATGACTACTACAATCACAGAAAGAGAAACAATCACACTTTACGTGGCTCCTAATTTTAAAAAAAGACAAAACAAAAACCCTCACCACCTGTAATCTTGCCAAAGGGATCCAACCTGAGTCTGATCAAACTTGAGGATCCAACTACCATCGGAAAATATAGAGGACAAAACCAAAAGGGAAAGAGAAACAAAGTGAACTGTACCATGAGTATGCGATTAGGAAAATGCAAAGTGTGAGAAATTCTACAGGTCAAATAGACTGGGATTTTCAAGATAAATTGAAAGGAAAAGAGAGTGATGGAGGGAGAATCTTTAACTACCAGAGACTTAAAAGATACATTGAGCTTAAAGAATGAGTAAGATTAAGTTAGAGTGCCTAAGGATGTACCCATTGGTGATAAAACTATAAATAAATGCAAGGGAGTGATTACTATAAAAGTCAGGATACTGGTTAATTTTTATAGGAAAGAGGCAGATACGAATGGGATGAGGCACATGGAGGACTTATGGGTTGTCTGAACAAGAACTGATTTCTTAACACGGGTGGTGGTTACTGGGACGCTTGCTTTTCAACTGTTCAGTAAGCTGTGTATTAGTTTTATACGGTTTTCTCTATCTATGTTATATTTTATAATTTTAAAAGAATTTCAAAAATTCAACCCAATCAGTTATAACTTCATGATTAATTGCACATTGGCAAGTTTATTATGGAAAAAGAAAAATATTTTATTTTAATTACTTAATAAATGCAAGATAATTAGCCATTTGACAAAAGCACTCACACATTCATGTTTAACTAGAGACTTTTATTAAAAAATAAATGGTGTAATTTTTAGCAAAGTTTAAAATGCAACTAAAGCAAGATTAAACTTCCTGATTTCAAGCTTCCAGTCGTTCTAGTTGTGAAAACCTTCAGCAAATTAATTTCTTCATGGTGCTACCTTGTCCTTCAGAGTCAATAAACTCAGTAAGTGACAAAGTATCCACTAATTCAATTAGCAAATAAGTGTTTCAACACTGCTGGTATTTTACAGTCAAGCTACATTTGATTCACATTCATAATAATAAGGTACTATCACAAAAGCTCATCATAAGAATTTAAGATAAAAAAACTGCTGTGTTTTTGAAACTGAGGACAAAGGAGCTAAAGTTTCCCTGGATTAGGGTGAAACTGTGCCTGCGCCAACAAAGTTAATGTGGTAAACAAATTAACCAAAGTTTTTGAGCTCGCCTTGCAGAACAGCAAGAGGACCACTGATAAGAGAGCAGCTTGCTGACAGCCCTCTGCCTGGCTGAGCATCAAACAGGAGCACTGAGAAAAAAGCTAAAATGACCGATTGTAAGCTTCACATGTCGTAGACTAAAGACCTACCGCATGCAACACATAGAACCACCCCCCCCCCGAAATTTACACATGCAGCCCATGAAGAAATATGAAAGACAGTCACCCCTGCATGGAGGACTCTTAGAACCTCAGCCCCCAAGGCCACGTGCTCCCCTCCCCATCTTATTCTCAAAATATGCTTTGGATAAACGCTTAGAACTGTATGTAGGAAAGCTAATCTTTAACCACGGGAAAGAATAACTTGTTGGCAGAAAACTTATGTCCTCTGCCCAAAACTCTCCTTTCTGTCCCAGGTAAGGAAGTAACTGAGGTTTTTTTAGATTCCTCAGGAATGTTGCATTCAGCAGATCCGCTATGGAGAGGCTCACAATATTTTGCAGTCACCCATCACCTGACATTTCTGAGCCCCATCCCCAACCCCATTTGCCTCATCTAAGTCACTTCCAAACCAGGTCCTTTTAGGATGATAGTCCACTGTCTTCTGATATGCTGCCTTATCACTTGTTAAAGTTCTTTCTCTACCACGGCCTGCTTGGCCTTTTATCTCGCAGCGAGCAGATAGAGCCCTTGCTCGGTATCATTTTTCTCAAGGGTAATAAGTTCACAATCTTATTTTCATTTCTTAAAATACTTCCAGGAAATACAATTGATGCATTCAAATGGCCTGAAGTTGTCAATCATTCTTTGTGTGTGGTATATCAAAATCCAATAATGTAGAAGACTGTTTGGCAGTTTATTTCAAAACTCTTACCATATGATCCAGCAATCATGCTCATTGGTATTTACCCAAAGCAGTTGAAAACATATCCACAAAAAGTCCTGCACACAGATATTTATAGCAGCTTTATTCATAATTTCCAAAAGTTGGAAGCAACCAGGATGTCCTTCAATAGATAAATGGATAAATAAACTCTGATACACTCAGAAAATAGGAGATTATTCAGCACTTAAAAGAAATGAGCTATCAAGCCATGAAAAGACATGGAAGAAATTAAATGCATATTACTAAGCGAAAAAAGCCAATCTGATAAGGCTATATACTATATGATGCTAACTATACGACATTCTGGGAAAGGCAAAACTATGAAAGCAGTAAAAAGATCAGCGGTTGCCAGGGATTGGGGGTGGAAGGAGGAGGATGAATAGGCAGAGAACAGAGGATTTTTAGGATGGTGAAAATACTCTGTATGATACTATAATGATGGATACATGTCATTTTACACTTGTCCAAACCAATAGAATGTATAACACCAAGAGTGAACCATAATGTAAACTATGGACTTTGGGTGGTTCTGATGTGTCAAAGCAGCATCATCAGCTGAAACAAATGTACTACCCCTCTGGTAGGAGATGTTGACATCAGGGGAAGTTACGCATGTTTGGGGACAGAGGGTATATGAGAAATAGCTGTACCCTCCCCTCAATTTTGCTGTGAACTTAAAACTTCTCTTTAAAAAATTGTCTTAATAAAGAAAATCCAATAATGTGGCTTAACGGTAGTTGAAAGGACAATATTTGAGTCAACAAGATCTCAGCTGAATACTGGTTCTTGACTTTCCATTTGTGTAAACTGGACTTGTTTCCTTACATGTAAAATAGGGATGATTTCATTTATTTTAACAGACCATGATAAGGATTAAAGGAGATAATGAATATAAAGGATTTATCACAGTAAATAATACATAAACATTCAAATATTTTGGAAATGTTAATAAAGGCAGAGATCATATTTTAGCAGGTAGGAGTGAGCTGCAACAGAAAACTGGAAGACAAGTAGGACTATCATTTTTCAGTGTAGAAAAACAAGTAAGTAAGGTTAGGGATGAGTAATTTTAGTCATATAATTAACTTTACTAAAATAAAAATATTCAAAATGCTTTCATTAGTAAAATATTGGGGTTTTTCAATTCACTACTCTATTATATATATTTTTTAAATAAGCCTTCTTATGAGGATTTAACATCACAGTAAATCTCACCTTACTTGCAATGACTCAGAAAAGTCATGATAAGTTTTGCCACTTGGAAAGCACAAAGATATGAAAATAAACATTAACTATACAGTAATGAAATTCTGTAGATATTTCCAAAGTAACCCACGCTAAGTGTATTTAAGTTCAGAGATGTTACAAAAAAACTATAAAACTGGGGGGAAAAAACAAACTGTAGAGTGGAAATAAAATGTCTAAGAGAGTCTGAACCAGCATGTGAGAAAAGAGCTGTAGAAAGAACTGTAACGAAAAGAGAAAACCAACACATCAATAAATAATATAACTTAGGTAACTATCAAGATAGCTATATGGAAAAAGTGGTGCAGGTTTAGGGGCCAGATCAGTCCTTATTTTGAATCTTGTTTACACCATTTATTATGTGACTTTGAGAAAACTGCTTTAGCTCTGCAAGATTTGGCTTCCTTGTGTGTAAAACGAAAATGATATATGCTTTGCAGCATTGCTATGAAGAATAAATGTGTTCGAATATATCTGCACCTTACAAGGACTCAATACATTATAACTGAAATAATTATCATTATTTAATATGATGTTATCTTTCAAAAGTAGCATGAACAAGTAATTCATGTAATTCTGGGTACATGTAACTTCACAATATATTGCACATGGAGCAATTCATTCTGAAGGTCTGAATCTGCAGACATGCTATGAACATTCTAGATGGACTTGGTTAATTTTCTCTGTTGTCTATTTTCTGTTTCATTGATTTATGCTCTTATCTTTCTTGTTTTCTTTCTTCTACTTACTTTGGGTTAATTTCTTTTTCTTTCTCTGGTTTCTAAAGGTAATAATTTAGACCATTGGTTTTAAATCTTTCTTATTTGAACACAAGCTTTTAAAGCTATATATTTTCCTCTAAACAATGTTTTAGCTACACTCTACAAAGTTCAATATTTTTGTCTCTTTATTATTATTTAGTTTGGTATATTCTAAATTTCCCTTGTGATTTCTTCTTTCACTCATGTGTCAATTAGACGTATATTGTCTGACAAATAATTGAGGCTTTTCTAACTATTTTATTAGTTTTATTTCTAAGTTAATTCTGTTGAGTCAGAGAATATACTTTATGTGATTTCAATCTTTTGAAATGTATTTATACTTATTTTATGGCCCAATATATGGCCTATATTGTTAAATACTCCATGAGTATATAAAAAGAACCTGTATTTGTAGTTGTTGAGTGTAACATAATATAAATGAGAATTAGGTTAAGGTAGTTGATAGCGTTGTTCAAATCTTCTATATCCTAACTGATTTTTTACCTGTTTTTTCAATTAATTAGTGAGAAAAGGGTATTAGTATGTTCAACTTTTTTTTCTATTTATTCTTTTTGTTATCTTTTTGACTCATTACTTTTGAAACTCTGTTATTAAGTACACATGTATTTAGAGTTATGGCTTCCTGATTATTTTATCCTTTTATTATACACCCTTCTTTATATCTCACTTAAGTATTTCAAGAATTTTAAAGCAAATTTAGTATGATGTGCCTCCTTTTATCTCTGGTAGCACTCCTGGCTGAAGTCACTTTGTCTAGTTTAATATAACCATACTAGCCTGCTTTTGCTTACCATTTTCATAGTGTATTTTTTCCATTCTTTTACTTTTCATTCCATCTAAATCTTTTTGTTTAAAATGCATCACTGGGCCAGCCCCGTGGCTGAGTGGTTAAGTTCACATGTTCTGCTTTGGTGGCACCGGGTTTCACCAGTTCGGACCCTGGGTGAAGATGTGGCACTGCTCATCAAGCCATGCTGATGGGGTATCCCACATAGCACAATGAGAAAGATGTACAACTAGAATATATGACTATGTATATGGGGGGCTTTGGGGAGAAG
Organism: Equus asinus; assembly: GCF_041296235.1. Taxonomy (NCBI): domain Eukaryota; kingdom Metazoa; phylum Chordata; class Mammalia; order Perissodactyla; family Equidae; genus Equus; species Equus asinus. The sequence goes on from NC_091798.1 coordinate 74,577,724, forward strand.
AAGAAGAAAAAAAAAGATTGGCAACAGGTGCTAATTCAGGCGTCAATCTTTAAACAAAAACAAAGCGCATCACTTATAGAGGGTATAGAGTTGCTTTTTTCTTCAGTCTGATCATCTCTGATTTTAATTGGAGTGTTCAGCCCATTTACATTTGATGTAATTATTCATACGCATCTTCCTATTTGTTGTCTATTTGTCCCCTCTGTTCTTTGTTCCTTTGTTCCTCCTTTACTGTCTTCTTTTTAGGTTAAGCAAAAACTATTTTAGTTTTCCATTTTATTTTTTCAGTTGGGTTTTTAGCTATACTTCATAATAGTTACTAGTGGTTGCTTTCAGGATTACAATATGTATCACAAACTTAACACAGTTTCCTTAGAATTAAGATTATTATAGTCATGTGCCACATGATGACATTTTGGTCAACAATGGACCACATATACAGTGGTGGTTCCATAAGATTAGCACCATATAGCCTAGGTGTGTAGTAGGATATGCCATCTAGGTTCGTGTAAATACACTCTACGATGTTCATACAATGATGAAACCACCTAATGACGCATTTCTCAGAACATATCCTCACTGTTGAGTGATGCATAACTGTATATCACTTCATGTAAAATGTAAAACCCTTAAAACAGTAGAATTTCATATAATCACCTTCATTTGTGCTTCATTATATGCTATAACTCCCACAATGCCATATTACTTCTTTTTAAAAAAAATTTGTTTTAAGAAATCTTTTTCTAAAAGATGTCTTTTGTATTTATCCATATAGTTACTATTTCTGATTCTTCTCCTTTTTTCTGTACATTCAAGGTTCTATCTAGTGTCATTTCTCTTCATCCTGAAAAGCTTTTAACATTTCTTATATTAAAGGCCTGCTAGTGATGAATTCTCTCAGCTTTCATTCACCTGAAAATGTCACTATTTTACTATCATTTTGGGGGGATATTTTCAGTAGATATAAAATTCTAAGGTGACAGTTTTTATTTTCCTCTCAGCACTTTACAGATGATGTTACATTTGCTTTGGCCTTCATTGTTCCTGATGAGAAGTCAGTTGTCATCCTTCTTGTTGTAATCCCGCATGAGATTAATATGTCGTTTCATTTGGGTGCTTTTAAAAATTTTCTGATATATCAAATCATCACATTGTATACCCTAAACTTACACAATGTTACATGTCAATTATATCTCAATAAAGCTTTGGGAGAGTGGTTCTTTTTATATTTGATTTTCAGCAGTTTGCTATGATGTGCTTAGGTATAATTTTACTTGTATTGATCCTGCTTATACAGTTCCAAACTTGTGGCTTCTTTCTCAGTTAGCGGAACAAAGAATCAACACTGTAAGCCTTCTTCAGAGAGTATAATCTTTAGCGGGCTATTTAGTGCTAACCAAAACCCTGGCTAAAATAAATGAGGAAATTGACCATAGTTAACACATCACAGGAACACCTGAATTCAGTTGCATATCATCCATATGCTGTCAGGTTTCAGCTAAGATTGCTAGAGAAAAGTGTCATGTAATTTTTAAAAAGCTGCACAATTTTACTTTTGAAATTTGCATCTTTCCATGTCCCACCGGAAAAAAAAAATCCCCGATGAAAAATCTGTTTTAAAACTTACTGTCAAGAAAAACCTTAGTCTCTCTTGGATAGTTGTTTTATTCCCCACCTTCTGATAGGACAGTCTGAAAGTTTGCCCTCCCAGCTAGGCCCTGTGTATTACCATTCCTGCCTTGGTAACAATTTCATTCTCATTTTGAACAAATATAAATGTTACGTTTTGTTAAGTCCTTCCTAGGAAGACCAGTGAATTAATGCAGAAAATAACACACATGCACAAAAGAGAGAGTAAAGCACAAAAAGAAAAGAGAGAAGAAAGATGTTTCATAAAATAGCATCCATCCTAATATGTGGTACTCTTAAGATAGTGGGTCTCAACTGGGAATGATTTGACTCCCCAGGGAACGTTTAGCAATGTCTGAAGACATTTTTTGTTGTCACGGCTGAGAGGGTGCTACTGGCATCTGGGGGTAAAGGCCGGGGATACTACTGAATAACCTACAATGCACAGGAAGAGCACCCCTACAACAAAGAATTATCCATCCCAAAACCTCAATAGTTCCTCTGTTGAGAAACTATGCTTTAGGCTATTCCCACTATATACTTTTCAAGCTATTTAGTTTTCACAATTATAGGCATAGAGTATCACCAATCAGTATACAAACTGATAGCCAAAGAAATTAAGAAATAGGCTGACTAGTCTCCACATTGGAGGCTAGAAAATAATCAAGTGTGCACAGGTGCTACCGTCTGTTCTCTGAATATGGGACCCATGGTTTTGTCTTTTGCTGTGGTTTTATTTTGTTTTTGTTTTTTCTTTGTTCAGCAGCCTGTTAAAAGAGTCTTTTCAATTTACGTATGTTTAATGACACCGGACTGAATTGAATAGCTCCACTCCAAAATACAACGGATAATTTATTAAAGAAAAAATTTAAAAGATATGAATTATTGCTCAAATATCTAAGTACAATTGTGTTTCAGATTTACATGTTTGTATTCCTCTGTTTCAACTGAACAAGGTAGTATGTAAACATCTCACACGGGTACAGGTCTTAAGTAAATTTCCTTTACTGCTATCTAATTTGTAAAGGTATGAATACTTCTGGTTTACAACTGAGTCACATTTTCTACTTTACCAAAAGTAAATTTCAATCATTTGGGAATATGTTTGATCATTTACATTGTTTATGCTTATAATTTCTTTAAAAAGACTATATTGACTCTTCTAACCTCTTTAATTAACACATCTTAAAACGACACAGAGAGTGAGGTCTTGAGCACTCTAGTGAGCTCAAGTTTAAGTGGGTAACTAGAGAATGTATTTGCTCACAGTATGTTTGGTCCTCTGGATAAACACACCTCATGAAAAACGTGTTTCATTTCATCTGTTACTGCCAGAAGACTTGGCTAACATCCTTATGTAGCTGCGGTGGAAATCAGGTCCTGCTGAGAAATCATTCTTAAAGGCAAAATGAGCTACTTCAAAATATTGGCTTAAAAACACCACAGATTTTTCAATTAAGTTCCTAGAACCACATTTTATGTAAATGGTTTAGCACTTTTTCTCCCCAAATGGTAAAATAAACTGACTAGCATTCTAATCACATGGTGGTAACAAGTCATAAGTTAAATAGAATAACATAGTCTTAATGCTTGTCACAGAACCACCATGAAATCTGACTAATTAGGTAGTCTCAAACTTGAAAAGTCCATAGATTGACTGGATAAATAACAAAGGTTTAATTAACGCCACACTCCTCAGACGTTAGGTTAAAGAGAATTGACAGCTAGAAAATGTTGACATTCTGACAGCCTTCAAATCTGAAAAGGTGCTAATTTTTAACATTAACTAAACTTTTCAAAGATCTCTGTCTTTCAATATAAAGTTAAACTGCACACTTAAATTGTTGAACATCAGTTTTGAGGTCAATCAGACTACATTCAACATTCCCAGAAGAATTAGACTGCCTTTCAAATATTGTATATGTAGCTCAAGTAAATTTGCTTTAAATTCTGCATTAAAAGTCATTTTTTAAAAAAAGAACAAATTAAAGTTGCTCGACAATTCTACTTGTAATTCTCCCTATGGAGCTTCTAGATTTAGAAAGACTCCATGGTTTTAATGCATCAGAATTATATTCACCAACACACCAGAACCCTTTACAAATTTCTTACTAGTTTCAACAATTCAAAGAAATATGAGTATGGGTCTTTGCAGTAATCTATTTGTTAACATGGTGTGGGACATAATGATTCATCTTTATTTGTGATACTTCAATACTAAAATATCCAAATTAAGCACTGAATAACTTGAAATAAGAAAGGCCACAAAACACCTGCTAGAAACATTTGATAAAAACATAACGCAATCATTCCCTTTTAGTTTGGGATATCTGGAGAGAGGGACAAGTATATATGTACATGTGTGAATATTTGTAGGATTTTTTCTTACTTAATAAGACAAATACATAGGCTGATTAATAACCAGAATACAACAGCTGTCCCAATCACCATAACCTGAACTTCATATTTCCCAAACAATTATACCATTTAATGGCTATTAATCATATACCATCTTATATCAACTACAGTTGTCTTTGAATTGCTACTGAAATCTAGTGCAGTATTGTTATTTAATGTGGATTTTTTTTCCCTATCATATTGTATGTTTTCTGAAGTTAAGCCATATTTCTCCCCTATAACCTTTAAATTAGTGCCACACTCAAGGTATGCATTCAATACATGTATGACGACTGGTGCAATAAAAGTAAAGAACTAGCTTTCTGTAAGATGCTTTTAAAAGAGATGGCTACATCTCAAAAATAAAATCCTTCCGTGCCTTTTTCACCTTCAAATAGCTGTTGCACAGCTCTCTGTGAAGAACTGGATGCTTGTAGCATCTGTCTAAGCTCTCACTGATAGCTCACTGCTGGATGTCTGGTTTATTCCACTTTCTGAATCATCCAACTTTGTACCACACGATCACTCAGTGTAACTGACCCATGACAAGGGAGGTGCTGCTTCACTGGATGTGAATAAGGATATCAGTGTTTCCAACGATGTTTAGCAATGTGAGACTGGTTTGAGACTTGGGTATACTGCCTTTTAAATCTGTAAAGAGGATTTGATTAATCAGAAATGGCTTTTGGATTTCCACTGTTCATGGATTGGATCTCCTCCAACTGCTTATTCTGGCAGGTATTGTTCTGGCAGATATTAGATATTAGCTAAGATATATTAGCTTGCTTAATCTTGATCATAATCCTAAGGGGTGAGCATTATTATTATACCCACATTATGGATGAGATAACTGAGGTATGAGAGGTAATCAAGGTCACACAGTGAGAAAAGGGTTGAAGTCAATTGTCTTTGGTTTTATGTAAGTCTCACCAAGATGTGGACACACCTTTCCAGAATGTAAATTATACATATTGCAATAGGAGAAAGAGATACGTAATACCTGCAAAATACCCTGAGAAGTGTCTCCCTATCCCAAAAGTATGTTTATTTACTGTTTAATATATGCATTTGAAAGAGCTTGTCAACCTATTGAGTTATTAAAGGAAATCACTGAGGCTAAACATTTCTGCAAGGGAGGTAGTGAGAGGGCTCTGATCGCCTCTCCCCTCTCTCAGTCACCCACTTGTGCCTTCAGAACTTGGCTGTAGGTAGTCGACAAAACTTCCTAGATCCACTCCTTAAAATAAAGTGAGCCCTGCAATGTTGGGCAAGATTACGCAATACATGTATACAACAAGCACTGTTTAAAGCTCTTTGCACACCGTCATTACTCAAAGGGTGGTGGTTAGCAGTTCGCTGTGAAGTACAGAAATGGAGAATAAGCATTTGGAAGCTTATATAGCAAATTATAAGAATAATTTTCTCTGTTCAATCTTTTTTTTAGAATTTAGACTAGTATTTTGTGTCTTGTTTATTTCATTTTTCTAGTAATTCATTGTATTAGGCTTTACAACATCAGTAACAGATTTTTAAAATTTTTAAAATTTTTAAAAACAGAAATCTATCACCATAGACAGCATGAAAAGCATTCCTTTACGTATATTTACTCATTTAATTCTTACAACTCTATGAAGTGGCTATTATTATTAGCCACATTTTCAGATGAAGTTACTAAGGCACAGAGAGGTTAAGAAATATAGACAGTAAGCTGACGGAGCAGAAATTCAATCCCAAGCATTCTGGTATTAAGACATGCCTTTAAGCACTATGATAAACTGCCTCTTTTAAGCCCATCTTTGGTGGATGTCTGAAAAGTAGTGCTAGAAAATCCTCATGGTCTTGAGTAGAGAACAAAGGTGCCAAAAGAATGATCCTTTGACTTCCCTGATGTTCAGTCACTCCCATCCCATTGCCATTGAGAAGCAATGCTGAGGCTTACCCAGCCCAGGGTAGGGTATCATCCTTGACGTCATCTTTGCTCCATCATTGAGCTCCCACGGAGCTTCCATTTGCTGGTTTCTTCCCACTGGCAAGGTAGTTTAAGATTTGGCAGCCTCCCTCTTGTTGGAGTATTTAGAGTCTGAGGTTCTAGAACTCCGTAAGTCACAAGCCGCTCACTGCAAATAAAATCTTGTGATGATATAAATCACTTGCAATCATGGAACAGACACATATGTATTGAATGTCCACTCTGTGCAATGACCTGCATTCTTTTTTATATGCGTGTATTATACCAAATTTTTACTTTCCTACATTTTAAATCCATTTGGATTATTAAAACTCTTATACTTTAACTGACATACTTGGATATTGATTTAGAATTTGAATCAATTTGTTCTCAATCAATAAAAAGAGATTGCTTGCATCTCTCTAGACTGTATTCCATTTGTCCTTTGTTTTTGCGATTCCTTCCTCTGAGGTTACTACTCTCCTCCTTGCCAGGCAACAAAGTGCAGTGGATAGAGCATGGAATTTGAAGCCAAATTTTAGGATATGATTCCTTCAGTTGTCCCCCATTCAACAAATATTGAGTGTCTATTATGGACAAAAGCACTGTTCAAATTGCTGAGGATGCAGCACTAATTGAGATGACAAGCTCCCTGCTCTTGTGGTGCTTACATTTGAGGAATCAGACATTAACCAAATACACCAGTGAATAAGAAAGTAGTAATAAGTGCTATGAAGAAAATAAAACAGAGTGGTGAGATAAAGAGTGACTGGTAGGGGTGTTTTAGATTGTATATCAGGGAAGCACTCTCTGAAGAGGCAACAGTTGAACTGAGAGATGAATGCCAAGCAGGATGTAGACATTTAACAACTGGGGGAAGAGATTCCAGGGGAAGGAAACTTTTATCATATTAGAAAAAGAAAAAAACTAGTTTAAACAAAAAAAGGGTGGGTATTGAGTGACGTGAGCGGAAGTTCAAAGGTCAGCATAGTTCAGGGCTGTCTCAATCTAGAGGCTCTGTGATCTCAGTTCAGCCTTCATCTATGTGTCAACTTCACTCTTGAGCTGGTGGCAAGAGAGCTGCTAAAATCCCAGGATTCACATGGAATATCCCACAAAGAGGTTGTCTCTTGATGTTGCTCTATTTTAAAAGCAAGAAAACATTTCCCAGAAATCTCTAGTAAGAGTTCTCTGTGTGTGACTGGCCTGAAAATAGCCTCATGTCCATTCCTGACTCAATTTCTGTGACCCAGGAAGTTTCTTGTATTACCCAGCTTGGACATGGGCACCTAGTTCAGTGTCTAATGAAGGATTGGGACATCACAGTTGGCTTCGACTACTCAGAATTAACCTGGAGCAGGAGTCAATCCCAGTAACCATGTGATTGCAATGTAATCAGGGAGAGGTGGCGATCTGAACAAAAAATGGGACACTGTCAGGGAAAGGCTGAAAGTGAATGGAAGCTACCTAGGCGTCAACAGTGTCCCGTATAAACAGCTCATACAAAACCTTAGATCTATTAGAGGAGAGAAAGGAGGTTCAAAGTGGCTAGGGTGTTACTAGGGAGGGGAGAGTGATATGAAATGAGGTCATAGGGTAGACAAAGGTCAACGCCTGTAGGTACTCATAGGTCAAGGTGAGGAATTTAGATTTTATTTAAAGTGTTATGGAAAGCCATCAGAGTGTTTTAACCAGAGGAGTAACATGATGGGGCTGCAATGAGCAATAAATTATGCTTGTGTTGGGAGCAGAGGATAGTGGTACATCACTGGACATTTTGGGGACAAACAATTCATCTTTCTAAATTCTACTTATGGTGTTTTAAAGTTCGAGTACCTATTACAAAGGGTTGTTTTAAGTTGTAAATGAAAAATGTGTACAAGTGTTTTTGAATTCTGAGTTAAACAAATCATAATAAATGCACTAATACTCCTTCAGAGTCTTGCTCAAGTCGTCTTCTTGGAGCCTCGTCTCTCCAGACCAGCCCCATGCTGACTGCTCTTTCCTCTGAACTCCTATGATGTTTCATGCCCATAAAAATCATTTTGGTCATAAATTTTACAATTATAACAGTGTAGGGTAGTGTACACATGCATAGTACATGAGAGTTTAAAAGCATTTTATTTATTTATTTATTTTTTATTTTTATTTTTTTCGGGTGTACATCATATTTCAAATTCTGGATACATTACATCATGTTCACCACCCGAACACTAATCATAGTGCATCCCCTCACATGTGAGCCTAATCACCCCTTTTGCCCTCCCCCCTCCCCACTTCCCCAATGGTAACCACCAGTCCAATCTCCAATGCTATGTGGTTTTTTTTTTTCTGTCGTTTTTATCTTCTACTTATGAGTGAGATCATATGGTATCTGACTTTCTCCCTCTGACTTACTTCACTCAGCATAATACCCTCAAGGTCCATCCATGTTGTCACAAATGGCTGGATTTCATCATTTCTTATGGCTGAGTAGTAGTCCATCGTGTATAAATACCACATCTTCTTTATCCATTCGTCCCTTGATGGGCACCTAGGTTGCTTCCAAGTCTTGGCTATTGTGTATAATGCCGCAATGAACATAGGGGTGCAAGTATCTTTATGCCTTTCTGTTTTCAAGTTCTTTGGATAAATACCCAGCAGTGGAATAGCTGGATCATATGGTAGATCTATCCTTAATTTTCTGAGGATACTCCAAACTGTAAAAGGGTTTTAAAATAGACACATTCGGGGCTGGCTCCGTGGCCGAGTGGTTAAGTTCGCGCGCTCCGCTGCAGGCGGCCCGGTGTTTCGTCGGTTCAAATCCTGGGCGCGGACATGGCACTGCTCGTCAGACCACGCTGAGGCAGCGTCCCACATGCCACAACTAGAGGAACCCACAACGAAGAATACACAACTATGTACTGGGGGGCTTTGGGGAGAAAAAGGAAAAAATAAAATCTTTAAAAAAAAATAAAATAAAATAAAATAAAATAGACACATTCACACATACCAATTATGTGGCATACAGGTATCTTCAACCAGATTTTAAGTGCAAGGCATACATCAAAGTTTCTAGCACAGCACAAAATAAGTACTTCATAAATATGTTTTATTTCTTGCTTTGGGATCCAGCCCCATGTTTATACTTGAATTGCTCCTCTTCTCCCTTCCCTGAGAACTTATCCCAGGTCTAACCCAGTGGGGAAAACAAAAAAGAGGCACTTAGTCACTATTGAAAGAACTGTGCATCCATTTAAAGAATAGAAACTTTAAAATTAGCAGTGGGAAAGGGAAAAAGTAAATGACTACTAAGAAACTCTAAATAAAAACAATAAAATGTTCTGTTACATGATCATTAGCTTGGAATGATTAGTAGATTTTTAATAGGTTCTTAATCTCCCCTTTGATTCTTTCCTGGAAGTTCCTACAGAAAAAACCAGAAACAGAGTTAGCAGATTGTCTATAGTAAGTTTTGAGCATGAGGAAGACAGAATAATCCACAGAAAAGAGTCACTATCTTAGGTAATTACTCAGAAATGCAATGCATTTCAAAAACAAGAGGGCAAAGCTTACATACCAAGGAATGAACCATTCAAACACATACACTACACCTACCGTACAAGTTCAAGGGGTTTTAGCATCTGCCTTTCTCACACACTCTGGCTGAGACATCAATAACCTAAACATCCCACATTAAACAGTTCAGACCCAGAATCACTTTAAGCCAAGTAAAGCAATAAACCTTCAAGATAAAAGACAAATAAAATGGCAGAGTTCGCTGAAAAGTCATGTGCGGACCATGTTTATATTTGATTTATTGAACAAAGGGTAAATGCTAAAAGCCCCTTTTGTTACCCTTCTTTGGAAATATTAACACAGAGTTGGTACAATCATTGATGCACAGTGTTAAGAAATAAACATTATCAATTTTCCTGACACTGCAAAATGCAGCCTAAATTCAATTGCAGACAAGTTTCAGGAAAACAGCTAACAATCACAAAAGGAATAGAATGAGACTGAAATATAATACAAATATGCTTTACTACTTTCCAAGAGTAGGCAAGACTGAAGGCTCATAATTATATAATATTTAATGCTTAATTTTATTTTCTGTGGTACCTCTACAAGCCATCAGTCATGAAAATTATTAAAGAGCACACATTTCAATATCACATAATTAAAATGAGTGTTGGTTGCTATATTTTGCTTACTTTGCATTTGTGATTTATACATTCTCCTGAAGACGTACTTAAAGCAATATATGCTCAGTAGGAAAGCAATATCATCCCTGCGTGCCCCACAAATCATTTACAAAAAGTGTTGCATGCACCACCATTTACTTAGAGCAAATGGTTGTTTTTCTACAAATACATTATTTATGAGAGCATCAGATGCAATCTGCGTACTAATGTATTCTTATATGTCATAGAATTATCCACATGTTTCAAATGGTTTTCTCTCTCTCCACAATCACCAGTTCACTACGCCCCCAATTAGTCCCATCCTCACTTAGATCTCCACCATGCATGTGTCTGTCCATGTACACCGAAAATAGTTGAAAAATAGCCATGGAGAAATAATTCAAATCACAAAAACATTCTAAGCCCTGACAATTCTAATCTTCATTTAATCACTTTATTCCCACAAACAAACAAATAAATAAACAGATCCATAATCATCCAAACAATTTTAAAAGCGCTCAGAACAGATCTATATAAAGTAAGCTGTTAAAACAGACTATACAAAGTAGGCTGCCAAATTCACGCAGAGTAAGTTCAAAATAATGATATTCACATACTAAAGAAAAACCTCAAATCTGAAAGAAGGATCCAGACTACGTTATCTCAGAATAGCAAGATACTCTGTTATTTTTATTTGCCAATATTTATATGAATATTGTGCACCGAATAATGATGTTTTACTTATATCTTCACCAAAGGCATGCTACTCTCGGTGTGACTAAAGTATGTTATCTGCCTTAGACTTGTCATGAGGAGAATGGATATGCAGTACAGAGATTGGCATTGTCACAACTCAGTGGCTTGGTGCCAGAATCTGTGACACTACCTAGCAACCTCCCCATATCACAAAGAACACAACAATGTGCTGGTGGTTTGAGGAGAGCAAGACACAATAAAAATTTACATAAAATAAATGACTGTATAAAGGGCAAATATTCATCTGCTTAATATACTGTACTGAAGTCCATTAAAGATTTTCATAGGCCAATGAAAATGCAAATGCAATATAACTTGAATTCTGATGACTAGAAAGCCTTTCATTGTCTGATGTTGGGTGGTTTTTATATACAGTCATCTTTGTGTATTTTATTCTGTCAAAACTGTGATTCCCCAATATGCTTGTACAATAATATACTAAAATATACTCCAGTAAAGTAAATAATATTTTAGTGATTAATCAGACTTGAGATCCTTAAGCAATTTATTAACTAAGCCAAACTAACTGCAAGAAATCATTGATTTCTCATAGTTTGTGTGCTTTCATGAAACCTGTTATGAACTCAACAGCATTCCCTACCCTCAAAATTCACATGCTGAAGCCTTAACCCCCAATGTAATGGTATTGGGAGATAGATCCTTTGGGAGATAATCAGGTTTAGATGAGGTCCTGAGGATGGGCGCCTCACGGTGGGATTAGTGCTCTTATAAGAAGAGACACCAGAGAGCTTTCTGTCTCTCTGTCTCTCTCCAACCTGTGAGGACACAGTGGAGAAGGCAGTCATGTGCAAGCCAGGAAGAGAGCTGCCATGAGAAATCAACCATTCTGGCACCCTGACCACAGACTTCTAGCCTCCAGAACCGTGAAAAAATAAATTTCTGTTGTTTAAGCCATGCAGTCTGTGGTACTTTGTTACAGCAGCCCAAGACGACTAATACAAAACCCCTATGGGAACATTTCCTCCACAGAATAAGTAGGAGTATCATCAAAAATAATAATTATTGGCTTCCCCTCATGCTCAGTTTCGTCATTCTTCTTAACACAGTCATGATGTTGAAGACTAATATTATCATTTACACATTACCTTTATTTTTATAAGATTTGATATATGAGAAACCTTATTTCCACAGTTCTATTATTTTTAGACTACCTAATAAAACATTTTAAATTATATAAATCAAACATTAAACACAGCTAACATTGTTTGACAAGGCTGGATAGTACTATTTGGTATGACTAATAAGATAATTTAATTTACTATAATCCAACTTGGGCATGTGTAATGTAATTTTTCCCAATTTTTTACTATTATGAATAACACAGCAGTGAATATCTTCATAATAATTATTTGGGTGTATCTCTGGTTATTTCATGCAACTAAATAATTTCGCTACTTTGATTTTATCTAAAAGGCATGAATGTTTTAAAAGCTTTTCAGTATATTATGGCAAATTATGTTTGGGGATTGCATACTCAAAAATCCTGGGCATTGTCACTTTTTCAAAAGATCGTGGGCAACTCATAATTATGTCTTATTTATTCTAATTGGTGAAAACACTTGTATTAAGAAAATATCATGTGTGATGCGCTACTAATATAAGATCACCTTTAGCTATCTTTTCAGTACTTGCATACAAAGCTATCTGAAAAAGTGTTCATGGCGTTGTGATGATGGTGTTCTTAAGTGGTAGAAAATTCAAGTGATTTTTTACTTTCCTATTTATACTTTTCTTATTGCCTTTCTGAATTAGTTATAAAGAACATGTAGTGGTTTTAATCATTGAAAATATACCCACCATGTGAAACCAGAGATTAAAATATATTGACAATAATTATAGTAATCATCATAGTAGTAGGAGTAAGCACCCTGGGATTATTGAATGGCATTCACCTAAAAGCATCAACTCATTCTATTATTAGTAATGATCAAACTATCAGCTTCTATGCATTTCCCCTAAGTATAAAATTTATCTACACAGAAACACCTGGCCCAAATGTACTCAACAAGACAAAATAATAACAGCTGAATTAATTGAAACAACCATTTATTGAGGAAAGGACTGTTTATATAAGTGAAACAAATATCTCTTTGCACTTTATCCTTTGAATAGTCTAGCCAATTTCAACTGGCCACCTAACCATTTGGCATTTATATTTAGAATACTGTTAAAACATGATGCACTCTGAAATGGTTCTATATATTGTTGTCATCTGTCAAGCAGCACAGTCATATCGAATGCTTAGTTTCCAATCTTTTCTTTCCTCATTCTTTCCTCTCCATGACAGGCATACTAGGACGACAGTCTAGTGGTGAGATGATACAAGATCAACAGCTCTTCTTGTAACTAATGAATCAATTAAGGTTCTTGTTTAATAGCAACAGAATTTAACTTTAGCTAAATTAAGCAAAATAGATGTTATTAAATTAAAACAAAAGAGATATGATTACAAGCATTTGGTGGATAGGGTCACTGAATGATCAGTAGAAATTGACTGAGGGCCAGTCTGGAGGGCCAGGCATAGTTGGCCAAAACCCAGAGAGATATAAGAAGCAGGAAAACAGAGCACACTGGAACAGTCTGGTCCAGGGATGATTCTGACATTGCCGCTGAGGTCAACAATTTCTGATGATTTCCTCAATCACTCCGTCAAGACTTAAAGTCCCTAGAGAGGCAGAGTCTTCTGGGCCAAACTTAGGTCATGTGGTTGCCCCTTGGCTCCCAGGATGAGAGGCTGACACCTAGAGATAACTGCTCAGCAGGAAAACCCATAGTGGAAGAGGGGCAATCTCAAAAAGAAAGTCAGAGCACAACTGGAAATGGGAATAGCTGTTGGCAACCAACAACGACAAACGCTCAGTGCAGCCAAATGACTTCAGTGCCTGTCATGACTTCCCCCCTCGCCTCAGACCCTAAATCTAGACAAACCTTTCTCAATCTGAAGATCGAAACATATTCATGACTCATGAAATCAATTTAGTGGATCATATTTATCTATTTAAAAGCAAAATTGAATGGAGCAGAAAATATTAGAGCACATTGCATATAGGAATTTTATGAAACTTCTGTTTCTTTTATATATGTGTGTTTGTGTGGAAGTGTATGAATGTAGATCACAGTCAAAAATGTTTGAAAAAAATTTGTCCTAGTCCTTAGGGGCACTCTACAGAACCAACAGTTATATGCACTCCCTAAACTAGACTCTTCCAGTCTGAGAAGGGGGAATCCAGTCCCATGTAACTGGTATTATGAGGCCTCCATGATGAACCACTGTGCAGTAAGTTGCTCATGCTATAAAGTGATCTCATCATTTATATCACCACATATGGTCATTAAATTTTATTTAATTAGGACAAATAATCTGTGCAATCATTTATTTGATCACAAATACTTACCATCTTTTCTGAAATCTTACTGGTGCTGCAAATGAGAAAATTCCCAATGCGATAATTTATTATCACGAATATTTTTATACCATTGTAATTTTATTAGCTAATATTGAGTCAGTCAACTCTCACTTCTTTCCATGAGATTTTCTGCAATTACTACAATCCGCAGTGATTGCTATCCTTTTACCAAACTCTTTCAATGCTTAACTCCCAATAGTTTATCACATACCTATAACACTTCACCCAGATGAAACACATCTCAAAACTAGGTAGGTAGAAAAGATGTCTGAGTACCCCAAAGAGAAACCGCAAATTCCATGCACTAAAATCAGTGCATTTTATTCATAAGAAAATTCTCTAGGATTTTGTCTGAAGCTCATGTTTTCTGCTTTAGACATAATCCTAATAAGTATACTACCTAGCCCAGGGGGAGAAAATCAATAAATAACTGCCAAATAAGTGAATGAGTGAGAGAGAGAAAGAAAGAGAGAAGGAAAGTGAGAAAGAAAGAAAGAGAGAGGAAGGAAGGAAGGAAAGAAGGAAGGAAGGGAGAAAAGAAATTTCTAATTCAAATGCAAATTAGAAGAAGCAAAATGCAAGGGTGGGAAACAAGAGCAAGGCAAGTAGGGAGATATGGCACTACCACAAAGCAGAAATCAATGACAAGTTCTCACACACTCACACACATGCTTTTGAGACTACAAAATTCACAATAGTTTGGGGTCATTTCAAATATGAGGAAACAGAAGAAAACATTTCAATAGAACTTGAGTGTATTGTCCAAAGAGCAAATGCTCATAATGAAGAGATTGAATATTCTATTTCCAGCAGGAAATGGTAATATTTTAGAATTTTTAATATCCAAGTGGCTGAAAATTAAATATTTTGTTACCTTTGTCTAACTGAAAAACTTGGTGTCCTGAAAAGTTCTTTCCCCAAAGGTTCTTTGTAGCTGAATTTTACTATCATTTCATCAAATACAATTTCATCTCTGGTTTGATCATATAAATAATTTGACAGCAACAATCATGTCTTATTACCTGAGATGCTTCAGAAATTATTAGTTGAAAACTATGTCAGAAGAGTGTGAGCCCCACACATTAGAAATATATAAAGGGATAAATTTCTCATGTAATGTTTGCATAAATTTTAAATATTGTCCTTCGTTTGACAAACTAATTTAATCAATAGCAAAGACAATTCTGTGAAAGACAGAATTTATGACACTAAGCTCCCTATGACACTAAGGAAGAAGAACAAGTCTGTCTTACTGCTCCAAGGTCTCTGCAGTAAATATGTTCCTATGTAAAGTGAGGACTCACTCGGGACTAAATCCTGGGACTTTGAGAAATTCAGATGCAAATGTTCAGCCTGCCAATCAAGGACCCATCTGGCTTATTAACCATATTTTAATGAAGAGCAGAATTGAATTCCAGAAATGGTTTACATAACACCTACAGCTCATTTTCATGAAGAATTTATGCAAAGAGTTTCATTCCTATGACTAATATGCGTCCATTTGGATTATGGTCCTTACAAAGACCACTTCCGTAGGTTTAAAAGTGACAAAGAATAAGGAATGGATCTGTGAACACAAGAGGAAATAGGAAGTTTTCCACCAGGTTTTCGTGTGTGTGTGTATATATAGATACACACACACACACACACACACATATATATCTCTCTCTCTCTCACAACTTTGTCCTTTTAAAAACAGTTTCATCAAACCCTGCTTCATTTTAAAGTGACTATTTGGTTTTATACTAAGATTTATTTTGCTGAAATTGGAAACATTATATTAAGGGATATTTGTGGATTCTTATAGTTCCTCAAATAGTGAAGATTTTAAGTTTTCTTCAAACTGTATAGAAACTATATTCTAGCCTGATCCATATCAAGTTATATATAACTAGGAACAGGATTAAAATACTTCTTGGTGCTTGTTACTTTGCTTTTTTGTGACAAATATGTATGCATATTTCTAAGATGATATATTTCAATATGTTCATTTTAAGACTGTAGCAATGAGGTCAAAGAATACTGAGCCTATAAAAATCAAAGAAACTTTTCCCTCATATCCCAATCTGTTTAAATTAACTAACAATGACAGTTTGTAGGCTTTACTGGAAGTATGGATTCTGACAGCTCTTTCTGTGTACTGTCAATCTTCTAGAAATAGTGTTGGGATTGAAACAGTAATTTCTAGACTAATGGATTTAAATCAACAGAATATTGAGAAATGATACTGTATAAACAGACCAACAGAATTTTTCAATCTGCAAGGAGTATACTTTCTTCTTAGATGCCCTTAAAAAAGTCTCAGGTGTGTGCAGATGGAACTGCTATAATTCACAAAAATATAAAATATATTTTTACAAAAATATATAACATTGCTTCTGATATTATTTTATTTATAAAAGCTATGGGCATGTTTTCCACAAGGTCCTCTCCTTGAGCATGAAATCATGAAAATATTTTGTTAGAAAAATGAGAAAATGCTAATCTAGTGACAGCAATAATACCCAAAGGGGCAAGTAGCCAAAATTACGCCTCTGGGGGTAGTGGAAAAGGACAGGAATTGGCACATTTGCCAGCAAGGTGACAAGCCTTATTAAACCAGTTCTATTAAACCAGTGCTTTACCTCAATAATAAAATCAGAAGAAAATACTAATTAACAGCTGAATCATTAGAAACAGAGCATATCAGAGAGTTGCTACCCCATGCCTCTCATTCTTTGTCGCAGCATGGCACACATAGAAAATGGCACTATTTGTGCAGCACAGGGAGATAACTCAACGGGATAATTGACTCCACAGCTCCAACCACTGTAGGCTGCCCCAGGGCTGAGGAGATAAGTACCTCAGTCTACCCATAAAAAATTCTCAAACACAGAGATTAGAAATCTCTGTCTTAGCCAACTGAAAATGGAAGTGTGTCCTGTAACAATATCCTAAGCTGACACACCTTAGCTTCCACAAGCCAAACAAAATCAATAAATATTCATTGAATGTCTACTATAGGCAAGGCTCTATGTTCAATGATTGAATCAAATTATACCTCAATAAAGATGAAAAAAAAAGATTGAACCAACAGGTGGATTTGAATACTAGGCTAAGGTTGAACGACATCCTGTAGGAGCAAAGTGCAATGAAGATAATAGTTAAAAACAAACGGACAAATACAAATTTAGAAAATGCCCAGACAATTTTGGAAGATAATACTAGGAAGATGGTTCACTCCCAAATTTGTTTTTCCTTTGCATGGGCAAAGGAGGGAGTTGATCTAAACAGTCTATTGAGAGAGGGCCCTAACTGTTCACTAAAGGGTAAGAGAAGGAGCTGGAGATCAATGGACTGTGGTGCTTCAGGGAGTTCAATCTGACAGCAAAACATCCAGAGGTTTGGAAGAGAGAGAAAGTGAAGCCAAAGAAACCAGGGTGTGGTGAGTATGAGGAAATAAAGGCTTTAAGGACAGGAATGAAAAAGAAAGGAAGATGCAAAAGGCATAACAAGGGGCAGAACAATACAACTTTCTGACTAATTACACATAGTCACGGACGGACATAGGAAGCAGAAAGAACATTTAAGACGTGTACAGGTTTCTGATCTAGGGCTGAGAAAATATGTAACATCATTGTTAGAGTGCATTTGAAAAAAAAATGACAAATTAGATTTTAGACATTTTGAGTTTAGATGACAGTCCCAAGTGACAGCCCTGCTGATGTTTTCAAGGCTCAGTATTTGAGGAATAAAATTCTCTCTTTCCCCATAATATCTTTCTGTTTGGCTAACATCATCAACGATAGACCTCAACTTGTGTGTCTATGGAGTCTTTCTCAAAGTACACTGACACCACCATTGCTTGGTTAGTTCTGGCTGTAGACTTAAATTGATAGCATCTCTTTCTGAAAATAACTCATTGAGATTTAAGCCAAAAACATTATAACATCTGGGCAATTTCATTGCTTAACTTGGAATGTCAAAAAACCAAAAAATTCACTTAGCAAAATACCCACCTGCTGAATAACTAAGGGATCAGGGTTGCCATAGTGGAAATTTTACATCTCCTTATAAATCACTTTTCCACAAAATTTAATATTAACCATAAAGAGAGTTTAGTGCAATATATTTGAATTTACTTTATCCTAAGATAAAATGGGTAACAGGAACATTTTATTTGTTGAAAAATAGATTAAAATGTTTCAATAGCTTCACTTCGTACAAAAGTAGTACGCAAATCAACAAAAAACCTCTCCTGCAAAAACCTTCCTTAAAATTGAATTATATTCATGGTGCCCCCTTTTTATCCCATAGTTAACTGGTTTGCATGAAAATGATGTACAAATGAAAGTAAGAGATCTACAATTGCTATGATAATTTATAGTCTAGAGTGTTAGGCTCACTATGAAAATTAAAACTATTTTAAATAAAATCACTTTATATCTTACCTTTTTAATCATCAAATCAGCAGTCTTATAAATTATAACAGTATAAAAATCCCAACTCATCATTCTTACTCCAAATACAAAGTGCTTTTCTTTATGTCTGAAAATAAAGTCAATTTGCATTCACATCTCATAAATCATTTTTGCACAATATATATTGTCATTTATTCAGCTTTAGCATAAATAAGTTAAAACACCGACTGGGCAAAGTAACCATTTTCTGGGGAAAAAAATGTCAAATTCAATCTATGGTTGAATTTATATTAATCTTTAATCAGAACTTAGCCTCTCTGGCCCCTTGCAATTTGAATTTAAGAAGTTAAGATAAAAAATATCCATCGCTGATTTCAAAAATATAAATCATTGCAATCACTCATCTTTATCCTCTCAGGCAAATGCAGCATATCAGATCTAATTTTTTAAAAAAATGGTGAGAAGGAACTAAATAGGGATTACCTGTCCTGAGACTATTTATATATCAGGTTTTTTCCATCAGAGGAAAGGCTGTGGCAGCATTTTGTCAATGCAGTGGTAAGTCAACTAATGAGGAACCACAGTCCGGTCTGTCAGGGACAAAAATGACATGGGAGACTTAAAAATTTAAACAGAGAAGCCCTTATTTTCTCCTCCCAGGCCATCTTTGCAAAATGTCTACAGTAACGTGAAGCTGAAGATCATGTCTTCCCTTTCTTCTTTTACCCTCAAATTCTTTGAAGTCGCTCTGGTTTTTCTGAAGAAATCTGTGCCTTTATGGGGGCAGCCGGACTCTTCTCTGCAGGGCACAGGGAAGCTTCACTTGAGACAAAGAAAAGTACCTACGGTTTCCCCTGCCTGTTGTCCCTAGTCGTACTCTGAAGGGCACACAGGTGCCAGCATGTTCAAACATGAGGGAGTCAGGGTTACTGTGAAAAGGGAAGGAGAAAACTTCTATCTCCTGTCCAGCCCACACCCTTCTCAGAAATTCTGAACTTCTCCATCTACCAAAACAAAGAGGAATCAGATACCAAAAGGGTCATAAGATCAACTGCTTCATTATTAGGTAAGGAAATTTAAGCTCAAAGTGTAAAGTGATACGTTCAAGGTTTCCCAATTCTCAGTCTGGTGTTACTTCACTCATAGTTGCCTCACTGGCAACCTTAACCATCAATTCTATTTCTGGGGCAGTGTTCTGCCCATGCTCAGCTGGCAGCCCACAGCCTGCCATGCTCCTTTTTACTTTGGACCTTTTCTTCCCCCACTCTTTTTCCCACTCCTGACTCTTGCTAAGGCTTCTTCTCAGTTCAGATATTTCTCCTCAGAGACACTTTACCGGACCACCCGAACTAGAGTGACCCACCCCTCTCTCACCCAGCATATGGTTATTACAGTTGAAAGTTATCTTTACCTATTTGTGTGCTCAGTCATTACCTCTCTTCTCCTCTAGAATATGTTCCATGAGGCAGAGACCATAATTATTTTCTTTACTACACTGCATGGTTTAGAGTCTGGCATGGTGGAAAGAGAGACAAATTAGCCACGTTTGTACCCACCAAGAACCCATGATCTAAACGGGGAAGCAACTGCTTGAGTAAATAAACCTAAAAAAGGTAGAGTTGAATAAAAATCAGTAAAAACAAATAATACATATCTCATATTAAGGAAGGGACAAAGTAAATAATTATAAAGCCAGAAGTTTCTTTGAGGAAGCGGAATTTTTTTAGCTAAGGTAGGGCTTGGTTTTAACAAAGATTCCAGAGGAAAAACATTCCAGGAAAGGGAACATCTTGACCAAGCTTGGAAAAGGTAGGTGTTACATTTAGGAAATAGCTGACTGGAGAGAACCAAGGGTAAGCACAGGGTAAGATAAGGATATTTCAAATCTCTCAGCCACGCCCTTTACTCCAGTTCACTGTACCATTCCCTTCAGTTTCACTTCCGTCCTCACCACCTCACCAGCACAGACATCAAGACGTCATTTCAATCCCTCCCTTTCAAAGAATCTCACACTCATTTCTCTATTCTGCCTGCCCTTCAAAGCCATGATTTTAGTCCAACCATATGTCTATTCTTTTTGATACCTGGGCTGTGCCCCTGTCTAAGGACTCAATGCTTCTTGGTGGCCCTTTTCACATCCCTTGTGGTATTTACCTGGAACATTTCTATGTCCAAGCTAGCCACTGCTTGTGCAATCCAGACATATTTCTGCTTTTGTCTGGTTCTGTGTCCCCACGGATGTCTTTGCTGCACTCTTAGCCCATGTCATGCACAGCACTCATAACAGTACTGTACTCATTGGGTTACTGGGGTCCCCACCTGGACTCTGTGCTTTTTAAGGATTAGAACTAGTTCTCTTATTCATTTCCTTTTTATCCCCAGCACAATTTATGATACAGTCTAGATGCTGAATATATATGTGTTCTGATTTAATGAATAAATGACTAACTATAGTACAATACATAAGGACAGAATAGGATTGCAGAAGTTGACATTCCAAGTTGAAAGTTTACATTTTTCAGCATTGGGAAGTGATTAAAAACTTGACATGGCCAGATCTATGGATCTATGTTTCAAGACTAGTGACTAATTCTGGCCGTGGACTCTGGCAACGTCTGATGTGGGAGACGAAGGGCAGGGGAGAGAAATGTGTGCAGGTAAATCACTCAGGAGGCCATTACAAGTGTTCAAGTGAGGATGACATGGGCTGAATTACAGCAATAATAGAAGGAAACAGCAAAGAAGTTCATTTGAGTGGTAAAATGATAGATTCCGTTTAAATATGGGCCTGAAAAGACTCAGCAGACTGTTGGGAACATGGCTCTGGATATCAGAAGATATAAAAGTTCACAGAATTCTTAACATTAGAAATCAGCTCCCACCTCTATTTTAGCTTCTGAAACTAGTATGAAGGCAGATATTTCAGCCCAACACAAATGGCTCCAATTTCAGCATCATCTACTTCAGATAACATCATGAGGAGGAGAACATTCCCAGGGAAAAGAAGACACAATGGAGACTCGTGAGGCACCCAGACCAGGGCTTTCTCTGCAAGCCAAGAGCAGGACAGAGGAGCCACAACAGGAAACAAAGGAAATGGAATGGTGTCACTTTGAGAGTCTCTTGGTGGTACAATTCTTGCTTCTCACACAGGAGATCTGGGTTCAATTCCTCTATGTATTTCAATAACCTTTTTTAGCACCTACTTTGTGCTGGAACCATGCTGGGCTCAAAGGTCACAAAGGTCAATAATAGAATTACAAAGATTTACACATTTACCGTTAGCCAAGAACTTATGTAAGCACCCTACACATTTTAATTCATATAATTTTCACAGCCATCCTTCAGTTGAGAAACAGAGTGGTGAAGCAACTTTCCCAAGGTCACTCAGCTTGGGAATGGTGGATGAAGATTCAAACCCGAACAGTTTTAGCTCTGGATCTGCTCTTAACTACTGTACTATGTTGTCTGCGAGGATATGGTTCCTGGTCTAAGAAAGCTTAGAGTCCAGGATATGGAAGTACATGCTTTAATTTAAATAAAATAAAGTCAGTGAGGAAATAAAAGTTTGGAGTATAAATGAAGGATGGAAGGGGAATCACATCCTTTGAAATTCTTTTTTTTATGTTCAGTTGCTATGACTTTCCTTGCAACACTAACACTCTGGTTCTGTGTAAGTAGTCAAGGAATTCACTGAGTTTCTTTGAATCCTTCCCTCCCAATGACTTTCTCTAGTGGTCAATCATAGTGCCAAGATTCATCTCACAGTGAATAGTCAGTGCAAAGTGTAGTTCCAGAACCCAAAATGTTTACATATAAAAGCAAGGAAAAAAATTTCCAGGGGTCGGACAGAAAATGGATCTGGGATAAAGAAAGAGATAAGACAGAAGAGAATCCCAAAAACGAAATTTAAATTTCTCTTGCTTTCCATTAGGCAACTTTTAGCACAACATTCAGTTGCTAACTTTGCAGTCTCTTCAAAGGGGTATTAAGTATTTGAACACTTTATTGTATATTGGCTGAACTTTGCTGTCACATTGCTGGATAACTTGAGTCATTTTTAGCCTTTACTCTAAAAAGATAAGGGGTAAGAGATGCGGTGGGAATTTTCCCTAAGAGAAGATCTGACCAAACAATAGCTATTCAGTGGAATTTTCTCCTTTGGGTTTGCAAGGAAGGGATCACTGGGCCTTCATGTTGCTCTGTCATCTCTTCTCCGCTCACCCTGTTTAAAGGACACATCCTTGTATCATATTCTGGGAGAAAGAAATCAAACACGATTTAATGCTTTATGTTTGACAACAATGTTCAATGCAGCAATTTGCATGATTTAGAGAGATACGATTTCCTCTCACAGAAATTACGTATGCTTAAAAATAATTTTATGATATAGTGTAGTTGTTTAAAAACTGGCATAGATATCATGCTTAAACAAATCATCTTTGCTTCCAGAAAGGAAAGGAGTAGTTTAAGGATCATAAATATTAAAAGAACAAAATGATGTTTTTTTAAATCAAGGGAAAATTCATCAAGGCTTCAGTATGAATAGGAAGCCATCTGCATTTTCAGGAAGATTATAAAAATCAATCTGTTCAATTTTAGATTTAAATATTTGAAATAATTACTATGCATATAACACATGCTAACACAATTCAATCCAGTTTTAACATTATAAATCCAATATATATTCATAATGTTTAAATTATATGGACAAATATTTTAGATAAGAATCAGGTTTATCCAATTATCCTTCAAATGCCTAGAATTCTAAGTAGCAGCCCCAGTACAGGCCTCATTGCAAATTGTGTGCATCACGCATGTATGCTCTCCGTGGTTCTTGCCATTTTTTTTCTTTGCATTCATTTTGCACTAATTAAAAATGCACGTCTTTCTCATTCTTTATATTTAAATTATTTAAACTGAGTAAAATTAACCATCGCTTGAATTTCATATATCATTTTTCAGAACCGAACATTTTAAATCCATAAATGATTTGCAATTAAGAAAGATGACACTAAACTTTCAATTAAAGTCGAAATGAACTTTCCAGAAGCAAACAAATATACAAATTGCTGAGGCGGGAAGACGACTTTAAGAAAAGAATTTGAAAGTCTCTGATAGGACCGGGCCCTGTGTTCAAGACACACCTATGTCACATTCAGAACTAGACATTATAGGGGCCAAAATATCAAATGCCTACAGGTTCCAGACAGAGGGTAAAAGAGGGCGCCAGGCTGTGTGAAGGCTGTGCAGCCCAAACAGAACGAGCTCTGGCAAAAAGGAGCGGCTCCTACCAACTCGCCATGCTTTGATAAAGCAGACTCAATGTTGCTGGATCCTCTTTAAGAAAAGAGAAAATTTTAAACAGTTTATGAAATCCCCTGATTATTAAATGACAAAAAGCAGTTTTTCTAACTGAATAGTGTTCAAGACACATCTTAGGTCCAATGCTTTTCTGATCCCTAAGTTTGATCCATACATGACAAATGTTACCTGCAGTGTAATCACTGTGTGATTGTAGGTTAACGTGATTCCATATCAATCAACCTAAAATACTGTGTGATATGAAACACTAAAATAATTTCCAAGATTCATCAGAAAAAGAAAAGAAACCTATATGTCACTATTTTTTAAATTTGGCAGCTTACAAAGTGTTCACAGATTCTCAGAGGAAAGAAGACTTACAGACTTGCCACCGATGTCTCTGGTCTAAACTATACTTTAAAAAAATCTTGTTTCAGAAAGTATTTCCAGGTAGCAAATGTTAACAGCCCCATTTACAGTGGTGAAATGAAGCTACAGATCTTCACTCACAGGAAGTGGCAAAAGGGAAAATACAAAACCCAATCATTTCACTTTCAAGGTATTCCACATACTAAATAAAAGCCACGAGCAAAATGCTTGTAAACAATGAGTTACTGAAAATGGCACGATGTGTGTTTGCCAATTTGTATACCAATCTAATAAATTATACCAATCATTTCACACACCGCTACAGAAAAGGTCATGCGCTAAAAAGGGAGAGGAGTGGTAAGCTATTTTAGCCTCTGTAGTGACTTATAAACAAAAAGGGCATTTGTGACATGGCAAAAACACTTCACTCACTCCCAGACATAGCAACCTTCTGTGTTTATAATACTTTCCTACTTTTAATACTATATTACTTTAAGACACGTTGTATCTAATGTTCTTAAATATATCCTATCCTGACATTCCAGTCTATTGGGCACACGGCAAACCACCTCATGTGGTTTGAGGTAAAAATGGAGACAGCACCATACCCTAGTGTTCCCTCAACCGCCTTCAAGGAAATTCTCCTCCAACACCTCAAACTCTGGAGGAAGGTGATCACTGAAAGCGGAAAAAAAAATTTCATAATTTTTTAGCGTATCCAGAATAGGTTGTCTAGCACTGCAATTTGGGGTGTTTAAGTGTTTGGCAGATATGTTTTGCTCTTGAAATCTGCAACCTCAGTGAAAAACTGAGAGAGGAAGAATTTTATTTTAACGACCTGTTTATGTTTATATGCTTATTAAGTCTGGGTGTAGATGCACAAAAAGTAAGGAAATAAGAAGTTCCAGGATGAAAATGGGGTAAATCAACATGTCAGGCTCAAATGGCAAAAGAAGGTAGTCAAAGGTGAGAGGAGCAGGAGAGATTAATAAAAAACAGTCGAGAGGTTTAGTGGGGAAAGCATCGAGAGTGTTTTGATTCCAAACTCATTAGGGTAAAGACTGGGAAGAAGATCTGATATGAGAAGTCACTCCTCAGGGAAGTAGGAGACCCGGTCATCTCTGAGAGTTGAGGCGGTGGGGTGCACACCAGAAGGGGTCTACTGTTGATGCATCTGTAGTAGTTTTGATCAGTCCACACACTCGGCCCTCGGTATCCTGTTGCATCTGTGCTTTTCTCCCTGGCCTAGGTGATCTCATCCGTTCACAAATTTACATTTCCAATCCATACATCTCATCTGGAGAGTGAACTTGTAAACTAGCCTTGATCTTCCCTTCAGAGCTCCTTCCTTTCCAGTTTTCCCCATTGCCATGGGGAATGGCATCTCCATCCTTCTAGATGCTCATGCCAGAAACCTAGAATGATCCTCAAAGTTGCCCCTCCATCATTCCCCCACATCCAGACAGGTACCAATTCCTGTGACTTCTTCCCCCAAGGGTCAATTTAAACCCCTCCATTTCTCTATCCCACTGCTGTCACTCTTCTCTACCTCAGCTACCACGAACAACTTACCACATGATCCACTTCTTACAGTTCCACTTCTAGGTATTTAGTCCAATAAAATGAAAACATATGTCCATGAATACTCATAAATGCATGTTTCCCATATTCCCCAGAATATCCAAAGTCTGGAAAGAATCCAAGTGTCCACCAACTAATGAATGGCTACACAAGCTCTGGGGTATCTACGCAACGGAAGACTACTTAACAATAAGAAGGAACAAGCAAACTAAAACATAAAATTATGCTGAGTGAGAGAAGCCTGAACACAAAAATAGTACATACTATATGATTCCATTTAAATGAAATTCTTGAAACGGCAAAACTGAACTATAGTGATAGAAATCAGATCAGCAGTTGCCTGGGGCAGGGAGTTGGGGAGATTAACTGCAAAGGGCACCAGGGAAATTTCTTGATTGGAGTGGTGACTACACAGCCATAGACATTTGTCAAAAGTCATTCATCCATAGATTAAAACTGGTGAATTTTATTGTTTGTAAACTATAACTCAATGAAGTTACTTAAAAAACAAAAAACGCTGGACTGGGTTGAATTTATTGATATGGACCCATTTACCAGGAATTCTAGATTTAATGTGTTAGCTCAAGTAGTAAGAAATGGCTCTAACAAGTTTCTTGGTTGGCTGACTACAAAAATTAAGAATTAATCATGGCCTACGGTCGATGAAGTCAAGATGCCAGCTATCCGTAGCATAATGTGGAAGAAGACATCCAAAACTCTTAAGCTTTTCTTAAAATGCATTGTCACATTTTAAGAAAAAAAATTCTTCAAATGAATTTACCACATACAGTCTGCACATCTAAGATCATCTACCAATAAAGCTAAGACCCTTCCTTCACTAAGGTATGAGGAAATATACCAGTGAAGTGAACATCAGCGTAATTCTCAAAAGTTCTGTGGTGGTGCCCTCTATAGGCTGGTGATGACAATGGGAGAGATCACTGCTGAGATGGGCTCCCTGATATCAATGGCTGAGATGGGATCCCAGAGTGGCAGGGGCCACTTGGCAGCACTGAACCACTAGAGAAAAAGTGGATGAAATTGCTGGAATAAACAGCAGGGACAGGTAGTAACCAGAATGACCTAACATGCAGGAACGTCTCCTATGGCTAACTGACCATGGCGTCCTTGGAAACAAAATAGGCACTTGACTAAAATATTATTCATGTAATATTTTTATTTGTATAACACAAAATATTCAAGAGCTGCTGGGCAGAAAACTGAATATAGGGAAGGAAACTGACTTCCTACCGAGTTCCCAGATCTAAGCAAAACCTAGAACTCCTCAACCAAAGGGGAGACCAGGCCCCTCAAGAACAGACCTTGCAACCCAGCCAGAAAAATATACGGTAAATCTTTTTTCAAACCTTTCTCCAAAGGAAAAGATATGCATGAGAGAATAAGAAACACTTGGCCTTTGGAGGATTAGCTGATACTAATTCCCAGAAATTCGATGTAATAAAAAGTCTGACTCCATTTGTTAATGTTTGACTTCTGACAGCTTTTAAGCCTCACCCCTACTTCCTTCTTCTTCTCTGTATTTGTGCAAGCTGATAAGAAATCCCAAGGTGCTCCCTCCTTTGGCACGAGCAGGAAGTTCAAACTACATGCAGGAGCCCTTGCTTTGACCCCACCCACCAACCACCATAAAAACCCAAAGCCAGTCTCCTTTCCTTGCTCTTCCAAGCCATTTTTAACTGACTTGGGGGCCTGCTATACTTTCACCAGAAAACTTCATTTGTGAGTAATAAGCCTTTCCAAACTCTCTTCTCTTTTGGGTGGGGGTGTGTGTGTGTGAGTGAAATGTCATCAGTTCAATATCCAAACCAAATTTTAAGAGGAAGGGGAGTATCCATTTCACTTCTGTAGGATGACCTAAAACACCCAAAATGCCATGTGGCTCACCAAAGTAGGGCTTATGGTGGTTGTGATAAATAGATCTTGGCCCCGTATAGATTTCTCCTCTGATCAACTCAGTTATTTTTCAGTTCCTGAATATATAATTGAAATGTACATACTCATGAACTGGCTGAAATCATCACATTCATGGATACCAGAGGGAGAGTTATTATGGTAGAAAGAGCTAAGGGGAAGCTCGTGGAACTTCCTCTCCCCATCAGGTTAGAAAACCAAACACAGTACCCCATATCTGAGTAAGCTGAATATATGAGCGCCACCATCAAAGACTTGAAAGACACAAGGTGGTGATTTTTATTACATCCACGTTTAACTTGCCTATATGGTCTGTGCAGATGATGGATGAATCTTGGAGAACACACCTTGATGAGGTGGTTACTCCAGTGGCAGCTGTAAGATTCAATTGGAGTATCTTACTGGAGCAAATCAGCACAAATTCTGGCACCTGGTACACAGCAATTGATTTGATAAATGCTTTTGTCTCTATACCAACTGGAAAATATGATCAGACACCTCATTCTCATCTGGAATGGGCAAAAGCACACTTGTCTCATCTCAGGGCTGTCTCAACTCTCCCACTCTCTAACCTAATTTAGTCTGCAGAGGTCTTAATCATCTCGGCATGTCATAGAAGATCTGGCCCATTTCGTTGATGAAATCATGCTGATTGGATGATATAAGCAAAAAAGTAGCAAGTATCATTGTAAGACACATGCATGCTGTAAGATACATGCCAAACTTGCTACCATGAAGTTTCTAGAGGTCCACTGCCCTGGAGCACGTCTGGAAATCTTTCTATAGTAAAACACCAGTTGTTGCACCTTGCACTGATTATTGCTACAAAAGAGTCACAGGGATCTGTAGTCTTCATTTGATTTTAGAAACAACATGTAGCATGTTAGAGCACACTGCTCCAATCGGTGTATCAAGTAACCCATAAAGCTGCCAAATTTCAGTGAGGCTCAGAGAAAGGGAACATTCTGTAGCAGGTCTAGGCTTCTGTACAAGCTGCTCTGCCACTTTGCCCCTATGACTCAGCAGATTTAACGGTACTTGAAGTGGCAAATAAAGATGCTATATAGAAATTCTGACAAGCCTGAAAAGAAGAATTCCAGTACAGACCCAAGATTTTTGGAGCAAAGCTATATCTTCTTCTGTACATGACTCTTCCATTTTTTAGGTGGATCTCATGCCTGTTGCCCAGAGACGGATCATGTGACCAGTAAGCACCTGTAGCTTCCCTTTTTCAAGAGAGGATAAGAGAAACTTACCTTCTCTTACTCCACTCTGTGATACCTTGGCTATGACTCTACAAACTACATTTCCCAGATTCCTTTGCCAGCAGGTTTCCCATTAGGTTGTCTCAATAGGAGGCTGTAGGGGCGACATGCTAAGTCTGAAGCTCATACATTCATACGATGTCATTCAAGATGGAAAAATATTTTAGAATGCAATTTTAATGCAAAGTTTGGGCTCACCAAATTTACTTCTTTGTCAATGGCCCCAAGAGCACACGGTGGAAGACAATTTATAATATTTTATAGTGAGAAGACATTAAATCAAAATTTAATATTAAATATTTTAAATCTAGATATGTTGTGCTGTCATGGTGAGCATAAGTGTGTGCTCAAGAAATAAACCGTTATCACTGGATCTGCATACTTTAAATGTAAATATTATTTGTCTCTCTGACACAAAACTTCAAAAGATTTGTAATACTAATAATTCAGTTCAGCCCACATCCTATTAAGGAGCTGCTAGATTCCAGAGACTATTAAAATATATGCCAGATAGACACACACAAACGCATACACAGTGTTTCTAACCGAATTTAAAAGCACAAGCTTGCATTTTTAAGTCACCCAAGGTATTAATGCTTCTGTGAGTGTCAAAATTAGAAAATCGCTGTAGCATTCCTCCAGAGACTGACTGCATCTCCTCACATGATTTATCACTCTAGCATTTGGGGGAATCTGCAGAGTCGGCTTATAGGACCTTTGTCCTAGGGCTAAAAAAACGTTTGGTGTTTGCCTGGTGGCGTGCAGGTGTCTGTACAACTTATTCAGTTTGGTCCCAAGGGCACTCTTGTGAAAAACAAAGGTTAGGGAAAGATATGATAAACACTGGGTAATAAAAGGAAGCTAATTATCCCAGGTGAAAGGCCACCGAATTCTATTTTAGCACCTGCAAAAGTATGCCAATATTTATACAACAGTCTCCCAGGATTTATGGGAGATGTCAATTTTTAAGACATTCTACCTTTCCATTATTTTTACTTCCAGCCATCTCTGGGTAATATGTGTAGAGAGAGGACGATCTGACAAAGTATGAAGCACAACAAACCGTAAGGCTTTGAGCCTCGTATAACAAAATACAAAAACAAAGATCAAAGCGGTAAGGCTCACTGGATGATTGTTTGGTTTTTTAAAAGAACAGCCCAAAGCAAGGAAAAAAATTCCCCAACTTCTAAACAACCAGAGTATCAGCAAAACATAAACAAGAGCATGTTTATCTTCTACCTACCACAGAACCTCCTTGTGTCCCTTTCCTGTGCAAGCCTTCAGCCAGCTGGACACACAGTAAACCGGGCGGCCTGCTTTAATTTACTCAGGATGCGAGATTAATTTGAAGATCTGGTGGTACTTTTTATGAAGTCAAATCCAAGAAAACAAACTCACATGTGTAAATGTGTAAATTTAGAAAAACTAGATACACAAGATGATGAAAATGAATTCCATGCAGCACCAAAAAAAAATTCCAAGCAATATAGATCCTAGTGCTGATAAAGGACTTTCGATCTTTGAAGAGAGAAACTTCATTCTGTTTAAAAACATTTTTATGATGTTGCTGGGCTTTTTCTTCCATGAGCTAAATGTATACCAGAGGTGACATATATCTTTTACCAGCAGCAAGGTAGCGTTGTCACTTGTCCTTAGCCAGATATGAAAACACCTAGTTTTCCAGGTTTCTGCACTTTTAATGGTTAAAAAAAGGTAATATTTTTATCCTATATTCTTAGATCAAATTTATGAATCTGGCTTTGATAAAGCCTCCTTCCCATCAATTCTATAATAGGAGCTTCTAAAGGTTGCTTGGTATCCAGAGAACTGAGCCCAAAGTGAATAAGGTAGTTTCTTTATCGCATTAACCATAGTGCTCGATACTGTTTCATATTGATTAATAGAACAAAAATTGAAACCGAAAACATACAACATGTGACCTAAGGACAGAAAAGTAAACTGAATTTTATATATTAGTTTTAAACTCTATAACCATTTTTTTGTTTTCCTGGCCACGAACAAAGGATACATTTGAAGCCCAACTTCATCTTTAAATAAATCTGAGACTGATGGTTAAATGCACCTAAAAAGTGCCCATCAGGTTCTTTCCCTTTCCATTTCAACTGCTATAATCTAACCTGGGCTTCTGTTATCCCACAAATCTGATGATTTTACTAGGTTTGGTCCTAACTTTTGTGGGGCCTGAACCAAGAATACAAATGGAAACCCATGTACCATTTGTCTAAATATTTAAAAGTTACAAATCAAGCTAACAAACTATTAAATAAAATATGTACTGTCCTCCTACCTTTAAAACTATATTTCACAAGGAGCCAGCCGAATGGTGTAGTGGTTAAGTTCACACATTCCACTTCAGCGGCCTGGGGTCTGCCAGTTCGGATTTACCGGTTCAGATCCCCGGTCTGGATATGGCACCGCTTGGCAAGCCATGCTGTGGCAGGCGTCCCACATATAAAGTAGAGGAAGATGGGCACGGATCTTAGCTCAGGGCCAGTCTTCCTCAGCAAAAAGGGGAGTATTGGCAGCAGATGTTATCTCAAGGCTGATCTTCCTCAAAAAAATATATATATATATACATGTATTTGATAATATCAGATAAGTCAAGTTTGAATTTCGACTCTTTGGATTCCTCAAAGTTCTGCACTAGAACTTGATAGCACAGAAGAGTTTGCTCCTAATCGCTGGTCTCCGGCACACTGCATCATCCTGTGGCCTATCCTCCTCCTCCTCCCACCATCTGCTCCAGCCTGCACCACGAGGTGCCCTGTGAGGACACTTCAGCCTGCATCTCCCAGTTCTGCCCCTTCATGTCCACAGCAAATAGCTATCCATTGGCCACCCCTTGGACGTAGGTATGTGTCACAAGGCATTATGGTCCACTCTTGGGATGAAGGATGTGTGTTAAAAGCCTTTACAGACCGTGAAATGCACTTGGGGCCGTCTGAATAGAGAATTCCAGGATTCCGGATTCCCAGGGCCAAGGGATGTAGGCTGTAGGTGGACTCAACCCCTTGCCCCATGGAGGGAGCACAAGTGGAGGACAGTAAAGGGGGGCCCTCACAAGCATGTGGCCCAGGGCAGGGGATTTCTTTGCCCTGATCTATTGGTGATATTGCATTTCCCTGCTTACTCTGCCACCTTAATTCAGTCTACATGTAAATACCATATCCAAAATTACACTCGTTATCAGTTCATGATTAAATATTCACTTTCTTTTGAATTCCCTAACAGGGCAATGAAAGTATCACAATCCTAATACTTGTTTAAACTAGAAACTTTAAGGTCATCTTAGCTTCTTCTCTCGCCACTTTTTCCCCAATCCTCTTTATTCTTTAGCTGAAACACCTTTAGCATCAAGAAGCTCTTTTCCATGCAAATTGCTATTGTACTAGATAAAACCTCGTTATTTTTCTGCATTATAGCAGTAGCCTCTTTAATGGTTTTCCTGCCCATCTCATGTCCTAGCCCAATTCATTCCCTTCTCCTTTTAAATATAACTATAGTCAAGTCATTGTTATTTTTAAAAACTTTCATGCCTGTCGACTGCCAAAAGAAGAAAGCTAACATATGAGTTAAGTTAGCATAGACAGCTCTTTTCAGTGTGGCCCCAACCTTATCAGCAGCCGTTCCTCCCTGGGCCGACCTTGCCTTTCTCTTTGGCCACACCGGGCTGCTCATCATGCTCAGAACATTGCATGCCTTTCACTTCTTATTCTTTATTCATGCTACTTCTTCCATCTGGGCTGCCTCTTTCCAGTGCTGATGCTTATGAACTCTTTCTCATCCTCCAAACACAGTTCGAGTATGCCCACCTCCCTACAGACCTCTTTGAGTCCCAGAAAATTTAATGATTAACTCTTCTCTCACCTGCTTCCTGATTGAATTTTTTGTCTTTCTTGCAGCATTTATCGAATTAGCATCATTCATATTGAGTTTAGCTGAACGGCAGAAGTAATTGTTCGATTTATAATAATTTGCTCTACATTTGGATTTCCTCAGATGCGCAGCCTGAGACAAGGATTTGTGTGCAAACAGTTCATTTGAGAAGTGCAGGAATCACAAATACAGAGTAGGGAAGTGAGAAAAGGAAAGGGAAATAGGAAATAAAGTTTACTTCATGGAGCCAGATAATGCCGTGGGCAACTAGAGCTTGGGGCATGTATCCTTCCAAAGGATGAGGCAGCTGACATACCTAATTCCCATCTGCAATGTCTAAGGGCTGTGCCCAGACGTGTTAATTCCCCTGCACTTCCAGCTGGCTTTAGATGTAGAGTGGCTTTCTCCTTTTGGAGTAAAACTCTCAGGCACAGAAATGCAGACAACTAGCAGTTGGAAGTTAGCTGGGGAGCACTGTGTCGAGGCCTTGTCAAATGCTCAGAAAAGCCAAGTCTAGAATCCTCTTTTCTCTGTGGCATGGTATGCAATAAGCAGAGAACGATGGCGTATGCTGCTCCATTACTGCCAATCTGTTCCTTGATTCCAGTTGCGCTAACACAGCCTGAAGGCCAACATCACATCAATCACGGTGAAAGTTCTACTTCATTTAATCTTCACAGCACTAAGAGGCAGCTATTGCTACAGTAATTTTACAGAGGAAGAAACTGATGTTCAGAGGATTTAATTCAAAGAATTTAAGTTGTAAAATTTGGGTCATAGAGTTAAGGAGATCCATAAAAGGTGGTTGAAACCAGGCATTTTTCAAGGAAAATTCAAATGTTTAATAAGAAGATATTAGAAGAACTAACCTGGCTTTTTCTGCTTTAGTGTTTCACTTATTTATATTTAATTTTAGAGTCAAAATGTTGATTAAAATGGACTTATTTTTATCATTTCTGTGCCTGATTAAAAAAAGAAACATTACATTTAATCCAAATTAATAAAATCTAAATAAAAGCTTTAGTAATTTATAAATTTCTACAAGAATAATTAGCAAAAACAATACATTACTTATTGTTTTCAAAAATCAATGATAAAAAAGCATCATAATGCCAAACTAGTAAGCAAAGATCCTAAATTCATTATAAAAAAGCATGTTTTAAGTTCCTAAATACATGTCATTTTTAGAAATATTAACGGATCTTTAACTCTGAAAATTGTAACTGGATTTGAGCTTGATATTTTTAAAGAAAACATTAAACATAAATAAAGAAATATATGCCTTTGTAGAATTTACCTATGAAAACTGTCCAAAAATTTGAAATAGACTTTTTTTTACTTGTATTAAAAATTCTGACAACTAGAAGGACTCACAAATAAAATATACATCTATGTACTAGGAGGATTTGGGGGGGAAAAGCAGAAAAAAAAAAACCCTAGGAGTTAAATCACGTTTATAAAAAAAAAATTCTGGTCACACTACATTTGAGTGATATTTTTCATTCCTCCAAATTTTACAATTTGCTTCCAAACTTTTTTGGAAACAAGTGGACTATAAAACATTAAAACAAGAATTTCAATGCCTACAGTGCAAGCACAGGTAGTACTCCTATAACATACCCCATAATCATTAGGTCAACCTAGGTGATCAAGCCCCCAAAAAGGGGGAGAAAGTCTTCAAAGTATTTGGATACTATATCTTGTGTTCCATTAAGCAAAATGTTCTACAAACATTCTCAAGAGCTGATTGATGTTGGCACAAATGGGAAATCACTCCAGTGATATAAAAGAACATTAACTTGCTAAAAAGCTCAGTAGAAAATTAGTGTCAATTCACTTTTGATTTAAAATAATGCAAAGAAGTGAGTAATGTGGTTCCTGATGATTCCTGGGCAAAAATTTACATTATATGATTTTTTAATTTTTTAAAGAACAATTTAAGATGTAATCAGCAATTCTCTTAGTTTGACATTTACTCACAGATGTATGTGTGTATAATTTATGTTTTGTTTTGTTTTTTCCTTCTAGCTTATTTTGCTTGTTTTTATGGAAGTATAATTGACATATAACATTATACTAGTTTCAGGTGTACAAAAGAATGATTCTGTATTTGTACATATTGCAAAATGATTGCCACAATAAGTCTAGTTCACATCCCTCACCATATGTAGTTACAAAATGTTTAATTTATATCTTGTGACTCTTTTCTTACCAACCTCAATCAAGACCTTAGCCCAGATTTCTCTTTAAAAAAAACCCACCAACACATAATATTAAAGTAAAAGCTCTGGATATTTACAAATACCAAG
Organism: Equus asinus; assembly: GCF_041296235.1. NCBI lineage: Eukaryota > Metazoa > Chordata > Mammalia > Perissodactyla > Equidae > Equus > Equus asinus. The sequence goes on from NC_091798.1 coordinate 74,613,102, forward strand.
AAAAGGTTAATTTGTGTTATCTTGCAGGAGAAGAAAAAACGTAATTCTTCGTGGTAGTATTCCAAGCCTGGGATTTATCCATCAGAGTTCTGGCATGTTTAGTGATATACTAGAAAAGAATAAGTTCTTTAAAAAAAGAAAGAAAAGGAGAGAGAAAGAAAGAAAGTTAATCATGTATTTGCAATCAAAATGTATTTTAAAGACTTTCCCATTTTATAGCCATATAAGCTATGGCACATTCTAAAACATCCATAAAATTCCTTCTATCTCATTTGTATTCTACATTTGTAAATTCTGTCTCAAGTAAAATAAGCAATTGGGTGCAACATTTACAAACTTTCATAAATACTGTTTTAATTACTCTACACTCCTGAATCCTTCTGTTTGGATTCAAAGCAGTGATGTCAAACATTATGAGAATGTTTATCGCTATGGAGTGAGATGGGACACTTCTATGGCACATGTGTGTATTTTAGAAGTCTGTGCTATATAGCTCGAACACACACACACAGGCTCATAGGTAATTTCATTTTTACATCAGATTAACACAAAATGATTATCAGTTTCAGTAAGTCTAACACGCTACGAAATTTCAGCTTAAATGAAAAATATTTTACAATTCCAAATGACTTCTGATTCCCTGTATTCTCAACCATGATAACAAACTAAAACAAAATGTTGGCAATATAATTCAATCTTTTAAGAGGGAGAATCATGAATTGGTATTAATCAGCATTAGTGCCAGCCTTTATTTTACTCACTAATTTGTTCACTTATTCAACAAATGTTTATTAAGTTTCTCTTATTGGCAGCCCTTGGACTTGGCACTAATAACACAGAATACAATAGTAATAAGTACTTCCCTTTAAGGAATGCCAGCTGGTGAATTTGTCCTCCTTTCTTTTAAAGGATCTACTCTGTCTAATTTAAAATACAAAAGACAATGTGTAGCACAAAGTCTTGCAAGTAAATCCTCTTTTAGAATTAAAGTTCGTGCCAATTTAGAGGACTTTGACTTTATTTCACTTCAGCAGCCCTCATCCATACTACCAGAATCCCACTTCTGGAATCAGAAACTTCATTATGTTTTTCTGGCCCAAATATCCTGTTATTTCACTCTCTCACTACCTTACTTTCATTAAAAGTGTCATTCCACATTATCAAAATCCTCCAGTCCCTTAATCTCTATTTTTTTCACACTATCATTCTGCTTTTTCTTTTCTTTCCCTGAACAGCCCGTAGCCCATGATCCATCATTTCCCATTACTACCTTCCACTCCACCCTAACCCTGAATGAACCCAAAGATTTGTGTTTCTGTTCCTATACCCAGGCTCCTGGGTACTGCAGGACAAAATCACACAACCCTATTGATTTGTTTCACAACAACATCAGGGTCTCCAAAGTTATCTGGGCACCAAAAAGGGATCACAGACATTGTGGCTGTCCCTGGTCAGACACCTCTCTCATCTCCCTCAGATTAAAATATTCACTGGGGCCAACCTGGTGGCATAGTGGTTTAAGTTCGTGCTCTGTTTTCAGAGGCCTGGGGTTCCCGGATCTGGAACAGGGACCTACACACGGCTCATCAAGCCATGCTGTTGTGGGATCCCACATACAAAATAGAGGAAGATTGGTACAGATGTTAGCTCAGCAACAATCTTCCTCAAGCAAAAAGAGGAAAATTGACAATAGATGTTAGCTCAGGGCAAATCTTCCTCACCAAAAAAAAAAAAAAAATATATATATATATATATATATATATATGAATGTATTTAAGTCCCATAGTGCAAGATCCTTACCACTTACCACCCTACCATTTAAAAAATATTTTTATTCTTTGCTGTGTGTCCTTAGCATGTATTTCTTTGTCTTTATCTATATTTCAATCCGTCCTCCTTGCTCAAGACTAAATAAATCGCTATTGTTTTAGCAATTTATTTAAACTGAATTTCTCTCTCCTCCTCATGGGTTGTGCTTCACTAATTTCATACTCTCTCCTCCATCTTCTACTTCTCTACTCTTTACCTCATGCTCAAATCTCTTCCATCTTACAAAACTTTTCCATAACTTCTAGCTGCCTCCCTTCCTCCTACTTTCTATAGTCAAGATTCTCAGATCATTCAAATAGTAGCTTTCTCTGTTTTTTCCATTCTCAACCCATGACCATCTGCTTCCAACCCATGTCCAATGGCATTGCTCACTAATGACCTCCTAGTTCCCAAATTAAATTGAAATGTTTTTGTCAGTAGGCAAATTGGCATCTCTGTCATACCTGACATTAGTAACCATTGCTTGAAACTCTCCTCTTCCTTGATTTTCATGAACCCAAGTATTTACTGATTTTCTGCCCTGCCTATCAGGCCACTCTTCACTAGAGTCCTTCTAGGGTCCATCTTCACCCACATCTCTGTGAGTTTGGGCTCTCTTTGGCTCTGGCCTTTCCACTCTTCTTATGCTGCATATTCCACGTGGTCGAATTCAATCATACCCATGGTTTCATCTGGCACATAAATGCTGATATAGAACCATTTTAGATTTCCCTTTTAAACAACAGACTTGTATATTCTACTGCCTGACGGCCAACTGAGCTTCAAATAGTGAATAATATTTATTAAGCATGCATCACATGAATATAGCTTAGAATAGGCACTGTTCTAAACATTTAAATATATGGATTCATGTACTCTTCACAATAATCCTAGGAGGCAAGTACCATCATTATCCCTGCTTTATAGGTGAGGAAACTGAGGCTGAGTGTTCCCCCAAGGACATACAGCTTGTAAATGGGAAAGCAATCTTAACCAAGAAGTCAAATTGTCTCTTTGGAGATTCTGCAAACACACAAAGCTGAAAATATTTCGACCCTAGGAACCCTTCCTTCCTTATGTGCACTGGGTAGGATGCCCTGCTTCTGTGCCTCTGTGGCTCCATGCTCAGTACTCTTCTGTAATTGTTTCTTCCTTTTTGATCCATCTCGCTAGAATATTAGCTGCTTGAGGCCTAGATCGTATCTTTAGTTCCTGAACACACAAAACCTAGCAGTCTTTCGTACACAATAGGCATTTAATTTTAGTTGAGTAAATTAGTTTTAAAATATTTGCCATAATATTTTTTCTTGTAGTTTGTTTCACTGACCTCTATAAGAAACTTTCTTATTATAATGTCAAATAGCACCAAAATAGCTCTTTTTTTCTTTTTCCTCCTTGAGACAAACCCTTAGAAAATAATATAGGTTTAGTTTATTTGTCTGCTTTGGCCATTGATTGAAATATAGCTTTCAGTTTATGTGATTTAAAATTTTGATATGCCAAATTTCAAAATAATATTTCAACACTGCTATATTTTAGTAAAAAAAAAAATTATGTGCATGTCAACACACACACATTGCAGAGAGAGAGAGAGAGGTGGATGGTATTCATCTAACTGGTAATAGTAATGATTTCTGGGGAGTAGGATTAGAAGAAGACCATTTCCTACCTTATGAGTATCTACACTATTTGTATTTTCTATGAGGAACATTTTTTCTTTTAAATTTTATGGTGACTTTTATATGAAGAAAGACACTTTAATGTAAAGCAGAATTTCTATTTATAAAGTAGAAAAATATTTCATAGTGGAATCTCACCATAACATTATGAGTATAATGAGGTTTTCCTCTTAAATCAGCAATTAAACTCTAATCTTAGAGAAGGTCCGAGATGAACCTACTAAATTTCAAATTCTGTGAAAATGCCACAGGTTCCAAATGCATTTACTACATCTCTACGAGGTTGCTTCTTTTGACCTGTTGCTCACCCACACCAACACTCAAACAATAACTCCAACTAATATATTATAATTCTTTTTTTTATTTTGGTTCATTTAAAAATTGTTAGTGAAAGCCCTCCTGAGAGAGTTGCCTTCCCAGCAATTTCCAAAGGACTTATTTTTAAAATCCAAACAAAGTGGTTTAAGTTTCCAAATCAGTAACAATCCATGTTTAGACTGAAAAATTAAAATCCATTTCAAACCAAATATTTCAAAATCAATTTCTTTCATGTTTACTCATCAATTCTTCAGTTCCGGGCTCTATGTTTTCCCTGAAACAGTGGACAGTTTTGCTTTTGGTATTAAATAACATAGGATTAGTCTGCCTAAGGGATCATCTGTTGTTCTACGTCCTGTCCTGACAATTCGGAGGCCTTCAGAACTGCATCCTGTAGTTTCCTGTTAAGGGGAGAAGAAGGGCATTCCCCATTGGGAGCCTAAGCCTCAGAAATGTTGTCCACTCCAAAGGAATCAACACACAGCTGTGACATGTGTCAAGCAAGACAGGATGTTTTCGTTTCATTATATGTGAACATTACTTGATGTTTTAGCAGATGGGAATGTAAGTTTTTTTGTTTGTTTTTCTTTCATTAGGCTGTGCTTTACAATGTGGATATATTATTAAACTCTTTAAGGGGTTTTCTCCATTTTATTTTGTACGTTACTGCTGATCTTCCTGATCAAGCCATAAGTAAAAACAAAGTCCTATTTATTATACGTTAACTAGCCTTAAACACTCAGCAATAATTATATCACCAGAGAGAAAGGCTTCTTCTACCTCAACTTAAAAATCTTTTAACAGAGTCTCAAAAAGCTCGAGATAATATGAATTAAATATACACATTGAGGGTGTTACAAATAAGGGTAAACAAACTCATGCTGATTCAGTAAGGAAAGGTTAAGAAAACCTTTCCAACAGTCAGGAGTTTTGTACTAAATTGCAAAACGACTTTGTGACATGTCTGGCAGAAAGGAATGTGCTGAAATCTATTCCTCAGTCTATCCTAGAAATGCTTCTCTTTTAAGAAAAAACACGTAAAGTTAGTTTAAATACCAGTACATGCATACATTGTTTTTATACTTATTTTTATCTATGTAAATTATTTCATTGTTTCAAAATACACACTAACTAGTAGTATTTTATCAGACTTTTAAATACCTGTGCTAATAAGATACAGCTCACGGGCGGTGAGACATACGGGTACAGAAAGATAACTGCGGTCTAAAAGCCTCAAAGAGGGTACAGCCAAGAACCAAGAGTCACCTTCTGAAATGCAGAAGGAGACCCAATATGAAGTAGGTGAATATAGACATCTCCAGAAGTAGCAAACTTTAAACATTCCCTATAAACATGTTTACAAAGGAGACCACAGTGACCCCAGATCTCCAGCAAGAAGCCCAGGTTGTCTCCAGGATTCACTCACCATTGCAAATACGCTTTTGAGTCCAGTTTAAGTCAATTGACTAATGCAAAGAGAGAATTAAGCAGTTACCAATTTCATTATAATGTATTTGAGATCACTGTTGTCTTATTAAAATAGAAAAGCTGCAGAATCTAGGGAAAAAAAAAATGAGCAAAGAGGAAGAGTTGGTGTCTATCATGGTTCACATATCCAGGGGATACAGACCTTGTTTCTGGCTAAAAAAAACTATTCAGCCACTGGATAGCTATATTCCTACTAGAGTGAATCGCTTCTTCAAGATTTCCCCATGCTGAATGAAATATCCCCCCAAACCATCACAAACTCTTTCCTCCTATTTTATAGAGCATCCTACTGGGTATTAATTTTGTTTTCCCATTGCCTTCACATCTAGAAGCTGATGACCCAGATATAGGACAAAAGTATATCTCCAAAACAAATTAATAAGTTAGCCTTGAAACTTAGAAAACATTCTCTGATGAGTTCTTATAGTATGAATTGACTGATTCAACCATGTCCATGGAAAAACAACTATTTTCTGAACTTGAAATCTCACATCATGAAAGGGAGCCCAAAAAGCCCTGCTTCCACCCCAGGAGCTTTGTGTACGTATCATCTCTTAACAGTATTGTGCATCCAAAAGTCATCAAGACAGAGGTCAGCTCCCAGGGAGCTCAAAGTCCAACGGAGGAGTTAAATGTGTATAATTATTTGTATTGTAACAGAATGATTAGCTTATCATGGATATTCAAGCACCATGGAAACACCAATGACGACAAGATACATTTTACTGAAGGAATAAGAGAAGCTTAATAAAAGAATCAGTCAAAAAATGTTTTTCAGGTACTGCAGCATTGAGCTTGGATTTGAATTTTGGCAGAGTGCAAAGAAAGGAAATGCCAAGATAAAATAAAAAGAATACTGTGAGTAAAGTGTTGGCCATGCTTAAGTAATTCAGAGATTCTACTTTGGCTGATTTTACAATATATTAACAGGAGAAGAGGCTGTAAAGGTAAGCTGGGTTTGGATCCTAGTCCAGACCTGGTTTTCTTTGTATACCAAGCTAAATTAGTGTGGGCCTTCTTTTGTAAGCACCTGCAAGAGGAATGTATTGAGCAGAGATGCCATGTGCTGAGTCTTATCTATGCTCAGATCACTCTAGCAGTAAGTAGGAGGGACAGGTTTTGTATGGAAGAGACAGGAGGCAGTGGATTCAGAGGGGAAGCTTGTATGATGGTTGAGGTGAGAGTTAGTAAGGACCCGGACTAGCAGAGTGGCAATAGAATAAAAGGAAGGCAAAGGACAGGTCATTATTAAATTTACTTAACAACTCGATTGTTTCACTGATGACTGTTGTGTACACAAATCTTGATATTAAATTACAACGTTGAAATCTTCAGTTACAAAGAACTAGAAGATAATAACAATCTAAAATAATTTGATAACGTATATGTTTATAATCCATTTATTGTGAACCTCAGAAGTAAAAGAAAAACCTGCCATTGTGGACACAATTATGTAAGGGATCAGTAATATTACCTATAGAGATGTAACTTTGATCAAATTGATTTGATTCCCTCTGTCAATTGAGAAAGTTACTGACAGAATTAAAATTCCTAGTCATCCAGAACAGAGGAATAGGAAAAGCTAAACCTGATCTACATAAGATGGTGCTGCTGGTCACACTGTTTCATCATCATCCCAAGAAGCCTTCCTAGGATTGTTAAAGAATCTTTTTTTGCCAAAGGAGATGAAATGATAACATATGCACCAAGTCTTCCTAGGAAGACCCATTCATTCACTTATTCATTCACTCACTTGGCCAATATTTAGTGAGCACTCATTGTATACCAGATAGAATATTAGGCTTTGAGTAAACAGAGATGAAAGACGACAAAGATGCTGCCTTCAGGAGTTCATTTCTAGTTAGGGGAGTGGCCAAGAAATCCTAAAGCAGCTGGGCGAGGCGTTGCAGCAGAATATCCGGCACATTGAGGTAGTAGGCCTGGATATCAAAAAAGGGAGGATGGGATGGGGTGGTCAGGAAAGTTTGCCCAGAAAAAGGAATATCTAAGTATTAATGAATGAGAAGTGATAGCTAAAGAAAAGGAAAATATACCCACATTTAAATACTAGGACTTTACACTTCCTATGCTAATACTTTGAGCTGATTTCTCTAAAAGTTAAATACAGGTATATAGCTAAGGATATTTTAATTTTTTTTAATGTTATAGTAAGAAATTTGTATAGTTATTATTTCTAGATTTCTAATTAAAATTTGGCAAAACTAATCACTATTATAGCATTGAATTTTTAAGGGATAAAGATGAAATCATCATGCTTTTCTACAGTGTATTGGTAAGTTAAAACATTTGCTTAAAACCAGTAAAAGAAGAGAAAAGACTATTGTACAGACAGCCACATATTCCCTTGCCCTCTCCTCTTGGTTCCTAAACTTTATTATGGGTTGTTTTCTGAGTGGTCATTTAGGAGTAAAGATGTATTTAATTGAGATATTGATATGTAAATTTTCCATAATCAAAATTCTAGTGTTAAAATATTTCTAGAGAGCCCCTAGCCCAACTTCCTATTTTTTGCAGCTGAAAGTAAATTGAGGCTCAGAGTATTTAAATGGCCTACAAGTTTATGCATTCAGCTTTTTCAAGAACTAGGAATAAAATCCAGATCAACTCAGAATACAACGTTCTCTCCACTTTTGCAATTCTCAGATGGGTTAGCTGCTATTTTATGGTACAATACAACTGCTTGACCAAAACTTGGCATGCCTCAGCTATGATCTGTCCCTCCAGTAGATCCCATGTTAAAGGAAACTGCCATCTACTTTGCCAAATACCTGTAAGTCATTCCACGATCCTGTATCCCACAAATCCAGTTGGTCACCATGTGCTGTTAGTTCTTCTTCCCAATAAGTTTCACATCTGTCCCCTCCTTATTATCCTCCCTGCTGCTGATCTAATTTGGGCAGGTATCATATCTGACTTTGATTTCTACAGTAACTTTCCTTCTTTCAGTCTCTCCTCCAATCTAACCTCCCACTTGCTCTAGAATGAACTTTTAAGACTACAATTCTGATCATTGTCTGCCAGTTTAAAGTCCACCAGTGGCTGACCACTGCCTTAAGGAGGAGTCCAAGAGTACCAGATACTACAGATGATCTGGCCCCTGATCATATCTCTCACCATAACCCCCATGCACCTGGCAGTTTTCTGAAATGACATGCAGTTTCTTGTCTCTGTGCATATTTTTTTTTCTCCTTAGAGTACCCTCCTCCTCCTTATCATGTGTCATCTCACCTTTCAAGATATCCTCAAGTGAAACTCTCTAGAGCGTCTTTACCAGTATTTCTCCAACACCTGGAGGTGTTGGATGTCTCGCTTTTAAGTTCCCAAAGCACTTTGGGAACAAATCAATCATAGCACTTGCCCAAACGCAACGTAACTGTAAATTTACATGTCTATATCTTCCACTAACTTTGAACTTCTTAAAGGTAGGGACCCACTTTCACCTCAGCACCACTCAAACCTAGCACAATAATTAAAACACAACTTGTAAATAATAAATCCTTGTTGAATAAATGAAGGAATGTTACAAATGAATACACGAAAGAATGAATAAATGAATGTGTAGAATGCAAATAAGACAGAAGCCCATATAAAAGTATAGCTATTATATGGACATGCACCAGAGAAATGATTTTGTTATACAAGCCCAATAGATAAAAAAAATATATATATATGTAAAGCTTTGAGTCTGTGCATTACCCACTGCAAAATAGAAATATATTTATGGATGAGAATTTTCTTGTAGGAATATGTTTTGTAACAGAACTTCACTTGCATTTTAATTGCTTTGATCTTTAAACTAAAAAGCCTTTTGAGGGTGCTGATGTCTTCAACATAAAATTGTTCAGTTTTTAAACTCCTGACCGTGAAATCTCACTTCTACCTTTTTGATCAACTAATGAGACACCCACTCGAGCCAGACATCTCATGAATAGACAATGTGAGAGCCTGTCTTCTGTGATGCTGCTGTAGGCTATCATCAGTACAGGTACTGTAGAGCTCGGGTGCAGAGGTATGCACTAATGCTAAATAATATTAAGAGTACAAACGCAATGGACAAGAGTATCAATCAAAAGAAAAAGACGTGTCCCTCATCATTTCAACCTCTGGCTAAATGTCACAGCAAGTCTTCCTCTGATCTTTTCTGTGACCTTTTCAAGTACTAATTATTTTTTTAATGTTCTAGGAATATAAATACATGTTTGTCATTGCCCTTCCTACCATGCATTATAAGGCATAAGCAAAGCAAAATGAATGTGATATTGAAGGTTTAATTGCACAGCTTTTGCATGTGCTTTAATACGCAATGCGAAATCTTCTCAGCAGGTGCACTATGAGAGGAAGTGATTTTTCATGAATAATTCATTTTTTTAAAAAAAAAGCACTTCTGCTGAGATACAATTTGCAATAATGTTTTTCAAGAGAGATCAGTGAAAATCTGAAGCTGTCATTGCCAATTTGTTTTAGTTCAGATTCAAAAGGTCATCCGCTTGACACAATGGAAACTAGAAATGCCCTTTTCTTTTTCCATGTCAACATGTTATGCTCCACACATTCTATCTAAAATATTTTTGAGACCAGAAGAGTAAAGAATTTTATGCTACCCAATAAAAATTACTTAGAAAAAATAAACTTTTATAAAAATTCCCAATAAATTAATTTTAATAGAATTTTCTAAGAAAGTGGATATCATCTCAGGACCTCCTGCTGTAAAATATACGGGAGAATTTACATAAAAATGCCTCTTACTCTACTGTGAACCTGGAAATCCTGTGATTCAAATCCTGACCCTGGAGGATTGTCATTAAAAATGGCATTTTTTTTTCTTTCAGAGAGAGAAAGATCATATGCGCTTTTACTTACATTATATCCTTTTATACCCAATGGTACTGTATAAGAGATTCAGGTAGATAAGAACTTCATTTTTAAGTTGAAAAAACTGAAAGGTTAAAAGCCACACAACTAAGCTAAGAGATAAGACCATGATTCAGAAATAAAAACCTTTATCTAGCGCTACAGTTACCCAGGACACCAGAATTTCTATTCCTATGAGGAATTTTTCTTCATACAAAGCACATTTGAATTCCAAGTAATACGTATTATACTGTATGCTACATGCAATAAGGAACATGGTCTATCAAATGTTAGATTCAAGGGACAAAACAAATCAGAATATGACACATTATGAATATATATATTCTGAACCATTTAGCCCTATAAAGTAAATTTTAGATAGACTATATTCCATATCACATATAGCGTATAGCATGGGATCCGTTACCTGTAATCCAAATAGGTTTTATATGAAGAAAAACACCAAAACATAAAATTTGGATAGACTATGTTCTTTATCTAACAATATTACACTATATTCTTTATCTAATATAAGAATACTTTCCTTAAAGATTACTTATATCAGTACCTTTTGCCTCCACCACTACTTAAAAACAATATTAAAAAAAAAATCTAAGCCCTAATCGTTTTCAGCTAAACATAACAGTTAGTAAAGGTTAGAGACCCAAAAAGTTGAAGAGCCTTTCTAAGTTATCAAGAGAGAGAAAGAACTAATTTTTATTTTTGTCAGAATTTTTAAAAAAATACTAAATAATGTGTTGGAACAGGTTCAGATCATAATGTTTGCTACAACTTTACCCAATTGGCTTGATCAAGGCAAGGTTATACGAAACCCTGATGACTTGGAAATGTTTTTAGAAGCTCTGCTGTTCTAGGGGTTGGGAGGTGGAAGGTGGTGTTGACACTGATACACATAGAAGCTGCAGAAATTGACCCCAGGTGCTTTAACCCAAGTTCTGAATTAGTTTCTTGTTATCAGCAACCTCAAATCGTGGCAGTTCTCTAACTCCTCCAGGAAGCCTTTCTGCCTTCTCAGCTGCTTTCAGTCCCAGGTTCTCTATTCCATTACTTTGACTCAACATTCTCTTCTTCAGCCTCAGAAACAGAGAATGTTCTTCTAACACTGACTCCCAAACCCCGTCCCACTTCTGAGGAGCCACAAGCAAACTGCAATTTGGAAGCAGGATCTAGAACTGTCCCCCTTGTTTTCTAACATCTTCTACTTCCGCTCCAGGGTACTTTCACTTCTATTTGATCCTGAAGAGACACACAGGCAAACAAAACCAACAACTCAACAAAATATTTGTTGGATCCTCAACTTCCTGTTCATTCACTTCTCTTTTTACCCTTCCTGTATTCTGGCTTCTTGTTAAGAAATCTTTAAAACTGAGCAAGAGACTCAAAACTCAACAGTAAGAAAACAAACCACTCAATTAAAAACTGGGCACAAGGGGCCGGCTCCCTGGCCTAGTGGTTAAGTTTGCGTGCTCCTCTGCAGTGGCCCAGGGTTCGGATCCTGGGCGCAGACATGGCACCGCTCATCAGGCCACACTGAGGCCGTGTCCCACATCCCACAACTAGAAGGACCTGCAACTAAGATATACAACTGTGTACAGGGGGTTTGGGGAGATATAGTAGGAAAAAAAAAAAAAACTAGGCACAAGATCTGAATAGACACTTCATCAGGGAAGATATACAGCAGGCAAATAAGCATATGAAAAGGTTCTCAACACCATTTGCCATTATAGAATTGCAAAATAAAACAACAATGAAATACCATTACACCCTATTAGAAGCTAAAATCCAAAAAAAATGACAATATCAGTTGCTGCCAAGGATACAGAGCAACAGGAACATTCATTTGTTGCTGGTGGGAATGCAAAATGGTACAGACTCTTTGGAAGATAGTTTTGCCGTTTCTTATAAAGATAAAGGTAGCAACTCAATAGCAAAAATGACAAAAAGTCTGATTAAAAACTGGGCAGATAATCTAAACAGACATTTTTCCAAAGAAGACACGCAGATGGTCAACAGGTACATGACAAGGTGCTCAACTTCACTAATCACTAATCATCACCAATTATCAGAGAAATGCAAATCACACTACAATGAGATATCCCCTCACATCTGTTAGAATGGCTATTATCAAAAAGACAAGAAATAACAAGTGTTAGAGAGGATGTAGAGAAAAAGGAACCCTTGTGCACTGTTGGTAGGAATGTAAATTGGTACGGCCACAGTGGAAAACAGTATGGAGGGTCATCAAAAATTAAAAATAGAACTATGATATGATCCAGTAATTCCACTTCTGGGTATTTATCCAAAGGAAACAAAAACTAATTCAAAACAACGTATGCACCCCATGTTCATGGTTTATAATAGCCAAGATATGGAAGAAACCTAAATGTCCACTGATGGATGAACGGATTTAAAAAACATGGTATATATATATATATATAGTGGAATATTATTCAGCCATTAAAAAGAAGAAAATCTCATCATTAGCAACAACATGGATGTACCTTGAGGGCATTATGCTAAGTGAAATAAATCAGACAGAGAAAGACAAATACCATATGATCTCACTTACATGTGGAATCTAAAAATAAAAGGAGGTCATAGATACAGATGACAGATTGGTGGTTGCCAGAGACAAAGGGATAGGTCGTGAGTGAAATGGCTGCAGAGGGTTAAAAAGTACAACTTCCAGCTATAAAATAAACAAGTCACGAGGATGTAATGTACAGCATGGAAACCATAGTTAATAATTCTGTATTGTATATTTGAAAGTTGCTAAGAGAACATATCTTAAAAGTTTTCATCACAAGAAAAAAGATTTTTGTAACAATTTGTGTTTATGGATGTTAACTAGACTTATTGTGGTGACCATCTCACAATATAAACAAATATTGAATTATTATGTTGTACACCTGAAATTAACATAGTGTTGTGTGTCAATTATATCTACATTTTATAAAAGCTAAATATAGTATTATCATACAATCCAGTAATTACACTTCTGGGTATTTACTCAACTGATTTGAAAACACATCCACACAAAAATGTGCACACAAATGTTTATATCAGTTTAGTTCATAATCACCAAAACTGTAAGCAACCAAGATGTTTTTAAACAAATGAATATATAAAAAATCTCTGGTACATATATACAACGGAATATTATTGAGTGATAAAAACAGATGAGCTAATAAGCCATGAAAAGTCATGGATGACATTAAATATGTATTGCTGTTTGAAAGAAGCCAGTCAGAAAAGGCTACATACGTTGTGATTCTATTTATAGGATAACCTAGAAAAGACAAAACTACAGAGGGGATAACCATTTCAGTAGTTGCCAGAGGTTCAAGTGAGTGTGGAGAGTTAAATAGGTGAAACTGCTCTGTATGATATCGTAGTGGTGAATACAAGGCACTAAGCACTTGATAAACCTATTGGAACTATTCAGCACAAAGAGTGAACCTTAATACATGCAAAGTTTTTAAAAAATCATTTAAGAAGTCAAGGGATCCCAGGATAAAATGCAGATTGTGCAAAAGAACCTAACTGTATTACAAATGTAGGACACAACCTCACTGAAGGGGGTTGGGGAAAAGGTACTGACTTAGGTAACTTTGGAAATGAATGGAGTCTGTAAAATTCAAGTCAAAAGAAACATAAGCATTGTGTTCTAGTTGATAAAGTGATATCCCAAGAGGGTATAGGTTAACAATTCTAATACTGCTGTGCATGTGTACTGGAATGGAACAAGTAAGTAAGTGGATGGGGGATAACAGGAGCCAGGTTTCTCATTGTTAGAGTGGTAGGTTAAGATAAGCGAAGGGAGGAGTCTAGAACATCCGTGTGGTAATGGAGTAGAGTCTGAGACATCAGCAGGAACTGGCACAATATAGATACAAATGGTTACACAAAGAAATATTTTATAGATATGTTTACATACACAGGTGAGTATGGACGTATATATCCTTGCTCTGTCAACTGAGAGGGCTTAGAAGCAGTGATACCCCAGTCACAATGGTACCCCTAGCCCCAGGCCTTGGTTTCTAATCCAATTCTCCAATAAGAAGAACCAGCATTCCTGGGAGTAATGGCTGGTTCTAGGACTTGAGCAGGAACTATACCAGATGAGCCTGGAGCATCTTGTAGTGCCAGAAAGTAAAGTGTTCAAACACACACACACACACACACACACAAAATGATGTAGCTACGTCAGGAGTCAACTTGAAGAACCCCCAACGACCAAAGCTGGAACAATTTGATCAACAAAAAAAAATAAAGTGGTACTGCAATATAACCAAAGCATAAAATAAATATTCATTATTTCATACTGATCTGAGTAAATGAGTGAATAAGTAAATAAGAAGGGAAGATAAGACAAATCACTATGCAGAAGAATTCCAAATAACTTATGTAGATCTTCCACCCTCCACAAGGTGGAGCATGACCCCCTACTCCTTAAGTGTGGACTGCAAGCAGTGACTTCCTACCAAGGAATAGAGTATGGAAAGAGGAGGAAAGCGTAACTTCACACTGGGAAACCTGACAAACACCACCTCAGCCAGTGGGCAAGGTCCGTATTGACAGTGGCTGTGTTGTTAGCATGTCATGTTGATAATATGTACCTGAATATGATTTGATGAAAATGGCACTTTATCTCTGTGTTCTTCCTCCCAAAAATACATAACCCCAGTCTAATCATAAAAAAGAAAAAGCATAATACAACTCTCAATTGATGGACATTCCACAAAATACTTCACTGGTACTTTTCAAAACTGTCGAAGTCATTAAAAAGAAGGAAAGCCTTTAAAACAGTCGCAACCAGGGGGAGCCTAAGAAGAGATTATGACTAAATGTAATGCAGTATCCTGAATGAGAACCGAAACAGCAAAAGAACAAAAGGAAATACGAATAAAGTATGGACTTTATTTAATAATAATATATCAACATCAACTCATTAATTATAACAAACGTACCATACTGAGGTAGTGTTAATAATGAGGAACACAAGGTGTAGGGTACACGAGGATCTGTAATAATTTCACAAGTTTTCTGTAAATCTAAAACTGTTCTAAAATAAAAAGTTAATTCAAAAAAACAGTTAACTTCAGGGGATGATAAGGAAACAATTCATTATCTTGAAAACTGGTAAATTAAAGGAAAGAATCATACATTTATCCTGTCATTTGTAAACAAACTGTACCCTGAGTAAATTTACTGTCAATTTGGCTAGGCTGAATTACATTTCCCGAGTGCCACTGTCTTGGATGTCTCTGGTTAGGGTGGGCCACAAGGGAGAGTTCAAGGCCCATGTGGGTGAGGCCTGCTGTGGCCCCAAGCACACCAGGCACATGAAGCCAGTCTCCCTCAAGTCAGGTTGTTTGAGAATGTAGTCCAAAGCAAGTGGGAAACTCCATCTTTCACTAAACATTAATAATACTATAAAAACAGATATATAACAAACTACTACTATAAGGGAAACTTGAAAAGAATTTTGAAGAGAGAGAGTAAATAAGACAGAAGTCACAGTGTTTTGTAATCTAACTTAGAAAATGACATCCCGTTCCTTACCGGAGAGTCACTGGGTCCAGCCCACACTCGGCAGGAGGAGATTCCACAAGGCCATGAATAATACCAGGAGACAGGGATAACTGGGAGCCACTTCTGCAGCTGCCTACCAGAGTCTGTCCCTGCCCCCGCCACTGAGTCACATCCCTCTCACACTCAGAACACACTCATCTCCTCCCAGAGTCCACAAATTCTCATCGAATCACAGAATCCACTCAAAGTCCAGGATCTCATCATCTAAATCAGGTCCATGTGTGGATGGGGCTCCTCAGGTGCAGTAACTTTTTTCCTCTTTAAGGATTAAAGATGCTTAGTTTCCAAATATAAAATTTGAAAAGAAATTCTTAACTTCGAGGTAAACACTTCCTTTCTGTCATTAACAAATCTTGCCTTGTCCATTATATATAAATATCTATATATTTGATTATATGTATGTGTATTTCATTACTGTACATATATATCATCATATATATATTTCAAAGTGAATATTTAAGAAGTGCTAAAGAGAAGGAAAAATTTTAGGAGAGCTTAATTATCAATCATCAGGGTCACTGATTAATTTTGACAAATATCTTTATTAATGTTAATTTGAATCCAGAAGACTGACAACAATTTCTGAGCTTAGCTGGTAGATCAGGACTCAGATGACTGATTAATCTAATTCTCCTTTGCCCTATTTTTGCATGTAAAATCAATATTTGTGACATTTTTCAACTAATATCAAGGAATTTAAAAAGAGAAATTTTATCATGCTCCCTAAAGTAGTTGAAACTCTAATTCACAAAAGACAGAATCTCACCTCAGACTAGTATAAGCAAGGAATAAGGAATTTATTGGTTCCTGTAATAGGGAAATGTAAAAGTGGAACTGGATTCAGGTGTAAATAGGGCATTAAATGATGCTACTTGACCCTCCAGTTTACCCCTCTCTCCAGGCCTCAGAACCACTTCCCTGAGAGTGTGAGCAAATTCTCCTCCCAAGACACACATCAACCCATCAAATGACCACAGAGCAAAGAGAGATCTCCTCCCTTTGATAGTCAACACATAAAATTCCAGAGAAAGCCTCTGATTGGTCCACTCTGGGTCACATGTCTGTTGCCTGGCTGATCCTTGATGGAGAGGCAGGGTACTGTCATCACAAACTCCCCAGGATGGGAGAAGAGGACCAGTCCCACAAAGGAAACAAAGAGGTTACCAGAGGAGGAAGAAAAGAGATGCAGGACAGACTGAAAAAACAGTTCCACTATAATATCTAATTTTAAATCAATTATTATGTGAGTTATCTAACCAAACTTAGAAGGTGCAAAGAAATCATTTGAATTCAGGCCACTGTATGGGCCAAAATTTTCTGCTCTTGAAAATTAATCATCTTTATAGTCATTCATATTATTATATATTTAAAGTTTCAGTATGTTGGTATCTAATATTTCACACCTTGATTAGAGAAGGAATGTATGCATTTGTTTTTTATCTGAGCAAATCTTTATATTAGTCTGAGTATATTGGTGTTGTATAGTAATGTTAAAATGATTTTCAGGTATGACTCGAACATAAAAGAACATAAAAGTTCTCCAATATAACTCTTCTAATAAAAACATGGTGTTTACAAATATAGCATGTTTTAAAAAGTAATCTTTCTCCTATAAGAAGGGGATACTACTGACATGTTGATGTTACTTGTTTTGAATTATATTGTCACTTTTTTTATTTTAAAATAAAACACAGAACAAATGAATAACTTGATGAGTTATTTTACGGTGAACTCACTTATAACTACCACCCAGATCATAAAATAGAATTTTGCAAGCCACCCAGAAGTCCCTTCACATAACCCATCACTATGACGAGTTCCTCACTCCTCCAAATTTGACCACTATCCTGACATTTATAACATCGCTTCCTTCTGTTTTCACTGTAGTTTTATCACCTAAGTATTGCTAAATTAAGTAAACAAGGAGGCCACTAGACTGAAGTGACTCTAATGCTGTGGCCTGCATAAGCAAACTAAAATCTAAGCCTGTAAATGCCTCAAAGTTTTGAAATTGAAACCTAAGGACAACCAACCACAAACAGCCAGCTAGGCTTTAAGCTTTAGCTAATCAATAATTTCCTTACTTTGCTTCCCCTTTTCGCTATAAAATTCTCCCCCGTGAGGTCCTGTAAGGGGAGCACTCCTAACCACTTCCAGTTTGGTGCCATCCAATTCAAATGGATTTTTGCTCAAATAAGCCTTAAAATGTTTAAACGCCTCAATGTATCTTTTAATAGTATGCATTCCTAGAAACCATAGATTAATCTTGTCCCCCTTTCAAAAACTTGCTGTGTCTTTTAAGTCTCTTTTAATCTATAAATTCCTCCTTCATCTCTTTCTTCCCCTCTAACACATCTGTTAAAGAACCTGGGGCGTCTGACATGTAAAATATCCCAGCAGGTCCTCTTAGCAGTTTAGTTCTTTCAGGTCTCTTCCTTCAGCTCTTCCAATGATCCTGTGAGGTTGTTAATAACTCTGAACAAATCCTTTTCTGTTTAAACCAGCTAGAGGCAATCCAAGCGCCTGAAATTAAAACCCCTGATCACAAAATGAGAATAACTTTTTTATTGCAAAGTTAATCTCATATATAGAATTTTATACATACATAAAGTAGAATGTAGGATGAGGATAATAGTTATCTGTGACAGAAAGCTTATTGAAATTTTCATTACCCAAGGCAAAAAAACAAATCCATATCAGAGGAATAACGTTACAGCTTAGTTTCTCAAAGTCATGTAGACATTAAGATGATAAATCTTTCTAAAGGTGTTTATCACTTGTTGGAGATTCATAAGAGATCTCCATCAAGAGGATTATAGTAAAGATATGTGTTGCTGTGGATGAAAATCTCCGTGCAGAGAAACAAGTAATGAGAGACTTGTGGCAAAATTTAGGTTTGTGATATTTCCAACAAAACCCAAATTAGCTGCATAATTTGAAAAGAAAATATGATTTAGCCTTCAACAAGCAAAACAATGTACATGATACTTCCAAAAAATAGAGATACTCATTTACCTTTATATTCAAGTTGAGATGGTCATATAATTTAAATAAGACCAAAGACAAAAGACTCAAAACATGGACAACATCCTTATCAAAAAGCAAAGTCTGTAAGTGTGAATTGACTGTAAGTGTAACAATGAGATTTACTGTAAGAAAGACCAATGAAGATGCAGAAGTATCGCTTGAAGGGAGGCAGCAAGCAGCAAGAAAAATTATTGACAAACAGAATGTCATTATTCTAACCCAGTACTTTTATTGACTACCTTATTCTGTAGATACAAAAGAAAAACTGAGGAGAAGGCTGGATAATAACCTAATAAACTTGCCACATATTTTATGTTTTCCATTTTACCAGGCAAAGGTCCAGGAGTGTAGTTACTGTTTTAGTAAAATGTATCCTTGACATCATCCAGAGTGGTTGAAAGCTCTTCAGTAACAGTGCCTAATAAAAAGATAAGAAAATAGTGCCAAGATGTGTAATATAGACTAGGAATGGTGGAGGTCATAACGTTATGATGGCAGAGACGTGAACAGAGATAATGCTAAAAATCTACACATTACCTACATTTTAAGATAATATAAAGAGTGACCTATTCCAAAATACCTAGCTTGGAACAAACCACTCCTGTATTCCAGGCATTTCCTTGTTCAGTTATGTTTTACTTAATACCAAAATTCATTTATACTCCAACACGTGTCTCTAGAGCACCAGAAGACAACAGTCTACAGCTGGAATGGCAAGTGTGTAGCAGGCAAGGTGCTATTTGTATCAGCACCATGTGTATGTCAAATATCCCTAACTGATCATAGCACTCTTTCCTGAGGACCTGGACAAAGATTCAGAATCCTTCCCAACTCAGTGCTCCAGGCAGCTACCACTAATTGAATAAACATAGGTGGTCCTTGAGATGAAATCTATTTGCCCTCCTTGGCCTGGAGTCAATAAGCAAGAGGATAACATCATAATTTTTTGCAAAAGATAAGCTAAAAATTAGCCAATAATAAGCAGTATGAATTTCCACTCAAAATAATGTTTCATAATGGGAAAAATTATTAACTTAGATTTGAAAAGCCATTTTTTCAGGTGGTGTAATAGTCAGTCAAATGACTTAAATCTCTTGTTTTTCAAATCATATGCAGTCTAATCTTCTCTACTATATAGAGTGCTTATGTTAACTCCATCAGAGTAATATTTCATCAAAAGTAAGACACTGTGAACATCCTTTACAATGCATGTTTTTTAAGAAAGTTTGAGCGTAACATAGACTAACCATGATGCATCAAACTTGAATATATAAAAGTATATTTCTTTGAAAACACAAACTCAATTTCAAAAAATTATTGAGGTTCTACTATGGGCAACTCAGCTTTGGAGATTACTGTGTAGTGGTTCAAAATATGAGCTCTGGAATCCTGGTGCTTAGGGTCAAATCCAGGCCCCACCCACTACTAGCTGTGTGGCTATAAGGCGAGTAACTCCTCTAAGTCTGAGTTTTCTCATCTGTAAAGTGGGGTAAAATATTACCTATATCATTGTAAGTTACAGAGACTAAAGAATATTATACTACAGCACATAATACAGTATCTACCCCTAGTAAACACTCGAAAAATTTCAGATATCAGTGTTGTTGTTGTTGTTGTTGCTGTTGTTGTATTACAACGATCAATGTGACTCATTTATTATTCTCAACTCCTACTTCAACAGTCTGGTAGCAAGCATGGGGCAGGAGAGCAGATGGAGAGTGGGAGAGAGTAGGAAGAAAAAGAATATATATCAGTGAATAATATTGCTATAATATATAACAGAATAATATTGGTACGTTGATATAAACATTGTTATATCAATTCAACTTGAATTATTAGACTTCAAAGAACAGGTGGAGGATTAAGAAAGTCTTCATTGAGAAGACAAAATTTGAGAAAGGCCTTGCAAAATACAGATTTCAACAGACAGAAGAATTGGCATGAGCAGAGCCAGAAAGAAAGTAGAGTACATGTTTGGAGAATGATGAGCAAGAGGTTATAGCAGTAAGTAAGGAAAAGCATAACTTAAAAGTCACCTTGAACCACATTTTGAAGGACCGAAGAAGCCATGCTGAAAGATTGAACTTGAATACGATTAAGCTAGAGATTCAGCATGTCATCTGAAGCTAGAAGTGTGTTTATAATAAACCGTAATTGAATGCTTTGTGGGACAATGATGACCCCACCCCCGAAAGTTGGAGGCCAGTCAGTGTGATTTATTATTCTTTCACTTTGAATTATAGTAAAGATTATATTAAATTAACATTTTTAAATTACAGAGAAAGTCTTGTAAAATCTAATTTATCTCAGAATTTTCACAATGATACTCCAATCTGTGTTTCACCCTTTCAAATAATAACCAATAACTACAGGCAAGATAAAAAATTTTCCAAAAATTTTCAAGCAATTCATAATACCCAGATAATAACCTATATTAATAGTAACATCTTCAAAATCAAAAGACAATCTTCAAATATCCATTTATTATAACAAGTAGTTATTGAGCTCTAAATTCTATATTCAACTGAGAAACACTGGATTTGGTTTTATAAAGACTCAAAAAGAAGCATGAAAGCCTCTCTTGAACCTAGAATATCTATTTAAGGAAATGAGATGCGTATGTTTAAAAAAAAGAATAAAGCATCATGTTAAATGACAAGAATAAAGACAAAAGTGGAGGGAACTAACGTTTTTGGAGAGCTACATGTTTTATGTCCTGTAAAATACTGAATCCACGCAGCAGCCCTGTTTTTGCTGGTGGGAGAGGTTCCCAAGAGTCCTTGCTCTTGCCAGCACCTGAGGCTAAGGGCGGACTCTGGAGCTAGAAGGTCAAATGCTAGTGCTGCCTCTTAGAGGCCTTGTCATCTCAGGCAGATCACTAAGCCTCGTTAAGCCTCAGTTTCTTCATCTGTTAAACTGGGAAAATAACAGTATGAAATACACCTAGACGTTTTGAAGGGGAAATAAGGAAATATATGTGAAATAATAATGCCCTATGATAGCATTCACAAAAAGTGCTTTCTAAGGAATCCTAGTCCCGGAAGATTGCTATGACCAAAGAAGGGTCTATAGATTTATTTTGCCATAGAATATTACTTTCCTCTTTTCCTTTCTTTTTCTATTTTTCTTGATCTCTTTCTTTTTAGGCTTGTTTTTTTGTTTTTACATAGCATTTACACTCCTATATCCAAATAAAATCGTTCCACAGCACATTCTACAGCAGCACTCTGCGATACAAGGCCGGCATTCACAGCAGACATGAAAGATTCAAACAATTAGCAATTAAGAAGTCCAAGTGCAGAAGAGTGAGAGATGGAACGGTCATGGAGGCCTGACAAAGGAAGAAAACTTGATGCAAAGATACAAATTTAGACAAACCAAAGGAAAGGATAGATTTACACTGAAAGGGAGCACACTGTGGGCAGAGGGAACACCGCGCAAATGGGGAGCTCAGAAAGATAATAATGGTGGTGATACCAGATACAATGGCACTCACACACGTTGAACACATAACCTTTGTCAGACATTATCCCATTTAGCAGGTAAGAAGACCGGTGAAGTAAACTAGGATCAAATTTAGAAGACTTTGAGTACCATCTTATATAGTAATCCTATTGAAAAAAATCCCTGGAGAATTTAAGTGTTCAATCTTTCAGAAAGCGTTTGTTAAAAATTGATTTCCAAAGCAACATGCTAGATACTATGTGTAAGAACAGTAGAGAATAAGAGAGACACACTTAAGGTGAATTATAAGGCAGTGAATTGCAGAAAGGAGACTGCAGACAGAGAGACCAGTTAGCAAGGTACCATGTGAATCCAGGTGTAAGACGATGAGGGCATGGAGATGAGCAGCAGTAATGATCAAAATAGAAAAAAGAAAAGTACCAAATGAGAAGTTAGTTCTGGGTGTCAGATGGTTAAGGGAACGATAATTGATACTACAAAGGACTTAGTCTTCTAAAGCAGGGTCTTTCACTGCAGGTTTTGATGCATTAGAGTTTGTGAAATCAGTTTAATGGATCACAACATTTTAATGCATTCAAAGGAAAAGAAAAGAAAATATCAGAGTGTACCATACACAGTAAGTATTGTTCTATGAAACTTTTATTTCAGAAATACTTACAGATAGATGTGTGCACCTGGTCATCTGTTGTCAAAAATCACTTAAGAGCGTATGCAACTAAGGAATGAAATATGGAAGTCCAATCACAAAAAAGAGATGGAGAAAGCTCAGCCATCAGGGAAGGAGGAAACTAGGCTAGTGAAGAGCCCCGAAGCAAACAGAGGGCGGAATTGTAAGGAAAGGGCATCATCATGTATCAAATACAAAAGAACCAACACAACGATTTCTTAGAGAAATGCTTGAATTTTGCAAGAAGTCAGGCAACCAAAAAAGAGCAGACACTAGACTACCAAGAAGTAATTATATACTTATTATTTTTTACTTATAGAATATTAACTTGGTAAACAAATAGAGCTCAATCATATGTGAAGTTAACCAAATACAAATATCTTTCAATGCTTTCATGTTTGATAAACAGTTTCCTTTTAATTAAGTGGTCATAATTCAACATTTAAGACTTCCAATACACACTATTAAAAAAATCCTTAGGGGCCAGCCTGGTGGCATAGTGGTTAAGTTCACCCACTCCACTCTGACAGCCTGGGGTTCACAGGTTAAGATCCTGGGCATGGACACATGCACTGCTTATCAAGGCATGCTGTGGCAGGTATCTCACATATAAAGTAGAGGAAGATGGGCACAGATGTTAACTCAGGACCACTCTTCCTCAGCGAAAAAAAAAAAAGAGGAAGATTGGCAGCAGATGTTAGCTCAGGGCTAATCTTCCTCAAAAAAGAAAAAAAATCCTTAGTTCATGAAAAGAGGACCCTTGGTGTATAGAGTTCATTGACCTCCCCACCTTCCAAGGATGCTGGGCCTGGGCCCTACGTGAAGGAATGTGTCTGGGCTCGGGGCCAAAGATGGCCACTTCGGCCCTGACTCTAAGGCACAAGTTACAAAGAATATGTCCTGCATCGTGTTCCTTTTCTGGGCTGGCCACCCCAACGGGCACCTGACTGAACTACAGAAACATCCCATCCGTGGGAACAAAAAGATAAAAACACCCATCCATGGGAACAAGAAGAAATAACTCAAAGTATCCAAATGTCTAAAACCCCGAGTCAGAACCTAGAGAAAGCTTAGGATAAAAGGGAGTCACAGACATAGAACAATTGGGAGTCTCACTGAGGAGAGGACACTTTGCCTCAGACCCAGACAAATGGCACTCCCGCCCGCCATACAAACTGTTGGGACTTCTCCGACTGATTGTGGTGTGGATGTTGTAAGTACTGATTTTTTGCTTGCTTCCTCACTCCTTGTTCTGTTCCCCTTTATCAATAAACTCTGATTGCTTAAACAACCAAGTAGCCTTGGCAGTACCTGTCATTCTTTGCCCTTTGCAGCTGCGGACAACACTTGGAAACCAAAAAATAAATTACTAGTAGCATAGACATGTAGAAAGGGTCCTTAAGAGGATTAAGGTCTGGTTCCATTCACACCAGAAGCCTTTGGTAAAGCAAAAGTTATGCTATTCCCAAAAACTTTATCTTGATGTATTTATTTTTATTACCCTTTCCGTTAAAATATTGTATCAGGCAAAATACTTTAAAATGTTAGTGAAAAGATTGCTTTATGTTAAGGCAAAACAATAGACTTAGCTGCCATTGTCAGTTGTCTATATTTAATTTTGGCATTTACAAGACAAGACATTTGATCATCTCTGGTTATCTAGCCCTGTGGTGCATGAATTTCAATAAATATTAATTTTTTTAAAAAATGTATTGAGTTTGCAATATGTAGGGGTTTCATTAAGACCCTAGTTCCTTGAACATAAGGAGCTAACAGTCTTTTAATGGTTGTAATTATATAATTAACCACAATTAAGGCAGAATACGCTATGTGACAAGCTAGAGATAGAATCTGGCGTCAATGGGATATCAAGGAATGAAAATATCTCTTCGATTAGGATGCTCAGTGAAGGCTTCAGGACATGGTATTTGAGAAGGTTCTTAAAAAAAATAGAGTTCTGACAAGCCAAAATTAGAAAAAGAAATTCAAGATCTAAGGAGAAAAACAAGATGAGGACAGGAGGGACGAACAGCCACAGTTCAATCAGTTTGAATATATAAGACATTTGTAAAGAAGTGTAGAGGCTACGGTGATGAGCTACTTCTTCAGGAATGAAGGAGTTTTCCTCTGGTCTCTAAGAATGCTGCCAGCTTACAGTTCTTGGACGTCAGCCCTCTCCAGAAATTGCCTTCAGCTGCAGAGGGCCACCTGGACCAAGGCCACATGCTCTTCATGAGTCAGCTTATACACAATGACTAACTGATGCAGAAGTACGAAGGCCCTCGCTCCAATGCAGGACAACTCTGAAGGCTATCCCAGCTTCAGAGCTCCCTCCAGGGTCAGCTGAAGGCTTTCTCTGAGACTGCATCGCAGCCAACTTCTGCCTCTGCCTAACTGTACTTCATGCACTTCCTGTCCTTTCCATAGAAATTTATCTCAAGGCCATTCCCTAATAAATTTCCTGCACACTAATATCCATCGCAGAGTCCTTCTTAGGGAAGCCAATCTGTAACAGGAAGCATTAGCAGTGATTTTTTTTTATTTTTAAGATGGAGAGTAGAAACTGTTCTCTACCCTTTTCTCCTCTAGATAGATAGATCACCTCCCAAAACTCACAAGTAGAAAAAGAAATTGGAATACAATATTTATTAAAAGTAGGAGATATCTTCAAATTCAAAACACAATATAAGAAGAAAGAAAGTAGACAGAGACTAGTAACGCTTAATGATGATGTCCATAGTTCAAGACTCAGACATGATAGAATTAAATGAGAGGTGGTGGCAGGGAGTGAATGAAAACAGGAAGATTGGTGGAAAGTCTAATAAGGAACAATTAAACGTATAGGCCCCTACCATTACCCCTGTATCTCTAAGTGAATAACCCTAACCACCACCACCTACCACCCCGAGAAACCAGTCTTTTCTGTAGCTGTTGAACAGGAGAGGCAATAGATTCAGAGACACTAGGCACCACGGTGGACTGGGGGGAGATGGGGAGGGTGCTAGACTGAAACAAAATATTTAAATGAAAGTGTGCTTAATGAACAGTATAACCTACAGCCATCTTGCTTTAGCAGTTCCACGAAAGCCAGCCACCAGGCTTATAGCATCCAGCAGAATACTGAAGAATCCTCCTCTTGAGAATCTGACTAGCCATACAGAGATCTAAATTACTGATATTTTAGAGCTCTCCAATACAAAATTTACTTGATAAGAAAGGCCAACAATCCAAAGACCCCACCCACGTACCCAGTACATCCAGTTAGCTTATTTAGTACCTCATACTTAAGGATGTTTGAGAAAACCCAAAAGAGCAATTAAAACAAAGGAATCCTAAGGAAATACAAACAAGGCAAAGTGCAGCAGCAAGCTTCAAAGAAATCATCTTCAATATCCGCAGAGGGATAAGAAATTATACCAATGGAACAAGATATGCATTGCTATTTTAAAAAACGAACAAACAACAAAAGCACAAAAGCAAGCTCTTGTAAATTAAAAACCACAGATAAAATTAGAAAAAAATTGATACCATGCTCAAAAAACAAAATTTAGAATATTTCTTAGAAGAAAAAGAAAAGAAATGAATAAAGGGAAAGAAGAGAAAGTGAAAGGAGCACTTGATTAAGCCCAAAATTCAACCAAAAGGGAGACCATGTAACGTTGTTCGGGCCAATGAGATGTCAATAAAAATCATTGTGAGGTGGATTTTCTGGGAAAATATTTTATAAGAAAGAAGACCCAGCGTTCTGCCCTGTTCCTTTCCCTTCCTGCCTGCCTGAATATAGATGAGATCCTGGAAATAAGGCATTCATCTTGCAACCTAGAGGTGACCTGCATGATATAAAAAAGCCACGTGAGAAGAATTGGAAAGCCAGAATGGAGCTTGCGTCCCTAATGGCAGAGTGGAGCCTCTATATGAGCACTGAATCTTTTACCACTGAACTTCTTACTATATGAGTAAAATTGAACCCCCATTTTCTAAGGTACAGTGTAGTCAAGTTTTCTATAATTAGCCAAATGCATCCTATTTCATTATCACAGTACACTAATTGACTCAGCAGAGAACAATATTTAAAAAAATCATAAGAATGAAAACTCTAAATATAAATTTAACCAAAAATTGTAATATAATCATATTATATATCGGGAATATGGGGGTTGCAATATAGCACAAATACAGCACAATATAGCACAAATTCTTGAAAAAGAAAAATTGAAATAACATCTTCAAGTTTAAATAAATGTCTTAAATTAACGAATTGAGAGAGAGCAGTGTAAGTATATAGTTTTAAAATATGGAGGCAAATGTTTTAATATAGCTAAAAGAGTTGAAAGTGGTTGCCTCAGGGGTGGATGTTTTGATAAAAAGTGATGCAGCAGGAGACTGCACTTTAGTTGTAATCCTTTCAACACTATTAGACTTAATTATTAAGTGTTCTGCATGTATTTTTTTATTTCGAAAGTATTTGAAAATAAGGGGCAGACTCCAGGAGTCCTTAACCGTGCCCTTACAGGTAGTCTGGCCTTCAGACTAGAAATTTGAAGGCTAGAGAGTAAAGTGGACTTTCATTTTCTGCCTTTCTTTTTTTTTTTAATTGAGGAATAATTGACATAGAACATTGTCTTAGCCTATATGTACAACACGATTTGATATTTGTAGATATTATGAAATGATCACCATAATAAATAAATAAATCTGGTTAACATCTGTCACCATACATAGTCACAAAAAAAGTTGTTTTTTCTTGTGATGAGGACTTGTAAGATCTACTCTCCCAGCATCTTTCAAACATGCAATATAGTGTTATCAACTAAGTCACCATGCGGTACATTATATCCCCATGACTTCCTTATTTTAGGACCGGAAGTTTGTATCTTTTGACTCCCTTCACCCATTTCACCCATCCCCACACCCTCTATTGGCAACCACCAATCTGTTCTCTGTATCTATGAGTTTACGGCAGTTTCTTCTTTTTTTTTAATTCCACACATAGCACTTTCATTTTCTTAAGTGGTTCATGAGCACTTCAAGTGACTTCAAATTTAAAATCAGAAAAACAAACTATTTTAAATATCGCAGCACTCCTTTAAGAGAGCTGGGATTTGAACACCCATATGCTCCACGTATTACCTACCCGCTGTCCCAGTGATGGGCATCCAGATTTATCTATCCCAGCCCAGGTGATGGACATCCAGGCTGCTTCCAACTCTTGCCTCCATAAACATTTCTACAAAGAAAATTCCCATGCGTGTCCCCTCAATTCCCCTGAGATTTGTATTCAGACGCAGAACAGCGGGTTTGTAGGGTACACTCATACTTCACTGAACAAGTCATGCCACATTGGTCTTCACTACCACCAGGCGTGCCATCGGGTTCTTATAGCTCTATATCTCAGTTGCTATTGCCCATCTTTCTAATGTTTGCCAGTCTGATGACTTAAAGTCATAGTTCAATGTTACTTTAATTTGCCATTCTTGTATTACTCATTATTTTGACCATCTTGTCACATGCTTCTGAGTTTCCTAAGTTTGCTCTTCTTGAAATTTCATGTTTGTCTATTTTGATCTTTTTCCTAGGGTGGATTTTTCTAGTTGATTTGCAAGAATCACTTGCATATTTTGGATATTAAATCCCTGTAGCTCTTAGATTTTGCAAATATCTTTCCACTTTCAGTCAGTTAGTGTTATCCAAGGAGTCCTTCATTGAACAGAATATTTATTGAGGTAATGTCATCATTCTTGCTTTTTAAGTTTAAGACATCCTTCCTAGTTCCTTAAAGCAGTTAAAAGCTACATTAGATGTACAAGTAGCAACATGAACAATCTCAAGAGAGAGTGCTCTTTTTTTTTTTTTAAAGATTTTATTTTTTCCTTTTTCTCCCCAAGACCCCCCGGTACATAGTTGTATATGCTTAGTTGTGGGTCCTTCCAGCTGTGGCATGTGGGATGCCACCTCAGCGTGGCTTGGTGAGCGGCGCTATATCCGCGCCCAGGACTCGAACCGATAAAACACCGGGCCGCCTGCAGCAGAGCGCGTGAACTTAACCACTCGGGCACGGGGCGAACCCCGAGAGTGCTCATTTTTAAAAGAAATAAAATAGGAAATATAATGTGATACTACTTATGTAAATTAAGAATATCTGCATACAAAACAACATGCTTTTGGAGGGGCATATTCAAGTTAAATAAATAGTTTAAAAACATGAAAATAGTTTCCAAATAGGAGAAAATGAAAGTGAAATATGAGAGATAAAAGAGAAAGAAAGAAGGAAAGGAAGCTTGTATGGACCAATGAGGAGAATAAGCCATGGACTGAAATATATGATTAGTTCAATTAACCGCATCTAAATTTAAAAAAAAAGTTGACCATATGAATGAAATCTGGACATCTGATCAAAAGCTACATCAGTGCAGAGGACCAGCCCCGCTACCTTAAGGTATCTACAGTTAAAAAAGAGGATCCATAATTACTAGAATCAGAATAGAATTTTTCAAACAAATGAATTAAGTTTTTATCACTATGTCAGACTTCCCCTAGGTGAGCTTTTTAGGATTTTTTTCTGCTTATTTTAAGGACTTTGAAGAACTAGACATTAATTGAATTAGTGGTTCTTAGACCTTTAAGTTTGAAGGACCAGTGAAATTCCAAAATTAAATATTTATAGGTCTGATAAAGTGTTGCAGACATTTTATTTGGCCAAATAAGTGTATCTTATAAATCAATGCCAGCCACCATCTATTATTACCATGATTTCTAAATAAAAGGATGATATAAATTCATAAGAGTAAAAAGAATATAATTTCAAAATAAAGGATAGTTCACAAAATCAAACATTCAATTTTATGAAAAATATACCATATTATCCTTATTTTTATCACTGTATTAAGAACCAGTGAAAATATATCATGGTTAAATGGCATTTAGGAAACTCTGAGTTAGAAAATAACAGTAAAATCAAACACTCCAGGAATACAATTCTACATTACAGTGATGGAAGGAAGGAAGATGTAGCTTACTTCCGTATTTCAAGATTATGCAAAATCCAGCAAAGTATATGCCAAAAGAAGATGTTATATCTCTCACTAGTAATTAAGCAAACCAATACATTAATTTGAATGTGTTAGAAAGCAATATGAAATAATTTTGAATTGATATCATAATATTTGATCTTCCAAAAAAATTTCTTCTGAAATGAAACTTGGCATTATTCTGCTATTAAACCAAAAATGGCAACAAAATCTCTAGAAAACAGAACAATTACAAGGTTATTTATCTTTGAAAATCTGGGTAGTCAATGATAGCCTTGACTACATTAAAATCTTCTAGTTGGCTCATTTTTATCCCAAATTGACCTTTACTCTATGCTTTATCACTGATAGTAAATTCCACTGAAAAATTAATCTACTTAACTTCCATTTTTCTAAATAAAAATAAGCTAGATGCTCCCAATTCATATTCAGAAAGGAAAAAGTACTCATTCAAATGAGTGCCATTCAAATGGCACTCAGAAGTTTTCTATTTAAAAGAACCAGTAAAATATTGTTAAAGCCACAAAAAAAATTAATTAAAAGCCACTTTTAAAAAATAAATATGTTGCTGAAATCTTATTTCTTTCCAGCACAATTATTAGTATCATCAAGGACAGACTTTCTGACAACTTTTTATGCTAGATGATTGATAGATAGATAGATGGATAGATACAGACACCTAAGGTATATGCATGAATAACTGAATTTTGTGCCACTATAAATATTAAATAATTTTGGTAGTTTAAAAAATTAGGTTAATGCTTAAATTCATGTTCAAAACTGATTTGAAAAGCTATTTTTATTGAAGATTTGAGACTGACAAACTTTCCTTTTCAACTTTAAATGTTCAAAATTTCATATAAAAGTGAAGCTGTCAGAAAAATTATGCAATTATGTGAGATTGTCAACACAGAATGGAATTTGGTTTTCTTCTACTTTGTATTTCAGAAGTCTCCTTCATACTTAAAAGTCAAACTTGTGAAGTTGAATTTTATAGGTGACCTACATTATGCAATCACCCCAGTCTAACTTGGCACAATACGGAATAAAAGTGTTATTCTCATGTTTGAGTACTTTATACTTAACATTATAAGATGAAAGAAATAGACTGCCGAGTATATCTTGCTCTAAAGCAGTGTCAACTGAAAGGAAACCTTTTATAAAAATCGTGGTACTACGTCAATTTGAGTTCCATTTTAACAGGAACTAGTTACTGTGGCAAAGCTGGAACCCCAGCAAAGAATTTTGAATCTACTCTAATCCATATCAATTATGGCTCACCTGAAATCGCTTCCCACTTAGTCTTTATTCAGCAATATTTGCTTTGTCTATACCCAGCACACATCCTCCGTAATGAGAGCGACATTTGTGAAACACTAACCAGATGTAATTCCTCAGCTTAGAAGTCTTCAGTGGTTTCCCATTACCCTGAGTTAAGATAATCTAAAATCACCCACATGGCCTATAGACTATATGATCTTGCCCTGTCTCTTTCTAAAGCTTCGTCCCAAGCTGCACTCTCCTCATTTCCATATTCCATCCATATTGACCTCCCTTAATTCCTCAGCCATACCGTGGTCCTTCTCACTCCCTTGTCTTGCACAAGATGTTGCTCCTGTCTGTAGTGCTCTCCTATCTCATCCTCCTTTATCAAGCTAACTTCTAGCCATGCTTGCGTTTGAAGTCAACTGCATTATTTCAGGATGCTTTTCCCAAACCCCTAGTCTGGGTAAGTTCCCTGTTATAAACTCCCAGATTCCCCTGAAATTCTCCATCATGGTACCTATCATCCTTGCCATTTCTTTTCCAATACGCACCTGCTCAACAAAACTGTGAATGCTAAAGGGTAAGGATTATATCTGTCTTATTCATTGTTGCTTATCTTCTTACCTTCCGTGGAGTAAATATGAATGTCTGCGGGGTCAATAAAAACATGCAGAGAATTGGTACTTCAAACATAGCTAAGAATTTATATAATAAATGAAAGGGTAGGAGAAAAACTAGATTTAGTTAGTTTTAATGGATTGTAGTTTAAAAATAAGTAGAAAGAAGGAATAATAAAGATGAAAGAAGAAATAAGTAAAATATTTTAAAAATAGAGAAAATGAAGAATGTCAAAGGTGTTTCTTTAATAAATTGATAAGGTCCTAGGAAGACCAATTAAGTTCATTATCAACATCAAAAGTGAAAGAATGAGGGGCCAGTCCCGTGGTGTAGCAGTTAAGTTCACACACTCAAGTTGCCAGCCCAGAGTTCATGGGTTTAGATCCTGAGTATGGACCTATGCACTACTCATCAAGCCACTCTGTGACAGCATCCCACATACAAAATAGAGTAAGATTGGCACAGATGTTAGCTCAGGCAGGGCCTATCTTATTTAGTGGCAGGGCCTGAGCTAACATCCGTGCCAATCTTGCTCACCAAAAAAAAAACTGAAAGAATGACATCATTACAGATACTACAAACATTAAAGGGATAATAAGCAGATGCTATGAAAAACTTTATGCCAGTGAAGTTGACAACTTAAACAAAGCAGACACATTTCAAGAATGGGTCAATAAATTTTGGTAAGTTGAAACAATGGATATACTACATGTTACATAGCAATAAAAAGGAATGTACTGTTGATACATACAACATTATGTTGAGTGACAGAGATAGTAACAAAAGAAAACGCATTGTATATTTCCATTTATATCAAGTCAAAGAACAAGCAAAAATAATTTATGGAGATAAAAGAGTTGTGGTTGTCATTAGGAGGTGGTATTGACTGGAAAGGGAACTGGGACACTTTCTAGGACAGTCTTTCTCAACTGAGCACTGTGAGAGAATTAAGCCTTACAGAAAATGATTTGAGTGATTATTTTCCTAATTCTCCTACTAATGATATACAGCTAATACCATTCCCGATGCACAGGAGGCAAATTAATTCATTAGAAATAGTGTATGTCATTGGCTTTAAGGTTTAATTGTCTCCTAGAACCCCAGTTGAGAAGAACTATCTAGGGCTGCATTGTCCCATACTGTAGCCACCAGCTCATGTGGCCATAAATTTAAATGGTTTAAAAGTAAATAAAATTAAAACTTCAGTTCTTCATTCAGACTAGCCACATTTCAAATGCTCAAAAGTCACATGTGGGTAGTGGCTACTATATTGGACCAACATGGATATAGAACAATACCACCATCTCTGAAAGGTCTGTTGGACAGTGCTGGTCTATGGTTGGGTGATGGTTACTGGGGTCTTACAATTGTCAAAGCTCACTGAACTGTATACTTAGTATCTGTGCATCTCACTTTATATCAGTTTTACCTACATTTAAAATTTTTTAAACCAATACAAATCATTTTAAATTATATAAGAATAAGGTTTTAAAGTCCAATGACAGTAATGTGTTATGTCTCATGAAACACAGAAAAGAAAAATCCATTTTGTTATTTTCTTTTGTCAGTTTTCGTAACATAACAAATTTAATAAACTATAGCATTTCATACGATTACCAGTCTTGAGTAATTGCTTTCCGTGAAAACGGCAATTTGGAAATGTACATCTGGGCTTGAGTTCATTTTGAAATATAATGAATACCCCCAGGGCTGGTCAGATTTGCACTACATGTGTTTCACCCAATTTGTCTTTAAATGATTACAGGACCAGGGTAGATTGCAGCAATACGTGGACTAAATGCTTAACATTCAAGATAGGATTTAACACAGGATGGTTGGTGAAAAACATCACCACCACTACATATAACAACATACCTTCTATTATGTTAAACATATCAGCATTTTTCATAAAGTCAAACAATCAGACTTCATATTATAAAACCACAAGACACTGTTAATTGGACCCTAAGATGAGTTTGTTAAATTAATATTTCAATGAATTAAAATGAAAAGAATTGACAGAGTTCAAGTGCCATTGATTTAGACCAAAATGTCTTGGAAGCAAAAAACAAAGTTATCAATAGTTGTCAGCAGTCAGGAAGTATTCAACTTAAAGTAAAATGTGAATTTATTCCAAACATCTAAACGAGAAAAGAAAATGAAAAAATGGCTCGGACTCCTGGATTATCCTACAGTTAATTTCCTATCAAGACAACATTTACCTTAAATAAAGTCCGAGCAGTACAAAATGTAGCAGCTGAATTACAGTCTAAGGTCAAACACATATACAGACATAAGGTTTAGCGCATATATAACAAACAAGCATGCCCAAAGTCTCAGGAGGTCCCAGGAATGTTAATACTGCGAAGATTAGATCTAATTTACATAGCTCAGACACAGTGCACTGGTCAGCCAGTTCATTCTTCTCACGAGAGCCTATGACACACATCTCTTCTCAACTCCACTTTCAGTGACCTCATGTTGGTAACTTGGATTAAGCCATAGTGAGACCTGCCCAGATGGCTCTTATTAAAACAGTGAAATAATGTAAGTAATAGTATACTGAAAAATGATAATAATAGGAAATAGATCCTATACTACAAACATGTTTTGTGATTTATCTTTGCATTGTCCATGGCTGCTGCTCTTGCCCACTTCACTGTCTTATTTAATGGCATCTCCAACCTTCTGGGTATTCAGGCAAAAAGTCTTTGGAATTTCCTTCTCTTTATCTCATGTCCCTTATATCATCTATCAGGAAATTCACTAGATGCTACTTTCAAAATATATCTAGAATTCAACTACTTCCCACACTGTCACTGTCATTGCCCTGAACCAAGCCACCAACAGCTTTTCCCTGCTCTTAACTGCTACCATTCTAGCCCGCTGGTGTCTACTCTCAGAACAGCAGCCCCAGGGACACATCATTCATATCACCCCTTTGCTCAAAACCCTGCCATGGCTCCCGATCTCATTCAAAGTAAAAGCCAAAGTCTCTACAGTGGACTACTCATCTGTTCCCCCTCTGAACACAATTTTAGCAACTTTTCATCTCACTCTCTCTACGCCAGCCACATTGGCCTCTTGGCTATTCCTTGAATGTGCCAGGAAAACTCCCACTTCAGTGCCTTTACATGAACTGTCCTGGTGGTTAGAATGCTCTGCCCCTAACATCTATACAGCCACCTCTTTCACTTCCTTCAAGCCTTTGCTCAAATGTCACCTTCTTAATAAGTCCCGTCCTGATCACACTATTTCAAATCATAATGCCTTCTTTACCCATCATCCCTTCCCCCATCTCAGAATTCCCATTTCTTTTTACCCTGTTCTACTTTCTCTTTCTTCCCAAAGCACTTGTCAATTTCCAACGCATTATATAACTTACTTATTTTATGTAAATAGAGGTAAGTAAGGTTTACACTTTATGAAGGGAGGGAATTTGTTTATTTTATTCACTGATGCATCCCACGCCTCTGGAATAATGATTGATACACCATGGGTGCTCGAGAAACGTTTGTTAATGGGAAGATGAATGGCTATCCCAAACTCTAGAGAATGCCAAGTGGCTTCATATTTTTTCCCTTGATCTTAAGATATTTGACAACAGGATAATGGCTCTGAAAGCTACCCAGTGTGTTGTGGGTCTGAAAAAGTTCAAAATTGTTTAATCATATCTGTGATTCTACTCTATAAACTAAAATCTGTCAGAAATCTAATGCTGGAATTGTTATGGGAATTTTCGTGCTCACTGCATCACTTCCCAGAGCAGATTGAATCATTTCCAGAGACCCTAAAGGCTGTAAACATACAATCTGCTTCTTAACCGGTCAAGAGACTCTAGGCTTGTGAAAGGTTTTAAACAGATTCTGGGAGACATGACTGGCTTGAGGGCTAAAGCTAAACTCTGGTTTTAGCATCCAGTAAGATTTTATGCTTGACTGCTACGTTATTTTATACCTGCACATAAAACTACACTTTCCATTTTCTCTGCTAGACACTAACCATTTTCTCTACTAGACACTAACTGTCAAGGCATAAATAACAGCTCAAAATTTAGGAGTATAAAATTTCTGTAACACCAGAGAACCAGTAGAACTAGTGTACTTTGTATTGTTCAGTGGTACAGGTGGGGGTGAGAGAACTTATATTATTACATTTGAACATTCCAATTCCAAAATTTTATGAAATGGTTAAAAATTATATGGAAATGATCATATGTATTTTGAAGCAAATTTCTAAAATGGCCTCCAGACATAATTTCTCCAAGGCAGTGAAGAGATGTAAAGCTACAAATATCCTACCTTTGTTTAAAAAATGTGTTGCAATGCTATGTGTACTTAACATACGCTTAAAAAGTTTACAACTCACTGCTATCAGCAACAAGCAAGACTGACAGCTTTAGCATAAGTTAAATGAGTGGAAAAGAGTTTTTACATTATCCTGAGTGCCCGTGTGGGAAGAAGTAAGAAGACAACAAATACAAGGGCGTCCTAACCTCTCCATACCTCTAGGGGATAAGGGACTTGTTTGCTATTTGTTTTTTGTCATGATTTAGGAAAAAAAGGGGTGACGCACAAACCACATTTTCATCTGTCAACTTTTCATGGAAATATCTAAGGTAAATGGTGCAAAAAAGAGCTCTGGCTCCTACTGTCATGGCTGAGATAAAAATAGCTATCAGCATTGAATAGTGACGTAAGAAATAGAATCACTGTAGCAGTTGAAGTCCAAGCTCTACCTGGTCCATCCTTATGTAACTCAATGAGCACTGCTCTCATGGGCCAGATAGGCAGCCCAGAGTGCAGGTCACCAGAAAATATAACGAGACTACCAACTTTAATGTGAATCCCACCTGATTTGAAAGTCAAGCTGGAAGCAAGCCAGCTAAAGAGAAAGAATCGTTAAGCAATAATGCATTTAAACAGCATGGTTCTATTGTTAATTAAATTCTCAAGTATTTATAAAATTTTCTTGTTGCTCTGTATCCTAGCCTAGAAGAAACCTAGACTTCCCTTGTCTCTAGAATTCTTGTGTCACTGTAAACAAAATATTTAAGTATGACATATGGAAATTTTCCAGCTTTGCTATATCTTTCAATTAAATAACAGATTATTACTGTCTACTGTTTGCCAGACACATGGTGGGAATACAACAGTAAACAAGATAGGTGATGCCTGAGATACGTTACAGAGCAGTAAACCCACGACCCTCAATCTGGGACCAGATGGGTCAATGCATACATTGAATACATTCATTGTTTTCTACTGTTTTGCACTCTCCTATCAACATGTCAAACAATTTAATAAGGAATTCATTGTTCAAGTATACTTGTACACATGTGTATATGTGCAAATACAAAGATGTCTACTAAAATATTATTTGAAAATTTTAAAATAATAGAATAACCTAAATGCCTAACAATGGGGGACTTATAATATCTGTATAATGGAACACTATATAATTATTAAAAAGAATATGTCTAATCCATATACACAGGCATATAGCCGTGTCTTGAACTTCCGTTAAGTGAAAAAATAAGTAGCAAATGATATCCATAGTATCATTGCATTTACGTTTTTTTAAAGTATATATATACATAAATTTATATATAAATAAATAAAATCTAGAAGGATAGCATCCAAGCTGTTAACAGTGGTAGACAGCATTTTCAAATTTGGACACTTGGTGTATTATTTGAAACATTTAAATAAGCATATATTATTTTTCTAATAAAAAATACTAACCTTTCATTGGATAGTTTTCTCCAATCTTTTGCCAACCACCTAATTATTTAAAAAATGGCTTATAGTTCTAGTAAAATGAAACAGAAAAACAGCAATTGTAGAATAAATCCAAAGAGGGAAGGGAGAAAGAATATCTTCCTTGAAACAGTCCTAGACCCATGACCTGTGTCTTACACGTCACACAGACACACACATTCACACATGCACACACACATACACCAGTTTAGCTTTGCCGGTCTGAATGCACAGGTTGGCATAACATCCTCATAAATAAGCCTTCATAAACAAGGAAACTGGTTCCCAACTTAAAAGAACTAATGAGGAAGTGACTTTAGTAGAAGATAAAGAACTGTGATGTATGTAATCTAATGTCTGTCCCAAGTCCACTTGTGATATTAACGGAGTTATGATGATAGCACCAAACCCAGGCATTCACTGCTGCCTGAAGTCTAGTCAAGAACTTACCGTGTTTACCTCTTGTAACTCCCTTGCTAATGATTGTGGCAGCCTTTTTGAGTCTTTCAGTTCTCCAGAAATTATTAAAATGGCCCTCATAAAGAAACTGGTTGGAATCACAAGTTCAAAAAATAAATCTACCTATAACCTCACCAACCAGGAACCAGACTCTAATTTCCCTTTATTGAGTCGAATATCTAACCCATGATGACAATAGTGGAGGGACATAAGAGAAAATGACTGAGTAGGCCAGCTCACAGTTATAACTTGGACTCTACCGTAGGCCAAGCTGAAGAGAATATGTGTATTGGGTCACCTTTTTAGGTGACAGATGGTTGGGAGTTTTATTTTTGTTTTCGGCATAACTACAAGGGAAAAAGTCAACTTATATTATCTGGTGAGGAAGGAATAGGTTAAATACCAAGACAAAGACTTAATCCCTAAACATCCTGTCTGGTAGCAATAACAGAGCCTCTGCTTCTTAATATGGACCTCAAATTGATACTTTACAGACTCTGCTTTCAATTCTGCATGAAAAACATTAGCACAACTATTTTCATAAATCCATAACATTCTCATTTATTTGGCTTTTACTTATTTAACGAATATTTACTGAGCAAGTATTCTGTGCCAAGAATATTCTAGACAGACAAGGAAATTTTCTCTCATTTCAATGGGAGTGTTAAGCAAGCAAGATGTAAATAAACAGTTGCAAAGTGTATCTCATTACCTACCTCCACACTCACAGACTTTGTTCCTCTTGAGATTGGAGTACCCCACGAGGCACTTCTTGGACCTATTTTCTTCTCTAACCACACTCACTTTCTTGGTTTCCTCATCCAGTCTTGTGACTCCAAAATTTATACCTCAGGCCTGGAGATCTTTTTGAACTCCAGATCAACATATCTAACTACCTACTTAACATCTGCACTTGGATATCTAGTAGACATCCCTGACTTGACAAGTACAAAACCAAGTGTCTCTTCTCCCTTCCCAAACCTGAAACTCCATCCATCCGTCCTAAAAATTTGGCATCCTTGACCCCTCTCTCTCTCACACCCCTATTCCAATTTGTTAGAAAATCCTGTTTTCTCTACCTTTAAGGCAAATTCAGAATTAAACTACTTCTCACCACCTCCGCTGCCATCTCATTTCAAGCTCCTCCCTCTCACTATTCTCTTTGCTTCTACGATTGCTCCC
Organism: Equus asinus; assembly: GCF_041296235.1. Taxonomy (NCBI): domain Eukaryota; kingdom Metazoa; phylum Chordata; class Mammalia; order Perissodactyla; family Equidae; genus Equus; species Equus asinus. The sequence continues at coordinate 74,652,355 of NC_091798.1, forward strand.
CTCTGTCTTACAGCAGATGGAGAGATCAGTTAAAACTTAAGTCAGATCATACCTCTCCTTTGCTCAAAACTCTCCTCCTACCCCGACGTTAGCCTCCTTGGTGTGCCTCCAACATGGCAGTTCTGCCTCCACCTTAGATTGTTTGTGCTCTGTTCCCTCTGCCTGGAATGGTTTTCCTCCAGATAACAGCATGTCTAACTCTCATCTTTTTCAAGTATTTGCTCAAATAACAGCTTCTTAACAGGTCTATCCTGAGTAACCTTTTTAAAATTGCCACACATGCCCATGCTTTGCACTCCCAATTCCTTTACCATATCCTTTTTTTATCCCTTGTTTTAATGACATTTATCACCTTTTAACTTCCTATATACGACTATGTTGATGGTCTGCCCTGCACTACTAAAAGGTAAGCTCCATGCAGGTAGGTATTTTATGTCTTTTGTTCACTCAAGTAGCTAGAACTGTGCCTGACACATAATAGGCACTCAAAAATAATTTGTTGACTGAATGCATTAAGTAATAAATTATCCCCTCACTCTCCTATAAGATCAGTTTCTTTACTGGATTATTTCATTTACAAACTAAAATGGCAAGGAGTTTGGATTTTTTTTCTAAATGTGATGGGAAATCACTGGAGCGTTTTTTAAGTATGGGTGTGACATGAGCTGATCTAAGTTTTAAATAGATTAGTCTCACTTCTTTACAGAGATGAGATCTAAGCAGCCTGGAATAGGAGCAGGAAGATGAAGTCCAGAACTCATTATTAAATAAGCAGCAGAATTTCATACATAAAACCAGAAAGTCATTTAGAAAATATATTGACAAAAGATATGGCACAAGCGATGTGACTAGTTGCTCTATTGGTATTTAATATCGTACCAAGTCTTTAACCATCTTTAACAATAATGATCATACTACAACATTGATACTTGCATTTGGCCATTGTTCATTGCAAATGACCACGTGAGCTCATATACACTCCTCTGTATATTTCTCACCAGAAAGCAAATGAATTGCAGACAGATCAACTAAAAATGGGGCACATGTTATTCTCATAGTTACTGATGACAAAATGTTTTCTCAAATTCATATTGGTGGTATTTAACATGCTCATATGCCGTTCTCTATCCAAGCAAAAAAATAGTAATTCCTCACTTAATGAAATGATCACCTAAAATTTCCCTGCTTTTAAAATGCTGAAAATATAGGAAAAGGACAAAGCACATGGCATTTTATTTCATAATAACAATAGTATCTCAAAAGAATGAGTTATTGTTTTGTATAATTACCTTAGGACTGCTTTATCAATCAATCCTAATACTAAAAATTAAAATTCTAATATGGAGAAGCTATTAAAAATTAAAATTATTCCACCTCTTCCAAAAGCTTGTCTTTAAAAAAAAGTCTTTAAATGCAGAAACAAAAGAGTAGGAAATCAATTGATGCATTTTTTAGCATCTTCTTTGTTTTAACTCTTGTTCAGATTGCAGGCTGGAACAGGTATTTTAAAGTTTTTAATTATTCTAGCATAAAATGATTAATATCATCCCTTTCACAGTTGCTAATTATAAAATGCTGGTAAGTAACGCTATGTACACAGAAATCTTGAGTTATTATTCTATTGTTTCAGTATCAAAAGATTTCCACAGAGTGCAGGAGGGAGGGGAAGGATTTCATGTGCTATTGTGTATTTTTCCTCATTCAATTACTTTATTGACCTAGACTCAAAACCAATGGCAAGAGGAAACAAAGGTGGAAACAGCCCTAGGGACACAGGCAGTCTGAAAACAAAACCCCTGCATGATCTTTAGATATGCAAGAAACTTTCAAGTTGCAAACACAAGGAGAATAATAAAACACTCCTTGTGCAACTATATTATTTAGCTGACAGGCACACATATGCCCAATTACCTGAGCAAAGCAAGGAGAGCACCTGGAAGGAAAAGATGATGGGAGCCTGCTGTAAAGGAAGCACTCCGGTGAGGAGATCCAACCTGGGTAAATGAAATTTAAGGTGAAATCAGAATATTGGTATGTGATTAAGATTATTCTTTTATTAAAAAAATAAATAGCCATTATATAAATCATACATACTAGAAAAATATTAAAAGTATATACAAGTCATTTTCTGCCATGATTTACACATATGTGGGTGCTATATCATTTTTTAGTTCAGTTAGTTTAAAATGAATAAAAATGCAACCAATGGCTGGCCCAGTAGTTGTTAATGGTTAAGTTCTCACACTTTGGCAGCCTGGGGTTCGCAGATTCAGATCTGAGGACAGACATGCACACTGCTCATCAAGCCATGCTGTGGCAGTGTTCCACATAGAAAATAGAGGAAGATTGGCACAGATGTTAGCTCAGCGACAATCTTCCTCAAGAGAAACAGGAAGACTGGGAACAGATGTTAGCTTAAAGCCAATCTTCCTCACCAAAAAACAAAAAAAAGCAACCAAGGTATGTTTTCATATTTTTTAACCCATGCATGTAGAATTTCTCTGTACAACAAGGAGTTCCCATTTACACTTACAGAGGTTAGAAGGGGGTTAAGCTAAAATCTTATCAACAACATAGGACTTTATCCAGTGCTTATTTTTGGGCTTTGTTTTCGCATGTTTGATTACAGATTCCTTATGCAACAATTTTTCTGGCAAAGGTAAGATGCTTTTTTAAAAGTGGGACAACAATAGGAAGCACATTTCCATGTCAAGGATTACAACTAAGTATGGTCCACCCTAGAAGAAAATGAGGTTCTCAGTGCTTCTTCCTGGACCGTTAGAAAGCCACCTTATTGAGATCCCTGACTTTGATCTCTTTTCCTTCCAATTCATATTTCATATTCTCTTTTTACACCAGTTCACTCATACTAATCAAACATTTTAAAACTATGCCCTCATTGATGCCAAACTCACTGACCTTCATTGTGAATGACTTTGGAATTTGATTGCCCTGAAAATATTGGGGCAAAATGAAAGCGTATCCTCATAGCCATGAGATTAGCAGAAAATGAACTCATGGACAGAAGACAAGAAGCCCTGTGGGGATTTTTAACAAATGTAGATTTGAAAGAAAAATACAAATTAAAATTTCTTCTTTCTAGGTCATCAATCACTTTTCATACATATCCCACAAAATACATGATTTTGTATCTTGTAGCCCAGAGGTAAAGCATCAATATCAAGCATTCCCAGAGCTAATCAATCTTTACCAGGTTTGCCTCAAATTGAAAGGAAACTGTTAGAGAAAGATTGCACTATCCAAAATCTACGTTAGTATGGGTTTTTCCTAAAGAAATAAGTTTTATCTTAAAATAGCTTAATAATTCCTATCAATATCATCAAGATAGCTTAATAAAATTGCTGCTGCATAAGTATATAATTCTACCGATTTTTGTAATTTATTCCTAAGTAGTCTATTTTCTATTTGATTATTTGCTTCTAAGTAAAATGTGTTGTATATTTGCCAATGTATGCCTACTTCACCCAGCATTTACTTCAACATTTATTTTCATTCAGGAAGAAGGACTAAATCACAAAGGCCATCTTATCTATGCTCCTAAATGAAATGAAATAATTTAATGTGGATCTTTCCCTCTTTCTAGATTACAAAGTCATTTCAAAGATAATGTTGCGGAAGATAAAAAATAGTCTATGTGGAGCAACAGAAAATTTCAATTTGTTCATCTTGTTAGAATTAATTTCTTTATAATGATACTGGAGTGCTTTTATACATCCTTTAACCATGAAGCTTAAGTAGAAATTATTCCAGCCAAAAAGAAGAGGATTATTTTTAAATGAGCTGGTTCTTACTAAATAATTCCAATCATTACCCACCAAAACTGCAAAGGTAGTGTCATTCACATGTCTCTTCTATCTGTCTTCTCCATTTACTCTCAAAGCACCCACATTCGGTACTTCTCAGTTGAGATATTGTAATAACCCTTCAATTCTCTTCATGAAATCTCTCTTCTTTCTAATACACTTTACCACTGAGGCTTAACTAAAGCTCCAGAATGCCTTGTATTGAACATATCTGCTACAGACTGTGTTCCCCAAAAATTCATATGTTAAAACCTATCCCCAATATAATGGTATTTGGAGATGGGGCCTTTGGGAGGTGATTACGTCATGAGGGTGGAGCCCTCATGAATGCAATTAATGCCCTTATAATAGAAGCCCAGAGAGCTCCCTTGGCCCTTCTGCAGTATGAGAACACAGCAAGAAGATGGCCATCTATGAACCAGGAAGCAGGTTCTCACCAGACACCGACACCGAATGTGCTGGCAACCTGATCTTGGACTGCCAGCCTCCAGAACCATGAGAAGTAAATTTCTATTGTTTAAAAGCCAGCCAAGATATGGTATTCTGTTACAGTAGCCCAAATGGTATTGGACAATATCCTTCCTATGTTCAAACCAACTTTTATGCTCTTCAGTGTCTTTAGAATAAAAGTCTAAATTTCTTATCAAGGCATACAAATCCCTTGGGAATTTGCTCCAACCTGGTTTCCAGCCAAATTTTTCTCACTAAATCTCCGAACTTCAATCAGACCAGGTATACCATTTCCCAAACACATCTTTGCCTATTTCTGTCTCAGCGTTTTTGCACAAGAGGTTTCATTCATATAATGGGCCCAGCTGCTTTTATCAGTAATGCCACACATCTCAGCCCGTTTAAGCCTTTGGAGAATCTATCCATCTTTCATGGCCAATCTTAAATGCCACCTTTCCTAAGAAAGACAACCCAATCTAAATTAGTCTTTCCTTCTTCTGTGTTACCAAACCAGTCTATTTATTTATCTATATAAAAATGTGTATGTACATATTTCTTATCACATTCTGCTTCTCAAAATCCACACCATATTCAAATTGTTTCTCGATAAAAGCAACTACAGTGTTTTTCATAAAAGACTCTCAAAAAATGTTTATGTATTAATTATGCAGACTAGCAATGATTCATAGACTCTAAAGAAAAATAACGTCCAATCCAAATTTTGGTAAAGGAAAACTGGATGATTCTAATAAAAATACAACACTCATTTCTCTTTTTTTTTTGTGAGGAAGATTCTCGCTGAGCTAACATCTGTGCCAATCTTCCTCTATTTTTTGTATGTGGGATGCAACCACAGCATGGCTTAATGAGTAGTGTAGGTCTGCACCCAGGATCCAAACCCACGAACCCAAGGCTGCCAAAGCAAAGCACATGAACTTAACCGCTATCCCACCAGGCCAGCCCCCATTTCTCATTTTTTAACATTCTACAGCAAAAGGCTAGTAGAAAGCTAGTTATTTGATTCTATTTCAAGTTTAATTTAAAAATTGGATTTAATTATGCATAAAAATACGTATACATGTAATCAACCCCATATATTAAACAAACACAAGTGATAATAAAAATGCAACCTATCTTTTTGTTTCCTATCAGTCCATTATGTATTAAAAATGTTTTCTTAAAAATTTCAAACACATAAAAGTAGAAAGAGAACCATAAGGAACCCCCATACACTTACTATCCATAACTTTGCCATGCTTGCTTCAGCTATTTCTTTTTCTTTCTTTTCAAAATGTATTCAGAGGGGGCAATATTGCCTGTCCCTCGATGAAACTTTAGTATACCCCTTGAGTTTTCAGCTCATTCTTAAGTAATGGACAAGTTCTCCAGGTGCAAACAATCTCAATGCATCTCAATTCAGAAAATAGAAAGTCAATTCCAAGGTTTTAATCAGTTGTACCCAAGATCTCCCCTTCCCAGGCTCTGCTCTGTTTCAGAGCTGGAATACAGAAGGGGACGGTCTTTTTCTGTTATTTTTCCCTGTCTGCTTTCCCAGCTGAGCAACAACGTCTGCAGTCCCCCTCAGGCTGGCAAGTGGAAGTAGAAATTGACGCTATCTTAAGCTGGCTTTGCACTTCCTGAGACTGGTGGACCGTAACCTCCTTGTTTCACGTGGTGCTTTCATAAGCTCGTCTGAAGAATCTTGCAGGACCTCTCTCTCCTGTGTAACCTGCAACCAGGAAGATGCACCTCTATTCCAGGCGGGCACTTGCCACACCTTCCTCAGCCTCTAGGCAGTCAGCTCCACCTTTTTCCTGCTAACGTGGTCCTTCTACCACTCCAAGAGGCCCTGTTGGTTAAGACCCCAGATGTCTGAGTACCTGCTTTCCTGCATGATCCATGTCAGATCCATAGGGAACATCCTTGTGTATCTTGACTGGACAAACTCTTATAGTAGGGGCTGATCCCAACATAACAGCACTCTCTAGGCTTGACTCCCAAAGCAGTTTGTCATCTCAAATCCAATTTTCCAGGTTTCCAGGCAGAGTCAAACCCAGCACACCAGCTATAGGAGTGACATCTGCTCTCCTTCTAGCCCTGTGGAAAGGCACTGTTCTTAGAACTAAAGGAGTTAGCACTCCTCCCATCCTCCAGGGATGGGGACTCAGAGCAAGGGATCAGCTATCTCTAAATAACTCCGGTCACCAATTCTTTCTCCTCTGCTCTCTCACAGGTGACTTTGAGTGAAGTAGTCCAAGCATTATGAGACATTTCCTTTCAATATTGCATATTACTTCATAGGTACTGTTATGTTACTTTCAATATTGCATATTACTTCATATTATTCACCTCACTTCCTAACTTCACATCTACTGTAACTTGATATCTAATTGAAACTTTCATTTTAATTTCCTTCAACTTAAATATCTTGTCACACACACACACACACACACACACACACAAGAATAAAGTTGAATGGACTCATCCTTTGTGTACGTCATCCAGAGAAGGCGAGTTCATTTGATAGAGGGAAAACTATTGGAAAATGTTGAATTTTGTATAATTTAGTTACTGATAGAAATTATCAGTATTAGTTTACCCTACTATGGTAACTATAGTTTACTTACAATACTATAGTGACTATAATTTAGTTACTGATAGAAAGTTTCTTGAAGGATATAGAATTCTATGATGAACTGAAATGGATTTCAGTCATATTTAGTAATTATTAGTGTTCCTGTATAATGTACTGTGCCTATTTAAGAACATTTAATAAATAACATTTACACTGGCTGAGTACCATCAGCATGTTAACTTTTACAGCAAACATACAGAAGACTAAGTCCTATTCTTGGGTCTATTTAATAAATATTGATTTCTTGTTTAGGCATCTGACAAGATTTATTGACGTGGCAATTCCATATTTTCTGAGAAGGATTAAAATTTTTATTAGGCCCCAAATCTAGAAAGCGATGTCAATAGCGGTCTTGGTTACATGCATTCATCATGAAATTCGTTCAAACAGCAGACTGAGGTTTCCTAAAACTGTTAGCCCTGTTTCTTTTTTCATACAAACAGGAGAGACAGTGCCATTCAAACATCCCTTTTTAAATTAAGAGTGAAGAAAGGACCCCCAAGTCTAGATGCAACACTGGATTCAGTAATAGTGCCCATGAAACTAGCCAGACCCTTCAAAAGAGCAGGGGCAAGAACGGAAAGGCAACCAGCAGTGGAGTCACGGTGCTGCCAAGTGAGAACGGTAGCAGTCACTGTCTGGCCCACTGGCACACTCTTGAGGACAAACTCACTAAGTTGATTTGCACACATGAAGATCCTCTCTGGATTTGCAGGCAATTGTCATCCAAGAGATAATAAAAGACAATATTATGGAATTTTGTTCATTTGTTTGTTTTTACTCTCCCACTTAACATAGAACAAAAGGAAAAACATCTAAGGATGCCTTGAAATATCAAACAATAACCAATGACTGGATTGCCAAGAGAAAACAAGATCCACAGATAAGTGTACCTGAGAAGAATGGAGCTACCTTGGGCTTTTGTTTATTTGCTTATTTGTTTGAGAAGATATAAGCACAGATTTTACATGGTGACTAGCACATATTAAGTATTTAATACATGACAGCTGTTGTTATTACCATTTATATTGTCACAACAAATTTCTAGCAAAGGAATATTTGCAAAGCAAATACTCTTAGTAAAGGCACTATGAGCAAGAATGCTCAGAGAAGAAATGACTATTCCTTACTGAATCATTGTTTTTACAGTGTTCTCTCGCTCAAAGGGAAGGGGAAGATGGTGACAAATAGCAAGACTAGAATAATACAATAGAATATATTATAAGATTGGATTAATATATAGATAAAATAGCATTAAGCTAGAAATAATCTGGCAATTTTTACTATTTAATAATTACAGGCTTTCACCAAAGTCAGATACCAGATATTAAGTAATAAATATATATAAATAAGTTCATATGTATGTATGTATATACATATATTATATATTATATATAAATTTGATTTGGTATGCTCCAGATTTCCATAAAATTCAACCCAAAAACTGAAACTGAAAATGACTATTATGTATTCAGCAATTCCTTCATGGCCTTAATCTCCAAATGGTAAAGTCTTAAAGACATCCTGAAAGCAGCCGTTCCATCCTCCCACGTTACCAAAGCAACAGGTACTGTCATGTTACTCTCACAAAATAATGACTTGCCTGGTACTGAGTAACAGCTCGGTAAATATTTGTCAAATTCATGAATGAACCAGGGAAATAACATAATTGCATTTTGCCAATGATCAGTAAGTATATTTCATTTTGAAAGGAATAATTCTGTTTAAACATAAAAGCTGTAAAATCAGTCAAGGAGACGGTCCTAATGTAGTTTCTAAATAGTGTCTAGAAGACACGAACCTTGAGGAATCAGATGGGATTCAGCTCTGATTTCATTTTGTGGTACGTATGAGCAGAAGAATTAGAACAGCTTTACAAATCTCTGTATGGGAACACCTTTGGCTCACTTCCCTCTCTCGCCCAATCAAGTCTTAATTCAAGTTGTCACTAAGATCCCTTTTCCGTATTGTGGAAACTTTTACATAAATGCCTACAGGAAAGGTGACATGGTTAAATAGTTAATCCTGAAAACTGTTTCTCAAACAAGACACCACCCTAAAAAAACATAACTAGAGAAAAAGATTGCTTTCATTCAGTTCACTATCTGTGTGTTGCCCAAGGAAAATACAGACAAATTTTAGGTGTTTAGGGAAAAATGCTATTTGCTTACAAAGGTGTTTTTCAGACAATAAGGTAGATATTAAAATTTAAAGTCTTATTCCAAACGCTGTCTTTTACCCACTTAATAGATTCATTTGAAATCTAGGTTGCTGTTTTCTACAAATGAAATAAGGTTAACGTTTGCCTATGTCAGTGTGACTAATCAAAGCTTAGCAATCCTCACAATATGACAATGTAAGTAGATATAATTTAAGTGCAAGAATACATTAGCAAGTAATTGAGAGCAATTTAAAATCTAAATGAAGGTTTTGAGTTTAGATAAATGAAAAGAATCAAGTTTATTTTTTTTCTTTCATACATATCTTTAATGGCTTTAGTCAGGTCAAATCCATTTCATATAGATGTCTATCATTCAAATTAGAGAGTGATAATTTTGGCCTGAAAAATATAAATTTTGAATTTGAAGAGTATATCCCTTTTTCTGGAGCCCCTGCTGTTATGTCTATTGCAAGAAAAAGGCAAATACACAAAAATCAGATAGTGATCTGAAGGTTATTAGAGAACAACACACATTCAAAATTATTGCCTCTTACTAAAACCAAAGTTAAAAATTAAACCACAAGAATAAAACTCCCTATACTTGATTTTCACCTAGGAGAAAGTATACCAGAATCTCCAGAAGAGGAAAAGAAGCAATATTTTGAAAATATTTTCCAGGTGATGTTGATAACCTTCCCCATCTGGAGTAATCTCATAATTCTATATGGCCACAACCCAATATTGATAATAATAATCTATTCACATTTCAGTTGAGTGCCAGGATTTCCATCTCAATATCTTGCCACTGTCTTCAAACCTTAAAATATGCATGCTAAACTTAATTTTCTTCCTTTCCCATTCCTCCTCAGGGTTAACAGCAATCTTCCTCAAAGACACCTTTCCTCTCAAACCTCTCATGAATTGGCATATCCTTTCAATTCTGTCTCTAAAATTTCTCTCAAATCTGGTTGAGCTTCTTGCCTCCATATTTGCTACAATTGCTTCGTCATCTCTCAACTAGACTCATTCAGTGGCCTCCCAACTGCTGTGCCTGCCTCCTTCTGCTTCCACTCTGGTCCACTCTCTGAAATGCTCCCAGAATTACCTTCATGAGAAAGTATTTATCGTATAATCATGTCTCTTCTTTTCAAATCTTCTTTCGGATCACCATGGTCTTTAAGAAAAAGTTGCAAAATCTTTAACATGTTACAGTTTGCTCTTCAAAATTTGGCCACACACTACAGCATCAACTTCTACCTCCCCAAACCCTTATACCTAACAAACCTATTGAATTTCTCACTGATCCCCTTATCGATTCTTTAATGCTTAAGAGTCATTATCCATGTTATTTTTTCTGTACATAAGTTTTTTCTGGAAAATTCATACATGTTCTTCAAATTCAATTTTCATTTCCTCCAAGAAATCTTCCCCAGTTCCTCCAAAATAGAACACTTTCCTTTACAGTTTCCAGTGAGACGAGGAAGTTGATGATGAGAAAGGAAGACATGAGACTCTAGAGACAAGAGACTAAAACCCACGAGAGGCAAAGGAAATTCCTAGGAAGATGGTGAAAGGAATTTCCTAGGGGACAACTATGCAGCAAGCCAAAAGAACAACCAACAACCTAGAAAGTAGGAAGACAGACATTGCCAGAAGGCAAAGGAAAAAGCATGGTACTGATAAATTCTCAGATGTTTTGACCTATTGAGGGGAATTTTACAGTTTTTTCTGAGAATTTGCAAAAGAATTAGTGATAGACATCTAGAAATTTCCCCAAAAAAATGAAGCACTGTAGCCTCCAGGGTAAATTAAAATATGTATAAGAAAAAGAATGTGATCAATTTCTATGTGACTGAGCTCTGAATAATAATTACTAATGATAGTAATATAATCCCTGAATATTGAATAATCCAAAATTTGTGATGTAATTAAACTGGGAGGAATTTTGTGTGACAGTTAAATCCTCATTTTATAAGGGGATTAGATAATAATAAAGTCTGAAAAATCAAGATATGGAGGTATTATCACATTCTTTAGATATATATGTAGGTGAAGGCCAGAAGAAATTGCAAAGTGCTGAAATTGCTTTGAAGCAGTTGTGTCGAATCAACAAAACCCTCTGTTCCATAACCACCAAGCATTCACGTCATGTTCTGTGTGAGTGGTGCCCAAGACCTGGGGAGAAAAAAGCAAGGACTGACTCCCAATGGCCAAATCCAACTGGAGGTAGTATGACCAAAGCGGAGTGAGTGCATAAACCCAGAAATTAGAGGTACCATAAAGCAAAAAAGAAAACTAAGACTAGAAGAAACAAAATATATAAACAGCTACTTTTTAAATTTTCTTCATATGATTAGCCAGAAAGGAGGATGAAAATAACCTGATATAAAGCTTTCAAACAAAGAATAAGAATTGCAAACTAGATTTACTATAAAGTCAATCAAAATATGTATGACCTACAGAGGACAGAGCTAATGTACCAAAATAAGCTATCCCTCTCTGTTGCTCATTTTATTTCGTCATTTTAATACAATGAGATTAGAACTTTAAGTCAGAAATTTAATTTTTGTTTTGACAAAATGTATAATTTTAGGAAATTTTCATAGCACTAAAGAATTTTAAAGAACTACTTAATTTTAATTTAAGTATTGTCTCATTCTGAAAATGAATTTATACACATGAATATTCTTAAATTATATGTATAAATATATACAGCTATATATCATTACTATAAGTAACTTTTTAATAAATTATAGATACCTAAATTTTAATAAATAATAGAATGAATGACTTCTCAATAACAAAACTATACACACACGTGCACACACACACACACACACACACACCCCATTTCTTATTATGGGTTACTCCAAAAGCAGAATCCAAATCCAGCATGTGGATGCAGCTGATTTATTTGGGAAGGTAATCCTAAAAAGCAGCTGGAGCAGGCAAAATGAGACAGGGAAGGAGGAAAAGCATAGCCAAGACCAAAAAAAGGAAAATAACTTTTGGGGTTCACATTCATATAGCTCATTTATATAGGACATAAATTGCCTTAAATCATCTAATTTCATAATTACATCACTGGTAAATTGTCTGCCAAGTTAGAATGCAAAAAATTTGTTCAAAGTCAGAATTCAGTTATATAATTTAACATATTAACTGAAAGAAAAAAGACAATTATTTCAATTAATTAAGAAAAATAACTATGTAATTAAATATTTGTTTGATAGAATTTTTTTTTTTTTGAGAAAGATTAACCCTGAACTAACATCTGCTGCCAATCCTCCTCTTTTTTGCTGAGGAAGACTGGCCCTGAGCTAACATCCATGCCCATCTTCCTCTACTTTATATGTGGGACGCCTGCCACAGCATGGCTTGACAAGGGGTGCATATGTCTGCACCCGGGATCCGAACTGGTGAACCCTGGGTTGCCAAAGCAGAACATGTGTACTTAACTGCTGGGCCACTGGGCTGGCCCCTGTTTGATAGAAATTTTTAAGAAAATAATGAGAAAACTACTTGTTCAACATGAAAAAGAGCATTAATCAAAAATTTACAGTTATTAGCATACCTACTGGTGAGACTTTTAAAATCATTCTCTTTAGAATGGTGAAGAGTTCACAGTAGACCACCCCAAAATGTGCCACTCTGCCACAAGGAATACTTTGAGCTGAAGGCAATTGACAAGAAGCAGACACAAGAAAAACTCTCTGCCCTTCATTCTAGCAGGAAGCACAGGGTGATTCTTAATCACTGGAGACAACTCTAGACCCTTATCAACCCGGAGACAGCACCAGCGCAATCTGCTTAACAAACCTCGCAATCTGCTTAACAAACCTCGCAAAAGAGAGAATACTCCAGTTCTGGGGCACTCAGATAATGTTTTCATACATTTCCCAAGTTAAAATATTAGGTGGAGCATTTTTTTGCTCACAAAATTAACTTTGAAAATTCATAAATATTTAAAACCAAAACTATAAATCAGCTATTTTCAACAATTTAATTCAATTCAACTGTCAAACTATGTAGAAAGAAACTACTGTAATATTTAAAAAGCTGAGATTCAAGAGAGTTCTCTGAAATGTGTCCCAAGAATATAATATAAGCTACTTAATGCCAATAGTCATAATACAGTCAGAAAAAATATTAACAGGAGTAAATAATAAAGAATTTTAACATAATTCTAATAATTAAATCTAACTTTAGAACAAAGTTCTCAAAATAAAATTGATCCGAACTTTAATCACTGTAGCCACCTAGTGGATAAAGCTTAGTATTGCATCATAAACACTCAAAATTACTTCATGACTCAAATACTGCAGCCATGACTAAATGATGTATAACTCCCCAAAACCAAATAATTAACTATATATCCCATGTAATCGGTTAATTCACTTTCATTGCCAAATGTTCTTTAAAATAGTAGAAAATAGTTATCAATTTGATTTCCGCTAAAGTTTAGGACCTACATACCTGAATAGTGTGGCATTATAAAATAATACACCTTAATCAATTAAATAAATATAAAATCAATTTAAATACAAGCACAGATAAATATCAGGCCTTACCCCTAAAGCAGTCAGTATCCAATATTCATAAATGTTAAATGGTTAAAAATAGAACACAAATTATAAGGTGATAAATTCTGTGGAGAATAAGTATCCATAAATTAAGGTAACTACTTGGGCAACGGCCTTACATTTACACTACTAAGTAGGGGGAACGTCTGCTCACCCTGTTGCATCTATGCCAGCTGGGCCTGTTGAGGGTTTTGTTGCCCAAGGGAGCAAGAATCTGTCTATACCCTGGATGTTAAGCTGTGAAGCAGCTCTATGGCCAAAACAGAATGACAATAACAACAACGGTAGTCTATCAAATAGCACGTTTCTAGATATTTTATATGTGTTCGTTAATCTTTATAACAATGAGTTATTCTAGTGGACTAAATAATGGCACCCAAAGATATCGGGTCCTAATCCCTGGAACTTGTAAATGTTACCTTTTAATCAAAAGGAGTGTTGCAGATGTGATTGAATTAAGGATCCTGCAATGGAGAGATTATTCTGGATGATGCTGGTGGGTTCCATATGCAATCACAGCGTCCTTATAAGAGAGAGGCAGAGGGAGATTTGACATACGGAGAAGAGAAGAGACACACAGAAGAGAAGGTGATGTGAAGACAGAGGCAGATGCTGGCCACAAGCCAAAGAATGCTGGCAGCCCCCAGAAGCTAGAGGAGACAAGGAACAGATCCGCTCCTAGAGCCTCTGGAGCCTTGATTTCAACCCTGTGATACTGAGTTAGGATTTCTGGTTTCCAGCACTGTGAAAGAATAAATTTCTGATTATATTACGTATGTGAGCCTTGATTGCCAAGATAAGTTTGATTGGATTACACGTAAATTACAAGTAATTCTTTCATTTTTCACTTTACTTAACTATTTTTTATAAAAAGCATATATTATTATATTTGAAATGGGGGAAAGTACCTTAATTTAAAAAGCGAAGTTTCTAACAGTTGCATCAAGGATACTATCTATATCTGGAATCACATTCTCAGTAGCTAATAGAGTCCAGGATGGTTTCACCAGTAGGTGAAGGTGGCAAAATGTAAGATGACAGAATCAGCTTCACCATCAGTGAGCAAGGTAGATTGGTGACGGTGAGGATTATGGGCAAAAGAAGAGTATATGGTCCATCTCAAGAGAGCAATAATGACAGCGTCATCCATTTGTGCCTGCACAACTAATTCCAAAATTTTAAGACACTGTGCAAGCCAAACAAAATGTACCTGTGGGTAGGATCTGGACAGTAGGTCCCAAATTCATGATCACTCTTGAAACACTCTCTTTAGGAACATAAGGTATACTTGTGGATCTGTTGGAGGCAGCGAGTTTTTGTGGAAAACCCAATGGGGGCAGATATTATGAAAATTAGAATCAGGAATCTTGGGTTCTAGTCTAATACATGTTATGAGGCAAAATTCAAAACATGCTAAGTCCTGGAGCTAGCACCTAACTTTAAGACAAGTATGTATATTCTGATAATATTCAATGACAACAAAAATAAAATGAGCGAGTGTCTACTCTATAAAGGATGCTAACAAATTAGAAGTGAATGAAAGTCAGAGTCCTTGGAATAAAAGATTACAAACTTCCTCATAGATGATAGGTTCCTGAAAGAGAGAGCCTGAACATGTCACTTGTGACCAGCACACTTCCTTAATTACACATGAAAGACACATACTTGCCATTTGTCCAATAAGTGGACAAAAGACACAGATAAAAGTTCCTCTAAGATGAGTATCTCTAAGATGAGTAAAAGAGATCAATTATTCTTCATAAGGCTGTTTATGGATAGGCAATGAGAAATGAATTCAAAACAAAAAAGGTTTAGATTTCAAGTTTTGATGACATTTTGACAGACTTATCAAGAAAATGAAACAGGTTGAATAACTCATCAGTATATTAGCGAAAGAATTGCAATAACATTTGAAAGATAATCTGGAAGCTCATTCAAATGTGTTTTTCAGTAGTCCCATGGTTCTAAAAAAAAAGAATATGCAAATATTCAAACACAATATGTCAAAAACAAATAGCCATGGCCATTGTGTATGAGATAGATGCAAGGGGGATGCAAATATATCAGCACAATCATTGGGCCTTGATGTACATATTTAAGCAAGTGTTGTATCTTATAGAAAAACATTACATTTCGGAGCAAATTGGCTTACCACTTTTTACACTTTTGGGAACAGCTCTTTTTTTTAATTACAAAATCCATCTGAATGAAATATATCTTTTATGAATATGATTAACCCCTTTGTTTTCCCCACCACTACCTTCCTACCCCTCAAATTCACATTTTTCTCTTTGTGAGGACATGGCTATTACCTCAGGAATAAGGTTTGATGACATAAAATTACTGTTTCACCTAGAAATAAGCCACAGCTAGAGACAGACTATAGTGGACACTGTGGTAGTCCACACAGATCCCACTTCAAGGTCAGGCCCAGCCCTCCCCCAGCCCAGCTAACAGTGTCCTCTGCTGACATTCACAGACCTTGACCAGAGGGAACTGCCTCACCCAAGTTTATGCCCTCTCCCACAGGAAGCCCCGCAGTGAGGGGAATAACATTAAGGTATAAAGGCCAAGCCCCTTGCCTCAGTTTGCAGCAACTCTGAAAGGCTAATCTGATTCAAGGACACTCCAGCCCCAGCCCTGTTGGATCTTATCAGGCCTCCGTTGCAACCACCTTGCAGAAAGCTCCTCCTCCTCCTCTCCTCCCAAATCCTACCTTCCTCACTTCCTTACAGGTCCATCACCAAGAGCACTTCTCAGTACATCTACACGCAACTCTCCATCTCAGGGCCTGCTGTCAGACAATGCACTCTAAGAAGAAAGCTCTCCAGAATAAACATCCTGTTCTCATTAGATTATGAACAAAATACTTGAAAATGTGCCTGATACATATCAACAGGATCCTTATTGAATGTTGTTCTAATTTTTCCAAAAGATTTCTGTGGTTCTTCAGTGATAAAATGGCAATATGCCAGCACCTAGACATAAGCTTACCTAATCAAAAATTCTAAATGTGGGTTTGGAATAATTTTTGAATGGCTTCAGAAAACTCTCTTAGATATTCATGGGAATTTGTCAGTTTTGTCGATTGTGAAATTGTAAATTTTGAAAGCTTAAAAATTTTACATTTTGTCATTGATTGTGTATTTTGGAAATAAAAGAAATGAACTGAATACCCAGCCTAGCTCTTTGATATAAACATAATTGTTTAAATTTTTATGCAAATTAGAATTTTCTTAATTGTATTGTGTTTAAAAAATACAAACTTATTCTATAAAAATATCACCTTAAATATAATACAATTAAATATTATTTATTGAATATCTTATGTATTAGACATTCACTCTACTAGCCCTATGTAAATATCTGTGGCTACACCAATATATGTATATTTGTATGCATGTTTGTGTGTTCATCAACCTTAAGGTAGATTCTTTTTTCTCCTTTACAAATGAGAAATCTAAGTTCTTTCACAAATGTGAAAAATGAGATAGTAAGAAAGTTTCTCAAGGTCACATAACCCCCAGATGTCCCAGCTTGGATTTAAAGCCAGGCTTGGGTGGTTCCTAGAACTATACTTTTCACAACAACACATCTCATCTCCAAAATGAAGCATTTCAAAAAATGTATCTCCGGATCACACAGAGGGAGTATGGTTGTGTGAAACATCCAGTGAAGTAACAATGGGTGTCAGGGTCTTTCATCACTAGACCCAACTATATTACTAAACAAACTGTGTGACTTAGACAAATGCAATACTCTCTAAACGTCCATCTACTAAATTGAAATATCAATAAGTATTAATAGATATCAGTAGCTAAGTGCATGCTCTGGATCAAACACTCTGATAAATACTATACAAACGTCTCATTTAATCCTCACAACAACTCCATGAAATAGATATTTTACTCAGTTTGGAGATGAGAAACTGAGGCTCAAAGACAACAAGTGAACAGCACAAACTTATCTACTGTATTAATCTGCTCGGGCTGCAAAACAAAATACCATAGACTAGGTGGCTTAAACAACAAAAATCTATTTCTCACAGTTCTGCAGGCTTGGAAGCCCAGGTGAAGGTCAAATAGGGGCAGTTTCTGGTGAGAGCTCAGTATGTGCACATAGAGGGTGAGGTCTCTCTCTCTTCTCTTCTTATGAGGCCTATTGGATTAGGACCCCGTCCTTAGGACCTCATTTAACCTTAATTATCTTCTAAAAGCCTTGTTTCCAAATACATTCACATGCAGAGTCAGGGCTTCAACATATGAACATATGAATGGGGAGGGCACAATTCAGCTTATTTTCAGGGCTCACGCAGCATGGTTCATGTGGAGATATTTTAGAGATTCTAAAACTTTATAGAATGGCAAGGAAATACTATTTTTAGATTTTTTTCCATTTTTTTCTCATTATCTTATCTACAACTTATACACTCCCCGTGAGATACAAGTTTTATTAGTTCTACAAGAAGAAAACACCACCCTCTGACAAGGACTTACGCATTTAGCGCTTTTTCAAATATTGAAACTTCTGCTTCAATCCCCAGTAGAAGAAAAATCAGTAAGTTATTAACATGAGAGTATTACATCAAAATTTGACACCTAATCTTAGTGTGCTTTATTTTTCCAAATAATTTACTGATTTTATTTCCTTTTTACTTTCCTTTTTCAAATAGAAGACTCATGTAACTGAGCATTGGGAAAGGTTAAACTAGTAAACTGAAGCCAGATTGTGATGGATGTTGAAAGCCAGACTAAGAGTAGATTTTGCCATCCGAGTAGTAGAAAACCATTGAATATTTCAGAGCAAAATGATAAAAGTGTTATTTTTGACATTTTTCTTCACTTAGTTGTCAATAGATAACAGACAAAAACAAGGATATAACATTTGATAAGCAGCTATTATGCTTTAGATAAAAATGAGTCTTTCCTTCTATGTATGGTTTCATGTAAAAACAAAATCATTTACCAAGTATACTTAATAAATACCATCATATGTATTTAGACAACAGTAAATCAACTGATTAGCTAATTTCCCTTCTAATACCTTAAAAATACTTCAGCTAAAAGAAGATTTAAAAGATACAAAAATTCGTATCCCCATTAAGTAAAATGTGTTCATTTCCGTTACTCAAAATATTTGTCTATTTCACTTTCTTCATCCACAAACTTCAGGACCCTCTTGATTTTAGATCAGTGACTTCTGGTTCGCCTGTAGCACAGAATACAGCTGTTAATATCTTCTTAACATCTCTCTATCACTCCCACTGAGCACTGATAAACCAATCAAGATACCATTTTCTCTTAGCTATCTTCCCATCATCTAGAGTGCCTTTTTGTCCCTCTCCTTCCTTTGAACTAGTTTAAAATGAATGCTCCATTTCTGTGAAAAATGTCATTGGAACTTTGATAAGGATTGCATTGAATCTGTAGATTGCTTTAAGAAGTACAGACATTTTAACTATGTTAATTCTATTAATCCAAGAGCACGGAACAATTTTCCACTTCTTTGTGTCTCCTTTCAGCAATGTTTTATAGTTTTCAGTGTACAGGGCTTTAACCTTTTCAGTTAAATTTATTCCTAGGTATTTCATTCTTTTTGTTGTAATGTAAATGGGATTGTATTCTTAATTTCTCTTTCTGCTACTACCTTGTTAGTGTATAGAAACACAACTGACTTCGGTATGTTGATTTTGTATCCTGCAACTTTACTGTATTCATTTATTATTTCTAGAAGTTTATTGGTGGATTCTTTAGGGTTTTCCATATATAAAATCATGTCACCTGCAAATAGTGACAGTTTAACTTCGTTTCAATTTGGATCCCTTTTATTTCTTTTTCCTGCCTGATTGCTCTGGTTAGGATTTCCAACAGTATGTTAAATAGGAGTGGCAAAAGTGGATGTCCTTGTCTGTTTCCTGTTCTTAGAGGGATAGCTTTCAGTTTTTCTCCATTGCGTATGATTATTAGCTATGAGTTTGTCATATATGGCCCCTATCTCTGCATCTATTGAGATGATCATGTGAGTTTTATTCTTCATTTTGTTAATGCGGTGTATCAGGTTCATTGATTTGTGGGTGTTGAACCATCCCAGCATCCCTGGAATAAATCTCACTTCATCATGGCGTATGATCTTTTTAACGTATTGCTGTATTCAATTTGCTAGTATTTTGTTGAGGATTTTGCATCAATGTTCATCAGTGATATTGGCCTGTAATTTTCTTTTTTTGTGTTGTCCTACTCTGCTTTTGATATCAGGGTAATGTTGGCCTCATCAAATAAGTTAGGAAGCTTCCCCTCCTCTTCACTTTTTGGAAGAGTTTGAGAAGGATAGGTATTAAGTCTTCATTGAATGTTTGGTAGAATTCACCAGGGAAGCTATCTGGTCCTGGACTTTTATTTTTTGGGAGGTTTTTGACTTCTGTTTTACTGGTGATTGGTGTATTCAAATTCTCTATTTCTTCTTGATTCAGTTTTGGAAGGTTGTGTGAGTCTAAAACGTATCCATTTCTTCGAGAATATCCAATTTGTTTGTGAATAGCTTTTCCTAAAATTTATATGGAACAACAAAAGGTCCCGAATAGCCAAAGGAACACTGAGAAAAAAGAACAAAGCTGGACGTGTCATATTCCCTGATTGCAAAATATACTATGAAGCTATAGCAATCAAAACAGCATGGTAATGGCACAAAAACAGACACAAAGGTCAGTGGAAAATAATCAAGATCTCAGAAATAAAGCCACACATCTATGGACAGCTAATTTTTGACAAGGGAGCTAAGAAATACAATGGAGAAAAGAAAGTCTCTTCAATAAACAGTGTTGGGAAAGCTAGACAGCCACATGAAAAAGAATGAAAGTAAACCTTTGTCTTACACCATACACAAAAATTAACTCAAAATGGATTAAAGACTTGAATATAAGACCTGAAATCATAAAACTTCTGGAAGAAAACATAGGTATTATGCTCTTTGACATTGGTCTTAGCAGCATATTTTCAAATACCATGTCTGACCAGGCAGGGGAAACAATAGAAAAAATAAACAATGGGGACTAAATCAAATGAAAAAGCTTCTGTACACCAAAGAAAACTATCAACAAAATGAAAAGACAGTCTAACAATTGAGAGAAGATATCTGCAAACCATCTATCTGATAAGAGGCTAACATACAAAGACATAAAGAACTCATACATCTCAACAACAAAAAAACTAACAACCCAATTAAAAAATGGACAAAAGATCTGAACAGACAATTCTCCAAAGAAGATATACAGATGGTCAACAGGCATATGAAAAGATGTTCAACATCACTAAGTATCAGGGAAATGCAAATCAAAACTACAATGAGCTACCACCTCAAACCCATCAGAATGGCTACAACAAACAAGACAAGAGATAACAAGTCTTGGAGAGGATACGGAGAAAAGGGAACTCTCATACACTGTTGGTGGGAATGCAAACTGGTGCAGCCACTATGGGAAACAGTATGGAGATCCTTCAAAAAATTAAGAATAGAACTACCATACAATCCAGCTATTCCACTTCTGGGTATTTATCCAAAGATCATGAAAACACAAATGCATAAAGATATATACACCCCTATGTTCATTGCAGCATTATTCAAAATAGCCAAGACATGGAAACAACGTAAGTGTCCATCAAGGGATGAATGGTTGAAGATGGGCATATATACCCAATGGAATACTACTCAGCCATAAAAAAGGTGAAATCTTGCCATTTGTGACAACATGGATGGACCTTGAGAGTATTATGCTAAGTGAAATAAGTCAGAGGGAGAAAGTAAAATACTGTATGATCTCACTCATAAATAGAAAACAAAAACAACAACAAACAAACATGTAGATATAGAGATTAGATTGGTGGTTACCAGAAAGGAAGTAGGGAGGAAAGAGAGCGAAAGGGGTGACTGGGCACATGTGTGTGGTGATGCACGGTAATTAGTCTTTGGGTGGTGAACATGATATAATCTACACAATCAAAATAGAATGATGTACCCCTAAAATTTATAAAATGTTACAAGCCAATGTTACCTCAATAAAAATAAATAAAAACTAAAATAAAATAAAATGAATGCTCCAAAATCTGTCCCAACTTTTTTCCAAACAACTTTAGTGTAGATTCTCACTCAGAAAGATCAATAGGCATTTACCACCTAGTTCTCTCTTTTTTTTTTTTTTTTTTTTTTTGTGGTGAGGAACATTGGCCCTGAGCTAACATCCTTGCCAATCTTCCTCTATTTTGTATGTGGGGCACCTCCACAGCACAGCTTGATGAGCAGTGTGTAGATCTGAGCCAGGGATCTGAACTCACAAACCCTGGGCTGCTGAAAGAGAGCAGGCAAACTTAACAACTATGACACTAGGCCAACCCCCACCTGGTTCTTTTAAAAGCACTAGGCATTTAGACTTTCTCTCACTTTAAAATCATCAAGCAAATCAAAACTGAGGTTTAAAAAAATTAAAGAGACTTTTTATTTCACCACGCATTTATTTCTGTTAAGTTTTAATCAAAAACTTGAACTGTTTTATTGGGAAAAGTCTCCAAAGTTCAGAGCAGGAGATTATATAAAAACACTGTATCTTATTAACTTTATAATGACTTTTTTTTTCACATTGTCACAACTCAAAATTGGGATGAGTCTTTCAATCTAAGATATGTCAATAGTTTATTTGGCAATGCTTTTACTTACTCAGAGGTACTTAAATTAACAGGGAAACTCAAAATCAATCTCATCTTAGAGTTCATCAAATATAGTAGCTTTAAGCATCTTTACATTTCCTTATTCTTTTTACAAGAAAAGCTTATTTCAAAAGTAAAACCTTTGCATCACAATCTCAGCAGATGGTTTAACAGAATTAAGCATCATCAGGTAAGAGTTTATCATTATAATCAATTGATATTTGTTTACCTAACACAATGTTTATCAGTCTCTGATGTAAGTTATTATTTTTAATTCCTACTTTCAGAAAACTGTAATTCAAAGATTAAATTTTTAACATTGTCCACTGTGATTTATATGACGATATTAAGATTCAAACACATAAATTACAGTGAAATATTAGCCATATTTATATAGTCATCTTAGAAAACCTTGTGCTTTAAACGTTTAGCTTTTTTTGAAGGATCATAACTTGTTACCTAGTAGAAACTCTTATGAAATATAGAGCATGCCAAATTCTAATTCTGCCAGATAAAGAAGTACCTAACAGTTTCTTTGAAGTTTACTTTGTAGGTCCTAGTACATTTCAACACTTTATTACTTCTGATAACGCAACAGAAATTTCACAAGTTGGGTTTTTCTAGCCAAGTAAAAATTTCTTCTGTAAAATAGGTGGAGAGATTCCATTAAAAGCATAACACGTACTTCCGAGGTTAAGCTAATAAGTATAAAACAATGTTTTCCAAGCAATTCAATTAGAAAGAGAATAAATTTCAAGCTGATCAAGTAAGCCTTTCTTTTGCTTTAGATAAAACCAGGAGGGAATAAGGAGGGCGAAAGGGGTAATGGGGTACATGTGTGTGGTGACAGACGGCAACTAGACTTTCAAAGGGGAACACGATGCAGTTTATGCAGAAGTTGAAGCATAATAATGTACACCTGAAATTTCTATAATGCTATAAATCAATGTTACCTCCAATAAAAAAGTAAGTAAATAAAAATTTATTTAAAAAGAAAAAGAAAATCTGGGAAAATAAATTGAGGAGGTCTGAGAGTTAGATGTAAATATTCTATTTTAAATACTCACAGTCTTTAAAGTTTCTGGAAAACTTTAAAAAAAACCTTGGCTTTTATGGGGGCCGCCCCCATAGCTAAGTGGTTAAAGTGCCGCAGGCTCCATTTCCACAGCCTGGGTTCACAGGTTCGGATCCCAGGCGCGGACATACTCCTCTCATCAGCCATGCTGTGGAGGCATCCCACATACAAAAAATAGAGGGAGATTGGCACAGATGTTAGCTCAGGGCGAATCTTCCTCACAAAAAACAAACAAACAACTTTTTCGTTCCTTTCTGCATGTTTCCTAAAACAACAATAAAACATTGACAATAAAGTGATATTAGGTAAAAACCGTATATTTGAGATGGCCCAAATTAAGTGAAGTCAGCTGAGTTAAAATTAAATAGCAACATGTTTTATCAATAGAAGTTTAAGAGACCTTAATAAACAATTTTCTCCATTAAGACTGGTTGTATAAATTTATGTCTTTAACAAGCACGTACACATAGTTCTGCTGTCAAAGACTCTTCAGGTAGAAAACCTTTGGGAAACACCTGTTTCTCAGAAAATTGTGGTCCATCTGGGGCTGGGCAAATTAGGTGGAATTTTATCCCCACTTTAGGTACAATTACATTATAACTCTGAAAAGTGGAATAATAGAAATAGTTACTTTAAAATAAGATATTGTTGAAGATATTGTGGTCCTATGATTAGTAGAAAAGACAGCCCAGGTTCTCACATATCTTCTTTTCTTATCTATTTTTTAAAGTTCTTTTGTCAAGAAAGATTACCCATAAAGGGCCATAAGGCATATATATAGGCTTCTTTTTAGACTATTAATGATAAATCCATTCAGTTTCATGGCTGAATTCCTTTAAAGAGTTTTAGGAACATCAAGAAATAAGTAGGCAGAGGCATTTTCAAATTTATAAAATGACATGATCTTTTCCAAAATGTCTGTAGATTTTTTTGTAAGGAAGTCTCAAACAATTCATAATCTAGGCATCTATATTCCAATAGACCTCTGTATGAGATTTTCCAGTTCAATTTAAAATGTAAAGAAAATAAATTAGAAAACTAAGCTAATATTATTGCAATTAATCCATTTTTCACACATAGTTAATGCCAGATTCTCCACTGATTTCACAAATATATTTCATTTCTATTGATGTAAAAATCTCCAGAATTTCTTAAAGGACATGGAAGTTGAAATAATTTGAAGAATAAAAGGTCTCGACTCTCTCCTGGATTTACCATTTTAATGAAGTCCTAGTTAAAGCCAGAGATGAGTTAAGGTAGCAGAAATTATAAATATTTTGGAGCAAAACATTTTCAAATATGTAAATACTCTCTTAATGAAGAAAAATTATAATACTACTGTAAAATAACATGAAACTATTAGCAATTAGAAGGAGTGCTCTGCTTTTCAGAAGAAAGCAACTTGGAGAATGCTGACACAAGGGATAAAAAAGATTCAGTGAAAGCAGGATAAAAGCGTTGCTTCGGTTCAGTGAGGAATGACTATCAAGAGATTATATTCAACAAACACTTTAGATGGATGACCTGAAATGGACATTTCTTCAGAAAATGTGTCATGGAACCACATATTCTTTTTCAATGATTACATTAATGAAAACTAAGTGGGAGGCTACTAAAGTTTAATGATACATTTTCATTTGTTGTAAAGGAAGGAGTAAAGGAATTTTCTGTGTATCAATTTAGGTAAAAGCAAGAACACCTTAGAAATCTGTATGACATAAATGGCGTAGATGATAAGTAATACTAAATTTTTAAAGGTTACTAAAAAACTTATAAGAGTTTTTATTCAGGTGCCATATGACGTCTGATCATTTATCTTACTCTAAAATTGATGTATTTCTTTTTTCTCCATGTATATCACAAATGGGATGGTTTGGCTAAAATAATTTTACTGAAAGAATTGTATCGGCATAAGTTGTAATTTAAACTTAATTCATAGGCTGAATTTAGTTGTAGAGAGAAAGAAGAGTTAGAAACGGACTGCAAAACATATTAGACCAAGTCACATAATTTTTTTTTTTTTAAAGATTTTATTTTTTCCTTTTTCTCCCCAAAGACCCCCGGTACATAGTTGTGTATTCTTCATTGTGGGTTCTTCTAGTTGTGGCATGTGGGACGCTGCCTCAGCGTGGTCTGATGAGCAGTGCCATGTCCGCACCCAGGATTCGAACTAACGAAACACTGGGCCGCCTGCAGCGGAGCGCGCGAACTTAACCACTCGGCCACGGGGCCAGCCCCAAGTCACATAATTTTTTACGCAAATTTTTATGCTAAGTTACTAGCATATTGAATTATGAAATGTGTATAGCTCTAAATTGCTTTCTAAATGTACTAATGAATGTTGTAAAAGTTGTGAAAGGTCAGTTTTTGCAAATGCAGAGCTTCCTTGAAACAATCTCAGAAAAAGCTACAAGGAGATCTTAGTTGAGATAAGGTATCATAATACATGTGCAACATCTTAACCAAAGCCTCTGGGCTGGTGTCTCAGTTACCGCTGAGAAGGGAGCTGCAGGAATTCTTTTGGGAAGGCTTTGTTAGTCTCCTACCGGGAATATACTTTCTTGAAGAAGGTACTGTTACTTTGTGGTTAAAAACAGAAGTCAAAGAGTTAGGCGTCAAAGCCTGTCTTCATTTCTTTCTAGACAATTTAATCTTTCTGGACCTCAAATGTGTTGTCTACAAAATAAGGTGATAGAAACTTACCCATATTTTTGTGAGAATCAAATGAGATAATGCACATAATTCACTTTGCATAGCTTTTAGTACGTAGTAAACAACAAGCAGTGTTAGCTAATAATAATTTAACACATAGTGATAATTAGTATAATTACTAATGTCTATTATGAAGACCACTTTTTTCCATACTATAAATTTTTTTTAATTTTATTAAGAAAGTAAACAAACTACACTTTAGTGATATTATTAATTACACAATTTACTGGTATGTTCACATGCTAAGAGCAGCACTTTCCTCTATGTCTGTACTAGTCAGGAAAGTCTTCATCAAGAAAGAAGAATTTCATCTGAGAACCGAGAGCTAAAGAGAGGAAACCAACCAGGTAACAGGAACTGTGAGAGTTAAGGGATAAGGGTAGGAATGAGGCAGGCATGTTCATGGAACAGTGAAAAGACCAATGCAACTAGAGTATTGGTGTAATTTTGGGGTCTGGAGAAAATAATGTTGAATAAATTGAAATAATATTAAGCTGAAAATAATGTTGGATATGCAAAAGAAACTTACGGAGGTCCTTGAACCAAACCAGACAAAGAGATCAGGTCTTCCCATGGAACCCAAACGAAAGTAACCATGGAGTCTTTTCAGATTTGTGATAAAAGTAGTGCCGAAAGATAATTGGTCTGATGATGAGATGCAGATTCCATTGGAAAAAGTAAAAATTGGGGGTCAAGGAGATCAGCTAGGCTCTGTGCTGTCCCATACAGCAGCCACTAGTTATATATAGTTAGTGAACACTGGAAATATACTAGCCTGACTAAGTTGTGCTCTAAGTGTAAAATACAAACTGGATTTCAAAAACCAGAAAAAGTATAAAATAGCTCATTAATAATTTTTGTTAATTACATTTTAAAATGCTAATATTTTGGAGATATAGGGATAAATAAAATATATCAATAAAATCAATTTTGCTTTTTGGTTTTTAAATTTTGCTACCAGATAATTTAAAAGTATATATTTGGCTCATATTATTTCCATTAGAAAACTAGAAGTTTACTACGAACATGTATCAATGAAATGAAAAATTGTGGACTAGTGTGATAACTGTGCACATGGAGCACAATGTAAGGAAATATTACAGAAGAAGAAACTGAGTAGTTCAGTGAATAAGTAGTGGGAAGACAACCTCAAGGATTTGAGATGAGGTGACTCATTATACAACTGGTAGAAAGAAGTTCGTAGGTGGCGAACTAATATGAAGAGAATATCCTATTTCATTTTTGACATGCTGAGTTTGAGATGGTGGAAGGATACGTAAAAGGAAGGAAAGTAAGGAGAGTACAAAAGATAAAGTCACTGAATATGGCCAGAAGGGTGCATGGATATGCTGAGTAAATAATTTCAGTAAAATTATGAGGACAAAAGTCAGATTGTAAAGGGTTGAGGAATAAATAGAACATAAACAAAGGCAACGGAGTCTAGATCACTCTTTTGAGAGGATGTCACTGAATGGAAAATAAGAAAATTAGAGTGAGGGCAAAGAGCAAGCATTGTCAATGAAAGGATTTGGTTTTGGTTTTCAAGAGGGAATGGAATCCATATGCTTATCTTTTCATCTAGTCTGTCAGTTAGTCAGTCTTTCAAAAACCACATGGTTAAATTGTTACTGTGTGTCAGGCACCCAGTCCTTCAAGCTCTATGATGGAGGTCGGAATAAGCATAAGGAAAGAAATGGTAATGGAAAAAGAGACTCAAATAAGTGAAATGAAGAAAGGCATAAAAACAACCCAGCCTTTCAGGGGAAGTGCAAGCTGCTGGAGTGGCTGAAGCAAGGAGTGAGAACATAGGAGCGCTCTGGATGGAGAAGCATGCAGGGACCAGAACAGGGAGTGACTCAGCGCAGTGAAAATGTTTGCAATTCATCCTCAGGATCAAGGTGAGCCATTAAAGAGTTTTAAATAAGGAATGGCATGATCAGACTTGTATTTTTTCAATGGCTTTGCCAACAGATTGTAGGATAGACTGGAGAAGACAGGAAGTTGAAATACCAGTTAGGAAACTATTGCAATCATCCTCATGCAAGATAATAAAAGCCTTGGCTTGCCTTTGGGGGAATTTATTCCCTATCAGAGCTTCATCAGCTTGCAGTGGCTCTAGCCAATTGTGGTCACTCCTCTACTCTCCATGAGTCAAAAGGATGCAGAAAAGGTTTGTATATACAAAGAAAATGGAGCATGGAGTGACCCCAGACATACCAAATCAGCCTCTAGGAGCCATATTCTTAAACTTCTTCAGCGAATCTGATGAAAGCAGCAGAGGAATGCACAAACACAAGTCATTTAGCAAACTATTTTAGGTAAACACAGAAGTCTATCCATACATTTCAACTCAATTCAGTAACTCCATATTAAGCTCTGTATGCCTGTAACTTAGAGCGTAGGGTGGGAAAGGAATGGTAAAAGACGAAGAAGAGATTGGACAGATGTCTCTAACAAATGCCAAGGAGTTTGAACTTTGGCCTAAGAGAAGTAGGAGCCACTAACGGGTTTAAGAAGAATGACCTAGTCATATTTTTATTTCACTATATAGCAAATTGATTGGATCTGGGAAACTGAGAGAGAGAGAACCAATTAGGATATTTTTGGCATAAACCAGGAGAGAGATGACAGCTGTCTAGCCTAAACTGGTAGCAACGGAGATAAAGGAATATGCATATTCTAGAAAATATTTAGGAGGTAGAATTAGCGGGTCTTTGTGACTGATGGGAGGTGAAGGAGTCAAAGGAGTCCAGGATGATGCTCAGATTTCCGGCTTGGCCAGAGGAGTGGACACATTTAGTAAGTCAGGATATGCAGGAGTGGAGCAGGTTGGGAGTCAAGGAAAAATGCTGAACTCAGTTATGATTGCATTGGGTTTTTAATGCTTGTGGAACATCAAAGGGAAAAATCCGGCAGGTAATCTGATATTTAGGTCAAATGCTCAGGAGGGTTCTGGACTGAAGGTAACGATTTTGGAGTAAGCATTGAGAGGGTAACTGAAGACTTTCTGCTTTTCTGCTTCAATATGGCTGAGTTTCTCCCTTAGCCTGCTACAGAGTCCAGAGAATTCCCTTATTTTTCAAGTTGGGAGACAATATTTCCTGGTTCCTACGTATTCCTCTTTCTTGGTTTTCCCTAATACTCAAATTTCTCTTCTGTACTTTATCATCAAGCCCTGCAGGCTTTTTCATCAATATCTGAACATGTCATGCTCTCTCTTGGAGTTCAAAATGCTCTTGCCTTCACCAGGGCCACTCTCTCAGGCACCTTGTCTAGCTAAGTCTTATTCATATTTGGGGTCTCAGTTTAGAAGAGTACTTGCTCTGTGATGTTTTATAACACTCTCTTCTCCCATGCCCACACCATTTAGACTCTGTCCCTCTTCTGTGAAAACCACAAAACACTGCACTTCCCTGTCATGACACTTTTCACTGTGTATTACAATTATTTTTAAACTCAAAGCAGGCAAGAACTATGTTTACCTTACTTACAGAGCTGCTGCCTGATAAGCACGGCACCTAATAGACAACCAATATTTTTACATAAATGATTTAACGAATGAATAAAAGATAGTCTACAAAGAATAATTAAATACCTCAGGTTAAGCAAACTTAACAGAATATTTTAATGATTAATAGGATCATTTTAAAAAGGATGCATAATCAAAAAATACATAATATATGTCAAAGTTGTAAAAAGAATACATTTTGACTGAAACAATGTAAAAAAGTTGGCAGATTTATGAGTATTTTCCACTTTTCACCTCAACCGTTCTTTAATACTTTGAAAGGCTGTTTCAATACTTTTAACATAGTCAAGCAATTATAAAATAAATAACATCATACAATGTGAATTCTTAGATAGTTAAAAATATTTATAAATATTAAAATGTAAGGGGGCCGTCTCCGTGGCCAAGTGGTGAAGTTCGCGCACTCCGCTGTGGCGGCCCAGGGTTCGGATCCTGGGCGCGGACATGGCACCGCTCGTCAGGCCACGTTGAGGCGGTGTCCCACATCCCACAACTAGAAGGACCTGCAACTAAGATATACAACTGTGTACAGGGGGGTTTGGGGAGATAAAGCAGAAAAAAGAAAAAAAAAAGAAAAGAAATAAAAAAGAGGAAGATTGGCAACAGTTGTTAGCCCAGGTGCCAATCCTTAAAAAATAAATAAATAAATAAGAAAAATAAACTATCATATTAAAAAAAAAATGTAAGAAAAAATAAAGCAAACTAGGATTTTTTTCTTTTAAATCTGTATTGTTTTGGTAGGACCTCAACAATGAAAGCAGTTTGGAATAGATACTATGAGATATCTTCTCACGCTTTCCCATAGTTAGCCTTTTTAAAAAAAACTTAGTATAAACACTCTTCTAACCACTATGATACGTGGAAGTGTTACAATATTCTTCTAGTTCAAACTTTCCTGAAATTTCTAGAAAGAAAGAAGGAAGGGAGGGAGGAAAGAAGGAAGGAAGGAAGGGACATAAGAGGGAAGAAATGAGGAAATAAATATAGTAGGTTCAAACTCTTAAAAAAGTATTATGTAAATACGTATCATTTGACATTAAATATATAGATCTTTGACAACTAAATAATATTTTTAAACATTTCCTTTCTAGTGAATTTTTAGCAATCTGGCACTTACCTATCTCAAAAAAGCACTTAGATTTGTGTTAAGAGCAGCTCACCAGAAGATCTGGAAGGCCGGACATGCACATGCAATGGCGTATGCAGTTAAGCCCATGAAAGGGAGTCAAAGGCAATACCCAAAATCAGAGTCGTGGGGCAAGGGTGAGGCATGTAGCAAACACAATCTAAGCATACAAACAAGTTGGCTGAGTGGACTGGAAAAAGAGCCAAAATGGAAACCAAACCCAAAGCTGGGCTCTCAAGTCAGAACGAGGGCCAAGTCAGCCATGAAGGAGGCACAGGCTGAGGACTTGTGGACAATTTGGGCAGACCTGGGCCTCCCTCCTACCTTTGTGAGAAGGAACGATCCTTTCCCCTGTCCATGGACAAGTCCACCTTGGGTGGCATGCATGGGTTACTTAGATGTTACGAGCCTAGAATCTAGTTGCTGGCCAGTCTACTTTAGAAAGACAGTTCAAATCTACCTTAATCATAATGTAATGTTTATATATATCATCATTTCAAGGAAAAGATATCAAAACTATTAAAACCCTAAGTAGCTCTCTACAGTCATAATGTGAGTCAAAGTTGAACCAGAGTATAAGATCCATTTCCTCACTCTCAGCATCATTACATCTGCCCGTTATGCTGCTTCCCATCAAAATGATTGAAAGTTATTCTTTTTTTCCCCTAATGCTATGCCCCAATGATGCCACATAAATCTCAAGGTAATATTAGAGTTATATTTCTTTTCAGAATGTAAAGGCAATCTCCAGTTGATACCAGATAAAAAAACAGTATTAAATGACAGGGTTTTTTTCTTAAAGAGATAAGTCCTACATAATACTCTAATATCAGATAAACATACATATTTTAAAAATATGAACTAAGTCTTAGGAACACTATAGCCCCCGTATACACACAATAGCTCCCCGTATACACACAAACTCATACGTAGAGGTCACAGCACAAAAGTTAACACTGTGGGCTTTAAAAGCAAATACACAAATGTTTTCATCACAATTCTGACAAATCACGTCATCTTGGGCAAGTGATTTAACTTCTTAAGTCATGGCTTCTTCAGCCATAAAGTAAGGATAATAACAGCAACTTCCCCAGAGCGCTGTTGTGAAGATCCAGTGAAGAATGCACTTAGAGGCTTAGCACAATTCCTAGCACTAGAGTTAGTGCTCAATTAATATATGCTAATAATAGTAGTAACAGTACCCCTCTGATTTATGGCAGGAAGTTCACAAGATGGAGCCAAGACTCTCCTCCGGACTGTTCTATTATGCTGGTACCCATGACACGGAACTGACGTCATTTTTGAGAACACGTCAGAGAGGATGGCATGCCTCTCAGTGTTTTCCAGGAGCACTGGTGTTATACCACACACACAGCTCTGAAAATCTAAGCAGATTTCAACGTTGCTTAAATAGCTTTCTTGGCTAAGAGTCATGTAAGTCGCCAACTGGCAATAGAATGATTTTCCACTCGAACTTGGCAACAGCAGGATTTAAACAGAACACTGGGAGGAGGGCAAGGGAAGTAATATGCTTCCTTCCTCAGGGTAGTTTTGGACTCAGGCACCACAGAGAAAAATTGTAAAGAGAGAGAGATTTTGCATGAGTATTACAGTATTTATTTTTAGTGTATCGAAAAAAATTGAACAGGAATTGCTGGCTACCATCAGAATTCCCTTTCTACCATTTTTTCGTATTCTGTGAACTCTGTTTTAGAAGATGTAGGAATTTCTTCATTTGGGGGCTCTCATTCAAGTAGAGTGAATCTGGATATTTTGAGTCAAGTAAGAGACATTTGACTTCAGTGATCCTGCAGAAGTTCTCCTCTTCTTTTAAAATATAAAATAGAACTCAATAGCAAAATGTCATTTCATATTTCTATTATTCTTGAGAGTAAGAGAGTAAGAGGAATCGGGGTAAATGCCAATGGATGTTAAATCTTCGCTAAGCAGAACTCCAACTCAAAGTATTCTGATGGCATTCTAACCAAATTAAGAAACTTGCAAGGATAAAGTTTCTATGTGCTTCCTCAGAAAATATTTTGCCAAAGTACTAACAGGAAATGTTTTCCTATTTGTGTATACATGGCTTAATTCCAAAAAAGATTTGAGGCAAGGCATAAAGATATATACAGTACATTGAGATGGAAATAAAAACACCATAAATGAGGAAACCAGGAAAAAAAATAAAAGCAACTGTAAGGAAAAAAAAATAAAGGTGTCAATGCTAAGTGTGGGCCATAAATTTGCTCTAAGTATCCTTGCAGTCAGTACAAAGAGGTCAATTCTATTATTTGATATCTATCAGATGAACAACAGCAATCGTTAGTTCAAGAAAACTCTCTGTTATCTAATACATTCCTCCGGGTAGGATTCGTAGCAATTTCCATATATTTGCTTGTAGAAGAGAACACTATTATTTGGGCTATAGAGGAGAACGTTCTCATATTTCAGAGATTTCTAATCCTATATTTTGAAGGAAGTTGTCATGATATCAGTAAAATAAATAAATATATCTAGTTAAGACCAAGAGAGAACACCTAGTAAACATATTCTATAATGATATTCTCCTGTATAATTTTTAGCAGTTGATGCTCCTTAAAGAAATCTGTAAAAAAGATTGTTTGGTTTCCATGATGAAACTGATTGACCATAAGATGCTTTAGATCAGAGACTAGTAGTTTTACACTTCATGGAACCATGTATCTCTGGAGGCAGAATAATGGCCCTCCAAAGATGTCCACGTCCTAATCCCAGAAACCTTTGAATGTTACCTTACATGGCAAAAGGAATTTTGCAGATGTAATTACTGAGATGCTGAAATGATTCTGGATTATCTGGATTGGCTCAGTATAATGGCAAGGGTCCTGATAAGAGAAAGGCAGGAGAGTCAGAGTCGGAGAGAGGGAGGGTAATGACAGATGCAGAGGTTGGAGTGATGAGAGGAAGGGGACATGAGCCAAGGAATGTAGGTGACCTTTAGAAGCTGAAACAGGCAAGGAATGCATTCTTCCCCAGAACTTCTAGAAGGAATGCAACCCTGCTGACACCTTGATTTTAGGACTTCTGACCTCCAGAACCATAAGATAGTAACTTTATGTCATTTTAAGTCACCAAATATGTGGTAATTTATTAGAGAAATGATAGTTAACTAATTCAAGGACTATGAACTAAGTATAGTACTTATTGATTCTCATGAATTTCATGTCAAAAGCCAGCAAAAATGTATATGATTTTTAGAAATAATGCTCACTTGAAAACATATATCCTATATCTTAGCTAAACCACAAAATGAGTCCCAAATATATTTAGATACTTTTAATATAACAGTTTTCACTAAGAAACTTTCTGGGTTATTCAAAGGATCCACATAAAATCAACTCCATTATAAGGAGTAGATGGAATATGAAGACACAATAATAGAATAAAGGTACTAAATGATAGTATAAGAATGTCATTCCAGCCTTGGGAAGTCCTGCTTATCAACCCTCATCACAATTTCATGCTCCTCAGCCCATGCCACCACCTCTGTTGTCCCTGTTCACCAAGGACAAGGCCTTCTCAGCAAATGGACTCTCAGATAACAAGCTGCTCCTTGGTATCTCTGCCTCCTGTCACTCACCTTGACCATGAGAGCTTGCCTAGGCTTTTATTTAGAGAAATGACACCAGGACTACTCACCAATCAAAGTGAAAAAAAGTAAGCCATTTATCTCACTTGTTTAACCCAGTGCCCTCTAATTCACGCACACAACATCCTCTGCCCTTCCTCATCCAATGCTCTCCAGCAATAGAGGGAAAGAAATTAGCCAAGAATATAAGTTTAGCGGACCACAAACCTCAAACACAGACACTGTAGAAGCTTCAGGCCTACTCCTAGAGAACAAGATTTCAATAGTCTCAAAGCTCCTGGGGCACAGATAAATGGTTTCAAAGCTTGTCAACAAGAGCCAAAGCCTGGTCTCTCATAAAAATGCTACACTAAATATTTTAACACATTTCTTCACTCTAGGACTATGAGTACCATGATTCTTTAAGAGAAATGGAAAACGATACAACGTTTTTCACACATTTGTGACCCAGGGACTTTCTTCTCTGGAGCATCTACAGGACAACCTTTGGAAAACAATTTGCTAGTTATATATGAAATTTCCAACAAATCAGTCAACACCTTTGAGGATTATCATATGAAAGGAAAAAAAGGAACAATATAAAAAAAATTCTACGTGGGCAGTTTGAGAACTCATTTTAGCCAAATAAGGTAAATTAAAGCAGCTGTCTCTAGACATCAGGGAGGAGATTCAGGCCCTCACTGCTGAACAGCAGTGGCCAGGTTAATGAAAGCTAGGAGAGACTAAGAATGCCCGATTGTCAGGCACACGATTAAATCAGAAACTGAGGTCATGAGGCCAAGGATAGGATCAGAATCAAGGAGCTCAACATCTGGCATGAAATTGACAGTTAATAGAAAGCCAGGTCGCCCAAAGTCACCCCTACCTACCAACTCAAACACAAAGCACAGAGGCTAAAATAACGTCATTCAAAATCAGTGCCTCAGCATCAGCCCAAGAACTAAAAGTTAAAATGTAGAGAAAGAAATCTTTCAGGCAAAATAAAAGATATCCTGAGAAATAACTGTCATTATTTTTAAAAATCATAGAAAAGAGCCATACCTATCTGAAAAGCGAACCATCACTCATTAGCTGGGAATTCCATAGGCCTTAGGCCCAAAATAATTTTCTTACTTGTAATCTCCTTGTTTTTCCTAAAGAACTGGAAAAAAAGAAGTGCTACTTTTGAGAACTTTCAAAAAAACAACATAGGAATCAACCATCAACTTCTTTTTCCACAGAAAGTAATCAACCGAACTTCCCTATTCCAAAATATTTTTAGAAGAAAATGTATTTGCCAAATTTTTATATTCCAGGAAGAAAAGCATAATTATAAAAACAGGTTTTTTTAATCCGGAAAAGCCGATAAGCACCCACAACTACACACACACACACACAAAACCCAAGCAAGTGTAACATAGTAAAGAGTCTTTTGGAAAGAAATTCACGGCACATGGCAA
Source organism: Equus asinus (assembly GCF_041296235.1). NCBI lineage: Eukaryota > Metazoa > Chordata > Mammalia > Perissodactyla > Equidae > Equus > Equus asinus. Next base: position 74,688,213 of record NC_091798.1, read on the forward strand.
CCATGTGTGAATTTGTCATCTTAGGTAAGTTTATCTATCTTTAGTTAACCAAGACGGTGTGATTCATTTTTAAAACAAAAGAGTCATATCCAGCTTATGTTACTTATATTTTCACAAAACAACTTTAAATATGATCACAATCATTAATATATTTTGGGGCCAGCCCCATGGCCGAGTGGTTAAGTTCACACACTCTGCTTCAGTGGCCCAGGGTTTTTCCAGTTCATATCCTGGGTGTGGACTTACTACTGCTCATCGGGCCATGCTGAGGTGGCATCTCACACAGCAGAGCCAGAAGGACCTACAACTAGAATATACAACTATATATTGGGGAGCTTTGGGGAGAAGAAGAAGAAAAAAAAGATTGGCAACAGAGTTAGCTCAGGTGTCGATCTTTAAAAAATAAATAAATAAATAAAATTAATATATTTTCTCATTAAAATCCATTCATTCATTCAATAGATATTTATTGAATGCTTTATCTAAACATTGAACTAACAATGGTGAGTACTAATTGATCTGTGCGCCAATCTTATAATTTCACCCATTTAATTCCTCTCCCAAAAATATAGCATTACTTGTGACCAAAAATAATATTTTATGTTTATGTATCTTTAGTTTCTTATGGAGATCCATAAAAGGAAGATAACTTTTCTAAATCCTAAAGTGGAATGACCCTTTTAAGCTGTGCATTCTGGGAAGTTTACTATATTTCCACACAGTTTTGGATGGCATGCTTTCTTAAAATATTGAATTAGTTTACCTTTTTCCTCAGGTTTATGGATAGCACATAATTGGTCGGGTATTTTGTGACTAAAGAAAATAAATAATTTCAAAGAGAAAAAAGCGTTTAAATGCATGCTTTCTTAGTAAGAAGCTCTATTTTTAAAAGTTAGGCATTTGTTTTTTAAAAAAACTAAATCTGCAGACCTATTACTTTGTTTTCAAGTACGCTTATTTTCATGTCAGTGTTAAAGTTTGATAGTGTTTCCACTTGATAAACTATTTTAACAGAAACGCTTACCATAAAAGCAGCCATGAAAACTGAAATGATACACGGCAACTTGGAATATTTTACGAGAAAATTGCCTAAACAAAAATTTTTTGAGTAGTTAGACAAGCAGCTATATTTGTAAAAAGAAAACTATTTCCCAAAGAAACAGTAGGAACGAACCTTAATTTATTACAATTGCAAATTGCTTTTCCAAAACTGTTGTGGTCTTGACCCTAATATGACAATTAGATGATATTTCTTTGGAAATATTGTAACTGTAACTGTAAATATTGATTTAATAGAATCATGTTTCTCACACAAAGAGGGAACACTGTCATTCTTTGTAGGAACAGTTAAAAGATAATATTATGTAAGTTAAGCATCATTTTTAGGGAAATCTATTAACAACCGACACAGCTATTTCTCACTATGTAATCGATTGCATTAGAGATGAAAATATTATCCCTACTCCTGTGAATCCTAAGTACTGAGAAGGTAAAGCTAGCAAGTTGTTTCTGGTTTTTTAATATGCCACTTTGGAGGAAGTTTTATCTTTTTACACTTTGCCTAAGTAAAATTATCTTAATTCCAAAATTACTCATTGCAAAGAACGGAGTGCATTAACAGTAATTTCCTTAAAAGTAGTGTCATTTGGACATAGAATTTGTGTGAAGAAACTGGGTTATATCTACAGATCATTCAGTCCCGTAATCTGCAAACAATATAACATGCTATGGGGAAAGGACACAATTCTTCTCAACATTATTGTTCACATACACCTGAGGAAACAGAGATTGAGAGACCTTAAGTAACCAGCCCAAGATCATATAGTTTATGAACGGCAGAACTGGGCCTCAACGACCACGCATAGCTAAGATCACCACTGGGGCTTTCCGACGGATAGGACCACCAAAATTGCCTGTTTCACCCTACCCTGAACTTCCAGTTTCAATATACTCTGAAATAAATAAAAACACAAAACGCGTTCTATAAACCAACAATGCTCGGCCGTGCAAAATCACTATCAGAAATATTTATGCTTTCTCAGGCTAGAAAAATATTACGTAATTCATTTAATTTTGATTTTGACAAACTATTTTATGCATCAATTTTCTTTCAGAAAAATATACACACCCTAATTTGTATACATAAGAAAGGCAAGTTAAGAGAGAGAACCGTGCATCACAAAAACATCCCCCAGAGACAGACTCTCTAGTCCCGTTTTCAAGCCTTCCATCAGACACAAGGCTCATACCCAGCCATGATTCTCATGCCTATTGAAGGATGTCCTCCCGGGGTCAAGCCTCTTGTCCATACTGCATGGGTCACAGAGGCAAGCTCAAGGACACCACAGCGGGGAAACCCTCCTGAATGATATTTTTCACTGATTTTTTAAAATTAAAAAGAAACAGAAAGAGATTCTATATAAAGAGTAACTTTCCTTTCCTTTTTATTCAGAGGTTTGTCATGCTTACTCCGGCCATAAATTAAGCATTCCCGTTATGAAATATTTAAGGCTTCATTTTAAATTCTTTTTTGTGGTTGTAGTAATTCATATTCAGGCAGCTTCCAGGCCCTTGAAGCAGCATGAACTCATTTTTAAACCAATTTCCTTGTTTTGCAGAAAGGCAGAGAAGGTCTGAACTGCTCATGTAATGAGATTTTTCTCATTAATAAAGGCTTTTTAAATAAATTAAATCTACTTGTGTTTTCCCAGTAATCCTAACACTTTTAATAGGATGCTTACTTAAATTTCTAAGGAATCTGATGTAAATGTTAATGTGGGTTCATTAACCTAGCCTGGCCTCCTTTTCACCTGTTTAGATTCTTCTATTCCTTCAAGACGGAGCTCCCTCGTCACCACCTCCCAGAGGCCTCCACTCATTCCTCTATGGTGGGATAGGTGTCCTTCCAGCCTACCGCCACAGCACCCGAGGAAAAAGCCCTGAGTTAGCATGCTGTCCTGTAACAACATCTTTACATGTTTGTTCCCACTTCCAGAATGTAAACCCTGAAAGGCAGAAACCTTATCTTATTTGCCTCTTAACTACATTTAATAAATACATTTGGAAGAAAGGAAGATACAAAAATCAAATACAGCTCTTCCCTTCCTCTTTTTTCTTCTCCCCTTTTTTTCTGAACAACTCAGACTATTATTACGAGGCAGAACAAGACAGGCATCTAGGTGCAAGCAGAGGACGGAAGGTGTCCAAGTAGAAGGAATGCCGAGCACGAGAGTCAGTGCATTCGTGTGAGGGGGTCATCTGGGGCAGGAAGCTGGGAGCCAGGTGGAGTGACACAGGGTCTCTGAAGGAGGCACAACCCAGGGCAGGGTATCAGAGCCAGAGAAGGGTGAGGAAAGAGTCCACAGACCAGGGGATCCAGTGTGGAGAGTCAGAGCCCTAAGAGAGTAGAGAGAGCATCCACTCATGGAATTCACTAAGCTCAGGGTGTCAGAGCCCTAGCTGGGTGAGGAGGGTGTCCACATGGAGAGGTACCCTGGCATAAGGTGTCAGAGCCCGGGCAGAGTGAGGAGGGCATCCCTGCAGGGGGTCTGAGCCCGAACAGAGTGATGAGGGCATGTCCATGCTGGGCATGTGTGGGGATCAGAGCCGAAGCCAGTGAGGAGAGCAAGGGGGTAGCAGTCAGATACTACAAAGGGTTGTTGGGGGTTGGGGGGCTGAGCCTAAGCAGAGGGGGGCGGGCATAGAAGCAGGGGGCCTGATGTGAGGTGCTGCCCTAGCACTGTGAGAAGGGCATTTGCGTGAGGGATGAGGGGGCACTGGCCAGGCCCCCTCAGAGCTGGATGCTAAGACCTGGCCTGGGGTGTTGGAACATGGGTGTGGTGAGGAAGGCATCCACACAGAGTGACATTGGTTACATCCAGGGGGATTGAACAAACATGCGAACTTGGACAAAGATGTAGTAATGACAATGGGAGCCAAGTTCCTGACTGTTGGAGAAGAGTAACAGATACAAATATGGAAGGGGCCAAAACTCAAATGAACCCTGAGGAATTTTGTTTTGGAATTTAAATTCATCTGGGAGAACAAACAAGCAAGTGTAGCTTAAAATTGTTCTAAATTCAAAAATAATCAGAAAAACTGATTATTAGTATATCTTAACTATGCTGATAAAAATACTAATCATACCATATTTTAAATAATATAACATTTTAAACATTATATGGTATTTTAGTCTTAGTATATTTAAAATTCTGATATAAGTCTTCAAAAATATCAGTGGGAAGAGAAGATAGTTCACTGAAGATGGCAGATCCTGGCCCTGGAAGATCTAGGGTGGCTCTACCTTCTTCTAGCTGCCCGTCCTCTCTGCCCCACTCCCTGCCCCCAGGGTAGAGGGTAGGCATATCAAGTGAGTCCCCTTGTCACCTCTTGTTGCAGAGCTCTCATCACCCAGCAGACCATCCTCTAATGAGGTACTGGCAGGATCTACCTGCCACGGAGTCCACCTGTCCCATAGGACACGCACACATCACTGCATGCCAAACCGGAGGAACACAGGCTGACTCCTGCAGCCTCCTGTCTCTGCCCACTGTCTCTCCCAGTTCTGCTGCTCAATAGGTACTGGGGGAGTCAGCTACAAGCCAACTGTTCTTGCTGGAATTCCCATTCTCTACAAGCAATTCACTTGGAAGCCAAATATACCATTTCTCTCTCTCTCGCTCTCTCTCCCTGCTCCCTCGTCCCTCCCTAGAATTCCCTTATACACACGGAGGGGACCTATAGTTAGAAGGAAGGGCTCCTATGCCATTGGGAATTGCGGATCTGGTTTGAACCCTGGAGGGATTGTCACAGTCCAGCTCCCTTTAGAATATGAGATACTGAATATGAATAGGAGATACTTATGGCTGTCCCGTAAGTTCTTAGTTTTGTCCCCTAGTCCAGAGCAACAGGAAAAGTCCCATTCAAAAGCCAAACATATATGTTAATGCAAAGAAAAATGTCAGGAAAGATACCCACACAACAAGTGACCATGGTTAAAATTCAGTAGGGACTGAAAACTGGAAGAAAGGGAACTTACACAGGACTGTCTGGATCTTTTCCCAGATTATATTCATGCAGTACCTGTGTAATTTAAAATAAATCAGAGGCAATGAAAAATTTAAAAACCAATTATTAACAGTCAAAAAGAACAGAGTAGTGAACATAAATCACAGAATGGGCTTTGTCGCCATAAAATCAATGAAGAAATTAAAAGATGAATAGATTTGCCCATAGAGGTAAGTAAATATATATATGCATATCTCATACAAATAGATTTTTAAAACATTAAAACTCTAATGGGTTAAATGAGTTAGAAGCATGAATTAACTATTCATAAAAGAAGAAAACAAATGTCCAACTAAGTTTGAAAATTAATCAATATCTATTGGTTACCTCAGGGTATTGGATATACTAGCGGGTTTTTTTTTTTTTTCCTTTTTTCTGACAAAATTTCTGGAGTGAACATCTATCTCTTTAAAATCAGAAAGAAAAAAAACTTAAAAGGAAGCATCTCTCACCCCAGCCCCCTCAAAAAATACATACAAATATATATATATATATATATATATGCGTATATACCAAATATACATTTTTGGTAAAACTTAGAGTGTCAATACTAGTAAAATAAAACAAAGAGAGAGACACATATAGAAACTCAGAGCCCAGTAAGAAAACCTAATGATTTACCCTTTTCTCAAAGAGACAAATATTTAACAACAGCTCTAATCCATCTGATAGTTTATAATTGATTTTATAGTTTAATAAAAAGATTTACTGAATCTTTAGTACAGCAGTCTTTCAAGAAGTATCAACACAAAGAAATTTAAAAATTGTTGAGTTAATAAATGTTACTTGTAAAATTTAGAACTTTCTGTGAACCATTTCCTATAGTTTCACAGCTTTTACCTTTTCTTTTCTTCTCTGATTTCTTTTTCTTGCTTTTTTTTCTATAAGTTAGCATACTAAAAATCTTCCGTGGTGAAAAAGAAAATTTTTTTCCTCTGGACTTCAACAATTCTGACATTTAATACAACCCTTTTTTTACTTCGAAACTCTATCTGCTTTTTCTGCCTTCACTTACTTTTTATATGAGAGGATGGGTTACTAAAACCAAAGATATAAATTCCAAAATTAAAATGTCAACCTATTTATAGAATAAGTATAATGAAATCTCGATAAATTCATTACAGTCATGAAACATGAATAACCTTACATAGTATATTTCCCCAAGACCAAGCGAGCTGTGATTCTTTAAAAACTTTTATAATATACTTTCTTTCAAAAAGAAAATGCACTAAGCTTGTAGAGCTAGTCTTGTGTCTAAAATTAACCTGTGAATGAACTAGCCAAATACAAGAGTATGGTCTATATCCACGGTACAGAATTTTCTTCAAGAAACAAACAAAATCAAACACCAAGACACTTGGCATCATTTGGGCCAGCTCTCTGCTCTAACCAAGGAAAGCTGGAAATGGAAGGAAGAAGAAATGATCAAACAGCAGACATGGGAGCACTCCTATGAATACGAATGGCAAAGCCTGACTTACTCCCAAAAGCATTCTCTGACAGTTCAAAGGCAGGAAAACTGCCGGTGGATTCAATCTTTCCATCCATGCAGCTGGTAAAACCCTATCAACTGAAAAAGAAGCCATAAATTATATATTTCCTGAAGCAAAGATAAAAATCAAAGCAAGTAATGTAGTTATATGATATCATTTTAATAGTCTAAACCAATCTTAGGTTATCCTTAATAATTAAATCAAAAAGAACCAAGATTGTTTTTAAACCGAACATGAAGTTAAACACTATATAAAGATATACTGACATAGTCCTTTTTTAGAGTGGAAAATTTTACCATTCTTTCCAGATTTGAAAGCATTGCTTTTGTTATGTTAGTGTGGACTCAACTTCACTAAAACTGAAGAGGATAAACAGGCCAGTATTGAGCAAAATTTTTTTGTTGAACTGGTAAATATCACATCCAATTCTACTTGGAGCCTGTTAAAGAAGAGTTAGAATTTTAGCAAGCTAAAAATGGTTACGTAGAAAATAGCAGGCAGTGCTCCCCAGAGAGCTGTGGGCACAGGACACTTACGTGAGCGAGCAGTGAGCCCCTGATCACAGCGGGAAGGCTCACAGACATGACACGTTCAGTGCCAAAGCAAGGCCTTTAATTAGCGAAGGGTTCCAGGCTGACAGTAAAGGGCTTAACCTTCCTTGGGAAATAATGAGCCAGACAATGTTTGGGGCCGCCACATAAGTTTTAGAGAAGAATGGGGGTTGCTGAGAGCTGCCTTGAATGTGCTAAACTGACAGACACAGGTGACCGAACAATGAACTGTACACTTGGCGAAGAACGAGAAAATACTTGGTGTATGCTAGCGTCCTCCAGAGTAGCATTCCTCTTCTGTCCCTGAATTAAGATGAAACAATTTGATAGGCCACATTATTTGGTTGAGTTACTTTAAAGAAAAGAGAAGACTGGGTGGAGGAGACATATTTTCTGAAAACTTTTCCTAGATACCAACTCTTACGATAAGGCAACATCTGGGAACTTCTCTGAAGATCAGAGACAAATCTCAGTTTAAAGGCTAAAAGTTCATTAGCAAATACAGACATTCAGTGGTTGGAATTACCCACTATAACATCCATGCCAAGGACCCAAACACCAAGTAAATGAGAACATAACCTTTTCTTCTCTTCTAAAACGTTACTACTACTCCCAAAAGTTGCTTGCATACATGATTTTTCACTTTTAACTACATAAACTCTAAAGAGTAAGAAAAGAAATGTACTCTGACTTTTTATCAAACGTAATTGAATCCGGGAAAAAAATATTCATTTTTGATTGTTCATCAAAACAGAATGCATTCTTTAATAAACTGAGTAGATAACTATTTAACATTGGTTTTTCCTTCTTCTCCCACTCAACTTGTTACACTTAAATAGCTAAGATTTCTGGGATATTTATAAACTCACATATACATATATAAACTGTATATGAAAATATTGATGTTTTACACACTCTACTGATGCTGAATTTTCTTCCAGGATTTGTTTAGAAGGTTTAAAAACTCCTGTCTCAGTAATAAAATACTAATTGCATTTGCTAAAAGATGCATCTTAAGAATTATAAACCCCAAGTAAATAAAGCTAATAAACCATCAATAATAGTCTTAAAGCTCAAGAACAGAGGTTAGAAATTTTAAATGAAAGCATTGCAAACCAAATATCTAGCATAGGCACTATATCGCCTTTCTAAAAGGCAGAATTTTGAATTCTGACATACCTCTGCCGTTGCAGATTTCAGCTGTATGCAATCGAGGGATTGCAAATTATACACACATTTTCCCCAAGCAGGACACACAGAATCAGGGTTTTTGTTTTCTCTAATAGGAATATTTCAAAATAGCAAGCATACATAGACTCCAGAGAGAGAATGGGAGAAATATCCAACTTGCGTAGAGCTGTCCTTGTTTCCTTTTCCTTTCCTATTTACAACAGGCCACAGTTTTCTCTTGAGGCAGCATAGTAAAGGCCCGGCTGTACCATGACTCCAGGAAAAACAGAGGCACCTTATCTGCCCCATCTCTTGTGAGGCGAAGGGAAAATTACACCCTGGTGAAAGTTCAAAAGCTCCAGAGCCTTCCAGCAGGCCTCAGTGTTCAACTATCTCATGGAACACAGGTTCAGGTTAACCAGAAGGCTGGGCAAATGACTTGGTCAAAAAGAAAAACTAATGGGGGGGCCGGTTGGCAAGGGGGCTGGTCAGCCCAGCAGCCAAGTTCCACTCATTCCAACTCAGTGTCCCGGGTTCATGGGTTCGGATCTGGGCATAGACTGCCTCCACTCATCAGCTATGCTGTGGAGGCATACCACATACAAAATAGACGAAGATTGGCACAGATGTTAGCTCAGGCCAAATCTTCCTCAAGCAAAAAAAGAGAAAGATTGGCAACAGATGTTAGCTCAGGGTGAATCTTCCTCACCAAAAAAAAAGAAAAGAAAAACTAATGGATGCAAGCAACATTATTTGGAAGAAAGTTACTGAATTTGAAAGCCAATTGTTTGTAGGGAGTAAATACAGACATGGAAGAGCATCACAAGGTTGTAACTGTTCGTAGTTATAAAATTGGCTATTATAACTTTATCCCATATATTTTGTTTGCCAACATTGTCTTCCAAATCAAAGTTTATATCTGGAAAATATAAAGCACACCTATTTGTGACCAAAGAAGGTGATAGCACTTATCATTTTCTAGCTGACCACATTGTTTTCTTATCTATTAACTATACATATAATTTTAATTAGTTATATATTAACTAATATAACTATATATTATTAAAATAGTATTATTATATTATTGATTATTATTTGTCTCCTCTGCTAGAAGGTAAGCTCCACTCTGGCAGAGATTTTCATAGTTGTTCACCGAGCACATAAAACAGCGCCAGGGGGCCAGCCCGGTGGTGCAGCAAAGTTTGCACATTCTGCTTCAGTGGCCCAGGTTTTGCCGGTTGGGATCCTGGGTGTGGACACGGCACCACTTGGCAAGCCATGCTGTGGTAGGCATCCCACATATAAAGTGGAGGAAGATGGGCATAGATGTTAGCTCAGGGCCAGTCTTCCTCAGCAAAAATAAAAAATAAAAAGGAGAGTGGAGGATTGGCAACAGCTGTCAACTCAGGGCTAATCTTCCTCAAAAAACAAAAAAAAAAAAAAAAAAAACAGTGCCTGCACCTTCCACAAAAATTGTGACATGAATACCTAAAATATAAAAGTAAAAATTAAAAGAAAGAAAATAATTCCACTGAAAACGCTTTATAGTACAACAGAATCAGACATCAATTTTTTAAATAATCTCCAGGAAGAGTTAATCTGTTCTCACTAAAGAAAAGATGCCATACAACCAGGTGCTCCAGCATCACCCTCACATGGAGAAAGGACTCTCCCTGGTGAACCAGTCTTAGCACATGGATGGGTCTTCCCTCCCTGCAGACCTTGGCCCTAGTTCACCACTCTCAGGGCAGTAATCCCATACCTTGCTCTGGTGCTTTCCATCTGAACTGATTGTACCATAAAATTTATACTGCCATTTATTCAAGGGAATAAACACAGATTAAATGTTTAGCCCCAAGGTCCTGGAACTAGATTTGAATAAGTCTTGGAGCCAAAAAATTAGACATGGATTGAGACTATAAGGATTTCTATTGAGACTATAAGGATTTCTCTCTGCTTATCCAAGGATTGAATTTTGAGGTAACCATTGAAAAGCACAACTGTAGTTTTTGGTTTAATCACAATTTGATCATTAAATACTATTTAAAATATGAGGTGCAGCCTCCTGAGATGCAAGGAGAATTCGAAATGTTTGGGAAGCTGTAGATAACAAATAAGTGTGTTAGGCAACTTAGAAAAGACCGTGACGAATTTTGTGAAGGGTAAAATGAACCTCTTCTCCCTGACTACACCACCTCTCCATCACGGTGTACACTGACCACGGCCCCCACATCATCCGCATTCTCACCACAAAGAAGGCGTTGCCTTGAAGACGTCAATGACCTCCTTCTTGCCAAATCCTCTTCTCTGTCCTTCTTTGGACAGCATTTCATGATTTCTGCTCTTAGTTTAGGTGGCATTCCACACTCTTAGATATTTTCCTGCTTTATAGAGCTCTTCTGTGACATTGCACACCACTCCTCACTGAAATCATCTTAGCGAGCTAACTTTTCTCTTTTGCTCTTTTTCTTTTGTTTCCATTGACAACTCACACATTCTTATTTTACCTACTAGGGAGTGTGCTTTCTTGGAAGAGGTGCCATTTTGATGCTCAGTGGGTGTTTGCTGAATGATTGATTCCTGTGCAGGCCTATCATCAAGCCTATCGTGCTTGTCATTTGGGATTATGAGATGTTAACTAAAAATATGTCAATAGACCAAGTTAACCAATATAAAATCACTTTTTTTAAAGATTGGCACCTGAGCTAACATCTGTTGCCAATCTTCCGTTTTTTTCCTTCTTCTCCCAAAAGCCCCCCAGTTTGTAGTTGTATATTCTAGTTGTAGGTCTTTCTGGTTGTGCTATATGAGCCGCCACCTCAGCCTGGCTTGATGAGCAGTACTAGGTCCGTGCCCAGGATCGGAACCAGCAAAACCACTGAAGCAGAGCACGTGAACTTAAACACTGGGCCGCGGGGCCAGCCCCTATAAAATCTTTAAACCAGCAAAGCATATGGAAACTTACAGGAATAGTTACACAAAGCAAGAAACAACACAGCATATTCCAGAAAAAGCAACAGGATTCCCATACTTCCAAATTCCCATAAAAGCAAATAGTGCACTAAGGGTTCGGCGAAAGGAGGGCAGTTCAACCTTGCCGGCCTCATCACTGCCTCATGTGGCTCTCCGCTCTGTGCTAACTTGCTCATTCAGGCCAGTGGCCGGCGTTGAACAACCCCAGCACATTCCTGAATCTTTCACTGTGAGACTGGAAGAAGCAAAGGTATAACATTCCTCAGGAGGCCCTGGGTTTAGGCTTGTCCCAGATCTTTTTCTGCAGGCCTCCAATACCATTTACCAAGAGAACGTCTTCAAATCCTTCCATTGCCTCAAAAGTAACAGGTTGAAATATATCTTTCTATTCAAAGCAAGGTTTTTCCTTTATTTCAAAGGTTTAAATAAAAACAAAAGCTTTTTTAAAACCGCATCTATCCTACATTCTCAATAATCCATCTTAATGATCCTTCTTCGTATTGGCTAGTATATTCCACCCACCATATTAGGCTAGGTTCGTAGCAAACTTGAAGTAAACACGCCTATGACGGGCTGAATTATAACTCCCCAACCCTGAAAATTTGTATGTTGAAGTCCTCACCCCTAGTACCTCAGAATGTGACTGTATTAAGAGGAGGGCCTTAAGAGAGTGATCAAGGTAAAATGAGGCCATTCGGGTGGGCCCTAATCCAATATGACTGGCCTCTTTAAACAAAGAGGAGATTAGGACACAGACACACACAGAGGGAAGACCGTGTGAAGACACTGGAAGAAGATGGCCAAAAAGAGAGGCCCACAGAAGAAACTAAGCTTACCAACACCCTGATCTCATACTTCTAGCCTCCAGCACTGTGAGGAAATAAATTTTTGTTGTTTAAGCCGCTCAGTCTGTGGTATTCGTTATGACAGCTCTAGCAAACTGATTCAATCCATTAACTTAGCCAATGACCCCTTGTTCTCTGACCACAGTAAATATTTAACATGTTTTTCTCTTGGTTATGGTTTTTTCTCTCTTCATGCAATTTCCCTAATCTGAAAGACACACACTAGGTGTGATTCCTTCTGCTCCTCAGCTCTTCTTTTCCATGTCTTCAATCATATTCATCTCCTCAGGGATCTTTTTGCAGATGCTCCCCCTCAGTCATGCCACTCCAAATCAATTCACCCTTGATTTTCTCTTTAAATTAAAGGTTCCTCTATAAATCCATCTTTGCAGTTTAAAAAAAGAAAGAAAGAAAGAAAGAAAACTATTTGGCTCCTAATTCCTACATCAATAATTGATTTTTCTCACTCAGCTTGTATTCTATTTCCTTCTATAAGAAGAGCCAAATTTCATTTTGAAATTCATATATTGAAAATATGTATATTTTCTGCTGGAAGTTCCCTCTATGGTCTTTCCTTAAGAAATCTAAAAAACACCTGAAATACCTTATCCAGAGTTTATTCATCCTAAAATTACTTTTAAATGTTTATAGAAACGGAAGCATTTTTTGCTATACTCTGTTTCAGTCAACTCTAACCTGCTAAGATACTCATTCTAAGATACCCTCAAAGAAGGGTTAGCTCAGCTAGAAAAAGTGTAAGCATGGTGGGAACAGTTATCACAACTACATTCTGGGAAAATTATGCCTGCAAGTAAAAGACCGGATCTTAAAGTATAAAAGCTAATAAACAAATAAAAATCCACAAGCTTTCAATAGACACACACACATTTAAAATATACACATTTCAAAGGTACTTTAAATTATTAAAAAGGAACTATTATGCTGGCAATATCACATTTTGTATGACATAGTCTATTCACTTCTGGTAGTAAAATTGTTATTATGAAGAGGCACTGAGTACTAATTTAGCAATACAAACCAATTGTTTTCATCTTTACATAGGACAAATATTAATTTTTTTCAAGTGCAACTATTTCCAACACTTTTCAGAGTTATAGGCAATTATGAGGGCAATTAATGAGAATTGTATGGTCTATATTATTACTAGCTTTAACCAGAATGGGTCCTATTTTATTGACATACTTTCTGAAAGGACAAATTTTAGACAAAGCCAATAATGAATTGATAATCTTCAAATATGTATTATGATAGGAATATTATAGAAGACATAATACTTATCCTCCTGAATTATTCAATCAGATTATAATATAAAAATAATGTTTAAAATATTTTATTATAATTTTTTCACCAATTTCTATCTCTAGACCTAAAAGACTAGACAAAGATAAAAGAAAATACGTCCAGATGACAAGAATTTACTAGTCTAGAACATATTATATGGAAAGATGGAGAAAGGTATCATGAAAATCAAAGAGATAATGACTGGTTTATTAGTTCAGATTTTTTTCAGTTGCAAGAAACACACAAAGCCTTAAAAAAAAAATTTAAGAGAAGGGAAAGATTTATTGGCCCATATATAAGGAGTAGATTTATATTCACATAGAGCTTGATCCCAAGACTCAAACATAACCAGAATCTTTTCTTAGTTTTGCTTCCTCTGCTTTGTTTAATTTTTAGGCTGTCCATGGCAGCCTCCGAGAAACTCCAGGCTCTCCTTTGAAGTTTCACTAGCTATAAACCTCAATATTCTCATTGCCAAACTCAGAGAAAAAAAGAGAGTATGTGCCCCGCCAAAATCCTATCGAGGTTTATCCTGATTGGACTAGCTTAGTCACATGCCGTGTCTTCAGGTGGTACACTCTAAACGGCTTGAGCTTAACTGAATCCCTGCTCTGAAGTTGAGGGGAATGTCAACCCAACAGGGAACGTTGCCATGAAAAGGGGAGCATGGATATTGGCCAGCAAACCACCACTATAACAGGGTATGGCAAATCCCCAAATGTTGAACATTACTATTTCGCTATTAGATCATATGACAGCTTCCAATTTTCAAGCCAACTCTTTAAACATAATGTTAAAGGAATCTACTTACCTTGATTGTATTAGTTTTCTATTGTTGCAGAACAAATTAACAGAAATTTAGAAGCTTAAAACAACACCCATTTATTATCTTACAGCTCTGTAGGAAGAAGTCTGTTCATACCTCTACTCAGAGTCTCACAAAGTTAAAATCAAGGCTTTGTCTGGGTTTCATTCTCATCCAGAGCTCAGGGTCCACTTCCAGGCTCATGCGGTTGCAGCAGAAATCAGTTTCTTATGGTTATAGGACTGAGGTCCTAGTTTTCTTGCTGGCTGTCAACTGGGGACCAGCAACTAGAGGCCACTCTCAGGTCCTTGCACCATGGCCCCCTCCATTCAAAACTGCCAATGGAGAACCTCTCTCCAAATGAATCCCTGTCGCGTTGCAGATCTGGCTTATCTCTGATCTCTAAACATATATTTAAAGGGCTCATGTGATTAGGTCAGGCCCCCCCAGATGATCTCTCTATTTTAAGATTAACTGTTTGGGATCTATTTTTTTTTTAAAGATTGGCACCTGAGCTAACATCTGTTGCCAATCTTCTTTTTTTTTTCTTTTCTTCTTCTCCCCAAAGCCTCCCAGTACATAGTTGTATATTCTGGTTCTAAGTGCCTCTGGTTGTGCTATGTGGGACGCCACCTCAGCATGGCTTGACGAGCAGTGCCATGTCCTCGCCCGGGATCAGAACCAGCAAAACCCCAGGCTGCCGAAGCAGAGCGTGCAAACTTAACCACTCAGCCATGGGGCTGGCCCACTGGGATCTTAAGTACATCTGGAAAACCCCTTCACCTATTATTAGTGAACGATTGAATAACTGGGTGAAGGTGTGTGTACACCAGGAGCCAGAAATCTTGGGGACCGTCTTAGAGTTCTACCTACCACACTAATACATTTTGGTTTTGCTTTTAAGGAGGATGGGGTGAGAGGCTGGAGGGGATGGAGAAGCCTTTTGTTTTCTCAAGAAATCCATTTGTGTTGTGGAAATACCACAAAAAAAGAAGGCTGTGGCACAAGGGGCATGGTCTAAAATTTAAGATAGCGTGAAAAACACAAACAGAAAAGCAGAACAAAGAGGTTGGGCTGTGTTTTTTGGTTCTTATTTTGGATTTTTGTTTTTATTCTGTTTTGCTTTTAGCAAGTCAAGTGACAAATCTGGAAACTTAAATCAACATGTTTTTTAAGAGGAAAAGAAAGTTTATCTTTCAGAAAAAGAGAACTCAGTTATAACTAAATTTAGAGCATGGGTCAAGCTCTTTCTATGCTTTCTTAGAAAATAAAGAAGGAAAGCCAAAGAAATCGTCCCTAAAAATCCAAATCAAATATTAGTTTACGGAAGTTCTAATTATTTTGGATATTTTCTAGTTCAAAGCCTGTCTTGTTAAATGTCTCATCTATACAACATATTTTTAAAAAAAGAGAGAGAGACTGAGCAGAATGAACCATCTCTAGTCTCTTAGGAAAGGTGTTCTTAAATTTTAGTCAGAATTAGTGATGTAAAAGGGAGGCATTGCCCTCTAGAGGAATAAGGGCTTTCTAGAGCAGGCAACTATTTCATGATAAGGTAATGTTGCTATATGCACACTGTCCTACCAATTTCATGTTTGTGTTCTTCTCTAAGGTATAGAAAAGAAATAGAAAATAGCTTCAGTGTAGGAAGTACTACAAATACTTTTTTAATAAATTTAGAACTTTTCAAGAGTTTGGTAAACACTTGCATTTTTTGGTACATTAACTTATAAACCTTCCAGTAATGTATTTGCACTGCAACCGAGCAATAAAAGTTTCTCTTAGAAAATAGAAAGTTTTTTTATTCTTCTTAAAATATGTAGATTTAAATGTGCCATAATTTTCCCCAGTTACTACAGCAACAGAACGATGGGTATAATACATATGATCTTATATTAAATTTTAAAGAAAAGTGGGTAACAAAATTGACCCATAGAGTTTTGCCACCATATTCAAAGCTAATATTTAGAGAGTTTAAAAGCAAGTAAGAAATAGAAGAGAATTTAAAACTTCAATAGCTAGATTTGGCAATCCATGTCAAGAATTCCCCCATTACCAGAATAATTTTCTGCAGGTTCACACTGTCCCAGAAGTCAAAATCGGAAGCTGAAGCAACTCATTTAAACATTTGGGTCTTTGTTTTTACTATAATTAATTAGTCATTTTCAAATTATTCTCCCCAGAACTACAACCAGGAAGGGTTATGGTTGTGGTTCTCACTGCCTCATCCATGATCCACCAGAGCAACCCATCTCATCTTTCAGTTAAGGTTCTATATAAACTTGAGTGGTTCCGGGAAAGGGAAGGGTAGGGGACAGGGGACAGGTGAGAGAGGAGGAGAGGGGAGGGGAGGAGAGGGAAGAAAGGAAAAAAGAAAGAAGGAAGAGAGAGAAGAGAAGGGAAGAAGGAAAAGCAGCTTTAAATTTGTTGGAGTAGAAGGTCTCTTTAAATTCCCATCTTGGACTGTATAACCCTATTTCCTTTGGTTTTCTCTTTCTAGGGGTGGCAACATCAAGGGTTTTGTTGCTTCAGACTGGTTCCTAAAATGAGAGATCAACTACAAACCCAAGCCTGAAGCAGAGGAATGAAAACGGGGTAAGGCATTATATGTTCTTAGCCTAGATTCTACACTGTAGAAGACTCGCAAAAAATACACAATAGAAGGGCATTTTACAACGGAGGTCTAAGCACATTGTGTGATGCAGGAGATTTAGCTGCATGACACGGCATCTTTCTTCCTCAGCACATACCTGCCAGCCATCTCACACTGACTTTCATAATCAGACATTTCCCTCTTCCTTCCTGTCTCACTCCAAAGTGCCACAGCATATTTACAGAACTACAAACATGTTACAAAATACACCAGGATGAGAGGTTTTAGTGAACTATTAAGGAAAATTGCCAACAGAAGTTTCTGGTTTGCCTCTGTTTTTCCACAAGCAAATAGGATAGGATCTGGAAACCATAGTCTTTTTGCATCTTGAGATTCAACCATACTGTAAAATTCTCAGTCACTGGTTTTAAATGTAAAGATTCTTTGACCAAGGCATGAGGAGTTTTAGGACACAAACTACCTGTACTGGTTTAGTCCCGGAATCCAAATCAGCCAGACTTACCACACAATCCTGGCTTGTTTTCATCCCCCCTCCACAAGGCAGTTACCACATGTGGCAGCACCACCACAGAAGAAATGAAACTCTTCTTGAGTGAGTCTCAGAACGTCTTTTCCACTTTGTCCTGACGTTCACAGAGGTTGCCTGCTACCCTGAACTTGCAATCAGCAAGCATTTCAGAAGCCCTTCTAGCCCCTTGCCCTTCCAGGTGAGCCAAATTCTATCACTTCTCTACCTTCAGCCTCTCCCATTCTCTCCTCCAAACCCACCTGCTAGGCCCTAAATCCTTTCTTCCCTCCAACTCAGTCACCTCATCTTCGTCTACTGCCAAATAACTTGTCTTCATAGACTAGGGTTTAAAAATAACTCTTTCACTTAAGGAAATGCTGATAAAACTAAAAAGAAATACGTTTAGAATACATAGAATTAGCGAAGAATAAGACTTTACCTCAGAAACTTCTACAAAAAAAATTTCAGAACAGAGATGTTTAAAATTAGTTGATAATTAGTGTCAGAACCCAGCACTCAATCCAAATCCTACCCTTGACTTTCTTTCACACAGGCCTGGAAGACGTAATAACATTATCACTATCTTTAATAAGTCACTTTAAAAAAGTTTAAAAAAAGTGTAAGCACGCTTTTTAAACGTCTCCCTAAATATAATCAAATCCTGTATGTGTGCCTGACTGCATGACAGGTGAGAAAATGTACAGAATGGATATTGATTTTCCAAAAATACCTAAAGCTTCCTGGAGAGAAAGGAGGCCTGGTACCATCCCTTGTTGAGAACCACAGGTCCCCAAATTATCTATTATTTTTGCACCATTATAATAATAACTTATATCTATTGTGTTTACTATATGTCACACACTCTAAAAGCACTTTTTTATATATTAACCAATCTTCATGTTATGATTATTATTGGTATTTTACAGACAAAGAAGAGAAGCACAGACAGTTTAAATGATCTGCCTAAATTCACCAGCTAATTAGTGGCACAGCCAAGATCTGAAGTCAGGCAGTCTGGCTGCAGGCCCCAACCAAGCTGAAATGCCTCCAAAAGTCTAGGAAGAAAATGTGGTACGCCCAGACCTTGAGGATACTGCGGAAGTTTCCCCCTCCTGGCAAGCAGTCCCACACCACCAGGCTAGTGTTCTTTAGAATGACAATAAATGCAGTATTTAAAGAAATGAGATACAAGTGAAATGCTACAGTTAGAAATTCTTTGACTAACAATATGAGAGAAGGAACATTTGAAGGTCATAGATTAATTGTCCATGGATAACATCAGTGGAAGTTTCAAAATAGACAAAGGGCTCTTATGCTTCAAACTCGATGAAAAACTCTGTCTTTTCAAGGTGAATCTAGTTCCTCTGCATTTTGTGAAAACTTTTTGTGCTCCTAAAGTAAGTCTTCGTTCCTGAAAATTTCTTAAAACTTCAAACTACTGGGGGGCCGGCCTGGTGGCACAGTGGTTAAGTTCATAGTCTCCACTTCAGCTGCCCGGGGTTCACAGTTCAGATCCCAGGCGTGGACATAGCACCGCTCATCAAGCCATGCTGTGGCAGCATCCCACATAAAATAGAGGACGATTGGCACGGACGTTAGCTCAGCAATAATGTTCCTCAAACAAAAAGAGGAAGATTGGCAACAGATGTTAGCTCAGGGCCAATCTTCCTCACACACACACACATACACACACAAACACATAAAATTCAAACAACTGAAAAAGTAAAATAGGGAGCATTCAAAAGTGGAAAGACTTAACTTGATGTGAAAACATAGAAAATGTCACCATTAATTAGCAAAATAAAAATCTTACCTTGGAAAAACAAACATATCCATATTACGAAAGATAGTACACAAATCTGAAGCTGCATATGAAATGATTCATTCTGCTTACCTGTCTAAAAAAGGGTGCATGTTTCAAAATGTTACCTTAGAGACTGATTTAAAATGGCACATCTGGCACTACACTGGACAACTGTAATCCACACGAACTATTTAAAAATAATCATAACACCCTTTATGAGAATTTGACTTTGGAAATTACGTTATCCTCAAGTCTATATCAATTAACTACTTTCTTTTGTCTGAAGGCTTTGGGAGGCCTGAAGTTTTACAATCTGGGAGCCCTTCTTTCAAGAAAAAAGTAACAGATATAGAATTTTGTACAAAAGGGAACATTTGTTTAGAATTAGAAAGGAAATCACAACACATTATAGATTCTAAAAAGCTGAAAAATACAACAAAAACTTCACAAAAATTGAGACAAATAATATTTATGTCTATCTGATAATTACCATAATACATGGTTTCCAATATTTTTTAGCTGCATACTCTTACCACTTCTTAAAATATCAATTATTTGAAATATCATTCCCTATAGAGACAAGAAAGCTAACTTAGTCCTTTTTCTACCACGTCAACCTTAAAAAGACTCATTCAAGTGAGGGAACCCAAAGTTTAAGCTTCAGTATTTTCATCATAACTTTACCTCTGCTTTGGACATATGTTGTCAAATGGCTTTGAAATATATATACATTTTATTGAAATATAATGAAAACTACAAATAGCTTTTTACTATGATTTTGATTTTTAATTGAGAAACTCCCTTCAAATCTTTTACAAACAAATTCTTCTTGCCTTAAAACTCAACTCCAGATTCAAGTTTTTCATACTAAATCATTTCCATTTCCACTCCATGGGAAATTTTTAAAAATTAATATATTCTGATCATTAACCTCACACCAGGCCAAATTTTCCAACTCTTATCCTGAGAGGAAAAGCAAAGATGGTACTTTTCTCCTGCATCTTTTCCAAAACGTATTATAGACATTTGAAGCAAACGGCCTATGGAACCACAGTCCTTTATAATTACTGTGGAAAAGGTGCATACCATATACCTCGCAATATTCCAATAATGGCTACCAGTGAAAATAGATAAGGAAATGTATCTAATTTTAATATTTTCCCTAAGTATTGAGGTCTTGACAGGCCTTTTAGTTATATGATGAGCCTAAAGGAAAGTTCATCATTTGCTATCGCTAAACAAAGTTAAACTATTACATGCAAATTTGTTTAGAGTGCTTGAATATGTTGCTATCATCAATTTAATTTTAGATTTATGTTGTTTGTATTTATATTATTTAATTTTACATTGTCTATTTTATTTGCATGCAGTAACTATAGCTATCAATCTTCCCTCCAAATACTCACCTCCACATTTTTAATTTTATGCCAAAAATATGCATAAATTTATTTAAGGCAGAAAATATGAAATTTTATCATTAAAAATGTCATCTGAAATTCTAATTTTTCACTTTTAGTAGAAGACTAAAAGAACCTATCTATGACTAGCTGTCTACGAAAAGCACACTTCTTATTCTCTTCAATCTGTACCTATCAAAAAATATAAAAATATTCAAGAGGAAAAACAATCTTGAGATAAGTGCCACTTGATTAAAGGTCAGGTGATTCATGATCTTTATGTAATGGTTAAAATTGTGATTTTCCTATTTGTAATAATTTTCAAATTTGTAATAATATCTAGAATAGCTTCATGTCAAAAGGAAAAAGACTGGGGCCGGCCCTGTGTTTGAGTGGTTAAGTTCGCGTGCTCCGCTGCAGCAGCCCAGGGTTTCGCCAGTTCAGATCCTGGGCACAGACATGGCACGGCTTGTCAGGCCAAGATGTGGTGGCATCCCACATACCACAATTAGAAGGACCTACTACTAAGATATACAACTATGTACCGGGGAGATTTGGGGAAATAAAGCAGAAAAGAAAAGAAAAAAAAAATTGGCAACAGTTGTTAGTTCAGGTGCCAATCTTTAAAAAAAAAAAAAGGAAAAAGATCTGAAGTCACTGACAGCCAATTAAAGTTTCTCTCAATATTATTTTAAAATATTCTTATCAACAAGGACCATTAAGGACAAGTCTTGACTGAGGAGTTAAAGGAATACATGAACACATAGTTCAAGGAAATGAAGGAATGAGTCAAAATTATATTTAAACCCATAACATTTTATATAATTATACAAGAAATAAAATTAGAATTATTCAGTTACATTTCAGGAAAAATGCAATGGTCAGCTACAAGAACATTGTGTTTTTGTGCATAGTATTCCTCATTGCTTTTCCATTTCTACATATTTATTGTACACTTAATACTTAACTTTCTCGTTGTACTAAGCAAAGTAAATGACTGTGGTATTCATTTATTTACTGTGTGGTTAATGTCATGAATAAAATGTGCTCTGTGTGCACAAAACCAGATTCAAATATTTAATAAGGAGTTGCCAAAACTATCTAAGGTTATTTTTCTCAAAAACTGTGCAAGCTGGGTAGGACTGTTTTTTATAAATGGAAATTTTGTGTTCATTAGTTTTCGTTACTAATGTAATTTTAAATTGCGAAGCTCTAAAGCATCTGGCAACGGGAGCCAAGTTTCACAACTCACATTTATCAGTGGGCAAATATTGACATTATGGTGTCTATCTCATTTGACTTGCGAAATTCTGCTATTCCTGACTTCCAAGGTACCATGATAGGCTTGTAAAAGCTTTCCTGACACTTTTGCCCTTATCGTGGACAAAATCAAATGAGAGCCACACTTTGCTGCCAGATCAACAGAATAACTTAGGTTTCTTGTAAAGATTATGGATATTTTTCCAAGAAAAACTCTAAATACAAAATAGACCATTCATATTATCCATAACAGTATCTATCTTTTTTATTTACTATAAATCAACATGCATGCGGTCTGCTCTATAAATGTGATCCTAATCTTGTTTTCTAGTCTAAACATATACTCATAAAATTTTGCAATCCTACAGTTTTTCTGTAACATTAACTTCTCAATTTCTTATAAGACATGAATTTATCATTTACATTTTTAGTAGAGTAAATATTCTTTGCAACTTTGCAAAATACTAAGAATAAATGGAGTTTAGAAAGCACGCGTCATAAAGTAGAAAATTAGCATGAAGTGAATACCCTCTGCTATGAAATGAAGCATGAGAACAAAGTATTTGCCAGGAAAATGCTCTAATTTCACCACTTACTTCCTTGTTTCTCCTTTCTTCACAGAATGTATACAGGCACAAAGCAAGGACAACATGTCTATTCCGCTAATATTACCTTTACTCACTCTCAACAGTATATGCAGTGTAGAGACTATCATTCTATTTTGTAAGTGACTGATCACAAGGATCTCAAGAATGTGGCCAGAGGCCAGCCCCATGGCCGAGTGGTTAAGTTTGCACGCTCCACTTCGGCAGCCTGGGGTTTTGCTGGTTCGGATCCTGGGCACAGACATGGCCCCACTCATCAGGCCATGCTGAGGCAGCATCCCATGTAGCACAGCCAGAAGGACCTAGAACTAGAATATACAACTATATACTGGGGAGCTTTGGGGAGAAGAAGAAGAAAGAAGACTGGCAATAGATGTTAGCTCAGGTGCCACTCTTTAAAAAAGAAAAAAAAAAGAATGTGGCCAAAGCTTCAAATCTGTCCTCGTATGTTCATCAATAATATTGCCTGACAGATCAGCGCTGCATTGCCCATAGTTCCCTCAAGTAGAACTGTTACCTTAAAATAACCCTGTCCTATATTTTCAGAGGAGGAAATCAATGACTGAATGTTATTCAGGATAAAATGAGTTAATAAAACAATTAGAACCCAATGAGTTTCAGTGATGACTGGTAATGTTTAATGTTTGAAATACCATGACTACATCTAGTACTTTATGATATATCACACTTTTGTTTGTCAGTTGGTCTGCATGACCAGCCTATAAGACTGGGAGAGAAATGTTTACTGTAGTTTACAAATAAGAAAACTGAAGGTCAGAGAATTTAAGCAACTTGGTTAAGGTCATATGGCTAGTAAGTAATAGAAGAGAGATAGAAGTCAAACCTGTCCCTGATACTTTCAGGGATATTTCTACCACTGGTAAATCTGTTTCCTTAGATTTAATTTCATAAGTTATTTATTACTAAATAAGCTCTCAATAAAGCACCTATTATGTGGCTACACCATGCTCAAATCTTCTTTACTGTTTCTTTATCAAAAGATGATAAATTCATCTAATGAATTCTCCTAAAATTTTGGACATTTCACTTGTATTACTTATATCTATTTGTAGATAGATAACATATCTATTTTATTTTGTTTCATTTCGTATTGAGGAAAGCTACAAAGGAATACTTTGGTCTTCTCTGGCTGTCGCCAATCCCTATTTTACTGCTAACAGTGAAGGCTGTTCATGGTACATATGAGGTTATAACAAATAGTGCATTATATAGAAAGGAACTGAGGCTATTATTTTGGACATGACTAAGAAACTCTGCACACAATAACACCAAATCAGTAATAATGAGAAATTTATTTAGAATTTTCCTCTATAGTTTGAAACCTAAACCTAAAGACATCTATTTTTCCAAACCCTAAAAATATACTCAATTAAATAATGGTTGGTAGGCACCAACCAACATCCTAAAGTAAAGTTATTTCATACTCTGGATAATGTCTAAATAGAAAAATATATATATGTCTTTTAAATATAGTATATTCCATCATAAGACAGTTAATCTATTTGTTAAGGGAAGGAAGAAAAATATAAGAAGAAAAAGAACCTAAGAGATTTTAGTAAAGAAAAAGAAAAATCTACTCTCTGCCCCACTTCATCCCCTCACTCACTCCTCAGCCCTTTATAATCTGATTTCTGCTCACAAAACTATAGAATGTTCTCTGCATCAAATAAACAGCCTCATTCAGTAGCTTGTTTTCAGTCCTTATCCCACTTGAACTATCAGTTGCCTGTGACTTGTTTACTTTCTCTAGTTCTTAAAACTATCCCTTTAGCTTTCAAGACAATTCTCTTTCCATAGCTTTATTCTCTGATGTCTCCTTCCTTTCCATTCACCACCTTAAATGTTCAGATTACCTAGAAAAAAAATGAAGCTATTTATAAGAAGCATAACTAAGTCCCAGAACAAAGCTCAAGACTATTTTCAGAAATAAAGAAATAGCACCTAACAAACTAAAATCGCAATATCTGACACCTAATCAAAAATTACTAGACAAGCAAAAAAAGAAGAAAAGTACAAGCCATAGAGAGGAGAAAAATCAATCATTAAAACCAATCCAGAAATGACTCAGATGATAGATTTTAGGGGACAAGGATATTAAAAGAGTGATCATTACTATATTCCATATATAACAAAACTAGAGGAAAAAGTGAGCATGTTATGCTTAGATATAAAAGACATACCAAAAGCCAAATCAAATGTCTAGATGTGAAAACTACAAATGTCTGAAATGAAAAATACACCGGGTAGGACTAAGAGTAGATTAGATAATGCAGAAGAAAAGATTAGTGGACCTGAAGACACAACAATAGAAACTATGCAAAATGAAAAACAAAGGGAAAAAAGGCTGAAAAAAAATGAACAGAGTATCAGTGAGCTGAGAGGCAACTTCAAGTAGCCTAATACATGTGCAATTAGTCTCTAAAGAACAGAGAGAAGGGAGGACAGAAAAAAGATTTTTGAAGAAATGAAGGTTAAAATTTTTCCAAATTTGATTAAAACTGTAAACTCACAGATCCAAGAAGCTCAACAAATCCCAAGCAGAAAGAACATGAGGAAACTACACCCAAGCACATCATAATCAATTTGCTTAAAACTGACAATAAAGAGCAAATCTTTAAAGCATCCAGAAGTATAAATTTTAAAACAATAATAACAAAAGGTCTTTTCTTGTGGTCATGTTTCCTCTTTCCTTTGAAAACAATGTAAGTTCTTCTTTCTATAGCTCCTTCAATTAGGACATATGTTTTATTTCTAAGCTGAAAGTTCATTTATAGACATTACACCAAAGAAAGGCTGGGACCGAGACGAGGCAAGAAAAGCTCTTATGGCATAAAATTTGAGGAGGCTCTTGCCTGACCCTGAGAGGAAGTACCTCCTTAAACTTTCACCCAAAAAGCCTTTCTCGCCTCTCCCTAGTCCTGGCTTTGTTCTGCAGCAATCATCAGAGTACCTCTCTTAATGAGTTTTACTGACAAATACTAGAATCCCATAAGGGCTAACTGTTCCTGGAGATTTGTTTGTATCCTAGAATCTACATTTTCCAGGAAACATTTACAGTTCGCATCATTTATCAACAAACAAGCCAAAATTCAGCACTTTTGAAGTGCCAAGCACTATTGAATGCCCGGGGGATACAACACAATATAAGATCTTTACTTTAAAAAATTCATTTCTAGAGGAAGATTGGTACAGATGTTAGCTCAAAGTGAATCTTCCTCAGCAAAAAAAAAAAAAGTTCATATCTAGCAAGGAAAGTTATCAAATGAATACTTACCATAAAAAATGATAAGTATTGGGGACCTGCCTGGTGGCCATGTGGTTAAGTTCATGCACTTCACTTTGGCAGCCCAGGGTATAGCCGGTTTGGATCCTCAGCGGGGACATGGTACCCCTCATCAGGCCATGCTGAGGCGGTGTCCCACATAGCACAACTAGAGTCACTCACAACTAGAATATACAACTATGTACAGGGGGGCTTTGGGGAGAAGAAGAAGAAGAAAGAAAGGAAAAAGAAGAAGAAGAAGATTTAGCAACAGATGTTAGCTCAGGTGCCAATCTTGAAAAAAAATGTTAAGTATTAAAGGGAGATATGGACTAGGTGCTGTGGGGGCTCTGGGGAGAGAGAGCTTAACACTGAAGACTGGGAAGAAGATTACGGGGGAAGGCTTTCCAGGGAGAACATTCCTCCTATGGCAGGGGACGCAAACTCATGACTACGATCAAACATAGGAAAAAGTGGCAGTGCACGCACAATGATAAGCGGTAATTGACACTACACATCATTGTGCAGGAAGAGAGGGAGTGGTGGGAACCATGGCAAACTGAAGCATAGTCCAAAAGGTGCCACCACCCAACTCAGCCAGTTGTTGCTATGTGAGAAGCAGATTCATTATGATCAGCTATTCCAGTTTTCCAGAGGTTAGAAATCTGAATTGTTGTGTGAAAATTCTCAACCGTTAAATACTTGCCATTCATTCACATTTTTAAAAAACACCATGCAGGCCAAACAAAATATATCGGTAGGCCAGATTCAGCACACCAACTGGCTATTTAAAATCCGTACCGTATAGTTCTCTCTGACCCCTGCACTAGAAATTTAGGAATTCAGGATCCAAGCATTCAGAGTCACACGACTTCTCAAAACCACTGAGAGGTGTGAGTGCATTTTTTCCTAAGCCTTGACTTCCCCAGGTTGGAGAACCTTGCTGCACACACAAAAACCCCCCTTCATGCCCCCTTATATGGGTTTCCACTTATTATTTCCTGTGGTTCTTAAGGAACATTAAACTAGAAGGGGTTCCAATCTTAAACTATACTGAAAGGGCAAAGATACAAACACTCTTTTAGAACATTCAATCAGAATTGTATACTTGGATATGTCAAAGTTCAAATGCTCAAAATATTCCAGTTTTAAGATCTACTCTATCGATAAGGGATTATTTAAAAGTCCTTTTAAAAACCATAATCTCTAAAGCAAATGAAGCTTTGAAAAAATTATGATTATGCTAACAGAAGGAGGAAGAGAAAAGTGACCAAAAGTTCTCAGTTATTGAGAGCTGGTGATGAATGCTTTAGTTTTAACTCCTGGAACTTATCTTTCATTCATAAGAAAAATTAACAGATGGGATATTTATGAAATAAAGTAACAGCAAGTCATCCTAAAACTAATGATTTCACTTAGTACATTGCAACTTGGGATACTACGTTGGAATAAAAAATCAAGAATTCTTTATTAAATCCTGCGTTTCATGATTAATTTTCCCTACTACCCAGAATTCATCCACATATAGGACTTGGTCACAATCCAGTAGGAATGAATATATTGACCTCAAAAAAGTTTAATGAAGATAAATTAAATAATAGATAAAAACTAAACATATTCAAAATCAAATTGTTAATAAATTAATTTATCACAAGTGGTTTGAACAGACCAATGTGTGAATGACCTAAAATTGATGAGCATGTCCATCCTTTGATCAACCTAGTATTTCAGAATTCCAGATATTTTCAGAAACAGATTATAATAAAACCAACTTTGCTCTCATCATAATAGAGTAAAAGAAAGCATTAAAAACAAACTACTCTTGCTGTTGCTTGGACTTTTCTTTGTAGATCCAGGGTGTTGTGAAGATTAAAGAAAGTGAGAAGAATTTTCTGGATCAACAGACCACAGAACCCTGATGATGGCTCTTGATAAAACAAAAATTCAACCATGTATTCTGGAAAAACAGAATAACATCTAAATGTTATCAGAATACTTTCTACTTTCAGTGATCATGTGGGGGTGGGGAGGAGTTCTGAATCTTTGATGACATATCTGCCTTCCCCAGGGGACTGCAAGTTCCTCAAGGGCAGCAGCCATGTCTGTTTTATTCATCATGGCATACCCCACGCCTAGCCCATGGGAGCACACAACAAGTATTTTAATAAGTGAGTGAGATAAGGAAGTAGATTGTGTGCTATCTAATTATAATGAAGCTTTGCTAAATATTTTATTTAATATGGTCATGGAAATGGGATGTCTAATTAAATAATGCTGTTAATAGAGAAGTTCCCTTTGAATCAGAGACAACTTTAAAAAAAAAAAACAACAGACTTTGAATTCAAGCTAACTTGAGTTTAGTTTCTAGATCTGCCATTTAGAATTACTTAACCTGAGTTTCAGTTTCCTTGTCTATCAAATGGGAATAAGACTGTGCACCTCATTAAAGATGGGAAGAGGACTAACAGAAAGTACATGCGAAGTATTGGCATAGCATATGGTCAAAAGGGGCAGTTATGATCATTTTGAAGAAATAATAACTTTTAAAAAAAATTAAACAATAAAAATCATACTAAACAGAGCTTTGGGTGTTTTTGTTCATTTCACACTTGAAGATCTTTCAGAGTTCTTAGTTTGAATTGATGGTAACAATAACAGCAAAACAGTAGCAGAAATGGCAGTTAGCAGAGATCTACCTGCTGGAATTCAGATGGTTAAAGATTCTTCCACTGCGCTGAGCTACTATGCAACAGGCATCTGCACGACAAGCGTATGAAACAGACAAAAACTCCTTAAAGAGTTTATATTCAGTGGGGGTTGGGGGGAGGGGGCCAAGAGACAGACAGACAATTAATAATAAACATTATAAATATGTATTATATGGTATGCCAACAAGTGATAAGTGCTATTAAAAGAGAGCAGGCTATGGGAAGATTGGGAGTACAGGGTGGGTGCAGGTGAGATTATAATTTCAAAACGGGTGGTCAGAGTAGGTCTCATTGGGAAGAGGATGTATAGGGGAAGATTTGAAGGAGGGGAGGAGCTTGGCTATGTGGATATCATTCTAAGAACAGATGAGTAATCAATAATTTTCTTAATTTGTGAATTATTAATTCTCTAAATATTCTAATTAATTCTCTAATTATAATTCTTTTTAATCATATCTATTTTTTTTCACTCTCTCGTACTTAAAAATCCCTTTCAGATAATTGGTGAGAAATAGTGATCAAAAAGAATACTGTGAGGGCCAGCCTGGTGGCCGAGTGGTTATGTTCTCGTGCTCCACTTTGGTGACCCAGGGTTTCACTGGTTCAGATCCTGGGCACAGACCTAGCACTGCTCATCAAGCCATGCTTAGGCAGTGTCCCACATAGCAGAACTAGAGGGACCTACGACTAGAATATACAGCTATGTACTGGGGGGCTTTGGGGAGAAGAAGAAGAAAAAAAAAGAACACTGTCATTTAGTGGGCACTCAATAAACATATTTTGAATAAATATCTTTTAAGAGGCAAATTAAATTAGCATGTTTAAATTTCAAAGAGGACTTTTCACTCAATTTAAATACCTTTTACAAATAATACATTTAAATAGTATTCTCTCTAAAATCACTTAAAAATGTAGTCAATCTTTTTTAGCATAACATACAAGTATGATTGTCATTCTAAGTAGACCAGCAGACTTGTGGTTCTTGTGGAGCAAGATAACCATAAACTACGCAGGTTTCTATAGGAAAGTATAATAAAAAGAGCTGATAAATAAGATTCTTGGGAATAGTTACACAGATTTTTCAGTACTCAGATCTTTGTGTGTGCTCCAGAAAGAAGAAATAACACAGACTAACTGAAAAATCACTTAAAGAAAAATAAGGAAACGATAAAAACCATACAAGATTAGAAATGTTTAACAGAAAAAAATGAATCATGTAATAGAGCTGTGAACTCTCTAACAGTTCTGAAAAATGTTCAAGCTGAAGTTTAAAATAAATGTTCAAATATATATTTTCATATCCTCTCCAGCACATTTCAGTTATTTCCCTGAACCAATTTTATGTACATGTAATTTATGTTTCTGTGTCAAACACCTGCATGTTATAAATATATTAGCGCAAAAACCTATTTTGAAGATTTTATTAGATCAGAAGTATGCACTAGCGAGCGTGCTTCCATTCAGTTGAAGGAGTTGATACAAGAGTTGTTGGCTAGTTACCTTGCAGAACTGAGCCAGGAAAAACATTCTTTTATTTATATACTGTAGCACCTGAAAATGTTTCATTTACTCTGTGCCCAGAACCACAAAATTTATCAAATAAATTTCCAGACTCTCCCATCCAAATAAATGCTACATTTCCAAAGACACTATAAAATTCAGATTAATTTTAAAACTAAAGATTAGCACTACAGAACTGTATCTAAAAACCAAAAAAGGAAAAATATTGTTCCGTAAATGAGGAAAAGAATAATGAATAAAAAATTTTGTAAAATAAACTCTCTTATGCAGAAATTGGGGAAATAATGATCCTAAGAACATTTTATGCAAAAAAAAAAAAAAAAAAAACAAGACTGCTTATGATAAAGATGAAAAACCAGGGGGCCTGGGCTTAAAATAAGTTTTTATTACTAAAACAAACATGTAGAGGGACCTGAAATTTTCTATTTTTAAATTCTTATTTATTTATAATACTTACAATCAGCCTTTTAATTTAGCATGGAAAAATGATGGCATCTAAATACCCAAATCAAGTCAGCCAGCACCCAAGAGGATAGAGCCTAGCTAAAAATTCACATCCCTATATTTCAGTGGTTCACAATTAGGGGCAATTTTGCCCCCCAGGAACATTTGGTTATCACAATGGGGTGGGGGTTGGAGGGAGGAGGCCGTGCTACTGGCATCTAGTGGGTACAGGTCAGGAATACTGCTAAACATCCTCAATATACAGAACAGCGCCCCATATAAAAAAATTATCCAGTACAAAATGTCCATAGCACCCAGGTTGAGACACCTTGCTATACAGAAGGATGCCTTTGTTTAGGACTCCTTCCCTGGGTCAGTCAGCTATGACCAGAATAGCAGAGTCAAGTGGGACAAAGGACAGTGAACTCCATAAAGAATCCCTCAGAAAAGAGCAATGTCTTAGAAGACAACATGGTTGGCCTAATATGTCAAGAAACAGAGCACTTTCTTTCTGGCCATCACCCAACTGCTCCTCACACCTCCATCCCACCTCTCCAGGACCTCTCCTTGGCTGAAAGTTCATATGCTCAAATCCTCCATATGTCTTTCTTTTTCCCTTTTTATTATGGAAAATCCATACATACACAAAATAGAATAGTATAAATTAGCCATCAGTCAGCTTTAACAAGTATCAACATTCTATTATTTTTGATCTGATCATTTTCATCTTTGGTTCTACCACTCTTTTGTTTAATGGTTTTGCTAGGGTATATAAAAGCAAATGTCAGACAAAATATTATTTCACCAATTAATGTTTCAATTTCCCCCTATATATTTACCCCTGAAGAAAGATATTCAGGATGAACTGGAAGTGATCAACCTGAAAAGTGGACAACAATAGAGTGAGATTAATTAGATAAAATGGGGAGAGAATGGAGGATCAGAGCAGACATTCCAGATCTAGATGTGAAGTAGTGGGGGCCCTCCATAGCTAGAAAAAGTGAGCCAAGGGCTGCATACCAAAAGATGGTAAAAGCAAACACGCTTACGGTAGCTACAGTCAGGCACAGATCCAATAGTTAGGACCTGTATGTAGAGGAAGGCAGCAGTCAGACGATATCACACAGATGCCAGTGATGAACCAAATGTCTGCCTCAGGAATGTTTATAATTTCCAACGCTCTTGCCAACTCTAATAATCTGAGAGCTACCTAAATTGCTCTTAAAGGATGCTGGCACTCCAAGGAGGGAAAAAAATCCAAGATGAATGGAGAATAGAGAAGTGGTAGCACCCATGCCACAGAATTGTCATTTCTTCTCTGGGCGCTAACATAACAAAACCTGGAGAGGAAACAAAGCTTCCATGTAAGAGGCAGGCATTACCTGAGACTCCACAAGCCAGAAGGAGGAAGCTAAAAGTAGCGTGCTTCACATTGCAGAGCCTCATGAAACGCTGGTCTTCTCCTTGCATCCTGCCTATTCTCTACCAAGTGTGGGTGGCCCTACACAGACAAGTTAGTTCAAAAAATACCAACAGCATAGAAGCTGCATGACTTGCAGGTACGCTATGACTACGTCAACATAAAAGTACGAAGCTAAGATTCTAGCTGTGTACTCAAAGATGCTCAACTCATAAACATCCGGTTCAAGGGGAAGAACAGGCACCCTGGCTCCTCTAGTAATACAGCAGCCTGAATGTTCTTTTCAAAATGTGAATCTGATCATGTCACATCTTCTTAAAACCCTTGAGTGATTCCCACCTTATTCCAGAATGAAGTCCAAAATCCTAAAGCAGCATGCCTTGGCCCTTGCCTTCTTTCCCTCCTGCAATGGCACAGCGATCTGCCACACTCTCCATCCACACTGGTCTTTCAGCTCCACTTCTTTTCTCAGATAAAAATCACTGTGCACTTATTATGCTCTAGGAGCTGTGTTAAGCACTTTACATATATATTTCATTTAATCCCCTCAAAACCTTATAGGATAGGTACGGTTATCATCACAAGAAGAGAAGTAAGTACCTTGCCATGAAAGAGCCAAGTATGGTTCCTAATAAAAGGCTTCACTACATATGCTTCAAACTGAAAGGCTTTTGCAATAAAGACTTAGCAAAAAATGTAAGAAATTTGTTTTTAGATAACGAGCAAGCACTAGTCTCAAGTTATTTGATATATTTTTAAAAAATTGTTAGCTCTAAAAATACAATAATTCTCCCACTTAACTCAGGTCAGACCTGATAAATTCTAGCCTTGTACTAGAAGTTGGTTGACAAAAAATAAAAGACTGAAAGGTCTATCAAGGAACCCTGGAACTTGTGGGCTGGCCCCATGGCCCAGTGGTTAAGTTTTCACCCTCCGCTTTGGCAGCCCAAGGTTTTGCTGATTTGGATCCTGGGCGCCGACATAGCAGTGCTCATCAAGCCATGCTGAGGAGGTATCCCACACAGAAGAACCAGAAAATACGACTATGTACTGGGGGGCTTTGGGGAGAAGAAGAAAAAAGAAAAGGAAAAGGTTGGCAACAGATGTTAGCTCAGGGCCAATCTTTAACAAAAAGAAACCCAAGAACTTTATACGACAGGACAAGCAATGTCATTCATAGACCAACAGTTAAGTAAACCATTTCATGGGAAATTATACGTGGAAACAATAGCCAGTGAAAAGCAAGAGCTAGTAGACAATTGAGAAAGAGTAGACCAGATCTTGTCTTCTTTTTGGTTCTTCTATGCAATCTGAAGGCATTCACTTTTAATGAATGGTAACAGCACACTCAATGATGTGTCAATACATCACAGGTAGTTCAATATTTGAGATTCCAATAGGATTTGTTTAAGTCAGGGAACTCAAGCATTGTACAAATATTTTCATTCTAAATAACTAAAACAGAAGCTTTGATACAGATTTAAGCTTCAGTTATTTTAAAAATTTTATATTATCCTTATGATACTGGCTAAATGGGGTGTTATTGTACAATATAATGACCAGCCATCCTTTAAAATATTCAAAGTATAATTTATTTGAAAATTGAGAATTCATTGCCCTAAATACAGGGCATGAATCTATTGTGCTATTAGAAACATATATGAGGCTTGCATCTCTGTTTGAATGTGTGTGTGTAAATTAAAACATTAAGCATAAACAAGTTATAGCTGTTTTATAAGCCTCAGGACAAATCTGATAAGTTTTAGATTAATTTATTTAGGAGAACAAATATATTGACTTTCTTTTCTCTATGCTATTTCCAATCTCTCTTTAACTATATTATATGTATGCATGTATATTTTTAATATTTACCGTGTTTTTCAGATTGCAAAAAGTAATGACACACATGGTACATACTTTTGAAAATGCAGAAAAGGGAAAAGAAAATTTTTAAATACCACAATTTAAAGATGATTACTCCTGTTAAAATTTTGGTGTATGTTCTTCCAGGTTACAGATTAAATATCTTTTACAAAACTATGAAAATATTGTAGAAACTCTGCATAACTTTCTTTAATGTAACAATTACCTTTCCATGTCCTTAAATATTTTTCTAAAATGTGGCTTTGTATATGTGTGCTGTTACTGTAACCTAACTCAAGAACATTTTGGAAATTGGTGGTATACAAAATATAAATAAATATTAACCCTCATAGCATATCAGTTTAATCTGATTTCTATCATTATTGAAAGGCAAAATAACCTACATTATATTGTAAGTTAAAATAAATTGAAATATGACACAAACTTAAATATATGTTCAAATTGTTTACTGGATCAAGAACTCTGTAACATTCAGATTTTTCAACCAAATAATATTATATTCGGGAGTCATGAAAACAAAAGTATATTGTTAGAGGTTTTAAAATATAATGAGTATATTTATGAGGAGTTGTAAAGACTGTTTCTCTTAAATAAATAAATAGCCCACAGAATTCAGGGCCAATCACGTATTATTTTTAAGTGGATTCTTTATGAGAGAGGAAGATCATAATTTACCCACAAGAAGAAAAAAAGGAAATAAGAGCATGCAAATTACAGTAATATTTAAAACTTTTTATTTTGAAGTATTTTTAGATTTACAGAAGTGTTGTAAAGAAGGTACAGCTTTCTTCAATCTCCCAATCTTAACATCTTACTTAAACATGGTGCATTTATCAAAACTAAGAAATTAAAATTCTTGCAAGACGATTAACTGAAATTCAGATTTCACCAGTTTTGCCAGTGATGCCCTTTTTCTGTTCCAGGATCCAAACTAAGATACCGTGTTACACTTAGTCTTGCCGTCTACTTAGTCTCCTGCAATATTTGTGAATTCCTCAGTCTTTCCTTGTTTTTCCTGACCTTGACACTTCTGAAGAGGACTGGTGTGGTCTTCTGTAGATATTCGTCAATTTCGGCTTGCTTGACATTTTCTCATGATTGTACCAGGGTCAGGAAATCTCCAGAAGAGATTTTGAGTAGAGGTGAAGTACCTTATCATCGCGTCATATTGCAAGATACATGATATCAACATGACTTGCTTAGTGATGGTAACCTTAATCACTTGGTTAAGGTAACGTTAGCCAGGTTTCTGACTATAAAATTACACTATTTTTCCCTTTCCATAATCTACTAGAAGAGAGTCACTAAAATCAAGACCACCCTGAAGTGGGAAGAATTAAGCACTGCCAGCTAGCAGGAGGAATAGCAAAGCATTTGTGGATGGATGTTAAATCATCACAATAATTCATAAATATTTCAGGGAAGATCCTTTCAGGCCATGCAAATACCCTGTTTCTCCTTAAAGTGTTGCCCGCTAATTTTAGCATTCATCAGGAAATTTGCCTACAGCTATTATTACTATGGTGTGCTAATTTTGATTTTCTATTTCCCACGTTCCTTTTACATGTATTATTTGGAATTATTTTGTAAGGAAGATTTGTCCCTTCTCCTCCATTTGTTTATTTATTCAATTATTTATTTATGTCAGTATGGCCTCATAGATATTTATCTTATTCCTTGAGTTATAATCCAATACTATTGCTATTTATTTTGTTGTTCTAATGAATCCAGCTTTGGCTGTTGGTTCTTTCAGGTTAGCTCCTGCATCCTCAAAGCAGAGTAATTGTTTTAAGTGTACAATTTCGTGTCTTTTAGTATCTTCTCAAAGTTGTGGAACCATCACCACTAATTGCAGAACATTTTCATCATCCCAAAAAGACACCTGTGTGATTTTTTCTTTCTGACACTTCTTCTGACACCAACTATGTGGAGTTTTTTCCACACCAACAACCAATTCTCTGACGGCAACCAGGTGTCCAACAATTCAATTCAATTCTGACACTAATTTCCAGAGTTAGTGCAGACCCCACAGGTTGTGAGCTCAGTCCCACAAGACTGCCTCTATTTCAGACGCCAGCTGCAAATAGGGTGCCCAGGTGTCAGTGCAAGTAATTCATAATCAATCTATAAATCAAAATTTGGGGTGAGTTTATTATGAGCCAGGTCTGAGAACTACAGCCCAGGGAGGCTTCCCTCCCCAAGGAAGGAAACACACCCAAAGAAGTGGGGTGTACAGAGCAGTTATATACTGTCTTGGAACAAAGAGCATACATCAGACATGACAGGAATGTCCCTTTTACTATTGTCTAGATGCTTAGCTGTCACAGCAGGTCAGTGGTCACAAGGTGAGCACAGCAGGTCAGTAATTAATCCTTAGTGTCCAGGAAGAGATGCTTATCCATAAGGATAAGCTGATATGGGGGGAAGCTACATCCTTATCTTTAATGGCATCATTCTTGTCTTTGAGACCTAGTAAATGTTTAAAGCAGATGTACACGGTATGCTCAACAGGCCACGTCAGGCCCTTTTGGAAAAATCAAAGTTAGGCTGAATTAGTTTTAAACCAGATGGCTTCCTTATAAACTCCAATATATCCTGTTGCATTTCATTTGTTTATCACAGGCTACCCACACTTCTGCCCAGACAATTACAAATTAAGAGGTTCCCACAAGCCCCATCATGTTCAATAATTACCTAGAATGGCTCACAGAACTCAAGAAACCACATTATTTACATTTTCTGATTTATTATAGAGGATACAACTCAGGAACAACCAAATGCAAGAGACATATAGGACAAGGTATGGGGGAGGAGGGCTGGCACAGAGCTTCCAAGTTCTCTCCAGGGGAGCCACTCTCCTAGCATGACAATGTGTTTACCAACTCAGAAACTCTCCAAACCCATTCATTTAGGGATTTTATGGAGATCTCGTACTGTAGGCACAATTGCTTAACTCATTGCCCATTGTTGATTGATTTCAATGTCCAGCCCCTCTCCACTCCCTGGAGGCCAGTGAGTGGGGGTGACAGTTCTAACCCTCTGGTAACCAGCTCCCTCCTGAAGCCATCTGGGGTTCCCTCTTAAGTCACTTCATTACCATGTTACGAAAGAGAGTGTTAAAATAAAATGGAGACTAAGCTTGAAAATCCCCCAAGCATAATCACTTTTAACCAAACCCCTGCCATCTGGAAATCTCCACAGCAATAATCAATCATTGTAAAGGTTAAACAACTTCCTCATTTTCACTTTATAAGCCATCCTGTAACATCATGCCTCTGAGCTTCATGTCACTTTCAGGTTTGAAGTCTCCCTGTTCACAGTTTGTTTCGCAATAGAATATTCATACCAAGTAACATTCTCGGAACTTTCCACATTTAATAAAAGACATAAAACCCTACCCATATCAAAATAAAAAGCAGTCAATAGAAAAAGGTCCTGAAATGCCTCAGAGGTTGAAAGTAGCAAAAAAGACCTTAAAGAGGCTGTTATAAATATGTCCGAATACTTAGGAAAACAACAGACATGATGAGTAAACAGATGGGGAAGGACTGCAGAGAAATGGAAACTATTTAAGAAAAGATTCACCTGGAAGTTCTAAAAAGATACTATAATAATAGACATTTTAATATATTTCTAAATTCTTATTAATGTTAAAATTCTTAAAGATTAAATCAGAGTCAAATAATGAAAGATTCAGATTAGTAAGCTAATGTCTCAGTGCAAGTTAAATTAGAATGCTCATTACTCAAAAGACATTTTAAAGGCTAATAAACGAGTACGAGATCCAAAAATAAAAAGTGTTTTCATCAAAATGAAATTCCAATTGCCAGGTATTTAAATCCCAGAAATATATAATCCACCATTAGGAAGAAACTCATTGGGTAAGAATTGTTGAAATGTAACCACATATTTGTGATACAGATTCTTCATCAAAGGTATGAAAAATGGCAGTAGAAACTTCAACTTTGTATTATTTGGCATATTTAAATACAAAGAGGAGAGGAAAATATTGATTTATGGCTTTTTGCCTACGTAAGCAGTAGTTTATGACACATTTATGTGCCAACATATATGCCTAGATATAAGGCTATCCTTAATACAAAGTGATCTATTTTCTCCGTGGCGCATCCAATTAAAAGAGGTTTTTTTTTTCCCAAAATGAATATATAAACTTTTATGTATGTAGATGGAATCAGCACATGCCTATTTATAGCATTAAATTTACTAATTTAGTTATATACTTAAATCACGTATTACATAACACTACATAGTAATCTAGAAATATTGCTTTGTTCCACTTAGAGTTTGATGAAACAATTTTATTCAAACTCTTCACATGTATCTTCAACACCTGGTTCTTCACCAGTGCCAGAGCCATTCACACCATGAAGAAATTTCAAAATAGGTGGCTAAGAAATGGATAGATAATTCACCTTTATCAAGGCTATAAAGGATTTTATTGATGGGGATTAGGAAAGTATTTGTGAAGAGGATTTCCATGAAGAAAACTGTAAATCCAACCCACTCCAGAAAAAGTATGGGTTGTATTTTCACTTCACCCAAGACTTGAGAGAAGGACTAAAAATAAACAAAGCCACCTAGAAAACTTTTCACATATTCCCTGCAATTGGAGGACACAATCATCTAGTGAATGACGTACTCCTGAGAAAGCTAAGTAGATATGGCAGCAGAATAGACAGGGCTGCATCTGGGAAGTAATTGCACTCCCCCTCCAATGGCTGATCAAAATGTGTGAATCTTGAAGACAAAATATGGAATTCTTTGTAGGTATATTGGCCTGGGATCATTCAAACCAGGATCCAATCCAAAAGGAATACATGGCTCCTTCTTGTACCCTGTCAACAGGATCACTCAAAGGAGACTAAGAAAAAGAAGAGGGGGGAAGAACCTGCTCCTTCCTGTATGTTTCCCATTTCTGTCAGCATCATCCAGCAATGAAACTTTACCTTCAGCAGAAACAGCTGATCCTGACACAGCAGGTTGCAGTTTCATTCTCAAAACCACCTTCACTGTGTCCCTCAGAGATACCAGTACCAGATGGCCAGTGCCGCTCCCCAGAGTTCTCAGCCAGTTCCCATACTCCTGAAGTACCAGCACCGATCAGGCAATGATCCCTCCTCAGAGGTCTGAGTCCCAGCTCAGGGTTCCTCCTCCAAGCCTCTAAATTTTAAAATGACCAAGCTCTTCCCTTTTATATCCCCAGACTTAAAGCAGGTATCTGGTTAAGAATTCTTTATGAAATTCTCTGTTAAAATAAGGCATTCCTATTTCTTGACTAGACTCTGATTGATTCACCTTATGTTTCACTGTCCTCCATAAAACCTGATGCATAGCCCATGAATATGACACTGTAAATTTATCCTGAAGCTCATGCTCAACCAGGTGGGGACCACAAAGAGACCCACCCGGCATCATACAGGTGTCCATAAAGGCTTTATATTCAGTTACTTGCTAAAAATGGGCAAAGTTCTTTGACTCCTTTGAGGGTTGCCCAACCAAAGTCTGGAGGACAGGACGACCTCAATACATCCCTCTCCTTTGGTTTTTTACCAGTAGGCCCCTTGAGCCAGTCTTTTGACTTAAGACTCTTAGGAGGGAGACAGTTGCCAGGCCCTATATCCCCTAAATTTCCAGTGCCATATGTGAAGTTCTCTAAATGCTTCTTTTCAAGGCCCCATCACTCAACTTGAGGTAGAGGCCAGCACCACTCTCCTCTTCACAGCAAAGGTGGGAGAGGAAACATCATAAAACACTGACATCTGTCTCCCAAGAAATACTCAATACCGGCCTCCATCTTTCAATCCTCAATAATCCCCAGACTTCTTACATAGGAAGAAGGTAAGTGATAGGTTAATCAGAGAAGAACTGAGTTTTGGAAGCCCCCTTTTCCAACCTTGCACAGAAAGGCTAATGCTTAAGTTTAGAATGTAGATACTCTATGTTCTAGCATCTATGAGTGTTGGCCTCTAGAACCTCCTTTGAAATTCCAAGTCATCAGAAAAATATTCACTTAAAATTCTATCTGTATTAGTTAGGGTATGAACCAATCTTTTGTAACAAAAGATCCCTAAATACAGTAGCTCAAATAAGGTAGAGTTTATTGCTCCCTCATGTAACATTCAGAGGTAGGCAGGTGGAGCAAAATGGAAGGCAGCCTGCTCCTTGGGGTCACCCAGAAACCAGGGCCTTTCCATCTTGTTTTTTAGATATCTGCTCAGAGTACTGCCCTCATCTGCATGGTTGAAGCTGGCTCACTGCCACAATGGTCAAGGTCCAGCCCAAGGATAATGGAACAAAATAGAGGGATCTGCACACCCAATTTGTTTAAAGGTAAGACTCAGAAGGTGCATTTATAATTTCTACTCACATGCCATAGGTAAAAACTTAGACATATAACCACATCGAACTCTAACAAGACTGAGAAATATAGTCTCTAACTCAAGGACATGTGCCCAGCTGGAGATTAGCAGCTTCTATCGCTAAAAGGAAAGAATGGACATTGGGGATAATTAGCAGATTCTGCTAACAATCATGTAGAAATAAGTTCAAAACTTAAAGTGAATATTGAAAAAGAAATTACCGAAAAAGTTGAACATGACACGCTACATCAGAATATACTTTTAAAAATAAAAATGGTTTTCTTTAAAATTTTAGTCCTAAAATATCTTAAACATACATAAACTATACTCTATCTTGACATTTAAGAAACTAACATTGTTATCTACTTTCAGTGATCTAGAGAAATAGGGAAAACAATGGGAAAAAAGATCCTTAGATAACCCAGAACCCTCAATCTAATGCCTTCACCCTCTTAAGAAACATTTTATCAGAGCCAATAAAATAAAAACAACAATAAAAACAGCATAGTTTTCATTTCACCTTACTTTCTTTTATCCACTTACCGAGTTAAACAGGTAGGAAAACGCCTAGAGCAGGAACCATGAGGAAAAACCCAAGAAAGGGGTTCAGTTTATTCACAAACTATTCCTCCAGTGACTGGAAAGAGGCCATATATTAAGTACTAGAGGACACCGCCTTTAATATTTTTAGAAATAGTGCAAGTTCTAAAAATTACCAGCCAACAGGTTATTTTTGGCTAAACTACATTGTGTGAGCTTTATTCCACAGGCTTAACATACATTAGGTATGTTCAGAAAAACAAATCAGTTCAACGTGAATATTCAGGCGGCAGATACAGAACAATTAAAGCCAACTTCTAACTTCCTTGACGAGAACTCCCTAGTAGGCTAATAAATGAGTTTGGAGTACCAGAGTATTAGTGAGTATGGTAACCGCAGTCTCTTTTTTAAAAGCTAATTCCAACATTTCCAGATGTCCTCTGACTATAAGATGGCATCTTAACAAAGTTGAGAATTCTAAAAAAAAAACAAACAATCTTATTCTTGGGAGACCTGTTTGAAAAGGGACACCTGCCATAATAAAAGAACCATTGGAACATGTCTCGAGAACAGTGGCTTCCCAGAACCAGGATGAAAGAATCCAGTGTACGAACTGCTCTGTTCAGGTTGGACTTTCAGCAAGCACGTAGAGATATTTATAAATTTACCCGTGGAAAAGAAT
This sequence comes from Equus asinus, assembly GCF_041296235.1. Classification (NCBI taxonomy): domain Eukaryota; kingdom Metazoa; phylum Chordata; class Mammalia; order Perissodactyla; family Equidae; genus Equus; species Equus asinus. The sequence continues at coordinate 74,729,469 of NC_091798.1, forward strand.
TTGCTGTATTTGGGGGTCTGGCATGGTTACTCCCTTTCATTAAGCTTAACTAGAACTCATTTTCACAATTTGGATCTTAGAGAATGCGTATTTTTGGACCATCACATACATTTATATGGAAAATAAATTTTTTTCATAGATGATTCTTTATAAGAAAGTTTCAACTGATAAACACAAGTGACCAACTACATTTTCATACGTTTGTTAGTTTATATCAACAGACATTTTTAAGTACTCTTCAGCTACTCACCATTCCACTTTGAACACCTCATTTTTAATATTCTCTATTTATTTGACCATTTCCTACTGAAAGTTTAATACCACATTTTATATAAAGTCTACTTTCATAAGAAGTCCTCGTGAGCAAATAATATTTTCATGTTAAAGAGAAGCACATTAACCATGTTAAAAGGGGAATAAGAAGAACGTTTAACCAAGTTTGGAAGTCAGGCAGTAGCTTAGATTAACAAGGCTGTTCTAACAGAGGGCCAGTTAAATACCCCAGAGGCTGGGGAATATTTTTAAAGCCCAGATTTATTATTCAAAGAAAGAAATCATAAAACTATGTAAAAGTTAATGTGTGGAAACATTTGAATTCCAGCATTTGAAAGAGTAACATGGAATAATATGCCAAGTGTCTTAATTTGTAACCAGGACAATTGCACACACTATTTTAGGCAATTCGAAAGCCCTTATTCAATAAAAATCTCTAACAAAATAATGGGATTATTTTTAACTCTTGTAAACAACAAGTATAACAACAATAACAAAAAGAACAAAGCGAGCACAGGACTAAAATAGGTACATTCATTCATTCAAGTAAGGCCAGGGAGTAGAAGATCAAAAATCTGAAACAAGTTATTTACTCTCTGAATCAAGGCACATACAAAGAAAACATCTCAAAAGAAGACAAACCATAAAGATTCTTACTCAATACCCTGTGCAGATCTAATACGCAGACAAACAGAATCTTAAAGCTCAAAAAACTCTTAAAGATTGTGCCAGTTATTAAGCTACTGTCTCTTAGCTCTAAAACAGACTTGTACACTTCACTTTCTGTTGCAAGGGCTGGGACCCTATAAAGCACATTTCTGCTTTGCCAAGCTGGTTCCATGTTGAACTCTGTGGAAAACGAATCCTAGAAGAAGTAATAATCAGCCTGTTCCTTCTGTCTGCTCCCTGCTTGCTTCCTCCAGGCTTCCTGGGTATGCCATTTTTGTTAGCACTGTCCCAACACTTTTTCAGGCCAGCAGCAGCATTGTCCTTCTATGGCAGCAGCTGATTCTAGTTTGCCGTTTTCCCAACACTTGCCAAACCAATCTTATGTCCTCCTGCCCCAGAGCTATCAGCACCAACGTGACAGTGCCTCCTCCTCAAAGATCTGGGTCTCAGATCTGTGAGGCCTCTTTTCCAAGCTCCTAAATTTTAGTCACTTCAATCTGTTATTTTTGTTGCTCTAACCTTAGTAGTGGCAGTTGTGGTGCCTTAGTATTCTCCTTTCCCCTTCTCAGTCTTCTAGTTAGCTTTATGCCAAATTCCTAATTCTTAATATTAAATTCTCTGTTTAAGCAACTAATATGGTTTCTGTCCCTGACTGGACCCAGCCTGACTGATCACCTGTCCAGTAGTTCCTAAGGTGAACGGTGCTATCAAAATCACCAAGGTCTTGGGGGGTACAGTTTGAAAAGGCATATCTAATACTCTCAATTTTCTATTCGCAAAACGAAAATACTATTTTCAAAAAACAAATCTTAACCAAATATTCTTGGTTCCCAGGGATACACCAGAAGAGCATGATTCTCAACTAGAATGGAATGAAGGTTATGAGGCCTGAGAGGGGACTTAAGTTGACAAAAGATTTAGAAACACCAATTCAAGTCCTACCCTTTCATAGCATAAATAAAGAACTTAAGATCCAAGAGACCTATAAGCTGCTTGAGGAAAGGACTTGAGTTTTGTCTACCAAAATGTGTTGTATAGTAAACATTCAAAATAAAAACTTGTATGAACGAGAGAAGTTAAGAGTTGACCCAAGGTCAAAAAACTGGTGAGTGGCAAAATTAAGCCAACGACCTATCTCTCAGTTGGAGGTCTTATACTGACTATCCCATTTTTACGGCAGGGTCCCATTAACACTAAGTTGAGGGCCCAGAAAAATGTTAATGAAGGCTGAGTTCCCCAGGAAGCAGACCGTGTACCCTATTCGCAGTATTAATTGGGAGTGCTCTTATGGTCAACCCCTGGAGGAAAACAGAGAAAGAAACAGGATTAAGCAAAGAAAGAGGTTGAACTGTGACACAGTAGCAAAGGAGGCCTCAGTTGATTCTAGGGAGTTCTAAAGATAGGATGATCCTTCAGAGTTATGCTGAGTTTGGGCAAAGAGGTTGAGCCATTAGACGTTCATGTCCACTCATTGGATCTGGGCAAACCCAAAAAGGAAGTGTGACCTTGAGTGAGGTGGCTACATTCAGTCTATGCAATCCAAGTGGAGGCTGACAGCCGAGTACTTTCTGCGGGCAGCACTCCCAGTATCTGGAGGAGTAAGGCCTTCATTCTGAAGGGGAATGGCTGGGTGGTACATCACAGTGTCCACCACAGTCCAATCTTTGTGCTGCTTGGAGCCACTTCTTTGTTTAAGGTCTGGAAGCAGCTCCTTCAGGATTCCAGTGAGCCTCTCTTCCTGGGGGAATCTTAGAAGAGGAAGGAAATGGGGAAAACCCCATCATTGCAGCTAGTCTTGGGCTATAAGTGATATTCATCATTACCCTTCATTTACTATCCATTCTGGATTCCTCTCACCCTTAGCTGGCACAAATGCTAATCTCCATGACTTATCTGATGACGGTGTAATTCAGATCCTCATCCCAAGGTCTGTATGCCCTCTTATGTCATGTCTCCTCGAAACAAGTGGTCTGAAGAGCAGGTAGCAGCCACAGTTCATTGCTCAATTGAACTCTGATTGTGACCCTTGGTGGAAATATTTCCTTTGAAAACCAAAATTTCCAAACTCTCAGAGCCCAGAGTTACTGAGACAGAAATTTCATAAGTGGATTATTGAGAACGACAGCAGGTGGAGCGAATACTATTTCCACCCCTTGATTCTTCGACCCATGTATTCTACCTGTTCGGGACCATATATAAGTTATTGATCTCTCAGAGGATGGCCACCCAAAATCACAGGATATTACCTCTGAGCTGACACTTCAGCCGTGCCTCCAACAGCTGTTCCTTCAATAGACTTTCCCATCATTCTATCAATCCAGCAGTTTCTGAATGGTGTGGTATGTGATATGAGCGGGGATCCCACAGTCATCCGCATACTGCTATATCTCCTCTGCAGTAAAGTACAATCCTGTGCTGTTAGAGCAAACATTCTGTAAGCCTTATAATCCTGGTGCAAGCTGAGACCTTGCAGCTAAGAAAGGCAAATCCATGCCCACATCTATTACTATCATATATATCTCTGGCTCTGGCCCTTTTATGGTAGAAGGGGCCCAATGTAGTCAATTTGACAGCAAGTGACTAATTAATCTCTTCAAGTGATGGTATCATACTGGCAACTCAGTCAGCATTGGTGTCTACTGGAGGCCAACTAAGTGTTCAGGAAGCTCGTTTAGCCCTGGAATTTGGAGCCCACGTTGTCAGGCCCATTCATGGCCTCCTCCCTCCCTGCTACTATCACTAATTCATTTGTGTACCAATTGTGGCTTCATTAGGGTGGCAGGTTGCAATGACAAAGGCTGGCTTTTGCCAACTGACAAGGTTTTAGTCTACCCAGTTGTTTAGTGCCTTTTCTGTGTTAGATACTTTCTGGTGGGTATTAATATGCAATCCAAAGATCCTCACACTTCTTATCCACTCCCATATCCATTCTCATACCTCTATCTCAGAATTCCTTGTCCCTAATATAACCATTTTTCTCCTTCCAGGCCCTGGAGCAACCACCCAAGCTATTCATCCCTGCCCCTGAATCCATGTATATTCTAACCTTGGGCTATTTCTCCTGCTGCACAAAGTGGAGGACCAGGTGCACCTCCCAAGGCTCTGCCCATTGGAAGGATATTCTCTGATCACTTCTCTTTCAAGGCCACCCAAGTGGGGGAAGGGTTCAACCACAATACCAAACTGACTCATCATGAACCAAATGTGGGCTTTTTTTCCTTTGCTAGCTGATCATAAGAGATCAACCACGGTAGTACGAGCTGAAGAAGAGGCATCTGGACAGCAGTAGTGAATGACATGGAGTCCAGGGTACCTACTCACGCAGCTTGTTTGTACCCTCTGTTTCTGCTTGTGTTCAGTCCCGAATGCACCACTTGCACATTATGATGGATTGTTGCTAAACTTGTCCAACCTTATAACATGGTTGATCCGACGGAAACCAGTCCACAAAAGACAGTTGTGGCTACAGTACCACTTGGTACCTCAGTGCCTGGTTCTTCATCTCTCTCAGGGATCTGCACCATGCCAGGAGCTGTTTTTCAAAAAGGTGTATCATTTTCTGCTGCATATTCTGCCATGCTCCAGAACTCCACAAGTCTGCATTGTGAGTCTTTCATCGGAACTTGCCATAAACTCCACATATCCTTATAGTCCATATCATGTCTTTTCCCACCACTGATATCTCTAATACTCAAATGTATGGCATTATATGCTATGTACAGTAAAGTCAACTACAATTTTTCCGAGTTTTAGCTGGTATCATATCTTAAACACAAATATATCATTTTTCTTTTTCTTGACTCTAAACTTTTTTATTCAATCTCTTTGTTCAAATTTTTCCATAATTCATCTAATTTATGGGCTAGTGGAGGAGGTTAAAAAGAGGATAGAATCATTAAAGAAAAAGGGCTACAGAAGATTAGAAGAGGGAGAATTTACTTTCCTTTGGGATTGTGATAGGTTGAATAATGTCCCCACCCCCCCCACCCCCGCAAAATATATCCATGTTATAATCCTTAGAACCTATGAATTTACTCTCTAAGGCAAAAGAAAAAAGAAAAAGACTTTGCAGATGTGATCAAGGATCTGGATGAGCCCCAAATGCAATCACATATATTTTTATAAGATAGAGACAGAGGGAGAAACAGACAGAAGTGAGAAAGTCAATGTGACCATGGAGGCAGAGACTGGAGTGACACAACCACAAGTCAAGAAATGCCAGCAGTCACCAAATGCTGGCAGAAGCTGGAAGAGGCAAGAAACAGAATGTCCCTTAGAGCCTCCAGAGGGAGCATGGCCTAGAACTGTGAAAGAACAAATTTCTATTGTTTGAAGCCAGCAAGTTTGTGGTAATTCGTTACAGCAGCCCTAGGAAACCAATACAGGGATAATAAAGGCAAGCTTATGGGGTGCATAGAATTTGAAAAATGGTAAGTTGGATTTACATATATGGTGATTGGAAAGAAGAAAAACGAAAAGGCAAGGTGAGCATTACAGATAGAGGGAAAAGGCAGTGAGGCAGGTAATCAAGGGAGTTGTACGAGCAAAAAACAAAGTAGTTCAATCATCCAAGATTATACACTACTTGAGAACAAGTAATAATACCGATTGTTGAAGATCTTGAATGCCAGCCTAAGAAGTTTGAACTTTAATCTGCAGACAGGCAAGATCCTCTGCAGCTTGTGAGGACAAGCTGTGTGTGTGTGTGAAGGGAGTGAGGGTTTGGGAGGAGGAAATAATAATATGATAAATCTTTTGTGTAACTCTGTCATACTATTCTCTAATTTTTTATTTATCTCCTTCTACCACAAGGCTTAAGGTTTGGGATTGAGTTTCCCCAGGACCAAGTAAAAATTCTGGCATATATGTTTGATAAAAAGTAAATGAGTGAATGAAGAATATTGTGCACGTTTTGTTTTAACCATTATTAAGCATAGTATAACAGAGTAGAACAGAATATTGAACAATATTTGAATCACTTTTCGAGGGTCTGATAGATGATTTTATTAATATATATATTAATATTGAAGTATAAGAGATTTGGGCTCAGTGTGATTAACCCCAGGGAATACGCCAGAACCAAGACAGCAATTCTAGCCAAATCCAATCAATTAGTGGTGGTTGTCTGGAGGAGAGTTGAGAAGTAAAGCAAGGTTTGTGCCATAACAGATTAGCAATGCCTGCTACAGAATTGGGTTAGGAGTAGACACCCAAATGACTGTTTCCCACGCCATTCTTGCTCCAGAAGTTAGTCATTTGGTTTCTTGAAAAACTTTTCATTTTTATGTCTTCTTATGAGAAGTACAGAAAGAAAATTTTCATTTCAATGGAAGTTCCATTAGTTGAGCATGGTTAATCAAAGATTACTGCATTCAAGTGAAAAAGAAGCCAAAGGTCGTAGTGTAAAGGGGATAGGGGGTTCTGCTTTCTGTATTCTGTGATTTCAGAGAACTAGGTATTCTGGCTGGAAAGACAGGGCAGATTTAACTGCCTGCCTTCGAACTCCAGTGCATATTTTATGAAAGGGTTAGCTCCGTGTTTGAACAGAGTTTCAGGGCCATTGTGGCTAGCTCTCCTAAAGCCCTTATCGTGCTTCGGCTCTCCATATCCAACCCGCGTATGTCCGCTCCGAACCACCAAAACGCTCACTTTCTTTGGAAAAGCACAGAAGAACGCAACAGCTCCACTCTCCACACATCACCCTAAACCCCACCCCCACGAAGCGCAGGCGCACTCCGGAGTCTCGAGTACAACCTTAAAGCCGTACTGAGCAGGCGCGGGAGAGTTGCCATTAACCACGCCTTCCCCCCTCCGGAGCAGGCGCAGTTAGGAGAGGGACTGCTTGTGTGACTACGGTTGTTTTTGTCTTTAACGGCTGTGATTGTCGGGAGTCGCGCTCAGGTTCACTTTCCCCCTCTCTTGTTGGAGTTCATATTGCCTAAAGTAGGAGTTGCTGTTTGGGGTTAAAACTTGATCAAAGTTATCACTTCTCAGAGGCGGGTCGCGTCGTTTAAGCAGCCAGTCTTGACAGATACGAAAAATTCAATGACATGTTGTAGCGAATGCTTAGAGTCCGCCAACTCAGTCACACGACAAAATCACTTTACAAAAAAATACTCTGCTTTTTTCTATACTATACGCTTCATAAAACTCACAAGATATTTTATTTTCCCATGGCAGTGAGAATAGCACTTCTGCTTACGACAAGGACCTGCAGTCAGGAGCCGCGCATGCGCGAGCCACCAGCGCTTCTGGGACACGTGAGAGGCTGGGCCGGGACCTGATCTGCGCTCTGGGTGGTGGTGGAGGGGCTTCTGGGCTCCGGGCGCGGCCGCCATGGGGAAGGTGAACGTGGCCAAGTTGCGTTACATGAGTCGGGATGACTTCAGGGTCCTGACCGCGGTGAGTACTTCGTCGCCCCCTCTGTCCTCTGTCCTTTCCCACCGCGCGTCCTCTTCCTGTTTCTCCAAGTTTGCCGGGAGCCGAGCGCGCTCTGGGCCCCGAGCGCGGCCGCCCGAGCCTGGAAGGAGGGGAGCACATGGAGAGTGGGGTTTTTCAGAAGCCTTTGTTCGGAAGCTGTCATCTTCCCCCAGACACAGCAAAGGCCCCTCTTCTGATCATTTCCTCCCCTTGTGCCCCCGTTCCTTGTGCTCCAGAGCGCCGCTCGCATCTCTGCGGCCTGGGCAGCGTCGCAGACCGGGCTCCGAGCCGCTGAGAGGGCGGAGGCTCCCGAGGAGCATTGGTGGCCTTGAATTCCCCACTCACAGACCCAGTCACACAGCATTCCTGCAGTTTCATTCAATCCACACCTTGTCGGGGGTTAGTAGCCGTTTTAGGGACTTGAGCAGGGTACAAGACAGACAAGGCGGGGGAGACATTACCATCAAGTAAACGAGTAAATAAAGAAGATGATGATATCAGGCAGTAAGTACTGTGAAGATGATAAAGAGGAAGAGAAGCGGATAACGAACTAGAAACGATGTGCATGGTGGGGCCGGGGGCATGAATGCTATCTTTAAATTATGTAGTCGGAGAAGATGGCCAGAGTACAAGGATCTTGTCTGTTTACTGTTATAACGAAAATGTTGAGGCCTATTTTAAAGGTTCCTGGCACTTGGTAGGCACTGAATACATATTTGCTAAGTAAAAGACAGAATGGGGGGAGAATAATAGGAGGTAAATGAGAAGGAGCCTGCCCACTGAAGTCCTTGGAAAGAGTTGGAGGCAGAGGAAACAGCAGTAGTAAGTGCAAAGGCCCTGAGACAGGAACAGTTTTTGAAAGAACAGTGTGGCTGGAATACAGTGAGCAAGAAACCAAATGGTTGGAGATGTAACTGGAAAAGGTGAGAACCAGGTCATGTGCAGTACATCCTTGCAGGCTTGGTAAAGAGTTTGAAATGTATTCTAAACACAGGGGAGCCACTGAGTGTTTTTAAGCAGGGAAGTGACAGAAACTAACTTTATGGTCGTAGTCTTATGGCACAAAGATCAACACACAGATTAAGCATTTGTAGAATAAAACTATAAATTGATTTAGGAGCTATTATGTTTTCCTTAAATAGGCAGTACTTAAGGATTAACCTATCAACTGCAAATTCAGCATGAAATTTGGAAGACACTTTTTCTTTCTCCTCTGATTCAGTTCAGCTAGACTTTCTCGAAATACCTACTGTTACTTCTGAAAGGTATCTTTCTTCTCTGCTTCCTCGGCACATTCACTCATCCCTTGATGCCTTTGACAGAAGTAGGGAAGCCAAGAGAAAGAATGGTAGAGGCTGGGAGAGACAGAACAAAGCATGGAAGATGAGTTAAGTTGAAAGTGTGAGGTTTGGGTTGGGACATCAAAAAGATGCCAAAGTTATCTTCCAAACCTTTGTCTCTGAAATATTTAAGTTCTTTTTTGAAACTTACCAAGGAATGACCTACTCATTAAAAAGAGTGTTTCCATCTCAGTTGAGTCTGCCCAGCCTTGGTATCGATGGGCACCTCTCCCTGACCCCTTCTTCCCTTTCCTTCTCTGATGCCTCCCAGATCAATAATCATGCTTTGACCGGCTGCCCTTACCTTTCAGTATGAAGTTCCCCCCAAATTCTGTCTGTCAGCCCTCCTTTTTCTTCCATTACTTCTTGCTTGATGATCACATCCACTTCATGGCTTCATCTCTTCCCTCTATCACATAGCTGACAATTTTTTCTTTCTAATTGTGACTTCATTCCTGAGTATAGATCTGCCTTTCCAGTTTTCCTTAAATGTCTTCATTTGAAGGACCTTCCATCACCTCAGACTCAGTGTGCTCAAGTCGAATTCCCTCGCTCCTTTCCCAAACTCCATTAAGATAATATATGTAATAGAACATATATAATATATATAAAATATATATATAATAGAATAATTATTGTGTATTATTATATATATTATTATTTTAAAACCTGCTCTTCGTCTTCACTTCAGCTTTAACTCTTCACTCTCTCTGCCCTCCCATATCACTGCCAGTCCCTCCCATACTGTTTTCTAAAGATCTTTAATTTCTTCCTCCCGTTACCACCACCTCTTCCCTCTTCTGGTTTCCGTTTCTTCTGGCCTGAACTGTCATCTGCCTCCCCCCACGTCACCTCCAGTTTTTGCCTTCTCTAAACCACTTTGCGTATTCCTGCGAGATTAATGTCCTTAAAACAACCTGTGTTCATATAGCCCCCTTGCCTAAACATCTTCAAGGGTTTTGTACTGTCCTCAGTATAAAATTTAAAACTCATTGGTCTGTATTTCAAGGCCTTCCATATCTTACTCAGAAGCGTTTTCGAGCCTTCTTTTCACGAACTCTGCATGCCATCCCATCTGAGCTACCACTGTACTAGCTGCTCATGTGCTCTGTACTTTCTTACATATGTGCCATGCCCAAATCTTTTTTGGTCTTTCCCTGATCCCTTGTCTACTTTTTCTGTATTCCTCTATCTCTCAGTCAGTCCGAAGTGCCACTCCTTCATTAAAACTGATCCCTCAGCTAGAAGTATTCTTGTTTTGCCCTGAGCCACCTATTTTTTTAGCACCTATTTCTTTTTTTTCTTTTTCCTGTGAGGAAGATTGGCCCTGAGCTAACATCTGTTGCCAGTCTTCCTCTATTTTACATGGGATTTCATGGCTTGACAGGCAGTGCTAGGTCCACGCCCAGAATCTGAACCTGCGAGCTGCTGAAGCAGACTGCACAAACTTAACCACTACACCACCAGGCCAGCCCCTATCATTTCTTATCTTCTACTAGAATTAGATGTGTACATTCTCATTTCCACAATAAGACAGTAAATTCTCCAGAGGTAGAGAGTATTTTTACTTTTTTTTTAAGTCTCCGCAATGCCAACATATAGTACTTTGTCAGTAAATACCTTGTAATAAATACCTAGAGTATCTGTTTTTTAAAGACAAATATTTAGTAGATGTCAATAAATATTTTCGTATGTACCACCTGTCAGTAACTATGTTAAGCACTCACAAGTCTCACCCTTTGAAGTGCATGTAGTTTAGTAGAGAGACAGAATATGAGTATCAAATGTGATTACATATCAAATTGTCATTAAAAATATGTCCAGAGAAGGTAGTAATTATGTCTTAGAATCGGTTGGGCAACTATGTGGTCAGCAAAGTGTGAAGGAGAAGGTAATTTCTTAGCAGGGTCTTATAGACCACAGCTGTGTGTTGATTGTGATTACATAATGATGCCTTTGATTGCAGGTTGAGATGGGCATGAAGAACCATGAGATAGTGCCCTGCAGTTTGGTTGCGTCCATAGCCAGCCTTAAACATGGTGGCTGCAATAAAGTGTTAAGAGAATTAGTGAAACATAAGCTCATAGCTTGGGAGCGTACCAAAAGTAAGTATTTGTGGTATCATTGGTGGGTTTTGATGCAACTGGCAGCCCCCAGAGTCAATTTTCCAGAAGGCAGGAAGTGGAAGTTGCCCGACCAGGAAAGTTCTAGACCTGGAACTGACACAGCAGAGCAGTCACAGAGCCAACGCAGATCACAGAGGTGGGGCAGTGGCCCCCCTCCGCAGAGGGGATTAGCAAGCTCTAACCGCAGAAGAGCAAGTAGGGTAGAGATACCTTTCCTGTGTCTTCGGAAAATACAATCTGCCCCTGGACGCGAGAGCTTTACTTCTCAGGTCACCAGAGGTGAGGGATGAGTTTCTTTTTTTCAACCTATCACAGGTCCATACTTTTATAAAATATCAATAAAAAAGTAATTACTAGAAAAATGAAAAAAACCCTGATAAACAAAATATAGGCAGAAATTCCTTACTATTGGAATAAAGTAACAAAATATAGTTAAAATAACGGGCAAATTGATATAAAAATTTTGTAGTTTAGCCACTTCATTTCAGTTTTTCTGTCTTGTCACAAACTGGTAACAAACATTTATAGACTGGTATTAGTCAGTGGGGTCACACCTCGAGTAACATGCTCTAGGGAAGAAATACAAATTAGAGGAAGAAATGTCAGACTTGTAAGACTGGGTAGCTAGTCTTTTTCCATCTAAGACTTCCCATGACTTGAGCTGATGTGGTTTGGTGGTACAATGTAACTAAGGGTTTTTCTCATTCGTTTTTGTCTAGCTGTCCAGGGCTATCGGTTGACAAATGCAGGCTATGATTACCTGGCTTTGAAAACACTTTCTTCTAGACAGGTAGTTGAGTCTGTCGGAAACCAGATGGGTGTTGGCAAAGAATCTGGTAAGTGCTAACAGTACTATTCAACGCATTTTCTTTCTTTTAGTTTATATTTCCCCTTGAGAAAGCATTCATCGTTTAATTTTTCCAACTATACAGTAAATTGAAAAGTTGCTTGGAAGCAATACATGTTATGAAATTGCCATTTAAGTTTAGGAGATAATTGTTTTTTCGTAAGTCTATCACTGAAAATTCAGTATACTGAGAAATTAATTTCCCTCTGATAGCTGAAAGCTTTGGCAAACTTTTTATTTGCTCTTATTTTACATCTGATAAATTTGACATTAGTAATAGTTAAAATGTCTAATACAAAGAAGTATTAGAAAACACTGAATATCTAAAAACCACAAACACATTTTTCCATCACAGCAGTATGATCAAGTCAAGATTAGATATGTATAGAACACAGGAAAAAACATTGTCAAATAGCATTGAGCAAATAATCTTCTATGTGGAAGACAGAAATAAAGAACAGGACATGATTTTCTCTCTGCCGTGCCCTCTGATACTCTGCTTTTATTTTATATAGTTTATCCTATGTAGTTACATTATTTATCTAAACTGAAGAAGTACAATTAAAATTGGAAGTAATAGAATTATTAGGAAGCCTACCCCAGAGGAGGTTGCTGTGGTCCTTCATATGGTTTGTGTGTCTTTTGTATTAATATCCATTAATATGATGTATATTTAATAACTAATGTAGGAGTGCTAAATACACCTCTCTGTGTGTAAAGTGTATAAAATGAGGGAATGAAATGCCTTTTGAAATATGCTCCCTCTTAATTTTTTTATGTCCAATTTTTTTCAATTTAAAAAAAATGGCTATTTTTATTTTCAAGAACTTCATTGCATGCAAAACGATAAATAGTATAAAAGAGAGTACAGTAAAAAGTAAATCTTACTCCTAACCCAGATGTCAATCTCCTGTTACTACTTCCCAAAGCTATCACTATTTACTGATGTCTTACATATCCTTCTATTCTATGTGAATACAAGTATATCATGTACTGAGGATATATGTATATACATTCACATATTTTTTTAATCACCAGTGAAAGCAAACAGTACTTAGTATTCTACACCTTGATTTTTTTCCCCTTGATGCATCCCTGATACCATTTCATAGGAGCAGGTATGTCTTTCTCATAGTTGCAGAGTATTACATTGTATTGATGCTCTGTAATTGATTTTACCAGTCCCAGTTGTTGTGGACATTTAAGTTACTTCCATTCTGTTTCTGTAAGTAGTGATGAGGTGAACATCCTTGTGCAGATGCCTCTGTGGCAGATGTGCAAAAAGAAAATGATAAATGCATTCTTAGAAATTAAATTATTACAGCAAAAATTGTATGCATTTAAAATTTTGATATTACCAAATTTCCCTCCAAAAAGTTTGCACCAATTTATAATCCCACCAAAGTGAGAGAGAGAGGCTGATTATCAATAGAAATGTAGTGATTAAAATTTCTCATGAATAATTAGAATGTGTTCTCGTGTCAATATTACAAGCAGCAACTTGTTTTGATGGTTGGAATACTGTTTCATTCTGATTATTATCCAACAACTGAGTGTTTTCATTGAGGCCATTGAAGAATTGAACTTCATGTTGTTGGAAAGGAAGATAGTATCAAATCACTTCTCATACGCACAGGACACCAGGGAACAGCTAGATGTTTCCCCACTAAATTGTGTTGAGCATTGCGCACTTTGGGGAGCGATAACCTATATTGCATCCCTAGTTTCTTTTGTAGTAGATATTAATGCATGTCATCCTAACTTTTTGGATTGTAATTAAAATAAAGCATTTTGCTGAATGGTAAGTGTTCCTGGTTATTAGGAAACAAAATTTGATACAAATAAAATCAGACAAAGTTGGAATTGTTTTTCAGTTTTTGGGAATAAAAGTATAATAATGATCCTTTTAAAATCTGGGCTCTAGATATTTACATTGTTGCAAATGAAGAAGGGCAGCAGTTTGCATTGAAGCTTCACAGACTGGGAAGAACCTCCTTTCGAAATCTGAAGAACAAGCGTGATTACCATAAACACAGGCGTAACATGTCGTGGCTTTATTTATCTCGTCTCTCTGCCATGAAAGAATTTGCCTACATGAAGGTATTTTTAAAATAATTCTACATTTTTTAACCAAATAATACAAGTAGCAGAAAGGCTGTAGTGCCAAGCATCAGTCTGTTGCCCCACATCTCCCTACCCCCAATCCCAATCCTTAGACTTTTAACTCTCGATTATTTCTGTTATTTGTTTTTATGGTGATTTCCTTCTATGTGAAGGTTTTTTAATTGTTATAAATAAAGGCAACATGTATTCTGCAATATTAATAAGATAGAGTAGCCTGAAATAATTACTGATGTAATTGCTTTACAAATGTGTATGTGTGAATGTTTATTCAATGTATATAACTATACATATGCCTATCTGTAATTGAAAACAGTAGATAATTACCATCTGTAGAAACTTTAGTGTCTCAGATAAGTTGACTCGTATTTTTCTTTCACATAATGGAAGAAATGTCAGTTTATAAATTTGTATTTATATTAGAAACGGTAAAACTGTTTAGTTTTTGACCATTCACCTTCAAAATTGAGTTCAGCATAGATTTGTTAAATATCTTTAATAGGAACCAAATTAACTTCAATAATATTTAAATTGAACAAAAAATAACATTGCTTTTTTATTCTCTCCATAGGATTTATTTGTTATAACTTCATTTTTTTTTATTTGAATTATTGAAAGTCGCTCCAGTGTATAACCAGTCGTTTCTTGGGAGTTTCAGTGTGGTATTCTTTGAGTAGGTTATTTTAATTCATGTGCTTAACTTTTTAGTGATCATGGGGGAAGAATTCTCGAAGCAGTCCAAATAAGTGATATTGATGCTATGCGTGTTATGTATTTCTTGTCTTATACTGATGGTTTGTATCCTATGATAGTCAGTCAGTAAGAAGGCAGTTTGGTAGGGATTGTTACACATTTTCCCAAAACTGTATCAGGTGTTTTCTCAGGGCATTTATATGAAAGTACAGGAATAGAACCTGGTTGTGCATAAATATGCTCCTTAAATACATTGATATTTTCCTAAGAGAGAATAAGATTGAGCTATAGCTTAAGGGCTAAGCTATGGCACAAGGGCTAGACCACTATGACAGTAGTTAGGGTTATCATATGCTATTGACCTGCCAACGCATGTTCAAAATCACTTACATTGAAAAATATCTTAAAGCCGAGCAAACAGAAATCTTTGGAGAGTGGGAGGTAGTTCAGTTCCTGTCCAAAGAAGATGGGAAGTAGACAGCCTTTTAAAATTAACCCTGTTAGTGAGTATATATTGAGTATCAGCTGTGCATCTACCACTGTATTAAGCACTGGCATAGGGTAGGGTGAAGGGGTGGATACCAGAGGAATGACAATGCAGTCTGTGTCTTAAAGTTGGGAAGATAACACAAGCACACATAAAACAAAGAAGAGTTTAAAAATCAAATTATATGTTGAGTTTAGAGAAATTTCTATAGAGTAGAATGGTTGATGAAGGAGATTTCACCAAGTGAGTGGGAGTAAGTAGAGTCATAAAGTGTGCGTATGATTTGGCTGTGAGAAGAAGACAGTAAGACAGTGTACTTTGCAGGGGAGCCAGTATGGGCAAAGACATGAATCTGGGGGTGAGCCCTGTGTCTATAGGTGACAGTCACCTCAGTACTTATTGGAGAGAGTATTGAGAGAACTAGGAATGGATAAGTGGATTACAGAGTTTTGAAGACTAGGAAAAGTTGTCCAGACTAAAATTAATATTTACGGCCATTGTAGATTTCTTTAAATGGAGCATTGGCATAGCATTTTAGTTTGATATTGTCACACTAATAAAGGGTAATGTGGTGGCAAAAAGCTGGAACTGGTGTTAGAGTACTCAGGTATAAATGACAGTGCCTACTTAGAAATGGTAGCATTCCAAATGGCAGAGGGCATAAATCTAAGATACTTTGAAGGAAGTAATAAGAGGACTTTATAAGCAATAGGGAAGAAAAAGTTAAGCATAGAGAAAAAGATTTATGGATGATCTGAAGTGACATTTGACTCAGGTTACTACAGTGTGTGTATTTGTCACATAATAGATTTATATCATATATTTTAGTTTGAAGAAAAAGCCCAGTGCTCTATAAACCAAAATGCCTAATCTATTGGAATATTTCATTTTCTAATATGGCAGAAGGCAGAGTATTTCTTAAATCACAGTTTATTTCCATTTGAATTTTTTAAGCACACTCCAATAAATGGTGAAACTTAGAACATAGACGAGGATATATCCTGAGAGACTGTAAGCTTCTTGAAGGCAGAGACTTTCTTACACTCATTTTTGTAACCCCAGAACAGTATGTATAACATTTAATAAATATTTAGTAAATGAATGTTTGGTGAAACAAGTGAATTAAACTGGTTTAAAGTTTTGTTTTTGTGTATAGCTCATTCTATGCAGTGCATAAGCCATAATGTAAATAATCATGTATTAACTGTAATTTTGTAAAAGCTTGTATGTTCTTTTTCTGGTTGTGGTCAGGTACATTTACTTTTATTGTTCCCCTAAAAATTAATGACCTTTTCATCAGTTTATACCTGTTTCGCTATATTTTAGGCATTGTATGAGAGGAAATTTCCAGTTCCAAAGCCAATTGATTATAATCGCCATGCAGTAGTCATGGAACTCATAAATGGCTATCCTCTGTAAGTATTTATTATTCTTGAAACCATGGGTCCTAATAAATAAATGAAGGTTCAGTTTTTAAAAGTAAAAATTTTTTTAATTAAATAGAATATTGCTTCTAAGAGGTTCGAAACTAACATAAAGCAGTAGACTCAAAGGCAAATTGAAAATTCAATTTCATTCTGACATCATGGATTTTGTAATCTCTGTGATTCATTCAGCAAATATTTGTTAGCAGTTTAATACCTGCCATGCACTGTTCTAGGCTCAGCAGTAGACAAAACAAAGTCCCTGCCCTCGTAGAGCTTACATTCTGGTGGAAGGAGACGTGCAATAAATAGCTAAACAAGGAAATAGATATCAGATGGCAGTAAATGCTGTGGATAAAAATAACGCAGGGTAAGGGAGACCAGAAGTACTGAGGTGAGTATAGGAGGCTGCTACTTTATATGGGATAGTCAGGACAAGTCACATTTATAAGGTGATTTTTTAGCAGAATCCTGAAAGAAGTGAGAGGAAACCATGCAGATATCTAAGGGAACATTCCAGGCAGAGGGAACAGCAAGTGCATAAATCCTGGGATGGGAGCATGCCCACATGTTCAGAAAACAGTGAGGAGGCCAGTGTGGCTGGAGCTGAGTGAAATAGGGGAGAAATTGTAAGTGAAGTGATCGGAGAGGCAGCAGGGGACCATGTCAGTTAGGGTTTGTAGGCCACTGCAAGGGCTTTTTAATTTTTTTTAATTGAAATATATTTGCCATATAACATTGTGTAAATTTAAGGTGTACAACATGTTGATTGGATACATTTATATATTGTAATGTGATTGCCATTGTAGCAGTAATTAACACAAGGACTTTTTTATTTTGATTGAGATAGGAAGCCATTGGAGGATTTTGAACTAAGAGACATGATCTGACTGATGTTTTAATAGGATCCTTCTGGCTGCTGTATTGAGAATGGACTGAAAGGAGACAAGGACAGAATTAGGGAGGCAAATTAGGAGATTACTGCAATAATCCAGGCAAGAGATGATGATAGTTTAGATCAGAGTGGTAGATGTGAAGATTTTGAAAAGTGGTCAGATTCTAGATATGTACTACAGGTAGAGCCAACATGATTTGTTTGGAATTGGATATTGATATGAAGGAAGGGGCGAATCAAGGATAATGCCGCAGTTTGGGACCTGAATGACGAATTAATTGGCAGGGTAAAGTTGCCATTTACAGAGAGGAAAGTACCACAGGAAGAGCATTTGGAGTTAGAGGGGCAGAATCAGAGGTTCAGTGTGGGACAAGGTAAGTTTGAGTTGCCTAGGGATTTGGAGAAGAAATCTAGATTGAATTCAGTGTATATATGGTCTTTGAAGACATAAGCCTGGATGAGATCACCAAGAATGATTCTAAATAAGACAAGAGGTCCTAGGATTAACCTTTGAGGAGCTCCAAAATTTAAAAGTCAGGAAGAAGATGAAAAACTAGCAAAAAAAACCTAAGAAAGAGTGATCAGTGTGGAAAGAGGATAGCCTGAAGAGTTGGTGTACCAAGAGTCAAGTGAAGGGAGTGTTTTAAGAAGAGGGAAGAAGTTAACTGACAGACCAGAGAGGATGAAGACCAAGAGTTGACCATTGGTTTTAGCAACGTGGAAGTCACTGGTAGTCTTGACAGGAGCTATTTCATTGGAACAAGGTGGCTGGAAGCCTGTTGAAATGGGTTCATTACAGTGGGAGGAAAAAAATTGGAGAAAGCACACGTAGAGGACTTTGGCTGTAAAGAAGATGAAAGAAAGGATGTAGTGGAAAGGATACAGAAGTGAGGCAGGGTGTGGCTTTTTTTTGGTTAGATTTTTAATGAGATGTTACATCGTATCTATATTCTGATGAGTGTGAAGGGAAAACTAGGGAGACAAGGAGTGGAAATAATATATATTTACACACGCTTTCACTAAAATCGTAAGTGGAAATAATATATATTTACACACGCTTTCACTAAAATCGTAAGTGGAAATAATATATATTTACACACACTGTCATTAAAATCGTAAGTGGAAATAATGTATATTTACACACGCTGTCATTAAAATCGTAAGTGGAAATAATGTATATTTACACACGCTTTCATTAAAATCATAAGTGAGTACAAATAACCTATTTTCATACTTAAAATACTTTCAGATGTCAGATACACCATGTTGAAGATCCTGCATCAGTATATGATGAAGCTATGGAACTAATTGTCAGACTTGCAAATCATGGACTGATTCATGGAGATTTCAATGAATTCAATCTCATTTTGGATAAAGATGACCACATCACCATGATTGATTTTCCACAAATGGTTTCAACTTCTCATCCCAATGCCGAATGGTATATGCTGAAATTGATTCTGGATGTGGATGTGTTTATGTGTGATGCAATCATTTTTTACTTATAATTTTTCAATTTTGTGATACTGTCAGTTGGGTCAATAACTGGTTTAAGGCGGCTGATGTTAATAGTCTAAAAATTTGGTTTTTTATTAAAGGATGTCAAACTACTGTTTTCCCCCTAAGAGAATCGTTCTTATTCCTCATTTTTAGAGGGGAAAAAATACTCTTTGATCCAATTTTTGAAACCTATTCATTAAGCTTATTCTGTGTATTAGAAATCTGAAGAAGCTGCTTGCTTTTATAAACCATCAAAAGAATTGGAATTACTCTTGTAATCTGACAGGCTTTCAAAAGTTGAACTTTCATACTCATGGACCCTTTTATTCAAACAAACTTTTAGGCGTGGAGGCTCAATTTTTAAAACACATAAAAGCCTGCTCAGAAGTAGGGACACGGAGATGGAAACCCTAGAACCCCATCCTCTCTGCCTTTCCCTTTTTCTCTCGGCTCCACGGTTGCCTCCAAGAGAGTTTGACCAAGCATAGCTCGATAATCCCTGATGGCCTTAATGAGACGTCCTTTTCTCTTTCATATGAGGAGTGTAAGTGTCATAACAAATAATAAGGATGCTGTCATTGGCTAATAAGGAAAAAGATGAGCAACAAAGGCTACATCAAAACTCATTCTTGTTTTTGCAGGTATTTTGACAGAGATGTTAAATGCATTAGAGATTTCTTCATGAAACGTTTCAGCTATGAAAGTGAGCTTTATCCATCCTTTAGTGATGTCAGGTTTGTATTCTGCCTTGCCTAAAATGATAGAACTCTGTTTAAATACCTAATTTATTTAGTTCTAAGTTAACACTTCCATCTAAAAAGTTTCCAAATAGTGACCTTTGACACATTATTATAATTGCTAAGTATCATTGCTGCGTAGTATATGAATGAAACTTAAAAGCCAGAAAATATCTGCCTTTTATCCATTATGGCAAAGTTACTGAATTTGGGGGAAGAATATACCTAATTTCTTACAAATTCAAGAACTTTTATTCAATATAGGATGCTATGTGAATAACCCATTTGTAAGAAATCAAGCCAAATGTTTATCAGAGTTTGTGTTTTTCCTTTATTCAGAACAAGAGCCATCTTTGATTGATTTATGGAACATAACTATATGTACATTCTCAAAGCCAAATTTTCTCATTTGTTTTATATACTTAGTTAAGGTGTTGTTTTCTGATTTGGGATGATTGGCATAACTCAAAAGAAGTCATCTTTGGCCTTCTTTATTAAATTTATTAAGTCAATAAATATCAACTGAAGTTTTTTAACCTACAAATACATGTTGCTTTTCACAGTCATCATTTGTGAATGACCACCAGCATATATGTCTTTTAAATTTGTATATTTAAGTAATTTGAGTCTTACATTTTAAGCAAAGAAAAATATGTAAAATGTATAAACTATTAAATTTATTTGAGAATCATAATTTATCAGAATAATAAATATTTATTTGTGTCAGATGGATTCTTTCCTCTCTGAATGCTGGCTTTTTTTTGTGCTAGGAGGGAGGACTGTCTTGATGGAGAGGTTTCTGCCAGCGGCTACACCAAGGAGATGCAGGCAGATGATGAACTGCTTCATCCACTAGGTCCGGATGATAAAAATACTGAAACAGAGGAGAGATCTGAATGCTCATCTTCTGATGAAGAGGTGTCAGAAAAAGCAAAGGTTTGCAGATCAGAAAATGAAAGTGAACGGAACTCTGGAGATGAATTAGTTGACTGCTGTTGCAGATCAGCTGGAGACCTTGAACAAATAAAGGAAGACAATTTGTCAGAGGGCAGTGCTGATGCACACAATTTTGAAATGACTGAACTCAGTCAAGCTTTAGAAGAAATAAAAGGGCAGGTTGTTGAAAACAATTCTGTAACTGAGTTTTCTGGGGAGACAAACAGAACTGAAAATGACACCAGGCAAGACAGTAAGACAGGTCGCGGAGGAGTGCCCACAGGCTCTGTAGAGGGTGAAGATGAGTGCCCTCTTCTGATTGCCTTGTCGTCGTTGAACAGAGGCTTCAGGCCTTTCAGGTATGGATTTCTCTTGATTGATTTTTGGCTTTAATCGGGAGACCTATACTTTCTTGGATTCTGGTAAATGAATGTTTTTTTTAAAATGATGTGACAGCTGTATTCTGTACCTTTATGTGTAAAATGAAAGCAGATAACCCTTTTGTGGTATTCAGATTATCCTCTACAATTGACCTGATCCTAGACAGCCTATTGATTCAGTTTTAAGCAGTTCTGCCTTAAAATACAAACTGATTACTTTTAAAGAATTAATACAGATCTCTTGATAAATTGATCAGATTTTAGGTGGATGAATTGTTTGTATATTTTCTTAATTGTACATCTGATGTATGTTTGATTGTGTATAGTCTGGTAAACATGCAGTAAATATGCTCTCTTCATGAAATATCTACTTAAAGTGAATTTTCCCCGGTACTTCGAACCTTCTGTCCTTATTTGTTCATGCACAGTTAAAATTATATAGTGTTATGCTCTTATTTTTCTTTTAAGAATTTTTTTTCTTGCAAATATTAATGAACCAGCCTCAACTTAGATTAGCCAAAGATCTAAAATTTAATTTTTAGATTTTGGATTGTTTATCCAGAATCAAACAACTATGGTTTAATGAAATAATAGTTTTATTTGTTTTGAAATAGTAATATGGCAGTTAAAGCAAATCAACAGTATATTATCAGGCATTTCTCAATACATGTTCAGGCTTACATCCTAAGGCTTCCTTTATAAATCTTTAGAGTTTTATTGTGAAGCAAAACATGAGAATTTTGTTCCTTTTCCATATAACTCTATATTGAGACATAGGGCAATTACCACTTGAATAATAAACCTGTAAAATTAAGGGTGGCAGTGGCTTAGGATTTTGAGTAAGTAATAGAAGAAAATCTACATAGGTTAAATGGTCTTCTAAGCACAGAATTTGTTCTTACTCTGAACACGGGCAAAATTTTTATTATTCAAAGCAGGAACATAAGATAACATGTTGCTAAAAAATATAGATTGTTAGGAATTAATATTGTCTGAGTTTCTTATACATTGTATACGCTAAAACTTTGAGCAATGTGTGAAACAAGTTAGACAGTTTCCATCCTTGCAGTTTTTTCTGCCTTACCAAAGCAGAATTTACAGAGTGTTTTCTCTGTTCCTCTGACAATCTACTTTTGTTTGGGAAGATGACAAGCAAGTATCCCAAGGTTTTAGATTGTAAGAGGCAACTTTCTATATATAGTAAAGTGAAAGTGGAGGAAAGGATTAGTGGAAAAGAGACATGAATTGTGGGGAAGTGATAAATTTTGATGGCCAAAACATTCTACCATTTTGAAATTTTGATAGTGACTATCAGAATGCTGAAAAATGAAAATTGTTGCTATATTGGGCTGAATTACCTTCTCACAAATTTTAAATATAGTGAACTGTCTGAGGTGTTTTATCTCTTTAAGTTTTACTATCATGTAGGGAATGATATAAATTAGTCAAGCGTAACTAACTAAAAAAAATAGCTAAAAATTGTGATTTTCTTTTAATTTTAGAGATGAAGAAAATATTGAAGATATTAAGCAACATAGAACAAGAACACTGAGCGTTACTTCTGCGGGCAGTGTTGTAAGCTGTTCAACAATTCCACCGGTAACTATTTAGTCACCGTTTTCCAAATATTTATTAGGTCAGTCCTGTGGACAGATTCCTGAGCCAAGGCGCTGTGAGGATTACGTGATGTGCGAGATAGCCTCAACCGTTTGGACCTCATGTTCATAGTATAGAATTAGAACAAGTACAGATTTAGTAGTCTAGGAGAGCGGGTTCACTTCAGCTGGAGTTATCAGAGCTTTTGGGAAAGGGCAGCATGTAAACCGGCTTAAACTTGAAGGATAAAATCATGGAAATTTAGGTCTAGGGGGAACTGTAGATTCTCATATGGTCTAGTCTCTGCATTCTAACAATGAGGAAATTGAGGCCCAGATAGGGTACGTGACGCTCAGTTACCTGGCACTGCAGCTGAAGTGTCAAGATGCATCGGCTTCACTAGTCTTATATTTTATAAGAGAAAAATGGGTAATTTCTAAATTTTCTATCTCGGGTTTTTGTGGGACGTTTAGCAGCCATGTCCAAAAGAATTTCAAAGGGGCATTTTCTGGACCGGATAATAGTAGTCCAGTTCCTGCTGAGGAGTTTTTCTGCCTCTTGGCCTTCTCACCATAATGTAGCACACTTTTAGTAGCTCTGGGACCTTTACTTGATAATAGAAACATTTAGAGCTTGTCAGACTAAAATAAAAGAGTGGAATTCTAGAAATGTATTGGTTTTATGTACTCTTTTCTGTTGGCCTCATAATTTACCTGGTTTTTTGAACGTATGATTTTAAATCTATGACATCTTTGAAATATCTATTAATTATATTAAAACATAAAATCTACCTTTAAGTATTATATCACCTGTCTTTATTAAGAATTTCTCACACTTTATGATTGCCTGTCCACTCTTAGCTTTGGTATTTTCTATACTTATTGAGATTTATTACCCTTCTTGCCTGGTTTCTCAGATTCAAAATGTAAGTGCTTTTATATCTAATTACAGTGGTGTAAAATTGGCAGTTGCCTATAAAGAAAAGTTAGATTGATAATTCATGCTACCTCCTTAAATTCTCAGTTATGCTCTCTTCTGTATATAAAGATGATGGCTCTCATGTTGTCTTTAGTTTTTGACTTTATGCCATTTCCCTTATAGCTCACAGCATGAACGTACAGTTCATGGGATCAAGCCTATAGTGAATTGCATCATGAAATACAGATTTGCCTTCTAAGGGGAAAAAAGTTCTCTTTAGCTTAACTTGATTAGCAAAGTTTCCATTACTGGGAACAAATTGATCATCTTAATTCTATATTCTTTTGGAAATCCAGTTACAGTTTTCATTGAGGTCACTTTCATTTTGTTAGAAGGTCAGGAGAAAACAGTTACCTCCATTAATTTGAGGATTGTTGTTTTGGTGTCTGTGCAAAGGTAAAAGATTTTGTTCTTTGAAATTAGAATTGTAAGATTTGTTTTCCTCAAAAGACTTTTTTAGTTCCCTATTTATTGGCAAGTTATTGCCATTTTTGAACCCTGTTCTTTCTAGTATGTCACAGAATGAAATTGTAATTAAACGTTAAGGTGTATTGCTGTTTAATAAATATGTGGCCACCGTCAGTGACAACAAACAACAAAATTGTGATTTTTGTTAATTTTTTTATTATGCCCTGAAATAATGCACACCTATTTTAATTCACTTCATCATTTAAAAAAATTACTAAATGAGATTTTTCTCCCACTTTTTTTAACACGAGTAAAATTAACCTTGTAGGATTTGTAAATTGTCCAAGATTAAGGGGAGGTACATGCATAGTAATCCATTATCTCCTTGTTTTCTTTGGCTACTTGACATGATTTTCTCTCAGTCTCATCAAAGTAAAGAACCAAAGGACAATTCAGTCAGAATATATAAAAGAAATTGATTTTTTTCTTGGAAGCATTCTGGAGGCCTCCGTCTGAACTCCTCTAGTTTAAACGCACTGCGTGCTCTCTGTTGTCTTCCTGGGACTTTTCATCTCTTATCTCTTGGGTGCCATCTCTTCTTACCTAGTTTACTTCTTTCGTTGGCAGTATAGCTTCCACTAGTTATTTGAGTGAATTGGTGGGGGGGCTTTTTGTTACTAAAAATGTCTGGTTATTCTGTCCTCACATTTGATTGGGAGATTAAGTATTAGAGTTGTGGTTTGGAAATAATTTTCCTTCAGAATTCTGAAGGTATTGCTCCATTGATCTTTGTTGTGGTTGAGAAGATGCTGTTTGGATTCAGGATTCTGGTTCTCCTGCTGGAGTGGGGAGGCTGTGATAGTTGCCTGGCTTCCTGGCATAGGGAAGGGCCCTGGAAGCCTTTCATTCTTGTTTTAAGCTTTCAGCCAATCCTACTGCTTTCAGCTCTGAAACTTCTGAAAGACCAGGTCCTTCTAAGTCTCTAGTCTTTCTGGGTGGGGGGCCTGCATCTCACGGGGTGTCAGCCTCTGCAGGAACTTGAGTTCTGATTCTTCCACTCTTTCCCCCTCTCTTCTCTCACCTCTCCTCCCGGTGAGAATGGTGAGACTAAAGAGGGATAACTTGTTAAAGCCTGTTAATTGAATATGGTCTGCTTAACTACGTAAAATAATCCAAAGTTTGATTTAACTCCTCTGATCCAAAGTCTTATATTACACAATACGATCCAGGAAACAGTGTGTCCGGCAGACGAGTTCTTCTAGCCCCTTTTTACCTCTCAAATCCACTATTCTTTCATTTTTTAACTTGACAGATTTTTAGTAAATGGTTCTTTGTGCCTAGCGTAAAGTGGGGCATATTAAGAAGAGACCCTTGCTTCAACCCTTGCAGTGTTTATCTTTTCCAAGGAGACAAGTTAGATGATGCAACGTTATATACGGTTAAATAACAGGCCATATAGTGCTTCAGAGAAAGAAAAGATTATTGTAGACAGAATATTTAGATTTTTTATTCATCTAAGTTATGTGTGACATTGACAGCGTGTGTCTTAAGTGATAAGAAGTAATTTGAATTTATGCTTATTTATTATGAGAAAGCATTCTACATCTCCCAAAAACTGTATGAAGACTTTTCCATGGGTAACTGCGCCATCAGGCCGTTTCTATACCTGAAGCTATGAAGACACCCTTGGATATATTTTGACTAGTAGTGAGTGCTTTCAAACATGAGCTTCCGCCACAAAGCCATACCTGCTTTTACCTAGAAAGCAGAGGAACAAGCAGTTTTTAGCTTGTGGTTTTTCGGGGCGTTTTTTTTTTCAGTTTTCCTGATGGACACTAGGTGGCACTATGGTGACTTGTTATTCAAAGAATTGTGACTATACACTACTTTTTGCTATAATCTGTATTTCTTTTAGGAATTTATTTCTTCTATGTTATAACAATTTGGTGTTTTATTGTTGTTTCATAGAGCACTATCAGTGTTTGGAATTTTAAAAATTCGTGCTCTTAACAGAAATTTGAAAAATATTAGTAATATAAATCTTTGTTTTATTGAATGTTTACTCCTTATCAAAATGGTCAATTATCAGTGATAATAATTCATTAAATCTTTCCAGGAACTGGTGAAGCAGAAGGTGAAACGTCAATTGACAAAACAGCAAAAGTCAGCTGTCAGACGTCGATTGCAGAAAGGAGAAGCAAATATATTTACCAAGCAGCGGAGGGAAAACATGCAAAATATTAAATCCAGCTTGGAAGCAGCCAGCTTGTGGGGAGAGTAATATATTTAAGATCTTGAATGTTTTTCAAAAAGTTACAGTGATCCCTTTTAAGGCCACCTTTAGTCTTCTTCGGACGAAGGCAGATATATAAATAGATAAATAAACCTTTTTTTATCTCTGAATTTGACTCATTCAATGCATGTCTTCTAAAAGATAATTACAGTAATTCTGCTAAAGCACTCCAATTTTTCAGGTAATTTAGATGACTGATAAATCTGCCAAAAGCTATTTTGCAAAATAATTAGGGATATTTAAGTATTTTTTTAAATCTATTACTGCTGCTGTTCTCTACCGAAAACCAGTAGATTGCTTGGTTTCAAATCACAGCTTTTCCACTTACCGGTGGAAACAACCTTAGGCGAGTCGTAGTTCTCTCTCCCTATTTCTCTCCTCCACCTCAGTTTTCTTACTGTTAAAATTGGATTTATAACTACTTTGTAGGGTGGTTTTGAGGATTGCAAGACAGTGCACAGAAAGTACTTAGAAGAATGCCTCACATTTTGTAAGCATTCAGTAAAGTGTAGCTACTAGAGTGATAACTATAGTGATGTTTATCTTTCTGAAATTCTTCTAACAACTTGGTGGCGTTTTATTTAACCACTGGAAGAATTCCCTGCCATCTGTTTTTTTAGTCTTTAGTCTGGTTTTGTGGTCTGTGTTAAGGGTGGTTTTATTTTCTGCTTCTTAAATGGTAATGTGGTCATGGGAACAGAATCTTGAGATAGTCCCACCAGTTTTTAGTGTTGCCAGTTTTTACACAGGCCTGAGCAGAGGTTGAAGAGTTAGGGGTCAGGGGAGGTAGAAGATATGAGTGAAATGTTTTTTGTAATATTCTTAGCTGAGTGGGTCCAGAACATGTTTTCACTTCAACATTAACAAATACTGATTGCAGGGAAGAAAGAAAACACATGAGACATGGTTCCTCCCTCAAAGACTCTGTAATCCAGTGAGACGTGAAAATGGGTGCCTAAGTATATGGACCTGGTGATAGTCAAATCTCCCTCGCTCAATAGGCTGGAAGAGTAAGGATATCACCGCTCCGAGAAATGGCCACTAGATGGCAGTGTCACCCCCCAGTCACCAGATAGGATGTCCTTAAATTACTTGCATTTGTGATTATGATCTATCAAAGGAAATAACCACAGATTCTTTTCCAAGATTAAGACAGCAGATTCCCTTTCACCTTTGCAAAATTAATCTGGCTATTACAAGACTTGTCATTATCTAATTCACTTTAATAATACCGATGCAAGAAAATATCAAAGCCAGTTCTCTTGAAAATTACTAATTTGGGAAGTATTTACATAGCTTTGAATTTTAGGTATGTCTTTAAATTCAGGTATTCATTTTTTATAATCTATCTACTTTAAAGCATTTTAATAGTAAAATGTTGAAGGTAGCTTAATAGAATCATAGAATGTTTATTTTGGGAGAGATTTTCTAAGAGTCTCAAGCAAATTAGGAATGAAACTATATGGCTTCATCCTACTCAGCTTTACTCAGTTGACTCAGTCCTCTTTTGGGTGCCTACTACGTTGAAAACTTACTACTGTTTGAGGAGCTTACAAAGCAAATAAACATAGTTCTTATCCTTAATCACCTAAGATGTCCTATGGGTCACAGAACAAATTAGTCAAATGCACAAATCTGAACAAATTATTCAGGGTTTAATCACAAGAATTGTTTTTAAAAGATGCTTTTGAGTAACGATCAATTAGAAATTAGAAAGTTTACCCTGTCAGACAAGATGTACCCCTCACATTTTAAAACATCAATAGTGAACAATGAGCAAAAAACAAAACTTAAGTTTATTACTAATGTAGTGAAGCTGCGTATTGTGATTGTTAACAAAACACTTTGAGTCTGGGAGTTCCTAATTTAAATCCTGTTCTACCACTTCCCAAACCTTCTGTAGCCTCTCTAACCTCACTTTTTTGTAAAAGTGAGGACATTTAATAGTGCCTGTCTCAGGGTGGTTGTGAAGTTTAAATGAAATAACACCTGAAAGGAGCTTAGCACGGTGCCTGATACACACTGTATGCGTAGTAAATATTGCTCAAATGACTTAAGGTTACCAAAAGGAAGATTACAGAGGAAGTTTTCCTATTGTCGAGATCACTGATAGTTCAGCAGTGTTCCTTTTGGCGCCCTGTTTTTATCAAGATGCACGGATATTTTGCTTCTAGCTTTGGATCCGTCTCCTTGGTGTTCACATTAAATAAGCCTTTCTCACAAGATGTGCAGTTTATAGTTGTGCTAACTCTGCGGTGTTGGTAGCCATTGGTCTGTTCTTTGGCAAACAGCTGCCTATCTTTGAGCTTTCATCAGAACCATAAAGATCTTCAAAGGGTACAAACGGAAGGTTAGTACAGCTCAAGACAATCATTCTTTTAGTCAAGTGCTCAGTAAATTTTCTGACAAAACACATTGTTGACTAATTAAAGAACTCGGCAGGTAAAGCTGCTACCTTGTGGTTTATCAGCCACTTCCACAGGATGGAGGGAGGAGCTCATTAGGTTCTCAGGGAGAGCGCCGCCCTGAGGTCTAGGCTTATTTGAGGTCACAGATTCTGTACTCTGGGTGGGCTGAGGCTCACTGTCTTCCTTGTTCTTCATGCCTTCTCACAACATCTTTGAGAGCTTCAGGCCATATCTTAACTTGACCTTGATTCACTTTATTGAGTACGTGCTGGAACGTCTTTTGCAACTGTATAAGACAGGATGTGGTATAGTTCAGCCATGAGTTACATGGTTGAGTAATAACCAGGAGTGTGGGGATAACTCCAAAGCCTGCCACATTTGCGAAGGCTAATGTTACATTTTAAAGACTGAAAGTTTTTTTACCTTAATTTTGTAAATAATGACATTAATATTAATATTTTATATTACATTTAGAGTCAGATTATTGTAGGCTTAATTCCATAAACAGGAACGTGTCTCATAATACAAATAAAATAATATTATTTGGGACATGTGTCACAATATTATGTGCTTACATTTAAAAAAAAAAAGCACTTGAAATAAATGAATCAAAAAACAAACCATACTTGCTATAACTCTGCTATTGGTAAAAGGGATTTGACCTACATTAGGAAGAAAAATATATATGTTCACACATCAGTTGTCCAGGTGTTTGGTGGTATATAAAGCAATATCAGGGAAGGGAATACACAGATTTTTAAGATACAGTTTTCATGAGCAGAAAGCCTCTGCTGTATTTGGAGAGACGAGGAAACAACAATAACCTGACAGCACGAAGTAAACCATACTGAAGGGCCTGGTCCCGTTGATCTAGTGCTGAGGAAATTCCGAGGACAGTGGATCAGTGACAGGCCAGAGGGATTTGGTGAGTTCTGGGGAAGGGGGATTTGATTGGATAGATAGACTGAAAAGGATTTTGCAAAGAGAAAATCGTGCAGAAAATCCAAAAGACGAATGTACTGTGCTTGCTATACTATAGTGGGGAAAAGGGTGTTGTGCAGCAAAGGACCAAATTATAGATGATTTGGAAATATTTTTCAGCAAGTTTAACTTGATGTGTTAAGCAAAAGAGTGATTATAGGTTTTGGGCAGTGCAATAATTTGATTTTAGAGGGAGGCGGGAGGGGAACTAAGGGAAATTTGTCAGTGTTAGAGAATGGATTGGAAGGGATCTGGAATAGAATCCTATTATATTGTACTAGAGTTATAGAGTTTATGACCTTGTTTTTATTTTAGAGATGAGAAAACATCTTTAGATGTAAAATTACTTGCCCAAAGTCACATAGAGGGAATAAAGTTGGGAGTGAGTGGGAGGAAAAGATGGAGCTGCTACGTCCAGAAAGGTGAATATAGGAAAGCCAGTGTACTCAGGTGGTGTATCCAGCCCAGGGGTCTGTTCTGCAAGGTCACTAAGGACCACGAATGTTGACGTGTCTTCCTGGTGCCGTGGAGGTATGAGAGGAGACAGTCCTCACAACCAGGTCCAGGCTTGGAGTCCTGTCCTCCACAAAGTGTCCTCCCATTTTAGAAAACAAAGGGTTTTTTCCCATAATAAGCATTTTCATCTTCTCACAGGCCCAAGAAAACTTATCTCAATAGACCAGAGCCCTGAGTGGAACATTTCTGGCTTTTCATGGGGAGTGGGAGGGGAGCGGGGTGGTGCCGGGGGAGAGGTTCTTTTTCCTTGAGCTCAGGGCTGCAGAGGTACCTTGAGAGGATCAGAAACATCTATGATTCCCTAACTTGGTCTTTGTCCAGTTTTCAATTTGTGGAAAAGTAGACCCCCTTTCTATGCAGTTTCCTATTCTGCCTTCTTTAAACAAATTCTGAAAAGAAAGAATGTT
Organism: Equus asinus; assembly: GCF_041296235.1. NCBI lineage: Eukaryota > Metazoa > Chordata > Mammalia > Perissodactyla > Equidae > Equus > Equus asinus. The sequence goes on from NC_091798.1 coordinate 74,759,904, forward strand.
TCTTCTGTGTCAGCAGCGTGCATGCTAAGGCGCAGTGCTCTGGTGATGACTGCATAGGAAATGAAATGGAAATTACAGTTTACAGTGTGAAATGGATGGCACAAGGCTTTTATCTTAATGTAAGCATATCCGCAAGTGCAGCCTGAATTGAATTGAGTATACTAATGATACAGCCTTTACAGGAAGCTTCATCTAAAATACATGGAGCTGTGAAATTACCGCCTTGCTTGAACCTAACAGCGCCTTCAACTAATCTCAGGTTTAAGTTAGTTGTTTATAACCAATAAATATTCTCCCTAGGTTTGTTTTCATCTAATATTATTAATTTCTTTCATGGTTTAGATTTTCATTTTAATTTGCTCATTATTGTTGCAAAGGTTTAAACATTCCATACAATTCATACCCTCAGAAAACGTGACTTTAAAGAAAAAAAGGTAGCTCCAGCCAGCGCGTGTCAGCCAGGCGTGTGTCCATCCCACAGCACGCCCCTTAGAGAAGACCTCATCTCTTCATTTGAGGAGTGGCTCAGAGATTCAACTGGAGTTCAGATCCCTCTCTTAGGATCAATCTGATCACTTTATAGCCACAACTTGTATAAAGTTTTTTCTGGAACACCCAACAAAACAAACACCTGCCCTGGACAGTTGGATCTGGTGGGGGCGGGGGAGGCGGTCTTGTGAGAAAATGCAAGGCGAGGGAGAGAAACCAATAGGTAGATAAACTTTTATGAAGGAGAAAATATTGTTGTAAAGGACATTGGCAAAATCCATTCCAAAAACAATCCTTTTCAAAATATATATTATGCTGGAAGTCAGCCAGCCACAGTTAAGCTAGTCAGTTCAGTTTTCACAGAACACATATCTTGTGACCCAAGGGCTTGGTGTAAATTTGAACATCCCAATTCTCCCTCCTAACTCTGAGTTTATCTGGAAGGTGTGAGAACTGTGAACTAGCAAAGCCTCCCCCCAGTGATACCTTTGGCCTCTCAAGTGTTTCTTGAAGAATCAATTTTACTTCTCTTTGGAGACCAAATTCCAATCAGGCCTGGGTAACTGGTTACATAAAACAGTCAAGATGACATGGGCTCATTTAGAATCCCAAATATATGCAAAAAAAACAGAAGGCCCAGATAAATGAGGAGTTTACTTTCATTGTGCTTTCTAGTAAGATTGTCCACTCTGACTGCCCTGGCAAGGATAAAGGGCAGCTCACTAGTGGTTTTTTCTGATGGGGAGGGAAGTTATTTCAGGAAAGCATTTTTTATAGGGTTCTATAACAATGATGAAATGTACATTCCTTTAATCTGTAGATGGGATATTAATTACTTTTCTAATTATTTGCTCCTGCAGTTCAACAGATTCATTCTTATTGATGATTTCCTAAATGTAGTGAAATATCGATGAACAAATATCTGAGATAAAGTTCTTTTATGTTGCCTGTGTTTTTAAACTTTTGTCTAGTAATAGGAAGTTGCCTTTCCAACTGACCCGCTCATAAGTACCTCGATTCCAACATCTCATTGGTCCCTTCCCAGCTGAGAGTAAACAAACTAACATTGAGCAGCCATTTCATTCCTGTTCCTTGTTCCTTCACAGTTGAGAGTAAACAAAGTTGATGCTAACCAGCCATTCATTCCTCCTCCTGGTCTCTTCGTAGTTAAGGCTTAAACAAAGCTGACACTGAACAGTCATCAGTCATTACCTCCGCAAAGTCAGTTTCCTCCTGGCCCTTGCCCTTCTTCGCCCTCCCACACACCCCCAGAAACCCTCTTGCACACAGCTCCAACCCTCTTCTGCCAATCCAGCGTTTAGGGCCTTCCAGGTCTCTCCACCCAGCTCCCATCAGAACCTGGAAGGAGCTGCTGTCAGTCATTTCCCATTGTTTTTATAAACCATTTGCTCTGTATTAATTTATTTAACTGCATGTCTCCAATTCTTTTTCATTTTATTTACTTTATCTTAAATTGTAAATTTTTAAGAAGGCATTAGCAGGTAAGTGAGGAAATTATTTCAGGGAAGATAATCTTCCTAAATCTGCATCAGCGTCCTCTCCCTCCCTCAGTCACCTGATTCCCTAGAAATGAGTATTTATAAGTTGGCTCAGGCTCAGTTACTGCAGGTCTAGTCCTTGGAGTCTGCATGCCTTGCACGGAAATCTTTCCGGACGTGGAGTCTGACCAACTTCACTGCAGCCTCACCTACAGGCCCGCTCTCCCCCTTCACCTCCCCAGCCTCCTCCTCCAGGGCAAGGCGGATTATGAAGTGGGGAGGCGAAGAGGGTGGTGGAGCTTCCTTCCTGTTTTCAACTAAAGATGATCCGTTGATGCATTTATGATGTTTTCCAACATTCTGGATGTTACTTCAATTGGTGGCCCCCGCCTCCTTATCATTTTTGTACCTGTAAAGAGCTGTTTAACAACAAAAATAACACTGGAATGCTAGGAATGAATTTCCTTTTCCTTACCAGCAAAATTATTGTTTCCATAGACTGTTTTGTCACTTTGTGCATGAAATGGTGCAAAATATACCACCTTGATTTCTTATCTTCTCCAAGAGTTCTGTGCTCCCTGGGAGCTTGGTATGTGTGCTGTTGGCACTGAGCCTTCCTCTTGTACCATTGGGTGGTAAGTTTTGATCACTGAATATGTCAGTTGGATGCAATTTCTCATATTTCTGAGTTGTACTCTGACAGGATTTGTAAAACATCGTTTTGGTTTCACTATAGTCATCTACCCTTGTTTCCATACTTTGATTTTGCTTTTGGCATGTGCCTACAGATGGTTGAGGTTGACAGTGAAATCTAACGTGTGAACTGTAGAATCTGCACTCAAATAGACACACCGCACCGGGGTTTCTCAGGATCTTCTATCTCCATCAGATGCTTTCTACATCAAAGAGAGAGAGAGTGGTGAGAAACCGCAGAGTTGTTTTTCTAGACTGTCTCACAACAGCTCTTTAAGGTGAGAAGTCTTTATAGGCGGACAAGGGAGAAATGCATAAGCAAAGGTTTCAGAGACCTGCTGAAGGATTGGGCCTAATGAGTAAGAGGAAAGTATACTATGAATCCAACTGGAATGTTGTATAATCCACCTTTCTAGAATTCTTTTTTTCATTTCTTAAAATATAACTCATTAAAGATGATGATTTTTTATGAAATTATCTTTGCAAAGCTGTTTTGGAGTTCTCTGAGCAGATGCTCATAATTTGCCTTCTTTAGAAAAGTCGTGTGTAGGTTGAAGATTAGTTTTCTTAACGAATTCTTACCTTTCATTTTGGTTAGCATTAGTGGTAGCTTTGAATTCACCCTATTAATTTTTCTCTCTCGTATTGATGAATGGATATAAGATTGTGGGAATAGAAGCAGTTTGTTTGAAGACCAGTCCAGCTTACAGGAAATAAATATATGACTTTTCAAAAGGCTAGAAAATGTGTGATAATATTTGTGCCCAATAGCCATAGAATCATAAATGTTAGATATGAAAGAGAGCATCCAGTTCAACCCCCTAGTTTTCTAGATGAGGACTCTGAGCCCAGAGAAGATGAGTGACTTCTTCAAAGTCATACAGATAACAAAACTCAAATCCTAGTTCCTACTAATCCCAAATTCAGTATTCCTTTGACCACATTACACAACCAAAATATTTTTATGTACCACTGGAATTAAATTTAAGCCCATAAAAAGTCCATTTATTGATCCTAGCATCAGATGATTCCATCAGATGGTTCAATCATTTCTAATTTTTCTGTTTTTATATTGAAAATTCCATATTATTTTTCTTGTTTCTTGAATGGGAACTTTAAATATCTTGGTTTCCAATTCAATATCACACTAAAAGTACTTGCATTCATTTCTACTTTGTGCCTAATCAGTGTATAATAGTTTTTTGGTCTACAAAGCATCTAGTTTCTCTTCTAAATTATAAACTCCTGGATGGCAAGGACATTGACGATTTCCTGTTTGGTACAGCCCATGTAAAGTACACTTTGGGACCCTAAATAAGTATCTTAACATGAAGGGCCGCTTCTTTCAAGTCCTTTTTTATAGTAATATCTTTGCATTCTGGGGCAGCCCCACGTCTCTGTTGTGTGCAGCACATACTCTCTGTGGGCATTTTCTAAGTGATAGTCGTTATAATAGGAATTATTATTACAGCCCCATTTCTTCTGTTTCCTTTTATTAATTCCACCATTCTACCAACTAGCTGAAGAAGCTCATCACATGGAAAATATTTTATTTTTATATAGTCTTTAAAGGACTGGTTTTAGTTAATCACATAATACAACATAATTATGGAATCTGACAATTGGAAAGCAACCTCTTGTGCCTACCCTGGAGAAATTTTTAAATAAAAATAAAGAAGTCCTCAACAAGCCTTCAACATCTAATGTAGGTTACAGCCATCGAAATCAGTTCTTTTATATCTGGTATAAATCTTTATGACTGCAGCAGAGTCCGGTGACTTACATTGACGTCTCCTGTGGAAAGGCCATCTAACGTTGCTGTGAGTGCTGTGAGTGCTGTAGGACATAGGTAGGACAAGAATCTCTGTTTTCTTAAGATCTTTTAATAACTCCTTACAGTCTTTTGAAAAATATATTTTTGCTTCTCTTGAAATTTTTAATACAAAGAATTATCATGAAAGCAAAGGAAGTGAATGATAATCAGAATTCATTAAAGTCAATCTTGGGAATGATTTGCCTTGAAGGATAAAAAGCGAAACAAATGTTCCCAGGCGAGGCGAAAGACAGTCTACGAGGTTTGCTTGCCACTGCCCATCAGAAGCGGGGGAAAAGATTTAAAACTTGGCTCCCAAAGAGATGCTCCTGAATCCAAATAGAAGGCACAATCTGATGCCTGGCTACATCCACAATCTTTATAGCACTTCTTTACCAAAGAAGAATTTAAACTATTCTGATTCTGAGCTTGAAACTCCTTTTTCACTAAGGAAATTTCCTTAAGAAATAACCTTCTTGACTTTATATACCCGAAGACAGTACATGTGAAGATGGGAAACCAAAAGAAATATCCAAGTCAAAGAGCAGTGCGCCATTCAGGCAGAATCTGGAGGAGAGGAAAGCTATTCCCTGATTAGCGAGCTTTCCCCGCTAGCCTGTAGGTGGGTGTATTTAACAGAAGAAAGCAATGGGAACCGCCTGTCAGCCAGCCTTTAGAGCTAATTAGCTCAGCATACAACAAAGATAAGTGAGCCGGGGAGGAGGGCCCCCTGAGGGGTCTTCAGATTCTGGGAAATGTCTGATTGGCAGATGTTAAAAGGGATTCTTCAGTAATCCTGTGCATCAATGAGCTGCACAAATTCAGTCCAGGACTGCAAGGATTCAGGCATGAGGACGCTGTGCAGCAGGCTCGCACAGGCAGACCCAAGATGGACAGAACCTTGGAATCCCTGAGACACATCATTGCCCAAGTGTTGCCTCACAGAGACCCGGCTCTAGTCTTCAAAGACTGTAAGTACTGAAGGGGAAAAAGTTTTTTGACTCTTTTAGAAACTAGTGCTAAACGTCTAGTCACATCCTATTTAAGTATGATTTCTCCTAAATCTCTGTAGTCGTGTGCCGCGGTCTAAGTGATATTTAACTTGCTCCTGACTTCAGTCAGGAGAATGATTGCATTTCACCTCCAGGCATTAGTCGCTGGGTTATTTTGTCAGTGATACATCTTGCTAATCGTTTAGAAGTCTCTTAAAATCTAGGACTCGCCCAAAACTTAATGAACTTTTCCAGAAGCTTTCTTAAATAAAGCAAGGTTGATTGGTACTCAGATCAAAACTAAAAGTAACTTGAATATGATAATAAAGTATATCTATGTTTTAACTTGTTTAATCCACCATAACGTATATTAATGTTAAATCAAGTATTGTGTTTGTCTGACAATTTTGGCTGTAAGCAAGTTAACAGTAAATGACCACTGAGCTCTTAAATTTTGATAAATTGTAACACTTTGGTTAAAAGGCCAATAAAATTAGATGTCTTTCACCTCTGCAATACCCTCCCCCACCAAAAATCTAAACAGCTTATGGCAAAAGTTATTTCAAAATCTTTTTTTTAGTGATTATGAAAAATAATTCAATCAGGCTTTCCAATTCTAGCAATACCATTAAACCATTTGTCATGTAACTTCGTTTCTGGAACCAATTTGATTTCCTGCTGCTGCAAAACAGACTATCTTCACGTTGTATCTTATCTACAGTGGGTTTCATATTACAAAGGGCTTCTGAAATAGAACTTTGCGAGGGAACTGCCCAAAAGGTAAAATGCACATGGCATTTTTTTCCACTTCAATAAGTTACAGCTTTCTTCTTTGTGAATCTCGTTATGTTTGTCTCCATCAAAACATCAATGGTTTGGATTTTTGCTTTCTGATTGCTGAATAATGTTAGTTTCCAGATGTCCTTTTAGTTTATATTTCTCATATGTATGATGAAGAAAAAGAAATGTTAGGCCATTTGATTCTATAAAATTTTCTTTATGGAAATTAAATTGTAAGCAATCTGCTCTCTAAGCATAAAATGAAAGCCCTTCTTTCTTTCTTTCTTTCTTTCTTTCAAATACTGTCTTCAAGCATGTGTCAATAACTATGTTAAAACTAATAAAAGTCGCTCCCTCCCCCGTCTGGCCTGGAGTCTATTGAGGTTTGGTATGTTTCTTTAAGTGAAAAGGGAAGGAAAGAATGTCTCTCTCCTACAATAGCGCTGAATTCACTGGTGGAGGGTGAAAGGGCTCCTGACCTCCCCAAGGCTTTGGATAAATTGCATAGGGCCAGGGGTCTTGTGCTGACGCTCTGGAGAGTGGGAGCAGTAAAAAGAAACAGAGGGGAAATTTTTCAGAGTTCATTGTGAATTTAAGAAGTTTAATCTGAAATCACATGGCCCACTCTTTAGGCTGAACTAAATCCCAGCAATTGTTTACAGTCTAGCAGAGAGAATAAAATAGAAAAAGGTTAAAATAAAGCATACATTGTGTTCTATTATCCAGACCTTTGCAGGAACTCTTTCATATGGAAAAACAAAGAGGTGCCAAATTTTATATATTTCATTCATTAACATAGAACCTAAATTTGATCAGATAGTGTTGCCTGCTTACCCCAGAATGGGTCGCCACTCACCAACTGCTTGCACGGCTTCCTAGGTGTGAATATTCAACTGCTGATCCTCTCCCTTCAGATGTTTCTAATCTGAAAAGTGACTAAATGAAAGTAAGCCAAATGGCAAATTTCTGTACCAGGGATTTTTAGAACATCAAAACATCCAATCCCTCACCATCTTCAAGGGGTAAATGGGAACAGGCTTACTTCCTTTCTGGGGCAGGGCATCAAAAGTCTGCCTGGGGGCTACGCCATGCCTTAGCAACCTGTCGTGCACTTGCCAGAGTTTAGCATGTGGACTCATTTTCCTTGGCACACCCATAAGTTGCTGCCACCACTCTCTGTTTTACACAGCCTGTAAAAAGCTGTCACTAGCCTCCTCTACTTTTAGTCACTCCTGGCTCCTCTTTCCCCACCTCAATCCAGTCTCTTCCCGGCACAAGGAAAGGTCTCAGCACTTGGGCACATCACTGCCAATTCCTTAGGAAAAACTGCTGCCTTGCTTTCCCGCAAGGTGAAAAGCCAATTCACGAATTTTTAAAACTCAGCACAGTTGAACAAAGGAAGATTAAAAAAACACTCAAAGTGTTTTTCTAAATTTTTCTTCTATAAATGCAAAGGCAGTTTTTTCTCTCTTCATTCTTTGGAAACCCGTAATACAGCGGATGTCAATAATCATTTGATTAATTTGTTCTCCTCAGTTGGCTTTTGATTTGTTTAAAAAGAAGCAATAGTAAATTGAATTTTTCTCTTCCAGTTGGTCAGGAAAAGCACCCAGAGAGTTTTCTGGTCTGAGACTGATGCGCATGGGGATAGTTACATTCATTTAAGAAAATAAGGTTTGAATGCTTTTCTCAGCCAAGGAGGCCCTCCAAGTGGTGTTTTGCAATGCATTAAATCCCTCATTTGTTTTAGACAAAGGTGTTCATCTGGCAACAGTTGGGATTTGTTTTTTATTTTCTTTCTTGGAGGGAAATGAATTCCATGACAATTTTTTTCCCTATTCCCTATTTCACATTTCAAACGAAAACTAATGGAAAGACATTTTAAGTAGGGTTGGCTCTCAATTTGAAGTTTGCTCATCTAAGCTGACACCGGACTGGTCTCTGCTAGCTAAACATCTCCATTTTGTAACAAGGGGTGCCGGGAGTCTCCACACCACCAGACAGGATCTCTCTGCAGAGAAATGAAGGCGCATCTCATGTGGCCTTCCATTCCTGGCTTTGTGCAGCATCCAATTTCTTCTCATGTGTCATGTGTCACAACCAAAGATGAGCTATCCTAAAAGCAGCCCCTGTCAGCTCTTCTGAGAGTACATGTGTGAGCTTACCATTTGTTTACCACTGTTTGACAGTTTCTCACATGCTTTCTCAAAGGAGATCACCACGTGATTTCAAGATGGCCACATTTCAGATTCCACTCTGAGTGTTAACGCTTCAAATTACAAGAGCATAATATGCTTATCTGCCGTCTTTGGCCTCGTCCTTCGTCCATTCATGGTTATGCAAGGATGCCAAATCCTCATCACGTGATGACAGACACTATGCTAGGAGCATTCATTCTTCACAGTAAGCCAGTAATGCAGGTACCATTGTTATTTACAGGTGAGGGGACCAAGGCTTATGGAGGTTAAGGTGACTTGCCAAGGTCACACAGCTAGTAAGTGATAGAGCCAGGTTTCAAATTCTATCTTCCAACTCCTCACCTTTAGCCACTACAAGACATTGCCTCTCAGAGGCGTTACATTACCATGTCATTCATGCTGTCATGGCAGTATCTGTTAGGAAAACAGAGGGAGATTGAAATTAACCCTTCTGGGAGTGTGGAGGGAACCTGTGAAATAGGCACATTTGAACAGCAGTGTGATAGGAGGGGGAGAGGGGAAGGGCATTTGTGAGGAGAGAGAATAGCTCGTCCAAACGCAGACCAGGCAACACAAGAATAACGCACAGGGGGAGGTGAAGACAAGGCTGAGAAGGCAGGTGGAGTCACGCTGAAGTGCAGGCAAGAGGGAGCCACTGGAGTTAACAGTGATCCTAGATTAGTTCTGGAAGTTTATGGCCTTATGTTGCATTGGGGAAAAGATTATATTGACATCTGTTGGAGGTACATTTCCTGATACTAAGTTGGGGAGAATTGCAGCTTTTTCACAGCAAGAATCCTTTTGCCCATTCAGGCAAGATGCAAGATTTGTGAATGTAAACAAGCCCATAGGGAGAAACCACTTTTGCTAACTGAAGTGCAAGATCAAGGCAAATTTTCTCAAACAGATTGTTAAAAACCTACCTTAGCTGTCACTAAAACCATGAGAATGTGTTGGTTTCTAGCATTGACTTATAAAGTGACATGTTAGATTTCACTAATATGTTCCCTCAAATTTTATAATTAAAAAAAAATATGGAAACTTTACTAAACATTGCATAAATAGAGGTAAATTTCTCACATATGTGAGGTGCATTAACTCTTCCATTTGGGGAAACATTTTTCTGCATCATCAGATAGGTGAATACTTCAAAAAGTACATTTTTACCTGTTGGAAATATTGGACCAGACTATACAGCTATTAAAAATATCTTAGTTATCATGAATGTGGCTGTATGCAATACGAGAGAGCAAAAATCCTCAAGAGTCAAGTATTTTCTCCATGCTTTTTAGTGCGGTTATCTGAAATCAATAAATTTGATGATACATTTATGGTTTTTGCTTTTCACAGAAAGGACTAGAGTAGGATGTAAGGGATGAAGGTACTTGTGCAGTGAAATCACTACACGCGCTGCATTGCAGTCCACCACGGAAAGTGGGCCTGACAGAATATGGTCAAAAAAACCTGCTGCTGCTCGATAGCTCATGTTGGATTAATGATTGCATCTTAATTACAATCATTTTAACTCTGATAATTTTAGCATCTAAACTGTGGATGTCTGCTCTGCTGAAGCCTATTCAAATGCTAATTTTACTTAATTTATCACAGGATACAACTATTTTTATTTGCATTTATACTAGGGGAAAAATGCAGATTTCTGTTCAGCTATCACTGGCATAAGCACTGTTCTCTTGTTTTTTCCAGTAAGTATACATTTGGCAGAGTTTAAATTCTGAAAGGCTCAGCCCCAGGGTAAAATTTTTCAAAATGGAAAAGAATAGATGGCTTCTTTTTTTTCTTTTTCTTTTCTTTCTTTTCTTTTTTTTTTTTTTTTGAGGAAGATTAGTTCTGAACTAACATCTGCCTCCAATCCTCCTCTTTTTGCTGTGGAAGACTGGCCCAGAGCTAACATCCATGCCCATCTTCCTCCACTTCATATGTGGGACGCCTGCCACAGCATGGCTTGACATGCAGTGTGTAGGTCTGCACCCAGGATCCGAACTGGCGAACCCGGGCCACCAAAGCGGAACGTGCAAACTAAACCCCTGAGAAAATAAGTGGCTTCTTGATCACTTAATGGCCATATCTGTCCTAACACGTTTATTCCCTAATGTATAAATAATATTTAAAACATCAAAATAAAATATGATTTATACCCCTCCTGTGATCAAATCTGATGCCTCTTCGTGGTCTGCTGTCTCATCTCACCATAGGCTTTTTTTTGATAGTTAAGATTTGTTAGCCTGAACCCAACTTTAACAACTTCTGAAACTCGTGTGTTAAGTTACAGCCCATAATAGGATACAGCTGCACAAGGGTGAGTTTTTAAGTTATGATTTTTCTGTTTAAATGATACGGTTTTACTGATTATGTGCTACAGATTGATTTAAGAAATATAAGACAACTTTAGAAGCCTTTCATAAAAGAATCTTCTTTATTTAATACATTTCACATTGAAGTTTTAACCCCAAAGGCTCTTCTTTCTTTTCCTCCATGTTCAAATGCTCACATAAGTTTAGTCTATCCAGGTGGTTAAAACAATCCTATTTTAAAAGAAAAAAAAAAAAGAATCCTATGGAAAGTTCAATATTGACAAAATAGGTCATTGTTACACTTCCTGTAGTTCTCTATATTCTCTCTCTGGTGTCCATGGAATGCTGTTTGAATTATGGTTTTGCTTTTTTTTTCCCTGCTGCGTTGATAATCACTTGATCCCCATTTTGATCTCATCTCTTTAGGCAGCTGTGGGAACCCGTCATTTAGTCACCACTCCTTTGGCAAGTATGGCCTGTACTATGTAGTTTACATTTCTCTCATGTGGCTCCACACTATGAATTATGGTTTCGTGGACATGTTTTTGTCCACACCTAAGTTGGAAGTCCCAGGAGGGCAAAGCCATACCTTGCACTTCTACGTAAGCCCCAGGGTGCCCCTGACAGCACCGGGCACCTAGCAGGTACACAACAGACGTTTCTTGATTGCTGATTGGTTGATTTTCTCCCTCACAAAAAGGGGGGAAGATTTTTCTCATTGTTAAGTGTTCTGCTTCAGGATGAAATAACCTGTACCGGGACCTTCTAAGCCATCATCCACTGACACCTTAATCACCACCTAATTGCATGCAGGGTTAAGTTGACAGCCAGATGAGACAGGAGGGAGCTTGGAGGAAGAAGGGGTTCTGAAAATAAACACAGCCCCGCAGGCAACCTCCCCAAAGCACTGCCTCCAGTTGGCCTTGGTGGACCAGCCTGAGTTATCCTGTACACCACTCTGGCACAGTGACTTAGATTGCCAGTCCTTATCCTCAGGTTCTACCCTCGACTCTGGCTCCCCAAAGGCCGTGTACCATGCTCTTTTGGGCCAGACTCTGTCTGTGCCTTGTATGTAAACCCTAGTGAGGTAGCTGTGGCAGGGCGGTGAAGAGCTTTCTTATGTTGACTGTTCCCAGGGACAGTGTGTTACATGCCTAAAGCCACATTGGCACAGATTTGACCCTTTTAAACAAACAGAGCTGGTCAGTAAAGCAACCGGTGTTTGCTTTTTCTTTTCGAATGCTTGGCTGGTTATCTAAAATCAACAGTCCTACAAAGTCTCTTCAATACAGTGCGATGTCTGTGCCCGGTGGAACGTGGGAAAGATACATATTTCCTGATTGGTTAAATAGACTACATCAGGTTTTTCTTTTACGTAGCTTTTGTGATTGGATGACATCGTCTGACCCGTGGTGAACACATATCCCACAGGGGAACTCGGGCGCGATGCTACTGCTGCTGCTGCTGTTTAATTTGGGTATACTTAATGACCCTTTATTTCCTTTTGTCTGTGTGATGCCCTCTTGCTCCTTGTATTCTCTGCCCTCTGCCTTCTTAAAAAAATGACCCTGTACTTCCAAAGATATAAAAAATAAGTGTTATTAAAGTTCTCCCCAAATGATTTACAGTTTAGCAATTTTAAATCGTAAGGGTGAAAATTAAACCAAAAAGCACGATACACTTTTGGCATATTTTGGAGAATCTCCCAAGAGGTAAACTTTGTAAAACAACTCAAAGGATCATAATTCCCTCAGGAAAAGTGTTCAGGGTAGAGGATGGGGACCAGACCCAAAGGGAAAAAAAGCAAACAAAAGAAGAAACGCAACCAGCTTCCCCCAAAAGCTGCTGAAGGAGCTAGACACTGACTCTGGAGCTTTACTAAAAGAAAGTTCCTCTACTGGGAACAAAGCAAGGCTCCAAGCTGTCTCAGGCCTGCTGTGCGGCTGTGGCTACCTTTGACAGAGTGTCTACACAAAAAGAAAAGAGGCCCAAGAGTCCTCCATATTGTACCCTACACACAGGCCATGTCAGCAAGGTTCTTAAATTAGCCTGATCAAAACTTGGCAAAGCCTGAGGATGGTTATAAATAATTAGACAGCTGGTTCTGTTGGTCAATGTCCTGGAGTTCGCCAAGCCAAGCATAAGACCCAAAGGTACCCCACTTTGCAACCCATTTTGCATGAATGGCAAATTGATATCATTCCTTGAGCTTGCCTCTTAAATTATTTGGGGGTCCTTTTCCTCAACAAAATTAGGAAATCACATTGGCAAGAACAAGTTGAACATGATTGAATTGCTAGAACAGAAAATATTAATTAACTTTATTTTAAAATATCACCTGTTAAGGCTAATTTATTTAAAGATTATATTAAAATATTATACAACATAAATCCATCTGTTTGGAGGCAGAGAATCTATTTGAAAATATGTTAATCATCTTGGAAGCCTCTTAATGATTTATTCTTACATGGTAGCCCTTCCAATTTGTCTTTAATTGTTTCTGGCAAAGGAAATTTTACCCAACTAGAATTTTTTTCTCATGTAAGGCATAAAGAAATTGGTTCTTTTTTTGATAGATTTATAACATACTTTTAAGATCTCCTTTGCTGACAAATGTCTCTCTTTCATTCGAGACTTTTCTCATATTAGATAATTGAACTGAGCAATGAACTACAACACTTCTATTTTCCTGAAGCATAAGCAGCCTTTAAACATTGATTTAAAATAAAAGTTAGCTCCTTTCTGTAGTTTTTGCTAGGTCTATTTCCTTTAGTATCCATTAGAAAGTGAAAAATTGGGACAAACATCCATGTTTCCAGATTTTGAGACATGTAGCATCTCATGCATTTATTTTCTGGCTGTTATGAAGCTTTGACTACCAGTGAATGATGTCAAAAGAGCTTTCTCTTTCCCATCACTGAACTCTTCATATATTTTGGAAATAAATTAAATAGCACAATGTGTACAATTAGAGAATTTTCAGATGCAGACTATTTTTAGAATGTTTAATGATATGGTTTCCAATCCAGGAGCAGTTTCAAAGATGCAATAAGCAAGCATATAATCATGCCTTTTCCTTTCTTCCTTCACCCTATCTAACCACAAATAATAGCTGGCACTTTAGTGCTTACTACGTGTGAAGCTCTAGTCTGAGCATTTTCCATTTTAAGCCTTACAGCAACCCTGTGGGGTAAGTGCTGTGTTTCACAGATAGCGCTGGAGCAGTCAGGTATGTATCTTACAGTGGTAGAGACAAGATTCAAACCTAGGCTTTCTGGCTCCAGAGTCCATGTTTTAACCAGTAAGTAAACTGAATGCCTGTTGATAAAATGTGGAGAGACAAGATACAATATACATTTTATTGTGTTTGAACCAGTGCCTGTGTTGGAGGACTCTTCTGTAACATACTATAATCCATGGGGCATTTACATCCTCTCCGTCTCAGAATTCCCATATGAAAACATAGATCACGTGTCCCTATTGGCAGCTCCATCATAGCCAATCTGTGAAAATGACAAGCTCTGACATTTTAGGATAAAAGCCCTCTCAGTGTCTAGGGGTTTTTTTGTTTTGTTTTGTTTTGTTTTGGGGGAGGAAGATTTGCCCTGAGCTAACATCTGTTGCCAATCTTCCTCTATTTTGCATGCGTGGGATGCCACCTCAGCATGGCTTGATGAGAGGTGTGTGAATCCCCAGCCACCAAAGCAGAGCACACAAACTTAACCACTACACCACCGGGCCGGCCCCAAGTATCCAGTTATTGATATCCTTCTCTGAAGGGGCTTAGTGCCACTTCCAGGCTACAGAAGGCGCACTCTCCTACGTGCTGCAGCTCCTACCCCCTTCTCATAGATTTTTCTTCCCCAGTTCCTCCCAAAGAAACATTCTCCTTGGGCTCACCCAGATGCACAAGGGCACCTGCACTTTCCCTCCAAGAGTCTGGGCCCTTCATTTTCATGGATGGAGCTACCACAGGCAGCATGGCACCTTAGGCAAGGACAAAGGATGAGGGGTTCTGAGCTCCTGCCCTTTTTTCCCACTTGGGTAAAGCTGGGGCACCAGGACAATGGGATTGATTTCCAATTATTAAAAGAAGCTCAGTCCCCTTACCCTGTCTCTTGTCAAATCATACTCCCTTCCTAACAGCACCTTTTCCTATGGCTCCCTTACACAATTCCATGGCTGAGGCATTGTCATCTTTCTTAGTCTTTTTGTCAAATGCCACCCTTACTCCTGTGGGAGCACAGCTTCTGTCCTTTCCCCCATCCCAGTCTAAATCTCACTCCTCTGAGGTGGCTCAGCTTAGACCCTTGCTGACTTGCAGATGACTGCCTTATTGCTGTATTCTCACGTGACCGAGAGAAGAAGTTCTGATGCCTCTTTCTGTTCTTATAAGGGCACTGATCCCTTCATGGGGGTCCACTCACATGACCTCAACTAAACCAAATTACCTCCCAAAGGCCCCACCTCCTAATAGCATCATATTGGAGATTAGGGTTTCGACATATGAACAGGGTGAGAGGACGACACAAATATTCAGCCCATAACAGGGTCTATCACTTGTGTTTGAGAAAGCAATCTGAGGCAATGAAATGGACTCAAAACTCTGATATGCAAAGTCAATTCAGAGGTTCAATTGCTTTCTTTACTCTCAGATGTTATAAACTGATAGAAGTCACAAAAATGAACTGGATTTCATGCTATTGTTCCTAGGATCTCGCCAACAGTTCTCTCTCCTTCTACTTCCTCCCACACCCCCAGCCTCAGCCATTTGATATTCTATTTCTTTATAGTAATTTTACCAGTTTAACATCGGTTGCCTTGACAAACGCAAGACCAATAGATGACCTGTGAGTGTTAGACCCTGGAAGGAGGGCTGCTCAGCCTGTCCTGACTCCAGCCTCAGCCAAATTGTTACCCATCTGCCTTCTCTGGGTCTCAAGCTGAGAGTTCACTACCTCTCTCACGTCTGGTGTCCAGATTCACTACAGATGACCAATTTATCTTGTCCTGGCTGTAGATAAAGCCCTTTTCCTTTAGTGTCCATTGAAACAAAGTAGAAACTTTTCAAAGAGGAGTTCACCACACTTTGGGAGAAATAATGCATAGTCAAACAGGATGTGTTCCGGACCATAGCTCCTAACCCTGATGGGGAGGGCACAATCAGGCAGAGAGACTTGACCTTGGCTTTTGCTTGCCCCTCTGCCCAAGAAGCCTGTTCCAAGCCCCTCCTCAGTCTTTTGTTGTTTCTTCTTGTTCCTCTTATGGTCTCTCCTTTAGCCATCTTTCCTTGAAAGAAGGAACTAGAATGGGAGGTCTAGTCAGAGCCCCCTCGGAGGCACACAATTGTTGGATATTACACCATTGCTTGAAACAAGAGCAAGTGTTGGCTAAAGATTGATCATCAGGAAACCTGTTCACATGGACACAGACTGCTCATTCAACATGACAATTCCAAGCTGGAAACGTGTTATATCACTTATCACTTGTATGAAAAAAATACAAATATTGGCCTTTGCTTTATTTGACTTTGTCAAGAGCAAATGTCAGAAAAATCACCTGTAGGAAAAGGTAGGTGAAGGAATCTTAGAGGAGAGCCTCCTACGCCTCCCCTGCCAACAGCCTCACAAATGCAGCGCATCTTCCACACCTGTGATGACATCCAAATGCTCAACTAATAGTTATTGTGCTCCTACTGTGTTCCAGACATTGTGGATAAAATGATATAATTTTTCCTCCAAAGAGCCTGTCTAGAGTAGAGGTAGACACACACATGCAAACAACTTAGATTCCACTGCAGAGAGTGTCTCAGGATGAACAGAGAGCGTAGACCGTGCACTCAGAACGAGGTTAAAATCCCAGGTCTAAGACTTAGTAGCTGTGTGATTGTACGCTGAGCATCTTTTATTTCTTATCTATAAGTTGTGGATGGTAATAGCTGTTCATAGGGGGTGTTGTAAGGACCAAATGAGACAACGCACAGTGCCCGATATATAATAGGTACATGATAAGGGAGTTGAGAAGAGCAACTTCTCCCTACAGCAGAGCTTCTTAAACGTCTTAAACGTGCATCAGATTGCCTGAGAATCTTGTTAAAAATGCATATTCTGGCTCAGTGGTTCCAAGGCAGGGCCTGAGATCCTGCACTGCTAGCAAGTCCCCAAGTGGTATCCATGATGTTTCTCAGAGGACTGCAGTTTCCGTAGCAAGAGTTTATTTTGGTTTTGTCTTTATTTTTAAGGTGCTAATGCTGGAGGTGAATCTTAAAAAATAAGTAAGTGCCATCCAGGAAGACAACAGACAGTGGAAAGAAGGGCATTCCAAGAGAAGGAATGGAAGTATGGGGCCTGCCAGCAGCGTAAGAAGCATGGGAGTGTGAGGGCCCTGGAGGGTGACTTGAGGAGACAAGTTTGGAGTGAGAGAGAGTATCAAGACAAGGAGTCATTGAGCCCGTAGATAATGAAGGACTCACAGAAGGGTTTTAAGAAGATGTGAGTGATTTGATCAGCTATGAGATTCAGAAAGATTATCCTGGAGACAACTGGAAGATAAGTTGGATGGGAGAATGTGGAGTCAGGAGGATATTGTAGTATACTTGGTGTATACTACCAATGCACCAATGAACCAATGCAGGGATGGCGATATGAACTGAGAGGAAGTGATGACTATCGGAGACATCAGGATATGTAACTGACAAATCTTGGGCATTTATTAGATATGGAAAGAGGAAATTAAATTTAAGGTTCCTTCCAGGTTTCTGATTTAGGTGATTGGGTAGAGGATATATCACTTTGTAAGTAATTCAGGAGGAAGAGAAGAGTTTATGGAAAACAAAATGAATTGAGTTTTGGAATATGTTGAATTTATGCGGCAACCAAATGCAAATACCTATTAGCAAAGTTGAAATTACAGGAGAATGGTTTGGGAACTGTCGGCGGCGTATATTATGGTAGATGGAGTCATGGAGGGAGATTCTGTCATTCAGGGAGAACAGCACAGAGAGAAACAAGAAAAGACAAGAACAAGATTCTCATGCAAATCAACATGAGGGGTGAGCAGAGGAAGAGAAACTCGCAAGAGAGACTGAGAAGAAATGATTACAAATAGAGAAGTAGAATCAGGAAGAATATTTTCAGAAAAGCCTAGAGATATGAGAGTTTCTAGAAGAAATTAATCAGCTGTGTCAAATGCAGTTAGAAGTCAAGTAATAAGAATTAGGAAATAAATAAAATTAGGAATTGGTGATATTTACCAGAGTAGTTTCAGTGGAATAATGCACAGGAAAGCCAGATTGTGGAGGGTTGAAAATGAATGGAACATAAGGAAGCAGAGATAGAAATGTAGAATATGCTTTCTAGAAGCTTGGCTATAACGGGAAACTTTTAATAACTAGTAGCCAGCAATAGTCCCAAGGCTGAGAGTTTCATTGAACTGATGATTGATTCATTCATTTATTCATTTGTCTTGAGCATACCTACAGCTGCTAAGAAGTGAGGAAAGAGGAAACATTTAAAAGGAGGAGGTCAAGAGAATCACTAATAGAACACTATCCAGGAGAAGCAATGCACACTCATTCGAGACTGGAGGAAATAAGCTGGAGCTGGGCACTTGTGCAGATGGGTCACTAGACGTAGGGATGCATGCGTTTGGTGGCCCAAGTTGGTTCTGAAATGTGGAAGGCAGGATCATTGGCTGAGCACTAAAAGTGCAACTGCAGCTAGAAACTAAACTGTGTAGTGAGGCCTAAGCTCAAACTTGGGTGGTTTTCTTCGGCAATACTTGATCCTCTGCTTGTATTTTCTTTGACATTGTCCATGAACCTTGTTGTTGCTACTTCAAAAAAATAAAGGAGCGCGTGTTTCATAAATAGAGCATCCTCCGATATGCTGACCTTTCGAATGCCAAACAGCAAGCTGGCCTTCTTCCCTCTGCACTCCATTCATCTGGTTTTCCAGTCGACAAGAGGAGATAGAGATAGAAAGATGGATTGTGTGTGTGCATGTCCATATGTTGCACTCTTTAGAGGTGATGACATGCATAAGACCATCAAAGAAATCTCCAAGGTTGCGGAATGAAGAATTTGAAGACTGCTACTTTTGTTCATGCAGAAATTTTACTTAGTGCATACCTTTGAACTCTTTAATCCATATAGCTTTACATGCCAAAATTCTTGTGTTCGTTTTACCTAGATAATCATGAGTCATCTTCCTACTCCAGTTCTCAGTTGAACATCATTCAACAACAAATTTAAAATAGCAGGCTGATGCGCCTTGTTGACTATCAGAGCAACAGGCCCCTGGCTTTGGTTTTCGGCTTCAGTCTTCAAGACACCTCTGCTGAATTCTGGAGGTCAACTGCAAGTAGAACCACAAATCAGCCAGCTCAAAAATCCTTGTGTTCTTGGAAACGTGAGGGAGGAGAGGATGGGGAGCAGAAATACAGTTCAGGAAATAAAAGCCCTAATTCTATTTTGGGTTACATCAACTGGTAGAAAATATGATTTCAAATATTTTTGAATGATCGCAAAAGCTCTGTAATGACCAATCTCACCTTGACCACTTCAACGTGTATTTTATGGATTAATTCAATTATCCCCTCTCATAGTCTTACATTTTCCCAGTTCCTTCCCCAAAATACTTCTTAAATACTAAACACTGCAGTTTTTAAAGATACACAGGCTTCAAATTCCCTAAGTGTCTCAAGGATTTGCCTGAACTACACACTGTGTGGCTGATGGGTGATCCAGAGAAGAGGTAAAGGAGGCGGGTGCTCCTAGTTAATGGCTTAGAAAGTGGTTGTTCACTGTTGCTGCCTCCAGGTCAAACTCTAAGACTGTCCGGACTCCCTGAAAAATATCAAAGCCTGGAATTTTGAAGCACATCTAGGAATGTATTCAGGAGAATACCAAAGGGCACAGACGCCATGTTACACAAAGAATGTTTGAAAGAACAAAAACTATTTCATCTAGAACGTGAGGAAACCTGAGAGTTGTCTGTATCAGTATGCTTCCATATACAAGTGAGAGATACCCGTTCAAAGTAGTTGAAGGAAAAAGCAGATAGGTTGGTTCAGAGGCTCAAACTATGTCATCAGGACTTCATCTTTCTTTCTCCATCTCTCGGTTCTACTTTCCTCAGTGTTGGCTTTCTTCTCAGCCGTGTTTCGCGTTTGCTTAGGCAACGCCACACTTACCTCCTATCACCGCCAACTATCCTAGTGAAAAAGGAGGAGCTCGTCTTCGACATTTCCAACAAAAGTCCTGGACTCATTGGCTCTGAATCACTCGGCTTTGGTCAAATCCCCACCCCTGAGCCCTGGAGAAGACCTGGTGGAAGGAAAGTGGTTCTTTAGGGAAAACTTTTGTGCTAGTCCCACAAAGAGGGGAAGTACATGCCGGGCAGACAAAAACTATGGATGCCCTGCACCGCCCTCAGGTATATGGTGGACTCTCGTGTGGACAAGGGGATAAAATTTTATGAGCCTCCAGAAATGAGAAGTAGACCACTTGGACAAACCTTACAGGAAAGCAGATTTCTGCTCACTCCCCAAAAGGACCTTTTCACAATTAGAACCATTAGCAGTTGAAACGGGCTGCCTTAAGATGTGCCAAGTGCCAGGTCCTTCCACGTGTTCAGCCGTGGGCCAGATGGGCAGCTGTCAATAGTGTTGTGCAAGGAATTCCTGCATTAGGCAGAGCTTTGCCTACGTGACCTGTAAGGTCTCTTTTGACTCTGCAATTCTATTATCCTTGTTAATTTCCACAATTCAATTTGCTGTACAGGATAAACAAACCAACCTAATTTGATCTGGAACTTCTGCAGGCTATCACAGGTCATTTAATCAAAAACACATGGCTATAGCCATTACTATGTTTTCTGAAGTCATCTAACAGACATGGTCCTTAACAAGGTCTCCACATTATTAGTTTCACTTATGGCTTTTTCCAGCCTTCTGCTTATTACACAATTACCTTTCGTTCTCCTTTAGATTGGAGGGGAGAGGAGCAGGAAAGAGTTTTCTTCTTGCTGCCTTTCTCCTCTTAAATCTTACAATGTAATTAAATTAAATGTAATTGTAATTAAAATTACGTTGCTCACATTTTTACCTCCAAATTTGGCTTTCATTTTTCAGGTTTAAGAATCTATGGGAAATGCAAGTGGGGGCCATAGATAATCATAGATCTGGACAAAGTTTATTAAAGAAAGTTTTCAAAGAAGGGAGAGAGAGATTTTTTAATTTGATATTAAAAATTAATTTGTAAGATAAATTTAATATACTGCAACATTGTTAGAACTGGGGTACTAAACCTGAGCCATACTCATGAAGAAATAAACACATTTTGGAAAGAAACACATTGGCTTCTTTCACAACCGAAGGCACCCCCCCACCCCCCGAGCACATACATACATACTCTGTTCTGCTTAAACTGGAGGTGACAAACTACACAATCCAGCCTGCAAATCAAACTGTTTTTGCTGAAGTATGTCCATCCTTAATAACTGATTGTGTTTCTTGTCTTTTTCAGTGAATGTAGTGTCAATGTTACAGGAATTTTGGGAAAGCAAGCAGGAGAGGGCTGCGTTCCCAAGTGAAGGAGTGGTGGTCTACGAGTCACTGCCATCTCCTGGGCCTCCCTTCGTGAGTTACGTGACCCTCCCAGGAGGAAGCTGCTTTGGCAACTTTCAGGTAAGAAGCAACTGTAGATTAGTCAGTGAATGTTAATTGGGTTAAAATAGAGTAAGCCTTTTTATAAAATGATAATATTATGTTGTCTTAGTTGTAGTGAAAAAAGTTGTGCCGTGTTCCATTATATATACAGAAAAATTTGTCAGACGTTCCGATTTTTTAAAATGAAAGTGTTTTATATTAGGGTATCCCCTCATAGTTCTTTATGGAAAATGAGTTTTATAGCATTTTATTTCCCCGATAGCTGCTGCTATTTCCCTCAACATATTTTGGAATAAAACTTAAAGAACAAGGGAATGTCAGCAAAGTCCTTCCCTCAGGGCCCTTTCATCAGTAGAAAGTCTTCACTTTCATGAATTTTGTAATCAAATACTAATCAATCTATTACACACCAAAGCATGGGCCAACAGCAAAGGCTGAGACTCACAGGGCTGGGGTCAGGCGCCCGTGTTAAGCCTGAGTTCTGCCTCTGAATAACTGAAGATACCCTTGGGAAATTTCTTTAACTTCTTGATTTCCCTGACTTTGAGATGGGGAATAATACCCACAGGGTTAGTTGGGAGTCATATGAAATATACATGCAGTGTGTTTATCTGGTACATAGTAGGTATTCCACGTATTGTTTTGATAATTATTATAAAGACTCTTCCAGTTGGTTAAATCTTTATTATGTTTACGATGGGTGTAAATGATGATACATTTCTAGTTGGACATCTACTCACACAAAAACATTTGCCTATACATTAACCATCAGCATGTGGTTATCCAGTATGTGTAACAAATATGCATTGAGTGCTAGGAAATATCAAGCATTGGGCCAAGTAATGAAGATATGGTCCATACCTTGAGGAAATCAATGTACAAAAAAATTATAGTAATTACATAGAGTTATATTGGAGAGTCAATGAAAGCATAAAGGAGCTTTTCAGTTCACCAGTCACCTTTATAAGTACCCCTTCAGTACAGTAAACTCTCTCTTAATTTTAAATAACTGGCACAAATGCCTTATTTATGGTTTATGAACAATGTGAAACTCACAAGCATTCAAGTGTCCCTCTTAACTTTGACAACTGGGAAGCCCGGAGGCAAATTTTCAGCATATGTCTTTGCAGTGTAAGTCTACAGAACTTAATGTCATGTAATTTTTAGGACTAACCTCATACTTGATATCGTTTATATTTCTACCCTTACTCTCCCTTTGAACTTAGTGTGCCTCACTCATTTATTTTATCCTGTTATTGTGTATCTATTTTCTGTTCTTTCAAATCCTTTGTGGAGTAAGGGGAGGATTTAGTTTAATAAATAGACCCACAAACCTATGTCTGCCTAAGGGAAATCAAAGAAGGATTCACAGGAAATGCAATCACGAGCTGACATGTGCACTTAAGGGTGTCTTTGCCAGCTGGTAAAGGGAAGATGACATTCTCAGCATTAGGAACAGTGTGAGCAAAGGCATGGAGCAAGCACTCCCAGAATTTGGGAAGCCTAACTGTGTCTGTGGCAGGGAAATGGTGAGAAATTATGGTGTGCTCATCAAACCATAAGGGACCTTCATGCCTTGCAAAAGAGAACAGGTTGTATTCTATATATCAGAACCCTGAAGGATTCTGAGCAGGAGAGTGATATATTCAAATCAGAAGGATTACTCTGGCAGGAGCAAGGGGTAATTTTAAAGAACTGCTTTCCAAATGTCTGACCCCCCCCCCCCCAGCCAATGAGGTCTTGCCTTCTCCCACCCTGCACAGTGACCAGCAGTGCATTTTGACCTCTGACTAATGAAAGTGAATTGTCTGATGAGGATGATTAGAAAGTGGGTCTAGAAGCCTCAGAACAGAACTTGATGGAACCCCAGACACTTCGACAAGGACGAGGGGCAGGGAAGGGGTGAGAAAGGCAGCAACAGGGGAAGGGGTCCCCTAATCCACGTGAGACTGCAGGTCCGTCATGGAGCGCTGTGAGGTGAAGGCTGCTCTCACAGAGCACCCATCAGACTCCCACTCAAGGGAGACCTCCCAGGCAAACAGACCCGCCCTGCCACAGAGCAAGGTCTTGCCAGCCACCTGAGCCAATCTGTTTCTCTGTCCATGAGTGCCACTGGACTAAAGATCACCAAACATTTGAGGAAAACCAAAAGCAAAAGAGAAAAAGCCAAGGCAAGCAAAGAAAAGAATAGAAATAATTCAAGCAGCAGAGGACAGAAGAGAGTATTACAGTGAGTTGCCTCAGAAAATTGTGGGAGGATATTTATCCCTAAAACAGCTTTAAAACAAGGAACAAGCAGGGAACAAGAAATTTAAAATTTGATTGCCAAACTGGAACAGAAAAAACAAAGAAAGAAAAGAGGATTAAATGGATGAGTGGACGTAGATCACAGCCAAATTAGTACAGGATAAAAAATAAATAGCAAAGTACATCTTCTGGAACTTAGAGCAAAAAGACAAGGAGGTGGAAAAAGATGGTGCAGGAGACAGGGGTATAAATCCTGGAGGTAAACATTGGTCTAATACAAGCTCTAGAAAGAGACAAAGGAAATAAAGGAGAGGAAACAAATAACAGAAGCAATTTTCTTTGAGTTGGAGAAAAGCACAAATTTTCATATTGAAATAGCCCACCATATGCCAAGCAGGATCAAGACAAAAGAATCACACAGCTCCGTGGCGGTGCGGGACTTAGGGACAGCACTCTGCTTAAAAGATGGATCAAGGGGCTCTTTTGACACTGCATTTGTACATTAATCTTGCTGGTTTGTTTTCTTTTTAATGTAGATTGAATTTATATGTGGGATAGCTTTGGGGGAGCCGATGAAACAGGGCAAAAACTGGCAAACCTGGTGAACAAAACCAAAACTATTTCTTTGAAAAGATAAATCTTTGGCATTTCTGAATCAGAAAAAACCAAGACATATTCTACAACAAGCATGAGAAAGGGAATACAATCATAGGAGTGTAATATAAGAATACTGCATAAACAATTATATTAAAAAACATGGGGACCAGCCCCGTGGCTGAGTGGTTAAGTTCACACACTCCACTTCTGCGGCCAGGGGCTCACCAGTTTGGATCCTGGGTGCAGACCTACACACTGCTCATCAAGCCATGCTGTGGTGGCGTCCCACATAGAAGAACTAGAATGAGCTACAACTAGGATATACAACTATGTACTGGGGCTTTGGGAAAAAAAGAAAAAAAAAGAGGAAGATTGGCAACAGGTGTTAGCTCAGGACGAAACTTCCTCACACACAAAAAAGCATACCTCAAAAGAAAAAAAAAAAGGAATTCATCTCCTTATTTAAAAAAATATGAAAATGTAGATGATATTGACTACTTTCTGGGAACTCTCTGTATTATCTTTGCAAGTCCTCTATAAGTCTAAAATTATTTCAAAATAAAAAGTAAAAAAAATAAATAAAAACCTTCCATGACTCCCTATTACCTTCTTGTTAAAGTCTAAATTCTTTATTCTAGTGATAAAATCTCTAGAACTAGCCCCAACTTTTCCTCCCAGCTTTATGTCCCTGAATTTCTCTTCTGACACCACGTGCTTCAGCCTAGCTGTTCCTTCTCACGCCTTGACTTCTTCCAGCCACTCTCACATTCACCCTGGGACCTACTCATGAAGTGCTGTTGCCACCCTCTCTTCGTGTGCAAACTCTGCCCATCTTCCAGGACTCCGCTCAAATGTCACATTCTCCACAAATTTTCTCTGAATCTCCCTGCTAGAAATACCTACCTCCCCTGATTTCCCAAAGCAGGTTTCTCTGTTTCTTCTCTAGTTTTTAATGTTTTGTACCTTATACTCTCACTACTTATGTGCGTGTTCTGTCTCTGTAATAAAATCTAAGGGCCTCAGGGACAGGGTCTGTGTCCTTATATGGCTATGACTCCAAGCACTGTGTTTGCATATAGTAAGTGCCTAATAAGTGTTGTTGAATGAATAACTAAGTGAATGAATAACAAATCCCAAGAATCAATGAAGTTTCTATTTGTCCATTTTTTTATATAATCACTGTTAATTGATATATAAAACAGCAGATACTATTATATAAATATATCAACTAAAGTGTTTCATCTAACTCTACGACATGGCAGGCTAGGAAGGAAAAGTCAGTAACATTAAAATCAGCCGATATTATGTTCATATCTGTGGTTAACGTTCTAAAGTGGATTGATTTGAAACTATTGATTTAAAAAACCTTCTAATTCTCTCTGAATTTAATTTATGCAGAGTAACTTTCCCTCCACCCTATATCCCTGACCTCAAATAACTAAGACTTGGCCATATTCACACCCAGGTATGCATTACGTTTGTTCATGTGTAACAAATACACTCATTATAATCAATCTAGAATATAATGCATTTGACAGATCAGTGAATGAATCTGGAGGATATGAGTCTAGGAAATTCTAACATTCTTGTTCTTGTTTTTATTTTTGCTACCTTGAGAATTATGAATTTCCCAATCATCTCATAAATTTTTGCCCCAAATGATAGGCCTTCCCTCAGGTAGTACCTTCAACAACCTCCTTGTGGTCTTTAAGAAACAGAAAACAAAGTGAAAAAGCTGAACTCTTCAGTGGGGAGGCCTCTTGGTAATCTCTGATCACTTTAGGGTTTCCTTTCCCTTATGTTTAAATCATCATATTTTAAGTTTCTCAGGAGGATTGTTAACATCCTTGCTTTAAAAGATCCAGAATTTCCTGAATCAAGTATGTTTTTAAAATGTGTTTGGGTGGTTGGCTGCCAAATCTGGCCTCTTAACCTATTTGGCTCTCCAAAATATGACTTGAGAAAGGAAAATCAGGAAGGAAAAAAAAAGCAAGAAAATTTCTACTGAAGCAATGTCCTTACACTTTTCTTTGTCAGTTCAGAAACCATCTTAAATGCTATTTTCACCATATAACATTTCATCACGTTTTTGCCAGCAGTTGGCCTGTAAGAGCCTACATGCTCATTCCTGCAATGCCTTTCACATAATCAAATGTCACCCTTGTGCATTGCAAATCATTTCACGATGGATT
This sequence comes from Equus asinus, assembly GCF_041296235.1. Taxonomy (NCBI): domain Eukaryota; kingdom Metazoa; phylum Chordata; class Mammalia; order Perissodactyla; family Equidae; genus Equus; species Equus asinus. The sequence continues at coordinate 74,786,384 of NC_091798.1, forward strand.
ATTAATGCCAATACCATGTGCTGAGACATGGAGAAACCATTATGCCAGCAGAAGCCTTCTTACTGAGCCGTGGACGTCACCTCCAATGGTGCCAAGTAATTGAAAATACTTGAAGTGGAGTATGGGACTGGGTTGTGGGATTAAACCCTCTGGTTTCATGAAAGCTGTAAGAGATTAGGCTCATTCATTCTTTAGAAAAGTGGTATTCAGACTGAGCTTTAGTTTTCTGATTAATCAAAGGAAAGCAGCCAAAAGGCTCTGATGGACACAAACCACTGGTTTTATGCAAAGAAACCTCCCACTGAAGTAAATGGGAGGCTGGTGTCCAAGAGGACTAATTAAAGAATTTTCAGTTCGTCTTGACACCACAACTGCAAAAAACAAGAGAGCCAGAGGGAAAGAAAGCAGCCGCAAGCCTGTCTTTAAAGCATGTCTTCATAAACTACTGCAGTATAGAAAAAGAGAAGTGAAAGGATGATTCTGCTTTGAATTTCTAAACAGTAAACAAAATGATCTATTGATACTAAATTATCATATTGATAGATAAATTATTTCTAAATAAACTTAATTATAACTTTCAGAAAGTTATATTGAAACACATTAGTACTTCTTGTCTCTTTTATAAAAGAAACCATCTTCTAATGTTACAGGCATTAAGTAGGAATTCATGCTCTTCGGATGGTTTTTTTTACGCCATTTTTGTCTAGGCAGTTAATCCTTCCCCAGCCACATATCATGACCATGAAAACTGGCAGCAATTTCCATTTTTTACAATAAAAGCAACACAAGGGCCATCAGATCAACGTCTGATCCCCCTCTTGATCATCTCAGACAGAAAGCCATTCATTTCAGCAGCTGCTTTTGTTTCCAAATCTAAAAGGGGACATTAATTGAATATTTTATCTTATTTTATATTTTGATCAAAAGGTTTGTGATTCAAGTTTTGTTTTCAAACCAGTGACGTGGTCTTCCATATAGTCTGCTAGAATGATTCGGATTAATGAATTTCATTCCTATTTGGAATAAAAAGCAAAAATTCCTTTGCATATAGTCCTAGGCCATGCAATTATTATGTGTATAAATTACTAAAAAATGTATCCCCCTGGCTAAAACATTGATGTGATAGCTCGATTTATTTGAAGTGTAGGACACTAATTCGTTGGAGTATCCTATCTTTTTCACATAAATATTTTGTTGTTCCTGTTAAAATTGCTTCACAGAAAATACATACAAGTGTTGAACACTGGAGTGGGGAACTTTGCTGTTTGCGTAATGCCAGGCACCACATGAAATCGAGACATTTAATATTTCCATAGGCAAGCTGTTGGTTGTTTTTTTTTTATTTTCAAACAACATTTGGTGTTGCATAACAGGCTACACAGTTGGGAGAGGTAAGATGGAACATGCGGAGGAGATGAGCTCCTTGCAAAGATCTCTTTCTAAAAGGCCTTTCATTTTGTGCCACTTACTTTTCAAACTAAAGCCTTTGCCTATGAAGATATCTAGAAAAACTACTTTTGCAAAGCGCATACTGCCCAAAAGAAGGGTAAGGGTGTTTAATTTTGTTTTGTTTTAGTTACTTAAGACAGTAAGCACTCTTCATCTGGATTATCAGATATAAAACACAGGTTTCATACTTTCAGGCATTGAATGATTCCTCTCAAAGTTCAGGGAATTAAAAGTATATTTAAATCACAATAAACTATGTTTATAAAATTAATTTTTCCCAGGAGAGAAGAACTAAAAGAAAATGTGATTAATTCTTGACTTGACTAAATGGAATGGTAATGCTCTCTTTTTGCTGAGCGTTAAATAAGGCCTAGCCCTAACATTCCATGCCCCAAAGAGAGATTTAGTTCCTGCCATAAAATCAAGACTATTGCCCTGCACTAATGCGGTTTTAATGCCAAATATTTCAATTTGAAATCAGCCGTGACCTCTTCTGTCTCTAGAGTTGTCTACCTTGACCCAGATGCACAACACACTATGCAATGTAACTTAACTTCTAAAGGAAGTATTTCCTGGTAGAAATCTCCACAGGAAAGCATCTTGTTTTGCAACTAATGAGACCCAAAGATAGGAAGGTCAGTTATAACCCCTTCCTATTTGACAGTCGTATGTCAGCTAATGATCCAACTTTAATGACTTGCTCATGAAACTGAGAGTGCATATTGTTTTAATGAGAGCTTTTATTTATTCCCAGGCCCCTTCCCTAACTTTAATCTGTGTCTTTTCTTATCCTGCAAAGTGAATAGAGATGCTTGACCTCCAAATAGAACAGCAGAGTGCAGTGAGGGCAATGCTTGGGAAAAAGCTCCCTGGTCAATGAAGACTTGAGGCCATCTCCACAGGATTCTGCCAGCCCCTCGTTGATAAACTTCAGGAAGATGCTCACTGTCTCACCAGTTGCTGAGCGAGGAAGAAAAGCTGGCTGCACCTTTCCCCTCCATCCCTCTCAGTGCAATCAGACCCAAGTCCTTTCACATCAAAGCAACTATAAAAATAAACCCAAACTTTGAGCCCTGATCAATTCATCTTGTCTTCACCTTAACTTGAAAAAACAAAAAGAAAAAAAGAAAAAAGGGAAAAGAAAAAAACCTGAAGCAGCAAAACACAACATGGTTTTGTAATAGTTACCAGGGACCTTGGTCTGGGGATGTGTGTAGAATACCATTTGCAGCAGAGGTAAACGAGGAGGAGGCCAGGTGGTTTGTATTAGAAAAATAACATTCTGACCCACCATGTGCATAAAACGTTTCTTTCAGTTGACAGGAACTGGTGAGTTTTCTCTGAAAATTGGACTCCCAGACCAGTCCCCTCCCCCATACCTAGCAAAGACCCCCCATTCCCAGTGCACACAGAGCTCCAAATTGTTCCCAACGAATTTGCAGCCAGCCTGACCTACGGAGAAAGAGACACGATATTAACTTGGGTGACTGAGTTTCAACGGTTGCCCTCTTTCACATCACCATCTGGAAGGGGGGAAAAATGCTAATATATCCACAATTAGATAAATTGGAACACATGCAAATGTTCATGCTTAGAACAGGGCAGTCGAGGTCTTAAAGAACTGAAAGGGGGACAATTAGCAGCAGGGCCTGGTTTATGGCATTCTTTGTGCTGATGGCTTGCTGTCAGGATGAAACTGAGGTGTTGGTGACACTGACCAGAGCTGGCAGGCCAAACACATAAACTCTGCAAGTCACTGCCTGAGACTTGGACTCTGAGGCACAAAAGCAAAATGTTCCAACCACTTGAATGACAGACTTGACAGCCGAAAGGATTTGAGCAAGAATTCTCACTTCTCACAGAGTCGGTTTATTTGATTTTGCCACCTGCACCATCCCAGCTTGGGGTGATCCCCTTGGGTACGATGTGCTATTGATCGAATGCCACCTAAATAACACTGACCTGCCCTTGACCCCAGGGGGGACAGCACCTTCAGCTTTGAGCGTGCATGTAGATCCAGTCTATCACATGTGCTCTCACATTGCTGTTCTTATTCAAAAACCTTGCTCCTCACAGACTCCTTTTCAAGTCCTTGGCTATCATTGGTACATCCTGAGTAAAGTATGCCTACTTTGGTTTTATACACTTTGGATGTGCAGACCTTTTTTTTCTTGGATGTCTTTAAAATACAAATATGAAAAATTCTTAAGTCTGACGTTTAATATGGAGAGAAGTTAGTTATATCGATGTCTTTCCATACGCTTCCCTAAAGAAGGCACTGTAGTTGGGATGTCTGTACAGAAAAATTTTGGGATTCAGAAACAGCTATTCAACACACGTATCCTACCTATTTTCTAAAATAAATCATGAGAAAAAAATTATTAATCAAATGAGGGCTTCCAGGGAGGTAACCGTTCAGAGTATAAATTATGTCAACCTGGCTAGAAGGTGTTCCTATGAACAATAACATACTTATCAATAATTTTTAAGTATTTAATAAAGAATTAACAATAAAACTAGTTTCTTATTAGGCATTTCTGTTTTTATAACAGGTGCATGACTACCACAATTTTATTTCAATTAAGTTAGGAACTTACGTATATCCTAAAAAATTGGCTAGCCACTATTTTATATTGGGACAGCCTACTGGCCCAGAAATTAATCTTGGTTGATTAATCTTCCATCGCATAGTGTGACACTTTAGAAAACCATCACAGAAGAAATAAAAACTGCTGAGCAAAAAAGGAAAATTGAAACCTCACTTAGTTAGGTCCGTAGTGCTTATAGTCTTCCTATGGGCCTGGTTTTAGAAAAATTATCCTAAAGGATTATTTTTTCAACCTGAACGCTGCTTTCCTTGCCTCTTGGGTAGAAGCAATTTCTCTAGTGAGAAATTAGCATTTTTGTTGTTAGCAGAAGGGGATTTGCCATTGTGATACTGTGATTTATAATAAGAAATATATATTGGGTCTTCATCTTCGTTCCTAGCACAGAGCTCCTGAAAACCTGGGAATTCCATAAGTGAGAAGAGTGATAAGGGTATTTTTTAATTCATAAAAACGCCTTTTTACCACACCTGAGTTTATGTTAATGAGTTGACTTTCAGAAGGCCCCTAAAGATGGCGGCTGCTGCCAGGGGAACGAAGCATGTGATTAGGAGGTTCAGCCCCAGCGTCTGATCTCCTGGGAGGGGAGAGGGGCTGAAGATTGACTTAATCACCAGTGGTCAAAGATTTAATCAATCATGTCTAAGTTATGAAGCCTCCTTAAAAATCCTAAATGGTGGGATTTGGGGAGCTTCTAGGTTGGCATATATTTGGAAGTACTGGGAGGGTGGTGCACCCAGAGAAGGCATGGAAGCCCTGAGCCTCTTGCCGCATACCTTGCCGTGTGCATCTCTTCCTCTGGCTGTTCCTGAGTTGTATCCTTTTATAAGAAACGAGCAATCTAGTAAGTAAACTGTTCACCTGAGTTCTGTGAGCCATTCTAGCAAATGATGGAATCAAAGGAGGGGGTTATGGGGGCCTCTCATTTGCAGCTGGTTGGTCAGAAATATAAGTAACAACTTGGCCTTGCAATTAGCATCTGAAGTGGGACCAGTTTATAAGACAGAGTCATTAATCTCTGAGATCTGGTGCTACCTTCAAGTAGACAGTTTCAGAATTGAGTTAAATTGTAGGACAGCCAGCTGGTATCAGAGAATTAGTTGGTGTGGGGGGAAAACCCCATAAATTTGGTGACCAGAGTATGGAAGTGTAGAATGTTGTAGTATAGTAGAGGAGAGAGTTTTCCTTTTCAACCATGAAGCCTATGAAGCTTCCACATAGGCTCCTTCTAAATCATAATGCCAATTTTTCTTATTTGGAATTTCATATTGTTTTTCTTAAACAAGATCTCCCCAATTGTGCAAGCTTCAGGCCCCACAAAACCTGGTTCTGCCCTTGCCAATTAGTAATGAGACACAGAAAGGACAGAACCTAGGGCAACATTCCTCTAAGGATAGTCCTGGATCTACCTGCCTCAGAGTGACCTGAAAAACTTGTTAAAATGCAGACCCCTCATCGCAATCCATCTGACAAAACTCAGTAGGTCAGATTGGGGCCTGGGAGTGTGCATATTTAGCAAGTTTCCCAGGTGTTCTCACTATGAACAGTAAACGTTTTTTTTTGTTGTTGTTTTGTTTTGTTTTGTTTTTTAAGAAGATTAGCCCTGAGCTAACTGCTGCCAATCCTCCTCTTTTTGCTGAGGAAGACTGGCCCTGAGCTAACATCCGTGCCCATCTTTCTCTACTTTATATGTGGGACGCCTACCACAGCATGGCATGCCAAGTGGTGCCATGTCCGCACCTGGGATTCGAACCAGTGCACCCCAGGCCACTGAAGCAGAATGTGCGCACTTAACCACTGCACCCCTGGGTCAGCCCCAACACTAAAGTGTTTGAACTATTGCTTTGGACTCCTGACCTAGCCTTAGTGATGATCTTCATAGTGTACCCTGTGTGTTCCTAGCAGCTTATTGGTGATTTAACATCCAAAATAAAATACAAGGCCAGAATGAGCTGGTCTTGGGAGAATTTCTTATCCATTGGAGCTGGGGAGTTTAATTTAAATGACTTTTGCTCTTGAAGAGTTACCAAACACTTCTTAAAATTGTCAGACAAGCTTATGTGGTGAAATCTCAAATTCTCTTGGCCCCGTTCTTAATCAAGGAGTCACTTCCAGCCAGCACAAGAAACTTTCTACGGGGAGTGACATTTGATCTTCTGGTCTAGCGAAAGCTGGCCTTTCTCTCTCCATTTTCCTTCTCCCACAGTCCAGGTAGAGGAAAGCGTTGAAAGGACAATAGGAAGGAAGTGGATGTTGAGACATCTGTCAGCACGTTCCCCTCCTCACTGAGCACAGTTTCTTGCCACAGTGTACTGCTTCCTCCATGGCCTTCTCTTCTAAATGAAGTTGAGTTTGTCACGTGGCCATGGGAGGAGATTCTCTTAGAGTCTTGTGTCAGAAGGACCCATGGAGTATTAAGGTTGGAGCTTTGGCTGATGTACTGTACTGATTTGAGGAAATGCTGTGAAACTTTAGCCAAAGTATGTGTTGTCTCTATTCTAGGTGAGTGACCATTTCTGTGACAAGCAGAATAGCGTAGTGGTCAAAACCCTGGGCTCTCAAGTCAGCCAGACCCGGGGTTGGATCTTGTTTGGCCACTTTTTAGGTTATTGGACCTTGGGATATGTAACCTGTTTTCTTATCTACAAAATAAGGATAACAACAAAACCAACCTCATAGGATTGTGGTAATGACTACATGTGCCAGTAAACATAAAGTGCTGAGCTCAGTGCCCAGCATATAGTGTCAGCAATGGAGGTTACTATTATTGAGCTCTCCCTCAAAGGTGACTGAGAGAGTTCCTAATTACCAGAGATGAGCAAAGCCTTTGTATTAGTTATCAATGGCTGTGTAACAAATTGCCTCAAAACTTATACTCATTGTCTCACACTGTTTCTGAGGGTCAGAAATTTGGAAGCAGCTTAGCTGGGTCATTCTGGCCCAGGGTCTCCCAGGGGCTGCAGTCAAGCTGTCAGCAGAGCTGCCATCCTCTGAAGGCTTGATCCGGGCTGGAGGATCAGCTTCCAGTGTCACTCAGGTGGCTGTTGTCAGGCCTTAGTTCCTTACCGTGTGCCTTTCTGTAGGACTGTTCACAAGATGGCAGCTGACTTTTCCTGGAGCAAGTGATCCAAGAGAGAAAACATGTGTGACCAAGATGGAAGCCACGGTGTCTTTATAACCTAACAGCGAAAGTGACATTTCATGACTTCTGCCATATTCTGTTGGCTACACAGACAAACCGTGGTGCCGTGTGGGAGAGGACTGCACAAGGGTGTGAATGCCAGGGGGCAGAGGGCCCTGGGGGCTAAGGCAGAGGCTGGCCACCACTGTCTTTAAGTAGTTTTCCTGAGCAGTGCCACAGACGCACTTATTTTTTTGCTTTAATTTTAGATTAGAGTCAGGAGGCTTTGAAATGATTATAGTGGTTTATAATCTACCAGCAAATGAAAGGCATCTGAGCATCAAGATAAATGTCTGAGTGGGGTCTGCTAGCCACTTGAAAAGCATGTGGCTCCACATGCCTAGGAAATCCACAGCTGACTTTAGTAAAATCTCGACTATTAAATATTCTGGCCCTGCACTTTCACAAAGTGCAAAGGACAAAAGTTGTCTCTCTGTATTAACAAGGAAGAATGGTTGGCGGATAAGGCACGGTTTACAAATCTGTATTTATGATTGGGGTCTGGCTGAAAAACAGCAAGAATAAACCATACAACCTGGGAAGTCTAATTCTAGCAGGAAGTTGCTTTGAAATAACATCATACTTCATTCACTCCCCAACTGATGTCTTTGACGACCAGTTTGGACACATCAATAAAATGTCCTGTCACTTACCATATTTTATTTTCTTGCAGAGTTTCCCACTGTTTGATGGTAATTCTAACAGCGCCTGTTCTTACAGCAGAATCACACTCTGATTTCGATTTGCCAAGTAGATTGCTTTTGGCTAAATTTCTTGCCCAAGCACCGGTCCTTATAGTTTGAGAGGGCCCATTAAGAAATCCCTAAAGAAAAATATGCAGCTTTTACTGGCTTGGATTTGTAGCTCCAAAATTTAGAAAAAGGCGGCTGGTTAACATTATAGACATTTTGAAGTACTTGTCTTTCAGAAATGCAAAGAACAAGGGCAAGAAAAGCCCTTTGATGGCTCAGAATTTATTTTATTTTATGTACTTATTAATTGGTACACTTTCTCCCCCATTTTATCCGAAGATTCTGTACACTGAAACAATAAAATAAGTAAAGACATGTGTCTGCTCTAAAATCTCAATATTGGTTAAGTCTCCACGGTCCCTTTTCCTGCTTTCTGGGGAAAGGCTCTTGCTGTTCCCTCAGCCCCCCGGCACTTTGATCTCAGAAGCGATGCCGTTTGGTTGTAAATGTACGTGGCGCCTTTGATCTAGTACTTAGCTGGTCTTATTTAAAATAGATAGCTTCTTTTATCTAAGCAGTGTTTACGAGGTCTCTCTCTGTGAAAGATGGTTTAAATTGCTATTATTTAGATAGAAAGTTACATAAAGTTTCTTAAGAGTGCCCAGATCTGAATCTAATTCTCTAAATTCTAAACCCCCAGTGGCACGATTATAGATTTCATGAAGCAAATTCCTATTAAAATGAGCCACTCCTACAGATGTCGGGTAATATTTGCAAAAACTTTGCTTTTTAATGGGGAAGTGATTTTCCAAAGAATAATAAACGTATCCTACACAGAGGCAAAATGGTAGTCTCAGAGTAACTGAACTTGAAGGCCAATTATCCCTTTGAAATTCATGTATTAATATATTTTTATATTACTGAGTTATGCCTGCGATACAGGGTATATTGAAGTGGGACTTTTTAAAAATAATAAGTGTATATCCTTAATTCTCTTCTTTAAGAGAATTTCTTGAGCATCTTGTCAGGTGCTTTAGTGACTTGTGTTGGAAATTCCTAAGCTGTGTTCTAGTATTCTTTCCACAAACTATGCTGCAGGTGCAGAGACACAAAGATGACTGAGTCACAGACTCTGCCCTTAGGTTGCTCACAGTCTGGGGTTAGGGGGCAGAGCACTAGTAGACAATTACACGGTAATGTGGCAAGTGCCTCTCGTGGACAGTGGCCCTCCCAGCGTGGCCTTGGGAGTGGTCAGGGAAAGCTTCCTGGAAGAGGTGGCACCCAAGCTTCAGGAAAAGACTGCTGACTAAGAATTCAGTGTCCTGTAAATTCCCAGCCAAGTCCATAATGCAAAGCCAACCTATACGCCCAGGCCCCCTGGTTTACTACAGATGCCCGAGACCTTGGGAAAGGTCTAAACTTGGAATGGCTTTGCTGTGAGAAGCTACCCCAAAGCCTTCTTGCTAGTCCTTCCACACTCAGGAGAAAAACTCCAGACTACTTTTCACATAGATTTTAGAACTTCAGCTCCATTCTTCATTTAAAGGCGATGTGGGAAATCTCTTTGTGCTGTAAGTGAAAATAGCTGCCTTTAATTGTTCTGTTTTGGTAGGTTCCAGACATATGTTTTTTCCATCCTCCATGCTGTTATGTCCCTACCATTTCAAAAGTCTTGTCATTATTTTATCCACGTATTAACCATGTGCGAGGACATCCAAGAGCTGACCGTGGGAGTCTGGAGGATGCTCAAGAAGTATTCAAGGGACCCTTCCCAGGCCTGGAGGTTGGGAGAGAGGCAGGAAGAAGTAATCTGTGGTCAAGCCCAGGATCATCACAATAGTAGTCACAGCTGTTCTAGGAGGGAGGTCTCAGGGGGAAAGTGAGAGGGGGCTGGGGGGCCTGACCTTAGGGGGCTCAGCCTTGGTTTGTGCAGACGGAGATGGAGCCAAGAGGCCAGCCTCTGGAGGATACAGAGCACGAATCTGGGATGTTCCTGGATCCGTGCAGGCATGGCGAGCATGGCACAGATGAGGTAGGGGCAACGATGTGCTGAAAGTAAACTGAACGGGTTTGGCTTTTCCCAGTGGTGCTACCAAGCCCTTGAGGCAAAATGAAACTGCAAGATGCAGTGGGATCTTTGGTACTTGCCCTGTTCTTTCACATCGGTCACCAAGCACTACTGATTCTGAGAACCATGCATCTTAGGTCGTAGGAGCCATGGAGCTCAGAGAGCCTGGCCTCCCCATCTGTCCAGTGAGGAAACAAGCCCCAAAGTTCAGGGAACCCAGGTCTCAGTCACTGAGTGGCAGAGCCAGGGGTGCCTGGCCACCCTGTTGACCAGGACCCTGGCCTGGTCTTCCCTTTGTGGGGTTTCTTTCCCACTTGGAGTCCTAGAGCAGAGTCTAGGACCCGAGACAGTTGCCAGGAGCCTATGGGAGAGAGACCATCACACCCGGGGTTCCTCCAATAGGTGTGGTTCCAGGGCCAGTGCGGTTCGCATAGGGCTTCATCCCTCCATCTGGACCCCCAGGGTCCACACCAAGTCAGAACTTGAATAAGAACATTGTAGTTCATGAGAAAAGAGATGGAAAAGAATCAGGATACCCTGAGCAGACCCGTGTGAGCCACGGGAAAGCCAGGCTAGAAGGATGGAGAGCAATATTACATTTGGGAGAAATGAAATGCTTTTTATGAGTTACTGATCATAGGCTGCCTATGGCCCTTAACTTCAGGAAGGCCAAATGGAGCGTGTCCCATGCAAGCTGCGTGGACTGAGAGCAAGTTGGAAAGGGTGGTCCTCAAGAAAATCAGGGGACTTTTATTAGAGGAAGGGGGATAAATGCTGGAAAAGGGAAAACAACAGATTTTGACAGCAGCACCCTTGTCCTAACCTGGAGGTAAAAAAGTATAAGACTGAGATGTTCTCGTAGAGTGTTACCGTGTGCCAGGTTTTCGTAGTACTTCTTGTCTATTACCTAATTGAGCCTACCCACAGTCCTAGGATTCCTATTTACAGAGGAGGAAATTGAGGCACAGAAAGACTAACTTGCCCAAGGTCTTTCAGCTCTAAGTGCCAGAGCTGGGTTCTGAAGCCAAGCAGTCTGACTCCAGAGCCTGGGTTCTTAATTATTGTGTTAAAAGTATCTCCCATTTTCCGTCTTTCCTTACATTTTTTGTTCTCTGAAATAAGGATTTGAGGACTCTGATAAGGAATGCAATCACCTAGCACACAACAGTAGCTATGATTACTTTTATTATTATTTATTAACAGAGAACACAAAGCCTCTGGTGCATAGTAGATATTCAATGACTGAAATAAGACACAAAGCATTGGAAGACCAACCAGGACATTTGCGTGGGCTCTAGGGCTGCAAGAAAATCTGCATGATCTTCAGCGGATTAGCAGTGGGTATGAGAATAGGTGCAGACAGCAAATGCATGAATAGAAATATCCAGAGACCCACTGAGGCAGGGACGAAATGGTAAGATGCTGAATCCTTTAATGACTCCTTTTCTCCATCCCTTCTCAAGTGCTGCTTAAGTAGAGCTGAGGCCAGACGGGATGCAGCGAAAGTGGCCCTAATCAACTCCCTCTTCAATGAGCTGCCCTCTCGCAGGATCACCAAGGAATTCATAATGGAGAGTGTGCAGGAAGCGGTTGCCTCCACCAGCGTGAGTACCCACCAGGGCAGGGAGGAGCTGGCTGCACTGAGAGGACTGAAGCATTGGAATCTTGGGAGGTGCTAAAATGAGCAAATTTTTAAAGAATTTTGCAAGTTTAATTTCTACTCATTAAATCGTTAATTTTCAGAAAAAGAACACTCGGGGTAGAAATCACAAAATTGGAGTTGGCTCTCTATTCCACATCTCAGTAATATTCTTAGCCTCCCTGGATCACAGTTAACCAAGCTTTAAATCAAGGTGGATAATTTGATCCCCCTTGATTTGTTCATTTGAATGTTTACTGTTTGAGGAACATTGTTTCTTTTAGGGCTTGAGAACACATGAAATTGAATACAGCTTTAATTTAGAGATAAAATCATTCATTTTCTCCCGAACTTGACTAATCCCAAAAATTATCTGAAGTGTTCATTAAAAATGCCAATTCCCCAGGGGCCAGCCCAGTGGCATGGTGGTTGAGTTCCCACACTCCACTTCTGTGGCCCAGGGTTCCCAGGTTCAAATCCCAGGCACAGACCCATGCACCACTCATCAGGCCATGCTGTGGTAGCAGCCCCCTTACAAAACGGAGGAGGATTGCCACGGATGTTGCAATTGCTCAGCGGCAATCTTCCTCAAGCAAAAAGAGGAAGATTGACAATAGATGTCAGCTCAGGGCCAATCTTCCTCACTTAAAAAAAAAACAAAAACAAAAACAAAGAAAAGTGCCAATTCCCCAGCCAGCACAGGGTCCTGCAATCTGTATTTTTAAGGAAAAACTGACTGCTTAGATATGGGAAAAGCCATATGCTCAGTATTTGTTAGCTTTTAGAATTGTCATGCTTAGTATCAACTACTTCTTTCAGAGAGCTTTGAAAATTTCTGTAATGGACGTAATTAAATGCAAAGTGCTTTAAGAACAAAAAACTATGGCTTAGAAATTTAGGTTGACGTTTTCTCAGCAATCCAGAAGTAGATGATGTGCCCCGTGAATTATCTAGAGCTCCTGATCCTTGTTACCTCCTAACTATAAACCCTGGAGGAAGCCTTGGGTCCTCACTGTGGCAGGTGTCTCCCTGGTGTGTAGGCCAAGGGCAGGAACTTTGAATTACCAAAGAGATTAGCCATCTCCTGGCTTCACTCTTAGCAAGGATAAACCCCATCTGAGGTTTTCATTCTCTGAGTCCCTTAATCCGACGAGAAAGGGTCTGTCACTCTGGAAAAACTGCTGATAATGAAAGAGACATTATCACACTAGCAGTGGCCTTTTTGCCCCTTTTCCCCTCATAAACGCTCTTATCACCCAGAGGAGAGATAAGGAAAGGGGCAACGGACAGAGTGGTTGACCTGGCAGGGAGACGGCAAGGAGGCCTGTTCTGTATCTGCTCTGAGGATGAAAGGAAGCCTTTCTTTTCTTCCCCTGTAAATTTCAAGTGCCTTTGAGGAAGAGAAGCTAGGAAAATGATGCCTGATTTATATGTGTGGAATTTACTCAGGAGCAGGGAGGGACCCTCTGTGTAAATGTAATTTATCATTTCTTCATGGAAATTTCTAAGGAAAGAGAATATATATGGTTTGCAGGCTTCTGGATGGATTTCCTCTGGGATATTTAAAAAGCCAACATAAATATTTCAGCAGCAGTGTGTTAATGTTATTGCATTCAAAAGCCATAAATTTGCTGCTATCTGATGCTGGCAGTTGTTTGTGCAGTCTCACGAAGACATTGCCCACCTTCCCAGGAATCCAAGGCCATGGGATATTGCAGGGCAGGCCCCAGTGCCATTCCAGAGCTCGCGTTAGCTTTTTTACTGCTGTCCCCCCTAACCAACTTGAACAGGAATTTCATTTCTACCCAGCACCCACCCACCTTGTTTCCTAAAGACTAAGTGGTCCAGAAGTGAAAAAATATAAACCACGATCCATGTCTCCAGGCCGAACACCAGCATACGATGAAAAGCTCCCATTAAGAGTCATGGTAGTAAAATATGAATGCTCCATACCACCAGGGAATTCTTTCCGTCAGTTACATAATCTTGCCTGGTTATCACTGGAATCAGATGGAGCAAGGTAGGCCGTTTCAAGATTTCAGTAACACACGAAGGGAGCCTCTGAGGGCAACCACTCAAACACTAATGCCACGACTAACAAAAACAGGAATCTCTGCTTTGGGATAATTCTTCTTTTAGCAAGTACAGAATCAGCCAACATTCTAATCAAAAGCTAGATTCAGATTGATTACAAAATCCTCTTCACTCCGAGTCATGGTGAGCTTAAGGATTTTACTCCAAATCAGCTGGAGACTCCGTTGTAGAATGCACACCCGAAGGGTTAGCACAACAGAAGGCTCTCTGTGGGGCACAGGATCAATTCAGGAACACTCAAAGAAGAGGAGGAAAAATCCGTAATATTTTCCTTTTTTGCTTCCTTCCCAAGGGCACACTGGACGACGCAGACGACCCCAGCACCAGCATCGGGGCCTATCACTACATGCTGGAGTCGAACATGGGGAAGACCATGCTGGAATTTCAGGTACCCGGCTTCCTGTCATTTGTTTATTTTGCTTCACAATCCAGGAGCCCGGGAGTATGCCACTCTTATCACGAGCATCTCCTGTCCCGAGAATCCACTCTTTTTTTGTTTTGGTCATTTTAATTTAACCCTCTTAGAATCCAGCACGTAGCTCTCTCTTAGGCTAAACAAACACAAGTCCCAGTCATTGCTTTCTTAAGGGAAGGGAAAGACTTGAGTCTAAGAAGCAGGTGGGAAACACCACTGTCTTAGGACCCTGTAACATTTCACCAGCTTCTCAGTACAAAATTCCCCCTTAAACCAAATCAAACCATTGGAAGTGTTGATTGTGACCATTTGGTTCTTAATTTTCAGAAGTCATAGATGAAGGTGCCTGCAACGTATCTTAAACAATGCCCCCTCAGTTCTGGTATTTCTGTTAAATAAGACCTGCCACCTCCTATCGTTAACTAACACCAAAAATTTAGCAAGCTGTGAGCCCTTTTCCATCTGCTGCTGACAAGGAATAGTACAGCTGAGGAACTATATTACCTATTTTTTGCAAATAAAATAATTGCATTAATAACAATAAGAATGATAATAGCTGGTCCTTACCAAGTGCTTACTTTCTCTTGCCCTGTGCTAAGCATTTAGCAAATATTTGCATAACTTAACCCTCACAATAAACATATGAGTATTTATGATCCCCATGTCATCATTGAAGGAAGTGTGCCATGTAGCTTAGCAAATGGTGGAGCCATGGTTCAGACCCAGCAGACTGATTTCTGAGCTCACACCCCCCGCTATTATTCTATATTGGGCCAGACAGATGAAAATTCAGAAGTGATTGGGCATGAAATGTGTGCCCTCTGAAAAAACTAAATGGGATGCAGTTGAATATCCACATACATGCAATGATAGTAGGAATCAGTATGCAGTGTTAGAATGAGGAGTCTTTACCCCTAGTATTTCAATTTTTTTAGGTTAGATTCCAAGAAGTAACCAGAGATTAGAGAGTTAGATTCCAAGAAGCAATCAGAGACATAAAGTTTTATGGACAAACATGTTCATCATGGTATAATTTACAACAGTGTTACAGCCGAGGCCTGAAGCCACCAGCTTTCAAATACCTTCCTTGGTAACTTTCAGACTCTTTTCCTGACTACAGAGGCATAGCCACTTCTTAGGTGGCTATGTCTCTCCTGCCCATTTTTAAAAATCAATACTTTTTCTCATCAACCCCTTGAGTGTTTGAAGCAAAAACACTCTTTCTTCGCCCTGTCCTGGGAAGATCTGGGTCATCTGTTTTCTCCGTAAGCAGCCGGGGTCTCGCTGACCCTTGATGTTGCTGGTCTCGGTTTGGAAGAGACCAGGTACCCTTAACACCTCCCCCAGGGAGAGGACGGGGTGGCCTCAGCTCAGCCTTTGGAGCGGGCTGGCCAGCCTGGCTCTGCTCCTCACCTCTCAACCCATTTCCTCATTTGTCGGTAAGCCAGGAAGAAGAATAGTAGTGGCGCCACCTCACAGTGCTGTTGTGAGGATTAGATGGGACAACATAGAAAGAGTCCAAAACAGTTCCTGGCATGTGGTAAACGCTCACTGAAGGTTCACAACTGTGATGATCTATATTTCTGAAGAAGGGCTGCTTTCCTGGAAATGCCAGAAGCTACCGGCTGGGTTCCCTGGACAACTGTATCTAACCTAAGGGTTCAGATGAGGACGGGGTGGCTACCCCCCACTAAATGCTTCAGGGCTATTGCTGTAGAAGAAAAGAGTGGAAGTGTAAAGGTCCTGTATTTATTTATTCATTCTCTAAAGTCAGGGAAAATAAACAAACGGGAAGAGCACGACGTGAGAGAAAGAACACAAACTCTTAAAATTCATCCAGACCTGAGTGTGGAGCCTGCTCTACCAACTGCCCCCGGTTACTGTAGCCATTCGGAGACTCTGTTTTCCCATCTGTAAAATAAGATTCAGAATGCCCATGCTGTAGGACTTTTGTGGGACCATAATATGACATTCATAAAGCATCTCGCACAGTGATTATTCCAGGAAAGAGCCTCATATATATTTTAACCCCTCCCCTCTCAACCCTAACCAGAGAATATCATACTTCATTTACTATAGAATGAATGTTGCCAGCCGCTGTACACGTAGTAGCTCGTGTGTGATTTAGTAGCTATTTTCAGAAAATTAAAAATGATCTTTGAATGCAGTTGGGTTAGTCTGCCAAAGATGAGGAGGACAAGACTCTTTTTTTAAATTCTTAAAATTCCATTCAAGTCCTATGAAAGGCTGTACTCAACCACCTTTGGGTGGTGCATTAATTGCCTTGCTAAGGGCTGTGTTTTCTGTGTGGTCTATGTAGTAAGGTATTTAAATATGTGAAATAATAATCTGCATCATACCGTGGAAATGCTTCATAAATTCTCATACAGGAGGCTGAGTGCAGGATGGTGGACAAAGGAAGAGGAAGATGTGAGGGCAACTCCAAACTCCTTCCCCGCAGTAGGGATGCTGGCAACCCAGGAGGAGGGCCGTGGAGCACATCCCTTTTCCTTCCGCCAGCTCTAGGTTGCCTGCTGGGTCTGGGCACATTCCTTGGTGGCCTGGGTTAAATGCATCAGCCTGTTTTTGCACATAATGGGAATTGACCACACACCTGGGCTGTTTGCAGCCGACACAGCAATTCAGTACCCCTGGTGGGTAATAGATGTGTGTCTGCATCTAGCTATGGATGACTGTTCCATATGAAAACAAGGCTGGTGTCTCCTGACTGCCCGCAGGCTTTCCAGGGGGGCCGGCGAGGAGGCAGTGCTCAGAGGAAATGTGATCGCCCTCTGCTTACCTTCACTTCGTGGGAGGCGAGCTCGGGTGCCATGCAGAAAACTGCCCGATGTTTGGGGGAGGGACGGCGACGGCACCAGCCACTGGGTCTTGTCAAGGTCAGATTTGAGGCAGACTTTGACTGAAGCTGGTTAATATATTTATTCTGAAGCCTAATGCAATCCAAGAAAGAGTTGTTTATTTACATCTTTGCTAAATTCTCCAGGTCGCCTTTTAAAATCTGGTCCCATAAACAAATTTCCTCTTAAATCCATTCTCTTGGGTGGGGAGATGGTGCCCACCTGTTTTTCAAGTTCTCCGTTTACAGTGTTTGTTTTTCTTATTTCTGATGAATCACAGAACCAAGCCAGTCTCCCAGACAGAGTTCCAGAGAGAAGCAGTACGCATTTTCTCCCCACAAAGTAGCTGAAAGGCCAAACATTGTTTCTAATAGGAGGCAACACCAGGAAGCCCTGAGAGAGCCCAGTTGTTAGTTTAAATTGAATGAATGACAAAATGAACCAAGGAAGCTGTAGAAGAAAAGCTACAACTGCTCTTTTTCCTGAAGAGAAAGCAAGCACAGGGCTCCCTCAATTCTCCATTCAATTTTAAATTGACTTTGCTGATGGGGACTGGCCACAAAATTGGGTGCAAAGTGAAAATGCAGGGCCTGTTGTTCAAAAATTACTAAAGATTTCAAGACAGGGGAGCATTAAACGCAGCATGGGCCCTGTGTGACTGCACAGGTCACACGCTCACGCAGCCACCTCGTCCTGAGACGGACCCACGAGAAGGGCCCAGACCAGGGTGAGCAGAGTTAGGGGGTCGCCTCAGGCACAACGTTTAAAGGAGCTCCAGAAACTCAGTAATCAAGACAAACAATATTATAATGCGATATTTTTAAAACTCTAATGTGCAAAAATTCATGGCGATCAAAATACTGAATTTTTAAATGACAGAATTTTAAATAAAAGACCCTGAACTTGTGTGATTCACCTTAAATCTTGCCTCACCCATCTCACCCTAGTCCTGGCCCAACCTACAAGGCCAGCTTCTTGTTTTTCTGTCAGCCCAGCCAGACTCCCCAAGGCTTTGAGACCAGCCCAGAGAACAGCGCAGCACAAGGACTTCTGTGAGAGCAGGACAGAGAGCTCCCTAGACTGCCTTAAAGTGACAGGGTTTCAACAAGGAGAAAACAGGACTGTAAAGACCAGGCCGCAAGGAATCATGGTGAAACTAGGAGGCGAATCTTCACAGAAGTCCAGTCTCCAACACAAGGATTTCCAGTGGAATCTGCGAGAACCATACAGGAGTTCCGGGGGCAGAGCCGAGGGTTCACTCAGCTTCAGGAAGATCTGAAGATAGGGAATTTGTTCTTATGAACGGAAATAAAGTGGGACAGGAAGAAGGTGAAAATATTTCCATGCACTTTACATAATGATGGCAAGATCAATCTCTCTTGAGAGGAAAGCAAGAACTAGATAGGGACATAATGTAAGAAGGCAGAAAGGTCGTCTTCCCTAGGAGATTTTAGGAACAAAAGCAACACTGGGGAAGAGGCAATTGTGTTACTTTAGAGAAAAACACTACTTGGTGATGGAATAGAAAGTTAGACAAATCAGAGGAGGGAGGAAAATGACCCTCCTCCTACAGGCCAAAACGGTTCCAGTCTCTTTGGGGATGTTTTTGAGAGATTCAGTTACAGAGAGATGAAACTTACATGAGATGAGATGAGATGAGATGAGAAAGGTTTCTATTCTGTTCACAGCGTAATTGTGAGTCCTACAGTCTTAGAGCGATTGCTGGGTGGAAGGACAGCACTTCATCTGGAAGAGGGGGTTGGAGTTAAAACGAGAGCCTAGACCTTGGAGGAAGAAGACTGTGTTACTAAGGTGTTAGAGGATGGAATTGAGAGCCCTGTTAGCAAGAGGCTATTTCTCAAACTGGACCACAAGGACACAAGGACAATGACAAGAAGAATTTTGGCAGCCACACAATAAATTCAGTATGTCTCTCTGAGTTTGCATGAAGATTGGGGGGAGAAAGGACGAGGTGGGAGTGGGGTTCGTATTTATTTTCTTTCTTTAAAAAATGAGCATGGGGCTGGCCCCTTGGCTTAGTGGTTAAGTTCAGCACGCTCCACTTCAGCAGCCTGGGTTCAGTTCCTGGGTGTGGAGGTACAACACTCTTTGGTGGCCACGCTGTGGTGGTGACCCACATACAAAATAGAGGAAGATTAGCACAGATGTTAGCTCAGAGTGAATCCTCCTCAAGCAAAAAGAGGAAGATTGGCAGCAGACGTTAGCTCAGGATGAATCTTCCTCAGCGAAAAAAAAAAAAGTAAAAAATGGGCATATACAATAGAATACAAAATTCAAGTGGAGTCTTAAGATAAAACATGAAATGAAAAGAAATGTCTTATTTGTAAGTATTGGCCCTAACATCATAGAGACTGTTTCATATCAGGATATAAAGAGTGTTTCTATTTATTTCTATGGCTGCAAAGTGTTCATTGAGTAGGTTTGAGGGTATAGTGAGAAGGGTAGCACAAATTTACCTTCCTAGGCCACTGTGGTTGCGCTGATGAGAAGCACAGTGGTGAGAGACCATTTGTTATAGAACAAACCACTCCCACTTTTCTAAATTAGCATAGAGATGTGACAGAGTGAAAATGAGGGGGGAGCAGTCAAGAAGTGGAGGAGAGAGGGCATGAGAGGGGCTGCTTCCCTGGGCACTGGACCCAGGACGCTTGGCAGATGGTGGGGTCTCCATTTGGGGCAGCAGGAGTAATTCAGCTGATATCCATTTTAATTAATGGAAACCAATGGTTTTGCATTTACTGAGGTCCCTGTGGGCTCTCAGGGCACTTACTGTGCAGTAGAACACGGACAAAATCTCAAAGTGGATCCCAAACTGAAAAAAAGAAAACCATTACATTCTAATGGCAATTTTAGACATGAGAAGAACCCTATTTGTTCTTCTGATAATCTCATAGCTTTAAAATTTACCTAATAATTTTAAGATGTCTGAAATCTCAGGGTGACTTTGTGTCTTCTGATTTTCATAATGAAAACTTTTTCCTGAGCAAGCAGAGTAAAGACAGTTAATAAAAGTCAGCTTTTTTGAATGGGTAGTAGGACATTTGTCTAAATGTTTTCATAACCAGCTTCATGACCAGGAAGTTCCTTAGTTGTATTGAGTTATTTTCTGATAATTATATAGTTGTGGTTTTTGCTATTAATCCACAATAGATGTCTCCCTCAACAACAAAGAAAATAAAAAGAAAGGCAGCTAACGTCAGTTGAAGACTGCTAGTTCTAATTATAGTAGGAAAATTAAATCTTCAGTGTGTCTGCACACTTGAGCATGCTCTTGTGATCACGCGAGGAAGGTTGGAGCTGATGGAAAGGCTTAAGGCTGTGCCCAGCCCTGACCATTGGACGGGGAGGCTATGGGTGGGTTTTAATGTCATTTCAACCTTATTCTCCACATTTTAAGACATTTTCTTAACTGAATTTATAAATTTAGGAGTACTTTACATTTTTTGTAGTTTGTCCCATGTTTTATATTTATATATTTACCTTTTGGCTTAATTTTTTTAATTTAAATTGTTTTCTTTAATATGTAATATTGTCACATATTGAAAACCCAAAAGGTTCAAAAGACTGTCAGAGGAAGGTCTCCCTCCCACTCCTGCCCCGAGGATTTCCTTTTCTGTCCCCAGAGGCAACTAACCTTATGGATTCTTTTTTTCTTTCCAGAACTCTCCTATGCATTTGCAAGCAAATATTTATAGAGATCTCTCCTTTTTTAATCTAATAGTAACACACAGCATACACTGTTGTGCACCTTGCTTTCATTTTCTTTTAACAACACATCTTAGAGATTCTTTCTAGTAGAACCTAGAGAGCCCTCCGTCCTTTCTTTCTGGCTGCAAAGCATTCTGTAGTGGGAATGTGTTGTAGGGGAGGAAAAATAATTTTCCCGCTACCCTTCTGAGTTCTTAGCTGAGGCCCCTGTGATAAAAGACAGATTAACAAGGGAAAAACAGAAGTTTATTGACATGGATACTTCATGTATACATGAGAGATACCCAGAGGAAAATGAGTAACTCCAGGGGTGGCTTAGAATTCAGGATTAAATGCCATCTTAATCGGGAAAGGGGAGGGAGGCTGTAGGCCTCTTAGGGGAGGGTAAATGATTTTTAGATGAGTGAGTCCTTAGAAGAACAGATGGGAGGTGTGACAGTTTGGGACAAGTGTGTCCGGGTGTGGTGTGGACTTCTAGTCTCCTCTCCTGTGATGAGAGTCAATCTTCCCTGGGTGATGAAATTCCTCAGGAGGGGATTTAGGACAATTGAGTTCCTTTTGGAGGGTCTGCTTTAGGCAGATAAAGGGGAGTTCAGAGAAAGCCTCTCTCTGCATTTGTTTTTTTCAAGTACCTACAGCTCAAAATAATCAATATCCCCAAGTGGCATATTTGGAAGTGGCATGTCCAGAACTTCTACAGTCATATTTTGTGGTGTAGTATTCTGCTGCTCTTCAGTATCAGACTTTATTTAAGCATTCCTTAAAAAGTGAGCATTTAAAATATTCCCAGTCTTGAGCAATTTCAAAAAATGATACAATGAATAACCTTGCCTAAACATTATTTTCAGATGTGCTGGTATATTTAGATTACTTGTTGGGTGTAGAATTGTTAAAGCACCTGTGTTTTTAGTGTTGAAATATATTTGTCAATTATTTAGTCATTTTATTGTGCAAGTATGGACATAGCAGGGGAGAGAAGGAAGAATGTTCCAGAAGCCTGGGGGCTCTGGCCTTAGAAGAGTCTCAAAGTGCTCTGACAATGTGGTATATTCTATTCCTCTGATATATTGGGGGATCAGAGTTATGCCCTGCTCGGCCCTCACTGATGCTCTTTCACGTTTCTGCTTTGAGACGAATGACAGGCATTTGGGTTTTGTAGGAGCTGATGACCATTTTCCAACTACTGCACTGGAACGGGAGCCTGAAAGCCCTTCGTGAAACCAAGTGTTCCCGACAGGTGAGATTTCCCAATCAAGAATGGGTTTGTGTTGTATGGACTGAGCGGATGCCTCGTCACCATCGTAGGAGATTTCCTTCATTGGATTTTTCTCTGTTTAAATTTGGTATCATGCTTACTGAATCAGAACAAAGGATACATGAAAAAATGTGTCTAACGGTCCAGTTGAGTCGAGGCCTGAGCAGTATGCACACTACGAAGAATGCTGGCTGCATGTAGGACTGGTTTAGATACTCCCTGTACTGAATGCCAGAAGGGAGGCATCACTAAGACAGACTTCGTTTCTAAGGCAAATGCTGACTCTGCTCTCTGCACCTGCCCTGCCTGCTCAGAATTTGTGGCCTTTCCCGCGCTCCCATGCAGAAAGAAACTGGGCATGCATTGCTTCTGACCCTCCTCACTGAGGTGAGGGTGCAGTTGGTTGTGGTGGGGGGATTCTTCTCACCTGCACCAAAAGTGCCCAACGGACAACAGAAATGACATAAAGGTGGGCAAGCTGGCATTCAATCACCCCGATTTTTCGGTTTGGAAGTTTCGTCTTTACTTTTCAGAGACAGTGTCTCGCTGTTTCTTTGTTATCTATGAGAAGCACCTTTCTCCCTGTTTAGCGGCAAAGGGAAACCCTCTCCTGTGTAGTTAATGGTTTTCGCCTACTACCCTTCACAATTTATCCTTCCTTTACCCAGTGAGACTCTGAAAGATGGTGGTGTATTTTTGAGTATTTGCTAACGGGGATTTGCATGAGGAGCAAAGCCTCTACTAGTCAGACAGATGAGGTGGATGTTCGAGTCTTCCATGCATTGCAGACCCAGGAATTTTAAGTTGTTCTTTGCTGAGAAAGTCTGGCTTTCAAAATGTCGGAGACGGAAGAGAAATGAGTAGCTGACAATGGCTTTGGCTATTTTTTTTCTTTTCCTTTGATTTTATAAAAGGCCTTTGAAATATGCCGGGTTGGTTATAAACACTTTTCCATGATTGTTTTTAATTTGTTAAGGTCATAAATAAATACCATATGTTCTTGAAAATAAAAGTAAGCAATGCATCCATTCCACATGATCGTCTTAAAGCGTATCCATTAAACCTATACATGACGTTATAGTGTATTGGCAAATTTTTCACATGAAAATTGACAGGTAGTGACTAATTTTTAATTGTTTGCAGAAGTAAAAGACAATGTACCATGAAGGTACTATAATGATATCAAAAATGGTAATCACTACATTCCATAATACATTTTTAAAGTTCTTTCTGTAGTTTCTGTGAGCCATTTGGACTGTGATTTTGCTTATGTTAACAACACAACAGTTGGGAAGTTGACTGTCTTGGTTTCTACGTCTTGCCCTGAGGTACCCTTGACTCCCAGCTTCCTACTTTCTGCAATGGGTGTGATCAAACCCACTTCTGCCCAAATACTTCCATATGGCTGTTTCCATCTCTGTCTTGCCAAAGGAGATAAAGCTGGGCAGAAGAGTTCAATGAATAAGTGAGGTAATGTTCAGAGTAATTGTTAGAGGAATGCATTTTTCTAGAAGACATTTTCTAGTGAGGTCAGAGCTCTGCTTTGTGAACATTATTGAGTCATTCCTGGTGGTACTGTTTTGACTCAACCATCGTTTGGTGAACCAGCTTAGCCCTTCATTTTCTTTAAGAAGTATGTCATAGGAGTTGGCTTCAGTTTGTGAACATCGGAGAGGTTTGGTTGTTGGTAAAATCCCCATGCACATTGTTGGGGGGTGGAGAATGGAGGCAAAGGAAATGAGGCGTTGAAAGGCCATGAGCACAGATGCCTTTGCTGCCCTTGACTGACACTCTGGACTTTGTTTCTTGGTTCCCAGGAAGTCATCTCCTACTATTCCCAGTATTCCCTAGATGAAAAGATGCGCAGCCACATGGCCCTGGACTGGATCATGAAGGAGCGGGAATCGCCAGGAATTCTCTCTCAAGAACTACGAATGGCCCTGAGGGAGTTGGAGGAAGCCAGGAAAGCAGGACAAGAACTACGGTTTTACAAAGAAAAGAAAGAAATCCTGAGTTTAGCCCTGACTCAGATCTACAGTGAGTCTGACACTTCCTCACCCAGTGATGATCAGCTGAGCCTCACGGCCCTTTGTGGCTATCACTAGCAAGCCCTGGTCCCAGCTGCCCCCGAGGTTGGCAGAGGCTGGACTCTAACATTAGGAAGCTCACTGAAGGAGGTCATCGGAGGCTTTAGCACTGATAGCTACTAGCTGAAGGCTGTTCTAATCCTCCCACCCCCCTATTCACAGCATCTGAGAGTAGTAGAACCTTACAGGACCCAACATCCCACTCAATGCAATTTTCCTATCATGCTCTCAATGGTTCCACTTGAGACTGAAAGGACAGAGACAGGATTATTGAAAAATATTTTCCAGGCGTGGCTCCAGCCTAAAGCCCAGTTGACATGTGCCTGGCTAGATTATATAGTTGTTTCAAAGAATTGGCAGGTGTAGTATCCCCTAGAAAAACATGAGCCAGGACTGCCAAAAGTAGCATGATAGCAATTTTTTAAAACACTTGGGATTGAATAAACAATACAGATTGTTTTTAAAATATCCAAAAGTCAGAGTTTATTCCTAAACTTTGTAAGCTTAGAGATAGCTTACCCTCTACTAGGTATGACCCAAAACTATAGTGAAAATTTTATCTGGACACCTGACTATCAAAGATCTTAAAGGGGTAATAATATGAAAATACTAGATAAATTTAATGTGGCTTAAAATGCCATTGTAATAATAATTTTTAAAAATCCATGCTCTTCTATATGGGGATAAATGTCATCTAGAATAGTACCCTCACTCATACTGTTACAAAGAATTAATATCCTATGTTTGGAATCTTGTGATCAGTCATGTTCATTTTTAATTTGCAAATAGATAACTTGATTTGTTTTTATTTTTGCCCCTGCTGTCATACATCTGTAAGGGGGAAATTACTGGCAATTTAAGGGTTAAAACATTTTGAGAAATCGATAGCATTTAACAGTGCTTGCATCTGATTCATTTCTCATGCATGAGAGAGAAGGGATCTTTAGCTGTCTTTGTTATTGTTCAAGAACCTGGGCCACCAGTAGCTCAAATGTGGTGTCACTTTAAAGTTTAAATTACCGGAATCTTCTTTAAAGATGAGATAAGATATTGCCATCTCTCTTTGAAAATGGCTTGGATCAATTAACTGGTTAGAAAACAAAAAGCAAATACAAACCAATTTTTAGATGGTTCCTGTTCACTCAAATTTAAGAATGGCAGTAGTGTCAATTTTCAACGCTTGCAGGTATTTCCATATCTGTAACATGAAAAGGATTATCCTACACTTAGTCCAATAATTCAAATTAAAGAAAACAGTTTTCTCAATTTTAAATAAGGTTTCGTTTTCTTCTTGTTTAGGCAAATGCAGACTAACTTTCCTGAAAGCTAAAACCATTATAATTAATCAAAGTTTACAAAAACATTATAGTTTAGCCTCATATCTAAATAGGTTCAAAGGTAATTGTCACTCCTTAAATCCCTATGAAAACTACTTATAATTTGGAATTAGCCTTGATAATAAAAAATTAACTTCATGCATCATATTTCTCATATCAGGGGAAAATTTAGCTACATATCTGCCCTACTCTAATGTCTTGAAAAGGTAACATTATATAATATTAGATAAATTTTATTTAAAAATATTGTTTTAACAAAAATCACCTTCCTCCCCATAATGAGGCTAAACGTCACCTAGAAGAAAACTTTATTCTCTTATATTCCTGAAAAGGAATTAGAATCAATACATGTAAGTTGAATAAATTTTAAAATTAATAAAACTATTTAAAGTAATTTTTTCATAAAGTCACTACCTTTTATCACTTCAAAAAAGCCACAATTCTCATGTCCAGTGTGATTAAAGGTAGGTACAGCTTTACTGCATTTGCAGCCTTTGACAATGACCACTGCAAGCTGACACCATCTAATTAGATGCAGGAACAGGAATCAGCTATAAAAATATTAAATTTACTCTCTGCCCTACAATTAGAAAACTGTACCCATTCTGTAAATTAAAAGCCGAGGTTCCCCCTTGGCCACTATCAGTTTTTCCCAGCTGGTCAAAACTGCCTGATCTTCTTGGAATTGTGGAAGCTACAGCAAAAAACACTAAAGTCAGAATCTTTACCACTGTTGGTCCCTTTGATGCTCATTTATAGCAAATCTCTTTCAGCTAAGACATAATGGCTGTCAGTACCTCATATAAACATCTATAATCCTGGCCCAGAGAAGAGCAGGGTTGAAGAGCAAAGTAGATTATTATTATTTTTCCTTTTCTATATCTTGTTTTCAATAACACACTGTGTTGAAGGGGACTAGAGTGGAGAATTCTCTGTTTAAATATATGGAGCTCTGGGTCTTAACCTTTTGTGGTTATAAACCCTTTGAGAGCCTGATAAAAGCTATGGATCTTCTCCTAGGAAAATAGAATGCAGCATACACATTCAAAATAGTTTCAGAGTACGTGGATCTCCCCAAAGACTATGGATTGCTCTGTACGAGGACCCCCAGTTGGAACTCTTAATTTTGAGCACATAGTTACAGTCTCAAGCTTTTCAGCAAGGATCCAACCTAGCTCAGACATAGCCCCACGTAGCCTATTTAAGATAAATCTCATCATCCTTAAATACAGAATAGCACTATATTTTGACAAAAGATAGTTTAATTTTCTCAAAATCCAAATACACCAGATTGTTATGAAAAAACAGCTTAAAGCAAACAAGTCACTAAACTTGTGTGAACATATCAGAATATTACAGATTTAATAAAGTCATCGTTCCTCTAATGATCGGAATTCGGTTGTCCATTTGTTCAAAACCTATAGTCCACTGATATGTTTGCTATTAAATTCATTCACCTATTTCCAGAAGAGGAAAAGAATGAAACTATTGATATTCCTGAAATGCTGTACTTACCTCAACCATGAATCTGATCCGCTTGGTCTCAGGAAAAAGAGAAAGAAAGCAGAAAGACTTAACACTTTCCTGTTTCTTTAGGAAAGCTTTTGAAGACAGAAGAATTGTTGTACTTGAGCATTCACCTTTGAAGTGCTTTAGAGAATTCTAAGTTATATCAGGCCATCCCTTTCTTTCTTGCCAAAGGACAAAAGAAGCCAGACTAAGAGTATTTGCATTATCCTTGACTATGTTTACAAGTAAACACTGTTCGAGATATTCTCTTTCATATATTGTTAATATTTTTTTTTGTTTTGCCTTGCAGAAATGCAAATATAAGATTTCTTCTATGGTGTCCATCGTGTTCAAAAGCAAATATTAGGATTGCTTTTAGCCGGGGCTCCAGGAAAATGAAAATCATTTTCCCTACCACCGTGTTTCTCAACTTTGGCTGCACATTAGAAATACCCAAGAAGCTTTAAAAATCCTAAATGCCCAGACTGTACCCAGACCAATGAAATCAGATTCTCTGGAAGTGGGGCCAAGTATTAGTATCTTTTAAAGTTCCCCAGGTAGTCCCAAAGTGCAACAACCACTGCTCTGCCCAGGAAATTCTGCCTCAGAGGTGTATGGCCTAACTGGTAGGAGCCGTTACTCTGCTTGGCCTTGACCTCAAATTCGAATGTTGAGCTCTTCTGAGCTAGGTGTGAAGGAGCAAATCCTTTGGCTTGGCCAAGAGGCTCTCCTAGAGCCCAGGACTAAAGCAGGGCAAGTGCGCGCACACACACAGACACACACACACACACACACACACACACACACATTTATCTTAGCGAGGGAGCCAGATTCTGCCTCTGGGCCCAGGCTTTCTTCCTCAAATATGATACGTGAACTCCGTGCCAGAATCACCTGGGGTACTCATTTAAAAATACACATTCCCGGGCCACACCCAGACCTGCTGACCGAATTCCAGGAGAAGGTCTGGATCATTTACCACTTGACCAGGTGTTTCTGATCACACATAAATTTGAGCTCTTTTGGCCTAAAGCTACCTAACACATTCTTTACTAGGCAGCATAGCCCTGGTCCTTCTGCCATAACCAGCCTCTTGGGGGAGAACAGAGAAGGAATTAAGGAGAGAGGGGGAGGTCGCCTCTCTGCCCCTCCTGGAAGCTGGAGAGAAGCAGAGAAGCAGAGAGATATGGCTGCCTTCTCTCTCCTGAAAGAGCGGCTCCTGCTCTTTTATCACTTTCAGTCCAAAATCTGGAATTACTTTTAATCTCTTTACCAGAAACCATGGAAATCTCTATTAGCTCATGGTTACACTCACTTCTTTAAAGCTGACTAAACCCTGATAGCACTTTCTTCCTTGGAGCAAAGTCGGTTGTGGGAAAGGCGAGCGGAAGTGTCTTCCTGAGTTGTTGACGCTCTAGCAATTATTGGTTCTCAAGTAAAAGTCCCAGATTGCTATGTTTTTATAGGCAGTTCCCAATTTTAGCAGCAATTATGTCCCACAAGTCCATTTGTAAGTCAGGCAGTTGTTCAACCCTGAGGAGGCATTTTTCTACAGCAGCCAGGTCATAAATTGTGGCGAGTTTCCCAGACTAGCCTATATCAGCAATAGGGTGCCTAAAATATTATCTCTGAGACCTATTATGGCTCTGGATTGTGAGTGGGCACAGGAGGGTAGACCTAGACCCTAGACCTCGTCTTCCTGCTTCTTTGGTGTTCTCCTTTGGCTCCACACGATATCACCCCATCCCAATCTCAGCTGCCCCATAGCTAGCTAGTGATTCCGGGCAACCTGGCTTGAAACTATAAACTAGACTAATCAGTCTGTCCCCCTCAAACAGGTGAACTAAGAAACCTGGAAGGAATTTGCCAGTTGGAGTTGGAAGCTGAAGTTGGAAGAGTCAGGTTCATGAGAGCTGTGGTCTGTGCAGGCTAAGTGATAAGGAAGTAGGAACATGAGTCAGCAGCGGAAGCTGGTCCACAAAAAGAGGAGAGGCTGGTTGGTGTAGAGAGCAGGTGCAGAGAGAGGCAGAGACACCAGGAGCAGGAGAGAGCATGAGGCCCATGAGGGGTGGTGAGAGCTGCTGGCCAAGTGCCCTGCAATGAATTAGCTTATTCTTTTTCTGAGTGGATCACACACCTTGCAACCAAAGAAATCTCACCTTACTCATTTCAGAGCAAAATCACACTGGATTATTCTGAACTTTTCATCCAAAGAATAGATCAGAAAAGCTGACATGAGGAAGAACCTCTTCAAGGGATAGAAATGCTGCTGAGAAAACTAGATTTAGGACTGGTGGCAGAGTTCACTTTTTCCCCACTCACTGCCCCTCCCACTCCAATGTAAGGTCTCACACCAGTCAGGAGTCCCTCCCAGGCCCCAAATAAATGTGTGTGGTATTATGTGCTAACCCTCCTGTCCTGGGTTCCCTACATAGAAATCCATGTGTTCTCATGTTCCACAGGAGGTGTGACCACAGAGGGAAAATAGAATTCTATTTTTATAATGATAGAATTCATGGCCTCAAATAATTGTTGTCTTCTTAAAAAGCTAGTCCCCTTGGGAAACTAATAACATGCTCTGACAATGCTCAAGAGTGTGCTGTCTTTGCCAAAAACACTCCTGTCAGGAACTCCTCCTTGGGAATGGCCCTCTGGGTCTGTGTGAGCAAAGGAGGAAAAGCAGTCTCTTTCGTCGGCTGGAAGCACCTTGCCATCCTGAACTGACTAGTTTATTATAGCATCTCATCTATTAAGCCTAACACTTAGCAGGCACTCAGTGAATGTTTCTTGAGTATAAATTTGTCATCAGTGTCTTGGTGCCTTCCTTACTCCTTGCTTGATGAGTTAATTCCTTCACCAGACCTGGCTCTGTTCTACTGGAATTGTCAGGACTCACTTGATTGTAAGGTAGAAACCCAGACCAAACCTACCAGGCAAAAGGGGGAGTTTATTAGCTTGTGACACAAAAGAAGCCCAAGATAGTTTTTGCTCCAAGTACATCTGGATCCAGGACTTGAGCTCTCGTTATATAGATATGCCTACGTGCACATACATGTGTCATTGCTCATTTCTCAAATCTGCGTTCTTCTGCCTTGGCTCCATTCTTAGGCAGGCTCTCCCCTTGGAGCAGCAAGATGGTGGCCAGTAGTTTCATGCTTATGTCATAGCAGAATGAGAAATTCTCCTCCCAACAGTTCAAATCCAAATTCCAGAAGTGAGTGCCACAGTGGTGTCTTAGTTGAATCAATTGCTGTGCCAGGCCTGAGTCCCGTGTCTGTCCCTCTGGAAGTGGTCGTCAAGGCATCCCACCTAAACGACTTAGACTTAGTCTGGAAGGACTAGTCATTCGAGGTAAATATGGGTTCAGTTACCAAAATGGGGAAAATGTGGCCATTTCTCAAGACGTTTTTGAAATGATTTCTCCTCAAGAGCCTTCAGAGACAGAATGAACAACAGAAGAAATGCAACCTCTCGAACCCTTCCTTGGGGAAAAGAATTCTGAGTAGACAAAAAACCAACAGACGTCCACTATGAATACATTGTACCATTTCCAAAAATCAAATCCACCCTCAAAGGACAAATTTTGTCACCATTAAGGATGTTCAAAAGAAGATTCTCCCCTGAAGGGAAATCCAAAAGTGTTTCCAGAGCAATCACCCCGCTGGAATAAGCTCACTGGTTCTCCGGGGACTAGCCCGAGGGGGACAGCACTCATCTACATGTAAGAGCTCTGTCAGGGGGAAGCCTAATGGCTCACATCACTCGCAGTCACACTTCATATATCTTCAGTGCTGATGAATTGTTGCCATGCAAGTGAGTCAGGAAATTTCCTCCGCTCTATTTCTGGTGGGCCCTGGCTTTCATTATCAGTGGCTGCTAATGCTCCTTAATAGAAAAGAAAACAGTTGATCCCAACAATTGAAAACAGTTGTGGCAAAACTGGACCATTCAGTAGCCTGGCTAGTTTATTTATCCCTACTTAGGCCTTAACGACTTGCAAGCCTTAAGTACGGCTCCGCTCTGACCCGTGAGTCGAGTCGTGACACAGTCATAAAATGATTTGGGGAAACAATTTATTGTGAGGCATTCCATTGTGTATCTCCCAGATATTTCTGTTTCCACGTAGTGATTGGTGAGATGATGTCTGGAAGGAAATAGCCAGTACTTAGTGCAGGCAGGTTTTCATAGTGGAAT
The DNA here is from genome assembly GCF_041296235.1 of Equus asinus. Taxonomy (NCBI): domain Eukaryota; kingdom Metazoa; phylum Chordata; class Mammalia; order Perissodactyla; family Equidae; genus Equus; species Equus asinus. The sequence goes on from NC_091798.1 coordinate 74,817,497, forward strand.
TTTGAAAATGCAAGTGACCCAATGAAATACCAGACTGCCAGGAGAGTTGAAAAGTCAACCTGAAACCATAAAGTTTCAGTGGGAGCTATGTTACCCAGTTAGATAATCTTCTCTCAAAAGGTCTGGGAATTTTATTTATTTATCCATTGTGAATACTTGGATTTTTTGGTCACAAGGCCACCAAAGCAAATAAATCCAAAAAATAGGGCAGGGGACGACAATTGTCTTAAAGGCCGAAACAGATCGTTTTATCTTAAACGATGGCTCACATAAAAATGTTTGTTAAAGATTGGGTTCCCTAAAGGAGTGAATTAAATTAGGAAGTTTCCTTCCTACTGTCTTCATCCAGAGCGTTCTTATTGGCAACATATTTTGCATCTTTTTTATTTTCTTCCTAGAATGCATGGACAGCCGTGGCTCCTCGCCCAATTTACCAGTTGTTTGTGAAAAGCCAGGGGGGCTCAGCTCTCACTCTGCTGAAAAGAGGCTTCAAGAGGCTGCATCTCGCCACGTGGGCAACTTCGTCCCAGGCGTTGCAGGTGTCACACACGTTGACAGTAGGATTTACAGGGTCTAAAATGAACGGCCTAAAAAGAACAAAAACCCAAAACAATCCATTTCTAAACCCCGTTTCAATTTGCTGTATAGTTCGAAGAAGCCAATTCAGAATTAAAGAAGGAACTCAGTTAAGAAAAGGACTCTCTGGGATGGTGGGAGCAAGTGCACGGAGCACGAATCAGCTGTATTGGACAACGGCAGCTTGCTCCTGCCCCTCCCACTCTGCCTCCCTCTCATTTTTCCTCTTCACCTGAGGAGGTGTTTTCTCCCTGCGTTCAGCCGTCAATTTCCTCCTCATTTGTTGTCTGTATCCACATTCAATCATTTTACTCAAATTACTCTTAATTCACACTTGAGAATTAAAGTTCTGTGGGAAGTAATGGAAGGGAATTGACTGTGGTAATTAAGGCCTTCTCGTGCACATTGAATCCCGACAAAGCTACTCTGCTCCAGACTTTCTTGGTGGCAAACAAACTTCTTACATCCTAAGGGAATAGAAAAATAAGTAGTTACCTTGTGTGTTTCTGGTTAACCTTTACAAAAACGGGAAACTTGCGATGGTAGTGTCTGTGCCAAACAATGTCGATTTCTGTATATTGAACCAGAAGTTTGAGGACGGCCCTCAGGCCCTGCACCAGGCTGAAGAGCAGGGGCTTTCCCGCCAGTTCCCAGACGTAAATTGTGAGGAGCTCCACCGTGTAAGAGGAGGGAAGTCTCCGGAATCTAGACACAGAATAAAGCGTTGTACCTACTTCCATTAACCCACAAAATGAAGACAGGTTTTTTCAGTTATGAGAAAAATAAGCTCAACAGGCAATTTACAAAAGAAGAAATTCAATTTCCAATCGCACTACTTACCAAACAATAATATTTCTACCAATCAGACGGCCAAAACATAATTATAATATCCAACGTTGGTGAGTTTGTGAGGAAATGAACCCTCTCACACTCTATTGGTGAGAAGGTAAATTAACACAGTCTTTTTTGGAGTCAACTCTATTAAAATTTGATATCTTCCATCCCTTTCACCCCGCATTTCTCAATTCTACGAATTCATTCTGTAGAAACATTTCTACAAATGTTCAAAGATATGTGCAAAAGGATGTTCTTTGTCTCATTGTTTCTAATAGTAAACTGAAATGTTCATCAAGAGAAGACTGGTTAGACAGTTTCATGATACATCTCTTACTGTGCTGTCCAACACAGTAGCCACTAGCCACACGTGGCTATGCAGCACTTGACATGTAGCTAATCTGACTTGAGGACACAATGGATTTTTCAGACATATTAAAAAAAGTAAAATATCTCGTTAATAAGTTTTATATTGATTGCATGTTGAAATGATGACATTTTGGATATATTGGGTAAATACATTATTAAAATTAATTTCACCTACTACTTTTTACCTTTTTAATGTGGGCACTAGAATACAGAATATTGCATATGTGGCTCATATTTGAACCTCACATCCTATTTCTCTTAGACAGTATTGACCTGCACTAGGTAGTCATTAAAAGAAGTAAGGTAGGTCTCTATGTACCAATATTAAAAGGTACAATATATATTAATTGAAAAACAATTTCAAAGCAATAAGCTGTAAATATATTTTTTTTAAATTAAGCATATGTAAAAAATAAATTTGGAGGAATATGGTCTAAGCGTGGTTGGGGAGGTAGACACTGAGAATGAAGAAGGAAACTTTTTTACATTGTCTTTTAAATTACAGTTTATGTACATCAGAAAAAAATTAAAGCTGAAGATTAAAAATAAACTCAAAGGAGAAAAAACTAACACAACAGTTCCAGGATTCCACGTTGGTTGATAGCCAAAAAGGAGTTTCTGCGGCCTTGGCATTCATTCGCCATGGAAATCTCTCATGATTTGGCAAAATCATGCAATTTTTTTCCCTAATAGAATAGTAACATCTTCTTACTATTACATTAGTCATTTGCTTTTACCTCAATAAAGGAAATAGAAAAAACTATAAGTAGACAAAATTTCTTATCCTAGTAGTGAACAGCAAACTAGATTTCAGTTGGTCAGTAACTCAGTTCTTGTGATTTTCCCTCAGGGGTGACAACAACGGACACAAGACTCAAAATCCATCTCCACTTTATCTGGTGCTCCCAAGTGCCAAAGGAAGCCACGGTTGAAATTGCGCAAGCAGGAGATGCTCTTCACATTTCATGAAAGTAAATTTAGAGGGAGAAAAGACTTAGTAAACACTACACTATTTACCTCACATTTCATAGCATGTTGACATACATATTTATATAGTTCTGATATATGTTCATATTATTTTATGTTCTTTTTTGGCCATTTAACATTGTTTCATGTAAATCTTTCCATGTATTACCGTGTTTCCCAAACTTGTCTCGAATAGTATTTCATCAGATTTAAATGACAAGTTTATTTGCTCTTCAGAGGAATTTTTGTTATTCCCAATTTTCATTATCTTTAGTGGTACTATTCTGAACATACTTATATAAATTACTTTTTTTTAGTGTGATTTATTTTTTCCAAGGGTAGTTCCTGTAAGTTCTTCTGAACTTTCTTTTCAAATCTTTATTTTTTGTGTGTGTGAGGAAGATTCGCCCTGAGCTAACATCCATTGACAATCCTTCTCTCTCTCTCTTTTTTTTTTCACTTGAGGAAGATTAGCCCTGAGCTAACATCTGTGCCAGTCTTCCTCTACTTTGTATATGGGATGGCTCCACAGCATGGCTGATGAGTGGAATATTTCCACACCTGGGATCCGAACCTGTGAACCTGGGCTGCCGAAGTGGAGCATATGGAACTTTAACCACTCGGCCACAGGGCCGGCCCTCTTAAATCTTTATTTTGAGTACTCTCTTTTATGACATATTTTTAATATAAATAGCCTCAATTCTTTTTTTGAAAGCAAATAACAAGTAAACAGTTTTTACTTTTACTGTTTCTTTTACTTAGAGGGGAATTAACTTGACAAATGGTTTGAATATTTTAAAATCCTTAACACATAATAAATACTTAATACACATCACCAGATTACTTTCCCAAAATAGAAAACCAATTACGGTACTGTAACATATGTGGTCCAGTTCCCCCACAATGCCACCTTTTTAAGTCTTAGAATTATTATTCTGCCATGTTAATAGATAAATTTCTTCTTGCAGACCTATAAAAGCTCTCCACTACCAAAAAAAAATGTGCTAGATTTTAAAAGCAGGCCTTTCATCTGACCAAGAATCTACTCAGGCAAGAAGCTTTATTTCTTTGTTCTTCTGTTTTTCTATTTTCACTCACAAATTTCTACTCAACCAAATGAGAAAAAGCCTATAGAATGTTTGGAGATGCTTTGAGATGGGTAGTTATGTAGAAGTAATGTATGTTTTTGTGAAGTGACTAATGTTATCATCAATGTCAAACACAAAAATATACAAAGAGTAAACAGTGTGTGATTCAGATGAACAAATCAAGATTATTAGCAACTGCATACAAAGGTAAAGAAGACATACTCCTTGCAGAAAGCGGCCCTACATAAATGTGCTATAGTAAATCCTCCTGCCTCTGCTATTCCTGCCAAGTGGAGAATTCATACAAATATGTTCTAGGTCTCTTTATCAAAAGTTTATCTTCAAATACTCAAACCAGTCGCTGAGTCCCCCTCACATCCCCTCACCCCACGCCAGAGCTGGCTGCTATCAAAGGGAAGGAGAGATTCTAAAACGTGCACACATCGACTCTTGAGGCTCCCCTCCTTGGAGGACCTCTCGGCCTCTGCTGGAACTGCCTCCAGCAGAAGGAAAGCTGGAAACTCAAACATTAAACGTCCCATTCGAATCATGTTAGTAGTTTCTGTTTTCCTTTTTCTGTGCCTTCCTTCCCTGCACCAAACATTTTGCCACTGAACATTTTTCTTTCTATTCTTTGGTTCCTACCAAACCATTATACTATATTTTGGAGTAACGGAATATAGAAGTTCCATATCCTGTAACAGCCCTTGGACTCTCTCCCTCCTCTCTCTCTCTCTCTCTTTTGCTACACATCCCCTCTGCCTACCAAGGAAAGAGGCGGGGCCTGAAAGAGTAAAGGAAGTGGACCGAAAAGAGAGAGGCTCGCATGGTGCCCTTGTGCTGGTTACATACTTATTTTCCTCGGTGGGGTTGGCAAATGATGTCTTGAACCAATGTATCACTAAACGAACCAGCTCCTTCACCCTGCCGACAGATGCCTTGACGAAATCCACTTGGTACGGCAGGAGGGCCAAGGCGCACAGCTGTGCCTCGTCACTGTCCTTGCAGAGATACAGTTTGCGGTAAAGGTGAAGTTTTAAATCTGTTAACACCAAGGAACAAAGACAACTGTGAGAATTTCCTCCCCCTCTCCTCTCTTGGTTTCGCCTGGGACAAATGAGTTATGTTACTCTGATTAATTAGAACTTGGGCATTTAAAACAACACAGTTTTCTCTCTTTAGGAGAGTTATGTCAGTTTGCCCAAGTAATTAAAACAGAAAGCTTCAACGTTACAATGCTGGGCAGTTCAAATAGACCAAACTCTGGTACAAGAAAACCTGTCTGATGAGAAAGATGTTCTCTCTATGGGCAGAGGAAGTTTATTTCCCAGAAGCAGCTTTCATTACCTTATGCAAATATCATCTAGCATGTAAACTAAATATCATTATGCTCTCTGTACAATAACCTATAAAATCCCCCGTTTAATATCTAAATTGTTGTTATCTGTATATATACTTGCAGAAGAGATTCTATCAATGGAACACTTGAAGGAATTATGTTTATAAAGATGGAGGTGACTTTATTTTTATTTTTTTGAGGAAGATTAGCCGTGAGCTAACATCTGCTGCAAGTCCTCCTCTTTTTGCTGAGGAAGACTGGCCCTGAGCTAACATTCGTGCCCATCTTCCTCTACTTTATATGTGGGACGCCTACCACAGCATGGCTTGACAAGCGGTGCCATGTCCGCACCGGGGATCCGAACCGGGGAACCCCGGGCCGCTGAGACAGAATGTGCGCACTTAACCACTGTGCCACCGGGCCGGCCCCAAGATGGAGGTGACTTTAAAAGACGTGTTTAGGTCAAAGTGAAAACAATCTACTTCAGTTAATGATACATTAACGAGGGAGAAAAACTAGATTAAATAGTAAGAATGATCAAATAATCATCTATAGCTTAATGATTATGAGTAAAACATCACTAACTCGGATTGTGTTCATTGTATGACATATAAATATTTAGTATCTTTTATCATAATCTACTTGAATTTTCCCAATTCAACACAATTAGAAGTCCTAATATGAATCTGTTTTTACACCCTTTATATGTCCTTCTGCCCAACTAAATTGTCACAAAATGACACACTTAATCCTGGCAAATATAGACTCTGCAATACACATTTTAAAGTTAATCGGTTAGTACCTTTATTTTACTTGTAAAATACATTTTACAAAAAAAAAATAATACTTATATGCCTTTGTCTAGAGTATCAGGACAGTCCTTTTATACTTGTCCAGATGTTTAGGGCCAAATCAGAGATATAACAGTAGGCTGATTATCAACAGGCTGGAGAATCAAATTGCCATGATAAACATCGGTGAACAAACAGAGTTGTCTATGGCAAAGAGTCTCATCAATGCTGTTATAATAAACAGATTCTAGTCCCAAACTTACAGGGCAACAGTCATTACAACTATTAAACTAGAACTTACAATTTTAGTGGGAGGCTCTCTGCCTTTCTTAGCAAACAGACTTGGAAAGAAACTCAGGTTTACAATGATGAAAGATAGACGAAACATTAATTTAACTTAAATTTTGGTATGCAATGAGTATGTCAGATATTTGAGGATCTTGTCCTCTCTATCTGATGTGTCACGGCTGACTCAGAGATTCTCTCCCCGAAGCCAGTACTGTTTCAACATTTCCCCTCCTTCAAGGTTCTTCACTGACAGAAAACTAAGTAGTCTCTAACTTAAATTATTTTTTGAGGCTTGTGATTGTTGTTTCTGCTCTAACTGTGTGACTTTATTAAGCTTTATTTTATCATCATGATCACCATCTATAAAACAGGAATGCTTAGCTTTCTTGTTATGAAGCAAGTACTATTTTAAGTGCTGTATATTTATTAACACATTTACTCTTTAACAACTGTAATATAGGAACTATGATTACCTCCAGTTTACAAATGAGGATATAGAGTCAGAGAGGTTAAGCAGGTTGCCCAAACTCACACAGCTAGGAAGTTCAACCATCTATTGCCACCCTTCTGCCCTGCATTGCAGGTTAGATCTGAGCCCATGTGCTTCCTAAGCAGGGGCTAATTCAGTATTCTCAGACTTCCATGAGCTCAAGAATCTCCTGGGGAATCTTTTGGAATGCAGTTTCCGATTCTGTATTTCTAACAAGTTCCCAAGTGATGCTGATCCTACTGGTCTGAGAATCATATTTGAAGCGGGCATGTTGTCAACCACGCCCTCATCAAATCTCATGACTCCGGGCTGCGTTGTGCACACAGGCTATGCTATTGGTGGTCCAGCACACATGTAAGATGTGCAGGGAAGAACGTTAGGATGCCTCTGAAGATTCGACGTGATCATCTAAGTCTTGCTCTGACGGTTATTAGCAACATTTAGTTGCCCGCTAAAATTCCTTGAAATCCTAAAACTGGTTTGAGCGCTGGTCTCCCGCCAAGCTCATTCCCCATCTTCAGCGGAGATGAGCAGGGTTACGTAAGAACTTCCGTCTCTTTCCATTCATTTCACACAGCTGCGCTCAAGAACTTCAGGGACTTAAACCCAGTGCAAAAATATGCTTCTGCTCCTCTGGGAGACATTTTAGCTCGAAAGCTGCTGCTATAACCTCAAATCCTCAAGACAATTACCCAGGAGCTGCTGTAGCCTAACCACCGTGCTTTCGAAGTCTGCACACAAGAGACAGAGAGCATTTTGCACAAATGCAAGAGCTTCATTGGCCTATGGTGAGATATAAGGAGATGGAATTATCTTTTCTTAATAAATATTCATTGAGCTAAGCACTTCACTACATGATTTCAAATTAAATCTCATATTTTAATTCTCACAGCTATCCTATGAGGTCATTTTCTCCTCTCTGTTTTATAGATGGAAAAAAGCGAGACTTCAGAGTGTCACATGACTTAGCCCAGGGCACGTAGATACTATGAAATAGGCCTGGGATTTGGCTTCAGGCCCAGTGTGTTCTCTGCACCACGTGACTTTGGTGTTATGTCTGTCTACACAGGACCTACACGGTCAGATGAACCTGGATTTGCATCCCAGCTCTTGCACTTACTAGTTACATAGTTGCGGGCAAGTCGCTTAAATTTTCTAAGGCTTAGTTTCTTAATATTCAAACTGAGGATAGCATCTTCCTTTCAGGTTTGTCATGCAGATCAAATGGGATTCATTTAATGAGATTAATTTTAGGTCAATGAGAATTATCTACGGCACATAAATAGGTGCTAGATAAATCACAGCATTTTTTTTTTTTTAATCTTATAGGCTCAGCAAGATTGTCAGAGCCAAGACTTACTAACACCTCAGGTTAAGCAGAGTCCATACTCTCCTTCCCAGTACTCTATCTTATCTCCGAGTTCCCCACACCTCTGTCTTAATACAGATGATGTTATATTAAAATGACCTAAGTATGTGTCTGTTTTCCCTTCCAGACTGTAAACCCCACCATGTCTTACTCATGTTTGTATTTGTTCTGACAGAGTTCTTAGAACATGGTAGGCATGCCATACTCGCGTGCTAACAAATTATCGCATAAGAGAAGAGAATTTTGATGTGAGCAGCACACTGTCCAACAGTGCTGATAAGTGAAAGAACCAGCTCAAGAAAGTCAACAGGCTGCTCTGGAGTCTGGCTGAGTAGGACCAATGTTATGTCCATTCATTCCATTTACTCAATAAATATTTATTGAATAATGCAGTGCTAGGCACAAAGACAATCCTTATGCTCAAGGAGCTCAAAATACAATGGGAAGCCAAACCTGTGCCCAGTGACAACACAAGAGGATTGTGCTACAGCAGAGATACAGGGAGGATCCTGTGGGAAAGCAGAAGAGGTTGATCTAGGAAGGATTAGGGACGGAAGTTCAGCTGAAGCTGAGCTGAGTCTTGAAGTGTAAGCAGGCCCTTTCAGAGCAGAACATAGGATGGGGCAGGTTAAGAAAAATATATTAACAGAAACATTGGGCAAAGACCTAGAGCATGGAGCTTTAGGAGATAACAAATATTTCAGGGTTACTGGCTCATGAATCTCTCCTCTACCAAATGTGAGGCCCAAAAGAGCAAAACTCTTGATCTCCTACCTAATCCATTGTAAGTATTTAATGGCACATGCTAGGTATTCCAGAAATATTGGTTGAATGAAATAAATAAATGAATAGATTCAATGAAAATATTTAATACTTACTGCTGAGCTGGAGCAGGACTGCTGGTCATGTATTGGCTTACAAGTTGCTATGGCATTTTCAGTTCCACCATTTTGTCACATAGAGAATATGTAAGTTAAGTCAAGCAGAAGTCTAGACTAAGTTCTAGAGCCCCAAGTTCTCTGGAGAATACATTTGGGCCTCTGCTCAGACTAAGATAACAAAACGCCGTAGGCTGAGTGGCTTCAAAAACAGACATTTGTTCCTCACGGTTCTGAGGCCTGGGAAGTCCGGGATCACGGTGCTCGTAGGTTGGTTCCTGGTGAGGGCCCGCTTCCTGCCATGAAGATGGCTGCCCTCTCACTGTATCCTCACATGGCCAAGACAGAGAGCTCTGGTGTCTCTTCCTCTTCTTATAAGGGCACTAACCCCATCACGGGAGTCCCACCCCCATGACTTTATCTAAGCGTAATCACCTTCCAAAGGCCTCATCTCCTAATACCATCACATTAGGGGGTTAGGGCTTCAATATATGAATTTGGGGGGGACATAAACTTTCAGTCCACAACAAGGCCTTCATCTTCTTGCCCAAAATGCAGATACTTTATCCCCTCTTTTATGAATATGATTAGATTTTGTATTTCCTATCTCACTCCAGATACCATATCTTAGGGATAAAAATAACATCCCAGTACCATACGATGTCGTTCCATGACTCCGTCCTTATTACTTCCCGCTTCTTTTAGGAATTCCAACTCCCTCAAATTGCTCCTGTTCTTCAGACACCCCAGGGACTGTCTCACATCTGCTTGCAGGGTCTTTCTTTCTGTGCCACATGGTGGCTGCCAGTATCCTCTTCTCCCGCTCTTTTGTGCTGTGTTTGATGTCTTCTGAGGCTGCTGCTATCAAAAACATTGATGGTCCCAGCAAAAATAGTAATGCCACCAGCGGTAGCCATGCCTGCCAAAGGCACAACTGCTCCTGCCTTACCAGGGAACTAAGACCATGAGAGAGAGAGGCCCACTCCTGCATCTTTTCACTTTAGAGTGAGGGTGGTCCTCTGAGCTGCTCAGGCCTTCTGGGCCCCTTCCTCGCTCAAGCAGAGCCGCTCTCTACCATTCAGACTACAAGCTATGCTGACGAGCTCTGGCTGCCTTGGTAGACAGCCAGGAAACAGCTCTTCTGGTTTTTACTCAATTTTTTTGAAGTCTTTCTCCCAAAGACAGAGACATGAGTCCGTTAGAGCTGAGTATTAAACACGCTCTCTTCGACACTGCTCTGTTGACTTTGAACAGAGACTCTGTTCCTCACCTGTCTTTTCCATGAGAGGAGACTCAGCTACCGTCTGGAGTCAGATTGTAGCCAAATCCTGGTGCAAACACCACTTAGGTTCAAGTTGGGATTCCTGCTACAAGAAGCAGCTCCTTGCAGGCCAAATCCATATTTCTTTTGTGCCCTTCCTCCACCCCATTATACAGGACAAATAGTTAATACTTGACCATACTTCTTAAATTAAAAACTGGTAGCATAAGGATGCAGGGTGTTTATGCACTGCAGAAAAAACCTGACTCCTAAAGACACTTGAGTGTTCCAGTTCTACTGCAAGCAGCCTGGTTCCATATGCCCAGCTCATTACTGCGTCCGGATGTGGTGGGTCCTCTACAAATATGTATTGAATGAGCAGCCATTTGAAAGGCTTCCTGTGAAACAAAACAAATAAGTCTTACCTGCGGAGGGTGTAGGCCCCAGGACATCATAGTAGGCCATGATCTCAAAAGAATGACTATGAAGACTTCCAGTACATAAGAAATTGAATCTTAAAGACAGTGGTGCTCTCTTCCCCATTAGAATCCTTAGAAAAGGAACATGACATGTCATGAGAGAGAATAGAAATGAGAAAACACTAGATGATTTCCCACCATCCTTCCCTTTACTCCAGCCCTGCTGCTCTCTTAACTGTTTCTGGAACACTCCAGGAGTGCTCCCTTCTCACTAGTGGCAGTTGCTGTTCCTGCGCCCAGGATACCCTTGTCTCAGATAATTCACATGGTTTGGTGCCTGGCTTCCTGCAGGTCTCTGCTGCACCTTTGGCCTTTGCTGGCCTCCCTTTAAAACAGGAGCTCCCTCCCTATTCTTTGTCCCCTGACCCTGCTCCATGTTCATTCACAGCATTTAATTAGCACTTGGCATTACGTTATTTGCTTATTATCTCTCACTCCAGGGTGTTAGGTACACAAGGGTGGGAACTGTGTTTGTTCTGTTCACTGCTCTGCCCCTAGTACCTGACATGTAGTAGGTGATTAAGAAATAATTTTAAATGAATTATTATATGACTATAGATTGGGGCACAAGGTATTGTTAATCATGAATATGATTAAGTAAAATATTTTAAAAGTAGTGCGATTTCTACTTCTGGGTATAGTGGGGTAGTTTACAGCAGATCAATGCTCACTGAGAACTACTAGAAAACTGGGTTTAAAAAATCATCTGTACATGTATTTTAGAAGCACTGGAGCGTTGCTGAAGCTAGAAAGGTCAAGATTTAGTGAGGGGTGGGGGCAGCAGATCATGGAGAAGTAGACAGACAGGCTACTGCTTTTTCCCTGGGGACATATGCCAATTTGGGGCATAGACAAGAGGCTAAAAATATGGACTTTGGGCAAAGGGAAGCTTCTGGGGTTACAGAAACTAGCAGAACTTTGTCAAACTCATGGGACTGAAGCAATGGAAGAGACTTGGAGGACACGATCTGTTGAAAAGGGAAGGGTGGAGAACGGAACCTGAAATATGACCTGCTTTTCCCTCCAAACATTCGCTGAATTCTGAAGATGCTTAAGACAGGTTTGGTTAAGAAATGAAGCAGAGAAATGAAGTCTTGGGGAGTTGAGTGGAATTGTTGACAGTCTTGCCACGCTGAGACAACATGGATTAGGGTTCAGTCTCGGGGGCTGAGGAGGCAAAGATTAGGGGAAAGTCCGTGGTGAACATGCTAGGCTGTAACAGTGCCTTCTCAGCTTTGCTTATATTGGAATCACCTGGGGATCCTTAAGAGTATTGATGCCTTGCTCTCCCCTCCAGACATTTTTATTTAATGGCTATGGGGTGTGACCTGGGTCATCAGCTCTAATTCTATCCATTCAGTGAGGAAAGGGCAAACCCTCTCTAGAAAAAGATAACATCAGCTGAAGCATCTAAGATTTTTTATGCACAGGGTCCTGGATTTAATCTCAAAGAATCACTAGGAATTCCAAGAAACAGGGCTATAAGATTTAAAACTAAGAAAAAGCAAACTGTAGAAACAGACCCCATAGGTGATCTAAATACTGGCATAAGCAGATAAGGATTTTAACTGATTAATATGTTCAACAGCATAGAGGAATAGATGGTAAAAGTAGACAAAAAGATGGAAAATTAAACCAGAGTTGGATTTTACTTACATAAAAAAGAATTGAATGGAAATTCTAGAACCAAAAAATATAATAATTGAACTTAAGAACTTTATAGATTAATTTAACTTTGTAGATAAATTTAGAAGATTAGATATAACAGAAAAGAGAATTGGTAAACTGTCAGACAGGTCAATAGACAACATCCAGAGTGAAAAAAATATGTCTTTCTTTATATATTACGTCCAATCTTTCATTTAAACTGGACAGAGATTTCTGAAAATGTATAACTCTGCAATACTTTTTTTAAATGTCAAGACTGTAAAGTTCTTATTGGCTCCATGTACCACAAAGGGAATACCTTCGATCATTATTAGATTCCCTCACCTAACTTTTCTCATGAATATATCCTTCTGTTTCAGTCAGGGAGAGAGAGAAGGAGTTCAGTAAATCAGTAGCTTACCATTCCTGTCACGATTTAGAGGCAGATCTTGCTACGTTCAACATGGTAACTGTGTGTTTGGGAGACACCAGCCTAGGGAGGTGAAGCTCACTCTTGTGTATACCAGAGGGCTTGAATGAGGTATTGAATCACTCGTGGAGTTCAGGTCACTTCCAGAATGAGTCAAGGTTAATGAGAACGTCAGTACCATCCTAGGCTAACTTACATGAACCTTACTGTCCAATGAGTGCCCAAAAGATTTTTGCTGTTATTATAGGAGGAAGTGGGGCATGGGTCCTAGCAGTACTTGGTCATGAGTCCTTAGGTGATGTTATGTGCAACTTACTATTTCTTATCAGCCCAGTCCATGGACATGTCTTCTCAGGACAATTCCATGTCCTGCAATGTGGCTTTAAAAGGACTATTTATCAAAGGAGAACCTTAAGACTATAATACAAAGAAAAAAAAGGGAGATTCTTGTTTTCAAGACCTCTAAATCAAAGCAATAAGAAGAAGGAGATAACAGGCAAAAATCCCAATCTTAACAGTAACTGTCATAGGCGTGACACATATTTTATAACACTGTCTCCTTAAAAGCTCAGAATATGTTTCCCCACTGTGGTTTTCAATAATAAACACGCTGGGATGTAAAGAGAGGAGCACAGAGCTGCTGGCGTGTAAATGGTTTCCAGTCCCTGGGACTTACTGGGCAAGTCTCCTGAGATTTCATTCATGAGCAGGGCCCCGAAAATGACTGACACAGAACAGTTGCTGTTCCTGGTAGGTTAAGACATGGACTAGTTCCAAAGGAAAAGAAAGCCTTTTCTCACACCCATCTTTCAAAATAAAGTAACCGAATAGCTTTAAAAATAACAGCAACAAACAATATATCACTAAAAACCAGGTATCAACTGAAACAATAAACTTCTTTACTCTCTCACTGGGTGGGAGTCAAAACCAACTGTCAGACTCACATATCTGCTTCTTTTCCATTTTTAATTCAATTTTCCCTTCAAATGACTCATGGTATGGTCTTGGTTGCTCTGAGTAGCAGAGAAGAAAGCCAGAAAAAATGACTGTTCGAACAGCTATGAGGACAAGGAAACAGCCTTGGATGATCTGCCTCCTTTCCTGACTTCACATCCTCTGCCCTCAGTCTGCCTTGAAGGCTCATTCTTCTGCAAATATGCTCCTTTTTTGCCACAGGAATTGTTTAACAAAACAAAATATGGGACAAAATATATTCTGGGCTGAATTAAAACCATGAGCCCCTTGAAAAATCCCCCTGAGGAAGGGAAGAAGAACAGGCGTTTACTAGACGCACAGGAAAGGATGGGCTACCTGGCGACTGGGTTCACCCTGAAAGGCTTCACAAATTAAATCATTTAATGAGTTGAATGAATAGAACGAAAGAGGTTAGAAAATGAGTTTGTTTGTGTTTAGTCAGGAACAATTAAAGCAAATGAACCACGGTTTTCAGGGCTATTATTTTTCATGGGTTCTACTTCTAAATTCATTCTGGAAATCTAATAACATAAAAACTTCAAGCACTGCTTTGTCCAGGAGAAGGGGGCCTGAGAGATAGAGGAGGGCAAAGAGGTTAGGGAGAGCGCATCTAGAAGAGTCTTTGAGGGGCTGGCCCAGTGGCACAGTGGTTAAGTGCGCACATTCCACTTCAGTGGCCCGGGGTTCGCCAGTTAGGATCCTGGGTGTGGACATGGCACTGCGTGTCAAGCCATGCTGTGGTAGGCGTCCCACATATAAAGTGGAGGAAGATGGGCATGGATTTTAGCTCAGGGCCAGTCTTCCTCAGCAAAAAGAAGAGGACTGGCAGCAGATGTTAGCTCAGGGCTAATTTTCCTCAAAAAAAAAAAAAAACATAAAACAACTAATGAAGAGTCTTTGAAGTTAGTGGGCAGGGAGTATAGAAAAAGGACATAATAATGAAGGACAAAGATTTTGATTCCAAATAAGGTCATCATGGAAAGGGTACACACGAACTCTTATTTTTAATGTGCCTTTAGGGTACATTAACTGTCTTGTTTTGATAAATAATAATAACAATGGTATAATATACCCTATAGTTTACAAATTTAATGGGAAAAACTTGGAAGAAGCAATGGGTAAAAATGAAAAACACATTCTCCCATTTCTTCTTTTTTTCCTTTTTTCTTAAAGGTGGTCTTTGCCTGTCCAAAGTGTAATCGTATGTGAAACTCCGTCATTTCCCTTTCTGCCTTTCCAACCCCAACGCGCTCCGTTACAGTCACCACCATGCCATTCAGCTGACGTCTTTTGCTAACTACCACAATTTAGTAGGTGTTTGGTATTCCTGAAGGTAGTGTTTTTCATTAAAAGACACATTCATGCTCGTTCTCTATACTCAGCTGAGGCCAGGGCTTGGTAATGAATCTATTATTTAAATTAATAAACAGTTCTGGGACATTGTTTGAAAACATCGATCTTATTTTAGAATTCAAGTGGCACACAGCCTGGGCTGTTTCTCTCAAGAAAAATATTTCATTCGCTTTACATCATAGTTATTTGCATTTTTCTTCATCCACAATTCATATAGACTGAAAAAAATAGCAAGAGATGTAAAACTGAAATAGACAAATAAATAACAACATGTCAGGGCCTTTTCTTTTCTTTGTTTTTGGAACTCACCAAAAAACCAGGCCTGATTAGTTCAACATTTGGGGCAAAGAGACATTGTGTATAATGTCAGCAAAGCCACACAAGCAAGAGACCCCAGGACATGGCTGAAGGGGATGTTTGTCAGGCAAATGTGTCTCCAAGATTCTTCGGTTTTTAGAGGCACCTGTCCCACCCCTTCCTGTTTGCATTCCTCAGAGTCAGATTTCAGCTAAAGGGATGGAAATTAAATAAAGGTGCATTGGAGAGGACATAATTAGTCCTTAAATCACGGGGTCTCAAATTCAAAAAATTTCATCGAAAGTTTCGCTAGAAGTCTTTTTAAAAAACGCCTCTGGGGCAATCTCTCCCAGTTTTCTCCCAAGAATTTAGCCTTAGCATACACAAGAAATTATGACTCCATAATGCTCTTTTGTGCCGAGCTAAGAGTTTTCTTGAGCAGTCTTTCCCACCTGT
Organism: Equus asinus; assembly: GCF_041296235.1. Classification (NCBI taxonomy): domain Eukaryota; kingdom Metazoa; phylum Chordata; class Mammalia; order Perissodactyla; family Equidae; genus Equus; species Equus asinus. The sequence goes on from NC_091798.1 coordinate 74,833,383, forward strand.
GGAATAAAATAATTCACAGAAACACGTTCACCCAGACCTGTTCCCGTACGAAGTTTGCTTCAGGTTTTTTCTCAGAGCATCCAACCCTTCTCTCAATTGTTTCTTGCAATGGTTCGCATTGGCAAATACGTCACTGAACAACACAATGTCAATCTCAGAGCATCCTCTGGTGTCAGTCCCCTTTATGTAAGAACCAGCCTGTGAAGACAAAGGACAGGATGTGGGGGAAATCCCAGCTAACCTTGAAGGAAGCGCAGATTTCCAGTTGTAGCACTTTTGGGGTCAATTAACATTGTGGGGTAACTTATCTATGGGCTAGTTATCCCCTCTCCCCCTGCAGAAAAAAGATAGGAGAAGGAGAAAGTAATCTATCACGTTCCACTGAGAATTTAGGTTCAGTTGTGGAAAAGAAAGCATAATTTGCAGAATAGTCCTGAAAATCCTTATGAAAGTTTAGAGCTAGAAGTTCTCAGACTCTTTCTGCTCAAAAGCCACTAGATATGTGAGGAATCCACGAGGACAGGAATGAAATTCACCACTGTACACCCAGAATCCAGCCCGAGCCTCCCATATGGCAGCCCTCACTGACCACCTGGACGGACGACCCTGGACGTAGGTGTCCTGACGCAAACTGTGCCTGTGAAAGTTAGGACCACAGGTCACCAATGTTTCTGGTGGATGTTCGTGTGCTATTTCTAAATACATCATGAATGATTTTAATGAAGCATTCTGTAATTATAATTAACAAGAATTTACATCAAATCTTTTGCTAAATGTGATTTTATAAAAGTTAAAACTTTTAGCAATTGAAGGCATATCTTTGCCTTCCATAGCACTGAAGGAACGCTTTAGGCTACAAGTTCCCAAAGGAGGCTCTTTAGTAGTAAAAGAAACTGTTACCTATGATTTGGGAGCCATCATGTCCATGAGGGAAAAGTCATCTGTCAAAGGTGGAATGTGGCACACGCAGTTTCACATAAGCTTAGGAACCATTCCAAAGCTTTGAACCCTCTCCTCCCTCATTTCTCCTGTGCTCATCTCTTAAGGATTTCCAACAGCCCGTTCCGTCAGGCTCTGTGTGGAGCCTGAGGTGAGCAAGAATGTGCCAATTGTATTTTCGGCACTGCCCTCCCTGCCCTGGGAGGAGGATGAGCTATCACAGAGACACAGCAGCTTAGTCAGAGGGGAGAGTTCACGGATTGTGAAAATGTTTACTACTAGAGAAAATAGGGGAACAAATACCACCTACCAACGAGAGCGGGGCGGGGTGAAGGGGCGAGGGAGTGTGTAGATCTCCCACCTCATAGGATCATGAAAAATACTTGAGCAACATTTTCAAAGGGGAGAGCCACAGTGTACCAATAAGGGTTTGCAGATAAGAAAAACCATTCCAGTTACGTTAAGCAGAAAGGGACTTAATTCAGGGAATCATCGGAATAGCTCTAGCTCGGCTTTTAGGAATGACTTTCAGAATGACACTGTAGAACTCACCTGATAAGGGACCTGTTGCCCCAGCTGCAGTCAGAGAGCTGGGAATCTGAAAGCTGTTATGGCAACTGCTGGCTCCAGGCCCATACCGCCTTAGTCAAGATCTAGAAATCAACAAGCTGCCTCTGCCATTGTGCATCCCAGAAATACCTGCCCTACTGGAAATCCAGGAACTAGAGGTCATCACCAGAACTCTTGGCTCCAAAATCATTCTGTATCCACTACATCCAGACTGGCTAACACGGGTGCCTCGTGCCCCACTGCCCTTGCCCTGACTTAACTCAGTTCTGGACTCAGTCCTGCACTAGTAGAACTAATTGACAAACTGATTCCCATTAGAAATCATAGTGGCAAGGGAATATGGAAAATGTAGTTTTTAGTGCTTCCTTAACCTGAGAGTTCTTAATACACTAACATGTACTGTCAGCCTACAAGAATGGAATACAGGGCACAGCAATTTCAGAACGTCATTGATCATTGGCCCTTGCTTTTGGCAAGCATCTTGCAGGACTGGAATAGAACTCTGGCTCCCAATTTCAAGCTCTGTGCCATACCTCATCTCTGTAGAAGAGAATATGTTGTTTCATATTCAGGCTTTTACCGTAGCTATCTTAGCTAGAATTCAATCATACTTATAAATCATAATTATGATTGCTATTGAGTTATGTGAAAAGATAATTTTTGCTTTTGAATAAATTTATGACTTAAAATGATTTTATAACAATTATGTGTACATTTTAAAATGAAGGAATGGAAAAATTATCAGAATAAAATGCCCTCTGAACTATATCCTGTATTTTTTTTCCTAAACATTGATTAGATAGTATGTAGTCATTGCATTAACATTAAAAGTACTAATAATAGGAGGGAAATCACACCATTATTGCTGTTTGGATCTCTTCCCTGTGTTCGGGCTATGTTCCCTCAAGGATATTTTACAGAATGACTCTGCACTCTGTGGACAACCATTCCTGGACCCAGTGAATTGTCTTTAAGTTGACAAGGAGCCATCATCACGGCACCTAATTACTTCCACAGGCAGGTTGCTCAGGCATGAAACAGGGCCCTGGGGGACAGGCTCACCTCCTTTGCCTGAAATTCCCTTAAGCATTTATAAACATCGGTCAAGTGTGAGCCAAGTCCCTGGCCCTGCCAATGTAAAGGCACTTGCATCCCTGGGGCAAAGTTGCCAACCCTAATGGGTTGCAGCTGTTGTATGGTTGAGTGCCTGGTCCGCCAGGCTGCAGCCTGCCCGGGCATTTCAAAGGGCTCCTAGCAGACCTGTGTCCCCACGTGCGGAAGGCGAAGCTGGCCTTTGAACACGTGGGCCTGCTCGGTTGCTGTGCGTTACCTCCAGGAGAAAGGAATGGCTTCCTTATGGCTGTGTGGCCTGGCCAGAGGGCTGGAGGCTCAGATTACCTGGATCACTCGGGGGTCCCGCACCGGAAAGCAATCCTGGATCCGCTGGACCAGCACAGCAATTTCAGCCACACAAGCCGCGCGCAGAGGACCCGAGGCAGGGTGGATTTTTTCGTCTGCAAATCTCTGTAGCTCTTGGGGACTTTTGCACTCCAACATATTATGAAGTGAAAATCCTGCAGACATTTGGGCTGCATAGAGAAATGATCAGTCTGTGATATTCACTGCATAGAAATAGACGCGCACATGTCTAAGGGAAGAATCTAATTTTGTATGAGAATTGTGTTTAGTTAATCGCCAAGACAGCCTTGTGACAACAGAGAGATGGACTCTCTCTGCTGGTGGAGCATCCGTTAAACCAGCAGACTTGCCCTCCAGACTTAGCTGACATTGTAACCTAAGTCTTTACAGAGAAATGGTTACATTTCTTAGAAAACAGAAATATTTAGACACTCTATGTCAGAAAAAAATTGTTACCTCAATTTACTACGTCATTTTAAGTTTCTAAATGAAAAACACTTATATTAACAAATTTCAATAAAATGATCCCAGGGTAAAGAATTCCAAGTTAGGGGCCAGCCTGGTGACATTGTGGTTGAGTTTGCACACTCTGCTTCAGCAGCCCAGGGTTCACAGGTTCAGATCCCAGGAGTAAACCTATGCACTGCTCATCAGGCCTTGCTGTGGTGGCATCCCACATACAAAATAGAGGAAGATTGCCACAGATGTTAGCTCAGAGACAATCTTCCTCAAGCAAAAAGAAGAAGATTGGCAACAGATGTTAGCACATGGCCAATCTTCTTCACCAAAAAAAGAGAGAGAGAGAGAGAGAATTCCAAGTTAAACCTCCTACTCTAAAGGTCTCAATCTCTCCGCCCACAGCCATATTCTGCAGAATGTTTGGTTTATCCTGCACGGTGCTTTTGAAAAAAGAAAATGAGCCAACATCTAGAAAACAGGAGATAGTACATTTTTTAAATGGGGACATCAGAGATGCGCATGTGTGTTTGCTTGTTTTAAGCCAGAAGAGCTGACAAGACTGACCACACCCTTCATAGGAAGGAACCGAATAACTGACTTGGTGGGTTCAGTGAATAGGGCATGTGAACTAAACTGACAATAGACAGATAAACAGGAGAAAAAAACAAACAAATTTTATTGATGTTAATATTTTTTTATGTGCACAGGGTCAATTATGGAAAAGAAATGGAAACCTAAAGAAGCAGTTAGACTCAGGGGCTTATTAACCATTTTAACAAAGGACAATAAATTGTGGAGAAAACTAGACAAAAGAAAGAGGGTTTGGGGCTTCCAGGGCCCAAGAAATTGTGGGAAAGTGACTAGGAAATATCTAGGGGAACCAATGGAAGATAAAGGTTACCTTAGTAAGGTTCGTTTATACAGAGTCATGTGCTGGCTCCTACCCCCAGTGGTAAGGGGCGCTCTCCTCATCCTGGTACAGGAGAGAGGGAGAATTTATGGCCTGCTTTTAGGCAGAAAAGAGGAGACCAGAGGGTTCTTCTTGTATCTACTAGTTCTCAATACTCTTCAGCTCAAAATTATCCATATGCCAAATTGGCATATTTTTGAGTGGCATAGACTGATCCCCTTCAACAGCAAAGAAACTTCCATAACTTTTATGCTGGATAGATCACACACACAAAAATCCCTGAGAATCTGCCATCACAAAGTTAGCCCTCATTTGGGTTTAGAGAGCAAATTCCACATTATCACTGAGAATTGATTTCAGAGTGGCCTCGGGCTAGAAGAGGGCCCGGGCGCCTGGAAGAGGAGTTCACTAGTCTCTCTGGGAACGAACTTTCAACCAGACCTTCCTGTTCAAGCATGTCTGGAACACTCACAAGAACTGAGTATATACTCGGCTGTAGATGAAACTCAACACGCGTCAGAGAACTGAGAGCGCACAAGTTATAGCCTCTGACCACCACGCCCTCAAATGAGAAATCAGTAAGAAAATAACGAAAAATGTCCCGTGCTTTTAGAAATTTAAAAAACATACTTCAAATAAGTCATGGGTCACAGAAGAAATCCTAGTGGAAATCAGAACATACTCAGGACTAAACAGTAACAAGAAACTTTATACCAACTCTCAGAGGACGCTCAGCCCCTTGTTTAAGTTTCATCAAGGCCGAACTAACAGATTGGGGTTTTTTTCTTTTTGACACTTTCATTCTTTTGCTAAAAACATAATAGCCAATTTATATATTACTCTCTTTAGGGACACTTCATCAAAAACTGCTCACTTTTCAGTGACATACTTTGTATCCAGAGACAATTATTATTTCCTGGAGAAATTTTTAATGTATTAAAAGATTTCACAGAGCAGCAACCAACAGTTAGTTTAGAGGACAGACCATAAATATGAGAGCAAAAGATAATACATTAGTTCTGTGGTTATTTTTGACGTGACGGAGCATAACCCGATCCCGCCTGGATTCCTAATACTGTCCGTCTTCTGACTGGAAGTCCCTGGATTTGTGCTTCTAACTGTGTTGTCTCTTTGAACGATGCCTCGGTGTCCCAGCTTCCGCCTTAATGTGGCTCCAGCAGAATTATCCTCCGCCCTGTGCCACCCCAAGAATGTGTAGCCTCAGGCCACATTCTCGTTCCATCTTCTTCCTTCTCTGCTTCCTGTTCCTGAAACAACCCATAATACCTTGCCCTGGTTTCTGTATTGTGTGAGCCTCCAAAGAGAGAAAGCGGGGGGCATCTCCTTTACCTCTTTTACTGGCTGTGAAGTGGTGCTCTTGTATTTCGTGGTTCTCCCGGCTAAGGACCGTTCCAAAGCACCTAGAACACATCCTACAGGTTTTTGATATCTTTGTAGCCTTATGCTTTATATTTCTTTCTTCTAGATTTTCCCAGTTTAGCTTGTGTGTCTCCATGGTTGACCTGTCATGTACAGACTGAGAAAAAGTAAATGCTTAACACAGGAATTGGAAGAGATATTTGAAAGATCTGCTGGTCTTCGTTCGGCTTCTCATTAAATGCTCCCACTCATGGCACAGCGAATTCTCATTCAACATTCTCAAAACATAGCACAGTCCATGAGTTCTTTCAATAAAGATGGAAAACTGCTGTAGATTAATAAAGCAATGAACCACAGGAACCACAATGCTGAAAAAAGATATCTTTTAAAAAGCACTTGGTTTAGTTTGATAAAATCAGAAGAATGAGATCCTAGTTCTTTTTCCGACATCTACTTTTTACGAAGCCCTGGGCAAATCATTGAACCTAACCGGCTCTTTGTTGCCTCGTGTGTAAAGTGGGGAACAGAAAGGAGGGAAGTACCTTAATGTATCTCTAAGGTCACTTTGAAAGTTAAAAATTCTAGGATTGTGAGAATCCCAACACTACACGAAGCACTTTGGAAGCATAATTACAATAATTGCACCTCCCCGGAGATGACACTGTGTCCAGGGGATTCCGCTAGGCGTCCTTCCCAGCAGCCCTGTGAGATGAGACACGCACCTTTAACCACAGCATCCCACCACCTGCGTTATGGCCACAAGTTTTGTTTTAATTTTTAGTTTTCTGTTAATAAATCTCCATGAGAATTAAAAACCAAAACCAACAAACAAAAAGCAGGAGTGTTTTTAAAAAGCAGGGAAAACCCCCACATCCTCACTCACTTGCACCGACTTGTACCTTACTGTGATCTTGGAGCTTCTCCCTCAGGACTTCTTGGCCACAGTTTTCACAGTGAACTTTCCCCAGATGCCTCCGGCGAAAGTGATACTTGAGAGCCATGCAGCTGACAAAATCGCTCCCACAGCGCTCACAGTGATAGGATTCAACAGCCAACATCCTTTCCCAATGAAGTATTGGATTTAGATCCTAATGATGACAAAAGCAAAAAGCATAAGGCCTGGTCCCTCATAGTTAACTATAATAAAGAGAATATTATTTCCAGCGTGCTAATTTGTACACCATCACATGAATGTTTCCTAAGAAATTTATCCCTCACTAAAATCAAGCATGACATCATGAAAATATCCATTTAGATCAGCTGCTTGTAACTTGGGTTTATAAACATTAGGGAAGCTATAAAACCAATAAAAGCAAATACAAAATTGTGTGCGTAGGTGTGTCTGTACATTTTTCTAGAAAGAGTTTCAAACGGGTCTGTGACCCAAGAGATGTTACTAACTTGTTGATTTAGATATTATCTCTAGTCAGGACTCTGTGAGAGCCATTGTTTCTTCAATTTTTATCACCCAATAACTTCCCATATTTGAGAAAATTATCATGAGTGATGATTTCTACATACCTTTCGAATTACTCCCTGGATTTTTTTTTAAGTAAAGTAGCGAAAGACAAAAAAGAAGGCAGAAGTTTGTACCAAGAGACACAGTCTGGAAGAAGTTGTTGGCGATTCTAATCTCTGGCTGCTGCTGAAACTGTTTCTTTTTCTTGTTGCCAAGTAACTTGCATTTGTAATAACGTGTCTGAAGCTTACAGCTCCTTCCTCAGAGGAAAGAATTATGGGATTTGTAGTTACTAGTGTTCTGGCAAGTGGTTAGATCCAATTTTTCTAACTGCACTCACAGGTTATTTTGCATCTGCTGCTGTAACCAATCACCATCAACTTGAGTGCTTAAACACACAAAATCACTATCTTATAGTTCTGTAGGCCAGCAGTTGGACACAGGTCTCACTGAGCTAAAATCACAGCATTGGCAGGGCTGCGTTCCTTTCTGCAAGCTCTGCGTAAGATCCACTTCCTTGCTTTTTCCAGCTTCTAGAGGCGGCCGCATTCCTCGGCTGGTGGCCCCCTGTCTCCATCTTCAAAGCCAGCAAAAGCAACGGAGTTCCGCTCACATCGCATCGTTCTGACCTTCTCTTCTGTCTGCCTCTTCCACTTTTAAGGACCTTTGTGACTCCATTGGGCCCAACTAGATAATCCAGGGTAATCTCCCAATTTTAAGGTCAGCTATTAATAACCTTAATGCTATCCGCAAACTTAATTCTCCTTTGCCATGCAAGGTAACAAATTCACAGGTTCCAGAAATTAGGACGTGGACATCTTTGGAGGATCATTTTTTTACCTACCACACTGTAGTTCTAAACTTCAACCAGAAAGAAATGAATCCAAAATGTATCTGTGTAAAATGGAAGAGAGGCAAACTGTTTCCACTCCTTGCAAAACTTCTGTGCTTAATTGGTTTTGGGGTCTTTGTCAGACAAATTGAGAGCTGCTGGATGATCTGCTGCTGAGCACGTGCACTGTTCCCTGAGGTCTAGCGCAGTTCTCCAGCTGTAGGTCCTGCCACACGAGGAAGATGTGAAAGCAATTTAGCACGTTGTAATCAGCACTTTAAAAAAGTCAAATAGAACACAATTAGAGAATATTGAACATAGTTAAGGTAAATAATGATTTGTGAAACATTTGTTACAACTAAACCTATACCTGTGTACTGGGTTGCAAGGTAAAATGCATTTTTTTTAATAAATTTTTTTTTTTTAAAGATTGGCACCTGAGCTAACAACTGTTGCCAATCTTTTTTTTTTTTTTTTTAATGCTTTATCTCCCCAAATCCCCCTGGTACATAGGTGTATATCTTAGTTGCAGGTCCTTCTAGTTGTGGCATGTGGGAAGCCACCTCAATATGGCCCGATGAGCGGTGCTATGTCCGCACCCAGGATCCGAACCAGCGAAAGCCTGGGCCACTGCATTGGAGTGCGCTAACTTAACCACTCGGCCGCAGGGCCGGCCCCTAAAATACATTTTTAAAAATATATCAATTACACTAATGAGTTTATTCCATATCTTCTCAGTAGTCAGCATGAGTTCCTTCTCTCATCTCCCTTTTCTCCCTATCCTCCACTTCCGTGCAACCATTATAATGTGTTTAATGTGTTATCCTTTTTGTTATATGTATGTTCTTGCAAAATATACCTTACTTTGAGTGCATGTTTTCATAATTTATATAAAATTAAACAAATTAAAAAGATGTTATTTATATTCTATTCCTTTTAATTGCTATAAAGTAATCCATGGTGATGTCTACTACATTTACTGCATGTCTTTCTCTGGGTAGAAGTCAAAAATGTTTGAAAGCCACTGGTCTAGTGTGTACATGCAGGATTCATTGGAGAACTCTTGGAACAACACTGGAGATTTTCTTCATCCAAGGCACAGGTCTAAAATATCTGCTTAAGCTTCCAGTTCCCAGCCACTAAGTTCCACGGATGTCACTGTTGCCAAACTTGGCCCCACAGGAGGATACAAGCTGACATATACCATGTACAGGAGAGTCCTTTATTCACTGACTCAGAGAGTCGTGAAATTTTTAAGCTGAAACACCTTCTGCTTGCCCTCTTCTCTGTCCCCTCCATCATTTTAAGAGACAAGTATTTAAAGGATGGTTTGGCTGCAAGGAAGACAGACCACTGAACACAAAATGGGATTTGTTGGAAGGGTTTCAGGTATCTGGGAAATTTCAAGGCCTCAAGGCCATCCCTGTCCCTACCAAACTGCTTGAAACAAGGTGAGTGTTCACTAAGCTTTGGTCTAATAAATGGATGAGTGGATGGGTAGAAGAATGAACTGGAAAATCATCAGGAATCAAGGCAGCTGCTCTCACTGACTCTACGCTTGGCCCCATAATCTCAAATCTCTGCTTACAAGTGTCTGCTCCCCTTGTCTTTTCTGCATGGACAAGTGTACTTGCTCCACAATGGTGCCCATTTAGGGTGACCAGCCACCCAGTTTGCCTGAGACTGAGGGAGTTCCTGTGATGCAGGACTTTCAGTGCTAAAACCAGGGAAGTCTCAGGCTAACCAGATGAGCTGGTCACCCTACCATTGCCTCAGAGGGCATGTTAAAAGTCAGCTTCGTGAATCCATCCCTGAAGTCCTCTTGAATAAACAGACTTAGTCCCTCCAAAACCCAATGTCAAGAAGTTTAGTGAATGTGATTGGATCCGCCCAAATTGTGATTTGTTCTCCCTGCACCAAGTATTCATCTCTGGTCCAATCAACCTTGACTGAGACATACAGTGAAAGGAGTAAGCAGGCACATAACTCATCCACAAACCTATGTACCAAGTTCTCTGAGAGAGGGGTGCAGGGGCAATGTTGGACATTTGCAGTTCATAGAAATGACCTAGCACATCATTTAGAGGTTCCTAGCATGAGCTGTGCATCTGGGGATCAGAAGGGTGAAGGAACATGGAAAATGGTGGGACTGTTAGGTTTTCTCAATGAGACCTCTCCTCCCTTCTTTAGCATAGAGTTTTCAAGGTAACATCCATGTCGCAGCATGTGTCCATACTTCATTTCCTTTTACAGCTGAATAGCACTCTATCGTGTGGATATACCACTTTTTTTTTTAATCCATGCATTAGTTAATGGACATCTAAGTTGTTTCTACTTTTTAGCTATTATGAATAATGCTCTATGAACATTCATGCACTCATCTGCAAGTTTTTGTATGAACATATGTTTTGAATTCTTGGGTGCCTGAGAGTGAAATTGCTGGGCCCCATGGTAACTTGTATGTTTAACCCCTTGAAGAACTGCCAAACTGTTCTCCACATTTCACAATTCCCACCAGCCAATGTATGAGGGCACCAATCTCTCCAGATCCTCAGCAACACTCACTATTTTCCATTTTTTTGATTATAGCTATGGTAATGAGTGTGAAGGGAAAATCATTGAGTTTTGATTTGCGTTTCCTAATGACTAATGATGCTGAGTATCTTTACTTGTGCTTATTGACTATTTGTACATCTTCTTTGGAGAAACGTCTATTCAGATCCTTTGCCCATTTTTTTTAATAGGGTTGTCTTTTCATTGTTGAGTTGTATGAGTTCTTTATATATTCTGGATACTAAACCCTTATCACATATATGATTTGAAAATACATTGCCTCATTCTGTAGTGTGTCCTCTTATTTTCTTTGATGCACAAGAGTTTTTAATTCTGATGAACTCAAATTTATCTAATTTTACATTTGTTACTTCTGCTTTTGGTGTCACACCTTAATAAAGCACTGCCTAATCCAAAATTATGAAGACTTATACCTATGTTTCTTCTAAGGGTTTAATAGTTTTAGCCCTTACATTTAGCCTTTGATATATTTTAATTAATTATTAATTTTTGTATATGGTGTGAGGTAGTGGTCTAAATTCATTCTTTTGCTTGTGGAAATCCACTTGTCCCAGCGCCTCTTTTTGAAGAGACTTTTTTCCCCCAATGAATTGTCTTGGCTTCCTTGTCAAAAATCAATTGGCCACAAATGTATGGGTTATTTCTGGACTTGCCAGTCTATTTCATTGATTTATATGTCTGCCCTTTTGCCTGTACCACGTTGTCTTGACTACTAGAGCTTTGTAGTAGATTTGAAATTGTGTTGTGTGAGTCCTCCAACTTTATTCTCCTTTCAGGATTGTTTTGGCTATTCTGAGTTCCTTGAGTTTCCATGGAATTTTAGGATCAGCTTATAAATTTCTATAAAGAAGCCAGCTGGGATTCTGGCTTGTGTTGAATCTCTAGATCAATTTTTGGAATACTGGCATCTCAACTGTATTAAGTGTTCTAATCCATGAATATGGGGTGTCATTCCATTTATTAAAGGTCTTTATTTTTTCCAGCAATGTTTTATAGTTTTCAGTGTACAAATCTTGCACTTCTTTGGTTAAATCTATTCCTAAGTATTTTTATTTTTTGATGCTATTGTATATTGAATTGATTTTTTAATTTCTTTTTTGGGTTGTTTATTGTTAGTGTTTAGAAACACAACTGACTTTTGTATATTGATCTTGTCTTCCTCAACCTTCTTAAACTCACTTATTAGCTCTACTAGGTTTTTTTTTTTTAATACTTTAGGGTTTTCTACACATAAATCATGTTCTCTGAAAGTAGTTTTATATGTGGGACGCCTGCTACATCATGGCTTGATAAGCAGTGCATAGGTCACCACCCAGGATCTGAACCGGTGGACTCAAGGCCGCTATAGCGGAATGAGTGAACTTAACTGCTGCGCCACCAGGCTGGTCCCTTTATTTATTCGTTTTTTAATTTACTTTTTGCCAAATTGTCCTGTCTAGAACCTCCAGTACAATGTTGCATGGAAGCAGTGAGAGTGGACATCTTTGTCTTGCTCTTGATCTTAGGATAAAATCTTTCAATCTTTCACCATTAAGTGTGATATTAGCTATGGATTCTTTGTAAATGCCCCTTATCAGGTTGAGAAAGTTTTCTTCTATTCCTAGTGTTGTGTGTTTTATCATGAAAGTATGCTGGGTTTTGTCAAGTGTTTTTTTCTGCATCTGGTTAGATGATCGTGTTGTTTTTGTTTTTTATTCTATGATGTGTTATTGATATGATGTGATACATCAACTGATTTTTGGATGTTAAACCAACCTTGCATCCCTGGGGTAAATCCCACTTGGTCATGATGTATAATCATTTATATGTGCTGTTGAATTCAGTTTGCTAGTATTTAGTTGAAGATTTTTGCATCAATATTTTAAAGAATATTGGTTTGTAGTTTTCTTTGCTTGCGATGTTATCTGCCTCTACCACTTTGCTAGGGCCAAAAATTATTTATCAACATTAGGCAAAGAGATAAGAGTGATATACAAGGATTTGAGTAACTGAGCAACGCCATACACTTGAGATGTTAGAAGCCTTGATTTACCTGCTTCTTTCCAGTGCATCCCCAGCCACTGGCCGGCCTGCATGAAGCAAGAGGGAGGCTCCACTGCCCCGGGAATGCTTCTTGTTCTCCCAGGAGGGTCTGCGCAAGTGGATCATTAATGGGTATGGAGCATCATAAGCTTAGTATTCTGAGTCATGAAACACCTGTCTCGAAATATCATCACCTTGAAAACAACTTGTGGAGACTGGAGCTACAAAAATCCCATGGGGCATGTTTGCCAGACTGCCTTCTCCCACAGAAGTTCAGTGCCCAACATCCTCAAATACCCATCCCTCTTATTAGATAGTCTGGTCTGAATGCACCTTCTATGTTTTTTTGCCAACTATTTGCAGAACTGGCCTGTAGGGTGTGAAAGAGGAGATTTTCCTGGGGCAGCTGTAACTGAGGAGCCGGAGCTGCAGTTCTCTTCTGTACACTCAGGGGGATGTCACTCGGAATCACATTGCATGGCAAAGCAGCACTCAGGACTTCAGCCCCATATGGGTTGAGCAGGGCCATGGGCTAACTTAGGACAACCATCTGCAAGGCAACCAAGGAACACCTTTGAGAAACAGCACTCTTCTTGCCTACGCCATGAAGACCCTTGTCCCACAGATCCCAGGGAAGATTCCTTGCCTATTGGGACCTGGCAGCTCTTTCCCACTCTTGGGATGAGATGGCCTCCAACCAAGCTCATGCACTGTCTCCTCCTGCAGAGGATTCTGGCTTCCAGAGTTCCTGCTGGAACCAGTATTGCTCAAGACAGCTCAGTTCCCCTCCTGGTCAGTGGAGATCTCTGGACGGCCTAAGTTAGACCAGAGTTCTGCCCACTCTCCTTACAGGAAAGTGTGGGATATCCTTCAGAGCTCATTAACTATCTCTTTCAAAATGAAGAGGGAAATACTTCCATTTTTGGCCACTTTACCTGAAACTAGTTTTCTTTAGTGTCCTCTCACATTTCCCAGGATTCCTTCAACTTCATCCAAATTTCCCCTAGTCTTCTTATGGGTCTGGGGTCCCTTCCATGAGGGCTGTGTGGACTCTAAGCCAGCTCAGGACAGGCAAGTCTTCTTGGCTGTTCTTGGTCACTCCTTGTGAGCACTGGGCAAGGGCAGAAGCCACCAGAATTTTTCTCCCGCTCTCCAGTCCTGCTGAAACTGCATCCCAAGCACATTCTAGAAGACTTCCAAAGACCGCTTTTAATTTAAGGCAGGGGCCTTGGAAAGGTCAAAGATCAGAACTCCTGCTCTGATACTGAGGCTAGCCGGCAGTAATTGAAGTTCCTGAGGTGGGTGCCTGTCATCTAGAAGCCAACCAAACAGTGGATTTCCTGTGCAGCACATTTAATTGGTCGTGCTTAAGGACTTCGCCTGTGGGTTTTCACCTACAGGCCCTCTACCTTTGATTGAGCTGAGTTATAAGTCAAGACTGCCTGCTTTATAAATCTGTCTTGAAATGCTCTCCTGATTCTTGCTTAGCCACAAGGAGAAACTCAGACAAGAAAGCACTCTCACAACTCAGGTTGAGGTGAGCCAAGCTGGTTTATTGCTAATTAGAATTTAGGGGAAACCTGGAGTGAAACCGAAACAGGCAATTAACTTCCCGCCTCTTATCATTCACTCGGAACACCCTTTGGAATGAATACCTTTGCGGTTACTGAGTGCAGATCAAAAGCGCCTCTGGTTCCCAGTCAGGGACACAAGGCATTAAATGTGGGCACTTAAGCCGCATCTGGTGAGAGGCCTCCACTTCTCACATTGCTCTGCACACCCAAGTGAGCAGAGCAAGAATTCTGGCTGGCGAATGAGTGTCCCCCAACCCCACCCCACTCAGGCAGTTGCTGTTATTGAAGTGGCTGCAGCGCCACCAGCCTCATGGCTTAAAACCTCCCACTGTGACACTTTCACCTCTGTTCCTCATGAACCCAAGTGCCCTCAACTATCTACCACTCACCATGCAGGAGTGTTTATAAAACCCAGGTGGTATTCTCCCAGCTGGAGCCAGCTGCCCACATCACAGCATCAAGCCTCATGTACCCACCTAGCACAGGGCCCAGTGCATAGTAGATGATTACAAATGTTTACTGAATGAGTGACCAAGGAAAGACATTCTTAGAGTATGGCCTGGCTTCCTTCTTCTACCAGATCAATTTATGGCTTCTTTCTCTTACCCAAAGTCAGGATGTGCTCAGATATTACAAGCCGATTTTCATATTAGCCTAGAAAAACGTAGTTAGGAAGGAATCAGTTGCCAATCTAAAGAGGTAAAGTTTTCTTTTACGAGATCAATGTGTTTGTTTGAAATAAGCAGTTGATAAACTGCTTGGAGTAAGGGGTGAGACTGCAAGGAGTATGTCCAAATAGCAAAAGGCCACAGACCCTTCCTCTAAATCGTCAGGCCAGCTGCTAACTACAGGCCATTAGTCTCACTGAGCTCCTGATGAACTTGTCGCTGTGCATCGGGTGTAGACACTGAGGCACAATGCCATAGAGGAGACGGAGATTTCAAGGGCAGGGGGATGTCTAGGAGCAAGAAAGAGTACTCAGCAAGGCCTGTGTGCACGCGCACTTTGAATAAAGAAGGTGGGTGAAAAGATCCCCTAGAAATGGCAAGGTAAAGGAGAGGCTCCGGAGAAGAGCAATACTGAGTGACGATGAAGATGCTCTTGTGGCACGTGAGAGTAGCTGGCCTCTCAGACTGTCCCCTACGGAATCTGGGGGGGAACCTACATTGCTCAGGAATGCTTTGGCTGTCATGGGTTTTGTGGGAAAAGGTGCTAGGTTGTGAGTCTAGGTTTGCTCAAGGCAGACAAGAGACTGCAGGCATGGATGCAGGGCAGAAGAGGTCAACTGACATCCAGGTTATGTCCCCTGCAACGAAGATGAAATATGTGAAATAGGTGATTTGAAAATTCTTTCCTTTAATATTGTCTCTTTTCCCACAACTGTAAACTTCTTAAAGTTCCTGTCCTTCTGACAACAGAAGGAGGTCTGTTGAAAAGTAGGAAAGGACAGCAGGATGCAGCCAGGGTCTGGGACTCTCCGGCCCACCTGAGGATAGCAGGCCCGTCTCAGGCTCGCGGTACACGGCTTTAGGATAGTGGCTCATTTGCACTTTCTACTTGTAGTTGGTGAAGCTAATATTCGTGTTCCTTCCATCCAGGCCATCAACCATTATGGCACTTGGCACCTCACCATTGTTGAACAGCCCTCCTTCCTCTCTGATCTTCTTTTGTCGGGGAGAGAAGTCTGTCTGAACCTCCCTGACATTAGTATCTTCTGCCTGAGAGCGGAGACTTCAATGCAACCCACTTAGTTCAAACATATGAAAAAGGGGCCACTCTTTTGAGATCGTGATATATGGATCATTCACAACATCAAGCCTAAAAGATAAAATATTAGGATAGTTTAATTTAGCTCCACACTCCACTTTAATAAAACACCACTTTCAATAGCAAATTCTAATACTCTTATCTGCAAGGAAACAGTACCCTGCAGGCAACTGCACATCATTTGTCTCAAAGGTGATACAAACTGTTTCTAATACTACAAGCATATATACGAATTTAACATATAATGTTATATGATAGGCGTCTTCGCTAAGGCATAACCTCTGGTGCCCTGACTTTCTCTGTAAAGTGAGGGAGTTAGACTAGGTCATACCGAAGGTTCCTTTCAGCACTAACAGAGATCCTAAAACATTTGGCCAATTTCTGTGTCATGCCCTCAATCGTATACAATGTTTTCTAGCTAGAATTGAGACTTGAGCATGCTTGATTCTTTTGCATTCTTGAGGCAAATAAATTGAAAGGAAAGAAAAGGAATATTTATTGAGCACTTAGGAAGCACTAGGTCTGCTTTCCCATGTGTCTGTGCCTCACCTTATTACTGAAAAGTAGATGTTATTACCTCCATTGCAGATTTGTCAACAGTCAGGATTTTATTTTGTACTTATTTATAATTAAGCAAATTCAGTGACAGGATATTATTTTCTATAGGTGTGAAACCTATATAACTCCATGCTTTTTCTAATATACTAAAATGCCTCTCAAACAAATGAAATCTTTGCAAATTTAAAGCTTAATTTTATAAAAAGCGGACTAGACTGAAATTGTTTCTCTAATTTCCTAATTGGCAAGCTATAGAATCTTACTCATTTAAAAACTCATTTCCATCTGTAAGTGAGGGTATTAACAGCCATAGACCTCAGATGCAGCTGTCAGTTTTAACAGTAGCAGTTGATATTGACTCTGTCTGTACCAGGCACTGTACAAGGCACCTTATAGGTATTTTATTTAATGCCAACAACCCTGCAAGGTAGGTAGTATCCTTGTTTTATTAATGGAGAAAACTGAGGCTAATAGGAAATAAGTAACAAGTGGAAAATGATTGAACCAGGAATTAAGTGCCGTCCTAACTGATGTCAGTCTAAGCCCCAAAGCCTTTCAAGAACTTTAAAATTTCTAGAAAATGTCACCTTTATAACATGTAATAATAGTACCATTCCAATAATTTTTCTCAAATTAAAAATTACAAAAGCTGAGAGGTAAAGAAAATGAAGATATAAATAGCCACTAAACCCATCGGACAGCGAATGTGCCATCCTGATGAAACACCCGAGGATCTCTTCAGCTCCACTCACATAGAAGAGCGACAGCATGAGAAAACATCCAACAAAAGGGCTGCCGATTTCGCCCACTTGGCTTGTGTACCCATGGCACTTGAATATGTAGCACACTGACTGCCCTAAATAGCCTTTCCTAAGCGGACCTGGCCTCTTGGATGTCCCGTGGCTTCCTTTAAAACTATTGCCTCCTGGTGCCGCCTGCTATCAACAGTTCAACTTTGGCAGCATCGACTTTGATAACTCTATTAGGTCTATTGTTATGTTATTACATTATGTTCTCCCTTTATAAAAATGGGTGGGAAAGTAGAAAGTTGCTATGCGTGTAAGCAAAGTCCTGTTTATAATTCAGTTCAGCCAACAAGAGAAATCACAGGGGTCTCAGAAACGCATTATCCTCAACTGGACTTTGACCAGTTGACTGGACGTCCATCCATGAAGAAGAATAAAAGTGAGAACAAGCACAAAGCATTGGAAACATGTTACCAATTACTGGATCTAGAGGGTGAGCTGTAATGATAATTTAAAAGTGTCTTCCCTCTGGTAATAATCCTCCTGTACAGCACGTAAGTCAACTGTTCAACCCGTGCACGTGTTTTCGTAAGCACTGGATGCTTTTGTGTGTGTGTTGGTGGGGAAGGGCTTTACGGTAAGAATTGAAGGCGTAAAGCAAAAAGAAAATATAACCAAATCAAATTCTTCTGTGCCATGAATTATAAAAATTATTTTGAAAGAGAGAAAATGGTTTATTACTCTCCATCCCAAAAGTCCACTGGAATCAGTGGAATAAAAACACATTTATAACGGGTTTTTAATTTATAATGGATTTTACTTCAGTTGTTTACTGCAATATCCAGGAATTAAAAAGAATCAAAAATTTAAGCAGAAGCTTTTCATCAAAACCTTTGCAATTCCTAAGAGCATTGCCCCAATATATCATTAATGATCACTATAAGAGATTTTAAGAGTATGGCTTCAAGGCTGTTTTGTGTCCCCAGAAATAGGGTTTTGGGTAAGGGGATTCAGAGGCACTCTATTTGCTCTAAAAACGTCCAACTTTAAGCCCTAACAGTTACTATAAAAGAATACTGGTTCTAGTTTCCATGGCTGGAAGTCTAAGAAATTCTCAATTCTCCCTCACGACCGCTCATGGGGATAGAAGCAGCTCCTTTTGTGGACCTGCCCAGGACTGTACCTGTGGCAGTGTCCCTCTAAGAAGCTGTGCACTTACACTCCAGTTATATGTGAACCAAGGCAAGCGGTGTTCCCTGATACCATCCAATGTCCTTTCACCTTCAAATTAAGATAATGAGTGCTCCCTGGTTTCACTGGCATAAGAAGTTGTATGTCTTACACTGAGTTAGGTAATGAATTATTACTGTATCAACTGGCTACTCAGGTGACCTGAGTGTTTACAAGAATCACTTCAGTCTAAAAAGTACATCATTACCCTAGATGGAGTTCATGTAACTGTTACTGAGCCCACTGCTCCATGAGTCTGCTGAAAGTTTTAATGCTCAGCTCCACCCCAGAGGACATTTGGCAATGTGTGAAGACAGTTTTGGTTGTCACGCTGAGGGTGAGGGAGTTGCTACTGGCATCTAGTTGCTATTTGCATTAATACTAATCATCATACAATGCACAAGACAGCACCCAATGTCAAGTGTGAGTCCGAGAAACCTTGAGTTACATGCAGTAAGGATCCTGGGGTCCTGAGGAGGTAGGAAACAAGTTATGAAAGACAATGAATATGGCTGCTGTCCTGGTAGAGCCTGTAATCTGAGAAAATATACCACTTTATATGTAATTTTTTTCAACCAAACAGTCCACACAATATTTATATTTAAATACTTTTATTTTCATTTCACAAAAAAAAAAGCAACAGTGTTTGCAGTTACACATGCCTTTCAGTCAGTGCTGGTCATATGCAAAACAAGTTATTAGAAGTATAAAGAAAAATAAGCCTTTTCCCTTTACAAGCGACACAACACAACTTGCATATATAATATTATATATATACATAACTATTTTCAAAACCTTCCACAAAAGACAGATTATGATACAAATTTAGAATTCCACCCATAAGCTCAGATTCAAGGAACTGGAGATCTCTATAGGTGTTTAAATACGAAAATGTAATACCTTACAAGTACCCAAGTAACTATTTTTCAAAGTTTTTGAAAGACTCTTCTTCACAGCAACATGGAACACTTGGCTTTAATCAAGACAGCTGTAAGACTGAGTTTTGTCTCAATGTGAGCTTGCTGATTAACGCAAATGCTCCAATTTATGCTGTAATTCTCATTTTATATACACACACACATGAGTGTATTACTGTACTTCTGGAGCATTTCATTCAGCTAAGCCATGACCTTTACTTCCTTTGAAGTACTTCAAATGAAGAACTGTCAGAAATATCACTAATGACGACCATGACTAACTCCAAAAAGGTGCCTCCTTCTCTTTTATTTATGATCAAAGTTAAATGTGTCATGAATAAACTTTTGTTTTTTCTACAGCAGCAGGTATAAGTAACAGTAAAGTATAGGCTAATTTTTCAACACTAGAACCTGAGAGTTTTATAAGGTAAATAACATCTCTTTGCAAATTTTCTAGGAGTCCTATCACTCAATGTTTCTAAAATAATAATAATAATAATAATATGGCAAATCTTCAGCATTATATTCATTATAAACTGCAGAACGAACAAGAAATGCTCAGAAGATCGAATGAAGGGAGCAGGGCAGAGAGAGAGGGAGGAATTTTACACATGCATTTTCTTTGATACAGACAAATGTGGAGTCATAACAGTTACCATGTGGTGGATGAAGAGCTGATGTGAAATATGATTCGAAATGCTGAAAGGGAACATACAGGTCTGGATGCATGAAATGCATGCAAAACACACAGCTAATGAGGCGACACTGGCTTACATTTTTGAGTGTACTTGAAGATAACATCTAACAATGCAGGGACTGAAGACAAAAAGGAAAAAGAACAGGAATGGTCCAGCTAATGGAGAACTGAGGAGAGAGACGCAGCCACACAGAGGAGTTCCGGGTAGGAAAGGGCCAGCTTGCCCTACCATACGTGGGTGCTGAAAAATAGAAGAGGCCTGTCACTCAAATTCTTTTTGCATTAGTTTTTGGGCCCATGCAGCCATTCACTAGAACCATGGCAATAACTCAAAAGGATCATTCCAAAAATAAAAAAAATTTCTAACGACTACACAAGAATATGCTATTGATGGAATTGCAACAGACTTCTATAGACGAATCAGAATTCTAGGCCTCAAAAAAGAAGCTGCTCTCTAGGGTCTTCAAATGAGTTCTAGGCAGCACTTCTGTGGCTTACCAGTCACTGAAAGATTAGTCAGCACTGATCTTTAAACACAATTTTACTTAGTATTGCCTCCTTGTCTTTCCGGAATTTCCAAAGAACAGGTCCCTTCTTACATTTCATTTAGTTTGAATCAACACAAGAAATGCTGGATCTGATTAGCTTTCACAACTCAACCATATCCAAGTGTCTTCTCCCATCTTATTTGCTACATGTCTGTTGCCATTAGTTATACCACCACAATGCCACACCTTCACATCAGGTGGCAGGGATTTAGTGGGACTTTATTTTTATTAGATACATTCAGAGCCCTGCAAGGGACTAAGTACTGAAGGAAAATAATGGCGGGGGGGAGAAGGAAATTACATATGTGTATATATTTTTTTAGATCTTTAAAAGCTATATGCTAGAGAATTAAACAAAATAAACACAAAAAAACTGTGCTAGCTACTGCTAAATGAAGAAATATGCGGGAAATGAAAAAGTGATGTGTCAACTTATGAAACACAATTTTCATTAGGTCCCTACAAAGCCATGCAAAGGACTAAAGACAGAATGAAATAACAAAGAAATAAAAACATATTTATATGTATTAAGAATATTCCCTTGCCAAAAATACAAATCCCTTCAAAACAAACAAGTAAGTAAACAACACACAACTCTTCTAATCGCTGTTGCCCACACAGGCAACCAGGGGAAGGGGGGGAGATCTGTCACATGCTGACCCTCCATTTGCATTCGGTACCCACACTGGACACAAAGGACTAGGTACAACATCAGTAACAGGAAGACATTTACATACATTTTTTAAAAGTTCATACCCTGTCCTTTTCCCCTAACCGCTACCCACCCAAATAATCCCTCCTGAAAAAAAAAACCCAGATTATAAAACTATTGCCTGCACAGGCAGTGAGGGAAGGGGAGCAGAGGAGATTTATCATACGTCTGGACCTCCATGTTTCATTATGTACCTACAAGTCCCAGCAAAGGACTGGGTACTAAATGAAATAATACACAAAATGTAGCAAACATTTATCTACATTAAAAAAAAAAAAAATATATATATATATATATATATATATATACCCAAACCTTCCCCACCCCCATCCCTCAAAAAAAAAAAACCCAAACATCTATTGTTCTACTATTGCCCACCAGGCAATGAGGGAAGGGGAGAAGGGGGGATTTTTCATAGAATCAATCTCAACTTTCATCACCTAAATACCTAAGTACCTAAATAACCATGCAAAGGACTAGACTCAAAATGAAGTGAACATCAAAAAGAGGCAAAAACATTTACATATATTTAAAAAACTACATATCTTGCCTAAGTCTATTCCCCATTAAAAACCTCAAAAACAAAAAACCAAGCCCTATATAGCATTCTCATACTATTGCCCATGTACACAGGCTACGGGGGAAGGAAGAAAAGATTGACGACACCTCTGGATCTGGGCCTCTGCATTACAGTTGATATCTACAAGTCCAAACAAAAAACTAAGTTTGGAGTGAAAGAACAAAAAAAAGCAGCAAACATTTACATACATTTAAAAAATGCAAACCCAGAAATCCCCCACTACCCTGCCAAAAAAAAAAAATCATCTCTAAACAACTATGCTACTAGCCATTGCCCAGCCAGGCAATAAGGAAAGGGAGATGAGGAGATTTTTTTCATAGAATGAACCTTAATTTTCATCAGGTACCTAAGTATCCATGGAAAGGTCTAGGTACAAAACAGATAAAAGGAGCAAAAACATTTATATACATTTTAGAAAGTACATATCCCCACCCTCCCAGGGGAGGCAGTGGTAGAGTTTAAAAAAAATAATCTAGGCTACGCTAAAACTATTGCCCACAGAGGCAATGTGGAAAGGGGAAAAGAGGAGATTTTCATACATCCGGACCTCCACGTCTTGTTAGGTATCTACACGTCCAAGCTTGGGACGGGTACAAAATGGAAAAACACAATATAGTAACAAACACTGTATATACAGTTTCCAAAAGTATATATCCTGCCCCCCAAAACTTCAAAAAACCCAACTACTTTAAAATTATTGCCTACACAGATAAAAAAGGAAAGGGAGAAGAGGAGAGTGCTGTACATTCAGAACTCCATGGTTCATTAGGAACCTACATGTCCAAGTGAAGGACTGGGTACCCAATGAAAGACCATAATAAGGAAGTAAAAACCTGTATGTATATTTAAAAAGTATTTACCCAATACCCACAAAAGAGTCCCTGAAACTAATCAACTACTCTACTAGCCATTGCCCACACAGGCAATAGGGAAGGGGACAAGAGGAGATTGTTATATATCTGGACCTCTATGGTTCATGAGATACCACCCTCTGGGCACCCAATGAAATAATATGACACAGTAGTAAAAACAGGTATATACAGCAGGTACACATCCCCTCCCCCCGCAAACCCCACTCCAATAACTACGCTACTAGCCATTGCCCACACAGGCAATAAGGGAAGGGGACAAGAGGAAATTGTCATACATCCGGACCTCCACGTCTCATTAGGTACTTCCATGTCCTATGAGGACAGAGTACAAAATGAATTAGTAATACAAAGTAGTAGCAAATTTATTTATATACATTGAGTACATACCCCATTCTCTCCCACCCCCAAAACAAACTACTCAAGCTATTGCCCAAAGGGGCAAGAGGAAAAGGGAAAAGAGGAGATTTATCATACTCTGAACCTCAATTTTCATTAAATGATATCCATGCAAAGGAGCACGTATACAATGAAATATAAAAAAGTAGCATAATATTTATATACACTTGCAACAATGATATACAACCCCCTGCCCTCAAGACTAGACCAAAATACAACTCCTCCATTAGTTTCTGTCCATGCAGGCAATGAGGACGGGGTAACAGGACAGTGTCATACTTCTGGACCTCCACAGTTCATCAGATAGCTACATACCCATGAGAAGGATGAGGAACTACAAAATGAAACAACACCCACAAAATAGCAGCAAAAACACGTGTATGTAATTTTTAAAAGAACATACTTCACCTTCCTCCCAATATCACCATCTCCTTCCAAAAAAGAAAATCAAATAATTACTCTAGCTGTTGCTCACACAGGCAATATGGGAAGGGTAGACAAGGTTTTCATAGGAAAATATTTCTCTTTTCATCAGGACAAAATAGACAAAATGAAAGAATATAAAAACATATCTGTACATTTTTAAAGCACATACCCCCAAAAAGTCACTCAAAGAAATCAATCAACTCCTCTATGAGCTGTTGCCCATGCAGACAATAAGGGGAAGGGAGGGGAGAGTGATCACACTTTCAGACCTTCACTTTTCATTTGGTACTTACTTGCCAATGCAGAGAAGGAAATATAAAATAAAAGAATGCAAAAAACAGCAAAAATATATACCTTAGTTTTCAAAAGTACAAACAGAGGTGTTGTGCGAGGGGAAGAAAGTTTAAAAAGAGAGTTAATTCCAATAAAAACAAAAATAACAAAGGCAAAGGGGACAAGCAGCTACATCACACCTATGGAATTCGGGTCCAGTTTTGCAAACTCGGCCCAGGAATTGCTGTCCTTGGTGACAACACATGTCCTGAGACACCTACACCTTCCCTGCAGCCCCATGAAATGCACGGGGATTGTGTGAAGGTTCAGCAATCTGACTGCAGATTATGGTTCCAGGGGCTTTAGTCTGAGTAGACTCGAAATCCAACTCAGTAACAGACTATCAGTAATCTGACAAACTCAGCACTCGACTCTCATTTCTTACTTTTCGACACTCAGAAAGGATTCTGCTCGGTATCCCTAAGACTGGGGCAGCTGACATCCTCTACATACCCAGGACTCTTCTGACAGCTCCTTTGCTCCTACCGTGGCTAAAGTACAATAACAGGAAAACACAAACGGCAAAGGATAACAGAGTCCTGTGATAATAAGAAAGTTCATCAACACTGAAACAATGGCAAATGACAATTTCACTTAGAGAGACTTCTATAAAACAATAAGATGGAGGGAGGCACAAGCTTATGGTGGAAGCTGACACTACTTGCAGTTTAACGAAGCTAATCACTCGATTTTAACAGAACAAACTGGACTCCGTAGATTTCTACTTTCAAGGACCTTCTGATTTCCAAAGCACAGGTTTTTCTTCTACAATTCCCGATTTCCAATTCATAAATTTTTCTTCTACAATTCCCAATTTCCAATCTCATCTTTCCCAGTAATCTCGTGTGACACGCCTTCTAAATTACATTCAAGAAGACCGTCTCTTTGCGGTGAATATAACGCTTGTCAGATGAGTACCTAACTGTGCCACGGGTCTGTGTGCTTAAAAGCACGCTGTGACTGCTGTGCTTCAGTCTACGTGAGTTCTCAGAAATACAGGGGCTAAGATAAAGTTTTGGGGGAAAAACTTCAAAAACTACAATTACATTGCTTACACTATATATTCTACCTATTGTTTAACCGTATCTTCCTGACTTAGAATTAGTTTTTAGAAGTCCCATGTAGATGGGTAAGCA
Organism: Equus asinus; assembly: GCF_041296235.1. Lineage (NCBI taxonomy): Eukaryota > Metazoa > Chordata > Mammalia > Perissodactyla > Equidae > Equus > Equus asinus. Next base: position 74,858,439 of record NC_091798.1, read on the forward strand.
TAACATTGACAATCATGGAATTCTGTGCGAAAATTTGAGGTGAGGCCTGCTAAAACTACAAATATTTGAGGCGAAGCCTACAAATAAAGCTACAAATAGTATGAACTTGGTACCAGGGGAATGCACAGCTTTTGGGTACACAGATACCAATGGATAACGAGCTACCTCTTATTTAGCTTATGTTTTGAAAAGGTTTTACTTATAACAACATCCCCCACCCCACCCTCCACACACACACTCACAGGAAAAATGATATGATTTGAGACAAGATTTGCCATACGCAGAGCTGACATATATTACAGGAGCAATGTAAAGATGGGCAGGCAAAACTGAAGAATCTTAACTGATTTTGAAAAGTAGCAAAATTTAAACTCTGTATCAAAGTGGAATTTAGTAATATAACATGGTAAAAAACCAGCAACAAAAAAACCCGTCAAAAGTTTAGTATTTGTCCCCACTCTAAAAATATAAAAACACACTAACTTTCAATATCAACTAAGTGATCATTCATTTACTGAAGCACAGGAGGAATAAAGACCTACAATCCCCCAAGTTTCAATAAGACATCTTTAGACCATTCTGTGATTCTCAGGATATAATATTTTCTACTCTAAAACAGAGAGAAATGTTGTTTAGAAAAGACTAAATTGGGGGAAAACACACTAGGATTAAAGAAAGCTATCTTTTAGCTTACCAGCCTTTTAAATTTTGTTATATAAAAATATTTTCATAAAATAAAATATAATTTTATACACAATCCCACATATTCTCACTTTACACCTGCTGAATACAAAAAGGTGACCTTTCCCATTGTCTGATTCTATGGAGTGTTGTAAGTGCTTGTAAATGGGTAACTACCCTTTTTACGTACATAAAAGATGTTTTCAAACAAAATATAAAGTACTCAAGAATCATTAGGAAGAAAGCTTTTCTCCTAAGAATCAATGAAACACACAATCTAGGTATAAGTCTGCATAGCTCAAAAAGTTCAAGTACAGTATTTCTCCTTTAGAAGGAGTAAAAATGCCATACAGTTTTGGATATCTTCCCTCATTTTCTTTCTTTCTTTCCTGGCCATTCCTTTTAATCTGTTAGTTTGGCCATGATAAAAGAAAACTACAATTTTTTAACTAAATAAAAGTACTGTTTTTGATAGTAGAAAAAATTCAAAGCCCACCATATTAAACCTGAATCAAGTTACTCCTATCCCACATTCTCTTTATTCCTTTAAGGTACTATGGTGAACTTCAAATAAAAAGGTTGAATTTCTCAAAGGCCCTATTCTAAAATATGGTTCTAATATGTTACTCTATCACATAAAATGAAAACCCACCCACGGGTATGACTCAGAGAGAAAGTGTCCATGATCTATCACACCAAAAGGGAACAAACAAATTGTATTCTTAGCAACAGTGATAAAGTCATGATAAAATACATCAGTATTAACAAAATGCTTGCCATAAATTTAAAAGAAATTATTTATAACATAAGGTGTATCTATGACAGGGAGTGATAAAAGTGTACAGATTTGGAGAATACTGTAATTCACGAATAAGACAATTAAAGCTAACTTGGATTGAAATGTTTTCCTAAAAGATGAAAAAGAAAGTGTTAAATATTTGGAAAATTTAATCTTTTGGAGCTATTTATCTTTTTAATACAACAAAAATTTAAAAATTCTGTAGCACCTGGCTATTCAGCAGAAAAAAATATAACAGTTAAAGATCTTATTTAAACTTTTTCCAGAAAATAAAGGATTAATCAAAACCCCCAAAGTAGATCTGCACACCTGAGATCAGTTTCTCCAGCTGCACGTGTCATCGACCTCACTCCCATACATTTTGAAGCTAACTCTGTACATTCAAATAACATCTATCAACAAGAAGCAACAAATGGCTGACAAACCAGTAGCCTGCAAAGATGGTGGTTCCCATGGTAGATCTTTCCTTGTTTCACATTGTCAGTACTTTCCAGATACTGACAAACAGAACAGAATCCCCAAACTGATTTTTTCCCCATTTGGGTATCTTCAAGGCAGAAAAATTACTCATTGTTTTTGTAGATGGTTGGCATTTAGGTGAAGATAATTTTGTAATAAATAATTACATACTGCCCAAAGATATTTCAGAAAAGACAGATGAAAAACACAGACGGGCCCTGAGCTAACTAGAACACCCAAGAGTGCAAACAACTCGGCAGCAACCCTGGCTTCACCTTGGCTTTTGCAAAAGCAGCAGAGCCCAAGTCAATAAGCTCTCTGAATGGGTGACACTAGGAGGTGTGGCTGTGAGTGCTACAGCCACCACGTCAGAGCTTTAAGGTTCTTCTCCATCCACTGGATGTTCAGTTGAATAACTTCCAAAGCCTCCTGGACATAACGAAGCCGGAAGGTCGTCTCGGACTGACTTTCAAAGAATGCCTGGACCTGTGAGTTGCACACAGAAGTATTTCAAAAGAAGAACAGAAGAGTAAATCTCAGTAACTCTGAACATCCTTTTCAAACAAGCTTTACCTTAGTGATGGCTGTGCTGATGTCTTGAAAGAAGTAGAGACAAGAAGTGCTTTAATATTTGAGGTATTTACATCAAGTTCCTGATCAAGTACAGTAAAATCTGAAGTAATTTTAAAAATGAATTCCCCTTACTCCCGCAAGGATGAACTACTCAAATTTAAAATAGAAAAAAAAAAGCTAAGTAGTAGTAAATGAGTTAGAGTCTAAAGTTAGGCTTGGTGCCCAATTTTGCCCTTTGATGGAAATCTTCAAAACAATTTTATTACCACTGGAAAAGAAACCTGGCACATGCTGATCTTAACTCAAAAAATTATTTGTGTCAGGAAGACAAGGGAATATTGTTGAGAATGAAATCCTCATCACAAGTTTTCCTCATTGCTGTATATCTACCCTTTAGAAGTAATCCCAGTGCAGAATCATTAGTGTTGATGAAGGCAGAGAGAAAGGGCAGGAATTGGCACAAGAAGCCACCAGCTGACTTAACCTGAGCAGCCTGAGGGATAAGGGTTACCCAATCTCCCTACTAGTATTTCATAGAACCAACCTCAGACAAGTGTGCCTTTGTTGAAAACAGGTGAGTTGATCCAGCAACAATACTGTGCATGGTATAGGACCCCAGATGGAACCTGAAGAAATACAAGCAAAAAAGACAAAAAAATGAGGCAGCTGCTGGTAAGCAAAGGAAATGCTTCGTTGTAAGCTACCCACACCAAAAGCAGAGTGGAGCTGTGCTCCTGGGCAGTGCCCTGCAGGGTCAGGAGCAGTTCTATACTCACTGCCCTGAGGAGGAAAGGTGGGCAGAGAAAGGCAGGAGTTAGGGATATACCAATAAATTACTAAGCCATCTAACCTACTCAAAAATCACATTTTATTCACCCAGAAATCTCATTACTGCTTTAAAAGACAGAAACCTATAAGTCTTATCTAGCTAGGCGTGGGTTCTTAACCAATCCCTTCACAACGAAAAGGTATTTTTGAACATGCAGAACTACACAGCTATTCTGAACAGTTTGTGGCCATGCTGAGCTCAGTGAGCTGGTGTCAGGCAAGGCTGGCTTGACCAGCACTCAAATAGAACAGCACTGTTAAATGACTCATGTCACGGGGTCATGTTTACCAATGTAAAAATTTCTGGGTCTTTCAGTTAAACTGTCACTGAAGCATTTTTCCTCTCACAGCAAATCATAACTCCTGCAAACCAATACAACACTGGGAACTTTTTTCAAATGCAGAGCCTGAGAAATACTAAAAGCTACTAATTCTATGAGAAACTTACTTCTGTACAAGCTTATTCCAGTTCTCTTTGACAAAATCCCATGCCAGTAAGTGTCCAGGAAAACGTCGTGCCACTGTTCTAATGACGAATGACAGCTTTTGTGTTCGGATGATATCTCCATCGAGGCTAGTTTTCATTAACCTGAAGAGCAAAGCAGATCTAGCTTCCAAAACAATTATTCACAATGAAGTGATATTAGTATTGGTCTCCTAATTAAAGCTCTGTAGCAATTCAAGGACACAAGTTTTGCATTAGTCTAAGATTAATCAATAGACTGAAAATGTCATTTTTTTAAATGAAGGAAGAGCTCACCAATGAGACAGGCACTGACATAAACCGTCACATAATCATAAATAGTTTGTGACGGAGTAAGAACATTTCAGAAATAAATTCTGGTAGAATTTATTATAATTCTGGAGACTGGTGTTTTTTTATGTTAAAAATCTTATTTGATTTGAGTAGGCAGGTATATCCTCACTCTTAAAAAACTGGTCTGTTTGAATAATGTGCAGATGAAGATAAATTTCAGAATATACTCAATATTAACATTTATTGATACTCCATATGTACTAGATAATGTTCTAAATTCTTGACATAACAATGCTTGAAATAAGTAATTATTACCTATATCTATTTCATAGCTCAAGAAACTGAGATTATGTAACTGCCCAGTTTCACAGCTAATAAATACTAAAGCCTGTCATTTGAATGTAAGCAGGATGCTTATCTACTATGCTATAATATCTGCTTATAGTGAGAAAACACATACCCCAAAAAGAACGTAGCGGCGTTTTTAATAGGGGAAAATCCCAAATGCCCATCAAGATATGAAGGGTTAAATAAATTATGATAGAGCCATACTATGGAATACTATGCAGCTATAAAAACAAATGAAGCAGGCTTTATGAACTGACACAGCAAATCTCAAAGACTGATTATTCACTAAAAAGAATATCACAAAATACTGGGTATAGCATAAACCTATGTTTATGGATGTAAATACACAGACCAGGACTGACACTTAACAGAGAAGAGAGAATAAGAATGGAAGTGAGGGGCTGGCCCTGTGGTGCAGTGGTTAAGTCTGCATGCTCTGCTTCAGCAGCCTGGGGTTTGCCGGTTCGGATCCTGGGTGTGGACCTATGCACTGCTTATCAAGCCATGCTGTGGTGGGTGTCCCACATATAAAGTAGAGGAAGATGGGCATGGTGTTAGTGCCTGGCCAATCTTCCTCAGCAAAAGAAGAGGAGGATTGGCAGTGGATGTTAGCTCAGGGCTAATCTTCCTCAAAAAAAAAAAAAAAAAGAAAAAGAATGGAAGTGAAGGATTATATGAGAGATACTTTCACATTTTATGCTATTTTTCTAGGTACTGTTAAAATACTTTATAATGAAAATTTACTAGTGTATTACTAGTTTAAAATAAACTTATTAAATGTTATTTAATAAACAAATTATTACTAATTTAAAAACAAAAACTTTACTCTATTTGGTTGGGTCAGAGGCTGGCTACTACTTTGAAGAAAATGCCTATTTACAGTGTGTTCTTTGGGAAGTGGGTCAGGGCAGATGCTGAGGACATCTCTGGGACACCATTAGGATTTACCTGAACAAAATGAAACAAGAGAAGCAATGAGACCCAAGTGCTTCCCTCTGTCCTTCCCAGTGCTGACTTTCAAGATAGTTTCATATTTCTCTTGGCTACTTAGAGCCCCTCTACCCTGCCACTGACTGTTCTTCCCATCAGGAGGCCTTATTTACTACCTTTCCCTCCCCCGTGTGAAACTCCCATTTCCAGGTCTTCATCAGCTGAATATTAAAAAGGAACAGTCTGACAAATTCAAATGAAGGCATAACCTATAAGCATTTACATGTTACCTTTTTCTGAAGGGTGTGCATTTTCAAAATGACAGCTATGACAGCTTGGACAGAGGAATGCTTTGACCAAAAAGAATGAAGCACTAACTGTGGAATTAAACACAGCACGCTAAGGGGATGCAGAAGTTTTTAAGCAGAAAGCAGAAGGCGGTAGTGATTCTTGGCATCTCCCAACCTCTTTTGGGCAAAGCTCTTCCTGCCTATTTGAACAGGTCCAGTCCCTCAGATGAAGCCCAGAACCTGCAGGCTCCTCACTGCACCATTCAAGTCAGGTCTGGCCTGGGAGTAAAGGAAGGAAAAGAAAGACCCCAGAGAAAATGAGCTTCCCACCCCGGGAGTACAATGCTTTTATGCTTTTGGTTTCTATATATCATATTCCTTGGGTAGTTTCATACCAGTAAAGTTTCCGTACATCCTCTGAACTGGCAAGAGCTTCAAGTATTTTATTTTTCTCTGCTTCAGAGCCTATAGAGATGTACTTGCTTAAGAGGAATGACCAGCCGCTTTCAGTTTTTGCTCCAACTTTGAACACGGTAGTCATGACATCAGTAGGTAGGCTGTAAGAGAGGTGGCCAAATATAAGAACAAGAGAAAATCATAAATACAAAGGCAAGGAACTGACTAGTGGTAGTGTTTTTTGGGGTCAAAGTAGGTAATAATAATTAGAAGAGTTTTTACTGTACAACTAATAGTCAAGAAAGTGTTTAAATTCAGTGGCCGCTACTTTCCTAGTGGTGTGACTATAAAGAATATCCATTCAACTTAGTACAATAATTACTCACTGAGCACCCATAAAGCCACTGGCTGGGTGCTGGAGAGGGAAGAGGAGCGAGACACAGTTTCTGCCCTCTAGGAACTCACAGGCAATCACAAAGTACAGAATAATAAATATATACATTATAACACAGTGTGGTAAGTTCCAGTATAGAAATACAGCAGCAAATGTGGTGGGGGGGAGAAGAGGAGAAGAGGCACAGTTTTCTGCCTTTATCAAGATTTCAGAGCTGGAAAGGAACTCAAAAGGTTATCCAAATCCGCCACCTCAACTCTCTGTCTGATGCTTGAATCTGTTTCCATAATACCCAGTAAGGAACCTGGAGAGAACCAACCATCAAAAACATTTCTCCTAACTGCTAACTTCTACCTGCTCTGCTTTAGTCCTAAATTAAGAGACTTGTTTGACATCTCACACCCATTAGGATAGCTCCTATCAAAAAACCAGAAAATAACAAGCGTTGGTGAGGATGTGGAGAAACTGGGACCCTTGTGCACTAAATGGTGGGAATTAAATTGGTGCAGCCAGTATGGAAAGCAGTATGGCTGTTCCTCAAAAAATTAAAAATAGAACTACCATATGATCTTCTGGCTATATATCTGAAAGAACTGAAAGCAGGTTCTCTAAGAGATACTTGTACACCCACATCCATAGCAGTGTTCCTCATAAGAGCCAAAGGCGGAAGCAATCCAAATATCTGTCAGTGGATGAATGTAGTATATACACACAATGGATTATTTAGCCTTAAAAAGGAAGGAAATTCTGACACAGGCTACAACATGGTGGCACCTTGAGGACATTATGTTAAATGAAATAAGCCAGTCACAAAAGGACAAGTACTGTATGTTTTCACTTATATGAGGTATTTAGAGCAGTAAAACTGATAAAACAGAAAGTAGAACGGTGGTTGCTAGGGGGTAGAAGGAGGGAAAATGGGGAGTTGTTGTTTGGGTAAAGAGTTTCAGTTTTACAAGATAAAACAGTTCTTGAGATCCACTGCACAACAATTTGAATATACTTACACTACTGAATTGTACATTTAAAAATTAAGATAGGAAATTTTATGTTATATGTATTTTACCACAATTTAAAAAAACGGTCTTGTTTGGGAACACAGGTGCATAGAGTTCACCTACATTAACACTCAGTTTTATAACAGTGATGACCTGGTTTCAGTATGGTAAACAAGAAGAAGAGAGTTCATTTGAGTAGAAGCACATGTCACCTTTGAGTTCCATTGGATGCCACCCAATCGTCAAACAGCTTCATGGCGATAGTGCTGCAGTTCTCCAGGCTGTGGGTGCAAGCAAATTCTAGCAAGACTGACCGAAGTTCTCGAATAGATGGGGTGCCCTCATCAGTCCAAGTCTGCTGTTGGATTTGGCTTTGAAGCAATTTAAATACCCTGGTCTAGAGAGACAAAATGGATTATAATAGAATAATAATATTAGGAAAACCAGAGAAATCAGGACAACTAAATTTCTTTTTCCCAAAATTTACCCAAAGAGAAAAAAAAGCAGGGCATAGATAGTCCTCATTAAATATCAACTGACATATGAAGCCCACATAGAGCTGGGCTGAAACCATTCAATAACAATAACAGCTATATACACAGGGCTGCTTTAGCCAAGGGGCACTTTTAATGACATAACACGGAAAGAATTAATGACTTATGTGCAGTAGGAAATCTTTCTTCCGTGTGTACTCAGCTAGAAGTTATTTTCCTGCCAAAAAGTATCACACACAACACTGCTGGAAGGACGATCTCATGACTTTAGAATCCATAAATCCATAAAGCAATGAGGGAAAAATATACTTCTTTACTGATGGGCAATTGTTTAAATGTTTCTGAATCCAATATTAAAGGAATATTTAAAATATCAACTAGTTTGACGCCATAATAAATTAACCTAATCAAATTAATGAAAAAATGAAGACTGCAGGGAAGAATAGTTTATAGTTATTGTGTCTACCTCCCAATTTGTAAATTTAAAAAATTTTTGAACCTACAGAAAAGCAACAGGAATAGTACAATAAACACTCATATGCTAGATTCACAGGTTTTTAAAACTCTTACATTTGCTTTGTTTCTGTGTGTGTTTAACACACAACACACATTTGTTTTTCTGGTTTTAGCTGAGCCACATAAAAGTTAAGTCACAGATACCATGGTACTTCATTTATAAATATTTAGCATGCAACTCCCAGAAATAAAGACATTCTCTTACATAACCAAAAACCTTATCATGCTTAAGAAAATTAAGTTATTCAGTAATATCACTTACTATTCAGTCCATTCTTATAGTTACTTCTGAATGAAAAGTCATTCTTAAATGTGTACTGACGGTATTAAGAAACCAACATATCTCTCATTTCTTTGTCATTTCTACCCACAACAAAAGCATAGAAGCTGTTCATAGTATATGCAAGTATTGCCATATTGTAAGCTGTGGTGCTTGGAGGGGGCGAAGACACACATTGGATTTAAAAAATTCATCATGTGAAATATGCATGTATGAATGTCACTAAAAGGAACAAAAATTCTAATATAAAAATGCTTACAGGTATTTTTTAGAAAAGTTTCATGGCTATTAATAAAGAGAATCAAAACAAAAAAAATTTACAGGCATGCCCCACCTGCAGGGTTCTTAGCACAGGGGCATTTCTTCCTACTGGGACTTCTTGAACACCATCACCATTGTCATGTCTCACCTCAAGTACCACAGATGACCACACAGAGAAACTCTTAACCCCAGAAAATCAGCTCAAGTTCTTAACAGAGCATTATATTCTTTCAGAGTGCCAGTGTCAATAACTAAAATGAATCCCAGTTGGAGAGTTGTAAACTGCTGAGGCCATTCTCTCAGTAGACTTTCTCTGAGTAAGTCTCTCAGGGCGCTGACTACATGAATGGAAAAAAGAATCTGTGCAAGGAGAAACTCAAAGTTTGTGATAACATGTCAACTCACTTTTGTTTGTTCCCTTCAAAAGCGATAAATAGAGAACAGACACCTTGCGGAATGTGTGAGTGAAAAAGCTTGCGATCACTGGGACGACAGGAAGTGGAAAAATGCTTGCCGTGCTAACTGACAGTGCAAGAAACCTAACAGCGATCCAGAAGACCCTACTGGATGTACATGACTGCGCTGGGACATGCTGCCATGCACTGGCCCGACGTTCTCAACAGCATCACGATAGGACCATCCCAAATGAATGAAGAATCAAAGAAATTTAAAAGCTACTCATAAACGTCAAAGAGAAACAAAGGAAGAATGAGAAAAAAAAGTTATGCTTGAAATACTATTAAAAAAATCTTAACGGAGAAAAATGACAATGCTTCTTGCGAGTTTACTAAAATCTAAAGAAGCCAGTGGGAAAAAAAGGCACTTTAAAGTACTGGAAGCAAGGGAAACCGGACACTGAAGACGCTGAGGCTAAATCCTGAGCAGTTACTGGGTCAGAATTACAGGGCGCAATTGTACTAGCTGTTCCCTGTACCATACAGTCAAGAGGAATTCCCCAAACAGTTGATTTTAAATGTATTTCAAATGATAACATAATAGAGCAAAAGATTTTATTAAAGAAATAATTCTGTTTTTAGAAATTTCCTGCTGTTATAAAATATTTTTGTAAGTAATCCAGGTTATGTTTTTAATATTAACAAACCATAGCAAGTGCGTCAAATTACCTTTCCCTTTTAAAAATAAAATTAAACCTGTTTTTCATGGTTCTAAATTAATTTTTTCAAATTTAAATTCATTATACAATGGGATCCAATCCTCTTATTTCATAAAGTGAAAAGGACAAGTGGGGAAAAGGAATAAATTGATGGGTTATACAAGCTACAAACATTGGATATGCAATAAAATGCAACAAGAACACAAAATGATTTTAAAAATAAAACAGACAGGGAAAGATGCTGGCACTTATGTTCTGTATTACATTTTGATTTACTGCTTTAATTTTACACTGAGATGCTCAGGGAGTTCTTTCTTGGGTCAACTGAGCTTCTTAAAAGTGAAGTGTGAGCTTTTATTACAAAAGGTTTACCCCACCAATCCCTCAGATATAAAAGAATGACAAACTTTGAAGTGATGAAACAGGAATATGGCTGGGATCAGATGTTAACATCAGATGTGAACAATCTGACACAATTCAAATGTGCCTCCAGACCCTACCCACCACAGCACCACAGCACACATCACAAAATGTGATATAAAGGTATGTGTTATGTAGGTATGTGTAGCCTACATAACAAAGTGACCAATAAACGCACACAATGCTCTGCTGACAATGACATAAAAAGTTAATTAGACACCAAGATTAATGACAAATACCATCTGAAGATTGGATCCAAGGACTCAGAAATATCTGTCATTCCAATCTCAGATTGCAGTGTGTCAGATTTCATATTTTGAGAGTTTTGATGCTATCAGAATGCCCTAAGATTTTCAATAAGAATTTTAAAGGGACAGTTTCTCCCTCTTGATGAACCAAAGCTAACCTGACTTTGAACTAACAATCAAGTGTATGAAGATCTACAGCAGTGAAAGGGCCTGTGGTCTCACCAATTCATACTAAGCCTCCTGCCCTTGCCCTCTAACCATCAGTCCAGCTGGACCCCATCCTGAAGTACATTCTTAATAAACACATACCTGCCCAGCAAACTGAAAATCATCATCTGGGATGAAGATGCAGAGTTACTTAAGTGTTACAGTAGGAAAATATTCAAAAGGTCCAATTCCTTGAATTGAGTTTAGCATCTGTGTTCTCAGCATAGGGACAGCTTGAGGTAAGTGTCAAGTGCTTCCTGACACTAGGCCCTCAACAGTTAATGGAGAGAGGCAGGGGGAAGGATGGCTTCTGCCATCATGAAATTTAACTAGCTGGGCAGCTTCAGAGTAGGCAGATATTCTGCCTCCTCTTGGGGTATATTAGTACCAACACTGTCTTTTAACAGAGAAAAAAGTGAGCAATATGTACTAATGTTATTTATTGCTACCTACACTGGGTTGAAAAGTGTCCCCCCAAAATTCATGTCTGCCTGGAACCTTGAATATGACCTTATTTCGGAAAGGGTTTCTGCAGATGTAATCAAGTTAAGATGAGGTCATACTGGATTACAGGGGGCCCAAATCCAATGCTGGGTGCCCTTATAAAACACAGAGAGAAGAGGCAGAGATTATACTGATGCATCTACAAACTAAGGAATGCCAAGGATTGCTGTCAACCACCTGAAGCTAGGAGAGACGGATGGAACAGAATTCTCCCTCAGAAGGAACCAATCCTGACCTGCCAACACCTTGATTTTGGCCTTCTAGCTCTCAGAATTGTGAAAGAATGAATTTCTGTTGTTTTAAGACACCAAGTTTGTAATAATTTATTACAACAGTTCTAGAAAACTAATATACTACCCAAATGGTGTTGATTTGATATAGTACCAATAAACCTCAAAGTAATTTTAGAAATTCTATAATAAAAAATACATTAGACAATGAAGTACACTGGTGCTTGATCACTGGATATCCATACTGCAAAACAATGAATTTTTATGTCTACCTCACACCATACACAAAAATCAATTCCTCACACCATATACAAAAATTGATTCCAATTAAGTACCTTTACTTAAATGTAAAAGGTAAAATAATAAAGTTTTCAGAAGAGAACATATGAGACTATCTTGGGGTCAGCAGATTTTATGCATTAAAATGATTTATGCTAGTCAAAAAATATCATTAAGAGATGAAAAAGCAAGACAGAGTGGAAGAAGATATTTGCAAATATACATGATCAACAAAGACTCATACCTAGAATATAGAAAGAGCTCTCAGAAATCACTAAGAAAAAGGCAGACAATCCAATAGAAAAACAAGTGAAAGACTTGGGCACATCACAAAAGAGAATATCCAAAGGTCAATAAACATATCAAAAATAATTCATCTTCACTAATTATTAGGGAAATACAAATTAAAGCTAAAATTGCACTACCACTCTGCACTCATCTGAATGGCTAAAAGGAAAAAGATTTACTATTAACGCTAAGTGTTGGCATGAATATAGAGCCAGAATACAACTCAAATTTTCATACACTTCTGATTGAGTGTAAACTGGCATAATTTTGAAAAAAGATTTGGTAGTATAGTATTAACTATGCATATGTTGTGACCCGGCAATTCTACTTACAGACAGATACTCCATAGAAATGCATACAGATATTCACCAAAGACATGTACAAGAATATTCACAGCAATGCCGTGTGTAATAGCTCCAAACTACAAACAACCCAAATGTCCATCCATAGTAGCTGAACTGGCTAACAAATGGCCAAGTTCTTTAATATACTAAAGGCAGAAAGTCTGTGTTGGAGTCTAAGTTTGCCCTAAAGAGACCAATAAGTTATTTGCATACTACTTGGAAATGTACGTAAGTACTTGAAAAAAATACTATTACTAACATTTTGGACATAAACGAATCTGAAATAGTAAGTTGACAACTTCATTTCCAACAGAATAACTAGATGTGGGTCTGTCATTTTAAACCGTAACATGTGGTCTGCAAGTTTTTCAAACTCTTTTAATTTAAAAATCTCAGTTTAAAAAAGAAAAAGAAATGATAGCAAGAAATAAACAGCTTTGATTTTTCCAACAAAAAGGTATCCTTTGAAAGATGACATTGGTAGCACACAAATTAATTTAAAATACAGCAACATAACACGAAGAGTAGGCTTTGGAGTGAAACTAATCTGGGTTTGAATCTCAGTTTTATAATTTACTAGGTAAGTGACTTTGGGGAAGTTATTTAGTCTCCTCATTTATCTAATGGGGTAGAAATATCTATTTGGCATTGTGAGAGAATTAAATGAGGTAATCTATATGAAGCACTAAGCATGGTGTGAAGAACATAACGGGCACTGAAATGTACTTGTTTCTGGTGAGTTTCACTCATTTGTTCATTCAACATTTACTGAGTGTCACTATGGGCTGGGTCACATTCCAGGCCCTGGTTTTTATTAAGGCTGGTAGTTGAAAGATTTATGAAGAATCTTAACAACGAGATGACACCTCAGACGTCATCTAACTTAAGCATTTCACTTATGGGTAGGGACAAGGGTGGCTCCCTTGGGGTCAGATCACAAACTTGTGAGGAAGAGTACTTTTCAAGCTTCATATGGGTCACTTGCCCTGCCCTCCCTCCCCACACTGAGAATCAGGCATCTGTGAGAGAACTCATCACAGGGTATGTGCAGTAGAACAGAAAGAGTGGCAGAAAGGAGGTGGTTAAAAAATAAAAAAAGATGTAATCCAACTCCTTCCTTTTATCAATGAGGACACAAGATCCTAAAAGACTTATTCTAATTCCAGGTCCAATACTTGCTTCCTTTTCCTGAAAGGTGCCTTTTGCCTGGTCCCTGGAAAATCTGACTAGTTTTTAAAGCAAACCTTGTTGTCAGAATGTGCTGATTCAGAGAATTAGATCAAACAAAGAATTCATTGTTCCCTCTCAAGTTTTTAAAGACACAGTCAACAGTTTAATACTGAAAGTGTCTGAAATAACAACTGTTAAGATCAAGCAATTGGTTTTAAAATAGCCAAAACAGTCTCCAACATTGAGATTCCTTGAGTGCTTTGCAGAGAAACTTAATCCATCTGCATCATCATCCATAAGATAGGTATCAGTAAGGACTCCTGAAACAGAATATTCTCAACAAAAACATAACTGTCATTTTATAATGACCACCAGGAAATTAATGGAGAGCACTACTTTGCAAAAGTGCCCATTTCAAGCATTTATTATACAAAAATAAACCAGGATTTGAATAGAGAAATTTCCTTTTCACGTGACCCCACTTCGACGGCAGTGTCAGAGTCTATATTTTGATTTTCAAACAGGACCACATCATGCTAAGCCTTTATCAATTCTTCATGATAAGCAAAAGACAGTTTGATTCAAATTAAAGATTTCACAATTAGGAAAGTGAAGAAAATGGAATTAAACTGGTTGCTTTTTCAGACTATCACTGCTGAATGGAACTGTGAATAACAATATTAAAGACAAGGAACAGAGAAGTTGGCAAAAAGGCAGACGTACCGCCAGTCTTGAGGCCAGATCCATGTATCCCAGTTTTTCAAGGAGGTTATGGATGAGGCCTGTTTGGAACAGGGCTTCAGTGATGGGTGCAGTAAAGGTCTCATTTCCAAGATAGTCAATCAAATCAAAGGCCCTCTGAAGAGGCACCTTGCCTAGGCTAAAGGGTAAAAGAACAGAAAAAGTAAACGTGCCGGGATAGGCAGACGAACTCTATGCATGGTGAGAGAGAAACTTTATGGCTAGATGGTGAGTCTTGAAGATCTAAAATTTAAGTTTAGAGTGGCATTCTGTAAAGTTAGACTAAATATTATTATTTTTAATTAAGTTCATGTCTGTGACCCAAGGTTAAAGACAGATTTCAGGAGAAAGATAAACAACAGCTCAGTTTTTATTCTGTAAGTCACCTGCAAATTACTACTGAGGCAGTAAAAGTACTACAATGTCTTAGGTGAGAAAAGATGAAAAGCACTAATTTTATTTATTTATTAATCACTTATCTTTACCAGGTGAAAGCAGGTTGCATAAAGAGGATTTGAATCAGAAAGAAAAATTTTTATTTGTTATTTGTATGAGAATTTGTCAAACTTGTTAAGGCAAGGTCCACTGCTAACTTATGTGAGTACATTTTAAAAATTAACCAGTTTATAGAAATCATAACAATCATGGCTGAGATGATATAAGGTCATTTCATACAAAATGAACCACAACAGGAAAGTCAAGAGCAGTTAGAAGGAACACTTTTGAATATTCCTTCTGTCTCTAGACCCATTAACAACATAGACTGGTAATCTTCCTATTCAGGGGATATCTATACACAAGGTCACTGCCATTCTTGGCTTTGGGATTCTATAACGCATGGGGTGGTTGGGGAGGCAAGCAGTACACAAAAAAGGAGGCTTCACCTATCTGAGATGTCCCCCAAACATGTGGGCAAGCACTAAGCTTCACGTTTAAACCAACAGCTGCTTGAGAAGAATTCTCTCTTGAGATAAAACAAAGCTTGAACTCCTACGTCTTCTTATTTAGCAAACATGTGTCCTGCTTCTTGGTATCTACAGTCTTGAAAATATTATTTAAATCTTGTTAACTGTTCAGTTATATCTGCAGCTGATGTTTCTATACAGATTATAAAGCCCTTAAAGGTAAGGAATATGTCTGATATTTTTCCAATCCTCCAAAATGAATTACACCTAACAGGCAATACATGCTAGTTCTTTTGAACTGTTTTTCTAAAATGTTCTTTTCCTCAATAACACTTGTTTAAAAAACCCTCACAAAACCCAAACCAAGCATACTCTACCCTGCAAGTTCAAAGATGTTGTTGATGAGGTTGGCTCGGTCTTTGTCACTCAGGACATAAGGATTTATTTTCAACTGTTTGATTAGTGCTTCCCAGTCGTCATCTGCATAGTGTACAATATAATAGCCATTCATGTTGGTATTGACTTTGACCCACTGTACTTCTTCCGTGAGATTGATGACACCTAATACAGACCAAAAAATAAGAGAGAGAGAGGGCAATGGGGCAAGAAAAAATATTAAATGGATGTTTCAAAGTTAATAGGGTATATTTTTATATTTAATTATTCTTCTAAGAAACTAAACGTCTGCCTCCCAGTGCAGTTATTCTAAAGTTAACAAAGATCACCACTCATTCATTTAACAATTATTTATTTAACGGTGAACAAGGTAGATAGGTCCCTTCTCGCATAGATCTTACAGTCTATTATAATCAGACAAGTAGAATATTATATAAATGTTATCGATAGAAAAATAAAATACAGCATCCTATGGAAGCATGTAGAAGAAATACATCATCCTCTAGGGGACGTTAAGAGAAGTTTCTTGGAAGAAATGACATCTAAGTTGAGACTTCAGGACACATAGGTGCTAGCCAGGTGAAGAGGGACCCTGAAGTGTTCAAGGCCCAGAGAGAAAGTGTACATGGTGTCCTTGCACTGAACTGGCTCCCAAGTTCATTGTGGCTAGAGCAGAGAAGCAGGGAGGAGGGGAAAGTGTGGGGGGGATAAGGCAACAGGGGAAGATATTGAGAGAAGTATATAAAACGTGTTCCACCTCAGCCTTTGTCTTTTGTTATGTTAGCAAAGGAAGAACAAACAAAAGCATTTAGAAAAGTCACATAATTCAAAGTTAGAAAGATAAACATTAGGGAAGGATTAAGGTCTCATTAGGCACAAATAAGAAATAACGGAGTCAAAATCATAGAAAAGTGATATGTACTTTTTGGGCCCCTACCATTACACATAGAAATGCTGAGAGACTTGTTAGAAATTTCTACGGAATGATTTCAATTAACGTACAATTAATAAGGAGCTACAAAATAGATGACCACAAAAAATATATTACTATAAAAGCTGACTACAAAATATATGTAGGAATTTTTAAAATCCTTAAAATTACTAATCAAGGAATATCCCTTAAAGTTGGCAACAAAGGTGTGGATTTAGTATCATAGTTAAAGGTATCCTTCTAAGTGTCTTAAGGTTTACTATTTATTAGAATAGAAGCCCCATGAGCTTACATTTTGTCCACTGTGAACCCCTCAGTGCCTAGAATAATGTTCCTAGCAGGTACTCAAAAAATACTTGGTGAATGAATGAATGAACAAAATAACTACGTTATAGTAAATAGTTTCAAAGAAAATCTAAATAAGGTTTGTAGATGTTTATGACGTAAGTTTTATTCCTCATTTTAAAGCAAAGAATACTAACTTTTAAAATTATTACAAAGATGAGTAGAGATAAGAAAAATAATCTAAACTCAGACAATGATAGCATGTGGGGGGTATTTTCTGCCAAGATTTTTCACATATACATTTTAATTGATGTAATATTTCATACAGTGGACCTATATGCATTTATTTTTATACTGATTTTTCACCTACCAGATTCCATCCTTTACCATTTTTCCATTGTCTTCATATGCAGTGTTCAAATATCTTCATAATATTCTATTTCAAAACCTACCAGAGTTTAACCAATCTATTTGGAAACACTTAGACTTAAAATTTTCACTATCATATAATTCTGTATGAAGGCTTTTGCACATAAAATGCTGTAGAAACATATTTAAACCCTTTAGTACCTTAAGCCTTAGGTTCCATCAACTTCAAAAGTATGAATCATTAAAATTCATCAGATTCTCTTAATACTTTAGTTACTCCAATTCTACCGAAATTACAAAAGATATTTAAGATAGAGGAGATATATTCTGATCATGTTTTAACATGACATGTGAGATAATCAGTCTTTTCCACTATATTCCATACTAATTTCTGTTTTATTACTGATATAGCAACAGATGGCAAAGATCAATTACATTAATAGTGTTTATATTCCTTTTTCTAGAGCAGAATGCAGTTGTAAGGAATAATTGTGATGGCAACAGTAGCTGCTCCAAGTTGGAGTCATTTTATGACTCACGAAATTAACTTTATCATTAGCTAATGCAAAAATATCAACACTCTCCAGGTCACCAAATGCAGGTTCCTACAGAACTTTTATCAAGAAAGGACCTTGGGAAGGACTAAAGAGCTCCAGATCTCTTTTTCCCAAAAAAAGAGGGAAGGAATGAGTATGGCAATTTTTCTACAGGATAGATGAATGAAAATATTAAAATACAGAGTATCTAGGCTGACAAGAAACTTGCCATGTTGTAAACCTAGCCAAGTCCAGATGGTAGACAGGAAGAACACAACTGGGAGTGTATCTGAAATTATTACTGTCATCTTGATGACAGAATATAAAGCAGTGCAGCCAGCAGCATAGAGAGGAGAGTTATCACTTAAAGAATCAACATATTAGTCTCTTTTAGGTCTTCCAAATGATCCAGAATGGAGGACCTTAAAACCACAGGTATCAAAAAATAATAGCTTTGCACACAAGGGAGGTAACTACATCCTGCAGCTCAAATGTGGATGAGGCTACCCTCATATGTTTTTAATTTATTATAATCATTAACAGATTAACAGTTCAATTTTCACAGTCCATTGAGTAGTAAAAAAGAGTGAGCAATTCCAATCTTAAATGGCAGAAGCACAGATGAAGTAATCTAATAGTTTTAAAAAACTATTTGTCAATGAGTTATGAAAATCAACTGTTTTATAAAGAAACATTAAAGCACAGAAACAAAAAACATGCTTTTACTACAAAGTTTCAAAATTTCCTGTGTTGTTTGCTCCCAAGGGCTACCATGATACATGCAGTTGAACTGCATCCCCTCTTATTCAAAAGCATTCCTTTCTCCAATACCCCTTTCTTCTCCTTTATTTTATTAGGGGGCAAACGGGCAAGAGCAGAGAACGGCACATGATAAATATCTTCATTATATGTCCTTCCTTCTTTTTTTCCAATTGCCTTTCACTCCAATGACTTATCTTTTAATTTCAGAGAAACAATTTCTGGCACAGTGATATCCTTTTAGCAACATGAATGTTTCAAGTTAGATTTAACATAAAAATTTCCTATAATTAAAAAGCTTGGGTTTGAGTAAGATATGTGGATGAGAGAGAAAAGGGGAGAGAGTGACAGGAAGGATGTGGGGGAGGATACTTTTTTCATTTATTTCCTTAATATGCACCTTGGAAAAATGGCCCCTTTCAGTCCTTCTTATGTACAACAACTGCTAGTTGTTCAAAATTCATGTACGTGGGGAAAAATGACAAAGATATTGACCAGATATAACTCCTGTATTTCATTGCACTAATGGACTAACCCAGCAACCCTGGCATTAGAACTGGAAATACACTATAGATTTAACAAACCACCAAGATAACAAACTGTACTAAAGTCACACGACTTAAAATAAGCCTCTGTAGTCATTATCTCTGCTACATTTCTTTTGAGAAAAGACAAAATTAAAGTGCAATTAAAATAACAGTGATTCTCACTGGAGCATTAGGAACCAAGAAGACCCAACTGTTCTCAGTGTCAAACATTTTTTTTTGAGGACAGAACGTTTTCAATGTAGACTATGAAAACCTGCACTGGCAGGAATTAAAACAGCAGAAGCAGTAAGGCAAATAACACAGTTGAGAAGAGGAAGTAACAGATACTGCTTTCATCATATATTGGCTCAATTCCAGGTCTAGATTAAACCAATTATATTCTGGTGCATTTTGCATATTCTCCTTTACTAAGAACATTTTCAAATGAAGGCAAACAGAAGAAATAATTTCATCAGGCTTTGAATGTTCTGTTGCTAGAACTTTTTACAGTGAGATATGAAATTGAGTCACTTCACTGTAGACTGAAGTTTATGCATTCAATAAATTTTTGTGTGCCTACTGGGGGCTAAGGTTGCCAAAAGTGATTCATACAGCCATGATCTCTACCTTCAATGGGGGATACATCTAATGTGGGGATAGATATAAGTGAAATGGGACTTACAGTATATTAAAAGTAGATAAGTAGAGAATGTTATTAAAACCCATAAGTAGGGCATCTAACTTGTCTTGGGGTGAAGGAGGGCTTCCCAGAGCAAGCAACGGGTCAGTTGAGATTTAAAGAATGAAAGGAAATGGGGAGGCAAGAGCGTTCTTCCAGGACAGAAAACAGCACATGCAAAGGCTCTGAGACAAGAGGCAGTATGACATGTGTGAATTGCTGAAACAATTTTTGTGCAGTGGCAGCATAAAGTGCCAGGTAAGGGCTTAGAAAGAAAAGGCTATAGCAGGAAAAATGAGTGAGACTTTGGGGTTTAAATCTCCAAAAGAGTTAAGAAACTCACATATAAACTGAC
The DNA here is from genome assembly GCF_041296235.1 of Equus asinus. Taxonomy (NCBI): domain Eukaryota; kingdom Metazoa; phylum Chordata; class Mammalia; order Perissodactyla; family Equidae; genus Equus; species Equus asinus. Next base: position 74,878,730 of record NC_091798.1, read on the forward strand.
CTTAAAAAGTAAAGGGCTAGGAGAAAATCCAAGATGGCGCCGTGAGTAGTCCTCTTTGTCTCTCCCCCTTCGAGTCTACAATCATTTGGACACTCATCGCTTAACAAAGGATATCCAGATAGCATCTCAGGACATCTGAGAGACCCACGCGACTATACATTGGAAGGCGAACGGACTTCCCTCCGGGAGGAGGTGGAAATAGGTGAAAACTCTCCAAACCCGACCGAACAGCCTAGTACCTGCAAGCGGCTTTCTTCCAACGGACGCCCCCAGAAGAGCAACACACACCTAGGGCAGGAGCGAGCACACACCAGAGGAGCGACGGTGGAAACAGGTGACCAGAACCCTACCTAACCCCCCCACAATTACTCCTAAACGCAGAGGGAAACTCTAGAGTTACACACTTGAGCACGCGGGGAGAGTCTCGCCCCGCCATTGGCGGGGAGATCCCGCCTGGTGTCCACGGCGCCCAGAGGGTCCCAGAGAGAATCACAGAGGGCATGGCGGACCCCCGGCTGCCACTGCCTGCACGGCTGGGCAAGGGACTGCCAGAGATCTCGGAGAGGACTGGGGCTGGGTGAAGCTCCAGAGGCCAGCTCTGCGCCCCGGAGGGGAAGCTCCAGAGTTCCGCCCGGGCAGCAGACAAAACTCTCTGTCTGCCATTAGCGGAGGGGCCACGCCCAGCATTCACAACTCCGGGAAAGTCCCGGAGAGAATCCCAGAGGGCACGGCGACCCCCAGCTGCCGTTGCCCACCCCGTGGGGCAAGGGATTACCTGAGATCTTGGAGAGGACTGGGGCTGGGTGGAGCTCCAGAGGCCGGCTCTGCAGCCCGGGGGGAAGCTCCAGAGTTCCGCCCGGGCAGCAGACAAAACTCTCTGTCTGCCATTAGCAGAGGGGCCACGCCCAGCATCCACAACACCGGGAGGGTCCCAGAGAGGAGAATATCAGGCAGGGCAGCAGCTGACCAGCTACCACTGAAATCAGGATCTCCGGCTATCCCCCAGTCAGGGCAAAGGGCTCCCCGAGTTCCTGGGGAACAGGACTGGGGCTGGGTGGAGTTCCAGCGAGCCGGCTCCATAGCCTAGGGGGAAACCCTACAGGCTCACAGTAGCCTCAGCGAAAGCCTCTGCACAGCACTAGTAGAGAGCACCCATCCGGCAGCCACAAGGCTGGAAGACCCCGGGACAAAAGTAGCATAGCTAGGTGAGCTAACCACAGACTGTAGAAGATGCCAATAGCTTTGCTGCGACCCATAGTGGACAAGTGAGATTTTGTGGGTGCTGACAGTGACGGAGCAGCAAATATAAGTGATCCTACCCCTGGCCACTGGAAAAGCCCATAACACCATTGCAGACCCCAAGGAGGGAGCACGTCTAGGTGGGCTGCAACAGTAGGCACCAGCAGCCTGAAGCCCCCCTGTGATGGCCCCCATGGCAGAAGAGGGAATCCAAAGGACCAGTGTGACTACGAGGAGGGGCCCAGGCCCAGTTAGCAACTGCGGACAGGGTTCCTGGTTGGTGCAGTATAAACAGCTGCTCCCCCACCATACCAGCAGAAACAAGTGGAAGGAGCAACTAATCTCTATCTCTATGCGGAGGCACAAATATACAACATCAAGCAATATGAAAAAATACATTAAATCTCCAGAACAGAAGGAAAACAACAAATACACAGACAACAATCCCAAAGAAAATGAAATATATAACCTAAATGACAATGACTTCAAAACAGTCATCATTAAAATACTCAATGAGTTAAGAGAGAATTCAGATAGACAACTCAACGAGTTCAGGAGCTATGTCACAAAAGAGTTTGATATGATAAAGAAGAACCAAACAGAAATACTGGAAATGAAGAACACAATAGAGGAGATTAAGAAAAATCTAGATGCACTGAACAGTAGGGCCGATAATATGGAGGAAAGAATTAGCAATTTGGAAGATGGGAATATAGAAATGCTGCAGGCAGAGGAGGAGAGAGAAGTAAGACTAAAAAGAAATGAAGAAACTCTCCGAGAATTATCAGACACAATTAGGAGATGCAACGTAAGGATTATAGGTATACCAGAGGGAGAAGAGAAGGAGAAAGGGGCAGAAAGCCTATTCAAAGAAATAATGGATGAGAACTTCCCAAATCTGGTGAGAGAGATGGATCTTCAGGTGACAGAAGTCAACAGATCTCCAAACTTTATCAATGCAAGAAGACCAACCCCACGGCATATAGTAGTGAAGCTAGCAAAAGTCAATGACAAGGAGAAAATACTAAGGACAGCCAGGCAAAAGAAACTAACCTACAAAGGAACCCCCGTCAGGCTAGCAGCAGATTTCTCAGCAGAAACTTTGCAGGCTAGAAGAGAGTGGAATGATATATTCAAAAATCTGAAGGACAAAAACCTACAGCCGAGAATTCTCTACCCAGCGAAAATATCCTTCAAATACGATGGAGAAATAAAAACTTTCCCAGATAAACAAAAATTAAGGGAGTTCATTGCCACAAAACCTCCTCTTCAGGAAATCCTCAGGAAAACCCTCATTCCTGAAAAATCAAAAAAAGGAAAGGGGCTACAAAACCAAGAGCAGAGGAGATAAGTAGAAGGACAAAAACAGAGAGTAGCAGCTCTTCATCAGAATAGATTAAACCATGGGACGAGAAACAAAGGAAATTGAAGAAAACCGGAAAACAAGACATAAAATGGTAGTGGTAGGCCCCCCATCTCAATAATCACTCTAAATGTAAATGGATTGAACTCCCCAATCAAAAGACACAGAGTGGCAGGATGGATCAAAGAACAAGACCCAACAATATGCTGCCTCCAGGAAACACACCTTGGCCCCAAAGACAAACACAGACTCAGAGTGAAGGGATGGAGAACAATACTCCAAGCTAATAATGAACAAAAGAAAGCAGGTGTCGCTATACTAATATCAGACAAGGTAGATTTCAAAGCAAAACAGATAAAGAAAGACAAAGAGGGACAATACATAATGATAAAAGGGACTCTCCACCAAGAAGACATAACACTTATAAATATATACGCACCCAACACAGGAGCACCAAAATTTGTAAAGCAACTCTTAACAGAACTAAAAGAAGACATCAACAACAATACAATAATAGTAGGGGACCTCAACACACCATTAACACCAATGGACAGAACATCCAGACAGAAAATCAACAAGGAAATAATAGAATTAAATGAAAAATTAGACCAGATGGACTTAATAGACATATATAGAACACTTCACCCAAAAACAGCAGGTTACACATTCTTCTCAAGTGCACATGGAACATTCTCAAGGATTGACCATATTTTGGGAAACAAAGCAAACATCAATAAATACAAGAGAGTTGAAATAATATCAAGCTTCTTTTCTGATCATAATGCTATGAAACTAGAAATCAACTACAAGAAAAAAGCAGAGAAAGGTGCAAAAATGTGGAGACTAAACAACACGCTTCTGAACAAACAATGGATTACTGAAGAAATTAAAGAAGAAATCAAATATTATCTGGAGACAAATGAAAATGAGAACACGACATACCAAATCATTTGGGATGTAGCAAAAGCAGTCCTAAGAGGGAAATTCATCGCAATACAGGCTCACCTCACTAAACAAGAAAAAGCTCACATAAGCAACCTCAAACGACACCTAACAGAACTAGAAAAAGAAGAACAAACAAAACCCAGAGTCAGTAGAAGGAGGGAAATAATAAAAATAAGAGCAGAAATAAACGATATTGAAACAAAAAGACAGTAGAAAGGATCAATGAAACAAAGAGTTGGTTCTTCGAAAAAATTAACAAAATCGACAAACCTTTAGCCAGACTCACCAAGAAAAGAAGAGAGAAATCTCAAATAAATAAAATTAGGAATGACAGAGGAGAAATCACAACAGATACCAAGAAATACAAGGGATCATAAGAGAATACTATGAAAAACTATATGCCAACAAACTGAACAACCTGGAAGAAATGGACAACTTGCTAGACTCCTACAACCTCCCCAAACTGAATCAGGAAGAAATGGAGAATCTGAATAGGCCAATCACAAGTAAGGAAATAGAAACGGTAATCAAAAACCTCCCCAAAAATAAGAGTCCAGGACCAGACGGCTTCTCTGGAGAATTCTACCAAACATTCAAAGAAGACTTAATACCTATTCTTCTCAAACTATTCCAGAAAATTGAGGAAGATGGAGTACTCCCCAACATATTCTATGAAGCCAACATCACTCTGATCCCCAAACCTGACAAGGACAACGAGGACAACAGAAAGAAGGAGAACTACAGGCCGATATCACTGATGAACATAGATGCAAAAATCCTCAACAAAATTCTGGCAAACCGAATACAGCAATACATCAAAAAGATTATACACCATGATCAAGTGGGATTTATACCAGGGACACAGGGATGGTTCAACATCCGCAAGTCAATCAACATGATACACTACATCAACAAAATGAAAAACAAAAACCACATGATCATCTCAATAGATGCAGAGAAAGCACTTGACAAGATCCAACACCCATTTATGATAAGAACCTTCAATAAAATGGGTATAGAAGGAAAGTACCTCAACATAATAAAGGCCATATATGACAAACCCACAGCCAACATCATACTCAATGGACAAAAACTGAAAGCCATCCCTCTGAGGACAGGAACAAGACAAGGGTGCCCACTTTCACCACTCCTATTCAACATAGTACTGGAGGTGTTGGCCAGATCAATTCGGCAGGAAGAAGAAATAAAAGGAATCCAAATAGGTAATGAAGAAGTAAAACTCTCGCTGTTTGCAGATGACATGATCTTATATATAGAAAACCCCAAAGAATCCATAGAAAAACTATTAGAAATAATCAAAAACTACAGCAAAGTAGCAGGGTATAAAATCAACATACATAAATCAGTAGCATTTCTATACACTAACAATGAACTAACAGAAAAAGAACTCAAGAACTCAATCCCATTCACAATCGCAACGAAAAGAATAAAATACCTTGGGATAAACTTAACCAAGGAAGTGAAGGATCTATACAATGAAAACTACAAGACTTTCTTGAAAGAAATTGACGATGACATAAAGAGATGGAAAGACATTCCATGCACATGGATTGGAAGAATAAACATAGTTAAAATGTCCCTACTACTTAAAGCAATCTACAGATTCAATGCTATCCCAATCAGAATCCCAAGAACATTCTTCACAGAAATTGAACAAAGAATCCTAAAATTCATATGGGGCAACAAAAGACCATGAATTGCTAAAGCAATCCTGAGCAAGAAAAACAAAGCCGGCGGAATCACAATCCCCAATTTCAAAACATACTACAAAGCTACAGTGATCAAAACAGCGAGGTACTGGTACAAAAACAGGTGCACAGATCAATGGAACAGAAGTGAAAGCCCAGAGATAAAACCACACATCTATGGACAGCTAATCTTTGACAAAGGAGCAGAGGGCCTACAATGGAGAAAAGAAAGTCTCTTCAACAAATGGTGCTGGGAAAACTGGACAGCCACATGCAAAAGATTGAAAATTGACTATTCTTTTTCACCACACACCAAAATAAACTCAAAATGGATCAAAGACCTAAAGATTAGGCCGGAAACAATAAGTCTTCTAGAAGAGAATATAGGCAGTACACTCTTTGACATCAGTTTCAAAAGAATCTTTTCGGACACTATAACTCCTCAGTTGAGGGAAACAATAGAAAGAATAAACAAATGGGACTTCATCAGACTAAAGAGCTTCTTTAAGGCAAGGGAAAACAGGATTGAAACAAAAAAACAGCTCACTAATTGGGAAAAAATATTTACAAGACACTTATCCGACAAAGGGTTAATCTCCATAATATACAAAGAACTCTCACGGCTTAACAATAAAAAACCAAACAACCCGATCAAAAAATGGGCAGAGGACATGAACAGACATTTCTCAAAAGAAGATATAAATATGGCCAATAGACACATGAAAAGATGTTCATCATCGCTAATCATCAGGGAAATGCAAATCAAAACTACACTAAGATATCACCTTAACACCTGTTAGATTGGCAAAAACATCCAAAACCAAGAGTGACAAAAGTTGGAGAGGTTGTGGAGAAAAAGGAACCCTCATACACTGTTGGTGGGAATGCAAACTGGTACAGCCACTATGGAAAACAGTATGAAGATTTCTCAAAAAGTTAAAAATAGAAATACCCTATGACCCAGCCATCCCATTACTGGGTATCTATCCTAAGAACCTGAAATCAGAAATCCCAAGAGTCCCTTGCACCCCTATGTTCATCACAGCATTATTTACAATAGCCAAGACGTGGAACCAACCTACATGCCCAGAAACTGATGATTGGATAAAGAAGATATGGTATATATACACAATGGAATACTACTCAGCCATAAAAAAAGACAAAATTTGCCCATTCGCAGCAACGTGGATGGACCTTGAGGGTATTATGTTAAGCGAAATAAGCCAGTCAGAGAAAGACGAACTTAATATGACTCCACTCATAGGTGGAAGTTAACATATTGACAAGGAGATCTGATTGGTGGTTACCAGGGAAAAGGGGGGGTGGGGGGAGGGCACAAAGTGGGAAGAGGTGTACCCACAACATGACTAACAATAATGTACAACTGAAATCTCACAAGGTTGTAATCTATCATAACATTAATTAAAAAAAAAATAAGTGCTAAAAAAAAAGTAAAGGGCTAATAAAAGCAGATTTCTTATTGTCCAACTATTTCTAATACTACCAAAAACTTACATACTATGGGAAAGTTTGCAAAATTTCCTTATCAGTCCTTTTCAAATAGGGAGATGGGATTATTTGTTCTCTTTTAGGTCAGAGGCTATCCTTCCAGGGACCACTTAAAGTATGGAGTTTTGTTTTCATCAAAGAAGGCAGCTGTTTTTTACACCTCCAGCTATGCGATATCAATCAAAGATATGATGACATCATCACTGATCTTAGTGCTTTACTTATTTCAAAAAAATTTTTTATAGTATCAGAACTTGCTATTTATTTTCGACAGAGCATACTTTAAGAAACTGCTCTACTTCTACTACTGCTTACTTTGCAACATAATATATTTATCTAGGATACAAAAACACAACATTTGCTGTTGTCTACCAGCATTGCCAGTACATTTAGTGCAACTTTTTAGACCTTATTTCACATGACTAAGAAAGAGCAATTTTATGCCTGATACATGGAATCAATCTCACTTTAGTCACATCTTGTATAGGGGACTCATAAAACCAGCTCAGACAGCGTGCACATTAGAAGGTGTAACTGCCTTTCTGCTGCTGAGTCAGATTTTTCAGAAATACACGGTCGCCAATTTCTTATCAGAAAAGTATTAATTATAGTCAAACCTGATTTCTTGTCCAGTAATAATACCAATGGATATTTTGAATAATTCCTTCCCTCAGTGACACAGGATAGTGGAATATGCCACAGATAGCTGTAAAAAGAAAATATTGGAAGATTATTACTCTTTCCTATGGTTCAGTCAGTTATATATAATTTGTTCTTTTTTTTTTGGCAGGATGGTAAAATTTTTCAAGTCGTCCCCAGAAAAGGATAATCCTGTTAGGTTTCATACGAACCTATGATTATCAAACATTTAAAAACACTGTAACCTGAGAGTACAAAAGAGGTAGCAGGGAGAGAAAGAGGGCATGCACCTTGCATCTGAAGGCTGAATTTCAGGCTTCGTATTTAAAAAGAATCTTTCTTGTTGTACAAGAAGTTCTTTTCCTTTTCTTTGAACAGTCACTAAAGGAAATCCTTTCTGCAGGGTCCAGGTTTTCATCATTTTCTTTACATCTAGTGTTTTGTTTGTAACCTATATAAAAAAAAAGACTAAATTATTTTTACTTAAAGATGAACAGTTTAAAAACTTTGCAGTTTGCCTGTATCCTTCCCTCTTTCCCTACCACATTCTATGAAGACTGCATTTAATGCTAATATGAAAAAGAAGCATGAATGCTGAGTTGAATTTACATTTATAATCTAGGTAAGCGAGCAACTATTAAAAGGAAAGTAACCCGGATCAGAACTAAGTGATAACTAAAGAGAGTCAGAGAAGCACTATGTTGGAAAAGCAGCACATATGATGTCAACCAACTGAGTGTTCATTAAAATCCCTAAGAAGATATAAGCGCTCTTTCAGGTCGCAATACTACCATTTAGAAGATATAACAACGATATATAGCCTACAATCAGAAGCACTTCCACTCCCTCCTGTGAATCAGCTGAGTCCAGATTTCTCTTTATTCCCCAGACTCGCTGCTCTTGTGAATGCTGAAGTTCACCTTTTAAAGAACTAAGACTGTGAGAGTGCCAGGGAGCAGCAGCAGCAGCAGAAGAGTGAAATATAAACAGGGTGGCTGCCTTGACTTTCAGTCTCTCTAGAGAACAGTGGTAAACTTTTTTGATAGTCACAGACCCTCTTTCCCAGAAAACATATGAACTTATCTACAAAATCTAGAATCCAGTACCAGAGGCTCACAGGCCCTCTAAAGCCCACTGTCCCTAAGACATCTGATATCAATGATTAAGAAGCAATTTTTGAACAACCTTCTTTAAGGCAGGTTAAATTTATGATTCAAATTTTTTTTTTAGATTACATATAGATTTGAATTGCAAGCAACTAAAATCATCAAATACTTAAAATGTTTGGTAATATCACTCCACTATGGCAGGCCTCACCTCAATCACCATATGCCTATTTATCCTTCTGCAGTTTTTCCACCCACTATTCATGATTCTTTTCCTATACTCTGCCCTATGAGTCCGCCTTCTCTTTTGTGGCAGAAAAGGATGGAGCAAATCTTCCCAAATTCATGATGATATTAATCTTACATTTTTCATAGCTCTGACCTATTTATTTCTGGACAAGGGGTTGGGAAGAAAACAAGCTTGCCCCAAAGCAAGGCACTTTTAGGTTTTTAAAACAAAACTGAAATGAAGAGACCAGTGCATAATTTGATGTGGATGCTGAAAAACCTGGGGAGAATTTTAGGGACTCAGTTTAGGATAGGAAAACACTATGATGCAAAAGTCGCAGTCAGCGAGAAAGGCAGAAATATATTCTAAATGTCAGGAGATAATACAATGAGTATAAAGTAAACAACATGGTTTTCAGTTGAAATGCTACTATATGGTAACAGGAAAAACAATAATTTGGAAGCAAGTCTTAGGTAATAAGGACTGATTCCTCTTGTCAAAGAGAACTCAGAATAAGGAAGGTACATTTTCTGGGAAAAGGATTAACAGCTAAGAACTATCAGGTTTCAGATAAGGCAAAGAAGCAAAAAGAATATACAGAAAAGATCCAGAACCAGGGGTTCTTAACTCAGGGTCCATGAAACTTTGAAACTGTGTGTGGTATTTTGCATATATGTGGTTTTTCTGGGGAATATGTCCAGAACTTTCATCAAATTTTCAAATACATCTGTGATTTCCCAAACATGAAGAACCATTGATCTAGATAAGCAGAACAAACTCAAATGCTTGTAAGGGTTATGCAGTTGGCATGCATGCATGAGGCAGGCTGAGTTCATCACTGCTATGAAGCATAGCTTGTACCTAATCATACTGCTTGTTAGGTATCTGCAGGCACAACAAAATGCAAAGAGCAAAATGACCCAAGGGCAGTATGCAGCCCATTGCAGCAGCCTGGGATATATCTTCTACTCCAGAGAAACACGGCCATGAAATGAGAAGGAATCACAGAGCAGCGTATAGAAAAAAACATGAATGGGAGGTGGGAAAACTGCAAAAGTGTAAGAATAGGAAAAGAGATATTTGAAAAGAAATAATAAAAATATAGTAACATACATTATTCCTACAAAGTAGGAAGGGAGATTAAGGTATAGAATAAAAATGGTTATACAAGTCCATATAATAATTTTTTCAACAGACTAATACTTCCATTTCTTGACTTTTACTTCTGTGCTCTATTCATAAACATTTATGTACTAAGCTCTGTCTTCCTCTCTCTTCAATACTATCCTTGGTACCATAGTTTATTTACTTACTTGATAAAAATAAAAATTGAAGAATTCTTCTCTTCTCACTTAAAGAGCTAAATAAAATATCCAGGTCACTTACCTCATTAAAACTATCCCACAGATCATCACTTCGAACTGCTGCATAGCTATGATTATGCAGGTAAAGAACAATAGCATGTTGAAACACATCTTCACTAAGATAAGTTTTCAGCATCAATAAGAGAGAAGCTCCCTATTCAAAAAAAAAAAGTGAGAAAGAAAAATAATAGAATACAAGAGGTTTAAGTAATAGAATAAAATAGGTTAACAGAATTGCGAATCCAAAATATAATCATTCTAAGCATATACTTTCATATATAGAACCTAGTTGTAATACACTGTGTTTAGTCTCGTATAATTAGACATGGACTGCGTTCAAATTGTTTTAAAAATTATTTTAAGGGATCTGAAAAAGAATTAACGGAGTAGATTCCCACGTGCACTAAGTCTACTATGAACCATTTTGTGAGGTCTATCAGTTATTCTCTGTGTATAAAAAGCTAAGTGTTCATAAATATATTTTTAACAGAAAAACATGTCAAATTTTCTGTGGCATCCCCACCCCTATTCCCAATACTTAAAGTACCAGCTACATTCATGGGCACACTGTTGGAGATGATAAATTAGCAGAACTCTCAGAAGTCTCTCTGCTAGGGAGTATGTTAATTTCCAATTCTAGTATATCATGTTGCTGAAGTAACCAAGATCTCTTCTTCCTGCAGTCATTTTGAATATGTTTGGAACTAAGGAATGTATAGGGCAATAAGCATACACTAATAATTCAGAATCAGGCATGCAACTCTCAAGGCCACACTATATTCATTGATGCACATGTCATCATTTCCAGTCTTGAAACCACCACCACCTCCTCTGTGAAATGTTCCCTGATTCAAGATAGAAATCATTTTTATCCACCTTCAAAAGCAATTTATATCACTTTCTGCATCTGCTATAGACATGCATTTATTTCCTCTACTAGATTGTACGCTAGTTGAGAGAAAAACTGAAAGCTCAACTTCAATGACTAAAACAATGCCTAGTACACAGTATGTAATCAAATAGTTTTTGAATAAATTTCACTTCCCATAAAAATGTAGCAATGTTAAGTCATCAAGATTATCAGATTCACATAACTGAATTTAATATCTATTACTCTTTTTTCTATACCACACTTCATGGTGGTGTTTTATAAATTTAAGTACTCATTCTTGTTCCCAACAGTTCCCCTTCTCTCCTGCATCACCAACTTTCTCCTTCTACTGTCACATTTCCAGTAACAAACAGAAACCATGTAACATTCCCCATCTTACAGAAATAAAAGATGCCCCTCCTTTCCTTAACCCCATGCCTCCCCCAGTTATCACCTGTTTCTTGTTTCTCCTTTTAAGTAAACTCCTCAGAAGAACTGTCTGCATTTGCCATCTCCATTTGCTCTCTTTGCATGTTCTCTTGAGCCATCTTCCAACCATCACTCTACTGGGAGTGCTTTTATCAAGGTCACTGGTGAACTTCATGGTGTCAAACCACAATCAATCTCAGGCTTACCTTATCAATTTACTAGTAGCATTTGATATGATTGACTACCCACTCCTCCTCGAAAGTCTTTCTGCACTTGACCTTGGGACACCACTCTTGATTCTCCCTCTATCCACTGGCCACCCCTCTCAGTATCTTTTGCTGGATTCTCCTCATCCTCTCCAGGACTAAATTTTGGTGTCTACTGGCATTTAATCTTCAGACCTCTTCTTTACAGACCTCATGGTCTCATTCCTGCCCTACGCTACTCTTCCCATTCCTCATTACCTGTATTCTTCTTATTTAACGTACTTCAATTTCCATTTTCCTCCAAAAAATTTCTCTTCTTAATCCCAGGCAAAAATACTCTGTACCATTCATTTAGTACATATTAATTATCTTTTATTGCTTCACAAGTAGCCACCACCTACACTTTGAGTTTCTTAATGACATGGAATATATCTTACATGGTTTGTGTATTTTCTTCTCTGTCTAGCACAGGAATTCAATTTATTAATCAATTAGTCTGGTAGCCAGAGCAAAAAGGCAAATAAGCCATAGCATTCACTCCTTCTTCTCAACATTAATGAGAGTGGCACTGATATCCTTATTCTTCTGTTCTCTGACCTATGATGATCCTAATCAGGTTTCTAGTTTTCTGTTTTTGCTTCACCCTCAAACCTAGAGTCTGTGTTTCTAAGCCTGCAATCTAATCTTCAATTTTTAAAATCTCTTTTTTGCTTACTACTTGTTTTTCCAATTCTGACTCTGGGACATACCTCAGTGCTAAATAACACAGCCAAGGGCTTGCTTAGAACCTTCCCTAGAAAGTTAAATCTGGAAAATGAACCACTTTAAAACATATATTGCTATAATATCTGGTTAACTTCCCAGAATACTAGTCAGAGAACTTAAATAAGAGACAGAGAAAGAAAGAAAAGATCAGGAAAAGTTAAGACCAAGATTTAAACAGAAGCAAACATCTTAAAGTTTAACAGGATACCTGAAAATAAGACTCATTTAATCTTTAATATAATCGAAATCATGCAGCTTGCTCACATAAGACATTAGTTTGAAACCTACTCCAAGTACTTTTTGTGCAAAGCAGTACCTTAAAATAGGAAAGAGAATCAAACATTTCTTCAATCTGTTCTGAAGACTGAACAGATAATGATGATATTGGATGAGATGAATTCAAGGAATCTTTCTTCATGGTTTTAAATCGAGCATCTAGGAAATCTTCATACTAGCAAAAAATTAAATAGATTAGGAAATCATGAACAGTATCAAAAGTGAAGGCAAGTCTTGTAATTATTTATAGGAATTAGACTAATTACTATTTAAGGTCATTATAAAAAAAGAACCAGCTTCACTAAACTTTAGAATATACGCTTTAGAAAATGTAGGAAGAGTGTGACATTCACACATATTCCTTAAATTCAAAAATAAAATACTAACCTCCCGGCCACATGAAAAACAGTGTTTCCTAAACAACAGCATAAGGATGAATTAAGACTCTAGTACTAAAGCAACTAAATACCAAATCCAGATATTCAAGATGAATATTCTAAAAAAGGTTAGTGTATATTTTAAAAATAAAATCTGAACTTAAAAAACAAAAATAAAGTTGGTCCTTAAGCTGATTTCTCATATATAGTCCAGCTTTTCTATTAAGATAATATACATTTCCCTTAACTGAGGTTCATTTGAAATAAAATATAACTCTCTCACAGAAAGAATTCTTTGACAGCTCAGCAGATTAACTCCCCTAGAATATATGTTAGAAGTTTTTAAACATTCTGGGCACCACCAAGTGGTGAAACTGTATACCTCATTGCTTAATTAAGTAGCATACACAGATTTAGAATACCTTGCTTAGTATTCTAGGTAAAAATTAGTTCCTTATACCACTTGATATTTTTGAACAGACCCTACACAAAATGTCAATTTGAAAGCTCTAAGAGTACTCCTGTTTTGAAGCAGTCTTGAATCATATATTCAGGAAGTTAAAGTCACAGAATTTTAGAGTTGAAAGGACTCTTTACACTTTCCCACCTATTGCTTGAACTGTTCAGCAACATTTGTCATATTATGGTCTACTGTGTCCAAATACCTCTAAGGATAGGAAACATCTCCAGAGAGGCTAACAACATAGTGACAACATTACCATGCTTTCTCTAATAGAATGGTGTTTCAAGTCTTTGAAAATGGTACAAAATATGATTTGTACCTAAAAAGGGCAAATGATTTGTCTGTATCAACCTATGTATCACTGTTATAAGAACGGTCACAATGATAATAGAGAGATAGCATCACTACAACATGTTAATTTTTTTCCTCTTTATACACAGGACAAAAGTCTTGTTTTGTGAAAACAGGCTTTTCAATTCTACTAAATTCCTTCAAGCAGAAGGGCCACATCTATTAAAAATAAAATGTAGCAAAGCAATTTAAAGTGTTCACCTTAATGACAAAGTACAAAATAATTTCACATAATTTCAATTTTCCATGAAATATATCAGTAAACAAAACCATAATTTTCATTGTCAAATCTCAAAAAGCATAGATATCAGTAACAAGGCTCAATTTTATTGGATCCTTCTAGAAACATTTTCATTACTTCAAAGCATAGAAAATACATGACAAATATGACTTGACTATTTTTCCCCCTGGCATTCATAGTAGGCCTAACAAACACTGTACTTACACTGGAGAGATCTTCAAATATTTTTTCCAAAGAGAAATACTCCATGAAAGTAGCGAAACCTTCATTTAGCCATAGATCATTCCACCACTGCATTGTTACCAGATTACCGAACCACTGGGGGGGAAAAAACACTACTAACCAACAAAATATTTACAATCTCAAGAATTTTCTAATGATTGAATTGTCAGATTAATCACCTATAACCGGATTACAGTTACTTAAATATAGTTATTATAGTTAAACTATATTCAAATTAAAGACTTAGAAAGTTGCATGAATTTACTCTGAAAGTAAAACACAAATTTTAACATTTTACCTTAAGTGAATGGGAAAACAAGCAAGAAAGATAATTAGCGTACTTATCAATTTAACACACATACTACATACTAGGTAAACAAAAGAAGTTTTTAGCCACCTCATTAAAAGTGAGATTTCTCAGATAGTGAAATTTTTCTACCTTCTAATATCAAGTTAGTAAGATTATTTTCCATTGTATCTACAACCATCCATGACACATTTTCTATGTGAGAGATTTTCCTACAGTCAGAGAGCCGGTACTTCATGTTTCTCCTCAGTTACCCAAGTTGAGGACACTATTTACATGATTCAAAACAGAACTCGAACAACATTCCTCAGGGAAGCTGGCGTGCATACAAATAAATGAAATCAGAAAGATCTTTAAAAGTCTTCTTTTATGAGGTAGTAAGAAGGAAAAAATTATAGGCAAGGGGCCGGCTCTGGGGCCGAGTGGTTAAGTTTGTGTGCTCTGCTCCAGTGGCCCAGGGTTTTGCCAGTTCAGATCCTGGGCGCAGACATGGCACCACTCATCAAACCATGCTGGGGCAGCGTCCCACATAGCATAACCAGAAGGACCTACAACTGGAATATACAACTAAGTACTGGGGGACTTTGGGGAGAAGAAGAAAAAAAAAGAACATTGGCAACAGATGTTAGCTCAGGTGCCAATCTTCAAAGAAAAAAATGATAGGAGATTCTTCTAAAAGAATGTATCTCAAAAATCCCTGATAAAGAGTGGTAACAGAGTACATTACTGTTGTGGAGTCAATTCTGACTCCCAGCAACCCTGTACAGCAGAGCAGATAGCATGTTTAACTTTGTGTTAAAAAAGCAGTATTTTATTATGAAAGAAAGCAATACTACAGTAAAAATATGAATTATTATTAGCATCTAAATCTATACTAAAACTCTAGCATATGAAATAGACCACAAGTAGGAGACATAACAGGCTTGGCTGCTAATACCTGATGGGCCAGCTCATGAGCAATGATTTTAGTAACCAGTTTTCTATCCGCCACTGAAGAAGTAGTATTGTCATACAGAAGTGTCTCTTCTCGGAAGGTGAGCAAGCCCCAATTTTCCATTGCTCCTGCTTCAAAGTCAGGAATAGCCACCAAATCTGGACATAACAGGAAAGAAGTGATCAACTTTCCCTCATCTAAGGCACTCCCTAGTTAAATCAAAATATTTTACCCATTGGTTTATCACTGTGAATGAAGAGGCAGTTGAGCTCATTTTATACTTCTAATGAATGGAACCTTCCTTACTCTAGCCTTGCATGCTCTCACCTATCCATCAGCTGAGGAAGACCTGATCAAACTCTTGCAGAGTCACTGTTCCTCTGTCCCTTAGCAAAGGAAGAGATACCTAATTCCTTCACAATGAATCAACTTCCCAGAGGAAGGACAAAGGAGGACAAAGAGCAGGGCCAATTCTCTCCTATCTAGGATGTTAAACAGCACTGAAATGCTCTTGCTTTCCCAAGCTCCCATTACTCAGTTTTCATGATTTGAATTAGGAATTTCTTAGAAAGTTAGAATTAGTCAAACTCCAGACTAAGCCCTAAGCAAATTCCCACTTAACACAGCACCTTTGTAATAGCCCCAATAAACTTCTAAGTGTTTTAAGCTCCACGTTCAGATACATTCATGGAATCTAAACAATCTTAACAAATACAATTCCTAAAGTACTAACAGTGTTTCTTATAAAATAACTTTGGCAAAAGTTCTTCCTGAAAAACATTTGCAGAATGAATCTAGGTTATAATGGCAAT
Source organism: Equus asinus (assembly GCF_041296235.1). Classification (NCBI taxonomy): domain Eukaryota; kingdom Metazoa; phylum Chordata; class Mammalia; order Perissodactyla; family Equidae; genus Equus; species Equus asinus. The sequence continues at coordinate 74,895,087 of NC_091798.1, forward strand.
GAAAATCAGAGATACCATTTGATTCTTACCCAGTTTCTTAAGTGGGTATTGAATTTCAAAGTAGTTTTGATAAAACTCAAGAAGCTTCACAGTTGTTTCCAAGGCATGGTGAACTTGCCCAATCTTTTCTGGTACAGCATATATAGAAACCTAAAGGAAACATGTACAATGTAATGACAGGTACAATTAAAATTACATGATCCTCAGGTGACCATTCTCAAGATTAGTATATTGAGGACGGCATAGAGTTGTATGAGATTTTTCAGAACAGAAAGTCTGGCTTATAGTTCTTTTAGCCCCCTCAGAGTTTATTTAGCAAGTCACTTCCATACATACAACAATGTTCAAAAACTTACTGATTCCTTTTTTTTAAAAGTTAACATCTAAAATAAACTATTTTGGGTCATGTTATAGCAATTTATAAGCATCTGCCCATTTAATTTTATGATACTCTTCTCTTCCTCTCCATTACCTAACAGTTGCCCTTCCTTGCCTATGAGCTATTCAAATTGTGAATTATTTGAAGGACAAAACTAAATTTTCATCCTTTTAGCCTCTATGACAGTTTCTGGTATCAAGCAGGCACTCAATACAGAGGAGTCACATCTTACAAGGAAGTTAGTTCTAAAGTAAACATATGAAGCAGAAAGTGCGTATTTGTTGAAATTACCCTGGAAAAACCTGTGAGAGATCAACACATTCTCTTTCAGTAAGTATGGCACAGCCCGTTTTTCTTCCAGCCTTGGGATAGCTTACTTTTTTCCCAGTTGTTGGTTTGTTTTTATGGACCACGTTGCACAAAAAATAATCATACCCCGCAGAGTGACACACTCGGGGAGTGGCACACAGTAACTAAAACCACCCAAGGGGATGAGAGATAGATAGCCCCCACTGCCCGTTACTCCAGGGTTCACGCTCACTGAGGGGAGGCAGATGCAATCACCCACATTGTTTAGATTGTTATTCTTTCTTTTTTTAAGTGCATAAGTTAAACAAAATGATGTGACTAACAGTAAATGTCTTATTTAGTAAGTTATCAAAAGGCAAAATTTAAGCAATTATGTTAAAAACAATATTTATTGTTTTTCAATTGATTGGGAAAGAAAGTCCTCTAACATTTTCTTTTCAGTGGTGCAGACAACTAATGTTCTTACAACTGATAATGACTTAGATTCAATGAAATATGGTATTTCATGTTTTATTTCAAGTCATTTTCCTACTAAAATTGATGGACAATAAATTCCTAAAACAGGAAAAAAAAAAAAAAGCCCCCTACTCACCTGGGAAAGTGGGATGTGGACAAGACATAGCAGAAAATAAAAACCTCAAAATAAAGATCTTAACAGGTGGGAAACGGAGACTTACTGAATAATTCATCATTTGGACAAAACACAATGGTGAACTCTAATTCCAAATTAATTTCAGTCTCCCACTGAAGGACTGAAAAACTGTGAACAATTTCTAAGAGGTCCAAAAGATTTCAGCTCTTTAGTCTATAGAACATATGCTTTAACCACAGAAACACGGAGGTAATATGGCATAAAAATTAAATGTAAAGAAAAAATTTTTAAGGAAACAAACAACCAAATGAAACGTACAGTTTCTGTAGTTAGAGTGCCTGGTTCAAATCTCTACTAGTTGTGTGACCTGGAAGAGGTAAGTTAACCTCAGTGCCCTTATCTGTAAAGTGGTGACAAAAGCAGCTCTAATCCTCACAGGGCTGCTGTGAGGATGACATAAGCTAACACATACACAGAACTTACAAGAGTGCCTGACACAATGTAAGTGTTCAATAAATGTTAGCTATTACCATTATTACAAATATGAGTTCCATCAGAAATGGGACAAAATATGTGTGAGTAGAGCATATGTCGCAACTGTTACTGGAAGAGTGAAGTGTCTAAGACTGGAGTTAGCCAATTAAAAATACACGGCTTTCTAAACTAACTATGGAAGAAATTTAACGTCCCACATCATGTGGCCAAGTGTACTTCACCAGCCCAGCACTCTGCCATCTGCAGCCCTTAGTACAGGGCTGTAACCGCAGCTTACTGAATTCAGTCACCACCTGCCAAAGGAACTACAAGCTCATCCTGCTGACATGTGCACTTCCTACATCTTTCCCCTTCCAAAGTCAGTGTTAGCGCTAAAAAAAAAAAAAAAGCCTGACATATTCTTTTTAAATCTTGAGCATTTTAAATGACTGTACCAAGATCACTTCGGACTTCAGATAAGTCTTTACTCTCTCTCCCTGTTCTTTCCAGGCATACGTATTTTACGTTATTGTCAACACAATCATCTAGAAGATGCTATCCCAATAGGAACACCATCCATATTCCCCAGATTCCTCCTCAAACATCCTTCTGCCATACACACCATTTAGCCACTCCCATCACCACGTGTGAAAGCACCTTTCCTTAGAGGAAAAGTAGAGGGAGAAAAAGAAGTCTACATGAAACTAAAATCTGACCAAAGGATCAAGTTAGTCCCATTTCCGAAATACAATGATCAGGAAAAAACGTAGTTTGGTCTTTTCTCTTTCCTCCTATTTCTTTTCTTTTTCCTTAAAAGAACATGTGCTATGAGTTCTCACTAGGGATAAATCATCTGGTCATTATAATTATTATCAAGCTTGTTTTAAGAGCAATAGAAGCAGTGAGAAACAAAGAGAGCAACCCAGCTCAACAAAGACAGTCTTGACCTACCACAAAGTGCTTGCTAAGAGCACCCTACATACTGTTAAATGGAAGTCAACTGGTCCTCAGGCTGTAAGATGTACACTTAAAACTTTTATTGCAAGATCTCTTGGTGGACAACAACATGGATGGACCTTGAGGGTATTAATGTTAAGTGAAATAAGCCAGATAGAGAAAGACAATCTCTGTATGACTCCACTCATAAGTGGAAGTTAAACATGTAGACAAAGAGAACAGATTAGTGGTTACCGGAGGAAAGGGGGGGATGGGGGTGGGCACAAAGGGTAAAGGGGTACAGCTATAACATGACTGACAAACAGTAATGTACAAGTGAAATTTCACAAGGTTGTAAACTATCATAATCTTAATAAAAAGTAAAAAAAAAAACTCTTGGTGGGATCTTTGGGAGATTTATAAAAGACGCAACTTTAAAGACTCATGGTCAGCTCTCAAAGGGGTTCTTTAAGACTAAGGAATAACAGATTTGTTAGGTTAACTTAGATCTGTTCCTTAATTTAATAAAAAACAAAAACTAAATAAAACAAAAGCAAATACAAAAACAAATCTCATCCCTCCCAAAAAGGACAATAATATAGCCTGCAAGCTTCGTAAAGACAGAAAATACTGGAAGCTTCCAATATGAAGTTTCCTGAAAAACACCAGGTTTCATAATCAGACAGCTGAATATACAAAAAAAGCATAAATTCCTAAGGAAACAAAAAAACAAAACATCAGTCTCAAATCTATCCAGAATAAGTGATTAGACGGCACTTTAGGAGAATGACATAAATCATGTACAATGGTCCTGTCTGGTGGAGAGATACTTCAGGTAGAAATGTTGTTAGTGGAAATTTGGAATTAATTCATATTCCTGGTTGAATATGAATAAATTAAAATTATAACTCCACATGGATAATACTGGTGAAGGTTCTATTTGAATGTTATATAGATATGGTGCCCTGTCTAACAACCACTGGATTCTGATTCTACAAATCAGATCTGTCTGGCCTAGAATTTTCTATATAATTTTGGCATTCCTGAAGGCAGGGACAGGTTTAATGAACACTGAAGAGTGGAGAGAAATGATAAAACCAATGTTCCTCTTTCTTTGGGCCTTTAACAACACAATAGTCTTTATCACCGAGCAGGACATGTTTAATAATCTACAGTCAACTTTGACATTTCTAGCTGTTTGGTAAGACTGACATTAGTAAGTAAAGCCCTACCGTCTTATTCCTGAATCTTGTGAAATAGGCGTAATGTGAAATACTACAAAATAGACCCCACTCTAGAGGATACAGCATTTTAGCACAACAAAAATCCTTTGTTAGACTCCAAATCCGAATTTCTGGTCACCATACCTACAGAAGTTATTTATGTCACTTGGTGTGAGAAGCAGCATATTGTGGTAGACAGTACAATTTTGACTATCACTTACTGGCTATGTAATCTTAGGTCAGTTAACCTCTCTGAGACACTGTTTCTTCATCAGCAATATGGAGCTAATGCCTCCCCCTCATTTGGCTTATAAAATGAACAAATGTTTATAAATGAGTGCCTATGACAGTATAACTCCATGCGTGTTAGAGTTTCCCCCCTTTCCTAATAAAAAAAGAGAAAATTAATAAAACAATTGTTCATTTGTATAACAATTTTTTTCAAAACATTTACTACTGGGTACCATTAAAAATGATGAAGATAATTTATATTTATAGACATACAAGGGAGTTCACAATATATCTGCAAATGGAAAAAAGAGAGTGCACTTTCCGTGTGTGTGTATTACTATCTGCCAGGTACTGAACATTTTACAGGAACTTAAAAAATTTGATCCTTATGAGGGCAGGCTAATATAGGCAATAAAGTAGGGGAGCTGTGGAAAGTGAGGTTTAGAGAGGATGATAGAGCCATATGCCTACCCAGAGGCACACAGCTACTAAATTGAATAGGAGGAATTTGATGCAGGTAGACTCCAGAGTCCATGTTTAACCATGTTGCTTCCTCATACATGTAATAAAAAGCAAAAACAAAAACAAAAACGTCACCTGAAACTTCCTCTCTCAATCTCTCCCTCCCTCCATCCTTCTCTCTCTCTCTCTATACATATATATAAATATATGAGGATGAGGTATATATCTGAGCAATGAATAATTCAGCTTGATTAGATGGAAGAATTCACATTGGAGCACCTGGAAATACAGCCAAGTTTCTAAGAGGGCGTTGAATATCAGAATGATGAGTTTGAATGTAATGTAAGAAGCCAACCCAGCAGTTGAAAGAAAGAGAGAGAGACAGAAGGAGGGACAGAGACACAAAGCAAAAAAGAGAGAGAGGGAGGGACAGAGGGAAAAGAAGAAAAAGCCAAGACTGCATACATTTTAGGATACAATAAAAAGTCCTGGAGGTTTTACATCCAAGAATGTGATGAGAATGACAACAGAGATGTAACTAAAGTGCTATGAAAACATCAGAGAGGGAATGATGAATCCCAACTAGGGAAAGAATGAAAAGCTTCAAGGAGAAGGTAGTATTCAACTGGGTCTTGAAGAAGCAAACTTGACTGTTTTAGATTGGGCTTTTAGCTTTTATCGAGGCAACATCTGAACTAAGGGCTAAATTTGTGATGCCACACTTGAACTGGAACGAATTGAATTTTTTCAGATTTAAACTAGTTTCAACATCCTTTTGAAAGGAGCGGTTTGGACTTTCCAAAACACTCTTGGAAAAGAAGGTGACAATCATATTGAGCACTCACTCAACATATAGTCTACATTTACCCTCGAACACTTACTTCTTCAACAGCTGTCCATTTGTTAATGTTGAACATAAAAGCATACAATGTCACTGCTGATAAACAGCCAGATAATCCTTATTTCTAAAGTTACGGGGTAGACATGATTATTTTCCAACAGAAGGAGTTGTATCCTTTTTAAGTAACAAAATAAGAAGATCCAAGTATACTGTGAATAAAATAAACTCTTTAGTCTAGAAAGAAAAACCCAAATCCAACTGAATGTGCTCAAAGGTTGGACAACATTCGCTGGTAGGGTTCAAAAGTATGAAAAAAAGAATTAAAGAATTCCATCATACTTCTATCATGAAGAATCATCATTTTTAGCTTAAAAAAGACCCTTTTCTCCTTCTACATATCAGTATGTGAAAATATTAGCTTTAGTAAGTCTCTACTGAGAAATTAAAGCATAAAATTCAATCAAATGACAAAGAAAAGCAGAGAAGCCTACTTAAAACAAAAAATTTTGATAAACTACAGATACATAAGACCCTTAAACAATGTTAGTCACTATGCTAAGATGAAGAAACCTCAATCAGGACTTGCTTTTTAAAAAAGGAAGATCCAACTAACTTTTATAACCTAGAGTTTTTCTTCTAACAATATTTTTATATCTTTTAAGTCTGCTCAATGTTCTAGATTTAGCACTGTCCAATAAAATTTTCTGCATTAAAGGAAATGTTCAATATCTCTAATATCCAGTATGGTAGCCATTAGTCATAAGAACATTTGAAATGTGGGTACTGAGACTGAGGAAGTGAATATAATACACTATAAGTGAGTATAATATAGTATTGTTAACCATAATCACCATACAGTACATTAAATCCTCAGACCTTATTCATCTTATAACTGGAGGTTTGTATTCTTTGATCAATATCTTTCCATTTCCCCCACCCCTCAGCCCCTGACAACCACCATTCTACTTTTTCTATGAGTTCAGTTTTTTAAAACTCCACATATAAGTGAGATCATACAGTATTTGTCTTTCTCAATCTGACTTATGTCACTTAGCATAAGGCCTTCAAAGTCCCATGTTTTTGCAAATGGCAGACTTCCTTCTTCCTCACAGTTGAATACTATTCCATAGTACATAAATACCACATCTTCTTTCTGCATTCATCCATAGACAGGCACTTAGGTTGCTTCCATACCTTGGCTATTGTGAACAATGCTGCAACCAACATGGGAGAGCAGATACCTCTTTGAGATCCTGATTGTATTTCCTTTGGATATATACCCAGAAATGGGATTGCTGGACCGTGTGACAGCTCTATTTTTAATTTTTTGAGGAACCTCCATACTGTTTCCATAGTGGCTGCACCAACAATTTACATTCTCACCAGGGTCCACTTTTCTCCACATCCTCACCAACATTTATCTCTTGCCTTTTTGATGAGTTATTCTAAGAGGTGTGAGGTGACATCTCATTGGGGTTTTGATTTGCATTTCCCTCATGACTAGTGATGTTAAGCACCTTTTCATGTGCCTGTTGGCCATTTGTATGCCTTCTTTGGAAAAACATCTATTCAGTTCCTCTGCCCATTTTTTAATCAAATTTTTTTTTTGCTATTGAGTTGTATGAGTTCCTTATATATTTTGGATATTAATCCCTTATCAGATATATGACTTAGAAATATTTTCTCCCATTCCATAGGTTACCTTTTCATTTTGTTGACCATTTCTTTTGCTGTGCAGAAGCTTTTAAATTTTACGTAGTCCCACTTATTTACTTTTGTTCTTGTCACTTGTGCTTTTGATGTCATATCCAAAAAATCACTGCCAAGATCAACGTCAAGGACTTTCTCTCTCTGTTTTCTTCTAAGAGTTTTACAGTTTCGGACCTTACATCTAAGTTGTCAAGCCACTTTGAGTTAATTTTTTGAGTGGTGTAAGATAAGAGTCCAATTTCATGTTCTACATGTGATTATCCAGTTTTCCCAGCACCACTTATTGAAGAGACTATCCTTTCCCCACTGATTATTCTTGGCTCCCTTGTCAAATATTAGTTGACCATATATACGACGGTTTATTTCTGGGCTCTTGATTCTGTTCCATTGGGCTATGCATCTATTTTTAGGCCAGTACCAGAATATTTTGATTACTATACACACTGTTTTGATTACTACAGCTTTGTAGTATAGTTTGAATTCAGGAAGTGTGTTGCCTCCAGCTTTGATATTCTTTCGCAAGATTGCTTTGGCTATTCAAGGTCCTTTGTGGTTCCATACACATTTTAGGGGTTTTTTTTTCTATTTCTATGAAAAATGTCACTGGAATTTTGATAGGGATGGCACTGAATCTAATGATGGCTTTGGGTAGTATGGATATTTTAACAATATCAATTTATCCAATCCATGGAGATGAGATATCGTTCCACATATTTGCATTTTCTTCAATTTCTTTCACCAAAGTCTTATGGTTTTCAGCATATAGATCTTTCACCTCCTTAAATTTATTCCTAAGTATTTCATTATTTTTGATGCTATTGTAAATGGAATAGTTTTATCTCTTTGTTCAGTTATTTCATTGCTAGTGTAAGGATACAGAACTGATTTCGTTATGTTGATTTTATATCTTGCAACTTTACTGAATTCGTCGATTAGTTCTAACAGTTTTTTGGTGGAGTATTTAGGACTTCTTTTTTATGAGATCATATCATATGCAAACAAAGACAAATTTCACTTCTTCCTTTCTGATTTGGATGCCTTTTCTTTCTTTTTCTTGCCTCATTGCTCTGGCTAAGACTCCAGAACTATGTTGAATAAGAGTAGTGAGAGAGAAGGCATGCTTGTCTTGTTCCTGATCTTAAGAGGAAAAGCTTTCAATCTTTCACTGTTGAGTATAATGTTAGCTGTGGGCTTGTCATATATGGCCTTTACTATGCTGAGGTACATTCCTTCCATACTCAATTTATTGAGAGTTTTTATCACGAAAGGACGTTGTATTTTGTCAAATGCTTTCTCTGCATCCATTGAGATGATCATATATATTTATATTTCGTTCTATTAACGTGATATATATTTACTGCTTTGCATATATTGAAAGTTTCTTGCATTCCAGGGATAAATCCCACTTGGTCATGGTATATGATCCCTTTAATGCACTGTTGAATTGAATTGAGTGTGCTAATATTTTGCTGAAAATTTTGTGCACAGACATCTACTGCATCTATATTCATCAGGGATATTGATCTGCAGGTTTCTTTTCTTGTAATGTCCTTATTTGGCTTTGATATCAGTGTAATGCAGGCCTTGTAAAATGAGTTTGGGAGTGTTCCCTCCTCTTCAATTTTTTGGAATAAAAATTATAATAAATATATAAAAAAGAATAATTGGCATTAATTTTTTTTTAGTGTTTTGTAGAACTCACCAGAGAAACCATCTGGTCCTGGGCTTTTCTTTGTTGGGAGGTTTTTGATTACTGATTCAATCTCCTTGTTACTGATCTGTTCAGATTTTTTATGTCTTCATAATTCAGTCTTGGTAGGCTGTATGTTTCTAGGAATTTATTTATTTCTTCTAGGTTATTCAATTTGTTGGTCTATAATTGTTTATAGTCTCTTAAGATCCTTTGTATTTCTGTAGTATCAGTTGTAATGTGTCCTCTTTCATTTCTAAATTTGAGACTTTTTTTCTCAGCCTAGCTAAAGGTTTGTTAATGTTGTTTATCTTTCCAAAAACCAGCTCTTAGTTTTGTTGATCTATTGTTTTTCTAATATTGATTTCATTTATTTCTACTTTGTTATTTCCTTCCTTCTGCTGACTTTGGGCTTAGTTTGTTCTTTTTCTAGTTCCTTGAGAAGTCAGGTTGTTTATTTGAGATCTTTCTTTTTTCTTAACGTAGGCATTTATTGCTCTAACTTTCACTCTTAGAACCGCTTTTGATGCATCCCATAGGAAGCATAAAACACATTACAGTACAGGCAGACCTCATTTTGTTGTGCTTCACTTCACTGTGCTTTGCAAATATTGTGTTTTTTATAAGACCCTCCACCAGCAGAAGATTACAACTCACTGAAGGCTCAGATGAGTTAGCAATTTTTAGCAATGAAGTAGTTTTAAATTAAGTTATATACATTGGTTTTTTTAGACATAATGCTATTATACGCTTAACAGACTATAGTATAGTGTAAACATAACTTTTTCTTTTTTTTTTTTGAGGAAGATTAGCCCTGAGCTACCTGCTACCAATCCTGCTCTTTTGGTGAGGAAGACTGGCCCTGAGCTAACATACGTACCCATCTTCCTCTAGTTTATATGTGGGACGCCTACCACAGCACAGACTACCAAGCGGTCCCATGTCTGCACCTGGGATCCGAACTCGCGAACCCTGGGCCGCCGAAGCAGAATGTGCACACTTAACCACTGCACCACCAGGCCAGCCCCTAAATATAACTTTTATATGCACTGGGAAATCAAAAAATTTATGTGACTCATTTTATTGCAATATTAGCTTTACTGCAGTGATCTGGAACTCAATCTGTAACATCTCTGTGGTATGCCTGTATTAGAGTATTCTGAATTTGACTATATACTCAACTTTACCAGTATGCTGTACATTTTCATACATTTCATGTTACTAATTAGCATCCTTTCATTTCAGCTGAAAGAACTTTCAGCATTTCTTTTAAGGCAGGTCTAGTGGTAATGGACTCCCTCAGCTTTTGTTTGGGAAAGTCTTTATCGCTCCATTTCTGAAGGATAACTTTGCTAGATAGATTATTCTTGGTTGGCAGTTTTTTTCTTTCAGCACTTGAATATATCATCTGATTCTCTCCTGGTTTGTAAGATTTCTGCTGAGAAATTCACGGATAGACTTATGAGATTCCCTTGTAAATTACAAGCTTCTTTTTTCTTGATTTTATGATTCCGTTTGATTTCTGAACATTTTAGTATAATGTGTTTTGGAGAGGATCTCTTTAAGTTGAGTTTGTTTGATAACCTATGAGCTTCATGAACTTGGATATCCAAATCTCTCCCCAGATTTGGGAAGTTCTCAGTCATTATTTATTTAAATAAGCTTTCTGCCCCCTCCTCCTTCTGTTCTCCTTCTGGAGCTCCAATAATTTGCAAATTGTTTCTTTTGATGGCATCCCATAAATCACACAGGCTTTATTCACTCTTTCTCCATCCTTTTTTCTTTGTTCCCCTCTGACTGGATAATATCAAATTTCCAGTCTTCTAACTCACAAAATTCTTTCTTCTGCTTGATCCATTCTGCTATTGATGCTCTCTAGTGTACTTTTCACTTCATTTCTTTATTTTTTTAAAGACTGGCACCTGAGCTAACATCTATTGCCAGTCTTTTCTTTTTTTCCCTTCTTCTTCTTCTCTTCCTCAAAGCCTCCCAGTACATATTTGCATATTCTCATTGCAGGTCCTTCTAGTCGTGCCACGTAGGACATTGCCTCAGCACGGCTTGATGAGTGGTGCGAGGTCTGTGCCCAGGATCCAAACTGGCAAAACCCTGGGCTGCCGAAATGGAGTGTGCAAACTTAACCACTCGGCCACAGCACCAGCTCCCTCACTTAATTTCTTATATTCTTTAGCCTCTGAATTTCTGTTTGGCTCTTCATAAAGTTTTCTATATCTTTGTTAAATTTCTCATTTTATTAGTGTATTATTGCTGATTTCACTGAATTGTCTTTCTGTGGTTTCTTAAAGCTGAGTTTCCTTAAAATAGCTATTCTGAATTCTTTATTGGGTAAATCATAGATCTCCATGTCTTTAGGATCCATTACTGGAAGATTATTCTGATCATTTGGTGGTATCAGGTTTCCTCAATTTTTCATGTTCCTTGAAGTTTTACATTGCTGTCTTCGCATTTGAAGTAGCAGCCACGTTCTCCAGTTTTAACTAACTTCCCTCTCCAATGTGTCCAAACTAATGTTTTTTCGTTCCAACAGTGTGCTAGAACCTTTCTGCTGGAAAACTGGACTTCCACAAAAGCCCTCTTGTCTATATCTAAGACGGTGTTTTTCAGGCATTCCCAGACCATAGCCAAGGAGGCTGCCACTGCAGGGTCTACAACTGGGACCAAGGTGTGTATGCCTAATACCCAATGTATGGGTGGGCAAGACTCTTCCCAAGTCCTTTGGCATATAGTGCTGGATCCCACAGATCCACAAAGGCACTTTTTTCCATGGACAGATGCCAAAATGTTATTGTCGGGGTAGGGGGACACGAATAATGGACATCTTATTCAGCCATGATGCCGTCATCCAATTTTAATTAATTTAAATTTAAATAGTCACATAGAGCTAGTGACCACCATATTGTACAGTACAGTTCTAGAAGCTTTAATATATATATATTGTCATATTGGAATTCTCTTGTAAAGGTAAAATTAAAAGAAACTTGAAAATTATTGACTTTCAGGTATTAAATTAATAACAGTAAATAACAGCTAAGCAAAAAAAGTAACACTTTTTGTATAAAATGTCATAGTTGTGATCCAAAAGCTTGTTTTCCTTCATAAAGCAGTTACCAGAAATACTTAAGCAAGAATTTCTCTTAACCTCTTGCGAAAGAGGCTTTCAAGACAATTACAGCAACATACCAGGGTTCCATTTATGTCCTGACTCAGGTTCTTCATCTCCCCCACAACAAAAGCAACCAGGTAAGTGCTCATCTTCACACTCTCGGAAAACTCATCCTGAACAAGTCCATCTTCCATAATGACTGATGATTTCTACAAGCAAAGGGGAAAAGATACGAGTTCTGTTAACTATGGGAATAAATGACAGTGACAAATTGAGAAACTGAAAATTCAAATAGGAAATAAGTACTGAAGCTGTTGGCATATTTTAACCTGTCAGCACAAATTTCTGAACAGAGCATGGCCCTTAGTTTCAGTGTGTTCTACTATCCTTCAGCATGAGGACATACTGAGTACAGTGAAACATCCTTGAGGAATTTTTTGTCTCAAAAGATGGCTTTAAATAAATGCAAGTTAGAGACAGTAAGTAAGAGTGGTTCTGTTTCCCCCCTTTAAAACACCACCAAAAACAAAATCCTTCCTTATGATCTGGAGTGCTCCTCTCTACTACTACAAATACATTTACAGAAGAAGGATCTACAGCTAGGAAATCCCTCCAGATGATCCGAAATGGCTTTGAAAAGTACCACGTTGATGACCCCAAGAAGGCTTAGTGCGATCAAAGAGAGTAAGTCACTAGAGAAGTATGCAAGATTTTCCAACCATGAATTAAGGTATGTTTTGGGATACTAGGGAAGTAGGTATTCCACCTCTTTTACAGAAAGATTAAAGTGAAAAATTAGGCTAGGAGTGGAGCTGCTGAAGTGATGTCCCTGTTGAAGGACAGATCATGTCCTCTCCTATCTAAAAGGGTTGACTCCACAGTCTGTCAGATGTGTCTGATCCTCTTCACTAGCCACATGGGTTCCAAGAGGCTCTTATCAGGCTGCATACAACCTCTCAGCTGTCAAAAAAAGACCCCCTAAGTTCTTTTAGCATAAAAACAATTCTGCTTGGTTTCACCCTCACTGCCTCCCTTACAGAGCTACCACCCAAGAAAGAGGTTTGTGTTCTTGTTAAACCTCTATATTACAATATTGATTTTCCAATAACCAATATAACACCAAGGTTGATCATGGTTCAACACTATCAAATATCACTGCTTAGAATAGCAAATTCACCACGTCTCAGAAAAAAAATCACTGTGATCTTTAGTACTAGCTTATAGCATTAATATTTGCACAACTTTAGTAGGTAGCACATACTTCACATTCCTGCCCATACATTCCACATCCAGCAGGTCTTTCTCCTTCCTCAAGTGCTCCTCAGGCAGACTTCCCAATTGATTCCAACATATATTTTAACTTTTATTTAAGTATTTTATGAAAGAATAAGAATGAATATGATTTTAATCATTCTCAACAGTATGGTAAAGAGGAACTCAAGTATTCATAACAAAGAAAGAGACCCACTCCAAGATTTTACATTCAAGGAACAGAACAGTACCTTAGGCATATTTGATAAAGCAGTGTATTGCTCATCCCTTATGATCCTGATGATAAATGTAGCTTTAAATGCTGGTTCATCAAAACAAGGAAAAGCAGATCTTGCTGCCAGGGGTTCAAATTGAGTTGCTGCAAAGTACCTAAAATAAATGCAAATTCATCCAATAGTTATTGAGCACCTACTATTCAAGGCACCCTGCCAAGTACTAGGGATATTAAGATAAACACTGTAGAATCCCAGTCATTATAGGATCTCCAATCAACTGGGAAAGGCAGAGGTTTACACGGTGGACAGAAACTTGTGAGGCCACAAATCATGTCATAACAGTGAAAACGAAGTGTGGAAACAGAGGGCATGGAACAAATTCTGACTAGTGGCTGAAGACATTGTAAGGAAACCGGTGACAAAATCTGAAGAGGGCCTTAAAAAATGAGGAATACTTGAAAAGGTAGAGAAAGGAAGAGAGTACACTCTAGAAAGAGTGGGAAGCACAAGGACAGACAGAGCAGTGGATGTTCAGGCTCTGGGCTATCCAGGCTGTCAGGCTGTCCAATGTGGCTGGAGATGAAGCCACAACAGTAGGCTGCAGCTGGCCACTGAGGTCTGTTTCTGATGGAAGATCGGTATGAATGGCAGTCATTAATTAATTGCCTTTAATCATATGTACAGACTGATTTCACAACAATAACTCTCAAAATCACAACTTACATGAAGACTGAAAAACCTAGGGGTCACGTAGTATATGCTGGTTTCCCTTACTCTCCTCAGAAATGAATCAAAAATTTTCTTCCCCTTCCTACAGCACAGCAAAAACACTTGCGAATTTAACTCATAGAAAAGTCCTCAATTAAAGGTTGGCAGAAAAGCATAAAAAGAGGAGAAATGCAGATTTTTCAATTAAGCAGAGGAACAAAGCAGATCTGCATTTGGGAAACCATCTAAACATGGCCTTACAATAATCAAGACAAGTGTAGCCCTGGTGTGTATATTTCAAGTACCAGTCAACATGGTACATATATAACCACCACTTTGGGCATGATAGCCTCACTTGCTTAGAGCTTAGTTTCCACTTTTAAATGATAAGTAGAAAGTGTGGGATTCAGAGTAAGAAAACCCAAACTCTGCAATTTACCAGCCAAGTTACCTCAGGGAAATCGGTGATCTACATCTCAACTTCTTTATTTGTTAAATTATGATTAAGGTAGGATCCCCTGCCAAACACCTAGGGTTTTTGTTAGAATCAAATAAGACTATTTATAATAAAACTACTTATATGCCACAAAGTCCTACGTAGATATTTATTATAAATGCTAGCTAGTCATAACTCTTCCTTCACACTTAAAATTATCATACTTTTTTCCTGGTAAGGATTTGCCCAAATAACTGTTTCTATTTGATAAACTGCAAGAAAGATAGCAATAAACATACATGAAACAATTTAAACACATTATCTTTCTAACATTCTATTTTTTCACCCCACTCTCAAATTCTTATCCAGTTAACAGAAGATTTTGGAAGAGGGCCACAAGGGACCAAGAGATAAAGTTTGATGATATCCATACTATCCATATAAGAGAGTCTATGTAGACCATTGCTTTGGATAAAAATTGGATCATAATGTTCTAAGACAAAAAAATTCTTAAATTACCGTTAAAAGACATGCAATAATAACTATCTCATATAAAAGTCACTTGAGAAGGCTGCTGCTTGATGTTACTTACAATCTATCCTATCTATGATGAATACCTTGAAGTTTATTTAGCTGAGGGTCAGGTTAAGAGAATTCTAAGCACCAGGGATAACAATGGGCAAAGGAAAAGAAGAGTTGTGAACTAGGGAGGCAGTACATCACAGCAGTGAAGAATGTGGGCTCTGTAGTTAGAATGACCTTGGGTTTGAGTTCCCCCTCTGCTATCTGCTGGCCATAAGATGTTGGGTGAGTTACTTTATGTGCCTCTGCTTCTTCATCTGTAAAAATGAGTAAAATATTAATATCCACCTCCTACTGAGTTTGACAGAATAAAAGACTAAACATAAAATACTTTGAACAGTTTCTAGCCCTTCAACTCTCAGTAAATATGGGCTATTATCATCACTGGAATTCAGGGAAGTGCACATGAAGTTTGTTATGGTAGATGAGGGCTGTGAGAAAAAACACAGCCAGATCTTGAAAGCTCTTTAAACTAAATCCTGTTGGAAATGAGGAACTGCTGAAGGATCGTAAACCAAAGACCAACATGGTCAGATTGTACTACTGCTAGAAATATGAGTCTGGCGCAGGGTAGAAGACAGGTGCAAGAATAGGGGGAAAGCTGTGATAAGAGTAGAAGCCAGGAGACCAGTTAGGAGAATGCTTCCAGAGTTCAAGAAAAAGACACTGAGAGACTGTAGGACAAAGAAAGAAAACGCATCAACACATCCTCATCCTAAATTCATTTACTAGCTCTTTTAGTATCAGTTATCTAGAACCTCAAGTCTATCATCGACAACTTGTAGATTTAACTGCAAGGTTCCTAGCTCCACCTCTTACACGACAGAGGTGAAGTTCCCTTACCACAAGCAGTGTCAATACGTGTTTGATATTTACATATACTCAGGTTTTCCAATCAATAAGGAATATACCCTTAATTACTTTATCTACTTATTCAGGTATTTATTCTTATCATACCTCAGTAGGGGGAGGGGTAGAAAAAACTTTAACAGAACTAAGCAAAATTAAAAGTGGAAGAAAGACAAAAAACATTGCTTTGAATTATAGTTTTCAGACATCTTGAAAGGTATAAATAATCTTCCAAAATTTTATCTTGCATCAAGATATACAACCACGTGGGACATTCATTTCTTAATTTTAAGGAGTTGTTTTTCATTTTTCGAGCATTTTCCACAACTCAATCCAGCCCATGGCAAGAGTCAACGAATGACCATTCTGCCACACAACATTTATTCCTCCCATTATATGGTGGCAGGCCCAAAGGACTCCAAGGGCAATAATTTGAATGGAAGAAGTGATTATGCAATTTGTCTTAAAGGTCTGTTTGCATACCAAGGACATTGTTTTTACATATATCATATAATTCCCAGAGATGATGGAGATATATAAGCATAAACACTTCTGCACGTCCTCTTTCTCCATCTTAATAAGGACCTCAAAGTTCCACACATTAGGAAAATAGGTCTTAGAGAACAATCCAGGGGCCGGCCTGGTGGCGCAGCAGTTAAGTGCGCACGTTCCACGTCTCAGTGGCCCGGGGTTCGCTGTTTTGGATCTCGGATGCAGACATGGCACCGCTTGGTAAAAGCCATGCTGTGGTAGGCGTCCCACGTATAAAGCAGAGGAAGATGAGCATGGATGTTAGCTCAGGGCCAGTCTTCCTCAGCAAAAAGAGGAGGAGTGGCAGTAGTTAGCTCAGGGCTAATCTTCCTCAAAAAAAAAATAAAGAAGAAGAACAATCCACATTCTTTATAGTCTGCTTCCCACAGAGCCCATGTAAGGTAATAGAAAACTAGATTCATCTTATAGTGAAAGCTCAAGATAACTTAACTTTTTGCGAAAGAGAAAGTAACTGATAATCTTTATCCATTTGCTTCATCAGTATGTCCCTACCCCCACAGTATGTGATATATATGATATATGCTTAAGGCTGTGACTAAGAGAGAAGCAGTATATTCATCCAAATCATCATTCTACTATTTTGCACATAACGTCCTAAATTTTAAAAAGTTGCAGCTAATGTCTCTAGTATGGGCAAAGGGATCCATATTGCAGAAGTTATCATAGAGCAAAGCAGCAGAATCATTTAAGAGAGTTACATACTTTTTCTCATTACTTTCATCTGTGTAGGAGATGCCATAAAATCCATAGTAAGAACTAGATATATTTGCTGAATACTCTATCTTCAAGGTATAATTGTGTCCTTCAAGAAGGGCATCAGGGGCAACAATGGCGATTTGTTCATGAAATGGATATTCCAGGACCTCAGCGTGTTTTTCTTGGCTTGAAACTGCTGACATAAAAGTCACTCTTGAAATATTATGTCCTGTGCTGTGAAGAATAATATTCCACGTGGCCTGAAGAGCCTGAAGCGAAATCGTCACAGAACCCCTGAATGTCATCGAGGTTAGGTTTGGGTGTAGGTTAAGTTCATAGCGTAGGGGCATGATGGCAGTAGGAAGCCTGATTTGTGCCCATGGAAACAACTTCCCATTTGTTGCAAGTGGCTGAATTAGTACCATTGATTGGTTTTTTTTATGGCAGCCTTCTTTGGTAAAGGTACATCTGGGCAGCAGATAAATTACCATGATTACAGCAACAGCAATCACAATGACAGAAGCACAGACTACCATGGCCCTTGCAGAGGGTAGTGAACAAGTCCCATCTGGGCTCTGCCTGTAGCCAGCTGCACTGTTCCGCAGGCCTGAGCTTCTGTTCATGAAGGACATGCCCAGCAGCTTTGCAGATGACTCATAATCCTCTTCGTCCTCATCCATCTCATGCTCACCAAGACCCCGCACCAGCAGTCGTGAACCTCGGGGCTCATATTCCACTTCATCAGGCTCTAGAGGATGTAAACAAGGCTCTTTGGCTAAATCCACCACATCTGGTTCTTCCTCAAACATGCTGTTTTCAATCATATTCCTGGGGAGCTGAAGCCGATCTAAAAAATCAAAACAGAAGAACAAGGCACTGAGTTAGAAAAAAAAGCTCACCATAAAATGTCTACTAGCAAGACCACATTTAGTCTAAGAATTTTTTTCATCACTAAGACTTATTTCCATCTTAGAGCTACTGAATTAAATAAGATGCTTATAATATTCTTATATCATCCACTAAAAACTCAAGCATAAATACCACAGTCGTGAAACAAAAGAGCTAAATAAATAGGCTAATATCAAAAAAAGGCAGCGGAGATTAAACACTAATTTCCTTAACACACTCCTGCCCAACAGCCTGGGCTCTTGACTAGAACTTTAATTAGAGGGCCCTGCTTTGGCCTGCCTCTGGCTGTGCCTATCCCCACAGCGTGAGGAGTAAATAAGATCAAAAAGATGTGCCCACCCACAGTCCATTTCCCTCTTCTGGGGTCTGGACACCAGCAACCCAGAATTTCTGCGTAAAAGGCCTCAAACCTGCTTTCAGGGCCTTTGCAGGTCTCTTTTCTGAGGCCCATTTCTCTCCATGAAGGACCCCAAACTGTTATGCCCATTTACGGGCTTGAAGGATGGATAAGCAACAGGCTAGGTTATTTTCCCCCCTGGAACAGGGATGTTGCTATTTCACAGCAAACTGAAAGTGGGAAATTATTTAGGAAATTTCCATAATCAAGAAATGATAAAAAATAAGACCAAAGAACTAGAAAAATCAGATGAAACTATAATCCAACCTGTTTTTTCATGCCTCCAGAGCATTCAGAAGTACAATCTATTCTCCCCTGTAACAACTGTATCACACACCAGGAGTGGAAGCGGATCTTGAGGAAGGGTAGTCATGGGAACTTTTATAAACTACAAAGAACCATACTCTCCAACTTACCAAGAACCACTGAGAAAAAAAGACTCAAAAAGCAGAAGGATAAATAATCGCACACAGATCAACAATTCCTAGGATTAGATCACTCAATGTTCTTTATTTAAGAATCACAGAATTTTAGCTTTTAAAGGATCTCAAAAGTTTGATAATTGAAACCCTCATTAATCTTTCCCTACAAGGTACTTTATATGGATCATTTCTAAATCTCACAACAATTCTGTAAAATGGCAAGTATTATAACTATTTCAAACACAAGAAAACAAAAAAACAGAAACAGACGTTAATTTATCTTCATAAAGTCAGAGTTATTTAGTCACAAAATATTAGAACCTAGGTCTAAAAATCTGGTTCGAAATTTTAGACTCTTTCCATTATTATACTGCATCCCGCACTCAACTAATTTAATAAAGGATGAGAGCTTATGCTTATTTATTTCTTTTGTACCTGGCAATGAAGTTGCTAAGAGTACAATTACAGTATTAGCAGAGCAAAACCTACACAAAATTAATATCTAGCTTAACAGAAATGCTATGTATTTCATGCTTTTCAACAAATGCTAACTAAACAGTGGCAACTCATAATCCACCAAAGTACTGACAAATATTAGGATAATATTTACAGGCTTGCTACTCAGAGCGGTCTGCAGACCAGAGCTTTTGAACACAATGCAGCTTTTTAGAATAGCAGACTCTCAAGTCCCTTCCCTGAATTTGAATTTTAACAAATCCTCAGATGATTTATGTGCACATAAGTTTGAGAAGCACTGGTCTAAGCCTTCTCCATGGTCAGATCCCAGCCAGCTCTAGACACTCCATTCCTGGGTGTGCTCTGGCCACACCATACTGCTTACTATTCTGAGAACAAGCCAGGCTGCTATGCCATGCTATTCTCCACACGCCTATTTTCCTCTCTGTTCCCTTTGCCTGTAAAGTCATCATTTCTTCCTTCCATCCCAGTCCACCTGGCGAACACCTGTTATTCTATAATTCAGCTTAACTTGGCACAGTGTAAACTAAGAAAAGTTATTTCATTTTCGTTTTTCTTTTTTTCATTATTACCTTTTAAAAATAAATTTTCTTTTCACTTCATCTCACTCCTTTCTGCTTTGGGGATCATAGAGACCCCAATGAGGCTGCCTTTTCCTACCCCCTCTCCATCCCAAACTTCATAAAAGCTATGCTAATTTAAAAGTTTACTTTGATAAAACTTTTAATCACTTTCTGGTGTGGGTTTAGCAAGCTGCCACCTATGTATCTCCTGTGAATTATCAGGAAACAGAAGAAGGGTGATAGTTACAATATGCTACTTTAGGAACTTAATCTCCTAAACTTCCTATAGTGCCCCAACTTCTTGTGATAAAGTTTTGTTTTGTTTTGATAGTTAACTGTGTTTGAGGGTCATTTACTTCATTAACAGAACAAATAATGCCGTAATTGAACTTAAAAAAGTTTTTTAACTCTTACGAACTCTTAATGGTTAGAAATTTTCAGTGGTAGTTTTATAGTACTTGGCATAGTGCTGCAGATTAGTTGCTTAATTTGCTTTTTCATTTTGAAATGTCTAAAGGTCTTCTCTGATTTTTTTTTTTTTTTTTACCTCATATGGGACCATTATGTTCTCTTAGACATTTGTCCATGTGTTTTGTGCTGCATCAGACCTGATGTAGACAACAATGGTACCTGGGCCGTAGGGTTTCATTTAATAAATTTCTAAACTAACTCTAAGTATAATCTCAGTTTAATAATTAAAGCATTCCCATTCCTGAATTCTACTTCCTTAGAAGTTCGTTTTTGTGCTTTTTGATTCTTCAGTAATGCCTCTTTAAAGCCAAGGGGTACTCTACAGTCTGACCATTTTAGCATCTTCTGTCTGCACTTTATTAATTTCAAATATTTTAACAAAGGCTTAGTCAGATGTCTGCCAAAATCCAAATAACTTACTTTATTATTTATCATCCAGTCAGATGTAGAATTTTAATTTTTTAGATATGGAACACATCGACCCATCTGTTGAATTTTACTGTACAACAGAAGCAAACTTTTGTTATGTGTGTATAATCATATCAAGTTAAATATAACAAACCAGGGGAAACCAGTTTTATTACAGGTAGCCCAAGGAAGATTGTACTTCAAGCCTATTTAAGAAAATTTTGCATTGAATTTGTAATTCAGTATACTTTGATCTTAGCATTAAATTGTACTGTAATACATGACTAGCTCTTGCTTTACTGGGATTTATTCATACTGAAACAAGAGATCCTAAAGAAACAGGAAATTTTCTAAAACCTCTTAAATCCACATAAACAAGCTATCTATAAGCCAAAAGCAAAGAATATCCTAGTTGAAATGTTTCAGTTTTAAGTAACATAGGCCCATGTGGTTATAATCTAAGAAAACTGAAGACATTTCTCTTCATCAGATACTGCGAACTGGTGCTCCTCGATGTTGTCTGTGGACTAGTGCCAATCAGCAAACTGTTTGTAACCTGTCTGTGAGAGGATACATGTAGAAAATTACTATTTAAAAACTTTTATAGCAATTTGACGGTAATTTCACGTCTATCAAATTTTATAATTTTAAAAATGGAGCTTATTTTTTGCATGTCTTTTTCCATTTCAGTTTTCCAATGACTCTTTTTTATATGTTAGAAAATTTCTGCAATAGATTAAAAATTTAAAAAACAGAAAAAAGCTTGATTCTTTTGCTGAGATAATATGAGAAGCAATAGGTTGGATTGCCACAATAATGGCAATCAAGGTGGATATAAAGTTCTCAACTATGACAGTAGCAGTGGGAAATGAAAAGGAGGGAATGATTACAAGTCACATTAAAAAGGGAGAATACAAAGGAACTGATGCTCCCTTGGGTCAGATGGCCCTATAGGTTGAAAAGAGAGAGAAGTCTATGTCAATTCCCTATATACATTCTGGCTTGGGTAACTGGAAGAAGGAATGCCATTCACTGAGACTTAGAGTACAGGTTCAAATCCTGGCTTTTCCACTGACTTGACCTCAAACAGATTACCAAACATCCCTTAGCTTCAATTTCCTCAACTATAAATGTGCAAAACATCACTGTTTTGTAGTGTGGTTATAAGCATTGCTGTGTGGGTCTAGACTCAAAAGAGGGATCAGGGTGGAAGATTCAGATTTCAGAATCAACTGGGTATACATGATAATTAAAATCATGCAGATGGGTGAGTCTACTGAAAGGGAGATAAGAGTCAGAGAGCATCAGCATTTAAGAGGTAGGAAGAGGGACAACAAAGGAGAATAAAAAGGAATGTACTAGACATGAGAAAATCAGGACAGCAGCATCTCAGAAAGCAAGGAAGGGTTTCACAAAGAAACAAGTGGTCAGCATTACATGTCTTAGAAAGGTCAAGTAAAACGAGGCCTAGAGAAGCCACTAGATTTGGCAACCAGGGAACCAGTGACTTTTATGAGGTGCTTTCAGTGGAGTAGTGAGAACAGAAAGTGGCCCAAAGAAAGAATGGAAAATTAGCAATGGAAGGCAAGGGCTGCAGACTATTCTTTCAAGGTACAAAGTTGTGTATCAAGGAAAAAACATAGGGTCAAACTAAAAGAAAATACAGTCATGTGCCGTACGATGTTGTTTCAGTCAACAACAGACTGCATATACTACAGTGGTCCCATAAGATTAGTACCATATAGCCTACATGATAGTAGGCTACACCATCAGGGTTTGCGTAAGTACTGTAGAGGAGGAAGAAATTCTCCTCTGCCCTTCTAGGTTCTTCTGGCTGGTCTAAGAATTAAATTAGCATGAAACAGAATAACAGGAGAAAAACGCAAGTTTAATAACATGTATATATGGGAGAAACCCAGGAAAACCAAGTAACTCACCAAAATGGCTAAAGCCCTAAACTTAAATACCATCCTCAGCCAAAGACAAAAGATGTTGGAGGTGGGGAGAGTCAGGGACTTCAAAGGAAAGGAAGGCAATTCACAGGTAGGTGAAAAGGAGCAAACGTTTGGAAAACAAGTGTTTGGCCACACAGAAACAGAAGAAGACAGGAGCCCAACAAAGAGGCTTTTCCAGGTTCCTCCCTATCCACTACCTATGTCATGTTATGCTAAGGTGATAGGCTCACTTCCTGAGACAGATTTTTTTATCTGAATCCTTTTAGGCAGTTAATGGGGAGGTAACAAGAAAAACTTTCTGAGTCTTTTGTTTCTTAAAAATAATCAGCCTAAAATAATCCTCATGTTAAAGAGACACATTTTGGGGTGGCAAACTTGGTTCCTCTTCAGTACACTCTATGATGTTCTCATAACAACGAAATCACCTATTGACACATTTCTCAGAATGTATCCCTGTTATTAAGTGATGCATGACTGTTCTGGCACAGAGAAGAGTTAAATCCTTTTTTTTTCCTTCCTTCTCTCTGTTTAAAATGAGAACTTAACATGTATTTCTGTGAGGAAGGAAAGTAAGGAAAGACAAAATGAAAAGGCAGAGTAGACATGGGGAAATGGTGGAGTAATATCCCAGAGGGACAGGAAGACATCACCAGAACTCCAGTAGAGAGATTAACTGTGATGGGAGCTGAGTACTCTCTTCCTCCAAGCCTGGAAGACAGGAAGTGAAGAGAGAGAAGTATGTATATGAGCATGGAAAGCTCACGGTGTGAACAGCAGAGAGCCTTCATGTCCTCTGTGACAGAGGAAGCAAGGCCATCTGCCCATAGCCAAAGGCAGTTGTGGGGAAGGCATAGGTAGCTTGAGGTGAAAAATAAAGGACAGATGTTATAGGAGAGGACCAGGAAGGGTTGACCCAAGGAGAAAGTATGGCTGAGAAGTTCAGTAGGCCCGTGGAATTTGTCATACTACCAGTTTCCATGAACGTCTTTAGCAGTGCTTACCAGCCCAGGTCTAAAGGAAGAGAAAGCATGTTTGGTGTGTTTTACCACAATTAAATACAAAAAAAAATAAATGAAAATTAATAATAAAAAAATAGTAGAGAAAGCAGACAGATAATCCAGGGTTAAATATGTAGGGAGGATGTAATGAGAAGCTAAGGGGAAAATGTGTAGAGTGTGCTGGCAAGAGAGTAAAGGGTTATCTGAGGGGTTCAACTAGAAAGCAAGACAAAAAGTAAAGCTAGGGCAAACAACATAGTGAACAACTTGAATTAGACGGAGCAAACTTCCCACAGACTTTAATCCTTTTAAAGTATCATCACATTTTCTGAGAAAATGGAATGAAATGTGGTCTATTTTCAAATCAACAAACCAAAACAACTTTAAAAGAATAGGCCTAATCTAAATAAGACTTCCGGGGCAGATACAAGATTTGTTGCACTCAATTAGGTAACATAGCAACTTGCTATATTCAGATTAGGCCCTAACAATAAAGGATTATTCTTCTTCTGAGGTCCCATGACATATTTAAATAGAGCTAAAAGCTCCAAGCATGAGCTAGCATTTAGATCTTCTAGATCATTTCCAAATGGAAATTGCATTAAATTTCTGAAGGGATGGCTAATTATCAAAGTAACTATTTCCCTAATGAGCAATCTCTTCCATCAAAAAGGGATTTTATTTTAAAGAAGTTTAAGCTTAAAAAGAAAAGACTAGGATTTAGAACAAAAAGAGTGATTTTTCTGTACAGGTCTAATCTGACAAAACATCCAATCCCACTACCCCACACTCAAAGAAAATCTCTTCCTATGAATCACAATGCTCATGTTAAGTTGTAAGTTTAGATATATCATTATCTCACCAGAATCTGAAGGGCAGTCATTAACAGAGAACAAGTTTTGAAGATGTTCTAAGCAGACCCTTTCCATGACACATCCTGTTAGCTAACACTTCAATGTATAAGCAGCATCATAAAATACAAACACAGACTGTCTTGTGTGCATTCCTACTTTTACCACTGATATATAGTGCTTTTTCACAAACTACATTTAATTTGCCAATCGACAGGCCCAAGGTCATAACCCAGGATGCAGGGTCCAAGCACAGTCTTTCTCTCTTCTGTTCCCCTCTCCCCCTTGTCTGCCTTGTGAAGAGAGAAGTGAATGGATGACTGGGGGTGGGAGATGGAAGATGAGAGAGAAATGATTCAGTTCATGAGCACCATAAGCTCACTTTACTTAGTTCTAAGAAAGACAAAGATTTATTTTTCCCTTATAAGCTACCCCTAAATTTCACTAAAATACATATAAAAATGCTGTGGGAGACTTCTACTTACAATGACAGAGTAATTGGTACCAGACTTCTCCTCTTCTCATCAGTAACTATTAAACTGGACAAAAGGATGCAACTATTTTCAGGCACTAGACAAGAGACAGACCAAGACTGTAACCTCTCAGAGAATGAAAAGGTGAGCACACATTTGCTCTGGTTCTCTGCCTTGGGACAATTTCCTAATTGCAGTACAGTGAGCTGGAGTCCAAGCAGAGCAAGGCTGGTAGGCAGAGACAGGGCACCAAAGAAAAGGGAGCTGTGCAGAGCGGAGACCACAGAAGCTTGTACAAGGGTTTCCTGAGAGTCCTTAACCAATGCTGCACATAACTATGTGAGGCTTGCAAAAGAGTGACTGTAATATGGAACAGAAATGCAAGTGGTCAAGCAGCATAGGGAAACACTGGTAGTGTGACCCAACCCAAACAAAGGGAACTCATTAACACTCTGGGCATCAACTGAAACACCAAAAAGGTTCACTTTAAAGTAAAAGCACACCCTAGAATAAGGCCTACTCTATATCCACACTAACAAAGTCTAAAACTAAGCCCTAATAAAATCCATAAGGGAAACAGAATTTGGAGGATGAGTCTTGCTAAGTTAGAGGGCCCTGAGAAAAAAATCTTGAGTTTTCCACAGATCTTCCCTAGCAAAACATAAAACCAAGCCTACACAAGGTGATCAGCCAGTAACTAAACTGCCTACCAAAACAAAAACCAACACTCTACAGAGAAACTGAAAAAAAGAAAAAAAATTCAGCATCTCTGCAACATATCACCAACACTGTCCAATACGTAATAGAAAATTACTAGATAGTCAGTGAAACAAGAAAATGTGACCCATAAGAAAAAATAAGTCATTAGAAACTGACTTTAAGTTGGCCCAGATATTGCATTTAGTAAAAATTTAAGAGTAGCTATTAAAAATATGTCTCAAAGACTAAAGAAAAACGTGTTTTAAAAACAAAACAATGAAAGGGAATATATGAACAGATAGGAAACTCAGCAGAGAAACGGAAACCACAAAAAAAGCCCAAATGAGAAAAAAAAAATGGAAATGAACTAAAATGAAAAAGTCACCAAATGGACTTAATCATAGACTGAAGAGAGCAAAAGAGTCTGTGAACTTGAAAGATCATCAGCAGTTACCAATTTGAGAAACAAAGAGAAAAAAGGATTGAAGAAAAATGAACAGAGCATCAGGGATTTGTGGGACAATTATCAGATGGTCTAACACATATCTAATCGGAGCCCCAGAAGAAGACCATGAGAATGAGGCAGAAAAAAAATTTGAGGAAATAATAGTTAAAATTTTACTGTTTGATGAAAATGCTATTTGCCAGAACCAAAAAGCTCATCTAACTCCAAAGATG
Organism: Equus asinus; assembly: GCF_041296235.1. Lineage (NCBI taxonomy): Eukaryota > Metazoa > Chordata > Mammalia > Perissodactyla > Equidae > Equus > Equus asinus. The sequence goes on from NC_091798.1 coordinate 74,921,669, forward strand.
ATAAAGACAAAGAAAATCATATCTAGCTACAACATAGTCAGACCGTTGAAAACCAAAGATAAGGAGGTCTTTAAACTAGCCTGAAAACAGTATGTTATAGGAGAAAAATAATGCAAAGAACACTAACTTCTCAATACAACAATGGGAGCCAGAAAAATAAATTTCTAAGTAATCCATAAGTCAAAGAATAAACCACAATGAATTGAGAAAATATCTGAAATAATAAAAACACAACATATCAAAATTTGAGAGAAATTTACTGTTTTAAATGTGATACTAGAGAAAGGTTTAAAATCAATGACATAAGTTTCCACCCTAAGAAGCTAGACAAAAATAGCAAATTACACCTAAGTAAGTATAAGAAATAATAAAGAACAGAGCAGAAATCAACAAAATAGAAAACAGAGAAATATGAGAAAATTAGCAAAGCAAAAAATGCTGCTGGAGAACAGGAAAGCACTGTTATTGGCTCTAAATCATATTCTCCTAGAAACTGGCCTAAAAATCTACATATATCAAGTCCTAGTGGATCTCGAAGACCAATTTTTCACTTCTCCTCAAAAGTCTAGTTAGCTTCATGAAAGAGACAAATTAGAATTGGGTCCTGTGCTAGAAAGAGATCCTCTTTAACAAGCCCAACAGTCTTACATCTGTTCCTCTTTCAAGAATATCTGGCAAACACAAAATCATCTAGCCAGTGCTAATTAAGGTTGTTATACCTGAATTTAGAAAATGCATACGTTCTCCCACTCTTCTTAAATAAAAAGCTAGGAATTTTTTTGTTGTTGTTGTAAATTCAAGTATTTAAAATGAATTAGAGAGCTACCATTTAAAGGAAACCTCTTATGCTCTCTTCAAAAGTAAAAACCGTGTTCTTAAGCAAATAACGTACTTAACTCATCTATTTCTGTATTTTGATTTTTGTAGATTTTTTTTATTAAAAAGGGAGACCTGGGGCTGGCTCCATGGCCTAGTGGTTAAGTTCGGCGAGCTCTGCTTTGGTGGCTCAGGCTCCATTCCCGGGTGCAGACCTATACCACTTCTCGGCAGCCAAGCTGTGGCCAAGACCCACATACAAAACAGAGGAAGACTGGCACAGACGTTAGCTCAGGACAAATCTTCCTCAGCAAAAAAAAGGGGGGGAAATCCCTTTTTATTTGAAATGTCTATTTAAAATTTTAACTGAGTATTTCTCAATAGGAAAATCCAAAAGAAAAAATAAAAAGGCCTCATTTTTAAGCATTTGATTTTAAGTGCCTACTTCATTTAGGGTAATCACGACACTATGGGGCTCATTTTGCAGAAATACAACCATCCTGCAGTAGTTCTGGTTACAGTTATGTGAAACCAATCTCCACAGCTAGCAACTTCGTTTTGAATCTGAGTGACCCAATGGCCAAATCTATGTATAAACTAAATTGGTCCTTGGCTCTCAGTCATGCTTCCACAAATCTAAAGCACACACAACCACACACAGCGCCCGCTCCATCTCTGACCAGTATGTGAGACCATACACATGTTGCAAGCATCTCAGTTTCTCTCAAGCATGCCGGGCTGCTGTAGTCACCTCATCCTTGTAGCCTTACCCCACCCCCTCATCACTGTCCTCAGCCCACAGGCCTCTCTCCTCCCTCTTCATTACACTAGTCCAACGTAATCTTTTCAAATCCTTAGTTTCTTTCATCTTTTAAAAATCAATTCAACTATCCTTGGAACAAATGTCCTACTCTGACCCATTCCCTTACTCTCCCTAAAAGAGTACACTACAAAAAATTAAGATGCCTACCTGTTCTCTTAGAATGAAAAGGTTAGAAGGATTGCAGTAAAGAAATGCTCAATTGGGCCCTGAAAAAAATAATCCAGCGAGACTTCCACAGATAGTACTTTTTCCTCATATGGTAACTCCTTGGACAATCTAGGAAAAGCAGCTTGAATTATAATACACTTGACATTATCTAGTCATCATTCTAAAGTAATCCTGCCAACTTGGAAGATTATCCAGTACAGGCTTGCCTCTTGGTAGCCGCTGTCCATAGAGTTATGTTTATAATTAGACTGTGCAGTGTTAATTATGCTGGCCACCCTGCCAATGTTCTACAGAGACTACAGGGAGAGATCAAATCAACCATTCCCGAACTATGAGTCACCTCACTCTCTCCACACCACACACCACTGGCAGCAGCTCAAATCTGGAAAATTGAAGTTGAGCATACTACATCTTATACAGCCTTTCACATTTAGGATGAAATACTGAGTTCCAAAACTTGCTCCACATACTTTTCTAGGATAATAAGTACATTTTAATGCTGGTAATTTTTCACTTCTTAAAGAATTACAAGTTGAAGGAGAGAAAGTTTAGAAAACTTTCAAGGCCTGGTTTACCCTATAGAGAAGGGAATTTCTGCATAAGTAAACTATAATTATAAATTTTGCTTCACACTTAGATAACTCCTCCAGGGAAGGGCTCTTATCTCATTCATCTTTGTATTCCTGGTGCCTAGCAGGGAAGAAGCCTGCAATAAATGTTAAAATGAAAGTCGCAATAGCCAACACATTAAAACGAAGTATTAATTAATGAAAATTACCTCCATGTCCACTCATAACTCTTTGAGGGCTGAATCCAGGTTTACTGAAATTTGGAGTAACATAGAACTAATATGCTAGCTATGAGATTAAGAAGGTCCTTCTAACACCTGCTGTGGGACTGGGTCTCAAATCAGGACTTAGCAGTACTTTGGTGATTACGGGCTCTGAGCCACTGCATTTCATTTCTACTGGACACTGATTGTTCAGATTTATTACTACATTTCATCTTCTTTCTTCAAAGCCAGTATATAATTTAAGTCAACTATGGTTTAGGAGACATAAAGTACAGTGAAGAGAAACCTGGGGATTCTAGTTCTGGCTCTGCCACTTAGTGTGTGTTGGAACCTCAGTGTTCTCATTGGTAAAATCGGGTTAGTAACTGCCCTGTCCACATAGATGATCATAGGGGTCAAATTAGATAAGTGGGTCACAACACTTTGCAAATTATGAGGTGCCACATATAACCATCACTACAATTACCTCCCTCACACCTTTTACCATAAAAGATGATGCTTACATGTTGCTCGCAGCACATATTAGTAGATAAATTCCTAAAATAAGAAAACCTCCAGAAACCTCATTCTGTCTGCTCTGCCATAAATACCAAATGATAATGTCAGCAACACTCTGGCCTCTTGATGTCTTTTAGGATCAGCAACAGCAATGTCCACGGAGGACTTCAGCCACTGTGGAACCGGATAACTTTAGATAATTCTATCTGTTTCACACAGATTTTAATACACAGGTTTTAGGTTTTTAAAAATCTGATTTCTAAGACATGTGTCAAATATCTGCCTTGACCATAAAGATGCTGCAACTCTTCCCAAAATATCCCTAGGGATTAAGTGTATCTAAAGGTCACACTCATTTGCTATTAAGTGTATTTACATAATAAAACTCAGATGTCCAATGCCAGCTACAATTTCTAAGAAGGCTATTTAAATTTATAAAATGCTCAACATTTTTTGGGTGAAATAACCTAAAGGGCAGAATTACACAGACAACGATTTTACTTTACCAAACTAAAACATTCAGTCAATAAATTTTCCACGGTCTTCAAATTCTACACTGCATTATATTTACTATGTCTACTCACAGCTGCTATTTTCTGTGCAGTTTTGTAGTCCTATGAGCAAGAATCAACACTTCAGTGCTGGAGCAAAGATGCAAAGAAGATGAATGACTTGCTAGTTTAATGTTGCAGCTAGGAAGCACGTTATTTTAAATTCCTATCAAGGAGAACATTTACTATGAAAAGGAGGTGCTCTACTAGAGAATCAAACAGAAACAAGAACTACAGCACATAAAGAATCCTGCTGTGAGATGCTTCAGATACAGAATTTAACGTTAAAGATTAAAGGACATATAAACACCTGTAGTCTAATATAAAACTTAATCGTAAAACAAGAATAAAAAAGTTAGGGAGGAGTCATTTCCTTCAGTAAAGGAAGGAAATTTTCTACCTCAACAAACAAGATAGATGTTTTTTTAACCTAAGTCCACTTACCAAGCCTCCAAATTAACCAGTGTTCTTCCTTCCCTCTGTAAGACATTTTCTGACGCCAAGTGCCCACTGAATGTCTACAGCTAAAAGGTTACTCTCTGAAAGCTCAAGCACTTATGCCCCCACCAAAGCTTCTGTATCCTTACCAAGAATTAGTTGTCTGTTCTCAAATCAGTTTATGCTAGTTAAAATTATAATTGTAGTTACATAATAATCAAGTATTACATTAAATGAAAAAAATACAAAAAGAAAACTGTTCCTATGTAAATTGAGTTATGCATCAGAAAGATCTTACAAAACTGAGTTCTCAAAATAACACTGCTACCAAATTAAGTATTAGCAAGAAAAGCAAAAAGACTGGAGGAGGGGAGTCCTAGAAGGGTTTTTGCACCCAGGCTTCAAAGTATCTATGGTTCTCAAACCACGTGAAAACAAAAAAGGATCTGGAAATTACAGATGCATCACGGGCAGCACATATTATATACAAGAAGAAATGTGTAACCTAAGTTGCCAATATCATCTTATTGACTAAAACTTTTCTTTTGCATATGGGTCCACTGGTCAGAGTTCTTTATTTTTCTTTTTGTATGACTTACATCAATTTCCCTTTAAAACAATCTCAAACATAATGAATATTTTTTAAAACCTAGTTAGGTCTAAGGCTCACATCTAAGACCTCATCCTGACAGTCAAGAGCAGATATCTAAGTTCCCCCAAACATAAACCATAATGTGTACATTTACTTGTGAAGGTCTGAAGAACAATTTTACTGTTAACACCTAAGAACCTAGCTCTGCAAAGTTATACTTATTGATGAGTTTAAAACAGAGAATTTTTTAAATCATGTCTTATCAATACACATCAAAAGCCTAAAAAATGTTCTTTGACCAAGTAAATCCACAAGAGGAATTTATCCTAAGAGTAACTGCACAGAGACACATGTATAAGAATGTTTATAGCAGTGTTGCTTACATAGCAAGAAAAAGGAAACAACCTAAATGTGTAACAACATGGGATAGGTATTTTCATACCCAATAAAATATTATGCAGATATGAAAATTATTTACATCTATTTTAAACATAGAAAGGCGTTCAAAACATAGTATTAAGAGTCAGGTTATAGAATTTTAAATAAATAAATATTCATCGAGTTGGATACACTATAAATAAAAACGTTAACAGTAGTTATTTCTGGGAGGCGGAGTAATGAGTATGTTGGTGTTTCTATTATTTATATCTTCTACTTTTTATATCTAAAAATAGGAAAATCCCCTCCACATGTACAGATCATGTTTTAATCTGTCAAGATCTAAAGTTAATAAATTAATAAAAAATTAACATTGTTGGAGTGTCTTAGAAATGGCACTGGACAGTGAAATCAAGAAACCTAGATGATACCAGGATAGAATTTGCTATTAATCTCCACAGGACTTCCTATTAAGAGGTGGAGTCTAAATCTCCACCCCTTGAGTCCTTGTTGGCCTTGTAACTTGCTTTAATCAATGGAATGCAGCAGAAGCGACAACGTAAAATTTCCAATCCTAGGCTTTAAGAGGCCTCATAGCTTTCACTATTTGTCTTTTGCTGACCTGAGAGCCCCATGAGAAGAAATTTGAACTAGCCTCCTTGTGGATGAGGAACCACATGGGAAGACAAAACAAGCCCAGCCAACAGCCGGTACCAAATGCCAGATATGCAAGTGATGCTGTCTTAAATCTTTTGAATTAAACTTCCAGATGATGGCTGCTACAAGTGACCTCAGGCAAGATCAGTGGAAGAAAGATCCAGCTGACCCCAGTATAAACTGCTGACCTACAAAATCATAAGCAAATAAAATGGTGGTTGCTTTAAGCCATTAAATTTTGTGATTTACTAGGCAGTAATAGATGATTAATTTATCCATCATCCACATAGTATACTCTTAATAGTTTGGTGTACTATTCTTACAGACTAATTTATCCCCTAAGACAAAACTGAGATTATTCTGTACATGCTAGTTCTACGATCTGTGGCATCTTTGAAATGGGAACACATGCAAGGCGCCATGGTTATTTTAGACTTCAACTCAGACACATAAGGAGAGAACAGAACACTTGGTATTCAGAACACTTTGCATTCTTCATACAAAAACTCCTGAGTGCAGCTATGGGCTTTTCTTCCAAAGCCCAAAGGCCTTGATGTACATGACTTTATAGTTTCTCACTCTCTCATCAATGGATGTGAGAATGCTTTACCTGGGATCCTAGAAGAGGACAAGGTTAAACACTGAAAGTAGTAAAACCAAGTTCATCACCACCACAATCATTTTAACATTACCATCAGTAATGATGATGATAAAAATCAACATTCTCTGAGGGCTTTAACATGTGCTAATAACGGGCTCAGCACAGCAAAATAGCTAAGAATGTCTCTGGAACAAGACTGCTCTGGCCACTTCCTGTGTAAACTTGAACAAGTTATTTCATCTTTCAAGCTCAGTTTGCTCATTTGTAAAATGGAGATCATAATAGTACCTATCTCATTGAGTTGTGAGAATTAAACAAGACACCTGTAAAACATGTGGAACAGAGCCTAGCACATAGTAAGTGGTCAATAATTAGCTTTCTGTATTAATCAATTTTACATGTGTCATCCAGTTTAATTTAATCCCCACGACATTTTATAAATGAAGAAATGAGAGTCAGAGAGGTTAAAGAACTTGCTAGTAAGTGGCACAGCCAAGTTCCCAGCCCACATTTTTCTGACTGTAGCAGTTAAACCCTTCAACACCATGTGACGTGACTTAAAATAGCCCAGGCGTGTCAAACCATGTCCCTCGAGCCAGGGAAATGTTTCATGTCTTCACAGCCTCAGGAGCTGGGCTGGGGTGGTCGCAGAGCCACCTCTGCATGAGAGCTGAAGAGCTGCACAGAGGTTTAGCACAGCCTCAGGGCTGAACACAACTACCACCATGTGTCAGATACTGACGCTGTGGTTTGCACAACTCTCTTCACCAGGCACTTAGTAGGTATTCAAAAAGCGCTGCCAGATGTTGTCCAATTACATTCACTGTATTATTCCATTATGGGCTTTCCCCCTCTCTCATTAAGATTATAAAATTATCCAAATACAACACAGTTTATTGAAACTTTTTTGCTATTTTAGAAAACTAGAAGCTTTCTTAGAGACCCTCTAAACCTATTATGCTTTACAGGTAAAACAATTAACTTTTGTCCAAAGTTATACAGCTGGTTAGTAAAACCGACTGGAACCAGGGAGATTTCTTTTTTTTAATTTTTAAATTTTAACTTCTCTACAGGAAGCTGGAAGTGAAATGGTGAGTGAGTTTAACCCACAGAACTGCTCAGCTAAGTTTAGTTCTACCAAAATTTAGCTCAGTTATTTTGAAAACAACCACTTTCTCAGACTTACAGGAAATGTTAAGCAACCTCAGAGAAGTCACTTGTTCTTGCACTGTAGTAGACAATTGTTTTTTTTTAAAAAATTGACTCCTTTTCAGATAACAGAACTTCCTAACATGGTCTACTCATCAACTGAAAAACCAAGTCTACAAGATGCTACAAGTTATTCTATTCTAGATAACTGGATATCTACTCTAGGTATCCTTTTTCCCTTAAAAACAGCAAAGAGATCTATATTTTTTAAAATGACTTTTTACATTTTATAATAAAATGAATTCTCAAGACTTTAAGACCAAACTAGAAGAATAAAAATCATTTCAGGGAACAGACAAGCTGACAGTTCAAGCACTCAGCAACATAGTTCCATCCTGAACTCAGACAAAACAGACCAGATATGACTGAAAGTTGTTTTTTTTTTTTTTTTTAAAGATTTTATTTTTCCTTTTTCTCCCCAAAGACCCCCGGTACATAGTTGTATATTCTTTGTTGTGGGTCCTTCTAGTTGTGGCATGTGGGACGCGCCTCAGCGTGGTCTGATGAGCAGTGCCATGTCCGCGCCCAGGATTCGAACCAACGAAACACTGGGCCGCCTGCAGCGGAGCGCACGAACTTAACCACTCGGCCACGGGGCCAGCCCCTGAAAGTTGTATTTTTTGAGAAACTTCTCATGTTGTACTATAGCTGATTTTTTGAGAAAATATATCTGCTGTCTCCTCTTCTTCCTGTAGTACTAGCTGAACCCTGCTACAATAAAATGTGATACTTGGGATGAAAGAATCTGTATAATTACTAATATAGGAGTTTTCTGGCTAAGCGATAAAACTTTACTTACTAATTTTTAAAATCTGTTTTTTGATGCAAACATTTCTACCACATTTTATTACTTTCCCAGCTTCTCACAAAGCCTAGTCTCAACAAAGGGTCACCACTGGGAAAAAGTAACTGCACAGCTACTTGTCGGGACACAGAACTCATGTTCTGGCTGATAAGAGTACTAACAGGAAATGACACCCCACACTCACACCCCAGAATTTAACCAATTTGCTTAAAAATGCATTTCAATTAACAACTTAAAGTTTACAGCAAATCATATTGCATGGGATTTTTTTTTAAGTTTCAGTTTAGATTCATTCATTGAACCAAGCTTCACTGCAGCTGTTTACTCCAGCTATTTTTCGGGGGATTTACAAGCTCAACCGAAGATCAATTTTGATCATGATTCACATATCAGACAGTAAACATTTCTTAAAGATAAACAAATTATTCAATTTGAAGAACAAAAGAAAGATTTAGAAAAAGATGAATAGTGCCTCAGGGACCTGTAGGACAATATCAAAAGGACTAACATATATGTAATTGGAGTCCTAGAATGACAGGAAAAAAACATTGGGCAGAAAAATTATCTGAAGAAACAATGGTCCACAACTTGGGAAATATGGTGAAAGACATAAAGTCAGATTCAAGAAGTTCAATGAACCTAAAAAAGAATAACCCCAAAGATAACCAAGATACAAATAATCAAAATGCTAAAAACCAAAAGTAAAGAAAAACTGAAAAACAGCTAGAAAGAAGATGACATATTACATATAGGGTACCCACAATTCAAATTTCCAATAGATTTCTTAACAGAAAACTACGGAGGCCAGAAGATGATAGAGCAATATCTTTAGTGTTTTTATACATGGAACTATTTATATATATGTGCAATATATAATACACATATTATGTATTACGCAAATATACTTACATCTTTGTGTAAACATGTATCCAGAATACATTAAAAAAACTCTTCAGAACTCAATAAATGGGCAAAAGGTTTGAACAACCATTTCATAAAAAAAGATGAACTAATGGCCAAAAAACACATGAAAAGATGCTCCAAATCAATAGTCATCAGGGAAATGAAATTAAAACCACAGTGAGATACCACTACACACCCATTGGATTGGCTAAAATTAAAAAGATTAATGATGTCACATCTTGGGGAGGATGTGGAAAATAAGCACTCTCATACATTGCCAATGGAAATGCAAAATGGTAAAACCAGTTTGGAAAACGGCATTGTCTTAAAAAGTTGAAACAAACAGCTACCAGATGACCCAACCAATCAACTCCTAGGTATCTATCCAAGAGAAAATAAAGTCTACACAAAGACTTGTACTTCAATGTTCGCAGCAGCTTTATTTATAATAATCCAAAACTGGAAACAAATGTCCATTAAGAGGTAAATGGATAAACAAATTACAGTTTATCCATACAATGGAATACTACCCAGCAATTTTTTAAAAAGCAAAAAAAGGGACTAATATTACATAGATGAGTATCAAAATAAAATTATTACGCTGAGTGAAAGAAGCCAGGCCAAAAAATATAGTGTATGATTCCACTTATTAAAAATCTATATAATTCCATCTATATAAAATTCTAGAAAATATAAACTAATCTATAGCGACAGAAAGCAGATCAGTGTTTGCCTAGGACTGGAGATAAGAGGGAGAGATACACCGTAAACTTTTTTCATTTTGCTTTGACTTTAACTTTAAAAACTGTAACACCAAGAATCATGAATATGCAACACTTAAGTACTCTGATTTTAATTATAGAAGGCCAATTTTAGAGGTTTATTCACTTGAACAATTAATGCACATTCACATGCTAGACTCCAGCCCTTTGTTCCACAATTACTTTTTGTCCACTCATACAAAGGAAGCATAAAATGTCTCCTGTGTAAAAGTATTCCTGACACTTACTATAAACACCAAGAGAGAAGGACTAATTCTCTATAATAATAAATACTTCAATGTACTCTGGATGGGTGGGTATATCACCTACTCTTATAGAATGCTAGTACAGTTGGCTGAACTTACACATACATGCCAAGGTGCACATGTTTACATTTGATCACAAACCATATGTCTTATTTTGAGGATAGGGGAAAGGAAGACAGTTTTTTGTTTTCTGTTTTTGTTTTCTTGAGGAAGATTAGCCCTAAGCTAACATCCGTGCCCATCTTCCTCTATTTTTTATGTGGGATGTCTGCCACAGCACGGCTTGATAAGCAGTGCATAGGTCCATGCCTGGGTTCCAAACCAGGGAACCCCAAGCAGCTAAAGCAGACGGCATGAACTTAACCACCACGCCACCGGGCCAGCTCCAAGGAAGAGTTTAAGTAGATCAATCCTAGTCTTCATGGCCCCTAAAAGCCCAGAGAAAAAAGAAAGTTGATTCTAGTTAAAGGTCTAGACCATTCTATGACTGGGCAGGAATGGGACAAAGGGATTTGTATCATTCTACACTCCATAGATCAGGACAAGTAGAAAAATAAAATAATTGAACTTAACCATGTAGGCCTTTAATTCATTGAAACTAAGAAAAGTCTATGAAATCACTACCACTACAGGGCTGAGAAGATAAATGATGTATCCATATTATGTATGTTGGAGGGAGACGGTATTGGAAAAGAGGGGCAGCTTGGAGAAAACCTTTCAGGTATAAACAGAAAATAGGTAATAATCAATTATTTTTTTAAAGGCAATGAGTGTTTTAAAAAGCTGTGTCCTCCCTAGTTTACAATGATCCAGGGCTGAAATAAATGACTGTAGAATCCGCAAATAACCAAGGCATCTGATGTGTGGATTGTCAGATATGCCTGGCTAGAACATTTCCTTCTCCTGTGACCTAGATCTATCTTAAGAAACTTGCTGCCTAATTCCAACAGTTCCACTTTCTACCTGCGGTGGACTGCTAAGGTATTGCTCTCCAGTCCCTGTAAAATGCAGGCTTAATATTCAGAATAACAGTCCTCAAGATGTGGTATGAGTATGCCTGGAAATCCTAGATAATCTTTCAGTAGGTCTTCAAGGTGAAAACTATTCTCGTAATAAGATATTATTTGCCATTTTCACTCCCTCTCTCTCATGAGTGTACAGCAGAGTTTTCCATAGGCTACAGGACGTGTGAATAACAGACTGAACGCAGAAGCAAACCTGAAAATCCAGTTGTCTTCTTAATAGCCAGACTTTAAAGAGATTTGCAACAATGTAAAACAATGCCTCTCACTTATTTTTTTGTTTTGGAAAATAGCAATTTTCCTTAAAAATGTTATTTATGTTAACATGTAAAAGTTTTTTGTTGTTTAAAACATTTTTAAAAACTTTTCAGTGTTAATTTCTAACACAGTAAATATCTAGAGATATAACTCACATAAACAAAACTCTTAGGGGTCCCCAATAATTTTTAAGAGTATAAAAGGGGTCCTGAGACCAAAAGGTTTGAGAAGCATAACTCTGCCTTCAAAGATAAAGAAAAAATCCCCAAACTCTCCAGACATCTTGATTCAAGCACGGAAGTCTCAGTATACTGTTTGAAAAAGCATATAGAGCAAATACATAAAGTAAGAAAAACAAACATAGAATGTCTGGATCATTCTATAGCAGGGCAGGAAAGCACACGGGTTTGGGATCATCCTGGATTCCTGGGTCCAGAAAAAAATAATTGAACTTAACCATGTATGCTCCTTTGAGCATTCTCAGGCAAGAGGAATGTACACTCCAATAATTTGTTCCTATGGAAAAACACAACCTTCCTTGGCTGAGGTAAACAAACTGTCAAAAAGGAAGGCTATCTGTTATGGACTGAATCGTGTCTCCCCAAAATCCATATGTTGAAGTGCTAACCCTCAATGTGACTATATTTGATGACAGGCCTTTAAGGAGATAATTACGGTTAAAAGAGGTCATAAGGGTGGGGCTGACAGAACTGGTGTTCTTATAAGAAGAGGAAGAGACACCAGCGGTCACTCTCTGTGTGCACAGAAGAAAGGCTACGTGAGCACATAGCAAGAAGGCAGCCACCGCATACGAGGAAGGATGCTCTCACCAGAAACCAACCATGTGCACCTTGATCTTGGACTCTAATTGTAAGGAAATAAAATTTCTGTTGTTTAAGCCACTCAGTCTGTGGTATTTTGTCATGGCAGCCCGAGCTGACTAATACACTGGCTATACTTTGTTTCCATATAAGCACTCCATAAACATACAGAGTAAGAGGGAAAAAATGGAGATATTTTAAGGAGGAAGCAGAAGTTGAATAAATGCCTTCATGTTTCACACACCATAATTTATGTTATGTGGCCACTAAGAAATTGTTTAGGTTTTGTTCTTCTCAAAATGTCATTTAATTTTTATCCTTTGACTAGCATCAGGACAGAAACATCCACTTTTTTTCCTACTGGTTAGTGTCATGTCTAAAATTCATACTTTCGTATCTCAGCTCATACTATAACTAACTCATACCATTAGTTACTCTGTCGTGTCAACTAACAGAGAGCCCTCCCTCTCAATGGCTTTGCCTAATTGACAGCCACAAGGTAGCTTCACCTCCTTTCCTCTTCCCATAAGTCCACACGAATGTTTCCGCATGACGAATTCATGCCTTCTTACCAATTCTGGGATATCAGGAAATTCCTTTTCAAAAGTTGAATTGAACTGCCTTGGGAGTTGTTTTTGTGGCTTCCTAATGAAGGGTAAAGTACCCCAACAGCAGGTCAGTCAGAAAGCCAGGGGGAAGAGAAACTGATTCAACCATATCACTTTGGCCTCAAATGCATAGCAGCTCTTCGGCTATGACAGAAGCACAGAAGATCAAAGAAGGAAGGAGGAAATTTTGGATCACTTTTCAATTCTGATTTTGAAAATGCTTCAGAGTCAGAGACTCCCTCACCCTAAGCATCATCTTCCTTCCCCTCAAACACTGAGACTATGTCTTATTTAGCACTTTCTTCCCTGCATAAAGCACAGGCTCTAAAACACTGCAAGTGCTCAAAATACAGTTCAGTGGAAAGGGAAGCTGAATGACACTGATAAGAATATTCCAAAACAGTGATTTGGAATTACTCTATTTGCTATAGAGAAATTTACAGAAAAAGGAAAAGAGCACTAAAATTCAACTTTCAGTGGGAAAAAAAGAAGAAAAACCTCTCAATTAAAAGAGTACAAAGAAAACAAAACCGTTACTTAAAGTTTTGTTTTGGAGTTGTCTGAAGCAATATTTCTCTCGGACAACATTTACTGAGTATCAAATATGTGCGGGACACTATGTTAGGTGCCAACTCAAGTAGCAATCAAATACAAGAGAATTGTGTTTTTATCTGTTGGATGTAACTGATGGTCCCTGGATGAACCAGCATATAGATTCTTTATATAGAACTCAAAATGTGGTTTTAACCATTTAGAAAATGGAATCCTAAACAAGTGGTGCCTCTGTTTTTGAAGCCAGGTACCTGAGGGTTACTGTAGATATTCAATAAGAACGTGACTGCCTTTTGGCTTTGTTCCCAACACAGATGAATCTCATCAATATGCTGTTCTCTGGTTTTAACTTGAGAGGTGACTAGGGTCTTGAGGATTTGTAAGTTTGCTGTGCAGAAGAAAGAGAATGCCTTGGGGTAGGTTGTGATCACCGGAGAGCTGGCCCCCAGCAGCCTGCCCATGGGCTTATCGGGAGTGACCTCCTCTTCGAGTAACCCCTTTGTTTCTCCAAAGCTCCTCCTGCCAAGCCCCTCAGCTCTATAAAATCCCCCTGCTTTTTGCTCTGGGGAAGGTGGATTTGAGTGAACCCAAGCTCCCACCTTCTCATCTTGGCCAACTTAAATGGGGCCTTTCTCCATCTCCAAGCACCAGTGTCTCAGTGTTTGGCTTGCTGTGCATGCAGCACACGAATCTGAGATTAAGACGTTCAATATCACTTTCATAACATGCCATTTACGCTTCTTTGGGCATCCCTGGGGAGAAATGTGGACTCCAGTAACTTGTTCTGGTGGGAAAACGCTATCTTCTCAACCCTAAGATTTCCCAGGAGAAACTGTGGCCCAAGGTAAGAAATGCCTCTACTCTGTTCCCATGCAATCCACCCACATAGGCACTTGACAGGATTATTCCTTACATCCTTCACCTTGCTGTCTGGTCAAAATCACTACCTTATATGTTTCAGAAGTTCAAAATATTACCTTTGTGAGGGGAAAAAAAAAAAAACCCAGATCCAGAGACTCCTGGAAGGGGGGAGGTAGAGAAGTAAATTGCCATAATTCATAATAGAGTCTCAGAGCCAAAAGCTGCTGCCAAGCTACATTCATTCTGCAAAAATAACAATAATAAAATCAGGGTGTCACAGTCACTAGCAGAAATACAAATTCACTAGTAAAACTAGGTTCTTATTAAGCTTCCTGTGAAGAAACATAACAAAATAGGTAAGAATGTAAACACGTTATATTATAGACATGTTTGTTAGCAGTCCTGATGCCTATGAAATACAGGCCTTGTTACCAGTTAATGAAGTACCCTTATTCTATACCTTCATGTTAACACCACCCCTTTGGGTCTTAAATTCCTAACTATTTCAACCCTACCTAACGGACAAAATATATTCAATACCTGATCTAAGACTGAAACAAGCCCTACTTGTATGAATAATGAGGTGTTACATATTACATTTGCTTGAAGGAACCAGAAAAACATATCTAAGCCAGAATTAATTTGGATGTAGAAATGAATAGTTCTTCTGCTCTTAGGCAACACTTCCCTGAAACTGTTACAAATGCATAATAATTGTTAATAAATATGAAATGCAAAGAATCCTCTTATACTGGCCCCAAGCCTTTAATAAACAAGACGCAAGACATGCTATTTGTTCCCCAATTTTCAAAATCTCATTATGGCTGGAATATGCCCAAACCACCACGTATATTAGATCTCAGCTAACATCAGAAAAGATTTTGAGTTTCTGTATACATTTTAGTTTGTTAACTAAAGATATTAAAACATGCTGGTGATAACCTTAAATACGAATCACAGAGCTAGTGAATGAGGAGCCAGGATTTGAATGCAGCAGTCTGAACTGCTCTTCACTACGACGCTACACTATGCAGTAGTCTTACAAAATGAGGTAGATTCATGGAGAGAGCTCCAAAATGAAAAAAATAAAAGTACAAAACCAAATGTATCTAAGGAAAGCAGTGTGGGACGGGACCTGTGCTTCTCCAAGTCTGACAGTTTTCAAAGAGAGTGTACTAATTTGCGACTTCAATAAACCTTTCAGGGAGCCAGCCCTGTGGCGGAGTGGTTAAGTTCCCGTGCTCCGCTTCGGCGGCTCAGGGTTTCGCCATTTCGGATGCTGTGCGCAAACATGGCACCACTCATCAGGTCATGCTGAGGCAGCGTCCCACATAGCACAAGCAGAGGCACTCACAACTAGAATACACAACTATGTACTGGGGGGCTTTGGGGAGAAGAAGAAAAAGAGAAGACTGGCAACAGTTGTTAGCTCAGGTGCCAATCTTTAAAAAAAAAAAAGGAAATGAATGAATATGAAAAGTTCAAAAAATAAAAAACCTTTTGAAATTAATTCTTCTGGAATGTAAGCTCCTCAAGGGCAGAGACCATGCTGCATTCCTATTTGTACTCCAGCTTTAAGAACAAAGCTTGAAACAAGTTAGCATACAATGATACAATGAAGGTATATTTCAGTGTATTTATTTGAGGGGGTATCTTTTTAAAAACTATCACCTTTTAAAAAGGAGGATGTGTCAAAAACAAATTAAAAAATACTTGTTAATTGAGGCAGTTTAAAACGGTATGCCAGAAGAATCCATATTAAAATAGTCACTCTAGGGACAGGCCCAGTGGCGCAGTGGTTAAGTTTGCATGCTCTGCCTTGGCAGCCCAGGGTTCGTGGGTTTGGATCCCAGGCACAGACATAGCACTGCTCCTCAAATTGTGCTGTGGTGGCATCCCACATAAAACAGAGGAAGACTGGCACAGTTGTTAGCTCAACCATAATCTTCCTCAAGCAAAAAGAGGAAGCTTGGCAACGGATGTTAGCTAGGGCCAATCTTCCTCACACACAAACACAAAAAGTCACTCTACGCTTCTTCTCTGACCCTCACTCCTAACTCCCCAAGAGAAGAATGAAGCAAAGGAGACATGGAAAACTAATTTTGGTTTGTTATATTTTTAGTCTGGGTGATAAAAATATGAGATGAAGAAAAGCTATTAGCACGTAAAAAGGAAGAAATTTAAAACAAACAAAAAAAGGAGAAATAAGCAAAAGAAAGAAGAAAATAATCAAGTAGATTTGAACCCCAGTATTATCTGGTTTCAATAAAATAAAGCCAAAAGCATTCATCTTCTAAAAACTTTTTTGTACAACATATTATTTATATATGTATATACACACACACACACACTTCTGTATTTATTTTCTCTAGTTGCTATCCACAATGGAATTAATATAGAACCAAGAGAAAATATAAAATTTACAATAATGTACAAAATTCTAATAATAACCATCTAGTTCTACTGAACAATGAGCATTCAGAAACACTGTCGATTCCAAAAATGAAATGCTTTAGTTAAAATTCTGGCCAAAGCACACCTAAAAAGCATCAAGTTAACAAGTGCAACATGATATTCCATGGACTAAAGAATAGAGACAAACAGTACAGAATACTTAGAGTATTTGGTTCCTTTATCCTTATATTTACCATTACGACAATGATGAGAAATCACATCAAGATATGCCATTTTATTCACTTAAAAGTTAGCCAACATCCTTGTGAGGGAAAAATAAAATTATTTTAGTTTAATATTCAATTTTCTTTCCCTTTTCTAGGATAAATTACTTACCCTAACGTTTATATCAAATTTGTCCTTCAATCAAATTTACAATCTTTATCTTATAGTTTTATTTATTTTTTTAATTTCCTCATAACATAGGTCCCACAGTCCTTGACAATCCTTAGGGCATCTATTAGAAAGATTTAGCTATAAAAAGTAATTGAAATTGTCAATGATGCCTAAACATTTATGCTTATTAATCTCTCGGGCAAATCTACATAGCTGCAAATATCTTCGCATGATCTAAAGTTAAAAAGTTTGTTTTTAATTCCATCAACTACCTGGATATAGTTTCAAAAGAATCTTAACCTATCATTAATTCCTTATTTAAAATGAAACATGGCATTAGGCATAATGCCTGACTTATTTAACAGCAAATGCATGTCACTGAATGAGATCTGCAAAGGAAATTTATAAGAACTCTTCAATGCATGCAGAATATTTATGAGTTAAAAAATACCTCGATTGGTGAATAAATTTGCTAGGCTTGATCTCAGAAGGATTTGAATAAAGAACTATTTTTCTGATGATTCTCTGAAATACTTTTCCTTATGACTCATCAGACTGATAAAACACAAGGTAAATGATGGTCTTAAATCTCTACAGCAAACTCTGCCATCAATTTACAACTTACTGAGGGTCACTTTAACTCATTAAAAAAAACAGTGATGCGCAGCGGTTAAGTGCGCACGTTCTACTTCTTGGCAGCCTGGGGTTCACCGGTTCAGATCCCAGGTGCAGACATGGCACCGCTTGGCAAGCCATGCTGCGGTAGGCGTCCCACATATAAAGTAGAGGAAGACGGGCATGGATGTTAGCTCAGGACCAGGCTTCCTCAGCAAAAAGAGGAGGATTGGCAGCAGTTAGCTCAGGGCTAATCTTCCTCAAAAAAAAAAAATAAATAAATCAGATTAAAAAAATAGAGATGATTATCCAAAAGTCTGGGACTGTAACCATATTTTTTTTTACCAATAGTCATTGTCATTTGATTATCTGTCAAGAAAAGCTGCTATGCGTGATTTCTTCAGGTCTTTATCTCAGTAGTATTTCCTGAATTGGCAATTACTGTAATTAAAACAGAACTACATACTGAACTGCAATAACAACTGCACTCGAAAAAAGCCAGCCACACTTTAGTGAACCAGTACTTATTTCTACCTAACTCAACACACTATACTTATTATCTGATCCCTAAGTCAGACCAGACCCTCCTTTCTACATTTGATTATTTTTCTGTGTGCTTCCTCCAACTGGAAAGTCACCAAGCCTCTCAGTAGCCTATATTGATGCAGATGGAAGTGAGGCTGCTGTTTTAAAGAGCAATGCATTTCTTATTCCTACTAAGATCCAATACTCTATGCTCAGTCTGAGTTGTTTTCTTAGTCTAGCCACCCAATTCAGACACTGAACAATTTCAGTGGCTCAAAGGGTTTAGGTACTTAACATTTAATTTAAAGAGCAGAGAAACTACTGCTAATAAGTACAAGGGGGAACTAGTTCAAACTCATCAACATGATCTTCATAAATCTAGGACAGACTAGTTCCTCCAACCAAGCCCCAAGGGCCTAGCACCCTCCCTTACTTAACCATTGAGGCCCTTCGACAATTATGGGACAAGAAGAAACTAGACAAGTTTTGCACTACTTCTGTCTTCAAATCACACCACCAACACCAACTTAAAGAAAGATCCTTTAAAGATTTAGCTCTTCTTAATCACTCCCACTAGCTCCATGCATTTTCCTCTCAAGAGAATCTTGAAATGGTGTAATGCTGTTGAGGGGATGACTATTCCAACAACTGTTTTAAATCTCATAAAATAACAGTTTCAGCTGTGAGAAATACCATAGTCCAAAGCCTCCTTGCCCATCACAAAGTTCCTCCATGACACGAAATGCCATCTCAGGCAGCTGTGTGGGAAACACTACCACACAGGCCTGGTCATCATTTGCTGTGAGATCCAGGAAGGAAAGGAACACACTCAACCCACAGAGGTATAAGTTCTCTCACTGCACTTTCCATTCTCCTGCTCCTTATGAAGCTCTCCCCATAGAAGCATCATGGAAGCCTTCTTTAATTCCCTTTATCCCAGATCATCAGTTTGGCCTTCCCCTAATAGCACTGGGGGGTCTGGAGAAGACTTTGGACCACCCAACCCCCCAATCCACAGAAGTCCAGACAATTGGCTTGAGCTTTGTTTTGATGACTGCATTCTTGAAATATGTGAGAGGAATACCCAAGAGGACCTTCATTAAGCAATACACACTAAAAGGAAAAGAACTTCAAAGGGTCTTCTACAGTTGAACTTGATTCTCCATTGTTTGTTCAAACTCCCTTGGAAGCTTGAATTTTCTTTATTTGGGGAATGAACTGGTTTCCTCCTAGTTTAGATGCTAAGGTTGGAATTTTAAAAAAATTAATTCGTTCATTGTTCAACTATAAGCATCAACAGAAAAGTGAAGCAAAACCAGGCCATAAAGAACAGTGATTGCTACCACGATGGTTCCACAAGGTCAATAGCTCTATAGTCCTCTTCATATTTTTTTCTTGACATCCAAAACATTCAGGAAAGTGAACAGTCCTTACAAGTGACCATGAATTTTCTGACTATGAAAGAGAGAAGTACACAGTATGATGAAACTCGTGGCAAACGTTTTCTGTCTCCTTCCAGGGCCTCCAAATGCCAGTCTTAACTCATTCATCCTCTGACCTCTCAATTCCTTTTGTCCAACCAGACCCATCTACCTCCCCTTCCAACCCTAACTCTATCTTTCAATCTCATACAACAGTGTGCTGCTCTGCAAATGAGGCTCACTTCTAAGCCAAAGACTTGTAAGGCTCAAGGTATGACCATTTTGAAACTCTGCCTATCAGCTTCCTCCTCTACCTTAAATCTCTACTTTTCTTTCAACTTCATTACTAATTGTCTTAAGTCTCAATTTTCCCTAAAGATCTTTGGATTCAAAGTCCGACAGGTGCTGCCAAGACAATCATAAATGGATTACAACAATGAATCAGGTTACAAGGGAATCCTGATGACCATCCCATAGACACAGAAACTCTTACTGTCATATTTACTGCACAGAAACACCAGGGCAATGGGCAGCCTCCTCTACAACGGCCACTAGATATAAAAGGAGCTGTACCACCACAAGGGCTCCAAAATTTCCCTCCATTCCCAATTCTAGTTTCCTGTGAACAATCAGAAGAGGTGCAGATCTAGGGATTCAAATTAAAACAAACAAACAAAAGACTTTCACTGGTTGCTCCAAATAGTATTATGGAAAGGCTCCTCCGATGGTTTTCCAGACTCGAGGTAACTAACTGACAGAACATGGCTGCACAGTCCTCATCTCAACTGCCAAGAACCATGGGCCTAATCTAGCTCCATCCAACACCTAGAGTAACCCTGGCCAAACTCCTCCATATCTCAATTTCCTAATGCTTTCACAGAGAAGCTTCAAAATGCTGCTGTTTCCTAACAGGAGTATTACTCTAAATCATTAGAAATGTAAACTTACTGGTGACAGATGTCATATGAACAGTTTATAAAGACAATTCTGCACATTTATCTCATAATTAGAAAATTGTCCTAAAGTTTCATTCCTTTTTGCTTCTATATTTGTATATTTTTATATTAACACGAAAACATTTCATTTCTCTGATTGAGGTAAGCATTATCTGATGACACAGGTTTGTGATTTTCTTATAACTGTGTCTAGTAGAAAATCTACTTTTAACTGGGCATTTAAAAAATGGTGTTTGACTGAATTACTGAGGAGGAAATCATTCCTGGCTTACCGTTTATATGATAATTTCCTTATAACCAATCTTTCTGGTTATATATCTTTTTTTTTAACATTTCAGACAATGATACAGCATTTATTTATTTATTTTTCTTTCTTCTCCCCAAAGCCCCCCAGTACATAGTTGTATATTTTAGCTGTGGGTCCTTCTAGTTGTGGCATGTGGGACACCACCTCAGCATGGCTTGATCAGCAGTGCCATGTCCGCGCCCCAGATCCAAACCAGCAAAACCCTGAGCCGCCAAAGTGGAGCCCACGAACTTAACCACTCAGCCACGGGGCTGGGCCCTCTGGTTATATATCTTTCAGGCTGAGTTCTCAAGGATCATCTACAGATATATAATAATCACCGGTTTTAACTGTATCTAAAATATGTTGTCTATCTTGTCTCAAGACACTCTTTTTTAGAAGTTGTTATGTAAAGCAAAGAACTTTTCCACTACTGCTTTCCTTAAAAACTAGATTGGTTTCCAGTTACAGCCTCAACCGTTGACTATTGAATGATGTTAATGCTCGATTCCTATATAGTCCTATTTCATTTAACTGACATAAAAAACTTAAGACAGAAGGACAAAAACAGAATTTAACTTATATTCCATCACATAGAAAAGCTATGATCTTCCATTTCTGAAAGGTTTTCTCTCAATGTGGTAGTTTATCATAGAAAAGAAATATATAAACAAACTGTGGTAAGCTCACATTTTTGACAGATGATGCTAAAAATTTTTAAAAAACAGAAATGCATACCTATAGGACAACTGTTATTTGTAAGATAAAAAGATGAAATCACAACTTTATACTGCCTTACAACCCAGACTTCCCATTTTAGAAGTTGGGAAATACTTTCAACTGGATGCCAGTCTGAAAACAAAAACAAAAATAGTCTTATAAGACAGCAAAGTCCCCTTGTCTGATTATGCACCAGGCTGTAGTACTAAAGTGATTCCTGGGGGCTTTGTTCATATGAAAAAAATGACAAACTGTTTAAGTATTTTTTAGTATTGGGACTTCAAAATATCAATGTTTTTCCACCCTCTAGATTTAGTTCATACCAAACCACAAACTAGAAAGCATACGGAAGAAAACATACGTGTGTGTGTGTGTGTGTGTGTGTGTGTACAGGCACGAAAAGAAGTCCTTCTCCATCAATATCCTTCCAAATCCTGAATTTTCTTACCTAATAAACTTCTCAAAAGCTCCCTTCTGATGAACACTTCTAGTATCCTCAAAATGAAGTCAGAGATTCCTAGACCCAACCTCAGACCTCCTCAATCAGATTGTTAGAATGAGCCCTGGCATCTACATTCTTTAATATAAATTTAAGTTACTCTGAAATACCCTAACCCTGCATGCAAATGAGGACAAATAAAGCTAGACAATTATCAAATAACTACTTGTCCCAATCTAGCACATCTATCAAAAGACCTGGAGAGTTGCCATGGATTTTTTTTTGTTTTTTGGTAATACATAAATCACTACTTCCTAATAGTTTCACCTCCACCTGCCTAACAGGACATAAAAGTCACTTCCAAACTAATCTTGCATATTGGTCTAGCACATCTCTCTCCCCATAAAAAGTCACCAAAGATCCAAAGCCAGACTGGATACTCAGTCTTCAGCATAATGGTTAGCAGTCTCACCCAAGAGCAACACCAAAAGTATCTCGTAAGCCAAATGGGAATTCCTGGCACTAAGGTCCTTCCTTCTAATCCCTTTCTGGGGAAGTGCATATTAATTGGGTTACAGCAGTAGGTTACCTGGACAGTAGGATGTTCATCAAATGAACCCATTATCAGCATGCAGAGAGCAAGGCACAAGAAGAATGAGCCATACTGGCAGCAAACAAGGAAAGTACAGAAAGCCCTACTGGAACAGATGAAGTACTGAAAGTCAGAACGACAAAACAGAAAATAAATGTGTCTCCCTTACAAATTTATAGGTCAGAGAGTAGCAAGATTTTAACTGAAAGATATGTGGTCCTGAATTACTGAAACTTTTTGTTAAGCTCTCACACCTCTCTCCATATATAGGGATATAAGAGAAAGTGTAAGTGGTGAAGATTTTATTAAAATAGGATGAACGTGTAACAACAGCCAATACCAAGCATAATAAATCCTGCAGTTATAAAGTCTATGGATAATGAAACACTCTGCACCAGAACACCGAGACCTAAAGGAGAAGAATTAAATGTACATATCCTTTGTTCTCGAAAGGATTAAGTACAAAGATAAACATACTTTTCACTATACCATATCCTGCTTGAAGACAATAGAAAATTCTACAGCTATCAAAAGTTCTGAAATAAATAACCAATGCTTCTTAAACCTGAAAAGTACCTCAAATTTCTAGGAGCTAATTTCTTGTTGACTTTAGAAGTTGTAGTTTCTATTCGTCTTGTCTCTCGAGGAGTGATTAACACATTAACTAAAATGATGCATTGCCAAACGGTCTCCAGCACAGACAGTGAAAATCTGGAACATAGATAAGAAAGGACTGAAAATCCAATTTCCTACATGAAAGTTGAAGCACTCCTTCTTTTTTGTTCTCCTCTCTGGGACTTTTCCATTGCCCTTCCGAATGTGACAACTTTCAAATATTCACATCTGGAGGAGCATATTCTAAGAGGGGAGAAAAGGCCCCAATTTTAAGACTTGAGAATGTACTGTCATTCTGTAGGCACAGGTTCACCAAATAAGCTAGCAACAATCTTGAACAATTGGGTGACTCAGCCTTCTGGGGATTTTTTTTTTTAATTGCATGAAAGTTCACACTTAAAATCCTACAAACATGGAAGCTCCAAGCAGCCTACCTGGAACAAAGAAAAAGCCTTGGCATATTCATTTGAAAGGATTCAATAATTTGTATTAAACACGTTTTACACTAACGTACTAGAGGGTCTCTAAGGTTCCTTTCTGCTCAAACCTTCCTTAATTCTCTTAGTAACTTTACCAGACTATTCTTAGAGCCTTAGTAGTAATTACAAATAGAACCTGAACGAGAAAGAAAATTCAGAAGTAAAGTTATCATCATTAAGCCTAATGAAACGGCGCAGACAAGAAGATGGCAGTAGAATGAAGCATTCTGAATCAGGCACAGGGAAAACAGAATGAGCAGTGCGCAGTCCCATGAACGAAGCACAACATACAGCAAAGTCTGGCAGGGGTTTGGGATAGTATAGTGGCCAATGTTTCTGTCTCTTGGGTGGCAAGTGACCCACCCAAACAGAAGGAGACTTTGGCTTCTATGAATGTGACAAACCATCCACCTGAAGTAAACAACCACTCGCAGGAAAACATAACCAGAGAGTGAGTGAATCCTCTAACTCTAGGGTAAATTCTCCCTAGCAGTTTTCGTACTTTCTATCCCCAAGGGGAATCGATATACTCAACGCCACAAAATGGTAAGACATCTCACCCCTACATTGTGACACGGGCACTTCGAGTCCAGACAAAAGCCATCGTTGTAACTAGGATGGGATTTATTCTCTCCTTTCGGCAAAGGGCTGTGGCTGTTGGCAGGGCATCCTGCAGGCTCCTGCTTTGACTCTCGCCTCGTCACATTGTGATATCACCGTGACGGACCCTTGATATTTAAGGAATCTTGGACTGAAAAACTGCTATAAGCGGGAGCCGGGGAAAGGAAGCCTGAACGCCCCGCGGAGTGCCTCCGCGACAAGACAGGAGGGTGACAGCGCGGGCAGGCACCTCCCGGCACGAGCAGAGGTGAGCCAGCCTTTCCGCAAGTTCCTCTTCCTTCCACCAAATTAGCCCGCCAAGCCCCCCACCCCCACCGCATCCTATGAGAAAAGTCACGCCGGCCGCTCGCTGAAGGAGAGGCGGACAGCGCCTGGCGCCACACACAAGTTGGATTTGGCAGCGGCCGCGGCTTAACCCTTCCTGCCCAACCCCGCCTTCCCCGGGGGCAGAACCGGGCGGCCAACTTTCCCGCGGCCCCCTCCTCTGCGCACAGCAGCCCAAACTTTGCCGTCACCCACCTGGCCGCGCGGCCGAGGGTCGGGTCCGGCCGCCCCCGCGCCCCCGGCCCCGTTCGGCGGCGGCACTGACCTTCACGCCGGTCCCCCTACCCCGGCCGCGGCCCGCCCCCCGACCCTCCAGCTGCCTCCCCCAGGCCCCTCTACCGCCCCCAAACCCTCGCGGGAACCCCGCGGTGGAGGCGACCCCGCGTGTCACGACCGCCCACGACCCTCTGGGCCCCGAGAGTCCGGCCCGGCGCCTCCGGCCGCCCACTCACCGTTGGTGAAGGGCTCCATCTTCCCCCCGCCGCCGCTCTCGACCGCCCGAGCGCCCAAGCTTCCTACTCCGAGAGCTGAGGCGGCCCTGCCGACTGAGCATGCCCAGCGAGGCCGGGAGGGCTGCGGGGAGGTGCCGCGAGGGGCGCCGCCGCTCCGGGTTTTCGCGACAGCTGCACAAAGAGCGAAAGAGGCTAGAGGGAACGAAGCCGCACAGCCCCAGGCGGACTCCGGAGAGGACGGCGAGGGGCGCGGAAACGCTGGGGGGCGGCCCCGTGGGCGTGGCCTGAACGAGCCCCGCCCCGCCAGGAAGGCCGGCTGGTCTGGTTCTTCCCCTGCCCATAGCGGCGTTCAGTCAATTCAGCAAATGAGACGGCCTACTGCGTCCAGGCCCGCCCGGGTCCTAGGCGCCAGGAAACCGAGACTCCGCCAGCAAAACGTGGTCATTGCCCCGTGGAACGGACATTCCAGGGAAAGGCAATAAACACAGAAGACACACGAGACTGAGATAAATGCCCCGCTGAACATTAAGTCGGGGTGATGTGATGGAGAGTGAGTGCGTAGCTAATTCAGATAACTTGGTGAGGAGAGGCCTCGCTGGGAGGTGCCACTGAAGCCGAGATCTGAAGGCAGAGCTGGAGCCTGCGGGCGACGGTCGCTCCCTGGACTGCGAAGCTCGGTTTCCCTGGGGGAGACTGGCTCCGGGGAGCCCATTTTGCCAAGGCTCGAAGGAGCCGGGGCTGAGGGTTGTCTCGGCAGGGCTGCCGGCCCACGGCAGAGCCGTCCCAGCGGTCGGAGGCCAGGAGAGTGATGGCAGGGCTGGGACCCCCGCGGGGCCGAGAGCGCCTGCGCTGGTTCCGGGCGCGGCCTCTACATGCAGGCGGATCACAAAATCCGGCGCTGGATCCGCCCGGGGCCGCGGGCGCTGCAGGATGTGGGCAGAAGGCCCGCCCCAGCTGAGCCCTAAACCAACACCTGCGGCTCCGGGGGTGCGCCGCAAGGTCCCGCGGCCAGGCGGGGCGGGGCCGGGCCCGAGAAACAGAAACTCACTTAGTCGCCCCCGCTCCCCAGCACTCGCGCCATTGTCTCCATCCCCGAGCCACCATTGTTTCCAATGTCAAATCCGGGCTGACCCGGTGAACCTTCGAGATGGAGCAACCTGGGGTCCCGGGAGCCCCGCTTCCTCATCCCTTGCTCGGTGTGCGCATCGCCGCCCCGCTCGCAGCGTGGCCCCCTCATTGCGCTGCCACAGCCTCCTCTCCCTCCTCCGCGCCCGCTGCCCCGGCCCCTGCAGCCACTTGGCTCTAGCTGTGCCTCGCTGCGCCTGCCAACTGTCACACGCCCCTCCGAGGCTGTCAACAGCAGGGCATCGGGTGCAAACAAGCCGGCGGCGAGCGCAAACAGCCTGGGCAAACAGGGACGGCTCGGGATTCGTTTGACCGGCATGGGAATTAGAAATTAGGTTTCAAAGAAGTAAAATCAAAGTGCAATATTGTGTTTCTAAATGCCAATTGTATTAAATCACCCACTTCCCACTCACACTTTAGAACCTCCAGTGGATACCGATCACGCTTACAATAAAAGCGAAACTCCTTACTTTAACTCCGGGACCTCATCTTCTACACGCGCTCACCATGCTTTGGCCACAGAGGCCTTCTTGCGGTTCCTGGAAGTCACCAAGTTCCATCCAGCTTTGTTAACCATTCCTTTTGCATGTGCCTTACGCCTGGTACTTTGCCTGCGGGTTTCTTATTGTCATTTAGGTCTCAGCTCAAAGGTCACCTCTGCAGAGCGCCCTTCCCTGACCACACAATCTATAATAGCCACAAACATACTCTAGTCTATAAAGACTGGGCCCTGCTTTACCTTCCTGACACTGCTCATCAATCTCTCAAACAGTGTTTTTGTTTGTTGTTTCGTTATTACCAATTTCCCTCTCAAGAATGCCAGCTCCGTGAAGGCAGTGTCATTATCTTTTTTAAGGGCTGTCTCCTAATCTCTAGATAAGTGTGCAATAAATAATTTTTGAATGACTATCTGAGCGGATGTAATGGTATTTAGAGTTCTAGTTCACTTGCAATACTGAAAACTCTCTATATTGCATGGTGTGTTTGTGTACAGTACAGAGAAGGTGTCTGTATCACATGATACCTCAGAGCTGCTCTGTGGTCACTGTGTTAAAGATAATTAGAGCCCTTAGGTTACCTGTCCCCCACCCCACCCCCAAGGGCACTTCAGAACCAAAACTAGTGAACCACAAGGGCTGGTGCATCTGTGTTCAGATATATAGTATACGCAGGGCTGGATTTTGTTAAAAGGACCTCACACATTGTATTGCTTAGATAAAAGGCTCGTCCCTATATTTTCGGTCATGTCATGTTCCTTTGGAGTTATTTTTGCAGCCAAAGCACTTAGTATCAGAGATATTTGAAACTCCGCAACTTGTTAAATCCCCTCACGTCACCTCGCCTGTAAGCTAGAGTGTAGCATGCTTCTAAGTGTAAAACACGTTATCTTGTGTTTTGTCTTAAATACTTTAATTCAGTGGAGACATGGTAAAAATGCTTTGCCACTGTAATAGCAAATGTAGGTGGATCATCATGTCTTTCTGAGATTTCTTTGACAGAGGTAAATAACTTCTTTATCCTCTCTTTGCCAACCACTTGCCTCCCATCCCTCCCATTCCTACACACACACACACACACATGCAAAGACATTAAGAACCATTTAAAGACTTGAGGTTTTGTATTGAAAGTAAAAAGAGTAAACAAAACCAAAATGTTTCCAAATCCTACCTACCCTAAGAGACTGATAATGAATTTTGTTTTGTTTTATTCTGTTCTTTTTTTTTTGGATACTGTTTTGCATTTGACTCCATAAAGCATTTCTGAGGAAACACAATTTCACAAATTCACTGCTGAAACCCATTATGCTTCAGTCTTTAATCTCCTCCTATCCTCCCACACAGAACTTCCTCTTTAAGGGCATAATAATACTTTAAATTATTATGAAGTTGCTGTTCATTATCAGAGGAGATAGTGTGACATTACTATACTGATCTACTATTTTCAGGATCTACCATTTAACATTTGAAAACCAAAAATTTGGAGGTCTAATTATAATATATAATAAATAGCATGAAAGGAGAAATATGACCTCCCTGAATAACAAACAACATTTATATATAGAGAAGCAACAAACTTGCTAATCAATGAATACAGGAACTTTTTTTTTCATCAAAATAAAGCACTTAGTCTGCCATGGATCAACAAATCCAAGCCTGAATTTAACAAATGAGGGAAGTAAAGCCTAGAGAGGTTACTGGATTTACTCACAGTCCAGTGGCAGACGTGGACTAGAACTTGGGTGGTCTGTGTTCTAAACTAGTGCTCTGGAGGTTGCTATTTCTTCCCTATTCCACAGGGAAATTGGGGTCAGTGACAATAATCCACGAAAGGGATGTGGAGTAAAGAGAAATGTAGCTAACTTTGGGGCCACTAGAAGTCTAATTATTTCATTGATATTCCAATTTAATTTATTGATGCGCCATGTCAACTTTAGGTTTAACATTATTAAATAATCTTTCTAATTATTTTGAAATAAACAATACATTAGTTCAGTATACACATTTGAAAATGATATTTGTTCAGCACTCTTGAATAAATAGAGGATGCCACTTGCTGCCAGGACAAGGATGACCACCATGAGGTTTCCAGCTACTCCAGACTCTACCCACCCACCTCAAGGACCAGAGGGGTCATAATCTCATTACCTTTGTAACTGGTTTGCAGCATACATGCTCTGCATTGATTAGTGATGTTTTGAAGTTATACCAAATTAAGAAATGTTTATAGCATTAAGGAAAGTGGAATAATTATCCAATAGAGCTCTTGCACAGTTTAGACATCAGCAAAAAGATTCAGCTACATAAACTGGAAGGTTATTAGAAAGGAACAGTTATATAATAGTTCAAATGCTTTGAACTACGAAAACCAAAACATTGAATCAAACTAGTTTAAACAATAAGGAAATTTATCATCTCATATACAAGTCCAGAGATAAGGTAGTCCCCTGTCACAGCTCCCCAGCCTTATCAAGAACCCAGCTTCTCATTTTGTCCACATGTGAGCAATTTTCCCTAAGACCAAGTGCCATGTGGTCAAAAAGGCAGATGCAGGGCAGGGGGTGGAGTGGGAACCCATTTTTTTGGTATCTCTTTCTCAAGCGCAAGGAAACTTTTCTCAGAAATCCTCCATTAGAATTCTAAGCTTTTATTTGTCAAAACTGTATTTTGTATATTTCTAAACCAATCACAGGAAATGGAAACTGGGTTACCATGAATGGTTCCTTAGACAAAGCAGAGTTAAGAATCACCGAGTGCTGAGTTTAGGATCACTTCCTCTGTTTCATGTGCGGGGTGACTTGATATTTTCACTATCACTAATATTTTTAATGATTTTTTTTAAAACCCTAAGTCACTTGTACAGGAAAAGTAAAAATAAAGCCCAGCTCAGTGTAATTTTTCATATAATTGATCAATATAACCAGGATTATAAACCAAGAAATGATTTTATTATTCAACTTTGAATTTTGACCTGAAAGTAACTGCTAAAATGGAAAAATAAATCTTAGGCATTTGTATTAGTTTGCTAGGGCTGATCTAAATACTACCCACAATCTGAGTAGCTCAAACAACAGAAATTTGTTGTTTCATCACTTTAGAGGCTGGAAGCCCAAAGTCAAGCTGTCAGCAGGGCCATGTTCCCTCTGAAGGCACCAGGGAAAGATACGTTTCAGGCCTCTCTCCTAGCTTCTGGTAGTTCCTTGGCTTGTGGCAGCATAATTCCAGTCTTCACATGGCATTCTCCGTGTATGCATTTCTGTGTCCATATTTCCCCTTTTAATAAAGACACTAGTCATATTGGATCAGGGGCTCACCCTACTCCAGTATGACCTCATCTTAACTAATTCGTCTGCAATGACCCTATTTCCAAATGAAGTCACATTCTGAGGTACTGGGGTTATGACTTCAACATATGAATTTTGGGGGGATACAATTCAACTCATCATAACAGCATTTTTCTAGTAGAAATAAGTTGGAATATAAGCATCAAGAAAGATTTTACTTTAAAGGATAACATCAAGAAATGAAAAGTGGGGCTGGCCCAGTGGCGTAGCGGTTAATTTCACTTGCTCTGCTTGGGCGGTCTGGGGTTCACTGGTTCAGATCCCAGGTGCAGACCTGTGCACTGCTTATCAAGTCATGCTGTGGCAGGCGTCCTACATATAAAGTAGAGGAAGATGGGCACAGATGTTAGCTCAGGGCTAATCTCCCTAAAAAAAAAAAGAAGTGAAAAGACAGCTCACAGAATGGGAGAAAATATTTGCAAAGCATATACCTCACAAGAGACTTGCATCTAGAATGTAAAATAACACTTATAATGTAATAATAAAGACAAATAATCCAGTTAAAAATGGGCAAAGGATCTGAACAGATATTTCCTCAAAGAATATATACAAATGGCCAATAAATACATGAACATTCATTAGCCGTGAGGGAAACACAAATCAAAACCACAATGAGATACAGTTTCATAATATGGCTAGGCAAAGGCATAGGATGGCTAGAATCAAAAAGCCAGATAGTACAGATGTTGGCAAAGATGTAGATAAATTGGAAACTACATACACTGCTGGTGGGAGTATAAAATAGTGCAGCTGTGTTAGAAAACAGTCTGACAGTTCCTCCAAAGTTTAAACATAGAGTTGCCATGTCCAGCAATTCCACTCTTAGGTATATACCCAAAAGAATGGAAAATGTCCGCACAAAAACTTGTACATGAATATTCATAGAAGCATTATTCATAATAGCCAAAAAGTGTAAACAACACAAATGTCCATCAAAAGAACCAGTCACAGAAGACCATATATTATATTATTCCACTTATATGAAATGTCCAGATGAGGCAAATCGTAGAAACAGAAAGTACGTTAGTGGTTGCCTAAGACCGAAAGGAAGGAGGAGTGGGAAGTGACTGCTCATGGGTACAGGATTTCTTGTTGGGGTAATGAAAATGTTCTAAAATTCACCATGTTGATAGGCACACATCTATCAACTCTGTGAACATACTGAAAACCATTGCCACTGTGACTGGGGCAAGTTGCTTAAGCTCCCTGGATTTCACTTTTCCTTTGTAAACTTAGGACAAGTACCTTCTTAGGGTTATTGTGAGGATAAGATGAATTAACATACTGAAAATGGTTTGAAAAATAAGCATTAAAGAGGTGCTTACTATTACTATTAAATGTGAATTGTGAAACTTTAATACCACGTAGATTGCGTGCAACATAGTCTAGAATCACAAATTGTAATGCAAGAGCAAACAAAGTTGTATAATGCTGACATATTCCAACCTGATCATTTAAAATAATGATGGCCTGAAGAAACCAAATTTTTCTTGTTGAGTTGATATCTAAGCCCCATATCAGATGAGGCCTAACTAGGCAAGGAAGTGGCAGGGATGGTGGACCCTGCTTCAGCCATGAATGCTAATCACAGGCCCTCTTCTATAAAAGTCAGAAGATATAAAAGATATTTTTAGAAATGATCTCTAGCTGGAATTTTTTTTTTTTTAAGATTTTTTATTTTTTCCTTTTTCTCCCCAAAGCCCCCCGGTACATAGTTGTGTATTCTTCGTTGTGGGTTCTTCTAGTTGTGGCATGTGGGACGCTGCCTCAGCGTGGTCTGATGAGCAGTGCCATGTCCTCGCCCAGGATTCGAACTAACGAAACACTGGGCCGCCTGCAGCAGAGCGCGCAAACTTAACCACTCGGCCACGGGGCCAGCCCCTCTAGCTGGAATTTTTGATTGACTTACTTTTTCTAGGAAGAGGTTTGTACTCCTGAAGATACTGAATCAGTTTTCCTTTTCCTTTATTTCTTACAGCTCTGCTGACATGGAGCCTGTCTCAGGTTCATTCCCGTAGAATGTGTCCATCAGGTTTTTGTTTGTTTTTGAGCATGAGAAAGTCCTGTAATATTTATGCAGAAAATTACACTTGACTGTGATTCTTGGCTGACTCTCAGCTGACTCAGATGCTTTTGTCCTCCCTCTGGCTGATAGCTGCCAGCACAGCCTGTCAGTCAGTCAGCAACATTTGCGGAGTGTCCATGTTGTGCAGAGCACCAAAGAGAACTGAAAACAAAACAGAAGCTACAGTTTTGCTTTTAAGGCACTTACAATACATGGGGCCAATCAGGACAAGCACACAGAACATATACAGAATGCATAATACATGACACAGAAATATACAATCATGTACTAGCAGGAGCAGCTTGAGGCAAAATTTTGAAGCAGGCTTGTCTCTGCATTCTCCTAGATCCCATTTTATATTTTGCTTCTTCACTTCTGGGTGCTGCTTCATACGGTCAACAAATATTTATCAAATGTCATCTGTACACAACACCCTTGAGTAAGTGACAAATACTGCCTTCCAGAGCTGCCTACCAACCAATACTTTCGGGGGCTTTCCTTCATTCCAGAATCCCCCTCACCCCCAATCCTCTTTTCCAGCTTCGAGATCCCTTCTCTCTTTTTAGGGCCCCTTTCTTAGCTAGTTGTAAAGAAATAAGTATTAATTAAAAAACAAAGTCACACTGAAGCATGACTAATGAGTTACAGTTTAATATTTTAACTTTTATGAGCTCAAAAGAATGAGACTGTAATGGTGGAATTATAGAAGAAAAAGAAACTGGATAAGGAGAGATGTGTTTTGAAAAAAATCTCTAAGGTTTCATTTTTTAGACAGTAGTTTTTAGATTCGGATTTGCAAGGCCAACGCTGCAGGTATTATTTCTTTCTCAGTGAGATGGAGGAGCCAACAGTTGGTGTATTGCCCTTGGCCTTAAAATCCAAACAGCTAGGCTTCCCAGAGAAAGAGTTATCTGAAACTAGGAGAATATGCTTTTCCTACCTGGCAATGGCTTTTCTAGGATATAGAACATTATTTTTAAAACAGTGCTTTGATCAATAATGTCATAACTATTATCTACAGGTAAGTAACAAAGAATAAGAATAAAAAATACCAATCTTTAAATGCTATCTAGCTTCTCATCAACCAACAACATGTTCATTGTTGCTTAAGTGACCCTGATTCACTTCCCGAGTGTGAGCTGAATTAACTCACCCAGGACATGGGATCTGACTCCTGTGGACTCTGTCTGCTTCAAGTAGATTGTGCATAGTTGTTTCAGACCAGACTTTTTCCTTGATTCTTATGGGCTTTAGACTCTCTACCTGTTTACCCCTTACCAGGTAAGAAGCTGTTTGTCCTTCTAAGATCCCTGCTTTTAGTCTTTGGGTCTACATGTGGAGGTATGAATAGAAATAAAACAAAATTATACACCAACAGCTTTACGCCGTGGAGATAACTGTTTCTCTTTTAGAAAAATTTCCCCCACCCCCACCCCCGCCTTTTGTCAT
Source organism: Equus asinus (assembly GCF_041296235.1). NCBI lineage: Eukaryota > Metazoa > Chordata > Mammalia > Perissodactyla > Equidae > Equus > Equus asinus. Next base: position 74,955,365 of record NC_091798.1, read on the forward strand.
ATTTGAGTTTTTAGAGTGTTCTATCTTCCTGTTTCCAATCCCAACTCAAAATATTAGAAATTAGTTAGAATTTCCAAACATTTTTTTGCTAGAAAACAGTATTTAAAGGGGAATATAGTTTTAAAACTGACAGATAATGTCCTTTGTATCTTTTAAGTCTTTTCATAGATAACTAACCCTGCCTAATTTAAAATAAACTTTGTTATTATAACTGAGGCGTTATTTGGATGGCTAGAGGGACATGCCAGGGGGTATTAACGTGGGAATTCCTTACAGAGGCATGAACCTAAAGTGTTATATTGAAAGAGAGAAATACGGCATAATTCAGTAGAGGGAGACATGAATGTTGAAGCGTGGGAAATGTGTGTTATACCTAAACCTCATGTGTGCTAATACCTAAAGATGAGAGTTGGTGAATCACATACTGAGGATAGAAGACAGGTTCCTCAGCCTTGTCTGGGAGCATGGTAGAAGATAAGGACTTTTCAGGAAAGGAGAACAAATCAGCAAAAGATCTGGAAGTTACGGTTATGAAGTAAAGTTTGCAGAAGTGACTGAAACGTAGAAATGTTTTTCTTGTTAGTTAAGTCTGCATTTCTCAGACTTTCTAACCATTTTTCCCTATGAATATTGGAAAATTTTCTTGTATAAAATCTGAACAAATGATCTGTTTACCCTGCTATCCTTCCTAAATATGATACGTTAGGCATCCCACAACCTTATTTGAGAAATGAATACTATACAGTCAATAATTCAAACCAATTTCCATCCTAAGGAGCCTCTTCTGTAAAAGTGTTAGGGCATTTGCATATTGGCAAATAAATTATTATCGCTTCTGGGAATATGCTAGACTAGGTACCCTGACTGAGCTTCTTGCTAAAAATAACTAAAAATGTAGATAGAACATATTTTAAAATTGTTTTAATGCATTGATGACTTGGAAAGGTGGTAAGAAATACTCATGGATCAAAAACTAAGTAAAGGCAGGAACCGTGAGGGGTACGTAGAAGGCTGAAGTCAACTTTCACCTTGAGGGCATCTGAAGCTTCAGTTTCTATGCCTTTGAGAATAAAATCCAGGGCCTGCTCAAGTTGGGGAACATAATAGGAAGCAAAATTTAGGCGTAGTCTGTTTACCCTAGTCTCATCTAAAACGAAAGGAGACAGAAAAATTCAAAGTATCAGGACACAAAAAGATCTATCAAGCAAATATCGGTCAAAAGAAACCAGTGGCATAGCTGTGCAGACATCTGAGGAAACCGTACTTTTCCATGGAAAGTATTACTAGATACCAGACATGAAAATTTGGTACTGACAAATACAGCACATATACGGGTATGAAGAAAGTGAATTAACACTCTCTTTCAGGAAAATAATCTGATGCTGGCTACTAAAATATTAGATTATGTAAAATACACACGCTTCAACCCAGCAAATCTTCTTTCATAATCCTTTCCACCTTTTCTTCCTTATGATTTGGAGACATGACTTTGCTGAGATTAATTTTCAGGAAGCAGACAATATAATGAATGATTGATTTAAAATCTGTAAATGTAAAAGTTGTAAACCATTATGTGTTGAAATGGAAAAAGAGTGACACATGGTTAAACGAAGGAAAGAAGGTTAATAATGAATATAAGTACAAGAGTGTTGCAGAATAAAAATGTGGCCATTTCAAACAAATTTGTATTTAGTAGACATTGATGTTCGAGTGGAAAACTAGTTCCATGACTGTTTGGAGGTCCCCCTTGTAGTTTGGGATGGAATAAACCCCTCCTCTCCTCAAAAGAACAAAAAACAAAAATTAAAAAACCCCAGGAACTTCCCTCAGAAAATCAGAATCTCTCATGGTAGTTCTTGGCCAGGCATACTTCTCCGGAACCTCAAATAGACCCAATGACACAGCAAGATATGAAATGCAGAAGTACGTACATGAGGTAGGACAAGAAATTCCTATCATGGTGGTAAACTGGGCTCCTGAGGGCTAAAGCACCCGTTCTGCCCTACACAAAGCCTAAAAAGGGAACAAGCCATGGTTCTGGGCTCCCTTGATCTGGAAGATTTCTCATTCTGAGTGGGCTGCAAAGACCGCAAAATTCTCCCTGGGCCTCTGTGGGGAATCAGGGAGGCATAGAGAAGTTGTGTCTGTTCGCTCCATCATCTATTCATAATCTTATATACAACTTTTTCACAACTTGTTTGTTCATTTAAGGTAAAAGAAAGGAAAAATAACGTTAGCCAAGTCTTGGTGTTGGGGGTCTGGCATCCACCATAAAAGTTTTGAAATAACACACCAATAAGTACAATACATTTCTTTTGTAAAAACTCTTTATTCATTAAGACATTATTAGCACAGTAATTCATTAAGACATTATTAGCACAGTAATTATCATGTTAATTCACATGAAATTATAAAATTGCTACTTTCTGGACTCAGGTTTTAAGAATCTGGGAAATTACAAATGTATTTAAATAAGGAACTAAAAGGAAAAGAATTAAATCTTGGAAATTTACGGTATATAAGTTACTACACAAAAGAAAGAACTTTACTTATTTATGGAAATGTTGATGGCATAGTTCTACTGAAACTTATAGACATTTTATTGCTTAATTTATATATTATCTTGGCGGAAAAAAATAGTATTCTTTACTCTTTCAGTTTCCTTATAATAAAGTACATAATTCTAGAGGGATATCACATAGGTGTTATACAGACCTTGGTAGGACCATGACCAGGTCAAATCTAGAGTCAAATATGATTCAAAGACTCCAAGAAATGATTTGAAAGTAAACTTGACAAAATGTGTATTGGGTCATGCCCATGGTCCATCCTAAATGTATCCTGTTTCTGACAGTGGCACCAAAGAAAGGTCTATAAACCTTCCTGATATCACTGCAAAATGGATTGGGTAACTAGATGTCCCCAGCTTCCCTTAATAACCCAGATAAGTCAGTTGCCTGTGTATTGATTCAAATCTTTCCAGAACTTTATACTTTCATAGTGATTCGTATGTGGGATCACAAATTTATTAAACTTACTACCTGTATTTAGAATGGTGGTGTCTTTATTTATTCCAAAGACCTTATTCAAACAATTAAGAGAAGCATCTAGAAAAGCATTTCAGAGATCAAGAGTTTTCCTTAAAATATGAAAAAATGCTAAACCTGGGGTTACAAAATATGATAATGCATTTAAATATTTACATTAAACCATGATTTAACCTAAAATATACACAATATGATCTAATTCTGCATCTTTCAAAAGATTTACTAAAAATGCAATAGTGCAGGGGCCGGCCCAGTGGCGCAACGGTTAAGTTTGCACGTTCTGCTTCGGCAGCCCAGGGTTCGCCGGTTCAGATCCCAGGTGGGGACCTTCGCACCACTCATCAAACCATGCTGTGGCAGGCGTCCCACGTATAAAGTAGAGGAAGATGGGCACGGATGTTAGCTCAGGGCCAGTCTTCCTCAGCAAAAAGAGAAGGATTGGTGGCAGATGTTAGCTCAGGGCTAATCTTCCTCAAAAAAAAAAAAAGGCAATAGGGTATGGATTAAAGTAGTGTGATATTTCCTTTCTCTCCTGTATCTCTGTGACTGCAGACTTTACTCAGTTGGAGATGACCACAAACAGGTATCCTTGACACTCTTCATGAATGTGAGGGTCAGGCCAAGAGGCCCTCCTAGCTTCCTTGATAAACTGACATCTAATTTCTAATAATATGACATTTGGTCACAAAGTCTTTGTTTTCCTAATCCTATGCTTCATAATTTGTATCCGACTTTCCACAAATGGTAAAAATTAAACTATTCAGGCTGAGTTGGAGGGGGAGAGCGAGGAGATGGAAAGATGCAAAGGAAAGATAGATTTTTTTTATGGAATGGCTATTTTTCCTCAGAGGTAAAACTGGTTGGGCAAACTCCAGGATCCTAAGCAAGGTTAAAAAAGCATCAAAGAAGCAAGATAGTGGCATAATGCAAGGCAATGCAGATAGTCTGCTGCAGCTAAACTGTTACAGCTATATCTATATCTCTCTCTCCACATGTCTCTATTGTTTAGGAAGTTTACTTTTTTTTCCTTTTTCTCCCCAAAGCCCTCTGGTACATAGTTGTGTATTTTTAGTTGTGGGTCCTTCTAGTTGTGGCATGTGGGATGCTGCCTCAGCATGGCTTGATGAACGGTGCCATGTCGGCGCCCAGGATCCGAACAAGCAAAACCCTGGGCCTCCGAAGCAGAGTACGCAAACTCAACCACTGGGCCACCGGGCCGGCCCCAGAAGTTTACTTTTAAATAGGCTACTGAACTGGGTTTCCCCCACCCCCAACATCAGACATCTGTTAGCTAGAGAGAGAGCTGAGAGAAGGCAGCTGGGCAGGCTGAACTCTGACTTGAGCTTTGCCGACTTCACGCACACATCGCCACATCTGATGTGCTCTTTCTATAGACCATTTAAATACTAGCCAGTAGCCAAGTCCTCAGGGTGGGAAGATTCTTCTCCAGCCACTTAATATTTTTGGATATGGTTTCCAGAACAATTTGAAAAACATCCAGATGTGATCCTTGGGCCTTAAGAAATTCAAAGAAAAGTTTCACCTGAAAAATAAGCAAGAAAAGAATTACTGACATGGTTCATAGAACACTTTCTCTTCAAAAGGGTTTCAAAACAGCTTGCAAATTATACAAACACAGGTGCAAGCATTTCTCTGCCACCCTCTAAAAGGTTATTTTCTTCTTCTTTTCTTTTTTTTGCGTAATTATTATTTCACTTTATCTTCAAACAATGGAGAAGTAAGACAGGAATGATAAATCGTCATCTTACAGGTGAGCACACTGCGAGTAAAGAAGTTAAGTGACTTAGTCAAGTCAGAGAGTAAGTAGTGAGCTGGGATTCAAGTTCTAGAATTCTGAATTTACTTAAAGGATAAATAAATTTGAGATTTATTGTGGAAAGAAGTTGTAAAACACTAGAATGCCTTAAAAAAACAAGACAACAAGAATTACCAACATTACTAGTTTTGTTAAAAAAATCTTTAAGTACTCTTCCAAACTTCAGTGTAACCACTCTTGCGCGATGATGCTATATGAATGAAATAATACAAAAGGACTCATCTCTCAAGGATGATTTACATTTTGAATGCTACAAAAAATGTATTTTAAGAGTCAGGTTCTAGTCCTGTCCATTCCATTTACTTGCTATGTGACATTGGACAAACAATTTCTTTTCTTTTAATAAAATGAGAACTTCAAACCAGATTGCACCTGAGTTTACATTCAATCCTGCAATTTGAACATTTATTTTTAAATTGTTACCAACATAAAGTCACAAACCTCTTGCAACTCATCCTTGGAAGAAAAGTGAGCTGTTGTGCCAGAGATGATCATTCTCATGGGAAATGAGCCCAAGCCAAATCTGAAAGTAAAAAGGAACCCCACAGGTTTAGGTAATAGAAATTCTGCGCTTACATTCATTACATCATATACCATTTTTAAAATATATAATCTTAATAACTATATGATAAGCTTGTGCATTATAATAGATATTATTAATTACCAAAAGAATAACTCTTATATTCATCCAGTACAATCCCAAAGCTATAAAATTTATCAAATTTGACCATTAAATAAAAAGGTAGATAAAGCTTTCTTAGAAAATATGTCTAGCTTATTCAGCAATGTTTATGTTTAAATTTATGTTTATGCTTAAAGCAGCATTCTCTACATTTTTTTATTATATACTCCATCAGTAAAGATTTTTTGAGCAAGAACTTCCCAATATACGTATTTCTATTTATGAATTATAAGCATGTATTATGTTACAGGTAAAAAAGAAAATTTAATAGCCTAAATTAGGGAATAATATACATGGTATTACTTTTCTCTTGCACACTAATGTATTGTCTTGCACACTTTCCCATCCCATTTTGGACACCACTGTGTCAAAGCATTGTATTTATTGGGGGCAATATTACTTAGTTGAACTCTCTTTCATAGCCAGAGACTGCATCTTTCACCCCAGCGTTTTATAGAGAGAATTTGTACCATAAGTCAAAGGGATTCATGCTGAAAAAACACAGCACAGATACATCTCAGAAGATGGGTCCGCGTCTAAGCTCTGCGCTCGGTCAGGCATGAGGACAGTTTCCAGTTACAAAGGAAAACTACAGCATTGCAGAAAAAGTCTAATCATTTCAGGAGGGAACTCATGCAAACAACAAAACCAATGGTTCCAGTTAGGGTCTTTAGGGAAACTTTTTTTTTAAAGCTGTTTCTAACTATTCCGTCTCATGTAAATGTCAACTCCTTGGAGGTCCAGGAGAGGGGTGGAAATGTGCTTTTTGTTTACACAAAAGCTGTGTGTGGGGACTCTGAATGCTTTATGGCTAAGAAATGAGAGGGAAGAGGACCTGGGGATGACTGACCTCAGATATGCTGCATAGAGCTAAGGTGAACAGAGCAATTGCACAGCTCTCGGATTTGGGATATTTTCCGTATAGTCATAAGGGACGTTTTGGATTTGGATGAGGAATGGCTGGGCACCTTAGCAGGGGTTTGTTGTGAGACAAAGCAATGCCATCCTGTACGTTATTGGGTTTTTTTCCTGGGATATTTTAGGCCCAGAAGCATACTGGAGTTAGCACTAGTCCCCCGCAAAGCGGAAATTCAGAAAAGATTCAGAACCAATCCAGTTTTGGAGGGGGGCTCCCAAAACACTTCTGATCGGGTTTCTTTCAGCTACCCCAAGGTCTCCACAGTGCCACCTTCATAGGGGAATTGGGGGTGGGGATTAGCTCTCATCAAAATTCCTGAAGTTTTTCCCCCAGAACAAAACTACATTAACATAGCAAGCCAAATATGTCTGATGCACTATATGTGGCTTCATTGGATTCTTCTGGGCTGGGGAGAGAACCAGGAGGGGAGAGGGTGATGGGGCTGATGACCTGATTTAACTTAAATCCTACTTGCTCCCGGCAATTCTTCTTTGCCTGGGCTGAATAAAAGAAATGTTTCCCATTCCTTTTTTCTCATTCCTCTCCTTTACACCTGGACAGGGTAATCTGGGCTAGTGAGTTTCAAAACCGATTCTTCCTTGAGCCATTTGAGTAAAAATGGTATCATTTATATGCTTTGGAGAACACTTGATTACACTTGGCTTTAGGCAACTGAGACATCTGGGTGAAAGAACACACATTAGATATAAGTGAATACCAACTTTTTTAGGAGTTCGGTCCAGTTTTCTCTTACAAAATTCCAGGCTAATTGCTGCCCCTCTGGATTTCTGGCAATTGCATGAAGAAGAGCTGCCAAGTCCTGTGTCTTGATAACCTTTCCTTCCATTCCTAGTTCAATCAGTCTGAAGAAATAAACACCAGTTGATGATTCATTGTATGTATTTTGTAATGGAAATTAACTCATGCTACCAATATATTAAAAGAATAGGAGAGAAAGCGGCATGATAAAAGTATAATTTACCAAAAACAGTAATTTTGTACCGGCTAACATTTTTAACATTCTGGTTAAACTTTTACTTTTTTCTAGCAGTAATTTTATTCCCAAATTAATTAAAGAACTTTGATTAGCATCTTATATACAAGAATGTATTTTTGTAATAATTTTCCTCCAAGGTTCTGAAAGTAAAACATAGACATCTATCTAGTCTCAATCACATGATTAATTACTAGGGAATGTCTGTTTTCATTACTTGCATTTTGTCAATAGATTTTTCTTAGAAATAATGTCACAGCAATACAGATCCTGATTCAATTATTTTATGCCTTTGCGATTGGTGGCTGAAATTTTTGTGAAGTCACTGAATTTGTGTCAGTTTACTTTTAACAATTTAGTTAAATTCATGCACTTACTTCATTAACTTTTCCTCATGTTTGCTGGTTGACAATGCATACAGAATTTTGTTTTTTTCAGCACCTGACACTGACAGTTCATATTGCTTTAAAAGGTAATTCCATCCTGCTGTTGTCTGAGCACCCACCGAATAAACGATCTTTAAAACATCTGTTGGGATACTGTAATATTAAGCACAAAAGTGAAGATGAAAGTTCTATGAAAAAAACTTTTTTTCTTATTACAATTTTAAATTGCTATAAGAGAATTACCCCTGAGTTATTTCCACTATCTAGCATATTCAACCTTTTTCTTTGCCAAACTTTTATAAAAATGTTTTATGTAATTTTACTTTGCAAATTATTTGTGCATTTTTTCTACTGATATTAGCAAGAAGAATAATCAGAAAATTTAACCTACTCAGAGAGGAAAATAGAAAGTTGATAGAATCAATAAATAAAAGAGAGGATTTTTGAACTATAAAGACACTAGTTTATACAGAATTCTATCATTAAATAATTTGTATTGGTGCTATATGATTTCTTTTTTAAAAAAGATGGCTACCTCCTGCTTTAATGTCACATTAAGAGTATTTTTTAACTGGCCTCTCTGAGGGTCATCTGACTTTCCAAGTGTAGAGAATTGTAATTAGAGTTTAGTCATTTTACAATTCTGCAAAACTGGTAAGATGCAATAATGTTTTCTGTCCAACTAAAGAAGACACCACCGTTTTTGTTTTCTATTGCCCTATAAGATATTAACTAGTTTTCATTCTAACTTGGTCTATGATTTTTAATCCCAAATATCATTAGATCAATGATAAAAGATATTCATTTTGATGACTTGGAAAAACCAAAGCACAGAGAAGTGAATTTGGGGCAGAAATCATGCAGTGACCTTATGGCAGGGATTGCACTAGTCTCTGTACATCTTATTTAACTGTCAAAGCTGCTCAGTGAGATAGTTATTATCCTAATTTTTAAAAAGTGGAAATAAAGCTCGGAAGGGTTATGTAACTTGTACCAAGGTGACAAGACATTTCGGAGATGGGATTCAAACCTATGATTCTAATGCTTGTGCTGTTTTACTGCACAAAGTTATGAAGATTGGTTAACGAGTACATTGTAAGTTCCTTGAAGGTAGGAAACATAGTTGTTTGTTCATCACTTTATCCTGACCACCTACAGCAGTGCCCGGCGCATAGGCGACATGCAAAGAATTATATTTTGAATTCATGAATGAATGAAGTAATCAATTAATCCATGTAATGAAATGCTTGATTACGATTAATACTAGTGGTCCTGAAGTTTAGGAAAAAACCCTACAATATTTAATTATGTATTCTTGATTACAAGCATAAGCGAGCTTTACCCAGAATATTTTCATAGGCATGGCACCCTATTCAACATGTTGAACTATCTTATCTATTGTACACGGGTTACTGCGGGTAAGATCATCCCTCTTGTAACTAGCATCAAGACAGAACGCTATTCCATTGTGTGATAGGGAAGCAGGATGTTTACATTCTAGCCTCACTCACACAACCCATTCAAACCTGAACAAAAAGCTGAGAAAAATAGAGCTAAAAGATATTTTTTTCTAAAACTGATTCAGGCTTAAATCCCAAAGAGCAGAAAGGTCCAAAAAGAAGAAAACTAGAATTACCTTTTTTAAAAGCAAGAATTCAAAAAAAGATTTCAGAAAGCTCACTGAGATTTAGTTGTGTGGAGAGAAATTATGATAGCATAATTTGGCACAGGAAAAATTGACACTATATTATATTACATTACAAAAATTACATTACTTCGTACTAAAGTTGTGAATTTTTTCTTCTATTTTAAAAAATGAATTTTCCTTAATTCACATAGAGATTTGATTTCTCGACACATCCAACTCTAGAGTCAGAGTTTTAACAGTAACAATATAAAATCACATGTTAGAAATCAAGGCTTACATTAAAAGGACCGTGGGGTCTGTTAGTACCTATGGTTGCAGCTGCTAAGCTGAATTTCTACATAATCCATTTAATCACTAGGCATCTTCCTGATTATAATAGGCACTAGAATCAATTTAACCACCGTATACATCCTTTAGGTGGTCCAAATCATCAGTTTCACATCAAAGGTGAAACACGGGGCCTAGGCTTGGTCTGTGGTATTGATTAATAAGGAAGAAAACACATTGGGAAAAAAAAGCACCCTCCTTTTTTTTGACACAAGTTTCACCAAATGATCACTGGTGTTTTCATTGTATGTACATTTCCCATTGCTTTTTATCTTTAAAGGCATCACTTTTGGAGATTGGGTGCCCTCCTGCTTCCACCTCCTGGCTATCTTTCTGTTGCCATGCCAATGTTTCTTAGCTGTCCCCTACAGGGACCTAAACCTCACTTCCCACAAAATCTATTGAGCACTTACTATGAGGAGGCATGAAACAAGGGCATCTAATTCCCAGCATGATTTTTTTTCTCTATTCTTACTAAAAGGTTTTAGATCTAATGTCTCGCATGATCAAAGACTTTTACATCAAAGTGAAAGGAACAAAGAATAGGACAGAAGTCAAGGTTTACTTTAATTTTCCACCAGATTCCATCCACTGAGAGAAGAGTTGAGTTGCCTTCCTGATGCAAGGAGCGTGGTTCAGGTAACAGGCCAGCTTCAAGAGAACTGAGCGAAGCATCCTGTCCCAGACAGAGCCCTCGTCGCTCCAGCTTTGTGTGTCAATCACTGGCTTAAAATATCGGAGAAAGTAATGCTGCAGAAAGCACAGGATGGTTTACAGAGAGGCTAAATTTAGTTCTTAACAGTTCTCATTCACCCATCTAAAGGGCTCAACTCTAAGGTGTCTGCATGAACTTTTCCCAAAACACAGAACTACTTATCTTTATATTTCTTTTCTCTTTTTCTGGCCTCCACCTACCATGCTTAAGAAACAGAGTTAGATTCTCCAGTAAAAATATGATTTAATTTCCTATCTGAGAGGGGAATATCAATTGATGTAACATAAAATCATCTTAAGAGGGATGTTTTACTCATGATCCTGGTACTTAGCTCTTAGAATGGTGATGACAAGGAACGAGGGGCATCCAACCACTAGATGCTGTGCTGTTGACTGTATGATCAGCCAGTTTCCTCAACTTCTAGAAGATTTAACCCCAAGAGTTCACACAAAACCTAAGTCTCACTGATTCTCCAGACACTGTATTTACTTAACGAATTTTCCGAAAGTGATTCAAACCTTGAGGTTTTCAGTGACATCTGAAATATTCCTTCTGTCCATCATGTGGTAAAATGTTTCTAAATATTCCAGGCCTTTGAGAAGTGCAGGAATGTTTGTCTCATGTTGAAGATAGCGAGTCAAGTCAAGGGCTTTGTCTAGGGTCAACCTTCCTGCGCTGCGGTATAAAACAAATGTCAGTGGTTTGCGCATATCTTTCCATTCTTAATATTAAAACAAATACAATACAGAACACAACAAAAGGAGTAGTTCATTATAGCCAGACCATTTGATTTAAGTCCTAGCTCTGCCACTGGCTAGCTGCGTGATCTTGGGCAAATTACCTAATCTCTCTGGGCCTCAGTTGCCTCCCCTATACAGTGGGGAAAATAATAGTATCTTCTTCTGTTGTTGAAAGGATTAAATGAGTTAATATATGTAAAACACTTAGAATAGTGGCTAGCACACAGTAAGAGCTTTGTAAATAAAATATTAGCTAATATTAGTATTTAATACCAAATAAGATCAATGTTTTTATATATTGTCATTCTCTAATTGTTTAACTTGCGGCTTTGAATTGTTCCTCCAAGTGAATTTGGAACTGTGAGGACAGGTGCCACGTCTTCTTTTGATGTCCCTTCTAGAGCCTAACAGAGAAGCAGCAATTATCGTCAGTGGGACAAAACAAGTATTTCTATCTTTTTTTTAGATCCTAAAGTTATATGCCTTCTCTATATTTTCTTTTAATAAGAAAAACATACCCAACAAAACTATTATTCCGAAGACCAAAATGTTATGGTCTCTTCTGCAGAGGAAATAAACCATTATATTGTCACCTTCGTAAAGTAGTTCTGGCACGTGTTTCTGAGAGGATCTGTGTCCCCCTAGAGTCTATGAGCCATTTTTGCCAGCACCTGACTTCCAGATTAAGCACAATAGTCTGATATGGAAACAGATTCCAGAACAAGGGATATCTTTGGTGAATTTTTCATTAACAAAATGCCTTACCTCCTTTGGGTTTTTCAAATTTTAAATTCCTATGTAAAACCAGGGAACTGAAACTGGAAAGAAGTGAAATCTAAAAAACCAACTTCTGTTGTGACTTTACTCTTTTCAATCACAATGACATGCTACTTTAAAACAGACTTATGGAAAATTTTCCAAAACTTCCATCTGAAGACAGAGGGCTAGACCATATGCTCTATGATTCTATGATCTGCTGTATTTTTTAAAACACAAATCCACAAAATGTCACTCTTCCTTCCCACATGTGTTGGTATCATAATATTCAGTACAGTTGATAGCTTGAAGGAGCAGCAACAGGAAGAAACTAGATATTATGTTCTAGGGCCACAATTTCAAAAAGAATGTTTAACACATAAACATTACTTTATCTTAACCCTGTTTTTCTTTTTGGCCCAGCCTAATTTATTTCTTACTACAACAAATGCTACTATTAGAAACCTTTACTTTTATATTTCCCTACTTTAAAAGAATTTAATCTTAATATTCATTTAAAAGGGACTCTTTTTATTTTTGTATGGTTATTAATTGTTTAACAAAAATCCAGCTCCTCACCACTTGCTCTGTTTCAATCAGTGCACAAAATGTTCTCTGAATGTTTGTTTACCTTAAAGCCCAAACACATATATAAGCATACATGTCAGCCCAACAGAAAAAAATCTGTATCTGCTTATTTATATGCAGTTTCAGCTAAATGGTACCTTTGTGAAATAAAACTATATTCCTACAGAACCAATTTGGAGCTTCTTTTGAAGGTATAGGACTAAAAGAAACTAGTAGTTTTTCTGTAAGGAAATTAAAGCTGTCATTTTAATTCCACTCAACTCAGATGAGATCTAAGGTTTAAATTATATTTATTAAGTATGAAAATCCAATCAAAGATCCATTTCTGGGTCAAATTTTTTCTCCAAACTAAATGTGATCACTGATTACTTCCTTTAACTCTTAAATAGATATTGCATAAAGCAGGGAAGGAAGAGATATACATTACCAAGGGAGAGTAGCAAGGAAAAATATTTAGACCCATTATGAGTGTTTTAAATTATTTCTTTATGCAATTACTTTTATTATAAAAGTAATATAAACAAGTTACAAAACATTTGGACGATAGAGAAGAGAGGAAAAAAGACATAATTTCAGTACCCTACACATTCACTAATAGCACTTTGGAATATTTTCTTGGGTCCCCCCCCGCCAACAGTTAGCTCATTTTTTCCTATGTAGTTGCAAGCATAACAACACACAAACCTACGTTCTGCTTTTTTCCAACTTTAATTATTTGAAATGCATTTTTATATGTCACATCATGTTCCTACTCAACACATGATCTTTTAAACAATTTATACTACATAATACTAATAATGTGAACAGCTGACTATTGAGCATGTTCTATGCTTAGCACTTTATCTGCTTATCTTACGTAATCCTCAAAACAACCCCGTATGATAGACATTATTTAAAACTGGAGTTTTAAAGACTAGAAAACTTAGGCTTGAAAAGGTTAAGTAACTTGCCCAAGGTCAAATAATGTGAAGAAGTAGTATTTGAAGTCACCTGTTTTAACCCAATATTTGTACTCTTAATGAACTTCATTAAACGTTCCACCCAGTGAAGAAAAGATTATTGTTTTTCCACTGATGCGTCAATAACTGCAGGGTTTCTTTTACTAAATTTAGACTACTCATAAATTTATAGGCTAAAAACAGCAAAAAAGACTTTACAACTGCTTGAAACATTGGCTTTCATTTGCTGAGTTGTCAATATTCTTCATTCTTCATAGTCTTAAATTTTTAATCTATTTTCTCTGCAATCTGCCCAGAATTTGTTCTTTGAGCAGACAAATCCCCTTCGACTAACAATAGCCTAATTCTCAGCTAGTCTGTCATACATCCACTCAGATGTGGGATGGTGTTTTTCCTAGTCCTCCAATGCGCTATGCTACCATGATGCTCCTGAGACCTATGGGTCTGAGGATTAAACTCTCAATCCTCTGCCATTCCTAACTAGGGAATTCTGTCGTACAAAGAATCTTTCCCTGAGAGATATCCTGCTGGTTACTTTCTCTCAACCTGACCTAAAAAAGCATCTGAAAGGAAATAATATGTCACACTGAATAAAGTGAGTACGTTACAGTAATTCTCAGAATAGGAAAAGCTTACAATGCATAATAGTCCACCTGATCCTCAATTTTTTTCCATTGGCACTCCTGTGACCTGATTTATTGTACATATTGTTCTGTGCATGATAAATGTGAAAGGAAAGAAAACATTTGTCTTTCCAGGAAAGTCTAAAAAAGAATAAACATAAGCAGCTAATTCTTCATTTCCCTACCAATTTCATAGTGATTTCTCTAACGTGAGCAAAGTAATGAATGGATTATGCCCTAGGCTAACAATTCATTTAAAATTGTAAAGGTTAAGATTATATTTGTTCTTTTTGTTCAGCAGATTACATAGGTATTTGGTGAAACAGCAAGCTGCTAGCATAAACAAATTTTAAATCTGGGGTCAAAAGCTTAAATGCTGAAAGGCTCCACTCTAAGTGAGTGAAGCGGGCCGCTCACGTGTACTGTTTGGGACTCTGGTACATGGGAGAGTGCAGGCCTGGCCTAAAGAAAGATCTGCCCACTGTAGTCTCCTCTATGGCTACCTTGTGGCAATGAAGGCCCATGGTTGCCAAATCTCATTTTTAAAGAGACTCCAGAAGTCAGGATTTTTATATAAATTCTCCCCATTTTAAAATGTTGGATTAAATTTTTGAACACTGTATGGGTCAACATACCTTATCAGTGGATAGGTTTTGGCCTAGTGGCCAGTGCTTGACCTCCATTCAGATCTATATCCTATGAATGATCAACACTGAACATTTGATTTTGAAACAAGAAAGTCTGGTTATGGATCAGTTATTTCCTGTGAAATCAGATGAAATTTTGCATTACCTTACTAGCTGAAATGCATCATGAATCAGACCTATTCTGTCCTTAGGTCTGAGAAGTGTGTGGTTCTGATTCAGCTGTGTAATGAGTTGGTCCCATCCATGTCCCTCATAGTGAACGATGTAGTAGCCATTTGAGTCCACATTGAATTTCACCCAACTGGTCTTTCCAGGTAAATCCAGAGTATCTAAGAGGAGGAAATTGGCATGGGCATTTCATTATCAACATACGTATCAGGAACGTCTCCAAAATTCTTAGTTTCCATACTATTATTAATAAATCCATGGGAAGACAAAATTTTGGAAGAATCATGATGATAGTCATTTTCAGTCCACTGGATGGTTTCTTTTGGGAAGGATGTCTCATTAAATTAATAAATAAATAAATTCACATGAAAAGAACTGCTAAATTTGTTTTCAAAAACAGTCTATGCAGGTCTAAGAGGCATGCAGAGGCCTACTGAGCCAGATGATGAGCATGACTGGTATTTGGCTTGGTTTACTGGTAGCTGTGTCTCAAGGTTTAGTTACTGGTCATTGAAATATGCATATGTAAATAGGTGATCCATTTGTCTAGTCCTTATTTTGGGTGAAATAAGGACTCCAGGTTGAATATACATTATGATGGAAACACCCTCAAATTTCAGTGAAGTGTTTAAAGGAGAAATTAAAATTATATTATGTATTTTTTAATATAACAGACATTATATAGTGGTAAAATAACATTATCATATTCTCTCAATAACTCTGGTAGGCCATTCAAAATAAGATGGGAAAGCTCAGAAAGAGTTAAGAAATTTTCTTAAATACACACATTTAATAGACGACAGAGTGAGGATTTGAATCCAGGGCCAATCGATTCCAAAGTGTATGCTTTTTCCACTATACATTTTTGCCTTGTGGCTTAAGAGCTGGATTAATAGGTATTAAAAGACACAATAGGATGCCATCCTTTCTCGATATAAATAAAACCTATCTCTAAATGCTAAAAGCACACGAGCACTTCCCACTGAATGAAAAATTCAGCCTTTCTAGCTACAAGATACTTTTGGTAACTAATAGATGGATAAATGAGAACTTTCCCAAATATAAATCTTCTATTATTAGCTTCACTTACAGTACCTTTCCTCCAAATAGCTCAGAAGATGTTTAATTTCAGAACTAAAACATCATTTGGCTAATTAGTTCCTTACCTGTCTTTGATTTTAGGATGTGTCTGTGAATTGCATTAGAGGAACTCGTGGAGTAGGTCAGTGGGATATGCCAAAGGTACCTATGTGAGAAAATAAAGACCGTTACAGATGAAATGAATGGCCGTTTCAATTTTCACATTTTCAGACTCAGATAGGCTATAAAAGGCACCTAATCACCCATCCTTCACACTGTCAGTGGTCTTAGAAGTTTTATAGGCTAAGACTCACAGATCCTTGGGTACGCAAAAATCCTTCCATGATGATTATGAAGGTGCAGCAATATATACCCAGTTGAACGCTGTCACAACTACCTATGCCATTTGCTATCCAAATCTCATACCATGACATGTTCTGATCCTTGCTTTCTTCTAAGAGAAAAAAATGCAATCATCCTTTCATATTTCCAAAAACTCTGACAGCCTGATGTTAATTCAAATAACTGAACCAAAGCTGTAGGAAAAGCCTTAAGAGATACAGATCTTATTTGGTATGATTTTCCACTTATCCTTTTGTTCAACAAAGCTACCCATATCCAACCCCCAACTGCTAAGTGACTGCGAGTAAGTGGTCAGCAATGCTACAGTCTAGGGCCTGCAGGTTGGCCAAGTTCAGGAAACAGAAAAGCAGAGTGGATTGGAAGAAAAGGCTTCAGTTACTTTTCAAAGGACTTACTGTGGGAAATAACAGAAATTGGCTATTTTTCCTGGCTAACTTTCTAGCAGCTTCTAGAATTCATTTCCTCTATCACATCAAGCCATGTTAGCTATAGTAATCCTGCATAGGTCAAATCATATGCTTGAAAATACCAACAGGTGTAAAACAGAAAGAAGAGTAACTGAGGATGTACCCGTTAGTCCTCAGAAAAATATAAAACAATGAAAGAAACAACATACACAGACTGCATCTAGTAAAGGGTCAGAAGGGATAATCTACCTGCTAACCCACAAAATACAGATAATTAACAAAGCAACTGAAATATTTACATAAAAGTAAAAGTAGACACATAGTGCCAAGACTTAATGGACTGAGACTCCTGGATGGACTTTGGCTCTAGAAAGAAAGGGATTCTTCCAGATAAACATATCTGGCAGAAGACAGAGGGAAAGTAGCATTTCATGAGTTTGGATAGGCATGAAGCAGAGGGCAGTGATTTTACAATAGTAATCTAAATACTGCCTCAGATAGAGGAAAAATACAGATCATCATAGCAGATATTTATTATTCTGGGCCATCCAGACCATTGAGCTCTCTTGTGACATTTTGATAAGTTACAAAATTATGAGTCCTACTTTCTCAATGATGAATCGAATGTTAAATTTTCCAGGCTGTGTTGTCAAGCTACAAATCATCGAAACTCTCTGAGGTTCAGACTTTAGAAGGACATACAGAAAAATGGAAGGATGTATACGTAGAGATGTGGTGTATGAGCTGCTGTTGGATTGGAGATAGGCAACTGATGAAACGAAAAGGGGAAAACAGTATATTCTAGGTGTTAAAGACCTTGAATGTGTTTCTAATTGTTAGAAAAGTTCCAGAATTGTTATTAGACAGCTAGTTCCTTAGAAAAAGAAATAATAATCATAACAGCCAACACAGATTCACTTGTATTATTTCATTTTAAATTAACCTCATTCATCTTATTGATAGGGCTAATAGATCAGAGAAATGTGGACAGTGTTCCTTGATTTCAGCAAAGCCTTTAACAAGTTTCTTCAGGATAGGCTGCTGAACAAGATGACAGAGTGGTGAATTGGATTTGCTTTCATAATTCCAAGAACATCATATGTTTTAAGACATGACATTTATAGTCTATTACTGAAAAACAAAAGGGAACAGGAAGTTTTGGCATCTAATTTATCACATGGAAATGTCTTTTCTCGTCTGATAAGATGCATAGTTGTCATAGCCCTTCCTAGGTAAGGGCCAGTCACACAATTTATTAGCGCTCAGAAATCCAGGATTGAAAAGAGTCAGGGTATTTTATAATAGAAATATAATTGACCACCCTCTGCATCAGAACTGAGGTTCTAAAGTTGGCCATGGAATTTCTAAGAACACAGCTGCTGAACACCGCAGTCTGGGCCCCCTGAAGCTCTTTAAATCTGTATCAAGG
Organism: Equus asinus; assembly: GCF_041296235.1. NCBI lineage: Eukaryota > Metazoa > Chordata > Mammalia > Perissodactyla > Equidae > Equus > Equus asinus. The sequence goes on from NC_091798.1 coordinate 74,973,680, forward strand.
CTAGATTAGGCCTTTGATTCTAGTGTAGAAATAGCATCCCACAAAGTTGCCAGAGACGCTGAAAGAAAGCCAATGAAATAATGAGCACACTCAGATAAGAAGCCCAACAGAAGCAAAGCAACCACCTTTCCTGAAGGGCCCTCCACTCAGGGTCCTCTTTGAAAATCCCACTCAGGAAGCGCTCCTGTTGCAGTCTGAGAGAACGCCCTTCTTGTTTAACCACCACGAGAGGGATTCCTTTCTGCAGAGTCCATGTAGTCATCATCTCTTTGACCTCCATGTTTTCCTCTAGAAAGGCGAGCTGAAATGACAAGTGGTAACTCAAGACAGAGAAGAGAAACTGAAGAGAGATCAGAATCTTTGACCTCCCTGGATGCCAGAAACTGGGCTTGGGGAGGGAGAGGGGAGGACTCAGGCAGAGCTATGTGGGAACTGTTCTGGGGCTGCCCACCCAGGGCTGCACTCTGCAAGTCACCTGAATGAAGGAGGGAGATATTTGGGAGGCTGAGGGTTAACACAGGGCAGGAAAAGCCAAGAGGAAGGGCTTGAGACTGGAGCCTCCTTCCTGCTCTCTTTAGAAGTAAAAAATATCTCTCCATTTTAATAATGGTGGAATCCAGACTGTGGCTTAGAAGGCAAATGTCTGTCTTTAGAGAAGCTTTAACATTCTAAAGGAACAGCTTGTATCAATAGAGATATATTGAATGGAGAACAAAACCTTTAGCTTCCTAGCTTCTAGTATAGGTTTCTGATCGCTGGATGATGCTGAATCTTCCTTTAGAAACCATAACTTATGGGATTACTATGTCTCTTTTAAAAAAAAGTTTGCCTTTTCTTCATGATGACTTTCTTTTCTCCTAAAGTACTTCAGCCATTTCCTAGAAGTAAATAAAAAGACGGGACCTCAAGAAAGCCATGCATTCTATTTCCAAACTAACAACATATTTGGTCTGGCATTTTTCAGAGCCTGGAGGATGCCAATGCAGCAGTAACCACTCAAAAGAATTTTGAGCTGAGATATTTTTAGCTGGCAGTAGGGTTGTGGGAAAGCTGAATGACAACAACAAAAATATACTAGTAGCAGCGTCATCCCCCTAAATGGCCTGAACATTCCTTCTTGAGTCAGCTTTTTTTCAAGGAGAATTGTGGAGTCTCTCTTCCTCTCCAGTTATTTAAAGGGACAGCCGGGCTAGTCTACGTGTCATACTCACTCTGGGTGAGGTGATGTACCAGATCTCTTCTAGTCTATAAGTGTCTATACTTACTGTGTTGCTTGTTGTCTTGGAATCAGAATAACAAAATCCACCAGATGTAAAATCACCTTCTAAACAACTCTGTAAAACAAGAATAAAACAGCACTATTATTTAAGCACTGATAGTTGGCTGAATATGCATATTAGACATGAATGCAGACATTTATTAGCATAGCTATATGGAAATTTAATTCATCTAGACATAATAATGAGCATAGCAATACACGAAAATGAAAAAGAGAGACATCTTCATAGTGACCATAGAAAATACACACAAGTTACTGTTCTTGTCTTCTACGTATAACAAATATAGGAGGCAACTGTGTCTAGTGTGAACTTTCTCCTATCGTAGTGTAAATTCCTTGATAGTGGGGGAAACTCCTTACTTACCTGGGTATTCCCAATGGTGACCACAGTAGCATGCAGTGGACGCACCATAAATTTTGAATTCAGAATTGAAATGAGACCTAAGAAAATCACCAACTTGGCAATCGACCAGGAGTCAATAACCAGGATAACCAGGAGTTAATGCTCTAAAGGGAATCGTAGATAGGAAAAATGACATTCACACTGTCTAAGGCTCTCACGTACTATTAAATGATTTTATGAAAAATAGCAACAAAGAATTCTTCTGATTCCCAAGTTGCTATTGACATGTATTAGAATTGATGTTATGTGACACAATGCTGATTAAGAAATTTTCCAGAATTTATCATTTTCATGTCAGTTTCATTTGGCATCAGGAGGGTGTCAATGAGAATTTAGGACCTTTAGGGGAAGGTTAGATGGGAGATTTTCCTGAGAACTAGGAAGAAGTCATGCAATTGAAAGAATGAATATTGGACTTAGAGTCAGAAGACAGGTTTTAAGTACTAACTCCATGCTCACATGGTATATGATCTTGAGCAAATCTTTCCTTTAGTATTAGTTTTCTCATCTGTAAAAACGGGTAAGAATGCCTACCTTCTTGAGATGATTATAAGCATGATGTGACCAAAGTTAACATAGGAATGTTCACAGTTGGTCTAAAAGAATCCTGTAATTGTTAGTCACATTTCTCTTTTAATCCTCCCTACACCCACCATGCATACCAAAGACAGATTCTTCCTTGTTGAAGAAAGTCTAGATTAATGTCTACACCTGCACACACAAACACACTCACGCATGCATATACACATGCATAGCAAGGGAGAGAGAGAAGGAGGAGGAAGGAAGAGAAAAGCAACGTGAGGCTTGGTGTTGAGAAGTTTAGGAGGAATTGTGAGAGAGAGCATCTGGATTACTACAGGATGTGATGGAAATTAATAGTAAGTAGCATTTTTATAAGTATTACTCTGGACTGTGTATTTCAATCCCTCTTACAATTTTAAAGAAACGCGAATAAAAGATTTGAGCTACTTAGAAAAATTTTTAATTACTTGACTTTGTTTCTTTGACCACAAAATCACATGCAAATTAGACCATGAGAGTCCAGACTTTATAAGGGCACAAAAAAAATATATCAAATGAGAGAATGCACATGAGATTTCTTTTTAAACTGTAAAGTTCTATACAAATATTGAACAATATTGTTACTGTCCCTAAGACATAAGTGCTTATAAATAAGAGAGGACCTCTTCTGTCTACAATGGTTTAGAGTTCTTCTACCTGCTGGCAAAAGCTTGGCCAGTCCAATACTGCTATAAAAGATAATTTTCCCTGCAGTTGAAAATCAAATAATATTTTAATCATTATTAGAATCGTCTGAGTTGACTGCATATTTTCTGCTTTGTCTTACCTATTATACTACACAAATCCCAAAGACAAAAGACCATGTGTTCTTCGATCAATCATTAACTATTAATCACGATTATAGAATCAATAGTGTGCTAGGTGCCATGGCATTCAAAAAAAGAATAGACATGATTCTTGCTCTTAAGCAAATTCTAGTAATATTATTATCATTGTTATTACTGAACCAATAGAAACCAAAAAGAAGAGAATGTCTCTGTGTGGAACATAAATGCACTTCTAGGTATTTAGCAGAAAGGCAAACCAATGAGGGTTGGAAGGAGGAGGCGAAATCTCAGCTAGATTGTGAAAGATGGATAGCATTTGAATTGTTGGGAAGAAGAAAGGATATTTCAGGTCACAAGGGCACTAGAAACACAAGCATAGGATTGAGCAGGATTTCTTCCTATGAGGGAGAAGACATGTCCTACTCAACAGAAAATATTGGGAAATAAAATTGAGCAAGTAGAGCTCAACCTGAAAATTTGGGTGGAGAGGATTAGGTGTCACATAGCAGGACTTACAATGTCATTAAAGATTTTGGAAAAAGATAAGACAGAAGTGTAGGGTTAACCAGAGAAGAGAAACCAAAGAGAAGGAGGTGAAATATCGAACCCGTGTGGCTAACCCAGTGCATCGTCCTGGTTTAGTGTGGTGCCGGAGGAGAAAGAAAGGTTCTGGCTCTATTAACCTTGGCAGTGTGGCAAGGGGAATACATATTTGTTGACTGGCAATATAACTATTTATAAACCCTCAGAATTAGCTTGTCACTTCTCAGGTGTAACAATAGTCCACTGTAACCCAATATATGACTTACATTTGACAGACTGCTCCACAAATCATCATTCTTAGCATTTCCATAACTGAACTTCTTTAAGTAGTTGATAATTCCTTTCTGGAATTTCTCCTCGCTCAGAAAATCTTTGAGCATATTCAAAATACAAGCTCCCTAAAAAACACAAAGAAAAAGAAATTAAAGGGAAAGGTAGTAGTATATGTTTTTAAAGGAAGCTTCAATTTTATGGAACATGTTAATGTCTGAGACATGAACAGCAAACAAAATAAAAAGTGAAACAGGTAGCAGTAACATGGCATCAACAAAATAAACTGTTGATTTTACTGGGCTCATTATATTTCTCCTGAAAACAGAGCTTCCACTTGTCCGCAGAATTGCCTACCTTGTTATAGGAAACAGTATCGAACATTTCCCGTATTTGAGTAGGAGTTTCTGCTTGATTGGAGATAGGACGAGATGAATTTAATGAATCTCTTTTAATTACTTCAAAACACAAGTCCAAAAAATAGTTATCCTAAACAGGGGAGGAAACTTTTTCAATTTCAATTTGACACTCTCGAAGCCATGAAAACATGCTAGGTCTAGTAAGATAGTCTTAGAAGTAAGGATTCAATCAATATTTCTTACAAGATGTTTCTTTTCCCTTATATAGACCCCTTTCACCAATTCTCTGCTTCATAAATGCATAAACCCAATATTCCCTCAGTCATTACATGAATGTTTACCATGTACCAAGCCCTTGGGCACAGAAATAAGACTAATGTTCCTGTCTAGTGAATGCTCGCTATGTGCCAGGACCTTGCATCCGTCATCTGCAACCCTTTCAACACCCTTGTATGTAATGCAAGGCAGATGCATTATACACATTTTATAAATGAGAATGTGTAAAGTTTTGAGATTAAACCATGGATTAAAGCACATAGCAAATAAGAAGACACTGACTTTGAATGCATGACTGTCTATACCATGCTGGACCAAATATCTACCTTAAAGAGCTAGTTATCCGCTACTACGAACCACCTTGATATGTGGTGCTCAGACCCCCTTATACCTATACAAGATGACATGTTTGAAGACAGCTTTTCACACATTCTGGGGAAGTGAACTGGCCCTTTGGAAATTCTAGACGAGTGTGCCCCCAGTCATGCTCAATTCAGGCTAATATGCCAAGAACTCTGCACAGGATCTATAGGCATGGGCATTGTCTTGTCCTATATCATCGCTGTGGACAGTGATATTCTCTCCTCTCACTCTACGTACACAGCTGTATATTTGTGCTCTCTGTCCACAAATTTTGCGTGAGAGATTTATGTTGATTGTTCTCTAAAACCTCCAGTGTCTGATCCAGTTCTGTGATCTGTGTCATGGGCTGAAATGTGCCCTCCTCCCCCCCATCAAATTCCTATGTTGAAGCCCTAGCCCCAGTACCACAGAATGTGGCTGTACTTGGAGATAGTGCCTTTAAAGAGGGGACTGAGCAAAAATGAGGCCTTTAGGGTGGGCCTCAATCCAATCTGACTGGTGTCCTTATAAGAAAAGGAAATTTGGACACACAGAGAGATGCCAGGGATATTTGTGTACAGAGAAGGGACCATATGAGGACACAGTGAGAAGGTGGCTATCTGTAGGCCAAGAAAAGAGGCCTCAGAAGAAACAAACCTGCCAACACCTTGATCTCAGACTTCTAGCCTCCAGAACTGTGAGAAAAAAAATCTCTGTTGTGTAAGCCCCCCAGTCTGTGGTATTTTGTCATGGCCGTCCTAGCAAACTAACGCAATCTCCATCGTATATCAAATAAACACTATGGATTCAAAAACACGATGCCATGTAGTGTTCTTTTCGGTATTTACTAAAAATTTTAATAGTGAATTGGTGATTCCTTAGGGCATGTAGTATGACACACCAAATTGTGAACTTACGAGTTCTAGCTCTGGATACGTAGCATTAGCAGAGATAAGTTCCATGTATGTTGCAAAACCCTCGTTGAGCCAAATATCATTCCACCATTCCATTGTAACCAGGTTGCCAAACCACTAGGAGATAAAAACTTAATGTTATTAGAAGTTAAACAAATATAAAAAAATTATTTACTGTAGCAAAAGATGTAATGGGTGCTAACTTCTTTCTTTTAGTAGTTAAGGCCTCCCTTCTATCTTTGCTACTCTTTTCTCTCTGCACAACTTCCTTCTCCTGGTTTCCTTGCCTTCTCTTCTCACCACCGCATTTTTGTTCCTTTTGTGTCCATATTGCCTCCAACTCCCCAACTTCCATCCTATCCTCCCAACATTTCCTAGCTATTAGATTTAATATTAAGAAAAGGAAACATTTTGTGGGGTTGTTTTTCTTTCTTATACAGTAAGTATAATCTCACCTTGTCCTTGATTTATGATGATGGTTTAAGGAGAAACAGAAGCCAAAGTATCTTTGGTGAAGTCACTCCTTTATGTTAAGTAGCAGCTACTTAAGATAATCATAAGAATTCATTTAGGACTCTCAGATTGTTACATATATCGCTGATGGGTAAATTTAATTGTTAACCTCTGCCCTGACTAACTTCCAGGGATTAACTTGGCCACTAAAGTGGATAAAGTTCTGAGATTTTAAATATATATAAACAAAATAAAAAGAGTGCATAAGGGTAATATAAATAGAAATTTACCCTTGAACTATATCTGATCTATAACACCAGTTTCAAATCTTACTATTTTTTCATATACTTTTATATTTTATTTATTTAGCCTATATGCCCAATACTGTGCATCTGGTTTATCTATTTTAGGATTGCAATCTCCAGAAGGATGGGAAACTTGAATAAAAAGATTCTACGATTCAGAAGAGCCTGTTACAGTTATAGAATAGAACAGCTAGATCTGTAACTTCTGGAAACTGTTTAAACTCTATTCCTTTTCTGATGACCCTCAGATCATTTTGCAAGTGGGCACAAATCTTTCCAGGGGCATCTGCGAGCAGGGATGAGAGGTGTTTCCTCAGTTTGAGAAGTAATGAGTATGAGAAATTCAGGTTGAGCTGATTCTGGTCACTGCGCCAGTTAGTAAGAGTGGCTTATTCATTCATTGAATAAAGATATCTATTGAGAATCTTCTGTGTTCCTGGCACCATGCCATAGGTTAGAAATCTAAAGATGTACATGATATAGCCTCTGCCTCAATACAAATGACAGAGGACAACCTGCAGACAGATACATGCAATAAAGCATCATTGGTGCTACAGTCAATATCTGTACAAGAGACAGAGAGGATTCCAGGACGAAAGGATCAGTTCTGCTGGGAGAGTGTATAGGATAGTCAGGAAATGATTCATTTCCTGAATCTTGCAAGTAGTCTTCAGGTGTGTTGGGAGTGTTGTGTCCGCTAGGCAGGTCAGGGAGCAGGAGCAAAAGCATAGAGAAGCAATACAATCTGGCATGCTTAGGAAATGGCAGGTAGTCGGGATGGCTAAAGCTTGCAGTGTCGGTAAGAGAGGAGGCTGGAGAGGCAGAGAGGGGCTGCATCATGGGAGCCTTGTGTGCCATGCCATGGACCCTTGACTCATCCAGTTGGCATTGAGAGTCTTTGCCAGGGTTTTACAGAGAGGAGTGACATGGTCATATGGAAATTGATGGAGACACAAAATAGTCAAGACGAACATTCCAATGCTGCCTATTGCTTCAGTCCTAGACTCTGTGTTTCCATGAAAGAGAAGCTATTAAAGGAAGGCCCAGAAGGAGCATGGAGCCCTGAGGTAGATCTCTCTGACCATTTCCCTACAAACATTGGGTAGAAAGATTAGGAATCCCCAGACCCAGTTAAGTGCTTTAGAGTTACCAGTGACTAACGATCAGAACCCTAAAATGAGCTGGTGGGGAGTTTCTAAACCAGAGGAAGCCCCCATATGTTCTCAAAGTACAGTGCTGAGCATGCCTCCTACGTAATTGGGTACTTAGTTCACTGCTTAAAAAAACAAAAATGAAAACAAAACAAAAACAGTATTATAGTGGTGATAAAGGATAAAGGTAAAAATTAAAAGTGGGAGATATTACCACCTTCTACAATGGAATGATATTTGCCTACATGGTGAAAGAGAATTTCTGGGGCCCTTAATCATTCACTGTTCCTGGAGATTTTCAGAAACGAAATAGAGTAGAAGTAGTCTCTGATATCTATAGAGCTGGTTTTATAGTTCCATGTTTTTATGTAATATAGTCTTGACAGATGGGCCTTGGAAATCTTATTCTGCAAGAAATGGTAGCAGCAGTAGCAGTCATTGTCATCATCATTAATAACTAATGCTTATTAAGTGCCTACAATGTGACTGGTGCAGACGCTTATCTGTAATCCTCACAACAGTTTCTAGAAGCTGTTATCAACTTTTTATATTCTTAACTATTATTATTGACTTAATTTATAGATGAGGACACTGAAGTTTAGAGAATTAGGTAGTATGTCCAGGGTCAGCAGCCCATGAGACTTGGACTTGAAGGACTTCACTGTGGCCATATAATCACAGGTTCCAATGGAAGGGAGATTGATTTTGCTCTATATTGGAATGCCACAGTACTAGGGGGTATGAAGAGAAATATTTTTTAATATAAATCTATATTTGCAGGGTTTCCAATTCTCTGCTATATGTTTCTGCATATAGTCCCCATACTTCTTTGAGAAAAGATATTTGAAGCCTTTGCCTTGAAGGGTTTTAGAAGATATAGTGGCCGCTTCTCTTGTGATAAAATTCCTGTAGATTCCCATAGTCTAGAGACTGAGCCCTCTGCTACTTGACATATTGTGTTTGGTTCGATAATTCCTAAGGTCCCCTCTAGAGGTAAAATGTGATTTTATGTTGTTTCAGAGAGATTGGTGGCGTTCTGTATAAATGCTCTCTTGGGCAGATACTAAGAGAATGTCATGAGTGCCAGGTACCTGGTGTGCTAGTTCATGGGCTACGACTTTGGTGACCCATAGTTTATCGGAAACAGAAGAGGTCTTGGGATCAAAGAGCAGTGACGTCTCTCGATACGTGATGAGGCCCCAATTTTCCATAGCTCCAGATTCAAAGTCAGGAATCGCAACTAGATCTAAGAAACAAGAACAACCACACTTGATCATTATGGTTTCCACACCAGAAGTGAGATTTGCTTCCTCCTCAAATACGTTATGATCCTTTCAGAGTCTACAAGCAGACTTTCTGAAAAATACCAAAAATATCTTAACATTGAGATGGTGTCTTGTAGTTGCACTGAAAATAACCAGTACCCATTATCAAGCAGAGTAAGTTCTATCAATATAGTTTTGGTTGTAGCTGAAGTAACCTATTGACATTTAACCATTTTTTCCTAAAAGTGCCAAACTCTGAAAACACCTTGGGTGCATTACTGCTAAGAAAATAATTCATTTAAAAACACTCATATTGTATTTTATATTAGTACTACTGAAAAACTTCAAAAATAAAAGTTATCAAATAATTTCTAATACTTTTGAGATTCATCAAAACATATAATAAACTATTTCTACAAAAAAGAGAAAGATACAGGATTTTAATATCAGGAGAACGCCTTTTAGGACCAATCTCTATAGTCAATATTTCAATTAATACTTCAAGAACATATGGCCTTTATTATGAGCAAAGTTCCTTCTAAGGTAGTAGAGGAGAAAAACTGTGGGCCTCAGTTCTTTCTGATCTCAATTTCCTTTTCAACACTGATATTTCCTCTACCTCTTAACAAAGTCTTGGGGGGAAAAAGTGAGATTTCATTGTCTTTAAGCAACTCAGGTATAATGTATATTAATTTATAATATATCAGTGCGTGTGTGTATGTATCTACGTATATATGCATCCTTTGCTAATGACTTCATGTAGGTTAGAAAATTTCTGGTTAATATCTAATCTTGGAATTCTTTCTTTTTACACTGCCAGGCCATTTTGGGAGAAGTATTGTTTGGCTAAAAAGGAAGGTGATTTTTTTAAAGTTTGAAATGAACCAAGTCTCTTGGCTTGTAATTACATTGTCTGGAATTAATACTGGTTAATTCTAGTGGACAAAACAAATATTTATAGGACAATCCAAAAGTAAATTAGCACTAATAAAGATTAGTATTCATTAGCACTTCAACTGTGGGAATGACTCCTTTTCTAAATTGCATTGACGATTTTATATTACTTGGATTACTTCCCATAGCCATTAGAGATGCTTATGTCTGTTCTATTTTTTCTTAAGCTCCATGCTTCTTTTTAGTTAGTTTTAAAAGACATTTCATATGGTCTTCAAGGTTGCATTTTTCAAGAAAAATGTAAGATTAGTCACAGCTGTTATTTGATCCTTCCTTGACTTTTTACATAGAGGCCAGCAGTGCAGTACGGGGAAACTGAGTTGAGTATATCTGCACTAAAGAGTATATAGAACCTGCACTGTAACAATATGGTGAGAACTCAGGAACTATAGGAATAAGCCCCTAGAGATGTCTTTTGATGGTTCCCGTTACTTTTTCTAAAAAAACTGCATGGAGGTTGTGGGGGAAGGGGAGGAAAGACATGATAAGGACTTATGCCCTAACGTCCCAAAGAAAAAAAGATGTTTTGTCACCGTCAGAAACTCTAAAAACTAATCTATATAAGTTATAAAACTTAAATCGTGGTTTTTATATGTTCCACAACATTATAAAAATCACAACTTTTATTTTTTTAAGATAGAAAATTAGGGGCCAGCCCCACTGGCCAAGTGGTTAAGTTCGTGCTCTCTACTTCAGCGGCCCAGGGTTTCACCGGTTTGGATCCTGGGCGCGGACATGGCACCGGTCGCCAGGTCACACTGAGGTGGCGTCCCACATGCCACAACTAGAAGGACCCATAATTAAAATATGCAACTATGTACTGGGGGGATTTGGGGAGAAAAAAAGCAGGAAAAAAAAGAAAGATTGGCAACAGTTGTTAGCTCAGGTGCCAATCTTTAACAAAAACAAAAGACAGAAAATTAAAACCAAGAGAGACAGTTTGTATCTTCTTATACACAGACCTACTACTACCACATTCAAATTATCTATTTCCTCCAAATCTGTTTTTTTAAGTCTGTGCTGCAGTCTTATCTTCCAGCCTCAAATGTACTGTATATAACAGATGAAGAGACAATTTTCCTCTGTTTACATAAACCTTTGGTAACTTTTATAAAAGATTGCTGGTCTTGTACAAATATGGTATAGAAAAACATATATATGCTCCAGAAAATTCATCCAGTTAAATTTAATATGCAATGCAGCTGTTTTAATATTAAACCTGATAAAAGAATAGACAAATGATTCACACTACTTTGGCTTTTCATGAAGACCTTATTTTCTACACTCAAGGACCATCTCTGAGGTACTTCTCTGCTTCCTGGACTAACTGAACCTCTTCAGTGCTCATTTAAATCACATGGAAAGAGGAAAGAAATCAAAGCAAGTTCTATAAAGAAAAATAAAGACAATGATGTGGGATTTGAACCTACCTAGTTTTGGGAGTGGATAGTTGATGTCGAAGTAATTTTCGTAAAAGTCAAGTAGCTTCAATGATGCTTCCAAAGCATAATGCGTTTGACTCCATTTGTCTGGGGATGCATAGACGGACACCTGAGAAATGTTGATGAGAAGAAGTGGTCTTAGAATGACAGCTCCTTGGTACAGTTCCATTTCCGACAACCCTCACCCAAAGAAAGGCAGACTGCATTTTTCAAGAAATTATTGAGATATCATTAAGCATGTTGTTGATAGAGGGTAAGATGTTCTATAAAGTTTTAAAGCAAAAGTCCGTCTTGAATTAGAAACAACCCTGCATCTTCTGTTACAATCCATTCCCTAGGTGCTAATCTATAAATTTCAAACTATATTAACCCATTGTATCAGGAGCGCCTTCTTGGGCTCATCACTATCATGCATTTTGAGAGCTAGCCTTCCAAAATCATGACCACCAACACATTCAAATAAAATATAGTTCTCTGAGGTGGGAAAACTTTCAAGAATTTATTGGATCTACTTCCCTGTCATTTTTACTTTAAACTCAAAAATGCCCAAATATGTTCGTTGACACCCCTCAAAGTAACTAACCATTAAGTGTAAAAAATAAAATTAGATTCCAGTTTTCTTGGGTTTCAGGCATAGTGCTACTTTTATTTCATGATCTTCTTTTAATTAACTGAATTAATTAACTGAATTAACTGAAGTCCCTCAGAACTTTTATAAGAAGGATATGTTAATGGCCACCATTTTTTGACAGTTTATCAGGCCCTCTGGTAAGTGCCTACGTGTAAAATCTAATTTAATTCTCTCAAAAATCTTATGAAGTTGGTGCTATTATCTTTATTTTAGAGATGAAGGGGTGGAAAGGCATGGAGATTAATTTTCTCCAAGTCACCCATGTCGATAATTGTAGAGCTCGATTGAATCCCAGGAAGTTGACAGGAACCTGTCCTCTGAAGTAAAGTGCCATCTGATCTGCCACACATCTGAATCTGTGCACACATACATCCATGTGCAGAGATGCCGTGAAAGGTACGTAGATATGTTGCTCATAATATATATCTACATATCCACAGGCATAATATGTATGCAAATTCTGACAGCCATTTTAGAACTATTTCTTATACACATTATTTGATTCTTTGAATATGTTTTAACGTCTATCATTTCATTTCTCAGGGTAAGGAGTTCTTTTTTATTTTTAATGTCTCCGCTGATGTTTTCCAAACTTTATAAGATAATCATTGGGTATTGTAAATTTTTGCAAACAACGAAGACTAAAAATTATGAAGAACTCCTTTCACTGAGGAAAAAAAGTTACAGAAAACAATTGGAAACAATGTGGATGTCCTAAGATAAGAGGCTGATTTAAAAATCCTTATGGCACCTCCATACTATACATATATATACATAGGGCTATAGTACTATGCAATTATAACTATAATATTATAGGAAAATATTTCCATTTAATAGCATTCAATTTTTATGGCATATTATGGTGAAAACTGAGTTAAAACAGTCATATAATATTTTGTGAAAAATATTTATATACAGTATATAGTTACTATGTACACTCATATACTAACATACATATAGAAAATATTTGGAAGGCTTACACTAATATTATTAGTAATTATATCTTGGTGATGGGACTATGGGTAACTTATTTTATTTTTTGCCTTTCTCTATTTTGTAGAATAAGATTGATACTTTGATAATAAGGAAAAAAGCTTAAGAAAATAAAGAAGAGCTCATTGCCCTCAGGACACTATTCTGCACTGTGTATGGAATTAGAACTCAATCTCACCTTGACCCCTGATGAGGATGTGCCACTCACAGAGTTGAAGTCACAAACTATGTAGGCTACAAGATATGTACTCATTTTCACAGTAGTTTCAAAATGATCTTCCAAGAGGCCTCCTTCAAGTTCAATTGTCTTAACCTACAGGAAGGGAAAGAATCAGCATTTGAAAACTAGAGTGTTTTACAACAATGCCTATGACTTAAGTTGTAAACTAGAGGAAAGCATGACACTCTGAAGGACACTCGATGCCCTTAAAAGAGATCAATGGCCTGTCATAACATCCTGTAGCCTCTCCTCCCTTTCTCTTATCTCTGGACTTCCTCGAAGATCTAATGCACTACTTCTGGGATCCCAAAATAATGCCAAATCTTATTTTGTTGCTTGAAAGCAGAAAAAAACTTAGATGCTTCTACTTTCTTAAAATGCAGTAATCTCCGCGACTGGCACAATTTCAAATTCTGCAAGTCTAAGGAAAAAGACCAGAGAATAGACCCTTTTCCTTTGTTTATGAGACAGTTAGCTCTCTGAATCCTGTGGTTTAGCATCCCTGGATTCAGCCAACAGTGGATTGAAAGGTCTACCATGGTTGTGTCTGTTCTGAACACATACAGACTTTTTCCTTGTCATTATTCCCTAAACAAAACAGTATAACAATTATTTACATAGTATTTACAGTGTATTAGATATTATAAGTAATCTAGAGATAATTTAAAGCATACAGGAGGATGTGCACAGGTTATATGCAAACACTATGCCATTTTATATGAGACTTGAGCATCCGTGAATTTTGGTATCCTGAGTGTCCTGGAACCAATCCTATGCAGATAACAAGGGACAACTATATAATAAATAAATGTCTGTTTCAGAAGGATACAGGAAGCAAAGTTGTGTTAGATGCTTTGCATTAACTTTTAATCCTCTAATTATTTGTGTGTGAGGTAGGTGTTATTTCACCTGCGAGCAAGCAGTCTCAGAAAAGTTACTGAATTGCCCAAGATCACATGGCTAGTTTTACAGCAAGACCAAGACGTGGATGTGACCGTGTGACTCCAAAGACATTGCACATTCTTTCACTTGCTGTGTGACAGCTTGAGTCATAGTCTTATTTTATCTTTGCTCCATTGATTCAGCAATGAAAGCAGTCAGGCCAAGGAGGTCATTAGTAATTTAAGTTTATGCCTATCTACTGAGGAAGCAAAAAGTTTTAAGCCTACAGACAGGTCAGTCGCATCCATCAAATTCACTGAGTAATTACTGAATTCTATCTTCATTTGTTCTGGATAGCTTGTCCCAGAGATGGTCTCTGCCATGGTACAAGGCCCCTAAATACTGAGTGGATACAGATCCAGTAACATGAAAATACCACTTTCTTCAAATTGGTAACAACTCGCAGACTAGTTTATTCCACCCTGGCCACTCCTTTCAAGGTGTCAGGCTTTTGGCAGTATTAACCAGGGCTTATTGAGCATGTTTTATGTGTTTGGATAAGATTGCAATTTGCTTTGGTGAGAGAAAATAGCTTGAAGTATTAACCATAAACTGCCTAGCCTACTTCAATGACAAATGTTCGTGCTATTAAAATTTACATAATTTAATTCTACAGAATTCTATCAAAAAGTCAATTCTTAAGTTCCAATAAAGCAGAATACACTGGCCAAATACTCTAAGAAAGGGAGGGATATATATGGGGCTGTAATTTTTATCTCTATACAGCAAATTAATTTTGCCCAACAACAATCTCTTTTAGGAGTCTGATTCAACCAGGTTTCCATGGGGACATACTCCTAGCAGAGGAGAGGGTTATGATGGGGACCAGCGATGGGCCATTATGATTATAGTCCTCTGATCAAACTCAGCAGCAAAACCATTTAGTCAAGTGTATGGAAGGAGGAGGAGGTAAGGCTGTGGGACTATGGGGAAATGAGAATCTGTCACACTGGACTGCTGGTGGCAGAGATGGTTAGGAGACAGACGGACATTCCCTCTGATTTCTCTCCCCAGAGGAAGATATAGCCCATGGAGGCTGAGTTTTGTTCAGGAACCTGGAGTGACCCATGTAGATTAACATTGGCCTTAAATGGAAGTGTATGGGGTTTAGCGTAAGTTCTTCGGGATGGTGATGTAAGCTCCAAGTATAAAGCATTTGTTGCTAGACAAGGATCTAGCTGTTTTCTCAGTGTTGGCAGGACTCTGCTTGCAAAGCAAGTGTTACCAGCAAGTATGTGTTCCATTAAGGATGAAAGGGACAAAGAAATGCCCAAAAGAGATGTTGCCTCTGCTAGTGCTTGGGTGGCCACTTCACTTCCCTTAAATCTTGTATTCTTAACCATACAGATTGAGAACTTAGAATATATTGCTTCTTCCTACCAGTCCATAACCCATCTTAAGTGCTGTAATTACTATCCGGAGAATATAACTGTAGCGTTACTTCAGTTCTCCTTTTCCGGCTAACCATGAAAGCCTGGGCTGGGCATGTCAATGAGAAGCAAAAAGCTAAGCTCAGTATTGGCTGAAAAAGACACAATCCAGAGAACTGGTCCAGTTAACTGATTCAGGGTTGTATAAAATATTTTCAAAGTGTTCACTTATTTTTCTTAAATATGAGAAGTTACTGGATGTTTCTGAAGATAGAAAATTTAAATTCAAATATAATAACAAAATGGTCATTTGTGTTTGCATTGTATTTTTAATTAGAAGGCTTTACTAACTGTATTTTTACTTTACCCTCCATGATTGTTCATTTGAAACATTACATTACATTACATTAATAAAAAGCTGCCAGAAAAGAGATTGAACTGTCCTTAAATGAACACTCAGTTGGAAAGAAGACTTGGAGTTAAGGTGGCAGATCATTTTACCTGAAAATAACTAGGCTAATTAAATTGCTGTCAGTATGACCATGGGGAAACTACGGTATGTATGTCACATGGAGTGTTGTCACTTTTCCCCTTGATCTGCTCTGCCAGTATTTCAGAGCATACTGTTTCCAGCATTAATCAGAAATCTGGGGAACTTCAGTGTCCAGCTTATCCGCTCGTTTCTCCGTTTCATCCACAGAAGGCAGTCACTGTGCAGGGCAGAGAGGAAGATGGGAGGGCCACTTGCTGCTTATGATGACCTGGCTGCTTTCTGTGCTGCTCGTCCTGCTGAAGTACTGTCAGGAGAGCCTCTGTTTCTGTCCGACTTTCCAAGCAGCAATGAGGAAATGTTTTACATCTTGTTCAACAACGCAAATAGCAAGCACATCATTAGTGAGCAAGTATCTTGTGAGGCTCAGGGTCTACTGTGTCTTTCAGAATCTCTGCATTTTGAGTACAAATTGAACCAAATAAAAGTTTTCAAAGGTCCCTTTCAATTAAAAAAGTGTATACTATAAAAAATAACTTTTAATGAGTAATTTTAAGAACTACCCATGAAACTTAAAAAAAATGATTTCTAAGTTCCATCATAGATGACTAGATCAGATTTTCCTGGGGTGGGGCCCAGGCGGGGTTCTCTAGATCTTTAGCTGTGGCGTCACCTGGGAGCTTGTTAAAAAGTCGGAATTTTGAGTGTCACCCCAATACCTACTGAATCAGAATCTAAATTTTAACAAGATTCTCAGACGATTCATGTGAACATTAAAGTTTGAGAAGTACTGTTCTAGGTGGTTCTGAATTTCATCACTGGCCAAGTAACACTGATTTAAAAGAACACTGTTTCCATACGAACACAAATAAAATAAAAATCACTTAAAAAAAAAACTTCTTGTGTAACCATGCCTCAAATAGAATGATGCTAAAATCTAGGTGGATTGAGGCTATTTTATGATACGTAGACAGATTAAAAACAAATTAATGGCTTAAGACCTGAAAACAGAGGAAATATTTTTTAAAAAACACAATAAAGACCAAGGCTCAACTTGAGAGCAATTCCCCCAAAGTTTCTGAAAATGGCAATACCTTTGGCATGTTGGATAG
Source organism: Equus asinus (assembly GCF_041296235.1). NCBI lineage: Eukaryota > Metazoa > Chordata > Mammalia > Perissodactyla > Equidae > Equus > Equus asinus. The sequence continues at coordinate 74,990,743 of NC_091798.1, forward strand.
CGCAATGTGTCTGCTCTCTCTTCTTATCTTGATCGAAAAGCTGGCTTTGAACAGTGGTTCATCAAAGCAAGGGAAGGCCATTCGGGCCTGGGTTGGCTCAAAATCAGTTACTGCAATTATTCTGTGAAAAGAAGACCCCCCGCCCCCGGCCAGAATACACAAATGAAATAAAAAAAAAACAGAAACAAATTTGTACCTTCAGAACACAGCTTATCAAACCTGGAGGTAATATGTTTGATTTGTGACACTATAATCTTAGTGACTTCAGACTCTATTTTTGAAGAAAATGAGGGCAAAATTTTGCTTAGTAGCTGCTGATCATAAATAATGCACAGTGCTGGGCACTCTACTTATATGATCTCCTTCATGCTCATGTCAGACAAGGATATTGAGGCTCAGAGAATTTGAGTGAGCTTACCAGGATCCCTAGAGAGTAAATGGCTGAGACAGGCATGCCCAGTCAACTTGACCTCAAAATTGACTAGGAAATTAGTAGTTTGGTACCATGTCTAAACCTGAGGGAGCTTCAATCAGACATTTGAATAACTATATATTTATTCATATTTATACAATTGTATATTTATACAAATAATTGTATAATTATTTATAATAATATTTATATACAAGTGATGTCTTAGATAGTGTTCCCAGGAAGCAGACTCTGATTTATCAAGAACATACTGAAAAGAGAAACAGGAAAGGGAGTGAGGGACGCAGGACAGGGAGGAGGAAGAAGCCAGGCCGGCTGGGTCCCAGCTGCAGCCTGGTCCCCGGGGAGCTCTGGAATGGAAACTACACATTCCAGGTTTCCTTACTGGAGGCAAGGAGCTGGGCTTTCAGATTCCTGTATGGTTGTTGACTAAGGGTCTCCATGGAGGACCTAAGCCTCTAGACACTTCTGGCTCTCTCTGCTTACCAGCAAAGCCTCTCCAGTCTTCAGACTATAATAGATAGATAGACCCTCGGATGAATCTCTATGCTCATCGCTTTATGATGCCTGACATTGTGTAGTTACAGATCTATTCTTTGGGCTTAAAGCTTCAATTAAGAAGCAAATGTGGAGATTTTGATTGGGGGAGGGGAGAAGAGAAAAGCTAAGGGTCAGATAAAGAGTGAAAAGGGCCAAGAGGGGCTTCTCAAAAAAAGAAGGGCCATCAGGGTAATTTTGCTCCAATTTACTTTATTTCTATAAAACCCGCTGGAAAAGTGAGGCTGTGGGATCTAAATGATTTGTTTGGGTCCTCAGGGTATTACTTGGATCTGGTAGCAGGTCCCAGAAATGTAAAGAAATTCCAAGTGCCTGGAATGATTTTCACTAGTGTGAAGTTTCAGTTATAGTTAAGACTTACATTGGAAAAGCAAAAACTTGAGGATTTGCTTTGATACTTACACAATTGATTTTAGTTCTGCATACAAAGTAGTGACTTCCTGCTTCTCAGATAACTATTGTTGACTGAATTATTTTTGTATTTTAGGTTAAGTTGTATGTGTGCGTGTTTGTGTATTGTGTGTCACATGGTGTATGTGTGTGTGTGAGAGGCAGAAAGAGATCATGACATTCAGTTGACATTCTCCTGCAAATCATCCTTCATGTTAGACCTACTAGGTGACTGTGTATGAAGAGAGCTGACTAATCAACCATAAGAAGAGTCAGAAATAGCCTGCAGTTAATTATGGGAGGCATAATTCTTACTCCAAAAAAATCTCCCCCTCCAGTCTCCCAAAATTATACCCTTAAAATGTATTTCCCTTAGGTGGACATTTTGTCCCTTGAAAAAATAAAAATACCCATCACTGGCCACAGGGTGCGTAGGTGAAAAGAAGTTGATAAGTTTCCTATCAGATACTGTGCTGGACCTGAGAACAGGCGCCTGAGAATCGAGGCTGCAAAATGGGGAAGCATCCCCAAGGGGAGGGAAAAGAGATGTGTCCGGGGAAGTGCTGTCCTAAGTGGACTGCTGGGGCTGTGAAGTGGGTGTGTGAGCCCCCAGAGGGCAGTTAGCTCCTAAGGCGGGGAAGGGAAGAAGACGTATGTACATGTATGGACACCGCTAAATCCCATTCCCCTTCTTCAGTTCCAGCGGACTCCTGATTCTGTTCAGGAAGGCAATTTGCCCAGATAAAAGGATCCCTTCTTTAGACTCTCGTGCAATTGGTGGGCATATGACTCGTTCTGGCCTAGTTGAAGTTCTTGGGCGGGAAAGCTCTGTAAAAGGAGTCAGACTCAGCTGGAATGTTTCTTTTTGCCTTTTTCTCTCCCCTATTTCCCCCTTCTTCCTACCTGGAATATGGACTTGAGGCCTAAAGGTGTGGAAATAATCTTGTCTTAGGAGGAAAGCCATATGCCAAGGGTGGCTGAGCAGAAAGATAGAAGGAGCCCAGGTCCTGGATAACATGAAGAGCACTGTAACAAACCTGAGCTTCCCTGCATCTGGATTTCTCGCTGCGTGAGAAAAATAACCCCTATGTGGTTAAGCTATTGTATTTGGGTTTCTCCAACTGGCAATTGAATGCAATTGATGAAAGGTAGGAGAGCACTGAAAGCAGGCTCCTCTTCCCTCCCACATGGACCCAGGCCCTGGACCACCAAATCATCCACTCTGCAAAGCATTCTTGATTCCTCTCTTTTTCTCACCTCACATAAGCAACATGTCCGCAGTTCTCTCTGTTAAACCCTCCAAAGTAAATGCCAAGTTCAATCGCTTCATTCCGTAAGCACCGCCACTAGCCTGGCCCAAGCCACCATCATTTCTTGCCTGAGCTGCTGTGATGACCTCCTAAATGATGGCTCTGCATCTACTTTTTCCTCTCTCTGTTGTAGCCTCAACACACACTTGATCCTTATAAAGCAAACATCAGATCAGAAGCTTCCAGTGACTTCCACTTGCACCTGAGTAAAAGCCTAAACTACTCATAAGAGTCTCTGTCTTTACATGATCTGCTCCCTTTCCTTCTCTCCCTGGCTCCCTCTCAAGCCACGCTGGCCTTCTTTTCTCAATCACTCCCACCTTTACAGCCTTTGCACTTGCTGAGCCCTTTTCCAGGAACACTTTGCCCTTTGATGCCCTCACAATTGTCTCCTTTTTTAAAAAAAATTCCGGTCTCAGTTTCAATGCACCTCCTCAGCAAGGACTTCACTGATCACTCAGGCAAATTCGTCTCAATCCCCAGCTACACTTAGGCTCTACTGTAACGTCTTGTTTTATTTCCTTCATAGCACTTATCTCTTGTCTTGTCCATTTAATTTATTTTCTTGTCAAATCCATATCTCACCAGTGCCTAGAACAGTGGCTGGCACATAGCATGTGCCCAATGAACATGAGCTGATCGAATAGACCATATTTCTCAATTCTCCAAACCGACTTGTTCCTTCCTCCTGGATTTGAGTCAAGCTGTTTCCTGGGCAATGTACGTGTTCTCACTTCCTCTCTCCCAACCCAAATCTCACTTACATTTCCTTCTAGTCCTAGATCAAGACTCACCTCCTTTGAGGCGCCTTCTCTATTTCAGCTCTCTGTACTGACCATCCATTTCCCTAGCAGACACACATATCTGTCTTACCACAGTCACATACTGGCCTTTCCTCCTGCTCATTCTCCCTCCAGCTGTTTATGCCTCTACATCTTGTCTTCCCACTTTCACTGAGATTTCCTTTAGGAATCACAGAGCTTCTCCTTCTTCGCAGTTTCCCATAGTTTATTGGGTTTTTCATGAATGACTGCTGAAGCACACTCCTGGCAAAGAGCTGTACCCCATAAGGAAAGTATCATAAGAAACTAGAAACAGCTGGAGCAACATCTTACCTTGTTTCACCACCAAGAGTTCTATACGTGCTTTTATAAAATCCTTCAAAACCATCAGCTAACTTGGCCTGGAAGTCAATAGTCACATAGTATCTCAGGTCAGCCATAAGTTTCTCTGGAACCAGCAGTGCAATTTGTTGATGAGCAGGATAACTCAAAACAGTCAGCTTTTTTCCTGGTTTCCTATATCTCACATCTTCCTCTGACTGAAGGGTAGCATTTGTGATTTCAAGATCTGTGCTGTGCAAGATGATGAATTGGGTGGCATCTCTGACCAAGACTTCAATCTTCTCAGATGCAACAAAGTCCAGGGATGTGAGATTTGGGTGGACAAAAAGGTCATAGTGGAGAGGAGTGACCACAGTGGGGAGCCTCAGCTCATGCCAAGGAAATGGTTGCCCATTAGTGGCTACTGGGAAAGTCCCAGCATCCTTATTGAACTGATCAATAGATGGCGTTGAGAAGTAAGAACAAATGCACATTTTGGGCAGGATGATTGCTGAGCAGTAAAATCCTATGTAAATATTAAATATTAGTTTTCTGCATGAATTATCCATTGCAGAAGAATGGAATACTAAATCTATTCTCTAAAAGACAAGTTAATATCCAGTCCAAATATCACAGTTTTCCATAATACTGCGGTGGCTCCAGTTACGTCACACAGGATATGAATAATATGTTTCAATAAATAGATAATCTAGAAGGAAAAAAAACTGTTTATAGCATGAAGAAAAAGATTTCAATATATAAATAAAATCTTAAAAAATAAAAGGATATACGTGAATGGGGAAAATCTGCTCTCTGTCAGAATCAGGCAAGTATCCACAAAATAAAGCAGAAATTGAGCTGTCATCTGAGTACTACAAATAAAAATCCTTTAGGGGCCGGCTCCGTGGCCGAGCGGTTAAGTTCGCGCGCTCCACTGTGGCGGCCCAGGGTTCGGATCCTGGGCGCGGACATGGCACCACTCGTCAGGCCACGTTGAGGCGACGTCCCACATCCCACAACTAGAAGGACCTGCAACTAAGATATACAACTGTGTACGGCGGGGGGGGGGGGGGGTTGGGAAGATAAAGCAGAAAAAAAAAAAAAAAAGATTGGCAACAGTTGTTAGCCCAGGTGCCAATCTTTAAAAAAAAAAAAAATCCTTTACAGCTCAAATGAAAGGACTCTGCCTTAAAATTTCCTCTCTGCATTCCTGTGCAATATGCAGAAGGCAGTGTGTAAATTCATTGCACACTGAATGTTTTTAACAGTGGCTACATCATTTTAAGAGTATGCCTGGATACCTGAAAGGAAACTGCCCAGGTGTCTCCATTTTGTCTTAACAAGTCATGAAGAATATTCCGTATTCTTTGGATACCAGATATTACTGTTATTAATAGCAGTGAACTTTACCTCTTGTAATAAATAACATCATCTGAGTGGCCTTATTCTATGGCTGCTGAAGTAGAAGATGCTAGTCAAGCTAAGTATTTACCTTCGGTTTATATCCAATATATCTAAAGCCATGGAAACAAAATTTGAGTTTATAATATTCTAACTGAGAATATTCAAAAAATTGTTTTGGTCTTCCTAATCTTAGGCTGCCTTTGAAAATACAAATTACGCTGAATTCACTGCCTTTGTAAAACAGAACTAAGACAATTTCTTCTTATTGGAAGGTTAATGCTACAAAACATACAAAATTAGGACAAACAACATAGTTAATCTGGTTGATTCAACTCTGACTCCCACCCTTCCACCTGCCTCTATTTACTTGCTCCCTGCTCCAAATTAAACCCATGAATGGTTGCCTTTTCTTTTAGATCATTAATATGTTCTTCAGAATTCATTGTCTGAACAATTACTTCAATTTTAAATTTGCAATATTAATGCAGATCAACAAGTATTGTTAAAGAAACAAACAAAAAAAGAATAAAATAACGATTATATAACAACACTTCTCCCTCTTTTTCAGACAAGTATTAAATTACTGCTACCCAATCTCAATGTTCCAAGACCCTCTGACACATAAAACCAGAACTGGTCTATTAGCTTGAATTTCTGATGGTTTGAAAAATAAAATTGCTTATTTGTTAGTCCTGAGCTTGGGAATCAGAACGCCTGGATTCCAATACTATCTCCGTCATGTTTACCTGAATGATCTTGGGCAAATTTATTGATTTTTTGAGCACCAGTTTCCTCATCTATAAAATAGTGTAATAATTATACTGTCCTCACAGTATGAGGATTAAATAATTCATGCGAAGAATTTGGCAAAGCACAGCAACTAGCACACAGGAAGCATGTAATGGATGTTAAATATTAAATTCTTATTGTGATTATTATAACACATCCTCTGGCCTAAATTGAGGAGTAGTTTTGCCACATTTGTAGCTGACACACCCAAAGAAAGGTGTATTCTTTTGGTAAGAGTGGAGAGAAAGGCCTTGATATTTGCATATATAGTCTTTAACTTTAGAACTGGCAAGGACTTTAAAGGCCAGTTAGTACAAGTCCTTTGTGTCCAGATAAAGAAACTGAGGGCGAGTGGCTTTCCCAGCGTCAGACAGGCAGTTTGAGGCAGCATCAGGCCTAAATTCCTGCCCCCTGATCCCCCGGCTAGTCGTGCCCCTCCCCCAACTGCACCACGCCTGTGATAGCATTGCAGCGAACAAAACATTCTGGGAATGAAGACACAAGACCCGCAACAGACATTTGGAAAAGGCTGAAAGATCTCCAAAGGAAAGTGAGTCAGTTCAACAGAGAGATTCTTAAGTCAAATCCTATCCTTAGCTGCACTTACCTTCCAACACAGTAGGGCCACAGTCAGCCCCTTTCCCAGACCCTCTGCTTAGATTATAAAACCTCCTCAATAAAGTAGTTTCATACCTTCAGTTCAGGTCATTCTCACCAAAAAATTCTGATTTTAAGATAAATTCAAGAGAAATGTTAATGTGTTACCTAGTCCACGCCGTTGCAGGTTTGAATGAAAGGGAGTTTAATTTTGCTTTCACTTTCTGTTCTGGTGAGGCTCGGAGCTCGGCACACTTCCTGATTATAGCACTAGCAGGTTCATTAGCATATACAGAGGCGTAAATGAAGCTTAAGACAAGCTTAGTACAAAAAGCATGAAAAATTAACAAGTGGCTTAGAGTAAAAGCCACACCATGCAAGGCAGGGCAGGACTCCAGCATCTCGGTGGCTGCTCTGCTGTTTTATCTTCCCGACCCACTTCTCCCCAGGTGTAAAGAGCCTAGTCTGGACTTTTTAATGCCAAGTTGTTTTAAGGCAGGACTTTGAATTCCTCACTGTGCTGTGTCCTTATGGCCATGACATCTAACCTCTGTCCACCCACTCCTGAAAACATCACTCCAAGGCTACCAGTGGCCTCCCAGTGGGTGTCTATGGCCCTGATCAGAGGTGATCGTCCCTGGCTTTTCCATATCTATAACCTCTTGCTTCATGGGCATCAAGGGACTGTCTCCCACCCTCGTCTCTCCATCTTTCTATCTGCCAGGTCTAGCTGGGCCTGTTCTTCCTCACCACCCAGGAAGTGGGCCTTCCCCAAAGATGAAACCTCTGTCCTCTGCTCTTTTCTTTCTTCGTTCTTTCCCTCAGAGAGTATGTTCAAGTGTAGAGATTTCTCATTTATCCGCCTTCTTCCCCCATTTCTCTCCCCTGATCTCTCCTTCCAGGCTTCTGCTCCTACAGTTCCATTGGCCTGATGGGCTGTCTTTTCATGGGTGTCCTTCTAACGACCCACACAATGTCTTCTTTCCCCAGATTGCTTCCTTTTGCTTTTACTTTACCTGCTTCAAGCCTTCCTCCATTATCTATGATGGGACCATACAACTATTTTGATTCTGCTCCTCTCCAGTTTGTTACCAAGTCCTGTTGATTCTTCCTTTTTAATCTCCATTTATCCAACTTAAAAACCCCCACAGTCATCAAAGCAGTCCAGGCCCTCATCATTCCTCACAAAGGCCTTCAAACAAGTCTTGCTGTCTTCTCAGGGCCTGGCCCTGCGGTCCACTTGTATGACACCAGCCAGCAGATTAATTCTCTGAACTACTGCTTGATCATGCCGCCCGCCTGATCAAAACCTTTCCATGGTTTCTTCCTGTTTTACAAGAGGAGCAATTCCCTGTGTGGAGACCGTGGGTGGACAACTGGTATCCTATGGGCCACACGAAACTTTTCATGCTCTGTCTGGTGTTTGGTTTAGATCCTAGTGCATTAAAGGGCAATGCACCCCCACAAGTGTTATTCTTGAGTGAAAAATGACGAGCTTAGCCCTTCTTGTCTATAAACCCTCTTCATACACTGGTATTCATACCTTGTCCTGCTGGGCATTCAAGTTTCTTTGCTGTGCCTTTGGCTACAGTTTCAAATACTGCCATGATTAGATCCTAGTTCACTCTCAAGGTTTAACTTTTCTCTTTATAAATTTTATCATTTCAACCTGGATGAACAATTTGATAAAATAGAAGGAGCAAAAGCCGAGGAGGTAGCCTGCACCTAAGGCCAGAGGCACAAGGCTGAATGGGGTCCCTCAGAGAGGCATTTCATGTAGTTAGAGGGGCACCATGGGGTAGAGAGGGGATGGATGGAAATAGCTAAGTGAGGGAAAGAACACAAAGAAGAGGAGGCACCACAGGCCAGCCCTTGGACATCTAATTGTGTGGCAGGGGGTGGGAAGGGATGAAGGAGGCATAGGAAACTGGAGTAGTTCCGTGACCTTCTTTGTCACAGGCCCCAGCCCAGTTGTGACTGTGTGCTCTCAGAACTCTCCCCTGCCTGTTAGCACAGAAGTGATGATGGAGAATGAGGAAACAGGGCCATCAGATTAACACAGAATCCTAGAAGAGAAAGTTGAATAGGGTCCACGTGACTTCATAGCTTATTATCTAAAACATTTTCATACCAAAAGGGGTTTCTAACTTTTTTTTTTTCCCGATGAGAGAATTCACTTTTTTGGGATGTTTGTTGCTTAGGGAATTCACTGAGAGGGAATGTCTCACTGTTCCACTTCATCCTGGTCTTTGGAACTGTTTCTTGATCAGAGACTTTCCTCACTGGCTCTGTCTAGAACAGTAGCATTCCTCCCTGAATCCACCCCTGCCAACACCCAGTGTTCATCCCCTTAGCCTGCTTTATTTTTTCTTCTTAGCATTTATCAGTTCCTGATACTTCACTATGTATTGATTGGTTTGTTTGTTTTATGTGTCTCCCCACTAGAATGTAAGCTCCTTGCAGGCAGGAGTTTGCCTGCTTTGCCCAGCACTGAATGCCCAGAGCCTAGAGCAGAGCCTGGCATATAAGAGACCCTCTGCTGAATGGGTGAATGCATTTTCAATATTTTTCTTTTTTTTCTTTTCAGATTGCCCTACGCTTGCTCCATGCTTCAGGCAGATCAGAGAACTTTCCATTTCTGGATGAGCTAGCACTTCGTCATCTTTACTGAGGCTGCCACTCTATGGGCAATGTATCTCTCTCAGTGTCCCCTGTGTAAACGTACTCGTCACAAAGAAATTGCCACCGCCAGGAAGTCACCTTGGAAGTGACACATGCTTTCTTTCCAGTCCCTGACCATAGGCACTTGTCTAATCAGTTGTATTGGCCCTTACCTTATGCTAACAGGTTTGTGCTTCATATCCTTCCTTAAATTATTAACTCCTAAGGGCTCAGGGCCAAACACTACACGGCCACCTCTTTCCAGCGCCTCTCAGAGTGGTGTGCACCTCGGAGGTCCTCAACAAACAGGTGAGAATGAATGAGTTAAAGTGAATTTTCCAAAGAGTTAAAATTGACTTATTTGTCAAAATATTCAAAGAATTTTACTAATTTTTAGTAGAAATCTTTCTCAAATGTATTAAAAATATTTCCATCTCCTTAGGATGTTCTCAATAGAGTTAAGTCTTAGTGACGCAAGTTTTTTGTTACAAACTGGACCTAGAATCAAGAGAATTGGGCTTAAAGTCACCATCTTAAAATAGTCACTTCCTCGTTTCCAAATTAGAGGCAATACTTTCCTTAATTATTACCAAGGATTTTTCTCAATGTCAAAATGAATTTGAGATAATATGTGGAAAACAGTTTATAAATGATTAATAGACTCTGAAGTTGTTGCTATGCATCAGTTACTTTTACAATAGTAATCATGATTATGCTAAGTTGTAATAAAGTGTTGACCTTGAGGCAAATGAGGTGTAATAACTGCATGTTGCTACATCTGTTTGAACTCTTGTGGGTACTGTACAAAGTTTCTTTCAGTTCCTCCATTATTATCAAATGTTTCTTTCCTTTCTGTCGTGTATCTTCAACCTCCACCCTAGACCTGTTTCAAGATTGTTCCTTCTAAGTGCTGCAAACTGAATAATTAGCAAATGAAGCTAGTTGCACATTATTTCAGGCACACAGATGCCTTAAAAATTACTTCCTAAAGCTGCCTGTGTTGCAGGTGGCCAGATTTCAAGATAAACAAAATGATCAACGGCCTCATAACAAATGAAACATTACTGAATCTCCTTCTCCCTTTTTGCTGTTGAGTTTCCTCCTCTCAACATAAGCCCAGCCTGGCCCTTGTCTGTTCTATGGGATCACCCTGAATGCCCAGCCAACTTAAGGTTTTAAAACCACTTCCTTTTCTCTGCCTTCCACTTCTTTTCAAAAGGATCTCTAAAAATCTGTTAAAAATACTTCCCAGAGTTATTGCTAAGTCTCTGTACATTTTCAAGCAAAATAGTTAGAGTCTATAACATAGTTTTAATATTTTTAATTTTAAAAAAAGGAAGTTTCTGATAGTACAAAGACCCAGGGCCTATGCAAAATATGAGGACAAGGAGAGGTAGAATTTACCTAAAAAAATGCATTCTGTAGCTTCTTTTAAACTCGTTCAGTTTCAGTAGAAAAGTAAAAAGCATAATGTCAGAAGTTTAAGTCGGTAAGTGACAGGAAGATAGTTTTTCAAAAATTGATATCTTTAGCATGCCTTCACAACATTTACTAAAAACGAAAACAGAAGAATGCAACAATAAAAGTCTTACATTGTTAAAGTAGAACAGAATATTAAGCAAAATCTGGCATTAGACAATGGAAATTGTACCACATTTTAAATTTTTGTTGAATAGCCAAATGGAAAGTTCTGGTGCTTCTGTCATTTTCCAGTTAGAGATTACCTAAGGAACTGGTGACATTTTCAAACAGGAAAAATGGTTGCAAAATAAACCAGAATGATTCTGAGCTTGTTAAATACTTTATTTTGAAAGAAAATTTTTATGCTTTCAAGTGACAAAAGCAATTAAACCAAATCAGTGTTGCTTGGCTTCCCATTACTTAAAGATTGAGCTTAAAAGTCTTATAAGAACTTCCACTCTGGCCAAGATAGAGTAAGGACTAGAATTTATCCTCTCACTTGAAACAACAAAAAAAGTGGACAAAAGACAGTTTGCAAGACAATGGTCATCAGGCACCTGAAGGCAGCATTCCCCAAAGAGAAGGAAATGAATGAGGCCAGCTTACCAGTAACCTTGAGAGAGATCCTGCAGCCGTGCAGGGAGCGGGAACTGAGGTACAGCCCAGAGGACCTGTTGAGTTGAGGAGATGCAGCTGAGTCTGAGTCTGGGTGAGCAAGGAAACTAGAGTTCATAGGATGAATACCAGAAAGGACAGAGCTGCAGGGAGAGAGGGAGAGAGAGAGAGAGAGAGAGAGAAAGGAAGGAAGGGAGAAAGGGAGGGAGGGAAGGGGAGAGAGACAGATCGCTGTGGAGATCTGCTGAATGTTCTCGTAAGTATTCAGCCCATCACTGATAAGCACATGCATGTGCAGAAAATAGTGGAGCCAGAGGCTGACCGCTGGAAGGGGTTAGAGGTAACAGTGCCTTGTGCCCACACTGAGGTGTGTGGAAGTGGAAGGACCTATGCCCACCAGTCAGACTGGAAAACCTCAAGGTGGACAGCCCAACAGGTAGAGTTCAGAGGGGTCTTCCTCAGTAGCGGGGGGCAATTAAACCCAGATAAAGCACTGCTTCAGTGCCGTCTAACAAACCTTAACAGCAAGGTCCGAACGGGTCACACTGTTTCCAAGTAACTTAACTGTGTTCTAACACAAAGCTCAGGAATATGATAGCAAGAAAAAAGATCCATCACCCAACTAGGTAAAAAAAGTGAGTAGTGATTTTTTAATAAGTTGGGTCTTTTTACTCATTACCGAAGGGAGAATGTATACCATGGGGAACCCTGGGGCCTCTCAGAAAGGTGTCAGAAAGGACTTGTTATAGAATGGGTTGGGTGATTTGGGGGGTGCTTAATGACGCAGAGCTTTCTTTTGTTTTAGATGTTCTCAGGAAGTGGGGGTGATTCTATGACCGGGGTCTTAGTGAGGAGGGAAGATTAGACAAGGCTAAGGTTGTGAAACAGTAGCCCCTCCTATGGGTCAGTTGGGATACGGAGGTATTTGGCCATTTTTGCGGCTTGGACAATGTTTGTGTTTTGCCTGTGTTCAGACAAGACGACGGAGTCAGCTTGCTTTTGTCTTCATCCATCCTGGTCACAGAGTGGTCTTGTCTGATGGTGATGTCCTGTGAAATTGTTTATGTTCAACAGGAGAACACCAAGGCCTGGCTGTGAGCATCAGGTCAGCCCTTGGATGTCAGGGACTGCTCTCCTCTTGCTCATTACTCTCACTCAGTAGGTCTTGAACTCAGATTTTGTCTCCCTTGGTCCTGTGAGATTGTTCAAAGCTTAGTTCAGCCTCTCAGTTTCTTTTTCCAAACCTGCAAACGCCCCTGGTACAAAAGCATCCTTAAATGCCTCTTGGATTTCCATCCTCTCTAGAATCTTGGCTCCGTAATTCTTAGTCTTTGAAGCTTCAAAGATATTTTTGTATTTTGTCAGTGTTTACAGTTGTTTTCAGTGAGAGAGTAAGTCCAATTACATAGTGTGTCATTATTACAAGTGGAAAGACCTATCCCCTGCCCCTGTCCCCCCACAGATTTCCCTAAGCTTCAGAAAAGGTCTTCCTAGGCCTTTTGCCTGGACATTATCCTCATCTGCCAGAACCATTTCAGTCTGACTAGATGTCTGATCACCTTACAACAGCTCCACAAAATCGACGGGCAGACGATTGAGTAGTTTTCACCCAACTCATGCTTAGCCTTCCCTAACCCAACACTCATCACCTCCTGCAGCTCTCTCCCTGAACTATAGGGTGAATCATCTGACTGAGTTCTTTATATGCAAATGAAGCTACAACGGAGCCCTGACCACAGCTCCTTCTTCCAGCCAGATTGCTGCTCCTGTGACCCTCTCCAATGGAAATTCTGGATCTATCTGTTACCTTCTAATAAATTTGCAAACTAAGTAAAAGTGAGTGGGTTCATGGTTATGCTTATGAAAATATGTTGAGTAGGCTGATTCTCAATTTTTATCTAAGAGGAAATGGAGGCTTTCTCTTTCCACGGATGTCCCTTGTTTGCACCTCCCTGAAGCCAATAATTGGTATAAAACTAGTCAGTGTAGAGAAGGGGATGATGCATATGTCTTTTAAAATAAACAGCTATTGACCAGAGAAGCCATGGATTACAGTGTTAAAGCCATTTATGTGCTCTTTAACACTCAGCTCTCTGATTTTATTGAAATTAGCAAAATGGACTGGTCCTCTTACCCTCAGAGCAAAGCAACTTTGAGAAACCTTTGTTACAGATTTTAAATTCCACGTCAGTGTCATCTAGTAGCCACACACAACAAATTTCTTGAGAGAAGAGAGCAAAACAGTGGTAGCTTCATCTAGTGGTGACAAGTGTAACTGCAGAGTCATTTGTCATAGCGTTAACCCTTTAGGCAAACATACATCCTATGGCAAATCACACAATCTCAAAAGCAATTAGACAGGTTTGTCTAATGCACAAGCCAGACCCAGGATAATCAGCTTTCTAGGTAGGCTTGGATTTCTGGTATGTGAAGTTGAGAACCAGGAGTCAGAACTCACAGGATTCCATTACTAAATCTAATTTGAGTACTTGAGTAACTATGCTTCGGAGGTATAGCCTTCATTATGTCAGCAGGGAGAACAGAAATGGAGGAATTGGCCTCTCTCCAAACGTATCCTGATTGGGTGCTTTAAAGTCAACTGCAGGGGCTGGCCTGATGGCACAGCCATTAAGTGTGCATGTTCCACTTTGGTGGCCTGGGGTTCGCTGGTTCAGATCCCGGGTGCGGACATGGCACCGCTTGGCATGCCATGCTGTGGTAGGCATCCCGCATATAAAGTAGAGGAAGATGGGCATGGATATTAGCTCAGGGCCAGCCTTCCTCAGCAAAAAGAGGAGGACTGGCAGCAGTTAGTTCAGGGCTAATCTTCCTCAAAAAAAAAATAAATAAATAAAGTCAATTGCATTTTTTTAAAGATTTTATTTTTTTTCCTTTTTCTCCCCAAAGCCCCCCAGTACATAGTTGTATATCCTTCGTTGTGGGTCCTTCTAGTTGTGGCATGTGAGACGCTGCCTCAGCATGGTTTGATGAGCAGTGCCATGTCCGTACCCAGGATTGGAACCAACGAAACACTGGGCCGCCTGCAGCGGAGCGCACGAACTTAACCACTTGTCCACAGGGCCAGCCCCTCAATTGCGTTTTTTAATTAAAACTTTTCTACAAGACACAGATCTTGAATGATTTTCCTGAAACAATATTCACAGACTTTCCCATTACTTGGATAAGAATTTCACTCATTTAGAAGATATAATGAAGATGGAGGAGATAACGTATCAGTTCAAGGGGAAGGAACCCAGAGGGGCAGGGACCAGACCCTCATCGTGGTAGTTATACCCGTTAAATATTGACGAAAAGACCATAGAAAGAGTTCCAGAAAGAGAGAGTACAAAAGGTAAAAAGCTAAAATAAAATATTAGCTTTAATCCAGGATTTGTTCTTAATGTTTTAAGCTCTCTGCTCAATTCCCAAATGTCTTTCAAATTCCTAGCTTGGATTTGCATATATCTATCATTAAGATTCCCACCAAACACATACCTAATTCTATAAACTGGACCTCTGATAAGAAAATTTTTATAGTTTTAACCTGCACCTAAGTAAATCACTTTGAAAAAAATAGTGTTATTCTCTTTTTCAACCTATCAAATCTTTTCAATATTCTAAGGAAATCACTATTGAATTTGCATCTCCAAGAGACCCAAATCCAAACATTAGATACAGTTCCTTTGACTGAAAAGTAGATTCCTTTTTAAAGCATTGTCTCCCTCCAAGGCTTTACATAAGTCTCTTTTATGATTAATTGACCTTTAACATTTTGCTTTACAATTATATTTTGTGTAAAATAACCTTAAACCCTTCTACCACAGCTGAAATATTTCTATTTATCATTTTTCATAGCCTATTTCTGTTCAATTTGTCCCAACCTGAGGCATACAAAAGGTAGCAAAGTAAATCTGAGACTTTTCTGCCATCGTCTTTTCTGTACTGAGAAACGTGTCGTTTTCAACGCACATTCATTTTCCTTGAAATGCTCAGAACACTGAGTGTTACTTTTAGGGAAGAAGGAAGCCCTTGTTTGCTAATCTGAGGGAAAACGCAGACATGGGATTTGACATGTTTGGCATAAGTTAAATAACATTCAGCTCAGTGACTCTATTAATAATAAGGCAACCTTGTTGCTTTGGAAGGCAACAGTGTCAGATCACCACCGAACCTCGCTTAAATACAGGTGAGGGTGGTGACATGATTCATGTAACAGACGTTGATGGTGTATGCATTTTGGCAAAGTGCCATATTAAGTGTTTCAAGGGAGTGAAACAACTCTTGCCTCTGTTTGAAGCATCTTGTGTGCAAGCAAATGTGAATAAGTGTGTGTGTGTGTGAATGTTTCCACCCTTGAAATTCATAATAATATATGCACATGGTAAAAAACCAAATAGTAGAAAAGTTACAATGAAAACCAACAGACCCTCTCCCTACTCCTTCCTACTGCTAGTCACACTTCCAGAAGCAATCATTTGTAAGCTTTTCTGTTTTGTTTTCTGATGTTTTTTTCTCTAATTCTAAATAATATTTTGGACAACCATATCTTAAAATAGGGCCTATTGACTCCCTGGTTTGAAATACGAAGGTTTAGTTCATTTCTACTTTCTTCAATTTCCTCTCCTACTGCAAAGTTTTTAAAATTACTTTTATTTTAGTTCCTCCTTCATATATTTGCACAGTATACCTAAACCTTCCTTTCTGATTCTATCATCTTTGGACAATATCTCCTCATGCCCGAATATGTCAGATAACAATGATGAAAATGTACTGGGTATTTGCTGCGCTTCAGGCACTGCTCTAAGTGTTCTACGTGAACCATCTTATTTAATCCTTACAGTAACTCTATGAGGTCATTCTTAATTTACAGCTGAGAAAACTAAGGCATGGGGCGCAGGGGATGACTTGCCCAAGGTCACAAGGCCAGTTGGGTGGCATAGGGAACAGGAAGTATGAATCCAGACCCACAAAGCTCCATTGCCTCCCTCACGAGAACGTCAGCATCCCCCAGTGTCCCTCCCCTCCCCACTTCCACTCCCATCTTCTATCAACCAGATCTTCACTTTTACAGCGTTAGGACAGATAATGTTTACAATCCGTCATATAATCATATCAAATCTTCTGCCTTTTTCCTTATAGGCCAATTCCAAAAGTCGAAAGTCAATAAGCACACTTACACATTGTGACTTTGTAAATATTATTCCCAGCAGAACCAAGAAGTGAACCAAGAAGATTCCATTTTCTTCTCTATTTCCCAAATATTTGAAGTCCTTCCTTGATTCGTTTCTTCCTTTATATTCGCAAGGAATGTTTTTGAAAGCTTACTAAGTGTTGGCTTTGGGAAGGGGAGGTGGAGATGAATACAATGAGAAATGCAATGCTGTCTGACCCACGGCCTCTGCCCTTAAGTTTACTGTATAGAACTTGCAGTATACCTGGGGTCAAGGGAGGCTTTGAGGGGAAGAGGGGATATAAACTGGGCCTTAAAGAATGAAGAGAATTTGGAAAGGGGAAAGGGGTACATGAGGAGGTGATACTAAATGAGCAAAGTGATGGAGAAGGGATTTTCTTTCTCAGAGATGGGATTTCGAAGTTACCTGCTTGGAATCAAGGGTTTGCACTAGAGGGGAGTGGCTGGTGTGATTGGAGCCTGATCACATGTGGAGTGAAGAACTGATAAGGATTTCCAAGTAGAAATCGGTGGGTGGTTAGAAATGTGAACAGAAATTCATGAAAAGTTCAGGGTTAGAAATCCTTTAAAGAAGGCAATAAAGTCATGATATGACAGATGAGTCTGCTAACCGAAGAAACAGATCAAGGAGAGGAGGGGACATTTAGGGTGACAAGGAAAGGAAAAGGGAGTTAGAGAGGTCAGGATGGGGAGGATCCCAAGAATGTGACACAGAAGCCAAGGGATGATCAGGAGCAGCGAATGAAAGATGAATGAGGATGACGATTGAGAAAAATCCATTGGATTGGATAGCTCAGAGCTCCCTTATAGAGACCGCTTAGCTTCAGGAGAAGGTAAAGGCTGAAACCACGCTGCAAAGAGCTAAGAGAGTATATACATATGTGGTTAATAAAAGGAAAACAGCTAATGGAAAATGAAAACTACTGTTTCCAGAAGGTTGCTGTTAAAAGGAAGAAGAGGAATAGGACAGTGGCTGGGGAGAGAGGGAGGGGTCAGAGGTTGAAGAAAAGCTTTTATTACAGTAGAACAAACTTGAACATGTTGAACAAGGGAAAAGCAAGGAAATGACAGGGGAGTGAGACTCTGAAGGAAGCACATGGAAGTAGGATAGAAGTTTAGCTTTGGAGATAAGCCCACAAAATATGCCTCGTAGATTTTTTCCTAAGTGCATTGGAGAGCCACTGGAGGGTATGGAGCAGGGAAGTAACATAATCCAATTTGCAATTTGAGAATACCACTCTGATTGCTGTGTGGGGGATGGATTAAGCAGAAGAGGATGTTTATCTTAAAAATACACACTCAATACTGTGTTGGAATTGTGATCAGTGAACTTTTCAGTCTCTTCCAGAGTGGCAAGTAAGTAGGGGGAATCATAATTTGAAAGCTGAAATTCAAGAATCCTGTTCCATATTTCTTAAATTCCAGAATACTGTATATAGCTGGCCCATATACACTGGAGTAGGGTGGTACCCAACAGAGTAGACTTCGGCATCGGACAGGCTTGGGTGCAATCCTTGGTTCTGCCATTTATAAACTGTGTGATCTGAGTTACCCCTCTAAGCCTTCAAATTCCTTCTCTGGAAACTGTAGATAAAAACTGCTTACCTTGTTATATTTTTATAAGTACTAATGGAATAGCTTCAGTATCTCAATGATAGTCATAAAAAGACCATCTTTGTTGTTTTCTCATATTCTTTCACTACTTGAACTATTATTTGCTTAATATTTTTTCATAGCGTCTCATTTTTTAAAACTTAAATATATTCATTTTAGAAAGAAACAAAGAAAAAAAAAAGTTAAGCGCAAAAGGGAGAGAGTTCCGTGACTCCAAAGAGAAAGAGCAACAGAAAAGAAGACTCTAGAAATTTGAGATCAAAACAGAGATAAGTGGGTCTGGGGCTGGTGTGACAGGTCCCAAGAAGATGAAGACAGTGGCAGGACGATAGTGCCAGAGGTGAGGGGCAGCGGACCCTGAGTATATGGCAGCATGAGGGAAAGAAGTGTGTGCCAGCCTGGTGGTGGTTGGAGGGAGCGGAGCTGGTGACAGGAGACCACAGAGGCTGTGGTGTAGAGGCTCTGCAACTGAGACAGGTGACTGGGTGACAGGGTGTGGAAGATGAGACTGACTGGGGAAAACCTTGGGGACTTAGACAGGAAAGGAGTCAGAGGAGGGCATGCAGGGAATGGGAAGGTGGGGGGCCAAGATTAAGGCAAAATGGTGGATTTAAAGAAGAGAGACGTGAAGGGATAGGGCAGGTGGGTCTTGAAAGAAGAAATATTTATGTAAAACAACTGAGAGAATCCTAAATTTCCAAGAAGCATAAATTAACATGGCAAGTGTGCCACTTTTACTTATCTCCTGTTTGATCTGGATCCAGGTGGGGTAAGACAGGTATCTCTGAAATGTCCAAGCAGCTTGGGAAAGGAGTGACAGCAAAATGGCAGGGACATGGAAGGGTCAAAATGACACCCTTTCCTGGGAGGCCTGGAGAACAGCTCAGGGAGGGTCTTATGAGGAGAATTCCTCTTGCTGTTTAATCTCTTGTAATCTGACTCTTCTTGGAATGAGGCAAGACGTAAAGAATAAAACATAGTCAATCCATGGTGGCTTCAGAGAAGGTGACCCTATTGCTGTCAGGAAAAGACCAGCTTAACATGAAGCAAAAGGGGCCCTTAGAACTCATTAACTACTAAAAATCAACTGTTCTTTGGATAATGATGGAGTCTTTAATGTCCTTTGTTCATAACCCCTCAAATTTCAAAGAATTCCTGTTAAAAGTTCCAAATTTCATGGCTGGCTGTCACACACTGAGATACTTGCTGATAGCTGCCTTCTGACTGTGTATGGTGGGTGGGTTTATCCAGGCCATCTTTACCCTGTCAGCTGTCTCAATTTCTCTAATAAGAAGGCAAGTTTGCTTGTTTGTTTATTAATTAATGTATTTATTTTAAGGTTTCACCTTTTATTGAGACAGCACTTGTGTGATAACGTCTTGTCAACCAGAGAACTTAATAGCAGTGATTACCTTTTATAAAGATTGATTTAGTCCCCTATTTATGGGAGTAATTTCCTGGTTCAAGCCAAGAATTACAGTATCCCTTGGTTCATAAATCATACAAGAATAAAAAATTTTAGAACAAGAATGGTTTGGGGATGTTTTAAATTGCAGGCTGATTTTGATCATTAAAAGTACTGGGCAAAATTTCTGCTAGGTTAGTGCCTTGGAATGCCCATAGGCCCTTGCCTCTCCCCTGCTGTTCTGGCGGGGTGCTGGAGAATCAGAGTTAAATGGCGGGGCTCAAATGCTGAGTCATGCGCTTACTTCAGTTAGTTGTTTAAGTTCTGTTGCCTCTGTTACCTCATTTGTAAAATGGAGATAAAGTCCCTACCCTGAAGGGTTGTAGCTAGGATCAAATGACAGAGCACGGGAAGGGGCCTGGCATATCCTAAGTACTCAATACATACTAGTCATTGCTATTACTGATGGTGACCAACGTTAGCAGCAGCATCACAGGGAACATTGCCAAACCTGACTGAGGTTTCAGAAGTATCTTCCAGTTTCTTTGGAGCTGCTTACAAGGCTTGAGACGATCCTCCTGAAATCTTGAAATGAGAATCAGCACATATCAGACAAAAGCCATTTAGATTTTTACTTAACTTGCGTTCAGATCCACTGGGGTTCACGGTGCTCTTTAGAAACTGTCCCTAAGAGAGCCATTTATCAGTTAGTCGCAGACTGGCTTGTTGAAGCGCCCATGTGTTCATTATCTCTGTGACATCAAGATGTTTGCAGGGAAGACTCACCCTGATGCCCGCTGCTTCTGGATGTGCAGCAGGTAATGAGACCGGTAGATCCCATGCTCATGGCCCTTTCTCAGAAACCTCCTTTACTGCGAAATGATTAGATGCGCTATTTGTGGTGTTAAAAGATAAACTGAGGTATATTAAAATTTTTCAGAGTTTATTTGAGCAGAAATAGATTCCAAAGGGGCACCGCCAAACTGGAAGTGGTCAGGAGCGCTCACCAATGAGAGGCGCTAGGGGAAAGACTTTTATAAAGAATAGGCAGAGGCAAAGCAAGGAGATGATTTGATGGGCTATGGTTTAAGCAGTTGCATTATTTGGAAAAGCCTATTGCTGTTTGTGATTGGCTGTCCTTAGGTTTCGATTTCTTGGCCTTGAGGCATTTACAGACTTAGGTTTTGGTGTGCTTGTGTAGGCTACTCAGGCATTAAAGCCACCTCAGTCTAATGGCCATCTTGTTTAATTAATTTAACAGTGGAATTTATTACAGAGGTTTTGGCACTTCAAAGAATTGTTAGGAGGGCTGTAAAAACAGATTTATAAACTTCTGGGAGGACAACCCCTCCAATTGAGCCACAGAATCACATCAGGGTCATGACCTTGTAAGGATTACTCACTTCAATAAATAGCTAGATGCCTCTGCCTACACTATTCAAAAATGAAAAAAAGAAGCAGCAGTTCCACGTGAAGACTGTTTACCTGTGTTGCTCACTTCTGAGTCAAAGTCCCACAAGAGTGCATTAGATTGGCAGAGCTAGAATGCACGTCTGCAGCTGAGCTGCAAGGGACACTGGGAATTTGAGTCTGACTTCTTTGGGGCAGTGGGACTGAAAATGTGAGAGTCATTCTGAAGACGGTAAACAGCCACCAGATGACGTGGGCCCATTTCCATCCTCTGCCTCTCCCTTTTATGCCACTTAGTCTCAGCCAGCCCCTTCTCAAGGAAGTCTTCCCTAAACTGACTCCTGCTGGAGGAAACCTCCCTTGATGCATAGACTAGATTGGGTTACCAGACTGTAATGTCGTAAGGGTGGAGGCCATGTCTGTTTAGCTCGGTGCTCTATCTTTAGTTTCTAACACAGTGTGCTTGGCACACAGAAGTTGCTCCATAAATTTGTTGAATGAATATAAAACTATTTTTCTCTTCTGTAAATCCAGCCTAACACCACCACAACCACCAATTCAGGCCTAATTTATCATTAGGACACATTTAATGCTGTCATATTGGTAGATAATATGTATTTTGGGGCTGTATTCTATCTCAAAATGATGTTAAATCACACACTTGGAATGCCATTTTATGTCAAGTAGCTAAACTTTAGCCCAACTGCTCAGGGCAGGCAATATGTTGGCCATCCATTTACACCATTTGGACTGTATTTCAAATTTCATGTGTGAAAATCCCCCTCAGACAATAACATAGCTCTCTTGACCTTGCTGATTTCAAGGCTGAGATCAGTAGGTTAGAGTCACAGAAACCAGCCAGAACTGATAGTCACAAATACTACCAATAATACCAGTTATATTTATTAGGCTTGCTTTACAGTTGACAAACCACTTTCACAAATATGGTGCCATTGATCCTCAGAACAATTCTGTTCTGAAATCAGGGCGTGTATTATCTCATATTACAGAAGAGAACACTGAAGCTCAATGAGCTTAAGTGACTTTCTGGGATCTCAGTAGTGACTAGTGGAAAAGTCAAGGCAGGGGTCTAGGTTTCCAGCTCTGTCCAGGGCATTCTTATGTCACCATGCAGCTAGTGACATTGAGGCACGATTTTCCTCATTCTAGAAAAATATGATCAGGGAACGCTCTGCCCACAGAGGAGGATGTCCCTCTTGGTTCAGTCAAACTAGGATCACAGAATAAACAGTCTGGAAGCCCAAGGCAGCACCATAGCCAACAGAACTCTTCCTTCGACTCAACATGCTGTTGCAAAGAGTAGCTTGCTGGGAATGTGAAGCTGGAGAATGGCCCACTGCTGAGCTTATGCCCTGAGTCTCTGAGGGGCTTTCTACCCGTGTGGAAGACAGCCTGAGTACAGCCTACAAGGGACAAGAAGAATGCTCCTGGGAGCTCAGAGCCCCAATTCAGCAAATATCTGATGCCTAATAAGCCAAGCCCTGTGCTAGTCACTAAGGGTACAGAGAGGAAGACATCATATCTGCCACCTATGGTGTGGGTGTGTTGGGGGGCTGGTCTTACACCTTCCACCTTTTTCATTTGGAAATGCAGCAGCCAATGAGAGCACCCTTCACAGCCAGGCTCCTTGGAATCCTTTGTGGCTGATGCTGTTTGAATTGTGTGTGCCTGTGAACCAGGGACACAGAGAAAGCTTTAAAATGATGATAATACCTTGCTCGCGTACCACCTTGTTATTCTTTGTTTTCTCACTTTTATTGCCTTGCTGGTCTTCTATTCTGGGCATGAAATATTCACTATATTGACTATTTATTTACATACCATGATTCACCTAAGTTAGGGGTTCTCTGGGCTCTACTAAGGTGGCACGTGTAACAGGTGAAATGCTGGAGCAGGAAGCATTGTCATGCAATTTACATCTAGTTAACTTTATTACTGAAGATGAATACTGTCACCCAAATTCAAGGTCAGAGGTATCTGGGAAACACTCGATATTCTCTGACAGAAATCTCCAAGTCAAAAGGCTGTTATTGATCATCAAGTTACTAGTTCAAGATTAACAGGTGCTGTTAAGTGGAGAAGGTTATGACTGCACCAGTGGCTTAATGTTAGCTGTAACCAAATTGATCAGATACAAAATTATCTCCCATGTGGCTTAACAGCAAAAACATGTCAGTAGAATCTATAGTTTAGCCTCTTTGCCCCTTCAACCTGCTGTTCCTTGCTCTTGCTTTTCAGATTCTCACTCACACCCTTGCTATCTGACTTGTTTGGAACACATTTAGGGGGTTTGATCTTGGCTTTATCCTTTGGATGTGATTTTTGGTATTTTTACCTCTGGTTCCACTTATTTATTTGTTTTTATTTTTGAGGAACATTGGCCCTGAGCTAACATCCATGCCCATCTTCCTCTACTTTATATGTGGGATGCCTGCCACAGTGTGGCTTGATAAGCGGTACGTAGGTCCATGGCTAGGATCCAAACTGGCGAACCCTGGGCTGCCAAAGTGGAACATGTGCACCTAACTGCTATGCCACTGGGCTGGCCCCACTTATTTTTTTCTTTATGCTCTACCCTGGTCCCTAGAGACCTGCCATCTAAGCCTGGACATAAAATACGTGTATTCAGTCAGGACTGAAATAAGCTGAGTATAAAACATGTTTTCTCACCCAACACGTGGCTTTTAAATTTGAGGTTATTTTGAACTAATGGCAAATGATACTGTATTCTTGCTACAGTTCTATCACTAACTCAAATGCAAGAGGCATAGAATATACAGTAGTAATTATACAGGATCTGGCCCAGACTGCCTGGATTTGACACCCACAGCCGTGTTTCTTGCCTGTGTAACTTTGGGAAAGGTGCTTAATTTCTCTGTGCTCAGTTTCCTCATCTGTAAAATAGGATTGATGATAATATCGTTGCTTCACAGAGTTGCATTACAAGTATTACCCATTTTTTTTTTTTGAGGAAGATTAGCCCTGAGCTAACTACTGCCAGTCCTCCTCTTTTTGCTGAGGAAGACTGACCCTGAACTAACATCCATGCCCATCTTCCTCCACTTTATATGTGGGACGCATACCACATCATGGCATGCCAAGTGGTGCCATGTCCACACCGGGGATCGGAACTGGCGAACCCCGGGCTACCGAGAAGCGGAACGTGCAAACTTAACTGCTGTGCCACCAGGCCGGCCCCATACCTATTTTTATTGTTGTAGCTCATTACACTAAAATTTATGGAGCATTTTCTATGTGCCAGGCATCGTGCTAGCTGTTGAGGCCAAAATGACCCCAGGATGCGTTTCTTCCCTCAAAGGGCTCACTTCTTGGGGAGGGAAACAGTCAAACCAAAAGGCAACAATAACCCTTGTGATAAGTGTGAGCTAGGGGTAAGGCAACATGCTTTGAGAGCATGTAGGAGGCTAACTTATCCCAGCCCTGGGCAATCTAGGAAGGCTTCTTTGAGGAAGCGACATGACACTCAGTCCTGAAAGATGGGAAGGAGTTAGCCAGGCCAAGCATCCTAAGCGAAGAGAGCAACATATGCAGAGACCTGGAGGCAGAAGAAAGAATAGGTTGCACTTGGGAGAACAGTAAGTAGTTCAATGGAGCAATTGTGTTGGGATCTGAACTAGATGGATGAGGCTCTGAGGGAAGGAGCCCAAATGAGGGCATCAGGATGTAGAAGGGCCAGATAGGAATCAGGGTATCTGGAGAGAGGGGAGATGAGAGAATTGGATGGTAAGTGTCCACAAGGTCCAGCAGGAGGAAAGAGATGGTGAACCCAGCAGAAGAGTGAAATGGGTTATATGGGGGTATTTGCATCAGAAAGCTAGTGGTACCCATTTCATATGGTATCACATAGAGGAGACCAGTGAAGACAGTGCCTGACTGAGAACAGTGCCAGAGATGAGGGGAGGGGAAATGGACCAAGCAAGGCTGGAGGGGCCAGCCATGGATCTATGGCCAAAGGCTAATTAATGGAATGAGGGCAGCAGAGCAGAAGCAGCAGCAAAGTTGCTATGAATAGTCACAGCTAGCTGTGAACTAGCTCTTTAAATGTTCCTGAGAACAGGATGAGTGCCAGCATAGGAGGTAGGCTTTGAACTTGCTGGGAGTAAGGTGGAGGTTAGTGTCAAATTGCTCAAACAGCATTAGACTGAAACATACTCATATCCTAGAAAGACGAATAATTGTCCATTTCCAAAATAATATTCTTTAAATGTTTGCTCAAAATGGATTTGTAGGGAAGGCTGACTACTACATGTGAAGAAGGGAGAAAAGCCTTTCCTCAACTGCCCCCACTATTCTGCCGTGGCTACACACAGTCATTCCCCACACCGCACTCACCAAGACCTGCTCTTTCTTAGACGGCAGTAAGTGAGACGTTGCATGAGGTCTCCTCCTATTTTCCACCTCCAGGATCTTAACACTATCCCCTCCTAACACCATTCAGTGGTCTTTTTGACAAAAATTACAACAAATGTACTTTTCCCCATCATGTGACATTTCTGGTGATGTTTTAGCTAGGAGTGACATTAAAAATACTTAATAATCAGTACTCTGCTTCCACCACAGGCCAATCAGAATGGCGGCTGCCTTAGTGCAGAGCAAGGTCTGGATGCCCTGCTGGGCCAGGCATTAAAGCTTTTGTTTCTGGCTGGTAGAGAAGTTCAGAGTTGGGTGAGTGGGGCGGGGGATTTCTGGAAGTCCCAGGGGGGAAACAAAGGAGACCAGAATGGTGGTCTAGAGACTTGTGGGCTCCGTAAAATCATAGGGAAGTATTTCAACATTTTAGCAACTGGAATGACTATACCATGTACGTTGTTCAATAGCAGGCCTGGTTTTGGCACCCATCAAATGTCGGTGCCGTGGAAAACTACATAGCTTTCCTACTTCCGAGTCCAGCTCTGGGCTTCCGGGATGATGAGAGGAGATGTGCAGGGGCAGAAAGGCAGATAGGCAGTCCCCATGTGGGATGTTGGGTTTATACTTGAGAAGGAAAACACATACACAAATACGTATGTGTGTACATGTGTGCCAGTGTGTGTGTGTTTGCACCAATTACCAGGGAACTGAAAATTCCCTTCCTCTGCATCTTTCTATTCCCTTTACCTACAAGACGAAGAAGGAGATGTCTTGGGACTCAAATTCATTTGACTGTGCCAGCAGATCTAAGTGTGGCTCAAGCTTTTGAGTAGGTGTAGAGAGGTGGAAATGATCCAAAGGTGGCCAAAGTTCTGCTGCAGTTGCCTCTTGTGGAGAGTCAAGGTTTAAAAAATGTTATCCCCCTGTTTTTTTGGAGTGAAGTGTCTGGTTTCTGTGAGTCATGAAAAGGAACGATAGTCTTTACCCTAAAATCAGAGGTTGCTATGCAATTCACTAGGGAAGCCCCATGGGAGCATTGATCCGGTGACCCTCTGCCCACCCATCTGGGCTGATTTTTTCCCCTAAGCCTTCCTGACACACAATTGTTTCAAGGGCAAAAGATACAATGTATTTATGAAAGTAGTTTTGACAGAATTATTGTTTATGTTCTTGCAGCTCAATTTCATTGACTATTTATTCAACTTTCCTCATCATTGATTGAAAGTAGTTTTCCACAGGCAAGAAGGCTTAGTGGTGAGTATCATCATTATATTTATCATAATAATGATGGTACAAACATACAGCCTGTTCTCCTACAGTGTGTGTTTCTTTAGCGCTAATTTGCTCATACATATTAAAAGATAAACTGAGGCATATTAAAAATTTTAAGAAATTATTTGAACAACAGTTGATTTGAATTGTGCAGTGTTAAATCAGAAGTAGTTAGGAGAGCTCTACCAACAGAAGCTAGGGGAGAGATTTATAGAGAAAAGGCAAAGCAAAGCAAGGAAATCATTTGTTTGACTATAGCTTGAGAAGTTGCATTATTTGGAAAAACCTGTTTGGCTGCTTGTGACTGGTTGTCCTTAGGTTTCAATTTCTCTTTTTTTGAGGAAGAATTGCGCTGAGCCAACATCCACTGCTAATCCTCCTTTTTTTGCTGAGGAAGACTGGCCCTGAGCTAAGATCCGTGCCCATCTTCCTCTATTTTATATATGGGACGCCTGCCACAGCTTGGCTTGATAAGCAGGGCATAGGTCCATGCCTGGGATCTGAACCTGTGAACCCTCTGCCCCGCAAGCGGAGTGCCGAACTTCACTACTGTGTCACACGGCTGCCCCTGGTTTCAATTTCTTAACCTCGAGGCATAACAGGCTTGGGTTTTGATTTGCTCATATAAACTGCTAAGATATTAGAATCACCTCAGTCTGATGGTCTCCTTGTTTAAATTAATTTAACAATTCATAAGTGGGAGAATGAGGTCAGTGTACTGTGGAAGTTGTGTGAGTTCATACACAATTTTCCCCAGCATGTTAAGGTTTTAAAGCCATTAGAGCCAAATTTTCTCACAATTAGAGAAAAAGCTTGATAGCATATTACGACTATAAGATAAAAGCTAAAAATCCTGCAACAATGCCTTTCCTTTGTGCAAAATGGGGCTTGTTTAGTGGCTTGAAGAATCACGACATTTTCTACTATGTTAAGTTCTCTGGGGAGTTTCAAGTAGAGATGAAGAAGCCTAAAGATATTTACCCCAAGTTAAAAAGAAACTAATGGTGAAGAAGGCTACTCTTGAATTGAATTTTAAATTTTGGTTAAACTGATTTCTGTGGAAGTAACTGTCTTCAAGGACACTCACTTCAAAAGAGGAAGGAAGCATGAATCCACTGTAAAAGGCCACGAAGATCCTATGGCAAATGCCTGTGGAAACTTCATCGTACTAGCATATTTTCTTATTAGAATTCCAATTGGTCTTGTGAGGGTGCTGATTTCAAAGTTTCATTGGTTTTGAATAGTCTGCCCTTAATGCTATTTTCTTCCCATAGACCCTGTTATTTTTAAAGCGCAATTTTTGCAAAATGTGAAGTTTTTCAGGAACACATATACGGTGTTATTATAAATGCCTATATTTGTCACTTGAACAAAAACGATGAAAATTAAAACCAAGAGTGCTCAGAGTTCTTGTACACATTGGCCTTGAATAATTGGAGTGCATAAATCTGCTTAATCTGATTCATTTATAAATCCAAACAAAGTTATGAGCTGTTGACCCCTTCATCAACATCTGTTTACATATTTGGGGTGTCTTTTGAATAAAAAACATAGTACTGATTTACATCAATGACTACAATCTTTTATTGACTTTTACTCCCTGCTAGATGGCTGCTTGCTGAGTGGTTTGCACGATCATCTCATTTGTTCTTAGAACAGACTTACGAGGTTGATACTATTACTTCCACTTTGTAGATGAGAAAAGTACAGTTTAAGAAGCTTCAGTAATTAGCTCAGGTAATGTAGCTGTGTGTGTGTGTGTGTGTGTGTGTGTGTGTATTCAAGACTGGGAAGGCAAGGGTTAGAGCAGGATTTTAACTCAGGACGGAGTCAGAAAAGGCCCTGATTACAGATTTCTTACAGTGAGGTGATGTCCTTGAAAAACCCACCTTCTACTGTCCTTTCTAAGTGAATGCTTCCTGCCCCATGGGCACAAATGCAATTGCTACCACTACAAGAGCCTGTGCTACTTTGCCTACCCTTCTATAGAGCAGGAAATTTATCTTTTCTTACAACTTTTAAGTACTTTGAGATTGATTGGTCATCAGACTTGTAACACTGTTTCCCATTACCTTAGGCACTCTGCTCATGAAACAAATTTTAAAATACTGCAATGAGATAGTAATCTTTCCAAAGCCACATTTCACTCTGAGTTCCAAACTGGCCTGTGTGGGAAAGGAATTTTGCTTTCTAAGTCTGTTCTCCAGTTTTAAAATGTGAATAAATACAACTCGTATTATCCAAACCCTTGTTGCAGGAAAATGGGTCCACCGGGCCAAATTAAGTTGATCACAGCTGCCCCTCTTACCTGGTAGGTGGCTTTATATCTCCCAGTTGTTGGCATTTGTCCATCTGTACACCATTCTAATTAGAGACAAGATAAGGCTTTGATACTGACTTTTGGAATAATTATTTGAACTCTGTTGTGTACATATCATTAATATCTGTGGGGCGAAGGCAGGTTTAGCCTCTCTGTGTTGGGCTCATACGACCAGACTTACTTGCAGACCTTTCATCTATTTCAGCTGCAGTCTGAATCCTGTTCTCCTCTACCTTCAGCCCACAGGTTGTTTCAAACCAGGGCAGAGAGCAAGCAACATCTCCCCTGGAATCAGTGGCCACAGTCTTGTCCTTAGAGAGCACCAGTCGGCCCTTCCTTCCTTGGTGACTTTAGATCTGAAGACTGATTTGCTATTCTTTGTTTCAGCAGAGCCTCTGGCTTTGACCCCTTATCTGCTTAACTCCATATTTGCTGAATGAGGGAACAAGTACACACACTACCAGCTCAGTCCAGTTTCCCAATCCTGCCCTTGAAGTGAATCGAGGGGCATGATTTTTAGCCAAACAAGAGAAACGTTTTAATAAAGTATCTGTGGAAAATCAAATTTAAATTCATCTCAAGTCTACTCCATTTCATTCTGCCTTATTGTGGGTAGTGTGCGTTCATTTTTCAAGGTGGATGAATCATAAGATAATTTAAAACAGTTTAGCCATGAAAATCCCTGCAGCATGTGCAGAACGAAGAGTAAATTTAAGGTAATAATAATTCCCTGTCACGAGAAAATGAATATATTCATCAAGGTCCTTCATTTGAAAAGTAATTGAGTCACAATTTCTATTCACATTACCATCTGAACATTGTAAAACTCAATTAAAAACTATGGGATTATAATATGGTTTTTTGAAAAGTCTGTTTTAATTGCCAGACTTGAATATGAGACTTTATATCTTTTTTCAAAAGTAAGAAAGCGCTAAATTATATTTATGGAAACACAATACGAATTTTGTTGTTGTTGAATAGAAGTACTATATCTTGTCCTAAAATTTTAATTCGAAAATTGGGGGAATCGATATATTTTTTCAATATTTGTTTCAAAACAAACCTAAGAACATAATTTCCTAAGTCACAAACATAGATATACAAAAAGTGCATTTTTTTCTGGATCTGATTTTTATCGAGTCCCTAATCCACACAGTGATAGAGACTTACTTTTAGAAATTTAGCAGTCAAAACAGGGTTTTCTTAGTGAATTCTGGGACTCTGTCTTTCTCCTTTAGGTTTTTGCTGCTATCCGGAGGTGGGCACAGGGCTTTATGTTACACACAGACGGGGAAGGCTGGAGATAGCGATCTGGGCCTCAGGCAGCATTCATCTTCGCTGGCATTCCATTCCTACAAAACAGAATTATTCATCTGTGTTCTTTCTGACAGATTTCATCCTCTTGAGTATATAAGGCCAGAAAAACTTAGTGACACTCTCCTTGTTGCAGCAAATCAGGGAATCTAATCGCCTCGGTCCCTTGTAATAGAAGAAGTGGGAGTGTGGGAATGAGTCAAGTTTAAGCTTCTCCCACAGAGACAATTCAGTAAATATTTGTTGAGTGAATGAATGAATAAGTGAATACCTTCATTGCTGCACTTCTGAGGTCCAGGAGGCTATTTGCCCCTCTCTCCACACGACAGACCTCTAAGTTTGTCGCTCGTGCTCTTCTCCTTGGCTGTCAGAGGACTTGCTCCTTGCTCTCCCACCACCATGTCCAATCTGTGCTGTCCTTGCCATTGGTCTCCTTTTCTCTTCCTGTTTTTTATTCTTTTGTATTTCCTCCACCTCTTGTCCTTTTTCCTATGTGTCTCACCTTTCCCCCAAAAAGGGTGATATTTCATTGCCGTTTTCAGCCTGACAAATCCTGCACTACTGGTCCCGGCGCAGGGCATGTGATTGTGTTCATTGGCTCATCTTGACTGGGCATCCGCTGCTTCAATTCTGGAGAGATCTGTTGTAATCACTCCAGTTCCAGCGCTCAAGAGACAGATTGCCAGAAAACAGAATTTGTACTCACTGTCCAGATTGAATACATACAGTAAAATCAGCATCACTGTAGGTCTGCTGTGTCAGGCCTGTAGGTTGCGTGGACATAAACCTCTAGGACCCAGGTGGGGAAAGAACCAAAGAAAAGCAGCATCCAAAAAGCGACATTACCTATCAATCAAGCAATCCAGTCTACCTACAATAGTAGACCGGGGCAAAGACCAATGTGTCTTCTAAGTTTGCAGAGGGCACTAGACTTCTATTTTCCTCAGTGTTTCATTTATAATCTAATTAACTCATCGAATCTGGTGTCCCTGCTAGTTCTCATCAGTGAGAAAAGACACAGGATGTAAGGCACGGCACAGTCTGATTGAGGAAAGCGAGTCTGCCCACTTCCCAAACTGATGCTTCAACCGAGACAGAATTATTGCTTAGAAAATTGCTTTCAGATAATCCACTCTCAAAGTCATGCCTTCAATTAGAGGAAAAGTTCACTTAATTACCAGAAAGCATTCATTAAATATAGACCATAATTTAATTATCCAGGGCTTTTAATTACCTGAAACCTTTCTTATCAGAAATAATTTTCATGGATGCTATTTATATGTTCAAATAGGTATTTTCGAGGGAATAGAAAGAAAAGTGAAAGAAATTGATCATACCAAAACGTTTTATAAAACTCCCTCAACCTCTGTTATTAGGTCTATGACTCTAGAGCAGCATTATACAAAGTGTATGCCATGGGATGCTAATGGGTCGGGGGCAGGTGGGGGGGGCTGACTATGGAGAGGTTCCTGTAGCCTAATAGGTTGGGAAAGCAGTGGCCTACAGTTGGCTGAAAACTTTAATTTCATGTTTTTATTTTTTGCAAGAGACTTTAGTAACGGAGCCTTTAATAACATGCCAGTACACAGT
The DNA here is from genome assembly GCF_041296235.1 of Equus asinus. Classification (NCBI taxonomy): domain Eukaryota; kingdom Metazoa; phylum Chordata; class Mammalia; order Perissodactyla; family Equidae; genus Equus; species Equus asinus. The sequence continues at coordinate 75,022,569 of NC_091798.1, forward strand.
ATAAACCTCCAAGAGAAAGAAATGCATGCAGCATATCTGAACGTTATTTGAACAGAACGGTAGAAGATTTTCCTCCCTCGTATTCTATGGACACATTCTGGGAAGTCTAGACTACGTAAATAATAAAAGTAATTATCAGGGCACATTTAAATATGGTTTTTACATTAAAAAGAGGGTTAAAAATTGGTAAGAGGGCAATACAAGGGCATAAAGAGGTGTATTGGGCCATTACATTTGGCACAACTTCACCAGAATGCATTTACACATGTCACAGTCTTGCTGGTGTTATTAGGTTGCTAAATTTAATACACCAAATTGAAGTATACATTTAGCATAAAATGAGATGAGTTATTTTAAAAATCAGCAAGATTTAATGGAAACCAATCTTATTTGGTTTCTTATTGTTCAAGCACGTAAAAGTTTATTTAAATAAATTGAGGGGACTTCTACGTCTATATTACAATGTATAGTAATCACAAAATTAAGCTTTAAGAGTTCATAGGGCGCTTCTCCCAAAATTTGAGTTCTTTATTACAATTGGAAGGCTTATTAGGAAAAATTTCTCGTAAACAGTATTTTAGCATCCATTTATTTCTCTCAACTCTTCTTATTTACAAATAGTGGCTTTCAGGTTATCTATGTCCAGCATATCTTTTAAAGATTTGTCTCATTTGGACTTAAGTTTTAAGTGGCATTTTCCTCGACACTCATTATGCCATTCCAGTGACCAACTGATCACAGCATCCAAATAGGACCTTGGGGTCACCATTTATTCCAGTTCTAAATTTCTTTACATCATCAGCAGCACTCTCAAAATCAACCACTGCTTCCTTTACCATGGCTTCCCTATTTCTGAGTTCCTAACTTTGATTCATTTTCTGATTGGCTGGATGGGGAGGAGATGCTTGGATTTTGGAAAGAGAACAAAATGTAAAATTGCCATCCCCGATTTTACTACTCAGTATGTGGTCCTAGAGCAGCAACAACAGCATCTCCTGAGAGCTTATTAGAAATGCAGAACCTCATCCTTCCTCCCAGACCCACTGAATCAGAGTGTGCCTGTTAACAAGATTCCTAGGAAATTCACACTCACGTTAAAGCTTAAGAAGAGCTGGTAGAGGATACCAGTTCTCAAACTGGGCGACACATTGCAATCACATAGGGAGTTATAAAAAGCACTGATCATTTTGCAATATATTCAAATATTGAATCATTATGTTGTACATCTGAAACTAATATAATGTTATATGTTAATATAGCTCAGCAATAATCAAAAAACCACTGATACCTGGCTTCCCCTTGCAGAGAGTCTGACTCAATTGATGTGGAATCTGGCCTGGGCATCAGGATTTTTAAAAGCTCCACCCATCATTCTAATGTGCAGAAAACTTTGAGAACCTCTGGTCAAGGAAGTGGAGGGGTAAATAGACCAGGGAAGTGGTTCTCAACCTTTGGTGTCAATTACCATCAAAAAAGCAATCCAGAGGGCCAGGCTATTGAAGCAGGATAGATCCTGAGCCTCTGTATGTACCCAGTGTCCTAGTTGATTCTGATAAACACCAATGTTTAAGAACCACTGGACCAGGAGAGTATACTATAATCACTGGGCAGCTTTAAGGGACTATTTGAAGTTCTTGAAGATCTCCCTCGGGTTATGTTTTTTATGACTAAGTTAGAGCACTGATAAAAGCGTCTGTGTGACCATTCTATTACCTTCCCAGTTTATCGTCTAATATATATCTAGAACTGATTCTTCCAGGGATTAAATTATGCCCTGATTGTTTGCCAGCCTGGTACTACCAAGAATATATTTTTATATGTGATCTTCAAAGAAAAAAAGAATCTGAACATTTTAAATCATGTATTTATATAATTTTTTCCCTTTTCTCAGAGCACACATGAAAATTTTCATGTGCAAATATATTCAGAATCATAGACTCTTGGAGCTGGAGTGGGTCTTAGAGATGATCTAATCATTATAAGCTTCAGCTGAAGAAAGGCAGGATGGGAAGGAGAATGTGAGTGCCCCAAGGTCATTCAGAGAATGGCAGAATAGGAGCAATAGTTCCGATAATTTTTAAAAGTTTGAGTAGGCAAACATTCCACAATCTGGGCTAAATATTATAAGGATAAATTAGTCAAAAAAAAAGGACAAAGTTTATAGGTAATATATTTACCTACCTGCATATAATTAATAAGAACATAATTAAGCCCAAGTGATGACGATTTTAAATAAAGGACTGTAATTAGTGTCACTTTTACACTGATACCTTTATTTTGATGAGGTTTTCTATTCCCAGTTTAACTCCCTAGTCCCTTGAGGACTACAATGCCTTAGCGCCCCGGCTCATCTGGGAGGAGGCTGAGACATCATTGTCCATACCCCATTTGTTATCTCTGACTCCTCTGCCGCTCCTCCTTCTCCTCCAAGCTGCAGTATCTCAGCTTCTTTGCAGGATCAAAGATGAATACTTGTAAATAAGCAAAAATAGCTTCCATGGTGTTTGGATCGATATTCTTTTTAAAACCTTTGAGCAATTCTCTCCAAAGGAGGTAGAAAGGGCCAGAAGTCATGCTGGGCAGAAATCTGAAAATGAGGCTTGTTTTCAGCGCTGGCTCTTCCTCCACTCTGCCTGGTCCCTCTCCTTCAGTGTTTCCCAACAAATTCGCAGTGCCTTCAAGCTACCATCTGGCTGCTAGGGATCCCCCACTGGAACTCTTCTATCTGGTCTGCCCTTTAAAAGATTTTCCTACTTCTCTCAGGGGCTTGAGCATCTGATGAATTTACTCAAACTAAAATGCTAATACATTAATTAGTGACCATATTACTTTAGGTTCTTTTTACTGCACATATGAAGAACTTGGTTGTGTCTAGCTTAAGCAAAAAAAAAATATTGAAAGGAAAATGAATAGGAGGGGTGTCCCCAAGAATTTAGTAAAGAGTTGCACTAGTTCGCCCTGGGAAATACAGGAAATAGGGCAGGAAGCGCACTTGAGTCTTATCTGAGGGGCTGACAGTAGAGTGACTCGGCTCCGTGGGTGTGTTGGAGCTGGTTCATAGTAAGTTAGGAGGACCAGTTGTTAACTTTTCAGGAATTTTGCAAACCAAGTGATATTACATTGGTAGCTTGAAATTGGCCATGACGTATTTACACCAAGGAAAGCAGCAATGCTACAAAAACATTAGCAGCCTACTACCTCTTGACACTAACTTTGTTCCAAACTCTAAAAGGATATTAATGAAATGACACAGTTTAAGTGTTCACTTCTGTGTTAATTATGTATGGCCAGAAGGACAGGGTTATAATGTGCAGACATAGCAAACCCTGTGTATCAATAGCGCCCTCAGAGAAGGGGATTTTTAAGAACTGGGCAGCCACCCAAGGGATTTCTGCACAGTTGCTTTCCTTTTTCAGATAATATATTTGCATCTTAACCAGGGTTAACCAATTAGGAAATTAGGATGTATGACATGTGCCCTCAGTGGGAGAGAATTTATGTACCTAGCCATGACTGTGATGAATGCTGCAGCTACCCCAGTGGGACACAAGTGACTGTACATTATAATCACCTGGGACTTTTCAAAATAAACCAAAGTCAGGACCCCATCAAATAGGGATTCTGCTTTAACTGAATATCAGTATGTTTTAAAAGCACCCCTGCGTGGTGACTATAGTTAACATACTGTTTTGTATGTTTGAAAGCTGCTAAGAGAGCAGATCTTAAAAGTCATCATCACCAGAAAAAAAATTTGTGACTATATGTGGTGATGGATTTTAACTAAACTTATAGTGGTAAACATTTTGCAATATACACATGTATCAAATCATGATCTTATACAGCTAAAATGAATACAATGTTATGTGTCAATTTTATCTCAATTAGAAAAAAAATCACCCCATATAATTTCAGTACGCAGCCAGGATTGAGAACAACTAAGATTATGAGTTCACATCATTAAGGACCTTAGGGAAGGGAAATCTTTACGTATTTGTCACTTGCTCCTCAGTCAGAACTACTATCTACAGACTTTTCAATGATCATATATAGCAGACTTAAATTTTATGTTATTTTATAAACTCTGAAGTAGACCCTGATTCATTGTGCAAAAGGGGAAAGAGAGAAAATAAAGCAGTTGACATGCTCTCCAGGGTCAGGGACAACCTCGCTCCCTGGGGATTGAGAAAGAGTAATTTGGGGCTGATGAACTGAAAAGAGATGGTTCTAGTAACTTGGTAATGATGTGTCAGGCACCTGTTGGGGTTCATAAGTCACGAAGTCCCTGTATGTAAATCTTAAAAGTTTGAAACAGATAGTGCCGATCAGGAAGTTTTCACGATTGGAAAGACAGGAGTTCTTGCGAATGATTAAAAGCAGCATTTACTCATTTACTCATTATTCAAAATTGGCATTTGATTCCATTCTTTTCTTCATCCAGAAATTATTTATTGAGCAAGAATTATAGGCAAGGTGCTGTGTTAGGCCCTGATAATATAGTACCTGGTCTTTTTGAATTTCCATTATAGCAAAAGGGACAAGAAACAAACAAGTCATTACACAACTAAGCATTTACTTACAAATGTAAACAGTGCTATGAAAGAGAAGTACAGATTTTATGAGACCACAGGAAGACCTGAGACTGAGACCGGTTCTGTGAAGGCTGAAACATGATCATGCAGGGCCGCATAGACCACATGGACCATGTTGATATATATCCTAAAGGTAATGAAAAACAGTGAAAGAGTTTTAAGAATAATGTTGTGTAATAAAGAATTTGGCTGGTCTTTGTCCCTGGTTCGTAGGAGATAACCTCTAAATCCTTGATTTCCTGTGTAATAAGAGCGTCTTCATTATTCACGGTGGACCCTTTGGACCACACTTGAGTTTATGATAATGAGATGACCCAAGATAGGGGCTGGTCACACCAAATGATCATCCATGTGATTAGAGATTTGGGGATTGGAGCCACATGCTGTGTCCTATAAAATAATTTTGAAAAACTGTGTACATTCCCAACATTAAAAATTATTAAATCTAAATTTTAAATATCTAACATATTTACAAACTTTTAATATTTGCATATAATGTAACAGCTGGCATATTGTAAATTTTGATTTACATCATATAACTCTTATATTACCTTTTAAAATATGTCCAGTGGAGTGTAAATGTCATAAGGACTTGACACCTATCGTATCTATACTAAAAAGATGAACATGTTCTTTTTTTAATAGTTGGAAATTTCTTCTTCTTCCCCATTTCACTTCCTCCCCAGAATTTTAACCTAACATAATATAGTCTATGTTTAGACAGTTTTACCCTACCATGATTTTCTGAAACATAAATATGTATATAAATGGAAATTTAAGTGAAAATTTCATTTCCAGTGACCATAACAGTTAAGTATTTTAAAAAAATGTTCTGATTTGCGCATCATTACGATCATAATTGGCACACTATCGGTCAAAACAACATAAATATTTGACAACTTTGACAATTAAATTATTTAACATTATGCATCTCCTGAGATGAATGAGTCTTATTTTGCAATCAATGCATCCGTGTGTGACTCTTTATTGCTAGAATGAGTCAGGATTCGGGATCAATTTTTTTCCTCTTTTTAATTATTTTTTGTGCAAGTGCTGGGGAACTTTGTTCACATAAATTCGTAGTTGGGAATGTATTGAGTTTTGTTCTAGTAATGTTACTCAACTCTTTGAACTCCTTGCCACTTATATGCCAAAGATCACATGACAATCTACCAACAAGAAGTATTTTTAATTATCTGTAAGTTAGGGCCTCCTTTAACTTTTTGAAAGCAAAGATCTGAAAATCATTTTGAAATGGAAAAAGATTAGTTATCCAGTCATTAAAGGCATTAATTTTCTCAATGCCAACAGCAATATTTCACATTTCTCTTTGTATCGTGGAGGTTTCTCACCCCAGGAATTGCATCATAGTAAGAATAGCCATGGAGAGAGACTGGCCTTTCTTTATAAAGTGAAAGCATAGGTGGAAAAGAGACCCTGTATGACTTCTGAACCACAGAATGTTCTCAGATCATGTTTAGATAGAGTACATATAAAGTTGAGCTTCTGGAAACTGATTCGCTGAGAACCACCTGTCTGCCTGGGTGTCCCTTGGAGGGCCTTGTGTGTTCCCAGAGGCCTGATCACTCCTTGTGAAGACCCTGGCCTAGATAATGAGGTTTGTGGTAACTAACAAGTAGGATGAGCCTTCCTTACTTGCGAGCCTTGCTACTGCTGGCTTTTGAAGGGTTTATTCATGTTTCTACAACTGAATTTAGCTGTCATAGTACAGTTTAAGCCAGCCGTGGTGATCTAGTGGTTAAGATTCACCACTCTCATCACTGCAGCCCGGGTTCGCTTCCTGGTTAGAGAACCATACCACCTGTCTGTCGGTTGTCATACTGTGGTGGCTGCATGTTGCTGTGACACTGAAAGCCATGCCACAGGTATTTCAAACACCAGCAAGGTAACCCACGGTAGACAGGTTCAGCGAAGCTTCCAGACTAGGAAGAAGGACCTAGCCATCCACTTCCAAAGAAATTCGCCATGAAAACTCTGTGAATAGCAGTAGAGCATTGTCTGATGTAGTGCTGGAAGGTGCAAAAAGACTGGGCAGGGCTCCACTCTGCTGTATGCAGGGGCCCTGGGAGTTGGCATTGACTCAATGACGTTAATAACAAAATGCAGTTTAAAACATGGTTATACAGGAAAAAGCCACAGCATAAACTTAGACTTTAAAATCATACACATAGAGATACTAAATAACAAAATAATCAGCAGTAAATTTTGTTTAAAGCATCTGGTGTTCCTTTGCATGATTTCATACAAATACACTTCTCTCTACTTAGGGATACTCTATTTTACTGTTGTTGTTAGAAGATGCACAATAGGAAATTCTGACCACAGGATTGGTATTTGAGATCAGCATTTGAGCTTCTGTCTGGCTTTCATTTGTGTTTTTCAAGATCCCTGTAGGGATTCATGCCATTTAATGGGACAGTGTCCTGTGCTCAGTGTCCTCAGGGAACTTTACAGGTCCCAGAGGGTCCTGGCATGCGGCAAGAATCCCTCAGCGAGCCCCAAAGCAGTTCCAAAGCAGCTTTTGTCATAACCTACTTGGCAAATCCAATTATCCTTGCGTCTTCTGGGACTGTCAACAGAAGGATTTTGCCTTTCTCAATAGGCAATGTCATAATTTTACCTCAAGTCACAGACAATGTCATAGCGTTACCTTTTTCACTGATCTCAAAGCAAACTTCTCAACCACCAGTATGTTCCTAACAGCCCCGTAATATTCCATGAGATCTGGAAGGTTTTGACATACAGCAATTACCAAAAGCCCTTATTCTAGTGGTTCTAAATTGGTTGTGTGCGTAAGAATTGTGTGGGGTGCTTTTTAAAATGTAAATTCATAGTCCCTGAGTCAGATTTTGACTCAGTATGTCTGAAAAACTGCCTATTTCTGGGTAATTATTATCTCATGTTTTTTGGTGTTGTCATACATTTGTATCTCATAACAAAATTTAGATAGAAAGCAATCCTCATTAGATGACTTGTACGGTATGGGTTAAACACAATGCAGCAATGATTCAGTAATAACAGTGAAAGAGAGGAGTTATTCCTTCACACAGCATCTTCCAATGATCACATCTCCAGGTCCATTCTCTGTGTTCCTTACGGAAGAATATCAGCAAATTGTGGCCACCACTGATTTGCATTGAATATTTTGACCATGTTCCCAAGTCTTTCCCTATTCTTCCTCTGGTAGTTCATTTTACTGTGAACTACAACAAATGTGAAAGTTTTGCCTCAGTGGAAGTTTATATCCATCAAACCCAGGACTCCTCTTACCATACCACAATTTAGCAACTAATTTAAAATTCCTCAAACTGGACATGTCTGATAACTGTGTTGAAATGAAAGAAAGAATCAATATCAATGATATGCCCACTATTCACAGATCTCCTTATGGTTGTGGTTATTCTTTCCATTTTACAGATTAGAAAACCCAGCTGAGGGCTGTCCTGATGACATAGTAGTTAGGTTCACCAGCCCTGCTTCGGCAGCCCGGGGTTCGCAGGTTCAGACCCTGGGCATGGACCTACACACCACTCCTCAAGTCATGCTGTGGTGGAGTCCCACAAACAAAAAATAGAGGAAGATTGCCACAGATGTCAGCTCAGTGACAGTTGTCCTTAAGCAAAATGAGGAAGATTGGCAACAGATGTTAGCTCATGGCCAATCTTCCTCACCAAAGAAAGAAATAAAGAAAGAAAACCCAGCCTAGAAAGCTTAATGAACTCTCACAGATGGAAAGTGGCGGAGTTGGAATAGGAACTCAGTCTGTTACTGCAAACCCATGGGTTAAGGATGTTGACAAAGTACACACATATCTTGGCAGAGAGAAAAGTATTTGATCAAAGAAGGATATTCTTGTGACAGAGTGAGAGAATCAAAAACATTTTTCTCTAATGAAATCCCACTTTAATTGTGGATGTAGTTGAGTAACTGAGGAGCCAAAACTCTAATAACGCTAACAATTTAAGGCAACTCTTTATTCATTCTGTGAAGCTATATCTTAGATTTTAAGGTTCAGTTTTTTTGTATCTAATTACTTGGGGCTACTCTGTCATTAACTTTAATTGAAATGAATTTTGCTACAATCAGCAGTGAACTATTACTACCACATTATTGTTGGGAGTGTCCTACTTCATTTAAAAATACAAAGACAGAGATGTATGGACAGGAAAAACAGAAGACACGTGGAGGATTGGAGGACCTGGAAAAAAGAAAATCCTATCAATGAATTCGTATGCTATTTTCTTATGCAAGGTGAGGTCAGAGCCATGTGACCAAATTCTATTTATTTTGATGTCTTCTCAGTCCCTAAAGTGGTGATCTGTACATGGTAGGCCAGCAATGAACTGCAACGAACATTTTGAATTGACTTTATAATGGAGAACACATATGTTCTTCCAAGCATCTCTTTTGATCTTACCGCTGTCACCACCACCAACAAAAATAGCCACATACACAAAATCCTTTTGACCTCAGTAAAAAAATATACATTTTCAAAATAACTTATCAAGGAATATTGATGCGATCAAAGCACACAGTAAAGAAAATCGTGTACTCATGAAGCTTAGGACCCCATTGGCTGGAGAAGCATGATGGAACATAAAGAAATTTTCAACTGGACAAAAGCAATCCTAAAAATGTCAACATTGGCAGATCAAATAATGCAATCAATAATTTTAGCTTCTGTCTAAATATTTATTGATCCAGAAGGTTATCAGCATGAAGGGACCATGAATACAGTTCAAGCAGTGTGCAAGACTATCTATATCAGGAAACCTAAAACCTAAGATATTTGTAGCATCATTCTCCCTTTGTATGAACAAAGTTACCTGCTACTTATAGGACATTTTCAGAGACTAAATGCATTTTACAAACCCTGTCCATCTTCATAAAGATGATTAAATATTTTTACACGTAAAAATCTTAAAATGACACAGCTAGACAGGAGCTGGAAATAATTCTCTCAGATCCTTCAATTTTATACATCCCTCATTTAAGAGGAAGACTTTAGAGATATCTTGAAACAATCTGAGCACAGAACCCTTCTACATTTTTACGTTTTTTCTCAGTCTTTGGCAGCTGTTGTATATACACCCAATTCCCCTCAACTTCATCAAGACTTTGCAAAACTTTCTACTTGGTCTTCACAGATGCAACAACTTTCTTTTTCTACAGATTGTTTTCATAATATTTCATTAAATTAAGTAACTACATTAAGAAAACAACTGGCATAAACAGTTTGGAACTAATGCACTGACTCCTGGCTGGCATTCACATCAGCTGGGCAGACAGACTTCTCTGATACACCAGGAGCTAAGTTTGCTGTGGTCTCAGTCGTCATGTGTTCCAGGGGGAATAGAAAGCTTGGGTTAATCTAGTGAATCAGCTTTTGAACCCAATTATTGTGGAATTGGTATGTGGGATTGTCAGCGAATTTCTTCTCCCCCACTGTGCCTACACACTCAGACTCAGTGGATCTCCCTATCTCTTGGATAAAATCACAGGCAGCCTCCATGGTTTCCTCTGGTTATTTACAGATAATAAAACATTCTAATTAGTTCTACGTCAAAATACTCTCTCTGCAGTAGTCAATAAGAACAGTTTACTGTAATAATTATTTTTAAAAGCCCTGAATCTCATTCGAAGTTAAAGCTCTCCTCAACCCCAGCTTGCTCCCACTCCAGGAGAGAAGTCTCCAGGGGGAAAGGTGATAGGCAGAGGCCAGCTGCTTCTCTCCTTCTCCATGTTTCGCTTCTACCCCTGCTAAGCCTGGATTCTGGAGGAAGCAACAGCAGCATTTCCCTGGCCAAACACATGCTGTTCCAAGGACTGATGGGATAGAAAAGGACACACCATGCTGTATGTAACTGATGTGATTTGAGAGATACTCTAAGTTCCCACTTTGGGATGAGACCACAGGGGACTGCATTCCAGGAATATCGATATACTTAGAAGGAAAGTAGCCATTGCACAAACTGCAGACTGGCCTTATAATCAATAAAAGGAACGTATTCTTTGCCTTTCCACAGTGAAAGGCAATCTGTGTCCATAGGATATATTTGGAGAATCAAGAGTGGTTGTCTCTGGAGAGAACACCACTAATAAGGATGAAGCACCTTACCCCAGGGGCAACACTACCCTGAGTTTTATGTTTATTTTTCCTTTGCTTTTAAGCTTGACTGCATGTGTATATATTCCTAAACAACACAGTTAGTTTTGCTTGTTTTGGAACTTTATATTATTAGTATCACACTATATATAATCTCTTGAGTTTTTTTGCCGAATATTTATCTGCGAGATTTATCCATATTGACGCATGCAGCAACAGTTCACTTATTTCTGCGGCTCTGTGTTGTTCAGTTATATGAATATCTCATCTCGTGGATGAACATTTGGGTCGTTTCCAGTTTTTAGTCATCACCATACGTCAGTGAATGTCCTGGGCATGTCCCCTGGTACGTATCGCTATAGTTTTCTGAAGTTACACACCTGGCTGGGGGTGGGGGAATCATAAGGTCTGCACATCTTCTTTTCTGGAGAAAATTTGAGGCCTAGCATGATGCTCTTTTCCTCCAGAGAGGGTTTTCATCTCCTTCTGTCAAGGGCCAGAATTTTCATCCCGTCGCAGGGCCTCCTTGAGGCCCGGGAGCTGGTCTACAGACTGTGCAAGGACTTCTTTCCTTCCAGGTTTCTCCTGACTCCTGGATGCAGCCCCCTGGGGTCGCATCCCACAGTGAGACAGGGTTTCCCAGGGTCCCCATCTTTGGATGGTCCCGGACTCCAACTTTTTCAAAATTACTTTCAAAGTGATCTCAAGTATCCTTCCTCAACGTCCTGTTAGTTCTTTGATGCATTGGATAAGATTCCTTTAAAAAACTTCCAGAGTTTTTAGTTGTCAGTGGAAGAACTGGTCCAATGACCTAGTCATTTCATTAATAGAAGTAGAAATTCCATAATTTCAACCTTATTAGCTATTGTCAATTTGCTGTCCACAGTGGCTTATACATCCATTAACGGTAGACAGCATTTCCACTGATGAGAGGTATTTACTTTCCCGTGCATATCGTTTTGTGCTCTTTACCTTTTGTGCTCTGGGCGTACATTACTTATTTTAAAAAATACATATAAAAATCATTAAAAATAAAGAGTGAATCGTGATTAATTTTAAAGGCAGTTTTCCCTAAAGGAAACTAAACCATGTGTAATTTCTTAACCCTGCTTACTACTCCTTTCTTTTAATTCAACACTGAGCTAATTATTATGCCAGCCAGAAATTTTTATTTTTTCTGCCGAGGAAGATTGGCCTTAAGTTAACATTGGTTGCCAATCTTCCTCTTTTTTGCTTGAGGAAGATTGTCCCTGGGCTAACTTCCATGCCAATCTTCCTCTATTTTGTAATTTGGACGCTGCTACTGCGTGGCCCGATGAGCGGTGTGTAGCTCCGTGTCCAGGATGCAAACCCTCGAATCCCAGGCTGCCAAAGCAGAGCGTGTGAACTTAACCACTACACCACTGGGCTGGCCCTCAGGAAATTTTTTTAATAGATGATGACGTCTATATTCATGCACTCGAAAATAGTTAGTGTTGCTGGATTAGAATGGATCAAAAGACCACGGTGATGGGAAGAATTAAATCAGGAAGTCTTAATGTATACCAGAGAAATGACCAGTTCATTTGTTGCTATGGGGAAAATGATGTTTTCAATTCCTTCCCACAAGGGCATTCTTGGATTTAGCAAAATTCAAAACAGGCCAGCACGCCAGTAGTACTAATGCTATAGGATGCAATATTGTAAATAAGCTCATATTGAATTTTAAAAATCCATTGTATTTTATTTAGTATATAAAAAACAAGGATTCTCCTATTAGGGCAATAATATCTAAACACATGTGCAAGTTATTTGGGATGGGACTCTAGGAGACTGCAGAGCTTTTTAAAGTCGTGAAAAAGCAGAATTAAAGTGTTATGAAGTAGAATACTGTTAAGTTAATTTTGATTGCCAGTGAGTGAGTAATTTCTTAAAATTGAGATCATTTTAAAGCTTGTTGGCCTCCCCCCTACCCAAGGTGTCTAGAATTGGTGAAATGTAACATGTCCAAAACTAGGACAGATTTTCATCATCCAAGATGATGCCAGTCTGACTCTCCTCTCACACGAGGGATGGCTCTGAAAGCCCCTCCCTCTCTCTTTACCCTGATGATTCTGTAATTGTGATCCAAATGGCCCCCCAAAATGATAGGTGCACCACTGTATTGGGTGTGTGGCAAAGCTGTTTAATTGGAGGATCTGCCTATAACAAATAAACATTTTTTAAAATGAACTATAAATGTCAATTCTCATTTATTTAATTTTCCTCTTAATACATTTTTAAATAAGTAATATTTATAATGGAGATTTTAATACTGAAAAAGACTGATAGCTAATAAGTGCCCAATAAATGTATGTATTGTTATTATTACTAACAAACATTCATACTGAATCTACAACCTTTTATATTCTTAGTAATCCATTTACATTCAATAGTTGGATTACAAATTCTTGGAAATGCATCAATCTTTACTTTTTAGTCAGAAGGAAAATGTAACATTCCATAAAAAAACCTGTAAATTAGATCATCTCAGATGCAGAAAAAGTACTTGACAAAACACAACAACGTTTCATGATAAAAACCCTCAACTAATTGGGTACAGAAGGAGCATACCTCAATATCATATAGGCCATATATAACAAACTCACATCATACTCAATGGTGGAAGATGGAAGGCTTTTCCTCTAAGATCAGGAACAAGACAAGGGTGCCCATTCTCACCACTCTTATGTAACATAGTATTACATGTCCTAGCTAGAGCAATCAGGCAAGATAAAGAAATAAAAGGCATCCAAATTGGAAAGGAATAAGTAAAATTGTCTTTATTTGCAGATGATATGACCTTATATATAGAAAATCCTAAAAGCTCAACCAAAATACTCTTGGGACAAATCAAAAATTCAGTAAAATTGCAGGATATAAAATTAACATACAGAAATCAGTTCCGTTTCTATACGCTAATAACTAAGTATCTGGAAAAGAAAGAAATAAAATAATCCCATTCACAGCAGTGTCAAAAAGAATAAACTACTAAGGAATAAATTCAGTCAAGGAAGCAAAAGATCTGTAAACTAAAAACTACAAGACTTTGGGGCCAGCCCGGTGGTACAGCCGTTAAGTGCACACGTTCCACTTTGGCGGCCTGGGGTTTTCTGGTTCAGATCTTGGGTGTGGACATGGCACCACTTGGCAAGCCATGCTGTGGCAGCCATCTCACATATACGGTAGAGGAAGATGGGCACGGATGTGAGCTCAGGGCCAGTCTTCCTCAGCAAAAAGAGGAAGATTGGCAGCAGATGTTAGCTCAGGGCTAATCTTCCTCAAAAAACAAAAAACAAAAAACGAAAAAACCCTCCAGGACTTTGATGAAAGTAATTGAAGAAAACACAAACAAATGGAAAGCTATTCCATGTTCATGGATTGGAAAATTTAATATTGCTTAAATGTCCCTACTACCCAAAGTCATCTATAGATTTAATGCAATCTCTATCAAAATTCCAATGATATTTTGCACAAGAAAAAAGAAAAAAAACCCCTGAAATTTGTATAGAACCACAAAAGACTCTGAATAGCCCAACAATCCTGAAAAAGAAGAACAAAGCTGGAGGCATCACACTTCTTAATTTCAAACTACACTACAAAGCTATAGTAATCAAAACAGTATGGTACTGGCATAAAAATAGACACGTAGACCAATGGAACAGAATCAAGACCCAGAACTAAAACCCCACATATATGGTCAACTAATATTTGACAGGAGAGTCAAGAACACTCAATGAGGAAAGAATAGTCTCTTCAATAAATGTTGGGAAAACGAGATAATCACATGCAGAAAGTGAAATTGGACCACCATTTTACACCACTCACAAAAACTAACTCAAAATGTATTAAAGACTTAAACATAAGACTGAAAACCATAAAACTCCTAGAAGAAAACGTAGGGGAAAGCTCCTTGACATAGGGCTTGGCAACAATTTTTTGTATCTGACACAAAAAGCTCAAACAACAAAAGCAAAACCCAACAAGTGGCACTACAACAAACTAAAAAGCTTCTGCACAGCAAAAGAAACAATTAACAAAATGAAAGGACAACCTATGAAATGGGAGAAAATATTTGCAAACCATATACCTGATAAGGGGTAATATTCAAATTATATAAAAGAATCATACAACTCAAAAACAAAAACAAAAACAAATCTGATTTAAAAAATGGACAGAGGAACTGAAAAGACATATTTCCAAAAAAGGCATACATGGCCAACAGGTACATGAAAAGATGCTCAACATCACTAATCATCAGGGAAAGGCAAACCAAAACCACAGTGAGACATCACCTCATGCCTGTTAGAATGGCTGTCATCAAAAAGGCAAGAGATAAGAAATATTGGTGAGGATGTGGAGAGAAGAGAACCCTTGTGCACTGTTGGTGAGAATGTAAGTTGGTACAGACACTATGGAAAACAGTATGGAGTTTCCTCAAAATATTAAAAATAGAACTATCATATGATCCAGCAATCCCACTTCTGGGTATATATCTAAAGGAAATGAATACAGGATATCAAAAAGATATCTGCATTCTCATGTTCACTGCAGCATTATTCACAATAGCCAAGATATGGAAACAACTTAAGTGTCCATTGACAGAGGAATGGATAAGAAATATATATATATATATACACAAATGGAATATTATTTGGCCATGAGAAAGAAGAAAATCCTGTCATTTGTGACAACGTGGATGGACCTTGAGGGTATTATGCTAAGTGAGATAAGTCAGATAAGAAAGACAAATACTGTATGATATCATTTATATGTGGAATCTAAAAAAACTGAACTCGTAGAAACAGAGTAGAATGGTGGTTTACCAGCAGCCTGGGGGAGGAATTGGGGAGATGTTCGAAGGGTACAAACTTGAAGTTAGAAGATGAATGAGTTCTGGAAATCTAATGCACAGCATTGTGATTACATTTAACAATATCATATTATATAATTGAAAGTTGCTAAGAGACTACTAATCTGAAATGTTCTCACCATAAAAAAGAAATGATAACTATGTGACATGATGGAGGCGTTAGCGAATGCTACAGCGGCAATATGCAATATATAAGTGTACCACATGGATGTGTACACCTTACACTTACGCAGATTTGTGTGTCAATTGTAGCCCAATAACAAAAAAAGACCTATAAGTTGAAGGATTGACCCCATAATAGACAGAAAATGAGAAGGGAACTTCGGGTTAGAACCACAGAAGGCGGCAGAGATGGTGTCTATGTTTTCAGTGATTCTGTTCTTTGTGTGCTGAGCAGAAAATTTTTAGTTTTATATAAATGCCAGAATTCCAGGCTAAAACTTAAAATAATTTACAAGCTGAATGTGGCTTATTTCTAACAGGTCTAATTTCTCACAGCAGCTTTAAATAAGTTAGTCTGTGAATTAAAAAGTCTTACTTGGAAAATAATTATGAAACCTAATAAATTTGACTTTAAATTGGCCCAGTAGAAAAAATAATGGTCACTGTTTCAGAGCCCTACTCTTCTATTACCCTCATAGGGTTTCAACCAATACAGGGTCTCAGTGTTCTTCAGAGAAGCACTGGGGAGCTTTAATTTTTTTTCAGGGGGTGAGTGTCATGCAGAGGGCAGGAGGCAGTGGAGAAGGTGAAGTGGAGGGAAAAGTGAGATGGAAACTATTATTAAAAGACTAAAAGCAGCCAATTCCAGGAAACATTTTTATATTTTTATCCCTCCAACAAAGGCAAGCATTTCAATTTTATTTTTACCTTTTAATCACTTGTCTTCTACCTCCAATTGGCTTAAAGAAGGAGATGAAAGAACGTTTATCCCTCGTGGCCATGAACTAAAGGCTCACTCGAACTTCTCCAGGCCTTTGCAGTTTCACCCAACACTGACTATCCCTGCCTGGGCTTTATTAAAATCCAAGAAAAACACAGGAAAGATGGGTGTGGAAGGTGTGAATTACAGCGAGAGTTAGAGAGAGCTCTCAGATCCCAAAATTCTTGATGCGATGTTAAATGTTAACATTGTGACAATATTTTTCATTCCGTCTATCTCCCTCCCCTCTCCAACACTGCCTCGTAAATACCCTGGGTATTTGAGCCTGGGGAATAGAGGCAGGGATTATGTTTATAGCTACACCCTGCACCAATGAATACATCTAATAAACATTCTTATAACCGGTTTATTTCAACTTCAGGGTATAGTTTTCCCTACAGTTAAAGAAACTGACCCATCTCTAATGGCCAATTAATCTCAAAATGAGGGTAAGAAAATTAGGGGGACAGAGCGAGCTGGAGGTCCTCCTGGAGAAGAAAACCACGCATTCAAGCCAGGGGTCAAAAATTCAGATACTTTCAAGGGTCCAGGGGGTAATAGGAATATATGAATCTACTGCAGTAAAATGGTTGGGAAATGAGGTGCTGGCCAACTGGAGAAAGCACAGCCAATTCACATGTTTAAAAAAACATCCCGCTGGCTGAACTGAGCTGCTACATTCATTCCACCACGACACCCATTTGGGATCCCTCTTTTAAAGAAGTCCTATATAAAAGGGATTAAAAGGATAGGGTTTATTTGGCTAGGGTGAAGAACCCTGAGTTTTACTTACGCCTTTTTGCTTTTCCTAAATAGATTTTCAAAATAAGTAAAGCCTGGGGAATGGCCAGCTCAGGGAACAGACAGGAGTAATTAGCTTATTTGAAGCTTCCGAGAGTTCTCCCAGCCCAAACTCTCTTCCTCACTGGTGTGCCACAGCACCTAAAACCGCGCCGGTCACATGGCTAGGCTCCGTGCAGGGGTGTTGAGGGATGGGGACAGCAGGGGAGATAGTCGGTTTCTCACAGTAGCTTCAAGAGCACACATGTGAGTTTGGCAGATATTTAGCTGTAACGCAGCAGACAGCCTACAGCAAGGTCATGAAGAAAGTGAAAAGGCATCAGGTTTTTGCAGAGCAAATGCATTTCAAAAGAAAATAGTACAACCAGAGGCACTCACAGCTAGAATATACAACTAGATACTGGGGGCCTTTGGGGGGAGAAGAAAAACAAAAAGATCGGCAACAGTTGCTAGCTCAGGAGCCAATCTTTTTTTTAAAAAAAAGAAAAGAAAATCTCCGGCTAGCCAGGGGCACCAATAGCATTAGAGTACAGGAGGTATGAGGACTGGGGAATGGAGGAGAGCCACGTGACTGGTGGTGAAGAATGAGCAACGCATCAAATAACTAATGTCATTGCACATCTGTTCAATGTCATGTGCTGTGCTTCGTGCTGGGGATACAGAGATAAAGAAGCTATGGAGCCACTGAGTAGGTAAGACAGACTTGGAGCTAACTACAATAATTCATCAACTCTGTTACTCAGGTGTTCTCCTATTTAAACATCTTTGAAATTGATGGCATCTCATGATTTTCTTGGCAGTAGTTTTTTTCCCTTCTGTAGTGTGTATGTTACAAGAGAAGAAATATAATAAACAGCTTGTGACATACTACTATTGAGTGGGAAGAACAATAGTTAAAATGTATCGTGTAGATAATAGTGAACTATTGAAAGCTTTTAATCAAGGGAATAATGTGAGTTTGCTGTCCTGTTCTTCCCTTCCTCTTGCTTGCTCTCTCTCCTCTTTGTCAATAAATGTTGGTGGAGCACATTCTGTAGGCCAAGCTCTCTGTTAGATCCTGGGAATTCAATGGTGAAAAAGTGAGACATAACCATTAATCAACTGGATCTAATTGACATTTATAAAATACTTCATCCAACAGCAGCAGAATACACATTCTTCTCCAGCTGACATGGAACATTTGCCAAGACAGACCACATTCTACATCATAAAACATACCTCACCAAATTTAAAAGAATAAATATCGCACAAAGTATGCCCTCAGACCACAATGAAATTAAACTAGAAATTAATAACAGAAAGATAGCTGGAAATCCCAAAATATTTGAAGACCAAATAACAAGCTTCTAATTAACAATGTGTTAATGTCTCAAGATGAAATTAAACAACTCTCTCAAGAAAATGATGTCTCAAGAGAAATTAAAAAGTATTTGAACTAAATGAAAATGAAAATTCAACCTATCAAAATTTGTGGGATGCAGTGCAAGCAATGCTTAGAAAAAAAGAGATGCAGGTTCTGGCCTCAGGGAACTTATAAGCTGGCTGAGGAGATTGATCAAAGACCTAGGAAACAGAAAAATTTTAAAAAGGAATAAAAAATTGTGATTAGAACTGTGTTAACAGATACAGGCTATGTGACTAGTTTTTGTTAAGCTGGTCAGAGAAGGTGGTATTTAAGTTGAAATCCAGTTGTTGGCAGGAGGGGAAAGTTTTCCAGGCTAGGAGAATAGCATGTGCGAGGCAGAAAACTGCTCAGCATGTTTGTGGACATGAAAGAAGGTCCACGTGGTAGAAATCTAGAAAGGTGAAGAGAGACATGAGATGATTTGGAAGGGTAGACAGGAGTTAGATCGTGTAGGACCTTGGAGATCTTGGGAAGTGTCAAGAGAAGCCCTAAGGGGTTTTTAACAGGAAGATATCCAGTTTATCTGATCCGGACAAAACTCCTGGGCAAGCGGAAGAGACATTTGGGTTCTGGTTCAGGCATGACCAGAAACTACAGCAGGGACAGGCACCTCAGTCCCTAAACCAGGCTGCCCGTGGAGTGTCTGAAGAATATAATTTCTGACATAATTTGTGTTCTCAAGTGGGTTTGGCTGCACTTTGAACATCAGGCTTTGGGTGTGAATATAGCTTGTTAATTCTTAAACTCAATCCAGAAGCCTGGCAAGACTGTGTCTGCAATTACACAGCCATGACACACTGGTACAGGGACACTGGCCCATTGAACTTTCTTATTTAGAACTCATAATAGGTTTGGGCAGGAACAGAATTTGGTGTCACACTCTGCTGCAAGCTCAGCCTGACTGAACTCAACATCCCTTCTGAATCTCCCCTTCAACTGCTAGAGCTGCTCAAGATAGAGAAGGAGAAGGAGGTGGTTGCTCACCTTCTCGAGCAAAGGGAGCCAGCCCAGACGTGTTTATTTTAGTAACTCCAGCCATGGCCCTATTTCTTCAGGAGGAAAGAGACTTAGTATAGGAACACTGACTGCTGCTGAGCTGGATTTTGGACCCCAGGGTGGGAGAACCCTTCTGTGGGTTCCCAAAGATCTAGCTACCAAGGAAGAAGTTTCTCAGAACCTACCAAATAGGTCTGTTGACCTACCGTTGGAGCATATGATGAGAAACTAACTTGGACAGGATACCGGAGCCACAGGAAGTCTCCACATGGCAATGCTCCAGGTCGGAGGCAAAACAAATCCAAGACAGCCAATAGGAGAGGCGCCAAAGAATTATGAGAAAGATGGACATTTCATTGTAGATCACACTCAAAGAGAACCCTCAGTGACTGAATTATATTCATAATGTTTTATATCTTTACTTGGATGCTGGGTCAAAGATGTGTCATACCTCTCTCAAATATTTTACAGTATTTTTTTTAAAGTGGGAATGCACTCCTAGAAATGATAAAGCTTAGTCATGCGTGGGTTAGGGGGTGATCTTAGGAAATCAGAGAGGGATCAAACTGCGGAATTACCCTGGCTTCTCAGAGGGCTAGACTCGGTTGGAACCTATAGCCCTTCTTGCTGTCAGAGAGATAAAGCAAGGACATTTGAGCTGAGAGATGGATAAACAGTTAAGAGAAGTAGGGGCTAGGGAGAATTCAGGCAGCTAGAATGACATGTAGTGAGGTCGTGGAGCTGGAAGAAGCATGGTGCAATAGGAAAATTAAAAGGCTAGTAGGACTGGAGTACAGATGGGAGGGCGAGAAGTGAGACCCTTGAAGTACAGGTGGAAGATGGGGGAGCAGATCACATGGGCTCTTGTCTAGCAGAGGAGAGAAAGAAACGGGAAGGCACTAGCAACTCACACGGCAGCCACTGTCCTGCTTTCCTTCTATTGTGAGCTACCTCCTAATGAGGGGAGGGGGTTAGTGAGAGGAGAAGAGCCCTGAGAACAGAGACATTGCTGGAGATTCAGGTTGGAAGGCAGGCCCGTATTTGTAGCCTCATCTGGTACAGGCAAGGTTCATCTGAGGCTTACTGGACTCAGAGGATGCTGGGTCTGGGCCAGATGTCCTGGGTGGGATGGAGGCAGTGCAAGGAGTCTTTTTAAGGGGAATGTCTCTAAGAAGGCAGTGGGGTGGAATGAGAAATTCACCTAGTACCTACAACTCACCTGCCTGGCCTGGTATTGCTTTGTGTATGGGAGTTCCTGTCCAGGGCATGATGCTTCAGAATAGAGACTTGGGTCCCATCCTCTTGCAGTTAGAAAGGTGGGGGCATTTCTCTATGAATATGCAGCTTTACTGAGGGAAGAAAGTGCAAGAAAACTAATTGAAGCATTAATTTGTATATTTTTCTCCCTACATTGTTTACTCCCCTATCTCAAACAGGTAACTGAGCTTTTATGTTCCTTGTTTTGGACTATTTGTGTATCCTACAACAGAAGTTGCTCAAAAGCAACATCTCCGGACTATGATAAAAGCTAAATCTTTTGGTGACTCAGAGGGGCAGAGGCGAGGGAAAGTAGCAAGAGGATTTTTTAATTCCCAAACTAGGTCAAGGTGAAGGCGCGTGCATTCCAAAGATAGATAGAACTGTGTACCACTAGGTACCAGGTAACAGAGGCCCTGGGGAGGCCTCAAGATCTCAAAGAGGTTGGGCACATGCTATATCTAGGAAGGATGGGCCCTAGGCCCAAAGCTATCTGTGTCCCAGCAAGGCCTGGAGGCAGTGGAGCCCCTGGACCTGAAGCCTGGGGAGGGAGGATCTCCATGGTAACCAATGGGAACCCAAGACAGGGGTGCTTAAGACCCCGAGATATTTTGGCAGTGCTTATGGCCCTGGGGCCACAGGTGAGCCCTGGGGTGAGGTTGGAATGAAGCCAATAATAATTGAGACTGGATATCCCAGTAGCCTGGCAGGGCAGGAGCTTAGAACAGAATTTTTTAATTAAAAAAAAGGAAATGTCATATTGTTTTGCACACTTGACTGAGTGACTAAGATTCTTGTCCATTTTAGGAAGACAACTTTGTCTACAGTGTAGAATTCTTTGTAAGGAGGCAAGTATAGAAATGGGGAGAATTTGGAGGTTATTGTAGTATCTAGCGAGAAATAGTGCAGGCCTAGATTGGGGTGATGGGAGTGGACATAGTGAGAAGTGGTGTTGAAATTTTTTGGTACCCGTCATGGATAGACTCCTCAGGTAGCCTTCCTGATCCATGCCTCCTGGTGTCCATGCCCTTGTGTGATCCCCTACCCTTGAGTGTGGGCAGGACCTGCCACTTGCTTCTAACTACTAGAGGATGGCAGAGGTGATGGGATGTGTATGACTACATGATTGTGTTACATAAGATTGTAATGCTCACCTTGATTGAGTCTCTCCCTCCCTTGCTGGCTTTGAGGAAGCAGGCAGCCATGTTGGGGGACCCCATATGGTAAAGAATCGCAAGCAGCCTCCAGGATATGAAGGCAGTCTTCAGTGGACACCAGCAAGAAACTGATGTGCTCAGTCCTACAAACACACAGAACTGAATCTGACCAACAACCTGAGTGAGCTTGGAAGTGGATCCTTCCCCAGTCAAGCCTTAGATGAGACCACAGCCCTGGAGGACACCTTCACTGCAGCCTTGTGAGCCCCTAGGAGGACCCAAGTAAGCTGCACCTGGACTCCAAACTCACAGAAACTAAGAGACAATAAATGTGTCTTGTTTCAAGCTGCTAATTTGTTGCAATTTGTTGCATAACAGAAAACTAGTGCAGTGTCCTTAGAACACCTCTCTCTTCCCATCCACAGGCAAATCTGAAGGCCCACATAGGAAATCATTGCCTTCTAGTCACACTTCCTCAACTTGTTCGTCTGGCTGAATTTAGTTGTAGCCTCTCCGCCTAAGACCCAATTTTTAAATCTGTTTGATCCTATTTGGAATGATACCTTCTCTGGAATGTGTGTAGGTTTCTGGGCCCACCTTTTCCCTGGACAATGTTTTTGATTCTGCTCCACACCCTCCTCCCTCCTCCTCTCTCCCCACCCGCTTCCCTGCCCCTCCCCGGCCCTGGTCCTGCACCTCAGCAAAGTAGTTGCTCTGTCTTAATCCCTTGCCAAACTTTGGCTTCCTGGTTTAGATTTCTGGGCCCCATGCTTGCCTAGGATGGTGGTTTAGACAGACGACAGAATGGAAAACAAATTTAAGAAAGCGAAGAGTTTAGAAGTTAAAATACTAGTTAAGAGGATATTATAATAGCAGAGATGAGATGATTGAAGCCTGATTGGCGACCATAGGAGTGGAGAGGAAGGGAAAGAGTCGACACCCTTTGGAAGTAATATTGACAGGACCTGGTGAGGTTGAATGTTAAAGGCATGAAGAGTCCTAGAAGACAATGACGTGTTAATGGCACCTTGCTGGGGTGACTAGGTGGAAGGCAAGATCATAACCATACTTGGAATAGTCTACCCTTCACTGATTCCTTTCTTTTTTTTTTGAGGAAGGTTAGCCCTGAGCTAACATCTGCTGCCAATCCTCTTCTTTTTGCTGAAGAAGACTGGCCCTGAGCTAACATAGGGATATGGCCATCCTTCCCCTACTTTATATGTGGGACGCCTACCACAGCATGGCTTGCCAAGCAGTTCCATGTCTGCGCCCGGGATCCGAACCGGCAAACCTCGGGCTGCTGAAGCAGAATGTGTGCACTTAACCATTGCGCCACCGGGCTGGCCCGTTCACTGATCCCTTTTAAACTAAGGTAGCACACAAGTAAACCTACACCAGAAGAGATTTGAAAAGTAAGGGCACCTAATCTCCAGAATTCATCCTGGTTCCACCACTAACCTGGCTCTGTCACTTCCCAGCCATATACCCCACAAGTTACCTATATTACAGAGCCTCGGTTTTCTCAACGGAAATTTTTATGGCATATACCCTATAGTGTTATTGTGAGAATTAAATGATGCACTTCATATAAAGTGCTTGGCAAGGTGCTTGGCGCACAGGAAATGTCCAAAATATACTGTTTCTTAGTGAGATGTGCTCCCTCTGGTCCACTCAAGCATTTACCAGTCTCAGATTCCTGATCACTTTGAGATCTCCTTTTTTGACTATATATCTTATCTCCTAGTTTTCACTGGCTCCTAGGTTAGGCTTGTTTTACTTGCTTTTACTTTGGCACTTGTCTAATTTAGGACATGACCGCCAGTAACTGGTCATAGATAAGGAATCCCTCTGCCCTTTGCCCTTTTCTTCACCTTGTGCTTCTCCTGGGTCCATGCGACTGAATGTCCAGGCTTGCCTCTCTCCTTGGTCTGCCAACAGGGAAGGAATCAAAAAGGGGAGACAGAGGAAATTATGCATTTGTGATGAATGAGGGCAGTTTCTTCATGAGTCTGTTGACTCGATGCTTGGCAATGTGCTTATGTCACAAAGTTAAATCTTCATCCCACTCCAAAGTGTCCCCATGCATCTTGTAATCTAAATCCACAATTGATTTCCCAATCATCATCAATATTATTATTGTTTTTTTATTCATTTTTAAATTTAATTTAATTTTTTTTAAGATTGGCACCTGAGCTAACAACTTCTGCCAATCTTTTTTTTTTTTCCTGCTTTCTCCCCCCAAATCCCCCCAGTACATAGTTGTATATTTTAGTTGTGGGTCCCTCTAGTTGTGGCATGTGGGACGCCGCCTCAACATGGTCTGACAAGCAGTGCCATGTCCGCACCCAGGATCTGAACCAACAAAACCCTGGGCCG
The DNA here is from genome assembly GCF_041296235.1 of Equus asinus. Lineage (NCBI taxonomy): Eukaryota > Metazoa > Chordata > Mammalia > Perissodactyla > Equidae > Equus > Equus asinus. The sequence continues at coordinate 75,047,090 of NC_091798.1, forward strand.
CCGAAGCGCAGCATGCAAACTTAACCACTCAGCCATGGGGCTGGTCCCTTGGTTTTTATTTTTTGCAGGTAAAGATTCACCCTGAGCTAACATCTGTTGCCAATCTTCCTCTTTTTTTTTCCCTCCCCAAAGCCCCAGTGCATGGTTGTATATCCGAGTTGTAAATTCTTCTAGCTCTTCTATGTGAGCTGCCACCACAGCATGGCAACTGACAGACAGGTGGTGCACTTCTGTGACCAGGAACTGAACCTGGGCTGCCAAAGCAGTGAGAGTGCTGAACTTTAACCACTAGACCCTCAGGACTGGCTCCCAATTATTATGTCTTTGTACATAAAAACAACCAAAATTACTTGAGGCCTCCTCATAGTTGTTTTACTTCTTTTTTATTTGCTCAGCCCTAACACAGTTTAACATTTGTGGTGGACACTGTGATTGGCTTACTCATTCCATCTTCCAACCTCCTTTTGGAATTCCTCACTCCACTGCAGAGTCTGGAAAACAAATACTCCATTTCCCAGACTCCCTGGTTCCTGGGTTCTGGATGTGCAGTAGGCTCTGCCAAACAGAAGCACTGGAGGGAAGCTTGAATCTGGAACTGAGTTAAGTGGGGAGAGAGGCAGGGCTTGAGATACTCATTTTGCTGGGACAGATTGTAGCATCTGTCTGGTTCTGGAGCTAGCAGCTGCCCAATTTAGCAGATGGCTTCTGGGTAGTGGCAAGAGAAGCAGCTTCATTGGTGGCCAAGTTCTACCTCGTGGCTTTGGGATTTGTTCCTGGAAGCTCCCTCTATTGCATGTTCTTTAAGCCATGGTTATGTAAGTCAGGCAATAGCCTGCAATAAATCCTTTTCTGATTAAATGGCTTGAGTGGATTCTGTTCTCTATAACTGAGCCATGACTGATACAACATAGACATTAGTTTTTAAATGTCACTGGCGTTTTCAGTTGTTTTATTTTTTTTCTGTCTTTGTAATTACATGGACACAAAACAAGAAGTGAGGCTGCCATTATATGTTGCTTTCAGTGAACAGGTGAATTAGGAGGTGATCACAGTCCCTAACTGATACGTGGTTAGTTAGATTCATGGAGAACACTTGCTATTATTCAATATTCCTGTGCTGGAGATTTTCCGATTGCCCCTCCAGATCCACGCTTCACCCTCATGGGTCCCACTCCACGCCCTTGGACTGACCAGCAGCAAAGGACTTCCTTGCCCTGCCTCTAGTTTTGCTAATGTGGAGACCCAGTTTACGCTGGTTGTCTGTCCCTCTGTACCCCCATTAGGTTAACATTCACTTTCTCTTTCAAAAGTGTCCTAGTTGATACAGTCCCCTTGATATAGTCCTCTTGTCTGCGGGCCATCTTTCTCCTTTGAGTCTGTCCTCTCTACACCATTAACATTCATTAATTCCTCACTGTGCATTGTCTCTCTTTTGCAAACTGAGGATTCCAAGATCAAAAATCACAAACAGAATGGCCTCTTGGCACTAAAAAAATGCACTTATACTTTGATCTCCAAGCTTGCAATTCTCCACTTCTTAATTGGTTAAGAAGAGTGTGAGAGAATGATCCAGACAGGTGTCACAACCATAGCTGACTCCAGACTCTGTCTATCTCTCCTCTGTCTGCATTGTCCTCAGTAGTTCCTTCTAGGTTCCAGAACTCCAACAGCTGATGTTGCCCACTTTTGAAGGCTGGCCCTTAGGAGTTCACTAATCCTCCTACTTTTCCTGGCTAAAGCATGGAGAATCCCCTTTGCCCTCACTGCAGCAGTGACACAGCAATTTTATTTTCCCAAAAAACCCTTACACTTGCCCTTGAATTCCATGGCATATATCACTCAAGGTCTATGGTATCAGAATTTCTCAGGGTAGGGATTAGGAATATATATATTTTAACAAGTTCCCTAAGTTATTCTGGTGCATTTCTTTGCTTCTATTTACTCCTTCTATCTATTAATAAGTAACTGATGAGAGAAAGAAAGGAAGGAAGGAAGGAAGGAAGGAAGGAAAGAAGGAAGGAAGAAGGAAAGAAGGAAGGAAGGGAAGGAAGGAAGGAAGGAAAGGAAGGAAGGAAAGGAAGGAAGGAAGGAAGGAAGGAAAGAAGAAAGAAGGAAAGAAAACTTCAGCTGTTTGAGTATTTTATTTACTTTGCAATGCACCATGGAGATTAAATGAGTAATATAAAATTTTACTTTATTATGAGTTTGCTATTTTCATCCTTTGGGATGAGAATTGTCAGACTGCTAAGCTCACACAAATTCTACAAAAATTTAGCAATTCTAGCAAAAATTTACGAGGACTGGAAAGCCAAAGAAAAAAAGAAATCTAACACAATGCTACAGAAATAGAAGAGCCCAGAATTCTCACTAATTTAACTGGAGTTTCGTTTTAACATCCTTGGCTGATCCAACCACTCAGTCCTGGACTCTTTCCCTCCTCATGGTCCTGTTGGACTGAGAGTTGGGAAACAGACATGAGCAAGATTCTCAAACTTCTGCCCTGAGGTAGATTTGGGTTAGCCCTGCTGGAGCTGGTTAGTACTTTGGGTCTTTCTAGAATCTTTGCTGTTAGGCCCAGATAACTCAATTAGATCTGCAGGACTTCTCTGCAGCTGCCCTGGCCTTCTCAGTTTTCGCCCTGACCCCTGCCCGAAGGACCTCTCTTCCTTTGCCTCTCTCTCAAAAGTCTCTCTGACTTTGGGCTTCTATTGGGCCTATAATATACTCCCTAGCCTGTAAAAGCTCTTTCTACCCTTAATCATCTTCTTCACCAAGTGTTCAAATCCATTTATTGGGCCCTGATCTCTTTATGGGTCATAATCTCAGATGCCATCTTTCTCCTGAGTTTGGAATCAGTTCTTCCGGTGGTCAGAAGCTGAAGTGAAAACTTTCAACCAGCTATTAATTTATCATTTTTTATTTGGGAGATATTCACATTTTCAGCTCAATGAAAAATCAAATCTTCGCAGTTTCTAGAGTTGAGTTCCTTCCCTAGTTTCTTCCCAATTATTCACCCATTGATTAATTTCCTGATCTATATCTCCTTCTCTACCTCAAGGACACAGACTGTCTACATCCTATGATTGTAATAAGAGAAATATCTTCAACGTACAGTAACATTAATGAGGCAGATTCTTCTGTCCCTCCTCAGTACATGAGAGGGCATAAAACTGCTTGGTAGCATGAAGCTATGTTCTTTAGGAAAAACAGTAAACCTACCTACTTACATCCTAATATTTTGATCACTCCTTTTGAGCTATGCAAAGAACATGCTCACCTGGCTGGTTAACTCATTCTTCATCCAGTTGCTTTGTCAGAGGGACCCATAAACAAGAGAAAGCCTGGACACTGGGCTTCCTGAACCAAGCTTTGCTTTAATGTTCAGACTGACAATATCCGGGAAACTCCAACATCTCAACTAGCTTAACACAGCAGGCATAGGTCTGGACTTTTAAGAAACTGACATGATTCATCAGGCCATATCTGTGGGATTGCTTTAAAACAATTGAGCCTCACTAATTGTGATATTTTACATTTTTAATAGAATTCCTGGATTTCTCGTGCATCATAGCTTATTTTTGTGTAACCAAGTAATGATTTCCCAGTACATAAGTCGGCAACGATCATAAACACAAAATTCTCAAAAGAGGAAATAAAAAATAAAAACATCTAATCAACATATGTTCAGTGTATGTGTCCATTTCATTAGTAGTGAAACAAATGCAAATTTTAAAAACATGTATTATGGTGATTTACCTCCTTATTGAAGTGAGCAAAGGGAAGAGAACAGGAATCTAGAATGCTGGCTAGAGAGCAGTGAGATGGGCACTGTCACATGCTCAGGAAGGACAGGAGAGGGGTGGGTTCTCTGGGGTCTGTCAGGCTGAAAGAACTGCAGACGTGCCCAAGTGGTTACCTTAGGGGGCAGGAGTTCATTGAATAGATGACTAAGGAAGGAGGCAAAAGGGAAACATAATCAGTCCTCAAGTCACCCAGAACGTTCTTCAGAACCCGAAGTCCTAGTCGTCTGACAGCACTTTTGGTCACCCGGTAAGAACTCTAGGTCCTCCTCAGAAGCTGGCATCCATTGCTCCTTCCTCGAATGCTCTGCCTAAATGGCGACTCAGGACTCTTTCCGAAGCTTGACTCAAACTGGCTGAATCAAGAAAGGAATTCATGGTTCCCTTGACTGAAAAGTCCAAGGGTAGGGCTTGCCTACAACAGCTGCATCTGAAGGCCTCAATGGCTTATTCTCTCTGTCTCTGTCTCTCTCTGTCAGCTCTGCTTTCCACTAGAACTAGAAGTGAAGTGGCTTCACTTTAGAACAGGTTCTCTCTCTGTGGTGGCCCCTGGTAGGTCACTTGGCATCTCAGATCCTTAGTTTGGGGGCCAGCCTGGTGACACAGTGATTAAGTTTGCGAGCTCAGTTTTGGTGGCCGAGGGTTTGCTGGTTCGGATTCTGGGTGCGGACCTACACATCACTTGTCAAGCCGTGCTGGGGTGGCATCCCACATAGAAGATCTAGAAGGACCTATAACTGGGATATACAACTATGTACTGGGGCTTTGGGGAGGAAAAAAAAAGAGGAAGATTGGCAACAGATGTTAGCTCAAGGTCAATCTTCCTCACCCCCCCCCCCCATAAAAGCATATCCTAAAAAAAGAGAGAGAATTTCAGGCAGTGGGTTCAGAAAAAAATATCTGTAATTTCTTCATTCTAGAAAAATGGATCTGCAAGCCACCTACATAAGTACACTGTGAGGGTCCAATAAGATAGAGTATATATATACATGCCTTCAAATTACATTTCAGAGGAATTTACTGGTTGTTATGAGTTCAGTGGCCTACTTTGGAACAGTCCTTCTTTTATTTATTATTATTTTTTTTTTTTTAAGGGATGCTTTTTGGTGAGGAAGATTGGCCCTGAGCCAATGTCTGTTGCCAATCTTCCTCTTTTTTTTCTCTCCCCAAAGCCCCAGTACATAGTTGTAGGTCATTCTAGTTCTTCTATGTGGGACGCTGCCTCAGCATGGCTTGATGGGTGGTGTGTAGGACTGTGCCCAGGATCCAAACCAGCGAACCCCGGGCCGCCAAAGTGGAGTGCAGGAACTTAACCCCTCAGCCCTGGGGTGGGCCCTGGAACAGTTCTTCTTTTAACTTGGCATCTGTACCTTCTTCCCTGTTTCTGATTATTAGTAAAATGGTATAGATTTTGGTGAGCAGGGCTGTCCAGAAATTTGGCACATAGGAAAAAAAAAGTGTCATCCTCTTTATCAAGACTATCAAGAACGAGGATCATTGCTATTCCTTCTTAAGTTGACATTTGAAAAATTGAGTTCTGGGCCCTAGGAGCCTGTTTAGGCGTCTTGGGGACCACAGTGTGTGTGGGGGGACAAAGGGGATGGAGTTGGGGGCAGCCGGCAAGGACTGAATGGGTGTGGCTGTCCCACTTAATCAGAGCAGCCCTGCTTTTGTCTGTTTTCTACACCATGATTCTGGGTAAGATTTGATATCGAAAAGGAGAGTAGTAATATGATCAAAATGGCAGCAACTTTGGCAGCAAAGGAGGAGAAATGAGCCAAATGTTGACATTAATTGGCTAAAGGCTAATGAAGACAAAACTGATTCAATCAATCAGAGCAAAATTGAATAGCACTTGATCAAAATCTGGAATGCAATATAAGAAAAAACTGATCAATAATAGCCCAGTGTTGAAATGGCTTAGACCCGAGGTGGACTCCCTCCCTCTCCTAGCTCACACCTGGAACTAAGGACACTGAGAAGCGTTTAAAGCACATGGGCTCAACTGACCCTCTGACACTGTGTGGTAGACAATATTGTTAGTGCCAAACTCTCCTTGCTTTCACAGAAGACTGTGTGGCTAGTTCTGCCCAGTGACAAGTGAGTGGAAGTGATGTGTGTTATTCAGCGCTGAGGTGGGGAAAGGTTGACACTTAACTCTCTGGACTTTCTCTTTCCTGTCATGGTGATCCAGAAGGCCAAAAAGGTCAGACTGATACACATACAAGATGACGAGCCTCTGTCACTCAGTGCTGAGTGGCCATGCAGGGCAGAACACCCTGCCTGTCTACACTGGCTGTGCGCCCTGAGTGAGGAACAAAGCTTTGTGTTCTTAAACTACTCATGTCTCAGGGTTACTTGCTTACAGTGGTGTAACCTAATATCCACTGGGAGGAAATCTGTAGGCTCCGGGAAGGTTGTTTCGGACAGGAAGTTCGTAGAGGCTGGCTGGAAAAAAGCAAAGCTAGCTGTACGTGCGAAATGAGGGTGAAGTGAAGGAGGGATGGGCGGTACAATAACAGCCAGCTGAGAAAGCTGTGATTTTGGGGGGAAACATGCACTTTGGAGTCAACAGACCTACCTAGGGTTCAAATTTAGGTTTCACTTTTTATTTTCTCTTTGACTTGGAGCAGGTTGCCAACCTCTCCCACTTTTTTCCTCTATAAAGTATAACACCTACATTGCAGGGTTGCAGAAAAGATTAAATTATACACACACATGCATATGACCAGCATTTAGCACAGTATCTAACAGCTGGTAAGTGACCTATAAACCTAGGTGCCTTTCTTTCTGTCGGCTTCCCTCTGATACTATTTCTAAGCTTGGTAGTTGCTAAGTTTTGATAGCCCAGACTCTAGAACCGGGACTCCTTCAAGTTGAAAGTCCTCTCTCCAAGCGCTGCATCCCTCGTGTCCCTGCTAGAGCTTTGAAACTAGAAGGGAATGCTGCCAAACCCTCCGTCTTCCTGCTTTATTTGCAGTGCACTTGGACTCTGAAGAAGGAAACATGGCCAGTAACTGAGTCTAAAGTCCGAGCAAGGGAGAGCTTGTAAGAGAACAGTCTAGAGGTGGGAGCGCCGTCAGCTTTCTCCTTACTGCCATCTCCGGTGCCTGGGCCAGGCCCAGGTTCATGTTGCAACCCTCCTGTTTCCGCCTTCTCAGTAGAGCAGCCTCTAGTCTCCTTGGTGCATTCAGCTCCTTCCATCCTGACCTTCAAGAAATATTTTTTAAAAAATTGTATTAGAAATTAAAACGAAACGATCACATTCAAAAATATAAACATAGAAGTAAAGAAACCATGGGTTTACTGGACAAGAAGCTCTCATCTGAGCAAACTGGGATCACTCACTGACTAGCCCTGGAGACTACGGTTGTCCACTGACAGCCCTACCACAGCTGCTAATGTGCACAAATTACCTGATCGCAAAGCCTTTGTTTCTGGTTGAATTTTAGTGAAAAAACTTCCTTTGATCACACCCTGGTTGGGCCTGGGGGCAGGCTGCTGATTTTATATCACAAAATGTCCTTGACTGGAGAGAATATGCAGAACAAAATTTATATTTTTCAAAAGGAGGCATAAGAATGAGGAAAAAAAGTTGAGAAATACTGTTTCAGTGACTTGGAACCCCAAGTTCTCAAAGGGAAAGAGGCTATGAAGGAAGTGGGGGGGGGCGGCCCCTGACCACGTGGGGGTTCACCAGTGCTATTCTGGGCGCACACCTGGCAGGGCTTCTGCTCATCAAGCCATGCTGGGGGCATCCCACATAGAAGAACTAGAATGAGCTACAACTAGGATATACAACTATGTTCTGGGGCTTTGGGGAGGAAAAAGAAATAAAGGAAGTGGGAGGAGAAAGGCTGAGGGTAGTAAGTAAAAGGTCCCAGAGAGCCCGCGGTCCTCTCACCACCCAGCAGCCTCTGGTGAAGGAGAACGTTTGTGTTTTCTTGGCTTGTCACCTCCTTTACCCTCAACTGTTTAAAGACGGGCATTTTTGGACATTTCATCCAGTCTTAATGTTCCAAGGGGAGTGCAGAAATGGTCACTTGATTTGAAAAAGCAGGAGGAACGCTTTCATGTGGGGAACGGCAAATCCTTGGGGTCCCTTAGAAGCGGTGGGAAGTGCCAGACCCATCTATATCTCTTTCCTCCTCCGCTGCGTCTCCTAGCTGGACCCCTCCACACTAAAAGCCCAGAGTGGTCAGCATTTTGCAGCGACAAAGCTGTTGGGGATTCCTGTTTCTTTCTGAGGCGGGCCAAGGGCTCTCAGCCCATTTGCAGAAGCGAGATGATGGACACCCTTGGGTCCAACAGGCGTCGAGCCCGTCCAGGTTGGGGGAGAAGCGAGCTCCTGTGCAGCCGGCGGGCTCTCCTCCAGGAGCGGCGGCCCCTTCCTTACGCTCCAGACCCCGGCTGCGCCAAAGGCCAACCATTAAAAAAAAATACCTCCCAAGACACGCGCAGAGAAAATGATCGTTTTCAGGAAGGGGTGCTCCTCCCCGCCTGATGCCCGCCGTATTGCCACCCCGCTGCCTCCCTGGCCTGCAGCCCTCATTTGTGAATTCCCGTATTGGGAACGGCGGTGGCCCTCGCTCGGCCCCGGTCCCGGGTTTCCTTCCCCAGCTCCCGCCTCAGCCTGGGGCTCCCCTGCGCCTGCCGCGAGGGCTCGGGCCCAGCGCCCCTCGCACCGGCCTGCCGCTCCCCGGGCTCCACTTTCACTTTCGGTCCCGGGGCTGGCGAGGCAGGCGGCGGCGGCGGCGGCGCGAGGGTGAGCCGGCTGTGTCCCAGACCCTCAGGTACAGCGCGCTCATCCCCAGCGCGCCCATCTGCAGAGCCAGCGCGCGGAGGGGGCTGCGCGGCTGGAGAAGGGCGCGGCCCCGGCCTCCTCCCGGTTCCCGCCGGGCAGGCCCGAGGGCCGGGGCGCAGGGAGGAGGAGGGCCAGAGGGCTGCGACGTGGGGCGCGGGAGTCGTGGGGCCTGGGCCGGAATCGGCCGGGAGGGCAGCGGGGTCGGCGGCCGCCCAGCCCCGCTCGGGTCTTTCTCCACGGGGAGCAGCCTGGGGGCGCGGGCCAGCGTGCCTGCTCCGCGCTCTGCCGCCGCGTCCTGCCGGCAGGCGGGAGCCTCCCTCTGCGCTCCGCCTCGCGGCTGGGTTCCTGCCAGACGCCCGGTCCCCCACACTCCGCAGCAGGGCCAAGTGGAGGGGCGGGGGACGGCCAAGTCGGGCACCTTGCAGACAGTTGCCAGAAAAATGAACGTGGCTTTGGTTTACTGCTGGGGTGGGGGTGTTGTGGGATCGGCGTCCTAAGTGTCCTCAAGATCAATTCTCTATTTCTCCTGTTCTTGCCATCATCGGTCTTCGTTTCACTCTGGCTCTAGCTGGGTTTTATTCAGATAAAGCTCTCGTGTTTGAGCAAATTAAAATTTACTATCTGGGTATCTTACTCTCCAGGTGGGCCTGCAAGTTAATTTCATGAGGAAAGAGAAGAGCAGACACTTCCTTTCCGTTTTCGTGGAGGTTTTTTGTGTAGGCAGGTTTAGGAAGAAACGCTCTCTTTTCTACCAAATGCCCAGAGTATTCGCTCTCAACTCAGGATGTGGTCAACGATTTAAAAAATACTTAACAAAATTGCCCAGAATTGTCTCTTTTCCCAAAGGATTGGAATTGTACTGATATGTAGCACATTTTCAGGTGGACTTAAATATCAAGATACTAGTATGTTAAAAAAATCGAATTAATTCCACATTTTTATTGTTTACCAGCAGTGACAAGCTATTATCAGTGCTTGTTAATTTCATTGTTCAGAACATTTTGGAAGAAAGTTTATTACCTCTTTATGATAGATTTCACATTTCCTAGTTTCCCAATGAAGGGGAGGGTGAAATAGCCGGGGACTGGTTAGCTCTGACTTCCTGCGTGGGTGGGACAAGTCAGAATCACCAAAGGAGTCTAGCTAAGGTTCCTCAAATATCTTGAACTCCTCCTGGCTGTGAAGTTAAAGTTAGGTACTTACTCTGTTCCTCTTACACTTTCACCGACAACATTGTGAAAGATGCTTTAGAAAGATTAGATGCCAAAGGAAGATACTTTTTAAAACTTTAAAGGAATACAGTCAGGTACCACAGAATCCTTTAAAGCCTTGTCTCTGTGCTCTAAACCTGTGTATTCAACTGCCTGCTTGCTGTTTGCCCTTGGAGATCTACCACAGACATCACAAATTAGACACATTAAAAAATGACCCCTTGATTTCCTCTCCACCCTTCTACATCTGTTCCACCTCTGGTCTTCTCCATCTCAATAAATGGCACCTATGACTACTCACATGTTGGTTCTAGAAACCTGGCAGCCATCCTCACATGTCCGCTCCCTCCCCCTCCCCCCCAGTTCTCCTTTGTCCTAAAGATACTTGTTGAATCCATCTTCTTTCTCCTCCTCTCCCCCTCCCTCACTCTCTGTTGACACCACCCAGTACACGTCTCTAGCTTACTTTGTCTCGACTACTTTCTAACTGGTCTCTTGGCCTTCACTCTTGCTCCTTTCTTGCTCCACACTATACAACAACTGGGGTGATTTTCTTCTTCTTTTTTTTCTTCCTTTGTTTTGAGGAAGATTAGCCCTGAGCTAACCGCTGCCAATCCTCTTTTTGCTGAGGAAGACTGGCCCTGAGCTAACATCCATGCTCATCTTCCTCTACTTTATATGTGGGATGCCTACCACAGCATGGCTTGTGCCATGTCCGCACCCAGAATTGGAACGGGCGAACCCCAGGCCGCCTGAAGCAGAATGTGTGCACCCAATTGCCACGGCACCAGGCGGGCCCCCTGGGGTGATTTTCTTAAAGTGAGAACTGGTTCTTGAGACCTCCTAGCTCAAAACCCAGTGGCTTCTCATTGCGCTTAGGATAGGGTCCAAAATCCTTAATGTGCCTACAAGGCTGTTTGGTGGTCTGGCCCCTCTCCACCTCTCCAGGCACATCTTGCCTGCTGCGCCCTGTTCTTCAGGTTCACTGGGCTTCATAGCCAGCACTCGCCACTGCCTTTGAGCCTACAAATATGCTTGCTGTTCCCTCTGTCTGGACAACTCTCCGTCTCCCTCTTTTCTTAGCTAACTTGAATTTGTTCTTTAAATCTCAGGTAAAATATCCTCAGAGAGCCCCCAGTGTACATCAACGTGCCCTGTTATTTTCTTTCAGTATGTGTATGTTTTTTCCTTAAGAGCCCTAATCACAGTTGGTAACTATATATATATATATATATATTTGTGTAAATGTGTTGAAAATCCCCTCCCCCGCCCCCACTAGAAGCTCTTTGAGGTCAGGGACCTGTGCTGTCTTGCATTGCTAGTGTCCAGCAAACCCCCTGGCACATAATAGGCCCTCAATAAGTATTTGTTGAATGACTGAAAATATTTTAACCCATTTAATCTTCACAACAATCCTATGAGAGAGGTATTACTATTATTATCTCATTTTACACGTGAAGACAATGAAACTGGGATTAAATAACCTGCCCAAGGTCACACAGTAGGTGGCGAAGCAAGAACTCAAAGCCATGTTTTTTTTCTGACTGTAAGCCTAATATGTATTTATTATTAATATGGCTATAGTTATATTTGTGCATGTATTCTTACATTTAGGCTGTCTACATTACCTGTTCCATTTTGGTTTCCTGGGACTGCCTCCTCCTTTGAGACACAGCCATGTTCTTTTTGGCCCCTCCCCTCATGAACTCAACCCTGTAAAGCCTTTGATGTGAGGTCCCACTGCCAACCCCTTCAGCAGCCCGTGGGCTTTACTGTCAGCTCAGAACCAGTTGGAATTTTCAGGTCTCCTCTTGGGCTGTTGGAGAATACTCGGGGGCTTCCAGAGTCCCCGCAAGTCTGACCCTGCCACCTTCACTGCACTCTCTACCATCTTGGGGCACAGGCTGCACCTGCTAAGATACTGCCATCACAAATTCCAAGTGGAAGTATCACACAACTTCCCTTTACATCTGGTCTCCCAACTTCCAGAGAAATCCATCAATCCTCCCCAGCCCCGGGATTCTGCCTGAGGAGATGGGGGCAGGAACTCTTTACCATTTTGGTGTTTAAACTTTATTCTTCTCCTCAAAATTGCTCCAATCCTCCGTGGCTGGAAGCATCCTTTAGTTTCCTAGACAAAAAACCAAGAAACTGAAAAACCAAAGAAACCTGTTCTTCCTGTTCACATCTCTTTTCTGTCTCATCTGGGTGGTGCCTTTTGAACCAGGATTATGGTGTCTGTGTGGTTGACTGTCTCAACTGTTTTGGTATCCTTTCTCTTTAGCCTGCAGATTGCCCTGTGGAGAAAGGAGAAGTAGGTAGCTTTAACTGTGTGTTTGGGAAGGGAGCAGGATGGAGAGTGACGGGTAGGGGAGAACATATCAGTATTACCTTGAATTAGTGTGCTTCCACACAGGGTTCAAGGGATAAGACCAGAGTTTGGCAAGGATTACCTAGGAGGTTCTCAGCCTGGCTCTTCAATAAAGTTTCTGAGAAGTATTTAAAAAAATTCTGATGCCCTGATCTCATCACCATAGATTCCAGTTTAATTGTTCTAATTAGGGACTCAGGCATCAGTCATTTAAAAAGCTTCCTGGTTACATTAATATGCAGACGGAGATGAGAACCAGTGACACAGAGGGGGAATCCCATGTACCACCACCATTTTGAGGGGTCCTCATTGTAACATTACTACTTTTCTCATCTGATCCAAATGTCCAGGAGCCAGAGGAGTTTGAGGGAATTAGGGTCAATTCCTTGATCTCCCCTCAGAGGGGCCCCTCCTGGCAAGCACCCATTAGAGAAGCATCTTTGTGTAAGAGAGAGAAAGAAGTATGCTTGGTTCTTGGGGCGTGGGTTGCCAAATCCCTTAAAATTCACATTCCTTTTTTGTCCCATGGCCTTTAAAATAAAGTGCAAAATATGGTCTGCAGCATGTCTCCCAGAATGCTTTGAGCGTAATCTTGGAGTCACTGCTTTCCTTGCCTGTGAATAATCACTCTCCATCACGTTCTTCTGGGGTTCCCTTCCCATCCCTTCCCATGCCCTAGCAGCCCTGTACGTTCTCCCTTTGTGCTTTAGCTCTGGAAATGCTGGCTCCTGGCTTGCTCCACCTGCAATGCTTTTCATGCCCTCCCTTCATTTCCAAATCCAACCTATCCTTCCAGACCACACTCAAATGCTAGTCTTGCATGAAGGCCTCGCAGAGTCACTCTGCAGCCAGTCACTCCCTCCCAGTGGAAATAACATTCCCTTCTCTCCCAGCCCTCTCTGTTGTTATTATTCTTAAAACATTCCACGCTTTCTGTGTTGTATTTTATTACCTGTGTATGAATGTTTTCTCCCTTCCAGAGTTTGAGGTCCTTGAGGGTGCGATTTGTGTCTTGCGTGTTATTGTATCCCACACAGTACTCAGCACACAGCCTTGTATGCAGCAGGTGTTCAACACATACTTGTTGGATGATTGTAAGACACATCTAGGTGATGGATGTGTTGGTCACAAAATGTATTGAAGGTCACCATAAACTTTTTAAGTCATTCCTGGCTAAATAAATATTAAATTAGCTTCTGGCATGACAATTTGACAAGGACACCACTGTTATTAAAGGTTACTGTTATGGATACTGGCCTTTCTCTCCATTGCTACTCAGCATCTAAGGCTCCTTCCTACACTTGCTATGATTTAGGAATTCTCTACTTTGTAAGCCTGATGGGGAGCAAGGCCTGTCTCCCACTGTAGAAACTGCAAAGTCCAGATTTTGCTTTCTCAACCTCCCTGCCTGGTAGTGTGGACATCCACCTTGGCTCAGACCAATGGAGTTGAAAGGTGGGACTTTGAAGCTGAAACAAGTAAAGCAAAGTTGCAGGGCAGTGGAGATCTCACTCTCGTGGGGGCTATAGTGGTGTCAACATCTGATCTCCAGGCAGGAGGGTGGCTTCCTCCAAGGTCCAGTGTGGGGAATGGTCACCTGATGAGATGTTTCTCTGATGTCCATCTTTGCCTGCTTCATAGCCTGGTTTCCTCAATGTCCTGGCAATCCTCTGACCCATTTTAGTGAGCTACTCAGTATCCTCAGCCAGAGCTTGTTCATTGCTTTCAACTAAGACCCCTGACTGATGGAGTTAATTTAAACTCTGAAGGCCAATGATGCTTTTTAGTAGGTGTTAATGATTGTTGATAACCATAAACTTCTTTCTTCTATGAATCAATAACATAAGGAAGGTAATTTTACTTTCAGGAAAAGACCTAGTAGTTTTGAAAGTTTGTATCTATGACTGCTAATTCTGAGTGGGTACATTCTGAAATTATGCTGTCTTGATAATATTTTAATGACTTTTTTTTTTCTTTTACATGTTTGTGCCACTAGGTACTTTGAGCAAGAAGATGGTATCTCTGTCCATCAAATGGCCCCTTGCAAGCATGTCATTTCTACGTTCCTCACTGATGATTCTTTTCACTGTGTCAACTCCTTCCTGGTGTCAGAGAAGTAAAACTATATCTCCAAAAGCTAGTGATGGGACACCATTTCCTTGGGATAAAATGCGGCTTCCTGAGCGTGTCATCCCAGTTCATTACAATCTCATGATCCATGCAAATCTCACCACTCTGACTTTCGAGGGAACCACGGAAGTAGAAATCAGAGCCAGCCAGCCCACCAGTGCCATCATCCTGCACAGTCACCACCTGCAGATCTCTAAGGCCGCCCTCAGGAAGGGAGCTGGAGAGAGGCAGTCTGAAAAGCCGCTGAGAGTCCTGGAATACCCGTCTCATGAGCAAATCGCGCTTCTGGCTCCTGAGCCTCTGGTCGTGGGGCTGCCGTACACAGTTGTCATCGACTATGCTGGCAATCTCTCTGAGACTTTCCATGGATTTTATAAAAGCACCTACAGAACCAAGGCAGGGGAAGTGAGGTATTTTTTTTCTTTTTTTTTAAACTCCAAATGCTAAATTTAGTATTTCAGTTGGATTGTCTTTTAAAATTCTTTTGATTGTTGATTTCTTCCTTTAGTTTTGCTTTTGCATCTTCTTTCTAGAGTTCAAAATGGCCAGTAGTTTTTTTCTTGTTTTTTGGACCTCATTTTTGGTTCTGTTTTAACCAATTTTCTTTCCTCCAGCTCTATGAGAGTAAATACCCATTTGTTAATTTAATTGTATCTCTGGGATATAATAAACATTTTTCATTTTCTTGGCCTATGCATTAGTTTCCTGGGGCTGCTATAACAAAGTCCCATAAACTGGGTGACATAAAACAATGTCAATTTAGTCTCTCACAGTTCTGGAGGCTAGAAATCCAAAACTAAGGTGTCAGCAGGCCAGTGTTCTCTTTGAGTCTCTGAGTAGAATCCTTCCTTGCCTCTCCCTGATTGGTGGTAGCCATCTGTCCTTGGCATTCCTTGGCTTGCAGTTGCATCACACAGGTCTCTGTCTCTGTTGTCACATAGCCATTCTCCAAATTCCCTCTTCTTATGAGGGCACCAGTAATATTGGATTAGGGACCAAGGTGATGGCCTCATCTTAACTTAATTACATCTGCAAAGACCCTATTTCCAAATGAAGTCACATTCACAACTACCAGGGATTAACACGTCAACATATCTTTCTGGAGGATGCAATTCAACCCATAACAGCCTAACAGAAGAAATAGTTTTCTCTCAGTTAAAACTCTTTTAGGGATCTTCACCTCCCTTGCTTTAGTTCTGTTTTTAAGGAGGCGACTTATTTTGGGAGATTTTATGCTAAATTTTAAAATCAAATTTTGTTCATTAGTTGATTATACTAACATTTTTCTGATTCTATATATTTTTTTGTGATGAAAAATTCAGATGCTACCAGAAAGAACTTTTTTAAAAAGTAAAATTTATCCCAGTCGTAGCCCTTAGAGATAATCACTACTTTTATTTTAGGGGACTATCCTTCTAGACTTCTCTCTGGATATGCATACACATTATTTTGTGTAAATAGAGCTATATTTTCTGTTTTACATGGGAGAGTTTTTTTTAATATGCTCAGGAGATGTTTTATATGGATGACTATCACTATACATCGTTTTAATGACTTTATTAAAATGTATGTTTGTACATTGATTTCTTTAATCCCCCATGGTTGGAGATTAGGTTGTTTCCAACTTTTCAGCATTAGCAATACTTGATGAACATCTTTTAAAATCATTTCTTTGGAATAAATGCCTAGAAGTAAAATTGCTAAGTCAAAGGGTCAACAAACTTTTGCCACCTCTGTTGTTTTCCTCACCTCTAACCAATACTGATATCTCCCTTTAATTTATATTGCATTGATTATTAAGGAAGTCAAGCAGCTTTGGGTAGATTATTGACTATTTGTAGATTCTTCTTTTGTGAATTGCCTGTTTATGAGCCGTGCCTCCTATTCCCTTTGGTTGCTGGTTATATTCTTACTCATTTTTAAGAGCTTATTATCGGTTAAGGCTATTATCCCTTTGTCAAATATCTTTTAATCAATTTTCCCAGTTTACTTGTCTTTTAGCTTAATTTATAGTAGCTTTTGTCATATAAAAGATTTTTTTAGTAGTGAAATCTATCAATTTTATGGTAACTGTAGGAATTAAAAACAAACACACACCTATTTTAGAGTCCCTGGTGCTTCTTAGTATATTTTTATTTTGCTTGCCATAATTTCAGGATACTTGCGTCAACACACTTTGAACCTACTGCAGCCAGAATGGCCTTTCCCTGCTTTGATGAACCTGCCTTCAAAGCGAGTTTTTCAGTCAAGATCAGAAGGGAGCCAAGGCACCTTGCCATCTCCAACATGCCGTTGGTGAGTCTGAACTCCTGTCCATCTGCTCACAGGAGAAATCCACTGATTCGCTGTGACTTGCATTACCCCAGTGAGAGTTAACAGGAGGATCACCTGTTTTGTTTTATTGCCTGACAGATAGCTAACTCTTCTTTCATTACCAACCTATGTTTTTGTTTCAAGCAACAATTTATTTGTAGTTAAAGAAAAAAAATTGTCCCTAAAAACACGCAAGATTTCAGTAAGAGTGACATTCCAGGTCATCAGGGCTGATGGGAGGGAAACTCCATAGGAATTCAGGTCAGGTTTAAAAGAGAGTGCCCTTCACAAAGCACTTTCATCTTAATTTTCTCATATAATCTTTGAAAAGGATTTTAAAGAGAACATTTTGTCGAATAAATACAGTTATTTTTTATAATTTCTATATACCATATACTAATATTAACTATACAGTTTGTAACTATATGCTTGAAATTGGGCTGATAGAAAAAGAATAAAGTAATCTTTTAAGAATATTATGGTACTAAGGGTAAGTAATGACAGATACCTCAGCTCCCTTTAAAGAAGCCATTGTCTTCCAACTTCGACACAGATGTGGACAGTGCTGTCTCTGATTTTTAAAAGTGGTGAGATGATGACCATGCCAAATGAATAAAACTCCTCAAGTGCCGTTATCCTATGATTCTGGTAGCTTAAAAAAACATCGCTGAGCTGTGTCTCTGCACCCGAGGCATGCCAGCTCCTGAGGCCCACACATGCTTTGTTCAGAGATGCTCACTGTGGATGAGACTCCGGGGGGAATAGGCTTTGCCCAGAGTCCTGAAGGCCGTCTCGCCTCATCCCTGTGCTGACCAGGGAGAAATATCTTAGCGTGAAGGGATACAGAGAGCCACAGACCAACCTCTAGTACAGGACCTCTCAACTTTTAAACTTTTATATCCCCCGCTGAATACCTGAAGGATCCCTTCCTCAAACGAGATTCTGACAGGGCCCATGAGAGGGCCGAGCCCTGTGAAAAGCACCCTTCTGCAAATCCCTACTAGCCAAGGACTTTTGTCTGCCCCACGCCCCTCCCCTACACTTGTATATGAAAAGACAAGAAACAGTGATACCATTTTCCTAATATAAATTTGAGGTAGAGAACAGGCTTTTCCAGATTATAGTTCCCTCCTCCAATATTATGGTATTGCTTCCTGGGACGGGAGTGAGTTCTCTAATTAGAGAATTACATGGATGGGATGGGATGGAAATGAGAGCCAACTAAACAAGATTGGTGGAGAAATTCCTAGGCTTCCAGGGGAAGGCCTGGAGCCCCCAAGGCTTCAGGAAGATGCTGGAGTCTAAATCTATGGATATCGAGGATTGAGGATAGGAAAATCTCTAATGTAATCTTGCTGCTTGGACAGGAAAGCCCTCCCCTTGGTGGAAATCTAATAGGACTGACCTGAACTCAGGCTGCAGACATGGAGTTGAGGGGAAGGACGATGGGGTCTCAAAGGATCTTTTTGGAGGCTAACAAAGCAAATATTCCATTGAAACATCAAAGTGTTTGAGGCAGGAGTTAATTACATTTAAATTTGAATTTAATTAGCTTACTTTCCTAATAATTAGCGCAACTTCAGAAATGGAAATTTTGGTTAGGGGTGGGTAGGAAATATTTTAAAAAGAAAAAGTAATTTGGGGTCCTTCAAGAGTAAACGTAGATTGGCTAGCAGAGTCAGGTTTTGAATGACCAAAAGATGACCAGCAGGCACCATAGCTGGTGGCTGGTGGGTATTAAAAAGCAAGAGGGGGCACAGAACTAGGGGTGGAAATAAGATTACGGGAAAAATGCGTGTGTTAACATGGAATCCCCCAGGCTAGTTCTGGCTGGTCCTTTCTCCAAGATCCCGCTCCAGTGCTCTCTGCTGGCTGAGGTCTTAGACTTTCTTCTTTGGGACCAGGCCTCTTAGACTGGACCTCTGTCATCCCCACCCCACTCTGCAATGCTGCTCCTTGATCGCACTTCAAAGCTGCTTCCCCTGAAGCAAATCAGAGTTTGGAGAGGCGTTGCAGGGGCAGGCCCAGGCCTGGGTTGCTTTCAGTTGTTTAGGAAAATAGAAGCTCTTTGCTCTTTTTGCGTTGTGCATGGTTACGTATTTGCCCAGCGTAGAAAACAAGTTAGACCTTGCCTTTCCGGATCATTCTCATTCCTGTGTCTAAGGACAAGTGGACTACATCTTCGAAAAACCAGCAATCTCAGTTTGGCTTTGTGCCATCCGTGTTATCCATCGTCATGTACCAAATATGAGTCAGTTTGCCATCATCTGGATTATTTAAAAGATGTTAAGTGGTGATGGTTGCACAACTCTGTAAATATAATAAAAAAACACTGAATTGTTTCCTTTAAAATGGTGAATTTATTGTATATGAATTATATCTCAATAAAAAAATTGAGTAGAATGATTTGGGCTTAATATCTAAATTACAATCAGATACTGGAAAGAGAAAATTGAAAATAATTACACAAATGTCATGCCATGTATTTTCAGTACTGTGTCTGGTAGTTAGAAAATTTCGCTTCAGAAAATGTTTTCAATGTATTGGATAATTGGATTATTTGATGATTTAAGTTGTTTCTGATTTTAGGTTAAATCTGTCACTGTTGCTGAAGGACTCATAGAAGACCATTTTGATGTCACTGTGAAGATGAGCACCTACCTGGTGGCCTTCATTATTTCAGATTTTAAGTCTGTCAGCAAGATGACCAAGAGCAGAGTCAAGGTGAACTTGTCATTGTCACATAGGATGACCAACTTGTCCTGGTTGCCTGGGACTGATCTGGTTTTAAAACTGGAAGTCCCACATCCTGGGAACCCCCTCACTCTCAGGCGATCCTGGAAGGCTGGTTATGCTGTTGTCACAGATGCTCATATTTACAGTGATTTTTAGTAACAAAAACCTGTGGAAAGTCTTGGCCTGGCTCATGGTCCTGGCTCCACCACTAATGGCTTTCTGACCTTTGCCCTTCTCCTGTTTGAACTTAGTTTATATGTTAAAATGTGTGAAGTTGGACTAGATCCCGCAAAGGTTTCTAAGGTTGCGTCTGACTATAACTTTCTGCACTTGGAAGTGAATGTCACTGACTATTTGAGCAAGGAATTTCTGGTCATGGGAAGGAAGTAACATGGAGAGTCTGCTTGGAGGGTTAAACGGCTCTGGGAGGAGCATTTAGGCCAGGGAATACTGGAATCCTGGAGAAAACGATCTTGTTTCAAGGAGTACTTGCCCCTTGTCTGGGTACCATTGTGTAGTCAACAACCTATACAACTGTATGCTGTGGCTCTGAGTGCAAATACGTTTTTTGGAGAGGAGGGGCGGGACACTTTATTTGAAGATACCTCATTTATTTGTACTTGTTTTCAATGAGGCCTGAGTAGTTAGGATTTCTCTGCTAAATTGCCTTTTGTTCCCATAGGGCTGAGGCTTCTTACCTTTGTGGAGATATCTCTACTTACCTGGGGATTTGCAGGTGATGCTTGAGACTTGGATGTAGGGAGCAATCTAAGTTCAGCAGTTAAGCTATCAGCAAAACACCTACCCATTGATTTGCCCACTTTTGTGAATCCTTTATGAATGATTCTTTTTATAATGTCTCTTCCATACCGTCATATTGTGATTTATAATAAAAAATATATATTTGGTCTTTGTCCCAATTCTGGTACAGAGCTCCTAAAACCCTTAGAATTTTCTGTGATGAGAGCAATAAAGGTGTCTCTTATTATGTTAAATAGGTGACTTTTGGAAAGCGCCTAAGTAATTTAAGATTGGGGGCTGGTTGCCAGGGAACCAGCCCTGTGATTGGAGGGTTGAACTTTCAGTCCCACCCTCCACCCCGACCTCCAGCTGGAGATTAAGTTCAATCATCAATGGTTAATGATTTAATCAGTCATGCCTGTGTAACGAAGCCTCCATGAAAACCCAAAAGGATGGTTCTAGAGAGCTTCCGGATTAGTGAACCCGTGGAGATGCTGGAAGAGTGGCGGGGCTCAGAGAGGGCATGGAAGTTCCGTGCCCTTTCCCCATACCTTGCCCTATGCATCTCTTCCATGTGGCTGCTCCTGAGTTATATCCTTTTATAATGAACCGGTAATCTAGTAAGTAAAATCTTTCTTTGAGTTCTGTGACCTGCTCTAGCAAATTAATAGAACTGAAGGAGGGTGTCACGGGAACTTCCAATCTATAGCCTCTTGGCCAGAAGCACACATGACAACCTGGACTTGCAATTGGCACCTTAAGTCACGATGGAGGCAGTCTGGCAGGACAGAACCCTTAATCTTTAGAATCTGATGCTTTCTCCAGGTAGATAATGTCAGAATGAAGTTGAATTGTAGGGCACCCAGCTGGTGTCGGAGAATTGCTTGGTGGTGGTTTGGTGGTATGGTGGGGCCACCCCCCACGCACATTGGAATTGGGTCCCAGCACCCCTTTTGCATACTAATATTTTTAGTCTTTTTATTTCTTTAAGCACATTAAACATACATTTTATGTTCTGTGTCTAGTGATTGCCACATCTAAAGTCTTTGGGTATCCGGTTCTGTGGTATGTTGTTTCTGCTGCCTCTTGCTCACCGTGTCCTGTTCCTTCGTGTATCTTGTGAATTATGGCTGTGAACTTACAGTGCCCGAGCTGATGGTGGGTTCTTCCAGAGAGAATTTGTGTTTGCTCCTGTCAGATGACTAGGAGCAGTTACCAGCCCAGAGACCACTTTAAATTAAATTATTGGCTTCGGATTTTTAAACCACCTGGTTATTGTGAGTCCAGCTGCTAAACAGCATTAGGGTTAGCTTTTAGCTACAAATTCTCAGCATAAGGGAGGGAGATTCTCCCTCATAAAATACCAAGGTTTGAATAAGGCATTTTGTCCCTTGCAATCTCCTTATGGAAGGGGGTGGTTATTTCTAGTTTACCCTACAGTGAGGATGTGGTCCTCTGGGGCCCAGCTTTATGCAGGGGTGCATCTCCTGTTAAACTTCCCACCTTGGGCAGGCTTTGGTCTTTGCCTCCCATCCTCTGAGTTCTTCAGTGACCAGAAAACCAAAGCTCAAGTCCATTTGTATAGGCTAGTGTCCTCAGGGCCAAAGCTGGCTGCAGTGCTCTGCTGACTTCTGAGGATCCTACTGTCACTTCATTTTTGGCATCTAAATCTTCTTTACTTTTTCACTATCTTATGAAAACATTTAAAAAGCATTTTTCTTTTTTTGTAAGGAAGATTGGCCTTGAGCTAACATCTGTGCCAATCTTCCTCTTTTTTTGTATGTGGGATGCCACCACAGCGTGTCTTGAGCAGTGTATAGGTCTGTACCTGGGATCTGAACCTGCGAACCCCAGGCCTCCAAAGCAGAGTGTGTGAAGTTAACCACTATGCCACTGGGTTGGGCCCTAAAAAAACCCCATATTTTGCGTGTGTTTTGTAGTTGCTTTCAGAAGGGGAGTTGATCAGGAACATAGTTGGCATTAATACAAGAAATAGAGCTTCCAATTGTCTTCTTTAATATTGTCAACCATGTCCCACAGTGTGTAGTCTCCTATACAGTTGTGGAGAGAAGCCACTATGGCATTTGAGTAACTTTCTTGTGCCTTTATCTTCAGGTTTCCATCTATGCTGTGCCAGACAAGATAAACCAGGCAGATTATGCACTGGATACTGCGGTGACTCTTCTAGAATTTTATGAGGATTATTTCAACATTCCATATCCCTTACCCAAACAAGGTAAAGATTTTGCACAGATATTACAAATTGTGGCATCTAATGACCCCAGCCAGAGATTCTATCCTCCTAATTGTCATCCCCACGGTTATCTGAGCAGCCTGTCAAGTCATAAAAATGCTGGCAGGTGTCAACAATTGGGTTGATTTTTCTCACCCATGATCTATGCAATAATTTTCTAATGATGGTAGAAGCAGATCTTGATATGGTCCCAGAGGCATGCAGCATGGGGATAATTTTGCCTTCTGACTTTAAAGATAAATCCAATTATATTAGTGGGCAGATGGTAAACAACAGAGGCTGCATTTTTTCCATTATTGGCACATATTTTGTAGGAACATCAAAGATGCTCAATAAATTATTTTGAATGAATAAATTTATACAGCATAAGAAAATCTGATTTTCTTTCTTAACATGAGCCCTTAAAACTATTGTGTGTTTGCGTTTTTAAGTATATGGGGATCTTAGACATCCAAGGTCGAGTAGATTATTGAGGCAATTGTTAAGATTATTCAGTCCCCAAACTCCTTGTCAGATGGTCAGAAATGGCATCAGGAGGCCTGAGACCCCAGTCTGACTTTGTCACACAACAGCCAAGTGACTCTGGATGAGTCACTGAGCCCCTTTTTCTCCATTCTGAAAGAGTCTTCCGGTCTAGAATTCCACAGTTCTGCATGGACAGCTTAGCTTTTCTTGTGATCCCTACACCCATTCCATTCTGAAGGTTAGTGTGGTTGGGTAATGTGTAGCTTAGAGCTTGGTAATAGAGTTTTGTTTCCTTCCCAAGATCTTGCTGCTATTCCTGACTTTGAGTCTGGTGCTATGGAAAACTGGGGACTGACCACATACCGGGAATCCTCTCTATTGTTTGATGCTGAAAAGTCTTCTGCATCAAGTAAGCTTGGCATCACGATGACTGTGTCCCATGAACTCGCCCACCAGGTATATAAGTTCAATCATACTTTTTAAAAAATGTAGTTAAACTATGTATTGCTTTTATGGGACATACGAGGCTATTCATATTGATATTTGAATTGTATGGATTCATTTTTACTTTCTTTTTTTCCCACAGGAAAAATTATTTCTTTAAAGCATTAGGTACCATGTTTTACAATGCATATTGACAGGTTTTTCTTTTTACTTTGATAAAATTTTCCATTAATATGTTAAAATTCATATACTGGCGTTCTACATATAAAATATATTTCCTTCGGAATGTCTTATGTTTATGGCTATGTAGATAATCCAGTCTCCATAGAAAGGTGAATAATCTGGGTAATGTCTCCCTTTCAGTGGTTTGGGAACCTCGTCACTATGGAATGGTGGAATGATCTCTGGCTAAATGAGGGATTTGCCAAGTTTATGGAGTACGTGTCTGTCAGTGTGACCCATCCAGAACTGAAAGTTGTAAGAAGTACTTACTTATTTTTTTACATTTTAGGTTAATCTGTTGTTTTGTACATTGTTGCTGGAAAATATTTACTGATCTTTGATTATAGAATTCATAGATTAGTAACTTCCCTGGGAGTTTAAATATGAATTAGATTTCCAAAATGCTGGTAAACTTTAAAGACATATCTCAAAGGCTTATCTCCAAATCTATGATTGTTATGAGATTGTGTTAATTGTCCTCCCTTAATGTCAACGAAATAGAAATAATGACAGCCTGTCTGTTCCATATCATTTCCCCAACCTTCAGGCTGGTCACTGAGGAAGTAGTAGGAAAGACTGCTGTTATTTCAATAGGATCCTACTTGCCAAATCAAATTATGCTTAAGGTAACTGCACATTTGATTGTATATGGACCTAGATTCATGGGTCACAAACTTAATGTTTTGGAAACTCTACATGTTTTATTTTAAAAATCATGCATTTAACTTGTAAAAATCACATGCAGTAGAATGAAAAAAAATTTATATAAAAACAATCCTTTACCCAACTATGATTTTCTTTTGTTCATATTCATTTCTTTTTCTTCTTCCTGTACACATAATTTACACATAGTTATAATGTACATATAAGTATTACACTGCAATGGATCATAAATATTTTCCTATGTTTCCACATAATCTTTAATAATAAAAATGATTATGCATATTATTCTATTGGGTAACATGCCTTAATAAATCAGGTTATAGTTGGAATTTGTTCTCCATTATTTTTTCTTTCATTACATGGTTTTAAAGCTAAATTTCTCCACTTTAAAATAGCTGATTAGGGGCTGGCCCCGTGGCCGAGCAGTTAAGTTCGCGCGCTCCGCTGCAGGCTGCCCAGTGTTTCGTTGGTTCAAATCCTGGGCGCGGACATGGCACTGCTCATCAAACCACGCTGAGGCAGCGTCCCACATGCCACAACTAGAAGGACCCACAACTAAGAATATACAACTATGTACCGGGGGGCTTTGGGGAGAAAAAGGAAAAAAATAAAATCTTTAAAAATAAAATAAAATAAAATAGCTGATTATTAGAGATGTTTGCAATCACTGTTCCTTTTAGATTCTTGTGTTGGCACTGTTTGGTTGTAGGTGTAATGGTTTTGTTTTTAAGTTAATATTAAATTTTTATTCTAAAGTGATAAGTATTTAAGATGAACAAAATTTAAAATGTTTACCTAAAATCATTGTTTCTTGGATATTGTTTAGAAGACAGTAATTTGTATTTATTTTTTAAATTCTGTAAATATGGAATAGGTTGGACTAGAAATTTGAAGCATAATCCTATTTATTACCCCAGATCAAAGCTTCCTACTTGCATAATTTTGGTCTAAATATAAATCACAGGTGGTGATGTCTTTTTTCTGTCCCCATAGGAAGATTATTTCCTTGGTAAGTGTTTTAGTGCGATGGAGGTTGACGCATTAAATTCCTCACACCCTGTGTCCACTCCTGTGGAGAATCCTGCTCAGATTCGGGAGATGTTTGATGATGTTTCCTATGAAAAGGTAAAATGGGATTATAAGGGTATGGTTTGGACACTAAACTTGTAAATACTGGGATGGAGGTAGGGTTATAAGTAGGGTTATAGGTAGGGTTATGGGGTGGCTTCCCTTTATAAGGAGCAACCCAGATTGGATGCCTTCAATTC
This sequence comes from Equus asinus, assembly GCF_041296235.1. NCBI lineage: Eukaryota > Metazoa > Chordata > Mammalia > Perissodactyla > Equidae > Equus > Equus asinus. The sequence goes on from NC_091798.1 coordinate 75,072,512, forward strand.
TGACCCGTGCTGGCTGGAGTTCATACTTTTAGGCCTAACTTGCAGTTTGGCTTGTTATCCTAAAGATTATATTGTGCTCAGTTCTTCATTTACTCTACTGTAAGTTGAAAATTCATGGCCTGAATTTATTTATCATTCAACAAATGGGTCTTGATTGAGCATCAACTTTGTACCAGGCGAACATTCCTGCCCTTGTGTAGCTTACCTTTCAGTGCCTTCAGGAACAGTTTGTATTTTTGACCGCAAAGTATTGTCCTGCACAACATGTTTACTAACAGAATTGGGAATTGTTGCCAGCATTTAGTAATTGGGAGATTTTACATAAAAGCCAGATTTCCGGGTTCTCTTGGTGGGGGTCAGGGTGGAGGATTCTGGTCATACTGGGCCTGTATTTCCCTTGGCAATGGAGACTAGAACTAAGTCATGGCTCCATCTTTGTGAGATCAAGGTTCTGCTTTTCCACTTCCCCTTTCATTCCCAGCCATTTCTGTTGTCTTCTCTCTGAGGCAGAGAATGTGTGGTTTGTTGTTATGCTTGGCTGTTTTATTTGTAGCAAACAGAAAAGTATTTCTTGCTTGGATGTTTCCATAATAGTGCAGGAGAGATAAAAATAGACATATAAACAGACACAAAAACAGACACATAGATCAATGGAAGAGAATAGAGAGCCCAGAAATAAACCCATGCATATATGGTCAATTAATTTGCAGCAAAGGAGCCAAGAATATACAATGGGGAAAGGACAATAAGTGATGTTAGGAAAACTGGACATGCAAAAGAATGAAATCAGACCGTTGTCTTATTCCACTCACAAAAATTAACCTGAAATGGATTAAACACTTAAATGAGGTGCTGGCCCCATGGCATAGTGGTTAAGTTCACAGGTTTGAATCCTGGCTGCGGACCCAGGCACTGCTCATCAAGCCATGCCGTGGCAGCACCCCACATACAAAATAGAGGAAGATGAGCAGAGATGTTATCTCAAGGCCAGTCTTCCTCAGCAAAAATAGGAGGGTTAGCGACAGATGTTAGCTCAGGGCCAATCTTCCTCACACACACAAAAAGACTTAAATGTAAGACGAGAAACCATAAAATTCCTAGGGGAAAACATAGGGAAAAAGCTCCTTGATATGGGTCTTAGCAACAAATTTTTATATGACACCAAAAAAACAAGCAACAACAGCAAAAGTAACAAGTGGGACTACATCAAACTTTCTTCTGCACAGCATAGGAAACCATCAACAAAATGAAAAGGCAAGCTATGGAATGGAAAAAATATTTGTAAACCACATGTCTGAAAGAGGTTAACATAAAGAACTCATACAACTCAATAACAACAAAAAAAATCAATCTGATTAAAAAGTGAGCAAAGGAACTGAATAGACATTTTCCCAAAGAAGACACACACATAGCTACAAGTACATGAAAAGATGCTCAACATCACTAATCATCAGGGAAATGCAAATCAAAACCACAATGAGACAGCACGTCACACCTGTTAGAACTGGTAGTATCAAAAAGCAAATATTGGTGAGGATGTGGAGAAAAGGGAACACTTGTGCACTGTTGGTGGGAATGTAAATTGGTACAGCCATGGTGGAAAACAGTATAGAAGTTGCTCTAAAAATTAAAGATAGAACTACCATACAATCCAGGAATTCCACTTCTGGGTATTTATCCAAAGAAAAAAAAAAAACTGTAACTCGAAGATATATGCAATCCCATGTTCATTGCAGCATTATTTACAATAGCCATGATGTGGAAGCAACCTAGGTGTCCATCAATAGATGAATGGATAAAGAAAATGCAATATATATACAGCCATAAAAAAGATGAAATCTTGTTATTTGTGACAACATGGGTGGACCTTGAGGGTGTTATGCTAAGCAAAATAAGTCCAACAGAGACAAATGTATGATCTCATTTATATGGGCCATCTTAAAAAACAAGCTCATTGATACAGATTGGTGGTTGCCAGAGGCAAGCGTTTGGGGGGTGGGCAAAATGAGTGAAAGGGGTCAAAAGGTACAAACTTCCAGTTATAAATAAGTCATGGGGAGGTAATATATGGCATGGTGACTATAGTTAATAATACTGTATTGTATATTTGAAAGTTCCTGAGAGTAGATCTTAGAAGTCCTCATGACAAGAAAAAAAATTTGTAGCTATATATAGTGAGAGATGTTAACTAGACTTATTGTGGTGATCATTTCACAACATAAAATGTCAAATCATTGTTGTACACCTGAAACTAATAATATTATATGTCAATTATACTCAATAAAAACAAATTAAAAAATAATATACCACTCCTATTGGCAGTGATATGCACTCCATGTAGACATTCAGGGATTCAGGCTTTGCCTATCTAGTGACTTCACCATCCCCTAGAGTCAGAGAGAGAGAGAGAGAGAGAGAGGGAGAGAGACAGAGACCACCTCCACCTTGAGGGGACCAAAGAAATTCTCCCAAAAGAGGAGATTTCCAGTTATGCCTTAAAGGATGAATTGAGGCTTTCCAGGAAGAAAGGAAATAGGAAGGACTTTCTAGGAAGAGGGAATCACGATTTCTCAGACAAAGATGATTTAAAAGAGGGTGGTACATTGAGAGAGAGAGAGTTCTTGGTTAGAATGTGGTATTAAAAAGGAACGTACAGCGGGAAAATAATGAGAAAGCATTTTTCTTACCGTTGGACTACTTCTCTTGTTTACGTCACTTGTCTGGCCGCTGGAGGCATTTGGGTTTGTGACCTGTGATCTACGTGTAAGGGGAGTGAGGGGAAAGAGCTCTTCACACAGGAATACAGGACATCCAGGAATTCTCTTGCTCTGTTTGTCATTGGTACTCTTGCCCTCTCAGTCCTCTGTGCTCAAGGCTGTTGGGGCTCCATGATTCCTTACCTGGTACTCACCTCTGCTTCCACCTCTTACACTTACCTCTCCCCACTCCTCCCCTGCAGTGGCAGTGGGAAAGCCACATGGTGGTTCAAGGTCCAGTGTTTAATCTGCACCATTGTCCACTCACCTGTGAATAATGGGAGCTGGCAGATGATGTTAATTTGCCCCAGGGGAGGCTTGGTTACTGATAGAAAATAACGGCCCCAGTGGACTAAGAGCATGAACAGTCATGTCTGATCCCCCTGCCTAGACAACTCCAGGTTCAACTCACTTTCTCTGTTTCACAAATTGCCGGACATTAAAAACATTACTATAATTGCATTTTAAAAGAATTATTCCAAAATAGACTGTGATGGTAGATGAGATTAAGACCAAAACCTAGCTAACAATTATGTATACTGTCTTTTTCAGGGAGCTTGTATTCTTAATATGCTAAGGGATTATCTTGGTGCTGATGCATTTAAAAGTGGTGTTGTCCAGTATCTCCAGAAGTATAGCTATAAAAACACAAAAAATGAGGACCTGTGGAATAGCATGGCAAATGTGAGTATGTTTGTGTGTCTCTACACTTGGGATTGACAGGCTTATTATCTTATCTTGGGGTTTTTTTTTTCCTGCACCGTAATAATCCCTCTGAGAAGAATCAGGAGTGTTCTCTACAGAGCCGAGAGTGATGTGTTTATTTTCGGGTTTTAGATTTGCCCTACAGATGGTGCACAAAGGATGGATGGCTTTTGCTCTAGAGGTCAACATTCATCTTCATCCTCAGTAAGTTTTTACATCTGTATGTGTTATGGCTACACACATTCTTTTACTCTGTATTCGTTGAAGGATAGCTCTGTGCTAAACATTCTGAGATCCTTGCTTATATCACCCTCACTCTGCTTAAGACTACCTTCAAACTATACCAGACTGACAGCCTTTTACAATTTTTCTTAAAAATTATCTACACAAGGGGTTTTCACAGTTTTCTTTTGTAACACATCTCACTGATACTAATCTTTTTGGCTTCACTCTCTATAAAGTAGTGAATTTGTGCCATGTTTCTATGGGAGATTAGGGCTGTATCAGTCAGACTATGTCAGTCATTTCCCTGGCTCTTCATTTGTGAAAAAACAAATTATGAGGATGAGCATTCTTGAGCACTTACTGTGTGTCAGACATATGCTAAGCGCTTTGTGTATCATCTCTTTTAGTCTTCACAATACATTTATGAGCAGGGTACTACTGTCCCTATTTTAACAGATGAGAATATGAAATCCAAAGGCATATGGTTAGTAAATTGCAGAGTGGGGATTTGAATTTAGATTTAACTCATGTTTTTAACTGCTAAGCTATAAAAAATTCATGGCATCTGAGTCACAACACAGTCTGAGTCTCTCTTTATCTGGACTTGTGGAATATTTTCATAGGCAGCTGAGGGTGAGTCTGGAGATTCAACAGAATTTTATCCACCATATTTTTATTTTCTTAGCTTTTTTGTTTTTGGAGACGGCTTTATTCAATCATTTCTAGATTTGTCCTATAGTATATTTTATCCTTTTACTGCTCTTAAATATTTTTTTAAAAGCTTTTTTAGTATCAAAGAATATATCCTCTTTTGAGTTCCCAGCTGTTTGTTGAGTGTGGGCCATCTTGGTGTTCTCACTTTGGAAGTACAGGCTCTTGACTGAACATTTTTTCCCATCTTGCTTGTCTGAGAGCCAGCATAGTTATGTAGGTGTTGAACACCTGGCCACTTTCTCTCCCTTCTCTCTCTTCATTCATTCACATGCCTGCTTTGTGCCCCATGCCAAGCCCAAGGTGTGCCCAATGTAACCAGATATGGTACCTGCTCTCAAGACATACAGGTGTAGAGGAAGAGAATGAAAAGTAAACAGTTGGCACTTTAACCGACAAGCTATGCCTGGAGACAGTGGGGGAAGGGAGCAGAGGAAGGGATAAGGAAGAGCTTCTCAGAGAAGGTTGTCAACAGTTATCAGCCCTGTGAGCACAAGCTTGGGTTCTCTCTTTTTTTTTGAGGAAGATTAGTCCTGAGCTAACTGCTGCCAATCTTCCTCTTTCTGCTGAGGAAGACTGGCCCTGAGCTAACATCCATGCCCATCTTCCTCCAGTTTATATGTGGGATGCCTGCCACAGCATGGCTTGCCAAGTGGTACCATGTGCGCACCTGGGATCTGAACCAGCAAACCCTGGGCCGTTGGAGCGGAACGTGCGCACTTAACTGCTGCACCACTGGGCTGGCCCTGGGTTCTCTCTTCTTAAAGTAGGTCACGCATCTGCCTTTCTCTGTCTAAAGCAGCACTGGCGACAGGAGGGCCTTGATGTGAAAACCATGATGAACACCTGGACGCTGCAGAAGGGCTTTCCCCTGGTGACCATCACAGTGAGAGGGAGGAACGTACACATGAAGCAAGAGCACTATATGAAAGGACCAGAGGATGCCCCAGATACTGGGTAATGTTCATAGAGAGACACTCATTTTGTTGCCTAGGTAACATCTGCCTTGTAGGATGAAATCTTATTTTTGAAATAGTGCCCTTCCCTTTATTGCTAAAATACTTCAATCAAATCTATGTCCCCTGTGAAGGTGACTTATACACCACCATCTTCCCCAAAGGATGAGGTGGTTTTAAACCTTGGTTCATCTCAGTAAAGTTGATGATATATAATTATTTTAACATTCTCAAGTTTTGCAGTTTGATAGGATCGCAATTTCCTGTTACTGGCTTGTAGTCAGCTCCAATCTAAGCAACTGCCACTAAATTACAATAATGCCTGGCATTTGGGTTGGAGTTAAGGATATAAACATTTAGGTGATTTCTGGGAATTCTGACTCTTCTCTTCTTTGGAAGTCTGAGTTAGATCCTGGAACCTGTTTGTCAGCTTAATGCTGTAGAAGGACATCGCTGGAAATGAGACACTGCAACTTGATTGACCCTGGATGAACACTGTTTAAAAAAAATTTTATTTTGAAATAATTTCAGACTTATGGAGATGTTGTAAGAAGAGTCCAAAGAATTCCCATATATTCTTTACCCAGATATATGTTAATTCTTCACCACATTTGCTTTCTCTTTCTCTCTCTCTCTAGAGAAGAGAGAACCTGAAATGTAACCTTTCTCCATATATAACCTGAAATGTCAAACAGTTCGAAAAAACATGCTCTCTCTTTCTCTCTCTCAGGCCACATATATAGTATATATTTTTTAACTGTTTGAGAGTAAGTTGGAGATGTGAGGCCCCTTTACCCTGAAATACTTCAGTGTGGTATTTCCTAAAAAACAAGAGAATTCACTTATTTAACAACAGCACAATTATAAAAATTATGAAATGAACTAGATATAATACTATTATCTAATCTATGAACCTTACTCAACTTTTTCCAATTGTCCTAATAATATCTTTATAGCAAAAGAAAAAAATTCTGGTTCAGGATTTAGTATAGGATCATATTGTATTAATTGTCACATCTCTTTAGTCCTTTTTTCTTAAATAGTTCATCAGTCTTTGTCTTTCTTGACCTTGACATTTGTGAAGAGTACAGGCAAGTTATTTTATAGAATGTCCTCCAAATTGGTTTTTTTGCTGTTTCTTCATGATCAGATTCAGGTTAAGCATCACTGCCACATCCACGGAAGTGATGTTGTGTTATTCTTAGTATATGACTTGGGAGGCACATAATGTCAATTTGGTCATGGTTTTTAAGTTGGGCCCTCTGAGCTCCATCAGCCAATCACTGTAAGGCTGTCACTTGAGCCCAAATTCCTAACTTTAATCAACGAGTTCAAGAAGGATGAATATTACGTGAGCTGGCACCGCCTACAAAGCTGGAAACCAGGCGAGGAATGTTTCAAGCTCTTGGCTACTGTACTTTTGGTACCGTCCTTTTCTTCAACTGGCTAGTATTTGGCACATGATAGGTAATCGAATAACTGCTTGTTGAATTGAATCAAGGAATAAACAATCCATTCTTCTTTCTTTTAGGTACCTGTGGCATGTTCCGTTGACGTTCATAACCAGCAAATCAGACTCAGTCCATAGATTTTTGCTGAAGACAAAAACAGGTAATTTATTGTGGAAATAACTAGGTTAATCCAAGAAGGAACTGTGTAAATGTGTAGGATTTATATTCTAGGTTTCTTTTGCTATTTATCTTGATTAAAACAAAAAGGATCAGGTCAACCTTTATCTTCAGCAAATCTTTGGCTTTTCAATTTCTAGTGAAGAATATAGGTTTGAAAATACTATCTGGTTGCAAAAAAGAAGGCCAATATCTTGCCAGATAGAGATTAAACCCATTGAGTTATGTAATGCTAAGAACGAGGGATTACTAGTGAAAATTCCCCATTACTTTGTTAACATTGCTGGGTTATGTCGTATGTATGGCCTGAAACATGGCTGCATTCTTTTTATAGATCTATAAATCTCACAAAATTGGTGTCTAAAACTAGGGTTGGGTTGTCTATTGGGATGCTGTTTTCTGGTTTCTAAAAGACATGTGTTCAATATGAAACTCATTTCAGTATTAAAATTGTTCAGTATTAAACTTGTCTTTAGTTTTCTTGTCCAGTCTCTGATCAGAAAAGCTTTCACTACTCAAGAGAGAAAATGGAGCTATGATTTATTTTATTTGCTTTAGACGTGCTCATCCTCCCAGAAGAGGTGGAATGGATCAAATTGAACGTGGGAATGAATGGCTATTACATTGTGCATTACGAAGATGATGGATGGGATTCTCTGATTGACCTTTTAAAACGAACACACACAGCAATCAGCAGTAATGATCGGGCCAGTCTCATTAATAATGTATTTCAGCTTGTCAGGTAAACAAGCTCCTCAAAGTCTTGGTTTATTTCTGAAAGCAGCTGTTATCACTCAAATTCTTGATTTCTAAAGATGAAAATGATTGATTGCTAATATGTTGAAGGGTGTTTCCCCCTAAGTTCTTCTAACAATTCAAAGTTCCTTTTAGCCTTATGATTAACCTCCAGTTTGTGTCTGCTGAGTAAGATAAAGGAAAGCCTCTGTGTTTTAGTTTTTTTCATTAACAACTCAGATCAGACTGAGGCAAAAGTGTAGAAAACGAGGAGACCAACATCCTGGAGAAACCCCTTGCCTTGTCCCTAAGGCCTTGTCCTGCAGCTTTTTCTGGCCCTGTTATAACAGATCGGGTTTCTCTCCTGCTAGGTCTTTGACAATCTTGGCCTTCCTTGAAGAGCAAGTGGCCCAGGCTCAAGTTTGTATTACATCTCTTAGATTAAAGGAGGGATTTCCCCCACTCCCAACCTGGATACCTGAACTTCACAGCATCTTTAGGGAATACAGCTCATAAAATATGACCCAACCAAATGACCTTTGAATTGTTGAGGATAGTGTTCACTCTAATTTTTTGCCCCATGACAATTGTTTTTAAGGAAATAGTCCCCAAGCCTAAAACTCCTTCAATATTGAAGTCCTAAGTGGAATCACCCAGGTGGGAAGGAATAATTCTGTAAATATTCTTTTTCTGGGCCTCTTGAGGTGACAACAAGCAATGGGAGATAAAGATAGGGGTTGCTTATCTAGATGTTTCTGTCTTCCTAAAAATATTCCACTCTAGGGCTGGCCCCATGGCCGAGTGGTTAAGTTCGCGCTTTGCTTTGGTGGCCCAGGGTTTCGCTGGTTCCAATCCTGGGCGCGGATTGGATTAGGCCACGCTGAGGCAGCATCCCACATACGACAACTAAAAGGACCCACAACTAAAATATACAACTATGTACTTGGGGGATTTGGGGAGAAAAAGCAGAAAAAAAAAAAAGATTGGCAACAGTTGTTAGCTCAGGTGCCAATCTTTAAAAAAAAAACAGAACATATCTAAAAATATTCCACTCCATAGCATATTATTGCTTAAATCTTAGAGGGTTTTGTGTTTATTTATATGAGTATATGTCCTACCACTAAAGCTTTTAACACCAATCCTCTATAATGAAGGGTTTATGTCTAGATTCAATTTCTTTTTTAAATGGAGATGACGATGTGTTGACTCTGGGAACTCATACTTTTGACTAAGTGGCAGTCTCTCTGACCAGGCTTCCTGAAGGGTCTTGGATCAAAATCCCATCCTACTCTGGAAGGTCGGCACACAGTGTGATGTTTCATAGAGGGCAGATGTGGTCAACCTCCGTTTTGGCTTAACCACAACTTTGCCATAGCTCTATTGTCTGAGCAACTTCCTCCACAGTGTAAACATGCCACACGTTGTTGCGTGAGACAGAAGAGATACTAATATAAAGATCATTATTTATAAGGGGGCAATCATATCTGATTGAATGTTTTGCTGGCAGATTGGTAAAATATCTTTTGAAACAGAAGTTGATTTCCTGGATTTTCTGTTAAACTGCTAACCATGGTGTCTCTTGACCAGCATTGGAAAGGTCTCGATTGAAAAAGCCCTGGATTTAATCCTGTACCTCAAACATGAAACTGAAATTATGCCTGTGTTCCAAGGTTTGAATGAGCTGATACCTATGTATAAGTTAATGGAGAAAAGAGACATGAATGAAGTAGAAACTCAATTCAAGGTAAAAGCCTGAAATAAATGGAATAGTTACATAACTGGTTTGTTTTTGTGTGGGTGTGTAAATGAGTTCTGACCTTTGTGTGTGTGTATATATATATATGTTTTGATATAGATTAAAGAAAAGTAAATAAAAATTAATTCAGTATTTGGATTGACTAGCACAAATTTTGGTTTTATTTGGGCACTAAAAATAGGCATGGCATTGTTACATTCTGTACTTAATTTCCATGCATTTATTATTCCTTTCCTTTTGCAAATCCTTTATTTTACTTCTGTGTTATGATCATTGCTATTAAGATATTCTGGGACTTAGGTACTTGAGCAAGAGGCACAAAATTGTTATTTTTGGCAAAATGTCATGAAGTCCTGTTGTATAAATTGCTTTTGAAATTTAGTCATATACGCTGTCTCTTTTAGTTTGTTTTAAAAGTGGTAGTTCATCCTGATTTTAAGTAGATAAGGCTATATTTATAAAAGTTTGTTACGCAAACACTAAAATCATTCATCATTACCTCCTGTTTTTGACCCCTTTGATAATTAAATATAAACAGAACTGCATGGTTTTAAAGATAAGAGTTGGATTAAACTTTAAAAAATATTCCCCATCACCTGAGGGTATATTGAATTATACAAAACATGAGGTGACCTGGGACAGTACTGGTGACACGTGTGGCTTTCCCTCAGTCCTTTCTCATCAGGCTGCTGAGGGACCTCATTGATAAGCAGACTTGGACGGACGAGGGCTCAGTCTCAGAGCGAATGCTGCGGAGTCAGCTCCTCCTCCTTGCCTGTGTGCGCAAGTATCAGCCCTGTGTGCAGAGGGCAGAAGGCTATTTCAGAGAGTGGAAGGAAGCCAATGGAAATCTGAGGTCTGTCCTTACAAACAACCAGTTGGTTCACATCAGTGCTAAATGTTGGGAGAAAAAGCAAGTAAAGACAAATCTCCTCTGCCACCCTTGTTTTGGAAAATAAATTGCTTTTTAAGATTTATCTATGCTTTCTCCCCACTTTCTGTTTCAAGAAATGCTAGGAGGGAAATTCTATGCACAAAGGTCAAATGTCTGGAGAGTTAGAATGGGATTAGAATAATTCCCATGTTATATAGCCAGGGATACAAAACCTTATCAGAACTGAGACAGCTATACTAGACAGAAACAGAGGCAATGCATCTCCTAGGAGCTTCTTTGGGCCTCCAAAGTCCCTGATGGAGTGGAGGGTATATACTCTCTAAGCAAAGTAGGATCTTCCCATATCTGGAAATTTATTCTTAAGTCCTTTTATGTTTGGGGCTTAAATCCCATCCAGGAAATATTAAGCCAACAATATACATGCTTCCATTTAAAGAAATGTTGACAAACGTGGTCCTGTTGGATTCCTGGCTTTTGTTCATGGACTGTCTCCTGAGTCTAGTTTGAATTTCTTTTCTTCAGCTTGAAAAGTGACCACCTATCGAGTCACCCCACATTGTTAAAGTACATTAGATATGTTGGTATCTATAAAAGAGCATTTCACATGACATTTTTGAGAAGGCTACTTAAAACCTAATTTTAGATACGGTCTCTTGCCACTTTCATAAACTGTAACTGAAGAAAAGGTTATTTTTGTTCATATTTCCAGGCATGCTTCTTTGATCATGGGATCAAGTTTATCAGTTCATAATTGCTCACCATTATGCATCCAAACACACTTCCTACATCTCAGATGCTCACTGGGTGTGTTCTTTTCCACAGCATGCCCAGTGACGTGACCATGGCAGTGTTTGCTGTGGGGGCCCAGAACCCTGAAGGATGGGATTTTCTTTTTAGTAAATATCAGTCATCTTTGTCCAGTACCGAGAAAAACCGAATTGAATTTGCCCTCTGTATGAGCCAAAATAAGGAGAAGCTTCAGTGGTGAGTCATTCATTCATGTTCATATGGCCAGGAGAAATTAAATTAGGTCACATCCCTCTGGCATCTATTTTTGTTCTCTTGGCCAGGAATTGCCTATTCTGTTGGGAACATTTATTCAAGTGGGCACACATCTAATGAATGTGGTAAATAATTAGGGGGAAGCAGGTGTTAGGAAAACTATTTAAAGGAGTATGTATTTGTGTATCTTTAAAATAACACATTTAGAAATATACACTAGATACAGCTTTCTTAGCTATTCTTAGGAGCAAATGAGAATATATGAGAATGGGTGTTGTAAACACAGTATAAATGTTAGTTTTTATTATTACGTAGCTATGGCGAGTTTATCAGGGCTCTGGTTACCTATTTATCTTTTGGTCTTTATTATTGGCAAATTGGCTTTGTTCTTTCACAAGTTTTTTTTATTGAAATCATTCATAACTTTTTCAGGGCATATTCATTGCTAATAACATTTCTTCTCTTAACTATTCTAGGCTACTAGATCAAAGTTTTAAGGGAGATATAATAAAAACTCAAGAGTTTCCAGATATTCTTACATCTATTGGCAGAAACCCAGTGGGATATCCACTGGCCTGGAAGTTTCTGAGGGAAAACTGGAATAAACTTGTGCAAAAGTAAGTAGTGCCAAAAACTGTGCTATGACTGAAAAAGTTCCCTAACCTGGCTGTGTTTTAAGCTTTGTTTGTAAAACAACAGTGAGAATCTAAAGGGATTTTTTTTGATTGAAGATAGGAACTAGAGGTACTTAAAATATCCTTAGAAAATCTGAAACTCATACATGCTCACTAATGAATCTGGATAGGCCAGTTTCCCATTCCGTCTGGAATAATCCCTTCTTGCACCCACTGACCTGTTTGAAGCCTCCTCGTTCCGCACAAGCAGCCCAGATCTCTCATTAGCATTCTTGCTTGTTTGCATCTGCCCTTGTCTAACTCCTGCAGCATTTACTTCTACCATTTTCTTTTGGGTACTTAATCTTTTATTCAGCTGTTGGTGTACTTATTTTTTACAGCTAGATCTTAGCCCGTTGGAGGGTAGGGATCATGTCTTATATCTTTTTCATGCCCAACCAGTTTTTAGTTAAATGCTGTAACATATATGAGGCACTTAAAATTACATGTTGATCGAATAAATATTTCACAATACATTTTGCAATTTCCATTTCTAGGTTCGAACTTGGCTCACCTTCCATAAGCTACATGGTCATGGGAACAACAAATCAATTCTCCACAAGAGCACGGCTTGAAGAGGTAAGAAAACACAAACTTTCTTTTTAAATTTAAGTGACAGTTGGCTAATAAATGCGGGGTAGACAAAATACTCTAAGGGTGTAATGAGTTAGAAATGGATGTTGTCACTTAACAGACGTTCTTTTCGGATAGTATGGTGTTGTTGACATAAGCAAAAATCAGTTACAAATAAACTATTGGAAACTGTGCCTTTTCGCAAACACGTGAAGTCTTAGCTCTGGTCAACAACATACATGCTTCCATTTAAAGAAATGCTTACAAACTGTGGTCCTATTGGACTCCTGACTTTTGTTCATGGACTACATCTTGAGTCTAGTTTCAATCTGGAATCTAGATCCTCCACTATCTAAGTCCACGATTTCTCATTACTTATTTATATACCATCTACTTTCAGAAAGAATTTTAGGCAACTTATAAGGTCCATATATAAAAGAAATGTTAAAGAACAAAAAGCTTCATAATAGAAAGAGGTAAACTGTATGAGAGATTTATGCTGAGGATAATTTATTGCAATTGTACCCTAAATTTAGCACAGCTTCCTAGCAGTCAGAGAAAAATGAGAAAACAGTATGAATTATTCCCATTGTCTGGTTAAGAGGAAACCATGGAATATACAAAAGCAGACTTTTCTCCCAGTCTTAAACTCTGAGGAATTTGATGTGAGGGCCATTATTTTGTGGTGTCTCTTCTATGTTTTCTATGGTAAAGTTGTGGAAGAAATTTCACATGGTTTTAAAAATATGCTGAATTTGGATAAAAGCTGAGAGCCTAATAATTTTTTTAGGGATAGTTCTATTGTGTAATCTGGTTACACCATGATCTAGCCTAATATAAGGAGAGTGCTTTGAAAACGCAAAAGAAATGTCACATCCCTTATTTTTTCTCCAGTTTTCAGTAGCCTCCCAGGCTTGTAAAATTGCACATCATAATTCAGGCTTGAACTCTAGCGAGGTCCACAGCAGAGGTATTTTGTGTGATGACTGAAGAGCCATCCGTAGGCTGTGACTAGTTAGACTGTTGTCCATGGATCAGATCTGTAGTAACAAAACATTTCATTCATTCACTTGTTCATTCATTTCTTTCCTCATCTGTACATTCAGGACATATTACACTCTTACTATATGGCAGGTGTGGTTTTAGGTTCTGGGGCTATGATGATGAACAGAATAGACAAAGCCCCTGCCCTCACAGAGCTTAAATTCTACTTGGGGAATCAGACAATTACAGACAAATCAACCTATGACAGGTAGTTACATGCTCTGAAGATGAATAAGGCAAGGTAAGGAGAGAGTGTGACTGGGTAAGGGATGGTGCTATGTTCTGTGGGATGATTAGGAGACATTTGAGCAGATATTGAAGGGAATGCAGCTATCCAGGAGGAGAGTGCTATGTGCAGAGGAAACATCAGGTGCAAAAATCCTGAGGCAGGGCATGGAAATGAAAGAGCCTGAGATATTGTCGGGATGGAGAGCATCCTCCTGACATTGAAACTGTAGGAGTCAGCCTGAGCCCTTCCTTCCCTTCACATCCAGTTCATCCCCAAGTCTTGTTGGCTCTGCCTCCAGCACATGCCCCATATCTATGGCCTTCTCTACCCTTCCCCTGTCCAAGCTTTTCTCATCTCTTGCCTGGCTATGGCAATAGCATCCTAACTGGCCTCCCTCCTGCCACTTTGCCAATACCAAGCCATTTTCACAAGTCATCCCATGACTGACTCCTTCTTGAAACCGTGCCTATTGCTCTTGCAGTAAATCCCCGACCTCTCCTTCTTAAGTGCACAAGACCGTGATGACCTGGCTCCCGCCCATCTCTCCAGCCAGTTCTCACAGGCTCTTCTGTGTCCACTCTCTCACAACACTCCAGCCACTCAGCCTCCTCCTCCTGCTCCTGGGCCACCAGGTGTTTCTCCTCTCCCTAAGCCTCTGCACTTTTTCTTCTCTGCCTGGCTTGCCCTTTCCCCAACTTTTCACTGGAAAGGCTCATTTTATCCTTTAGAGGTCTCAGCTCAAATGTCACCTTCCCAGACCACTCTGTCTAAAGCAGGCCACATCCTCCCTGGTTACTATCGAAGCCCCGATTTATTTTCTCCACAGCAGTATATTTATAGTAAACATAGTTTATTGCTTATCTCCCCAGGTAGGCTGTAAGCTCCATGAGGGGAGGATGCTTGCCTGATTCATGGTCTCATCCTCAGTGTCCAGCACAGTAATTAAGCCAGAGGGATGAATAAGTACCAGAGTAAATATTCCTCGATAAATGGATGAGGTTGAGTCCTGATACATGCTTGGTTTAGGTTCTGCGCTTTCCCGTTACATAACGACATCCTCACCAATGCTCTGCCATGTAGAGAACATCTTTATTCTACAGATGAGGAAACTGAGTCCCAGAGAAGTTAAGGTCGAACAAGTTAGTAGGATAAACTTGTTTTTCTATCCCTATCCCACGCTACTTTATTGCTCAGAAAATGTTCTCAAGGAGCCAGGTTTGAATCAAATAATCAGTTGAGATGCTGCATTTCCCAAGGCAGGGAAGACAGGACAGAGATTTTGGGTCAGGAAAAGTTTAAGGGCAAGGGTTAACAGCTGGCGTTGTGACAGCTCTTGTAGGTGTGTTTTTTAATGATACTCATGATGGACGCCTTCAGGATTAATTAAATAATTTGACCAATTAGTAAATTTATTGATGTGGTTTGACTTTTGAAGAGTATGCCCAGCATGGTTTGTTTTTATTGAATATCAATCTTGAGTTCTGAGAGTACGCACAGTAGTTTGAGCTGCAATTTGAGGGGGGACAGAGGAGTGGAAGTGTGTTCAGGTTGCTACAGCGGGAGGGCGTGCCTTCAGCTCACTGAAAAGTTGTACTCAGATATAATTTTAAAACAACCCTGCAGCACTTAAAATTGGAATTTGATCTTTCAAAAGTCTATTCTTAACCTCCCTTATTCCCAAACTTACAATATGATAGTATGACATGGATTTTTAAGGAATTAACTGTCTGGAATCCATGCTGAATAAATAATACGTCTTGGCCTAGACCTGCTTCCTGTCTACAAAATCAAAAAGTGATGGATTCATACTGTGAGCATTTATGGGAAAAAATTAACAACGCTTTAAGGTGAAATGGAGTCACACAATGGTCACCGCTGTGGCAGAGGCAGCCTGTTCCTCCTGTGAGCTTAAAGGGGTCAAGATACTCAGCAATGAAACACCAACAAAGATATTTGGGAGGACATAGCCAAGAGTCCCTTATCTCTTTAAAACACAGGGAACTTTGTGTGGATTTTATCTTGAGGGAACAATATATGAATTGTGGATTAGGACAAAAAAAATTTGGCAGGGTTTGGGGTATTGCCACCATAACTTGCTAAGACCCCCCTTCCCCACAGTGTTTCTCTAATAACACAGGAGGCCAGGCCCATAGAGAAAAACTGCACTTCTGTGGTTGAAACTGTTTTGCTTGGCAAAGAAGATACGCTGCACATTCTGCTTTTTAGATATCATGTTTAAAAAAATTAACTTTGCATCTGTGTGTATATGACAGAATACACATTAAATAGACACACTCAATTAAACCTTAATTACAAAATGGTAAACAGTGAAGTCTTTTAGAATATGGCAACTGTGAATAAATAAAAAAGCTGCAGAGAAAAAAACACAAAACTTGACATCATGAGGCATGAGCTCATTTCATATAGCTGAAGTTTATGTGTATATAATCGTATCCAGACACCTGGCGCTGCCTTCTATGTAGAATTTTGACAAATACTGGAATTTTGGCTTCAGTTTTAACAGCCTGAACTTATATTTGTGTAACGTAATAAAACAATTTAAAAAACCCCTTTTTTCCTCACAAGGTAAAAGGATTCTTCAGCTCTTTGAAAGAAAATGGTTCTCAGCTTCGTTGTGTCCAACAAACAATTGAAACCATCGAGGAAAATATACGTTGGATGGATAAGAATTTTGATAAAATCAGAGTGTGGCTGCAAAATGAAAAGCTTGAACTGCTCTAATGATTTGTTCCCTGCCGGTTCCTGTGATCTGTAATCACCAACATTTTGTCGAATGTGAATATTTTCAAACTAGAGGGGGCTATTTTGGCTCTCCCTG
This sequence comes from Equus asinus, assembly GCF_041296235.1. Taxonomy (NCBI): domain Eukaryota; kingdom Metazoa; phylum Chordata; class Mammalia; order Perissodactyla; family Equidae; genus Equus; species Equus asinus. The sequence continues at coordinate 75,089,240 of NC_091798.1, forward strand.
AAGATACTTCCTTTTCCTTCAACTCTTTATTCATTTGACGGTTCCTATGAGAAGACTGGCTGTTAATTTCTTCATCAGTGGGTCATTGCCACCCCGTGTTTCATTTACAGGTGTTGCCCCGTAATGTTAATCCAAGTGGTGGGTTCCCTTCTATGGAGGAGTAAAGTACCTTATTCTTCTAATTTTATATATTTAAGCACTGAGGTCTCCAAGCCCCTGCTCCCCACGTGTTTGTCATTTATAAGCTGTTGTATCAGTCTCCTCGGAAGACTTTGAATAGTGGGGGCTTCTGAACAATGAACACGTGGATCAGTGACTGAGCTAGGGGGCACCTGATCTGCTGTCCACTTTTCTCTTCCTTGCTCCATGCCCAGTGGGGTGCTGATCTGTAGGCTCACAGCAGGCTTCCTTGCCCTCAGGCTTTTTGTTCAATCTCCAAGTAGGGCAGATTGGAGCTGGGATGGGGGAGAGAGTAGGTGGGGTGTTTATTCTCCTGGTTCCCTTGCAGGTGGCTTCAGGCTGGCCTCCACTGAAGGTCTCAGCTCCAGAGAGGTGGCCCTCTTTCCTGACAGCCTTCGCCATTTCCGCATTCTAGCAATGGCTTCCTCCTCTCATCCCTCCAGGATGACGGTGAAGTGGGAGCCTGGCTTTCACTAGACCCGGTTGTACTTGTGGTTTCCTGCCCACACCTTTATTAAATCAAATGAACAAACAAAAAACAACCTATTGCAGAACCCTCCTCTGATAATCCTAATCTGAGTGTGTCGTGAAGTTTCCTCAGGGACCCTGACTGATAGTGTCCCTTCTGAAAAAGCTGAATGCATTCAGTGCTAGAGCAGAAAGCTCTTATTTGAAGTTGAACCTGACAGCTACTGATCCTGAGGTAGGCGTTGCTGCCTCTCCCTGCTCCTTGCTTGGCCTAGTGTATAATTCCTGAAAAACTTCTTACTGGCACTTACTGCCCACAAGTCATTGCAGAGTCTCCAATAAATAACGTATTGTGAAACAAAATAGTTGCTTACATTAGCCTAAATAAGGATAATGTGTTGTCTTTCGAGTCTTTTGAGTTTTCTTAATATACTGCACAATTTAAGATAAAGGAATATGATATGAAAAATGTCGAAATGTGTTGTTCTAATACATTACGGACTAATGACTTTTCTGGACATAAATGTGTTTACAATTCCATTTATACATATTGTGTGCCTTGATAGTTTGAGAAAAACAAACAAATCGCTGGTAATTTCCACCCACAGGTATTTTCCTTCTAAAAAACATACAAAGCCAACATTTTAATGTAAAATATTTTTCTTTAATTGTATTTTATAGCTTGATTAATGAAACATGGAAATAGCGATTTTCAGTTTTGGTCACCTGAAGAACCTATTTTCATTTCCTTTTGGAGAAGTCTATTTTCTAAATAGACATAATATTGCCACAACAATGTGCAAAAACCTTTTTGGTAATAAAAAGTTATTTACCTCTACGCAGATATTTGCAATTATTTCCTCCTAATTAGATGGGTGAAAAGGACTGATTCAGATCCTGTAGCTTATACAAGTCATCATTAATTATTAGCAAACACCCAAGTCTTGAAGACATTTGTTTACTTTTACAGGCACTTCTCTAATCTGGATTTTGGTAGGTCATTTAAAAATACTTCTATATATGCATGGAAATTAATAATACTGCAGCCATATCCTTACAAACACATCTGTCAATGTCAAAGGTTTCATTTTTTCTTTTTCCAACAAAAAACTATACTACCCAAATGGAACTAGACACATATTTAAAATCCCTCAGGAAAAGTGTTTTTCATTTTCTTGGTAGTGCCTTGAAAAGGTCTATTTAGCCTCTGAAACACTGGCTTATAGTTCCCAGATTCAGAATAATAGGCTAATGCCTGCATCTCTGACGAGAGAGACAGCATTGAAAGTGGGGGAAGTTTGAAATCCCATAGCTATGCGCGTGCTTTTTAAAGAGAATTTTTAGAGTATTAATAAAATTTGCCCATTATAAGCAATGTTATTTTTGCTTGCCCCTCCATTAGACAGTATTGGTGATATTTTTAGTGAAGTCTGCTCAGTCCTAACAAAAACTTGAAACAGATGCTAAGGAAGGCTGTTCTCTCTAAAATAAATTCTTGATCAGTTTTATGATATGTACCTGGTCTGTTCCTTTATTCACTACTAGGAACTAAGGATGAAATTAAATATTTTTCAAAATCCCATCAATGAGATCAGTTCTATGATCATAAACCACTCAGAGAACCCATTCAAAGGTGCAAGAATCGGAGCCTTAAATTGCTGTGGGGGAAAAGCAAATTTTTAAATTTCAGATATCTTTTTTTTTTTTTTAAAAGCAGAAGTGTGTGTATTTGGTAAAATTCCATGAAGCCAGATGCGATACAGTGCAAAGACTAAAGTGGCATTTGCTCTCAGCAAACAATTGCTGCTTAGGTTTATACAGAGGGAATGGAAAGCACAGCTTAACACAGTAAACCAACAGTTCAAGCCATAGGAATAGCCTAAGAATTAGATTTAATTCTTGGAACTTGCTATGCGGTGACATAATAGTCTGCAATTTGCTCTTCTGACTTGATTCAAGTCTCAGTATGTTTTCTGCTGGCTATAAGGTGCAAAGAAGTCCCAACCTTCGGGAAAGAAGAGTTCAACCTGAAAAGGGGTGTGGTGCTTCCTGGTCTGTCCAGGTTATCTATTAACTTCTTATCAGCAGCCCGAGTGGTGATAAGTGCCCAATGTACAATATTTAATGTTTGACTTACAAACATTAACCCAAAGAAACATCAAATACGGTTCAAAAGCCCAAGAGGAAAGGGGTAATGAGAAATCAGAACACTGAAGAATGTTTAAAGCATTGTTTTTCAAATGCTAATGACAACAAAAAATTTAAGTGCAAACTGAAAATACAAATGAGATTTACAGGCACTATGTAGAATGTGCAAAAGTTTGCAAAGATTTTTCCTTTTCTCGTGTGTGTTGCTTTAAGAAACTATCAAATATATCTTAGAAATATAAAGTTCCTTTCTCTCCCAACCCAAGGCAATTTTTAAAAATCCAAAGTTTATCAATACTCAGTACAATAACACAGGTGAACCAGACAAATTCAATTTCTTTCCAGGAAAAGAATAACAAACCAATGTCTAGGATGTCAAAAGCCTCCACAAATACCCTTGTCTAGAAGCCACCCAGGAAAATGTTCTGTTGTCAAAGCCTTTTGTTCTTCAAAAGTCACCATCCACCAGCTGAAGATTTTATATGCAGATACCTTGAAAAATTCAAAGAAAAAAATCCAGTGAACCACTTGATATATAATTTTCTTGTTACAGGCACAGTAAACATAACATTTAGGAAAAGCATTGTATAACAGACAATAAGAAGGAGTTTCCTATAAGTAAACATGAGAGTGGATTATTAACAGAAAATTTTTATAATTTGGGGGAAAATCTTTGGAGCAGTTCTGAGTGTACCTCCCTCTTTATAGGAAATAAAAGTAGATCGTGGTGAGACAGCCTACCCCAATTTAACCTACGTTTTGATTTCTCTTTGGGATTTGGTCAGAAAGTGGTTGTAAGCTTTTCAGCTTAGCATAAGACCTCTCTGAAGTTAATAAGGGCCCAGCTCTCAAGATAGATCTCGGAGATTCCCGCATCCATGAGATCCATTCAGTTACCACAAAGTAGAGCCAACATAGTACTTTATGTCCCAAAACTAAGACGAAAAAAAGTAGTCAATCTTTTCCTTTGCCCTTGTTCCAAAAACCCTGCAATTTCCACCAGATCCTAAGGGGTACTTCTCCCCACTCCACCATGTGTTGATATTTTGGGTAATATCACTAACATTTCACCATAAATGTAACATGCTGATTTTGCTTTGCCACAGTAACCTGTGTCATGAGCATTTGGGTTTCAAAGAGTCAACTGGACTTAGATTGTCATTTTCTTTAAGAACCTGGCCTAATATCTTAGAGAGTTCTTAATTATAAGATTAATGTTTTTATACATTCCAGTAGCACAATCATCCCATTTAGGGCTTTTCAGTGTATTACTCTCTAGACTTTACAATGTGTATTTCATGCCAAGAGTATAAAGAGAATGTGAAATACTCAAGAGGCGGACTTAGTTTCTTTCACGTATAACACATAGGTTGGTAGAAGATACAGTTGTCTTCATTTACAACAAACACTCAACTTACCAAATAGTGTGAACTTTAACTCGTCTTTTTTTCATCAGCTTTTGGCTTAGAAGTTTCCTTCTTTGCCTAAAAGGGAAAGAAAAACCATCAATGAACTCTTTCTTTTCTGGATTACATATGATCAACCAGAAGAGCTTTATGAGGCAATGGGCCTCTCAGAATTAAAGAGGCAAAAGATGGCAGCCAGTGGGGGAAAATAAGATGGTCTTTTTTAAGTATCTCCTTTTCATTTAGTCAAAAAACTATGAGTTTCTCCCCTTCAAGTTTATAAGCTAAAAATAACTTTAAGTGATTCTAAATGTTTTACTTTATAGACTTTCTTTTTTTGGGTGAGGAAGATTAGCCCTGAGTTAACATCTGTCGCAAATCTTCCTCTTTTTTTGCTTGAGGAAGATTTACTCTGAGCTAACATCTGTACCAATTTTCCTATATTTTGTATGTGGGTTGCCGCCACAGCATGGCTGACAAGGGATATAGGTGTGCACCTGGGATCTGAACCCGTGAACCCGCACCACCGACGCAGAGTGTGCCAAAGTTAAACACTAAGCCACAGGGCTGGCCCCTCTTTATAGACTTTTTGAAGGCCAGGGTAATTGAAGAAAAAAACCCCACAGGTGTTCTTGGATGGTATTGTTCATTCACTCTACAGTGACTCATCCTTTTCCTGTTCTTGGGGGCATTGCTGGCCAGCTAATCCACTCAATAGGGTTATTACGCTTTCTATTTTTAATTAAAGGGTTGATCATGTAGTTTGTATAATGAAATGAGTAAATATTTAATCTATTTGAGATAAAACGGCAGGAGCAACTAATTATCAATGTGTTTTCTTATACCCTTTATGGATTCCACTACCTTAGTTTTTTAATTTTGTTGAGGTATAATTGACATATTAGTTTCAGATGTACAATATAACAATTTGATATTTGTATATATTGTAAAATTATTACCACAATAAGTCTAGTTAACATCTGTCAGCATATAATAGTTACAAAATTTTTTTTCTTGTGATGAGAACTTTCAAGATTTATTTTCTTAGAAACTTTCAGACATACAATAAGTATTAACTATTTACTTTATAACTGGAAGTTTATACTTTTTTTTTTTTTTAAAGATTTTATTTTTTTCCTTTTTCTCCCCAAAGCCCCCTGGTACATAGTTGTATATTCTTCGTTGTGGGTCCTTCTAGTTGTGGCATGTGGGACGCTGCCTCAGCGTGGTTTGATGAGCAGTGCCATGTCCGCGCCCAGGATTCAAACCAACAAAACACTGGGCCACCTACAGTGGAGCGCGCGAACTTAACCACTCGGCCATGGGGCCAGCCCCCAAGGAAGTTTATACCTTTTGACCTCCTTCACACATTTCATCCATCCCCACCCCTGGCAACCACCAATCTATAAGCTCATTTTTTGTGTTTTTTGTTTTAGATTCTACATATAAGTGAGATCATATGGTTATTTGTCTTTGTCTTTGACTTATTTCACTTAGCATAATGCCCTCAAGGTCCATCCGTGTTGTTGCAAATGGCAAGATTTCCTTATTATTTTTATGGCTGAATAATATTCCTGTGTGTGTGTGTGTGTGTGTGTGTGTATTCACTTTCTTTAATCCATTCATCCACTGATGGACACTTAGCTCGTTTCCACATGTTCACTACTGTAAATAATGCTGCAATGAACATGGGGATGCATATATCTTTGAATTTTCATTTTCTTTGGATAAATATGCAGAAGTGGAATTGCTGGATCATATGGTAGTTCTATTTTCTGTTTTTGGAGGAACTTCCATACTGCTTTCCATAGTGACTTCACCAATTTACATTCCCATCAACAGTGCACAAGGGTTCCCTTGTGGTGGAATTTATAGATTGCTTTGGGTAGTATGGACATTTTAACAATATTCTTCGAATCCATGAGCACAGAATATCTTTCTATTTATTTTTCTTCTTCAATTTATTTCATTAATGTCTTAGAGTTTTCAATGTATAGGTCTTTCACCTCCTTGGTTAAATTTATTCCTAGGTATTGTATTCTTTTTGATGCAATTGTAAATAGGATTGTTTTATTTCTCTTTCTGATAGTTCATTATTAGTGTATAGAAATGCAACAGATTTTTGTATATTGATTCTGTATCTGCAACTTTACTGAATTTGTTTATTAGTTCTAACAATTTTTTGATAGAATCTTTAGGGGTTTTATATATAAAATCATGTCATCTGCAAATTGTGACAGTTTTACTTCTTTCTGATTTAGATGCTTTTTTTTTTTTATTTTTTTTTATTTTTATTTTTTTTAAAGATTTTATTTTTTCCTTTTTCTCCCCAAAGCCCCCCGGTACATAGTTGTGTATTCTTCATTGTGGGTTCTTCTAGTTGTGGCATGTGGGACGCTGCCTCAGCGTGGTCTGATGAGCAGTGCCATGTCCGCGCCCAGGATTCGAACCAACGAAACACTGGGCCGCCTGCTGCGGAGCGCGCGAACTTAACCACTCAGCCACGGGGCCAGCCCCTGATTTAGATGCTTTTTATTTCTTTTCTTGCCTAATTGCTCTGGCTAGGACTTCCAATACTATGTGGAATAAAAGTGCTGAGACTGAGCATCCTTGTCTTGTTCTAAATCTTATTGGAAAAGCTTTTAGCTTTTCACTGTTGAGTATAATGTTAGCTGTGGGCTTGTCATAGATGGCCTTTATTATGTTGAGGTACATGCCCTCAATACGCACCTTTGCTAAGACTTTTCATCACAAATGGATATTGAATTTTTTCAAATGCTTTCTCTGTATCTGTTCATATTATCATATGAGTTTTATCCTTCATTTTGTTAATGTGGTGTATTACATTGATTTGCAGATGTTGAGCCAAATAAATCCCACTTGATTATGGTGTATGAGCTTTCTAATGTATTGCAGAATTTGGTTTGCTAATATTTTATGGAGGCTTTTTGCATCTATGTTCATGAGGGATACTGGCCTGTAATTTTCTTTTCTGTGGTATCTTTGTCTAGTTTCAGTATCAGGGTAATGCTGGCCTTGTAAAATGAGTTTGAAAATGTTCCATCCTCTTCTGTTTTTTTTGGAAGAGTTTGAGAAGACTGATATTAATTCTTCTTTGAATGCTTAGTACAATTCACCAGTGAAGCCATCTTGTCCTGGACTTTTGTTTGTTGGGAGGTTTTCGATTACTGATTCAATCTCCTTATTAGTAATTGGTCTGTTCAGATTTTCTATTTCTGCATGATTCAGTCTTGGTAGGTTGCATGTTTCTAAGAATGTATCCATTTGTTCTGGGTTGTCCAATTTGGTGTGAGTCCTCTTTTTTTCCTGGTGCATCTAGCCAGAGGTTTGTCAATTTTGTTTATCTTTTCAAAACATCAGCTCTTAAGTACCATTGATCCTTCTTATTGTCTTTTTAATCTCTATTGCATTTATTTCTGCTCTGATCTTTGTTATTTCCTTCCCTCAACTAACTTTGAGCTTCACTCATTCTTCTTTCTAGTTCTTTGAGGTGTAAAGTTAGGTTGTTTGAGCTTTTTCTTGTTTCTTCAGGCAGGCATTTATTGCTATGAACTGCCCTCTTAGAACTGTTTTTGCTGCATCCCATTAGTTCTGGTCTGTTGTATTTCCATTTTTATTTGTCTCAAGGTATTTTTTGATTTCTCCTTTGATTTCATCTTTGACCCATTTGTTGGGCAGTCTTATGTTGTTTAATCTCCACATATTTGTGAATTTTCCAGTTTTCTTCTTCTAATTCATTTCTAGTTTCATATCATTGTGGTCAGAAAAGATCTTTGATATGGTTTCAATCTTAAATTTGTTGAGGCTTGTTTTGTGGCCTAATATATGATCTCTTCTAGAGAATGTTCCATGTGCTCTTGAGAATAATGTGTATTCTGTTGCTTTTGAATGGAATGTTCTACATATATCTGTTAAGTCCGTCTGATCTAATGTATCATTTCCAATCCTCTTTTTGCTGCTTCTTCTCCCCAAAACCTCCCAGTACATAGTTGTATATTCTAGCTCTAAGTCCTTCTAGCTTGGCTATGTGGGATACGGTCTCAGCATGGCTTGATGAGTGGTGTTAGGTCCATGCCCAAGATCTGAACTGTGAAACCCTGGGCTACTGAAGCAGAGCGCATGCACTTATCCACTTGGCCACAGGGCTGGCCCCTGATCTAATGTGTCATTTAAGGCCAACATATCCTTATTGATTTTCTGTCTGGATTATCGAACCTTTGATATAAATGGGGTATTCACATCCCCTACAATTATTGTATTGCTGTCTATTTCTCCCTATAAGTCTGTTAATATTTTCTTTATATATTTAGGGGCTCCTATGTTGGATGCATATTTACAAATCTTATAGCCTCTTATTGGACTGACCCCTTTATCATTATGTAATGCCCTTCTTTGTCTCTTATTACAGTCTTTGCTTTAAAGTCTATTTTGTCTGATATAAATATAGCTACCTCAGCTTTCTTTCGGTTTCCATTTGCATGGAATATTTTTTTTCCATCCTTCCATTTTTAGTCTGTGTGTGTCCTGAAATCTGAAATGAGTCTCTTGTAGGTAGCATATACATGGGTCTTGTTTTTTTAATCTATTTTGCCACTCTGTCTTTTGACTGGAGAATTTCATCTATTTACATTTAAATTAATTATTGATAAGTATGTACTTATTGCCATTTTTTTAATTGTTTTCTGGATGTTTTGTAGTTCCTCTGTTCCTTGTTCTCTTGCTCTTCTCCTTTGTGATTTGATGATTTTTTGTAATGGTATGCTTAGACCCTTTCTCTTTCTCTTTTATCTACTATAGGTTTTTGCTTTTGGTTACCATGCAGCTTACATATAACAACTTATAAATATAACATTTTATTTTAAGTTGATAACAACTTAAGTTGTAATGCATTCTAAAGCTCTAAATTTTTACTCTCTCCCTCCATGCTTTGTATTTTTACTGTCACCTTTTATATCTTTTTATCTTCTGTATCCCTTAATTGAAGTTATAGTTATTTTTATTACTTGTGTGTTTTAACCTTCATAATAGCTTTGCAAGTGATTAATCCACCACCTTTACCACATTAGATTACACTGAATTTTAGTATATATTTACTTTTACCAGTGAGACTTATACTTCCATATGCTTTCCTATTACTAATTAGCACCCTTTCATTTCAGCTTAAAGAAGTCCCTTTAACAGTCCTTTAGTTTAGTGGTGATGAACTCCTTCAGCTTTTGATTGTCTGGAATACTCTATCTTTCCTTCAATTCTGAATGACAGCTTTGCTGGGTAGAGTGTTCTTGGTTGGAAGTTTTCTTCTTTCAGCACTTTGAAGGTATTGTGCCACTCTCTTCTGGCCTGCAAATTTCTGCTGAAAAATCTGATAGTCTCATGGGGGTTCCCTTGTACATAATAAGTTGTTTTTCTCTTTCTGCTTTTAAGATTCTCTCCTTGTATTTTTGACTTTTTAATTATAATGTGTCTTGGTATGGCTCTCTTTGGGTTCCTCTTATTTGCAATGCTCTGAGCTTCCTAGATCTGCATGTCTGTTTCCTTTCCCAGGTTAGGGAAGTTTTCATTCACTATTTCTTCAGATAAGCTTTATACCCCTTTCTCTCTGTCTTCTTCTGGGACCACTAAATATGAATGCTGGTCTGCTTGATGTTGTCTCTTTAGTCTTTTAACCTATCTTTACTTTTTTACATTTTTTTTTTTGCTGCTCTGATTGCGTGAGTTTCACTGCCATGTCTTCAAGTTCACTAATCCTTTCTTATTTTTCATCCAGTCTGCTACTGAACCCCTCTAGTGTATTTTTCAGTTCAGTAATTATATTTTTCAGCTCTGTGACTTCTCTTTGGTACTTTCTTATATTTTCTGTCTCTTTGTTGAAGTCCTGACTGTGTTCATCCATTCTTTTTCCAAGTTCTGTGAGCATCCTTTTGACCATTATTTTGCACTCTTTATTAGGTAAATCATTTATCTGTTTTATTAAGGACTTTGTCTGTGGTTTTACCTTGTTCTTTTGTTTGGAACATATACCTTTGTTCCTTTTTCCTTGATTCTCTGTCTTGGTTTTTATGCCTTAGATAAAACCGTCAGTTTTCCCAGTCTTGAATGGGTTGCCTTGTATAGGAGATGAACCTTATTGTTCAACCTTGCCCTAGCTCTTGGTTGTCTCTTAAACCTTTGTGATTGTCCAAGCAGCCTATTCTGTTTTTAGTGGTTCCTAGTAGTTGAAGGTGTGCCAAGACCTGTCAGTGTCCAAAAGGGGAGGATCGCAGTCAGCACTTAGATTCAGGCTGATTGGAAGCAAGACCCACTGGCAGCAGCTGTTAAAGTATGAAAATACATGCAGTCCCGTGGGACCACAAGCATTAAGTCCTGCTGACTACCAGAGCCAGGAGATCTAGAGTTGTCCCCTGGTGGCAGTCACAAAAAATCAGGGTGACAGCAGGGTACAAACTTCTTTCTGGGAGAAACCAGCAAGCTGGAGTGAGGCACAGAGAGTGTGCCAAGATGGCACCCACCATCTTCTGTCCCCAGAAAGTATTTCAGCAGGCTCCTCGATTTGTTAAATTAGATGGCTGTCCCTCAGGCTGAGGCTTAAGACGTGCTGTTAAGCCTCTTTCAGAGAAAGTCTGGGTGCTTTTCAATTGGCTACATCTGCAGTGGGCTCTTAGGCACTTGAGTCTGAGAGCACAACCCCTTTAAGAACCATTTCTCAGTTCACTATTGCCTTGTGGGTCTCATGGACGTGAGCCTCACTGACTTCAAAGCTAGATCTTTTGAGGGCTTGTCTCTCAGGTGCAAGTCTTGAAATTTGGGGTGCCCAATGTGGGGTTCAAACCCTTCGCTCCTCAGGGAGAAGCTCTGGGTTTTGAGTTCCCTTCTGATTGTGTGTTGCTGCACCAGGGATGGGGTTTATGGCAAGACTGTGTCTCAGCCTCTCTTGCCTGCTTCAATGTGGGTGTTTTTTTTTTTTTGTTTGCCTGATGAAAAGTCATCACTCAGCTAGTTTTTAGGGGGTTTTTTTTCCCCTCAGAGGAAACTCTTCCATATGTAGTGTAGCTTTGCTGTGTTCATCGGAGGAGGGGAGTTCAGGTCATCCTATGTCACCATTTTGAACTGAAACTCACTATCTTGTTTTTAAGAGTGTTGATGCAGGGGAATATTGTTTTTAAAGCTGCATCTTTAATTTCTCATTATAGTCGGGATTATGGTAATAACCATCTGAATCATATGTTCTTGGAATTGAAACGGACCTAGAAGTTGTCTACTCCAACTTCCTTTCCTGATCACAGTTTGAGTAATTTTAATTATAGGAAGTTCTCAACTGTTGTGCTCCATTAATGCCCAACTCTAAGAAACCAGACCCCCTGTAACTTCTACTCATTAGCCTTAGTTCAACTTTCTAGAGCAACACAAAAAATTATGTACTAAGAGTCCTCCCTCCCAGGTGGTTTCTAATGAGTAAACTGGATCACAGAAACTCTAAGATCATCCCTAATTCTATATACTTCTTCCATGTTCTAAAATTCATATAAACCACTTTCTCTGGTGTTCCCCATGCACCCCCCTGCCCCAACATTTTAATGTGTCTCAATTTGCTGTGGTTCTTACAAAGAATAAAATATCATAATCAAATTGACTTTTCTTAATGGTATATAAAGGGTTATTTTATAATTGGCAATTTAGATTTGATGAAATACAGTATATCAATCTGTACTGTAAATGTGTTATCCAAGTGGAAATGTGCAGTAGGCAGCTGGAAAAGGTGTTCTGGGTCTTTGGAGAGGTGAAGGTATAAAATGCATTCACCCATCCCACCATTCCCCAAAGTTTCAATCCATTATCGCATCAACTCTAAGGCCCCAAAGCATGCTACTGACAGAGCAAGGAAACTAAGAATTGATAAGGACCCAGTGATAGAGCAATCAGCATGGCATTGTTGATCTCAGGCAGAACTCAAGAAGAATCTTTCAAGGAGATGGAGGGATGGAGGGAAACAGGGCAGTACGCAGAAGGGCTTGTAAGTTTGAGGACTGCTTTTAAAGGGGTGGAAGAATTTGAACATGTCTGTAGTATAAGGGAAATAATTGAGACAAAGAGATTGAAGATGGTGGAGAGAGTTGATTATTGATCCCTGAGAGAAAGGAAGGGGCTGAAGGCAAAGAGATGAGAGGGTTTGTGAGTGGGTAGGTAAGAAGGGGACCTTAGAGATTTTCTGTAGGGTGGCCTCAATTTTCTCTTTGATGTAGAGGGTGAGGCTAGCTGCAGACTGGGGGATGTGGTGAGGGCCTACACTGATTCAGGGTGAACACAGATGGTTCATCTGACATTGGGAACCATAAAATTACAGTGGGCTCGTCCATACTTTGTGTGACATTCTCCAGACCAGTGCGGGACTCTGGTGGTGTTTTAACAAGGGCTGGGAATGCAGGAAACTTGAATGGTGTCAAGAACATCTATTTACATTTCTAAAGTATCGCTACTTAAAAAAATAAATGTCTGTAAAACTTCAATTTTTTTAACAAGACATGCTAGGGGATAGATAGTGCTTAAATTTTATTCTAAATAGATTCCAATCAGAACCTAAATGACTGAAAGGATAAATGCCACTCCATGTAATTGCTAAACTAATTTGTGTGTATTTACTGCTCTGTTTACCTTTGCGGAATCCTTTGCTTTACCCCCAGTCTTGGGTGCTTTGGAGCTGGAAGCATTCTTCTTGTCTTTGTCCTAAAGCAAAGGAAATGGAATGAGGCTATTGCTATCATCAATCAATCTAGCAATCAACTACTGGGTGCAATCAAATCAATCTGGACTATTCTTTTCAGTAGCTTGGAGATCTCCAATTTAATTAAATAATGGAAAACTTTAAGGTAGGAGGTAAAAAGGACAAAAGGAGGAAAATGTGGGTCACACCGATGCTCTGCCAATTTCCATGATGCATGATTCACCCAGACCTTATTTTGTGCATCAAAACAGACCTTGTTTCTATCAGGACTGGTTTTTATCTGCCAATACAGCAAGAATAGGACCCTGTTTTCAGTGTTACGGGAGAGAAATATAACAATGGAAACCACCACAGACAGCTGGGGGACGTCATTTATAAAGTCCTTTCACCAAAAAAGGCATTATTTGTAAGTTTCCAGGAGTGAGAAATAGGATGCTGAGGCGGTCTAGAGATTAAGTCACCCAGTATGGGAAGAGTAACAAATCAGTGATTGGGAGATATGTTTAATAATAGCCAAAACAATAGCAAAGAGATCTGCAGTATTAACTCTTCTGAAAATAATAATAAAGGGCACTCATTTCACTTTTCCTTCTATTTGATTTACGGGAGGGTGTAGTTTACAGGTAAAATGCCACACACTTGTTTAATTACATGACTTTTTCACTTACTTTTAGTCACATGTTTTGAGCACCTGCTAAGACCAGGCATTTTGCTAATGCTGAGCACAGAGGTGAAAGACGCATCACCACTGTATAAAGCATACAGCTCAGTGGATAGTTAACCCAGAGGTCAGGGAAGCATGGAGAGCCCCACACTGCTCCCCTGGCCTGGAAGGGAGAAGCAGTAAGAGAAGTCTTCCTGAAGGAGCTGATGCTTGAACTGGGCCTTGAGGCATGAGTAGGAGAGTCAGCCAGCCAGGCAGGGCAGGAAACCCCCGAGGGCAATGGGCATAAGAGCAAGGTGTAGCTAGGGACTGCCCTCATTTTAAATGACCACAGACAAAGCATTAATGTTGCAAAGCAATAGAACGTGGCGATCAAATGATGGCTACAGAGATTCTAAAGCAACATGGAAAACATTTATGAAATAACGTTAAGCAATCTATTATATATGGACTCTAAGTAGAACTATGCAAAACATACACATATGGGAAAAGACAAGAAATACACCAAATAATAGTGTTTAGGGGTGGTGGAATTACAGATATTTTTTTTTCTCTATAGTATCATTCATTTTACAGTCTAAAATTAGATACGTGTACACACATACATGAACACACATTCAAAGAAAGTCAATATGAAAAAGCACAGTACCTTTGCTGTGTTCTCTGAGCTTTCTGTAGTTGAAGGACAGCTGTCAAAATCCCCTGAGAGGGCATCAATGGGGTCTTGGTCATCTGCAGTTTTCTGAGATATGAATAGAAATAACCATCAGTGAAGAAGCACGGGCAAAAATCCTACAGAGGACAGTTTCTGATATCACTGAAAATAAAAGACGTTTGTAAAGAAAAAAGGAGATGATAAGACAATCTTCACCGTTTTATTTTCTTCTACTCTTTTATACAAGTTGCTTAATATTCTCTGAGCCTCAACTGTCTAATCTGGAAAATGGAACTGCCTATCTTGAAGGGCTCTTGGCAAGTCTAAAGGACACATAACACATACACACACACACTCTCACGTTACACCTTGACATCATACCAAGCACAGGGTAGGCACTCAATAAATGTTAGATTTCTAAAACGTAGACGTTGTAGCTAGAATAAAAAAAAATTAGTGGGAACATGCAGCTGTGGTATTTACCTTTGATTCCCCAGGTTTCTTTTCGGGTGGCTTCACTGGTTTGCCCTTGAAAACAAAGCAGACAATTGATTAAACAAATCTTTGTAAAGGTTTACTTAGGTGTAGGCAGTATTGATATAATCCATATCCAATGACCTCACTTGGATCAAATGGAGTATAGATTTGCAATAACTGATAAACCTGGGTCCCTAGTATTTCTCCACCCGTTTTGCTTAACTCCTTCCCTATAACTCTATTTCAATAGACTTGGGGAAAATGCAAGAGTGAAAGGCTGGGTCCTGGAAGTGAAAGAAACACTAATTATTTAGGAACTTCCTGCCGCCATGTATTATAATTCTACTTAAAAATTTACAAACAGTAACATGTTTTTATGTCTTATTTACTTAGCTTATTACACTTCGGAAGGAGTTGAGGCATTGGAATGGTCTATAGATACTAGATTTTTTTCAGTCAGGATTATAAGTACAACTCATCAGGGATTTTCCCATCTACAAAGGGATGGGCATTAAATAATACATCTCCCAGAGAAGACAAGCAGGGTCACGTGGTACTACCAAAGCAGGGAGGATTCTAGCAGGATGGAGATTTGCTGTCTGGAGGAATACTGAACACACGCAAGGAGAAGTGATTCCTGTAAGAGGAGACACTGAAGCAGATAACACTCTTTAAACCAGGGAGTCATCAAACCCACCAGATGAATCAGTACAGAAAAAGAAGGACGTAATTTAGGCTTCTTTGTTCTTATTTGATGAACAGGCCTGCAAAGGCTTATTTATCATCTCATTGACTTGCAACTCAAGAGTCAAAAAGGAAGGGGTCGGGTACAGGCCAAGTTGACCTAAGAAACAGTGGCTTCCATGTTAGAGACAAGAGGCCAGAGACTTCTTTCTAGATCTAAGTACAGAAATAGAACTTGTGATTGGGAATATGGTTTTGCCTGTCTTTAATCTTAACAGGCCTGTGGTGGTGTAGGAGGAGGAAAGGGAGACCCCAGGTCTTGGAGGTGCCTTATTTATTTGCCCTATTAATTATTCCAATACTAGCTCCTTTTCTCTTCTCCTTGAACAGAGAGACTCTGCTTCAGTCAGGATTACAAATATCATTCTTTCTCATAGCCTTTTCTTGCAAAGAGAATTCATCTGTGTACAGGCTTTGGAATGACTGTTAAGCATCAGCAAGTGACTGAATATTACTCACCTCTATTGACCCCACAGGTGCCCAGCACAGTGAACATCAAACGACACTGGTTCAAATAAATATGAAACAGAATCCCACACAGCCTGCTCACAGGGACATATTAAATCAGTCAAGTTACATTTCAATGCTACTGTTCAAGTGCACCTCCTGTTCATTGCAAGTGAGGTTTACATTTAAAAAGCTTTGGAGTATATATCCAGTTGACATTTGCCTTCATGTACCTCATCATTTTTATCCAAGAGGTGTCTATACTCGGGTGGGATCGTGTCATCTCTTTCTCCCAGCTTGTCTCTATGTTCAGCTTTAACTTTTTCCTATAAACATTGGAAAACAGAATTAATACTCATTTCCTCTTCCACTAAGAGAAGACACTCTAAGATGCAGCATTCAGCTGCACCTCATTATACTTTGCTGAGACAAAACATAATGGTCTGTTTTTATTTTTTAAGCAACAGAAAACAGATGACTTCAATAGACTATTAGTTGATAAAAAAAGTAAACACATGTGCTTCCTTATGTCAATCCACATCTGTCAATTTTCTACCTGTATTTTCAATTGAAATAAATGATTAAATAGTTATCCTCAGAAACCATGTGAGGAAATAAAACCAAGGGCACAAAATTTTTTTTATGTGAGTTTCACTTTTCAAATAAAAAATCTAGTTCCTGTGGCCAGCCTGGTGGCATAGTGGTTAAGTTCGCACGCTCCGCTTTGGCAGCCCAGGGTTCATGGGTTTAGATCCCAGGCACAGACCTGTACACCACTGGTCAAACCATGCTGTGGTGGCATCCCATGTGAAAAATAGAAGAAGATTGGCATAGACGTTAGCTCAGCGACAATCTTCCTCAAGCAAAAAGAGGAAGATGGGCAACAGATGTTAACTCAGGGCCAATCTTCCTCACCAAAAAACAAGTTAGTGTACCTTGGCATTTGAGAGCTAATATTTACCACTGTGACTATTAATAAGCAACCCTGAAAGACCAGGACAAGCAGCAAATCTGAATGGACATGCTGACCGCTTGTGTTGGAGGTGAAGATGACCTGCTGTTGAGTAAGCAACACCTACCTCCCAGCATCCCCACCTCAGTGGGCTGTGGCTGCTCTCCCCATCACAGACTCAGTAACACTCACTGCCCTCCCCTTGGGAGGGTATAGATTTTATTTTCCTGCATCATTATAATTTCATTTTTCAAATATATGTTAAGTTCACATCAATATTCCTATGAAAATGACATAATCAAGACCAAAGGATTTTTGCAATGCCCTGTCTTTGGGACATCAATTTGGCTGGTCAGTTACTTCCTTGTTCCACACTAAACAGATTGTAAACTATTGCATATTGTTAAGTATAAATAGGTGCCCATACATGTTGCATAAAGGCAGAGTTAACAGGTTATGTCTGTGGACACACCTCTGCACAGTTCTCAACTCCTGGTCCAGTGCTCTCTTCCTTTAGGAGTTTGCACGCAGTTAGTGATGATGGCAGAGAAGGCTGCTAGGGAAACTTCTGCCAAATAGGTGACCTCTGCCACTACACATACAGAACATGTCAACCTAAAAAATGCACATCCACATGTCTCTGATACATGATGTCTTTACTACCAGATAAAACCAGGAAAAGTTAATGCGGGAAGAGAATAAAATTAACAAAGCAGAGCTGTGCTTTTCCATCTTAACAAAGTCTAGTCTCACAAACAGGACATTTGCCTGAATCTGTGCCACAACATAGTCCTCCCTGCGGAAAAGAAGAAACGCAATATAGACCACAGAGAAGGAAAAAATGAGGCTGCGGTTATCTGACTGTTCACTAACTCCAGACAAAGTCAGAGTGGTTTTTGCCGTGTGTGTGGAGAGTAGGCTGTTCCATACTATAAAAATCTTACATTTCACTTATTTTTTTTCTTTTACCTTGACTTTATCCTCTACTGGTTTGTTCTCATCGGGATCAGGCTGCCTCTGCCCTAAACTGTCAGAAAGTTGATCCAAGGCATCATCGAGTTCTTTGTTGTCACTCTGCTAAAAAGTAAATCTGAATTAGTCACTGGCTGGCCAAATCAGGTCACCTGTTGGAGCATGGCCCCGACACTGCCACTCAGACTTCCACAGGCTCTGGGGTTTTCACCAGGGAGATGGCAGGGCAGGTGGAAGGTGCTGGACCCGCGACCCTCGGCTGGTGCTCCTTCTCCCTGACCCTTCATTCTCAGCACTAGTCTGCGCCTGCCTACCCCTGCCCCGCCCCAGATGTCTTCCTCTTCCAAGAAAACAAGTCCCTCCTGAAAAGATGGGGCTCCTGGCCTGATTTTCCAGAAAAGAGGTCTTACGATGCTTTCAGTGTATGAGGCACTGCTGGTGACAGTCAAAGGTCCCCGGCAAAGAAAACTCACACGCATTATGATGGCTTAGTTTTCTCTTTGATTCCCAAGTATATTCATTTAAATAACATTTTGTACCTAGTTTTAGTGATGTCTTCAAATAAAATATTAAACAAAACTAGACTCTGATGGGAAAGATGTCATTTTACTTGTGAAAGGCAAAAAGGCTTTTGATTCTGGATGTTTACTAATAGCCTCAATCAGGGCAGAACCTCCGACCTGAGTATTAAAAACTGAAGCGTAAACGGCAGCCTGGGTTATTAACGATTCTTCCTTTCTGTTGCACAGGGACTTTCATCATGGTGGGTGTGTAACACACACACACACACACACAGAACATTTTATTGGTTTTAAGTGCTTCATGAGAGCCCAGGATTATAGCTGCTAACGGTGGAGGTATCCACAGCTGAGTCTGGGCTTCATCATTTGTGCCTCTGGATGTTTTCAGATGATCCCGAGGCTGACCCAACAGGATGAGAGCTCATTCAGAATCTCGAGCACAGCACTAAGTAAGCTTTGATGCTACATCAAAAGGAAAGGAAGCATAACTGACTTCGCTGAGCTCCTTCATCTCCATCTAGCAAACGAGGCACTTGTTCTCAACCAAAGGAGATGGGGATCTGGTTTAGGGCAATCTCTATCTTTTGATGTGCGTGGTCTCCTTGATAATATATAATTTGGTACTGCACACAAAATTAATCAAGGAAGTCTGGAAAAGCTTTGGTCCCACAGTCTTGCCTCAGAACATGTAAATAATTAAAACAATATTGATGCTGAGGTTTTTCTATTGGTGGCATGAAAATCACAAATTTTTACTGGTGTGAATGAGAGGAAAATAATGCAATTCCATGACATGTTTGGGGCGAGAAGCTCAAACACTGAGCAATTCCAGAAAATAAACTTGAGGTTAAATAATGCATAGTATTTACAGCATGTGTCAGGAAAAATAGATAGGAGAAGAAAAATAATTATCAAGAAAGCTCAAGAATTTTAAAAGTCTAATAATTCAAACACATACACATGCACCTTATTGCACTTTCAATTCTTCTAACAAAGCAACAATAACATTAGGCTCCTCAACTGTGTGTAAAATACTTTCGCATACATTGTTTCATTTAATCATTCTGATATTCTCTGTCATCTCCCTAAATAGCCAGTCTTATCGCTTCTGAAACAGAAAGCACCCAATCTTCCTAACAATTTTACCTCTTTTCATTTAGTCTAAGCAAAAGTACTAGTTTCTTTCTTCTTCTTCTTGCTGCTGCGACAACAAATGTTTCCAAGATATGTTGCTTACCAGAGAGTCAGGGGGTGGACGCGCAGCGTGGGTGGTTGGAGCTGGGGTTTGGGAAACCACTTCAGAGATGACAGCTGAGAGTTTAGCGTCTTCAAATTGCTTTTGCTAAAAAAAAAAAAAAAAAGGTTACTTTGATCAGTAATATGTTGAATACAAAATTATGCCCACAATGTCATCACTTCAATACAACTCTGAATATAGCTATGATTGTTTATTCTCTTGATGCAAATGGACACACAGTAACACAATCTTAAGCAATTTATACTTGACTTCCTATTCCACTGTGCTATTTTACACCATTTCCTATTTCTTATTCCTACTTATTATTATAAATGTTGTTCAATAATAACAACTTTGAGTTTCATGGTTTGTTCACACATTTCTTACACAGTTAGGCTGTTTGCAGTTTTTCAGCTTTCTTGTTTGTAATTAGTCGCTGTAAGGTCTAGAAGTCACTCTAAGTTCTTTTCACGGTGCTAGCTATTTCTGCCAAACTGCTTCATACTGCTAAAGGCAATGAACGAGCATGCCTGTTTCCCATGGTTCTGGGCTAACTTAGGTATTTATCACATATTTTCAATTCTTATAATTTATTAGGTATAAAATGATGTACTACTGTTGCTTTATTACTTGGTATACAGTATGAGGTTTGTTTTATTATTTTTTCTTAATGTTAAATAGTATATTATGCCAGAATCTCTCTGAAATAATGATTTCTCTGACTTTAAAAATATACTAAATCTGTCATTTTGTTCACATCTTGATTTTTTTCCATTGACCTGTGGCTTTGCTTCCTGACTCAGAACTGTATTTTTTTATCATTATTGTATAGCAGATCCGAGTGTTTAGTTGGGTTAATCTTCCCTAAAAATACTGAAAAATGCTTTTCAATATTTAGTAAAAATGTTAAATACTATAAAAAAAGAATTTTTCAGTATTTGTATGCATTTATTTTTCAAATATATTTCAGAGTAAATTTTTACTGAGTTATATAAAGTACCTTATTGCCTTTTTTTTTTTTTTTTTGCTGAGGAAGATTTGCCCTGAGCTAACATCTGTGCCAATCTTCCTCTATTTTGTATACGGGTTGCCGCCACAGCATCGCTGATCAGTGGTGTAGGTGCATGCCTGGGATCCAAACTGGGGCTGCCAAAGTGGAGCGTGCCAAGCTTAACCACTAGATCACAGGCTGGGCCCTCCTTATTGCTATTTTAATAAAAAAATTGACTTATAAAATGACTGGAAACAATCATCATCATTCTTTTAAGACATTTAGTCAAACTGTTTTAGATGTAGGTTTTGTGTTCTTATTTTTCTATTCATTTCTTCTACTGCAGTTTTGTTTACATAAGTCTGACATCTCAGATAATTATATTTTCTAATATGTTACTAATAATATACATAGCATACATAATGTTACCTACAAATGTGTTGTACAATTATAGATATCTACAAATACACACAAATATTCCTTTAATGTTTGTCATTTCTTTTTCATACGTTTTTAATGATTCTTCCATACAACATTAAGCAGAAATGACAATAAAATAAACTTTTCATACTTTTTGTTTTTTAAGGGAAATGCCTCTAGATAAATACTATTTTTCTTGAAATTAAATTGATGCTCTTTAACACATTAAAGGATTATCTACTTTTTAAAGATTTTTATTTAAAATATGAATGTATGTAAAGCTTAAAATACATCTTTTATATGGCCATTATTTATTTGATATGCTACTCTGCTATGTTGATTATTTTCCTGCTATTGAATGTTTAATTTCTGACAATGGCAAACAATTACTCTAATCATTTTATATTCCATTTGTTAATAATTTTACATCTATAGATTTAAGTGACCTTAGCACCATCATTACTTGTAGAAACAACTATCGTAGGCCATCTTCTGCAGGACACATTCATGTCACGTGGGAATGATCTGGGTGTCAAACATTTAAGAGTCAATTTTAAAATTCTGTTGCAAGGAAAGTTTGAGAACAGTTCCAATGTCTTCAGTTTTTCTTTTGCTTATGTTCTGTGAATTTTATGTTTTATATTTTTGTTTAAAAATTTCTTAGAAAATTATTGCCCATAGTGTTTCTTTATAATTTAGTCACTCTCTTGGACTGATGAGATCTTTCTCATTTTAAAGTTAAATTTTATTTTATTTGTAAGACTTTTTTCTCTATTATATCTGCCAATGTTTCGTAAAATATTAGACATTCACAAAAACCAACTGTTGGCTTTGAACTATTAATAATTTATTTGATCCTTACATTGATTATTGTTCTCATTTTAAAATTTAATTATATTTGTAAGGTTTTTCTCCTTCATATTTGTCAGTATTTTATAAAGTGTTAGTTATTTCAAAAGAAACGGCTGTTGGCCAGTTAACTCTCAGGCTGCTAGTTTTCCCTCCTACTATACTTATTGCTCCTTTCTTTGGGGTGGTTACTTTATAATAGCTTATTTAAACTTAAAATAAAAGCTTATTTATAATACATAATATTAGCTCTATAATGGCTTTATAATAGCTTATCTAAATTCAAAATTTAAAATCCAATAAACATTTGGTTAATCAACTTTCTCTTTCTCTCTATTATTGATGAAGGCATTTATGACAATAAATGTATCTCATGAATTCTTCTTTGGCTGCTTATCAAAGATTTTGATTTGTAATGTCTTATCCTTGATTTTTAAAATAGTCTATTGTGAATTTACTTCTTGATTTCAGTACTATTAGAATATTTTTAAATTTCTCTTTTTAAATAGAATGTTTCATTTTATTGTGATCAAAGCACATGGCATGCACAGTAGCCTCTCTCTTATATTTGAACATTAATTATGAGTCAGCATATGATACTTCTCCCACAAAGTTCTTGGGACTGTCTCCTAGAAATAATTTTCTATTTTGACCATTGACCTTTACCATAATTGGTTATTTCTACTTTATTAACTAAATTGTTGTCACTAACAAATTTTTTCCTTTGCTAGATTTGTTCATTTTCTAAGAGTGGGATTTTAAAAAAATGGTTGTTTTAGGGCCGGCCTGGTGGCGCAGCAGTTAAGTTCGCATGTTCTGCTTCAGCGGCCCGGGGCTTGACTGTTTGGATCCCGGGTGCGGACATGGTACCGCTTGGCAAGCCATGCTATGGCAGGCATCCCACATATAAAGTAGAGGAGGATGGGCATGGATGTGAGCTCAGGGCCGGTCTTGTTCAGCAAAAAAGAGGAGGATTGGCAGCGGATGTTAGCTCAGGGCTAATCTTCCTCAAAAAATAAATAAATAAAACAAAGTAGAGGAAGATGGGCACAGGTGTTAGCTCAGGGCCAGTCTTCCTCAGCAAAAAGAGGAGGATTGGCAGCAGATGTTAGCTCAGGGCTAATCATCCTCAAAAAAAAAAAAGGGTTGTTTTATCTCTAATCATTTCACTGCTATACATCTTCTTGGGGAGGAGGGCATATAAATTCACTGTTACATTTTCTTTGAATTTCTAAAATTAAAAGACCCTAACTATTATAATAATAATAAAGACAGGAGGAGGAAGGGAATTAAGGCATTGATTCCCCCACAATTTGTTCAGATGTTCTGCATCATTGTAATGATGATTCCACATTCCTGAGATACTTCTAACTCTGTATTCTTCTCTAAATCAGGGCTGGGGTGCCTCCTGTCAGGGTCTGCTTGTATGGAGCAGGATAAGAGGAAGGTCCTGGAACAGGGTGACTGAACTGCCTGGGCGTGGTGTTTTCATATTAGTAATCCCTTCTTTGAAGGGTTTATTGTTTCAATAAAAGCAAAAACTTCAGGCAACTCCACGGAATCATTTCTTCTAGTTGTCACTCATTCTCTTTCTCAACTGACACGTTTTCCATGCCACTGTCCACACAGAAACCCTGTAAATAGATAACCCAGACCCCACAAATAAAGGTGCTGCAGTTATATAAGTTTAGGAACTCTAACAGACTTACAATATGTGTGCACATAAAAAAATCAGAAAAATCCTCAGTTATAAACCTGCTTACCATTATTCAACATTTCCCAAACTTTCTAGTAACAGAATTCCCCTTGAGGGCTATCTATTCCAACATGGAGATATGTTTCTCTGGAAGGCAATTTGGAAAACGATAACTTGCAGAAATAAACAGGTAAAGTTTTCTAAGAGGTAACTTTAGATAAACTCAATTTTAAATTCTCTTTTCGTAGGTGTGCTGGATACAGTACATGCTCACTGGATTAGCTACACTGTTGAAAACATCCGCTATGCAGGAATAATATTCCATGAGGAGACATTTTTAATGGCTACGATGGGTTAAGGGCCATTAATTTTGTGATTGTTTCCTCAGTTCCCAAGTCAGATTCTAAGTCACAAATTTCCATGTATTTCTGCCACTCTAAAAGTAAGGAAATAAAGAGGAGTGTCAGACTTACAAGAGATGAAGTGTCCTGGGGACCAGCGAAGTCCTCAGATAAAGCATCAAGAAGGAAGTCATCACTCAAGGGCTGCAAGAACCAGGAAATGTATCAACAAACACCACCTCATTGGTCTTCTCTTCAAAATGTCACTGTTTATATGCTCATCAATTGATTGAAAAGAAAGCTATGCCCTTCCTGAATTAACAATCAGGGCCAATTGAGACAGACAGACTCAGAGAAAACTGGCTTGCTTACCGGAAGTGATTGTTTGGGGTCTTTGTGCAGGAGTGGTTTTCCATCTTTATCCTATCCAGGGGCGGAAACACACAGCATTGAAATCATTTCACATTTATCCTGCATGTGAACTCTTGTAAACATTGTAAGAGGCTGACAGCTTATACCTGACGTTGTTGTATACAACAAATTAGATTCGTCATTAGACTCTCTCACCAGAGGATATGCTCTAATTAGGTCATGTCAACAAACAGCCCACATACGTCAGGCCTTCCCTAGGCACGGGGGCTGCACCACAGACTGGGCGTGGCTTGTGACCTCAGAAGCCCACAAACTAGTGCAGGAGAAAAACATGAGAACAGTTAACGTAGTGTGGCATGTGTGCTGTGACGGGGCACTTGGGGACACTGTGGGAGCACAGGAGGAGCCCCTCACCTGCCTGGGGGGTGGGATTTGCAGAAGCTGCCTAGAAAAAGCTGGTTTACTCTATAGGCAATACATGCAAATAATATGCTTTGATTCTGCGCCGAGCCCTGTAAGTAGGCACTGGGGACACCACAGAAACTAGGACAGACAGTCTCTGCCCTCAGAGAGCTCCCCTGGGGTGAAACTTAGGGCATGGATGATGCCAAGCTTCAAATACCTCTCAGTGCCACTTCTTAGTAACAGGACAAAAATCAGTAAAGCATTTGGGGCTCTTTAGTAAAAGAAGATTTATAAATAAAAGGTAAATCCCATTTATTCACATACACAAAAATAAATAACTGCAAAGCTATGTATATGATGATTTTTCCTGATAAACTGGTCATCGTGGTTTTCTGTTTGTTTATGTAAAATGAAAGGAGGTGCAATGGTTGAGAATATCACCTGCTTCCCCTGACTGACATAAACTCCTTGACCCCCCTTCCATCTCTGCAGGTTCGCTCGTGCCTTCTGACAATTCCTCAGTTAGGAGGGAAAACAGAGCCTGGGCGTGTTCTCAACCATCCCTTAGCTGCAGTGGCAGCAAATTTCCCAAGTGACACATGGGACCGTGGCACACTCAGACTGAAATCACTTAGCCTTTCAGAGCCTCGGCTGAGATGAAAGACAGGGCCCCTGCCACCTTCAAGTCTAGTGTGGACGATATTAGTGGACTAATAGTATTTGGTATTTGAAATATTAAGAAACAAGATCTCTATATTCCAGGTCTATTTCCATGTCCCTTCCTTATGCATACGAAATTCAGTATGGATTAAAATAAAACAGAAAAAGACCCCAGCCTGTTTACCTTGACCTCTTCTAATCTGTAATCAGGAGGAATCGTTTCTTCTTTTTCACCAAGTTTTTCACGATCCTCTTCTTTGGATTTTTCCTGAATAAAAATTATACCATTTTCATTGTTAATACATCTTTTCCCATAAAGGAGATGCCTGAGTGAGTAAATTTGAGGTAAATAAACCCATCATCGGGTTAGTATGTGCACATGGCTGGATGTGTAGAATTCGTACAGGAACACAATCTTTAACACTGTATCTTACTGTAGCAGGCCCAGACACCACCACTAAGCCTTCTGGGCTTAAAGGCAGGCGTGAGGAGCTGTAGAGGCAGCTGCCGCTTCTCTCCTGACCTCAGCAATGGGAATGCAGGTGGACAAAGGTGCGAGTCCAAGAACTTGGACAGGTGCATGCTGTCCATCCACTTAAACACTGGTGCTTAAACACTAATGCTCATACACGTTTAGTTTATTAATCAGGATGTGCACAGTAACAGAGAAAGCCAGCTGGTCATGCGTTGTGGGAAATATTTTTTAAAAATGACTGATTTATTTGGGAGTGAGGGCGATCAACGATAGTCCCTTTCTAGAAGTACCTGAGCTGCCATTACCTTGACTTGATCCTCCACAGGCTTTCCACCTTCTGGATCCGCCTCCTTTTTCCCCAGGCTACCAGCCAAAGCTTCTACAGCATCATCTGGCACCGTGCCCTTCTTAAAACACATTAGTGGATATACTAAGTAGGTAGTTAATCACTCCTTTTAAAAGAGATTGCATCAAGTAAGTCAGAAAGGCATATCCTTATTTTAGGCCTAGATAAGAAGTACATGTCATCTTTTAATAATTTGAATTATCAGTTGAATTAGAATCTATGTTTAAGAAATCTAAAATGTTAAAAATGAGAGCAAGTTTCTTGTATTAAACATTAAGTGTGTGCCACGTATATTAACACCAAGAAACTTCAGAGATTTAATGCAGCATTTTGGCTTGGAAATCAGGAAGACAATGGCACGGGTAGACCACAGAGAAGCTGAGGGCCAGGAAAGAAGAAAGAAGTGATCTTTATGGTGATTGTTCTAGAGAGGGCACAGGAAAGATTTTCAGAGAGGCCACAAGAGGACATTCTTCCCAATGTTCTGAGTAATAGCCTGGCCCGTCCCAGAGGCAGCGGCGGCTCAGTGTGAGTATCTACTGAGGCACAGAAGCTTCTCTACGTGGCTTCTACTGGTCAAAGTGGGTTCACGCTGATTCAGGGGACTGTGGCTTGTGGCTAACTAACCTGAGTCACGCAATGAGAACCATCTACCTGGGGTCTGGTTGTTCAAATGAAATGTGCTCCCTCATGATGTACTGAGCTCCAGCCACGCTGGTATTTAAAATTAAACCAGATGAACACAGAGCATAAATGGTACAAAAGGAAAATAAAGGATAAACTATGTTTGGGCTAAAAGATAGGACTAGATCTGGCTTCTTCCAAACTACAGGTCATGATCCATACATTAGTGACTCATAAAATCAATTTAATAGTACATGGCCAGGACTTTTTTTTTTAACGAAAGAACAGAAAACAGAATGCATCATACCTAACAAGGATAAGTACCATTCATTAAACTGTTGTTTCTACTGCATGGGTACTGGGTTGCAATATCAATCAATTTCCTACTGTTGGTCTTGGTCAACAGTATCTCAAAGTTTATTCTTATCATAAAAGTCTATGACCTCACGTGGAGTACATGTTGGAATTTTAAAGTAAAAGGGTCTTTCTGGTTTATATAACTTAGCCATCACTCTAAGAGAAGTTTTTCTGCTAAGCTGTGCTGCAAAAGGAGAGATCACGTGAGGAAAGGGAAGCTGGGTGAAAAGTGATTTGTCACCATCTAGTGGTTGGACTCTGCATAGATTTTATTTCCAGGGGCAACAAAACTCCCTGATGTATCTAACCTGTCTGGGATTTTATCTCAAGTGCAATAGCTGCAGTGGTAACCAAGTCTTAGCCAAGCAATCTGAGTTGCTACCCGATCTGAGTCATCTGCTCACACTTTACTCCAGTTTTCTCCTAGTCTGTGCTGTAAAATCTTTGGAAACTACTGTTTCCAAAGCCTGTGCCCTGTGGCCTTAAGAAATAAGCGAAACAGAGGTAGAAAAGCTAGGAGACACAGCAGTCTTAAGAATTAAGGAATCTGGAAATAGGACTAAGGACCGAAATTTCTATTTCTGTAGTATTTCATGTTGTCAAATTCAGAACTAGAACTTAGGTCTCTGGATTTGCTCAAACTTTCCTTTTAGACAAACTAGAACCACGCAGAGCACACATTCCTCTCCCTCCTCTGCTCTGTTTCCCTTTGCTCAAGAATCCTCAAGCCCTTCCTAAGTCCTCTGAACTTTATCATACTCCGCAGCTATTCTCTCTGGCTCCCACGGATGTCACAATCCCAGAAATACCAACTAACCTCAGCGATGGTAATCTTGGCAACCGTGGTAACCAGTTGGCGGAGCAGAGGCGCAGGAGAGGAGGTGAGAGAAAGGAAACATAAGAGCTCTTTCTTTTTCTGTCCACTAAAAATCCAATGCTCGACTCTCTACAGTCAAGGTAAAGTTGGAAAGGGACTAACTGAGCCCTCCAAGGCCCTGGCAGTCACACTTGGCAGGAGAGGTACATGACACACATTTAGGTCACAAGAGTTCTACCCTGGAATGCAGGCCATTGTCTTTTTGATTCTAATCACTGCCTCTGTTTCTACTTGCTTCACCAGTTTCTTCCCAGATTCTCTCCTCCTCTCCTGTTCTTTACCACTGTGGCCTGTGGCCTAGTTGCCACAATGTAAAAGTTTCTGGAGAGTATCCTGAGACCTCAAAAAAAAAGGGGGGGGGGTCAAGTCCTGCTTAGGACAGGACAGAAACCCTGGACTTTGAGGAGATTTGCAATTGGCACCAAGGACTTTCTTGGCAGGAAGCAGCCACTCTCGGGCACCAAGAATACTTGTCCTATACCTTCTTCAAGGCCCCCTTTTTTAAAACCACTAAATGCACCTATCCCAAGCACACCAAGTGTACACTCTGTGCTGGCCTGTGCTCGGTTCACTGGTCTGCCCAGGAAAGCGGTGCTACTCTCACCTCTCACTGTGACCCTGTCCTCCCTGCAAGTCTTTCCTAGTTCCTCCTGCAGAGGCTCCTTTCCGCATGTTCCCAGTGCCCTTTTTCCATATGAGAATGATCAAATTGTCCTGTAAGCTTGAGCTCGGGCCCGCACCCACACTAGACTCGAAAGTAGCAGGGGCCATGTTTCATCTCACCCAAGGCTCTGAAAGGGTAAGTGGGTTGCTCAAGGTCATCTCAAAGCTTCATTTACCCCATCTATCATAAAGAGATGATCAGACAGACTTCACAGGGTCCTTGTGAAAATTTGACAAGAAGATATTGCAAAGCATCTAGAATAATTAGCTTTCAGAGTGTGGCTTCACTAAGTCTATAGTAAGGAAATATAGTTTCATCAGCTACTATCTTGAGTCAGATTCTATCTGCCAATAGAAACAAAACCCACAAAATTCAAAAGGAAACCAAGATTCAACTAGTTAAATATCATACCCCATACAAAATTTAGAGAGTGAAAGAGGGACAAGAAAAGAAGGAAATGGAAAGGAATTGAGTCCCTCTGTCCTCCCTTCAGTTGGGAGTGGGGAGGACTCATTATGGTGTTGGTGCAGATTATTCCACCAGGAGAGTCAACGAAAGGTAACATCAGGCTGTTTGTGGAACTCCAAACAGACTTGAAAAATGCAGGAAACTGAAAAAGCATGATTATCCACAATAGCTGAGGAAGTAGAAAGAATTTCAGAAGGTGAAAGAAACACACAGCTTGCAGCAGTTTGAAAATTTAAATCTAGTCTGAATTTCTAGCACACCCTTGAAGCCCAAAGGACAGTAGATATTATAACTATTTAAGACTTTATTTTTGTCAGAATAAAATAATATGATGGGAATACACGGTCGAACGTGCATGGGAGGAAACACATTACCTTCTCAATGCCCAGAGGATCACTCACCACAGTAGCTGGCTTGGGTGGTGCCGACTGTACACTACACATGGAGGTCTGAGACACAGCCTCTCCCACAGGAGCCGGGGCCGCAGCCCGCGATTCCTGCAAATAGAAACAGGTCTGATGAAGAATTTTTAGAAATACCTGGTTAGTAAGACTGAAAAACGATGGATCAACAATACACTCTGCTCTGTCATTTGCTATGAGCATGATCTGCTTGAATGCCTAAGGATTGTTGAGTAGTAAATAAGCCAAGATGTTAAAACTCTTCTGCTACCATTATTTCAACTAGGTTTTACCTCTTACCTCGGATAGGTTACTTAACCTCTCTGAGACTCAGTTTCCACATCTGTAAAATGAGAACAATGATAGTACCTACATCTCAAGGGTTGCCATGGGGCTTTAAAGAGATAAAACATGTGAAGTTCTTTGCAGAGTACCTGGGAACACAGTAAGCTCGATAAATTTTAGCAACCATTATTATTTATATTATTTATTTTTCATATAATACGTAACAATAAAATAATATCCCAATTATATAATGAAATATTTTTTACATAAGTACATCATTTTTATATATCTGTCTAAGAGCACCTTGTAAATTGTAAATAGCTACGTACAAATGCAAGGTGAGTAATGCTATCCCAGGGGTTCTCAAAGTGTGGTCCCTAGACCACCAACCTCAGCATTACCAGGGGACTTGTTAGAAATGCAAACTCTTGGACCTCCCCCCACACCAACATGTTAAATCAGGAATTCTGGAGGTGGGGCCCAGCAATCTGTGTTTGAACAAACCCTCAGGTGATCCTAACGGATGCTAAAGTTTGAGATCCACTGTGCTACTTTATCACAAGAGAAAAATTTAAAACAAACTGCTTTTAACCCATACATTTACAAAAGCCTATCCTACATGCAAGATGCTCCGTAGATGATCATGAACAGAGTATGAGGTCTTTCAAGGAAATTATTATCTATTTAAAATTCTGTATAAATGTTAGAGGTGAAGACCAACACAGCCAAAACTTTGTTGGTAACTAACGCCTTAACAGGAATGTATAAAGAAAGAATGACAGACCCCCTGGCATGTTGTATTCTTAAGAGCTGGAAGGCTGGTAAGGTTTGGGGAGGGAAAAGCAAGAGATGAAGGCCATATATTTTAGCAGAGCTTTAAAGGATGAATAAGATTTTAGTTGATCTACAATTAGGATGGGAAGTTATTCTAGACAGCAGGAACCACATGAAAACAGCCATGGAGACACTCAAGCACTTATTGTCACAGTTTAGTGACACGGGGACACACCTTGGTAGGAAAGGAAGCTGGGGCCAGGAGACATTAGCAGGAACTTTACTTTGTAGGGACTAGGAAGCTCCTGAGAGTTGGAGCAGGGTAATGATGGGAAAGGGCTTGGGACAGAATCATCCTGGTGGATGTAAAGCAAGGACTGGAAAGAGACTGAAGACAGACGCCACTGCCATCTGGAGGTGAGTGGCGATGACAACTTTCACTGTCAGCTACAGAAGCACGAGTAGAAAGGAAAGCCTGGGTGTGAATGCTTTCCTGAAGGGAGAACCACAGGACTTAAACTACAAGAATGCCACGGTCAGCTTGGGGAGGACAGCACATCCAGAAAAAGGCAAGATGAAAACTGCATGTAAACCAAGATGGCACAATGAGCCTTTTATCAACCACTTCATGCTAAAATAATTTTGGTCTCACATTTTTAAGATTATAGAAAAACATAAGAAAACAACCCAAACTAGAGACTTTTATTTTTAGAAACATACCTTTGTTTTTTCAGCTGGCTTCGATTGCTTTTCTTTGCGTTTAGACTGGTCAAAATCTTCCGAAAGTTCATCAATGAGTTCTGATTCACTCAGGGGCTGTAACACAAGAAACATTGTATACGATGAAGTGCTTATTTTTACTTTGTCAAAAAAAGCTTTCATAGAGAAAATTTGTTTTCTGGTTACCACATGTTAGGTCATATTTTAGGATCTAAAACCAAAAGCTAATTTATATAGGGCATATTTTTCATTTATCAATGTAAGAGAAACGTCACACAACAAATAAGGAATACTAAACACCTCAGTACCACAAAAATGTTAACGGTTTATTTAGTCTAGAGTTTTCTTGATTCCTCAATTCCAGAGTAATTTTGTTCAAATAAAATTGCTTGTTCTTTCCTATGAAGATCTGTAGAGTTTTTTCTCATGCGATTGTCTTTTTCTGCTTCCTACCTAATGATTTCCCTTCTGAATAAGTCAGAGGAAACAGAGATCAGAGAGTCCTTTCCTACGACTCTGTGGGGGTTTGGCAGGCAAGTTCAGCTATCCTCAGAGTTGCTTCAGGTGAAGGGGTATTACTTGTTTACTGTGACTTGTCAAAATCTCCACATGCCCTAATCTATGACAGAACGGCATGAAATTCAAGTGGAGCCCCAGAGTTGGACAGCCTGAGTTCTGAGCCCTGGCCTTGCTGTGAGGCCTTCTAGCTGTGTGACCTTGAGCTATTTACATAACCCCTCTGCCTCTCCCTAATACCAGGTTGACAGAGTCTCCACAGTGAAATCCAGTCTGTTAGAATTACCTCAATTTTTACTTTACGGTTCTACCATTTTTAAGTATCAGAAAAAATTTTATTTGCTAACCTTGGGTTTTTCTTCAGACTCTGGCAATAGTGGTTTTCCATCTTTATCCTGTAAATGAAATTGAAAATGAAATAGAAAATTTTGCTTTCCTGTCCCATTAAGTTTGTTTTAGGGAATTCCAGGATATGAGGGGAGAGCTTTTTTTTTTTCCTTATATTTGAGTAAATTTGTATTTCAGATTTATTTTTTAGAAAGCATCAGAATAAGGAGTTGACCTATAAAAATCAAGAGACCAAAAGTTATTCGAGTATAACGCACATCTACTTTTCTTTAAAAGTTACTGATAAAATTTCTTCCATCTATTGGATAGGGAAATAGAATTTTTTAAAAAGTTCTTTGGCAAGAAAGATACGGCTACATTAGTGAAAGGTTAAAAAAAAGTCTCAATTCTCCAACCCAGGGTGGAGAGGGAGATCTCATTCCTATAACACTTTTTAGGGTTTTGGATATAAAGTTTCACAATTTAGAATATTTCTAAAAATGGGAAACTTTCCATACAGAAGCATATATAAGAATCACAACTATCTTCCATCATGTGTTTATGTGTGCTATTTCAAAGATAAATTACAAATACAATAACAGGAGTTAGTCTACCATCCTCACCTCAAACCAAAACCACCAATAACAAAACCACCTTGACTGAGGACACTGGGAAATAGTTGTACATTTCTATCTACCACTTCGAAGATCTAGGGCGCTTTTATCCATTTGGCAGTTAGAGAAAAAATTACTCCCAAACTGTTCCTTCTGCTTTAAGGTGAAGGATCTACGTCAAGCACTGTTAACAGCTGAAACACTTGAATGTATGGGAATTTTAATGACCACATGGTCACTACTTAGGAAACCATCCCGTAAAGAGTCCAGCTGTAGAGAGCAGAGAAGAAAGGGTTCAGGGTTTTCAGAGTTAATATCTCAACTGGGACAGACATGTCCTTAGGCATCATGGACAAAACATGATATGAGGGCAAGAGGGGTGAGCTGCTGTTAGCACCGTGGCTGACAATGTACCGTGGCTGGTTTCAATCTGTACTCCGATGGGACTGTTTCGTCATCTTCACCACACTTCTTTAGTTTCTCTTCTTTGGCTTTTGCCTGATGAAAGTGGAGGGGAAAAAGAAATAAACATTTAGATAATACATGTAGAAGATGATATACCTTTATGTACTTCATGGGTGTGGTAGAGAAGACCAAATCAGATGAAAGTGTCTGAAAAACTACTTTTTGTGGTTTACAAAGCAGAAGACCACGGCAGGCACCGTGAGGAAGACAGCATGAAGTGACCAAGAGAAACCAACAGAGGCGGGAATCCTGGGGAAGTGCCCCTGCCCTGCTCTCAGGTGCTCTATGACCTTGGGAAGCCATTTACGTCTTTCTTTGGATGGGTTTCTTCAGGTGTAAAATGGGGCTGCTAATAATTTTTACCTATGTGACTGACTCGCAAGGATCACCAGAGAAAAGTAAATAAAACACCCTTTGAGACAGTTAAGCACAGTGCAGAAATTAGCTGCAATTATTTTTACAGCCCTCACCTGTCTTATTCAACAAGGCAGTTATCTAGGGGAGAAAACAACGAGTTCTCAAGAATGTGAAACACAGTTCAGCAATGGGAGAAGCATCTCATCACAAATCTTGGCTGACCCATGGATAATCGGTTTTACCTCTTTTAAAGGACTCCCATCAATAACACCAGGACTCCACTGGATTACTGAACCATGAATAACCAGCTGCATTAGAAACATTTGTAGCTCTACGGTAGATCACTGGCTTCTAGGGTATAATATTTGCATTTTAAACTACTGGTGAGTAATGCGAAGCTCCATGATATGTAATAATATGCACCTATATCAAGGCATGGATTTAAATCACAAACCAAGGAGCTCCTGGGCACAAAGGGAGTCACTTAGCAAATTCCAGCTCAATCCACTGCTGCCATATACATCTCAGCCTAAGATTATAGTTCTCCCATTGAATGATCAGTTGATTAATTAAAAAATATTAAGAGCCAGGCACTCTTCCTGGCTTTGGAATCACAGTTTCACTGTTCTATAGAATAACAACCCTCATTAAAGGATGAAAGGGCTTTTTCCCCACATTCCCAGTTCTATTCCACAGCGACCTATGGAGGAAGTCCTATTATGAAGTGGTACTCCCCAATTCCAAGATTTGTGAGGTCTCCACCAAGAAAACAGCCTGCATGAAAGTCAAGGGTCTCCCATATGATAAAACCGCCCTCTCCACTACACTTAGCTTATGGACAAGGAGAGTCACGTGCACAGCTAGATTCTTTCTATTCCTCTTTGATCTATATAGTCTTTAAATGCCTGCACTGTAAGCACTGAAAAACAAATGCCTACTGAATTGAAATAGCACTAGACGAGGCAATTACATAAAGAAATGGGGAAGTTCGATAACGAGGTACCATTATAGAATATTTGTGTTATGATACACTCTAAGAATGACAAGTAGTCATGGACCTCTTCTCTGAAGCGTTTGTAGCTTTTCCTCAGGATTCTCTCTAGTATGGATCGTACTGGAGTGGCTGTGGAACCCTATAGGATATCGACCTTTATGAGCCTTATCACAACATCAGACTATTATCTGGGAAGTAATGAATTCTCCATCAGGAATTCACCAGAGAACTGGAAGATGTTCTTAGGAAATATTTACACTTTGTACATAATTAAAAAGGGACAGAGGCCGGCCTGGTGGCGCAGTGGTTAAGTGTGCACGTTCCGCTTCAGCAGCCCGGGGTTCGCCATTTCGGATCCTGGGTGCGGACATGGCACTGCTTGGCAAGCCATGCTGTGGTAGGTGTCCCACATATAAAGTAGAGGAAGATGGGCACGGATGTGAGCTCAGGGCCAGTCTTCCTCAGCAAAAAGAGGAGGATTGGCAGTAGATGTTAGCTCAGGGCTAATCTTCCTCAAAAAAAAAAGGATACTAGAGGAAAACTAAGTGGAAACTAATGGAAAGAGTGGAAAAGAATAGTTCTTTTTGTAAAAATTTTAAGAGTTTACAGCTGCTCAGGTTTTCTAGAGGAAATTTAAAACATTTATATGCATCCCCAAACTAGTTAACCCAAACTGCTTAATAAGTTATATTTATGTAATCTTTTCACATCTACTTATCTGATTTTAGTGGTTCTAAGACTCTTTTTGTCCTGGGATTTATGTTTATACCTTCCCTCCCCAAATTATCTTAAATCATCTTAAATCACCCTAATTATCTGTAAAAAGCCTGAGGGAAAGCACGATTGGCTGGCTGCCCCATAGCCCTCCGGTGGTGGAAGCATAACCCAACTTGGTCTCCTGATCCCCCAGGGTTCTGCCAGGACCACTCTTTCCTCGAGACATTTCACACATCTGGCTACTCCAAGTACTCTGCCTCTCGCATTGTGTTTTCATCAAGTTTCCTCTCTTCCCGATACATTACTTGGTCCTGAAGGACAAGGGCTGCTTCCCCTGCTCCCTTGTGTTCGCCTTCACAAAGCTTGTCACGCCATACTGTGTCCGGCGAGCCCTCAAAGAAAGCTGAAGATAGAAACTGGCCCATTGAGGACCAGGGCAGTCCCAGACTCAGGCGAGTTGCTGGGTATTACTGAGACCTTCCCCAGCAACTCAGAACAGGAAGTGACAGCAGAGGCACCAGCATTGTGACAGCGACACCTGCCAGCTCCTCTCCCTGAGCTGATAGGATGGTGGCTCCTGAGGGTCCCCAGGCTGTATTTCCATGGCCCCTCACCACACTGCCTTGTCAAGAATGTCCCTGGGGCAACTCTCTCCTTTCCTTCCTCTTTTCCCCCAGAGGACTCAGTTGAAAACTTCTCTAAAAATTGCAATTTAAAACTCTCCTCCGCCAAATACAAACTTACTGTGGCTCAGAAGGCTGGTTAAGATCTCGGAGTGCGGTGGGATAAACCTTCCCAGCAACACACTCTCACGTGCAGGAACTCCAGTGAGAGTAACTGTTGCTTTTTTTATTCTAATTTGAGACAAGATTTCAACATCTTTCCCCATAGTTATAAAAAGAAGGCTCTCCCCACCCCATCTACAGCCATCTCCCTCTCTCCTTATAAAGAGAAGCACCTGGAACCCTTCTGAAATTACAAATTTCCAATTTCCAAGAGAGCAGACAAACCTATTTCTCAGCAGGCCATGGCCTCCATGTTATCTTGTGTAGTCAGGTGTCATTTAAGCTTTGGCAAAGGAGATGAGTGTTCACTTTATACATTAAAATTCTAGATGTTTTACAAGACAAATATTCTTCTTGATTGATAACTACCCAGCAATAAATATCTAAATTAACCAGACTCTGAAAGTAAGGCAGCATGAAGAGGAGTCCATTTTTAATCTCTGATAAAATAAAAGTTGTGCAAGATTTCTCAACAACATGTAATGCATTTAGTTTCATAACCTGCAGACTAACAGGCTTTGCATACGAACTCCAAGGTCAATACCTCGTCAACTTCCTTAAGGGAGCTGAAGTCAGGCTCAGGGTCTGGCTTCGGGCTGCCCAGCGAAGCTGAAAGAGCCTCAAGTGCTTGATCGCTTATTGCATCCTGTTAAAGAGGAAAAATACTGTACATTAAAAAAAGAGAACATCTCCTCAGCCTAAACAATCCATCCACTTCTTTGTGCAGCACAAATTTTAAACCTATACGATGAAGCATGGATTGGGGAAGGATTTTAGGAAGGCAATTTTATTTGAAACCTAACAAAAAGAGAGAAAGAAAAAAGAACTTATTACCAGGGTGTGAAAAGGATTTTAGGAAGGCAATTTTAT
Organism: Equus asinus; assembly: GCF_041296235.1. Lineage (NCBI taxonomy): Eukaryota > Metazoa > Chordata > Mammalia > Perissodactyla > Equidae > Equus > Equus asinus. The sequence goes on from NC_091798.1 coordinate 75,126,221, forward strand.
TTGAAACCTAACAAAAAGAGAGAAAGAAAAAAGAACTTATTACCAGAGTGTGAAAGGGGGCTGACACACCTTTCTAGAGTAACAGTGCTCTCAGTGGCACGTTGCACCCCTTATTTAAGGAAGCTAGAGGTATAATGCTAATAATAGTTATATTATTATAAAACACTCATCAAAATAAAAGCTGCAAGAAGTAAACTGTCACTATTCCATTTTTCTTTTTCTGAAACTGCATCTCTAAAAATGACTTCCGGGGCCAGCCCGGTGGTGCAGTGGTTAAGTGCACACATTCTGCTTCCATGGCCTAGGGTTCGCCGGTTCGGATCCCAGGTGCAGTCATGGCACTGCATGGCATGCCATGCTGTAGTAGGCGTCCTACACATAAAGTAGAGGAAGATGGGCACGGATGTTAGCTCAGGACCAGTCTTCCTCAGAAAAAAGAGGAGGACTGGCAGATACTAGCTCAGGGCTAATCTTCCTCGAAAAAAAAAAAAAAAGACTTCCGACAACTCTTGTCATTTAACAACACAGCTTAGCCGGGGGAAGCAGGGAAACGTGAAATAGCCACTGCCTTCTCCTCTGAAGGCACAAGGGCTGATGGCTGCAGGAACTCTCCCTCTCAGGGGTGTGGTGCTCACCACTGCTCCCCAGCCAGTCAGAAACAATAAACCGCCCGCTCCCGGAGCAGGAGGCAGAGCAGCTCCTGGAGAAACCGCTGCTTGCATTATCCAGACTGGTTGCACATGGGACATGCCTTCTCAACCAACCCAGAGCTGCAGGACCACTTTTCAGGATTTGTGAGAATTAAGTCACAGCTGATTGTGGTTGAAGAGAGGTGGACAGAAGCAACTGCAACAACATCCCTCTAGCGACTCACTCAAACTCCTTTAGGAAATCAAGTTGAAATTTTCTGTTCCAAGAGTGGAATTTCTCTGGGTCCTGCCCACCTGCGTATTGTAATGGTGCGACAGTCTTGTTTCAGGACCAAGAAGACTGCACTGAAGTCACCCAGAAGCACGTGCAGAAACAAACCAGGCCAGCCTGGAGACATGACTACAACCCTGATGGGTTTCATTACTCCTCACAGACCCCAGAGGGAAAGATGCTCCTCATCACAGGAAATACACTACTGGGATGGGCCGAACCAGCCAAAGCAGCCTCAGGAAAGCACCTGCTGTCAGGTGGACCACGGCTATTTTCACAGGAGTAATTATTTATACCTCTTCCACCTTTCTTTTTTTCTCTTGGGGTGGAGCAGGACTTTTGACAAACCCGGCTGACTGAGCTTTTAAAACCTCTCCCGTAAATTTCTGAAAAATAAAACACAAAAGATTAGACTTCTAGATGAGGAGAATGTAACCGTAATAGCCAGAACTAAAAAGTTGTTGTTTTAAAGTTCGAGATGGTTTTTAACAAGTCCCCCAATGATACTGAAAATAATACCTCTTCCTCAGTTTTCTGTCCACTAGCAGTAGGAGAACTACAGGTGAAGTCAGAAGCCAAGGCGTCTATGGCATCATCGGGCCCCACAGGCGTCTAAAGAAACAGGAACCATGTCGGGTAACACACAGGAGTCACTCAAGCGAAAAGTCAGATTATAGACCCAGCAAATGAAGAATGTACCTTTGCAATTCCTTTACCACCAAATGAGATATGTTAATGAAATAACAGACAAAAGCTTATGTCTGGAAGGGAATGGGTACTCAATAAATATTATTTTCCTGTTCTCTTCTAAACATATTAGGATCTTCTCATTCTATTTTTATTAACATTTATTTTATTCCTAAAGCTTTCTTGGCTCCATTCTTCCTCCCCTCAAAAAACCAACATGTGAAACCAACGAGCATTGAAACAACCCCCCTGCCACCCCTTTTCTCTGAACAGATGGAAATTTCATCTGATTTAGAGATCAGTCATCATCCCAAAATATAGAAATAGTCCTATCCCCCAACCAAAGATATAAAAAAATGTTATTTGGATTTTAGAAGACAATTATGTAAACTCACCAAAGAGTCTGGAGGAGGCCCTGGGACTCCTTTTTTCTGAAATGAATATTAATTTAATGAGAAGGCAAAATTAATCCTTACAATCAGCAAAATGTATTATTCAGTGTACGCTATGGGTTGAATTGTGTCCTGCCAAAATTCCTATGTTTAAGTCCTAACCCCTAGTACCTCAAAATGTGACTGTTTTTGAAGACAGGGCCTTTAAAGAGGTAACTAAGGTTAAACGAGGACACTAGGATGGGCCCTCATCCAATATGACTGGTGTTCTTATAAAAAGGGGAAGTCTGACCCCAGAGATACACACGGAGGGAAGACGATGTGAAGATACGTACACACAGAGAGAAGATGGCCGTCTACACAGCAAGGGGAGGGGCCAGGAACAGATCCTTCCCTCAAGGCCCCCGGAAGGAGCCAACCCTGCCCACACCTGCATTCCAGTCTTCCAGCCTCCAGAACTGTGACACAATAAATTTCTGCTGTGTAAGCCATCCAGTCTGCGGCACTTTGTGACGGCGGCCCGAGCAGACTAACACAGTGAGCATCACAGCAATGACGATTTCATGTGCCCCATTCTATTTTCTAAATTTAAAAAACTGTGCATATATTGATGTGATAAAAATTACATTCCAAAAAGGCAACAGTAAAGTAAAATGAAATGATCATTTAACTTACAGCCAAAAGTTCCCTATATTTTGGAGGGAGTGTGACTTCTCTTTTACCCAATTCCTCTATGAAGGTAGAACTCATCGGATCCTGGAACAAAATGATACACACAGGGATATGATGCAATTAATTAGCTGAGAATATTATATATATATTCTGAAACCAAAGTACTATTCCACCACTAATTTATGGAACTATTGAGATGCAACATAAATCATTAAGAAGTCAATACAGTCATGCGGCACTGAATGACAGGGATACGTTGTGAGAAATGCGTCATTAGGCGATTTCATGATTGTATGAACATCATAGAGTGTATTTACACAAACTTAGATGGTACAGCCTACTACACACCTATGCTACATAGTACTAATCTCAGGGGACCACCATCGTATATGCAGTCTGTTGTTGACCGAAACGTCATTATGCAGCACATGACTGTACTTTACACAATTCTGAAATTCTAAGTTTACACAAATACTTGCCCAAATTCAATTGGCTTAACCCATATGTAATGCTAGAAAATATTCAAACCATTATATTAAATATGATTCCTATATCAAAATACATTTTAAATGTTTTCATTATCTAATGTTTCCAATACATACAAAAGTACAATTATAAAATGAATTTCTATATAACACAGCACTCAATTCTATCAGATCTATAGTTATTTCTTATGCAATTCCTAAGAAAGAAATCAGACACAGTGATGTCTCCTGGGTAGCCCTCTCCAACTCTATACCCCTTCCTTGTTACCCAGACAGAGCCACCATTCTGAACTTTATCATATCCATCCACTTAAAGTTTAGCATATTTTAAAACAATTATTCCATATGTTAGATACCCATAAACAATATACATTACTTTGCATATTTTCAAATGTTATATAAATGGTATCATATTCTATATATCATTCTGTAAAGTATTATTTTTATTCAAAATTGTTTTGGTAAAATATCTATGCTGATACATGAATAATCCATTTTAGTCACTATAAGGTATTCCACTATATTATCTTGCCTCCTGCTGAATAAAATCATTTCCAAATGTTTCACCTGTTCTTATAACTCCTTGTTCAGATGGGCAAGCCTCCCCGCAGGGAAGCTCTGTGGCTGTGGAATTGCTGGTTGGAGAGTATACACATCTTCAACATCCACCATCCCTAGGAGAGCTGTCCCACTGTTCCCTTTTGCCAATCTGTTAAGTGTGACGTGGTATCTCTCCACTTCATATCGTTTTCCTAATTACTAGGGAGACTTTTATTGTATTTGTTTATTGGCCAATTATGTTTTCTCCTAATTTTCCATTGGGTTGTCTTTTTCCCACTTTTAAAATTCTTCATAAATTCTGGAAATAAATCCTTTGTTATGGCTGTCGCAAATATTTTCTTCCAGTTTATGGCACTTTTTTTTTTAGTACTAAGGAACATATAATTTTATTGCTTATTAGGAATAGGGATGAAATGAGGGTGGTAAATATTTAGAAATCAAAATAAGTTCAAGGATAGGATGGGAAAATATCTAGAAATAAAAATAAGTTCAAGTCCATTGGACTTAAATCTCAATGAGAGAAAATAAGTCTTTGCAACCCAATCAAACAATGTTTGCTGAACCAACATTGGTTGTTGGAATAACACAGCTACCACAGGACAAACCATTTCCATCTCCAACACCAATTTTTAGTTGCTATTATGCAACGGACATGACCCTGTTTCTCTCCAAGCAACATGACACTAGGTATTCTTTTGTGCCTCATGACCATGACATCATGACTATCTGCTCTCCTACCCATTAAGTATGAATCTCTACACCTATCAAGATCACATACCAAAACTTCGGGTCCAGCATATGTTGTAGTATCTTCTTCAGCACCCTCAGGTTCTCCTAAAGTGTCTATTAAGTCATTCAAAGCAGCATCTATGCCTGACTGGAAAAGAAAGAGCAGATATTTAAAGATTACTTGTTATATATATTTCACTTTTGACTTAACTATAAAAAAACCATTCTGTGTAGAAAAATACAAAACATCAAAAGTTCTTCAAGTATCAAAATCTGGTCTGTAATAGACCTTATTATTTAAAGTCCTAGAGTACAGATTCTAGGTTGGAAAGAGAAAAAGCCATACTCATGTAAGAATCACAATTTCAATAAGTCTAAAAGCATTAACTACATGAACAAATGTGTGCTTCATTAAAGCTGCCAGTCCCATAATGGACAGTCAAAAAAAAAAATAAAAGAAAAAACATAACAAAATACAAAGAATTATGATCATGTGATTATACTCAACAGGAGAAATGCTTGGTATTTATTGCTTATCAAGTTTTCCATAGTTATATACAAAAGAACCACAACAAAATCTCTCTGTAGCATCTCTTCCAGATAGAATCTGTTTCAAAAGTGGATTGCCTTGTGCTCTTTCATTCACTCATGGTTTTTTATTCACTTGTTTGCCCAAAGATGTTTACAAAACAAAAATTTCCTGAAAGGGATGTTAAACTTATAAGAAGTGACAGTTTACTCTGTCAATATGGGCTTAAATCAGTATAAGGAATGAAAGAGCATCTCCAACCTATTTTACCTTTTTTTGCTGAGGAAGATTCGCCCTTAGCTAACATCTGTGCCAATCTTCCTCTATTTTGTATGTGGGTTGCCGCTACAGCATGGGTGCCTACGAGTGGTGTAGGTCTGCGCCTAGGAACTGAACCCAAGCCACCGAAGTGGAGAGCACCAAACTTAACCACTAGGCAACGGGGTTAGCCCCTCCATTCTATTTTTGAGGTTAAAAATGATTCATCGAGAATAACCTGCATTTAAAGGGGAAGACAACAATTTTGGAAAAGACCTTTTACTACTTAACTCAGATTAAAAATGATTGTTTAAAATTCTTTTTGCTACTACCATGTTCCCACTACAGTTTTACGACTCCCTTGATCATGTAATAGAACTTGGGGCCTGTCTGCTTTCGACGGATTCAACTGGGAATTTCAGAATGAGGGAGTGCCTGACATCCTTTAGTGAGACCTCTGGGTAAAGAAGATGTATTTACAGGGGAGAAACGGGAAGGTAAACTCCATGAGATATAACTGGAGTTCTCAGAACAGAGGGTATATAAAACGTTACAAATATAAGTGAGAAAATCACACTTTCAACTCAGTCAGATTAGCTTGAAACAGTAATTTATTTAAAAGGTCCTTTCAGTTACCACCACCCCATATTGTTTGCCCTCAAGAAATCAGATAATGATAAATATAGAGACTATGAATAAATATCTTATGTAGAAATGTACTGCTATCTTCATACCTCTCCAGACGGTTTTTCTGGTTTGGATTCAACTGGTACAGCCGATGTTAACGATTTACTTTCTTTTTTCTGGTGGGGGTTTAGAAAGAAATAAAAACTCTTTTTCACATACTTTTATAGAATTCAATAATTTTACATAATTAAAAATGAAGTCAATGATGAGGGATGGCAGGCAGACTTTTGGTGGTGAACATGATGTAGTCTATACAGAAGTTCAAATATAATGATGCACAGTTAAAATTTACATGTTATAAATCTATGCTACCTCAATAAAAAAATGAATTCATTATAATATTAATAGCATTGATCATGTACTGAAATTCCGCTCTGTGCCACACAGTATCTGGTGTGTGTTACATGCTTTTTCACAATAGCATAAATAATACTAATCTCATTTAGGGATGTGGAAAGCAAGGCTCAGAGAGGTCAAGTAAGAACTCTTCCCAGGTCACACAGTAAAGGAGACAAGCAACATTCGAATCCAGAAGTGCCTGCCTTTTTCTCCACTACTCTTGATGGCTTCTCCCAGGGCTCACAGCCAGTCTTTGCAGGACCTGTGAATTGTTTCAATAAGCGGCCACTTCTTTGCACTGCTGCGTTTCCAGTCTCTGCCAAGATTCACCTCTGCAATGCCTCTTGCATTGCTCCCCACCACCTCACTCTACCCCTGCTCTAACGCAGGCTAAATCAGGACTCACAGGACTACGGAAGCAGCCCCTGACCAACCTGCCACCGTCCTAGCTCTATTGCAATTCATCCCACCCACTGTGGCCACTTAATCTTTCTGCAGCTTGGTTCGAATCGCATCGCATCCCATCGGCTCTCCAATCTTCAGTGTTGATCTGCTGCCAGCTGAATCACTACCACATGTACAGACTCACCTTAGCATTCCCCAGAGCAGCGCCCCAACCCGTCTTTCTGGTCGCCCAGTCCCCACCACTCACCGCCCCTGTGCTTCACCCACGCTGGAATGCACTTTGTACCCAAACACATCTTATGCTTTTCCACCTTGATGCCTTTGCAGGCCTGCAACCCTAGCTATCCTTCCACACACCTAACTCAGTTCCTTGTGGACTCCCCCAGTCAGCCAGAATCCCACTGCCTCACCAAAGAGCTCCCTGCGGAGACCTTTCTTAATCTGCCTTGACTTCCAGCCCCAGGTATACAGTCTTCTCCCCACCCCGAGAAGGGCCAGCCTGCAGCTCAGGGGTCTTGAAGAGTCAGACCACAGTGCTTTAAACATGGTAGACACTAAAAAACAAAATGCAGATCTGATCAACTCCCTTTTATGGGAGACCAATCAGAGGCCAAGAAAAGTGAAATGACTTGCTATAAGTTCCAGCACAAGTCAGTGCACAACAGAGTTCCATATAGGCATCTCCTAATTTTACTGTTTAGATTTGACTGGTAACCCTGGCTAATGTACAGCTAGCATAAAATTTCAAATTTGGACTACATTTTTAAATCTATTCTCATACATCTAACCCTCCGCCTTAAATCTATCCATTTTTCAAACCATTTCATCTAAGTACTCCTCACCAACACAAGAGAGTCATGTGTCTCCTGGGGGTGGGGGTGGGGGTAGGTCTGCTGCAAGAAAAAAAATTTTAATTTAAGCTAGGTATTTTCATTTAAAAGTTTACGTAAATTTTGCTATTACTCTATAGGATCTCTGTGTAAGTTTGGATAAAAATAATGTGCCTTTTCTCTTTCAAAACCTGAGAAAAAAGGACATTTTAGGGAGATGTGCCATACCTGTATCCTATGCCTTTCTTCACCATCTAGCCTGTAGGGAGATCCTTTTCCCATTTTGAGACACAGGAAAATAGATAAATATACACTACTTTTTTCTATTTCATTTCCATCTTCTCATTGTTGCTTCAATTACTTACTTGTGGCCTCCAGAGAAATAAGTACCAACATTTCTAGGCTGACACGGCCTCCAATCTGATGACTCGCTCTGTGTAATGCTATGTGTGGCAGATTACTACTCATCTTACATTGCTGGGCTAGCAGGTGAAGCAGCTCTTCCGAGGATCTAAGGAAGACCTGCCCGTGATTAGCCAGCAGGGCACATACTGTCTCTCCTGAGAGGCCTTGGGATGTCTCCTTAAAAAACCTCCCACGTCCATTCATCTAGATGTCATGACTGTTCATGATTTACTAGTATCAAGATAGCTGGTATCCATGTTGAAAGCTGAGAGTAACGCTTATTCAAATTCTCATGGTAATTTTACTTGGCCGTATTTCAAACCTACAAATCTTGACGGCGGGATCTGAGTCAGCTCACAGGTTAATTTCCTTGGTACTGATACTAGGCCTTATACATGGCAGGTGCTCAATACTTATTGAATGTGTGGATTTTAAAACCATTTCCACTATCTTGCTCACTCAACATCCTTTAGATGCGTGCTCCTCTTCACAAAATTTCACATATGAACAGTGTTCAGTTTTACCAAATGACAGGTTATTTGAGTGTGATAGCAGTGGAACCCTAAATGGTTAATGAGAACCAGACCTAAAGCATTGGGTTGGAATGGGTCTTCACTGAGCATACGTTTCCCATCAAAGCGATCTGATGAGCATCAAGGCCCATATACAGTTTATATCTGCTTACGTGCTCACCTTGTCATCTGGTTTGCCCGATGCTGCAGCTACACCAGCAACAACAGTCTTTCCATCAGCAGGTATCGTGTCCTGTGATTTAGTCTAACGCAGGGGATAAGAAATTGACAAGACTAAGGATCTTTGAAAGATTATCTTTGCGATCACGCATTTCAAATGTCACTACTGAGCCCATTTACCCTTGTAGACATCTTGTAGGAGAATGGTCACTAGCTTCTACTGCACATGGTGCAACACTGGGCACCACATATGGCTGGACTCAAGAGCTTACAGAGTCTACACAGGTAACACAAATAGGTGAAGCAGGCCAGGTAGCACTGTGATAGACTGGAGCACACATACCAGGTGTAAAGGCTCTAATCGATTGTTGCCATGTAAGCCCACCATTGACAGATACTCCGATTTTTCAAGAGAAGCTAAAAATTTGTTTGTTTTAATTTTTTTGAGGAACATTACCCCTAACATCTGCCAATCCTCCTCTTTTTGCTGAGGAAGACTGGCCCTGAGCTAACATCCATGCCCATCTCCCTCTATTTTATATGTGGGATGCCTGCCACAGCATGGCTTGCCAAGTGGTGCCATGTCCTCACCAGGGATTCGAACTGGCGAACCCCAGGCCGCTGAAGCGGAACATGTACACTTAACCACTCCGCCACTGGGCCGGCCCCTAAAAATTTGGTTTTTATGTGAAATATTCTGACTTTAATTGTTGGCAGCTAATTTAAAATAATTTTAATAATACTATAAGCCAAACAAAATAGATTTGAACAAAATGCACATGGGCTACTTTTACCTGGTGGGCCACAAATCTGCAATCTCTGACATAAAGTACATTGTTAAGCGGGCCTAGTTCTTGTCTTCCAAGAGCTCTCAGTGGAAAAGTTCTTCTCACAGGTCTTTAATAGTTGACCCCCATTAGATCTGGGAATATGGAATTTCTGAGTTTTGGTTCTATGAGTTCTTCTACAACAAGACTGTAAAAACTCTTTAAGACTTCCAAGTAAAAAGCAGATCAAGTAGGTCATCTGTGTTCCCATAGCCCATGAGGTGAGGGGTCCAGGAGGCAGCCTCAGTCCCAAGCTTCCTGTCTTTGAGACACCAGAGTCTGCCACCTGCCAGCCTACAGTCACAAGTGGGCACAGTGGGCAGTGGGAGAGGCTGGATGGAACATCCCCTAGACTCATCCGATGCCCTTCTCAGGCTTTCACAGGCCCAAGTTTCCAGAAGGCTATTCTGAAAACCCGTAAACGGACAGCACTAAATCATTATAACACAAGATCTATTCAGCATAGCTCCACAGCCTCACCTACACGAGTCAGTGTGGACAGAGGACCTGCATTTTATTCCCTAGCTGACATTACTGCTTTCCTAACTATTAATCTGCTTTATTTACCTTTGGTTTTGCTGATTTCTCTGATTTCGGCTGCTCACTTGATGTGGAAACTGCTTTTTCTTGATGAGCATCCTTGCTTCCTGCATCTGATGTGTGCTTCGGTAGGCTTTTTGGCTGAAAACACACACACGAAACACATTGTTAAAAAGATGACAAATGCTGATACTTTTTTCTATGGAGTAGAAAGTGTTCATAACAGTTGTATTTTATGTAGTTTTGAATTGTGCGAATTTAAATTAATGATATAAATGTGATAAAATTTCACTTTAAGCACAAAATTTTAAATAATGCAAATCCTTCTCCCCAAATTCAGCAAGAATCACGAGTAAATTGTAAATCCTACTATTGTCACATGGTGGCACCATTTTAGCCAAAAAACAAATAGCCATCCTCAGTAGGCCTTAAGTCTTGATGATAAGAGTTTAGAATTTTATCTCACACACACACACACACACACACACACACACACAAAGCTTCACCTCGTGCTATCAAGTCTTAATGATAATCATTTACCTCTGTGTGTTCCTTTGGCTTTACTTCTTGGGTTTTTTTCTCATGAACCACAGATGGCTGCCGATTTCAAAAGATAAAATCTCAATTATATTGGAGTCCATTGTTTTCATATTTCCAAACAGCCTCAAGAACAAAATCCCCAATTAGACCATTCTGCCTCTCTTGGGAAAGGCCCAGTTACAGAAGTAGCCATGTGCTATCTGGGCAATAGTAATCCTACCAACAGTTGGATAATGACAATTATGAGAAGAATAATGAAAAATTTAGTATTTCATAGAATGACTTTTGAAATAGGTAAGCATCTCTGTATTACTGGCTGTTTTTCACAATTTATGCAGATCATTTGGTAACTGCAGGTTCATCAACAGAGATGTCAAATGATCACTGTGACCATTGAGCTTGTTGATAGGGAATCCAACTGTAGAAATTAACTTTTTAAAAAAATCTCCTTTCATAGGAGATGAAGAACACTGTATTTTCTTCAATTAAATGATTTACACAGTCTTTTCTGTGTTATAAGTAGAGAAGAAGGTATCACCAGAAACCCAGTTCTCTTGAGATTGGGTAGATAACCAAAAGCATTTAAATATGGAATAGAAGACAATTTCCTCCCAGCTCCTGAATTCTTCCTCTAGAGTAGAAAATGGAATTATCATCCTCAGGGGCCACCAAGAGGCCTTATACAAAATCAGATAAGCCTCACCTCTCACTCATATGACCTCACCCTTGTCTGCACTTAAAGTACTTCAGCCCAAAGCATCTCCATGCTCCCACAGGAAACCTTGGTCTTATCTGAGTATTTGCTTAAGTGTGTTTGGAAGAAAGCAAGCACAGCAGCTGACTGAGGAAAAACACTGGTCCTGCCTGCAGACACCCTGGGGTCCATCTCCATGTGGGCAGAGACAGGCTTTCTGTGCAGACAGCCAGGAAGCAGGAAGGCAAGGGAAACTTTCCCAAGGGAGAGTCAGTGCTGTCTCCCGAGTAACTGAGAACTAGTTCCACACACTGAGATGAGACTGTCAAGATAAACCCAGCTGGTCCCTTAGGAAAGACTCTCATCTTTAAGTTATCTAGGTGTTAGGTTCCACAGACACATTTATTTTTGATGTGTCGTCATTAAAGTAATTGGATACTCATTACCCTTTGCCCTTTCTCCTTTGTTCCTGCGGCTTATTTTTAACAATTATTTCACTTGTAACAAGAATCTAGATTTGAACAAAATGCCTTCTGAAATATATTGCTTTCACTTATAAAATACTATATATTCTGGGGCTGGCCCTGTGGCTGAGTGATTAAGTTCATGCGCTCCGCTGCAGGCGGCCCAGTGTTTCATTGGTTCAAATCCTGGGTGCGGACATGGCACTGCTCATCAAACCACGCTGAGGCAGCGTCCCACATGCCACAACTAGAAGGACCCACAACGAAGAATATACAACTATGTACCGGGGGGCTTTGGGGAGAAAAAGGAAAAAAAAAATAAAATCTTTAAAAAATAAAAAAATAAAAAATAAAAAAATAAAAATAAATACTATATATTCATTTTAACATGTTAAAATGTTAAAATATGGATTTAATGCTATAATTATTTTATATATAGTCCATATAATCATGCTCAAAAGGATGAATTAGTTAAATTAGCTGACGACATTCCTTTTACCGTTCAGTACCACCCATGAGGAAACCGGTTATCCATTATTATTGCAAAGAACCCAAACAACTCACTAGGTGACTTAAATACTTACCTCAGTCGACTGTGACCCCTTTCCAGGTTCTGCTTTTACAGCCTAAATTCACACCAATAAACAAAGGAAGGACAGAAAAATGGACATAGTTTACGAAGTTTATCAAAAATTTTCTTCAACCAAGGAAGCTAAAAAGAGATGATTTTGATGTATTTAGAAATATAAACTTTGAGTTAAGATTATTACACTTTGCTTGGAATTGTAACTCTTTAGATAAACACTTAGGCACCATAATTATCAGTCTGCTCTTAGTATTTAGACGGCCATTTACATCTTATTTCTTGCTATGTGTATCAAAGACATGTAAAGATTTACTACTACAAACATTGTAGATAATACACAAACAAAATAAAATTAAAACCTTCATCCCTCAAAGCCACTGACATGATGGATCTGCTTACGAGTGAAACACTTACCATAGGATTCAGCTGATAGTGTGAAACAATGGGATGGTGACAGAATCGAGGGCACAGAAAGCAGTGAAATTTATTTTTAGTGCTGGAATGTGAGCGATGGATAACTAAGCCTGTGACAAGTCAGAGCATTACAGAAGACTGTGAACTGCAATTATTAGCACGTGCTGAGCGGCTGAAGTGACCATTAGTAATCAGAAATGTCCCCTAGTATAACGAACCACATCACCTGTTTTCTGTGTCTTTTCTTGTTAGGAGAATGTGGTCCTTCCATCTGTTTGCTGACTGGAATGGCCTAATGTAAGAGCACAGCCGCAAGGGTGATTTTATTTTATCTGACAGTCAAATAAGTAACAAGTATAAACAGGGCTAAAATGTTTTTATCGAGACCCATTCTATTCATCTATTGCATCTACTCTATGCATATGTATATAACTCCAAGAAGTTGTAGGCGCTTAAATTCTAAAGTCTCAGGCAAATATTTCAGTTTGGATTTACTTTTTTTCTGTGATAGGGAATCAGTAAGATTTCCATTAATAAAATTAATTTCTGATCCCTTTCCTTCCCCCTCCTTCTCTGTGTAAGAGTGCTTAAGCAATATTTTTTACACCTATATTTCAATGTTTAGTAATGATCAAAGGACTAGTCATAGGTGTTGTCAAAAGTTTTCTGAAATCTTGCCAACATAATTTTTACAATAATTTTGTAAATAGTTTGTGGATTTTTACTGCATAATAATCTAATGTAAAATTCTAGGAATGCTTCTGAAGAGGTGATTGTGATTTAGGATCTTGAGAGGAGTATCTTATAGAGTTTTACCCAACCAAAAGTTACCTGTGTCAAAAAAGACAATTCCTTAAGTATGCACACATATTCTCAGTATAGGTAAGTTATGAAAACAAGAAGACTGGATTAAATATTTTATGAATTTTTCAAAGTAAGAGATTAAAAATTAGGCCTCATGCTTCCTGCCATTTCTTTCCCTTTTACCTGTTTGGTGGTATCAGCATAAATCCTTATTTTTAATTCTATTTTCTGAAGAGGCTAACACCAAATATCCTCTTAATTTATTATGTCTTGTGCTTCGGTAACGAAGATACATATGTTCCTCACATAATGAGCCCTTGTTAGACCAACACATGTATTGTTTGGGGAAGGAAGCAAAGTTCATGATCAAAGACGTTTCTAAAATTTTAAATTTTGGATCCTTTCACATTGGATCCTTGTTAATGAGTTTCTGTATGTGCCACAATACTTTCTTGAGTTCATGCAAATACAATTTATTAAATGATTAACAGGGAAAGCCAGCTGGTATTGTAGTGGTTTAAATCTAAAATAGTTTCTAATCTGTAATTTGGCAATCAAGATTTTGCATGGAAGAACTCTACAATACAATTAAGAATGTACGCTCACAGACACAGCAGCTTATAATGAAATGCACATTTTAATCAGCAATTGCTAACACATTTCCTAACGATGTTTGGTGGTAGTGGGGATGGTGAACATAATAGTGATGACAGTAATAACTAATGCTTAATGATCACCTCTTAGTACTAGGGACTGTTCTAAACTTTACATGTGCCAACTCACTTAGTCCTCATAATAATTCTCTGAGACAGGTATTATTATTTATTATTATCCCATTTCATGGATGAGAAATTGAGGCACAGAGAAGTTAAATAACTTCCCAGGGACACCCATGGTGGAGCTAGGGTTGTGTGTTCTCAATCATTGTGCTGCCCTGCATTGTCTCTCCAGTACCAGCCAGCTCCTGCTGGGCACCTGCTGTGCGCTGTCCAACATCCTTCTATGTTTGCTGCCTTACAGAATCTTGTGAAATACATACTATTATCATTCTCCTACAAACTGTACAGATAAGGAAACCAAAGTAAAGAGGAGCCTTCCAACTGCTCAGCCAGTGTGGAACCAGGATTCCAAGTTGGGCCATCTGGTTCCAGCCTCCATGCCACATGGCCTCTTGGAGATCTCATCCTGATTAGAAATGATTTGACCTTCCGTCTGACACACAGCAGTGTGACTACCAATTCTAATGTGCCAGTGAAAGACAGACAGAACTTAGATCCAGCCAGATCAGCCCCCTTTAGAGCTACACTGACTTTCATTTGAAAGAAGTAGAATGTGACAGGGATTTCGTATAGGTATTACCTTGAACTAACATCTTTTCTCCAAAAGATCAAAATATTTGGAGAACTACACTCATCTAGGTCACAAAAATCTCTAAGAGGAGACTAGTATCAATGTTATGAGCCAAATATCAGAAGCATATGAAGATAAAGTGATTAAGGAGAATAGTGTGATTGAAATCCATCAACAACAGAGAACTGAGGCCAAAAGTTGTCCTGAGTCAGCCATCAGTGACATGACGTCATCACGTGCATCTTATTTTTGTCTCTCCCCCTCTTCTCTCTCGTACTTTCCTCTCCCTCTCCTCCCTTCCTCCAGTTCCGTAGGACTGCCAGGAATTCTCATGATTAATGCTTCAGCAATGACTGAAGAGTCTGACACTTGCTCTGGAAAACAGGGCACACTTGAAACAATCATTGGTCCTCGAGCTGAGAGTCAGGCGGGATGAATTAGAATCAGGCAATGGGTCAAATGAGAATCAAAATAATAAAAAGGAAATCCTATATTTCTGGCTCTCCCTTCTATCTCCTTTCTTTAATTTTCATGGACTCTAAGTTCAATGAGAACTTTTTTTTTTGGTAGAAGCTTCTACTATAATCTTAAAATTATTTTAAGATTAAGATCAGTTTTTTTATTTTTTAAGATTAAGCTTGGTATAAATAAGTAGTGACAGCTAATAGATAAATTATGCACTGGATGATGTAAATTATGAATACAATTAAGAAATTAATATAAATATAAAACACTAAATAAAAACACAATTTTACGTTAAAAATAAACTTAAAAATGAATGCTAAATGACATTTATAAGAGCTTAGATTTGGACAGTGTGTTTCAAGACTTTTGCAATGTCCTTTAAAAACAGCTCAAAATGAGGCCAAAGGTTCCCTCAATGCCTTAAGTTACGGCGCCAGTACTAAACTTTGGCATAGGATTCCACTGGGAAAGCAAAATAATATGGAAGACAGAAAGCAAAAGCATGTCAATGATTTTAAACAAGGGCAACTTAATAGTAACAGAGCTGAGACAGCCCTTAAAGGCACTAAAGAATATTGGCTCAGAATAATTAGTTGAGAACATCTTGAAAATGCCCCTTCTTTAATCCCCCATCCTAGAATATTCCCAAGAAACAGAGCTTGAGACATGGTAACTAAAGGGTTCAAGCCAGCTTCAGCCAACTCTTCAGAACTAGGCTTATGTTATGTGGCAATCCCACTGGAGGACAATCTTTTATTTTTCTTCTGAAATTTCCAGAAGTATTATTAGAATAAATCCCAAACAGAGCTCAGCAAAGGTTTATCAATAAGATGGTGCTCCACATGGCTCAAATTTCAGGAAGAAACTTCAGAAAGCATCTGAAATAACCACTGTCCGTTTCACTTCTATGTTCACTTAGTGTAACCTTCCTCATTCTTATATTTAGTTTTAAATGGCCAGAATAATAAAACCATTTTAGTAATAAGTTAAGAATTTATATTCTCATTTAGATCCAGAGAAACGTATTGAGATCACCTTACAATTAAAAAACTCAATCAAGTCTAGGACCAAAAAAATCTGGATGACTATCCTTTTCTAAATATTCTAAAGCAATGCAGACATGTAGAGATGACATTTGAGGTGAACACTGGAAGGAAAGCTGAGTTTCCAAAGATCCCCATAGATTAGGGAAAAAATGCTTACTTCCATAACCTAAGCTTTGTAGGACACCTAACTCATGCGTCAACAATTAGTCTACATTTGTTTTGCTTTACAATATAATCAGCCTAAAGGCATTCACTCAAGTTGATCCTTAAAGATACTTCATACCTTGGTTTCTGTGGGATTCATACTGTAAGACTTGCTTGTTGAAGCAAAGGAAGTTGACACCTAGAAAGGAAAGAAATAGAAAGTTTGATTCTAGTTAACCCACAACCTACTTCATCCTTCAGCTCCTCTTAACCATATTTGCTCTTAACTCTTTACTTTGGTTTACCTCGTCTCCAGTACCACTCCCGTAAGAGGCAAGTAGGTGGTACTGCCCAGTGGGTAAAAGCCTTTATAATCAGATCAAATGAGTGCAGATTTTGGGTATGCTACTTAGTTAATAGTTTTTCGCAAGTTACTTACATTTTCTGATCTTCAGTTTCCCTTGTCTCAATTTTTCTTGAATAGATAACTACCTTATAAGTTTACTACTGTCTGGTCCATTAAGTGCTCAGTAACTATTCAAATATTTGTCTGTGTTATTTTTAGGAAGAACACGGACTTTCAAACTTGACAAAATTTTGTTTGAATGCCAGCTCTGCAATCATTAGCTCTGTGACTTGGAGTCTTAGTTTCCCAGGTATATAAAATGGGGCCTCTAATATCTATTTTGCAGGGTTGTATTTGAGATAATGTGTGTAAAACGTCTGGCACACTGGAGGTGCTCATTAAATCACTAGTCCATTATTCCTAAAATATTATACAAGATAGAAGGAGCAAGAACTTAGCTCTGGGAAACAGACTCAGGTAGATTAGCATTGCCCTTTGAGTGTCATGTAAGGAAGAGAAGGTGGGAGCTGGGGTTGCCGAGGGGATATAGCTTTTTCATCGGTCTCATTTAGGCTCCTCCCTGGAGGGCAAGAGGTGATGAATGGTAACTGAAGTATTCAAGAAACACCCTTCCTAGGCATGCAAGGGGGTGGTGGAATCAGCCCCTGCAAACCAATCACCCAAGCGGTGGATGTGCACATGGACACTGGCCTGGTAGTGAGTACCACTCTAGTCCTAACTTGTATTACACTGGTTAAAATTAAACAGACAATGACTAGCTTTGGGAATTCCAATGCAGGCTCATTTAAACCTCCTTAAGATCTGAGTCAGTTAGGTTTAGCGACAGGAATTCCATCTGGCACAAGTTGCCTTCTAAAGTAACGGGCTGTCAGTAAACAGCTGCTGTCCTGCCAATAATACCCAGAGGCCTGTCTCTGATGCCCGGCTTTGAGCCACTTCAGAGGCTGAGTCCGAGGGCAGGATGAACCCATCCCTGCTGGTCAAAGCGACTGTATGAACCCACCTTAACCCATGGCCCACGAGCAAAGTCACCCTCCTCACAGACCTCACTTAATGTAAAACATGTTGATGCTTATAGTTAAATTACCACAAATTTACAAGATTTAGTATACTGATTTTTCAAATACAATCATATGAACTTAACTATTCCTGAGCATCCTTAGGTACCAATTGGGCACCCCCTCACCCCAAAACACAAACACACACACACACACATATAGAGACCCAGTCACTGTAGCATAGGCCTGAAGTGGTCTCTCTCACATTCTCTTTGGGATAAAGAACTGGAAGATGTACCAAGGTAGATTTCTCCCATAAAATTAATGGATTGATTGTACATGAGTGTTCATTTCTCCTTGCGAATACTTTTTAAAATTGGGATTAACCTACACATATGTATATAATTCTTTCTACAACTAGAATTGGTTGTACAAATTTCCATTCAAACTCAAGAAGTCCCACTTTGCTACATCCCACTCCTGTGATTTCCCTCAACCATATAAAACCACCGAAGACCAAACACTCTACATCAAAGTGCTTTGTAAGCTGCAAATCTTCAGGTGAACATTATTTTCTAAACATCTGGATTTATTAAAACATTCCTGAAATCACATAGCCTTGGGGTTTCCAATCTAGCTTACTACTTTATTAAGCAATAGCTGGATGTGATCCTCAAATTCTAGAAGGAAGACTTTCAAAGGCCCACCAAGAACAGTAAAATCTACATGGAATAGCTATTAACAAGCTGGGGCAGGTTATCACGGGAATTTAGCTGAAGGCCTTGGCCCCATCGGTCCTCAGCACAGATCCCTCCATGAGAGTTTTATCCCATCACTAAGGCACTAAAAATTCTGAAACTGAAATTGGAAAGCTATTTCATGGGGACTGGAAATAAGAGAAATAATTCCACCCCACTGAGAACCCATTCAACTCTGGCTAATTGCAGTTTGTTCAATTTTCATTCTATTTGTAAGACAAGGAACTTTTAAAATGTATCTGTAGTGAGGGACTGAATACATTTTCATTTTAAATCTTCTGTACTGTTTGAACTTCTAACCATGGGTGTGAATAACTGGTAATTAAAAAAAATGACGAGTTAATCCATAAATCTTTGAACTGAAAAAACTTAGAGATAAACCTTTAATAACAGGTTTTAAAAAGATGAGGACAACAGTATCTCACAGGGGTTAGTGGCCTGTCAAAGTTGACCACAGTTCAGTGGCTCCACAAGTACTTATCTAGAACAGAGTTTGTGCCAGGTACATTAGGTGACAGGAACACAGTGGTGAAACGGATAGACACGTCCCTGCCCTTTCGAAAGTTATAGCCTCGTCAGAGATCACCTTAATAGAAGAATCACTTGAATGATTACTTGTGGTAAATGCCGTAAAGGTGAATCACAGGGTTCCCTCAGAGCACAGACTAGGCAACCAGAGCTGGTTCGGGGACAGTCAGGATAGTTAATGTGGTGATTAAAGGATAAGGGGGCATCACCCAGATAAAAGGCTGTGTGTGCCGGGGCTGGAACCTAGACCATCTGATTTCTAAAACAGTGACTCTGCTACAGGACCTACCCTCGGCTAGTCCTGTTAACCTCAAGGAGCAGCCAATCTTCAAGCACAACCATCAGTCAGCATACATACCAAAATATCTCTATGGGGTCAGTGCTGGTAAATCAGCCATAGCAATACCTTCCCTCCCAAGTGACCCTTACAAATCTCTTAACATCCAGAGCATTATTAGTCATTTATAAACTTAAATTAAGGCATAAATCAGAGTAACAAGGAGCAGAGAAAATGTACCTAATGTAATCATTCTCCACCCACCGATTCAACTGCTATTTAGCAAGCAATGAGCCGGGGGCTGAGGATACACAATGAATCAGACACCATCAGAGCCTTGAAAGAGTTCAGAATCCAGTGAGATAAAACAGACATCAAGCAGGTTTACGTTACAACTTAACTGCTCTAACAGAGGCAGGAAGAGAACCCCACATGACAAAACAAACGTTTGAGCTCTAAGTCAGTTTCAGGCCCATCCCAAATAACCTTGTCGTATTGTCAAGTTGCATTAAAAATAAACCAATACTGGGGCTGGCCCCGTGGCCAAGTGGTTAAGTTCACGCACTCTGCTGCAGGCAGCCCAGTGTTTCGTTGGTTCAAATCCTGGGCGCGGACATGGCACTGCTCATCAAACCAGGCTGAGGCAGCGTCCCACATGCCACAACTAGAAGGACCCACAACTAAAATATACAACTAGGTACAGGGGGGCTTTTGGGAGAAAAAGGAAAAAATAAAATCTTAAAAAAAAAAATAAATAAACCAATACTGACAGAAAGAGAGTAACTGCAGCCTAGAAAAAATTAATATTTAATCCTGTACTTAACCAATATGGCATCTTATTTTCTGGCATTATTCAACAAAATCTCTTTAAATTTGTTTACTTGCCTAGTAAGAATTTTGGAAGTTTACTGCATTAAACAATTAGAGACAAGAGGGGAAGATGGTATGCTTTTAAGACCCTTGGAAAATGGAAACTGCTTTCCTTTTTCACATATATTTTGCCAAGGTCTCCCAGACTCCAGCCTTTTAGCTTGCTTACCCATTCTGACCAGATTAATCTTCTTCTGAGATAAAACTCTCAGGCATATTTCCCTTTAAAGTAGAAACAGCAGTGACTCCTGCTGCCCACTGCATCACACACAAATCCTTTCTTTTGCCTTTAAAGGCTCCAATCCCACCCCATCTCCCAATGCAGATCAGCTGCTCCAGGCAGCCAGCCCATCTGAGCACACTTCACTCACCTCTCCCTTTATATTTTTTTCGCACAAGTGCCACTGGTTGGGGCGCTTCTCTTCTCCAAATATCCAAAACCTACACGCCCTTCCTTTCAGGCATATCTCACTAGCTCTCAGCCCTGGCTCTCCACTTCCATCAGTCCTCACTGGGCATCTTCTTTTCCAATCCCAGCTCAGTTACTCATAGCACCATATATAGTCAGGTAACCACATCACTGCATCATGAACTGTCTCCTCCACCAGATGGGGTCCCTTTAAAATAGCTGTCTGGTGGGGACACTAACCTGCTGACCCCAACTCTTACCCATGGCAGGTCTCTATCCAGGGCTTTTCCTTGATTCTGTAAGGTGTCTAGTGAGGCTGCAGGAGAAGAGGAGCAGGACCTAGGACCAATCTCAACCATCCTGTGATGGTAGATGTGAGTGGGAGGGTTGTGAGCTCACTCACAGGTCCTGGTGAATGGACCAGTTAGGGAGAGCAAGGGCTCCCTTAGAAGGGCCAGGTCCTAGAGGGCTTCCTCATCCTTCCACTGCCACTAAATCTGGCTGAAAAATCATTCCCTCAGCTCCTTACTTCTCTATCACTATAGAGTCCCTCCATGCGCTTGGGTTCCCAGAAGACTTTCAGCTTCTTTTCCAGCACTTGCAGCTGGTTTATGGGAATCCTCCCTTCCTCCCCTCCAGTCATTCAGCCTCACCTTGATCTCTCCCCCTGTCCTGAGCTGGCTTGGGTTCAGAAAGTGCACGCAGAGAGTGAGTCGTCAGAACTGTTTCGCCTCACCCCAGACTTTGCTTCCTTTCCCCACACCTTGCTGGCAGCATTCCCACATCCTCCCACCTGCAGCCACCCTTCACACACCCAATCTGCCCTTGTTTGTTGCGGGCTACTAAGAACGCTGGGTACATGTACATACTCTCTTTTTCCACCTGATCAGCAGCTTCATTTGGAATCAATGACCATCCTCTCCTGCATGGCCCCTGTGACACAAGGAGCCCAAGTTCTCGCCCCAGCTCTCTGACCTGTTTCCTTCTGGAAGCCTCTTGCACTTGCTCCATTCTTCTTTGTGATCTTTAAAATTCAGTCACAAGCCCTTTGCCTTCTTTCCTATATTATTGCTCCCTGAGAAAACTGATCTCTCCCTATGACTTTAACTGTCATTTAATATGTAAGCAATTCTCCATGCCTGGAATTAGCAGCTCTACTTTATCGCCAGACTACATTATTTTACCTTAAAGTGAGGCAGCTGAGAAAGACAGATCTAGTTTCAAATCCCTGCTCCAGCACCTATCCACATTAATTAACCTCCTGGAGCCTCCATTCCCTCATCTGTAAAATAAGAGTAATATCACCTGCTTCGGGAGTTGCTCTAAGAGCCAAATGACAGCATGTAGGGAACTCATCTGGCCTTGAATCACCTGGATTCAGGTGCAGTGCTGGCTCTAGTCCTCATCACCATTCCACCCTTTTTATTTCTATTGCCACCCACACTCCTGGTCTAATCAAATATCTCTCACACCTGGATTACATTAAGCTGCTTCTAATAGTTTCCATGCCTTGTCCTCTCCCATCTCCATCCCTACCCCGATCTCTACCTCTCAATCCTTTGTCTATGGCTGTGTAATTTATCTGAAATAAATGTGTACCATGTTCCCTCTGATAAAATACCAAACTCTCAATGGTCTCCCACTGTCCCTGGAGAAGGTCCAATGTCTTCAGCCTGAACTTTACACTCTCCGCTATTTGGCTAACCTACTTATTCCACTACCTCTCTTTAATGTCCCATGTGTCTCTCCTCCAGCCAGGATGGTGTCCTTCCTGTCTCATAAGCACCTCATCAGGCAGCATAACTCAATGGTTAAGAGTGTGAGATGGGGCTCTGGACTCAAGACTGTCTGGTGAAATTCCAGCCGACACTGAATTCACGTGCAATCTTAACCTCTCTGTGCCACTGTCTCCTCATCTGTAAAATGGGAACAGTAACACTTCTTACCTCCTTAGGGTTGTTTTAAGAATAAGTGAGTTAATGTACATGAAACAACTATAACATTGCTTGGCAAGTGGTAAGTGCCGGGCAAATGCTAGTTAGTGTCATCACCACCATCCCCATCATGTTCCCTCCAACCTCTGAGCCTGTCATCTTGCCATTCCCATGCCTAGGAAGCCTTTTTCCTGCTCAGGCCCCACCTTTTCCTTCCCTTGAAGATTTAGCTCAAGATACAAAACCTGTACCTGCTTTAGCTCGTATTATCTTCTCAACTCTTATATGTGCTGGTACCTCTCACGTGAACACTTAACCATATATGCTGTGCTGGAGGGTTACTGAGCTCTTTCCTAAGTGCATGTCATGTCTTACCAACGGAGCTATAAATGGATCGAGAGGCAGTGGCCATTTCTGCTCCCCACAGTGCCTACCACAGTGCTGGGTATACAGCAGCAGACAGGAGCCTAAAAATCACTGTTGATTCAAATCTCTGTTTCCACTTCCTAATCATCAATTAAAGTTTCATTTCAAAAAAGAATGAAGTATAGTTTTAATACCTCGGTTTTCTATTAAAAGCTAGAAGAACATAATTAATAAATTAGAAGATAAGTTTCAGTCTGACAGCTTCTTAGTGACCATGAGTCCACAGGTGAATTGATTAAACCTGCTAAGCATCTACCTTCCCCCAAAGGGAACACCATACACCCCACAGGGTATTGTGGGAGCCAAATTAGATGCCAAACATTAGGGCAATTTGGGCAAAACACAAAATATATGTTAAAAATTTTCTAAATTAAGAAAACCTGGACAAATCAATAACTGATTTTTAACTTTTAAAATTAGCTCTCATAGATGCAAAGAGAAAAACAATTTGTTTCTGAACCATAGATTCTTATTTAATAACAATCTCAAATGAGGAAAGAAAGGAAATCATGGATTTTTTTTTTTTAGTTCTCTCCTCACAGGATCTATAAGACAGACCTGAACTTGAACTCCCTGAGGGCAGGGACCAGGCCGTCTCAGCTGCTGCACGTCCTCAGAGCCTGGCACACAGTAGCTGCTTAACAAGCATTTGTTAAAGAAATGTATGGATTTGTGCATGAATAAACACAAGAGCATTATCTGATGGCTCAAAAGCAACATTATGTGAGTTTTATTCAATCATCAGAAATTTTGTTCAAAGCACAAGTCAGAAAACTGGTTAGGATAGCATAATTTAAACACCTAGTTTAATGTTATTTACATCCTTATTGTCATCAACCCAGGAGTGGTACAACTTAAAAAACACATATTCACAAAAAATCTCCACGCTGCTCCTGTAAGACACCTGGAAGAAACAATAGGCAGCTGAAGAGGGGCTTTCTAAGGAGAGTGTTGGCATTCTTCACAATCCCCATCTATGGTGAGCACAGGTTTACTTTCTGTAATGATGGATTATTCACTTCAGGAAACGAATATTCAAATATTCCAGTTTGGGTTTGTCTCTTGTTGGCCATGCTGTCACACCATGACACACATTCTTGCAATGCCTTTAATTATTTAGCATAATAATGGTGCTTTTAAAGAGACCTGCAATATACTCACCTAGCAAAGAAGAGTGTTTAATCATACCAAAAAATAAAATAAACAATGGATCATCTATGAATGAAGTCAGTCATCTCTCAGGGAGAACACGGGCTTTGTGCCTGCAGATCTACACAGGGCACCAACTTACACCTCAGCACGCATGTAACGTGAGATAAGGTCGATTGTGACAGGATTGAAGGACAATGAAGTACAATGATGTTACAAGAGATCAGAAGAGGGAGGCTATTTCTGAGATGTGAGTTTTCGGAGATGGTGAGGAAAGGCTTCACAGAGAAGACGGGAACTATTTATTTAGTATTTATCATGATGTGATCAACAGGGAGGTAGGGACAATAGAATTTTCCGTGTGCCAGGAACCGTGACAGTTGCTTTATGTATCTGATTTCAATCTATCTCTACAAAATCGTAGGTGGTAATCGCCACTACCTGTATTTTATAAACGAGAAAACTGAGGCTCAGAGAAGTTAGGGAACTCATCTAAGATCTCACAGTTAAAAAGCGGTGGAGCTTGGATTTGAACAGATATGACAATAACGCCCAAGAGCTTTTTGCCATAAGTTGACTCCCCTTTCAAAAATTAAAAGAAAATATTTAGATTTTCCAAAAAATGGAGATGGAGACTAAGACAGCGTAGCCATTCCAGGTGAGAGAAATGGCTTGAGCAAGAGTTAGAGGTGGGAAAGTACCAGAGATAACTCAGTCCAGAGTGCAACTGGCTAGATGAAGTAGAACACTGCAGAACGAGGCAACCTGAATATTATCTGGGGGAAAATGGAAGACGGTTCTATCTCGGGTGAGTATGCTGCACATTCATGAAATATATTAAAACAGACACACAGACTTAAGATAAAAATAGGATGCCTAAGCTCTTCTTGCTCTGGGGAGTGAAGAGCACATGAAGCTTTGGCCTCTGATGCAACATGTGGGCAGACCTCAAAACAAACATCCACATGTTGCCTGGCAACCAGGATAAAAGCCACAGCTGATCTGTGATCTAAACTAAAGCCAGAGAGACTGGAGAGCGGTTGGCCACACCCTGTGTGATTAAGAGCTCTGACACCAGACCACCCCGAGGGCTTAGAAAAAATCCACAAAAGGCATGAAGTTGAACTTCCAGTACGAGACAACCGCCTTATTTTCATTGCCTTGCAAACTCCAGTTTTCCAGTGGTTTTTTTTTTCTGGGATGATAATTATTTTGTGGGCAAGGAGAAGAACAAGACACAGAGCCTAGATGAATCCTCAAAGAGTAGAAAAGCAGCTTTTTTTCTGAGACTGTGTTCATGCCTGTAGGGAACGTGGTTGCTTTTCTTGATACATGAAATAATTCCAACTATGTCTGACTTTGCCCAAGATAAAGCAAAGTAGAGAAGATAGACTCGAAAAAGACAGGCTACTTTCCTCTTCGTGTCCCTCCCCTAGAGAAGGTTTGTGCTGCTGGGATTTACTTAAGCCAGTGAGTCAAGCAATTTCAGCATAAAAGAAGCTATATAATGAACAACAGGGAAGACAGCTCTTGACAAGCTGAGTGACCTTGAGTCTTAACCTCCTGGAAATACAGTTTCCTCATCTGTAAACTGTCATGCTTGAGAATGCAATCGTTCTACAACTCTAATACTACAAGCTATGATTATGTGAAGCTTATTAAACCCAATCACAGATGTCCAAATGGGAAACATAGGAGTTTAGCCTTTGGAGTCCCAAACACCTGGAGTTTCCTTCTAGCTGCTCAACTTCAGGCAAGCTGCTTAAACTTTGCAAACTTAAGATTTTTATTTGTCAAATGGGTATAAAAATGTACCCACCTCATAAAATGGTAGTGAGGATTAAATGAGGGTGTGTCTATAAAGTGCTTGGCTCAATGCCTGGCCGTGTAAATCAGTAAACAGCAGTGATTTTTATTATGTTATGAATCCCAACAGCCTCAAAAGTCTTGCTCAGTCTCAGAATGGTAGAGCAGTTCTGTGGTGACTACTGCTTTGAGGAGTTATACACTAATGTTGTTTAGCTTTCTTAAAGAAAAAAAGGGGAACATTATGGCTTTTTTTTTGCTGAGGAAGATCAGCCCTGAGCTAACATCTGTGCCAATCTTCCTCCACTTTATATGTGGGTCACTGCCACAACATGGCTGACGAGTGGTGTAGGTGTACAACTGGGATTCAGACCTGCGAACCCGGGCTGCCAAAGCAGAGCATGGTAAACTTAACCACTACGCCATGGGGCCAGCCCCTACATTATGGCATTTTCTTTAGGTTCAAATACTTGGCTTGTTTCGGTCCAGGTTTCAGTCAAAATAGGAGCAGGAATCTTGGAAGCAAGAGCACAGATTTGTACAAATCCTAAAAGATTATGAGCTCATTTAAAGCATAAATGGTTACTGATGACATGATTATTGCATAAGCACTAAAAAATTCTGAGCTGTGAACAATTGTCTCAGTGCATTCGAATTCATAAGAAGGCCAAAATGATGGGAATTATAAGAAGGTACCCTGTCCAAGTTCATTTTCAAGTAATCAAAGTGAAGGTGTGAAGAGAACAATCTGACTCCAAAAGCAAAGGCAATGAAAGCAAAAAAACAGCTGGGGCTACATTAAACTAAAAAGCTTCTGCACAGCAAAGGAAATCATCAACAGAATGGAAAGGCAACCTACTGAATGAGAGAAAATATTTGCAAATAATACATCTGATAAGGGGTTAATATCCAAAATATACAAAGAACTCATGCAACTCAATAGCAAAAAAGAGAAGTTGATTACAAAATAAGTAGAGCATCTGAATAGATATCTTCCCAAAGGAGACATACAGATGGCCAACAGCTACATGTAAAGATGCTCAGCATCACTGGTCATCAGGGAAACGCAAACCAAAACCACAAAGAGATAACATCTCACACCTGCTAGAGTAACTACTATCTAAAAGGCAAAAAATAACAAGTGTTGGTGAGGATGTGGAGAGGAGAGAACCTTGGGCACTATTGGTGGGAATGTAAGTTGGTGCAGCCACTATGGAAAACAGTACAGAGGCTCCTCAAAAAATTAAAAATAGAACTACCAAATGATCCAGAATTCCACTTCCGGGTATTCATCTGAAGGAACGAAAACACCAACTCAAAAAGGTATCTGCACACCCATGTTCATTACAGTGTTATTTACAATAGCCACGATATGGAAGCAGCCTAAGTGTCCATCAGCGGGTGAATGGATAAAGAAGATGTGGTATATATACACAATGGAATACTGTCAGTCCTAAAAAAGAATGAAATCTTGCTGTCTGTGACAAGATGGATTGAACTTGAGGGCATTATGCTAAGTGGAATAAGTCACACAGAGAACAACAAATATTGTATGATCTCACTTACGTGGGGAATCTCAAAAAAAAAACAAGCTTATAGATCAGAGAACAGACTGGTGATTGCCAGAGGCAGGGGTTGAGGGATGGGCAAATCGGTGAAGGGGTCAAAAGGTACAAACTGCCAGTTAGAAAATAAGTATGTCCTGGCAATATAACGTATGGCATGGTGACTACAGTTAATAATACTGCATTGTATATTTGAAAGTTGCTAACAGAGTAGATCTTAAAAGTCCTTATCACACAAAAAAATTTCTAACTATGTATGGGGACCAATGTTAACTACACTTATTGTGGTGATCATTTTGCCATATATACAAATATTGAATCATTATGCTGTACACCTGAAACTAATAAAAAGTTTTATTATACCTCAGTAAAAAGAAAAAAAGAAAATGTGGAGTGAAATAAATGTCATTCCAAAAGCCACATAAGAAAAACAAATTCACAAATGTATACCAACAGCAAGTTTAATCTTTGCAGATATGAAATAGGTAGTGTTGTGTAATGGTTAGGAGAACGGCTCTGGAGCCAGACCCCCTTGAGTTTGAATTCTAGCTCTGCTACCAGTTGTGTGACCTTGATCAAATTCCTTAACTGCTCTGTGCCTTAGTTTCCTCATCTGTAAAATGGGAATAATAACAGTACCTTCTGTACATTTCATCCCACTTTCCCCCAGGATGAAAATTCAGTGGAATAGAAGAATAGATTTCAAAGTAGGCTTCATTTGAAATTGATATAAAAATATGATCCTTGCTGCTTATTCAATCTATAAAAGTTCTTTATTCCCTACAAGATAAGGAAATTTTTAGTTATATACTATTTAATCCTGCTATTTAAAAATGTCACCATTTCAAAGATGGCTTATTCACCCCTTCTTTATTGCCTATTAAAACCTCTAAAGAAACTTTGTCAATGAAACTATTATTTGCTAATTCCAATCAGGTATAATACTCTCTTTCACACAAGTAGGAAACTTCATCCATCACAGAGAATTTCAACAATATTAAGATTTCAAGCATAACAATAGAGAACACAATATTGAATTCTAGTGCTTTTTTGAATTTAGATACAAATTCCTCTCTCAGTTATTTAAACTACCTAGATATAAACTACTGAATGGCCGATTTCATAAGAGCAGTCTACTAAAAAGAACTTTAGAAACAAAGAGAATCTTGCTATCTGTGTGACCCAGAGTAAGTTATTTAACCTCTCTGGGCCTTCATCATCTCATTTCTAAAATTGTCCTAACATCCTCTTACCTAGTTGGAAAATATACAACTCTTAGGAGGATTATATGAAATCCCATGTAACTCACTTAGCATAGTAGTTGTTCAATAAATTAATAAATGGCTGGTTTCTTTTTCTTCTTTCCATTTATTTTCAAATTTCTAGATCCTAGAGAGCTTCTCCAACTACACACATGCTGCTGACCTAACCCCTCTTCCAGAGCATTCCAGAATTATTTTTGGATTATCAGCACTAGCTAGAATGTCCTTTGTTAAGCTTTTTTTGTTTCCTATTGGTTGTCTTTCCATTTTGAATAGTAACCAAATCTTCAGTTCATTGGTCCATGGAAGAATGTGGCGAAGTTATAGATACACAAAGAAGATGCGGTTTACCACTGGTTCAACTGAAAATCAGCTGGCATATTTTGCCAAGATTTTACGCAAATATGTACATCAGTGTTCATCACATTCGATCTTTGGAAACATGTAAAGAGGTATAAAAATAGGATTGTCAGAGAAGGAAACAATTCCAATTTGCTAGGCTAGGAATCCTGTCTTACCACAAGAACATCAATTGAGAATAATTTAGCACCTATTACTGCAATCATCGAAAGATTCTTGATACCAAGGGAAGGCTCAAACTCAATAGTCAAAGATGTTAACCTTTCCTTTTGGATCTCTGAATATTCAGCAAGAGGTTACATTGTTTCTTAGTGATGTGCATCCTTTATGGCTACAATCCAAACAATTAATGATTAATTAATTGATTGATTTAAAACTCAAGGTTAGAGTAAGATATCACATGGACGATAATTTAGTTTTATAATATTGCTAGGGAAAAAATGATCATGAATTCTAATCATTGCAACTGTATGCAAAATATGCAGGAATCCATAACTATTTAAACATTTTATACCAAGATAATGATTACTGGCAATGAAAGTTATGTCAAGCCATTGAGCAATGTGACTGGCCAAGCATTAACACCTTAGCTCGGTAGTTTTTAGTCCAGGAAGAGAATCACTCATAGGCAGTGTGTAGGGAGGGAGGGCGGGCCATGGACACTTAAACTTACAAAGGGGAAAGGGCAGGAGGAAGAGGGAGAAAGACTGTAGCCGAAAAAGCTGTAAGCCCCTCAGATGGCTCTGAAACTTTCTGACATTGAGAACTGCTACTGTGGGAGTTTTAAACAAGACAGGGCTTTACAGTGGGTCAGTGAAAGGACCATTGTTTTCTACCACCTATTGTTATCCACTGGCACTTTTCTTCCGGGGACAAACTAAGTCTCTTCACACTTTTATTTGGTCAAAATAAAGGGACCAGGTCACATAAGATATAAGGATAGATTCACAAAATTACTTTTCCAAAGTATTTTCCAGCCAGCTTTCTGGTGCCAATATTGCCAGCCCAGGTTACTGAAGAGCCTAGATGTTCCCTAAAAAGACAGTCCTGCGGTACCTCAAGGATATTCGTTCTCTCCAGGCTTACGGCCCTAAAACTCAGGGACACTTGACGCTTATGATCATGCCTATAACATCTTTCTTACACTATAAGGCAGTAGGATGCTGTAGACATCACCAAGCCCAATATTGCTGTCATTTTATAGGCAGATATTCTGGACCATTAGAGAAGCTCCTAGTGGTACATATATCCAGTATATGGCTCAGCTGCAAGAACATTTGAAACAAAACAGGATGCAATTTTCAAATGATTAATTGAATTCTCAGAAAATAATATTTGTCCATCTCTGTATACCTAAGGTCTAAAACTCAAATGAACACACGTGTTGGGGGATGGTAGAGTCAGGCCAGTATGAAGAGGGAGTAGTGGGTTTTGTGACAAAGTAGAGCATGCATTCCCCATCTAAAGGCTTTCAAACATTTTTAATACATTGCACATTCCCAGAAAAATCAGTCTGAGTTCTGATGGAAAAAGACTCTTCTAATCCAGACACATAGAAATATTGAACAAAATTTAATATAAAAAATAAATAAATAAATACAGAGATAAATAAAGAGATGGTGAATATGAAAGAGAAGTTAAGAATCCTGGAAGATAAATTCTGGCTACCAATTTCAATCCCTTGCTGTAGACCAAGGCCTCTGATCCTGATACACCTCTGTAAATTAAATATTATGAAAAGAGAGGTGTCTAAAAGCATGTGAGGCACTGTTTCAGACATATATTAGCATGAGAATATTTATATTCCAGGGTACTGATGACTAGCCATAGTAATGGAGTTACATAAAAGGGTTTTATTTGCCATGTTGGATATAAGACAATTTCCTATTTTCATGATAAAGAAAAAGTAGGAAAAGCACATGTAACTGAAAAATGTACAAATAATTCAATTCTCTGCTACTTTTTCTGGTTGTCCTCTTAGAACAGGTAATAAAGAAACAATAGCAGGAGACTAAACCCCTGGTTTCTCCATAGGAACAATGTTCTCTCTTTCCTCCCCTAACTACCATCCTGAGCAACTCTGGAGGCGCCAAAGCCTGGTTCAGGTCTTTATACTTAAGTCACTTGCGCAGGGGACCTCAACCCACTACAGAGTTCAGAGAGTTTACAGAGTCCAGAGCCGGCCTAAGCTGGCCTCAATCTCTTACGGCAACTTTGAGTGAAATGGGATTGGTCCAGGTCTTTGCTTAGGCTCCAAAACTGGGCCATGAACATCAATCAATTCAGTTCACGGGGGACCTTCAGTATAATTCAGAAGTCTGAGCCTCTGTGGATGGATGGCTAGAATTCTCAGCAAGGTTGTGCTGCACTGCTAAGGCCAGCAGACTACTTACAGACAGGCTCTGTATGGTCAACTCATTTCTTAGAGCAGTGGTTATCAAACTTTAATAGGTGCAAGGATTTATCTAGAGAGTTTATTAAGCCATAGATTCCTCAGAGATTCTGATTGGGCAGGTCTGAGGTGGGGCTTGGGAAATCTCCATCGTTAAACAAATATCCCAGGTGAATTTAATGCAGATGCTCTCCAGACCAGACATCATGAGACGCTGTCTTAGAGAATTCCAAGGGGGTGCAGCACATCGCCAGGACAAGGCCTGGGAGAGCCCTAGGGCTATGGATTAGTCTGGAATTACCCTACCGGCCTGCACTCTCTGTTTGAGGATCAACACTTTCTCTTTTCTAAGGAGACCCCACCTGTTAAAGCACAACTCTGCAATTAAGGAGGGCTTGTTTAGATTACAGTTACATTCTTCATTCCTCAGGAGTCCATCAGCAAGACTCACTGGGAAACGGGTTAATGTTGCCTTCACTGCTCACCAACATCTTATCCATTATGATCAGTATGTGCCAGGGGCTATAGAACTAGGGAAAATTATGTGTGTTGGCAATATTTAAAAAAAAAGTTTTCCATAGTTAACTTGATTAATCACAAAAAGCAGGCCCAAATCTTCTTTCTAGCATATAAGAAATCTTCCCCAAATAAAACTCAATGTTAATTGATTTTTTTAAGCGTTGCAAAGGGATCTATAAGAAAAGAAACAAACACCACCAACAAAACAGACAGAGTGGCACCCTTGTCACTAAGCTGTGCCAATATTTCTGTGAGAGGAAACCCTGAAAACGGTCAAAGGTGAGTAAACCCGGATCCTTGTCTTGTTAAGGATATGTATCCCCAGGTAGTGGCTGCCAAATATGAAATAAGAAAACAGATTAAGATAAATGTGTCCTTAGAGATAAATACGTCTGGAACTCAGGGGCAGGTTATCTTGACTGCCGATGACCTTGTCTATGCTCTCCTGCACGTTGGGTTTGGAGGTGAAGAAAGAAACAGGAAGATGAACAGCAGGAATTTGTCACCTTCATAGCTCGCCTGGGGACTGACAACACAGACCCAAGTCAGCGGTGGGGTCTCCAGTTAAACCGTGTAGAGCCCAGGACAAAAAGGAAATCTTGAGTATATCTGATACTTGATGGAGATTCAGTCTGTCTACAGGGAACAGTCAAGAATATCTCACTGGAGAACCCTAGAATTAATGAGAACTCTCAATTCCACCTAACGGCACATGTAAAAGTGTGCATGGGGAGACTGCAGTGTCTTGACTCGTAGTTAGGGGCAAGTAGGGAAGGAAGAGATTAAGAAAATATGAACGAGGAGAGCCAATGTTTGGGAAGCTGGATGTGTATCTGACTTCTAAGGGCTCTGCCTCTGATCGACAATACTCCACTTGAGTAACATCCCCGTCCTCGGAGTCTGTGTCCATCTTGGCAATTGGTATTTTCTGCTTTAGACTGGCCTCTCGGTTGTAGATCTCCCTTAAGGGATTTATGTTCCCTATGTTTATTCCAAAAAAACAGGCCCCAAGCTTAACCTCAGTCCCCTTCCCTCAGCCTTCCACTGTGCCTGACAGCACCTGGATAGCAATGCTATTTAACACTTTTCCCACTGCTTTTGTATTTGTTATATGGACCATCCTCCACTTCTGTATCCCTAGCACCACGTTTGGCCAATTGTAGACCCTTCTCCAGTCCCTACACCCCACCCCCCCCAACAGAAGAAGAAAAAGGGTTCCTTATTAATATTTTTTGATTATCCACTCTTTAGCCAAAAGACAGATATTAAGTTTCAAAACTCTACTTGTAAATCCCAGAGAATAAAAATGAATACTATTTTACCTTCTCTACCTACCCAGGATAAATCTCTACACTAATGCATATTATACTAATAGCATCTTAGGGCTTGTTCACAAGAAGATAAACCTAATCTTTTTCAATTCAGGAAATATTTATTGAGCAATTACTATGCAGAAGTTACCCCAGTAGATGCTATGGAGGTACAAAGACGTGGATCCTGTCTTCAAGGGTCTCACAGCACAGTAAAAAGCTGGCATTCTAAGAACAAAAGTAACTGTAGCTAAACGAGACCATGTACCCAAATGAGACTTTTGTGTGTGATAACTTTTCATGTCCTGAATGAGAAGGAGCACTGAAGCTCATCTTTTGGAAAGCATTTTAGGGAGAGCTATTAAATACATCCTGAGAAACTCAGCGTGGTGGTTAAGAGACCAGGTTCTTACATTCTTAATCTGTAAAATGCGCATAATAAAATGCCAGCAAATCTCATTGCTACATTATCACACATCATGTAAAACACTCAGCATGTGCCTAGAACATAGTAATTTTCAGTAAATGTTGCTATAACAATACTCTGTTCTAATATAGATTACGCTGATCTCTTCTTCTACTAGAACCTGTACGAGTCATTCTCTAATCATTTATTGCCTGGAGTGGACAGCTGAGCGCAAGGCTAACAACATCATCTTACTGGCAGCAGGATCAGGCACAGCCTCCACCCAAATCTCCAGTGTCCAAATATAGTCACTTGCGGCATAACGACATTTCAGTCAACGACGGACCGAATACCACAGCGGCCCCATAAGATCAGTACCATAACAGCCTAGGCGCGTGGTGGGCTCTTCCAACTAGGTTTGTGTAAGTACTCTATGATGTTCTCACAACGATTAAGTCATCTCATGAGACATTTCTCAGAGCGCATCCCCATAGTTCAGTGACGCATGACTATATGGACTTGCTCAGAAGTCAGCATGTCTTAAGAGATGTTGTAAAGTGTCCTTTAAAATTGGAAATAATGGGACTGAGTAACTATTTTGATGGCTTTCCATAAAAATAGTGTAGCTCAATTGTTCTTAACTAGGGGAGGTAGCACCCAACTAAAGGGTATTTTAAAATGTGTGAAAGTGCTTTTGGTCATGCTCTGGCATTCACTGGGAGCAAGACAGTCCTGCCCAATTAAGAATTGTCACCCCAAATGCCAATAGTATCCTGTTGAGAAATATTGAGTAGCTGACATTTTTAAGTTAAAAGCTATTCATAGAGAAAAAATAAAATGCAATTGTTTGTGAAGACTCAATGTACTTTCCCAGTATGCAGATTATTAATTCAATATATCAGAAAAACTATAGGATAAACTACGTTCCTCTTATGAGGTCAGACACTGGTGCTGAAACATATATTCCAGATTCATATAGTCTCCAAAATGAGGGCACTGCAAGGTACAATGAGAGAGAAGACAAAGCTATATATGTACACAGGAGAACATGGGTTGTGGATTTTTTATTTAAACAGGACTGACCAATTAGTTCACATTTCAGGAAAAGTAATAGTTCCACCTAAGAAGTAGTGATGCCTTCATGATAAATTGTTATTATAAACAATGAACAGGAAGATAAATACTTAGCCGATTTTAAGAAGTTAGTTCAAATTAATGCCTCACGTTTTCATAATGGCTTTCTTTTCTTTTTGGTTTCATTCTTTCAAACTGTTATTTTATGTGATACCTTGGAAGTTTTCATTGTGGGAATTATACTTGACCAATTCACACAACAATCAAGGAACTGAACTCATCACTCATACTATATAATCAACTCCTCTCCTGCATTGGGAATCTCCTCTCAAAGCATGAGAACTGAAGCACTGTCAACATTTATGCTTGAATGTGCTGCTTCATGAGCACTGTCATGCAGTGGGTAAAGCCCACTTGTTTATAATAGACTCCAAGAGTCCTTACTGCTTGCACACGGATTCCCATGCCACCCTCATTGCTACTGGCTGCCTATCGCTCCTCCATCAGTCAGCAGATGTGGCCTTTCCTAGGTCGGCATGATTTTGCTAAATGTCACTATTTTGTTTTAATCCTATATGGCCTTCTAGAACCCAGGCAGCACTCCCTCCCTACCACATTCCTAGCAACAAATATCCTTTTAGATACTGAAAAATCAGTGTACAAAAGTTGAATTCAGTGCCCACAAACAAAATGTCAGGAAGAGGGACTCTATAGTTATTTACTAGAAAATAAACTTTCCTCTTAACAGTAGATGCCACTCCTTACTGACTTCCCTGCAATGCAGAGGTTTCCTCTCTAGAAAACATCTCACAGCAAGAACAATCCAGCTGCTGAGTAAGCACTCCTCTGATACATAGGTAGGTTCCTAGAGAACTAGTCAGAGGCCCCAAGGTCCTGCCACTTCAGGAAGCTTCCTAAACTCTCTGCCTTATTTTCTCCAGCTGTAAAATGGGAATAAAGAACTTGCCTCTTGCTCATTTATAACTGAGGAACGCTGGAACCATAACAGTACAGAAGAGATTGTTAAATCTCTATGAAAACACTTTGCATTCTGGAAAGATATATACAAAGTACCCTTCAGCGATATTATCTGACCACAGTCTCAGGTTGAGTTCAAGGAAACAGAAGAGGAACAAGTTACAACATTTGCCACACCACACCCAGCGTGTACAAGGTACATGGAAAGGTTATACAGAGTGAGCTCATTCTCTAAAACGGAGGTCGGCATAGTGGTGGGGGCAGAGCTGGGGGAGAAGAAGAGGTTTACCCCTAGACATAGAAATGCCAAACCACAAATCCCTGGTTTTGTAACCCTGCTGTATCCGGTCACCAGACACATTTCCAGCTGAAGACTCAGCAACAGTGTCACCGACAGGGAGGAGGGGTCGACAAGTAACACAACTTAACTTAGAACCCATTTGGAAAGAAATGTATCCTCAGGGTCAAGAGACTAGCAAGGGCGCACGTTCAAGCTGGGGAGCCAGCAGCAGGGTCCGAGCCTCGGAGGCGGAGGGCCCGGCGCGAAGGCGGCGCCTCGGGTCGCCCTCCTGGGAAGCGGATGCAGCCTTGGAGGCAAGCGGCCGAGATCGGTACTCACTGCGTCCGGCTCCCGGCCCAGTGACTTCGGCTGGGTTTTCAGGATGTTTGCATTCCTGCTTAGGCTCGGCCCCCGCGGTTTCAGTTTTGAGCCCCAGCCGGGAGAGCGCACGGGGCGGGGAGGGGCGGGGAGGGGCGGGGCGGTCCGGGGACGGCGACGCGGCGGCTCCCGCCCTCCTCCCGGGCGCCGCCCCGGGCTCCGGGCGCTCCTGCGGAGGGCGGTGCTCGCTGCGCCGCGCGGTCACGGGGCTGGCTTCCGGAAGGCCCGCTCGCTTCGTCACGCAGCCGGCGGTGCGGCCACGGGTGTGTGCGCTCTGCTAGCTGACGGCAGAGGTCTCCGGCTCCTAGGCTGTCACCCTGGGGCTCTTCCAAAATAAGGGAGCGACGGTGGTGCTCTTGCAAACACACGCCTTCAAATATCTTTTTAAACTATAAAGCAAATTAATAATGACCACCACTAGGGATTCGAAAATACACTTCAAATTGTGTAATGGGTTTTTTTTTTAAAGAGCAGTTTAGGAGAGTCAGAATTCTACTGAATTATTATACATTATATATTATTATAACTAAAAAAATCAAAATAAATAAGAATGAATTTTAAGCCATTGAATAAAATAAGAATTCCTAAATCCACACTGCTATAAATAAATGAATGGATAAGTAAGTAAAAGGGGGAAAGAAAACGCTCTTATAGAAGAATGCCAACTAATATAGAATGAATGACGGGGTGAAGAGAAAAGAATTAGGAAATGGTAAAAGGAGAATGGAAAATCAGCTTTTTCCAATGCCATAAACTAATTACAATAGTCAGGATACCGAGCTTGGGATGTGAGTGGAGGAGGAAGCAGTGGTCGGTGGAGGAGCAGGGGGTGGTCTGTGATTGCCCAGCTGTGGCCTCAGGCCTAGCTGTGACAGCTGAGCAATGACTCAGTGGTACATCCAGCCAAGGCAGAGGTGACGGCCAGCTGGCATTAAAAAGGCAGAGAGCTCGTTTGCACAGTTTTGTACCCTGCATCCCACAGGGCAGTCAAAGCGAGTGGAGTCCCTCTGAATTCCCCTGCAAAGTGTTCCTCACAGCCACCTTATTTATTTTCATTTTTCGTTTACTTCTGTAAAATAAAGCTGGTGAAGTAAGACCCCTTCCAACTCATATATTTTATAATTCCCTGAGCAGACCTTGTCCTTATACTACTTTCTTCATAAAAATATAGCTTAAAAATTCCTTTTTTGCTTATCATTAGTATTTTCTTTCCTTTCTTT
Organism: Equus asinus; assembly: GCF_041296235.1. Taxonomy (NCBI): domain Eukaryota; kingdom Metazoa; phylum Chordata; class Mammalia; order Perissodactyla; family Equidae; genus Equus; species Equus asinus. The sequence continues at coordinate 75,163,953 of NC_091798.1, forward strand.
TTTTTTTTTTAACTAAACCTCAGCTCATCTAGGTTTCACTGACAATCATTTCTCCTGTGACAAAAACAGCACAGGGTGACTTATTTGGGCCACACCCCAAGAGGGATGAGCCGTAGGCTCATAACCCATAGCCCCCAGTGTTAGGCAGCATTTCTCCCTCAATGAAGGAGAGTATTTCTGTGCTCCTGAAGAGTACAGACGAGTAATCACATGTTATGAGATAAATTTTCCAAAGATTCTTATCCCGCAGGGCAGGTAGAAAGGGGCTCCTTTCCTTAGAGATGAAGATGGACGTCACTGCTCCCTGATATGCTGTGGCCATCTCAGTCACTGAGGCTCATCTTTTTTCCCAGGGTGGTCCCCAGGCATCTGCATCTGAAACGCCTGGGTGTACCTATTAACTATATAAAATCCTGGGCCTCACCCCAACCTGGTGAATCAGAATTTCTTGCCTTAGAATCTGAGAATCTGCATTTTTAACGAGATTCCTCAATCACTGTTTGGGTAACCTAAGGTACAAGAAGGCTAAGTGACCCAGATTCAGCACAATTCAGCATCCTTGCTGCTCGGAGTGTGGTTGCCAGACCAGCAGCAGCACCAAGTGGGAGCTTGTTAGAAAAGCAGAATCTCAGCCTCACCCCAGATTTCCTGAATCAGAATCTTCATTTTAATAAAATCCCCACTGATTCGATATGCACACTAAAATATGAGGCTGACTGCTCTGGATCTTGTTTCCCAAACTGGTTATTTGTACCCTATTGACATAACATTTTTAAATCTGCCATAACTATATTATATTTACTGAATATTTTAAAAAATAGATTTACTTGTAACCTTTAATCTAGCCTTGTCTTAAGCAAAATTATCCACTGAAATGCTTGTCAGTGACACCTAGATCATGAGTTTGAAGTTAACTTTTTTATAGCACATTAAAATATATGCAGAATTATTAAAATAAAAATGCTTGCTGCTTAACATACAGAGTCATCTCACATACCACAAACGTACAAGGGTACTGTGGGGCGAGGCTCACACTGAATGCAGGAACACTTTCCACAGGACACAAAGTGTTTATCCAGCCCCTCGCTTATTACAGATAAGAAAAATAAGCACCCGAGAGGACAGCTGTGTTGCCAAAGTTAACACAGCTATTTATGGCAGAACCAGAACCCAAATCATAAAAGTATGTCTCTGACCAGTGCTTTTTCCTTCTCAGATCTTCTCCCCCCTAGGCTGGGAGAAAAGTTGTTTGTAACTTCTTCTGTTTAAAATTTTCCTTCAGTTCAATTAGATCATTTCTCCTATTTTCTTTTCTGAAGTGGCTGTCTGCCAGTTGGCAGCTGGCCACACATCTGAAAACCCTCACTACATACTGATAATTTCCCACCTAATCTATACATGCCTTCCCAAAGTAGAACGCAGACGACTCACACGCCAGATTCCCTTGGAGCCGGGGTGAAGCAGGACTTGTGTTGGCCAATCAGATGTGCCATACACAATAAGATTGGAAGTGAGCAGTGTGGAGGTCGCTGCCCACTGGGAAATCTGTGCTATGATAGGGGCTCTCACTTTTCAAAATGGGCAGTGGCAGAGTTTCTGGCATCCGGTCCTAAATGTGCTGCACACTGAGCTGTGGTGGCAGCAGGAGAAGCTCCCACCATGTGGCTGGGCACTGTTCCTGGCTGTAAAACTTTAGATTCCTTCTACTGGGGCCTTCTGGATCTCTCTATGAGCTACCTGCTATCCTTAAGAAATTCTTTTTTGGCTTGAACTAGTCAGAGTGGATTCCAGAGGAACTAATAACCTTAACCAACATATCTTCCTCACAGCTGTGGTCTTCTGCAGACATGTTCCTAATGCAAGTTCAACCTTGGTTCCCTCCCCTAAACGAGGAGGTCATTACAATAGAAGTTGTCTGAGAACTCTTCCAGCAATAAAATTGCATGACTGATTATGGATCACAACTATTTTCACGCTGATTGTAATAAGAGTCTATATAATTTCTGCAGCCTCATTAGTCCTTATTATTAATTTATTAAAAATTGAATTTTAAGCACTAAACATCTTACAATAATTATTTTGAGTTAGAAATATCTATTCCACTTATGCAGTTTGAATCTTCCAAACTCAGAATTGCATGGTGGAAGTGATATTTTTACTCATAATTACTCATTTTGTAAGAATTCTCATGAAACAGTTGTGCAATACATGGTAACCATTCTATAATACACAGCTTACACATAAGCTTCAAGTTAAATATTTAATTTTTAAGACAGACTCTAAGATTTTCTTAATAATTGTAAAATTATCACTTATTTTAATTTTCAGGTTAAATGTGTCCAGAATCAAGAAAACTAGGACTAATTCTCACTGCCAATTACATCTACTGTTTTGTCAGCCCTTTTCTGAATGTGTTGGGAGAATATTATTTTACCTATGTGTGTTATGATAATTGTGTAATAAAAGGCTTCAAGTGATCACAAATATGATTAGCCCCAGCTTTTCTAAATGATGCATGGGAATGATCATTTTTAAGAGATGATGATACTGAGTTCAAGCCCTTTCAATCTGACATCAAAAGAAGAAATAAGAAAGTATACATATTTTTTCCTCCAATACTCTGTAATAATTAAAGATAATGAGAAAGGAGGGAGTGAAGAATGAAACCCTGGGAAAACTAATATTCAGGAAACTGTGAAGAAAAGCAAGTCAGGAGCCTCAGTGAAAAGAGCAACAGGAGAGAAGACGGAGGGAGGAAAGGATGGTGTTTCAGAAGCCAAGGAAAGAATGTCATTTGCCATTTAACACTAAAACAACAAACGTGGCTAAAACGTCTGCACCTCCCAGCCATGCCCTCTCCCAGCTTCCTGAGACAGAGCAGGCTTTGGGGCAGAGGTCCAAATTCTTTATAACCCTTCCATCTCAGAATGATTGGATGATAACTTCCCGTGTGAAAAAAATATGGAAAAGGGACTGATTCTTATGACTAAGTTCAAGAAAAAACTGAGTGTGGTTTTCTACAATGTACTGGCCCTCCAAGAGTCTAGGTAATAACAGTTCTGGAAATCAGGTACAAATGGTTCACTAAATCTCATCGGGTTGGAGGTTTGCTAATGAGGCTTCTCAGTTTTTAGAGGCATAATTTAAATAAAGGTCCTAATACTATAAAAGATAGGCCATGTCTGGAAAATCTTTTTTAGTTGGAGACCTCCAAACAGCAGAGTATGAGGACTAACAAGAGTGACTGCAGCAGAAACACATTTTCCAGCACCTACTAAATGCCCAGGCCCAGGGCTAAGTGTTTTGTAAGTTTTATTTCATTTAAGCCTCTCAGCCAATTTGCCCAGAAAAGTCCTATCCCCGTTTTACAGATGAGGAAACTGAGGCTCCGTGGAACTAAGTAAACTTGCTAATAAGTGGCAAAGAGGAAACAGGTTTGTTTCGCTGAGCAAAGTCTCTTACCTACAGTGAGCATCAATGCAGTAGTGCCCCCAACAACAAAAACAGAATGGCTAAAAGAGAAGACCCCAGTTTTGAGTTTAAGTTGGTTTCAAACATTAATTCACCCCTGAATTTAAAATTCAAAGTCCTTCAATGATTTTTATTCTTTTACTGGCTGGTAGAAGAGAAGATCTGAAAAAGTCTATAAAGCAAACTCATGGTCTTAATTCGGGATGGTTTTCAATTCTGTGCCTTGCCTCTTCTCATTTCTCAGCTGGGTTTGGTTTTGGCACCCTTACGGGCTTGGAGAGGAGCTGGGGCTCCAGGAGGCCCTAAATCATTACCTCTTCCCCAAACAAGCATGGAAAGCGATAACAAAATGGAGTAAATTATGGATGGATAAGATGGATAAGCACTTTTTGACTTAGAGATGGCCTTAGCAACCAATCACGTATAGCCAAGAAGTAACAGTTGTTGCCGACACCAATCACAAATCTCGTAAAACAACCTGTGCAATTTCTCTCTTTTTGCCTTTATAACCATTGCCTCTTTTGTCTTCCTTGGAGCACATTTTGGGCTTCTGCCTGAATCTGTGTTTCCTGAGTTGCAATTGCCCAAATAAATATCTGCTATTTAAATTGTAGTGATTTTCCCTCTATCAACATTTCTTGGTGTAGTCGACAGGATCCAGAGCAACTGATCTCCAACCCCCAGGCCCACTAGGGACACGCATGCGGAAGGTAACTCCAAGAACCCTTGTTCTCTAGCGTTTCCACTGGCAAGGCTTGGAGTTCTGGTGTTAAGTTCTCCTGGATTGGAACCTCCTATTTTCGGCTGAAGTTCAGACCAGATTTTATTTGGGTGGATTAACTGGTTCTGTCCTTAGTCCTTTGGAGGGGAGGATTCTATCCTCGTTTTAACTAGGCAGAGGATTCCAGTTTAAGGACACTTCCTGGTGGGTGTTATTGTAGCTCTAAGCGTTTTTCATTTTACTCAAGTGGCCACACCTCTTTACAATTTGAAATTCAGCTGTTCTTGATAACCAAGGCAGACTTCTTAATTTCTCCTGTTAGCCACATGAGAGTCCTCTGACTCCAAAGATAAGAGACACTGATCCTTCCCACCCTCTTTGGGCTGTTTCTAGGTGACTAGAAACCTAGTGGAAGTGTTGGGACTCTGTTCATGACATGCAAAGGTCTCACAGGGCTCCCAACAGAAGAACACACTCCATTTCTGGGTGAGAGGGAAATTCATAAGCTTATTTGGAAGGTACACATAGAGGACTGGTCATCCTAGTACCTTGAGCAACCTGACACCACTTGGTGCTCAGGATTTTCTGAGACGGGTAAGAGAGAGAGACCAATGGACCATTGGTGACGTTTTGGAAAGTGGTCCTCACAAGCAGCACATACTCAACCAGGACCTATACCCTCCTGCCTCGGTCATCCAAGAACAGCCCCCTCTAAATTATGGGGAACAATTGTTCTAGAACAACCATAAATGATCAACCTCCTTTGGGAACCCTAGCTGGATTTATATTTAAAGAATATGGTCCCTCTTCTTGTAAATTTTTACTTTGATGGACCCATATTACCCAAGGATGATTTAAAACTTGCTTGGCCCCAATAGGGCTTATTTGAAATAACTAAATTAGTTTATTTGCGTGCACAGTTAGAAAATAAGAGATCTAAAGCTAAGCAAGTAGAAATGGGTGAACTTTTGAAATAATTTGGAATTGTAATGGCCATTCTGGGGAAGCTTAATTTTAGCTAAATCCATATTAAGGGTCACCCTTAAAAGAGAGGACCCCAAACCTCTCAGAGACAATGGAATGCATTCTTTGATCGATATGCAGAAGTTTCCAAAGAACAAAATGACTTCCAAAAGAGCTCTGAAAAAGATCCTTACAGGGCCAGCCCTGGTGGCCTAGTGGTTAAGTTCAGTGTACTACGCTTCAGCGGCCCAGGTTCAGTTCCTGGGTGTGGACCTACACCACTTGTCTGTCAGTGGGAGTGCTATGGTGGCAGCTCACATACAAAAAGAGGAAGATTGGCAACAGATGTTAGCTCAAGGCAAGTCTTTCTCAGCAAGAAAAAATACATCTTTAGTAAAAATCTTTGGCCATCTGAGCAGGTAAACTTAATCCATCTGCCAGAAACACAATTTGGATCCAACTATTCCTTTGCATTTTGTACCTGAGAGATGGCTAAAATTTTTAAAGACCTTTGTTTGTGTCTGTATGTCTATGTATGTATGTCTCTCTCTCTATACATATATATGATATTTTTCTACATCTGGGTGGTATTCCCAAAATTAAACATTTATATAACTTGAGTATTCCTAAAACTCTCAGAAATATAGAAACTAATACAAATGTTTTTCAAGTTCAAGTGTTTTTCAAGTTCAAGTGATCTGAGATAATCTTTGATAAATGAAAGATAATTTAACTTGGTTTAAGAAAAACAGGCATGTATTCAGAGTTATCAGTACTGAATATAATGCAAAATACAACTTTTTCTACCTTGGTTTACTGGTACAGTGGGCTCATGCTGTCTGTGTTACAGAATTTGTAGGGGGAATGACTTGGAATGATGGCTTATGATTTAACATCTCATACAAACATAGTTGTTAAAAACAAGTATTTAAATAAATTTAAATAAGATAAAAACTCATACTAAGTTAAACCAAATAATAGATATTGATTGAATATCTAAATCATTTCTGGACAGGATGGCATTCTGAGACATTGATTGCTAAGCATAAGTTTTTCTAGTTTTGACTTTCTAATTTTTTTTTTTAACAGAGAGACAAACAATATTTGGGTTATTAATAGACATGTTTTGTGCCCCATTGAAAAGTTTGCTGTAAAGAGAAATATGCTTCCAAAAACTATGAAATGTGTTTACGCATTTGCTAATCTACTACAGGATGCTAATATATCATAGACAGTTTATAATTGCCTGCTTCCTAAGTTTCACTGGAAAGCAAAGATTACAAATAGTTAAAAAAAATTTGACTCTTCATTGCCAGACTTTTGCCATCCTGATATCCCTGTAACATGGCAACAGTCTGCTCCTGAATCAGAGAAGTTAAGATGGGTAAACAAGGGCTGTAAATTAACAATCGGAGCTATGGGAAACCCAAGACGGCCACTTGTTTCTTTCTGGCTCCCTGGAAAACCCCATTTTTTTCATTCTACATTCCTTCACTCACTATAACGCATTAAGAAAAACTATCTCTGTCCCCAGAGGCCTCAGAATTCCTCCCTCTGGGTCCTTTGAGCATCTGCAGCTGGAATTCATTCAACTGCTACTTAGTATGAGTTACCATTGTGTTCTTGCTGTATGTATGTTTTCCACATGGATTGAAGCCTTCCCTTGTCACAAAGCTGATGCCTTTACAATGGCAAAGAAACTGTTAGAAAATGTATTTCTCACTTGGGATATACCTTCCACAGTCTCCAGTGATCGAGGCATCCACTTCACTGGGCAAATCATAGAAACTTTCTTCTTTTTTTTTTTGAGGAAGATTAGCCCTGAGCTAATACTGCCAATCCTCCTCTTTTTGCTGAGGAAGACTGGCCCTGAGCTAACATCCATGCCCATCTTCCTCTACTTTATACGTGGGACGCCTACCACAGCATGGTGTGACAAGCAGTTCCATGTCCGCACCCAGGATCCGAACCGGCAAACCCTAGCCCCCGGGAAGCAGAACATGCGAACATAACCACTGTGCCACCAGGCAGGCCCCAAATCATAGAAACTTTAACAACAACCTTACAAACTTATTGGAATTACCACCATTCCTATCATCCTCAATCATCAGGCAAAGTCAAGAAAACTAATGGGAAAACTGGATTCAAGCAGAAGAAATATGAAATTACATGGGACCACACGAACTGAGAAAGATGCTCTACTGTTTGGTTTTTCCATATTTAAAGAAATCTTTTCTCTTAAGCTAGCAACAACTTGGTAAGATATACCTTTGTGACCAAAGATGAAACATTTACTTTTTCTCCCTATCTAATCCTTCCAGAATTCAGAAAATCTCAGTGAGTATTCATATTTTCACTTGTATAAATAATCAGGCTAAGTTTTTAATGTAAACAAATTAGTTTTACTGTGATTATTTCTGGTAAAAAGAAAATGAGGGTACTTGTTGAGGGAAAAATTATGTTTGTACTTTTGTAGATACTAGATTCTAGTCTAATTGTCTTCTAGGTTTTGTTATATACCTATGGACTGGACCCCCCCACCCAGCCTAGGATATTACTTTCGGTCTCGCTGACTGTTCAAAGTACCCTCTTTGGAAAATATAAACTAACCTCACATGAGACAATTGTTGCCTTATGCTAGTATGACCATCTGTAGCAAGTCTCTAATGTCTTATGCTTAAGCCTATCATCAACAGGTTAAAGCAGCTTTCCCGGATTCCAGTTTAAAGGAATCCTGTTGGTCACAGTCTAGAGCCTGAGGACTGAGTATTCTGGAAGCATCATCTGAGAAAGACTTAAGCCCTCACACCCCAGTGGAAAGGACGTTGCCAAGTGCTCCTCACCACAGACTCTGCTACAGAACTAGAAGGCATTGTATATTATGTGCCCCCTTTCGGGTACACTTCTGTGTGTGATTACCACAGGGAACTATGGGCTTATGAATGTCTAGACAGCTGGCATATGACAGAATAATGTCTTTTAGGAAATCATAATATTCCATTTCAAGTTCTTGTCGAAGGAAAAAAACACCCTCAATCTCATAAGTCTAGGTGAAACTTGGTGACCTCTTTTTTACACCCCATCTACTCTCCATTGATTACCATCACCAAAGGCTTTGTCCTTTGGATTGATATTGTCCGTGATGACCTGTTGATAAAAATCTTATCCTAACCATAGCTAAACTGGCAAAATCTACTGCTTGAGCCTTGGCTCAACAACAATGATCCCGGGATTCCCTAATAGGGATTGTGTCAGGTAATCGAAGGGCTCTTGACATCCTAACTGCTCAAGAAGGGGATACTTGCACACACTCCTGGGAGAAGAATGTTGCTTCTATGTAAATGAGTCTGGTCACATAAAACAAGAGCTAAAGGTCATCAAAGATAATGTAAATCTCCTCAGTGATATAGGTCATACTGCTGGCTTCCTAGACCACTTTGACCTGTTTGGTTGGTTACCCATTGGCCTTGGAGCTATTTTAAGATCAAGGTTCCAAGCCTTGCTAATGATTATTGTTCTGGTTTGTTCAATCTTTGCCACCTTTAAACTTTAATGATTTGCATTTCATGATGCTGCAGGTCTGTCTACTGCTAGAGTGACGATACCAGTGACTTGAGATGACTGACAAATCTTGCAACTCCAAACAAAGGACTTGATACTTTTTCCAGATAAAGACTAAGCCGAAGACTCATTTCCTGACTGCCTCCTTATTGCTCAGATGTGGCCAAAGCCTCTGACTACATTACTTCCTGATGATTGACACCTCACTTTCCCTCCTATGAGGGACATGACTTCCCAAGAATAAGCTTTCCAGGCAATGAGGGAAATATCAATACATCAAATGCTTGATCTGCAATGCTTTTTGTTGAAAGATCTTGATCAAAAGGGATAAATGAGGAGCAAAAATAAAATGGAGTAACATATGTCAAGGCTTCTAAAATGGAGCTGGTAGGCCATTAAGGAAGTCGGGCTTATGCACATCTCTACTTAGATGGAATGTAACTTTTGAACTGTGCTTCACTGCTGTCACCTTGACCTTTCAAGAAATATGCATACTCCCATGGATAAAACCTTTTTGCCTTAGAGATGGCCTTAGCAACCAATCACGTATAGCCAAGAAGTAACAGTTGTTGCGGATGCCAATCACAAATCTTGTAAAACAACCTGTGTAATCTAGCTCTTTATCTTTATAAACCGTTGCCTCCTTTGTCTTCCTTGGAGCACATTTTGGGCTTCTGCCTGAATCTGTGCCTCCTGAGTTGCAATTCTAATTAGCCAAATAAATATCTGCTATTTAATTTGTAGTGATTTTTTCTTGATTGACACAAAGAACATACACAAGGAAGTCCACAGACTGTAGGAGAGCCACTGGTTTTAAAGGAAAAATATTTATTTAAAATAATTGTATAGACAGTCCTGAAATAGGTTAAGGTTTGTGATAATCTTGGACACATCGGAAGAACACAAGTTGAAATGGACTGAACATAACTATTTTATACATTAAAAACTGCTGGCTAAAGTATAGTTTCTTGTCTTGCAAGGTGACATTTCAGTGATTTTTATAAGTTTCAAAGCTTTGAAGTGTTATATTACCAAAGAATACTCAATCGGAACTTATAAGGTCCAGCATGTTAAGAATCTTGCGTGAACAGGAAACCTGGGTTTGAACCCTACCTCCATCTTACTGGCTTTGTGATCTTGTCAAGGTTACTTAACATCTCTGAGCCCTGGTTTCCTCAGGTATAAAGGAATAATAATTATAAAATTGTGAGGAGATTGCATAAGATAATTACATAGAGCATTTAACAGAGAGCCTGGTGTAGCTAATGCTCAAAAAGAGGATCTGAATTATTTTCTGAAAAAATATTTTCTGAAAAAGTGGGAAGACTATATTTCTACTTATAGTATGTGCAAAAGTCCAATATTATCTGTAGATGGGTATGATAATAATTATTTTATTGGAAACATTATTATATTCCAGGGAGAATTATAACATAAATGGTTTACTAGGTTTTAAATCATTCGAATCATTATTAGGAAATTACATCCTCCCGCCCAGCACAGAAACGATACTTTGTTCAAAATCTTTCAGCGATATACAGGCCCCATCTGCCTTCCCTACAGGCCCCACCCACTAACGATACACCTGTAGAGCAGGGGGCTTTTCATGTTCAGGAAATGACTGACCTTGGTGGCCGGGGCTGTTTCGCCAGCATGGGTTCTGGAGGGTTGACTGCTCCCAAGACTTGTTGCTTTCTTCTTGAAAATAGAAAACAGTTTTAATGGGGGAAAACAACGCAGTCAAGTGCAAATTTTCATATCAATACATATATCTTCTCAAGCAAAAATCAGATTAATATACTAGACATAAAAAAATGAACATTTTTAAATTTTGTATATCTTTGCCTGAAGACTACATGAATATTGAAGAGTAAGTTGAATAAATCCCAATTGTTCAATATTCAATGATTTCAGAGAACTGCAAAGATCCTCACATGGGCAGTTGCCGTTTTCCACCATAACGCACTTCCAGAAGCAACACCATGCCCCGTGCTCTCTCTCTCACAGTGCTGGGGAGTGTGCACTGGGACAACTTGTGCGGAGGGCGATCTAGCAATAAGTATCAAGGACGTAATTCTACTTCTACAACTTCATCTTAGGAAAATAATACGAGAAGAGCAAAAGACTTTTCTTTGAAGATATTCATCACAGTCTTACAATATCAAAAAGCTAAAAACAATATAAGTAATAATACTGAATGTTTATTGAGTGCTTACCATGTGCCAGGTATTCTATTAGAATAATGGATACTGATCGAATAATAAGGCTCTAACAATAGAATCTATTATTGGAACATTATTGTAAGTGCTCTAAGTGTTTTAAGTACCATCCATAATAACTTATTTAATCTTCACAAAATCGATAGAAAGCTGGCACTATTGTTATCCCATTTTACAGGTGAGGACACTGAGGACTGGGATGAGTACAGAACTCGGCCACGGTCACCGCTAGTAAAAAGTAGGATGTCTGCCTCAGACTCTGTTCTCTCTCTACACTGCCTCCCACAATAGGGGGTTATGTTATGGACAGCTAAGGATGAAATATCATGCAGTTATTAAAAATCATATTTATGGGGCCAGCCCGCTGATGCAGTGGTTAAGTTCGCACCTTCCGCTTTGGCTGCCCGGGGTTCGCCGGTTCAGATCCCGGGTGCAGACGTGGCACCACTTGGCAAGCCATGCTGTGGCACGCGTCTCACATATAAAGTAGAGGAAGATGGGCATGGATGTGAGCTCAGGGCCAGTCTTCCTCCGCAAAGAGAGGAGGATTGGCAGCGGATGTTAGCTCAGGGCTAATCTTTCTCAAAAATAAGTAAATAAATAAATAAAAATAAAATAAATTTTAAAAAATCATATGTAGAAGAATAATTAAATGAAAACATATTATTGGTATTTTATACAAAGAGAAGTCAGAATATAAAATAGCATGTAGAGTATGGTCTCTGAAGTTCATATGGGGTTATTTTCTGATGGTGGAGTAAAGAGGGATTTTTAAAAAAATTCTTCTTTGTGCTTTTTTGTGCTTTCTTATATGACTATTTTAACTGCAAAAAGGATAATAAGTGAAAGGGCGAAAAAGAAAAGAAAAATTCACAGTTGCTTTCTCAACAAGGCCTTGATAGCCTACATCTCTTACTTATGAATGTATTGCAAAGAAGCACACACATAAACTATAAAGTTTTATAACGTAAAATGCTAATTATGCTCTAATGTTTATAAATGTGAATAATGGACTGTAAACATGGAATATAGAAGGGTGGCAATGCACTAATTAGCTGATACATAACACATTGAAGAGTTATACGCATATATAGTAACACTTAAAAATATACATAATTTTTGAAATATATAACTGACAATGATTTGGTTTAATTCTTTAACATTTAGAAGAAATACTTAGCAACTTTCATACTGCTTAATTTTTTGAAAATGCCATGGGAGCTTGAGCCGAAGTCTTCTTTTCTTTCAGGGTAAATATTGCCTTAGCAAGCAGACAAGTCAAAACTTAGCTTGCTGTGCTCCAAGTATAACTTGTCTATGTCCACTGGTGACCACTCTCAGAGCACTTCAGGAAGACCACCGACACAGCAGGGTGGACACACGTTTCTAAAATGGGTATCTAGGGGGCCTCAGAGGCACTGGCAGAAGTCCGAGGCTTCTGTGCATTAGCCTGTAGACTCAAGAAACAGTCTCTTCCAAACATACGTGTACTACCATCAACCAAGGGAAGAAAACAAATCCTAGATAACTGTGATAAAAATAAAAGCAGCTGCTAAAAAGCTAGTAATGGGGGTGTGATATGGGAGATGCTGAAAGGAAGGGACGGCCTAAATTTTATCCAGATCACAAGTCTCTTCTCAAAATATAAAGTGTATCAAAAGGTGGTTTCTGATAACCGTAGTGGATACATGGATTCAGTGAAGGAGACTGGACATAAGAAATCAAGACAAGAATACAGCAATGGGACTGTTCATTTTAACCTCTTTATCCATTTCAACCTCCCCGTTTTCCAGTGAGGAGAGAGAAGCCCAGAAAAGTCAGGTCATTGTGCAGTGTGCCACAGCTGCCCCGCATCCTGCTATCAGCCTTTGGTCTCAGTTACAACCAAGGAAGGTCACATTCCAATCCTGTGCTAACTCCAGCTCCCACTCACTACATCAAAGCCCACATACCAGACCCCGGCTCATCTCTCAATGAATTCCACTACAACATGTCAGCTAGGATTTGCCTTGAAAATTAAAACACTTGCTTTTCAGCTGAGTTATGAAACTATTGAGTTAAAAATAACAACTGTTTATACTTAATACACACGCTGATTTTTATTTTACCTTTATACCAACTCAAGTTTTACTTTTAAAAAATGATTTACTAATACATTCATTGTCTTTTAACTCAAAAGATGACTCAAAAGTTGAGGCTTTCTCAGCATTCCTGTGGGTATGACCTGTCACCCCCCAAGCTTGCCTTGCCCTCTGAGCCACCTGGATTACCTAGTCTAAAATTCAGCTGAAACAAGAGTAGAATTCGTAAAAATGACCTTTCACTAAATTTTTATCCAATAAATATTTACTGAGCCCTTAGTCACTTAAAACACAATACAAAAATTTAGATACAAGAGCACAGACTCCTTATTCTCAGGTTAGTGTAACTAAAATACAATGACAGATTGCTTTGTCTGGTAGGTAAGTCTTGGCTCTCTTTCTTGAATTGTGTCTGACTTCATGCGTGCCTTCATCCACTCATTCATTGAACAGACATTAATTGAACCCTAGTTCTGAGCCTGGTCCTATTCTAGGCAGTGGGGATGTAATGATCATTTAAACAGAAAAAGCTCCTGCTCTCACAGTGTGTACATTCCTGTAAGAGGAATCAGACTCTAAATAAGTCAACAAAAAACAAAATGATTTCAGAGAGTGATGAGTGTTGTAAAGACAATAAAACAGTGTAATGTAACAGAGAGTGGCTGGCTGAGCGTTGGTTCAGACAAGAGAGAAAAAAGAAGTGACATTTGATTGAGACCTCACTGCAAATAAACCAATCATGTACACATGGGATGAGAGAGGGGAGGCATTCTAGGTGGATAGAGTAGCATGTGCAAAGGCCCTGATATGGGAACGGGCTTGGCAAGTTGGAGGAACAGAAAGAAGTCAGTACAGGTGAAGCATGGCGGGCACAGGCATATATGGTATGGGATGAAATAGGATGCTGGGTCAAGATACTTAGTATGAAATGACATAGGTTTAAGATGGCACTACTGTCAGGTGTGTTTGAGATCATCAGTTTCTTCCAGCTTTAGCCTGCTCCCTGATCATCTCTGGTTGCCATTTAGCCCTCATGAGTCCTCCCTTCTGTTCAGGTGAAAAGCTCTCAAAGTCCTCTAGCTTCACGTCACCGTATGCTTGGTTTTGCTGGTGTCTTCTTCACTCTCACTCTCCTATTCCCTTACCATCAGCACTGGTCCTTAGAAATCCCACTCTGGCCTGGACACATCTCACCTGGATAAGTCTGCATATTCACTAACTAGTGATAGGACAGGATCCACCCTCAGATAGAACAGAATTCATCTACTCACAATAAGTAGGAACTCTCAAAACAAGCTCATTTGTCTATGACTCTGCATTTGTCCTGACATACACATATGCTCTAGTTTTTAAAAGATTAAGATGTTCAATGAGGATGCCAGTATAAGATAATTCAAATTGAGTTAAATTATTTTTCTTCATTTCCATAAGCCCACAGACAAAAGGCCATTCAGCAGATTGTCCCTTGCCAACCAATCACATTCCTTCTAATATTTATGAGCACTTCTTTGTTTAACATAAGTTTTATAGAAAGGAAAGCGTCAGGAGCAGCCTGCCTCTCATCCCTATATGTCAGGCTGCAGGCCTGGCTGAGTCATTCCCTCCTTGCAGTTCAGCGTGCCATGGGCCTCAGTCCTAACAATTTACAGGGACAGAAGTGTAACCCCATGCCCTATTCTCCTCTTCTGGACTCAAATTCCAGGACACCAAGTCTGGTCCACTTACAGAGAACTTGTGTGATTGCTCCTGTCAGGCACAGACTCCTGAGTGTACACAGGCCCTGATTCCTTGGACTACGAATCCACACCCTCTACTGGAAGCTGCCTCCCCCAGTTCCAAAAGTGATTCAGTCTGCCAGCCAAGAGACTCGCGATAAAGGCTCCTCATGCTTGAGCAGAGAAGTTCAACAGGAATGCACAGATTAGATCAATTCTATCTACAGCTGCAGGAAGGCATGAAAAGAATTAACTGCATACCTTTTTTGTGCTGCTTGTAGTTCATGATAAAAAGTTTTTATTGAACGAATCAGAACTCAAGTCTTAAAATCTGTTTTCAAGGTAACAACGAAGTTCCAAGAGCCAGGCAAAGAGTTGCTGTGTCACTATCTCCTCTAATCTCAGGAAAGGTCCCCTAGTGAAGCCTCATGTCATCCTGAGACTCAGTGACTCAGCAAAGAAAGGTGCCACACACTCTAGAACAGTGGTTCTGTCTTTTGATACATGTGGCAAGAATCCTGTCTCCACCAAATGCCAGCCATGAGAGTTCATATTCAAAAATTTGAACGTTCTTAAACACTGATTTTCTCATCTGTAAAATGGATTAACCCTACCCACACCTCAGAGGGAGACTGTGAGGAATGAATGAGATGAGGTATGGCCTGAGCTCTATGGCCTACAGGTTGGACATCCCTGCTCTAAAGAGAGATGGCCAAAGTCCTAGAATGGGTAGCAAAGGAACAGACTCATCTCCCCAGGGCAACCCCAGGGGGCCTAGCTTTAACTCATGAGGATCTCAATGGCTGTGGAGAATTTCCTAGGAGCTTTTATGATTTATGATCAAAAAAATAATTGCTTTTCTTTGGATAGAAAAAAGTGATTTTTCCTGAGGACTAGCCATGATTCTAATAATGGACACAGTTAAGTCACTTGGAAACAGTTTGATCCTGTTGAGGTTTGCTTTTAAGCTTCGTGAGGTTGGACAAGAGCAGCCTTCAAAGTAGGACTAATTTTTTTTTTTCAATACAGAGATGATACGCTTTGGAGTCCTCTACCTGATGATTCTGACTGGTGGGAACACATCCTGTTCCTGGCCTGTGTGAGCTCTGGGGATCACGTGACATTATAAATGCGATGCATTTAGCTCCTAGCCGGACAGACTGTGATGACTCAATGAATGCGAGCTAAGGGAAGCCCGGCACCTCTTGCAGGGTTAATGCTAAAAGGCCTCCCTGTTGGGTGTGGCCTGCCAGAGCAGCAGGTCCTGGGAGTCCTGCATCCCATGTCAAGGATGAAGCCCCCTCTGGACCTTGCTCTAATGAATCCCACAGGTGCCAACATTGTCACGCGTGTCTCTGTGTGTCTGAGGGATCGTCAAAATCTGCAGGAATACACATGACCTCAGTGTGCTTCCTGAGAGTTGCAAGGACCCCTGTGAGGTGGTACAGGGTATCAGGTCAGGATACTGCAGAGGCAGTTTCAACAGTTTTTCTCGCACATTTAAACATTAGCAGAACATCTGGAAAGCATTTAGCAGACAACAAAGAAGTGAGTCAGTGACCAGGCTTATGAATGAGAAAAATTAAAAACCAAGCTCCAAAGCCGTGCTCAAACCCCTTCACAGTGAAGGAAGGAGCTTGAGTTTGTCAGCTGGGCCACATCCTCCTTTCAAGCACAGGTCTGTTTCCCTTTTATTAATGAAGTTCATATGTAAGGAAATTCAGATTCAAAAACGCAAGGAAATTTAGATTCAAATGTGAGGAGGGTTCCTACCTTAAACAACCAAGAAAACCCAAACAATTATATGAAACAGGGGTTTTCAGGCACTGGGTACCAGGCAGCACAGGACAGTGCACCCTGAGAGGGAAACAAACGAGGGAGCCCTACCATTGCCACAGTCTACTTCCCGGAGTGTCCAGGCGGCTGGAACACGGACCAAGGAGGAGGAACCCAGGCAGAGTGTAGGTCTCCTGGGTGCAGGAGTGGAGCTGGGAGTTCCGCAGGCCGAAGGGGCTCCCCAGGCTCACAGGGAGAGCACCAGAGAGGAGCGAGCTGCAAAAGAGAGCTCTAGAGATCCACAGTGCGTGCCTGTGAGGAACTCCTGAGGCTAGAGAAAGAATAAATTCTATGCCAACAACCACTCAAACAAGCACCCAACAAGAATAAATTCACATCTGTTTGGCATCTAATAAAAAATTAGAAGGCAGGCATAGAAGCAGAAAAATACAACTTGATTTTCCATATGCAGGAAAAGTAATGTTTGAAAAGCATAGTATCTTGATTGCAGTGCTGGCTACATGAATCTACACATGTAATAAAACGGCATAGAATTTACGTACACATGTTGTACCAATGTCATTTCCTAGTTTTGATATTGTCCTATAGTTACATAAGATGTAACCAAAGGGGAAACTGATGAAGGGTCTATGGGACCTCTCCAGACTATCTTCGCAACTTCCTGAGAATCTGTAAGTATTTCGAAATAAAAAGCATTTTAAAAGCATGTTAAGGAGACATAGAAGATACTTTTTTAAAAAGCACCAAATCAAACCTCTAAAGACAAAAAATACAATGTCTGAGATGAAAAACACGCTGGGGAGACACTGCAAAAGAAAAGAATGGTGAACTTGGAGACATAGCAACTGACACTATCCAAAATGAACCAGAGAGCTAGACAGGGAACAGAGCATCAGTGAGCAATGGGACAACTTCAAGCAGCTAATATGTGTATAACTGCAGCCTCCAAAGAAGAGGAGAGAGATGAGACGACAAAACTTTTGAAGAAGTGATGATCAAAACACTTCCAAATTTGATGAAAACTATAAACCCACCAATCCAAGAAGATCAACAAACCTCAATTAAGAGTGAGGGGTTGGGTATGAAGAAAGGGGCAAGTTGGGTTTTTAGATTCCCAGCCCTCAGATTTCCAGTGATGATGAAATCCACCTGCGGAACGAGAGCTCCTTCTCCCGCCCCAGTGGAGACACGGTGCCTTTCCCTGCCATGAAGCTGGTCAGAGTTCCTGCACCTTCCAACCCAGTGACTGGCTCCTCCACCCCAAAGCGCAGGGAAAAGGAGCTGGCCTGCCCTTCCAGCAAAGTAACAGTAGATGCTCCCTGGGAGCTCTCAAGAGGGAGCAGGCTAGGGGATTCTCTAGCTTGTAGTGATCGGTAAGCGACAGATTGGATGTTGTATGTGATGAAATTTTTGAGCACACAAATACACAAGAACTTTTGCATGAAAGGAGTATTGAAACCCTGGCATGCTCAAAGAATTGCTCAAGATGTTTTTGAAACCCTGTTTGTTAAACTGTCTTCAGAAACGGCAACACATCATTTGATTATCCTTAGAAGCAAAACAAATATTTATCCTCTGAATGGAGATTTAAGGTTTTGAAACTACCAAAAGTTAATCAGATTCATAGCTGGTAAATAAGGGAAGGCTATCAAACTGGATAATATTGATTTTAGTGAAAAAAATATTGAGTGGGAGATGAAACCCTTTTGTGTTTTAAATGTAAAAGTGGAATTAGTTTCAAAATTATTGAACAATGGAAAACAACTGTATAAATTTTCAGGTTAGTACTGAATTTTATTTCATTGATTTGAAGTCACCATTTTTTTCCTGTTTTCCCTCTTGGGTACAGATGCATCCTATTATCAGTATAAGAAAGCTTTGGTCAGAGATTAATTGATAGGTTTTTTTCTTTCTTAGCATTTCCAATCAGTGCATTTTTACATCAGTGGTGTCTTAGACTTGATGAAATGTAGCAGCTTTCAGGATAAAAACTCTCATTAAAGTATATGTTTTGACATATTTGTTAACAGATCAGTTCCATTACTTAATAGTACCCTATAAAATGACAAGAAGTATTGTGTTTCCACATGAAAACACATGCTTTATTGGAAAATAGTATCTAGAAAAAGATTGTCTTTCAAAAGGTTAGGCAGATTCCCCAACACTAGCAATTATAAAGCTGTGATTCTTATTTATAAATTTTCCTTTACACCATGGCTGTAAATAGTCTACAAATAAGTACGAGCTGCTTTTATTACCAAAAGAAGCATAAATGTGTGCTACCATAAATGCAATGCAATAAATAGGATATGTTGGCCCCAGGGAAACACTGATAAACAAATCATAATGAATGAGTCATCATTAACTCATAAGATTACATAGAAATTGACTTGAATGAAATGTCCCAGGCACAATGGCCTTAATAACACACACTACGGGAGCCACACTTTGGTGAGTTTGCTGTTTTTCTGATTACTCAGTGCCCATTCGTCATCTCCAAGCCAGCTCAAGTCTTTCTAGTCTCGAGGTGGCTGCATTGACCAGGAGTCTGGAGAACCCTACCCTTCTGCTGTGACTTGGCCTCCCTCTGTGTTGCATTTCCTATCTACAAAGAGGGAACAAATAGCTGTCCCTGCACTTTCTTACATTTTAGATTCCTGGGAATGGGAATGACTTACTCTTGCTTTATGATCCTCTTGAATGAAAAGAGGGTACAATACAAGGAAGAAAGAAGGAAAGAAGAGTTAGAGAAGAGATTTACAAAAACTGGCAACAGTAGTAAGAAAGTCTATGGAGTTGGCCTTTGGTAGATTTCTTAAAATAGGTAATTTTACGAATATTGTCAGATACTAGTTAAAAGCACAGACTTTGAAAAGTGAGTCAACTCTGGGCTCCGCTGGCTCCTAAGTAACTGTGTGACCTTGGACAGGTTATTTAATCAAGCTGCGCCTCAATTTCCTCATCAAGAGAATGGGGTTGTTGTAAGATGTGTGTGTGAGTGTGATGCCTATATATGTGTTAGCTATTATTGTTAAATTATCTCTAGATCGCAACTACCTTTACCGAATCTACAGAAAAATAGTGCTTACATCATTCTCTTTCTTGTCAAACTACTTCTCACTAATGTGTTAATAACTAATATATTATTGCCTCCTAGGAATACCTACAATTTAAAAGATGACCCAGGGGAAGGCAATGCTTAACTCAAAGGTTAAGGAATTTGCTAGTAGTGGAATTTCAGATATCAACAACAAGCCAACTGGGAAAATGTTATTAGATGGTGCCTCCTAAATATATCTACTTGTTAAGATGCCCTCTTCAGGGGTGGGGAATTCAAACCTCTTAAATTGTATGTCACATTTTGGGGGTATTTTTTGTATTCACATACGTGTGTACTTTTCAGAGGAAAAGATCACAGTTTTCATCATGAACTAAAAATATTTAAGAATACTTGCCCTTTAAGCTGCTTTAGTGCTTAAATCCTTATTCTCTGATCATATATAATGGATTCACTTCTATGCAAACACGCATCCATGAATGCACGCACCTGGGCACACACACGTACATGCACAGAGGCAGCCTCGCTCTGGAAGTACCTCTTAGGGTTTCCAAAGAAAAAGGGGTCCTGTGTAAAATAGTTCTCTATTTAAGCTCTAAGCAGACAGATGCATAGATTTAGTTCTGATCATTGTTAAAACACTCTCTTCCAGTATTCTCGTATAACGTGTGCTGTTTATTACTTTTTTCCCTCCGACAAAAAAATATGTTTAAAATAAAGAGAAAAGTAGACAGAAGAAAATGTAAATTACTCAAAATCCTTCCAATCAAGACAACTACTTGCAGTTATTTTCTATTTTTATGCAAATACAAAAATATGCACAGTAAGTTATAAATATCTTATATAAACGGAACTGTAGGTCTTTCACCTTTTTTTTTTTACCTAACACAAACATTTTCTTCTGTCATTAAATGCTCTTTAAAGCATGGTATTAAAGACACCTTAGTCACTACGTCTGTGCTGTAATTTCACCAATTCATTACTGCTGTTCATTTGTTTCTCTCTAGTTTGTCACTATTATAAACAAAGCTATGATGAATATCCTTGTACACAGCCATCAAGTACACCTCTGATTATGTACTCAGAACAACTTCCTAGAATTGGAATTTCTGGGTCAAAAAGGTTTCATTGTTTTTCTTATTCATGACTCTCGGTCACTTAATTCACATTTTTTTTTTTAAAGATTTTATTTTTCCTTTTTCTACCCAAAGCCCCCCAGTATATAGCTGTATATTCTTTGTTGTGGGTGCTTCTAGTTGTGGCATGTGGGACGCTGCCTCAGCGTGGTTTGATGAGCAGTGCCATGTCCGCGCCCAGGATTCGAACCAACGAAACACTGGGCCGCCTGCAGCGGAGCGCGCGAACGTAACCACTGGGCCACGGGGCCAGCCCCATTAATTCACATTTTTAAATATCATTTATGTTTTTATTAAAGGAAAAGTTTCATCATATTTCTAACATTTTTAGTCTTATAATTTGTAAGTTTTCAAATATTTGAAGAAAATTTACATAAGAAATCAAAATCAAGCCTCTTTCTTAAAATATACACATACATCTAACATATGCCAATTCAGAAAGATAAAGTCAGTCACGTATTATCACTGCTGAGGCTAGAAATATTTTACTCCATCATTTTTTAACGCTGTACCACAGCAAGGAATTTCCTCCTTTAACCACTGGGTGTCCCCAGAACTATATATTTAGCTTTGGGGCAGCTATCCCCACATCTTATCTAACAAGTATTTCTGCAACCTCTATCTTCGTAGCTGGTAGCAAGAACCTTCGTTATCTTTTAAATGCATTATTTTAAAAATTCATTAGTCATTCAGCTTTCACTATTTAATGAAATAGACGTATGATTTCAGAGTTTGAGTCACTTAGTGTTTTAAGAAAGTAAGCAGAAAAAGAGTAACAAAATCATATTCAGAGAAACAATTTTATCCCAAGTACTAAGTGAAACCAAAATTGGCATGTGAATACGAGAAATTTTAGCTTTCCGTTTCCTATAAGAGAAATGATTTTCTTTGAGACTGTATTTACAGATTTCGATTTCAGAGTGATATATGTCTGGAATGTACTAAAGTCCAAAAATTCTGCTCCTTGAATTCAAATTAGTCAACTTAGGGATCAGAGGCTTGATTTACAAAAGAAAGAGCCTAGGAATGCCAACCTTAATGTTAATAACCACCCAACAAGTCTACAGTCCTAAAAAGATAAACATATGCTTACAATTCACTAAAGAGTTCTTCCCAAATAATGTCTTTCATATTTGATATTGTTCAATTAATAAACCAGCCCATTTACCTAGAAACAACTGGCAAACAATTCAAGAAATCTGTGACACGTGATGCATCTTAGACACATCCATCTCTTTTTGTATAAATAAACACTGATTTCAACTTCATCTTTTTCCCACTTTATCTGACGTTCATTACACAAATCCATGTACTTTGGAAGAGAAGAAAATCTCCACTTACTCAGCATCCTCTCAATCATAACAGAAACAGCTCCAAAGAGGACCTATAATATTCCAATCTCCAAGCAAGGGCCTTTCTTCAGTCTCCATAATTCTGGAAATATTATCACTCTAGACTTTTCTTCCACCTTCCCATTGACGACACTGCAACATCCAGGTTCCCCTGCCCTCGTAACTGCTTCTTCTTTGACTTGTTCACTGATTTCTCCTTCCTACCTCCTACATGCCGACATTCAGCATCATTTCCATTTAGTTTCTCTCTTCTCTCTCTACAGTCCTTTCTTCAATAATTCCAACCAAGAACTTTGGCAGTGAGGGTTAGAAAGGAAAATAGAATGGGAGCTTGAGCAGTTTCAAAGGAAATATTTTAAAATAGTTGATGATGTGGAAGACTGAAGTAATATATAGTCCAAAGAGGAGTCACTAGGTAAAGTAAGAAGTCACTAAGTAAGAAGAACAAGGGAACAGCTCAAGAGACAAGGTCCCAGGAGAAGTGGGAAGAAATGGAGTTAGTACCTGCTCCCTCTAAACAGAGCCTCCCATGTGGTCCAATGACCATTTGAAACTGCCATACTCTTAACGTGCTTCAGAGCCATGCCATCCCCAGAACGTCGCACAGCAGAATTGGCCAAGGACGGAGTTGGGAGACTCATCTTAAAAAGAAAAAGAGGGACGGCCCTGTGGTGTAGTGATTAAGTTCATGCATTCCACTTCAGCAGCCCAGTGTTCACCAGTTCGGATCCCGGGCATGGTCCTAGCACAGCTTATCAAGCTATGCTGTGGCAGGCATCCCACATATAAAATAGAGGAAGATGGGCACAGATGTTAGCTCAGGGCCAATCTTCTTCAGCAAAAAGAAGAGGATTTGGTGGTGGATGTTAGCTCAGGGCTAATCTTCCTCAAAAAAACAAAAAAAAAGGAAGAAAGAAAAAGAAAAGAAAAAAAAGCTCATGTGTATCAGGCAACTGTGTTATGCACTCTATAAGAATTATGTCAGTTTTACTCAAAATGGGCTCAGAAGAAGTCATAAGAGTTACCCGGGGTAAATGGTAAAAATACTGATTCCTTGCTACCACCTTAGATCTGCTAAATCAGAAGGTCTGGGGATGGGGCCCAGGAATCTGAATTTTTCATGCTATCTCCAGGTGATTCTTAGGCACGTTAAAACTTGAATTATCTTATGTAATGTCCTGGAAAATGAGGAATAGAGAGTTTTTAATAATTTTTTTCTTTTTGCACGGAAAGATTCACCCTGAGCTAACAGCTCTTGCCAATCTTCCTTTTTTTCCCCTCCTCAAAGCCCCAGTGCATGGTTGTACATCCTAGTTGTAGGCTCCTCTGGTTCTGCTATGTGAGCCACTGCACAGAGTGGCAACTGACAGACGGTGGTGTGCTTCCACCGTGAGGAAATGACCCTGGGCTGCCAAAGCAGTGAGAGCACCAAATTTTACCAGGTCTGGCTCAATAATTTTTCATGATACCAACACAGTGCTCTATATGTTTAGTAAGCATTGATATCAACTTCCATGAGTTTTTGATTTCACAAATAAATTGTTTTCACAAGGCTAAAACAAGCTATTACATACATTGCAATACGATAAAATATTGTTGACTTTATGACAAGAATCATACATATTCAGTCCTTAGACGATGCAGCTATCTGGCTACGGGCATGACTTCAGGTGATCACCCCTTTTGAATCAGTCATTCCTTATCTTTGAGAAGCTAAGAAAGTCTAAAGAGAAGAATGAAAAAACATAAACTTTAAGGCAGGGTATTTCAGGAACAACATTTAATCAACTTGTCCATCAGGTTTCCAGGACTTATGATCTCCTCTGAAGTCAGTTAATTTAACTTCCATTCAATTCCTTTGATGTTTTGTTAACATTTGATTCCAATTTCACATGCTATGAGCACAATCTTTTCAGAGAGAATTTTGGTGGGACCTCAGATCTTAGGTAATTAGGCTCATAAATTCAAAGTACAATAATAAATGAAGGGTATTTTATTACTGTATGATACAATGTTGATATATTCATATATTCTTTTATAGAGGCAAATGCTTAATTGTTTTTTATTAGCCATTCCATAATAAATTATATAACATTTTGTATATCAGAGATTCTTATTTTAAAAGCATATTATTTTCATAGTCTTTGTTAAAGGTGCATCCTTAGCTTCTGATAAAACAATTCCTTGAATGCTAAAGCAGACGGTCTCTACTTTCTAGCTATTGGCATATTTTTTGGGTGTTACACATAGTTTATTTTAAAAGAAAAGGACTACTATGCTTAGTGGACTACCCAACTTTCTTCCTTTTCTAATGGGAAAGGCTCTGCAATATATAAACAACAAAAGAATTTGAGTCTGTCTCATTCTGTGGTTAGAAACCAACAAGGGGCTCATTTTTCTTGCCAAGCAAGTTCTCTCTGTTGGTCTAATAACAGTAATAATAATAAAGTAAAGGTAACAACAACAATAATAATAATAATAGCAGCTAACATTTATAGAGCACTTTATTGGTCCAAGGCACTATTCTAGACACTTTGTATGGATGGTTTCATTGATCTTCACATCAACTCATGTAGAGGCTATTATTATGTCCATTTTATAGATGAGGAAAGTGCCCTTGGTGAGGCAAAGTGATTTACCTAAGGACACACAGTCAGGAAGTGGCAGAGGGGTGAGTCAAATCCAGGCAGTGGGACTCCAGAGCCTGCACTCGGCAAGTACAATTTGCTGCCTCTGTGGACACCATGGACTGGTGGCAGGCTAATTGAGGTGTGTGTGTGGCTCTTCAAAACTTCCCCAGCAGATAAGAAAGAAGATGCTCTCACTATGGTCTCAGAATTTCTGTCCTGAATTTTGTAAACTTTCTGAGTTTTTCTCAGAATTCAACCTGCATATATGTCTTAGGCTAAATAGGCTGTTTGAATGTCTATATAATGCCTTGCGTTTTAATTGTAGGTTCTGAACTTAAATTCACAGACTGCTCGTGAAGACCTATCTGATAGGCTCCACACAAGAAAATAATTCTAATACCTATGGAAACAAGTTTCATTCACTGAAAGGCAAGCAGTGACCTAAATTATTTCATGAAGACATACACGTAGAAGAAGGCAAACACACCAGAAACCACATAGAGAAACCCCGGAAAAGAGGAGACATGGAATGCCTTTGCTGGTTAGTTATCTCCAAACTCATAAACCTCAAGCTCCTCGTTGAAACCCATGAGGAGTTAGACACAACTAACAGACAGAACAGAGACTAAAATGAAAACCATTTGACAGGTTATTCCTGAAGAAAACTAGAAAAGAGGAGACTTAATTTGAGTTCAACTGTGTTATTATGAGATAATCCCAAGAATTCCTAGTATAAAATACTCCTGCTTTTTACTTTTTACTCTCTCATCTTCTCACAGAAGAGGACAGAATTTTACCAAATACCAAAGAAAGTCAACCAATTGCCAATATCTCAGCAAAATCTCCACTCTAATCAAAGTCAATGGAACTGTATTAAAAAGCACAATTGGTGAACCATTTGTGTCACGAGGTCTGAAATAGAGCAAGCCTACAACCCCGAAAGATCTCTTCTCTCCCATGAATGCTCCGGCTTCTCATTCAGAAATGCAACCACCTAGAAAACCTGGCGGTCGTACCTTTTGGGTAGGAGTCCTCCTCATGAGACAACCTCCCTTTACGCCTCATCAGTGCCTGGCCTTCTAAACCAATATCTCTGCTTCTAAACCAAGTCAAGATTACAAATCCTGGGACCCAACTAAGCAGAAATCAGAGTGGGTTCAGCGGACTGGGGCAGGATGTGGGAGGACAGAGCCCATTACATAGTGGGGCTTTGACCAGGAGTGTGCACATCCAGTGCCAAACAGCCGTAGATCTGAGGAGACTCAACAAGCATGCACATGGCCAGAGCAGGGCTAAGGATGACATGCTCATGACTGTTGACAAGCTCTAGGTGTAGACGGAGCTCTACTTAAAAATGAGTAAACAGAAATAAAGAAACTTGGTCTCCAAAAAACTCCACAGAGAAAGCAAGAGAGTATCATTTTCCTGAAGAACAAAAGAGATAGCAGATATCATAAAATGAGATACTACAAGAAGAAAATTTTAGAAAAACTTTTGCATCCTTAATAGAAAGCAAGATAGTATTATCTCCATGAAACCTGAATAGGCAGCTACAGATGGAGAGCAGAGTGAGAGGGAAAGATAACAGAGTGAGACAAAAAGAGATAAGGGGAGATAAGGGAGGAGGACAAAGAAACCAAACCAACAAACAAAGGGCAAAATTTAACCTGTGTTGGAAGTTGTCAAGAGTAGAACTTAGATGATAGAAATAAAAATATGGGGGATAAACTTCAGAAACTCTCCCAGAATGCAGAGGTAAAGGTCAAAGAGAAAACTATGAGGCAGACAATTAAAGAAGGTCTCATATCAGAATTATACGTATGTTTAAAAAGAAGCCAGAAAAATAAGAGCAATCATTAAATAAGAGACATTCTAAGAAAAATTAATAAAGAGAAATACATATATAAAGATGTCCTGGTAATTTTTTAAAATTGTAAGAACAAAACAACAAAATATCTTCTATGCAGCAAGGCAAAAAAAACTAGCTTTCTAAACATAAATCCAAATTAGGCTTCCCCAGACATCTTCACTACAGCACAAGAACCGGATAATCATGGAGCAACAGGTACAGAATTTTAAGGGAACAGAACTGTTTTCCAAGAACGTTATACAATTTTTTCCAAACGTCTTATGTAAAGCCAACAGGAAAACATACTTAGATCCACAGAGACTCAGAAAATCACCATCCATGCTCCCTCTCTGAAAAATTATCTTAAAAAATATTCTAGTCAATGAAGAAATAAGTCAACATTTAGAGCTAAAAAATGGAGAAACTGCAGTCTAAAGAATTTTGGACCTTGCCTTAGTCGGTTTAACCTCGCAAGGCAGACACTCAGTTGGCTTCCAGGTTGGCTGCTCGAGTCTGGCTCTCCGGGTAAGCCAGGTGGGACTGCCCGTGGTGCACCTCTTCTGCTTTGCCTCTTTCTTGGCGCTGGGAGATGCGCTTGTGAAGCCACAATCAACTCACAATTCATATGGACTCTCTTGTCACGATCCATAATCCCTTAAAACAATGTTTGCTACAGTGCTCTTCCAAAATTTGCTAACGATGGTTAATCTCTTGCTTGTAGGAAAACTGTCCCAAAAGACTTCTTGAAGAAGAAATATGTTTTCCTCCCTCAAAAACACAGCACAAAATAACGACCATATTAAATGCCATATTAAATGCCAAGGTATTTGAATAATGATTTTCTACTGTATTTAAAAGCCACACACATTATGATTACCTTTTTAATTAGAAAAGAGTTATCTATCACGAAGGACATTATTTATCATATTCAGCCTACATCCTGTTAATGATGTTCCTTTGCTGTCTCTGCTTAAAAATCAGGATATGCAGTATTTTACTAAACATAATATATATACACAGAAAAAAGACATAGAGAAATATACGCAGATGGAAATAGCAGCCATCTCTCTAGGTGCTAGACTTCTAGATGATGGTATTTTTTCTTTAAAGTCTTTGGTACTTTCTAAATTTTTGCCAGTGATTATATTTTATCTGTATGATCATTAAAAAGTTACTAAAATAAGTATATATAATAATAATAAGGACATAATATTATCACGTTAATTTGAGAATACACATAAGATTTTGTATCAATAGTTATAACTAAGTGGTGAGACTGGGTAATTCTGCTGGCTTTCCACAAGTACATATTACTTTTGTGATTAAAAAAAGACATTTCATTAAGAGAAAAAATGTAAGAAAGAAATTAAAAAATGTTGGAGCCATTCAATACTTAATTCATGCATTTTAGAAGGAGGAAAGGTAGATACTGAGGAAAAAAATGCCCCCAATGTTATTATGGTAAAGAAAATATATCAAATATCTTTTCCTTTAAGGCACAATTTCTTTCTCTTCTATTTATATCGTCCTTTCTTTACCCATGAAAATATACCTATTCTTAAAGTTCTTAAAATTGGCATTATGACATCATGCCGGCACATCTTATGCTTAAATTCCGTTCCTCAGGACTTCACTGAAGCATGTTGCTAAAATGCTCACACTCCCCCAGCGTGGCCAGATGCGTCAGTTAAATACTTTAAATAGATTGGATTGAAGGTTTGGAAAGGCTTCTTTGTTCCACTGTATTTAAAGGTGCTAAAGTTAAATTTTTTTTTTCTTTTTCCTTCTCTTGAGACATTTATCTTTGGCTTGTTAGTCCATGCAACTTTTGGTTTTATAATTCCTTTACATCGGAGAAGGACTTAACAAATCCATAATGATTGATATATACAAGCAAATACATTCTCGTAGACACTTACTCTACTTCATCCTCAAGTGTTTGTATCGCAAATGCAACATGACAAATGATATTTTAGTTGCAAAATTCTGTTAAAACTGCTCCAGACTTCTTAGGATCACTTAGTGGCTGTTTATGGGTCATATTCCAAAGGAGTAAGAACTATTTATGAGAGCCGGAGAGAAAGAGCTCTGAAATTTACACAGTGCATTCATCCCCAGATATTTTCACACATATCAATATAATAGTGCTTCTTCCTTAACCCTAATCATTTTTTCTTCTGGTTCTGTCTTCCTGAAGTCCTTCTCTGTACCCTTTTTCTTGCACCTCCAAATGAAATGCAGCAGAGTAATTAAGGGAAAAGGAAAAAATCCCTGAGCATAAAAAGTCAATTTTCAGGGGCTGGCCCTGTGGCCAAGCGGTTAAGTTTGTTCGCTCTGCTTTGGCAGCCCAGGGGTTGTCAGTTCGAATCCTGGGCGTGGACATGGCACCGCTCATCAAGCCATGCTGAGGCAGCATCCCCCATGCCACAACTAGAAGAACCCACAACTAAAAATACACAACTTTGTACTGGGGGGCTTTGGGAGAAAAAGGAAAAATAAAATAAAAAAAAAATAGTGAATTTTCAGACTGACTTTGTTTCAAGGGCCTGGGTTTGTCCTTGGAGGCTGAACAAGTATGTTTGCATGTGCCTGGGGACAACACATCATTTAACCTTTGGAGGTACATGCTAGTTTGAAAATGGATTACCAAAACCCAAACTAAGCTTCTTAATCTCACTTCTTGTTTGACAGAGCGGTAGGTAAGAAAATATCTGGGAGAAAGAATCAGTTTCAGGAAATCTTTCTCTGATAATCTGCAGAAGAAAAGAGGATGGTAACTGACCACGGATGGTGGGCAGGGCATATAACAAATCCACATGGCACAGGGTTTTACAATCGTGAACACAAAGGCTAAAATAAGACCGACTGCAGGATGGTTTCCTTGAATTGTCTCCAGGGCCACAATATCTCATCAATGACTTATTTGCACATAACAAAGAATTGGAGACTCTTTGGAGACAGATCACACTGGAAATATACCTTGACTACCAAGTCATCCCGTCTGCAGGCCTGGCCACCCCATCAAATAGGTACGGGCAGAATTTGGTGTGATAATAAACAATCTTCAATCTCAGCCTAAATGAATCTCTACAGTGATTTACGCCATGGGAGCAGGTTAAAGCTCTTTCCCCTCTTTGCTTCTGCTGGCTGGAACAGAGCAGAACAGACCGATATATGCCCAGCCTCTGGGACAAGTCCAGGAGTCATAAATCTGAATTTCTCAGAAGTGGGATGAAACTGTCAGAATTTCTTCCATTGAAGATCAAGAGAAGAAAAACTCCTTTGTCCTTCTCTCGAGGTGGAAGTTGGGCCTTTCTGCTTCAAGCTGAAAGTACAGTCTGCCTCTATTGACACACGGATCTCGAATTCTGCCCCCGCTGCATCTGTAACAGGGCTCTTGATCAGCTTTCCCAAGCGCTTTATAAATACGGAAATAAGGTACTTTATAGTCCAGATATTATAGAAAGACCTAACACTGTGCTAGCAATTATTGGCTAAACCAACGATGCCTGTACATTCAAGATGTAATATTTAAGCTTCCACATAATAACATAATTGGTGAGAATGATCCTGTAAGACCTAGCCTACCATCCACTTGACCAAGATTTCCTTTTTTGTGCAAATAGTTTAATCCTGATTAATGTTAATAGAGAATAACATCAAAAAATATTATTTCCTGGTCTATTGTTTTCAAACAGGAAATTATTTGATAGATAACTTTCCTGGGAATATATTTACAGGGTAGGGTTGACAAGGGAATTGAATGACACTACATAAATTTTCATGTTGGTAAAAGGGAAAAAATGTGGTTTTTCATATGGAATTTTATTTTTTAATTATTTAACCAAGAAACAGGATAAAATCTTAATAAAAGTTTACTTTTACTTTTTAAAGAAAGATTTGCCTTCCATGGATACAAAAAGATCACTACAAATTTGCTTGGCAATAAATAACCTAAATTATATTTTCATAAGTATTAGTAATGGAAACAATATTGGAAAGCCAAGGAGTAAACCTTAGTGCAGAATCCACAGCAGGTGCTAACCATAACGGTCTCCCTACATACTGAATATACCGAAATATATTGAATATACCAAAATATATTGAATATTTCGAAACTGCAGAAAATAAGCAGAAAGAGGAGCTAAATTTTTGAAAACATGTTGATAATATAGAGAAAAATAAAATGATCACTTTATGTTTTCTAAATTTCCACATACCTTTTAAGACCTGGCTATTTTATAAGTTGGAAATGACAATGACAATTTCTATTGAATGAAGATGAGCACATCTATTGAGACTTAAAATGAAAAAAGCAGCAAAAGAGAGGTAAGTACAGTACCCTTTTGAAGGACAGCGCTTTCACATGACCCTTCCATGGAGAAGTAGGCCAGTGTTGACAGTGCACATAATGGGGCATCATTCAGTGAAAGGAGAAATTCACAGGCTCAAAGAAAACCCATCTCAAAGTAAAGAGATTTGGTTTTACTAGTATCTCCACAGAACTGATCCAAATAAAAATAGTTCTCTCTTCCTTTTGTTTATGAACCTGAATAAATTGTCAATCTAGGCCATCACGGTCCTCCTTTCATGAAGCACTCTCAAGAAAAAAGACTTCCTTTTCCACTCCATCGTTTGGTTTCCCCTTCTAAATCTGCCACGTTCACCAATAAAACATTTAAGATTCACCAATTCCTACAGGGAAAACGTCCTAAATAACTGAATCCTGTTTCTAAGAGGAAACTATGTTTAAAGGTTCCTTTCCCAGGAAGACTATATTTTTTATTTATTTTTAACAATTCCTATTTACATTCTTGAATCAAATATTGGTTAAAACTAAATTTGCCCATATTCCAGTAGGAGATCTTTGCTGCCTCATTATTTGTTTCAAGACAGAACTCAGAATTTAAAAGCAAGAGAAAATGAAAACCCAGAACTGTGGAAATTACCTCATCTGATCCTTTCTTTTCTCCTGACTTGGAAGGTGATCCACTGGTTTTTTCATTGACATGCTATAAAAAAACAAAAAAATAATAATGTTTAATAGAGGGAGGTGATACAAGATAACAGAATAGTGACTTTAATCCTGGAGGGCTAAATATATAGACTATAAAAACAAGACCCCTTTAATCTTCCTCCTGAGAATGTTGATAATTTTACACCAATGTGGGTGGCTTTCAAAATTCCAGGGAAGCAACAGACATTCATTTGGGATGTAGAAAGTCAGTCTGTAATTAACCAGACACAGATCTGATGGTGATTCCAAGGCGGCATCTTGTCTCTTACAAAATGCCTCATGGAATTTTAAAGCCCAAATTGCCAGTGTGGGAGACATCTGGTTCCTCATGGAGATGAGATGTCTAAGGACCAAGTTGAGCCTAAAGCCAAACTTAAGCCTCAGTTCAGCATGAACTCAGGGAGGACCACAGCTTCCAAGTCAACCATCACTTCTGATGGCACTTGGGAATTCCCTAGAGTTCTTCAACTTGAGTACTCACCAATGCAGAAAGATAACCCCTGTGGTGGAAAGACCATACCTGCAACCTCTATCTATTATGGGTTTAAGATTTCATTAAGTCCAGAAACAGAACTATTTTTCTCACTAGGACAGTGTGAATGAAAGCAAGTATTGTTATGTGGTACATAAAAGCTTCAAGGAACTTATGTGTTCATTTGTTTTGACTGTAAGATAAACTATAAAGTTTACTGAATTTTTTTTGAGAAATGAAAAAAACATTCTATGTTCCTGAAAGGGGGGTAAAAAGAATTATTTCATTTCTTTCACATTGTGGGATGTACAAGAAAGTGGGCAAAGGGAGCCCAAAAATAAGAAAATAAAAGCTCAATATTGGGTTCAATCCTGATCACCTTCAGTTAAGCCAAAATATAAAATCCCACTACATTCTCTAGAGCAGAATCACAACCTGGACAGGTAGGTTAATGAAATTCTTTGAAGTAAGAAGAGTGGCAATAAAAGTAAGAGTAATAGTAATAATTCAAATCATTCTTTATTACCTACAAGGCGCTTTCATATATCTTCTTATTTGACACACAAAAAAGGCTTATGTGATTTTATGGATGAAAAAACTAAGAAAAAGAGTTATTTGCTGTCCTTTTCACAAGGACAAACACCTAGCAAATGGGAAATGTTTGCAAAGCAGCTTTTCTCAGTTAAAATCTATTGTTTGTCACTATACCATGCTAAATAGAATAAGATAATATTCCCTTTAATCATATCAACAGATATTTTTGTAAAAAAAAAAAGTCGAAGGAATACCAGACACATGGATGAAACAATTCCTTCATAGTTCTTTGTATCAAAAACTAGGAATAAATCACTTTCATGAATGGAAAATTCTTGCCAAAATGAAACACTCTATGGATTATGAATGGAATCCACAGGGAAGCAGCCAGGCTGCAGGGGCTTGGTGAGTGAAGCCCTCTATAGGGCTTGTTTTACCTAGATGTCCTAGCCAAGATTTTGGCCAAAGTTGAGGGCATTCAGTATTGAGTAATTAATGATCTTGAAAAAAAAAAGAACCATTTAAAAGCCCACATATATAGCAGGACTAGATTGTAAGTGATTAATTTCAGAAGATTGCTAAAGGACAGACTAGGAGGAAGAAGATTCATTCACCACTTTGAGACAGAATTTGAGAGGGAGAGATCTACAAGACAGAGGTTCATCAATCTGTCTCCTTCCAGAACTGGCAACTTTAGAACCATATCACATTCATTTATTATCTCCAATTCCCTATCTTTTTCAGATTCAACACTGGTAATAATAACAACAATATCTACCGTATTACTGAGTGTACTGTTTCGAGTGCATTATTTACTTGTGAGGAGGTATTATTATTCCATTTTACAAATGAGCAAACTTACAGAGGCAATTCACTCTTGTCTGGTACAAGGTTCCATGCTCTCCACAAGGTCCTACTCTGCTTCCCGCTCATGCAGCAAATATATATTTTGATTTATTATCCTACAGTAAATGCAAAGATGGCCTTTTCTCCCTAAAATATAGGTATATAGATCTTTTTCCTTTAAAAATTTTTAAAAAGTTTTTTCCTGGTGTTGTTTAGAAATTGCAGTCCTGCAGAGTAACCAACACCATCAGTTACATGCTTCCATTTAAACACTCAAAATAACTCAAAATTATGTAGGTTCCAAATAATGGTTTGGGAGGGATAAATATAATGAATGCATTTTATAATGTTCAGTTATAATGACAACTTCTAAAAATTATGTATTATAAGAATTGGTATTTTGCGATTTCAAAAGAAATATTTTCTCTCAATAGAAAGCTTTCTTACAATACACAAAAGTATAATGACATAAATAAAAGTCACTTATAATCAAATAGCGATATATTTTAGGAACTTTACGGATTATATTTTTCCAGTTTCTTTATGTGTTTTTTTTTTAACCTGGCTCTTTAGTATAAAATTTTTCTAACATACAGAAAAGTTGAAAAAATAATACAATGAATGCCAATATTTCCACCACTTAGATTCAACAACTATTAACATCATTGTTATGTTTTGACATATTTGCATACATTACAGACAGAGAGATAGATCTAGCCATCTATACTTGTATATGTACCTGCATTTGAAAGTAAATTGTAGATATCCTGAAACATTACCCCTAAACATTTCACTAAGCATCCCCCTAAATAGAGAACTTCTTCCCATGTAACTCCAATATCATTGTCACTCCAAGAGAATTAACAAGAACTACCTAATGCCATTCTATTTCCAGTAAATAGCAACTTTATAAATGAACCACTGCCCTAACATTTCTTGTGGCTTATTCGATATTCAGCAGTCTATTAGTGATGTAAAGTCAGTTATATATTTTCACTGAAAGAGATTCAAAGAGCCAGATTTTTCAATTCATGGAATAATTGAGCACTTTTCACATAATTGAGATGGTGGAATGAAATATTTGGGAATGACGTATGTCAAATTTTGATCTAGCTTAGCAACCTGCAGCAAGTCTTTGCAGGAGTAAAGAGAGAGAACTTTGTCTACGACTATGTGTAGCTGGTGGGTTGGGGAGAGGTGAGAGAAGCATGGAGAAGGGAAGGAATGAGCTCAGGGAAGAGAATTGAACCACAAACCTGATAAACCCATGGAGGACTTTTCTATATGAGGGAAAAGAAAGTAACTCGTCCTACGCATCTACTCGGTGCTAAGCCCAGCGCTGGGCATTTCCCCCATGTGGTCTCCTTGACTTCCCATAGCAACTCGGGGAGTACACACTGTCAGCTTGTTTTATGGGTAAAGAAATGGAGGCCCTGAGAGGTGAGAGCCTCCTCAGTCATACCACATGTCAAGATGAACGTCTATGGTCAGGAATTGGGCTACTCTGGAACTAGTTAATAGCTGAGATCTCATGAGTCACATCAGGAATGTCTCAGTCCAACGCTCTAAAATGAAAACAACCAACAAAACCAAAACGAAACTTCCCTATTCTAAAACTAGTTTGTTTTATAAAATTAATCAGACATACAATACTTATAAATTTAATCCCGTGTTACCAGCTGGAGAGGAGGCCAAAGACAGGAAGAACAGGATGCCAGCCCTAAAGCCGTAAAAATTTCACTGGGAGGATAAAGCCACAGAGCTGGGAAACAACACAGAACTAAGATGAAGGACAGAGGCCATGTGTGCAGCAGGAGTTCAGAGGCAAGGAAAAAAAAATCAGATAAAGGGCTTTCCCGTTTTGCCTCAAAAAGGAATACTTTTCCACAGTTTCAACCCCTTGGCATCACAACATATTTGGCAAGTACAGCTGTCCTTGGTCTTCATTCTAGGAAATAGCATTTATATGCTTAAAATCTTTTGCCACAGTAAACCCATAAACCTGCCAGGAAATCAACAAGAGCTATGAGCGGTAAGGCTGGGAGCCAGCAGTCTCCCCCAGCTAAGGATTTGTGCTAGGGCGGGGGCTTTGGCTTTCAAGCATTTGGGCCACTCCCCACCCCCCACCGCCACTGTTACCCAGATACACCCTGAAACATGCACAGGCAAGGGATACACCACACAGTATAAGATAAAATCAAACGACTCCAAGCCCAGCTGTGAAAGAGTACCAAATGCTAATATGCTTCTGCAATGCCTTTGCCTTACTATTTTTTTTTTGTAAAAAGGGAGCCAGCCCTTATGGCTGGTGGTTAAAGTTCAGCGTTCTCTGCTTCAGCAGCCCAAGGTCGCTTGCCGGTGGCGAAACCACACCCCACCCGTCTGTGAGTAGCCATGTTATGGCCGCGGCTTCCATAGAAGAACTACAAGGACCTACAAGTAGGATATATAACTATGTACTAGGGCTTTGGGGTGGAAAAAAAAGAAAAGGAAGATTGGTAAGAGATGTTAGCTCAGGGCGAATCTTTCCCTGCAAAAACAAACAAAAACTACAACATAACCCTCTATGCTGAAATTGAATAGCATTAAAAATTAATATTATTCACTTAGATTTTTTTTAAAAGGTACAGAGTTTCTTTTAGGGGGTGACAAAAACATTCTAAAATTAAATTGAGGTGATGCTTGCATCAGCCTGTGAATATAGGAAAAAATACCAAATTGTACGTTTTAATGGGTGAATGTATGGTCTGTGAATTACATCTGAATAAAGCTGTTTAAAAAAACAGTAAAGGTTATCTGAACACAACTCAAAAACTGTCCTTCTTCAACTGGGAGACAAGGCCAGAGAGATGAATATTTGCATGTCCAGCATCAGCCGTGGCAAAATCATGAAGCAGTAAAGATTATCTGGGAGCTCTCTGGACCTTCCTAGTGCACATAGCTCAGCTCTCTCACTGCATGGCTATGGCACTCGCTATTGAGAAAGGCTTGTTCCAGGGGCAGGGGCTTCCCAAGGATCCAAAAGCCTTCAGTTGGCAGTGGGTCCCCTCCTTCAGTGTGGGTCACAAGCACCTGGCACGCTTTGGGAAACACTCAAGCCAGAGCCCAGAGATCTAGATTTAGTTGGTCTAGCGTGGGGTCTGGGCAAGGTTATATTTTTCTAAAACCCCCCAGGTGATCCTAGTAAGCAGGTAGGATTGGAAACCACTGGTTTTGAGGGGACATTTGTGGGCACTATGACAGGAAGTGGAGGTTTCTGCTCCTCAAATCACCCCACTGAGTCGGCACCCATAGGGTACTTTCCTGGGGCAGGCAGGTTGGGACAGCTCCGGGCCTCCTGGGCAAACTCTGATTGCTCAAGGAAGGAGCACAGTGCCCCACGTTCACACCAGCACTTCCTGACTAATTCTGGGCCTTCGCCCTAGCCTACCTTGCACATCATACCATCATATCTGCACATCAGTCTCTATTTTCTTAATAAAGCAAACAAATAAGCACTTTATTGTATATTCTTTTGCTTACTGATTACAAACGGCTATTTTGCCTTCCCAACCAGATGGTAAATTATATTCTTTTTTTTTTCTAGCCCGGTGGTAGGGGTGTGACAAATAATTCTTGATTGAATGACTGCACTTCTACAAAGCTCTAAATGTTCCCTGAGAAATGCTTTTATTCTGTTCAGGTCAGTATACTGGATAAAAGAGAAAGAAGCTGAAAAAAATAGCTTGAAAAATTAAGAGACAATGTCTAAATTGATATTTCCTGCAAAATCCCTTAAAATCTATTCTTGTATGTATTCTGCTTGCTAAAACACAAATGTTCAGCAAGCCAGCAGAAGGACCAAGATGTAAAGCTGGTTTTGCTTCAAAATAGCATCCCTGGCACAGATCTGGGTCTGTCTGCCCTCAAGTAGATTCCTTGCCCTGACCCTGCTCTGCTGGTGGAGCAGGGATGTTTGCTGGCTGCCTTGATGGCTGGCCTCAGGCTGGGTTTGGCCAATGGAAGTCACTGGCAGGAGACTGGAGGTGGTAAGTGGGTGGTATTCACCGCCATGCCCCAAAACCCCCGCCCCCACCTCTGGGAGGCTCTGCAGTAGGGCAGGCTAGTGGCTGGTCCAGCGACTACAGGGGGATCTAGCTCCTCCCTCCATCTTTCCAGCCTAGGAATGGTAGCTGCTTCCTGCAATTTCTAATGTCTGGGTTGCCTCACTCTCCCTTGTTGGCTTCCCAGCCTCTTCTGTTACCTGAGTAACCAACTCTGCATTCCATTCCCTGACAGACTCTAACAGGACAGAAAGAGCATAGATCTCCAAGTCTATGGGATCTTGGGCAAATAGTTTGACCTTTCTGTTTTCTCCTTGTAAAATGGAGCTAATGGTACCTACCCCAGGGGCTGGCATATTTATGAACCAAGCTGATATTAATGAGGAATCTGGCCCATTGCCTAGCTCATTTTAAGAATACAATAAAAGTTATTCCACTCCCTTCTTTTTCTCTGGCATTAATCTGATTGCAGTAAATTATGACACAGTAAAATGAATATGGGAAGTAAGCAAAGGTTTAAAGGTTTTGTTTTCTAAGGCTGTAAATATTAGAGCAGAGAATTTAGGTTTTTACTTTTCATGAATATAAAGCAACAAGGTTCATCTGATAAATTTACATTTAGTACTTTGTCTATGTAATGACTGTGTATTATAGTAATCTCACTTCTCCATATTATATCTAAGGAAACAAAGCACACAGAGAATAGAGAACTCCTTTTCCAAACAATCTACAGCAAGTTGGTCACAGGAATGACACTTAAATGTGCAATTCTCATCCTTTAAAATACTTTGGAAGGGTGTGGTGTGTGTGCGCATGTGTGTGATGGTGGGGCTGGGAGTTAGATAAAGCAAGATTGGTACAATGTTATAGTGTTTGTACTTATTGAAGCCATGTGAAGGGTACATGATGAGTTCATTATATTATTCTCTCTTCTTCTGTGACAAAAAAGTTTTGAAAAATTTAGAATCCTCTTAACTCAAGAGCGTGTATCTTCCTAGAGTTACCCAAAGGCAATATCTTAGCCATTCTACTTGGTTTTAATACTGAAAGC
The DNA here is from genome assembly GCF_041296235.1 of Equus asinus. Taxonomy (NCBI): domain Eukaryota; kingdom Metazoa; phylum Chordata; class Mammalia; order Perissodactyla; family Equidae; genus Equus; species Equus asinus. The sequence goes on from NC_091798.1 coordinate 75,202,469, forward strand.
CCCAAACTCATGGAGAAGGCTATTATGAGAGGTAGAGTTTATTTAGTAAAACAAAACAAAACAGTGAGTAGTCCCTATGTGCTGTGTCATAGGAAGAATACATATTAAAGAAATGGAAGTAAATGAAAGGTCTGGCTTTCAATACATGATATCTTTATGCTCCTCTAAAAATATTTATCAAACTATAAACTTATAAATAATCTTCTTTGGGATTCTCATATAAAAGAAGACACATATTAAGGATTAACTGTATAGCTCTAATTCTGAAATGCTGATGTTTCACCTGAACTCCACGTACGCTTTTTCGAAACAATTTAACATTCTGGTGGACATGCCACGGTGGCACTGCAATGGCACATGCTCTTTTTTGTCCAGTTTTCAGAGGTAGTATCAAATTGCCTCTCTCCCACATTTAGCTTCTGGGATCCCCCTGCAGTAAGCTTTTTGAATTGTCTCTAAGTCAAAGAAGACATCATAAGAATTTCAATAGTTACTTTATTGCTTTTGTAGTAGACATTAGTATGTAGTTGTGGTTTTTATCTACAAGAAATGCAAGAGAAGATCAGGCATGGATCCATCCACAATTTTTGTGTCCATAGCACCCTGTACAGAACCTAATAAATAGTATGTAGACAATAAGAAACTGAGAACATCTTTGGCCTTAACCAAATCATTCTTGTGTTTTATGAGTTATCCACAGTCAAAATGTGGAGATACATTTTTAGGAAAGACCTTTTTAGGAAACTCTAACCATAGAATCCATTTTCTTCCTGGGCTAAATGACTCTCCCATCTGAGGTGGCAACTTACATAAACAGTATCCATTGGATGGAGTTGTTTTACATTTTTCTTAACTGAAACACACCTGACACACTTTGTGACTGATTCCTTTGTGGTAGCTGTAAGCTTTCTGGGTAAGTTTTTATGAAAAGAAAATGAGATAACCTTAAGAACAGAACTTTGGAATCACATTAACAGTATTTCCATCCTTAAAAACACCTTAAAGAGGGGATTCTGAGAAGATGGTGGAGTATGAGGCACTAGGAATCCATCTCTCCACCTAGACAAAAAATCCGAGTGGCAGAATCTCTCTGATACAAGCACTTTGAAACTCTGAAGTCTATTGAAGGCTTACAACTTTCAGGGGAAGGCTTGGAGGGTAAGTTTTGGTTAATTTCCATGAATTTTCAGCTCTGAGCTCAGCAGCGGCTACCCACTCCTCATCCCCCAGTCCATGGCAGGTAGCTGTGCACTGGAGCACAGCTTGCATGCAGCTTGTGGGAGTGAGGGTGGGCAATAAGGACTCTGTGGTCCAACTAATGGTGATCTTTATTCTGATCACTGATTGCTGCTCTGATTATGGTGTTAGAGACACAGAGATGGGAAACCATTGTTGCAAGCCCTTTTGCCTCCAGCTGAGACAACTTTAGGGGACTTAAAGGACTGGTACCCTTCCCTCCCCTCCACTTGATTTTTCTCTTTTTCCCCTTTTAGGAACCAGACGGTAAAGAATAGGACATTTTAAAGCATCTGCATATATAGGGGAATTAGACAATCACCACACATGCCCAGGGGAAGGGTCAGGTCAGAAAATAACTGAGAAGATCTTAAGTTTACACTTCAGGCAGAACCTCAGTACAGAGACAGAATGCAACAATCAACAAAACAAAACAAAACAAAAACAAAAAACAGCAAACCTTGGGGGAGGGGGAGAATCTGATTTCCAGAGCTACCACATTATTAGACTCAAATGTCCAGTTTCAACCAAAAAAATCACAAGGCATTCAAAGAAACAGAGAAGTATCACCCATTCAAAGGAAAACATAAACCAACAGAGAAAGAGCAGATGGCAGATCTACTAGAAAAAGACTTTAAAACAAATTGTCTTAAAGATGCTCAAAGAAGTAAAGGAAGAGGTGGAAAAAGAAAATGACGTATATACAAAATGGAAGTATCAATAAGGAGGTAGATTTCCTTTCCTTTTAAAAGGAAACCAGAAAGAAATTCTAGAGTGGAAAAGTACAATAACTGAAATGAAAAATTCACTAGAGGGATTCAAAAGCAGATTTGAGCAAGCAGAAGAAAGAATGAGAAAACCTGAAGATAGGACAACTGAAGTTATTGAGTCTGAGGAATAGAAAGAAAAATGATTGAAGAAAAGTGAACAGAGTCTAAGAGACCTGAGGGATACCATCAAGCAGACCAACATACACATTGAGGGAGTCCCAGAAGGAAGAGAGAGAAAAAGGGACCGAGAGATCATTTGGGAAAATAATGATCTAAAACTTTCCAAATTTGATGAAAGCCATGAATATAAACATCCAAGAAGCTCAACAAACTTCAAGTAGGATGAACTCAAAGAAATCCCCATGAAGACACATTATAATCAAACTGTTCAAAGACAAAGACAAAGACAAAGAGAGAATCTTGAAAGCCGAAAAAAAATGACGTCACATACATGAGCTACTTAATAAGATTACTCATCAGATTTCTCATCAGAAACCTTGGTGGTCAGAAGGTAGTGGGACAAGAATTGGCGAGCATATGAAAAAACTAGAATCCTTGTGTACTGGTGGAGGGAATGTAAAATGATACAACTGCTGTGGAAAAGAGTAAGGTCGTTCCTCAAAAAATAGCTAAAACATGGAAGCAACCCAAGTGTCCACGAACAGATGGATAAATAAGCAAAATGTGGTAAATACATATATGTACACAATGGAATATTATTCAGCCTTAAAAAGGAAGGAAATTCTGACAAATTCTATGACATGGATGAATCTTGAGCACATTATGCTAAGTGAAATAAGCCAGTCACAAAAAGACAAATACTGTATGATTCCACTTATATGAGGTTCCTAGAGTAGTCAAAATCACAGAGACAGAAAGTAGAATGGTGGATGCCAAGGACTGTGGAAAAGAGGAATGGGGATTTACTAATCAATAAGCACAAAGTTTCAGTCAAGCAAGATGAATAACCTCTAGAGATCTGCTGTACAACACAGTACCTATAGTCAATAATAATGTACTGTACACTTAAAAACTTGTTGAGAGTAGATCTCATGTTAAATTTTCTTAAAATAGAACAATAATAAAAAAAGAAAACGGTAAGGAACACAGATACTTGAATACAATGCTATGTATTTGAATGTATGTATGTAAATTGGATGGGGATTTACTGTTTAATGGGTACAGAGCTTCAGTTTTGCAAGATAAAAAGAGTTCTGGAGATAGATGGTGGTGATGGTTGCACAAGAATATGAATGGTCTTAATTCCACTGAAATTGAAAAAAAATGGTTAAGATAATGTTTTATGTATATTTTACCACAATAATAATAATAATAATAATAAAAATGTCAAGAAAAAAACAGAATAAAGATGGGCTGCTTAGAGAAGTCTTGTATTCCACTAAGACAACCTACTTAGAACTAATTACCCACCCCTTCACCTTGGAATCTCAAATGCCCACCCACTGTTTCAACTCCCAGCAAGCTACATCATTCTTTAAAAAGCACTTGTAGAATGTATCTAACTTTTTGGGAAGTGTCAAAACTGATTAAAGAACAATATCATCAGATGTTACTCTTAGTTTAAAAGTCTTATCCGCAATGGGAAGCAAACCAATTCAGAAACTGCCAACCAAAAGAGCAAAGTTGTGTCTGACCTCTCTTCTCCCAACACCCTAAATCCTGTGCCCTTTCTGCAGACTCTATAATTTGCATTCCTTACTCCTTAAAGTCACTGCAACCAAATGGTCTGTCCTGCCATGGAAGGCTTGTGACACCCTTCCCAGCTGGCTGCAATGACGGGGCCTCCCAAATGACTGGGCTCCTTGATCGTGCTGCCACTGGGCCAGTGGGTCTAATTGGGCTAAGAAACATCTTTAATTAACATGGTCTAATTGAGTCAACTTATGACTCAGGAATGTGATTACTGGTGTAAACCAAATTTACACTCTTTCATACTACATCATTATGATGCTCATCAGATGTTCTTCAAATATAACTTTCCAAAGTTTTTTTCTTCACTATGACCAGATAATTCTTCAGAAGATAAGATCAATGATATTGATGGTATTCAATGTGGAAATACACACTGTAATGTTTCACTGACTGGCTTTATAGGTAGCCCTCCCTTAAACAAACATATCTTGGATACATCTTATAATTATCTTATTCTATTATGCCTAAAATTTTAAAGTTAAGTCATTCACAATCTTTTTCAGTATTTAAAGGATCCCGCTAAAGATATTTTAGTTATAGGATTTACCAGAAGCATATATATACATATTATATATAGTATATAAGTATATGTATATATGCATATGTATAAATGTAACGTATGCATATATGCTATAAATTGGCTCCATAGATTTATGGGCAGGCTTTTGCGTATGAATGTGTATATTTTGTTCTGGGAAAATGGTCCATAACTTTCCTTTAATTCTCAAAACGGCCTGTGATCACCCCCAACAACTACAAATCAAAAACAGTTCAGGACCCATGTCTAGAGCTGTCCTGCCCAATTCTGTAGCTGTGCCTATTGAGCACTTGAAATGTGGCAAGTGCGAATTGAGTTGTGCTGTAATTATAAAATATACACTGGATTTCTAAGAACTAACATGAAAAAGAAGATGTAAAATATCTCAATGATTTGAACATTGATTGCATGTTGAAATAATAATGTTTGGAATATAGTGGGTTAAATAAAATATATTATTGGCATTAATTTCACCTGTTTCTTTTTGCTTTTGTTAATGTGGCTAGTAGAAAATTTAAAATTACATGTGTGGCTCATACTATATTTCTGTTGGACAGCACTGGGTTGGAAAAAGCCAAAGCCTGATTGCAGGCATGTTGCTGATTCTAGGAGGTTCCTACTAGCAAACGATTTTTACAATAGTTCCAAAATTGGATTCTAAGAGAGGTGTTAGCAAAAATGTCAGATCATGCCTAAACATAACAGAGTTAAAAGCACAAACTATTTTTATCCAAATATTCCAGCATAATTTCCTTTAGAGAAATACGAATTTGGAAGGATAAGTCCGATGTCAACTCTGAACCACTGCCATTTATATTTGCATATGATTCACGTGGTGCATTTTGATAAGAACCTTAGAACAATAATGACTCAAAGTAAACTTTTGCTTTTGGCACATCAATAAGAAGGTACATTTTAAAAGTCCAGAAAATGTAATTGGAAATATTCACGAAGAAATAGCTTAAGGGAAACTGGACTTCCCAATCATGAAAGGTATACGGGTATGGTACTTTGATTCATGAATCTAATTAGTCCTCAGCAACTCTTACGTGGTGCCTATTTCATCCCCGTTTTATAGATATGAAAGCGGGTTCCAAATGGTTGACTCAGCGCTCTTGGAGAACAAGACAGAGGTCTTGTTCTCCACTGTGTACTTGGGGGCTAGTATTGGGCCTTGGCCCATAGCAGATGATCAGCGAATGGCCATTGGCTGGTAAGTGACAGCTTACTGATGCCAACACCAGGTTTCTCTCCAAAGAGTGCCTGATAACAGCATCCTTGCTTTTCCCAATAACACATGCTGAGAGAGAGGTGTACTTAACCATTTTTTTTAAAATTCTCAACATAAAACAATGGGCTATAAATATTTTGACTCTGGCAACAAAACTTATGTCTATCTAAAGCAATCTAATGTTAAATCATGCTTACTGATTCCAAAACATTACAAGTGCCAGCTGGCTGGATATCACACCTAATTGGTTGGACAGGCATTCAATGCAGTAAACAAATGGAACATCTTTATTCCTCATCTAAGGTAACAAAGTACAGAGCAGCTCGCTTCTTTGTCTCTCTCTCTCTCATTCTCAACTACGGTCTTGATCTCAGTTGCTTTTGCTCCTTGAAGTTTGGGTTTTCTCCTTGGCTCCTATCCAGGCTGCTGCTTCTCCTTTGCGTTAGAGAATGCACGTCCGACAACATTCCTCTAAAAGTTTTGAGCTTTACTTGTGGGTTAAACACACACACACACACACACACACACACACACACACCCCAGATTTGAGCTCTTGTGAGCTGAGTCCGAGTTCATTAAGGAACCGGCGTCCAGGGGAATTCCTCCAGCAACAATTCCTTTTCCATTCAACTTAAGAGCGAGAGCGGAGCCTGGCGCATCAACTCACACCGACTCACACGTACATGCGCTCGCACATACCACAGCAGGGTGAGTCTCGGCCTCTCCCTGAGCCTAACCTGAAGGTCTGAGAGGAGGTCGCACCCGGTCCCCACCCATACCCCGCCAAACCCCGGACAATAACTCCTCCGGAGTTATAACACGCCCAGAAAGGCAAAGCAAACACATTCCCTTCGCCGTCCTGCCCAGGCAGGATCGCTCCTATTTACCGTCTGGTACCACCAGCTTGCGAATGCCATGGCGACAACCGTTTTGGCTCTGAGTGGCGCGGCGGAGGACCCGGGAGGACGCGGGATGCGGTGCGTGGGGCGTCGGGCTTGCACTCCGCGTGCCCTGGACCTGGCTGGCTCTGCAAGTCCCGCAGCTGTCGGGTGGGCGGGCGCCTGGGCGGGACCGACGCAGGCCCCGCCCCCGCCAGTCTGGCCCCGCCCTGCCCGATTTGGCTCGGGGCTGGTTAGGGAAGCTGTGTTCTTTCTGCAGGCAGCCACGCCCTTGAGCCCCGATTGTACACGGAAGACAGGATCCTGCCATCCAGTAAAACTATCCCACCCGCTCTAGGGGTCCCGAATGAACTTTATTCCCCTTTCATCTCCTCCTCACTTCACTCACGTCTCACTAAACAACTTTTCCCGACAGGGGCCAGCCCCTATCCTGCTCGCGCCACGCCCAGCGCGCTTGGCCCTGGCCCGGGAATCCCGGCCACCTCTGCCACCTGTCCGGCCACAGGCACTGAGCCCCGGGTCCTTCCCTGGTCCGGGATGGAGCGCCCGGGGCAACAGGCCAGGCAGGCTACGCCCAGAAGAGGCGGCCCGCGGGCCGGGGTCCTCCCAGCGCTCAGCACTGCGGCTCCGGCAGGAGTGCCACTCACCTCCTGGGTGTGGCGGGCCGCTGCAGCGCGCCGGGGCCGCGGGGAGGCGGCGGGCTTCTGGCCCGGCTGGGACATGGCGAGGCCGCGGCGAGCGCTGCCTCCGGGAGGGCGCAGCGGAGACTGGAAGGGAGGCCCGGGCGGGGAGCGCTGGGAGGGAGGGAGGGAGGGACCGGAGGGCCCGGCGGGCGCGCCCGTGAGGCAGCTTTTCCGACCCAGTCTCGAGCCCGCGCGGGGGCTCCCCCTTCGCCCCGCTGGGTCCTCCCCTTCCTGCCCGCGCTGCCCGCGGCCCCCGCTGTAGCGGTCCCGGGCTCCCGGCCTGACACTTAACACCCTCGGTCCCGAGTCATCACCCAGAGACCCTCCCCGCCCCCCAGGACTGCTCAGTTCCCCGCGGGTCACAGAGAGGAGGGGCTGGAGGTCTCGGGGTTCCTCCCCAGACTTGCCCAGACTTAGCTGGCAGTTACGCAACGGGAGAGCGGGACCCGGGCGTGGTCCGTCTACGCCTGGACGCTTCTGCCTAAGAATCTCGAGAATTGGACACCTTTTCTGCAGTCTACCCCAGCGTGGCTAGGAGAAGAATTCACCAACTCAAATCTGGCCCAAGCGTGGACCGTCTAGATAAGGAAGCGGATCACAAAAACAAATTGGTCTCTGTGTGTGTGTCTGGGTACCTGTGTGCTACGTGTGTGCGCGCGCCTGTCATTTTGTGTCATTTTAGTTTGGGTTTTAGGGGGGACAGTTTTGAAAGTTTAATAATGTTTTATGAGTAGGAAGCCGTCGGTTCCGATCCAAATCCAAGAACAGTCTCAAATTTAAACCCCTATAGCCTTTCTGCGGGCCTGGCGGGTTTTGTTTCCGAGGCTGGATTGCTTTTGTCTTTGGCTCCGCTTAAAGAGGACTTCCTGGTTTGGGCTGGAAGTGAAATGTAACGAGCCTGACTAGAAAACTTCTTTACAAACGCTGTCAGCCTGCGGTCGCTGCCCTGCAGTTGCTGCCCATTTGTCAGACCTGACAGAAAAGACCTGTTACCCTGCAATGGCATTGACACTTGGGGCCTGGAGGTGACCGCTCTCTGCAGTGTTGTGTTTTGGGTAATTGGAGAGAGAGAGGACAGATTGTAGGGAAGATTTGTCATGATACATAGAGCTTGGCAGAATGGAATTCTTGCTTCCTTCTACATTATCGTTTTTAGGGATTCTGACTTCCCTTTATTCAAGGGACTGGCTAGCCTCATTCTTAATGGAAGGAGCAGGCAGAAATGATTTAAATGTATTTCCTCTTAAAGGGTTCTACAATCTTTGTGTCTAGTATTTCCAACCACAGGCTGCAGTGCAGGAATTTATAGATAAAAATGAAACAACTTGGACATGGGGTCTATGATTGTTCATTCAAGGAAAATCGATTGGTGGCATGAATTACATTCATAAGTGGGGAAAATACGTCATAAGCCTGAAAAAAAATGCTTATATGATTGTGACCAAACAGTGATTTAAACAAACCCCAAAACTATAGGGGTGAGGAGATAGGCAGCCCCACCTCCAGGCCCTGGAACTGGAACCCTTTCCTTACCTGGGAGCCTAGAGGGCCCAGATTCAGGTTTTAGACCCCTGAGTATATTGTGCTAACTCTGGAAGAAGAATGGTTCCCATTGAAGTTTGAGGTATTTTCTAACGGGGCTTATAAAATTGAACTTAAACCAGTTAGTTCTATATTTTTTGAAAGACTTCCATGACAAGCATGGTGAAAGGAATTGTGGAGAGAGTGACATAAAGATTAAAAATACACATTCTCTGCCCTCCGGGGACTTACAGTTTAGCTTAGGTCATATTGCGTTTGTAACACATGATCATTTGGGTGACATACGGCATGTGAATGAGCACAAATGTGTTTGAGGAGTTTGGGGTGTTGTGGGTTTTGGTGATTATAGGAAGGGCAAGGAGCAGGCTGGCTGGCTGGTGGAATGTGGACAGAAGAAGAAAGAGTGGAGGCAGTTCAGGAAATAAAAAGGAGCCCACCCACCCGGCTAGAGCTGCTGGTCCAAGTACAGGAGTAATCAACACATTGATCAACTTATTTTCTGTGCAACTACACTGTGCTACATGATGTAGTTGATATCAAAATCTATAAGAGATAATGACCTTCGCTTTAGGGTTTTGCTCAAGAGTTGGAACTCGTATGAGCAGAACGGTGTGAGCTAAACAGCACGCTGATGATTATAAGTAAGAAGAATTTCAAAGAAGTTGAAGAAGGGGGTGATGTTTTCCCTTTCTTTTGTAGTCAATGAGGAATTTGGAACTTTGATACCATGATCAGCTTTTGGGCATGTTGGGGAAGGTTATTTTAAGTATATATGGCAACTTTTGCTACATTTTTCTTTGTACATATTAAGTATTTTATTCCTTTATTTACTCAGTAACAGCATGCCTGCTGTATGTCAACCTCAGTGGAGGTACCCGGGACCTCCTACACTCAAGGACCTCACAGTCCAGCAGGAAAGACAGACAAATAAATCCATAACCAAGTGACCGTGGGATAAGGGCAGTGGCCTGCAGTGGTATTCCAAGAGCACTGTAGAATGCTGAGGAGGGGCTTCTCCTTCTGACTGAGGGGCGGGCAAGCTGGGAGAGGAAGGAGCTCAGGGGCTGCTTCCTCCCCTGATGTTGACTTGACTGTTGACTTGAGTGAGTTGAAACCTCCTCTGAGCAATCTCCATGTTGTATGTCCTGTTTGTCCCCACTACTGCTGTCCCTCTTCAGAAACTCGTCACTTCTTATCAGGAAATGTGTAAAATGAGAAAAAGAAAGAGAGGATGGAGGCCAGAGCAGAAGCCAGTGGAGCCTGAGAAGGAGCTGCAGTGGAGCAGAAGGAAGTGAGTAGAGAAGTAGGTGCCTAAGGCCAAGGGAGGAGGGCCTTCTAAAAGGAAGGGCCCGCCCACAATGTAAAATGTCACTCAAAGGTTGGGTGAGACAATGGGCAGAGTGTCCATTTGATCTGACAGCTGGCAGGTTTTTTGGTAACCCAGCTGGTGGGTAAAATTGAGAAGGAAGCAGAGTTTGTTCTGAGGTACCCACAGTTTAGACAGTTGCCTTCGCTTTGGATGGTATTTCTTTCTACACCACCACATACCCCTGGAAGGGACGTTCCCCCAGAAAAACCTGGGCCTTCTGGCTGACAGCGAAGTGTCCTCAACCCCACTGAAACTTACCTGTCCTATCTGCCATCTTGAGACTTTCAGCAAAATTCACTCTACTCCATAGTGATGTTTTCCTGAGTAAACCAGAAAGAAAGGAATCCTTGTAAACAGGCGAAGACTAATTATAAAATATGGAAAGGCTCTCAGAGCCTCCTTTCCCTTGTAACATGCCTGTATCCGAGTAGGAGCTTCATGCTTCTGACTGTTGAATCATCCAGAAGAATGGCTTCACTGGTGAATTTCTGTGCATAAAGGAGAGGAAGGTATGCTGGCGAGGTGGAGAATATGTTTAGACCACAGGAGGCTTGCTGTGTGCTATGGTCCCCACAAATCCATATGTTAGAATCCTAATGCCCAATGTAATGGTATAAGTAGGTGGGGCCTCTGGGAGGTGATTAGGTCATGAAGGTAGAACTGTCATGAATGGGATTGGTGCCCTTATAAAAAATGCCCAAGAGAGCTCCCTTGCCCCTTCCACCACATGAGGATACAGGGAGATGTCCTCGACTCTGAAGAGGGCCCTCATCCAACCATGTGGGCACCCTGATCTTGGACTTTCAGCCTCCAGAACTGTGAGAAATACATTTCTGTTGTTTCTAAGCTCCTCAGTCTCTGTTATTTTGTTGTAGGCAGTCCCAATGGACTAGGACACTGTGCTTCTCAGATCCCAATGGGCTTGTGCGTAGAGGCAGATGGGGTGGGGGGAGGAAGCAAGAATGGAGATGGAAGGATAGAGGGACAGAGGAAGAAGAAAAGAAAGAGAAAAAACAGCAGATGACGTAGTTTTAAATTCTCATTGCTGCCAAACAAGAACGTGAGTCACACTCCTACCTGGAGCTGGGCCCTCAGGTTTCATTTCTTATCCTTTACGTCCCTCCAGATAGTAAAACACCTGCAAAATACCTTCCGGCCTTGTTCTTCAGTGTGACAAAATGTCCTGCTTCTGGTCTGTGTGGCCCAGAGAGGACTGAGATCATATCTCCTTTTCTGGGCTTATTAGGGACTGCTCTTGGGATCAACCCCTGTGGAGACGAAGGAAGGATGGGCAAGGTGAGAAGGTGAGCTGGGATGGAGATCCAGAAGAAGCCTCAGATAACCCTGCAGGGAACGGGGAAGACAGGACGCCCCTTAGAGATGTCCAAGGTCAGGGAGAGAGGGCTGAGCCTTTAGAAGCCTGCACTGACAGTCCTTGGATATGGTGGAGGGGCCAGGAGCATGGCATTAGGGCAGGGAGCTGGCTCCTGTAAGCTATGGCAGCCCTCAGAGGGGGCTGACAGATGAGGGTCAGCTGCTGGTGCCGCTGTGCTTCCGGGAGCCAGCCAGGGTACGGGCTCTTTTATTCCTGAAGGGGATTCAGGTAGTTTGTCACATCCATTACACTCCTCAATGCTATATAACACCAGAAAACTTTGCAAAGAGAATGGTAGAGGGAATAAATATTGCGAAAGCATGCTGTTGAATTGCTGTATCATGGAACATTAAGTTTGAAAATATCACCCATCTAATTAAATTTCTCCCCCTTTCACAATGACCGTTGCCTTCTAGAGGGGTCATTGAAAAACAATTTGTTTCACGGAGCAGCCATGCTGTTAATACTAGTCTCTAGATATATAGAAGCAACGATTTTACAACTGTGATTGCTATGAATGGTTAGAAATAAAGGGAAAGCAAAATTTTTATTTTCTAGTTTTGTCTAGTGGTATTAAAACAAAACAAGATTTCTCTATAGGTCTGGCAGCAGGCAAGGAGGTAGGTATGAGAGCCCCTGCTTGCCAGGAAGCTATAGGAACCTTTCGCTCTCTTCTGCTTCCCTTGCTAATTTCCCTTTGGTTTACAACTTTTCATCCTCGGGAGTGTGGGTTCATGAAAAGACCTTGGTTCTCAGTATGATCTGTGGGCCAGCAAATAACTAGCACTGTGCGATCATCCCTCTTCAATGTTTATAGTCCTTGATGGTTCCTCAGTGCCAACAGGATGAAATTTAGACCCCTTAATATGGCCTGCTGGGGCCTGCAGGCTCTGATCTGGGCAGCCCCATCTGCAGCCTCGTGCCTTCATGCCACTGTGTTCCAGCCATGCCCTTCTGCTTTCAGATCCCAGAACATTCCCGGCTCTTCCCAGCTCCTGCCTTTGCTCATTTTCCCTCCTCTGGAATAAACCTCCCTTTCCATGCCCAAAGCTCTCTCTACCTTTTCCCAGCACTGCATTATATTGTAACTGTCTATAGTCCCAAATAAAACCCGGGATCCTCATAGCCCAGACCCAAATGCAGTGTGTATTTAAAGAAACAGTGCATTCTGAGGTAATTAAAAGTATTTTAATCTTCACCGCAATCCCTTTACTGCAATTGAAAAGGCCTGAATGGCAACACAACCTGAATACGCAGCAAAACATCTTAAAAATCCTTTCTCTCTTTATCTTACTCCCATTATCTCCCCCATGCTCAGCAACTTCTTCTATAAACTCTTCAAAAACCAACCAGAAGATGCTATCTTGTCTTATTTCTCCTTCTTGTTTCCTTCTACAATGATGTAATTCTTCCTAGAGGGTCCAATGGAGGTGACATTGTTGTGAATATTAATATGTTCTTTGATCTCTGTCATAACTGTTTATCTGTAGCCACCGCTAGACTCCATGATGAAAACGATCATTTTAATTTTATTCACACAACTTGAGACTATGTATGGCACACAATATGTCCTCAATAAATATTTGTGGCATGAATAAGAACACATTACCGGTTTTTTCCAGGCTAGACTTCCTTCTCCAAAAGCTGAAAGAAATAGACTGGGGAATTTAGAAAGACACTTATAATTGAAGTGGTCTCTGATCATATCTGCTCAAGAGGTCAAGAGGAGATCCGTCTAAACACTCCAGTACTGTTCGTATTGAATGGCTCTCACAGTTGATAATGATAGTAAATAACTCAAACATGTATAGTACTTCCTATGTACTAGGAACTGTTTTAAGAGTTTTGCGTGTATTCACTCATTTCACCTTTATGTGGTAGGAACCATTATTCTCCCCAACTTACCAGTGAGGAAACTAAGGCCCAGAGAGGTTGAGTAATTTGCCTTGGGTTACACAGCTGCTCAGTGACAGTATTAGCGTTTGATGAAGGTAGTCTAGCTCTCTGGCCTGTGCCCCTGACTACTGCTCTACATTTGTTCTCTGCTATACACACAACAACATTTATCATGGAATGTGAAGGGGGATGTTTCCATATGAATGGGATGCGTGATTCCTTGGGGTGGGGAATTGAGATTATATTTCAAAATGAGTGATTTAATATCTGCAATGATAAAAGTGAATTTTTCTAAGGTACTTTAGTTCTCTGTTCTTCAGAGTGTAGCTGGAGAATATTAAAATAATACTTCTAGCCAGTCACAAAAGGTCGTATATTGTATGATTCCATTTATATGAAATGTTCAGAATAGGCAAATCCGTAGAGACAGAAAGTAGAAAGTAGATTAGTAGTTGTTTAGGGCTGGAGTGGGGGTGTGAGGGCAGGAGGGTGGCAGCTAATGGGTTTGGGGTTTCTTTGTGAGGTGATGAAAATGTCCTAAAATTGACTGGTGATTTACATGTCTGTGAATACACTAAAAACCACTGAATTGTATACTTAAAATAAGTGAATTGCATAGTATGTGAATTATGTTTCAATTAAGTTCTTATTAAAAAATACTTCCTGGGGCTGGCCCAGGGGCATAGTGGTTAAGTTTGAGCGCTCCGTTTCAGCAGCCTGGAGTTCACGGATTTGGATCCTGGGTGTGAACCTACGCGCTGCTCATCAAGCCGCGCTGTGGCAGTGTCCTACATACAAAGAAGAGGAAGATTGGCATAGATGTTAGTTCAGGGCCAATCTTCCTCAAGCAAAAAGAGGAAGATGGGCGATAGAGGTTAGCACAGGACCAATCTTCCTCACCAAAAAAAAAAGAAAGAAAGACAAGAAAAAGAAAAAAAATCCTTACAAACTGGTCTTCAACATGGTGACTAACTATGAATTTCAAAAGAACATTTTAAGATCCTTCCACAGTACAAGAGAGTCACTTAGTCTTCTGTTTACTCATTCACATTTGCAGCTTCTCCAAGGGTTTTAGAAAGATACTCATAGCAGGAATAGTTTTGTTACTTGGCAGATTCACATTGCATGTTGATCAGCTATTTAGAGGAATGAATATACTGCTGGAAAATTCAATGTAAACCTTTAAAAATGGCTATTACAAATAAAAGTTTATTTCAAATATTTTAAGGGTGTTTATTATCAGAAAATTCTTGTTAAACATAAAACTATTTTTCTACTATAATTTTATTTTGGCATAATTTTAGATTTCCAGAAATGTTGCACAGATAGTACAGAGCTCCCCAGGTTCAGTTTCCCCAAATGTCACCATCTTGCATTTGTCAAAGCAGAGAAGCCAACATTGGTATATTACTCTGAACTCAACTCCAAAATTTTTTTGGATTTCACCGTTCTTTCACTAATGTCCTTTTTCTGTTTGAGGTTCTAGTCCAGCACATCACACTATAGTCATATCTCCTTACACTCTTCTGTAGAGTGTGACAGTTTTTCAGGCTCTCCTTGCTTCTCATGATCGTGACAGTTTTGAGAGTGCTGGCCAGATGTACTGTAGAATGTCCCTCCCTTTGAGTTTATCTGATGTTTTTCTCATGATTAGGCTGGAGCTGTGGGTTTGGGAGAAGAGCACTACAGTGGTGAGTGGCCTTATCATTACGTTGCACTGAGGGTAGGTGGTATCCATGTGATTATCACTGGTGATGTTAACTGCGAATACCTGGATCAGGAAGGTTTCTCCTTGATAATTTACAGTCTCTCCCTGTCTATACTCTCTTCTTGGGAAGAAAGTGTCTCAGTCCAGCCCACACTCAGATTATTATTATATTTTTTTTCAGGGGAAGATTCGGCCTAAGCTAACATCTGTTGCCAATCTTCCTCCTTTTTCTTCCTTCCCCTCCCCCCAAAGCCCCAGTACATAGTTGTAAATTCTTCTAGTTCTTCTGTGTGAGCCGCTGCCACAGCGTGGCTACTGATAGACAAGTGGCGTGGTTCTGGCTGTTGAAGCAGACCATGCTGAACTTTAACCTCTTGGCCATCAGGGCTGGCTCTCAGATTATTTTTAAATGTGAAAATTATTCCTATCCTATTTGTTTCAAATGTAATATCCTTTTTCAAGATTTTCAAAGATTATTATAGTTAACTTGGATTCTCCTTTTCTTTAACGTCTAATACTATACTTTAAATTTTTTAAGTTCTAGTGTTTTGGAAAGATAGATATTCCAAATTATATGAATAAGAATGTGACTCTGCTTTCCAAGAGATGAAATGTGAGTTTCTCTAGTTCTTTTTAAATGATGATCTTTTTTATTTTAAGATGCCATTGAGTGAGGAAACACTGTAAAGTCACCTCAAAATTTACTAGTGCCAGAGGACAATGTGGGAGAATATTTTTTATAATCTTAGATTGGAAAGCTCCCTCTAAAATATGAACACAAAACCTAGAAGCTTTAAAGGAAAAGATTAAGAAATCTGACTATATTAAAATTTAAAATTCTTCATAGAAAATGAATGTATACATAAAGGCAACATAAAAATGACTATAAATCAATAAAATAATCAACAATTCAACAGAAACATCACAAAGAATACAAATAGAGAATTCACAGAAAAAGGAATATAAATGGCTGATTTACATGTGAAAAGACACTTCAATCTGACTCAAAATAAAGCAAATATATATTAAAATCACAGTCAGATACCATTTTTATACTATTAGATTGGGAAAGACAAAAAGATTAACAATACACGGCACTGGCAACACTGTAGAGAAGTGGGTACTTTCTCATATTGCTGATTGGAATGTAAATGGATGCAACAATTTTGGCTGGCAATTTGGCAAATATCTGTTGAAAATGAGGTAATTGTATGCATCTTTTCACTAGTGATTCCACTTTTAGGAATTTCTCTAACAAATATACTTGCATGTGGCATGCACAGACACATACAAAACTGTTCATTACAGCACTGTTTATAATAGTGAAAAACTGGACTCAAGCGAAATGGCCACTGATAAGGAACAGTTAAATGTAGTATGACACAATCACATACTAGGATATTATGCAGCCATTTAAAAGATAGATTCCTATGAGCTAATGGGGACCATCTTACAAGATGTATTATTACCTAAAAAAGGCAATGTGAAGAACAGCGTCTGCAGTATTCTAGTATTATGTAAAAATGAAAAAGGGATGTACGTTTTATAGATAACCCATATAACCACATAGGTATTGCTTGTATTGGCTATTTCTGGAATGATACATAAAAAATTGCAAATAGTAGTGGCCTCTAGGAGGAACCTGGGAGACTGGGCATGTGAAGTGGGAAGAAGACTTACCTTTCATTGTCCATCTTTTTTTATTACTCAACTTATTTCTTAAAAACCAATACACAGTATTTTTTAAATTGTAATTCTAGGTAACCAATCAATAAATATTATATATCAATGCCTATATAATTTACAGGTAAACTTCATAATTTAGAATTCCCAGAATTTCTAACTTTGCCTTGTTGAAGCAAATTGTGCTTCTAGAAATCACTTACCAGAACAATAAGAGGTGAAGGTCAAGCTTAACTGGTGCCCAGCCTCTCTGTTGTGAACTAGCAAAAGAAAAGTTGTAACAGACACGCTATCTCCCGTCCCACCATCTTCTTCTGGAATAATTTTGAGACTTGGATTATTTTGTTTGTATGAGTGGCTTGGCTTTTCTGCTGGGGGTAATGGTCCTGTTTGTGCTGGGGTTAGGTGGAGGGGATGGCTGGCGGTTTGTTGCTGCCAGTGACAGATACAGAACTGTGAAGGAAAAACAACTCTCTTAACTCTTGGTTCTCCACACCTGCAGGGTCAACAGTACCCTTTTGGATTCATCGTAGTGTTTGTTAATGAGATCCGGTTCAAACACCAAAGGCATTGGTAACATGAAAGCATACACTGAGAGTGACTTGTGTTTCAAATTGACATGCGTAGTTCTGTGGAGAAAACAGCCTTCTTGCAAAAGAAAGCTTCTTTGCTTTGTAAAACTGTTTTGCTTTATTAGATTTTTACTTACATGAATTTTGGATTATTTCCCAAGAGGTATCACTTTGTTTATTGTAGCCAATATCACTTTTTATGATTAGATCAGTTTTCTTTTTTTCAGTGTTATGGGTTGAATTGTGTCCCTCCAAAAAAGATATGTTGTAGTCTTAACCCCATTGCTCAGAATGCACCTTTATTTGGAGACAGGATTTTACAGAGATAATCAAGTTAAAATGAAGTCATTAGGGTGGGCCATAATCCAGAACGATGGGTGTCATAAAAAGGAGAAACTGGGACATAGATGTGCATGCAGGGAAAACGCCATATGCAGATTGGAGTTATGCTGCCATAGCCGAGGCCCTTCAAGAAGCTGGCAGAGAGACCTGGAACAATCCTCCCCCAGCACCTTCAGGAGCATGGCCCTGCTGACATCCTGCTTTTGGACTTCTAGCCTCCAGAGCGACAACAGAATAAATTTCTCTTGTTCTGAGCCAGCCCTAGCTGTTATTAGGGCGGCCCTAGCTAACTAATACACCCAAGATGGAGAATAATTGGATGCAAGTGTGGAAGACCCCAGTTCAAAATAAGCTCGGACCTTCTCCGGTTTTTTCCTATGTGAGGAATTTGAGTTTGGCATTTAGTCTGGAAAGAGTAACTACCTTCTCAAATTAGGTTGTGTTTCCACAACATTCCTAGCAAGAAAGGCTCTAACATTACTTCTCTCTGTGTTGACTGACCTACCTTATAGGTCATATTTCCCACAAGGCTTTGGATCTTTTTACTCAGGTTGTTTTTTCCCCTCTTTCAAAACTCACTCTCAGAACTTGTCTGAAGATTCACTTCCTCGTTGGTCTTTCTAGTCTAACCCTTTCGGAATAGGGTCACCCAGCCACACCCATGAGAGCTCTACAGTGTCAAGTTTACACTCCTGACTTCACAAACCTGTTTATTTCTCTCTGTGTTTTGAAGTTTCAGCACTTAAATTAGTATATTTGTATATTATTTTTCTTTAAATGGTAAAATCTTTGAAGGGAGGGTTCCTTCCATAAGTGTTAATAAATGTAATAGTTACAATTTATAGAAAACTTATTCTATACCTCTGTACTGTGAGCCTAGGAAAGAACACACACACACACACCCCCCCTACACGCTCATTCATGGTCACACAGAGCCAGGAAGTCATCACAGGTTGGACTGACTCTGAAGCCCAGCCTCTGGGACTCGTACTCAGTGGACGGCCTGTTCAGCAAAGTCTGACTAATGGAGCAGTGACTCCTCTCTGTCTCACTGATCTATCCCAGGGCCTAGAAGAGCGTCAGCACACAGTAGGTGCACTGTTCATATTCTTGTTGCAGGAGTAGTTTGTGGCTCTGTACATGCATGACTATGCTAGAAGAGTAGAGGCAATCATAGGGAAAAAAACCTCTCCAGTCCAATTATATTAGATTGAACCATCTAAAATTGCCTATATTAAAAATTTTTGACCTGCAGAGATGGTAATTTCATATAGTTTAATCTCATACAATTGCTAAAAGGATTTAAAGCTAATAGAAAGTTCAGCCTTTTGCTGCTTGAATTGTTTTTAAAACCTTTTTATTTTTGTATGTCAGTGAGCCTCAGACTCCCACTGCAGCCCTTGGTTTCTGACAGGGACGCTACATTACTGTGTTTTTGTCGCTATGTATTCCTGACCTTAGTGGCTGACATGGCCGACATTGCGTTTCAATAGGCATGGTTAAAGTTTCTTCTCCCATGAAAGTCCACTGGTACTTGGAATTGGGACTGTAGCCTCTCCCAGGATCCATTGTTTACACTTCTCTTAAATATTTGAAACCAAGGGGCCAGATTTCTCTCTTTCTCCTTCATTCCTCTGCTCTGTGGCCCAGATCAAGCCATTTCTGCCACCTTGGTTTCTACCTTGATCAGTCGGTCTAGGCCAGTGGAGAAGTCTGTCCAAAGAGGCCTGGGACCTGGTTTTGGTCTTCTTCCCAGGACTAACAATGTGACCTTAACCCAACTGAGCAGTTTCTGAGCTGTTTCCTGAGCAGTGAAATGGGAATTATGTTCATCCTACATGCTTCACAGATTTATTGTGAGTGTTC
This sequence comes from Equus asinus, assembly GCF_041296235.1. Classification (NCBI taxonomy): domain Eukaryota; kingdom Metazoa; phylum Chordata; class Mammalia; order Perissodactyla; family Equidae; genus Equus; species Equus asinus. Next base: position 75,221,892 of record NC_091798.1, read on the forward strand.
AAACTGTAAAATGTTATTCAAATGTGATGCGTTTCTCTAGCATTGCACCTAAACTTCAAGTCATTTGAGGTAAGGAAGGTTAGCCAAATCCTGGTAGGCATCGCAAATTAAGTAATAATGATGGTGATACAATAGCTAACAGCTGCTGAGAACTTTCTCTGTGACAGACACTGCTGTAGACACTTTGCTTGAATATTCTCATATAATCCTTATAACAACATCATAAGTTAGATGCTATTACCATCCTAATCTTATAGTTGAAGAAACTGAGTTATGGAGAGGTTAAACAGATTACACAGTAAGTGGCAGAGCCAGGTTTTGTATCCGTGCTTTCAGCCTGTGGAAGAGACATTTAATGCTCACCAAATATCCACGTACTCCTCCTCATTCCCAGAGTCCCTTGTAATTAGATTGGCCTTGTGAATAGTTCTGGCCAATGGGCTGAAAGTGCAAGTGATATGGGTCACTTCTAGGTTGAAGCATGAGTGGTTATGAACTTTCCTTTCCCCTGCTGTAGGCCTCAGGTTGAGATGATGACATTACAAGATGAAAATAGCATGGATCACTGGAAGCAAGCTGCCTTGGGGAGCCACTTGACCTGCAGTGGACGTTGCATGAGAAAGAAATGTACTTTTAAGTGATCGGCCACTGACGTTCAGGTTTGTTGGTTACTACAGTAACTCTATCTTGTCCTGACTAACATGCTGCTTCTTGAAGTAAATATATTAATATTCTTTCTTTGCATCTAGAAATCATAAATTGTGACTTGGAATTTGAAATTAATTATCAGATAATTCTTGTCTAACATGCTTCCTCCTCTAAAACTTTGCAGAATTATTTCATGCAATTTGCAAAGTTCTCTTCTGCACTTTCTCTAACCATCAGCCTAAGATACACTTTCTATATACACAATTTGTCTACATAATCATCATCTGTGTGTGTGTGTGTGTGCTAGTATATGTGTGCATTTATTGAAGGATGGGTGGGGGAAAGGAAGAAAAAACTACGCAAAAGAGTCTTTACTGCTTCGTAAATGTATACCATACTTTTAAAGATAGAGATAGAGAAGCTTTGAGAGAGATTTTTTTTTCAAGAGACTAGAGCAAAGTAAATATTTAGAGTTGTGTTTGGAAATTTATTTTTTGATTGTAACATTGAAGTATTCATTTGACTGATGTATTGCAATTCTTCTTTCTGCTGTGTCTCTCACAACTGAGCTTGGATGACAATGTAAGTAGACAATCTCGTTCCAAGAATATTCTGAAAATTTTTTTGAACGAATAAACGTACACCCAACTAGGACTATAAATAAATGTGGCTTTATGGAAATAATGCTATTGATTCGGTCCTCTTCATCCCAACTATCTAAATCAGACAAAAATTTTCTGGGCCTGAGCTCTTCTACAAGAAAGCCCCACGTAGTCAGGAAGGGGAAGGGTAACTTGTGATGTTCCTCTACTGGGATGAGAACTTGGGCTTCTCTGCAACGTTCTGCAGAGGACGCCCCTTAGGCCTCTGAGACATTTGGACTTGGGACAGGGCACCAATGATACGCCTAGGGGACTGTGTGTGTGTGTATGTGTGTGAGAACTACTATTGGCTAGTTCTTATGGATTTTTTTAAATGTCATTATTTGATTATAGCCTTCCCTCTGTTGTGTGTCCTGAATTGATCCTCTAATTTTCTTCTCCTCTCTCCACCATCCCTTTCTTTGTGAGTCTCCCATCTCATTTGAGGTTGGAAAGGGGTAGTTACCTTGCTGGGTGGGATGGAAGAAAGGGCCTGAGGTTGTAACTGCCCTCTATAGATTTTCACCCATCTCCTTCTGTTCAGCCCATGCCCCACCTCAAAATCCTGGACGTTCAAACTGGCCTTCCGCCTGGCTCACTTCTGTCAGGAGCCTTCCTCCAGGCTCTCAGCTTGTTGCATTCTCCATCCCGTAAAAGTCAGCTGCCATGACTCCACTCACACTTTCCGTTTTCCAGGAATGTGTTGGTATCTCATGTCTGTAATTGTCTCCTCTTCTATTCTCTTTATCTTTGTGGGTTTATAAGTTTCCTTTTTGCTTTAAATACATTTACTCTCTTTTTAGTGGAGTTTCCGGAGAGAGAAGGGATAAAGACAGGTGTTCAATCTGCGCATTAGATCAGAAGTTCCCGGTGACACGTTTAAAAAAATAACAGCCCTGCATGCTATGGATTAGTAGGCTCATTTTACTGTTAAAGATTCTGAGTCTCAGAGAGATTCAGCAAATGGCCTAAGAGCTCTCAGCTAAGTACCAGACTGTTATTCAGACCTATATTTAACTGAGTCCAAAGCCTATGCCCTGCGCCAGTACAGAATACTACCAGCAGTAGTCACCTGGGCAGAGCTCAGATGACCACTGTCAGGGATGGTCCTGAGAAGACACCTGATTAATGCAAGTGGGTCACAGGGATACTTTTAACAAAGATAATTGGTTTAATGTCATTTTAGCTACAGCATTAAATAGGGCTTAATTAAAACCCTACAAGAGGGACATAAAGCAGAAAAGTGAACTAAGTAATTCACAGTACCTAATTAAAAATTAGCTACAGATACAATCAGCTCATGGCACACCTACAAGGAGGAAAACATATATTTAGGTGTCTCCTCTGTGAAGCCTCCACTTAAATGCCGTGTGTCATAGAGCCTCCTGACACAGAGCATTTGGCCAAGCCCACTCGGGGAATGAGTTATACACCACTTGTTTGTTTTACTGTCTACTTTTGACATGCATTATTTGGGCATATGATTATCTTTCCTATATTAAAATGATGCGATGGAAAATATAAGATGTGATATTTGAAGTTTCTGGGAAAACAGAAGCTGTTGACAGAAATGGTGGTCACAGGGACTCCAACAATGAAAGGCTGACTGGTACATCTTTCAGAAGGAGCACACACACTTATACATAGTATAAGATTTTACTTGGCTTTACTCAGACGTTATCAAGGATAAGTTAATCAACTAATAACTTGCTGGTAAATCAGAATTAGGGGAACAGAAAGATGAAGAGTAAGAAAAAGCAAGCAAGTCTGATCTGAATCTTCAAGTATATTGTAAGACATGTGGAACTGGAAGCTGACCTGAATAAAGGAGAAGAGAACGATTCAAGACCATATAGGTTTGTGCTGAATTTTGGAAGAACTCAAATTATAGCAGTCTTTAAAAGCCAGATCAAGGAGCTCAGCCTTTTCTTTTTATTATTTTTATTGTATATTATGTGTTCATGGTAGAATAATTAATAAAATATAAACTGGGAAAATAAAACTGAAAGAAAGTTACCCCCAAACCCTAACACAGCTAATTTATTGATATATAGCTTTATCTTTATCTGTATCTCTGTAAATGTACATGGTATTTTGTAAATGCATTCTTCACCTAACATAGGATCCTGAATGTTTTTCAGTGTCAATAAATAGATAGTAGAAACATTTCAAGGAGATCATAAAAGGAAGAGGAAGATATGGGGCAGAGTGATTGGCCAGGCCTCATGGTGAGTGGGTTTATGCTGGGCCCTGAAGAATATGCAGGATTCAGATCCCCAGGGCAGGAGACTCTCCAGGGAGAACAACAATGTGGAAACCTTCAGGGAAGGGGAAAGGAGTATGGCTGGAGCATGGCCCAGTGGGGAGAACTCCCAGTGGGGAGACAACTGGTTTCCTGTGGAGAAGGGTGAGTAAGGTTAGAAGAAGGATGACAGGCAAAGGGAAAGTTGATAACTTTTCTTTATCTTCTATGAGAACCAAACAGGGAGGAATGGGTTTGAATGGTAGCCCACAGCCAAATAGGATGCCTTTCCCTATAAAGGGAATTGTGAATGTGATGTACAGTAGCGACAGGAGGGATTTTCTAGTTATGCTCTGAATTTTTTCAGACTCTTATTGTTAGCAACAGAAAAAGCCAACTGTACTAGTTAAAACAAAAAGGAGGGCAGATTAGTTCCAAGGAGATAAGGGGCCTCTTAGAACTAAAGACTTGGAATGCAACCGGGCCTCACTTGAGGTTGGAACTCGTAGCTGGAAGGCTGGAAGGAAGCTTGTCTTCCTCTATCTCCATCTCTTATCTCTGCTTCCCTTGCAGGCCTGCAATGCCCTCTCTCTGCAGGCTGGCTTGCGGGATTGTCAGTTCCCACATTGAATCCCAGGTCTACATGCTTCACGTCATAGTTCTTGCCACTTAGAAAGTTTCTGTCTCTGTCCCCTTCTTACTTTCCTTCTCCAGTTCCCACCTCCCAGTGAGGAAAGCAAATCTGTTTGGGTCAGTGCAAGTCAGGTCTACCCCTGGTCCAATCAACTTTAGGTTGTGAGGAAGGGAGTAGAGTGATGAGGCCCTAATAGGCTACGGGACGCTACTCCAGCGAAGGAGGAACTGGAACGGTCTGGGAAGATGCTCCAAATAGTCCCTGGTGCATGCTCTCAACTCTCTCCTCTCCAGAAATTTGTGGATCTCTTCTGTATCGGTTAAAAAAATTAAGATTTTGCAAGTGCCGAAAATGACTTTGAGTATTATAACCAAAGAGAGACTTTTTCTCAACAAAGGGAAATCTGGACATATGATGAACTCACAGGCCATTGAAGAGCCTCTTGGAAATGGCACACTGTGCTCACATGACAATCTGAGCCTAAAACAATAGAAGTGTAGGGAAAAACAACAAAATAAATCTAACACAATTAACTATGTAAAGTGAAGTGATCTGCAGCAAGAAGGAGCAAGACTACCATAAACACAAAGGAGAGGTGATATTAAGCATGTGTTGATACACAAAATCTTGCTCTGTGTGATGGCTTTATTTTCTTGGTTAAATCTAACCAAAGGATTTGCAGTTCGTGCGGTTTGGGTGTGGTGATAGAAGGCTGAGTGAGTCACGTTGATGACCAATTGTGGTTTCTTTTTCTGTATAGTGAGGAAATATGGTTTGCTCAGCATATCAGCCCAGTGTAACTACCTTCTAGATATGCTACAAGAAACAGTTATTAATGGGTAAAAGACATGCTGAGAGAAGAAATGAGGACAAGGCCTAAGGAAAATTGAGGTGACTATTTTTTGAGTGAGAGGGGTGGGTTAAGATATACATAGAAAGGATAAGATAATTAATTTGAAAACTTCTATAGCACAAGAATGCAGTAACTCTTATAACTAAAAGTTAATTCCTATGAATCTCTTTGTCTTGGTAAGTTCCAGATGGAAACAGCCATTAAAGAATTACTCTGGCTTTGTCAAGCATTTGAAGCAAGCTGTTTGCCGTGGAGAGAATTGGGCTGCTAATATTTCTGTATAGAAAATTAACTCAATAAAATGGTGCTTGTGAGTGGGAAAAGAATGCAAGTTAGAGGAAAATAGCCAGCTTTCAAGAATATAACTTGATTTCCAGAGATATACTTGCCAGCCAGAATATTTACTTGTGTGACTCAGTTTCCTGTGTTGCCTCCAGGTGTGAGGGGCCATAATGAACACGTCACTATCCTAGGATGGGAACACTACAGACTTTGGGTTTGGTGTATTCATTACCATGAACACGTCATCCCAAACTTGTTTTTTTTTGTTGCCTAGCAAATGTTGGAGTTGTTTCAAATAACCAGCCATTCTATCAGCACAAACACAAATGAAACAAATATCTCAATCAAGTTTCCTGAGGAAATGGAAAACCACCCAGTCCCAGGGATGAACACACCTAGGTGAATTCTGGGTGTCAGCTGGGTCAGATATGTGGGTCTAGATCAGGGCTTTCCTAGAGTACTGCTCAGCTATATTAATAATAATAATAATAAATGCAATATAATAATTGCAAGTAGCATTTATTGCACAATTATAGTACACAAAACACTGTGCTAAATGCATTAATCATCACCTCATTAAATCTTCAGAATAACCGTAGGAAGTAGGTATTCAGTTTTATTATCTACAGGTAATAGATAAGTGAAATGAGGTTCAGAGAGAATAAATAACTTGCTCAAGGTTATATAGTCAGTAAGTGTCAGAGTTGGGATTTGAACACAGCTGTGGGGATCTAACGTTCTTATACTTTGCCCAGTCTGCTGTAGTGCCAAAGTATGGTGGCCTTCAGCAAAAAAACAGCTTGGTCTTTACTTGGCACTGGTTTTACATCTTTATAGGAATTCTGATTCAGGTATATATTTGTATAAAAATCTAAACCTAATTCTTTTAAAATATTTTTTTAAATTTTAGAATAATTTCAGATTTACAGAAAAGTTGCAAGGACAGTATAGACAGTCCCCAGACAGCCTGCATCCAGTTTCCCCTATTGTTAACATTGCACATTCCTATGGTACATTTGTCACATCTAGTGAACCAACATCGGTATGTCACTATTAACTAAACTCCATACGTTGTGCAAATTTCCTCGCGTTTTCCCTGATGTCCTTTTTCTACGCCAGAATCCCATGCAGGACACCACATTACATGTAATGAACTTGGCTCATTAGGCTCCTCTGTGTTGTGACAGCTTCTCAGAAGTTCCTTCTTTTTGATGACCTTGACACTTTTGAGGAATATTGCTCAAGTATTTGAAGAATATTCCTCACTTTGGGTTTGTCTGATGATCTTTTTCTAGTCTGGGGTTATGAATTTTGGGGAAGAAGAGCCATAGAAATGAAGGGTCATTATTGTAACATCATATCAAGGGAACGTGCTATGGACATGATTTATCACTGATGATGTTAATCTTGATCACTTGGCTGTTGTGCTTGTCAGACTCCTCCACTGTAAAGTTCCTTTTTTACACTTTTCTGTACTCTTTGGAAGCAAATCACCTAAGCACAGCCCACACTCAAGGGGTGGAAAGTTAAGCTCCACCTCCTTGAGGAGGGAGTATGTGCATAAATTAGTTGGAGTTCTTCCATATGGGATATTTGTCTCTTCTCCTCAGTTATTTATTTATACAATCATTTATTTATATCAGTATGGACTCATGGCCATTTATTTTATACTTGGTTATATCTAATACTACATTATTTACTTTGTTCCTTGAATTGTTCCAGCTTTGGCCATTGGGAGCTCTTTCAGGTCAGCACCTGTTTCCTTTCGACGTGCCCCCATCATTTAGTTTTTTTTTAATTTAAAAAAATTTTCTTTTTCTTTTGCTTCCTTTTGGTTTACTTTGCCGTTTTCTGTATAGCTTTTGAGCTGACAGTTTGGTTAATTTATTTTTGATCTTTGAATTTTCTTCTTAAGATTTTTATTTTTTTAAAATTTTTCCTTCTTCTCCCCAAAGCCCCCCAGTACATAGTTGTATATTTTAGTTGTGGGTCCTTTTAGTTGCGGCATGTGAGACACTACCTCAGCATGGCTTGATGATTGGGCTAGGTCTGCACCCAGGATCCGAACCGGTGAAATCCTGGGCTGCCCAAGCAAAGCACGCAAACTCAACCACTTGGCCACCGGGCCGGCCCCCTCTATTATTTAGTTTTTGAACAATCCTTTACTTTCTGGCACTATAAGATGCTTCAGGCTCATCTTACTCATTCCCTGCTGCAGCACTAGAGTTAGCCATTTCTTCAAGGAGTCCTGATTCCTTTTATTGGAAAGTGGTATTAGAAACCAAGATCTGGGTGCTGGGTGTGATCATCGTTACTGGGGTGTCAGTGCCTCGTTAATCTATACCAAAAGCTTCATTCCAACCTTCTTCCTTGTTTATTTGTAGCTTTCTATTCCAAAAGTGAGAAAACAGGATCCTATCATCTGCCACTATTTACTTATTTGTTCAGTCCCAGCTTACATGTACAATAGTTTCAGAATTCTTAATCTGTACCCCCATGAAAAACAACTTTATCAACTATAGTACAGTATTTATGTGAAGTTCCCTTTGTCTTTAGTCTTACAGTCTCTAGTCAAGACACTGCTTTCCAAAGTTAACTAATTTTTAAAAAAAATTTTCTCTGATTACGAAAACAATATAGTTTTCTCATTGAATATTTGGAAAATAGAGGTAAGTTTAAAGAATATTCCATAATTCTATATTAATCACTGTTAATATTTTTGTTCTGTCTCTCTTTCCTCCTCTCTCTCTATGGATGTGTATATATGTACATCAATACAGATATCTCTTTATGTATGTTTTTCTCTCTACATGTAGCTCTCTCCATATATGTATCTCTCTCTGTATATTTATCTAAGTATCAAAGGAGCAATGTAGTCATCAGTGCTTATGCAGAAGATTTAGAAATGATTCCATAACTAGTGCTTAAGCCGAATCTTGATAAAAGCCAAGGGCGTAGAAAAAAATTCTGGTACATTTAAGTGAAGCTAAAATACTTCTAACACATTTCTGTCTGGTGATCTAACTTCCTATAACAATAGAACTTAGGCCCTTTAAGTTGTCTAAATGTCAGGCTGCCCTCATCTCTATTAATAGGAGATGAATCAAGACTAATCTCTCTAGAGAATGCTGTGTGGGCAACTACCCCGCTTTGTTGACCAGAAAGAATCCCCAAGCTATAGATACCCAAATGTCAGGCGGCAAGGATAGGGTTTTTCTTTAAGAATTTTGGCTCCTGATAGTACATGCTTGCCTACAGGTGAGGACAATCCACTAACTCGAAGAGGTGGACTACAGAGGAAACTCTAAGAATAAAGTCAGCTTATTTTTTTTCTCAAACATAGTTTTATATGTCCTTAAAAATACAGATGAGTGTTTGGGTGAGACTTTACATTTCTGTTCCGTAGATCACAGAAGAGGGCTCCGTAATTTTCAGGATTGATCCCAGTGCTTAACCACCCTGATTACAAGTGTGGGTTCCTGCCGCTTAAGCTTCATGAGCTTCCTGGTAAATCCTTCCCTTTTTTTGGTACACCCTCATTGACAGAGTGATTTCATCTTTCCCAGATGAAGAGGATAAATGGGTCCAGAAATAGGAATTGTATGATGCTGGTGTATGATCTATTGATGCTGGACGTGGAGGAGAACCAAGAGTCAAGACATGGATTGAAAACGAAAAGATGAAAAAGCTCACAAGAAGACAACAGGGGCCAGCTCCAAGGCTCAGTGTGTCTAGAGAAGAGGTGAAGTCCTCAGTGGCAGCCTGTTTCTTTTCGGTAATAATCTCCCTAGGTGCTGTAATAGAGAGAAGGAAATGAAACTGAGAAGGGGTAGAGAAATTCTGCAGTGGTAACAGGTTTGTGTGCAACATACGTATCCTTCATTTAGGAAGAAACCCTCGGAATTAGGTGGAGCTGATATAAAATAAGACCTGTGAACTCAAGAGGCCCACAGAAGGTGAACATTTCCTTAGGGTTGATAATGGCCTGAGTATATTCACTCTGTGGTCAGGGGCATGGAAGAGTTGGGCTGCTTATTGTGTTCTTACTACGTGGACCAGAACAGAGTGGTTTGAGCCCCCTGATCAGAAGATAAAGAAAAGAGAAAACTTCAGCTGCTTTATGTAACCCCAATCTGGTACTCTCTGGCACAAAATTCCCAAGGTATTTGTGGAGGTTTCAGGGGTCCTCTGAAAGACGCCAAAGACTTTTCCAAAGGAAATGAAGCAGTTGAGGTGAAGGGTCCAGTAAGCCATTGCTTGCCGCTGTGCATCTTGTACAGTGCATAAAGACACCCAGATAAGGGGCCCTACCTCCCCATTGCCAAGCCTTGTGCTCTGCCTGAGACTTCATCCACTCAGAGAGAAAGTTGGTCCACCTAGGGGGAACTCTTTCTAAAATTTGCATTAAGGCTTTATAAAAGATAGTGGTGACCCAGGGGTCCAGTCATTTTTCTCTAAGGCCCAGCCAACACTTATCCTCACACTATGAACCCTATATATAAGGCCAACATTTAATCTTTAAATTTACTTAGGTAGACAAAATATTGTATGCTTCTTACATTACCACAGTTTGCTTAAATCATAAAATTTATTTATATGGTAAGATTGTTTTATCACAAAGAATATCAACTAGGTATTAATAAAAAAAATAAAAATTTGTGTTTAGATGAGAAAATAAGCTCTTCTACTTTTATTGAGTTTATTTTTATGTCATTCTTTGGGGGAGATATCTTGACCCTAACTCTCAAAGGTTCATTAAACCAGGCCAGTCTTCGTCTCTTTCAATGTTACTTTATGGTCCTGAAATTCCTTTGGTTACTAATCCTACAACAGTTCACCAGGGGAACTTATTTGCAACATTTGTCCCAAGAAGCTGCCTTCATTTACTCATGGGCTGGTATTATTTCAAATGGAACACTGGAATGTTGGAAAGTCACATACCAGAAAGATAATATAAGTTTGTGGTTATATAGGGCGCTCTAGAGTTAACAATCTTTGAGCAGCTGTATGAGTGTACTAGCAGAGTAGACTTGGGTAAGCTCCCTGGCCTCCCTGTGCCTTAGTTTCTCATTGTGAAATTGAATTTACCTTATATGGTTGCTACAGAAATTAACTAAGAAAAGAAATGTAAAGTGTTTAGGCCTCCACCTGGCACACAGTAAACGGCAATAAACTAAGATATTAGCCTTGGTACAACTGATGTTGGGCTGACCTAAGACCAAACATTCAGCTTCTTTTTAAGATTACTCTGTGTTCACTCCTATAAAAACTGCGTCATTTGCATAGAGAAAGATGCTTATCTTTATACTGAGGAGAAAGGTCATTTATTTACTTCATTAAATTGTGATTAAGTCCTGTTTTTTCACGATTTTACATTTTGAGTCTCATTAATTGAAAGTTTATAAAAACATCATCTGAACACCTCTTAAAATATGAAAAGAAGCTCATTTTCACTCATAATAAGAGAAATACAAGTTAAAATTACACCTCGTTACCATTTTCTACCTCTCAGAGCTGGCAAAGCTCAAAAAGTTTGATAATGAATTGTATTGGTGAAGATGCAGAGAAACAGGGAATCAAATAATTATCAACATCTATCAAAATTATAAATGTAACTACCCTTTGACCTAGCAATAACTTTGAGAAATGTATGTAACAGACATATTTGCACATATACAAAAGAGTCTATGAGAAAGGCCATTGTTTTTAATTGAAGTATTGGTTTAATAAGAACATTTTGGAAACAATCAATTTCTATTAACAGGGCATTCATTAAATAAATTATGGTACATACAATCATAAAATGAATGAGGAACCTCTTTCTGTATCACAATGGAATGTTCTCCAAGTTATATTCAGTAAAAAGCAAAGTGTAGAGCAATATGAAGAAAAATGCTGGTATTGGCTAAAAGGGGAGAAAAACAAAAAAGATGTATATATGTGTGCTTGAATATGTATCAAAGCCTCCAGGGAGGCTGGAGGACAGGTGGGAGGAAGAGCTTTTACTGTGTGTCTTTTGACCTTTTTTGAATCTAAAATATGTAAATATATTGCATATTTAAAAAGTAAATAATTTAAAATGCACCTCATTGGTCAAGAGATAATCTTTACTCATCTCAATTTTGGTGGTCGTTTTAATCATAGGCTTTGATAAAAATTTAAAAAATCTCAATTTCTTGAAGCTTAAGAATTCAAGTAGAAATGAGGTTGGTACTGTTGTTATTATCTTTGTGTAGATAACAAAACTTGAGTCACAGAGAAATCAAGTTTGGAATCTAAGCCTGTTGAACTCGAAAATTCCTGCTGCTTTCACATGGCTGTGTTCCTGGACCAAATGGAAATTGACATTTCCAAGATTAAACATTAGCTATTGAGAGAAACCAGGGTTTTAAGAAGTGGTAGGGAGGCGGAATTGATGATAGGAAAAAGTAGAGGGAATTAAGCCATCTAACATTATTTTTAAGAGCCAAGTTGAAGAATCTTTAAAATAACCTGAAGCAGAAGCAATTTTCTAACTAAGCAGAGATAAGGGTCATTGAATATTGGAAAGAGGCAACTGAATGGCCGTAGCCCAGTCTTGGAGTAGCTAGTGGAATGGATGGTGAGCGTCTGTTTCTAATTTCTAAGACAGAAACAAATTCATGGGGCTTAGCTCACAATGAGAGATACTTCAGTACACTATAGGAAAGATTTTCTGACGTGAACGTTGCTTTAGAACTGGAAAATTACCAAGGAGATTACAGTCTCAATATCAACTAACTTTAAAGTATAGCTTTGAATCAGTCTAGGATGGCTTGTAGCTTATCCTACCTTAGCCTAGAGAGAGGGAGTCAAGCCATTCAAGATCCTGTCCAACCTCTTGATTCCATAGTCTCCAATTCCCAAGCAACTCACAGTGATTGTATCCAGGTTTTCCTTCAATGTGTGCATAGCAACATTTGTTTCTTCCAGGTTTCCTCAACTCTCCCCCTCAAAAAAAAGAAGAAAGGATAGTTTGGATTTGGAAGAAAAGAGAACAGCAAAAATTTGCTTCCACCTCCTATTATTTCCATCTAATGGCCCAATACAAATGCTTCTCTCAGGTCAAGAAGTTTTTTTTTCCTGTAGTTCTTTTTCATTTTTATTATTTCTTTCTTTCTTAATTTTTTAATTTAGGTCATACTGGCTTTTAACATGGTGTAAATTTCAGGTGTATATTATTCTATTTCAGTTTCTGTATAGATTTCACCACGTTCACCACCAATAGTCTAGTTTTATCCGTCACCATACACTTGTGCCCTTTTACTGCTTTTGCCCTCTCGCAATCCTCTTTTCCTCTGGTGACCACTAATCTGTTCTCCTTATCTGTGTGTTTGTTTATCTTCCACATATGAGTGAGATCATTTGCCTTTCTCTGTCTGACTTATTTTGTTTAGCATAATACCCTCAAGATCCATCCATGTTGTCACAAATGGCACGACCTTGTCTTCTTTTTGAGTAGTATTCCATTGTGTGTGTGTGTAGATATATATATATGTCCTCAGCCCATTTTTTGATCAAGTTGTTCATTTTTTTGTTGTTGGGTTGTATGAGTTATTTACATGATTTGGAAGTTAACCCCTTGTCAGACATATGATTTGCAAATACTTTCTCCCAGTTGGTGGGTTGTCATTTTGTTCTGGTGATGATCTCCTTTGGTTTGCAGAACATTTTTAATCTGTTTTAGTCCCATTTGTTTATTTTTTCTTTTGTTTCCTTTGCCTGAGTAGACAGTATTCGAAAAGATGCTGCTAAGACCAATGTCAAAGAGTGTACTGCCTGTATTTTCTTTTGAGAGTTTTATGGTTTCAAGTCTTACATTCAAGTCTTTAATCATTTTGAGTTAATTTTTTATATGGTGTAAGATAATGGTCTACTTTCATTCTTTTGCATGTGGCTGTCTAGTTTTAACTCTCCTTACCCTGTTGAATGTCAAGGCCCATTTCCAGATACAATGTCTCTTCTCACATGGCCCTTCCGTGCCCGGGACGCTGTTTCTCTTAGGAAGTTCACCCACCTAATGTGTCATATTCTACTCGGTGTTCAAGGTCTCACTCTAGCCATAAAGCCTCTGAAGATCATCCTCTTCTCACAATTTTTATGATACTTAAAGTGTGAATCAAAAAGTTCAGTGCTGAATTATACTGAGATTCTTTGGCATTATACAATATCTATCTTTCCAACTGGATTGTGAGTTCATTAAGTAAAGAAACCTTGCCCAACGCTTTTCTGAATCCCATAAATTGCTGAACAGTCAGAATGCAAATATTGATGCTTTTACTCACAAATAGTTTTGTAGACTTATTTTCACCTTGAGATTTAATGAGCCTAAAAGCTCAAAAAGACTAAAAAATTATAATCCTGATAAAATATATTATAAATTGGTCAAAAATGCAAACTACGTTGGACACAATATATCTCATTTCAGAGGGAGCACTATCTGATGCTTTTCACTGATGGGATTCAGAACAGAAATGCTCTTGACACTCAGGAAATGAGGCTGCTCCTGTCCTCTCCAATCCCAGTCCTCTGGTCTCCTATTTCAAGATGAGTCCATCCTGCTTGATTCATTTTATCTGAAACTTAAGTGGGGAAAGCCTGTCATATATCGGAAAAGAAGGAAAAGGAAAAGAACTAACATACATGGAGCATCTATTTGCTGGGAACTTTATATACATAATTTCGCATAATCTTCACAACAACCCTGCATTGTAAAAACTGAATTTAATGAATATAGACGATATGCACAGGTCAATGAATAAAAGAACGAGGAGTTGAACCCCTTCTGCTCTTTCTGATCCCTATGATAAAGGTTAAACTAATTTAAAAGCACAGTAAAGGGCAAAATAGAATATGCACACTCTGCTAAAGAATTTTACACATTCTTATGAAATCAAAACATTACTTTGTGTCCTTATAGAAGATTAGTAAGTACATTATGTAGTCAGTCAACACAACTATGGTATACACAGTATAAAATTTGATTTTTCTCAAGGAGCTTATCTTACCAGCCTAGAATGAATTCAGAAACATATTAAGGAAATAAAGAAATAATTTCTCTCCATTTACAAAACTGTTCATGGGAATTAGAATGATTCATGACTTGTTCTAATTGGTTGGAAAGTCAGAGAAGATATATGCACTGGCTGTGATTAAAAGGAGAGGAATAGATTTTAATAAAGGGAAGACTTGAGATGCTGTCTACCAGAATGAGCAGTGAAGAGTGTGTTTCTGAGTGAAGTTGAGCCTTTTGCTAAGATTACCAAGAAGATATCAAATTTCTATTCCTAGCTTTATCCCTAGACTTTACTATATCTGTCCATGCTCTTGGCCTGTCAGAACTGAAATATTATCACTCTTAATTTCCTCCTCTTCCTCAAATTCAACCAGCCACACTAAGTCCCGAGAATTCTGAATTCCTAACACCTCTCACATCCTTTCCTTCTTTCCCATTTCCACATATATTAACCTACATCAGACTCACATCCTCACAACCATACTTCAGCAAGTTCCTGGTAGGAACTCTCCAGGATGACATCCCCCAAGTCCAAATCACCTATCAATCTTCTTCAAACTCTGGCAGAATCAGCTTCATGTCACCACTCCCCTTTGTGTGGAGAGTGAAATACCAGCTCCAGGTTCTGCCTCTCCAGCCTCATTCTTCACTCCTCCCTCTTGCTAGCATTCCTAACTGATCTGCTCAGTCTGACTTAAAAGCCTCAATGGTGGCAATTATTTCCTCCTTTATCAGTTCTGGGCTCCTATTGTGTGACTGCCCCCAAGTAAGTCTTAGGGACAAAAAAGAATGAACAGAACATGGTCTCTGCTGACAAGTAGAGGAAACTGACATTATGTCGATTTGGGTCTTTTGGTACATTGTGGTGGGAAGAGAAAACACTGGGTAGAGAGCTATCATTTCTCCCTTGGGAGAAGTGAGGGTCAGGGAAAGTTTTACATAACAGAAGATGCTCAATCTGAAAATCAAGAAAACAATTCCACTTACAATAACATCAAAAGAAAAAAAAACAAGAAAAAATTTAACCAAAAAACTACGAGGCTTATACTTTGAAAGCTATAAAAGATTGTTTAAAAAAATTAAAGAAGATCTAAATAAAGGGAAAGACACTCTGTATTCATGGATTGGAAGACTCACTGTTGTTAATATGGCAATACTGTTGAATTGATCTACAGATTCAATGCAATCCCTATCAAATCTCCAACTGCAAAGGACACAGAATAGCCAAAACAATCTTGAAAAAGAAGATCAAAGTTGGAGGACTCGTATTTCCCGATTTCAAAACTTACTACAATTCTACAGTAATCAAGAAAATGTGGTACTGGCATTTAGATAGAAATATAGACCAATGGAAGAAAATTGAGAGTCCAGAAATAAACTCATACATTTATGGCCAATTGATTTTTGAAATGAGTGCCAAGAACATTCAATGGGAGAAAGGATAGTCTTTTTTAGAAATGATCTGGAACAACTGAATATCCATATGCAAAATAGTGAACGGGTACTCCTTTCTCACGCTATATACAAAAGCTAACTCAAACTGAATCAGAGACCTATTATAAGAGCTAAAACTATAAAACTCTTAGAAGAAACATAGATGAATATCTGCAGGACCTGGTATTAGGAAATAGTTTGTTAGATACAACACCCAAAGCACAAGCAATAAAAATATAAATTGGGCTTCATCAAAATTAAAAATGCTTGTGTGTCAGAGAAAGTGAAAAAGCATCTACAGAGTGGGAGAAAATATTTGCAAATCATACTTCTGATAATGGTCTAGCATCCAGAATATATAAAGAACTCTTACAACTCAACAACAAAAAGATGAACAACCCAATTTAAAAACAGGTAAAGGACTTGAATTGATATTTCTTCAAAGAAGATATACATGAAAAATGCTTAATATCATTAGTGATTAGGGAAATTTAAGTCCTCCTTGGGAAATGCAAAATCATGATGAGATATTACTTCATACCCTCTAGGATGTCTATGACAATACTTAAAAAAAAGACAATAGTAAGAATTGGCAGGGATATCAAGAAATTGAAATATTCATACATTGCTGGTGGGAATGCAGCATGGTGCAGGCTCTGTAGAAAACACTTTGGCAGTTCCTCAAAATATTAAACATAGAACTACCATATGACCTAGCAATTCCACTCCTAAATATATACCCGAGAGAGTGAAAACAGGTATTCACAGAAAAACTTGTACACAAATCTTCATAGCAGCACTACTCACAATAGTCAAAAAGTAGAAACAACCCGAATGTCTATCAGCTGATGAATAGATGGACACAATTTGGTATATCTACACACTGGAATATTATTTAGCCATAAAGAGGAATAAAGTACTGATCCATGCTACAACATGGATGAACCTTGAACCCATAATACTAAATGAAAGAAGCCAGGCACAATGAGTCACATATTGTATGATTTCAATCATATGAAATGTCCAGAATAGGCAAATCGCTAGAGATAGAAGGTAGATTAATGGTTGCCAAAGGATAAGGGTGGGGGAGAATTGGGACTGATTGCTAACGGGTACTAGAGTTTTTAGGGGGTGATGAAAACATTCTGGAATTGGTGGTGATGGTTGCAAAACAATGAATATACTAAAAACCACTAAAGTACACACTTTAAAATGGTGAATTTTATGTCATGTAAAGTATATCCCAATTCAAAAACTGCTATTAAAAAAAGAAAAGGTACTTAAAGTGAGTCCTGAAGAATAAGCAAGGAAGGGTCCTGAGCGGACAGTGGAGAAATAAGTTGTAGGCAGAGATATCAAATGTACAAAAGCACAGAGCCATGAAGCAATATATTCAGCTCAGTACTCTGCAAGAGACTACTAAAAAAATTAAAACATCCGTATACAAGAATCAGTTGTAGGCTAAAGTACACATGAAAAACAAACCTTTTAAACTATTTTTTATAAGTCAATATGACACTTCATTTTCTTGTATGATTAGAAGATGGTTTTTTTTTTCCTTCCTATATTTTGGTCCTCAACTCAGAGGTAACTTAGTTGACCACTGAATAAAGGATGCTTGGGTTATCATCCCTCTGCCTGGAATGCACTTCCCCTGACTCTCCATGGCTCTTGCCTTCTTACCTTTCAGGCCCAACTTCAGTGTCTTTTTCTGGAAAGGGCTTCCCTGAGCCTGCTGTCTAAGTAGATTCCCACTTCTCCTCTTTATTCTCCGTCATGGTATTCTGTTAGTATCCTGAATAGACAGTTATGCTTATCTGCTTGTTTGTTGGATTTTTATCTCTAACCCCAGATAGGAAGGTCTGAGGGAACATGATTGTTCTATTCAGCAATATACCCCAAGTGCCTAGGACAGTGCTCCATAAAAATTAGTTGAACGAGTGACTAACTGTGAAGGCAGAGAGCTGTGAGAGCTAGACCAAGCCTCCTCAGGTTCCAGGCCCAGAGCAGCCTGGTATTGCCTTGCTGTTCTGAAGCTGATCCTGTCGAGCTCAGTCCACAATATCCCAGGCTCAGCCGTTCTAGGGATTGCCTGTTGTTTGACTCTGTGTTTGCAAAATTTACAGCACTTAAGAGCAAAAGAAATTCATCTCTGCCAAAGTCACCACCAAATAAGTGCTGTGACAAATGGCTTAGCCCGGGTTAGTCAGGGTTGGGTGCAAAGGGACGGAGAGGGCATTTCTCTAAGGCAGCAGAGCAGTGGCTTTTCTAGATGGGAAGTAAGCAAACCCACACTGCTTGAGTGAAAGGCTCACAGGAGGCATTTCGGAGGTTGAGGTTGGAAGGAAAGGTTGAGATATAAGTTGGAGTTTGAAATCAGCCTGGTTGGCCTACGACAACCCTCCTGTTTAGCACTGTGTTAACTGCCTGAGAGAAACTGAGGCAAAGTGTTAACCCATACTTCTTAGGAAAGCATGACACTTTGCTGCAGGTTTGGTTCTCTGAAGAAGATGCTGAGACAGAGTTTGTGGTACAAGATATTTATAAGAGGTTAACACTTGTGAACTGAAGGAGGATTGAGCAGGGAGAGAAACGGAACTGCGATGAAGGCTTGGCAAAGCCTTGGCCAACCTGGAGGGGAGCTCTGGAGTCCAGCAGAGTGGTCACATACCCTGCCAAATGGATGGGGCTTTATTGCCAGCCCTTCCCTCCATTCAGTGACTTGCATGGGCTGCCCAACAAGGCCGTGACCTCAAGTAAAGTGGTTCTCTGCAGCTGAGGCCCCCTGAAAGGAGCTGGCAGCTGGGGACTGCCTGCTAACCATGTTCCCTGCAGCTGGGAGCAAGTCCTTGCTTGAAGGGGATCTGCTCGGTGCATTGCCACTTCCACCACACGAGCCCTAGTGTCGGTAGACGTGCATAAAAGGGCTCTTCCTTTCACTGTAAACATTGTCCAATGGCTTGTTTTTCCTCATATCTTAGCCCATAAGAAATATTATCAAAGTCCTCCTCCCTTAAACAATGACTAGCAAGCCACAGAACTTCTTCATCTTATTTAACTCTTCCTAAGACATTGTTAGGCCAAAAAATTACATTTTGCTACCTCTAACCTTGGTTTTGTTTTTGAAATGTCAGACTTTAAAACCATTTAGACTTTTTAAACCATTGACTGATAAAGACAGGCTAATGTTTCCCCCTTTGGCTGGAAGCTGTTTAATTCTACCTTTACTGTTGCTATCTTCAAGGAAAAAGAAGGAAAAAAAGGGAGGGGAGAAATGAACTTCATGGAGTACCTCCAGTGCCAGGCTTTTTGAGGTGAATTTTTCATATTATGAGTCATTTAATTAGGAGTACTTGCCTTTCAAAGATAGGTCACCGATTGGAAGGAGTCAAAGACGTTGTCTCACGACTGTGAAGGTGAGATGCTATTTGTTATAAATGCTAAACTCTTCTGGTACTTTAGGGTAAGATACACAGCGCAGACTTCAAGTTCACCAGGAATCTCCTTTCCCAGTGATATGCTGTCCCCAAGAAGGACCAGCAGAGATGAAAAGCAACTGTGTAATCATATGACAGTTCCTTTCAGTGACAAGGTCTTTGTTAACTGGTTATGTTTTAATTGCACAGGAAAATGGCATCCATACTTACTTCCTAATCTGGGCTCTGAAGGTTAAACCTATTTGGTAACTTTGAGAGAGCCACTTAGTTTCCCAGGTCTCTGTGACTTAGGATATCTCAGAATATTATTATCCTCCCTTTACAGATAAGGAAGCTGAGGGGTGAGTGATGACTGACTTCCTAAGGCCGCACAGCTGGCAAACGGCAGAGCCAAGCTTGGGGCAGGTCTGTCCGCCTGGCTATAAGCCTGCATGATTTCACCTATGTCACTCATTCTCCAAGATTCTTAAACAAGGAGGTCGATTGGATGGTTTCTAAATTTCCTTCCACTTCTAATGTCTCGTGCTATCAGGGCATACTTATCACATGGAGACAGAAGCCTTCCTCAGTTCATGTACCTGGTTTTAGTGCTATTTATTTACAGAAGGGTTAAAACTGATTCTTGCCATCTTTGCAGAAGTCTCTTCCAAGCAACAAGATGTTCCGTGACATCCTTTTGAATTCCAAATGTTTTAGCTATGGGGAATGTCTGATCTGCTAAAGTAATTTATTTATTAACTGTCTTTTTTATAGAGCATTTTAACAAGATAAGATAAATGGCCAAAAGTACTTAGTGCATACTATTGCAATTGGGAACTTTGCGTGGTAAAGGATAAATAGATAATTAAGTAGAGAAAAGTTTTCGTGAGCTGAAATGGTCACTTTAAAAAGGATGCTTTAAAAAAAAAATCAACACTGCTTAAAAGGATTTATTTCCTTTCCAAATGTTTGTATAAGAAAGGGTGACATTTATTTCCACTTTCAGCAGGTCTTCTGCTCCTACAACAGAATCTCCAATGGCAATCAACTGAGCGACAAATCTTTCCCCTTCGCCTTGTAGGATAAAGCCGAGCCCAGTGAAAGGAAAATGAAAGTACAGCAAAGAGGTAAATTTCACCTTCAGGGTTTACTTTATGACCAGGAAACTGAGGGTGCCTGAGGCACTGGGCATAACCTCCTGCCCTTCAAACAAGGGTTTTCTCAGGAAGTATTCTGTTCTTAATTAAGAAAATAACGACAGCTCATGTTTTTTTACACTTTTGTAGCTTTCCAAGCATTTTGACAGGTGGATTGCAGATTTCTGGATTTCACATACTAGTAAAATTACCAAAAAAAAAAAAAGAAAAGAGGAATAGCAACATAGAGTGTCCAACTTTGCATTTTGTCAAATGATATTTGAGAGAGAGAAAAGTTATCATCTACCATCGTCATCATTCATGAAAGAAAGGACATGATCATAGCAAAGGAGCAAGGAGGTAATTTCATATAAAAAGTCCTTTATGGGGCTGGCCCAGTGGCTCAGTGGTGAAGTTCACATGTTCTGCTTTGGTGTCCTGGGATTTGCCGGTTTGGATCCCAGGTGTGGACCTGTGAACTGCTTGTTGGGCCAGGTGTGGCAGGTATCCCACATACAAAATAGAAGAAGATGGGCATGAGTGTTAGCTCAGGGCCAGTCTTCCTCAGCCAAAAAAAAAAAAAAAAAAAGAGTCCTTTAAATAACCTAAAATTGACTTTTTTTTGAAAACTCAGCATACTTCCCAGAGAGGGCTGTTCTTTATTCTGAAGATCTAGAACTATGTCCCTGAGTGTCTGGGTGGACTTGGTGGGTACAAATTTAATTGACCATTGGATAAGCCAGCTTGAATCTCTCCCAATTTTACGGATGTTTTGGGCTGGGAATCCAGTGCTTGAACCTGAAGTTATTGATAACCTGAAAATTCTTTGGGATTCACATGTGTACTTGGCTAACAACAAGGTGACCTCCTCCATTCTTTCTTTCTATGAACCCTGCACTTATGGAGGAAAAACAACAGATTTTGTGTTTGAGTGGGGATAAAGGCAATCCTACTTTTCTGTTTTCTGTTTTTTCACTCTTCTTTCAAACTGGTTTTCCTTACTTTTATTAGCTTAGGTTATTTTACTGATGAGAAATTGGAGGCACAGAGAGGTTAGGGAAATTGCCCAAGATGACAGACTGTGATAATATGAGATCGGAATTTTGCCTCCTAGCTTTCTATACAATTTTGTTGCCAGTTTCAAGCATTTATTGGAGAAACATCACAAGAAGAGAATATTGTACAGAATTTTGGTCTATCCGACTTGAGTAAAGATTAGGGAAAATTCATATTCTACTTTCTAAGGGGATGTGTGTGTGAGAGAGAGAGGGGAGATAGGGAGAGAAAGAGAGAAAAGAAATACAGAACCTTAACTAGAAACACCATCATTGTCACACTCTGCATTAACTAGTAATCCACAAAAGATTTTTGTTTTGTGAACTTTTAAGAGAGAATTGTCATGAAACATGAGATATTTTCAGAGTACTGGTACTCTTTATTGCTGCTCACAGAATTAGGGATATTGATGTGAATTCTGAGAACCGAAATTATATCTCACTTCAGCTTCAAATATTTACAACAAATGAGACAGTCTCAAGGGAATTACCCTCACTAACTTAGAAGGACCATGTGTCTGTAAAAATTGCACACAACAAATAGCAAAGACACCAGGGGCTCTTCGCTGAATCCATGTGTTGCCATGGAAATAGATAATCACAATGATGCCATGATTTCTTATCCCTGGAAACAATCCTTGCACAAAGGGAACGTGAACACAAAGCCATGCAAAGGGAAGAGAATATTTGCCTATTAAATCATACCGTTCATAGTGATTAACCCCAGGGTAAACTCTGTGGCTTTGCTATTTTTTTGAGACCAGTTTATCTTTCCAGCTAATGAAAAAGTGGCAAAGAGATATCAAAGATCTTTGTTATGAATGACCATGTTGACAAACAAGAGATGAGTACAAAACTAAGAGGCCTCCTGATATACGGCTGCACCTTAAATCACTTATTCCAAGCTTTGGGAATTCTCATGCTCATTAAAAATATTACTTTTGGAGGGCATTATATTAGTAATACACATTTTTTGGGGGGAAATTTGGAAAACATCAAAAAGAAAAAAGAAAAATCACTTGGAATCCTACCATTCAGTAGTAACTATTGTTGTAATTCTGGTATAATTCTTTCCAGATCATTACATGCATATATTATAAAACAAACTAGACATGTGTTAGTGTGTGTGTTTACAAGATCAGAACCACGTTATCTAAACTATTTTCCCAGACTCTTCTAAACTTGTTCAATGTCATATGCTTAGTTAGTGGGTTGAAATGCTCCATTGTCTGACTGAGAGTAGCTGCCCCTTTCCCGAAGAAAGGTGTGCCCAGAAAATACACACAAACGTGCACGCACAGCATGGGTGGGTATCAGAACACCATCCCTTTGAATTAGTTGTGGTTATTTCCTCATTATACCTATAAACACTTGTGGAGAGCCCTGGTATAGCACATGGATAGAAGACAGGTCCAATTATAAACTAGAAAAATGTACAGAAAATGTGCTACTTACTTCTGGCCAAAATAATATGGCTTAAGTTTCATTGAAAAGTTAAAATAATTAATGTGATCTAAAAAAACCCCTAATATTTCTCTTTTTATTCCACGAAGGTATGCTAAAATAATGTCAGAGGAGAAAGGAATCTGAAGCTTCATGAAGCAACCAAATGTGGGAGACAATCATGAGAATTCAGATTCAGACAGACCCAGGTTTAAATAATGACACTACCAGTTGATATCAATAAGACCTTGAGCCTGACTTTTCCTCCTCTGGAAAATGGGAATATAAATACTTTCTTAGAGTGTTGTTGGGAGAATTAAATGAGAATCTTAATGTAAACCTATTCGTAAAGTGTCTGGCTTAAAGAGGGCACTCCTCTTGACAGCTGCTATGATTACTATTATTGTCTTTTGAAAGAATTATCCTCAGGGCTCCATGCTCAACCCCATGTACCATACTATGAATGTAGCGATGTCAAGTAGCTTTAATGCTCTCTTCACCAGCTGTTTCAGAGCTGATGAAAACAAATGCTATTACTGTGTTTTAGATTCCGTGACCTGTCGCTAAGACACAATCACAGAAGAGGACAGTGGAGAGCATCAGGTTATAAAAATATTGAGGTACATTTGATATGATGCAATTTGTGAAATAGCAGAAATACAATCTATTTGTGAAGTAAAAGTGATTTATATTCCTCATGTAATGAGGCATTTCACTAAAAGACACAATTGGACATGACTACTTTGAATACAGAAAACAGCACTAAGTGCTCTTTCTCCATCAGGACTAATGGACTCTAGTCACTACTGTTGCTGCTAGAGCTATATCATCTCCTTCTAGAGGGTTCCACAAAGGATAAGTCAGCAAATGGCAACTGTTTGTACATTTCAAATCTTGTTTTTCTCCCTTGGGAAAAGGCCTGTTCATTCTTGGTTTTCAGTTTAAAATGAATATATCTCCTGGTTTACTTTGTTTTCCATGTTTTCCCTAAATATGGAGATGCTCTTTAGGGTACTTAATGTTCCCTATTCTCTTTCCAGTCAATCAGAGTCACATAACTAGTGGCACTTTCATCCTGCATCCATAGCTGTTATATTTGTGCAGCCAACTCCAGAACTTACTTTTAGTTGTTATTTTTAGCTGAAAGGGTGATTTGGTTTATTGCCTGTACTTCTGAGGTTAAACCTGAACGTTAGATAGAATCATGTATCCCTAGGAAAAGAATCAAGAGAATATATTTGGCATCGGGTTCAATACTGTGTGCATTGTACCCACCTGATGGTTTTAGTAATGTTAGCTGAGGAATCCTACCTCTTGTTTCTACGTAGCAACTAAGTTGAGATAATTTATTCCTTCTTGAATGCACTAAAAATTGTCCCCTAAGATTTATTTTTCCCTCAGCAATCCGCCACCACCATATTAGTAATACTATATTACCATTTCTAAGTCATGAGCTGAAGGTTCGTTTGTCATTCCATATTTCCTCTATGAGTCACGATCAATAAATGTTGGAAAAGAAATAGCCTCTGTTCTTAAGAATTCCTGGCTGCTTTCAGAAGTTAATTTCATTACACAGTTGAGAAACAACCAGGAAGCTATGAAGAGAATCCTAAGAGAATATAACAATCCTTAAATGCCCCAACACGTGAAAAGTCTATACTGTAGGTTTTTAAAATCTTAAGACAAAGCATCCCTTGGAAATCAGACCCAGTGATTAGCAATTGAACCCAAATCCATCCAATATTAGTGTAATTCCCTTCATTCTTTCTTTTATTGGTCACTTAGGGGTGCTTAAACTTGGGCTGACCACCAGAAGCGGGGCAGAGAGACCCGCAGCTACAGTGATTCTGATCAACCAGCCACCAGGGAAACAACGACAGAAGCCTTCACCAGTGCAGGCTCTCCATTTGGTGCACTTTCTAGGTGCCCTCTCCCTTTCTTCCTTAGTATCTGAACCCTGATTTTATGTAAGGCTGCAATCCACCCAGAGAAGAACATATTTTCCAGTATCTTTTGCAACTAGTAGTGACCACATGGTTAAGCTCTGGCCAATGGGATGTAAACCTAAGTGTTGCCTGGGACTTTGGGGCAGGCTGCTTTAAGGGGACAGACTCAGTGAGCAGATGTCCTCTCTGCCCTTTACCTTTCCTCTTTCTTGTGCCCTTAAATAACCTGTAATGACTGGAGCTCCAGCAGCCTTCTGGGACCGGGAAGTGACCTTCAGGAGGGAAGCCAGCGCTGGGACAGAGGGAGAGCAAGCCTGAAGATGCCTTGGTCCATGATGGTTGCGACACTGCCATACCAGACCTTTTATGAGAGAGAGAGAGAAATCACCTTCCACCTGGCTTACACTGCTATGATTCTGCGTTTTCTCCTATGGGCAGTTGAACCTAGCCTAACTGACACAGCCATCAAAGGGTCTAACCCTCCGGTGTGTGAACTTCCTTTAAGAGGAGACAAAGCCTTTTCTTTTATTGCACAAGAGATTTAAAATGCCAGCACTTTCAGGAGTTTCTTTTAAATCACTTAAAGTACAGATGACTGTTAGCAACTCCTTTGCTGAGGGCAGATCTTGAGGTGGAAGACAGGGAGTTTGACGAAGAAGAGGGGTGGGAGGGAAAGAAAAGGTTTCAGAAAGGGAGCCTGAAAGACGGCTTTGCTTCTATCACATTTTTATCTTGGGCTTGTCCTCCTGACTCCTGATGGATCTGGGGCCTCATAACTTGCCCTAGAGGCCTGGGAGACAGGGAGGAGGGAGCTGCATGTAATTTAGCAGCCCTTCCAGGCAACAACGACAACAGCAATAGAAGTGCCATTCTGCTTATTGATTGCCTACCAAATTCTGGGGATTTACAGGCGCTGTTCCTAATCTAATCTTCATAATCTCCCTGAAAGAAGGTGTTAGCCTTATTTTACAGAAGTGCAAACTGAGGCCCAGAGAGATTAAGCGTCTTGCCCAAGGTCACTATCCAGGGTTCAAGAAGGGCGACCAATTGTCCCAGTTTGCCCAGGACTGAAGGGTGTCCTGAGATGCAGGACTTTCAGGAGAGTTCCAGGCAAACTAGAATGGTTGGTCACTCACTGTAGTGGTCTGATGGCAAAGCTCCTTTATACTATCTTTAAGCCCCAGGAAGCACAGAGCTCAGACAGGTATCCTCAAGAGCTGGCTCTAGCATCCTAAGATGCGTAACTTTCACCTTCAGGCTGGGAATCTGCTCCCCTCTCTAGAGGCAGGCCCTGGAGTAGACCTAGCAGGACCGTGTGATGGAACTAGAGTCTCCTCCGTGCTGTCTTACCATTGCAAGCTAGGACTCCCAGCTCCACACATACACAGCTAAGACCCTGAGAGAGCCCTGTGCTGTGTCCTTGTCCCGCTGTCCTGAAATGTTCTCCAATCCTGCTCCCTCCTTTTCCACCAGGTGTAACCATGTAAAACTATTAGAATACCTTTAATGTTTTCCTATAAAGTATTTTTTCTAGAGTTTTAAAAGCACTATTGTTTATGTCTGCCTAAAGATGTAAAAGGTACAAATTTAAGGTGAATGACTTCTAAGTTCTACCCCAGTCTATTTATCTTATCCCTTACTAAATGGTGCCAATGGCATTTTGTGAGTTTATCTCAATTTAAATAAACGCAAACAATGACCATCTAGAGAAAGGGTTCCCAGCTTGGGGTTTCTGGATAGGATTCAAGGGGTGCATGAACCTCCCTGAAACTGTGTGCCCTGAGATGTGTGTATATGTATGTATGTATGTGTGCTTTTATACGGGGTAGAGGGTCTGTAGCTTTCACTACATTTTCAGGGGAGTCTGTGAGCAAAAGATAGTTGAGAACTGCTGGTGAATTAACGAGCATTAACTTGGAAGAACTTCTATTTTTTTTTTTTTACAAGAAATCTGTTTTATGAAATGATTCACAGTAACAACTTATCCCAGTGTATCAGCCTATGATTCAGGCCATGGCCTTGATGTAACAAAGGAAGAAGGCAGAGGGCCATAAGGAAGGTGTGGTCGAGGCAGCAGCAGGGGAGTGTGCCTGAAAGATCCGGTCACTGGGGCACCACATCCTGCAGTGACAGGCCTGGAGTCCTCAGACGCACAGGAAAGAGGCAGGGGGTCCAGAGCTCAATGCCAAGGACTTTCTTACTTTCTTTGCCATTAAGCTATCTCTAGATGATCGGTTTCTTATTTCTGGTGTTTTCTTGTATATTTTTGTTTGCTTTTTACAAACTGTGACTTCTCTCATAAATAAATTCAGTAAACATCTATTGAGTATTGTAGCCCAGCATCTGAGAGCCTACATATTGGAGCCTGGACCTCAGTCTTGGGTTCACAGCCCAGCTCCATGCTTTGTAGCCGTATGATTCTGCAGAAGTGGCCTGACCTCTCTAAGCTTCCATTTTCTGGGCCTCAGTGACATGGACCCTGCTCTTTGTCCTCCTCTTTCCCAGCAAATTTTTGAAGCAGCAACCCTTAAATAATAGGACCCCTGATAATCTGGTTCTCTACTCATGACCATGATCCTCCAGCGGGCCCCTTTCAGGCTCCCTGGCCAGCCTGCCTGGTGTCCTGAGCAGTGGAGCAGGTTAAGTTCTCCATCGGTGCTAGTGTCAGCCAAGCACAGCCTCAAACCACGCTTTTCTGTTCGTTTCATTCTCCATCACGCCCATTTGCCCTGTTGATGAAGCAACAGGAAAGACTGTGGTGGTACACTCGGGAAGATGTGTGCTGACGACACCAATGGGAGAGGTGGTTACTGCAGAATAAGGAGAACTGAGGAGGTGGGACCTTCTGCTGAGTGTCACCAAATACATTAGTCTGCTCAAAGTACATGGAAGGTCAATGCTGGGGCCTCTCCAGTGCACAGGCTTATGTTTTTGAGTAACTAAAAATCAAGAGTCCATTATCATTTTTAATGAGGCTGGAGAGTTTTCACCTTACTAAGCTCAGGGTGGGAACATTACGAGATGATGGATTCCTTTTCATAATTAAAAAAATATATATTTTTCACATTCAGAAGAAAAAAACAAAAGAACTGAGTAAGAGAGATGGCCTGAGGCCCCTCGGTACAAGCTGGGCCTGGGCTCTGGAGTGAAGTTTATGGTCCACGGGCATACTGCTTGGATTTTCTCTGAATCTTTGAACTCTGTTTCAGGTTTATCTGCCTGACCAGTTTTTCCCTCTCCCATGGTGAATGAATCATTTCCTCCTCTCATATCCTGCCAAACATTTCAAATCATGCCTCCAATTCTTGGTTACGTGCCTAAATTGAACTCACTATGATGAAAAAGAAACTGATAGAAAACAATTTTTCATTCTCATTTATGAGACTCTTGAAAAAAGCTTTCCGGGAGAAGCTTGTGGGCATGATACCCTGTCCCAGCTGGATGCTCTTGATGAAAATCCATTGTCAACGCTGAAGAGCTGCAGTAGGTAGAACATCATGGAGCCACAGGAGTGAAGGGAACCTGATTCATTTCCCCGAACAATCTAACAAGTCTGGCACCTGCCAATAACAGGCACTTTGTCCAGAGGAAAGTGGAAATTCACTTGAGATACAATAATGAGCTTCTGCTGCCATCTGGTGGAGTTCCCACCTTTAATCATTGTTAATTAGAGGGCCACTTGCCAGAGAATACTATAGAGAAGGTTCTTAAAATAAGTTCCTTGCACCAGCAGTATTGGTATTTGTTGTTGTTAGTGCAATCGAGTGCATCCCGACTCCTAGCGACCCCGGCTACAGCAGAGAGGAGCCCTGCCTGGTCTTTTTGCACCATCCTCTCACCTTCTGTTGCTCTATCAGACAATGCTCCACTGCTATTCATAGGGTTTTCATGGTCAATTTTTTTGGAAGTGGGTGGCCGGGTCCTCCTTCCTAGTCTGTCTTAGTCCAGAAGCTCCACTGAAACCTGTCTACCATGGATGATCATGCTGGTAGTTGAAAGACTGGTGGCAGAGCTTTCGGCATCACAGCAACACACAGCTGCCACAGTGTGACAACTGACAGACTGTGGTGATGTTCCCTGACCAGGAAACAAAGCCAGGCCACTACAGTGAGAGCGCCGAATCTGAAAACCACTAGAGACCACCCGAGTTGGCTCGTATTGGTATTACTTGGTGAGGATTTGAACAGAAAATGGAGATAACATGAGCAGTGACAATAAAACATATAGGGTGCCTAGTAAATCTAACAAAAGATGTGCAATTATGAAAAAAGTCTAACATTTCACTGAGAGACATTTATGAATACCTAAATAAAGGAGCTTGTTGGCAAAATGGAATCTCAGGCTCTACTTTAGACCGACTGGATCAAGACATACATTCTCTCAGAACTTCTAGGTTATTTGTGTAGACATTAGAGTTTGAGAAGCACTGTTTTTGATGTTTTCCCCAGAGAAATAAATGCTTATTA
The DNA here is from genome assembly GCF_041296235.1 of Equus asinus. Classification (NCBI taxonomy): domain Eukaryota; kingdom Metazoa; phylum Chordata; class Mammalia; order Perissodactyla; family Equidae; genus Equus; species Equus asinus. Next base: position 75,251,122 of record NC_091798.1, read on the forward strand.
TTGTTATTGCAACTTTGTGCCTTTGAACACCCTTAAGTTATTTGATTAAAAAATGCTGTCGCTGAAGACACCCCTCACAAGACGGGTATGGACGGGAACTTAAAAGCACTGGGCTGGGGGTCAGCACTTATTTTGTATCCCATCCCCCCACTTATACCAATGACACAGAGTGAACTACTTGATCTTTCGGAACCTTAATTTTCTTTGTTATAAAGTCGACATGAAAATATCTAACTCATAGCATTGTGAGGATGTAAACAGAAAACGTAATTAACATAAATAGTGGTAATAAAAAGCATAAGGTGCCTAACATTAAAACTAATAAAAGATGTGCAATTATGAAAATAGTATAAAATTTCATTGAAAAACATTTGAAAAGACCTAAAATAAAAGGAGAGATGAAATCATGCTCAGGGACAGGAAGACCCAATATTGTAAAGCTGTCAGTCCTCTTCAAATTAATCTATACTAATGCAGTTCAAATTACAACCCCAGCTGGGTTTTTTGTGGAACTTGACAAGCTGATTCTAAAATTTATGTAAAAGAAAAAGTCTAAGAATAGCTTAGATATTTGTGAAAGAGAAGCAGCAGATGGGAAAAGTCATTCTTCAGATATCAAAACTTACTGTAAAACTGTAACAGTTAAGGCAGTGTGATGTGACCCATGGATGGACTAGTGGAACAGAATAGAGAGCTCAGAAAAAGGCTGACACATGTTGGGGAATTCGATATATGACAGCTGTGGTATCTCAAATCAGTGGAAAATGCCTGAGCTAATTGATCAATGGTCCTACAATAATTGGCTATCCATAGGGAAAATTTTATACACATATACACATAACATTAGATCTCTTCTTTATAGCATACACAAAGTTGAATTATTTTCAAATTGATTAAAGATCCAAAGGCATAAAGCAAAACTCAAGAATTCTGGAGAAAATACAGAAGAATTTCTTCATAATCTCAGTGTAAGGAAGAACATATTAAGCAAAACCCCATAAACCAAAACTATAAATTAAAAGATTTTGATATACTTGATTACATTAAAATTTAAAACTTCTATGCATGAAAAGACACCATAAAAAAAGTGAAAAGGCCAGACACCAATTGGGGGAAGATATTTTAATACATAATCGACAAAAGATTTGTATCAGAATACATAAAGTACTCCTATAAATGAAGGTAAAAAACCAGATAACCCAATAGAAAAATGGACAAAAGATACCAACACATCCTTCACAAAAGAAAAAATACCAATGGCTGTTAAACATGTGACTACGTGTTCAGCCTCAGCACTTAACAGCGAAATACAAATTGAAAAATGAGATAGTACCAAAAATTTAAAATAGAACTATCATATGATCCAGCAATTCCACTTCTGGGTATTTATCCAAAGAACAGAAAAATACTAAATCAAAGAGATATTTGAACCCCCATGTTCATTGCAGCATTATTTATAATATATACACACAATGGAATACAACTCAGCCATAAAAAAGATGAAATCTTGCCATTTGTAACAATATGGATGGCCCTCGAGGGCATTAGGCTAAGTGAAATGAGTAGACAAAGACAAATACCACATGATCTCACTTACATCTGGAATCTAAAACAATAACCCAAAAAGCCAAGCTCATAGATTCAGAGAACAGACCGTTAGCTGCCAGAGGTGGGCGGATGGGGTGGGAGGTGGAGAAATGGGTGAAGGGAATCAAAAGGTACAAACTTACAGTTACAAAATAAATAAGTCCTGGGGATGTCCTGTACAGCATGGCGACTATAGTTAATACTGTATTGCATATTTGCGAGTTGCCAGGAGAGTAGATCTTAGACGTCCTCATCACAAGAAAAAAAATTGTAACTATCTATGGGGACGGCGAACGTTAACTAGAATTATTATGGTGATCATTTTGCAATATATGCAAATATTGAGTCATTATGTTGTACATCTGAAACTAATATAATTTTGTATGTCAATTATACCTTGATAAAAAAATTTGAAAAAAGAAAAATGAGGGGCCGGCCTATGGCCAAGTGGTTAATTTCATATGCCCCGTGTTGGCAGCCCAGGGTTTTGTGGATTTGGATCTTGGGCGTGGACATGGCACCTCTCGTCAAGTCATGCCGAGGCAGCATCCCACATAGCACAATCAGAAAGACCCACAATCAGAATATACAGCTATGTACTTGGGGGCTTTGGGGAGAAGAGAAGAAAAAAAAAATGAAGATTGGCAACCGATGTTAGCTCAGGTGCCAATCTCTAAAAAGAAAAAAAGAAAAATGAGATTCTATTTTACAACCAGCAGCTTGATGCTATGAAATGAAGCAGCAGTGGGGACTCTCTCTGACCACTGGTGGGGAGTGAAAACCAGCCCAGCACCTCTGGAGGACAATTTGGCATGACCTTGTAAAGTGAACAGCAGGACCTTATACAGCCATCAGTCCTCTTCCTATGCATTCGTCCTGGAAATGCTGTAGCACAGGCGCCCAAGGAGGCATTAACAAGGACTTTATAGACGCTCTTCTTGTAAAAGCAAAAAATTGGAAACAGCCTAGAAGTATATTAGCACAGCAGAATAGATGGGTATGTTTCCTCTTGGTACCGAATGCCACACAGCAGTTAAAATGAACAGATTAGAGCTGTACGTCACAACACAGACCTCAGAAGCACAACGTTAGGCCAAAAAAAGAAAAGAAGGCAATTATAAAAAATGTATGAACAATATAATAACATTTATAAAATTTTCTAACCTGCAAAATATTATTAGAAGTGTTTCTGTACATGTTCACAGGAACTAAAAAATAATATAGGCATATGAATAATAAATACCAAATTTAGGATAGCAGCTACTTCTGTAAAGAGAGAGATGATGGCATTCCAGTAATAATATAGACAGGGTTTCAATCAGATCTGTAACGTTTAATAATTTAAAGTCAGTGGTGAATACATTTTTAATAAAATTGTCTGAATTTTTATATGCTTGAAACAGCTTAGAAAGAAAGATAACGTATGTAAAGTGAATATACAAATATATTAAAATATGGCTGTGATTATTAAAGAGGATTGAAAATTTTCCAAATAAATGATTCTGATATTAAATATTTATCTCTGGGAGGAAACTTTTAAAAATATTTTAGGTTAAAAGATCTCCTGCACCAACTTAAATCTGTTTTCTTTTATCAACATGTCTACAGAGCAAATTAATCAACCAATAACTTTTTTTCTGGGCACATATTAGGGGCGTGGCAGCAAGCTACTTACTGTGTGTGTATGGGGGGGATGTGAGGGGAAGAAATCTGGTCTCTAATATATTTGAAATAAGGAAGAAAAAGGAGAAAGAAAAAGAGAAAGAAGAGGAGAAAGAGAGGGAGGGGGAGGAAGAGAAAGGTAATTATTCCAGGCAGGATAGTCAACCTACATAACGTAATCATGGTGCTAATTTACCAAGGACCCTATTTCATACATAAAAATAAAGGTCATCCCTTTCAAAGCAGCCCCCTCATGACTGGGAACATTTATCCTGGAGATGCCACTAGTAATTAAAATTTTTTTGGAATCCTTCTTAGAATTACCCTCCAAGTATATAGCATTCTAACTTGAATTTCTGTCATAAGGAAGATATCTGGGAGTTAAATTTGATTTTGGAGAAGAACCACGAATAGTGAGCAAGTCAGATAATATGGTTTTTGGTCAGTAACAAGTATGACCGCACAGCAGTGCTTCCTTTTGCTTTCAACACCACAAAATATTTGTACAGCACACTGGCCTGAATGGATGAGGGTGTTTGTGACCAGTGGTGGCTGACCTGGGTGTCCGTCTCGGCTGCTGTAATCACTGTCCAGGCACCCTGAGAGCTGAAGGACACAATATGTCCACATCCTTATAACTAATCATTATACACAATGCGCCTCAGACTCTGGTTGAAAAGCTCTTTAAACCAGCGCAGTTGAGCCTGCTGCGGATCCTGCAGAATGACTCTCAGCGTGTGGCGGCACCTGGCGGATGCTCAGCAGTCTTGTTTTTTCTATCTAGGCACATAAATTTGCTGGATCCTGCTTGCAGTTAGCTTGGGGTCACATCACTGAGTTTTGGCCAGTAGAATGTGGGAGCCCCTTCCAGTCCTGGTCATAGACCTCCTGAGCAATTGTCCATGTTTTTCCTCCTCAGCCCATACCCGAGCATTCTAAAATGGCAGAATCACATGACGGAAGGAGCCTCGATTCCTGAATCACTCTTTGGTGCAGAGCCTCCAGGAAAGGCCCCTGACCTGCACTAGAATATGGTGACAGTGAGAAATAAACTCTTACAGCATTAAACTCATGAGATTTTGGAATATTTTTGTCATGCAACATAGCCTAGCACATTCTAACACAGAGACAATGATGAAAAACAAGTTACAAGGCTGTTCTAAGCAATGGCAGCAGCGCCATAAGCCCATAGTCTCTTAAAATGGTATTGAAGGACAATATGAATTGTTAAGTGTATTAATGCTGGTGGTTTTACTTAAAATGTGGAATTATCACTTTAGAGTCACATGGTGCGATTTTGTATATTAAAACATTCATGTGCTGAGCTAGATTTCTTCTGAAAGAGCTGGAGCTTGAGGTGAGGTCAGGATTTGGGCGAGAGGAGGAGAAGGGGGTGCATTTCAGGTAGAAGGGAAGTGGAAGCACATGAAGAAAAGCCCCCTGGGGGAGTGGGCAGAAGCAGCTTATTAAAAGGAAGAAAAAATACTCCCTTCCCCCTTTTTATACCTAGACCAAGCAATTACGAATAGCTAGATCTTGTAATATCTCCTGTTTTGGAAAGATACAAATTCCACTTAATGTCTATGTACTTCAAAGGTCTGTAAGTATTTCAAATTGTTGTTAAAAGCAAAGAAGTTTCTGGAAGTCACAATACCAAAAGCTAATGTTTATTGAGTATTTAACATGTTCCAGGACATAAGCTCAGTGCTTTAAACTGGGACAAGCAGCATCAGTGTCCCCTGGGAGCTTGTGGGAAATGCAGAATGTCAGACCCACCTCAGACGTACTGGATCAATATCTGCATTTTAACAAGATCCTTGGGCGATTTGTATACGTGTGAAGGTTTGAAAAGCACTGCTTTGAATGCTTTATCTCAAATCCTATAAAAATCATGAGATTCTACTCATATCTTCTTACTTCAAAATTCTGCAAGTATTTCACATCATCATTAAAAGCAGAGACTTCTGGAAGTTATAATACCAATAGGTAGTATTTATTGAGTATTTAACATATTCCTTAAAACCCTCTGAGGTAGGCACGGGTTATTACTATTAACCCCATTTCAATAGATAAGGAAACAAGGCGTTCGGAGATTAAGTAATTTACCCAAATATACAACTAGTATTATATATATTACGTATGGGGATGGGGTCAAACCTGTACCTGGCTGATTCCAGAATCTAAGCTTTTACATCCTGCACTGGTGGCCCCTCCTTCTTTTGTGAAGAACATCATGGCCAGAAATTAGGCTCACCAGTTCCTTTGAGGAACGAACTTAATGGGAGGAGCAGCAGAGTAACCTGAGACATCTAGAAAAGTGATTGTGAAAGGAAATCTTTGCTAAGGTGAACAAATGAATAAACACATACTTGGAGATATGAAGGAATACACATTCATACACAGGTAGATATACCAGTATTAATATGTAAAAATGTAACTTTATTGTCTGAGAGCTTTAGCAAGTGAAGACTAAAGGATGATTCTGTATTCCTTTTTGAGGGAGAATTCAATTATTTGAATGTCTCCTCATTTATTAAATTTATTAAGCCAAGAAGACAAGAATTAGGAGTTTATTTAACATGACACAATAGTGAATGCAATGAAAAGTGCTGTGGCTTTTACTTATTGCTAACCATTTTTATTGCTGAGGGCACCTGCTATAATACTGTAGTCTAGTGGTTCTCGAACTTCAACATGGATCAGAATCATCTATGGAGCTTGTAAAACGGTTTGCTGAGCCCTATGCCCATCTCTGACTCCATAGGTCTGGGGAGGGGTCCCAAAGCTTTGCATTTCTAATAAATTTCTGTGTGATGTGGTGTTCCTGGTCTGGGGCCTATATCTTGAGGACCACTAGGGTTTTACAGTATAATGTTCTAGAGTGAGCATCAGAGCCCAAGAGCTATGTTTCAAGATGTGCCTTTGTGGTATAAACCTTTCCATGGCCAAAGAAAAGAAAGAGGGGGATTGGGAGCATCAAGATTTTCCACACTGCCAGGCTTCCTCAGGGTAAAAGGTCCCATTCTTTCTGAGCCAACCTCTTGCTTTTAGCTGGATTTCAAGAAAAATATGAGAAGCAGGAAACGAACCTTCGCAAGGTTGAGGTGGTCCTCAGTTTGCTTAGTGGGTGCCCTTTTCTGCCTGTCTTCTCTGCTCCAGCTTCTCTTCCTCCTCTAGGTTCTTCCTTCTGTCTTAGCCCCTCATCCTGGCTCTCAACCATTCCATCCACATTTATTGCATTAGGCACTGGGCACGTCTTATCCCTAACCCTCAGGATAACTCCACACAGTAGATATTATTCTTATTATACAGATGAAAAACTGAGACTCAGAGAAGTTAAATAATTTACCAAAACTGACAAAGCCAGTAGGTAGTGAAGTAGGGTTCCAACTCAGGTTCATCTGCCTCCAAAGCTCTCTCTTCTTTCTCTGCACCACTCACTTGGGTCAGTGATTGTCCATGTTGGCTGCCTATTAGGCACTGATGCCTGGGTCCCACCCCAGATCAATTAAATCCGAATCTCAGGGTGGGGCCCAGGGCTGTGGTATTTTTTTAAAAGCTCCCCAGGTGATTCAAATGTGCTGTCAGGATTGAGAACCACTCCTTTATGGGTATCTGTGGGACTCCATTAGGAATATATGTATATATACACACATAACTTTTTTAATGGTACTGCCCCCACAACTCTGTCATTGACTAAAATGGTGGAATGATTCCCATATTTGCATATTTGAGGGATAATTTCAGATCTCACCAGCAGTAGCAGCTTTGTCTAAAACGTCCAAAAGCTTCTTGAAAACATAGTTGCCACAAGCTATGTTAGCACATGGAGAGATTATGATCTGAAATACTAAATTTTCACAACACAGTAACTAGATTTAACAGCAGAAGTAGAGCCCCAAACTCTCTATAGAGTCCACGGTTTAACACAGAACTGATGATGATGGTTATTCTACTTTCTGTAAATAATAGTTTCTTATTAATAAAATATGCACTTTACCTGTGGGATGTTGTACCCATAGTTGTTTCTAGGACCCAACTCAAAATACTGTGTTCTATTTGTTTGGACTCAACGCCACCCCAGAAGAATTGAACTGTATGCCTCTGAGCGTGAGATATGTCAAGTATTCTTGCTAGTTCTCCTTTTACCCTGGCTAAAAATGAAATGAATAACCTAAAATTTTCTTTTCAGGCTGCAAATGATTTTATACATCTAATTAAAGTTATTAAGCTGAATTGTCTCTCAGAGAATAAGGAAAATATTTTGCAAGAGCAGGAGAAAGCAAGATGTTGGAAAACGTGGGGGCTTAGAATCAGGCAAAACTGGGTTCAAATTCTGGCTTTGCCTCTTATTATCTGTGTGAACTTGGACACGTTTAATGTCTGTGAGTTCTCATTTGTCTTATCTGAAAAGTGTAGCTATTGATATCTGCTAAGATCAGTTGTTAAGAAGTTTAACACACAGCATATAGCAGACAGTCTATGAAAGGCAGCTATTAATTAGCATGCACAATAAAGTGCTGGGGAACTTAGATTTTTAGTTCAAGTCTGGACAGCTCCACCTGAATGTTTCCCTGAAATTTCGTACTTGATATATTGGAAACTTAAATTTATCCTTACCTTCAGTTTTCTATCTCAGTGTGAGGCATCACCATCACTTGCCCTCCTAGATAGTGAGAGACCTTGGAGTCAACCTCAGTCCCTTCTCCACTTTTTCAACCCTAAACTCTCTCCATCACGTCTCTCTGTTGCCTGGGTCTCTTAAATCCATCTCTCTTCTCTGCTTCCACAGGCACCAACATAAATCAGGTTTTTATCTCCTTCTTTTGCCTGGACAAATGGCAAAGCAGTGGCTAAGGGACAGTCTTTCTCCAGGCTTCTCTGCCTCTTGCCTACTAGCCCATCGTATGAGATGCTGACAAAGATTTCTTTTGACCACACATCTTTGATGGATTGCCATTGCTACAGAACAAAATCTAAATCCTATGGACAGAGATTGAGGAGTCTACATTCTGCTTTATGATTTTTAGCCTAATTTTCCATCAATCCCACATTTCTTGTCCCATCACCATCCCAACTGACTCAGTGATTCAGTCCTACAAAATTAGTCCACGTTCTCTCAACAGATCCTTTAGCATTCTGCTTCAGCCCTTTTATATGCCCTGTCCCCTGTACTTGGAATTTCTTTTCCTTCTCCACCTATTTAAGCTATTCAAGTCCTACAAAGGCCAGTTCCATTACTATGACCTCAGTGCCCTCTTCCAACAGATCTCCAATCACAATGAATTGTTTCCTCATCAACACATCTCTGTTACATTGTTTAAAAGTCACCGTAGTGCTGAGCGTGATATTATCTGTATACATGTTTATCTGTTCTGGTCCCAATTTCTAAAAGGTCTTGAAGACAGGGTCCAAGTCTTATTCATCATCTTATGCTAGACATGGTGGAGTCCAGATATTATTGGGAATCAAGTGATTACAGTAGATTGTGACCATAATGAGAACTAGGTTCCTGTCTGTCTTATTTACCCTTGTATTCCCAGTGCATAGCACATTGTAAGTGCTCAATAAACATTAGTTGAGCCAGTGAGTGAATAAACGGGGGAAAAAGTTAAAAAGAAACTCTGTGCAATCTAGAATAGTATTTAATATTTTGCATTTAATCTTTATTGTCATTCATAATTTTGTCCAACATTGGATTCATTTTCAGCACAGTTAAATGTTACTTTTATGTCAAAAGCAGAGGAAAATAAAACCTTCTAGAAAAAGTGGAATGCTGAGCATGCTGAAAACAAGGCAGCTAAGAGCCAGGGGAACACACATACACACACACACAGAGCTGAACTGCAGTATCATACAAATTGAAGGAGAAGCTATTTTCTTATAATAAATAACTAGCAGGAGAATGTTTTGTAGAACCCTTTAGAAAGAAGTCAAGTCTCCTTAGCAAAAAGGATGCCAAATTTCATGTGAGCTAATAGCGATAGTTGGTGCAGAGATTTTCCTGTTGACAATATTATGAGAAAGTCAAATCCCAAGTGAACTGGTGTGGGACACAGAAGCCCATCAACAGAACCTGGATTACGAAAACAGAAAAAAATCTGGTTGGGAAAAGAACTAAGATTTTCTCTGGCTATGTTAAAGCTTCTTAAGTTCTTCAATGAGGATATACTTCAAATTAATATGAGAAACTCACTGATCACATCAAATTAAAATGTGCTTGGCCACATCTACTTAATTGCTTTAATTAGATGTATAAATGTATTGTTGTTGGCTGGCTCAACAATATATTACCACAGGGGCCATTGGCCAAGACTCCCTCCCCCAGACATCATTTGGGTGAGAATTGCCTGGGTTCATCTCAGTGATTTTCTTCTTTCTGTATTTTACTGGCTGACCAAGACTCCATCAGAAGGACAGATTTTTTTTTTTTGGATAATATTAATGTCATTCAATACCTTCTTTTCTTTCCTTTTTCTTTTTAACTTTAAGAAACATCTTACTGGCATGCTAGCCTTAATAATATGTAGTGTATTTTTTTCTCGTCTCTGATAGAAAAATTAGAGTGACACTGATATCCCAGGGGCCATATCTGTATTACCACATACTTCCCCTCCATTTGTGGTAACTGGCCACAGGGATGGGCAAATGACACAGGCTATGTGGGTCATAGTTCCTCACTTCCCTGGCCACAGGGCAATTAGACTCCTTCCCTTGGTTTTTTAAACTGAGTTGGGAGGAAAGAAGCTTTATTTCTTGCTTGATTAGGATGCTGTATGTAAGCTCAGAGCTGCCATCATCCAAGGTTTTAGGCTACTGGTAGGAGAGACTGAATCCAACATCTACATAGAGGCAGAGAAAGAGGAGCCGGTGACACAGACTCCCTGGTTCCAGCATCCCCAGATACATCTGTGTCCTTTTTGATTACATAAGCCAATAAATTCCGCCTCCCCCCATCCCTCCCGCAAGTTTGTTTCCTTTTAATTTGGTTTGATTTAGATTTCTGTCTCTTGTAACCAAAAGGAGTCCCAATAAATATATGATCCATCATGCATTGATTTTAAAATTTAAATCTCAGAGGGCAATTTTACTTCTTTTCCTGGCCTGACTTGGCAATGTTTAGAGAACAAACATCACTCTATCTCATTCATGCACTTCAACTGCATTGCCCTTCTGTCTGGCCCTTGGACACACCAGGCCCCTTTCTTCCTCCAAGCCATTGCACTTGCTAATCCCTGCACCTGGACCGACTTTCCCTAGCTACGTTCATCCTTGGCATATTCTCAGTATTTGAGTCTCACTCAAATGCCACTTTCTCTGGTAGGCTTTCCCTGTCCACCTGAGACAGAGTTGTCTTCCTCAGTAGGTGTATTTCATGACCTTGTTTGTTTCCTTTACAACATATATCATAATATGGATTTACCTTGTTTATTTGTTTGTTATCTGTCTTCCTTCATAGAATGTAAGCTTTATGAGGGCAGGAACTTTGTCTGCCACTCACTGCCTCATTCCCAATGCCTGGCATGGTGCCCAGCTCGTAGCAGTCACTTAAACATTTGCAAAATTTTAAATTAAAATGTCGCTGAATTGCTACATAGAATTATTGTTGAGGTAACAGTATAACATTAACTGTATGAGTATTATATACTTTTCATGCCATGGTAGGGTTCAGCCATTTTCAACCATCCTTTGCTCTCCCATGCAGTTCTGAGTCAGATCACTCCTTTGGATAGTCTCACATATAGACCAGAGGGATCCTGCCCCACTGTGACAGGTGGGCTTCTGCTGTTCAGAGTGGAGAAGTCAGGTCTTGTAGCCTCTCACAGAGAGAGCTGCCTGCCATCCAGAAGAGTTTGAAGCTAAACCTTTAAAGTCCAACCAGGAGTTCAGAGGGAGCCCTGGAGACGTTGGCTGAATGGAGCACTTACAGCAGTTTTCTACTAAGACACTAGGTGGCAGGTGACTATACTCTTGGATGCAAACAGGAGAATTAGCATTATAATGCTTACCAAATGCTGGATAACTTTGCTGACATCAAATGTCAGTAGCAATTTTAATCATTTGACAAGACGGTGAGAATTATGAAAAGGGTTTTGGCTTTGGTCCATGAAGAGTAAGATGTATTCTCAGATTCACAAAGGAAATACGCAACATGGGAACATTAAAGGACTCATCTAGTAGAAAGATTAATGTCAGCTCCAGGGTACCACCAAGAGAGATAACTCCTGTATAATGAAGCTAAAATTGCTATTTTCAGTGTAATAAGATCTCTGTACCTTTTGGATTAATATTCTAATTTAGTAAATAATTGATTATATCTTTCTCTTTCCAATTTAAATACCAGGGAGATTTTTTAAAAAATTCTTTCAAATATAAACTGATCAGAGAATCTACTATTTCCCTGATTCCCTGGACTCTGCAGAGTCCAGGGCTTGGAGAGCCTTTAGTTTCCTCCCAAGGCCACAGAATGTTAGAGAAAACAATCAGTTGAGGGACACATGCAAAAACAGATTGTTTAGTTATTTCCTTTTATTAAGCAAAAATGAAATGCTCAAGTCCTCTGCTGTTAAATAAAAAAGAGAGAAGACAAAACGTGATAAGAACACTAAATTCTAATAAATATATTTCCTTTCCATTTTATGATCTTTACAAGGTGGAAATAATGAAAGTTCTAGGAGGAGGATGAGAGGAGAGGCAACCAGAGAAGGAAGAGACAGCAGAAGGAAGAGTAAGGGAATGAGAGAGATTGAAGGGGAATGGGAGAGAGACATTCACCCAGAAGGGGGAGACCAGAGAGAGAAAGAAAGGGAAGAAGCAGAGAGAGACCGAGGGAGTCACATCACAGACAGATACATGTAGGGGGGAGATGGGAAGTAGGTACACAAAATAGAAGAAAAGCAGAAGGAACACAGAGAGAGACCAAAATCCAGGGGAGGAGGGGCAGGGTGAGAGGTTTAGTAGGTTTTGAGATGTTTTCGTCGGTGACTGCTTCTCTAGGACTGTCTTATCTTTGACTTCAGAATAAAATCAACTTCAACTTCAAAATAAAATTTGCTGCCCTTTGAAATGTTCATTAATCAGTGAATCATTGTTTACTGCTCTTCAACTGTTCTAATATTTAAGCCCTAGAAGCTTTTCTTCAAATAAATGTGAGTGAGCCTGTTGCAGGTTGCAAGAACCAGAGAGAGGCTCAGGCTTACTCAGATGACTAGAGCATATGGAAAGGATATGCAGAGAAGCAAGAATAGGGACCACACATAGCCAGGCCTTTCGGAAAGGTAGGAGCTAGAAGATCTTTTAGATGAGAACACAGTTCTAGCCACCAGGTGTCCTGTTACTAGGTCAGCACCAGAAATCTATGGTTTTGTCTTTGGTTTTCCTCCATTCCTGGCATTTCACTTTCCACCTCTGCTTCTGATCCTCCTCCCATTATCAATGATTTTCCTTCTGTCTCTGAGCTCAAGTTTGGTAAGATGGAGGATCCATGCTTGATCAATCATCATCCACATAGGGTGCTCTTATTGGGCAGAGTTCCTGCTTGAGGCCACATCAGAGATTGCCTGGCCTTGGGTTAGGTGCCTACCCATGGTTCAAAGAAGTCTGGTCAGAGTGGAAGGACCATGGGGTACAATGTGTATAGGAGAGGCCTTTCTGTATTAGACTGTGTGTTTGGCAGGTATCCAGGAAGGGAGGGAATAAAACATAAAGGCACATTGGTTGATGTGACCAATGCATTCCATCCTTGCCCAGTAGCCACAATATACTTTTTTTTCTTGGGCATATGGCTTAAACAATGACATGATCACTCACCAACCCAAAGTCAAATTAAGTCATTACACCCAGAAGAAATGATATGAATCACTTCAAACTTGCAGTCTGAAGTCAATGGCCTTTGATGTTTTAAAAAACCCAAGCCTAGTGAAGCAATAATGTGGGATGTTTTGGGTAGAGAGGAAAGGGAAATGCAGGAATTCAATAAGCTGTTTGAGGGAAAGGAGAGAAAGCTAAGGGAAGGCAAAATGCTTTCCCTCTGGTGAGAAAGGGAGAGAGGTCTTTGGGCAGTGGGTTTACCTGCATCCAATTCTGTGCTCCAAGCCGGTGGCAATACATCAAAGAGACGATGGTGGGGCACCTAGGGAGTGGGAATTTTCAGCCTCTGCAAACATTTATGTACATGCCATGTGACTTGATGGAGGATAGAGGTGTTTTCTGGACATCATGTAAGACTTCCAGGTTCTTATCAGACCTGAATAGGGAGCCAGTCCCAATATTACTTTATTTGAAATTTCTTACAGCTTGATTAGATGTACACTTGAATTCATGTTTCATCTGATTTATAAAAAATAAAGAAATGGATATTTCTTTAATCCCTGACTTTAGAGACTGGAAATCATACCATCTGCACCAATCTGAACACTGGGAACCACAGTGAATGCAATCAGCTCCGAGGGCACATTGGGATACTAACCACCAGGTCCCTCTTCTCTTCAATCCCCTAAGTTAAGATAGGTGTAGATCAAATCATGGCTTTTACATTGTGTATTGGACTGACGACTTAAAAATTTCCCGTGACATAACCATAACTCTAAAAGCCTCACAAAAGTTGTGCAACACTGATTGTCTTAGTCATCTTGGGCTGCTATAACAAAAATGTCATAGACTGGGTAGCTTACAAACAACAGAAATTTATTCCCCATAGTATAAGAGGCTAGAAATCCAAGACCAGGGTGCCAACATGATCAGGTTCTTGTAAGAGCCCTCTTCTGGATTGTATACAGTTGACTTCTCATTTTATTCTCATATGGCAGAGCAAAGAGAAGGGAAGCAAGCTCTTTCACGACTCTTATGAGGGCACTAATCTCCATCATGGGGTTCTACCCCCATGAACCCATCTAATCCTAAATACCGCCCACCCCCCCCAAATCCCATCTCCTAATATCATCACATGGTATCGTTTCCACATATGAGTTTTGGGAGTTTTGTTATGGACACTTAGTCCATAACAGTGGTCATCTTTACTTTTTCTCATAGAAAAACAGAAGCAGGGCAATATTCACTGGTTAGTCCTGTGGCATCCCGCCTGTGTAGCCCAGCTAAGAGCCCACAGAGAGGAAGAAAGAAAGTAGAGCCAGGTTATTGTACGTAGGCTGTAGCCCTAGAGAAAGGGCAGGTGGGAGAAGAGCTTGTTTCTCCCAGTGCTTAAATGCTTGGATGAGTGGGACATGACAGCCCTTCTTGGTCCCGACCATGGTGGAGGCTGGGTGCAGGGAATCCATTGGCCTGTGGACATATTTTGGGCCCCGTCCCAACTTGGATGGAGAGAAGTCTATGAGAGAAAGGCAAAAAAAGTCTCTTCTCATGCATTTGGGACAAGAGGAATTCAACAGCGAAGATAGAGTACATTTTCCTTTAGGCTGACTGTAAGCTCTCATTAGGTGCAGGAGCCAGAGCTTATTTATAGAATTACACTACAGTTTTGCCGTGTCTGGGCAGCAAGTCCAACCAATTCTCATCAAGCAGGTTGTACAAGTTCCTATTACATGAATTCCCAAAAAATTAGTCTGTGGGCATAGAATCTCTGCGGAACATGGAGGGCCTTACTGATCTTGAGGGATGGCAGAGATCTGGGTCAGCCAACTTCACTGTTGCCATTCTCCTCCCTCTCCTCCTTCCACTATCCCTCTCTCCCTCTTCCCTTCCCCTGTCCATCCCTTCAGACTCAGACTGGGATGACTCAAGCCTGGTGCTGAACCACATAACCACTTTGATCCTCACTTTACCCATTTATAGAAGGATAATGTCTACTTAGCAGGGTTACCAAGAGGCCTGAATAAAATAGCATATATGAATGTCCTTGCACAAAGGAGACACTCGGTAATTATTTGGTAGGAAATAAAGAAGGAAGAAAGAAGGCAGTGGCTTAAGTGCTGCCCAATACATGGAAAGATAAATCACTCGATGGAAGGTTTGTTGGGTGGTAGGGTGTGAGGAGGGTGAGTCAGAGCAAACTAATGAAGGAGTGTGATGTTGGAAGGCGCAGGCTGTCACTGCGGATGCTGACGTTATTTGAAGGAGATAGAAGACTAAATCTCTAGTCAGTGGTAATTAGAGGAGCTCTCTAGGCACTTTATGTAGCTTGGGATGGTAACCTTTGTGCCTGTCTGTGACCAATTCCAGTTTGTATAATTACATCCTGACAGCAGGCCCCCGGCTACATGGTTTTTACAAAAGGGTTATATTTTCTTCATTGTACTTTCTGTAATTAGCATTTCACATAGATGAGTGAGGAAAAGGCAACAGTATGAAACTTGATCTTCTTCTCTTCCTGAGGGCAGATGGGCTAATTCCTGGGCAGACTGTGGCATTAGGAAAATCTCGAGAATTCATGAAAATTAAGGGGTATTCTGGAAGTATTTTTCATTATGCTTCCTGATATGGTATTCATAAAAATGATAAATATGAGGTCACGGATCCTAAAAGTAAAAGATGGTGCCATCCTGATTGTGGTCATCTGGTATGGACTGAATCGTGTCGCCCACAAATTCATATGTTGAAGCTGTAACCCCTAATGTGACTGTATCTGGAGATAGGTTCTTTGAGGAGGTAATTAAAGTTACATGAGATCATAAGGGTGGGGCCTTGATCCAACAGGACTGGTGTCCAGAAGAGGAAGAGACACCAGAGATCTCTCTCTCCACATGCAGGCACAGAGGAAAGGCCATGTGAGCACACAGTGTCAGGGTAGCTGTCTGCAAGCCAGGAAGAGAGGCCTCATCCACAACCAACCCTGTTGGTACCTCGATCTATCCAAAACCTGTTGGTGCCCAACAGCTCTAGACAAGGTGCTATGGGCTGATTGGGTTGAGCCTCCACTCTCCAGGGCTTATCTTGAAGCACCCTGCTGTGATTCATATAAGATACGGAATAAAAAAGCATCTCACAGCAAGTTCTATCATATGCTTGGCTGCGTCTGGTTTTTATCGGCACAGCCACAGTGACCACAAAGAACTCTGTAGCTTAGTCCATGTTTCTTGGTGTCTCTACTAGTTTCCTATTGCTGCTGGAACAAATTACCACACATTTAGTGGCTTAAAACAATACACATTTATCCTCTTAGTTTTGGAGGTCAGAAGTCCAAAATCAGTCTGACTGGGCTAAAGTCAAGGTGTTGACAGGATGGTTCCTTCTGGAGGTTCTGAGCAGAGAATGGATTTCCTTGCCTTTTTCAGCTTTTAGTTGCTGCCTGTATTCCTTGGCTTGTGGTGGCTTCCTCCATCTTCAAAGTGCATCACTCCAATCTCTGCTTCCGTTGTCGTACCACCTTCTCCTCTGATTCTGGCCCCTCCTGGGTCTCTCTTATCTGTGCCACTGTGATTACATTGGGCCCACCTGGATAATGCAGGATAATCTCCTCACCTCAATAATTTGATCTCATTTTCAGTTCCTTTCCCCACATAAGGTAATATCCAGAGGTTCTGGGGATTAGGAACTGGACATATTGTGGTGGGGCATATTCAGCCTGTCACACTGCTCTACACTGCATCCCACACTCCCTTATGGAGACCACCCCCATTTACAGCTTCCCGTGAGCTCATTATATTCCTCCCGACTGGCCGGAATTTCTCCTCCTTGAACATCTAGGTCTCATGCCATCTCCTCCAGGATGCCTTCTCTCACTTCTCCAACCCCCTTTGACTTCTCATGTTACTTAAAATACAAACTCCATTGTTTGACTCTTATATGTTATGCTAAATTGAATTCTATTTTCTTTCACGAGTACTTGTCTTATTTCTTCATATAAACTGTAAGTTTCCTATCTAAGTTTTGTGCATCTTCCCTACATTCTTCCTCTCCATCCCTCTGAAATAATTTCTTTGGCCTCTAGGTCACCTTCTCCTTTGCTGGACTTACGGATGCCTGCAGGTTCTGTGTCACTCTCCAACTAAAAGCCCATCAGTGTCCCTGCTTGTTTGTTCTCCACTCCACCCTTGGCCTCGGTTGTGGGTCAGGTTCCTGCTTTGGTCCTTTCTGGGGTCTCTTTCTGGGAACCTTCCTTTACTCCATTGCCCTCCAGGCCTGGGATCCTGTCTTGTCCTTTGGGTTGTCCTTCCCTGGGGCCTAGAGCTCTGATGCTGATTCCCAGCCTCCCTGGTCACAAGGGCCCAGGTCCATGTAGACCAAATCTCCAGACAATATCTATTTGATAGGAATCTGGGGACCCAGGCCACTGCCTGGCATTATGGCTGAACCCAGCCCATATATTAGCACCCTCCTACCTCATCTTTAGCCACTGGGGTTCCCTACGCAGGAGTCATGCTTTTATCTACCTAGGTAAACATCCACTCTGGCATCTGAGGCAAATCTCCCAGCCCCTGTTAGGCCTCAATGTATGTGTCTCCTGCAAGCACTAACCACATCCACTTTTTATCCTGTAATTCTGTGAGTAAGCAGCCATCCCTCATGAAAGACTCCATGATATAATGTGAATCCCCCACAAAGTCTAACACAGACCTAGCAGGTGTTCAAAACCAGCACCAACAGATCGGAAATTGGTTTTATTCTCCTTACTCCACATTGGCACATTCAAGACACATGCTGGAGAGCTGCTTCTTTTGTGTCTGCTTTCTGGAAACATTAAAATTAGCTGCAATTGCCATTTGAAATTCATCTTTTGAGAGCCTGCTATATGTAAGCATGAGGGATATCAAGATAAAAAACACAATCCCTGCCTTAAGAAACTCCTAATCTAATATGGTACACAGACAAATAAAACAGAAATTATAGTCAGGGTCAGCTACGTAATTTGCAGGGTCTACTGCAAAATGAAAATGTGGAGCATCTTGTTCAAAAATCAGGATTAAAGTGCCATTAACAGTACAAAAATTCAAAACATTTTCCTTCTGTGGGCTCTGTTGATTTGGCATACTGTTTTTATGTGTTTTTTAATATCATTTTAAGTAAAGAAAAATTAAAAATTTAATTAGTATGAATTTTGTCATCCATCTTTATACTGTGCAATACTAGTTTTAAATTAAAATATGCTAGCATTTAACTCATATGCAGAATGACTGAAATTACATAATTATAGTAATTTATTTTTCCCAGAACAGTAGAAATGCTGCATAAAACTAACTTAAGTGTTTTTATTTTATTTCTTGACATGTATGCATTCCACCAACACTCCACCTTGAGCTTACTGATGAGTAAGGAAGCACGGAAGGTAAAGGAAACTCCACGTTGCCCTATTGCTCCCTTTCTCTTATGGTATCATTTTCAGTGTAAGTGGTTGGCTAATACAGGGAAGTAATAAGAGTAGGAAAGGGTGATAAGGTTCCTTGCTTGTTCTTGTTTCTTAGAACATCATTTCCTGCTTCCTGTGCTCAAAGCAAGTTCTAGTTGGAGTAGAAAGCATGACCCCTTGGGGTGGTAAGTTCCACTGCTTATTCAATAGCAGATGTAACATGCTTATCTTGTACTTGTTTTTGAGTCTTGCTGAAGTCTCATGCATTGCGGGTCCACTGGAATTCTGTGCTCTTGGGGGATTGCAAATGTTTTATGTGAATGGGGCAGTAAATAATGATTGACACACACATTGCATGTATCTCCTCTGCTCAGGTGCACGTTCTGTTGTCCCACTGGACTTTGCTTATGAAACACAAATTCAAAGATAAAATTATTAAGAATTTCAAGATGGTGACAGGAGAATATTAAGTAAAGTGTGGGGCCTTTCAGAGCGCAGGGCTCTGTGCAACTGTACAGGTTGCACACCCATGAAGCTGATGACGACAACATGTGAGAAATTCCGTAGTGAAGACATACACAGAGTTCCATGGGTCCACTTCACTAGAAGGGGAGAAGAGAGGAGGACCTTCTACAGTACGGGACGCTGGAGCTGAACTTTCAAGGATTAGAAAGGTTTAGTCAAGTAAAAGAAGGAAGAGCATTATAGCAGGAGGAACAGCAGGTGCAAAGACTGCTTTGGGGAACAACAGCTGTTTGATGTGGTTGGAATGCAGCTGGGTGTGGGATAGCAAAGTCCTAAAGGAATGTGAGTGCCAAATGAAGGAATTTAAACTCTCCAGAAAGCTCTGCAATATCATTAAAGCACTATAAGCAGAAGTGATGTAAAAGGATTTGTATTCTCAAATATTAAGGAATGGAAGTTAAAATATTACCTGAAAAATTAACTAAACCACAATGCCATTTACAGCAACAATAATCGCTATAGTGCTGGGTTCTTCGATCAACTTCTAAGCCACTCTTCAAAGCACTGGACAAATGCCTGGACGGATATCACTAAGAGAAATGTTTTTTTCTAATTTGGTCTAAATTATTCAGTGATCCTTTTGTTGCAATTGCCAAGGGTTTACTGCTGAACAATGTTATGCATGTTGTTAGCTGTATTGGGTTTTCTTAAAGTAAGAGCTGTGAAACAAATCTGCCAGCCAGGACCTATTCTTCCAACATCGTTTGGTTATTAAGTCCGACTTATTTAGCTTTGCAAGGAGGTGGAAAACTGAAGCAAGTTTCCAGTCTTATCCTGGCGTCATCACTTTTGATTTGTCTGTGCCCAAGAGCTTTGATTTCCTACTTTTGTTTACTCTCTAGTCCTTCCCCCAAATATTCTCCCATTAAATCTAATTCATCAGCGCAGCACTTTGCTACATTTTTCATGTAGCAGCACAGGTAGAAAATGATGATATCTGTCCAGCACACTGGGGTTAATGGACAGGGCCACTTGTAATTGTAGGGGACTGCTCTGGGCGCTCAGTCTCCACCCATTTGCTTTGAGGGTTGAAGGCGTCATTACTTGAGTGCACCTGCAACCCATTTGCAGCCCAGCAGCCTGTCGCAGCACATAGACTGGGAAACACTGCAATAAAGAATCTTTAGCCCTTCCAAGCATCAATGCTAACTAGTTCAGTGTGTCTCAAACTTTAATATGCTTATGCATCGCCTGGGGACCCCATTAAAAATGCATATTCTGATTCAGTAGGTCTGAGATTCTGCATTTCTAACAAGCTCCCAGATGACGCCAGTGTGGTTCATGGACTCTACTGTGTCTAAAAAGGAACTGGATGATTCATTAATACAACTTACTCTGGAAAATTATAAAATTGTTAAAAACATAATTTTGAAAAATTATAAAACTCATAAAATTCTCTGACTTTTAGTATTAGTTACCAGAACACCAGAAACAGTAGAAAACAGCCTTTTTCAAACTGTAGTTAAAGTCAAACACTCTTATTTGACTAAACCTGTCTTGGTTCAGTTTTACACATCCAATATATTAGAAGCTCCAAATTGTTGTTCTTGGTAACACTCTAAAACCCATTTTAAAGGGATTATAACTGGCAGTTTCTCTTATAAGGAACACTTGCCTGGAGAGCAGAGAACTACTAAATTTGGTTTACTTGTAATCAAAGACAGACTCTTGTAAAAGAGAGGTGAAAGCTGATTATTTAGGAAGTCTTTTGTGCTAGATTGAACATATTCACAGAAAAGCATAATTATGTTAAAATTATTATATTCTCCTGATCCTTAATGTAGAGAAGTTATGCTATTCAAAGAATCACTTGACCTTAAACAAAATATCCTTGTCCTCAGATTGACTAAAACTTTTTGCTTTAGAAACTGTTGGCGTTTCTTTACAACTGTCAATGAATGCGGACTCAGAGACAACAGCTGATATGTTCCATTTCTAAATGGAAATAAATTTAAAGGCAAATTTAAAATGACTTTCAGATAAAGCTGAAAGTGACATTTAAGATAATCTCAGAGGCATTATAATTTCTTTGAAAGAGGAAATGAATTACCAAGATTCAAAACATTTTGAAAATAAAAATTTAAGCTTTCTATTTTTATACATACCTGTTTTGAATAATAGAAAGCATTGACGTACTATGAGATTGAAAATAAAATGTACTTCTATTCAAATTTAAATTATGGAAATTTTTACAAAAATACTTATTTATATAAAATCCAAATACCTTTATTCCACTTCCTTGAAAAGTTTACTGAACATTTGGCAATTTAATCTATCAATCCTTGCAATGTGAGCATCAGTTGAGGCATTTGAATATAAATTGATTAGTTGGGAGTAAATTTGACAGTATTTAGAGATCTACTATGTTTAAAGCAATGTAAATAAAATCATTGTTTTCTGAATGAAAATGTCTTTGGAAAGAAGGGTAATTGCAGTAATAAGCTTGAAAAGCTGGAGAAGAAAATGTTGTCTAACTTTATAACCCGGGGAATAAAAAAGAACATGTGGAAAGACAAATGAATGCTTCTAGAGGCCTAAAAAAATTACTTGGCATTTGAATGAAATAAATTATGAAAGTGAACTGCAGAATTCCATTACCAATTTATGGAGGTCTCCATTCTAAGCAGAGCTAAGAGGTGGGCGGGACTTTTTCTATATGAAGTTAATAGTTGATCAATTTCACATGAATCCTTTCTTTGCAGAGAGAAATCATGGAACAAAATGCTTTGACTATGGATGAGTAGTTTTACGGTCAATAAATTGTAGTACATGGTGTTTTACATTAGAGAAAAGGGCAATCAGATTTCATGCTTCAGAGTGTAAATTGATTCCTCTCTTGGGATCTGAACATAAATCATTTTTCTGGCCATCTTACTGTAATTTCATCCAGTTGGTAAAAAGCATCTTTTTTTTCTCATCTGCATTGAAAGAATTAGACTTAGACCACTATAGTTATCAAACAATAAAGGCTGGTAAACGGATATTTTGTTTTTATGAAAAAAGTGTGAATTTAACATGGGTTAATGACATTTACATTAGTTGTATAGGTTTTGGCTAATGAAAGAAATAACAGCACTCTAGAAGCTATTATGTGATTACAGTTCAGGTATTAAACCCAGGCGGTGGGTGGATCACAGAACAAAAGTCAGAACCACTAAAGTTTCAAAAGGAAAAGAAGGCTGCGCTACATCCCTGTGGCAGGCACTGTCACTGGCACTTTGCATATATGATCTCATATGAATAATTATCTGTAAGAAAGACTACTTTTCATAAAAAAAGAAGCTTTTCTGAAACAGCTAAGCTGAGCATCCAAAATATTTTTTATTTGAAGACCATGCACAATTAGGACAAAAATAAAGAATACTCTCACCTTAGTAGTTTTGGGAATTTATCCATCTTTGACATTTCTCAATCAGCCATTTCCTCCTGACTTGAATATAACCATTTCTTGAAGTTAAAACCCCTTGGAACATATTCGCAGAGCTGAAACTGCCAGCAGATTTACCATTTATCATAATTAATTATGTTCAACATTCTTTATTTTATTTTATTTTTTGGAGGAAGATTAGCCCTGAGCTAACTACTGCCAATCCTCCTCTTTTTGCTGAGGAAGCCTGACCCTGAGCTAACATCTGTGCCCATCTTCCTCTACTTTATATGTGGAATGCCTACCACAGCATGGCGTGCCAAGCAGTGCCATGCCCGCATCCGGGATCTGAACTGGCAAACCCTGGGCCACTGAGAAGCGGAACATGCGAACTTAACCGCTGCGCCACCAGGCCGGCCCCTCAACATTCTTATTAGTTACCCATTTCTACCCATCTTTCTGCTTAAGACACAAGTGCTTTTTTAGAAATCAAAGAAACAATAACTTGCCTTCTGTGCCCCAACAATTCTCTCCTCACAAAGATGACACTCAAAATGTTTACCAACTTAGATGAGTGGCGACCAATCAAGAAATAATATTTCTTACCCTTGTTCCTGTACTTACCAGGATGACTGTCCCTTCGCTAGTCAGGAAATCTTCATCCGTTCTCCCCACTGAACCACTTTTGATCCTAGCTGTTGGCTCTTTGAATGACAAAATGTATTATTACGTGGTTGTATAGGATTTCCAGACTCTAGGCACCTGCTCCAGACCTTCTGAACTACAGAGACGATAGCTGTGGCAGCTGTAATGTGTTGCTGTTAACTATAGGTCACTTTTGCTTTTCATAGCAAAGAGCTGCTTTGCAAACCTTTCTAGCTGATGCGCATTGAGAATGAGGGTCTTATTTTCTGAAAACAAAACTCTATTGCTTAAGTAATCAGAGCAATTATTGAAACAAATTAGAGTCTATGTTCAGTAATAGATGAGGCAGCTCGATGCCGTAGAAAGACCGTAGGCTTTACACTCTAATAAATCTGGGTTTGAAGGCAGTTTTCCTATCTTGGTGATCTTGAGCCTGGTACAGAGTCTAATTGACCTTCTATTTCCTCACATGTAATATGAAGACAAAAATACTTCAGGTTGTTCATTTGAGGTTTCCACGGGATAACGTATAGAGAGAGCTTAACAGTCTGACTGGACTGGCTAACACATAGTAGGTGCCTAACAAATAGCAGCTCTTATTCCTCTTCTCTGCCCTTTCTGACTTAACCTGATTAACTCGTAGTAGGTATGTTATTTGTACTGGAACTACTACTTTGGATCAGCAGCCTTTCGTTCTTCACTTTGGTCCTTGTTCTAGGGTCGGAGCTATCACTGATGTGGCTGCCTTTAGGAAATGGTTATCTTTATGAACTGTAGGCTTCCGCCAAGTGGTTACTAGATTCCCTGCTTACTCAGACGAGCTGCCTTCCTCACCACACTGTTGCTGCAGCAAGATCTTGTCTCTGCTTCTGCTAAATACCTGGATCCTAACTCACATTGAACTCAACTCCCGGACTAGGAGATGTGGCTTCCTCTTCTACCTTGTGGATATAACATTTCTTGTTTAACCACAGCAAATTTTTGACTAGTTTATATTATAATATTTCTTATCAGCTGCTAAATTTAAAACTCCCTGCTATTGTTATAATATGGTTTTACACAACCCATTGAAAACATTCTTTACTGGGACCTTGAAAACACCATTCAAACATAAAGAAGTTTTAAGTCAGATATAAAAAGTTATTTCTAGACACAGGGAAAAACAAAAGGTAATTCTCAAGAAGTTACTGACCGGTCTTCTTATTGGCACTAAAAAAGCAAGTGCTGCTACCACCTGGTTGCTGTGTGACCTTGGCCAAGATAATTAACTTCATAGAGCTTCAATTTCCTCGTATATAAAATGGGATAATGAAATTATCTACTTTCTAGGGAGCTAGTGACAAATAAATGAGACAATGTATGTAAAGTGCCTAGAACAGTGCCTGACACATAGACGTTTTCAATATATGTTGGCTATTACGTTTTATTTTTGAAAGACATAATTATTGCTAAGGTATTGCAATAGTTTTAAAATGTCTTGTTAATGAAAACCCCCAGATATTTCTCCACTTCATGTCTAAGGAATTTACTAATGATACAATCCTTGGATGCTGAAGATGAGAAATCCTGTTCTTCACTTCCCTATATTTTTTCAAGAAACATGGCTTGGTTATTATTTATGTTCCTGAAGTACCAAATGCCCAAAAGGTTTTAAACATGTGTGTGCATTTCTAGATGGTTTCTAGGCCCTTGGGAGATTTTTATGATACACTTGGATGATTGGGCAGCCCTCTGCATGCCTTTATCTCTTAACCCCTGGTGCCTCTACCAGAAACAGAAAGCTGGGTGGAGTTCCTCATAGACTTGACAGATTGTAGTAATTTTTTCATTTTATACACATTTTGCTTTCCTATACCTCCTACCTCGTCACCACCCCTCCCCCAACCTTGCTATGTATGATATTTAAAGAAAGCTCTGAGATGATTTAGCAGATGGGACCTGAGATAGAAAGGGGGCAGGTTGGAAGGAGGAGAGGCAGCTTGTAGTTCATGCACAGGAGTTTGGACATTATTCTATAGGTTATAGGAGGTTAACTGAGTCTTAGCGGAGTAATAGGGATTCTTCTGTGTTAGCAGATAGGATGAACTGGAGGTAGAGACAGGGGAGGCAGGAAGAGCAGTTGGAAATAACCCAAACAAGACATGATAAGGATCTCATCTGGGACAGCGAGAATGGGAAGGATAGGGTTGAAGGGTTGAGATAATATATAAGAGAAAGAGTCCATCAGGACGTGAGGTCCAATTGGACAGAAGGGAGTCTGGAAGACATCTGGAACAAAATCATTGCTTCTTCCTCTGTGGACTAGGGCTACCATAACAAAATACCACAGACTGGGTGGCAGCTTAAACCACAGAAATTTATCTTCTCACAGTTCTGGAGACTAAAATCCAAGAGCAAGGTGCCAGTAAATTTAGTTTCATTCTGAGGCTTCTCTCCTCGGCTTGCAAATGGCCACCTTCTTGCTGTGTGTATCCTCACATGGTTGTCCCCTGGTCTCTGTTGTCTGTGTCTTGATCTTCTCTTCTTATAAGGACACCAGTCATACGTTGGCCCCACCCTAACAGCCTCTCTTTAACTTAATTACCTTTTCAAGGCCCTGTCTCCAAATACAGTTTCAGTGTAAGGTACTAGGGGTTAGGGCTTCAACATAGGGACCTGAGGGACACCATTCAGCCCATAACACACATCTTATATATTAACAGCAACTAATTATAACCGTATGTGCAAACATTTGTACTGGTTACTAAGCGATTGCCTCAGTTTCAAACCCTACTGAGATGCTGGGGTTCCGACTCTGCAAAACCACTTCTGTTTTGCCAGCGGTTCCTATTGAAGCTCTGCCAATAGGGGGCGCTGGAGGGAAACAGCGAGGCCTGAGAAGGGAAAAGGGAGAGGTTCCTTTCTGTTTGTTTCCTGCTCCAGCAGCATCACCCAACAAGACATCTTCACCCTCGCAGCCCAGCTTGGTTCTAATTTCCAGTTGTTTTTTTCAGTCTTCCAGAAGCAGCCTCCTCACACCCACTCGGAAACACCAGCACCATCCGGCCAGCGCCTCCTCCTGGAAGGTCTGAGTTTCAGTTCCAAGGGGCTCTTCCTCCAAAATTCTGGGTTCTAATGACCCCCGATTCTTCCCCATGTTTCCCTAGTCCTAGTGGTGAAAGCTGCTTCCTACACTTACTTTCTCGTTGGTACCTCCAGTCCTCCTTTGCCTTTTCGGTCCTCCAATACCTGTTTAACAAATTTCCTATATTACGTTTTGTCTGTGGAAATAATGGGTGATTTTGTTTGTTTTCCTGATGTAACATCTTTCTTTGTGAAATTCTTTCCTCCTGTGCTTTATGCAGTGCAGGCATTGCCAACTGTAACACAAAATAAATTTTAGAGGAGTGAATGAATGGTGAGTATTGTGATCTAGGGGACTTGAGAATGCCATATCTGTCACAACTGACGAAGAGAAAAAAAATATCAGCAACTCGTTGTCAACTTTAATAGCTCTGTCTTACAACTCTGATGAGGTACACCATGGAAGAAAGAGTACTAGATTTGGGTTAAAAGACCTCGTTCCTCTTAGCTTCCTTCTACACCACCACTTGCTTTTTGCTGTCTTCTCAGAACCTTGGTTTCTACTCACAGGGTTTATTGAAGAATCCAATAATAAATGCAAAAGTCCCATGACAAGTATATGGCATAAACGAAGGCTCACAGTGTGACTCCTTTTTCTCTTAGCCTTCCTCTTTATTTTTTCTGTTTGGTACCCATAGTTCTCATAATAAATTTGGGCAAAAAATTGTATAAGAATAAAAACAATAGTAGCAATAACATTTGTGGAAGGCATGTGCTAGACACCATGCTAAGCAAGCACTTTATATATTTTGTCTCCTTTGATCGTCATGAGGACCCTATGGTGTCAATACTATTATTAACCCCATCTTGCAGAAAGGGAAACTGAGGCTGCACTTGGAAGATGTGCCCGTGTTAGGCTTTACCTTAAAGATGGTGGACCAAGAATTTGAACCTAGATATACAAACTCCAGACCCTGTTCTGGAAAGTTTCTTAGCTCGTTTAATTTCTCAAAGTATGTTTGCAATGGAAAAAGAATTGAGTGTTTTGAGAAGAACCCCTGCCCTTTGAACAGAAGCTGTCACACAAGTCATCACATTAACCCTTATCACCAACATTCAACTCAGTTCCAACTTCCAGTAACAACTTCCTCTCCCCTGAAAATGGCAGGAAAAAATAAGAATGAGGGAAGAAAAACAGTATAAGATTCTGAAAAGAACAAAATAGATTTAAACGTTCTGAAGTGGAATAAAGAGCTTTTTGTTTTAAGGTGGGGTGTTCTGAAGGAAGTGGGGACCATTTAAAAAGATTTGAGAAATATGTGAATTAATCTCTCTAATAGTAATTTCTCAGGATTCACTCATTCTTTCTTTAATTTCCTGTCTTCCCTAACTTGTGATTTGGGGCAGTGATTACTGAAAATTTCAGCAGTGTAATTTTCTTTCCAAATGAAATATTTTATTGCATCATAAAACAAGCAAAACAGTATTTTTATACAAACATTTTATGCACTGATATTCATAATATCTGCTTGTTAAGTAGCCAATCAATGAGAATGTACATTAATGTTTTGGTGGTTTCCAGTGTGTTAAAATTGGCATATATCACATTTGGCACTGTGCTTGCTGGTGAGTTTTTAATTACAGTTTTAAAAATAACTATTTGAACATATTTTAAACACTTGTAACAAATGCTTGCTGGGCCCTAGAAGCATCTCTGAGGAAGTGTCACAGTTTGCAAACCACTGATGGAGGGAAATGCAGGCGTCCAGCCGCTCTCCCCACCCCACCCCAGTACATAATGAGATGCCGTTCTTCCCTTCCTGAGCACATTTATGCTGGCCCACGCTCCTGGCAAAGGAGCAGGCGTGAGGCTCCATAGATCTTAGACACACAGAGAGTCACTTATCCATATGCTCAGGGTGTTTGACGCTGTGTCCCTGCCCAGTCACAAATTAGTCACTTTCCGTAAGTGACTGTGAATATGAAGGAGGCATTTTCTGAAATATGAATCTTGTTTCAACAGTGAGAGACAGGGAAACCAATAACCATTTTTTCTTCATTTATTATGTATCTAAGCGAAATAGCTCCAGTCTGACCTCTACACATGCTAACAAAAATATTCCACCCCTTAAATCTGCTCCCAAAGTCCCAATTCTAAAATGAGGAGAGCAGATAAGAGGGTGGAAGACTTGCCTTCCTTCCTCTTCTTTCTTTCTTTCAATGAGGATCACTGTGCCCAATTTATAGAATCATAGAATTTTAGAGTCAAAAGGAAACTCAGAAATCATGCAGACTAATGTCTTGCCTCTTCAAGAATTCCCAAAATAGCATTTCTGCTGGCCTCTGAGTGAACATCCTAGTGCAAGGAGCTGATTACCTCATCACTCCACCCTTGGAAGGCAGGAAGTTATAGAAAGTTCTCCCTTACACAGGTTCTGCCACAATTTAGTTGGTCACTAGTTGATGGACATTTGGGTTGTTTCCAAGCATTTTCCACAACATTGCAGTAAACATCTTTGTGAATATATCCATAATTATGGGCTTATTTCATTAGTGAAGACTCTCCTGAGTGGAATTGCTGAGTCAAAGTATATGTGCACATTTCTTATTTTAATAGATAACGCAGGATTACTTTTCAAAAAGGTAGTGGTTATTCATATTCTGCCAACAACATAAACAGTGCCTGTTTTCCCATTGAATTTTATCAAGCTTTTAAACTTTTGCCTATCTACTAGCTGAAAAAATGATATCTCATTGTTTCAATTTGTGTGCCATGATCACAGCTGAGGTCAACCATCTTTTCAAATGGTAATTGGTTATCTGTGTTTGGTCTTCTGTGATATTGTTGTTGTTGTTAAGTTGTTTGCCTGTTTGTCTTTGAACGGTTTATATTATCAGTTTGGAAGAGCTCAGTTGATTAAAGGTTGACCTTTCTACTGTTACTTGTGGAACTTAGTTTCTAACTTCCAGCTATCCTGCTTATCATCTCTGAACAAATTAGTTTCTCAATGATTTCCTTAAGATGTGCTGCTTGTTCATAAATGAATATCTCACCCTAGAAATGATCTGCACAGTATAGGGCCTTGATCCTCAAAGTGTGGTCCACCGACCAGCAGAACCAGCATCATTTTGAGCTTGTTAGAGTGCAGATTCTCAAGCCCTACTCCAGGCCTGCTAAATCAGAATCTTCAGTTCTACAAGATACCTAGGTCATCTGCATGCATGTTAAAACTTGATAAACACTGCGATAGAGGCTGGTCTTTAACTCTTGCTCCTGGCTTTGATATTTATGTTAAGATTACCAGAGCTAAGTCCTTTACTCTGCTTTCAAACAAACCGTTTCCCCATCTATGTATTTACTAATGAACATTTGTACTCAAATAAAAGATTTTACCCTTATTACTAATAAATTTCACACATTCATTTCAACCCACAATTATGACTTATGACATGCTTTTTCGATATCGAATCTGCATTTTAATAGAGGCTCCCATTACTCAGTTTCAGGGGAAATGAATCTAAAACTTTGAATAAAGAGGCATGGTAAGGCCCCAGATAAGTCTCTCTATACTCTCTTTCGTCTTATGGACATATGAAATCCAGCTAAGATGAATTTTAAGATAAACCTTAAGGAGAAAGAGGAAGAAAGAGATATCGTAATATACAACACTTAACTGAAGATATTTATGCATGTGGTGGTACTTGAGTGGCTGCATTCCTCTTTTCAAAACAATTAGCTGTTGACCCCTTATCCTCACCAGCTGCTTCTCTGACAGCTCCAAGCACCACGTCCCAGAAGAAACTTGGGGGTTGCGCTGCTGCCTCAAAGCAGCAATGCCTGCACACTGTTACTGAAAGGAAGACTTTGGCCCCTGGAATGACTATGTTTCTAAACATGCAAAGAAGACATTTGAGAACCAAAGACAATTCGTCTTTTAAAGTTACTTGACTTCTGGTGTGGACAAGATGGTGTGGACCTGTGTCTCCTTGCTCATCCCCATAAAGTACAACTATAAACCCTGGAAATCATTCAAGAGACAGCCAAAGGATGCTCTTAAAGGTCATAAGAAAAAGGCAAACTGGTTTGGAACGCCAGACAGGAGAAAGAGCACAGTGGCAGGGCATCTTGCAGGCCCTACCCAACGGAAGATGGTGACTGAAACTCAGTATCTCCTGGCCCCTAACCTGGCAATAGAAGGCAGCCCAGGTAGGCTCATTCCACCCCTAGATTGAAGGGGAGTCCCTCTGAAAACATCTCTCTGGAACCAGCCCGACACCATCAGCAAGGGCAATAGAGCTAGAGACCCTACTAACAATAAGTGGCCAAGAAACACTCTCTTTCCTTGCCAGGCTGAAGACTACCTCCCCCCAAATACCAAGGCCAGTGGGAGGAACTGGCCAGAGGGACCCCGTGACAACATATGGCCCAGCCAGGAAGCTTCTTTGACCCCATGGGCCCTGCCCAGAGACACCATGGCAACTGGGAGTTAACTTTAGGGGGATCCTGCCACAACAAGCGCCTGACTAAGAAGCCCCTCCACCTTCACATGCCTCAGACTCTTCTTTGCCACTGAGAGACACTGGGACAGTTATTAATATTAGGAATGAAATAGAGGATATCACAACAAATCCTGTAATTACTAAAAAATTAATAATGGAATACTATGAACAGTGTTTATGATCATAAACTTGACAACTCAGAAGAAATTAATCCATTTCTTGAAAAACCACAAATTATCAAAATTCAACCAAGATGAAATAGATAATCTAAATAACCCTAAAATAATTAAAGAAATTGAATTCATAATGAAAAAATTTATGGAAATCTCCAGACCCAGATGGTTTAACTAAAGAATTCTACCAAACACTTAAAGAAGAATTATTTTACACAATATTTTTCAGAAAATGGAAGAAGAAGAAACACTTTCCGACTCATTCTATCTGGCCAGTATTACTTTGATACCAAAACCAGACAAAGACAGTACAAAAAAAGAAAACTACAGACCAATATCTCTCAGGACTTTAGCCAAAAACAAACAAAAAAATTCTCAACAAAATATTAGCAAATCAAATTTAAAAATGACTTAAAAGAATTATACACCATGACCAAGTGGATGTATTCCGGATATACAAGGCTCATTATTTCAAAATCAATCAATGTAATTCATTGTATGAAAAGGTTGATAAAAATCAAGAAAAATCATATGGTCATATCAATTGACACAGAAAAAGCATGTGACAAAATCCAACACCTATTCATGACAAAAACAAAAACAGTAAATTAAGGTACTACCTCACCTTGATAAGTAGCATCTATAAAAATCCTACAGCTAACATCATACTTCATGGTAAAGGACTGAATGCTTTTCGCCTAAGATGCAGAACAAGGCAAGGATGTCACTCTCACCACTCTTATTCAACATAGGACTGGAACTTCTAGCCATTGCAATAAGCTGAGAAAAAGAAATAAAAACATACAGGTTGGAAGGGAATAAATCAAACTCTTTCTGCTTGCAGATGACACAATTGTCCGCGCAGAAAAATCCCACAAAATCCACAAAAAAATCCTCCTAGAACTAATAAGTGAGTTCAGCTAAGTCACAGCATACAAGATCAACACGCAAAAAACAATCTCATTTTTATATACTACCAATAACATGTGAAACTGAAATTAAAAATACAATACAATTATAATTACTCCAAAAAATAAAATACTGAAGTATACACTTAACAAAATATATACAGGATCTATATGCTGAAAATTACAAAATGCTGATTAAAGAAATCAAAAAACACCTAAATTAATGGAGAGAGATAGCATGTTTCTAGATTGGAAGACTCAACAGAGTAAAGATTCTGATTCTCCCCAAAGTGATCTATAGATTTAATGCAATTTTTGTCAAAATCCCAGCAAGTTTGGTTATTTATTTATTTATTTATTTACTTCATAGACAAGCTTATTCTACCATTTCTTTGGAAAGGCACAGGCAGAGGGATAGACACATGTATCAATAGAACTTAATAGAGAACCCAGAAATAGACACACACAAATATGCTGCCCTAGTTTTTGACAAAGGTTTGAAAACAATTTAATGGAGGGATAGTCTTTTCAACAAATGATGCCAAAGCAATTGGACATCTATAGGCAAAAAAATGAATCTTGACCAGAACTTCACAATCCATGCAAAAATTAACCAAAAACGGGTCTTGGACATAAAATGTGAAATGTAAAATTATAGAACTGTTAGACAAAAACAGGAGAAAATGTTAGGAATCTAGGGCTAGGCAAAGAGCTCTTAGACTTGACACAGAAAGTACAATCCATAACAGGAAACATTGATACAGATAACCTCATAAAAATGAAAACCATTACTATGTGAAAGCCCATGTTAAAAAGATGAAAAGATAAGCTACATAACGGGAGAAAATATTTGCAAACGACATATTTAACAAACAACTAGTACCAGAATATATAAAGAACTATCAAAACCCAACAGGGGAAAACCTATCAGTCCAATTAGAAAATGGGCAAATATATGAGGATTTGGATACCAATTTTGTATATTTACAATTGAATACTACTCAGCAATAAAAATGAGTGAAATACTAAAGCATAAATCATGGAAAAACCTCAAACATCATGCTGATCAAAAGAGGCCAGCAACAGGGAGTATATACTCTATGATTCCATTTATCTGACCTACTAGAACAGGGGAAACTAATCCATCATGACGGAAATCGGAAGAGTGGTTGCTTGAGGAAGCAGTGGGTGGCAATGTCTGGGAAGGGGCAGGAGGGAACTTTCTAAGTTGATGTCAATATTTTCTGTTTTGTTTGCAGTGTGGGTCACGTGTGTATGTGCGTTTATCAACATTCATCAGACTGTACATTTATGATCTGTGCTTGTCATTTTATGTAAATTATATCTCATTAAAAAACTATAAAAAGGCAAAACAAAAAACAAGAAAAAATTACATTTCAAGGTAACCGAAGATGACTTGAAGTTTGAATTTCTGTCCTTCTGGGGACTCCCATAAAGATATGGTAGAAAGCCATCTGGCTCTTACTTGGTTGAGTCATCACACCCAGGGCACACACAGTCCAAGGGCATAAACCATAAAAGGTAAAAAAATCACCTTATGAGATGGACTCAGCAACCATAGGAGTTATCTACACCATTTGTTGCTCCTCCTTGTCCTTCAGTATCACAGCTTTTGTCCTTCTCCCCAGTTAGTCATCAAGTAACCTGTTTCTGTCACCATTCAACTCTCTGTCTGGTTTATTTCTATTTTGTCCTGAACACAATTGTTATTCATTTAACCTTTCTTCCTGTTGTCTCACCAAGTCCCACTAGGTTGTGCATGGTGCTGTGAACCATACCCCCTAGAATTGCAAACATGTGGTAGACAAATACAGAACTCCCCTCAGCTCTGACAGGCTCACAGCTGTTCTGTTGGCTGGCACGCTCCTGAGGAGAGAGCAAGCCTATCCAAAGTACAGAGCCTAGCAAGAAGCAAGCTTTATTTTCAGCCAAGGGACCCATATAAACTTTGTTGTGATGCCCAAGTAAGATGTAGTTGGAGGCGGGAGAGGAGGGGAGGACCAGGAGATCCCAAGCCCAACACAAAAGTGTCATTGCACAGTTTCCCTTAAAAAGCCTCTCCAGGGTTGTAGCTTTGAAGGATATTAAGCTACCTGACCTATAGCTTTTGTACAAAGTGAAGTGCTGTAAAATGGCACAAGTTGTGTAATGGGAAAGAAACAGGTTCAAATCCTAGACCTGCAATTTACTGTGTGCATGTCTTTGAGCAAATTATTTAACTTGAGTCTCAGTTTTCACATCTGTCAAATCTAGAAAGCAACACGTAACTGATGGGGTTGGCATTAGATTTAAGTGTTTAATATTTGTAAAGAATCTAGCTACTATTGTTGGCACATGATAAGTGTTCATTTATTAGTTAATTCATTAGTCCCAATAATTTCATTCAATAATTCATTTACTTTTGATCCTGTACTAGTATATTCAACAATATAAATCAATCCCCTAGTATATGCTAGGCATTGTTTTAGGAGGCATCAGTAAACACAACAAAGTCCCTGCCCTCATGTAATTTACGTTCCATTTGGAGAGGCAGGCAATGAGCAAGTAAGTGAATAACCATGTAATGTAATGAGAGGGAGTGATGAGAGCTGTAAAGGAAAGTAAAGCAGAGTAGGGGTATAGAAGGAGGCACAAGGCACTATTTTTGATCAGAATTTCCCTCTGTGGAGGTTACAATTGAATAGAAATCTGACTTGTGTGAGGGAGAAGGGTACTGGAAATTTGTGACTCCTTTCCCCCTTTCTTCCTAGAAGGGTCATTGATATCAGAAAACGTATCAAGCTTGCTGACTCCATTCAAAGGACTGCTCAGGAAACTTCAACCATCCCTAGGGGAATGGTCCTAGTCCAGAACTCAACACGTGTTTCTTTATCACTTTCATTCTCCTACAAGCCCCATTAATAACCATATGGAATATTTTCAAAATGAATAGTATTGATATGTTAAATAAATTAGAAAACAACAACAACAAAAAATGATTTCCAGAGAATGTTTTCATAAAGAAGATAGGAGCACTTTCTATCCTTTATCTGTTCTGTGTATTAATGAGAGCTTAAGGCTCCTGAGGTGTTTTTGAAGCACCGAATGACTGAGATGCTTCTTTACAAGCCCCCTCTGCCCCTGACTCATCCCCTGCCTATCTCCCTGCTGCAGAGAAGAGCCCTGCAAAGCATGGAGCCAAAATGAGGTCCAGATTCGAATACTTGAGAAAGAGCTCCGAACTTGGACCCATCACAGATGACAGCTCTGGCTTCTTGGGCCACTCCTCAGTGCTTGACATTCAGTATCAGAGGTCAAGACACTCTACCTGTTAGCCAGAATTAAGCTCTGCTGGATGTACCCTGCTTCTCTAACATGAGCTCACCCAGCGTGAAGTCATCATGCAGAGGGGCCCCACGTTCATAAAACTGTTCAAAATTATGGGGGATCACCAGACACTGCTAATCAAAAGTTGAGAGCAGTGACATAGAATTTTTTGGTCCATGGCAGCACTGGTTTAAAGTTCACCTAGATTCACCCCTCCACTTAACCAGGAAATTAGTCCTTCTGTCTATAGCCCAAATAAACTTGGGTCATCATGTGGTCAGTTTCGGCATTGTATTGAATTCAAAAGTGCCTATAGTTTTTATTCCTATCACTTCAATATTCCCCCCAAAGTAGTGAAAACTAATTTAAATCTTTACCGAAGTTGCTTAAAGAAATACAAAAGGGGGTAAACTCATTAAAGGGCATGCTACATATTTCTTAAGGATCCTTTTTACCATCGTTCTATTTCCAGTCTATTCGGTACAGAGTATTCATTACAGAAGGGGCTCCCCTCAAATTTCTCTTTGCTTTTCAATCCTTCTCCAGCTCTACCTTGTTTGGCTTTTCTCCCTCATTCTCTCTCTCCTCTTAATTTCATCCTTGTAATCAATTGTCCTTCTTTGAGTTCCAGGCCCATTCTAATGTAAATTAATCTATCTTTCCCTCCACCCTTCCAAGACAGCCACTCTTCCCAGTACCTTGGTCTCTACAACAGTAATCTAAGCCACAGCTCCATGATCAATGAAGAATATTTCCTTCTTCACCAGCTAGTGATGGGGAGAAACTGAATACATGAATGCCATTATTTTTATTTTTATTGGTCTTAAAATTCATTTCATAAATATTTTTCAGGGCCTACTCTTTTCAGCACATGACATTCAATGGTGAACAAGATGTAAACACTTTTTTCCCCAAGGATTTTAAGGATCTCAGTCTTGTGAGTCAGACAGACAAGTTCATAAACTTGTGATTCTCAACCACAGTGCTGTTCAACACTCACAAGTGAGCTACGATTTCAGACTAAGCTATAAATTTATTTTTGTTATATCTGAGGATACAACCTGTCACTGTGATGTCAGTCAGATGGAATTAGACTGAGAAGGTCTTAGACTGAGAAATGTGATTGAGAATCAGGTGCCACCTGCTTTAAGCGAATGAAACAGGTGAGGCATAATGTCAAACGAGGGCCGTAATCAGATGTCTGGTTTACTGACTCTGAGGAGGAATTCGCTCTGTGCACATATAAGAGGGTGGGCAGGCAGTAAACAGTTCTATTCAAATAGTAAAACAGTGCTGAGTGGTATCTAAATGACGAATGCAATAACCGTGGGTGCTTTCATAGGCGCCAGGAGATATTACACTGGAACAGTGATTGTGTTCTCACTATTGATGACTTGTTTATTGCTGTCTTGAGACTTTTAATTCCTTCAAATGAGACATTCCCAAATTCTAGTATTGCTAAGTTAGCAGTAAAACAAAAGAAGTTGAGAATCACAAAAGAGGAAACTGAAGACTGATGTGGAAATTGACACGATGTAACGGGAGCTCAGGGAGGGGACCCGCAAAGAGTCTGGTATGTCTGGGACGAGAAATGCCACAGGGTGATAGGTGCAGAGAGCTGTGGCTTACAAGGACAGCAGGATGGGACTGACTTCTGGGTCTCAGAAATATAGTGTTTAATCCGTTCCCCAGTGGACTTTCCTTTATGTGTGTGAGTTGCAGGGAGCAAAACAGCAATTATTCCCATTTATTGTTCACCTATGTTCAAGTGGCTGGGTCAGAATTTGAGCCCAGCTCCATCTGACTCCCAAGCATGAATACTTCATACTCTGACATGATACTTCTTGATTGCCACACATGTCACATTTTTGTGGCAGAAACAGATCCATGAGTGAGGAGGTCTCTTGCTCTGTTTCTTTCAAGGGCAAGAGTGTTAGGAATGTTTTTTGAATGTCTGTTTCAGCAGGGAGCTGTTTCATAAAATGAAGTTTGTTTCTATTGGTTTGGCACCTAGAAACCATCAGGGACTTTCTTTCACTCATTATCCTAAAATGTGTAACAGCAATAGATGAGGACAGGGTAGCCATTGGTTTGTGTTCCCGGAGTGGCGGTGTCCACAGGACACCTGGTCTGCAGAGCGAAGCTGCTGCTTTGTGCCAGAACACTCTTCTACTTTTGGCTCTGACACAATAACAAAGGGCTTTTCTGTGCTGATGTCTCACACATATAATATTCCCTTTCCATACAACTTCCACTGTCCCTTCTGCTTGGTTTTTGTCAATAATATTAAACATAGATATAGATTTGGCTATTATACATGTTGGTGGAGAGCCAGTCATTGTGGTTGCCTTTTACGAGTCCTTTAAAATACTCACTGCACAAGAAGCAAAGGAAGTAAACCTCCCCACTGAAATAAAAGAAACATGCACAGAAAGAAGAATGAAGGAAGCACCTCACTTCTTGGTAATTAAAGGCCAAGCATAACGTCAGAATACGTCCAAATCCTCTCGGTATTAAAGGAATAAATCAACCACCTTTACCTTCTCCCTTTTTTTAGCAATCGCATAGTGAAAGAACATCTGTCAAAGATGCATGGTGGTGCCAGGGCCTCTAGAGGGCTGAGCAATCCTCTGACTTTCTGGTGTGGGTTCAGTCTCGACTCAGAGCTAGAGCCTGCTTGTCCCTCCCCACTGAAGAACACTAACTGCTCTTCACTACCCAGAAAAGAGGTTTCCAAACTTTTTTTCTGTCAAAAACTGCCCTTTCTTCAAAAGAAATTTTAACTGAAAATCCAAGAAGTCTAAATCCATAGACAGATAAAAGCAAAGCAGCTCCAGTTAAATCAGGAAAAAGAATGTCACTTGCCTCCCCTGTTGTCCTCTCCTCTCCATGGGACTCCGAAGCTCTGCCAAGGCAGGGTTAGACAAAACACCAAAATCCTTAGGTGAGTCTAAAGCATCCACATTGTCTGGTTTGGAACCGCCCTGCCCTTATCATCCCCTCTAGTTCCAGACACTGCAAACTTTAAACGGGCTACACAAAGACGCCTGCAGGTCTTTGGATCTCCCCCGCCTAATGTTCAATAGACGTCTGCTGAATTAATGCATCAGGGCATGACAGACTGTGCATGAACTAGGGGAGTATGTACATGAAAAGAAAGATGCGATGTGAGGCCCGCTTTCAAGGGGCGAACAATTTAGACAACAGAGAAAATAAGAACATGTCGGGAAAACGGTGAGTAGTCAACAGAGTGGAAGATGCTGTTTACAAATCAACAGCCATTCAGAGAACACCTTTATGGAGGAAGCAGCACTTGTCGTTTCTCAAGGAGGAGTGAGGATTGGGCAGGTAGAGGGAAAGCTACAGAGGCGAGAATTAGTCATGCCATCTTGTGGTCAGGCAGGAGGCAGCCTGGCAGGAAGGAAGGGCTGGCACTGGGAGGAACAGGGTATGTGTGTGGATAGATACGCTGGGGCAAGACTGTGAGGGGCATTGCAAATCAGGGAGCAGAATCAGGTGTGGTATGATTTGCAGGGAACCATTGTCTGTTCTAAACTGAGAGAGTGACATGGTGAAAGTGGGGAGAGGAATAACGATTCAAGTCATAGACTAAGAAAATGAGTCTAGCAGTGTTCTGCTGACGAAAGAGAGTGGCTAGAAGGCTGCTTTAATAATGAATGAGCTCTCCTCTTTCCTGCTGATAAAGAGATGTGTATGCCTACACTCAAATCCAGAAACTCCCACATAATTTGCAGCAAATGCTGACACCAGTTCTTGTGGCCCTTGTGCAGATGAAAGCAATCCAGTGTTGGGCTTAAAACAAATTCATATGTTTGCAAACAAGTACATTTGGGAAGAAAAACCCCCATAAATAAAGCATTCTCACTGTTTTACAAACTCAATGACAGTGTCTTGATTAACTCTATTTTTAAACTCCATTTGTATCCTCAATTAAAGTTGCGCCAGTTTTTTATTTGATCAACTTCAATTCTTAAAACTTGCAATGATAAATGCGCTGGTTTCTACCCCTGTTTCTTGGCAGTTGTAGAGGTCATGTGTAGTTTGTATGTATTTTCAAGTTGCTAACCCTTCCCATCCCTCCTTCAGCTTTAGACTTTAAATGATTGGAGGACACTGTTTCTTTGTAACACTCTGTAGTGCCTAGCTCGGTGCTCTGAATATACAGACTGTTAAGTGAATGCGTGAATCAGGAAGCTCTCAGACCATGTTTCCAGCAGACATCCTCTGTCTGAGAAGAGGTTTCTAGCTTTCTTTCTTAATTGCCTGTGGTTCATCCTGTTTGGAGAAGGGGCAGAAACTGCTTCTGGTTGTTTTTTTCAGTTTTGTGTCACCAGTGATGGATTAGCATCACCCTGTCACATCTTTTCACTCATTTTTTCCCTTCCTGTTTTGCTTTTGGGGCTCATCTGCTTCATTGCCATCTTAATTTGGAAGAGAAGGGACCGCATTAAAGGAACAATGCAATCAATAAGTCTAATACATGAATCAGACAAATTCCTAAAGTGCTTTTCTCTAAGGCAGAATTTGCACACAGAAATTCACATTCATTAGGCTGAAGGCAGAGCGTGTCAAGTCAGTTGCAGGTTTAATAGAGAGGTCAGACCCTTTCCCTCTGTCATTCCTACTGAAGACATCATTAGAGCTACAGTAAAATAAGAGAATGTCACAGAATGTCAGCCTAGTCATAGTGCAACTGTTCTTTTTTCATTAGTGACTCAGCTGGTTGCTATGGCAACCCCACTCTAGTATCAAGGATACTAGGGCTGATGCTTTCCGCCTCTATTTTCAGTTAGGATAAATTGTGCTCCCACCTCACAGGCTCCTGCCATGATATTTATATTTGGGTCATGATAATAAAGCCAGTTGGAAATAACGTCTGTTGAAATTCTAGCCAGACAGAGCGCCTTCTCACTAAAAGGGAGAATGAACATAGGATTTCCAGGTTTGATTTGAGCACCAATTACCCTGTAGGAGGGCAGGTATTCCCTTTTGCCCTGTCTCATGGAGAGATTGCAGACCTCTCCTGTACTTGTTCTGTACATCCTCTAGGCTGGCTGGCTCCGGAAAAATTAGGTGGTCTCTTTTCAGTTCCCCTCTCCGACACACCTGGGGGTTCATCTATTTAACCACTTTCTTCCAAGTTGGCTCAGAAGCACTTCGTTTATTCACTCACTTATTTATTTATTAATTGCAGAGTAATTACGATGGGCCAAGCGTCATGTTGAATAGCACATGTAGCTGCTGGCTTGTACTCTAGCTATTCGCAAGAGTTGGAGGGGTCCAACATGAGGGGAAGAAATGTGTATAAATAAATGCATATAATACCACATGACGCATGTTTTAATTGAGGTCTGGGCATATTTTGAAAGTTCAGAGGAAGGAGAGAGTAACTCTGCCTGGTTGAGTGGGTAGACAGTTCACAGAGGAGGTGATATTTAAGTTGGAGTCTTAATGAATGTGTTCTCTAGCCGAATGCCTCGGTGATTCCGAGCTGAGGTTAGCCTGAAGGACTTTTGTTACAGCGAAGTGTTCTCTGGTTGAAAGTCCACTTGCTCTTTAAATGTATATTAATCCTCTGGAACTCAAAATATTCTCTGGCCACCAGGATGGGGTTCTGTTTCAAACAGGAGAAAACCTGGAAAACAAAGCAAGCTTCAGAAAACAGTCTCTGGCATCAGAGCAGACCAAAGTGGAAAAGTCGATTTGGAGATCTTGTTGTCAGTTCACCTTTCCCCGGAATTGATATATTGTGAGAGGCATCCATTATGTTTCCAAAGCAAGCAAAGAAAATGATACTGAACAAAAGTCTTCTATGCTCCTTATAGCTTGTAAGGCGTAAAAGGATCCCTCCTTGCTCCTATTACCTATAAAACTATGGCATTTGTTGACCTATGGGATTAATAAAAGCATATCTCTCTCTTGCATATCAATCAATATTCAGAAGTAGAGGCGGCAGCCTAATGAAGCCATTGTGTGGAAGACAGAGTTCTTTATGAAATGTATCATGAAGCAGGGCCTCTTGAAAGAACCAAATGATATTTATAACGCTCTGGGAAGGTCCTTTCCTACTGTGCCTGCGTCACTACGTAGCTCAGGAATTCAAGTAGCACCTTCTAAGATGAATTCTCTCCACAGCTTGCTGACAGCAAAGAGTGTTGCCAACATGGTCAGCGATTCGCAAGAAATATGCATCACGGTATCTCCAGATCAGATCAGGACACAGGTCTGTGTAGGCTCAAGAGTCCTCAACAATGTCCTCTGCGCAGACCCTGGAACAGGAAGGGCAGGCTTGGAATGGAGAGGACGCTGCTTGCCTCCTTAAAATCCAGTTAACAATGGAATCCAGTAATTGCAGCAGCAAGCATCACAAATATTCTGTAATCTTCAAAAAAAATTTTATAAAAAATACATTTTTGTACAAGTAATACATGTAATATGGTACAAAATTCAAAAAGTATCTAAATGTGGACACAGTTCAAGTATACCTCACTCCCCCTCCCAACAGTTCAACAGTTACCTCCCTGGAGAAAACCACCATCATCAGTTTCTTGTGTCTGCTTCCAGGGATGCCACCCTTATAGATACATACAAATATTTATGGAAATAGGAAAATACTAAGCAAACTTTTTGCACTTTGAGTTTTTTAACTTAAAAATATTTCTTGGAAAACGTTCTATGTCACAAAAGAGCTGCCTTATTTTTTTAAATTGTAAAATTGACGTACAGCATTCTATTAGTTTCAAGTGTACATGATTCAATATTTGTACATGTTGTAAAATGGTCACCACAATTAGTCTAGTTAAATTCACCCCCACACATAGTTACAAAATTTTTTTCTTGTAATGAGGGTCTTTAAGATCTACTCTCTTAGCAACTTTCAAATGTACAATATAGTATTATTAGCTATAGTTGCCATGCTGTACATTACACACCATGACTTATTTATTTTATAACTGGAAGTTTGTACCTTTTGACCCCCTTCACCCATCACCTCTGGCAACCACCAATCTGTTCTGTATCTATGAGCTTGGTTTTTTGCTTTGTTTCTTAGATTCCACATATAAACGAGACCATACAAGTATCTGTCTTCCTTTGTCTGACTTACTTCACTTAGCATAATGACTTCAAGGTCATATTTTTAAACGAGCCACATAGTATTGAATGGAGATAGCATAAGCATTTAACCAATCTCATCTTAATGGACATTGTCTTAGTCCATTTGGACTACTGTAACAAAATACCGCAGACTAGGCAGCTTATAAATAACAGAAATTTATTTCTCACAGCTCTGGAGGCTGGAAGTACAAGGTCAAGACACCAGCATGGTTGAGTGAGCGCCCTCTTTCTGGATCATAGCTGGCACCTTCTTGCTATGTCCTCACATGGTGGAAGGGGTGAGGGATCTCTGTGGGCTCTTTTTTATAAGAATAAAATAATCCCATTCACGAAGGTTACGCTCTCATGATCTGAGTGCCTCCCAAAGGCCCCACCTCCTAATGCTATCATCTTTGGGAGTTAGAATTTCAACATATGAATTTAGGGGGCACACAAACATTCAGACCATAGCAGACATTAAAGGTAGTTTTCAATCTTCTGCTATCACAAACAAAAGTGCAATGAGTGTAGGGATGTTTATAGTAAAACTTGTAGAAGTGCTGTGTGACAGTGTGTATACATATAATTTCAATAATTTTGCAAAATTGCCTATGATTAGGGGCTGGCCCAGTGGCACAGCTGTTAAGTGCACATGTTCCACCTCTGTAGTCCAGGGTTCGCCAGTTTGGATCCCGGGTGCATACTTATGCACCACTTGTCAAGCCATGCTGTGGTAGGCGTACCACACAAAATAGAGGAAGATGGTCACAGATGTTAGCTCAGGGCCAGACTTCCTCAGCAAAAAGAGGAGGATTGGCGGTAGATGTTAGCTCAGGGCTAATCTTCTTCCCCTCCCCCCCCAAAAATTGCCTATGATTAAAGTTGTACCATATTTTACTCCCACCCAATATGTATAAGAGTTTGTTTCCCCACATCCTTACCATCACAATGTGTTATACAATTTTTTGCTCAATGCTCAGTTTGAGAGGCAAAAACTTGCTTTTCATTGTAGTTACCTAAGTAACTTTGGAAATGAACGGAGTTTTTAAGACCAAAGGCAAAAGCTACTGCACATGAGTACTGACTCTATAATATTTTTCCATGGGGGTATGGATTAAAAATTCTTTTACTGCTCTCTGTGCCTACTGGAATTAAAAATTAAGTGAATGTATAGTAGACGGTGTGAGGCATTCCACTGTTGAAGTAGAAATATACAGATCAGCAAGGGGAGGAGGCTAGAATGATCCATTTGGTAACGGATTAGAGTTGGAGACATAAGTAAGATCTCATATTTAATTTAATTTAGATACAGATGGTTATATATAGAAATATTTATAGATGTATATACATACACAGTGGTATACATTCATGTATTTCCTTGCTCTGTCAGCTGAGAGAATAAATGAAATGAGATCCTATTAGCATGAGTGCACCTAGCACCTAGATCTTGGTTTCTAATACCATTCTCCAATACAAGGAAACAAGACTCCTTGAATAAATGGTTATTTCTAGGACTGGGCAGGAAATATACAAGATGAGCCTGGAGCAGCTTGGCAGCTTGTAGTGCCATAAATAAGGAAGTGCTCAAAAACAAAGAAACAACCACACTGACATATGTTAAAGGGGCACAGGAGCCAATGAAAGAACTGCCAGTAGTCAATGGACAATAGAATTGTCCCAAAAGCTGGAACAATTCAAGCAACAAAGTAAATAAAGTAGTATTGGAATAAAATACAAAATATAAAATAGTTATTCATGAGCCTATACTGATATAAATAAATGATTGAATAAACAAATAGATGAAGGAGAAGAGACAAATCTCTCATATAGAAGAATTCCAAATAAATTATATAGATATTTCACCCTAAAGGAGATGGAGCATAACTCCCCACTCCTTAGGTGAGTTCTGTGCGTTGTGACTTCATTGTCAAGACAACAGTATAGAAAGG
This sequence comes from Equus asinus, assembly GCF_041296235.1. NCBI lineage: Eukaryota > Metazoa > Chordata > Mammalia > Perissodactyla > Equidae > Equus > Equus asinus. Next base: position 75,295,185 of record NC_091798.1, read on the forward strand.
GAGCAAAAGAGTAACATTACAGTGCAGAAATAGAAGAAACACTACTTCAGCCAGTTGATCAAACTCACCATCATCAACGATAAATCATATTGATAGTATATACTCTTGATATGATGTAATAAAAATGATACTTCACCTCTGCACTCTTTCTCTCTAAAACCCATAACCTCAATCTAATCATGAGAAAAATATCAGACAATTTCCAATAGAGGAGCATCCTACAATATACTTGACCAGTACTCTTCAAAACTGTCAAGGTCATCAAAAACAAGGAAAGTCTGAGAGACTGTCACAGCTAAGAGGAGTCTAAGGAAACCTGAGAACTCTAAGTTATATGGTATCTTGGATGGTACCCTGAAACAGAATAAGGACATTAGATAAAAACTAAGGAAACCTGAATAAACTATGGATTTTAATTCATAATGGTGTATCAATTTTGTTCCATTAATTGTAACAAATGTACCATATTAATGTAAGATGTCAATAATAGGGAAAACTGTATATGAAGGTATATGAGAGCTTTCTGAACTATTTTCTTATTTTTTATGTAAATCTAAAACAGTTCTGAAAATAAAATCTATTAATAAAAAATTACTGAGAGAAAAAAATGAAGGTGAAATGAATACTTTTTAGACTTACATAATCTGAAGGAATCCATGAAAAACAGACATGCACTACAGGAAATGTTAAAGAAGATCATTTAGGCAGAAGGAGAATGATACCAGATGGAAATCTGGATCCACACAAAGGAATGAATAGTACTAGAAATGGTAACTATGTGGGTTGAATCTTTTCTTATTATTTAAATCTCTTTAAAAATAATTGACTGAAATGAAAATAAAATCAATGTATTGTGCAGTTTATAATACACGTATAAGTTGTATGCCAACAACAGCATAAAGATGAGGAGAGAAATGAGAATAAACTGTTGTAAGATTTTTATGCTGTACATATTTGAAGGTATTCTGTGTTAAGATAAAGCTATATGGCATAAATCCTAAAACAATCATGAAAATAACAACAGAGTCATGTCTTATAAGCCAAAAAAGAAGATAAAATTAAATCATAAAAATATTCAATGAATCCAGGATAAGGTAAGAAAAAAAAGGAAAAAAGAAACACAGTAGTGATGGGCCAAAATAAAAAACACAGTGGTAGACATAGACTCAACAATATCAATGTTTACATTAAATGTAAATGGTGTAAATAAACCAAATGAAGGCAGAGATTGTCAGGTTGTGTTAAAAAGGAATAGCAAACTATGTATAAAAATGAAGACCAAACTTTTAATATAGACATGAACAGGTTAAAAATAAAAAGATGGAAAATGATATGACATATTAGCATTAATAAATAAAAACCTAGAGTAGCTACATTAACATCAAGGCAGATTTTAGAATAGAGAATATTACTCAGGGTAGAGAGCATCACTTCATAAAGATAAAGGGGTCAATTAATCAACAGTATACACAATTATAAACATTTAAGAACATAATAACAGAATATAAGCTGTCACCATCCCATTTTATCACTTTCAAACAATTGGCATGATATAGGATTGCACTGTCCATTTGAACTTGTGTGTTGTCCCAAGACTTTGACTGTCAAGTTTTGCTGGTTTTCTTAGCCATTCAATATATTACTCAGTTTTGAACATCGTGAGTCAGTGGTGCTGAATTTTAACAAGGGTGCTATTTTGACATTTGCTCTGATTGTCTTCATACATATTTTATGAGAAAATACAAATAAGAGAGAACAGAGTCTGCATTTAATTTAACTGCAAATGTTAGTGGTTGATAGCACTGAATTAGCAGGATCATTATAATGAAAGTTCTGTGGTCTTTTTCATAGAAAATTCAGAATGATGTGGTGTCACCATATTGACCAAACGTGAAGAGCTTCCTCTTAGGGTGACATGACAGCAGCAGGACTATTAAAAACAGCGTCTCTATGAGTCACTTGATATTGATTTTTCATCTTCACTTCCTGAGAATTTTTTTAAAGCCTCAAACTGTCAGAGTGCAGTAACCTGATTTTTCTATCCAATGGTATGAAACAGAGACAATATCCCAAAGGTCATTCCATTTCTGCCCAGAAGACCATATAACTGAGGGAGGTATGGGAAATCTTATGTATGGCTGATGATGTAGTATTTCCAATTACAGTTTTCATTCCTTTTGTTTTTAAAAGACCCATGTTGCAAAAATTTAAGGTTGAGGTTAGTCCAGAACCATTTTCTAGCTATTTGAACATCTGATTTTCTCACTGATTCTACTATCAACTCACAAGTTCAAGAGATGTTTCAAAGTTTAATAATATTTTCCAATGCTTTTTAGGTAATCAGTCATATACATTGCTGGCCCAGTGTCTGTTATTATGAATCTACATGATTTCCAAAGTAAGTAGGTTTTCAAAAGACTTTTCAATCATTGTCTTTCCTAACAGATGAATATAGGAGAAGAAGAATTCTCCTTCTATAAATAGGCATGATATAAGGATCACATCCGTATATACTTACATAACTTCATATCTGTATCAATTACCATTCATTGAGCCACTTTCCTAACTGCTTCAAATTAACTGGTAATTGCATCTCTTCAAAGAGTCCAGCCTGAGAGCCTGACACAACTCTTGATAACCTCTGTGGTTGAAAGGAAGTTACTCACTGGAAGGCTTGAAGGATACCAGGTGACTCTGTTTGTCTAATGAAGTATGTCTGTTTTGCAGACTGTTGTTTAATCAGTGTTTGCCTTGTGTGTAGTTTACATGATCTGAATGAGGTTTTCAGAGGGCTGAGGGAGAGAAGTGAGAGAGCCTGCTTGAAAGAGGGGCTGAAAAGAGAGAGGTCAAGTGGGAAATGGGGCTGGAAGAGTGGAAGCTACTGTAGGGAGATATTTTAGGGGAAGAGCTGGGATGATCAGTGTGGACATAAAGAAAGCTTTTGCTACATGCTGTGCAATATAATCTTCTCCTCCTCTCAAAAACGTTGGCAACATGTACAGTAGACACCTACAGTTTTGATAAGGGAAGTGTGCTAAGACTGCCCTCAGGGAGAAAGAAGCATGACCCAAGGAGCTCAGTGACAGATTAATCTTGGAAGTGGCACCTTCAAAACAAAGGAGGAGAAAATTGTCCACTATCTGCCTCTGCTCTTTCATTTTCCTGCTGCTTCCAAGATGGCAGTCTATAGGTAATATGAAGGAAAGAGAAATGGGATAAGGCTAACCTCTTTGGAAAGGAAATGATGAGTCATTTACCATGAGAATTGAAAACTAAGAAATATTTTTTTACTCTTCCTGTGTTGCTCACAGAAATATAATAACTGAAGTGTTGTAATAAGCTCTCATCTCAAGGCCATCAATGGCTCATCATATACATATGCGACTCCAGCAATACAAATTAGATGACTTTTTAGACCATGGTACAATTGAAGGGGAACAGAGAGTACTTGGAAAGCTCAAATGAAGGCAGGATGGCTTGCATATTGTTCCAACTAGAAAAAAATGTGTTCAGACATTCTTGTAAAATCTACTGAAAAGAGGCATGTTGGTTTTATATGTTTTGGTAAAGAAATCAGTTCAAATTTAGTTCTAAATTAGAGGATTTTGGGGGCAGTGAAGCAGAGTGACTGAGTTGGCTTAAGGGTGTGTGGGACAGAGCTCAAGCAAGGGGAGGCTGCAATCTGGCAGTAAGCCAACAAGCCATCCAGTAGTCAGGGGACGCTTGACTAGTCTAGCCACTATATTGAACTCTTCTCTTCCTTGGAGGCAGCTCCATGTCTTAGTCATATTTGTATTTCCCTAAGACCTTACATATATGGTGTGTTCAGTTCGAACACTGTTTAGATTTAGACCATGTGAGAATTAGACTTCCAGCTTCTCATGGAAGAAGATAGGTTGGCTTAGTAAGTTTTGTCAGTAGCAATGGGATCATAAGTTCCCATCCTGGCCTCATATCTGACTTAAATATATCGTAAATCACTGTATTATATTTTTACTTACTTCCTCCTTTCTGTAAAGAATATGCATATTGTTACAAACGTCTCTCCACCCAAAGGTCAGATCTCTACCTACTCAGCTATTTCGAGGGGTGTGGGGGAGATTCCTGTGGCATTATACCAAATTATTGTTAGAATTTCATATTCTTCATAATGTTGCACAGATTTTATGAGACAGCTCAGAAAGGGATTACTTTGAGATATGTGGTAGATACATAGAAAGAAAAAGGTATCATCTCTCGTGTAATCCATGGATTTTCTTCAAATTTCATACCCGTGCCTTACATTCCTCTTTTTCGCTTCTATAATTACTGCTTCTTCCTCACTTTTTATCCTCTTGTTAATCCACTACAGTCCACTGTGCAGCCCCATCACTCCACTAAAATGATTTTTGTCAAAGACACCATTGCTCTCCATGTAGCTGAATCCAATGGACAGGTCTACGATCTCATCTGTTCAACCCGTCTCTGGTACTGGACACTGTTAGCCCACCCTCCTTCTCCTATTTTTTTAAATCATCTTAAATATTTAACATGTGGTTATTTAACACATGGTTGAAAGGTTTAAACAAAAGGGCCCATGATTAAACAAAGGAAAGTGTGCATTTTTTAGATCTAACAAATAAAAATACAGGGCATCCAGCTAAATTTGAATTTCAGATAAACAACGCATACTTTTTTAGTAAAGTATGTCCCATGCAATATTAAGAACATATTAATACTAAAAGGGTATTTGTTGTTTACCTGAAATTCAAATTTAACTGAATATCCTGTATTTTTTCTGGCAACTCATGCCACTATATCCCATACCTTGTCCTGCTTTCCAGAGGTAATAATTTCTAATTTTTAAAAGCTACTTCTTCTGTAGTTAGCTCTATGTTTCTAAATAATATTGAACAATATCCTGATTTTTTGACATTATCTCTTTGCTTCTGTGGTAATAAATGAGGATTTAATTCTCTTGCATTATTCACATTCTCTCCTTCCCCAATCTTTCAACAGACTTATACTTGCTATGTTAACTGTTATTTCCTTATTGTAGGGAGCAAAATACCAACACTTCTAAATTCTTCTGCTTTCAACTATAGGTAATATCATTTAACTTTTTGTAATGACTTTTTGTAAGGCAAGGGAATTAGTGTTCCTGCCCTATTGTTTATCTTTTCTCACTTCTACCTACCACTTTCTGCCTTCTGTACTTGCTCTGTTGAATTGACAAGATTGATACTATTTTCCATCTGTTCGTAACAATAATTAAGCCAATAAGTTGATTCTAAAAATTGCAAGTCAATAAAGTGCTTACATTATTGTGACTTTGTAAATGTTGTTCACTGAAGAGCTAATAATTCCTATCGTGAATATTTTTCTTTTATATTTCATCAAAACAGGACAGATAGCAGTTTCTTAAAGGTTAATTGCAATGTGGAATCTGACATCCTATCACTTCAGTTTTCATACTCTGTTAAAATCTATTGATCTATCTCCTACTTTGAAGAGTTCTTTTGGTCACATGTGATGTTGTAACATCATGCATTGGTTATTTAGAAAATGTTGATTCAATGAGTTATACAGATCGTCCAAATGTTGACACATTTTATTTTATAGTATCAAAAGATAACATTCATTAATATCACCACTGGTCTCTTCTGGGAAATCTTAAGTATGTGGAATCTCTCAGCTTAGTAGTAGTGAATACAAGTTTTCCAAAATTCTCATTTCTGCTTGAAAACTTATATTTTATTGGTGGCAATAAACACCATCAGTCACTTTCTTTAAAGCGACAGGCCGATTTCATTCATTTTGGGAAATGTCTGCCAAAACTCCAAGTTCCAATAACCATAACTTGTCTATCAGTTGTTCGGTCAAGAAAAAATGGTGTTCCATGGCAAAGCCATCTAACTCAGCTCACAACTCTAACAGTTGCACAAGTGCTTATCCTCAAGAACACCCATCTACTGGGGTAGACAGAGGATGACACACACTTGCTTTGATACACAGAAAATTAAAAAGACATGTACTCAAGGGTCAAGATTAATAACATTAATAATTTTTACTGCTTCGTCAATGAATTCTTAAATGGAAAGTGGCGTTTTGTGTTTTTTACCAGAGTGCACAGCAGAAAAGAATTCAATGCCTGCTACTACCACCTGGTACCACCACACTGATTTATGCTAAAGCGTCAGCAATTTTAACCATCATTACTTATGCACAATCAGTACAAATGTCAAAGCCACAAAAGCATACATTGTCTTAGTATTGTTATGAAAATAGTTTTGATCTCATAGTCTTCCTGGAAAGGTCTCTGTGTTCCCCGGGGTCCGTGGAGCCCAATTTGAGAACCATTAATCTAGTTTGGTCCTGGAGACTTTCCTCTGAGGATCCTCTAACTTCCTTCTCTCTGGGCAAAAATCCTAAGACCTCCCTTCATAGCTGTGGGTTAGAGCTACTGTTTTCTGGATCCCATGGCATTTTTTATTGTTGTGTAGCCCCCTTGTTTTATTACAACATAGAGAAAGCTATGCGGGAGGTAAATTTTTCTGAGTCCTTGCATATATAAAGCATCTTAATTCTATCTTCATACATGCTAGTTAGCTGGATATGGAGTCACAGTTTGAAAATAATTTTCCCTCAAAACTTCACATTGCTCCATTGCCTTCTAGCACTTGGTGTTGCTGTTGCAAAGTCTGATAAGAAGGTGGTTCTTTTTTCTTTCTAAGTTGTTTCCTTCACATCTCATTGTGAGAGCATTTCAGATCATGTTCCTATCTTTGGTGTTTCTAAATTTCAACAAGACATGCCTAGATGTGGGTCTTTTTTTTTCACTTATCATGATAAACTCGCAGTAGACCCCTTAAATCTGTAGTCATTTCTCTCAGTTGTTTGAAATATCCTTGCATTATTTCTTTGATAGTTTATTCTCTATCATTTGTTTTCTCTTTTTAGAACTTCCATTAATCAGTTGTTGGAACACCTGGATATATCTTTAGTTTTCTTTATACATTTCTAATTTTATTTGTAAATAATATTTTCTATCTCTTTGAATTTTTGTTCTACTTTCTGAGTAATTTTCCCATTTTTATTTGTAATTCTTCTATTGAATTTTTTCTTTTTGGCAGTCTCATTTTATTATTCAAGACATCTTTCCCGTGTTTTAATTGTTCTTTTTTCATAGTAACTTTTTCTTGGGTTATAATGCAAGATTTTCTCAAATTTCTGATGTGAAAGGAAGTTTTTTCTACTCCGTATATTAAATTTTTGCTTCCTCCAGTGTTTTTTTACCTGTTGATTCGTCTTGATCTCTTTCTTCACGTTGGAGACTTTCTTTTGAAAATCTAGTGATCTTTAATTGTCTACTCATATTGAAGAATGAGGCAATAAAAGTTAATTGAGAGCTCTGGGTATGGAGGCAGACCTTGTCAACTCACAGATTTTACATTAAAGTGCTCATTAGGAAGGTAGATATTATTTATACTAGGTAATTTCTAGAAGGTGGAGAGCATAGGCCTTCAATTTCTATAGAGGAGATTTTTTTTTGCCAGAAATTCACAGTGCGTGGGTTAAGTGTGGTGGTATATGAGCAGTTATGTACACTTTCTTTCAATCAGTTACTCTGTTTTCAGTCTCTAGTATCATTTCTATTCTCCATCATACTTGGCACATCTTGGGCTGTTCCAGGATTCTGCAGGGCAGATTGGGTGTCTCCTTAATCCCATCTCTCCTAGAAGTTCTTTGAGCTGTGGCTTCCTCTGTCACATTCAGTCACTCCTCCATCTGCTTTCCATACTCCAGAAATTACTGAAATCATTGAAATGAAGCCACTGATGGCTCTTCCTGGTGTCTTTATTGTTGTAGGTTTATGTCGTCTTAAAAAATTATCATTTACTAGGGTCTTGGTATAGAAAGGGGAGAAGGAGATGTGCTCATCATTCCGCCATGCTTAACCAGTCACTCTTTCTATTCTTGTGGCTTCTATGATGTCTACCCTCCCAGTTCTCCTCCTCCTGGCCTGACTCTTGCTCGCTCCTTCTGTACTGACAGCTCAATGTTAGTTTCCCTTTTCTCTATACTCTCTCCTAGACAATCTTATCCACTGTATCATTTTTAAATGTTTATCCACATGCTGATAGTTCCCTACTTTGTATCTCCCTCCCTGACCTTACTTCTGGACTCCAGGCTCTTTACCCCATTGTCTACTTGAACTCTCCAATGTTTCACAGATACTTCAGTGTTGGTTACCAGTACGCCCCTCTCCGACTTCTTTCCCCTACTCAGGCTTTCTTATCTCAGTAAAGGGCTCTTTCCCTCTGCAAGGCTTTTTCACATCCTGTTTTCTCTTCCTGGAATACTGTTTTCTTCCCTATCTGCATGGCTAGTTTATTTTCATCCTTAGATCTCCCTTTTCGTGCCTCTCAGAGAAGCCTTCTATAATTACCCTACATAAAGTTGCTCCCTCCTTCTCACATTGTTATTCTGTCTCCTGGCACTCTATTATCAATCCTTACAGTGCTTTTCAAATTTGAAATTATTCATCATGTTTGTTTTTTTCTCTTTCTTACTAGGTGATGAGGCCTACCACAGGTAGGGACTGTGCTGTCATATTTATCACTGCTTTTCCAGGACTAACATAGTGCTTGACATACAGGAGGAACTTAACAAATATGTGCATAATAGATACAGATAAAATGTAGATACAGTTAGGTACAGATTAAAATGAATACTGAAGTCTCAAAAAGATTTCTTATTTATGATAATCAGAAAACTGCTTTAAAGGACCTCAAAAATACTGTAATAACTCATCTTATTTAATTTTTTAAACTTAACTGAAACCTGAAAATGTGGCTCAATTAAAACATACAACTGTAATACTTAGGAACATGGTTTAGTCCAAAAACAACATGAGTACTTTTTAACTGGCATATATCATTTCCTGAAGGACTCTTAACCATCTATAGGCATATAACTCCAAACAAATTTTCTCTCAATCTTTTCCTTTTATCCTTACTCAACCCAACTTTATGAAATTAACATGGTTTGTTTGATAAAGGCCATGAACGTTCAGTTCAAAATGAATTATGAATCATGATGGCACCTGAGAACACAGGCACAATAAAGAGGCAAGACTTTCCTGCTAAACTCAGACAGCTCACTATATTTCACTCCTTTAAACCTGTCCAATAAAATGTCACAAAACAGGTTAGACGGATCTAGAGGATCTCACTGTCAGGAGGAACCATATTCATCAGGTGGATACCAATCGTCCTGCTGCAGATTCTTGGCTTAATTCCCAACACCCACTTCTTCGGGGGAAAAACAGAAACACAAAACTGGTTATGCAGAGAACTAAGCGCCGAGAACTGACAGACAGAATAAGACATCATTAACGACTACGGACGTGATATTTTGCCCAGCCTAGTCATCACCACAAGAGCCTTCTGTTATCTCTCGGTCTAGAAATCATTACTTGGGCTAACCTTACAAATGTTATTAGCTATCATAGCAAAAGAATATCTTATATGTTATGATTCTTGGTTTTAATGGAAAAAATTCTTAGAAATGATCATTTTACCCAATTTTTGAAGTAAAGTACATATTTGGTGTAGTAATAAAAGCTATTTCTGTGTAGTAATAAGAACTTGTCTTATCACATCCAAGGGAAACCAACTGCTTGGTGAGAGCGTCTGTTCTGTCCCTCTCCTGTAAGACACACGAAGCATTTGCACTAGTCTCCTGCAGGCTGATCCTATCCCGTGGGGATGTTGTTCACAGGAAATCAGATTCACCCTGCAGGGTGTTCCTCTGATCTCAGGGGAGGTAAAAAGGAAAGTAGGAGGAGCCCAGCAGAGGGGGTCAATGGGTAAGCAGAGTGGGAACTATTAACAGAACCACAGGTGGGGAGGAAGTTGTGCTAATTAACTGGATCTGGCCCTACAGCTTCTGGGGTCGTCTAAGCCCAGGATAACACCTGCATCCCTCAGTGTGCTCCAGCAAAGCTTAGAAATGCTTCCGTACAAGGAGGCGGAGTAAATTGGAGCTTTGAAGTCACACCATCAAGATTCAAATACCAGCTCTGCCACTTCCTGCCTGTGTGACTTTACCAAGTTACTTAGCCTCTCTGAGTTTCAATTTTCTCATCTGAAAATGTGTATAAAGTCAGAACCTCTCTCTGGGGATATTTTGTGAGGATTAAACGAAAATGTTCTTAGAACTGTGAAAATATAAATTGAGTGCTAAATAAATAACTATTTTTAGTTGCTGTGGACATTGTGGTGATCTTCCCATCATTCATCCTCCTTCTCTTGGAAATGACCTCATTCTTGTTTGGGTTTGCAGAGCCACCCCTTCAAGGCTTTTGTACTTTGGGTGAAGCTCTACACACCCCTGGCTCAATATCCCTCTGGCTCTAGACGTGGGGCATCTGGCTCAGGCCTAAACTAATTAGCATAGTCCCACCTCCTGGCCATGGTTATTGGTCCTAGGGTGGGTTTGTGATCTGACTTGGTCCAGTGAGACTTGAGATGACTGCTGGGGACTTCTCTGAAAGAAGCATCCTTGCTTTTTTGAGAGAGGTTTTAGAAGGGAGGTGGCATCATCATCATCATCATCATTATTATTGCTATTACTATTATTATTATTGTGGTTGAAAATAAGTTTTCTGGAAGGGCCCTGACATTTGTTTTTTACTGCCTGTGAGCCTGCTGTGGAGGGAGGAGCCAGTGCTGCACACAAAATAGACCAGACTGATTTAATGAACTTCTCCATGAGCACAGGGGACAAGGACAAGGCTAGAGTGACTCAGTTATGGGGTACTAACGCAGGCACCAGCAGTCTATGGAATGTGGGCCAATTATGAGACACAGACCAGTTTTCATTGTCAGGGGATCGATTGCCACTCTCTCTCCTTTCCCCTCAGAACCGAAGTTCCCTCTGGTTGAGAGAACTACCACAGGACAGTAAAAGCAGTAACTGACAAACGTCTTCAGCCTCATGTTAGCAGTTTGGTTTATCTACCTTGGGGAGACAACCCTGGCATGCCAGTTTTCAAAGCCTGCCAACCTTTGTAGCAAAGCACAGTAAAACTATCTGACATTTCTATTTTGTTTTGTTGCTTCATTCCCTATAATGCGTCTATTTTTCTTTAGCCTAACTCTGTGGTAACCTAGCTCAACATTTATTCTTGTTTAACCAGAAACACCAGATTATAATTCGTTGGCAAAAGTGAAGAGAAGACCTCTAAAGGCATTTAATCATATAGATAATATTTAAGTAAGGAAAGGAAAGAAATGTAAACAAGCTTTATTCTCAAAAGGCTTTTGAAAATACTTCATGAATTTTTAACTGCAAGAGGGCAGGAACTTGTCTTTATGACTCAGCTGAGGGATGGTTCCTCATAACCCACCAGTTTCCTTTGAAGTTCAGAAAAAAGAACATTATCTACTAAATCATCAACATCACCGCTTGTAACACCTGGGGTTTCCCCTGGAGACTTTGTTCTGGCATACAAATCTATAACAAGCCCCAGATTCAGGGAAAGAACCATGGTAAATGCCAATAGAAAATAACTACCCCACCACCACAACTTTGTCAAGGGAAGAGCTCCTCCCTGGGTCTGATTTCTGAAGGATCCAGCTCAAATGGAAAACTCCTGGCTCATGAATTTCAGCAGCCATGATGATCTGCTGAAGGGTCAGTGAAATGACAGACTGTGTAGCAACATAGCACACCTGTGGTCCACGTCATAGGATCAAGTTCCTGCCCTCAAGGAGTTTATAGCATAAAAAGCGACCATGTAGCATTAAATCGTCATGGGAAAACAGGACAAATGATGAGCCAAGGAAGCAAAAGGAAAAGTTAGGATGAATCACTCTTCAGTGATCAATGTCATTCCCACTTACTTCTGTCCTTGGCCCTCAGAGGAAGCAAAGCTACACAAGAAGATTGCAAGGTTAATACCCAGGAGGCCTGAGTTCTACTTCCAGCTCTAGACTTCCTAGCGGGAATAAATATTAACCAACAACACATGGATCTAAAAAACACTATGTTGGAAAACAAGAAGATTCTCCCCAAGCTTGTATCTGCCCGTCTTGGTGGGAAAATCCATCCTTGATCTCATTACGGGGAGCTGCATCCACTTCTCTGGGGTTAAATTATAGTCTTGGTTGACATGTGAGTCCAGAATGCAGTGGAAGGGCACTCTACTGTTGGGTTCACCTTGGTCATGCTCTCTGGGAAATGGGCAGCTTGGACATAGGAAGTGTTTCCAAAGTTGGGAGGTGCTTCATGGCCCACATCTGGCTGCCTGAGCCACAACACGTGGCTGTTCTCATATAGGAGTGTGTGTGTGTGTCCCTGAGTGTTGTGAGGAGCATGGTGCTGGTCCCCACTCCCTGTTGGGTGGCCAAAATCCTGACCCCTTCAGCCTCAAGGAAGCTTTAATGCCTCTCTCCTCCTAGGATTGATCCAATTCTGCTTTCCCCGAACTTCAGAGCCTCTTTCTTCTTTCAGACACTTTGATGCCATTGTTTCCATGAGCTTACACCTTGGAAACAAAAGTTGAGTCTGAGGTTTACCTGCTGAGTACCTGGCAACTTCTTCTTTTGGCCCCCCAACACAAGAGCTTGATAGACATGGGAACAAAAGACAAAATACCTTTTTAGGATAGGGGAGGGAAATTTATCAATGGCACTGAACGTGAACATGAATTAAATTATCAATAGGTTGTCCTCTCACACATCAGTGTGGGTGGTACAAGCCATTCAATGGTCTATTCTTCTTCCATGTACCAATTTTAAATTCATAAAAAGAGGAGACAAAAGAAACCCATATCTTTGTTGCAAAGACTCTCAGCTTCTTTTGCAGCTAAATGCAGTATTGCGGCCAAGTTCTGGCCAATGCGAGCTAAGTGGAAATGTTGTATGTAAATTCCACATATGTAAAGTGTCGTCAAAGAGAAACGGCATGTCCTTCTTTGTCCCTCCTCTTTCCTGCTGGCTGGAACACAGTTACAGGGTCTGAGGAACCAACGGTAATTCGGGGCCCTGAGGTGGACGTTGCACGTAGAGGATGGAAAAGCAGAAAGATGGGTGTGTTGACCAGGCTCTGATGACCTCACGGATCTTCACTGCCAGGCCTGGACTGCCTACTGGCAGACTTCCTTCACCCTGTGGAGAAATAGCCTCCTGTCGTTAAAACATAACTATTGTTTTGAGCTGTCCCAGCTGATGTTCCTCAAGGAAAATGAGGTAACACCAGGTTTTACCTTTTCTGAAGAATTCCACAATGCCAGTAATTTCACAATTCCAAAGGAAACATGTAAGTTTTAGTTCTCTCTGATATTTTCAATAATGGCTTGTATGTAGGTATGTATGTATTTTCACACTTGTAGAAGGGAAGCTGGCTTGAGTGTCTAGGATGCAGCCATAGGCTGGCCCAGCATGTTTATATGCATGAATGCCTGCGGAGCATCTGGGACTGAGTTCATCCTAAGCAAAGAGCAAGTCAGGTACACAAGCTGGCTGTGGTCATTGGGCTGGACGGGGGCAGTCTGAGGATACTGAAAATGTAAATCTCAGCTTGTTTCCAAACTTGCTTTGATTTATAGTGAAGCCACAAGGTGAGAAGGGTCTGAGAGTCAAAATGGAAGGAACTATGTTCCTTAAAATATTTGGTGAGATTGGACACATATTCCACACAGCTTTGGGGCCTGCATTGCATAACCATGGGCCTCAAGAGGAGGCAGTGCCAGCGGTGGTAGGTGGTTGTAGGCAGTGGTAGCAGCATCAGGAGCAGCAGTGGTGCAGTGTGCAAGCAGAAGAGGCACCAGCAACTGTCACAAAGGAGGATGGCTTCAAAGGCAGCAGGAGGCAGTGCCAAGGGTTGGAGGTTTTCCAGTGGCATTGGGAGCCATGGAAGGTGGCAGAGCTGCCCTTTGACTAACACCCTGGACAGCAGGAACCAGGCATCTTCAACAGCAGATACCTGCAGAGATGAGATGAGAGGCCAGGGGAAACGTGGCAGCTTCCACATGGATGCTGAGAGCACTTACAGTTTTAAATCATTTCGAACATTTCTTAGGGCCTCTCAAAAATATATGAGGATAAAAGTGAAAGTTTGCGATCTTATAATATTAAGCGGGAGTCAGAACAGAGAAATACTGTTTACTACTATTAATGTGACCCCTTTTTACCCTAAGGTTCATGTGGCCTGGGGAAAACATAGGCTACATTTTTTAAAGGCTCTTTACAGCTGACTATTGCTGTTTTTCACTGTGCAACATCCAGTTTTCCAATATATGGGTTTGAGACAGACTAAAATGGTGATTTCCAACAACCACCTGAAGGCATTTTAAATTGGATACAGAAATTTGCCTTCAAGAAGCTAATAGTATCTTGCATATAGAATATGTAGGAGGTAATAAGCAGTTGACGGTACTGACATACTATACTGCTAGAAAAGGGCAAAAACACTCCCAGGATAAATAGTCTTTTACATTTGAAAAGTAAGAAAAATAGAGAGTGGGTGGCCAGCCAATAAAGTACTTGAAAATAAAGGTTTCTAATTTGATTTGAGAACAAGACCTTGAATTCCACCTTCTGTAGAAACATGGAATAACTGTGATTTGATCCTTCTCTAGCCATCCTACATAGTACAAAGTAGAGTTGCACAAATGTATTCATTTATTCACTTAATCAAACATTACCTGTCATCTGCTATATTCTAGGAGCTGAGATATATGCTATGAGAAAGTAGAATTCAAAGGTTAATAAAATATAACTATTGCCCTTGAAGAACTCAAAGCCCAGAGAGGGAGAGACACACATAAATAGATCATTTGCAATATAATGTGATAAATGAATCTAAGTGACTACAGGAGTGACAAGTCCTATGTGTGAATAAGCGACGTGTGGATATGTGATCTTTGAGTTGGTCGTGAGCAACAAATAAGACTTTATTAAAGGTAAACAAGTCAGGTGGAGCATTTCATAGTAAGCCTCAAGAAATTATACAGAGCGTTATTTTGGGAGCATGAGAAATAGTTTGGTGTGGCTGGGACAAAAGGAACATGAGTGGGGACTGGAGAAGGTGAGCTCAGGAGGATAGGTGGAGGCCAGCTGAAGGGAATCGTGTGCCAAGCTAAGGAATTTGGACTCATGCCTTTAGTAGTGGTGACTCATCAAAGGGTTTTAAGCAGCAGCACGACATGATCAAATTTGCCTAGTTTGGCAGTCGTTCACTCAACGGCTACTGAGTTTTTCTTAGGCGTCCACACTGTTCAAGGAACAAAAGGAAGGGCACTCCTTGGGGAACTTACAGTTTCATGGCAGAGGCAACCACACAAACACGCTGGGGTGATGGTCTATACGAGATGCACTGGGCTTAGCTGACTCTGGGAGGCTCAGACGAGGTTCCAAGAGGATGAAGCCGAATGTTGAAGGACTCATCTGGCTCATGTGTGTCTCCCAATGGAACAGAATTTCATGAACTTTTGGAAAGGCTTCTGGCACATATTAAATGTTATAGAAGTGTTTGCTAAATTAAGTACAGTTTTAAAAAATGAGAAGAAAGACTTTATCTACTCTGTTCAGTGTCTGGAACAGTGCCTGCACATGGTAGGTGCATCATAGATATTTGTTGAGGAATGAAGGAAGGCAGGAAGGAAAGGGGGGCTGAGGTGTTCTAGGTAGAAGGAGCAATATGCACACAAGTGTGGAGGCATGGAAGAACAGAAGGTGTGTGGCTGAACGTAAAGTTTGAGTACTCAAGAGTAGTGAGGTACTCTGTGGTACTGTGGTAAAAGTGGTACTATGCTAAAGGTTTGAGATTGACCCTGGAAGCCCTGGGAAGCCAGAGGATTTTTAGAAATGTGGTGTCTTTTAGATAGCTCACTTTGGATACAGTTTGCAGACTGGGCTGAAGGGATAAAATTGGATTTCATTATGTTATAGCAATGAAAAGATGACAAGGAATGGATGAATTTGAGTATTTAGGATGTGGAATAGCTACAAGCTTGGATATTTATTAGGTGAGAGAAATGGGAGAAGGAGAGGAGTCAGGACACAACACATTTTCTTTCTTGGTTACACAGGGAACACACACACACAGGTTTGGTTGAGGCGAAGTGTTACTTTCAGACATTGTGGCTTGAGGCTCCTGTAGCACATCTTAGTGTTCATGTTCAGAGGACCCTCAGAACATAGATCTGGCCTGAAGAAGGGAATAGGGGATGTTGGGGGAAGATGACAACTGAGCACATGCTCATTCTCCTCATCTCAACTCTAGAAATAGCAGAAGAGAATAGAAAGTAAAATAACCTAAATCAGTGCTGGGAGATAGGATGGGATATTCTCAGGGACTAGAAATCGTGAGAAATCTCTGAAAGATGAAAGTAGATGGATGGAATTGAAGAAGAAAATCACAGTCAGCCTAAAACTTGGACAACATTATTGATAGTCACAGTCATCCTCTGAGATTACAATAAATTCTGCTGATCCTTGCTCTCAGGAAAGGCTCAACATCACTGCTTCTCAGGGCTGGGTGGTTCGCCCAACACAAAGCTTCCTGGGATCACTAGGAATACCTCATCCAAAGCATTGTAACAATTAGAAGGGCTTGGCAGTGGGATGCCGTCTGCAGGTGTTCTGTGAGGAATTAGAGTTGATAGAGAGAAGCCAGTGTTATTCCAACTGAGTGCAATCCTTGAGCCAACCCATCTGCAAGCTTAAATGCACATTTTTAAGGTAAATTTGATTTAAATGCCTATTAACAGCTGGATGTACACTGAAAGAGGAAGATGGTATAATTTGGGTTCTGTAGATTTCAAGTATGACTCTCTGACCCTCCTAGATGTATCATGACCAAATTGATAGTTTAATATATTCCTTTTCTCTTTTAGCTCGCTAATGTGGATTCTGTTCTCTGCAACTAAGAACCCCAATGACATAATATCTGTAGAGGAGAAAGAGGTAAAGGAACAAGATTCATGTTGGACGTTAACCTATAATTAAACACTAGCTAAAATGTGTATAGATACTAGAAATACATCTAGTTGCCCTAGTGTTATTCTTCATTACTACATTTATTTCCTTATTCATGTTTGAAGTGCCTCAAAGACAAAGACATCATCTTCTCCTCAGAGTATAGTATTTAAGAACATGGGCTCTGCCACCTGACCGCCAGATATGAATCTTGGTTTCATCATTTTTCTAGCTGTGTGACCTTGGGTAAGATACTTAATCTCTCTGTGCCTCAGTTTCTTCATTGGTAAGATGAGGACAATATTTGCATTTTCTCATAAGCATTCAGATTCATTGTGATAATAACCAAAAAGGGATTATCATAGTCCCTGCAACATGATCAGACTTAATAAAGACTAGCTGTCATTCTTATCACATTGTATCCCTGTAGAACTTGTGTATAACAACAGTGACAGATAGACAGTGTGAACAAAGGAGTGGAAGGATGGATGGAAATCACCTCTGTTAAAATTAATAAAGGAAATCTTAACTAAAATTGGAGTCAGGAATACTTGTAGTGGGAATGCTCCTGCCCTACCACTAACCATCAATTACCCAAAAAAGAAGATGCCAATTACAGTATCAGTTAATTACAGCATCAGTTACAGACCCCAACAGGAAGAGATGCACCTTGCACTTCCAAATAGGAAGTACAACTACTTTACTCCTCCAGTAGGAGGAAGGAAGACTCCCTTCCTGCCCGGCAACAAGCTCAGCCAATGTAAAACATCACAGCTCAGCCAATGAGAAGCTGTTGTCACTTGAACTTTTACTTTCCTTCAGTGAACTCTCACGTTTTCCTTGCTGATGACTTCCTTTCCTTGTCCCATCCTCCTTACTATAAAAGCCTTCCAAGTCATGTAACCCCTTGGAGTATCTCTCTGCTTGGCAGGTTGGATGCTGCTTGATTCATGAATCCTTTAATAAAAACAATTAGATCTTCAAATTTGCTCAGTTGAATTTTATTTTTGTAACACCTCAAATCCTGTAGTATTTTAGTAGCTGATGAAACATATTCTTCTCACCCTCTGAACTTTGGGGTTTTCCCTGAAGGTTTTTTCTTGCTCATTGATGGAGCAACGGTGAGTGCAGAAACATTTCAGAGTGTCAACTTGCTTTAGCATCCCCTAGCCTTCTTACACAGCTCACTCCGGCCACACTGATTGCCAGCTCCATTTATATATCCTCCTTTCAAAATCTCCTCTATATCTGATTTCACATGGAAATCATCACAGGCAGAGTGTTTATGCAAGTCTCCATGGTGACAATCCATTCTCTGGTCTCCACGGTGACACTTGCAAACACTTATAACCTCTCGAATTCATTTTGTTTGTTTATTTGAAATGTCTACTGATTTGATTTATCAGCCTAAGCCATGTATAACAACACAAATCTACGTCTTTCCAGGAATAAAAAGAAAGGAGAGAGAGTGAAGTGAAATAATATTTAGAGCATGTCTCATATGGGATGGATCCTCTAAAAAATGTATAAGGAAACCAAAACCAAAATTTTTATTTCATCCCTTAAATATGTAAAGAATGCATGATTAGTGCTTAAACTTATTTACAAATTGTCTTTAATGGTAGAACAGCTAGACTCAGTAAAAACAAAAATATGCAGGACAAACATCACTGAATCGGTGATCAGAAGACCTGAAATCTAGACCTAATCTTAGGACGACCAACTATTTCAGGACTGAGGGGTTTCCTGGCACATGAGCCTTTTAGTGCTAAAATCAGGATAGCCTTGGGCCTCCTAATTTTCTTTGTATTATTGAGGGGCTGGAGAAAATCACTGCTGCGGTTCCTTCTGGATTGAATGTTTTGCTATTCTACAAAGCAGAGCAGGCTATTTTCCCTAGGCGCACCCAAGTTCATGGTGAGGATGGCATATCGTGCTTCATTTCCCAATTATAAGTGCATATTGTAAATAAAACTACGTTTCTTTTAGAGCTGAATATGCTTGGATGTGATGGAGAGACAAGCAACTAGTCAAGTCGTGAATTCTAGGCAACTGACTTCAATCACATACATTCTTCCTTGTGTTGTTCCCCAACATTTTCACCAAACAAGGAAAATCTGTTTTGGGAGTGGGTAAGAGTGACTTACACTTATTTTCCAAAGCAACTGTGTTGCTTAGGGTACACCATCCTGCCATTGCAAGACGCCTCTAACCAACAGTAAGAAACTCGCCGGTGTGTAGACTTTTGCCCTCTCCCAATTCTGCCTGAGAAATGGGAATGGATGTTAAAAGACTCCAGGTCAACATATTTCTTTGCTTCATGGAAAGAGAAAAAACAACATGCCCAAAATACAAGGAATTATTCAGAACAAATCTCAGTTTTTATTTTCACATAACTGGAAGGTTTACCACATTATTCAGGAGTGTGGGAGATCCGTGAGCTGGGCAGAGATCTTTCGAACAGAAACAACCTACTGGTATTTCCATTTCAGCTCACAGTATTTGTATGCCCCTTGCAACAACTTTTATGTGAAGAAAAATAATTTCTTTTGTAAAAAGAATACACGAGATTCTTTTTATCCCCCCAAATGCACGTTTACCATGTAGGAGAGGCTTCTTCCTTCACAGATAATTCTTTTGCGACTCTGTGACCCTGATGGGGAGCCTTGCTGACTAGCGCAGTTTCATCATTGATAAACTTGGTGTATACTGCAGGTTTATCTATCTGTCTGTCTATCTCTATCTGTCTATCTTGAAGAATATTATTTATAAAATGACAATTATATAGAGAAAGATTAAAGGAAAAAAGACTCCTTAATTGTAAGAATCTTTCTTAGAAATCCTTTGGACTTATCCATCTCTGTTTATTCCAATTCTATTGTCCCTAAAACTTTTTTAAAAATTAATTTTATTCATTTTTCTTCATTATTATAAAATTAATCTATTGCTTATTCTCTTTTGTGGCAGCATGGAGTCTGCTGTCACCTTTGATTTCTTTATTCATCCCCATTCTTGCCCTTGAGGGGGAGGGGTGTCTTCTAGAACTTGCAGACACAGAAGTTATGTTATGAGAAATGATCAAGAATAGCAAAGAGAGTTTTGTTTGTCTTCTACAGATGCTGCACCTGTCTAAGGATTTAAGAGTCTATCTTTGTTTTCTTGTGCTAGAATCAGGGACAGGTCTTGCCAGCCTTGATCGCAAGGGGTAGCAAACATACCCCAAGGACAAGGCAGAGAGGGCAAAGGGAAAAAGAACTTTCCAGGCCAAAACCCAAGTCAATTCTATATGGTCTGAAAGGCAACGTTCATGGGAACAATAAACGAATATTTGAACCATCCTCTGACCCCTTGGCATGTTTGTGATTGCTTATGAATAAATTTGGGTTCATTCTTGTGGTGGATTATACCTTGCAGATATGGGATGGGGTGGCACTGTTGAACTATGGTACAGGAACTGGCCACACCCAATGAAATAAGCCAGAACCACGGTGCCACTGCAGACAAATTATGTGCAGACCCAGCCTGAGCTGTCAGTGTACTTGACATATCCTCCCATGAAGAGGAACATCAAGGGGGCAGATATGATCAAGCACTGAAATTTGCTGTGTGGGGCTGTAAGATAAGAGAATGGATAATGTCTCACTAGAAATCTGGAACTACACTTTAATGTGAAGGCTTATCAGTATGATTCCACAAAGGATTTCCTAGAGAAGATACTGGAAGAACAGGGACTATGGACCCTTGTGTTGTCCAATACAGAATTTAAAGAAGGTTGAATTGGTCCTTGGCAGGATAGAAAGTGCACAGGTGGAATGTTGGAATTGGTGTGAGGGCCTGTCACCATCAAATCTGGTCTTCTACCTCCAGCACACTCGTGCCAGGACCCTGTACAAAAAGGAGGACAGTAATGAAGCTTGTGCTCCAGAGCAGCGGGTCCCAGATAACGTAAGCTGATGATATTTGCAGAAGCTGTACATCAGGTGACAGAGGAAGATTTTGAACTGTTGATTGAACACATTTAGGAAATGCTGTAGGAATGGACTGTCTCAAAGAGCAGAAAACATAGGAAGATTGTGTTGAGACCAGAGGATCCCACCATCCCTTTGTCCGTGGGGCAAAAGCTGAGAAGAAGGCTGCACATTGGATTGTCTGTTGGCTTCAAGACGAGTCTTTGACCGAGACATGATTGCCAAGAGCATACACTAAGCACTGGCCAGCAAAGAAGATGAGAGATCTTTCAGTTTTGTTTTCTTAAATTGGTTCAGAAGATTCAAGAAAGGCTCAAATCTGGCCAGCAGAAGCCATAAATGGCCGATGTCTATAGGCTTTCGGTCTCAGAGCTTTCTCTCTGCTGTCTCCATGAATTCTAAAGGAAGCTAACAGTTAGACGTTGTGTTCAGCTGGGAGAAACAAAGATTCCCTCCCTCCTGCAAAATTCAGTGGCTGGATCATTCAGGGTCCAATCAGAAAACAGAAACCAGTCTAGATATTTCAGAAAGACAGCATTTTATACAGGGTTTTTTAACCCAGATGATGGAAGAGCTGAGAAGGCAAACAGGACTCAGTGAGGAAAGCTGCTGATTAGCAACTGGTGAAAGCCTCTATCACTGCCACATGGAGAGATGATGGGAGGAGCAGGCGACACTGGGTCCCGGGAGCTGGGACCATTTGACAGAAGGTGGGGGTTTCTCTGTAGAGAGAAGGTTGTCTGGTGTGAGTTAGTCACTCACCCATTGCAAAAGTGTCTCCTGAAGCAGAGAGAAAGGAGAAGAAATACTCTGGCTTTTTTGTCCTCTTGCCCTCGCAGTATTCAACCAGTGCCTCCCATTAGCTGACTCTCTCTGGAAAGCAGAAGTCAAGGGAGCCTGGGAATTTTCATTGCCTGAAACACAGAGCAGAATTGAAAAGGGAAGGAGAAAACAGAAATACTATTGGTACTAGGGTATAAACAAATTGAGGGGTTTGTGTTTTCTCCTCACAAAAAAGAAGTCAGAAGTAAGCTATCCAATGCTGGTATGGTGGCTCCGAGATATTAGCGGGAAGCCAAGCTGCTTCTTTCATTCCACCCTTCTTGGTGTGTAGCTTTCATTGTTAGCAACACTTTATGGCCCCAAATGATTGCTGTTGCTCCAGCTATCACATTTACCTTTCAAGCAGGAAACAAGATAGTTGGACAAGAGATAAACAGTTTCCCAGAAGTCTTGCTCCAAGAGTGCCACTTGCATCTTCTAAGCTATTCCTGTCGGCGAACTAGGCTTCAAAATGTTTTTCAGCTGGGCAAATTGCCCTAGCAGTCTGTCTTTAAGGAAAGGGAAGGTTGGATACTGGGCAAACCACAGGCAATCTGCCACAGAAAAAAGAAAGACTGGCGTTTCAGGATGAGCAAAAACCAGAATAGGGTGGCTGGGCAGCATCTCAGAGGCAAGCCCAAGTCTCCTGATACAGAGAAATGCCACACAGAGGAAGGAGGAGGGGAGTACCAGGTTGGGAGTGAGGGTCACTATTTCACATAGGTCTGTTCGAATTTGAGTAGAAACCTGAAGAAAGCATTGAACACTGAGTATGGTTTTGATCAAAAACAAGTAAGGGTGGGTTCTCTTTCTGATAATAGAATACCTTTCTAGATATCTGAGTACATAAAAGAAATATCACCATTCATTCATACATTTATTCATTCACTTACTGTTTCAGCAAATACTTGGGCAGGCACTGGACTATGCGCTGCCGTCACAGAGGTGACTAGAGAGAGCCATGCCTGCTCTAATCAAGCTTACAGTAGCCCAGCGCTCACAAATGAAAAACCTGTGAGCTATATAGATAGTTTATCTGCTCCACAGAGTGTTAACTAATATAATCTTCTTTAAAATACATACTAATGATAGCCGTTATGAGTTAAACTGTGTCCTGCCTGCAAAATACATGTCGAAGTCCAAACCCCTGATACCTTAGAATGTGACCTTATTTGGAAAGAGGGTGGTTGCACATGTGATTAGTTAAGATGAGGTCAACTGGCAGAATGGGCCCTTAATTCAATGTGACTGGTGTCCTTATAAGAAGAAAAGAAGAGAGAAAGAGACAAAGGGAGAAAACTACGTGACGACCGAGCTCAGATTGGAGGGATGCAGCTGTAAGCTGGAGAACGGCAGGATTGCTGACCACCACCAGAGGCTAGGAAGAGGCGAGCAAGGATTCCACCCAGCGGCTCAGAGGAAGCAGGGCCCTGCTGACATCTTGCTTTGGACTGCTAGCCTGTAGAACTGCAAGAATTAATTTCTGATTTTTAAGTCACTCAGTTTGTGGCACTGTGTTATGGCAGCCCTAGGAAACTGATATGAAAACTAACACTAAAAAAAACAAAACTAGGTGGCCGGCCCTGTGGCTGAGTGGTGAAGTTTGCGTGCTCCGCTGCAGGCGGCCCAGTGTTTCGTCAGTTCGAATCCTGGGCGCAGACATGGCACTGCTCATCAGACCACGCTGAGGCAGCGTCCCACATGCCACAACTAGAAGGACAACTTAGTTGTGCTAAGAATATACAACTATGTACCGGGGGGCTTTGGGGAGAAAAAGGAAAAACTAAAATCTTTAAAAAAAAAAAAACCCTGAAGAAAATTATTAAAACAAAATAAAACAAAACAAAATAGGACTTTTTACACAAAGATTTGGATTTCCAGTTTTTCTTGGAAGAGAGCAGTTCTGGCCACACTGGACCCAAATCTTACGTAACAACACTGGTGGGGCTGAGTAAACACTAATTCTCCAGTTACATCAATTGACTAGTTTACTTTTCTGTGGCTCTTACAGGAGTTCGTATTTGTGCCCCACTGTCTCCAGCTTTATTTTCTACTTCTGATCACAGCCTTACCCAATGGACTTGACCACTGAATTCTGTTGTCAAAGGGAAACAAGGTCTTTACCTAAATCTCAGTGGAGATTTCTCTGCCCATCCTATTTAATGTTGCTACTCTCAAACTCTATTCTTTGCTTTATTTTTCTCCATAGCACTCTATCTATCTATCTATCTATCTATCTATCTATCTATCTATCTACCTACCTACCTATCATCTATCATCTATGTATCTATCTATCATCTATCCATCTATCTATGTGTTTATGTATGTATGTATGTATCTATCTATCTATCTTAGCTTTTTTGTTGTCTGTCTCCTCCCCCTAGAATATAAATTCCCCAAGGGCATGTATTTTGCCTGTTTTGTTCACGGGTGGCAGCCCTAATGCCTAGAGCAGTGCTTTGCCTATGGATAAAAAAATCTGTGGGATGGAAAAGCTAGAATAAATACAAGAAATCCACTAATTCAACCTCCACCCTTTTTTAGCCCTCAAGGAAACTAACCAGGACCAGAGAGGGGACATGATTTGGCAAAGGTCATACAACCAATTAATAGCCAAGTGAGTCAGGATCAGGACCCAGGTTTTCTGCCCCACGGTCTGATGATTTTATTGTGGTTCTGGCTACCTCCCTGCTCACACAGCACAGAGTGTTTTGGATCTTTATACAGAAGCCTCAAAATGGTAATAGAGAAATGATAGCTTTTATGTATTCCATCTAATTATTTATCTGCTAAATGCTTTCAGAACAAAACCAAAAAAATCTTAGTTTATGTTCCTGACATGAAAAGGTGACAGAAGCGTTACTGCCTCTTTCACGATTATTCATACTAAGGATTTAATTGTTACAGTTTAGTAAATATTTTTTTGATTTCAGCTTTAGAAGACAATACAACTGATTTTTTGATAGCTATATTCTGTGTCTCTTGTTAATAAGGCAGTAAAAATTACAACAAAGCTACATTCCTACCCACTAGGTTTGAAATATAGTGCTAGAAAGTTAAATAATGGTTTTTCATTAATTAACCCGTCCAACATTTATAGAAAAGTTCAGTCTAGCTGTGGAAAAGAGAATACCAGGTCAAGCATGTTTTCACGACTATATGTCAGTCTTTTATTCATTCAGCAAAAACACCATGATGTCCTACTGCGTGTCAGATCTCTCCAATAACCAGATAAGGCACCTACCTTGTAGAGCTTATATTCTAATGCCATGTTTCCCAAAGTCCCTTAGTGGGAGGAGCCTCCTTGGGGGTAGGAGGCAGTTGGAAAACATGCCGATTAGTAATCTTCACCCTAGACCTATAGAATCAGAATCTCAGGGAAAAAATTGAGAATCAAGTATTTACCAAGCACTCAAGTTCATTTTTTTTTAATTAATGTTATGATAGATTACAACCTTGTGAGATTTCAGTTGTACATTATTGTTAGTCATGTTGTGGGTACACCACTTCCCCCTTTGTGCCCTCCCCCCACCCCCCGTACAAGTTCATTTTTATCAGCAGTTTCAGAAACAGTTTTAGTGGCAGATATTGACATCAATCAAGTATTTACGCTAATAGATACATAACTTGCAAAATAAGTGCTATGGAAAACTGTGTACAGAGATTGTTCTCTGACTTGTTATTCAATATATATTTATTGAGCACCTAATGTATGCCAGACACTGCATTAGGTGCTAGGGATACAGCACTAAACAAAACAGACAAGACCCCTGCCCTCATGAAGCTTGCATTTTAGTGAGGGAAACAGACAAGGAGCACATATTGCAATGAGATAGTTTTGTGTGGTTATAAGTTCCACTCCCTTTTGGGAAACCTTTCTGTGTCAGGTAACCAGACTTAGGGGAAAAGGAAAAGAAGGACGAGTGGTTGGAGGTGAAGTGTCCCTGCCACTCTGCAGGCCAAGATTGTATGGAATGTCCTTTCTACTCCATTGATTGTCTATGGCTTTCTTCCGGAGTGTAGTGGATCCAGAAGTTTCTACACATCCCGGGGGGGTGGGGGCAGTGGCATGTGGAAATAGCTGAAGGCATCAGCTGGTGAACTCACCAGACAGGAGGGGTTACTGTGGAAGGGGCAATATGGTTCTATAGCTGAGAGCCACAGCATGGATTGCTCAAGCCAGGGGTCTCCTGGGAATCATAGCCAGGCCTCAAAGCATCAGGAACAGAGAGGAGAGAAAACTAGGCAAGAGGAAACCATGGGGCCTCAACCATGATGGGTTAACCTGACTCAATTACGTAAGTTCAGATGCAGACCCAGTGAGGACCCAGAGAAGAGAACACCATATGAGTCAGACTCCATACCACCCCCTACTCCGAGAGGATATACTAACCATACTTACAAGGTGCTATCTTGGAAAAAAGGAGACAGCCTGTTTTAGGTTATAAAAGATTTTTTTTTAAATTATGAATATTTTCAAACATACACAAGAATAGAATAGTATAATGAACCCCCACATATCTATCACTCATATTATAGATTTTAGTCACTCTTGTTCCCTCTATAATCCAATTCTCTTTTCTGAAAAAAATATTTTATAGCAAATCCCAAACAGCATGTCATTTCTCTTCTGTGGACTTCAGTAGGAATGTCAAGAAATACAGACAATTTCTAACATTACCAAAATGCTATTACCATACCTTAAGCAATTAACATCATTTCATGGATTATCTAATATGCAGTCCATTGTAAACGTCTTTGATTGCTTCAAATTGCCATTTTCAGTTGACTTGTTTGAATAAGCTGCATTTGGTTGTTATGTCTCTTAAGTGTCTCTTAATCAAGAACAGCCTCCCCTGCAATCATCCAGAGTAGAAATTTAAGGAAAAAACTAACATCAGTTGGAAAAAATAAATCAAGTTACTTATTTTGCTCATGTGAGTCTGAGGGTACACATTTGACCCCACTACAACAGTAAGAAGCATTAATAGTCGTGAAGGATCTCATCCAACTGGAAGGTAACTTTAGGAAACATGGGTGTACCTGGGTAAAGTATATTCACTGAAAAGCAGCCATAATCTACTGGAGCAGAGGCTCTTATTCAGGAAATATTTGCGTGCACTACTTCCAAAGGCCGTTGGTTGCACGTGCCATCCTACTCTCCTCAATTTCTTACTTGCCATCCCATAAATCCTGCAAGACTTGTTATCAGCAGCACCTACTCTGACTCACAGACTATTAAGGCTTATTGAGAAATAACTTGGACTTCCCAGAAGACTAATTTACGTCAGCAAGCAAAAGGATAATCACAGTCATAAATCTTAAACCTATCCATGAGCTGGTTAAAAAAAAATTCAGTAGTATTTTGTTACTTTCAACCAAAGAGGACTTTGATTTTTTTTCTTTTTTAATAATCCACAAGATCTTAAAATCCATCCAACTTTATTGCTGTTCCCTTCCTGCTACTGTGCAGGGTAACATCACATAAATTATGGCTGAAGGACCAAAGTTCACTGTCAGCTTCCCTTTGTTCTGTTTTATAGGTTGTTGGGAAACAAGAGAATAAATATTCTGAAGGAAAACAACAGAATTCAGACAATGGTACAAATAAGTCTAGAGAAAGCCCTCACAAGAAAAAGCATTATCAGTCTTCATTTGTGTAAATTCCTACTTTTAGAAATTGAATTCATTCTCTCTTACTGGTTTATTGGTTAATTGCTACAAAAGTGCCTTTGGGAATGACTCCTAAAAATGGTAATTAAAACAATCTCCTGAAATGCAGACTCTCCCCACAGCCGACCCAGCTCATTCCTCTCCATGCTTACATTAATATTTCTCTGGCCACTGTCTGGCCAAAGATAGATTATTTATAGCAGAAGCTCCAGAGCTCAAAGCATCCTGCTTACCTTTTGTTGTCAAGGTAACAATGTAGATTTTTCCCCTTCCGTTGAAAGGTCAGATTTCTGATGATATGAGTCAGAGAGCTCAGGGGGATTTTTAAAATTGAGATAGCTCTTTTTCAAAGACAAATTAAAAACCAAGGCTTTCTAAACATCCAGATCATTTAAAATTGGATTTAAACTGCCAGGTGATTTATAATAATTAACCCTGACGCCTCCGTGGCTGTGCTTTGAGGAAGTGTGGAGCACTCACCTTTCCTCCACTTCAGAGCTCTCTTCCAAGGATGGCAGCCCTCTCAGCTACTCACCGAATCTGCTATTCGCCAACCATAATCGCTACTTCTCATATGCATGAGGTGTGAAAAAGATTCTTTAAAACATTTTTTCTTTAAATTTCATATTTAGAAACTTCTAAAACTACAGTGGAGAAGGATATTTTGCAATTGACTTTGAAGGGGAATTTCGCATTTAGAATAATAGCATTTACCTGAGGCCTGATACTGCTTTAAGCACATCCATTAACTAACTTAACTCTCAGAACAACACTCTAAGGTAGAAAATATTATCTCAAATCCTTTTTTATAAACAAAGAGGATAAGACACAGCTTGAGTTAGCGACTTAGCCCAGGTCACAGGACACATGAAGGCAGAATTTGATCTCGACAGTTTAGTTAGTAAGTCTACACTCTTAACAGCTCTGCCAGGATTCCTTTCCTCAAGCTCATGTCTCTAATGGAAATACAGGAAGGCCCAAGGGGGCATTCTCCTTGGGAGGGATGGAAGGGGAACTGCGCGACTTCTGCTCTCCTTGGACCCTCCAGCTCCCACAACACCTGTTCCATCATATAGCCACCCCCACTCCCACCCCCACTCTGTACTACCCAATAAAGCAATCTACGGGACTTTGAGTGGATTTCTCTTTTCCAAGCTGCATTCTCCCAGTCACATATCCAGGGGAAGAAGACAGTTGAATAAAGTTCCAGAAACTCATCTTCGGGTCTCCCTAAAATTCATTTTGATGTTTCAAATTTTAAAGTGTGGCGAATTCAGCAGGCTTTGAGTCCCAGCCATGGCAACCAGCAACCTACTTTATTTTTATTAATAGCTACCATTTATTAAGCACATACTACCTGCCAGGGACTCTAAAAGAATTATCTTCACAACGTCTCTGTGAGAGGTTGTGAATCCAGTAATGAAGGCACTGAGGTCAGGGTCACAAGGAAGCTGCCCAACTGACGTCACACAAGGGGGAAAGGTCAGAGTCAGGGTTAGAACTCATGTCTACCTTACTCCTAAATCTATTCTCCTTTCAGAGTATCATTTTCTCCTTATTTAATGAATCCTAGATCAGGTATATGAAGAGTTGAGTACCTTAATTCAACATGTTCAAAGAGAGTTCTAAAAACAAAGTTTTGAAAATTTAGGTGCATAATCCTAGGGCTTTGTGAAACGGATGGCTCTTTTGAACCAGCTGTAAACAATGATCATGAAAGGGAGTAGATTTTTTAGAAAGGTAAACAATCTTGGGCAAAAACAAGATTTACAATAATTCTTCGTTGTTTTTGACTATGTGTAGATGGCTTTTCACAATTACTGGAAGACGTCGCTCATTCTTGACAATGAACTTTGTGACGGGGGCCTACAGAGGACAGGCTGAGGAGTTCAGAGCATCCTCCAGAGCCCCCTCCACCTGAGGAAAATAACCACAGACCCATCCTTCCTTCCTAAAGTCAAAAGCAACCACTGTTTTCTGCAGCATCTCCAAGGTCTAATGTTCAAAGAGAAATCAAGAGCACCAAGGAGTTTTAGCTAAGCCTATTCTTTCAGTTCTCTCCACACAGCTACACAATGGGGGTTCCATTCCAATTTATTAAAGATTGTTTAGATCCTAGGAACATCTGACTCATACGTGTTCCAGATCTGTTTAACCACAGAAAAGATTCTACTGGATGCACCAATTTTGCACATCAAAGACAAACTTGTGATAAAGTGGTGGATTATTACATAGACTTGGGTGAGCCACAGCAGAAGTCACATTGCCCCCTCAAGCACAGCATCTATAATTAGTGAAAGCCTGATGTAACAAAGGGGCGATGAAGGAACATTTATTCAGCTTGTGTCCTCCACCTCTCCCAAGGCCTCCTCCCTGCCCATCATGCGGCCGGCTCCTTCTCACCCTCAGTTCTCAGCTCAGCCATCCCCTCGCAGGGCGCCAGCTTGAGCATTCAGGCTCATGCAGGGACATCTTGCTCTTCTCTCTCCCTGACTCTGTTCCCCCATACCTTCAGGGCCCTGTCATAATTTGCAATTATGTATGTATTTGTTTACTTGTTTATGCTCTGCCTATGCAATCATGTGCGTGCTTCTGTGAGGGCAGAGGGTGTGTCCACTCTGATAGCAACGTAGAGGAGTTTAGCTCCTCCAAAAACCTGTTTGTTATTTTTCAGTCTTCACTATAGGCATTTACAGAGGCTCTACCTGGCAGACCTGACGGAGAAAAGCTGTCCTCCCCACACCAGACTTGGTGCCCAGCTGTGCACTGCAGTCTCTGAAGAGCAATGCAGTCAAGCACTCAGTCTCCCTGGCTGGTCGTGGCCTTACACATATCTGTATTCCTAGCCAAGTGAGCTCCCTCTGGAGGCCTCTTTCTGGGGGCCCTGAAATAGCGGCCTTCTCAGCGCCTCTGCTGGGACCTCCTGAGGAGGGGAGGTGGGGAGAAAACTTGAAGACATTCTTCTCTACTCCACTCAGTGCTCAGTACTTTTTCACTTCCAGTTCTTTCACCTCTACTCTCACCTCCCTCCCACTCCGGCCCCAGGTCCATAAGATGGCAGGAGTCTTTTGACCAGGACTCTCTGGATAGTGAGACAATTCCCCATGTCCGTGTGGATCCATCTAATGTAACGGCAGGGAAATCAGTGCTTTCTCTAACATCACCTCGCTTGTGCTATCATAGTAAGTAAGTAAAGGCCTGACTCTTCCATTTTGACTTGTCTTAGTCAGCTACTCTGATACCTGGTAGCTCAGCATAGCTCTTGACAAAGGTATAGTAGGTGGTCAGTAAATAGTAAACAAAAGATTGATGAGTGAGTGAATGAATAGTCTCTCCGGGTATTATGTTAAGTACTTCAGTCATTCTGTAAACATTTCCTGAACTCCTGCCGTAACCCTGGGCCCCTGCGATCCATACAGAGATTCCTTGACATCCAAGGGCTTACATTATATGCATTCTATCATTATCCCAGTTAATCCTCACAGAAACCCTCTCAGGTAACAATTGAAAATTATAAAGGTTAATAATTTGCTTAAGGGCATAAAACTTGTAACTAGCAGAACTAGAATTGAAAAATCTCTTCTGTCTCTGGGGCCATGGTCTTGTCATCCCAAACCCCCAGGGCAGAGTATAGCTTTTCCTGAGCCAGAATCCACAGTTAGTACAAGATCAGGGAAATCCTGGCCTATCCCTTTGCAGGCATTCAGAAGGCTGGGGGAAGAAGCCCCAGGAAGCCCCCGAGGTGCCCTGTTGATGAAGCACCTTCTAGCAGTTTCCACTCTATTGGTTGTAGGACTGGCAAGACCTGTGCATCCAGGATCCTCTGCTCCTGCCCCTTCAGGAGGCTCAGCTGGGTCCCCTTAGGCAAAGAATGCTGAAAGTGGCACCTTCAGCTGTGGCTCACGGAGGCAAGGTAAGAAAGAGGAGACGAAAGGATTGCGAGCCAGCGGTAATTCTGTACCTTCCTTTGTCAGCAGAGTTCTAAAGAAGGCCTCTTGCCTAAAGACTGAGCAGGAATGGAAGAGGGTTTAAGAATACTCCCTTTCCTTAGTTCTGTTACTTTTATTGCTTATGATACCATTCTAAAGACTTTGCCAAGCGAGGCTCAGAATTCTTAGTTATTCTTTTAGATTGGGTAATTTCATGGCAAATACAACCTTGAAAATGAGAAGCAAATGTTTTCCTTAACAATTTGAAGTTTGGCAGTTTTTTTAGAAAGTTAAACATACACTTACCATATGATCCAGCAATTCTACTACTTGGAATTTATCCAAGAGAAATGAAAACACATGTCCACACAAAGACTTATATACAAATGTTCACAGTGGAGATATCATAGTCTAAAACTTGACACTACCCAAATGTCCATCAGCTGGTGAATGGATAAACAAAATGTGGTATAGCCACACAATGGAATACTAGCCAGCCATAAAAAAGAACAAAATTCTGATACACGCAAGGACATAGATGAACCTCAAAAAGGGTAGGCTAAGTGAAAGAAGCTAGACACAAAGGACTATGTGTTGTGTGATTCCATTTTTACAAATTTTCTGGAAAAGGCAAAACCTAGAGACAGAAAGCAGATCAGTTGTTGCCTCGGGTGGTGGTGGGAGCAGGGACTGACTACAAGTGGCAAGACGAAAGTTTTGAGGTGAAGGGACTATTCTAAAACTGCATTGTGGCAATGGTTGCACAACTGTATACATTTACCAAGACTCGTCACTTAAATTATACCTTAATAAAGCTCTTAAAAGACAGAAGAAGAGGAAACTGCTTAGGCAGTGGTCTTCCTTTAAGATAAAAAAAAAATACATATTAGATTAAAGAAGAAGAATTATCCTAAACACAAACTATATTCTTGGGATATGATTTCAATTTAAAACCTGCTCATAGAGAAATTAATATTTGTTCAAACAGCTATCATCTGACATTTCAAGCTGGCCTCTGTGTGGGTTGAAGTATGCAAGGATGTCCGTGTTACCCTCTTGTTGGAATTCTCTGGACGACTTTTTGACAGGATCGGAGGATGAACTGCCACCATGCGTGGGAAATGAGAAAAGAGACAACGATATCTGTGCTGAACTGGGTGTGCTGGTGAAGGCCTTTTAGAGAAGCTCCTAGGGACAGACGGAGTGGGGGAGGGGAGGGAAAGTGATGGGCTGGGGGCTGGTAGCACGGTCTTCATCTCCTCCCTACAGCGCTGAAAGGGCTTATGGACAAAGGTGGCAGAGCATGTGCCACGGGTCCTGCATTTGAAGGATAGTCAACTGGCCCTCAAAGAAATCGGACTCTGGTCAAGGTGGCATTTTAATAAAAGCAGACAGCTGCCTCCTGCCCTGCATGTCAGCCTCCCTGCAGCCTCGAGACTCACTTCTCTCTCTGTGGGAAAGCCTGCTAGAGGCATATTGTCTGGCAAGAGGAGGGTTTTTTTTTTTTCTCCTACTTTTTAAAAACCAGCTTGACGCTCATTAACGTTAGGAATGTGAGTGAGGCTCTCTTGTGAAATATGAAAAGTGGGGTGCAGGGTGGGGGAAGAAAAGACACGTTGTGGAAGCGTTCGAAAGGGCGGGATGAAAGCGTGGTGTAGGGGAGAGCGCGAGCCCTGTCATTTGGCTGCTATGCTTGGGGCTTCTATTCCCTCAAGTGAGACTATCAGAAGGAGTCCACATTTTTCAATAGAACAGCACGACGTTAAGCGGATGGCTCCTGAACACTGGCACTCCAGACTGCGGGGCCTCTGCAGGTGGGTTTTATGCCGTGCTCTTTGGTTGCTGGAATATAAATCCCACACGCATTGTGCAGCAGCAGCAGGCTTCAAGGATAGCAAAGAGGATTATGTGAGTGGGGAGGTGCTTTTCTCCCCCTTCCTTCTTTTTTCCTTTTTTTTTTTAAATGGAGGCATTCAACTCCTCAGAGAGATGGAACCATGTCTTCACAGCCAAAGTGAAAAGGAGCTTTTGAGGCAAAGCTCTAACAATGCAGGCCGAAGAGGATTTGTGCTGGCCACCCCCCTTCACCTTCATCTCGCTCAGAAGAATATATTGTGAACAAGTATTTTTGAGACAAAAATAGAAAGATAGGCAAAGAATATAAACAGACAACTCACAGACAAGGATATATAAATTACAGTTAATACGTGAGAAGGCTCAGCACCCTGGTAACTAGGGAAATGCAAATCAAAGCAACGTGGAGATACCAGTTTTCACATTTCAGACTGACAAAAACTAAAAGGTATGGTAGTACCCCGAAGGCAGGAGCAGGCCCTTCATTGTATTGCTTGTGGGAATGTAAATTACAACAGCCTTTCAGTAAGAAAATAAAGAACTAACTTTTAAAGTTAAAAGAAAAAATGCCCCCAAATTTCCTCCTTCGTAACTTACCCTACAGAAATGAAAAGCACCATCATGCCGGGCAGCAGAAAGACTGGAAATAACCCAAAGCATCAATCAAGGAGGCATGAAGAATTACGGGCAAATATATTATGAAGTGTCATGCAGATATTAAAAGCAATGAGTTGAAGCCATATTTATTAATCTGGAAAAAATTTCCAGGGTCTGTTAAGTGTATAAAAGTTTCTAAGTAATGTATATAGTAGATCTAATATTTAGTAAAAAGTGTAAACTTCCAATGCCTCCTCCCCCAAAAAACTATACGAGTAAATAAGTTTGGATAGATAGATAGAAAGATTGATTGATTGATAGATAGATATACGTAACTGGGCAATCTTGACTACCTTAAGACCAGGGGAGAGTGGGAAAAGTATTAACTTTTTCTTTATACATCTTAGGATTGTTCCCTTGTAACAATAAACATGCATTATTTTTCAATTGAAACAAAAAATCTCCTTAATTAATCTTTAATTTGAATAAATTAAAGAATTTAATTAAAATTAAAGAAATTCTTATAATTGAATTTCTCTAAATAAAAAAATACTGCTGTGAACTCAGCCCTATGCCAAGATACTGCTAAATTTAGAACCATATTTCTGCCATCAATCGGCTTACAACCTAGTCCAAATAATATGGATGAAGAGGAAACAACCAGAGAAAAATAAATGACAATATATGTCAAGACATTCTGTCCTTTTGGAGGCTAAATGGCAATGTGGGCTAAGGGGAGAGGGTAGAATTCTGTGTCATCTTTCCTGGTGGGGCAGGAACAGAGTCAGATTTGAAGCAAAGAATTTGTGTTATGAGTACGATGGGAAAGAAAAGGCTAGATATACATGGTGCGATTATTAGATCAATCTTGCTAATTGTGTTTTTCTAAATCTTCCCAATCCTTATTGATGGTTTTGTCTTAAAAAATTACTTGAAAGGAGTGTGATGATGTTTCCTACTCTGATGATGAATTTGTTCATTTCTTTTTGAATATTACTTAAACTGGCTGGTGGATACAGGGGCCAGTTCATTGTTTTCTTAATCTGTACACTTTACACATTTAAAAAATTTTTGGTATTCATTTGACATGCATAGAAACAAAACAAATTTTTGCATTTTTATGGCTATTGTAAATTCATTAATTTTATATCTTCTTGGTGAATTAAACCAATTACGATTATGCAATTACTGTTTTTTTCCCTAGCAATGCTTCTTGCCTTAAAATAAATTTTGCCAGATACCGATGCTGTTACACACGTGTTCTTTTGATTGGGATTTAACTGGTATAAGTTTATGCCTTGTCATACCTATCTTTTAGGTATGTCTCTGGTTAACTGTTTACAGACAAGATTTTTAAAAAATTTATACTTCTTACCCTTGTCTTTTAAGTGAACAGCTTAGTCCGTGTATATTTATTGTGTTCACTGATGTATTTAAGTTTGTCTTCTACCATTTTATTTTGTACTGTATATTTGCCCCAGGCCTTTGCATTCAATAACATTTTTCCCTGTCTCATGTCTCTGGTGTGACTTGTGCTTTTTATCTGGATCTAGCCTCTCTACCTAAATTTTCAGGTTAACCCCTCAGTTAGACACTCTCTCAGACTTTTTTTAGTTACAACTTTGTTAACTTTCTTTTTATTTACACTTGGTACCACACTCTGCAGCCCACTCCACCCCCTTCCACATTGCCCTGGGACCTCATGGAAGTCCTGTTCTCCCAGAGCATTAGGCACTTCTTGTCATCCGGGCTCTAGCTTTTGGATTCATCTTCATTTCTGCCTTTTGCTGTCAACAAATTGACCATTGTTCCTTTAAAATCTGTCTCTCTTGCATCTTCTATTTCCATAACCATTATCACAACCAGAGTTTAGGTTCATGGTGCTTCAGAGTTACACATTTCATAGCCGCTATAGTGGCTCTGCTAGACACAGTATTTTTCTCCCCACATCCCTACCATCATATTTATCTTCTGTCAGAGGTATTTGGTCATGTCACTATTGCACTCAAAAACTTCCAGTGGCTCTCCAAACAAGTTAAATCTGCTGTCAGTGTAGCAATCCAAAGCATTCTAATCTACTATTTCAGCTTTATCTAATTATTCTCTAATTGGTTTGCTAGTGTTGGTCCTATACCCCACCTAGACTGTAAGCTTCCTCATCAAAGGGAATTCTATCTTGTGCATTCTTTTATTTGTCTTGTTTTACCACCTTGATGTCTTGCTGACCCAAATCTTGACTATACCTCAAGACTCTATTAGACTGTGGGTTCCCTGAGGATTGACACTGAAGTCTTCACCATCATATCTTATCACTACACAGGTGACAGACACATTGTAGCTACTCAGAAAAGATTTACTTACACACTACCATATATGGGCTGTCCTACTGTGGGAAATAGCACTGTCATTGCCATAAGTAATGTTTATATACTTAGTCCCAAAATTCACTTATAATAATACCTGGTGAGTTTCTTAATTCACAACTCTATGAAGGTACTTGTGGCAGATGAAATTTGTTTCCATTTCAACAGCCAATCTTCCCTTCTCTCATGTTATAAGAACCCCAGTTTTTTCTAGATATTAGAGGTTTGGCACATGAGTAAGGTAGCCCAGTCCCAAGGGACAAGTCACGATTAGTCTAGACCAGAAATTGTAATCCCTTTCTCCTCACTGGTGATTAGTTTTACACTTAGGCATATGACTTTATTCTGACCAATGAGATGACAGGGTTGCTGAGAGATTTTTAGAAACATTTCTAAGAAAAAGAGACACATGAGGAGAAATTGGCCTTCCTGTTTTGTAATGTAATTGCATACAGAAGTGATGCCTAAAACTGAGGTCACCATCCTGTGACCAAAAGGGGACAAGCTTGCAAAGAAAAATCAATATGCTGAGGATGGGAGCAGAAAGGTGAGAAGTATCTGGGTTATTGATGATGTCAGTCCTACAACCAGCTACATCCGGATCCTGTTGTTTCTGCCCATTATAGACAAATATTCTTCTACCTACAACACTAAAACAAAGTAGCTTAGAATGTGTGAGCAACCATTATACGCTGAAACTATTGTAAACACATTATTACACAGTTAACAAAGTATTTATGTAAAGAAAAACATAATATCCATAAATGTTCATTTTGATGCTAATTTCATCCGTTTCTTCCACACTAAGGAATTCATCAAAAAAGTTTAGCAGGTGTACTCAAGAGAACTGTTTCCAGTTTGGTTCTGTTCTATTTGCTGTTCTATGCTCTCCTTGCTAGTATGTCCTAATATTAGGAGTCTTCCTACCATTTGCAGAAAAAGATAAACTCAGCTCCAACTCATGTGATTACTCATGTTTCATTTTAAATTCTGGATATCTTCTAAGTATGGATAAGAATGAGTCCTCAAAACATGCTGAAAATCCCCCAGCACAAGTCACCGTTACCCTTGTATTGTACTGCTACAAGGGGATTCAGTTCCCTCGAAGAAAACCTGAAGCTCCTTTCTTGTTTTCTTGGCAATGGTTCAGCTTCTGTTTGCTGGCCTTGCTGTCCTTGGGCTGCCTCTGATCCTGCCCTGACCCCTATCTCTGTGCCATGAGTGATGAGCAGAAGTCCAGACACTGCTGAAGAGGAAGAGAAAGGATGTTTTATATTTTGACTATTTTCCTCATTAATTTCAATGGATTTCCTCATTGCAAAGAAACATGGACTCTGCTACTTCCTGTGTAACACCATTAAACTTCCTTCCTGCCGTGTTTCAGACGCAACGTCTCACAGCACACACAGCGTGAGGCTTGGGGTTGTTGAGGGTACACACTGTTTTACAATTTCCAACGGACTGAGCTACATTTGAGGGTTTATTTTTGTAGCTTGCTCAACTTCCAACCAGGGAGTTGTAATTTAGTGAGGAAACTGAACCCACCTCCCCTTATTCTCTCTCATGGGAAGAGGCAAGTTGGGGGTAGAATTAGTTTTCAGGACAAAAGAAAGCTTCACTTTATAACTAGGAGGGCAGGGTACTTCCTCCAGGCTGAAGAGGAGAAAACATGAATAAAAGTTCAACCTTGAAGAGAAGTGAAAAAGGGGTAAAAATGTTATAAAAGAGTACATAAAAATAGTAATTTCAAAATAAAACTAAATCAGAATTAGGTATTTTTACAGATAGGATTGCATGGCTTCTTGAATGGCAACTATTTTCTCCATGTTTTCAAAAAATAAATCAGTTTTGTAAACCAGTTTTTAGCCACTAATTTAGGGAGAATATTTTGGCATATAGAAAATAATATTTTCTGTAGCTTTACTTCATTGGTCTTTTAAAGAATTCTTGATTTCTTTTTTCTTTTGGTAAAAATAGGGCCATCTGTATGTGACATACAGATTTTTAAAAAAGTATTTTCCCTACTCCCAAATCAATTGGTGTGTTATTTTCGACTCTAACCTGCATCATTCCCCTTCCCTGAAATGCTTGGGGGTATTTCTATTGCTACACTCCCATAATTAATCATTTCCTTTTTGGTTGATTTGGCATGGGGCCTCTCGTTAGCCAGACATCTAGTCTCCTCTTCTCAGATAATATTCTTTAGTTTTATCTACTTTCCTATGCATTTCCATGGAAGTTTATATTCATCATTCAGTCATTCATTACGTGCTGACACTGGGATGGAAGAGAATGTAATTGGCTGGTGGGAGTCTTGAGCAAGAGGGAACAGTGAACATGGTTATTTCCAAGGAGAGAAAAACAGGACACACAAGAAAGAATTCTCCAAAGATTCAAGTGACCAGGAGGAGAGCTTTCCTATGGGAGCAAAAAGCTTCAGTGATAATGTTTTCTTAGGGGGTTGACATACCAGATAGAGTAGAGAGAGACTGCTGTGGCTGCTGATTTGATTTGGTTGCAAATCAGGTTTTATATTCTATAGATTTTTAGAAGAAATTGTTTTCATTTGCAAAATTAAAAATGTATACAAAATTACAGAGAATGATATAATGAAATTACATATACCTATGACCCAACTTAAACAATTATCGCTCTCCAGGGATCCCTTTATATTTTTCTTTTAAATAGGGCTCCCCTGCAGCTTCTCTTGGCTTAACTTGAACAGTCAGGGCCTCCCTCAAACAAGAGTAGGTGGCAGTTTTGAAGATCCCTCCCCAGGATGCTTTTTTGAAACGTGAATTGTTTTATTCAAACATTCCATAGAGAAAGAAAAGCGGACAAATCAAATGTATAGCTCAATTTTTTTTTTTTTATAAACTGGGCCCTCCTGTGTAACCAACATCCAGGACACAGACTGTTAACAGCATCCCAGAATGCTTCGTGCATCCTTCGAGTTACTAGCCTCTCTGGAGGTGAGTATTACATGGCTTCTGTCCCAATATGTTAGTTTTGCCTGTTTTAAAATTTCATCTAAATGACTGAATTGTATAGTATGTATTATTTTGTATCTGGTTTCTTTCTGTCAACATTGTGAGCTTCATCCACTTTGTTTTGTGTAGTTTTAGTTTATTCAAATTCTTTGCATGTAGTGTTCCATTGTATGAATACACCACAATTCGTTTATCCACTCTACTCTTGGTAGACATTTGCAATGTTTACAATTTGGGATTATTATGAGTGCTGCTCCTATGAATGTTCCCCTGTACATTTCCCATATAAGTATTCCTGTTGGGTATATACCTAGGAATGGAATTCCTGTGTCACAGGTTTTGCATAGAATCAGTTTAAATAAATATTGCT
This sequence comes from Equus asinus, assembly GCF_041296235.1. Classification (NCBI taxonomy): domain Eukaryota; kingdom Metazoa; phylum Chordata; class Mammalia; order Perissodactyla; family Equidae; genus Equus; species Equus asinus. The sequence goes on from NC_091798.1 coordinate 75,334,718, forward strand.
GAATAGTTTCCAACTTGGTTGTTTCTATTTACATTCCCACCTGCAGGACATAAAAGTTCAAGTTGTGCCACATTTGGTGTGCACAAGTTGTGCTCACCAGAATTTGGTATTGTCAATCTTTCTAATTTTAGTCATTCTGGTGAATGTGCAGAGATATCATGTTGCAATTTTAATTTGCATATCTCTGATAGTCATAAGGTTGAGTACCTTTCTATATGTTTCCGTTCTCTCTTTCATAGTGTCTCTTTGACTCTCTTACCCATTTTTCTATTGGTTTGTATGTCTTTTTCTTATTGAATTATGGCGGTGATGTTCTTGATGCAGGTGAGTCTGTTGTCGGAGATTGGTATTGCAAATATTTCCCATTAAGTGGCTTGCCTTTGCAGTATCTTAGTGGTGTTCTTTGATGAATAGAAGTGTTTTTATTTTTTAATACCTGGTACTTTTTGTATCCTATTTAAGGAATTTTTGTTTAACCCAAAATAATCTCCCATGTTTTCTTCCAAAAGTTTTATTGTTTTTCACTTTATGTGTAGATCTACAAGTCATCTGGAGTTGATTTTTGTGTATGGTATGAGGTAGGATTCAGATCATTTTTTAATATTTGGACAAGCAACATTTGTGTGATGACTATCTTTTACCCACTGCACTGCAGCATGATTTTTGTCATCATTTGTATCCATATACGTGTGGGTCTATTTTTATTCCATTAACCTCTTTGTATATGATTATACCAGTACCACACTGTTACTATCGCTTTATCACATGCCTGGATAGTGGGTGGAAACCTCCTCTAGCTTTGTTGTTCCTCTTCAAGACTGACTCTGACTTGCTATTCCTCGTCCTTTGCATTTCACATGCATTTCGGATCAGCATGCCAATGTGTCAATTTACACACACACACACACACATGCACACACCTCTGCTGAAGTTTTGGTTGAGATTTATTGAATAGTTGCATCATTTGGGTAGTGGCCTGTTATGTTCTCTCTGTATAGCAGGTGAGAGAGTGGAAAGAGAGGAGGTTAGAAAGGTAAGTGGGTCTAGATAAGGCAGGGCATAGTAGATCATGTTAGGGATTTTGAGCTTTGTTCCAAGAGCAATGAAAAGCCGTTGCAGGGGGAGTTAATAATCGTTGGTGATACGTATCAGGCCCTCACCAGTGGTAGGCTCTGTGAGGATACAGTTCTGCTTGGTGGATGTCTAAAGCACCCAGAGAGCACATATGTCCAGATGTCATCTCTTATGAAATCTGATCTACAGCTGCATTCTGCTCTTTATTAGTGTCTAAAGTGACATAGAAGTGACCTCTAGAGATCCATTTCAGAGAAATAGATTGTTTCTTATTCAGAGCCTCAAATTCGTTGTTCCTGAACAAAGTGGCACTAATAAGCCACAGTCAGTTTAATTGCCTCTGTTTCTATGTGACAAGAATGCCACCTCAAAGCCCAGCTGTGTGAAGAGAGGGGGGCAACTCTTAGAGGCTGTTGGGGCCTATTATCTAAGTGGTATCACAGCCTGTCAGCAAACAGGAAGGTCCGCCTCCCCTAGACATTGTTGTTATTGATAGTCTTGGGATGGGGTGGGGTCAGACTGAGAAGGGCAGGAAGGGAGAAGGGAAGCATACAAATCGAATCTTATGCCTGACATCCATTACCAGCCATGATTCATACGTGATCTTGTTGTTCTAACCATGGTGCATCCAGGAGACCCAGGATGCCCTCTCTTTATTATGGATTTGTATATTATGTGTGTGTGTATAAAATATTATATAACTTTGAAAATGTAGTGAATTATACTCAATCTGTACCACCAGGAGAACCTTTCTCTGTAATCAGTAAGGACGTTACTCTCTGTTGTTGCACACTACTCTATCTACACATTTGTAAATGGTAACCCTGGTGCCCTTATGTGTTTCTTTATCCATGGAAGAAGAGAGACTTGACCTCAGAAAAACCTAACCCAAGTCACTCCCTAGTCACCGTTAGATCTTCCTCAATCTGGCTTAAAAAGCAGAACAGAAGTCATTGTGCTTGCGAGTCTCTGTTGAAACCTAGATCTGTATTTGGAAAGGCAGGAGAAGTGTTTGTATTATCCTCTCAAAACCCCTCATTTCCTTACTTAACCCGGAGCTTTGGCTAGCTGAGCATGTACCATATAAACTAAAGGTTTTTCCAGGAGTTTTGTGAGTTCAATTATTGGGCACAGTTAAGTTCTTGTGAGGTCCAGTCTGTACAAAGGTGACTGGGTCTGGTAGTGGACCCAGCTTGCATTTCTCTGCCCCCTTCCTTCAAGCCAAGTTGCCCTTTAGGGGTCTTTGGTGCCTTTTCCTGCCTTAAATTCTCAGTTTTGGGCCATTTTCATTCATTGTAGAAGTTTGAATAGGGTTGAATCTCAAAAGGAGAGAGTTTGGGGTCTTCTTATTTCTCCCCAAAGCAACATTATTCTCTAAGTAAATTTACTAAACTTTTCCTAGTGCCAGGGACACTGGAAGGAGAAACTTTCGTCAGGCTACATCCTTCCTCCAAGATAATGGTTACCACTTACTCCCTGTGCATTTGCATAACTTCAAAAATCTAGGAATTGGAGCCTTCTCCAACAAAGATCTACTCTTGCTATCTACTCTTGCTATCCACTTTAGCAAGAGACTTGCTACCTCTGCCTAGAAACAACTATCTGGAAGCTTTTCCAGACAAAAAGAAATACTGTATTTTACTAGGCACTCTGCAATGTGTAAAGCATTTGGCAAAGTGCCTTGTTCACGTTCAGCATTCGAAAAATGGCAGTTATTATTAGACTGTTATTACTTTGGGATCTTGCATTTTGTTCACATTGGAAATATATTGTAGGATGTAACAAAAATAAGAAAATTATAGAAGTGATGGCTCAGCAATGTACATTTGGCAAATACTCAGTTTTTTGACTGTTGCTTTTTTATTTTGGATATCATTAAATGCTGGTGGCGACTGCTTACCACTCAGGAGGAAATAGCTAAGTTCTATTTGTCACAGAACACTGAATTCCCAGGAAAAAGGATCTTTTATACTCGTCTTTTATACTCACTTCAACCCTGGGTTAAACTATTGAATTAAGGACAATTCTCCCCAAACACATAAATAACTTTTCTCAGATGGGTTGTTTTTCTTAACCCACTTGGTTCTGCTCTGAAGCATAAAGTTGCTTAATAATTACAGTAACAGGTGTTATTTTTAGCCATGTATCCAATTCTATTAAAATTTTATGAGTTAGTCATATTGTATAAAATTCTCATAAGGAAAGTTACATAAAAGCAAAAAGGAGGAGGTTATTAATGGTTAGTGGAATGCTAGAGAAAAATCTTACGTAAAAGTGTTAGCATTTTTTGTTCGCAATGTATAATGTCATACACCTCATTCCTCTGCCTAACGTTATATGTTTGGTGCTGTTTCCTGATGCCATCTTGATTCACAGCGATGACAGAATATAAACTGAGTTTCATTCACATGCTTTCAGAAGTCATATTCTAGAATTAAATTTTGAGTGGGCTCTTATCTGAGTACTTTCTTCAAGAAGAATGTTTATGTTATAGTTTGAAAGGAGGTTAAATTTAAGGCAAGTTTGTTACAAGGAGAGGCCAGCAGGCTATCCAGAGCCCCCTAAAATGTCTTAAACTTTGTGAGTAATCCTTGATCTAGGAGTCCTTTGTTTTACAGGCTCTGAAGCCTGATTCAATTCATGTCTGAGACTAGATCAGTGTCATGGACCAACTCACATTAACCCAAGCTCATGAAATACCAATGTCTAAGAACCAGATGGCGAATGTGTTCATTTACAATGAGACTACAACTGATGTGGGGAATGGAACAGTCATCAGCAGATCCATATGGGCTTCCAGCTGATACTCAGAAAGTATAGAATTGGGAAATAGTGATTTAATTGTAATTAATTGTTTAATGTTATTGTGCTATGACAGTATGATGTACCCATTTACATAAAACACAAATATCTGCATTCTCTGACCTCTAGGGGGAATTCCAGGAGCATTCCCCATGATTTTCTGTGTTAGAGAATAGACCACAGCTCTGTAGTATTTTTCATTAAATATCCTGTTGGCATTCTAGTGGGGAGCTCCAATCTCATTATACAGAACTATCCCACAGATTACAGATGTTTAGCATTCCTGGCCCCTACAACAGATTATAATAATATTCTCTTGTAATTATAGCTGGCCAAAAGCAACCTCACATAATTTTCAATGCCCCATTGGAGGGAGGGGTCCACACCTAATTGAGATTCACAGGGTGGCCTTTGATGGAAAGGGTCAAGAAGTTAAAAACCTCTACCTTCTGCACAGTATACCCATTTTTTTTGATTGGCTTCTTTCTGAGATTATATGGCCTTGTGCTTCTCTTTCCCTAGAGAATCTCTTAGAGGTCAATGTCATAGTTATGATAAGATACCAAGAGACTTTCATTGGAGGCCATCTTGGTACCAAGGTAACCCATGGGGAAGGATAGAAAGAGCAGACTCTAAGGGTCAACTTTATCAATGCCAGTGAGTTTTTGTAACATTTTTTAGTGGCAGAATCTGTCCTCAAGATATCCTATATATATATGTCCTATATACATCCTCAAGATATCCTACATAGAACTCCAGTATAATATACAGATTAAAATGAGCCTCTCTGGCGGAAACCGTGATGGGGTGGGGGGGAAGCTCTACCTGATTAATTTCCTTGGAACTCCCTGAGCCAGCCAGAGAGATAATAATAGGAAATGCTAGGGTTCTGAGGAACACAATTTGAAAATTTCTGGGCATCTAGGCCCATGCATAGTTCGGTCCTGTGCATTAAGGGAGAGAATCACATGTGAATTTCAGGCCAAAACCCTACCTTGTAATATCATTTGTCTTTGCCCAGAGTGTGCTTTCAGGAGTGTGCAGTGGCAGATAACAACTGTTCTTGGAATTGGAAATTCACAGACTTGGCTACCTTTTTCTAAGAGGCACGAGTTCCTCCTATATTGAAAAGGAGTGCTCCTCCCTTCCTGAGACTGTGCTTCTGGGACTGCACATTGCCATTGTAAGACCCTAAACTCCCACTGTTGCTCAACCTCCATCCTTCCTTCTGACTTTGGCAGAAGATATGGCGGTATCTTTACATAGCTGTCTCTTATCTTTGGAGATATTGTTTATCTTTATGGTGGCTTTTTATATCTCTGCCTTGCTCTAGTATATATTCATCTTGTTATTTAATCCCATCTAACTTCTGTAGTAGTATCTAGGAAAAATTCGATGAAAAAAAAAAAGCAACAAACCCAAGAGATCAAAAGGAAATCTTAACTTTCAGTTGTAGTGTGCTCTTTGTATATCCCCAATGATTAGTAAGATAGATAGTTCAATGATTAGTAAGATAGATAGTTCATAAATGAGGATGGTTCCATCAATCCCGAGGGTCTATTTGAAATACAGAAAGGAAAACCTTTGACTCAGGTGGAACTGAGAGAAGATGCACTCTCTCTGGGCTCTCTCCTTGCCTCCATGGAACAAGTTCACTGATATTTCACTCCACTTTGGGTAGTCAACAAAGAAGTTAAACAGCTAGTAAAGCAATGGCTAAGAAGATTCTGCTATACCTTATCTGAATTCTAAGGCCAGGCCAAGGCAAAACACGTTTTTCTTCAATGGCCATAGTTTTGAACTATTCTGATTTGGGTGTCTCTTCTCTCCTGCTCTCCCTGGACTCCTATTTTTGGTGCACATTGCCCGCTTACTCTCTTCGTTAGGCCACAAAATCTGCTGTCTGATCATTTTTTGACCATAGGTTATTAGCTATAAAATATTTAAAATAAAATTCTGAACAGATTATGTTAGCAGAATTCCAGGCATTAGGAAGTCAAGTAAGAATTATGGATGTGGCAGTAACTTTCTTGAACCCTGGATATCACTCCACATGGCACTTATTATCTTTTCTTTCTACGCTAATTCACTCCTTCCTAGATTCTTCCCATTCTCCAACTTGGTCAACTTGGGCAGCATTGACTTGTGAGTGTTTGTGTTGTCCCTGCATGTCACCCATCCAGGTCTCACTCTTCTATTCATGACACTAAGTGGGCCCACAGCCTGTCCTCAGTTACCCTGTCACCTGTGACAAGATGAGGCAGAAGCTCCGCAGAACCAGAAAACTCACTCCTTTCTTCCCTCAATTTCCTTATTCCATACATCTAGGCCAAGATTTCAATTTAAGAAGTGGTAGAAGTCCCATTCAAGACTTAACTCTAACTTGGTTATTTCAACTCCTGCCTTCCAGAGAGAACTACATTTGAATATTGGCTATTTATGCAGATATTAATAAAAGTGTACTTTACGAGTGGCGACGGCGGCAGCGAGAGGATGAACAACAAGTTCGACACATTGAAAGATGATGACAGTGGGGACCATGATCAGAATGAAGAAAACAGCACGCAGAAAGATGGTGAGAAGGAAAAAACAGAACGAGACAAGAGTCAGGGCAGCAGCAAGAGGAAGGCTGTTGTCCCAGGACCAGCAGAGCATCCCCTGCAGTACAACTACACTTTCTGGTACTCCAGGAGAACCCCCGGCTGGCCTACCAGCTCACAGAGCTACGAACAGAACATCAAACAGATCGGCACCTTTGCCTCTGTGGAGCAGTTCTGGTGGTTTTACAGCCACATGGTACATCCCGGGGACCTGATGGACCACAGTGACTTCCATCTCTTCAAAGAAGGAATTAAACCCATGTGGGAGGATGATGCAAATAAAAATCGTGGCAAGTGGATTATTCGGCTGTGAAAGGGCTTGGCATCCCGTTGCTGGGAGAATCTCATCCTGGCCATGTTGGGGGAGCAGTTCATGGTTGGGGAGGAGATCTGTGGGGCTGTGGTCTCTGTCCAGTTCCAGGAGGACATTATTTCAATGTGGAATAAGACTGCCAGTGACCAAGCAACCATAGCCCTAATCCGGGATACACTTTGGCGAGTGCTTAATCTACCTCCCAACACCATTATGGAATACCAAACCCACACCGACAGCATCAAAATGCCAGGCAGCCTGGGCCCCCAAAGGCTCCTTTTTCAAAACCTCTGGAAGCCTCGGTTGAATGTGTCATGACCCTCTTCCTCTCTGGATGGCATCATCATTGAAGCTGGCATCATCGGAATCTCTTGTTCTGTTGGTGTGCTACCTGGAAGATCCTTCCATCCTGGACAAGAGGAATTGGAAGAGCGTTTTATATTTTGAGAACAGGCTGACACGCAGCAGCTGAGATCACTTAATAAATGGTGCTAAACTAAAAAAAAAAAGTGTACTTTACTCCCATTTGGCTGTTTGCCTTTGCTTAGAGTTCCCCCAGGAAATTTCATTGACAGTACTGAATAGGAGGAGAATTATGGGAAAATGGTAGTATAATTAGCAGTACAGGAACAGAAAAATCCTAGATCTGTGGCCATGAAAACCATGATGAGCCTTCTAGCTCTACCATAATATCATGAACTCATTGGAGTTCATTTTTCAACCCCAAAGTGTCTTGAGAGTTTGAGATGTTCTCTAATCAAAGAGAAAAATTTCTCCTCCTTTCCTCTTAAAACCATGTGGGTTAGAAAGAGAAATTTAGAAAACTGAGTTAAACCGAAATGGTAAACTTATCAATAGAAAATGAGAATCATGAACGGTGGGAAAGTCCAGGCTTATCATTATTTAATAACAATTTACCATCTGTTCCAGACTGAATAACCCATCTGGTGTCTACTGCCAACAAGTATTAACACATCTTCCAGATGCCTCTGCTGAGTATAATCATAAAGTTTGTACTTGATTTAAAAACAGATGTAGAAGGGCAAAGAACTGAAGTGCATCATCAGAACTGAAGTTGTGACGGCTTTCACCTTTCTGACAACTCCAATCTATTCATACGAAATCATTAGCTGGGCTGTAGGTGTATTTAAGAGCGACGACTGGTGTGTGTTGGGGAAACTTAACGACTGTGATGATGAACACAGCCATTGGTAAAGGTAACCAATGGTAATAAGCTTGGAGAAATCCCAGGCTCTCATGAGAACCAGAGAGTCCTGGTAATGTAAAAAGACCAGCAAATGTCCTCAAAATCACATGTCCTGACTCATTAAGCAGGCATGCATGCAGGTGCTGCCCTAGCTGCTGAAGCTTGGAGCACGAGAAGATGGACACAGCACTAGGAGAGTTAGCTGTCAGTAAGGCTTGAGTCTACCTAAACTAAAGCCTGGTCTTGACTTCAAGTAGACAGCCCAGAGGCTGTGTGGTGCAGAGGGAACAGAGTACTTGGCTTGAAACCACATGATTTGGGTGTGAGTCTTGACTCTGCACTTCACTACTTGTCTGATTCTGGTAAGTCACTTAGCCACTCTGGACTTGTCTTCTCATTTTTCAAGAGTTGTCACAAGAATCCTGATAAGCTCCTTATAAACTATAACTCAAGATACAGCTGTTTCATATCCCTTTGGAATGAGTTAAGACACAAATGAATCTTAATAATCAATCAATGAAAACAAGTTTATTATTTAAATTATCTAAAATGTTATTTTATCAAAAGAAAGATGATACAAGATCAAATTTAAGTCAGACAACATACGCTCAAGCTGATCCACAAAAACTGAAAAATCTTCATGGAGAAAAAAGAAAAAAGACCTCAACTTGATCTGTGTTGATTCAACTTTTGTACTCATTAACCTCACTTTTGTGAAATGACCAGGTAAAGGCAGTGTGAATTCAATATAATAAACATTAATTGAACACTTACTGTGTACAAAGTTCAATGCTAGCCATTATAGAGAAGTGCAGGACTGATATTCATGCAGTATACACTGTCACAGCTAGTTTACTTGTCTGCAGTCAGACCCATTCTTGTTGGTTGATGCTTGTTCCATACTGAGTGTCAAAGATTTTGAAGTTCAGCTCTGGATACAAACATGAATAAGATACAGTTTCTCTTAGCTTTTGCCCATGCCTTAGATTCAACTCAGTTTTCCAAATTCACAGCTGATATGGGGCACTAGTTAAAGCACAGCCAGTTGAAGCACTAGACAGGATTACTGACTAAAGTGCACCGACCGCCGGATTCGTTTGGTTGACAAGAGCAGTTTGGCCATTAGAATCCAACTTAAGTTCACATTTCACTGGGGAATCTGTGGCTTCCTACACTGACCCACAATTTCTTTAGTGGGGTTTTTATTTTCCTGACTGTTGATAATAGCTTCTACTTATTACTAAACATGAAATATGTACCAGATGATACATGAAAGTTATCCCTATTATCTTGACAAGTTTGCAAAATCAATAATACTATTCCCATTTTATAGGCTGAGCCTGATTGGTGTATTTCTTAAGGAGTGGTGACTAGGAAGTGGTGAAGGAGATGACTCCAGGTCTGTCTGACCTCAAATCTGGACTTTTTTTTTTTTTTTTACCATTCTCTATTGAATGACTAGCATGATTAGTGGGATTTCTTCCCCATCATGGGCTCCATTTCTCCTTGAGCAGTACTCTACTTCTCTCCAGTACTGCCACTCCTCACTCATCAGATTCTACCTTAAACCAGAAGCCCACATTTACACAGTGAAAAGGAGAAAATTTGCTCTCTCACCACAGCTCTGAAGATAAACGACATTTATCCTATGACCAGGCAGGAACATCTCAATCATCAGAACAGAGTGGATAATGAACTCCTGTTACCATCTATCAAGAAGAACTCTTTCTTCATTGCAAAATCTTTTGCTACAGAATGCACAGAATTCTGGGGGTTATAGGACAGGAAGGCCTCCCATGAATATCTATAAATCAAGGCTCTGAAGCCTCTAAGTATCATCCAAACCAAAATGGACACAAGGATAATTCCTGAAAGAGAAGTTGGGGAATGGGAAACAATTCTTCTTGATCGTGCCCTTGTTACCTGCAGACATTAGATGCGGGACTTTGGTTCATTGCTTCATGTAATTAGGTGGCTTATATCTATTTCCTATCCTCCTCATAGACAACTTTGTGACTCTGGTTTCAAGACAACTAATCATGTGCTATCCTGTGCTAACCCTTATGGGTTCTGGTTTTTCTCATTTCCTTTCTCTTCTTCTCCAGTACTCGCAGGATTGTGCTTGAACAATCATATTGACAGATTGCTTCCAGGGGTATTTTTAGTGCAATGGATAAGAAAATCTCCAGCAAAGGTCAGATCTTTCACTGTTTTAATTAAATTGCAGTGGAAGAAGATTATATCATAAGGATGGCCAGCCAGCTAACTCTGCAGCAATATACACAAAGCCATCATAAGACTCTTGTTACCATGAGAGCGTAAAAGTGACGTGGGCACCAGGGCCAGGTTTTAATTTAAAATGAGCCTTGGTAATTACTTAGAGTTTTTGAAAATTGTTGTCAAGGGATATTTAACAAGGTTTTGTAGATCCACAGTGATTGTGATTATTACTTTTTATTGGTACAATATTTTATTACTTCCCCTTCAGATATGAGTAAGCAATTTTTAACCTGTAGAATCTTATCATTAGTTATTTGATACCAGCAACTTAAATACTTTCCATGACTTCCAGAAGATCTATATTGCCACTGGAAGTTTTCAAATGTAGTTGTCCACTGATTTACCTTTTCATGTATTCTCCAGATGAAAAAATTGTTCAAATCCATTTTGAAACCAAATATCTTACACATATTTCCTCATAAGAAAGGATGCTTTGTTGCAAGGGAGAGAGAATGTTAAGGACTCTTCCTGAAGTGTTATGGCTATGATGAGGTTGAAATATTGCTGCTTTGTAAGTGAATACAAACATTGTTGTTTATGATACACCTGCTTCTTGTTGGACCCCAAGCAAGCAATAACCCAACTCCAGAGATGATTCAGCTTAACTTGCCTTTTAGAGTACGTGGGTGGGAAATAAAGAATTTTTAAATTGGCTTTCTTGGGTTCCAGATTAGATATCACCATATGCATTTAAAATGCTAGAAAATATTCTGAAAACTGCTTCTAAAGGATCTAAAAGAAGGCTCTTATCTCAGTTAGAACTCCCTGTCATTTTGTTTTTGTAGATTCACAATAAATTTATTTTATTAAGCAAAAAGAAGCAGTTGTGCAGAATATGATAAAGGAGAATTGAATATCAAGACTGCACGAAAACAGGATGATGCTATGGTTGGTGACTATTTTTTCTGATGAGGAGTCCCTTTTTTCCTAGGCTAGAAAGTCTTCTTAAATAAATACATAGGAGAGGAATAGAAAGGCAGGGTAGGGAGAGAGAGAGAGATAGAAGGAGAGAGAGGGAAAGAGCACTAATCAAAAATGTAAGTCCACTTGCCTTTTTCTAGTAATAAAAAAATGATGTGAATGAGCCCATCGTCGCCTCCCTGCTTCTTCCATACACACTCCTTGTTTCTGGTTGAGAGCTTTCTCTCTCCACATGCCAATTTAGCTGTAGGCCTCCCTCCTGAAAAGACTGTGAAAGGTATCCATTGGCTCCAATGAATTCAGCTTCACTGACAATCTTGTTCTTTGGGTAGCTATTTGTGGTCTACAATCTGGCTCCCCCCCTCTAACTACCGCTCTAAATCTTTCTTCCCCTTCATGGCCAAAATTCTTGAAAGAGTTATTCCCGCTATCTCCATTTGCTCACCACCCTCTCTAATCTGCGCTCTTCTAATTTGGCTCACGCCTGTTCCATTCCACTGAAACCGCGTTAAAAGGTCTCTGATTTCTTCTCTGTGAAACTTGGCAATACAGATTACCCTGTCCTTCCTAAAGTAGCCTCTCAGTTTCTGTGGCACCGCAATAGCTGGATTTCGTCTGAACTCTTTAACCACTCCTTCTTTGTCTTTTTCATGAAGTTCTTGTCCTCTGCTCACTTCTTACATTGAATTGTTGCTCAGAGTTCATTTCCAGGCTATCTTCTCACTTTCTCTGTGACCTCAGCCATCTACATAACTTCACTTCCTATTAAATGTCAATTATTTCCATATCTCTATCTCCAGTTCAGCCTGTTTGCTGGAGTACCAGCTCCATTGATACAATGGCCTACAAGACATATCAAGAAGAAATATTGCAGGCACCAAAAAGTCAACCTGTCTGGAACTGAATCCATCCTCTGTCTTCTAACCACTAACCACACCAGGCAGACTCTCCCGGTGTTCTGATCTATAGTGATTTAAAACAGTTTAATAGGATTCAACCTGGACTCCTCTATACCTTATTTCTATGTTCAATCCCTTACTTCCCATTTCCATTGCACTTAGCTCAGTCTGGGCCACTAAATTTCTCTGCCTGGACTCTTGCATGAGTTTCCTAACTGTTCTAACTCCTGCCTTAATTCTCTGCAACCCATGCTCCACCTTGCAGCCAGAGTCAACTTTCTTTCCTGAAAATCTCATCCTGTTATTTTCCCGACTTAAAACCATTAATGCCTTTCTAAGACTCCTAGGATAAAATGAAAACTCTGTAACATGACTTACAATCGCCTGCTTGTTCTGGTGCCTTCTTAATTCTCCAGCCTCTTCTCCTGAGAAACCCAGCAGCTCCCTCTCCCCACAGTTCTACAGAGCTCTGCTCGCCCTCACCTTTGAGGAGCTGCACCTGCTGCTCCTGCTGCCTGGAGTGCGCTTGCCTCCCTCTTTGCCTGGTAAGCTGTCACACTTCCTTTAGTCCTCAGCTGTATCTTCCCTCTGATAATTTATTGTAATTTCCCTCCCTCTCCATAATATGTAAGTTTGTCCAGCAAACAGTAATTACTCACTAAATCTTCTTTCAATGATCAAGTAAGTTTCAAAGGCTACCTTCACAGAAACTTTCTCTCAAAATATCCTCACTCTGCACACTTACTTTCCAAGAGTTCTGCTGAACTAGTGTTGCTACGTTGATTGTCTGGTAATTTAATTAAATAGACAATCAAATCCAGAAGCAGCCATCAATGATATGAGTTCTTCTGTCAACATTGACCTCTGAGCTTTCAATCCACTATAGAGATGAGGTCTCCAACTCACCTAGGAAGAGACTGCAATAGGCCGATGACAGCTCGCAGGCTTCTAAATGCAGTCTCCTTTCAGATGGCCTGGGGACCTGGCTTGGGTTTTGTAGAGAGACATCCCGCTCTGTGCGGATCCCCTCTAGTGCACACTTTTTACTTCTTTGATTTCTACCACTGTTTTGTTCCCTCTGTTACACCAAATTAGCACTTTATTTCCTTTCTTGCCTCCTTTATTATCACCAATCGCCTTATGTAACACTTTAGATGTTCAACTCGTTCTATTAAAAATCTTGTGAAGTATCCATTACTCCCTCTATTTCATAGGGAAGAGAGTGAAGCTTGTCTATGATCACATAGCTCTTCAGTGGCCAAGCTGGGTTCTACCTCCATTGTCGGTATTCGTTTTATGGTTTCTTGAGGGTACAGACCCTTCCTAATACATCGTTGTCACCTGTCATGCACATGGCATATAGTAAATAGTGAGTACCTTCTTATTGGATAAATGTTGGTAAATAAATTAAGATGTTGGAAACAAGAAAGAATATTTTTTCTACTTTATGTTAATCCATTTGAATGTAGTTTCATAGTGACTACGTGTAGGTATATTAAGCACAATCTGCAACCACATTCAAATAATTAGCCAGCTGAAACAGCACAGAGGAAAAGGCTGTGAAGGTTTATCTTGACCAATACTAAGGACCAATGACCTTCCAGAAAAATGATAACACGGATAGTCAAGAACTGAGTGTGACAAGAAGACTGGAAACAAATAACTGGACAATTTTCACTGTGCACCTAAATCCTATAGTTTGGCTCATGTGCCTTTTGTATCAAATGTGCTTCATTTCAATTGAGGTATAACACTGAAGAGGCATAAATTTGATGTGAGGTAAAATGAGGCATAAAATGTACTTATTTTTTATTCTATTAGTTTTTCACAGCAAAGAATTAAACAAATATTTCTATTATTGGAGATACTGTTGGTTCCTATTGGGACCTTTTTAGGATAGATAATATGCTCAATTATTTAGAGATGAGGGCATGCGAGGGTGATTAATGCTTTATTTTGATAAAGCAAACTGCAATGTCATAAAAAAGGTGAACTTATAGAAAATATTAATGATTTAACCTTATTAAGAGGAAAAGTGAGATATTTGACTGCCTAAGCTAATCAGTTATCTGGAAATTATACTTATATCGCTCTTTAAAAGAAATTATTAAGTTAACAGTGTGAATCAGGAGTGTGAAAATGGGTGTTTGGGCATTTGGTCTGTGTCTCCCAGGAGCATGAGTTCTTTGGATCCCACTGCCTTCCAGCCTAGTTCCCATCTCCAGCCTCTGTGTCTGAAGGTGCCTCTTACAAGGCTTGCTTGATGAGGAAAATCAACAAGCCTTTCTACCCTCCACTTTCTCATCCTCTCTGATGCCCTTTATCCTCATTTTAGAACACTTGATTATATGTTCCAATCTGGCACTTGCAACCTGACTAATTGGATCAAATTGATGAGAGAAAATGAATATTCTCACCTGCAAAAGAAATGATGGGATAATCATGACTAGGAAAAAAGGACATGCAGATTTTTGCGCTAACATCTCTAAAATAGCCCAGGAGTCGCACTGAGAGCATATATAGCCTATAGAGCCAACTTAGGAATGCTGGACACCATCATTGGATGTTGAACACTATGGGTCAAGATATAGTGGCGACTATTGTAATTGCTGATAATAATGTCTGTGAAAGCAAATTGTGAGGTGGTTGCTGAATTATGCCACGTAGTAAGTATTTTGTAAGAAGGCTTCACAAAGGTACTGCTTAACTTTGATTGATGGATCAATTAGGAATGTAAAAAAAGAAATGAATGGGCCACGCATACACGGAGCAGAGTCTAGGGACCCTCAAATTGTGTGTGGGGGTGCATATACCTCTATCTTTATCTCTCCCTATTCATACGCTTCTCTACATATTGCCTGATGTAAACTGCAGAAATTTCATTAAACTGATAAAATAAGTATCCTACCTGGATTAAAGAAGTCCTGCAAATTATCAGCAGACACAAAAGGTAGTTTTTTGAGTTTCTAACACTGTGAAAACCTCTGGGGTTTTTTTTGTTTTTTTTTTTTTTGACACATTGATCTACCAGTTACTAGATCAACAACTGAGAAGGAAATAGAGAATTGATACCTGGCTGAGATCTTTGGACTTAATTAAAAGGGCTGTGAGGACAGCTTTTTTTTAGCCATCCACATCATGACTGGCATTCAAAGTGTTTCTTGCTACACTAAGAGCAAAAGCTGCCCACTTGTTTTGACACAACTGTGAAGTGTATACGCAGGAGGATGTGTTAGTAAAGAAAGAGTGTGTGTGTGTGTGTGTGTGTGTGCTTGTGCATGTGTTTAAGAGAATGAGAGAGGAAAGAAAGATTTCATAATTATCTTCCCATCTATCAGAGATGTTGGACTACTTTGCCACAAATATGAAGACTGTCTCAAGGGAGATCCACATGGCTAGTCTTTCAGGCTAAGTATAGAGAAGGGGTTACCCAGGGAACTGATGCTTTTGAAATGTGTTTATAATTTTCCTTGGAGGTTGCGTTGTAAAATGTTCCAAGTGTTTGGGTGCAATAGGACAGAGCAAGAAACGAGGAGGCAAAGAGTGACATTGTTCTGTCCTGGATTTAGGAATTCCTGACCATGGCTCTGGCTAAAGCATCTTTCTGGATAATTCCTAGCATCACTTTAGAAGTATTGCTGGGAGTGATGAAAAGTGATCAACTTGGCACCATATAACCATGACACTTTTCCAAGTTAATGCTGTCAAAAATAATCATGTCATGCAAACACACACAAACACAGGGGAAAATAAATTTGGTGCCATCTAAAAACCAAAACCAAAAGCTCTAGGCATGAAAAAATCAACAGAAAGAAATGTGAATGTAAAATGTAGTTGTATCTTAAATCGACTCGCTCTAACCTCAAATATGCACCCAAGAGCAGCTTCTTTATTTTTCTATGGCTGAACTGATTTCCTTATGAGGTCCCCACCAGTAGGGAAAAGACTTGCCAGTCAATAGTATTTCAGTTTCTTTAAATGGTCTCTTAATGTTCAATAGCTAATAAGGAAGGGTTTAAATGTTGTCTTTTAGCTGACTCCCTTTTCCTGTCCAGATGAAGCAGTGGGGTCCTAGTGTATGAAGGGGAATTCATTGTGGCCCTATGGCAGGGGTAGCCAGAGTCTTAGATCCACTGACTGTCTGCCTGACCCTCACTTCTCTCTGTTGTGGTGTGCCCGTTCTGCTCTCTCTCTGTACTGGTGACCGTTGAGCTGCTACCGGTTTGGTCTGGACATTCAAAAAGGTGAGTTGCTACCTCCCCTTAGAGTCATAGTCCTAGCTATATGCCTACTGTTTCATAGTCTTTTTTGTAGCAGCCTCTTATTTTACCCTGAAACCTTTTCTAATTCACAACCCTTCCCTGGATGGTGTGGGAACCTTTAAGCCCCCTGCTTGTCATACACGGGCCAACTGAATTTGCGAAAGGCATCTGTGGGCGGCCCCTGACCACTACTGCAGGCACTCCACTGAGCGGGCCCCTTTGACCTGCTGTGCAGCATTCTATTACTATTGAACAGGAAAAGCTGCTGAGCCTGAAAGCTGCTAAAAAGTTACTATCCAGGTCACTGTCTCGTGATTTGGTGTAAGATGGAAAGGAGAATATCCAGAAATTTTCATTATTTGTATTTTCCTGCAACTGGAGCTGAGGTTAATCTTAGTGGGATTTAGACTTGACTTCCTCAGGTGCAGAGGGAGGAAAGCACCATGGTAATAAATCCTTATGAATTCGTTTGAGATGAAGATGCCACTATGAGAGGGAAAGCTGGGTGGGTGGGACCCCAGGTTACGTCCCCAGTTACTCACTCAGTCCCGGTGCTTTATTTCTCTCACATTGCGATGAGGGTGCACTCTGACCCTTCACCGGCCAGTCATATTTATGGCTGACTCTGAGGCAGTGACAAAACGAGATGGGGTCCTGGCCACCTGCCCTGCTATGGGGAGGAAATGCCTGCCGCTTTTGGTCCAGCAGCATCAGCCGAAGGGCAAGAGAACAGATGAGGCTCTGGCTCCTCTTATCTTCGTCTCACCCAACAACATAGTTTTTTTTCTTTTTTTAAATCAGGCAGAAGAAGGCTCAGTATCATAGTGATTTGTCTAATTGGACAAGGCAGTCTGGCATAATCCAGAAGATCCAATTTCTGGTCCCAATGTTGACATCATCTCCTTATTCAGAGGCTTTCCCTGAGAACAAGACCCTAGCCCTACCCCAGGACAGTCCCTCCTCTTAAATTCAAACGTCCCCCTTCCTGACCACAGCCTTCATCTTTCCTCTCAGGTACCCCATACCTCCTCTCTGTTATTTCATAGAGGCCCTCAGCTCTTCCACTTTCCTCCTCTGTGTCCACTTCTCACCTTACAGCCAGAGGGATCTTTCTAAGATGCTCTCTTTTCTGCTTACTCCCCTACTCACAGTCTTTCCTTGATACCCTACTGCTCAGAATAAAGTGGCCTGTTGTCATCCTCTCTGGATGCCCAGCCTCCGAAGCTTCTTTTTATGCTTGGCGAAGTTTCTTGGTGAGAGGAAGACCACTGCTCATGTCAGAAGTAAAAAATGACACATATTCAGACTTCCTTGTGAGCTAGAATTTAGGCACGTGATAGAGGTCCTGCCCATCAAGAAGTCTTGCACAGACTGAGTTGGGAGATGACACAAGTTGTGGATAGCAAGGAAGTTCCAGAAAGAGAGAGTTCTTGGGCCCCCAGAGGCAGGGGTTTTGGCAACAGTATCCTGTGTCCAGCGGGGTCAGTGGTGGCAATGGTGGCCCCAGTGATCAGTTCTGTGTCACAATTTGGACCTCCGTCCTGACAGTGCAGCCCTTTTCTCATTCTTTAGACCTGGAAAATTCTGTGAGCTACCCAAAACTTCTTAATACTTTTATTTCCTGCTTAAAACACCCAAAGTTTGTTTCTAATCCAAAAGCCCTAACTGTTACATATGGCTCACAGGGCCTTTTAGGATTCAACCACCACTACTTTCCTCCCCAGCTGTACCTCTCAGTGTGAATTCCCACCTCACACACTGCAATTCAGACATGTTTGAAGACTTTCGTCTTTTACCTGGCTCTTTCTTACCTCTGGATCTGTATAAATACTCTGCCCTCTGAGTGGAGAACTCTAACTTGCCTTCTGCACTGGGAGGACTCTCATTCTCTGAGTCTCAGTTTTGGCGTCACTATCACTAGGACAGTTTCCGTGGCCGAATATGCTGGCTGCCCATCTAATTCCCCTCTTCCTTCTACATCACTAACAGAACTCCAATTTTGTACACACTGCTGTGTGCCCAGTTAGTAATGCTCACCTCCTAGTCTCTCTGAAAATATGAGTGGCCGTGTGACTCAGTCCTGGCCAATGAGTTGTAAGCAGAAGTCTACCAGGTGGGGCTTCCAGGATGTAAAGCATCAGACCTAGTCCACATGTGCCTCTTTCCCTTCTCATCTGTAATGCAGACTTGATGTCTAGCATTGAAGCAGACATTTTGTGGCCATGAGAACAAGAGCCACACTGGAAGAGAAGGCAATCAGAGGGAGCCTGGGTTCTCAATGAATTCCTGGAACAGTTGCACGAGATGTGAACTGCCTAACGCCAGCTTCTTGTATGTAATATGAATAAATCTCTATTTAGTTAGGCCACTGGTGTCAGAGTCCTGTTATGTGCTATTGAGTGCAATCTTGAGCCCCTCAGGCAATCTGGCTAGGTGCTCCTTTCAATTATTCTCACAGCATCCTTTACTTCCTCTGTGAAAGCCCATATCACCTGGTTGTAATTTTCTCTTTACTTATCTAAATCTTCATTCTCAGTTGTAAGATCCGTGAGGACAGTGACTGGAGTGGGTTGAATCACGTTCCTCAGAAAGATATGTTCTCATCCTAATCCCTGGTACCTGTGAATGTGACCTTATTTGGAAATATGGTCTTTATAGATGTAATCAAGTTAAGATGAAGGTCCTACTGGATTAGGGTGGGCCCTAAATCCAGTGACTGGTGTCTGTATAAGAGAAAGGATAGGGAGACTTGAACACACTGACACATACAGGGAAGAAGGCCATGTGATGATGGAGGCAGAGATTGGAGTTATGCTGCCAAAAGCCAAGGAATACCTGGGGCCTCCAGAAGCTGGAAGAGGCAAGGAAGTGTTCTCTCCTAAAGCCTTCACAGGGAGCGTGGTACTACAGACACCTTGATTTTAGATTTGTAGTCTCCAAAAATGGGACACTATAAATTTCTTTTGTTTTAAACTGTACCCATCTAATGGTCATTTGTTACTGCAGCTCTAGGAATCTAACGTAGGTGACCATGCCTGCATTGTTTAGACTGGCACCACACCATCTTGTGTTAGAGTCATCAACCTTAGTATTTCCCTTAGAGCAGGTCAGCCCTGGAGCCATAATGTGGGGTAGATCAGAGCCAGAGAAGATACGACGCCTGCTTTTCAAGCTAACAATTTGCTGCTTTCATATCCTGTGTCCCAGCATCCTCCCAATAAGGTCAGCATGCAAGAACCCAGAATCCAAGGATGGCAAACAGATTTCATCTTGATTGCCTAGAGTATTGTGTTGCAAAGGATTCTGAAGCTGAATTTGTGTCATTTATTCCATTTGCTCCATAATTCTTTATAGACTGTCTACTATGCGAACACGTAGGTTCTATTCTGGTTCCTGGGAATTCACAACACATAGAAGAGGGAAGTCAATTAATTGTTCAATCAATCCCTCTCTCCCTAGAGCTGACATTGCTATGATGGATTAAAGATATTTTCCATAAACATAGGAGGGAAGAATTGAGGAGGTTTACCATATATTTGCTATCCCTCCAGATTAGATCTTGTCACAGCGTTGGATTTTCAGGCAGTTCCACAATTGCGTCTCTCTCTTCTTTGGAACTCATATAAACAACTCGTTCCACTCATGTCTGCTGGCAGCTGTTTCTTATTTTGATGTTGCAAGAGCATGAGAGTGTCAGACCCCAGTCTGAGGAGAGGGGCTGAGTGTTTCATTGCTAGATCACAGAGACTGCTAAAACCTAGGGGAAAAGTTAAGGACGTTCTCCTGCCTGAATCAGAATCTCAAGAAATTCAGAATGCACGTCAGTGAAGCAAAGAGTTTCATTTTCCATTAAGAGTAAAAGCTAGAGATTGGAAAGCGTTGGAGATAACTTTAAAGTGCTGTGGAGAGTTGTCCAGAATAACCTGGTTACAGGATTGAATGTGTCTTTAGCTGAGCTTCTGAGAAATAGTAGAAAAAATGTAAGCTAAATTTAAAAACTTAACCAGTTCAATATGCAGATACAAAGTAGACACGCCCACATACGCATACAGTCAATTTGAAAGGATAACTTCTTATTCATTAAAAAGTAGTAAAAGAGATAGGCAAAAGACAGGATAATTGAGATCTTATTTTTATCTGAAATAAGATCAATGTCTTGAAAAATTTTATGTGTGTTACTTAAGATATTCCCTTGATCTCTATGAACCCAGCTGTAAAATTTGGTGAGACTCAGGAATCTACTGGAAACAGACGCTGTGTAACAAATCTGTTTTCCAGATTAATAAAATTTTCAGTGTCTGTAGCAATCCTAAATCCTTCAGTCTGTGTAGAGCAGACATTTTTATACCAAGATGCCAGACACCTCAGTTCATGATTTACCACCTCCTCTGGCCATACCTGAGATCTTTTTTCAGCTATTTCAAGCAAAATTATTTTTTTCACTGTAATTTGATTGCGAAAAGAAGAAATGGAGCATCATTTTGGCTGGATACTGAGGAACTCTGGGGATATTATGGTAGTCTCAGGGGGACACAAGTTCAAGGTGAGTTATGGTTTCAGCACAAATTTTCTGCTAAATATTCCAGCAAATATTCCATTCTCTGTCAGCTGGTACCTGAGGAATACGACTCTGGGAGTTATTGATTCAATGTTGGGAAATTACAGAACTGTGCACATTTGACCCGTCTTCAATCTGGCTAGTGACATCAGCCAAGTCACTTAGAGCTGCTGTCACCCTCAGGTCCTAACACAATTACAAAGACTTCCAAGTCTGTGTAATCTGGCTGCAGGGTTATCGGAAGGAATGTCCTGTCTCTGTGACCTCAAAGCTCTTCTCAACTTTGTAATGTGTTTTTGTGCAAAGAGGCCCTGAGGTCAGCCTAACCAGTGGCGCTGAGAACAGAACCTCATTAAGCTTCTGACAGTGTGAAATTATCCAGTCAAACAATTTGCCACATCTGCATACACTAATCTGTGGCTATTTTAAAAGAATTATGCTCTTTCTCTTTGGCCATATATAACCAATGACTCTTAAAGTACGCTCCCAGGCCATTAGCAGGCTACTAATATACTTCACAACTCTCTCAAAATGCAAGTCCCTGCTCACTTCTTACATGTAAAGGATATATAAATCCATATACTTTTATTTTCACATAGGACTTAAGGCTACTTATGACTAAATTAATGGGTGAGCTATTAGAGTTACTTAAACTTGATAATTGCAAAATAAATTAGCACATTAACAGAGCATACTGAGGACTTAAATTCAGTGTTCTACTATGGAGACCAGCTGACACACTATGCTATGCAGTGTGGTAGAGTTCAAATATTTCATGCATACACACAATTTGAATGCTAGAAACCTGGCATTGATATAGCACCAGTGTTCTCTTAAAATAGGTGTCATTTTCAGATGCTGTTCTACTTGCCTTTCATTCTAATTTATTATTATTTTAGCTACATTATTCTCTGTTTGTTTACTGTGGTAGTTTGGTTAATGCTACAGTACATGATGATGCATACGTGCATCAACAGTATTTTTGGCCCACAACCCATAATTTCAGTAATGACTAGATTTTATGTGTCTATGTTATGTGGTTTCGATGGGAATCATCCATTCCAACATTTCTAAAATCAGAGTGCCTCCTCTCTCTCTTTCCATATGTTTGTGTGTCTGAGTATTTGCTTCTATAGTGACACTTTCTTGTCTTCACCTAGTTCTTTTTCCCTTTGGGAAGTGGGAAGTGTGTTGCGTGGTGGGCATTGGCATGAGATCTTGAGTCTTACCAAAGAAGGCCACACCAAAAAAGTCTGAGATACAATGATATAGACTTAGATGTAATGAAGTAGACAAAGGTAGATATAACATTGATTGATAAAAAATTGATACTCATGCTTTATACTCTAATTCACACCATTTTTATCATAATTTTAAAGTCCCTTAAGCATAGATCTTCCGTGGAAAATTTCTATAAACATATATACTCGTATCTGTTTACCCTCTTCTCGGCTTCTAGTGTTTGAGGGGTGCTCCTTTGCAGAGATATTTTTCAGAAGACCGTATGTCATCACCAAACTAGAAAATAGGATCTGATGTAGATCATATGTATATGCATAAGTGTATTATGTGTGTAGTATCTTGACAGTTATTCTCAACACACTCTTTTTTCCCCATTAGAATGAGACAAGGGAGTTCTCATCTTAACATGTATTTGGCTCCTAAAAGTCCTGAGAAACTATCCAACTAGAATAAAATGTCCAAGTCTTCTAAATATGCAAAGTTGGTCTCTAATCTTTAAAAATTTCTAGATAATACAAAGAGCCCCCATCACCTTGGCAGTTGAATCCTTATTGGAGGAAAGAGGCCGCTTCATGTTATACTTTTCAGTCAAGAGCCTGATCTTGTCACACACCATCCCGCCACACAAAACAAAATCACGTTCAACGTATTGTGACAGGTGTTTTTGAACAGCTAGACTCTCAAATTAGAGTTGTACAGGCTACATGATGATATTGAGAACAAACACTTTTTCTCGTGGGAGTGCATTTAATCATGCTGATGTACTTTACCATCTATTTAGAAATTTGAAATCACTCAGTGGTTGAGCTGCCACAAAAATTACTTTTAGACACAATACTTGAAAATGAGTCATAGCTGTAGTGTCCCTGTCACCTGCTGCCTATATCAGTGCTGGAGTAAGAGACATAGAGACAGCATTCTTCTATAACGGGTTCTAAACAGTAAATATGCTCTTGGCATCAATCTATTTATTGAAGTCAGTAGCTGGGGAGAGATTTTCTGGTAGAAAATTTAAATTCATGTGTAAGTCAAACACACATTATTTTTAGCTCAACTGGAACTCAAAAAGATACCTGTTCTGGAAGAGATCCCCTTTATCTTTTATTTTCTCTGAGTAGCCTTGGAACACTAATAAAAAGATGCATCTTTCCATCTTTCTCCTCCGTGTTGTCAGATTCCAGGGAAAGATGTTTTGGTGTGGGCAGAATGCTAACGTACCCAAGAGTCGCTAACCACACAAACACGACGTCTCCCTTCACATCCTCCTACCTAACTTTCTTCATGAGCTGTCTCAAAAATCACCTATTTCAAATGAACTAAAACGAACTCTAATCACACTTCTACTTTTGAAATCTTCAGTATTTTTGTCACAGACATATTGCTCTGTCACTCATGTTAGATAGTTTTACCAGTATACTGATTTATGACCCTAGCTGGACTGTAATTTTTGCATAATTGTAGTCATTACCGTGGGGTTGTATGAGAAAGGCACACCCCTTAGGCTAAAGCTTCTCCGTGTTTGGTCTCAAAATCACACATAATCCTGGGTATGATGCAGATTCCCGAGCCACACCAGAGCCATTGAGTTAGAGTATCTAAAGGATAGGACCAAGTAATCTGCATTTTAGCCAGCATCCCAGGTGATTTTTATGAACATTCCTATTTGAGAAACCTGCTCTAGGCAGATGCTTGTTTCATCTGGAAACACTAAGCCAACAGATAGTAATTGTTTACTAGGAAGGAAACTAGCATTTATTAAATGCCCACCGGAGTGTATAGGGCACATCAATTAAGTTACATACCAGGATTTTGAAAGAGATATCAGCCACATTGTACCAAAGAGGACGTGGAGCCTCAGATACTAATGTCCTTTTCTGTTCCAGGATCCAATCCAGGGTACCATACTGCATTGAGAAAAGTAGGCTTATAAATAAATTGTGCTGAAAAACTGAGTAGCCATTTGGAATAATATAAAATTAGATCCACACATAAGAATGAACTCCAAGAAGATTAGTGAGCTAAATGTAAAAAATAAAACCATACAAACACTAGAAGTAAAACATAGGTGAATTTCTCTTTAATCTCATCACGGGCGAAATCTTTCTAACTATGTCTTATAATCCAGAGCAACAAAAGAAATGGTTAATATATTTGTAACAACAACAACAACAAATATTTGTGCATGGCAAAAAACACACCATAATCAAAGTTAAAAGAGAACTGATGCACTAAGAGAAAACGTGTTCAACGTGTAATACAGACCAAGGATTAACATCCCTAATATACAAAAAACTCTTAAAACTTGAGAGACAAAGAGTGAAAAATCAACAGGAAAATGGGAAAAACACTTGAAAGACAGTTTACAGAAAAAAAAGATATAAAATAGCCCTTAAGCATATGAAAAGATGTTCAAAATTACTAATAATTAGATAAATAAAAAAATACTGATATAATATTTCTTTCCTATCAGATCAGCAACTATTAAAATGTATGACAACACACTCTTTTGGCAAAGCTATGGGGAAAAAGTCTCATATACTGCTGATGCAAATGAAAACTGGTACAACTATTCTGGGAGAATTTGGCAATGTCTAACAAAGCTACATATGCATTTACCTTTTGACCAAGCAATGACACTTCTCGGAATTTACATCTCCAACAGTACAAAAATACACACCTACAAGGTTATTCATTGTTGCGTCATTTTCATTGCAAAACATTAGAGACATTATAAATCTCTGTAAAAAGGAGAGTGGTTAAATAAATTATGGAGTACTGTGCAGCAGTAACAAAAAGGATGAGGAAGATATTTATGAGCTGATATGGAAGGATTTCCAGGATATATTGTTAAACATAAAAAAGCAAATCTTGTAAGATAAATGGAATATGAGATAAAATATATTTATCTGCTCATCTATGCAAAAAATACATGAAGGATAAAACAGAAAATAATGAGATAGTTTACCTACAAAGGATAGTGGGAATGGGGTAGAAAGAACAGGAGAAGTGAAACAGGAAAGGAGATGATAGTGATCCTGCTCGAGTGCAGCCTTTCATATAGTTCTGACTTTTAGAACCATGGTCCTATTTCACGACCATTAATTTAATTCAACTTTATTTCAAAATAAAAAAAATAAATTTATCTATGATGTGAAAGCAACCCGAAATGGAATACAAACAGTAACAAACATTCCTGTCACCCAAATCAACAACATAATCACACTGAAGAGGATGGAAGGAAAAGGGAAGAAGGAACCTAAGTAACTTTGTAAAATAATATTTTCCCAGTAACTTAAGGCTAAGGACAAAAGGAATTATACACAAACATAGTACTGTAGTTAGTAAATTTGTTTTTCACAGGGTTGTGGGGTTAGAAATTCCAAAACTACTTTATAGGTATTCTAGGACTGTGAAAACAAATAAATATATTCTGGATAATGAGACCTGGTTTCTCTTGCTGAAGAAAGGAATTACAAATAAGGAAAGAAGGAAGGCTACAATGAGCCCTGTAGTGTTGGATTAGAATTGGAGGTATCATTATAAACTCATAGGTACACACACACACACACAGATGGATGTAGAGATAGACATAGATTCGTGTGTATGTGTGAGTGTATTTACAACTATATTTCCTACCTCTGTTCACTAAAAAGTTCTAGAAGCGGTGGAAATCCAGTAACAATAAGCACCTCAGCACCCAGATCTTAACAAAATTCAACATCCATCATGATTAAATAGCAAAATCCCATAGCAAGCTGAGGAAAAAATAAAACATCCTTAATCGGACAGAGATTATCTATGAACACCTATAACATACATTATGCTTAACGGTAAAAATATTGAAAGTTTCTCTTTCAAGACAGGATGTCTGCCATCAACATTTCTTTTTCACGGTGCACTAAAAGTCCTAGTTGGTGTTGTAAGGCAAGAAAAGAAAGGGAATGTATAAGAATTAACAAGGAAAAGCAAAAATTACTATGTATAGATGTATGATTTTGCACATCAAAGAATCTAGAAGGAATCTACGGTTACATTATTAGAATTAAAAAGACAGCTGGGCAAGTTTGCAGGACAGAAAATCAATGTACAAAATCAATTTCTTTCTAAGTGACAAAATACTAAAAGAGTAAAATTTAAATAGAGATAGCATTTATAATGTTATAAAATATCACCTACCTAGGGGAAAAAAATCTGCCAAAGTATGTCCAAGACTTCTGCACATATAATTATAAAGTCTTTTGAGATAATCTTTATAAAATCATATACCTAGAAATAAGTCTGCCAAAGCATATGCCAGACTTCTACAGAGATTGTTATAAAACTTTATGAAAAAAATAAAGACCTAAATAAATAATTGATAAATATACTATGTTCCGCATAATGATCTATAAATCTAATGCAGTCTCAATCAAAATCACAGCAAAATATTTATTAGAACTTGAAAACCTGTTTTTAAAATATAGATGGAACAACAAATGGTGGAGAGGAACTGAGCCACTCCTGAAGAACAAGTTGGGAGGGCTTGCTCTCCTGGATTTTGACTTCGTCCCTTCGGGCTGCTATAGCAAAATACCACAGACAGGAGAGCTTAAACACAACAGAAATATATTTCTCACAGTTCTGGAGGCTGGCAGTCTGAGATCAGGGCGCCAGCAGGGTTGGGTGAGGGCCCTTTTCCGGGTTACACTCTTCTCATTGTATCTTTACATGGCGAAAGGGGGCTAGGGAGCTCTGTGGGATCTTTCTATAACAACATTAATCCCTTGGTGAGGGCTCCACTCTCATGACCTAGTTACCTCCCAAAGGCCCCACCTACTAATACCATCCCCCTTCAGGGTTAAGATATAAATTTGGGTGGGGGACACAAACATCCAGACCATAGCAGATGTCGAGACTCCTATAAATCTATAACTGGCAATGTTATGTTTCTTGACCTAGGTAATGACTAGACAGGAGTTTACAATATATATTAAGGTTTATTTACTTTATTTTGAAATAGGTGATTTCTATTTTGATACATTTCACAAGAAAAGGGGTATTTGAACAAGAAAACTTTAAAAAAGCATTCCCTCTTTCTGTTATTCTGTCATTCCAACCAAGATTTATTCCCGAGGATTAAGTATTTGGAATGCAGATGGCTCAAAGCCATGTAATATGTGACTTGCTCACTGGTGTTTCGGCTAAATGCTCCTTGTCCTGAGTGGAATTAGCGGTGGAAATCTCAAGAATAGTGACATTATCATGTAAGAATGGACAATGCAAAACATAGGACATTTACTAAAATACCTTTTATGTATATATATTGGGCCTGGTCCCTGAATTCGATTAAGTAACTACTCTTTATATGAAACTCTATTCAAATATGTTAGAGACAGTAGATACTGTCATTTTTGACTGAACAAAAGAGCTCCCAAGTAACAGCGGTAGGGAAACAACCTACAAAAAATACTTTGTCTGTAATTGCCTATTTCAAAGAGGAAGTAAGTTTATTAAAAAGCCAGATAGCATGTTTATTTTACTGGAACATCTTCTGCAGTCCTTTTTCAATGTCAGTAAAAGTGTGTTGATGTCTGGTCTGGGCACTTTTTCTTTAAACCTTTTAGCCCTACTCTTCCCAGAAAATCTGTAACGTGTGTTTCTCAAAGTATTTTGGTAGCTTGTCTCTCCTTCATTTTATCCTCCTCAGTCACAATTATCTTTGCCTCTACATCCTCTTCCAGATTTTTCTTCCCATCTTCTACTTTTCCCTCCCTAATCTCTCTATCACTTTCTGAGTCCTCATGTTAAAATAGAAAGTCTAAAGAGGAAAGAGGTCCAGAAAAAGAATAAAAGATGGAGATGAAATAAAAGTCAAGTGATCTTAGAAGGTAAAACAAAGAAAGATAAAGGAGAAGAGACACAGAAAGTTTAGTTTTGGGTAGGGAAAGTAGAAGAGGAAGGAGAAACACAAAGATGGATTGAGGGGAGTGAAATATATCCATGGGATTTAATTGGGGCGCTGTCATCTATGCTCCCTTAATCCCAATATGACCGACAAAGCCTTTTAGATAGTCCTTTAACACAAGTCAATATCAGTAGGAATGGAGTGAATCTGAGCAAAAGCCATTTTATTGCTGTTTTATTATTTTTAAGGAAATACTTTTATTTTTACTTGTATTTATTATTTTTTTCTTGAGGAAGATTGGCCCTGAGCTAACATCTGTGCCAATCTTCCTCTATTTTATGTGGGATGCTGCCACAGCATGATTTGACGAGTGATGCTAGGCCCACATCTGGGATCCGAACCTGCAAACCCCGGGCCACTGAAGTAGAGTGCACGAACTTAACCACTATGCCTCTGGGCCAGCCCCAAGAAAATACTTTTAGAAGAGCAGGAATTAATATTGTGTTTCCCTCCTGGATAAGATCAGGAATTCAAGTTTGGAGTTTCAGAGC
Organism: Equus asinus; assembly: GCF_041296235.1. NCBI lineage: Eukaryota > Metazoa > Chordata > Mammalia > Perissodactyla > Equidae > Equus > Equus asinus. The sequence continues at coordinate 75,363,311 of NC_091798.1, forward strand.
ATAGTTAGAAAAATAGAAAGGACTGGCGTTTTCCTATAAGGTGGTTCCCCCAAGAAGCACTGTGATTTCAACATTACTTTGGGAATTTGAAATAGTCTATGATGATGACCTTTTCTAAATTAAAAAGCAACCAACACACGGGATTTGATTTCACTGAAAAGGACACGACATTTTCTGAAACTTTTCTAAACCCACCCTAGTATTTCAGTGTGCACCATCAATATACAACAACAAAGTAAAGCTGGGTTTCATATCACAAATGACTTAGAGAAAAACAGGGGTTATCAAATGTAGTTTTGTCTCCATGAATGAAATTGGGCACTTCCATTGTTATCAAGCTCCTGCATACACATGTCAAGCCAGGACACCATACCACCTGCCCCAGAAATGGAATATCCATAAACACATATCCATGGATATGGATTATTATGCTAACAAAGATGTTATCAGAATATTGGCACTGGGAGGTATGTTAAGGAGACTCTCATTCAACCCTTTTCAATTTTTATTGAGAAACTGATCCCTGGGAGTGAGAACGAAAATAATGATAATGATGAATATTTATTGATTGTTTACTATGTGCCGCCAATTTAAATGTCTTAACTTATATTTGATTTAGTTCTTGTGACAACACAATGAGGTATCTAACATCCCCATTTTACAGATAAGGAAACCTATCTGTAGAGGGAGGTACTATTTAGGTAATTGAGAGCACTCCATACTAATGTCAGGTTGGAGTTGCTGTTCAGTGACTTGTACAAGATGTCTACAATATTTAATAACCAGCTGCTTTATGTCAAGGACTGTGCTGAAAATGAAATGGTAGATAAAACAGAAAGGATTCCCTGACCTCACAGAGCTTACAACCTAGGGGCCAAAGGCAGTCAATTAAGGCAGCAATAATGCAAAACCTTTTAAGTGCACTCTTAAGGTAAGTACCTTAAGACTCTGGTAAGCAAGTAGCAGACATATCTAACCAGGTAGGACAGAGTCAGTGCTGGGGAACAGGACTGGGTACAGTTCATCACAGAGCTGGAATCCAGATCCCCTGATTCCAAGGCCATGGCTCTTTCTAATATCTCAAGCTGTACTGCTTCATTGTACCTCCACTAGCAAAAGGCCTAATCAGCCATTATTAAAGTTGTCTACCTGTGCTGCTCCATTTGGTTAGTAAGCAGTTCAGTCAGGGTTGATCACGCCCCTGCAAATGGAGTGCTTCTCCTTCAATCTGGTATCAGCCTAATCACTTGGTGTACATCAGCCCTTGACACAAAACTTGGCTTTGCAAATAAGCACATGCATGTATTACGCCTGTGATAATTATTAAAACATGACCCACATTAAGTGATAGCCACTGACTGAATGTTGAGAGGGTAAAACCAGCCCTATACTAGGATAAAATGTATATTCTTAGTTTAATTAATTTAATTTGCAATCCAAAAATAATATAGATCAGATGGTAAAACCAGATGAAAGAGTCAGACCTGTTTCAATTGTGCTAGGCCATTCTGGAGGACCATTCAGAATCTTTGCATCTAACCATTTCATTAGGACAGCTATAATCAAAAAGATGGACAATAGCAAGTGTTGGAGAGGATGCAGAGAAACTGGAACTCTCGTTCCTTCCTAGAGGGAATAGAAAATGGGGCAGTCACTGGAAATTGGAAAATAATTCTGGATAGTTTCTCAAAAAGTCAAACATACAGTTACCACAGGATCCGGTAATTCCATTCCTATGTACCCAAGATAATTGAAAATGTATGTCCACACAAAAACTTGCATGTGAGTGTTCATAGTAGCATTATTCATAATAGCCAAAAAATGGAAACAATCCAAATGTCTATCAATCAACTGATGAATTGACACACAAAACATGAGATATCCGTACAATGGAATATTATTCACGCACAAAAGGAATAAAGCAATGATGTATGCTACAAGGTGGAGGAATCTTGAAAACATCATACTGAGTGAAAAAGGCTAGACATAAAAGGCCACATATTGTGTGATTCCATTTATATGAAATATCCGCAATAGGCAAATCCGCAGAGACAGAAAGCAGATCAATGGTTGAGGAAGCTGGGAGAGGGGATATGGGTTTTGGGGGGTAGGGGGTTGATGAAATGTTCTAAGACTAGGTAGTGGTGATAGTGCACAACTCTGGGGATATATGAAAACAGCCCCGCTGAATTGTACATTTTCAAAGGGTGAATTTTACAGTATATGAATTATACCTCAATAAAATTACAATCTAAAAGTTTTGTCTAAGGACGTACAGTTTATACAGAAGTCATGAATATAGTTAATATTTTTATATATTTCTATCCACCCAAAACAAAATAGAAAATTTAGGAAGATGTGAGATAATTCAAGCCTAAAAATATTTTTACCATAAATATGCAGCTACTTTATGTAAGCAAGACTTTTTCCATTCCATTTCCTCTGTTCTCCACTTCATTTCCATTCATATAAATAAACGAAGCTATTGAATGCCACTTTTCATTCTGACCTGGTTCTTTGGACTTGAATTTTATTTCTCCTCTACTTATGTTCTCCTTGCCATTCTTCTCTCTGTACTCAAGCAATTCTTCCCATTATTTTTTGACTCTCAGAACATCCTTCTCTTGGCTAGGTCATGAAAACTCTTGTCAAAATGCAGCTACTACGCATGATATTTAAACTCCCCACTTGAAGCATATCCTCCACTGGATCAGAGCCTCTTTTACTTCTGTGACATCAGGACTACTTGTCGGCGCTTTCATTATCTAGCTGTTGACCTGCATGTTTTTCACCCGTTTGGGTTGGATGAGTCTGGAATTGTTAACCAAACAAAAGAAACCTGGTTGCTACGCCTGGCGAGACCAACGTTGTTCACCGACTGCTTCCTGTTTGCCCTGCGTGGTGTGGGCAGAGTATGCGGCAAGGCCTCATTCTGCTTACGTCTGTGTGTTCAGAAGATGAGGATGGCTTTTTGTGTCTTGCTTACCCAGACACACTCACTCAGAACTGCTTTAGGATCCATCTGCGGTAAAATCTGAAAATGTGCTATGCACAATTACACAAGCAAACACAATGTCCCAAGACAAATATGCCCTATTAGCAAGCAGGCCAGAATTGAAGTAAAAACAGGTGTTTCCTCTATTGGGTCTGATTACCTACATGTGCGGCTACTCGGAAATTATTTCTTAATTACTTTGAAGGGTTAGCTCCAGCAGAGAGGGAGAGAGAAAACTCTGCAGGAGTTCTGAGGGCTCTTTGGTCCTCTGACGAATTAAAGCTTAATCTTGCAATTAATTAATTAATTAATCCCATAATCCTGTAACAGCTGAATCCTGTAATTACTTAAATATATTAATTTTCCTCTTGATATTATTTCTGGATGATCACAGGCTTTATTGACCCAGTTACCCATTTTGATAGGGACCCCACTTGACTTTGTGCCACATGGTTGATATGCAAAATGTTCCTGAACTTGCGATCTACATCATATTATATGACCATAAGAGAAATGAATTGCATAAAAAGAAACATAAGGAGGCATTCTGCCAGCTTTGTCTTGGCAACGCTGGACCACTCTAATCAGACCTGGAGAGCAGCCACTTATTTCTGGTAAGTAGAAAAGACGGATGATTTTATTCATTTCTCAGCCTCAGTATTTTCAATGGGTAAAGCAGAAGGGACAGTGTTGAGAGCCAGGAGACTGGTCAATCAAAGGGACTAACTATAGTTATAGGAGCACTAACTATAGTCTTGGTATCATATTAGGCACTAAAAAGCTGACAAAAACCTACAAATTGGAGTCTCTACCTTCAAGAACTAATTTGGTAGTAGGATACGTAAATAAAGGCGATGAATGGGAAAAACTGAGATGCATTCCCATGTTACAGGCATTCTTCGTGGGGTGAGATCTGGGAGATAGCATGGGAAAATGGGATGACCCCGACACCTGGCAGCTTATTGAAATAATACTGAAAAGGATTAATTCTGAAAATGTTCGTGACATCCCTTGAATCAAGGAAATTAAATATTAAAAAGGTTCAGCAATGAGGGCAGTTCCACAGACAGAGAAAACTGGACCCAGGACTCAGACAGCTAGGTTTAACTCTAAGGCCTCGTGTTCTTAAATGTACAATATTCCCTTTTTCTGAGAATATGTCCATTCTTATTTCTTCGTGCTATAATGTACTTTCTTTTATTAAATTCTGGCGGTGCAGTAATATTTATGTAAGTGTCTTTACTTGGAAATAAACTAAAAGACAACGGCTCTGACTTTGTTTACTCTCCTCTCCAACTTTAATTTTGCTGATCTCCAAAATCCCGAAGTCTAGTAATTACTTCTCTAGATCTAAATTTCTGTGAAGGGCCGGAGAGTAAATATTTTAGACTTTGTAGGTCATACAGTATCTTTTGCAACTACTCAACTCTGCTATTGTAATGCAAAAGCAGCCGTAGACAACACAGAAACAAATGGCATGGCTGCATGCCAATAAAATTGTATTTATGAACACTGAAATTTAAATCTCATAAAATTTTCATGTGTCACAAAATATTATTCTTTTGATGTTTCAGGTATTTAAAAATGTAATAATCATTCTTAGCTCTCAGACTGCGCAAAAATAAGTGACCAGGTGGATGTGGTCCTTGGGCCATGGTTTGCTGACCCCTGCTCTAGATGTCGTCAGACTGCACAGCTGTTGACCCGTGAAAACAGGAAACAACACGATTTATCCTGACAGTTTTCTTTCATGTAAATATATATATCATCCTTAATCAACTTTCCAAAGCAAAATCAGGAACATAAAAAGGATGAGATGCATTAGGTTTTAAAACCCAACTATAAGCTACACAAATGAGATGTAAACCCAGCACAGAGAAAAATGACAGCTGCCTGCCTCGGTAGCTCTTGTCAGGTGCAGGTCCCAACACAACCCCTTTGCCAGGAGGGGTGGCTTCCAAGTGGAGGACAGCGACGGATCCATACTGAGTTCAGGGAAACAAGAGATCGTCTGGTCCCTCAAAGGAAACGCGATTCAGATAGGAAGGGGAAAGAAGCGGGAATTCCAAGGGCTTCATGCACAGTTGTGCCAGTAGGAGCTCGGGCTGAGTTTGAAAGACAATGCAGAAATCAAAGGATTGGATTTGGGCGCAGGAATAATGAAAGATAAAGTTGCAAACGTAGTTAGAGGAGAGCTTAAGGAGGGCTAAAAATTTGTATCTTATTGTGGAGGTCGGAGGTTCAAAGGGAATTGTCAGATGTTACGCCTAATCAATGGATGTTTTGTTTGGTCTGTATAGCATTTTTATATATTTGAGCCAATCTTTCAAAATCGAGTTTTTCTTGAAAAATCAGAAAATGTGGCAACACTAGCCCAGCATTTCTATGACCTTAAATGAATGTTACAGTTCAAAATTCTTCTTTTGATTTATTTGTCTCAGTTCATTCATTTTTGCTATAGCCATATGGAAACTTCTTTCAGATCCTTGAAGCTGTCATTCTCTCATTTGCCTCCAGGCCTTTACACATACATTCACACACACATACACACATACTCACCATCCGCCTACAGCCTAAGATCTCCTACTTATCCTCAGGGCTAACATTAAATGTGTCTTCTTCTTAGAAGCGTACCATGATGCGTCAAGTCTGGGTCAGATATTTCCATTGCATCCTGTATCTTCCTGCCATTCATCCATTCGCAAACATTTATTTAGTGACCATAGTGCCAAGTGCTGCTCTGGGTGCTGGGAATACAAAAGTGTGCAAAATTAGTTCCCAGGCCTATTGGGACATAAATTCCATGGAGTGTGAAAGACATTAAGTTAATAAACAAGTAAACAAAAAGTATGTAGGAAAGTGACGAGTGTTATGGAGAAAAGCAAAACAGGGTAAGGGGGCTGCATGCTACTTCTGTAAAATGTTTAGGACAGGACTCACTGATAAAGAGACATTTGAGCAGAAAGTAGAAATGTAAGGAAAGCAAGCAGAAGAAAGCAAGGGAGCAAGTCATGTGGACATGGAGGAAAAGAGCAGCCAGGCAGGGAGAAGAACAAGGGCAAAATGCTTGAGGTAAGAGTGTGTTTGGAGTGTTTGAGGAGGCCAAGGTGACTGGAACAACAGAGGTAAGACACAAGATGGGAGGAGATAAGGAGGAAATGGGGCCAGGTCTAGGCCTGGTGGGTCAATGCAAGGACTCCAGCTTTACTCTAAATGATGTGGAAATTTGTCAGAGAGTTTTGAATTAGAGGGGCAACGTGATCCAAGTCAGTTTTTAAGAGGATCGTGCTGGCTGTTGTGTGGAGGGCAGACTGTGGCAGGTGGTCAAAGTGTAGACGGAGGGAGACAAATTAGAGAGTTGCTCTGATGGTTTAAATAAAAATTATGTTGATTTGGGCTACAGCAGCAGTGGGTGTGAAACAAAGAGGAGTGGAGAGCTTTGAGATATCTAGGGTAGAATTAATCAGACATGGGGATTGATTTGGCGTGAAGAATAATGGAGAAGGAGAAATCAAGGTGAGCACCAGCAAGCTCTGGGTGGAGGTCTTATAACTGCTGTCTACCTCTGTAAATCCTTCATAAGACAGAAGCTCAAAGGGGGCAAGAACAAATCTATAGTGCTTACGATTTTATCCCTAGTGCCTAGTGCAGAGTAGGTACTTAACTTTTTGAGTAAATTAATGAATAAGTTAGGTATAATAAAGAGAGACTTTGGATTCAAGATGAATTTGGAAGACAGAACTCAGATAAGCAATCTTGATTGTCTTGGAAAAGTTGAATGGGAACTCATCTAGATTTCCAAGTAATGGGAGTGAGTGCTGGAGAGTTATTACATATCACTCATCTTTTAGGAGGGATTGCCTCTAGGAAAATCTGTAGCGGGAATAGAGATGTTCATGAGAGCACAGATTCCAAAATGGTAGTCTAGATAGCTATGTTTGGCTCCCTTGATACTGGCCCCTGCAAAGTTTTAACATTTTCGATGTAGTTGCCAGCATTAAAATCAGTAGAAGTCAAATAAAAATTTGCGTTTATAGTTTCTCTTGAAAAAATCGAGGTCTAACCATATTGGCCTCTTATTCCTTCACGGCAAATATTGGATGAGCTATTCTCCCCCACTGTCTTTAGTGGGACTGAGTCATCCTTCTTCCAGGTCATCCTATCCCCCACGACTCCCTGGTGTCCTCCAAGCACTGAGAATGAGGGCAGGTTCCCTTCTGTCATCTTATGCCAGCCCTCTTCACTCATTTATGTTTTCTGTTTTGGACCCAGAGGGAATTTTTGTTGTCAACTGTATCTCCAGAGTGAGCTCTTTCTTTGTATTCAGTGCTGTTTTCCCATGAAGCTTCTCCTTCCTCAGCCTTCAGGAGCCCAGTGGCCTCATCCTTCCTCCTTTTCTCAAGCTCTGTTTAAAGCCTACCGTGCCAGATGATGGAGACGTAAAGGCCTCTAAATAGACAGAGGGTTTGCCATCACAGACTGTAAAGTATAAAGGAAGAGACAGAAAAAACCCCACAAATCAACAAAGAAATAATTACAAGTATGGTAAAAGCTATGGAGAAAAAGGGAATTTTCAACGAGAGAATAATGTGGAAGGAAGATATCACTTAAATAAGTTGCCCGAGGGAGGGCTCTCTGAGGAAGTAACAGTTTAGCTGTGTGAAAATCCGGGAGGAGGGAGTTGTGAGCTAAGAGAACAGCACAGCAGACGTCCTGAGATGGACAGATGCTTGGCATTGCTGAGACACTAATACAAGGAGGCCAAGGGGGCTGGGATATGCTATGAGAGAGTACGAGATTAGAACAGAGGCAGGCGAGTCATATCCCGCAGAACGTTGTGGGCTATCGGAAGAGTCTTCGTTTTATTTTCAGTGCCATGTGAAGTCTTACCTGACGTGTAATAGGTCAATAATCATGATCAAAACTTGCTTTCAAGAACGGATTTGGAATGTTTCTGTGTCACGCTAAACTCACTGGTGGGAGTTAATATGTCACCTCTCTCAGTGGAAGTGGATTTTTATCTAAACAGGAATCAAAACTTTTAATTAAAAGAATAAATTACCCAAGGCAAAATGAAATGAATCCGCAGAACTCAATGGGGAAGATGAAGACCCCGTTATCTCTGAAATGACGTATTTGGGTAAAACAGCTTCTACCTTGGAAAGTAATATAGCACAGGAGTATATTCAAACTGTGAAAAATGAATGAGCTTCAAAATATTATTAGTTTGTATTTATTTATTATTTACACCAGCACCCCACTTACTCAACTTTGACAAGACTGATCACAGCTGGAAAAGAAGAAGTAAAGAAAATGATTCTCTGGACTGGCCCAGTGGTATAGTGGTTAAGTTCCTGTGCTCTGCATAGGCGGCCTGGGATTCATGGGTTTGGATCCCAAGCGCAGACCTACACACTGCTCATCAAGCCATGCTGTGGCAGCATCCCACATGCAAAAAATAGAGGAAGATTGACATAGATGTTAGCTCAGTGACAATCTTCCTCAAGCAAAAAGAAGAAGATTGGCAACAGATGTTAGCTCAGAGCCAATCCTCCTCACAAAAAAAAAAAAGAAAAGAAATGGTTCTCAGTAACCAAAGCAGATGACACAAAGCCCATGTACTAAGCTTATGCAGCACTTCACCAATTATGTCAATCAGAAAAAATATATATATTCATATATACAAACATATATATGTATGTCTGTGTGTTTATATATATTTATAGGAAGCTGCTAAAATCAGGCACTTTGACAGTGAACAGTAATGGCAGTCTTGCAGCAACAGTAGAGAAAGGAAAATATAAAAAGTAGTGGCAAGAGGTTGGGAGGTTAATGGGGGAAGCATTAGGTATGGGGAAGCAGGTTTAGGAGGTTTGCTAGCACCTGAGGAGGCCAGCGTTTGCATAGCTGTACTATATTGACTTAATTCTCATAGTGACAATCCTGACACACGGAGGTAATGTTGAGAGTCTGTTTTAGAAACTGGGGAAGAGTGAAAAATACTATAGAAGAATTTCTCTCTGGAATGATTATATAAAATCAGGAGCTTAAGTGGCAGGCTTTGTTAATTCATCCGCAAATATTCAGGACTGCTTACCACAAGTTCTGGTGGCAGAGAGACAAAAATCCTACCCTCACAGGGCTGACATAGGAGTGTCAGTGCATGGAAGGTGTTTAAAGCCAGATGACGGGATGAAATCGCCCGGGTCTGGATCTGGGATGCTCGCTTCTGTGGAGTGCACATAAGCACATCAGTGGCTGATGTTGGGCCTGTGGGCCATCATTAAGTTGCCCGTATTTGCATCTTAAACAGAAAGTTTGTGCAGGGGGCAAGGTGGTCCTCAATCCTCAATTGTTACAACTCAGTAACATATGTATTACCTGCTTATTCTGGTTTTCTCTCTTCAAATGAAATTTTTTAATTACTAGAACCATGATGCTAAGGTTTATTATTTGTATCTTCTTATAAACAACTCAATCTTATTTCCAGAGGATATTTATAGTTTGCCTAAAATGAAAGTCACCTATTGGTCACTCGCTTTATTTATGATAGCACCTAATTACTGAGAATGAGGCTTCCATGAGTCATGTTTTCATCTACGATTTCTCTTCCATAAAAAAGAATTTTCCACTTCTATTCATCCTTTACAGAAGATTGAAGACAGCTTTTCCCTTCAATCGCACCGGGAAACAGCCTAGTCCAGGAGATGCTGCAGGGGGCGCTGCCTGAGACCCTGCCTGTTCTCTGTTCCTTGTATTTCAGTTGTTCAGATTCCAGGGTTGGCTCTCTTGCCATATCTTTGTTATATTATTTAAATGTATTATTGTCATATGGCTGTATTATTGTTTTTTAAATATCTTTATTTCAATTGACTCACTTTTTAGCCTAAATTTATTTAGAAAGGACAATATATCTCACTATCACAAATAGAAAGTTAGTGTCAATTGTCATAAATAGAGGATACCAATAAAATAAATGCTCTGTTGCTTGCCAAAGCCTCTGAGGCAAATGCTCGTTTTCCCTTTATTGGCAACAGAGATTAACAGGAGTTTTAAAAGCTCACGTGCACCAAACTGAGCCGTTCTTCTTGACAGTTATCAGAAGGCTAGAAAAGGGAATACATCTCTCTTTGAAATTCAATATTACCTAATTCAGGGGTCGGTGAACAACCTAAAATCATTTCAATCAACACTGGTGAAATGCTTGAGAAATAGGGGAATTTTTCAAAGCAACAATGTCTATTTAGTTTACCAAGGAAGGGGACTGGATCTTCCATTGTTTTGTGTCTCCATCAGGCTCAGCATAGAGCTGGGTGCAGGATAGACCCCTGTAACTGCCAGCTTGATGTCTACAACCGTGACTGCATCCCTGCCTCTGCCTGACATCCACAAGACGGCTGCTTTGGTTACAAGGATTCGGGCACAGTGAGATGGCAGAACTCCTGGACAATGAAATCATAGAGCGGGGACTGTTGACAGTCAATTACCAACATCTCCTTTGTGTTATAATGACATAAAAGTAGAAACGTAGCATTTTTAAAGGGGAATTAATTTTGGACCTAGGTTCAAATCTAAGCTTAGGAACTCACTAGTTTTACACCTGGGCCAGGTTATTCCACCTCTGTGGCTTTGGTTTCCTTGTCTATAATATGGGTCTGATAATACCTTTCCCAAAGGAATGTTATCAAGACTGATGAGGTAACATATAGAATATGGCTGTCACATAGTAGGGCCTCTATAATTTGGAGCTATTTTTGAGGAAAACACAGAGAGAGGCTACAATCATTCTAAGGACTTATATTACAGTTGAGAAAGAAAAAATTATATTTGGAGAATTGGGCAAAGTCAAAAAATCATTTCAATGAATACAAATTAGAGAGAAATCATGAGGAAATTATGCAAGCATTCTAAATCAAAAATCCTGCTCAGTAGAACTAACAAGGCTAGTTTGCATTGGTTTGTTTTTGTCTTGATTCATCTGGATGATTTCCTAAATTCTTCTTTTTTGCAGCGTGGATACAGCTCTAGTGTCAGCAACAGACGCACCACTTTGCCCATCTTTGTCTCAAGGCTGTTTTCTGCATACTGAAAGATTATTTTTAGATTTAAGATTTTTACTCGACGCCAAGCATTTCTTCTGATTAGATCAACATATCAAAACTTTTGATTGAGTCTAGTTACCTGACAGTTCAAGGAATCATACCCCATGTATACTTTGGAAACAATTACACATGCAGACCTCAGCTAAACATTGCCCACTGGGAGCAGCTCAGACTGTCATGGTCAATAGAAAAACCACACTTGGATCTCCTCCAACAGTGCTTTATGGTGATGCCCAAAATACCTCCTGGAGCTACATTGACGCATTATTGTGATATACCCAGGATTGCCATTTTCCTTTTTACGTTGTTCCAGTCTTGATTTCATAATTAAATTCTATTCCCTTAAATAGAATTAAAATTCACAGTTTCCTTTACTTACGGTCCTCTCTAGAAGCATTCTGTTAAACTTTACCACATATGGGTAGTGGCAAAGTAAAGTTAATCTGGAAAATAATTTTGTGGACCAATATAAATCTTATTGCTTATGTATTTTCCTTAAATACAATTAGTAACTCTCCCTGAGTCAATGCCAAAAGGATTCAAACTTGGATTTATGTATACGCATTGTGGGGAAAATTAAAAGAAAAACAAGTATTCAACTGGCATTTTTTATACATATCTTATTACTTTTTTATTGAGGTAACATTGGTTTATAACATTGTATAAATTTCACGTGTATATCCTTATATTTTGACTTCTGTGTAGATTGTAACATATTCACCACCAAAAGTCTAGTTGCCATCTGTCACCATACACATGTGTCCCGTTACCCCTTTTGCCCTCCTCCCACCCCACTTTCCCTCTGGTAACCACCAATCTGTTCTCTGTATCTATGTGTTTTTTTGTTTATTTATCTTCCAGATATGAGTGAAATCATATGGTATTTGTCTTTCTCCACCTGAGTTATTTCACTTAGCACGATACTCTCAAGGCCTATCCATGTTGTTGCAAATGGCAAAATTTCATCTTTTTTATGACTGACTAGTATTCCATTGTGTATATATATATATATATATATATATATATATATATATATATATACCACATCTTCTTTATCCATTCACCAATCAATGGGCACTTAGATTGTTTCTAAGTCTTGGCTATTATGAATAATACTGCAATGAACATAGGCATGTACATATCTTTTCTATTTACTGTTTCATGTTCTTTGGATAAATACCTCGAAATAGCTAGATCACATGGTAGTTCTATTTTTAAGTTTTTGAGTAATCTCCATACTGTTTTCCATAGTGGATGCACCAATTTACATTCCCACCAGCATCAACTGATATTTTTAAATAGCTGTTTCTGCAGTGTTTAAGATTCAGAAACAGTGACTTTGAGGACCTTTCATTATACTTCACAGGCTCATTTTTCTGTATTCGTTCTTCCTTAACTGAAATAAACAGTTTATTTCCCTTGTCACTGTTGAGGGTTATGTTTGTTCATTGGCTGAAGTCATACCTTAGCTACTTGGAATTTCTGTACCAGGATTTTAAAAAAGGCATCAACTTCCTCACTTTATTCTATTTATTCTTTCATTCAATAGACGTTTATTAAGAACTAGGTAGTGATAAGCACCAGTATAAATTGGTGAAGCCGTTATGGGAAACGGTATGGAGATTCTTGGAGGTAATATATGGGTGGTAGGTGGTACACAAATATGTATAAGACTAGGTTCCTGCCTTCCAGGAGTGTACAATCTAAGGTCATACAGAATTCTTACAAGCAACTAAATGTATACCACAGAAGTAAATGACAGATGTGCTAGTGCTGCAGGGAAAGAGTGGAAGAATCAGAGAAGATGACCTAGGTCAGATCTTGGAGGATGGGCAGAATGCCAGTAAACAAAGATGGTGTAGAAGGAGGGAATCCCAGCCAGAGAGAATTTTCTTAATATGAACTCATTCAGTTTAATCTGATTCAGCCATCATTTATTGAGCAACTGCTAAGGATGAGATACTTAATACCTTTATCTATTTTATCAGAGATAAAAACATGAATATGAAATAATCCTTGCCTGGAAAAATGACCAGTGCAGGAGGGCCAGCATCCAAATAATAGAAGTCCCAGGAAGAGAGAACAGGGAATACTGATGGCAAAGAAATGAGTTTTAACATTGTCCCTCAGATTTCCTGACAGATATGAGTTTCCAGAATGAAAGATACTCTAAATGTCCAACACAATGGATGAAATAGACCCATATGACGGTACATATAGTGAAATTTTATAACACTGGGGATAATTTAAGAAAGCAAATGTAAGACTTCCAGAGAGAAAATAAAGAAAACAGGAATCATAACAACTTTGAACTTGTCAAAAAAAACTTCTGGCAGCAGTAAGATATTGGAGCAATGTTTACAATATTCCAAGGAAAATTATTTTTCCAACACGGAATTATACCTCCAACTAAATTCTTAGTTAAATATGAGGGTAGATTTAAGGCATTTTCAGATATGCATCCTTTTCCAAGATTCCATTAAAAGAAGGTCTCAATAAAAACACGGGAAAATGTCAAGAAGGCCGAAGATAGAGGATCCAGGAAAATGGCTCCAACTCAAGAGGGTGATGGAGAGAATCCCTGATGATGATGAAGGAGCACAAATGTGCACCAGGTGTGGAGAGAATCCTGCCCAGACAGGACAGGCCAGAAGGTTCCGGGAGAACGTCCCCAGGAAGATGAGATTGATGGGTTAGCTGATGCATTTGAACACAACAAGAAGAGATTTAGACAAATGGGTGAGAATTTAGAGAAGAATTGGTGATAAATGTATAGAAAACTAAGCAAAGAACACACATGTCAAAGTGTATAAGAAGGAAAAAGTAATCACAGTAGAGAATGTGCCTCAGGGGTGAATAGACTTTACACAGTCTAATCATGTAAACACTGAATGTGTGTTTAAATAGGATTAGGATATAACTGTACAAGACAGAAGTTATTGTGTACGGCTAGAGTGCAATGGTGGTTAAAGAAAGCTGGACGCTTTTAGGCTAGATAATACCTAAAGCTGAAAAACATCAAGAAAAAGTAAAATAATATTATTTAGAGACATGGAAATAAAATGAAGGTAAAATACCAAAAGCTAAGAAAGAAGAAAGGGTTGTCTTGGAGGAGCTGGAAATGGGATAGACTGAGCAGGGCAGAGCACTGCTGTTTTTCACAATAAATCCAGCAGGTCAGTTGATTTAACTATATGTATAACTTGATACAAATAAAGCACCAGATATTTTTAAAGGTACCGTTTTTCTTCACAATTAACCCAGGGACTTTAGGTCTAGAGGGGGCATTTTTTAAATGGCATATGATCCAATTAAACAGTGAACAGAAATGACCTTGAAGGTCTCTGTTTCCTACCTTTATTGATCAATGATAAGATCTTCGTGTCCCACTGTCTTAGACCAGAGTCCCCCCTCATGTGAATATGACAACCTGGGCAAGCTCTAGATACTTAGAGTTTCTGGGTTGATCTTCCCAAAAGGGATTAAACCCACCAAGAGCTTCGAGAATTTAAGCATTGACAGAAACACATCCAGACATCCACAGCTTGTTCTGATCTGAAAAGGCAGCAAGCAGCAGAAGCATCTATAGTTCCAAGGATTTGTGTAAAGATAGAGCAGTCAAGAGAGGGCAGGGAAATTGTATTTGGTATTTGGTAAAAGCATAATACGCACTTGTTGAATGAATGAAATATAGCAAATTGCTTTCAGGACAGCTGACAGGCCGGTCTGCATATGCTAGAGTAAAACATTTGGTTACTTGCTTTCACTTCTTCTTTAAATCCAGCAAGGCAAGGACTTAGATAAAGTCAAAAGCCCAAGGGACATAATTAGAAACACTTTATGCACAAATTTCCTGTTCCATTAGGAGTTAAACCGAGGTCTTTCAGGTTTATAGCTCACACACCTGTTAACACACTTTCTGTAAGACACCCAGCTTGGCACTGAGTAGAGCAATAGTTCTCAAAATGGCTTTCTTTATAAGGGTGCTCCAATTCCATGAAAATACTTGAGACAGATGCCCTGAGCTAAGTCCTGGTCCCTCATCTCTGCTCAGCCAGAATGGCCCTGGTTTGATCTTTTTTTGCATGTGAGAGTTCCATCCAAAATGACATCTCTACCACTTAAAATGTTTGACAACCACTGATGTAGCAATGTGCTGAATAGGCACCCAATAGATAAATACATCTTTATTTTTCTGTAAATAAATATAATTTCTATAATAAATCCACATTTCCTTCTAAAAGCAGAAAACTTGATCAAATATTCCCAAGTAAACTCAGTAAAATTATTGCTCACTTATTTTAATCTCAAATTCAGGCAGAACTTAGGGTTCTGTCCTTTTCCATTTTCTCCCCTGAAAGACATTTAAATTTCAAAGACGGCTTGTGCATGGGTGTGTGTGTGTGTGTGTGTGTGTGTGTGGACAATAGGCATTTTTTGTTCTCTGCTGGCATCAGCTGTGATTTAAATTTTCTTGCTTACCCTTTGGAAATTGATCCTTATGCCCACTACTTCTGCTACTGCCTGAGGCTCTAACATGGGTTCAAGCTTCTTGGAGTCCACTGGTGTTCTCAGACACTTCCTAGCTCCCTTGGGGCTGCATGCATTTAGCTGTCACCCTATTATTGGAAGCCTGAGAGAAAGTTACAGGGGGATCTTATGCTTTCTCACGCATTGGCTCATTTTATTTTATTCCTCCCTTGCCTCTGTCCTGTGAAACACATAAAAGCAAGGCTGCTGCCACACTGAATTCTCAAGTGGGAATCAGGCATTACTCCCCTCTCTCCGGGTCTGTTATTTAGTCAACACGCACCAGAATGATCATTTGATTCATTGGGCATCTCTTCTAGTTGGCCAATCCTTGTATTGGTTTGATTGTTAAATACTTAGAATTCTGACTCTGCTCTCAAATCCTCAAGATGATGGAGAGCTCAGTCACCCCTTCCCTCTCCTAGACATTGGCCTGATGGAGGCAAGAGCCAAAGTCCCATATCCATACTCCACTGTTGCTTTTTTCTCGAGGTAGCTCTTTTTCCCCTAGCCTAGGCAACCTTTAACTAGTCACCAGGAGAGAGCACTGTGACTCTTTATCTATTCTCTTTCCATTCTATTGTTTATGGCACAAATTTTATGCCTGACTTCCTTTGGGGCATGGCCTCTTGCAACTCAAGAGAAACTGGGTTGATGTGAATCAAGGCTGCCCCTGGTAGAGAAGCCCAAGGTGACCTGGCTTACATGCCAATCTATACGACCTGATGGATTTTATGGTGTGGATTAAGACTGCCCCAGGAAGAGAAGCCCAGGGCATGCTTGCCTATATGCCGATCTATATGACCAGATTCATATCTAAAGTTATATGACCATGCAATAACCAGACCCCATCTGCACTGAAACCATTTAATGACTTTTTACATCATCTTTTCTTTTTCCAGTAAAAATAAGTCACGTACCCATGCCTTATAAATTTAGCCCTAACCCTCAACACATTGCAGCAGCAGCTCTGACTGCCCATGGGTTCTGTCCCCATGCAGCAGCAGCAGCAGCTCTTTACTGCCCATGGGTCCTGTCCCCTTGCTATTCCGTACTACTTTCTAAATAAAAGAGCGCTACTGCCAGACCTTGAGAGTCCAAGAAATCTTTCTTTCGACTCTTCGGCTCACTGACCCTGCATCATGGATCTTGAATATCAATACCATTGACTTTACAAATTACCTTCTCTGCAGTGAAGTTTAAATTTTATTTTTAGAGATTCAAAAGCTGAGCACTGTCTATTTTCTTTTTATGTTGTTCGGATAAGATCCCATATCCTCTTTGAAGCAATGCTTGCTACTGACTGAATAGGAGAGGAGGTTGGGGAACCCTGGCTAAGATCTCAAAATTTCATCCTGCCACAGCCATAACAGTGATGGACCTGTCCAGTCCCTCCTTTTTTTAAACATAGAAGAAAGCCCAGAAATTACAGAGAAGCAATTTGCCCTGGAACCCTTCAAAGTCATGTTAATGACAGAGTAGTTTGTAATGTAACCTAGGGTCATGAGCACACAGTTCTTGTACCATAACAAAGTCAGGTTAACAATAGGAAGACGGGTTTCTTACGTCAACCCAGTGAGGGGTTTTGGCAATGAGGTAATCCTCGGAGTTCTCTGATGTTCTTTTGGACACTTAAATTATTTTGCCATTCCCAACAGAATCTCAGCACCCCTTACCCCAACCCTGACTTCATACACAGCAGTGAGAACTGGGCTCATCTTTCCTCAGAACCCAGAATAAAAAAAGGCAGAAAACACTCAGCCATAAAAAAGGACAAAGTCGTCCCATTCACAACAACGTGGATAGATCTTGAGGGTATTATGCTGAGTGAAATAAGCCAGACAGAGACAGACGAACTCTGTATGACTCCACTCATAGGTGGTAGTCAACATATGGACAAAGAGAACTGATTGGTAGTTGCCAGGGGAAAGGGGGGTGGGGGGAGGGCACTAGGGGTGAAGT
Source organism: Equus asinus (assembly GCF_041296235.1). Classification (NCBI taxonomy): domain Eukaryota; kingdom Metazoa; phylum Chordata; class Mammalia; order Perissodactyla; family Equidae; genus Equus; species Equus asinus. The sequence goes on from NC_091798.1 coordinate 75,380,900, forward strand.
GGTGTACCTACAACATGACTAATAATGATGTACAACTGTAATTTCACAAGGATGTTAACTTTCATAACCTTAATAAAAAAAATTTCAGGAAAAAAAACGTAGAAAATAAAGAGGCAGAAAACAGAATGCGTGAGATCTGCAAAAAAAAAATGAAGGAGGCTGAGGAAATTTATAGAACAAAGACCAAACTAGGAACTTGAGGATTCCAGAGTAAGAAGACAGAATGTTCCCAAAATGGAGAGAAGAGTGGAACTTTGGGTGAGGAGATGAAGTTTAAAAGAGGCTTGGATTGTAAGAAGCAGAGAGGAAAGGTAAGGTTGGAGAAACAGAAAAGATTCAAAGTGACAGCCCTTGGAAGTCTAGAGAGAATTCAAAAGGGACCCACTGAGTGTCTGGGCAATGAGGCCAGTTCTTTTCTGCAAGGCAAGCAGATAAGATAGGGACATAAAGCCTTTGTTTTTCAATCTTCAACTGTGCATGTTTTGAATTTACCAGCACAAAACTGTATGCTCAGTCTAGGAACCAGTGGCCAAGGTGGTTCTTTAAAAAGGGAAGGAAGAATTTCTTTCCTCCATGGACACTGGTAAATGTCTTCACTGTGGAGCTCAGGCTGTAGAGGACAATCCACAGGAATGCGGAAATTGATAACTCTGTCCTATACCCCAGTGCAACCCCCTAGCAAAGGTAGAGATACATTCCTTGGGACTTCAAAAAAGATAATTGCATATGGGCTATGGATACATGTTTCTTTTTATTTTACAGAAATTGAATCACATAGTATAAACTTTGCTTAATTGTATAAAACAGGGTGTGGCCAGACTTGCTTATGGAAAACCACTAAATGCACATAAATGGAAGATTCCCACAATTCAGGTGTAGAATAAAGTAAATCACATAAGTGTGTCACAATATGCATTTCTGGACCCAGAAGCTGGACAAAACTGGATGTCAGGATTGCTGAGTTGTAGAATTATTACCTTACATGGTAAAATGAGTTGTTTGGGAGCAATGAACAGCCTAGAAAGCAGGGAATAAAACAAGCCTGACCACATTTTGCCCTGGGCCTCTCAGACCTGTCAGATTTCTCACCTGCTCAGGCTGCTGACCACTGTCTTGTCCCTGGGGGAAGAAGGAGAGGAACCCCAGAGGCCGTGCTTGGTCAGAGGCATCCTTGTCATACTGTTTTCACACCCTTTCCATGCTTGATAGAGCTTGTGAATAGAACTCCTTGGTGCCTGTGAGCTCTGTTTCTGTCATTTTTGAACCCAGTTAAGTCTTCTCAAATTTGGGCCAAAGACTTCGTGACCTTGGGCAAATTGTTTAATATCTCTAAGCCTCGGTTTCCTCATTTCTAAAACAGATAATAACAGCAGCTTCTTTATAAAATTTTTTGGTGAGATTATATGAAAAAATCCATTAGGATACTGAGCAGGAGGGTGAGGACAGAGAAAGTGCTTTGTTAGCTACTGTTATTAACCTGTAATTTTCCATACGGAAATTGACATAGTTCCATATCAATAACTATTCCTTGGCATAATTTTTAATCATTGAATAGTTTTCCATTGTATGAGTGCCCTATGGTTTATTTAACTAATCAGATATTGGGGCTCATTTAGATTGTGTCTGTTTGTTTGGCTATTATACTTTCAGGTAAAGGTAGTTGATTAAATATGTGTCTACATTCACTCCCTCCCAAAACCCCTCAAAAACTGCAGTGAAGGGATTTTCTAAAGGCATAAACACATAGAATGGGGAGAACAGAAGTGGAAGCAATAGTAATAAAATTATGAAGGCAGAAAAGCAAATAATTTAACGGACCCAAGAAAACTGAATCGTAAGCCAGAAGCAGGGAAAGCTAAGAACTAACTCTTTCTACATCTCAGAATTTCCCTAAACCTTAGGAATTGGTGGCACCAAATGGCTCTGGATGCTGGGAAGAAAAGAGGTGCTAAAATAAAAAGGATTACTTGAAAGTCTGTTTCAGAAGCAACCAGACCCCCAATCCCCTCAGCACTCTCCACGGCCAGGAAACCACGTGTTTACCGCCCTAGCCAAAGCTAGGTTTCTTCCCCTGGGAAAGTAAAGCAGGGATTCACCAGGCATGCAGACACAGTTAGAGGTGGAGGTTTCATACGGAACTGAGGCCCCAGGGATGCTGAGCTCCCCTCTGGCAGTCAGCCCCTCTCCCTCCAGACTGGAGGCTGGGGAATCTTCTCTGTGGGACCTGACTGACCCAAAAGGAAAGACTTAAAGACTCTGAATCAGAGTTTTCTTAACTCAACTATCCAGGTAGATCATCCCATAGCACAGGTTGCAGTTGTCCATCCCCACTAAAATGATGACAACTTCCAATCAGCCTTTCCTTGCCTCACTTTTAAATGAAGTCCAGCAGCCAAGAACCCAAAGATCTGAGGAATGCCTTTGCCATGACAGAGGGAGCCGAAGCCAAATAGGAAAAAAAAAACTTGCTGGGCTGCACATGGGGGGTAAACTTCAAAAAAGCAAAAAACTGGCATGAACATTCGTCAAGACATGAGAAAATATTGCAGCCATGAGAAAAGAACAGGGATAAATAAAAAGGAACAGTCATAAAACAGAAAAGATCTCTTGGAAATTATCAATGTGATGGCAAAAATGAAAATGAAAAACTCAGTGGAAAGGCTGGAATATAAATTAAGAAAAATTGCCCAGAGATCATAGCAAAAAGAAAAAGGATTGTAAATGAGAGAAAAAAGATAGTTTTACTATTATAGACAATGATTTGGTAGAAATATTTGAGAGAGATTTTAAATTACATAAACCAGCGGATTTTGCAGCATGAGATAAAATCAGAAAAGAATTCAATTTCTAAAAGATCTTTAAACTTTAAAATATAAAAAACAGGAAAAGTTTATTCCCAGTGCCAGAACATTTATCCAGACAGAAAGTACTAGAACTCTATGAGGGATCTTTCTAAATTAAACAAGTTTTATGTCCAGGACCAACAAGGTGAAAACTCTGTCACATGAGGCTTATTGGCCAATCACGACCTCAGTGCACCTATTTTCAATGAGAACTGAAAAGCCTCAAACCGGAAGTGTAGACCAGTGCAAAGAACACCCTCTTTATGTCAATCTCTCCAGCTCGTCATTACAAGCTCCAGAAAGCGTGAGGTAGGGTGAATGAACTCACAACTCCTGTGGCTGCTTCTACGACTACGACTCGGCCAACACAAAGGATTGACCAGCAGACTTTACTTCCTTTTTACTTTCATTCTTTATATTGCTGAGATTCATTTGGAATGTCCTTGAGGTTCTAGACATCATTAGATGCTGAGAATATTTTGACAAGATCAAGCATATTCTATCAAAATGAAATGGAGAAGTGACACAATTAAGAAGAAATCCTAGACTTAATGTTTCACTTTCCCCAAAATATGAGGAATTGAGAACTTTGGTGCTCAGTGGAATCACTTTCATGCTCTATGCCTCACCAGTTCAATCCTAATCTCTGGGTAGGTGCAGGGCCATGGCACCAGCATTGTTTAAAAGCTGCTTATGATTCTAACATGCAGCAAGATGACAATCACTGATAAATCTAGAATTTTGACTAAAAAACTCTTTGAAGCCTGTGCTTGGATGGGTTATTGATATTTCTTTAAAAGCTGTTAATTGCAAAATATCTGCTTGCTTTGAAGCTGTATAGACACAGTGCCCAAATTTTAAGTGGTTTCCTAATTGGCACCTGGCTCTCTTCTCTAGCTTCCCAGCACTCAGGTGCAATAAGTTGGGGGTTGGGGCGGGAAGTGAGGACTGATATCTTTCTTGGAGTTCCTGGCTGACATGAAGCAAAAGATCAATATAAGATTGCTATTGGATTGTAAGGATAACGATCCTGTATCTTGTTATGCATCTTTATAGGAAAGACTTTAAAACTTACTGCCAGGCATTAAATTTGGGTCTAACAATAATCTCTGGAAACAAACATAGGCTATTTTACCCTTTGTGAGAGGGCCAGAGCCCTACAGCGATTGTGAGCAAATGATCACTTCAACTAATGATTATCTTCCTAATTGGCTCCAGGGAAGTCACATATATATTTTTCCTTTGAGTAATTACTCTGTATTTTTCCCCCAGGTTCAGTGGCATTTTCTCTAAAGAGATAATAATACAGCTAGCCTAATAGTGGAAAATACCCTCAGGCAGTCTATTTGAACTGATTGAAAAAAAGAAGAAGAAGAAGAAAGAAGTGAGGGAAGAGAAGAGGATGAAGAGGAAGAGGATGATGACAACAACAAAGAAGGGGGTGGGGCAGCAGGAGCAGCAGCAGTAACAGCAGTGGGATGGGAGCTAACGCTAGTTAAGGGCCTTTCACGGTATTTCTTATGACTCCAAGGGTATTTGTTCAAGTTTGCAGATTCCTAGCCCCACGCTATCCCAGAATCAGAATCAGGAGGAGGGACGCTTTGGAATTTGCATTTTAAACAAGCACCCTGGGTGAGTGGGTGAGTTTCATGCATAATAAACCATTTGAAAATTATTGTCCTACAATATGCTGGCTAGTGATGCCAGGAATGCTGTCCAATTTAACTCATTTATTTTTCAAGCTTCCAGTCTTACCAAAGCAAGAAAGAATAATAATATTTTAAGATAATATAAACCCAGGGACATAGTGCTTCTGGGATTAATCTCAAACTGTGAGCAGTTCTCTTTGATGCAAAGCCAAGAAAGTGACCAGAGCAGACAGACCAAGAATCATGACAGCTAGCCCTTACTGAGCACGTACCGTGTGCCAAGCTGTCTTCTAAGTGATTTACATGATCTAGTTACCTTCACTTCTCATTAATACTAGTCAGCATTATTTCCCCTATTTCGAGGATGAGAAAGCTGAAGCTTCAGGTAAATTGCACTCATCAACAATGCTAGTAAGGGGCAGAGAGGACTCACACTCTCAACTGCTCAAACTTTAAACATCAAACTATTCCATGCAAGTGGAGATAGAAGAGCAGCTGGTGAGAGTTCTAATTTTGGCTCTGACAGATTAATTATGCAAACTCTGGTGGCCTTGCCTGCCTGTGACTTAGGTTATTTGCCCGCGAAATGGGAATGGTAATAATGGTGTAGTGAGAAGCCAGTAGATGTGAAATCCTTGTGAAAAGGATAAAGTACAATATAAATGCTAGTTATCATTATACTCCTGCATTATGGCACACGTGGGCTGGATCCAAACCTTCCCAAATGAAGTTAGGAAATGGAAATGAAGTAATTGCATTACTATTCAATCACACAGGTAGAATCACAGGCTGGTTCTAGTATCAGGAGGACAAGGTGGAGAGGTAAAGAAATTTTTTGAAAGACACCCCCTTTGACTATTTTCTCTGTGTGCCCCAAGATCTGACCACCACTCAATGTTGACTGTTGGACACACTGACTCATGCTTTCACACAATACATTTCCAGCATCCTTAACAACACTAAGTCAACACAGTATCTTACTTCCTTAAGGTGCCATTTTAGGAGAATGTGTTTAGAGGCAGCAACCCTCTACATCTATCCACTACATTTAACTCAGCTATTGTTCATCCTCCACTCTGAAATCAAACGCCAAGTGCTCAAAGAAGAAGGATCTGATACTCAAAGTCAAATGGCTGAAGTCAGCTGTGTGAGGCATGGGTAAATTACGTCACTATCCTGCATTTCAGTGAACTGAAGCTAATCAAATCCGTCAGGCTTTCTCAGCAGGCTTATGGGAAAAATCAACCTAGAATATGCAAGACTATGATGGAAAGAAATAAAAGACAAAGGGAAGTACATTGGACACTAGTGAGTAGGGAAGAGGAGAGAGATGTGAGGATCGGGTGTCAGAGCTAGCAGGTTGAAGCTCTGAAGTCATCTTCCCTTCCAACATGCCTCCACAACCATGGGACTTCCTCTGCAGTGGAAAAACACTTTCATAACAGACTGTGGTGTATCCAGGGTGCCATTTTCTCAATAAAAATAACTATCATTTACTTGCACTGGACAATGTTGTAGGTATGGTATATATAATCATTGCATCAGGTAAGTTACTATTGTAGCCCCATTTTACAAATGAGGAAACTAAAGCAAAGAAGGGTCAAAAACATGTCCAAACATCCTCAACTAATAAGTGGCAGCAATGGGATTTAAATCCAGACATTCTGGCTCCAGAGTCTGCTCTTATCTCCATGCTTATTGCTTCTCAAAATAATGTCCATCTAGAGTTTGGGACCTGTTTGTCAAATGGTGCCAGTTCCAGTCAACTCTCAACTAAACTTTCAAATAAAATTAAGGCCAGTGTTTCTGCTTTCCAGCGACAGAGCACCAGGAAAGGGGAAACTGGATCACCAGCTACTGCACCCCGCAAAACACTTCCTCAAGCCCATTTTTTCCCAGTCTTCCCTATGCCAAACCCCCACATTTCCCCATATGTAGGCATGGCCCCACACTAGATTCCTGGACTGGAGAGTCAGAAGAACATGAGTAGCCTTAAATTGACCACTTCGCCTCCTAACATCCCTCCCATTCCCCACCCACGAGTCTATCTCTTTCCAAGATTCATGGGCTGGGAATAAACTCTCGCCATCTGTTAGTTTCTCCCTGGGATGTAACATGCAGACCTGACCAATACGAATTTGCTTAAGATATTGGACCCACTGGTCTTTGCCTCTTCCTTGCTATGAGTAAAGAGCTGTAGCTGCAGCATAGCCAGGTCTGAACAGTATAGGAAAGGGTCTGCAGGAGGCTCTAGAGAAAGGGTTGCAGACACAAATGCTCAGAGGAGACAGGCAGGTACGATAACTGAATGGAGTAAGTCAGACATAAGAGAAAATTGTCTTCAAACACTTGATTCCCTTTGCTGTTTTGCTTTCCCACTTTGGATAAAGTTAAGGATACCTATACTCTACCATAAGAAATAATAAAAGTGGGGGTAAAAATAATTGCAGAAATTGATACTCTGTCTCAGTGTCTGAGAATAGTGGGAATGACATTTGCTGTAAGGGAATTCATACCCATATTTTCCAGGGTTTGTTTTGTTGTTGTTTTTGTTTTTTTGCTTAGGAAGATTTTCCCTGAGCTAACATCTGTGCCAATCTTCCTTTCTAATTTTTTTTATTTGAGACACCACCACAGTGTGGCTGGTGAGTGGAGTAGGTTCGTGCCCAGGATCCGAACCTGTGAACGCTGGCCACTGAAGTAGAATGCACAGAACTTTAACCACTTGGCCATGGGGCCAGGCCCCCCATATTTTCCAGTTTTTAAAAGAAGCCAGAAAAACAGGTTTTTGTTAGACATCTCCCAAGTTTAAGTGTCAGATACCAATCTAGAATTTTTAAAGTTATATGCTCTGGACTGATTCTGCTTTCACAGATTTGCTTTCCCTTTCCAGTTGGCGGTGGTTAAAGATGCCCAGAGACAAGCAGCTGAGAGCTGAGTTGTCTGTGCTGGAGTGGGAAGCAGCTTAGCTCTCCTCCTCCCAAGCATCAGGTGTAGGATTGGTCATCTTCAGGTTTTCTTTCTAGCCGGACCAATGAGGGATAAACAGCAATGTGCTGAACTTAACTTTACCTGTCTTCTCATCTCCCTCCAGTGAATGCTGGAATTAACCTGCTTGTTGTTTAAATAAGTGTAATCCTTGAAGGATTGCATTGAAACTGTTGGAAACAGCTAAAGAAAAGCAGGCCTCAAACAATTGTCTCTAATTGTGGTTAAAAAAGAGTGGGCCAAACTTGATCCCAGATATGACAAGCAAGAAATACAATCAGTAGAACTGAAAAGCAATCTCCTGACAGGTGGAATAATAAGTAGTGAGGGTCATAAACACAAATGTCCATGGAAGTAAAATTACTTTCATTTTCTACAAAAAATATCAATTTGGATATTATTAATATACTGTAGTTCTCATCGTGATTTCTACTATTATTTTTGCACTGAAATATTCTTTCTCAAATAGTGACTTTATCGTGGAGAATAACCTGGCCAATGCCACCTTAACCAAGTGATCAGAGATAGCGTCACTAGTAATTAGACATATGGATATCCATACCTCCTCACACAAGGCAATAAAAATGGCATAACATCACTTCTTGCTAAAAAATGCATAGCTCCAATCTAATCATAAGAAAACTTGAAGAAAGTCTGTGGATTAACTAATAGTATTGTACCAACATTAATGTCCTGCTTTAGCTAATCGCACTATAGATACATAAGATGTAAACAATTAAGAAAGCTGAGTGAAGAATATACAAGAGCTCTGTATACTGTTTTTGCAACTTTTTGTAAATCTAAAATTATTTCAAAATGAAGAGTTAGCAAAAGAAATTATCTTTTTTTTTTTTTGAGGAAGATCAGCCCTGAGCTAACATCCGTGCCCATCTTCCTCCAATTTATATGTGGGACACGTACCACAGCATGGCTTGCCAGGCAGTGCCATGTCTGCAGCAGGGATCGGAACCTGCGAGGCCCGGGCCACCGAAGCGAAACGTGTAAACTTAACCGCTGCGCCACTGGGCCAGGCCCTGGAGATTATCTTTTTTTCATAACCCTAGCCCTAAGTCTACTTTAAACAATTTTAAAGGATTTAAATCTATTACATGCTATGCTTATATCATTTTATCTAAATTAACTCAACATTGATGTTTGCTTTTAAATGTTGAATGACGCTTAAATGCATGAACTACAGGAGAGATAATATTCAGAATGGGAAAATATAGGTTGTCAATGCCTATTCTTTACTTGCTTTCTGCATGGTGATTGTCGTTTATGTTTCTAAACACTCTTTAGATGCAGACCTCAACCCTATCCCTCCTTTGGCGAATTGCTCTTTCCTTACTGGAAACACTGAAGTACTGATGTAGCTGCAAGTCATGGTAATGCTAATACCCTCCTCCCGCTTTCAAACACAAGCTTGGCCACATGGCCTACCCACATCTGGCCAAACACAATACAAAAATTTCCTGGCTACGGCGATCAGTCCAGGGTGAACATATTGGTCAAGCCTAGCACGTAGAGTTCTTCTCTAGGGCTTTCACATTGAGCATGGAAAGGAAGTCCTCTTTTTCTCCTGTAGTATGAACTGGAAAGCTGTGATCCCAGAAGGACCAGTAGTCTTGTACTTCACCCTGTGGAAGAGCCTGAGAAATGAGAGCTACAAAGATGTAGAAGCTGAGAAGTGGGGAGAGAGAGAGAGAACACTTGCTAATGCTATTTAAGTCTCTAGGTCTAGTCTCCTTGGCCAGCTCTCTATTTCTTTTTTCATGTGTTAATTACACAAGCCAATTAATTTTCCTTTTCTTGCTTAAGTTAGTTTTAATTAGGATATAGCTCTTTGTCTTTTGAAACCAAAATAATTTTGATTCACCCAAGATGACTTTGTTTTGATAGATGAAAATGTCACATATATCAGATTATACTGTTTATACTACTACTACTTGGGGCTAACTCAAGAAGAGGGGACAGGTAATGTGTGCAAATTTCAATTTAAGAATAAATTCATTCTAAAAGGGAGACACCTGAACCTGTGTCAGAGATCACTAAGGAATATGAGAAAGCAGAACAAGGATCAGTGCTGAAAGACTGGAGGTAGTAAAATAATTCTCAGTTTCAGGAATGAAAAGAGGGTAAATTCTATGGACTTGATCAGTGGACCATCAGTAATTTCAGAACACACTAATAAAAACTGGATTTGTATTACTCACAAGATAAATATTGATCACTGGCATCCAGCATGACATAGAGCAGGTCATACTAATGCCAGTGAGGGTCAATCCTATAGTCACTATATATCTGGACTTCAGCACATCATGCGATGAGTTCTTTCTGTCATCGTTATGAATAGGCTCTGTAAGGTAAATTAGTAGCTATTTCTAAAGGCAGTGATTATTGAATCAATTAACTTACAGGGAATTTCCTGGTGGCTCTATGTTCTGTCCTGTCTTTGTAAATCTTTTTATTCATAACCTGAATGAAGACACCAGTGGAAAGCTGATGACATTTGTATATAGCATGAAGCTGGGAGCAAATCATAAGATGATAAATCAAGATTCCAAACATCTCAAGAGGCGAAATTCAGCAGGGAAAAAAACTAGTCTTATACTTAGGCCCCTGCCTCCATACATACAGATAACAAAACAAAAAACTGTCCAAGTCAGGGTGGAAATGTGACTTAATAGCAGCACATGTGGCTACAAATCGATTTCTAGTAGAATATTAGTTTAATAAGGAAAAAATGCCACGAACTCAATTTTAGGCTATAGTGATAGTGGCAAAAGGATAGTTTCCAAAAAGAGATGAAATTCTTGCTCTAATCAGCACAGATTTGGCCAACTAGTCTACATTTAATTCTGGGTGACATATTTTTAAAAGTATGTTAGAAAGATCCTGTCCAGACAAGAGTAAACAGGATGCAAAAATCATTAAAAAGATTGGAGATGTTTCATCAGGAGTAGAAAAAAGTTAGGCGAGACATTATCATCTGTTTTCAAAGTCTGAAGAGCTGTCATACAGAAAAGAGACTGAGACTTAGTGTGTGCTATAGGGCAAAGTTAGGATGCTTCAGTGGAGGTGGGTAATGAGGGACGATTTATATCATTATAAGGAAAGACTTGGTAACCATTGGAGCCAATCCAAACCAAAGCATGGTGTGCTTTGGGAGACTATGAATCCCTATCCACTTAATAATAATATTCTTGAGGAGTGTCATATATTTAGGAGGGTGTTAACTAGATCAATGCTTCTCAAACTTTAATTGAATATGAATCACCAGGAACTCATTAAAAGTGCAGATTCTGATTCAGTAGTTCTGGGGTGGGGGCTGAGAGACTGAATTTCTAACAAGCTCCAAAGTGATGCCCATCATGCTGATATATGGACCACACTCTGAGAAACAAGAACTAGATAACTTGTAAAGTGACTTTTCAATACTGAGAGTCTATAATTCTCATACAAAAATATACTTCTGGGACAGAGAAAGCAATTATATTCTCGATTTTCTATATGAAAATGGCAGTGTTCGAGAACATAGAGGAAGCAGGAGCACCACCTGGAAACAGAAGCAAAGATACTCCAAAACTCACTCAGTAAATGCATTGTTTAACAACACGTGTTCTAAAGAAAAAATTGTTAATAAATATTTGTATATAACTGCATTTTATTATCCACTTTCAGTAGAAATTACCATTTTCAATAATTGGAATTAATAGCATTCATTTCTTCAATTTTAGTAATTTAATTCTATATTAAATTCAAGATTTTAAGCATTTGTCTAGTTCATTCAACAAAAGTCCTTCATAATTATTCATCCCCTCAGAGCCTTTCAGTGTAAAGATTTTGCTTTTTATTCTCTTACTTCTATTTTTATAGATCAGAGCATCCCAACTGGTGGAATTATAGATGCCTCTCAAGATATTTGGTCTTCTCATCCTTCGGGGAGGCCAGGCAAGTAGCTTGATCCTGGGCTCCGGGGAAGAAGACCCAACTGGACTGACAATTAGCCAATCATGATTAGTGACACCTAAATCTCATTGGTCTGGCCTCGAGGCAGTGAGCTTCACCAAGCAGAGTGACTATCACTTTGATATCTACTTTAGCAACTTGCAGCAAGCTGGTCCCTTTCCATCATGGGAAAGGGATCTATAGATCTACTGGAGGAGTTCATGTTCTAAGTGATTAATTAGAGCAGTCTGCCCACCAAAATTTGGCCACAGGAGGATAGAAAATGTGAAAAAGAGTAGCGGCTCCTGGCAGATGTATCTTTAGGTGCTGGTTCCAATAACACCCTCTCATACATTAAATAATTTTATCCATTTGTGGCAAAGTAGGTGCAGGGTAACACTTTTAAAAGGCGTATGTATTTTCCAGTTTAGAATTTCAGCATTATTCTGTAATACTTGACATGTGAAATTTAGGTAGATTCTAAATCTGTGGCATCATCTTATGAAACTCCAGTGGTAAATTTGGCAAGGAAATAAAAGGAAGAGTTGCTATATTTAAAATCAAATGTTGCAAATTTTTTAGTGGTTGTAAAAATGTCAAAATTTTTATTCTCTACTTATGCAGATAAAATTTTTCATTGACAGTAGCTATCAAGAATTTGAATAGATTGTCATTAAAATGTTTTAATTGGAAATGGTATATAGGCCCTCAAGCATAAAACTTGAGATAAAAATTTATATTGAAGGAAGTATATTCATTTTCTCAATTTAAAGTTATCTATATTCAATTTTAATATGTTGCCCAAAATATTGCATTTCATTTTCTTGTAAACATTGTGTCATGTAAAGAAAATGTAATGAATCTCTTTACTAAGTCCCATACAGATGTCCCCAAATTTCCTCCAGTTTACCCCAGCATGCCCTACAAATATTATTTTCTATTTTGAGGAACACTGCTATAGGTAAACTTGCCTCTGTAAAATGCTCTGCTACCAAATATCTTCTAGTTTAATTACAGACTAATTAATTACAGACTTGACTTAATATATAGTTACTCTTACCCACAGGAAACAGATAAGTCTACATAACAACTGGAAAATGTTAAACCTAAGTTATTTCCTCACTCTTTCTCCTATGCCTCTTGAAAATCTTGGAATATTATTCTGGAGGGATAGCAATGATTTTTTTTTTCTTGAATTAAATAGTTACACAGTGTTAACTTTGTGATAAAGTGGGCACATTGTTTTGTCCACGTTAGTGTACATATTTTATTTCACAGTAACAAAAGGTTTAGAAAATTTGTTTTCGAAGACTAAAAAGATGGTGATTATAGGTCTCTGAACATATTCCTACTTCCTGCTGGTACTAGCCTTGCTCTTATTACTCTCCAAGAAAACTTAATAAATGATTAACTGCATCATTAACAGGGCAGTTGGGAGCCGTCATGAAAGACATGACACTTACGTGACAGTTCATAATAGAAACACAGTCCTCTGGTTTCTGAATTATCCTGTTTTCTATATAAATTAATCAGATGAGTCAAATGCTGTTAAAACTTATGGGTAATAATTGGCTCTTCTAATTCATGATATAAAATATGATGCTGATGGGTCTGGAGGTTATTACTATGATCCAAATAGCAGGATAGGGCTGGCCCTTGATATGACAAAGTTAAGATGGATCTCACATTTATTTGCACCCCTAGACTTGGCAAACATTCATTTCTTCTACATACCAGAAATTTGTGGTAAATAAGGTCCATTGGATAAAATTCAGACAATTTGAGAATAAATTACTCATATATATGCTATTACTATATATTGTATGTATATGTACTATATACTATATATATACAAATTACTATATATATATATAGTATATATAGTAGTTTGATTGAGGATATTATCTTCTTACTGTGAGAATTTAGTTTGCCCTATTAAGTATATCAAACAAATGTTTGTTCCAGGCTTGTAAGGTGCTCCATCTAAGACAAATGCTTCATTAATGAGACACTGGTTTCATTGCCAACACTATGCCAAGCTGATTTTCTTGAACAATAATAAGAAAGGGGCAAATATGTTCCTGCTCTAACCTTACCTACCATCATTAAACATTTGCCATGAGGTTCTCTTGCCTTGCTAGCACATAGTTAGCATCTGTCTGCTATGAGAATGAAACCCCCTAGAGAGCTTGAGGCCACGACTCAGCCTGAAGCATGAAGGGAAAAGAAGACAGCTCACTCAGCCATCAACAGTTACACATGTGAATTTACAGAGCAGACAGAAAAGCTATCGATCTGAGCCCATTCCACAACATCTCATGTGAGAGTTACTTACATTATTGTAATATCCTTAACTGCATCACATGGCTTATTAACACTGGCACTTGTTTTGGTTAAGAAGCTTTATGTTTAAAGAAATCATCTAGTCCACATGTCTGCAAACATGGAAGCAAATGAAGAATTAGCACCACTCAGCCTCATCCTCCACCAAGTCCCAGTCTCATTTGCTTCCTGTAAAGAACATCTCTTGCTTCCTTTCTCCACAAGCTGTCGTGCCTTCTTCTCAATCTTATATCCCTTTTCTTCTCTTTCTCTCGAATAGGCTGCGCCCCCCGGCGGTTGGGAGCTTAAAAAAAGAAAAAACCTTTCGCAGACGAGACTTCTAATCCTCAGCAATTTTATTTGGGGGCTGTGTCCAACGCGTTCCTGTGAGCTAGACGCAAGTAGTCACGATCATGAACCTAACCACATTTCCCCTCTGTGGTCAATTTCCTATTTTTCTATTTGAAAGTGGGGGAAGACACACGCCAAAAGAGAAACAGCTTGGTTCTGACCAGTCGCAGAAGGGCAGCCGTCCTTAGGGCTCAAAAGGAGGAGCAGCTCCGGCCACGGGCGCGCGTGGCGCTGTCCATTCCTCGGTGCTGAATACTACACACCAGGGCATTTCCTGCCAGGTTCCACCCCTCAGGATAGCAATAGGCTCAGCCACAGTAGACTGAACTCCTTTCTCTTGGGGACCGGGGGGTGGGGGGTGGGGGTGTTATTTAGACATTTGCCTATTCTCTTTCCATGGGAAAACATTCTTCCACAAAGAGATATTGTGCATTTTATGGGAAAGTAATGGCACAGCTCCAGTTCAACACCAAAACGAAATGCTCTACTGAAGGAAAAATGCAAAGTTCGGAGTTAACGAAACCTGCTCTTTCTCTCCCTGAGTCAACGCAACAGCATTAGGCCCCATTTGGGTCCCTAGACCCCCCTGTTGATGAAGAAAGAAAACAATTTTCTGTTTAAAAAATTCATGTAACTAATCATTTTTCTGATAAGCACTCTGAAAGAGGTGATGCTAGACTCTGCAATATCTGGAATAAAATTTTAGATATTGTTTTACTGAGGTTGAGAAACAGAGGAGAGAAGAAAGTAAACTTGTTAACTGAGGTGGTTCGAATGGCTAAAATACATTTTTAAAAGTATTTCCTTTAACATTATCTTCCAGATGTGCTCATTTTCTTAGGCAATTTAGATCAGAATCGGAGCAGTAGACGCTTTTCTCCTCTCTGTCCTCCCAGGCTCTGTCCGATTTGAAAGGCTTGAGAGCCCTGTTCTTCATAGCAGGTGCTAATATCCACAGGGCCATTGTAAGAATTCTCTTCCCTCCCTACCCCCCACCTCGAGACAATCAAGAAAATATAAAGAAAATGGACAGAAGGGAGGGAAAGTGTGCTGCACTCCCAGTTTTTGGTAGCACTTCTCTCTGAGAAGTAAAGGTGTTTCTCACGGCTGCAGAATTTACAGTCAGAGAGCAGACTTAACTGATCCCAGCAAACTGTTCCTTCCTTTTCTTAATCCCCCGCTGCTTATTTTAGCCGCTTCTCCACCCCGCCGGGAATACCATCCAGATCTTAGTCCAGGTAGATCTGACGTCAAGAGATGGCTTTCGTCGATTTGACGTGTAAACACTCATTTCCATTCCGGCTCTGAAGGGCTGGGGCTCCACTCAGCCGGGAGACCGAAGCGCTGCACTGAGCGCTCGCCGCCGCCCAGCCTCTTATCAAGTGCCTCCTATCTCCTCGCAGAACAACTGGGAGCGAGAAGTGGTCCAGAGCCCCGAGGGTGGAAAGGGCGAGTCTTTCCGGATTTTTTTCTATTTTGCTTCTTTCCCCCCTCTCCTTCCCACTTGTGTGCAAGCGAGTGTGTGAGCCATGGAGCGAAGAGCCTGGACTCTGCAGTGTACTGCTTTCGCTCTCTTTTGCGCTTGGTGTGCATTGAACAGTGTAAAAGCAAAGAGGCAGTTTGTGAATGAATGGGCGGCGGAAATCCCCGGGGGACCGGAGGCAGCCTCGGCCATAGCCGAGGAGCTGGGCTATGACCTTTTGGGTCAGGTAAGAGTTTGCACTTTCAAGAAACTTTCTGGGGCCCGAGGGGACGGGCGGTACTGAAGCGCGATATCCCAAGTGGGAGCCCCAGGTTGCACTCTCCTGAGCCCAGTCGCAAAGAGCAGGAGCTTCTCCAGCTCTCGTCCCTGGTGCGGTTGGAGAGAGAAGGCTTGCATTATTTATTGTTTGGGCAGGGCGCAGCCAGGCAGAACGAAGCCGCTGCAGCTGGGTAGAGCTTATTCTTGCTGTTGTCCTCTCTGGAATTGAAATCCGTTCCCGCGCGGTTTGGAAGAAAAATCTCTCCACGCTTGCTCACGGAACTTGAGATGCACGCAGGCTCTTACCAACCAAGCGTCCCCGGGAGAGGCAGCGCGCTCTGTTGCCTGGGACTCAGCGGGTCTGCGTCAGGAGCGGGCTGTTTCCTTCTTTTCAATATGGCAGCATCAGATCCAAGTCCTGATGCAAGGGGCCAAGCAGGCTTGGTGATGTCCGCCGCCAGCCTTTGGGAGCACGCCCAGGGTGTTGGGAGAGCACCAGCGGCCGGGACTTGCAACCCGGAGACTGGGGTGCCGCCGAGTGGCCTGGGTAGCCGGCGGGAGAAGAGGTGGGTAAAAGACAGAGGACCAGCTCTCCGCGTCTCCAATGGGAGCTCCAGGTTTTCACCGGGAACTTGCAAAGTCCAAGCTTCACAACTTTGCTAGGTCACGCTCCCTGAAGGAACAAGCTGCCGAATTGACTATGAGGAAAGGATTTATTTCTTTCTTGTTCCTCAGCCAAATGCGTAATAGCTTCCCCAGGGATTTCAGCTTGTGATGAAAACTGTTGCCTGTCCAAGTGAAGGCTGGGTTAATAGATAGCTGGGTGAGGGGGACATTAAGGCTTTACGAGGGAGGCTGCTGTGCGACTCCGGGGAACTCCAGGGGGTGTGAGTTCTAATCTAAGCTTTCTTTTCCTTGGCTCAGAATCAAGCCCTCGCCCCTTGCCTTGGAAGTCTGTACGCATCAAAGCGGGGGAGGAGGGAGTTGTGAAAATTTTGGCGCGTTTTTTCTGGAGGTGGTGGTAGAGACGCTGCTGAAGTCATGGATGAGTAATCGACGTGGGCGTTGGCGATTCCACAGATCGAATTCACTGGGGAATACGCCTTCCCTTGCCAGAGGCTTCATTCTCAAATTTTTTGAGCCAAACTGTCTTTGAAATGCCCAGCAGGAAAGTCAACACACAGATTAATTTCTCCGTGTCCCGGTAGCAAACCAAGACTTTTGCTTTTGTCCAGACCTTGTTCCGTGCCAGGCTTCGTCTTAGGGGCTGAGGAATAATAGGAGAAAAAGAAACTTTCAAGAAACCAAAAATCTAGAGGAGACTGGTTTGGAAACAAATGATTGCAATTACATGTAATTGCTGTAAAAGTTATGCCTGGAGTCTCAGTATTTGTTGATTGAAGGATTGAAGGTGGAAAGGAACTGGGGAGGGATAGAAGAAGACAGTCCAAAGGAGGAAGCAATTGCACAGGGTTTAGGAAGAAGAGTCAGAGGTTTCCAGGAGAACAGGAAGAGATTGGAGAAGACACTCCAGAGGTAGAAAACAGCTAGTGGGGAGCCAGGGAGATATAAAGAAAAGGGTTTAGTAGTAAGTCTGGAAAGTCTGCAAGGAATAGTTGGGACCTAAAGAGAGAGTGAGTAGTGGGTGGAATTGTACTGGTAGATACTGAGGGTATCATGGAAATCATGTGTGTCCTATGCAGGGAGGTGACTGGGGACTTAATCCTATATCCCTTGGGCAGCTAAATAGCACTGGTAACTGTGTGGAAGGAGATTAGAGGAGAGAGCAAAAAGTAAATCCCTCTTTCTTTTCTCACCTATTAGCCCCGGGTATACATCTAAACCTGGACCATTCATTATGGAAACTGCCTTTCAAAATCATAAATCCCAAAACTAAAAATAACAATAAATCAGTATTCTTGGTAGGATCTTCGAAGAAGGGATGGCATAGTCACAAGAAGCTTTAAAAGTAGTGAGAAAAACCACCTATATTTACACATGATTTGCATATTCTATATTTTCTCTAGCCATTTACAGTTAAAATGGCATTACTAACAACCGTTTAAAAAATAATAATTCTTTGTAAAAGACTGATAGAGCTTTGCTGGTTCTGCTTATTTCTCCCTTTGTTTACACGAACTTAGCATCACTATCCTGAGTTCCTTAAGGCCTCAAGACAAAGCTAGGATTAGGGGTGAACAGAATCAAAGCCAGTTGATATCAGAAACAGAGCTAAACATCGGTAATCTTTTCTTATGGCTACTGTTCTCTCTCTCCAACTCCATCTATAGCTTATAGCAGATTCACTGCCTGAGGTCCAGGCTTGGAGCAGGGCCTAGGCATCTCTATTAAAAAAATTCTCTAGGTGATGAGAACCACCAAGTTGAAGAATGTCATTCTTCTGAAATAACCCATTGTCAATTGTTTGTCTCTTAATTAAAAAAATACAGGGCATCTAGAGAATTTGCTGGATTCAAATTAAGTACCATTTTGAATAAAAGAAACACTAGCTTAAAAGAATAATGAACATGGTTCTAAATGGACCGAAGGTATTGACAGTCACCCAGAGAAGTTTACACACTCAGGTGGAACACCTGTCCTAAATGTGGCATGCTGGCTTTTTCCCACAGCCTTGAACTAGTGGAAAGTCAAATGGTCACTACTAGTAGCTTATAGCAATTATCACTATGGATTCAATAGCTATGTTTTACAACAACAACAAATTGTTTTAACTGAATATGGCACTGATAGTACACAAAGGGTTTGCCTGCTTTCCACAGATTATTGTTCTCTAACAGACTAAATTTGATGAAATGGGTATATTTTTTAGAAATGTCAACTACACAACATTGTCACGTAGGAAAACAAATGTAGTTCCTCTGAAATGTGTGAAACAGAAGTATCACAAGCCCACAAGTATATTGTGAACCCAACCGATAACATCATGAGGCTCATCTCGCTCAACACACTGACAAGAGAGGGAAGGCTTTTATCTGTGTCTTCCTCATGAAGAAAAAAAGTTAACTTCAAATACAAGGAATGAGCTTAATAAAAGTTGCCTATCTCTAAGTTAGTTGGGGCACAGTCTAACCCATATACACTTATTTTGGAAAGTGGACATTTTGCTTTTTGGTGAGGAAGATTGGCCCTGAGCTAACATCTGTTGCCAATCTTTCTTTTTATTTTTCTCCCCAAAGCCCCAGTACATAGTTTGTATATGCTAGTCATAAGTCCTTCTAGTTCTTCTATGTCGGATGCCACCAAAGCATGGCTTTATAAGCAGTGTGTAGGTCCACGTCCAGGATCCAAACAGGTGAACCCTAGGCAACCAAAGCAGAGTGTGCAAATTTAACCACTACGCCACCAGGCTGGCTCCGAAAGTAGATTTTAATTCTAATTTTTTCTTTTATAGATAGGATCACTTGAAAATCACTATTTATTCAAACATAAAAACCATCCCCGAAGATCTCGAAGGAGTGCCTTTCATATCACCAAGAGATTATCTGATGATGATCGTGTAAGTGTTATGCATTTGTCTTCAAATGGTAACCTGACTTATTTGCTTTTTTTTATAGTTGCCAACAAGAGCAAAAGCACTTTGCAAATATGATTCTTTTTTATTGTGCTCACAATTATTTATCTATAGTGTTTCCTGTTTTTCCTTAAGCTTATAATGGCACATAATAATAACTGAATTGAATTGGATTGGATTGATTGAGTTAACTAAATTATATATATAAATGAATAATATGTATAAAGACTATATAATATATATATAATACTAGCTCACAGGTCCAGTCTAAGAGCATTAAAGTGAATATTAAAAATCAGGTAGCAGTACTAATTAAAATGTTTGACAATAAAAGCAGTCAATAACCTTTTATTATATGCCTATTATGTACCAAGCCCTTTAATATCTCATGTAGGAATGCCAAAGAACTATAATACATGAAGCTTGCTTTTGATAACATTTCAGCATAACTTAAAAAACATTGTGTCATTTCTATTTGGTTTGGTTGTATAGGAAACTAGTGTTTATGAAAGAGCTTTAAATCCATGTCTTCATGAGGCAAATATTTTACTAAGTATTGTATTGTTTGATCCAAAGCATTGGATCTCTTTTTATCCTAGTTTGTATCCATATTCCATCATTAGGCAACAGCAGGAAATGTCTAGACCGAATGTAGATAAATAGTGTGGGGACAGTTTGAATGCATATCTAATGGACCTATTGATTTTTGAACTATGTTTTTGAAGTCAGCAAACATATCAATAGAAATATTGACTGTATTGGGAGTATTGCAATTTGCACACATAATGTTGCCTTTTCTCAAGAATGTGCCTTCCTGGTGGAAATTTATTCTGGCTGGCCTGATATCTGAATACATGATTTCTGTTGCCTAGGACACTCCGGGGAATATGGAAGCTTTGTGAGAGATAGAACACATCCTTTCAACTTCCCAGAAAGAAAAGTATAAGTGACGGAAAGGTGATAGAACTGTTGAAAGTACATGAACCCTGTGAAATAGTTTGCTATTTTATTTGTTCAGCAACTGATAGAATTTTTAAAAAAGAAGAGAGAAAATTATGAGAGTAGAGAATGACCGAGCCTGGGTTACCAGAGTTCAAATGTAAACGCAGCAGCCACACCCAGACAAAGAATACTGAGTCAGGACCACGGACAGCGACCCACAACTTAGACACATCCGTTGCTATATTTTACTCAGGTTAAAGGCTAGCTGTGGGAGACCAAATCAGAGACCCCGGACATTAAAAGTTTCTTGTCCGATGAAATCTTCCCTTCCCCATCCCAAGGCAGACGGCATATTGCACATGGTCTTTGAAAAGTAGGACAACTTCCAGCACCCTGACTAGGCTTAATTCTTATGTAAAGCAGGAGAGATTTCCTTGTCTGGCTAACTGCTTGCCTGATATTAATGCACAAGGAATCAAACTGACTTCCCTTCTCATCTTCATAGGAGAAAATTGGACACAGTAGAGCATACATAACTATTACTACTACTCAAAGTATCTCACTAATATGAACAGATGGTCCAGTTCTATTCTTTAGATATTTCCTTAATCGTTGATTTTGGGGAGAAATCTTAAGGCATAATTAAGAAGAACTAAGAATTTGCTCTGCAACATAACTTCATAAAAAAGGAGTCTATATAATCCTACGAAAAAAATATTTTTAGAATAATTTTATTTTAAGAAAAATCATAGAAGCTTGCAGTGAAAGCTTGGACTAGATGATCTTTAATGCTCTTTGCAAATCAAAAGTATTATTTACAATTAAGTACATGATACCTACTATATACAAAATACAAAGACACCACCAATTTGCTCTGTTCCATTTGTTCTGTTCTTGTAGAGATTAATATGGGATTTGGAGTTAATGGCATTAATCATAACACTGTTTCCAACAATTGGATGTTTATCTGATCAGATGGCAGAGTGCTTCTTCTTGTGCTTCATTTTTAAAAAATTGCTTTTGATTTTCACTTTATTGCTCTTTCTTTTGATAGGGAATAATATTCTCTCAAATTAGTCCTCTGACATGCAGCAATAGGCTATCTTTACAAGTCTGCTAATGAAATCTCCAACTGTAAGTGACTCTCTCCCTCAAAGATTAGTACTTGTTCCCTAGCAGCCAGCTCCAAAGACCAAATCAGATGAGAGGCAGTATATTCCAAGCATTGAGGTGTTTTAAGCCAAAACAATTAACTTAAAAATATAGGCACTTTAAAAATAAATTATAGTGACTAATTGCTAACTCTCAAGTCCCTCCCAATGTTTATAAAAGGTTTGCAGTATACTTTCTAATTGAAAATTCAGGACAGTCTTAGTGGATAATTTTAATCCCTTAATTGCAAATTATCTTTCAGTTTTTATTTTTGGGTTTAACTCCTGAGTATTCTCACATTAACAATATCCCACCGCACACTGGAGTATCATCACGTGTACAATAGACAGCGTATGTTTTGAGTAGGAAATAGTCATGTTGCCAAGCAAAATAAGAGCATGGTATTATCTCATAGGAGCTGCCCTGGTGGTCTAACGGTTAAAATTTGTGGTCTCATGACCAGAGCCTGGGTTTGTTTCCCAGTCAGGGAACCATACCACCTGTCTGTCAGTTGTCATACTGTGGCAGCTGCATGTTGCTGTGATACCGAAAGCTATGCCACCGGTATTTCAAATACTAGCAGGGTTACCCATGGTGGAGAGGTTTCAGCGGAGCTTCCAGACTAAGCCAAACTAGGAAGAAGGACCCACTTCTGAAATATTGGCCATGAAAACCTTATGAATAGCAGTGGAGCATTGTCTGATACAGTGCCAGAAGATGAGAGGATGGTGCAAAAAGACTGAGCAGCGTTCCACTCTGCTGGATACAGGGTCACTAGGAGTTGGAATCGACTCAACAGTACTACCAACAACAAATTATCTCATAATAAATAGAACCACAGGCAGCCCCTCATACTCTCAGGGCCTCAAGTATAATAGGATTATGCCATAAATATGGGGCAGGTAATTTTTGTATTGTCAGATCTCTTTGCATAATACATGAAACTAAATTAATGGTAAGTGTGTATAGTCAGTAGTGCCCATTCAACACCCTGGATCTGTTTCTCATATTAAACACTCTTAAGTAGGAGGTTGAAGCACAGGGGAGCCAGCGTTTCAGATATGCAAAGACACAGCACCTTTCTTGTCTTGTGTAACATTTGCAATTTCTACCTTTTGTGTGTAAAGAAAGAGAAATTAAGCTGTAACAGCACCAAACAGCAGTCTCTGGGATCTCTTAGCTTGTTGACTCATTCCATGAAAATGGACAAATTTTCAGCTACAGAGCCCTGGAACCTCAATACAAAAATGAGTATTATGGTCCATTTGCTGATGAAAGCAGGCTGAACTTTTACTTCCACTGTAATCACAGTGTAAATAATTTGAGGGAATCATCGCTTCACTGACTGGTTCTCCTCCCCCTAAAGGTACAATTTACTATAATAGAGGAAATATTCATCTTCCCAGTGGGTAACCCCTTCTTCTCATTGAGCTACCAGTTTGATCTGTAGTCAAATGAGAACATGGCGGAGCTGCCTGAACTCTGATAGGAAGGGCACCGGAACTAGTTAGAGGGAAGATGGTTACACAGAGGTGGCTATTTGGCTGTTGACTTTCTTGCTATAAATCTCCTTGTAGGTGATATGGGCTGAACAACAGTATGAAAAAGAGAGAAGTAAACGTTCAATTCTAAGAGACTCAGCACTAAATCTCTTCAATGATCCAATGTGGAATCAGCAGTGGTACTTGGTAAGTACCTACCAAAGGACTGTGTAGAACCTGGGTTATTTATATTGTTACGTTTGCACAATAGTTTTTTTTTTTTTTTTTTTGAGGAAGGTTAGTCCCGAGCTAACTACTGCCAATCCTCTTTTTACTAAGGAAGACTGGCCCTGAGCTAACATCCATGCCCATCTTCCTCTACTTTATACATGGGACACCTACCACAGAATGGCTTTTGCCAAGTAGTGCCATGTCCACACAGGGGATCCAAACTGGCAACCCTGGGCCACCGAGAAGCGGAACCTGTGAACTTAACTGCTGCATCACCGGGCTGGCCCCTAGATTTATTTTTTAATGATGGAGAATTCAGCAGAAGGCTATGTTACCTGGAAACTAGGGCCGATGGGACCTTCCATGATCTGGATCTTCTGTTTTACTAGGCGAGAGTGTCTAAACACAGATCTTTGGCTGCTGTGAGAGAAGTTGTTACCTTTTTGTCTTCTTAAGCTTATCAGGAGTAAATGCAGAAGAATCATGCCTTGCAAGTTAGGGATTCCAAAATAGTACTCATGGCAAAAATTGCATTTGGTCAAAGTTACTCTTGAGAACCATTTATATAACCCAAAGTGTACGGTGAATATGATTCAGTAGATACAGCCCTGAGTGGCAGTTTTTACATGCTTACAGGTGAGATTTTCTGAACTAGGTAAAAGAAGGAATACAAGGAAGGACAAAAGATATCTACTTGCAGTTATCTAGACTTGCAAACCATTCTACCTTTAAAATAGTTACTAAATATTTATTGGTATGTGGGCATTGAGTGGACAATTTGTAAGTGTTCCTGCTTGCCTGCAGAGTGTTTCCCATCGGTTTTAGTATTACGTCTCTATAGCAGTAATACAAGTTCATAGAAGTGTTTATTGTCGAGAGTATCATAAAAGATAAATTTTCTTGATAACCGTAAGCTAAGGCTTAGACTTCCTTGTGGCATAATGGATTGGAAAGCGGATCAATGCCTTTTGACACTCTCTTAACCTAAGCAGTACTTGCTCATTGCAGCAGAAGGGACTCATTAGCTAACATTTGTGCATACGTTATGTGCCAAATACTGTTCTAAGCGTTTGACATAAAATAATTCATCTGGTTCTCACCACATTATGCTGTAGATTCAAGAATTATGCCCATTTAACAGAGGAAGAAACAGAGGCATTGGCAAGTTGAATAACTTGCCAAAATCACATGGTTACTAGTGGTGGGGCCATAATTCATGGCTCCAGAGGCCATACTCTTAACAACCACACTCTATGATTGTTCTTGTGACTGACATGGGGGCTTTCTTCTCTGACTTTGGCCAACAATCTGTGTATATTTCCAGTCTCTTGTGAGTCAGCTTCATGGAGGCCTAGTAAGTTTTTTTTCCCCCACATCTTTCTGAGGAGCATCAGCCCAGGGGGCAATCCATTCACTGACACTTCTGGTTGTTTTTATTTATAAATTTCTTATTGACCCTTCATTATAAACCAGGCACTCTTCTAATACACCCCCCTCAAATGCTTGGGAATGTGCTCATATCTGCCTTCCCTTGCTGTCCATCTCTTCTCACCTTCAGTCTCATACACTGTAACTCAGAAGTTATCTGAAAAAGAAAACCCCAAGTCTCCTCTCAACACATACTTGCTCCCTAAATCACTCTTACTTGGAAGTAGGCCATTAAATTGCAAGTCCTGGTGAGACCACAGCCTCCTGGGCATTCCAGGTTCTGCTTCTTTTTTAGAAAATTTAGAAAAACATCTATGAACGAGAATATAAAGTGGGTTCAGTGTGGCGATGGAGGCTCAGTATTTTGGGGGAGACGGAAATATGGGACATCAAATAAAGCTTCAGTAGATGAAAAGCTTGAGCATATCCTTATAAATGAAAGAAACTAGAGACAAACTTCTTCTCTGAAGTCACAACGTTCAAAGAGAAGGGGCACAGGGTGATTCATCCTTTCTTGTGATTTTCCATTGGAACAATTGGGGAAAGAGCTGCACTCTGATGATTCACTTGGCCCTCAACTTTGTTTTTTATTTCATCTAATTGCCTTCGTCTACAGAGTAGAGTAACCCCAAGAAAAAGAAAGATGGGTCTCCAGACTGGAACTTCAGTTCTCATTTTGCAGCAAGCAAATCATGATTTTACCAGTGCTTCTTTGTTTTTCTTTACCAGCAAGATACTAGGATGACCGCAGCCCTGCCCAAACTGGACCTCCATGTGATACCTGTTTGGCAAAAAGGCATCACAGGAAAAGGAGTTGTTATCACTGTACTGGATGATGGCCTGGAGTGGAATCACACAGACATCTATGACAATTATGTGAGTGTGGGCCCTCTGGTGACTGCAGCTTAGGGAGGTCTCTACACAGACACACAGAGCTTTCCTTCCCTCAAGCAGAAGGCTGTTCTGATGTCCGGGCATGATGGGCCAAAGTTTTGCCATTTCCCTCACCCTCCTGCAAGCCCACGTGAACTTTTTTAGTATCAGTGGGCATTGAAAGAATTCACTGGAGCCAAGGATTGCACAAAAGCATATGCATTGGGGGTGGGGGTGGCACCTACACCAACTAAGTTATTAAAAGCCATTCAGACTCTATACCACTCAATATTTGGGGCATTAAAGCAATCAAATCTAGCCTGATGTCTGAGACTATTTTCACAGACTTCCTCCTTATATCCCTCATGGGTCAGTTTCTCTGACATTGTAAAGTTATATGAATGTAATTCCTTCCATGCAAATTCAAAGTGTACATTACACAGCACAAAAATGACAAGCTGAGAAAAATAAAAGTTTACTAGAAATGGGAAATAAGTAAATGAAAACTATTTACTTCATTGTTTATGAAGTTCTCCATAATACCTTAGGCTTTTAGATCAGTGTTTCATCTTTAAGATTGGCCCTTGTCTTTCTCTCATCCTTTCCGCTCATCCACTATTCCCCAACTAAAGAGCAAAGGAAAAGAGGGAAAAAAAGAGAAGAAAAAAGATAGTAGAAAGTAGGAATTACTGAAAGATATGGAAATATAGAGAAGTAGCAGTCTTGGTGACAGCATTCCTTTGTGGGAGATGTTTAAGTGTAGCAATCTGGTTGGAAAAGGGGGTGGTACATGGAAGCTTGTCTTAAATTTCAAGCTGATTCCCTTTAAGTAAATTACATGTTTATTTAGTGTAACTGTGGAGGCCGAAGGAGATTACTGTGGGCCTGAGCCCCACCCCACTGCCACCTCTTTGCACCTATCTTCATGGGAGAGATGAATGTCAAAGTGTCGCTAACTAGCTCTGTAGCTTAATTAAGGCATTCAACTTCTCTGGGCTTCAATTTTCTCATTTGAAAAGTGAGGTGGTTGAACTATGTAAACTCTGATTGATTCTGGTTCTAATATCCTATGAGATTCCACGAGCTGTAGGTTTGGTAACATTTACTGAGAATTGGATGCTGGCTTGCTTTTCTGCATACATCATCTGTTTGGTTTATGGGTGTAATAAATGATCAGTGACTGGGCCATAGTCTGAAATAGACTTTCAAGCTATCAGCCAGGATGGGACTGGGGAATGGGTAGAAGGCATGGGAAGTGCTGGTTTTTTAAATCATGCTGCAGTATTATTTTTATCGTCTCTTTAGGATCCAGAGGCTAGCTATGATTTTAACGATAATGACCATGATCCATTTCCCAGATATGATCCCACAAATGAGAACAAGTGAGTAACTGTGGATTGGTGGGGGAAATAAGTACTTTAAAATGCTTTTATCTTATTTCAGAAAGTTATACTAGAAATATGATCCACATTTCAGCTCTCAGAAAATGTGCATGCGCACCATCCATACCACAATATTTTGTTGTTTTTAAAACAGAAACCAAAGCTTCTGTTTTTATATTCCTTTTAGCTTACAGAATTACAGTTCAATTAAATTTTTTTCTTATATTATGAAGTGCTCCCCTCAGATGTTACTGAATAGGTATAGCTTTAGAATGAGTGTTGGGACATAAAGAGTAAAAATCTTGTGCCCGTCCCCACCGCCTTCAATTCCTCTAAGACTCAATTGGCAACATGCTTGATGTTACTCATGAAAAGAAATATAGATGACCAAAATAGCACATCCCCAGGACTTTCTGTGGTGGTCACAACCATGCTCACTAGTTCCCTCAGAAGAGCGTGGTCAGACACCAGACAAGAGAAATGCACCCTGAGGCCTGGCCCTCAAATTCAACACAGTCTCCAGGGCGTTGGACTAGTTTGTGGCCTGTTCCAGAATTCCTGCTGGGTATTCTCAAGCTAAAGGGAAGGGAAAGAGGGTATCTTCCAACTCCTAAATTAGCTCTCCGTAGCAGCCATAGGGCGATGAGGAAGGCCAAGAGCCAGACCTGCCAAAGCAAGAAGCCAAATAAAGACCAGGAGGCAAGAGACTTTTTAACTTTCTTTCCTAGCCCCAAAGAAACTTCAGCCTCTAGACATGTGGCCCCAAGTGTGCATGCCCATGTCAGAATTCTTTGCACATAATATTATCTCTCACAGACTCTGAGGAGACATGCTTTCTCTTCATTTGCTCCACCCAGAAGAGACTTGCACCAGAATAGATCAAAGCCAAGGCAAAATTAGGGCATGCTGCTACAAGTGGGGATGGAAAGAGCAAGCAATGACAGCTCTTTGTGTATGCCACATAAAGTGCTCCCCTTGTCCCTCATATGGCTTTTTCTCTCTGGGACTATCACCCAACTTAGATCAATTGTGTTCTCTCTCTCTGTCTCTCTCTCTTTCTCCCTCTCTCCTTCGCTCTCACTTTCCATCTCCCTATCTCCCTAATTTTCTCTCAGAATTCCCCTGTGGCTGTAATATCGTAACATTCCCATGGTGCAGTAATATTGACCTAAAGTTGCTTCTTTGGGTAGTCCCCCCCAGAAAGCCAACAACCCCCCAGAGGCAGGCTGGGGCCCATGCACTTGGCCTCAACTTCTGGGTTTATATTTCTTCCTTGGGCAGAAGGGGAGAGTTCAGGAGGGTTCCATGATATTGCTTCTTTGAGTACCATTTACTTCTTCTAGGGTTTATTTCTTAAAGGAGTTAACCACAAAGGCTCTCTACAGGTAAGAACATTCTAGTAACAATACAACAGGAACTGTGAAGAGGCACCTTTAGAGGAAAGGGGGATGTCTTAGAAACTTATAGCAGGAACCCCAGACAAGATTTCAGCCTTATATCTGAGTCAGGGCAGTGCAGGACCAGGAGGAACACCTACTCTTTTGGAGCATGACCTCGTAACGTTAGCCTGGCTGATAGTCACGGTTTTGCAGATTACCAGTATACAGGGTGACCTCTTTCTGCCTCCATTTTTAATTTTGTCTCCTAAAATGGGTGACAAGGCACCTGCTCCCTACACTCCCGAGAGGAACTTCCTAAAGAAATGGGCAGTAAGTGTTTGGAAGAAAGGAGCACCTTTCTTAGAATGAAGTAAAAGTGACAGCTCTTATGCCACTGCTTTGGTCAAGACTAAGAGAGAAATCTGCTCCCAGCCACACAGTGCTGCTGAGGAAACTGTTGGGGGGATAAGTCAGCCTCCTTCCTGGGCAGCACAGCCTGGGTCCAGCCCCAGGATCCAGTGTGAGTGCTAACTTGTGTGGTGGCTGGCATGATAGGGAAATACTTGGTGAAATAATATGCTGTGGAGTTTCTCTACTCATGAGAAGGGGACTCAGATTTTCCTCTTCATTCCCCCAAAAGGGGGAATCTAACATCACAGTATTTATAATAGCCAAATTTCCCCCAACTCACAGAGCTCCAAAGGCCCTTAGGAGGCAGCCCACGTAGTGATACTTATTTTGTATCTGAAAACTCTGAGCTTCCAGAACATAGCCTGCCATGGACCTTCCCCAAAGCATAGAGTTAGTCTGGCTAGCCAAACAGTTCAGAGAATAGACTTTGCAGCTAGATTTAGACCAAATATTAGATCTGCAACTCAATAGCTGAGTGACCTTGAACAAATTATTTAACTGCTTTGTGCCTCAGTTTTATCATTTATTAAAAAGAGATAATAGAATCTATTTCATAGGGTTATTATGGGGATTAAATGAGTTTATATATGTAATTGGCTTAGATAGTGCCTAGTACAGAGAAAAAGTGTTGTGATGATGATGACAATGACACTAATGACAATGATGATGATGAAGGCTTCTCATGTTGCAACTAAGGTAGACCTCCTTTTAGTGGGAAATCAGCATGACAAGAATAAGATCATTTGATAGGAGCAGAACCAGAGACAAGTCAATTTTCTAAGCCGATTTAGAATCTGCTGTTTGAAACTTACACAATAAACAACTATCTCTCAGGGTCCTCTTAACTATTAACCAAAAGGGCAGCATCCCTATCATTTATCAAAAGGTGTAATAAAAAATAGAGTCACCCTTCTAGTATGTTGTCAGAAATAGATCCCTTAGGTTTGGAAAATGAATGGCCCCGTTTTATCTTGGCCTTTATTGAAGTTAGAAAACTACCATCTCCTAATTCCAAAGGAATTCTCTCTCCAATCTGTGTTGCTGCTGTTCTTTATTAGTATGTAAATGAGATTAATAGAAGCTGCATTTGAATTCTTCTCCACAAATCAAAAGAGGAATCACTAAATCATAGAATCTTAAAAGTGCAGGTAACTCTTACTATTAAGTTGGCATGAATCTGAATTCAGTATTTCAACACCAAGTACAGATTATTTTTCTAGTTAAATAACATGTGTGACAAGATATTTTAACCAGCACAATATTAGTCTTTAAACTATCTTGTGCAATAATTTTTTAAAAATCAATTTGTTTAAACGTCACTTACAACCATTGTTCTAAGATAATAGAGCGTTTTTTTATCTCAGCACCTGATTTAAGGGGAAAAAAAGCTGTAGGTCTATAAAGAATGACATAGAACAATTTCGATAAAATCTCTTTTTCTTAAGGTGTGGAGCTGGGAAGTGGGGATAAGAGGAGGAAAAAATACCAACCCCTATTTGTACCATGATCCTATTGCAAATTCCAAGAAAATAGTCCTCAGTATGTAAGGAGAGATAAATAACAGGTGGCCACATTGCATCATTTTTAGGACCGAGGTACATTGCTGAGGATGTTTGCCAATGGGTTGATTCTGTTGGCTCAGGTTGGAGATTTTTCTGTCCCGGGCCCTGTGTCTCATCCTGTATAAAGAAATATAGGTGGTGGTGACTTTTGGGAGCACATTCCAGAGGATGACAACTGAATTTCTCCTACAATGACAAAGAGGGCCAATCCATCAAAGAAGTGTAAGGTCCTTTCTATGTGTTCAGTGTGCACATATTTCTCAGAGAATGGGTGTGTTGGTCAGGACACCTTCAGTGGCAAATGAAGATCCTAACTCAAAGATTAAGCAAAATGGTTTTTTTAAAAAAAAAAATCACCTAAAGGATGCTCTAGCTTCAGGCATTGCAAGATCCAGGAGCTCAGATAATATTCCACCAGGACACCAACCATTCTTTCCATCTCCTAGTGCTGCTTGCCTCTACTTAGCTTCATTCTCAAGAGAATCTTGCCTGGCATAAAGATCCACATGGTTCACAGGGAACCTAAAGCTCAAGAGAAAGAATGTAATTCTTTTCCCCGGAATCTGTATAAATCCTTGAAAGCTGTGTGGGACGAGGAGCCTCAGGGATAGAGAATCACAAGGAGTGAGGAACGACCACTTCCCAAAAGGGGAAAATGCTAGGAAACAAAAAAGAAGTAGATGTTTGCTGCATTAGGGAAAACCTTGAATTATTATTATATGTTGTTCTGATTTAGGATTCCTACCCAGGGTTAACATGAAAGAGCAGGAACATCATTTAACGGAAAAAGACCATGAAATCATCTTTGGTACTTTAGGAAAAAAAGATAAGTGAAAAACAGAATCATTTTGAATGGCCCAGTCAATTTAGGATTTTTACGCCCCATGCTGGGCTAAATTAATAGATGTCTAGTGCAGGAGTGTCTAAAAGTAGCCGGCTGACAGAGCTGCTCAGAGCTAACACTTCCTCTCTTTTCATCTATGTCAGGCTATGTCTGGTCAATGGCTCCTCCAAGGCAACAGCATTCACACTGCTCCTCGGTGCTTCCACAATGGAATAAAGTCATGAAATAAACAGTGAAAGTTCTCTTGACTTATTGGCCCTCATGAGGTCAGAGGGGTGGTGAGAAAAGACAATTACTATCCCCAGAATTTCAGAATTCATGCTTTAATAGTGGACTTTGGTGTGTTTTAGAGAAGGAATTTTTTTCTCCCAAATACTCTGAAATCATAAATTACCCCCTTTGTCTAATTGAAAAACCAGTCTTGTTTAGGCTTCTGGCCCCAGTCAGAGTTGCAGGAGCACCCTAGCTTCCCAATTAGCCTGTAGTGTCTTGTTAAAATCTCAAACTCCTCTTGGTACCAGAAACCCCTCAGATGTTGTAGTTTGGTGTATGGTTAGAAGAGGGGAGAAAGGCTTGAGAGGGGTCTCTGTTCTATCATATCCTACTAGGGCTGGCCCAGGACAGCCTAATTCAAGGAAGTCACTAGGGGAAAAGTGAGGAGCCACTTCACAACCATGCAGCAGCCATTTCTTTGAAAAGGTTTCCAAAAGTGTCAGATTTGCTCATAATAGTATCCATAACTAACATTTCCTAGGTTCTTACTATATACCTACTAGCCACTGTTCTAAGTGTTCTACATACAATATCTTGTGTGATGACACAACCCTTTGAGGACAAGTAAGTTCCCCAAGGTCATACCATACTTAGTGGCAGAAGCTCGAATTTGAACTCACATACTCTGGCTCCACTACCTGGGCTCTTCATCTGATATCTATACTTCATCTAACACGGATGAGAAGAAATCCAGCAATAAGGCGGAAAAAAAAACTTAATATATTCATGTACCATGGATTCATGTGCAAAAGAAAATGTTTATCCTCATTTATATTTTATAATTCCTATTTTTTAATCCTCAGACATGGGACCAGATGTGCAGGAGAAATTGCCATGCAAGCAAATAATCACAAGTGCGGGGTTGGAGTTGCATACAATTCCAAAGTCGGAGGTAAAGCAGAGGGCCATTCCTGTAGTTGTGCACTTTAATTTGAGTCTTGCATCACCTGGTATAAATGAGGTGGGGTGGGGGACTTTCAATAACCAGAGGAAGAAATGAACTCCATGCAAAATTTGCTATGAACTTGACTGTGACTTGCAAGCAAATCAATGGATCTGGATTCCTAGGAAATGATAGCTGAAAATAGCCTATACATTTTTGTAGGGAAATAAAATGGAAATGTTGAATAGTTTTTGAGCCAAATCTAATTTTCTCAGTGTTCTGATTTAGACGGGTTTGCTATTGAGTGCTTACTAAGGGACCAAAAGGACGAGGTAAATTTAGGTGGAGGTTCTCCCTACCTCCCAATTCTGTAGTTCTTCATTTCATAGCAAAGAACAGTTTTTAAAAATAAAAAGAAAACATATTTGTTATATTAAGCTAAAGGTTATCTTTGATAGCAGGAATTTAGAATTTTTCGTTGTTTCAGTCAGCATCTTTATGGGGAAACATATGGTAGGTTCCATCAGGGCAATTTAATAAAGGAACCATTTACTAGAGTTAAAGGAAACCAACGAGGGGCCAATTAGTGTAGGCAGATGTTACCACCTTTAGGCGTAATGGAGCAGGGGGAAGGAGAGGTCAGCAGAAACTGGAGATAGAAAGCTGTGGCCATCAGAGAGATCCACTGGACAAGAGCCATGGCCTTGAGCAAAACAACAGAGTTACCTCTAGGCAGAGAGGATCCAGGGGAATGAGTACCTCACTCTCCTCTCATCCCCCAACCTCTTGCTGCTGTCTTCAGTTGGCTGAACCCAGTGGAAAGGGAAGAGAACCCACTGGTGCAGTCCGTTTTCCTGTGGAGAAGGTGGAGAGGGGATCTGCAGGGGCTCACAGAGAATATAACAATACTCTCTCCTCTTTACACTATCCCTGCCATTGGCTTTCATGGTTATGCTATAAACTTCGAGTTTCTTTTGTTCTTAAAAACTATAACCACAAGAAAGTTCAGTTGTAGAACATGTCAATGACAGTAAAATTCTTTTAAACTCTTCATAAGTATATCTTGAATTCGGTTGTGTATTCCTTTTTAGAAATCAAATATATATACATCCTGGCATAGACAATGCATCTCTCACTAACAGCATACTT
Organism: Equus asinus; assembly: GCF_041296235.1. NCBI lineage: Eukaryota > Metazoa > Chordata > Mammalia > Perissodactyla > Equidae > Equus > Equus asinus. Next base: position 75,414,264 of record NC_091798.1, read on the forward strand.
AGATTTTAAATGTTATTGCTAATTCCTTTGATACTAGCATCGCCAAAGTGCAGTGTTAATTTAAGGAAAATTAAGACAGAAGGACAAATTATGTAATTACCTGGAAAAAGAAATCACTTTTTAAGTTATGATGAACTAAGCAGCTACAGTTTGTGACAGAATCATCAATATAGAGGACGAATCAGAAACAAGATTCTCAAGGTAACAGTTTGTGGCAGTGTAGCACTAAAACACGAGACTTCTGAATCCAAGTCTACTGGTGTTTTTTTTTTATTACTCCACCCTTTGATGATCTAGCCCCAAATGCATTTTTTAAATAATATTTTTCATTTATTAGGCGCCTACAACACATTATAGGCAGTGTATCCTTGAAGTTAACAGGATGGATTTGGGTGCCAGATTTCTGGGATTCAAGTCCCAGCTCCCCAGTTTCAAGCTGTGTGGCCTTGGGCAAGTCACTTTTCCTCTCTGGCTTCAGTCTCTCCACCTGTAAAATGGGTAGAATTATGGCGCCCACCTCAAATGGTTGTCATAAGGATAGATGAGTTCATACATTTAAGGCCGATAGAATGGTAGTTCCATATAGTATAGCTTCAATGCATGTGAGCTGTTATTGTCCCCACTTTACAGATGAAGAAACTGAGGCACAGAGAGGTTAACTGGTTTGCACAAGATCATGCAGCTAGTCAGTAGAAGAGCTGGGATTTTATTTTCCCAAATGCATTTTTAACCAATTTTTTTTTTATAAATATGACTTTCACTAATCACGTCAATTACATGTTCTTTTTACCTATGCTCCATAGTAAAAAATAGTGTGAAAGTCTCAGGCTGTGTACTCCATTGCATTATCAGTCTGAAGCTGAGAATAACCAGGTAGCTTCATGTATCTGTCTAAATTGCTTTTGCCTTCCTTGTTCTTGGATCCATGAGTCTGATGATGGGTGACAGCCTGTTGGAAGGCACAAAAAGCTAGCACATCTGCCTTCTCCTGATGAAAAATGATTCTCCCTCAGGAGTGAAATCCATGGCAATGATTTCATCCTTGAGATTATTTAGAAGAAAAGGAAGCATGTTCCTTGAAAATGTTTCTTAGCAAACACATAAAAGAATGGCCTCTGGGTTATTTTTAATCAGTGCTTAGAAACAAAAGTTCTTTCTCTATTTGTTAGTTTTCTATTGTGGGTAGATCTTTTCAAGCTGCGTGGTTTCCTGTACGGAATCCTTTGTGCGGCACAGGCTGGGCCACAGCCATTCGTGGTATAGTCAGGAGCAGGAGTGTTGAGGCAGGGCTGCTTGATGCCTCTTTCTGAAAGCTATCTTGTCGTTTTCAGGTTATTGGGGTAGTGAGGGAGGGGAGACATTTTGTAATCAACAGAAACCATGGGCACTGCACATGCATATAGTTATCTCTAAAGGGCAGATAAGAAAGCTTATGCAGGCAGTGACTTGTATCTTCTGTGTTCTTAGCAGCTGAGTCTCTGGCATTTAGGACATCCAGTGGTTACCCTGTTTTTGACTCTTTTGAGAGTCCTTTAAAAAAAATGATTCAGCATTGTGCCATTTTACATGTACATGCTGACATCAACTTATGTGTATGCTTGTTTGTTTTGCTGTGCAGGCATAAGAATGCTGGATGGCATTGTGACTGATGCTATTGAAGCCAGTTCAATTGGATTCAATCCTGGACATGTGGATATTTACAGTGCCAGTTGGGGCCCAAATGATGATGGGAAAACTGTGGAAGGGCCTGGCCGATTAGCCCAGAAGGCTTTTGAATATGGTGTCAAACAGGTGAGATGCTTAACACAGACCCACCTACTATGAAACCTGACCGTTTGGAAATGAGGAGGGAATGCATTTATGTGAAAAGAAATGGTTGTGGATTTCTTGTCATTGCTTACAATTTGACGTGTATTTAGAGAGCCAAATCATTCTTCAAAGGGATGGAAGTTAAGGGTTAAGAGAGTTTTCCCCATTTGGGTCTGACATTCAAAAGAGATTTATTACTCCTAGAGTATTTCTTAAGAAATACTCCTTGTATGCCTTTTCTCATTTTCCTGCTGCTTTTGGATTTTTACACTAGGTAAACTACTACCCAGACTTCTTTTAAATGCTCTGAAAATGCATCCTTAAATACAGCCACGTGCCACTTCTCACTCTGCATGTGCCTGGTGAATACTTGCGCCTTGGTTGTGCTGCTCTGTGACTTGGATTTGCTGCATTCTTGCCAGGAGTCTGAGGCCTTGTTCTGCACAGGATGAAACAAAAGTAGAAACTTTGGAGAGTGCAAATTGAAAAATCATAGAAAGGGTAGCCTTGACGAGTTCTATTCAATTGAAGAGTCCCTTTTAATGCAGCTGCAAAGCAGATCTGAATAATGCCTGATTTTGTCATTCTATCAGTCAGCCAGAAGATTCAAGGAGAAAGAAAGAGAGGAAGTTCAAAGATTCAAGTGTAGTGACATAAGCCAAGGGAAGAGTGAAAAAATATGAGTGAGTGCTAAAGGCTGGATTATGAATCTGCGTAATAAAGAAAAGCACTCGCTCAGCCCCATCCCAGAGACAGCCCAGATGAAGCAGGACAGCAGAGCCAGAGCCCAGTGGCTTATAATATACAATCTTGTGAGATTTCCAACATTGTTGCTGGAGCCCCTGGAGTTGAAACAGGCTCCTCTGAATAACTGTCTCAGAGAACTTCCTTCATGTGTTTGTTGGGGATTTTATTGGGGTGTGACAGTGACCCACAATAGATGATAATAGATGTGATATGTTCTATTCTGGCTTTTCCTTTAGGGGAGACAAGGAAAGGGTTCCATCTTCGTCTGGGCTTCCGGGAACGGGGGGCGTCAGGGAGATAACTGTGACTGTGATGGGTACACGGACAGCATCTACACCATCTCCATCAGCAGTGCCTCGCAGCAAGGCCTGTCCCCCTGGTATGCTGAGAAGTGCTCCTCCACGCTGGCCACCTCCTACAGCAGCGGCGATTACACCGATCAGAGAATCGTATGTTGCTTTTGTCTAACTCTCTGCGTAGGTAGGAGCGCATGGCTTGTGTTCAAAAGGATCGCTTGGTCAGTATCTTTGGTAAAATTGATTTGCTTAAGCTTGATGTGTCAGTTGGGGAGACTCACGCTTTCCTTACTTGAAAGCCTGGCATATATTGGAAAGTTTTCTGTGCAGGCATAATGATGCTTCTGCCAAGATGATGTTGCCTCTCTGTCATTTTTAAACTCAGCCCTGAGAAGCCTGTCATTACAAATGGCTGAGACTCCAAATGTCTATTTGGTTTGTGCGATGGCTCCCTGAAAACAGCCTTAAAGGAGATTCCAGGGTTGTAGGGGCTTTATCACTCTTGTACTTGTTGATCCTTTAATATCAGGGATACGGTCTGACTTGCCCTTTAGCAGATGATAAAAATACAGAGCATACACCAGCTACGTCTCCTAAGAACGGACGACCTGAAGAAAAATAACAGTCCAAATTTCCCCTGAGGTGAACTTCTCAGCATCCAAATAAGCAGCTCGGGAAGGTTATATGCTCAGAGAGCATCTCCAGCCCACGCTTGGCTGTGTCTTTGCTTCCATGAGTCAGACTGCCAAGGGCAATTATTGGATTTCCCTTCAAGGGCACGATGAAGATGGGCCACAGGGGCCTTTGAGAACCAAGAGAGGTACTTTTAATTTAAAAATTTAAAGCCCCAAATTTAACTCCTGACACAGAAAGAACCAAATAGCTAAAGTTCGTAGATCCTAATCTCAATGAAATAACAGGTCATGATCCAATTATACTGTGGGTGAACTCCATAATAATTAGACTGTGGAATGTTTTTAAAATTCATATTAATGGCATCTCAACAAAATTGTCAGAACTACCTTCTTCTTCATACAGGATCACTATTCTGTAACTCTGCTTTTTTCTGCAACCTACTCTGGTTTAGACGGTATAAAACTGGGGTCTCAACTTAAAAGCCCTGGCTCCCCTCTCATGCCCATACCTTAATTACTCAAAAAATAGACACTGACGTTCTACCCAGAGGTCCTTTATGGCAGGCATACTATACCTTAGAAAGGGGTCTATCAGACATGGACCCCACTTGTGTTCAGAGCTCCTGGCTGTTGTTGCCTCTGTGGGTGGTCCAGAATTGCTTTTCAGAAAATAGCCTGTTATGCATTTCGGAGCCACCATTTCAAAGACTGTCCCTCATCTGAGCTACTCGGCTCTGAAATAGGAGGAAGAGTTTCCATTTTTGTAAAGATCCCTCCTTAGGTAAATCAGCCATATGAGAGACAGCTGGTGGATTCTATTTGAGACGGTTGCAATAACATAGCCTTTGTTTTACGCAAACCTTTTCCACAGCACAGTCATCTCTGAGGGCTTACTTGCGTCAACAGGTAAAAAGGGTAATCTTGCTTCTGCAGGCCTCTGAGGAGCGGAGACACTGTAACTTGAGAAATTCAGTGACTACAAGTGGGAAGCCAAAGGAGGTGATAATAGAACAAATTATTTTTTTACACCTCCCTCCCACACATTGAAGTCTTTAGGTAAAAACCATAGTGCAGGGGCCTGGTCGGGTGTCTTGTTAGCGATCCTTTGGCCCAACTACTTATTCAGCCAGCAGCGCTGTGGTCCTTAAAGTAGATGACTGGAAGTCTTTTGGGGTTCTTCCTTTCTTCTAGGCAACCTCTTCATTAAGCTACAATTAGGCTGGGTAACTCCTTACATGCAATGATATTGTGTAAAAATGCTTTCACAGACAGGATCTCACTTTAGCCTCAGAAAACGAGTCAGGAAATGTCAACCTGGCTTTACAGATGGAGAAACCAAGTGACTCGCCCCTGGGACACATCTACTGAGCAGCAGTTTTAGAATTTGAACCCAGATCTAAGTCTAGCACACTTTCCGTTTCAAAAACTCAGCATTTTCATCAAAGTGCAAGTGTGGACACTAACTCATAGGCATAAAATTATGTCAATAGTGAGCACAAACTACACACTAAACAATTTTGTGCAAGTAGTTCAAGTGGCCAAAATTAGGATGGCTTTCCATCCTTGTGCTGAAGAGGCCGTCAAATGTCAATCTGAAGGCAAAAGGGAATTTTGCATGAGGCAGAATTTCTAAATATGCCAGACCAAACACAATGGACCTGATGATTAATGGGCCAGCATGATTCACAGTGATTTCGAAACAGTCCCTTTTTTACAGACAGCATTTCGTTGGGAATCTCAGAAGAGAAAATATTCATAGTGGGAGTACTTCATCCCCAGAAAAGGCATCCTGATGCCAGAATTATAGACAAGTTGCATATAGAGGAGAGTGAACCAAAATATCAGCAGATGGCAAACATCCGCCTGGGGTTTAAAGGAGGAAGCGGGGGAATCGAATCAGCTGAGTTTCCTGATCATAGCAGATGCAGCCCTCCGTGTGGTTAACCCCCGGGGACAGGATCACACTGCTCACATGTTCTCCCATGTTTCTTTCCTCCCGATGCCACCTAGACGAGCGCCGACCTGCACAATGACTGCACAGAGACCCACACGGGCACCTCGGCCTCAGCACCCCTGGCTGCTGGCATCTTCGCTCTGGCCCTGGAAGCAAAGTAAGGCGTGGAAAGCTTCGAATCACGTTTACTAAGGCTGCTTCTCCTTCTTTTTAATAACATGGATTGTTTTCTGAATACCTGGTTACAGTAGAAAACTAAGAAAACTACAAAAAAAAAATTAAAATAAGCTCTCTTCCTGTTAAGATCTCAATGTATATTTAATGCACACACATCTTATAAAATTGGGATCTTAATATACACATTATTTTGTAATTGTTTGAATCCACTCTATAATATATTAAGAGCTCTTTCTCATGTCTAAATCAACGTTCCCTGACCTTTAGAAACCTGCTCTTCTCCCAATCCTCCTCCCACTCAGACACCAGGCCTTCTCACTTCTGTTTATTCCCACCAGGAAAGACTTTGTCCAGATAATTTCTTGTGGGCAGTATTAGGAACAACGAGTTTATAAAACATCCTTTTTTTCAGATTATATAAGCCCAGCCCTGGAGCTGATATAACACATCAGGGGATGTGAAAATTAAAAACAGGATTTTTATCTTTTTGTAGTATGTATTATATAATGCAAATTTTATTAAAATCATCTAATCATGCTTAGATGAGCACTCTTGTCCATAAATATTGGTTATCATCTCTGATAATTTCCGCAGGCTAAATAAACACCCACAATTAGAATTTCTGGGTCAAAGGCCATGCATGTGTTAATGATTTTGATACATATTGACAAGTTACTGTCCAGAGAGACTGTACCATTTTATATTCCCACCAGCAGTGTATGTGTGAAAGTGCCACTTTCCTAAACACTTATCAAAGCTACTTTTATTAGCTTTTGAAATGTTTGCTATTTTGATGGGTGAAAATGGTATCTCGTCTTTATAGGCTTTTATTTCATTACTAATTTAGCTCAATATTTTATATTCTTTGGCCATTTATCATCTGTGATTACTTAGTTGTGACCTTGATTTTGTTTTATGGGCTTAGTTTAGAAAAGCTATTCATGCTTGGTTAGTTTGACATTTACCTTTTAGTTTTATTTACACAATTTTTAATGTTCTGAAGTTAATGTGTACACAGTTATATTTGTCAGTCTCTTTCTTTAAGGCTTTTTCCTTTGCTTTTACGCTCAGAAAAATCTTTACAACGCAAAATTAGATAAACATTTATTTATATGTCTTTTATTATGGTTCCTTTACCATATTTAAGTTCTAAATCCCCCTGGCATGTATTTTACTGTATGATGTTAAAAAGGGATGTAATAACATTTTTTCCCCTCATAATAGTTACCCAATAGTCTAACACTTAATACAGAGGAAAATATCTGTCTCACACTGTATATTCACAACTTTTTGTCTTCATTTCTGCTTTCTGATTTTGTGTGGTGAGAAGTCATTAAATGTCAAGTCAAGAGCTATGCTTGCATGATAGAGGAAGCGACTGAACTTGTAAATTACTGTTATCCTTCCTAATAAGGAGGTTATCCTAGAAGAACATCCATATTCTCCAGAGAGAGGACAAGGCAGTGCCCTTATGTCATGTTCAGCAGAGGAGGTTCAAGTAGCAGAAGAGTAGAACACCATGGCCTGTGCCACAGCTGGGAAAGCCCTGAAGTTTCTGACTCTGTGTCCAGGAGAGTCCAGCACAGCTCCAGGAGCCCTGGGGCCACCTGTGGAGTTGTGGCTTAGTCCCTGGTATCTCAGCTATGAGATGGCCACAGTGGCTAAGAAAGACAGGCCTAGCAAGGCTCACACCAAGAGTCTACCTACTTGAGGGGGCTGGGAAGATGTCTGGTAAGTGAAGAGAACATCCAGGTGCTCGATCAGAAACAGAGGGAAAGTTGAAGCTCTTGGGCCAAACAGAAGAGCTATGTTCAGGATCTGAGTTCACTTGTAACAGGAAGAGGATGGACAGAGGGCAAAGTCTATGAACACAAGCTAAGACTGGCATCAGCCGATTCAAACCATATTTGAGGAAAAATTTCGAAGCCGTAAAAAGAGCATGGAACACCTGGCTTCAGGTTCTAGGCATATAACTCCAGCTGTCTGACCTTAGGCAAGTTAATTCCCCAATGAGAGCTCAATTTACCATCTATAAAACAGAGGGGTCAGATCAGACCATCTTTTTCAAACCTCTTCCCTTTAGAAGATTCTCCAATTTGTAATGGAAGGTGTCAGCATACATAGATCATCCAACATGGAATTGTGGAGGTTGGTGGTGAGAGGTCCAGAGAGGAAGAAAATAAGGTCCTGCGAAGACAAGCAGTTGCATACAGGTGGTGAGACAGGCTTATGATGTTCATGATTTTAGGATATAAGCTTTTAGCTCTGGGGAGTTATTAAAAGAAAACCATCCTTAAAATTTTGTCTTCTCTACCTAAACCTATTAGATGTATGTAAATGTAATTAGCCAAGTATAGCCCATCCTTGTCTAGTGGCCAGCATAGTATAAATCTAGCTCAACAGATGTAATGTTAATTTCACATAAAAACTGAAATTTCAAAATTGCAATCTCTGATTTTTAAAATTTCAAACCTTTTTCTGTACAAGGAGAAAATGATCTGAGAATGGTCTAGCCTCATTAACCTTAGTTAATTTCTAATGAACCGTTTATAAAGCAGGGGCTCCATGGATTGCTATGAAATACATGGATGAGTTTCCAGGGGTCCATGAACTTCTCTGAAACTAGATGCAGAATTGTTTGTGAGTGTGTGTATGGCATTTTCCTGGGCAGTGCTTTGTAGGTTCCATCAGATTCTCACACTGTTCATGATTTAAGAGACATTAAGAGTCTACGATATCCCTGGTGCATATTAAGAATTTAATTCCTTTCATTTTGATTCAATCATCAGTAAGATGAACACAACCTATCTTAACATTTATATACTTCCTGCCAAAGTACATAGAGATTATTGAGATGTCTGTTCTCACATAGACAATTTTCTGAACTCTATTCAATTGTCTATACCGAGATGATTAGTTCAGAAAATCTGAATGCCGGAATGTCTAGAAGTGTCCCTAGATGGTCAAGGTTAGAAGGATCATTTAACCATGTGCCACTCCTCAAGAAATAACTGTGGAGAATGAAGAAGAACTCGGGGCTAAATTTATCAAGAATAATAACATTCAGTATTCATCATGTTCTTACTACGACCAGGCACTGTGCTAACCTCTTTATAAACAATACTAATCCTTACAACATCCTTGTGACATAGAAATTAAGAGTTACATTTAATAAATGAAACTGAGGCTTAGAGAGGTTGAGAAATGTAACCAAGATCCCACAAAGAGATTCAAAATGAGGTCTATCTGACCCCAAAACCTGTGCCACCAGCAACTACACTACACTACCTCCCATTGCCCTGTAAAGAAGAGGAAACATTGAATGCCAGCCCATCATCCCCTCAAAGAGAGGGGGGGTCAGAAGATGGGGGCTCATAAAGGAACATCATAGCTCTCATCTGTCTATGAGTTCCTCATCAAAGGCTCCTGTCACAAGCAGACTACTTACTATGACACAGTAAATATTACACAGCTGGAGCACTGGGGATCGCGAAGAGGAGAGGGAAGAAGAAAGAATGGCTTATGGCTCAAATATATAGAGAGGAATACTTTCCTTCCTTAGAAGAGTGTTTCTTGGACACCAGCATATATAATAATCACCTTATTCTGCATAAACCTTGAGAGTTTATTTAGTATACAGATTCCTAAGTCCTATTGCCAGCAACTCAGATCCAGAAGTTTCTGGTATTTGGCCTACGAATCCACATTTTTAACAAGTATCCCAGGCAGTTTTAATGCTGGTAGTTATCTTAGCCAAATTTTGAGAAACAGCTGCAATAAAGAGTTACTTTAAAACTGTGTTTTCCTAACACCTCATCCAGCTGTTATTGGGAAGATCCCCATTAGGGTACTTAATAAGCATATCCTGGATATATATCTATATATATATACACATATACACACACACACGCTAAGGGATACATATATATATATACATGCACACTAATAAAGACAGGAACTGCTTAGATAAATGCCCATGGCACCATTATTATGTAGTGAGAATATCTAGGAAAGATGGCAGAAAATAACCTGTCTTCTGAAGAGAGTGCAAAGGAATCAATAATTTGTAATAAAGAACAAAGATTTTGAAGTGAAATATTGAATCCCCTCCCACCTTTGGAGGCATTAAACAAACATGAACCAATCTCCTGTTTTCATTAAAGGCTGGAGAAAGGGAAATGGGCTTTCAATGCTGCATGAAACCTCTACATAAATCCCATTAAAAAAATCCTTGACTCATTGGGTTGTGAAGTGTTGGAAAGTCTCCAGGTTAGAAAATCTTCCACATCCAGGCTCACTTTGATGTGATTAGAGGCTGAACCAGGTAGCCTCTAAAACTTTTTCACTTTAGAATTTTGTCTTCAGATTTCTTTCCCTACACTCTTCTAATTAGAAGCAATGCTTCACTTCAACGTTTAATTCCATAACCCTTATTTTCTATAAACATATCCTTGATTAGCAACCCAATGCAGTATTAAAAAATTTAATTATTGTGGATGCTGTTGAGCACTAATTAACAAAGGAAGGTTTTCAGCAACGAGATGCACTATTGTTAGAAGCTCCTTTTCATTTATGAAATGCAATCGCATGAATGAAGAAGAACTTTGTTAGGAAAATTGGCTTAATTTTTCTAATTGCATGACAATGAAGCCTCCTTAAATATTTTGCAAAGAATAAGTAAAAGAAAATAAAAAACAATGAAACTTGCAACTAAATATAAAACAAACGCTCTACTATAGCAATATAGAAAGTCTATCCTTTGTGTTTGATTATCATGATGATCACTATCAAGACCCTGCCTTATGCTTCCATAGTACACTTCATCCCAACCTCCATAACACACCTGTTCACACTGATGGTCTGAATGGGAGGTTGGTATGTTGCCTATTGACCACCTTGATAAGGGGCTTTTACCTAAAACTCCCTTTAAAAGACTGGAAGGAAGCAAGAATTTCAATAAAAGTGCTTTATAGGACAGACCTGGTTTCTACACTGAGAAAATAGCCATTTATGCTCAGCTAGTTAGTTATTCCTGAATGTGGGATGGCCGGCGTGGAAACAAGATCTACAACGAGGTATTTATGACATTGGGCAGATAGGAGGTCTGAATAGCAAGGAATTCTGGAGGTTGTCACACTCAACCCTCTCATCTTATAGATGAGTCAGCTCAGGCCCAGGGAGATGAAGTGACTTGCTTTAAGGTCACCCAGGTCCTTGGTAGTAGAAGATAGTTTAATGTGTCTTCTGTTACGCCCTATTTTGACTCCATGATTTGGAAAGATTTCTGATTGTCTTAATTAGTTATATGTTTGCATTCTCTCTTCTAACTCTTATTATTTTAGCTATAACATAGACAGTTTTTTTTATTATAAACATAAAATCATGTCCTACCCTCAGATATTTTGGTTCAGCAAGTGTGGTGGGACTCAGGAACTTTACAAGAGTAAAGTTATTCTTTTTATTATTTACAAGAGTACCAGGTGATTATGATGCAGGCTGTCTGGAACCCATGAGAATCACAGAACTGGAGTCTTTCTAAGGCCTCCATCAGTCACTCTGTGGGGTTAAGTGATGTTTGTCAGGCACTCAGCTGAGCTGAGAGTGTACTGAGCTGCCAGGTGTCAGAATAGTCAATTAAAGCAACAAACCAAAAATGAAAGAGTTAAGCCTTTAATGGCTCACTTGGTGGTGTAAGGCAGAGTCTAAAACCAGAGAAAATGCTGACTCCCCCTATTCCATTTTCCCCCACGGACAGGTGCACCAGTGGAGGGTCAGGTGGAGCATCACAGACATGGGAGTTGTCTCACTGCTGAGGGAGCCCCAACAAAAGACTCTCTTAGTTTTATGGACTCTGGGGTGCGGGTGGGGTGAGGTGGAAGGCCAGGAGTGGAGAAGTACTGGGAACTGAGTCAGAGTGGGATAAAGTGTCTTCAAGGTTTCTCCCTCCTTCCCCTGTAAGGAGGCCTTGGCAGAGACACCTGAAGAAGACCTCTGACCAAGGCCTCAAATAAGAAGACCTAGGAATGAAGTCGCAGGGGCTAGGAATGTAAATATGGGAAGAACTTGACCAGGGAGGGGCGCCTGAGTTCTTGACTGCAACTCCCTTCAGAAACTGCGATGCATGGTCTGTGCACACAGGCTGGCGCGGGGAGGGCAGCTTCCCTGTGAGGCCCGCCAGGTAGAGTCTTTGTAATGCCTGTGATGAGGCCGGGATTTTTAACCAGGAGCTGGACTCCTCAATGTTCAGGAATGTACATTGCTTCTTTCTTGTCACCAGGGGATTGTTTAACCAGTAAATTATGGTCTCTGGGGAGAAAACAGCAAATTGAGCCAGAGTCCCCTGATGGTTATTTCACAACCTAGTGATGAGAGAGAAACCTTGAGGACTAAACACTTGGGCATTTATTTATTAAATAATGCTTGATTAGCTTGATAGAAACAATGCAGGTCTCAAAGCCAAGGAAAAGTTTGAGATCTTGAAAGAATCTCATGACAAGTGGCAATAAGTTTTAAAATTATATTTGGGGCTATTTAACACTTAGGTACCTTCAATCATCCAACCAGCCAATATTTACTCAGCATATACCTGGCATATACATCCAGCCAACCAATATTTACTCAGCATATGCCTGCATTCTTCTGAGACCTTGCTACACATCGCAGAAGAAGGCAGATAAAAATCTCAGCCCTTCTCATGGCTAATTCTAGCAGGAGAGACAGATATTAATAATACACAAAACAAATGAGTTGTCCCATGTGTTAGAAGGTGATAAGTACTGTAGAAGAAAAAAGTATAGCAGGATAAGAGAGCTCAGGAGCATGTGGGGAGAACTGAAATTTTAAATAGGGTGATCAGAGAAGGCTTCATCTTCTTTTTAATAGACCCAACAATCCTATGCATCTCTGATTTATCTTTATATTGCTGCTAAAGTAAGTTTACTAAGACTTCTGATTATACCATTTTCTTGCTCAAAAATCCTTGATGATTCCCCATTGCTGAAAGGGTAAAGTATAAGCTCCTCTTCCTGGCATTCAAATCCTCGCTCTCTGGCTCAGTACTCCTCATTGCCTCTTCCCTGCCCCAGCAGACCAGACTATTCACTGTACTCTGGCCACATCCTGTACCTTCCTCCCTCAGAGGTTTGGCTCCATTGCCTCATCCCCTTTTCTCTCTCTCCACTTCACTTTGTTGTTGTTAATTTTCTTTTTTCTTAATTTATTTTATTGAGGTCACATTGGTTTATAACATTATATAAATTTCAGGTGTACATCATTATATTTTGACTTCTGTACGGACTGTATCCTGTTCACGACCAAACGTCTAGTTTCCATCCATCACCATACCCAATATGTATGTGCCCCTTTAGCCCTCCCCCCACTCACCTCCCCTCTGTTAATCTCCTTATCTGAGTATTTGTTCATTTGTTTATCTTCCACATACAAGTGAAGTCATACAGTAATTATCTTTCTCCCTCTGACTTATTTTGCTTAGCATAAAACCCTCAAGTTCTATGCATGTTGTTGCAAATGGAATGATTTCGTCATTTTTTGTGGCTGAGTAGTATTCCATCGTATATACATACTATATCTTCTTTATCCATTCACCCATTGATGGCCACTTAGGTTGCTTTCCAGTCTTGGCTATTGCAAATAATGCTGCAGTGAACATAGGGGTACATGTATGTTTTCAAATTAGTGTTTTCATGTTCTACTGGATAAATACCCAAAAGTGGAATACCTGGATCATATGGCATTTCTATTGTTAATTTTTAAAGAAATCTCCATACTGTTTTGCATGGTGGCTGCACCAATTTATATTCCCAGGACCATATGAGAGCTCCTTTTTCTCTATATCCTCTCTAAGACTTGTTATTTCTTGTCTTTTTAATAATCGCCATTCTGATGGGTGTGAGGTGATATCTCATTGTAGTTTTGATTTGCATTTCCCTAATAATTAGTGACATTGAACATGTTTTCATGTGCCTATTGGCCATCTGTATATCATCTTTGGAAAAATGTCTGCTCGTATCCTCTGCCTATTTTTTGATTGGGTTGTTCATGGTTTTTTTTGTTGTTGAGCTGTATGAGTTCTTTATATATTTTGGATATTAACCCCTTATCAGATATACGATTTGCAAATATTTTCTCCCACTTGGTGGGTTGTCGTTTTGTTTTGTTGATGGTTACCTGCACCATGCAGAAGCTTTTTAGTTTGATGTAGTCCCGTTTGTTTATTTTTTCCTTTGTTTCCCTTGCCTGAGTAGTCAGGGTATTTGAAAAGATACTGCTAAGACCAATGTCAAAAGACATACTGCCTATGTTTTCTTCTAGGAGTTTTATGGTTTCAGGTCTTACATTCAAACCTTTAATCCATTAATTATGAGTTAATTTTTGTGTATGGTATGAGACAATGGTCTACTTTCATTCTTTTGCATGTGGCTGTCCAGTTTTCCAAACAACATTTATTGAAAAGATGCTCCTTTCTCCACTGTGTTCTCGGCTCATTTGTTGAAGATTAGCTGTCCACAGATGTATGGGTTTATTTATGGGCTCTCAATTCTGTTCCATTGATCTGTGCCAGTGTGTCTGGTTTTGTGCCAGTACCATGCTGTTTTGATTACTATAGCTTTGTAGTATATTTGAAGTCAGGGATTGTGATCCTCCAGCTTTGTTCTTTTTTCTCAGGATTGCTTTGGCTATTTGGGGTCTTTGTTTTTCCACATACATTTTAGGATTCTTTGTTCTATTTCCGTGAAGAATGTCATTGGAATTCTGATTGGGATTGCATTGAATCTGTAGATTGCTTTAGGTAAAATGAACATTTTAACTATGTTTACTCTTCCAATCCATGAGTATGGAATATCTTCCTATTTCTTTATGTCTTCTTTGATCTCTTTCAGTAATGTCTTATAGTTTTCAGTGTATAAGTCTTTCACCTTCTTGGTTAAATTTATTCCTAGATATTTTATTATTTTTGTTGCCATTATAAATGGGATTATATTCTTGATTTCTCTTTCTGTCAGTTCATTGTTAGTGTACAGAAATGCGACTGCTTTTTTTTTTTTTTAAGATTTTATTTTTTCCTTTTTCTCCCCAAAGCCCCCCGGTACATAGTTGTATATTCTTCATTGTGGGTCCTTCTAGTTGTGGCATGTGGGACGCTTCCTCAGCATGGTTTGACGAGCAGTGCCATGTCCGCGCCCAGGATTCGAACCAACGAAACACTGGGCCGCCTGCAGCAGAGCGCGCAAACCTAACCACTCGGCCATGGGGCCAGCCCCAATGCGACTGCTTTTTGAATGTTGATTTTGTACCCTGCAAATTTACTGTATTTGCTAATTATTTCTAATAGCTTTTTGTGGATTTTTAAGAGTTTTCTATATATAGAATCACGTCATCTACAAATAGTGACAGTTTTACTTCTCCCTTTCCAATTTGTATCCCTTTTATTTCCTTTTCTTGCTTAACTGCTCTGGCTTGGACTTCCAATACTATGTTGAATAAGAGCAGTAAGAATGGGCGCCCTTGTCTTGTTCCTGATCTTAGAGGAATAGCTTTCAGTTTTTCCCCATTGAGTATGATGTTGGCTGTGGGTTTGTCATATATGACCTTTATTATGTTGAGGCACTTCCCTTCTATATTCATTTTATTGGGAGTTTTTATCATAAATGGATGTTGGATCTTGTCAAATGCTTTCTCTGCATCTATTGTCTCTCCCCTTCTTGACATTCTACCCACCCTTCAAAGTTCGGCTCAAATATTTCCTCCCAGTAAAGTCTTCCTAGATCTTTCCATCCTGAAAGAATTCTTTCTCCTCTAAACTCCTACAATACAGTATGAACAGATATAGTATAGTTATAAAAAGACTTAGTTCTTTTACTAGATTGTAAGCTTCTTAAAGACAAGAACCACCTCCTTGAATATACCCACAGTATTCAGCATAGTGCCTTGAAAGAATGATTTCAAGTAACTAAGAGTTTCTTGACACTTTTGCTCTGTAAAGAAAAGATGCGGGGCTGGCCGAATGGTTGAGTGGTTAAGTTCACGCGCTCGGCTTGAGTGGCCCAGGGTTTCACCAGTTTGAATCCTGGGTGCAGACATGGCACCGCTCATCAGGTCATGCTGAGGCGGCATCCCACATACCACAACTAGAAGGACTCACAACTAAAATAAATACAACTGTGTACTGAGGGACATTGGGGAGCAAAAGTAAAAATAAAATCTTTAAAAAAAAAAAAAAAGAAAAGGGGCAAGAAATATTTAAGAACAGGTAGCCAGCCTGTGCCTTTAAAGTCATCTGAGTCTTAAGAAGGAAGTCAAGCCCTCATCTGTGGATTCATAATGCTGAAAATGCTAAAGCTGTTAATGGACAGCAGAAGACAGGAAGACACAAAGGAAATGTCATTTTTAACTTTTCTCCAGTTAAATTTAAGTAATTAGAAATCAAGGACCAAGTCCTACATTTCTACAATGCTAAAGCCCAAATTTTATTCATAGTAAGAGCTTAACTTACATGGCATGGGGAATTTTCAGTACTCTATTTTGAATTCTGAATGAAAAGACATACCAATAGTCATACACACTAGAATTACATAAGTACAGTTGCAAAAGGCACTTCATAATCTCTGAATGGAGATGCTTGTTTTTAGCGTTTGCATTTGCAAGGAAACTTCATTTTGTCCCTGAAAGATATTTTGGGTCATTTCCCTTCCAGTCCAAATCTCACCTGGCGAGATATGCAGCACCTGGTTGTCTGGACCTCTGAGTATGACCCACTGGCCAATAACCCCGGATGGAAAAAGAATGGAGCAGGCTTGATGGTGAATAGTAGATTTGGATTTGGGTTGCTAAATGCCAAAGCTCTGGTGGATTTAGCTGAGCCCAGGACCTGGAGCAGCGTGCCTGAGAAGAAAGAGTGTGTTGTGAAGGACAATGACTTTGAGCCCAGGTAAGTGACTCTAAGAATTTTAAACAAGTGTGTGTCCGTGGCACTATTTGATTATGATGTTTGTCACTCTGCCTAATTCTTTTCTCACCTACCCTTCTGAAGTAGACAGAGACGGCATTTGACAGTGTTCCCTGTGGGTCCATGGAGAATCACTGAGAAATCAAAGATCTGTGAATCATGTTAGCATATTGGCATTTTCCTCTCATAGCCTACCTACCATATGGCATAAGTGTAAGGTACACCATTGTTTTACATACCACCAAGAAAAATCACTACCAATTAAACTATTACCAGCCATCAGTTTTAAGATTCATCCAAAATTCAAAGATATTAAAATATTTTTAAAAGTGCATCTTAGGATTGATGAAATGCAGCACTTGGCAACCAGTATTATCCAGAACCTTCCAAAAGAACCTCAGTTCATGCCACAGTGTTGTGATTCATAACTTTTCCATGAAAGGTCCTTTATCATACTGCTTTTACATAGACCACACCTGGCCCACCACATCTGGCTATAGAATCAGAATTTGATGTGACTATTTTGTTGAGTCTATCAAGACAACCATGATTATACTGAAGACCCACTTACACACAATGCCTAAGGATGGGAGGCTTAGGGCACATGCATTAGGAAGAGAAAATCATTTCTTAAGAGGGTCTATTGCAGTAATGGACCACTTTTTGAAGGATATAAGACAAACCTGCCTAAATTTGATTCCAAAGCAAATAGCATTGTATTCAAATATATGCGTTCCTTACCACTTTCTTTTCTTTTTACTGTGATAAGAAAACTTAACATGAAATCTACCCTCTTAACAAATTTTTAAGTGTACAGTACATTATTGTTAACTATAGGTAAAATGTTGTACAGCTGATCTCTAGAACTTATCTTGCTTAACTGAAACTTTATGCCCATGGATTAAGAAGTTACCATTTCCTGAAGCCCCTAGCTCCAGGCAACCACTATTCCACTCTTCGATTTTATGAATTTGACTATTTTAGAGAGCACAGAAGTGGAATCATGCAGTATTTATCTTCCTGTTACTGGCTTATTTCACTTAGCATAATGTCCTCAAGGTTCATCCATATTGTCACATAGTGCAGAATTTCCTTTTTTGTTAAAGCTGACTAATATTCCATTGTAAGTATATACCACATTTTCTTTATCCATTCATCTGTCGATGGACATTTAGCTTGTTTCCACATCTTGACTGTTGTACATAGTGTTGCAATGAACATAGGAGTGCTAATATCTCTCTGAGCTTCGGATTTCAATTCTTTTGGATAAATATCCAGAAATGGGGTTGCTGGATCACATGGTACCTCTATTTTTAATTTTTTGAGGAACCTCTATACTGTTTTCCATAGTGGCTGAACCATTTTGCATTCCCACCAATTGTACAAGGGTTCAAATTTCTCCATATCCTCACCAACGCTTGTCTTTTGTTTTTTTGATAATAGCCGTCCTGACAGGTTTTATAGTTTTGATTTGTATTTCCCTGATGACTAGTGATGGTGAGCATTTTTTCATATGTTAGTCAATAGAAATGTCTATTTAGGTCCTTAGCTCATTAGTGAATTGGGTTATTCGTTTTTTTGCTATTGAGTTGTAGGGGTTTGTATATATTTTGAAGATTAATTCCTTATCAGATATTGTCTCCCATTCTATAGGTTGTCTTTGCTCTGCAGAAGCTTTTTAGTTTGATGTAGTCCCACTTGTTTATTTTTATTTTTGCTGTCTGTGGTTTTGGTGTCTTATCTACGAAATCACTGTCAAGACCAATGTCATGATGCTTTTTCCCTATGTTTTCTTCACAGAGTTTTACAGTTTCAGGGCTTATGCTTAAGTCTTTAGCCCATTTTTGGTTGATTTTTGCATATGGTGTTAGATAAGGGTCCAGTTTCATCCTTTTGCTTGTGGATATCCAGTTTTCCCAGCACCATTTGTGGGAGAGACTACCCTTTCCCATTGTTTGCCCATTCTTGAAATCATTTTTAAATCAGGAAATGTGATGCCTCTAGCTTTGTTCTTCTTTCTCAGGAGTGATTTGGCTATTTGTGCTCTTTTGTG
Source organism: Equus asinus (assembly GCF_041296235.1). Classification (NCBI taxonomy): domain Eukaryota; kingdom Metazoa; phylum Chordata; class Mammalia; order Perissodactyla; family Equidae; genus Equus; species Equus asinus. The sequence goes on from NC_091798.1 coordinate 75,432,901, forward strand.
GTTCCACATAAATTGTAGAGGTTTTTTTTAATTTGGGTAAAAATCTTACCCATTGTCTTATGCATTAAAATTCATTTATACCCAATCCTGAATTGGGTTCTGCTCATAACAGGGAGAGAAAGCCTAGCTGAGTAGTTAAGGGTAATATGTACATATCTGCATAAAATGCAAGGAAGAAAAGATACGTTATATTCAGTGATGATTCTTTAATGTATTTAGAGCCTTGACAGCTAATGGAGAAGTTATCATTGAAATTCCAACAAGAGCTTGTGAAGGACAAGAAAATGCTATCAAGTCCTTGGAACACGTGCAATTTGAAGCAACGATTGAATATTCCCGCAGAGGAGATCTTCATGTCACACTCACTTCTGCTGCTGGTAAATTAAAAAAAAAAACCTTCAAGAGTTTCTTCTAAACTCTTTGTTTAAATTTTTAAGTGTAAGTTAAATAATTTCAAATCAATGATTGTTTTCGTTTATTTAGAGGACTAAGTCTTCCAATAGATATTTTTAAGTCTTAAAAAATATGCTAATTTTTAATTCATCTTTCTTGGCATCAGAACTCCACCCCACTCATTCCCACTGGTCCTTAGATAAACGGAGAATGAAGATTATTCAAATAATACCAATTAATAAACTTTCCTGGAGTCACACATTTTCAAGCTGTGCTCGCTTTCCCAGGTCACTAATATATCATTTGTTTCTCTCAGGTAATGCATTATTGAAAGTTACTCTGATAATTAATTTAAAAAGCTGACAAATATATCAGACACATACGATAAATCAATTGAAAAACTGAGAATTCTGATCCATGAAAGAGGGTTGAAAAGACTAACAAATTTTTCATGATGATGTGATTAAGGCCACATGATATGATATCTGCACATCTCCCTTTCCTGAGAGGGTGCTAATTCAGAAGAGATCCTGGATGGGAAAGAGTTTGTGAGCCATAAACCACAATCCAACCAGGGGAAGCTATCCCAATACTCTTTCACGTTTTAGTAGGATTCAACGGACTAAATTCAATTTCTATAGGTGATACATGAGGAAAGATGAGTTACCTCTGTAATCTCCTTCCAGGATATGAACTTCCTAGAAGACTGGAGTAGGCTCTGTTAATTTTGGAGTTATGCTTTCTAGATGTCTTAGAATTGATCTGAAGTATTTGTGGAATGCTTTTTCATTGATAGCCCTATGGTTCATTTGACTGTTTCGCTTAGAAAGAAATATTATTTATTGATCTATAGAGAGCTTGGATTTGAAATTTTAGAGTTACTCCTAGTTTTTATATGACAAGAGACTATTAAATTAATCTAGCTTTATTTTTTTATGTCTACGTTAGATTATAGATTCAGGCACCAATTAAATTTTTAAGATTTCCTCTTAAATTTCAAAATGATAGTTCTACAAAAATGTATTTTGAGTCTTTAACTCTCTTCTTTAATGTAACTTATCTTGTAATTTTCTCTGAGCTTTCTTAATCAAATAAACCATAATCAATATATCCATTCATTATTATTTTTCTATAATACTTATTGAGAACTTATATGCCAGGCAATATGCTAAGTACAGTGGATAAAAACTTTTTCTTCTTGTGAACGTCTCTATTCTAGTCTTAGACTGAAAGTGAAAATTAAGAGTGCTAATCTCTCCCAGTTTTCATTTTCAGTTATTAGATGCTAGAGAGTATCCTTCTATCAGAGCTGTTAGGACATTCATTAACCTCTGTTTGTTGCATGAAAACAGGAACCAGCACTGTACTGTTGGCTGAAAGAGAGCGGGATACATCTCCTAATGGCTTTAAGAACTGGGACTTCATGTCTGTTCACACGTGGGGAGAAAATCCCATCGGTACCTGGACTTTGCGAATTACAGACATGGTAAGCATGAAGGCAAGGGTCTAGAAACGCAAGCTTACAAGCACTTTAAGATTGGTATCATCATCAATCAGGGCCCTAAGGAACTTTAATCATCCCTAGGAAAAGTAAAGAAAAGGTGTAGTGTTTCAAGCCATGCCCACTTGGCTATATAGATTAAAGAAAAAAAATAGATTAAGCACTAGCCATACTATAAGAAAGAAAAGAGATATGCTGATCCAGAATGTGACAGACTGGGACAAATCCAAGTGTTCCCATATCAGAACGCAGCTGGCCACATGACCTACTCAGCCACCAGAATCACCTGTATTCACAAAGACAGTTAAATGCTAGAGCAGCTTTGCTATGACGCTCTGCTGGGGTCACCTCAAGGCACTCTTGCAGATATTTACTGCAGTGGCTATTTAGAAGTAGCTTACTGGTTAGACAAGAGAGCTTATTTAATAGGACTTGTTTTGTTTCAGTTATGAAACAAACTGAAAAACATCTCTCATTTCCCTTTCATTCTGTTTGCTAACAGTCTTGGCTATCTTTCTAAAATTGTGACACACAATCACAAAAATACAGCAAGGAGTGTCTGAGAGAAAAGCCAAATACAGCTGAATTATTTATTTTTGCATCATTTCGCCAGCACTTTCTACAGGTCAGCAGAGAAATGAATAGAGTTTCAGATCTGAGTTCTCCCGAGACAGAAGTGTCATAAGCAGCAGCAGCACTAGATTTCCACGTCTAGATAATTTTTCAAAAAGAAATCATTTTAAGTTCCTGAAGATGTCAATTAAATTAAAACAAATTCTATAAACATTGTTACCTTTTTCTCCAAGAATAGCTTTCTCTTAAAGACTGCTAAAATTGTGATTTAGAAATAGAAGATGTAAAACTTCCTGCTCTTCCAGGGAGAAGAAGAAAACGTTCTTAGTAAGTGGTCCTGTTCTTGAGCTTGGCTTCCACTCTTTAATTCAACTTCGCCTTCAGGAAACTAAGAAAATCTATTTACTAAGACGGGACTATTTTATATCAAGTCTGCAAAATCTGACTTACACTTTTAGATTTTTTTAGATTTCAGCACACTATTTTTAACATAATCGTTACGCCTCTGAAAATTATTACTCTTCCCATAAATACATAGTTTTTAAGGACTGATTAAAGCTGAAAGCTATTTAAAATACTTCACAGAGGCTGACTTTTTCCCAATGGAATGTTTCTACTAGTTGATAATTGATAAATATAATTCTATTTATAGAAGGTACAGTCAACTTTTCAAGAAGACTCCCAATATAGAAAACCAGGTTCACATACAGAGTTCTGCTTTTTTAATTAAATGAAGAAATGAATCAGTCTTTAAATTCTTGAACTTGTAAATGGTCAATGCTCATAGCAAGAACAAATCCAGTGATTTACTTTTCTGTATATAGGGCTCTACACATGGAATGCACAGAATTTTTTTTTTTTTTTTGAGGAAGATTAGCCCTGACCTAACATCTGCCGCCCATCCTCTCTTTTTGCTGAGGAAGATTGGCCCTGAGCTAACATCCGTGCCCATCTTCCTCTACTTTATATATGGGACGCCTGCCACAGCATGGCTTGACAAGTGGTGCATAGGTCTGCATCCAGGATCCGAATCGGGGAATACCAGGCCGCCAAAGTGGAATGTGCGAACTTAATAAATGCTGTGCCACCTGGCTGGCCCCCAGAATTTTTAAATTAGATTTTAACTATGAAATTCTTCTTAAATATTTTGAAGGAGTTTGTTTGATATTACTCAGAACATGCAGTAAAATTATGTATGCTTATACATTAGTCTGGAAGAATGCAAAACGAAGGAAGAATCGTGAACTGGAAGCTGATTTTGCATGGGACCTCTTCTCAGCCAGAACACATGAAACAGCCTCGTGTATATACATCCTACAACACCGTTCAGAATGACAGAAGAGGGGTGGAGAAGATGGTGGATTCGGGCGAGGTCTGTGTGGCACTGTTCTTGGCACGCTCTTCTTTGAGCCGTAGTAGACAGTGCAGTGAGGGAAGCTGCATGTAACTTTCAGGGAGGGCAGGAGTCAGAAGCGGGTGGCAAGGAAAGGGAGCGGGAGTGGCAAACTATTTTCCATAGGATGAAACCCTGTTATTTTTTAACGTATTCTTTTATCCAGAATTTAGAAATTAAAAGTAATGAATTCAAAATTATAAAATTCCCTAACATGAATTTTCTCCATTTATGACAGAGATCAAACTGAAAAGAGAGCTATCTTTATGTGTGATCAATCCACCTACCATTTGTATCGTACTTAGTTTTTAAGCATTTTTTACATTGTCTTGTCTAACGAACAATTCCTGCAACCTAGAAAGGGCAGACATTAGTATGTTTGTTTTGCAGAAAGAAAACCAAGCCTCCAGTGACCAAATGCTGTAGGTTTCCCTTTACTAATTCCTTAATCCACACTCCTTGGCAACTCCAAGGAGAGCTACAGAATCACAATTTCTCTCAGAAAATTTCAGAGGAGAGCTAAAGTCAGTCATTCATGTTCCTGCGCCTCAGCCTGCTGAGGCTGCCGGCTTCTCCCTTATCAGACGGCGGGTAGACACCACATTTTCCTTATCTCTGTAGCCCCCAGCATCTAGCACAGTGCCTCAGATATAGCAGGTAGGTTATCAGAATTTCTAGAATGACCTTCCCTGAAGTCTGGCTCTATGATGGGTGTTTGGAAGATATAAAGACACAGTATTTATTCAAGAAACTTATAAACTAGTTGTGTGAAGGCCTCAGCTCATATTCTGGCCCCATTTGTATTCTGCAAAGCAGCTTGCCCCTGGGACCGCACCCAGGGAACTTCTCTTCACGGTCCCAGAGGCAGGTTGACCATGACGGTGTTTCTGCCTCTGAGATTCTTTAGCGGGAATTAATAAGACCCGTTGTTTGTCAAAATGTTGAAATATGGTCCACAATGACTGACAAAGAGCTTCTTTTCTGAGATCGCCAGTTCCGCTTTACCTGGACCACCACTCCATTCTCTCCTGAGACACCTTCTTAAAGCTCAGGGGCCGAAAGAGCAAGGAGACTCTGGGAAGCTACTCCCACATGACAGCAGTGAGGGTGCCTTCTGGATGAGCTATTAAATATCTTAGTATCAGCTCCTTCCCAAAACATGGATGGGGAGGAAAGGGAGTGGAAGTGATAAACTGTATATTTTTTCATAGGATGAAAACTTATTATTTTTAAAATTTATTCCTGTATCCAGAATTTCAGAATTTAAATTAATGAATTCAAAATTATTAAATTTCCTAACATGAACTCTACTATAGCAGGCTGACAAGCGAAGGAGACCGATAGGGTATGGTGGTCTTCAAAACCACCAGAAATGGAGATGTTCTTATTTCCATTCCATTTTACAAATGAAGTTCAAGGAGATTTAAAAGGTGCCGAGGGTACGTCTTGGAAAAATGGGGACTGAAACCCGAGTTAGTGTGACTCCAAGCCTTGTGCTGTCTCTGCTCCTGAAGCTGCCTCTCCAGGGGCAGGCAGTGGGCATGGGCTGTAGCTGGCTTGCGTGGCCCTAAATAATGAGACTTCCTCCCTATGTCGGTGGCATTCTGTGTTTTAGGAGCAGCCCACACAAGAGAACCTGACCACGAACCCCCTGGCGTCAAAAAGCCCCAGCGGCAGCAGCAGCGTTGGGGGCAGAAGGGCCGAGCTAGCCGAGGGAGCCCCGTCCGAGGCCATGCTGCGACTCTTACAGAGCGCTTTCAGCAAAAACCCAGCCGCACAGCAATCACCAAAGAAGTCGCCAAGTGCAAAGCTCAACATCCCTTACGAAAATTTCTACCAAGCCCTGGAAAAGCTGAACAAACCTTCCCAGCTTAAAGACTCTGAGGACAGTCTGTATAACGACTATGTGGATGTTTTCTACAACACGAAACCTTACAAGCACAGAGATGACCGGCTGCTGCAAGCTCTGGTCGACATTCTGAGGGAGGAAAATTAAAATAAGCGTGTAGTCCTGAGTTGGAAATATTCATGCTTCTTCCCTCCCCTTAGATTTTGCCTGTGTCTGATGTGGTTGTTTTTGTCATTGATTCTTATGCTTATAATATCCTTTGAGGTACCTTTTCTTTTTCTCTCCAAACTGGACATTTGAAAGGGAGGAGCTTAAGTAGTAAATCCAGCTTCCTGAATTGACCATAGCTCTTTCAAAACACATCTACCCTGCCTGCACAAGTCAAATGTTTTGTTCTTTCTGGAGCCACAGTTCACACTTCCTCACACCACATTAGACTGCCTCCTTGGGCCCTCGCATTTCATTTCTCAGAAGAAAAGGCATAGCCTGGGCAACAGATTAATCTGAAGAAGTCATCTGCAAAGAACGAGAGAGAAAGAAAACTGTTCCTATAGCTTGTCCCCTGTCTCTGCCACGTGGTTCTTCTGATTTTCACGCCAAGGGAGGATTTGAAAGTCTCTCATAAAGAATTCACAATTAGAATCACACTCTAGGCTTTTCTACTCCAAAATACTACTTATTCTGGAAGTGGCCATCTGGTCATTTTGTGTAAAAGCTGGGTTATTTAGATCCAGAAACAGACCTCAAAATCTGCGTTATCTGGTTTGAGCAATTTTAGAGCATTCTTCTTTGTTTGGTGTGCCGTGTAGAGTCCTCTGTGGAGCTAAAGGTGACCGTGACTCATGCTGTGTGCTCTGGTCTGCCTCTATTTCTGCTTCTGAAGGTTTTCGTACCTGTCTTCTTTCTCAGCCACAAAGTCAGTCCTGACAGAACTAATTTATACTACTTTCTTGGAACAAACTTACACCTGCGACTTGGCAAATTCCTAGTCATAACTTTTTTTACAGTAATCATAGAAAACCATTCATAACATGGAGAACCAATGTAACAACAGGAAAATATTCATAATGGGGGGAGCCAACAGGATGTTTTGTTTGTTCGTTTTTAAGTTATATTCATTAGAACTGGTTTTTCTAGATCTTTCAAACTCAGTGTTCATTCCCTGACACTAAAGCCTCTTCCCCAGTCTTACAGCTCATAGTATTCAAATTCTCACCAAATTGCTTCTAAGCTTCAACTCAGAGGATGCATGCTGGCAGCCCACAGGCCACATTTGTCCCTCAGGTAGATTTTCTTTGGCATGTAAAATGTTTTTAAAATGTGAGTGATTATTGAAAGTATGAGATGTCACAAAAAACCTCATTCTCAGACCCACCTTCTCTCATGGCAACAGTTGGCTGGGGCTGAGTAGCGGGTGCCCAGCTGGGCTTGAGTGCCAGGTCCCTGTGGCACCCTGCTCCCTGCCACTTACAGCGGTCACCTTCCTGCTCTGCACTTGGTAGGCATTTGATTTTGCCCGCTCCTGCACCACGTGAACATGTACAACGTGTAAACGCATTAGGAAAAAAATACCCTCAACTTCTTTCAGGCAGGATCTGTATAGTGATCAATAATTATGAGAATTTGCCATGGTCTAGTTAATTTATAGGCAAGAATAAAAAGGTATTTTAGACACCCTATGAAATCACGTTTGACATAGTTGTTTAACTTCCCCTCATCTGGTTGCTCATTTGTACTAATTCATTGACTACCAACCCACTAGCTTCCCATTCTCTGTATGCTCACAAAGGCTCCAGTCACCTGCAAGGCTGGCATTCTCCCATTGAGCTTACTGTATGCAATTCTGCCATGAAGTTTGAACTTCCTAAGGCCACCTATGAACTGGACCAAGAAGAGAATGCTACAGCCTGTCACTTGCTTTAGTTTGAAGTGTGCTTGGTAAGACAAACTTTCACCCCCTGTCCTACCATTTGAATTTGTGCTCAGTGAGGGCATTTCCAGAGCTGTACTTATCATGCTCAGAGGATGTTCTCCTGAGAGAATTGCAGTATCACTCCGTCCTTGGAAGTTTCACATGTCATTTGATATAAAGTGTTGGATAGAATTTTGAATATTACAGCACAGCAACAAGTATTACAGCTGAAAAGGACCAGAGAGTTATTAGATACATTTCCAAATAAAAAACAAAGCTAAGCCAATAAAAGGTAATAAGTGAAAACTCACGCTTTCCCCATTCCTAATCGAGTGCTCATTGTAGGAGGCTTTCTTTTTCATCCTTCTAATAGTATCTTTTCCTGGTTAAAACCCCAACCAAAGGTTCACTTTAGAGAAGCTTTAAAATGTAAATAAAGTCATGTTTGAATGTTTCCAACCTGGAGAATATTGTTCGGACATAAAACATTTTTGTCAGTCTTTCCTAGTGCCTGTGTGGATTTTTGTGAAAATATAAAACAGGAAACTTATATAATATTTCCCTCAGAATTTTAAACTATATTTTCTTTACAGGTGTTTATAATGTACCAATGCTTTTATCAAACAGAATTTTAAGAGGCATAATAAATTATATTAAAGAACCAAAATTTTCCTGAGAATAAGAAAGTTTCATCCAATACAATATTTTTTGAAAGGCATGTTCCTCTGCCAGTGGAAAAAAGTATAATATGTATATGTTGTGATATTAAAAGTGACATTTGTCCATAGCCCAATACGATGTGTAGCTGAGTTTTACATGTGTGGTCTTAGCATTCTTAAGGGAACTCGTAAAATATACACTTGATGTATTAACCAGAATATGTGAAATATGTTTATAAATCATAAGAATAAATGGTTTCTCACTGTCAAAAAGAAAAAAAGCTCATGTTTCCAACAATAACAGGATCGCTTTCCCTTACTTATTGTGTTTCCCGAATGGACTGTAAAAAAGAAAAGCCAAAGGTTTACATTAAGAATTTAATTCCTTTTTAGAAAACTGGGCTTTCTAGGAGGCAATTCAAGAATCTACTTGAATAGGTATATTTCATTTTTCCTTGTAGTCCATTCTTCCACTCTCTTGACATCACAAGGTTGTATGAGCCTTAACTGAAGTGTTGAGGGGGAAAAAAAAACTAACTAAAGGGACTTGCTATATGTGAGAGAAATTATTTACAAAAGTTCACTAAAAATGACTGTATTTATAGGCCAGATTACAGCAACTAAGCATTGAATCTTTCCTAGAATTCCCCTCGTCAGAAGCCCCCGGTCCCCAACTTTGATCTCCTGTCCTCTTTTCTCTCACTTTTCTCTTTGAGAAAAGGCCCACTTTTCTCTCTGGTGTCAAACCTCCATCACCCATCATTTCAGAATCTGACCACTTCCTACCCATGGGGGTTGGTTCTCCCCCAGACTCCATTCCTTTCTTCTGAATCATAATTATTCAGTCAAACTAGAATAATTTTTCAAGAATTCCAGAAGCACTGTTCTAATAGGCTTTTGTCCTCCACATCTAGCCATCTTCAAAATCTTCCCACCAGGAGGGTTGAAAATATGTCTCCGTTTTCTTTTGAATGCCCATTTGGTAGCTATTGGATTAACCATGTGCAGGCTGCAAGTATAAACAGAAATGCACACATATGTCCCAAGGATAACCATTAATTCTTAAATACAAATTAAATCCATAAGGAGGAAGCATAATGTTTTCTTAACTGCCTCATAATTTTGCAAGGCTATAGCACTAATACACATGGTGATTATTATTACTCGCTCCACTCCCTCTGCCCCTGTGAACAGAGTGTCTTTCCTGGGCAGTGAAGTTGAGCTTGGCCATGTGATTTGGTCAGTGGAACGTTAATGGACGCGCTGCAAGCAAGGGCCTTGCACAGTTTGGCTTGGCTCTTGCTTTTCAGTGATCCAGTACTATGAGAAGAGGATGCCCCAGGGAGCTACAGCCCCTTCAACTTGTTTCCAGAACAAATGTGTATGGAGCAGATTCACATTCTAGAACCAAACCCAGCCAACTCACAGCATGAAACAGAACGGTCCAGATGAGTGTGGCCTAAATAAGCTGAACTTGTCACCTTGGCAACTTGTGAGAATGAAAGCAAATGCTTGGCGTGAGCCACTGAGTCTTGGGGTAGTTTGTTACATAGCCTTACTGTGTCAGCAACACTGACTAATAATAAAAGTTTCATTTGTTCATCCCACTGTCAATGCCACTCCTTTCAAATTGTGCCTTCTTGAGCCTAGAGTACAAAAAAAGAGCCAGTATTAAAACCATAGACCTCTTAATGCTGATCCCATAGCTAAACAAAGACCCTGCCCAAGCTTTGAAATTTTTCATTTTTAAAGGTCTGTCTTAGCTTAGATCTTCCCGAAAGCAGAGCCTCAGATAATCAATGAGTTGTGTATAGGTAGTTTATTTAGGAAGTAATAGCAGAGAGCAGAAGTGACTCACACATACCAGAGAGCAGCATGGAGCAGCGTTGATTAGTAGTACAGATCCATGGCCATCAGTAGCGGCACAGGGTTTCCCAAAGGCTCGAAGGGATGTTTCAGCTGATACTGGCACTGGAAAAAGATAACTCAGAACAGACATCTATGCTACCCTCACTCCCTTATCTTCACCCCATCCCTACTTTGGTACTTCCATTAGCCTCTCTCAGAAGTTAGACACAACTCCAGAGTAAGGGAATAAAATTTAATTGGCTGAGACCAAGTTCATACCACTTCCTAGAAAAGGAACTCAACAGAAACAAATTTCTGTTATTAAAAATGAAGTAATCTTTGCTCACCTGGGTTTTGGCTCGCAATTTGTACGTTTGTACAATTCATATTGCCTGTACATTGCTACATATAGATATTATGTAAGCATTACTCTATCATGAATGTATGGACAAGGAGGTAACTATAGGCATTTTGTGTCCACCATTCTCCTGGCATGTGCAAGGGTGGCAGACATCACTTTCCTGGTTTCTATACTGGGCCTCTACCATGGGTGCTACTTCCAGACAGTTTGCCTGGAAATCCACAAAACACTTTCACTGTCTTCCACATCCACATACCCCCACCTCCACATAACCTCATACTGTAGGTATCTTCATTGAGTATTTATCTGGGGAGGGGGCTACAAGCTCAAAAGGAGTTCTTGCTTATAAAAGAGGGTAGGGGAAAACATTCTCTGACTTGTTCTTGCAGGGTTGTCATGATTGTGTCCTTCCACTATCAGTTCCTTTATCTCTGTGCCTAGGAGCCTCAGGAGCAGGTGACTTATAAATCTGGATGATGTTTTGATGTGAGCAGAGTAGCCTCTGGGCCTGGTTCTGCCTTAAATACTTGATAGTTACTTCTCACAGCATCACTTCTCCTTCTCCAGATACCACTAGGGCCCAGCCCAAAACTCATTCTTGGGGAAGGTCCAGTGCTTTTCCTACCTTATGCACAATTTTCAGTTTACAGTCACGGTCACAGAAATGAGTGTCACTTGAGTGTTCCACAGTACTGTGCGTGATGCCAGTCTGTTTTGCATGAGGAAACGCTTCTTGCATAGTATAAATTTTGAAGCAAAAATTTTAAGATCAGAGGGATTTGTAATGAAAGAGGAATGTATGGGGTGTTTGAAGTTCTCTTGTCAGAGAGAACCAGAGTGAAGACAGCTACCTATGATACTCTATCCACACCAACAGAGCTCTCATGGGTGGATCAAGCCTGCCTTGTTTATCTGAACATCCACGCCTCAGCTCTGGTCATTCTTTACCAGCATTTACTAAGCTTTCATGACATGAACAACTGGCCCTGAATCTGCTGCCACGTTGTTATGATGCTATTTTTACTTATAGAAACCAAAAAGCCACAAGCTTTAGGTTTATCAGTTATTTGCTGTAATTTATGTTGTTTTAATCATTAAAGGGCAAAAAAAAAGGTCTGAAAATATAACAGCAACACTAACTGACCAGAGGTATGGGCTTTTGAGACAGCCACAAGTGAGTCTCAATCCCGGGTCTACCAGCGCTGAGCTGTGTGTCCTTGAGCAAGTCACTTCACCTCTGGGCCTTCTTTCCTCATCTATAACAATGGAGTCTCCCGCTTATAGGTTTGCTGTTAGGATTAAGTAAGATAATGCAGATAAAGAATTCAGTGTGGTTTCTGTACCCAGTAAATATTCAATAAATGTTAGCTTTTATTATTAGTGAGACTGATGCTCTTATTATTATTGTGGTGTTGTGAAAAGGAAATGGACTTTAGGGACAAATAGATTTGAATTTGTAGCTCTTATCTAAAAATTCAATAAAGGAGAAAATATTAGAATCAATGAAGAAGATGGAAATACCATAAATTGTTGCTCGTCAAGACGGTGTTGCCTTGGAATTCCAAAAGTCCTATGCACCCCAATGTTTATTGCAGCATTATTTACAATAGCCAAGACATGGAAGCAACCTAAGTGCCCATCAACAGATGATTGGATAAAGAAGATGTGGTATATATATATACAATGGAATACTACTCAGCTGTAAAACAGAACAAAATCATCCCATTTGCAACAAGACGGACGGACATTGAGGGAATTATGTTAAGTGAAATAAGCTAGATAGAGAAGGACAATCTCTGTATGACTCCACTCATATGAGGAATTTAAAAACGTAGACAAAGAGAACAGATTAGTGGCTACCAGGGGAAAGGTGTGGTGGGGGGTGGGCACAAAGGGTGAAGGGGTGCACCTACAACACGACTGACAGACAATAATGTACAACTGAAATTTCACAAGATTGTAACCTATCATTAACTCAATAAAAATTTTAAAAAAAAGATGGTGTTGCCTTGGGAATTGTCATTCCAATGTAAACCTTCTTCTTCTAAGGCCACGTTGGAAACCATTTAACTGTAGCCAGTGTAGACAGACTGCATTGAGCAGGGAGCGGAAAATGACAGGTGAGACTCAAAGAGCAGTTATCAAAGGCCAAGGCCACCCTGAGGCAACAAGTAAAGAGAAAGGAGATCACAAAAAAATGGAAAGCATTTGTTTAATTTTCTCTTATGCCCAATCATCTTTTGTGTAATGAATTAGGGTACCAGTTTTCAAATACAAACATTTTACAAAGCATTGAAAAGTGTTGATATTAACAACAATGAAAAACAATGAGTTCTTAACTGTATCCACAGCACGGTGCATTGTTTAATTGAATTCTCACAAGAATTGTAAAACAAATAGGAGATAGATATAATTGTCTCTAATTTGTAGACTGGAAAGGTGAGGCAGTGAGAGGTAACATGGTTTGTTCAAAGTCACACAGATAGCAAGTAGTAGAGTTGAGATTTTAACCTGGCAGTTATTCTAGAACCCAAGGTATGACTTACATTAGCAAGACAAAAAGCACAACATTTAGAAGTTATCTATAGTATGGGAATCAAATGAGTACTGTGTGTCTTATACTATCAATTATTTTCTGCTCTTTTAAACAATAGAAATAGCTTTTATTAATTGAATATTTACTACATGTTAAGCACATATATTCTATACTTTCACAATAATGACATAATTCATAAGAATAAGATAATGCTTGCATTATTCTGCAAGTGAAGTGTCTACAGATATGGAAATTGAAATTCAGAGAGGTTAGTCACTTGCACAAGGTCACACAGCTAAGCCAGGATTTTAAAACTGGTCTATCTGACCCCGTCTTTCCACTATTCCAATCTGTTTCACTTTTTGGCTTCACTTCAAAATTTTTCAAACTGATGCCTTAATAGGCAATCTCATGCTTCCAGGAACAACTAGGTAGATTTTCTACTGCTTCCTTACTTCCAATTTTGGAAACCCCAATAAATTTAAAAGTGAGACAGGCAGTTATCCTTGTAAGTCATCACTCCTTGACTTATCTTGAAATAAACCAAAGCTCTTCTCTTAGGGGAGCAACAGGCCAACCCCATGGTTCAGGCGTCCTTTGGATCGAGAATTAAGCCCATATGAATTTATATGTAGTGCAGACCCAGGGTTGCCAAAATATGTTGAAAGTCAGGACGTCATAATAGTCTGGGCACCATCTCTAGGAGTTTTCTACTATGTTAGGTCATTTTATTTCTCTCCCCATTCCTTAGCCTTCCTACCTTGATGCTAATGTGACTTTTTTTTAATTTCCCAAAATGTGTTCTTCAGCATATTAATCAGTGTGTGTGTGTGTGTGTGTGTGTGTGAATGTATGCGTGTGTGTGTGTTGAAAAAGGATCCCCTGGTCATGTACTTCTGTGAAATACTGAATAAAAACTGAGTTTTCATATTTCTTCACTGTAGTTCTCAGAAGTCCTTTTAATATGCTAGGGTGCATTGTGACTCTTCAAGATGGGGATGTGTTTCTCCAGACAGAATCCCTTTTTCCTGGACCATCTCCTAGGACCAGTGTTCTCTTAGCTCACTTGGAGAGACGCTATCTTCCAGCTCACTATCTCCAGTTAATAATTTCCCAGCTTGATTCTGGGTTCTATCAGAAGTGAGGCTTATGATCACCACATGTCTGATTATTTCTGCAAGCTTACAGCTCATGCCTTCTCCTTGCCTCAGTACAAAATGCTGCGGCACCAGTCAGCTGACAGAAAACAGGTGCCAACTGTAGTCACTGAGAAGATGAGTCAGCGCCCACCAACAGTGATGTAGGGGAGAGCTGAAACTCACCTTCAGGAGGGAAAATGACTGTGATGTGGGAAAAAAGAGGGAACCTATTCAGTCACTCATGTCCATAATTGAGTGGTCATTGTCCCAATTTGTTGAGGACAGCTCAGTTTATCTCTGTTGTCCCAGTATAAATTATTATTTCAAAAGTATCTTGTTGGACAATAGTTATATCCTGTTGCTAGAGCATTGGTATGGACTGCCTTTCTGGCTTGCAGGTGATAATGCACTTGTCTAAATTGGTTTCCTCCCACCGCAATCAGAGAGTCTCAGAATAGGAAGGGGTTATCTATTTTTCTACCCAATCTCCTACACTTGAGAGAAGTGCTAGGAAGGATTCCGGGGAAAGTATTGCCCCTTTATAAAAAGAGATGCAGAGAAGGAAGCCCCTTCTCTTATTCATCCAGACCTTTGTGTCTGTATGCAATGTTGGGCACTTTGCCAGCCATCTTGGGATCTTCCTTTATACAGTAAATTCATTTCTGGAAAAGCTCCCCAATTCCAAAAGCTTTAGGTCCCATAAAATCTGGATTTGCCTCCTGTTCATCTCCCTTATCTGAGTCACCAAGTCTATCAGTTCTATCTTTCAAATCTACCCACTTGTCTCCGTTTCCAATACCACTATCCTGGTCTACACCGGCATCTTTCAAGAGAGTTCTCACTGGTCTCCTTTCATACTGTGATATTTTTAAATTGTCTGTCTTATCACATCACTCTCTTTTTTAAAACCCTCTGTGCTCAGGATAAGACTAAAATGCTTAACCTGGTTTGGAAGCCCTGGACATTTTGGCCCTAATCTGTCTCTATAGCTTCATGTCATCTTATTGCTTTACTTAGTCTCTGAGTGTAGCACACTGGCATTTTTTTCTTTTATTGCAATGCCCAACTTTCCTTTAAGTTGCAATGCCCAACTTAGTCTTGGGGACATGCTCTTCTCTGAGAAATCCTCTTGCTCCATTTCTTTTCTGGTTAATTCCTTTCTACTCTCCGCTCAGAGCTCAAATTAAAAATCTCTTCCTGAGGGAAGCATCTCTGACTATGTGCCAGATTAGGTGAGAACCCCTGACATATGCTCTCATATAGCATTCATCACAAGTGCCATCATATTTATAATTCATTGTTTAGTGTCTGTCTCCCTGGAAGCAATGTAAGTTCCACTAACATTTCTCATGTTAATTGTTATATCCTCAAAGGTTAGAACAGTGTCTTGTACAAGAAGGTGGGTACTCAATAAATACTTAGGGAATGTTTTGTTGGGCATTTGGTTTATCTGCAGGGCAATGATATGCTTTGGAAATTCAAAATTGGGGGGAGCCAAATTCACACTTCTCAAGCAGCAAGGATAGCTACTGTTAGCATTTCCTTCCTAAAGATGCAGTACAGGTACTGGCTCTAAGCTGAGTCAAGCTCAGGTGGTTTCAATTCTGACTCTGTGACTTCCTACTAGGGTGATACTGGATAAATTACTCTTCCTTTCTAAGTCTCAGTTTTTTAACCTGTAAAATGGTGAGAGTCATTACACTTACCTCAGAAGGATGCGTGTTGGCTATGTTTGTTAAACGTCTACCATATGTCAGGCAATTCTGTTAGAGGCCAGAAATAGAGCAGTGGGCAACGTGGACGAGGCCTCCACCCTCACGGACACTGTTTTTATTCATCTCTGTATCCTTAGCCCTAGCACAAAGCCTGGTATATAATAGTTTAATACATATTTGTTGAATTATCTAATATAATTCTTTATTTTCCCATCCATTTAACGTACAGTTGAGATGAAAGTGCCTATGAGTAAAGCAGTGAAGAACCATAGCAGATGTTCACGGAGGACTCACCGGGTGGGAGGCAGAATGTGGAGCATGGTACATGGATTGTCTCACTTAACCTGCATCCAATGATGCAGATCCGCATATTACTATCCCCGTTTTAAAGAAGGGAAATAGCACAAACAGCTGACATTGCTTGATCAAGGTCACATAGCTAGTAAGTAGTGAACACGTATTTGAATACTGGTAACTTCGCTATGCTGACAGCAGCCTTAAGTCATGTCAAACTCTAGCTGAGAATCCAGAGGCCCAGAGAGAAAGGAAATGAGAGAAATTCAAAGCACCAAAAGGGAAATATTGATATCAGAAAAGCAGCAGGGAAATATCTTTCTTTTCTTTCTCTATTTTCATCCAGCCGCTTAGTTATCTATGAAGATCTCATACACCTTTTTCCTTCTTCTGTTTTTATGTTCTATATCAGATAAGAATAGACTTAACTATGTCAGACTGTATAGTTTTATTCAACTTTACGTTTTATGTCATCAGTTGAAGGGCTGAGTCCTAAGAATGCCATCTAATTCTATGTATTTTGATAAGGAAATGCACTTAAAACTGTAGTCTGCCGACTATTCCTCATGCTGATTTCAAAGTCCCCCGATGAAACAACATCATAAAAGGTAGACAAAGAAGAAAGCCATATGCCAGATGTATTAAACACAAGGAAGGCAGACAGAAGACTAGCATCTGAGATCAGAAAAGCGTGTGTATGACGTGGCAAAGCAAACAGCCTCCCTGGGAGACCAAGAGCCGCGCTCACCGTCACGTGTCAGTAATCAAGTTCAGCAGACTTCAGGGCACGTGAACAAAGTACCAAAGAAGCCTTTTAAAGCTTTGCTTTCCTTTTTGATTTCTCTTAATCAATTATTTATGTGGCTGTTATTGGTCATTACACACAATTTTTACATTCAAATCAGGAGGTCATCCTAATCTATTGCTGACTATGTTAACTCACTTGGTATATCTTCATGATATTCACATGCAAAATTTCCCAAGAATAATTTATTAGGGTAGCAGTTGTTAAATTTTCTGGAATCAAGTCCCCCTTATATTCTAAATATTACTGAGGACTCCGAAGGAATTTTGTTGGTGTGGGTTATAACTATTGGAACTTTTTTTTTTTTTTTGAGGAAGAAGAGCCCTGAGCTAACATCTGCTGCCAATCCTCCTCTTTTTGCTGAGGAAGACTGGCCCTGAGCTAACATCCGTGCCCATCTTCCTCTACATTATATGTGGGACGCCTACCACAGCATGGCTTGCCAAGCAGTGCCACCTCCACAGCCGGGATCTGAACGGCAACCCCCGGCTGCTGAAGAGGAACGGGCGAACTTAACTGCTGCGCCGCTGGGCCGCCCCCTGGAACTCTTTTTTTTTTTTTAATTAAAATTGAAAAAAAATCTATTTATTAATTCCCAAATTACAATAATAGACCCATTGCACATTAACATAAATAACATATTTTCGTGAAAAATAACTATTTCTAAGACAAAAAGTTAGTGAGAAGAATGGCATTGTTTCATATTTTTGCAAATCTCTTTAAAGTCGTGCTTAATAGAAGAAAGCTGGATTCTGTCATCTTCATCTTCACCTCAGCATTCAACCTGCTACAAAGTGATGTTTTGGTTGAAATATATGAAGAAAATATATCCGCATATAAATGTAGCTGAAAAGGAAGGAGTATACTTGAGGATATTCTTCTTTGATACCACACCAGGGTTCAACAAGCAGTTTCTTAAAAAGTAGATACAATGTAGACTCTGAAATCATATCAATAAACTTTTTGCACTCTCTTAAACTAAAATCCACTGGTATATCTTGAACTTAGAATAAAACTTTTACCCATGCGTAATTTGGTAACAACGTGCATTATTATTTAAAAAATATTGATTTAACGAGTTATGCAGATACTCCAAATGCTACCATATTTCATCATACAATATTTTTTAAAAGCACCACCAATCTCATAAAAGTCTAAGTATTAAGAAATTGTCAAGCTCATGATGGTAGATACAAGTTTTCCAAAATTTTAATTTAGCCGAAAGCTCAGATTTTATCATTGGCAACAAATACTGTCAATTGTTTTCCTTGAAGTGACAGGCTCACTTTATTCATTCTCAAGAAAATTTCTGCCAAACATCCAGGTCAAAGTAACCATAGCTTGTCTGTCAGTCAGTCACTTTTTCAAGTAAAAATGTTATGCCATGAAAAAAACCCAGCTAGTTCAACCTGCAACTCAATTGCATAAATGTTTTTCCTCAAGACAACCATGATAATTTGGTATATAGCAAAGTGCCTACATGTATATTTCCAACTTTGTCACTTAAATTATTAAAAAGCTACCTATTCAAGGGTCAATATTTAATTTTTAGTGCTTCACCAAGGGTATTCTTGAGTGCTGTTTGTTTGTTTAACATGAGTGCGTGATGGTGAGGCACAGTGACTGCTAGCATGGTTTCGAGCCACAGCCTTGAATCTTGCTAAGGTGCCATCATTGCTTTTGCACCATCTGTACAAATGTCACCGAAGTGAAAAAGGCAAATAATGTCATGGTTATTATGAAAACAGCTTTGGCTTTGCAGACACCTCTTAAAGGGTGTCAAGAATTTGGGGACTCCCAGGGGTCTCTGGATCATGCTTTGAGAGGACTCCTAGGATTTCCAGTACTATGTTGAATAGGAGTGGTGAGAGTGAGCACTCTTGTCTTGTTCCCGATCCTAGAGGAAAAGCTTTCAATCTTTCACTGTTAAGTATGATGGTAGCTGGAGGCTTGTTGTATATGGTCTTCATTACTTTGAGGTACTTTGCTTCTATAGCCAATTGGTTGAGAGTTTTTATCATGAAAGGAGCTGAATTTTGTCAAATGCTTTTTCCACTTCTATTGAGATGATCATATAATTTTGATCTTTTGATTTTTCAGTCTATTAATGTGATGTATCATATTTATTGATTTGCATATGTTTAACCATCCTTGTATATCAGAGACTTCCTTTCTTTCTGAGAAAGATTAGTCCTGAGCTAACATCTGCCACAAATCCTCCTCTTTTTGCTGAGGAAGACTGGCCCTGAGCTAACATCTGTGATGATCTTCCTCTATTTTATATGTGGGACACCTGCCACAGCATGGCTTGACAAGCGATGCACATGTCTGTGCCTGGGATCTGGACTGGCGGACCCTGGGCCGCTGAAGCGGAGGGTGTGAAAACTGTTATGCCACCAGGCTGGCCCCCATAGTGTATGATCCTTTTAATGTACTGTTGAATTTAGTTTGCTAGTATTTTGTTGAAGTACTAGCCGAAACAACGCTGGAGGCATCACACTTCCCGATTTCAATCTATACCACAAAGCTACAGTAAACGAACAGTACGGTACTGGCATAAAAACAGATACATAGACCAATAGAATAGAATTAAGAGGCCAGAAATAAACCCACACATATACAGTCAACTAATATTTGACAAAGGGGCCAAGAACACTCTAAGGAGTAAAGATAGTCTCTTTAATAGATACTGTTGGAAAAACCAGATATTCATAAACAAAAGAATGAAACTGGATTCCTATCTTATGTCACTCACAAATATTAACTCAAAATGGATTAAAGATTTAAATGTAAGACTTGAAACCATAACATTCCTAGAAGAAAACATAGGGAAAAGTCTCCTTAACACTAGTCTTGACAATAATTTTTTGGGTATGACACCAAAAGTACCAGCGACAAAAGTAAAAATCATCAAAAAAATCTACATCAAACTAAAAAGCTTCTGCACAGCCAAAGAAAAAAATCAACAAAATGAAAAGGCAACCTACAGAATGGGAGAAAATATTTGCAAATCATGTATCTGATAAGGATTAATATCCAAAATAAATAAGAAACTCATACAACTCAAAGGCAAAAAAACCCCCAATACTGTCATGCATTGCATAATGAAGTTTCAGTCAACAACAGACACATATGGTGCTGGCCCCATGAGATTAGTACCATATAGCCTTGGTGTGTTGTAGGCTATACTATGTAGGTTTGTTTAACTACCCTCTATGATGTTCACACAAGGATGAAATCACCTAACAACGCCTTTCTCAGAACACGTCCCCATTGTTATGTAATACATGCCTGTGATCCAACTAAAAAATGGGCAAAGGAACTGAATAGACATTTTTCCAAAGAAAACATACAAATGGCCAACAGGTACATGATGAGGTGCTTAACATCACCAGTCATCAGAGAGACACAAATCAAAACCACTATGAAATATTACCTCACACCTATTAGATTGGCTATTATCAGAAAGACAAGCAATAACAAGTGCTGGTGATGCTTTGGAGAGAAGGGAACACTTGTGCACTGTTGGTGGGAATGTAAATTTGTACAACCACCATGGAAAACAGTATGCAGCTTCCTCAAAAAGTTAAAACTAGAACTAGATCATATGATCCCACAATTCCACTTCTGGGCATATCCAAAGGAAAAGAAATCACTATCTTGAAGAAGTACCTGCACCCTCACATTCATTGCAGCATTATTTACAATAACCAAGACATGGAAACAACCTGTGTCCATTGACAGATGAATGGATAAAGAAAAGTGGCATATATATATACAATGGAATATTGTTCAGTCATAAAAAGAAAGAAATTCTGCCATTTGTGACAATATGGATGAACTTTGAGGACATTACACTAAGTGAAATAAGTCAGACAGAGGCAGGAGGCCAGTGAGGGCGAGAATGGGTGGTAGACAAAGGGTACACATTTCCAGTTATAAGATGAATAAGTTCTGGGGATCTAATGTACAACATGGTGACTATAGTTAACAACTCTGTATTTGTATACTTGAAAACTGCTAAGAGAGCAGATCTTAAAAGTTCTCACTACACACACACACACACACACACACATACAAAGGTAACTATGTGAGTTGATGGATGTGTTAACTAACCTTACTGTGATAATCATTTCACAATACATACGTATATCAAATCATCATGTTGTACACCTTAAATTTACGCAATGCTATATTGTGTAAGGGGGAAAAAGCTAATGATAAATTATCCTAGATGATGATTTGGGACAATTTTTATTTTCTTCATGCTATTTTACAAAGTCTTTAAAATACTCAAGATTTTTTTTCCTTACTGCCTTTCCTTGTACAGCTATGGGGAAAATTTAGGGGAAAAAATCCCATATTTAATCAAGAAGAGAACTTCCAAATTTGAAGACCCGCTGATTGATCAGATTCTTTCAGTCTATGGACACTTCAACTCTTTCATTCCCAATGCCTTTCTGTTCTATTGTGGCTGAAGTTAAACCAGTTCTCTGTTACCATGTTCTCTTTGTTTTGTTTCCATTGTTCCGGTCAGGAGCCTTTAGCTGCAAATCACAGGATAATTTTGAACTAATTTAAGCAAAATAGGATTTATTAAAGTATATTAGTAACTTCATCAGGATCTCAAGGAGAGCCAGAAAAAATGCTAAGTAGCTAATAAAGCACACAGGAATAATACCCATCCACCTGTGGGGAAATGTCTTAGTGAAAACACCACTGCTGCCACCCCCCACTGCTCGGCACTGGGCATACCTGGGACTGGATGCCAGATCTGGCACCACCGCAAACCCAGAAGCAGCAGAACCCCCGCCGCCACCACACTTGCCAGGAAATGGGTCTGTATGGGACCACATCCTAACATTGCTCCCTTCCTCATCCATATCTTGTCCAGTGTATCCAAATGGGAAAATCTAGGTCAAGTGTTTTTGTACCTTAAGCAGCAAGAGATTCTGATGCAGTCTTTGGCATCCTACCTTGACAAGGCAGGACTCAAAATGTAGGAACCATCATGACATAAGAGAGTGTTTTCAAAAGATGTCGAGCAGTCATAGGTGCTTACCATACCCATTGGCACATGGCTTATTCAGATTGAATAGATAATATGGTGAGCCACAAAGAAAGCTCAGTGTCCTAGCGGTGTAGCATTCCTACCTCTCTAGCCTTGAGCCAGAGGAGTGGAAATCAGAAATCATTTCAGTCCACAATGATTTCCATTGTACCTTCTTTATGACAAAATTTCCAGAATAGATTAAATATTCATGAGCATATAAAAGTTTTTACTGGGATGTCCTTTTCTAAAGCACTGGCTTACTTTTTGGAAACGGGTCTGTGTTAGATGGTCCTAAATATTTCCTGCTGTTTTCTCACTTGTCATATCAGCAAAAATCAGATAAAGAAAGGAGGAGAACATTCAGAATCAAAAAGAACCTGTGCCGGAATTGGAAAACATATAGTTCAGGCAGATATTGCTTTGGTGCCATGGAAACTCATCTTTCCTCCACCAAGCATATTTGAATAGCTGACAATTATCCAATTTTGAGTGGTGAGAAACAGGTTCTCTACATAAGGTGCCCAATCTTAATGTTTTTACACATGTTTTATATCAACTTCATATGCTAAATGGAGCAGCAAATCCTACTGCCCACACTCACAATAGGCAAAATATCAACTCTTTTCATCAAAAACAACTAGCTCAAGAAGATATTATATAAGGCCAATGTTTTCTGGAATTCTGGTAGATTGATATTTCTCAGTTAGGCTGCTTCTCACTACTGAAATAGTTAGGAAAATAATCTGTCCAGGTCCTTCCTCCACTGATTCAAAGAATGAGAAGATTTCCCATGGCTGCAACAACTCAGTTTCTACTAAAATGAAATCACATGCTCCATGTCTAGTACAACCAGCTTCACAGATGACAAAACTGCTCATGTCATGCCTGTAAACATTACAATTCCATACTTAGATGTGAAGTTATTTAGAAGTGTGTCCTCAAAGGGAGTAGCTGCTTTTCTTCCCTATGGAAATGTTCACAGGGCTGCAAATTTTCCAGGATATTAAGCAATTTTTTGAAAGCCATACACTTTAGTAAAAGAAGAAAACCTGCCATTCCTGAAAAGGACAGTGGCTACACTCTCTGTGGAATATTTTTGGAAAAGCAGAGATTAAGTTGATCTACAGCATTAGAGAATTCTATTGCATTGTCATCTATTTTGGCAGAGAAAAATAACACTCTGTTACAGAACCTGAGATATTTCATGTCTTACCCTGCACCTTACCCAAAGAGCCTATTAGCCATTATAAACAGTCCCTTGGTGCTCTCTGCCATCTCATTCCCAACTCACAAGTAGAAATGATCCTGAAGCCTTAATTACTTTTCATAGGTCATCATCACTGTCATCCAGTGCTCTTTTAGGAGCAAAATTTTAAAAGGCATGTAACGTAATCAGCTGTCAGAGTGCTCAGCTTTTCCTTGCCTGTCAAGTGGAGAGAAAATATCACAGCAGAAAGATATGCATGCCTGGATTCAAGCAGATGCTAAGGATTCTTTCATGAGAAAGAAAGCTAAGAAAATGGAGGATCAGCTCAAAAGAGAGAGGGATGCAGCTCCTAATTACTAAACAATTTCCTTTCCTAGCTGTGCCTGGACATTGCACCAAATAAATTGAAAACAAAATGCCAAAGCCGCTGAGGAACGAACTGCTGTAGTTCAGCTTGGGAGCTTGATCATGAAGAACAAAGAGAAGGAAGGGCTGAAATTGAGCTTTCAGTGATGTGAGGCATTGAGAATAACCATGAGCTTAGAGGAAGCAACAAACAGAGGCTCGACTCTTGTGCCCCAAAAGCTGGACAGAGACGCAGATTGTCAGGAGATCTGTGAAGCTCCATTTCATGGGGTTGAATATAAATTGGTGAAAAACACATCCAGGAGCTAGTCTTCTAAGATGGTAATGAAGAAGAAGCTCTCTTTGGTGTGCGCTGATGGGGCCTCAGGCTGAGTGCATCCATAAAGCAAGGAAAGAGGATCACAGAAGATAAATAAGAGAGTGGTTCTCAAGGTACAGCCTGAGGAGAGGCAGAAATCTGGGAGATTTTAGCCAGGAAGCTGTGACGGAAGCCCCAGCAGGGTTTGTTGCTTTTGTAGAGACAGGGACAACATTTAAATCTGGAAATAGCCAGGACCCCCAAGTTACCCTTCTCCCTGGTATCAGATTTGCTCATCCTCTGCCCAAGATATGGTATCTACATTTGTGGCCAATGCAGCACTTTCTGGTGAGTTCTACTTTCTCAAGGAGTGTTCAGCCGTGCCCTTGAGCAAATGGGGTTCATCCTCCCAGAGTCCTCCTCCTGCAGGTTGTCAAGGCTTCTGAGGTCAGCTGCCGCAGTACTCATTGGCAGTAAGAGCTAACTCTGGCCAAGGCCTAGTCAAATTCTGAAGGTCGTGAGTACCACTTAAACGTCATCAAATTAATGGGCAAAAGAAAAAAATTAAAGGATTGAAGAACAAAGCTCTCAGGAAATTCTATCCTAAATAGAATTCAAGAGGATGATGTATGTCCAGGGAGTACTGAAGGAGCCATTTGATGTTTAATAGACAGAGGGTCGAAGGAGTCAAATACACCTGGGTTCATATCCTAGCCATTCCATCTACTACCTGTGGAAAAACTACTTAAACTCTCAGTGCCCCAAATTTCCCATCTCCAAAATACTGATGATCTCTGCTTCCTGTAATTTATGGGAGAAAACAAGGTAAGCATCTCTGTACAATATCAACACTTAATAAATGTTAGTTTTAAAAAAGGGACATAGTCAAGGGCAACTTATTGGGGGGAAAATCAGAAAGTGAGCTGGAGGAATTTATATCAGTGATAACAAAGGCAGCCAGGTATACGGCCTTAGTATTAGATTATAAAGTGTCATTTACCTCTATAGTGATTAAAAATTCTGTTGTGTTAAAGGTTTCTTTTTCTGCTTGTCTTCACTTTTTATCATATTTTCAGCCTATATATCTGGTGTGCTCTTTAAAGACTAATATAGATTGTCCAACCAGGCACATGACCAAAATTCCTCCCAATGTATGTATATAATTTAGTCATACTTTCAGCCAATGAGTATTTAGTGAGCACCTACTATGTGCTTGATGCTCTGAGAGGCAATGAGGATCCAATGCTCAGGATGGTTCCTTCCTTCCTGGAATGTATAGTGCAACAGGTGAAAGAGACACAGAGTCTCCTACTGCAAGATAATTGAAGGAAAGTGCCATTTCACTCCTTGAGAGTCCAGTCACTTTATAAAATATTTTATCACCATAAAACTGGCAAAAACATTTCTGGAAGAAGGAAGGAAGAAAGGAAGGGAGAGAGAGGAGAAAGTGTGTCACTGGAAAATAAAATAAATGTGAACGTGCTAAGCCCCTGCCCCATACCTCGTTGAGACTTGACAGTGATCCAAGTAGACCTACCCTCCCCCACAGGCAGCCACAGGATTAGTAAAGTATCTACAGGCGGTTGGGAGTCGTTGAACAGCCTTATTAATGATGACCTTCCTGGAAACTTTGCTAGAATCTCTGAGGGGTTTTTTTACCTCCTCTGAAGCAATCATGCTTTATCAGCTTTTCTACATAACGACCTATGGAAATGAGCCAACCATGGAAGAATGACTCCATTTACTTAGCTCTGAGCTACAGATGGTCTAGTGAACACTGTGAGCTAATGGAAAACTAACACACGCTGGTGCAGGTCAACAGCTGTTTCCATTGTAACTGTGGCCTGTGAGACACAGGTGTATTTCACGGGCTCTTATGTAGACTGCCATCTACTCAATGAATGTTTTTCATTTCCTTTAAATATGAAGATACATACGGTGAATTGAAAGTGTAAGTGGGTGTATTATGGACATCAGCTTTGCTTCTCTTAGGCTTACATGGTTGGAGAGCCTTCCAATCTGATTTACATGATGCACAGGTGAAACTATAACTCAGCACCTCAAGCTTTCTCATCACTCTTCTCTGGGAGAAATAGGAAAGATCTGTGCCTGTCATTTTGCTTGAAGATTTGTTATTTATGTACTCTTGTAACTTCACCACATTAAATCTCTCTGGAGTAATAGGTGCACCTTGTAGTAGAAGCAGTCTGGCTGGGCACTTACAATCCAAGCTCTTTACCATATCCTCAACCTGAACATGGAAATGGCGCAGATAAAGCAACAGTACTCTTGATTCCTAGGCCTACCCTTCACTGTGAATCACCTCCCCTTTCCCTGTGGATTTCAGTACTCTGCGTATACAGACTGGAAGCAGTGGTGGAGATAAGAGTTGAAGGAATAGTCTGGCCCTGGAGGGGTGTTTGGCAGCTCCATGTTACTCTCTTTAGTTCATGAGGGTTCATATTGCCTATTGTCCCCAGTTTGGGGCCTTTAGCTGAAATTGCAAGATAATAAGAAAATTCCGTTCAATGCCCTATTAAACTTGTTTGCTTGATTTTTATCTTTCTCACTTCCAGAAATACCCAGCAGAGGCCATGTCTATTTTAGTCAATGGTTCATCTCTGGAGCCTCCAATAGTGCCTGGTACATCCAAGATTCTGGTCCTAGTTCTACTACTGACTAACATGGTCTGATCTTGGGCCAGTCATCTAACTTCTCTGGGCTTGAGTTTCCTCACTTATTATTTATTAGATTAATTTTATACAATAAACTATGAAAGATATTCAATACCTCCTATAATTACTTCTATATCACTAGGAAATGGTGATAATCCATAGCCGTTTGGATCCTCTTTTATTTAGTTTGAACTATATAAAGTGGCATTTTGAAGGCGAAAAACAGTTGAATAGCAGAAATTTCATATGATTAACCTAACTTATTACATAAATTTTTATTGAGCACCTCCATGTGCAAGGTATTGTTGTCACATATTGGGGATACAGCAGTGAGCAAAAAGAGACAAAGCCATTTTCATTGACCTTACATTCTAATTGGAGAATTACAAGTCAAAAAGAAATTGCAAAGAAAAAACAAATTAACAGATGAAAATATAATAAATAAATAAAAGGAGACAGAAAAGAATATTGGGGGCTGGGCGGGGGGCAAGAAATCATCAAGTAAATAATTCAAGGAACTATTGACAAATCATTGTGAAGTTTCAGAAGCGTGGCCACAAAGAAATGCACACTTTCAAAAAGGGGAGAAAACATGTTTCACATAACAGCAATACTGGACTAAGGGAAAAATGGAGCAATACTTTCTAAATACTAGGGGAAATTCTTTCCAGCTTGAAATTTTATACCCCGGCAATTAAATGTAGGGTAGAATAAAATTATTTTTAGACATGCAAGATTTCAAAACATTACTTTGAAACTTTCTCAGAAAAGTAATACAAAAGACATTCTATACAAGGTAGCAAATCAGGAAAGAATATGTAGGATCCAAGAAGCAGGGGCTTGAAAGAGAGAACAAGAATCCCAGGGAGATGGTAAAAGGAAATGCCAAGCTCACAGCTCTGCAGCAGGCCGAGTGATCAGTCACTTCTGACTGGAGTGGGTCAGAAGGCTCTGGAACTAAATGTTTCTGAGATTTATACACAGCGGAGTGAATTTGAGAATAATTATACAGTCATGCATTGCTTAATGATGGGGATACTTTGTGAGAAATGTGTTGTTACATGATTTCCTCATTGTGTGAACATCACAGAGTGTACTTACCCAAACCTAGATGGTATAGCCTACTACACAGCCAGGCTATATGGTACTAATCTTGTGGGACCACTAGCATATATCCAATCCCTCATTGATTGTAACGTCATTATATGATGCATGACTGTATAGAAATTTAAGCAAATTTTTTTTTTTTAAAAGACAGTAGTGCACCCAGCCCCATGGCATGGTGGTTAAGTTGGGCACACTCCACTTTGGAGGCCTGGGTTCCCAGGTTTGGATCCTGGGCGTGGACCTACTCTACTCATCAGTCATGCTGTGGCAGCTACCTACATATAAAATAGAGGAAGTTTGGCACAGATGTTAGCTCAGGGCTAATCTCCCTCAAGCAAAAAAAGAGGAAGATTGGCAACAGATGTTAGCTGAGGGTGAATCTTCCTCAGCAAAAGAAAGAAAAAAAAAAGTAAATCCAGGGAAAAACAGAAAGGAAAAGGAAGGAAAGGATAAATAATTAATGAATATTATATGGTCCAACTGTGAAAATGCATATATAGTCATACTATGAAAATGTTGGATATTAATATAATCAAATTATGTTATATGTGGATGAGGGGGACAAAGGGTGAAAGGGTATAAAAGCGTAATACACCTTCGTCTTCCATAGTGGGAAATCAGTGCTTAATGCCTAAACCAGAGAATCAAGAACATAAACATATATGTAAATATACATACACACAAATATATATTTATATACAAGCACATTATTCAGCCATCCCTGGTAGTCCAGTGGTGAAAGTTTGGCGCTTTCACCACCATGGCCTGGGTTTGTTTCCTGGTCGAGGAACCACATCACTGGTCTGTCTGTAGTCATACTGTGGTGGCTGCATGTTGCTGTGATGCTGAAAGCTATGCCGCCAGTATTTCAAATACCAGAAGGGTCACCATGGTGGACAGGTTTCAGTGGAGCTTCCAGACTAAGACAGCCTAGGAAGAAGGACCTGGCCACCCACTTCCGGAAAAATTGGCCATGAAAACCATACGAATGGCAGCAAAGCATTGTCTTACAAAGCGCCAGAAGGTGAGAGGACGGTGCAAAAGGATGGCCAGGGCTCTGTACATGGGGTTACTAGGAGTTGCAATTATCTTGATGGCACTAACAACAACAAAGAGTGTTAGTCAAAGAAATGAAAGCACCGTATTTCTTCAATTCTGAGACACGTTATTTTTTTACATTTCAACATCTCCATCATCAGGATATGTCTTTCAACCCATGGTGTGTCACACTGTAACTGACAGCATTTGTTGCATCATATAATCATGGGCATTGTCGATTTAATGAAGTGTGGTCAGTATCAAAAGAATCAGATAAAGGAGTTCAAAGTGGCTGCCTCTGGGAAGCACTAAATGGGAGGGAGGGACTACTGTTCTAATACAAAACTTTCTGACTCTTTTGACTATTTAAATTATATGTTGGTAAACTTGATTTTAAAAAACATTCCTGTTGGCTGCTTTGTGAAGTGTCCCTAAGAGAACAAGATTTGGAGGAAGGAGATGAGTAGGAGCTCTGGCTTAGTCCAGAAAGGGACTGGTGATGGCTTGGACTAGATTGAGAACAATGGAGGTGATGATAAGTGGTCAGATTTTTAATATATATTTAAAATAAAGCTGACCAAATCTACCAATGCATTGAATGCGGAATGTGAGAGAAAGAGGAGAGTCAGACATAACTCCAAAATTTTTGGCCTGAGCAGCTAGAAGAATAAGCTTCACTTTCCTGAGATAGGGAAGACGACAGAAAAAGCAAGTCAAGGAAGAGGGAAGATCAAGAGTGCAGTTGGGAAGTATAAGTTGGGACGCCTGTTAGACATCTGAATGGAAGTGGTTAGTGGGCAGGTAGAGAAATCTGGAGCTCTGTTCTAGCCAGGCTGAGGATAAAATCTGGGTTTGTTTCTTCACTTCCCTGCCTCCTCCCTTTAAACAGTATAGTCATTTTTTGCTTGCTTTTATGGATAGTAATAAACTAAGTCTTAGTTTTGTTTATGCACTTATTCAAAAAGAAGTCATTAAGTATTCATTGTTTTTAATCAATTGATATTTGCAAGTGTTTGCTTCTCTCTGGTATTGTCAGCAAATGCTGGCCACGACCAGGTAAGACTGCATACCTGTCCAGAAAACCTAAGCCCTCCTTACCTAGATTTTGGTTCTTTTAGGTAGAATTAATTTAGTTCTAGGTATTGTGTTAAAAGGGATGTTATAACCTCATTGGTGGAAACAAGATACTTCCTACTTGAAAAAAAGTTAAAACCAGATCTCCTGTTGCGCTGAACCATGTATGCCTCATTTCTCCTGTAACACAGTTAAACAAGCCTTCTGAATCCCCTGGAAACACTTGACTGGTACATTGCTAGTCAATTACATTATGCCTAATTGCTTGGAGCTCCCTCCACACACACATACATACACCCGAAAGCAATTACAGACAAATACATTAGAGTCAGATAAAGCAAGTTGTGCTTACTTTCTTCAAAGTAACACTCAAGTCAGGCCCTGATTTTAACCTCTCATTGGATTTTTTTTCTTAATTGAGATATAATTGACGTATAACAATGTGTAAGTTTAAGGTGTACAACATGTTGATTTGGTATGTATATAGATGATTATATCAACAATACTGTATTATAAGTTTCAAAATTGCTAAGAGACTAAACCTTATCTGTTCTCACCACAAAAAAAAATAATTATGTGACGTGAGAGATGTTCACTAATGCTACGGTGGTAATCATATTGCAATATATAAATGTATTTCATCAGACTTTTTAATCTACATTGTGCATTTCCCTTTGAAGAACACGCCAAGAAACATAAAGGAAATTCTTCCTTTCTAACCAAGAAAATATCTATCAACCTGATAAAGTCTTAAGCAGCTTGGAGAAAGGGTCTTTGGAGGCTTCCTTCTTGAGTTCTAACCAGTCTTTGGCTGTCACACGTTGCGCATCTCATGGGTGATGGGCAGATCTGACAGACCCATCCAATATTCCAAGTGTGGAATGATCCTGTAAGACGTGATTGGCAGGATGGGGCACACACGCAAAGGCTGATCTCAGATGAGGAGTCAGAACACTCAGCCAACAATTATTCTGCTCTCTGTGGTGAGAGGCATCTCTAGAAGTTCGCTCTTCTCTGCTCCTTTTAGAAAATCTCGAGAACTTGCCATTTCTTTATACTTTATTATTTTGAAGTTCCAATTCTTCCACCTCCTTCCTTACCACTATGCACTTAAAACAAAATATTTGATCATTTTTATAGGAGTATATAGTTAAACATAAAAGAACAAGTGGGTTATTTTCACCAATTTCTAGTGACAATTTAAAGACTATTTTCTACCAATTTTTTCCTGTTACACCCACGCTGCCTTTCCCCCCAATGTTTCTGTCTTTTAAAAATTACTCTAGATTTATAATACTGATGTGCAATAGAAATACATACCCCTTATCAGTCAAGATAGGTTGATTATGTTGTGGTAACAACTCCCAACCTCAGTGGCTTAAAGCAACAAAGGTTTATTTCTTGAACATAACACATTTCCCTCACATGCCAGCTGAGGGCTCTGCTTCACTCTGCTTTGTCCTCACCCAGGGACCCAGCCTGAGAGAGCAGCTGCTGACTGTACCAGTTGCCAAGGCAGAGGGTAAAGGCAGCATTGCAAAAGGCACTGGTTCTTAAACTCCCACCTGGAGGGGACATGCGTGTTACTGCCATTACATTTCTTTGGCCAAAGCAAGTTATATGACCAAACCTAACTTTAAAGGGTTATATAATCATAATTTTTTTGCAAGTGGGGCACTGAATATTAGTAAATCATTGTACAGTCTATTATACAGACTCAATGACACAGTTATAACACATCTGCTCTTATATCAAAATCCCTAGAAATGGAGGAAATTTCTGTACATTTTTCCCAGATGTTGTTTAGAACAACATTTAAATTCTGATTCAAAGTCCCATGTCACTGTCGCAACCTCACTCTGTATGTTTGGTTAACAGTTAATGGTGTCACATTTTGTAGATAAATAAAGGTCATCATCTCATTAAACAAACGTGTTTCAGACCACAGGAAAATGTGTGACATGGTTACTAAGGTTCTTCACTTATAACGAAGATCTGAAAATGTCACCAGGGGAAACTAAGAGCCAATTTCAGGCTGGAAGGATCAGTTCCAATTGTGATTGTGCAACGGTAATTATGCAATTGTTTTCCATCCCTCCTCCCTAATGTTACGGATGTCAGGAAACGTGCTGTTCCTTTTAACACAAATTCTACATGGCTCAGAAAGATATTTGGGGCATATAGGGAAGGATGAAGTAGGAGTGGGAGTAGGGAAAAAAACATAAGGTCGGGAATCATGACCTTTCCAGTATATTGCGACAAATGAGGCAGTTTAGTCAGTTGGCAATCAAGTGTGGGCTGTACATCCACAGTTTATCCCATCCCCATCTGTGATATCATGATACAATAAGAAATATATATTTGATCTTCCTCCCTGGTTCCTGGCAGAGAGCTCCTAAAGCCCTTGGAATTTCTTGAGTGATAGAGGTGAGAGGAGCATCTTTTGCTATTCATAATAAGCCCCTTTCAATCTTACCTGAGTTTATGCCAATGAGACGACTCTTGGAGGATGGGGGCTGGTTGTCAGAGGATCCGACTGTGAGATTAGAGGGTTGGAACTTCCATCGCCACCTCCTGACCACTGGGGACAGGGGAGGAGCTGGAGGTTGAGTTAATGACCAATAGCCAACGATTTAATCAATCATGTCTCTGTAATGAAGCCTCCATAAAAATCCTAACCAAAGGAGTTCTGAGACCTTCCGGGTTAGTAAACACACGGAGGTGCTGGGAGGGCATGGAATCTCCATGTCCCTTCTCCTATACCTTGCCCTGTGTATCTCTTCCATCTGGCTGTTCCTGACTTGTATCCTTTCATAATACTGGTAATCTAAGTAAGTAAATTGTTTTCTGGAGTTCTGTGAGTTGTTCTAGCAAATTATTGAACCTGGGCTGGGGGTGTCACAGGAACCTCCTATTTATAGCTGTGAGTCACAGCTGTGAAGCACAGGTGACAACTGGACTTGTGGTCGGCATTTGAGGTTGGGGGGTCGCAGTCTTGTGGGATTGAGCTCTTAACCTGTGGGGTCTGAGCTGACTCCAGGTAATTAGTGTCATAATTGAATTGTAGGACATTGGTTGGTGTGGGGAAAACCCCACACATTTGGTGTTAGAAGAGTTGAAAGTAGAAGAAAAACAGAAGAGTTTTTTCTTTTACCATCTTTGTATTTGTGTAGATTAGACTCATAATGTTTCTCACCTAGACTATTGCACTAGCTTCTTACTTTTCTTTTGCCTTCGATCTCTCTCTTTCCACTCCAACTTCCAAGCAGCAGCGAGAGTTATCTTACCAAAGCCCAGTTCTAATGGTGACAATCATCATCAGAAAGGAGTTCACTGCTGCCTCATTGCTTTCAGAATGAAGTCCAGTCCCTAAACACACTCTTTTCTCAACAGCTTGAAGCCAATGTACTTTTCAGTCTATATTTTTCAATATACCTCCTCAGGTTTAATGAAGTATGCAATTGACAATAGTGAAAATTTCTCAGCTGCCAACATGCCCTTATTTTTGAAAGACATAGGTATGTCTACTCCTCTACGTAAGTTTATACGTCTCTGACACAAGTGGTCTTCGAAAGACTCATGATAACAGGCCTCCTGGTAGAAATGACAGACAAAAATATCTGTAGCCAATTCTTAATGAACAGCTACATATGTTGCCTTTGAAAACAAAAAGTAGATCACTTAAAAATTACAGCAAACGTTCTACCATGTCAGAGTGAGGTCAGACAAAGAGAGAGGAGATGATCACATTAAGTTTTGGTCACAGCAAAATGGTGAACTGTATTCATGCTGAAACACGAATGCATTCTTAAAAGCAATATCTCAGCTTAGACTTAAGCAACCAATAAACTTAAATTCTAGTTAAGTTTATCTTTTAATTCAATTTTGCAAATCATCCCAATTAACTTGCCTTGGGTAAGGAAAAGTTTATACTGATGAATAGAAAAGAATGGTGTCTTTACTGGTTTAAAAAAAAAAAGAGATCGGAAAAGAAAAAATCACAGCAGAGTATTTTTGTTTACTTGTGTAATGCTCTGTGTTTTCTCCTCCCTAACCTAATCCCTGCCCTAATCCTGGCTCCCAAACTCTTCATTTCACTCTCCAGAAACTTCAGCTCTATGATAATTCTATCTTCTCAAACTTATCTTCCCTCTACTTTCCGCTCATAACTAAACCTAACCTCCACTGGGAACACCACTTCCCTTGTAGCCCTTTCTAATAGAGGTTGCATATCTTCTAGTTTCCCAAGTACCTCAGGTCGGAAGTGGGTCCATGTTCCAGACAAATATTTTCCCCTCTCTGCAAACCCTGGACCTGATGAGCCTCATGTCATCTAGCTTTACCACTCTCTACTCTGCTCATTGCTGGCATCATCTGCCCGCCTCCTATACACCGGCTGAGCTTTCTTTCAGACACTGTCTCCCAGCTCTGACCCATAAACTCATCAAATGACTACAACTCCTACTCAGGGAAAACAAGCTATCAGACTGGAACTACATAACCTCAGCTTCCCACCAGCTGCTCCCTAAGCTGCCCCTTTCTCCTCCCTCTTGTTTCAACGTGGAGATTGTCTCTTACCATCAAAAGCAATCCCTCCATCCAGGCTTGGATTCTTCTCCTTTAGATTCTTCTTCTCAGACATCATGCACCATGGAATCTCTCTCTCTCTCTGTCTCACTCTCAGCTCCCACTAGCATTTATCCACAGTCATTTCTCTCTAAACATAAAGAAAAAAACAGAATAAAACTCTACTTAACTTCATAGCATTTCCATCCATCATCTTATTTCCTTTCTTTCACTGTTAATGTTTTAATGTGGCTTTATTTTCTTCTCTTCCATTCTTCATTTTAAATTGGGCTCTTGGGCCCACTGTCCCACTAACATTGCTCTTGCCAGGGTCATCACTGTCCTCCTTTATACTACATCCATTGAATTGTTTTGGGTTCATAGCTAACTTAATGACTCAGCTCCTGCCGGTTCAATAGAATCATCCCTTTTTTCTTAAACCACTGTCCGAGCATCATCTCTTTTGCAACTCTTTTCTGTCTCACTTGTTGGCAATCCCTTCTCAGGAACCACTGAATGTTGGGGTCTTGTAGGGAGGGCTCTGTCTGAGGTCCTTGCTTTTCTCAGTTTATCCTCTCTCCACATCATCTACTTCTATGGCTTTGTAGAAGACACCACTGGTGGTCTGTAGGTCTCTTCAAATCACTTTTACCAGTCTGTGGGCCTCTCCCCTGGTTTTGGTCCGCTTTTGCCTTCAATGCTCCCACCACCCCCTCAGTGACTTTCCTTGGGGTTTTAGATCTGCTCCTAATGCATTTCTGGGATAACTCTTAGGACCTTGAGGGAAAAAAAGCTGCTTGACATTAAATGAGATGGAGATGTCAGAACAGCCTCAGTAGAGTTCTGAGGAAGCGATCCAAAGGTCCAGAGATGTGGGCATGCTAGAATGGTTCTGTCACATAACACCTGAGAACCCACCCAATGATGGAAGAAGAAAAAACCCAGGCCTGGTTCATAGGTGGATCAACTTGGTATGTTGGTGCAAACTAAAATTAGACAGCTGCTGTTCTCCCATGTACTGCCTGCTCCAGACATTGCTGTCCTGATAGAGAATGGAACAGCTGCTTGAAGTGACATCTAAGGTGCCAGCTTGGAGGTGACACCCTATGAGGCTGGGGTGTTGCTTTCAAATGCAGCATATACCTTATACCAATGATAATTATGTGTTGCTCTGTCTCCAATAGGTAGAATATACGAATCTGGAAGCCAAGGTGTGCAAATAGAAAGAATCCACTCATCTTATTCCTGGTGACTCACTTGTCACTTGGGAAATTTGTGCTTCTGGAAACCAGAACTAAGACAGGCTTTAATTATCATTTATATGGTGACAAATACCAAATATATCATCTGTCCCATAACTTTCCGAAGAGCTCTAAATCTGAATATATAACCACCTATCTGATATTCAAATCAGGTACCTCATAGGCATCTGAAGCCCAATATGTCCCAAACTGCGCTGACCATCTCTCCTGTCCTGCAGTCTACCGTTATAAATGAACAGTACAACCATCTACTCAGCAGCTCAGGCCTGAAATCTGGAGTCTTCTTTAAACTCTCTTGTTCTTTCATCCACTATATCAAACCACCTATCAAGTTTTGCCAATTCTATCTTCTAAATATCACTCCTATTTTCCAAGAGGAAGAATATTAGCATTTCTCTCTAATCCTACCGGAGTAGAAACTGCATCATTTCTAGGTTATACTATTGTAACAGCCTGCAGGGTGGTGGCCTCTAAAAAGCTCCCCAGTGATCCTCCACCTTCTGGTATTCACACTGCTGTGTAATCCTCTGTTCTTTTGCTTCTAATACATAGAATTCAGGAAAAAATGATGAGATGTCATTTCCAAGATGGTTACACAAAGACCCTGGCTTTCATCTTGTTCTCAGTCTCTCACTTCCTTGCTCTGAGGGAAGCTGGCTGCCATGTTGTGAGAGGCCCTATGGAGAGACCCACACGACAGTTCACTGAGGGAAAGCTTCAGCAACAGCCGGCAAGGAATGGAAGTCCTCTGTCCAACAGTACACGAGGAACTGCATCCTGCTGATAGCCACGTGAATGAGCGTGGATGTGTCTCCTGCCTCAGTTGAGCTCTAGATGTGACAGCAGCCCTGGCTGATGCCTTGATTGCTGCCTTGTGAAGCCCTGAGCCAGTGGCACCCAGCTAAGCTTTGCACAGACTCCTGACTTGCGCAAACTATGAGATAGTAAATGTTTGTTGTATGCCGCTAAGTTTTGGAGAAATTCGTGATGCAGTAATAGATTCTGAATACAGGCATACCCCATTTTATTGCACTTTGCTTTATTCTGCTTCGCAGATACTGCACGTTTTACAAAGCTCTCTACCAGCAAAAAGATGAAGACTTGCTGAAGTCTCAGATGATGGCTAGCATTTTTGAGCAATAGAGTATTTTTTTATTAAGGTATATACGTTATTTGTCTAGACATAATACTATTGCACACTTCATAGACTACAATATAGTACAAAGATAACTTTTACATTCACTGAGAAACAGAAAACTAGTGTGACTCGCTTTGCTGCAACATTAGCTTTATTGCGGTGGTCCGGAACTGAACCTGCACTATCTCTGAGGTCTGCCTGCTCAGCCTTCCGACTGGTCCCCACTTTTGCATTCATTCTTACCTCCTCCAATGGGTCTCCTCACAGAAGCCAGAGTATTATTTTAAAAGTAAAAATACGATTGTGTCATTTTCCTCAAATTGCTTCCTATTGCTATTGAAATTAAGTCCAAAATCCTTACTCCAGCCTTTAAAGCCCCACTGATCAGGCCTCTGCCTGCTTGTTGCATCTCATTTCATCTCACTCTTCCCCTCACTCACCCTGATCCAACCCCACAGGCCTTCCTCCAGGGTGTTGGTTGTAGTTTGTTTTTAATGCGTTGTAGTCCTTCCTACCTCACACACACTCTTCCCTCTGCCAGGAAGGTGCATCGCCTTACTCTTCATCTGCTCGTTGCCATCCTTCTTTTAGATGCCCCTCAGATGTCACCTTCCTCAGTAGGCTTCTCTGATCCCATCCCAGACTAAGCTGAGCCCATCTGCTACGCACTCCTATAATACATCACACCAACATGACAAGGGACATTTGTCATTATTTGTGCCGTCGGATTTCCTGCCAAATTGTAAACTCCCTGAGGGCAGAGAAGATAACTCTCTTGTTGGCATCTTTATCACCAGTGCTAGAACAGTGTCTGGCACACGAAAAGAACTTGATAAATGATCCATGAAGAGAGGGGAGAAATGGATAATATGAATGATAAAAATACAATCTTTCATATTGCATTATAAAATACACTCCATTATTTCAAGTCACCTTAAAAATTAGGAAGTACACCAAAGGGCAGCTAATGCTTTACATGCCAAATGTTTGAGATTGCTCATGTGACAGCCTTTTCAACCTATGATATGAAAGCAGCGTGCATTACACCAGATTTTAGACATTCAAGTGCATATATTTGTTCAAATATTCTTTCTCTCAACAAATATTTATCGAAGGCCTGCTTTGTGATAGGGAACTTTCTAAGCTCAGAACATCAAAGATAATTATGAAGTTTCTGGCCAGAGTAATTAGGGGGTGCTGCTAACCGAATGGGAAAGACCAGGGAGGGACAGGTTATGACAAATGTAAAAATACTTTTAATAGATTAAAAACATTAAAAAGCATACATTGTTGATTAACAATTCATCTTGATAATTCTATTTTGGGGCTACCATAATTATTTATCAAGTGGTAAATAATTACTCTAAGAAAATTACAGTTGAAAGTCCTGGAAACATTCCCAGAGATCTAGTTGTGGCTGGGTAGCTAAATGGCCTTGAGCAGACTCATTCCTTTCTCTTGGCTTCACATTCCTCATTTATAAAATAAGGTCTAAATGTCATGTAAGATCTCTTGTGGCTTAAAAATTTTATTACGGTTTCAGTCTAAACTCTATAAAGGCACAAATATTCTCTGAGTGCAGGAATCTAGATTCTATACATGCGTTCAATTTTCATGAGAGTTTGGAGGGTTTTGAAGAAAATGATTAAGCAATTGCAAATACAGAATGCCCTTAACCCAGCAACTCCACTGGTAGGTGCTGTCAACTGCAATGCTTAGCAAGTTATAGTTCACATTTTTGAGTGTATCTCAGGGCCAAAATGAAACTCAGCTTCAACCACTTATGGGTAGCTTCTTTGTGCTGGCCCTGTAAAGTACACAGTTGTTGCTTTAAAAGGAAATGTGGAAAAGAAAACAAAAGCCTGTTTTGTATTAACAGCATGATCTTGAAACTAAAGGATATTTTAACTACCCCCTCCACCTAAGAGAAATGAAAAACTTATGCTCACAGAAAATCCTGTATGTAAGTGCTTATAGTGGCTTGATTCATAATCACCAAAAACTGGAAACAACCCAAATGTCCTTTACCTGGTGAATGGATAAACAGACTGTGGTACATCCACATCATGGGCTACTAGGCAGCAATTAAAACAACACGTTATCCGTACATGCAACACGGATGAAGCTCAAGGGCATTAAGCTAAGTGAAGGAATCTAGGCTCAAAGGTTATGTACTATATAATTCCATTTATATAATGTGCTGGAAAACGCAGAACTATGGAGATAGTGAACAGATCAGGGGTTACCAAGGGTTGGGGTGGACAAGGGTTGACTACAAAGGTACAGCAAAAAGGAATATTTTAGAGTGACAGAATTTTATCTCACGGTGGTGGTTTCACACTTTTGTCAAAACTCACAGAACTGTTCACCGAAAGGTGCGAATTTTACTGTATGTAACTTTTTAAAATTAACTTTAGCATGTCCCAAGAGATGCAGCATGCACGTGCACTGAGTTAGGAATGGCTAGTGAAAGGGCAGATCAAAAACAGAGGAATAATCATGGAACCCAATGCTAAGTCAAGAGGCCCAAATAAGCCCAGAATCAACATACAATCTCACTAGGCCCATAGCTTCCTTTCCTGTCAAATTGGCATCAAGAATATAGTGCAGTCCAGGAAATCATCCGATACATTTATTAAGCAGGCATAGCTTAAGGACACTATGGGTTAAAAACTTCTTTTGGGGAAAGGAAAATTAATGTAAATCAGGAGGTCACTGCAGCTTGCTGAAACCAGGGTGCCAGTGAGATTGGGAAGATTCAGTATTAGATATCATTTCCCACGGCAATAGCTGATTGATTAAATCTGAAAGGGAGACGTCAAAATTCTGAACTGGAAAGGAAAGCGATTTGCAAAGTACAAATTGAATTTCATTTCCCTATCTAGCCTCATACACATAAGCTCTTCAAGCCAGCATAGAGCAGCAGAATGAATAAGGGAAACCATCAGCAGAGTCATCTGTGTTGAAAGGCTGACCCCTTGTGTCTGTAAGACATTAAATCATGTGATTCTGTGCTTAGCCACTTGATATGGTTTTTCAGCTCCGTTTGTGTACATAACAAGGAAAGAAACAATACAAACAAATTTCTAATATAATTCAGCCCAGGAAATTGCGGTTGGCACAGAAAATGGATGTCAGCTCTGCCTCCATACACCTCAGCCTATCTGCCATCTGATTTCTAGACATTAGTCACCTGTTCCATTTCTCCCAGGAAGAATACAGTCATCAGAAGCAAATTAAGCCAGCATGTCCCCACAAACCCAAACAAAAATAAATGAGGACATAAAGGAAAAGCAGAGTATGTTTAATTTCTCATTGGGTCATAGTCCAATTGTTAGAGTATTTACTCTGCCTGCTACCTGATTCTTATTCATTCTAATCTGAATTCCTTTCATGGCACATGAGCCACTGCTTGCGTTCATGGTTAAGTTAACACATGATTTGCTTCTCACGCTATTTTCTCGGTATCTTGTTTGGCCTTGGAGGAGTAATAAGATTAATATTCAAAAAAGGTAACTATTAGTTCATGAGAAGAAATTCATATTGGGAGAAATTTTTCAAAAGGTGCATTTGCTCATCCACTCATCAGCACGTTTCAGTACTGACCATGTGCCAGGCTGTATGAGAATAACCCTCTATTCCCCGCTCATCCCAACACTCCCTTCCCTCCTATGCAATGGCCTCACCAACGGAAACTGCCCATGTGAATCTACTTTTTTGCTGTAGGGCTTGTTGTACTGTCCTTTGATATTGTCTATTGGCCAGTCTCCCAATCCACCTAAAGTGTGGGTCTGCCCTAAAGTCACCACCCTGAACAAGGCAGGGCTATTAGATCTATCAAGGCCACAGGGGCAAATAGAAAGTGATACCCATGTAGGAGTTTTAATCCAAGTCTTGCAGCCATCACTTCATTCAGCACATGTGCACTGAGCACTGGTTTATCTAGGTGCTAAGAAGGATGTTTGAGCAAATCTGAAGCATCATTATTTGTATGTCACAGCACTGTTTTCAGGACCACTAGGAAAAATAACTCCAGTTAAACTGTGCTGCAATGCCTAAAATGATCGTCCTGTGGCTTTGAAATTTATTTCATATATTCTCAGGGATTTGTCAATTTCTTCTGCTTTCAACTGCAATGCTCAGCAAGTTATAGGCCATACTTTTGTGTTATCTCAGTAGCAAAATGAAACTCAGCTTCATCTGGTGGGTAGCCTCTTTGTATAGGCCATGCAAAGTACACGGTTGTTACTTTAAAAGGGAATGTGGAAAAGAGGGGCGAAAACTGTTATGTATTAACATCTTTTAACTCCTTCTCCAAAAATGTAGAAAGAACCTAATTTCAGAATATAGGACACAACTTTAAACTAAAAACATTTAGTTTCATTTTAAAAAAATCAATAAATCGTCCCTACTTTCTTATTTTGCCATAGATGGTTAAAGAATTTACTTTGGCCAGGTGCCAGTACTGTGAGGGCCATTTGGGAAATTGCAATCTAGAGCTGAGATCTTAAATTTCTTTGCCAATGTCACCCCCTAAACAAATTTTTTAAATCTATGTATGCTTTATTTTCAAGGTGAGATTAACATTTTTCCCCATCATTTAAATAACTGCAAACTATGCATGAGTGTGTTAGAAATGTTGTTATTTTAAAACAAAACTGTTATATCACAGCTCTTTTTAAAAACACGGGATTGTGATCATTCTTCTAGTGACAAAATATTTGCTTCAATACCAAATGTAAGCCCCATTGCCCTATTCTCACGCCTTTCTTCATACACAATAACTTTTTGTTTCAATGCTCACAGTATCATAATTTTAGAGACGTTTTTAATGGCAGTGAAGTCCACTCCTGCAGTACCAAAAATGCACACAACTCGTGAAGCAATGATAACTTGAACAACTATGACCAAATTTGCAACATGATCAACAATGACTGAAATACGTGCCGATTTCAGAGATGTAAAAATGTGGGAAACGTGCACCTTAGAATTGAGAAATTATGGCTGTGACCTCAGTGAGAAGGAGACACGTGGGCAGCTATGAAGAAAGAGTTGATCTATTTTAGCTTGAGAAAGAATTAAATGGAATCTTATTTATGAGACTAGCCGTCTTTCCATTTTAGAATTAGGATCTGTCCCTTAAGGAGTGTCCCCACATACCTCAAATATGAACCTGGCTTAAGGGCGGGCAGGCGGTGGACGCTGGGCAGCAATGGGTCTCCTCTGGACAGCGGCTCTCCACGTGTGATGCCCAGACCAGCAGCCTCAGCCCCACCTGGGCTCTTGTTCAAAATGTAGTTTCTCAGGCCCCAGTACAGACCTGCTGAATCAGAAAATTGGGGAGTGGGCCTGGCACCCAATGTTTTCACAAGCCTTCCAGGTGAATGACCTGCAAGCTAAAGTTTGAGAAACACTGCCTCCGGGGAACTCCAAACCAGATACAAACGCAGATTACGTTATTCTGTTTATTTCCTTTTTTATTATCTCATTTGCTCATGAAGTCTTATTTAAATTTCCTGTCTCTTCACAGGTGCCCTCAGAGGAAGGAAGGAAGGAAGGAAGGAAGGAAGGAAGCCTATGTTCATGCTTGAGCCAGAATGTCCAGGAGGGCACACCTGGAGGCCATCATGGTGGCAGCAGCAGTTAGTGAGAATCCCCAAGAGGAAAAAGAATCTAGGAGAAGAAGAGCCATAAGTTCAGCGTGGTCTCACTGGGAGAGTTGTACACTGCCCCCTAACCGTTACACCTAGGGGATCTGAGTTGGTTTTACCAAGGTATTGCTTTCTAAGGTGAAGATGATTTGGGGGTTGGGGACGTTGTTAATACCACAAAATCACGTTGTGAGAAAGTTCTTCCCTTTTCGATCTCCCTGCACTCCCCATTATGTCTAGAGAAAGTCTTCCTTTAGTGACTTTAACACACCTTTAACGCTTTACCAAAAAAAGAGAGGAACCAAAAGAGAGAAAGCCTTAAGCTCAGTGCCCTGGCAGGCTCCAGTTTCTAGCTGGGATTCAATAATATTTTTTTGCTTTCACTGTTATTTCTTTTCGTGGTTACCATCTATTGTGGCAGGGGATACTGGTTTTCCATTTGAAGTCATTATCTAAAAGTTCCATTTAAAGGAAGTTTAAGTGAAAGATATACTGTTTTAAAGAAAAACATTAAGAAAGTTATCGTAGAGGTGGGTTGAGGACATGGTATGTAAATGGAACCACTATATTAAGAAAGACTGTGGGTTGTTACCCTGGCACTTTCACTTGTGAGACTTGAAATTCAGCTCCTGTCTTCAAAGAGAAAATTGTTATCTTTCACACAACCTTCAGGCTGGCTTTCAGAAAAACATATACGGACTACCTTGAGCCTTAATCAGTAATAACATTTGATTTTAAAAAACCAAAATAACAACAAAAAACAAAGAAACAGAGAGACAGACAAAAGAAGGACACCCAACAAAAGGAGATTGTGACCAAGATTTTTAGGATAATTTTTTTTTTTTTGATGAGGAAGTTGGCCCTGAGCTAACATCTGTGCCAATCTTCCTCTATTTTGTATGTGAGAGGTCGCCACAGCATGGCTTGATGAGTGGTGTGTAGGTCCGCACCCAGGATCTGAACCCACGAACCCTGGGCCACCAAAGCGTAGTATGTGAACTTAACCACTATGCAACTGGGCCAGCCCCTAGGATAACATTTTTAAGATAAAAACTTGAATTAAATTTATAGTAAGCTATCCTTTCTAATGACAAGGGGACAAATCAGAAGACACAACTCTCTCTCTGTAACTAGTAGCAATTAAAATGGAAATAATTCCCACTGAGAATCTTGATTATTTACATGCCATGCACAAATTATCCTTCTGTATATAATCTTGTAGGCATTCAGTTTTAACAAAATATGGTTCTATTAATCCTAGAGTCAGAATTTCTCTACTATATTATTTCTTTTAATTTTTTTTTCTTCTATTTCAATTCATCTCAAGTATAGTCACTAATGTTTCCCTGGGCATAAGCAGTGATGGTAGCTTTTGGAAGTTTTTTGCAAAGCCAAGTAAGTGATAATAAAAGGGAGTAGTAACACCCTCCCTTGAAAGGTGAATGCTTCAACGAGGGCAGAAGTTATGCAACTATAGCTCTTTGGCAATCAAAGAGGCTTTGACTGGATTCTTCTCTGGCCATTTCTCCTACTTGGATCCCATAGCCATCAAAGTAAATAAATACACCATGATTACCGGATTTCAGAAACTATTATGAGCCAACAAGTTGATTCAATCCTTACTAAAAACCCACAGTTCCAGAGATTCAGAGCCAGCACCACTGAGCTACTAACTTATTAAAAATTAACAGAAATAAAAACTGAACCAGACTAATGCAACTCGGAACAAAGATGAAAACCATGTTAACCACAGGGGTGGCGGGGTCGGGGGGAGTTGAGGGCAGAAGCAGCTAGCTGCTTTCAGCATCAAGCTCCTTCTACAAAAGGCCCTGAGCTGAAATGGAACTGTTTGCCAGAGGCTCCTAGACATAAAGGCAGGCTCCTGAAGAAAATGTTCCAGATCCTGGGAAGACAACAGCACAAATTAGATAATATTGTGTCCTTGTTTAATTGTTGCTATTATGTGTTGCAAAATATAACCTTGAGGCAAACAGCAAGGACATGGCTTGGCTGAATTTCCTGCTTTGTCTTCACACTGACTGCTTACAAAGTTTTGCCCAGTCATGTTTTTTGTTTCACAACCGAGTACCGTAAAGTCTTTCTGTGATGCTTTCTCAGTTGAAAGGCCCTGAGTTTGGGCAAGACTTTAAGTGTCTGGAGGTTGGAGATAGGATCCCACCACACAGAGTTCAAGGCCTTTTGCCCCTTTCTGCCTACAGCCTCTCCACCTGTGTCCATCAGGCACCTGGGCAGAATTCCCAGAGGGTCACCTGCTAGCTGCACCTGCAA
This sequence comes from Equus asinus, assembly GCF_041296235.1. Classification (NCBI taxonomy): domain Eukaryota; kingdom Metazoa; phylum Chordata; class Mammalia; order Perissodactyla; family Equidae; genus Equus; species Equus asinus. The sequence continues at coordinate 75,477,603 of NC_091798.1, forward strand.
GTCAATCACAGAAGAGTCTCAGTCCTGAGCAGGACACACTGTACTCTCCTCCAAAGACAAGGACTGGTATGACTCCACCTGTGTTTAACAAGCGTAGCTGTTTTATTTGTCTATATGCCTGTGACTTCAGGGTCTATGTCATGTCCTTGTCATTTAAACTCTGGGGCTTTGCCCAGAGATGGCTGCATTTCTTGATGAAACAAATCTGAATGGCTCTCTGCTTTGGGGTTTTCCCCAGCTCATTGTGAGACTTTAGCCTTATCGCTTAACGCCTCCACTCTTCCATTTCCCATCTATAGTAAACAATGTTCTGACCAATAATCAGTGATAGTAATACCTTGAATTTAAAATGGGCCCTCCTTCAAGGAGACTTTAAAGACTTCACGAGGAGTACCTGGTATCCTTCACAAAATCCCAGCGAGGAAGTTTTCGTTATTCATACTGTTTGAATGTTTTGGTTCCACTTTATAGATACAGATACCAAGGACCAAGATGTTTGAATGCTTTTCTTGGGATCATATGTTATCATATTCGCTTGGCACTATGTTATCAAAAGCCTCTGATTATGGTCTTCTGGTATATACTATTCAACTCAAGTTATATGACTAAAAGTATCTAGCCTTGGTATCTGGCAGCAGTCAAAAATTTTAATAATCATCATTAAAGCCAGGGACCTGGCCCCTCATTATTTTAGCAAGAATTAGGAAAGATGCTTTGTTACTTTTTTGCTCAAGTAATAGTTTTTATTTCCAAGTTAAGAGCATGTCCTATTGGTGCTTCTGAAACTTAGCAGAGTGTCCATGGGCAAGTGCATGGCCAGGCAGTCCCAGCAGCTTCCATGGGCTCCTAAACCAAACTCCTAAAGAGCCAGCCAGCATGGATCAAGACAGAAACACGGGAAGTGGCCTTGCCAGCGTCCAAAGGTCCGGGCGAGAATGCCAGGAGCCAAGTCTCTAGAGCACAAACAAACAGGCAGAAGGTCTCCCAGGAACAAGATGTTCTGCTGCATGTCTAATTACCCAGCCTCTGGACAGCCCGGCCGCTGCTCACAGCTCGCCCTCCTTCCAGGGCCTCACCTGGAGGGAAAGCAACAGGATATACCCCAGAAACAGCAGTAAGACCATCCACCAAACCACAGTTCTACATATTGGAAGTTCAGTCTCTTTAGACTGACGCTCAGAGCAGTGTTCTTTGAGGGAGAGGTGATATGAACAACTTTTTACCCTCCAGACTCAGCGTTCAATACTTTTCATTATCTAAACATACTGTTAGGCCTCGTGAGTTACCTACTCTGTGACCACACCCAGTGGAATTTAAAGTTCTATTGATATAGTAAAGCAGGACTACAAAGGAAGAAGAGAATAATAAGCGAGGCAAAGCAGGAAGAGGGCAGAGAAAAATAGCATCAGTTGGCCTACAGCATTAAGTCATAAATCGGAGAACGATGTAACAGCAAGCAAAGATTCCTACCTAAACAATATGTGAAACTGACCTTTGAAATGCATTTGCAATATGAGAGCAGGATAAGACCAGGTCCTTGTTTTTTTGTTTTTGGGGGTTTTTTTTCAGGGGAAGGGGTGTTTTCAGCCTAACACTTGGAAGATGATGCTGAGAACTTCTTAATGATTGTGGTCTAATAACTGTTGTGCCACGAGTTTCAGGAATAAAAATATGGACACTGTCAATAAAATCCATATAAAGTCTATTTACTCACTTCATTTCTTATTTCAAGACTTATTTCCTAGCTGTGCCTCCAGCAAGAAATTCTGAGTAGACTAGGCTAAGACCCCAGAAAAATTTTTATAGGATTTCTTAACTATGAAATTGGAAGAAAGAATTTCAAGTAATAATGACTTGTATGTGTTCAAAATGTTTGGGACACTCTCTTAGGCACATCTCTCAGATAATGCCCTGACGACTTTGTAAGGTTACAGACAGTAACAGACGAAGAGAGAGGTGAAGTGATTGGCTTGATGTCAGAAATCAGGTCCAAAGATCTCTGTGTGTAACTGAAAAAAAGATTCAATCTATTCAGCTTGCTGGTCTCCTAACACAGCAGGTCACCTTTGAAATTGGCAGTATCTTCCATCTAAGGAGGCAGATGCCAAAGACAGCATTAACGTTACACTGCACAGAGGAAGATTATAAGCATAGTACACAAATGTGGCTCCCAGCATTACAGAAGATTCACCTGGTGCCCCCAGAGTGCCTCAAGCATGGATGGAGTCAGGATACAGACTTCTTATCTCCCGGCTACTGTGTTTTGGGCTTTGTGGCATCTTCCTCCCAGGGTGACTACGAAAATAAATGGTATCCCAATCATTCTTCCCCTTCTCTAGCACACTAAGAAATTCTGAGGAGTCAATTTCCATTGTAAGATAATGAATATAATTTTATTTATCATCAATCATTATTATATAGATATATAGAGATCTTAGTTGGCTCGTATCATTAAATGAAAGACTTTCTTCTCTTGGTTGAAAATGGGGGGGGGGCAATCAGGCTAAAAGAGATTCACCTCAGAGCTTAACGGCAAATTAAAGTGTGTCTATGGGTGTGTGTGTGTGTGTGTGTGTTGTTGTTGTTGTATGATTCATTTCTGCTTTCTATTGGAATAGACTTTTGGAAAACCCTTGGAAAGTAAGTTTTACTTTTGGTTTAGCTCAGTTTCATTTTCAGGTTTTCATGGTATCAGGGTTAAACTTATCCATTTAAATTGAAACCCTGAATGTTTTCCATATGTTTTTTCCAACCACTTTTCATTAACTTTCTAAAGATCAAATGGGAACATACAACTTCTGCAAAACAACCCTTAGCCTAGCGCCTTGCATACACTTAGCGTATAATAAATATTTACTGATATTTTGTGTTCCCAGTTTTATTCCAAAAATATACTTTCTGATGATTCACAGTTTTCTGGGTGGGATCTTGTGCCCTTGGATTACCAGACAAGAGGCCTAAGTTCACAGACACTCATGGAAGACCCAGGGCTGGAACTCGAGTCCCCTCGCTCCAAACCCGGTGCTCTGTGAGGCACATCCATGCTTTCTCCCCAAGCACTATGATTGAAGTAAATCAAAAATCTGCGAGTCAGAATTAGCTACCTGGGAGAGAAAATTTTGGACAAATAGCAGTAATAGTGAAGTTCTGACTATAAAATGTGTTTCCCCTGAGAAACTGTGGAGCGCTTTAATGTGGATTTGACGTGTTCCTTCTCTGGAAGCTGCCTCTAGAGGGCAGTGCCCTCCTCATAACAAATAGATTCTCCTGGGCTTAGAAGAACTCCCCAGAGTGAGAACTTAAAAGGTTTGACATACTTATTAACAGCTTTAAATCAAACAGGACACGCAAATATTTCTGGCCCAGTACACTTTTTGTCTGTGTGGGGGTGAAAGAGACTGAAATGGGTAGGTAGCTATGGGCCTTTTCTTTCTTTTCTCCCCAAGCACAAAGGCTCTAATATTTAATATAAAATGAACCTGAAACTACCTTCATAATACCAACCTAAGACTCTGAAGTAAAACGTTTAATTTTAAAGGCAGAAGCAAAGAACGCAGGGAGAACGGGATGTGTGCAGAGAACTACTGCCGGTGGAGCGTTGCTGGAGTCCAAGTGGAAGGAGCCAAGGCCTGAGAGGCAGGCAAGAGACGGCCCCGGAGGGCCATGCTTGCCAGGAAAGGAAGGGGAGCGTCCTCATGCAGATTCCAGGAAGCCCTGGAATGCCTTAGCTTAGCTTAGCTTAGGGTCAGATTTTATGTGGATCATTCAGGGAGCTCTGGAATGAGCACAACAGAGGGGAGCAAGTCTAGAAAGCAGGAGGCCACTTAGGAGGTTGTTGAATTAGTTCAGGCAAGAGAAGGTGCATTTGAGATAAGGTAGCTGTGGTAGGAGTGGAGTAGAAAGGATGGATTTGAGGGGCCAGACTATGGCTGAGTGGTTAAGTTCATGTGCTCCGCTTCAGCAGCCCAGGATTCCCCAGTTCAGATCCTGGGCGTGGACCTGACACTGCTCATCAAGCCTTGCTGAGGCAGCGTCCCACATGGCAGAGCCAGAAGGACCTACAACTAGAATATGCAACTATGTACTGGGGGGCTTTGGGGAGAAGAAGAAGAAGAAGAAGAAGAAGAAGAAGAAGAAGAAGAAGAAGAAGAAGAAGAAGAAGAAGAAAAGAAGATTGGCAACAGATGCTAGCTCAGGTGCCAATTTTTAAAAAAAGTGTTGCCTCAAAAAAAATTTAAAAAAAAAAAAGAAAGCATGAATTTGAGAAGCCCACAGGAGGGGAAGGCATCAGGATACATCAGGATGTAATGATCAGTTGGATGAAGAGGGTGAGGAAGAGAGAAAAGTCAAGGCTCACATTTTATAACTGTGGTCACTGGGTAACGAGAAGGCGACACAACAAACAGAGAGATTGAGGTTGGAGGGGAGTGCTACTTACTTTTGGAGAAGTCAAATCTGAAATATCTGAAGAGTACCTGAGTGAAGGTGCCTGGCAGGAATTGGTGAGTCTGAAGCTTGGGGAAGATATCTGAGTTGGAGATTGAATTAGAGAGTCATTAGCATACAGGTGGTAGTCGAAATCCTGAGAATGGATAAATTCACCCAAGAGTATCAATAATGAGAAGAGCAGTGAGATGAAGACAGACACCTGGGGGATGCTAGCATATAAGTGGTGGGTGGAGAAAGAGAGGTCCTTGGCTGAGAAGGAACAGAAATGAATGGGACAAACTACGAATGTGTAATATTACTTTGGGGGCCGTGGTGCACATAATCAACATTGCCAAATGCCCCAGAAATGTATAGGAAGACAAACATTGGAAAACGTCCATTGGATTTTGTAATTAGAAGAACACTGATGGCCTTAACAGGAGCAGAAGCAGGATCGCAGCAGGTGTGGAGTGAATGAATGGCACATGAGGTGGTCACATTGAGTACAGGTTACTCTTTTAAGAAGTTTGGGTAAGAGGGAAGAAGATATGGGACACTTTCTAGGGGATACGAGGCTGAAGGCAAATTTCTTTTTTAATCAAAAGTGGGAGGCTAATAAGCTTACAGTCTGAAGGGAACATGCCCCTCAGGAGGAAAGGATGACTTTTCAAGAGGGAAGATGGCTGTGGAGCCTGAGCTTGGCGAGTTTAACTGGGTGGTCCTGGAACAGAAGGGGACCCACATCTTCTGAAACTCGAGAAAGATCATGAGGGGGGTGAGTGCAGCTCAGTTCGGAGATGCAGAGGGGCTCGTGCTCAATTGCTTCTGTAGCAGGAAAATGTATTGAGATATCATTGTTTTATATTGCTCTTGTTACTATAGGAGTCTCCAAAGAATGAACAAGCCAGCCTTTGTGTTGTGTTTCCCGCTCTTCCCTCGAAGCGCTGGAATGACTTTTGTGCTCCTGAGGTTGAAAGCAAGTTTCTGGGACACCAGGGTGCCACCTCCCTCCAAGGTTTTTCTTTGAAGTGGTTATTTAGTTGAGATCCCACAGATGGTCATTAAACAGCTATGGGTGACTATGTTCATACCTGAGGAAGTGGAGACAGAACTGATACTAAAGTTGAAGAAGGTGAGTGACAAGAGCCTGGGGGTGACTTTTCTGGAATAAAAAAAGAGGCCAGTGGTAGCAAGTTGTGCAAGTGGCTGAAAGCCAGGCCCTTCCTTGAAGCAGTTCCTTGAAGGCAGCAGGATCTCTGAAGAGGCGGCATATGGGTGTGAGGGGTCCTGAGCTCTCCAGTCGTGAGAACCTGGCCATCTTGCCAGAGCTGGGCCCAGGGTGGAATGAGGCGGAGTGGCGTGGGGAATGGAGCCTCCAGCCTGAAATGGATTATTCTGGCCCAGATAATAAACAGCTAAGCAGTGACTGTGATAGACTGGAGAAGGAAGATCTTTCCTCAAATTTTCTGGACAATTCTCCAGGGATGTCTGACAGCCCCTGAAGAGAAGGGGTTCCAATAATGACTGCCAATGAGTATCGCCACTCTTGAGAGAGAATCTTGAAATTGAATTTAAAAATAAAATAAAATAAAGTGCAATATGACATTTCTTGTACCTCAGTACCATGGAGAAACTTCGTCCCCAATACACCTGTATTTTCTTGACAAAGTAGAAAGTTTGCTAATAGTGAGGAGAGTATGGAGTGGATGTTGAATTTAGGGTTTGACACATGTAACATCATTTTTTAAATATAGTCTTTAGACTTGTGGAATCAAAGAATGTTGATATTGGAAGAAACTTGCTGAACTCTCTAATCTAGGCTCTGCTGCATTTCTTCCACACATATATGTTACAGATGAGAATAAATAAAGCTCAGAGAGGCTAAGGGTTGTATCTAAAGCCACACATCACAGCAGAGCTTCAGCTTGTTTTCCTTCATTCTATCCTCAGTTAAAGCAGCCGGCCTATCCAGCACCCACCTGGGGTGAGCACTGTGCTGCGTACATCCCCTCACCCACCGCTGTTGCACCACACAGAGGCTGCCCTGACCAGCTTTGGACCTGGTTCCTGGACCCACCTGACAACATGAAGCCACCGGGGCCAGAACCAGGCAGATGCTGTCTCAGCTGCGTGCTGTGCAGGGAGGGAGGGAAGTGCAGACTCAAAGAGCTGAGAAGGCCCTCGGGCTCCCATTCCTCTCACCCACCTGCAGAAGGGAACTCTGAAGCCTCTGAGCCGCTCAGGGGCTTGCCCAGACACCTAGGGAGTCTAAATTAACAGGAAAAGCCTGCTCACTCTGGATTTTTTTTCTCCAAGCTCCTTTTCCAAACATATAGCTCCTTGTCGGTGCAGAAAACAGCAAAAGCCTCCGTGCATCAAAATCCCCACCAAGAACACACTGTATGGGTCACCCTCACTCAGGCACACACTGAGTCCTGGAAGTGCTGACAGAGGCAAGGGAGCCCTACACTCCTGCCTCCTGTTAACTGGGTCACCGCTTCACGCTGGCGAAGGAGGAGGGAGAAGCAGCCCTCTGCACTCAGCTGATGGGACATTAATGGAATCAAGGAATGGCAAGGAGAGAAGCTATTAAAAGACTAGGGTTTCCCCTATAAAACTGGCAGCCCAAGCCTGAGGTCCTTCAGAAGAGAAAGGCCAAACAATAAGGACCAAAGCAGAAATCCACCCCGTAGTGCTGGCGGCCAAAAGGAAGCCACGCGCCTGAAGCTGAAGACACAGATGGGGCCCATGCCATAAGACCAAGCCAGGTGGAGACAGAGAAGACAGGCTGGGCAGAGCTGGCAAAGTCCCATGTCAGTTTGCTGTGTGAGCTGGACAAATTTCTTGATTATCCTCTCCCTGATTTGCGCCTGGAACTAACACCGCTCTATCACTTTGCATTCCTGGAGGCCCATTTCATTGCTCTGTCCCCAAGCCGGGACCTACACCTCAGTTCCTAGGATCTCCACGACCAGGGTATCTCAAAGGAGGGTAAACATACTCTGTATGCAAAATGCTTTTAAGAGCACATAATACTTTTTATTTTAATTGTTATGTGCTTGTTTTTATGGTCACCACTAGTTATAATAATACGAATTTTCTGCTTGTGATGAAAAAATTTACTCAAGTGAAAAAAAAGTCTGTGTCAATTTGGAGAAAATCATCCTGACAAAAATAACGAAGGTGATATACAACAGCCCCAAATCTGGGAAACTGCCCAGCATCCTCCCAAACAAGGAGCACGTCAGCTGCAGTCACTGTATCTAGAGCAAAGGAAAAATGCAAGGTTTGAAGCATCCTGTTATAGTAGACGGTATGAATTCTCCTGCCCTGTGTGGATAACCTGGAGGTTTGTTTTTGTTTTGTTTCATTTGTGGGGGATTCTTTATCGATCTGTTGTTTAACCTTTCCAGACAGAAGTAGTTTATTTTCCCATTTTACAGTTGGAGGACTCTGAGACCTCCTTTATCCCAGCCCACTTACAGAGCTGGTGATTAGGAGAGCCATGAAGAGCTTCCAGTTCCTAACAAAGGCCTCCTACAAAAGAAATAGCAAAGAACAAGGAGTGACTGTTCCATCTTCTTCCAACGATGGGTTGAATGATGTAGGAAGGCCCCATTAATTTTCATATGTGATATAAGACAAACTTTGGCCAGTGAATGGTTATACCCCCATCTTTTCTCTTCATCTCTTCATCATTTAAGGCTAAAAACGCAAAACCAGTTAGACAAGAATTTAATCCATAGCAATCTCTGCATGGAAAAGACTTCCAAATCCATGAGATTTTTGTCGATAAAGCCACCAGGCAGAAATAGTAACTTGGTTCGGATCCGGGGTAAAGTTGAAATTTAGTAAACATTTAATGTTGTCAATGAAATAATTTCCTTAAACTCTGACCTTTGTTTCAGCTAGTTTCTTTCATAAAAAGATAAATAAAAGCAAGCAGAGTTAGACCTATTTTATCCTGGTGAATATACAGGAATAAGGAGAATAAACTGCAACAGAGCACAAGCTGATTGATCCAACTGAAAAATAAAAACATGAAAGAGTTGGTATTTTGTCTAAAAGAACTGAAATTTTTTCAACAAGTTCATTAATGCTTTTGGTGCAGTCTCTGCCTGCGTCTCCTGGCTGCATGGTTAGAAGTGGGGGAAGCCACAAAACTCCCCTTCTGTCAACCTCTCCTGCATCCTCCTCCTACGTGTTGGTCTTATGGGGTTCTGCACGTAAGGAAGGCATTCAAGAATGACGCATATAACCTGACACTCGAAGAAAGAGGAGAACCAAAAGTGGAGGTACTAGAACTGAGTTTGAGTCTCTCTCCAATTTATGACTGAAAGTTTTATATTCTGGGGTGAGCACTGCATCTGCCCGGTCCTCAGTTTTCCCAGCTGAAAATAAGGTGGTCAGACTCCCGAGTCGTGGATTCCTAACCTGGAGTCCACAGATTCTGTAAGAGCTACATAAAACTTCTAAAAATAAATTCAAAATGTGATGAATACATAATTTCACTTTTCTCGGTACAGAATCTACAACGTTCATCTGATTTGCAAGTATCAACAACCACGGTCCCTGACTTTTCAAGTCTTTTCTGGATCTCGTATTGTATTACTGCAATAGGCAGAGAATCACAGGAAGCAGTCAACAGGCACGAATCAGAGCGACAGAAGATAGGCAGAGAAGTTATTGCTTTCCCTATTCCTCTACCAGTGCTGAGGTGTTTTCACCTTTTCCCAAAGTCACTTCAGGGTCCACGCATCCATAAATAATGAGCTACATCCTTGGACGAAGGGAACCCCTGTGTGCAGAATACAAGGCGTGCAACATTTGCTGTTATTAAATCATAAAAGAATTCTTGGACATGCACAAACTAGATTTACACAACTCCTACCACATGCTATTTCCATTAGCTTTTACTGCAAGGAAAATCCTTCATGACACTACCAAGTGAGGCTTCAGAATGACTGAAGCCATATGCTGATTGTTAGCAGCTTCTTAGAAACATGGTTTTGATTGCCTTCTAAAAGGACAGAGGCCAATAAACTGAAGGGGAACTGGGGAGGACAGGGGGGAGAAGAAGCAGTATTAAAATGATGAGCTATTGAAAAGATACAATTAAAAATCCAAAATTGGCACATTTGTCCATAAAGTGAAGCCCCCAGGAGACACCACCACGCTCACTGTGTACCTCCCAAGCTAAGCGAGAGAGACAAGCTGGCACTAACCTCCCCACTTCCTTGTTGGCACAGAGATAGGGGGCGAGGAGGACAGGGGAAGTGCTCTCTTCTGTCCACATCTGAAAGCCCAGCTAACTCTTACCAGACATGGGGAGAAAAGATGTCTCAGGATGAGCCATATAAAACTACCATCTTCATAAGTAAAAAATATTGGTCTGATATTGGCAATGTCATATGGTTCAATCTATATATGGAATACCTCCAAAGCAGGAGATTTTAGCTATTTTGGCATTAACAAGGTGTTTCTGACTCATCTTTCTTTGGCAGAAATGATTAAGACTCTGGAGAAAAGAAGATGTGTAATTCACTGTGAAATCAAGTTGACCCATTCTTTTTTTTTTTTTTCCGTTAAGGAAGATTGGCCCTGAGCTAACATCCGTGCCAATCTTCCTCCATTTTTGTATGTGGGATGCCTCCACAGCATGGCTCAATGACTGGCATGTAGGTCCACACCCAAGATCAGAACCAGGGAACCCTGGGCCAACAAAGTCAAGTGCATGAACTTAACTACTATGCTACTGGGCTGGCCCCTAAGTTGACCCATTCTTAATGATTATAATAATGTCTTAAAAAGAAAGAAATGTTAAAATTCCAAGACATCTCTTAAGCCAACTCAGAATAAAAGAGTTATGCTTCTTACAGGATTTAAATTAACAAATCTTTGTCCAGAACCTATTTTGCACTAAGTGCAGGTTGCTGGGTAAAAGGACACTTGCAGGGTTTCTCTGCATTAATCTTAAAGTAAGGGAGAAATCCTTCAACAAATAGGGAGCAACTAATACCCAGTAATTATTTGCTAACAAAGAAAGACTTCTGCATCATCAGCATCATCTCTGAAATTGTTAGATATTTTTTTTTTAATCCTTGGTGCATATAATCATAGTATTCAACAGTCCGGATATACTATAATTTAACCAATTCTCAACTGCTGGATAGATAGGTTATTTCTAATTTTTTTATGTTGTCAATTTTTCTACAATTAATATCTTCGATATTAAGAATAGTAGGGTTTGGCATAAGATTATATTATGCAAAGGAAATTTCACAGCTATTAAAGTTTAAATGTTAAAATTTAAAGTTCCCACTGAGTTTAGGAATAGATGGAAGAAGCATTCGGCCAAGCTGCTCAGCCTCTCACAAGCATGGAGTCTCTTGGTTTCTCTCTACTGAGGCTCATCTAGGGGAGTGAGACGAGGGAAGTTCTTCATCTCCTACAAATCCAAGGGAAAATCCGATTTGATTAGCTTTATAAAGTTTTTATTTAAATTACTTTGCAACTCAAAATTCCCAGGTTTTCCTCAGAGAATTCATCAAGAGATCATTTTTCAAACAGCAAAATTTAAAGCATTGAGTAGCTTTTTTTCTAGTTTTATTGAGATATAGTTGACATATAACATTGTATTAGTCCAAGGAGTACAATACAATGATTTAATATGTGTGTATACTGAAAAATGATTACCACAATAAGCTTAGTTGACATCCATCACCTCATATAGTTACAATCTTTTTTCTTATGATGAGAACTTTTAAGATTTATTCTCTTAGCAACTTTCAAACATACAATGCAGTATTGATAACTATGGTTAACATGTACATTACATCTCCAGGACTTATTGATCTTATAATTGGAATTTTGTATCTTTTGACCCCCTCCACCCATATCCCCCAGCCTCAACCTCTTGCCTCTGGCAACAACCAATCTGTTCTCTGTATCTATGAGTTTGGTTTTTTTTTAGATTTCACATGTAAGTAAGATATAAAAGATTTTTCTTTCTCTATCTGACTTATTTTGCTTAGTATAATGCCCTCAAAGTCCATCCACATTTTCTCAAATGGCAGAATTTCCTTCTTTTTTTATGGCTGAATAATATCTCATCATATATATATAAAATAATATGTAATTATCATCTATCTATATAATATATATAATTATCATATGTACTAATATATCATATTTTCTTTATCCATTCATCTGTTGATGGACATTTAGGTTGTTTCCATGTCTTGGCTATTGTAAATAATGCTGCAATGAACATAGGTGCATAGATATCTTTTTGAGATAGTGATTTCATTTCCTTTGGATATATACCCAGAAGTGGAATTGCTGCATCATATGGTAGTTCTATTTTTAATTTTTTGAGGAACCTCTATACTATTTTCCATAGTGGCTGCACCAATTTACATTCCCACCAACAGTGCACAAGGGTTGACTTTTTTCTACCTCCTCGCTGGCACTAATGTTATCTCTTGTCTTTTTGATAATAACAATTCTAACAGGTGTCAGTGATATCTAACTGTGATTTTGATTTGCATTTTCTTGATGATTAGTGATGTTGAGCACATTACCTGTTGGCTATTTGTATGTCCTCTTTGGAAAAATGTCTATTCAGTTCCTCTCTCCCTTTTTTAATTGGATTGTTTGACTTTTGCTAGTGAGCTATATGAGTTCTTCATATATTTATATATTTTATTAAATATTTATATATTTAGGATATGAACCCCTTATCAGATAGATGATTTAGAAATATTTTCTCCCATTTTGTAGGTTGGCTTTTCATTTTGTTGATGGTTTCCTTTGCCATGAAGAAGTTTCTGAGTTTGATGTGGTTGAAATTGTTAGATCTTGACAGTAACCACTGCAGCTATGTTCAGAACAGAAAATCCCAGGGGCATGAAGAGTAGACCTTGACTTATAGTGTTAGTGTTGCTGGTTGTTGGGCGCCCTAAAGAAAAGCATCAGTGCAATAAGACAGGCTCTGGCTTTGTCATTTCTAGCTGCAGCTCCCCAGGGAAAGTGGCAGAGGAGCCTGTGTTCTAGAAGGGTCGCCTGTAAAATTTACAACCTCTGTCAGCTCCTGTCGGTTGACCATCCAAGGAAGGCCCATCTGTTTGTTTGGCTTTTTCCTGAGGGAGGCAGAAAGGGACTACGTCTGTTTTGTAACAAGCTGAAGTCCCTAATAAGAGAAAGCTTTGTGAGTGAGTCAAAATATTGAAACAGATAATATGCTGACATGCACAAAATTTTAAAATTTACAACTTTCACCAATTTAAAAACATGCTTGCTGTCAAATTGTTTTCTGAGCATTTCTCCCCCTAGTGCAATAGTGAGGCCAATTGCCACCCCACATATTCAAGTGAGTTCAGGGACAACCCATAGTCTCCACCAGACCCTCAGTTATTATTAGTGAATCCACAGGTATTAATAATGATAACAGTAATAGTTCACAGTAAATAGTAATAATAATAAACTTGTATAATAATTAAAATTCCAGCTAAAATTCTGTACCAAGAAAGAAAATTTAAGATATGATTCTTGCCATGTGGGTCAGAAAAAAAGAAGTCACAAAATTATTTTAAAATTTACCAAATAAAACACAGATAGATGTTTAGCAATAATTTCTAAAACAAAAAATATGAACAATAAATAGCATAGGGGTAAAGAGGAAAAGGACCTCAGATGGGAGCTGGAGGGGTCAAGGTAGCATTAAGGAGACAGAGCTTTAATTGATGGCTTCTTGTTTTGTTTCATTTTTTCACAGTGAGAGGAAAGGTAGTGGGTACCAAGTGGAGAGCCAGGACAAGCAAAAATAAAGAAGCAGGAAATGACATTTTTGGGAGTTAGTGAGTACAGAACTCCTTTGCTGGAAATAAAGGACCAGATTTTTTTTTAACTCTAGTCTTCAGCGAGAGAGTTGTTGGAGGTGATATAACTTTTTTTCCCAGCAGTGGGGTTAGTGAGAAAGACCAATGATTTGTTAACTTGCTCTCCATTAAGGTAACTGGCCTGGAATCTACCTTGGTTTCTGATGCTCTGAAAAGAGAAGGTATACAAACGTCCAGAACGGAAATCTAGTAGCTAAAATAGATGCAATTTTGTAAAGTACTAGCTCACATCCAAAAAAGGAAGTAATAACTAAACTCACTCATTTCCAATCTTCAAAGACAAATCAAAAGATAACTCTGGGCTGGCCCCGTGGCATAGTGGTTAAATTTGGCGCTCTATGCTTCGGTGACCCGGGTTCACAGGTTCAGATCCCGAGTGCAAACTTACAGCACTCAACGAGCCATGCTGTGGCGGCAAGCCACATAGAAAAAAAGAGGAAGATTGGCAATGAATGTTAGCTGAGGGCCAATCTTCCTTATCCCCCCCCCACAAAAAAAAGAAAGGAAAGAAAATAATAACTCCATTCAGCACATTAAAAGACTCATCTGGGCCTTCTAGGCTATTCCCTGTAGTGTGGGAGCTTGGTAAGTGGCCTGACAGAGCTCTCAGATGCATTGAGCTTTTAACATCTTTCAGAAAAGCGGTTAGAAATAACAACAGTATCACAAGAACAAATCTTTAATAGTCAACGAAAAAGCCAAGGAAAGCCCAGCAGCAGAAGAAGGAATGACAGGAAAGGAACAGACAAAAGTCGGGCAATTTTAACTAAAGCCACTCATTTCCTCATTTCTGAGCCAGGTGAGTTGCTGTTAGACATCTGGGCCGATTAGTGTCAGCTGGAGAAGGAAGCAGGTGGCAGTAAAGCCAAATAATCATCTTCATAATAACTAAGATTTGTACAGCACTTTATAAATTGCGTAACACTTTCAAATATATGATGTTATTTAAAACTCACAAGAATTGATGCAATCAACAGGATGCGTCTTATCCTCATTACAGAAAAACAGAAGCTCTCAGTACCTCCGTAAGTAACCACCCAGTTATTCCCAGAGTAAGTTGTTGAACTGGTCTTCTGTCTTCTAGTCCAATGGTCTTTGACCACAAAATTGTTTCCTCTACCTTAAAGGCACAAAACAGTTAAAAAGATCTATATAGAGAAAACCTTCTTTTATTTTTGCTAATCCAAGATGTCCCTAAGTGTTTTAAAAACTTCATTACTGACTCTAAAAATACATTTCCAGCCCAATAGCCCACTGAGTGTAGGCCAGAGTGTGGGGGTCCCTGCCTTTCTCAAAGGGAGAGAATTAATGCCTAAGGCACACTTTGTACATCATGAATTAAGTTCTCTCCTATGCAAAGAATGTCACTAGTTAGCCACCATCCTTGGGAGAACCAAGAAAACAGTTACTCAAATAGTCTGTGTTCCATGGTTTGAATGAGAATCCTGATAGTACACTTATCTTTGAAGAAGGAGTCCCTTGGCGATAGGATGGGAGTACCTCTTCTCCCTGCCTATCCTCCATAGCGGCTTATACAATAAAGGTGATGATACTGATAACAACTGTTGTTTATTGAGATTTTACTACATGCCAAGGGCTATAGTAAGTGCTTTACACACATTACCTGATTTAATCCTTACAATAAATTCGAGGGGCAGGTGTTATTATTATTATTTTACTATCATTACCATTTTACAGATGACAAATTTGAGGCTGATAGAAATCAGTTAACCTTGTCCAAAGTCACAGGTGGAATAAGGAGCAGAACTGAAATTTAAACTGAGGTCAGTTCAGTGCAAAGCCCTCCCCTTACCCACTACTCTGTAGCACAACAGATGGTACACTATGCTGTTTTTGTTGTCGCACAGGATGACTACTTCTCCTCCACCCCATCCTCAACTATTTCAAAGAGCAGACTTGTAAGCAGACCAACAAAAACAATGATTGGGCAACAAATTGGCCCTTGACATTTGAATCGATGTTGAAACCTAAAATAAGCATAAAATCATGAATTATATAAGACTGTAAAGTGAAGGAATCTCAAGAGATCATAGACTCTTTCATTCATTCAAATAATATTCACTGGGAGTCTACTATGTGCTAGATAATGCAGTAGATGCCAAAGATGAAAAAAATGAAAAGTCATACTTCTTGGCTTTGAGGAAACTATATTCTAGAAGGAAATATAGGCACACAAACAACTGAAATAGAGTTAACGAGTGTAACTATGAGGTATGTACAAATTAAAGAGGGGCTCAAAGAAGAGAATGATCAGCTCTGTTTGGGGTCCCAGGATGAGTTTCCAGAAAAAGGTGCTTGAACTGAGTCTTGAAGTGTGAGTGGGAGTTTGACAGGTAAATTATGTGGGAATGACACTCCAAGAAAAGAAGAGAACATTCAAAAGGATGGGATACAAAATCCCATGGGAGGTTTGTGAATACTTCAACACGACTAAAGTGTAGGATGAGAGAAGGGGCAGTAGAGAGAGAAGATTAGTGAGGCTGGTCCTGAAGGGCCCTGTAAGTTGTTCAGTGGGAGATGAGATGCCATTGAAATCAGAAAGGAGATTATTGCAGTAGATTGGGAAAGAAAGGATGGGGAGCTGAGCTGAGGCAGCATCACTAGAAGAAACAGGTTAAAGAGGAGAGGTAATAAGGAAGCCAAATCAACAGAGCTGAACAGAACTGCTGATAAAAATGAAGCAGTTTGGCAGATCACGGGAGAGGGGAGGAGTCAAGAGGATGACATCCAGGTTCTTGGTTTGGGTTAGATGAGTGAATGCGCAGGGCAGGGAAAAGATGAGGAGTTCAGTAGGAGTAGTTTGAGATAGTAGGATCTGCAGAAACTCTGGTGAATGTTCTGCAGGAGAGTAGATACATGGAGAGACTCAGTCCTGTAGATCATCAAAAAGAATCCTTGTTTTCCTGGCCAAAATAAAATCTTCCCATTGGTAGCATCCAGGTGACCATTTTCCTCACCTTGAAAAATATTGGCGTTTTGAATTTATATTACTCCTTTCTTTCTAAGAGATTGGAGCTCCGTTTCCCCCAACTGCAAATAAGCATACATAGGAATTCCCTAACTCCTTTTAATATATATTTTTTTCTGAGAGATTCTAGTCTTCAGCTCTAATTTCCTACCAATGAACCATTTGTAATACAAATACACAAAGGATTGTATGGAACAATGATCAACTTATACTTAAGAACCTGTTTACTCTAGTCACTTTGTAAAAGTTAAGTGGAAGCTGGGTGAAAAGGTGGGGTTAACAATAGTGTACCTTGTTGTGAAGGGAAAAAAAAAAGTTCTCAAATAGCACACATTAAGAAACTCCTCTGTATATAAAAACTTGACTTAAAAAAATTGTTTTTAAATGTTTAATTGGGCATCAGGCCCTTAGGGTGCAGTGTTACAGTAAAAACCAAAGAACTAAAATAAATTCATGTTTACTCCCATAATTGTCTTGAATTGCAAATAAAGGATTACCGAAAGGTAATATGAGGGAGGAAATTCCTTCCGTGTTAAAGATTAAAGAGTGCAGATAGGGTGAAAATGAACTGATAAGTCTCATGTGTGTCTGAGTAAGCCAGAAATGTGAGCAAGAGAGAAATGTTAAAGGACATTCTAATTAAGACTAGGATAAAAGGCGTTCGGCTAAGCAGTCACATCTGGCTTCTAGTGATATCAGTCTGCTTAATGGAAATAATGAGTTAGGGTGGCGAGATTGTTTGAGTCTCTTGTGAATATTAGACCTATTTCCTCAGTGAGTCAGACTTAGAATGTCAGAGAGATCAATTTATGTGAATACAATTAATAAGGTAATTAAGAAATAGAGACAGTTCAAGAGGATATTGCCTGAAAATTAATAACCGACTGGAAAGGATGAGGGTCCTAGGAAACAGTGCATTAAATAAAGGTCAGCATGGGGAATTTCTATCGATAAGATAGCTATTCTGTAAGGTGTCCAGGGTTAGTATCTGAAGGCCATCTGCTAAAAAATAAAACTCAAACAAGGTTTCTTGGAATTGTATGTCCTATAATTTTACATCATAGAGAGCCCAGAGAAAGGAGGGCAGAAATAGGTAGGCAAAAGGAAAAGGAACCGTCGTACATGGAAAAGAGCGCCTGGTCCGGAGTGAGGGTCCCAGTTCCACTCCCACCTCTGCTAGAGATTAGCTGTTAAACTGGAATGACACACTTCACCTCAGGGCCTCAATTTCTTCATTGGTCAAATGGGATGGTTGAACTCTATGACCTCTGCCATTTCTTGCAGCTCTGAAATTTGAATTATGAAAGCAGTTCCTTAACAACCCAAAAAAAAGCAAAAAAAAAAAAAAATGAATACTTGGGCCAGAAAAAGGAGTGATAATTGTTGGCTGTTGGTGTTGAATAACTACCAACAGGAATTGAAGCCCCAAATTTTAAAGAAAAAAGAAAAATATAAAAGGAATCATCTCATTTTCTTAAGTCATGCATCTGAAAACAAAAAGGAGAAATGAAATGTGGGACTGTGGTTTATTTCTCTTTGCAGCTCCTGCTACCTGTAGCCAGATAATTTACTCTTGTAAGAAGTCCAGCGACAACTGTCAACAAAATATCCCTTGTAATAAGAAACAACGTAAAGCATTCAGCTCAAAATTCCATCCCCTCAGTGACAATGTTCTCCGGAAACCAAAGCTTAAAAATCCCAGGAGCTTGTTCAACTAGAAAGTGTCTTTGCTAACCAGACACTCCACGGTTAGGTGAGCACTTCTTTGAAGATAGGCACCAAATACCTTATGTATACAGAGGCAAGCAAGAAAACAAACAGACAGTTGCCTGTCTGGACCTCAGTTTACCTCCCACTTCTCCAAAATGCTCCAAACCCTGAACATCCATGGAAGTTTCTAAGCTGAAGTTTGGTTACTCAACTTGGACTGAAACATCAGTACAAGGACTGCGAGAAGCAGACTAACTGCAAAAGTCAATTTTCCTCAGAACAAAAAGCAAGGGGGTGGGGGGGGGGGCGGTGAAGCAGGGAGGAGATTAAAGCCCTCACATCGCTATGAATACACGCGAAACACCATGATATGTGGGAAGAACAATGGCAGAAGTAAGCTGAGAGACTTTCTCTTTCCTTGGAAACCCACCATGCTGGGGGAACAGCATAAAGGTGGGGAAGGGAGTCAACTCTGGGATCTGAGGTCATCCATGCAGAAGTGGAGCTGGGGGGATCTGATATTTCAAGGCAACATGAGGGTTTTTGGAACTAGGTTGTCAAAATATCAGAAGCAGCAGCACGGAAACAAGCCACTGAGACAAACAAGAGAATCAAACTTTTTCAAAGCCCCTGCCTGCTGAGAACCAAAAGCATGGCTCCACCCCTTGATCTCCCCTGGGCAGGAGATGGCAGCATGTTTGGGTAGATGGGAAGGACTGAAAAGTCTCAATGCTGGACCCTTCCCAAGGGTCTTTGGTGGCATGTTCATTCTTCCCACAAGTACCCGGGCACCAGTAGAATTGGGTGAGAATGAACACCAAGGCCAGTTTTTGAAGGGAAAAATGAGTCACTTGGCACCAGGCAGCTTCCAAAGCAGGTGCAAGCAGAGAAGGACTGTGGCTCCTGCTGAGAGGGGGACGGGCAGGCTGTGGGGCAGAAGGGAAGGCTGACTGTTGGTATCCTGCAAATGGCTATAGTAGGAGCTTCCAGTACCCTCTGTCAAGGCTGCCTTCTCTCCCAGACTCGCTGCATAGCCTGCCAGCCTCTGCAGCACCCTCAGGGCCAACCAGGGACCTCCCAAAATGCCACTGAGGAATCACATTTCCCATCCCCAAGGTCCCACTTGCATCCTTGTTTCCCAAGCAGAGCAATGCGGCATTCTTTGAAGAGCGATGTAAATACCAAGAGTAGAAACCTAAACAAAGTACAGCAGAGTGTTCCCTTCTGACTCCCCCCCTGAGGAGCCTTCATCCCAAAGGGAGCCCAGTTTTTCAGGTCCCCAAGCAGTAAAAAGATTATTTTGACAGTTGATGATTTGAAAAGATTACAGTTTGTGATTAATTATTTAAAACGCATGTCCTTAGCAAAAGACATCTGGATAGGTTATCATTGGATAAAGCACTTAGTTGATGTTTTGGGGTTTTTGCTGTTATTTTAAACAAAACAGTTTATTTGGAGAA
The DNA here is from genome assembly GCF_041296235.1 of Equus asinus. Lineage (NCBI taxonomy): Eukaryota > Metazoa > Chordata > Mammalia > Perissodactyla > Equidae > Equus > Equus asinus. The sequence goes on from NC_091798.1 coordinate 75,497,090, forward strand.
GCAACATACCATATCATGGTAATACATAGAAATAATTATAATTGACCTGAAGTCACCCAGAAGAGCAGCCATGATAAATATAGTTAAATATACTCACCGGGACATCTGTATGTTATGCTTAGGTTTTTCTTTATGGCTCAAGTGTTTTATGTAATAGAGAGTAGTGAGCTAGAAATTCAAATCTACATTCTAGTTCAAGCCACTAGTCAGTTATGGTACCTTGAGCAATTCACCTCCTTGGGACTCAGTTTTCTTACATGTAAAATGAAGACATTGGTGACCTGTAAAATTCCTTCCAGTGCCAAATTAATGGTCCAATATCATGGACAATGATTAGAAGAAAGGGGTGGAAGGGAAGAATGTTCCAGCCTGGTCAGGAATTTCAAGACAATCACAAGGCCTGGGCAGTCTTTGCCAATTATTCCCCATTGTGACAGTTTGAGCATAAGAAGGGAATAATATTAATGTGTAAGAATTTACAATACCGTTTTATTAGTTTGCAGATGTTAATGTAGTAGTTGGTTGACAACTGGAGGCTATTCCCAGGCCTTCCCCCAGGAGACATCTGGCAACGTCTAGAGACATTTTTGGTTGTCATAATTGGTGTGGGGTTGGGGTGAGAGGGATGGAAGGATGAGGGGGTGCTACTCGCATCTAGTGGGTAGAGGCCAAGGCTTCTCCTTAACGTCCCACGATGCACAGGACAGCCCCTCACCACAAAGAATTATCTGGCCACAAATGTCACTAATGCTGCTGAGAAGGAGCTCTTTGTACACAACGACTAGGCGGGTAGCAGAGTGATGAAGCTGGGAGGTGAGCTGGAGAGGCAGTCACCTTTCATCTTTACCAGGTTGGAGCCAGGTAGGGACAAGGGCTTACTATTGCCAAACCTTCCAATTGCTCCAAAGACATAAATCTAGATTTTTATATGAACTCATCTGCCTTTTAAGCCCTGATGACAACTAATTCAATTCTTTCAAAATACTAAACTTTCCCTGGTGGGGGATTAGGAGAGGTCAGATTCAGGCTGCCGGCTGCCAGTTTGCCACCTCCATATTAAATCTTAGATAGTAAAAACCAACTACATTCCCATAGCCATCAAGAGAAACTGTTCAAAAGAAATACGGCCACCTGAGCTATTGTGCAAATAAGATTAGTTTAAACAGAGGTTTTGGGGGCAGGGGACTGTCCAATTGCATAACTGTGAGAACCGTGAAGTGAGTGATGGGGAGCAGCAGATGAAAGGCCTGTGTTTCTTCCTCTATCTTGAATTTAGTCAACACTCAGATTTTGTATGGTTTGAATGCAAATTTGATTTTCTCTTTTTTCAACTCAGATTTAATCCAGGAGCCACAAGCCAGCACAGGTGATGAGGCAAAAGCCTTCTCAAAATTGGCCATGCCCTTCAATGAGCAATCCTCGGCCCTGGCTTCCTGGATGCTGTGGCTTGCTCAGGAGCAGTTGTGCAGGTGACCCTTCCTGCTTCACCAGGTCATGGAAATCTGGAGCAGGGCAAGCCCAAAAGGATCTCTGACATGTCTGGGAGAGAAGAAAGCTGTTGACACTTCTTCACGGCTGAGGCAATTCCTTGTTTGTATCTCAAATTAAAAATCATCAGGCTGGCCCCAGGCTTCTTGCTGCATGTTGATGGACCCTTCCTCTGGCCTTGTCCTGGCTTCAGCCACCTGACTTGGACACCAGACACTTGCACTTTGGAGCACTTGGCATTTACTTTCTCGGTGACTAAACACTGATGCAATGATTCCATTTTCTACCATGTAATTTCATCCGAAAAGTTCTGGAACCCAAAGATGCCACTTGTTTACTAGTAACTTTGCAGGGGAGGTAACATTACATTAGTTTCTAAAGCACTTCAAGATTTTCTCATGTTGCTATCACATCTATTGTGACTGTGATGCATTAGAACCCTGTGAAGTCAGTAGGTGTGGTCTTATACCCATTTCACAGATAGCAATAGCCAACCTTTGATCCACATAACAACCCATGGGACAGGTAGTGGAGCACAGACTCTGGAGCCAGATTGTTTGGATTCAAATCCTGGTATCATCTCCTATCAGCTGTACAAGTCATTTTTTTCTCCATGCTTCAGTTTCATCAACTGACAAATGAGAAGAGTAGTATCTACCTCATGGAGTTGTAATGAGAATTAAATGAGGTAATACATATGTAAAACACTTAGGAAATGGCCTGGCACAAAGTAAGCACTATAGTGTTAGCTCTCAATACCATCATTTTCCAGATGAGGAAACCAAAGCACAGAGAACCCAGGCAGTCTAACTATAAAGTACAAGCTTGTAACAATTTCACTGTCACTCTGTGAAGAAACCAAGAAACAAAGTGCTGAGCAATATGTCATCATGCAAAGAGGAGGTTGAGAATTTGAAATCTGGGGCTCGTGACTCCAGATCTAGTGCCTTTCCACCTCACCCTGTGGCCCTTAGGTATCACAGCATGTGTAAGAGAATAAGCGATGAAGGTGAAAAGACGTCTGCAACACAGCAATTGGCCCCATCCTACCTTGAACAGAACCAAGAGTGTCTTTACGAAGCACTGAGGTAGAAGACGACTACGGCCCTCTGGAACCAAGACAGGCGAGAGGAAGAATAGAGTAATCAGTCCAGAAACACAGTTCCTGTAAACTCATTGAGCTATTACCATTAAGTTACCTCTGGTGTGCGTGTTTCAACACACCAGCAAAGAAGCGCTCATTCCCCACAGGGAATTATTTGAGTTCAGCCAAACACACTAAGTTGTGCTTTAAGTCAAAATAATTGCCCATTCCTGCACTGGAGGGATTCAAATACATGGTGACTTGCTGGGTGTCCAGAAATTGATCACTTCATCATCAAATGAGCCAGCCAGGGGAGCAATTGCTCCGGCAAGAAGGTTAACAGGAGAGAAAATGAATCAGCATCTTATTGCTACAAATACGTTTTCACTGCTATGACTAAAAATGGCCGTGATTTTTTTTAAAGTTCAGATACCTAGATATTTTACTGCTGAAAATGTCAAACCACTGAGCTGTTGTTATAATAACTGACCACACTATGATACATTTCATGACTCTTTTTCTGTTGTTATGTGGTCAGCCTTACAAATTCTGAATAAATTTGAGCTTTTGCTGATCTGCTTTCCTGCATGCAGCATTATTGGCTCTGAAGGAAGCGTTAGATTTGTAGGCTGTGAACGTATGTTATGAGTAATACCAGGGTACAAATGTTTCCAAACCTTTATACATGCTCTTTGTTTCCTAGTAAAACTCTTGTAAGGTCCTCCAAGGGGCCTGCCTCAGCCAACCTAGGAATTCACTCAACCTATTAAGTTAATATAGTAACGTGCAAGTCAGGGCTTCTCTGATTGTTGCTGCATGCAATAGGATGTGATGGTTTTTAGAAGTGGCTTGTTTAAAAGCTTGCACTTCCTCGGAAGAAGGGTTCATGTGATACGAATAAGTCATTATTACAATCATCATACATATTCATTAAATACAGTTATTTTTCGAGTATGTGTAGAATAAAATATGCCAGACTTTAATTTTAAAATAGGATGACACCTTTCTAATGCAGGTATGCCTCACTTTAAATAAACCAGTTGTTTTGTGAACAGCTGAATGTGTGTGAGAGGTTACCTGGCAATGCTCAAGCTGGGCGAGTCTCTCCTTGGGTGTCTGTTCTCTACTGGCACCTGTTACCCAGGGGCCTTGCTGATTCAAACTTAGTCCCTCCTTAGACACCAAGAACATAGCTAGATAATCTTTTGAGGCCACCCAGGTTGGGGCATTTCTCAGTCAACAATATCTAAACAGAGATCTTGTGTGTAGTATTTCAGAAAACAACCGACCTTATTTGAGAAGTACCAAAGTAAAACTGGAAACAGATTTCCTTGGTGATTAAGTTAGATAAGTATCACTAATTATAGCATGTATAACCCAGATGTAGTCTCATTTAATCTTGCGTCACAAGGGAATTCATAAGGTCTTTTGGCCCTGGGTGGCTTGGCTGGAGTGTCAGCCCCCTTCTTGCATCATTCACCTTTGGGATTCAGCATTGCCTTCCCTGTGGGGGTTCTCAGCTTCCCTCTGCATTCTCTCAGCCTTCCCCTCTACCTGCAGAAAATTTCTTTACAGAAATTACAGCAAGTGCTGCTGTCAGTAATTTCAGCCGAGACTTCTTCTCTACCCCCTGCACACTTACTCACGGCTTTATCCCAGGCTGATGGCATTGCTGCCCTACGGTGCTCTTCTCTGCAGCTAGTCCCAGAGCTGCACATTTTCTTGTTGTTAACCTGCTTCTTGGGTTAGGTCTCAGATATATCTCACAATCCTTCTTGGCTGGACTGCAGAACATCTCCTGGCCTCTGGGGAGTTGAGGACAAGAGAAGGGCAGAGAAGATGTCACTCAGGACTCCTAGACGTGATTCAGCTGAGGAAACTCAACTTTGAACTCTATTACATGTAGTGTTCTAGGTAATATTTCATTCCAGGCAAGATCTCCTTGGAAAACAAACAAGAAAATGGAGAAGTTTGAATACTCAGTGATCAAAAGTACTCTTCTTGATGATGTCACCACTGGGTCAGGGAGCGTACTGCTTGTATTCAGTGTTCTGGTTATCTATTGCTGTATTATAAAACTGTCCAGAACGGGCAGCTTAAAAAGACAACCATTTTATTATGTCTCCAGATGTCATGGGTCAGAAATTCAGGCAGGGCTTAGCTGGGTGGTTCTTTTGTTCCATGTGGCACCGAAGGAGTTCACTTGGTGATATTCAACTCTCGGGTGGATCTGGAGGTTCCACAACAACTTCACTCTCATGTGGCTTGACAGGGATGGCAGGAAGGGTGGGCTTAGCTGGATCTGTCAACACAAGTTCCCATACTAGGCCGTTCTAGCATGGCAGTGCCAGGGAAGTTAGTCTTCTTGTGTGGAGACTCACAGTCCCCAAAGAGTGTTCTAAAAGTCAGGAAGTGAAAACGGAGAGACTCCTAGGGCCTAGGTTCAAAAATTGGCAGTGTCACTTCTGCTACTATTCTATTGGTCAAAGCAGTTACAGAGCCCTCCCACATTCAAAGGGAAGGCAATAGAACTCTCCTCTCAATGAGGAGAGCAGCATACAATAGATGACCTTCTTTAATCTGCCATAGTTACAGACCTTTACCTGACTCAAATGGCCACAGGGTCAGTGACATCACTGCTTCCGCTTCTCTTTCTGATCTCAGTTCTCTTCCAGGTCTTGTACCCTATGCTGGCCATGATGATCATCCAGCTGGGTTGGCCTATACTGGCCAGTCTTGGGGAATAATACCCTGATATTGTCCATTAAATATTTCTGAACTGACTTCTAAGAGCAATGGCTATTCCCTATCAGTCACTCTGCTGTGTAAAAGAAGAGGTGTCCCTTTGGCTAGGGTTGCCAGATAAAATACAAGACACCTAGTTAAATTTGAATTTCAGAGAAACAACAAACTTCTTTTTAGTATAAGTATGTCCCAAATATTGCATGGGATATACTCATACTAAAAAATTATTTATTTAGTCCCATGACCCTAATATTTTACTGACGTGGTTAAAGAAATTACTTACATACATAGCAAAGTGCAATAATGGTGACAAGAGTTACAGAAGTCTTTTAACTCTTTGACTTTTCTCTCTCATTCCGTGAGGTTTATAACCATGTTGATTGGGTGAGGGTAAGAAGAATCCAGTACCATCTGAGATTAATCAAAGCTTATAACCACCACTTTGCCAAACTATATACGAGTGGCTTTTACCAAACAAAAATTTCTGTTTAACAGATGCTTCTATCATTCTTTTTCTAAGCTGAAGAAAATCTCTGCACTTAAATGTAGCTATATTGCAAATGTAAAGAGTCAATCAAAAATATTTACTGAAATGGACAAAAACTGAGCACCATCCCCCTGAAAACAGGAATGAGACAAGGATGCCCTCTATCACCACTCTTATTTAACATAGTACTGGAGGTCCTGGCCAGAGCAATTAGGCAAGAAAAAGGAATAAAAGGAATCCAAATAGGGAGGGAAGAAGTGAAACTCTCACTGTTTGCAGACAACATGATCTTACATATAGAAAACCCCAAAGAATCCATTGGAAAACTTTTAGAAGTAATCAACAACTACAGCAAAGTTGCAGGGTATAAAATCAATTTGCATAAATCAGTAGCATTTCTATACTCTAATAATGAACTAACAGAAAAAGAACTCAAGAACACAATACCATTCACAATCACTACAAAAAGAATAAAATACCTCAGGGTGAATTTAACTAAGGAAGTGAAGGACCTATACAATGAAAATTACAAGGCCTTTCAGAAATGGATGACGACATAAAGAGATGGAAAGACATTCCATGTACACGGATTGGAAGAATAAACATAGTTAAAATGTCCATTCTACCTAAAGCAATCTACAGATTCAACACAATCCCAATCAGAATCCCAAAGACATTCTTCACAGAAATAGAACTAAGAATCCTAAAATTCATATGCGGCAACAAAAGACCCTGAATTGCTAAAGCAATCCTGAGAAAAAAGAACAAAACTGGAGGCATCACAATACCTGACTTCAAAACATACTACAAAGCTACAGTAATCAAAACAGCATGGTACAGGTACAAAAACAGGTGCACAGATCAATGGAACAGAATTGAAAGCCCAGAAATAAAACCACACATCTATGGACAGCTAATCTTCAACAAACGAGCTGAGGGTATACAACGGAGAAAAGAAAGTCTTTTCAACAAATGGTCCTGGGAAAACTGGAAAGCCACATGTAAAAGAATGAAAATTGACCATTCTTTCTCACCATTCACCAAAATAAACTCAAAATGGATCAAAGACCTAAAGGTGAGACCTGAAACCATAAGGCTTCTAGAAGTAAATATAGGCAGTACACTCTTTGACATCAGTATTAAAAGGATCTTTTCGGACACCATGTCTTCTCAGAGAAGGGAAACAATAGAAAGAATAAACAAATGGGACTTCATCAGACTAAAGAGCTTTTTCAATGCAAATGAAAACAGGATTGAAACAAAAAAACAACCCACTAACTGGGAAAAAATATTTGCAAGTCATACATCCGACAAAGGCTTAATATCCATAATATATAAAGAACTCACACAACTCAACAACAAAAAATCAAACAACCCGATCAAAAAATGGGCAGGAGACATGAACAGACATTTCTCCAAAGAAGATATACAGATGGCCAATAGGCACATGAAAAGATGTTCATCATCGCTGATCATCAGGGAAATGCAAATCAAAACTACACTAAGATATCACCTGACACCCATTAGAATGACAAAAATAACTAAAACTAATAGTAAGAAATGTTGGAGAGGTTGTGGAGAAAAAGGAACCCTCATACACTGCTGGTGGGAATGCAAACTGGTGCAGCCACTATGGAAAACAGTATGGAGATTCCTCAAAAAATTAAAAATAGAACTACCATATGACCCAGCTATCCCACTACTATCCAAAGAGCTTAAAGTCAGCAACTCCAAAAGTCCTATGCACCCCAATGTTCATTGCAGCATTATTTACAATAGCCAAGACGTGGAAGCAACCTAAGTGCCCATCAACAGATGATTGGATAAGGAAGATGTGGTATACATATACAATAGAATTCTACTCAGCCATAAAAAAGAACAAAATCATCCCATTTGCAACAACATGGACAGATCTTGAGGGAATTATGTTAAGTGAAATAAGCTAGATAGAGAAGGACAATCTCTGTATGACTCCACTCATATGAGGAATTTAAAAATGTAGACAAAGAGAACAGATTAGTGGCTACCAGGGGAAAGGTGTGGTGGGGGGTGAGCACAAAGGGTGAAGGGGTGCACCTACGACACAACTGACAGACAATAATACATAATATAATGATAATTACAACTGAAATTTCATAAGATTGTAACCTATCATTAACTCAATAAAAACTAAAAAAAATTGAAAAACAAAAGACTACTGAATTCCACTCATGTGTGATTACAGCTGTATTCAAGGACAGGAAATTTATACCTCAAAGAAGAAGTGGACAGAAATATTTCCAAAAGTTAATGGAGACGGTCTCCAAGGGGTGGGAATTTGTTTGGTTCCTACCCACTTTACTGTATTTTCCCAATTTTCTGTGATGAATCTGACTTTTATAATCAGAGGAGATGACACTTCACCAAAAGAACAGACTTTGACGCTGGGCAAGAAAATCCAAGATTTGTGGTTGCCATTCCCTCTGCTACAGTATTGGTGATGAAGAGGTGAGGCACTCTTTATTATTCAATAAAATGAGTTATAAAATAAAAAAAAAATTTACTGAATGTGTACTATGTGTTAAGTCAACAAGGAGTATTAACACGTGGTTCTTGCCTGGAAGGAGTTCTGAGTCTAGGAGGGATACAGAGATGTAAACAGATAGTCACAGGCTATGGGATAGATCTTCAAACAATACAAGAGCAGAGTTCAGAGTCTGGCATCATAGAAGAGGTGACATTTGATCTGATTTTGAAAGACAAATAGCAATTTCCCAGGCAGAGAAGGAGAGCAAAGGCATTCCCAGCAGGTAAAAAAAAGTCCTGTAGGAGCTGCCATCCTCGAGTAGCAGAGAAGGTTCTGGTCTAGTCAGAGCTGCAGAAGAGAGACCAGAGCCCCCTCCACTCAGCCTCACTCATGCGACAACTATATGGGAAGGATGAGAGAAGGTCTCAATCCCAGTCAAAACTTAGTAACTGCAAGAGGAAAAGTAACAAGAGCAAGTGATCACAAGGCCCAGCAAATAATCAACATAAAGGCAGAAGGAAAGCTGCCCAACTTCTGCAAGGATGAAAAGTAAATTGCTGCTGTAGTTCTGTTCCCCTCTCACTGTGGCAAGAGCCGATTTTCCATGTGAGATTGGCTTGGAGGGCTGTAGAAAATAATCAGCTATTTTTCAGTTTTGGAGATGATGAGCAGAAATATCTCCCTGGTAGACATTTTTCTGACATACTGTGTGAGAAAAAGGAGCAAAACCCTTATAATTCTATTATAAATCCTGTGAGAGCAGGAGCCTAACCTGACTGGAAAGCAAAGATTCTGTGCCTGTTGAAGCCATGGATGCTTGAATATTGCCTAGTTATCATTTAGGATTAGTGCTAGCTCCGTGCTGCAACATCGGCAGGAGAACACGGCGAAGAGCCAGTGTCTAAGGTTAACGAAACAACAGAATCTGTCTTCCTATGTCTGACACGCCTTCAATAATTTCATGTGTCTTTTGTAACTGACTTATAAACTTAACTGTTAAAACTTGAAAGACCCAATGGGATACCACTACACACTTATTAGAATGGCTCAAATTAAAAAAATACATATGACAATACTAAAGGCTGATGAGAATGCAAAGCAGCTAGATGACATACATCACCAGTGGTAATTCTACTTTGGAAAAAAAGTTTGGCGATTTCTTACAAAGTCACTTACATTTCGGTACTTACCCTAGAGACACGAAAACCCATGTCCACACAAAAACTTGCATATGAATGTTTACAGCAACTTTATTCATAAATCCTAAAAGCTAAAAAGAACCCAAAATGTCCAACAACTGGTGAATAGATAAATTATGTTATATCCACATAGCATTAAAAACGAAAGACCAGCAGGGCTGGCCTGGTGGCATTGTGGTTGAGTTTGCTAACTGTGCTTCAGGGGCCCGGGGTTCCTGGGTTCGAATTCTGGGTGTGGACCTAAGCACCGCTTATCAATCCTAGCTGTGGCAGGTGTCCCACATATAAAATGGAGGAATATGGCCACAGAAGTTAGCTCAGGGCCAATCTTCCTCAGCAAAAAGAGGAGGATTGGTGGTAGATATTAGCTCAGGGTTAATCTTCCTCACCAAAAAAATAAATAAATAAAATAAAAACAAAAAAGAAAGAACTACAGATAAACACACAACAACATGGATGGATCTCAAAAGCATTATACTAAGAGAAAAAGGTCAAACACAAGGGACTACATACTGAATGATTCAATTAACATAATATTATGGAAAAGAAAGAACTATAGGAACAGAAATCAGGTCGGTGGTTGCTGGTAGTTGGAGGTAGGAAAGGAGATTTACTACAAAGGGTCATGAGGAATTATCCTATATCTTGATTTTGGTGAGTTACATGACTAAATAAATTTCTCATAATTCATTGAGCCATACACCTAAAATGGGTGAATTTTACTGTATGTAAGTTGTCTCTCAACAAACAACAAAATTAACTTGTAGATCTAAAACAGAAAACAAACAAACTTGAGAGTCAATGGGGCATTATCTTGAATTTTCATTTGAATTCTGGTTTGACCATTTCCAGCTCTGAAGGCTTTTGACCCTTATTTAGCCATTTGTTGACCATGGCATACATCATATTGATTGTATTCAACAGTAGACTTGAATGTCTATTAACCATTTTTAGCCAATTTTGAGAAAATTAATCCCTACTGACCATGGCATCCATTGTATGGAATGAACAAACTTCTCTCCTATGCAGCTAGAGAGATCCTAGTTACATAGCATCTTTGAGGGAATTGAGAATATAGTCGCTTAAATTATTTTCTGTATTTTATGGTTTAGATGAGGATCTCCAGTTGAGCCTATAGCTTATATAGATTAACTAGCAAGAAAAGAGACCATGTGAGGATATTAACACAGTGGTAGTCAAATAAGTTGTCTCATTGAGCACTTCATTTTATGAAGTAGTTCTGAATACCACTGAGGAAAAAGATGGAGAGATTTCCTTTACTACTTTCTCTCTGCACCAGCCCTTTTGTTTTCTTTGTTAGAACGTTGACAAAAACAAGTCTCAAACCACAAAACCAAGACTAATTCACCAGGGCTGCCAGCTTTTCTCTTTGAAAACATGTTTCTTATCTTTCTTGTTTTGATAGTCCTGGTGTCGGGATGTAAAATTCCTGAGGTGTTCCTCCAGTAGACTAGGCAGTGCTTCTTTTATGAATAGCTAATCTGAGTCAATAAATTGCTCGTCAAAGGGGCAGAAAAAAATCAGTAGGTCTTGAGAAACACAACAAAGGAGTAACCCTTAGACTGATTTTCTACAGTGACATCTGAGCCGTGTCAGGAGACATCTGGCACTAAGTTTACAATCATGAACTCATCAAGTGAGAGGGAGAGAGAAAACTGACCTCAAAAAAACGGGCAGGGGACATGAACAGACATTTCTCCAAAGAAGATATACGGATGGCCAATAGACACACGAAAAGATGCTCATCATCACTAATCATCAGGGAAATGCAAATCAAAACTACACTAAGATGTCACCTTACACCTGTTAGAATGGCAAAAATATCCCAAACAAAAAGTGACAAATGTTGGAGAGATTGTGGAGAAAAAGGAACCCTCATACACTGCTGGTGGGAATGCAAACTGGTGCAGCCACTATGGAAAACAGTATGGAGATTTCTCAAAAAATTAAAAACAGAAATACCTTATGACCCAGCCATCTCACTAGTGGGTATCTATCCAAAGAACTTGAAATCAGCAATTCCAAAAGTCCCATGCACCCCTATGTTCATCGCATTATTTACATTAGCCAAGACATGGAAGCAACCTAAGTGCCCATCAACTGATGATTGGATAAAGAAGATATGGTATATATATATGATGGAATACTACTCAGCCATAAAAAAAGGACAAAATCGTCCCATTCACAACAACGTGGATGGACCTTGAGGATATTATGTTAAGTGAAATAAGCCAGACAAAGACGAACTCTGTATGACTCCACTCATAGGTGGAAGTTAAACATATAGACAAAGAGAACTGATCGGTGGTTACCAGGGGAAAGGCAGGGTGGGGGAGGGCACAAAGGGTGAAGGGGTGCACCTACAACACGACTAATAAGATACAACTGAAATTTCACAAGGCTGTAAACTATTATAATCTTAATAAAAAATTTAAAACAAACAAACAAACAAACCCAAAAATCCAGCAGCATTGAAATTACAAAGCACAATCTTATTTGGGGAAATTTTCTATTAAAACACATGCCGTGCATGTACGTGTGAAATGCTGGTTATAAATATCACTTCGTATCAGTGCCCTTCACTCAGTGCTTCTGGTAGTAACACTTTTACAAGCTGTGCATGCTCCAGCACAGCAGTAGCTAGCGTGTGGTGGAGCAGGGAAGAGGATTACAACCCACAGGAGCATGGGGCCGGGCAGGCATGAGCTACAACTTTATTGAGAAGCAGCACATTTTGACACTTCCCAGCACTGTGATTTGGTCTCCAAACCATTTCAATAAGCTACTGGAAGCCATGGTTAACCACTTAAAAGTGACTTTATTAGAATAGTTCAGTCTTTTTACACTGCCTTCCTTTAAGTACTTTGGGGATTTTCATCCCAGATACTGAATCAATTAACAAATTCATAGACTTTTCCATAAATAGATAATTCTTCTCTGCCTTTAATTTTTGACACACACACATATGCACACACCTAATTTAGGGTCCACAGAGCTTTGCATCTTTCATAAATCTTCTCCTTGACTAAAATTATTTAAAGTGGCTAATATCTGGACCCTTGATTCAAGTATTCGGTATTATAACTGTTATTAGCTTTCATTTCAATTTTAAAAGTCTTGAAAGTGTACTTGTAGTTTAAAGTCTCTCATCATTCAAGCCATATTCGGTGGTTTCTAGAAGTCTGTGTATTTGTCAAGTGCAGTTTAGATTTGTTCTCAGTCACGGGAAAATGATGTTAATGTTCCCAAATTGTAGAATTAATAATAATAGCTAAACTTTACTGTGTACCAGGCCCTATCCCAAGCGCTTTACTTGGACTAACTTATTTGGACTTCACAACAATCCACAGAAGTAGGTACCATTACCTTAATGATGAGAAACGAGGTCACACACCTTTCCTGTACCCACAACCTGGTCTCTGCCATCCAGTTGACCAATTACACTTATCTCGTGCTGCACAATGAGAAACAATGACTGCCAAATAGCAATCTGAAACAAAGATGAATTTATTGGATTGCCTGCAAAGGAGGTCTGCATTACTCAGGTACAAGAAGTTCTCACTTGGGAGCAACTGAAAGGACTAGAAGAAAGACCATATTCTGAGTCCAGGCATCTGCATCGTCGATTGTTTCCACCTCTTCTTTGCAAATGGTTACTTGCAGGTTTTATTGACTGAAACAGAGAAGCCAGGTTTCCAAACAAGTCTAGAATGAGTTGTGAAATATTCCAGTGGGCCTCGGGTCATCCAGCAAACATACTGGATGCACATGATTAAGTGTAGCAAGATTTCTATTTCACAACCAGTAGACACCATGTGGCAACACAACATCCGTGTATTGTGGCAGGAGTAGAGTCAGCCTGGAGAGGAATGGATGTAATCAGATGCTTCTCCATGTCTCTGTTCTCTGAGGGCACAGCCATACTCACTACAGAAAGGGTCATAGGAGATGAACCTCAGCAATGTCTACCTTGCTCACAAGCTTTATATTTGGAAACTATTCTGCACACAGTGCTTCGAAGACTTATATGTGTGTCACAATAAACTGAAAAGAAATGTTTTCTTGTGTCTACTAGGATTTTGAAAACTTGGAAGCCAGGCGTGGCCATAACCACTCAAAAAAAAGAGAAAACAGAACAAAACAAAACAAAAAGAAGATAGCTCTTTTGGACCACCTGAGCCCTGTCCATCTTTGGCTCTTCTGTCACTAGCAAAGGACACCTTTCTAATTCCCACTGTTTCAGGTCATCTTCCTGCTGGTTAACAGCAAGACGTGAAGAGAGTATTAGAAATATGCCACCAACTGACGTAGCTGCTGCAAAATGCCAGCCCAAGAACCATGTTTCACATCAAACAACGAGGCTGCATGAGGCAAATGTGAGCATTACTCCAGCCCTCTCCCTCAGCACCAGCAGAATACCACAGCAGCAGCCGATCCGGGACACACGAGCCCAAGTGCACCTTGTGGAGATGTGGAGAAAAAACATAATCAGCAGAAATAAGAAACTATCACGTAGCTTCTTTCCCTAACTCCAAAATTTTCCCCTCAGAGTACTCTTGTATAAAGCAGTTGTTCCCTGAATTTCCATTTCAAAAACTAATACTCCTGGAAAGGCCAACCACTCAAACATGTTAAGTCTCCGCTTAAAACTTTCTGACTGATACTGACCCTTTGTCAAATGCCACTTGTCAGTGTGTACAGGACCCACTGAAAAAGAGAGCTGCCTAAATATGTTTAAAAAGCCTGACTTCCAACTTGTTCCTTATAACAGCTTTCTGAGGGAGCATAAGTACTTGTTCACACTGAAAATATCCTCTAGTCCAATGGTTTGTGTGATTTTAGAACTGACACTGGGAGACATAAAAATAATTCTGAATAACACAATGCCCAAATACCAAACACTACCTAATGTGCAGGAGAAAAGTATCAGGGACTAAGAGGGTAGTTGGCAAGCCCTTATGAAATCTGAAATTAGGCCAACTTCCTAGGGTTCCTGTCTCCAAAAACCAGTTAGTCCGTGATGTAAAATGAGGAATGGACAGCTAAGACACATTTTCCTCCAAACCCACATTATCACAATAGTTTGGATATAACTAGCCAGCTGAGCAGACATCCACAGGAGAGACTTGATTCAACCAGCAGCCAAGAGTTCAGAATTTTACCCAAATATCTCTGCTCAGTTTTTCTCACAGGATTCTCAATTCACCTGTTAGTGTATATTTTTAGCCACTTAATTAGCATAAATTTACTCTTCCAGTTGCTTTGCAGGAAACAAAAATAGCAAAGCCCTAGCCTCTGTACTCTGAGAATTTATCCTCTGGATACAGAAGGATGCTTCAATAGAAAATAATTTGCAAAGAATTATAAAGCAACATAACAACAACCATAAAGCAATATTTTAAAATTAAATACACAAGAGCTGAAGATTTACATTAAAAAGCATCAAACTGCGGTAGGTTTCATCAGACAAGACCTCCTGTAGGAAGATGATTTTAGGACACATTTTAAAGGGACTTACAGACATGGATTTTCAGTGAGAAGAATGGAAGGTACTAGTAAAGGCAAAGATATGGTACTGTTTCTAGTGGAAAAACTTTGGTGGACAGAAATAAAAGAGGACCTAACCAAACCAGAAGATGTAGCAAGCTCTGCAGAAGAAAATGCTGTAATGTAGGATCTGTAATGCAATTAGAGTTTTGCATGTTGGGTGGTTTTACACTTGAAACACTATAGCCCCTCTTACATAGGAAATGCTATTTTTAAATTTTGTGTAAAACTTTAGATATTTTATAGCATTTATTTTCCCTCTAATTATAAAAGTAATAACTGTTCACGGCAGAAAACTTGAAAAACACAGTAAACTACAAAGAAGAGGTTTAAAATCTCCCATAATACTCCTATTTAGACATAGCCACTGTTCACACTTACAGCCTTTCAATCACTGTAGTCTGCGTGAGTATGTGTTTACACAATATGATTTATCATGTGCAAAATTGGATATCTTGCTGCACATAGTTTTGTATATTTTTTTCTACTTTTAATGTTTTAAAACTAACATCTACTTTGTGTGACATTACTTCTAGGACTTTTCTGTTGTTCTGATTTCATTAATTTTTTTTTTTTCCAATTCCCATTATGTTTGGCAAGTAGGAGCAATTGTACATAAAAGCGCCAGTTATGTTGTCTAGAAGAAGTAATCCCTAGCTGAATGAATCTCCTAGCTTGATATTAGCGTATTTTGGTTTCCTAGACTAAAATATTCAAAGACGACTACGTTAGTAAAGATTTGATACACTCTGATTCTGTGGAGCAATAAGGGACTAACCCCTTACTACTTGTTCCAAATTTCTTTCAGGCTTTTAGAGTGTGTTCCTGTTTCACTTTGGGAACTCGATGTCTTGTCTTCAAATTAATGAGGAGATATTTTTCTTTATCACTGTCAGTATCATTATCAAATCTCCTGTACGAAAGAATTGGGCCACATCAAGAGCACAAAATCCTCGGTGAGACCATTGGTCCAAAATGTTTCATTGTACTACTCTTGCATCACTCCCTAAGTAGTGTGACATGGACCAAAGTTCAGCATGCCCCCTTCTGATATCAGCTTATCCCACTCAGCCATAAAAGCAGTACATTTTTTCCTACATCTCCATGGAGGGCATACGATTCAAAAGAGAGACTTAAAAAGTACTATTATGTTAAATGCGGCTATTCAAGATGACAATTCTTTTCCTTCCTGAAAAAGAAAGTTATATCTATTATGCATTTGAGCTTCTTACTGGGAATTTCTATCTATAGTTTGCTTGGTTCAGTACTCACCATAGTAACAGACATAGGGAAGTATCTTTTCACCTTGAGTGAATGTTCCACAAATAGAGAAACAAATTGTTAGAGAATGTTTCCCTATGAACTGATGAAGCTTTCCTCTCAGGATGCTCATGTACCCAGTAGCCTTGGCAAGGTGTCAAAAGCAGATAAATATTTTACGCCTTGCTCCTCTTCTATTTCTGAAAACTTAAGGAAATGTTGAGAAGATGGAGCATTTCAACAGAGGATGAAAATAACTCCAGGTGAGCAGGCATCTATGCTGTCCACTACACAGAACTGTTTCCCTTCTTCTACCGTGCAGAGTAGGGAGACCCTGCCAAAGCCTGATAGCTAGAAACGTTCAATGAGAAGCTGGACATCTTGACTGATGACAGTTTTTTAAATTGAGAAAATGTGTAGAACATATTGCTTAGGTTTGGACTCTTGCAAGAATATTACAAGATAAAGTATTTCTAGAAGCAGACAAAAATGCTTGCAGATTACTCTATTAGACACTGCAAAGCGAAATTTTCAGAGACTGGCAATTTCCTTTTGTACATAGCACCATGTGTTCCTTCTCTGCAGTCAGGGAAAAACAAATCAGATTTTTCTCAACTTCCTGGGCATCAGAGTGAGAACTGATTCCGAACCTGTGCCTCAAACAAAAGCAGTCACTTAAAAACTCAGTGCAATATAGTTCACAGAATTCCAGGAGAAAACTTCTAAAATAATTCCCGAGGAAGCATACTGCTAAATTTTAAAAATGGGAACAAGAGGTCAGTTTCCTTCCCCATGCTTTCTTGTGTCTCTTCAAACCACTAAGTGAGTGAGTGTACAAAGGAGCTAGATACACAAATGAAAAAAACACAAAAACAGCAGGAAAGACTTCAGTTAAGTCAATGCATGAATATAGAGTAAGAATTCCCCCCCTTTTTTTGGTCAATATTGGCACCTGAGCTAACAACTGTTGCCAATCTTTTTTTTTTTCTGCTTTTTCTCCCCAAATTCCCCTAGTACATAGTTGTATATTTTAGTTGTGGGTCCTTCTAGTTGTGGCATGTGGGACCCAGCCCCAGCATAGCTTGATGAGCGGTGCCATGTCCGCTCGCAGGATCCAAACTGGCAAAACCCTGGGCTGCCAAAGTGGAGCGCACGAACTTAACCACTCGACCACAGGGTCGGCCCCTTGTCAAGTTTGTTTTAAGTTGTAGCTAGTTGAACACTTTACAGAACAGTACATTATAAAGCCTGAGTCATCAAGAGGTGACTCAGTATAATGAGTGTTTTAATAGAATAAAACTTAGAATAAAAATAATCTGACATTTACTTAAATTATACACAAGCATATGACAATGAGGCCTAAACTTAAGAAATACACATACTCTATATATTATCTAGCATAGACAAATTAAATGTTTCTGCAGTTCTCTGGAAGAAGGAGAAGAAGAAACCAAATGGAACTCTTAAAGAGCAATGGATCCCTAACAAAGGGAATCTAGGGAACTGGGCCTGTCTCCTCTTGGGAAATGGGACTCCGGGGTCTAAACGTTCAGGAGCCAAGAACCAGGATTCTCTCTCATCCCACAATCATCTTCCCTCAGGGCTGCCTTGTCGCCTGCATCCTGGGGAGTACATTCACATTGTGAATGGTGGCCACCGAACTGTGCAACATGGTAGAGCTGTCTCATACCCAAAGGAAAATGTCCGGAGGCATTGGCTACTGTTTGACCTCCTCCCCTCATACTTCAATGTCTCATTCAAGAATATGCTCCACAACCATTTGTGGAGAATTGTATTGAGACTCTTTATGTTTAAGATGTCAGCAAACCCAACTCAAACTGGCTTAGTCAAACAAAGGAATTTACTGTTTCATGTAACTGAATAGTCCAGGGTATACTGGCTTCAGGAGAATAACTGGTGTTATCAGAATCCTGTGTGTCTCTCCCCACCTCCGGCTCTACTTCCTCTGTGTTGATTATTCTCTGACAGTACTTTCTAAGTTGTTTAGTGCTATACGAACCACTAAAAGACAAAATTCTCCCAGTTAATAATCATCATTTTCTCCTGCCCATATTACTAATTCCAAACTCAACATAATCATCTTGTGAGAACACTAATATACGAGTCCGTAGATGAATAAGAGCCTTGAGGAATAAAAATGACCACACCTTTAAATGAAACAGAGGCAATTTCATCTGAATCAGAATCTTTGGGGGGAAGCTTGAGCATCTGCATTTTTAACAGCTCTCTAGGTGATGCTCATGCGTAAGATCACTGGCCCGCACATTCAACAACTGGCACTGAGAACTAGTTTGCCTAAATTTGTGAAATGTTTAAAGGAATTCAGTAGTTATTGTAATATTAAAATGTATCTAAATTATATTACTGTCAAACTCTTAATTTGGGGGAGGGGGGTCCTAAGAATGAATGTTTCAGGTTTTCCAAAACACCTAGAACCCATAGAACTTTCTAAACTTTCTTTAAATTTCATTCTCAATGCCTATGCCCACCTTCAGATAACTTATATTCACAAAGAATTCTAGGGCAAAATCTGGGTAGAACTTGAACTCCTGTTTGAGTTGTCACAAGTGTTTTGGGATATCTTTGAGATATTACCACGTATTTCTTTTTTTATCTCAGTGTTTTCTCCTTCCTTTCCTCTCATTCAAACAAAGACGATGACTAAGAGAAGGGATGAAACAAGGCAAAAAGCAGAAAGGTCCAAGAGTCTTCTGGCTTTGGGTTTCCAATGCTTAGGAACTTAAATAGAAAATATCTGCGGTAGAGACAAATTATTCAGACGAAATAAGAAGGAAAGATTCTACAGCTATCATTTCCATCCACCACCCCTAAGACTGGAAATAGGTCCTTTAATTGGTGATAATAGTAGAGATTTTGGAATCTCCTATAAGGAGGACGTGAGGGGGCCATGGCTCCTGGAGAAAAGGCATAACTGTGGTGAACCTGAGCAGATAAAAATATAGAAAGCCTAGAGTGTCCCATGCTTCATTCCCCCTAAAGCTTGGCACAGAAACATCAAAAATTTTCCCAAGCCCACTACCTCCCTCCACCAAGATTGACACAGAAGTAAGAGAAAGAGATGAAGAAGCTAAGAGAGCCATGTGGACACAAACAGGAAAATTTTGGACTGTCTTTCCTCAGCTGACTAAAACTCCGGATAATTTGACATGTGCTAAATCTTTCTTCTGAAGAAAAAATGGGCATGGGGACCAGCACGGTGACGTAGTGGTTAAGTTCACACACTCTGTTTCAGCAGCCCAGGGTTCACAGGTTTGGATTCCAGGCATGGACCTAGCACTGCTCATCAAGTCATGCTGTGAAGGCATCTCACACAAAATAGAGGAAGATTGGCACAGATGTTAGTTCAGCAACAATCTTCCTCAAGCAAAAAGAGGAAGATTGGCACCAGAAGTTATCTCAGGGCCAATCTTCCTCACAAAAAAAAAAGAAAAAAATGGACTCAGTAAAGATGGGCTGTCCTAATACTAATCCTGCACAACTAGTAGAGGCTGCATTAAGGGTGTTCAAAAATCAAGATGAAGCTGAGTATGAAAAGGAAGCCAAGAAGATGAAAAGCCAGGCTGCCCTGTTAGCTGTGGCCCTCCAATCTGCTCAAGGTAACCCAAGGGAGAGAATGAACACACCATGGGTAAGTGATCCCGGCCACCACCAAGGGGCTAGAAAGCCACCAACAAAGTTGGAAGCTAGTTAGTGTGCATGCTACAAACAGGAAGGGCATTGGTGGCAGGAGTGTCTGAACTGTCCCCATAGAGGGAAGGGATCAAATTAGACTGAGCTGTGGCCACTTCCCTTGACTACAGATGAGATACAACAGGGCTGCGGGGCTTCTTGGCTGACTCTGGGCAACCAAATCCTTATCTCGCCTGAGGAGCCCCAGGTGACATTAACAGTGGGAGAAGAGAATGTTGAATTCTTGCTCGATACTGGAGCCATATTCTTGGTGCTGAATACTATAAAGGGAAACCTTTCACACACACAAAAAAAAGGTGTGGCATAAAAGGAGTATTGAGAAAAGGAGAGACCAAAAGCTTTCTGGAGCCCTTGACCTGTGAAATAGGATCAAAAATGCTGAAGTACTCTTTTCTATATGCACCAGAATGCACTGTTCCCCTACTAGGGAGGGACACACTATCTAAGTTAGGGGCCTCAATAAGCTGGGAACAAGATAAAATAGAGACCCAAGTCCCTGTCAATGCAAATAATCCATAATCAACGTATAAATCAAAATTGGGGTGAGCTTATTATGAGCCAGAGTGAGACCTGGAAGGCCTTAGTAGGTGTTCCAGAGAAGCATGGGTTTCAGTACAGTCTTATATCTTTTTAGAACAAAGAAGATACATTAAACACACCCAGGATACATTTTCAAAGAGGTATTCAGTTGCAAATTAGCAGGTCAACATGAGCATGATGCCAGGAAAGGGACTAATACAGGTGTTACCAATAGGGCATAGGAGGGGAAGTATGCATCTTTATCTTGAGAGTGCATTCTCTACCTTAACAGACAAGCAGAAGTACAACATATGTTTGATAGGCCGTTAGTAAGCTTTCCAGTTAAAGCCAAATCAGTTTTGAACTTGAATAGTTACCCCACATACCTCAATATGTGAAAATCTCTTGTCATTTTTCCCTTTTGATCAATAATCATTCAATAGAAAGCATTGATGATCAAAATATTGTCCCTTGGTGCCAGGGTGGTTGCTGCCTGCCCTGGGTCCATCATGTCCCTCGGTGCTAGGTTTTTATTTCATTGATTTGCCCGGTTATCCACATTGAGGGGAAATAGTCACATATAGTAGACAAGTATAAAGGTATATATTAACAGGGAAAGTGTTTCATAGGCTATGTAACTTGTCAATTATTTTTAGATTATTGCACAAACATTGCACATGTGCTTTTACAAGACTTCCTATAGTTACATTGCTTATAACAATCATAGAACAGGTAATCCAATACTTGAAATGATTAGCTTAAAAATGAACTCTTAGGCAGAGCCTGAAGAAAAGAGGATTCATCCAGGGTTATAAGATCCATTAACCATCTCAAGTTGCTGAGCAATCATTACTCTAGCTTGCATACCAGTCTTCAACACTGAGAAAACAGTAATTAGTTTGAATACTATGAGTAACACAAGAATTTCAAGGAGTAATAGAAATAGGAATTGCAATCTGGGTCACAAATGGAAGCCAATACCAGAAGGCAGCCAACTAAACAAATCAAGACCAGGTATAGGATCACTTAAGGCATTTACCTGCTTTTTTTTTTTCATGTGCTTTAGAAGAGATGATACATTGGAGGACTTGCCAGGTATAAAAACAAAGCATTCAGTTTGAATGATATATGTATGTACCACCTTGGGATGCTGTAACAATATCTAAGGCCATTCTATCATGAAGGACAGCCTTTCTCATTAAAGACATTTCAGTATCTAATAAGGCTATTCCTGCTTGACTACTGGTAAGGGCTTCTGTATGTGATATGACATCTTCTAGCCCCAAAGGAGGAACAACTATAGCTAGCTGCTCAGTGGTCATACCAGTGGAACACTAAATGAGCCCATCTGGCCTTAAACAGAGGTGGAGATTGGCAACAGGTGTTAGCTCAGTCTGAATCCTTCCCTGCATCCAAGGGAAACTCAGGGTGCAGTGTTTTAGCCATATAGGCAGTAGCCAAGGCCAGAGATTTGTTCCACATAACCATTGAGTTCCATTATGAGCCACCTAATAAATGCCTAGCTTTCAAGACCAGTGTGTTCCAAATCAGTCACTTTCTTCAAATATGATAGTATTTTGAAAGCTTAAACAGAGCAATCATAAAATAGGCATTTGGTTTAAGCATAACAAAGGTTTAATGTAGAGATACAAGTTTGGGAATACAGGCCTGGTCCAGAGTTTTAGAACAGCTGTCTACAACAGATGCCTTCTTCTTCTCATCCTGGTATGGCCTTTTCCAACAGGCTGCGAAGTCTTTTATTTGATGCCTCTTTTGGTAAATAAATTCTCCAGATTATAGTCCATGATCCTTAAGGTCTAGAAGCTCTCTGTGAAAAGAATCAGCTACTAACCTTTCATTTCTTTTAAGCATCTCAATAAGACGCTGACAATGATGTAGTATATCTCTGTCAAGCAAAGTTGGTTCATATATTTCCTCATGTAATTGCATAGACCATCTAGTTATTACCTCAAGACAGCCGATGTTTACCAAAGAGTGTAGATCTAAGATTGAGGAGCACTAGCAGAAGAGCTTTTGGCCATGAGAGGTTAAATGCTTCTGAAAGCTTTGCCAATTAAATTTTGATTGTGCCATTAGTTTTTTCCACCAATCCTGAGGATCAGGGATAGTAAGCTCAGTGGAAATGCTACATTATTGGCCAAATGTTACAAATAGATTTAATTATTTGTCCAGTGAAGTGAGTTCCCAGGTCATGGTGTAACTCAGTAGAAATTTCCTCAAACAGGAATTATCCTTTTCAATAATAATTTATCTAAAGCCATCACTCTTCTTCAACCCAATGTGAGAACATACAAATCATTACAAGATATATTTATCCTTGAGATGGTGGCATTTGGACAAAGTCCAATGGCTATACCTCAAAGGGTTCCTTAGGAAGGGAAAAGTGGCCTTGTGATTCATGAAATAGTTTCCCTAGATTATAATTTGGGCATATAGCACAATGAGTATAGGCTTTATGAGTCACTGTGGGAGAAAGTTTCCGAAAGTATTGTTTTCCCCCTTTTGTTGCCACCTTTATTTCTTTTCTTCCATGGTGATTTCTTGAGCCTATAGAAGGAAACCTTTTACTGGGTTAGCAGAGTTAATAGAAAGTAGCAGCCATTCTTGAGGCTAGACAGCATATCCAGCTTGATAATGTCCTTGCTTATCCTTTAAGTAAGACCCATTTGTAAACTAATTAAATAATAGAATGCAGTTGTGGTCTTTTCCTCTTGTGATGTTGGAAGCAAGGTAGCAAGGTTAAAATAGTGAATAATATTTACCTACACAATATAACCTAAGGTTTATCATCATTTACTTGACAATGCTTCCCACGTAATTTAGCATACCAAACAAGCCTGATTAGTATCCCTCCCCTTAGAGGAAGAGAGACCAAATTTCTTTGAGAAGTCTCAGGGGCCCTCTGAAAATTCTCAGGGAATTTCTCTTCCTTTTTCCAGGTCAAAAGAAAGCCTTTGTTCAAGATTTGAATATTTTAAGGGGGAGTTTGTCAAAAATATCAAAAGATTTTAAAACTCTTGTTCAAATAGGAAACAATACTTAAAGTGACAACAGAAACAGTCAAGGGCAAACAGCGAGTTAAAACAGTCAAAAAGTCTTAATAGAGAGACCTCAGTCTTTCTGAACATAGGAAATTATTTTAACAAAACAGATTTTCTGACTTTTAGGTAGACTTACTCAAAAGGAAAGAACACCCTTTTATAACCTCCTTATCGAGAGCAAATCAAAAATTCAAGAAAATTATCCCTTTGAGAGAGAAAACCAAGTTTTAATTTTAGCACCAGCTCAGTTTGACATTAAAACTCATTTACTTAATTGGATTTACTTTAATCTTAGACAACTTTACCAGGCACAAAACTCCTTTCAGAATTTCTCTTTCATAAACTTTCTATAATTTTTTTACATTCAGAATTTATCCCATGCTTGCTTTCTTCCCTTCTAGTCCTTTAGGACAAATTTTTATTTATTAACCCACAAACAAAACATTATTAACCCACAAACAAAAATACTTCCATTCTTTATACCTTCTTTACTGAAAACATATACCTTCTTTACTTTCCTCGTATACAAAGATATTTGCCTTATTAATTTCCAGTAGCTTTAATTACATATATTAATTAGAACTTATAACCCTTACAGACCCTAGCAAAAACTAAAAAGTAAGCAACTATGACCTTTTATATCAGCATTCTAAACACTTCATAATTTCTAGAAACATGCTACTTCATAGTAATAAAACACAAGGCATGTTCATTAATAGACCCAAATACTTTAGTTTCTCTGTAATAAGAAGCCAAAAGTAGATAAACTTAGATATGTTTAGCAATATTATTTCAGTATTTTATCTTATTTGAAAATGACCTAGATACTCAATAAATTTCTATCATTTAACCTAATTTTTAGAAGTCCACACTTCACTTTTCTTTTTTACATCTATTTAGTTTACTCATTCTCAATAACTATTTAGATTACCTACAAAACTACCTGAGACATTAGACAAAGTTAGCCAACATTTTAAGTTATTTTTGTTAACCAGTTTTGTAAGAGATAACATCAGCTTATTTGACCAATAAACACAGAATAAAGGCTGCATGTCTGCATCACATCCAAGGCTGATAATGCTGAGCACACACCTATTTTAATCAAACCAACACACTTAAACAAGCCCTCATTTACCAAAGAGTAATTTATCTCATGTTAACTTGAAAGACATTTGGGTTAATTTCTATTACGTTTAGAATTTATGTAAGCACTTACTTTAAGCCAATTAAACAGAGCTCTTAATTTTGGCCATACCATCCAGAGATAAAATATCACATACATGACATACGTATAGACACACATACAGGGTCTCCACAGCTGTTGCTTTAAAATTACTGCCATGAATCAGGTACAGTAATATAAAGCTCCCTAGTTATGAATCCAAATTTTGTTTTAAGCCTTTTCACTAACATTTGTAGTGAAGATACTCCAGAAGCTAGATTTTGGGTGAGGGTGCCCTTATGGCCATTTTTCTGGCCTTTTTTCTTTTCCTTTTCTTCAGTTTTAGGAATTGGTGATGAGCTAGATAACAGTTGCCAGAGAGGGGAGGCCATAATCCTTTCTAACATAAAGGAACTGGGTAGAATCTGAACTGCCTCTCGAACTGCTTTTCCAGTCTTACAGGGATTTGTAAGTTGAGGACACCTGTCCAACCACATCACCCTAATTTGCTTTTTTCCCTCTGGGTGCTCAGTTTTATTTTAACTTAGGAAAGAAGGCCTGGAAAGCAAATCTCTATCAGGCTCTGAATATCAGCTTCCAGTTTGGCCATATTTCTGATCCTAAGTTGCTAAATCCTTTTGAACACCTTGTCAGGTTTCAGCCAGGATGAACAGTAACTACCTGGCAGTATTGAACTGTTCCAGTAATCTTTAGTATAGCAGTTTCCCAGAAAATCTCCCAGAGTTTCATTAGCTTGGAGAGTAGATTATGGGGGTGTCCGTAAAGTCATGGCCTAACATATTCCTTTAAGTACTATTTATAACGTTAGCTTTTTGCAACAAAACTTTCAATAACATTATTTTGGGATGTTGAACTTTTGCTTTTTAAGTGCACCCTTTAGATGATCTTATCTAACCCCAACATTCCTTCTAATGGCCAATGTAATTCACCCGAGGCTGGCAGCAGTACAATAGGACCCTTAGCCATGAATGGAGTACAACCCACATTTCTCTCTGACTATCAGACAACAAAATGGGGTGCAACTGCATTTTGTCTGACCATATTTTGGGACCTCTAACCTAAAAATTATTAAACCAAGCCCTCAGGACATGAAACAAGCTTGGTAAGATACTTTTTTTGCTATTCTTTGTAAATATTCACAGCTTCCAGAACCTTTAGTTTGAGCAATTGTGCTGGAAGGTGGCGAGCTCAACTCTTTAAAAATTTCTGTTACCTGCTTCTTAAGAAGGGGCCCCACAGTGGCCATTGTAATTCCAAATTATCCTGGGTCATCTCGCCAGCCATTTACAGCTATCCTCATTTTGTTAAGCACTTGCAAGTCACAGCATGAAGCCAGCTGGTGTTCGGAGGTGAGGATGCCCATTCGGGAACTGGTCGGCTTTTAGAAGCTCTATTTCCCACTTTCCTTTTAGTTTTGTTTTGCTGTAAAGTCTGAACAATTCCTACGGACAGTGTAGTGGGTCAGAACTGTGCTGCTTGTGAGTGTTACTCCCTAAAGAAAGGTCATAAACACTCTCTTACGTGCCTCAGTTTCTCACGCCAACAGCCTAAAACCACCATGGGGGCTTGGAGCTCAGGTGACCAACCCTTTATGAGCTTCCCTGGATGAGCCTATAATTAATTAACATGAATGATAGTGGAGTTCCCTATGGGACCACTACACATCATGAGGATTTGACCCTCCAACACTCCTGCTAAGGTCCTCAGTCACCTGAGAACGACTTTCAGCCAGGAGGAGCAATGTCCCTTTTCTTTGGACCTGAACACATTCAGTCTCTCATTTCTCTATCAAGCAGTTTGTTCAGACATTATAAACACAATTCCTTCCAATTTAAAGCCAAATTAAAAAGATCAGCCTGCTCCATTCACTCCAAAGTTCCCTCTAGTCTCCCCTGGCCTAGGAAATTCCCCTAGGTTCCTCTTACCTAGGGTATGTACCAGTACCCGCTTAAGACACCTAATCTTAAGGTTTGAAACAGCTCTTATAAACTCTGGACTGTCAACTTAAAATAAGGAGGTATGGGTTTCAGGAGAACTCACCAGGGTCACCTGAAGAATGCAGTGATCCCGGGGGGCTCAATGGGCCTCTATTGGCACCGAATGCTGGTTCAGTGTAGATACCAGATGATCTCCAGTGGGTTTCTCTGAAATCCTGCTATGACTCTGCCAAGAAATGTCAATGCAAATAATCCATAACCAACCTATAAATCAAAGCTGGGGGGAGTTTATTATGAGCCAGAGTGAGGCTTATAAGCCGGAAAGGCCTTAGTAGGTGTTCCAGAGAAGCATGGGTTTCAGTACAGTCTTATATCTTTTTAGAACAAAGAAGATACATTAAACACACCCAGGATACATTTTCAAAGAGGTATTCAGTTGCAAATTAGCAGGTAAACATGACCTTGATAACAGGAAAGGGACTAATCTAGATGTTACCAATAGGGCGTAGGAGGGGAAGTATTCATTCTTTATCTTTTTTTTTTTTTAAGATTTTATTTTTTCTTTTTCTCCCCAAAACCTTCTGGTACATAGCTGTGTATTTTTAGTTGTGGGTCCTTCTACTTGTGGCATGTGGGATGCTGCCTCAGCATGGCTTGATGAGCAGTGCCATGTCCACGCCCAGGATTCGAACTGGTGAAACCCTGGGCTGCCGAAGCAGAGCGTGCGAACTTAACCACTCAGCCATGGGGCCGGCCCCTCATTCTTTATCTTAAGAGAGTACATTTTTTACTTTAATGAATAAGCAGATGTACAATGTATGTGTGATAGGCCATTAAGTCAGGCTTTCTAGATCAAGCCAAATCAGTTTTGAACTGGAATAGTTACCCACTATACCTCAATATGATGAGGATTATTTTGGGCTGGTTACTTTTAAAAACTGCAGACGGGAAGGAGGCTCTGTGGAGTGGAATTTGCTTGCCCTTTGATGAGAGACATTTGCATTTGTGAAGAAACTCTCCATCTCTGGGAGTGTCTCCCTCTCTGCACCAGGAAGAAGGGGGGATGACCTTATCTCTAGAAACTCTTAATCAATGCCAAAGGCAAGGACTTAAATCTGCATCTTGTTTACTGTACTTGTGTGGTAATCTCCCATGATCAACTCCCCCTCCACCCCCCACATCCTCCTTTGTCTTTAGCTAAAAATAATATTTAAGGTGGTGGCTTCAGCCACTTACTTAATCTGGTTTGATTCTTATCTAAAAGTTATAGGACCACCCAATAACCAGACCCCACCTGCACTGATATCATTTTAACAACATTTTTTACATATTCTTTCCTTTGTCTTGTAAAGAGATAACTCACATACCTATGCTTTAAATTTAGCCCTACTCTCAACCCACGTTTGCAGCAGCAGCAGCAGCAGCTCTGACTGTCCATGGTTCCTGTCCCCATGCAGCAGCAGCTCTGACTGCCCATGAGTCCTGTCCCCATGATGGCAGCAGCTCTTTACTGCCCATGGGTCCTGTCCCCATGCTATTCCACACTATTCTCTAAATAAAAGAGCACTGCTGCCAGACCTCAAGAGTCCAAGAAATCTTTCTTTTGACTCTTCGGCTCACCGACCCCACATCAAATATGTGAAAATCTCTTACTGATGTGGGGTCGGTGAGCCGAGAAGTCGAAAGAAAGATTTCTTGGACTCTCGAGATCTGGCAGCAGTGCTCTTTTATTTAGAGAATAGTGTGGAATAGCATGGGGACAGGACCCATGGGCAGTCAGAGCTGCTGCTGCTGGCATGGGAACAGGACCCATGGGGAGTCAGAGCTGCTGCGTGGGGACAGGGCCCACAGGCAGGAGGAGGTGCTGCTGCTGCCGCTTCTGCTGCAAACATGGGTGGAGAGTAAGGCTAAATTTAAGGCATAGGCATGTGAGCCATCTCTTTACAAGACAAAGGAAAGAACAGGTAAAAAAGTTAAAATGGTATCAGTGCAGGTGGGGTCTGGCCATTGGGTGGTCCCACAACTTTTAGATAAGAATCAAATCGGATTAAGTAAAGGCCAGAAGCCACCACCCTAAATCAATTACATGAGGTTGCCAGACAGTAACCAACTTAAGTCCTTGCCTTCCCCATTAAGAGTTTCCAGAGATAAGGCCATTCTGCCTTCCTCCTGGTGCAGAGGGGGAGGCCTGGAGATTTCCTTCACAAATGCAAATGTCTCTCAAAGGGCAAGCAAACTCTGCTCCTTGGAGCCTGCTTCTCATCTGCAGTTTTAAAATTAACCGGCCTAAAATCCTCATCATTACCACCCCAAAAAATTGATGAGTTGAGCTTGTGGCCCTATATAGGATACATCAGCACCTGAGAAGGAAGAGATTCTCCTAAATGTTTTAAGCTGAGTTAACTCAGAATTATGGGCACAAGGACAGGTAGGGTGAGCAGCGAGTGCCATGCCAGTAAAGGTAAAATTGAAGTAGATAGCTCACTGGCCCTGGATAAAACAATACCCCTTGAAGCCAGAAGCCATAAAGAGGAATCTTTCCTGTAATCAATAGGCTTTTAGAACAAGGATTGATCAGGCCATGGAGATTCCCATGGAACACTCCCACGTTACCTGTTAGAAGGCTGGAAACAGGGGAATATAGATTTGTTCAAGACTTTAGTGCTGTCAATGCTATACAGTACTGGATTTCTAATAGTAAATATCTTCATTTTGTTTCTGGCACAGAGCTCCTAAAACTCTTGTAATTTCCCATATAAGAGCGATAAGAGCATCTTTTGTTATAATAATTACTTTAGTCCTCAGGTCCTGAAATAACTCCAGAGCAATAAAGGTGAAATGAGTGTCTTTTGTTATTCCTCAAGCCCCTTTCAACCACACCTGAATTTTTGTTAATAAGGTGACTTCTGGAAAGGCTCTAAGGGTGGGATCTAGTTGCCGGGGAAACCAATTGTGTGATTTGGGGATTGGAGCTTTCAGTCCCATTCCCCGCCCCATTCCTCTGGGGTGGGGAGAGGGGCTGAAGATTGAGTTCCATTGCCAATAGCCAATCATCTAATCAACTATGCCTATATGGTGGAGTCTCCATTAAAACCCAAACAGATGGGGTTTGGAGAGCTTCCGGTTTGGTAAACACTTGGAGATTCAGGAGAGTGGCATGCCCAGAGAGGGTCTGGGAGCTCCATGTCCCTTCCCCACGTATTTTGCTCTATGCATCTCTTCCATCTGGCTGTTAAGTAAAATGTTTTCCTGAGTTCTGTGAGCCACTTTATCAAATTAATCAAACCCAAGGAGGGGGTTGTAGGAACCTCTGGTCTGCGGCGGGTGGTCAGAAGCACAGGAGACAACCTGGACTTACAATTGACATCTAAAATGGAAGGCGAAGGGTAATCCTGTGGGAGTGAGCACTTAACCTGTGGGATATGATTCTATCCCCAGGGAGGTAGTGTCAGAATTGAGTTAAACATGTTAAACTTCTTAGCCAGTAAGGGATATAAAGTGTCTAAAGGGAAGGCACAAATTTGTAAAGAGACTGTAAAGCATTTGGGGTTCATCACTTCAAGGGGACAATGCAGCCTTCCCCAAGAGAGGAAAATGGTAATATGTCAACTTGCTTCACCAAAAACTCATATGCAGCTACAAGGATTCTTGGAGATGGCTGGCTTTTGCCACATTTGGATCCCTAACTTTGGATTAATTGCTAAGCCTCTCTGTGATAAACTACAGGGGCCAGAAATGGACCTCTTTGAATGGGATAAGCTATGTGACCAAGCTTTCAAAAAGCTTAAAAAGTTGCTAATGGAAGCACCTACACTGGCCTTACCAGACCTGAGCAAAACATTTGATCTATATGTTCATGAAAGACAGGGAATAGCTATAGGAGTGTTAACTCAAATGTTAGGACCCCTAAAAGGAGAGGTAGCCTATTTCTCAAAGCAGCTAGACGCTGTGGCAAAAGGATGGCCCCCATGCTTGAGAGCTGTAGCTGCCATCTGCCTCTTAATCAAGAAAGCAGAAAAACTGGCTATGGGCCAACCTATGACAGTGTGGACTCTCCATCGAGTCTCTTAGCCTACTAGAGACTGAAGGACATCTATGGCTCCCAGAATAGAATTCTACAATATCCAGCTATACTGCTAGATTCCCCTCAGATTTCTTTAAAAGCCTTTCATATCTTAAACCCAGGTACCCTGCTCCCTGATTTCAGTGGGCCTATTACCCGGGTGTGCCCAGAATTGATTGATCAGGTTTACTCTAGTCGCAGAGATCTCCAGAGCAAACCATTGCCTAATGCAGAGGAAGTATGGTTTGCAGATGGGAGCAGCTTCATGAAGAATGGACAAAGAAGAGCAGGTTATACAGTAATGTCTCTGCATGCAACGGTAGAAGCCAAAGGGCGGACACCAGGCACCTCGGCGCAAAGAGCAGAAACAATTACACTAACCAGAGCTTTGGAATTTGGAAAAGAAAGAAACAATAACAATATACACAGATTAAATACGCTTTCTCTGTAATTCATGCTCCGGGAGCCATTTGGAAAGAAAGAGGACTTCTTAACAGCAGCAGTAAAGAAATTAAACATGGGCCAGAGATCTTTAAACTGCTAGAAGCAGTACAGGCCCCCAAGGAAGTAGCTGGGGTCCATTATAAAGGCCATCAAAGTGGGGAATTGGAGACCATGAAAGAGAATGACTTGGCAGCTGCAACTGCAAACAGGGCCACTATATCAAGAGAGCGTCTCCAATTACCATTAATTCCCATTCTATTCACCTATGAATTACACCAGTGTGTTCCCCTGATGAACTAAGGAAGCCACTACACAGGGTAACCACTGGTCCCCAAAAGTCAAGGGCTGGATGATAAAAAAAATTCTGTCTTCCTTTGCCTACGGAGGTCAAACTCCACCCCATATGAATGGGGAGATGGGGTCTATCTTAAAACTTGGAAAAGCGGTTTGTCCCAAGATCAGCTAAATCCTATTTGGGTAGGGCCTTGCATGGTGTTACTGACCACTCACTCTTCCCTAAAAATTAGGAGTCACTCCTTGGATCCACCACGCAAGAGTAAAAAAGGTGCCCATGCCTGAACATTAAGAGAGGTCGTCACAGACAACTGATGACTCCGAGTTTTCATGCAAACCACTCTCTGATTTGAAACTCTTGTTTCAGAGACACAATGACCTACGCCTATGACCTTTGCCTTATTTTTAACGCTAAGAGCTCTCCAGGAGGAGCTTAGGCCTTATTACTGTAACCTGCCGTGTATGTGGAAGCATGTTTTTCAACTGAGCCTGTGCAAGCAAATACCCACCTCTCCCTTTGAGTATTCATTCCCCATCCAAAATAAAAAGTCCCAGCTTCCCTTTGTTCAGGGACACTATGACTTTGGAAATGATTCCGAATGGCCTCCTATTTGCTGCAAATATTCTTTACTTTGTGAGACAACTACTTCTGGTGGAGAGTCTGATTTAACTCACCAGGAGGGAACCCACTTTGGTTTCAGTAACAATCTCAGACACAGAAGAGGATGCCAATTCATCTCACTCTCAAAAGGAAGCAATGAGCAGGTCGTGTTCTTTGAACCTACTCTAAATGCAATTTATTTTGTCCATTTCCCAAAGAAAGTCATCAGGTGGATATGAGAAGCTTCATTTTTGTTGCTTAGACCAAATAAATAAAAATGAAATCTCATCAGTAAAGCACTGAGAAACCAATGTGGATAATACCTGATCTTTATTTATTTTTATTTTGAATGGAAAATAAAAGGGACATTGCTATGAAAACTCTTCTTATTAATGTCTGTTTCTTAAAATGCTCAACTTTTCACTTATTGCTTTATGAGAATAGCCAACTAAGAACCTGGCAAGGAGAATGGAGTTTTTCCTGATCTTTGTTCAAGAATTCCCAGCAGCACTTATGTGTACCAATGACTAAGGGAGACTTTTCCCACTCTGTGCCCTGGTATCCTATAAGTCCACAAAACCTTTATATAACCCTGGAAGGTGGGTGGAAGCCCAAACAGCACAATGAAGGCTCGAGCTAAAATTAAGATGTAGAAAAACAATGTAGGTTATGTTTCTTTCGCACATGTCAAAAATACCCACTGTCCAAGTATTCTGAAAAAAATTAAACCAACGCTTGGAGCAGAAGACAAAAATATCATTAATTCTAGGGGCTGGCCCCGTGGCCGAGTGGTTAAGTTCGCGCGCTCCGCTGCAGGCGGCCCAGTGTTTCGTTGGTTCGAATCCTGGGCGCGGACATGGCACTGCTCATCAGACCACGCTGAGGCAGTGTCCCACATACCACAACTAGAAGAACCCACAACGAGAAATATACAACTATGTACCGGGGGGCTTTGGGGAGAAAAAGGAAAAAATAAAATCTTAAAAAAAAAAAATCATTAATTCTATCTACATTAAAAAAAATTGGATAACTTAATCCATTTGGTCACTCCATTTAGTCAACTCAATTTTTTAAAAAAAATCTTCAAAGAAGTTTTTTAACAAAATTTTATAGCAGAGTCTTGCCTCTAACAAAAACAGCAGTAACAATAAAATAAATCACTTGTATGCCAAGCACTACACTAGGCACATTTTGTCATCTCATTTATTTCCACAAAAAAACTGAGAATTGTGCATTATTATTTCCCATTTTCAGATGAGAAATCTGAATCAGAAAGGTTAAATAACTTACCCAAGGACGTTAAGTAAAGCTGGGGTTGGAATTTCTGACTCCAAACTCTGTGTTCACTCCACTAAGCACATTGTCTCCAATAAAATGGTTTCCTTTTTTGAATGCAAGGCAAATTTAAAATATTTTGAATAAAATATTTATAATAGAAATATCATATGTACAATTTAGAAGAAGAAAAAAATTGACCACCTTTATCAATTCTAAGACATACCCACTATGCCCCAAATACTCTAATATTTAAGAAATAATAAAATATAGCTCCAAAATTGAGCAATGTGGCATGGCAGCAGCAGCAAGATAGAACACGACACTTGAAATCAAAAGCTCCTTACCACACATGGGCTTTGCAGTCTGAGGTATTGGCTGCAAAATTATTCAGACCAGATGCAAGGAAAAAGGTCTGCACAGGAATCAGCTTACCTAAGAGAAAAACTCAGATATCTTCATTTTATAATATATTCCTCATTTACCATAATTCCTCATTCTCATTTAGTTTCAACTTCAGAAGGAAAACCTAACTCTGAGACTTAGAATATTTGTCCTTGTTAGCCAAGGGTCTCTTTATCTATGTCTTTAAGAGAGAAACTGAGGCACAAGAAGTCAACTTTTCCCAAGCCATACAAATGAAATCAGCCAAAGAATTTTGCCTCAAGACTTCCAGTACTGTACTTGCCCATGCAGCATAGTCTTATGCCCAAAATTTCCTAGTCTTTTGGAAAATGAGACAGCTCCTACAAAAAACGTATTTTAAGATTACAAAACAATGCAGAAGTTAATTATGTTAGAACATTGACTTTGGCGTTAACGTTAATCTAGTTGTAATTATGTAACTATTATTTTATCGCTTCATTCTTTGCAGCTGTGTCACTGCTCAGAAATTTTTGAAATGGCTTTTTACAATTCGGAGGAAAGGCAGGTGGCAGCAGGAAATATTTTTTTAGTGGTTAGAATTCAGTTCTCAGATGACTTCTTTTCCATACTGCGGAACCTCACCAATAGCACGCTAGGATTGGTGAGAAAAAAAGAGTAATTATGCAATTACTATGAAACTGTGTTCAACGGCACTTCTTACTTTCCAGATTGGGGTAGCTGGGGGAGGGCAGGAACCGGTCCCCTCATCCTACGTAGTTTCCTTCAAAGTATTTGAAGATACTTAAGAAAATTTATAGCGTTAGTTCCATGTACACCCAAGATTCTCTTCCTCTTGAGGGTCAGATTCACTGTGCAGTTTAAAAGCCAAAATCCTTCCCACAAAATAGGAAAAAGACTGAAATTCCATCTGAAACCCCAGACAGCTTTTCAAAGAGTAAAAATTTTAAAAGTTTAGCATATTTATGTTTTATTTCACTATCTTCAGTTTTGTGAAAAACACCAAAAGGAGAATTACTACTCAGAAATCTCACCATGAAAAAAGGTTTTCTGTTCCTAGGACTACAGAAAATGCTGGAATTCCCTTTGTAGGATGACTTTCATCAGTTTTAAAGAGACAATAGATATGACTGCACTCTAGATACTAATCTTTCAAATTCCTCAGTTATTTGACTTTTCTAATCTCTTAGAAATGTGCCACTATTTATACAAATGTGATTTTATTTTATTAGGTATGTCTGGACTTTCAAAAGAATCTAGAATAGAAGTAGATAAAGTTTCAATTTCCTTATTTAAAGTACTTTCTATAATTCTTATATTCAGCAGAGGACTAATACAAATATTGCTGAGGGTTACACGGAACCTCTTAACACTCCAGGGAAGAATCCCAGGGTGTGCTTTTTGGTTTTTCCCAACCACTTTCTTTATGGGTTCATTTCACTTTAATCTCACACCTTGGAAAAATACAGATCTGAAGAGTCATTTGAATGAGACTTTCCTCTTTATAACACAGAATAGAAACTGAGGGCTTTGATATTGTCATGGAAATGACTCTTTGTAAATACCATTCAAAGGCCTATTTCAAGCCAGAATGAGCTGGAACAATGTTTTCTTTTTCTTTTCAAATTATAAGATTGGAATACGTGTAGAGAGAAGCTCTGGTCAAGATGGTTGGAGGAAATGGGAAAAAAAGAGTGTGCCTGAGAGAATTCCTCTCACTCACGCTGGCAAATTTATAGCACAGCTTTATTCAAAATAACATGTCGGTCTTTTCCCTCAGGTGCACACATGCACAGTCAGCTGAGAACTGGAGAAGAAAAGTAGGAAAAATAAGAAAGAAGAAATGGAACAGACCATTTGACTATGATCCTTAGTTTTAAAAGAATTGAGGTTTATACTGGAAATTATGGCACACAGTTAAGAGACGTAAGAAAAAACTATTCTGCTTTTCAAAGCAAGTAATTGATTTTTGAAGTAGGGCTTGAGAAAGAAATAGATAATGTTTCAGAAAATATTTTAATGCTTAATTAAATCACTGTTTAATTTGGTATTTGTATCATGTAAAACTTTATTATTTTCTAACAAAGAAAACCTTCAGTTCACTTTAGTAAAAAAAAAAAGTAGAATAGATTGAAGGGAGGGAAGCGATAATAAATTGTTGTTTTAAGAAATATCCTCATGCTGAGACCATTAGATTGGATTTCAGATTTTATGATCTCAATGTTATCTTAATTTTTAGCCTCCCCAGCAATTTTTTAAAATAAAAATACAAGGTTCTTCCCCACTTCAGATAAATCACAAATTTTCAGAGAAACAAAGTTAGGGGAAAATCCCTGGAATTAAGCTTTGAGAACAATTTAAAGCTAATGATCTTGGTGACTGATGCAAAGAGATGGCGTTTTCAAAGTCCTGCCCCTCACTCTAGGGGCTCATCCTCTTATAAAACACTCTCTCAATTCTTTTAATATTTGTTCTTTGACTCCAGGGAGCAAGTGAAGGAACACCTCTCCATAGGAGTTGTTCACAGTACCTATGCATCACCTCCTCCTTGACCTTTGAGAGAAAGGTAATGTCCTGTCACTGCTAAACAGGCTTGGAAAATACCTCTATAGGTCAGCTACATTGTGGCAACTAGAGGTTATCTAAAGAGTATTTAAAGCATCTTAGAATGAGAGATCATGAACCACTACTACTAAATGTTAACATAGGGAGTTCCATTCTAAAGTAGCCCAGCTTAATGGAATGAGTATCTAAATTAATTTGAATTCCATAACCTTGATTTTGCAGAACTGCCACCTTAATGCCCAGGGGCAACTCTTAAATTATATGGAAACAATCCTCCCAGCTAGTGTTGGTGGTACTCAGCCTCCTGGGCAAGACAACTCTGTTTCTGTGTTAAAATCAAATCCGCAACTGGCTTCTCAGCCTCTCTTTGTAATTGAATTGTGTCTACCCTAGTGGAAGAATAGAGTGATTTGCTATTATCTCTTTTCAAAGACATGTCTTCCATTGAGAGGCACATTCATAAATGTTTGAGAAGTGTGCTTTTAACATTAATCAAGAAATTACATAAAATGAACTGAGTATAACCACTATTGAAGATTAATATTTAATACATAGCACTTGCAAAGATAACATGATTCCATCTTCATCAGCCTAAGAACAAAACAAAGTCCTGAGTAATCCACAAAAAAAAAAGATTGCTCCTATTTTCCAGGATAGGAATTAAGGTAAAAAAAGAAAAAGAGAAAGAACTTTCCAAAGACATAGAAAGAGGATTTTCTATGGAATTAAGATGCAGGAAACACTCAAATCCTAGATATTTCTGACGCTGACTTAAATTCCTCTCTGTGTAGTGGGGTTGAGTTCTTTCCCAGCAGCCTCATGCCAACAAAAGGACCTAGGAAAAGGTGGGAAAATTAGGCCTTTTTAAAAAGACTGATCTTGTAATGAGCAATAATGTGAATTTCCCTTGCTTGGGAGAATCAAATATACTGGCCAGTGCCAAAGACTTTGAGCTTAATCCTATTAATCAATTAAGCCTGAAATTGGGGTAAAATCTTAAATTTGTATAGTTCTTTACAGTTTATAAAGCTTTTTCAGTAATTCTGTTCCCCTTAGCTATCTACTTTTTCACAGCGCTTATCAATACCTGACATATGATGTATTTATCCGTTTATTTCTTGATTATCTTTCTCCTACTGCTGAAATACAGGCTCCACAAGGCGGAGACTTTAGTCTGCATTGTTCACTCCTATATCCCCAGCACCTCACACAGTTCTTGGTGCATAGTAGACAATAGATATTTGTTAAATGAATAAATGAGGCAAATAAATGGATAAATACTATTTCATCTGAGCACTGAAACCCCCTGGGGAAAAGGCAGACATGTTTTTCTGATCCTCTTTACAGATAAGAAAACCAAGACCTCAAAACACCAAATTATTTATGACAATATAAACAGCTGACTGGGGTCAGAGCTATAATTAGAAAGATCTCCTAATTCCTAATTCCAGGTCCCTTCTAGTCTTACTTTGCTGACTTGTGCAAAGGGACTAGATTATGGGTAGTCAAAGATTTACTGCCATCAAAATCAGTCCATTTTCACTTTCCAGGAAGATGGATGCAAGAGAAAAAATGAGTAAGTTCATGTCATTCTCTCTACAGCTGTCAATCTTTCTCGGCTTTCTTCTCTCTTTAATCACTTGCTTAAATTAAATTGCCCTGCTAAGGTGTTTGTCGTCTCATCACCCCCTTTATGTTTATGATTTCTCTCCTGGTGTCTTCTCTTTGATCCTATGTAATTTGTATGGTCTTTAGATATCATTTGTTACAACCCATTTACACATGCTAGGCATTTTCCGTTTGTCTGCTCACAACCAGGAAGCTGCAGATGTATCAGGCTCCAAAGCCCAGGCTCTTTTCCCTCCACCACACTGCCCCCATAAAAGACCTGGCTCCATAGAGACAGCCCTTGGGAGCCCCAGAACAAAGCCCACATCACCCTTGATGAGGGAACTGAGCAAAAGCTTCACCTCACACTGGTTAGCTGCAGGGAGGTTGTGGCATAGGAGTGCTACACGGGCAAGTGAAGACCCAATGATTAGCCCCCCAGCATCCGTGACAGGTTAGGGGTAGCTTAGAATCCCCCCACAATTTGATTTAGGATTGGAACGAGAAAGAAGGCAATGATCCAACCAATAGTTATGGTAATGGGTGGATCAACTTTATCTTTCCTCCCTCCTTTACCAGCTACTCCAAAACGTTTTTGTTAAGGATACCATGCTTTCTTTCATTTCCACCCCTTGCTTGCTCTTTCCTTTTCTTCTTAGTGAAACATTAAGAGCATGCCTTTTAGAGCTGCGAGTGAGTGGCTGCCAAATGTGACCCCTCACAACTCTGGTGTCCCTCCAAGCTGCCAGTGCCAGTTCTGCTTCACATCCCCATTAGAGTCAGAATGGTGCCTTCTAAACAACGGCTGAAGAGAAGGGGTGGGGAGATGCAGAAACTTTGGTAATCAGGTTCCCGTCATTAAAAATGCTGATCAGACCATGAAAATAAATTCTTTCTGAACCTAACTTTCAGTTACTAACATTTTGTGAAGTCATTTGAGAAAGAAGCTAAGTTAAATAAACACAGGTTCGCTGGTAGATTTATGACGCTGGACAAGTAGGATATACTTGCTTGGTATAAAACCAATTTCTGGGCTCTGATGGACCTCTGCACATATATTAAGACAAATTGGAGCTTCAGCAGAGTGTTCTAGCTCAAGATATTTCTTTCAGTTCTTAAACAGTGTACGCTGTGTTGAGCTTTAGTCTGTACAAGATGAAAATGATACTAAGATTCTTCATCAGCAAAGATGAACCACAGGGTTCAAATGGCAGAATAAGCCTTGCCAGCCAAAGTGTCACGGAGGTGGGAAGAACAAGGAGTTTGGATCCCTCTTGGGAGTGAATCCAAGGACCCACAGCTAGGAAGATGCTTGGAGTTCCTGCATCTCCAGATGACTGAGATATCTGAGGAAACTTAGGTCCTGTATGTGCCTGGATACAAGGCAAAAAACTGCTTTATATTTGAGCCTTTATGAAGCCTCTCATAATCTATTTTGGATAAATTTTGTTTAGGG
Source organism: Equus asinus (assembly GCF_041296235.1). Taxonomy (NCBI): domain Eukaryota; kingdom Metazoa; phylum Chordata; class Mammalia; order Perissodactyla; family Equidae; genus Equus; species Equus asinus. The sequence goes on from NC_091798.1 coordinate 75,536,550, forward strand.
AAGACCAATTAGCTCACATAGACCTCAATCAATGTTAATTTTGGTTGCTTCTGGAGGCCAATCTGATGACGCTTACGTTTAAAAAAAAAGGTAGAGACCAGGCCCAAATCAATAGATATTCTGATTTAATTGGTCAACGATGGGACCTTGGAATCAATTTTTTTCCTTAGGATCCCTCGGGGGATTCTAAAGTGCAGCAGCCAAGGTTGAAAAAGCCTAATCTGATAAAATTAGCAATTTTTAAAATAGCAGATTTGGTAAATATTCCTAAAGTTATGATAAGCTCACAATGACAAGTGTTGGGTTTTACTTAGTCAATAATAGGTAACTATTTAGAAAGAGTTTTTAAAAATGCAATGTGTGGTTAGGTTATGGTGATTATGACTATTTACCTACAAGAGACATGGAAAATAAAAACCCTTGCTAGTATTACACCAGTGGGTAACTGAGGCTTGGGGGAAAACTTCCGATGTCAGCATCTAGGGATGCCTTGTAAGGTTGTTTAGGTCATGTACTGCACAATTCCAAAGGGCTGCATTCATACAACACTCTCATCTCACTGGGAAAGTAGTGGCATAGCTACTATTCAGGCTTTTGTCATATTTAGAGATATATGGCAAGATGTTACTCCGACAATTTTGCACAGAAATTGTAGTGGGAAGGATTTTTTTCACTCAGCGAAGGAACTGAATTTTGTTTCTCAGTTGACAAAGAATAAAACAGAATGTTCTGATGCTGAAGCTGGAGACAGAGAAGCTGTGGTGGACATGTTCTTCATACCCATCTAGCATCTCTTCCTCTTTTGTCTGATATTAGACACTCTCCCTGCATTAATCAAGGTTCTCCAGAGAAACAGAACCATTAGGCTATATATAGATATATATAAAAGGAGATTTATTATAGGAATTGGTTCATGTGATTATGGAGGCTGACAATTTCCACAATCTGCCATCTGCAAGCTGGAGAACTAGGAATGCTGGTAGTGTAATTCAGTCTGAGTCCAAAGGCCTGAGAACCAGGAACTTCTCCAAGAACAGAGGAAAATGGATGTCCCTGCTCAAGCAGAGAGCAAATTTACCCTTCCACCACCTTTTTGTTCTATTCAGGCCCTCAACAAATTGAATGATGTCCACCAGCATTGGGGAGGGTGATCATTACTCAGTGTACCAATTAAAATGCTAATCTCATCTAGAGATAACTCACAAACACACCAGATATAATGTTTTACCCACTGACTGGGCATCCCCTGGCCCAGTCAAGTTGACGTATAAAATTAACCATTACAATCTCCCTACATGGCTTTTCTCCTGAAGGAACCCATTCCATGTGGTCTTACATGGCTAGTCTGGCCCCCATTCCCCATCTCTACCACAGGGATGAGCACATGACTAGGTCTGGTCAGTTATCTTACCAGTGACAGTGATTGGTTGAAAAATGGACATGTGACTCAAGCTGGGCCTATCAGAGCAGTGCCAGGAGTTTTCTGCCATATCTATCTGAGAAGATGTTCTCCTTCTATGAACCTTACAAAGCTAATATGATGTGAATTGGGCTATGTGACAGAGGCTATTACCTGTTCTCCAATATCTATTCTCTCTTTTTCCCTCCGTAATAAAGTTTTAGCTAGGCAAATGGTCTTATAGACTATATAGAATAAAGGCTACATTTTCTACCCTTCCTTGCAGCTACTTGTGGCCATGTCAACACATGCTACAAAAATGAAAATGTCATATAAGAACTTTCAGAAATCTTTCTTAAGAGACAATTGTTTTGCATCCTTCATCACTATTTTTCCCCCTCTTGCATCCTGCTGCTTGGAATATGGATGTTATGATTGGAGCTCCATCTTGGACCATGAGCAATGCCCCCACTCCAGGGATAGCACATCAGAATACTGTGAGAATGGGCACCTGAATACTTCATGGGACATAATTGTCTTACCAGCCCCGAATTGTTTACATCCAGACTCATATGAGAGAGAGAAATAAACTATCTCGATTAAGCCATTTTTATTTTATTTTCTGTTACTTGCAATAGTTATTAACTGCCAATTAATCTTAGTTAATTCAGGATGACTTCATCAGCATGTCTACCACATGAAGACAGACTGCTTAAGAGTGAAGACAATACAGAGGAAAGTAGAGAAAAAAGAAAAAGAATTCTGTTGATGTAATTTGCCTCACTGAATCTAGCCATGCCTGAGCCATACTACCTTTAGATTTTTTGGTTTCATAAGTGAACCTATTTACTTTTTTTTTTTAAGATATTTTAAGTTCAGTTTCTGTCATTTGAAAAAAAAAAAAAAGAAAGTCCAGATGAATCTAGCAATCTTGAGGAAGTATGCTCTCAATAAGTATATAACAATATTTTTACCAATTTTGGGTTATGGAATTGGGAGTAAGAATCAATTTATTTAGAGCTCCAGATTCTCAAGGGACAGAGAAATCTAAACTGACGTCTATATTACATTAGCCTCCACATTATCCCTTTACCATGGGCATCTTGTTTTTATTATTTTAAAATATTACATGGGACTCAAGTGGCTTGTAATAGTTAAGACATTTCCCCCAGAAAATGGTAATTTAGGAAGATTTACCTGGCTTCAAATACAGGAAGGGCTGAAAGGGTTCTGGATGATGGGACTGGAGGCAGGAGACCAGTTATGAGTAGGAATTGAGATGATAGGGCTCTGGTGACAGTGTGAATAGATAGGAAGGGACAAAAGTTAAGAGAAACAATCGAATCTGTAGCTTTAACGTATATTCTGTCCTACTGGTAGTTTATATTAGTAAAATGTTTTGCGGTTCATGATGTATTTCATGTGTTATATTTGACTCTTAATAATTCTTTGGAATAGGCAAAGCAGGTAACTAGTTTCATCATTTTACAGCAATGGAAACTGAGGCTTAGTGTGATTATGGGTCTTGCCCAAGTCACATGGGTGTTAGAGCAGGGGCCAGAAGCTAGATTTCTGATTAGGAGTCCAGCATGGAGTTACTGGGTAGCTCTGTACATGGAGATTCACCATTTAGTTTTGTTTGTGAATTCTATTTCATTGTTCATGTTTTCTTCTTACTTATGACCTCTCCTGAGCAGTGATGTGGGCTAAAAGACAGAACTTCATCCTGAGATGAACCATCTTTAAATGCAGTATTTGAACCAAAGAGTGTGTGTGTGGATCTAGAGAGGAGAGAGGAGCTACCAAACGATGACAAAACACTCCAACCTTGAGTCCCATTGAATGGATTTATCTTATTTCTCAGTACGGTAGCCCTGAGAATTTTAATAATTTATCATTTCAAGGAGCCTTGGGAAGAGAAAGGAAATTGCTTTTAGACAGTGTCTTATTCAAGCAAATGGAAATGGTTTCTGAACCACAGAAAACAAATAAACATGCCTCTACCTGGAACTTCGCTAGTGTTTGCCTGTTGTCTGGCACTAAAAGATGTGCTTTGAAATAACGGTGCAGTGTGTGCCTGGAGATTCTGCATGTTAGTGGGGCTATCTAAACTCTAAAAGAAGAGGATGCTGATTACGTCTAGGACCACTGAGCTTGGATGAACTCCCAAATGCTGGGTGTGAAACCACGTGCTAAATGTCTTTCCATATAGCAAAATGAAATGCCAAATCCTTAATGGGGGGCTTAGCTTTCACAGCTTCCAAAGAAGCACATTTTATTATTGCTTAAAATATAAAGCTAACATACTGTGTATATAGCCATAGTGTATGACAACCATCACGATATTGATGCTTGGCACTCTGGTGACCTGTAAAGTCTTCTAAAGAATTATGCATTTTCCATTATTATGTCATTGATGTACCTTTTAAACTTTGCTTGTGAATTAAAAAATGTGCAATTTGGAATTCTGTGGGATCCTGCTGAATTCCTTAGGACCATGGTCAAACACAGCTAAATGGTTATCCTTTTCCACAGTGTTATTCTTGGGCATGGAAAGGAGTATCTTTTTAATAAAGGAAAATTGGCAAGGGGATTTCTTGCAGTGCAGTCCCGGTTTGGCACAAAATGTGAGGCGCCAGGGATGTAAACATCTCATCTTCAGATCCTTACCTGGCAAAGACACAAGAGGACACATTTCCCTGGCGATGCTCAGCGATCTGCAGCACCACGGTGGGTCTCGGCTCTTTGGACTGACCTTCGCTGAGATGGTAGAAATCCAAAGTAAAGCAATGTGACCTGGCAAACAGCGGATCCTGGAGCAGAGCGTGTGATTTCTTCCATTCCTATGGAGATCCTCATTTGGCTGGAAGTCCACCCCAGGGACAAAGTATTTGCAGATCTTTGGCATAAAAAGAAATGCCCTCTTTTCAACTTTCTCTATTTCAAAGAAGTAGAATGCTGACAAGAAAATGAGTAACCTCTATACTTTTGCTATAGCAATAATAGCCATATCGATTTTAATGTTTGTATAACAATGATGTTAACAATGGCTACTTGTAAGATCATTATAAGAATATAACATTCATTTTTTTCTAAGCTATAGAATATAATATGAGATAGAGGAAATATATGTTTGCATATATGTATAGGTACATATGTGTGATACATGTATTTATGACATGAAATATGATGAAACATACAATATGCATGTATGTATTATATATGTGTAGACACACACATGGTATATTGAGCATGCAGGACTAATGAAGTATAATCATAAAAAGCTACTTTGTTTTTGTATTCTGCTGTCCTTTTTAGTAGAGGGACCTCTTCCTCTGCCCTTGTATGGAAACGCAGGCAATTTCACAGCTTTTCTGAGCACACTTAAAATATAGAAAATCCCACAATCACTTTAAGTTGTAAAGTACAATCTTGATTCAGAAACTAGAATTTCCAGTTCAATGTATGAATCAGAGTGGTAGAAGCTAGGGCCCCCACGTTGTCCCCATCCCATTTACTGGACTTGCATACCCATCTCTCAGCTGCTGCAAAAATTGTCTATTAGTGGCTCCCAGAGGATTCTCTCAGGAGGATTGACCTCAGCTGACTGATGCCATCTCACCTGGGAAATCAGGACACCCCCCCCCCCCAACCACCACGACATACACATCAACCACTGATTTCAAACGTACAAGAGGCCAGCCTCTGGCTCCAGGAGGACAGTTGTGCTGTGCAACTTATGCTGCAGACCTCTCCCTCAAGGATCAAGCCAAAGCTAGACTTCACCTGAAATCGTATCCTTGCTCCACTTTTCTGCCTTCCTTACCCTTAACCTTAACCTTACTGATTTTTCTGAAGAGCATTCCTCAAAAATTTGTTTGCCCCTGAATTCTACACTCAGGCTCTGCTTCCAGAAATCCCAATCTAAGATGAAACAAAACAAAAAATCTCTACTGTCCCTTAAAGTTAACATTTTCCACCTTCCACTCAGGGCACAGCTGTCTCCGGGAAGGCCATCAGCCTTCAGAGAAGCGCAAGTGGGGAATTTCTTATGCATTTCCTGCTCACCACTCCTCCATTCACCACCTGCTGGCTGCTCTTATCAAATAATTTTCCTGTATCTCTTGAACTGAATATGATTTTTATTTTTAAGACTACAAATATACTGTATTCCACTGATATCTTCTGAAGTTGAACAATCCATCAATACTTCTGGTGGGAAAAAAAACCCTTACTTAATCATGATGCTCTGTAGATTTTGAGGCTATATTGTTGACGCATTCACATTCCTCTAGTCTCTACATCTCTCTTCCCCAAGCTGATGTTATCTAAAATTTTAGTTCTGGAACGCTAAGAGGCTTTTTGTTTGTTTTTGCTTTGGCCCCCAATAATTTTTTGGACAAAATAAACTTTAGTACATTTGTTTAGTCATCTTTAGCTTCCATATCTTTGGCTGCATCTCCTAGAATTATTTTCTTTTTATTAGAGTACTATCTCCAACAGTGCTTACAAAGTGGTTCTTCATGTGGAGAACTTGGTATGACTGAGAATATCTCCACTGGATCCTCCATGGTGCTGTCGAAATCTGGCTATGAGTGTCCTCTGTGGGGAAGATACTCAAAAGTAAATCTGAGGACCAGCCTCCCACCTTGGAGCCTCCACGCTGCAACAATGCAATTTCCAGTTGACCTCTTGTACACTCCCCAGGTCCGGACCCAAAAAGTACACTCACACTCTCTTACTGCAGGGGTCTCCTTGCTCAGGAGGAAGCTCCCAGGGCAGGTTCCTTGAAGACAATGCAAACCTGGCTACCATCACCTGGCCCACAGAAAACTCAAGTATCCTTGGTCTTCCAAATTGTCGGTTCCTCCCACTTGCTGACTTCTCTACACACTAGGGCTTTGTGGATGTCTCCTGGCCACCTCTCCCAGGAAAGAAGAAGATACCAAACACATACCAGTTTTCTTCCAAATACTCTTTCACTGCTACTCCACTCCAGCATTGGATAGGGACTCTGATGTTCTGCAGCTCAGGAAGCCTTCAGCTTAGGAATCAGATGGCAGCCTCCCCACTTAAAGGTATCCTCAGTGGTTACCTGGAAGCATTCCCAACTAGAACAATGGCTCTTTACCTTAATGAGCGTCTTCAATCTTCTTTTCATATTTCTAGTCTTCTCTTACTGAGGATCAGGAAGAAAACGGCTCTGACTTTTCAAGAGCACTACTAAAAAGTAGGAGATAATGGAGCCATGCCTTCAAACTTCTGAGGGAAAATGGTTTTTAATTCAAACATCTATACCTAGCCAAATTATGGGTAGAATAAAGATATTTTGAGACACAGAAGTTCTCCAAAACTTTATCTCTCATGCACTGTTTCTCAGGAAGCTACTAATGGATATATTCCACTGAATTAACAGAGTTAAGCCTAGAGAGGTAAAGAATGGGATCCAGAAAACAGCAGTCTAATCCCAAAGGAAAGTAAAGGGAATACCCAGAATGATGGTAAAGTGAGATCTCAAGACAGCAGTCTTTTACCTGCTTGAGAGCAACTCATCCAGCAACTCATCCAACTAGAGAAGATCGGAAGGCTTTGGGACAGACCTCTTTAAAAAGATGATATTGGCAAATCAAAAACACAATGAGATATCATCTCACATCTGTTAAAATGGCTAGTATCAAAAAACAAGAAATAACAAGTGTCGGTGAGGATGTGGAGAAAAGGGAACTCTTGTGTACTTGATAGGAATGTAAATTGGCACAGCCACTATGGAAAACAGTATGGAGGTTCCTCAAAAAATTACATCCTTAAGATCCAGCAATTTCACTTCTGAGTATTTATCTGAAGGAAAAGAATATACTAACTTGAAAAGATATGTGCACCGTCATGTTCATTGAAGCATTATTTACAATAGTGAAGACATGGAAGCAACCTAAGTGTCCATCAATATATGAATGGATAAAGAAAATGTGACATATATATACAATGAAATATTATTTTGCCTTAAAAGAAGGAAATCTTGCCCTTTGCAACAAAATGGATGGGACTTGAGAGCACTAAGTGAAATAAGTCAGATGGAAAAGGACAAATACCATATGATCTCACTTATATGTGGGGGGCTTGGGAATGGGCAAAATGGGTGAAGGGGTCAAAAAGTACAGACTTCCAGTTATAAAATAAACAAGTTATGGAACATAATGTACTTGGTAACTACAGTTAATAATATGGTATTGTATATTTGAAAGTTACTAAGAGAATAGATCTTAAAAGTTCTCATCACAAGAAAAAAAATTTGTAACCACGTGTGGTGATGGATGTTACCTAGACTTACTGTAGTGATCATGTCACAACATATACAAATATCGAACCACTATGCTATACCCCGAAACTAATATAATGTTATGTATCAATTATATCTCAATTAAAAAAAATTTTTTTAAGATAATATTGTCAGAAAATGGAAGTGTTTGAACATGAGAAGAGATTTATATAAATAAAAGAAAGATTGAGGATAATTACAATAAGAACATAGAAAAAATAAACATAAAGAAAATAAAACAATAACTCCAGGAAAAACAAAGCAAAAAATATGCAGGAAAGGAAAAGTAATTAAACTGTAGTGCTTAGCTCATTCGTAAGTTGAGTTTACATAAAGAAAATAATGTAAATCTGGAATATTTATTAAGCCAAAATTATAATAATATTATTTTAAGAAAATGGAAACAGGAAAGAACCCTCATCACCCAAAGTTTGAAGTTAAAATATAATGTCCCAAAGTAAAAAATTAAAAATTGATAACACAAGCATATTATTAAGAGATAAAAGGGTTTTTTTTAAGTTTATAAAAACTAAAAGAGTAAAATAATATTTGTATCTGGCGTGGGGGAAACGGTAAGAGGTGTAATAGGAACTTCTATTTTTTATTTTTAAAAAATGTAGAATTCTTGAATATTTAGATTTTGTACATATATAAATTTGATAGAAAATAAAAACTAAATTATAAAAAGTCAAAAGTTAAAATATGGATTATTCAGTAAATGGCATTAGGATAACTGGTTATTCACAAGAAAAGATGAGTAGATTTCTACTTCTCATCATCCACAGAAATAAGTTCAAAATGAATATAAGTCCTATGTGTGAAATGCAAGGTTTTAAGCCTTTAGAAAAAAATATACAGGTGAGTATCTTTATGATATCAGTTTCCAAGACAGATTTCTTTAAAGGCAGAATACTACAAAACATAAGGGAAAATATTGATAAATCATATTGCACATCAAAATCAAAATCTCTACTGCAAAATAGTTACCATAAGCAAAGTTGACAAGTCACATATGGGGAGAAGATATCTGCAAAGCATATAGTTGCTAAAGTATCCAGAATATACACAGAATTCCTACAAATAATAAGAAAAATGCAAAACGTTTGATGGAAAGAAAACAAGCAAATAATATAATCAGGCAATTTGTGGAAGAAGAGATCTCAATGACCAAAAAGTATGAGAAAAGATAGGCAAACTTATTGGGATCAAATTAAAACAAGGAGAAATCATTACATGCCAGTGGAATTGGGGGGAAAACAATATAAAGACTGATAACACCAATTGATGGAGAGAATGTGGGGAAAGAGCATTGATATGTCTCTTGTGGGAGAACAAACTAGTACAACTACTTTGGAGAGCAATGTGATAATACCTAGAAAAGCTGAAAATGTACATAGCACATTAATCAAACTCCTAGGTATATTTTTCAAGCCTAGAGAAATTGTTGTACCTTTGGCCAAGGAAAACTGAACAAAGATGTTCTTTCCTGCACTGTTTGGAATAGGGGGAAATGAGACTATAACCTAAATTTCCATAAATAAGAAATGGATGAATAGACAGTGGTTTATTCATACAATGGAATACTATGCAGTTGTTGAATGAACTAGATCTACATGGATAAATTTCAGAAACATTACTGAAGAGACAGGACTGAGTTGAAGCTGCAAAATGGTACATATCATTCCACATATGCGAAATTTTAAAGCACAGCATAGTATTATATAAGTTCATGGACATATACATATAGACTAAAAGCCTAAAAACTTTCCTAGGAACGCTTTCCAACAAATTCAGGACGGTGGTGACCCTTGGGGCAGGGCAGGAGGGATGGGAAAGAGATGGGGGATGGATAGTATTAGATGCAATCACAATGCTAGGCTGCAAATGCCCAAACAAAAATGATATGAAGCAAATAAATAGAAGGCTAACATTTGTTAAATCTAGGGAGGTGGATATGTGGGTATCTGTTATATTTATTTTCTGTGTGCTTAAAATCTTTAGGGACAGTGATATAGGATATGTGCCTGCTGACCATCAGAAGGCCAGGGCTGTTTCTAATCTCCACTAAAGACAGTTGTATGCTTTTGGCCAAACCCTTTAACATTTTTTAATCTCAGTTCCCTTATTTGTAAACGGAAGGTAACATCCTTCTGCCCAGTCTGCTTCAGTGTTTGGAAAATGACTCAATAAAATAATATATGTAAAAAGCCACTTTGAAAACTATTAAGAGCTAAATAAAGAATTTTTACTGTTCACATGTTGATGTGTAAAAAATGGATATCCATAAAAAATAATAATGGCAGTTCAGGCAACCGATATCAACATACTGTTTATCTTTACTATAGGTTTTGTATTGCTATTTTGACTCTGCAAAATTATACTAGTGATATCATCCTGCAGTGGAGGCTTGACAAGGAAAGGGAGAAAACTGGGTCCCATCATTCCTCCCAACTCTATCTCCTGAATACTGTAAGGATTTGAAAGAGTTAAAGCACAAAGGATCTGCCAGCACCACTGGGAGAAAAACACATTGCATGTAAAGATGGTGCTTTAGGAAATGTCAGTTTAGTAAAAAAGACCACTGGCAGAGGAACACAATACATGCTTCTGTTTAGAGCTTTAAAAAATCTATTTTAAATAATAGCATTGGAAAAGAATGTAAAGTGTAAAGGGAGAACAAAAGGAGCTTTTGGCATATGTACTCTTCTCGGTTGTGCTCTTCTTAATAAACCAACTCTCCTCGAAAACATTTGTTAGATAGAAGCAATTAAGGCTGAGGCTCTATCCTCTCTCTACTAATTAATTACAGCAAATGAGCCTGTAATGTGCATCATAACAACTTAATAAGCTGGGCCACACTATTTTAGATTCTGCTATGCTAGTATTTCATCATTGCTGGGTTATTTAAATTAGGTAAGTAATATCTGAACACTAATAACTTTGAATTACCTATGTCCTTCAAAATAAACTCTAGGTCTTGAGCAGATGTGCTATTTACATGGAAAGGGTGAGAGCAAAGAATGGCAGAGTAGAGGTGAGGACAAGGAAAGGAGGAGGAGACAGGATGAACAAGAGAGCTTACACAAACTCTCATCTTCAGTAACGTAATATCCATCCCCTCTGCAGCATGTCACACTAGCCAACCAGATGCCATTCTGATTTTTTCAATATTTGTTGGACCTAGACAGTGGAGAATCCAATAGCTGCATTAGCCTCCCTCTTTTGACATCATTGGTTGTTATCAATTCTCACCTAAATATCTGAAAACCTGGATCAAATTGCGACTAATACAAGCTCTTTAGTAATGTTTCTGCTTTTAATGAAACTTTAAAGGCAATTAGTGACTCATTGAGTCAACGAATAGTCTTTGTACATCTGGGGATGAGTTAAAATTTGGCTTACTGTTAACGAAAGAGCCTAGGGCCCCAGATCAGCTGTGAAATTGTCTCAGACACAATTATCCAAAAGTCTAAAGCCCTGGTTTCTTTCAAATCAAAGGGGACTGTGTCTTCCAGGTAATAACATCTGCTACCACCTCGAGGTATTAATTGACTAACTTCAGCAAAAGTCAAGCAAATCCTCGTCTCTCCCTCCTTGAAACACAAAGAGTTCACTGCCGCGAAGGTATAATTCAGGCATTTCCAGAAGGGAAGGAGAAAAGGGGGTGTCGGAGAGCAGATCTGGAGCTCAAGGAGAAGTCTATCAGGTGGTCTTTTCTGTAGATCCTTCTTTTCTTTTTATTTGTTCAAGTTTCCCTAGAACATATAACCAGGGATTTTCACTATAGAATGGAAAACACAGTGGAACAAATCTCTCGAAATATTTTTGAAACATGAGCTGTTTAGAGGTGGATGAGAATGTGCCAGTTTGACAGACCAGAAGAAATTTTAGAGGTAAATGCCAACAACAAGGAGAAATAATTAATTGGCTCTTTCCTCTTTGCTTGTTGTCCCATCCAACATCTCCAGGAGGTAATGGGTGAAAATGGAGACACACACACAAAAACTACGTTTGGTCTATGGGCAAATTTAATAATGGCAGAAACTGTATTTGAACACATTTCTTGACATCTGTTCCAGAATACATCTTACCCTCAGCTTTGTGATGCTCCTGGGATAAGAAGTAAATATACATATACCTTTCAGGAGTGATGCTTTTGGTAAATTTTTTGGACAGAATCAAGACTGGACTATAAAATTGGGACTTGTGATACTGTGATTCACAAGAAAAATATATATTTTGGCATTCAGATGACCAAAATATATCTCTCATATATATTTGGTCTTTGTCTATGGTTCCTGACTCACAGCTCCCAAACCCTTGGAATTTGTTAAGTGTTGAGAGTGACAAAGGTGTCTCTTGCTATGTTAATGAGGTGACTTTTAGACCCCACCTGAGGATGCAGACTGGCTGCCAGGAGAACCAACCATGTGATTAGAGGGTTGGAAGTTTCAGTCCCCTTCTCCGACCTCCAGGGAGATGAGAGGGCCTGGAGGTTAAATCAATTGCTAATGGCCAATGATTTAATCAATTATGACTATGTAATGAAGCCTCCATAAAAATCCAAGAGGACAGGGTTCAGAGAGCTTCCAGGTTAGTGAACACGTGGAGATTTGGGGAGAGTGATGCACCTGGAGACAGCATGGAAGCCCTGTGCCCCTTCCCATGTACCTTACCCTACGCATCTCTTCCATCTGGATGTTCATCTGTATCCTTTATTATACTCTTTTATAATAAATTGTTAAACATAAGTAAGGGTTTCCCTGAGTTCTGTGAGCCACTCTAGCAAATTACTTGAACCCCAAGGAGGGGGTTGTTGGAATCTTGGATCTATAGCTGGTTGGTCAGAAGTACAGGTGATAACCTGGGCTTGTGACTGGCATCTGAAGTGTGTATGTAGGGGGGTCTTGTGGGACTGAGCCCTTAACCTGTGGGATCTGGTACTATCTCTGGGTAGATAGCATCAGATTTGAGTTGAATTACAGGACACCCAGCTGGTATCCCGAGAATTACTTGGTGCTGTGTGGGGGCACCCTCCTCCACACATTGAAATTGGTCTCAAGACATCAAAAGAGGGCTCCAATTCATTTCTTCTCTCATAACTTCCCTTTCGTCCCTTCCTCCTTCCATGCAGGATCTATTTTAGCAAGTTCATGCTGAGATGTCAAATGATAAAAATTTCAAGTGGGTCCTTTCCCAAGTTTACATATATTTTCTAAAAGTCCACTCCAAAACCCCAAAGCCTTCAAAACTCAAAGGAGTACAGCAATAATGACAGAATGACAAGCACGGGGATGAGGAGGTAGATGGCCAAGCCTCGGTGCCCTCTCAGTACACCACTGATCCATTCGCTGCTAAGGCCAATCCAGAACACACTTGAGCAAGTGAAGAGAGATCTGCACTAAGTTCGCTCTTGACCAGTAGAGGGTTCAAAGAAATTCAAGCCTTTGAGAAAACTGTCCCTTGAATTAGACATTTTCATAAGAATATTCTCTGTGTAGACAAGTATCTAAGTGAGCAATTTGGAAAGACTTGGGATCAGGTTAAATCCTATTGATGCCACAAAGGAGAAGAAGGTTGAGTCAGCAATATATGACCAAGTAAAATATTTTTCTCCAACAAGGAGAGCCAGTACTTCTTATATACCTCTGTCACTCACTGACAGGCAATAAATCCACTATATATTTGCTTAGAACAGAAAAATGAAGATACGGCCAGACAACTTTATTTATTATATTTCCATGACTCCTATTACCTTCTAGCTTTTCTTTTCTCAGCTATCACACTGCCCATGTGGTCTTGAGCAAACCCCAAATGCTCCAATCTCTGTTAGTTGAATGAGTTTATTCGACTTCACCTAACAGTGGAAGCCGTCTCTGAAGTCCCATGACTGCACTTCACAAAACAGTTTGGCAGCATTGAATTCCAATAACAGAAAAGTCTTCTTAAACAATAGCTCATTGGATTTAAATCAAATTTGTCAAGGTCATATCAGCTCTAGAACAGTATTCTCATTTAGAAAGCAAACTCTATCAGGATAAGTTTCTTTCTAGGCCTGTTCTTCCTCTTAGCACTAACACTGACTATCTTTCGAGGAAGATATAATTAATGCAAAATACTTCTCTCATCTAAAGACATACTGCTTATTCAAATTCCAAAATGACTATGAATAGTTTTCCTTGAATCTGTTCACCTTTATTATACAATAAGTCATTTTGTTTTAGTGAAATCCTCCTCTTTGCTTTAAGAAACAAAAGTTGTTCCCTTTACTACCAGGCAACTGAACAATTTAAGAAAACAGTCGTATTGGTTTAGTCTAAGATAAGGGAATTTGATCTCTCTATGACATTATAACAGTAAAAAAAAAAGTTATGAAAAATGCTAGTGAAAAACTAAGATAAACTTGTCTATATGTTATTTAAAAACCATAGTAAAACAAGCAGCAAAAATTATTTGTAGATGGCCAGTAAATATGACAGGTGATCAACTTCAATATTCACCAAGAAAATGCAAATTAAAATCACAGTGTGATCCTACACATATCCCAGAATGCCTAAAATGAAAAGACGGAAAGGCCAAGCGGAAGGACAGGAACTCTCACACCCTGCTGGCGGACAGGAGAATGAGTACACGACTTTGGAAATCTGTTTGGCAGTATCTGTTTACACTGAATACATACACACTCTATTACCCGACAACTCCACTTTTAGGTATATTCCCAACAGAAATTCATAAGTACATTCACTGAATACATCTTCGATTGTTCATAGCAGCAATTGTAATAGCTTCAAATGGAAAACTACTCAAATGTCCATCAACAATTGAACAGACAAATAGAATTTATTCACACAACAGAAAACTCTACAGCTATGAAAGTAAATGATCTACAACTACACACAACCATATAAGGGAATCTCACAAACATAGTGTTAAATGAAAGAAGCCAGACACAAAAGTGCACACGCTGTAGGATTCCAACTGTACAAAGTACAAAGATGAAACTAATTTATGCCATGTTTATGTTATTTGTTACAAGGGTGTGAAGAGGAATTCAAGTGCCCAGAGGATAGGAGTGCTGGTCAGCCTCCTAGCTTGCCCCCTCTGCCTATCTGAGGCCCCCACCCCAAGCACTGCACACATGATCAAATTAGGAGTTGTTGTCAAGTGACTGCTGATGCTGAAGCCCATGACAAGCAGGCACAAAGCCATAGAGGTACACTTGAGCCGCTCCCAGGGGAGAAGAGGACGTTGTACTGCTCCACCAAACACAGACCTGCTGTGTTCCTGATTACCAGGGAAGTTTGTCTTTAATTCTCACATTTACATTCCCATCAAAGGACAGCAAATGCTTTGATTTAGGCTATGGTTAGAAATGGAAACTTGTTAGGTGTGATGTGGTGGAGGGAATGGGTTGGCAAGAAGAAGATGTAAAAGAAGATGAGTGGGTTTAGTTAATGCATTTGCCAAAACTATCACAGACATTTACTTCACACGTAATCCTTATGGGAGAAGTTGCAGGTGGATATTACATCAAGGCTCCTTTCAATTTGTTTAAACTGTGAACAAACAGACCACATGAAGGCTAAGAAGATATAAACAGAGGATACTGCTGCAATTGAACACCACTTATAACAAAGATAATCCAACACAAATTTAATGATGTGTATGAGAGCTAATTGTGCTGGGTAATAAATGGCGAATAGTATACATAAGCAGTTAAAAAAGGATTAGTCTACTTGGTCAAGAAAGATTTACTATTTTTCTCTCCTTTTTGTTAATTCCATATCCTGCAACTTTTTCCATGGCAGGGACCCTTCTTTTCTATCTTTGTGCCCCTATGGCAGGGGCTGGTGCAAAATGTTCTCGACAGATGATGGTGAATGGAAGAAATGTCAACACTGATAATTTACCCTAAAGCTCTCTTTTCCATCAGGGTTTCTTGATCTCCACCCATCCCATAATGGCTTGTGACAGAAGCCCTCTAAGGGGCTCTTGCCACATTTCTTTTGTCTTCTTCACCTTCGGTTTCTCTGAGCACTTGTCCAACTGCTTATTAGCTACCACCTGCAACACCCACGCTTTTCCATCCACAGCACTCACCTACCTACTGCCCTGTGTTCAAAAAGTCTGGAAGCAATAGAACTCTGGGATATATGCAGATGGCTAATCAACATATATAATATATAACATAATCAACTGTCTGCACAGTAGAGTCACTTGGGAAAGTTTTAAAACATACCGATGGTCAGACTCCACTCTCAGAAATTCAGATACAGTTTGTTTCGGTAGATCCCTGGGCAGTGGATCTTTTAAATTGCACCAGTTAATTCTGTTGTAGCCAGGGCTGAAAACCACTGCCAAGATAAGTACATATTCACTAATGTGGGGAATAACCATGAATAAAGCAAAACATGGGAGAAAGGACAACAAATATGGATTCTGAGCATTTTAAGAAATAAAGGAAGAGAAAGAGTGGGGTGAGGAAAGAACCGGTTCACAGAGATCCTGTCCTTGGCAGGGCGTGGGCTGTAACGAAATGAAGCTGACAACTCCCAGATATATCTCTACTCAGTCCTAAGCAGCTACTAATAAGTGAGCTTCTGATGGTTCTATTAAGGATACTAAAGCCCAACTTTAATCTGATGAAGAAAAGAAACAGTGAGGACAGAGCACACAACTCTGTGAGTAAGAAAAGTTGAGGAGGCCACAGTGAGGGTAACCTGTTTTCCCCAGTACAGTGGCTTCAGGCCCTCCTCTTACCTGCCACCACCCACCTCCAACACCATACTTCTGTCTGCTAAGTGTTGCTTCTGCCCTGCACCGCCATAAATTCTCTTCTCACTCCCTCTTGGCAATTCTCCTTTTACTCTACAGTGACATTTGATGGGAGTATTTAGGTGGCTGTCATTATTGCTTTTATTATGAATTTAGTGTCTAACTCTTCTTGGTGAAGACTACTGCCCCAAGAAGACGTCAGGCTCAGGCTTTAGAACCAAAGATACCTAAGTTTGAATGCGGATTTGATCATTTATTAGTCATAAGACCTTGGGGCAATTGATTCTCCAAGCTTCAGTTATTTTCAATCTGTAAAATGGAGAAAATAATATCTACCTTGCAAGGTTTTGTGAGGATTAAATAAGATCATTAAAAAAAGAGTCCCTGACAATTGGAAGATGCACAACAAATATTAGTTTCCTCCCCTCCAGATAAGACCTATCTTTCAGACCTGTCCAATATGGTAGCCATGAGGCCCTGTGTAGCTATGAAGATTGAAATGAAATTAATTAAAAGTATTTAAAATTAGAAATTTAATTCCTCAGTTTCCCTAGCCCCATTTCAAGTGCTCAATAGCCACATATAGTTAGCAATATATTTATATAAAACCTTATTAGCACTGATTATAGACCATTTCCATCATTGCAGGAAGTTCTAGTGGACAGCACAGTTACTCCACCAGAGCCTGCTTAAGTGCTGCCACAGTGAAGATGAGAACCATCCATGGAACTCACTGGCCAGGCAGCAAAGTGCAGGGCTAAATCCTTCTATCAGAATATTCCATGTGTAACATATCTGCCTCTTCTGGGCATCCACTTCCAAGAAGAAAGGGACAAAAAAAGAAGATGCTACAGAAAGACAAATACTGCATGATCTCTCTTATATATTAAATCTAAAAATAAATGAATTAGTTAAAAAACCAAACTCATATATACAGAGACCAGATTGGTGGTTGCCAGAGGCAGGAGGTGGAGGTAGGGAGAAATGAGTGAACTGTTTCTGTGGGGGCATTTTCAGTATAAATAAATTGAATTTAAAAATTTTAAAAATAAAATTAAAAGTATCAGCATGCTAAAACAAAAAAAGAAGATGATGATGCTGAGGAATCTGAAAATAAGCCTAGCCTGGCTGACTCAGCAATTTTGCCAAGGCTGGACAGGTTATGTTAGTTTTTAGCTCTGCATAAGCAAATAAAGCCATGCAAGGCTGTCAAGTAAAGGCATATTTACCATGAATTTTATTTATTATTCACACATAGCTTCTAGACACTGCCTTGGTCAACCTTGAATTCAGTTCCCTAGCAACCTGGGCTAAATTAAGCAACATAACAGAGTCATGAGGCAGGGAGCCTTTCGAGAACATCTTAACCCATTACCTCAGACTTTGAAATTGCTTTTCATCTTAGTTGCTATGCCTAGACCAGGCTGCCAACAATTGCCATCTGAGGCCTCTAGTCTCCAGGTCACTAGTTCAGGTCATGACTTGTTTAAACATGAAAAACAAGAAATGATGGGTCACAGGATGTGATTGTGCAGACTGTGTACTACACAACTCCATAGGGTACAATTTACAAAATTAACATAGACTTGTACATTTATTCTAACAATTTCCCAGAAAACAGCAATAGTGTCTTGAACAAGGGGTGGTTTTTTCTAACTTTCATAAAGGTACTGTATACATTAACCACAGGGGTGACTGGGAGGGCCACTGTGAAGCTAGAGGGCAGAAACAGACCAAGAAGTCAAAATCCTTAATCTAGGGGTAATCTAGCATTGGGGCCCAAGAATGTTCTGGATATCCACAGCGGTCTTTGTTCCAATAGCTGCTGGAGAAATTCTGCCTCGTGATTCACTAAACTGGACTAGCCTTGCCCTTCGGATTTAGAGATTTTTACCAGTTCTGATCAGGTTTCAACAATGACACAGTGGTTTTCAAGTATGGCTCTACAATCACCTGGGGAGTCTTCTAAAAATACCCGACTCTTAAAAAAACTACCAAACATGGGGCTGGCCCCGTGGCCGAGTGGTTAAGTTCGCGCGCTCCGCTGCAGGCGGCCCGGTGTTTCGTCAGTTCGAATCCTGGGCGCGGACATGGCACTGCTCGTCAGACCACGCTGAGGCAGCGTCCCACATGCCACAACTAGAAGAACCCACAACGAAGAATACACAACTATGTACCGGGGGGCTTTGGGGAGAAAAAGGAAAAAATAAAATCTTTAAAAAAAACCCAAAAAACTACCAAACAAACTCATAGATACAAAGAACAAATTGATGGTTGCCAGAGAATGCCAGGTGGGGAATGGGGAGTGGGAAAAATGGGTAAAGGTGGTCAAGAGGTACAACTTTCCAGTTATAAAATAAATAAGTCCTGAGGATGTAACATATAGCATGGCGACTGTAGTTAATAATACCATATTGAATTTGAAATTTGCTAAGAGAACAGATCTTAAAAGATCTCATCACAAGAAAAAAAATTTATAACTACATGTGGTGATGGATGTTAACTAGACTTATTGTGGTGATCATTTCACAATACGTACAAATAGCAAATCATTATGTTGTACATCTGAAATCAATATAATGTTACATGTAAATTGTACCTCAATAAAAAAAACACCTGATTCTGAACCTTACCTCAGATCAATAAATCAGAATCTCTGCGGGTGGGGTCTGGGTACCAGTACCTTGCAAAAATATCTAATGTGCAGCAAGGTAGATAACTGCTCCTCTAGGAGATGGAAAGAATGGAAAGGATGGAAAGAAGAGGAATCTGATGCCCCAAGTCTCAGACAAATTGTTAACATGGAAGAAAACTTCTTAAATGTAGTCCACAGGACTTTTAGTCATTAGAACCAAAGATAAGCAGAAAATAGAAGGAAATTCTTTTCAAATAGGCAATAAGATCTGGTATTCATGATTGTGGAGTGCATCTTCATCACTCAATTTTAAACTTTAGAATTGCACTGCAAATGTAAAGAAACAACATCAGACTTTATTGTCAAACTGTTCTGGAATGCTCAAATTGAGCTTTAACGTGTTAGAAGAAGGAAGGAAGGAGGTGACTGAGAAGGGAAAGGGGTTCTTAGGCCTGTTTAAGAACAAGAATGAGCCCTCAACTAAGTTTTGCATGTAGCACAGCATCCCACAGCCCGAGCTCAAGGAGAAGGGGCTCACTGTGATTGAAACATTGGTGGCATAACCACAAGGGAAGCCGAGAGTATCTTCCAAAACTATGACTTGTTCATTTAGAAGACTTCATCAGTACCTACTAAATAATCCAAGTGTGGCCTAGTCTAGCTTGTTTCAGATGAGAATGGCTTAGTCATTTTTACCCGTTTCAAGAATGTTCTCTGAGTCATGGGTTATACTCACTTCACATTCAGACCTAAGATCGCCCGTCCCCTTGAAACCTCTCTGGAGCTAAATCTGTCTGGCTGATTCTTTCTGCTCTATCTCAAACATGAGTCAGTGCTCTGCTGTCTTATTTTGCCACCCCAAATTAGTGAAAAATGTTCAAAATTCCCAGAAAAGCAGATATATTCTAATCGGTTCTTAGTAAAACAGCCAATCTCATAAATGTATGCTGTATTTTCAAAAGCATGTTCAGAGCCTAAAAATACATATTCACTTTGAATTCATTTATGGCTGTATCTACTAGAGACAAATGTTAAAAAATATACAGAGAAGAAAATGTATTTCCCTCCCCCCCCATTTCTTCTTATCTAAACCCTTTATTTCTTTCAAAAGCCAGGTCAGCTCTCATATCATCAATTAACTTTTCCCAGCCCAAAGTAACCTCTTCCCACTCAGGATTTATATTGACCATCTTACCCTGTCATTTGGTCTTATTCATATATTGTATTATTATACCTCTCATAGTCATTTAGCTTATCATATGGAAATGTCTTTTCCACCTGTTATATTCTTTAAATATGCCCATGGGCATAGTCCACAGTGGAAGAATGTATACTTTATAGCATTCACTGAATGCTGATGTATTCATTATGAAAAAGTCCAAATTCATGAGCCAATTTTATACCATATCTATCTATGTTATTGTTACCTCTTTCACAAAGAAAAGAACACAATAATATATCAAGATATAAGATAAGATGCCCTGATTTTCTCATAACTGTAGGACACAAATGGCATGAATTCCTGAATTCTTTTAATGTACCAGAAACACGGGGGGAGAAGGGGGTGTCTCCATTGCTCCTGTAGTAGACGCACGTGCCTTTAAAGAAGATTTTTGTAAAAGATGAGGAGGAATGCTGGTAAGTAAATCAGGGCATGCCATCGATTGTAAAACATCCTGATTTCAAAAATGTAAAATGTGTGCCTTAACATCAGTGATATTTTCTAAGTGAAAATGATCTTTCAAATACAAGTAATACGTAATAAAAATTGGAAATCTCCTTTGTTAAAAATATCATCATAAGTTAGAGAACAATTTGCCTTAAAGAGAGGCATATCTTAGATCTCCCTTTGAAACCCTGAGCACCAGACTAGACCTTTGACCATGCTGGGGTTTGGTGATGGCCTATAATATACCAAGAAGGTGAACTGTCTAAAAGGAACAAAAGCTATGTCAGGGCCTTTGCTTCAAGAGTTCATGGAAGTTGCAAAATGTAGTCCTGAAAGAATACAATAACATGAATTTCATGCTTATAAGAAAGGAAATTGCCATGATGTTGCTCAGGGTCTTTATGCAGCATATTTACAAACTGGTCCACACTGATCTACAACTGGCTGGAATCCGCCTACTCATGATCATATTCTACAAAGCTGTTACAATTTCCTTTACACCACTTTGTATGAAATGTATCACATATGTTTTGTATTATATTTAATTGTGTACCTGTCAGTGGATGGCAGGGAGCATGCCTTGTGCACTGCTATATTTCCCCGGGTGCCTTGCACAATCTTCTGCATGGTGAGTAAGCCCTCAGAGAATTGTGAAGAACAGATAAGCCCTCAGAGAATTGTGAAGAACAGATGAGCAACAAACTGACCAAAGGAAAAGCAGTGTTATCACTCAGTTCTGGAGTCAGCAGTTACCCAATGAATCAATAAAGAACAATGCATGAGATTGTTGCTTTGCAGAATGTTAACCAAAAGAAGGATGAGTGGTGGGGCTCTTAGGAGAAGACCCAGACCCTCTGTCTGGCTGTGAATGGAAAATAATTCTAAACAATTTTTTCAGCCACTGGTGTCAATGTCAACAGCAAATTCAGTAATCTTACCATTTATTCTTTCTATTCTAAGATATCCCAACATTCTTTAACTGTGAAGTGGACTCTAATAGATATATTTAAATTTCCCAGGTGGGAATCGTTCCCTTTTTTAACCCAAATAGATGTTTAACCTACTGATGTTCCTGCTTGTCATTTACAGCATATTTAATCAGAACCCCACTGCTATAGGGATCCCTCTACCCTGGCAATATTGAACTTGAAGCACAGCAGTCCATGAGCCTGGGATCCTTCTGAACTCAGATAAGAGAACAAATTAATTTTTCTCTTGCCCCGGAATTCTCATCTTGATCAAGACCTGCACCCAAGTGCAGGGAAAAACAGCCCAGAGGCAGCAAAAATCCACACAACTGCTAGAGATGCGTGCCTTCTGGCAGTGCTGTGGATACTGCTTCCATGCCCCTCTCCTGCCCTACAATGAGTCAAGTGACATCTGGGCTGCCTGTTCTGAGGATGCATAAGAAAAACGAAGGTTGTATCATGTAGGCTTGCACCACGTCTCCTGTATCGGAAAGAGGCCATAATCTGCCCTTGTTATCAATTAAATCAATTAAACAACCAACAAGTACTGTGTTCCTGGTGCCCCATGCCGCGGCACTGCTTGGTGCTGGTTTCTGTGGAAGAATACTGTAGAACATTTAGACCAAATATAAGATCAGCAGTAACAGGAAAATAACAAGGAGGTTATGTACATATATTTAAATCACTCAGACTGGCTTTCAAAGATGAAGCAGCTGGTTTTAGATACAAAAAATTTCTTATGAAGAAAGCAAGAACAACCATTAATGAACTGTTTAAATGACCTGCAAGTTGCTCAAGAACCAGGGAAATATGTTATTCATGATTGTATCCCCATAGCCTAACATGGTGCTTGATACATAATATGTATCCAATACTGCTTGCTGAATAAGTGAACGAATACCTTACATGAAGATGGATGCCATCTAAACAGAATAGTCCTTAAAACTTAACTACCTGTCATAACCTCCATCTGAGGAAAAACAGCACTGAAAATCTGTGGTTTGGGCCATTTCACATTACTATCTTGGCCACAGCTAATTGGTCCAGGAATTCATGCTAAGGCCAAAGGATCATGCATAAAGGCCAACCTGCTCCAGAGCACCTTGGTTTAAGATGGATCACTAGGAGGGCCCCACATTGGATAGTGGCCCATGGACTCCGCTGGATCCCCTCTCTCAGGAATTCCAAACAACGTAGCCCAAAGATGAAGGTCACAGGGCCTGCTCTTGGATCAGACATGGCAATGCGCTTTGGGAAGACCAGGGTCAGAGGGCCTGGTGGCCAGCTGGGTACTTACAAGGAACCCTGTCACACCAGGCAGCTTTTCCCTAACCGTGTTCTGAGAAACAGAGTTCTAAGAGATGAGAATGGATATGCTTGATAAGAGTCTGGGAAATGCTGGATGTCATGTCCTTTCTTGATGAAGCACAATGTTCACTTGCCTGCTTAAGCCTCTTAGAAATCTTGCTCCAAAAAAAAGTTTTTAAATCCTACTTAGCAGAGGGCCCCCCAAAGCCTTTATTTTGCAGCATAGGACTCCTGATTTAAGAAAAGGTGACCTAAAGTGACCTGGATGTATCTCTTTCCTCGTAACTTAAATCTAACTAAGGCATTGCTTTAATTGTAGAGCTTATAAATATTATCCTCAGAAATGAGCCTCCAACTTGTGAGAATGAAGCCACAGGCTCAAAATTAGACCAGGCCCTTTTCTATAAAGCAATTATTCAAACTTTATCATGAGTCAAAACTTTAGGTTCCAAAATTTCTAAGACTTCATGACCTCATCCAGGAATCCTAAAAACAACTGTGGTCATCATCCATTAAAAATGCAACTTTCACAGTGTTCCACAGAAAAATCCTATGGGCTGGTAAAAATAGGAAGTAAAAATCCTATGGGTTGACTTATTTTCATTAATGCCTTACCAGTAAAGATGTAAACAATTTTAACCCAGGCTGTTAAAATATGCATACGCTGAGTGGAATAAAATCCGTCTTAATTGCTGCTCTAACAAGGAAAAGAACTCTGAGTACTTTGTCAAATAAATAAATGATCTATGCCTTTTCTTGTCACTTTTCTTCTCTTCAGTAATTTTAATAAATAAAATTGATGGTTTTGGAAAGAGTTTTAGGTGAGCTCTTCCAATTGTAACATTCCTTCGCTTAAATATCAGTTATGACAACATTCCAAACTTCGAAGCAAAAGCTGTTTCCTGCATTTATTTCGACACTTATCATAAAGCAGCACCGGTCAAGTTTAGCCCATCGCCCTAGCTGGAGGTTTTCCCGACACATGCCTGCTTTTTACTTTTTACTTTTCACTTTTCTTCACCCCCCTTCTTCTTCCCACCAACCCCGACTCTGCCCCAGAGTATGACTCATTAAGTTCCTGGTAGGAAAATGAATTCTATTTTTTAATCATTTGATGCCTGCAACATAAGCTAAAAGGAAATGCATTTTAATTCATCCAAAAATTCTAATAGGATCATGAAAAACTGAAAAGACTTAACATTGAACAAACATGCCTAATATAGGAGAGAAAAGGTAAGAATGGACTCCAGTAGTTATACGAATATAAAAATTCCTGGTCTGGAAAACATAAAAATTAGTCTTTTCACCAAGAATCCATAAAGACAGAAGTAAAACAAACAAACAAACAAAAAACACATCAATCCTCACCTGCTCTCAAAATAAAACAAAATATTCCTGAAATTAGATACATACATCAATCAATGCCTACTTTTGTAATTAACAGAATAACTCTGAGTAAGATTTCAACCACTGTCCCAGGAGTAAAATTGAAAGCAAATTTTATGAAAACATACATACATGAATACATGGCCAGCTTACACCCTCAAGAACTAAGGAAGCAATGATTCTTGAATTCAGAAACTGCTATTTAAAGCGCACACACAGGGATAGGGATTAAATAAGAGGGAAAGATAGTAAGGATAGACACAGGTTGCAATAACCTATTAGTATCAGTGAGGGGAGAGAAATAAAAACTACCCAGAGGGAATAAAATTTGAGGCCAAAGGAAAAAATGTAGGGAATTTAGTTTCCATTCCTGCTCTTTATAAATTGTTTTAATCTTTAGATTAAGCGCTTTATAGTCTCTGTTTGTATTTTGTTCCTCAAATGAGTGATAACATAAAGTCACCTAAATAATAGCACTTAAGACATACTAAAAAAGGAGAAACTAGACAGAATTTTTGTGCTCTGGAGAAGGTGACAGGAAGGTCAGCACATGGACATTTCTATAAAGTGCCTGGAAGATCACGACTATCTGTACATGCTGTTCCCAAGATTTTATCTCTCACTCTCGATTAGTTCATAGATAAATCAATCTTTTGGCATTCTAATAAGGATTAGAAGCCATGTCAAAACAAAAAAAAAGATTTAGAGTTTATAGCAACCCTTTACTGGTTTGATCACATCCCACCCCACCCCAATCCCAAGGAATTCCTGTGACTTGCCAGAATGAAATTGCATTTCTCTTTTCCTGTGGGTGCATATTTTCTAGCTTTGCCCATAAAATATTAGAGGCAGGTAAAATGACTTTGATATAGCATATACCAAAACAGATGAAACTTTATAGCATTCTTTTGAGATAAAATATGCTGTCATAGCTCTTGATTTTAGATTTCAGATATTCAAATTATTACTTTTCAAATACTTGGAATAGGGACAAAGACAACTTTTTCCATTGAAAAGTCCTTAATCTCCAAGGCAATTATTCATTTTCCTTCAATCTTTTTTCCCAAAGAGTTGAATAACAATAATAGCAATAATGATAATAATACTTAGCACTTACGTACTGGGCACAGTGCCATATGCTTTACATATATTATCTTCTTCAAACTCCATGACAAGCTTAAGACACAGAAACTATTATCATTCCCATTTTACAGATAGGGAAACGGAGGCTTGGAGAGGTTAATGACTTGCCCAAGTTTGCATAGCTAGTAAGGAAGCTAAACCAGGATGTGAATTCTGCTCTCTTTGACCTCACTGTCTACACATCTAGTTACACTGAAGAATTTGACAAATGTGATAGGCATTACCATCTACCCACTAAAAAAAAGAGTATAGGCATTCCAATCATGAATGAATAGATGTTGAAGTTAATGTACAGAGAAATGTAATGAATAGGAGAATACACTCTAGGTAGCTGGAAAATCTGAGAAATATTTGGATAACTTGCTACCCAATCCCTTCTATATTAGCCAATAATACCTAAAAAAGAAGAAGAAGAAGAAGAAGAATGAAGCTTCAAATGCTCTAATATCCCACTGATTGTTTTAGGGTGTCCATTTTACTTTCCCTGTTTAAGCATAGCTCTAATGAAAAAGGAACAAAGAGAAATATATAATTAAAGCTCTGGGCAATCAAACATATTTACATTCCTACAAATTTCAGTTTCAGGAAAAACCTACTCAAACATAGGCATCAGATAAGTGTTTAATATAGTTGATTTTAGGAGGCTGAATTCAAAGCCAGGAGCACCACATAAGCAAAGCAGTTGTCTAAGCTAGATGGGGCTATCATCTAAGTGGTGAAATTTAATGAATACAGAAAACTCTCTTCCTTGAAATATTTTCTGCCCTTGCTTGACTGTCTTCATTACACTTTGTCACACTGAACAGAATCTTTGCTAGATGCTGATTTTGGAAATTCAAATGACTATAAGCTCTTCACTCTTTAGTACCAATTAGCTTAATTTGATTACTTTGCTTTCCCACAGAAGTGGGAGTTTCTAGCTATTCCCAACCCTGGCTGTATATCAGAATCAGCTAGGGATATTTTAAAACAATACCAATGTCTGGGTCCCACTCCTGGAGACTCTATAGTTCTAGGTAATCTAGGGCCCAAACCGCAGTGTAATTTACAAGCTCCCCAGGTGGTCCTGGTATGTGACAGGCTTGAGAGTCACTGGTCCAAGACAGCTTCCCTGGTGAATTCTACCAAATATTCAAAGAAGACTTAATACCCATCCTTCTCAAACTCTTCCAAAAAATTGAAGTGGAGGGGAGGCTTCCTAAGTCATTCTACAAGGCCAACATTATCCTGATGCCAAAACCAGACAAGGACAAGACAAAAAATAAAATTATAGGCCGATATCACTGATGAACATCGAGGCAAAAATCCTCAACAAAATACTAGGAAATAAAATACAACAATACATTAAAAAGATCATACAACATGATCAAGTGAGATTTATTCCAGGGATGCAGGGATCGTTCAACATCCACAAATCAATCAATGTGATACACCACATTAACAAAATGAAGAATAAAAACCACATGATCATCTCAATAGATGCCGAGAAAGCATTTGACAAGATATAGCATCCATTTATGATTTAAAAAAACCCTGAATAAAATGGGTATCGAAGGATAGTATCTCAACATAATAAAGGCCATATACGACAAACCCATAGCTAATATCATGCTCAATGGAGAAAAACTGAAATCTCTTTAAGAACAGGAACCAGACAAGGATGCCCACTCTCACTACTCCTATTCAGCATAGTATTGCAAGTCCTATCCAGAGCAATCAGGCAAGAAAAAGAAATAAAAGGGATCCAAATTGGAAAGGAAGTGGTGAAACTGTCACTATTTTCAGATGACATGATTTTATACATAAAAAACCCTAAAGAATCCACCAAAACACCTTTCAGAAATGATAAATGAATATGGTAAAGTTGCAGGACACAAACTCAACACGCAAAAATCAGTTGCATTTCTATACACTAACAACAAAGTAGCATAAAGAGAAATTAAGAATACTATCCCATTTACAAGTGCAACAAAAAGGATAAAATACCTAGGAATAAATTTAACCAAAAAGGTGAAAGGCCTGTACACTGAAAACTATAAAACATTGTTGAAAGAAATTGAAGACACAAAGAAATGGGAAGATATTCCATGGTCTTGGATTGGAGGAATTAGCATAGTTAAAATGTCCATACTTTGTAAAGCAATCTACAGATTCAATGCCATCCCTATCAAAGTTCCAACAACATTTTTCACAGAAATAGAACAAAAAATCCTAAAATTTATATGGAACAGCAAAAGACCCCAAATAGTCAAAGCAATCCTGAGCAAAAAGAAGAAAGCTGGAGGCATCGCAATCCCTCATTTCAAAATACATTACAAAGCTATAGTAATTAAGACAGCATGGTTCTGGCACAAAAACAGACACACAGATCAATGGAACAGAATCGAGAACCCAGAAATAAACCCATACATCTACAGACAGCTAATTTTCGACAAGGGAGCCAAGAACATACAACGGAGAAAGGAAAGTCTCTTCAATAAATGTTGTTGGGAAAACTGGACAGCCACACGCAAAAGAATGAAAGAATACCATTATCTTGCACCATACACAAAAATTAACACAAAATGGATTAAAGACTTGAATGTATGACCTGAAACCATAAAACTCCTAGAAGAAAATATAGGCAGTACACTATTTGACATTGGTCTTAGCAGCATCTTTGCAAATACCATGTCTACTCAGGCAAGGGAAACAAAAGGTAAAGTTAACAATTGGGACTACATCAGACTAAAAAGCTTCTGCAAAGCAAAGGAAACCATGAATAGAAAGACAACCCACCAACTGGGAGAAAATATTTGCAAATCATTTATCTAACAAGGGGTTGATCTCCAAAACATACAAAGAACTCATATCACTCAACAACAAAAAAACAAATACCCAATCAAAAAATGGGCAGAGGATATGAACAGATATTTTTCCAAAGATGGCCAACAGACACATGAAACGATGCTCAACATCGCTAATTATTAGGGAAATGCAAATCAAAACTATAATGAGATATCACCTTAAACCAGTCAGAATGGCTATAATTACCAAGACAAAAAACAACAAATGTTGGAGAGGATGTGGAGAAAAGGGCACCCTCATACCCTGTTGGTGGGAGTGCAAATTGGTGCAGCCACTATGGGAAACAGTATGGAGATTTCTGAAAAAATTAAAAATAGAAATACCATATGATCCAGCTATTCCACTGCTGGATATTTATCCAGAGAACTTGAAATCAATGATCCAAAGAGATTTATGCACTGCTATTTTCATTACAGCATTATTCACAATAGCCAAGATGTGGAAGCAACCCAAATGCCCTTCTACAGATGAATGGATAAAGAAGATGTGGTATATATATATGTATATACATGCACAATGGAATACTACTCAGCCATAAAAAAGACAAAATTGTCCCATTTGCAACAACATGGATGGACCTTGAGGTATGATGTTAAGTGAAATACGCCAGACAGAGAAAGACAAATACTGCATGATTTCACTCATATGTGAAAGATAAACAAGCACATGGGTAAAGAGAACAGATCTGTGGTTACCAGCAGGGAAGGAGGTTGGCGGTGGTGGGGGGTGTGAAAGGGGTAAAAGGGTACATATGTACAGAGACAGACAAAAATTAGAGTACTGGTGGTGAACATGATGAAGTCTACTAAGAAAGTGATAAATAATAATGTACACCCCAAATTACACAATGTTACAAACCACTATGATCTCAATAAAATTACTGAAAAAAAAGAATGAAAGTAGACCATTATCTTTTTACCATACACAAAAATTAACTCAAAATGGATTAAAGAATTGAATGTAAGACCTGAAAAAACAAAAATTCTAGAAGAAAACATAGCCAGTATGCTCTTCAACATTGGCCTTAGCAGTATATTTTCAAGTACCATGTCTAACCAAGCAAAGGAAACAATAGAAAAAAACAAATGAGAGTACGTCAAACTAAAAAGCTTCTGCACAGCAAAGGAAACTATCAACCAAATGAAAAGACAACCTAAGAACTGGGAGAAGATATTTGCAACTGATAATTATGATAAGGGGTTAATATCAAAAATATATAAAGAACTCACACTTCTCAACAACAAAAAAGCTAACAGCCCAATTAAAAAATAAGCAGAAGATCTGAACAGACATTTTTCCACAGAAGATCTACAGATGGCAAACAGGTACATGAAAAGATGTTCAACATCTCTAATTATTAGGGAAATCCAAACCAAAACTACAATGAGATATCACCTCACGCCTGTCAGAATGGCTATAATTAACAAGACAGGAAATAACAAGTATTGGAGGGGATGTGGCGAAAACAGAACTCTCATACACTGCTGGTGGGAGTGCAAACTGGTGCAGCCACTATGGAAAACAGTTCAGAGATTCCTCAAAAAATTAAGAATAGAGCTACCATATGATCCAGCTATTCCACTGCTGGGTATTTATCCAAAGAACATGAAAACACGAATGCATAAAGATGTATGCACCCCTATGTTCATTGCAGCATTATTCACAATAGCCAAGACTTGGAAACAACCTAGGTGCCCATCAAGGGATGAATGGATAAAGAAGATGTGGTATATATACACAATGGAATACTACTCAGCCAGAAAAGATGAAAACTTGCCATTTGCAACAACATGGATAGACTTTGAGGGTATTATGCTAAGCAAAATAAGTCAGAGGGAGAAAGTCAAATACCATATGACCTAACTCATAAATAGAAGATACAAACAACAACAAACAAACACATAGAGACGGAGATTGGATTGTTGGTTACCAGACGGGGAGGAGGGTAAAAGAGGTGATTTGCACATGTGTATAGTGATGGATGGTAATTAGTCTTTGGGTGGTGAACATGATGTAATCTACACAGAAATTGAAATATGATTATGTACATCTGAAAACAAACAAAAAAAAGAGTCACTGGTCCAGACACTCTCTGCCTCCTGTAAAAAGAAATAACATTTACTGACCATGTCCATATTTTCTGTGTTTTCAGCCTTGAATAGATTAAACTCTCTTGCAGTATGCTTTGTTAAGAGAAATAGCAACCACCACAAAATCTACTTTGAAATGAGAAATCAAAGTTGTGTGGAGAGAAGTTTAAAGGGAAAAATAAGTCTCTATTTTTGGTTTCTTAAAACAGAAAAAAATGTTATCTGACTTCTTTAGAATATAAGAGGCATGATTCCATTTTCTTAAGTAACCCTTTAAATAAGATTTGCTGCTTTGAAATACGCACTTCCTAATAGCCTATATGTCTTTATCAAGCCGTAACAGCTGCCATAAGACAGGAATCAAATCTTAACTGTCAGACTCCAGTCAGACTGAGACCACTACAATTTTTTTGACTACAAAATAGGTTTAACAACCAACAAATTCAATTGCCATGTCTTTTCTCCCATTTTACCAGTAGTTCAGATCTGCAATGCATGAACCAACCTGGATGAAATACCTGTATTTCAGGAATCTAAGTCAGAATATTATTATTACTGAAAGATGTTAAAAACAGACATCAAACTTCACCTAATGTTCTTATAATAAAATTTCATATATAAGTAACTCATTACATTAAATGTGAAACTTACCAAGAATTAACATTTAACTCTTTCTGCTGTTACCTTTCTGTGCAGTCCAGATGGACTGGTTAACCTCTGTGAGCCTCAATTTCTTCAGTTTTAAAATAGGACTATTAACATCCACCCTACCTCTTTTGAGATTTTCTTAAAGGATTTTGTTACAATGCCTGTGCATTTGAAGAACTCTAGAATACAGTACAAAGGTAACTTATCAGTAGTCACTTAACCATAAGCTTTCTGAGGACAGAAACACAAAACAGGCCAGGAAAGAGCAGGCTTTCAACTTTCAACAGGTAGGAAGCCTTTGTAAACATTTAGGTTATTGGCTCTGAGCTCAAACGAGTTGGATAAACAAAGCTCTGCCCAAGTAAGGAGCTCTGTATTTTTTCTCTGATATTTAATCAGTACCATTTTCTGGAAGTCAAGTGTCCAGAGAGATGTAGACATTCTACTTTTCAGGGTCATCTCATACGTAGACTGCTGTTGAAGTAGGAGGGACCACATTTCAGAAGGGGATATTTTAAGAGGACATCCTGATGTAGACTACCTGTGGCCTATCTTATATCTATTCTACCCTTTTTACTTACTGAAAATACCCTGCTTTTATTCAGGGTAGCAATGAAACTTGCTTAAAAACTGCATTTTCTTGCCTCCCTTACATTAGGGTTAAGCATGTGACAGAATTCTAGCCAATAAGAAATAGAAGTTGCTGATAATATGTCCAAAAGAGCTCCTTAAAAGGAGAGGCAGACTCAGGAGGTATGCACCCTGTTGCTTTTGGCCCTTCCCATTTTTCCTGACTTGAAAGGGAACATGACAGCCATAGCCACAATGGTCACCTCCAGAGCCTGAAGATGAGAATCACACCTTCAGGATGGCAGAGAAGAAACTAGAAGGCCCTGGGTCCCCAATGAATTTGCTAAATCACCATATTGGCTCTGAGCTGTCCACCGCAGAATTTCCTCTATGTGAGAGAAAACTAAACCCCTTTCTGTTTTAAGCCTCTAGTTTGGTGGTCTCTGTTACTTGTAGCTAAATACAATTTCTAACTGAAATAAGTTCTGTTCCAAAGTTCATCAATCAGAACATAAGAGGACTTGAAATCACGTCATTTGAGAGAGGTTGATGGAACTGGGGATTTATGTCTGAGAAATGAAGGGAGTGGAGAATATTAAAAATAGGTATATTCAAATACGTGAGCACTAACATATAAAGAGCCACAGAAGCCAAACCAGGAAGGATGGGTGAAAGCAAGAGAAGCAGATTTCAGCCTAACCTAAGAGATCTTTCTAACCAGAACTGGCTCTTCATGGATGCGTCACATCACTGGAGGGGTCTACTCCATGTGAATACAGTAGAGAAATGAAAAACCGAAGGAGGCAGTG
The DNA here is from genome assembly GCF_041296235.1 of Equus asinus. Lineage (NCBI taxonomy): Eukaryota > Metazoa > Chordata > Mammalia > Perissodactyla > Equidae > Equus > Equus asinus. The sequence goes on from NC_091798.1 coordinate 75,569,113, forward strand.
GAAGGAGTGATATTTACCTGTTCCACACCCAACCCAGATAGTCTATGAATCTGTGAGTTCCTAATGCCAAATAGCCAACTTTGTTTAGTACAACAAATATTAACTAAGTGCCTGTAAAGTGGACTTTATTGCTTTGCTTTGTTTATTGTGTTTAACCTACCTAACTTTTATGTCACTTGTGGGCCTCTTTCAAAGATAACTGACTTTTCAATTAATTTTGGAAGTGTCTTCAGTTTGTCAGAATTTGTACAGAAATTCGTTTTCAGCTAGGACAACCTAAACAGTAGTTGCAGACATTTGTTGCATCTTTACCACACACCGGGCATGGAGCTACACACTTTAAGTTGATTATCTAATTTTGAAACAATCCTATGAGGTAAGTGGCTTTATTATTTCCTTTTTTAAAGTAGAAAAATAAGGTACAGAGAGTTTAAATAATTTTTCAAGATCATATAACTAAGCGTGATGCCAGAATGGAACTGAGCAACCAGACTCCAGAATCCCTTGATAAGCATACTGTAGTTTCAACGCCTAGTCCATATCTGGCTTCAAAAAGGCATATCCACCTAAGGATCATAATAAAATTGCAAATGAATTACAGGTACTATAAAATTAAACTATAAATTATACAGGCAAATGTCCTATGTATTTTGAATAGTTCTTTACCAATACTTTCTTCTTTCACATTCAATGTCATTTTACCCTTGTCTTTAAATACCACCCTATGAAAAACAAATCTGGAATAATACATGTTAAAATGGCATATTGCAGTTATGTGACAAAGGTCAATATTTAGTCCCTGGATACATTGGTGAGGGGTGATGAGGTCAACCGTTCTCCACCAACAGCTACGATTACCTTTATAAGGCAGAGAAGCCCCAACAGGACTCTGAGTGGAAGCCCACAGACTAGAAAATCTTAAAAGTATAAACAGGTAATAACTTTTCACAATTTAAATCTGACAACAAAATTTAAAAGCCATGTATTAACTCAATATTTGAAAAACAAAACATCTCTTTTGCAGAGCTTTTCTTTTCTCTTACAACATTGCTAATACAAGAATCTGAATAAGTATAAGTTGGCACATTATAATTATTTCATTGAGAATCACTTTTAGGACTTACAATTTGTCCTTTAAAAGCTGGAATAACTGCATAATTATTTAAAAGAAAATAGTCACTGAGATTACAATTAAACAAATTAAATACTAGTTTAATTGTTAAGCATCTTTTAATCCTAACCCATTTCTATCTGGTTTTATTTTTAAGTCTTTTTAGAGCTTTATCCCATTTTGCCATTTGTTTTAATATATTCTTATTCTGTCTTGCAAGCTGATCAGTAATGATAAACTCAGGACTGGAACTTTGAAATCACTGACATCAGACATGTCCAAATATATGGCACATGTTTCATCTCCCTTTGGCACAAAAGCCTGGTGCATTCCACCCCACTCACCATGGATACCTTCCCATTTAACTCAGCCAGAGCTATGCTGACTGCAGACACAGAAAGCCCGATGGGTCATTAAAACATTTTCCCTCTCTTTACATTCAGCCAGTATGCATAAGTAGTTAAGCAGTTAAATAAAATATACTTTCAGAATGGGTCCAAAAGGGATAGGAAGCAAAGGAAAGAGAAACAGAGGAAGATAGAGAGAATAGTAAGATGTATAGAGATAAATAAAATAAAGCAAGCCAAGAATGCTTGGTGATGGCTATCATCTTTGGCAGATGGATTTATGGTGTTAATGGCAAAGAGCAGAAAGCCAGGAGGAAGCTCTTCTCACTGACCTCAAAGGTATACAGACTGACGACTTGCTTTGGTGAATATGTCCCCTATAAATGGTGGCCCTGCCTGTTGCCACCAAGAGGCTACTGTGGGCTGAGCCCGTGAGCAAGGAATGTCCTTCCTCTTGTACCCAAGCAATGTGTCTCTGCACACAGCTGCTCTGTGGCACCAAACACCTTGCCCAGGCGGTTTTCTTTGGAGGTTGGGCCTTAGTCCTCCTTTGCTCCCATAAGATAAGCTTGCAGGTGCTTTACTTCACTCTGATTATTGGCACATAGAAAAGGGTTACATTTTCCTAAGCTACCAAGCAGCCAAGGGTTTGTGGGGCTATGACAGCTGCCAAGAGATTTTCTGGGGGCAAAATAAAATAACAGGGAGGAGAGAAGTCAAGTCCTCTTCCTGTGGCAGCCCAGGACCCAGCATTGCTAATACTCTGAAAGAGAAAGAAAAATCGATGTTCTCATTATGTTTGCTCTGCATTTCAACTGAGCATTCTCATCCTTTCTTTCTAGTTCCAGCAGTTTAAAAATGAATATGCTGACACACGTGGACAAATGCTCACTCCAAGTTTTACGCTACAGACAATAACACTTCAGTTATTCAGAACTAACCACTCCAACTACTCAGAGTCCTCTGAAACACAGCCATGAACCGGTAAACAAAGTAAACAAGTAAACAAAACCTTCTGGGCAGCCAGAATACATCATGACATTCATCTCCCAAAGCTAGGACAGTTACTCCCAGGAGAGATTGCCAGACCTTTGCCCAGAATCCAGCTCACTCTAATTAAGACCTAGTTCTAAGCAGTGTGTCTATTTGGTACTGCAGCCTGCAAGATTAGAAACAGAAAATGAAGGGATGTGTGCTGCCCAGGCACCAGCTGACAGCAGTACAGAGACAGCGGGCCCTCAAAGACGAGTCAGAATCAATGTGCCACACAGGCAAACCAAAACCACTAATAACAACACAAAATAAAAATGGCAGGAGAAAAAGATCTATCTACTTCAACAACTTCCCTAATACATTGCATAGCACAGTAAAATAAGTCCTATATTCATGGCAATTCTGAATCATCATGAAAAATACAAATGTTCAATTTTTTTAAATGAAAGCAGGGGAATTTTAGTACTTTTATAAGTTTGGGCACTTCAGTAGGTAAAGTTCCATTTTCTAGAACGTCCACTAATTACTGAAATATTATATGTCAATATTTGTCATTAAGGTACATGGTCACTTTTCTAGCCACCTAATATTTGGCCAGGGCAAAGCCAAGTCAGAAAATGGGAAAGTGGATGAAAATGTCAAATTCAGATTTCTGTGAAGCAAAGCTGGCAATTTTGGAGGGGCTGATGGAGTCAGAAAAGGTGGATGCACTGAGAAGCTTGTGCCAAACACAAGTCTTAGTTTTCCAGAACATGTTGGTGCCCATTCTTGCACCACGCATGACAGCAATTGTGCCCATGGAGTAAGGAGGGAGGGTCATCCTTTCTTCACAAAAGACCTAGAAGGGTAGCTCTGAATCTTAGCTGATCTTCAGATTACTTGTTAAGAAGGTGGATTTCCAGGATCCAGTCTTGGACATGCTAGTTTGGAATGTTTGGTTGGACCCTGGGGTCTGCATTTTTTAAGCCTCAGGCAGGTTTGGAATGACTGACCTGTGGTGCTGTGGTTTAAGGATGTGTTCTGAGCACCTGGGCTTCTCAGTTCAGCCACCTCACCCTTGAAGGATCTCTAATCCAAAGGGTAGTTGGTGCTGCTTCTGGGACTCACACTCAGCCTGGCTTCCACTGTGGACACACAGAGCTCACATTCTCCCACAGGAGCCCAGTGATATTCCCAGCGAGCACCCTGAGGAGTTCAAAGAGATTCGGACAGAATGAGAAACATAAAACTAGCCATAACTTGTTTTTCTATTATAAGGCAATTGATCTCCACCCACCACCAACAACAAAAAGTGTTTGGAAAGAAATAAAAGGGAGACAGGATATTTTATTATATCAAAACCAGTTATGAGAAAAACAAAGTTGTTTTTTTAGTTTCTTCAGGATGCTGACACTCACGGTCAGAATATTTCAACTCTTAACCACTTTCTAACCTTCTGCCACTCTGGTTAATAATAAGAAAAGCTCACACTTAGGTACCGCTTAGCCTGTTTTGTCCTGAATCATTTATTCGAGGCTTCAGACTCTCCATTTGGCTTCATTCTTTTCATCAGTTTAATTTTCCACAAAAATATTACAGTTCCCCCAACTGCACAGATTTTTTCAAATACAATCTCACATAGACTAAGTCTTTAAAGTAAAATGAATCATTACTGATGCACTTGAATACGCAAAACCTTCCAGCATGGGTAGAACCAAAGCCTGACTGTGATTCTGTGGCATTTCAGCTGCAGGAGTATCTACTCATTAGCTTTATGGTTTTTTTCCATTACATGGAAAGCAAACATTGATATCTCTGAGCACACAAAATTTCTCCTGCACAAACTAAGTAAACTCTATTGTCAACGGGGCAACTTGTTCAACCTCTTCACTTCTTTTGCTGAACAGGGAGAGTATACAGCGAGGGAAAAGATTAAAATTTACAGTTTTCTGCACCTGCCTTCAAGACCCCTTTTATGAGTGCTAGAAAAGGTAAAGATAAAGTGGTTGCCAGATTTGGATATAGATGCTATAAAAGGTTCTGCACAATCATGAGATTATAGCTTCTTGGAAGCTGGGATTGTGGCTATTCATCTCTGGCAGTATACAGGTGTATCTGAAACCTTAATAGCAGTATTGGTATATTTAGGACTTTATCCAGTTTCTAGAACCTTTTAGCTCTCTTTATCAAGTGAATGCCCTAAAATTAAGCAAATTAAATTTCTCTAGAACTTAGAAAGATTTCAAAACACACCACAGTATGAATGTATGTTAGACAAGTAGGATAGATTGGATTAAGGGAACAAGGAGAAATAAGATTTTTCTGGAGTCAATTGAAATAAATTATGAGTGGAGTATCTGAACAAAAAATGAGAAATAGTTATTGTCCTTGCCCTTGACTAGTAGACATATTTTAGATTTAATCTAAATAACCTATAAAGTTCTTCCTTCTACATGCTGTTTTGCCATGCCCACTTCTCAAAACACATCCTGCAAGGTTATATTTACTTACATTCATGAAGATCTTACCCACATAGTCACTGAATACATGTTTAATGAAAGAATGAGTAAACACTATTTTAAAATTTCAACTTAATGTCCCAAGCATAGAAACTGAAAGAATTTCATAATTTAAGAAAACTAAAGTGTGTCATTGTAGAGAGAGTACAGGCATTATAGTAAGTAGAACTGGGCTAGAATTCTCATTAGCTGCTAATTAATGGACAAGCCTCAAACATTCAGCTTTCCCATCTATAAAATGGGGTTAATACTACTTGCAGACCCTCTGTAAAGATTAGAAATAATACCTGTAAATCTCTAAGCACAGTGTCTGGCAAATATGATTTTAATGGTGATGATAATGAGTTTTCTTTAAGAATGAATACTACTGTGAGCACAGGTACATATTTCCATCATTTTGCGTGTTCTCTTTCTGTCAGACAATCCTACTGCGGTTTTATTATTTTGCTTGACAGTTTCTCAGTACAATAGAGTACTATATTCAGGAGGAATAAGAAAACACATAAAAATATAATTAATTAAAACATTTTTAGAATATTGCTTAATTCCAATGTTTGGAGCTTTACTGAGAGCTTCTCTTTATCCATCAAGGTTCTTAGGTTGCAGGGAAGAGAAAACTAAGTCAAAATGAATTTATTGGAAGGACACATGGTAGCTTGTAGACTTGGAGGAAATGCTTTATAATCAGGCCTTGGAGGACAGAACCAGCTCACTCTGGGGATCAAGGTAGAGGAACTAAGGGAGCACGTCTCAGAGCAGTCTGGGCCGATTGTTCCAACTCTAACCACTTACTAATCTTCTGTCACTTTGCTTAACAAAAATAAAAGTTCACTCGAGTACTGCTTACCCTCTGCCAGTAATGCTCCTGAGTACTTTGCATGTGTTAACTTACTTAGCCCTCACAACAGTTTTCTGAGGTAGGTAATTCTCAGGAAAAACACACTGTCTCATTAGCATAACGTGAGTCCTGCCCCCATGCCTTGGGGAAGGGGGTACCTCATTTGACAGCCCCAACAAGACAAGATGGACTAGGGAAAGTGAGGGTAATTTTATCGAAAGAAAGGGCAAATGAGGCTGAGCAGCCAAAACCCACAAATGTCCACTACATTTGAGAAAACCCATATGCCTGGCTCTGAAGAATCCATGTCTCTCTTTCTGTTTGGCAAAATATTTTCTATTAGTGATATGCACCAACTAGCATTTAGAAAGCTCAAAAGTAAAATGCCTATCCTCCAGAAACTGAAGTTATATTTTGTCTTCTATTACGTTTGTGCGTAGGAATAAAGTCATACTTAAAATGAATATGATTGCACACTGATTCTAGTTATTAACAAATGAAAAATCATACATATTTAACAAAAAATTACATAAAAGAAACTGTAAATTCAGTCAAGTTTAACTTTCCTGACTCCACTAAGTCTAGGAACCATGGAAGGGAGGAAATTCTCCCTCCATTATCCCAGGATTAGTGAGATAAACATTCTCCCAATCCCTTGTAAGCCCCTGGTAAAATAATTCCTTCATTGATTTACTCAAACAAACGGGACTTCCATTGCCAAAGGGTGAAAGACATTTCATTATCTTGAGTACTTCCATTTTCAAAAAACAATTGTGATGTTTGATCTTAAAAAGAAAAAAAAATTCTCAGATTTCCACTGACATTTTGAAAGTGTTGTAAAAGGCAGGAGAAAGTCACCTTCAAATTAGAAAATAGGGAGATACCATCCACAAAGCAGAAACTTAGATGAGTTTCAGCTATACAAAAGTAGATGAAATAAAAAATGATATTACTATAATGTGAGGTTCCTGCAGGAGGGTAGGAACCATATCTTATTCATCCTTATATCCGTTGTGCCTTACACAGTGACTACACGTTGAAGGAATGCAATTTATTTTACAAATAAAGGAATAAATATTTGAACTTATTTTGAGTACTCCCAATTTTTTTTCCAATCAGAACCTGATTGACATTATTGCTATTTGAAGAATCTAGAAATGTGAACAAACCTCAAATTTTCAACACATGCAAGAATGATACAAAAGTCACATAAAGACAGTTAGTACCCCTTAAGCTCAAAATGATACTCATCCTTCATTCAGTAATTAGCTATTCTTTGAATGTCTGTTATGTTCAAGTCAACAGGTTAGTGTTTAAAGAACTGGTTATGTGAATAAGACCGTAGGTGTCCCATACCCCCATTCTCAGATTTCCACTGAAATTTTGAAAGGGTTGTAAAAGGCGGGAGAAAGTCACCTTCAAATTAGAAAATAGGGAGATACCATCCACAAAGCAGAAACTTAGATGAGTTTCAGCTATACAAAAGTAGATGAAATAAAAAGCAAACAAGACTGGTCACCAAAGAATAACTCTCAAATTCTCCAGTGCATAGTCTCTTATTTGGAGGGACAAGATCTGACGCCTGAGGGTTCTAAGAGAGCAGAGACTGAACACATCCTTTGGGCTTCAATTTGCTGAGCTTGACCATTGGAATTTGAAAGGGGTGTTTCTTGTAGCCCCTGAATTCTTGCAGAGGCTATACCAAGCAGTAAGATTGCAGGTGGAGAGGAAGCTGGGCACAGCTGCAGCTTATATAAAGCATGAGCCAAGCCAGCTAAGAAGTGGCAGTAAAAAAAAGCTGCACCCAGAAATCTGACACCTGCATAGCACCTTTACCAAATATGGAGAGAAAACACTGCACAGTCAACATTCTTCTGCTGGACTACGCAGGTATTCGCCTCGCTTCTTCCTCCTGGCAGGCTGCAGGAGGTGGACCTCTGAACTGACACTATAACAGATATCACGCTGTAGTCAAGCTCAAGAACAGAAAGCTAGAGTCTAACATACCAGTTTGAGGGCAAACACCAATCATGGGTAGTCCACCACTCACACAAAAATAAGAAGCAGGGAGGAAAAAATACTGAGATGGGGTTATAAAAATATTCTGTGGCATAATAAATTGACGACAACATTCAAAATGAAAAAAAAAGAAAAAGCAAAGTTTAAAATGACCTAGTATATGGGACATAGAAATAAATGTTAGAAAACATGTGTTTCATGTTCCCAATAAATTTAAGAAAACAAACATAAACTATAAAAGGCAAAATGAGTTCAGATTACAAATTAGATGGAAGTTTACTTGGGTAAAAGTCAGCAAAAAGAAAAGGGGAGGAGTGGAGGCAGTCCTGGTAGTCTAATGGTCAAGATTAAGTGTTCTTGTGGCCCAGGGTTGTTTCCAGTCAAGGAACCACACCACTGTTCTGTTGGTTGTCATCCTGTAGTGGCTGCATGTTGCTGTGATGCTGAAAGCTATGCCACCAGTATTTCAAATACCAGCAGGGTCACCCATGGTGGACAGGTTTTAGTGGAGCTTCCAGACTAAGACAAAGAAGAATGACCTGACCACCCACTTCAGAAAAAATTTGCCGTTAAAATCCTATAGGACAGGAGCAGAGCATTGTCTGACATAGCACTGGAAGCTGAGAGGAGGGAGCAAAAAGACCCAACAGGGTTCCACTCCATGATACACTAGGGTCACTAGGAGTTGGAATCAACTTCACAACACTAACAAAAACAGGAAAATCTAGAGTGGAAGCAGTAAAGACAGAATCGACACAGCAGAAAATAAAATCGGTAACGTGAAGGGTAAACTTAAAAGTCCTTTCAGAATGCAGAGAAAAAGACAACTTAAAAGAGGAGAGGAAAATGTTAGAAATGACAGATAAAACCCAAAAATCCAATGTCATTAATTAGTATCCCAGACAATATCAGAAGAAATTAAACAGAAGCAATAATTAAAGATATAATACAAGAAAATTGAAAGATGTTAGAATAAAAAGGTTCGCTGATCTGGCAGATTAGTGAAAATAGGCCAACATCTCTTGGACTTTTAACATTTCAGAGATAAAGAATGATTACTACATGCATCCAGGCAGAAAAAAGCAAAGCTAGAGGTTGAAATCTAATAAAATCCATATTGGGGGGAAAAAGCCTCAAATACCATTCTTCTAATTAACTCTGGAATCAGAGAAGTAAAAACTTCTGTTAAAAGACAATTTAAAAATAAATATCAACAAAAAATAAGTAAAGGATAGTGCAGGCGATTTACAAGACAAAAATAAAATAACAACATTCATATAGCACTCATTTTGTGCCAGGTGTTATATAAATGGCTTAGACATATTACATATGTTTACATATAAAAATCATATTTACATAGTTAATTGGTCAATACATTTATCAAAAATTCAACCTCATCAGTAATTAAAGAAATAGAAATTAAAACAACAACAAGGTTGTTAAAAACATCATTATTCTATCAGATCGGCAATGGCTACAACTATTAATTATAGCTATCGGTCTCAGAGCAAACATTCTCATACATGTTGGTAGGAGTATAAATGACACAACCAATCAGGAAAGAAGTTTGGCAAAACTTACCAAAACATAATATATTCATATTCAATGATCCGCAAACAATTCTACATCTGGAAACCTACACTAAAGAAAGAATAAGGTGTTGCACAATGAGGTGAGTTCAATCATTCCCCTGCAACATTTTTATTAGTTCTTACCTTATTAATTTCTCAGCCCTTATTATATAGTAAAGATATTAGCATAGAAAACAGGGAACAACTTTAATATTCAGACATAGTGGCTAGTTTAAATAAATTATGGTACATCCAAACTATGGAAAACTATGCAGCTATTAAAAACGATGAAATTGATTTAAACTTTATGACAGTAAAATATTATCTGAAAAGTGAAGAAATGTGAAATTGCATACATAATGATGCCATTTTAAAAAACTAATATGTACAGAAAGAAAAAGAGAGCAAAGAGAATAATTTACAAGGATATGCCCCAAAAGGTTAAAATTTATTAAACCTGATAATTGAATTATGAATTGTTTTATTTTCTTGTTTTCCCTTTTCTGAAGATCACCTGAAAAAATAACATTGCATCTAAATTTTTAAAATTACGGGAGCTGGCTTAAACTGTTTTTGGTAATACTCATTTAATATTTCATTATTCAAGAAATAATGAAAATGAAAGAACTAAGCATACAATTCTAATAAATTAGAGGGCGAAGCAAACCTAAAAAACAAAACGAAGTAACTAAAGGTAAAGATATAGTTTAATAAATTAGAAAATGGAAAAAGAATAGAATGAAAAACAAATCCATGAGCAAATCCTTTGGATAGTGACAAGCTTTAGAAAAAATTATGAATGAGTAAGAAGACAAAACAGTAGATATAAAGATCTTTTCCAAATTGTTAAAAATATGTACTAGGGCCAGCCCATGACTGAGTGATTAAGTTCATACACTCCACTTCGGGGGCCCAGGGTTTTGCTGGTTCGGATCCTGGGCACAGACATCGCACGGCTCATCAGGCCATGCTGAGGTGGCATCCTACAGAGCACAACCAGAAGGACCCACAACTAAAATATACAACTATGTACTGGGGGGATTTGGGGAGAAAAAGCACAAAACAAAAAAAGATTGGCAACAGTTGTTAGCTCAGGTGCCAATCTTTAAAAAAAAGTACATATAATTTTATGAAAGTAAACTCTAATTGTGACTAAAAACGATATGTTTACAGAAAAAAATACAAATTTCTGAACCAAGAAAATATAGATGACCTGAATAGATCAATGATCATGAAAAAAATTTAAAACTTTCTCAATATTATTTCCAGAACATAGTCCCAGTCCCTTTAGTTTTTACATACAAATTAGGGGAAATTTCCAAGGAATTAATAATTTTCAAACTATTTGTGATCGCTTCTATTTGCTGAAAAGAATGTAAAAGTTCTAGACACCATTTTAAGAAACTAATAAATGCCTAATTACTATACTAGGCAAAATTAGAAGACAGATATACCAAAAGAAAGCTCAAACTCACTTTTGATAAAAGTTCATATACGTGAGGCCGGCCCCATGGCCAAGTGGTTAAGTTCACACGCTCTGATACAGCAGCCCAGGGTTTCGCTGCTTCGGATCCTGGGCGCGGACATGGTACCACTCATTAGGCCACGTTGAGCTGGCATCCCACGTACTACTAGAAGGACCCACAACTAAAATATACAACTATATACTGGGTTGGGGGGGGACAAAAAGCAGAAATAAAAAAACAGAAGATTGGCAACAGTTGGTAGCTCAGGTGCCAATCTTTAAAAAAAAAAAAAGTTCATCTACATAAAATTCTAGCAGAGACAAACCAAGAACACTAACCCTGATACTAAGGTTCCTGGGTGGCTCACGATTCCACACCCCTCGTCTCAGGGCTGGACTTCTCTCTCTCTGCACAACAATCCTGAGGGCCACCTCAGCCCATGACACACATATATGAACTCCCATCGTGGACCGACCTCAAGCAGGTTTAGTGTCTGTTGAACATCAATGAATTTGAATCATTAGAAGGGGAGAGAGCTGTTAGCTAACCTCACTCACCAGAAGCATCTGGGTCTCAGCTCCTCCTTGAGAAATACTTAAACAACTATAATGTGAACACACAAACAAAACAAGCAGAAGGCTACAGGATTAGAGGAAGAAAATATTACTTCTGTTTGGAATGATAGGGGATCAGGAAAGAGGCAGCATTTGAGTTGGTTCATCAAAGACGGGGTATGGACACATTTGCATCATCACATATGGAGAGGGGTGTAACATCATAGTCAGTGACGAATAAGACAGAAGGCCCAGTCAGTCATAATCATTACAAACACGTTGTCCAACTTAGGGGGTTGCCAGATAAGATACAGGTCATTCAGTTAAATTTGAATTTCAGATAAACAAATAATTTTTAGTATAAGTATGTCCAAAACATGCAATATTTGGGAGAGACCACCACAGGGCCAGGAGTGGAGTATCAGAAAGTTCAGCAGGAATGCCTTTCATTTGCTTCTGCGACGTTCACAGAATGTTTTGTTTTGCCTTTCCCCCAGTTCTTACCCCTCAACGCACTTAAAAACTCAGAGGGATGTACTGGAAGTGCACATTTCTGACACAAATAACTCTGGTCCGAGAAAAGGGAAGGACTCCAGAATCCCTGAGGGAGGCAGGCCTAAGGAGGCACGTGTGTAATGAGCCCAGCTCGTCTCCATCAGGGCACAGTGTGCACCAGGCTCTCAGAACTGGCAACTGCCCGCACGGCCAGGCCAGGAAGCAAACAGCCAGGCTCAAGGCGGGGAATCCATGAGCTTGGCAAAGACAGCCACTTTTCCTGGACATATCACTGAAGTGTGAGTTTTAAAGGGAAATAGAGCTGACCATTACGGTATTTTGGATTTCCACAAAACTGTGTCCAAAGACGGCTGTGATAAATATTTCCCAAAAATAGTTAACTCCAAAAACAGCCACAGTATAGCATAGTAGCTGAAAAAGTGCAGTCTGAAGTCTGACAGAGCTGGGTACGAATCCCAGCTCCACCCGCTGAGAGTTAAGTTACTTTGGGCACAGTGCTCATCATCTCTGCAGACTTGGTTTCCTTTCTGTGAAATGGGAATAATCACAAGGTTATTAAATGAGATGACATATATAAAGTGCCTACCTCATAGTAGTTACTCAATCATTATAATGGTAATCATTATAATATTCCAACATGTTTCTGATCTTATCAAATGGAAAAGAAATCGAAAGGAGGGGAACTGTTGACCTTCCCAGCATTTCCTCATAGCACTGGGAGAAATCAGGGATCTTGAGGTGTAGAATCAAGCTCTCCATAATCTAGGATGGCTTCCAGAATTCCCAGATGCTCTACTGTCTCGAGAGTGCTAGGGTCATTCCCAGGTTCCTACTGCAGGCAAAGGAAAACAGTTGCCCACAGAGGGGTGAGCAGGCAGGGCTGGGGGAAATACTCTCCAGTCCCTGAGTGACTTCAAAACAGAAGGATTTTCAGAGGCAGGGAATTTCTAAGATTCCAAGAAAATATTTGAGAACTTTATTCCCCCGGAGGGAAGAAAGTAGGTCATGTGCTCTTAACCCAGTGAGGTTTAGGGTCACTGTGGAGGGAGAGAGAAGATAGTTGGCCTTAATTAGCTCCAAAAAAAGCCCGGAACTCCTGGGATTAATCCAAAATCAAGCAGAACTTCTGGTGGAGAGATCCAAGCTCCCAAATGTAAGTACTAGTTTCAGTAGAATGAAACCAAATCTAGGACAGCTTCTGAACAATTACCATTTAACTAGCATTTACATGTTGTAAGAACTAAATTTACCCTCACCACAACTTCTGTTTATAGAAAAAGCTCAGCTGCTACCAGAAAGTAAGCTCTGTGAAGGGATGGACCCTTTTTACTGCTAAATGCCCGAGGAATGGCAGAGTGCCTGGCACATAGTTGGTGCTCAATAAATATTCTTTGAACTAAATCGTTCAAAACCACACAATGAGCTAGTGGAGGGAGCTGGGATTTGAACCATAAAAACCACACTCACCTCTAAGTTATACCGCCAACCAAGGCAGACTCAGGTCAGAACTGATCCCAAGGCAAGGGCCTGCCCTGGCTCGCTCCCTACAAGCTCTCCTGGGGTCCACCAAGCTGAATGGGAGAACCACTTAGAGGGACACCCTTGGGAGAATTTATGAATCTGGAAATTGTGGCAGATACTGCCAGTTGCCTTTCAAATATTTATTTTTCCATCTTTCCCTGGCTAAAAGAACCTTGATTTATTCAGCTGACAAAGTTCCCATTTTAAAATATTCACCTCCTAGAAATATTTGGTATCTTAATTATGGTAATGATTTCATAAGCATACACATATGTTGAAACTCATTGAATTGTATACTTTACATACATACAGTTTATTGTATATAAATTATACTTTAATAAAGTAATAAAATACACACATATAGCTCCCCAGACTTCCTGTGAACCACTTCTAGCCAAAGAGATGTGAATATAAGTCTACAAGGTGGGGCTTTGGTCAAAGCTATTGTATTATGATAAAAAGAGAGACTCAGTTGGAATGAACTTTTTACCTTTTGAGTTCCCCTAGTTTCCCTTCTCTTTCTGCCTAGAGGTAGGACAGCCAACCTGAGAGAATTAGGACAAAAGCCTCAAGCTGAGGCTTGTGAAACAGGAAGCTAGAAGGAACCTGAGTCTTTGACGACTTTCTGGAGAGGCTGCACGAGCGTTGGCCTGTCCACCTCCAGATTTCTTGTTTTGTGAGCAAAATAAGTCTCTATTTGGTTGATCTGATATTCTCTGGTTTCTTCATATGCTGCTTGCAATTACTGCATGCCAATATTCCCATGCAAAGCATAATGCAGATAACACTGCACTATTTCTCAAAAATCTTCCGTTGCTACAGAGCAAATACAAAGTCCCCTAGTCTCATCTCCTACTATGGCGCCTTCCATAAACATGTCCTTCCAGCCCCAGCAGGCTCTATGCCATGTTCCAACCAAGCAATGTATTTTAAGATTAATGCTGTGCTCTGGACCTGATATATCTTTCTTCCATGATATTTTACAGACCATGGAAGAGTCAAAGAACTAAGGCAGGCCACAGTTAGCCCAGAGGAGGAATTGAGAAGAAATTGTATGTCTCCTGAATACAAGCCAGACACTCTTTGCCCTAAATACCCACTCCTGGAGAAGGAAAATTAACTGCTTTGGTAAGAGACCTGATTTACTCTTGGCTTTTCTTTAATTTCGAAAGCTTTCACTTTAAAAAATGATTAATAAATTACCATTTATTTGGAATTATGTCAGAATGGAAACACTCATTTATAACAGCAGTTATGAGAAAAACTAAAATTTTAAGTATATTTTTTCCTATTCTACAGTGTCAGATTATACACAAAGGTATAGGCTTTCTGTTTTATATATATATAAAAGAACATATATGTAAATACATTGTCTCATGGTAGAAACCATAAAGTCATTGTGTCCTTATAGTCTGTGTGGTGGCCAAACCCCCAAATTATTGACCAAAATATTTCATTTCCAGAGCTACTTATTATGTAACTAGGAGAAAGTAATTAAACTTTCCAGTTCATCTATCTGTCAAGGAGAAAGAATATTATATTTGCCATCCGTCCAGCTTTCAGGTATGGCAAATATTGATGAGAGGATCTAAACTAAGTATAGGGCTCTATGTCAGCTCATTAAAGACTTATCAGTATTGAAAACTCTACCCGACAACTTAATTTTTGTTTATTGATTTTGGTTTTTGAAATATTTCAAAGACAACAGAAGCTAATTATTTGCTACCCAAATCTAACAGATGTTAATATTAGTTCATCTTTGCTTCATATTTATTTATTCTTTTAATAAAGTATTCCAGATACAGCTAACACTCTAATCCCACTCGCATGCCTTCCCTCTCCTCTTTCCCCAGGAGTGTCCTGAAGTTTTGAGGCATCAGTTCCATGCGAGATTGCATAATTTTACTACATGTGTATGCATGAATTCATACATAGTATTACTTTGGTTTTTATGTTTCACATATTTTTTGTTATATGTACATATCTTTTAGTAATTTGCTTTTTGTATTGAATATTTTGTTTTTCAAATGTATTCATTTTGATAGATGCAGATTGATACAAGTGATTCATTTTAACTGTAAATAGTGAACAGTTAGATTGTTTCTCATTTTATACTATTCCAAGGAATGCTATAATGAATGTCTATGTACATGTATGCAAGTGTTTCTCTAAAATATATGATTGCATTTTGAAGTAGAGTTGCTGTGAACTTTTGTGCATTTTTACAAAAAGCCCTCTAGGAACTTTCATTGGAATGGCATTGAATTCTTAAATAAATTTGGGGAGATTTAATATTTTTAGAAGTCTTCCTATCCGTGAATACGGTATATCTCTCCAAATGCTTTGATTATCTCTTTTATGCCTTCAAATAAAGTTTCATAATTTCACGCGTGAAGAGAGGAAAAGTTTTTGTGAGATTTTTTTCCTGGGCATCTTATACTTTCTCTCTCTCTCTGCCCTGCTCACCACTTTCTCTTTCTTAATCTGTTGTTCTTTTCAGTTATACCATTTTTTATATTGCATTTCTACAAGGTTGTGCTGTTACACACTGAGATTTTTTTTTTATATTGAATTTCTATTGTTAACTGTATTCGGCAGACTTGCTCAACACTATAAATTCTCAAGGTTCGTTTATCTATAGACATTTTTGGATTTTCCAAATGTCCTTGTCTGAAGATTCCCACGGATTTTCTTTCAGACAAACATATTATTTGTGGATAGGGACAATGTTACTTCTTTTCAATCCCTGTACTTTTATTTTTTCTGTCTTATTTTGTTGACTAGAACCTACAGTATCATATAAAATAAAAGTTTGAAAAAGGGCACCTTTGTCTTGTTTTTGCTTTTAAAAAATGCTTCTCATGAGTCTAGGTCTAAGGATCCCGCTTTGCTATGAGTTAGTATCTGTAATAGGTGAGTCATTTTCTAACGACTTCTTAGTTTAAATATCAGTGTCCAGAAATAGGATGTTTGAATAAATGTATAATAGATGACCATAACGAAAATTCTGTAGGTTTAAAATAGTCTATGATTGTCCTAAATAGACATGGGTAATGATTCTTCTATCTTTCAGGCCGTATCTTTAAGTCCCAGTCGTACATTCCTTCTAGAAGTCTGGGGACCCTTGCAAACTAAATCATTAATTAAAAAAGTGAATTTCAAATACTAACAGGAATTTTAAACAGAGTGATCTCACTTGATGAAACAGCACATAATGAACACCTGCCATCGATTAATACAATTAGCTGTTTTCATGAGACCTAAGGCAAATAATCAAAATGAGCCATAAACATTTAAAGCAACTTTTAGAAAATGCAAACATATGGTCATTTCTCACTTTATTGTTATTATTGATTTATCTAATCTGTTTGGGGCCATTTCACTAAAGACAGAGGCAACTTCTTGATTGCTATTTCCCCCAAAGATAATCCTCTACTTGTGAGCAGTATATAATCCTAAAATTCATTTAAGTATATTATCATGAACATGAAAAAGCTTTTCTAATGGAAATATTATTGTTATTGATAGTAAATTCCCACACTAACTCATAAAAAACTACTTAATCCATAATATGCCAAAAATAAATACAAAATTTCATCTTTCAACTACACCAAACCATCACATATAACATATTTCTATAGTGTTTAATTTATAAGAAGGTGACTTTTAAGGCCCTCATTATGGGGACAAGGATTTGTGCATCTGTTTAGAAGGGAAGATGGATGATATTGGGCCATAACAATTTATTTACTCTTTAAATCAGATCTTTTAGATACATTAAACTGTCTGTTTTCATTTAAAATTACAATAAAACCTTGAGAAATGCTTCAAATTAAGCTTTGTTTTATTCTAGGGACTTTATCATAAATCCAATCGACAGGGCCTTTCCACTCTGTATCAGTGTTCTTAAATTTAGTCGTATAAGAATCACCTAGTTAACTATGTGAGGTGATGGATATGTTAACTAGGTTGATTGTGCCAATTATTTCACAATGCATATGCATACTAAAATGTCAAGTCCAAGTCATACTCCTTAAATATATATAATTTTTATCTGTCAATTTTTATCTGTCAATTATACCTCAGTAAGGATGGGGAGAAAAAAAGAATCACCTAGTAATATTATTAAAATTCCAGATTCCTTCAATCTTTTATCACTCGCATTCTCCAAAGATATTGATTCATAGGTATAGGGCGAGACTGATAAATTTTCATTTTGAATAAGTACTCTCCCCTCAAAATGTGGATGGGAAGTGACCCACATCACACTTTGAGAAGCACATCTCTAGATGATGTATGCACCCAAGGTTTTGGTTTACACCAAATCTCTCATTTTTTAATCCTTTTACCACCAACATACACTATATTTTCTTAAAGCACAATGGCCCTATTGGATTCTCCTCCGCTCGCCCATCTAATCCTGATCAGCAAAAGCAGTTTAAGCATCCACTGGTAATTGAAACCGGCATCCTGTGCCAGGTTTTGATTTTACATAACCTCCTGGTCATCTCTGCTCTGACCTCCAGTGCCTTAGGGAGTAGCATCTAAACACCTGGGTCGCTGTCAAAATTCCACATGCATGTTTTTTTGGCTTTCTTTTTTTAAATGTTTTTATTTACAGTCTAATCATTGTTGTTCCACAATGAAAATGAAAAATTGTAAAGTATTACCCAATGTCACTGTTTTCGTGTTATTATATCATAATTATTTTTAACAGCTTTATTGGGATATAATTTATACCATAAAGTTCACCTGTTTACGTGTGTTTGAGAATACAATTCAATGGCATTTAGAATATTTAGAGAATTATGCAACTATTACCATAATCTAATTTAAAACATTTTCATATCCCAAAAGGAAACACTGTACCCAATAGCAGTCGCTTCTTATCCTCTTCCCTCCCTCCCCCACTAACCCTGGTCAAACATTAATCTACTTTTTGTGTCTATAAATTTCTTATTCTGCGTTTTTCATATAAACAGAATCATACAATATGTGGTCTCTTGTGACTGGCTTCTTTCACTCGGCATAATGTTTTTGTTCTGCATCCTTGTTGTAGCATATATCAGTATTTCATTCCATTTTGTAGACAAATAATATTCCACTGTATGGCTAGGCAACATCAGGTGATGGACATTTGAGTTGTTCCTGCTTTTTGGCTATTGTGAAAAATACTGCTATGAACACTCACATAAAAGTTTTCGTTTAGATATATGTTTGCAATTCTCTTGGGTATATACCTACAAGTAGAATTGCTGGGTCATATGGTAACTCTATGTTTAACATTTTTGAGGAGCCGCCAAACTTTTCCAAAGTGGTTGTACCATTTTACATTCCCACCAGCAGTGTATGAGGGTTCCAATTTCTCCACGTCCTTGACAGCACGTGTTACTGTCTGTCTTTTTTATTACAGCTATGCTAGTGAGTGTGAAGTAGCATCTCATTGTGGTTTTGGTTTGTATTTCCCTAATGGCTAATAATGTTGAGCATCTTTTCATTTCCTTGTTGGTAATTTGTATGTCTTTTTTGGAGAAATGTCTATTCTTATCCTTTGCCCATTTTAAAATTGGATTGTCATTTCATTGTGGAGTGGTAAGAGTTCTTTATATAATCTGGTGTATTTTCAAATATTTTCTCCAGTCCTTAGGCTGTCTTGTTACCTTCCTGATGGTGTCCTTTGAAGCACGAAAGTTTTTAATTTTGATCAAGTCCCAGTTAACAATCTTCTCTTTTATTGCTTGTGTTTTTGCTGTTGTATCTAAGAAATCAGTGGCTAACCCAAGATCATGAAGATTTACTTCTGTGTTTTCTTCTAAGACTTTTATTACCATGATTATTTTTATAGATGTGAATGACTGAGAAATGAGAATTAAAGAGGTATAATCAGAGAGCTATCAAGGGAAAATGATTCAATTACTTAATTTTACATATAATAATTATTAGGATCATGGGATAGTTCCTGTGCATTAACTCTAATTTATCTCATTTATGGAGGTTATCAATTTATCTATAAATTAGATAAATTGGTAAAGAGAAGACAGTACCAATAAAGAGAGAAGTGCAAAGTCATGGTGGACCGAAAAGGACTTAAGGAGTAGGTAGAGAACCTGGATTGGGGAGAAGTCATAGGAGGACTTTGTCCCTCTGCCCAGGGCAACTCTGGGGACACTCCAAAGCAGCTCTTATGGCTGCCAATGATAGGCAAGAAGTCAGGAACCCTAATTCCTGCCCGCAATACTACAGGATATCAGCTAAAGGGAATGAAGTCATTTCCAGGCTCTTCAAGAAGTACAGGCTTGGTACCAAGCTTGATCATTCATTTGTCACTGTGATAATGGGAATGAGAGGTTTCTCTTTTTCTAGCTTGCAGAGAGCTATATCTGAGCAGAAAGTGTAGCTTTGCCACAATCCCTGGCACTCCACGGGTGCTACCTCTCAGGTCCAATGGCCAAATACTAAGGGTCCAGATGGGAAAAAGGATCATAAAGACACTATTATTTTATAACAGAAGGAATACAGATGTGGATAAAAGAACTTACTGATAGTGTGTCAAAGTAACTTCATCAGAGAAAAAAATAGTTAATGATTATCAGGAGGATTTTGAGTCCAGTTTTCCTCTCCACATTTCCTACATTATATGACGAAGAAATGTCTCCTAATTCACTGAATAGATCACCTGAGTGAAAAACAGGGCACACTGTGTTGAAACGTTATTCCTTCCCTTCAAAACACAATACAGAATAATCATGCATAATGTTCACTGTGAAATATCTGTTATATTATGCTACACATTCAATACATTTAGGATCCTCTAATTTTTTCTAAAACATGTGTTCTATACAGCAATTGTCCTGTAGTACTGCCATGGTTACTAGGCTCAGGAAGGTATTACTATTTAACATCTGTATCTCTCTGCTTGCCCAGGCTTCGTTATCTTTATGTTGCTGCTACTGCCATGGAAATCACATCTCTTTTTCCAATGGACACTTTCTAAACTAAGTCTCTGTACCATGGAGCCATTCTAGAAGGCATCATTCATAGAAAACAAACTCAATCACACACAATGGTAAAGTGTTGAAGGTCATTGGACAGCCTAGTGGAAAACAAAATGTCTTCTAAGGACCCAATGGAGAAAAGAGCAAAGTGTCCTTTGTATCCAGCATCCTTTGTGTAACAAGCTACAAGTCCTTTTAACACGTGATTTGATACGTGCTCATGACATGTGATCATTCTCTATTCTGTACAGAAATAGAGAACATTTGGAAGAGAATCCATTTTCACCTGACAGGAATGGTTTGATGAGTCTTCTCTCAAAGCCAGGCAATGGATAACCTGAATTTTTGAGTCTTTTCAACCCTGGAAATCTATGGTGCCATAAAATGGTTGTTTTAATGATAAAGAAAACAAATCAGGTAAGTTTTTTGTTACATAAAAATAATTGGTAGATCCAGGAACAGAGCTCAGTTTTCAGATAATTTTGGTCCAGAATTCCATATATTTTGAGATATTGTTACTACATGTTTTATTCTTACTTTTAAATTTTTCATTAAATATTTCCCTACAGTTTTCCATTCCGATATAATGTTATCTACTTGTTCCTTAAAACAATCTCCAGAATAGGAATTTGAGGCTTTGAAATACAATAAACTTTGCAAGCATGTTGACATATTAAATTCTCTCAGTATTAATGTGACTCAGAAAAGTTAACTCTTCTCCTCAAATCAAGGCTTTCAATATGGAAATGAATCATCTCATAATCTTGAACTCACTTTGTGAAGCTTTTCTATACAAAGATAGATTATAAAATTCATGAACACTCCCTTAGCTAAATGGATTTCAAATGCAGACACTAATCTACAGGACAAATAAAATTTACTGGAGCACCACACTTAAAAACAGGTTTAACCAAGACAATAACCCATTTATTCATGCAGAGACTAATCTCTTGATGGAAAAGGGTAGAAAAAGTGAGGAAAAGATATTAAACAAGAAATTAGAAGGTCTAGGGGCCAGCCCAGTGGTATAGTGGTTAAGTTCGTGTGCTCCACTTCGGTGGCCTAGGGTCCACAGGTTCAGATCCCAGGTGCAGACCTACACACCACTCATCAAGCCATGCTGTGGTGGAATCCCACATACAAATAGAGGAATATTGGCACAGATGTTAGCTCAGCCACAGTCTTCCTCAAGCAAAAAGAGAAATATTGGCAACAGATGTTAGCGCAGGGCCAATCCTCCTCACCAAAAAAGAAAAAGAAATTAGAAAGTCTGAATTCCAAACAAGACTATGCTATTATGTTCTTTTATGAACTTAAACAGAGTAATGAATTTCTCAGGGTATATTAATTTGGAATGTGCAGAGATATGAGTAACAGGAAAACTGACTAAAAGCAGCTTAAGAAATAAAGGAGGATTTCACATAGGAGAAAATCCAGAGAAAGGATTTTCAGATTTGGTTCGGCGGTTGGCTGAAGTTGTCAAAGATCTGAGCTTTTTCCATCCTCCTAAAAACACGAAGCCAGGGAGGCTGAAAAAGATTTTTATCCAGCTACTTTCTCTTCTCAACAGTGAAAGGAATTTTTCCCTGAAGCAGTCCAGTAGACTGTCCCTTATACACTTCTGGCCAAAACTTAGTCCTATATACAAGAGAGTCTGGGAAAGTGAGCATCTGGCTTATCCAGCATCTATAGAGGGAGACAGACAAGGGAGAAGGGAGACTCATGGCTCTGTCTATAAAATGTGGGAGTTGAGTAAACTGATCTTTCAGGTATAGCTCTAAACTAATGAATAATTTTTGAAAATAAAAAGTAATGAAAAACAAGTGACCTGACTTCTACTTCATATATATTTTAAAGAGGCTTGGGTTTTTATTCAAATTTCCTGTGATGGCACTTCCCAAACACCCACCGACCCCCCTGAAAAACAAAACAAAACAAACTTCCTCCGTCCATGATTCCAAAGTTCTAAAGTGAACAGTCTCTCCCCTCCCCTAACTAGAAAAAAAACCTTCTGAGTGGTCCAGACACTGAGTCATTCAATTTAACTTTGATGGGGCTGCATCTGTTTTTGAGGTTTTGCCATCGTGGTTTAAGAACACTGTCTACAGATACTTTGGATATTTTTCCAAGCACCTCTCTGAGTTTACGCTGCACTAAATTTAAAATGGAAAAGTAACAATATAAAAGGCTAAGTAAATAATTCTAATGGAAAAAGCATGAGTGATCATTTTCTTAAAAAAAATTCAAAGAATTCAAAATGTATTGAATTTGCCCAACTGACATTCCATTTGTTGTGTCTCATACTCCCGTGCAATATTACAATGTACCTCTGACTCCTTTTTCACAGAGAATCACACAGCTGCCCCTTATTATTAAAAGCACCCCACCACCACTGAATAAATGTGTGTTCTGAAATTAAAACAAGACACTACATAAGAAAACCTTGGAAGCCAGTATGTCGCCAGCTGTGTACGCCAGATGTGATTACAGAGCGACAGTGAACAATGCTGCAATCAGCTTACTGGTTAGCCAGAAACTGTGGACACCCAGAAGAGGTTCCCTCTGAATACATACCCAATGGTGTGTTCAAAACTACCGTGAAAAAATGCTTGTTTTACCCAGATCCTGAATGGGAATATTTAGCTGTTACATTGGAAATGCTGTTATTTTGGTTTCTAAAAATGTCATGACAGGAAATGATCGCAGGGAGGAGTTGCCAAGATGGCTGTTGGGCAGAACCAAGAGGGAAAGAAAAGTTAAACCTAGAAAACACAAAGCCGGAAAAGGTGAAAACACTACTATCTGCAATAAAATAGATTCTTAAAATCCAAAATAAATTTGATTGTTCCCCTCCATTTGTCATCACCCAGAAGGCTGGCTATATTTTGAAGAGTCCCTACTGCTCAGTATCACAAAGGTTAGAATGTCCTGCTCCTCGCCTTTGGATCAGTTACCAGGTTGATAGATTGACTAAGGGAAGACGTCCAATTTAAATGGAGGCAACAGACGACTCCTATCCTTCCTTCTTTCTCAGCCACTATAGCCCATGGGCAGCTGAGGCCTTTTGGTAAGAATTTCTGCAGGTTTGGAAATGCCCATGCTCATGCTATTTTTCATTCTCTCCCTGTCTAAGATGCGCAAGGTGGGGACAGGTAAGAATAGAGGCTGGTCAGGAAATAACTACCTTTAATGGCACATTACGAGTTTGACCTTCCTCAAAGGGATGCTAAGGTAAGTAGTTTAGTAACTGAAGAGCTGTAGAAATTCAAAGAAAAAGAAAGCGGAAGAGGAAGAGGAAGGAGGAGGTAGCGGCAACTAAATTGGTTTTTCTGCCTGAATGCGTTCATGATATAGAACAGCTGTGTCCAGGCATGGAGCTCCTGGTTTAGCCAACTTACTTCTCATCAGTGATATTTATCAACTACGTGCCTATCTACAAATACTCAGAAATTACAACAGACCTCTAAGAAAATCACCTTAGAGGGAGAGAAAAAAATAGCAGCTTTCTACAAATACATTAAGGTCACTGTGCCAGGACTCATTAGTAAAAACTCATCAGAAAATTTTCAACATATCCATAATTTTACTTTCATTGCTTTTCAAGTAAACTCAATACCCTCCCTTCTTCTACAGCAACATAAATGAACTTCTTCTACCCTTTATTTTTAGACTCCCACTTAACCCTTTACTTTCTAGTATGTTCCTCACATGTTTTAAAGTATAAGTTGCATATAACTTTATTAATCAAATTGTTGCATCCCTATATCCCCCATATTACACACTGCCTTCTACATAAAAAGTGCAAGTGTATATATATATATATTATCAAAAACTTCCATGAGTCTATTTTTTAACCAAACAAGGTAGAGAAGAGAGAGCAAGCAAGGAAGGAGGGAAGGAGGAGAGGAAGGAAGAAAAAGAAGTGAAGCTAAGTCGATAAATATTTATTGAATATCATTGTTGGGAAATGGCAGAGAGGTGGTATGACTGCCTCTACATTCGTGTTCAGAGTGGAATAATTTTAATTCTATCCCAGGTATATCATATGATTTTAAGTTTAGAGTCTGATGTATGATCAAAGCTAGGAGAGTCACCTCCACACTTTCAACATACAAGGTGAGTGACTGTGCCTCATTCTCCTCTCCCTAGACACCTGCAGGCCCTGGGCAGGTAGAGGAGGGCCCTCTGTAAGGAGAGCATTTTCTCTCTTATTTACGCTTTCTTCTCTAGAGATGGGAATACACAAGCTTACTAGAAGTCCGGCTCTGGTTCAGGTAGGAAAAAATAGAGAACTCCTGCTTACCAAACTTAGTATTGGGCACTTCACACTTTGACAAGTAGGTTTATCCAATTGTTTGTTCATGTATTCATGCATAAGAATTAGTTTTATAAACACATTTCAACAATTAATCTCAAATATCAGGAAATTATTCCAAATTACCTCTCATTATTATGGTGATATGTAATAGCTTTTAAATTTGATTTTCTTTCCCTTACCTGTTACAAAAGCATTACTTCTGGGGAAGCAGGTTAATACACAACTGTAAGTCCTTTTTTTAATTGGGTTAAAATTAAAGAGTGAAAAATAGCTAAACATCAACCTATCTGTGAAGAGAGTTTTCTTTTAAACTACTACTTAAAAAATAAGATCATTACTGGTATTGATTACTTGAATGTGTGAAAGAAAATTCACCTTTTACATTCTGTTTTACAATGGACGAGAGAACATAATTCAAATAGATCTGAAACTTGATTTTTCATTTCTCTACTGGGTTGGGATTGATTTTTTAATTTTTTTTAAGTCATTCGTGATTCATCTGGTGTTGGTCTATTTTTCAGATCTGAGGCATCCCTTGTAAAAATGCATTCCCCATTTATCAGCCAATAATTTAGATAAATGTCAAGTTCACATACCCAAGGAGAAGAAGAGTTTCTGACAGCCTTCCCTTATCACTGAGAACAGAGTTTGTTGTCATTTGAATGCTAGATAGCACAGATACAATTGCCTCAGGAATCTCAAAAAATAAATTTCTGTTCCCTGAGGCACCTATAACACAAAGATTAGAGGTCAGAAACAGAGTCACAGGGCCTATAAAGATACATGACTGCTTAGCTGTTATTGTTCAGAAATCAAGTAAAACTTGGTGCGTAATGGGTAAATGAAAAGACAATTGGATGGAGGAAGTAGAAGAAAGAAAATGTGTACTGTGAGTCGAATATGTGATAGACAAAATATTACAGAGCGGAGCTTAAGTTACACTCGATGAGCCTGAATGTATTCTAGGCTAATTTTGCTATGACAGTGAGATATTTAGAACTATAACACTATAATTTACTGTTATTTATTCATTTAGTATTAAATTCACAACACCAACAAGAAAATATTATGCACAATTTGGGCCACCAACTAAAAATAAAACACGCCACTAACCTCCATGAATTTACAGGAATTTCTCCTCTTAAAAAGAAGAGAAACCACATAAATGCAAAACTAACCATAGTGTAATATTTTAATTAAGCGATCTATGAATCAAAGTACTGAGGACTGAGAAGAGGGCAGCATCAGAACATGAAGGAACTCTGATGAGGATCTTTTGGCGGGTAATTGTTGGTTTGGGACCAGGTGGCAAACTTCCTTTGGGGAAACCAGGCTGCACTAATTCTCAGTCCTTGTGGATGGGTGGGCTTTCACCCCTGAATATAGAGAGCAGAGTGCATGACTCAGATCGGGCAATTAGAACACCTAATTCCTCAGACACACCAATTGATTCCGAGGTGGTCATCTGAACCAAGCTGGCCACTTCAGAGGGAATTCTGCTACTTGTGTGGAAGCCACAATAACAAATGCTCTCTTCTTCAATCTACGTGAACCCTGAGGGGAGCTCTGGCAACCATCTTGCCATCCTGTGTCACCTAAGAAGGTGAATTAGTATCCTGTGGCTGCCATAACAAATCACCACAAACTTAGTGGCTTAAAACAACAAAAGTTTACTCTCTCACAGTTCTAGGGACCAGAAGTCCAAAATCCAAATTCAGAGTGTCCACAGAGCCATGCTCGCTCTGAAGACTCTGGAGAAGAATCTTTCCTTGCCTCTTTCGAGCTTCTGATGGTTGCTGGCAATCATTGGTGTTCCTGGGTGTGTAGACACATCACCACAATCTCTGCCTCTATCTCACATGGAGTTCTTCCTGTGTCTCCTCTGTGTCTCTGTGTCCAAATCTCTGTTTCTTTATAAGGATATCAGTTGTTGAATTGGAGGTCCACTCTAATCAAGTGTGACCTCATCTTAACTTGATTATACCTGGTAACTTCATTATCCTATTTCCAAATAAGGTCACATTCACGGGTGTCAGAGGTTAGGACTTCAACATATCTTCTTAGGGGACACAAATCAACCCACAGCAGGCTAAAGAGAGCAAAGTAACCTTCAAATCATTCGTAGGGACCTGAAATTGCTTACTTTAGTGTTGAAAATACATGCTGCAAATGAAATTAATTGTAATCTTCTTTAGTAAAGTATACAATCATAAATAACGTCCCTGGGAAGTGATAGAGCCCTTCTTTCACTGATAAATGATACTGAGCAAGGGCATCAGAGAGAGTGTGTTGGGTTTCTCTGCTACATAATAATTGAAATCGTGGCACTTTAATTTCAGATAATTGATTTATATTTATTTTATTTTTTTTTAAGATTGGCACCTGACTAACAACTGTTCCGATTTTTTTTTTTTCTTTTTCTTCCCAAGTCTCCCCAGTACATAGCTGTATATTTTAGTTGTGGGTCCTTCTAGTGGTGGCATGTGGGACACTGCCTCAACGTGGCCTGATGAGTGGTGCCATGCCGCACCCAGGATCTGAACCAGCGAAACCCTGGGCCGCCAAAGCAGAGTGCACGAACTTAACCACTAGGCCACAGGGCCGGTTCTCTCAAATAATTTATTAAACTCAAGGAAGAATCTAAGAAAAAAAGAATGCCAGATAATCATAGCCAACTAAGCTCAGAACTATTTAGAAATAAAATGAACCAAACAAGCTAAATCATTTCAGATTGTCACTTACTAGTCATAAGTATTTTCAATGGCTTAGCTACATCTGAATGATCTTATTCATTAAGAACCGTCTTATGGAACTAATATATATGTTATATATAATATATTATATTATACGTTATATATTTATATTTTATTATATTATATATTTTATATAATATAATAAAATATAAATATTATATTAAATATATATTTATTATATTATATATATTAGTTATATGTATATAACTAATAATATATGTATATATATGGATATAGTCAGAAGACCTAGGTTTTAGTCCAGACTCTGTCACTAACTAGATCTATAACTTTAGGAAAGATCTTTGATTGCTCTGGGTTTCTTTTTTCTGTAAAATGAAGGGTTGATAATCCAGGTAATCTCAAAAGTCCCTTCCTCCTCAAAAATGTCTGCATAAAAGCATTCTAATTTTTACTGCGGTCATTATAACATTACACAGCCTGTTCTGCACCAATCAATAAAAGAAATTAATTATAGGTAAGTCCTAGTGTGTCTGAGTATGTCTTTTAATATGTGAAAATAAAAAGCATGATGAAATTTTATGGTCACAAGATGGCTGCCACAGCTCCAAACATCACATCTTCACAAACCAATGTCCATAGCAGTAAGAATAGAAAGGGTCAAGACTCTTACATATCTTTCTATTAAGGAGGCAAACCCTTCCCAGAAGTCTCCAAGGAAACTTCTCCTCAGGTCCCATTAGCCAGGATTGAGTCACAGGACCACACCACAGCAACAAAGGAGGAAAGGAAAAGCAATACTGTATTTAGCATTTTCAGCCTCTGCCATGAGAAACAGGCTCTAACAGCAAGGAAGGAAAGGGAGAAGGATTGTTCATTAGGCAACACAAACAGTGCCAGCCAGAGAGCTGCTGTCCCAAAAGAAAGTGACTTGAGAACCTCTGTAACAGACTCTGACAGCCCCCTAGCAGGAGACAGAGCAGGGTCTTCAGTGGATTCAGTGAGAGAGAAGGACTTCAGTGACACCAATTCTTGTCAGTCATGCCAAAAATGTTGGTGTGGCCTAGGCAACATCACTTACTAGCTGTATGACCTTGAATAAATTACTTAGTATCCCTGCAGGTTCAGTTTCCTCATCTATAAAAAGGCATAGTACTTCCCTCGTAGGTTTGGAGGATTAAATGAGGATGTGTAAAGCGCCTGACACACAGTAGATACAGAATAAATGTTAGTTTTCCCTCTCTCTCTTCCCCCTCCCTAACTCACCCTTCCAGTTCCCCTTCTTAGCAAGAAAACCTTTAATATAATTAACTTATAGGAATCATATAGAATCTCTCTCTCTCTCTGTTTCCTAACTATATACCTCTTAGAAAGGGGCCATGTGGGTAAACAACCCTTAAAAGTGCCTTGTTAATGGCATGGCAGAGTATATATTGTGATGCCAAGCTCCACTCTCTCAGGAATAAACTAAGCAGACCTCTCCCTGGTGAGCTTCTTCAGGAAAGACATATCGGGGACATGGTCACAGTGAGATGGGGAAGTCTCTCTGAGGTAGCCAATCTATTCATGCTGTCCAGAAACAATTCAAGACAAGAGGGCTGGATTAGTGATGAAGCATAGCTGAAGGTGACAGGTGTTATATGGAGCCCTGGATGACAGGCGCCATTTGTAAAAATCATACCCCTTACCTGTCTCCCATCCCAATAGGATAATGGGCATTGACACACGTAGCTAAAAGAAGCTTTCCTCAATCAAGCAAAAACATTTACAGACAGCCTACTCTGCACAGTGACTAAGCTAGGCAATCCCCGCATGGATCTCCCCTGGCCAGCCCCGAAGCATTCCCTACCCATCTGATGGCCACTTTGGGGCCATGAAACAGGGGCAACATGGAAGAGAAGCAACAAATAGTTTTGAATGAGGACTCTTACAAAGAAAGGTACGAACCCAGTTCCTGAGTGTGTAATGGAAGTAGATGGGGAGAAAGAAAAAGAGAGATTTTCTTGAGGAGTGTGATTGTATGCTAAGCCTGCCCCTTTATGAGTTCAAGAAATACAATTTAAAAATTCGACTTAAACTGAGATTACACATTTGCTGTTGTGATATAGCTCAGACAATTCACCACATGGGCCATGGCATTATATACATTTGAAAAATAATGATCATGATAATATCTCATATTCATCGAGCACTTATCCTGTGCCAGGTATATGGCATGCACTCTACACACATTTCTTCATTTTCTCCTCATGATGCCCCTAAGATAGGAACCCCTATTATCTCCATCTTCCATTTGAGGAAACTGAGATTTCAAGAGCAAGCTCTGTCACAGACCCACTCTAAATTCCACCTGACACTGCCCCAGCTGGTGCCTCACCTGTGTACTGCCTCAGCCTCTTGTGTTTATCTCTGGTGTCACACTTACGAGACTGCACTGAAGGGAGCTTTTAACGAGTCTTTCTCCCTAGTTGGTTTGAGCCATTTGTCTTTGGATCCTAAACTGAGCACAACATAGATGTTAGATAAATATACAAATACAGATTGAATCAATGAACAAATAACCTGGAAAACAGGCAATATAAGGAGTGCTGAGTTCAGAAGAAGGGAGGAGATCACCAGCTGCAGAGGTTGGGACAGGCTTCACGGGTGAGGCAGGGCCTGAGTCAAGCTTGGAAGAGGGAGAGGACTTAAATGCATAGGGAAGATGGGAGAGGATTCTGGGAGGAGAACATTTTAGCAAAGGCCAAATACCTAAAATGTTTGGGTACTAATTCTACCTCCCCAACAGAATATTTTTAGTTTCATAGTTCATTATGCCATAGTGTGAATGGGCATATTACCTTATTCCCATGTCAGCCAGCCCCTTCTGCTGGACCACAGGCATGAAATATAGTCTCTGCTTCGTTATGATCTTTTTCCACATACATCAATCCACTGAAACTATAAAACTGCATTCAAATCAGAAACCCCATGGACAGCTTGCATTCGACCATATATACAGCATTAAAAAAAATTCAGTAGGGAAAAATGGTCAATGTTCATAAAGTTAACTAATCAAGTACAGATCACTGTGCAAAAAAGTATATTTGAATGCCAAATGATAGAAAAAAACAAAACACACAAATAGTTAGTGTAAGTCACACAGTGTCCCAAACACAACAGAGTCAAATTTGAACCCTGGCCAAATCTTTCAAAGAACTAATAATGCTAATGTCTAAAAAGCAAAAAGTCACTTATTCTTGGTTAATACTACTCAGACTCAGCCACCTGGAATCTTCAAGTAATTGGGGCAAGAAACAAAACAGAAGAAAATAACCCATTTTCTAAAATTTTTATTAAAATATAATATATATACAGAAAGTGTACATGTCATAAGTATACAGCTGTCTGAATACATGCATGTAACCAATGCGTAGGTCAAGAACAGAACATTCCCAGCACTCCAGAGGCCTACCTCATGCCTCCTTCCACTCAGTACCCCTAGGGATAAGTATTCTCTTATTTCTAATACCATAGATAAATTGTGCCTGTTTTTGCATTTTATATATAAAGGGTCACACATCATGTATTATTTGGGGTCTGGTTTCCTTTACTTGACACTATATTTCTGAGATTCACCCATATTGTTGTGGATACTTATAGATCATTCATTCTCATTTTTGTACAGCACCAGTTCTCAAAGTGTGGTTCATAAGGGTAGTGCAAAGTGTGATCCAGCAGTAAACAATTTTCACAAATATAGTAAGGTATAATTAATCTTTTTTACTGTTTTGATATTTGTACTGATAGCACAAAAGCAATATGGGTACAATTGCTGGTACCTTAGCACAGATCAAGGCAACGGCACCAAACTGCGCTGGCCATCATTCTGTCATTGTTCTACAGCATGTTCTATTTGACAACAAAAAACATAAACAAAACAAATCAAAACAAAATGCCAATTCCATTCAATGATGCTCTTGGCAAGAAAATCATTAATTGTATTAACTCTCAACTTTTGAGTACATGTTTTTAATATTCTGTGTGATATAAAGTGAAGTATGCATAAAATACTTCTACTGCGTCCCAAAGTGCAATAGATGGAAAGAACTCACGAGGAAAAGCAATTCTTTTGAGTTGCAAGCTAAACTAGTCACTTTTGTCATGGAACACTATTCATACTTGAAATGACTAATAGGAAAACAATGGTTATTGAGACCTGGGTATTTAGAAAACATTTTCTTTTTTTTTTTTAAAGATTTTATTTTTCCTTTTTCTCCACAAAGCCCCCAGTACATAGTTGTGTATTTTTAGTTGTGGGTCCTTCTAGTTGTGCCATGTGGGATGCCACCCTAGCATGGCCTGATGAGCAGTGCCATGTCTGTGCCCAGAATTCGAACCTGCGAAACCCTGGGCCACTGAAGCAGAGCTCGCGAACTTAACCACTTGGTCACAGGGCCAGCCCTGGAAAACATTTTCTCAAAAATAAATGAAGTGAGCATGTAACTTCAAGGAAAACAACTGGCAGTAGACAATACCAATTATAAAACTTGAGCTTTCAAACAAAAATTAGGATTTTGGAAAACATGTCTACCACCATGAACTTGACAACTTCCCAATACTTAAAGACTTCACTATGGTTTTTTAAAATATTACATAAGGAAATATGTAAACATTTGGAATATTTGCATAATTCAGTGAACCAATATTTTCTAAATAACCAATGCATGATACAAAATCATGCTTGGGTAAAAAATCCATTCAAAGTTCATGATAGACTAATGGATTTTAATGTAACAGAATATGAAAAGTTTATTGATATGGTTTCAGAATCCACATTGCAACCAACATTTAAGAAACTACCACTTGTCAAGTTTTAATGTAATATCCAAGAAGGATATCAATATTTATATTAAAAAAATGAAATTACCTGTGTAAGGCTGGATTTTCTTCATATACTTTAAATAAAACATATAGCAATAGATCAAATGGAGAAGTAGAGATGATAAACCAGCTACTTTCTTATAAGCCAGTTGTTAAAGAGATTGAAAAATGTAAAACAATGCTTCCATTCTTGCTAATTTTTTTGTTTGGGAAAACTAAAGCCATTTTTTAAATAAAAATATGTTATTTATGTTAGCATGCAATGGTTTTAGTATTATTATTTTTAAATGAATTTATATATAAATATTTTTTACATATTTCAGTTTTAACTCATCATATGGTAAATATGAATAGCTATAATCCACAGAGTCAAAAGCTTTTGGAGTTCTCAGTAATTTTTAAGAGCATAAAGGATCCTCAGACCAAAAAGTTGGAGAACTCCTGCTGTACAGTA
Source organism: Equus asinus (assembly GCF_041296235.1). NCBI lineage: Eukaryota > Metazoa > Chordata > Mammalia > Perissodactyla > Equidae > Equus > Equus asinus. Next base: position 75,601,888 of record NC_091798.1, read on the forward strand.
TTCCGTTGTGAGCAGGGATTTAATTTTAACAGTAACTTCTGGGAATATTCTTGAGATAGTATATATTTAGCTTAATTTCCTCATCTGGCCTTTCTGCTTGTGGTTTCTTCTTCTCTCCAACCCTTCTTGCACTGGGCCAATCAGATCATTCTTCAGTCCAGTGCTTACAGTGGCTGTTACATCAGGTGCACTTTCTTCCTCCTGGCAGGAATATCCCAGAAGGCTTTACCAAGAATGTGGGACTGTGCTGTGGCTTTAAGGATTTGGCCAGAAGGAGGTCAGAGGAGGACAGAGCAAACTAGAGCAATGTAAGCAAAAGACTTTTTCTTGGATTATGGATATGGTTTCCTGGGCTTCTCAGTTTAACAGCACCTTCTAACACCAAATATAAAACAATCTCCCTGTGTCTCTGTAAGATATAACTTTGTTTTGTTCTCATCAGAATGCCTATCACTACCCGGCTTTTTTCTTGGTTTTTATTCCTTTATTTTCTTTCTTCCCCACTGCTTTCCCCTGGATGTGAGCTCCAAGATTGCAGAGACTTTGTCTGTCTTGCTCACTGACTAGAACACTGTCTAGAACACAATAGGTACCTAATATATATTTGTTGAATGGAATAATTATCCCCTCTTCAGAAGTCTGTTTATTTTGCAATTCATAAAAGACAAAGTAAAATTCCAAGATCTAGAACTCTGTTTTATTTCATGGCCTATTAGGATTTCCCCCATTTGGGTATGTAAGAAAATAATGGCATATAGTATTTTTAGAAGTTTCCAGGAGCTATATTTTTACTTAAAATATTGCTTTTCCTTTTCTTCATGTCATCCTATTATTCTTAGCCATATAGACAGTTGCTGCTAAATAACTTCACAACTCCCCCCAAATTTATGACTTTTAAATAGATTTTCTTCCTGCTTCTTCTAAATTATTTCTTATTTAAGCTCTATATATTTAGCAATTTATATATTTCATTATAAATTACATTCTCCATTCTGCTCCTTCAATGTGTTCAACTCATGCAGATTTTCAGATTTAATCTTCCTGTATAAGAGAGTACACTTCTCTAGACTGGCTTTTAAGACTTTTGAGCTAGAAGAAAATATTTTTATTTAAATGTTGCCAGCATGCTCTATATGTACCACAGAAAGATCTCCAAGATATGCTATTAAGTTTATATAACCAAGATATGCTATTAAGTTTATATAAAGCAAGAGGTAGAATAGCATATATACTTTGTTCTTATTCGTATTTTCTTTTTAAAGAAAAGATGTATAGGGGGCATATAACGGATGCCCCGGTGGGGCAGCAGTTAAGTGCCCACGTTCTGCTTTGGCAGCCCGGGGTTCGCTGGTTCGGATACCAGGTGCGGACATGGCACCGCTTGGCACACCATGCTGTGGTAGGTGTCCCACGTATAAAGTAGAGGAAGATGGGCACAGATGTTAGCTCAGGGCCAGTCTTCCTCCGCGAAAAGAGGAGGATTGGCAGTAGTTAGCTCAGGGCTAATCTTCCTCAAAAAAAAAAAAGAAAGAAAAGATATATAGTCCTATAAATGTTTGTGTGTGTATAGACTGGCTCTGAAAAAAGACAACAGAAAACTTGAGAAGATGGCTGCCTCTTGGGAAGGGAATGGGAAGACTAGGGAAAAGGGTAGAAGGAGACTGACATTTTAATATATCCTCTTGGTGTCTTTTGAATTTTGTACACAGTGTATGTTACTTTATTATTTAATTTTAAGGAAGTAAGTTTTATAGATAAAAGTGTGTCCACATGCATCAATTAAAAGACAGAGACTGGCAGAGAGGATTTAAAAACGTGACCAAACTATATGGTGTCTACAAGAAACTCACTTTGAATATAACATAAGAAGATTGCAAACAAAAGGATAGAAAAAGATATATCATGCAAACATTAATCGAAAGAAAGCAGGAGTAGCTATATTACTATCAGATAGACTTAAGAGCAAAGATTTACCAGAGACAGTGACATGACATAATGATAAAAGGGTCAGTCCACCAGGGACATGGTGGTCCTGGATGTATATGCACCAAACAACAGAGCTACGAAATACCTGAAGCAAAAACTGGTGAGACCGAAAGGAGAAATAGACAAATCTACAACTATAGATTTCAGCATCCCTCTGTCAACAATTGGTGAAACAACTAGACAGAAAATCAGCAAGGATATAGAAAATTTAGCAACACCATCAACACATTTATGGAACAGACCACCCAACAAAGCAGAACTCACATTCTTTTCAAGAGCCCATGGAACATACAACAAGATAGACCACATCATAGGACATAAAACAAACCTCAATAAATTTAAAATAATTTAAGTCATACAGAGTGTGTTCTCTGACAACAATGGAAGCAAACTGAAATCAATAACAGAAACCAAAATAATACACGATGGGTCAAAGCGGAAGTTTCAAGAGAAATAAAAAATTATACTGAACTGAATGAAAATGAAAATACAATATGTAAAAATGCATGGGACACGGCTAAAGGAATGCTAAGAGGGAAATTTATAGCACTAAATGCCTACTTTAGAAAAGAAGAAAAGTCTCAACTCAATCATCTAAGCTCCCACCTCAAGAATCTAGAAAGAGGAAAGAAAAATAAACCCAAAGTAAATAGAAAAGGAAATAATAAAGAGCAGAAATCAGTGAAATTGAAAACAGAAAAACAATAGAAAAAAATAAATGAAACTAAAATCTTGTTCTCTGAAAAGATCATTAAAATTGACAAGCCTCTGACAAGACTGACAAAGGAAACAGGCAGAAGCCTCAAATTACCAATGCCAGAAATTAAACAAGGATATCATGACAGATCTTGGATAATACAGGAATTCTTTGAATAATTGTATATGCACAAGTCAGAAAACTTAGATGAAATGGACAAACTCCTTGAAAAATGTAAAGCACAAAAACTAACCTAGTATGAAATAAGTGATTTGTACAGTCCAATAACTATTAAGGAAATTGAATTCAAGACTTACAAGTTCCAAAAAAGAACTCTCCAGGACCAGATGGTTTCACTGAAGAATTCCTCCAACTGTTTACAGAAGAATTAACATCAATTTTACACAACCTCTTCCAGAAAGCAGAAGAGGAAAGAAGACTCTCAGTTCATTTTATGAAACTGGTATTACCCTGAGAGAGTACGGAGAGAGCACAAGAAAACTACAGACAAATATCACTCATGAAAATACATGTATAAGTCCTTTAAAAATATTAGCAAATAGAATTCAGCAATAAATAAAAGAAATTATATACTATGACCAAGTAGAGTTTATTCTATGGATGAAATATTACTTCAATTTTTTGAAAATCAGTCAATGTAATCTATTATATTAACAGGCTAAAGAAAAAAGGACATGATCATATCACTTGTTGAGAAAAAGCATTTGACAAAATTCAACACCCATTCATGATAAAAACTCCCAGAAAGGAAACAATCCAAGTGCCCATCAGCTGATGATTGGATAAAGAAGATGTGGTATTTATATACAATGGAATACTACTCAGCCATAAAAAAGACAAAATCATCCCATTTGCAACAACACGGACGGACCTGGAGGGAATTATGCTAAGCAAAATAAGCCAGACTGAGAAAGACAAACACCAGATGATTTTATTCACATGTGGAATATAAACAAACACATGGACAAAGAAAACAGTTCAGTGGTTACCAGGGGAAGGGGTTTGGGGTTGGGTGCAGGGGGTGAAGGGAGCACTTATATGGTGACAGACAAGAAACAATGTAATGTTTCTTGCAATTATGCAAACTGTAATAGAACTCAAAAAAAAAAACCTCCCAGAAAACTAGGAATAGAGGGGAACTTCCTCAACTTGATAAAGCTAATATTATAGTTAATGATGACAGACTGGATGCTTTCCCCCAAAGATCAGGAACAAGGCAAAGACATCTGCACTCTTATTCACCATAGTGCTGGAAGTTCTAGCTAGTACAATAAAACAAGAAAAGGAAATGAAAGGCATACTGATCAGAAAGAAAAAAATAAGACTATCTCTATTTTCAGATGACATGATTATCTACATAGAAAATCCCAAGGAATCTACAAGAAGATTCCTAGAAATACTGAGTTCAGCAAGGCTGCAGGATACCAAATAAACATACGAAAAAATCAATCTTATTTCTATATAGCAACAATGAACACCAAAATTAAAACCACAACACCAATTACAATCATTCAAAAAAGTGAAATACTTAGGTATAAATCTAACAAAACAGGTACAGGATTTGTATGTTGAAAACTACAAAATGCTGGTAAGAGAAATCAAACGTCGAAATAAATGGAGAGGCATATCTCGTTTATGGACTGGAAGACTCAACATAGTAAAGATGTTAATTCTCCTTATATGGATATATAGATTTAATCCAATTCCTATCAAAATCCCAGGCAGAATTTTCGTACATCTAGGCAAAATTATTCTTTCTAAATTTATGTGGAAAGGCAAAGGAACTAGAATAGCAAAAAAAAAAAAATTAAAGAAGAATAATGGGGGAGAAATCAGTCTACCCAATTTCAAGACCCTTGTAGCTACGGTAATCAAAACTGTGTTGTATTGGTGGAGGGATAGGCACATAAATCAATGGAACATAACAGAAAACATGGAAATAGATCCATACAAATATGCCAAACTGACTTTTGACAAAGGTGCAAAAGCAAATTAATGTAGAAAGGATTGCCTTTTCAACATCTAGTACTGGAACAATTGGACATCTACAGGAAAATAAATAAATAAGAACCTCCATCTTAACCTCATATCTTATGCAAAAATTAACCCAAAACGGATCACAGCCTTAAACGTAAAAATGTAAAACTATGGTATCTTCTGTTAGGAAAAAACAGGAGAAGATCTATGGAATTGAGATCTAAGCAAAGAGTTCTTAGACTTGACACCAAAGCACAATCCATAAAAGGGAAAATTGATAAACTGGACTTCATCAAAATGAAAACTTTTGCCCTGCAAAATACCATAAAGAAGATGTAAAGACAAGATACAGACTGGAAGAAATATTTGCAAACCATATATCTGAAAAAGGACTAGTATCTAGGATGTATAAAGAAATCTTAAAATTCAACAGTAAAAAAGCAAATCATCTAATTAGAAAATGGGTAAAAGACATGAAAATGTGTTTGTCCTTGTCGCAGCAGTTGCTGGCAGAAGACTTGAATTTAAAGATTACAAAAAAGACACACAGATGGGCTGGCCCCATGGCCGAGTGGTTAAGTTCTCGCTCTCCGCTTCCACAGCCCAGAGTTTCGCTGCTTCGCATCCTGGGTGCAGACATGGCACCATTCATCGGGCCATGCTGAGGTGGCGTCCCAAATAGCAGAGCCAGAGGACCTACAACTAGAGTATACAACTGTGTGCTGGGGGGCTTTGGGGAGAAGAAGAAAAAAAAAAGAAGATTGGCAACAGATGTTAGCTCAGGTGCCAATCTGAAAAAACAGAAAAGATATGCAGATATGAACTTCACCACACGCTGGAGGACAAACCAAAAGAAGAAACAGGCTGGACTTTGGAATTCCTACTCATGATGTTATTTAGGACTCAATAATCCAGAATGGATAGGTGCCAAACTAATAACCTCTGGGCGTAGAGCTGGGCTCTTCCTGTTATGATATTCCCACTGTCAATCCCAGGAGGGGTCTGGCCTGGAAATTTAGACTCCGGGGGCTGGGATTTTCACCGGAGAGGAGAAAAACTCTTCTTTCTGGTGGCCTCTTGGAAGTGTTTAAATGCTCCCAGACTGAGCTAGAAAGTGAGAAATCTCTTTAGCAGCCCTGAGACACAGCTGGTCCTAGAGGCTCTGTTCTAGATGTAAGTTATTCTGTGTGGTACTTCCCAACATCATCACCTACCATGTTTGGTGAAATTTTGTGGGAACTTGCAGCTGGTCTCTGCTGTGTATGGAATGAAGAGAAGAACTGGTTTTTGGACTGAGTAGCTCAGGGTACAAAGAAGACCCCTGGCCCCAACACAACGTCAGAGAGATGGTGAAAACATCTTTGTGCATCAACCTCTCAAGGGTCATTGACAACAGAGGCAGCATGTGGTGGCTTTGTAGAAAGGCTAGACGGAAGAACATGGAAGACCTGCTCCATCCTGAGCATTCTCAAGACAGCACCCTTGGGAACCAAGAAAAGTTGGTGGAACCTTTGAGGGAGGAGCCAATTTGGGGCAATTGGGCTGGTCTGTGAGACTGGAGCTCACATCACTTGGGTATTTAGAGGAAATAAGATAATATTTTGTAGTCATTGGTTGTTGAGGCTGAGACATTTGGGTTTTACTAAGTTAAGAGAAAAGATCACTCTCCCCTTTGCAATAACACAATGTCTTTTCATTAGAAGCCTGAAATAGCAGGGTTTTACTCTGCTCTTCCATTCCTTTGAAACCCTACTCATAATTAGTTTCCCACAACTCCTCCTAGGTTTCTTCCTCCATTACTCATCATCCTGGTCTATTTGTGTACACATTACGATTCTCAACCTCCATTGGTTTCACCAAGTTTAGTACCATTTTGTTATTTTAAATCCATATTGCTAATCTTTGAGGAACATACGTACGTCTCCCTTATTCTGTTTTCAATGCTTCCAAGTTAATCTGATATGTTCACAGAGGTTCTTAATCTGATGTCTGTGGCTTTGAAGTTCATGGATAAAATTTAAGCTATCCATGAGTTTGAACAGGGACAAATTTCACATCTTTATTTTGATTAACCTCTAACTGAAACTGAGCATTTCTTTCTATTATTAATGTAAGCAACAATCACAATGAAATAAATGGAACATAGCAGCTACTTTTATATTGTATTCTAATCGTTTCAGGTATCTCAAAATTCATTTTGTTTATCACTAATTAAAATTATGGCAGTTATTAGATGTGTCACTAGATCTTGTTATTTGTTTATAGTGAAGCACATATACTATATCACAAATTTTAAAAGTATTTTGATAACTCTTTCAATATAATGGGTTTCTTCTGTAACCCTATATTTTTTATTCAAAAAAATCCCACATTATTCTGAGAAGGGATCCACAGCCTTAACAAACTGTCCAAGGAAATAGTAGCATGAAAATTATTTTAAATTCTTGGAATAGCCAAAAGTCTCTACAAAACAATAGCAAAAGGATTAAAAGCAAACTAAATGCCCAATAAAAGAAGACTGGTCAAATAAATTTAAAAATATACTTACAGTGGAATATTGTGCAGTCACTGAACAAAATGCTGTAGAATACTCTTTAATGGCATATGTGGCTAGATATCACAATATGTTATATAAAAGAAACGGTTGTGCATATATTCATTGTTTGTAAATCAAACACACATACATATACACACATATACCTACAAAACACATAGACGGAAAATGGGCGTCAAGATACACACAAAAATGCTGGTGGTGGTTATTTAGAGATGGTCAGAACTGTGGGTAACTTTTTTGCTTATCTCACTTGTAAAAATTTTCTATAAATTTGCAATTATTTCTCAAGAAAAATAAATAAAAATTATTATTATCTTTAAAAGAAATGAGGTCCTAAGGAAGGATCCAAAAAGTGATGTTATTACCTCTGATCAGCTATACATTCATTCACGCAACAAATAAACCTCAGTTCAATGGTCAATGTTATACATTGAATTGATACTATCTATAGAATCCACTATCATTATGGGGAAAAAATCTACTGATTTTCATACAAATGAGTTAGCAGCTGAACCAGTAGAAATTTTAATTAAGCACCATTCATCAACTTTCTAGGCTATGGGACCTAAAGTCAATTCTGGTTTAGCACAAATATCAGATATTCATTCCTTTCAAAACTGTGTCTTACCAATCACTAAATAATGTTGTCTTCAGACAGTCCTTTTTGTTGTGTTTTGTTTTGCTGATTTGTATTTTTGCTTTTTGAGTGTCTTGTAACAAAGTAAAAATAAATTTAGATCCCCTCATGCAAACCCTGCTATTAAAAATGAGCATATTTTATAATAACACATGTTTCTGAATTCACATTACCCAGGACAAATGCTTCTCTTTCCTCTATGATTGTGCGATATTTTACAATTTTGAATAATTCCGAGTTATGCTATCACAGGGAAAAAGTATTCACTATTATTTTGTTTTTGTATCTGGGTATTAGGAATTCCAAAATGTGTCATACTCCTTATAGGCTAACATTTTATTAGCTGGAAAAAACACGCTAAGTTTTAATAACGCTCCTGATTGAAGGTTTTATGAATTTAAAATAAAGTAGACATTCCTCTGATATGCAAGATGTGACTATAAAGTAACTGGCCTGATATTATCGTTTTTGTTCATAAAAGCTCCAGAATTTACATAAAAAATGAATGCCATCCCCTCTGAGCAGTCACCTTGGGACACCCCAGATACAATTCAATGACATTTGCCTTTGCCCGGAACAATTTCAAGACCTCTCTTTTGGACTTGTCTTTAGTCTGTTCCTTTTCATTTTAAACAAATGTCTTTCAAGGTAGCCAAACTTTGTCCTTTAAAGTTAGATCTGATCATCGTCAATAGCTAAAAGTAATTTAGAGTAAGAGATGGGGCCCTGGGTGCACCAGGTAGAAAAAGTGGATGCGACAGAAGGACTGGGGGCAATGCAGTATCACACTCTATATCAGAGGTGATACTTAAATTATTCAATGATGGGCACAGAAGGACACAGATCAATCAAAACAGACGTCACAGGAGCAAGGTCCTGGAGGACTTTCACCAAGATCCGAGTATTAAGTCTTAAGTAGCTGGATTGTGAGGCATTCTAGAAGGTCCTATAGAGGAAAATGTAGCAGTAGAGGTGAGTGGGCACTTGGCAGTTTCAGAGTGGGCAGCTGTGGCATCTACCAAACAATAAAGAAGATTTGGGGTATTTAAACGTCCACTGAATACTGGTCTTTCCAAAAAGTAAACAGGCCACTGCCATTTTTCTGTGGCTTCGGCGTTGACTCTGACAGCACTGCCCGAGAGTTGTGTGAAGGCGTTGAGAGCAACAGCAGCAATACTGGAATAAACGGGAAGGACCCCAGGATAACGATTTTGAAGGGCATTGCTTATCTGAATATTCAGATTCCCAAAACTCATTAAGAACAACACCATGCCTTTTTTACTTTTTCTCCCTACCACCTAACATAACGCTTGGTATACAGTAGTTGCTTAATAAATATTTGTTGAATGAATGGCATATTTATTAAAGAAAAATAACTTCAAAGTAAAATCTCACATTTAAGGCTTTTAAATATTATTTTTATTGTTTTAGACCCATAATCTCTCTTTATTTTATTGGAGATAACTCTAAAAATCTCTTTGAAGAGAGAAATCCACCAATATTTATTCCTGACTCAAAATCCTTTGAATAGCTGTGTACTTTTCTCAGAAACCAGTCCCTTTCAATGCTCTTTTAATTATTTCATGACTTAAAAAGTCACAGGTAGATGTGAATCTGAATTTAACTCCTTGAAGTCACTATTTCTAGCCAAAAAGAATCTTCCTTTCAGCAGATAGGACTTGAGGTTTTCCCAAGGCGAGGGCCACTATACGGTGGCTGCTGCCCAACATTTATCAGGCTCTAATGCTGTGCATTTAATACATCATTTACTTCTCCTAACAATTCCTTTTATAATTGAGGAAACTGAATGCAAAGGAGCTAAGCAACTTCCCCATGTTCACACAGCTAGTAAGTGGTGAAGGTAGGTTTCGAATCCAGGCAACTTGATTCCAGAGCTGAGCACCCTAGACCAACACAGTTTAGTAAAGAGAAGGAGCTTGTTTATCTTCAATCAACAGGGTAGGAAGTGAAGGATTTCCTGTACCTAAAAAGTCTCTTAGAGCTCCCATTACACTGACTCTTAGAAACTAGGCTTCAGAAGGAAGACTTCCCTGTACATTCATCTTGCAAGAGTTTACTGAACACATATCACGTTCAGCCACAGTTCTAGGTTCTGGGACGGCAAGGAAGGGACCCACATTCTTCTGCTGCTTGGTAAATGTAGCGCCTAAAAACTTACTCAAGTCTTCGAGGGCTCCTTTTTCCACTACTCCAAGTGGGGAAGAAACTGAACCCTGTGTTCAGTTTGAATTCTGGATGCTAAGTGATTACCATCCTTGATGAATTGTAAAATAGACATATCTCTAGAGAAGAGGAGATCTACTGCTTTCTTCTTCCTAGATTCCCCTGGGGGACTATTTGATCTCCTTTGAGATCCTAGCCTTATAAGGATAGCAATAGAAGGAGGAGGTGGAGGTAAGGAGTGAAGCATGCAGACTATTTGAACACAGGTATCACATAAACATTCCATTAACATGGGCAGCATTTTTCTGTTGCTGCAGGATTATCCTTGCATAAAGCTGGTATTCAGACCCAGTGCCCCACAGGCTAATTGTTTCATATATGAATATTATGTTTTAGGAGGCGTTTCAAGTTCTACAGTGGCCTTATGTATTATCATAATTAGGAACAATGGAAACATTAACTGAACTTTGTGCCTTCTTTGAATGATTAAGTTGTAGTTTAAAGGGAGGTTAATAAATAACCAAAGAGAAGGCTACCGAAGACCTAACTCCAGAACAGTAAACCATACTAAGTACCCCAAGCAAGCTGAGAGATTAAAAAAAGCCACTAACTTTTTCACCATAAACTAACATGGGCTGAAAGGTTGGTCTGCCTAAGTGGAGTTGGTAGCTTCACACCACCTCTGCCCTGCTAAGATTTCAAGGTGAGATAAGGGTTTCTAACAACAACAACAACAAAATAAAGAGCTCTTTCCATATTGCCCTAAAACCCAAAATTGCCAATATTAAAGTCATCCTAATGTTCTCAATTGTTTATTTTTAATTTTTCTCTGATTATATTATGCATGACCTTAAATCTCCTTATTGGAACAAAGTACAATATACATTTTTTTAAAGATGCAAACAAACAAATACATAGATAAATCAATAATTAGGAGATTCTTCTCTTTCACCTAAAGATTTGGTCTGTGTGAAACTACAATTTCCTTTGTGAGAGATCGTGTTTTAAGCTGTGTTTATTTTCACTTTAGTGTAAACAAGTATTTGAGTCTTTCTTAAGAATAGATCTTGCTAGAAGAATAAAAGTGAGATTTCTCACCCTCTTCTGAGATACAAATATGCCAGAACTTTCCCTTGTTCTCATTTTGGCCCAAGAACAGGCCTGCTTTGCCTTTAAAACCAAATACCAAAATCTTTCTTTCTCAAAAGGAAAATGCTGAGGTATATTCATCTTTTATCTGGTGGGAGAGAAATCATATTTAAATCTCAAATTTAAAAGGAACTTCTCCCTCACACACTTTTCTTATACGCAAAGACAAATAATCAAGGTTACCATCCTGTAGTCACATAACTCATAAGAATAAAATGTCGAAGGAGTTACAGAAAACCAGTTCCTTTAGCTCATGGGGTGTTTCTGATTTTTCTGGTCCTTTAAACTTTCCCCTCTCCTACGTTTAAGACAAATCATCAGATCAATACTACACGATGCCCAAACTTTTCCATTTCAGGCTCAAGAATAATATAGAGCATGCAAAATGGACATTACAACACACAGTTGTGCTTTGCGGAAACTATGGTGTAATAGCCTGAAAAATAGCTGCAAGTCATAAAAATGCAGTGCACTGACCCCCCGGAGAGAATTGTGTCCACAGGTCCCAGAACGATGTCTGTTGTCCAACACCCTCACTCCACGTCTGAGCTCTTTCGCTCCATGTGGTTTTTCCCTCAGGGATCATTATTGGGTTTCATAATGATTAGTTTGTGTATGAAAAAGGAAAGCTCAAGACTATAATTTCATACACACTTAAAAAAAAACATATAAAGAAAATTCAGTAGCGAGACAAGTAATCTCCTGGAGCCAGCCATGACCAAGAGTATACCTGTGAGAAGGACAAGCTGATAGATGGATGGCTCAGCATGTAAGGGGCAAACCACAGAGAGGAAAGCTTTGTGTCCCTCTAGTTTAGGGAGCTCTGCTCTCCTGGTCCCTCTTTCAGACACAAGGAGAAGCAGACAGCAGCTGTTAAAGGAAACGAGCATTGGACCATCCGAGTCAGAAATTCATTGACAAGGAAAGGGGGCATATTTCTTTTAATTTTGGCAATCGTATATTAAAAAGATAATTATCAATAAAGGCCTAAGTGAAAAGCAGATTGAGGCAAAGTGGAGCTGAAAGCAAGGCCCGGAGGTAAAAAGCAGAGCCTGGAGGAAGAGTTACAGCCATGTCAGGAATCAGGGAGGCAGGACACACACCTAGTGAATGGCTCTTCAGCCTGGCACCTGCGAATGCTCTTTTCTCTACAGATTCCCAAGTCATCTCACCTGGAGAGGTGCCATAGCCTAAAGAAGAGAAAAACTAGGGGGCCGGCCGAGGCATAGTGGTTAAGTTTGCAAGCTCTGCATTGGCGACCCAGGGTTCATGGGTTCAGATCCTGGGCACAGACCTACACATGGCTCATCAAGCCATGCTGTTGTGGTGTCCCACCTACAAAATATAGAGGAAGATTGGCACAGATGTTAGCTCAGGGACAATCTTCCACAAGCAAAAAGAGGTAGATTGGCAAAAGATGTTAGCTCAGGGACACTCTTCCTCACCGCCCCCCTCAAAAAGAGAAGAAGAGGAAGAAATGAAAAACCTGGCTTTAAATCCTGGGTTGGCCCCTTACTCTCTGTGGAACCTTGAGGCAATTACTTAATAGCTCGGTGCCTCATTTTTCTCGTCTGTGAAGGGGGATAACAATAGAAGAACCAGTCCAAGAAAATACCTGCAATAGTGATTGGCACACGGCAACAGCAGAGTAAACGTTAGATTTTATTATATTCTTATCAGTAGCCATATCAACACGTTAGTTTCCTTAAAAGAAAAAAAGTGTTGAAAAAATGCTCCACTTCCTCCAACTGGACTTAAGATATAATGAACAGGAAAGGTAACTTCCTCACTTTCCTTTCCTTTGGTAGAATAAATTGAGTTTTCTATGTTTTTTACCTGTGTTCATCTCTGTATTCCTCTACATACTAAAAGTAAATCCCTCAAAACAAAAGCATAAAAACTAAGAACTGTGCATCTTTTTGAGTAGACAGATGAGTAAGGGAGATGCTGGGAGCCTGTGTTCCTCTGGGGACAGAAAACTAAGTGGTAGAAACTGGGAAAGAGAAGCCTGTGGGAAGAAAAAAAAGAATAGCAGAAACAACTGAGGGCTGGTCTCTGGATTGTAACCGGGATGTACACCATGGGCCCGATAAGGACCAGGTTCTCCTGCTCCACCATCTAACCTAGTGATTCTCAACTGAAGGAGGCAGCAGACTCAGAGCAGGGAGAAATGAAACTAATGATAGTTCTGGACGTATGAATATTAAAGCTGAAAAATACAAGCTCAAGAATGATGTTCTAAGGGTCATATGTGTCACCTTCTTGACTGAGAATGTCTGTTAAAAGGGGTATTCATGTGATTTTCATACACATTCCCTTAGTCAAGAGCTTTACTCTAACAAGCCATTATCGTCTCCAGAATGAACTAATGCAACAGCCTTCAGGTTGGTCTTCCTCCTTCCACTGTTGCCTGACTGTGGTCCATTCTCTACACAGAGCCTGAGTAGACTTTGTAAAATACAAAGGTGTATCACTCCCTGATTAAAACCTATCACACTTAGGGGCTGTAAGATACTGCATTATCCGGCCATTACTGTCTTTTGGACTTCCTTTTGCACCCCCCAACTTCTCATTACAATGGTACTACACTGGCCTCTCAATTCTCCAGCTTATTCCTTCCTCAAGGCCTTTGTACTGGTTATTCTCTCTTCCTGGAGCTCTCTTCTCACAGCTGCTCACAGTGATCAAGTCTTGGCTCAAATAACTACCCTATCTAAAAAAAGAGTCCCTCCATAATTCTCCAATCCACCTAATTTTCTTTACAGCACTTGTCACTAGCTGAAATTCTCATGCATTTATCCACCAATTTATCTCTTTCCCTTTATCAGAACATAGCTTCCTGAGAGCAGGGATCTTGTTTACCAAATACCTAGCATTATGCCTGCCATAAAGTCAGCTCCCACTTGGTTTTTGTTGAATATGTACATGAATATTATATAAATAGAGCTTAGATACTAAAATAAAAATGTGTTGATGAGAATATATTTCTAAGGGGTTGAATGGCTCAAAGGATATTAGGAAAAAATTTCTCAGGGGTAAGAACTTCAAAAAATTTCAAGCAATGATTTATATATTCAGTCGATTGATGGCTTCTGTCTAGTTTCTTTGCCTGTAATTCAGGGCCTAACCTCCTGTCAACAGTGGAAAGCCTCTTAGCTAATCTATACAGAGAAGCTTGGGATAGAAACTCAACAGGTACAACAGTCCAGATCAGAACTGCAGACACTAGAAACTGATAAGAGGACCTTTGAGCCATTCTACCATTCTGCTCTGATAATTCTATTATTGGGACAGTCACTCAAGCTATAACAGAAGGAAATACTCATGAAAATGAAAAATTATTTCAAAATAACAAAAGGCCCAATAAAAGTCCTCTTTCACAGGAATAAACATATATTTAATGACATATTAGACTAATATGCTTTTGAGATTGAAAAGAATGAGTCGCTGATCTTGGAAATAAAAAATTGGGGCACAAACATATTATCTGTTTGGCAATTTTATGCATCCATATTTCATAATTAGGTCCATGACTCCTTTTCCTCATCTGAAGCTAATTCCTCTTTCAAGCTCAAAGCGAAACTTGTTTTAAAGACAGTTCAATGCTTTCAGTTTGTATTGATGTTCAGATAACTGGTTGTTTCAGTTATAACTTTTAAGTAACCAGTAATAAAACATGTGCTATTAAGTAGATATTCAAATATTGATGCTATAACAAAATGCTATCTATTTACGAATTTTGCAGAATCTTTCATCACAGATGCTTCAAGACATTGGCGTTCACACCTCATCTAATTGTTTCTCAGGCTGCAGGCAACTTAGAATTTCCTGGGAGGCCGACTAAACACACAGGTTCCTGAGCCCCATTCGTAGAGATTCTGTTTCTACAGACTAAGCAAACGTCTAGAAATCTGTATTTGTTTCAAAGGCTTCCCAGGTGTTATTGAGGCCTGCCAGGCTTGGAAAACAGTGATTTTAGTCCAACCACCAGCTCAGTCCGGAACCCCTTTATCCACATTCCTAACAAATTGTTACTCAGATGTGCTCTGAGCTCTTCCAGAGGGGGCAATCCCATCTCTGTGGAGTTTGTTAACCTTTATTGGAAAGATCTGAACGTCAGAAAGCTTTTGTTTCCATTAAACTGAAATGAGTCTGCCAGTGACTTCTTTGTGTAGGTCTAGTTCTGCCCTCTGGCATTCCAAGGGTTATTATGTATGAAAGGATTTCATGCATTTTAATCCAACTTTCAGGTCCCCACAGGTTTTCTTCTACTGCCAAACCACCAGTTTCCACAATTGCTCACAGATCCTTTATCATCAACAGTATCCCTGCACCCTATGACACGGCCCATATTCTCTTCAGAGCCTTCCCCTCCACTGCTGTCAGACCAGGGTTCCTAAACCAGCTTATGAACCACTTGACCCTGCATTGCAATGGAGTGACATGTTGCCAGAGGCCGTACGGAGCTGTACATGCCCTATACTGTTGGCTCTTAAATGCTGACATGCTGAATGATGCCACTATGTGAAGAAATTGTCATCACTCCATGGGTGAATGAGAAAAGTGACTAAGTTCATTCAATCTAAAAGACTACTTTCTTCCTCTATTATGTCCTGCCCATATTTAAAGTCCTATTTAAAGTTAATTTCTTTTCTTTTTCAATGAAACTATAAGGATAATAGTTTGCTTTGTTGGTTTGCTTGTTACACTGGAAGGTCAGCCATTCTATGTTGATGAGCCCTGTTGCTTCAAGAGTTGTACTGGTCCATGAAGACCAAAATCTGGGAACCACTGCCCTCACCTTGCCTCCCTTGCTGATACACCAATGTTCTCTAATCCAGCTCTGACCTCTTGAACACCCACCACATCACAGGATATAGTGGCTCACAAATCATTAGAATCAACTGAGTTTTATGAAAATGCAGATTCCCAGGTCCCACCACCAGAAATTATGTTTTGGTAGGTCTGAGGTGAAGCCCGGTATCTGCATTTTTTTTAAGTTCCCCAAATGATTCCAATGATCATCCAGGGTTAGAAAGCACTTTCACTATGTGCATTTATTCAGTGTGTCTCTTATGTATTTATAACAATATCGCTAGCGAGTGGGGTAACTTAGCAGAGCAGCAGTCTGTTCAAGTGTCTTGAAGCAGCCAAGCCGATCTTAACATATAAATATTTGGCCCGCTCCCTCCCTTAGGTATGAACATGTCTGCAAGTGTCATCCCCTCCTCCTCCTTTAGGTTTCTCTTATCAGGCCAGGTGTCCTTTGCTTTAGGTTTAGACACACTTGTTCTACCTGCCAACTCCACTTTCTCTCTTTCTTCCTAGAACAAATAATTAACCCAAATAAACTGACTCCAATACTGTTGGGTTTTATCAATATTCCTATTAAAGCATAGTGCACAGAACTGGATATAATACTAATACATAATAATTCTCTTAATAATCTAGACACCAAACATCTATTAACATAGCTTCAAACCATCCTGACTTTTATAGAGGCACCAGCACACTGATGCTGTCTGAGGTTTGGACCAATCCATACTATCTGGTTTCACCTGAACTCCAACAAGTAGGTCTCCTTCATCCAATACAACTCATGTTTAAAAATACAACAGCAAGTTACACATTTATTCAAGTTACGCAACTTCAAGTTATAAATTTTATCACACTTGCGTCAGTATCTTTTCAACAGATTATATCATTTTCAATTCTCACTTTGCCATCCAACATATTGAATCTCTCTTCCAGAGAGTATCTCATGTAATGAGTCCTACGTAATGTAAACTTGAGAAGTGTAACATCTATGCTGTTATTCAAATAATTGGTAACATATTTTTTAACAGTGACAGCAGAAAACACAGTGTTTCTTAAAGATTCTGCTTAGAAGTGTCTAATGTTACTCCTTACATTCCATTGGCCAAGACACATGAACAAGGCTAACACTGATGAGGTGGGAATTATAATCTACCTGTACAAAAAGGGCCCCATTGAAAGGTGCCTGCAGGAAAAGGTAGCAAATATCTTAAACACATAACATAACCTCACCTATCCCCCATTTTCAAAATCAGGGTCATATGTACCTTTCTCCATTTTTTTGAATTTTCTTCCCTGTTTTCCAAAGTTCCTCAAAAAATATGGCAGTACTATGATCATATGAACAAGATTGTTTATTGCCTAAAATGTAATTTGTCTGGGTCTAGGGATTTGAATTCATCTATAACATTTAAGTTATCATTAAGCTTCTCTTATCGTGGATGTCAATGACCTCTTAATGCAAAGATCTCTTAATGTTGCCAGCTTAAAGATCATTCTTCTTGGTATAGACAGAAAAAAAGCGGAAGTGCAGTGTTTTCTTTTAACATCATACCATCATTCTCAAGCAATGAACCTATAATTTTCATCTATCTATTGTTCTGAAAATAGCTCTAAAAATTGCTGCTGCTGCTTCTGGTGGTTTTTGCCAGCCTCAGCTAATCCTTGGCTTCAACTCCCTCAAAATTCTCATCCTATTCCTTTGTGTTCTCCTTAGTTGTATGTTCTCCCATCCACAATTTACATAGATATCTTCCAGGCTTATCAGACAGCTTATAATGCAAATATGCCATGTTCTCTACTTGCCTCCCTGTTTTCTTTTCACTGAGAGTATTTTTAATTGTGAGTCAGAATCTCATAATTCAGCCCTCTGCATCACCATGGAATTATACTCATTATTTTG
This sequence comes from Equus asinus, assembly GCF_041296235.1. NCBI lineage: Eukaryota > Metazoa > Chordata > Mammalia > Perissodactyla > Equidae > Equus > Equus asinus. The sequence continues at coordinate 75,619,814 of NC_091798.1, forward strand.
AGTCTTTTCTGGAAAATATCTTTATTTTTTAAATAAAATATTTCATCAGCTATTAAATGATACTCCAATTTTATTATATCCTCACAGGTTTTTTTAATGGCATGATTATGAGAGGCAATATAGCATAAAGGTTAAGAGCTCAGGCTCTGGAGATGAAATTTGAATCTTGGCTTTTTACTCATGAGTTGTGTGACCTAGGGCAAATTACTAAACCTTTCTATGCCTTAGTTCCCTCATCTGAAGAATGAGGACAATTATAGTCCTTTCCTTATACTGTTATTGTAAGGACTGAATGAGTACTTAGAACAGTGCCTGGCATGTAAGCAGCCCTATGTGCCTGTTATTATTGGATCATATAGCCTAAGTACTTCAGGCATGATAGTTTTTCTGCTTCTGCTGAGATAAAGAAGTTACAATTTCTTACAATCTTGTAAAGTAGCATTCTTCTTTAGAATAATTCCTTTCAGAGCTTGCTGAAGTACTCATCAAACTTGGAACTAGCACCCACGGCATGAGTATGGGAAAGGAGTTCCAGTTCAAGATGGCGGGCTAACAACTCAGGTTGTCTTACCTTATTCCTGAGACCATGAATAAGACAGTACAGAATTTCAAAAGATACTGAAGGCTTAACAGCAAAGAGAACAAGAGATGAAACCACAAGTTTCTTAGAGAGCAGACAGAATCCGACGGATAAGTGAAATGGAGCACAGGAGGCCACAGCACACAACAGCAGAGCGGGCCACAGCAAAGGGTAGAGCCTAATTTCCAATGAGACTTTGGAGAAGCTCCCAGCTCAAAGTAAGCAGGCATACTGGGGGACAGTGCAAAATGGGGGGTCATTGAAAATTCTTCAATAAAATAGCTGCGCTAGTTGCCACACACACACATACACACACGTACATACATATAATACATCCCAGGACCTCGAAATGCAGAATAAAAGGCAATCCAGTGCTCACTTCTACAAGATAAAAACAGTAGGGATATCTAAAGGAATTGAGTAAGCTGCCTGGGAAAAGTGCATGTCATAAGTGTGAGCTCCGGCTTCCCAGCCCCTCACCCACTTACCCACTGCAAATCCTGCAGATAATAAGCCCTGCCTACATACAAAGAGCCTTCAGTTCAGGGAAGAGGCAACTGGGGAAAGAAACTGACCTATTGAGCAGCCAAGGAAACCTGCCCTCCGACCTGGAGTAATCACAGCCAATCATTTAGCCTAAAATAGAAACTGATAAGCAAGGACTACTAGACATGTGAGGAAGACTAACAGCATTTAAGAGAAAGATCAAGATAAAATCAGAGCCATAGACCCAGGAGAACATAGTGGAATTGCAAGGAACAGAAGAAATCTTTTTTAAAAAATTCTAAGTAAGACTCTTTATGAGTTTTTAAATTATGTTGTAACCTTAAAAACAAGAACCAGAACCTATAAAAATGAGTTAGATCACAGTAGAACGTAGCTCTTAAAATTTTTTAAATACAAAAATCAAAAATTCCTAAAAGGATAGTAAAATAAAAAAATATGTCAGAACATAAAACAGAAAAACAAAATGATGAAAGAGATGACAGAGAAGATGATTCACAAAGTTCAATGTTCAACCAACTAGGGTTCCAGAAAGAGAATGGGGAAAATAGAGAAAATGAAATTATTTTTAAAAAACAAAAAAGAAAGAAAGAAAACATAGAAAGATAAAGGCATCACATTGAAAAAGCCACTGAATATTATCACATCTTATATAGTATTGTTTCAAAAGATACATCTAAAGTTGAGGGAACAAGAAATAAAACATACTATTATTGCAGACATGGAAAAAGTTACAACAGAAAACCCAAAATTAATAACATAATACCAAACATTGGGAGAAAGAATAGAAGAAAAGTTGAGTAGTGTTTCAATAAGTTAAATCCACAACATTCAGAGCAGAGAATCATCAATAATAATTAAAATTGATTAATCAAGAAATAGTATAAACATATTACTATATTTATAGAAGAAACTATTTAAAAAGTTAAAAGTTATTTTAACTGAGTAGAATGAGAATTGCAAAAAGGAGAGAGAACAGTATATTTTTACTACTAAACATATATGAAAAATACGTCTTTCTATACTAGATGATTTTTTAATTTAGTGTCTCATTCTCTATTCAGGCCAGAACTTTTTTGTGCAACAAAAGGCTTAGGCCTATACAGACAGCAAATGTGATGAAATAGTCTGAACCATGGTCAGGTTCTACGGGAAAAGGTAGACAGCCCCAAGTGGGAGTGATCACTGACAGGGGTGAGCAAAGGTGAATGTTATCCCTTGGGTAACTACAAAGGCATCTGGAGTCTCCCCATAAAACCTCAGACAAGAATTTGTTTTCAGTTTGACTGAGCTGCCAAGACTGCCATACCTTAGTAGAGATGGGATTCTTCATTGGATGCCATTTTGCCATTATCAAGCTCAGGTTTCAGTACCTCTAGTAAGCTCTAACCTTGCGTTGGAACTTAAGAGAAAACACAATGCTTCGACAGTTGTTTCTAACTTCAGTAGTCTCAGCTACTGAGTTGAACTATTTACTTCAACAAAAACGACAGAGTGCCTCCTTTGTGCAAGGCACCATAAACAAGATACACAAGACAGATCCCTTCTATAGCGAACTTATGAGCCACTGAGCAGCAGAGAGTTGTACGCAGCCAATTTTAATACAAGATTGAACATAAGTGAACTGGAGCATTAAGAAGGAAGAGAGTGCTTCCAACTTAGGAAGGGATCAGGAAAGACTAAGTGGGGAGATGTCGAAAGTGAGCTGGGATCCTGGGCTTTGCGTCAACAGGATGCCTGGAGGCTAACGCTGTGACGCTGCTGTGACTTGGGACATACTCTGAGAGCGATATTATCTGAACTGTACCTGCCCTAGCCAAGGACATGTTGGTATCTCTAGTTTGGGGTGGCTCTGAATTTCTGTAATTAAATGTTGCATTCATTCCAAATGCCTCGCTTACCCACACATATGCATTTTCCTTGAAAAATATGAATTAGTAAAGTATAAATCTAGAAGAGTACAGAAGTCTGTGATATGGTATAAGCAAACCAGAACTCATTCATACTCAAACTAAATCCAATATTCTGGGTTGTTTCTGTTTTTAATAGCATATCTCAACATGTGTTCACGTCCATGTGTCTACACTCTACCCTCAAATCCAGAAGATTAAAGAACCAGAGAATGTTAAAAATGGAAGAGGCCTTGACTATTATTCAATATAATCCTATCATTTTATAGATGAAGAAACTAGGCCAAGACAGGGTAACTGTGACTTGTCAAGGTTACACACCCAGGAGGAGCAAAGCCTGGACTTAAACGAAGTTTTCAAATGAAGGTTCAGAAGCTCTTTCTTCTGGATACTATGCTGCAAGAAAAATGAGAGGATAGAAAAAATCAAAGATAATAAATAAAAAGTAATGCTTAACTAAGTTATTGGCAATAAATCTAGAAGTATTAGTGTTTCTGAAATAAACTCCAAATAGCTTTTAAGGAATCAATTTTTCTTGAGATTTTTTTTTTCTACTTGGACAAAATGTACATATATTGGCTACCAAAATACTTCCTTTCAAACTATTTTGATTAGTTTTTAAATTATTTAATTATTAAATAATTCTTAAAAATAAATATTTTTTCTGTTAAAGTACCCAGGGAAATGGTAATCATCCACCTACGCATAATTTTTGTTTTATTAAAGCAAAAATAGGAAATATTTTTTAAATAAGTGCTCTCTTGCTTTTACTTAATATTATATATGCAGAGATAATCACATTTTCAAGATAGACTGTATTAGAGCACAGACTGCATTGTTTGCTTATGACTATCAGCATTTATCATAGCACCTGGCTTATAGAATATACTTAACAAATATTAGTTGAATAAATAAATGAATTAATGCTATATTGCATTGGAATTCTTCATCAACCTTTGTCTATTACGTGCTATGTCCGATACTCATATGGTAAAAATCTGTCATATAACATCATTATTTAGATGAGCTCAAACTTTGCCTACCCTTGATTTAAAATCAATCCATCCTTTCCCAAAGTAGACTCCATAACTAAAGGCCTTCCTCTGGACCCACCTGTAATGAAATTCTAGGTGATAGCCAGAGCCTGGGCAGAAGCAGAATACTGCTTTCCTCCCTTCCTTATCCCTACCCTGGGGAGGGTTCTAGAGGTGAAGCTCACACCTGGTCCAGACCTGACTCCCAAGCCCAGGTGAGGACTTTTTGACTGGCCAAGCGTCTCCAGTTCAAATCACAAGATGCCTTCTCAATAGTGCCCTACAGACCACTCAGGGGCTAACTAGCAGACAGCCTAGGAATTGTGGAGAGAACTTCTAACCCAGAAGACTGTTTGCCAGGGCATAAAACGTGGAGGAATACATCAGGAAGAGAAAAGGGAAAGAGAACTCAAATTTTCTCAAGAATATTAAGAACCCCACCGAGGAAGTTAAAGATGGATACTAAACATAAAAGCCATTTTTTTAATCATGAGGACTTTATTTAAATATTATGCACACAAATAAGTTAGCACAACTCTTGTTATCTTCATCCATTTTATAGAAAGTAGAAAAATTTTTTGAAAACTGGTGTCACTAAGGTTTTCCAACTGTTAAAAAACAACAAATAAAACTGCCTCTTCTAATCTTTCTTGGTATGTTTACACAACAAAAAAAGCAATGTTATAATGACCTCTAGCTTGTCTATTTTAATGTCTCCACATTTACACAACTAACTATAAATGAAATATTACAAGTTTGGCCATTTTTTTCAGTTATTTGTATGTAAAGTCACGTAAAGTATAAAATGACATTTTCCCATATTCCCCTAATGAAGAAATAACCAAAAACAAAACATTGAGAAAAAAATAAAAACACAAGAGCAAGAGTTAGGGGACCTGTGTTCTTCCTAAATTGGCTCCTACCAGGGAGTCACCGTGATGCTCCATCTGTCTGCACCTTGATTTTCTCCTTCCGAGAAATAAAGACCTGAGCCACAGTTACGTGATGGAGAGAAATGAGGAAAAACGGCCAACGGTGGCTTGCAAGACTTGCTAACCCTCTCGGGAGGTTAACTATGGCTCTTCAAGACCATTGGATTCCTTGTATCCCAAGTCCACCTCAGAAGGTGACACGACAGCAGCCCCAGGAAGGAGGCAAAAGACAAAGGCAGGCTTTGATGCACACAATCTGGAAACTCACCAGGATTTGGCCACACCCCAGGAAGGAAAATTTTTGCACTGACTGCAGATGGAGAAAAATCTGATATATAAATGTTGTACTTTTATAACAAAATTGAATCAAGGACTAAAAGTAATCTGGAAAATTTCAGCTCAAATGTAGATTTTAAGAGAGTCTATCACGGAATGGAGAAATAACAGCTTGATCATTTTGTAAATGTAAGCATGGTTCCTGTTGTGAATATTCTCAGAGTCACCCGTATATTCTTACTTGATGGCAAGAAGAGAAAACAAGTACAACAAGGGTGTAAAAAGACAAAGAAAAGCATGGTATTCAGTAATGACTTTACATATAGACATCCATTAGCATATGGAACAATGCTCTTAAATCAACCTATCCTTTTGTTTGGCAGTGTGATTCTGGATGCAGTTGGGACTTTCCCAGTACTCTGGAGGGTAGACAGCTGAAGCTTCCAGCAAGGTCACGGAGGTCCGTTTGCTCACCAGGTTGATCCAAGCAGGATTTACTTTTTTTCTTCATCTGCTGTTTGCGTGAAGAAATTACACTTTGATGATTTTCCTCAACTACAGTAATTAAATATTTCCATTGAGCGAGTGATCTATTTTACCTGAAATTGTGAATGTGCTTTATTTTCCTCTAAAACATTCTTTACATCAGCAATTTTAATTATTTTTTCTAAACATTTTCTTTAATATGTCTTTCTTTTTCTACTCTCATTTTTCAAATTTTCCCTTTTCTTGTTTTAACTTTTTTTTTCTTTTGCCATTTTCTAAGCGGTTAAAGGTAAAGGAAAAAAAAAAAAGGAAATAAGAATAAGTAGGGAAAGCTCACAGGAGTAAATGATTCCAGGACAACGTTCCTACTGAAGTATTTCACAGGCAGGACCAGTAAGAAGGAGATAAAGGACTGAGAGTTGTGAAGGGCCCTTTGGCTCCCAGCTCATATTTTCAAAATTAGACTTTTGATAGCCTAAACAAAAGTCCCAGAGATTGGCAACAATGTTAAAAGAAGACATGTCTCTCACAACTTTAAATTTGTGTCCTATTGCCAGATCACACCTCTTGTAGTCCACTCTGAACAAATATTCTTATATGCACATATATATATATATATATACACAAAATCTCCTATAATTTCTTATAAATAAAAAAATTCAACTACATTGTAATTTTTTGCATCAAAAAGGCTAATTTGTTAAATATAAGCATATAAGAATATTCCTTTGTGTAATCCCATTTGGACCTTTCTTCATTCTTAACTATACCTACAGCCTGAAGAAAAGCAGCAGGAAGCCTTTGCAATCCTTGAGAGAAACTGGTCGCAGGTTTTAACAAATGCGTTATCATTCTGAGCGTCGCTCACCCTGCAGAATTGTGTATCTCATCTTTTATTTTCTAGCAGCTCTAAACCAGTTGTAGTTCTCTAAACATGGCAAACTCTCTCACGCTCCTGCACATGCTGTTCCTTCTGCCTCAAACTCCCTCAAAAGAGAGTCTGTTGAACTCCACTTTCTCTATGTGACTTCTCTGATTATCCCCTGCATTCATTCACCTGCAATGTGCCAGGCACTATGCTGGAAGCTAAGTTAGCAAAATGAAAACACCACCCCTGCCCTCAAGATGCATTATACACAGTGATCAAAAAGAGGTATCTTGGGAACATTTTGTGATGGAGGGCAGGAAGGTCAGGGGAAAGTTTTCTGGAGGAGGCAACAGCTGAATCAAAATTTGAAAGACAAGTAGGAATTATCCAGGAGAAAAAAGGAGGAGGGGAGGGCACTCAAGATAGAAACTATGATGGAGCTAGGGTAGGGAGAAAGAACGCTGATTGAGAGGTAAATATGCCATTCAAAGGAGTTGAGTTGAGTTTTTTTCTTGAAGGCAATTGGGAGCCTTTAAGCAGAAGAACAAGATGATTAGATGTATCTTTTAGAAAGCATAGAGATCAGATTGAAGAGAATAAAACTGGGGTAGTTAGGAGACTTACTGGTAAAGGAGATGACAGATGTGTAAGTAGTTTGGGAATGAAGAACATGGAAGAGAATTTGAAAGAGATGAATGAATTAGAAGTGAAAGGACTAGGTCACTGATTGCCTGTGATACACAAAGGATGGAAAGGAGTCAAGAGGGAACCCCAGGTTCCTCTGCCTTCTTTCCAGGGTGCACACTTGGACTTGAGATCAGAAATACAGGAATACAGGAGGAGGAGCAAGAGATGATTGGCTGAGTTTCGCATCTGTCCAACAGGAGAGGCCTGTGGAACATGCACGTCGAGACATAAGTGCTCGTTCGTCTGAGTGCCCATTACTCTGTTGTATTACCTTGTGTTCTATGTTGGGACTGTCCATCTCCACCTCTGACTTTCCCCAGACAGGAAGGATTTTCCGCTCTGAAAACCTCCCCTTCAATGTACCCTCAATTGGCCCATGCTCCCTGACAAACAAGGCTCTCCCATTTTTCCTCTTTCGTTAGAGCAGTGCTAACTTGGAAGAAATATCCGGCAAGAGTTGAAGATCATCACCCCTTCTAGAGAAAGCAAAAAATAGACTGAAGAAAGAAAGATTATTTTTCCCTCTATTTTAATAGCACCCATTTTCAAAGAGACCATTGTTTCAGAATAACTAGTACTTTCTAAGATAAATAGAGTGAATAACAATCTTGTTTAAAATTCCAACTTATTAACAGAAAACATGTGTAGACTTAAGAACTAAAAATAAACATTCCTTTAAAGATGACCTGGAAGGCTTCTTACCTGCCAAGAACAGAGTTCAAGACCTCAGAAGGTCTCTGTCTTCCCAGAATTGGTAGATTATATTGCTAATGACGGGCAAAGGCATTAAATCATAAAGGGTTTTTTTGTTTATTTCCCTACAATTCTGGTTCTATTTAGGTGAGTTTTGTAATGGACTGAAATAAGAGAAGCAATCTCAAGCCTGATCTTGGGTTGTGGATATTAAGCCTATGATTTCATGCTTTGGAAGAATGTTTCCAGTTCCTGTTTTTCTTTCTAGGCATGTATATTTGGGATGAGCTTTTCTCATATTTGAAGTATATTTTAGTGATCTTGGTTGTGTTAGACACAAATATAAATTCATTTTTAGAGCATTTTCCATCACACATATTTTAGTTCAATTGAACATTTCTAATGAAGAGTATAGTTCTTCTTTCAATGTCCTTCTTCATTCCAAATCGGAGGAAGAACTCTGAATGTTGTTATGAATCAACATAGCAATTACCAGCAGCAGAATGTCTCTAAATGGACCACAGCAAGTGTCAGGCCCAGAGGCAAGTCAGCTTGCCGAAAAGAAATTGGTGTGTCCTCCACATTCATTGACTTGTCTGGTTTTTATATGACAAATAAACAGATGAGTCAGTTTCTCCTTTTCTAAGGAACTTTACATGATTAGGATCAGAAACTCAGCAAAGAAAAATCTTCCTCAGTTTTATAAGAGTGAGCTGGTAAAATGCCATGGTGATTCATTTCAAAGGTGCTGGCTATTTTCAAAGAACTGCTGAGAGACCTTGCTGTTCCCTGAACTTGGGAGGTTGGTTCTAGCACATGCACAAATTCGGCTTGCCATATGAGCAAAAGTGAGATCATACGGGTTGATGCTGGCAGTCTCTGAGAGCACAGTAATTCACGCTGTCAGTTACTATCAACAGCAATTTGCTTCTGGATTGGTTCCTGTGAGCACTCATGTGAGCATTCTGCACAAAGGACCAGAGTGCAATATCCTCTTGGATTTCAGGGACTTAGTGCAGTTTCAACATATAATCAAAAATGCCACGTAGTTCACCACCTCACATTTTGTTTTAAAGAGACAGAGGCTTAAAATCAGATTCCTTTCTTCTCTCCAAAAATAGGAAGTTGATGGCAACTTGGAACTTATCTTTAGAGCAATCTGTTGGCACTTCAGCAGAATCTACAGTTGGTAAAGTATAGGGGTATTTTTGTCAGTTTTCTTTTTAATTAAACATAATTCCACTGTCTCCACAATAATAATAATAATAATAATAAATTTGCCTAATCACAAAACTTCACTTCTTAAATTCAGCTCACATCTATGACCAACTCTTAATTGCTATATGGCAAATACACTGGGAAAGAGGAAAATTCCCTTGAACTGGTAAGTATTCTAATAGCATATTGCTCCAAATTTAGTGCAATTTCCAAAAAGTTCTATGGCAGAGAAGTTTGGATGCTGCAGGCCTAAGCCTAAAGGCACATAATTAAACGATCTCTGCAAACAATATAATTTCATTGAGTTCCAAATAAATTTAAGATATCAATAGCACTCTTGCTACCAGTCTATCTACCAGTCTTTTTCTGTTTAATTAATACTTACCATTGAGAATCCATGAGATTCAGGGTTCTGGGGAATCCTGATCAGAAGGGGTTCAGGATAAGGAAAAGACAGTCCTTACATCTGAGAACTGGTAGTTTAGTTTCACTCAGAAAAGTGAAAAGTATGCCAAAATTTCAGATGCCATTGTCAGCAACATATATATTCTTTGGTGTCAACCTGTGATCTCTTAAGTGTTCCCAGGTGAAAAAATTGCTTCCATCTCGCATCAAGCTAAAAAATTCTCAAAACCTTGGCATCTTACTTGACTAAGAATCTCATGTTTATTATCTACCTCTCCCCACCCATAGAAAGTAGCCTGAATGAGGGCAGGGACTTCTGTTTGTTCACTGATGTATTCCTAGTGCCTAGAACAGTGCATGGCACATAGGAAACACTTAATAAAAATGTGCCAAATGAATGAATGAACACTGTCCTTTTCTTCAGCCTAAAGGCCTACCTCCTTAACAAGCTTACCAGCCCCTCTGTAATTGACTCCTGCTCATTCCACTAGCCTCTCCCTCTCATCACTTTACCTCTTGTGCTGTACATTCAGCTAAATTCAAATTATTTTCAGTTCCCTAAATGCACCATGTTCTTTCTTCCCAGAGGCCTTTGCACATGTTCCTCTGTGTAGAAGACTTTTCTCTCCTGCTTCCCTGCTCCCTCACCTGAGAAACTCCTCTTTGTCCTTCAGTTTCCAGTTTAGATGCCTCTTATTTCAGAAAGTCTTACCTGGTCTCCAAAATAGAGCTAGACAAGCTCTTAGCACCCTGTGATTTCCACTATGGTAGCACTTACCCACTTGGACTATCATTGCTGCAAGGCAGTGACATAACTAGAGGCTAATGATTTTTGTGAAATTAGCCATCAGTAGTTAGGCTTCAAATAAAAGCTCATAAAGGAATTAACTCTGTACTCTCAGAGAAATACTTTTTAAAAATAATCAGGATATACTGGAAGAATATCCAGAACAGGATATACTGGAAGATGAGTGCTTGGCTTTCAGCAGATTCTCAATAGATTTTTTTTTTAATGAATGTGCAACATGGAACCTCAGGATAAAGCAATTTCCCTCTTGGCCAGTAGGATGGTTTCACTGGCACTGGTTGCCCAGAAAAAAGAACTGGAAACCCCTTGCACTTCACCAAAAACTCACATGTACTAATAGGCTCTTCTCATCAAATGAAGAGTCTTGCCGAATAAAATACTATTGTGTATTACACTGACTTCATTCACTCAAGTGTGCTACTTTATAATTAGTTTATACTACATTTTCTGATTATACTGGTAGGATACTAGTAATAAAAGTAAGGAAAGTCTATGTCATATAAATTTTAAAAGTTTATGTGGTTTTCTTCTGGCTTGACATCTAAAAAGATATATTTGAAGCTAAGTATTTTTTCATATGCATTGAAAAATTCAGTCAAAATATGTTGTCTTTCCCTTGACTTTGTAGGAAACCATTAATATCAGTTTGCCTAGATAAATCTTAAATGAATAGAAAAGAATTGACTGAGGAGGAAAGTTTTTGAATTTATTGAAGACTGAAAATATTTAGAGATATATTTTGGTGATATTTAAGAATGCCATACACCCCATTTTGGGGACCAATTATAGGAACTGTACATGGTCACATCCCATTAATTCTATGGCAATACTACAGAATCACAGTTTTACTCATTTTGATTGAGTAGAAAAGAGAAGATTAACAAGATTACAAATCATTAGCCAGAAGCTAGAAAGAGAGAGAGAGAAATATTACGTCTAAAAATTCTTTTTTAAAAAAATTATTTATTTATTTTAAGATTTGTCCTGAGCTAACATCTGTTGCCAATCTTTTTTCTTCTTCTTCTTCTCCCCCAAAGTCCCCAGTATATAGTTTTATATTCTAGTTGTAGGTCCTTCTAGTTCTGCTATGTGAGACACCACCTCAGCATGGCTTGATGAGCCATGCTAGGTCCACGCCCAGGATCCTAACCAGCGAAAGCCTGGACCACCAAAGTGGAGCACACAAACTCAACCACTTGGCCACGGGGACAGCCCCTAAAAATTCTTAAACAAAACAAATTAGACCAAAAAATAGGTGTCCCACTATTAAACTACTAACTCCAACTGAGGCAGAAACCAACCAAACTAAAATTATAACCTGTGTCTGAACATTAAACCTTTATAATCCAACTAGTACTAGACCTGTCATACAGATAATTCTGACTTGGCTTTCCATCCCCTCATAAGCAAGAGGAAAAGCGATCTGTCAGAAGAGCATGGAGGGATGAAAGAATGATTGCAAGCACCCAGCACAGGACCTTGTTCATGACTACTCAACAAAGACCTGTGGATTGACTGGTTAATAGACAGATTGGAGGATATCCTTCATAGCAGTAACTTGACCTAGTAGTATATGGTCCAGGAAGAATCAGAACTGGAATTCCTTTAGTGGAATAGAACCAAATGCCCAGAGCAGAGGAAACTGGTAAATTTGGGTAGCCCAAAGATGTTCCTGGGAGTCTCAAAATCTTTCTTCACAGCCTTCTCGTTGCACATTCAGATTCCCTGGAGTGGCTATCTTCATGACAGTTGGAGTAAAGATTGGGGTTCAAGATGAGTCACTTAGTAGGTATGCGACTCAAAAAAGTTCACCTCTCTGAGTCTTAGATTCCTAAACTATAACAATGAAAATAGTGGCTCAAAAACCTAACAGAATTTTTTATGTTTTAAAGAGCAACTTATATAAAACATTTTTCATATGGTAAAACCTCCATGCAATGTAAATTACTATCCCATGTACAAAATAGTTACCAATATCCTCTGGACACTGTCATAATATTTATCTGTTCTAGATACATTTTTAGCAATTCTGGCATTTAGTATTTGTGGGCATTCCAATTGGGCCACTGTACCATCTATTTTACTCCAAATGTTAAACTTCTGAGTTCTAATTAAATTCCTTGTAAATACCATTATTCCAGTGACAATTATTCTTGTACGTTTTGCAAATTGTTCATGTTGTACGTCATAGTACAGAAAATCTTTGATAATCATGAAGACTACACCCCACAGCCTTGTGAAACCCCACAACTGCAAATAATGCAGCACAGAATTCCTACTCCTTTAGATGCAGTGTTATATCCAGTTTAACATCTGACTCTTTTTAGTTCTGGTGCATTAGATATTTGTCACTTTTTGTAGACACCCTGAATCTTTTGAACATCCTTCTTGTGTTTAAGAAGTCTCAAGCTTTTTTGTCACACTTCCACAAAGCAGAAGCCAGAAACCCACTTTCCCAGACAGTCTGTATCTATACCTCAGGTGGGATGTTAGATCTACCAGTAAGAAACACCCACACACAACTTGGACACACAAGAGAACATTGTGGGATTCACAAGCAGGGACAATGTAAAATTCATCTTCCAGTGAGCACAGTGGCATCAGTGCCCAGCATGTGGGGACAGCAGTGGTAGAAATTCTGGCATCCATTGACCAGAAGCAGCTGTGAAGTTATGGTGTCTGTATCCAGCAATGGTGGCAGTGGGACTTTTGCTGGAGCAATCAGTAGTGTCCTTTAGGCATTGTTCCTGAATGCATGGCCTCTAAGTCTAATTCCCTGCTCTCCCAGAGAATCCATGAGCCATAAAATATCCTACAATAAATTCTTTTCCTGCTTAAACTAACTAGAAAGCAATCTGTCATTTGTAGCTTAGAACACCGACTAATCTGACTATGAATTATTGTTCTCTTTTAATTTATTCTGAAATATTTAAGACATGCACAAAGACATTTCTTTCTTAGTTTAGAACTTTTCCATATACATTCAACACTAGAAGTAGCAGCTGACCTTCTTTTTGTGGAAAGATGTTCATCTCTTCACAAGCATAGATCCTATAAACAGAGACGGAAGGGCATTGGATTGGTGGCGAGACTCACTCAGTCCTAACAGATTTGCTCCACACTCCAGCTTTATGTTCAGGATTCACACTTTGGACAAACTGCATAATACCACACACCATGTATATCTGAGAACACTAATGAAGAATCTAAAATGTAATATTCAATAATCCCAATGGTCTAGACTATTTATGCAAAGTCTATAATTATGTCTACTAATCTGTTGGAAATCTGCATTCATGAATTAAACAATTAGTTTGGGGCTTGCACGATCCAGTTTCCTGTCTACACTATTCAAATCAATCCCATGATTGCCAATGCTATTCATCAATTAAGCTATCTAGATTTAAATATTCAATAGTCATTTTTCTCTGAATTTTTTCAAAATAAAAAGTTATAAATTCAATCATTCTTAAATGCAATCATAACTTGGAAGCTTTCCCTTCTAAGAGAAGATACTTCTATGGAGCATTTAAACAAATCATTTGCTTTGCAAGCCTCTGGATGGCCTGTCAGAGCAGAGAGCTGTCCAAGGACACAAAAATTGGGACATGAAAATTGGGACATGACCTGGAGGACACACACCACTGTAGGGATGGGCAGAGGCACCACTGTGCTGAAGCAGGCTTATTCCGGTCCAAGAGATCTGACTGTTACCTTTTCAGGAATTGTGCAAATCATTTGTTAAACTCTGCCATTATTAAAAACTAAATTACAGAAACTTACAGCTAAATCATTATATTAAAAATAAAGGCAATAAATACTTAAAAATACATTAAAATAAAGGTCACAAAGACTCAAAACTCATCATTTCCTAAATATTTTACTATATTTACTGTTTTCTACGATCTTGAAGTTATTTATATCTATTGCATCTGAATGGGAGAAAATACTATTTAACAGTGTGCTTCTGCCTGTTGATTCCCAATGCATGTTCAGTGACACCATGCTGGAAGTATGTATACAATGGAAATTAGCAAAAGCTACCAACAAGGGCTTGATTTATTGCTAAGTGACTAGATTTCAGAAAGTGATGAAAATGTAAATACTGAATAATGAAAGTGAGAAAATGTTAATAATGCAGATTAAACTTAAAAGTGTGTTCTATTTGCAGCTATTACATTTTGAATAACTAAAGGGAAAAAAACTACAGGTATTATTATTCCAGTATTCAAAAATTATTAGCTAGTTCAACAAAGAAGTCATTCATGCCATTAATGAAAGAGTAAAGTTCTGATAGATGTCTTTATTGATTCACCTTTGTTTTACTTGCTAACTTACACGAAAATACAACCAATGTGCATGTCACAACTATGCCATTATTATCGATTTCATCGATTGCAACCATAGCTTGGCTAAGAACATAGATGTTCAGCAAAAATCAATGAAAGGAATCTGAGAGAATCTATTGGCTATGGGAAATTTACAAGAGTATTGTATATTTTGCCATTTGTAAATTGGGTACTATGCATCCTTTATATCAGAAATGTTTATAATAAATGTATGTACATACATATGCGCTTTTTTTTTTACCAGCATACCACTGGGTAGATGGAAAGTTATTCAGCAGGGAAAACAGAAGAAATTATAGATCATAATTCGTACTTAAAAAAAGAAAAAGAAAAGGGATGGAAGGAAGGGAGGGAAGCAGGAATGGAGAGCAGACTTGAGATATACATGAAAAACTAAATACAATTGATTCTTACATTATGTAACTCTTTAAAGTCCTTAATAGATTTCTACATAGACTTTCTCGGTTTAAAATCTGTCCTTAGTCCATCTCATCCTCTCCACACATATATGCTCCACAGTGAAAGAGGCACTCAGCCTAGCTGTGGTTCAGGTTTCAGCTCTTATCTTCCTTCTCCATTCGATTGGTCTTCTCTTATCACCAACACAAAGACACTGTCTTTTTAGCTAGTGCAAAAAAAAATTGAGGAATTTTCTGAGTTGTCAGAGTCCACTGATGTAGCAGATTATCACTCATTTGCCCTACCCCTCTCAGAGCCCTCACTTTCTTCTGAGCCGCTTCTAATCTTCTTGACATCAAAATATTTATAAATAAATATAAATGGCAGCCTGTTCAGTACAGAACCATGTATACATCTCTTCCTAGAATCATCATTCTTCATGTCCCACTCTACTACCAAGGCTGCTCACCAATCACCCCTCCTCTGCCTTCAGCCTTCCTCATGCCAGGTCCAGGATCATTTCTGAATCTATTGGCCAGTACAATTCCTGGTACTTCCGCCTAACTCACAGAGTCATTGCAAAGAGAGAGAGAGAAAAGGAAAATATTAGATCCAGGCTTATGGCATTTATTTACATTCCTGGCCAACCCAGCGCATAACTCTAACCAAGTCAAAGTTACTTTTTTTTTTTTAGTTTAATTCTCTCTGCAAACCTTCTCTGCTTTCTGGTTCATCCTGCTCTTCACTAAAACAATTTCCATCCTGTTGGAGGGCAGAGACCATGTCTGTCTTGTTCTCCTCTGTATCCCCATCACCCGGCACAAAGTGGGGACTCAATAAAGATTTGCAGATGAATTGTTGACAATCAACCATCTTCCTGATGTTATCCTGCAATACTTCCCCCAGCAAATCATACTCCTCATGTGTTCTATTGTTTCAGATTCTGCTAGACAATGGGCAAGCCAGACTAATTATCCAGACTGCAGCCAAAATGAGACTGCACCCAGAATATGGCTTCGTTTTAACCCAAAGGAAAGAATGCTTCAGCTCTTTTCCTTTTATGGCAGTTGACACTTTCTACTTTATACTAAATTTATATGTGACCATCTCATCTCCCACACATCTTTATGAGAAAAAGGACTGACTGATATTTATTTTTCTATCTTCTACATACCTTGTACATAAATATATTCAATACAATTAAGTAAATTACACATATATAGCAATCTATCTACCAATCAATCAATTGATAGATAGATAAAAGTCTAATAAGGACAAAATAATAGGGGAGAAGTAGTATTTTAAGGAGAGCCACTTACTGTTGCCACAGGTAAGGCTAGCCCTACCCACACTGGCCCTCCCAGGCAGGAAGGGGGGAAGGCACAGAGGAGACGTAACTGACTCAGAGAGTCTCCCAAATACCCAGATTGTAAGGAATAAGCATGGTGTGCATCCTCTCTGCTTGTTTGGCCCTGAGCATGCTGTGGGGATTTCATTGGCACTAAAAAAAAGAAAAAATGATAGTCGAGTATAATCCCCACAATGGAATTTCATGATTTAAAATTATTCTAAGTCTAAAGGAAAGTCTACATCAGACTTAAGTCGGCTCCTAGACTTTTGCCTTTTTCCAGTTTGAGCACACCTGGAGAGCAAAACAGCTGGCCTGAACAACTGAAGGTCACAAAAGGCAAAATTATTAGTGTTACTAAACCAAATCTAAGCATTAGTCATATAATCAGGGTAATTAGCCTAACGTTTAATACATAAACCAAGGCATGAAATAAAAACAACTGGTATTTATTCTACGTTCTTCTTACTAAGGCAGCATTATCTACTTAAAGTAGTGTTGACAATCATTTTCGTGAAATGCACACATCCATTTTTCATAGGAAATCTCCCTTTCTGTGTAACCAAAGCATCTACATCTGCTTACATATTACATGCCAATGCTTACTGCATATTCACATTTTCATTGTCACAAATATAAAGCATCTTTTACACAAAATGTCAGATATGTTGTCACCAGTGTTGTCATAACAACAATCCCACGGGAAAGAGGGCCGCTGTGGCAGAAATGTAATTTATGGTCCTTGCCTGGGACAGAAACATAAGATTCTTGATTTTTCATTTCCTGTATAATTATTGTCCACCCCCCTTAATCATATTATAATAGATCCCTAAATATAACGTGAGTAAAGATCTCTGGTCCTGAAAGCAAATGAAATGATGGTGAGGGTGGCACAGAGATGCAGTTATTAAAAACTGGTCAAACAGGGATCCTCCTAGCATTTCAGATCAGCTAAAGAAGCAATCAAAGGCTGCTGCTGACAGACACAGATTGTATGATAAAAAACAAAAGGCATTGGAATAAAATTTGCTGTAAGTCGTCCCTGGATCAGTCTGTGCTTACAAATTAAAAATCCATGACTGACTCTTTTCATCGTCTCTCCTCTTTCTCACTTAGTCGTAAGTCTTTCCAGGATACAGACTGGATATGAGTGGCTGCCTAGGTGTGGTAGGATCTTATTCACCTTGTAGCTTGCATTGTTAGGCCAGTTTTTGTCTTGACATTTTGTTTGGTTTTTGTTTGTTTTGTTTACTGGTGTCATATTTCAAGGGCTGTGGTTTGTTTCTTTTGTGCAATTTTTGCCCTGGGAAAACCAGCAGAGTAAAGATTATATACGGAACCAATGGGAGACTTCCTTGATCAAAATCTATTCTTTAGATGAATGTTTATTATTACTGTCATGTCCTCAATCCACCTGCTTAAGAAAACATTTAAAATAATCAGTTTATGATATGTTTACAGGATGTGACATTTTGATTTCTATTTTTTATGCATCCGTTTCTCTAAACACCACGATTCACACACAAAGCCTCAGAAAATAAAGATTTTTAACATTATGCAGGCAGGAAAAGTGAGGAGGCCAATTGCCAGTTTGTTGGGCCAAGAATTATTGAACCCTGCTCTCAGCTGAAGTTTTCTTTACGAATAATGCTGTTGCTGACAATTTCATGATTCTCATGTGTAGCCAGCCCCCCGCTGCCGTGATGCTGTGGGTCTAGCACTCCACAGTGGCACCCCGACCCACTGTCTGAGCCGTGTAGCAGAAGGATGGTTTGGGACACCAAGGCTCCAGAGCCAGTGAGTATGCTTTTGTCTCTGGGGAGTTTTCTAGAAGAGGTTTTCCAAATTCATAACATATATGGTCAAATTAAGACAGCCCTCTCAAACTCAGAGAACATCCTTTTGGGAGATTTTCCAAATCAAATCCTGTCATCCAAATTATAAAGCTGGAGAGATCTCAGAAATTGTCAAGTGCAAGCCCTTCCTTTACAGATGAGATAAGCAGGGAAGGTGGAAGTTAAGTGGCTTCTACTGAACACACAGGTAGGGCAAAACCTAGGGCAAGATTTCAGGTCTTTCTGGTCCAAAAAAACAGTTAAGCAAATGTTCTTCTGTAAAGAGAATAAACTTTTTTAAATTCCTGGCAACAGTTTTATAAATCTACCTAGAGGAAAAAAAAAACATAAACCAATGAAAATGTAAATCACAATTAAGTATCTAATAAACAATTCAAGATACAACAGAGGGTTTTCACAAGGCAGTATACAAGAAATTTCCAAATGAACTGTACAGTTTTATAACATAAATAGTATATTATTTTAACAGTAAATGTATAAAATGTATTATAAGACTTAAGTAGTCAAATAATTTTTATGGATAGAGGAGTCTGACAAAAATTTCGGAGACCTTTGCTATAGGCAATTAAACACAGTGACATGCAGTTAAAAGACACCACAGAAACTAGGTTTGAGGGAATTGTGCCCCCCAGGGGGGCCTTTGAAAAGAAGGTCTCTGAGATACTCCAGTCAAGTCATCAAGTAGCATAACCAGATGGTGAATAATATCCATATTTATCTAGTCCATCATTATGTTTAATTTGGGGACTTTGAAAAAGAGGCACAACTAAGATCAGAGAGTGGTTTCAAACATTTTATTTCTCCAGTCCCAATGTGCTTAATTATTTCTCCCTAATTGGAGCTCAAACTCAGGGAGTTATTTGAAGATTAGTCATCATCTAGATGGCATATAACCTTTTCTCCTTAGAAGTTTGAACCATTTTCAAGACATCCACGTTATTTTTCTAAGTTAGGTGGTAGAGACAGGATCACCAATGGATGCTAAAGAGATGCATGTGATTATAGGCAATGAAGAAGTAGGCTGGAGAAGGATCAAGTGAAATAAACAGAGGAGAAATTTCCTGACCTGTGCTCCTTTGAAGACTGAAGTAGTAAAAACTTCACTACAGATACATTCCTGTCAGTCAATTTTCAACCATTCTGGTGCTGCCCAGGGGTCATACCATCTTGTGAGTTAGCCCTAAGACCATAATGACATAGGCTATTAGGTTTCAGGGGTAAGTTTGAACAGCAACATATCAATATTAGGTCACACTGTGATGGATGCCTTGTGGAGGTTCAGTGAATGACTCCACAAGTTGGAAAGTCAACCCTGAGAGTGCGTAAGCAATACATCAGTAATCAGTACGGGGAGGGCAGGGCTTAATTCTGGAAGGCTCCAATGATTAATATGACATAAAATACATTTAATAGTATTTATTCTCCCTGTATGTTAAATTATGAAAAGACTCCCCTTCAGGTTGGTAAATAGCTGCTGCTCTCAGATATTCCATGTCCCCTCCCACTGGACTTTCTGTTCCTAAAGGGGTAGTGCCAGCACAACAAGGCCCAGCTGCAGCTCTAGAGCATAGATTGTCAGATACTTTGAATATTACCCCTGGTAGAAGCAAGTTTCAGAAGCCACAGAGAGACCACAGGGGAGCTAGTACTGAACAATACAAATCCTAAAAGGGTCTCACCCAGCTGAGAGGGGAGGTGAAAGAGAAGACTTGAGGAGAAAGGAGATTGAGATTGTGTGGCACGTAGAGCAGCCTGGAGGGAGTATGATGCATCTCCTAGAGAGGCCGGAATACAGAAGAGTGGAGTGGATCCCTCAGTGACAACGGGAAGTGACTCTGCATGGCCAGGGCAAGAACCACCTAGCTTTCCTTCTATAAACACCTTTTCTTTCCTAGTGCTGAATAATCAAAATTCAAGCTTTTCTACAAAAAAGCATGTTTAAAAATGTCTGACAGATGCATAAAAGGGAAAATTTGTCTTATTTTTTTAAAACTTATACTCTTAACTTGGCCATCACCGTATTTCCCATTATTTCCCTTCAGGCTGAATTTGTTATAAAGGTATGGAAACAACCAAATGTACTTCCTGGTTAGGCATGTCCAGCCAAAGCCATGTATGATGAGCAGGGCTCACCCAGGGCCCTGGGAGACAGGCCACCATTATCCCTTCCTCCTAGTCCCTGTCATTCTCTCTTCTTAGCCACTCAGTCTCTTCTGTCACTGGAGGAGTATAGTGGGTGCAGCAAGCACATTGTAAGACTTGTTAGATTTAGATATAATGCTGGTTCTGGTTCATTATCTCTTATCTATAATTCAAACATTTTTAAAGGAAAAAAAAGATTTATTAACCCATTTTCCAACAAAACTTGACCTATGGAGAAGAAGAAATTGATATGCTGTGCAGAAAAATTCCAAATAATATATGTAGACACACCATACTCCAACATAACTCCCCACTCCTTAAGTGTGGGCTATGCCTAGTGAGTTCGTTCCAAAACGCATAGAATGAAAAGAAGAGAAAAAAGAGTAATTGTATAGTGGGGAAACCTGACAAACATTACCTCAGTCAAGTGATCAAGGTCAACATCAATGGTGATAAGTCATGTTGATAGTATGTACCCTTCAGATGTGATGAGAATGGCACTTTACTTCTGTGGTCTTCCTCCCCAAAACCCATAACCCCAGTCTAATCGTGAGAAAACCATCAGACAAATCCTAACTGAAGGCCGTTCTACAAAATACCTGACCACTACTCCTCATCAAAAAACAAGGAAACTTTGAGAAAACGTCACAGTCAAAAAGAACTTATGAAGATGTAATGACTACACGTAATGGAGTGTCCTGGATGGAATCTGAGAACTGAAAAAAAGCATTAAGTAAAAATTTAAGGAAATTTGAATAAAGTATGGACTGTAGTTAATAACAAAATATCAATATTGGCTCATTAATTGTGAAAAATGTACCATGGTAAAATAAGATGCTAATGATATGGACAATTGGCTACAGGACATATGGAAACTCTATACTGTCTTTGCAATCTTTCTATAAATCTAAAACTGTTCTAAAACTAAAAGTTTTTTGTTTCTTTTTTAAACTGACCTGAATTGACATGAGGCTATTTGCAGTCTTTACTTACCACACACATGCATTCAACAGCTTTTGCCATGAGAATATTACTGTATTAGATAACACGGCCTTGTCATATAAATCATGAACAATATATGGTTTATGCACATATTTCTAAAATCCAAAAACTTCTGAATTCTGAAAACACCTGGCCCTAAATGTTTCAGATAAGAGACTATATACCTGAAATACTATCAGTACTAATAATATAATTAGTAATGCATTTCAGTTGTATAGTGGCTTTAAATTTTTTAGTTTAGCCTGAAACTCTAGCCATGATTGACAGCAGTGATGAGAATGTATTGTTCACTATGTTCCATACAAGTATGTTTATATAATAATCTAATTGGATCCTTAAAATCTGTAAGATAGGGGGGCCGGCCCTGTGGCTTAGTGTTTAAGTTCTGCACACACTACTTTGGCAGCCCAGGTACACAGGTTCAGATCCCAGGCGTGGATGTACACCATGGTCAGCCATGCTGTGGTGATGACCCACACACAAAATAGAGGTTGACTGGCACAGATGTTAGCTCAGGGAAAATCTTCCTCAGGAAAAAAAACCTCCGTAAAGTAGGAATTCTTATACACATTTTTGAAAGAGGAAAATGAGCTTCAGGAAGGTCAAGTCATTTGCAAGCAGTGTGACCCAGAGTCAGATGTAAGGGACCCACGCTTGACATTGTCAGGACCTCACATGAGAGTACAAATGGAAGTTACCCAGCTCACTGCCCCATCCTCCCTTTCATCCCACTCTACACCCACCCCATCAGGCTCCATGCTGCACAAGGGTGGATAGCCTAGCCAGGCTTTCCCAGGCTCCAGCAATCCCTGAAAGTGGGTTTCCAGCTGCCAGGAAAGGAATTTCAGAGTCCTGTGAGTACCGGACAGAGGTTTCACGGGGGCATGTGTTCTGGTCCCTCAGACTTCTCTGTCTGTGAGGAGGGCTGCACCTGTCAGAGGGTCAGATGGACCCTCCAAAACGGGAATCTAGGGCGGAGTGCCAGACCCCAGATCTAAGGGTTGTGAGGCTCGTGTTCAAAAGCATGTTTGTCTGACTCAAATGCTCATGCTCTTTCTACTATAATGTGCTGTCAAGGAAAAAAAATACACCTAAGGACCACAATATCAACTTGAAAACTGATTTTTGAAACACATTGCATTTGTAAATTAAGGAGTATTAAAGAGCATGTCTTAAGGTCTGATATTCATATACAGTATTGGAAAGGCAAACTAGTTACAAAGCACTCTAATCCAAAATTTTTAAAAAATAGATTTGAAATTCTTAGATCTCTGAATCTCTCAACTTTGATTTTTAAACACATTTATTGAGAACATTCTGTGTACCAGGCAGCCTGTTTGGGGATTGTCTCCTCTCTAAGGGGCACAGGTTCTAACGGGGCAAATTACTTCTCCCCACCAACAGGAAAGAGGAAAGCCATAGCACAACTCTTTCCTCCAAAATTCAGAAGATCCTTCTCTATTTACAAAATATTCTTTAAAAATGAAAATAACTGATATCTCATGCTGCCCTTGCCAGTTTTTCTGTTGAGAGTTATCAGGAAAGTGAACAGATAAAATTAAAAGCTAGACACATGGAAAACTCTGGTAATTTAGATTGCACTGCCTTTTCTTGGCATTCACAGAAAGCATATTTTACCTCTCTTCACCTCTTTGGGTTTGCTCTGCACATGTGACCACCAGATGTTTTGGCAATGCAGGTTATGTCTCCCAACCAGAGAGTTCCTTGAAAGTAAGGGCTGTTAGTCAGCCCTGGTCTCCTGGGAGCCCCCACAGGCCTTGGTGCATTGCTCTCTGCCCTGAAATGCTCCATCTCCTGGTGGAGATGAATGCCAGCTGGAACCCCAGCCAGGCTGGGAAAATGCCACCAGCACAGGCACCCACTAAGGTCACTCTCTGCCCAAGATCTAAGCTTTAAATTGATGAGTCCACATTCCTGCAGAGACTCTCCCCAGGCCTTCACCAAGCCACCAGCTCATCTTTCTGAGTTCTGCTCTTTTTATTTCCTGAGTGAACAAACTTACGCCAGCAAAGGTGACCCACTTTTCCAATCATTGTGTCAATATGAGGAGTTATATCTGCCGCTACTGATGGAGTTGTTGTCATCTTACCTCTATTATTTTGGATGGCACCTTTATAACAAGTAGTCTTTTCTAAGCCTTACATATAAATAGAGCTCTAGTGCAAGGTAAGAGGCTTTCCCTCCCTCCTGGGACAGTCGGGGGAGCTCTGTGTTTCTTTACCCAGCTGTCCCTACACTTCATAAAAGATTGCCAGTGCACTAGGAGAGGCTGCTTGTCACGGCAATTCTCAGAAAAGACGAATGTTATCTGGGGCCATCAGGAGCTTGAGGGCTTGAGGAGAGACGGCAGGAGCTTCTTTGCTCTTTACAGCCTTTAGATCTTATCTTTTATCAAAGTGGGTTTTCTCCAATGTTGATCAATTAAGCCTTAAAACTCAGTGAAGGATGCATTTATCCTGTTTGTAGACCTGGCATTTAACTCAGTGCTCTGCACAAAGAATGAAAATATCATTGGTTGAAGCCACCCAAATGTTTAATGGATGCTGATCACATGACTCCACATAAACCTTACACATCCTGTTCCCTCCGCCTGGAACCTGCAGTCACCTCCTTCCCCCAATTGGCACCAAACACAGTATGGCTGGCTCCTTCTCATTCATTCATTGATGTTTCTTGAGAGATTATCCTTGTTGAACTATCTATATAGGCTCACCACCACCACCACCCCTCACCACTATCCTTTAAGAATACAGTTTCATCATTCTATATTTTATTCGTTTACTAGCATAATCACATTATTAAAGGAACCAGTATCAGTATGGCATGAACTGAAAGCGATTTATCCTCTCTTACTTCTGCTCCTTCGAATCTGCTCCCTTCATATATTCTTCCATGTTGCTAGATAAAAATCTCCCACAGGTCTCAAAGCTATCCTAATCACTTCCTGGTCATAAACAAATAGTCCCTTTTCTCGGGTGATTTTAATATCAAAACTCCAGACCTAAGTTAACATACGATTTCTCTCCTCTCTCTGCTCAGATCTGCTCCAGGCTTGGAAACTTGTCCAGGGAGGCAACTTTGTCAGCTTTCTCCTCATTCTACCTCCTCCCATCTTGCTAGCTGTGGATTTGGGCCCTTCCAGGTTGTGGCAGGGAACAGAGGAGAATGGAGGAAGATACATCCAACTTTTCAGATATGGCTGTAATCTTGGGTTGGTGCCTCTGCACTTGGCAGACAACCAAGCTTCCCAAGCCCGCTCTTTATGGGGTTTTCAGAGACTCCTATCATGACAGACGTCCTACCGCATATCATGACAGACATCTCACCGCAGCTGCTTTGCTGGACAAGACTTTCTGGTCGGTCCCTTAAGAATTTCCCTTTCATTCCCACTCAGCTGCCCCATTCCAGACTCCCACCTTTTTTCCAGAGTCACCTCACCCCTCCATGTGGTCCTCCTTGTCCAGTTGCTTTCAAGATGACCCAGTCTGCTCTTTCCTTAGAGTCAATTTTTGCCCGGTCAACTCTGAAAGTACTAGCCACTCCCAATCCAGCCACCTCTTCTCTCTGTTGCACCCTCACACATCCCATCCCTGGCCCCACTCCTGCCTCTGCCTTGAGATGCCTCAGATGTCAGTTCCCAGGTCCCCAAGCTCCAGGAAACACAAGACAGTGTTCTCTCTCAGTGGTTCCCTAGAAATTTCTTCCCAACTAGGTTTGAGTGAAGGGACACAGAGCCCTTCCCTGAGGTGAGGAGAACCACACAGCACAGTGACAATTCTCCTCAAAGAAATCTCCCCTACCAGCACTTAAGCCTTAAAGAACACTAAGCCTTCTCTTCAATGGCCTGGAGGTGGAGATGGGTTCAAGCTGGCAGAACCAGTTCTGAGGTACCTTTTCTGCAAATTCTGCAGAGGTAGTCTAGCACCTGAATTTAGAAAGCCAAGGAACTTGACACCCACTGCTTTGTTCTTCAGTGCCTCAGCCGAAACTGAGACAGAAATATCCTGTTCCTCTTGTTTGCGGTCAGTTTCCCCCATTAAGCTACGAACTCCAGGGAGGGCAGGGACCTTAGTAGTTTTATTCACCAATGTATCAGCAGAGCCCAGCAGAATGCCTTGCATAGGTTCCCAGTGGGTGCTTAATAAATATTTCTGGAAATAATGACTATAATAGAATGAAGAGGATGATGATGCAGCCACCATTTTACTGAAGAAGAAGAAAAAAAGATGAGGAAACTTGCACATTAATTAATAAAATATCTGATCTTGACATAAGTAACTTGTGATTATTTCCCTGAAAGAACCTTCTGAAAGACCTAAGTCTAAACCTTAGAGAAGCAGTTTTCATTTTAAGCCAAAAAATGCCTGAGGCCCAGACAGCAAATGCTTACACAAGAGTTAACAGATTGGATGCTGGCTGATGATGCTAATATCAATTCTTTGTCTAGACATGCAATGCTGGTTCTGCTGACACATTCTCTCAGAGCTTTTTTGCAGGATGTGAAACTGGCCTCTGGGTCAGTGGCATTCAGAAATCAGCCTGGACTTCTACAGAAAAAATCCTTCAAAGGGACTCCAACCTCCATGCTCTGCCCTTGGTGAGTCTCACAGAGCTCCCTTCTACAGGGGCATGCAGAGAAATAGGGAGGCACCATCCTATTCCAATGAGTCTGATGCCACGTTCTTCTTCTCACTTGGCAAAAGGGTAGGAAGAGGGAAAGAAGTTGAAAAAGCAAATTCCCCCAGATTCATTCCCTGGCAAAGCAACCAAGTGCATGGGGGTGAGGGTGGATACAAGACCTGTTACCAAAATGGCCTAGCAAACATCCTCCCCATGCAAAGATTTCTTCTATCCATTAGTAAGGTGCTATAGGTTTAGAGTTCAGCCTCCAACTCCGTGAAAACTGAGAAGCAGGGTTGTGGAGAGAGCCTAGCCTTCCAAGTCTGTGCCTGCTCTGCACACTCAGCCTCCTTACAGCCAAGCCTCATTCCCCAATTCCCTTCTGTACTCTTCAGCAGAGCTGACGACAGAGAGAAGATTGCAGATGCCAAGTCAGGGCCAAGGAAACTGTCTTTCATAGCAATTGCACTTAAAAATAAATCTTTAAAAGAATGAGAATTGTGGTTGGACTAAGATTCACCTAAGGAGAATCTTTCGTAACATAACTATAACAATTTCAAAATTCTTCAAGAAATTTAGACCCTAGGGAATGTCTACTCTGATGCCTCACATTCTACAAGTGAAGACATCGAGGTTCTTGAGAGGTTAAGTGACACGACCAAGGTCACACAGCTCTTACTGGAACCTGCTTCTTCCAACTTCAGTGTCTTGCTCTTTCCACTACATTATGAAGACTTTTGTCTATACTCAAGCCTTTCTTCAACCATCTCAGGTAAGGGATTCCAGCCGCACTACTGAGGTGGATCAGATAACTTGATTTAAAGAGTATCCAATTTTTATAACTGCCCTTCATTCTATTGTCCTGGCAAATATTAAAATAACAGAATGTCCTTGCCTCCAGAAATTTAACTTCAGATTTACAGAAGGTGCTTTGGCCTGAGTACATAAACTAAAGGTTAATCCTAACTCCGCCGCTGACTCAACAGGACGCTTTGGACTAGTCATGAAGTTGTCTCAATTTCTTCATCTGTTCAGTGGGAATAGTAATGCTGATCTGTCACTTATTAATTTAAAGAAGCTACCTGTCTGGTAGCTACTAAATAATTGTGGGGAAAATAATCCGACAAAGTTTCTAAGTATAAACTGAGACCATATAACTAAGGCATCAAAGTACAAAACTTGGATGCTTTCTAATAATCATGATACAGTATATTTTAGTTTACCAAACAAGGACAGATGACTGCTACTAGTCAAGCATGTTTCTACAGAAAACATCTCATCATCGTATTGTTTCAACATATCAGAGGTGTTAATTAAGCTTGTAGAATTTAAGAAACAAAATTGAAATGGAAATATGCCTCAAAGCTACTGAGACTGGGCATGTTGTATGTTCCTAAGGTTTTATTTGCCAAATAAGGTCTTCTCACCAGCAGAGGAAAATAGGAGCTGCTTTCCCTGGACCAAAGAGTCTCTATGAGGCTGGGAGTCCTGCTCACCAGTATCAATTTTTATGGAGGCACCATAAGAAAAGAATCCCAGACAAAAGTAAGCAACAGCAGTAAAAGGGAATCTGATGAAGAAATTAAACCAAAACTGTGCTTTGTTTCTCACTGACAGTATTCTGTACCTTATTATCTAATACTTAGCTAACAGTGAGATTTGTATAGATGGGATAAAAATAAATTTCATTCTTTTGTTTTCAAAAATGTTCACAAAATGGTTTTAAAGACCTGATAATGCCCTGTTGCCAATCGGCACACAATGCCTAGACTCCAGCAGCATAAGTAATCACTTCAACAATTACCTAAAGAATTATGTGCTTGGCTAAATCAGCAAAGAAAAAGAGAGACTGTCTTACTTAATCAGTCTTTAACAGAACAACTAAAATGGCCTGATAACAAGGCTTACCAAATTATTTGTAACAGGGGAAGAAGAGTTTTTACAATACTTTTTTTTTTTGAGATTGTGATGTCATTTTCACTCTGTTGAATGCCACACAGAAAATTAGGAATAAAATCATAAATTATGCATAGAAGAGAATAAACATGTTTAAAGTAATAACAATAATGTTTGAATAATTATAAGCAGAGGTGTGCATGTGGTTTTGAGGGCTCATGGGACTCTTTTCACTTCCAGCTGTGCCTAGTCACAGAATAGGGGACCTTGTAAAGTTAGATGAGTGCTATAGCCAAGATAGTTAGGGATTACTAACTATCCATGGGCTCCCCTACTTTTCCCAACTTCCTTTGCACTTAGGTTGAGGTCATATGACTAGTTCTGGGCAATGAACTCTGAGAGAAGGTAACCTGTGTCACTTCCAGACTGAAGCAGTTAAGAGCTGGTGTGCCTTGTTCATCTCTCTCTCCTCTCTTCCTCTTGCCTCAGCAACAGCGAGGGCCACATGTTCCTCTGTATGTAGTGCCATACAGAGGAAAGCTACTGACTCACATTAGACTTCACATAGGTAAGGATAAACCTTTGCTGTGTTCAACCAATGAGATTTCAGGGGTTGATGTTGCAGCACTAGGATTAATTACCCTGACAAACATAAAGGCCCTATGTTAACGTGTTCATAGTGGCCTGAAACTTCAATTTATACTACTGATACTAGGCTTTCAAAAATATCATTAGAAGAAAAATAATATATTTCTTTCTTCTCTCTTTTTTTTGTTTTCTCACTTTTTCTGGCCCTGCACAGTCTAAGGCAGTGGTTCTCAACACGTGCATCAACATCATCTGGGGTTTGTTAGAAATGCAAATTACATGGCCCCACCCCAGGCCTGCTTAATCATAAACTCTGGGGGTGAGGTCCAGCAATCTGTGTTTTAGCATGCCCTCCTAATAATTCTGATGAACACTCAAGTTTAAGAACCAATAGTCTAAGGTAACCTTTCCTTGAGCCTACCTGAAGGTGATCATCATGAAGTTAATTTCCCCCTTTATATCACATGCATTCAGGAGATACCTAATGCTGAAATTCCAGGTCTTTTTTATGCCCCTCTCTTTTTTTCAAACAGCAGCTTTTATATTGGTTAGTTACACATAGATTTACAACAGTAGATTAAAGATAACTACAAATTCTATGCCACTGCCCCCACTGAGAAATGAAGTCTATTTCTTCACCCCCTTGAATATAAGTTGGGTCTGTGATTGCTTTGATCAATAGAATAAATATGGGGGAAGTGAAGCTGTGCCACTTCCAGGCCTAGCATTTAAGAGGACTGGCAGCTCCCCCTTTCTGCCCCCTGAAATCCAGGCACCATGCTACTCAGAAGCCTAAGCAGCCATAAGGAGAAGTATAGGAGGCCCCAAGGAGAATCAAGGCCCCCAGCTGACAGTCCCATCCTTAACTATCCACCATCCAAGTATGCCATATTGGATGCTCTGGCCCAGTAGAACTCCAAGGTAGCTGAGGCCCCAGATGACTTCATGCGAAGCAGAACCACTCAGTTGAAATCAGTCAGCCAAGAGAATTAGGAGATATAGTAAAATGGTTGTTGTTTTAAACCACCAAGTTTGGAGGAAGAGGAAAGTTATGAAGCAATAAAGAATCAAAACATTAACTTTCATCGTCTTTTAGGGGCCAGCCTGGTGGCAAAACAGTTAAGTTCGCACATTCCACTTCAGTGGCCCGGGGTTTGCTGGTTCGGATCCTAGGAGCAGACCTATGCAATGCTGTCAAGCCACGCTGTGGCAGACGTCCCACATATAAAGTAGAGGAAGATGGGCACCAATGTTAGCTCAGAGCTAATCTTCCTCCAAAAAAAAAAATATATATATATATATTCACTTTCATTGTTTTTGAAAAATACAATCAAAGTTAAATTTCAAGAGGTTCTGTTTTCCCAAAATTACTCTTTGGCTCAAACAAACTGACTCCTATGCCTTCTTATAATGGCCTTTTCCTAATGTTTTTCCTTTCCTTTGGCTTAGCTACAATAATAGCCTTCAGTAGCTTCTCCATCCTCAACTCTGAAAGCTTACAATAATTTCTCTCTTAACTATCCCATAGGTTTCAAATGGAGACCTGAGTGTTTTGTCTCCCATATTCATAATTGTTAAAGGAGAAAGAAAAGGAAATGGAAGCAGGAAGTTCACAGTCTCATCAGAGGATTTCAAGTAAAGTTTAGTTGAGGGAGGAGTCAGACTTTGCAACCTACATAAAATTTTCCTCTCCACATTCATCTGCAAATGTAGTAATCAAACAAGAATACAACCTAGTTACCAGAAAGCTTAAAGCTGCAAAAACATTATCCTAGTTTTGAATTTCTTATTGAAAAAATGACATTTGCAAAATGAAAGAAAACTAATATTAAGTGGTCCTATCTATTGACTGATGACTAAAGACAGCTTTGGCTGGTTGACTTTCACAGATAGCTAACAGAACTTAGGATTTAATTATTTAAAGCTTAGTGTCAAATGCTAAGCATTCAAAGTATAAGCATATGCCCAGAGGTCTAAATAGCAAAGGGCCAATCTTGCAAAGTCCTTACACCTAAAAAAATGATACTAGGCAGAAAGCTCTTAGATGGTGAGGAACATATCTTTAGCTCTCTCTCCTCGGGATACAACATGGTGTTTGGTATATAGAAAGTGTCCAGTATGTGCTTATGAATGAATGAATGGAGAATCATGGCAAACGAAGAAGCAAATGAGACCAAAATGAAGAGAAAGGAGTGAGAAGCAAGAATTTTAAATATAAATCCCTCCAGGAACAGGCATCACTGAATTTTTCAAAGGTGTTTTCTCAACTACGGAGTTCTAATACATACACAAACAACTGGGATATAAACCTTGGTCAGCACAGGCAAATAGCAGCAGCTAAACAGGCCCTGCAGCTTTGAGCTCCCCAAGGCAAGTCACGCCCAGGCAGAGGAGAAACGAGGCTTTCAGCACCTTAAAAGGACCTAAAGAAAGGGAAGTTCTCACACTCCTTCCTGGCTAGTCCTTCACACCTTTAAGAGAAGGTAGTCAGTAGTCATGTCACAATAAGAAAGGTCACCTGGAATTAAGAGAGAAAGTCAATTCCATGTGTACGGAAGCCTCTCTCCAACTGGAGTTTTTAATATACCACAGCTCTTGACAATAACTTCCAAAAGTTAAAATTGCCACTAAAAGGGACAAATTTTCACTTAGGATAATAGTCATATGCTAACAGTCACGGTTGATGTTTGCTGGCCATTAAGACACCTAATTATGTTTTATTGTTTTAATTTCTTTTCATTATTTAATTTTATGTAAGTTTACTACTTAAGTCATTGTTCATTTTCTTACTATAATTCTCAAAGGCCATCCTATCAACCATATGTATATAAATAAACAGCCCCCCAAAATGTCTGATCACCTAATTATTTCATAATACCTTCTGAAATACAAGTGAGTATAAATACACCAATAAATAAAAATTAGACAACAATATTTCAATAAGTCAAACTCAAAATCTTTCTGTTTTCCCACATCATCCAAACCAAGGCCCCACAAAAACTTTAGGCCATGTATATTTGCTATGTTTTACCAAAAATAAAATCATACAAATTTTGGAGCTTTAAGGAAAACTTTTTTACTATCTAATCTAAATCTTCATTTCATAGATACAAAAATCTGAGGTCTATAGAGTTGAAGTAACTTAGCCTTGTTAGTTTAGAGTAATTGGTTACCAAAGCACCATTGTTAATGGATAGATTCATCTATTTAACAATCATGCATTGAGCAGGCAGCTGGGAACCAGGCACTGTACCTGCCCTAGGGGACACAAGGATGAAGAAGTTGGGTCCCACTCTCAAGGCACTCTGTTTAGGGATAGGCCCACCACAAGATGCACTTCTGAGTCACAGCTTCTGTAAGAAAAGTTAAGTGGTATTGCCAACACAAGAGCAAATCCCAACTGGATGAGGGGATTAGAGTAGGGAGATTAACTGGAGAAGGCTTCATATAGAAGGAGATTTTAGCCAGATATTAAAAGTGCATACCTATGTGATGCTATCTCCACCTCAGTGGAGTTTAAGTTAACCCATCAAGCCCATTTCACAAGTCAAACAAGTAAAGAATGTTTGTGTAGAGTTACTGCTTATATAAGAAAGATCATACATGTGACTGAGTCATGTGGGGATGAAAACTGAGTCACTCTGTTATTACATTCTCTTATACATATTGTCTATATACATATCCAATTACTTCTTATTGGATACATTGAATTGTATTAGTCTCTTTTACAGCAATTTACCTTTAAGTCATTATAATATCTTTATGTTGGAGGTAGGGAAAAGAAAACCTTTACGTCCCTTATTGAAACTCAGACATTGTAAAGTTGACAGATATTCCTAAGAATCTGGCAAGTAAGTCAGCAGCACCAGAGGGTCACACTTCAGGGTCTGTGCTTAGTCCACTGAATCATGCTGTCTTGTGGAAATGGGTCTCTTTTTGGATACCTAATTGGATAAGATTAGGTAATAACACAATAACTAGCAAGCGGCAAGAGCTAATTAAGTACGTGCCTCATGAAGGTGTTTTGGATGTGCTTCGTTTTGAAAGAGGACTGAGAGGTTGCCAAATCTCACACAAGTCATGTTTGTTCCTGTACTTGAGCTGAATGATACCAAATTTTCTTGAGTAAATTTTTAAATATTTTCCCAGCTGCAACTTTACCGCATCTCTTCCCACGTCAGTGCATTAAAGGATACAGTTGAAAGCTTGCTGTGGGCTTCAGAAGAAAAAAATAAATTCAACGACAAGAAAAAACAGGAAGTGCCAATGTAGTATAATTTAACATTCACAGGTTTCAAAGTCTGATAAGAACCTCAAATTCCCACACTCTGATCAGAGAAAAATACTGTCTCTTTGCTGTTATGTTGTATCT
This sequence comes from Equus asinus, assembly GCF_041296235.1. Classification (NCBI taxonomy): domain Eukaryota; kingdom Metazoa; phylum Chordata; class Mammalia; order Perissodactyla; family Equidae; genus Equus; species Equus asinus. The sequence goes on from NC_091798.1 coordinate 75,652,808, forward strand.
GTAAAACATGGAGTAAAGTGATCTGGCAATTTTAGGCTCAATTTAGTCAGTGTAAACAATAAAAAGTGCACAATTCAAGTTTCAAAGCAGAATATGATATAGCCAATTGGGGTGTCTATATTGACCAAATTAACCAGATTATTGCCAAATCATTTCCCTTTGTTTTTTGTGGGCATTCTCCTAAGCATGGGAATTTACAGGGTGCTCTTGTAGTCAAAAGAGATGACAAATATTTGATTAATCTATTGGTCAAAATTTGAATGTAAAGCCCCTAAAAGTCCCAACTTGTAAACTGGACTGATGCCCAAGTCAAATACTCTCCTACACAGCCTCCTAATATAAGCACACATGCCCCCCACCCCTGTCGCCATGTGGCTCATGCCACATGCCCCTGGATCATAGGGCTGTGAGTAAGAGAACAGAGTTTGTTGACACGAGCCGCCATCTCCATAAATAACTCAAATTCATCTTCACAAACTGTAGGGCTTCTCAGAAGAGCACAGAAAAAAATCAACAATAGCAATTTTGAATAGGATCTTCAATAGCAAGATTCACATAGCAATAAAGACACAGGCTTTACCAAGATCAAACATTTCTAAGAAGATTTGGTTAAGCAAACTGGGATGTGGTGCGGGTGGCTGCTGTTCCTTTTTTGGGTGGGTCAGTTATACCCTGCCTACCTGGGGATGAGTAAGGAGCAGCACTCTTCCCTATTCTGCACTAAGAAATCACCTTTTCTGGAGGAACAGATGAAATTTCTGCTGGCAGCCCCATAAAGAGCTACTATTGTGGAGCGTCTACGTTGCCTATGATTTGAGTAGAGAGTGAGTCTAACTGGAGAATCCCCACCATTTCTATGCAGCAGTGGAGGTTCGGTGACTAGATCCCCAACCTTTTCAACAGAAGCCAGAAATTCAAACTTTTGTTGTAAATTCTCCTGATTTACTTTAACACCAAGAGACCAAATAAAACAGTCCATACTTAATTTGGCCCATTGACCACTGGTTTAAGATGTTTTGTATACACAGAGATTTTCATTAACTTTATTATTAATACACTGAATATATATTTCTGAACATTTCTTATATATTTATGATTATCTTTATATTAGCTTGATTCTACACAATTTTCTTGAGTCAACAGGCTACAGTCCTACTATGTGTTACTAAAGAGGATCCAACTAGGAATAGGCTAACATTTCTGATATCTGAGAGACACAGTCTAACAGTGGAGAAAAGTCAAGAGATAAGTGGGTTATGCTGTAATATAGGAGTGTATTCAGAATAAATAGGAGTGAATTTAGGGATTTGATGATGGCAGATGAGGTTGAAAAGACCAGCTAGCAAATGCCTTACCTGCCATGGTGATATGGATACCAGCAACTACTGTTTACGGAACACATAAAATGCCCCAAACCCTGTGCTTGCGCTGTACATACATCACCCAGTTTAATTCTCACGCCAACTCTTATGACAAAGGGACTGCTCTTATCTCCATTTTATGGATGAGGAAACTGAAGCTCAGAAAGGTCAAGGAAAGCTTCAAGAACATGGCTGTGTGTGGCAGAGTCAGAATCTGGGCTCACAACATCTGTCTGACTCCAAAACCTGTGTTTTCAGCCGCTATGATATTGCTAAGGAATTTGGATTTCAGCCTATAAGTAATGGAAAACAAATGAAGAATCTTAGGCCCACATTATTCTATTCCATTCTTACAACAGTCTGTGAGCTAAATAATGGAAAGTATGATTACAGTTTTATATCTGGAGAAATCAAGAAAGGTTAAGCAATTTAAATAAAGCAAGGGAGACAGTGGGCTCCTAGCACCCAAATGGCTCAATTTCTAGCCCAGGACTCATGCTAATTTTACATGGTTGGCAAATATTACACTCCAAACACTTGGTGTGTTTTCAACAGTCATACTTCTTCAAATTCAGAAATTCCGAGAGCACATTCCCAATTAAATCCTCTTCCCAGCAGAACCTTAGCTATTTCTAGACAAGTCATTCCTAATTTGTGATGTCAATCTGAGAAATACAAAATAACTACTGTGACAAAGAAGGACAGCAGTCATCAACTTCTTTCCCCCATCGTGTGTACAGGAACTAGAAATCCCATTTAAATGTCAATAATGAAATAATAGTACATTAAGAATTTTCTTTTGTGTACTAGTAACTCATTAATAACATTCCTTGCATTGACTTGTAATTGCTGCAAAGCATTTAAGCATTCAACTTGCCAAGTGAAAGCCACAACATTCTGTTTGTGTTTGTGAAAGTTTGTCCCCATCAAGTTTCCCTGCAACAAAAATTAATACCACTTCTATTGTTCAGGTCAAGGCTAATAATTAGAAGGAGATTACTCATTAAAACAGTGATATAACATGGCTGGACCTAGAATATGACCAAGATATTTCTCTGCTCACACAGGAAAACAGTTGCATAAATGGAGCTATATTCTGGTCACTTTTTCCCCAGATATGTCACACAGCTGGATAGAGTAATATTAATACTTTCCAGAATGAAAAAAAGCAGTAACTTTCTCTATAAAAGATAAAGATAATAGCAACCACTTGTTGAGCACTTAGAAATATGTCATAAAAACTCTTTGAGGAAGGTATAATACACCAACTTTTTCAGAGAAAGAAGTTGAGCCTCAGAAAGGTGAAAGAAGTTTTCAAAGGTCAAATAAGTGGAAGTGGAAATCTAGGACTTGAACCTAGAAAAGTCAGATTCCTAAGCCCATAGGCTTGACCACTAGGAAGTCTTGGGCATTAGAGAGAGAAATAAAGGAAGAATGGAAGAAGTAAAGAAGCTCAAGCTTTATCTGAGACCTTATATATGATGATCTTGGGGAAACAAGCGAATGAGGAATGGAAGGGAACTTCCTCAGATTAATAAAGAACACTTACAAAAGAACTACAGGTGACATCATACTTACTGGGAAGAAATTGGATGTTTTCTCCCTTAGTTCCAGAAAAAAGACAAGGATGGCCCCTCTCACCACTCCTATTCAACATTCTACTAGAAGTCCTATTAGTGCAATAAGACAAGAATAGGAAATAAAAGGGAAAGAGATTAGAAAGGAGGAAATAAAATGTATTATTTGCAGATGGCATGAATGCCTATGTAGAAAACCCCCAAAAATCAACAGCAACAACAGAAAGCTCCTGGAACTAGTAGGTAAGTATAGCAAGGTCATAGGATATTAGGTTAATATACAAATATCAATTGCTTTCCTATACACCAGCAATGAACAATTGGAATTTGAAATTTAAAAAATAACACCATCTAGAATAGCACTAAGAAATAAAATACATATGTGTATGTGCAAAACCTATACATGGAAAACTACAAAAATTCTGATGAAAGAAATTTTTAAAAAGATAAGTAAATGGAGAAATATTCTATGTTCATGGACTGAAACACTCAACATTGTTAAGATGTCAATTCTTCCCAACTTAGTCTATGGCTTTAATGCAATCTCAATCAAACCCCGAGCAAGCTATTTCATAGATTCTAAATTGAATCTATGACCTTCTAAAAACTGATTCTAAATTGTATATGGAAAGGCAAAAGACCTAGAACTGCCAACACAATACTAAAGACAAACAAAATTAGAGGACTCACACTACTCAACTTCAAGTCTTAATATAAAGCTATAGTAATCAAGATAGTGTGGTATTGGCAAAATAATAGACAATGGGTCAGAATAGAGAGTGCAAAAATAGGCCCACACAAATACAATCATCTAATCTTTGATGAATGAGCGAAGGCAATTCCATGAAAAACAAGGGATAGTCTTTTCAACAAATGGTGCTGGAACAATTAGATGTCCATATGCAAAAAAAATTTTAAAACATGCTAGATATAGACCCTACACCTTTAACAACAGTTAACTCAAAATGAATCATAGACCTAAATGTAAAATACAAAACTATAAAATATCTAGAAGAAAATTTAGGAGAATAGCTGCATTCTATCTGTGTGGGCAAAGGTGCTTACCTAAATAATAAGAAATGAGTAGAATCTGTAAGACTAAAAGCAAAAAAAAACTGGCATAAATACGGAACTCTTGCTGATAAAGTTATTTCCCCTGGGGGTAAGTACAAGTTAACAGTTCTGATACTATACATAATGGTACAATTAAGAAAATGAATAGCAGTTGGAGGGGAGACACATTTCTCATTGTTGGAGTGGAAGGTTACATATAAACAAGAGGAGGAGACTAGAATGATTCATGTGATAATGGGTTAGAGTTGGAGATATCCATACAAACTTATTTTCGTGTAACATAGATATAGATGATTATATATAGAAAAAATTACTCATATATATACATAGACATACATTTCCTTTCTCTGTCAGTTGATCCCTTAGCAACAGCATACCTAGTGCCAGATGTTATTTTCTAATATTATTGCCCAGTAAAAGGAATCAGGGTCCCTTGGAGAAGTGGCTGATTCTAGGACTGGGGCAGGAAACATACAAGATAAGCCTGGAGCATCTTGTAATATCAGTAAAGAAGTGCTCAAAAAAAAAAAAACAAGGCACAATGACAGGAGTAAGAAGTATAAAACAATAAACAAATGGGGGAAGGAGACAAATCTCCCTTACAGAAGAATTACAAATAATTTATTAACTACTGCGCCCTCAAAAGAGGTGGATCATAACTCCTCACTCTTTAAGTGTTTGGGCAGCATGTAGTAACTTCCTTCCAGAGTACAGCAAGTAAGTAAGTATGAAAGTATGAAAAATGTAAGTATGAAAAATGGAGGTGGCAAGGGAAGAGTTACTTTACAGTGGAGAAACACAACACTATGTCAGCCAAGTAACTGAAGTGATCACCAACAATGATAAGCCATGTCGATGGAAGGTACCCTTGAAATGATGCAATGAAAATGGCATTTTACCTCTGTGATTTTCCTCCCAAATACCCATAATCCTCTCTAATCATGAGAAAAACAGACAAATCCCAACTGAGGGGCTTTCTACAAAACCCTTGATAAGTACTCCTCAAAACTGTCAAGGTTATCAAAACCTAGGAAACTCTGAGAAACTTTCATAGCACAGAGGAGACTAAAGAGACAGGATGATTAAATGTAGTGAGGTCTCCTGGATGGAATCCTGAAACAGAAAGAGGACATTAGAGAAAATAACCAAGGCTAACTGAATAAAGTATGGGCTTTACTTAATAATAATGTGTCAATACTGGTTCATTAATTGTGACAAATGTGCCATACTAATGTAAGATGTTACTATTGGGGGAAACAGGGACAGGGAGGATGAGAGTAATACAGGAACTTTCTGTACTGTCTTCACAATTGTTCTGTACATCTAAAACTGTTCTAAAATTAAAAGTTTATTTTGAAAAATACAAGATTACTAGTTCTAAAATACAAAGAACTACAAATTGAAAAGAAGAAAACAAACAACTCAAAATAAGAATGAGCAAAGGCTATGAACAGGATACTCAGGAGAGGAAATTCAAATGGCCATAAAACTTAAACAAACAAACCAAAAAAAGACATTGACCTTATCAGTGGACAAAGAGAAATAGAAATTAAAACATGATACTATTTTTTAACCATCAGTTTGGCCTAGGTTTAAAAGAGCAAAAACATCCCGTGTTTAAAAGGATGCAGAAAAATGGATGCTCTCCCACATTGCTGAGGAAAGCATGAATTGCTACAACCTTTTGCAAAGTAATGTGGCAATATCCATTCCAATAAGAAATACATACACACCTTGACCTAGCCATTGTACTTTGGGGAATCTATCCTACAGCAATAAAAGTACCAGAATGAAAATATATATGCATAAGAATTCTCATTGTAAAATTGTAATATTCTAAAACAATATTTTTAGTGGCAAAAAATTGGAAACAACTTTAATGTCCATCAACAGGGTGATGATTAAATAAATTATAGTATATCCATACTGTAGAATATTATGCAGCTATTAAAAGTAGTATGATGTATATCTATTAACCTGGAGAGATGCTATGATGTAATTTTAAGTGGTAAAAGAAAATTACAGAATAATATGTGTACAGTGAAAGTATTTTTGAATCCCTCCGTATGTGCCTCTATGTTTAAATATTTTTGGAAAACTACACACCTGGCTGTTAAACATCAGTTACCATAGGACAGTAGGATGCAGCTTTAGATTTAATCTCTTATTATTCCTCATATACACATATACCAGTACAATAAAATAAACTAAAACTTCAAGCACAATTGTCATATGTTACATTTAGCTGTAGGGTGCTCAGAACAAAATGAATGATAGAGCTGCAGCAATGACTCACATGATCACTGTCTAGAAACAACATTGTAACACAGTAAAATGAGGAAATATTCTCCATGAGTCCAGACTAACCTACTGTCTGCATCAAGAGAAAAAGCACCAAGTTGTTTATTTTTATCAGTGACCTACACGAGAAACGAGCCCAGTAAGTCTGTATTTGCCTCCATGTAGGTGCAATTGTTAACTTCCCAGAAGTTGGGAAAAGGGTTCAAATTCACTGCTACAATTCAGAGAAACAGCATTTTCAAAAATAAAATGAAGTCCAGCGTATATAAGTACCAAATCATACATAAGAGAACCAAAAATAATAAATCAATGGGCAATGTCTGAAACCAGAAGTCCAGGCAGCAATAGTTGCAGGGTAAAATGAATAGACTTAAACCCAACTGAGTAAATCTGGAAAGAAAAAACCAGAAAAGAGAAAAGCTAGAAGAGCATTTGAAAACCACTCTGTTTCTTCTACACTCAACACAGTCAAAGCTTCATTCAGCAACACAGATGAAAGATGGCATCTAAGCTACTCAATTCAATCATTAAACACTTGGCCATAGTTATAATTATACACTTTTGATGCAAAGCACTGTCAATAAATGTGTTCTGAAGGAAGGAGAGAGGGATAGAGGAAGGAAATTAGAAGTGAAGTAATCAAAGAGAATGATGAAAGTCTTCAATAGAGAAATAGCAATCTTAAATTTGAAAGACTATGAACATAAAAAGGAAGAACTTCTAGAATTTTTGTGGACTGAAAGAACAGAAGTAAAACCACAGTTTTATAGCCATACTGGTTAGCACTGATCTTGCAGATAGAAGGAAAAGATGTCCCAGTCATGGTTAACCTCCAGAATGTGAGTTTTATGAGAAAGCTTGAAGCACATGCACTGGACTTTATAGTAAGTTTTCTAGAAAAGTAGACCAAAGATAACAAACTACACGGACCAGGGACAGAGGAGTCTACATACCAAATAAGGATATCAGTGCATTTCAGATTAGAGCTTCAAAAATAAGAAGATGGCAGGCAAGAGTCAGACCCCAAACACGGCAAAATTTTAGTGATTTCTTTTGTAACCATGTCTGTCACATAGGGGTACATCTTAACTCCAAAGGATCTCATGAAGGAATATAAAATGTTTAAAAAAGCTTACTTACACTCAAAGCATTTGCTGCAGCAAAAAGATGAAAGAATAAAACAGAATAAACTGGGACCAGGCCAGTGGCGTAGTGATTAAGTTCACTCACTCTTCTTTGGCAGCCTGGGGTTCGTAGGTTCATATCCCAGGCATGGAGTTGGCACTGCTCATAAAGCCATGCTGTGGCAGCATCCCACATAAAATGGAGGAAGATTGGTACAGATGTTAGCTCAGTGACAATCTTCCTCAAGCAAAAAGAGGAAGACTGGCAACAGATGTTAGCTCAGGGCCAATCTTCCTCACAAAAAAAGAAAGAAAGAAAGAATAAGCTGTGACCAAAATAAAAATTAACATTTAGAGATTTGCAAATGGGCTGCACTGGTTCAAAGGACAGTTTTGGTTCTTGTCATAGATGCCTCAAAACACTCCTGAAAAAACATATTTTTTCCCTAGAAATCTTAAGTCTCCCTTAGGCAATTTTGAAAGAGGAGTGTGAGGAAGAGGCAGAATAATAGAAAGAGTGCTGGAACAGAAGTCAGGAAACTTCGGTCCTAGTCTTGGCTCTGTTTCTGACTCACTTCTACCACGTTCTTTGTAACATGACAGGAGTGAAGTATCCCACTCTGATTCTTCCTGTACCATAACGGAAAGGTGTTTTGTTTTGCTTTAAATGGAAACTCACATGTGCTTATGGTCCTGAGTTTAAGCCAGTTTCCCATATTTTGCTTCTGAAAATAAGGCCATAGTCAAATTTTAGCTAATTGTTTTTATTACATATTCTTGTAATATTTTAAATTCTCACCTGGAACTGCAATGAGTTAGGCCAGTGGTTTAGAAACTTGTTTTGAGATAATGAACCCATTGGTCAACAGACTTGTTCAAAAGCAAGCTGACATGCAAAGCAGACTGACTTACAGAGCAGACTGTTCTGTTGAAGACAAGGGAGGAGGAGGGGATGGGAAATGAAGGGGAGGAAGGGTAGAGTTCTGCTCACTCTACTTCCCCATCGCGCTTTTCCAGGAACCCTGAAAACTGACACTGAAACCCCAAGAAAGTCAATCTTCCGTGACAGCTTATCACAAAGGGTAATGTAGGCATACACATTTGGAAACAAAGTTTGAGGAACAAAACTCTAAACTAGTGTAAAACTTCTGTTTCTACATTGAGGAAACTAACACATTTGGCCTTCACTTGGTGTGAATTAATCACAAACGCAAATGCCAGTGGAGGCACTGACAGGCTCTACGGTCCTCTGTTATAAAGTGTGCTTCTAGGTGATCCAAACGATGCTCGTGTGGTCTTTTTCTTCTAAATACTGTTAAAATGAAGATACAAACATAAAATCAAAATTGTATTAGAAGGATACCAACTAGTATAGTTACTAGTTAGCATGTTAACTAGCATAGTTACTAGTATAGTTATTAGAAGGATGAAAGTATAAAACTTACAGGTAAAGGTAAATATATACATTCAGAATATTCTAATATTCTAACCGTGGTGAGTAAATCACTTATAATTCTAGTATAAAGGTTAAAAGACAAAAGTATTAAAAATAATAATAACTACAATAATTTGTTAATGGATTTATAATGAAAAAGATGTAAACTGTGACATCAAAAGCAAAATGAGGGCAGTATTAAAATGTAGAGTTTTCGTGTGCATTAGAAGCTCAGTTGTTATTAGCTAAAAATAGACTGTTATAAATGTTTTATATAAGCCTCATGATAACCACAAAGCAAAAACCATAGTAGATACATAAAAGAGAAAGAGAAAGAAATCAAAACACACCACTAAAAGAGTCATCAAATAGCAAAGGAAGAGAATAAGAGAGGAAGAAAGGAACAAAGCAATTATAAAACAACCAGAAAATAATTAATAAAATGGCAATAGTAAGTCCATACCTAGCAATAATTACCTTAAAGGTAAATAGACTAAATTCTCCAATCAAAAGACATAGAGTGGTTGAATGGATTAAAAAAAGAAAAACCAACTATTTTCTGTCTACAAGAGACTTACTTCAGCTCTAAGGATGTCCATAGATTGAAAATAAAGGGATGGAAAAAGGCATTTTATGCAAATGAAAAGCAAAAGAAGGCACGAGTAGCTCTACTTATATCAGACAAAATAGACTTTAAGCCAAAGACTATAACTAGAGACAAAGAAGGTCATTATATAACAATAAAGGGGTCAATTCATCAAAAGAATATAACATTTGTATATATTTATGCACCCAACACAGGAGCTCCTAAATATATGAAGCAAATATTAATAGATCTGAAGGGAGAAATAGACAGCAATATAATAATAGAATGGGACTTCAATACGCCACTTTAACATTAGATAGATCATCCAGACAGAAAATCAATAAGGAAACAATGGATTCATTTGTTATCATTTATTTTTTTTAATTAAAAAGAATGGATCTTTTATTCAGAATCACCAGAAAGATTTCTTATGTATGAAACATATGACCTGCTATTTAAATCCAATTTAAGTTATGTAACATTAAGTTCTCTAAAACTTATCATATAAAGTCATTACAGTTGTGTCATAAAGACAATAAATGAAACAATGGATTTAAACTATATGTTAGATCAGATGGACATAACAGACATAGAACATTTCATCCAACAGCAGCAGAATACATATTCTTCTCAAGTGCACATGAAACAGTCTCCAAGATAAACTATATGTTAGGCCACAAAACAAGTTTTAATAAATTTAAGAAGACTGAAATCGCATCAAGCAGCTTTTCTGACCACACTGGTATGAAACTAGAAATCAATTACAAGAAGAAGACTGGAAAATTCACAAATATGTGGAGATAAAAAAACATGCTACTGAAAAACCAATGGATCAAAGAAGAAATCAAAAGAGATCAAAAAATATTTTGAGAAAAATGAAAATGAAAACATAATATACCAAAACTTATGGGATGCGTAAGTGTTTTTATTTAAGATAAAAAGAAATAGACAAACCTCTAGCTAGACTTGCCAAGAAAAAAAGAGAGAACTCAAATAAATAATATCAGAAATGAAAGAGGTAACGTTACCACTGATACCACAGAAATACAAAGGCTTATAAGAGACTACTATGAACAATTATAGGACAACAAATTGGAAAACATAGAGGAAATAAATAAATTCCTAGAAACATACAACCTACCAAGACTGAATCATAAAGAAATAGAAAATCTGAACAGACCAATTACTAGTAGGAGTATGAATGAGTAATCAAAAACCTCCCAACAAAGAAAAGTCCAGGACCAGATGGCTTCACTGGTGAATTTTACCAAACATTTAAAGAAGAAACAATACCAACCCTTTTCAAACTCTTCCAAAAAATAGAAGAGGAGGCAACACTCTCAAACTCATTTTACAAGGCCAGCATTACCCTGATACCAAAGTCAGACAAGGACACTACAGAAAAGAAAACTTCAGACAGATATCCCTGATGAACATAGATGCAAAACTCCTCAGTAAAATATCAGCAAACTGAATTCAACAACACATTAAAAGGATCATATGCCATGATCAACTGGGATTTATTCCAGGGATACAAGGATAAAACAACATCCAAAATCAATCATTGTGATACACTACATTAACAAAATGAAGGATAAAAATCATATGATCATCTCAAGAGATGCAGATAAATCATTTGACAAATTCAACATCCTTTCATGATACAAACTCTGAACAAACTGGGTATAGAGGCAACATACGTCAACATAATAAAGGCCATATATGACAAGTCTACAGCTAACATCATGCCTAGCGGTGAAAAGCTGAAAGTCTTTCCTCTAAGATTAGGAATAAGACAAGCATGCCCACTCTTGTCACTTTTATTCAACATAGTACTGGAAGTCCTAGCCAGAGCAATTAGGCAAGAAAAATAAATAAAACACATCCAAATAAGAAAGGAAGAAGTAAAACTGTCTCTATTTGCAGATGACATGATATTATATATAGAAAACTCTAAAGACTCTACCAAAAAACTGCTAAAACTAATAAACAAATTCAGTAAAGTTGCAGAATACAAAATCAATATACAAAAATCAATTGCATTTCTATACACTAGTAACAAACTATCAGAAAGAAAAATTAAGAAGACCATGCTATTCACAATTGCATCAAAAAGAATAAAATACCTAGGAATAAATTTAACTAAGGAGGTGAAAGACCTGTACACTGAAAGCTATAAGACATTGATGAAATAAATTGAAGACACAAATAAGTGTAAAGATATCCTGTGCTCATGGATTGGAAGAATTAATATTGTTAAAATGTCCATACTACCCAAAGCAATATGCAAATTCAATGCAATCTCCATCAAAATTTCAAAGGTATTTTTCTTAGAAATAGAAAAAGAAATAATCCTAAAATTTGTAACTGCAAAAGACGCTGAATAGCCAAAGTAATCCTGAGAAAGAAGAACAAAGGTGAAGTCATCACACTTCCTGATCTCAAACTATATTAAAAAGCTATAGCAATCAAAACAGTATAGTACTGGTGTAAAAACAGACACATAGAACAATGGAACAGAATAGAGAGCTCAGAAATAAACCCATGCATATATGGTCAATTAATTTACAACAAACGAGCCAAGAACATACAATGGGGAAAGCACACTCTCTTCAATAAATAGTGCCTGGAAAACTGGATATCCACACGCAAAAGAATTAAGCTGAACCACTTTCTTATACCGTACACAGAAATTAACTCAAAATGTATTAAAGACTTGAATCTAAGACCTGAAACCATAAAACTCCTGAAAGAAAACATAGGGGATAAACTCCTTGGTCTTGGCAGTGATTTTTTCGGACTTGACACAGCAAAGACAACAAAAGCAAAACTAAAATGTGTGATTAGGGGCCGGCCCCATGGCTGAGTGGTTACGTTCGTGCACTCTGCTTCGGAAGCCCAGGGTTTCACCAGTTCGGATCCTAGGTACAGACATGGCACCGCTCCTCAAGCCATGCTAAGGTGACATCCCACATAGCACAACCAGAAGGACCTACAACTAGAATATACAACTATGTACCAGGGTGCTTTGGGGAGAAGAAGAAAAAAAAGAAGAAGAAGATTGGGAACAGATGTTAGCTCAGGTGTCAATCTTTAAAAAAAAAAGTGTGATTATATCAAACTAGAAAGCCTCTGCACAGCAAAAGGGAACCATCAACAAAATGAAAGGGCAACCTATGGAATGGGAGAAAATATTTGCTAACCACATATCTGATAATAAACTGATATGCAACATATACTAGGAACTCATACAGCTCAATAGCAACAAAAGAAATAGCCCAATTACAAAATTGGCAAAGGACCTCAATGGATATTTTTCCAAAGAAGACATGAAATGGCTAACAGGTACATGAGAGGGTGCTCAACATCACCAATCATCAGGGAAATGCAAATCAAACCCACAATGAGATTATCACCTCACACCTGTTAGGATGTGTATTATCCAAAAGACAAGAGATAACAAATGTTGGTGAGGATGTAGAGAGAAGGGAACCCTTGTTCACTGTTGATGGGAATGTAAACTGGTGCAGCCACTATGGAAAATAGTATGGAGGTTCCTCAAAAATTAAAAATAGACCTACCATATGATCCAACAATCCCACTTCCAAGTATATATACAAAGAAAACAAAATCATTATTTCAAATAGATTATTTGTACTCCCATGGTCATTGCAGCATTTTTCATAATAGCCAAGGTATGGAATCAACCTAGGTGTTTGTTAATGGATGAATGGATACAGAAAATGTGATATGTACATACAATGGAATATTATTCAGCCTTACAAAAGAATGAAATCCTGTCATTTGCAACAACATGGATGAACCTGGAGGGCATTATGCTAAGTGCAATAAACCAGACAGAGAAAGACAAATACTGCATGATATCACTTATATGTAAATCTAAAAAAAAAAGTCAAACTGATAGGAATAGAGAGTAGAAAAGGGGTTGCCAGGCTAGGAGGTGAGGGAAATATGGAGAGGTTGGTAAAGGGTACAAACTTTCAGTTGCAAGATGAATAATGTCTGAGTATCTAATGTATAATGTGGTGATTACAGTTGATAACACTGTATTGTATAACTGGAATTGGCTAAAAGGGTAGAATGTCACCAAAAAAAAAAGGTAAATATGTGAGGTGATGGAGGTGTTAAATTAACTCAATGGGGGAAATTCTTTCACAATGTATACATATATCAAATCATCACATTGTACACTTAAAATATCTTATTTTTATTCTTCAGTTATACCTCAATTTAAAAAAAAAGAACTAGAAAAAACTATTAGAATTGCACATCCACAAGAATATGCCTTTCACCTCCTAGAGTTCTTCTAACCACTCTTTGATTAAAACTGATTTCAGGAAAGGTAAAGCAGTCTCAGTTTTCTTCTCAGAAATCTCTAAAATATGTATCACATCTTTGAAAAGGCACTTTACTTGGGCAGTGAAGAATGGAGAAATGGCAGAGATTTTAACGATGAATATATCAAGAGTCCCAGTTTCAGCCCAATCTGTGCCCCTACTAGGACTCAGCCATGGCTGGGCCCTATGACAACCAGTAGGATTATGCCAACCTCAACTGTGGCCTATTTGCATGAGTTGATTTGTAGGAGTTTGGTTTGATTTGGGGAGCAGAAAAGAGTCAGATGACAGTTGAAATATGGGACTGAAAGGCCCATGGATTGCTCTGAACCATAAGGAGAGAGAGGTGGTAAGCCAGTGGTTCCTAAAGGCACAGGAGGACATCTAAACAAAGAATTCTTTCACTGAACTAATATTTATGGAGTGTTTACTACACAACAGCAACAGGAATACAGCAGTGAAAAAGCCACAGGTTCCTACCTCTGGTAGAAGAGAAATAGTACATAAATAAGTTACAGATCTTAACAAGTGCTTGGAAATAAAGCAATGTGGTAAATAGGGACAACCTTCAATAGGATAGAAAGGGAAGACCTCCACAAGAAGGGACATTTGAACCAACATAGAAGGATAAGAAAATGAGGATCAGATGAGAAGGAGAAAGGCACAACCAGGAGGCAGCAAGAACAAAAGCCCCAAGGTAGGAGAAAGCTTGGCACCTCTGGGACCACAAGACTGGCAGTGTAGCTGAAGCTTATTGAGAGTGAGTGGTATAGAGTAAGGGCCCAGCTTCCCCCGAGCACTGCAGGGGTTTGCAGTCTATCCTCAGAGTTATGGGAACCCACTGGAGAATCTTAAACAAAGAAGAGACTTGATTTTATTTATTGTTTTCAAATATCACTCTGCTGTGGAAGAAAGAAGCATAGAGAGCAAGTGTGGGAAAAGAGGGGTAAGAATGGAAATTAGAATTGACTTGCAGTTGTCCAGGAAGGAAATGATGGTGTCCTGGGACCAGCAGTGGCAGTGGAATAGGAGACAAGTAAATAGTTTCAAAGTTTATTTTGGAAATAGAACTGCAGAATTGCAGATGGGTTGGTTATGGGAGGTAAGAGAAAAAGCAGAGTCAAGAATGACCTAGGTTTTGGCGTAAGTCATTGGATGTATGGAGTGAGTTTGGACAGGGAGTGGGAAAGAGTTGCTGCAATATTGGGAGAGTAACTTGAGACACTGACTAACGTCACCCACACATCAGCCAGAGGTTCCCTAATTCTTGAGATCTAGGTAGGACATCCTTGAACCCTCAGCTTTCTAGCCTGGGCAGAACTGGGTCTCCTCAAGATTTCTGTTTTTTCTCAAGGGCTTAGGATTTCACCATTATCCTGTGTTTCTGCCTCCTGTGTCCTCACCTTCTATCTCCATTCACCCCTGTCAACCCTTCAACCATTTTCTTTTTCTTTCTTTCATTTTTAAAATATATGTTTGTTTCCTTATTTGGTACATTTATTCATAACAAAACAAATGGTACTGTATGTAATGTCACAGGGTTGGCGTACTGATTTCAACAAAGCACAACTAATTATAAGAGATGCCTTACAATAGCATACTCTGGGGGAAAAAAACAGTAATCAAGACAATACTATTATAGTTAATATTTTTTAGAACCAGCCTTGTAGTATTTTAAATTGTACAAATTTTTATGCTTGTTCAAAGCCTTGTTATATTTTCTAAATGATTTGATGTTTCCACTAGAATCTCTGTCACTGAAGTCACATTGTTCTTAGTACATATAATGGAGAAAAACATCTCTGATGTCATTCTAAACCTAATTATTTTTAAATGGGACCAGAAATGGTAACAAGTTCTTTATTTCATGCATTCTTGTGCCAGTGATGGTCACTCTTGTATCAAAGTCTTCATATTACTGTGAAAAATTTCTTCCCAATAAAAGCAGTGATTCATGACAGTTCCTGATGGGGAGCATATCCTGTTATTTCTGCTTTGTCTTATCTTGTGCAGCATCAGCCAGAGACCCAGGAACCAGGACATCCCAGCTTCTCACAACACAGAAAACACATGCTCCTATTGATAGTTGCCTCCCTCACCCATAAGTTCACAAAACAAATCCACTCACACCTAGGATTCCCTAAATCTTTTACTTAATTTAATGAAGATCTAAGGGCTCAGTGAGACCATAACCAGACTCACAACCTGTTTAAGATCTCTACAAATTTAAAATAAAAGTATGTATAACTAATTTGGAGGAGACTAAGAATAAGTATGTGCAGTATATCTGATCTAGATTGCCTTTTGCTTTTACCAAAAAAATATTTATTGCACACCTGTAGTAGGCCAGAAGCTGCAGGTGCTAAGGATAGAGAAGAATACAAATGGATACAATCCCTACCACCAGGCAGCTCAAGGGTCTCAGGGTCTTTATCATTCCAGCTGTAAGCAGAATCAAACAGACTCAACTTAGCCTGTGTTGCCTTGAAGCCTTTAAAAAAAAAAAGCTAAGGAAAAGTCTAATAGAAATGCTATCAGTAGCCCTATTTTCACAACTTTTCAAACTACGTCTCATAGTAAATGAGAAAAGACATTTAAAAGTCCCGTTGCATTACCTGCTGCAATGTAGGTACTGAGGGAGTGTATCTCATCCTGCCCCTTCCTGTGTTTGATCTACATTTAAAGCAAGTCTTACTGCCCTTCGAAACTGAGGTTCTTCAAGAGAATTAAGCCCTAATGCCCAAAGGCATTAATCTATTGGCTTAATCCATTGGATGTAGTGAATTAATTTCTCTGCTCTGACTCCAGAAGGTACTCCCTAAGTACCGCTGTTGGGAGACTTGAGAAAACAACTACTCATATCGTCTTCAGTAAGGCTTACTTCTCTCACACAAACCTCAGCTGAAGTGAAGGAGGGTTGGAGGACAGTATCACTTTCACCTTCTATTTTAAAAAGCAAGGTTAAGTTGGGGGAAAGATCTAATTTGGTAGAGGCACAGACCTTAGAACAACAATAAAAAATAAACCAGAAGCCAGAAAGTCTCTAGAGAACTAAGGACTCAAAGAGAAAAGTTAGACTCACTGAAGGTGAGTGCTCTAAGGAAAACAGAACTGTGCAGGGCCAGGGCCAAGGAAACACCAGTTAGACGAAAATCAAATACAGTGCCCCCATTCAAGGGAAGAGACAGACCAGAAGAACTTGGAAAATGTTATGCTTTTCTGTACTTCTCGGAGGGCCCCCAAATATTTGAGATAAACTACTACATGCTCACATATTCTACAAATGATATTCTAATCACACAAAGGGAACAAGCCACCAAAAATCTCAGGGCTAAGTTACCCAGATGAGAAAGGTTTATGTCAGAAGTTAATTTAAAATTCTAAAAAGGACTTAAAGTCATTTATTCTAATTGCTTGGTGTCTCTTTCCCAGAACGGAAATGACCTAACTCAAGGACATAGAAACTCATCATGGCCTTTTTCAAAGCTGACAAAAACACAGCAAAAATTAAGTTGTAGAGATGCATTAATACTTCTTAAATAAACATGTAATTGCTCACCTCCATATAGTACAGCTGCATGGACTAAGCATGGAGTAATTCAGAATATACATCCATCATTACCAGCAAAGGTTTATCACAAATCACCTTTAAGCGAGTGAAGTAAAAATGGGATTTATATTTAATGCACTATTGTAAATAGCACCAATTGCCAGTGTTAACGCTGGCAGCATCAGATGCCAAAAAAGCTTTTAAATGCCTGGAAGGAGCATGCTTTCCAAAATTGTGAGGAAAAAGAAAAACAAAAAAAAGGAATTGGGAACAAAAAGAGTAAAAAACACCCTGTTCTTGTCACTTAATATTCTTTAGGAAGATCATAAAGTCTACTTGAAAATAAGGAAAACAGATCTTTGGACGTCTCAATCAAGAGTGGAAGGAGGCAAGCTGCCCTTTCTTCCTCTCCTTTACAATTTATCAGTACAACTAGGAGGTGCGGCTGAGATCAATCACTCCAGCTTTCAGGCACAGCAAGTAGCAACACTCAAGTAAATTAGCTCATTTTCAGATGAATTTACAATTCGTTTTTTAAAACAACAACAATAAAAGTTGATCCCTGGGGCCGGCCCTGTGGCACAGCGCTTAAGTTCGGAGCACTCCACTTCAGTGGCCCAGGTTCGTGGGTTTGGATCCCAGGTGCGGATCGACACCACTCGTGAGCCACGATATGGCAGTGACTCACATGTAAAGTGGAGGAAGATTGGCACAGATGTTAGCTCAGGGTTGATCTTCTGCACCAAAAAAAAGATTGATCCCTAAGATTGTTTTCACATGAGCAATTATTGACAAAAATCATAATTTGTAGTAATGCATCTAATGATCTCCTCTGACTTACTGTATACAAATTTTAAATCAGCTCAAGTAAAATTATCTTGGTGGTGATTATGAATAAAATGTCTACTATGCCCCCCTTTATCTCTAATTTGACATTTGATAATAATGGTAAATTACTTCAACACATGTTAAAGGTCTAGGACACTGAATTGTTCAAATGCCATTGCCAATGAAGATCTGGATAGCAAACAGACTTATTCCTCTAACATACAAAGACATAAACCAATAATTCTTCAAAACATGGAGGACAGACACATGTTTTTCAAGTAATTACAAATGGTAGAGACTAGGGTTCAAGCTTTGGGTCCAACAGAATTCAAACTCTGACTTCCTAACTTACTAATTTTGTGACCTCAACCTCTCCATACTTTAGTTTCTCACCTGTAAAAAGGCAAAAACATCTTTGGCATAGCACTGTGGTGGGGATTAAAAGATAATTTACAAAGCATTTTGCAGTTTGTGGCACATAGAGATTAACAAATGATAACTGTAATTATTGTGAGGAAACAAAGGATGTTTAGAATGCCATAGTTTGAATGCTTACAAACATAACAGCTTTTATACACTACTTTGGTTTCAGGATATCTTTAAGGTAGCTTACAAAAATATTTAAAATACAAAATCACTAAATCAAAATGTAAACATAAAAAAGAAAGAGAAAAAAAGACGAGGTTAGTTTTAAAAAGGAAAAATGTCAGAAAAGATGAGCTTCATCACTTATATACAGTACAATTGCTAAGATGAGAACAATTTCTTAGGAAAATAAGTCAATAAATAACTGACACTAAAGTAAGACAGGAATTTTTTTCCGAGTCTTTCAAAAGAGGACAACAAACGGAAGAGAAAACATCTTCAACAATATTCTTTTAAAAAAGACAAATTTCACAGACTTTTTCAATACAGACACCCCACCAAATTGCAGTGACATGTTTTCTATATAAAATCAGAAATCCCACACTAAGCAACCAAAAACACTTTTTGAATTTGAGAAATTAATAATACAATAGGATTTATGCTGGGTCTGCAAAGAATTTCCCAAAGGGACCATTCCTGCACGAAGCAGAAATCTATAATAGATAGATGTTGTCTCCTCACCAAACAAGTCCACCACCCTCTGTACTGATCCTTCTGGAAGAGGTTATTCACGGAGGAAGGAGAAAGCAGGTACTTTTTGCCTTTAAATAGTTTGAATGAATGGAGAACATCCCTGTAAGGGAGGCGAGCATCATACCAGAGATCATAACCAAGAACTCTGGAGAATTTAAGCTTCATCACCTCCCCACGCTTGTGAAATTCTATTTTCTCTTAGGAAATAATATCAAAACTCTGAAAATGAAAGGGGCAACAAATTAGGAAGATTGTATTCCACATCACTGCCAGTCTGGAAAGGAGGAAAGGGGAGAAAGTGAAGAGAGAGAAAGTCCTTGGAGTAGACTGAAATAGTTAGTCCTCAGAGTCATGTAATTCCTGTCCAAAGTCACACAGATGCCAAGAAAAAAAAAGTAGAACTATCTCATAGAAAGCGAATAATAATAATATGTGACCTTTATTGAGTGCTGAGTACTTTCAGCTAAGTATCTCATTTCAAGCTCCTAACAATCCTATGAAGGAAGTTCTATTATTATTGCCTTTTTACCAGTAAGAAGATAGGTACAAAAAAGTCAAATCATTTGCTAGCACTTTCACATGGCTTGCAAATGGCAGAGCCAGGATTCAAAGCCAGGCAGTCTGACTTCAGAGCTCTCTCACAAAGCTCCACATCAGATGAAAACTCCACTCACACGACCCATCCAGGGGCCTGGATCAGTTTAGATGCCTGCCCCACCACTGAGGGAAATCATTGAGGTCGCTGTAGATAAGAAGGTACAATTACTCATATCTATCCATGAAACATGACATTTATAGAGTTCATAATCACAGGGCTAGCAACCCAAAAGTTCACTCTTTAAATTTAAGGGCACTTTAGATATCATGTAAAATGTTAAGCAAAAACCTATCATCGACTTTGGAGACTACATCTGATGATTGCTTTGCTCTTAAAGGCTGCAAAATCCTCCTACTTAAATAACAGGGTCAGGGCAATCTGCACAGAATCAGAGCCTGATTTGATAAAATATGAGCAGTTGGGATACACACAAACTGTCCCCTCTTTGCCCCCACCATGACATTTTGTTCTAAGAATGAGGATGGACTTTTAAAAATTTAATCAAGGGGGAAAAGATAACTAGGTAAGACTAGCCATTGAAGTCAATTGATGTCCTACTCAAACATCAAAGGAAAAGGTAAACAAGGCAATAGAACATAAAATAAAATGAGATTGAGATAACCTTACCAGTATCTTCAGTACACATTATTTTGCATTAATAGCTATTGTAATCCTCCGTTCTGTAAAACAATTTGCATTGTTTTGTTACCACTCTTACTAACTTGTCTAAGATTTGTATGAGATGAATGTTGAAAGTGTTTGTCGTTGCTATTAATTAAGAAATACAGTATGGACTACTATCAATGTGATCATTAAGCAAATCCCATGTATGACGCTCCTCCTGTGCAGGTACCAGGCACTTCCTATATGTTAGGAAGATAAAGAGGACTATGGAACAAAGGAAGGTTTCTCCCCTTAAGGGATTTCATATTTAGATGAAAAAATTTGAAAGTTATAATGAATTACAGTTAAATCTGAGTCAATCATTTAGTTGGGTGTCTGTTTGAAGATATTTAGAATTAGAGATTATTAAAAAAGAAGAAGAGGGGCCAGCCCAGTGGCATAGCTGTTGGCCGCTTCAGTGGCCCAGGATTCGTGGGTTCAGATCCTGGGTGCGGACCTAGCACCACTTGTCTGGCCATGCTGTGGCAGCATCCCACATAGAATGGAGAAGGATTGGCACAGATGTTGGCTCAGGAGCAATCTTCCTCAGACAAGAGGAGGAAGATTGGCAGGGGTTGTTAGCTCAGGGCCAATCTTCCTCACAAAAAAAAAAAAGAAGAAGAAAAATGTTTAAAGATTTGGGACTAAATCATTTGGAGAAAAACAAAGGCTAATTTAATTGCCTTACTAAAAGTTCTGGCAGCATTATTTAGCTTTATATTTACAAAAAATTTTGGGAAATGGGGAAAGCTTGGTCTGAGCAAACATAAGGACAACAGTGATGATCAGGATGATTGAATTTTGGTGAGAAAACTTAATATTTTCCGGATCTAAAAATCTGAAAAAAATCGATCAACCAACCAAATAAATATTGCCTGCTTTTTGACAGAACCAACTAGAAAAATTATTTATGGAAAAAAGAGGCAACTGACTAGAACCTCAGGCCTTGGGACTCTGAGGAGAAGAGAATAAAAAAGACCATGAACAGGCAATGCAGAGGGAAAAAAATGTAAGCAGATAATTTTAAGACAGGTCATTTTTTTCTAAGATATTTGCAAACCTTAAATAAAATTATTAATGTAAAAGTATTCATAAAATCATCTCTCAATTCTCCCCACTGTGAGTGGAGCAATAGGTGTATTAAACTAGTAATTCAGAAGACATTTCCATTATGTTGAATTTGCTATTAAAACTATTTTGTAGTCTGTGGGCACAAACCACCGTCAGGGATCCCCAGTGAGAAGCCAACGTTGGAGCAAACCAAGAGTCTTACTAATCCACCAAGTAAACCATCCTCAAGCAGATAGCCCAGAGCTGATTTCTCCACCATGCTGAACTGCAATTTGGAAAATAGCTACTTAAAATAAAACCCTAAGACTCATTCCAACAATGTAAAGGTGTCAGAAACTTGACTTCTGAATTCCCTATCATGATTTTAACACTATCAACCGATAAGCCTTTAGGAAGGAAATTTTTTATTAGAAGTTAATAATGTGTTCATTATGCCTACCACATCGTTAGTAAAAAATAGAGAACTGGCCTAGGGGTTAGAATATAGAATGATGAACAATCTCTTAGCATCTAGGCTTCCATGCCTCTTGACTTCATAGAGAAGTGGTGAGAAATACTAAAACAATCAATATGAATGTTTCTCATAAAGTTACTCAGATTCAAGAAACTGTTAGTATAAGCCTAATATGTGTATCCTAGGAACTTTTAAATGGCATAATAATGAGCAGAACATATCAAAGAGATAACTGATGTCATTCCCAAAAGTCAAAAAACTTGATCACAGTAACAAATTATCCCATTAGCACAGTTGATTCACATCAAGCAGGTATAGAGAACCTACTATGTGCTGGGCATTGTGCTAGGCTCTGGGGATAGAAAAATTAATAAGAACAGCCCCTGCCATCTGGAACTTACAATTGCTCCACTGACTACAAATGTGTGTTATCTTATAAATAATGAAAATGATAACACTGTCTGAGCTGGACAGTTACTTTACTTGACCTCACATGTACAAGAATATTTATTGAAGCAGACACAAAATAAAATAAAAATGGAAAATTGATGACGCCATCTGAATATCCATTAAAAATTCACATAACAAATTACTCTTCCATAAAAGTGTAAACTTGACTAAAACAAAAAAGCAAACAACCCAGAGGCTGGCCCAGTGGCATAGTGATTAAGTTTGCATGCTCTGCTTTGGCTGCCCAGGGTTCGCATGTTCAGATCCCAGGCACGGACCTAGGACCACTTATCAGGCCATGCTTTGGCAGCATCCCACATATAAAATAGAGGAAGATAGGCACAGATGTTTGCTCGGGGCCAATCTTCCTCAGCAAAAAGAGGAAGATTGGCAGTGGTTGTTAGCTCACGGCTAATCTTCCTCACAAAAAACAAACAAACAAACAACCTCCCCCAGTCAAAAAAAAAAAAAAAACCAGTGAGGGGCCAGCCCGGTGGTATATTGGTTAAGTTCATGCGCTCTGCTTTGGTAGCATGGAGTTCACAGGTTCGGATCCCAGGCACAGACCTACACATCACTCCTCAAGCCATGCTGTCTCATATACCAAAAACAGAGGAAGACTGGCACAGATGTTAACTCAGTGACAATCTTCCTCAAGCAAAAAAAGAGGAAGATTGGCAACAGATGTTAGCTCAAGGCCAGTCTTCTTCCCCCACCCCCGCAAAAAAGAAAAAACAAAAAACAACCCAGTGAACTCTTGCTTGGAGGTTTTGGATAATTATCTTATTTCTTCAATTGATATGTGGATATGAAATCTCCAGGTCAACTCCCTACTCCCTTAAAGGGGCTCCATACTTGTTTCCGTAGATACATGGGTGCAACAGAACCACCTCCAGCTCCAGGTGGTTTTGCTTTGAATAGCAGGTCTCAGACAAGGTGGACTTGATCTTAAGTGGGATTTATCTAACTTAAATACTGCCAGTGCCATTTATCATTTTTATTAAAAAGAAAGAAAGATTCAAAATGCTCTCGGGGGGTTGGGAATTCACAATCCAAGGAAGAAACTCTGGGTTCCAGAGTTGAGTTATAAAGGAAAAATCAAAGTATCTCAGCATTTCAAAATTCCTGAAACTCAGAAAGGAAAAGTTCTCATCACGTTATAAAGAAGTTTAACTTCAGCAGTATTCTCCCAAGTTAGCAGCAAAACCTTCCCTCCACTTCTGGTAAGAATACAAGCTAGTGTCTGAAGCTAAAAAGGATAGTTTCTCAAAACTTATATTTTGGCCTTTGTGATTTTGTTCCTAACTAAACTGGAATTGATCAATAAGATCTTGAAAGGACCCCATTATTCAACAGTATCCTATAATCATAGAAGCTTTCTTCAACTATTGAAATAGCTTAAATAATTAGAAACTATGATTAATACCATTTGAAGCCCTGCCAACCTAAAAGACACAATTTTGGAATGGAAAAAGAAAATTAGATGGCTTAATTGCAAAAGGAAGAAAAGAAATATTCTGACTGAAAGAATGGACTAAATTTAGATTAGTATTATATTTATCTTTTTGTCACAACACCACAACCATTTGGTTTAATTGGCGTGTGTTGGGGAGGGAAGGGTGTGGAGAAGAGGGTGGAGGGATCAAAACATCTTGCTTAGCAATACTAGTCCCTTTTTATGTCCTTTCTTTCCCTCTAAGAAATGTCCCTGGGAACACGGTGTTGACAGGCCTATGTCTGACTGACCAGGCAAGCATACACACATTTTCCTATCCTGGAAATCTGTGCCTCTAAGAGAACTAATAACATGATCCCATTCCACTTACACTTCAATTGAACTTGCAAATGAAATTTGCAGACTAGGATGATCAATTGTATTTCTTGGCTTGATCCAACCTCAGAGCTTCACCTCCAAAATGCTGACTACATAAACTTGCTGAAGCTAATCTGAGCCTTTCTTTAAGCAAGTTCTATCCTGATCAGATTTCCTTTTTTTTTTTTTCATCAAAATGAATATGAGCTCAAATACTGGGTGGAGTTAGTCCTTATGATTATTACAAACCACTTATCAACAAGAGTGAAACCATGAAAGGATTAGATCCTGATGACTCTGTCCTCTTTAACAGTTATAGCCAGTGTAGGAAGGAGGGAGAGGCCAGTAGGAGATGAAGTCACAAAGACAATAGAGGCCAGATCATGGTGGGCCTTCCTAGGCATTGTAAAGATCTTGGCCTTAACCCAGAATGAACTGGGGAGCCATTGGAAGGTTTTGCACAGAGGAGTGACTTGATTTGACTTATAAATGTTTTAGCAGATATATATATTTATCTGCTTTGATTGGTGAGGAGGCTATTTTGGCTTTTCAGGCAAGAGATGGTGGGTAATGGGGCATGGTAGTAGCAGGGGAAGTGGCAAGACAGGGTCAGAGCTTGGATACATCAGTTAGAGCTCTCTGATTATATGCAAGAGAAAACCACTCTACCAAAAAAAGAAAGAAAGAGAAAATTAAACAGAATATTGAGGAATCTCATGAAATCAGCAGAGATCCTGGAAAGCCACACTTGGGAACAGGATAGGAACAAGGCCAGGAACTACCTGACCATTGGAGCAATATCCTTGGAACGCATGAGCTTCAACTGTTGCTTTTGACTTTGCACCACTCCACTCAAAAGTCAAATAACCAGGTGGGTCCAGCTTTCCAAGTTTGAGTGACATGCCCATTTCTTGGCCCATACTCAGCAGTAGAGAGTAAGAATCAAGGGCTTCTCTAGTGGGAGTCCAAGGTGGCTCGATTTACCACCACCTCCAGACCCCCAGGACTGCATTAGATGGGAGAGAGATAACACCCCAAAAGGAAATTGAGATACTATTAGGAAGGAAGAACGAATGCTAGGAAGCCTATTCTAGGAAGCAATTTAATGGTGGTATCTGATTGTCAACTTACTTTTCTCCAGATATAAATATAATCCCAGTACTTAGCAGACTACAGTAGAGATCAGTTTATTTTGCTGTCAAATGGTCACACTTACAAAGTTTTTGCTTAAAAGTCCCTAATTGTCTAGATAACCCATTTTGAAAAATATTTAATTTTCTTTCTAAGCCTACATAGTACACAACACATATACACCTTTCCCTCAGAATAATCAAAGGAACTATATTTGAATCAATATATTTGAATTATGTGGATAACCTAGTGAATTGCCGACAATAAACAGTGGAATAAAAGTTCGAATGTATCATCTTAAATCACTTTTTTCACTCTCTAGATAGTTCCTGTCCTTTGAACAGGAAATAGGCATGGGAATTCGTGTAAGAGAATGAGTGACACTGATGCTCCAATCTAGTCAATTTTGCCACATTGGAATGCAGATCCAGAGACACTAGATTTTCCAAAGAAGCTGAGATTCTAGATTTTTATGTGAAACTTGTACATTTTAAATGATGGAAACTTTGGATTGGGGTTTATTTTCAATTTTTGAACACTGTATAGGTCAAATAAAACACCTAACTATGACCCCTCTTCTCCATCCCAGAAACCTTCAAGATCTGATCAGACCTCAGCAAACATGACCAGATGCCTTGATTTCTTTTTCCTGTTTCCAATGATAACACCACAACCCTTTCTTTCCTTAGTGGGAACCAGATGACGTCTATGGCAAAGACATGTGATTCCCTGAGAATTCCCTTTGTACTCCAACTGCGATCAAAGCAATCAATGTCTTTAGAACAATTTCAAAATAACATTTTCCAGTGAAGACATGGAAGTGCCCTGGCTTACTGCTCCCCGTATAACGTCCAGAACCACAAAGGGAGAACTGTGGAACAGCTTAGGGTGAGCCAGCTATGGCGACTGGGGCAGTTGCAGAGGGGTACGGAAACTCATCTAAAAGAGGAACTCAAGCAACAAAGCAACTGAATCTAAGATAAAAATATGCTGAAATAGGACCTGAGGGGCAAAAAAAGTCCACAATTGAAAGGAGGCCCTTCCGAATTCCTCAGCCCCAACTTTCTTCTTCAGCTCATCGCTTCAGTTCTTTTAGATGCATGACTGGCTTCTTTAGGTCTCCCAAGCACAGTGAACACCAAGTCACGTCCAAGACCCAATGGACAAAAAAACATGATGAATTTCCAAAAGTAATTACTTAAGAAGAAATTTTTATGGAATGTGCTCAGAGAATTGGTTAGTCAGTGGAGATTTATGTAAATATTTGTAAGGTATTTGTAAGTGATCTAATCCAGACGACTAGTCTTCCTTTTGCATTTTTTCCTCAGAACAGTGGAAGTTTTATTTACAAGCTCCACGTGAAAGAAACATATTTTTCCATCCCATGGTTAAGGATCTGTAGAATCATTTCCTTCCTACAATGCAAACTTGGCACATGACTTACCCACTTATTTCAGGTGAAAGACAAACCACAATCATGAGAGGAAAAGATAGGGCACTGCCTTAGGAAATTGCTTTTCATCCTCTCAAAACATTCACAAACATTAACCAATTAATCGGTGGGTAAAGTCAGCCTGTCTTTAAAAAACAAATGAGAAAACTGAAGATATTTAAAAGCTTTCCCTACAAAGGGATTCAGTGTCTGAGTCTGAATTAGAACTTGGACCTTCCTAACGTTAGCAGTTCAGAGATTCAACTCATGTAAACATTTGAAAGGTCAGCTGTTCATCAAACACTTTTCCAACTACAGCAAATGTATCCTTATTAAGTTTCTTTTGCAAAAGTTCCAAGGTGCTGGACACTCATCCATTGCCACCAATAATTAACAATTCAAAACAACCTAAATACAGAGAATTTTTTGTTGGCATTTTGAAACTTCAGACTATCTTAGGACTAGAGTATGTGGGAGCGGTTATGGGCAATAGGCAGGCTAGGAAAAAAGACACCAGGCTGAAAATTTTTCCCAAAATTGATCCTTCCCTATTTCAAACAGATTTGTACAATAAGAAAAGTGTTTGTTCTCTTCAAATAAGAACTTCATGCTTGTGGAAATGGGCAGAAAAGCAAAAACCAAGCAAATAATACCACTTGGCCTAATATTTAGAAGATTCAACAAAACTTGAAGCCCTAAGTAGCCATTACAGTCATACTTTATTCTATCCAGTTAACTTTGATTCGAACATATCTATCTGCTCAAACTTTAATGACTTCAAAATTTACTTGAACTCTGTATCTGCACTGAGATATTTCCCTCTTACTCTTTCTGCACACCCCACAAAAAATCACAAGGCTAATTTAATTGTGAGACAATCCCATTTATTGTGAGACTTAAGAATTGAACAGCTACCACTTTTAAAAGGTTTTCCTGAGTCTCACACCCACACCCTCTCTTATACGAGTCTCTACATAGCCATGTTTAACCTGACATGGTTACACGGTGAGCTACGTGGTACATCAGCAAAAAGAGAGGATTCCAGGGGCTGGCCCCGTGGCCGAGTGGTTAAGTTCACGTGCTTCACTGCAGGTGGCCCAGTGTTTCCTTGGTTCAAATCCTGGGCACGGACATGGCACTGCTCATCAAACCACGCTGAGGCAGCGTCCCACATGCCACAACTAGAAGGACCTGCAATGAAGAATATACAACTATGTACTGGGGGGCTTTGGAGAGAAAAAGGAAAAAAAAATAAAATAAAATCTTTAAAAAAAAAAAAAAGAGAGAGGACTCCAGTGAAAGCAGGATTTAAATCTCTATGTCAGACTCACAACTAACTTGAATGATTAAATGTAAAAAATGATTAAATTTCTAGAAGAAAATCTTTGCAACACTGAGTTAAGCAAAGATTTCTTAAGCGAGACACAAAAAGCATAAAAAAGAAAAAATAGATAAAATGAACTCAAAATTTTAATTGTTTGCTCTTCAAAAGACACAATGAGGAAAATGAAGCCACAGACTGTGAGAAAATATTTGCAAACCATTAACAAAGGGTTTACCTTGAGTATTTCTTTTTTTAGAAAACATATATACAACTCAATAAGAAGATAAAAAATATAATTTTTTAAATGAACAAAAGATTTAAACAATTACACAATAAGATATGCAACAGGCCCAGGAAAAAATGTTTAACATCATTAGTCATTAAGAAAATGCAAATTAAAACTATGAGTTTCCACTAAACATATACTAGAATAGCTAACGTTAATAAGACTGACAACATCAAGTGTTGTCAAGGATAGAAGCAACCAGAACTCTAGCACATTTCTGGGGGAATGCAAATGAGAACAGCCACTTTGGAAAACAGTGTGGCAGTATCTTAAAAAGTTAAACATAGATTTACCATATGACCCAGCAACACACTCCTAGGTATTTACCAAGAGAAATGAAAGCCTAGCTCTACACAAAGACTTGTACATGAATGTTCATAGCAGCATTATTCAAGATAACGGGGGGCTGGCCCTGTGGCTGAGTGGTTAAGTTCCCGCGCTCTGCTGCAGGCAGCCAAGTGTTTCGTTGGTTTGAATCCTGGGCGCGGATATGGCACTGCTCATCAAACCACGCTGAGGCAGCGTCCCTCATGCCACAACTAGAAGGACCCACAACGAAGAATATACAACTATGTACTGGGGGGCTTGGGGAGAAAAAGGAAAAAAATAAAATCTTTAAAAAAAAAAAAAGATAACCAAAAACTGGAAACAACCCAAATGCCCATCAACTAGTGAACAGATAAACAAATCAAGGTATATCTATAATATGAAACATTACTTATCAATAAGAAAGAAAATTTGCTGATAAAAACAACAACACAGATAAATCTCAAAAGCTTTATGCTAAGCAAAATAATCCAGACACCAAAGACCACCATATTGTACAATTCCACTTATAGGAATTATGGAAAAGGCAAAACTCTAGTGACAGAAAGCAGATCAATGGTTGCCTTGGGCCAGGGGTCAGAGGAGAGGATTCACAGCAAAGGGGCACAGGGGACTTTCTAGTGTGATCGAAATTTTTCCATATCTTGATTGTGGGGGAGGTTATGTTTCTACACATGTTGCCAAAATTCATCAAACGGTACACTTAAATGAGCAAGTCTGTTATATGTAAATTATACCTGAATAAAGCTAAAAAACAGAAATCTCAATGTCAGGAAGCCTTTATTTACTGCTACTATTCTGCAAAATCTTGCTCTTGGAAATAACCTGAATACGTATCATCACAATTTCATTACAGATTTGAGGTTTCCTTTTAGGAGGAACCCACTAAGTGTTTCATATCCGTGATTTGTTCTGATATTGTTTCAAGTTAATAAGATACATCAGAAAACTGAACAAAGATTTGACTTGCTCTTATGTCATCTTCAGAACACCATTTTCGGAAGAGGAAAGACCTCACCTGAAGTCAACGTATTCACAGTGTCATGCAATTCAACAAGCATTCACTGAGAGTCTGCTAAGATTTGAACTGGGACCAGATAGCCCAGGTTCAAATTACAGGTCTACCATTTAGCAGTGTGACCTTGGACACATTACTTAAAATCACTGGGTTTCATTTTCCCATCTATAAAATGGAGATAATAGCAGTTGTTCTGAGAATTAAATGAGTTAATACATTATAAGTGCTTAGAACACTGCATAGCACATAAATAAGCACCTCGCCTCAACTATTATTATGTCTGAGGTGCTAAAACTACAAAAAGGGATAACATTTCATTTTTGTTGTGTTGTTTGTTTGTTTTGATGAGCTCACAGTTCATTGGAGAGACAGACAACAAATTAATAACACATGTCAGTAAGGGACACCAATCGAGAAATGGTTAAGTATCATGAGAGTGCAGATGTATGAGCAATTCATGGTGGTGGTGAGGAGAGCTGCCAAAGAATACAAAGAGCAACTAAGTCTTGGAAGAAAAACAGTTCTCCAGACAAAAAAGAGAACAGTAGTTGTGATCATGAACAGAATGTCTGCCAAATGCTATGCATCATGATATATATTTTCCACAGGCCATTTCTCTTGTAATTGTTGCAATAACTCCATAAGACAGGTACTCCAGTACCCATTTTACACATGAGGAGACAGTGTCAGAGGTTATGAATCACCTGCCCGAGGTCACCAAACTTGTACGTACCTTAAGCTAGAATCCAAACGCAGCCTTTCAGACTCTGAAACCCTTGCAGAGAAACCAGCACAGCAAAGACCGAGGTGTTGGAGCGCGCAGTGAGTTTTGAGAAAGAGCAAAGAGCTCAGTGGGACTAGAACACAGAGAAAGCTAGAAGATGAGCGCTTGGGGGTCCTGCGACCAGTTTCCATGTCTCAGACAGAGAACTCCATTATACTATTCCCAGACAGGAAGCTTTTTATGGCCTACTGCTTCAGTAGATTGTATTTAGTAAGCATAGTCCACCTTTGCCAGATCTTCATCTCAGCTGCAGAGGTTTCTTAAAGTGTGATCCAATGACCGCCTGTGGCAGAATCCCTGAACAACTGGTTAGAAGTACAGATTTTCCAGGTCCTACACAAGCCTACGGAATCAGAACCTCTTTAACCTGGGCCCTGAACCTGTCTCTTTAACAACTTCATCTGGTGTTCTCATACATGCAAAAGTTTGACAGCCCTACTAGCGATTGCAGATTTACTCAAAACCCTGCCTTTCTGGACTCCTAGAGCTGAGCTCTCAAACTTCAAAATGCATACAAATCACCTGGAAATCCTTTTAACAATGAGATTCTGATTCCATCGGTCGGAGAGGGGAGAATGGGGGTGGCAGGAGGAGGAGGCCTGAGATTCTGCCTGATGTTGCAGAAGTCCCCGGTCCACAGACCACGCTTGGAGTCCTGGTTGTAGAATATCCCACCTGGATTTCACCTCTCTCTCTACCATCCCTCTTGCTCTTGTATTTATCTTCAGCCTACTTCTCCTTGCCAAGGTTTACTGCACCTTAAAACAACCTTCTGTTTATTTGCCGTCTAAAAATGCTGTACCTCTGCCAAGAGGTGATGGTCAAACTGTTTTTATTTTCATATGCTCATTATTGAAAAATAGTACTTTTATAAAAAATGTTCCTTGGATGTCTGGATTGCTCATTGAAATTTTAGGATAGCCTAAGAAGTCTGGATAGTAGTATATTAAATAGAGACTGATGATGACAAAAGGTGTGAAAAATTGACCTTATCTTGTGCTATCATGCATGTAGTCAGTCAGGGAGCCTATTAACATTTTCCTCAATACATTCTTTTAAAGAACATAATGAAACCAACAGAGCTACTGTCCCCAGAGTCATCAAGGACTGACTAAGGAGGAATCTTAGAATGAATCTCCTTATTTAGACCTTAAGGAACCTGAGCTTTCTGGTCTCCTGTGCAGACATGCTCTGGAAGCCTCTCCTTGCTGGCACTCCTTCAGGGAAGGAGCTGTGTGAAGCCGTCTGCCAATGCTGCAGCTCCCTGGCACCAGCAATGGCAAAAGCCACTCAAGGAGAAAGGCGTCTTTTGCACTCTGGGTGAGAATGGCTGCCTTAGAAAATGGCTTTTTCAGTTCCCAATGCTATTTTTCTATGTGTTATCATATTTTCAAAGCACTAATCCTTAATCCTTATGGAGAAGATCCTTTGCAGAACCACTTTGTATTTTTCCAGTGCCTGTTCTAAGGGGCTCTCCTAAGCCTTTCCTAATGTGCGTCCATTAACTTGGACTTCATTCTTGGCTTTGCAATTCAGACAGTTACTTTATCTCTGTGGTTAAAACTCTTCTGTTTGTTGTTCCCACTTAATTCAGATGAATTAAATAGGCACTTTCATAAAAGGGCTACATTACCCACTCTCTATAAAACAGACAGGCCCAGATGCATGCCAAGGATTCCCTAGAGACAATAGTCTTATTTGATTTGGTGCATTTTAGGTGATGGAAAGTATATTTTGGTCTGAAATCTCACATCTTTGCCCTGAAATCTTAGAAACTACCAGTCAAATTACTAACATTTTTTTTTTAAGAAACATGCTAGGGATGGAAAGCCAAACCTATACTTTGAAAACTAAAAGTAATACTCTCTTTGGTACTTAATAAGCCCTTCTAGATGGAGTCAGCCATCTATGGCTCATGGGAAAAGCCAAGAGGATTCTAGGCTAATTTGGGAAATAAACACAGTTTAATTCTGAGGCCCTCCTACATCTTTTTTGCTTCTCTTCTCACCCCTTATCCCAGTTTCTCATTCATTTAATAACCTCCCAAATACCAACTATGCATTACATACTTTTAGGTTCTAGAGATGCAACTTTAAATAAGTCAAAGACAGCCCCTACTGTCACAAAATTGATTACCGAATGGGACATATAGGAGTAAGCAATGACAATATAGGATGCTCCATTCTTGATTTAAAGTGGATGCCAACCAATCCCTGTCATGATCTGATGTTTACTGGCCCTCAATAGGTTTGGATTTGCGAGGCTGGTTATTTCTTCCTGGGCAGGATCACTATGTCTGCAATTTGCCTTGTTGCCACTAGGGGACACAACGGAGTCCTGGGTTATATCATGTATTCCAACTGGCTTTCACAAGACTTGCCTCTCAGAATAGTTAGCATACAATTCGTCAGTTTTTCTTTTTGTATAAAAGAAACTTTTACTAAACTTAATAGACAGAAAACTACTCATTAACATTGTGAATTGTAAACAATATAAAATATAGTTTTAAAACTACATAAAATAAGATTTAAAGAAATGCAAAGCCACACAAATAAATTTGTGCCTTCTGTCACATGACTCTCTAACTCCTGTCACTACTTGTTTAATTTAACGCAGTGTTGCTTCTCAAGCCCAAACAAAATTTCTCCCTGACTTGATTTTTAGAATTGGGCATTTATGCTATACTCCTCCATGCTTTGGAGCTACTGAGTGAAAATTTACCTCTTCAACCCACTTCCTGGGATCATACACAGGATCCCTGTTTTTAACCATCTCCTTCCTAGTTACCTAGGCAGGCCCCATTTCCATCCCCTCCCCCCACAAAATCCCCTACAACTATAATTTCACCAGCATTCCCACCTGGAGAATTTTGTTCACAGTTGCCCTCTCTTCTGAATCCTGGCTAGATTTTTTGTACCTCAGTTTGAGTAAAAAGAACAGGAGACTGACACCATGTGAATGTAAGGAAATCACCCAGTGATAATCTCTTTGAATCAGGAAAACCATGACCTTTGACAAGCCCTTCAGCTAATTCACTCTGAGACTTTTTCTGAACAGCCTGTTTGTATGAGGGGTGCTATGTGTAACGGTTTAAGATTACTCTACGATTCGTGTATTCAAATTTTACTTTATAAGAGAATTATCTTTATTGATTGCTTATGAAAGGACGTTTTCTATTTCTCAAAAGGATTTGAGATGACTTGCACGAAAAGCCATACCTACAATTAAACCATAAGATCACAAAAAACTCAAGAGTAAAAAGAGAAAGAGAGAAGACCTGATAATAAAACCTCCAGAACCAGCCCACCCTCCGCCCCCTTGTAGAAATCTAGCCTGACAGACCACCTACAAGACTGAATACTATTTATTTGATGTTGTATGTTTCACCCTCGCCCTCTGCTATATTGTGAGTTCTTTGAGAACTAGACATGTGTCTTAGCCAACTTTCGTCTTCACAAGGCATTTGCAAAATGTTGGATACAGGCTGAATTTTTAATAACAGTTTGTTGAATTTGCTCTGAGTTTCTAAATTTCCACTCTACTTCTTTTAAGAGCAGTGCTTTATTTTTTCTTTCTAATATTTTAAAATGTAATTTAGATATGCTAAAATATCAGAACCATTTTAAAAAACAGTTTTATGTGGTTTTCTTTCTCATGATATTAAGATGTTAGTTTATAAAGAATTAAGACGTGACTCTCCCCAGAGTGATTTGTATTTTTAAAGGCTGGGGGAAAACTACCCTCCCTTTTCTGTAGCCTCTGTTAGTTTTGCTGTCACTAAAATGTCCTGAAATAACCCCTACGGCCACCAGGTATCTTACCACGTAGACGTGCAGAGAACGTGATCGTTCATGCCTGCCCTCCCACCACTCTTGCTGGCATCAACCTTAACTCTTCTCAGACCCAGACATCATGCCTGCTACTACTCAGAAAATCATAATAAGTGACGATCTTATTTTTTTAATCCAAAAAATTGCCAATCCCTCCTAGAGGATAGATGACTGATCACTGTCAAACAGTATTTATAAATTTTACCACACACAATTTACTTTACAGTCTCATAGCCTCATCAACATTTTTTGGGATTCCAGATTACCAGGATAAAATTGTATGCCTTTTGTTATTAGTTTAGCTTTTGAAAATGTTAAAAATATCAAGATAAAAGCTGATTAAATTCACTATCTATATTTATTGCTTACTAATTCAAATATCACTAATAACATCTGTTTTGCCAAGAATGTTACAAAATGTCATAATTCCTAATCCTTGATGATCTGTTTAAATTTTAACACATCTTAAAATATTTCTGCCCTCCAAATTTTTAATCAAATGCTTTTGATTAAACAACTACTGATTTTGTGTCCACCTTTGATGAAGAATTTTCGTGACATGCATCTTTGTCTATTTTACTCATTAATATCCTCCTAAGCACCTAGACCAACGCCTGACACAAAATAGGTACAAATTAAATATTTACTAAATAAATAGTAATACTCTTCCTCTTCTTGTCCATCATAATTTCCTTATCTTCACCATTGCAAAAAAAGCAGCCTATCACTAAATCTCCCTTATTAGATTGGCAGTTTCTTGAGGAGATCTTATTTAATTTTGTAAATAATGTAACAAAACACAGAAAGTCCTCGGATGCAAGTGAGAGCATGCAAGCAGCCAAAGAACAGCTGCATTCTGAGGTTCACCACATTAGCATGATTCTGAATGTAAAATCAGGATGAGCATGTAGAAACCCCAAGGTAATCCTTCCACTAGCCTCAGCCTAGTTTGTAGTCTTTTTTAACCGCATTTGGTTTAAGCAACTAAATGAGAAAAAAATTTGGAAAAGGTTTAAAGTGGAGGCAGAAAGATGAATGAGTGATTAGAAACTAAAGCCTACGAAGTTGAAGGAACTTGGTCAATTCAGTCCGGAAAAAAGCAAGAGAATTGAAGAGAATGAATTGTCATAAGTGAGGCTGGTTGGGCAAGAGATGCACAGGGTCTCCAGAAACACAGGTGACATTGTGGGGCCATAGGGGAGGATAAGCAGCCAGGAACTCATGTGCTGGGCAGCACAATGAACAATGTCCAAAGGATGTGGTGAAATCAACTCCATTGGCAGACAAAATTTGTAATCAAGCAGGCAATGGGTTCATGGCTCTGAGTAAACCAGTAGCAATTATAATGAGAGTATCTTACACTTATCAAGCACTTTCTAAGTATTTTACATGTGTTATCTCATTTAATTCTTATAATTCTGTGAGGTAGACACTATTATGTTTCTGTTTTACAGATGAAGAGACTAGGGTAAGAAAGATGAAGAAAGCAAGTTGAAAAAGCCACTAAGGAGTGCTTAGGTCACTTGCCCAAGCTCACCCAGATAGAAGGGGCTCAAGCCAGTTTCCAACCCAGGCAGTTTAAGTCTAGAGATGCACTGTTGGCCCCCCAGGACACCCCACTCTCTATACTGTAGGATCAGTTGGTAGGGAGTCTAGAGAGGAAGCCACAGGAGAGAAGAGGCAAGAGCCAAGACTCAAGGTAGGCTGCGGATCCAGTGAACTGGAAAGTTAGGTTGGTAAACTGAGCCAGAAGCCAGCATGTCAGAGGAAGGAGAGGCTCCAGGAGAGAGGTCACACAGCACTCACATCTGGCACAACGGATACAACCTGTGTGTAGTAGGACTCATGCCAGGCCCAGAGAATAAAGACTAAGGCATCGATCTACTTCTAGGCCCCGGCAGGACTGTGGCAAAGAAGAGGCTGATCCTGTAGTGGGGGTGCCTGGGAAGAGGAGTTGATCAGGCACTGCTATCCCTCACACAGCCCACCAGCCCACATTTCAGAAACTGAAAGATGACTTAAGAAGGTCCTGTCCTACCTCAAAATCCCAATAAAGACCTGGGTATCGTCCATGAACTCTATAGCAGGTACAGCTAATTCAATAAGGGCTAATAATATAATTAAATCAGAGCCCTTCAAAGCCCTATAAAATATTATATTTTTAGATAAGTAAGAAAACCATTAAAGCTCTCCATTCATTCGGGATAATTCATTCCTTTGGAAAAGCTCAATTACTTAGATCAACTGCTCCTAGAATCATTACGAAGCTTTCAAAATTTTTTCCTGGGTCCTATCTCAAACTTACAGGATCAGAATTTCAGGTGGTAGGGCACAGGAAATTGTACTTTTTTAGTGTCTTGGATAATTTTGGTGATCTGTTTGACTCATCTGCATGAACACATGCAAAATTGCCAACAGGAGTCCATTAGTGGGAATATTCTCCAAGAGCTGAATCCTTTTCCCAGCTCTGATGAGAGTCAATGCAACTGCCCTGCTCAGAACAATAATGTGGGGCTCTCACCTCATTTCACCTGATCAGGTACTTTTGGGATCTGCTGGACCCAACCAGGAACAGCCCTTCACTGAGACAGTAGAGGCCATCTGGATTCAGACACTTCTGCTGCAGACGGTAATGGAGCAGGGTCTTAAGAAGCCAGGGCCTTCAAATAAGAGGATTTGAGAATGACAAAGTAAACTTTAGATAAGTAGGAAACAGATTACTAAGTGGTTAAATGAAAAGGAAGCAACAATGCAGTACTGCACAGAGGTATATTTGGGTAGTGACTGAGAATGTCTCTTCCCTAAAGTTACAACAGTTGTTCAGTGGGAATGATTAGGCCAATGGCTTGGTTCTGCTCCTATCACATTGGTGTTGTTCTGTCACCTTCCTTTGCCCTCCTCTGTGTGCAGGGCTCATTGTAAACTCTAGGACTTGGGTTCTCTAAATAAAGAATAACTAACTTTTACCAAATGCTTAGAACTATTGGGCTTTGTCCTAAATTGTCTATAAGCAATTTCATTTAATGAGCAATTTTAGGTCCCTTGGATGACTTGAGCAGCAAAGAGTTCTCTGATAATTTATTCTAAGGATCCAAAGTTTCTTGCTCTTATCTTCCAGCATAAATAGAAGTTTCTTACACAGTAAATGGCAAGAAGTGATTTCCACGTGCATTTAGGGTGGCTTCAGAGAAGTTTTACTTGAATCACACCCTCCCTTGGGTATTGAGATTAGGTAAAGGATGAATTTACTGATAATGAAGTTAGTTCTTTCATTGTGTGTGACCCAAGTGTCACATAATCCAGTCTGGTGTCTTCTTCCATATGAATAGCTGATGTTTACATAATCGATTCAACTGGCTGTGTATTGGGCCAAAACCAAGAGGAAGATGGCTACAGAGTTGGTCTACCTTGTCATCATCTGCTTTTTACTGATATTTAAACACAGTCTAAATTGCTAAACACTAGAATTAATAATAAAAAGAAGTTGGACTCTCTTTAGGGGTTTAATAAAATGTGATGCCCTTTCTGAGGATGTTTTTAATAGACCCATATCAAGAAGATAAGGACAAGATATAAAGAACAAAGTGGCCTCTCAAAGTGTCTTCTGATCAAGGAATGCAATGATTATATCAAAGGCATGAGAAACACCAGCCAATTTCTCCTTGGTGCCTAACATATCTTCTTGGAATTTAAAATGAGGAGCAGTGATGGTTTGCCACAGGTTCAAGCAGAGAACATGCCACCTTTCATAGAACTCTATTTTAGAGTGACAAAGTGGCCAAAAGACAAGCTGATCAGGAAAGCCTAACAGAGGTAAAAATGAGTAAAATCATAGCAAACCACACCAAGCAT
Source organism: Equus asinus (assembly GCF_041296235.1). Classification (NCBI taxonomy): domain Eukaryota; kingdom Metazoa; phylum Chordata; class Mammalia; order Perissodactyla; family Equidae; genus Equus; species Equus asinus. Next base: position 75,691,154 of record NC_091798.1, read on the forward strand.
GTTTGCAAACCAGCATTTTCTTCAGCCATGTGGCAAAGTTTTTCTCAAAATGCTGCCCTTGTAAAAATGGCTGACACAAGATATAGCCTAAACCCAGCCTTCACCTTTCCCTTACACAACCACCTTGGCTTTGAGCCAAAGTCCCAAAGAACAGGTAGAAGTTACCATTCCAGGCAGTTAAATATAGTGAGAGAAATGGAACACCCATTTTTTTCCAAGTCAAGCAGGACCTTGTAAGAAGCAAAACAAGAATTTGGATTTGCTGGATAATTTAAACAGCTGTAAGGATGACTTTTGTAGCATAACTCATTCACAGGAGCTAGTCGCCAATGGAAAGAAATATACAACACTCTGAATTGCTTGTTGTAATAGACAAGTCCAAACAATCCATAAAGAACCAATGTCACATAATTGAAAAATAAAACACGTAAACAAGTTGGCAGTTTCTCTGAGCCTGACTTCTTGCCCATGCTCTCCACACACTAGAGTGAGAAAAATTCAGGATTTAAAGTCAGATGGCTGGTTTAACATCCAGATCATTTTACCTCTCTCAGCCTTTCTCAGTATCATTATCTGTAAAATGAGAAGGATAATTACATGTACCTCATAAGATTACTGTGGGGATTAAGTAATAACAATAATAATAAAATATTTTTACTACATAAATGTTTGCTGGCATTAGGAAAACTTGCAACACAATCCTCTTGTAGTGTATCTTCTTTCCAGCCTCTCTCAGGATGAAGGAGAGATATGGCAGTGATAGAATGGGATGTCCTTTGGACCAGAAAAAAATGTCACTCTATTGTACAAGGTCTGTGGGCCTCTGTGTCCTAGAATCTTTTAAAATTTCATCAGTTTCCCACTGAGTATAACCAAGGTCCCCAACTGGCTCCCTTAGTTATATGTGTGAATGGCCCCCTCTCAATAAAAAACCTTAAGGAACTCACTGGGCATAGAGGGTGGATCAATGTGACTACATTATTAATCAGAGAACAAACATTCCAGGCAAGTAATTTTGTTTTCTCCCATAGATTAAACACATTCTCACCTGCAGAGACTAATAGGCTCCAGGGATCTTTCTCTCTATATTTAACAATGAGATAACAAAGTGGCAAAGTCAACAATAATCAGAAGGCAAGTATAAGGAACCAAGCAACTTTTTTACAAATATTGTTTTCCTTAAGGGAAATAAGACACACCTTTAATACAACAGTTCTGTAACTTGAAACAACAAGAGATGTGGGAAGAGAAAGAATGCCAACCAGAATAGGTTTTATTAAAGCAATCAGCTCAAACTCCAGTCTTGGCAGGAAACGAAGTTCAGGGACACAGACAAACTTCTCTGAGCTTGGTCATCCAGGATAAAGTCCTTGGATCTAACTTGGAACGATTTCTTCAATCTACCAATTTCTCAGTCTACCAAATGTAACCAGTTACCTCAGTGATTATTCCTTTGAAATGTTTTTATATCTTCTCCTCCTTTTATATCTCCACTTGTCTCTGCCATCTTACCATCTCCTACCTAGATACTCAAGTGCCTCATAACTAGCCATCCAGACTCTCCAAACCCAACTGCCCAAGTGACAGTCTCAAACAGGTCTCTACAGAGTCATGCTTTAGCTCAATAGGCAAGGTGAGTTCCCTGTGGTCTATATGTATAACCTCTTCACCTGACTTTCAAAGTCCTCCATAATCTGACTCCACCCTGCCAACCTGGCCTTATTTTCCAGTCAGACTGGCTTCCTCACCAATCTCTCATGAACACACAAGACACACACCCACACTGTTCCATTGCCCCTTCCACTACCTCACTCATGCTGCTTGCTCTTGTGTGGAATGCTCTGCTGCTCCAACTGCATATCCATACCCTATTCATTCCTTAGGGCCTAGCTCTAGTCTCACCTCTTCCATGAAGCCTTCTCTCACCCCTGCACTCCTCAATAAACATTTTCTCTGTACCAGATAATCTATCACTTCACAAGTCATCTGTACAGCGTTCACCACTCATTTCATGTACACTAGACTCATCTCCATAACTAGATAACAAATTATGTCACAAAAATGCTGCTCCTCATGCCAAATATGATCCCAAACACATTTCATTTGATACTTCATTTTTGTTTTCTTTTGTGTGAATAATTTGGCACACCCTCACCACTGCCTATGGAATTTCCTCAGTGAAATCATTCTTCTGCCATCAATCATCAAATTATTTAAATTAAGAACAATATTAAAATACACATCAATAAAACCTCTAAAGCTTGGACGTAGGAGAAAAGGCATTGGGTGAATTAGAAAAATCACTGAACAATGATTTAGGAGATCCAGCTTCTAGGCACCACCCTGCCGCTAACTAGCTCTGTGATCCTGGTTAAGCCACACAGTGTCTCTACAAAATGAAGGGGTTGGACTGAGTGACCTCTATGTTCTCTCCTAACTCTTTCTTTCTATGATTCTAAAACTGCCAACAAGGCATCAGAGGCTCATTTGGTCCTGTCTGAAAAGCAGAAGTGAAGAGATTTCTTCAGGAAATAGAAGAGCTCCAGTGCCTTCTCTTTATAATCACAATATTAATATTTTGGGGGAAAGTTGGTATTGGAATATTCTCATTTATTAGGTGATATGTTACAGTAATATTCTAGGGCAAATATAAAAGAGGTAACTGGTTAGTTTTCACTTTTTGAAACTCATCATGTATATTTTGAACCAACTCAGAAGTGGCCTATCTTGAGTTTGGGTGTCCTGAAGATTTTAAAAGAGGCCCAACTCAAGTTTCAATGGAAAAAAGTCTAAAGATAGATATTGAATGCTACAGCATAGACCTAAGAGAATTTTATACGTAAAATCCTGAAAAAAATATTTCTCCTACTTTCTAGCCAAATGTATATTTTAAGTAACAAGATATACTAACAAAATCTGCTGTAAATCTCTAAGATCTTTTTTCTTTCCTTTTCTTTCCTATTGGTCTTGAGGATGAGAGAGTTTCTTTAAGACAAAAAAAAAAAAAAAAAAAACAGAGAAAATAAATTATCATCAGGCACCTATGAAAGATAATTTATAAAACAATACATAGAAGCAGGAGAGTTTTCTAAGGAGAGAGGGGCAGTCAAGAAGGAAATGACATTAACAGAGGGTCTTCCAAGGATGGCAGTCAAAAAAGAACAGTAAATGTGTCACAAAATCAGCACACTGCGGTTCTGCTTGGGAGTCTCATTCAATCATTCATTTGTCATTCATTTATTCATCAGGTGCTTGGGTAATGAGCTAGGCACTTGGGATATATTAAAGGGAAGACATAGCGTCTGCCCTGCAAGAACTCAGTAGCACGTGGTAAGACAGCCAGGGTGCGAGTTAGCACTGCCCTTGACTGAGGGCTTACTGCGTGCCAGGCACTGTGTTGAGCATACCAGCCCCATGAGGCAGGTACTATTATTAGCCCTGTGTCACGGATGAAAAACTAAGCCTTTGGAGGATTCAGTAACTTACCCAAGTGCTATGATTTGAATGTTTGTGACCCTCAAAATTCATATGTTGAAATCCTATCCCCCGATGTGATGGTATTAGGAGGTGAGGCCTGTGGTTAGGTCATGAGGATGGAGCCTGAGGTATTAGTGCCCTTTAAAAGAGATCTCAGAGAAATCCCTCACCCCTGCCTCTGTCATGTGAGGTTACGAGCAAGAAAATACAGTCTATGAGGAAGCAACCCCTCACCAAACACTGAATCCACCAGTGCCTTCATTTTGGACTTCTCAGCCTTCAGAACTGTGGGAAATAAATTTCTGTTGTTTATAAACCACCCAGTTTATGATATTCTGTTATAGCAGCCCAAAAAAACTAAGACACCAAGGTTACCCAGCTAGAAAGGAGCAAGGCTGGCTTTTAAACCTAGGTCTGTCTGGCTCCAGAGCCAGCACCCTCCACCCCAACCCTACACTACAAAATGATGTGGACAGTGAATTGTGGTGAGTGGTAATGGAGACAGGTGCAAAGTACTGTTCCTCTGCTACTCACAGTCATATCCATCCTCACCAAGGGGTTCCTGTGAACCTGCACACCAGAACAAATTCCAAAAGCTGGGAAGAATGGATGAGTAGCAGGCCTCTCACTAGAGCTCAAAAGAACAGCATCCTCCTCTGATTCAAGGCCACAGCATCTGGCTTCAGCAGCATCTGAAGTTGGTGTGTGTAAAACTACCCAGGATGTGGTATACTGTGACTAGACCAAGGCCACAGGGGGACCAAAGCAAAACACTTCAGTTGCTTCAGATTTTCTGCTGATGCCTGAAAATAAACGCACACATGTGCACACACTCCATTGCCACTGCAGTTCCCCAGAAAGCAGTTTATTCAAAAAGTACCCTCCTCTTCCCATCAAAACAGAAATGATTCTTTAAACACGTTTGAAAACTAAAATAAAAGAATTGAAAAAAAAAAAAAAAAGCACAAGAACCTCTTCCTGAAAGTAAAGGCCCCAGGAGACTGGGGAAAAAGGACTCTGGGTAGCTTGGTGGCTGTTTGGTCCTCCTGGGCTGAGCAGCTGCCAGAACTAAGAGGACTCCAGAGGGACCTAAGGGTCACAGCCACAAAGAACCACAAAGCTTTGGGGGCCCTGGGGAGGACGCTGTGAGCTCTGCGGGACCGAGGCCCCACCTGCTCTAACGCCCGTCAAGGCCCTCATTGGAGACCTGTTTTGAATCATAACACCAGTGGAGAAGTGGTTTTGTTTATTTGCTTTATGGTATCTTTTTGTCTTTTTTTGTTTGTTTCAATCTAGTTAGGCATAAAATTTGCAGAGGGCTATGAGGGGAAGATTTGCCTTCTAAGAAGAGCAAAGGAAAGATTTGGGGCTGTAGCGAGGTGCCAGAGGCACCTATCCTGCCAGCATTACCTCCTGAAGCCTTGAAGGGGGTGAGGGGGAGCACCTTTTATCAAGGCCCCATTAAGGATTGTATCCTAGGCATTATGCGAGGGACCCTGTCTTATTTAAGCCTCACCATAAGTTTTGAGATATTATTAATCTCTTTTACAGAAGAAAAAAAAGGAGAGGCTCTGGACAACACTAAATAATTTGTTGAGTATCACACAGCTGGTCAGCAGCGGCCAGAACTAAAGGTCTATCTGAACCCAAGCCCAGGAAGAGAATCCTTTCTGTGGAAAGCAAGCAGTAAGAAGAAATCCTAAAGAGAAGATGAAAAATTAACATCTTTCTTTATTGTTTGTTTAATTACCTACTTATTTGAGTAGGAATTATATGCACAAGGAAAACATTTTAAGCTTTATAAAAAGGCATACAGTGAAAAGTAAGACTCTTTCTACCTCTCTCTCTCAGCTCTACAGTTGCCTTCATCAGAGGCAATTGCTGATAATAGTGTGTCAAGATAGGCTATACATACACCTGTGTACATACAGCCTTTTTCTCCATAAATGGCAGCATTGTCTGTCTCTTCTTAGATATCTAGTATATCTTGGAAATTTTCCATATTGGTACATATAGACCTGCCTCATTCCTTTAACAATTGTTAAAAGAATCTATTGTATGGATATGTGATAATTCATTTAACTAGTCCCCTATTAAATGGATATTTAGAATGCTGCATAAACATCCTTATATATTCTTCCTTGAACACATATGCTAGTATACTTTGGGGATACACAGTTAGAAGCAAAATTCCTTGGTCAAGAGTATGTGCATTTTAAATCTTGATGGACTGAAACAAATTGCCTCCAGAAAAGGGTATACCAATTTACAATCCTTAAAATATATACTCATGTATGCTTCCCCCACTGTCTCCAAAACAGTGTCCTATTATGTGTTGAAAAGAAAAGCACCCATATGTTCACCTGCTTCTTTAAAAGTCACCAACTTCCTTCAGTGTGAATAGGAGAAACCTATTTATTCAGGCCTAGGCATTAGATTCCTGGAGGAAAGGAAGATTTTTAGAGCTCCTTGAACTGCAGAAGATGCTGACTAAAAGCATCTGGTCCTCAATTAGATGATGTTGGCAAAGTAGGAAAATGGAATAAATCCCTGAAAATAAGCAGTTGGCTGTGACTAATCAGATCAATCCACCAGGGTACTGTCAGAGCGACAGAGTCACCCCTGGGTATCCCGGTAACCCCATCAGCCCGCTGCATAGCAAGGGCAGGGCAGGCAGTGAGCCAGGAGGAGGATGCCTGCCACAGCCTCAAGCAGCAGTACTCAAAAACCTGCTGCCTGCCCCTGCTGGCTGGGGAAAGAGAGCGTGGGGGAGGGACATATCAGAGCATAAGACTGAAGAGAGACTGCCAAGTATTGAATGATGTTTCCTAACTGTACTAAAATGAGGGGGAAATGGATATAGTAGAAAATGAAACACCTTATAGTTATATTTTCCAATATAAAAACTTTCTAGAGTGAATAAACCCCTAATGGCTTTGCAACACTAATATCTCCATCCAGTGGTGCAGCCCAATTAAAACTGTAGGATCCAGGCAGGAATCCTGGGCTTCAAAGGCTAAAACAATGTGAGCCACACACTCTTTGCCTTAACTTTTCTTACTAGAATCTCCTAAAAGTCTGGGTGGGACATCCTTTCAAGATGCATTACAAAATGTTCCTCTTTTATTGGGCAGTCACCTTGCTGAGGTATTGATTGTCAATACCCGGGGAAAAGACTCTGCTTGTACCATAGCCTGAAGAGGACAGAGGAAGGGCAGCGGCTTAGATAGACGTTGAGGGTGAAGTGACATGAGAGGACTTTGTCTCTAGAGGGTTGATGAGGTCCCAGTAGTGGTCATATTTATGTAGCTTGTAGCTACATAAATTGTAGCTTGGCTTGATTTTTAAGCTTGTGTACAGCTATTACATGACTAAAGGAACAGGTAAATATGCACTGCTAACACCATCTGTCAAAGATTTTTAACCCAGGTGGTTGCCCTGTAGAGCTGAATATTTTAACCATGTAGGGAAGGAGGCCCCCAGCAAGCAGCAGAATGCCTTCTAATTATTACTTGTGCTTTTTTCCAATTAGCGACCAACAGCATATTGTCATAGAGGCATTGTAGGGAGTTGTTTGCCTCTGTGCAGATATATTCAGATACTTAAATGTAGGTTTCTAGGCTTGATACATATTATTATAAAAATTACAGGGCTGAAAAAATGATTTCGGATGGACTTGTTTCAATGCATAGGATCTGAAGAAGCCTCTGGGTCAGCTTCACAGACAGTTGGAGGCTGTTGGATAGAATTTGCTGTTGCCCAGCCCACATCTTGTCAGCAATATATATGAGTTAACCTGATTTGCCATTGTTAGCTCTACTCCTCTGAAACCTCTCCAAATCACTCACTAATTCACTTTCAAGCACCATCCACCACCACTAAGATGAGCTCTGCTCCATTCTCATTGATTGAGTTTGATTGATAATTGATTGATTCCCTTATTAGTGTGTCATCTGGACAGAGAAAAAATAATTTGGAACATCATCTTCAAATTGCATTCCAGGGGTTATTTAGCTCAATATGGATTTCTATTATTATCTCTCTCCCTCCATTCCACTGAGACTTTTCTCTGTTAATACTTCTGGTATCAAGAAAGTTTTCATGAGCAAGAATGAACAAGAATCTATGAAAAAATAGAGAGATGAAGAAAATGTAGAATCCTAAGAAAATGTAAATAATTAAATTGAAGTTAAAATTTACCTAAGAAGACTGGTCGTCTAAGTTTTAGGGGGACTATGTAAAAAGTAAATAAATAATAGCTCTCCTATGTTATAGACCTTGAGATGACCCTGGGAAAATGTAAATGAAACCTCTGATGATAAAATAATCCAATACATAAATTGAACCTATCAAAATGTTATGCTTAAGGATTTCTGCCCACTGACACTTACAGAATACCATTTATTATAGCAGTTATATGAAAGCTAATCATGTAACTATTGAGTATGTTGTTCTAAGTTCCTACAAATGGGAAATCTATGGGTAACCTAGAATCTAGCCCTGCCCATGAACAGCCTTTAGAGGTGCAATTATTGCCTGTGTATCCTTAAAATTAAATTTTGCAACAGAGAGGTTTTAACCAAAACACATAGTAGGAATATTTACTAAAATGAAAAGTGGACCTCAACTAAATGTGTCTGCACTAATATCTCACAGATTATATGGTTTCAATTGATTTTTTTTAAGTAATAGTAACACTTGAGGTAAACTGATAAGTGACTTGAAGAGATTTCAGAAGGGTAGATCTAACCACCTCATGTAGAAATTCTCTCAGAGGTCAATTAATCCATCAGGGTCATCCTAGTATTTTACCCAGGCTCACACAGGTAGGTAGGAGCAGAACCAAGACAAAACTCAGGCCTTCTAACTCCTAGTTTATCTGCAGCAAACTAATGGGGACAAAGGAACCATTTTATAGGACTCTGGATAGTGTTCATTAATTTAAATTAGATAAGGAATGCAATTTTTAAATAGACCTTATCTTAGAGAGCTCATTCATTCATTCATTCATTCATTTCCTCTTTGCTGTCCCACCTTGGTCTAAAAAGTAATCTGAGGTAGTTTATAGAGATACATGCCATGCAACACGGTAAAGCATGCATATCAACATAAGAGAAAAAATATTTTCCAACACTTTAGAAATATTCATTTGCCACATGAAAATATACTCCCATTATAAGAAATTCTAAAATTTTTACTAATTGAAAATAATCTGCTAATTGGCGAGGTTTTATTATCCTATTTTGTGATGAGATTCTTCTTATCCACACTAATTTTGAGTTCTTTGTTACCGCTATATTCCTGACTCTCACTTTACAGTTTCTAGAAAAGACTGAAATCCAGACACATTACTAACCCAAAGGCATACTATAAATGAGTTCTAGCCAAATACTAATATTACATGCATAAGTAGCCCCTGTAATAAAAGGTCAGAAGCAGACCCAAGACCCCCGCAGGGTTCAGGAGAGGCTCTGACCTTCAAGCTGCCCGGCCAGTGAGTGACAGCTGCTGAGGGGTTCCAGAAGTCCTGGAGGGACAGTGCATTTCACATCTAGTTAAATTCATGAAACCAGTTATTAGGAAGGGGGCTTTGTTTACAAATTGTTGTAATTTAGGAATGCAACAGTTTATTTATTCTTCAGTTTTTGACTTCCAAGGTATTATTTACAGGCTCACTTCTTAGCCTTAGAAGACTAAAGAACAATATTTATGCTGCCAGTAGATGAAATTGGTGCCACTGATGGTGGTGCAAATAATGTTTACAATTCGGGGTCACAATTTTGTTTTTATACTTAAATGTTTCATAAATGCTCATTCATTTTTCAAGACCTTTGTTCATTCATTGTTCAAATACCACCTCCACTGAACTCCTGGGCACATTTAGCTGGCCTTTTTTGTTTCTCTGTTATACTGTTCTCCACACCACATTGTAATCAGGTAATTCATTTGTTTATATGTCTGTCTCGCTTCTCTGATTACAAAGTTCTGAGAGATAGGAAACAGGGCTTGTCTTTTATTGATAGATACTAGACATTCAATAACTATTTAATGGAAGAATAACTATTATCATTTTGATAAAAATCCATACAGTATTTTGAGCTGTTTTCTTGAAATCAGACTGTGGTAGGATCAGAAGGTTCCGTCCGAGCCTGAGGATTCCTTCTTGTGTAAGTCTAGGCTTTGGAGTCTAGCTTCAAGGTCAGAGGAGAAGACACCTGGGATAGGGGAGAAAGATTAAAAATCAAAGTTTTCAGGATCTCCTTAATTCTTTATGCCTTTCGTCTTCCTCTTCAGTTGCTTGAAGCAATATAGAGTAGTACAGTGGACATTTGTTGTTTTTGTTCACTCTCCTTCCTTTCTTGCTTCTTCTGGTAAAAGCACCTTGATTTTGCTTTGGAGGAATTCCTCCAGCAGACACAGTCAAGCATCGTTGCCAATTTAGAGGCCCTGCCCTCCTCTAGCCAAGGGGTGGTCACCTGACCCAAGTCATGCCGATCAGACTCCTCTCTCTGGAATATGAACAAGGGACATAAGGGCGATTGACCCTGAAGTGACCATCCAGAAGTCCCTGCTTTTCAGCCCTGCAGTGGCCATACTTCCTGGTCCTTCTAAGCCTCTTGCCTTGCCTTTCCTCTTGGTTGTTTGAGCTTCCCCACTTCCAGTGAATTACTTCTCTGATTGAATTAGCCAGAAGTGGTTTATGTGTAGCAACCAACAAATGGTAACTGACAGAAACAGTGAACTTAAGATTAAAATTCTATCTGATTTATACAAAGCCTAGCAAGAAGGAGTAACTCTGGATTTCTCCAATCTATTCCCAGCCCCAGTTTACCTCTTTTAATACTCACCCGCAGTCCAGGTAAGTAATCTAAGAAATCCCAATCCTGGGCCAGCCCAGTGGCATAGTGGTTAAATTCGTGCCCTCTGCTTTGCTGCCCAGGGTTTGTAAGCCTAGATCCCGGGCACAGACCTACACACCGCTCATCAAGCCATGTTGTGGGTGGCATCCCACATACAAAATAGAGAAAGATTCACATAGATGTTAGCTGAGGGAGAATCTTCCTCACTAAATATAAAAATGAAAAAGAAATCCCAATCCCCCTTCAAATAATCATCCTGTTCCTAAAGTAACCTAGTTTTCCCGTTCATTCCCCGGACCAGCCCCAACATACCTTGCCTAGCAAAGCAACCCAGTGAGCTTGAAGACCCCTGCCATATTCAGCCCTAACCTGTTTCTTGCTTAACCAGCCACCCACTCTGCCACAAAAACATCGGCAGTGTTTCATTATTATGAGATTTCCAAGTCAGCCCTATATCATTAGCCACTCCCAGTGAGTTGTTTTACCTCTGGTTCACCAGCAATTACAAATGGGGAGCCTAATTATACTTTTTATTTAACACTTTCATAGTTCTCACTCTGCATGAGGCATTATTCTAAGTGCTTTACACATTTTAACTCATTTAATCCTTAGAAAAACCCCTGAGATAAGAACAAATGAGGAGAATGAGGCATAAAGATCTTTAGGTAGCTTGCCCAAAGTCTCAAAGCCCTTAAAGAGCAGAATCAGGATTCAGTCTGGCTCCAAGTCTGTGCTCTGAACCACTGAGCCATCGTTTTGAGACCATAGGTTTACTACACGGCCAATTAATGGGAAGGGCTAATCATATTTTAATCTGCAGCAGCTGACAGGGTACATTGACATGGAAATAAGATTAGTCCCCACATGTCAAAAACCTAAAAATATCAAGTCAATTTTGTGTGCCCTCCAGGTTTCCTTTCTTAAACACCATGGAAACAAGCCAAAACAATTCTACAGTGCTTTCCATTCACATTGAGGAGATGCTAATGCCTTGGGTGGAAGGTGCCTTTCTTCTTTAATTGGCCTGAAACAGACATGTTAATTTTATAGAAAATTTGAAATGTAAATCTAGTGCTAAACTTTCATTACTTGTTGTCGCCCAGTGTTTCACCACTTCTGAGGGAGGATGTTGCTACACTTGTTCAGTCACTGTTGTGCCCCATGGCTGACTTGCTAACTCCTCTCACTTCAGTTCAAGAAAACAGAGGAAGTGACAGATCTGTCCACGAGTATGGATGGTACACTGAGGTGAGGTGATCAAATCCTTCTTGAACATGAGGCCCTCCTTTCTCCAGCAGGTTTGTTCAGCCACTCACAAATCACGCTTAAGATGATTTTTATTGTCTTCTTGGTATTTCAAATTGCAATTAAGTTTATTGTAGTCATGATAGTCTTATTGGATTATATTTATGTTTTTACTTTCCTTGAATCTTTAAAAGTTTTCTGGAAGAGTATCTAAAGCAAGAATTTCCATATTGAACTTTTCAATTTACCTGTGAAGCCCTAACTGCAATAATTTCTCCCACTGAGAACGACAGTCCAAGCAGGTTTGGTTCCATGAACACTAAACATCCTGTACCTTGCAGAACACTCATGACATAACGACATATAAACAAAGTATTGATAGAAATTTTCTAATCTTCTTAAATCAGGGTGAAATATAACTGAAAGTTAATAGTGGCTATCTATCGAAAGTGAAATTATAAGTGAATTTTCACTTCTTATACTTTTCTGATTTTAACCTATCATCTACAAAGAACATATATTCTTTTATAAATAAACAAGGCAGTATTAACAAAAATATTAAGCTTTATCTGTGCTTTTATTATACTTGTGATATCATGGCCATACTGTACTAAGTAATTTTTTTTCTAATTTGTGACTAATTAAAAAGGTAAAATGAGCAGGACACTCTGTTCTTTATTTTGAAAGTAGTAAAGCAAGAAATATGTAAAAATTCACCAAAATTGAAACATTAATTTTCATCCTTATTCCTGTTATATTCGGACAGTAAGAGAAAAGAACATTTTTACCTAGGAAGGCAATCTGGTGTCAGAGGGCCTAGAGTGTGAATGCTAGATCTGCTTCTTATGGCCCATGAACAAGTTCTATCAGCTCCCTGTGCCTTAGTACTCTCAACTGCAAAATGGAGATGCCTAGTTCACAGGGCTGTGAAAGCCCCAGGTAGGTTGTGGCACAGAATAGCCATCCAACACATGTCCGTTTACTCATTCTAAAGCTTACTATAGGCTTCTTCTATGCCAGCACTTGCAAGGTACAAGAACAAATAAAATAGAAAATGAAGACTTAGTGCCTTCCCTCAAAGAGCTTGTGATCCAGAGAAGCAGATAAGGAATCTAACATTAACAATGCAATGGAGAAATATTAGAGATGCTAGGAATCTCTATTTAAATTTTTAAAAATTGTAACAAAGTTCCACCATGGAGTTCCTGTTTCCCCAGTTGCAGAAACCGAATCTTCATTTCTCTGGGGCAGGCTGGGAGTGAGTGGATAAGCATCTGGTCTAGGGTATTTGCGAAGATGTCCTCCAACTATCTTGAGTAGTTGGTCCATGCAGGTCACTCCTTATTCTGTTCATGTTCCCTATCAAAAATACCTTAGGGCCCAACTCTCTTTAACTCCCTTGCTCCCTTAAGATACCTGGGACCATTCTGTGGCTTGCACACCACACTGGGCCCAGGAAACTCAGCAGGACCATCCTCAGCCCTTCATCACTTCCACGTTCCTCTCAGAGCACAGGAATATCATCCTCTGCTCCCATGCCATGCTAGGATCTATGGAACCTCTGCAAGTTCCCTCAGACCTATCCTCTTGGGTGCCCTATATAGCCATTTCTACTCTGGGTTCTTCTCACCTCCCTGGGCTTTATCCAGGAAAGGGAACCTGGGTTCCCTCTATGCTCGGATTCTGCCCACTTCTGGGGGATTTCTGTCATTCTCCTTTTGCCTGTGCTGACATGGGGGAAAGGACCAAGCTGAGAGCCTCACTCCTTTGTGAGAGGCCCACAGTGTCTACTTACCTCTTGCTTTCTCCTGTCTGGAGCACTTTCTCTCTTCCAGACCATGGAAGCTTTACCTGCTCAGCATGTCTTCTCCTGGTCATTGGTTTATCTACGCACATGTACCTTCCCATTCCCTGAGGAGCCAAGACTTTTGAAACTTAAAATCCAAGAAAACACTGTGTTATCTCTTCCTTGATGCATCAAAAATATAATACCAAAGCTGAGTCTGTGGTGACAAATAAAACTATCAGTTAATATTTGAAAACTCTTATTCTACCACACAACACAGAGCCTAAGACAGCTCAAAGGGAGAAAGTGCCTAACTCAGCTATGGCACTCAGGAAAGGCTTCACAGTGAAGGCCCAGCCAAAGCTAAGTCCCTGAGGATGAGTCAAAGCTCAGCTACACAGTCAGACAAGGGTGAAGGTCATTCCATGCAGAGGGAACAACATGTGCAAAATCACACTGTTATATGAGTCAGGATTTAAATTTATCTCTCAAAATTGTCTAAGCCATATAAATCACATCTCATTTTGAGAACAGAATAAGCACAGACATAATTGTTTGAGCTAGAAGTTACTTTAGGAATCATAATCTAATCCATGCATATAACAGACAAGGACATCGAAGGCCAAAATGATGCCCTTTAATCCAACTTTCAAAAACAAATGAGACTAAATTCAGCCTCCCACTTCTACCTACAGTAAACACTCCTACTCTCAGTTTACCCTCCTAACCATCTCCTTTGAGCTAAAAGTAAGCATCAATTACATAGATACTTGTAACAAGTTCAGCAGCAAGTTCTTCTTTATCAAGGAAAAAAAGCTACTCTCCAATAATAGCAGGATGTTTCTAAAGAGAAGGCCCTTGCTTCTAGCAAATTATTCTAACAAGATAATTTGTGGCAAACATCATATACTGATATCAGAATGCTGTACTTATATTAGCTCCCTTAATTCTCATAATATATCTCTAAGGTATGCAATATTATTTACACTCATTTTACAAATGAGGAAACTGAGGCACAGAAAGTTAAGTAACTTGTCCCTGTGTTATAGGGCTAGTAAGTGGTAGGCAGGTAGTGGATAGTAAGAGTCTAATATCCATGCTTTTAACTACTACAACACCACATTTCTCTTCATGCCATTATTCAGCCTACAAATATATTACAGATATATGTGCATAAATGCACAAACACATACATACAAGGCTTTTCATTGCAGTGGGGTTTGTTTTTTAAAAAACTAGAATAATCTAAATTCCTATTAATAGGGGGCTAGCCTAATAAATTACAGCATGTCCTCATCATACAGCCAGTAAAAAGAATAGAAAAAAGCTATATGCACTGATGTGGACCAATCTCTAAGAAACAAGACATAGTTAAGTTAAAATTACAAAAACTAAAAATAAAAACAAGGCATATATAATATTTCCTATTTGGGTTTTTAAAAACAGGGTTATATAAATAATATTTTTAAATTTGATTATATAGACAGCGTTTCTAAAGGGCACTAGCAAGATATTGTAGTGGTTGCCTCTGAGGAGAAGAGAGACAAAGGAACTGCGAATGTGGGATAGGAAGGAAATTTACTTTTCACGGTATAACTTTTTGTAATGTTTGTATTTTTTACAATGTGCAAATAAGACATTCAGATTCTACAAACTACTTATATTTTTTAAAGTATCAACTGAGGGGATTTTTTTAAATCCTAAAATAACTATTCAAGCTTAAGAATCACAGAATTAAAGAACATACTTACTTAAAAGTGTTTTTAAACCCTCGAGTTATCATGTTTGTATTTACCTACAAAACAGCTCTTGTGAAAAGACCAGCCTTCTTACCTCCTTGACAGAATATTGATTCCTCTCTGATCACAAAAGAAAATAAACAAATAGCCAGATGTGTAACTAGGCTGATGTTAGTTGGTATGTGGGAGCTTAGGGCAAGGGTTGTGGGTAGGGAATGAAATGAAGGGAAAGGGAGGAGCAGGAGGAGAGAAAGTACCAAAAAGGTTAATTCCTAGTACTGCTAGGTTACCTGCCATTAAGAAGCTCCATCCCTATTGTTCAAGAGAGGGCCTCAAAATTCAGAAAGCATGAGTTACAAGACATAAAAATACTCTTTCAAATGGACTCTTAAATACCAACTCACACCACATGCCACCATCAATACCCACAAGACAAATCATGCTTAGTGATTGACCCTGACATAAAATGCTCCAACTACTTTCCTTCCACACTGTTCTTGTTTGTTTGTTTCATTCTGTTCCCTATCTACTGATTAGATTTTTTAAAAGCTATATCAGGTGTTCATGAAATTTTACTTCCGTCTTTAACACTCACCAAGTTCTCCTTAATTTGGAGGTGTGTACTTGGCTAGAGGCTGGAGTGACCTGAGGGAGAAGGGGAGTGTTAACAACTGAATGTTTGTGTCCCCCCAAATTCATATGTTGAAGCCCTAATCTCCAATGTGATAGTATTTGGAGATGGAGACTTTGGGAGGTAATTAGGGTTGGATGAGGTAGTAACGGTGGAGCCCCGCGTTGGGATTAATGCGCTTTTAAGAAGTGACACCAGAGAGAGCTCTCTCTCTCTCTCTCTCACTCTCTCACTCTTTCTCTGCCATATGAGGACACAGAACAAGATGGGATAGTTTGCTCATGGTACAAATACTTATTTCAGCTAAAATGTAGTGAGACAGCTTCAGACAAATCTCACCTAAAAACAAATTGTTCTAATGTTCCTGGCCTGAAGATCACTTTAGTTTTTTTATTTTCTTAAGGAAGATTAGCCCTGAGCTAACTACTGCCAATCTTCCTCTTTTTGCTGAGGAAGACTGGCCCTGAGCTAACATCCATGCTCATCTTCCTCTACTTTATATGTGGGACGCCTACCACAGAATGGCTTTTGCCAAGCAGCGCCATGTCCACACTGGGGATCCGAACCGGCTAACCCCAGGCCGCCAAAGTGGAACATGCAAACTTAACCACTGCGCCATCGGGCGGGCCCCCTGAAGATCATTTTAGAATAGACAGTCAAGTGTCCAGAAGTCGAAGTGTACTGTTCCTCAGAGAAACTATTAAACAGGAAAAAATAAGTTGTTAAAGCGTCATAGACAATTCACATCAAAATAAATACAACTAGCAAGAACAACAAAACAAAATCCACAAAGAAAAATGTCCATTCCAGTAATAATCAAAGAAATGAAAATAAAAAGAAACAAATGATAATACTCAATACACATAACACTGCAGAGGAAGTCATATGGTCATATTATATAAACGCTTTAGAAAGCAATATGTCGATATACAGCAAGAATCATAAAGACGTTCATAAACTTTAACCTTTATACCATTTTGGGGAATTTAATTATGAGAAAGTAATTCAACTAAATACTAATAAAATAAAAAGCTCTAGACATGAAGATGCTCAATACAATGTTATCTATAATATACATCTATATTTCTATAATGTAATTTAATAAGTTGAAAACTACCCAAGTGGCCAATAGAAGTTAGCAAATTAAGATAGGTAATATAAAATATTATGCAATCTTTTAAAATAGCAACTTTAATATGATATAAAACGATGGGAAATTTTAATGTTGAGAGACAGAATGTTACATGACAAAAAGCATAATGTAAAATAGCATGGTTATAAATATTATAAAACACATAGGTCTATGAAAAGAACTAGAAACTATTACGCAAAAGTATGTATCATTGTGTGGGGGAGATGTGATTCTGAATTAGTTGTTTTAAATGTTTGTTTATATTGTTGTTGACCTTTATTAAAAATCACAGGGTTTTAGGATTCAAAAGTTTGTAAGTATAATCTAAATACAAGGGAAAAAATAACCAACGTTACAAAATAAAATAAGGTTCAATTACTGAACTTGATGTTTATTATTTCCTTTTTCTTTGTTCCAAAGAATTCACTGAATAGTCTTACAACACAGCAAATTCTTATGACATGGCATATGCTTTCAACTGCAGAGAGACTGACTTCCTAAAATCCTGCTCTAAATTCTGTAGCTACTAATTACTCAACTTCAGCAGCCCATTATGGTAAGGATGGCTCCAAAGCAATTTTCCTCACCAAAATGTTTGCTTTAATCCTTGTCTTTTATTTACACGCAGAGGGATTTGGGAACCCAGGCCCAGAAGCCAAGCCCTTAGTGTTATCAAGAAACACCTCTTTATTCAGAAGGAAGATTATAAATTTCCACTGTCCTACTCCTTTTTCATATTTGCTTTTGTTGCCAAGAGGAAAGGAGAAGAATGTGTGTTTTCACTTAATATTTATGACTTTTCATCACATGTTCTTTAGAGCAATATGTTCAGAGCAGAGATACTGAAGAACACTAAAGACAGACTCCGCTTCAAACAGAAAGTCAACAATCCAACAAAGTGTTATTTGACCTTTTTCTTTACATTTTTATTCTCAGCCTTTTGCCTCAGGGTCCAAACTTGTGGTTTCCAACTCTGAAAAGATAATCCTGGCACAGCTGGCCCTATACTGAAAACAAACCATCCTGACCTAGGGCATGGTTGTCCAGAAAGAGATGAGCCATCAAGTGGACACCGGATGTTCACTCTAGAGCTGGAAAAGGAGCAGAGTGCCCAGACAACACTCACTTCTCACAAGACAGGAAGGCACAGACGCCAATTAGAGAAATAAGATAAAGTTGCAGTTCCCCTTAGCCTGTTTTCAACACAGATGCTCAAACCAAGTGGATTTAATGTGACAAACTCTCAAGGGGAAAAAAAATTCTCTTTTAAATTTTTGCTCACAAGGAAATGAGATAGTGTTTCATTTACCTTAAAAGGATCATTTAACCCATGAAATAAACATTCAGGCCCTTGCCCAGAGAAAAAAGCAAGCTGGCAATAGGCTTGAAAGCAATCCTTCCAAAAAGCAATACTTCTGCCTCTTTCCTCCACATGCCTCAAAATCTCCCCCTTTTGCTCAATGAAACTCTATATTTTGAAAACTCTATTTCTTCTTCTTGTCCATATTTTTCTTTCTTTCCTTTTTTTTTTTTTTTTTTGGAAGTTTGGCCCTGAGCTAACATCTGTTGCCAATCTTCCTCTTTTTTTCTCTCCCCAAAGCCCCAGCACATAGTTGTATATCCTAGTTGTAAGTCATTCTAGTTCTTCTACATGGGATGTCACCACAGCGTGGCTGGATGAGCAGTGCAAAGGTCTACGCCCAGGATCTGAACCCACGAATCCTGGGCTGCCAGGGCAGAGTACACAAACTTAACCACTTGGCCATCGGGCCAGCCCCCATTTCCACATTTTTCTTTAGTTTGGGTTGAATGGGAATTGCTTTCATTCTCTTAGCTTGGTCAATTAGTTGGTAGCTTGTGGAAGTAGAATGCATGCTAAACTGGAAATCTGAAAAACTGTGTTCAAGTCCCTATTTGGTCGCTAACGAACTACATAATTACTATCAAGTCAGTTACTTCTCTAAGCCTCTACTTCCTTATCCGTACGATAAGAAGGGTGAACTGCATGATTGCTAGGACACCATTCAGCCCAAAATATTCTGCAAGCAACAGGCAAAAATATAGATGATGCCAAGAAATACTGATAGGAAGGTATACATCTTTAAAACCAGATGAAAAGTATTGTAGAGATGGTAAAACCTCATATTTCATCTTCACCTGGCTTGATTTCTCAGAATTGAATCATCTCATGGAATGCACTACTCAGAGCTAAAAGACATATAGATCAAAACAAAGCTCTAAAAATAAAAGATGAACCTATGTTAGGAAGAGGTGACTGGGAGCCAATGAAGAAATCCCTGCAGTATGAATTTCATACACTCTTTAAGACCAAAGCAAACAAGTAGGAAGGAAAAATTTAGGTGCCCATTTCAGTGCAGCTTTTCTTCCTGGCAGACCACTTTCTAGGGATTAGCTTTCATCTCACCAGTTCTGCATCCCAAAGGAAAAGTTATCCTGGGCCACTTTATTTTCTGACTCTGCATTGGCTTATCACCACATAGAGCTAAATCATGATCAAGTTAGGAATGAAGAATGTGCAGTCAAGATACAAGGAGAGTAAGAATAAGTTTAATCCATTAATAATTCCCAAATCCTATGCTATGAAATAGTTTTGACTCCCTCCTTATCCAAAAAACTTTTCCTCCTAGAAATGATAGTAAGTCACTAAATTTGCTGGCTTGACTTTTGTCCTTTCTTCTTCAACTCAGAACCAGGGTACTAAAAGTTAAACTGTGTCTTCTCACTACTCATTTTGTATAGTAGTCAATTCTTTGGTAGCAAACAACAGAAACTATCTGTATTAGTCAGCTTGGGCTGTCATGACAAAATACCATACACTGGGTGGCTTAAACAACAGTTCTTTATTTCTCACAGTTCAGGAGTCTGAGAAGTCCAAGATCAAGGTGCTGTCAACTCGGTTGCCCAGTGACGGCTCTCTTCCTGGCTTGCAGACAGTTGCCTTCTTCTGTGTTCTCACATGGCAAAGAGAGAAGAAGCAAGCTCTCTGATATCTCACCTTATAAGGACATTAATCTCATCATGA
This sequence comes from Equus asinus, assembly GCF_041296235.1. NCBI lineage: Eukaryota > Metazoa > Chordata > Mammalia > Perissodactyla > Equidae > Equus > Equus asinus. The sequence continues at coordinate 75,711,067 of NC_091798.1, forward strand.
GGGCCTCACCTTTATGACTTCACTGAAATCGAACTATGTCCTAAAGTCCCCATAACCAAACACTATCACATTGGAGATTAGGGCATCAACATATGAATTATAGGAGGGGAAGGGCACAATTCAGTCCATAGCACTACATAACCTACAAAAGAAATAAATTTATTAAAGGATATTGAATAGCTCACAGAATCAAAGAGAAATCTATGGAACCAGGAGGGTAGCTCAGGGGGCCTAGGTAGCAGGAACCAACAGTTAGTTCATTCATGATGTTACTACTAGAAAGAATTAGTTCTGACAAAGTTTTCAATCTTTGAGTCTCTCCATGCAAGATTTAAAAAACTCAGAGATTGTGATTTTCCTAACTGGAGTCATGAGGCAGGGTTACTTAATTGTTTCAAGGGCATATCAGAGTATGGGGTTGGGGGGAGGGGAACAGAGGGAACAGTTCTCCAAAAAAGAGAGAAATGGATACAAGGGAGCCAAAAAACGACAAATATCCAGTGTTCTCTGTTAAGCAAAGACTTAGAAGAAAGTTAGATTTCAATGCTGGCTCAGCCACTTATTAACTGATCATCTTGAGTGAATGTATTAGACTTTTTGAACCTCTGGTTTGTATCATTCAAATAGAAAAAGTAATATCTGCCTAAGGGCACTACTGTGTTGACAAAACAAGTGACACTCAGAGCACCTAATGTGTCCTAAATGCTCTATAAATGGTAGTTCCCTCCTTTCTGCCTCTTAAATGTGGCAGGACAGCTGCTGATTCACTCAATTAAGTCTGTGCGCACACATAATTTATTTTTAAAATATAAAATAAAATACAACTTGTACTATAAGAACATGTTATACTGTTACAAGTGTTTTACATATTAGGAAATTATCTCACATCAATGGGATAAAAGACTTTGAGTTAGACTTAAATGAATAACTTCCAGTAAATTTTCTTAGACTGAGGTAAGAAGGTCAAGTTTCAAAATTAGAGGCCTGGAGAATATACCATCTTAGTGACAATACTGGTCATCATTTCTAAGCGCCAAAAATGAGTCTTCTGTTTGCTAAACACAAATGGACATGTTCCACATTAAGGTTTCCTGCCATGTGGCTCAGAGCTGGGGTTTTTAGCTGGGATCTCTCTCTTTGAACCCCTTGAAATTATATGCAAAATTATGTGTGTGTGTGTGTGTGTGTGTGTGTGGTGTGTGTGTGCATGCACATGTCCATAGGTTGAAAATCACTGCCTTAACCAAACTGAAGGCAAATAACCTTTATGAGCCACTCCAAAGAGCAACAGCCACTTCCAAAATTCTGCTCTCTTTGAGACAGACTCAATGTTCATCGTTGTACCCCCCTAACATCTACGACAAAAGTAGCAGCAAATGCATAACACATCAGAAAGTAAACAGCTAAACCAGGGATAATGCTTATTTAGTCCAACATTTTAGCAGTGGAACTTTTTTCAGTAAAAATTCTCCCTGAAACCCAGTAGGTAAAACAGATTTTTCTAGACAAATAGGTTCTACAGTCAGTTTAAGTCTCTACTGATTTACAGAAAAGACTTCTCACGTTTTGCAGAAAACCTGAAGCACCTGAGAGAGTCCTTAGAGTCACTTAGAAGACTATCTAGATTGTTAAGATATCACTGAGCACCCACTGCAGATTCGTCCTCTCCAGCCTCAGCAGCAGCTTACCTCCAGCTGGCTTCCTTCCCCTTCCCCACAACGGCTGCCTCAAAATTCTTCACTCAAGTCCCACTCCTCCCCAGGCCCTCACACCCTGGAGAGCATGTGGACTCCTTCACCAGAGGGTCAGGCCTAAACAATGGAATTGCTAAGATTCCTTCCCTTTTCCCTCAAGCTGGCTCTAAGGCTCTGTATCCCTACTCATTCTGAGCTCCTTCTCTATTATCTTAGCATTTTCCCCACTTCAGGCATTTAGATATCACCTTCATAATTTTCGCCATATCATATTTTTGCCATATTTGTACTGGTATTACTTAACAGTTTTTTTTTAATATCAATTCATTTTGTTTCCTTACATACATTTAAACTTTTTTCATTAAAATCTTTTTCACGGAAATTTTTAAATATATACAAAAATAGGCAAAAACAAGGATCCCCCAGGTACTCAGCATCTTCAAAAATTATGAACTCATAACCAGTCATGTCTCCATTTATACCCATCCACTTGCCCCCATCCCAAACATTTTGAATCAAATCCCAGTCATCATATCATTGCATCAATAAATATTTCGGTATGTGTCTCTCTGAAAGATAAGGACCTTTTTAGATGTATCTTTTTTGAAATTAGCAGAGAAGGAAAAAGAACAGGTATAAAAGTAAGGAAGAACCATAAGCCAGAGAGAAATACAGCATCCAAAGTGAGAGAAAGGACTAGAAATGTGAGAGACAGGCAGAGAAAAGTAGGACAAAGGCTGGCCAGCAAAGTCTCCAAAGACTGAGAGCAACAGTCCCAGGGCCAGGAAAATGGTGGTTACAGGTGAGGGCTCTGGTACAGGAAGTACTGAGAGAACTGTGGGGAAAATAGGAATGCCACTGGTGGGTGGCAGGTACATCCAGGAACCGGGATGGGAAGGATGGAAGTTGGGGAACTGGTTTGGGTCTGGAGACTGATATGGGGTGCTAGATAAACGACCCTGAAATTGGAGAAATAACAAAGAGACTGAGAAAGGGTGGGGCCTGAGAAGGAGAAGAAGGTGGGAACTGAGTGAACAGTGAGGCTAGGAAAGGCATAGCTTGGAAGTGAATTAAAATGGGGTGCTGGTTTAGAGAAGAATTTGTTGTTACAAAATGTAGGGTAAGGTAGTCTTGAGAAGGAAACTGGGAGGTTTAAGAGAAGGGACGCTGAGGACAGGGTGGGCACAAAGGGCTGAAAGGTATATATTGGGTGGGGGCTAGGAGAGGTATAGGGTACCTGACTGTCTTCGCTTAACGGACCATGATCTTGGTCTAAGGCAAAAGGACTTCCACACCCCACCAATGGGTTCCTAACTGTAAGACCCAGTGAGGCTTAGCCTTCACTCTACTTATTTCTCTGCAGCATTTCACTCTCTTAATCACCATCTCCTTGCTTCATATCTTTGATTTCCATGACACTCTAGTTTTCTCAGTCTTTGGATTCTCATTCTACCTCCCAACTTCTTCCCCTCACAATCCTTGAGTGGGTCTTCCTCCTCTTATATCTGCCCTTCAGAGGCAACATTCACCAGGGTTATGCACTTCCTGATCAACCTTATCTATTCCCACATCTATATATTGGTTCCCAAATCTGCATCTCTAGCCCTACCTGCCATCTTGAGCCTGGGACCCAAACTTCTAGCTGCCTATTGTACAACTGTCTCCACACTGATGTGCTGCAGATATCTTATATTCAATGTATTCAAAAACAATTTTTTTTAGCCCCACAAATCTATTCCTGCTCCCATTTTCCTTACCTTGGTCACACCATCACCAGCCACCCATTTGAGAAAACTTGGAATCAGTTTTGATACCTCCCTCTCCTTCATCACCTGGAGCAGGCATGTTTGTGGCTACCAGCATTTTGTAAATATCTATTCTATATTTGAGAAATTCCTCAAGCTCCCAAGAGTGGAAGCCAGAACCTCCCTTTCCCAGCCTCCCTTGCTGCCAGACTACCTAGAATAGAGCAAACTAAATCCACGCAAAGCTAGAAGCAGGAAGGAAATAATGGTTAGAGTGGAAATAAATGAAATAAGGAAGAGAAAAATATAGAAAATCAATGAAGCTGAAAGCTGGTTCTTTGAAAAGATAGGCTTTTGACCCAGTGAGGAAGCCAGAGCTGTAGAGTATCCACTTTCATGAGGTTGGAAGTAGAGGTGTGCAGTTTGGGTCAAGCAGTGGTGGAGGTTCTGGTATCCCATACCCAGCATCAGTGGTTACTTGCAGCGTGATATGCAGTGCCCAGTGGTACAAACAGTGCACTCTTCATCATTGGGGCCCCAGGGTATGGTATCAGCAGGGTTCCTGGCTGTGTGGCCCCCAAGCCTGACTCTGGATCTCCTGGAAATCCTTTGGCCTAAGAAATACTCTTCCATAATCCTTTTTCTATTTCACTTAGCGGAGGGTATACCTTTGCTTGCAACTAAGTGCACTGACACATAAGTTGCTCCACTTTCCCAAAAGCAGTTACTAAGTTTTATCTTCTGGACTTATAAAATACTCTAATATTAAGTCCCTCATTTCCATTCCCATTGCCTCCATCTTGGTTCCGGCTTCGTTGGCTACCTAGGCTTCCAGGCCCCCTTACTTCAGCATACCTTGCAATGTATATACCTTCGCTCACATTGCTCTATCATCTGTGCCTTAAAGATACCTCCATTATAGCACTGACCCCACTCCTTTGAAGTCATTAGTTTACATCACTGTCTTAGTCCATCGACCTGCCATAAAAAAAAATGCCACAGACTGGATAGCTTATAAACAACAGAAAATTATTTCTCATAGTTCTGGAAGCTAGAAGTCAGAGAGCAGGGTGAGGGCCCTCTTCCGGGCTGCCAACTTCTCGTTGTATCCTCCCATGGTGGAAGGCCTGAGGGAAGGTGGAAGATGAGGGAGCTCTACGGGTCTCTTTTATAAGAGCACTAATCCCACTCAAGGGGGCTCCCCCTTCATGACCTAATCACCTCCCAAAGGCCCCCCCCCCCCAATACCACATCACATTGGGCATTAGGACTCCAACATATGAATTTGAGGTAGAGGGGCACAAACATTCAGACCATAGCAATCGCTGTTTTTTCCATTAGCCAGGGAGTTAAGGCAGTGTGGCTTAGCGGAAAGCACAGAAGTTTTGATGGCAGGCAGCCATAGGTTGAACCTCAACCCACTAGCTGTGGAATTCTGAGAAATTCACTTAACTTCTCTAACTCTCGGTTTCCTTCATATAATGAGAGTGATTACTTTAGTGGAAGCAAATTTAGCAAAGAATCAAAGACAGCACTATTATAGATTCCATTCCCCTGGGTACTGTCACACAAGCTTCCATCTATACCAGAACTGCTCAGAATCATCTGGAGTGTGAGCTAAGGCTGGGCTCAAGTCCTGCCTGCTCCAGGCCCAGCCTAGCGATGAAAGAACTGTGCCCTTTAGCCCCAGCCTCTCTGTCTGGGCAACTCCCTGTCCTTCCTGTACCCCAGGAGTATGCTCAGTATATCCCTCACAGTCCACTGATATCAAATTGTACTGGCTGAGCTTCATCACTGAGAACCTTTCCCACAGGGTAGTAGGACAATAATTGCGATAATGAGAGTAAACATTTGGCATAGTAACTGACACATGGCAAGCAGCACTCTACAAATAGTAACCACTTTCATTATTCATTCGGAGCAAAGATGCATCCTCTTTGCATTCCATCAGCACCTGGAACAGTTAGAGGGATGGAAATTATACTTGATAGAATTTTAGAGAATATATGAATTCATGAACAAATTCTGTTTTTACTGGATCTAGGATGTTTTCCTCTCCCCGAGTCCTTACCTTTCTTCACTTAGCAAAATCCTCCTTCAACATCCACCACAAAGTGCACCCATCTTCCAAAGCCTTTCTTACTACCCCCAGTCAGAATTAATCCATCTTTCCTCCAGATTCCCAAAGCTCTTTGTTTATAGCTGATACAGAACTATCATAAGGCTCACAACTTGATTTATAGTTATTCATGTAAGAGTCTCTCTAATTATACATGTATTTATTTAGGACAAGGGCCTACATTATTTTCCTTTGTAAAGTCATAGTACCTGTGATGGTTAATTTTATGTGTCATCTTGACTAGGCCATGGTACCCAGACATTTGGCCAAACACTAGTCTAGATGTTGTTGTGAAGGTATTTTTTAGATGAGATTAATATTTAAATCAATAAATTTTTAGCAAAGCAGATTACTCTTCATAATTGATTAGGTCTCATCCAATCAGTTGAAGGCCTTAATAGAAAAGAGACTGACCTCCCCAAGGAAGAGGGAAGGCAGCCTCCAGACTGCCTTCAGACTTGAGCTGCAACATCAGCTCTTCCCTGGGTCTGCAGCCTGCTGGCCTACCCTGCATATTTTGGACTTGCCATCATCCACAATCCAATTCCTTAAAATAAATCTAGATAGATAGGTAGATAGATAAATAGATAGATGATAGACAGATAGATAGATAGAGAGATAGATGATAGATAGATAGATAGATAGATAGATAGATAGAAAGATGGAAAGATAGATTGATTGACCCTATGAGGCAGGGGTGTAGCTGTATATATATATATATATATATATATATATATACATATCTATCTTGTGTCACATATACACCCTATATCTATTGATTCTATTTCTCTGAGAACCATGGCTAATACAGTGTCTCTCCAGTATGTGCCTTCTCATGGTAGAGGCTCAGTAACTGCTCCATGAATGGATGGAGCTGGAAGTGAACAGAAGAAGAAGAAAACTGCTGAAGAATGTGAGGCAATCAAGCACAGGGACAACGAGTGCAAGGAAAGTCTTGGAAGGGTAGAACATCACCCTGAGGGTAAGGCCTCAGGAATCTCACCTCTTATCCAGTTTTCCTAGACAAGGTCCAGGGCAGACACTGCCTGTTCAGTAATAAAGATAATATGCGAGGACAGACGTTCCTTCGGCTGAATCTCTAAGAGATCAGGGTTCAGAGAGAGTAATGGTGAAGAAACTCCCAAGCAGTGAGTCAGTACCCAGTAAATGCTGCTGCCTGATGAAAACAATGATACGACTGTTACCTAGATGTACACCTGAGTTCAGCAGCGCAGGTCAGCCATGAGCCTCTGTCCCTCCCATACTGTGCTTACCCTTTGGCTTGTCAAACCTGTTGTGTAGCTTACATCTTCCCTCATACTCTCCCTGACACCTTTATTCCCAGAGCCCCTTATCTCTCATCACCTTGCACCAGCTAGGGTAGCCTGTCAGCTGCTTGGGCTTCCCAGCATCGCCCAGCCAGGGCCACATTTAAAAGCTGTCTCACTCTCTAGTCTCTGCAAATACAGGAACTGTGTAAGCAAGTTTTTTAAAGGGGAAATTATAAAATGTGGACAGTAAATTACATCGCTGTTTTCCCCTCCCATTGAAAAATGGCAGGCTGCTAAGTGGTTTGGAGCTCAGTCAGTGTTTCAGATTAAAGGCAGTTGAATTTAAACCCCATATTATTTCTGGAGCATGAAAAAGATAGAACCTTAAATAGTCCCCATAACTGACAGGGGAAGGGGGGGACTGTCAGTCATTATTGCTATTTTTGTATTTGTAGATGGATGGAAGGTCTCTGGAGCTTTTTAAAGCACAAGTATACCCATTTTAAAGCAAGCCAATTTAAGAAAATCCAGTCTAGCAAAACAGATGAATTAGCAAGTGGTTCTTCATATTACAAAAGAATTCTTTACTCCAAAAGCAATTAAGACAGTCTCTATGATTATTAACAGTTTAAAAGTCTACTACAAATGTGTTTTGAATGATCCATCAGAAAAGTATTTCCCTTATTGAAGAGTCCTGGTAGTTATTTAGAGATTATATTGAGCCATATCCACATTGCATTATTTAAAACCTGTATTTACTGAAAGCCTATATTGCACAAAGGATTTCCCACACATACACAGATGGCCCCTCTTGTCAGACTGAATTATAAAAGGAAAATTAAAAGTAAATAAAGAATATAACTTTAAGAATCAGATTATTTGAGATTCAAAATAATATCCTACGTACCCATTTTTACATGGCATTAACTTTAAACAAAAGATTGAGTGCCTGATGTTATAGAAGACTTGAATACATAATTTGTTCGCTACACAGGTATATTTTGCTTACCTAATACCTCTACAACACTGTGCTATCCCCTAAAGTGGATACAAAATGAAGGTGATGTTTTCCCTCCAAGAAAGCTGGAGAAGCAAGCCATTCATATGAATCACTTAAGAAATGAGGTCAGAAATTATATAGTGCCACATAGAAAGTCACAGACAGCAAGTACAGCAGGAAAGGAGAGACCAGTATAGGCTGAAGCAGTGAGAGATGTGAAACTTGAGCTGGCTGTTAAGGGAGACAAAGATGAGAGGAAGAACAGCAAGAATTTGTACCCAAGCTGCCTTAAAACAAGACCAGGAAAGAACTGAAAATGGGAGGGAAAAGGCGGAAAGAGCAGAGGTATAAAAATAGAAACAGAAGCAGTTAGAGAAGCTATCATCAAATAGCAAGCAATGGGAACGAATGGAACAATACAGAGTCGGGGGGAAAACGGTGTGCAAAAATCATAAAAGATCAAATGCCACGATAGCAAAAGGCAGCCAGGCTGGCTCTGAGGGCCCTATTGTTCAGGCTGACTCTATGGGCCAGAGTCACACTAAAAGGATATACTATAATTCGACGGTGTCCAAGTAACGTTTAAACCAATTTAATGATAGACCTAGTTTGGAGCTCACAGAACAGTTTTTCTTGTCCTCTCTTCATTAATCTGCCAGCACTAGCAGTTTTCTGTCACGAAATGCTTTTAACAAAGTGCTAACAGGAATGTAAGTGTTCTAGCCTGTTCTCATCCTCATTACACTCTTATGATGTGTCCTTTCTTCCTCTATAATAGATTTCCTTAATGCAGCCCCTGACTCCATTGAATTGCCCTCCAACCATTGGAAACTTTGTCCACGATTATCCCAGGGACAACATGTGCTATTTTATTAAATCACAGTAAGGCGACAGATTTTGAGGAAGATCTGGAGGTTAATTGCCCTAGAATTAAACCTTTAAGTTCCACAGCAGGGCAGAGGTAAGAGTCATCCTGGCACAAAGAGAACTCCCGCTCTGGCATGAGGTTGAGGGACTGAAGCAGAGTTTAAGAGGTCCAGGGTTAGAGGGTGGAGGACCAGCTACTTCGTATACCAAAAATGCTAGTTATTTCTAGATCATGATCTCTTCTGGTTGCCCAGTACCTTACACTTTAAAAAATTATTTCCCTTACCTTGTCTCATGTTCTAAATGCTTTATAATAAAAGACCCTTTAAAACTAGAAATTAATTTGCTTCATTGTGGTTTACCATATACACTGTATAAAGCCCAAGTCTTAAGTATTAAACTGGATGAATTTCTACGTATATACACAAATACACACACACATATATACTGTCACGCAACCACCACTCCAGATGAGGATATAAAGCATTTCCAGCACCCTAAAAGGCTCTCTTGTGCTCCTCTCCTCAATAAGTTTTTTCTTCATAGCACTGAAGCTTTTTTAAAATAAAAGAGACAATAACTCTCAGCTATGCTTATTCCACTGACATTTTGGGAAGCTGATTTGATTCATTGATGTCCTTTCAAAGTTTCAAGAAATAGTGATGGAAAAAAGCAAAAAAATGACCAGTGTTCATGCTTTACACCCAAGAAAAAATTTACTACCACTGTCATCAAACTCTACCCTTTTGAATTCACTCATTAGGGATTTTTAAAAAATACTTTTAGAAGAAAATCATATCTAAGATATATTGGTAACAGGAATACCAAGTACCAGAAGATAATTATCCTCTAAAAACTTTCATCTAGAAACATACCTCAATATACAGCCATTACCAACATGTGAGGTCAGTGGAAAGAGGATAAAGGGAGTTGAGCAGGGGAGACAGCTGGTCTGGCTATATTTTTGAGAATTTTTTGTTAATTTTTATGCTTTTAAATTTATCTCACTTAGCAAGGAAATTAGATACCAGCGTGGATGTCACTGAGGGTAAGAATCAGAAGCAAAAAACAATTCCCAGAACAGGGAATTTCACACTTTTCTGAGAACATTAGACTGGGGTTATTTCAGGAAACTATAGACTTATGACTGTTTAAATAGTTAAGCAGGTAACTTTTTTCCCCTGTAGGCCACATAACACAAACCACAGACAATAAATTATCACTCGTGAAGATCAGGCAGGATGAAGAGAAGTTTCACAAATGCAATAAACTGTAGACAGATAGCACCAAGAGACTTCACCACGATAATCACTCCCATGGTCAGCATTTGAAGCACATTCTGTAATTAGAAAAGGCTGAAGTCTTTAAATTTAATCATCATCAATTTAGTGAATGCACAAAAATGAAATCTTTATGAGAGCTGCAATTCCATACTTTTGCCCATCACTCAACAGCTGTCTGTAGTACTCTAATGCCAAATGTATTTGCAACATGACATAACCAAAGATAGCTATGAGCAAAGCAACTTAGAGAAACGCTTGAGACCCTTGGTTTATGAGGTTCTCTAACTTTCTCCATCCCCTGACATAATCTCTCTTCAACATTCACTATTGTCTATGGCAACAAAAGACAAAAGAACCAAGCCAGGCTTCCAACTACCACCTGGTTAATAGCATCAACAAATACTGAAGTCAAAGCAAAAAAAGAATACTGTCCCTTTTGTTACCATTTTCTTTCTCATTCTCATGGCCAACAGGACACACAAATCTAGGTCACTTAAAACCCTTTAACAGCTATATCATCCTGAAGAAGTTACCAAGTTAAATTACTCCCCTGTTTTCATCTGAGGATAAGCCACAATGACCACCAGTCTAGCTGTCCCACAGATAAACTTATGAATGGATCCTGTACTGCTTCGGAGGCCCCCACCTACAGTCTCACATGCTCAGTTCAAACTAAGGATGGATTAGGAGCCTCCAGCAAACACATACTATCTTGTGTTCCAAAAGCCTTTGTAACAGCTTAGTACAGTAGGAGGCAGAATTATGAACTTCAAATCCCAGCTTAGGTGCTACTTGTGTGAATTCAGCAACACACCTAACTTCTCTGTGCTTCAGTTTCCTCACGTGTAAATTGGGAATGACAGGTAGCTACCTTCAGGATTGTTGAAAGTATTAAATAAAATAAGGCATGGAAAGTGCCTATGACAGCCTCCAACTAAATAAGACCATACAGCAGGATTGTATATTGAAGTACAGTTGTATGTCTGTGTGTAATGAGCTTGAATGGGGTCTCTGATCTTTGCTGACCTACCAGAATAAGAAATGGTACGACTTCAGATGTGTCCCCTGGGAAATGGACTCTGAGATAGATGATTCTGTGCAGGAAAGTTCTTGAGATATGCCCTCAGAATCAACAATTATGGAGGAGTAGAGGAAGTAGGAATGGGCACAGGGAGGAGTTGAACCATACTGCATTTGCAACAAAGGTCTCAGCAATCTCACAGGGTTCTCCAGAGCTGAGATGGTCCTTCTGAGTTGTACCACTTAAGTCAAGGGACTCAGCTTTATAATCCCACATTGACCAGTCATTCAGTGTGGGCTATCCCCCAGGGAGAGGCATAACCTTGGGTGAGGTGGCTACCTTCAGCTGAGGGTAATGCCCAGGAAGGGACTTAGCTGAGAATTATCAGCCGTCAACTGTCCAGCAACTGAGTGCCTCAGTACTGAGGGGAAGGATCTCAGCAGCACACGATATCCACTACAGTCCAGCACTTGCACCACTTCTATCCACTTGCTTCATATAATAAGTTCTGGGGAAAAGTCCTCCAAGAGTCTAACTGGCCTCTTTTCCTGAGGATGTTTACAAGTAAGAAGTTAGTGGGACAAACTCACTGCAGCTGGTCTCATGGCTATAGCCGATACTCATTGTCTCCCTCCTCTATTACCCATTCTAGATTATTCTTATGCTCAGCTAGCACTCGTCTGGTGCTACACTCTTCACTACACTCTTCTGGTAGTTTAATTTGTGGGGTCACCCAGATCTCATCCCTGAGAGGACTGTGTCCCTAGTCATCATGCCCTTCTCAGGCCGTGACTGATGTATTTTTCCATTTACTCTTAAAATTGGGCAAAGGAATACTAAGAAATTCCCCAGTGGATCACCTAAGTGCTAAATAGATTTTTCCATACCCCACTGTGTAGCATCAGACTTACTGCTTTCTCTTCAGGGTCAATTACTCCTGCCAGGATGGTAACTCCTTTTCTTAACTGCTTGTCTCTTGGCCTGAGGAACCAGAAGCAATGGGGTGTCAACATAACTTAAAGTTTAATAGGACTGTAATACTGTCCCTTGATGGAAGTGTTCCTCTTCTCGGAAACAGGACCTCTAAACCCACAGATCTCAGAGTCATGGGGACAGGAAGCCCAAATTGTCCAAAGGACCACTGAGAGAGTTGGTAAATGGGACTGTTTCTACCTCCAACCCTTGGTCCCTGGATCCATGTATTCCACCTCTTGGACACACAGAACCATATAATGATGGTTGATTGAGGGGATAAGCTGCACTTACACTCCATCCTTACAGGTTATTGTTTCCAAGCTAGGATCTCATTTGTGCTTTTACAAGGTCATTCTATCACTCGACTAGACAGGCAGCTTCTGGGTGGTGTGGTATTTGAAAAGGCCAGCAGATCCTATGATCATGTATCCACTTCCACATCTCCTTTGCTGCGAAAAGGGTTCCTTGGTTTGAGACAACGTTATATAGATTCCATGCTGGTAGATCAAACACTCTCCAAGATGTGGGATAGTGGTGCTGATTGATGCCCTACAGGAAGATAAGGCAAACCGACACTCAAAACACATGCTGATTCCAGGGTGAAAAGGGTCCAATGTAATCAAACTGACACCAGTTGTTGGTTGGTCTTCTTGAGGGATGATGCCAAACAGGAGACTCAGCATTGGTCTCAGTTATTAATTGAATGTGTGTGTCCCCCCAATATTCATATGTTGAAACCCTACCCCTGCAATGTGATGGCATTAGGTGGTGGGGCCTTTGGAAGGTAATTAGGATTAGATGAGGTCATGAGAGTATAGCTCATGAATGGGATAAGTGCCCTTACAAGAATCACAAGACAGCTTGCTTCATTTTTCTGCTCTCCACCATGTGAGGATATAATGAGAAGCTGGCAGTCTGCAACCTGGAAGAAGGCCCTCACCAGAATTTGACTATGCTAACACCCTGATCTCAGACTCTACAGAACTGTGAAAAATAAATTTGTTTATAAGCCACTCAGTCTATGGCACTTTGTTGAAGCAGCCTGAACTGACTAAGTCAGTATCTATGGCTGGAATTTGTGCATTCAGCAGCAGCAGTAACTAGATGAACTCTGTAAGGGAGAACTCATGCTGTTGGTCTGTGCATAGCCTCCATTACTGCCACCACGCCAATTCCACTTATGTTCCCATTGTCAGCATTGAGACGGCCAACGACAGAGATTTGCTGATGTCAGCTAAGTCATTTGGTCTACTTGCTTGTTTAGTGCCTCTCCCATGATGGATGTTCTCTGGTGGAGATTAATATGTGATATAAATATCTTCATACTATGTGCCCACTCCCATGTGTCCATCTATATGCTTCTCTCCAGAACTCTTTATCCCTTATCTTCTAATCTTTCTCCTTCCCATTCCCTGACCAACCAGACAAACCATTTTCCGTAGCCTGTGAGTTTATAAATATTCTTACTTCAGGCTACTTCTCCTTCCACACACAATGGATAAGAAGAGAACCACCCAAAATTCTACCCATTGGGAGGATTTCCCCTCATCTTTCAGGGCCACCTCTGAGGGGCAGTAATGCAGCAGTCTATTTTTGGTTATACCCACTCATCTTTGAATCAAGCTCAAGGCTTTTTTCTCCTCTGTTATCTAGTCTTAGGACTCCTGTCCCTGCAGCCCCCTTGTGAGCCAAGAAAGAAGCACCAGCGCAACAATGGTGAATGGCATGGGATTCATTAACGTACAACTTTTCTTTACAATAGACGGTGGTGTGACCCAACCCAGCTCATGATAGACAATTTGGGTTGCATGATCATTTGGTATCCCATAGTCTAGAGCCCTGTAGCACCCCAGGAGCTGTTTATTAAATGTTATATAATTCTCTATATGGCATGTGCATGGGTCTGCATTGTGATTCTTCTTTGGAGGTGTTAAAGACTGAATGTTTGTGTCCCACAAAATTCGTATGTTGAAGCCCTAACCCCCTAGTGGAGCTGTACTTGGACATGGGTCCTTTAAGGAAGTAATTAAGGCTAAATGAGGTTATAAGGTTAGAGCCCTGATCCAATAGGATTAATGTCCTAATAAGAAGAGACACAAGAGAGCTCGCTCGCTCTCTCTCTCTCTCTCTCTGTCTCTGTCTCTCTCTCTGCCCGTGCACTCAGGAAAGGCCATATGAGGACACAGTGAGAAGGCAGGCATCTGCAAGCCAGGAAGAGCTCTCACCAGAAACTGATCCTGCTGGACCTTGGTCTGGAACTTCTGGCCTTCAGATCTGTGAGAAAATAAATTTCTGTTTTTTTATGGCAGCCAAAGCACACTAATATAGGGAGCTTTCCACAAACTCCACACAGTATCTTTTCCAACCAGCAACAGCTCTCTTTTCAGAGTCTGCTTGGTCATATAGCCTAAGCAGCAAGGCCACATGTACCACAGCCGAGAACTAGTGCAGAGTGCTTTCCTGCTATGGGCCCTACTCAAAGATGGCAGCCTTTTATATCATTGAGAAAATATGTTGAATAAATGTTCTCAAATATGGAATATACTGCCTCCAGAACTTAAGAGGCCTAGCAGATGTTGTACTTACTTCTTGATGATAGGAGGTTTGAAATGCAAGAATTTGTTCTTTATTTATTTTGGACAGACATCCCAGCATGCCCCAGATGAATGGACTTCAGAAAACTTCACTATTGTGGCAAGTGTTGAATCTTCATTGGGTTTATCTTCCACCATCTAAAGCATATGTACTATCTACCAACACTTCCAGCATACTTGCCATTTTTCGTTCATCCAGTCTGATTAATGTGGTGTTATTGATATAGAGGATGAATGCTATATACTGTAGAATGTCCAGATGGTGCATGTCCCTTTGGACTATATTATGTTAGAAGGTGAGAGAGTTCATATAACCCTAGGACTATTATCATTCTAGTGAATGCAAACTGTTTCTGATCCCCCTTCCTGTTAGGAACGGAAAAGAACACAGACACCAGACTAATGCTCATGTACCATTTACCTGAGGCTGTGTTGATCTGTTCTAGCAAAGATACATCTGGCACAGCAGCTGCAATTGGGTTATTACTTGGTGGAGTTTGCAGTAGTTCACTTTAATCCTCCAGGATCTGTATAGTTTTTGAAGAGGCCAGACAAGACTGGTAAATACATATGGATATGATAGGGACCACTATATCCTTTAGGTCTTTAAGGGTGGCACTAATCTCTGTTCATTGCCTCCAGGATATGATATTGTTGTTGATTTACTCTCTTGGCTGGGGTTGAGGGCAATTTCAGAGGCTTCCACATGGCCTTCCTCAATATGATAATTCTTACCCCATAGGGCAAAGAACCAACATGGAAGTTCTACCAACTACCTATATACCCATTCCAATTACACATTCAGAGCCCAAGAAAGGGACCAGACTGGTCAGCCTGGTGGCATAGTGGTTAAGTTTGTGTGTTCCACTTCACCGTCCCAGGGTTCACAGGTTTGGATCCCAGGCATAGACATAGCACCACTTGTCAAGCCACGCTATGGCAGCAGCCCACATAAAACAGAGGAGGATTGGCACAGATGTTAGCTCAGCAATAATCTTCCTCAAGCAAAAAGAGGAAGATTGGCAACAGAGGTTAGCTCAGGGCCAATCTTCCTCAAAAAGAAAAAAAAGAAAGAGACCACAAAGTGGATCTGTGGACCCAGTGGACCCATTGGACCCATTGTGAGCCAGACCTGAGCCAGGCTTCCATTTATTACTAGCCTTCATAGACCCTACCCCCCTCCCACAACAGAGGACCCTAGGTCTCTAGGTATCAGTGTTAATCTGGACCCTGTCTCCAACAGTCCTCAAAATGTTTGAGTATTCCCCTTTTCCCAGTATATGGTTACCTAAGTAGATGGCCTTAGGTCCTTTGGGGAAGGACTGGGAGAAACATTACCATATACGTGTGAAATATGACATGAGTGGAACCATATTAAAATAGAGCTGGAGCAGCCATTTCAGAGGAATTGCCTTGCACATCTTGTTTTCTTTACCTTCCAAACTGGACCAAACCGCCAACATTCCAAGAAGTCTGTAAGGACAAGAATATCCTGTTTGTAAGGACTGATAAAATTGGACTTTGCTGATGACCAAATCGATAACCAATCAATGAAGGACAAGTCTAGCCTTTTACCTGATGACTGAATCTCTAGCCAATCTATGAAGTACAAACGTAGTCTTACCTCATCTAGCACCAATGAACTCTTCTTTAATACAACTTACCTCATCTTCTTCCCTTTTTTCCATAAAAACCCGAGCCCTCTCCTGTACTTGGGACACTATTTGGGTTTCTACTTGAATCTGTCCTCCCCAACCTACAATTCTTTTTTTTTTAATTTTAAAATTTTTTTAATTTTTCCTTCTTCTCCCCAAAGCACCCTGGTACATAGTTGTTTATTTTTAGTTGTGGGTCCTTATAGTTGTGGCATGTGGGACGCCACCTCAGCATGGCCTGATGAGTGGTGCCATGTCCATGCCCAGGATTTGAACCGGCGAAACCCGGGCCGCTGAAGCAGAGCGCGTGAACTTAACCACTGGGGCACAGGGCCGGCCCCCCAAATTGCAATTCTTTGACTCCAAAATAAATGCCTCTCTGCCTCTCATTTTGACTCTTTCCTTTTAGGTTAACACACATTTGCCACACTGTTGCAGGGTGCTTGTTCCTGAGGACCTAGCCTTTCCTTCAATTCATGGCTTCTAAGTCTGAAAACCGGCTCAGGTCCAAAACCTGAGCAAAGGATTGTTGGCTTTTTATTAAGACAGTTGCCCTCAGCTTCCTGATTATCCATCCTCCTGAGTCCTGAAGCTCCTTTAGGGTTTAGTCTCTTTCATTCTTAGCAAGCTTAGCACTTCCCTGGCCAGGTTAAGTTGGACTTGAAGTCAGGATCTGAGGAGGATCTATGTGGCTGTTTTTTAGGGGGTTGGTTTTTTTTCTTTTTTTTTACATTTTAATTATTTTATTGAGGTCATATTTACACATATAACACTGTATAAATTTCAGGCATACATTATTACATTTCAGCTTCTGTATAGACTGCATTGTGTACACCACCAACAGTCTAGTTTTTACCCATCACCATACATATGTGCCCCTTTACCCTTTTTGCCCTTCCCCTACTCCCTTCCTCTCTGGCAACCACTAATCTGTTCTCCTTATCTTTGTGCTTGTTTGTTTGTTTATCTCCCATGCAGGAGTGAAGTCATACAGTATTTGTCTTTCTCCATCTGACTTATCTCACTTAGCATAATACCCTCAAACGTTGCCTTCAGGTAAAGGGGGGGCAGTCTCTAACAGAAAGAAAAAGCTACTTTGCAAGCCTTGAAGGTTCAGGGAGAGCTAGCTGCCTTGACCCAGATGTTCCCATCTCAAGTTTGAGGGTCTTATTCTTTTCCCAATGTGGGAAAATTTGGCATAGTAAAATTTGTCATGTGACCTTGGCATGGCAAATTTGCTGGGGCTGAAAATTTAACGTTTTCTGTAAACGTACTACTCTTAAAATTAAATCCTGATTGTAGTTCTCAGCATTTTCTGCCCTCAAGCTGTAGGAGATGAGTTTTTTTATTTGCTGCTAAGGAGCCCTCCCCCTACTGCCCCTGACTTTCACAATTCTTCTTCAGTTGGTAATAAATCATGGTCTTTCTCCTATGCGTTAATAACACTCGGCAAGAGCCATCCAATTCCATTGTTCCTATAATTAATACTTTCACCTCTCAAAGATCTGAGATGTTGCACCAGCCTGTTCATTCTTTTCCATCCCAGCTCATCACCAGTGAAAGCATAAATAATTGAATGGTTACTTCATGATAAGGATTATCCACCATTGCCAGCCAGCTGCAGTATTAGATTCAGCTTCCTCCGAGCACTTTTAGTACCAAATCGCTTAGGTCAGTTTCCCTAGGAAATAGATTCTGAAGGAGATTTGAGCGCAGAAAGTTTATTGAGGAGGGTATTTGGCATGGGCACCTGTGAGGGAGTGAAGGAAATAGGTGTGGACAGAGAGGAGTTGAACTTCAGTGCAGTCACACAACAAAGGATTCAGTTGTCACACTGGGAATCTCCAGAACTGAGATGGCCCTTCTTCACAGCAATGAGATTGAGCATTCATTCCCCTGCCTGACCAGTCATTATATGTAGGCTGCCTCCCGGAAGGTGGTGTGATCTGGTGTGAGACAATTCTTTGGTTGAGGGCAATACCCAGAGAGGGACTTAGCTTAGTGCTCTTAGCCTCCAACTTTCCCAGTTACTGGGAGAATTAGTGGCTTGGTTCTGAAGGAGAGATCTGGGTAGTAAACCATACTATCTACTATGTAGTATAAACACACTACACACTCACACAATTTTTTTTAAATGAGACCTAGGATAAGGTCAAGAAACAGTGCTTCCTTTGCTAGATAGTTCTAAGAAAAATAAGGCACCCTCCCCCCTTTCAAAATGCTGAAGACTGCTCTACCACAAGGAAAGTACACAAATGATCTCAATCAAGGACAAGGTCAAGAATTTAAATACTCTTGCCACAATGAAACCAAAATATAATGTCTAACATAGATAAATGTCAGTTCAAAATATTTAATTGCACAAACATAGACTGGAGGAGACCTGATATGATAACATTTCATGCAGAAAATATCCAGGGGGGTTAGTTGTTTCCAAGTTTAATATGTGTCAAGAGTATAAAAGCAACTACCAAGAAAGCAAATGCATTTGTCTCTATTAACATAGCCAGCAGATGTTCTGGTTCTGCCATATATCCCGTAATGGACAACCACATCCGGAGAGATACTCAGTTCTTGGCCTCACATTTTAAAAGGCACAATTCAAAACCAGACTGAGTCCTAAGAACAGCAATCAGAGGTCTGAAAATAATGCCCTATGGAGAAAAGTTGAAGAGTTTGGGGGTGTTTACTCTAGAAAGGAGAGGCCTTCAAGAGGAAAAAAGGAGTTGATTGAATATATTAGGTCTGTGTTTCTCCAGAACGAAGGACTAGGATTTGTGGGTAGAAATTATAGAGAATAGATTTCAACCCAATATAATGAAAAATTTTCAAACAATTAGAAGCAATGGAGCCAGAAGTGATGGCCCAGCCCTGAAAGTGTCCAAACTAAGTTTTCCCTCAGGTATGCTAGGGGTCCCCCCAAAATACATACTTTAAAATCTTATTTTTCTTGGGGCCGGCCTGGTAGCTCAGCGGCTAAGTGCAAACGTTCCACTTTGGTGGCCCGGGTTCGCCAGTTCGGATCCCAGGTGCGCACCTACACACTGCTTGGCAAGCCATGCTGTGGTAGGCATCCCACATATAGAGTAGAAGAAGACAGGCACAGATGTTAGCTCAGGGCCAGTCTTCCTCAGCAAAAAGAGGAGGATTGGTGGCAGATGTTAGCTCAGGGCTAATCTTCCTCAAAAAAATGAAAATCTTATTTTTCTAAGAACTAAGACCATCCTAGGCCAGGGAAGGGTAAATTTCAAAAAAGAGACTACTCTCTTTACTCCTCCCTGAACATCTGTATTATATATAAATCTCTTCCAAGCTCAGCAATAGGGCAGGAAACCTGCTTCTGTTATTCCACCATGCCAGGAAAACAGAAGCATGGATAAATAACATCTGAAAGATGAAATGGCAAATAGTTCATTAACAAACCAACACAACTCAGATATTTCTTATCTCATATCTAGATATGTCCATTTATACTCTTTCTCAAGAACTACCCAATAAAGTGAATCGTCTGTACGACGTCAAGTAAATTGTGACCTCCTTGGGGCCCAGTTTCCACATCTGAGAATAAATAGAGTTGGGGCTACATAATCCCTCAGTCTCTTTCAGCCCTAACAGTCTCATGGCCATGAAAAGGAGACATTGTTTATATAAGATTGCCTTAAAAGTCATTAGTTATCCAGGAGAAGCACATTTTGGGGGGCTACACAAAAGTAGTTGTAGAAGATTTGTTTACTGTTGAAATTTATGACTTAGTAAAATGCCTGGAAGAAAGCAAAACATAACTCCCAGGAAGAAAAATCTCTGGAATAGTCAGAGATGTTTGTTTGGTTTGGTTTTTTAGTTGTTTTTACTGTTTCCTGTGCGTTTACAGAAAAGTTTCAAAAATCAACCACTCCATGTTAGGTATACATGACTAGGAGTAAGTCAGCTGATTTTAGAAATTCTATGGTTAAAAAAAATATCCTCCTAAAAATGATGCTTTTCTAAAAAAGGAGGATATTGAGAATTTTTTTTTAGTAGAAAACATTCTAGAATGCTATTAAAAGTAGGAACAGAATGGACTGGAGATTTTTTTAAGGACAGGGATGTCATGTTACACATGTGCTTCAGAGGATTTGTGTAATATTTTAAGCTCATCATCTTGTATTTGAATCAAAGATCAACAAAAGAATTACAATATATATTACTATATGATGTTATTAAAATTATTTAAAATATAATCAAGATAGTATTAAATAACTGCATCAGAATCCAAAAAGGGAAAAAAATGTGATTTTTATTTTATTACTTATTTTGCCATCTAGGAGCAGCACTACAGTTTTGTAGAGTGAAGAACTGACTAGAAGGAATACTTTGGATTGTAACAAAGGCACATGCTTCCTTAAACATTTACCTCAAACCTAACACAGACCTGAAATACTTATATTCGTCATTACTTTGGGTTCCGGTACTCTGGGTCATTGCTAAAATACAATATACTCTCTGGAGGAACAACGCAATCTAGTAACATTTATTTTGGATTAATTCAACAAATTAACTAGTCACCTAAAATGCTAGCCACAAGCAGCTATAAATCAGCTGCTAAAATGCTAATGTAATCTTAATCTATATTAATAGAAGTGTAATTTCCTAAGTAAGAAAATAAAACCAAGGGTAGGAAAATGTCAATGTAATTTGGGGGAGAGGTGGTAGTAAAGAAGGTGAAAGAAGGAAGGGCCCGAGGGTAGAGATGTCCCGATGGGAGGACCTAGCAAAGGAGCAGCAAAATGGGAGAAAGTGGGAATTCTGAAAGTAGCACTGAGATTCCAGGC
This sequence comes from Equus asinus, assembly GCF_041296235.1. NCBI lineage: Eukaryota > Metazoa > Chordata > Mammalia > Perissodactyla > Equidae > Equus > Equus asinus. The sequence continues at coordinate 75,732,102 of NC_091798.1, forward strand.
CTTGGGGGCTGAGGTAAAAGATGCCTGACTTGAAGAACAATTCTTAATGACTTCAAGGATGGGTCAGGCACCCAAATTTAAACAAAGAATTATCTAATGTTTGCTTAATGAGTTGCTTTGCCATTTTCAAAGTACTTTCATATTCATGATAGTCTTAATCCGTCCACCCTCTGAGATGGCTTCTATCTATTATCCTCATTTTAAAAATGGAAACTAAGGTGAGATGAAATGATTCACACCAGGCGTCTGCCTTTAATTTCACACGCTCATCACATACCACAGTGCAGCTTCAAGATGGTTTCTAGTTCATTTCACTGACTTGGTAGATATTAGAAGGAAAATGAACTAGTTACATATAAATAATACTGAAATGTACCACACTTTATATATTTCAAAGTGCTTTCACATACAATCTATTGTTGGCTCTTCAGGAACTATTATCTCCATTTTATAGATGAAGGAAATTATGACATAGAATAACTCAAAATTCCACAGGAAATCATTAATGAAGAATTAAAAGCAAAGTCTACCAAGCCTGGCTTTTCCTATGCCACCACACTGGGTCTCTTTCCTGGTGCATGGTTTTTGCAAGGCTGATCTCAGGACTAGGCCATGACGAATGAGACTTCTAGAAAAGAAGACTGGAAGGAGAAGGGAAAAGCTCCCAGGACACAGAGGCAGAGTTACATTAAACTGGCTTGAAAACACCTACAAGTTAAAATATTAACAACAACAACAATAATAAGTGTTTTGGAAAAGAAAAAACAAGGTCTCTGCTAGAGACGACACGCCTCTCCTGTAACAGCTGCCCAACCACCAAGAAATGCAATATCAAAGATCCACACATATTAAGGTATAAACCACAACAACTGAATAGGTAGGAGGTATTAGGATTCCCATTTGAGCTGCCTAAACAATTGTGTCTAGCTTTTCTAAAGCTGCGTTGTGGCTTGGGGAAGGCATCTTATATCATAGATGGGAGAAATATCTTTACCAACTAAGCTCATCACAGGTACGTGGGAGGCAATCAGAAGGCATTTTACTTTTATAGGGCAGTGGGTAAATATTCCCATAAAACTGAGTAACATTTGAATGAGATTTTATTGATTACAGCTGACTTATTTCCTCTTTTGAGCTTCCTGTGCTGCCCTTTTTGACGTTTGGCAACAGATGAAAATGTATTTGTGAAAAGTCATAAGTGATACTAATATTTTGCTGATACTCATCTTCAAGAAGAAGACTGCTTATGTCATGCTGCAGTTGGTTTACAGATTTTTAAAACTGCAATAAAGATCTGAGAAATAATTAGCTCAGCAATTCCTGACCTCAATTTAGTAATGCAGTCCTTCTACCCATCTGCACCAGGATATTTGCAATTATCCCAAAGTCTATCACAGAATTTTTCCAAAAATCTCAAAATATACCAAAGGAAAAAAAAAATCACAAAACTTTTAGGAGATAAGGTGGCAAAAGAGTGTCACAAAATCAAATTATAGGTAATACAAGTCTAAAAAAATCTGTAGATCATTGAATTAGACCAGTGGCTCTCAATCTTGCCTGAACAGTAGAACCCCCTGGGAGTTTTGTTAAATCCTAATGTCCAGGCTGCACATCAGACCAATTACATCAGAATCTCTGGGAGTAGAACCCCGGAGTGAATATTTTTTCAGGCTCCTCAGGAGATTTCAAGGCACAGCTAAGACTGAGAACCACTAGAATAGACTTGTTAAAAGACTAAATCCTTAAGATGTTGATGTCTTCTCTTAGGCTTAAGGAAAAAAAGCTATGAGAAATGAAATGAGAGCTGGTTGAATCACTTCCTAACTGTATGACTAAGGCAAGGTCTTCAATTTTCTGAGGCTCCAAACTTCCTCAGAGGGCTGCCACGAAGAAACTAAATGAGGGACCATGTAGAATGCACCTAGCCCACCACTTGGCATATAAAAGCACCAAGTACATCTCCCTTCTCTCCCCTTCTCTCCCCAAGTGTTTTAGGTAAGTACTACTTCTGACCAAATGAATCAGAGTAATAGATCTAATCACAGGGCACACCTGTTCCCAAAGAATTTTTAGGCAAATACAACTACAGCCATTCTTCCACCAATAATGGAACAGAAATGTGCGCACAGAGTCTTCAATTTACTAGTGACTCTCAAACCAAAATCTCATCTAAAAATTAGTTGTTTGAAGGAAAAATGAGATACTATTTTTTGCCAGTTGGCTAAGCCAAGAGATTGATAATCACCGTTGTTGGCAAGGATGTGGGAAAACAAGGTTGTGGAAATGTAAATTAGCACAACCTTTTTTGTAGAGTAACTTGGCAGTATTTATCAAAAATTTAAATGTCCATACTCTTCCATTCAACTAGTCTATTTCTGGGCACTTATCCTAAAGACATGCCTCCTCAAAGAGATAATGTTATGTTTTTGTTTTCATCTTTTTCATGGCACTTATGACTTTCTGAAATTCTTTGTCTGTTTGCAGTCCATCTTCAATAAATACTAGAAGGTAAACTCCTGTGGGAAAAGTCTCTATGGTCTTGCTCACCAGGTGAGAAGGGCTGGGCTTGCCAAGAGGGCCCACATTATGGTCATATTTGCTGCCCACAATGTCATGCTGCTTGAAATGTATATTTCTTTGGTTTCTAACGCACTATCTCCATCAATCAATTCATGGCTCTCTTTATTTTACTTATTTTATTTTAAATAATATATAAACACCCATGAATACATCATCTAACCCAAACAACGTTATTAACAATAACTTACATCTATTTATACGCTCTTTCCATGCCACTCTCTGTGTGCCCTCCACCCTCACCACTCAGGGGTAACCACTATCCTGAACTTTGTGTTTATTATTTCTTTGCCTAATTCTGAATGTTACAATAATGGTATTGTACTATATATAGTTTTCTGGGATTTTCCTTTTTTACTCAAAAGAAATGACTCTGTGACAGATTCATCTGGGTATTGTGTATATCTGTACTTTCATTCATTGCAAATAAATATTCCACTGTGAGAAGTAACTATAATGTATTTATCCATTCTCCCATAGTTGACATTTTTGTGTTTCCATTTTGGGGTTATTAAGAACAGTGGTACTATGAACAGTCTTCCTGACATTTTTATAGCACCTGGTAAACTTCTTGCAGGAAATCCTGCTGCCATTACACTAACCCCATCACCCACAAGAGTCATGGATGGACTCCCCTGAAAGGCTTAATTTATCTCCCACTCCCTCCCCAAAGCAGACCAGTTCAAGGCACCCTAGGAAGAGAACCCATCAAAGGGGAAGCATTCCTTTAAAAAGGCAGCACTTGGCAGCAAACATTTATTGGCACAAGTGGTCCCTGCCAGAACTATCCTGTTACCTCCAACCCCAGACTGGCTGCTTACTTTGCCCACCTCCTGCCAGAATTTTTAAAATATTTTTATTTGAAAGACAAATTCCTGAAAAGTTTGATTTCAATACTTTATTCCTATCATTTAAAAAAAACTACAAAAAGGGGTCAGCCCAGTAGGGTACTGGTTAAGTTTGTATGCTTCACTTTGGCAGCCCAGGGTTCACTAGTCCGGAACCCGGGTGCAGACCTACACACCACTTATCAAGCGATGCTGTGGCAGGCGTCCCACATATAAAATAGAGGAAGATGGGCACAGACGTTAGCTCAGGGCCAATCCTTCTCAGCAAAAAAGAGGATAGGTAGCAGATGTTAGCTCAGAGCCAATCTTCCTAAAAAAAAAAACTGCAAAGAATTTTAGTTACTGATATTAACTCCTACTGATATTCCTATTTAGCACTAACACTTGACATCTAACACCACAAAATGCAAAGAGGGGCTCCTTGATTGGCACACTCATACACAAAATAGCTTGAATGAAAAATCCAGTATAAAAACCACTTATAACCCATTTTATTTCCTCTCACTAAGATAAGACATAAAAGATTAAGGGCAATTTAAGAAAAGAAGAAAGAGTAACCCAAGCATTGTCTTGTAATGATTTTTTAACTTAATTTACAACAGGGCCTAAGTTGTTTGTAATGCCTCTGTAAATACTGCTTTTGTCTCACAAGTATTTTAACATCGTTTCTGTGTTTCCATTGTCCAAAGAGCTCAAATTACATAAACCATTTCTTTTTAATTACGGTTTTTAAAGCTGCTGTCTCCTCCTAGGAAAGAGAAACCAACAGAGACCACCAATCAGGGACCAACTAAAAACAGCCTTGCAGATAACCACGTGCCCCACCCCAGTGCCTTTCTGTTCAGATTACAGGTGTTAGGGGAGGAGGAAGAGAGGCCACTTTGCTAAAACCATGGCCTCAAATTCCTAAACACACACTTACCAGTCCTGCTATCCACCATGGCCTAAATCCTCGGATCCAGGAGTGCCCTTTGACTCTCTTCTCCCAGTCAGCCCCTGCCCTTCCATCTCTCCTCAGTCCTTTGGCTTCTATCAGCCCCTTCCTCAGTCCTGGCACTCCAACAGGGAACACTGGTGGAGGGTACCCAGCCAGCGAACTACTTTCAACACCAGCGGGGACTGGAACACGGCCCAAAAAGCCCTTCCAGAGTCCACTTGTGAGCAACTGCTCCTGGCCCCAAAACAGCTTAATAAAACCAAGTCTGCTCTTCCTAACCCTCATGCTCAGTGGCCACTGCCATTCTCTCCACAGGCGTCTTCACGAAGACTATTGAGATCAGCACTGTGAACTTCCTTAACATCTTGCACTTCCCCAACCTACGCTTTTATCTATTTTTATCTGTACCCATGGATGCCAGCTTTCCTCTCATTCCAGAGGAAGTGACCTCCCTTTTCTGGTTTCTGGCTAATTCCTTCACCTGTGCCGGCAAATTCCACCCCCTCCCACATAGTTGAGAATCACCCTTATTCTTTCTCTCTCTAGTTTGGCTACTTCCCTGCATACCCAAGGGTTCATTTCTTAAAACTAACAAACAAAACTCTATCATCCCCAATTTTTTCTTTCTCCTCACAGAAAGAACAGAGGTCACTTCTACCCCATGTCTACTTCTTACCTCTTGCCCACTCTTCCACAGACTGCAATCTGGATTCCAGCCCTACCACTCCACTCAAGGTCTCTGGCAAAACTGTGACACCACTCTTACCCCCCACTCCCAGGTGCTGAATCCAACACATTTTTATTTCCAGTGCAAACCTTAGCTGACATCTCTGTGGCAGTTGACAATATTAACCACTCCCTTCCTTTTGAAATTTTCTTCTCTCTTGGCTTTTAACCCCTGCTTCTCCTCTTGACGTATATGACCATTTTCTTTTCTCATCCTCCTTTTTTGCTTCCTGTTCTGTTGTCATCCTCTTAAAATGCTCATGCCTCCTATGGCTCTAACCCTGGCCCTCTACTCATTCCTCTGAACACATTTTCCTTAGAAAGTACCACCTCCCCAATGTCTATCCTGGAACCTCAACTCTCCCATAGAGTTGTAGACCCCTAGAGCCAACTGCCTTCAGGGCATCTCATGTGTAACAGGTCCCACACTGAGTTCATAATTCCCCTCATTCACAAAGCTCCCCTTCAAACCAATACCCCTGACCTTCTTCCTGTTTTCTCTTTCTAAGTGAATGGAATCACCATCTGCCTAATCCTGCTCAAGTGGGATCCCTGGGAAGTATGGCAGCTCCCCTACATTCATTCATTCAGTCCCTGAGGCTTGTAAAATCTACTCCTTAATATTACTACCATCTACTCTCCCCTCTCCATTCCCATGCTTCTGCCTTAATTTAGAATTTTTTCATTGTTAAAATTAATAAAAAGTAGGCTTACTGAGAGTACTATATGTGGGGAACTTACACATAATTCTCACAATGGAGAATAATGTATTGAGGTATTGTTACTCATATTTTTACAGATGAAAAAACTGAGACCCAAAGAGGAAAAATAGCTGCCCAAGCTCACACAGTCCAGAAACGGCAGAGCTAGGGTCCATTCAAATTTAAGTCTTCCCGGCTCCAAAGGTCAAATCCTCCCCTCCATTTTAGCATCCTCTTGTTGTAATAGCTTCCAAAATGGTCTCCCTGGATCTTGTCTCATATTCTGAGTCTAACCAATCTACATGGTAGACAAAATGAGCTTTCCTTTTTAAAAAATAATTTTTATTGTGAAAATAACACGTACAGAAAAAGTGCATAATAAGAACACCTTAAATTATTATAAAGTCATCTTTCTAAAATGTAAATCTAATCTTGTTCTTGACATTTTCTTAACCTTTTCAAAGTCTCCCCATTGCCCTTCGGGTCAAGTCAAACCTTAGCAAAGTGCAAAGGGTCCACCAGGATGTCACCTCAGCCTGATGCTCCTTCAGCCTGATCTCACACCAGGTCAGATGGCTCTCCCTATGCTCCAGACTCACAGGCTGCATCTCTATGCTCTGGGCTTTGATCTTACCTGGCTCCCAACTGAGAACATGGTATATATTCTTCTCCAGCCCTTGCTTCACCCCCTCCATTGGATACTTACTTTGCTCTTCAAGAACTATGTCTTATTGCTCTTGTCAGAAGATGCTGCATCTAAAGGGTAAAAGGATTCTTGGCAACATTGCATGGCCAAAGCAGCACAGTTTGTGAAAGGCTTCCCTGTTCTCATGGAGAATCAGAAATGGTGAAGCTCCAACATACTTAGAACGTGTCTACTTTGTCCAAAAAAAAAAAAAAAAAGTAGAGATTTGAGGCAATCATTTTTGGTTATTTATGGTGAGTTGGAGAACAGACTCTACTTTGACTAAAGATTATACCTCAGTAATTTGTACCCACAGCTCCTCACCACCCCAAAACTCAGGTCAAAGCAGCTGGTAATGTTGATTATTATTGACATCATTTTATGTAACTCATCCAGCTGTGTGAACTAGAAACATCAGACACATCCTTGACATTTCGCTTCCTGCCCTCTCAACCTATCACGATGTCCTATTTTGCTTCCTAAATTATCTCTTGAAACCACCCAGTTATCATCATCTCCAGCATCACTCTCCTCATCCAAGTTATCATTGTCTCTCAACTGGACTACTGTGATAGCCTCTTAATTGGTCCACAGAATCCACTCTGGCCTCTTCTCATCCATTCTCCATATTGGAGCTGGTTATCTTTGCAAAACATGAATATGATCACATCTTCGACCCATCCCCATCCCCACATGGCTAAAACTTTTAAATATCTTTTCTTTCCTTTTACAACTAAGTCAACATTCTGTAACATTCCCAGCACCTAGAACAAGATTTGGCACACAGAAGGCACTCAATAAATTTTGATTAAATGAATAAATGAATATGAACTTCATCCTTACTCCTCTTTTCTTTAACCAAGAATTCCAGCCCTCTTGACTTTCTTTCATTTCTGTTCCCTCTTATTGCTTTTCCCTCTATTTTATGCCCTTTTCCTTTCCTCCTTCACCAAGTTAATTCCTACCTTCTTCCTTTGGATCTGAATTTAATTTTCATGTCTCCAGAGCAGTCTTCCCTAACCAACCTGACTAGTCCAAAGTCCTCCTTACAGGCTCTCATTACACCATGAGACTCTTCTCCACAATGCTTGTCACATTTGCAGTTTTATATGTGCTTGTGTGACTACTTAACTGATGTCCACTGTCTTGCTATTCTGTAGCACTATGAAGGCAAGACTGTGTCTGTTTTCCCTCATCTACTTGGCACAGTGTTTTGACATTCAGGAGACATTCAATAAATAGCGAACAGATGAATGAATGCATTATAAATTAATGTACAGAGTGCCCATCCCTCTTACAATTCCATTTTAACGTAGACCTGAAACCTAGAAGCTCATTTGAGAGTCAAATCACAAACGATACTTCTCCTTCCACTCTTCTTTTTTCTTTGAAAGTCTTTAATGAAGTCTAAGATACAACTTCTGAACTCCCAGTATACAATGCTTTTAAGTATTATTTCATCTGAATTGTTACAGGACGATTGTCCTTTTTTACAAGACACTTTTCTCGGTCTTGAGAACCCAAAAATAAAGTAGGCAGAATTCACAATAATTAGCCTAAATAAAATCAAAACCTCTCTAACCTAAATCAGGATCTCTCTTACTATGAATGAATTGTAGACTTTTCTTTTTTTCTGGGCAAAAAAAATAGCCCAGTTAATTTTAAACACAAATAATAAGTATTTGTATTGATACTTCTTCTTAGGGTTTATCGGTGTGCATGCAGGATGTTTGTTTTGAAGAAATCGCAATGATTTAAGCATCAACGGATGTAGTTTGTCAACATGCCAGACATTCCTAGGAAAAATTAAACCATTAGGTTATACAGTTTTTAAAAGATTGATATATATATATAGATAGATGTTTTTAGGGACCATGTCTTAATACTATTTTGGTAAGATGTTTTGTCAAAAGGAAAAGAGGTGTCTCGTCATATTGCAGGCCAGAGGCAGTGCTGTCTGTTGTAGATACTGCTGCCCTCATGGGAATGAATCATCAGAAATGGAGAAGTCCTAATCCACTAAGGGCATATCTCTTTTCCTTGAAGTAGAGATTTGATGCAATCGTTTTAAATACTTAGATGATTTATGGTGGGATGGAGATAGAGTATAGAGTCCTCTTTGGTTAAAGACTACACCAGAGTTGTTGCTAACCCTACCTCACAACTCAGGTGTAGAACTGAGTTAATAATACTCAGTTCACAACACTAGCTTATTAGGTGGCGCTAGGTCCCTCCTTGTTGTCTTTATTTCTTTTACTCAATATCCCTTCACCCATTCCCCTCTTTATGGTAAGCACTTGCTCATATTTACTATGTATATCATTGTATATGTATATATCCTTATAAAGTACAAACACTGGCCTACAAGGCCATACATGATATGGTGCCCGCTAACTCTAACTTCATCTCTTCCTACTCTCCCCCATCTCATTTTCTTTAGCCGCGCTGGCCTCCTAGCTATTTCTTGAACTTACTAAGTACTTCAGGTTCTTTGCCCTTGCTGTTTCTTCCACCTAAAATGCTTATTACTCAGATATCCACATGGCTCACTCATTTCCTTCATGGCTTTGTTCAAATATCGCTTTATTTTAAAAAAGGAGGAGGGAAGGAAACTTCCCTAATCACCCTATTTAAAACAGTAATCTTCCTTAACACTGTATGTCTCTATATTGTGGTTTTCCTCAGTTATAATTGTTGCCACCTGAGATATTTTTTGTACCTATCTTTGTTTTTTGTCTGTCTCCCCTCACTACAATGAGAGGCAATAGGACATCATGGTTGAAAGCCAGACCCTAGAGTTAGAGTTACAAGGCTTGAATTCTCACTCTACCACTTACTACATGAGCTTCAGCAGGTAGCCCTGTGCCTCAAGTTCCTCAGCTCTAAAATAGGGATGATGATAGCATCTACCTCATATGGTTACAATTCTATCTGGCACACAAGCCACACTAAGTATTACCTGCTGTCATTATTACATTTACTTTTGTCATTAGAATTAAGCTTGATGAAGGCAGGGACTGAGTTTCCTTTGTATTTCCAGTGCCTAGACAGTGCCTGGCAAAAGGTACTGAATATTAATTAAATGAATACTATTTCCCATGTGCATGGTTTTTTGTGGGTTTTTTGCTGAGGGAGATTGTCCCTGAGCTAACATCTGTGCCAATCCTCTCCTATTTTGTATGTGGGTCACTGCTACAGCACAGCTGCCAATGAGTGGTGTAGGTCCACATCCGGGATCCCAACCTGGGCTGCCAATGCTGAACACGCCAAATTTAACCACTATGCCACATGGCAAGCCTCTGCATGATTTTTTAAAGAAAAAAATTTAAATTTAACATACATATAAAAAATGCACAGGTCATAACTGTACAGCTCTATGAATTTTCACAAATAAACAAACCCATGCAACCACCATCCAGCCCACCAGAAGCTAACACCCATCAGCTATTAGGATTTACACACCTAACAGCAGTGTGTGAAAGTTCCCATGTTCATGCGTTTTTAAGTGACATGAATATTATAGAAGAGATTTTTTTCTTTTACTGTTTTCACTGAGTACTATGCTTTGAAGATCCACATATGTTGCTGTGCACTTATTCCCTCTAACTATTGCATAATATTTGGTGAATATGCTTTCATCAACTTAATTCTTTTTCTGATTTTTTGGATTGGTGCTTATCAGTCTAGCAGGGCTTTTGTTTGTCTACCCAGCACCCATTCCCCTCTTCTTCCATCCATACAAGTACCTGTGCTCATCCACATGGCCAAGTGCTCCAGCCCCAGTCCGCAGAGGTGACTCTTAGGTCATCTAAACCAATCATAGTACTTTTATTTCCCTTACGACCCAGTTCTGACCAATGAGACTTGACGGGAAGTCTCTGCAGTATGGGACAGTGGGGAAGTCGCTTCTGAAAAGGTTGCTTAGCTCTTCTATGGAGATACAAGGAGAGGTCCTCTTTTCTTACCTCTGGGCGTTGGTGTGAGTTTGTGATAGCTGGAATTGCTGCAGTCATCTTGTGACCATGAAGGGAGCTAGAAAAAAGACAGAAAACTCTGGGTCCATCATGACAGCACTAAGCAACAAGCCACCCTACCTCCATGCTTGTTAGATGAGAAAATAATTTTATTTGGATTTTCTTACTTGTAACCAAAAGGATCCCATTACAATAATTAAAACATTAGCATTGGCTTGTTTCTTAAAAGCTATTCTATATTTAAAATGGATTCATATAACAATATTTCTCAGTCCCCTTATTTTTTTTTAAATAATTTGAATTTGATGCCCTTTATTGACTATGAGGTTAATTTTATGACACTGAGATCATCTAACAAATAGGTATCTCTTTCAACTTACTGCTCAGCATGGTGCAATTTGTTCATTTAGAATTTTAGAAGAACATAGTTGACTTTGAACAAATATGATCTGCTAACTAAAGGACAGCAGAATACATTTTGAGTTAGTGTTTTATTCTTGTATCTTAGAAAAAGTATGTAGCCCAAATTTTCAAATATACTAGCAATCACTTCTCCTATAATAAACATATTTTATAAATTTTTAGAGCAACTTTGTTTTATTAATTTTAATTTTTGGATAGGTGATACATACATTGATACAAGATACACTGTCACTTACATGAATTCTTGATTTATTTCACCAGTCTTTTAAAATTTCAGCATTCTATCTTCACACAATATAAAATAATATAATTACACTTGATGGAACATCTATTCTGTGTTAGGCACTGAAACTGGGCCTTTGAAAGTATTATTAATTTTACTCCATGAGGTACTTTTATTCTAATTTTTAGGAGGATGAAATGAGGCTCAGAGAGGTTAAGCAACTTGTAGGCTACACAGCAAGTGAGGAGCAGGGCTGGAATTTGAACCCAGACCTATCAGATTATAAAACACACACCTTTAGCCACTTACCATATGACTCCTCTAATCTTTTACTGTAATAACTACATGTATATTTAAGGCCAGATGGGAGGTTCCATAACAAGCGTTTAGCCCTTTAAAGTAAGCTGAAATAATAAGAATAAGTAATGTCTAACATTTATTGGGCACATCCTGTGTGCTATGCAATACTTTTAAATGTTTTAAGCATATTAACTAATTTACTCTTTGCAAGTTTATCTTCAGATAAATATTGAATTATCTGGAAATAAACATAGCAGCTTCAAAAAAAAGCAGCAGTCTAAAAATGAATTCATATTCTGATCATATTTAACATAGAAATAAACTAGAGGACAATTCATTGTTTCATTGTATCATTTGGGAACTTTTTCCATTGTAAGAGACCTAAAAAATCTCAAATCAAACTGCCTTAAGCCAAAAAGAGACTACTGGCTTGCATAATTGAGAATCTCCAGCAGCAGAGATTCCCCCAGCAGGGATGGATTCCAGGTTCCCTCATGTTCCACAGCTTGTTTTTTCCATCTTTTGGCTCTAACCCCACCAGCTACCCCCATTTTGTAGACTTCTTTCTCAGATTCCAGTTGGTTATTCCCAGCACCTCCAAGTTCTCCCCTCCTGATGGCAAGATAAGAGGCAGAGCTCCCACCTCATATATACCCAAGTTCAAGGGCAGAAGGACTTTTTTAACAGTCCTAGAATTACTCTAATTGCCCTGGCTTAAGTCACTGCCCACTCCTGAAACAATCCTGTGGCAAAGGAGATGCAATTCCCTGATTCTGATAAGGGAGATGAAACTAACTGGTTGCCTTATGCCCAAGTCACTGGCTCTACCTCTGGAACCAGAGGGTGAGCCATTTGAACTGAGAATAGGGGTAGAGATATGAGCACTCAGAAGAAAATCAGTGGAACGGATGCTATTGTAGATGGTCCCCCCACGGACCACACCTCCTGCCATTCACATCTTTTGTAGTCCCCTCCCCTCAAATCTGGGTCCTATGACTAGCTTTTTTTTTTTTAATAGAACTTATTTTAAAGAAGAGTTTTAGATTTATAGAAAAAATGAGACCATTATACAGAGTTCTTATATGCCCTCCCACCCAATTTCTCTTATTATTAACATCATACATTATGTGGTACATTTGTTAAAATTAGTGAATATATATTAGTACACTACTATTAAATAAAGTCCATAGTAATTTATTTAGATTTTCTTAGTTTCTGCCTAATTTCTTTCTCTGCTTCATGATCTTACCCAGAATCCCACATTACATTTACTAGTTATTGTCTCCTTAGGTTCATCTTGGTTATGACAGTTTCTCAGAATTTCCTTTTTGATGACCTTGCCAGTTTTGAGGAGCAATGATCAAGTATTTTATAGGATGCCCTTCTATTGGAACTTGTCTGATGTTTTTCTTGTGATTAGACTGGGGTTTTTGGAAGGAAGACCACAGAAGTAGAGAGTCATTTTCATCCCATCAAATCAAGGATATATACTGTCAACATGATTTATTGCTGTTGATACTGACCTTGATCTCTTATGGCTGAGATATTCCTTACCTCCCTTCCATACAGGGCTCTTTAGAAGGAAGTCATCATGAGCAAACTACATGTAAGGAGTAGGGGTTTATGCTTCTCCTCCCTGAGGGTGAATTGCCATTTTAAGCCACTAAATTTTGGGGTGCTTTGTGATGTAGCAAAAGATAACTGAAACAGAGGCAAAAATCTACTAGATACATTATTGACTCCCAAAGTAGAACAAGTTTCATTAAACAACATATAATGATGGCTTTCTTGTTTTTTCACCCAGAAGAAATCATTTATCCAGAAATACATGACAAAATGTTAATGAATCTTCATCTTCTCAGATAAAGTTATTTAACCTCTGGGTCTCTCAAGGTAACATCCTGATCAGAAACACTGCTCCACACAGATAGTTAGGCTTTCTAAAGATATTAAGGTCAGTTCAAAACTAATATTAGTCTTGAGTAACTCTGCTGCCTCCCTAACAATTAGTCATAGCAAAGTAGACTTATGAATAGGATTTTCAGGCAGCAGAACCTTTAATAATCCAGAAGCCTGAAATGTTTCCCAGTATCACGGTGGCAAATATATTTCTACATTTGAGCCAATCTAAACTTCTATTGGCACTTTTCCAGGTGCTTGGGGAACACAAGTCTCCATTCTATCAGAGGGCAGAACATATTGCTTTTCTACATGAACTGTACATTTCCGGGAGTCACTGGGGGGTTGGGAGGGCAAAGTGGAGAAAGAAGCCAAAATACACCTCCAGAAGAGATAAGATTATAAGTGTCAAGATTAGATTACCAGATTCAAAGAGGTTATGTTACATTTATTTTTTTTTTCTACAAGGGAAAATAGATTGGATTTCTATTTTATTCCTGGTTCCCTCTCCTCTCTTTATTCATATTTCCTGCGTCTCATTGAGAACAGTGTGCTCTCAAACATTTTATTTGCAAATATATTTAAGCTTTGCTAATACGTATTCATTTTATCTAGAATTTGAACAATTTGACTTGGCTTGGGTTTAAGTTTATCTTGAGATAATGAAAAAAGTATTTGCCTAATGAATTAATAGAATAAACAATGCTAAGAAAGATTTGTTTTAAAATAGTTAAGATCAAAATATTTTTATGGTCTTAAACATTAATTGTGTATTATAAAAAATTGTATTGCTAATCTGCAAGCAAGTCTTACGTATTCTCTGGAGATTCAATCTGGAAACACTTACTAATTAGCTTAAATTGCCAAAAACAGCTAAAACATATTTCTTTTCAAATATTCACCAAAAAGGGCCCCTAGAATCTAGAGATAGAAGGTTCCTTGAGGCCAGAGATAGTGCCCTGGCTCCTGAACATGAAGACTGGATCTTAGGAGGCATTTAATAAATACTTACTGAATGAATTAATCAATGATTCAGACTTCAATGATTTAAGTTTAGCAATTTGTGTAATACAGAGGTCTCAAGTGGCAGTTCATGGGCCAAATTAAGTCTGCAGTATTGTCTGGTTTGGCCTGCATATTGTTATATTTTGTTTTGTTAAAAAGGTATTGGCATAGGAAGACCCTGAACTCACCTCCTTCTATGGACACACTGAAGCTACACTTATATATAAAGTAATTCCTGCTGAAGAAGAACTGAGGGCTGATTGAACAGTTTCTGTAAAACAAACAATAGAGGAACCACATAGAGTGGATAGGAGAGACAGAGACACAGTATCCACAGAAACCCCACCCCCAATGCCACGACCTGCAGCAGGGAGGATGTCACTGAGGGGCCCAGGTGGAGGCTTGCTTGCCCTGGGGTACAAGAAAAACACCAGGAGTTTAAAAATCACCTGGACTATACGGGAAGGAAATTCCACTTATTAATTCTACAGTATCTGCCAAATGGGCAAGGAACATGGGAACTCTCTCTCTGGAGTCAGACGTGCTGCCAAGCCCCATTTTTTGTGTTCCCCCCTGACCTTGATAGGCAAGGGGGAACAGAGCCCAGATGTTCTAGCTGGCCTGCTAAGGTTGCCAAAGCACGACCTGGGTCCCTAGCCCATACCAGCTCTAGCCATCCCACCAACGTAGCCCATGTGCAACACACACTGGGACCCCTTTGGCCCCCACATACTCCAGCTCCAGCTGGCCTGCCAAAGCTGCCAAGCACATGCAATCTATACAGGAGACACTCCTATATGAGGCCACTCCTTCAAAACTGGGAGAGGTAGGTGTTTTGCCTAATTCTTAAAATCAAACAGAGAAAGTCAAACAAAATGAAGACACAAAGGTATATGTTCCAAATGAAAAAACAAGACAAAACGCCAGAAAAAAAGACCCTAATGGAACAGAGATAAGTAATTTATCTGATAAAGAGTTCAAAGTAATGGTCATAAAGATGTTCACCAAACTTGGGAGAAGAATGAGGGAACACAGTAAGACTTTCAACAAAGACTTAGAAAATTTAAGAAAGAACCAATCAGACCTGAAGAATAAAATAACTGAAATAAAAAATATGCTAGAGGGAATCAACAGCAGATTAGATGATGCAGAAGAATGCATCAGCAATCTGGAAAACAAAATAGTGGAAATCACCCAATTAGAACAGCAAAAAGAAAAAAAGAATTCTAAAAAATGAAGATAGTTTAAGGGACATCTGAGACAACATTAAGCACACTAACATTTGCGTTATAGATGTCCCAGAAGAGAGAGAGAAAGGGGCAGAAGATATTTGAAGAAATAATGGCTGAAAACTTCCCTAACCTGAGGAAAGAATCAGACATTCAGGTCCAGGAAGCACAGAGAGCTCCAAACAAGATGAACCCAAAGTGATTCACACTGATGTATTATAATTAAAATCGCAAAAGTAAAAGATAAAGAGAGAATCTTAAAGGCAGCAAGAGAAAAACAACAAGACACATACAAGAGAACCCTCATAAGACTATCAGCTGATTTTTCAGCAGAAACTTTGCAGGCCAGAAGGGAGTGGAATGATCTATTTAAAATGATGAAAGGAAAAACTTAAAACCAAGAATATTCTACCAAACAAGGTTATCATTCAGAATTGAAGGACAGATGAAGAGTTTCCCAGACAGGCAAAAATTAAAGGAGTTCATCACCACTAAAATGGCCTTACAAGAAATATTAAAGGGTGTTCTTCAAGTGGAAAAGAAAAAGCCATAACCAGAAATAAGAAAATAATGAAAGAAAAAAATCTCACTAGTAAAGGCAAATATTTAAATAAAGGCAATGGATCTGCCACTTAAAAAGCTAGTATGAGGGTTAAAAGGCAAAAGTAGCAAAATCAACTATAACTACAATAAATAGTTAAGGGATACACAAAATAAAAAGATGTAAAAATATAACATCAAAAATAGAAAACATAGAGCCAGCCCTGATGGCCCAGCAGTTAAAGTTCAGCATGCTCCACTTCAGTGGCCTGGGTTCCATTTCCAGGCATAGAACTACACCACTTGTCTGTCAGTAGACTTGCTGTGGCAGCAGCTCACATAGAGGAACTAGCTGGACTTACAACTAGAATATACAACTATGTACTGGGGCTTTGGGGAGGGGAAAAAAAAGAGGAAGATTGGCAACAGATGTTAGCTCAGAGCAAATCTTTTCCAGCAAAAAAAAAAAAAAAACAAAACCAACATAAAACATGGGGGGGGGAGTAAAAATGTAGCACTTTTAGAATGTGCTCAAACTTAAGCAACTTTCATCTTAAAATAGACTGCCATATACATATATATATATATATATGTTGATATATATGAACCTCATGGCACCTAAACAACCAAAAAACTACAATAGATACACAAAAAAATAAAGAAAAAGGAACCCAAACGTCAAACCATCAAACCACAAGGGAAGAAACCAAGAGAGGAAGAAAGAAACATAGAAGAATTATTAAAACCAACTAGATAACAACTAACAAAATGGCAATAAGTACATATCTATCAATAATTACTTTAAATATGAATGGACTAAATGCTCCAATCAAAAGACATAGGGTGGCTGAATGGAAAAACACACATGACCCATCTATATGCTGCCTACAAGAGACTCACTCCAGATCTAAAGACACACTCAGACTGAAAGTGAAGGGATGGAAAAGATATTCCATGAAAATAGAAATAGAAAGACAGCCAGGGCAGCAACATTCATATCAGACAAACTAGACTTTAAAACAAAGACTGTAACAAAAGACAAAGAAGGGCATTACACAATGATAAAGGAGTCAATCTAAGAAGAGGATATAACATTCGTAAATATTTATGCACCCAGCATAGGAGCACCTAAATGTATAAAGCAAATATTAACAGACATAAACGGAGTAATTGACAGTAATATAATAATAGTAGGGGACTTTAATACCCCACTTACATTAATGGATAGTTCATCCAGACAGAAAATCAATAGGAAACATTGGCCTTAAATGACACATTAGACCAGATGGACTTAACAGATATAAACAGAACATTCCATCCAAAAACTGCAGAATACACATTCTTTTCAAGGGCACATGGAACATTCTACAAGAAAGATCATGTTAGGCCACAAAACAAGTCTCAATTAACTCAGAAGACTGAAATCATATCAAGCATCTTTTCCAACTACAACTGAATAAAACTAGAAATCACTTACAAAAATAAAACTGGAAAAAATACAAAAACATGGAGACTAAACAACATGCTAGTAAACAACCAATGGGTCAATGAAGAAATCAAGGAGGAAATCAAAAATATGTTGAGACAAATGAAAATGGAAACTAACTTTCCAAAATCTATGGGACACAGTAAAAGCAGTTCTAAAAGAGAAGTTCATAGCAATACAGGCCTACCTCAAGAAACAAGAAAATATCTCAAATAAACAATCTAACTTTACACTTAAAGGAACTAGAAAAAGAACAAACAAAACCCAAAGTTAGTAGAAGGAAGGAAACAATAAAGATCAGAATGAAAATAAATGAAATAGACACCAAAAAACAATAGAAAGGATTAATGAAAATAAAAGCTGGTTCTTTGAAAAGATAAACAAAATTGATAAACCTTTAGCCAGCCTAGAAAAAAAGAGAATCCAAATAAATAAAATCAGAAATGAAAGGGAAGAAATTACAACTGACACCACAGAAATACAAATGATCATAAAAGGCTACTATGAACAATTATATGCCAACAAATTGGAAAACTAGAAGAAATGGATAAATTTCTGGAAACACACAACCTTTCAAGACTGAATCATGAAGAAACAGAAAATATGAATAGACTAATTACACGTAAAGAAATTGAACGAGTAATTTTACAACTCCCAAAAAACAAAAGTCCAGGACCAGACAGCTTCACAGGTGAATTCTACCAAATATTTAAAGAAAAGTTAATACCTATCCTTCTCAATGTATTTTAAAAAATTGAAGAGGAAATATCCCTGATAAACATAGATGCAAAAATCCTCAACAAAATATTAGCAAACCAAATACAATAGATTAAAAGGATCGTACACCACAATCAAGTGGGATTTATTCCAGGGATGCAAGGATGTTTCAACATCCACAAAACAATCAATGTGATACACTACATTAACAAAATGAAGGATAAAAATCATACAATTATCTCAATAGATCCAGAAAAAATTTTTGATAAAATTCAACATCCATTTACAATAAAACACTCCACAAAGTGAATATAGAAGGAACGTACCTCAACATAATAAAGGCCATATATGACAAGCCCACAACTAACGTCATACTCAATGGTGAAAAGCTGAAAGCTTTTCCTCTAAGTTCAGGAACAAGATGAGGATGGGGATGCCCACTCTCACCACTTTTATTCAACATAGTATTGGAAGTCCTAGCCACAGCAGTTAGACAAGAAAAAGGAAAAAAAGGCATCCAAATTGGAAAAGAAGAAGTAAGATTGTCGCTATTTGCAGATAACATGATACCAAATATAGAAAACCCTAAAAACTCCACCAAAAAACTATAAGAACTAATAAATTCAGTAGAGTAGCATGATATAAAATTAACATACAGAAACCAGTTGTGTTTCTATACACTAATAACAAGCTATCAGAAAGAGAAATGGAGAAAAGAATCCCACTTACAATTGCATCAAAAAGAATAAAATACTTAGGAATAAATTTAACCAAGAAGGTGAGAGACCCATACTCCAAAAACTATAAGACATTGATGAAAGAAATTTAAGATGACACAAATAAATGGAAAAATATACCATGCTCATGGCTTGGAAGAATTAATACTGTTAAAATGCCCATGCTAGCCAAAGCAATCTACAGATTCAATGCAATCCCCATCAAAATACCAATGGCATTTTTCACAAAACTAGAACAAAGAATCCTAAAATTTGTTTGGAACCACAAAAGATCCCAAATAACCAGACAAATCTTTTTTTTTTTTTTTTTTTTGGTGAGGAAGATTGGCCCTGAACGAACATCTGTGCTAATCTTCCTCTATTTTGTATGTGGGATGCAGCCATAGCATGGCTTGACAAGCAGTGTGTAGGTCTGTGCCCAGGATCCAAACCCATGGACCTCAGACCGCTGAAGTGGAGTGCACAAATGTAACCACTATACCACCAGCCTGGCCCTAAGCAATCCTAAGAAAGAAGAACAAAGCTGTTCCATGATTTCAAACTATACTATAAATCTATAGCAATCAAAACAGTATGGTACTGGCACAAAAACAGACATAGGATCAGTGGAATAAAGTAAAGAATCCAGAAATAAACCCATGTATATACAGTGAATTAACCTATGACAAAGGAGGCAAGAATATACAATGGGGAAAAGACAGTCTCTTCAATAAATGGTGTTGAGAAAACTGGACAGTTACATGCAAAAGAATGAAACTGGACCACTATCTTACACCATGTACAAAAAGAAATGAAAAATGGATTAAAAACTCGAATGTAAGACCTAAAACCATAAAACTCCTAGAAGAAAACATAGGCAGTTAGCTCTTTGACATTGTCTTAGCAATATTTTTTTGGACCCATCTTCTCAGGCAAGGGAAATAAAAGCAAAAATAAAGAAATGGGATTACATCAAATTAAAAAGCTTACACACAGTGAAGGAAACCATCAAAAAAATGAAAAGGTAGGGGCTGGCCCCGTGGCTGAGTGGTTAAGTTTGCATGCTCCACTGCAGGCAGCCCAGTGTTTCGTTGGTTCGAATCCTGGGCACGGACATGGCACGGCTCATCAAACCATGCTGAGGCAGCGTCCTACATGCCACAACTAGAAGGACCCACAACAAAGAATATACAACTATGTTCCGGGGGGCTTTGGGGAGAAAAAGGAAAAAAATAAAATCTTAAAAAAAAAAATGAAAAGGCAATCTACTGAATGAGAGAGGGTATTTTCAAATCATACATCTGATAAGCAGTTATATCCAAAATATAAAAAGAACTTACACAACTTAATATCAAAAAAACAAACAACTTGACTGAAAAATGGGCAGAGGATTTGAACAGACACTTTTCCAAAGACATACAGATAGCCAACAGGCACATGAAAAGATGCTCAACGTCACTAATTATTAGGGAAATGCAAACCAAAACCACAATGAGATACCACCTCACGCCTATCAGAATGGCTATTATCAAACAGACAAAAAATAACGGGTTGACGAGGATGTGGAGAAAAGGGAACCCTCCTATACTGTTGGTGGGAATGTAAATTGGTGCATCCACTATGGAAAACAACATGGAGGTTCCCCCAAAAATTAAAAATAGAACTACCACATGATCTAGCAATTCCACTTCTGGAAATTTATCAGAAGAAAACAAAAACACTAATTCAAAGAGACATATGTACCACTTTGTTCATTGCAGCATAATTTACAATAGCCAATATATGGAAGAAACCTAAGTGTTCATCACTAGACAAATGAATAGATAAAGAAGATGTGGCATGTATATGCAATGGAATATTACACAGCCATAAAAAAGAATGAAATCTTGCCATTTGCAACAACATGGATGGACTTAGAGGTTATTATGCTAAGTGAAATAAATTAGACAGAGAAAGACAAATACTATATGATTTCACTTATATGTGGAATCTAAAAAACAAAATAAAAGAACAAGCAAAACAAAACAGAAATGGACCCATAGATACAGGAAACAAACTAGTGGTTATCAGATGGGGGAGGCATTGAGGGATGGGTGAAATAGGTGAAGGAGATTAAGAGGTACAAACTTCTAGTTATAAAATAAGTAACACGGGGATGTAAAGTACAGCACAGAGAATACAGTCAATAAAGTTGTAATAACTTTGTATGGTGACAGATGGTAACTAGACTTATCATGGTGATCATTTTGTAATGCATATAAATACTGAATCACTATGGTGTACACCTGAAACTAGTATGATATTGTATGCCAATTATACTTCAGTAAAAATGGCACCTGGCCGGCCTGGTGGCGCAGTGGTTAAGTGCACATGCTCCACTTTGGCAGCCCTAGGTCAGCCAGTTCGGATCCCGGGTGCGGACATGGCACCACATGGCAAGCCATGCTGTGGCAGGCATCCCACATATAGAGTAGAAGAAGACAGGCACAGATGTTAGCTCAGGGCCAGTCTTCCTCAGCAAAAAGAGGAGGATTGGTGGCAGATGTTAGCACAGGGCTAATCTTCCTCAAAAAAAATAAAAAGAGAGAAAAAAAGGCACCAAAAATAAGAAAATAAAAAGGTAATAAATTCATTTAGTTCAAAATATTTCTTAAAATGATGTATAGTGAAAACTCTCACTCTCACTTCTGTCTTATCTACCCATCTGCCCCAACTTCTCTCAAGGTAATCTCTTTTTAGTAGTTTCTTGTGTATTTTTCTAGAGTTTTTTTGGCAAATTATAAGAAAATATGCATACATAGTCTTACTTTCCCTTTTATACACAAAGGTAATATATTATAGTCACAATATTTTATCTTGTTTTTTTCACTAAAATTACCCTTAGAGATTTTTCTCTCTATCATCTTAAACTAGTCAGTTTCCTTCATCGCATTTCATTAGCCATGATGGGCATTTGAGTTACAGCTAGAGTAATACTATCAAACACAGAGCAGGAGAAGAGACATGTTTTGCTTAGTTTCATCACATGAGTGTAGCTGAGCAGGGATGGGGAGGTCACTACATAGTAAGATGTCTTAAACATAGGGAGTACTTCCTATATTCTAGTTACACTGAATGAATTGCAAATAAAGTAGTCACAGATTTCTGTCCCACTCCCCACTTTACATACATACATACACACACACACACACACACATGGACCTGAAAATGCTAAATCAGCGACTATGCCAGAATTTCTATGAGAGAAAATCTCAATACTTCCTCCCTTTTTTCTAGGTGCCCACCACTCCCTCTCCAACTCCCCAGGTTCCACTTTCTACAGGTAAATTCACCAGACATAGTATTTCCTAGACACACCAAATCTCAAGAATTTCAGGAATCCTTGGTAAAACTACAGATTCCCAGCCCCTTCCCTTGGAGACTTTTATTTAGGTCTGAATCTCTGCTTTTAGGATCAGGAAAGTTTGGGAAGATAGTTCTAAGATGTTGCTAAAAATGTTCTCATGCCTATGATGAAACAATTCTCTTAGGGACTGCTATAGATATTTAGATCTTGAGTACCTTATTACATGTCTTTTTGAGTGGCTATTTTAAGGAAATTCTCTTTTAGAGAAGTGCTTCCCAAAGGTTTTCACAATGATAAACATATACAATGCTAATAATTGTTTGGCATACTGGAGGAAGCCACTGTCAGCCAAAGGTGACAGACCCAGGCGCTTTGGAGGGATGGCAAGATGAAAAGTGATATTTCATAGCACAACTTTTGGGAAATTCTGCCTTAGAGTATCTTGAGGGGAAGGAGAAAGGAAACTGGCATTTGTTTAGCTCTTGTATGCCTGGCGCTATAGTTAGAGATATGGCTTTAGTCTTGCATACAATCTACTCAGCATAGATGGATGTGTATTAATTCCTCCATTTTAAAGAAAAACAAACTGGGATAGTCAGATTTAGATCAAGCCTCTTCCAAAGGTAGAGGCAAGAGCTAAAATTTGAACTGACATTTCTGTTTCCCAAGTCCAACATTTTTTCACCATTGCCCAAATGGCAGCCAATACATATCTCAAAGATTAAGGAATATTCAAGAACTCAAAGGACACAACTTCTCCTGGATGCATTTTGGCCTCAAAATGCTAGTTGCTGAGTGCTCCAAACACACCCCTGTTTTTGGCAGCCAGTCTCCACTCTGGCCCCTACTGACCCCACCTCTTGGTATTCATGCTCTGATATTCTTCCTCCCACATTGTATCAGGATTGGTCTGTATGACCAATAAAACAGCAGACATAATGATAAGTGACCTCAAAGGCTAGGTCACTTACTCGGGGAGATCTAGCTACCATGCGGTGAGGATAGTTGAGCAACCCTTTGGAGAGGCCCATGTGGTGGGAAATTGCCAACAGTCATGGGAATGAGCCATCTTTGAAGCAGTTTCTTCAACACCAGTCAAGCCTACAGATGACTGCAGTCCCAGCTGACATGTTGATTGCAACTTCATGAGACACCCTGAGTCAGAGCGCCCCAGCTAATCTGCTCCCTAATTCCTGACTCACAGAAACTGTGAGACAATACATGTTTGTTGTTTTAAGCCACTAACTGTTGTAGTAATCTGTTACCCATTAACATATAGTACAGGCTTCTATTACATGGACGGAAAAATAAAACAGAGTAGATATTTCCCTGTATTGTGATCTATATTGATATAGACCATAGTCACTTAAGAGAAGAAAAAAGAAAAAGCAAGATTTTTGTCTCAATAAAAAGATAATAATAAAATAAAATCACTTTGATATATATTTTTTTGAAAAAGATTTTTGTTACACTTTTCAAACACTGTTAACTTTTTACTTTGTTTTCTCAAGGACTGATCCTGAAAATAGAACAAAAATAGTAGGGCAAAGTGACTTCAACTAAAAAGTGAGGGAAAGTATCTATATGAATCTGGTGTTTGAACTAGTATGACTGAGAAATGAAATAACCTACCAAGTGGGTGGGAAAAGTGGTTTGTAAATCCAGCTCAGTGCTATGCCAGACTCTGACACACAGCCTCAGATGACAAACTACTTCTGCAGGCTAAAGATGAAGCACACGTTTGCCATTGGTTTATCAAATAGAAAACAAGGACCATCTGTTAATTGCCACCAGAAGACCTAAACAGAGAAAACGAATAGAACTGAATTTTCCTCTGTGCAAGGTAGATATTTTTCTTTTCCTTTTTCTTTTTTTTTTTTTTTTTTTTTGCGGGGGGAGGGTCATGCTCTGGGAAAAGAAGCCTATAATGAGATCTGAAGAAAGTTCATTTAAATCTCTGGTAATTTTTTAATCATCCACATAAAAATACTTCCAAAAAACTAATTAACAAATAAGTGGAAATATAGCAAATAGGTGATAACTACATGATAAATAAGTTTTCAATGTATTATAAGGATAGGAAATATTATCATGGCACACTCATTGAGGCTTTATTTTTGCCAAGTATTTTATAATTATTTTTACCTACTACCTATCAAAGCAATATGGTATAATAGGTTAATATTCTAACTCACAATTTCTAAATGAGAAACTCATACAGGCGAGATTAAGTGCACAAGTGGTTTTTGTAAGCATTAGGGCTAAGCCTAGGTAATACCATCTAGCTCGTGGGCACTTGTCTTCAGTGTGGGAAGTCCCAGAGCGGGGGTGGAGGATGAAGGGGAGAAGAGGTGGTGCAGAGTACCACTTAAATATAACCTCTTCCCCCTTACTCTCATCCCCAGGCATCTGGTATTCTTAAGCTCTTTCCACCCTGCTCTAAATCTTTCAAGGGATTGCAAATAGTGTTGCTTGTTGTCTGTTTTCATGTGGTCTAACTCCAAGCTTTCCACAATCTTATCCTACCAATAATTAACCTAAATGAGGCTGAGCAAGCCTGGGCTGCTGGGCAACTGTCCAACAGGCTGGTCCATTGCCCTCTATCTGGGCAATACTGGGGCAAGAAGGCAAACAAAGGCCCCGTATTTAAAGTTACAAATCAGGCTAACAAAATTGCCATTGGAATAAAATGAAATATTAAAAATTCTACCATGTTTATGCAATGGAAAATTGTAATCATTAATTTGAAAAGTTTAATTTATATTTTCTATTAAAATATCTTTAAATTTTATACAACTACATTTTACTTTTTTTTTGGTGAGGAGGATTGGCCCTGAGCTAACATCTGTTGCCAATCTTCCTCTTTTTGTTTGAGGAAGATTGCTAACATCTGTGCCAATCTTCCTCTATTTTGTATGCGGGATGCCGCCAAAGCATGATCAGTGGTATGCAGGTCTGTGTCCAGGATCTGAACTTATGAACCCTGGGCTGCCAAGGTGGAGCACGTGAACTTAACCACTATGCCATGGGGCCAGCCCCTACATTTTACTTTTTAATCTTTTAGATTATTGGGAATGAGGGCCAGAGCAGAATAGAGAATTGTGAAAAATCACAATGTGATAGCAACGTATATGATGAAATTAAAATATTTTGTAATATTTTTGCAATAACAATTTATCATTGGCAAAATTATTAGCTAAAATGTGTCTTATCTTCCCATCTTGACAAATAACTTCATAAAAACAAATTTTTTTAAATATATGCAAAGCTATGGGTTTTATATGACTGAAAATCAGCAAAATAACAAAGACCACTGAATTTAATCATTGCATCTGTCTGAGTCATATTTGGATGAGTAGTAATAAAAGACAATCATAATTCATAAAATATTATATATTTTATAAAATATATTTTTCTTGCCTTTTTGGTTCACTAAAATTACTAACTGTGTTTTTAAATCAAGATTCTCACCCAATTTGAGTTCTACTTACAGGAAATACCAAATTAGACAACTTTTCTTGGGCCGAAATTTTACATGGTTTTTACTCATTCCATGTGAAGAACTTAGCTCTGCTGAGACACTGGCAAATGGAATTATTAATAAAATTTTTCAAGCAAGTCTAAGTTCAGAAGTGAACATTCATTTCACATACCATGCTCAAATATTGTAAAAAACAAGGAAGTTGAAATTAGTAG
Source organism: Equus asinus (assembly GCF_041296235.1). Taxonomy (NCBI): domain Eukaryota; kingdom Metazoa; phylum Chordata; class Mammalia; order Perissodactyla; family Equidae; genus Equus; species Equus asinus. The sequence goes on from NC_091798.1 coordinate 75,758,130, forward strand.
ATATTTCACTGGTTTCATATCTATTGTAAAAACTACGGGTTTTACTTGAGGGAAGAATTGAAAAAACAACTTCAATTTTAGGCTCTGATTTAAAAGCTTGTTGAGGACAAAACTATGATATTGGTGCTGATGTAGTTGATAATAACAGAGGTTATTTTGGCAAAAAATCCAGAAGGAATCTTTGTGCCATTTATAGTACATAGTGTGAATTTGTTCCTAAGAGACATGGTCTCAATACTGCTGATATTATTCACATTCTTTGAAAGAGTTTAAACATCAAATATAGTACTTTCAGGATCTGTCCAAAGGTGAAACATCTTGAGAAAAACATTGAATTTAATCTAATAGATACTGGTGGATAAACAATGGGAGGGCTGATCAAATGCTGCTAAAGCAATTAGATTTAAACAAGATTCAAAATATACTAGAACAGTTAACTAAAACAGCAGAAAATTTCTCAAATAGTAAGTTGTGATTTTTGGCAGAAAATGAAATTAATTTTGAATATATCCACATATTTATTTGCTATTATATTAATAATATTTAGCAAAGGCTTAGAAAAAAACAGATCTAAGTTTAGCTACTTCACTTTTAAAAGGTTTGAAAACTTAAAATTTAAAGAAAGTGGTTTTTATAAGTGGAAAGAAACTGCATGTTCAATATGCAACAAAAGTTACAATCTGAAAAAATATAGGAAAATTAAAATGTGTTAATAGTTATTTTTCTTCTAAAATATACAAAATTATTAAAGTTAAAAGGCAAAGTATAAACTATAATGAATATCCAATTATAAAGCAAAATTAAATGCTGAAATTTTGAATATTTGAAAATTTAATTAACTTTATTAAATATTTTTATAAAAGTAAAACTATTTGCATTTCCAACATTCAATATCCCTTTAGCTGCCAATGTTAAGATTTGGTATCACACTTTAAGTATATCACACCTAGATAGAGATGCATACAAATTTAAGAGCAATATGAACTGTTTAAAATTGCACAATATTCCTTAGCCATCATAGGCAATAACTGAAAATACTAAGCACATCTGGACTAATTCCAGAATCATGAATTGCTTTATATGGAGAGAAGCAAGAAAATGGATGCTCAGCACTAGTGGGAAATGAACCTTCATTATGCAAGTACCTATTGCATTCATGCTATGAGAAGGATTTGACAAGTTAATTAATTTATCTTTTCTCTTATTTAAGTGCTTCTGCCATTCAAATCCTCCCTCGAGTCTGAAGCCTTCTCCTTTTCTCATGTTGGAAATAATATGAGCCACAATATGTCATAGTATTCGGATCCAAATGCTTTTTATTTCCAGGAGGTAGGGTAAAAGATGTGGAAAAGAATTTCCCTGCGGCCTGATAAGTGTTAGTCACAAGTATGAATGTTTAGTGACAAACATGCCTCTGGTTTTTAAATAATTTATTGTTTATGTGCTGCATATATTTGTGATTTGAGGGCCCTCTGAAGCCCAGGGCCCAGAGCCTCTCCTTCCCAGATGGTACTGAGCTCTTCTTTCTACATTTCCCTCTCCTTTCTTAGTCCACTGCCTCAGCGCACATCAAACTCACTGTCCCCACCGTAACCTAGTTTAAGGCCCTTGACTAACTAATTTACTCTTTCAGCCACTCTGTGATTTATTTAGAATTTCAACTGAAAAGTCTTTCACACTCTTGCTGTTGTAAAACGCTGTTGTGTTATTTGTAAGGAGAGCAGAAGCTTCTCTAGTAAAGTTGGGCAGTCAAATTTTTGCACGTGCTGTTCCCTCCGCCTGAAACACCGTGCTCTCCTCTCCAGCTATTTAATTCTTACGCAGACCTCCGCTCAGTTGTGACTTCCACAGAAAAGCCTTCCTTGGCAGCCTCAATTAGTTCACATTCCCTTTGTGTATGTTCCTACAGCATCTTGTTCTATTTAACAGAATTATGATTTTACATTTGTTTCTGTAATTTGATCAGTGTTTGCCTCCCTCCACAGAGAGGAATTGACACAAGGACCATGTCTGAGTGTATTTTGGCTGGCCATCATATCCCTAGAGTTTAGCCTATGTTGTGCACATAGAAGACACTCAAGATTTAATTAATTAATTAGTTAATTAATTAATGGAGCCATTCAGCTGCACTGAACATTTTGTTTTCTTTTTGCTTTTAGACCTTGGTCAATCATGTGGCTAAAGGAAATCTATTTGTCTTTTAGATCTCAGCTTAACAGTATTTTCTTGGGAAAGCTTCCCCAGACCTTTCTGACTAACTCAAATCCTATTGTTTTTTTATGTTGGAAAAAACCAAAAACTCTTTTTGGCCTCCTGACATGATTTCACACCATGTGTGCACACCTGAGCAGCTGTGCTCTAGTGAATTCTCCCCAAAGATACAGAAATACTATATTGAAAAGACTGGTTTCATGGTGAGCATGTGCATTACAGCAATCTTAGACATATTTTCACTGGCTTAGCAAAATCTTAAGTGTGGCCACAGAGTATGGTCAGTTTTAGCAACAGTTTTATTTTCCCAAAATCAAGCATTTTGAACACTGACTGACATGGGAATTAGGAAGTACATGTTCTAATAGGATCAAATTTTTTGAAGTACTTAGGATTTATCCTCAGCATTCAGTTTTACCTGGATGCTAAGCAGCCAGAGAAATATAAACAAATATTTCCAGAAAGTTTTTTGACTCCTTTTTTTGCAAGATTTAACTCCATTACCATGAAATCATTTGTTTACTATAGAATGACTTTCATCCTGGGTTCTGCTGAGAAATTGAAAAACTAGAAGAACCAACAAATGACGATAAAAGTGTCTCTCTACATTTTCCCATTGCTCCCAATATTTGTGGACACAAACCAAACTTTAATTTAGCTTCCTGCCTCTTCAGCTTTCCTATACACGTTTGCAGGATATTTGGTCCCTGCCTCTTCACACAATTTTCCTTGTACTTTAAAGGAAAAGACAGCAAAATTGGACTATAATAATCAGACATTGACGTCACAACCCACAAAATAACTGTTGTTATGTTGAATCAGCAGTGAAAGCTTTTTGGTAGATTTTTTTTTTCTCATTTGAGTCTTCATCCATTTTAAACAATGGCATAATTAATCAGAACTGGCAAATCAAGTTGGAGATAGTCAACAGAGTACCTCACTCTCATGAATTTCTGAGTGTCCATGTGGCCTGGGGGGACTGGCTAGCTTGGTCTCAAACAACTGAACTTTCTACTCAGTGTCCCACCTTCCACCTAAGTTGTCCCAAGAAAAGGTCTACCCAAACTTGTCCCAAGTTCAGAAACAACTGAACTTTCTACCCAAAGTGTCCCAACAAAATAGAAGGATTTTATTAAACTCGGTCAGTTGGGAGAAATGTGAGAAAGCATCAGACTGATTACACTCAAACTCAAAGGATCAAGCACTAGTTCCTTGGCTCAATCAGAAGCTTTACTAATTGACACTTAGGAGTAGAAAATTTTTTTAATGTGTTAAGAAATAAATTAGCAAAAATATGACCTAGCATATGACATTTAACCATGCCAGAAGGCCTGACTTCTATTTGGAATCAATCAGATTATCCTGGCAAAAAAAGTGTACCATCAAGTTCTGAGAAAGCGAGGACTGGACACCCTGATTCTGCGGCCTTATAAACACAGAAGGGAAAAATATACAGTTTTTCCTACTCATATGAAAATAAGGCCAAAATTGCTTTGATGTCTTTCCTTCATAAAAAATAGCATTAACCTGTTTTTATCACAGTAATATGTTAGAAGTAGAGTGCCTAATTGATCTGTTTCATCAGGTAATGCAATGGAAGTAGACGTCCTAACAGCTGTCTGTTGTCTTGCTTCTAGCTGTACAGGACATACCTTGGTAGTTTTATTTTCTGTAAAACAGCAGATGTTTCTGCTGAGATTCTGTGTAAGTTCTCTTCGGAGAAAACAAAGCACTTTTCTTTGTGGTTGAGAGGAACCAAGGAAGGAGTCTTACTGAAGCTTTGTCCAGTCCCTAGGAATTCCAAACAGCACTGCCACACTGCTTCCCACTTGGCCTCAACTGGGAAGTGAAAGATTACTAAAATTTTTCAAGTACAGAAATGATTTAAATTTGCCTTTACAAAAGCATCATGTAAGTATGCTTTTCTCCACACCCCCCACCCACAATTTGGATTGTTTGTTTTTTGGTTATTTTTTAACCACGGGTAAAGAAAAAAAAATGACCGGACTGGCTAAGTGCTAGTCTTGACACAATTTGAGTAAATTGAAATCTTTTCCTTTAAAATAATAAAATAAACTCTGTTGATATCCTAGAGGTAGAGACTGCTAAAACGTCACTGGGGCAAATACTGGACAATCTTTCCACGGTATTTTCAGTTAGTGTCAACTTTGGGGATTATGGTTTTAGTAAACGCTTTGCCTGTATTGGACGATAATAACTCTGTGGCTTTTGTTAGCTATTTCATTTCTTGGCTGAAATTACTCTGAAATAGAGGAAGTCTGTGTTTATTTTGTTAACTATTTCATTAGTGTGTCATATGTTACATTTTCTCATTGGTCAGGTTTTATTAGGGGAAGACAGGAAAGTAATTTCCACAGGGTTTTATTAACTATCCATGTTTCTAAAGGGAAAGTTGAAAACAAAATTTCATCTCCTTATCATGCTGCTTAAGTCTTATTTTTCATTCCTATCCTTCATTATTTAACTGGGCTATTACACAACGTAGGACTGTCAGATTGTCTCATAACATTGCTATGTCCTTAAAATTTTCCATGACCCATATTTTGGATTATACCTTCAAGACTTTTAAATAGTGAATAACTTCATGCTTATCCAGGACCCAGTCTTTCCATTACCGTTCCTATTCTCTGTGTCCCACTTCACAGGTTTTTAGCATAAAGCAGCCATAAGAAGACATACTTCAGAGGTTCTAAAAGCAAGGGATTTGGGAACCTCAACTCCCCCATTAGTCTTGAGCCTAGCTACTAGTCTGATAGCATTAATTGATTATTGAATATTATAATTTCATGCCAAGGGGAGAAGGGAGGCCCAAACAGCTCCCATAGGTGGCATTTCAAAGTAAAACCTTAGTTAGACTCTTGTCAGTAAAGTGAAGCAAAGGGCACTGTTTTCACAAAAAAAATGATGCACTTCATCCTGACCCCACAAGAGCTATTTGTCAAGAACCGTCACAAAACCATCTAGATTTTGACCTCTTACACCCAAGTTTCCCAGAAATGATTAAACTGTTATTTCCTAGCTTATCTAGATCACCGCTTCCCCTCTGCTCATCACCACAGCTGCACAATCACTGAGGAAGCAGAGTAGAGGATGTCTAGAGGGAAGAAAGGGCAAGAGGTGACACCTGTTCTTCCTCCTGTCCCCAGACACCCTTGAACAGGGTGGCCTATGTCTGAAAAATTTCCAGAGACTTCCTTCTGTCAGCATGGTTGCCACATAAAGACGTGGTGATGATTAGTCTGTGTGTCAACTTGGCTACGCTGTAGTTCCCAGTTGTTTAACTAAACACTAATCTAGGTGTTGCTGTGAAAGTATTTTTGTAAATGTGGTTAATATTTACAATCAGTTGGCTTTAAGTAATGGAGATTGCACTCAATAATGTGAGTGGGCCTCATCAATCAGTTGAAGGCCTTAAGAGCAAAAATTGAGGTGTCCTGGAGAAAAAAGAATTCTGCCCCAAGACTGCCCCAAAACTCCTGCCTGAGATTGCAGCCTGCCAGCCTGCCTGCCCTACTGATTTCTGACTTGTCAGTCCCCACAATCTCATAAGCCAATTCCTTAAAACAAATCTCTTTATATATTCATAGTACATATATTGGTTTTATTAATCTGCAGAACCCTGACTGACACAGAGCCTTATTCCATTCCTGCTCCTTCCTAATGGGATTGTGTATTGTGAATTAAGAGAAGGAGTCGTGAATAGAGAAGCCTGTTCATGTTGGAGAACCACAGTTCTAAGAACTACCCTTAATACTTGGGAGGAAACTGGAACATAGCTTTCTCCCATGTTTGGCTAGGCATACGTGGGGGATCACTGCACTAGATGCATTTTCTATACTTTTTTTTGCCTTGTTTTAAATATCTAACTGTATTTGCACTATAGGCAAGGTCTCACAATTCTGCCTCAATTTTTTGGCTAATATTTATTGTAGAAATTAGATTTTTTTTTGTTATATGAACCCATAATCCTTGACAATAAGACATATATTTTGGCTCTTAGGTATTTCATTTCAATAGTGTTTAGGTATAGACATATTTGATATAATTATATTTAATTAGATCATTCAAGTTAATTGAAAATCAGTCATTCTTTTAAGATGAGGAAACCATTTCCTAGAAAATTTTGTACAAACCTCAAAAACTAACTGAATTGTGGAAATGGAAAATGCTTATCAAGAAGGATATTGTAAATAATGCTAACTTGAAATAATTGAAAATATGGCTCTTTAGGCACAAAGCTGGTTTCTTGTGGCATGCTTTGGGAACCCTAAGCATGCCACAAGGAATGCCACTGGGAACTCCAATGGCGTACTGGGAGGCATCAATAATTTTTTTAAATTATTCTTTTGTGTGAAAAAGTTCCATCATGTCAATTTTCCATCATAAATTTAGCTATAGTAATTAAGACAGTATGGCACAGTGTGGCATGGGCACAAGAATAGACGAACAGGTTAATAGAACAGAATACAACATATTCTTAGCAGTTTATCACATTAATAATCGTGATTGAACTGACAATTCACTAAAACCACTAAATCTTTTTCATATGGGCGACTATTTATCCAGGTCAGCCTCATCCTCATTTTGCCCAGTTGATGATTTGGAGCAGGTATGGGACCTTACATTCATCACTACTACATTTTATCTTATTGTTGTTGCTCTTCTTTATAGCCAAGATCTTTCTGGATTTTCATTCTGTCATCTAATATATTCTCTCTCTCCTCATGCTTCTCACTGTCTGGGAACTTGGTAATCACGTTATTTAGCACTCTTTAAGTTATAATTAATAAAGATACAGTTGAAATTGACCTCAGCCAAAGAGGAAATTTATTGGCTCACATGATCAAAAAGTCTGGCGTAAATTCAGATAAAACTATATCCAGGTAATAGAATAATATCATGGTTTCTCCCCCTCTCTCCATCTCTCAGCATTGCGTCCCTCTGCATGGGTTTGAGCCTCTCTCCCAGTGATTTCAGCAAGACTTGGAACTGTATCTCATTGGCTTCAAATGAGTCACATGTCCATCTCAGAACCAATCAGCGTGATTAGGAGAATATATTTCTCTGATTGTCCTGGTCTGAATAACATGCTCAAGGAGCCACGGATGAGGTAAGCCTCCCTTCAACCACATCCTGAGGACTGAAAATGGGAAAAAGAGATTTTCCAAGGAAAACAACGCATTTTAACCAGATTGTAAGGGAATGGACTCCAGAGAAAGGAAAAAATGAGATATTTACACTACAGCACGCATCTAGGTTGTTGAAAAAAATTCTAGGTATGGCCAAATGAAAGGACAAATAAGATGCTTCTGAACATAAAGATATTGTCTCCAAAAATAATCTATTTTTATACTTGGTTTTAGAGTATGGTACCAGGAAAAATGAATGGGTGTTAGGTCTAAAGGAAGTAGGAGAATATCACCTCTATATGCTCCGTACTAGTTAAGGTTTAATCACCCTATTCTATTTATATTGAATCCAAAACCTGAAAAAGTTGGAGAAGGCCCGTGTCTTAGATAATCAGGCTGCTATAACAAATACCATAGACCAATTTGTTGCCTTAAACAACAGGACAGTTATTTCTCACAGTTCTGAAGGCTGGGAAGGCCAAGATCAAGGTGCTGGCAGATTCAGTTCTTGGTGAGGTCCCTCTTCCTGTCTTGTAGACAGCCACTTTCTCATTGTGTGCTCCCATGGCCTTTGCTCAGTGCATGCTCATGGAAAGAGATATCTCTTGTGTTTTACCTCTTCTTATAAGGGCATTAATTCCATCATTAAGGCACCACCCTTATGACTTTATCTAAACCTAAATATCTCCCAAAGGCCCACCTCCAAATACTACTGCATTGAGGGCGTAGGGATTCAACATATGAATTTTGAAAGGACACAAACATTCAGTCCATAATAGCCTACAAAAGAGCTGTAACCAAGTTCAAAAATCAAGCAAATGGTCAAAGGAATGAAGTTTATTTAGCCATTATTCACACAATGAAAATCAAAAGAACCAAAGATGGTCAATTCAATCTTCCACCCAGAAATAGTATTATTCTTTGGGGAGCTTAATGTGCAAAACAATGAGAAAAACATTCTCTGTATCACCTCCAAGATTTCTTGCTTGGACCAGGAGCTAGTATTAAAGTCAACATAACAGGAAAAAAGCCTCAAAGGATACTACTGAAGTAAACTATGTCCCATAGGCAGGAAGTTCAAGCACAAGAGATTACCTTTAATGGAAGCAAACTGGTCAATTAATTGAAGAATATGACATCAAAACCACCTTTTAAACTCCACAAGAATATCTGATAATTATGTGATCGAGGGAAACTGGAAGTACAAGATGTAAAATGGGTGATGCCAAAAAAGAAAAGAAAATTACAGGTTATTATGCCAATTAGGGCTTTTAAAATACGTTTTTAAAGCTTAGATATTTAGCTATTGCAGGGCTGTCATTTTCATTTTGGGATCTACTGAGAGAAAACAAGGTATGAGAGGACTTTCTGCAATATCTAGTTCTTACAATATAAAATGGAATTTAAAAAGTATAGAAAGTAATAAGGAAATAAGTAAAACATGCTAGAGAGTCCAATCCAAGCACCATATGCTCACCACGGTTTTGCTTCAAGGTCAATCTCACTATCCTGGAGTTTATGCTTCCAAGTTTAGTGTCTACTATGATGACAGCAACAGTAGACACCACACAACTTTGGTGCCCCAGGACAAAGCTATACTCCTGCCCCTGGTATCAGAGGGCTTGATTTCTAAGCTCCACTATGCCTCTAGATCAGCAGATAAATCACTTAATTCCTATGAAACAGGACCGCTATTTAGACAAACTGATGGAGAGGAACAGGAGAGCAATAATGCCCAACAACAGATAGCACAACATTTCAAAGATGTGGCCTAGCCAGATGTGCTCATTGAACACCCCACCCCTGACCAGTCCTGCACAACCTCTAATGTGGTGTGTTCTTAGTGGTTTAGGACACTTAAATGGGGGTGAAGAGGCAAACTTGAATAATCATACTCGAAAACTATATTAATCCACTGATGGAAAAATAGTCTACCACTTAATCTTAAAAATGGGCATTCATTTATTATTTTAAAAATCAAGAGGATCCATAAAGAATAAATTGACTGGTAATATTGAATAACTCAGAATGTAAGGCATATAATGTATAGACAGTATTTATTAACAATAATACCATATTTTATTTTTAATAATTTATTTTGTTTTGAAAATCAATAATGAAATTGATTTTATTTATAGTATATTTTGATGCTCATTAATTTTATTGTACTATATTTAATATAAGATATAGTATACATTATACTGTACTCTTTCCTTTGCTGCTTTTTTGTTTCTCCAATTTTTTTTTTTTAAAGATTCGCACCTGAGCTAACACCTGTTGCCAATCTTCTTTTTCATTCTCCCCAAAGCCCCCTGGTACATAGTTGTATATTCTAGTTGTGAGTGCCTCTAGTTGTGCTATGTGGGACGCGACCTCAACATGGTCTGATGAGCCGTGCCATGTCCGCGCCCAGGATCCGAACTGGCGAAACCCCGCGCCGCCAAAGAAGGAGAGAGGGCGAACTTGACCGCTGGGCCACGGGGTCGGCACCTCCAATTCAATTTTTTAAGGGACTTTGTTTTTTAGAAAAGTTTTAGATTTACAGAAAAATTGTGAAGAAGAGTTCCCATATACCCCACACCCAGTTTCCCCTATTATTAAGATCTATAAATGTTTTATTTCAGTTTGAACTGCTTTTATTTCCACTTGATTTTAACTAATAAAACTGATACAATTGCTAATATAATCAAAGTAATAAAAAGCTGATAATCAAATCCATCAGTCTTCCCCATGAGTAATCACTTTCATCTGTATAGCTATTTCTTCTAGTTATTTAACCTCTGTGCTTCTAAATAACATATTTATACTGAAATTCCTGAATTTATCAATATTAGAAATTTTGATAATTTTTTCCAAATGCTCCATCAGATTTGTCAGAGACCTATCAACATTACTTTCTGAGCAGTCTAGAGTTATCAGATAACCCAACTATTTCATTTCTTCCCCCTATTTCTATTATGGAACTTCTATCCTCTTGCTCCAGTCTGCAACTGGTGGCTCTCCAGGCTTGATGCGAAGCTGAGACTTCCTTCAGCAATCTCCTGTGTTGGAGCCACAGTTTCTTGGGCCTCCAGACTGTTTTTCTTGGGTTGTGCCCTCATTTTCTTGGGATAGATCTTCTAGCTGCTTACAAAAAAACTACACGGAAGTAATATTTTTAAACTTTATTTATCTAACGCTGTCTTTATTCTACCCTCATAATTGTTTGCCTGGCTGAGTACAGAATTCTAGGCTGCAAACCATTTTTTCTCAGAATTCTACTGGCTTTGCTTTATTGTCTTCTATCTTCCAAAATTGCTACTGAAATGTACTGTGCTATTCTATTACCTATTGTATGTGACCTGGTCTTCCAGAATTTTTTCTTGAATCCTAGGGTGCTAAAATTTTATGAAGACTTGCTTTACAAGGATTTCTTTTCATTCACTGTGCTAGGCCCTTTCAAACTGGAGACTCATGTTTCATATTATTCTCTGCTTTCTATCTTCTAATGTGGTGTTGAAATCTCACATCTATTAATGACTCCATTCCCACCTTTTACCAGAAGTCCTTTGAGATAATATTTTAAGTGTATAGTCAACTCAATTATTAACTCTGATGGCATATATAGTGACTTTGGAATATGGTCTAAAATTTTGGAATATATAGCGTTTCAAGCCAAATAATAAAGATACTTGAAGAAAACTCAATCACCTGAGTTGAAGTTACCCAGTTTTCTCATTTACCTCCACATAAAAATATTCACATAGGACTGAGTTAATAAATTATGAAACATTTATATAATAGAATATCATGTCATTATTGTTGTTGTTCTAAACCATCTGAGAATAAGTTGGAGACATCATGCCCTTTACCACTAATATTTCAGTATGTGTTTCCTAGAAATAAGTCATTCTGTCCATAATGCCTTAATTTTATGCCCAGATTGAAGGAAGAAGAGATGATCCTGCTAAAATGAACCATATACACAGAATTTCTGTATATAATGTATCTACAATGGACATAGTCCAAAGAGATTTAATGATAACAATACAGCAGGGTCTTTTTGTAATGATTTCACCTCTTATTTCATCCTATGACAGAGGCCCTGTAAAGCTCTAGAGGGCATGGTCACATAGTACGACCACCCAACATCCAGCATGTTTTCGAAAGCCAAAATGAACTTATTTTATTACTCATCTTTGATATGCAAAGAACTCTAATGTGCTATATTTAAATGTTGGTTTATTCTACATGTATGCCACCCCTTCATCTTATTCTATTTTAAAAGCTGGAGCTGTCCTAATTTATGAGTATGAAAAAAAAAAGATTACTGTATTTGGATTTGCTATTTTAAATGCCTGAATGTAATTCTCTCCTTCATATGTGTTTTGGAATTTTCCCATATCAGAAAGCTTATCAGGGTCAAGATATGGGAACATATGAACATGTGTATAGGCTCTATAACAGGGAAATGTGGTTTAGCTGAAGCTGATAATTGTGGTCATTTAAAAACTCTTTTCTAGTCTTTAGGAAGGATTTGAGACAAATTCCATTCAAAAAAACTTTTTTAATTCTAGGTAACCAAACACCATCAACATATCTAAGTTATTAAAGAGAAATGACTTTTTAAATGATCTCTCTCAACTATAATATTTGTGATTTTTATTGTGAAATAAACATAGTCTGTGCAAGCAATCACAATGAGAATAGTTACAAAATATTGACAAAATTTGAAAATCAAAACTAAGAGTTGACACTGACTGCCAATTTAGTGAAAGGTATTATATTACCATAAGGGAGATAAAGAAAGAATGAGTTAAACATATCCCTGCAATATTTGAGATGGTTTCAAAGATAAACAAATGTTGCAATATTATTAATAGCACCTTCGCACATTTGTGGCAAATGAAAGCTAGTGCTCCTTTCACTTAAAAGTGTTTAATAACACCTTACCAAATGTGGTGGACATCTGTTGTTTGTGTCTGCCTGGTATCCACTGGGGACCTGCTCCTCTTTCACCCTATGTGGATCTGGATAATTTGTCAATCAGAGGGCCTTGCTATGCCCTGGGTTCATGAGCTGGGGCAGTTCTTGGGCTAGTCATTCCTTCTAGTTATACCTTCTTCTGCTGTTCACAGAGATTGGTGCAAGGGTTAAGCAAACTACCCAAGTAGGACCAATCAGAGTCCCCTGATGAGATTCAGTATATGGACCCCAAAGAGTCTTTCTTCCTCTGATCTCAACTTATAAAGACCAGACAAATCTGGAGCTGCCAGTGGCTATCTTGGACAACTACATGCTGAGAATCTGCCTGAGAATGATGATAATACCCAGAAGGCTGAATTGAGTGACAGAGGGTGAGAGAGCCCATAATTCTGATGAGTCCCTAGATTCAACTGTGATAAAGCCAGTCCCAGACCTTGACTTGCTAGTTAAGGGCCAATAAATTCCCTTTTTTCTTGAGTTAATTTGAGTCTGATTTCTGTCACTTGCAACCAAGCACCCTGACTAATAGACCAAGACAAGTCTTTTTCAAAACACAATGTATAACTAAGGCATATCTAAGTACACTTGAACAATGGTTGCTCCTAAATGGTATATCTGCCCAGTAAAGATTATATAATTATATGAATGTAATGTAATGTTACCTTAATTTTCTTATAACTTTGCAAACAGTTCCACTACTCACAAATAAGACTATCTACTGTCAAGAAGAGAAAATGTACATGTATGTGGAGGCAACAGGGGAGAATTGGAGGGGGATCTCAAGCCAAATGAGCACAGATGCTTTGGTCTGAAAAGCCTTCAAAAGTCAGAAGTTTAGTTTCTGTACATTACGTGAAAGACTATTAGATAATTTAGGTTCAAGTCTGAAGGTGCTGTAGTTATATAAAGAAGTTCAGAAAATGTATTGATGTTACTCAGAATCTGAAAGACAAGTCTTGGGAACAGGGGCATGAAGTTGATTTATATCAGATTCATGTTCTTGCAATATATTAAAACATACTTCCTAACAAAATGTCTTATACTGAAGGTTTGCTCTTTGGGAAAACCTGAAATATAAGAAATATCCATTCTAATTTTCAATGCAATAAAGAGAATTGGATACCTAATATCTGTCAAGTTCTTTACATAGTCCCAGGTGTTATATACCCTTCCCTTTTACTTCTCTTAAGGAAATATACCTTTTTACTACAATGTAAGGAAATCTCATTGTCCAAAGGCTGGTTGCAGCTCTACAGGCTGGAACTCCTCTGTCACATGTCTGACACGTGAATTTTCTCCTGCAGGGCACATTCTCTAAGCTGGTCCTTAGGATCATTTTCCTTCTTGTTTCATCCTTCCCAGTTAACTCCTCGGTCAGAGAGAGATGCATTTCTACACCAAGGGAATCATAGGACTAGCATAAAATGTGCAATATTATCTTTTAATGATTTGTTTTCACATCCCTTTCTATAAAAGCATCTGGCATCTCTGTCCTGCCCTTGATTAATAGTGCCCAACAGTGCCTGGCACAAAGTGAGTACTCAATAAATGCTGACTGAAGGAATAAATAGAACATTCCAAGGAAAAGATCTTAGAAATGAACTGCCACTTTATACTGGGAGCAAATTGAGGGTCTCAGAAATTAAATGATATTCCAAGAACACAAAGCCATTAGTGGTAGTCCTAGAACCAAGTCTCTTGACTCCTAGTTGGATCTTTATTCACTAAACCAGAGTTTTCAGCCATTTTTTAATTTTATTTATTTATTTATTTATTTTTGAGGAAGATTAGCCCTGAGCTAACTACTGCCAATCCTCCTCTTTTTGCCGAGGGAGACTGGCCTTGAGCTAACATCCATGCTCATCTTCCTTTACTTTATATGTGGGACGCCTAACACAGCATGGCTTTTGCCAAGCGGTGCCACATCCACACCCAGGATCGGAACCGGCAAACCCCGAGCCACTGAAAAGCAGAATGTGCGAACTTAACCGCTGCACCACCAGGCTGGCCCCTCAGCCATTTTTCTAATAATGTTCACATGGGAGAAGTTCTCAAGGTATAACCTGGGATGTGATCAATTCTAAGATATCACTATAACCCCTACTCTAAGCATATCAAGTGGTTTAAAAAAAAATCATTAGCAAACAGTTGTATTTGAACTCTTCATTAGTCATACATTTTTTGAGATACGCCTTAGAACAGACAGTGACAAACTAATATGTTAAGAGACCAAAGAAGCTGAAACCATTACACTAGACTAATATGTACAGGTATTTTCCCTGAGGACACCAAAGCCATCCCCTTGATTTTACCTCAGAGTCATTCTTCTTGAAGTCACCAGATCTTGATTCCTGGTGTGTTCCTCTGTTCTACAATCTAATTATGGATATACACCTCCCTAGACTGTACTTGAAGTTAGAAATTATATCATTTATCTTTGCATCACCAGTGCCTACCCTAGAGCCAAGCACCTAATAGATGTCAGTTTACAAAACAAGTGAAAACAATTGGATGTCCACATGCAAAATGATGAACTTAGACTTTTACCTCAGATCATATACAAAAATTAACTCACGTGGATCAGAGACTTAATGTAAGAGCTAAATAGAAAAAAATATAGGAGAAAATCTTTGAGACTTTAAGTAAGGCAAATACTTTTTTAGATGTGACACCAAAAACACATTCCACAAAAGAAAAAGTTGGTAAATTGGACATCATCAAACTTTAAAACTTTTGCACTACAAAAGACATCACTAATAAAATTAAAAGACAAGCAACAGAGTGTGAGAAAATATTTGCAAAACACATATCTGATGAAGGATTTATACCTGAAATACACAAAGAACTCTTATAACCCCTTAATAAAAAGACAAATGACCCAATAAAAAAATGGGCAAAATATATGAGCTGATATTTCACTAAAGAAGATATACAAATGGCTAGTGGCTAATACAGACATCAAAAGATGTTCAACATCTTTAGTCATTAGGGAAACGCAAATAAGAATGAGATACCATTTCTTACTCACTAGAAAGGTTATAATATAATAAGACAGACAATAACAAATGTTGGTGAGGATGTGGAGAAATGACGCCTCATACATCACTAGTGGGAATATAAAATGGTGCAGCCACTTTTAGAAATGCTTTGGCAGTTTCTCAAAAAGCTAAACATAAAACTACCAATTATTCTGCAATTCTACCCCTAGATATCTACCCAAGAGAAATAAAAACAAAACATATGTCTATACCAAGATTGGCATAGAAATCTTCAACACCAGCATTACTCATGGTAGCCCCAAATTTGCAAACAACCTGAATTTCAATCAACCAGTGAATGGATATACTGAATGTGATATATCCATGTACTGGGATACTACTTGGCAATAAAAAGGAACTACCAACATATGCTACATCACAGATGAGCCTCAAAAACAGAAAGCAAAGAGAAAGGAGCCAGACATAAGAGACCGTATATTGTATGATTCCGTTTATATGAAGTGTCCAGAAAAGGCAACCTTATAAACAGAAAATAGATTAGTAGTTGCCTGGGACTGCGAGTAGGAATGGGAATAACTGTAAATGGGCATAAGTAATCTTGTTGGTAGGATGAAAATGTTCTAAAACTCATTTATTGTGATGGTTGCACCACTCAGTAAAGTTACCAATAATCATTGAATTGTACACTTGAAATGGATGAATTTAATAATATGTAAATTATACCTAAGTTATTCTTTGTTTTTTTTTTTGTTTTTGGGTGGTTTATTTTGCTGAGGAAGAGTAGTCCTGAGCTAACATCTGTTGTCAATCTTCCTCTTTTTTTTGCTTGAGGAAGATTAGCACTGTGCTAAAATCTGTGCCAAGCCACCATACTATGGCTGACAAGCAGTGTAGGTCCATATCTGGGATCCGAACCCGCAAACCCAGGCCACAGAAGCAGAGCACGCCGAACTTTAACCACTACTCCATGAGGCCAGCCCCGCTAAGTTGTATTTTAAAAAGACAAGTGCATGAATCATTGCTCCACTTATATCCCTTGAAAAGATGGTCCTCTTCACTGTCATTTACTATTCCATTATATGGATATACCGCCACTTTCCAGAAGCTCTCTACTCTCCTTATCTTAAGATTCATACCCTTCCCCACTGCATACCCCCTACAAAAACTCTCTCAAAAGCCCTTAGTACATTTTAGCATATTTGTCCCAGTTCTTCCAGGGACAGCACGGAAACATGGGCCCTTTGGCAGCGACTCATTCACATTTTTATGGAGTCCATGTCTAGCAGGTAACCTTGCTCTCAGAATGCTAACAATCTGACAGAAGAGACACAGAGGATTCACAGGATTAACTGAAATAGAGTTTCCGAGGATGGCAAAAGTTCCTACTGGATGTGAATGGGGGAAAATCGAGGAAGTCTTTCTGTAGGAGGGGTTATCTCAACAACACACTGCACAGCAGTCAGAATTCCCACAGCTGGAAATGAGCAGTATAAGACCTCCTCAACTGGGGCCAGTGGGTGAGTATATCTATTTTGAGTGCTTTGAGCTACACATCTTTGTTCCAGATCTATCTCTTCTCTTGCCAAACCATGTTCACCTGTTGTTAGCTCTGTTATCATACCTAACTACTCAAACTCAGGAAGATAAAGAGCAGAAGCTAGAGAAATAACTTGGCTTTCATCTGAGCCCCGTGATTGTTATCTCCACATCATCAATACATAATTATATCTCAGAAGGTACTATTTCACAAATGCTATTTTTCTCAAATTTTAAGCTCCTCACACCTAGACATAGTGTCAGAGAGGGGAAGGATAGAACAGTGGTAGGAAAGGAAGTCCTGACAGATCACAAGCACTAAAGCTCTGGAAAGACACCTTCTTTGGTGATAAACACATCAGACATATGGGTACAATTTCCCCTGATACATATGTGAATAAATATGTGATAAATCACTATGTAGTATCTTATGTTTGACCATGCATGGAAAATGAATCCTGGCTTTGGTTGAGAAATCCACTGAACCAGAAGTTTGACCCTGAAGTAGAGAACCTGTTGAATGACTGTACAGAAAAATATTACTCAATTTGCTTCTTTGGTTCCAAAGCATTCTCAGATTTTTGAGCACTTGTATATGTAAAATGTCATTGTTTTCAATATTTCTGTCCGTTACTGTTTATCATGCGATGAACAAATTCAGCCATTAAACAAATACTTATAGAGTACCTACCATGTACCAGGCACTGGACTAACATTGAGGAATGAGGATTAATAAGCATGAAAGATGTGTAAGGAGCTCAAGTATAGTCCAATGTTTAAAAAAGTATGGTCTATGGACCATCTGTATCTGAATCACCTGAAAAGTTATTAAAAATGAATCAGAATCTCTGTAGGTAGGGCCCAGGAACACACATCTTAAAAAGCTTTACAGGTGATTTTTTTATGTACACTAAAGTCTGAGAATCATTGCTGTGCTGAGGCCTCGAGAGGACTCACATCACAAACAATTGTAACACAGTAGAATAATTGATGTCTCCATTAGGTTCTGATAATTATGTGCCAGACTGCCCTCATATAATATTCTCGGTACTGAAAATTTTTATATATGAGCTTGTTTCTAGAATAAAGAGTATCCAAAGAAACCACTATAAAACTATCAATATCATGAAAATAATTATCAATGTTAAAGGAGGGCACAAAGGAGGACGGGATTGACTTACCAGAGGCAGGAAAATTATCATAGAAAAAACACTTGAGTTGAGTCTTAAAGTTAGAGCTTTAAGCTGGGTCAGCCAGCGTTGAGGCTTTCTGTCAGTAACACACTCAAGAAGTGGATGAATCAAGTTGCTGCCACCACTGATCCTAAATAGGGTTGGCTTTCGCCATTCATTCTAGAGCCAGCAAAGTGATGCTTTGTGACCAGCCTGTTTCCTCCCATAGGTCACTTCTGAGTCAAGGTCTTTCTTGGTGCATCAAACTGGTCACATATCTGGACACTAGCTACAGGGGAGACTTGGAAACATAGATTTTTGTTTTTGTTTTTGTTTTTATGCTACTTTGGAAAGCTGAAATTCACAATGCAGGGAACCATCAAAACATGATGTGGATGGTCAAGAAATTTTGAGCTGCTATGATGTCATATGTCTACCACAAAGTCTATCTCCAGAACCTAGACTTTTAGCCACTCTGCTATACTGCTTCTTACAGTGGTCAGGGGTAAGCCGTACTCTCATTGCCCAGATCCGGGTCATGCACAGAATGTACGTGGTTGTCTTTGTCTTTCGGGCTGCTATAATAAAAATATCATAAACCAAGTAGCTTATAAATGGCAGAAATTTTATCTCTCACAGTTCTGGAAGTTTAGAAGTCCAAGGTCAGGCATTAGCATATTTGGCGTCTAATGAGAGCCTGCTTCCTGGTTCACAGACTCTCTTTTCACTGTATCCTCACATGCTCACATGGCTGATGGATCTCTCTGTGGTCTCTTTTAAAAGGGCACTAATACCATTCATGAAGGCTCTCCCTCATGAACTAATCACGTCCCAAAGGCCCTGCCTCCTACTACCATCATTTTGGGGATTAGGATTTCAACATATGAATTTGGGGGAGACATATACATTCAGTCCACTGCAGAGGTATTTGGAATTGGAATGGGAAGGGATTAGCACTTCAGAGAGCATAGTCTAACCCCCAAAGGGATCTAATATAACTGTTTCCAAAGCCTCCTCCTCTTCAACCACAGCCATACTTAATTAAACAGCATGAACTGGATCCTGGCACAGCAGATGGGAATGCAAGAATCCTCCTCTCTGCTAAGGACCTGAGACCACAACATGTAACTGAATCTGTTGATCAGTTGCTTCAGAAATCAATAACAATCCAGTATCAAGTATCCTATGACCCAAATCTTCATTTTCCACATAACAAATTTCAGCAACACTCAGATAGAAAATACTAAATAATTCAATAGGTAAACTAATGTAATTAGCCGAGGCTATGTCTTAAAGATAACTTGGTAGGTTTATCAGGCTACAGACCAGCTCAAATCAAAACACTGTACACGATCCATATTAAAGTTTTATAGTAGAAGCAGGTAACTATTGAATGAAATAGCCTTATCAATGGAATTTGTCTTCTCTCCATGTAATATAAAAATTAGGGATTCAACAGAATGCTCGTCTAAATATTTAAACAGATAAAATCCCTTGCTGGGGGGATGAGTTCCACTTGGGGCAGGGTATTTGATTCTTATAAAAATATCAACATCTACAAGCTTCATTTTTAGATAACACCTCAGTCCTTCTCCAAAGACTTCAACCACACCTTTGTTCTTGAGCTCACATCAATTGTCTTGGTCAGGTTACTGACTGAAAAGCTGCTCCAAGCAGTAGAACAATGAGAAGCTATGTCCTTTACCCTTGCTCCTAGAAAAAAAATGGTTTATCCATGGTCAGTGTAAGAGTCAAGCATATGAAGAATACTTCCAACTTTTTTCAGTCCTTTAGAAAATGTCGCCCAGTGTGGTATTTAATGTTCTTAAGAGAAAATTCTCATGGAAAATCACTCTTTCCTGCTTATAAAAATGTATCATCTTCAGACAGGCAAATATTCTTCCATTTATGGTACAATGAAAAGTATATACCAAATGCAGTTTTTATTTTTGTATTACCTACCAGGAACCTTGAAGCTAAATTTAGAGCTCAATTATAATAATTACCTTTAACTGTTTTTTAGGAATAGTTAACTCTTCTCCTTTATTATTTGGTTCATATTCATTTAATAGTGTGTTATTAATTTCAAAGTCTCAAATTCTTTTTTCAATTTATATTTATATTGGTTAAATTTAACATAAAAGTCACTCACTTTAAATGTAGAGTTTGATGAGTTTTCATAATTGTATATAATCCTGTAACTATCAGCACAATCAAGTTACAGAATATTTCTATCACCTTGAAAAATGTCCTCTTTGCAATTGATCCCCTCCCTTGATACCCAGCCTCAGGTAACCATTGATCTGCTTTCTGTCACCATAGTTTTACCTTTTCTAGAATTTTATATGAATATAATCATACAGAACATAATTTTGTGATTTCTTTCACTTAGTATAAGGTTTTTGAAATTCATCCATGTTGTTGAATATCAGTATTTTGTTCCTTCTTTATGGCCAAATAGAATTCCATAGTATGGTTATACCACAACTTGTTTATCCATTAATCAGTTGAAGGATAATTGGATTGTTTCATTTGAGGCTATTATGAACAATGTGGTTAGAAACATTCATATACAAGTGTCTGTATGGACATATGTTTTCATTTCTCTTGAGTAAATACCTGTGAAGTAGAAATGCTGGGTCCTATAGGTATATGCTAATCGTATAAGACAGTGCTAAGCCATTTTTCAAAGTAGCTGAACCATTTTGCAATCCCACCAGCAATATATGAGAGGTCCAGTTGCTCCACACCTTTGTCAACACTTGATGGTGCCAAGCTTTTTAAACTTAGCCATTCTACTCAGTGTGTAGTGGTATCTCATTATGATTTTAATTTTTATTTCCCTGAAGACTAGTGATGTTGAGCATCTTTTCATGTGCTTATTGGTCATATTTATAGGTTCTTTTTTGAAGTGTCTGTTCAAATTCTTTGCCAATATTTTTATTAGGCTTTTTTTCTTATTATTGATTATAAGAGTTCTTTATATATTCTGAATCTGAGCCTTTTGTCAGATATATGTTTTGTAAATACTTTCTCCAAGTCTTTGGTGCCTTTTTATTTTCTTAACTGTCTTTCAGAAACAGAAAAGTTTTAAATTTTCAGTAAGTTCATTTTGTTACTTGTTTTCTTTTACGACTCATGATTTTTGTGATCTATTTAAGAAGTCTTTGATTAACCCAGTCTTTCTTAACCTCTGTACTATTGACATTTTGGATTGGATAATTTTTTGTTGTAGGGAGCTGACCTATACATTGTAGGATGTTTATCAGTATGCTCGGCATCTATGCATTAGATTTCAACAGGATGCTCCTCACCCCAGTGTAACAATTAAAAAATGTCTCCAGACAGTGCCAATGTCCCTTGAAGGACAAAACTGCTCCCAGTTGAGAAGCACTAGCCTAACCCAAAGCCACAAAGATTTTCTCTCTATTTTTTTTTTTAGAAGTTTTATAGCTTTAGCTCTTACATTTAAGTCTACAATCCATGTTGAGTTCATTTCTGTGTAAGGTTCAGGTAAGGATCAAAGTTCATTTTTTCCATACAGATATTCAGTTGTTCTAGCACCATTTGTTGAAAAGACTATCCTTTCCTCCATTAGATTACCTTGGCACTTTATCAGAAAATCAATTGATCATATAAATGGTGATCTGTTACTGAGCCCTCTATTCTGTTCTATTTCCATATGTCTATCCTTATGCCAATACCATACAGTCTTGATTATTGTAGCTTTATAATAAGTCACGAAATTAGGTAGTCTAAATAGCTCATTCTTCTTTTTCAAAATTGTTTTGGCTATTTTAGGTCGTTTGCCTTTCCATATATTTTAGAATAACCTTGTTGATTTCTTTAATAAACTTTTTATTTTGGAATAATTTTAGATTTGAAGAAAAGTTGCAAAGATAGTATCAAGAGTTTACAGAAATGGTGCAAAGACAGTATGAAGAGTTGACATATACCCCTCATCCACTTTCTGTTTCCCTTAATGTTACCATCTTACGTTACCATGGTACATCTGTCAAAACTAAGAAACCAGCATTGGTACATTGCTATTAACTAAATTGAAGACTTCATTTGGATTTCACTAGTTTTTCCATGAATCCTCTTTCTGTTCCAGGATCCAATCTAGAATACCACATTGCATTTAGTCATCTTATCTCCCCTCTCTCTTCTGATCTGTGACAGTTCTCAGACTTGTCTTGTTTTTCATGCATGACCTTAATGGTCCTGAGGAATATTGGTCAGGTATTTTGTAAAACGTCCCCTAACTTGGTTTATTTGATGTTTTTCTCATGATTAGACTGGGATCATGGGTTTTCTGAAAGAATGCCATAGAGGTTAAGTGCACTTCTCATCATATAATATCAGCTGTCCACATGGCATCACTAATGATGTTAACCTTGAAGTCAAATTCCTTTGTAAAAGCCCACTAGGGGGGCTGGCCCCATGGCCAAGTGGTTATGTTCACGCGCTTTGTTTTGGTGGCCCAGGGTTTCGCCAGTTCAAATCCTGGGCACGGACATGGCACAGGTCATCAGGCCATGCTGAGGCAGGAGAAAAAGGAAAAATAAAATCTTAAAAAAAAAAAAAAAAAGCCTGCTAGGATTGTAATTGGGGTTGCAATAACTCCATGTGTCAATTTTAGGAGAACTGCCATCTTAATAACACGGAGTTTTCTCACCTATAAACAAGGTTTATCTCTCTACCTATTTAAGTCTTCAATTTCCCTTACCTCCTCGAAACATGAATTTCTCACCAGGATCTGTCTGCTTCTGTCTACTCTCCTGTACTTTCAAGGAGCTGCTGTTAATTGTTATAAAAATATATACATGTTCTAGAGGCTACAGTTGTTATCTGGAGAAGGTCAGTTTAGTAAGATCTCACTCAGCCATTGCTGAAAGCAGAACCTAACATTGCCTCAAATACTTTTTAAAGCTAGACAGGAAAAAATAGATAGACAAATTTATGTTATTATCCTTAAAATATCCTTAGAGTAGAGTCATAATCACAATCTGTGCTAAGCCAACCTTCAATCTTAAAGTTCACCAACAACTAGTAGACATACAGTCTGTGATCATGAAATAGAGCCTAGCTGTGTGTCAAATGAATTTGACTATATGAAATTAATGGCTTCCTGCTTGCTTAAAATTTCAAATCCTAAAAGATCAAACATGGGAAAATATTAAAATCTTAGTAAAATCATTCAATGCCATCCACGTTGTGGTAAAATGGGCATATTTCTGTAATGTATTTTTAATGGTAATACAGTTAGGTTAACTCCTTTGGAAAGCAAATACACAAAAACCTTAAAATTATTCATATCTTTGACTTAAAAATTCCACTTCTGAGACTCTATCCTACGGAAATAATGCTAAATAGTGTCAGAGGGAAGAGTGACCGTTATGGACAAATATTTTCATTAAAGCATTAGTCATAATATAAAACAATTGATAATACTTAAATGTCCAATAGGAAAATAAGTTATTATATTTACCTAGTCATTTAAAAATGATGTTCATAAAAAGCTTTTAATAACACTATAATATTAAACATATGCGTATGCTGTATGAGCTCAACTCTAATTTTTTTTAAGTGTAGAACAAAAGACAAGAAATTAATACACTATACTCTTACTGGAGGCTAGATGTTTTCTTTTTCTTCCTACATGCTATTTTTCAACAGTGAGCCAAGAAAACAATAAGATTTTTTTAATCTTATAAAAATTTACCTTACTATTGAATTTCTTTTTTTTTTTTTTAAGATTGGCACCTGAGCTAACGACTGTTGCCAATCTTTTTTGTTGTTACTGTTTTTCTTTTCTGCTTTTTCTCCCCAAATCCCCCCAGTATTATTGAATTTCTGAGCTGGAAAAAAATTTTTAAAACTAGTTTACACTCTGTACTTGATTGATAAGGAAACTTCCTTATCAAATGGAGGCACAGAGAGTTGAAAATATTTGTCTAAGTCCACAAAATGAGTTGGTAGTACTCTAAAACTGCTATCTCCTGACTCTTTGGACATGACACCACATTCTGGTCATTTTTGTTCTGTTCCAATCTCCATTTCTAGGGTTAAGGGAATGGGCATGGTTCACATGAGCAATATTTAATTAAAAATAATTTTTAAATTATTAAATAAAACACTTCAAACAATTTTAATATGAACGCTCTACTGGAAAATGGAAGAAATTTTAGAGTTGTGCTTCCAATGAATATTTCAAATGCTGAATAAAAGTGGAGTTTTATTCTAGAAAGCTTTCCAGTTTTGAGATTTAAGATAGCTAATAAAGAACTTATATTACATTTTATTTATTAAAAGCTCATTGTTCCCTTATTAGAGTTATTACTGTTTGCTTGCAGTTGCACAAACAGAAATGACAGGGTACAGTGTGATCTTATAAATCAGGACTTTCTGTTATGAACTGGTCTACCTTTACTGTTCAACTCTCATGAGCTAACGATACAGTAAGTACTCTATCAGCATGGCTGATAATTACTAATCATACACTAGACATAATGACCTTTAACTGGGTTTCAAATATCCCAAACAATTTTTCCTGAAGTCTTTTTGAATAGAAAAAAACATTTTTAGTTTAACATTTCATACCACTGGATGACAATCCAAAGGGAATGCTTAAGGTTAGTAGAGTGTTTATCTTATCAAAAGTGGTCTGGTCTGTTTGGGTTACTGCTTAGATTCCAGGTTATCAGGCCTATTTACTAGTTTAAGAACTTTCAGCAATTAACAGTGTTCAAACAGCACCAATCTGCTATGTTATTTCAGCTGGGACAACAGCTATATGAACCAATACAGCTTCCTTACTAAACATAAATGATAGCACTTTCCACTCACTGGGGAGTTAGTTTTTAGGTATGTCACACTGTCACACTGCATAGCAAAACAAAAGAGTGTGAAATGTCTAAAGAATAAAAAACCCAAAAGACATAGCATGTTTTTGCATTTAAAAAAATAATAAAGTAACCTTGCCAACAAAAACATCATTGCAGGAAGACAAAATAAATATAAAGTAAATTTAAGCAGTAGGTTGTGGTCCCTTTTCCATCAAGAACAACTATTTTCCTTGTTTTTGAGACTGCTTAGTTATATTAGCAATTTTCAGCACACAGTAGCTCAAATCAACAATACATTTGCTCTTCAGACTTTGACACTTCCCCAGCTGCTAGGCCTGTGCTTAACTAAACAAGTACAGTAGTGCAAGTGGAACATTTATGTAACACAGAAACTATAAATGTTCTCTGAGAAACAGAGGTCTACTCATTCTAGACGATGTGAGAAAAGGACAAGAGCGTTCTATTTTAAATCTCCTGTGAGGAATATATATATCCTATACATGTTGTAGTTAAAAGTATAGCCTCATTTGTTTACTGACAATGAAATATCATTTTTTTTCTCTAAATAATTTTTAAAAATTCATTGAGTACCTATCTGGCATTAGACACTATACTAAGGACTTTACAAGTATCTTTTCACTTAATCCTTTCAACAATCCTATGAGATGTAGATATTAACATTTACCTTCATTTTGCAGATGGAGAAACTGAGACTTAGAAAGGTTAAGCAACCTGCCCAAGGTCACTCAGTAAATACTGGAGCATGGTTTGAACGCAGGAGGTCTGACTTCAGAGCCTTCGCGCTTCCCCACTACGGGCAAATCAAAATGACACTAAAGAATTTTTAGAATAGAAGAGATATCAAACTACCTGAAATAAACATTATTGATAATAAAATCATAAAACACATACTATCTATGGTCTTTCTTTTCCCACTGACAGATATTTAGTGACTTCCCTTACCAATGCTAGCTCTTTCTTCCCCCTTTTGCCCCTTCCTCTTCCACTTTCCAGCAAACACACACACACACCCCAGAAGCTTCACTCACAGTGCCTGTGGTGCTAAAAAAATAGGGCAGGAAGGGGCCAGCCCTGTGGCCTAGGGGTTAAGTACAGTGCACCCTGCTTTGGCAGCCCAGCTTCAGTTCCCACACACAAACCTACACCACTCATCGGCAGCCATGCTGTAGTGATGACCCACATACAAAATAGAGGAAGACTGGCACAGATGTTAGCTCAGGGTGAATCTTCCTCAGCAAAAAAAAAAGAAAAAAAGAAAAAAATAGAGCAGGAAAAAGTTAATGTTCTACTTCAAAAAATGAACTAAATAGTAAGTGTGGCCTCAGAACTTGTAGGGTGGGGAGGAGGGGAAGAGAGATCAGTATCTGAACAATCGATTGGCCGTTCCCAGTTGTTTGTTTACTTCTAGGTAAACTCATTTACAGGTATATAGGAACAAGGAAAAAAAGGCTCCACGGAAGAGGTGGTTCCTGGATTTCCTTCACTTCTCTTCCCAAGCCAAAAAGTCTGTTGTTTACCTGACAGAAACAAACGTAGTGGGTTTTCCAGAACAGAGTTAAAAGTGAATTTTCTCTGAATAAAATTAGCCCTTAGTGAAGCAGATCCTTATATACTAGCGTTTTCCAGCCAATAGAACTTTCTGTAATGAAGGAAATGTTTAATGTCTCTGCTGTTCAATGTGTAGCCACTAGACACACATGGCTGCTGAGCACTTGAAATGTGGCTAGTGGGACTTGGGAACAAAAGTTTTAACTTTATTTCATTTTATACAGTCACATATGACTAAGGGTTATCATTTGGACAAAACAGCTGTAGAATAATAAGTACTATTCACTAAGTATCTACTATGTGCTACATAGCTACCTTTGAGGAAGGTATAATTTTGTCCTCATTTTACAGAAAAGGAAACTGAGGCTCAGAGAGATTAAGTGACTTGCTCATGGATTTACAACTAATAAGTGGTAAATTCTGGATTTTACACCCACATCTAACCCTCTCAAGGCCTGATACTTTCACTACCAGTGGTTCTCAACACTGGCTGCATATTAGCTAGTGTGCTTTTCCTATCTACTCTTCCCACGGTCCCACTCCCCAGACATTTTTATTTAATTGGTCTGGGGAAGAGCCTAGGCACATGCATATCCCTGAAACTTTGACTGTGCAACACCACCAGTGTGACCAAGGCCCCCTGGTAGTGGACAACCATTTCCAAAAGGGAACTGGGATAATGTTCTACCTCTACCTCTTGTCTTAAGCATGGCTAACAGTTTAATGCTAAAAAGAGTCCCACTCCTTCCTTCTGCAGATCAGAGTAAATGACCAACAGCAGCTACTCCTAGCTAGGGTGAGGTCACATAGCTGGTATTTTGATAGAGCTGAGACCAGGGCCCAGGTGAAAGTTATATGTAAATGCTCCAGCTTCTGGAACTGTGGGGACAGCAAACAAGCTAAGGTCAGGAAAGCTCAGCTCAGAATTTAAAACCCTATGCAGCAACTCAGAAACCCAAGGGCAGACAAAGGCTGGCATGTATAGTATCTGACTATTTCCAGAGGTGGGAATGCTCAGCTCTCCCAGGCTTGTCAACTTCAACTTTTCCATCCCCTCTTTCTGCCACTCCAAAGGTCCTTAGGTGGGGTCCAAGGGCCTCTGTGCAGCGTTTTTCACTCTGCCAAGATTACTTCTTTTTTTTTAAATTGAGATATAATTAACATATAACATTATAGTTTCAGGGTAAAACATAATGACTCAGTATTTGTATATACTGCAAAATGATCACCACAGTAAGTGTAGTTAACATCCCTCACCACACTTAGTTACAAATTTATTTTTTTCTTGTGATGAGCTGCCAAGGTTACTTCTAATGGATGTAACCCTACCCTGGCACTTAGTCGGTGCTTAAAATTAGGATTGTGAAATGAATGAAAGCAGATTTTGGACTTCAAGAGACTGAAATTACAGCTTCTACACAGGTTCAGATTCTGAGTATGTACTTGGCAAATAACTTTTAAAAAATCAAATCCAAAAGTCCCTTCAGAACCTTTGCACTTGCCTCACAAAAGTGGTTAGAGAAGAAGACATCAGCCTCCAGGACAGGACTATATTTTGTTTCAGGGGCTGAAAAGGCTTGAAAGTGGTGAAATAAGAAGAGAAAATGAGAATGCTGACAAAAAGTTAAACATAGGAATTTATACCATACCTATAGGTATTCCAACTGTCCTGTTAAACACAGGCAACATTGTCTTGGCTTAGGAGACCACTAAATGGTTCTGGGGTGAGAAAGAAAGTCAACAATGCAAGAGCTTGAAGGAAACTGCCACAAAAATAGAAAATGCTGCTGTAAACATTACCCCTCAGACTGGCCAAGTATGTCTTTCTCTCCGACAATAAACGAGTAAAAATAAAAATAATTTGTGTTTTAGATTATCCTTAGGAATGGTGTGTGGCTATAAAATGCCCTGTGGAAATCATCTCTCCATTCAGGAACTCAGCACAGCTGCTCCAGTAAGGAGGCTGTGTATGTTCTGAAGCTAAATGAACTTGTGTTCTAAGAAGCTTCCTTTAGAAGTAACAGCTCTAAAAGCCATGAGCAAAGTATCTGGAGGATGACTGTAGCAAATGGCTTCAAATAGAAGCATCTAGTCTGCTGGCAAGCGCCCTTCAGAAAGCAGGACTTAAATTCTCTTGAAACGAAATCACCAATCATTCTTATGGCCTGCTGCTTACAAAAGCAGGGGAAACATGAGTTTTTCGAGTTACTACAGCTGCACCAAAAATTAGTTTGCACCAGTGGATTTTGCTTTAGCAATGTAAAAAGTAAAACACCCCAAACAAAGTAGAAAGAGTTAGCTAAGGGTGTTTAGAGATGTGAAAGAAGATAATGGAAGAAGAAGCCACTTACATATTTCCAAGACTCAAATTTCTAGCCATGGTTTCTTTTGAATCTTATCTGTCTGCTGCACGCCCCCCACCCCCACCTCAGGCCTTTTTTTCTCTTACTTAATAGTAATACATGCCCAAGGTTTAAAAATAACACTGAGGTATGTAAAACAGAAACTTAAAGTCTTCTAACCCCTATCTACTCTCAATCCTATTCCAAATGCCTAGAATTTTTTTTTAATCATTGTCTAGTTCTTAAAAGTTTAAAGAAATACTGTCTCCGATTTGTAAGTGTCCTAATGAAGTCTGTTTTTCTGGCCTCGAATCTTCCATGAGGAGGCAGGTGTGTAAGCTAGAAAACAGAAGACAGAATCAAAAGATGGAACCTCTACTCCTCACTTCTTTCCAACCATGTTTGTGCCTTTGAGCAAAGCACTGACTCCCATGGAATTCTTTTTCCTGTCTGGAAAGCAAGGGAGGTGAAAATGCAGATTCTTGGTTCATTTCTAATTCAAACCTTCTATACCGGCACTAACAGAAACGTAAGTGAGCTACAAATGTGAGCCACATTGATAATTTTAAATTTTTTAATTAAAAAAATAAAAAGAAACAAGTGAAGTTAATTTTCACAATACTTTTTTCATCTCAATATATTCGAAATATTATCATTTCAATATGTAATCATAATAAAATACTATGAATATTTTAATAATATTGTTTTCCTTCCATCTGTCAAACTAAGTCTTCAAAATCTACTGTGCATTTGACACAAGACATCTCAATTCAGACTAGCAACATTTCAAGTGCTCAGTAGCCACATGTGGATAATTCCTACTGTTCTAAGCAACACAGTTTCATACCAGTGCTAGACATTATCCCAGAAACGTTCTGTTTCGGCAAGTAGCTCACTTCTGTATTTATATGCCTGATTGCCTCTGCTGCCAACAAAACATTATTATTGATTATCATTTGTTGGCAAATATCTAATTATCAGCAACGAAGTATTGAACCTACTTAGATTACTCATAGAGTTTCAGTATCAGAGCTTTGATTAAGACTAGTGCTGTTTCCCTATAATATATTTAGTCTTCAAGTGAATTTTTCTTGTCTGGCTGAGTCATTCCTATTGAATTTTAGATCATTTACCCTGAGCTTCACAGCACAATTAGGATATAGTATCACTGTTAATTAACAATTTGAAAAGTATTCTATGCTCTTAAAAAGAAGACTAAATCACCCACTTGCATCCTATCAATCATGTTCTGTACCTCTCAACACTCTCACTAAAAAAGTACCTAACATATTACAAAACATAAAGCATCAACAAGCAGTGAAATTTTAATAGGTGAACTATCACTTTAAACACTGTACTGTTTTCCAATAAATTCAACAAATAACTCTTGAGGGGGCCAGCCCTGTGGCTGAGTGGTTAAGTTCGCGCACTACACTTCAGCAGCCCAGGGTTTCGTGGGTTCCAATCCTGGGTGCGGACCTAGCACTGCCCATCAGGCCATGCTGGGGCGGCATCCCACACTACACAACCAGAAGGACCTACAACTAAAATATACAACTATGTAGTGGGGGGATTTGGGGAAGAAGAAGAAGAAAAGTAAAAAAAATAAAATAAAAAATAGGTCTTAAATAACTTCCATAGGCGAGGACCTGTGCTTGGTTTTGAACATTCCTGCCTTGGTTTAATTTCAAAGATTCCATCAGAATAGCCCATTATCAGAAGCTTTGACATGTGTGTTTTGGGGCAGGGGTATAGGTTTGTATTCTAGGGTATCTTTTCCAGTAGATCAGCCTTCTCCCCAAATCGGACACATTTTCAAGTAGACCTTTTTCTATCCCTCCAAGTATATTCTGCCTATCAAACAAAATACGCTGAAATACTGTACACTATATCCCACCTTAGGCATGTGCTATAAATTTAAAGGTAGTACATGTTTAATGTAAAAGAAAATATTCAAATGTATCAGAAGTATATTAAGTAAAAAGTGAAAGTTCTCCTCTCACTTACTGCATTATCCTCAGGTGCACCCCTAAGAAGTTACCACTGTTAAGAGTTTTACAAGTATCATCCCAGAATTCTGCAAGCATATGTAAATATCTATACACAATATACACATACATATACACATATGTATACATATGCAAATTTTGAGAAAATATTTTTAAAGTAACACGCGATTATGAAGAAAATTCAAATACAGAGGCATGTAAAAATGGAATAATCTATATTCACATCAACATTTGAGGGGATATTTTAAAACAAAGCAACACATGATTATGGAGAAAACACAAATTATGGTAAAAGGCAAAGAGAAATTTTCCCTACTCGGCATTCCCACTATCCAAAGGTAATAACAAATGCCTATAGTTCTTTCTTTTTGTGTGTATGTATCCTTTGTGAAACTGTTTATGAACACACAGGAATATACAAATACACACACATAAATATATATACATTTATATGCCTAATATATATATGAATATATAGAGAATATATACATGCTTAATGCAGTTATGAAATATGGTTTTTATTGTGAAATCTAATCTGTATACACATAGATAAGTGTCCAAAACAACAAAGTGAACCCCCTTCAATCACCACCCAGAGTGAAAAGTAAAGCATTGCCAGCACCCTGGAAGCCCTCCTCCTGACTCCTCCTAATCACTCCCACCCCCACCCTCCCTCTTTAAAGGTTCCACTATCCTGACTTTTAGAGTCATCAATTCCTTGTTCTTCTTTTGAATTTTACTGCCTAAGCACACATCATTAAGCACTATAACTTTTCCTATTTTGGTTTTAAGTAGAGTATTATCATATGTATTCTTTTGTGTACGGCTTCTATTATTTGAATATTTATTTGTTTATTTTTAGCTTCAAACATCTTGGGCATCTTAGACAATATATATGGAATCACCTCATCTTTTTAATTCCATGGTTGAGAACTGAATCAATGGCCTGATAACCAAATTATTTTCACTCTTTTGGGGCATTATGAATAACATTGTAAAAAACATCTTGGGCATTCATTTTCGTAAATCAATTTTTTTAACTTAAAAGGTAACCCTACTGCTAATGTAAAATGAGGTGGCATGTTAATTATTTTAGAATTCTTGAAGAAATGTCAGTTCCAATACAATGAAAGTTTAACAAGGGATGTTCCCATCTTCTAAATTCTAGACCCCCTTCCAAAACTTCTATTTTGCTTAGAGGCAGGGAGCCATCTTTAGAGCACACTGGTGCTGTATTTTCAAAGTATAGTCCCTAGACTGCTGGCATCACAGTTGCTGGAGGATCTTATTAAAATGTGTATGTCCCAGCATTTAACACCTTTGCAGATGGGTCTGATCAATTAGTTAGGACACAATCTAAACTGCTATAACCAAGAGACTCCAAATTATAGTGGCACCAACAAGATAAAAGTTTACTTCCTTCTTATTCAACAGTCCACTACCATGCAGGTAGGCCAATGTGGAAAAGGTAGCTCTGCCCCATAAAGTTGTCCAGGGAATCAAATTAAAGCTGTCTTGTTGCTCTGCCAATCCTCAGGGTATGGCCTTGCTTACAGAGTAGAAGCTGGTCCCCCACAACGTCAATGGGCTATCACATTCTCAGTAAAGAGAAAGGGAAAGCAAGGAAGTAGAAGACAAGCAAATTGTCAGGAAGTGCAGAAGTTGTACACATTCCATTGGCAGAAAACATGGCCGCAGCTATTTACAAGGCAGCCTGGAAACATGTGATTTCTGGCTCTATTGGCCATGCGCCCTCCTAAAAACTGGCAAGAGGCAGGGTTCAATTACTAAAAGGAAGAAGATAGGGATGGGGGATAATTAGTAGTCTCTGCAGCATATGGGAATCTTGTTAGGCGCTCCAACTCCTTTATCCTCAAGGTGTGACCAGCCACTGGGCTGGAGAGAAGCTCTTTTATATTTGGTTTAATGTCACTTCTCCCAAGTACCCCTGGAACTCTGTGGGCTAGCTACACTTATGGGGAAAACCAGGAATCAATAAAAAAAAAATAACAGTTAACATCAATAAAGTGTTAATTATATGCCAAGCACCTTACATGATTTCATTGACTCCTCACAACAAGTTTATGAGGTCAGTACAGTTACTAACCCCTTGATTATAGATAAGGAAACTACGACTTAGGGAAGTTCCCTATCCAAGCTGTATATTTAGTCTGGGACTTGAACCCAGAGCCTGTGAGCTTAACCTTAGTCTGTACAGTGAAGGATTACAGTTAAAAGAATCTCTATCCTTAAAAATCTATACATGCTTAATATAAAAGTTGTTGAGATCAATAGTTTGGACATAAAGAAGCAAAATATGGAGCAATTGTTAGTAGAAGGCACCAAGGAGGGCCCAGTCCTAATATTAATGATACTATTAATTGCCACTGAGCATTTACAATCTGCAAGGCACTGTTCTATGTGCTTTACCTGTGCAACAACCCTACGAGTTACGTCCTATAACCATCTTCCGTTTACAGATAAGGAAACGGGGATAGAGATGTTAAGTCACTTGGCCAAAGTCACACAGCTGATAAGAGTAATGTGCTTAACCACTAGGTGATACCACCAAAATACAAAGATAGGCAGGCATAGTCCCAAGAGAGGTTGATAATTATGAGTCATATTTACCAAAGTTCTGATATACATTGCCTTTTTACAGGGCATTTCTTAGATAACAAGTCTTATGTGTGAAGTTTGGAGGCTGTCTGATGCACAGATAAAGCAATTAGCAAGCCCTCTGAACATTATGATGACAAACATCTTACTTCATCATTATCAATTAATATTTATCAATTTCCCTACTGAGTCCTGGAGATCTACTAGGTGTATCTGGTTCTTATTTTCATCATGGCTCTGTTAAGTAAAATGATTCCCCCAAATTTCCATTTGACTTTGGCGCACCCCAGGATGAGCAGATGGCACTTGGACAAGGGCTACTATATTTCCCTCCAGGAATCAGGGTTATTTTTGCCCCCAAGCTTATTCTCACCTCATTGCTTTAGTGCACTTCAAACTGCCAAGCTCATGGTTTGCTGCATTCTAGAGACAATTCTCACTGTGAGGAAAGAGTAGGTATTGTTATTAAATGAATTATTCAGAATTCCCAATGCATCGTGTACATCCTTAGGGGACATGAATTAAAGGGGTAGCATGAGGAAGTTCCTCTGTAGTGAGAGAATAGTTCCATATCTTGATTGTGGTGGTAGTTACACAAATCTATACACGGGATGAAATTACATACAACTATACACACACACACATATATGCAAGTAAAAAATGCTGAAAATGGAATCGGGTCTGTAGTCTAGGTAACAGTGTTGTATCAATATCAATTTCCTGGTTTTGATATTATATTACAGTCATATTAGTTAGTGAATTGTATTACATATAAAATGTCACCATTGCAAGTTGGGTGAAGGGTACATGAAAGTCTATGTACTATTTTTGCAATTTTTTGTGATCTATAATTACTTCGAAATAAAATGTTTTTAAGGGGTGTGGGGGTAGGGGAGGTGTGGAAGGGTGGTTCCCACACCAGCTTTGGCATCAGCTGGGAACTTGTTAGAAATACAGAATCTCAGGCCCCACTCCAGACCTACTAAATTAGAATTCTGCATTTTAACAAGAATCTTAGATGATTCATATGCACATTAAAGTTTAGAAGTATTGCTGTACAAGAAATAAAAATGATATTCAAGTATTTATTGTCCTTTCAAAAAAATTCCTTCATTTCAGTGTCAGAAAGGTTATTCCAGAGGCCCAGGGCCTGCTTCATTGGTATGCAGCTGGTTCAGTCACACAGGGTACTGGCTAGAAAGACTTTCCTCCTCCATGAGGTTTAATACTCTGTCTTCAAATTCTTAATAATTTTATCTATGCCTTTGTGTTTTATAAGTGAAGTCCTATGAGATCACAGAGCATGCATCAGGAGCTGGAGCCTCAGTTTACCCACCTGCCCACTTCCCTGCCTCGCTGGTAGGGGTTCTCAGCTGCCCTGGAACTTTGGGACCCCTCACCGTCCTCCTCCTGGTCCTCACTCAGCTACTGCTGCTGACCTCCAGCCCCAACAGCGCTATGGACACAGACAGAAGGGTTGTGTTGCTCCTTGAGACATCCCAGGACAAGGCATAGTGGCAGCCATTCCTGTCCCAGAATGGCAGCGCCATGCGGTGTTCACAGGCAACTGATGGGTGGAAAAGAGCCTCCTACCCACCTCCAATCCAGGTACCAAGCATGTTCCAGCACGGAGGTTGCACTACCCTCGGAGGTACCCCATCCACTGTGGGTTCCCACAGGCAGTAGGCCCAGGGAAAGGGGAGAGGCCTGGCATGACTTCTCTGCCTCCTGCCAAGACACGAGTCTATCCAGTGGCTGGTAGAAGTAGGAACCCAGCAGCCGGTGGGTGGTATGTGTGCTTAGTCACAGGATGCAGTGATGTGAGAATCTGCATTTGCTGGGCAAGCATCCCCATGCCTGAAGATGGGAAACATTAAAGAGCAAATAAAAATGCCATTTCAGATTGAGAGCATGGACATTAATAAAAGAAACCTTAACTAAAGCAGAGTTGGGAAAAGCTGTAGGGGGAGCTCTCGTGCCCTATCATACCTTATCAATTACACCAAACAGGAAGAGCTGGTAGGCTTGCATCTTCCACAGGAAGTAAAACTACTTTACTACTGAAGGAAGATTTCTCTCCCCACCCAATGAGAAATACCTCGGTTCAGCCAACGAGAAGCTGTTGCTGCCCTGAACTGTTGTTCCCCGCAATGGACTTTCCTTTAGAAAAGCCTCTCCCTACTCCCCTTTTTGCTCTATAAAAGCAAGCTCCCCTTCTTTGTTTTCTGGATTTGTCTATGGTTCACCATAGCTGGCACATCCCAAATTACAATTCTTTGGGCAATAAACTCATTCTGAGGACAAAATAACAGGCAAATTTTATTTTTAAGTTGACAAGAGAAAGACTGTAGAAGAAAGGAAAACAGTTTTATATTTTAACTTCTTTGCTTTTTGAACAAGGCTCTCCACATTTTCATTTTATACTTGGCCTGGCAAATTACATAGTCAGTGCTGCAGAGGCCTTTGGGAATCAAAAGATAGACTTCCAGGACCTGTATGGCAAGTTCATGGGCCTAATGGTGAACTCCAACGGGTACCAAAGGCAGCCTTCATTACAAGATGGCTACAGGAATCCTTCAGCAACATAAGGTTTGCTTGTCCCTCTGAAGGGAGACTTTCCACCATGGAAAATATAAGCCAGCACCAAGAATTGTAAGCACAGATCTCCCAATTCTTTGTGTCTATACCTACTGGTACCCAGGTGTGCTTCCATATTTTCTACATTTTTTAAAAAAAGAAGATATAATCAGCAGTAACTCTTCTCTCACTTTTAAAAATTAAAATTCCTAAGTGGCAGAATATAGTGGAAAAAACTGGGATTTTGGAATAAGTCTGGGAAGAGAGAAAAGATTTAAGGTTTTAGGGACTATATTTATATTCCAATATGTTTAGTTCTTCCTTAATTCATTCATAAAATAAGTACTCATTGAGCCACTCCCTAAAAGATCACTAGTGAACTTCAACCAATTCTCTCTGAAGCATTTTTGAGATCCTGTACTTTTTCCATAAATAATTTTAAATCTCTGCATTTTTCAGCTCTTCCTCATAAATAGTCATGTGCTGCATAACGACATTTCAGTCAGCGATGGACTGCATATACGACAGCAGTCCCATAAAATTAGTACCAAATAGCCTAGGTGTATAGTAGGCTATACCCTCTAGGTTTCTGTAAGTATATTCTGTGATGTTCGCACAACGAAATTGCCCAGTGACTCATTTCTCAGAACATATCCCCATCGATAAGCGACATGTGACTGTAATTTATTGATGAATAAAAAAGTGATATTCAGAAATAACACACATTATTTATTCTTCATTGTCTTGGCTGCCCTGGGTATTGTCAATCTTTCTTTTACTTACATCCTTTATCTTGAATTTATAATATTATTATTTAGCATCTCTCATGTATAACTGAGAAGAAAACAAAAGCTTAAAAGTTATTTTGTCTTGCAACGTGCTCTTAGTGACTTCAATAAGATAAATGCAAAATTTTTTCTGTAGTATGACCCCAATGTTAATCTCATTAATGTATGTAATTGTGGCTGGGAGGAGCTGGTATATAAAGTTTTTAGTAATCATTGTTTTAGAGTATGGAATTACAGGTGATTTTTAGTTTTCTTCTTTCTATTTCTCTGTATTTCCCCAGTTTGCCTGCAGTGAATATTACAGGAGACATTCGAAGCATTACCAGATAGGGCCCTAATGCCTCTTGATACTCATTATTCTTTAATGAGAACTACTTGGATTTTTTTCAGAAATGTACTTTGATCTTTTGGATACTGCCACCAGTTCACTGACAGGAATGATGAAACTAAGTGTGAATTTCCCACATTTTAAGGGGTGTTAATTCATTCAATAGCCCAATTAAGTCACCACCTGATAATCCAATTCGTTACAACATACCAGACACCAAACACCCAATTAATTTAACTTCTGTTCTACATGAGCATACATATACTGACTTTTTTAACTGAATCATGAAGGCTTTTTTTAAACCAGTGATTTCCAGACAGTGAGTTGAAGCAGCCTAAAACTCCTTATTATTTTTAATTGAAAAATTGCTTGACTTAGAATCATGGGGAAGCTATCATAATAAAGTATATCCAGTAAGTACATACTAAATAATTGTAACTGTTAATCTGTCCTTCTTTCAACAGCTTTCAAATAACTTCTGTCTTCCCATAGTACTTTCTGGACAGAACTTAAACTATAAAATGAAAGGACAGGAAGCATAAGCACGAAAGCCCATACCACTGCTAATTAGGGTAGACTTTGAGAATCATCTAGTTCAGTGGTTCTCAATCCTCACTCCACATTAGAGTCACCTAGGGAGCTTCTTACATACACAGATGCGTGAGCCCCACCCTAGATTAATTTAATCAGAATCTTGGGGTGGCGCTTGGGCATGGTATCTATTTTATGTACTAGTCATCATTCTGAGTGCTTTTACATGTGTTAAATCATTTAATAAGACACCTTCTGACATAGGTACTATCATCATCTCTATTTTACTTGTAAGGAATTGAGGCTTATCGAGGTAAATTGAACTAAGTGGCAGGTCCAGGATCACACCAGGCTGTAACATAGCCCGTATTTTGCTAAACAATCTCACAATCCTTCAAACCATCTTCTTAGAGCCTTGAGTGCTGCCATACAATTCTTGACACTGCAGAATTCTATTGGACAAGATATAACCAGAAATGAGTAAATGCAGAAAATGCAGACTGATTTTAGGAAGAACTAAAGGCAGCAGTGCAAATAGGGGAGATGACAGGAATCTTGCACAGACATCCTGAAACGGTTAAAATTAAGACAACACAGTCTGGCTGGTGGTGCTCAGGATCATGCTATCATTTACAGAAAAGAAAACTGAGGCACAGAAAGGTTAAGTAACTTGTCCAGAGTCACAAAACTAGTGGGTGACAGGGCAAGGATCTGAATTGAGGAGATGTGGCAGCCAAACCCATGCAACTGGAAAATAGGGAATGACAAAAGACACCTACCAACTTAATGATCAAATTCACAAATATTTAGGCCAACCACACAAAATGAAGCCTTCTTGCTCAAGAAGGTGCATTTGATTATTAATGTAATCTCATGGTGATTAAAAATGTATATGAGTAAGATAGAAACCTCTCCCGTAAGAAGCTGTCAATTAAGTGGGAGAGTTAAAGTAGAAGCAAAATGAGATTCAAAAATTAGGTAAGAGATGGGATTCGATGTTCCAACTCTGGAAATTTCTATGAATCTCTTGGCCTTGTCAAAGTTTTCCCTTGAAAAGTTTCATCAGGTACATAGAAGAACAAAAGCATATGTCTTCCAAGGGGAAGAAATAACCTCTGGCTTGGGTATTCTAATTCTGCAAGCTGCAGAACTTTGAACACCAGGTCAGCAAATTTCCTTCCCTTTGTTATGTACAGGGAGAACCAATTTATATCATATCGTATTCATTTGTGCAGTTGCTTTGAGTCCAGAAACTAGAAATGTTCCATCTTACCTAAGCATCAACAAAGAGAGGGAAAAACCCTGTCCAAAATATATTTAAGCTGTTGATGTGGGAAGATAGAAACAATTCAGTGCTAAGACTACAGAATACCTGATGGAGAACCTAGATTTTGATTGCTTGTGTTTGATAGGCTTTTCAAATTACTTTTAAAAGTAGGTCATAAGTGCCTGCCTGAATTAGAGAACTCTCTAGGGACTCTTGCTGTGTTTTAAGAAATCTACTTTGGAGCACATGTGCCTTGTCCCCAGAAAGGAAAGTGTCCTTGAAGATCACAGGCAACAATTTCTATCTTGTCTCCAACAGGACCAGAATGGGGTGGAGCCACAGGATTTGACACCCCCTGGCTTTTGAGAAGGGACCAATTACTATATTCACAGCTAACCTAATGGGATCCTGAGTAACATCATTAACAGCACAGCAGGCAATAAATGATTATAAAGAACCTCATGAAATTCCCTAGGTATTTATGCCTGGTCTACCTCCCTTATCTAATACCATCTGTGGATGCGCAGATGACCTGGAAATGGAAATTGTGTAACTAATAACTTCTAATTGAAAGAAATCTAACTTAAGTCTCCGCATACTGCTCACTGCATGTTATATCTTAGTTCACACCTGGGGGATCTTAACTAGTTACTGCTAACCTCTTTGGAACTCCGAAGCTCAATCATCGTTAGGTTTCATAACACCTACTTGTACTAAGTGAAATAGTATTTTAAAAATTCAGTTGAGGGACAATAGTTTTTGTTAGGAGGATTTTGCAACTTCTTGAGAGATGACTCAGAGTGCTAAACGGAGTGAGGTTGTTGTTAAAAATGCAGATTCTTAGCCACTCCTCAGATCTGCTAAATCCAAACCTTTGAGGGCTGGAGCCCAGGGACCTAAATTTTAACAAGTTCCCCAGGGGATTCTTATGTACTTTAAAGTCTGAGAACTTCTGCCCTAAGGTATCACCAATCCAAAGCTAAAAATCACTTGTTACTACCAAATGTTATAAAATGTTGAACTTCTAACACAGCTTTAGTTGGCTATAGGAAACCAGCACTTCTTAGTATTAGAAAAATTCCAGCCACAGTTTGACTTTCTCATATTTAGAGGCATGATTCAGCATGTAGCAAAGACTATACAGCATCTCTATAGAAATCTGGCCCATCCTGTACAAGGCTGCTGGCAACAGGCTCCTCTCTCCCCCATGCACACGGCTGGTTCCAGGATCGGTATGTCCTGAACTTAATCACTATCTTTCTCCTTCATCGTCATGCTCTCTCATCTTCTCTAAAGTAAGGACGATGTTAATTTGGGGTAACTAATAAAAATCAGTATGCTTTTCTCTTACCAGCGTTTTATAATTTATTTTTCTTATATTGTTCTTTTCAAGGTATTTACTGACTGGCACAAAAACTTGTCCATATGATTGCAAACTTCTTCAACCTCCTAACAAATATTCTGCTTTAAATAATATTCGTAAGTCTATCTGAGCTAACAAAATGACCGGAAAAAAAATGGCGATGAAATTGGCTTCAGCAGTCCCAGAGAAAGGCCATGTCCTCAAGGGATGTGACACTATCTCCACAGGCACTGGAAACTTCTTTCACCAAATCCAAAACATACAGGTCATATCTTGAGCAGAGAATTTTTTGCCTTTTGGCGAATATCAGAAGCCTGAAAGCTTGTAAAACTATTAAAGAATTGGTAACACAACCTTTTTTACAGAAATTTCCATGCTTGTTTGTTTTTTTCAGGAAGAAATAACAGCCAATACAAACACTTGATGAAAACAACATTTATCTATCTAACTGAGCTCACACAGAAACTGGAAATCAGAATGTACCTGTTAAAGAATAAAAAGTTCTATTGCTGAGGCACTAGAAATCAAACGTCTTTCAGAAATAAAATTCTCCCAATCAGACACCATTCAGCCTGGCTCTATTAGCCTCACTTCTCAAAAGGCAGAAATCTTAAATGGGATGAATTATAACAGCTGCTTTTCACCAACCACCACTCCACCAGACAGGAAGCT
This sequence comes from Equus asinus, assembly GCF_041296235.1. NCBI lineage: Eukaryota > Metazoa > Chordata > Mammalia > Perissodactyla > Equidae > Equus > Equus asinus. The sequence goes on from NC_091798.1 coordinate 75,799,076, forward strand.
GGTTGTCAATGGGTGGTAGGGTGTCACCACAACCCAAGCAGCTCGGGCTGGGTGGTGGGGGGGCCTGTAAGAGGAGGGGAAGACCATCAAGGGAACTTCAGCAGATAGTGGCTTAGTATTCTTTTGCAAATTTTTGCATTTTGACTGTGATGCAGAGAAAGCTCTACTTAAATGCTACAGTCCACAGGGGTCTTTTTCTATCCAGGGAAGACACATAAGAAGTATGGCTATAGCCCATGTTTATAATCAATATATAAACTGAATGAAGATGGAAGACATTAAAATTGTTGAGAAATAATTCATTTTGCTTGGATAAGAAGATTGAAAAGGAAATTGACTAGAGTCCTACAGAAAACTTGTTTCTTTCTAGCAGAGATGTTTAAATTTAATTTTACTATAAAGCTACAATAATCATGTCAATGTGTGGTATTGGCAAAAGGATAGACACATGGGTCAATAAAGAATAGAGAGTCCAGAAATAGATCCACATAAATATTATGGTCAATTGATTTTTGACGTAGGTGCAAAGGCAAGTCAATGGAGAAAAGACTGTCTTTTTAACAAATGGTGCAAATCTATAAGCAAAAAAATGAACCTAGTCACATACCTCACACTTTATATGGAGATTAACTCAAAATAAACAACAGACTTAAATGTAAATATAAAACTATAAAAGATTTGGCGAAAACATACAGGAAAAGTTTTGTGACTTTGAGCTAAGCAGAGAGTCCTTAGACATAACACCAAAAGCACTGTCCACAAAAAATGGATAAATTGGACTTCATCAAAATTAAAAACTTTTTTTGCTCTATAAAATGACACAGTTTGCTCTGCAAAAGACACATTAAGAGAATTACAAAACAAGCTACAGACTGGGGGAAAATATTTACAAATCACATATCTGACAAAAAATTTGTATCCAGATTATATAAAGAATTTTCAAACCTCAACAATATCAAAACAAACAACCCAATTTTAAAAATGAACAAAAGATCTGAAAAGACACTTAAAAAACGAAGATACAAGGATGGCAAACAAGCACATGAAAAGATACTCTATATCACTGGTCATTAGGGAAATTCAAATTAAAAGCACAATGAGAAAATGAACTCTCAAATGAAAAATGGTACAGCCACTTTGTAAAGAGTTTGGCAGTTAATTATAAAATTAAATATACACTTACTATATGCAGTTAATCCTACTCTTAGGTATTTGCCCAATAGAGATGAAGACTTATGTTCACATAAAAACCATGTGTGAATGTTTATAGCAGCTTTATTCAGAGTCACCAAAAATTGGATATAATGCAAATGTCCTTTAACTGGTGACTAAAGAAACTGTGGAGCATCCACACAATGAAATACTATTCAACAATAAAAAGGAACAAACTACAGATACATGCAACAACATGGATGAATCTCAAATGCATCATGCTAAGTGGAAGAAACCAGCCTGAAAAGGTTACATGCTGTATAATTCCATTTATATGGCATTCTGGAAAAGCAGAACTATAGGGATGGAGAACAGATCAGTGGTTGCTAGGGGTTAAGAGTCGGAGGCAGACAGTCTGACTACAAAGGAACAGCACAAGGGAGTTTCTGGGGGTCGATAAAACTGTTCTGTGTGTCAAATGTATAAAACAAAAAGAGTAAATTTTACTGTATGCAAACTAAAAATAAATTTTAAATAGTTTATTCTGAGCTAATACTTAATTTTACAGTACACTTTCTGGAATAATTGTCATTGCAAACCAAAAAATGCTTTTGAATTCTCTATATTTAAAGTAAATTTCCAACGCCATAGTTCCGTTTTGGAAAATATTCAAAAATAACATTCAATCAATCTATTCAAACCTATATGCTTAGAACGAGTATGTAAAAAACAGGTTAATTTTAAAACCACAAGATAGAAACATTTTTCCGTAAAGATTCAGGAAACTAAAATTGAAGCAAAGACACTGACCAAACCAAAATCTACATAGGACAGAGCTATTCCTCCATGCAAAATACAAGATTTGTCAACATTGGACAAAGCTAAATCATGCTGCTTGGCTTTCTATACTATTGAAGTTTAATACAATCTGCTGACTCCAGGACCATTTTTTCACCAGGGGTCAGAGTCACAATAGATCATTAACATTCTGAACTGTTGTTTTCAATGACTATAAATATCCCTGTTAGAGGATAATACTCTTTTCTTTTAATTGAGACATAATTGACATATAACATTGTGTAAGTTTAAGGTGTACAACATTTTGATTTGATACATTTATACAGCAATATGAGACTAATACTTTTTTGCAGGTAAATCAAATCATACTTTATACTTTTTATATTTTTTATGTTGGCTCAGTTGAAAAATATTGAAGAGAAATATCACAATTCAAATAACTAGAGTATTTAAATCGCCTCAAATCGTTTTACACGTAAGAGAAGTGATTTATTCAAGTCAAGGATTAGAGGGACCGAATCAGAAACAGACAAGCAGTTCTCCTTATTCTCAGTTAATGGCCCTGCTTCCAAAATCAAATTACAGATTACCAAACACATATCTGTTGATTAGTCATTGTTAAAATTAATTTGCTATAACAATTTGAAGGCAGCATTACTGCTCTGAGTAACAATAACAGCCCTTGGAGACAAATGTATTCTTTTCCTTTTCCAGTTGTTAATATTCCCTATCATTGAACTGAACTTTCGATGCATTTAGGATAGACAATATTCAATGTACACCCAGCAAACTTTACTCAGTAAGTATGTGACTACTACCAGTAGCAATGATCTCTTACTCTTAAATGCTTTTTGCACATAACCAGTTATTGAAGAACAGCTCCACACCGTTCATTATTTCCACTGATAGTACCCTCTTTCGAACTTCTAAATGATACAGAGCCTCCTCTGATCATTGGTCTCCCTGCTTTCTCTCTTCTCAATAATCTCTTGTTCCTCGCACAATTCAGAATAAGGTGTCTTCAGGCACCCCATTACTGCCTACAATACCTACTTTCTGTCATAACACACCCAATGGATGAGGTATGCAAGTCAACACCTCTCCGTGGGTGTGCACTGAATAAGTGCAATGCCTAAGGAGCAGCGTTAATTCCACTCCCCTCTTCTCCCACTCCAAAACACACAACTGAATGCAAGTGACTGAGCATGATGTCACTTTTGGGAAAATCTTGGAAATATATACAGGGACACACAAACACAGATACCCCCTGTGAGTAGTGTGGCCCACCATAGCCGTGATTCTAAATGGGAAGGAGGTGTACAGCCTTTACGGAGGGCATGGATTGGGAACACCTCCCAGTTCTTTCTCTTCTCTTCCTCTTTCCTCATAACCTCCCTCAGAAAACCTGTCCAGTTCCACAACTACTATTATCTCAATGGGATGGACTCTGAGGCCCAAGACTCACATTTCCAAAAGACTGCCAAACATTTTCATTCATATATTCTACCACTACCTCTAACCTAAACCAGCTCCTACTCCTGATTTCCTTATTTCTTTTCATATCAATACTATCTTCTAATAAACCAAACTTGAAGCTAGTAGTTATTTTCGGTTCCTCATGCTCACTCACCTCTCGTACCCAAATAAAGCTGCCAAAATTAGTCAAGTCTACCTTCACAGAGCCTTTCACATCCTCCTCCTCTTCTTCATTCCCATTATGAAGACCCTCGCACAGGCCTTATTACGTTTTGCCTCCTAATTCAGCTTCCTTTTTCCAGTATCCCTCCATGCCAATCCATTGCTCATACTGCTATCACCTGGACAGTCCTAACATATGGGTGAGATTATGCTACTTTCTGGTCAGAAGACTCCAAAAGTTCCCCACTGTTCACAGATAAAACTCCATAGTCCTTAACCAATACTGAAAGCTCTCTTCACAATCTGTCTCCAACCCATCTTTCTGGCCCCATCTGTCATAACCACCTTCACGTGCCCCCTATGCCAGGTAAGCCAGATCATTATCTTTCCCTCAAAACACCTCACGATAACAAACCACTGCTTATAAGATTCCTACACTTAGAATGTTTCAAGACTCCCATTATCACAGCTACAAACCTTTGATATTCCAATGCTAACTCTTCTACGAAGTTTTCCCCAATGCTCTGAGCTGAATATGTTCTAGCAATCCAGAACTCCTAAATCAATGAATTAGCGCCTGTATGGCATTTCTCATCTAATATCTCTTATCCTCATATCTTACATCCCTTATTAGGCTATACTGCCATGTTTCTAATTGTGTAAATATTTTAACCTATAAGGGTCATGTTGGCTTTTAAATTTCCAAAATCCAAAGCAACAGCAAAAGCTCCCAAATAGTACACCATAACACATCAAAAGCTCAAAGAAGATAAATACGATGCTTGAATAAAAGGCTGATTGAAAACAAAATGGGATCAGGAAGACTGCAATTCTAATTCTCTGAGTAGAAACAGAAAAGTCTTCTGTGTTCACATGTGTGATGTATTTATTCTCTACTTTTTGCCATAATATGTTCTGGAAACCACATTATAAAGTAAGTGCTATTTTCCCATGGGAACAAGTGATACCACTGGAGATTGTGCTTTTGACCAATGATTCATTATCAAATAAATCATAGATATGAACAAGACACAATAATAGCAAAGATGTAAACTGTAAATCCTTATAATTTAAAATTATAACACGAACATTTTCAAATGGGCACCTATGCACTGTGCTTGTTATACCAAGAGTTCTAACATATCACAAATTATCTATGCCACACATAAAAAGAGAATTAGCTTTCATAAATCTCACTAAAGTCAATACGCTAGCTATAATAAACCAAAGCTGAATAGATCATTTTATTTGCCTTCTTACTATTTAATAGGATATTTGCTGTTTGCATAGAGGGAGTGATTCAAATGACTTAAGCCTTGCTTTCAATACCAACAACAAAACCAACTCCCAAGCTGCCCAAAAAGGTAGAATCAACCAGTTCCTCTTTATTAATTTTACTGAGACAACTTGACATATTCAGTATAATTCCTCAAACTTTAGAGTCACGTTCACAGACAGAAGTGTTAGATTTGGAAAAGGAAATCTTAGGTTCTGACCAGGCTCTGTCACTTACTGACTGGGTGAAACACAGCCTCTCTAAGCCTCAGTTACCTCAAAGGTAAAATGAATATAAAACAACGGCTACCTCACAGGGTAGAGAGAAAATTCAAAAAGACAATGTAACAATTGCTTTTAAACTGCAAAGCCCCATCAAGAGTAAGCTATTATTATTATTTATTTATTTTTGCTGAGGAAGAGTCTCCCTGAGCTAACATCTGTTGCCACACCCAGGAACTGAACCCAGGCCACCAAAGTGGAGTGTGCTGAACTTAACCACTAGGCCACCAGGGCCCACCTAAGAATAAGCTATTATTAATTATCAATATTGTTCTTGATGTTGACGGTATTTTGCCCACTATTAGCATGTTTGAAACTGAAAAGTTGAACAGGCATTTTGCCCCCTCTAGTCTTCCTACCTTCTCAGTTTATTCAGAAATACACATGCTCCTTTTCAATACAAAACAGCACAGAAACAGTAAGAGTTGTGAGGTCACTCTTTACTACCTTCTCATTCTCAGTGCTTATCTGACAGCTTTCAGGCACTTTGCACTATGCTGAAAAACCATAGAAACAATTATCATGTGAGAGAAAGAGACACTTTGGCCACTATATCATGCAATTCCATGGATAGAACATTTTTCTCAATCAGTACAGAAGGGAGTTTTCTTGGTGTGCAGGAGAATTGAACCTGAGTCTTTTTGCTTACAAAGGACACACAACTTCCTAGAGACAAATTTTCAACTGGAGAAACACAAGGAACAGAGAAGGAAAGAAGGCCAGAAAAATGCTAGTGAAGATTGAGTATCTGAGTCTTAGGAAGCTAGAGTTGTGTTTTCCATATATCTGAATGAATGAGAGAGAGTCCTGCTCACCTAGCCTTCTACTCAGCCCCACCAAAAATTAAGAAAGGATTGGAACTGGAGAAAAGGATATCAGGGAGGTGGGGAGCACTTTCCTTACTCCCAGATCACAATTTTTAAAAGAATCAGACTGTCCTAGGAGGAGGAAAGAACTTTGGAGACTAAGAAAACACAGAGGTGAAAGTCTAGAGCTGGGCTAACTTTCCACAAGATTGGGAAGGGGCAGAGGCTGCCAATCCCAGGACAGGCACAGCCCAAGTCCACTGTCCTTTCAGCTCCCCAGAAAAGTGCACATCTGGAGAGGAAGGTTGGACTTGATACCCCAATGCTGCCAGTCTCAGCAAAGTTCCCAGAGGAGCTATACCTCTCAGGAAATGAGGTAGACCATCATCATAAATGTTTTGGTGCCAAGTAGTAGCTAGGAAGAGTTTCAGCCTCTCTTCTCACAATTCCCATCAGTGCCACTCCCAAACCCATTGCCAAATAAATATACAATCTAAATAAAATTAGTATGTTTTCTACATGAACCCAGTTTCAATTCAGATCACCTAGGTTCCTTCCACCCAGACTGCACCCAATCCCAAACCCTTCCTAAAGGGAAATTCTTGAGCTTCTATTGGATACCAGCAGTGATGGAAACAGACCAGAGAGCCCTCCCCATACATTCTGGGACCTTTCCCAGACCTGTGGATTTATTGTACTACCGCACAGTGAGATGGGGAACTCAGAGCCTGATTTGTCAATAATGATGACAAAAAATAACGCAATGTGACATTTCTTACACTTAAATGGAATAAAAAATAATCACACATGATACAATAATTGTTCAGCTTAAAATCCGTGTTTAGGCAACAAATACTTATGTCCTTCCTGTAAGTATTTCACTTTTATTCTCTAAAAATATTTAGTGACGTTCTCTCAAAATCACCAAGCTCCTACTTCAGTTGTCTCTGAGGAAAGGAGGAGATTTTTGCACAGGACTGGGCAAAGTCTTGAAAGGAGACCTGTGTAATGATGCGGGGTCAAACACCATAGGGGCAGGAGGCTTTAAGGAGAGGGAATTCCAAGAGGAAAGAATTCCCCTTGGAAATTCTTCTTCCAGAGAGTTTCTCTGCTATAACTCTGTAAGTTTCTGTGTTCTCTTCATAACAGAAGACGTTGTCTTGTATTAAGACATTAGTAGGAACTTTTTTACAGGTGGCTTTAAGAAATAAATCACAAAACTAGTAAGACAGGTATAAGATAATGGCTTTCTGCACTGGAAATCACTAAAACAGAGGTTGAAAACTAGAAAGCTGTGGGTTAACTCAGGCCCAAAGACTTATTTAATGTCCACAAAATGTTTACTGAAAATCTTAGTTAGGTGCCAACCAATCAAAGTCAGAAAGCCTATGTAAAAATCTGCGATTTCCAGTTTTTCTTGAAAAATTAGAAGACTGGACAACACTGGGCCCCAGCATGTTCACCTGGCAACAGTCAGCTGGACCAGGAAACCACTGAGCCCTTTAAATACCCCAAGTTCACCACAGTCCAGCACCTTCAGTCCATGTGGCATTGTATTTGGCCTGCTTCACTCATTTTGAGTACCCAATGGTCCCTGAAGTCATCTGAATTGGTGAGCTCAGCTCCAAAGGAGAAGTGAGAAATGGTCATTAAATATATGGCAAGCAGGATTGAGGGGTGGCCCGGCATTTGAAGGCCAGTGAAGGCCTTGACGTTCACACGTCCTCTGCCTGCACTGTACACAAGGCATCAGAAATAGAGCGGGCTCTGCATCAGGTTACTTCCTTTTCACATTTTCCTTGCACTGAACTGTCATATAAAACAGATTTCTTCTCAGTTATTAAATCCAAACAATAGCTACTCAGTGTATATAGTGTCTAGATAGACACTTAAAAGAGCTGATTCAGACCCTATCTCTCCTGGTTGTAATAGGCTAGGCAGGTTGCTTTTAAATTAACGGTGTTTCAGTTTCCTCATTCATAAAATGAATGGGTTCAGCTAGAATGATCACTGAGATAATTTTTAGTTGGCCTCTCCCCATCTATACCACCCCCACTTATCTAGAATCTACTCAGCCCTCAAGAGATATTCAAGTTCCACCACCTCCACAAAACCTCTCTAGACTTCTCCTTTCTCTGAATTTTTGAGCTTATCACTACCACCCCCCAAATTAGCATTTAATTCTCTAATTGCTCTGCTTTGAGTGTTGGTTCATTGGCCATATTTAAACAGAAAATTCCTTTAAATAAGAGATTATACCGTTTAATTTTTAAATCCCCCACAACACTTTACACTTAATTCGCATTCAATAATTACTTGTTAATTATTTAAACCGAATAATGATACAGAAAATATCTATAAAATGGCAAACTTCCCAAAGAGCAGCTTTCATCAGCCTCTTCAAAATGAATTACACTTATCAGCATCACAACTTGCTCATCTGATTCAGGCAGGCATAATGTGTACTATGCAATGAAGAGACCCACTATTAGATTACCATATTATTTTGTACATGGTCACTGCTTCCTTCCATAGCCAAAAAGCTCAAAAGGGGAAAGACACAAACAATAACTCACTACAATAATATATTATCCACTGAAAGATTATTTTACCCATGAAAATAGGGCATGAGAAAAATTTTCCTACCACAATTAAAAAAAGAAAATCAATTACTAGTAAAGGGCCGGAGGTCAGACATTTGAAAACTACAGTGAAAACCACCCTTGCTACTCCCCCACCCCTTGGATGTCATCAGAAGTTCTGAGTAACAAGAGGCCAAATTAAGATGCCATGTGGGCGGGGATTTACCCACCTTCACCGGAAAAGCAGTGGGATACAGGTTTTACTTGTTTTGGTCAAACTTCCCCACACACACACCTCCCGAATAATTAAGCCTTTAGATACGTGGTCAGTTCTTCCCCATCAAAGCAAAGCAAACACAAGAAAAGAATAATTCAAGTACAAAATTATTTTTTTAATTTTTTTGTGATTGCCTTAGTTTCTCTAGTCAATGACTTTAAGATAATTAACACTCGAAACTAAATTAACAAGTGTTAATCATGTTTTAACAGCTAGCCAATTCTAGTGGATTGAAATTAAGTCAATTTTAAAAACGCTCTCCTGCGATGGAACAACACTTAATACGGGTGTTTTCACTTCGCCCATACTCTATGGAAGGAGAATTAGTTCTGTAACTCACATTACACCCATAAAAGGCTTGAGGGTCTGAATCAAGAGGTAGTGTACCTCTAGGCTGGGGAAGGGATTTATGCAAGCGCAGGGACGATGAATCATGAAAAACTCCCACCTGGACCTTTCTGGAAAATCATAGCCCCATCCAATGAAAAAGGATGCGGAATACTGACTAAATGCCTATAATTTTTTCCGGGGAATCCCTGTAAAACACCACAAGGTTTTCCAACCTGAGGGGAACAGCAAGGGTCTCAAACTTCAAAAAACAGAAAAAAGTAATATTTTTAAACAGCCTTTCAGCAGCTCCAAGCCTTTCAATGGTTTGTTTTTATCTGACGTTTCTCATCGCCCAGTTAATTCCTCCTCTCTGACGCGAAGCCCATCTGTCAATCTATGCACACACAGCCTGAAGAGGGCTTTTGATTAGGCGCCCTCCTCTAGCCACGCCTACACACGGAGCATCGCGAGGAACGGAAAGCATGCCCGGCCTCCGCACACCGGCATCTCCGCCGCTCAGTAGCTTAAACCCTTGCTAGGTTTTTCCCACATCCCTGTGAAATAAAATGGACAGACCTCAAACAGAGCCGGAGAACGAGAGTGGCGATGTCTCTTTTAATTTAGGTCAAGGCCAGTTCTACTCTTCTACGGTCCTTTGAAAGGAGATACCACGCCAACCAAGAGTGCCTCTCCACGTCCTATACAAAGGCACAACCCTGCCCCTCTGGCGAACCCCCGTGGAACGGAATATGTTCCTCTGGGATCACAAGCGGGCATGGCGTGGGCAAGACCTTGAAGTTCAATTCTCTATAATACTACGCCCACCAAAGGCGTTTCAGCCTTAGGCTTGGTGTGGAACTTAAGATGCTCCACACAATCCAGTACAACTCCGAAAGCCCAGGGTCGACTCTCTAATGTCAAGTTTAAGGCGAAAGGACGAAGAAAAAGGTCCTCCTCCATTCCATCTGCTCCACAACAGCGCTAAACTGAGTTTTGAGGAGAAGCTCTCCAGTGACTCCACCTACTGCGTCTTCCCTCACACGCACACACTCAGCTCCACAAGCTTCTGCAGCCGTCGGGGGATGAAGTCCTTACTTGGCCACACATGTGAGGCGGGGGTCCTCCTCTCTGAGGACCACCAGCGTAGGAAGAGGCTCTCCCCTACTCTCCCGACTCTCCACTACTACCCCCCACAGCGCCGGGGCTCAGACTCCAGGTAGTCAGAACAGGCAACCTGGACACCCAATTAGCAGGGGATCCCCCAGGCAAGCCTGGCCAATCGCAGCCAGCGATCCAAGACGACCAGACGTGACGTCAGATGCGATTAAGTTGGCGCGTCACCTCGACGTCAGCCTCTCACCTCTCGGACGTCCCGTCCCGGGAGCAAAACTCCAGCGACTTTGGGCCCCGCCTCCGTGAGAGTGAAAGGCGGCCAATGAGGGCGGTGCTGGGAGGGAACGGGGCCAATGAGAAGAGCCCGGGGCGGGGCGCGGGGCCGGAGGGTGGGGCGGGTGGCGGCGGTGGCAGCCCGAGGTCTGGCTGCGCGCAGTATATGACAGTACGTCAGCAGCGGGATGGCCGTAGCTGTGGCGGCGGCTGCAGAAGCCCGAGCAGCCGCGGCCGCAGTGGAGGCTAGAGCCGGAGCGGCGTCGGCGGCGGCACCCCGGGGAGTTTAAGATGGCGGCAGGGGGGGCGGCGGGCCTGCGGGAGGAGCAGCGCTATGGGCTGTCGTGCGGACGGCTGGGGCAGGACAACATCACCGTACTGCATGTGAAGCTCACCGAGACGGCTATCCGAGCGCTCGAGACCTACCAGAGCCACAAGGTGAGGGGGCCGACCAGCCGGGCTCGGGGAGGAAGAGGGTTCCCCTCGCCGCCCGGCCGCGCCTCCCTGGGTCCCGGGCACCCGGCAGGGGGCCGGTGGAGCCGTGGCTCGCTGCCGCTGCCGTCAGCGCCCGCGGCTCCGAGCTGGGCAGGGCCGGGCAGGGTCGCTGACGCCGCGGTCCCGAGCCGGCCGGGCGCCCGGACGTTGGGAGGCGGGCGGGCGGGCGGCCCCTGGCGGTGGGGCCGAGGCAGCCGCAGCCCTGGCTCGGCTGCGCTGCCGCTGCGGGGCTTTCCGACGGCGCCCGCGGGTTTCCTGGCTTTTTCTGTGCCAGTGAGGGAGAGGCACACGGGCGACAAGTGAGATGACCACGCTCTCCACGGCGGGGGCGGGGGGCGCGCGCGGCGACAGGGTAACGCACCCGGGAGGACCTGCGGATACAAGCCTTCTGTGTTGGGGGGGGTAATATATAGTCACCGTGGACCCGTAAAGACAGGGACACCAGCGCTCCGCGTCTGGAAGTGGGGCACACCTTATACTCGCAGGGACTTGGGGACACAGGCACTCCGCATATGGGGCAGGCACACCGTGTACTCGCAAAAGCTGGGACACAGGCGCTCCGTGTACGAGGGGGGAAGAGGACACACCTTGCAATCCCAGGGACTCTGGGACACAGGCGCTTCGTGTTCCCAGAGACGCAGCAGCACCGCGTACCGAGGAGCCACACACACCCAGCGCTCACCGGCAACAAGACATTGGTTACGGAGGAGAGAGATTCACAGAGGCTCCTCGTACCCGAAAGACGCGCCGCGTCTCGGGCGAACTTACGGATAGGGAGACATAGGGAGACGTGGAGTAAGGGGGAGAACACACTGCGTCCCGGCCAGAGACTCCCGTTGCTTGCCCCGCACCGCCTTCCGGCGAGAGACCTAGGGGGACACAGCTCGAGTGCAGCGAAGGGTCGTACGGACTCACATGCACCACAATTGGAGTACAAACGCAGGAACGCATTTTCACGTTGAAAAAAGGAGAGAGAGGCGCACAGAGGAGACGCCGCAACCCGGGTGCATGAGGAAGCCGTTTATGGACATGCAGTGCGGTGTGTGGATGAGGAAGACAGGAGTGGACACATTGCAGAAGGAGAGGGATATATACCATATGAGGACGGGTAACATTTACGCTGAAAGGAGAGAGGGTCGGAGGGAGATAGAACCCATGGGGCATCCTGACAAATCGCCCAGTCCATACCGAGGAAACATGCTCCAATTAACTGATCTCATAAAACAGACACAGAGGGCCAGAGGGATACCCAGATACAGACTCACATAGTTATTCAGATAAAAGTGGAGAAAAGAATTAACATCTGTTGAGCTCCCACTAGTGCCAGGCACTTTAAATGCATAAAAGGAAGAGACAGAGTTGGAGGCAGAGCCACAGGAGAGGTGTGAACCCTGGTTCACTAAGGGCGTGTGAACCTGGGGCAAGGGAGACATGCCCCAAGGGAGACTCAGTTCAGAGAAACCCCCTGCATATGTGTGCACACAGGAGGAGGCACAGCTTGGGAAGTACATGAACTCACATGATAATGTACATGTAAACAGCAGGCTCTCATGGAGGTGAGCATGCTCACAGGGGGCCACTCACAGAATTGAGTGGACACATGGATGTACACTCCAGGACACATATGTTACCCACCAGAGAAGCATATGGTAAGAAACACTCAGATTTGGGAGGAGAGGGAGGACTGCATACACAGGGAGAAAGACACCTTCCTGCATACCATGAAATCCCAGGGAAAAAGAGTCTCATGTATGCTGGGAGGTCAGTGTACACCCAGCAATAGGAATGGAAGGAGATATAAGAAATAGAAAAGTGTGTGTATCAGTAAATACTCCCAGACAGGTGCACCTGCGGGGAAGAGAGCAGCGCCAGCATGGAGTGGGAGGCCCATATGGGGGAAGCCAGATAGGCAGGCAGAGGGCACTGGAGAGGAACTCAGCGCTGCAAGATGGAGAGATAAGCCTGCCTGTTCCAAGGGGAGGTTGTGGGAAGGAATGACAGTGGGAAGAAGGTAGGTCAGGGAATGTAAAGAGGAAAAAACACAGAGGCCAGAGAGGAAGAAGCCAGCAGAGGAGGCCAACTTTCTGGGAAACAGACCCAGGGAGCAGAGAAAGGCTGACACACAGAGGATGGGAAGAGGCATCTCTGGGGACAGTAGGTCAGCCAGCCACCTTGGGGGAACAACAGGCAAACCGTAGTTGATTATAGCCAGATTGACAGACGCTGTACACTTGGCAGGGAAGAGGTGGGTGAGGAGGCCCACACAAGGAAGGGATAGTACCCAGGGAGAGTTAGGTGACAGAGAGGCTCCCTGGGCTCACTGATCTGCATGACGGCTGGGGCCCAGGAAGGGAGTGCTGTTTGTTTTCCTACCTTCATCTCTGCCACCTACACTTTAGTGTTTACATGCTTGGGATTAAGGTTGGACTGCTTTGACTCCAAAAGCTCCCACATTTATATACCCATGTCTTCCAGGAGACAGGAAATCAAAAATTCTTTCTCTCCTAACTCACCTCTTAGTTCTTGATTTTTTATTTTATTTTATTTTATTTCATAGTCGAAGGTACCGAACTCAATGCCTTTCTTTGCTCCTAACTACTTCTGTTACCTATTAATATCATTACTATCTTTTTCCATCTCTGTGCATGCCAATTAATGGGTCTGGTCAGTATATACAGAGACAGAGAAGGGAAAGGAAAGACGACTTTTCCAAGTCCCTCCACCTTTCTGAGTGTGGAGCCAGGTAAACTGAGTTAATCCTAGGATTCCTTTTCTATTGAAAAGCTGGTAGTAGAAGCAGTGCCGTACAGGGAGAGGAGGAAGAAATAAGCTGACACTGCCTTGTTTCTGACTCAACCATCTCCTGCCCCCAGGCATCACTGTCACTTCAGCCACGGAAACACTTTTTAAAGGGGCTTGGAAAAGCAGGAATTGGGGTAAAACTGTTACTCCAAGATGGGTGAAAAGTGGGAAGAGACTGAAGAAAAAGAAATGAGGGATCCTTAGGGTGATCGTACACACTGTTGGTACTTACTACAGGATCCTCTCGCATGTTCAGTTAAGCCTCCCACGAATGAATGTGTCCTCAGTGCCCCTCCTCCTGGCTCAGGCCGGACCAGGGCTCCCCCATCAGCACAGTAACAGCTGCCAGCAGTAGGCATCTGGCTGAGCTTTTATCCTCTAGTAGAAGGATACTTGTTTGGTCTTTTACACCTTCCACTCTTATCAGAAGTAGGGCTTGTGGCTTTAAATTGTAGCTGCTCTTTGGAAATATGTTGGCATGTGTTGACTAATTGGGAAGAAGTTTCTGATGATCACGCCTATTCTCTCTGGAAAGAAAATGCCTTTAATTTCTCACATAAAACTGCCTTGCCATTCCTGTGCTTGGATAGGAAGGTGCTTGATGCTTAACAAGTGGCCTCCGAGTGGCTTTGGCCTGTGCAAGGTTATGACTGTTATTCCTCATCTCCTAATGACTTTCTAAGCCAGAAGTTTCAACAGGTTAATTCTCCAAATTAAGCATCAGAGAGCTATTATCCAGGTTATTTTGTCTGTTGTATTTACTCATCTAAATTAATCCACTTGACGTAAGGCTTTAGGGAGGTAAATTTAGGAATTTTAGGAAAGTTTGGTTTAGGCAGAATGCAGTTCTTTAGATATAATTGAGCAAGTATACAAAATTATTAGGGTTCATGGAAACAGAATCTTTAATTGGAAACAGTTCCTCACTGTTTCAGATGACAGGCAATTCAAGTTTTCTATTTTTAGAGAAGAAATGAAGAATGCTAACTTGGGAACCTTTCTAAACAGGGACTGGGATGGGGAAGAGAGACATTGTGAGTCTAGGAATGGGAGCTGTGGTTGGAGTAAATATCTCCTAAAAGTTGTTTTCTGCTCAATTTCAAATGGATTAGTATAAAAAAGTGTTAACTGGAAAGTTATTTTCATAGTTTGCAGAATAAATTTAGACATACTAATTCAGATATCTAGGACATATTGCAAAGCTACTTTTTTTTTTACTGTAGATAAATTATTTTGAATGAAGGGACAAGTTACTAAATAAATAAAATCACAAATTACAACTTTATAGTCATTCTAAATTGATGTCTTTTATTAGGTGGTCTGTATAAACTGTACATATTTTAAAGGAGCATATGTTACTGTAATTATGTATTTCTCCCAAATGTATGCTAAAACTATATTTAAAATTAAAACCCAAAATTGTAAAATATATTTTACCTAATTTCTTCAGTAATGTAGCTGGCTTTATTTTGATATCTGAGTAACTCATTTGTAGTAGTCGGCCCTTGCTGTCAGTGACTCCGTGGATCAAAAGGCCTACGACGGTTGTGTCTGTACTGAACATGTACAGACCTTTTTTTCTTGTCATTATTCCCTAAACAATACTGTATAACAACGATTTACATATCATTTACATTGTATTAGATATTATAAGTAATCTAGAGATGATTTAAATATGCAAATATGATGCCATTTTATATAAGGGACTTGAGCATCCTAGGATTTTGGTATCCTGGGGGGTCCTGGAACCAATCCCCCATGGATACCAAGGGACAACTTTAACAAAAATCGTATCAAAATATTGTTTTCAGATTCTGTCATTGCTGAGCCTGTCAATTTATTTTTTTTAAATGTTTACTCAAAGTTTCAAAGGTGGTGGCTCGAATAATATTATCAAGTTTATCCAACACTTATATAAAAAGTCTTGCATATATGCCTTTGAGGTCAGGGGTCATTCATTCTCTATGCCTGAAGACCGGAAAGCAGATTCCTTTAAGAAGGATTCTCGTAACACATTCTCTTGTCAACTCTAATTATTGGCTTTAAGTAAATTTTCCTGCCTTGATTACTGTCTTCTAGGAAAATGATAGTGTTTTGAAAATTTGTAAAAATATGCTTACACTTAATTTTACATGAAGAATTCAGTCTCTCTCAGTATTATCAGAGACTATTATTTCCAGTCAAAGCATAAAGTCTTATTTAAACCTCCAAAGTTACTGTCCTTCATGATAGCTCCTTTTATAGTGTTCCTTGATCTTTTAAAATCACTGATCCCACAGGTCATGGGGTAGGTGATTTCCTCTCCTTTGCCTGTCTGTCTACCAGGTGAACTTTTCAACATTTGATTCTTTGTGGTTTAAAGCACAGAAAAGTCTCAAACTTTACTTTATTTCTTGTCTCTTCTTTCTCTGCCTGCCTTCAAAGAATTTTGAGTGTGTGTGTGTGTCCAGTAATCTGCCTTATAAATACAGACCCTTTTCTCCTTAAAGTACCACTCAAGTGTCCAGACCTGCCAGCACAGAGCTGCCACTGCTAGCAAACATGTTTAAGTAATACAATGAGGTTTGCATTAGCAGATTCCTTTTGTTGTACTTTTTAAATGTAGCCAGGTTTAATATAAATAAGTTAATGTTACTAACTTTTAACTTAGACCAATCTTCAGGCTGAACTTGATCTTAAATGCTTTTTATCAAGTCAAGTTTGTGCCCCATGTTGCAGTAAGTGTTTGAAGTTTATTCAAATGATCAGATGCTCAGTGCAAAGAAGGGTGCTCCTCCTAGTGAAAAGAAGTAGCCAGATTGCCTAAAAAGATAGACAGGGAACCTTGGCACCAGAATTGGGAGGAGAAAGAAAGAACATATGTGAAGGATTGGAACATGTTCAAGAAAAGAATTTAAAAGGAAAGGGGCGTAGAATTCTTGGAATGATTTACAGGAAAGCTTACTGAGGACAATCACCAGATCCAGCTGCTCCATTTGCACTTGTAAAAAACGATGGAAGCTGTGCTCATACTGCTTATTATGTAATTTGTGATAAAGCCAGCAGAGGGAGGAAAATGAGAATTTCAGCTGAACCATTTCTGGGTCATTTGTAGCACTTTGCAGTGACCACAGAGAAGCTTAGGAGCCTGGCACCAGAGTCCAGCCCACTTATTTGCCAGTTTGGGCCAAATGTATTTGGTGTGTTTGAGAAGATGTCATCTAAATTGTGCTTTGGATATTTCTGTATTTAAGATGAGCTAAGTTTTGGAATAAAGACAACAGCATGTATATAGCCCCAGGTTTGCCTCTCCTGTATACCTCAGCTCCATACAGCGTTTCCCATGACTTACTAAATATCTAGAAAAGCAAGTCTGGAGTAGAATACAGTAAATTAATGGCCGTGTCTCCATAGCCAAATTGAAGCCGAAAAACATGGCATAACTCACGTGAGATTTCAGGAAGAGTTGCTCTTTCTTTTCTTTCCCTCCCTCCCTTTCTCTCTTCCAGTTTATTTATCTATCTATGATTTCTGTTGTGGCATTATGGCTCTTGAGAACCCTGTTAAACCTTTAGAAAAAACTGGTTTAAGGGCCTAATACTTTGCCAGCAAAGGCCAAACCTAGCATTTCCCAATTTAAGATAGGATATAAGAAGAGAGAATCTTATTAATTAGGCTATATATTCTCCTTAAAGATTCCTAAATCAACTTAGCACCTTGAATTGAACTCAACAGACAAGAACATTTGGCTACTAGTTTCCTAGTAACTAGATTGGTAGTAAAATGGCATAAGTTTCTTGTCTTATTGGGGATCCTATACATTATTGTTCTAAAAAACCTAAAGATCCTTCGGTCTTAAAGGATTTTGGCAAGATTTTAGTAGGCAGAGACTGGATGGGGGACCACATCTCTAACAGAAGGAATGGCACAAGCAAGGAAAAGACAGCAGTGGAAAAGCTAGGGCAGGCTCTGAGAGTTGAAAGGAAGACCTTGTTCCACTTAACCTGGAGTGCAGGAGAAAAGTATAGTTGGATTTAAGAGAAGGAAGGCAGATTGGAGCAGGTTGGATTTTATTCTGTCAACACTAAGGAGAAACTGAGTAGAAATCTAAGGTGATTTGAGCTATGCTTTAGGATTATTCTGGCCTTGGTGTACATGATGAACATAAGGTGAATCTGGAAGGAAGTAGACAAGTTGGGAAGAAGTATGTGGTCCAGGCCAGAGATGATTGAGGTCTAAATCAGGGTGCTTGTGGGAGACATTAGAGGTGAATAGAATCTATAAAATTTAGCAACAGGTTTTAAACGATTGAATCGAGATTTCTAGCCATCAGCACTAGGAGAGGTACCCTTAGTAGAAAAAGGGAAATCAGAAGTAGTTGGGAGAGTGGAGTGGGGAGATAATGTTGAGTACTATTTTAGTGAATATTCACTCAGTCTTTTGTATGGTGACCAAGAAACTTAGGTTTGATTAGATGTTTTATATTTGAGGAGTATATTTGGGGGTCTGAGGCTAGACTGGAACAATGCTATATTGTTTACATGTCCTATATGAACTGTTTTCTGTTTGGATGGAAATGTGGGGGATTGGTGATGTTTTGGGGGAAATCGAAATTATTAGGTGGAGGAATTTTGGTTTTGAGCATGGATTTTATTTTGTTTGTATTTTTGTGGACTTCCTTTATTCAATAACTTTCTATATAAATTGGACTTAAGACCATCATAGAGCTGAGATAATATGAAAATCAAATTTGATTTTAACAAGAAGATCAGACCTTCTGTGGTTTCTGTCTCTAATGATTATTGAAATGTTAAGCAATTCTATAATGTGCCTGGATTAACATTTCAAGCATCATTTTTAAGTGGTTCCTAAAGGCCTCGAAAAGGTCAATGTTTTCACTTCTTCCAGATTACCTCCATTTCTGTTTTGGTGTTTTGATTCTCCTCTTTTTGTTTGACAGTTTCGTTATGAAAAACAAAACAAAAAACAATCATGAGTACATAAAGCTTTTGTTCTATGTGTACATTGTCATGAACTAGGTATGGGCGCTTGGTTCATGGTCCATGGAGATAACCTTGGCTAGAAGACTTTTCCACTGAATGGTGAGCTTACTTAAGAGTGGAGCCGGGCTTGAACTTTCTAATAAGATTCATTGAAATACTTTAGGATCTAAACATGTTTACCAGGAAACGTAAATGTCAGAATATTTTAAAATAACATTTACTTATAATCATTGCTTTTGGTTTCCATTATTGGAAACCATTGTGTCTCAAAGAACTAGAAAGCATATCCATGTAGTAAAATCTCAGGTGAGTGTCCTGAGATGTTTTTTCTTTTTTGTTTTTTTTTCTCCCCAAAGTCCCAGTACGTAGTTGTATATCCCAGTTGTAAGTCATTCTAGTTATTCTATGTGGGATGCTGCCACAGCATGGCTTGATGAAGTGTGTAGGTCTGCACCCAGCATCCAAACTGATAAACCCCGGGCTGCCAAAGTGGAGCACTCGAAGTTAACCATTGGGCCACGGAGCCAGCCCCTGTTTTTTTCTTTAATAAAAGATTAAGAAATAGGAGTCAGAATTATAACTAACAAATATTCATTTAGCACACGTTTATTAATCTTCTGACATGTGCCAGGCATAGAACTATGCTTTGGAAATATAAAGCTGAATAAGTCGCGGATGGTCCTTGCCATCAAGAAAGTGCTTGTGCTTTAGTAGAAACAGGCAGATGTGTGAAAAAATAAACGCAATAAAGCCTGTGTTCAAGGGAGACTCCTAAAGAGAGAAGGATTATGTGTGAGGATGTATCTGAGAAACAGTGTCTGCTTTTTCAACTCCCATTCTCTGCTCAGCCCATTCCCATTGGGTTATCTTTACCACACCCCTGAGATTGAACCTGACTGGGTCCCTTGTTGTCAAGTCCAGTGGTCCTCTCTCTGTTCCTGTCTTACCTGACCTCAGCAGCATTCCATCCTGTTGACCACTCCTTCCTGTTAGAAACACACTTCTAATTTCCCTCCTGCCTCCTTGCCCATTCTTTTTCAGTCTCCTCTCCTGACTATCCTCTGCTTGACTGTCCTCTGAATGTTGGAAAGCCTAGCTCCTTTCTCTTTATCTATTCCCTCTCCCTAGGTGAGCTCATCTAGTCTTTTGGATTTGAGTGCCATCTGCATGTTAGTGACTTCCAAATATTTATCTCCAGCTCTGACGTTCCTCCAACTCCAGACACTTATTCCAACACCTTATCTCCTTATCAAGTTTAATAGGTATCTCAAACTTAACAGATTCGAACACAGTTCTTAATTTCACTCCTCAAACCTGTATCTTCCTGAGTGTTCCCCATCTTAGTAACTGGCAGTACTCTTCACCAGTTGCCTAGTAATTGACTAGTCATCCATGATTTGTCTCCTCTTTTCTTGACTTATTTGTTCCAGCATCAAGTCTTGTCAGTCTTCAAACATCTGAAATCTAATCCCATCTATCACTACTGCTCTAGTCTCAGCCACCATCATCTCTCTTGAGGACTACTGCCATGGACTTCCAGCTAGCCTCCAAGCTTCCACTCTTCCCCCCATAATGCATTCTCCACACAGCAGTCAGTGTGATCTTTTTAAAACTTTAAATATGATCATGTAATTTCTCAGTTTCAAGCCTTCTAATATCTTCCTTTGTCAAAGTATTTTAGATGCTTCATTTTATCAGTTTCTAGTATTTTAAAAATAATCTTATCTTCCAATGCAAGTTTATTTTACTGCTTGTTATACTTCTACTCTAGAGATCATGATCCCAAAGAACAAATCTTCGTTTGCATTTATAGTCAGATTTGACATGTAAGCTTGTTATACAGTTATAAAGTCCACATAAGCTCTATCTTGGAAAAAATGATGAGATATTATGCTTCAAGTGTTGTTGGTTTAAAGATTAGTTCATAGTAACCAACTTTTTGGCTGGTTGTTCAGTTTAGATTTTTGCTTTCTGTGTTCTTTTAAGAGCTTTCTTTGAAATGGTAAGATTAAAGAAAATAATTTTTTTAAAAATTTGACCTGCATCAGATAGCTACAGTTTTCCAGAAGCTATCTTTCAAAACAAAAATTGTGTTAAATAGATTAGGTTTTTAATCTTCTCACTACTGTTTTGGTAATCACTTTTATATTTCTCTCTATTCTATGCTATAATGACTAGAAAGAAATTATTCTTTAGAATAAGAAATTATTCTTTATTCCTTATGTTCTTTAATCTGGTTCTTCTAAATCTGCAGAGGGGGAGTTTCCCCTACTTATAGGGTTGGATTGACTCACAAAGCAAAGTACTAGATTTTTTGAAGTGGTGGGTAAGAGCACAGTTCTTAAAGTGAGACAGGCCAAGGTTTGAGTCCCCCGTCACTTATTAGCTGTGTAACCTTAGGTAATTCATAGGACTTACCTGAGAAGTGGAAATCAGTCTCTACCCCATAAGGGTGTTCTGAGGATTCCCGGCGGTGATGGTAAAAATGATTATAGAGCCTGACACATTCTAAGCTCCCAATAAATGGTAACTAGGTAACCATAATTATTTCTTAAAACAATCACACTTAAAGCAATCTCCTGACCCATCACCATTTATAGAAAGTTTTCTGGTTTTGGCAAAGTTCCAAAATTATATTTGACTGGAATTTTTTTTGTACTATCATTATCATGACTTATAATGTGGCTTAAGTACTCAGAGAAATACCAAGTATTTAATAAATGCCTTCTGGTTGATTTTAAAGAATTCTTGAATGAAATAATTCACGAGTTAACTTTGGGTTAAGTTGAAGTTCCATGATGAGTTCAGAAGGGAAGCTGAAGCTGTTTCACGTACATCTCTAACCTTAGGGAATAAAGTTAGAAAGATTTCTATAATGCACTTCTTAGAGAAATTACTCTTTTCTGGGCCCAGAATGCTATTTCTTATATTTGTGTATTGACCAAACCAATGGTGGTTGATAGAGTAAAAGTAACCATAGATTTAATTTGTCTACATGGATAAGCAATATGTAAATAATCAAGAAATGGTTATAACAACTTTTATAGGATAAGTAACTTTCTTTTATTAAACTCCAAAGAAACTTGAGCTTTATTCCTTCTCTCCCATCCTGAAAGAATCATGTCAGAAATTAATATTACTTGGTAAAATTAAGATTACTTAGTAAAATTAATTAGTAAATTACATATTACTTTTATAGTCCTGATATATTGTGAAGAATAAGCCCTGGAAATAAGTGGACATAGATTTCTTTGGTCCTAGAGGAATTTTTGTTGTAATAGAATTGGTTTGTAAGGGCAGATGTCAAGAATATAAACAAACTTTTGAGCATTTTAGTGTTGCCTACCCTTTTATTCTTTGCTTAAGAATGCCCCACATTCCCAGAGATATAGAGGGTTAATTCAGGAGCTCTAAAAACAGTGGATTGACTGAAGTTTAACAGACCCATCATTTTTATCAGGTTGTTGAAGCATTTGTCAAAAGTAGTTTCCCTAGCCAGTCCCAGTCTGCACTGTGTTTCTTGGCTGGATGAAGATACAAGATCGCCATCTTACTTATAGCTCAACTACTATTCAGTTAAACCCTCGAGTTACCTGATTTTCAAAAGAGCTACTTGGTGTGCATATATTTAATTAGAGCTAAAAATCAAAAGTTGAAGCCCTGTTGAAACTCATTTTTGATTGAAATGCACTTAAGTTAAATATTATATTAATACATGCTATATCATATTTGGCCACCTGTAATTACATTATCCTTTTAAATTGAATTGCATTTGAAAAAATATACAAGTTGAGGTCATGTTTGTGCAATTAACTTAGGGTAAAAAACATTTAGACGACAAACTAAGATGCTTGAGACATTTGCTTATAATGGTATTGACTTTTAGAACTTATTCCTGTGGCTGTGCCCTGAACACAGTGGTCAGATGCATAATAAGTGGTATGGGGTTCTAGCTATCTCCTCCTGTTGCATTTTTTACAACATTCAAGAACTATAGCCTGGTAACATCTTCTTCTAAAATTGGGATTAAAATCAATAAAGCATTTGAGTTTCTCTCATGTATTTTTCTCTTCTGGGTGGTCAGATATCTTAAAGGAGTTTTTCAGTAGTGGTGATCTTAGTTTGTCCTGTTTGGATAAGCACCCACAACTATCCCGTAGATCAGGGTTTTGTTACTTTTTAAATGAGAAATGATAACACAAATGTTTATATATGTTCCTTTCTTATATTTGGTCCTTATAGCAAAGAACTATTACTTTTTAGTTTGTATTTAATCAGAAACTGAACTTTGGAAATTGTTATGAAATTCATTTTCCTTGGGGAAAAAATGCCAGAAGAACTAAATGAACATTTAAGAGCTTTTAAATGTTCAGCACTAGGAGGTAACCTGTTACAGAGGCAAGAGAAGGAGAGGGGTCTGTTTTTGGAATTAAGAGGCTTGGATTTGAGGTCTAGCTCTGCTCTTCACAAGCTTGGTGATTTTGAGCAATGCACTTGCACTTTACCTGTTGGAGACTCATTTCTCTCTCTCCGGGGATAATGATGCCTTCCTACCACCAAGGGCTGGTTTTAGGAAGCTCACTTGAGACGATAGATATAAAATGCTCTGTACATTACAACACTATGTAAGTGATCATTTTTATTTGAGGTATCAAGCAATAAAGATAGAACCACAAGCATATCAGGAGGTTAGGTTCTAAATTCAGGTGATGAGGCAAAAAATTGGGTGAAGTCAAAATTACTCTGGAAAGTTCCTAAATTGATGTAAAGAATAGTTGTATTGTTGGGTCTATACAACCCTGACTAGTAATTGGTAAAGTGTATAATGTTTATAGTAGTGTACTGCCTATATAAAGAGAACATGGCCAAGGTGATTTTACGATATTTCTTTTTTTAAGCTGAGCATAATGTAGGTAAATACTTGTAAGTTAAATATGTATTAGACTCCTCTGTATCATAACAACTAGGAGTAGGACAACATATGAAAAAATACACTGCCACTGTAGTGGAATCATAGACACAGGCTTCTGGAAAAACACCAGCTAACATGAATTAACTCAAAGTGGGCATAGTTTAGAGTTAGCAAAATGGTGGCAGCAGTGTTTTATTTGGCTAGAAAAAGGTCTGTCGTTTTTAAATTTGAATCCTTTCTCAGTTGGACATTCATTCTCCAGGTACTCTCCACTCCTTTACAACTGGTCTCTTGCACATTTACCTGCCTTGGGTCCTTAAACACAGTGAGTCTTTTGATTCCTGATTTATCCAAGGGAAGGCCTTGCTGAGGAAATAATCTTGAACTTGAATGTTAAGTAAGTGATTGGTATGGATTAGCAAATTAGTGTTTTTCAGAAGGTATTCCAGGTTGAAGGAACAGGAAGAAGGTAGAAATAGAGAGCAAAATGTTTACAAAACAAAAAAAAACAAAGGTTAACACAGCTGAGCCACAGTTGGGAGGAAGTGGAAGATGAAACTGGTTGGTCCTGTAGTTGGAGGGTCTGTTTTACATATGGAGGAGTTTGCTTTGCTTCCATAGAACTCAGTGGGAGGAGACCCACTGCCGCAGGCTGTGTGACATGCCATGTGGTGTCTGAGAGAACTTCCACTGGCCGTTTGAATGATGAACAGCGTTTGGAAGGAATTGAAGGAAGAGAGGAAGGCCTTTATCTGGGTGTTTGGTGATAGGGCCTGAAACAGCCCAGGGGCTTTCAAAGTAGAGACTAAGAGCTTATTTGATGGAGTCTAGGGCTTTATTTTTCTTTGGTACCTGATATTCAAGCTTTCAGCACATTTTATCACTCTTCCTTGAGAATGTCTGCTCATTCCATCATCTTATGTTTGCTCCAGATGAAGTCATACTAATTTAGGCCTTTATCAACAGAGTATTTCTAAATAAAGCATCCCTTGGAGCTGATCTCTAATCCTTTTCTCTAGCCCCAGTCCATCTCTTTCCATCTTTCTCACACATGACTGAAAGAGCTGCTTTCCTGAAACACTTCTTTCAGCAACTCACTTTCATATTCCAAAAATTAGAAGAGCCTGCAATTGTTTATCATGTCAAAGGCAAGACTTAAAGGCCGTCTTGAGGGGGTAATGGAGGGGATTAGGGCAGGGTTATGTTACAAGGTGATAAACGTTTTGAAATCCTGAGGCCTGAAATTTAAATTAGTCTTGTTTATTCTGTAGTGGATAGAAGCTGAAACTGAAGACAAATTTTGAGGTCAAGGAAAGATTAGGCAGGGATAGCAAGGTCCAGTTCTCATCTTTTGTGTTGTATTTCAGGTGTGAAAGAACTCTGTACACACCCAGAGACCTGTCCTCTGCCCACACAGCACCCTTTTCTGCCTCCCTTCTTTTTTGCTCAGGGAACACCCTCTCCCTGTAGTTTGTCTTTTCAAAATTGCTGCTCAAGATCTATCTTTTCCATAAGTCCTTTGGCTTTTCTGGTATCTCTTCTAACCCATACTCTTCTCTCCTTTTTGAGAATTCTTGCTGCACCTCCCAGTAGTACCTGGCCTAGTAGTTAATCATTCTGAAATGTTCCCCAGCTAAGATGTGAACCCTCTGGCATGAAGAACTAGGCCCCCCACTCTTAAATCTCCCATAGTAGGTGTGTGTGGAGCACAAGGTGGTAGAAGAAAAGCAGCATGGCACAATAGGAGGATTGAGTCCGGGGTTCTGGCCCCAGCTTAGTTAGTAATGGGTCACAGGGCCTGTGGGGGGTGGGCATCAACTATATTATCTCTGGATTTGGAATTCTGTGATTCTGGCAGTGTGTAATTGCCAAATAGAATATGGTGTGCAGAAGGGGAGAAGAGACTATAAATTAAATTTAAGGTGTGAGCCTGGAGAACTGAAAAGAAATATCCTTGCCAGAAAAGTGGGAAAGAGGTGCCAGTTTGGTTGGGGGATGTGGGGGGTCAGGCAGAGGAGTTCGTTTAGTGTTAGCTAGTTTTGCTGTCGTTGACAGTTTCTAATGCAAAATGTCCTCAGCAGTGATAAGTAGCAGGTTGTAGAGAGATGCAAGTTGAGGAATAGAGAAGATGTTCAGAGTCATCACCATAAAGGCAAGGTGAGCCTCCAGGAGGGAGTGAATCTAGAAAGAGGAAAGGGAAGGGCACTGACTTTGGAAATGGAGGCGTGATCAAAGAGCTAGGACGACCGGGTGTCTCTGAGTGTAAGGAAGTTGTGATATCCAGTGGAGAAGTGAGCAATTTGAAATGAGAAAAGTTAGCATTTTTTTGACTAAAAAGAATTGATAAACTTGATAGAGAATTTCAGAGTCAGGTGGTGAGCTGAAGACAGCCTCTGGGTTGCAAGGAGTCAGGGAGGAAAGTGTAACCAGCCTCAGAGGAGATATTCAGTGTTTGTGATTTGAAGGGAGAGTCGGGAGGCAGGGCTGGTTGAAATATTGCAAAAGCTGGAACCTGGATCTGTGTTACCTAAATTGTAGGGCCACCTTAACTTCCACTGTATGAGGGGCTCCTCAGGGCTTCTGTAGGCCCGCTGCCATTACTTCAGGAAGAGGTTTAGCTATGGAAGGTAGGTTTGGGTGGGGTTTTCTCCTTCTAAGGAAATTCACGTTAGCATTAATCTATATTTTATATTTTCATGAAACACCATGAATTAGAATGAATCATTACTAAAAATTGTTTTAGAGTTTCCAGCATTACCTTTTTATCCTTCCCTTTTTAAAAACCCACTTCTCCCACACCAAGGAATGAATTTGTCATCAGTAGTACTTTGATTCTGCTGATAAGTCTAAAATTACATGGTCTTTTTATGGTGGTAGAACAATGATAATAGTATCTATTATAATATTTTTCCAAGAAGATGTTTATCCATTTTTTGAATAATAATAGAATATAGATTAATGCTAACTTGAATTTCCTTAGAAGGAGGAAACCCCACCAAAACCTGCCTTCCATTCTAAAGGTATCTTTTGGCAATGTAGCTAATCAGGTTTTTGAAGAAGACTGACATGATTTGGCAAAAAATGATTAGTCTACTAATACCTTTGGTTGTGTAATTCAGAGAAGTGTCAACAGTGTGATATTGTTCCTTAAGGCGACTTAATATGTAAAACATAAGTATATAATGAAAAGATTTTTTCACAGACTAAAGCACTAAATGCACAGATTTAAAGTTTATTTAGTTCCGTGTCACGGTAACCAAGGTTGATCTGTTTATTTCTTATGTTTCTTTTGATAGAATTTAATTCCTTTTCGGCCTTCGATTCAGTTCCAAGGGCTCCAAGGGGTGAGTACTCTTACTGATTTAGCAAGAAAATCTAATAGTCTTCTTACAAACTGTTATATTTTAACTCTTAAAATTTGTTTTCACTTGTGCCACTTACTATAATGTCACTCCTATTTTGTGAACTTTGTGACTTTGTGAACTTTGTAAATTTCTGACAACTTTAAGACACTTGAATTATCTTCTTTTCTTGATTTATTTAAAAAATAATTCAGATGTACTTATTGAGAATAGTTTTTCCCCAAATCATGGATATTCCATTTTTTTAACATTTTTATGGAAGTATATAACATACATCAAAGTATTATGAGAATGTGTTTTGTTTACCAAAATTAAGCAAATGTAAGGAATTATTAATTTCAGGCAAGTTGTGATTATGTGATTGTTGTTACTATTAACAAATTTTTGCTGTCTATAGACTTAATTTCTTTGATTGTACATAGTAGGAAATGAAATGTATAAATAGAAAATTGAATTTTTCCAGTATACAGAATAAACAAAGTGTGGTGTCTATTTTATTGCTGCATTTAAAAGCATAATAAGTGATAACTCATAAAATGTACCTATGAATTTTGTTTGTAATAGATGATAAACTTTACAGAAGTAGTGTCAGTATTATTTTTTTAATTATTAATTTTTTTTTTAAGATTTTATTTTTCCTTTTTTTCCCCAAAGCCCCCCGGTACCTAGTTGTTTATTTTTAGCTGTGGGTTCTTCTAGTTGTGGCATGTGGGATGCCGCCTCAGCATGGCTTGATGAGCAGTACCATGTCAGCGCCCAGGATCCAAACCAGCGAAACCCTGGGCCACCGCACCGGAGCATGCGAACTTAACCGCTCGGCCATGGGGCCGGGCACCTAATTATTACTATTAATATTTAATATTAATTAGACTCAGTCATTTCTTCACTTAAATTAATATGCATTTCTGAATTTGTCTCTATATACTGGCTATAGTATGGAGAATTAGAATATCTGTAAATGGATTTTAGAGCTATAGATAAAAGGCAAGCTGAAGGGGGACAGTCCTGTTCCTGCTTATTGTAAATCTGCATACTTGTGAATTTTTGTTTATTATGTCACAAAATGCAAAAATTCAATGTAAATAAATACAGTCTTTCTAAACTTTATAAATTGAAAACATATCAAGAGTCAAGAGACTAATTATATCATTCAGTACCAACTAAGAGTTCTTCTAAATCTTGTGTCATGCTAACTTGAAGGAGATGTTTATGTGTGGATGTCAGAGCTTTGCTTCTACATGATAGCTTTACAATGAAGACCTTTTTTTTCCTCCCTCAGTAACTGAGTGTTCTTGAATGAGATCCTAATATGAACAAGCATTCTTCTGAATTCTGTTTTAAAGCTTTTTAGGTAGTCTTTTAGCTCATGCTGATTCTATTTTTGAGGTATTGATTTGGGGCCATTTATTTAAATTTAGTAGCGAATTTTAGTAGCATCAATAATATCTGAAGGGATGTTCCAGAGGCAGGCCTGAGTCCCTGAACCCTGAAGGGCTCCATGGATTTTCAGTGAGGTGTATCAGGGAGGAGAGGGCAAGAGCTAGGAGAAGAGAGTAAGGTTTGAGCTGCTTTTCCCTCTCTAGCAGCTGTGACCTTGTTTGGGATGTGCTTCTTTTAATTCTCTCATTCTCACAGTCGAGACATGGAGGCCAGGGAAATGCTGGTGAAGGACATTTTTCTTAGGAGGCATCAGGTTAGACTGAATAATGAGAATGAGGAACCAACATGTACTGGCTTTCAAAGTCTTGATTCAGACCTTTGCAGCTTTTAGTAGTCTTCGAAGGAATATGGTTTTCTTTGGCATACCCATTGCTTCTAGGCCCTAGGCACCCTTGCAAAGCAGACAGTTATATTTGAGACCTTGGACCTCCTTTTCTGAATTCTCCTACCTACCTCCCCCCACAAGCTTTCCTGTCTGTTGTGTCCAAGCATCCTCAGTTTATCTTTGCAAGCTTCATTCTCTCTTCCTACCCCATTACTTGCCTGAGTAGTACAGTTCACTGATAAAAGTAACTTAGATGTAAATGACTGATAGGTTTAAATCTTAATGGGTGTTTGAGTTTTAACAGATAAGCTTTTTAACCCAAATGAATGGTTATTGGATTTGGTAGAGTAGAAGTCGGGGGTGGGGGGAGGAGGCTGCAGACAGATCTATGGGATACTTGGCCCTACCTTACTTACTCTGGGTTCTGTCTCCGTGACCCCACCCCCACTGCAGTCCCCTTTTTATTATTCTAACTGGGAACAAAATATATGGACTCAGCATTGTTTCAGAGCCTGCAGCTGCATTCCATCCACCCTTCCCCCTTCTCTTTGCAGAGCTCTCACCAGCCCTTTGGGACTTAGTAAAAACAAAGAGTCATTACAGGGGAGAGAGTGGGTTGGCACAGCCCACAGGGAATACGCAGAACCACAAATGTGAGGGTCTTCTCTACAGTGCTCCTCTGTTTTTCTCGAGAGCCATGATAATTTAACATTGCCTCTGCTGATTGCTTTAAAAACTGAAGAGGTCAGCGTACAGAGTTTTCCTATGTGGAAAACATTTAGGACTTTGAGTTGGAAGGTTTAAATTTAGATTTCCCACAAAAGATACTTTTTTCTTAATGAGAAATTTTAGTCATGTTTTAATACAGTGTTTCAGAAACTTTGAAAGTTTTCCTAGAAAGAATTTGGCAAATCTAACAAATTTACAGTCTTTTTACTTCAAACCTGATTAAAAATACACAATAACTATCATGATAGTGTCATATATAGGCGTATTTGAAGCATAACTGAAGTATTGTTAAAATATCATTTTAGAAGTGAACATTTAGTGTTAAGATTATATTTTGTTTCCCTGATGCTAAGCACTGCAGGGTTATGCTGTTTCTTGTTACTAATTATAGGATACTTTTTTCTTCTCAGTAATGTCTTTAGAAGGTCAGAATTTGGGTCTTGGCAGGTTAGGTCTTAAGCGTATTTACTTTTGTGCCTGAACATGTTCTCTTAAGTTGAAGTTTTCTTCTAAATAAATGCAAATTGGAACATTAAACAAAGTACAGCAGTATGCTGTTAAAGAGTGAAAATTTTGAGAATCATTGATTACCTGGATTTTTATCATCACAGTTGGGCAGCAGCTTTTATAACATAAAAAATGTAAATTGTGTCTTTTACAATTCATCTCACCCCTTTCCCTTAGTGGAAGAGGGTGCTCAGGAAATTGATGGCATTTTCTGGATTCAGAAAGACAAGGCAAAATGAGAACAGTTCATTTTGATGTTTAGAGCATGAATCTCAGGAGCTGAATAAATCAGCCAAAAAAGCCTTTTGATTCTAAGGAATATAGGTCAACCAATTATCCTCTAATTCATACCTAGGATACTCATAACTAAAGGTTTACTAGGATTATAAATTTGTTTAGACCATTCTAATTGAATGGAAAATGTAGCTGATAAAATTCACATGGGCTACAGTATTGAGGTGTTCAAGTTACAACATTCAAAGGGGTGTGTTGGTATATAATGCAACCAGTTTCCAAAATCTACATATTTATTGTCAGGCAAGCTTTATACAAATCAGGACAGTTCTGTCTCTTATATTTTAACTGGATACTGAAAATGTGGCAGGTAAAAATTTTCCGAAACTCTGTGTCCTGGTGAAGTTTTAAAAACTCAACTCTGTATTTTTATGTTTGAAAGTTTCTTATCTAAAGACACACCGCTTATGGAGGCAGCGCTGTAACTAAAGTCTTGGTCTTCACACTGCCAGGGACAAGTTCTCCCCACTGGGCTGCACGGCTTTAAAAGGAGAGGTGCTGGAAGCAAGTTAACTCAGTATTTTCAAGTAATGGCAGTTGTTACTGATGTAGTTTTCTACTAACGTAATTATTCTTCACAGTAAACTATAAATAGGTGCCTAATCAGTGGATGTACTAATAGATTTCTCGTTCTTTTTTTCTTTTTTTTTTGTCACACAAAGGTTCTTTCAGCCCTTGCGGGTGCCAAGTGCTTTGCTAAGTGCTTAGTGTGCAGAGATATGGGGATGGGTAAGACATGGGCTCTGCCCTCTGGGAACTCAGAGTCTGACAAACATGTACAGAGTAATATTCAGGAAAGAATAACATAGGACTTAGCCAGAACCTTCCACTCAGAACTTCTATAGAAATGGGACTGTCAGGAACAAGGCTTATGTGTGTATTTTTGATTGGTATGAATCAGCGTTTTAAACAAAGCTTTCAGTAGATGCAAAATGTTATATCCTGGTGAGAGGTATGTAAAATTCCAGAAGGCCTGTTAAAATCTGTGTACACACACATACACAAAAAGGTAAATCTGTGGTATGTTTATAATTCAGATAAAATCTGAAATGGCAAAGTTTTCAACAGCAAATAATGGCCACATCTGATGGCATGTGGTGGCCTTGCAGAGTGGATTTGCCTGTGGCCTAAAGGACTCAAGTCCTGGGAACACTTGCCCCAGGGCAATAAGAAATAATGTTCACTTTGTCATAGTAAAGGGGATTCCAGGCCCCAGTATTAACTCCATATTTGTTGTAAGAATGTTGTTGCAAAATTCTTTCCAATTTAATTGCTTATTTGAGACTTAGCAGTCCCAGAGACTTTAGAAAATAAGTTAGTTTTGCATATATAATTTAGAAATTATTTTTAAGAAAAAGACTGAAAATAGAAAATATTTTCTATAAGTACCATGCAGTGTCTCCTGTAAAATAGAGTCACACACTTTTCCAAGAATGAACGAGGAATAGCCAGCCAAACAAATTTTAAATGTATGCCTTTCAAAAAGGCACAGTGACCTTCTGAAGATTAAATCAGCATTTAACTGCAAACTTTAAAGACTTGATTAATGCTATAAAACTCTTACAGTAGCATCATTAAAGAACAGAGGGTTGGATTTTTCTTTTCTTTTTTTTTAACTTCCAAACTTAGCAAAGCATTCAGAAATATTTTGTTAATTATTTATTTTCCTTTGAGGGGCTTGGGAGAAGATTGGGTTTGAAAAACCAAATTATACAGTATTGAAATTAGTAGGCAATTTCAACCCACCTGCAGATGCTTCCTGCAGACTACCCTTCTCTAACCTACTTGATACCTGGGAAGCAAAGATAACTATCAGCTTGAAACAGCAGCAGAGATAAAAATAAATCCCCAACACTGCCATTCCTGCTTAGATGATATGCCTGCAGCCTGACTGCTTTCCCCTGCTGTTTTGCTTTGGCTAGCCAACTGGTTTTGCCAACAGTTGTGTTTAGTCAGTCTGCTCAAAGGTTGCTGACTAACAGCTACCTTTATATACTCATCTCTGAACATAATTAATACCAGAAGGATGTTAAAATTATATCCTTTTGTAATGGCAGTTCTGTTTTAATTTTTTTAATATTAGCGTGGTTGACATGTGTAGATAACATTTCAGTATTCATATTGAATTATAACTCTTTAACCACATGTTAGTTTACTAAGGTAATACAATAGTAAATTACCTAATTTGAAAGAAATCTTTAACTTTGATATATATCAAAGATTGTATTATATATAGTATAATTTTATGTATAATGTAATTTTATGTGTAATATATAACATATATAATTATATATATGTAAAATCTTATATTTGGCCAGGGGTATGGGCTGACATTCTGGAAACTTATATCATCTCAAACAATAACTAGAATCATAGTTTGAAGCTATTGTAAATTGACCAACTTCTCTATTTTATGTTGCCACACACCTCTGCCTTCCTGTTCTTTCTGGATAAGAAATAGCTGTGGGGTTTCTAAATAAGGAGAGCAATGAGCTAAATTCGCCATCCATGTCTTTACACCGAGGCCAGGTACCACTACAGGCACTAGAGACGTAAAGGGGACCCAGCCCACCCCCTACCCTGGAAGAATGCAGAATTGTGGAGGGTGGGAGGTTGACTTTGTGTGTTGGTGGTGCCTGTGGAAACTTTCACAAAGTCCTCACTGACCACTGCCTCACACAGGCTCCAGTGTGGGCTGCAGCAGGTTAAGCTTCCCAAAACGTGATCATGAACAAGAGTTGAAGGCAAAACCATCCTGCTGTGTCCTTCACCAAACTGCATCACTTTGGAAAGCAGAGATTGGCACTATAATTGAAATCTGAAGCTGCTGCAGATAACATCAGTTGCATTCTTAGCAGTGAGTCAAGCTTACTGTCTTCATTCAACAAACATTTCTGAATACTCACTGTGTACCAGGCACCACGGTAGACACTGTGTAGACAGAGGTAAACAGGACCTTGAATTGCCAGCTCTTGTTTTTAAGTGACATCATCTATTTGTCAAAAAAATCTGCCACTGATGGCTTGCCTTTTTGTTTCCCACCAAACTGAAACTTGTGAAATTGAATCCTCTGTATTACAGACATTGACACTTGAATAGCACTCAACTTGTTTAAGCTTGGAAAATAATAATCTTTTACCATTCTGTAACACCTTTTGGTTCTTATAGCAAAACTACCCCTAAATTTGAACCGTGAGCATTATTTAAATGTATTTTGACCTCTTATTATGTGCAAGGTCCTATCCTAGGCACACAAGATGAGCTTATTATACTTTTATTAAAAAGAAAAGTCAAAATTTAAAGCAGGAAAAACAACTTTGAATGTGTCAAAGCCCCAGATCTTATTTCAAACAGTGTTAAACATAAAAAAATACTATGTGTCATTGATTTCAAAGTATGATTTCTTTTTAAGATTTAGCATCTTTGTAATTGGAATGCATCTCATTATTAATGGCATCTTAGTGTTGTGTCATAGTTTGTCAGCATTTTATATTATGCAGTGAGATACACCATCATGAATAGTCTTACAATTGCTGGCATCTTAGGTTCAATGAACTACAGCAATGCAGTAGAAATATTTAGAGAGTTCTGTGTTCTGCAATAAGATTTTATCTAAATAGAATCTTTTCAAAAGTTTTCTTTCCTGACCCCACCCTTGACTATCTTGCTTGTTTACTTGATATGTTAGATAATCTGGAGAATTTACAGGAAAGGTATATTTTTATAACCATTCTTGAATTGTGATTTAAACTGGAAGGAACAAGAGTATGAAATAAAAATGTTCTCAAATTTGTTTTTATGTTAAAAACTTTTACTTATAAAAGTGGCTTGTTTTGAAAACAAGTTTAGAAGAAAAGAGTTTTACTGACTTAAAGACTTAAAAAGGTCGGAGACGTGCTTTGAGGCTAATGAATTTGCCCTTTTCAGGCTAAGAATTTTCACATCTCTCTAACTAGTCTTATAATTTATACTATATTTAGCATAAATGCACAATTATCTATTCTATTATTTTGTTTATAGGTTCTAATTATTTTTCAATAATTCCAGCTAAAATTTATTGAATATTTATTACATGTTAAGAACCCTATGCTAAGCACTTTACATATATTCTCATTTAATCCTCACAGGAATGCTGTGAAGCAGATACTCCCATTTTGCTGATGTGTAAACTATGGCTCTGAAGTTAAATTACTTTTTGAAGCTCACACAATTAGTGAGTGAGGGGGCCTGCACTCAAATCTACCCATCTGATTCCCAAGCCTGCTCTCATCACTACACTGATCAGCTGCCTAGAGTAAATGTCTGATGAGCATTTATTCATTCTCACACTGACATAAACATTTGTTGAGTACCTCCTCAACTAGGGAAGGGAAGAGGAACAGTCAGGAAGATCTCAGAGGAGAGGTGGTGTTTGAGCTGAGGTTTGAAGGATTACCGGGAGTTGACTGGTCAGAGGAGGACGGTGCCTTTCAGGCCCGTAGTTCTGCACAAAGTGGTAAACAGTTGTGGCAAATGTTCCCACCTTCTTAAGGAGTTTGAATTTCTAGTGATCAGTGCCTCTTATCTATCAAATCTCCCTGGGGGGCTGTAATGAGGTCTGGAAATCTGGACTTTAAAATTTTTTCCCCTAGATTTTCTTATGATAGCCAGGTTCATTATGATTAAGAATGTGATAAGAATATGCATACGTGTGGGTATGTATGCATTCTCAGGAGAAGGTGCACGAATTTCATCATTTTCTGAGTGAGACCTCTGACCTCCCAATGGGAGAAAACTACTGCAAGTCGATGTTTCAAACACATTTAGAAACAATTCCCAGTAAGAAAATCATTTTACCTTGTGACCCCTTACTCATATAGGTGTACACATTCACACAGCTAAAACGAAAGTTTCACAGCACAGTATTTATCCTTCATATTGTACTCTGATATTTTCTATTCTATTTCATTTTAAAAGAATCCTGATCACAATCCACTAAATTAATGTCATGACCTTCCAATGGGTCACAATCTGTGGTTTAAAAAACACTGCAGGTTATCATCTATTTAAAAACTTTTAGCCAGGGAGCCATGTGGTCAGATTTGCATTTTAACATGCTTATCCAGTAGTTACCTTGACTTAGTTATTCCTTATGTATGGGAAGGAAGAAAAGGGAGGAGTCAAGGATAGCTCCATATTTATGATGGTGTGGCCCTTATTAAAGATCTGAAACACAGGAAAGAACAGATTGAGGTAGGAGACATGGGGTGTGTTTGGTTTGGGACGTGCTGTATATGAGGTGTTCAGGTAATACTCATCACCTCATTCTACGAAGATGGAGCTGCCCAGGAGGCATTGTCGTTTGTGGATTTGGAACAACATGATTTTAAAGAAGAAACTCCAAAGGACATTTTATAGGATTGAATTATACATGGAAGTCTAGTAGTGAGAAGAAAAAAAGGTGTATTTACTCATGGCCTTCTTGTATAAAGCTAAATTTTAAGTTATTTTTTTCAACTGTTAAGATAACTGATTTACTTATGAATACTTATGAGTCTTGGTACTTTTAATTGCTAACATTTAAGGAATTTGAAGCTCGTTTTGCCAAATTTTGTTCACACTAATTAAGAACAATGGCAGGCTAATAGAGAGAAACTGTGATGTATTGATTCAGTGGAAGAGTACACAACAGTGAAAGGCTGTGACTTAGATCTGTACAACATGGCAGTAAAGACTCTTAATTGGGCAGAAGACTACATATGGTATGTCACTGATTTTATAAAGTTTAATTACAGGCAAAATCAAACAATATGTTGTGTAGGTATACACACATGATAAATTATGAAAAACAATAAAAAGAGGGGCCAACCCGTTGGCATAGTCGTTAATTTTACACACTCTACTTCAGTGTCCCAGGGTTCACAGGTTGGGATCCCAGGCTCAGACCTACATGCTGCTCATCGAGCCATGCTGTGATGGCATCCCACATACAAAACAGAGGAAGATTGGCAACAGATGTTGGCTCAGAGCCAATCTTCCTCACCAAAAAAACAATTAAAATTAAGAACAAAATGAATGATAATCACAAAAGTTAGAATAGTTGTTCTCTCTGGCAGCTAATAGGGAAAGGCAGGCAGAAGGGATAGGAGAGAAGCAGATGGGTAGATATATTATTGCTAATGTTCTATTTCTTAAGTTGGGCAGTGAGTTTACAGGTGTTCATTATATCATCAAGCTTCATAACTATCAAGCTGTATTTACTTTCTAGAAACAAATATTACATAAAGTTTGTTCTCATTATCACTAACTTTAAATATAATCTGTCATTTTCATGGGTTAAATGAGAAAAATCAGAATGTATTTCAGTAGATGCCAAAAAGGCATTTGGTCCTTAACATGATGAAAAATATCTTTGTCAAACTTATAGCCAGTTACCATACTTAGTGATAAGACAATAGAAATATCCTTATTAATGTTAACAATAAAATACACATGCCTGCTATCATCTCTGTAGTTTAACATTGTTCTGAGAATGCTCAGTAATGTAATAGAAAAGAAAATGTAATAAAAACTATAGACAAGAGGGGGCAATTTCCCAGTATCTGCAGTTAATCCAAGTACAAGTAAAAAACTATAAGAAATTTTAGGATTTTCTTCAGCAAGGTAGTCAGTTCAGAAATAACTGTTTAAAAATCACTGGTCCAATAGTGGGAGGGTGGAGTGAAGAGAAGTTTCTTTTAAATTGGGAGAAATAGCAGAATGTTTATAAAGTGAATGATCCAGTAGAAAGCAAAAGTTGATGATGTAGGAGAGAGAAGTCGTCTTGCTGGAGTAGTGTCCTTGCTTGAATAGGTTAAAGAGATGGAGTCTAGCATTCGGAGGAGAGATTGACTTTAGATAGCAGCAAAGAAAGTTCGTGTGTGGTAGCTAGTGGGAAGGCATGTATATGGGTGCAGATTTTGAAATGCCTCTTGTTTGTTAGACCATTTCTTTAGCCATATCTCCAATCTAAAGTCAAAAGACATAGGCCAAAGTCTTATAATGTTAGAACCTAGCAAAGTGTTTGGCACATAGCAAGTACCCAATAAATGATAAACATAATTTTAAAAAATCACTGACCTCCCTAAGCTCTAGCAATTAAGAATTTCAGTGTAAAAATTATCTCATTTATGGTAGCAACAAAAAATTATAAAGTACCAAAGGTGAGGTATATTCCCGTTATTCTAGACCTATCTAAAGAGCTATTATACTTTACTGATGGGTATAAGAGAATATGTAAGTGGTAAATGGCAAGACTCTCCATGTATTTAGGTTGGAAACTTTTGAAGTTATTAATTTCTTCTAATTAATCAATAAGTAATAAGACATTATACATACCATTATACTAACTTTTTAAAAGTTAAATACGCAAACACAAACATAAACCTACAAAGAAAATGTTAAATGCCACAACTGAAATGTCATTGCTGGTGATTTACTAATGAGATATATTTTATATATATATGTGTGTGTGTGTATATAAACATATTTATATATGCTTATATATATATGTTTATATTTCCTAATCATTCTATAAACATAAAGGTTTTGAGATGTCAAGTTTAAATATGTCAAGAATGGAGGAGAAAGGCTGAAAATTCAAGGTTTAAAAAACGGGTTGACAAGGAACATAGAAAAGGCAGATCTTGAGAAGTTATCTATAGCTAGACACCAGCTAAATATCTTGCTGGTCAACTACTTGATAGAGTTGCTTTGTCATCTATCAGTGAAGAAAGCAAGTTTTCTCCCCGTCTGTGATCTTTCTCCCCAGTGGAAGGAAGGTACCGGCAGAGCTGCTGGCGTTATCAAGGGTGTGGAAGGAGAGGCTTCTTTCCTTTCTGAGTTAACACTTGGCGCTTTGAAGCAGTGGCATTGTGAACTTTCCTAGGAATGGGTCCAGTCTAGAAAGGACAGGTTATGGGAATGAAAAGTAGTAGTTAGTTGAATTTAAAAAGATAAGACTCTTAGGGAGCTTCAGGTTATAAAACTCAGAATGCAGTAGAGAACTGATTAAGGATAACTGTGTTGGGCCCACAGTAGTAGAGGGTTGGTACTTAAGCAGCCGTGGGAAAAGTGCAGTCTTTTATAATACTTTAAGCTTAGAGTGTTGAATAACCACTCAATACGTTATGTTGAGGATATCTTATTTTAGAATGAGAATATAAGGCATAGCCATATTTATGAATGTAGTAATACTCTACTAATCAGTACTAAGAAATTCATTCTTATGACTAATCTGGATGCTTTTTAGTGTTCTCTTTTTTTTTTTTTTTTTTTTTTGAGGAAGATTAGCCCTGAGCTAACATCTGCTGCCAGTTCTCCTCTTTTTGCTGAGGCAGACTGGCCCTGAGCTAACACCCATGCCCATCTTCCTCTGCTTTACATGTGGGATGCCTGCCACAGCATGACTTGCCAAGCGTTGCCATGTCTGCACCCAGGATCCAAACCAGTGATCCCTGGGCCGCCTGAAGAGCAACGTGAGAACTTAACGCTGCGCCACCAGGCTGGCCCCTAGTGTTCTCTTAATCTAGTTGTGTTGGTAATTCATTAAAGTCGGTCTTTACAGTCTAGGTAGGATGTTACTTAGGTGTTCCATTTCTTCTGAACAGTAAGATGTTGCTGATATATTTCCATAGCTGTTTAAAAAGTTTAAAAGCTTAAAAAGCTTTAAAAGGTTTAAAAAGTTTAAAAAGTTTAAAAGCTTAAAAAGTTTAAAAGCTGTTTAAAAAGTTTTTTGTGTGTTGTTTTTTTTTTAAGATTTTATTTTTCCTTTTTCTCCCAAAGTCCCCCAGTACATAGTGTGTGTTTTTAGTTGGGTCCTTCTAGTTGTGGCGTGTGGGATGCCGCCTCAGTGTGGCTTGA
Organism: Equus asinus; assembly: GCF_041296235.1. Classification (NCBI taxonomy): domain Eukaryota; kingdom Metazoa; phylum Chordata; class Mammalia; order Perissodactyla; family Equidae; genus Equus; species Equus asinus. Next base: position 75,838,330 of record NC_091798.1, read on the forward strand.
TGAGTGGTGCTCTGTCTATGCCCAGGATTCAAACTGGCGAAACCCTGGGCTACAGAAGCAGAGCGCAAAAGCTTAACCACTCGGCATCGGGGCCGGCCCCTAAAAGTTTTTTATGTGGCTGTAAAGAAAAACTTTCTCCTATGGATGCTTGCAATTTTGTTTTGTTTTTTAAGGAAGATAATGTTCTCTTCCTTCCTTAGAGAACTTGAAGAATACAATAATTATGAGTCCAGGATTAATTTTGGATAAAGTCTTAAATTTCACAATTTCTGATTCTGTAAAAAAAAAAAAAACAACTCTCATTTATTTGAGGTGATTCAGTCACGAAGGGCAAATGTCATAGTGATAACTTAAAATCTAATTATTATTTTTTAAAGAAGGCTTTATTGTTTTTCTGATTGAAAAACAAATGAATCCACATTTTAGAATTGTGTAAAGTACATACAAGGATAAAGATGAATAAGTGTCCCCAACAGTGAAAACCAGTTTAGTGTTGTTGGATTTCTTCTTATCTTTTTTTCATATCCACACACACATTCTTAAAAGTTGTAGTCACAGTGTGTTTAGTGCTTTTTTATATCCTTTTTATTTTTTTTTTTTGAGGAGGATTAGCCCTGAGCTAACTACTGCCAGTCCTCCTCTTTTTGCTGAGGAAGACTGGCCCTGAGCTAACATCCTTGCCCATCTTCCTCTACTTTATATGTGGGATGCCTACCACAGCATGGCATGCCAAGAGGTGCCGTCTCTGCACCTGGGATCCGAACCGGTGAACCCCCGGCCGTCGAGAAGCGGAACATGCGCACTTAACCGCTGTGCCACTGGGCCAGCCCCTATATCCTGCTTTTTACATTTAAAATGTATTGTGATCATTTTCCTATGTCATTAAATAGTAAACGTTAGTTTTAAGTATTTACCTAACGTTTCATTTTATAAATACACTAGCATTTCTTTAGCCATTCTCCTGTTAACTTATATAGTAATGGTATAATGAACATCCTTATGTGTTAATTCTTTATTGCCATTTCTAACTGTTTCTTCAGGCCAGTTTCCTAGGTGTGGAATGACTTTTAAAGTTTCTGATAACGGTCACCAAATCCCCCCACCCACAACACCAGCCACCGCCCCCCGAAAGCTGCTGCTGCTGTTGCCACAGCTGTTTGAAAGTGCCTGCCACAAGGTGTTTCCCCTGGCCGATGTTGAATACATGTTTTTTAAATTTCAAAATTAATCAATTTGATAAAGTTTAAAAACTGTTTCACAGTGTGATTTGCTTGATAATATCTGGCACAGGTAAAATATTATGCTATTTTAGGACATCATGAAGTAAACAAATGTTTTACTGTCACCATCTGATATTGCTAGGAGTGGTTTTGAGTTTCTATTTCTTTATATTATTTGTTTCTCCCAATATAGTGGGGAGAAGTTTTTATTTTAGTAATTAGTGGACTTTCTTTGAAATAATTACTCTATTTCTCTAACTTTATAAAATAATTACTCTATTTCTCTACCTTTCCATATATTTTGCTATGTTGCCATTTCTCTTTACCCTTATTTATGCTAATAATTTAGTGCTTTTGAGTTTCTGCCCTGATCTTTAGATGCTTGTCTTCTTTAAAAGAACATCACAAACTTCTCATGAAGCCTAGTGATATGGGTACCATTTTTGTGGGGCAATGCAGTAAATTATTGGCAAGGGGATAAAATGTTTTGCTACCTCAGATAGTTTCATTGTTCTAGAGGGACCTGTGGTGTGTGGTTCTGCCTCCTAGCAGAATCAAATAACCACCTAGAAGATAATCAAGCAACAGTTTTGTGATATGAATTATCCAGATGCAGTAATTACCTTAGTTGTCCATATGTAAATCTTTGCCATATCTCTTTCTCTCCTTGAAGGCATAGGTTTGATGGCTTTGCCAACAGCCCAAGCATACCATCCTTAAAAATGAATCTTTTCAGATGATTATGATTTCTTAAATCATAAATTAGTTCATCTAAGAGATTGACAGCCCCTCTTATTTACATCAAACTTACCAAGTCTCTTAGAAATCAGAACTGAGTTTCTAATTTAGCTCTTGAGGCACTGGGCATATCAATAACTTTATACATGTAAAATCAGAAACAATTTTATTACTTCCTTTATAGGCTTGAAGGAAATTAGCAAGTGAATTTGACTTAGGAAAACTGAATAGAAATAAATTTTATGAAATGGACCCTGCCTCAGGAATGTATTTTCAGGGAAGATGTTTGGAAAAAGATCTATAAAACTTAAAATACTATAGACTATTCATTTTTAGAGCTACCTATATCTTTGACACAAAAAACCCACAAACTCTAAAATATTGCTTGCATTTATGAAGATTGAATGCTTTAAAGTCACAGAGTTGTGGTTCCCATGAGAACCCTTAATTCTATTTTCTTTGTTTCTTTGTTGTGCTGTAGCTGGTATCTGGGGCTCTCTTGGGCTCTGAAGGCGGCATATTTTTTATGGATAGGACACTTGGGAAGCAGCGTTTGTTCCCCTTCTACAGCAACAGCAGGCATCTGTAGTTTTTCAGCTTTCCATGTACACCTGTTGTGGCTGATTCGTTCTTGCACCTTATCTCTCTGTCCTTTGAGTTTGCAACAGTTAGAAATATTGCTAGTCCTTTTGGTTGTTTGTTTTCCCAGATAGCTTTTATTTAAGCTAACACTTAAGTGTTGACCTTGAAGGTTCCTAGCCCCTTACTTTTGTAAAGACTGAGAATTCAGAGTAAGTATTGTGAACTTTTGATTATCCACAGGACACTTATTACCAATCCATTACTATTTGAAAATTACATTAAAAATCAAACATACCATTATGCTAAGGCAGGCATGGGTTCGCTTGAATCAAACAGGTGAAATCAGAGTGGAAGTTCCGCAATGTTGTCTTTACATCGTCAGAGCAAACGTTTTTGGGCACATACGAACGTTGTGCCAAGCACCTTAGATGGGTTATCTCTTTAAACGTAACAACAATCATATGAGGTGAATGATATCATTATCCGCATTTTACTGATGTGGAAACTGAGGATTAATGAGGTTATGTTACTTGCCCAAGGTACACAGATGGTAGATTCTGGAGCTAAAGTTGGAAACTGGGCAGTTTGCTCCAGGGCCTGTAATCCAGCACTAAATGTGGTCTGTGCGTGCTGCTCCCTTTTCATCTGTGTGTAAAAGAGAAGTTCTCACTTTTTTCTTCTCAAGCTATTGGGGGAGACCCAACTTTGAACTGGAAATGCAAAGAGATACGATAGTAAAGAAAGCATTTTAAAGAAGAAAGAGAACAAAGCAACAGGACACCATTTCCTTTCTTTGGTATCCTCCATTAGTTGGCATTAATCCTCATCCAAAAATGGCACGTAAAGAGTTCATATTCTATACACACTCTTTTGTAATTGTCATTTAAGATGTGATTAAAATGTAATTAATAAAATTGTATCTCCCAACTATTGTACGTCTTGTTGCTGTTACTCTTTCCTTAGTGTAGAGTCATGGCTTTGTGTCTTTGGTCCCCAGAGCCTGAGGATTCTGTGATGTTACCACAGTGGCTGCCTCAGCAATCCCAGTCCCTCATCATCCCTTTCCTCAACTAGAGCAGCTTTAACTCTATTTGTAATACATAGTGGGTTTCCCATAAGATTTATTGTGAAAAAAGTGTTCTATAGCTTAAAAAAAATAGTTTGAGTATTGTTGATATTGAAGAACAGAGAATTGAGTTGAATATACTTCCAAATCTATATGAAAATATTCTTAAGACTTAAGTATTGTTTATGTTATTGAACTTATAAGTTTTCATGGTAACATTGATTAGGTTGGGGTGAAACCATGTATTTTGCAAAATATAGGGCCTAGGCCACTTTTAGCAACTTATGTTAATCTTGAAGAGTCACATCTATTAAGTACAAGTCTCCCCCCGTAGATTTACACAACTGTTGCTGACTGCCATGCATGAATTCTCTGCCCGCTCATGTTTACCAGCGTTTCCTCCTGGTATGACGCAGAAAGAGCAGTCCTCAAGACTCCAGGAGAGCAAGAAGGAGAGAAGATTGGCAATGGATTTGGAAATTGACATTCTTATTTAAGATTTTTTTTCCATGTAGAATTCTGGTTTGGGCTCTGTTTCTGAGAAACAAATAATTTTTTTAACACAAAATTCTGCTTCCAACATGACCAGGATAATTACTAAATTTAGAATTATTTAGTGTGGTCTCCCTGAGTCCTTTAAAATGCAAAGTGGTTTTAAAGATACTAGATCTTTTTTTCAAATGGAATTTGGTGAGGCCAGAGTATTCTGTGAGTATTTTAATAAAGATGAAGATACTTTTAAAAAAGAAAAATGTGTAATATAAATTTAAGTTCCACAAACCTAGGCATCCACTTGGCCTAGGTTTGGCGGCTAAACATAGCACAGGAGAGGTCAGAAAATTTCTCATCTGACGTTTGTACCACACAGCTGGTAGCTGTGTGGGATTTTTTTTTTTCTTCCTTTCATTTGGTTATCTATTTTTGCCTGCTCTGGGGAGCCTTGGTTTTCCACAGACTCCTAAGTGATCTATTTCAGATACGTCTCTAATTTTTTAGTATCCCTGGCATGAAGCTTCTCCTGAGTGAATTTAATCTAGTCCCAAGTTTCTTTAGATGAATCCAACAAATATTTATTAGGTATCTGCTGTGTTCCAGATAAATGAAGTGAGACCATGGTCCTTGCCCCCAGAGAACTCACAGTCTGGTGGAGGAGGAAGGCATATAAACAAGTACTTAGCATGTAGTACAGTGAAGGCAGCAGTAGAGTTGAGCCCAAGGGTCTGTGGGGACCCAGAAAAGAGGCTTCTAAACTTACTTCACTGGGAAAGGCAAGGTTCCCTCAGGGAAAGGCTGCTGAGCTGAATCTTACATAAAGGATAAGCTATCACAAGCCAAGACAAGAATTGGAGACATTAAATTCAACGTGGAGAGTTAAAGCCCAGGTCTATTGGGAAGGAACCGCATATGTCCTATTAAGGAGCTTAGACTCTACAGTAGTTAAGTGGTAGGCAACCATGAAGAAATAAATGACACTTGGGACTGACATGGTCAGATTGGCATTTTATGAAACTAGTTTTGGCAACTGAATGATTAGAGGATTGGATTGAGAACAGACAAAAGTAGAGGCTGAAAGACAAGTTGTCCAAGCAAAAGGTCATATTGAGCCAAAACAGAGGAGGGAGATGAGATACATTTGAGAGATAATTTAGGAAATAACAGTAGGACTTGGAGCCAGCCTGGTGGCATAGTAGTTAGGTTCACACATTCCGCTTTGGTGGCCCGGGGTTTGCCGGTTCAGATGCCAGGCATGGACCTGCATGCCAGTCATCCAGCCGTGCTGTGGCAGTGTCCCACATACAAAGTGGAGGAAGATTGGCACAGATGTTGGCTCTGGGGCAGTCTTCTTCTGGCAAAAAGAGGAAGACTAGCAACACATGATGTTAGTTCAGGGCCAACCTTCCTCAGAGAAAAAAACAAACAAACAGTAGGACTTGTGATTATCTGGATGTTGAGGGGGTGTGGGGTGCTGTGAGAGAGAGAGGAGTCAAGTTTGACTCCCCAGGATACCAATAACCTCAGTAACTAGGTGAATTGTGGTTTACTATAGATAGTGTGGGAGGATGGGCAGATTTAGGGATACGATGAGAATTTTTTTCTATATAAGCATTGATTCTATGGAATATATTTAAATTTCGGAGAGGACTGGTTAATAAAATGAAAATGAAAAGCAGTTTTATGATAAGAGTTATGGAATTCAATGGGAGGTTTTAGTTTTTGCCACCAAAGAAAGACTTGTGGATTTTTCTAGCCATGAAGTTTGAACAAACTTCTCAGATTCTCTTGGTGGCCCTCTCACTTTTCTTCTAAAAGCTACTTTGGCATTTAGCTCAATTTTGCAGTCATTTTTTTTTTTTCTGCTTTATTTCCCCAACCTCCCCCCCCCACCACCAGACACAGCTGTGTATCTTAGTTGCAGGTCCTTCTAGTTGAGGAATGTGGGACGCCGCCTCAACGTTGCCTGACGAGCGGTGCCATGTCCACGCCCAGAATCCGAACCCTGGGCCGCTGCAGCAGAGCACGCGAACTTAACCGCTCGGCCATGAGGCCGGCCCCTGCAGTCATTTTTAAATACAAATTTTCTATTTTGTCATGCCCCGTAGTCTGAATACCTTTTTCCTGATACAGTATCTCTAGTATCTGCTATTTGCATCTTTCCCCTGCCGATAACTGTCATCCCCCCTTTTTTCCTGGAAATACCCAGCTACCAACCAGCTACACCCAGCCACCTGGTCTCTTTTAAATAATTTTTAGCTATGAAGCTACAAAATGAGTCATAACAAAACTTACTTTGAAGCTCCTTTTTAGCTGGTGAAACCGGCATTGGTCAATTGTATTTTCGTATACTTAGCTTGTATGGATTCAGTTACAGTAAGGTACTCATCATCATATCCAAGATACTATATGTATGTATGTGTACATGTCTATATATGTACACAGATGTGTGTATGTCTATGTAAATGTGTGTACGTGTGTGTGTGTGTGTGTAGACACATACACTCAACTCCATTCTTCCTTCGGGGAAAACGCCTTGGTGTCATTCTTGATTTCTCTCTTTCATTCCTCACATTAGTTTGTCTAGGAATTCTGTTGCATCTACCTGCAAAAATATATCCCAAATCCTCCATTTCTCCCCATCTCCTGGTCCAAGCTACTATCATCTCACTCCTGGATTTCTATATATATAAATGTGCCACCAGGGCAGGGATCTTTGTTGGTTTTCTTCATTCATGTGTCACAGAAACCTAGAACAGTTCCTGGCACAGTAGGTACTCAGTTAATATTTGTGGAATAAATGAATTAAATGAATGAATCAATCAGTGTCATCTCACTGGGCAACCGACATTGAGAAGGCGAGTTTCATATTAAGAGAAACCATATTAAGAGAGCCAAAAATTACTCAAAGCAGTTTTTTTCAGTTTCAGTTATATAGCAACTTGGGTATATCTGACTTTTAAAAATTAGCACTTTACTTCTGGAGATGTTATTGCTTACTTGTAAACAATTAAAATTCGTTTTGAAATGTTACCATCAATGATGTGTTCCCCAAAATGGCCATAAACTTAAAAGGATACATTAGGGATGAAAATGCAATTCTCAGGAATGATTTTTCTACTAAGACTATATCCCGTGGAAGTAACAGAACCAAGAAAGCTCAGTATTGGCCTACTCTTCTCTTTCATGGAGAACTTTTTAAGAAACTCTAATACTGGGTCTAAAGGAGCTATATGAAGAATAATAGGGAAAGCTACTCTACTTTACTTTTTTCTTAATATACGTCTTGCTAAAGAGGAAGAATGCAGGGAAATAAATAAACTTATTTTGTCCTGAATTATTCATATTAATTGCTACACGGCCTGAATTTTTTTGGATAACTGCCAATATATCTCTTTGTTCTAGATAAATTTAGCATTTTGTGCTACTCTTCTCAGTAAAGTATCTATCGTGTGGAAATTTCAGATGTTTCTAATATATGTGGGATCTTTTCCACCTGCTGCCAGTCTTTATCAAAAGGAATATTTACCCCTTACTGGTTTCTCTAATACTTAACTTTTTCTATTGCCAGTGAAAGATGGCCTCCCCTCCCTCCACCCCCACACCCACCCGGCATTGCTTTGCACATCTGGGCTGATCTGAGAGGCTTTTTTTTCTTACCTAAACTCATGATGTTAATCCTCAAGTCTGAAAAATAGGACTTGTGGCTTTCAGGTTGAGGTTTCTATTTTCTGTTCCGATTCTACATTATTTATTTTGCCCCTAAACTCTAGACCCTGAGCAGTACATGCAAATACATTTTTCTAACTAAACTGAATTTTCTAGATTATTAGGAAATCACAGAATCATTAAGAGTTAGGAAAGGATTTGAGAAAAAAAGAATTCTAATGCTTAAATATTTGTTGCAATTTTTCTATCTAAGCTAAGATATATTGTTTATATATAGCAAAATAATATATTAGTCAAATAATATTAAGAGACAGGTTGGCCTTCTGAGACACTGGAGGAATAGAGGAGGTGGGTTCTGAGGTCTTAGGAATTGGAAAACTACTATTCAGTATGAAAGGACCTACAGCAAAGAAATCCGTTTTGTTTCACCTGGCATTTCCCAAATTTATTTGAGGATAGAACCCCTTTTTCATATACAGAAACTTTTCAACACGCTTTGGAAATATTGGTGGAAAGAAAGCAGACACTTCAGTTCTAGAGCTGGCTCAAGCATTAATCAACATTTTCATTCATTCAGCAAATGTGTGGAGTGACTCCTTTGTGCCACATACACACTGTTTGAGATACTGGCGATATATTCAGGGAAGAAACCGGACAAAAGCCTATGTCCCTCCAAGGACTATATTCTAGTCAGGGGAGAAAGACAGTAAACATAATCTGTAAGTAGTATGGGTGCTACATGTTTTAGACAAACTTGGAGCAAGGTCAGGGAGTCGGAGTACCGGAGTTGCAGTTTTAAATAGAGTTGTAACCTTGAGCAAGTCACTGAGACTCTCTCTGTTCCTAATCTGTAAAATGAAGAAATTCGATTAGACGATCTCAAAAGCCCTGCCAGCTCTATGAGTCTGCTTTAAGGACTGAGAGTTGTCATATCAAACTGTAATACTACTGAGTCATGAGCATCCCATTGAGTGCTTACAATCAGCTTAGCAGGAAAGGTTGGATAACTCATAGAGTTACTGTCAAAGAAAAGCTTCTATAAGTTTAAATAATTTGTAATACCCACAAAAGAATAAAGCTTTCATTTTAAATAAATGAAAAAAGAAACCTTGGATGATCCTGTTTTAATCTAGCCTGTACCTCAATCCAGTATTGAGTAGAAAGTATTTAAGGGTGGGAAACCTCTGCAGCAAAGATACCAGTGACTTCTAGGCAGATGTTAGCATGCCCATATGAGAAATTTGCAGCAGTGTGCACATTTTGCTTCTACCCCACATCCTTATGTAAATAGGTCAGTAACTTGATGTGGAAATACTTTTCAGACAGTATTCCACTGCCACATGCCTGAGCTTGTGTCTCAGAATAATTAGAAGCTTTGACTTGCACATCTTGGTATACAGGGTTTATGTTAATTATAAATGTCTGAAAGTTTCCTGAAACTTTTTCTTCATAGCTTTATATCGAAGACAGTCTAGAGTTTGGGGGGAGGATTGTGGACTGTGGTCCTAAGCCTTTGATTTTCAGTCTCTCATTTTTGGAATGCAAATTAAATCTGCTTTTCCAGTTGCCCAGAAAATGGTGGTATATTTTTATTTTCTTCATCTTGAATAAGAAACTGTTTGGAATCTTAGCCTTTCATACTTTTTAAATAACATCTCATTCTTAAGGCGTTTAGCTAAAAATTTCAAGTAGACCCTGAGTCCCTAAATATAAAGGTTTTTCCATTGACCTATAGGAAAAGCTTAAAATACTATAATTAAAATTGAGAAGTTCCTGTTACACAAAGGGATGCTCTTCCAAGATTGTTTCTAAATCAGACCTTAGAATTCCTTCTCCTATGGTGGTTAGCCCAGTCCCCAGAGGCTTACCCTACACCTGCAAGTAACAGTCAATTCATTTTCGTCCCCCCTCTTCATATTCCATAAATTCAAAGGCCAGTTTATAAGTAAATGCTTCATAACCATTCTGAAAGAAAGGACTCCTATTTCACTATCTGGACAAGCTGTGGTATAGGCTCCTATATATCAAAGAGAGGAGTGAAGAGTATCCACAAGTTCCTCTGAAAGTCTAGTGTCTGAAATGCTCCAGATTAGACAAGGTCTCAGATCCCACCTTAGCTGTGGCCTTCAACAGTCCCACAGGCTCTGGTCCCCTCTGAGGTCACCAAAGTTTAGTTATGAAGCCCCCACCCCCCTGCTGCTTTGCCTGCCCTAATTGTCACACACAACCTGCTCTTTCCATTAAGTCTCCTGCCCTACTGCCTGTGGGGCCAAACCGTTAAGCAGACTTACCAGCTATAAACATAAGTGATCCTTTGTACATACGTTTCATTCTTAAGAGTATATTTAGGTATTGATACAAATACAATTTGTATCCAATTTGTACCATCTTCTTCAGGAAATTAGATATAGTAAATCCATAAACAATGTAATTCAAGCTTTTGAAATTTTAAAGATATAAAGATTGTTTGGTGCTGTCTTGCTCTTAGGTCTTGTACAGGAAAAGCCTGAGATTAGGTCAGGCTGTACCATCTGCATTGCTGCTGCTCTGAATACTACTGAGGAAAAGTGATGTGGAAACTCAGAACTCCATGTTCCCTCATCATTCTTTAACCTCCAACCCCAAGCCCAGCTCCACAGCTGAAAGAAAATACCATGATATGCAACAAGATTCACTCTTGGGTCCCAAAATGAACATGATTTGCCCTGATGTCTGCCCCTGGCCCCATCTGCACACTGTTCACAGGGTCAGACAGTGGGCAGGAGAGATTGTGGAGGAGCCCTGCTGTCATTCTCTATCATACTACCTTGCTTCCCAAGAGTTGAGGACAAAGCTGGCTCGTCGCTGATAGTCAGCAGCCTGAGAACCTTAATCGATACGTGTGGTATGTAAGAAGGAGGGATGGCAGGGATTACCAGGACTCTCCAGTTAATTGTTACTGTGTGGCTTTTTTTTAAGTTGAAAACTACACTAGTCTTTTCTAATTGTTATTGCCAGTGAGGTTTTTGGAACTTACCAAGGGAACAGAATTCTGAGGGACTGTCACTACAAAGCTTCACTTTCTTTATCCTGAAATGATTCTTTCTCCTTTGAGAGTTTGTTCTTAGTAAATTAATCTCTCTTCAAGACCTCCTTTTTTTAATTGATATCTAGAGTAGGCATTCCAAAAGAAGTACTTTTTTTATAACTCCTGTTAAGTCATTTGTTTATTTACTGACTTTGTGATGCTTAGGAGAAGTGGCAGAAATTAATTTGCAGTAAGTACTTAATCTTCACATTCTCTCTCCAGCTAAGTATACTTTAAATATAAATATGGCTCAGGTGCATTTAATTGCCTTTCAGTGTCATCTGATGGGAAGTTATAAAACTGGAATAAGTGTTTCAAAGAAGTTAAAATGGCTTCTTTTATTTTATATAAGATGGGTCCTTAATTGCTTTAAAGATACCATTTTTTCCTCCACTTCATTACTTTTCAGAAGCCAGTGAAGTCAGAATTCTCTGTTTGTGGGGGGTTTTTTGTTTGTTTTTTTGCTGAGGAAGATTTGCCCTGAGCTAACAACTGTGCCAATCTTACTCTATTTTGTATGTGGGTCACCACCACATCTTGGCTGCCGATGAGTGGTGTAGGTCCATGCCTGGGAACTGAAGCAGAGTGCACTGAACTTAACCACTAGGCCACGGGGCCAGCCCCTCTGACTTCTTTTCTAAGGGACTGACCTACTTCTGTTTCTAACCTATAGTTTCTTAGCCTCAGCCCTACTAACATTTTAGACTGAGTGATCCTTTGTTGTGGGGGCTGTCCTGTGCACTGTAGGGTGTTGGGCACTATCTCTAGTCTCCAGTAGATGCCAGTGGCACCCTCCCAGGCCAAATGTCCTCTATGGGGCAAAATTGCCCCTTGTTGAGAACTGCTGTTTTAATCTATGTGTAACACATGCTTCTAAACACTTCAGTGGGTACATAGCATTGGTTGTGTAGGCTTTTTCTTTTTTTAACTTTGTTCCTATTTAACCTGATTTTTTCCTTTTCTGTGTATGATCATATTTTGTAAATGACTAAAGCTTCTTTTTTTTCTGTTCAAGAGACTTTTAAAGTACAAGAATAGGAAAGCCTTCTGTGCCCACCATCAGGCCAGACCGTAATGCTTTGAGGGGTGTGCACAGTAATTAGTTCAAACAAGGTATTTTTGTTATTGAACCCTCCAAATTTACACAAGACACTGCCTGTGTGTGTGTTTTAAAAAATGAAAAAATGTATAGGAAGATAATTTTTTACCTTGGAAAGTGTAAATGTTACTTAAGAATCACAGTTTAGAGAATGAAAACGGAAAAAAATCTACATTTAAGTTATATAAATGTTTAAGAGCTTTCCTGAAATGCTGTTTAGTAGATGTCTGAGCTTTAAGATTCCAATAATTAAGTTAAAAGTTTCCAGTGAAAGAATACTGAACATTTGTAGAATATGAGTCCAAACTGTAGTCACTCTTGAAAAATAGAAGAAACTATATGATTCTACTTTTTAAAGTTGCAATTTAGAATCTCCCAAAAGGGACAATCTTCCATACTCTGATGGGTAAAGTGTTTCTGCATTCCCAGACCTGAGCTGCACAGGAAGGAAGACCGTAGGCCTAAACTGAAGCCAGAGCCTGGCCTGGAGATGAGCCCACAACCACTAGGAGAATCTCCCCAATCAGGTTCTGCAGATCTGCATGAGGGGTTGAGAGGGAAGTGAATGGACATTGAGTGAGTCATGGCTGGGGAAGGAGTTTCATTCAAGTGTTCACACCTTCCTCACCTGTCCACCGCCTCTCCTAGGCCTTAAGAAGGCTTTAGGTTACGATGTACATCCCTTCTCTGTCAGTAGAGTCCTGCTATTCTCAGAAAAACTGAGTGCTGTTACACCAGCCTGCGGGCGGACTTTATGTTCTCTGTGTCTCACGCAAGCATTCCTTTGGCTCCTGCTCTCCTCCAGCTCTGTAGGATTAAGAAGTAAAACATTCCATTTTATTTCACCAATGTGTGTTTACCAACTAGGCATTCAGTTTGCACACCCAGTAAGACAACCTAATGAGTACTTATGGACAGAGTAAGTTAAGACTTGTTCACAAAGTTCCAGCTTTTAGAACTAGGGGAAATAAAAGAGTAACTTTAGGGCCCAAAAAAGATATAATTTATAGAGTAAATAATAAATGTAAAAGCTTGTTACTCTAGCAATTGTAACTAATTTAAAATAGGGAGTCAGAGATAGTTTAGATTCATGGCTGAGGGAGGCACTGTGGAGTTATCTAATGCTCAACATCTTTGGTGAAATTTGGCCTTTCAAGCTCTCCATGAGTCTTCTGAATCGCCCTTGAAAAGATGTTTTTCTTTGACTTATTTCTTCTCCTTGTTCGTTCATTCTTTCAACAAACATTTATTGCATGTCTACTATGCGCCACACACTGTAGATGGTCTCTCTTCTTACCTTCCTTTACTTTTTTAGGGGGAGGGATGTGGGTTGGAATTAGTGGCTCCAAATTCTTTCCTGTAGGTCAAAGGTTAGGAGTCTTTGAGTGAACAAGTCAGAGTTGCAGGGTGTATTTATATATATATATATATATATATATATATGGCAGCCAGTTACCTCTGAGTGTTAATCTTCTAATAATGGAAAGGGCAGATTTGGGGGAGAAGAATGAGAATTAGAAAATACTTTCCCCGTTGCAACTTGTCTACTAAGTTGCTAAGACTCTGGGGGCAGCGGTGGGGGGGGGAGGGGTAAGGTGCGCATGCTGGAGAGCAGGAGATCATATTTTACCTTCTTGAATGTAAATGAATCTTTTTTATAATTATCACCTAACACTGTGGTGGCCTCTGCAGACCCAAGGGAAGGAAAGTCTTGGGATCTGGGAAGGGTGGAACAGTTGAAAGACTGAGAATTTTCCAGTTCATTTGTTTGCAGACATTTATTGAGCTTCTACTCTGTGCCAGGAAAATGTGTCTGGTAGAGGGGCTCAGTCATCTAGAGCAACCCTATCCCTTCGCTCGTGGAGCTTCCCATCTAGTACAGAAAGCAGACCTTGAGCAAGAGCAAGAAATGTCTGCCTGTTCAGCAGTGTTACCTGGGGCTCAGCCTTGGAGTGCCCTGCAGAATCCTCTCTGTAGGCTGCTGACCCTGTTCTGTGAAGAGGAAGATGAGGAAGGGATTCATAGGGCAGGGAGAAACACCCAGCTGCATTTTGATGTGAATGTAATTATGACATTCACCTTACGCTGCTAGTTGTTCTTCAAAATATTACACAAAGAAGCAAGAATTAATATGAAACGTGTATATAATAAGAGACAAAAGATTTAAATATGGGCTGTCTGTCAGAGACTATTTAAATGTCTAGAAGGTATTCAGCAAAGGGTCATGTCAGCTAAAGACAGAACCTGTATTGCTCAAAAAAGGAAGAGATTAAATTCACTAATAACTCTTCCACCTGAATTATAATCATTTACTAGATGAAATGAAGAGGGTTCCTCTTATAAACTAATTACTGACTACTGATACTTAAGGGTAGAAAATGGAAATATGAATGTGGTGAGTTATAGGCATGCTTGCCAGATTACTTGAATGACTTGGTAACTTAAATGTTCAAGAGAGCTTGGGTATAAAATGAATGTCACTTGAAAACAAAGTCAGTTATCAGATCGTTCTATGGCAAATTTATAATTTGAGGTGTTTCTCTCTTTCCCTCCTTTTAGCTTATCAAAATTCCCAAAAATGATCCCCCCAATGAAGTGCATACCTTTAACTTCTATTTGTCAAATGTGGGTAAAGACAACCCTCAGGGCAGCTTTGACTGCATCCAGCAAACATTCTCCAGGTAAGTACATTTCAAGGTATGCTGGAGGGAAAGTAATTTTTCTTTGAGGGTTCTTAAAAAATTAATAAAATACATAGTAGTCATTCCATAAATATTTATTGAATTGAATTGTGGAGCTTATTTATTTATTTGAGAAATAATGAGCAACTACTATGTGCTAGAAATTATATTTGTCACTGTGGGATACCATTAGAAAAATTTTAAGTTTTTTGCCCTCGAGGGATTTTAAACATCCAGATTTTTTGCCTGTAAAACATGGTTTGTTTGTTTGTTTTAAAGCCAAGATTGAGGTTTTTAAAAAAAGTCTTTATTCAGTGCATTTAAATAAGAGTGCCTTATAGTGTACTCAAGGCTCGCACTCAAGGGCAAAGGAGGAAAAAAATATATATATATATATCTTGTATATTTCCTTCCTTCTTCCCTGTGCAAGCCTTGTTGTAAGGTAGACTTTTAAAAATCTTTATTCTGCAGCAGAATGGAAATTAACCCCAGTATAGCAGTCACTTCTGATTTTGAAAAAAAAAAACAAAGGAGCGAGGAAGACAAGAATACACACCCACATCCCAGGGTACCATGGAACCCTTATCTACTTAGGTCCTCTGTAAACAATAAGCTACTTGTTTCACTCTTCTTTGCTGTGGTTGTTTCTGATTAAAGAATGGCCCCCTTGAGTAGGGGGAGTTTGTTCTGCCTGTGGATAAAGACAAGCCCCTAGAGCCCCCAGCTTCCCCGGAGACACTGACGTTGGCCCAAAGTACCCTGGGCCGTGCATCTCTCTCTCTCATCTGCGTGGTACTTGAAACTGTGTAGGCCTTGCTGTGCATTGGAGAGAGAGGAAAGGAACCTAGTTTCAAGTGAGCACAGGAGGCAGGGATACAGAATAAGACACTTCACTGAAAGAGTGCTAAAGTTCTCTTCCCATTTAAGGTGACTAAATAACTGTATGTTTTATCTTAATCTGCCATTTTCCCTAAGTATATGTTAATTTTGCTTTCTAAAAATTGCTCACCCCCAAACTTATATTTTTTGGTATAAATTGCATACATTATAGATTATATTGCCTTTTCTGCACTGTCCACTGGCCACACGTGGCTATTTACATTTCAGTTGATAAAAGTGAAATAAAATTAAAAATTTAGTTCTTCACTCACATTAACCACATATTACAGGCTCAGTAGCGACATGGCTAGTGGCTATACAGAACATTTTCAACATTGCGAAAGTTCTGTGGCACAGCATTGCAATAGATTATAGAATCACCAAGTATTAGGGACCTTGGTGATTGTGCAGTTCAAGTGCTTCATTTCGCAGATGACTTAGCCACAGTTGCATAGCTGGTTAGTAACTGGGCTAAATGAGTACTGAGTTATACTAACTCCTAGTCCAGTGTTCTTTACATACCACAGGGCACTGATTTCTCATTGTGGTGCCATCACCTGTAATGCTTGTCTTTAGATAAGAGTTATTTTATTATAGTGAGAACATTTTGACGCCAAATTGAACCATGTCCCATTAGGAATTTTATTAAGGAACTTAATCCCCTCTTCAAAACCAGTCATATCATCATAGGTAATATAGTTTCTCCCTTGCCTCATAAAGACCTTGTGTGTTTATTTCTACCTTGCTTGTTTAGAGACGGAATTAAGGTCATTCACAAAAAAACTATACATGATGCAGCAAGATAAAAGAAACCATTATTGTGAGAAAATTGGGGTAAATGCATTAGTATGATCCAAGGTGCTGTATTAAATGTGTGGTATGGGTATAAATTGAAATTTGCCACTATAAAAACAAAAGCACTCAAACTTTCAGTTCTCATCCTAGCAAGCAAACCTTTTCATAATCTGGCCTTACTTTTTCTATGTAATTGAATTTTATTTTTCCCGTAGATCTTGTCTCTCCTGCAGTAGTACAAGCTCCTCAACGGCAAGGGCTTTCTGACACCCTTTTTCTAGTCTTAGAACTCATACTAGATGCTCAATAAACAGATGTTCAGAAACATTTTAACTAGTCTCCTTTCTTATCTTTCTTTTTAAATCTCCTTGTACCTCACTTTTCTCATATGTAAGATGGAGGAAATCCCAAAATCAAAATTACCTTTTAAAAATTCCTTAAATCTGCCCATTCACAGACCTAGTGAAAATATATCCAGCCCTCTACAGTAATACACACTCAAATGTGAGGAACTGTGAGCGAGGCTAGAGAAAGACTACAGGAATGTTTATATTCATATGTCAAAGTATTTAACTTTTAAGGTGACTCAGTTGAGGATGAGTAGAGAATTCAAGAGAGTACCTTCTTGCCGGGTTTAGCTCTATTTTGTTTTCATGTGAAGATCTATTTCTTGACCTTGAATAGTATAAGCTGTATACTTGTATAAGCTGTAACTTCATCCGTGATTGGTAATAGCTTCAGCTTATTCTCACTATGTAAATTACTTGGTAAATAATAGAGGGAGATGTTGAAATTCAAACTTCCTGCACAGACCTTCATACTGTAGTCTCTTCTCTACTACAATCTTTTCTTTCCATTCTTCCTCCTCCAACCCTCTTCCCCTGAGGGTTAAACCTTCCTTCCTCCCTCATTTCCTCCTTCCCCTCGGATCAGTGGCTTTTCAGCATTCATACATGCTCAACTCTTATTAAAAAATAAAAACAAAAACAACTTCCCTTGCACTGTCTTTTGGGGCTGAAGTCTGACTTTAGTCTCCATCATTGCACTGAAACTGCTCCCCCAAGGGGCCCTTGACCTCCTTGCTCTTGAAGCATCCAGTAGATGCTTATTGGTTCTTTATTATTCTGGACTGTTCCCACCATTTCATACTGTTGACTGCTCTGATTCCAGTGGCTTCCCTGACACACTGCTCTTCTGATTTCCCTCTACCTCTTTGGCTGTGTCTTTTAAGTCTCCTGTGGTCTTCTTTTCCCCGTGCTATTGCTTATTTTAAATATTAGTGTTCTTCATACTTGGTTCCCTCCTGAGACCTCTCTTCATTTCTTCAAAATCACTGTGTACAACACTGATTTCTTTTTCTCTCTTCCAACCCTACCCCAGTGTCTCAATAAATGGCAGCTCCACCTGCCTAATACCCTAGGCACAATCGTTAACTTCATCCCCTTTTTCTCCCCCTGTGGCTAATTACTTACCAAATCCTGTCAATTCTGCCTCCTCCCTATCTCTGGAATCTGTCTACTGTTCTGCATTCACACTGCCCTACACTGGTTCAAGCCATCACTTCTTGCCTATAATCCTTCAGCATCCTGCTAACTGGTCTCCTGCTTTTACTCTTGTGTCCCCCTTCCTCGCAATTCATTCTCCATCCAAATTGATCTTTCTCCAATACAGGTGAGTATTTTTCTCTCCCTTGTTTTCAGCATCCATTATTCTTGGGATAAAGTCCAAAATCCATGGCCTCCGAAGCCCTGTGTGATGTACTTCTCATGCCCTCTTCAGCCTCATCTCTAATTGTCCCTTCCAACTCTCTTTCCCCAAACTGAAAACCCCCTCCTTGCTCCGCCTGGGCCTGCACAGGTTGGTTATCCCCCTAGAACACTTCTATCCTTCTTCCCTCTTGTCTGGTCATCCTTCTAAATCAGCTCGGGCATCACTTCCTCTAGGATGCCTTTGCTTCACCCACAAGTCCAGGTGAAGTACCTTCCTGGGGGTTCCCTTCCCCTGTGACATTCGTCACACTCGGTTATAATTTCCAGTTTGCTCATCCTTGTCACCCGGTAGGCAGAGCGCTCATTGAAGGAGGGACCACATCTGTCTTAGTCCTTGTCACACCCTGTATACCTCACACATTGCCTGGCATGCAGTTCTTGCCCAATGAATATTTATGAAATGAATGAAGTGATCTTTTAAAAACAGCATTTGTACAGACAGTTTCTAGTAAGTTACCAAAGTTTTATCAACTCTTATTTTTTAGCGTCATAACAAAGCTATTTTGAATTAAGTTTGGAAATAGAAATATCAGAGCTGCAATGGCATTTTCATTACTTTTATATTCTAGTCTGTTTTAAGGCCATAGTAATCACTTTTTAAAATATGAGTATAACTGTTACCATCATCCCCTCATCTTAGCGTTAATACTTTGAAACAGAGCCATCTTTTGGGCTAATGTTATATTCGTGATTATTTAAATAAAAGTTTCTTTTAATATTTCTGCAAAAATCTGTCTAGTATTTTCTTAAATATTTGCTATATAAATAGGTCATCTTACATAGAGATTTAACAAAGTGGTAAATGTAAATTCTACAAATGTTTAGGATCTTTGGGCTAATAATAATAAAGTAAGTTTTAATGTTTGGCAGTATTTTAGCATTAAAATTAGTATCTTTTTAAAAATTTTGGCAGGTCTATTTCATCTAGTCAGTTCTAAAACATGCATATTATGGTTCCTCTAAAAGTAAACTTTTAACATTTCTTGTATCAGTGGCACATAATTCTTAGAAATAGTTGACTATTAAATGAAAGTAGAATTACAGTGCCCATCGAGACTCTTTACTCCAGATACTGATTTTTTTCAAAATTTTGTAGATTGGGTCTCTTAAGAACTCATTTCACCTGTTCTATTCAGAATATGAAAAAAAGTGTGCTATGAAATGAAGAGGAGGAACTTAAATGTTTTAAATAATCTTTACATTTAAAAATTAATAATAATATCAGTTATTTTAGGATTACAAAGCTATTATTTGGGCTGCTGATTTTAGGATTACACAGTTCTTGCTTGCCTTTATTGTGCAAAATGAGGGGCATCTCTAACAAAGCCACCATCTTACTTGTCAGCTCTGGAGCCTCCCAGCTCAATTGCCTGGGATTTATACAAGATAAAATTACAGTGTGTGCAACAAACGACTCGTATCAGATGACACGAGAAAGAATGACCCAGGCAGAGGAGGAATCCCGCAACCGAAGCGCAAAAGTTATCAAACCCGGTGGACCATATGTAGGTTTGTATAGATACCTTTCTCCTTCTCGCTGATTGATGGGAATAATTCAAGATCACTATCGGTAAATACTGGTAATATTAACTCAATGAGAAAACAGAAATTAGTTTTCAGAACATTTTGGATAATATGGTCAGAAGTCATTTATTTTCTTCAGACTGCTGATTAATTAAAGAACAGATTTAAAACTTTTACTTCTTTTATAAATCATGAATCCTCTGTTGGCTATTTGTTATTATTTTATAATCTTGGGATCTGGTCAAGTTACTTTACTTGTGAGGTTGTAATAGTGGTACCATTGTGTTTTTTGTCACTGGATGATGTAATTTCAATGATGGACAGTATGGTTCTTGTTTTGCACTTTCGTAGGGTTATTTTTACAATAAAGTCTGAGTAGAATTTATGAGTTGATAACCTTGCAGGTTTTGCTTACGTTTTCAGAGGAACTTTATACAACAAGGAATTTTTATTGCAAAACTATAAACTGTGCTTATAGCAAAGCATTAGAGTGATGCTTCTTCGGTACCTCAATTATGATGTCGTTTATGGATCCTCATCCTCATCTATTCATTAATTAAGAGCCTGCCCCACCCCCTACATCTTTATCATCAGCTCTCTCAAATATCCATCAGATTGAAGGGAAGTAAGATCAGACTAGCAAGATGAGTCTCTCCTTTATGAGCAGTGACTCTATCCATTTTAGGGTCGATTCACAGTGGCTAACAGTACAGTCATGTGTCGCTTATCAACGAGGATACAGTCTGAGAAATGCATCCCTAGGTGCTTTTGTCATTGTGCAAACATCACGGAGTGTACTTACACAAACTTAGATGGTATAGCCTACTACACACCTAGGCTGTGTGGTACTAATCTTATGGGACCATCTTATGCGGTTTGTCATTGACCAAAACATTGTTATGCAGAGCATGACTATAATAGAATTACAAGAGTGCAAATGAGCTTTTTGAGGCCTTAGTCAGTTTAATAATACAAGTCACTGGGTAATAAATGATGAAAGAATACTTATTTGGAAACATAAATTCTCACAAACAGTCTCTTGAAGAACCAAATCCCTTAACATCTTTCTGTGGTTTGGTATAATTCTACTTCTCTATTTTCCCATTGTTGACCCAGCTACCATACATTCAGCTTTGAGAAGCTCCACTAGTATCCTTAATAAGTATTTCTTTGGAACAAAGCCAATGCTCCTGGGACTTGGTGGCTTAGCTTAGATACATTTAGTTTGGTTTAACAACAATTCATGGCTTCCCCAGGCATCTGTACCCACAGGGCCCAGTTCCCAGTAAGTTACCAGCAGTGAGGATTTTTCACTTTCCTGCTCAGTGAGGTAACAACTTCCAACCTCCTTCCTTTCTCCTCACAAGTAACTTAATTAACTTTCTCTGCCTAAATCTTAAACTGTTTTTAAAATGCACAGGATCTGCCACATTTAAATTTAAGTACCAACTATGAATTTGCTGTCCTTGTTGCTTGAAAGTGTTTTTTTCCCTCTGTCCTGTACCACCATTTTATAAAGAGTGAGACAGACTGGTTTATTTGACAAAGGAATAGAAGACTCAAGCCATCAAAATGATTTTTTTTTTCCTCCCAATATAAATAGCTGAAACCACTTACCTTGATTTATTCCAAAGCTTGAAAATCAGCCATGATTACTGTACTTTTCCATTGAGTGATCCTCGGGTGTCCTCTCTGTTCACATATTTTTGTTTGTTTTGATAGGGTCAGATACAGCTCATCCACAGCTTGTACAACAGACTTTTCAGCACCCAGAATCCCATAGACTATACACTCCCTAGTGGCACAGGAATTTTAGAACTTGCAGGGTTTCCATAGGTACTACAAACAATTTATATACATTTTGGGGAGTGACTACATAAAATTTGGGGTTATCTATTTAAATCTGACCCACGTTATATCTACACCATTCTAAGAAGAGCTGGCTGCCCTCTCCGCACACGTTTCTTCCTGCCTCGAGACCTTGCAGTGATCTCTACTAGCCCTCGTCTCTGTTTAGCCTTTTCCTCTGTGCTGTGTCATCAGTGCCCCGGCTGCTTACCATCACAGCACAGTGTTCTTCTCTGGTCTTAAATCTTGTCGTTAACCTCCTCAGCCTTTATTCTCTAGGTCAAATAACCCCAGCTCCTTTTAACTTTTCTTAATATGGCCTGTATCCCAACCCTTTAATTATTTTTATTACTCCCCTCTGGACTGCCTCCAATTCTTCACCTCAAAATTCAAAACTGGACATGCTACTCTTAGGAGAAGTCAATCAATTCTGAATACAGGGGAGCAAAAACTAGTATCCTGATTGGCTTTTATGTTTGTGTTTGATTTTTTCTCCTCTTTGTTATGACACATTTTGATCTTTTTCTTTTAACCTTATCTATTGCCAGTCCTTTACCATGTTTCTTTCCTTCTGAGCATCTCAGTGTGTACTTTCTGCCTTTTTTCAGTATCTCAAAACTATCTGACTCATTCACTTCTTTAAAATGCTAGTCAGTCACCCTTCAGTTCTAATATTACCCAGCAGTTATTGACTGCTTGCCATGCATGAGGCACTGGTTAGCACTTTACCTGTAGTTACTCACCTAAATCTCACAGTCACTGTATGAGATAGGTTATGAGTACCTCTCCATTTTACATAGCAAGTTGTTGGTATCAGAAATAGCAAATGATATGGGTTTGGCCTCAATAACAAGTTGTATTTTCTTAAGACAATAGGAGATACCTCTTTAGTTCATTATTTTAATATATCATATAAAATAATACCAAAAGCACACCAGCTTAGAGGTTTCTACAGAACAAGGTTTCTTTCAATAGTGTCAGCCTGGGCAGAGGACAAATGGGAATAATGCTGTCCCACTGTGGGGCTCTGGTGGCATAACGCCAGGCCAGGCCACTGTCAGCCGAGTTAGAGCACAGGCCAAGTTTAGGAGGGTGGAGACTGCTCCTAGGGTTCACCTGGCCTAGTCCGCTGGGAATGTGAGCTGCTGCAGTCCTCCTGTGGGCTGAAAAACAAACAAAGCCTGTTCTGCCTGGAGAGGAGCCGGAGAGGCTTTAACCCAGAAAACATTATTATCATTTTTTCAGTAATTTTTCCACTTCTAGTTGTGGCGTTTATATCAGTGGTAATAAGCATTATTGGCTTGTTGTAATCCTTCCCTTTCATTAAAAAAAAAAGTCACTAATCACCACTGCTTCCAGTTTACCTCACTGACTCCTACCTAAATTCCAGAATTTTGTTGAATTGCAAATTTTTATACATGCCAATATTAGGTGTATAAAATAACCCAACCAATCTAATTCTATGTTTCTGCCCCCAATTTTCCCACCTTCTGCCTCCATCGTCCTTATTTCTGAGGAGTTAGTACAAGTTTGAGTGACCTTGGACTTTGCATCTGCAGGCCTTAATTTTCTCAAATATTAAATAAGGGGTGTTTGAACTGGATAACATCTAAAGTCCTTTGTAGTTCTAACATTTTGTGACTGTTTTAGACAGTAAATTATATATTTTGATAGTAAATCCTTTGAAGAAGTGATCACAAACGCCAGACAGTGGAGATGGAGTCCGCTGCAATGGATTATGTATTTAAACCATGATGGAATCACACCATCATCAAGGTCCTGACAGTATTTTAAAGCCTTGGGTCAGTGTTGCCAGGGCTTCTTGGTCAGGTTCCACAGAACAGAAGAACAACTGGAGAAGACAGCTGCAGTGCCTGCTCTGTCTGCTGTACTGTTTTAACACCTTCCTTTCAGATTGTTTACTGAGAGCCATTAGACAGATGGACAGTACTTTTACCACCTCGTATTAATTGGAGAAGCTAGAAGTGGACTCCTTGTTAGGAAACAACGGTTCAGATATAGTCCCAGATTACCCATCCCTGCCGGACCCACTGCTGCTGTTTATATAAAGAGCCCAGGGAATTGATTAGCAGTTGGGTCTGGGAGGAGAATTAGGTTCTCCCACAGGCTTTATTAAAAGGGCTTTTCTGAGACAAATGTAAAAAGTAACAATAAAGCCTTTCTTCTGCCAACTTTGAACCTGACATTTTCCTGCTTTACTTTTTTTCTTTAGCATCTCAATTCAGTAACCACTCATAGAGCACTGATGTTTTCTTCATCTTTAAGCTGACTTACTTTAAACCAGAGGACTCCTTCCTGGTTGAATAGGCACAAATTGCTGGGGAGACAGTGAGCAAGTGATCTTTGCATAAAACTCAGTGGCTCAGTGTGGCCGGATTGTTCTTTCATCATTTGAAAGAAATGGGTTACCCCATGACTGGCTGTTTAAAAGAAAAATGAGGTAAAGGGAAGTGAGTTTTGGGGGTAGGAGATTCAGGGACTGATGGCATCCTAGCGTTAGGCCCCAGGTAAGACTCCAGTCATATCCCTGACCAGATTCTAGTTTCTTGTCAAGCATCATATTTACACCTCTCTTAAGGGTGAAGTGAGCCTCCGTTATTTGTCTGCCCTATGCCTACTTCAGGGATGGGTGGGGGTAAACTCAGGAGACCTTGGGGCTCTCCTGAGACTGAGGATCAGAGGTGGGTCAGACAGAAGAGGTAGGGCAGCCTGGAACACAGTGATAATACTGTCCCTTTCTAGTTTTGTTTTTATTTGCCTTCCTTGCTTGCTTGAATCCTAAATGAGCTATCATCGTGTGTGTGAGTTTAGCTAAAAAAATTCTCTGCCCATCCCACTTCCCAGAGAGTGAATGGAGGAAGGGCTCCACAGTCAGCTTGGTTGGGGAAGAGTAAGTTAAACAGGTTTCAAAAGGGAGAAGGACGTGGAATTTATAGCATTTCCTAAACTTTTGTGACCCTGACTCTATTTTTTTCCCCACAAATTCCTATTAAAATTTCAAGGAATAGTACTGTTTGTTAACACTATGGCAACTGAGAAATAGTGGATAGGAAGGTGTGCATTTGCCATGTTAGAAATTTCAATGTGTCTTCAGACTCTGGCAGCCTAGCAACGTGAGAAAATACGGGCTGCATTGATTCTGGCTCCTCTGCTGTCTACTTACTCTCTTGCTGTTAATCACTCTGACTCTTTGCTAGTCATCACATACTGATTCCAGGTCTGCTGATGGGCAAAGCAGCCACAGCCCTAACCACAGGGAGCTTGCAGCCTACCATGAAGCAATAGTGGACATAGGCGTTTGTTCATAAAGCCTGTCCCACAAAGAAGTACTACAAGTAGGAAAACTTGGATATTAATCACAGAACTTTCCAAATGCTAAACCTTACCATTTAGCGTATCTCATCGAAAGCCCCAATTTTCTCATCTGTGAAACAGGACCGATGCCCACCTCATCAGGTTACTGTGAGACTTGGTGTGTATAATAGCTATTAGCACAGTGCCCCCCTCAAGACATAATTGGTGCTGATAAATATTCGTTACCTGCCCATCTGACATTGATCTAGCTGTGTCTAAGAAAAATACAGAAACCAGATCTAAACTTCTAAAACTAATTGTACCTTAGTTTTGTAGCTTTTCTTATCATTGGGCAGGCTCTTTCATGTTGAGTTCGTTTGTTGTGCAATATTTTGATCTGATATTTGCAATTAGTTATGTCCAGATAGTAAGGAAGTATAAGAGCCAGTGAGATCATTCATCCTTTCTCCTTTACTCTAGGTAGGATGGTGTCAAACAGCCCTTCTGGCCAGGCCTCAGGAGCCCAGCAGGGACAGAATTACTATTCAGTAAAGCTCCCCCCATTAAGCTCTTTTTACCCCAGACCACAGCACTGAAGAGATGACTCTTACCGTTGTTTCCAGTTTTGAGTTTTGTCCCCAGTGCAGTTGCCCCACATTGTATGTCATTACCAGTTCTTCCCCCTCTTTAACCAGAGGGCATAGAGTTAAGGGCTTAGAGTGTACTAAATGAGCTATAAGATTCCACCTCAGAGATCATGAAATGAGGGTCTTACACAGTTTTATTCTAATTTCCGTTTCTTCAATAAGGAATTGTTAGTAGGTGTTGTCAGTGACCAGCCGTGTCCTGGTGGTTTCGCACATCCACATAATATCTAGGTCACTTCAGCCCACAATGTTTTCTGGAAGTAGCCACTTCCCAAACACTTGTCAGTATTAAGTCTAAGCAGAAAGTGGTTAATTATGTGAATGGCACTGGTCTGTATGGGAATGGTGTGAGGGCCTTTTTGCCTTCCCCATTCCTGTAACTCATCTGTGTAGTCTGAGGACCACAGAGGATCTGCTTGTCTGGCCCTCTGAGATGGTTTTGTTGGTTGGTTGGTTTTGTCTGTTTTTGCTTTTTTGACTCCTAAAATTCATTATGGCCTGTTGAAAAGGAATCTCTCTCATGGATGCCCTTGTAGATGTTGACTCCCCTCTCTGTGGCTTCTGAATCTGAAATTATTAAGGCAGTGGCCCAGCTAAGCCAGGAGTGTGTTTTTAGTGAGGAACAACAGGTGTTGCTCACATTCCGCTTGTTCGCTATATTCATGTCTGCCAAAGAAATGACATGTAGTATGTGCATTTAAGTTCTGTAAATAGCACAGGTGAGCATGGAAATTAGTTTATTTCCATTTAACCTCAAATACCTACAACCTTAAAATTTCCAGTCTGTTCCTATGGTGTGTGTCACTATTATTATCCATGTGTAGTTAATTCGCCAAAATACTTCTATAATACATATTTATTCCAATAAATGATTCCATCAAAAAATTGCTAATTCATATTTTAGGCCATTTATTCAGACCGCTTTCTGTTTGCCTATCTCTTTAAAGTAAAAACTGAAACAAAGTGATGTTTATTCCCTTCAGAAATGAAGAGGTACCTAAATCAGAGTTGTGGAAACTGAGATGCTCATTATATTATTACCCACAAATGTGTAACAGTGTCATTTCCACTGGACTTTAGGGAAGAGAGTGCAAATTCGGAAAGCGCCTCAAGCTGTTTCAGATGCAGTGCCTGAGAGGAAAAGGTCAACCCCTATGAACCCTGCAAATACGATTCGAAAGACACACGGCAGCAGCAGTGTTTCTCAGCGGCCATATAGGGACAGAGTGATTCACTTGCTGGCACTGAAGGCCTACAAGAAACCTGAGCTGCTGGCTCGACTGCAGAAAGATGGTGTCAATCAAAAAGACAAGAACTCCCTCGGAGCAATTCTGCAGCAGGTGAGGAAAGCTGGAGAGAGTTCCTTCCGGTTACCTTCTTGTTGAGAAGTTCATTAAGAAGGCTTGTTGTTGTTATCATTCTTATTGGGGTAGAGAAATTTCAGGATCATTTTGATCAATTATATATGAAATATAACTACTGAATGTTAAGTTAAATCAACTTGCTTTAAACATTTAATAAGAACTAAATATGATCATTTATACTAGGTTTTATAAGTCAGAGGCTTTTGAATTAATTAAAAAATTAAAATTTTGAGTCATTATTTTCATTTGGGTTAAACAAATTTTGCCTTGAAATTCCATAAAAAAAAGTAAGCCAGAGGTTTTTGTTGCCTGTTTTTAGTCTTGAATTACCTAAACTAATTTTTGTTGGTGTAGATCGTGAAGTTATGCAGTGTATTTTTATCAGTCTTTGGATAAGCTAGAATATTTTTGCCTGTTAACAGTTTAGAAGGTGTCTTGCCCTGCGTATTCTTTGCTGCCTGTATGACTCTGCCTTTTTCTGCCATTGGGTATGCTGAGATCAGTCACTTCTTGTCATTAAAGGACCTGAATGTGTAAAGCATCAGCTCTGATCAGTTCCTTATAATCGCAAGCTTAAGTATAAAAGTCAGTCATTAATTTTTTAAAATCACTGGTTTGTCAGACTATAACTTCCTGTATTTTTCATACTGATTTTGGGCCGTAAATGTTGATTAGCATTTAAAAACACCATAAGTAGTCCATCTGTTTTCTTTATTTTTTTCTAAAGCAGTAACATTTCCAAAGTTGTTCTTAAATTTCATCATTAAAAAAAAACCCTACAGATTTTCATCTACTATTCAAAGAATAACACTTGTAAGTCTGTTTTTTCATCCATTCTCTCTTACATTCAAGACATGATACTAAATGTTATGCAAGAGTGAAACCATAATCTCCAGTTCTGGGTTAAACAATCCCCAAGGTATCATGGGCAAGAATTTTATTAAATCATTTGCGCACTTTTTGGAAACAATTTAAGTTCATATGTCACACAGCAATTTTAAGAGCTCAAAAGACAGGATGAAAGAATAAGTGAGGATGAGGGCATGTGTGTTCGTTTTCTTAATTTGGGGAAGGGGGAAGTTCAGGTTACAAATCACAAGATATTTGGCCACTGAATCTCCAGAAAGGTTGTAATTACCTTCTAGGTTAGAGGATGAGAGGGCAAAATGATGGCAGAGGCACTTCACACAGAGGGCTCCTATTGACATATGTCAGTAGTTATGAGATTATGTATATGCAGATATACATACATAGTTTAAAATGTAGGTGTACTTAACTCCTGGGCAAGTGAGACATGAGTGTCTTTAGTGTTGATCATTTGGTAGAATCTAGAGCATAGTCTCATCATAGCTGTATATTAGAATCCCCTAGGGAGCTTTTAAAAAATGCCAGTGCCTGGACTCCACCCCAGACCAACTAAATGGAGCAATGAATGGATGTTGAGTCATTGACTGAGATTGGGAGGGATGGAAACGGAACAGGTGTATGGAGGGGAATCAGGGATTCTGTCTTTCATACATTCTGTTTGGAAGATGTCTATCAGACGTACCCAAGTGGACATAGATGTTCAGTAGGTAGCTACGTATATAAAAGTCTGGTGTTCAGAGGACAGTGGAACTGGAGTTATAATTTAGGAGATAGCACATAGTTTGGGTATTGAAAACCTTAGAGCTCAATGAAGTAGTCTTAGGAGATGGGGATAATGAAGAAAATAAGATAGTAGACAGGTCCTGAGCACTTCAACATAAAGAGGAGTGAGCAAAGGAGACTTGAGGAAAAAAGATCCTGAAGGGAGGAAGAGGAAACCAGGAAGCGGTCCAATTACAGAAGCCTAGAGAAGGGGTGGGGTGGGGTTAGTGTGTGTGGTGCCGCGGATGACAGGGAATCTAAGGATTGTTGTATTTATTTCACTCTGAGAAATCTGGTTGTTATCTCATGTTAACTTATTTGCAAATTCGAATTTTTGGATAAGCCTACCATTTTCTACTTTCTAACAACATTAACCTTAAATTAGTATTCAGCTGAGCTGTGAGAAAAGCATAAGCTATCATAATGTGTTTGATAGTACTTTTAAAAGACACAGAAAGAACTTGAGTTTTTGAAAAGACCATTCCAGGGGCCGGCCCGGTTAAGTGCGCACGTTCCACTTTGGCGGCCCAGGGTTCACCGGTTCACATCCCGGATGCGTACATGGCACTGCTTGGCAAGCCATGCTATGGTAGGCATCCCACATATAAAGTAGAGAAAGGTGGGCACGTATGTTAGCTCAGGGCCAGTCTTCCTCAGCAAAAAGAGGAGGACTGGCAGCAGTTAGCACAGGGCCAATCTTCCTCAAAAAAAAAAAAGAAAGAAAGAAAAAGAAAAGACCATTCCAGTAGGAAATGACTGGAGGAATACCTTTCTGCCGGCTTTAAAAATGACTGTTGGTTTGGCAACAGTATGAATCCGTACATTTGTGTTGTTAATGGAATCTAGGCCTGGACGCTCTAGGAATTATAGTGAAGGGATAACTAAAGATTACATTTGGGAATAAACTGGCTGACTAATAACAGTAATTTGGGGGTTATTTTGGTTTATGGGTCAGTTTATTGGTTTTTGGGAATTTCAAGGACTTTGAATAAGTGGTTCTTCAGGAGAGCTGGCAGCTGCAAGGAGCAAGTTTAGCGAGCCAAGAAAATGGCAAACGGTTATCAGAATTGATACTGTTTATGGAGATCATTTCTTTTGATTACTAAAGGGAAAGTTTATAACCCAACATTTGGGCACTGTTTGGTTTCTATTTAATACAACTAATCAAGAATTTTTATGGTGACTCAAAAGTGGTGGAGTTATTGGCCAGAAGTATATAATGAAGTTGTTAGCATAAAAGGGTTTTGGACTCCTTTGACTAGGAGTCAAAAAATTGATTTAAAAAGAATCTTCCTCACTTTTTGCCTAATGTGGGCCATATTTGATTAGAAATATGACAAATGCAGTGGATATTCAGGAA
Source organism: Equus asinus (assembly GCF_041296235.1). Classification (NCBI taxonomy): domain Eukaryota; kingdom Metazoa; phylum Chordata; class Mammalia; order Perissodactyla; family Equidae; genus Equus; species Equus asinus. Next base: position 75,868,074 of record NC_091798.1, read on the forward strand.
AAAAAATACTCATCTGTGTATATAAAGTTTTAATTCCCCAAATGAAATCAAACAGCATTTATTAAGATCTGGCATATACAAAACTAGCAGTCCCTTGTTATAGTTATTCTCAGGATAAATCCAAAGGTTGCCTGTTTTAGGTTAGGAAATAGCAAAAAGATCTAATGCTTGGTTTTCATGCCATGTACCAGGTAGCCAATCTGAATCCTAAAGACCTCTCGTATACCTTAAAGGATTATGTTTTTAAAGAGCTTCAAAGAGACTGGCCTGGATACAATGAAATAGACAGACGGTCATTAGAGTCAGTGCTCTCTAGGTAAGTTCTTTTTTTATTTCTTTTTGTTTAAAAAATGATGCAAATAAGTAATTATTTTAGTCATCGTTATTTTCGTGTTGAGCTGGGAAAAGAGAAGCAAGGGTAAGCTTTCTATCATGAACATTTAAAAATTCTCTCCATAACTGGAACATGTGTATCCTTTACAGAAAACTAAATCCATCTCAGAATGCTGCCAGCACCAGCCGTTCAGAATCTCCAGTATGTTCTAGTAGAGACACTGCATCTTCTCCTCAGGTATTTCATAAAATTATATAAGGCCCTGAAACGGACCTGAGGGGCCATCTAGATCGGGTCCTCTGATTTACACATGAGAGAAATGAGGCCCAGTGAAGCCGCACAGCTTGCCTCCCCAAAGTCATATACCTAGTCCATGGCAGAGCTCAGTCTAAAATTCAGGTCCTGAAAGCCCAGAACCGTTTTCCACCAGAGCACTGCTTGTCAAAATACTTGATGTCTATCTTGCTGTTCCATTTTTAAAGTCTGCATTTTGTTATAAGGTTGATCTACTTTTCCATTTGGTCACTAACTAGAAGACTTAACCAGTCCTATATCCAGTCTTAGATTATATAGAAAATTGAAGATGTTTAATTTTATCTGAAGTGTATTCCAGTAAAATATTCTTGGGGAAACATGTTTTTATAATAAGCAAATAAAAAACTCTGCTATTTTCATACATGTTTTCTTAAAACACTTTTTGATTAGATCTATTAGACTCCATTTGATTAGACTCCATTCTAGCTTAAAGTTTCCCCCAAGAGATTCAACCCTCCTTGGAAAAAGGTGGGGAGATCCTGGGCAGTGTTAGTGTTCCAGTCCACCTGGCTCTCAGATGACCCAGCCAGTCTTGAACTCTCTCAGTTTCCCTGGTCTTTGGGACTGACAGTGGGACAGACCTCTCTACCCCAGTGCTGCTGGAGAGCGCTCCTCTCTCTGAACACTCCTCCCAAGGATTAGGAAGACCCAACAGATGTGTGAACAGTAAGCCTGCCCTGGGCAAAAGGCTATTCACACGTCAGAAAATGTTAGAAACCTATTGTGAGGAACAAAATAAAAGCAATTCTATCCTTCCATGTGCATTGTCTATAGAAGCCTCCCTCTCAATCCCAGCTACTAGGAAGCTGCTTCTACTCTGATCTGATTATATACTGGGTGCCAAATCGACGGCACTAAATTGAAAATAGAATAAATTAATGGAACGATTAACTATTAGTTTTCTTTCAAGCTGAAGTTTAAGCCACAGTATTCTATTGGGTGGATGCTTTGTACTTTTCAACTGTCTGAATTTCCTTTTTAATTTGAATATTATTGTTGCTGTTGCTGGATTGGGCTAATATTAGCATGATTTTTTAAATTTTTGAAACAGGAATTCCATATCAGTTTTATTGACCAGTTATTAAGATTTATTTTCCAATCCGGTAAAGAGATATCTGTTAAGGTGAGGGGAGGGAATTGAATAGCATTTCAGCAATGATAGAGATATTTAGAGAAATTACTCTGAAGTTGCTGGCTATTCCCATCTTAAGACAGGTGAAATAATAAACGACAGCCAAAGTATTCATAACTGGAGCATCTTAGCACATGAGAGGAGATTAAATAAATGTAGGCTTATTGCCCTTTACCTGCCCGTGTTAGTTCTGACCGAGTGAAATGGTACAAACTGCTTCCTCCTCTCACTATAACTAGGTCAGCCATGGCCAGCAGAGGAAGGACGCCACTTCTACTGAATACTCTCCTGAATGGCATAATCCACATAAATTGGCATAGTCTCTCAAGGAACTTCGGGTGGGGCTGTATGATCAGAAAGTATAAGTACACCAGGAAACATTATTTGCCAGATTCTGCTTTTTCACATTAGACATGAAAATTTATTTCACTTTTGTTTCTGTGGATTGTTTTTTCTTTTTGCTTAAGCTTGAAGAAAGGTTAACACAACACTGGCGATAAACTTAAGTATGAATAAAATTACTTAGTTGTTCATATGGTAACCAGACACACATGTACTGAATTTTAGTGCACACTGGCTCATTTTTTTTCCTGTTTTTTTTTCCCTCCAGAAACGGCTTTTAGATTCAGACTTCATTGATCCTTTAATGAATAAAAAAGCTCGAATATCTCACCTAACAAACAGAGTGCCACCAACATTAAATGGTCATTTGAATCCCACCAGTGAAAAGTCGGCCACAGGCCTCCCGCCGCCCCCTGCAGCTGCCGCCATCTCCACCCCTCCACCGCCACCTTCAGCCCACCTGCCCGGCTCCAATCCTCCTCAGACTGTAAACTCGAACTCCAATTCCCCTAGCACTCCAGAAGGCCGGGGGACTCAAGACCTACCCGTTGACAGTTTTAGTCAAAACGGTAGTGTCTATGAGGACCAGCAAGACAAATATACCTCTAGGACTTCTCTGGAAACCTTACCCCCTGGTTCAGTTCTACTAAAGTGTCCAAAGCCTATGGAAGAAAACCATTCAATGTCTCACAAAAAGTCCAAAAAGAAGTCTAAAAAACACAGGGAAAAGGACCAAATAAAAAAGCACGACATTGAGATGATTGAGGAAAAAGAAGAGGACCTTAAAAGAGAAGAGGAAATTGCCAAGCTGAATGACTCCAGTCCGGATTCCAATGAAGGTATTTTATATTTGTAAAAGCCGACTAGATGTGTTAAATGAACAGGAAGAGTGGACAATCATGAGTATGAGATTATGCTGTTTAGAATCAGTAATGCTTCTTTATCAGATAAACTTCCCTTTAGTTATTAATCTTAGTATTGCGCTTTTGAGCAGATTTTTCCTTGCATTTTACATCAGTCATTTTTGGTCTCTTTCTAGCCAGCTATTAAACATGGTTTCTATTTGTTAATAAGATGATGGCATTTGAAAATGACCCTGTCATTGTCCAGAGACCCCCTTTTAGCAGACGAACCTTCTTGCTCTTTCCCCATAATGGTATTGTGCAACCTCAAGATGACCTATTATATGCCATTCTTGAACTGATTTAACCACACACATAATTAGCAATAAAAATATTCATTTCCTTCTTTGTGAAAGAAACAGGGTCACCCTGCTTTAATTAATATTAGCACAGAGGAAATGTCAGAATCTTTATAAAACAGGCAAGGTAAAATTACATTTACAGATCCATGACACCATCATCATTCAGAATGAAAGCAGTTCTTCTTATGCGAGGCTATTGGCAATTAGCTTGATAGATCTTAAGAATGTTTTTCAATTTTGAGAACACTGTTGTAGTAAATTAACATTAATTGTTATTAGTAAAATTAACCATTTCAAGCTTTTGGAAGCTTTAAAAGCCAAATATCTAGAGACCTAAAGAACCTTAAAATAATGCTTTACCTCTAAAGAAAAGCTGATCAGTAGAAAGACTGCTTACTTCAAGTGTAGTGATCTTGAAAACCTAATGACAAAATTAGATTTTTCTTACTTTAAAAAAAATGTCCTCCAAAACTTAGTATTTTGCATGCCAGCACATGGAAGATTCAAGTCTATCATTTAGCATTGCTGCCAATTTTAAACCCAGTGTAACTAAGGTAAAATTCCCCAGGAAAATATAACTTTGGAAAAGTTACTTTAATGAATAGAGTTTAAGGAGTGTTGTCTTATGTAATTTGCCTGTAACACTGAAAGTCTATAATCCTTAGATTTAACTGACCATTTTTATCATATGAGAGAAGCTTTGATTGTAGAGTGGTATGATACAGTGCCTTTATTGACGTGGATTGAGTGTATTGCATGTCAAAGCATATCTGTTGAAATATTTAGATCGGTATGGTACTGTAGTGGCCCAAGAGGTAGTGTAAGCTCTTTCCCTCAAACACTATCGTATTTGAATTTACCAGGTCAGGAAAAGGCAAGAGGCAATAAAACTTCATGTTCAGAGTTAGTAAGTCGGGTTCCTGGGAATGCCCCACTTTCCACACTTCCCACCTTCATCCTGAGTCAGGCTAGTGGAGGACTGAATCCCAGTATGTTGAGACTTGCAGCAGAGTTTGAATGTTCTCAGAGTTGGAGGCCTGGAGAAGCAGACCTTGTCCTTTTGAATCACTCGCTCAGGAAGTAGTGCCTTTCAAAGCCAGTTGAGATGATCACAAACAGGATAGATCCAGACCCACATCCCCTGCATCTATTGGAACTTATCTGCTGTCTGTGGCAAAGGCAAAGCCAGGTGACCTGTACCTGATGCCTTTTTCTTTAAGACTCAGACTGTTGTTAAAACAAGCTCTTTTCCCCAAGCATGACTTAAATACACACACACACACACACGCACACACACGCACATGAACAATAAGCCCATAGAGTCTGCATAATTCATTGTGCGCTTTGTCATTTCAAATACTAAACCAAGGAATTATCAAATAGTCACTTTTGTTTTACATTGAACATGTATGTTTTGCCAGTAGGCACAATTAAGGTTTGAGTTAAAAGTTTAATTCTACTTTGAATGATATAAATGACCCTAATAAGAAGTCTAAACATACCCTCTGGAAATGGTACATTCAAACAAATGGAATACTGAGGGATTTTACACACTTTCATAGCATAGTCCTGAGTGACTGGCACTTTATTTATCTGTTTATTTGTCATTTTAAAAAGCAAATCTGTGTGGTATTATGAGGGTTAGAGATTAGAGGAGTGTAAATTGGCATTCAGTAATAACTTATTTTAAATTACTTTAAACTGATGGGAAAACTTATTCCACTGTGTGCATACAGAAAGAGTAGCAGTAAAAATACAGTGACCAAAGCAGTCTGCTACCTGACTTCATTGTCTCATCTGCCTTGTTTGAATCCTATGAAAAGTAGATGTTGATGTAAAATTTGTATCTCCCATTGTCTGGCTGCATCTGCCACCACAATCTTTGAATTGCTGGGCAGATGCCACAACTGTTGTGGAAAGAATAGAAGATTGACCTTGGGTTAAGATGGAATTCCTTTATTGTGCAGACACTGCAGTAGCCAGGGTGCTTTCAATGCCTGGCGTCGGTTCTGCTGGCGCTGGTCATAGGGCCTCTATTGTTCGTGTTCAATTGTATTCCTTGCTCACTGTTGCTTACTGAGATGGAAGAATAGAATTTGAGGAAAAGTGTTCCAGATGTTTCTGATCTATTTTAGAATTATAGGCATTTTATAACCATACTGTTTGGTGAATGCTTGAATTTTTTTTCATTGTAGGAGTTAAAGAGGGTTGCACTGCCTCCACGGAGCCTTCTTCAACAATTGAACTCCCAGATTATTTGATGTAAGTTCAGATGTCTGCCAATGGGAGAGAAGTGTTTAATTTTAGAAAGTTTGCAAATTCTTTTCCCATAATTTGCAAATCAGAAAAGAAGAAGTTCCAGAAATAGAGTCCTGGAGCCACCCCTGCAATTGAAAGGCTGCCATTAAGCCTGCTTGTCCCAAATCCACCCTTGTCTGCTTGAGCAGGTTGTGCCTCCCCCTGCTCTGAGCTCAGCTCTGCGGCCTTTAAGTATAGAGACGCCTGCCCTTTGTTCCGGGGCCAGGTCCAGCATTTGATTATGGCAGATTTCAGGGATCTGACTCTTCAAAGCTGACAGTCTGTCAATGCACAGACATTTACTTGGGCCCCCCACAGGGATAGTTTATTACCAATAAAGTGCTTAAACCTCTGCAGTTAATACAAAGTAGAGGTAGATTGATTTTCATTTAAATAAAGCTCTGCCATCAAATTAATTTTAAGAGGAGAGAATAGCACAATTTGATCATTTCACATTAGTACCAGTTATAATGTTTTTCTTGTTATGACAACAAGTTGCTAAATGCTGAGCTGGGGACATTTTTGTAACTGGTTATCACAGAAATTATAACTTGGACACATAATTCTAGCTTTTTTACAGACTCAAAGGCTTCTGTAAGAAGAAAATAATTAAGTTGCAAGAGCCTGGAAAAATGGAGAGTGAAAGAGCAAACAGATCTGACTCTAGCTAGCTTTGAAAATGAACAAATGTGCAAAACAGCTTGGTGTAGAATGGAAAATGGAACTGGGCTATGTGGACATTTTTCCTCTGTTAGCAGCATCTCATGGTAGACAAAGTTAAACTATACTGTTTAGCCCTCCACGTCCCATGAAATGCTCATTTCCAGAGTAGAGAACATTTTATACTTCAGATGTGTTACTTTTGCTTAACGGTAGTGTGAAAGCTATACTTATTGGGGAATGATACAGCATGAAACCATAATGCTGATTAACATCTCTTAACTAAAAGGAACCCAAGAAATCCTGCTGAGTACTCTCTCATCTAAGGTAGTGTATGGTTTTAGAGTTTGCCAGGGGTTGGGGATGGCTTTGAAAAGCAGCCGTCACCAAGTTGGCCCAGGGAGGGTCAGCTGTGGGACGGCGCCTGGCTCCACTGATGAGTGGGTCACCTCTCCAACTGCAAACCCACTTCTCCTTAAAAAGTCTTGTGGAAGGCAGCCCCCTCAAATAAACTGCACTGTCGTGCTCTCATTCTCTTGTGACGGATTTTGAATTCCTCTTTTTTATAATAGTGATGTATACTTGTTACATCTGACAAAATCCTATGGGGAGACTGAAAAATAATTCTGTTTCCCCCTGGATTCAGGGTGTTGCTGTGTTTTGCCAATCAGTTAATTCTGTATTTAAAAGCTCGTTTTCAACCTACTGATCTAAGGATGCTTGTTGCGTCTGCCTCAGTGCATTTCTGTGTGTTTGTCATGTTTCCAGCTCTTTTAAAAAATCTTGAAAATATGTAACTTATGTGATGGTTTGCTTAATTTAAGTAAAAGCAGTTTATTTTAACCAAAAATTGTCGTATATAAATACAGTAAATTTTCTAAAGATCACCAAACATACAGAACTTAAACTTAAGTTGCTTCATAAGAAAACCAAAAGGACATATTATAAAACCTTAATGATCAGCCTCTGAATAATTCATACTTAACCACAGTATTCCTAACTTTTATATAATAAGAATACTTCTGTTACTTGTGGTTGTGAATTGTCCAAACTGTTTAAAATTTCATTCCATCACTGCATTAAGAGCCAACTGTAGAACCATAACAATTTTTGTTAAAAATAGTGAATGATTTTCGTTAAAATGCCAGTATAAACAATCTTCTCTAATAGCAACACGACTGTTGGCGCATTTGGTGTTTTTCCCTAAAGAAATTATTAAATAAAATACTGAGGGTGTGGCCCCGGGTGTGATTTGGAGAAAGCAGAGTGAGTATTTCATGTAACAAATTGAACCTGAGTTTCATGATCCGTTTAGCCATTTCACTTACGTCTGCTTATCCCGAGAACCTCTTTCTCCCCTGGGCTCCCTCTGCTCTGCAGTCAGGACGCCCCGAGTCTGGAAAGGGCTGCCTCACGGCTTGGCTGGCGGTGCTCCTTTTGCAGCAAAGACTCCAGCAAGGCAGCTTACTACTGTTGTCCCAATTACAGTTGGAAAATTAAACCTCTGCACTAACTCAGAGTGAATAAAAATATTAATGCAGACAGTAAGGTTGCTCACTGCGTCACTTTCTCACATGCCAACAAGGCATCTGTGCTATCACGTTTTATATAAAACTGGTAAGGTTATCTCAAACCATTTTGGAGGGGACTGAATTCCAGGTTTTCCTGCAGTGAAGTGTGTATGTGTACCCCCAGGGGCATTCTGAAGCTTCTGCCACTTGCCTGAAATTGCTTTGAAATCTCTCATTTTTATCTCAAAAAGTCAAGGGAATTTTACATTCCGTGACAGAAGCACAGAGTGCAAAGACCCAGGCCAGGCCCTGCTGTGATCCCCGTTCCCTGATCCATAAATAATAGTAACTCTGTTTTAATATGAAAATGCTGTTTTAATTTACCACTGAATAAACTGACACTCTGGAAAATGGCCTTTACTCACCAGGTCCCTAGAAGTATTCACACCCCAAAGTAAAACAGATTTGTGGCATTTTTATTAAGCAAGTAAATTAGACCAGTACTACAGCACTGCCTTCCCATTACACATAGTATGACATTTAGGTGCTTGAAAAGAACTAAAGCAATATACCTTTTTTCTTTTTTTTTCTGCTCTCATTTTAAAAAATGATAAACAGTTTCCCCTTTGTATTTTATGTATTTGCCTAATCAGAACTGGGAGGAGAGGGATAGAGGAAACGGGCCTGAGGCATCTTGCTGTCAGCAGGTGGGAAAAGCCAAAAGACAGACTCCTCTCAGGAAGCAGCAGGTCCGGAGAGAGCGGGACTTCAGCGCTTAGTGACTGTATGACAGCCTCCTGGTTTCACATTACCAATCGAGGTCTCCATGTGACTCATAACAGATGGGTTGGCCTCTGCCGCCAGTGTGATAATTATTTTGGGTAGAGAAAGGTTTAGGGAGCCACGTGTGCGTGACTGTTTTCTTTTTACACTGTTGCACTTTAATTCTGTTGCCACCCTGTCTTTTTCACATTTACTCTCCTTCGTTGAAGCGCCTAAGCTCTCCTGTGGAATAATTTCACCTGGAAGGTCTTTGAAAAACGTGGCAGCAAACAATGGCAGAGCAGCATTCAATCCAGGGAAACATGCATGGATATAGTTTCTAAAGCTTTGGTTTAAATCTGAGACTAGTACATTATGTTTATTCTGTAGCTACTCTCCATTTCTCTTTTGCTTTTTTTCTTATTAGTAAATATATTGCTATCGTCTCCTATGAGCAACGCCAGAATTACAAGGATGACTTCAATGCGGAGTACGATGAGTACAGAGCCTTGCATGCCAGAATGGAGACTGTAGCTAGAAGATTTATCAAACTGGATGCGCAACGAAAGCGCCTTTCTCCAGGCTCAAAAGAGTATCAGGTAAACGCGTTTGTTCCTAGGTGGACTGATTTTCATATTTTACCTTCTTTCTTTCTCTGCCTTGCCCATCCCCAGGCATCCTGCTAGCCTTCAGAGCAAGTCCTCTCTCAGACTGACCACTCTTCATTTAAAATTAGCTAGGAAACTGAGTATTTGAAATAGTTCTTGAAAATAAGTAAACACAGTGAACCTGTATTTCTTGCCCGTGGAAAAAATAACTATATTTTTTATATAATATAATATGTATAAAATATGTAATATATACTTATATATTTACTATAATATGATATATAGTATATTGAGAAAAGTACCAAACACAACTAAATAGGAAAAAAATACTGAATTTGATTCATTGAAGTATTTGATTGCATTACCAACTGAACTCAGACGACAGTTCCTAGATCTAGTGCTATTTCCTAAAACTGGTATTTCAAGTAAATGTATTTTTTTTAAAAACCTCAGTCTGGCATAGAATAGAGAAGATATAGAATATAAAGGGGACTTAATACCAGAGAGGTTTGATGTTTAAGTGAAGAAAAGCTTGGTGCCTCCAGCTATTCAACAACTGACATTTGTTAACAGGTATTAATCTGTTTTTACTTCCCTATTTTAATTGGTAGTATTGCTACAGCTGATAAAGAGCAGTGGAACCTGACCTGTGTACTGAATGTTCTCATAACTCTTAGCAAAAGGAATGATAAAAGGAATCTTTCCCTCTTTATATAGGCCAGATAACTTTGTCACACTTCACAGCCATAGATGGCGCTTCCAGCCTGGCCACTACCGTTGTTCTGACAGGAACCTATGTGAGATGATGGATGGCTTTTCCCACAATGGGGAACACAGCCTGAGAGTGTCTGCGCCCTAGAGATTCATTATGTCTTCTATTAGTGGCCCTAAATCTTTTAAACAAGGTGCCTAGAGTTATAGAAGACTTTGCCAGAGGAGTTGATGTTTGTGGGTGCAAGAGGTCCGTGATTTGGTGGTTTGGGATTTTTTTCCTACATAGTTATTTACCAGTGTACTATGATTGTATTTAAACTAAACTGTAATTCCAAGGATTGCTTAGTGATCAGGAGCAGGCTCCGGAGCCCGATTCCCTGGGTTTGGTTCCCAGCTCGACTGTTTAGTACTTGTATGATGTTGGGCGAATTACTTAACTTGCCTCAAAATCTTCAGAAATCCCCATCCATAAAATGAGGTGATTATAGAGTTGTGCAGAATAAATGTAAGCATTTGGAAACTCCTTAGATCCATAGTACATCAGATTATATGGTACACAAGGGTTAGCCATTTTCCTCAGCCACCCAGTTTCCCTCCCTAGAGACAATCAAGTAGTACTGGTTTCCAGTGTATTCTTTCAGAGATCTGGGGGGGTGTGTGTGTGTGTATAAGACATATACACACAAACAAATTCACAGATATACCATATTTAAGTGAATCTGAGAGTCATCAATTTATAAGATGCACCATTGTCTTATGTTCCAGCAAGTTAAACTATGATACCTTATTATCTGATTTCATTAAAATGAGAAGAAATGTGCATCTTAGAAGTAATGAAATTCTTAGACTATAATTATTCCTTCCCCCTTTAAAGAAATGATATCAAATTATATAAATCATTCTGCACTTTGCTTTTTGTTTTGCATTATAATGTCTTTTTTAAATTATTTTTTTATTGAGGTCATATTGGCTTTTAACATTATTATAAATTTCAGGTGTATATTATTATATTTCAGTTTCTGTATAGATTGCATCGGGTTCACCACAAATAGTCTAGTTTTTATCTGATCACTTTGCTTTTTTCACTATATAATGCATCTTAGAGGATTTTTTATATAAGTTCATAAAGCACTTCCTCCTTTTCTAATGGTTTCTTAGTATTCCTTTCTGTGGTTTGATGGACATTTAGATTTTGTTTACTGTCTTTTGCCTTACAAACAGTGCTGTAGCAAGTAACCTTGTACACGCGTCATTTCACTCGGGCACAAGTAAATCTGAAAGAGAAGTGTAAGTGCTGAGTCAGTTTTCCATCTTCTATTTTGATAGCAGTTGCAAAATTGCCTTCCTTAAAGATCGTACCAATTTACATTCCCATCGTCAATATTTCCCACACCCTTGCCGAATGTGTGTATTAGCTGTTTATATTGCCAAAAAAAAAAACAGTTGTTCTCTTCTGATTTCTAATTTTCAATTTTCTAGAATGTTCATGAAGAAGTCTTACAAGAATATCAGAAGATCAAGCAGGTAGTTATCATCACTGTTGGTTTTCTGACCCGTAGTTGGGAAGTTTTATAAATTCTTCAACCTAATTCCTCACTATTTTTTTCATCCACAGTCTAGTCCCAATTACCATGAAGAAAAATACAGATGCGAGTATCTTCATAACAAGCTGGCTCACATCAAAAGACTAATAGGTGAATTTGACCAACAGCAAGCAGAGTCATGGCACTAGAGCCCTGCTTGGACCAGAAGATGTGAATAAACTTAAGCTTATTTATTTAAAATCCCAAATGAGTTGCTCTAAGATTCTAAAAAAATGAAACTTTGCCTGTTGAAAGTTTCAGTATTAGTAAACTTGAGTTGCTTTCTTTTTTTCCATTTTACTTTGCTTCCCTGCATTTTTGAAGCTGCTTTTTTCCCTCAAGACTTGTGTTTGTCAATAGAAATAACTATTTTTTAGATATTGGGGATCCAGTGTCTATACTTCAAATCAATTTTTCTTTTCCTTAAAAACTTGTGTTTGTCATTAGAAATGATTTTTTTAGATATTGGGGATCCAGTGTCCACACCTCAAAGTTATGTGTGTTTAAAAAAAAAAACAGTAATGTGCAAGGTGAAATGCTTTTGGATAAACATAAGCCTATTTTCTGACCTTTCTTAATGCAAACTCTTTGCCTTAAATGGTAGAATATTTAGAAATTTGCACAAAATACAAAAAAAATTTAAAACATTGTTTTGGAGGGTTAAGAAATAGAAAGGTGTATGAGCCCGTGTATGTGTGTAGATATACATACGTGTATGTATATACAGGCTGACTTGATCTAGAACAGTAAATCCGCCCTGCAAGTTAACCCCCCATTGCAATGGTTGCCTTAAGGTGTTTGCTAGTTGTGTACATAGTGTGGTTAATCATTAGCTACACTGCTTCCCAATTGAGTACAGCAGTGGGAAGCACACTGTGGCCTACCAGCGTCTGAACGCGTGTGCTCGACCTGTCTGTGTGCAGAGGTGGTGTGGATGTGAGCGTGCATGAAGGAAAAAAAGCTGCTACTCTCCGTAGGCCAAACGCTCAGGTTCAACAACTGACGAGTGTTACTGTAGGTTTTTTGTTTGTTTGTTTTTTCTGTCAAATTGCTACTTCTATCGTGGAAGACAAAAGCATTTCCATTTCAACAGTTTGTCAGCTTTATTAATGTTGGGCGAAATCGATATGTTTTGAAAATGAAACAGATCTATAGTTTTGGGACAAAATTATAAAATTAAATGTGTAGGTAAACCTATTTATATTCTGCTATAAAGTATTTTTTGAAGAGAGATATGCAAAGAAGCTATTACCTACATGAAATGTATATTTAAAGATTTTTTTTTTCATCCTGGATGCCAGGAATATAAAAAAGAGCAGATATATTTAACCATAACATACTGTGATTCATCAAACAGCACAAACTTTCATTTCATGGAGTTTATCTGTTGACGTTGGTTTAAACTATCACTTGTTTTATCATGTGGGAACATAAGTTATGTGGTCAAAATATAAGGATTTTGAACTAATGTTGATTCAAGTTGTGTTGTCTTATCGTATTGTCGTTTCAAAGTGCTGCCAGTTGAAAAGGGAAGCATTATGTTTACAAATCTGTTTTGAAATGTTTGCCAAAATTTTGGTAGTATCTTTAATAAAGATGTTTGTCTCCAGCATCCAAAAAAAATAAATAAATAACTTTGTTGTTTATCGTTGTAAACCAGAAAATGTTGGTGTCTAGAAAACCTGAGAGAGCATGTAGATGAACTTTTCTCTTTGGAGTTCTTCTAAAACATTAACTGGAAAGTAGATAATAAAGTAAAAGTGTACAAACTATACAAAGAATGCAACAAGACCCTGTGCGCTATAACTCTGTAACATTACTGCGGAAATTTGATTTCGGTGTAGTATGGACCTCCTAGGGAATTGGATTTCTTTTAGCATTGAGATCCCTGGTGCTCTTCCTTTTACCTCAGAATTGGTACAATCATTTTTAAATGTTCATTGATTTCAAACTTTCAGTTGAAAAAACATAGGAAAGGAAACCTAATTGGGGATAAATTTGATCCTCATTTTATGGTGGAGTCTCCTGAGGGATTTGTCTGTAGGTAATGACCTCATTGGTGTCATTTCTTGGACATCTTGGCCTTTTAATCAAAGATTGTGTGCTGCTATTTGCTAGGAGCAGTGTTTCTCAAAAGCAAAGTGCTTGGACCACTTCCATCGCCCGAATTAGAATCACTGGGTATAGGGCCCATGTATCTGCATTTTCATACGTATCCTCCAGGTGACTTTTGCAAGCTAAAATGGGAGAACCATTGGCTTGGATGTAGCACTAAATCTTTAGGTTTCTAAATCTCCAAGTCTTGAACTGAAGTTCAACTACCAGCTTTTTTAAAAACCTGTCCCTATCAGCAGGCGCAAATCACTTTTCCCCTCTACATGATGTGAGGCACCCTCTCAATTGTTTCACTGCCAACTCTTATTTCAGAACTTGTTTACAAACAAGCCTTTCAGTTGGTTAATTGTCAGTCCTTGGAGCTCCTACCCACCTACATCAGCACATCTTCTGGTTTACAAATAGGGTAAAATGGAAGCTGGAGATGCTTTATGAAAATCCAGCATTGCACACCCATACACTTGACCACTTACCTATAAAAGCCTTAATTTAGATGTTTGTTGTGTACAGTGGGCAGATCTTGCAAAATGTCTATCAGTCACAAATTTGGGAGTCATAAATCTCTGAATCTGCTATTACCTGCAGCTGCGTCCCTTTTGAAGCTGGGCATGAGCCTATTAAAATATTTATAATCATTCTTTATCTCCTACTGTAAGATTTTTAGATTCTCTCAAATAATTGCTGCAGGAATGGGTGGCCACTTAGTATCAGTTACTGTGGTGGAAGAATTTATTTAGGTTTTTTTTTTTTGAGATAGAGAAACAGTAAAAGTATAAAACAGCATTGTCAGGATGAGAGAATGAGTTGTGTTATTTTTCCATCACATTTCATCTAAAATAATTTGAAGCATTCTTGAAGATTTTTACCAACACCCATAAGTTAACTCCAGATTGCACGAACAGCTGATTTAATACAAACCAAAAAGAACATTAACTAGATGTGGTTTTGTTTTTTATGTGGGGATTTCATTTCCTATCTCGTTGGTTATTTATTTCCCTTGGAATAATTCAGAGGGGTTAACTTCAGCTCTGAGTAGTCATAGATGTTCAGTACTTGCTCTCCAAAAAGTAATTGGTGTAGTCAGTTTATATCATTGCTCTATGCATTGACTGTAAAAATTCAGTATTAATTTTCCTTCATCTCTGATTGATCTTTTAACCTTTATAGGAATTTTCTTTTCCCTTAAAGTATTTCACCTTATTATGCAAACCAAACACATACTTGCATGTTGGAAGCAAGATGTTGAAATGAGGTTTAGACACCACTGGTCCATCAGTTCCGACACTGCTTGGTTGCCTTACCCCTTCCATTAGTACAGTCTTTGCTTCTGGAACTTGGCTGAAACTCTTTAGCCAGGTCATTGTCTTTCTGGCAGTGTGAGTGTTGAGCCCATATGCTTGGTATATGCCTTTACTACTTTTGAAGTTCTTACAGTTTATTACTTGCCTAAGTGTTAACTAAATCCTTTTCTTACGTGTACTGGACGGGGGAAAAACTATAGCCGGCACTTGGAGAGGAACTTTTTGGGAAAGGATATTAACTGACACTACTAAACGAAGGCAACAGAAGATGTTATCAATGTACTTTGTAACCTGAAAACTGAGCAAGGCTGTGAGGCTCATTTCAAAATATTTTGAAGTGTTAAAAATATATCTATATTTACGCTGTTTCTCAGTTGTTCCACCCCAAACATGTCAGGGTTCTCAAAGGTAAAATGTCACCGGGAGTTCTCAGTTGTTAAGAGCTCAGCAGCTGTGGTGGCCCCTGTTGTTCGACAACAATTTCAGTTCAATAAAAATGTTAACTTTGCAATTCTGGTACTTGTTTTTCCTTGTCTCATTTCAAGGCTCTTAACTTTGTCTTAAAAAAAAAAGAGAAAAACCCTGCAAGAAAGTGCTCTCTGGTGCCCTCATGTAAGACATCCTCCTGGGATAGAGAGGTTATCGCTGGTGACTCTAGAAAGCGAGAGCAGCGTACTTGCTCCGGGACCTGCCTGTGTTATAAGGACGTCTCCTCTAGAGGTGACATCTACTAGGGGGATAATAATCACAATTACCATCTATTGAGGGTTTCCTCTGGGTTACACCCTTTTTGCATGCCTTGTCCTGTTTCTCCTCACCACAAACCTGTTATCCCCATTTTATAGGTGAGTAAACTGAGGCTTAGAGAAATTAAGGAGCTTGCCCATCACACAGCTAGTGAACGGTGGAGCCTCAGAAGCCTGGCCCCAGTGTCTGTTCCTAACCACTTCTCCATACCACCCCTCATTTGTTGGGACCTATTTAGGGTTAGTGTAATCTTCACAAATTCCAGTAATACCACACAGGCTGACAAATGCTTTTGATTCAAAGGAGCCTAGAATCTGGGGGTCAGGGTGATGTCTAGTGGATTATTCTCAGCGAGTTTATTTTGTCAGAAATGATAAACTCGGAGGCCAAAGTACTTTTTGAGAAAAGCTATGTGTGCAGTTTGAAGGAGATTGGGGCAGTGCAGGTGGAGATAGGAGGCAGGGGTGCGCTCTTAGAATCTTGCTGTCTTCATATTAAAAGGCTGCCTCAGGAACAGACTCCAGCTGTAGAGGGTATCCCTCTGAATTAGACATCAGGACATTCTCTTAGCTGGATCCTTAACCTCCAGTTTCTACAAGTTTTCTGTAGGAACAATGGAGGAGGAAAGGAAGAAAGCCTCAATTAAGCATTGGTACTAAAACCTAGAATGATCAGTGCCAACAATGATTCTGGGGAGGTTTACGAGGAGTCTCAAGGATGAATGAGGTTCCTAATGTTATAATTGTGTCAGTAGCCCTCCCCTGCCACCCCCAGACATTTGACATTGTTCTTGTCTTTTACCTTAACTCCTTTCCTCAGCTGTAAATTGGAAATATTCCTTCTTACTGGGGTTTGGAAGAGGTTTAATTACTGTTTGTAAAGCTCTTTGTAGTTCATGAAAAACAGGTGTCTAAATTAACGGATTAGCTGCTGAAGGCAGTAGCGAGAATTGGAGCATTATTTTCCAGGTGAGAAGGAGTCCATTTTGACTGATTGCAAAGGGGCCAAAGGCAGAGAGAGGCATGAGGTTTCAAGGTGGGGTGTTTGGGGTTTGTTTTACTGAATGCTGGACCCACATGTACCTGCTCCACTGGTTTTACCTTTCGAGACGAGACCGGAGGCTGTCAGTGGCAGTAGGTGGCTCTGATATTTTTATGATACTTAATTCTCAAGTTGGGGTCAGATGATTCTGCTGTGTGTGATGGTGATGTGTCATTTTCAACTCCTGCTTGCTTAATTCAACTGGCCAGCCAGGCTGGTTTGTCTTACTGTGATTAGATACTTGGTACTGTAAGGGCATTTCTAGATGGATGATAAGAATTCCCCATCTGGGTCTATGAGATGTGGGAGACTGCTTCCTAAAGATGAGCCCACAAAGCTAGCCACCATATTTAAGTTCTAAAGCTGCGGTTTCTAAAGGAATGGCCAACTGCCTTTCTCTACTTCATGGATTCCAGCGGGCTTACAAAATTCCACTGTGGTGTAGATGGGCAACATGATCTACCTTGCCAGTCTCCTCCTGTTGCTCCTCCTATCTCAAGGCCTTTCTTGTCTCCTTGGTGGCATTTATCACAATTATAACCAAATGCTAATTGTATTATTAAATAAGTTCCATGAGAGACTGTCTTGTTCACTAGGGTGTCCCCAGCTCCTAGCCTAGTGCCTGGCATATAGAAGGTACTCAAAAATAATTTATTGCAAGGTTGAATGAAGCAGACCATTCATACGTGTTTAAAATTCATGTGGCCAGAGGATTTGGATTACTCAGAGGTCCACTGTATCATTCAGGTTTGTGTGCTTTGCCACTTCATCTTCCCAAGGTCATGATTTAGGAATTAGTTACCTATGGCAGACTGACTTGACTTTACTGACTAATCCCTTTGCCATGATTAACTAACTAGACACCTTCAAAGGGGACATCTCTTTGCAACATTGGCATTCACCCCTCTAGTCACCTCTGGGATATGAGCATCTATATTGGTCTGTAATGGTTTGGAATATAAAATGAAATGGTTTAAAAAGTTATTTTTTTATCATAACTGACAGTTTCTGATTTCATTTCCTAAGGTATTTTTTCAGTAGCTTTTTTCTCACTTCTCAAGGACATGGTAGAGGACAGCAGTCTAAAGACAGTGTTGTATATCAGTTTTGCATCTTCATTAAAGCATCTCTATGGGACTCCATGTTCCTTTCTTTAAATTCGACATGTGCTTTTATCGACATTTATTTTCTGCCCAGCACCTCTGTAACCTTCCAAACCATAGACATTTTGACAATAATCAAAGGACTTTGTGATTCTCGTAATGATTGAGCTAGCAGAGCCCATCGACAGCATCCAGAACAAATGCCTTCATTTCATAGATGATGAAATGAAGATGTTTAAATGCTAGCCCACAGCAGAGCAGGATTGAGACCCCAAGAGCTTACACACTCTTCCTGGGGGCGGGGGGGGGGGGGGGCGGCTGAGAACATCCTACCAGCCACTGCTGGAAGAGGGTACAAAGACAGAGAGTGGCCAAATGCCAAACAAGATGTGCCAAACACAAGTGGTTTAGAGCACAGAGTCAAGCCAGACAGCCTGGCTTGGAGTCCTATCCTGCCCTCAAAAGTTACAGCAGTGGGCAAGTTTATAAAATCCTATAGCCTCAGTTTCCCACCTTGCATGGGACAGTACCTACCTCGGAGGGTTGTTGTGATAACCTATATGTAGAGTGGTGCATGGCCCTAGTAAGTTTTCTATATGTAATTTTGTTGTTTATTTTCTAATTATTTCTTTCCATCTTTTATTTCTTTTGTGGCAATATACCAGACAAACAGGCAGCCAGCGAGAACTGAAAACCCTTTTGGGTTAATTTAGATTTTTGCATAATAGTGATGGAGCTCCTATGGGAGATAGACACAACCCAGAACATTTTAAAGTCTCTGTTCCCAGTTTCTCTATGAAATAAATTTTCTGTGTGAATCTTTTCAGGTACCACATTAACTTCCTAACATCATGGCTACCAGTAACTTAGGTATAGTGCTGATGCATTTGTTCCAAACTTGAGCTTAGCTTTTCATATTCGATTAATTCTCTTTTCCAGTTGTCTTCATAGTGGAGAGTTTTTAAAAAGCCTTGTTGTCTGTAAGCTTAAGTGCTTCTTGCCACCTAGTTACTAGGAGGGGTTGTCACGGTTCATTTCAGGTAAGATGTTTTGGGGAAAAGTCTGCTATGAAAATAACTCTCTCTTGCACCTGTAAGCTTTTCCTTCTCTCAAGGATAGAGTTTATTTAAGTCAGCCTTGCCAAAGGAGTGCCAAGAGGGTCTCCAGGGGTCTCATGGCCACCTGAGCTACAGAACTCTGCAGCTGAGAACAGCTGTAAGGAGGCACTGGGGAGTGTTGGCAAAGCTGCCTCCTATCTACCCTCACACTCCCTTCCCCTCTCTCTGCCCCTGTTGACAAGTCTTTATTGCTGTGGTAGCCAATTATCACCAGCCCACCTGCTCCTCCCTTCTTTTAACTCACTATTCTCACCTGAATGAATTATGATGGCTCCTCCTGTGAAGGTGCACATCTTATATTTTTCCTGTCTCTTTGATTAAAGATGACTTGGCTTATAGGTAGTGAGATGACTGGGTCAGAACCAGGAACCTGCAAGCAAGACATAAGAAGTTTGAGAAGTAAAGTTGAAAATGCTTTGTGATGTAGAGACTAAAGAATGGAACACAGAGTCCTACACTTGGCTCTGAGTCCTCCTGAGATTTACCAACCTCTGACCCGGGGCTATTTGCCTAAACCCCTGGATCTTCCTTTCATCATCTCTGGTAAATTAGGATGATACCTACATACCATGGTTATGTGAGGATTAAATAGAGATTGTTGCATTCAACCACAGGGAGTGGGTGGGGCAATCATAAAGCCAGGGCCCGCTATTTGTTCTTGTGTGTGCCCCTGCAAACCAACTGTAGTGGCTGCCCTCAGCGATGATGTCTTTGGCACGTCTCATAATTCCTCCAGGACAGCTACTCCTAGATGATAAGTCCTGAGGTCACTTTTAGCACAGGTCTCATTTCAGCAACTAGTAAGTCTAGTCTCGTATAATAGCCAAAACTCTGAAATACATTTAAAATTAAAACTTCTCCCCTCTTTCAGCTTAGGCCTGCTTTAGGCTAGAAGCCAAGTGCTTCTTGCCATTCTCCCTCCTCCTCCCACCCCTCAGCATCCCCCAGGGTCGAAGGAGCAGAAGGTAGGGAGGAGAAATAAGGGGCAGGAGAGGTCTTATTTCCCAGCACCTCTGAAATCTGGCCTTGGCTTCCTCTGGGCATTGTCAGAGCCCGTGCTGGGCGCCTTGGACAGTGCCCTGCTGAGCTGCTCTGGCCTCTCGGGATGTTGCAGGCCTCTCCTTTGGCCAGCCCTCCAATAGCACACCCCCCACCTCTTCAGGCAGGAAGCTAGTAGCTTAAGGCCCCTTTCTAAAGGACTATGCCAACATGCCATCTAGAGGTGTTATATCTGGTCTCTCATCCGCCCTCCAACCCCAGCCATTAACAGAAATGAGCACTTTGGGCCTGCTACCTGTGAGAGTGTAGTGACTTCCTAAATGCCTCCTCAACTCTGTTGTAGGGGTTTTTTTTTCCTCAGGCATGAATCAGATACCAACCCTCTGTGTCCCCCAAGCTTGAGGAGTCACAAATCAGGTTTTCTTTTCTTTAAAAAAAAAAATTTTATTCAGGTATGATTGACATGTAAAAAGCTGTACATATTTAATGTATACAATTTAATAAATTTGTTGATAAGTATATATCCATGAAACCATCACCACCATCAAGGCCACAAATATATCCATCACCTCCCAAGGTTTTCCTCTTGCCTCTTTATTATTTGTGTGCATGTGTGATAAGAATACTTAAGATCTACCCTATTAGCAAATTTTAAGTATGCAATACAATATTGTTAGCTATAGGCACCATGCTGTATTATGCATCTCCAGAACTTACTCATCCTGCATAACTACATTGTACCCTTTGATCATCATCTCCCCATGTCCCCTTCCCCAGCCCCTGGGGCTCACCATTCTACCCTGCTTCTATGAGTCTATTTTAGATTCCACACAAGTGAGAAAATACAGTATTTGTCGTTCCCTGGCTTATTTCATTTAGCATAATATCCTCCGGGTCTATTCATGTTGCAAATGGCAGGATTTCTTTTTTAGGCTGAATAATAGCCCGTTGTGTATCTATATACCACATTTTCTCGAGCCATTCATCCATCAGTGGACATCTAGGTTGTTTCCATATTTTGGCTATTGTGAATAGTTTTGCAGTGAACATGGGAGTGCAGTATTCAGAAGTGGCCTTGCTGGGTCATATGGTAGTTCTATTTATGATTTTTTAAGGAACTCCCATACTGTTTCCCATGGTGGCTGCACCAGTTTACATTTCCACCAACAGTGCACCCGTTTCCATTTTCTTCACATCCTCACCGACATCTCAGTGGTCTTCATGAAGCCCCTCCCATTCGCCTGTGGTAAGGGGAAGCACACTCTCAACTCTCTTGAAACACTCCTCTGCAAGTCCTGCGTGTGTGGTCTGGCATCTTGCTTTACATCGTAGGGGTAGACAGCATCTATTGTCTTGTGACTCTAACTAAAGCTGTCAGAAAGAGTTGTGTGTTCAACCCTGTTATATATGTTTGTGAATTTTCAGTGCTAGCATCTGTGCATTGATCCAACAATATTTATGTGCACCCAGACATTGTGCTGGGTGGTGAGAATACACCGTTGAACAAGGCAAATGCGAATTACACAAATTATTTGATTCCAATTGTGGTGAATGCTGCAAAATAAAATGGTAGCCATGAGACTGAATAAGGGGACATACGACAGTAAGGGAACAGGGCAAGGCTTCCCTGGGAAAGTGGCATGGAAGCTGATATTTGACGGATGAGTAGGAGTTGGATGAGACAAGAATGTACCAGAAAAAGAACATGTTGGAGAGGCCATGGGAAGAAGGCCTTTAGCTCTCACTGCATGTTTATCCAAATCACTTTTCATTAACAAAAGCCACTTAGGATCTTCCTTTTTTGTTGTTGAACTTCTTCGCTCCATTGCTCCTTTACCCTTACAAAGCATTCTGGGGAGACGAAGCCCAGACATGATTCCCTCCTGGGCTCCAGGCACTTCAGGTAATTATTGCCTTATCAGAGGCGTTTCAGTACTTGAGCTTGTTATCTGGTGGCCTTCTCATGTTGCTAATAAGTTCCGAGGAAAGTTTCCAAAATAGAGAGGTATCGGTTTAGTGGCCTGTGGCTCAAACAGTCTGTGAGCTTTCACGTGGAAAACCTGAGCTGGGGAGGAACAGTGACTGCTTTTCCCAGGAATTGGCGAGCCCGCCATCTTCTCTGAGGTCTGGTGCAGAATGAGTGCACAGAAAGCCAAGATTGGCAGGTGCCCTCCACTGGCAAAGGTTTCTGGAGTTATAGCAAGAAGTCTTGGCCACAGTGATAGAGCCCTATCAGAGGCTGTTTCCCTAAGAAAAAAAGAAAGAACATCTGTACTATTAAAGCTGCTGACCAGTTCTCTCCCGTCAGCAGCCAGGCAAACCACCTGTGTGGTGTGACTCTAAACAAGGTAATTGGTGGACAAGCAGGAAACTGAAACAAGAAGGGAGGGAGAAAGATGCCCAAAGGTCAGAGAAGCTGAAAAGAGCACTTCTGGGCAAATGAGCACAAGCAGGCAAGTGAAGTGGATATTTTTGTATAGACCACTTTACAACCCACAATGCTTTGGGCCTTTTCCAAGCATTTTCGCCGACGTGCTCAAGCGAGCCGCGCTTTAAACCCTTTTTAGCATGAGGTGGGACATCCCACCAGAATCAGGCCCAGAGGGATCACATGATATCAGCACTAGGACAAGAAGACAAATCTCGAAGCTCTGCTGTACCTGGCTTTCTGCCAGCCTGCCTCAGGAGCCTGCCCTCTCAGACTTGGTGCTGATCCCCAAGATGCACCTGGTACCTGAGGGACCAGCAAGGTCTCCTCACAGCCCACTCATGTTCTGCCTCCTTGAAATTTAGTTTTTCCTCTAAGAATGTTGAAATAAACCCCTATTTACAGGAGGTAAAATTTCTATTCCCCGCCTGTGCTCTCTGGGCCAGGTGTTCCTCACTGCCCTGGCTTCTTCAACCGGGTAAACACCTCCATTGGCTATAAAAATGCCTCCCTTTCTGCCAGCACCACACTTGAGTGTGGCCAATCCACGGATCACTGACGGCCTTCCCAGGCTCCCATCCACCATTGGAGCCGCTCCCTCCTTTTGTATTCTGCCCGGAGGTGGGATGCGCTCCATCACAACCAGACTGAGCTTCCACCTAGCAGTGGGAACAGAATCTTAAAGGACGCTCCTAAGCGAATCATTTTCACCAGATTATCTTTATATAACTACCTGACCATGACTGTTATGGTCATCCAAAATTAGTTTGTTCTCAGTCTTTTTCTTAATCTGTTGTTAAAAAAAAAGTCATTTCTGCTCTTTGCAAAAATTTCAAATATTACATAGTAAATAAAATAAAAAGCAGAAGCCCCCTGTTCTCACTCACCTACCTCAGGCTCCAGAGGTAGCCACTCACAGTGCACACTTTCCTCTTTTGTTCAAACAGGATATCAAACTATAGATCTGCAACTTAATTTTTTACTTAACAACATTGCTTAAACATCATTCAATGTTAGTCCCTGTTGACTTATTTCATTCTTTTTAACAGCTGTATGATATTACATTCCTTATATCATGCTTTCATAATTTAACCACTCCTGATTAAGATTCATTTTATTCCTAATAATGAAGAACTGAAATCATCACCAACAATAGTCAGATAAATTTTTTTTTTTTTAAGATTGGCACCTAGGCTAACAACTGTTACCAATCTTCCTTTTTTTTTTTAAGGATTGGCACCTGGGCTAACAACTGTTGCCAATCTTTTTGTTTTCTGCTTTATTTCCCAACACCCACCACCCCCCCTGCCCCCCCCCCCCGACATAGTCGTATATCTTAGTTGCAGGTCCTTCTAGTTGTGGGATGTGGGACGCCGCCTCAACATGGCCTGACGAGCGGTGCCATGTCCGCACCCAGGATCTGAACCCTGGGCCGCTGCAGCGGAGCACGCGAACTTAACCACTCGGCCACGGAGCCGGCCCCAATTCTCTTTTTTAACTAAATGGTTTAACATTTTAGTCACTATCCCTGCTGACAATCTCTGCCTTACCTTGCCTTATTCACCAAATCCTCTTAAAGCCTGGAAAAACCATAAAAATTTAAAGACTGTTGAGAGGATGTTCAGAAATCACTTACAAATGCAAAAATTTAAAGTACATCAATTTCTAGAAGCGATCAAGTACGTTTTGTTTCTTGAATTCAACAACCTTTTGTGGTATGGCTCCATGCTGTGAATAAGGAGAGAAGAAAAAAAAGCTAATTTCCCTACTGACAATTTTGGACTATTAGATTATATATTTATATGTTTAGGACTTACAATAGTTATGCATTCTGCTCTTTGACCATAATTTTGCATGCATTTGGTTTAGTTCTATATTTAAATGGACTCAAGATTCTACCTCAGTCCTTTGACACTAAGCCTTCCCCTTTCTTAAGACTTTATTTTGATTCATCTCATAGTTAACCAGATTTTATTGTCCACTTTTTTCTCTCATTGAATATCTCTGTTGAGAAATCTGAGGTCAACCTGCTCTTTTCCTCCTTTCAGGAAACTTGCTTTTTCTGCCTAGATGCCCATGGATTTCTTATATTGTCCTTAAAGTTCAGTAACGACTTACTATCTTCCTTCACGTTGATTATTCTGTTATCAGGGGTGTTTTTCCCCCAAAGTCTCTTTCAGTCTACAGAATTGGATCATACTTTATTTCACTGGAGTTTTCTTTAATTTTATTTTTGCATTTTTACTTCCTGTTCCATTTGTTCTGTTCTCTACTTCAGGGACACTGTTATCCCACATGCTGACCGTCTGTTGGCTGTCTTTAATATTAATAGTCGTCATCTTCTCTCTGCTTAATTTCATTTATTTGGGGGTTTTTTCCCCCTGAAAATGCTATTTTATTCTCTTTAGTCTGACATCTGCATCACTGAATATGTTTTCAACAATGTTTGTTCTAATATGACTTTCAATGATGGTTTTATTATCCTCAGTTTCTTTCATCACTCAGCTTACTTTATCTTCTTTTGCCCATTTTTCTTTGAGCTCTTCATTTTACAATTATTTTCACAAAGGCCTTGTTGACTTTTTTAATTTCTTTGAAAGTATAGATAAATATGCATCTGAAATTTTTTGGTTTGCTGGAATAATTCTTCCTAAGAGTATTATTTTTCATCTGCCTTTTGATTGTTGAGTCTCTTTCCTCTGTTCCCATTTTTTGTTTTTACTTGCTTTTAATGTTATTAATATGCCTAAGTCTACATGAAAACAGGGACTCTGCTCTGGAGGGAAGGCAGTTCTCTCCTGGCTTATACTATCTGTTTACAAATTATGGAGAGGAGTCAGGGGGAAAGCTGGGACAGCTAAAGCTTCACGTTGGGTCTGACTGCTCACAATAGTCTTTAGCCATATCTGCCGTATTCTCTGACCTCTTGAGTGAGTGGATCGCCAAGCAGGATGTCAGTAAGGATCATGGTGGGTACTCCCAGCTCTCTCATCTTTTGTTTGATTATTTATGTTCATCTGTAGCTGCTTGTTTGAATCTGATCAATCACTGCAAGGCTGGTTGCCATTACCACTTTTTTATCCACCTTGCCTCGCCTCCTAATTTGGAATTCTATTTTGGAAAGAATAAATATGTGTTGCCCAATAACCTCCCTCCATCTGTCTGACCATCCTCTCTTCTCTGCAGTGTAGACCAAATCCCCAGAGGGGTGTTCTGCCTTTCTCCTGTGTTCCATCCACACCCTCAGTCCTTGCTCTGAGGAAAAGAACTTCACCTGGGCCCCTTATATCACTTACTTTCAGAGAAATCTGAATCCTAATTGGAACCCAGAAGGTGCGTTTCAACTCTCTACAGCCTCCCTTGCCCAGTCCAGATTCACCATATTTGGTGAATAATGTAATTTGAGAGTTTAGCTATTTCCTGCTTTCATTGCAGATGGACTTTTCTTATCAAAATTTCATTCATTTTAATTTCATGCGTTTTGAGGGTTTCATGGAATGGGTAAAGAAAACAACTTTCACCACCATCTTTTAGCTAGATCATTTTTTTTCAAACTCTCTAATTAATAGATTCCCTGAATTATGAGCACTTTGCTTCATTTAGTTTCAGGCAAAAAAATTATTGAGTAGATATTAAATGCAGAACAGTATGTAAGATGCTGCTTAAGATATAAAAATGAATAAGACCTACTTTCAAGGAACATATAAGATGAGTAAGAAGAGAAATCCATCAGTAACAGGAGTAAGATGCATTAAATGGGGTCAATGAATGATCATCATCATTATCATGGTGATCATGATGATGAAATGAGCTATGGAGAGTGTGATCACATCCAGTTGAAGGGTTGACAAAAGTCAAAAGGGAAGAGAAGAAATGATGGGCAACATTCATCCTAAGTAACTTGAGACAGGGTGGCATGACGGCAAGACAACGGGCTTTGGAGTTAGACAGTCACAGGCTCACCTCTCAGATCGTACATCACTATGTGCCCTCGGGAACACCACTCCTCTCTGACCATCAGTTTTGCCTTTGGTAAAAGACCTAACACTATCAACCTGTTATAAGGATCAAGTGGAACAATGTGTGTCAAGATCCCTGCACAGTGCCTGGCTCATAGTAGGTGTTTCATAAATGTTTTTTTTTTTTTTGCCTGAATTAATTCTATTCATTTATCATGCTTCATCCCTTAGTTGCTGTATCTGTTGTATTAACTATTTAATACATAGGAAGATTTTTTTTTAGAAAAGATGAGTGTTCTTACCCCTTGTTATTATATTTATAATTCTTTACTATATCATTGCTCTATTAACCTTATCTCTAAAAAATCAAATGAGACAATCATGAAAGTGCTCCACAAACTGTCAGGTAATAACCAGCGTAAGGAAAGGGCATTATGCTAATGTATACCTTATCTTATGTTCCATCCTTTAAAGAGAAATCCCAGCGCCCCACCCCTCACCTTGAATGGGAGACACCTTTGGCAGATTTGAACTCGGTTGTACTCTGGTGTCTATTTAGACAATTTCTCTACTGATTGAAGGCCATTTTTCTGAGAATATTTAGAGTCTGCTTGAGGCTAGCTTGGGAAATTGCCAGTATTTTCCATAGAGGTGCAACATTATACCCATAAAAAGAAAAATAGGTCAGAATCTCCTGTAGTTGTGCTCCCTGGTTCCTCAGCTAAAGGTCATTCTTAATCCTCCTACAGCTCCCAGCACGCTGTGTGCAGCGGTTTTTAAAATGTTCCAGGAAGGAAATGGCTTCTATAAAGAAGGGCAGGGAACAGATTCTTCATGGGAGCAAGGGACCCCGAATGTTTCACAATTCCATTTAAAACTGCAAAGATGCGTCCAGCCTGGTGGCATGGTGGTTAAGTTCACATGCTCTGCATTGGTGGCCCAGGGTTCTCAGGTTCGGATCCCGGGTATGGACCTGATTGCTACTCATCAAGCCATGCTGCACCAGCATCCCACATACAAAATAGAGGAAGATTGGCATGGATGTTAGCCCAGGGCCAGTCTTCCTCACCAAAAAAAAAAAAAAGATGAATTCTAGGGAAACTTCATGGTAGTAGTTTTCCTATAGTTAAATTTTGAGACTACATCCCTGTGTAGAACCTTGGCTGGGACTTTAACCATTAACCTTCTGTGAAAGAGAATGGAGAATGAGAGGATTCCACAGGCCAGAATCACCACACTTGAGTGCAGAGGATGGTATGAAGCATGGCTGGAGAGTTTCCAGTAAACCCAGTGACCACCAAGCTGGGACCAAAGTAAGACTACATTGCTTCTCAGAAACACAGAACTCAAAAGAAACTCTGGGAGTGCCATGGGGCACACTCAGCCTGCTAGGGAAGACGTGGCATTGAACAACACAGAAAACAGCTAGGCCAAGCTGGAAAGCTGCCCCCTTGCTCCCTGAGCACTGCCACTTCTCATGAGGAACCAAGCTGCTCCCAAATCTCGGCCTTCAGCAGAGGCCACCAAGGCTGTTTCCCTCCATCGCCATGAGTATTGTCCCCCAGCTAGACGACATGCGATTTACCATTTCAGAAAAGCAGTTATTTTCAAAAGAAAATTTGTTGTTCTCTGAATATGATCTCATTTCCACCGTTCCTAAAACGACCACACAACTTGAATTCCCTTTTTTCTATTCATAGCAGTTCCCTCATCCAGTTTCAACTCAACTTTGATCAAACATGTGTTGCTCCCTCAGACATTTGTCTGGAAATACTGAGTATGTGACTCAGGAACAAACAAGTAAGTAAACATGAGCACGCAGTGTCATCCCTTTGGTTTACTATCCTTTATTTTATAAAAGTGATGCTAATAAATAATACTAATAATAAAGTGATACCTTTATCCAAGTATTAGCTACTAACACATAGAAAAACAAAACTGTACATGTACACATATATACATATGTGCATAGATAATACATATTTTATATGCACACCTAAATATGTATGTAAATTTATGTATTACGTATATAAATTTTGAGACTACATCCCTGGTTCTATGGAGGGAGGTAGTCTCAAAATTTAACTATAGGAAAATTACCACCATACCTAAATATGTATGTCTATAAAATTTGGTGGATGCTAATATAATTTACTGCAAAAGTTGTACATATTAAAAGAAAAACATCATAGCAACATCTAAAAACTGATGCTGAAATTAAAAACCATGTCACTGAAAAGGTTAAATGCAGCATATTATCGCTAAGATTCAAGCCTGTTACTTCCTTGAACACACATGCTATACGGATATTGCCTAACTGTGGACAGCAGTACATTCTTTGCTTCCTTCTAGCCCCTAAAATAAAACCAGTTCCTCCAAACCAAAAAATGGTAGGTGTCTCAGTTACTACTGGTAGGTAACTCAGTAACACTACTCATGTGGTATCTCAGTTCATGCTGGGAAAGTGATGGCAAATGTACTCACTGTGAAATTGGTAAAAATGCCTTGTTTGGCCCACATTCTGTGGCTGCCCCAGGCCTGGGGCTGGGGGATGAACTTGTGCAAAACTCTGCCCACCCTGGGCTCCTTCCGACGCCTGAGCCCAAACATTTCTTGCCCCTTCCTGCTCCCACTCTCATCTCACATCATAATGTGGGCCTTAGCTTACCTCCATCTGGCTATTAGCCCACTTTTGTAGCCTTCTCAGCTTCCCTAAGAGGCCTGGAAGCCCTGAAATAAAGTCAAGATGACTTTAGCAGTTTATTTTCAAACGTACTCTAAAACCTTGGCTACATATTGTAGGGATATCTGGTTACCTTAGCAAAAACACAAAACAAGCATACGTTGACTCTTGTTCCCAAATGAATTTTGCCTTCATTTCTTGTCATTAAACAGAAGTATGCCATTTGGAGATGAGCTGTGAAAACTGGGTTTTATAAGTAGATACCAAGAAGATACAAATAATCCTATTCTTCTTAATCCATGTGGCTATCCTTTGGGCCAGTAGCAAAGAAGCCACTCTGGCAAGGGGCTTACCCTGGGGTCTACAGATGCCCAAGGGGCTCTTGGGTAGAATTCTAGAGGTCTATAAGTTTGGATGGGGAAAAGACCCATTTATTTATTTTCATTAACCTGTAACTGAAATTTAGCATTTCTTTCAATTATGAAGATAGGTAACAAACTATAAGTTACCTATGACTTTGTCACCATTAGTTGTTTCCAATACCTTGAAATATCATTAACATTCATCACTACTTTTAAGATACAATACTTACTAAACCCATCAGTAGATCTTATTTAATGTGTTAATAAAGAAGCATCAATGTTACATATCACATATTTTTTAAAATGTGTTTGATAACTATGCTTCAATATAATTGGTTTCCTTAGTATCCTACGTATTTTGTTTTATATTTTAAGAACATCATTCTGAGAAGCAGTCTATAAGCTCTAACCAGACTTCCAAAGGGGGCTATGGCTCAAAATCAAAGATTGGGGATCCTTGCACTAGGGTTTTATAAGATGAGCTTGAATTGTTGCTTTATGAATACATCAATCACAATAGAAACATAGCAGATGATAATGACCAATGCTTAAGGAATTTGCTTTAAGCATGGGCTTCTAACAGGTGTTCAATCCTCCTGGGACAAGAAACTTCAATGAAAGGGTGGAGAGAAAAAGGACCTATTGTCAGCAAGCTTTTGAAACTGCAAGGCAAGCCACTGCACAACCATAGACTTGATTCACTGGTTGGCCTCCTTTCTTCGGCTTGCTGAGATTATGATATTCTTGTCTTCAAGGATGATTATAGGTTACTAGGCCTACAGGTTCAAAACTGCCCTCTGCAGCTATTTGTAAATTCCTCTGACTATTTATTACCTGTTGACTTCCCTGGTTCTTTGCCGTAGAAGTTCCAGCTTATTACTTTGACTTAGGGTTTCATTAGAACTTTACCAGAAAAGTTCCTTGTCTCCAACAGAAGTTAACTCCATAGAATGATCTCCTACTGGACCTGAGATGATTCTTCCCTCAATTTCAACTGATTCATATCCTTCCTCAACGGCTGACTCAGAGTCATGACTCAATAATGACGACATCATTTTAAGCTTATAAAATTTGAAGAGAACCATGGACAGAAATAGAAGGGGAAAACATGTAAAATGAATGATAGGAATAAAAAGAAAACATACCAAATGAATGACTACAGTGTTCTTTTGTCTTGGAATAAAATAGAAACTTTACTAATGGTAACATAATTTACATTTGAGTAGTGCTTTTATGGTCATTATTTTTGTCCGGTGCCCTTAACAACTCTGTCAGCAGTCACAAAAGCTGAATCTCAGACAACCTAAAGGACCAGCCCGAGGCCCTAGATTAGAAAGTGGGGCACCAGCCAGAGCCGGGGGGCTAGGCCTTCTGCTCTGGGGGCGTGGGCTACTCCTCAACACAAAATCTGAGAAGCCCAAAGCCCTTGAGGGTACTGCTCTAGGAAAACTAAGTAAACAAAAGAAACAAACACTGTGTGCTGATTGAAAACTAAATAAGACTCAGGAGAAAATAGTAAACATAGGCACAATTCCCAGGTTTTCTGAGAGAGAAAGTTCCTGATGTTTATAACACTCACTGAAGATAGAAAAGAACAGAGAAGCATGATTGGCCATTCTAAGCAAAAGAAAAAAATGATAATAAACATAGAAGATAGGATCTAGCAAAAGAAACTGGAGTCAAAAACAAGTGAGAATTTACTTTAGGTTATATTTTAATTTTTAACAAGTTTATTGCTGATCTATTCGTAAGTTTGGTATATTTTGATATATATATTGAAATATATATATATATTGCACTACCTATATGATCTATATATGATCTATAATATGAACAATAATATCTTAAATTGTTTTAAAATATATTTCTTAGTTTTCTGAGTAATATCCAACAAAAAATATTATGTAACACTCTTTGGTTTTATTCAAAAATGAATAAATAACCTTTGGTTATTTTTGTTTTGCTTTTTAAGGATCTCTTTCCCAACTACGGGGAAAGCTTAGTGCTCATAAAAAGAAAAGGAAAAAAAACAAGGAGGACGGAGGGCCCTGGCTAGTCTCTAAGCACCGAATGTGTAAGCGGTTGCTACACAAGTTTCCAGATCCTGACTTCAATCTCAGGGGCCAGAGCTGTGTGTGCTCCACAAAAGGCCCTTTGAAACTCCTTCCCCTTCCTGGTGTGACAAAGCCCTGGGTGACTGACCTTTGAGGGACACACACATTGGTTTGGCTTGGCCTCTGATCTCCCATGAAGGACTGTGAGCCATGCTCATCTGTCTGGGATCTGCTGCCTACTTCTCCATTATATTTAGCTCTTCGGTTATTTTCCTAATGAGCTGTCCGTTTGCCTCCAGCCTTCCAGCCAGAAGATGAATGTGTGCAAATCGTAAACTAAGTATCCAGTGCTTGGCACCTACAAGGAGCTGTTCTATACATTTTGCAATCCAGACATCTAGAGATGCTGCTGGGGCTGTCTCTTTACTCTGTTGGCCCTGCGGCTGGGCAGGAGCACATCCCTGTAGCTAGAGCTGACCCTAGCCTTGCACTCACATTCTCTCAATGACTACCTTGACAGCTGCCCTTCCCCACCTCTTCCCACCTTGCTAGCTTTGCTAAGGCAGCTAACAGGCAGACCACGCACATGCTTAGGGCAGCGGCAATTCAGAGAGAAAAGAAAAACTGAAAATATTTTAATCAACCAGGTAGTTACCATGGGAGAATTTTTTACATTTATGTTGTGGCTTTGAATAGTCTATTTTGAAATATATATGGTGGGCTGGGGGAAAAGGAATCTTAATATTTTTGTTTCATGGGTACTCTAGGGTTCATAGCAGGCCCTGCTTTCTAGTGTCCTACAGATTGGTTTTTGCCCCTCCCTGCTCCCCAGGGCATCTTGCACCCAACGTGGACGTGACTCAGAGTTCAATCCTACTGGAAATCTGGGGCTTGTTGAGCCTCAATCTGCCTTAACAAGCACTTTTTAGCTCGTGTGGTTCCACCCTTGCACAACCCCAATTACCTAAGGAAATTGTAGAAACCCAGTATTTTCCATCTTTAGAACCAAATGATATGTTGGTAGTAGTTTGGAATCTTTATTTTCATGGAGTTGATGAACACCAAAATATATACAGCTATCTTTTCACACATATAGAGTATTGCATGACCCCCACCTTTCTTGTCTTCTAAAACACTTACATGCATATTTTAACTAGGTCACACAAGATTCACTATATAAAATGGACGTGATTATTTTTTATTTTAAAGCCTAGGACATGCTATGTAACCAAGTTCTCCATAACTGTGAGAAGCAATTTGTACGCCATGGTAGAAAAGCCCACCATTGATGTCCATGAGAGTCAACCTGGATGGGCACGCGGCTGCTGTGCCTAAGTGGTTTTCTGTTCAAGGCAACACCAAAGGGTAAAGGAACCCAGAGAAGCTTTGGGGTTGATTTAGCAGCTGTTTGATATCATCAAATACTGTATGAGGGCATGATTTCAAAAAACTTTGATATATTAAAAAATATACAAATTTGCACAAAAAATAAACCAGGTACAGTGTACATCTTTTTTTTATGAGGAAGATTGGCCATGAGCTAACATCTGTTACCAATCTTCCTCCTTCTGCTTGAAGAAGATTGTCCTTGAGCTAACATCTGTGCCAATCTTCCTATTTTGTATGCGGGACACTGCCACCGCATAGCTTGATGAACAGTGTATAGGTCAGCACCACAATCTGAACCTGCAAACCCTGGGCTGCTGAAGCAAAATGTGCAAACCTAACCACTTTGCCACCGGGCCAGCCCCTAGAGAGTGTACATCTTTTAGAGGACTCAGAACAGCACTTCTTAGGAAAAAAAAAACTACATTGCCCAGATATAGTGTAGGCTTTTAAATTTAATTTATATACGACTTTTAGAAACAGTTTTGGAAAAAATAAAAGTGTATGCAGAAGATCTATTCATTTGATTGGGAGTGAGAATTTTTAAATTATACTTTTTGAGCTCAAACAGCCAGTACATCCCCTCACCGCCAGCACTCTCCCCATGCCTTTTCTTTCCCTGGTAACTTTGTGCTGGGCAGGAACGAAGGGGCCGAAGTTGCAAGGTCTACTTGTCATTGTGTGCCTCCCTCTCCTCCTCCTGCCCTGACAGGAAGAAACCACGGGACCTGGGATTTTGTAAACAGGAGGTTCTTGCTCAATGCTCTAGGGAAGGTAAACCCAAGCCTTGGCAAAGGGGAAAACGCCTCCCAGTTTCCAAAACTGGACAGTCAGGCCTGGTTTGAACCATGTGATCCAGCTGCACCGGAGTAAGTCTGGGTGGCCACTGTGGCCACATTAAAGAAAACACACAGCAACTTGAGGACATTTCCCCTGAAGTTTTGGATGGAAATGCAAGTGGGAGGAGAAGCTGTGACGGGCCCCAACCTCTTACCCTCCAGGTCCCTGGTCACCTTAGGACCTCCAGGACACACTGCTCCCACTGTGGTTTGGAATTTGCTTGTTGAGACAAAGAGTTTGTTGAGCCTTACACATGAATGAAGAGCATGTGGAGAAGTAAGCTCGCTGACCACTGCTTCCCCCAGCGATTTCTCTCCCACAGCCCTCACCGAAAGCCCTCCGTGGAAAAATCAATCTCCTGGCTTTATATCTGCCCTCTGGCCTAGTCAGAGGTTGCCAAGCGCAAAGCACTACGGGGGACTCCTGTCGCAAAGCAAACAGGGTCTGAGCGGCCGGAAGGAGAGAGCTGCTCTTTAAAAGCTTTTAACTGCTGTTATATTTTAAAAACCACTTACCGAGGAGGTGAATTATTTTCTACTCCTCCTTCCCCAGAAGCACAGCCATTAAGGTTACCTAGAAACCTGTCCAGGAAGCATGTGGCAAATAGCAACCGTGCAATAGAAACATCCGGATCTGTCATCTAATAGGAGATGGTATTGGCAAGGTCATATTTGGGTAGAGGCGGAATAGGAAACTTAATGAGTTTGCACGTCCTGGCTATTTTGGGGGCTAACGACCTGTGGTTTAGAAGGGGGCTTTTTTCTTAACTCGTCTGGGAGGGCGCTTGGTTGGTATAAGTTGGAAATGAGAGAGAGTTGAGATTGGATGCTACTTGTCCTGGAGACTACCCCGTGGAAGGACTAAGCACAGGGAGAATACAAAGGCTCAGAAGGCGTGGCCTCTACTCTGGGAGAGCTTCTGTCTATTGGGGATGTGATGGACACAGAGGATGACCTGAGAACAATTCTCTTTTTAAGTTTCAGAAGCAAAATAATAGACCATGAAGGAATATCTACTAGGGAGACGAGATTTCAAGGTGAAGGTGATTTTCAATAAGGTCTTGAGAGACACTGAGGACAGCGAAGAAGATGGGAGAAAAGCCGAGGAGGGGCAACTGGCATGGCACGTCAGCCAGGTGCCTGTGCTGAGGACGTGAAACAAAATAACCAGAAGATGTGTTGACAGAACGAGAAAAGTACAGTGATATTTGGATGTTTTAATTTTCATGATTGTACGGGTGGAAAGGGGAGATAACTCCTGTTTCTTCATACCTCTAGCTCCAGACTTTTGGAAAAAAGCCTCCACATTATGAAACCTGTTTTTTGCTTTGTTTCTGTTTGGGGTTTTTTTGTTGTTGTTGTTGTTTTTTTTTTGCTGTTTCTAAAGAGCTTATTTCTAATGCGTATTTCATTTCCAACCAACACCCTTTCTATGTCAGATGAGGTGATAAAATTTGTAATTATAGAGAAGCAGCAAAACCCTGACTCAGCCACTTCACCGCGTGGCCAGGCCACAGACACGGGGTGTCGGGAGAGCCAGCCGCTGTGGAAAAGGCAGCAGGGAGAGGGGACCACCAAAACAACGGCGTAGGAATATTTGCTGCTCCGGTTCCTTTTTGCTTTACCCCAGAATATATCTTTTTTCCAATTCAGCATGAAGAAGGGTAACTAATGAAACTGTAATTCTGGAGGGTAAGCTATCTACAAAACTTGTGAAAAATCAGCTGGAAGCCGTAAGGCGAGCTATGGGACAATTCCTGGACTTTCCACGCTGACTGCTTTCTGTTCAAAAGTCGTCACTTCTACCAGGGCATCTGCGTGAGTCAGTAAAACACGGCCACAGATGCTTGAGCAACCACGGAGAATTAGACGCTAAAAATACAGACAGGAAATCTCCATAACGCAAACAATTCTCAGGAAGGGAAGAGGAGTTCATGATAAAAGCCTGGCTGACATACCACACTCCTCTCAAATTACAGAAAACCCACGCTGTCAACCTGAGACGATTGAGCAACCGTCTAGCCAGTCTCGCGGGCTGCCTGCGTGCTCGCCGAGAGAGAGCGCTGGCGTCAGCAGGCAGGGAGCGCTCACCTGAGGCCTTGGCCAGCCTCCTCCGATGGTAGGAGGCACCTGCCCTCAGCTCCTCTGAAAACGGATGAGGCTCTTACACACCTGCACCTGGTCTCCCCAGTGCCCTTGCGAAGGAGAGGAGGCAGGAGTTCCAAGGCTTGAATTGGAAGTCGAAAGGCTTAGTTGCACCTCTGACGTACCGTGGTCTCAGGAAATTCACTTGAGGCCCCTGTAAGACTCAGTCCCCCCATCTTCAAAAGGATGTGAATCCCCCTTACCTATTCTACAAAGGTCAGGTATTAAAAATGCCATACCAAAGCACGGTTCTTTATGGGTGCGAATGTGTGTATGTGTGTGTAGGGATAACAGGTTTTTGGGTTCTTTTGGCTTTACTGTTTCCTATTACCCTGATGCCTCGGGGTCAGTCATAATCTATTA
Organism: Equus asinus; assembly: GCF_041296235.1. NCBI lineage: Eukaryota > Metazoa > Chordata > Mammalia > Perissodactyla > Equidae > Equus > Equus asinus. The sequence continues at coordinate 75,904,180 of NC_091798.1, forward strand.
CTTAGCAAAGTTTCAGTTTGCATGTTTCCTCTCTCATATAAAACACATACAAACACACGCAAAGAATAAGAATTCTTTCCTTTTCTTCAACCCCAGTATGTCTCTTGACTGAGGAAGAAAAGGATGGAATTTACATTACAAGCCAAGAATTACTCATAACGTTGCATACGCTCATGAGAACATATTACACAAGCGAGCATCATTCTTCCTGTGTGCCCTGAGGGGTGGGGATGGGGGTGAGGTTAGTTCGACAAAGCTAAACTCTGCGGGACTTGGTTTTCACAGTGTTTGGGGTTGAGGTTGTTTCTTTGCTTGCTCACTCCGACGAAACATCCATATCCTTGTGTCCAAAAGGTGCTCAGTCCGGGTAGTCACGCCCCTCCGGTCAGCCCCACCCAATTCCACTAAAGCGAGAAATCAGCCAGGCCCCCGGAGAGCCCCTCCCCCACCCGGCGAGGCCTGGAAGGAAAAGGGAGCTCGGGAGAGGCCACAGACGGTGTCCTACCTTCTCGGGTCCCCAAGGATCCTTTTTCTTAGTAAAAACCTGAAAGGACCAAAAACTATATATCTCAAATAAAAGCACAAGAAATTCAACCAGCCGTAGAGATTTTTGTAGGAGAACTTTTAGGGGACAACAGAATTTGAGATTTCACTAGGTGAGAAGTGGGATTGGATTTCAGTAGAAAAAAATCCCGAGGGAACCATTAGCGGAAACTAAGAATGGGGATGTATTCCCCTCTAAATGCAGTAGAGAAGAGTCAGGAGAGCTGGAGAGAGGCAGGTAAGAGAATCACCTTTGAACGGCCTGGGGACGCTACCTGCTGTACCTTCAAGTTCGGGCCAGCAGCTGTTCCCCTCGCTGTCCTGCAGATGAAAAGCTTTCCCTGCCCCTCCTCCTCTCAAGTTAATTCTCTTCAGGTGCTTCTCTGATGTAAATCCGGGGTATTACTCGGGCTCCTTCTTGTTCCCTTCACCCTTTCACCGCCCCCCCCCCCCCCCCCCCCCCCCCCGTCCTGCCCTGGCCTGTTGTTTCTCTCCAGTTCTAACTCCACCTTATCTCTTTCCCCCAATTTCAAAATTCTGCCATAATCCTCAGAACAGATCGACTCTAGTAATTCACTTTTTTTTTTCCAGGCGCAAAAAAAAAAAGTTCTGGGTGGATCTGCCAGTTCATGGCCGCCTCACCTGCGTTTCAATCATTGTCTCTGTGAACCAGCCCCTCTCGGGTTTCCTGCCGGAAAAATATTTGGCAAGTTTCGCTTGAATTTATACAGGACACACTTTTGAACATGTAAACAATATACAAGGCCAACTTGTTTTGGGAGCTACGAATGACAAAAGTCTCGAAATCCAAATCTGTGCCAAGTTAGTTTTGCCCTTAAAAAAAAAGTGCTTATGAAATACTTGAATCTCTTCAGTTAGCACAAATACAATGAGTGACCTAAAAGTTCAAGTAATGGCCCAGAGTGAGGGGAAGTGTATGTAATGTTGACTCCGGTTTACAGAAAGTGAATCTGAGTCATGACAAGATCCTGAAATTCTGCACGATCTCATTCTGCCTGTAAATGCCCTGGACTCAATGGTAAGCAAACGTGAACTCTGGCCAGGCAGGCAGAAGCACTTTGTTTTCCATTGTGTGGCGACACCAGCCGCCCATTGCTTCTGACAAAGGCCTTCGTCAAGCCGGTGTGTCATCGTTTGCGTTTGCCACGGCCGCAGCTCGCCGGCCGCGCGCGAAGACCCGCTCCCCGACTTGCCAGTAACTCTGGTCTCCCCGGGCGCGAGGCCAGGCCGGCCGGTCCACGCGGGATGCAGCGCCACCTGCTGGAAGCCGAGTGATAGAGCCGCAGACGGGACTAGACCGCGGAGACCAAAAAGACCAGCGCTGGGTGCCCTGTTGGCTTCGGGGCGACAGCCAGGCCTGACTGGAAGGAGAACAAAAACAGTAGCAGAAATACGCACCGTTTATCCAAACCAATCCTCCAGGCTACATGCCATCCTTTCCTCTCTGCGGAGTGTGGTGTGGTGTGTGTCCACGCGCCCCTGTCGGGAGCTATATCATGGTTGGACATTTGGGTGTGTCTGTCTGTGATCTCCTTCTCCTCCTCCTCCTTGCTGGATTTGAAGGAATTCTACAGCTGACAGAAGCCTCTCCATCAATTATCCCATTTAATCTCCACTACTCTGTACACGTAGATAAAACAGTCAGCCTAATAAACTGCCAGCACCCTGGCTCTCCTCGTAGAATTACTCATACCCTAACCACGTTGCAGGATGACAGCTAACTAATGAGCTTTCCCCTTTTCAAAAGACTTCGCCCACATGGAAACAAAGACTGTCCCAATCCCCCAGCCGGGGAGGACCGGCTGGCAGCAGGAGGCGATCAAGACTGACTCGGAGATGAAGTCAATTCCAGCCGGCCGTGGGGTGGAGCGGTCTGATGTCAAGCGTCAACCCTTCCACGCGGCCGGGGGTGGGTATGTCAGAAAACTCAGCGCGTCGGCATGTGTGGGCTTCTGCCAGAATCTCGTTGGCTCTTTAGAGATTTGCTGGCGGATGCCACAATCACCAGGCGACTGTCCCAGCCTAAGAGGTCACTGACTGAAAACCATGCGCATCTGTTAAAGCAGAAGGCCCGAAAGACAAAGCAAGGAAGGGTGCTGCTGCTTTGGCAATGTAGAAGTGTTTGCTGACAGTCCTAGGAACGCCAGTGACCCAGGCGATGGAGTCTTCTGGATTTTCCTGGCGACTGAATAATAAAAACTACAATATCCTGAGGACTCTTTTATGCCAGGCAGTAGGCTAAGCACTTTACCTTTGGGGTTTTTTTTTTTCCTGTAATCCTCACAACTGCCCTATAAGATAAGCACTATGATCAACCCTGCTTTACAGATGAGGAAACTGAGGCCCAGAGAGGTTAAATGGCCTGTCTAAGGTTACACAGCTCAGAAGAGTAGAGGCAGGAGTCCAGGCCCGGTCTCGCTGGCCCAAAGACTATGCTGCTGGTGTTTACTCTGCTGCTTCCCAGCTGTGAGGGCCCTATAGGCCCTGAACTGTGCTGCGGTTTACTGTTTATTTCAGGGCCAAAATGACTCAGCAGCCACATGACCACACCACTCGTTTTCCTGACCCCCTGCATATGAAAGCAGGGCTTGAGGAAAGGGCTTTCGTCCACTTTGTTTTGAGCCAGGGCAACAGACTGGAAATGGTTGGAACAAAGAGTTCTGGGTCAGAGGTCAAGGGCAGTCTGGACTGTGACAGCAAAAACAAACAGGGCCTCTCACAGAGGCCGTCAGTGCCATGTGGGGACCCGCAGGCTGGGCCTTGCACACACGTCTCCGAATGGAATGGACCGGGTCTGAAGGGCAGCCTGGCCTGTTCTTAGGTTGTGGGGGCAGGTGGGGAAAGCACTGTCCTGGATTCGACTTCCAGTTCCACCACATTCCTCATGCCGCATTCTGTGGAACTTGTGGGACAGATGCAAGGAGCAGCATACGGCAGCAGCATCTCTGAGAACTTCAGAGATTCCAAGGCTTCTCAATATAAAGCGGCAATAATGGCACCCACCACACTGAATTGTGGGGTAATGTGAGCCAAAGTATGAGAAAGTGTGGTTATGCTCCAGGGCTCTGTAGAAACAGTTTTATGGTTATCAGTTCCCCAGCAAAAAAAAAAAAAGTACTATTGTTCTCATTAATTCTGGCATGCACTTGAATGACAAATGGCAGAGGGATATTATCCTGGCAGTCTTTGCCCTCTGGTGAAAGCTTTCTGGACAGAGGTACATAGTTTGACGTTTCCGGGAGGTAGTTTGACCTGGCTGGGTAATCAGACGGACGTGTCCATCAAAACCTAAGTTCACTTCCACCACAGGCAGTGCTATCTTCTCCATTAAGCCAACCAGTCCTAAGGGCAAAAGAAAATGGTGCCAGGTTTACGTCTAAAGGCTCTGAGGGGCACTGGATGGATGAGAGGGAGAGAGAAGGGAATGCTGAAGCCCGGTCCTCCCCGTGGGAGCAGGGAAGCTGAATATGCCAGCCTCTCCCCTTCCTGGGTTCCAGGGGAGCCCCATTCCCTGGGGGAAACTGGCACTCTCTAGTTGGCTCAGGCCTCAGGCCTTCAGACAAAACCCTCTTGTCTGGGAGGGCTGGGGGATGCCACACAGCCACTTCTTCCTAACGTGATGTTTGTTCTGAATGTTATCTAGGTCCTGAAAAGCTATTTCCCTGAACTGACTTTAAAATATCCTATATGATAAGTGGACAGTTGTCAGCAGCATGTGCGTCTCCCATTAGGGGAATGATTAAGGAGAGGCTGGCATATTCTACGCTGTTTATGAGAGTTTATCAACAGGTGGAGGAGGAGCGCCATAACGTAAAGGAAGGCTTGCGTTAGGCTCTGACGTGAAAATCAGAGAAAAATGCTGCCTGCAGAAGCGTATCATGGTAGGAACTGACATACGAAAGATAACTGGTAAACCTAATTGTCACAATCTGTCATGGTGAACACGGGATCTCATGCATTTGTGAAAACCCATGGAACTGAATGACACAAAGATAAAACTTAATGTAAATGATGGACTTGAGTTAATAACAGTGTTTCAATATTGGTTCATCAATTTAACAACTGTACCACCTAATGCAGGATATTAATACTAAGGGAACCGTGTGTGGGGAAGGCTATAGGAAAAATATTTGTACTATCTGCTCAATTTCTCTGTAAACCTAAAAGTCTTCTAAAAAATGAAATCTATTACTTTTGTTAACAAACTAAAAATAAATGAAAAACTAGATGGAAATAAATCAAAATGCTTAATAGTACTGTTTCTAGATGATGAAATTATGACCAATTTTTTTATTTTTACTTTTTGTATTTTCTACATTCTAATTTTGTCTATATTTATGTGTCACTTTATCAATCAGGTAAAACAAATTGTACTGTTTTAAAATCTTGTCTGGGGGCCTGTTCTCTGAGGCAGAAACTGTATTTGCTCAAAGTGATCTGTTGTCTAGTTCTCTCTACACAGTAGGAACTTAATACATTTTGCTAATAAAACATAAGCACCTTTGTGTTTTTGGTTTTTTTTGAGAAAGATTAGCCCTGAGCTAACTACTGCCAATCCTCCTCTTTTTGCTGAGGAAGACTGGCCCTGAGCTAACATCATGCCCATCTTCCTCTACTTTATATGTGGGACACCTACCACAGAATGGCTTGCCAAGTGATGCCATGTCCGCACCCAGGATCCCAACGGGTGGACCCTGGATCGCCAAAGCGGAACATGTGCACTTAACCGCTGCACCACCGGGCCGGCCCCATAAGCACTTTTAAATATGTCCTCAACTCTGTGAGCCTCGTAGCCTGAAAGTTTGTTGCCTCATGGCTCAGAAGAGGGCATCAGATTAAAGTAATAATTGTGAGAGGAAGGAATCAGATGTTAAGTAATTTGCCCAAAGTCAAGAGAGAATTCACACCTGGGGGGAGGGGTCAGAGCCCACACTCCCAACCCTGTTCTCAACCGCCAAGCACAGATCTAAAACCAATTATTGATGTAGTTGCTTATTTAAAACAATTTGTTATTAAAATTATATTTATAAATTTTATTTTTTCATTTCAACTGAGTTAAATGAATAAATATTAATTCAAACAGTACTATGATTAGTATTATGTGTGATTAGTATTATGACTAGTTAAATGCTAGGTTTAACTTGAGACCTGACTTTAAACTTTGTGAACTACTTTGTAAATGTTGGATATTTCGTGGAGAAAATAAGAGGATGTAGTTGCCTCTTAATTTTTACATCTTCTGTTTTCATAGGAACCAAGTTAGTCTCTCGCATACTTTATACTAACATCATCCGGAAGGTGTGAGTGGGAGTCCCCTTTTGAAAAGACTTTCTCATTCTCGTCCCCTCCACCCACCATAGTCTCACCTGTTCCATCACTTTAAAACTTCACACGAGGAATATTTGCTAATTGGAAATTAATTGCACGTGTTTGCCCATCTATCCCTTTCCTTGCATCTTCAGACCCTTTGAAGGTTGTCACCTTAAACCCCTTGAAAAATGAAATGTCCCCTGGAGTTAGAGAGGAACAGTGACATGCTGTGAAACCTGTGACCATTGTCTTCTCATTATTTGGGGAGATTTAATTTTTAGAAATAGACAATATATGATAAATCTGATGACTAAGAGAGTTGAGTGAGCTGTATAATGCAGTGTTTAGTTCCCAAAGGAGTGCAACCCAAAGTAACATCACCAGTAAAAGTGATACAAAGGCAATTCCAAAAGAGTCCCCAAATTGCCTTGACTGATGACAGTGCTATTGGAATAAACTCATTGCCTCCCAAGACCATTACTTCAATGATGATTATTAGGTGTCTATGGGTTAGCATGTTTGTTGTAAAACTCAGTGTGACACAGCATGAGTGGTACCTCACACGTACATTGAATTCGAACATACAGACAACCACACGGCTTCCCTTCTTGCCGACTCTATGTATTACAAACCTAAATACAAGCTGCGGAAGAAGATTTCACTAGAAGAAAGAGTTCCATGGCCAAGAAAACATTAAGCACAGGGCTAGAGTATCTTTGAGACTGTTTACAACACAAAGATTCCAAGATTTAGTATTTCAGAAGAGCTTCCGGCAGCTTGAATTATTTTTCAGCAGTGAGTTTTCACTGAATCAACTACTTCTTTCTCCTTTAAATGGTGATAATCATTTATAGGCTGGTATTAAGAATGTCATCACTGAGAACTCTTTCCTGTGACTCATTGGCACTGAGCTCCTGAACTGAATTAATTTGCCCAGAAAGTACCTTCAAATACCACTTATCCAGAATGCAAATAACCAGAGAGCTCAAAGAACCAGATTTATTTTCTGCACTCAGCTTTTCTAGAAGGAAGAGGAAAACAACAATATTATGACTACTGCAACTACTACTATTACCAGTAATAATAATACTGGCTGCTATGCATTGGTAAGTACTATTAAGGACTTTATAGTTTAATTTTTTTAATTGAATAGGTAACACATTACTTGCCAGAATCAAAAAGATATAAAAGAAACATAGATACAACAAATTACATATATACAGATTTTTTTCTTTCCATTCCTTTCCCCATTCCCTTGGTTCCTCTCTCCAGAGGCCGCCACAATTATTAGTTTATTAGGTATCCTTCCAGGGTAACAAAACAAGCATATATTGTTATATTGTAAATCATATATATGTGTGTGTGTATATATACATATATATATCTCCTAACGCATTTCTCACATAAATTTTAGCACTCTATTTATACTGCTGTACATCCTACTTCTTTCTTTTAATATCTCTGAGTCAGTTCTATATATAAGCTTCTTTCTTTCTAATGGGTACACGGTATATTATTTCTGGATGTATCAAATTTTTTTAAAATAGAAACTTAAATGGAACGGAAAGTTTCTTACAGATTTTTTTCAATCTCCTACATTTATAGCACTCTATAATAATAACTAGTGTTCATTATGATGACACTGGCATGTCTTTGGAATATTAAGAAAAGACTAAAATTTTTGTTCAGTATAATTTTGCTTTAAAGCATATTTTCATTGGAATTGTATTTGGAGATCAAAGCTTCCTATCCATCCACTGAAAGAGTCCTGTCATTCATCACACACAGTATTCTTTGCTGCCACTAGGTGGTAGTCCAACCATAATGTTGTTACCTGAGCCTCAGGAACCTGTTCCCTACACACAGGTCCTAGCTTAGGCTCCATACTGGACAAAGCCAGTCTTGAATGAAATCGCACCGTGTGAAGTATGTTTCCAAGCCCACTAAAGTTTACACAGAACCATGGAGTGAGGATGACAGAGGTAAAGCACTCTATTCAGGAAGCAGAACTCTACCCACAATGGTACAGAGATGACTAAGGCTGGTAGGGCATGAGTGATAGCCCCTCCTGGTGATGCCTTCAATAGTAACTTCTCCCACTCCAGGGATGGCCCAGTGATGCTGACGCAGATATCTTCCATGACCTTCCAACTACCACAGCCTGCCCAATATGTGCACTGGGGAAAGGAAGTCTGAGAGAGAAGCAATGTGGCAGCCTTAGGTCTGTGCTGGCCCTGCTTTGGCCTGGGATGTGCCCTGGGCTAGCAGTTCAGCTTCTGCCAGCACAGGCGATTTGCCTCAGGAGGCAAAGATCCAGATTTCCCCTGTCTGTGAACAAAGCTTTTCTCCCCATTTCCTGGAGTTCCTTCAGTTACATTCAGTTTCCCAAGTAAGTTCTGAGCCACTTCCCAAAAGAAATACATGGACCTGCCAGCCTTAACGGAAGCCAAATCTCCACATCTAGGTCAGTTTGCAAACATGCCGAGTGCGTGGTATACTCACAAATGCTACAGTGACACAGAAAAAGAAGCACTCTGTGTGAGCCAGGGGACTAGAAAGGTTTCATGAAAGAGGTGGCACTGAGAATGAGAACTGTAGTGCTTGGAGCTGGAAAGGGCTGTGGCGAACATCTGGGCAGGGTGTTTCATAGAGTCCCCCAGGATCCTAGGGGTGCAAGGAGGTACCTCAGGAACCATCCTGGGGGCCGAGCAAGGAGGAGTCCCAACAGTCAACCCCCACTTCAGCCTAAACAGCTCCAGTTTTGGGGGTTCAGCACAAGCTATGTTTGGACAAAGAATCCCACTGTTTTTTGTTTTTGGTTTTGGTGAGGGAGATTAGCCCTGAGCTAACATTTGTTGCCAATCTTCCTATTTTTGCTTGAGGAAGATTGTCACTGAGATAACATCCATGCCAACCTTCCTCTATTTTGTATGTGGGATGCCTCCACAGCACGGCTTGATGAGCAGTGTGTAGGTCTGTGCCCAGGATCCAAACCTGTGAACCCTGGGCCACCAAAGCGGAGCAGGTAAACTTAACCGCTATGCCACCGAGCCAGCCCCTCTTCTTTCTACTTTAAGTTGGAATCACTGATCTAGTCCAAACTGCTCATTTTACAGATGAGAACATTGAAGCACACTGGGGACCTGCCTAAAGTCACACACGGTGGAGAACATTTTGGATATGCTGAAGAAGGGAGAACACATGGGAACAAGAAAGAACCACATCTCATTTGATCCACACATTAGAAAAGCAAGTTTGTCCAACCATAGGAACCTAAAGGCAGTTTGTATTTACCTCTTAGGTTCTAAGAAATCCATTTTCTCTGACCAGAGACACAGACATTGAGCCTCAGATGCAACACATATTTAATACTTACTAAACCCCAAACCTATGTCCACAGAACTTGAAAAGTAATAGAATACATGTCCATGGTCCACATGAGTTTTTTCTCTTTTCCATCTTTTCACTTACTGTCTTAAAGCTATTTACTACTCTGTCAAATTACAATTAAGAAAAAGGCACCTCTCCCTCCTGGGGCTACGTCGCTGACCGTCACTGACTCTGAGCCAGGCTTAGCAGTAAATACACTGGTAGACGTTTGGCAAAAAATCCTCTTATTGTAAAATATTTCCTCTTTCTCACCAACTTGTGTTTCCCCTTATTTTACAAAATGTGGAATTAATTTCAGACTAAATTCAAGAGCTGGGGTCAAGACATAAATTGGGAAAACCAAGAGTCAGCACGAAAAGATTAACTTGAAAAGTGGTGGGAAATCTATAATTCAGGTCACAAGGAAAAGGACCCTCTTGCTTTTCTACTCTGCTGATGAAGAGAAAACAGAAGGTGTCCCCTCAGTTTCCTGCTGTATTCAGGTGAAAGAAGCCCAGCTCAAACCAAATTAAGCAAAAAAAGAGAATTTACAAGCCCAGGAGATGGGAAAGTGCAGGGGTGGAGCATGCTTAAGGTGGCAGGTGCTCACATGGTGTCATCAGGCATCTATTTCTCCCTCTCTTGCCTCTGCTTTATTCTGATTGACTTCATCCTCATTCAGGCTCTCCTGGAGGGAAGGCAAAACTCCGACAGTTGTAGGCATGCAAACTCAAAGCCCTCCAGGAAGAGAGCACCTGTGTCCCAATAGCTCTAGGTATGGGAACTTGCATCTCATTGGCTTGGATTGTATGATATGCCCCTCATTGAAGATATTGGTTTGATTCTGATTGGTCATCCTGTGTCACATGCCCACCCTTGGCCCTGGGAACTGAGAACTTACCAGAGGTCACATCTTGTTAGAAGTGAGTCTTAAAAGACGGAACCCAAACCAAAGGCTAAGAGTAGGGGAGGGGCAGTTCCCCAAAAGGAAAAGATAGGTTCTGTTGCTGGAAGAAGGGATGTTGAACAGGCGAAAACCACAGCTGTGTACTCCCTTCATCTACCCAGCTCTCCTGCTCTCTGTGCTCATCAGATAATGCATACCTGATGCCTTTGGAGGGCTGGGGAGCAGCTAAATAACAGGAACTGTTAGCTAAGCTAGCCAGCCCACTCAATTCTTTGTTCATTAAACAAATGTCTGTTTGTAGTAAGCCATGCACATGGATTGAGCACATGCAGGGAGTGTTACCAGGTAAACTGGCTTCCAGGAGAGTGTCAGGAAAAAACCACAGGGCGAGTCCCTAGGGCCGTATTTTGAGCCTTGGCTGGTTGTCAGCTATCTTTTCTTTCTTCCTGCAGGCCCCAGGGTACCAGCCTTTTTGCTTTTTCTATCTACTCTGTTTCCTGGGAGTTTTTCTCTGATCATAACTTCGACTCGGCCTAGGACATGTCTTTCCATCTACCTTTGACACTCTAGAAAACAAGGATCAAGATTTTCTTCTTCATTAGAACTAGAAATACACTGAGGACTGGGAAAATTTCAAAGATTCAGAAGTCTTACAGTTTTCTAACGGTCATTGTTCCTGATCATCATCCTTTTCAGGTTCCCAAGGTTAGGGGGGTTCCTAAACCGTCATGACATTTCTATCTCCTCTTCCGTGCATGCAATGGAACTCCCAGAATCTCTCTCCCACTCCTGTGTATCAGCAGTCTCAGCTGCCACTTACCGAGCCTCACATTGGACTGGGCACTATGGGAAATTCTTCAGTGTATTATCTCATGTCATCCTCACCTCGCCTCTGAGGGAGGTTCCAATACCATCCAATCTAATACCATTCACCAAAGAGGAATCTGGGGCTTGGAGAGGTGAAGTCACTTGCCTGAATTCACATGACCAGTCTGTGGCAGCCAAAGAACTAGGTCTGCCTGACCTTGGAGCCATGCTCTTGACCACTACACACTGTCCTCTTTGGACCTCTGCTTCAGGAAGCCCTTCTCCAGCATGGAAGCCTGAATGCACGGAATGACAAGAACAAACAAGGGTGTACTGGAAGGCCACTCAGGAGCCCCCAAAGACTCAGAAAGGCAAATGACACCTCTGATGACCACAGGGCTGAGTGATTTCAATCTCAGTGTCTGACAATGCACCCTCTCCAACCAACATACACAGAAGAGGTTATAGCAGGGGTTTTCTTCGTGCATTACCCCAGTTGGTACCTACCAGAATCACCTCTATTTTATGTAGTTGAATGTTTCTCAACCTTGTTTCATCAAAGTGCCCTTCTGATAAGTGCAAAATTCTTACTACCACCATCCCAAATTCTGGTATGGTCTCCAGTAGTCTCTTCCTTCCCATTCTATCTTCTGCATTTCCCCATCTCACCAGCCAAAGGATTTTCCCAAACTTTACTTCCTGTAGTTTGAATTACAAAAGAAATACCCTTTCTTCTTTTCTGTTTCTGTAAAACAAAATTATTCTATAATGTTGAATATGATTTTCAGAATACACCCAGACATATTTAAAATATTTACCACCTTTGTGGCATGGTCCCAAACCAATCAGAACTGCTGCTAGTCCCTACAGCATACCGGTGAAGACCAGCAGAACATCAGTCCTGCGTACACCCCAGCCAGGAGTCCTGCAGTACTTCCTGAGGGGACCTCCCCCACCACCGCAACTGAAAACAAGTCATTGAAGTAGGTCCTAGTGTTTCTGCTAGGTTGCCACAGAACTTCACTAGGTGAGGAACAAACAAAAATGGAGATTGCATAATTCTCTTTCTCTTTTCTTTTACATAAACCTTCCTTCTTAACCAGTTTCTTCGTGTACAACGGATGGAATTACCACAGATGAGTAACAACAGCCAGGTGTGTTACCATGTGTCAGAATGAGGCCCTGCAGTCCATTAAGTGGCTGCCAGGCAGACTTACCCTATGGCTCATCTCAATATTGAACTATTAGGAAACTCAGCAGGTATCTACACAGCAGCCAACCACTTATTCCTCACAAAGGAATTTATAGTTGCTTTTCAGTTCATGAGGGGGTGAGGCACTTGGTTTCATAATCCTTGAACACTGACCCAGTCCTGGAAGAAGCCAACATCCAAACTTGAACATTTCTGCTCTTGCCTGTGTTAGAAGAGGAGCCTGGTGACACCCAGGGAACTCAAAGGACCTGTGCTCCTCTGACATGAGGCGCACAGCGCAGAGCCTTCAGGGGGATGTCAAAAGTGAGGAACACTGCTCGACCTGCCAAAACAGCAAGAGGGCCCCAAAGAGACGGAGCCAGAGTCAGGAGGACGGTGAAAAGTATCAGGGCCATCAGGTAGTCGCTGAAACGACTTACGTATGTGAAAAAGCCTCTGTTGAGTCCCAAAAATAATGGGAAGGTCTCTTTTGCTAGGGCTGCAAAGACAAAAAAGTTCTCCCCTGGAAGATCCAAAGGGAAACAAAACAACAACACTGAAACAGATGCTACATTTTTGTTCACAAAAAAATAAGATATATTCAGTTCAATCAAATTTTGTGGAGGGCCTGTGGGTAGGTGTGGCAGGTGAGGTAAGGGTGAATTTCCCCCTGAGACTCTCCTGCAAGCACATCACGGAGGTTAGTCAAGCTATTTCTGGGCTTCTGAGGAGCAAGAAAGTGAACGATGAGCCCTCGAGATCTCTTTAGGGTCACCTCAAATCTCCAGTCCTGGGCTGAGGAAGCCCAAAATCCCCCACTATGGATACTTCCCTGGGATTTCATCTGTCTCAGTCCTCTGACTTCAAGCTCCTGAGTCCCCTCCAGCTATCCGTGCAACACCCTGGCTCTCCTCCTGTCTGAGTTCCCAGAAAGGACACACTCCCACAACCAGGAAATTCACTGTAGCGTTACTGTAAACCAAAACGACCCAACCCCAGCAAGAGGAAACTAGTTAAATGTCCTATGGAACATTCATAAAATAAAATACTAAGTAGCATTGTAACAATGAGTTGAGCCACATATACTCTAGATAAATTGTCACGTGACCAAAGCAAGGGTAAAACAGGGGGCAGAGGGGCTACTGTTTAAGAAAAAATACATGAACAACCATCACTGGAAACAAGAGCTGGGTACCTGGGCAATCAGGTAACCACGGTAGCATTTGGAGAGAGGAACTTGAGGCTAGGAGTCAGGAAAAGATGAAGTATGTCTTTTTATATGATTTTTTGGTAATGACGAGCAAGAGTTACTTTAAAACCTTTCTAATGAGGAAGGGGGAGGAGACGCCGCCCGCACAGAAGCATTAGGGAATGTTTCCACTTCACGGAAGATGTCCTAGAGGGCCAGAGGAGGGCTTGACATCCACAGGCCACAGGAAACTGCAGAGATTTCAGGTCCCCAAGTCCCTTTTTGAACGCCTGCTACTAAGGAGCTCCTCTGCCAGCCCCTCCCCACCACACCTTGGGGCTCCACTGGCTCTTTTCACGCCTTCTCCATTCTCCACACAGCAAACTTCAATTCTCCCCCTTCTTTAAAGCTGGACAGAAATTCCCTTCCTCAATGATCTACCGACAAACCTCTGTGCGTGATGGGGAGCCCTCCACTACCCTAGAGCATAAGAATTGCCTCGTTTCTTAATTTCTCTAAAGAAAATGTAATCTGGCTCGGTCTCCAGCCACCCTGCCCCTGCCCCTCCTTTGGGATCATCAAAGAACTCAAGAATTCTAAAGTTTCCAGGATCCAGGAACATTGGGCAGGGGCCTCGTGTGCATCGTGGCAGCCAGCGAGCTGCTCATCATCTGGCCTTCGGCTCTACCTGCAAGCTCCTCCACCACCTCCAGGCCAGGCCAGGCCCAGAGCACTCGCCTTTGGCCCCCAGGTCCTGAGACTCAGTGCTCACCCTCAGTCTCCACAGCCTCGTTCACTCAATTCCCCCCAAGTGTATCACAGCACGGGGTGCTGGATGGTGAGGCACACGAGTTCCCCCTACTCAAGACCTGCCACCCTCTCTCTGCCATTGGATCCAGGCCACTCCCTGCTTCCCCTCAAAGCCCACTTCCCATCCCTGCCTCTCTCTAGCTCCTCCTTTCACTTCAAAACTTTAGAATGTTTCCATTCTAAAATGTAAAAGAGCGTGACACTGGCCCTTCCCATCCAGGACAAGGGAATCCAGAACACACAGGCTTGCTCGTCTTCTCTGTAAGGAGGCAGGGGAAGTTACCCGCGCCACAAAAAAAGTCCACACAGGAATCATCAAGCCACTACTCTGTTACACCCTCCTCTCAATAAATCATTGTGCTTTATCAGGGGAAATACTTTCCATGAATAAATGAGGATACGTCCAAAGGGGAGGCAAGGGCACTTCTCAGCCAGGGTACCTGCGACTCACTTTTGTGGATTTAATGTCACAGGAGAGTAACTTGCACAGTAAAACGGCACTTCACAGGGTAGATGAGCTTCCCAGGGTTTGGCAGGTGAGCCTGAGTACAAAGGGAATTTCCTGCCCCCTAGCAAGGACAGAGGCGACATCTTTGGGTGGGTCTTCCTCAGAAGGTGGAATATCTTTGGTAGGAGCATGAACCCAAGGGGTTCTGATTCAACTGGTCCCAGGTGGGGCCCAGGCAGGTGTTTTTAAAGCTCCCCAGGTGCATCTCATGTGTAGCCAGGATTGAAAGCTGACTATGTGTAGGCCTAAGGCTTTCCCGTTCACTGGTGCTATGGGTTGCTTTTCCACCCAATCTCCATCTCCCCATCGTGCGTCCTCAGATAAACCCCCACGTGTTGTCCAAGTTTTCATGCTCCAACAGTCTCCGGGTCAATACGTTTAGATGCTGATGTCCCCTTATCCTGTTAGTCCTTTCCTCCTCCTGGGTCTCCCTTGTGGTTCCTGGATGTTGGAGGTGGAGCCCTTAGTACCCTCATTGGGCATTAGAGAGAGGAAAGCTGAGACCCTTTTGCCTTGGTGGCCAGATGGGATGTGAGAGAGCAGGATGGCAATCAAGTGCCACAGCAGGCTTTGGGAAAGCTGTAGATTGGTGGTCCAGGGTTTCTACGGCGGTGTCGTACACTCCCATCTCCCTACCTGGCAGGACCTGGACCCCTACTTCCGTGCTGCACTCCCCTCACCCAGGGAGATAGACAAGCACTTCGTCTCTCCTCTTCCTTCACCAGCTTTACTAGCTGTAGGTCCAGCTGCTCTCCCGCTGTGGAGACAACATGACTGGTTACTCTTCAGCAGTGAAGTTCAGGAAGGGTTCAAGGTCAGTCAGGCTGGTTGAGAATGGAGATGTCACTCAAGATGGCCCTGTGGGTCCTATCATAAATAGACAGGCCTGGCCCCGCCGTAATGAGCATCCTCTGCACCAATATTTCTAACCTTTGTGCTTAGAAAAATACCTTTTCCCCGAATTTTCATAGGGGATTCAGAAGTCTGACTTGTATCTCTCCCCAGATCTCAGCTGAGATGGTGCCTGAGGGGTCTCGGGAATCCAGTTAGAGTCAGGCAATGCTCACCCTGAGCACAAGAAGGACCTCAAAGGCTGGGTCTCTAAGACATCCCATCAGTGGCTGTTGTTCCACCAGAGACCAATCACTCTTCCCACACCTTAGTTTGAGTAGAGATTCAGATGTTCCTCCTATGGAATGACAGTTTTATTCTCAGATAAGATCCCCATTTGCTGGTCATCTGCTGTTTCCATCATTTGCAGACTCGCCTTCATGGCCACCTGCCCCTACACGTTGGCTCACGTCACAGGACCACGAGGTGGTCTTGTGCTCCAGCACTCAGGCATCACCAGCCACAGGGTGACAATCTGTCTTCTCCAGAAATTGTTCCACTTTTTAGTAATTCAGAGTCCAAAGAGGAAGCTGTAAAATTCCATATTCTCCTGAACATTTTAGCAACCTCAATATGGCTGTAGTTGTGTCTTCTCCTCTCCCTACTGCCGTGTAGCTGCTCGGGGGTTATGACTTTTGAGATGGACTTTCAAGCCCAGTCTCTTCACAGTTCTCTGGTGGTCCCCAATCTACACAAGTGAGGGATTTGGACCTGGGATGGCTACCAAACTCTCTGTTGCGTCTCTTGTATGACCTTCTCTGCTGCTCAGTTCCCAGCATGGTCGTGCTGAATAAACCTGGGAGATGTCACCTCAGGTCTGAATTACCACCTTTCTGCATCTCTAATTTCCCAGGTAGATATCAAGGGTTGATCACATAGTTTTCATTTTTGGTCTTTATTGTTTCTTTTTTTTCTTACATAAGTAATACATGAATACCTCCTAATTGCACAAGTGTCAAATAATACAGAAGTCTACAGAGCAGAGATGAAACCTGCACCAGCCCTTCCATGGCCACACTGCCCACAGTTGGCTAGGTAACCTTTCGGCCCCTTTTCTGGACACTTACATCAGACACAGTCCATGGATTCTTGAACGTATATCGTTTTTTTATTTCTCACTTTTTTAGATACAGATGTTATTTTGCAACTTTTAAAATGTGATGTTTTTCACTTGGAAATCTTTCAAGTTAGGAAGTATTGATATATGTCATATATGTGTACATACACACGTGCATATATAATACGCTCATACCCTACATTTTTACATTCATACAAAAGAGAAGGTTCTATACACATGCTTTTGCACTTTGATTTTTAGACCCTAGAAAACTCAGCACCTATGAATCTCCCTTGTTATTATTAACTGCATCCTCTTTCATCATTTGGATGTGCCAAAATTTATTAACCAGAAGCCCACTGAAGAACGTTTTTGTTACAAGTATCCTTCTCCTCTATCTTTAATTGAACCTCGTATTCTGTGGAGGAATCATGAAACCTAAGAGTTGTTACGTGGAGAAAGCATGCTGGACAGAAAGGAAGAAAGGAAGGATTCCTGGGCAAGGAAGGGCTAAGAGACTCTTGATTCATCTCCTAACCCTTTTGTTGTTTGATGCTTAGTGTCAGCTTAGATCTTTATTTTCCACTTTCAGCTTTAGTTTGACCTCAAGCTCTTTGGGCAAGTCATTCCAAATGACAGCTCCATACATGTGTGCCCAGTGATTGTCTCTGGGTAGGACAAGCTGTCCTTTCCCATTAAAGATGCTCTGTCCTTAAGTGACTCATCTCCTTTGAGCATCTAAGCTCAGGTGTGAGGAATTCTGTTCAGAACCAGTTGTGCATGAATGTAGCTTCTACTTCTGAATGAGGCGGCTGCTGTTCACCTGACAATCTGAAAATATCAATGTAATGTTTTGAAGCATTGGTAACTAATTGGTCTTGGTGGTTTGCTTTCCTCTAGTTCTGCCTCCCTGGTCAAAGAGACCTCATAGAGTCGTGGGGTCACTTTAGCCAAAATGAAGTTATGTATCCCAAGAAAGGCTTGAAACTGCTTTTTCAAAAACCTCCCTTGTTTTGTTTCAGTATTTCTGACACTGTCGCTCATATCTAGTCATGCAGCCATGCATCCACTGAGTGCTTGTTTATGAGCCTGAATTTCCTGTCACTGAGCATAACTTTTTATTATTTTTATGTTTTTAATCCACGCCACTGAACCAGTTTTTCATCTTCATTTTGACGTTAACCCCACCCCATCCTGCTCTTTCATCATCTTCTCCTGCGTCTATGTGCCTCCTCTTTAGCCTGGAACCCATGGTTGGCTATTTCAGGCATGTAGCAGAGTCCAGAATCCCTTGTCTCTTGGGGTCTCACTGTGGCCAATTGGCTTGCCCATCCTTAGCCCAGAAGCCCCCCTACTGTCCCCACCACCCCAGCACTGCCCCTGAAGATGTGCCCCTCCTTGCCAGGTTAACCCCACTGCCTGGCCCTCTGTCTTCTACCCTCAGCTCTGTCTGCGACCTTGCTCCATCGAGCATCCTCGCACTCACTCATATTTTCCACCTTCAACTGGTTGCTTCTTCTGCAAAACCAGAAACATGTACTCAAGCTCCCTCATACTAAAGACACTTTGTCTCAGCCCTGTTATTTCCTTAAGATACTGCCTTATCACATCTCCTTCTGCCAAAGTTCTTTGAAGGCTATGCCGCACTGGTTTTCTCCACATCCTTACTGCCCAATCATTACTTTAAATAAGTAAAAAGTTAAACATAAAAGTAATACATGCGTATGGTAAAGAGTCAATGAAGGAGGTATAAAAATGGGAAATGAAGAAGGTACAAAGTGGAAAACAAAAAGCCCCTACTTGGGAGGGAGAGATGAAGAAGCAGACCACAGAGGATTCTTAGGGCAGTGAAACTGCCCTTGGTGGATACATGTCACTTTTACAGACCCACAGAATGTACGCCACCAGGGGAGAGCCCTGTGGTAGACTATGGGCTTTGGGTGATTATGACATGTCCACACAGGTTTATCAATTGTAACCAACATACCAATATGATGGGGATGTGGATAATGGGAGAGACTAAGCATGTGTGAAGGCAGCAGGTATATGGAAAATCTCTGTATCTTCCACTCAATTTTTTCTGTGAACCTAAAACTGCTCTAAAACATAAAGACTGTTAAAAAAAAAAAAAAAACTGAAGAGTTTTCATAACTAAAGTAGGGTTCACAGCAGCCCTGGGGGCAGAGGGCACAGGAAACTCCTTTTCCTTATGGAGGGCACAAAGGAACAACATTGATTCACATATACACACTCCATCTGTATCTGTGCACACACACACACATACACACATACACACATGTCCCAAACATCCCTTCCCACCTGTATGCTCTGAGGATCTTTACGCTGAAGCCTGACCATACCCTAAGTTGACCCTGAGTGAGTGCTTTGCAGAAATCCTGTCCCCACCTGCAAATGGTGCTGGAGTAGCTGACTTTCCAGCTCCCTGTGGTATGTGGGGTGAGGTCCAGGGTGCTAGGCCTTTGTATTAATTCTCCATTGTAGCGCAACAAATTACCCCAAAACATATCCACATAGACAACAGGCATTTGTTATTTCATACAGTTTTTAAGATCAGGAACCCAGGGACAACCGGGTGTTTTGGAGTCTGTCATAAGGTTGCAGTCAAGATGTTGGCCGTGGCTGCAGTCATGTAAAGGCCTGACTGGAGCTGAAGGATCCACTTCCATGATGGCTCACTCAATGGTTGTTGACTGGAGGCCTCAGTTCTTTGCCACATGGGCCTCTACATGGGGCTGCTTGAGTGTCCTCACAACATGGCAGCTCACTTCCCCCAGAGTGAGTGACCCAAGAAAAAGCAAAGCAGAGGCCACAATGTCTTTTATGACCTAGCCTCTGAAGTCATGTACACTGTTTCCACAACATCCTGTTGGTTCATACAGGTCAGCCCTATTCAATGTGAGAGGGAACTACACAGGGCACGAATTCCAGGAGGCCAGTATCATGGGGGCCAGCCTGGACACTGGCTCCCACAGCTTTACAACTGCACTTCTGCCTGGTTCCTAGCATCCCACCAGTTCTTGCTTGTTCTTGGCTGGCATCGTGATACTTCTGTTTGGTAGGCCTCAAACTGCCATCTGAACAGTGACCACCTGTGACCTTAAAGACAATCACATGTTGCTTCATGACAGTGATAATGTTCTCAGAAATGTGTGATTAGGCAATTTCATTGTTGTGCAAACATCATAGAGTGTACTTACACAAACCTAGATGGTATAGCCTACTGCATGCCTAGGCTGTGTGGTACTAATCTTATGGGACCTCTGTCATATATGCGGCCCATCATTGACGAAAACGTATTATGCAGCACATGACTGTACTTTTATATGGTTTGAAACTTTTACAGTGAGAATGTATTTTATGATTTAAAATATTTTCAAAATAAAATATCACCAATTTGACCAAGTTACCCTACCTCCATCTGACTGCTACTCATTTTCCCTACAGGAGATAGGGGAAACTAATTAATTCAAAGCATCCGGAGTCACTTTTCAGAAAAGTAATATATATTACTTTTATATATTATATATATTACTTTTATATATTACGTCATGCATGTATTTGTGTGTGTATATGTTATATATTTTATACATACATCTGCATATGTATATATACACTTTACAGTTTTACTCAAATGGAATCACACACTCTTCTGACCTTACTTTAAAAAAATAAAATAAATAATATATCTCTGCACAGGAATCTGGGAACAGTGGCTGTTCCTGGTGAAAGGCTCTGAGCAGCTGGGACAAGGGGGTGAAGAAGCAACTTACATTTCACTTATACTGTTTTGTATTATTAGAATTTTGTAATATGTCTACACATTGCCTATTCAATAAATAAATCACTTAAAATTATATATCTTGAAGATCTTTCCATATTAGCACATCCAGATATAACTTTATTTTTAATGACTTCAAAGTAGTCAGTTATACAGGTGGTGATTATTTTTGTAATTAATTCCCTTTTCATGGGAGTTTGGGTCATTCTCACGTTTTAGGGTTGTTGTTATTATTATCACCAACAATGCCACAAGGAGAATGCTCGTACGTATACCTCGGAATGCTTTGGTGACACTTCTTCTCTTCCTGCTCCCAGACCCTTCCTCTTGCACTATCTGCACATAGATCTCGTGATGGCTCCTCTTTGACTACTCATCCTTGAATGAGGTGAGTTTTTCTAGACAATCACTTGCAGGAGATCCCTCTGGGTAGAAGACCAAGGTCAGGTTCCAAGCATTCGAGAATGTCCTCCTGAGCCCAGATGTGGGTCAGAGATTCCTTTAGGCAGCAGGACGGGCAGGTGGAGGGCTGCATGCAGCAGAGCCCCTCTTCAGTCCCCTGTCACCAGGATGGCGACATGTGGCTGGTTCCAGCATATGGCTTGTCTGTGAGTGTCCTGATTCATCCTCACCTCCTCTGCTTCTCAGGAATGAACTGGGTGCAGGGTAGCTCCCACCACCCCTGCCCCTGCTCCTGCTGGGGCAAAAAGGGGATTTGCACCTCAGTGTGAGCCCATTACCCTAAAGAGCTGAACTTGGCCAGCTCTTTCTGAGATCTGAGGGCCCCGTCTCCACTTGCGCCATCCTCCTGTCCCATCTCACTGCTTTTGGCATGCCTTCTGCCTATTTTGTATAATACATGTATACAGTAACAAGCAAACAAAAACCAGCACAAAAGGTATGCAGGAAACAGGTTTTCCTCTCATACCTGACCTGTACTTGGTCCCCAAGTCGTCTTCCAAGAGTCAGTCTCTGTTCCTTGTTTCTTGCAGGTCCACCTGGACAAGGTCTACACATATCCAGATATATGAAGCTGCAGGAAACTAACAGGGAGTGGTTTTATTTTTCACTGATTATGACTTATTACTGTGCTCTGTCCAATCTCCCTTCTTTACTGGCTGGGCAAAAGATGAACAGATCCCATAGCTTTCTGCTCACCTTTAGTTATCAAGAGTCTTGTCTAACCTAGTTTAAAACTCTCATCTCATATCAACTCAAACTCACCCCATCACCGGCTGGGGGCACTGCAGTGGGCATGCCTGCTCCTTCACTCCTGTCCCTGCCACAGCTCTTGGAGTGGAGACGGGAGGGACATGCTTGGTTCCATGATATCTCCCCCTCCTTTTTCAAGGCTGGGGACTGGGAGGGACAGCAGGTGGGAAGGGTCAATGTCTCTTAACTGCTCCCATTGTGCTCCTCTCTCTGTGAATGGTCACAGCTTCCCGGCTAACATTAGCCATCTGGCGATGCTCTCTGAGTGGCTGGCATCCTAATGCAGCCTCTCAGGTAAGTTCTTCAGAGAGGGGCTCTCCCACATGATTTTCCCACGAGGCAGAGCCAGCTGGGGGTTGACCTCTTCCAATCTCCCTAGCCTCCTGCTGCCGGGATCTCCTCACCCTGTGACAGGCAACAAGATAGCTCAATGCTGTCAGTCTCCATGGTGTCCATTCATCCCACGGGAAACCAGCACATCTCTTCCAAGCCAGACCCTGCTATCTCTCCCAAGGTTCTTCGCCCTCCCTCTCCCCACCTCAGTAGGCACAGGGCAGATCAATGTATCAACAACCTGAGCAGCAGACCAACTGGCAAGTGAGATACCAATCTCCCTTCTTGCAGGTATAATTCAATCTTTAAGAATGTTTCTCTTGAAGCCCTCCTCACTTGGCTTGTGGGAAGAAAACGAAAAACTCCAACACTCCTTTCTAGGCTAATCAGGGTAGAAGGAGGTTGTGGGGAGTGTGTACTGATGATCATGGGGTCAGTTCTATCATCTTCCAGTAAGCCCTAGAAAGGAAGTCTCTCCAGTTGTTGTTGGCTTTCTATAGAAGATGCAGTATTTACCCTTGTTCATCTCCAGCTTTGGCCTCCCAATTCCACTGCAACAAGAAAGTCCCACTCAACATACCACCTCTTTTTACCCAAATGGTAGTGTACTGCTGCCATTGTGCCACAGCTTAACAACACATCTTAGAGATTGTTCCAACCCAGTTCACAGAGCTCTCCCTCTTTTTAAAAACATGTCATAGTATTCCATTTTATTGATATATCGCTACGAAACTAGTGCCCCTTTGATGAGAATTTAAGTTGAGGACTTGTCAATATTTCATTTTGTATTTACAACAAAGGAATTCTCAAGAACTAAAGCCAATTCATAGACTGTTTGAGGGAGTGGATGTCTATAGACAAAAAGGGGCATCCAGGTAAAAGTTAGACTAGAGATAAGATAACAACAGGAATGTCTAATCTGAGTCATAGGGTGAGTTCATCAAGGTCTACTTAAGCTTTCTGAGCCTTTATGAGCTCTGCGGGGTAAAGTCTGGCTTCAAGGAGGGAGTGGGTACTCAGTGTACTACCAGCTAGGAGAAAGGTCACTGATAGGCTTCAAGCAGAAACGTGCTCAGTGCCGTTTCAGAAAAGCCTAGCCATGCGATTTTATCTTCACCCCCATTTGGGACCACTTTTTTCTCACAAACAAGTCTGTGATTGTATCTCATATGATGTCTTTGCACACATGCGCTGTTTTCCTCCTCATCCTGGATCCATAATCCTGAATGAAAATATAAAATGGTCCCTCTTGAAAGGTGTGTTTGTGCTGGGTATGGGCATTCAGTTCACCTCAGAGAAGGCTCCACCCTCCCGGAGCGACATTCGCATACGTGTCACTGAATAGAATTCCTGGCTGTTCCACAGACGGCCTCAAGGGCAGGCTGGGCAGGCACCCAGCAGAAAAAGGTCCTGGCAGGGATGTAAGCATGCGATGGGTCTAGAGTAGGTAGCCTTTGAGGCCCCTTCCAGCCTTGCACTGGCCTACGACAACGGACGTTGCTTAGGGGAGCAGCAGAAAGAGCGCCTGATTTGGATCCAGACACAGCTGGGCTGGAAACCTCAGTCTACCGCTTCCACTTCCTCATCGGGGGCCTTGGACAGTCTCCACACCTGCCTGAGTCTGCTTTCTTATCTGCAAATGGCAGGGAGTGATACGTACTATTGGGGGATATTTATTGGTTAAATAAATATGATTTTGATAACCTACCCTGGGGAAAGAGGAAGTGACAGAGATGAAACTGCTGAAAACGGTTAGGCATGAAAGGCATTGAATTGTAAAGGAAGTGGATAAAATGGTCTACTAAACAGCAGAAGCTGTCATCTTTTATTTCAGTGTTTTCAGCTTTGTTTGACTAAGCAAGATAAAGTTCTTATTGGCAGTTCACTGCTTCTAAGAACTTTGTCCTAGGAGCTGGTGGTGAATGCTGTTGGTTGCCGTCTCCACATCCATTTTCCTCTTCCTGCTTCCTACAGAACTCCAGCTTTGCTCAGGAATCCTCTCCTCCCCAACATAGCCCTTTCCCTCAGGAGAAGCTAAACCATCTCCACTCTAGACCGTGGACCTGACCTTCTCCAAGAGTGGGCTCATTCCATTCCTTTTGCTAATCTTTGGGTCAGAAATGAGCCTGTAAGGCAATTTGGACCAATAACACAAGGTGAGGTTTGTTGAGGGAAAACTTCATAAGCAAGCCTCTTATTTCCTCTGGACATTGTTGTTCATGGAGAAGAGGCATCTTACCACCAGGCTGAGGGTCAATTCATCACAAGGATGAGGGCAGGGAAATGGAGTTGAAGCCACTGAATTATGCCAGCTCCAAAGTTAGCTCTATTGCAGACTTTGGTTTTTTGGATATTATTATTTAAGCCAGTTTGAGTTGGGATTTCTGCTCCTTACAGCCAAAGGCATCCTAAGAGATACCGGAGTGATCAGTACAGAAAACCCCTTTCCCTCTGATGTAGCTACCTTGGGAAGGATGCACAGTGAAAAGCAGACCTCTGCTCTTGATGGTAAAGGATGGTGATAGACAACAAAATCAGAGTGCCACATGCGGCACATGGTAAGGTTCATTATCCAACAACTGTGCTATCTCTGCTTGCTGGTCCAAAGACCTCAGCTATCAAGCACACATCAATATGCCTAGGGAAGAGAGACCCTGACCTTGAGATGACCATGTAAAGCAGTTCCAGCCCAAGAGATATAAGGGAAGTCTGCTGGGGCAAAAGCATGGAAGGAGGAATGCCCTTTCTCTGCCACCCTCTGTCTCCTAACTTTGAACATGGTTATGTGGGGGATGGATGCTTGGACAAGCTGCAGCCAAACTGCAATCCTGATGGGGAGGACCAAGACAATCTCAGAGAACCTGCCCACAGCCCTGGACCACTGAGCCTCTGAGCCAACTTCCTACCTCCCTCCTCCCCGAAAGCCAAGAAAACGAACCCCTCTAATCAAAACCAGTTTTAATTGGGAATTATGCTACTTTCTACCTAAAATATCTGAATTGATAAACCTGGTTAGAGGCTGGGGCTACAAAAGCTGGGTATTAAATTCTGCTTGTTCAGATGATGCTCTGAAATCTAAATCAACCTGCTTTCCCTCAAAGTACTCCAGAACCCCTTAGAAGGAGTCCAAGTCACAGCCCAAGGGGAATCATTAACCCTCCATCTATCATAACCATACCCATCCCAAAGGAGATAGGTATGATGTCCTGTGACATGTCCTACCTCGGCATTGAGGGCTGGGAAGAAAGAGAGAAACATAATGCTGCTTCCTTCTTGGGGCCCCAAATAGAGAGATTCCTAATAAAGGGCTAAGTCTGGCTTCCCTGACACAATTAGGTTAAGGAGAGCAGAGGGATAGGGGTCATTCCCTCCGTGAGGCCAACAGTGAGCTCTACATATGGTAAAACACCTGGAAAGGTCAAGGACACAGTCTTGAAGTTAAATGACAGCAAGAAACCTCAGTGGGACCCAGGCATTCTCAGGTCACCAGTGCTAGTAGGTGACACACCATCCCTAAACTGAGCCTGGATCTTAGAAAAGGTGACAACAAGAGAGACAGTGCAAATACATGGTGGAGCCTCTTGGAAAGCAGCCTATACTTCTGAGTTTGGTTGAACTTCGAGTCCTCCAAGTCAGGGACCTCCTCCCTCTCCTTATTTCCCCAGTCATTTGGAATCCAAAGTGTCTGTCTTTCAAAGTTGCTGTGAGGATTAGAGACAGTATATGTAAAGCTCTTAGTGCCAAGCCTGCCACACAGTAGGTACATAGTAACAGCTGTCAGTGTTACCAAGCTCAGCATCGAGCAGCCTGGCATAGAGGTGGAAGGGGAGGAAATAGTGAGACCAGAGGGACTACAGCTAGAGGCAGAGTCAGTGGTCCTCTGTGGTCAAACCTAGAGAGATCCAGAGAGAGCATCAAACAGGATCTGACTCTGAAAACAGGCACAGCCACAAACCAGAATCTTCACATGTCTAAGGTTGGAAAGGGCTGCTGGTCACACGGCTCATTCACCTGACCCCCACAGCAGCACATCTAAAGGGCCAAGGGCAGCCAGGAGCAGTCTGGGAAGTCTTGAGGGCAGCTCAGACCCCATCACCTGCTGAGCTGCCCCTTTGCACCATTTCAAGTCCTGTGAAAGCCAGGACTGGTCCCAGGGTGAGCCTTGAAGCACCCTGAAAGGTTTGCCTGCTCCAGAGCATTCCTACCACTCCTCAGAGCCCTTCTGTGGGCAAACTGCATTTAGGCACTCATTGTGTTACTCAGGAGGTGGGGCAGAGTCCTTAATTCATCAAACATTTAACTGCAAATCCTCATGCTTCAAACATACCCATTATGGCTCTTCTTTGCCTATGTGTAGAGTCCTTACTCCTTAACTAGGTAAAGGACACTCGTCATCTGCCTGCTCTCCAGCTGTCTCTCCCCATCTTCTCATCTGCACGCAACTACACTCAACACCACGAGCTGTTTATGTCATCCTTGCTTTTCCTGTCCCTCTGCCTGCAGTGCCCTTCCCTACTTTGTAGACTCACAAACATCTCCTCTCTCAAGACTCAGCCTAGCTCACCTTTGTTAGCCTTTCCCTAAGCAGCCTCCAGGCAGGAATGGGCACTCTCTTTTGGTTCCCCTAGTGCCCATTTGAACTTCTATTATACTACCCTAGAAAACACTATATCACTGTGTCCATTTTCCCTGTCTGCGTCCCCCAGTAGATTGTAAACTGCTAAGGACTGGGTCTGCATATGACTGATCTTTGTTGTCGGGCCCAAGTAGTCAATTAATAAACGTTTGTAAGATGGATAAGGACTAGTGTACATTTGGGCTCTGATAAAACAGGGATGAAAGCCCTTTCTCTGCCCTCAAGGAGCTCACTGTAGATGACAGAAAAAGAATAAAAAAGAAAATGAAATGGATCAGGGCACAGAACACTGTGTGAGCTCAGCTGAGGGGCATCCAATCCAATGGGGAAAAGATGTATGTGTTCAGGAGTACTTCCTAGAGAAGTCAACACGTGATCGGGCTCCTGCTGGACCAGCAGGAGTCAGCCACACAGAAATGGTGGGGGGCAGGCACTCTAGGGAGAGTGAGTAGCGAGTCCAAAGCAACGAAGGTCTGAGCAGCAGAAGCGTGGCGCCGGCTCAGACTCCATACACCTGGAATAAAAGGCGGTGATACGGCCAAGGAGGTGATGAGGACCGGTCACAAGGGCCACATCCTCACTAGGGAATCTGGAGTTTATCCTAGAGAAAAACAGAAGTCTTCTAAGAAAAAGAGAGAAGATGATGGGATTTGCATACATAAAGATCACCCCAGCAGCAGTGGAGGGCCAGACAGTGAGGTCAAAGTGGAGATTCTACAAGATGTAGGGGAGAACGGGTGAGGGCTGCACCAAGGCAGGGCAGGAGCAGACTGCAGAGGTACTCAGGAGGCAGAATTGTTAGAGCTTGGTCACTCTGCATAACAGCAGGGGAGGAAAGGGCAGTAAAGATGCCTCCCAGGTTTCTGCCCTGGCCAACAGGGTAGACTACAGTACTCACGGGAGGATGAGCAGGTATGGAAGACAGAGGAGGGTGGCTTCAGTTTTGGTCACACTGAGGCTGAGACACCTGAGGAACCCCAGGTGGGTCTTCTCAGCAGGCAGTGAACCATCCATTCATGAGGCTTAGGAGAGAGGTCTAGACAAGACAAATAAATGTGTACTCATCAACAAAAAGGTGACCCCTGGAGCGGAGAATGCAGATAAAATCTTTCAAGGAGGGTGTGTACACAGTGAGAAGAGGATCAAGGCCTAGGATATACCACGTGTGTAGGCAAAATTCCTGAGAAAGAGGCTGAGACAGGATACCCAGAGATACAGGCAGAATTTAAAGATCAAGCTGCTAATGATGTTGGGAAGAAGAGAGCTTCAGAGGGGGACAGTGACCCACATGGTCAAATCCTGCAAAAGGGCAAGTAAGGAAAAATCCCAAAAAATGTTCATTTGTGGCCAAATTTTCCCAGCCCTCATCAGCCTGTGGATACAAATAAGATCACATTAACAGTAACAGCCCACGTTTCACACATATCATGAGCTTGTTGCCTCCATAGCAGAACCTCCGGTCCCTTAAAAAAAGCCCTCGATTCCCAGTAAGCATTTCTGGGAGTGCCCGGGGGTGTCGTGCACAAGCCCAGGAAGAGTCCTCATGTGCTCTTCCACACACACCTCTGTTGATGTCCACAGCACTTGAGGACTGGGCCTCCCTCCAGCCCCCTTGAAATGCCCCTCAGACCCATGGATTCCGTCTCCTGATGGGCCAAAGCTACAAAGCTTCATGATGTCACTGAAGCAGAGCATCCCATGCTCTGAATGCTTCACTGAGCTGAAGCCATAGAATTTTCTGAGAAATGTGGCAGACACCTCCTCTTTGCCATCCGTTGGTGTTCCATGTCTCACACAGTTCCTCATGAAAATGCCTTCTTCAGCAGGCTTCCTGCAGCCATCTGTCCTAAGGTTTCAGACACCAGTCCCTAGGGCTGAGCTGTAGGGCAGATGACAGAGCCCCCTGTACCCTAGTCTCTGCCCCAGGTACTCAAACCCCCAGGGGACCCTCTGCAAACTGGTCCTTGAGGAGGTTCACTCCACTAGTTTACCAAAAACTCCACACCCACACTCCCGAGTTAGTCTCAGTCAGGACACCTGGCCACAGGGTGATTTAGCAATGTAGAGGCCATGGTTGAGGCAGGCCAAAGGCGTTTCAGCAGAACGTGTGATAATGAGGCCAGATCGCCATGAGGTGAGGAGAGTGGGAGGGGAGTAAAGTGCACACAGCAAACAGAACAGCAAGGTTTGTGAAAGATGGCTGTTAAGGAAAGGGTGGAGGGAGGAAAACAGGACAAAGGAGATGGCAGGTGGTGGTGGTTTTAATCAAGGGAGGGGGGAACATCATGACATGCTGATGGAGAGGCGAACCCCAGGCACCGAGAAGGGAAAGGCTCTGAGGGAATAGCCAGGTACAAGGCGTGTTGATGAACCTTGGGCCTGGTGAACTGAAGGTGGCGGCTCTGAGAGAATAGCAAGGTACAAGGCGTGTTGATGAACCTTGGGCTTGATGAAGAGAAGGCGGCAGCTCTGAGGGCCCTGAAGAGACCCTGGGCCTCAGGTGGGGACTGGCCACGGAAGTGAGCTAAAGGAAGAAAATGAAGAGAGGCAACCAAATGCTGCCATGAGCTTAGTCAGGAGGAAGGCGAATCCATGGGTTGGGAAGTCCCAGCCCTGACCAGGACCAGTTGCCTCAGGCCTCCTGGCTCTAGCAGATTCTTTTTGTTGACAGAGATCTCACTTAGTAGCTCCCTCTCTGTGACTCAGAATCTGGGTTTCTCGTGTTGCCATTTAATTTTATTAATAATTATAGCTGCTTCCTGGAGTCAATTTTCTTTCCTTCTCTCAATCACGCTATGCTTGGGATTCCACCCACATGACAACCACTGGAAGCGTCCAGCTCTGGCCCAGGCCCCACCTTTCAGAAGATACTCTAGTTTCAGTATAACACTTCCTCGGGGAAAGGCTGAATCACTTTCAAGGGAGGTGGTTTTTCCTTGATTTATTTATTGAACTTACCGTACCCAGAGGGCGTCAGAACCTAGAGCAGAAGACTTCGCTCACCACAGTGGGGGGCACGGGCACCGCAGGAGGAGCATCGGATTTTCTAGTCCTAGAGCCCTGGCTTCAGGTCTTCTAACACTTGAGGTGAATGTGGTCCCTGAGTTATTATACGGCTTCTATCCCCAACAGTGGAAACACAGGCTCAAACAGACAAAAAGACCCTCATGGGATCTGTGGTTTGAAAGCAGGGGTTGTGTCGGAATTTGCTTCCATGCTAAACTGTTGTTCAAGGGTCACAAACTCAAATGCTAATGGGGTGAAGAGGCAGGTGTCCGGAAGGCAGGAGCTGGCCAGGGGGCCTATGGAAAATGGAGCCACTGTCTGCCCGAGGGGACAATAGCTACTCAGCCCCAGCTGCTACCACAAAGGAATGTCACCTGACTTTTCAGAGAGAGGTTGCAAATGTTCACATTTTTAAATGTTGGGAACTAATGCCATTAAAATAATCACAACAGTGCCTGCCCGGTGGCGCAGCGATTAAGTTCGCATGTTCTGCTTCTCAGCGGCCCAGGGTTCGCTGGTTCGGATTCCGGGTGCGGACATGGCACGGCTTGGCACACCATGCTGTGGTAGGCATCCCACATACAAAGCAGAGGAAGGTGGGCATGGATGTTAGCTCAGGGCCAGTCTTCCTCAGCAAAAAAGAGGAGGACTGGCAGTAGTTAGCTCAGGGCTAATCTTCCTCAAAATAAATAAATTAATTAATTAAATTAAATTAAATTAAATAATCACTACAGCAAAACACCCACCATGCCGGCCAAGCAAAATGCCCTAGGAGCAGCCTCAAGACGGGATGCAAAGTCACAATTTCCAACCCACTTCCACTAAAGAGATTTCAAGGCATTCTGTTTCTTGAATGATTCTGTTTCCATGAGTTTTAAAAAACTGTGTCTCTGAGAAGCAAAACAAAGGTTTTACTCCAAGAGGTCACTGCCTGCCTCTGAGGTCACGGCTCCCTCCCTGGGGCTGGCCTGTGCACTTTGTGCTTCCCCAGAGGGTTATTTGACTATGCTTTCTGCCAAAGGGCAGGCACTCCTGAAAGATCTGAGGACAATGACGCCCTGGGCATAGCTATCGGTGACTAAATACAAGTATGCATTCCCCGGCATCTCCAGCAGGTGAATCACACCAGACTGAAATGACTTTGGGGCTGTCCCTTTAAAAACTGAGTAGGCTACCGGGCAAACTCCTCCTCCAGGGAGGTTCCTTTAAATGGGAGCCAGCTGGCTGGGCCTCGTTTTGCACCCCGAGCAATACCTGCAATTGAGGATTCCTCCCCGGGAGGCGGCAGCCTGTCAGCATGGCTAAAGAGTTTGTGAACAGCAAGCTCCAGCCCGGGAAGGTGGTTGTGTTCATCAAGCCCACTTGCCCCTACTGCAAAAAGACCCACGAGCTCCTCAGCCGATTGCCCTTCAAACAAGGGTCTTTGGAATTTGTCGATATCACAGCCACCGGCGACGACGCGAGCAAGATTCAGGATTATTTGCAAGAGCTCACAGGAGCCAGAACGGTGAGCCTGGGGTTTCGTTCTAAAATGCTCACCGATTCCGTTTTCTTCACCGAGCTGTGAGCAGGGTCCGCCTGTGCCTTTCTCTAGGGCACCGCTAGGGCTGCGTCACTCAAGGCGTCGGGAGGGCTGTGCGGGGTGGGGGAGGCGCCTGAGCACGACGGGCCCCTGGAACGGGCGGCCCGACTGCAGCCAAGGGTCCCCTGAGATGGGAGGAGGGAGGGCAGCTGACTGCGCGTCAGGGTCAGTGGGCCGAGCGGCTGTCGTGGAGGAGTTATCTAGAGTCTTTGTTTTAAGCCCTGCCGTGAAATGATAGTTTTCAGCTTGCGGGTTCGGGGTGGAAGGACCAAGTGTGATCTGTCCCTTTCTGCTACTGCATATGGGAATCGTGCACACTCTTGTCTTCTGTTTTCCACAGCCAAGCGGGATTCGCTGTCCTTCATTCTTTTCTCTAGGCTCTCTTTAACCTAATTTGCTCATTCTTCCTTATCTAACTCCTCCCACTGGCAAAATCTAACGGCTCTTTATTTGCCCCTTGTTCTACACGACGGGATGTTTCCAGGCCTGTCATAGGAGGAAGTCCAGAGGCCAGAGTTCCCGCCTGCCTCTCACAGTGGCTTGCTGTGTGATCCTGGGCAAGTCACCACCTCTGTGATCCTCAAGGACCTCCTCGGCTGCCAGACCAGACTAGAGTAGGCGACCTCTAAGTCCCCTTTGGTATGAGTAGACCGTGAGCCCCTCTAAGAACTGCTCTCTTTGATCTGAACAGGCTTCCTCTTCCTTGGGGTCCGAGGCTTCTGGGGGGATGCCCAGCCAGCCAGATCGCCTGCATCAGTTCTGGTGCTGGGTTGGGTGAGTGATGTCCCACCTGCTCACCCAAGTTCCCTTTCAGGATGTATATTCTAGGACACAGTGTTTGCAGAAGCACATATCCTAGTTCAGTTTTAATCTGACTTCCAGGGTTTCTTCTGAATTCTCAGAGTAAAGCATGGGAGGCTGTTCCTTCCCGCCTCTCCAGTCAGAAATCACAGAGGCCAAACCTGTTGCTTCCAGGACCCCAGGGGAGGACTCCTGCCTTTGGGAGGTCCTGGAACAGAGGACACAGTGGTGAGAGAGACCCTTGCTGCTTAGCTGGACCTCCAGCTGTGCAGGCTTCGGGTCCTGAGAAGGAAAGAGTGGTACAAGTACTGCCATGGACCCGGCTGTGATGGACCCCTCACTGCCAGGGGTTCTCAGGTGTTGCTGCATGTTAGAATCACCTGAGGAGCATTTTTTTTTAAAAAAATCCCAAGTCATACCCCATACCAATTGAAACACCATGTCGGGGCGGCCCGTGGCTGGGTAGTGAAGTTCCTGTGCTCCGCTTTGGTTGCCTGGGGTTGGCCCCACCAGATCCTGGCAGCAGACCTACACACCACACATCAAGCCATGCTGTGACAGCATCCCACACGAAAGAGCTAGAATGACCTACAACTGGGATATACAACTATGTGCTGGGGCTTTGGGGAGGAAAAAAAAAAGGAAGATTGGCAACAGATGTTAGCTCAGGGCCAATCTTCCTCACCAAAAACACCAAGTCAGAGGTGGGAGCCAGGCCTTAGTGGTTTTAAAGATTCCCAGGTCAAAGGGTAGAAACTTATAAGATGAATAAGTTCTGGGGATCTAAAGTACAGCATGATGACTATAGTTAACGATACTGTATCTTATGCTTGAAATTTGCAGAGAGTAGATCTTAAGTGTTCTCCCTGCGTACACAAAAATGGTAACCACGTGAGGTGATGAGTAAGTTAATTAACTTGATTATGGTAATCATTTCACAACATACCATGACATGCCATCAAACCATGACATTGTACACCTTAAATATTTACAAATTTGTCAATTATACTTCAAGCTGGGGAAAAAATAGTTTATTTCCTATCAAAGAAAAGATCCCCAGGTAATTCCAATTTGCAACAAGTTTTGGGAGCCACGGCTCAGCTAGGCAGTCTTTATTCTCTAGCAGGAAAAACAAACCTATTCATGCGTTCATTCAACAATTTTTTGTTTTTTGTAAAGCAACAATTTTTCTTCTAGTAGTCTTTTAAGGTTGTTTTTGAATTTAAAAAAATATTTTTCACAGGTTCTTGAGTCCGAAAGGCATTCCTCTAAGGAGAATAAATCCTTTGATGTTGTATGCCTCATGCTCCCCAACAGTGAAGGGTTTGTATTCGAAGAAACTGAAAACTTGAGAGTGGTTCCTATCTTACTCATCCTGCACTGACCTGTGGTGCTGTGCAGACAGTAGGAACCCAGCTGGACTTCACTGATTACAGAAACTGAGGTCTTCAGTTGGGCCATGTACTTGGAGAAACCTGTTCTGGTTTTGCTATAGCCCCGGTTCCTAGCTCAGTGCCGTCATTTATTCCTTCTCTAAAGCTCTTTCTTTCCTTATGTAGATCCGTTTCTGACCTCTATCATTTTCCTTCTCTGTGAGGAACTTTGAACATTTCTTGCAAGGCAAATCTATTAGCGATAAATTCCCCTAATTTTTGACTGTGTGAAAGTGTTTATTTCTCCTTCACTTTGAAGGATAATTCTGCTGGATACAACAAATATTTTTAAGCACCTACTACATCGTAGGCACTTTTCTGGACGTTGGAAACACTGCCATGAACAGAAAAAAAAAAAAAAAAAACTCCTGCCCTTGTGGAACTTCCATTCTAGTAAACAGAATGAAACATTATGTTGGAAGGTGGTAAGTGATATGTGCTGTGGAGAAGAGCTAAGAAGGAAAGAGAGGCAGTAGGTACAGCTTTAAATGGAGCCATCAGGGCCTCACTGATTGGAGTTAATCTCTAAAGGAGGTGAGGACGGAAGGCACACAGACATACAGGGGCAGAGCATCCAGGCAGTGGGAACAGCAAGTGCAAAGTTCCTGTGGCAGAAATGTGCCTGGCAAGGAGGCCTGCATGGCTGGAGCATTGTGAGCTGGTGGGAGAGTGGAGAACAGGAAGAGATGATGGGGTATGGGTTGGGAAGGCCTTTCAAGCTATCATGAAAACTGTGGCACGTGATGTGAGACAGCAGAGGAGTTAGTTTTGAATCTAGTTTCATTTTGAAAGGGTCACTCTGGTGGCTGTCAGGAGAAGAGACTCTAGGGACGCCAGGCGAGGATTGAAGCTGGGAGATGCCTGGAGGCTCCAGCTGTAATTCATGTGAGAAATGCTCGTGGCTTGTAACAGGGACGCATCCAGGGAGGGGTGAGCGGTGTTGAGAAGGAGCTTTAGTAGCTGCATCCGAGTAAGCTTAGAGCACAGAAGATGCCGCCTCGCTGAGGCTGGGGGCTGGAGAAACCACTTCCAGGAGAGCAAGGGTTGTTAGGGTGGCAGTTGTCTTTCTGCTTCTTGATAGTAACAGACTCTCAAGTTCCTCTGAAGAAGGGGACGGGGCCGTGGGGAGCGCACAGAGGGTGCGTTTCTTCATCGTTCCTCAGCTCAATCAACAGTTTCCTGTCTTGTCACCACAGCCCCGCACTCTGTCCTGTGCAGCCTGTGGTTCAGCTCCCTTTGGGGGTGCTGGTGACTGTTGTGCTTTCAAGTGCTTTTGCTGTTGCCTAACTAGAGGGGGGGTGTACGGGCAAAGGGGCCTTTCAGCTCCTAGGCAAACAGCTTCTTTGCCCAGTGGTGTGCATACGGCCCCACCCTGGAGACAGCGCCATCCTGTGTCAGGGCCTCTGCCACGCGGTGGGGGCTGCTGTAGGGCTGTGGGTTTTCAAAGCCACTGTACCCTGGGAGGAATGAACAGCTGCTCGGCGTCAGCCAGTGTAAACAGTGGTTTACACACGCGAGCCCTGGGGCAGCCGTGTCAGCTTCACCTGCAAACTCGTCAGAAATACAAATTCTTGGACCCCCACCCAGATGTCCTCTATCAGAATTTTGGGGAGGGTAGTAGAAATCTATGTTTTAACAAGCCCTTCAGCAGTTCTGACGCCCGTTCAACAATGGCTCAGACCTTTTTGAAAACATAGAAGTTCCAGAATGAATACGTCTCTTTTTTAAAGCTCAGATGATTTTTATCTCCTTATGCGATGCCTTCAACAGAAGGTGCTCTGACGTATAATTATATTAGAATTACATTAGGATTTTGTTCTATTTACTGTTACAACTGACCACAGCCTAGTGTTTCTGGGGAGATAAAAGCCAAAGGGCCTCCAACAATTGGGGGAGGGGGCTTTATTTTCTCTAAAATAATGGCCAGGACCCAGGGGAAAGCTGAGGTTTCTGGGCTCATCTTTCTGCGGCTATTCTTTCAGCTGAGAAAACAATGTGGCCTCGATGGCACTTCCCATGTGCGAAGCCCAGCCCGCCGTGTGGTGCGGTGGAGCAGGCTGCACCTCCAGTGAGCGACGAGGACGACGTGAGCAGGTCTTCTCAGTCCGCGTCCTGTGTGTTCTTTCCCACTCTTGAGGCAAGAGGAAATAGCCACAGAAATGTGGTGCTGGATTCTTTTAATTTTGGCCTTAATTTTTAAAGCTCACTTCCACCCAGACCCCTTCTTAATAAAAATACTGTCAGGACTTATCCAAAATAATTCAACCCTCTTCCTCAGCTCTCTCATTTTTTAAAAAAATTCGCTTGAATTACTATGCCCTCTGAGGAAAATCAACAGCTTTGAAAATATTCTTACTGCTTTCTATCTCTCACTTCTCCCACCCTTTCTAGTATGTTCCTCGTGTCCAGGGAGAGGAGCTTCTTGCTTCTAACCACTCAGGTGACCCATCTTGTGCTTGTTTCTTCACTACCTGTCAGCCTTTGTGTAACCCCCTTGGCCTGGAGGTTGTCCGGGCCACAGTGAGAGGACTTCCTCCTCCTTCAGGATTCCAAGAGCCCTCTGGAATTCTGGAATGTGCCTAGCAGCAGGGCAGGAGCCTGAGTGTGATTGGAGATAAATGCACTCAGTGGATGTGATGACTGTGTCAGACTGATTGTGTAAATCTTGCCGTGGGTGACCCACCCAAGCCAGGTGTGAAACCAAAGCAGACGAACGTGCTTGCTCCCAGAGCTGTAGCACTTACACATTTCATGATGGGCCAGGGATTAAAAAGGGAGACTCGGACATCACCACTGAGGACAGAGCTCATGACAGAGAAAGATGACTGTAATAAACCGTGGACCTGAAAATCAGGGGCAGAGACCTAATGCAGGTACTTTTCCTACTGTATTTAGAAACAAACTCCTACCTGGTTGCCATGGCTTATGTCTCAGGGGTGGTCCCAGCTGCAGAGGAACCGGAATTTAATCAGGGTGGTCTAGCTGCAGCCAACCAAAATTGCTTCCCTGAACTGTGTTTCTGCAGAGGGAAATTTTAAATCACCCTGACTAGTTGGGCAATCTTACGCACAGCACATGCAATTTGAAAAACATCTTGGCTTAAATTCTTTAGTGAATAATTTTACACTTAGAAGAGAAAGTTCTGACCTGAAAGAATATATAAGAGGAGGTTGTAAAGTGATTTGAACAGCTTTGGATCATGGAAAATATTTAGAGGAAGGAGAAAATGTCATTCTTTCTAACCTAATAATTAAGTTCCTAAATGTCCTGGCTTGTTTGCTTTTTTAGGTACCTCGCGTCTTCATCGGTAAAGACTGTATAGGTGGATGCACTGACCTACTCAACATGCATCAGAGTGGGCAGCTGTTGACACGGCTAAAGCAAATTGGAGCTCTAGAATAATTACAGGTGAGTGACAGGTGGGACACTGGGCCCAGAACACTGGGAGACAGTGGCATTCTATTGCCATGTTTTATTATAAGCTAGGAAGGCGTTCTGGCTAGGGAAAGAATGATTTGGGGTGGTTTGGGGACCCGTGAGGTCATTTATGTGACTTCACATTTTACAAAGGGATTAATTGTGTCAATGGGAGGAAATCCTCTCACTCGACCTTCATTTAACAAATGTTTATTAAGCACTTACCACATGCCAGATGCTGTACTAGGCACTGGGAATATAGTAGTGAACAAAAAGATAACATGGGACTTGTATTCTAGAGAGGTAGACAGATCAGAAACAAGTAGATAATTCCTGAAACAAATAAATAGGATAATGTGATAGAACATGGTAGGGAGTGGGGAGCAAATTTAGCTGATATGGCGTGGGAAGGCCTTTCTCAGAGGGGCTGGTTGAGCTGAGGCTTGGTTGACAAGATGGAGACAGCTATGTGAAGGTGAAGCAGAAGGCCTTTTCAGGCAGAGGGAATAGCAAGTGCAAAGGCCCTGACGTGAGAAGTATGGACTCTTCAAGGAAGAGAAGGGAAGCAAGAGCAGACCGAGTGAAGTGTAGTGAGAAGGAAGAGGAGTAAATGTGGGCAGGGGCCAGAGCACGCAGGCCTTGGTAAGTAATCTGGATGATTCTGAGTGCAACGTGAAATCAAGGTAACTTTTGCTTTGCTGTATTTACACTGCAAATCAATTCGATCTAATTGGCTTCCCAAACGCCAAAACGAAGTTTTCTAAAATTGTAACCTAAAGGAGATCCTTGGCTCAATGGAAAACCATAGGGTGATGAACTATTCAGAAAGGAACCAGCCTACTTTTGGGGTCTGCTGAGCTCCCTTCTCCCCCGGCTCTTGTTAGTGCTAGCCAGCTTCAAGCCAGGCCAACTCCACTGACTCATACATACAGAGACTCTGTTTTTTTTAGTCAAAGGAGAAATGTATGGTTCTTAAACCAAAATATTCTTTGAGGGGTATTTATTATCCATTAATTAATAACTTACCCTTGAGAAATGAGTATGTATAATTTGTGGTGGTTACTCAGAATAGCAACAGAAGTATGAAAAAGAAAGGTCTGGAAAAATATAACTGAATCCCTTGAAATAAAATAGTTAATATTATAAGCCTTCTAATCACAATTCTACAACATCCTCTAGGCAGGTGAGCACTGTCTGCTTGGGTGAGCTTCCTGGCCTCACCCCGTGCACTAAAGCACTTAACCCAATTAACTATGGTGCCAAATGTTTCCTATTCTGGAATACTTTTTTTTAGCAATTTAGGCTTAGACGAAGAATGGAAGGAAGCTAATGACATTCCTGGGAAGATGAGGAATACCGTTTCCCCAACTACCTCTATGTTGGGGTGGCCATTAGAGTCCCCCATACTCACAAGCTTTCTTTATTTGCATTATATGCTCTCAGTATTTTGCTGGCAGCTGCATCCCAGGGCCATCTGTAACACATTGTGTTTAAATAGCAAGAGTAAGTGTCCTGGTAATGAAAAGGGAAATGAGGGGAATTTACCTTTCCAAGAAAATCCAGTTCTCTGTATTTTTTCCCAGCAGAGCTGATCCCAGACTGATGTCCCCCTGAGAGCTGAATAGCATTGCTATGATGACAGCACTTCCTGGTGGATGGATCAGGGGCTACCTTTACCCAGCTACAGCAGCTGTTTACTTCTGAAATATGTTAACCAAAAAAGGAGGGGTGGGGGTTGGCAAAAATAGCTTTTTCTTTTTTGATTTAGTGTTAAAAGTGGCTCAACTTGCCCCAAATCACAGATCTGAGAAGGTTGATGGATGTCTTGGGTTTCTTCTGGATCGGCCCTTTGGGTTCCAAAAGACCGTGACAGTCATGGCCTAGAATTCACTCACTGACTCAAAAGATGTTCTCTCTCTTTGGCACATGTTTCTTATGATTGTCCTCCATGCGCCGGGCCTCGTCTACCTCTAAGCCAGTGTTTCGCAACCAAGTTTATCCCAAGCCCCTCAGGATGAATCTGTAGTTGGTTTTCTGCTACTACCTGAAAATTATTTTGTTGAGTTTGGCTTTATGGAGTTTGTACTATGAAATCAATAAGTATTTTGAATGTACTTTTTCAAACTGCATGTGTCTCCCTGGTTACCATCCTCACTCCACCCCACTCCTATCTTGAGAATCATTTGCTCTGAAACAGTGTTCTCAACCTTGACAAATTCACAGCTCTCACAGGAAATGTTCAACAGTTAAGAAATTGGAGAAGTGAGTTAAGAAATGAAGGGCCTGAGGGCCCCATTTGAGAAAGTCCGCATGAAACATTAAGCACTGTTGGCCTCCTGGTGCCCAGTGATCGGAGGTCCAGGTGGAGATGCCGTGATCATCTCTTGCCTAAGATGCTCATCCAGGTCATCCTGAACAAGTATGTGTTAATTTGCTTAGATTATGAACCAAAGTAAAACATGAAATTTAAAACGTTATCACAGAAAACTTACAACTCCCTCCCCCAAGGGTATGTCTGTGAAAGTAGCCAAATTTAAGAAACACGGTCCTAAATTATTTTCTCTCTCCTTTTTTTCCCTACTCTCTGAAAACTTAAGGATCCCTTACTGTGAAGTTTGTTCTAGCATTGCAAGAGTAAGTTAATTTCCTTCTGCAGTCTTTAGGGTGAATGTTAATTTCTTTTCTAATAAAGAAGTACCCAGAGATGATACAGTGATCTTTGTCCAATTCTTTTCTATGTTCTCAAGACCTTAAGGAATGGTATTAATGCAAAATACACCAATTTAAAGCTTTATGTTTTTCTCTCGCCGTTATAAAGCACATGCTATTGTCCCTCATTGAGGACAAATGGTTGATGTGATTTTCCAATTTTATATTGAAATGACAATTTGAATGTAATATATCAACACTAGCCTATTGAATACTGTTTAGGGTTTAATAATAGTCTTTTTCATTTCATGTTCCATTTTCCATTTCTCACTTAATACCCTTGTGCTTTTGGCTTACTCTTCCTTCCCTTACGGGCTCTACCACTGCTTTCAACCAGACTGCTGTGGATGATTGTGCAGGTCATGCACTGCACAACGCTCTGATTGACACCCCCTGGAGGCTGCGCGGTGTGCAACCTGCACTGTCCCTGATCCACTCCAGTTCGCTTGCCTGCACTTTCTTTCATACTCCTCTGTCTCTGCTCATGTGTTTCCTCCTCCAGAGATGCCCTTTCTTAGCCTTTGTTTTGCTGTCATACTCCTCCTTCAAGCCCTGACTTACAGACTACCTCCCCCTTTACATACCCTCTCCTCTCACTGCCTTTTGACTTTCCTCTATCTTTTCTGTGTTCTCTTTCTGGAACTCCTAGTAATCACATATCGGATCTCCCAGACTTGCTCCCTCTTCTGTGATCCTAAAGCCCTCTGCATAGAGGTACTTTAAAACCCTCATCAGGTTGTGTTGTCATCAATCATCTGTTCTGGGTTCTTGCCAGACTCAGAAATACTCAAAGGCAAGAGGCATTGCTTAACATCTCTGTTTAACCTCTTCCCTCCACAGAGGGAACACTAGCTCGTTGTTGCAATCATTCTGACACTTCTCTTTATAGTTTTACTCTCTAAATATCCCTAAACAATACATCTTAGTTTCGAAAAGCAACAGCAAACACCAATCTCGCTGTGTAAGGAAAGGGTGATATGACAATCAGATGAACGACCCCAGGAGAAGATGAGCCGGACAGAGGCTCTGGGTCATAGACTGGCTTCAGCTTCCTGGGGAGTTTACCAGAGGGGTGGTCCTGAGTGAGTCTTTGGTGGTCAGGGAGGCTATCATGTGAACAGGTACTGGGCATGCCCCAGAAATATGGTCGATGGAAGCGGGCTGCTCTGTGTTTCCTGCTTCCACAGCCCACCTCCCACTCTCAGGAGTAGGTCAAAGCACATCACTTCTGTGGGAGTGTGGCACACCCTCGACTAGCCAAGTGTGTGGCATGAATAAAAATGTCAGCATGAGGCAACTAAGTACAGATAAGATTCTGCTTCAGGCTCATTTGAGCATTCTGTCCTCGAGTTAAATAAGGTACAGCCGGGGGCCGGCCCTGTGGCCAAGCAGTTAAGTTCATGCGCTGTGCTTCCGGGTCACAGGGTTTTGCTGGTTCGGACCCTGGGCATAGACACGGCACCGCTCATCAAGCCATGCTGAGGGGGCGACATGCCACATGCCACAACTAGAAGGACCCACAACTAAAATATACAACTATGTACTGGGGTGCTTTGGAGAGAGGAAGAAGGAAAAAAAAAAAAAGACTAGTAACAGATGTTAGCTCAGGTGTCCATCTTAAAAAAAAAAAGGTACAGCAGGAGAGCCCTCAACATGGAGAATTACACCACTGCAATCTGGAATCGTTGCCGTGTGTGTCAGGGCACAGCTCTCTTCCCGCGATGTCCCTTCACCATCATCCTGGGGATTCAGTTTCCTGATCTCCTATTTCCCACGCCCCATATGTATTTGTTACAACTAAACTGCCGTGACAAAATTACGTTAGAAGCTTAATTGTCTCTCTCATAACAGTCCAAAGGGGCTTTGCCCCATGGACTCCCACCAACCCAGGAGTTGTATGCACCACTTCTGCTCCCATCCCTTGGCCAGGACTTCGTCCAGGGCCTCCCTTAGCCACAGGGGAGGCTGGGCAATGGTGTCCCTGCTGAGAAGCTCCTTGGCCAGCTAAAAGTCAGGGAGGTCCACACCAAAGGAATGGATATTGAAGGAAAATTAGCAGATGATGTCCTTTTTTTTTTTTTCCATTTTGGAGGACCATATATCCTCCATGGTTATTAAGAAAGAGAGAATGGGAAGTAAGCTTTTTGAAACCTTGTTTATCTGAAAATATCTTTATTTTGCCCTCGTATTTGGTTGATAGTTTGTCCAGATATAGCTCCTAGTTAGGAATCGGTTTCCTGCAGAACTCTGACGTCGCTGCTCACTGTCTTCTGCTGTCCGTGTTGCTGTTAAGAAATCTGAAGCCATTCTGATTCCTGATACTTGGTGGATGACCAGTTTGGGTTTGTTTGTTTGTTTGTTTTCTACTCTGGAAGCTTACAAAATCTTCCCTTGGGGTCCTGTGCTCTAAAATAGCACACTGACATACCTTGGAGAGGGGCTATTTTCATACATTTTGGGCGCTACTCGGAGGTTTGGGCGGTCCATTCAATCTTCTCTCTTGTCTTTCAGTTCTTAGAAATTTCATTGGATTGTTTCATGGATGCTTTCCTCTCCTCTATCTTCTCTGAGTTCTCTTTCTGGAACTCCTGGTAATCACCTATTGGCTCTCCTGGACTTGTCCTTAATTTTTGTTATATTCTCTCTCTTATTTTCAATCTCTTTTTCTCCCCCCGGGGGATTTGCTCATCTTTATCTTCCTACCGTTCTGTTGAGTTTTTAATTCTGATGTCAATGTGCTTAATATCCAATAGCTCTTCAATAGTATCTGAATGTTCCTCTTTTTATAGAACTGTTTTTGTTTCATGGCTGTAGTACATTATCTCTCTGAGGTGATTGTGATTTTTTAAAAACTTCTTTACTGAATTATTCCAACTATGACTTTTTTCCTATTTCCAAGAGTTCTTTCTTGTTCTTAGTTGTTTCCTTTTTTTTTTTCTTGTTCTTTTTTTATGGATACAATCATTTCCTTCATCTCTGGAAGGATATTAATTATGGCTGGAGCTTTTTAAAAAGCTGTCTTCTGATTCCTGCTTTATCTCCTTCCCCTCTGAGTCCCTATTTTCTGTTTCTGCTCTACATTTAAAGGCCATCCACAAATGTCTGGAGGTCTGACTAGATATTTAAGAAGGAGGCACCAACAGCTGGTTGGAAGACTTGTGTGCATGGATTGGGCTTGCCTACTGGTTGGCTTCATCACAGGGTCTTTGTTCAAATGTCACCTTCTCAGCAAGGTTTCCCACATCAGCCTAGTTAAAATTTCACCTAGCATTCTATCCCGCTTCCTTGTTTTGTTTTCCTCTATAGCATTTATTACC
This sequence comes from Equus asinus, assembly GCF_041296235.1. Taxonomy (NCBI): domain Eukaryota; kingdom Metazoa; phylum Chordata; class Mammalia; order Perissodactyla; family Equidae; genus Equus; species Equus asinus. The sequence goes on from NC_091798.1 coordinate 75,947,029, forward strand.
TAATATATTGTACAATTCGTTTATTTATTTTCTTTATTGTCTGTTTCACCACCAAAATGTAAACCCCTCAAGGCCAGGAATGTGTATTGGTTTTATTCACTGCTGTATCTGCAGCATCAAGAAGACTGCCTGCATATAGTAGTCACTGAGAAATATCTGTTGGGTGTCTGAATGAATGAATGAATGAATGATCAGGTGCAGATCCCCCACGTGTTAGTTCCTGGATGTTTTTCTCTGGAGCCGTTCAGCTTCTCCAGTTTCACGGTCAGGGGGTTGGGCCTTGCTGCCAGGTTCTGGCTGCCAAGCAGGGGAAAGAGACTCGGCAGCCCCCTGGTCAGTGTGCAGACTCTCCTGTAATCTCCTGTTTTCTGCCGGCTCCTTGCTGAGTGTTTCTGGGTTATTACACAGGAATAGAAAGCACTATCATCCAAAGAGCACTGAGAGGTTGGCACAAGGGGTTGGCAGAGGAAAGCAACAAAAATAACACGCAAAAAATTCATAGCCAAAGCTCTGCTTCTGTTTACTTTAAAAAGCAAGCAATTCAATCCCTTGCACATGTCTCATTTTAATAACTGCCTTCAGTCTGCTGCTTCCTGGCCCCTGGAGGTGGTGACTGACAGCCCTTCCCCCAATTCAAGGCTGTCCAAAGACGGCCCTTAAAGGGAAGTAACAACTGGGGGTGATACATGGGTGTGTGGGACAGGTGGCACTATTTCTATCCCCAGTGAGTATCATTACGCCATTATCTTGACACTTGGTTGTAAGGGAGAGCCGTGTTCTCTAATTTCACTGCACCATGCAATGGTTAGTGGGTTCCGGAAAATATTTTAAAGAACTGGGCTCCTGAGATATTTTAAGTAAAATTCCATTCTTATATTAATAGTGATCTTTTCTTATTAAATACAGCGAGCATAAAGTCTGAAGGGGCACACTTTAATCTTAAGAGAATCTGCCCACATCCCTTTAAGCACAGGTGATATTTAAACACGAGTCAGATTTACATTTCCTGTCCCCAGGTGACTTTTCTAGTGAGCTGTGCAAAACTGAGGTGGAGGAGAAAAGAAGGGGCATTAGGAGAGTTAATGAAAGTGCCGAACCTCTGGTAACCTCTCTGGGGTTGCAGTTAGCGCTCCTGGGGTTTTATTCCTGGGGGCTCTTCTTGCCCATTTGGGGTCTTCCTTCCCTGCTACCAAGGTTACAGCCCCTGGCCCCCTAGAGCTGAGCTTTCTCAGGAGAGAGTGGAGCAACTGCCTTCTCTCTTTCCTCGTGTGCTTTGTGAAACTTGGAATACGTCATACACAGGATTACACGTTGTTTTACAGTGGAGACTTTGCACTGCCTTTCCTTATACTTCCAAGTCATCCTGTGGAGCGGGTATGGATGATCTTTAACATAATCTGCCCTGGGTTCTGACCAGAGGTGTCAAACGGGGACCAAAGGATCCACTCTGGGAACAGGCTGACAACTCTTGGGAAGGTCAAATTAGAGAAATCAGCTGGAAGCTGTGGCCCTGAGGGCTGTCCCTCAGCATCTAGAATGCAACCCCATGTGTGACGAGAGTGGTGCACAAAGCTGACTCAGTGTCCTTAATCAGGACCCTGCTTGGAAGATCCCAGTCACTAACACAGTTGCTGGATGATTGCAGAGTGCCAGAGAGTAGCAAGGGAGGAAAAGGATGGGCCACAGGCTGCTTCCAGAGAGGGAAGAGTGTGGGCGTCCACAGACAGACAAACAGCAGGTTAACCAAGGAGGAGCCCTCGTTCTTCTCCCCATCCAGGAAGCCCAAGGCAGGCAGCACCAGGGAGGGGAGGATGTGGCTTCAGGACACTTTTGAGGACAATTTACCCTCCCCCCCCAGGTGTGACCCAATGGCTGATAGACTGTCCTTAATATGACCAGAGAAATTCCCCTCATCTACGAGAGGGACGGAGCAATGGATGCAAAATGCTCCCTGAACACTGCCTGAGCTGGCAGGAGAGGAGAAATCCCCTTCCACAGGAATCTGAGGAGGGAGGTGTTCCCCCGTAGCCCGACAGTCTTCAGCATGAGGACAGTTTTCTCCACTCACTGTTCTTTGCCTACAGGAGAATGAGCCCCTAGGGGATCTCAGGGCTATTGAGAGGGTCAGAGAGTCTACACAGACATTCCAATTTGCCACAGGTGCATAGAAAGGTGCCATTCTATGTATCTTTCACTGCATCTAGTTTTTCCAATATTTTAATAAAGGTGAACAATTGATTTACCCAGTTAGAAGTTTTTCTTGGTTTATTTTCTTGTGTGACAGCAGCAGCAGAGGATAAAATATAAATCCATTTAAGGGATCAGTGCATATGAAACCAGCAAACAGCCATTGTTGATTAAGTATCTAGGTACTAAAGTTTTTTTCCTTTTTGCAATTACTCATTACAGCTTTTAGCTGTTTAACCCACCCATTGTTAATGTTGCTCTTTAGGCAATATGCTATCTGACTCCCACTAGGCTCCTATAGATAACATCTTCCTGGAGCCTGGGTCACCATGGTAATGGGTGTGTGAGCTGTTTTTCAGGAATTAGAACCCCTTTTGCCACTCCAGGCTGGTTGAGACCACCAAACTCATCAACGGGGCCCATGGAGATGTCCAATAGGCGACCTTTTGATATCACGAGGCTAAAAACTCCACCCTCAGATCATGCTAACACCGCCATTTTGTGAGTATGGGTCCTATGAAGAGGCATGGAGTCTGACTATTCTTGCGCAGATCATGAATAACCTCATCTCTCCTCACCTCCAATCACCTCACTCCACATTTCTGATCACCTTGCCCCCATCCCATAAATATCCCTGAGTCCCTATTTCCAAGGAAGCAAATTTGAGGCTCCTGTTCTCACTTCCTCATGGGGCTGCCTTGTGAATAAACTCTCTCTCTACTGCAGTCTCGTCGTCTTGGTGTTCTGGGCAGTGGGCAAAAACGAACCTGGTTGGGTAACACATACCCCTATAATTATCTATTCAAAATATTTAACTTACTTTTGAACAAAGCAGTCCAGCATTCACAGTGGCTTTTGATAGACTGTTTTCTCAGTCAATGGCTAACACACAACCGCTACATATGGAGAGATGCTGGTCTGCCCCATCTTCTAATATTGAAAAAAGAAAGTGGAGAGTCCACAAGTTTGGAAATACCGGAGACTATTGCCCTGTACCAAAGAGACGGCTAACAGCACTGGTTCTCAGTCTTCCTGCTTACACAGATTGTAACTGCAGTGTAAAGGTAGTAGCAAATTATGGTTAACTTGTACCCAAGTCAACATATAATGAGTTTTATCCCGTGTTTCCTAGGCATTTTAAAGAGGCTATATAATCTCCCCATTGGTTGAAATAGGTGAATGTAAGAGTCTGCATGCTGTCGTGATAGAAGCTTAGAAAGACCAGCTGCACTCACTGGGTGCTAAGCACATTCTAAGTTTTGAACATGTTTTCATTCATGTAATTCTCACAGCAGCCCTACAAGCCAACTGCTATCATCATCATTTCCATTCTACAGATGGAAAAACTGAGGCACAGAGAGGTTATGTAAATTGCCCAGGGTCTCTCAGCAGAGCCAGGATGTGAGCCCAGCAGGCTTCCAGGAGTACATACTCACAACCACTCTGCCTTTCACTAGCTGTTTCATTGTTATGGAGACCTACTCGTGTTTCCTGGTCCAGCACAATGAGTGAAGGGCCTCCTGGATCTCTGGGCTTTGAGCTACAACACAAGAAATGATTTGACTTCTCCAGCATGGCCTGTCTCTTAGCTCAGTGTTTCCCAGAGAAGGTTCTTCAGAACGCTGGTTCCATGACATGTTAATAAATGTTGCACGAAAAAAGGGGTTCGATGGTCAAATGAATTTGGGAAATGCCGGGCTAAACAATATGCTGGCCTACAGGGCTTACTCTCATTTTGAGAGTCCAAGCCTTTTATCTGATCTACTTTAACACTTGTGCTCTTGAGGACTTCCAGTTTCCAATTCGGCATGTCAGAAGCTTGGAAGTCAACACTCCATCCTAACAAGTAAAAAGCTGAATAAACTGAAAAATCCACAACTCTCCTTAGATCCATAAGAGAATTGAGGTCACAGGGTAAACCATTGCCCACCAAACTGGAGAGACTGGTAGGCAAATACAGAGAATCACAACTTACAGAGCAGAGAGCTTGGTGAAAATTAGCGCTGGGTAGGGAAACCGGAACTGTAATTGACAAATTGCTGGAGGCTCAGTGTGGACAAGTCTAGAGTAAAAATCTCCAGGGGGACCCAGTCATCAGGGGGCTCCCACAGTTTTGTGAGTTTTACTTCCTGGAGTTCTAACTAGGTTCTCACGATAAATATTGAATTTCAGAAACAATCTCTTCTGCTTCCAGCAGGCGAAGAAGACAAGGAACCATTTTGAAATATACTAGAGCACTCTGCTTTTCTTAACAAAGTCTGTCCTCAGGAGTTAACTATTTAACTAGGGCCTAAACTGCTGGGGTTTTATCAGAGCCTAACTGACCTGGGGGAGGGGAAAACCCCACTTCAGTCCCCTCTAGCCTTCCATAGGGAGAAGGGAAATACCCAGTTCCATACTAGCCATCCTATTTGACTTGGCTGGGGGTCGGGCAGAGGGGGAGGCAGGGGTGACTGAGAAGCACATGTGAAGCTCACAGGCCAGAGGCACTGGCTCACTACAAACTGAGACCTACTCATGGGAATATAGGTGGCTTCTCTTCCCTCCACATATCTTATCACCACATTACTAAAGGTCTATTTACAGCAGGTACCCAGTCCAGTATATTGTGTCTGGCTATCAAGGAAAAATTACAAGGCAAAAAACATGGAGCCAGCCCCGTGGCCTAATGGTTAAGCTCTGCTTCTGTGGCCTGGGTTCGGATCCTGGGCATGGACCTGTACCCCTCACTGGTGGCCGTGCTGTGGCAGCAACCTACATACAAAACAGAGGGAGATTGGAAAAGATGTTAGCTCAGGGCGAAACTTCCTCAGCAAAAAAAAAAAGAAAGAGAGAGAGAGAGAAGCAAAAAACACAGTTGGAAGACAGAGAGCAAGCATCAGACCAGATTCAGATATGGCAGGCATGTTGGAATCATCAGACTGGAAATTTAAAATAACTGTGATGAACATGCTAAAGACTCCAATAGATAAAGTAGACAGGATGCAAGAATAGATGGGTAATGCAAGCAGAGAGACAGAAATCCCGAGAAAGAATCAAAAAAAAAATCTAGAGATCAAAAGTACTGTAACGGAAGTAAAGAATGGACTTCAGGGGCTGGCCCTGTGGCCCAGTGGTTAAGTTCTCGTGTTCCGCTGCAGGAGGCCCAGTGTTTCATCAGTTCGAATCCTGGGCGCGGACATAGCACTGTTCATCAGGCCACGCTGAGGCAGCATCCCACATGCCACAACTAGAAGGAACCACAACTAAGAATATACAACTATGTACCAGGGGGCTTTGGGGAGAAAAAGGAAAAAAATAAAATCTTAAAAAAAAAAAGAATGGACTTAATTTGATAGGCTCATTAGTGGACTTGAAATGTGCTGTGGTCTGAATGTTTGTGTCCCTCCTCCCCATCCCCCAAATGCACATGTTGGAATCCTTACACCCAATATGATGGTGTTAGAAGGTGGCCTTTGGGAAGTGATTAGGTCATGAGGGTGGAGCCCTCATGAATGGGATTAGTGCTCTTATAAAAGGGATCCCACAGAGCTGCCTAGCCCCTTCAACCACGTGAGGACACAGTGAGAAGCCCCCAGCTATGAATCAGGAAGAAGGCCCTCACTCAATCATGCTGGCACCTTGATCTTGGACTTGGCAGCCTCCAGAAATGTAAGAAATAAATTTCTGTTCTTTATAAGCTCCCCAGTCTGTGGTAATTTGTTACAGTAGCCAGAACAGACTAAGACTGAAGAAAGAATATCTGAGCTTGAGGACATCTCAATAGAAATCTCCAAAACTGAAAAGCAAGAGAGAAAAATAGACTGAGAAAAAAAAACAGAACAGGGTACCTGAGAACTATGAGACAATAACATATGCGTAATGGGAATACCAGAAGGAGAATAAAGAGAGAAGGAACAGAAGAAACATTTGAAACAATAATCACTGAGAATTTCCCAAAGTTAATATCAGACACCAAACCACAGGTCCAGGAAGCTCAGAGAACACCAAACAGGATAAATGCCAAAAAAAAAAACTACACCTAGCATATCATTTTCAAACTACAGAAAATAAAAAATAAATAAAAAATCTCGAAAAGAGCCAGAGAAAAAAATGCCTTACCTAAAGAGGAACAAAGATAAAAATTACACCTGACTTCTTCTCAGAAACCATGCAAGCAAGACAACAGTAGACTAAAATATTTAAAGTGTTGAAAGAAAAAACCCACCAACCTAGAATTCTCTGCCCTGCAAAATTACCCTTCAAAAGTGAAGGAGAAATAAAGAGTTTCTCAGACAAACAAAAGTTGGAGGAATTTGTTGCCAGTAGACCTGCCTTGCAAGAAATGTTAAAAAAAGTTCTTCAGAGAGAAGAGAAGTGATTTAAGTCAGAAACTGGGATCTACATAGAGAATGAAAGAGCACTAAAGAAGGAATCAGTGAAGGTAAAATAAAAACTTTTATTTTTCCTATTCATAATTGAGCAAGTAGATAACAGTTTGCTCAAAATACTAATAGCAACAATGTATTTGATTATGTCTGCTTATGTGTAAGGGAATGTATATATATACACGGGCATATGTATGCTATGTATCAGTGAAATGAGTGACAGCAATGATACAAGGGGCAGGATGGAGGAATTAGGATTATTTTGTTATTCTATGGTACTCACACTACCTGTGAAGCAGTGTAGAGTTATTTGGAAGTAGACTTGGATTAGATGTAAATATATATTGCAAACTCTCGGGCAACCACTAAACAAAAAGGTAAAAAAATACATAACTGATATGCTACAAAAGGAAAAAAAAATGGAACCATATAAAATGCTAAATTAATACCACAAAAGGCAGGAAAAAAAATGGAAGACAAAAATAGGAACAATGAACAAAGGCAACAAATGGAAAGCAGCAACAAATATGATAGATATTAATCCAAGTATACCAATACTTGCTTTGAATGTCAATGGTCTAAATGCACCTATTAAAAGACAGAGATTGTCAGAATGGATCAAAAAAACAAGACTCAACTATATGTTGTCCACAAGAACTCACTTTAAGTATAAAGACACATATAGATTAAAAACAAATGGATGGAGAAAGTTACGCCATGCTAACACTAATCAGAAGAAAGTGGGAGTAGTTATATTAATTTTAAGCAGAGCAGACTTCAAAGCAAGGAAAATTACCAAGGATAAAGAGAAGCATTACATAAAGATAAAGGGATAAATTCTCCGAGAAGAAATGCACCTTCCTTAACATGTATGTGCCTCATAACAGAGCATCAAAATACCTGAGGCAAAAACTGACAGAACTACAAAGAACAATAGATGAATCTGCTATTATAGTTGGAGACTTCAACCTTCCTCTATCATAAATGGATAGATCCTGCAGGCAGAAAATCAGTAAGGACATAACTGAACTCAACAACACCATCGATCAACTAGATAGTATCAACATCTATAGACTACATCCAACAACAGCAGAATGCACATTCTTCTCAAGCTCACATGGAACATTCACCAGGATAAACCCACGTTCGGGACCATAAAACATACCTTAACAAATTTAAAAGAAATATATCATGCAATGTCTGCTCTCAGATCACAGTGGAATTAAACTAAAAATTAATAATAGGACGATACCTGAAAAATCCTAAAATTCATAGGAATTAAAGAACACACTTCTAAATAACACATGGATCTAATAAGAAATCTTGAGACAAATTTAAAATATTTTTGATCTAAATGAAAATGAAAAGACAACTTCTCAAAATTTGTGGAATGCAGCAAAAGCAGTGCTTAGAGGGAAATTTCTATCATTGAATGTATATATCGAAAAAGAAAAATCTAAAATCAGTCTTTTAAGCTTCTACCTTAGGAAACTAGGGAAAAAAAGAGCAAGTTAAACTCAAATTAAGCAGAAGAAAAGAAATAATAAAAATTAGAGCAGAAATAGATGAAACTGAAAACACACAATGAATAGAGAAAACCAACAAAACCAAAACCTGGTTCTTTGAAAAGTTCAATAAAATTTAAAAAAAAACCTCTAGCCAGGCTACCTAGGAAAAAAAGAGAAAGGACACAAATTACTAATATCAGAAATGAAAGAGACTATATCACTACAGGTCCCATGGACATTGAAAGGATAATAAAGGAATACTATGAACAACTCTATGCCAGCAAATTTGATAACCTAGATGAAATGAACCAATTCCTTGAAAGACACTGTAGGGGAGGAAGACAGTTTCTCTACCTTCTAGGTCCTTCTGGCTGGTCTAAGAATTGAATTGACATGAGACAGACCAACAGGAGAAAGTCAAACAAAGTTTAATAACACATATACATGGAAGAAATCCAGGAAAACTGAGCACCTCACCAAAATGGCCAAAGCTGCTACCTTAAATACCATTTTTAGCTAAAGACAAAGGAGGATATTGGGGGTAGTGATTTGGGGCTTCAAAGGGGAGGAAGACAATTTACATGGAGATGGAAACGCAAATGTTTGTTAAACAAGTGTTTGCTGGGCCGTCTATGGACAGTGGGACCTGAAAGAGATCTTTTGATAAAAATGGGCTTGGCAAGGACTCTTCCAGTTTACCGATACACAAAGTTATCTATGGCGATGGCCTGTCCTGGGACAGGCCTTCTATCTTAAATTCTTTTAGGCAGTTGGGGGGAAAGTCAAAGTTTCTTTCAGGTGCTGGCCCAGTGGCACAGCAGTTAAGTTCACACGTTCAGCTTCGGTGGCCTGGGGTTCGCCGCTTCAGATCCCAAGTGCGGACCTATGCACTGCTTGTCAAGCCATGCTGTGGCAGGTGTCCCGCATATAAAGCAGAGGAAGATGGCCGTGGACGTTAGTTCAGGGCCAGTCTTTCTCAGAAAAAGAGGAGGATTGGTGGCAGATATTAGCTCAGGGCTAACTTTTCTTCTTCAAAAAAGATTGAGCTCCTTCAGAAAGTCATAGATCCTAGGACTCTGTCAACTACAGCAAGCACACCGTTACCAAAAACAAACACACACACACACAAATGTTTGTACTTGCTCTTCAAGGAGTGAAGAGCATTGGTCGCAAGGCTGTATTGTGGGCTTGACATAGAGGGGCGGGTAAGAAGTTCACAAGGGGGTGTGCAAAGTATTTCCCCAGAAACAAAATTTTTCCATTTTGATTCAGTTCTACCGACCTTCAGTGAACTCACGTCACATTTTACAGTGGTTATTGAGCCAATGAGAAAGCATTTTTATGGCTACTCATGTTGTTCTTCCTTCCTCCCTCCCTCCCATCCTTCCTTCTTTTCTTTTTTCCTTTCTCTCTTTCTTTTTTTTCCAACTTTATTTGGGTATATTTTATAGCTCACGTAATTGGCCCATTTTTGTTGTACAGTTCAATGAGAGAATGTCCATGTAAGCTGCACAGCTCCTATAGGAACTGGCCCAAGAACCTGAAATTGCAATTCCAAGGGCAGAATGTTACAGTTTAGACGCAGGATGGACTGAATTCAAATCCTGATTAGGCTATCTCCTAGCTGTGTCCTGTGGCTAAGCAAATCTCTCCAGCTTGGCTTCTTACCATGAGAATTAATTAAGTTAATTAATTAAATTTAAATTAATTAAAATGGAAGAGGACTAGCAGAGAAATCTCACTCTCTGGCTGTTGGGGTTGAATGGGCCCTGCAAGCAGCTCCCCTTCTCTCTGACCAGTTCATAGCAGGATATGCTGTTTGTTTTCCCGTCATCAGTCTTGGGTTACTTAGTTCAATTATTAACCACAAAGGTGGGGTGTTAACCAGTCATAACGTTTGAAGAATCATGATCAAATTCAACCTTGGAATAGTTTCCAGAGAGGAGAGTAGGGTTGGAGGTGGGGGAGGGGTGATTATCTTGATGACTCCTTGACTTTGGAGTCAGCTTGCAAGGAACCTCAATGAATATGTCTTCTAGGGACACATCCAGTCTCCATTTGTCTTGCCACATTGCACAAAGCCAGCATTGTTGCAGCACCTCCAAAGGGAGCATCAATTCTAGTGTTAGCTGGATTATTTTACATTTTTCTTAGAATGCTCACGGAGGCTGTTTGCTAGCTGGTATAACATATGGGCTTTGGAGTGACGTCTGGGTTCTTCCCAGCTCTGCCACTTATTAACTACATGACCTTAGGCCTTTACTCACTGTGTTCATTTTAGAGTGGAGATACTGATGGCGCTGGCTCATTGCTGAGACAATGTGATAATAATAATGACAACACTAATACTTACAAAGTACTAAGTCTGTGCAAGACCCTGGTTTCAGCATTTTATTTGTCTGATCTCATTTATTCCTCCTATTGAAACCATAAGGTGGCTGCCTCCTTTAGTTACCTGTTGTAAATGAGCAAATGAAGTCCACAGAGAGGCCACTTCACCAGTCTGAAGTCACACAGTAAGAGGTAGACCTGGGATCTGACAACCTGGGCTACATCTGGCTTGGTCTGGCTTCATCACCCTTGTGTTCAGTCGCCCCACCAGACTACTTTCCCGTGTTATAGTGTCTCTTCTAAAGGAAATTATATATGTAAAGTACAAGTGCAGTAAGTGGTAAAGTTGAAATAATAAATAATACTTCAATTTCCCCAGGCCTCACCAGCCTATGGAGTTCATACAAACAGTAATAACAGAGATTTCACTCAGTTATGCCTCCACCTGAAGTCTCCTGAAGTTACTCCTGGGGTGTCTCATGTGGCCCTCCTGTGCTTCCACACTTGCCCCTCCCTGAAGGCCCTGCCTTTGAAGTCCCTTGAGGGTGGGGTCTCACCCTGCTTCTGTTGTGGGCGTCCTCTGTGCCCCTTCCCAGGGCCCAAACTGTCTAGTCAAGTTTGATGAGGATTTTAGGCTGGTTACTTTTAAAACTACAGATGAGAAGCAGGCTCCGAGGACTGGAATTTTGCTTGCCCTTTTGAGAGACATTTGCATTTGTGAAGGAAGGGGGTGATGAGCTTGTAGGGACCTGAAATTGGCCACCCCAAGATATGACTCTTTGGCATCAGGATTGTTTTGGGCTAATTGCTTTTGATAAACTGGGACAGGGAAGGAGGCTCTGGGGAATGGAACTTACCCTTGTTGGGACACATTTACATTTGTAAGGTAAATCTCTATCTGTAAAAGGTGCCTCCCTCTCTGTACCAGGAAGAAGAGAGATGACCTTATCCCTAGAAACTCTTAATCGAGAAGGCAAGAACTTAAGTTGGTTGCTGTCTGGCAATCTCATGTAACTGGTTTAGGGTGGTGGCGTCTAACCTTTCTAACCTTTACTTAATCCAATTTGATTCTTGTCTAAAAGTCATGGGATCACCCAATGACCAGACCCCACCTGCACTGATACCATTTTAACTTTTTTTTCGTTCTTTCCTTTGTCTTCGTAAAGAGATGACTCACATACCTATGCCTTAAATTTAGCCCTAACCCTCAACTCGGGGCAGCAGCAGGAGCTCTGACTGCCCGTGGGTCCTGTCCCCATGCTATTCTATACTATTCTCTAAATAAAAGAGCACTACTGCCAGATCTTAAGAGTCTAAGAAATCTTTCTTTCGACTCCTTGGCTCACCGACCCCGCATCAAAGTTCACTGGTCCCTAAGTAGAAATGGGGCACCTGGGCCATAACAGTCAACACCGTCAGCACGAAGACGAGGAACTGCTGGGTTCTCTGTCAACCGTGTCCCGTTCAATGCAATGGACATTTTTTAAGCAACTATCACGTTTCAGAAATGGTGCTAAAAGACATAAAAATGAAGTAAAATATAAGCAATCAGTATATCCAGTGACAAGAGATTTTCACATATTAAGGTATATGGGGTAACTATTCGGGTTCAAAACTGATTCGGCTTGAACTAGCAAGCCTCACTTATGCCCTATCAAATATACATTGTACATCGGCTTAACCATAAAAGTAAAGAAGGCACTCTCTTAGGATAAGAATGCCTACTTCCCCTCCTACGCCCTATTGGTAATGTCCTATTGGTAACAGCCGCATAGTCCCTTTCCTGACATCAGGGTCATCTTGACCTGCTAATTTGCAACTGAATACTTCCTTGAAATTTTGATGGAAATGTATCCTGGGTGTGTTTAACGTATGTTCTTTGTTCTAAAAAGATATAAGACTGTACTGAAACCCATGCTTCCACAGAATGCTTTCTAAGGCCTGCCCGGGTTATAATCCTCACTCTGGCTCAAGTAAACTCACTTTATTTCTCTTATCTATCGCATAGTTATAGGTTATTTTGTGTCCACGCCAGACTGGCACCCAACAGCAGCTTAGGAACCCCTGATGTCTACTAATGGTAAGGTCTCATACAAGGTCAGCTTTTCTTACCATATTCATTAAAAACTGTGAGGGTTATTAAAGAGAAAGTTTTGTTCTTGTTTGTGGTGGTGGTGGTGATAGTGTGCCACTTGGGAAAATGCCCAGGTAAGAGTTGATAGTCATCTATTTACTTATTTAAATGATCATCTTTACATTTGAATTCTTGTCAAGGAAATATCTTAACTTTTGCTTTCCATCTAGTCAAGGAAAGCATTTGAACCTTGCCTGGGCATCGCAGCCCCGTAATCTGCCCTCCCACCCATTACCAGGGCTTCTAGCTGTGGCCTCTTCGGGATTTTGGTATATAGTTACCTTAGACCAAAATGTCCTAGTTTACTCTGAAGTACTTCATTCCTCAGAGGAAGTCACTGTAAACTAGAAAAGCAACCGTACTCCTCTTCCAACCAAGGGGACGGGACGCAAGACCAAAGAACAGCAATGTGTCCAGTTACCCAGGTGACCATGGGGAGAGAATTAGATAAGAAATCTCTAGGAAGGTAAAAATGGTCTACACATGGGGCTGGCCTGGTGGCACAGTAAAGTTCGCACATTCTGCTTTGGTGGCCCGGGATTCGCTGGTTCGGATCCCAGGTGCGGACGTATGCACTGTTTGTCAAGCCATGTGGCAGGCGTCCCACATATAAAGTAGAGGCAGATGGGCACAGAAACTAAGGAAATTGTATGTATTTTTCTACAGGTTTAAACTTACTAAAAGTAAAGGCAAAAGCAAGCTACTTCCAATCAAGAGGAGACAGGGAGAAGCACTCAGAAGTTTGAAGCAAATGTGTGAGGGGGCAGCAGTTACTGGGTAACTCCCTGCTCCCTGTGACAGGAATTTCCAGGGCTCATAAAACTGGTTTAACCCAACTTTGTCCTAAAAGGGCCTGTGGTATAAAAAAAATTATTTATCATTGTGCTCCAATATTGCTTCCAATTCTTACGGGGCAGCTGAGTATTTTTTTTAAATCATAACAACAAAAAGGTAGACAATTTTCAGGAAAAAAACTATATTCTGCAATAGTAGCAAAATCTGTCATTGTAAACAAAAATGGTTGAGGGAACGCAAATTTCCCGTTTAATGGTGCACACAGGACTAAGTCCCTTTGGAATTTAGTTTTACATTCATTCATTGAGAATTCACAGCCTGCGTCATCCGTTGGACAGGAGGGCCACAGGCCCAGCACTGAGTATAAGCCCAGAGAAAGCCAGAGAGATGGGGAGACGGGTGACAGGGAGGCCTGCAGGAGGCTGAGCGCGTGAGTGCAGTGCCACCCCAACCCCACAACCCCAACCAGGAGAAATCATCCTGGGATGCTCTCTCCTGGCTGCTCACAGGCCCACGCCTCAGGGGAAACCCTGTCAAGCAGAATTAGCACAATGAGGGGAGAAGGACAGAGCTAGTAAAATAATCAAGGAGACAGAGGAGGGATTTAAGTCTAGAAGCCAAAGGTCAAGCTGACAGGGGAGTGGGAGGGGAAGCCCCTGCGGGCTGGGGGAGGAGGAAGGCTCTGGAGTAGTCCAGGGCTTCAGACCCCCCCCCCCCAAAATGGAATTGTTTAATGGATTCTCAAAGCACATTCTATGGACCAGCAGTATCAGCATGGCCTGGGAACTTGTTCCAAATGAAAATTCTCATGCCCCAACCAAGATGGTCAACACCAGAACTCTGGGACTGGGGCCCAGCATCCTGTGTTTTAAAAAGCCCTTCAGATAATTCTGATAACTACTACAGTTTGAGAACGACTGGCTTAATGAATTGTTATGTTCAAGGTATTGACCCCACCTACCTTCCCTTAAATGGTACTGAGAACAAAGGATGTAATTCATGTCACCTTCGTATAAGAAAGGGGGTGTATTAGTTTCCTATTGCTGCGGTAACAAATGATCACAAACTCAGTGGCTTAAAACAACACAAATTTATTGTCTTACAATTCTGGAGTTCAAAAGTCCAAAATCAGTCCAGTTAGGCTAAAGTCAAGGTGTTAACAGGGCTGGTTCCTTCTGGAGGCTCTGAGGAGAGTCCATTTCCTTGCTTTCTCCAGCTTCTAAAGGCTGTCTTCGTCCTTGGCTCATGACCCCTTCCTCTATCTTCAAGGGGTAGCATCTTCAAATCTCTCTTCCTCACATTGCCTCCTGTCCTCTTACTCTACTGCCTCCCTCTTATAGGGGCCCGTGGGATTACAATGGACCAACTCAGGATCATCTTCTCATCTCAAGACCCTTAACTTAATCACACTGAAACCAGCAGGGAGTTAGCCATTGATGATTAACTAGCTAGGAACTAAAGATTTTTTCCTTTTTTGCAATTACTCATTACAGCTTTTAGCTGTTTAACCCACCAATTGTTAACTGTGCTGTTTAGGCAATATGCTGTCAACTCCCACCAGGCTCCTATAGATGATAGCTCCCTGGAGCCTGGGTCACCATGGTAATGGGTGTGTGAGCTGTTTTTCAGGAATTAGAACCCCTTTGTCCACTCCAGGCAGGTTGAGACCACCAACTCATCACCTGGGCCCATGCAGATGTCCAATAGGTGGCCTTTTGATGCCAACAGGCTAAAAGCTCCACCCTCAGATCACGCTAAAGCCGCCATTTTGTGAGCATGGGTCCTACAAAGAGACATGGAGTCTGACTATGCTTGTGCAGATCAACAGTTACCTCACTTCTCCTCACCTCCAATCACCTTGCTCCACATTTCAGAACACCTTGCCCCCTCTTCCATAAATATCCCTGAGTTCCTATTTTCGGGGAAGCGAATTCGAGGCTCCTGTTCTCGCTTCCTCCCATGAGTGCCCTGTGAGTAAACCCTCTCTCTGCTGCAGTCTCGTCATCTCGGTGTTTGGCTTTCTGGGCGGCAGGCAAAAATGAACCTGGTTTGGTAACAACACCTGCAAAGTCCCTTTTGCCATGAAAGGCAACATTCACAGGCTCTGGGGATTAGGGATGTGGACATCTTTGGAGGGCCATTATTCTGTTTACTGTAGGGAGGAAGATGAGAATATACATTTTCACTTTCTTGTATTCACATAAATAAACACTGTAATGATGCATAAGAAACAAATGAAGGTGATTACCTATAGGGAATGTGGGAAGTGGGGTGAGGGGAACAGGGATAGGAACAAGGGCTCTCTTCTCAAAGTATACTTTTTATATTATTTTGAGCCAGGCAAATATATTACCTATGACAAAATGATAACACTAAAAAATAAAAAGGAATGAGAAACATTTTTAATAATTTTTGCCTGTCGAACTGTTCTGCTTGAACATGACATGTCAGAGACTAAACCACTGGGAACTCTGGAGTCATAGGAATTAAGTATAAGAGAAAAGGGTTTCAGTGGTGATGTAGTTACTAGGGGAAGAAGAAACAAGATAAAAGGATGGCCCATCTCGCTTGGATGTGAACAAAACAAGAGAGACTCAAAGTCATAGATGAGGGACTAAGCTCAGACTTCAAGGAAAAGTCACTGTTTTGGTTTTGGGTAGTTTATTTTTGAGTTAGAGAGTTCTCCGGCGGATCTTCCCAGTCCAAGTTTCCGGCAAAGAAGGGAGGCTGATATCCCATCTCCTCTCCACTTAAAACATAATAATAATATATTGTGTCCACTAAATTGCATGTTATTAAATAAGAGTAACTAAGAGAGCTCCTTGCCCTGAACATGTAAGATAATGTCAGACACTCTCATACTAGTGCTGATCATTAGCTCATTGTTGAACATTAAGCTATAACAGTAGAGCAGGACAACTAAGATTTGCAGAACACAGCCAGCCCCATGCCAGGGAAATCATTTACATGCAATTAAAGCATCATTTGCATACAACTTTATGTGTAACACTGGGAGCTGTTTTGCCTTCATTATGCACAACAGAAATTCTTTTGCCCGCCCCTACCTCATCCCCCTTCCCATCTTATTGCCTGACCTCCAAAGGAGACTCCCAGGCAGAGGTGTCCCCAAAGATCATTTTGTACATATTCTGCATCCCGTCAGTGCCTCATCCCCTACTTTTAATTCTTTGAGGAACCTCAATGGTCCACCACTTATCACTCCTCCATTCCATATGTTTATCAACTCCCAAGAGAGACAGCCACCCTGGTCACTCCAGATCCCACGTGCCAGCTGACTCTGGCTACTTGTGACAGCAAAAAAGCTTCAAGTATAAGCATACTTCTCACCTGCAAGTTTTTCATTATTCTTCCATCTGGGGCAATCTGGCCTTTTCAGTGCCATTTATTATACACACAGTCTATGTCAGTCCTTGTGCCTGATGGAGAGTTGCAAAGTGGGGGTCACAAAGATAAATCAAGACATGGTCCCTGCCCTCAAGTTATAGCCAATAGAGACCATCAATACATAAAGACCTAAAATGCAAAGAATGCCATAAAAAAGGTATAAGAGCTAAGGAAAGACACATGGTGGAAGCAATTAATTCTTCCTGGGAGAGTCACAGAAAGCAAAAGAGATATAATGTTTAAGTGGAGCTTTACAGGATATGCAGGAGTTTGCAAACTTGACAAGGAATGGCAACTCAACCCAAGCCATGGCAAGAGTATGAGGTGTGCAAGTACACAGACAATCTGGATGGACAGTTCCACATGTCAAGGCAGGAAAGATGGGGCTGCGTTATGAAAAAGGCCTTGCTGGCAGTGAGAACTGTGGAGGTTCATCTATAGGCAATAGGGGTCTTCTAGAAGGGTGTGTTCCCAGATGGGATTTGTGTTAAGAACATAATTCCAATGGAATTGTGGAGACCTTTATGGGTTTAGTAGACTTCGCTGGCAATTTGGGAACCTTCTGAGGGGTTGTATAACATAGTCACACCCTATCCTCATGTTATGGCTGCCTGGTCTCTCTCCCCCTTCTCTCTGGGCTCCTCATTTCCAAAAGAGAATTCCAAATTCCTTTTTTTTTAATTGAGCTATAGTTGACATATACACTTATGTGTTGCTTAATGCTGGGGATACATTCTGAGAAATGGTTTGTTAGGCAATTTCATCGTTGTGTGAACATAATAAAGTGTACTTACACAAACCTAGATGGTACAGTCTAGCACACACCTAGGCTATGTGGTACTGTTCCTACCTGACCACCGTCATATACGTGGTCTGTCATTGACCGAAATGTCATTATGCGATGCATGACTATGACTTGTATTCATTTCAGGTGTACAACATAATGATTCAATATTTGTATTTATTGCAAAATGATCACAATAAGTCTAATTAATATCTGTCCCCATATATAGTTAAAAATTTTTCTTTCTTGTGATGAAAACTTTTAAGATCTATTCTCTTAGCAACTTTCAAATATACAATACAGTATTATTAACTATAGTTATCATGCTGTACACTATATCACCATGACTTATTTTATAACTGGAAGTTTGTACCTTTTGACCCCTTCACTCATTTTGCCTATGTTCCACCCCCCCACCCCCGACTTCTGGCAACCACCACTCTGTTCTCTGTATCTATGAGTTCAGTTTTGGAGTTTTTTTGGTTTGTTTTTGTTTTAGATTTCACATATAAGTGAGATCATATGGTGTTTGTCTTTCTCTGTCTGACTTATTTCACTTAGCATAAACACCCTCAAAGTCTACCCATGTTGTCACAAATGGCAAGATTTCCTTCTCTTTTTATAGCTGAATAATATTCCACTATATATATATATATGTATATATATACACACACACTCTTTATTCATTGACGGACACTTAGGTTGCTTCCACATCTTGCTATTGCAAATAATGCTGCAATGAACATGGTGTGCAGATATCTTTCCAAGTTTAGTGTTTTCATTTTCTTTGGATAAATACCCAAAAGTGGAACTGATAGATCATATGGTAGTTCTATTTTTAATTCTTTGAGGAACCTCCATACTATCTTCCATAGTGGCTACACCAATTTACATTCCCACCAACAGTGCACAAGTGTTCCCTTTTCTCCATATCCTTGCCAATACTTATTTCTTGTCTTTTTTTTTAAAGATTGGCACCTGAGCTAACAACTGTTGCCAATCTTCTTTTTTCTTTCTTCTCCCCAAAGCTCCCCAGTACATAGTTGTAGATTTTAGTTGTGTCTGCCTCTGGTTGTGCTGTGTCGGATGCCACCTCAGCATGACCTGATGAGTGGTGCCATGTCCGCACCCAGGATCCAAAGCAGCAAAACCCTGGGCCACTGAAGTGGAGGGCACAAACTTAACCACTCGGCCACGGGGCCAACCCCTATTTCTCGTCTTTTTGATAACAACCATTCTAACAGGTGTGAGTTGACATCTCATTATGGGCTTGATTGGCATTTCCCTGATGATTAGTGATGTTGAGCATCTTTTCTTGTACCTGTTGGCCATCTGTATGGTTTTTTCTTTTTAAATGTCTGTTCAGATCCTTTGCCCATCCTTTCATAGGATTATTTGGAGGTTTTTTTGCTATTGAGTTGTATGAGTTCTCTGTACATTTTGGATATTAACCCCTTATCAGATATATGGTTTGCAAATATTTTATCTCATTTGGTAGGTTGCCTTTTCATTTTGTTGGAAAGTTCCAAATTCTTATCTCTCAACTATGCAGAGCAGCTTCTCCACTTCTCAAAAGTCCTGGCCCCAGCCACCACTCCAGCCTACAGGGGCTCCTTCTACGCTAAATAATTATCAAAGCATTTTCCTAAATAAAGGCAGTTTTGTCAAGAAAAATTCTGGTACCAGCCATTAAAGGTAACGTAAATTTCTTTATCTCATCACGATCACGAGTTATCTACCATTACTAGTAACATACTAAATATTTTACACATAATGGAAATTATCTGTGACACATAATTATGCTTGAGAAACAAAAGGCAGTATTCCCAAATTTATTTCAGCATTTCAACATCCAAGGTAAAATAACTCAGGACACTGTGTTATGCTTGTTTTAAAAAAAAGTTTATTTGTTACAAAATGTTAAATACTAAAGCTAAAAACATACAAATTCAGGTCAGGCTATATTAAAATACACACATACCCTTCTTTGCAAAATTATTAAAGGTAGAATTAAACAGATGTTTTAAATAAAATAAAGTACTCTTGAGGACATTTTTGTCTGATTAATTATATCAGTGTAGTGTAGTTTTTTAAATTATAGTTGAAAAGTTTAGCTGTCTTAGAAGTCAAAATCATCCAAATCTTCAGTTTCTGCTACAGCCCAATGTGAAGCAACCATGTTGGCTTGTGACAGGGTGAATTTCACTTATGTTACTGAAACTTGTATATTACAAGCCTACTCGCCTATAATAGGAGCACAGAGTAGTCAGAAGTATACAAAGGGTTATATAAGGTGAAAACACGGCCCAAGAAGAAAAGGCCTTAGTTCTACCATACAGGATCTTCTCTAATTAAAATGATTGCAAATATTGTGAAGGAGAGATCAGCACAAAGCATATATTCCTTCAGAAATCATCTTTCAATTAAAAAAAAAAAACCACTCAAAAAGAGTACTCTTTTCTCCAAGATAGTTTATAAGTATTTTTAAATTTCTTGTTATTCTAAATTGAGTTAATTCAAAGGTACTGAAGAGCCTAGGTTTAAAAACTGATTACTGTTCTGACTAGCTCTGGAGAGCTATGACATCTGTGTGTTTGTGTCACTAACACAGGTGATAAAGAACTTTCATAATAAAAACTACATGCTTAACACCAACAGAGCACCAGCTCTCAAAACCAACTTCCGCTCAGGCCAAACAACCTAAAAACAAACTATGGTCTATTTAAATGTTAAATAGTATTTTCAAGAAAATACTTTATTTTGCTTTAGAATTTCTATTTTTCAATTTCCTAGTTTAAAAGTTATTGATTTAGAATTTTAAGTACTGTAATCCACATAGGGGTAAGAATATGCTTATGAAGAACGAAAGGCTAACAGTGCATTTTAAAAGGTCTTAAATGTGAATGAATTTTTAGAAATCTACAGCATCTATTCTTTATAATGCTAACCCTTATCAAATGAGATTTGCCAAGAGTTGATTAATCCAAGTGATTAAAATTAAAAACAAATAAAATGCATTCCAGTAATCTTCATCAACACAATCCAATTAAAATCAGGTTTCTTAGAAGATATATGTAGGGACTTTTTACTGTTTTACTCTGACAGTGTTGGTACACAACCAAGGACTAACTGTATAGTATTATGTCTAATACTATGGCATAAAATTGTTTAACCAAACCTTTGCATAGTTGGAAAAACTATGTGTATTCTAAGGTCACTGGAAATTAAAAGAAAAATATATTCTAATATTGAATTACAGATAAAAATAATGCTAAGAATAAATAGTAATCTAGTTTTCCATCTCTCGGCTTGTAAGTTTCTAATGTAATTACTTCTGTTGACATGTGATACAAGAGAAACTATAATTCTGTCCTCTATCCTAGTACCATTTTCTCTACATGAAACAAGGCTTTTTATCCTTTCTTTTAACTTACTGGGTAACCTTGAAGGACAAGATTCATGCTACCCTTCATCAAATAACCTTGCGGTCCCCAGAAAGAATTCAAACAATTCAAGCCACTGACATCCTAATCCTAGTAAATACTCTACAACAAAAAAGTCTTGAGCTTTCGATAGTGAATTCTCTAGAAAGCATCTTTTACTATGAGCATCTTTATAAATGCACATTAAAGTCATGCTGATCAGTCACTTTTACCAACATCCTGGTCTTACAGAACGATAGAGAAAGTATTGTTCATCTGTGATAGAGCCAGAACTGTAAGTGTTTTAAAGCTAAGATAACATGATGTATTTCTGACTTGCCAGCCAAACTGGTAGTGGAGAGAGGCCCTGGGTGGTACAGACTTCCCCAAAGATGGGAAACCCCATGTGATCCCTTCCCTCAGCAAGCCTCCTTCTCTTTCCTTGATGTCAATGCCTCTCTTCTGCTTTCAGAGAGAACGATATTTGGCAAGAAAACATGGTACATATCTTGCTAGGAAATTTTCGTAACTATAGGCCCAGTGCAAAGTGAAAATGAGGGGCCTTTCTTCAAACATAATTAAGAATTTGAAGGTGGTGATAGCAGAGCATGAAACCAAGTGAAGAGCCCTGTGCAACTACACAGGTTACATGGCCATAAAGCCAGCCCTGTTGAGGTTTCCTGCCTAACCAGAATCCCAGGGAAGAGACAAGGTGTCTCAGTTGGGTTGTCCAGATACAAACAGAAATTTTTTTTCACGATGGTTCAAACACTGTCACTGATTTGAAACCAAGTGGCATTTTACTTTCAAAATCCTATGTAAATTTCTATTCCTAAAATTTCAGATTGATCAGCCTTACCCTAGATTTCTCATTATATAGTCATACTGGGTCTGAAATGCCCCTTATTTTTATAGAGCAAGTAATCAGACATGATGAAATTTCTGTATTAATCTTATATGATTTTTTTAAAACTTAAACGTCGCTTAACTGGGAGGGGTATTAATATCACTAGAGGAATAAGGCATCTTAAAGGGAAAAAATGGATGTACAACAGCTTTATATACTAGGGTGAAGCCTTAGTTTTAGCCTACATAGATTTTGTTCCCTTTTAAGATCCCAATAGAACTAAGAAAAACATTAAGCAGTATGGTGATTTTCTGTTTTTTTTTTTTAACGCCCATATTGGTTTTGGTCAGAAGAATTTTACTGGAACCCAGAGGTATCCCATTCTTCACAATAATAAAAAGAGCGTATGTATGTAAAAACGTCAGGTTACATTACTAAGCAACGACACTTCCGGGAGTGAATATACTTCCGGTATTCCGCAAGCTGCTTCAAGTACATATTCGACGGCCATCTGTGCTTTTCAACAAAACTGCGCTCTTCCACTAAAAATTTTAGAAAAAGAATGTTAATTGAATATATCTTATTTTAGATCAAGTTTAGATATTAACTGTTGATTTCTTATTTAACAGAAGAGATCCAAGCTCTGCTATAGGACCCCTACCCTTTCCTCAAGCCTTCCACAATCATTTAACACAACTCTGGGTTAAATCAGTCACCAGGCTTTATGTTATTATGTGATTTACAATTATATACATCTTGTTCATTGATTAATCAGGTAATATTTGATTATGTTCTTTTTTTTCAAATGGGACTTGTTTTTCCTGGAGATGATAACTAACTTGTTTTTTCATTTAATCAGTTTTCTTTGTAGCTAACTAAACCTTTCAAACTCTTTACAGTCCTCTCAATTCTATTTTCCACCCAGCCACAGTTATGGGGTAATCTATCCACTCCTGTACTGGTGTCATTGCAGTTGCTGCCCTGGGGACCTCCCTTCTCATCAGAGCCCTGGCACTCTTGCCTTCCAGGCCCGCTTCATGCTTTTGTGTCATATCCCTCCACCCCTGGCCTCCAGGCCCTTCACTCTGTTTATTCTCTAGTTCTGGTGAACCACAACCTTTATTAGTTTCCTTAAAAAGAGGGTACAGAATAAGTATTTTTGAGACCTTGCTTGTGATGAAATGTCTTTAGTCTTTAATCTATCCTCACACACAGCTGATAATTTGGTTTGGTATAGAGTTCTAGGTTGAAAACTTCCCTCTTAATGTTGAAGGCAGTACTCCACCGCTTTCTAGTTTCCCAGGTTGTTAAGAACTCCACTGCCATTCAGATTCATAGTCCTTGGTAAGTACTCTGTGTTGGTTTTTTTTTATCCAGTAAACTTTTAGATTTTCCTACTTATAGTTGGTGTTCTTGCATGTCTCAGTGATGGACCTCGTCCATTCATCAAGCTCAGCACTCAGCATTTAGCAGATCCTTTCAATCTGGTGACTCAGGTCCTTCAGTACTGAGATAACTTCATATATTATTTCTTTGATAATTTCCTCCCCAGTGGTTTTTTCTATATTAACTTCTATTACTCAGATACTTCACCTCCTGAATTGAGCCTCCAATTTTTAAAAAATTGTTTCTCTCCTATCTGTCTCTTTATCTTTTTGTCCTACTTTCTAGATCTCCTTACCTTTATCTTTCAACTCTTTTTATTTATGTTTCAACTCCTTTATTTATTTAGTTGGGGTTTTTTTCTTTTTGCTACCATATTTCTAATTTCCAAGAACGACTTCTTGCTCTTTTATTATTTCTTTTAAATTATGGTGAAATATGCATAACATAACATTTGCCATCTTAACCATTTCTAAGTGTGCAGTTCAGTGGTGTTAAGTACATTCACAATGTTGTGCAGCCAATCCCCAGAACTCTTTCCCTCTTGCAAAACTGAAACTCTTTACCCATCAGACAACGACTACCTCCCCTCCCCAGTCCCTGGCACCCACCATTCTACTTTCTGTCTCCATGAATGCTGTTTCTTTTCTATAACATTCTAACCCTGCTTTATGGATACACATCTCTTATTCTTTGAGGATATTAATTTTAGGTTTCCTTCTATTCTTTGTTCCTCTAAGTTCCTTCTCTTCTGTTTTTATTCATTTTGATTTGGCTTTGGTATCTTTCATGTTGGACATTGCCTCAAACATCTGTTGATCCTCAGTCATCTCTTTGTATTTAAGAGTGAGATGCTGGAAAGCTGTTTGGAAATCTTCTGGGCATGGGTAGAACTAGACTGGTGGAATACACTGCACCATGGTTGAGCAGATATCTGTTGGGTTCATTGAGAGAATTCCCAAATGACTGTACCTATATGTTTTTTTTCTGAGGTCAGAGAAGGATGCTTCAATTTCATGTCCAGAGTATGGGACTCAAGATGGCAAATACCTGGCTGCCAGAATTCTAGAATCTGGATATGGGAAGGAGGCTGGAGGCTTACTATACAATGTGTATATTTTCACATGACCCCCATGTTTTCAATCCAGCTTCTTACCCCAATTCTCCCTAGAATTCATGATTCTATAACTTTTTTGGTTTAATTTCTCCGGGAATAAACCTCCCATCTCCTGTGATGATGAGGGAGAAGCAGTTGCCTGCCTGGGTGGGAGAGAGTGTAGCAAAACCTTCTTAACATTCAACTAATTATACTACTTTCAGCCCCAAGCCTCATTCTGCTTTGTGAAATAGCTACTCCCTCGAATTCCTAAGGCTTTTGGTATTCTGCTGGGTGAATCAGCTTGGTTCTCATCAGTATTCCTTTCTGAGGTATAGGGGCACTACCCAGCACGCCCCGTTTAAAACCATGTGTCCTTGAGGTTGCTTGTCTGGGCTATGCACCAGCACTCATGATGATAAGAGTCCTGGGCTTAACCAACCCAGCTGCTTTCTTATGGGACAGTTAGCACAAAGACCCTCCAGGTCTGAGGGAACACAGAGGCCCTCTAGGGGGCACTCTGGTCCTTGGAATGCAGGTCATATAGGGACAGTCCCCCTTGGCAAGCATGCAGGCTTTGTTCCTCTGCCTACTTAAGCAAGCTTCTCTCAGGGGGTGGTAGCAAGTGCACATTTCCTGTCCAGCCAGCCACCAATGGACCTTTCCTGTAAGTAACTCTCCAGTAGACCCATATGTCTCGTTTGCTGTCTCCGGGTCTTTTCTTTGGTCATTCAGCAACCTATCCCAGACTGGTCAACCAGCTGGGCGTGTGGTGGAACATGAGGGCACTTAGGTTTCCTTCTGCTAAGTCAGTTTCCACTTCCCCATCTACTGTTTAACTTCATGTATTATAATTTGGATTATGAAGGTCTTGATCCAGGATGCAGGACTGGACAAAAAGGAACAACCTAGCTGCTCAGGGAAATTAGTTATACGTTTCATTAGGAAGCAAAGGTTACATAAGACTACTCCCTGAGTTAAGACAAAAAAGAGAAAAGTCATCACAGATGAGCTCTGGCAGCCAGCAAAAAACAAAACACGAAAAAAGCCTCCACAATAAATAATACAAAATATAATATTGAAAATTAAACTGTGAGAGTAACAAATCCTTAAATACCAAGGGTAATTCATATTCCTGTGCATTGCTGTTTGTTTTCATAAGAGTCCAGTATATAAAATACATCTAACACTTAGTAAGTTATTTAACTGTGTTCTGATGTATCAGTGCCAGCATTGACCTGAGATCTTTTCCAGTATTACTTTTCAATTTCTAAACACCGCTAAAGAAGAAAAATTCTCAGTTAAGAGGA
The DNA here is from genome assembly GCF_041296235.1 of Equus asinus. NCBI lineage: Eukaryota > Metazoa > Chordata > Mammalia > Perissodactyla > Equidae > Equus > Equus asinus. The sequence continues at coordinate 75,972,598 of NC_091798.1, forward strand.
AACAATGCACAGAATTCCAATAATAATTTGACAATTTTTGAAGCCGGAAATGGGCAGTTCTTTAAGGAAGCTGTAAAGTGATTGTGCTAAGAACCCATTTCAACTTCAAGTGACCATGTGAAGTAGTCCTAGTGTAAGGCAATAGGGAAGAGAGGTGACTATGACACTCTGGAGAGGACATGGTCCTTTAAAATGGGCAGCTACTGCTCAGTTCCGGGTTGGTGCCACATAGGAAGATGGGCCCAGAGTAGCCACATCCCAGCTTTTCAAAAGAAGCGGAAATTTGGAATTTTAAAATGTTACATGTTACAATTTTTAAATATTGACACTAAAAAAATAATAATACTGTGTGGGCTGAATAAAACCCCTTGGCGGCTACATTCAACCCACAGACTGCCAGTTTGCGACCACTGATTTAGACTGTCGAGTTTTCTCTTATCTACACGGGGATTTCTTCCTCTGCCCAGGAGGACACATCACAGCAGGTCGTAGACATGAACAGGTACTGCTGAGTCAGAGCACTCAAGATGCCCTTTGAGTGCCCATCAAAGGAACATAAGATAATCACTGACACAGCCTCATCTTCTTACCCTGCCTTCTCAGATTACGCCCTGGAGACCTGCTGCTCACCATGCTGGGTGGTCATAACATATTGTATAGGCAATTGTATAAGTAATAAAATAAAATAAAAACTAATAACTCAAAGGATTTATAAAGCATCTTTCTCCCAAGGTAGCAATAGTACTCTATGTGTATCATACATCTATACAGAAGAGCGACTGACAAATAATCTTGTTCTTCTTTTATAAATGAAGGTGACCTAAGGTGGCACAATGAAGGTGGTTCACTCACTTTCATTTTTAATTGAATTCTTAAAGAATAACTCTATAACAATGTCCCTACTAACCAACCAGGGGTCTAATGATCAAGATTCAGTGCTCTCACCTCTGTGGCCTGGGTTCATTTCCTGGTCAGGGAACCACACCACCCGTCTGTTGGTCGTCATACTGTGGTGGCTGCATGTTGCTGTGACGCTGAAAGCTATGCCACCAATATTTCAAATACCAGCAGGGTCACCATGTTGGACAGGTTTCAGTGGAGCTTCCAGACTAAGACAGACTAGGAAGAAGGACCTGGCCACCAATTTCCAAAAAAATGGCCAAGAAAACCCTGTGAATAGCAGTGAAGCATCGTCTGCTAGAGTGCTGGAAGGTGAGAGGATGGCGCAAAAAGACTGGGCAGGGTTCCGCTCTGCTGTACACGATGTCGCTAGGAGTCGGAATTGACTAGATGGCACTAACAGCAAGCAGAAGCACGCCTTATTTTTATGAATGGATCAGTTTGTTTTTTCCTTCAGAAAGTAGATGGTTAGTAAATATCTATTGTTCTGCTTTGATTTATTATGTTACTCTATTGCACTAACAGGTGAATTCTACGTAAGGAGGCTCCCAGTAGGCATACAATGCCTATTTTTGACTGGCTAAATACCTCTGCCAATACATCTGCCCAAAACTGACTGTGTGTTTCTTGGTTTCCTTAACTGTACAAGGAGTAGCTGAGTAAAACCGGAGATTTTCACATCTTTTAGCAGCAAGTTCTCGTTTACAGGTAAAATTTTATGGAGAATTCTAATATAAAACAAATACAAGTGCAACTACTGTTTGAAGGTGCAAGGGAGGAGTCAAAGAATTAGAAATTTCAGCCTCTCTTCTTCCCTCCCTCTGCCCTCCCCCTCTCTCCACTCTCTGCCCCCATCTCAGAAGACCTCCAGGCATCTCCAAGGAGATTTCTCTGTTTAGAGTTTGAAACTACTTGACTAGGTGTTATTTAACTTCCTTATTCTTTGAGTCTCTTCTAGGTAATAACATGAGCAAACGTTGAATCTAAACTGATGGTCTACTCTGATGACTATTCTATTTTCATTCTCTTTCCTCTTAGGCAGCACTGAGCAGCTCACCCTGTGACTGGTTTTAATCTTTATAATTTACCTTAAAAATCACATTATGTATACTCTCTGCTCAAAAAGTTTTGCAACACTTTGATCAATAAAATCTATTATTTCCAAGTAATATAATGAACTCCTATATAGATATACTTAGTGGATACAGATGTCAGTACAATAGAACTACATATTGTAAATAATAAATAATAGTTACAATTCCTTTACAAGAAAAAATTTTAAAATACATACTGTTTAAATTTTGCTTGCTTAGGTGGTTAAAACCAAGATCTCGTCTATCACAACCAAATGCCACTTGAGGACACCTTAGCTCTCTACTTAGGGGAAAAAATGTATTTAAAAATAAATGGGAGCTATAAACCAATCATTAGAAAACTTTTGGTGTAACGCAGGTCAAGCCTCTTATGTAACACAGGTGACCATAAGTTAAAGTGTCATCAGTTCCCACACTGCGTATTTAAAAGGAAATGAATTACAGTGACTTTTTATTTTTTAAAACTACTATTCTTACAAACTATGTCTCAGATCTACAAACAACATAAAGATTTCTTTTCAAAACAGTAATTGGCAATCTACCTGAAAGATCCTGAAACTCAGGCTTTTGACTGAAGATGAGGTAGTTAGTGGCAATGAAATGAAGTAGCCAGGTGGAAAGGCAGTCAGAGTGGTGAAACTGCAAGAAAAATGGAAAGTGAAACAATACCGCTCATAACGCATCACCGTGATGATCAGATTAATAGTGGTCTGGGTGGACTCACGGAGAGCCCAAACCCATGTTTAATGTGTCTGTATACAACGCAGCCTTCAGCCTACTCTGACAGCAGAAAGGAATACGGAGTATTATTAACAAATACTAACAAAATTACCTCAATGAAGACACTGGCTCATAAAAACAATGAGCTACTGCTGCTGGAGTGGCTGAAGTCTTGAAGCAGATGCACGGCTGCGTCTGTGGTTAACAGACTATTTGAGGTTCTTGAGGACTTAGTTTAAGCTTTTAATCTAAGGTCATGACCTTCACTAACTACACTTGTATCTGTGTAGCAGAGAAAAGATTATGGTTAGCAAAGGTATACCCTTGGCCATATCTAAACAAGTTCACCTGAGGAGTGAACCAAAAAATATTTTAAGGAGGAAATATCATTCTAAGGGTATGGGTTGCAACGTATAAATATTTCTGTGGGAAGCTTATGTCTGAATAGTTGCTCTTAACTAGACTGTTACACTGAGCAGCACATTTCTCATTCTAAGTTCCAACAGCTAATGGAAGGGAAACTTAGAGCAACTTGGCCATGACATCATCACCTTGGTACCCACCCAGTGACACTCACTGATCCACTTAACCACTCAATCCAGACTACAGCAACTTGCTGGCAGGCAACTTTGGTGCACGAGCACAGCTCTTATTATTACTGTGGTAAAATACACATAACATAAAAGTTACCATTTTAACCATCTTTAAGTTTACAGTTCAGTGGCACTAAGTACAATCATGTTATTGTGCAACCGTCACCACTATCTATTCCGGAACTTTTTTATCATCCCCAACTGAAACTCTGTACCCTTTTCCTCAACCCCAGTCCCTGGTAACAAGTATTCTTCCTTCTTTCTATGAATTTGACTATTCTTGGTACTTCACATAAGTCAAATTATACAATATTTGTCCTTTTATGTCTGTTTTATTTTATTTAGCCTAATGTCCTCACGGTTCATCCACATTGCAACATGTATTAAAATTTCATTCTTTTTTAAGGCTGAATAATATCCCACCGTATGTATATACCACATTTTGTTTATCCATTCATTTGTTCATGGACATTTAGGTTGTTTCCATCTTTAGACTAAATATAGCTCTTTTAAAGACACTCAAAAATACTATATAAGCAATAAATAACGCTAAATTGAAGAAAGATTTGTAATCTCAGATGCTAAGGAAGAAACTAAAGTATCACTCTTTTGAAAAGTTAAAACACGGGAATATTCTAACACATAAATTCATAGGTCTCTGATTTTCATTATACGAAATCTGAATTTTTGAATTCTAAGAGACTTTATAGTTTATTTAACCCCATGTCACATTTTAACAATCTTTTTTCACCTTATCTTTCAGCAGATGAATGTGAGTGATCTCAAGGGAATAGAGCAAGACTGTGTAGCTATTTTAACAGAAGCCACCAGAGCAGAAAACCTACAAAAAACGTTTAGAACATTGTCTGAGGACAGTGACTTTAAAGAGAAGAGACATCACAGAAATGAATATCTGGCTACAAAAACATGATTAAAATGAAGGATTTCATTGTTGACCAGATTTAAGATATCATAATTGTGGGCTCTTGGCAAGAAATAGCATGAATCTCACTGCAAGAACTACTGTTTTTGAAAGAATATATGCTGTTCTGAGAAAATTGGTTTAAACCGAAATAAACAACAGAAGAAAAAAGAAAGGCATTAAAACAAAAAAAAACATGAACCAAATGCTATAGCCTTTAACAGCTCTGTGAAGAATTATAATGGTGGAGAAAGTATCCAGAAACTCACAAGAAAAAGGTCAGAAACAAAACTGGTGGCCTGAAGCAGCCAAATATTAATGTACAGATTATAAGTGAAGAAATTGAGTTTAAAACTTTAATATAAGAGTAAATAGGACTTCATAGGAAAGTTTGGCTGAATAAGGTTTAAAGGAAGTAAAGATAAGGAAATTTCCACCTCAATCTGAAGGAACTGATCGGATTAAGGGAAAGACGCGTCTCTTGCATGTTAAGAGTTCAACTTAAAGGAAATATATGAAGCTGAAGGTAGGACCATGGTAAAGAATTGAGAGGTTAGGGGAAAGTGCAAGCAGAAGTGAGAGATACCAAAACTGCTCAACTATATCGAAGATATGAACTAATGCTTTCCTGATACAGAATAGAAAACTGGCAGAGATGGTAACAGAGTAACTGGAAAGTTTGATTATTCTGGGAGCTACTGGAAGTCTAATTCTGCTAAAAGACAATTTCACCTCCCAGAAGTCAGAGAAACAATGAGGGAAAGGTTAACTGAATTCTGACCAACCAGATGACCTGGCTGGTAAAGTGGAACCTCAAACTAGGAACTTCAAAGAGAAGTGGGAAAGAAACATTATCCTGTTAGCTGGGATTCATAATTGCCAAATTAGGGACCACCAGGAATAGAATAAAGGAAAACTAGTAGCTGTAGGTTTAATCTTACCACATAGAAAAGTTTTCAGAAACAAACAGTAAAATTCAAAAAGGGCTGGTATCTTAGACTTTTAAAATTGAAGGGAAAAAAATAAGGATAATCAGGTAGTCAGAAACCACAGTCAGGGAAAGCAGGTCAGGAGGAACTTATGACAATGCAACCATAAATGACGCTCCCTGATAAGGAATCAAGTGCCTATGTGTTTGGGGGCGGGGAACACCTAGAGACATCAGTGCAACCATACAGGAAGTTCTCTTCTGCATAAACTATTTAAAAGGATACTACAAGATAAGGAAAGAGGAGCTGGCGTCCAATTTTTTAAAGTATGACAGACTTGTTAGAACAGCATGAAAATGACACATCGAAAATGAACTGAGGTTGTGATAATGCTAGAAAGAATAAAAAAGAATTTTTAAACTAAATCTAGAGGGCAGGTATTTATCCCAAGCTCAATGTAAATATATTACAAAGAGAGATCAGAGTTACTCAATTTTTTTAATTTGTTTTTATCTCTCATATTAAATACATAGGATCTTAAGACTTGATTATGAGAGAAATGAACTTCAAAACAGTTAAGGAGAGAGTAAGAGAAGACCTATATGCTTTAAATGAATTCCCTTCTATGTCCAGAAATATACATGTTGCTTAAATCCATCTCAACCTGGAGGCAAGCCTTTGGCTGTCACAGGTCTGTCTTTTGGCCCATTGTGTGGCTCCATTTTAGCAACTTGGATGAAGACAAAGTTGTCATATTTTTCTAATTCTGGATGTCAAAGTTGGTAGGATAACCAATATGTGGTCTGCCAGATCATATTTTACGAAGTCTTGATAGTCGGTAATGATGGGTCAAATATATTCCCGTGAAAAAGTCCTAGAAGGTTCAGCTTACTGCAAGCTCAGTACACGTGACCGTGTGCCTGAGCCCTGCACTGTCTTAAGGCAGGGGATGGAATGGTGGACTAACCAAGGGCAGGATGACTCAACTAGGTAAACTTCCTGTTCCCAGGGATAAAGGAGAGTTGTCATGAGGAGGTGGCAGATGTTGGACTGGGACAACATCTGAGAGTTCCAGAAGCAGATTTCAAGAAAGCAGACCCAGTTTATTTACAGACCTGGCCCAGTCCTTTGTCCAACTCATATGCTAGAGTCTTTGTAATTGTAGTTACTCACAACTAGTTTAATTGTGTAAACTCTGTTGCCTAGATGTGCGGCAATATAATTCTTAACAACAAAACAGCCCAAGCTTAGAAGAAGCCAGAAGAAGCATGGTGTATTGTAATGATTCTCAACTCAAATGTTTCTACTGAATATTTTCTTGATACCATGAGACATATCAACAAAAGGCATTCCGAAAGGATTAATGAGGTACATCAATACCTCCTACATACCTCCTACAATACCAGAACTTCGACATATGTTCACAAAGTGAATGAATGAATGAATGAACAAATAAATGAGTTTAGCTGAACCGTCTCTATCGTATGTATGGACCAATTTTGTCATTTTCCTTTTAGGAACCCTAAGATGTGATCGTTTTGGGGAAATTCAATGTAAACTCTACTTCCTATAATGCCTATACAACGTAATAGAGTACCATACCCAAATGATTCTAATACGGGCCACTATTCAGTTGAAAAAAATTCATATTGGAAAATTCTATCTCCTTAGAAATGGACTGCTCAAAAACCCTATGCTTCAAAATTATCTAGCCACAGAAATTGTTGTGAGGGTACTTTAACCTCAGTTAGCCAAAATTCCAAACCAAGACAAGCACTAATATATCTCTTAATAAACAGAAATTTTTTAAAAGCAGTACGACTTTTTATAAGATTTTTAAAAAATCAAATAACCAGATACACAGGGCCAATTACCTTGGCTTTTTTGAGCAGGTCAACTATATCGAGGTTCATGGCCGCCAGTTCCCGGCTCGGCATGCTCTGCAGCTGTGTGATGATGAACAGCTCACAGATGTGCTGCAGTCTGGACACCTGGTACATCTCGGCACAGATCAGGAGACACATGGCCTGGAAAATGCCGGCTGATGCAGGAAGGGAAAGAAGAGAAAACGGACAATAAAGCCATTTCCTTCATGACCTAAAACTAAACAACAAAAATGCTGACTATGTCATCCAACGTAGAACAGAAAGCCTAGAAAAAGCCCCGAAGAAGTCAGCGTTCTAAGCCTTCACACTCAGAAGTGAATCTATGCATTGTTTTTTGTTTCCTTTTGTTTTTAACTCTCCAGAGAAGGAGATTCTAGAATTGCCCTTAATAATCGATTCTAGGGCTATGGGGTAATTCTTTCTGCTAGCTAAAATAAATCCTTGCAATTTTTCATCCCCAGGCTTTAGTCCCCAGGTATGTCTGTTTTGTTTTTATTGTGATAAAATAAACATAAAATTTACCATTAACCATTTTTAAGTGTACAGTACAGTGGCATTAAGTACATTCACATTGTTGTGCAACCATCACCACTATCCATCTCCTGAACTTTTTCATCTTCCCAAACTGAAACTCAGTGTCCATTAAACAATCACTCCCCACTGCCCCATCCCCGACTTAGGCAATCACTTAGGTTTGTTTCTGGGGTTTTTTTTCAACAGTTTCTCTATGAATCTGATTTTTCATGAATAGTAGTCGGCCCTTATCTGCAGTTTTGCTTTCCGTGTCAAGCACAGTTCAAAAATATTAAATAGAAAATTCCAAAAATAAATAATTCATAAGGTCTAAATTGTGCGCCATAGCATGACAAAATCTGTCACCGTCCAGCTCTGTCCCCCACCTTGCCTGTGACACAAATCATCCCTTTGTCCAGTGTATCCACACTCTATATGCTACCTGCCCATGAGCCTGCTAGTTAGGAATAAACATAATACACATAGGGTTCAGTACCATCCATGGTTTCAGGCATCCACTGGGGGTCTTGGAACATATCCCCCTCGGGTAAGGGGGGACTACTGTAATTCTCTTTCTTATCCCTCCTTAAACTTCTTACATTCTTTTGTAGCTAGGAACCAAGAACACTGTATATGATAAATATTTAACATAATGAATGGATTACCTTTTTGTGATTTTCCCAGTGAAAATATCCCAGTGTCCAACTTAACTTTTTGATTATTCATTGTGACTCCTTTTCCCCACACACCTTTTATCTATTTTTAAAGTGCTTTTGTTCTATAGTTATTATCGCTTTTCTGAGCACTTTTCCTAATTAGCAAGATAAAACCTAAAATTTGAAGCTTCAGTTACCCTACTGAGAGGATGACTGAGACACCAAATTTTCTTATTATTTCAAATCTGGTCAAATTTTTTATTTAATATACAAATTTGCTGGTATTGAAATAATAATAATAAGGCACTCTGATGAGAATCAATGCTCTCATTTTTATTAAGCAAAAATTATAACCAGTCTTTAACACTGACAGTAGCAACTGTAACTGGCTCTAAAACTGTGCAGCAGCTGCAAGACCAGAATTAACTCCATTTAAAAAAGAATTTTCTTTTTTGGAACTTCTAATACCTTTCACTAGAGGGCTCATGACTTGTTTAAAACTTAAGAGTATTCAGTAACAAACATAGGAAATCTTCCAAATCTAAAAATTAAAGCAGTAAACCTGAAGAGAGGTATGGTCTGAAATGTGTGTTTTCTTTTTATATTTGCTAGGGCACCTGGCTAGGGTCTGTAGTCAGGGTCTCAGGCTCCTGGATGAAGCCAGGAGGGGCTTATTCTAGTTATGGTTGTGGTGGGAGCCATCTGGTGGACAAAGAATGAAGATTAATCAAAGGGAAGGGCTTCCATGCCAGTATCCCAAGGCGCCAAGGCCCCTTGAAAGGATTGTGCAGCTTCTCCAAGATGCCTCCAGGTAGAGGAACCCAGCAAGATCTGTTCCAACCTGTAGCTGCCATAGATGGTTAGTTCCTAATCAAAGATAGTCCTAGGTCAGTAAATAGGAAAATAAATCCTACAGTCCACTGAGCATTCGAAACATCTTAGGAAAAGTTTCCAGAGAGGTCAGCTCTAGGAGAGTCTGACTTTAGGAGATGTGAGAAGAAGGCCTTAAACAACCTCACATCCTCTGGGCTAGAGAGATGACCAAGGTGGGTCTCAGAATATTCAAAGTCCTTAAATGTGCCTCCATCAGAAGTCAGAGCCATAAAAGCAGTTGTCCACCCTCTTCTTCTCCTGGAAGGGACAGTGCTCCAAGGAGCTCTCTGCCCCAGTCTGTAGAATCAGAGTAGCCACTGGGTACCACGAGACATCTCCATTTCTAGGGCGCCAACAGTGTCACCACACTGTTGGTACCGGCTGGAACATGTGAACTTATGCCGGAGTCTGAGGGCCCATAAGAGGTACCCAATGACTGCTCTTCCATTTGAACTGACTGAAAATACACTGCTGTCCCACCACCACATCCTCCTGCTTAGCACATTCCATTATGTCAACTCTGATAAACCTTAGATGAAAACAGATTTCACAGGAAGCAACTTATCGAAATCGGTAACAGGGAAAGAAAGAATTGTGAGATATTATCTGACATTTATACTGCTCACCTGGGCAACAGGAGTCTGTATACAGGTATTCTAAGAACGACAGGAAAGTCTCTTTGGAAACACCATAAACTGGAATGAGAACACTCTTTGCTTCCATGTAGTTCCCATTAAACATGGCCGCCATCACTTCACAGCGGGCCACCAGGATGGCCCTGTGGGCTGGCACCGTCGTACCTACAAGATTCAAAAGATAAACAAAGCTTCGTAAGACAAACTTGCAGAGGTATTATTCTCCCAATCTTTCTTCTAATTAGAGTGGTATTGCATTAGTCACAGCTGAGCTGATGTACAGAAACCAAATTTTGGGGTGATAAACAGCATTAATTCAGAGACTTTTCAATTTTTAATTGACAAAGAGATTTCAAAGTTGACTTTGAAACCAACAATTTGCAAGTCAGGCAACTATTTGTTACTTAGGTTATATTTCCTGAAGATAGAAACATGGGAATAAAATATTCTGCTTCATGTGTTTACAGCCAAACATCCATCCTTTCCAACTGGCTTGAAATACCACCAGCCACTCCTGCCCACATGCCTCCTGAGAAAACAACACAATTACCTTTCTTGAACAACTCACAGAACAGTCCTGGCCAGGCTTTCCCTTGTCAGAAACAGGACTATAGGAAGTAAACCATCCTTGGCCTAAGTAGTCCATAGATCTCAGCAGGAACGGCAAGGGAATCTCTCGTGAGGCCAAGGGAGGCATCTCAGACCTCACGGAAAATTTGGAGGGGGATGGGGTAGTGCCCTGCTGTCTCCCCAGCTTACTGCCTCCCCAGGGAACCTCTCTTTCCTGAATGAACAATGCCTGCTTCTGGGAGAGCCACAGCTACTTTCAATTTTAAAGGCCCCTCAGCTCATACCCTTCACTGAAGCTCATTAAACTAAACTGACTCTCCAGGGAAAGCTTGCTAAGCCCTCCAGCTACCACGCCACTGCACCAAGGCAGCCCCAGATGGGGGACACGTGGCCAGGGGCTCAGGGGTGGAGAAGCAGTTCTCTCACTCCCACCACCTTAGGAAACCATGAATCCACAGCCAGCCTTCAGTTCAGTCTGGATCAGTTCAATGGATCGTTACTGAACACGCACCATGTGCCAATCACCATGTTTGCTATTGAAGATACAAAGATGAGGAAGACGAAGCTGCCCTGCTTTGGAGCAGTCAAGCTTTTAGTTTGGCGGATGACACCACAGCCAGTGTGAGTGACAAAGCTGACCCTTCCCAGAAAGCAACTCTATGAGCCAAACCACTCTGCTCAGCCCAAGAGTCTTCATCTATGCATCCCTAAAAATCTTATACTTCTTGGGGGCATATATTCTTCTCTAAATATTTACAATTATGGGGTTCTTCGCCTTCTTTAAATCCAAGCAAAACATCTTCTGGCTCAGAAAAAAAGAGCTCCATCAAGCCCAGCGACTTTCTCCAAAGCCAATAATTCCTCAGGATCTACAAGCAACACCCGACATATGTAGCCAGTTCTCAGCTCTCTGCTCGCCACTGCGATTTGCGCAGGTGCACCTCCTGCTGGAGCAGGGAGAAGCGGCCGCAGGAGCATCCCTGCCAGTCACCACACACCTACAGCAGGCATCCTCCCCTCTGGGCCCTCTGCCTCTTTGCCTTTAGGCCGCCTGCCCCCAATGTTACAGTGTTCATGGACGAGGGACAACCAGTTTCCATGATTAAAGAATGCTGCGTATGTCTGTATATAGTAATTAACAAAGAATTCAAACAGGTAAAGCAATTTGACTGGTAATTTTAAGGTTTTAAAATCTTAAATAGGGTACTATGAAAAAAAGAAAAGGAAAATTAGAAGCATGGCTTAAACAAAACTAGATAAACTATCATTTGGGTTAAGCAGAGGGATTTAAGACTGGCCAAAAATACCAAAAGGACAGTAGATGAGGAAGGAATTTGATAAGTAACCTTGGAATTTTAACAGAAATTTTCCATTGATAATGTGGTTACAAAATCATCAATAATACACTCAGTATCTTAAAGCATTTTCAAGCCGATTTCAAACTCAAAATTTAGTTTGGAAAACCATTATATCTCCAGTTAAGAAAATATCAACTTCTATTTCTCACCACTTTTTGGTTTTTTTGTTTTGTTTTCTTTCGTGAGGAAGATTGGCCCTGAGCTAACACCTGTTGCCAGTCTTCCTCTATTTTGTACGTGGGACACCTCCTATATACATGCTCCATGAGCAGTGTGTAGGTCCACACCCAGGATCCGAACCTGTGAACCCTGGGCTGCCAAAGCAGAGAGCACAAACTTAACCACTATGCCACCAGGCCAGCTCTGCTTCTCACCTTTTTCAACTGCTGTTTTGGTGTTATAAATTGTTCTGTTGTGAAACTGTAATACAATACACCTCAGTATAGTCACATTTTTAAGCATTGTATATAAACTGTATAAATATATAAACACTGTTTAAAACATGCTGAAAGAGCATAATGCAGTGTTTACATACTAAACAGCAATAGGACAGCACTGAAGAATTACTCAAGGGGAAAAAGACATCAATTTTCTAGTTAAAAAATAAACATGTTCTTTGAAAATGTCAAGGCCTAAAGAATCTTTCCTTTGTAGTATTTAATTGCTGTTAACAGTTGTAAGAAACTTTTTAAGGAAAAGAGTTTTAACAGTAAAACAAAATTTAAAAGCCCAAGTTTTCTAGTAACTTTGCATAGATTATTAAAGTCTTTGTTTTTATTTTATAGTAGAATAAAATACTACATTTGTCATACATTCTTCACACTACTTGCCAAGTTTTAAAACTTAAATTATGAGAATTGTTTTTGGTTTTATTCTGAAAACAGGAAACTTGCCTGGTTCAAGAGACTTAGAATATGTACCACACAAGGAGACAGGGACGGAACATGACTTTCTAAAGGTATTTTTCATGAGATGCAGATTCAAATGTCAAAAGGAAACTAATATCATTCTAGATCAGGTCTAAATGTTTACCAAGTTTCAGAGCTGCTCTAGTAGCTTTTTAAAAAAAAAAATTATTTAATGGAAAAAGATACAAACCCAAACAACAAACTGGGGGTGGTAGTAAAAAAAAAAATATATATATATATATATATATATATATAAATATATTTATATAAATATAAATAATGACTATCTATTATAGGGACAGTAAATAGGTTTTTGTTTTTTTCTTTCAAAGATTGGCACCTGAGCTAACATCTGTTGCCAATCCTCTTGTTCTTCTTTTTTTTTTTTTGCTTTCTCCTCAAAGCCCCCCAGTACTTAGTTGCAGATTCCATAGTGTAGATTCTGGTTGTGCTGTGTGGGACGCCACCTCAGCATGGCTAGATGAACAGTACTAGGTCCAAGCCCAGCATCCGAAACAGTGAAACTCCAGGGCCACCAAAGCAGAGCGCAAACTTAACCATTCAGCCACGAGGCCAGCCCCAGTAAATAAGTTTTATACCCCAGGTCAACTCCAGCCGGTTGTGGGTGACGGCCTGGAACATTTTAAAAGAAGGATTTCTCACGGCCCTGGGTTCCGCAGGCCAAGTGCAGTGACTCACCAGTGTTGGCTGCCATTGCGGGGGGCGGGAGGGGTGTCTACCTTTACACACACCCTCTCAATCCCTGTGACCACTCTACCAGGTGGAAACGAGTATCCCCATTTTACAGGCAAGGAAACAAAGGATCAGAAACGTCAGGTAACACAGCCAAAGCTATACATTAAGTATGCAGCCAAGCAAGATCCCAGCCAGGTCTTTCTAGGCCCTGTGACTACCACCTCATCAAGCTTAACAACAGAAGGGACCTTTTAGAATCTATATGGTTCACCTTCACTTTGCAAATGAGAAGACTTAAGGCCAGACATGCGAAGTGACTTGCCCAAGGACACACACAGGTTGAATGCAAAGCCAAGGCTGGAGCGAGGGCCCCAGACCACAGGCTCAGCCCTCTGGAGGAGGAGACAACACTGCTGCCTTCTACACACTGGAAGCTTCCCTCCCCTCACTCTTCAGAAGCTAGGCTTGCCTCTCCTCCAGCTGACAGCACAGAAGCTGTCGCCACACTCTGCTTCCACTCATTCTTGCTTCTCCCTACTCGTGACTGCCTGATAAGCCTTGGGTTTCGAGCTGGGGAGGCTACGAAGAACACCACAGCAGCTGCTGCAAAGCATCCGTGCTGCCATCCAACTAGCCCTTCCAGCCCATCGCTGCTCTTTCTTTTCTTTTAATATAACACATATTTTCACGTGTTGCATATTCCCTTTTGAAAATCTTTTCAGTAGGTTACACTAACACAATGTTTGGTATCAACGCAAATTATAAGCAGGTGTTAATGACTCCTATGCAAATTATAAGTAAATTTGGTCTCAGCTTTCCTTTTGCCAAATCATTTTTCATGTCTTTCAAGGTCACTCTTTTGTCCCATTCTCAATGTCCTACACTCACATTACAGACAGCGCTGACAGCAGCGTATCAGAAGGCACTTTGGAAAATGTCCAATTCATTGTTTGTCTTGGCTAATGGCCAAAATTAAAAGGAAAATGAATCTTTCTGGGGGAAAATTTTATATAGTAAATGACTCTTAGCTGCCATACATTTCTACCATAAAATTAGAATTATATCTTCCTTTAAATAATAGCCTGTCTGAAGTTCTACTTAATTCATTTGGAAACAACTGCTATCCTTCTTGCATAATTGAGGGTATCTGACCATTTGTTTTAAGATTATGCTTTTAATCTACTAAAGTGACAAACTTATCCAAGCAAATAATCAATAATGGGCACTAAACAGCTCATCTTTATTAAAATTAGGTAGCAGTTTTTTCCTACAGAGAGAAAAAGCAGCTCTCAGTTGCTCTGGTGATAATTCTCAGTGCTGTCAGGAATAAGTAGCTATATCTACAGATGCCTGATGTAAGCCAGGCATGACCCTCAACCCATGGTTAGTTCCTTTTCCTCCAGTAAAAAGGAAGAGAGCTGAATAAAATAAGCTAGAGGCAATATAATTTTAAGTGGGCTGGTTTCAGAGGATTCAAAAAACTAGGATCTTAAATATACAAACAAAAATATTTTATGGGGTGATATTATAAATCACCCCATCTCTTGCTCATCCCTGAAAGTTAATGAAGCATACGCTATGGAGAAAAAAAGCTAAGGAAAATATAATTTTCTTTCCTTATTTTGATAAAACATTTCATTTCCCTTGAAGATTTTGTTGAAATTTAGGCAGTATTAATCTACATCCCACAACAGAGAATAGTCATTACTTTACCTGAAATATTCAAAGCTGAAATAGAAAATTAGGTTAGAAAACAAGAAATAAAAACAAATAATGAACTTTGTAAAAATTGAACTATACCTTGTATTTCGAAGACAACATCAGCAAGCATTGGTTTGTTAAGGAAAAACTTGAGGGAAGTGCTATAAAACCACAGAGGTTTTCTGGCTTGATAGGTTTTGCAATTCCTTAGGCAATTAATCTATAAGGAAAAACAAAAATACAAGGGCAAATATTGAACAATATGCTTTGATAACATAAATGGGCTGGTTAGAGAATTTGGAAAATTGCCCTAAATGTTTTAAGAAATAATGCTTACCTACTCTATGGCATCTCTGATCATAGCTTTCATGGGAACTTATCCTCCAGAACTACATCTGCTGCCTGACAGTGAGCAACGCGGCCTCCGCGGCACTCAGAGCAGTGAGTGAACTGGCTAAGCAAGCGCTCAATTCTATGGCTGAGAAGCTGTGGGGTCCAGAGCTTCCCCACGGGTCTCTGTCATCTGAGAAACAGACAACAGCAGTTCAACCTCATATGAATGCCTCACAAAAAAGTCCTTACACGTACAGCCTGCTCCTTTGTTCACTAATTAAGAAAGTACATACTATGTTAAGTGAAATAAGCCAGCTAGAGAAGGATAATCTGTGTATGACTCCACTCATATGAGGAATTTAAAAATGTGGACTAAGAACAGTTTAGTGGATACCAGGGGAAAGGTGGGGTGGGGGGTGGGCACAAAGGGTGAAGTGGTGCACCTACAACATGACTGACAAACATTAATGTACAACTGAAATTTCACAAGATTGTAACCTATCATTAACTCAATAAAAAAAAGAAGGTACATACTATACAAAATTTTCACTTGTAATTACGAAAAATACCTATTTTTCCCCTATCGCACCATGTCCTACAGCCTACTAGATCAACATTAAAATAGCTGAGGGTGAAACATTGGTTCACCTCCATCTTAATCTACAATCTTATAGTCCTAGATCTCTTTCCTACCCACAGCCGGGACTGCTGGAACCCGTGACAGGCTGCCTGGGTCTCTGCTCTGGAGTCAGAGAACCTCTTCCTTGACTTGCCCTGTCTGTCCTCACACACCGGCTCACTCTAGCTGGCAGCCTCCAGGACCATTGCTTCTCTGCCTGACCCAGTGGTCTCCAGCCTTCCTCTGCTCCCCACTCAGGACTGGGTGCTCTGTTTATCCTTTCTGTCATCTTTGACATTCTTTTGTGCCAACCCCAGAAATCGAGGGCCAGCCCCTCTTCCTTTACCTTCTACTCATTTCCCCTGCTGAATCTCAGAACCTCAGCCCAGCCAGAATGCTGACCTCTGCTTGCCAGCTAGGGAATTCAGAAAGCTTTATCCCTCAGAAATAACCAAGCATATGACTTTAGCAATAAGAATAAATGGCACCTACTTCCCACTTCGCATTAATCTTCTATGGTGGCAAGTTAAAATGTTTGGTGAGAGGGAAAAAAAATATTATCCTTCCTCATTAGGAAGAAGACAACACTCTCCAGAATGATACCCATGAGCAAGACAGAGAACCAAAACAATTCCTGGTCCTTAAAGTATTTTCTCAGATCCTATTGACAATATACTTAACCCCCAGTGAAGGAGTTTGTGGAGAGGATTCAGGTGACTGCCACACATAAAGGAGAGAAACAGACAAAAAGCATCAGAGAATTTGAGAGCTAGCACAGGCTTTCAAAATCCTCCAGGTTATTCCATTTTACAGAGAGCCCTGAGAAGACTTGCTCAAAGTCACAGAGAAAATTCGTGGCAGACTCATAATTTAAACGTACATTTTCTGATTCCCAATTCATTGTTATAGCCCTGTGTTGTACTCAATGAATGAGAGAGACCCTCAGCCCAGGAAAGCATGGGAAGAAAACACAGAACTCTTCTCTCTTCCTGCGCAAAGGAGGGAATTTAGTTCAACATCATGGAATCATACAGCCCTCAGCCTTCCCTTCCATAACAAGGATTCATTTTATTCACAGTACTCAAAGGAATGACTGTGTTCAAAATCAGGCCCAAGGAAAGGCTCAGGTTTAGAACAAAAGGCAACACTCTGCCCTAATCATTCAGATAAAGGTTACGAATTTGTATATCATGAATATTATGTAGATGTATACTAGGTATGAATATATGTATAAATTCCTATGTGTATATACTTGGTATGACTATATATATATATATATATATATATATAAAGATTATGAATCTATGTAAACAGATTCCCTTCTCACCTATGCCTTGAATTTGGGGAAAAAAAATGGGAGGGCAGAAGTTTGGAGAGAACACAGCTGTACATAATGTACATTTTCACTGGTCCATAAACGAGTTAATCCAGAGAACTTCTGAACAACAGAATGCAGGTTTATGTGCACATTTCTACAAAAGTATTATTTAGTTGAATTAGACTGCAAGAAAGCTAGCACCCTGCCACACACCTGTAAAAGTGGACAGCTTCTATATATCTGCTGAAATGTTATTAAAATAAGAAAGGTCTTGCCCTTTAATTCCATGTCAGTTTGTTAAAAAAAAGACCATTTTCTCAATTAAAGAATAATCACGAATCTTCATAAAAACTAGTTCAGTTTTAAAATATTAACTTAAAATGTTAAAAACTTAGGTTGTAGAATTGACAGTTATCTGTATAAAAACATTAAAGAAATAATCACTTCTTCCTACATTTAGTATAAACCTATATTCTGCCAGGCATTGCACATAACTCACATTTTTATCTACTGTAGCTAATTTGTTTATCACAGAATCTGAAATAAGAATACACTGGCTAAATTGTGTAGTGTAGTTGTCTTAAAACTTAACAAATTTACTTTTAAACCTCTTACAGACTCTGTACAATCTAACTCAACTAGAGTTTTAACGTGCACAAGTGTATGACTACATACAAAGTCTGTATTTTTATAATCTTTGGACCTAATGTATAAATTTGAACCTATACTAGATGACAAACAAATCCTTAACTGTCTACCTGGTCAAAGAGATTTCTCAGAACTCCTGAAAAAGGGACACACAGAAACTGCCTTGCTCCTGAAAACTATGTGGACCTAAACTGTGAGGAGTGAGAAAGCATCCCCTCCAAAAGCTTATCTGTAACTAGACACATTCAGCAGCCCTCCATTCTTGACATGGACCGCATCTTCCTGGAGCTCCAGGGGCAGGTTTCAGAGGACGGAATTCACAAACCAAGATTTTACAGACATGACACACACATATTGTAATTCTTATATGAATTAAAATCAGAGACAGTGAGAAATAAGATGTAAATATTTAAATGTTAAAAAACAGACTTAAGGCCAACAAATTTATATATTATTGACTCTTCTCATAACTCAATATCATATTCATCATAGTATATTAGTTACAATTCAGAGAAAATCAAAGTAAACTAACTTACAATAAACTGATTTACCTTTCCTGGTGTTTTTAAAATGCACTTAACTTTCTCAATTACACTGGAAACATCCCCAGAATCTTTCAACTTCTTCCTGATATCTTCTTCCAATTCTTCCCACTGGAAAGCACCTGTAAACCAATTAATATATACTGAATTTTTCTGATAAAGCAGGAAGAAAAAAACTCTTATTAGATATCAGTGTTCCCCCTTTTTTAGTATTTTCTTTACCAAATATATATCTTTGTAATTACACTAAAACATTTAAACAGCTCTTACATTTTTAAAAAATCAGTTTGCCTTCCTCTAAATTATTGCTCAAAACCTAAAGTCTTCCTCTCTGAACAGCTGTCATCCCTCCATAGTAGTGGTCAGCTAGTGATAATGGCAATGGCCAGAATATGAGTTACCATCACAAGTGGTCCAACACCCAAACTATTTACTTGCTCTAGGTAAGAAGGCGTATGTGGTCTTTTCTAAGGTTGAATTAAATCATTCTGATCATGGAGAGCCGTGACTACCATCAGGTAGAGGAATAAGCAGTAGGAACAAAATGCATTCGGACGGTCTCATGCACTGTCAGGAACACATCAGGATGCTCCATAGCCAACTCTATAGAACCAACCTGAAGAAAAGGAGCTAGATAATTTTCTGATGTGCTACAGGACCGTGGCATTGGAGCAAAATCATCCCTCCTGGTCCCTCTCTCCCCTTGTCTTCACCCCAAACCCCTTCCAAGGTATCTTTTCCTAGGCTCACTTCCTTCTGTCTCACACTGTCAGCCCTTTTTCTGTGTCTTATGAAACTCCTTTTTGACGATCAGCACAAGTTCACCTTCTCCCCAAGCACCCCTGTCACTTGGCCTGCAGCAGCCTCCGATCAGCCTCCCTGCTCCCTAGTGGCCTTTTTCCCATCGAATCTATCCTATTACTCAATGCTGATAAATTTCCAAACTGATCACGATATTCCGAGAGATCATCCCCATCCATCTCATGGCTTATAGAAAGTCCTAACTCCTAAAAATAGAATTCAGAAAGGTGTAGTGTGGGCAGGCATAGTGGGGAGACGCAGGTTCAAGTTCTATTTCTGCCACTAATTACTGGTGTAACTTTAAGCAAGTCGCTTCCCCTCTCTGGGTAACTCAAGATGCTTTTCTTTCTGCTTTCAATCTGTCTCTTCTGATGCTTCCCTCCCCACATCCAGAACTTTGCCAGATGCCTTCATGGATATATGGGAGTGGGGAGGGCACATAATAAGCATTAATTGAACCAATGAGGTCAGGCAATTGCAGCTAGCCTGTACCAACGAGATCCAAAGCTAATCTGAAGAGTTAGACTGATGGTCCAGCGGCTCTCAGGCCTCATCACAGCTGAGCCCTCAGCACTTGGCACTCTCGCATGTCGTTAAACTTCTCCTCACCTGGCTGTCACGATTACTACAGTGTGTCCTAGGGGGAGGGAAAAGGAGAGCCCTGATTTGAGGCATTTGCTATTTCTGTGATGTAAGTACTTCCACCATGGCCAAATTCAACCTACCAACATGACTTCGCAGAATACAGAATTGGGAAGAGAGAAATCCAATTGGCTCGCACAAGCTGGTGCCAGCCAGCTCCAGCACACCACCGATTCTTCCTACTTTTGATCACCCTTTTCCTGAGTTCACTGTTAGCTCCCCTTCCTCCTCCAATTCCCAAAGGTGTGCAGTCTAGAGCAAGTCTGTGCTTTTGTTTCCCTCTTCCTGCACTAATGACTTTTAACTTTAAAGTCGCACACTTTTTTCACAATCTGATAAATTCTTCAGATTGTCTCTCCAGAAAATTTCCCATGCACACATAGACAATAAAGTCTCTATAAAAATGTCAGGAGCAGAAGAATCCCTTAGAAACCAAAGGACCCCAGATCAAGAAAATTTACTCTATGCCAGTAATTCTCAACTCTACTTGCACATTACATTTATCTGGAGATCTTTCATAAAATACCATCAGAGGAGGTCTCATCCCCAGACCAGTTAAATTAGAATTTCTAGGGCTGGGGCCCGGACATCAATTTTAAAAGTCTGCCAGGTCATTTTAAAGTGCACTGAGTGCTGATGACCACTGCTCTTCCTTTAGACATTTCATCCATCGTGAAAGCCCAGGGTTAGTGGGATGCAGCAACCTGTAGGTGTAGGTATTTTTGATTGTCTGCATTCATGCATGCTGAAGGGCAGCACAGATACTGTCTCCTAAAAGTAAAATTATATTACTTAAAGAACACCTACACAATATCTCCATTCAGAAGATTATCTGAAAGAAAGCAAGCAACAAATCTAAACATATGGGATTAGGAGCAGGTAAATCCCTACAGGTCACAAATCTGTTTGAGAACAAACACAGAAAGATCCAATAACCGAAAATGAAAGTAAGACTAGTTCATCAGGACACTTTAATGATCAGGCTGTTTTCATAATTAGAAATGCTAATCAAATCACCTTTGACACTTTTAGGTCCTAATAAAGCCATAATCCTCAGATTAGGATTTTCTTTTCATTTTTTTTATTGTCAAAAGAACATTTAACATGGAATCTATATCCTCTTAATGGTTTTCAGTGTATAATACAGTATGGTTAACAATAGGCATAATGTTGTCTGTACAGCAGATCTCTAGAACTTATTTGTCTGCAAAACTGACTGAGATTTTCCTTTCCAAGCATTTATTATACTCTTTAGAGAGCGTGGTATGTTTGTGCACACTAAGCTGTGTTTTTAATGCAATGCAGAAAAGAGCATGCTACAGAATAATTCCAAGAGCTGAAGAATACGATGCAAACTGAAGATGAACGCTCGTCCACATATTCATTTACGCTGGCAGCATTTCAGTAAGTGACGTGAAATTCTAAGAGCCATCTGTGGCAGGAAGAGCTCAAAGCTAAATTCTTGAGGCTCTTAGAAATATTTCAATTCCTAACCATCTGAGATCGTGTGACTCAGGAATTTGCAAGCATAAAGACTGTATCGGGTATTGTAAGAATGTCACAATTATATGCCATTTACGGATTACTCTGTGAAGACCAGGAAACTGCTGGCCTCACTTTTCAGATTCCTCCTTCTCCTCTGGTGTTAATTATTAAGTACTTATACATTATGCAGGGTTGGGTCTTATCCAATAGAAAAATAACATAAACAAAACGGACACTATCACTGTGTCTGTTTGCTCAGAAATCTGAATAGGAAAATAAACTGAAGCTGTACATATGTGTGTAAAGTGTTAGCTAGATTATTAAACAAGTCCTTCCTAAATATAAGATCCAGATGTCCAATGGTGACACAATATATATAAAATTTCAAATTCCTAAAGATTAAAAAAAAAAAAAACTATGCTAAACTATCTAAAAAAAACAAGACATTCTTTCAATTTGGTTCATTAAAAAAAAGGGCAGGAGATAGGTTTAATATGGCTTTTCAGCCCATGTTTGCTCAGGGCAAATATTCCTGAGCATGCCATGTCACGGAGTTCTACCTCTCTTACCAACCCAGCTGACAGGAGCACAAACGGCTCCTGTCTCCTACGGTCCCTGCCATAACTGGTGGGTAGGCCGGGGCTTCTGCGAGGAAACCATTGCATAACTGGGTCTTAAAACTTGTGCGCTGTTCAAAAATTTTTAAATGTTCAACGTCAAGAACAAGAAAAACAAACCAAAAAGACACACAAGCCTGGCCTCTTTATTGAAGTCTCTGAGAAAAAAATGTAGATTTAAATTTTTTGTTTGATTTGATAAAAATATGTTTTTAAAAAACAGTAACCTGTTCATAAACAAAGACTAGAGGGTAAAACAAAACATCAATAAATGTTCAGATATTTGAGAGTGGAAATCTATTTGATTTCTTTTCTCTTAAATTTTTTGCATTTTTCATAATTTTCATTACTGTGCAAATACAGCTTTAACATCTCTTTAAAAATGACTTAAAGTCACTTTTCCTTGAGTCTGAGGTTATACTCTGTAAATAATTAAAGAATAACTAATAGGTACCTGCTCAAGCATTCATTTTCCCTTCTGCTCAACCAGAATCAGCGTCTCCCTGTAGCCCCAGGTCAATGGCCTGTGGCCCTGCTCATACCTGACACCACCTCTTGTCTGGACTGTGACACACAAGGACAGAGCAGAAGTGCAAGAGCTCTGTGGCAGATTAGGAAGCCCATGCTCTGGACTGGTCAAGGGCTTGTAGCTCTCCTTGCCATCGTGCCCTCTGCCCTTGAATCCTATTCCCAGGCCCGCTTAGTTTCCACCCAAATACTAAGCATCTGCTCTCCCCAACTTCAGGCCAGGGCTACAACACGGCACCGACAGCCCCAGCGCCAAAAAGCTCCACATCAGTCAGTCTTGCATCTGACCCCTGACTTTGTGCCCTGAGACTGATAACTGGGTTCCTCTCCTGGTCCTCTGTGCTGAATTCCAAGCCCTTATTCCCTGACGATAGCTGGTACCCAGTTCTTCCCAGCACAGGTGTTGCAGCTGCTTGTGGTCCAGAGCATCAGCATCACCTGAGGCTGTTGGAAATGCAGCATCTCATGCCTCACCTGGGCCTACTAAATCAGAATCTGCACATTAGCAAGATCCCCAGCTGACTTGTTTGCACTTTAAGGTTTGAAAAGCACTGGTCCAGATGATGGACCAGCCCCAACACCAACCACCTGTTGTCAGAGTATTGGCCTTCCTGAGGTTGATCTCCAGAGTAACAGGGCCTCCTGACTCGACTTCTGTCTTGTCTGCTCTATTCCATCCTTCTACTATCACCAGAGATGAGCTTTCTAAAACTGAGTCTGATCATGCTTAAAATTCTAGAACAGCTTCTAAGAACAGCAGGAAGAGCTCCCACGGGCCTTGCCAGCCTCATCTCCTATGAGCCATCACTTCCCATGCATGCTCCAGTCAGGGGACATTACCTGTGGTTCCTGAAAAACAGCAGTTACCAAAGATGACATTTTCCTGAATGCAAATATCCCAATATATTAAATTCTTTCAAATAGCATTAGAGTGAACACATAAAATACTTATGAGAGATAATTGACTCTGGGGAAGGGGAATAGGAGATGAGGAGAAATTTTATTTTTCTTTTCTTTCCCCCTTTATTCCATCTGCATGTATTAATTTTGCAATTTAAAAAAAATCACTCCCTAGGAGAAAGACAATCAGGTGCCGTCACTGGAGGTACGTCTAGCTATTTACTGCTACCACGTTAGAGAGGACATAACTGACCTCAAAGTGTTCATGTGTCTTTGAAAGTACTCAATGGATATTGTGGGAAACTTGGTGAATAATTCATAATTTCAACAGTAAGATCATTGAAAAGAAAAGCCAAACACTTCCTTTATAGTTCTCCAAACATAGCATTAAAGACTTTTTTTTAACAGTATACATTTTGGTCTTTCAACATTAGTCTTAAATTCTGAATTGTGAGATTCTAAGTTTAAACACAAAAATGTGTAGTACTAACTGAAGTCTTTACCTAGTCTGGTTTAGCCATATGATGATTCACAGCTGCTAGAGTCTACTCATTAATTCAGCTGACACAGAAAAGCGGCCATGTTGAAGGCACTGTGCTGGAACGCTCTGTAGCAGTGGTTTCTTATGCCTTTTCCAAGCCAACAGTCACTGAACGAAGGATTTAAGACCCACCACTATATTCTACTCTAACATATATACATTTTTAATCCACTTAAATCTGCATGCTGTAACTGTATTTTTCACAACCATTAATTTTTATTTTCACTTATAAAATTATACAACCACAACCCAAATGAAATAAGTAAAATTTTATCTTTAATATCAATCATTTCAACTGAAGGCTACCCAAAACTTTCCTACCTACATGAAATGACACTTTTTATTTGAAAACCTTTACAAACTTCCTATCTGCCCCCAATTCTGAAGTCTAAAAACAGATTATAAATGTTTCACCTAATACATTCCAGAGAAGGAATGACCTTAATCTAATATTTCATCAGCAAATGATTCCAAGTGGGAAAAGAAAATTAAAGAAGAGAAAAAGTTCTCAGAAATTTTATGTTTAGATGCTTACTTTAAAAACCATTTTACATCCATTCTTTTCCATTCTTATATGGGACCCTCAGATATGACACCTTCAATTTGCTCATGACTAGATAAAACTTCTGTTCTTTAGAATATAGTTGCTATTGAGTTTTTAAAAGGACAAGAAGAAAAATAATTGCCAAGTTGAATCTTGAAAATATAAGGGCACAGTAAGAAAAAAAAATAAAGTCTAAAATAGTTATAGCCAAAGTTGATCAGATCTCAGGCTAAACTATCTTTAAATACCTTTTCCAGTCCCTAACCTGAATGCAATGACCTTGCTAACTTCTGTCCTCAATTCCCTCCAAAATCAAAGAGTCAGACAGAAAGGAGAATAAATAGCTAGGTTTTAAGATGTAGACACTTATATTCACATACACTTGAAAAACATTATTTCTTTAAAGTTAAACTGGACAAGAAATGCCTATATTTTCACATTCTGGATATTTTTTTTTAAATAAAATACTAACACACATGCTCAGTAGGTAAAGAGACTATTGTTTTTACAAGTAGATTTTAAACCAAGGCAAGTATTTGTAAGGAAGATAGAAAGCTTGGTCCACTTCCTGTATATAAACAAAGACTATTTCATGCATAATCTTTGCCTCAGGTGGTAGGAAGAAGAACTAACCAAAACTAACCAATTCACCTGAGGACCACAGGCATACTTCACTTCAAAAGTTCAAGAGAATGCACCAGAACCATTTGACAAGATACCTGAATAAATGAAGCGCAGAATGTCCGATAAACAAGAACAGAAGAGGACGTCTTTAACAATGACTCGTAATGGTGGGTTGCCTGGAGAATCCTGACTAGCACCTGAAAAGGCAGGATCTCTGTTTATGGCGAAGAGATCCTGGGTAGTTCGGATGATGCTGGAATCCTGAATGTCAGCAGGACTCTTCACATTGAAAAGCAGCATGAAAACATGGCTTACGGCGCAGAGAACAATCTTGTGGGCTTCTACAACTTCCTTTAAATCTGGGTTGTAAAATACCACATCCACACACTGGCAGCAGAACAGCAAGTTATTTAAATCAGAGTTATAATGCGATGCTTCAGCCTTTAAGACAGGCATTTTTTCTGTTTCAAAAAAAGAAAATAAAAATAACAAACTATTTTTTAGGTCTAAAGATCCAATCATTTCAGGTTTATTTTAAACATAACAAAACAATATTTTTTAACATTAGGTTAAACCATATGAAATTGCCACTGTTTGGCCATTTTTGACCTACAAAAATAGCAATTTTGTATAGCTTAACCTGATAATAAACATATGTAAACTAATTATCCAGGGATAACACAGGCATACGGAAATACTGTATTTTTTATAGTGCAAATGAAAAACATACTAATGCCATACAGAGCAATAAAATGGCATTTCTCACTATTTGTGTGTCCCAAAATAAAATATTTCTCCAAACACTGAACTTTAGTGTGCTGGTAGTCATCATTCTTTACTTTCGCCCGACAAAAATTTCAAACAAATTGCTGAATAAGTTCTGAAGAAGCCAACCTCACAAGTGAGGTCGTTATCCTCCGGGGACGGGAAGTGGAGGTGGAGGGCTAGCTTGTGAAAACTGCAGCCTCTCAAAGCCAGGGCTCTGAGTCTTGGACTCGACTGTTGGAAACCATTTTCACCATTTTATTTTGATCCTAAAATTAATATTGCTTTTCTCCTAGTAAAACAATATGTTTGCCCCAAACCAGCTTTTTCCCCTCAGCACACTTCAGGTAGAGTGTTAACTAGGCTCCTTAATTTCCAAAAGATGAAGTAACTTGCCATTTCCTAGTTTGACCACCAGCAAAGACTGACTAGCCCTTCATCAATTCAACATATCCACACAGTGGACCACGCCCTAGAGCCTGATCATAGATCCTAACGGGAAAATGTCAGCTGTCTAACTTTTACCCAAAGCTGAGCTGAGGAAAGCGTTATCTATGAAGGGTTGCTTGAAGAACATGCAATCCTCCAAATCAGAGGAATTCAAACTGCTTTAGCAATAAAAATTCTTTATTCTAAAGCAAAACTCCAGTCTATAAAACAGACAGGAACAAGGTACTCGGAGGAGGGGCTCTGCCTGAACTCTGCCTCACCCGCCCTCCTCTCCACTGCCTGAGGCACCTTCACAGAACCTTAAAGGCTGAGAAATGCCTGAAAGCCACGTGCCCAGAGCGCAGCATCTGCCCTCAGAACAAGTCAGCCCCAGAATGAATGTGTACCCAGACCTGTGTCGTCCTGGAGCCCTGGGTAATGTTCTGCGAAATAACACAGCTCTCCTAACACAAGGGTACAAGCAGCAGCCTTGTGAGAGCTGAGACTGCCTTGCCGACAGGATGCTTTTGAAGGCCCTGTCCACACTATCACCTAGTGCCCCCAAATGAAGACCAACATGAGAAATTTCTTTTAATGCTAAATGACATGAAGGGCTTTGCTTCTCTGAGGAACTGGTGTATTTTCTCTTTTTGATTAAAAAGAACAAAAGAATAATCTATCTACATTATTTACTTGGCTTCTTCCTCACCCATATTCTCATGCAGAAAGTATTTAAAGCGCTTGTGTTTGCTACATAGCAGACCATGTCTCCCCTCTCACTTTGCACACCAGAAACTCAAAGCCAAGCGTGGGTCATTTATGGTCTCTATATCTGCATTTTTTTTTTAAACCTGGAGTTGACCTCCTATCCTAATTTACATTCTCCTGATTTTTATTTACATCCATTCATTTAGCAAATATTTATCAAGTCCCTACTTTTTAAAACAATATCCATAACAAATTGATCTGGATAGAGTACTATTCTATTTCTATCACAAAATTAAGCAAAAAATTCTGATAACAGTTGATGTAATTTTATTTATTTTACTTTCCTCTGACTTCGTATTATGAACATTTTCAAACATTGAAAAAAGTTGAAAGAATGATACAACGGGCACACATATATCCTTCACTTAGATTCTGCAATTATTAACATTTTGTCATTTTTTGCCTTATTGATGGATAGATACACTCACATCCACACACACTCATACTGCTGAACCATCTAAAAGTAAGTTGTAATTATCAGGATACTTCGGCTCTTTCTCATTCACCTAAGAATAAGGACATTCTTCCATTAACCACAATACCATTACCACACATAAGAAAATTAACAGTAATTCCATAATATCATCTAATTTCCAGTCGATATTAAAGTTTTACCCAACGGTCACAAGAAAGTCTTTTAGATGTTTTTATTGAACAAGTGGCCAACCAAGGGTCATGCAGTGTGTTTGGTTGTTATTTCTCATCAGACTTTAATCTGGAACAGCTCTCCACCACACATATTATTTTTTTAAGAATTGATAGGCTCAAGATTTTAAGCCAGTATTCCTCAAAATATAGTCCAAGTACCGCCTGCTTCAGAATCACCAGGGAAGCTTATTTGAAAAGCAGATTCTGGGCCCCATCCCAGATTTCCCGAAGAAGAATGTCAGGTGAGTCCTGAACATACTCAAATTTGAGGACAATTGCTCTAGGACTTATGAAATGATCTATAATAAATATCAACTGAAAGTCTAGACATGGGTTATAAACGCACCTGGTTGTTCAAGCTGAGGTGGTCTAATTCCATGAAACGAGCTGCTCATTTTCCTTTTCTTCATTTTTTCACTTGTCTTCTGATTTAAGGCTTGAATCATGAAATACTCCAACTAAAAGATGAATCAAATTTTAATTAAAGTGCCAAGAAACTATCTATCTGACATGACAATTTATACCCCAAATCACATTTGCCAAATATTTTTTAATGACAGTACTATTTACATGTATGCTTTAGCACTTTTCAACAATTTTTTTATTTAAAAAAATGCATCAAGTAGAATAGATTGTGCCTTGTCTAACCATAAATAAACCATCCATTCAAGAAGAACTCTTTATTCTCTTGAATAATCAAGAAAGCCAAGCAGTACAACTGTGTGACTGTCAATAACTGTCTCGTGGCACCCAAAGCAGTTAATACTAGAAAAATTGAAGGCAGGACAGATCTGGCTCTATGTCACAGATGCTCCTATCAGCCAGGGAAGTTCACATCTGCTCTATTTTTTTCTTGAATAAAATTACTTTGAAATATATCCTTTATGTTATAAATTAAAAATCTTCACCACATGCACTTACACAGCTCCAGGCCTGTGCCTTACACTATGAGGCCTGGGGCAAAAGTACAAATGGAGGATCACATGCCACATTCACAAATATTTAAATATCACAAACCAAGAAAACAAATTGTCATGTAAAAAATATTCTATCCTCCTCTGACAAATACATCATCACAAAAGTCTGGTAGGCTAGGTTCGGATTTAAATTCTCAGATTCCTTGGAGTTTCATGTGGCACAGGGAAAGCTGGGCCCTAGCTCCTGGGCCCCAAGACTGCCCCTTCTCTCCTCATCCCTGCTCCATCCCACACCTTGAGGATCTTCATGCAAACAAGTAGACATCCACACTCACATATCCAAGCTCCACTCACTTTCCCCTTTCCCATTCCTCAAAAGCAGTCACCCCTCGGCCACCTCTCAGACCTAGGGATGTACACAGCAGCAATGTGGTCCACCTTCAGGAGGATAGACCTAGTAAAGAGGCCTGCATAGGCCGGGGCAACAGACTCAGGGCCGGCTCATCAGAGAATTCTGGGGTCCTGGATTTTGGAGCATGGTCACAGCACTGTTCAATAGAACTTTCTATTCTGTGTTGATGGAAATTATATCTGTGATATCTGTGTTATTCAGTACAGTAGCCACTAGCCACATGTAGCTACGGAGCACCTGAAACGTGGCTAGTGCGCCAGAAGAACTGAATTTTTAAAAATTGATTTAAATACAAATAGCTACATGTGGCCAGTGGCTACCATATTGGATGGTGCAGGTCTAGAAGGGGCCCCATCAATTCGTGCCCTGTGGGGAGGAGTGTAACTGGAGGACGACCAGATGGGGCTCTTTAAAAGTTGGAGGCACCTGCCCCTCTTGCCAGATCTTCATCCCTGACTCTTAAACACAAGATTTTAAATGCTCCTTTCAGTCTGACATCATCTCCATCCATATTCTTGAAAATGCCATTATTTCTTACACTCAAGATCTCAGTTGTACTTTACTACTCAAGAGTCTGAAAACAGATCATTCTGATCTTATTTCCACATTCTCATCAAGTTGTGAGTTAAGGAAAAAAGAGACCACCATGTCTTTCTCCCCACCTTGACCACATCTTCAATATTCCTCATGCCGCCAACCCTAACTGCAAAACTAGGCATTAGGAACAAAGAGAAACAAGGAGGGGAAAGAAGAGAGGGATGGGAAAATGGGAGCTGGGAGGTGGGAAGACTGATTCTAAAATGGGGGACAAGGAGACCTAAGGCCCCCAAGAGAACCAGCCACTTCCTCTCCAACAAATGAAACCAAACTACATTTTTTCCCCTAACTCCCTAGGTATTTCAGGGAAATGCAAGATTCTTAGACCAAATTAAGATTTATTTTTAAAACCACTAAAATGTAATCTGCTTGACAGGAAAATCAGATTCCACCCCTCTCTACCTTTCTAGCCACTGCCTATCACTACCAATAAATAAGACAAAAGTTTCTTACAGTAATTGATAATATTAATATTGTGAGCATATCTTCCTTAATGCTGTATTATTAATGTTTCTTTCCCTTACTGGGTGAATAACAGCCAATTACATTTGCGAGAAGTCAGAATCATTTATATTTGGTTCTTACTTTATTTTTGGTTCTTATTTGGAGTGTAGCAACTCCAAGAAATGAACAAATGAAATTTCGATAGTCATCTGTGGAAACCTCAACATTTCTACAGGAATCTACATAATGAATATTCTGGCATATTGGAAAGAGTCCTTGACAAAGAGCTAGGGCACTGATGGAGAAGACCGAAGTGCTCCTGCTTAATGTAAGGTTTACTTTGGTTTAAACCTCTTATCCATGTTTACTAGATTTGTCTGTTTAAAGAAGTCACTTCTTAGAGAGTTGGAAAGATAGTTCCAAAGTCAGTTAATACTTAAATGATACAAGTCCACAGTCTTCTCCAAGGACCTAGTCCATGCAGTCCGAATACTGTAGGGTAGGTGCTGTGTGCTGAGAAGGGCCTCAAAATGCCCACAGGACCCAGTAAACACCACTGCAACACAGCAGCAAGCTCTGGCTCCCCACATATCCAACAAGAAGCTATTTGTATCAGTAGCTCCTCTGGATATTTTTGAGCTACACCAAGTCCAGAAGTACAAGAAATCTTGCCGAAGCACACATAGAGAAGAAAAATTATTCTTTTCAGATGGCAAACAGAAATGAAAGAGAACCTTCAGGGCCCTCTGGTTCAGGTTGCCAGGCTCACTGAGCTGTATAAAGATTACTATCAAAACCGACATCACAGGTTTGTGTAAGTAAACATGCTTTTGTTATGTGCGACAAAGACTAATAAAGTATCATCAAATATCCTATTAGACAATAGGAAGTGTTTCATTTGGAGACAAAAATAAAATCGTAATTTTACTCTGAAAAAACTCTTTTTCTAGTTACTCTTATTTTACTTCTCAAGGTTGAAACAAATCATGCTTTTAAAATGAAAGTTGTAATTGACGTTCTGGAAAATAGCTAAAGAGCCAACCTGACAAACGACTTTAATTTATGTAACAAGAATTTCCACTCACCACTCCACCAAAATATTTTCCTATGTAGAAATCGTCAAGGCTGTGCAGCTCCAGATAGGTAGCGCCTAGTTCCTTAGCAAGCTGGATCCCTTCCGTCGTGCTGACACAGCTCCCCCGGTCTGAGGTACACAGTGGGCACGTACAAGGTAATTCTTCTGAGAAAACGAACGTGAGTAACAAAGAGCTTTGAAATTAAACAGGAAAAAAAATGTACAGAGACAACCTGAACATTAAACAACAAATTAAGAGCTCATACCAGAACCACAGTTCAAGGGCATTTTGTACATCCACTATTCACTAGACTCTGAATGAAAAATGTCGATGATAATAGAAAAGTCCCTAAAATAAACAAGCTTTAACTGCAAGAAGGATGAACAGTGTTTTAGAAAATAGAAGAATTTAAAAATAGGTGAATGGATATTACCAAGGCTATTATAGTAATTAGACCGAAGTGCCAATAATGGCAGGCCTGCTTTCTTTTACACAACCTTGACATCCTGAGTATCAATACAAATTTAACAACTTGATTGCCCTTAGAAACTATGGAAAACAGTGGGTTGGTTTTTTTTTTTTGTAAGGAACTTTAAATATATTCACCAAGTTTGAATAGGCCTTATAGTTTTATTTTAACAGAGTCTCCAAATTGACCTGACTCTTTGAGGCTGCAAAATTGCCACTCTCTTTGTAGATTTCATATAAAGTACATTCTTACTAATCCATACATTTCCATTATTAGACTCTAAAGCATTCAATTGCAGAGACCAAATTCAGACCCTCTTTATCTTTTTCTTCAAGATTAAAAAATTAAAAAACTGAAGGAATAAAAAGTATTTACTCAAAATGTGAACTGTCCCAATATTCATGGTTGTATCATGTACAGATCTATGGCTGGGAAACTGGTACATCAACCTATCTATAAGGACACTCCTTAATGAGGCTAAAAACATACGTTCAACCTGTATCCATCAGCTAGGTTTGTTTTGTTTCATGCCACAACATCAGATATGTCATTGTTCAAAAGGCAGCCAAAAGAAGGTAAATCCATTTCTAGAAACGCATGTTGTTGTAGGTTGGCTTCCCTGGGAAGCAGACTCTGAGATAGAGACTGGTGTGCAGGAGGTTTACTGGGCGGTGATCTTGGGATCAACTCTTCTGAGGAGTGAGGGAAGTAGGACTGGGCAGAGGAAAAATGCAAACTGCAATATAGCTGCAACCGGGACCTCAGCTGATTCTACAAGGGGCTCTGGAGCTCTAGAGTGGTTCCCCATTTGGGGAAAGGCAGCTGGGCCTTTGTATCCCTAAATCCACCAGGAATTAGAGGAGGGCTGCCTGCATGGAGGGGACACAACCTTGGGCAAACAGCTTCTATCAGCAGAGGGTAATGCCTGGAAAGGGACTCAGCTGTGAGCCATCAGCAGCCAAGAGGCCCAGTAACTGAGGGAGTAAGTACAATGGCCTTGAAAGGGCATTTGGGCAACTCCCTACAGCACACACGACACACTCCCTAGCAAGGAACTGCATATAGATGGAGCACATATACACACATATAGGGTGTATACCAAGGATAGTTAGTGCATGTGCGTACTACACACACGATTTAGATAATTTCAGCTTCACTGAAAGCATTTTAGAGCTCAGAAACCATGAAGTCACTTCCTCATTTTACATAGAAGGAAAATGAGGCTCAGAGAAGTCACGTCACTTGTCCAACTTTCTCTGCGTGTTAAGAGATGGAGAAACAACAAAACTGTTACTTGTTCCCCCTGATAAAGGGACATCAAAAAATAAGATAAAAATGTAGTTTGAGCAAAGAATTATTAATTTCAAAGATACATGATTTAAAAATTAAGTTTGGGTTCTCTAAATTATGCTATAAATTCTCATCTGAGTCTTTGCATTTACTTTTTTAAAGATCATTTTAGGTTTGGAGCAAATATAGTTTTCATACAAAATTTTGCCTATCTTGAAAAATAACACATTGGTATTTCACATTCTTTACAAAGCCTTCATAAACGGTGCCTTTGGTTTCTAAAGACAGAGTCCTTCTTATGTCCACAAAGCTCTCCTTATGTTGATGGAATGGGGTGGGTAGGCAGATCATCTCATTAAACTTTATTTCTAGACAAAAATAAAGCAAAGTCAGTAATGTTTCAAGTGAAAAATTAAGTGAACATAGTGTGAAATAGTTTTTAACAAATAATCTTGATTTGAGGGAAAATACAATTAATTTCAGGTTTAACTCAGCTGAGGGGGGTTTTCCATCATGTGTAGTCATAAGCATCTTCCTGACACACATGCCTAGGAAGTTCCTCCTTATACCTAATCCTTATGTCTCCTCTACGACACAGAAGACATTTCTTTTGTTTACATGCATTCAAAAGGAAAAATGCCTAGTCATTATGTGTTGGGTAGGAGAATCAACCAACATTTATGGATTAAATAAATCTTCGTTAAGCATTTCATCAGGAACAATCAGAGGACCCAAAAGAATTTTAAATCACGGCGCCTTCTTCAGGAGCTCACTCCTGTGAGCCTACCTCAGAGTCAGGGGACTCTGTGAATTAGAATGTTACACTTCTACAGTGTTACTGTAGTTTTTTTCTTTCTTACATATTGTCTTTTAAGATGTTATCACAAAATGTCTATTTTTTTAAAGCAAACACAATGTAACTCTGGAATTCAAATGAATGGCATCTTTTTCAAAGCAGTGGCTTTCAGAACCTATAGGGTGATTCTTACAATGTTGCCAATGCTTGAAACTTTTAGAAATCCTTTTAAGAATTCTAGCCTAGCAATGTAGTAGGCTCTATCAGAACTTCACAAAGAAAAGAAGACAGGAAGCGAATTTTCAGGAGTTTCAGGTGATGAATACACCCTAGGCATGTTTGGAAAAAAATTTCTACTTTAAAGATAGATTCGAGATTTAGTAAAAGCCAAAAATTTATTCAGAGCCATAGATGATGAAGAAGATATACACACAGTCAAGCTTGTCAAAACATGTATCACAAAGGAAAGAAATGAGACTGATAGTGTTTGCTGAACTAATTCTAAAAGAGTTCAAGAGAGGAGCTACCAGAGGAGAACACCCAGCACGGTTTCTTGTACAGCCGTCCACCCTTATCCCTGGGGGATACGTTCCAAGACTCCTAGTGGAGGCCTGAAACCTTGGATAGTACCAAACCCTATATATAGTAGGTTTTTTCCTATACAGTACATACATACCTATGATAAAGTTTAATTTATGTTAAGCACAGTAGGAGAGTAACAATAACTAATAATAAAATAGAACAATTATAACAATATACTGTAATAAAAGTTATGTAGATCTTAGCAACCGCAGCATACCTTTTTTTTTTTCCTTATTAAGTTGAGAACTTCCACCTTTTCACTTAAAGGAAGCACTTTACAGCTTCTCTTCGGCACATTCGAATTGCCAGCATCACTACTCTTGTGCTTTGTGGCCATTATTAAGTAAAATAAGGCTTACTTGAACACAAGCACTGCGATACTGTGACAGTCAATCTGATAACAAGACGGCTACCAAGTGATAAAGGGGTGGGTGGCAGTATACAGCTATACAGCGGGGACACGCTGGACAAAGAGACAATTCACGATCACGGGGCTGGATGGAGCTAGATGATGCGAAATTTCATCACACTACTCAGAATGACATACCAATTTAAAATTTATGAATTGTTTATTTCTGGAATTTTCAATTAATATTTTCGAACCATGGTTAATCTTGGTTTAACTGAAACCATGGAAAGTGAAATGGCGATAAGGGGGGACCACTGTATTTCAAGAGATAGGCGGGGGGGGGGGGTACAATAAATGTCCATGAGTTAAATAGCCAGGTTTAGATTTGTGATCACATCTTATATGGTAAATTAATTTCATCTTGTTAGTGAAAGTGATTTTTTTCACTTATGTATACTCATAAAACCATTCGGCCGCTCAATGAACACATATTTACTGAGCACCTACCATCAAATACTAGGGATATAAGGATACACAGATAAAAGAAGCTCATAGTCAACGGAGCCAAGATGGACTTGACGGCAAACAATTATAACACAATATAATAAGTACTAAAATAAAGGTGTACAGAATCACCATGGGAACAGAAGAGAGGAAATTAACTCTGCTGAGGGGACCATAGAAGGCTTCACAGAAGAGGTAACGATTTAATGGACAAGTATGAATTTGCTCCGCAGACATCATAGGGGTTGTGTAGAGAGGCACTCTGATCAGGGGATATAGCATATGCAGAGGCCCGGATGTGAGAAAAAAGGGAACACAGCGTCACTTCCAGTTTCAAGATAGCAAGCTAAGCCCACACTGCAATCTCCCCTCCCTGCCAAACCAAAAAAGTGATGAAATAAAAAGGGGGAGGGGGAGAAAGACGAAGGGAGAAAGGAAGGAAGAAAGGAAGGAAGAAAGGAGGGACGGAGGAGGGAGGAAGACAGAGAAGGAGGAAGGGAGGTGTGCACATACAGCAACACTCAAAAATTAGAGAAGAGATTCTCATTAGCCCAGAAACTAGGAGTGCCTGAGAGGCTGACGGCAGACAGCACAGGACCAAAGAGGGAAGCTGAAGCTCAGAGTATAGGCAGGATCTCATGCACTGTGGCAACATCAAAAGTGCTCCCTGCTCAGCAATGGGATGCAGAAGCAAGGAGGCGGCCCAAGGGCAACAGAGCGGAGACTAGGCCGAGCACCCCAGTGGAAGCAGCCAGGCCTGTGAATCCTGAGTATATTCTCACCCCTACCCCAGAGAGCTGTTGGGCAGAGGAGGAGGAAGGCATCAATTCAACAGAGTATCTAAACTACAAAACTAGGGAAATTAAGAATTACCCAACATTTGAGAAGCATCCATACCATGAAATAAAATCTCATCAAATGGGAAGACTTGGTACGCTCCCCTCAAAACCAGATTTAATAGACCAATCAAAACAGAATTTTAAAATAAGGATAATTAATTGAAAGAAGGTTCTTTTTTTCTTTTTTTTTTTAAGTATTTGCATCCTTAAAATAGGAACAAGAAATCATGAAAAATAAATCAACTTGAGATCTTGGATATGAAAAGCTGTTGAAATTTTAAAGCAGAATAGCAGAACGGACCCAGCAGAACTAATTTGTGACCTAGAAAAAATGCCCAGGGAATTCTCCTATAATGCAACACAGAGAAATAAAGGAATAGGAAATATAAAAGAAAGATTAGAGACATGCAGGAGAGATCCAGAAATTTCAACATTAGTCTAACAAGAGACCCAAAATGAGAGAATAGAGAAAATGGACGGAAAGTGATATCTGAAGAATTTAGAAAGTTGACTTTGCCAGATCTAAAGAAAGACATTAAGCTCTTCAAGTAGTTTAGTGTGATGGGTATATAAGCCACAGAGGATTGAGTCCTACAAGGTCCTAGAATTAGTCAGGGGCTACATCATGAAGGATCTTGTATTTCAGATAAGACTTTACAATAGAAAACTATTAAAGTGGATACGAATACTGGATTGGAGTGAGGGCATCAGTGGGAATCCATGATTTAAAATACACATATATATGGCTCTATCCAATGAAAGTATCTAGAGGCAAAGACACCTAAAGTAATGAGCACCCCCAGAGCCCAGATCTTGGTTTCTAAATCCCATTACTCATTAAAAGAAACCAAGGCTCCCTGAAGAAATAACTGATTCCAGGGCTGGGGTAGGCACAGTCTAAGGTGAGCCTGGAACATCTCATGCCAGAAAATAAGGAAAGACTCAAAAATTAATTGAAGCCAGCTTGAAGAGGCTCCCTCTGGGAAAAGTTGGGGTAATGTGAACATCAGAAAGAATACTGAGGAGAAGAGATTATAAAGTATTGAACTTAAAAAACAAACCCATGAATCAAAATGATTCTAAAAGAAAGATGTAGTAGCAGAGAGAAGGGAAGGCTCTATTTACAGAAGAATACCAAGTAATAAGTGTAGAAGGGATGATAGAAAATCACTATTTTGCAACCACAGTTATCACAGCTGAAGGACTTATGCAAAATAATGGGTTTGGATTCTTTAAAAATGTGAATGTCATGAAAGACACCTCCTTCATGCCTCCCTACCCCAGCAAAAAAGCTAAGGAACTCTTCTGGATTAAAAGGGACTAGAGAGACAAGACAACTAAATGCAATAAGTAACCCTTAATTTCATCCTGGATTGGAAAAAGCTTTGGAACAACCGGGGAATTATGAATATGAATTATATTTTAAATAATAGTATAATAGATAACAGTTACATTTCTTGAGTGATGACTGACTGCATTCTGGTTAATAGGAGGAGGGCTTTGTTCTTAGATGATACAGGCTTAAGTAATTAGGACTGAAGAGATCCCATAATGTTTCCAATTTACTCTCAAATGTTGTAGAGAGAAAAAGCGTGTATCCGCGCATGTGTGTGTCTTTGCAATTTCTGGGGTTCATTGTCCTTTTGTCAATTTTCTTAGGTTTGAAATTTAGCAAATAAAAGTTAGGGGAAAAGAGGAAAGTTTCTAAAGAATTTAAGCATTGAGTGTCATGATCTGACTTGTATTCTGAGATGATTATACCCAGAGGATTTATTTCAGAAAGAGGCAATGCAGGAATAAGAGACCACGGGCCAATTTAACATGAAGCTGATGAAGCTTAAGCTTCAAGGCCCTTTTCTTGTGGGTTCTTCCCAAAGCCCTGGGAGAACCCTGAGCACCAGATTCTTTTACGTGGTTATATGCTTTTGTAAAATTTGCAAAATAAGATATTTTAATTACATTTGGTTAAGACCATGTCTCTTTCCACTCCAACTCACTTCACTGTGAGAGCAGCTCTGGAGTAACCATGGGCATTTTGGGGATCATGCTAAGGGGAATTTAAATTTAGGTTTAGTGAGATATTATTTGTGTCTGTCATCACTTCCTTGTATGGTTAAGTGTCCTGGTACATGAATGGCCTTCGGGAATGCTTTTGCCACCCACTGTGCAGATTTATTTGGTGTCAAGACACTAAGATGCCAAGCTGAAAGACGAACACAACACAAACTGTAGAGCCCAGCACCAAAAAGATGTGGAGAGTGAAGAAATATGCTGGAAGAAAAACGATCTTTTGTTCTCTCTACAGAAAATATCAAAAAGTGGTTATTATATGAAGAGGTGATCAGAGACTATGCAGCCCAACAAATACAAGAAAAGTTAAAGTGTCAAGGTGTTAAATAACAGAAACTTTTAAAATATATATTTGTGGTATTTGACAGCTTTTTTAGATTTAAAATTTGTTGTGCTTTCTTTTCTCTTTCTAAATAAATATTCACTTTTGTACATACACGTACTTTTACAATTTGAAATTAATTTTGTAATTTTGTAGTTTTTTCCTTACAAAGGACCTCTAAAATTGTATACATTTCAGCTCCTACAAAATCTGGAACTGCCCCTTTAGGAGACCAAAAAGGCCACTATGACAGAGAATTAAATGACTAGGGTCTGACAGCCAGTGAAAGTGAAGAGAAAACAGTGAGTCTGAGATTTATATAAAATGGAAAATCAAAAGAGCTTCTTAGTCAACTGGATATGGGGAATGGGAGAGAAAGCTGGGCTGGATGATTGTAGTTCGGATGAATGGATCGGTTTGGCATCATTCACTGAGACAAGGAATTCAGCAGAAAGAGGAAGATGTCTGTGGAGATAAGGGTCAGGAGAGAGACTGGAGCCAGAGAAACAGACTGGGTGATCATCAATGTCTATCCAGGGGAAGCTAGGGCAACGGATCAGTGAGTTCGTGGTCAAAGTAAACAGCAAGAAGAGGTGAAACCAAAGGATGGAACCCTGGGCAACAACTACAGGGAGTGTTCGTGTAAGTGTGCAGGTGTGGGGGGAAGGGGATGGGCCAGTAAAGAAGACAGAGAATTAGCACAGCTGGGAAAGAAAGGGTGGCTTTATTAAATGGAGCAAGAGGTGTGTTTGAATCATTTCAAAGAGAGAATTGTTATTAAAATGTATTAAATTTGGCAATAAGCATATAACTGGTGACCCCGAGTGAGAACAAACTCAGTGTAATTGTGAAAGTCAAAGTCAGACTGTGGTGGACTGAAGAATGAATGGGAAGCCAGGAAGTGGGCTCAGGAAGCATGGATGACTCTTTCAAGAATCACGGCCAGCAATGCGAAAGATAGGGAAGTAGAGTGGATGTGGGGTCAAGGAAAGGTCAAGCCTGCTTTATTTGGATCTTCTAATGCTAAACATACACCCACCCTATGACCCAACAATCCTACTCCTAAGTAACAACCTAAGCATCATCAAAGGAATGCGTGAGAAAATTATGGCATAGTCATATCATGCAATAATATGCAGCAATAAAAAGAACAAATTATAGATAAGCACAACATAGATGAATCTCAAAAGTACCATGCTAACTGAAATTAGACACAAGACACTACACACTGTATAATTCCATTTGTATGAAGTTCAAGAGAAGGTACAACTAACCTATGTTATTAGAAGTTGGAACAGCAGTTCCCTCTGGGGAGGGGTGTTATTAACTGGAAGAGGCATGAGAGAGCCTTCCAGAGGGCTGCAGAGGCTCTCCATCTTGGTCTGTGTGAAAGGTGCATGTGTGTACATATGCGTAAACATGCTCTAAGCTGCACACTAAGATTAATGAACTTTGTCCTTTACTTTGCTACACCTCAATAAAAAAGTACAAAACATAAATGAATAAAAATAAAATTTTAAAGACAGCTTTACTGAGGGAATGCCACTAAGAAGAACTATAAAACATCACCAAATCAAAGTGAATTGAGTTGGCACTGAGATAGCTGACAAAAATAAGCATAGCGGCAACTACTGAAACGGACTGAACCAAACTGATCCATCAGCCACAGAGTAAATAATCCATCCCCTAGGGCAGTGTTGTCAGAGAATTCAGCTCACCCATTGCTAGCTACCTAAGGCCAGCGCCCAAGCCCACGTCCTTATGTGGACAATTGCCCTTCCCACCTGGATGGACCTTTAGATTGTCAAAAAAGAGTTTTCCAGGGGCCAGCCCGGTGGCACATTGGTTAAGTTCACGCACTCTGCTTCGGTGGCCCAGGGTTCACGGGTTTGGATCCCAGGCAAGGACCAGCATCACACACACAAAATAGAGAAAGACTGGCAGAGATGTTAGTTCAGCAACAATCTTCCTCAAGCAAAAAGAGGAAGATTGGCAAAGATGTTAGCTCAGGGCCAATCTTCCTCACACACACACAAAAAGTTTTCCAGTGCTCAGCATCAGCCTACTATCTCTCCTATATCAAAAGAACACAATTACTGGCTCAGTGGCGCAGCAGTTAAGTGCGCACATTCTGCTTCAGGGGCCTGGGGTTTGCCAGTTCGGATCCCGGGTGTGGACACGGCACCACTTGGCACACCATGCTGTGGTAGGCATCCCACATATAAAGTAGAGGAAGATGGGCACGGATGTTAGCTCAGGGCCAGTCTTCCTCAGAAAAAAAAAAAAGAGGAGGACTGGCAGCAGTTAGCTCAGGGCTAATCTTCCTCAAACAAAACAAAACAAAACACAATTACTAACTTCCTTCGTTACTGAAGAAGAGCAGTTTAGAAGACAAATTTGTAACCATCAGAATCACAGCAGAAATTTGCAACACTTTCCTTTGATGTCTCATTATCCTATCCCATGATGAAGAGAGAACAGCTGGCATTGGAATCCACAACCATTTTGGTTTTTTTCCTAAACTGTATTAATCATTAATAAACTTAGCTCTGTGTAAAATGAATACAGTACCTGCACTCTCATTATAAAAAAGAAGATCAAATACTTACCATTTTGTCTGGTACCAACAGCAGCAATGATTACTGGAACTGAATTTAATGCTCTTTTTATCACCGGAATATAATTGTCTCTTACTTCATGGAATGAAAACTTGTCATTTACGTTGTATTTGATCACAATGATGTCAGCGCCCCCAATGAGATTTCGAGAGGTGTACCAATCACTGTCAAAAATGTCCTAAACCAAAATGCAGAGAGTAATCTTTAGTCTGCTTGTCTTCAAATCAATCAAGAAATACATGGTAACATCTTTGTTTAAATTCTTTGCTATATTTTAATTTTCAGAATTCATACGAAGAAGTTTACTTTTTAAAACAGTAACTACATAAAATTAAAAATGTTTGAAGCCCACCAGCTTTTTTTAAAAATTCTTCTTCATTTAGCCTAGACGACGATACAGTCGTAAAATTCTACAGAATTCCTGAGAGTCTGATGAAATAAGCAACCTCTTTCAACATTTGTACTTGAAAATAAGCACTTTGTTTTAAAATAATGCCATATTTTTATCACCTAATAATTTCAAAAATGTAACACTATGGATTAGACGCAAGAGCATCAGTATGAGTTAGGAAGCTTCGAAGGATTTTCTGTGACCCAGTTAGACACTGCAGGATTGTTCAGTGTTCTGAATTGTAGTACAGTGTGAATTCTGTGGAGTTCCATATTTTCAAAACTCAAATATAATCTCCAACTTTATCCATCCTTGGGCAGTACTGTATACGTATAGCATGTATGGGAGGACATACCTCCACAAAAAGATACTGTGTCTTCTAAGGCGCTAACAGGGTAAGGAATATATTTGCAATTCATGTATTTTGCTCATGTAAAGTAAAAATTCAGGAAAAAATCTTTCCAGTTTTGAAATCTTTACTTTTGGACTATAGTTAATAATATTAATATTTAGAATTAGGGCCAAACTAATTTATTACAGATGCTACTTCTTAAATTGCTTTGATATTTTAGAAACAATTTTTCAGTTTTTGTGTGACTATTGATATAAGGAAAATATCTTTATATATCCAAACACCACTGCCAAATATGTACAAGTAGGTTTTTTCTCATATTCCAGTTAACTATTAATCATTATTTGTCCTTTCATATGGTCTCTGGTGTGTATTTCTAGGATGTAATAAATCTAGATTAAGAAAGTAGACAGCTAGATGTGGCTAATAGGTCCAAAAACTGTTGGGCTATGAAAGTTTGCACTCTGAACTATGAGTCCAAAATAGGGTTAACAGTGTCTGAATCACTCAACCAAAATCCATGTGACAGAGCTTTTATCCTATGATGGAAAATTCTGGAAAAGCCTCACACAGCAATGCCCTTTTGCAGAGAGAGCTTCTTCTCACTAGTACCTCCCGTGCCCCCAGCAAGGCCTCTCCCGATTCCCCATACCCTCCCTTCCCACCCGTTTCCTACAAGTGCACTCAGAGTAACAAGAACTGCAGAATTTTCAGGTGTAAACGCCTTGGTGAAAGTGGGATGCACAGAGCATTTTTAAGGAAGAGTAAAACAATTTTTAAAAATAGGCGAACTATGGAATATAAACACCAAATGCAAGGTCTTGATCTTTGTAGAAAGTGTAAGAGGGGGGAGAAGTGAAATGGGACACAGATCAAGAAATTGAAAAGCTTCCCAGCAGAGCTCTATGCTGATTTCCAAATCCCAAACCACAAAACCCATTCCGTTCCAACTGTATCTGTTATAGTATTCAAGTTCAAAGTACACAAATATAACAGGGTATCTGAGTATAACAAAGAAAGAGGAGAGTCAGATGAATGGGATAAAAAAAAAGAAAACGCTAAATACAAGTGGGACCAATATTAAGCAGCCATTTAACTCTGAGAGAACAAATCAAAAGTAACTGCTCTTCACATTCCAAATAGTTTGGAATTCCAGAATTACTGGGGAGGTGTACAGGGAAAAAGGAAACATGTAAGGGAAAATGTCACGAGAAAATGGGTTTTGGCATCATCAACACAGAGGTATTGAGAATATAGAGACTAAAAATAATTTTATTTTTAATACAAATCAGAGCTTCAAACCCTGCACAAGAAAACTCGGCATATATTACCTCACGGCTTTTTATGGAATATTTTTAATAAACAGGAAAAGATCTAGAAATAAAATAATAATATAACTGCGCCAAAAAAGGGGCGGGTGCAAGAGAGACATACTAACTAATGAGCTACAGATAATGAATTTGAACCACATTTATTTAGAAACTGCCAAGGATATACGGCAAGGATCCAGAAACAGGCTACAGATCTAGGGGAAAACTAGGAAAGAGAAGCACAACTCTCTCATTCTAGCTCCAAGGAAACAACGCCACGTTTCTTCTCAAAACTATGTCGAACAGAAAATCCTCGACTGGTTTCTAGAAACATGAAGGAAATCAAATTCTCCCACCCCTTGTAAATCAGTTCCAGGATTTCCTCTAGGAGGTTATGCAACACAAGGCCTGGAGCCACGTTTGGAGAATGGAACTCATCTTTTTAAAAATAATCTGAATTTTTACAGTAAAACAAGTTTATTCTACTTGATTGTGAGGCTCCAAATACAGCACTTACTACGTACGAACACTGCTACCTCAATGTACCGTATTTGTGCAAATCCTAAATGACGTGGGGGTACACTTCACTTTTGCTTAGCATAAGTGACACACGGCTATACTGAAGTTGTGATGAACACTTTATTATTCTAGCAGCTACCACTTATTGAGTACCTGCTACATGCTAGCCTCTGGGCTAAGAACTCCACATGTACTATCTCATTTATTCTTCAGCACGGCACTAGGAGACAGGGGTTTTTACATTTATTTTATTTTATACATAGGGAAGTAAGGCTAAGAGAGGATAAGCGACTTACAGGGAACACAGCCACTAGGTAGCAAGGTGGGGATCTGAAATCAGGTCCTTTTAATATCAAAACCTGTGCTCTATCTACTCGGCCATATTTAATATTCTGATTCAGTACATATGTCAAACATCAACTGATGAATACAATCAACTTTAATATCTCTGACGGGCTTTTACTTATCACCAAGAGAAGAAAAGCACCTTATAAGGAGTAGCTCTACAAATATATTCTACTAGATCTGAAAACCACCATAACCCCGAAAATTGCACCTCGTCACAAACTCAACACCCCAAGGCCAGAGTCTAACCAAACAAAAGGTGATTAGCATAACAAAACATAACAATAAGTACATGGCAAAAAAAACCCCAGACTACTGAGGCTTATTTTAATCTATTTGGAGGATTTCATTTACTACAATACATGCGATCACAAGCATTGCTTTTTGCTAAGTTAACAACACAAACAGGAAAGAGTTAACAGCTCAAAGAAAAAACAGGAAAGGTAACCCTAACATCCTAATTCAGCTTATTTTTTTTCCCACATTTATTTACTCTATTCACTCAATATTTGTTCAACCGCATGCAGAACCAGTAAGTTTTTAGAGCGTAAGATCTTTCACAATGAAATGACCAAAGTAAAAGAAGTGTTTCATTTGCCCTCACAGACTACGGCCAAAAAGTTCTCTATCAATGCTGACTATGATTAGCATCATCATTGTCATAACTGGGAGTTTAACAGCGTCCCTGGTAATGAAAACACGACTTCCCTTTAAGCAAAAATTTACGTGGACAAGTGATCTTTCTTTCTGTAATATGGAAATTCCAAAATAAGAAATTTTTCTATGTATAGTCTATACATTTCTTCAGAAAGATGCACTAGTCCCTTATAGCCCCCAATTAAGTTTTTAAAAATTGTTGTTTAAATGTAAAACCTCACATAATGATACTTCGCATTTTCTTTTCAGACACTAAACTTTCTTCTGTTATGAAATGTAATCTTTAGCTGCAATATAACTCCAATACCAGCAAAGAATCAGAAATATTCAAATAAGATTAAATGAAAACATTCCAAATACGATGTTATTGTGTATTGAAAACATGTATATGTGTCAAGTAGATTCCTTTTGCTTTTTATCACTCAAGAAT
Organism: Equus asinus; assembly: GCF_041296235.1. Taxonomy (NCBI): domain Eukaryota; kingdom Metazoa; phylum Chordata; class Mammalia; order Perissodactyla; family Equidae; genus Equus; species Equus asinus. Next base: position 76,017,593 of record NC_091798.1, read on the forward strand.
TACACTAGAATTTATCGACTTCATTACAATTTCAATCATGACAAATTTTAAAGATTTTAAACATTCCCAATAGTATCAGTAATATCAGTAATATTATTTCCGATTTATGAGTCCCTAAAAACAAATGGCTACTATATCAAGAGCATCTACACCATTAAAAGTCAAATCACAAATTAAAATTTTCAGAGCTGGATACTGCTATAAATGAGTCGTTCAAAATTAATTCTCAGTCCCCGTCTTTTCCCCTCCTTTCCGGGGGTCCTATTTCTGACCTGCCCCAGTGGACAGTATTTTTGCCTGTGTTGAACTTTTAGAGACTTTTATTTTTAGAACACTAATATTACACTATCACCCACAGGGTAGGCATGAAAAAACATTGCTCTCTGCTGGTGAAACTTAGTGACCCCGTCCCTTGGGGTTGACACATTCAACTGTCAGCTGTCTACCAAGGGACAACCCACGGTCGTGCAGCATACGAGTAAGTGCTCCACTCTCCCACTGGGGCTTTTTGCCTCCTAAGAGTGTTCTCCTACTGGGCTGCCCCCTGCCCGATGAAACAAAGGACCAAAGATTTTCTCAAAAATGTTTGAAAACTCTGCCCAGATGACCCGGACATTCCACATTCATGAAAGGGGACAAGGGGGTGGGGGGGATGGAAAGAAAAGCTCCGTCAGCCTCGGACCGAGCAGCTGCCGCCCCTTACCCAGACGGGACAGTCGTGGACCACCAGCTTGACATTCCCGAACGCGCTGGCCTGATACTCGGTGAACACAGGACGCGCGACCGTGCTGGTCGCGTTCAGCAACAAGCTGCTTTCGTCCCCTGAGACCAGCGGGCTTCTCCCCAGGTAAGTGCGGATGAGCCCCGACGGCCGATTGTCCTGGTGGAACGAGTCCCCCTCGTTCCCCAGCGCCACGATGTGAATGGACCTACACGACAGAGAGGGGGCGAGGGGGAGAAGAGGCGTGCGGTCAGCGCGCGGATCGCCTTCCTCGGAACAGGAAGTGCGGGGGGCAGCGCGCCGCGAGGATGGGCACGCGCCCCTCGGCCCGGGGCGCACGGCACGCGCTGGGCTGGAGACAATGGCAGGACCGCGACGCGTACGTACATGATCGCCAATCCAGGGGCAGCGCGGCGAGTCGGAGAAAAGCGGTTCCTCGCGGCCTCTCGGGGCCCGGCGGCGGCTGATTTACCCGCAATCAGCTCATCCCCGGCCGAGTCCCCCGCGCGCTTCCACCGCGGCGCGGCCGACGCAGAGCGGGCCCGCGCGAGCCAGCGAGCGAGCGAGCCAGCCGAGGGGCCGGGGGCGCGCTGCCAGCCAGTCAGGAAGTGCCGGGGACCATCCCGTGCGGCCGCGCCGCTCCCCGCCTCCTCGACCGCGGCCGAGCGTCGCCGGGCGCCCGGGCGCCGCAGCCCCCTCTCCGCCGCGCTCCCTCGGCCGGGTTGCTGTCGCCTCCTGCTGCTGCCGCTGCTCCTCCTTCTGGCCGAGAGGGGTTAGCAGAAGCGCCGGGGCCTCCGCCCCCTCCGCGGGCCCACGGGCGGGCGCAGCACGTGCCGGCCTTGGGGGTCGGGCGGATGCGGAGGACGCGCTCCCCGCCGAGGCCCCGGGCCGGGCGGCGGCGGCCGGATACAAGGCAGCGGCCGGCGCGGGGCGCGGCGGAGTATAAATTAATAAATACACCATCCGAGCCCCAGAGCTCCCGGTCGCCAATCCGCCTGCAGCAAGTTTGTTCAACTCGAAAGGGTGTAACCAGAGCCAGGGCAAGGGGGTGGGGCGGGGAGGCCCCCGCTCCCGAAAGCCTGGGAAAGAGGGAGGCGAGGGGGTGCAGCCCGCTGGCCGCTCCAGCAGCCCCGATTTGTTTTCCTCTCTTGGCCTTGACCGAAGTCTTTTACTACGTGTGCTGCTTTGTCATTTGTCAACATGTACTACAGCTGTTTTCCAAAATCATACTTGTGAGAAAAAAATAAAGGCAACATTCATGCTGGTGCAGAAAGGGTTCTTTGTTCACACACCAATTAATTTGCTAATATCGCTTGGGGGGAATTAATTACTATTTGAAGCTGTATTTGGCATATTTTACCCACAACGGCAGGATTTTTTTTTAAGTGCTGGAGTTCTTGTGATAGTTTTGAAAAGTTACGTGTGAGGTGTTTAACGTGTTTACAAGCTAAATGCAAGTTTACTTGAAGATTTTTCAGTACACGTTAATGGCGACATGTTTAATAATAGCTCCTCAGACTAACTGAAAAAATAAGCATCATGCTAATGCAAGGATACTCTAGATTCTTTCCTGATAACGCACTGAAGTAAAGGTTGGGAAGGTCCCTAAAGGGCCTCAAAACTACCTCCACGCAAATGAACGCTGGAAGCCACTAACGCCGAGAAAGTCAGAGGTTTCTCCGGGCTCGGCTTCTCCATAAACGTGAAAACTCTGATAAGTGCTCTGTGTTGAAAAGGTTCTTGTTTATTCCTTTATGCATTTATTTATTTTGCCCTACTTTAAAATTTCGCTATTTCTTTTCTCAACAGAGCTATTTTGAGGGTATGAAACAGGAGATACTGAGCAGGGCCGTGAAAAGACCAGGGTCAGAGGCCTTTGGAATGTGAACAGTTGTTTATTATGGGCCCTTGCTGCTCAGTTGACGGTAGTGTAATAGTGTCTCTGCTCAGATAGGGTGTGATAGGAGCCGTTCTTCAGGTAGTCAGTGATTTTTAAGAAGTCTGATTTCCCTTTCCACTCAGTATAGTTTCTCTTTTAGTTTCCAGAACCTAAACCATTCTGAAATATTTAAGAGTACAGGATCACTTTCTCTTTGGTCAATAGAAAATAGATTTCCTCATCAGTCCCCTTCAGCAACTGTAAGTTAAAGACACCACGATGGATGAATGGATTTAAAAAATGGGGTATGTACATACAATGAAATATTATTTGGCCTTAAAAAAGAAGGAAATTCTGTCATATGTTACAACAGTAATGAATCTTGAGGGGGTTATGCTAAATGAAATAAGCCAGTCATGGAAAGAGAAATACAGCATTATTCACTTACATGAGTCATCTAAGGTAGTCCAACTCCCAGAAACAGAAAGTAGAATGGTAGTTACTAGTGGCTGAGGGGAGGGGGAAATGAGGAGTTTTTCAATGAGGATGGAGTTTCAGTTTTGCAAGATGAAAGCGTTCTTGAGATCTGTTGCAAACAAGGTGCCTCTAGTTACTTCTGTAATGAACACTTAAAAAGGAAGATGGTAAATTTTGTGTTACATGGTTTTTACCACAATACAAAAAAAGAGAGAGTGAGAGAGACACTGGGAAGTGACAGGAAAGGAGACAGCATTCATTTTTTTCTTCAGTTATTAATTATGTGAGCCAGGCCTGGGCTGAGTAGGCATGGGAGATGCTAAAATACATGACTCAGTCCTTATCCTCATGAAGCTAAGTCTCTTGTTTATAGTCACTATATTGTGAGCATTAATGCACCCGATCATTTTGAAAACATACTCGTTCCTTAAATAATTATAATATAGGCTTATGCATAATAGAGGTAGGTACAAAGTACAAGGATAAAGTTCAGTGAATTAAGAAGAGATCTGCACCTTCCGCGTCATCAGAGAGAAGTTCATAGAGGAAGTAAACATTTTCTTAGGTCTTAAAATATGAGGAAGAACTTGCTAGATTTGGAAGAAGAGATTGGAAGAGAAGGAATATTGGAAAGAATGAACAGACATCAAATGCAAATCACATGCAAAGGTGTAGAGACATGGAAGATCATGGCTTGGTCAGGGAACAGCAAAAGCTGAATTTGTGCTGGTGTGCAGATTCCTTTATTACAACAGGCAGAAAAGAGAGTGCTAGAGGCTTCCCAAGAGATTTCCAAAGTCAGACCTGGTGATACTCAAGTTATAGATCGGGAATCCCTAGACCAACCTCTGTGTATATGACAAAGCCCAGCTAGAAGCTCACCAAACCCCTTTTCTCTTCCAGGACCCAAAACTAAACTACGTTTCCCAAAGGTTTTGCAAGAAGGTAGTGCCATGTGATTAGTTCTCACTAGTGGAATATGATCCCTACTGAGCAATTAAGAGGTGTGCCTTCTCCACTCTCTCTTCCTTTTTTTCTTGGTGAGGAAGATTAGCCCTGAGCTAACATCTGTTGCCAATCTTCCTCTTTTTGCTTGAGGGAGATTGTGCCTGGGTTAACACCTGTGGCAATCTGCCTTTATTTTGTATGTGGATGCTGCCACAGCACGGCTTGATGAGCAGTGTGCACGTCCATGCCTGGGATCCGAACCCTCAAACCCCAGGCCGCCGAAGCAGAGTGTGCAAACTTAACCACTATGCCACTGGGCTGGCCCCTCCACTCTCTTTTATCGTACATCTTTTCGTCTACCAACTGGATGAAGCTAGGTCAAACATTGGAGCCATGTGTTTGAATCTGTTGGTCTGCAGTGTGGAAGGAGCCTGGGTCCCTGAATGACTGGTTACAGCAGAGCCTTCTCACAGCATGCATTGTACTGTGATATGAATGAGAAAATAGATCTTTATTGAGTTAAGCCAGACATTTCAGGGTCAATTATTACAGCAGCTAGTGTTACTCATCTTGGCTAATATGTTATCACAGATGGTCCATTTCCTGATATTTTAAAGATTCTTTTCATAATTATCTTAAGTCCACTTTTTTATAATTATTCCTCTTTTATTTACAATTTTTGTTTGGTTTATATATTTGTACTTTTCTTCATTTGTAGCATTTAAAAAAATTTTTTGCTTTTACCAGCGTGTAACAAACTAGATTATCATATGTTCTTCAACCTCAAGGTCACTGGGGAACACACAAGGAAGGGCCTGCAGTCCAAACAATGTGTTTTCCTATTTTCAGGACTGAAATGCCACCATTTCATGTTTATTCTGATGGATGTTCTTATCCCCAGATAAAATGTACCCACATATGAGTGTAAGGTACATGTGCAGTAACTCAGTGAGCTATCACTGGTCCCCAGATCATGAATATTAACATACCAGCCTTTGAAAAACATGCTGGTTCCTTAATGACTAGAGAGGAAGCAAGTATTGCTAAGGGCATGTCTGAAGACCGAGGCTTGGCATAAGATTTTTCCAACTGTGTTTCAAGGAAACTAGGTTTCCATGGAGGAAACTTCAAGCCTGCCTGAGGAGGTGGGAAGAGAGATGCTTAAAGAGGTCCAAGCGCCTCCTCCTCCCGTTTCAAAGTCAACCGGAGCAGTCTTACTGCCATCTTTTTTTCTTTCTTAATATGTATCAGCGTTTCATGTTCATTTTCATTAAAAAGATGGGGTTTCTAACATTAAAAACAAACAAAATTTTAAGCCCATCTAGAGCAAGAGCAAAGTGGGGTGAAGAAGGTGACTTCTGAAATTCCAGAATAAGGTGTTGGAACGCCTATTTACAAATAGATAGATAGATAGATAGATAGATATATTTTTTTTTTACCAAAAAAGGAGGGGAATAAATTAAACCTTACTAACATCTAATGTGAAGATTGGCACTAACACCCCCACTTGTGTTAATGGGCAGGTAGAGGGGGTTCAGGGGAGAGGGTGGGGGCACAGCAGCACACAGTGGGGGAGGGGAGGGCTCTGTGCTTTGTTCTCTTTCCACATATTGCCCCATGTTGCAGTTTTTGAATCTGACTAAGTGGATTTATGGATGATATTTAAGCAAACTGTTAAAGCACAGACCAATGGAGATAGTGTTAATGATGCAAGAACAGGCACAACTGGCTAAGCTGACATTTCTAACACTCTTTGGGAGCACATTACAAAATAAAAAACAAATGGCTAATCAGATCTGATAAGAAATTGACCATAATAATTGAAATTATGAAGAACACTGTTTTAAATATGGATTTACATCTACTATTGCTAACATCGACCTCATCCTAAGTGCATATTATAGGTAACAGATAATTATATTCTGGATATTCTGATCTGATTATGATTAGCTGGCCATGTAAAAACAAGACATCCAAAGATGAAGATAAAACTCAACAATATTTCCAGCATATGTAAGTAATATACTATTCAAGCCAATACTTTAAAGAAAACTCACCAATTGCAAATGCTAAAAAGCCTCTTCTGAACTTTCTTAAAAATGAAAGTCGAAAAGCAACATACGATTGGGAAAATAGTTTTCTTCTTGCCAAGAAAAAACGTCTGAAATAATACATGGAACACAAATGGAAAAAAGCAACTGCATTCCTTTGACAGCAAATACCTCGAGAATATGCAAATAAAACGTTGCCAAAGACCCAAAGACACAAGTGCTGGAACAAGTTACACAATGTGGGAAGTTTACTGTAAGGTTACACTGCAAGCACGGATGTTTTTAATATGTCTCAATTATGGTATTTGATAGATTTTGTTTCAGTGTGGTATTTACTACATTGTGTTTCAACAGTGAAATACATTTAAAAATGACAGTTTTTTGTGAGCCACTAAAGGCAAGCTATATTGGAAAAGATATTCTTTTCCTACTACGTCTTTCAATGATATTTTAAATAATAACAGACTTTTAAAAAAAAAAAACCTATGTTTTATTCAAAACTTGTGTAAGTGTAACCACTGATGGATTAATTGTTTAGACTAAAGAAGTATTTTTTTTTTTTAAAAAAGGAAGGATTCTATACTAAGGATACAGTGAGAGCAACCACATGAAATTCATTCAAGGTATATCTCATAAGCAGTTATTCCAGCCAAGAAGTTGGAGCCAGAAACACGACAATATAGGATGTTAACAATGCAGTTAATTTGGTGAAAATGAGACTTGTATAGCAGTTTTTAAAGATGTCTTCATTGTGATATATAACACAGATACAGAAAAGTGCATAATAAGTGTGCAATAAGTTAATAAATAATTATAAAATAAACATTCCTAAACATCTCCCAGGTCAGAAAACAGAGCATTATCAACACACATGCAAGGGTGGACACACGCATACACACACTCATACCCACACTCACACACACAAACCCACTGTGCCCCTCCTCAGTTACAATCCTCTTCTTTTCCTCAGAGATAATCAGGAGCCTGACTTTTGTGATGGTTATTTACTTATTTTTCCTTATAGTTTTGCTACCTATACATGCATTCCTAAACTAATATTTTGGTTTTCCTTCTCCTTGAACTTGGTATAAGTGGCATCACACTGTATTTACCCTTCTGTGTCTTGGTTCTTATGCTCATCAGAATTTGTAAGATTCATTCATGTTGATGTAGCTGTAGTTTGCTGTTTTCATTCCTTTTTATTGCTGAATAGCATCCAGTGGATATATAAATGACCACTTACTTTTCCATTCCATTGTAGATGGACATGTGGGTTATTTATAGTTTTTGTCTATTACAAACAAAGCTGCTAGGACCACTCTTGTTTTAAAACATAGTATCTTGGTGGGTATGCTTGGTCACAGGGTGTGTGTATGTCCACCTTTGCTAGATAATACCCAACTGATTTCAACAGGGATTTTAATTATTACACTTAAAACAGTAGGGAATGAGAATTCTCCCCATAATCTTTACATACTTACATATACTTACCATATGCCAGATATTAAGTGCTTTACAAATATTGACTGACTTAATTTTCATAACACCCCTGTTGAGTAGGTTCTATCATTATCCTATTTTACAGGAGAGAAAATTGAGGCACAGAGAGGCTAATTAACTTGCCCACAGCTACGCAAGTAGTGAGTAGAGGAGCTGGGATTCTGACTTAGACAATTGGCTCCAGGGCCTATGCCCTTACCCACTATGCTCTGTTGATGTTTGAAAATATTTCCTTCATTGTGTGATTTTTGTGATTGAAAACAATGCATGTGACCTATATAAACTCTTATAGCTTACAGGATTTTTTAACCCACTTAAACATTCTCCTAATAAAATTTCTGTGGATTTTGAAGCCATTTGTTAAAAATATAAAAATGTTCAACATCTTCTGATTAGTTTACAGGAACAAATCAATAACATTAGACAAGACAGAAATGTAATCATCAGATTTCAACCAAAATCGGATGAGTGAAAGGACTGAAAAATAAGTACTATCATGATTTAGTAACCCAGCTAATGAGGCAGTTCTTCCATTTAAATCTATACATCTCTGCGAGCTCTTTTCAGAGAGCCTTTAAATGAACTGCAACAAAAGCAGACAGCTGCCTTGCTGTAGCATGAAAAGTTCAACCAAGATTTAAAAAATAAGGAGGCATCTTCAATTATTGTTCTCCCTAAAAAGCATTATTAACAGTAACACGTTAGAGGAAAATGTATTTTGTATTATTATTAATGCATTTTTAATTATTTAAAATATGATTTACTTCATTTTTATCTCATCTATTGAAAATTTTCTAGTTCAGTATGTTTTATTGTATTCATAATATATTAACAGTAATATATACACGTATTTTATAAGGATTTTGGGGGTGTGCGCAGAATCCTTTCTGATAGGGTGCTCGGTCAGAAAAGTTTGGAGACTTCCAGTCAGGTGCCTAGGGTTGTGCTCTAGAGAGCGAGTTTAGAAGGGCACCACAGTGGAGGCCTGGCTGCCAGGAAGCAGAACAGGGCTTGGGGCTGGCTGCTGGGCGAGGGCGGCTGTGAGAGAGGAAGTAAAGAGGAGATAGAAGGCACACAGATAAACTGCAGACCTACTTGCCTAGAAATCAGCCCAGTGAATAATGTATTTGCATTGTATTAACTAATCTAATGAGAGATAGAGTTTGCAAATTTACACAGAAATCATTAAATTCAAGATTAGCTTTTTTTTTTTTTTCTTTTTACAACTAGAGCTTACACTTTTCTTCTGAATTGCGGACTTCTAAATTGCAAGGCCGTGATATCGTCAATTCTGTTTGGAGACGGTAAAGTGGCAATCCAGGATGTTATTTGTGTGCCAAATGCAGCTAGCCTAAGCTCTTTCAGAAAAGGTCTAAAATGCTAATTTGATTGGATTTATATTATCCACCAGCTCTATCATTGTGCCCAATCACGTTTTTCAAACAACCATTCTGTTTTCCAGTTAAAATATTACGTAAAAATACCACAACATATGTTCCTTTGAACCAGGACTGCTTGTTTCTACAAGCACTTTTCAAAGGGTTGAATTTCAAAGAAATCTGATTGTTTTGCCTTTAATATGCCTGCTCTGTTAGTTAGCCCTTGAAAAACAGATATACAAGTATCACAATCGAGCATAATATTATTTATGCACAATATTTTGTGAAGTTTTCCATTTGTAGCCATACAGAAATATAGGATATTAGATTTAAATGGCGTAATTTCAATCACACTATAACTTTGTTAATAGGCCTTCTTTTTGAAGAACTTGAATACATTAAAAAATAGATTCTTTTCAATATTCCTGTAATCTGGCTCTAGTTTTAACTGTACTAAAAGATGTGCCATTTACAATGATAAATTCCTAAGTCTTCCCCATCTCTTGTATTCGTCTTACTTGCCGTATTTGGGTACGTGCTTCTCTGCTACGGCCATCCATTGGGCATCATCCCAACGGGGGTATTTCACCCACATGCTTTGACATGTTCTTCTTTTTCATTCAATAGCTATCACAAGCCACTTAACCTGACTTCTGCGCTCACACAATACTTCTGATCCTTATTTTCTTGACTTGCCTTTTACTTTTACTTTTCACTTCTGAGTCTATAATTCTCTCTGAAGTTAAAAACTCTATTTTATAGTGAATAGCAATTGAAATTTTCTCAGAGATCTTTTCTCTGAGGAAAGCCCAACTGATACCATTAAACGTGAAGTTGGCAGCTTGTATACTTGGAGAATAGTCCTTTCGGCATTCTAACAGATCACTTGGCTGAGGCATTTATATTTTTTGGCTTATCTTAAGGACATTTTTTCTGCTTCTCATCTTCTCCATCAGTCCCCTTGAGCATATTCTTATTGACACTGATCTCCGTGCTCCTCTTTAGAGCTCATTCAATTTTTAAAAATCTTAATCTGGGGCTTCGATGTGATTTTTGATTGCTATTCTCTCTTCTCACTTTCAAATGAAAATATCTGGACTTGTGTAGTTATTGTCATCTCTCCAGCTACACCACCAGTTTCTTTCCCCACTGCAACCGGATCGAAACCCCCTTCCCCACCAAGAGCTGTCCCCACTCCTGCAGGGCCTGTACAGTTTCTGCTAATGAAGGGGCCTGTTCCTTGTGCTTCCTCAGGATGTTCTCGCGTGACAAACTCCTTCCAGCGTTAGGATCAGGGAGGGACAAGGGCAATTCAATCTACATTAAAAGGCATTCGGACTTTCTCAGTAAAGTGATCAGTAAGGAAAACAGAGCAAACGTGTTTCTGGACTTAGCCCAGGGGCAAAGAGAGCTTCTCAAACTTTCCACTGAAATATCCCTCAAAGAGAGGGACTTGAACAAACCCTCCAACACTCCCATTCCTAACCTCCCACCCAGCTAGCAGCATAAGTTGCCCACTGCAAGCCCAGGAGTTTTTAAAAAGTCTTCTCAAGGTTGGCCTGTAAGCCATAGCATATCCTTGCTGATTTAATATAAAAAGAAGAATTAAATTACTTGATGCAAGGTGGAATTAAAGGATGGGACTTGTTCGTACTGTGACTTTTCTTCCACGTACCTTGGTTTACTACTATTGAAATTGGTAAATCTTAAAAAGAATATATGAAATTCTGAGGGGCAAGAAAACTCTTTTCTTCAGTGAAAACTGCCATGAAATGACATTTCATTGGACTGGTTGGTTAGAAACTATCTTTTTGTAGGTGAACAGAAACAAGAGAATAATCAGAAATTGTTACTGGGGGCCGGCTCCGCGGTCGAGTGGTTAAGTTCGTGCGCTCCGCTGCGGCGGCCCAGGGTTCAGATCCTGGGCGCAGACATGGGACGGCTCATCAGGCCACGTTGAGGTGGCGTCCCACATCCCACAACTGGAAGGACATGCAACTAGGATATACAACTGTATACGGGGGGGGTTGGGGAAATAAAGCAGAAAAAAAAAAAGAAATTGTTATTGGAATGTTTGCCATGCTGGAAAAAAATCCTGTTTTTACTGGTCATTATGTCTAACTCTTCAGAATTGTGGGAAAAGTCTGTGATTCTATGAACAAAAAGAATGAGACACTCAGAAATGTGCAACCCTAGCATAACACAAGAAGCAATGAAGTATAATATAATACAAACACAATAAAACAGACAAAAAAGCAGTTTGCTTTGCTTTTCTTTGCTTTGTTTTGTTACAAGCATTTTAGTACTCACTAGCTGTAGCCTTAAAATGGAACGGTCTGTTACTAGGTCACTACCCATGAACAGTTACAAATTCTACACTATTAGTAACTCCCCACGCTAGACTCTAGAATTAGGAGGCATTTTCAGCCAGCATGTTTTATTAACTCTCTATGATTTCTAATTAATTACTCAGCCCTCTTGCATTAACTATGATTACAACAATGTTTTGCTAATGACTCCGTCGTGGTCTCAAAGATTTTTATTGCAGGAGGTCAAATTGATTTAAATAGAGTCACTGTTCTAAACAACCAAGCTTGAAATGTCACAAGGAGAGGCCAGCTGGGCTGCTGAGGCTGGCCTCAAAATGACATTGCCTCAGTCAAGTCACATTTTCCAGGACTCATTCCTTGGTTTTGCAAATCCAGAAACTTTATTTTGTCAGAGTGCCCAGAGCTGGTCATACTCAAGGGACAAGGCTTGTGCTAACCCAATTCACACGAGGACAGTGTGTAAACTAGAATACTAATTTGCTCATTTATAATGAGAATGGTAACTACAAAAGAGCCTAGGAATCTATAATATGTGGTCAACATCGTCCTTTCCCTGTAGGAAAGTCTACATGGGAAGCCCACTGTTGTCTTTTTAGTTCAACAAACATTTATTAAGCACCTAAGGTACAGGTTATTTTGATCCCAGGATGCTTTGCATATATAAATACTTTAATTAGAATTATGGCAGCATTGAATTGTCATAGAGACCTTATTTTCCAGAGCAAACTGCATTAAGCCAATTTATGCCTTGTTCAATTTGATATTTTCGCTTCTGATTGGCAGGGTCAGCCTTTTAGGAGAGATTCATATCTATCTGCACCATGGAATTAGCCACCAAAATCGTCCAATAGCCACATTTACAAAGCCACCTTCTACGTATGATTCTTAACCTAGAGCTTTGAAGGAATCCGATAACCTGCTGAACAGGTATGCAAATAATTGTGTATAATGCACATGTGCTTTTTACTACCAGGTTCTCATATGGGTGAGTGACCTAAACGCTCTGAGTCTTCCAGAGCTAGTCTGGGCATCTAGGCCGCCAATACCATCCACTGCTCAATTTCAGGACATTTCTAGGGCTAATTCTTCCTGAAAGCTTTGTAGCCAGTTTAACTTAGCATGCCCCATTCCCTGAGATCCTTGTTACAGGCCCAGCTACAACAGCCTGCTCATCTAGGTTTGCTCATACTTTGCTTCCTGCCAAACCGCTCTAGCTTACCTTCTGGAATTCCAGTTGGAGCGGAGGGAGAGAGCCAGACCATTACTCCTCCATCCTCCTGAAGACTATATTCCCCTCTATCTCTCCTGTTGCTGTCATTCAGCAACATCCCAGTCAACCTTCCCACCTCACCCTCCCCACACATACCCCGTTCACTGTTTTTCTCCCTGCTCCAATATGTCTGTGGTCATCCATGATGTCAATATCTGCACGAATTCCCCTTTGAACATCTCAGCTTCTTCATCTTTGGCGACCCTCACCTCCATTCCACTTCATCACTTGTTTCCCATGGCCAGGCGCTAGGTGTTATTACCACCTGCAACTACTCCTCATCTAAAATAATGCATTTGAATGTTCCGCAACCGGGACATACAGCTTTCGATCCTTCTGTTGCCATCATTCAGTTGCTCCCTGCTCATGCTCTAGTAGAACCTCCAAACTCTTGACCTTTCCACTTTCTCTCTCTCTGCCAGCCCTCTCCTGTCTTCATTTCCTTCATACGCCACTTGAGATTTCAAGTTGTGTTTCTTGTTCCTACCCTCACATGCCTTGTTCTATTGTCCTTCATTCTGAAACCTCAATCCTGGATCAACCCAGGTGTCTGACTTTTTTGTACCCATATCTGGGTTGCTATATTTTATGGTAGAAAATCTCAAAACTCTGCAGATTGATGGTGCTGCAAATTCCCAATCTCCAACTTCAATCAGGCATTCAGTACCGCCGGCAAACCTAGCTAGTGCTCGCTCTTCTTCTCCAAAGTGGTTCAAGCCTCCTCATTGTCCTCCATCTCTGACTTTGACATCCTCCTTCCCCGCTTCTCTTCCCTCATGTTTTCTATCACAGAGAAAAACAAAGCATCAGGTGGGGAACCCCCCTTCAGCTTCCCACTACTAAGCTGACAAATTTACAGGCAGCCACGTAGGTCCTTTTCTTTTTCCTTCAGTTACAGTGCAATAAATATCCCTTATCTAATTTGAGCCCAATCCCTCTGCTAGTGCTGCGTGTGCTTCCTCTGTCACTATTGGAGGGACTGCGCTCCATCTATTTCCCCTTTCTTCTCCTGTGTCTTCAACATTAACCTCTCTACTGTTCTTTACTATCAGCCTTTAGACATGTCTGAGTTTCTAGCTACAATTCTTTCTTCCCCATCTGGCTCAAAGCAACTTTTTTTCCCTCATATATATATATGAGGGAGAGAGAGATTTATTTTAAGGAATTGCCTTATGTAATCGTGGAGTCCTGATAAATCCAAAATCTGCAGCAAGGCCAGATGGCTGGAGAACTAGGGAAGAGTTGTAGTTCAAGTTCAAAGGCAATCTGCTGCAAGAATTCCTTCTTGCTTGGAGGAGGTCAGTCTTCATTCTGGTAGAGCCTTCAACTGATTGGGTGAGGCCCACCCATATTATGGAGAGTAGTCTGCATTACTCAAACCCACTGATTTAAATGTTAATTTTGTATTAAAAAAAAAAAAACACCGTCACAGAAATCCAGATAAATTTTCACCAAATATCAGGGCACCACGGCCCAGCATTAAATTAAACATCACACTAACCAAAGGCCACAGTTCCTGTGAAACTTACCTCTTCACGTTGCTCTCCTACTGGATTCCCTCTGCTTACCCCTTTATGCCTAGGGATGGTTATGGCTCTTGCTGTTAGGAGCCCTAGGACACTGCATTGTTCCTGATAGCTTTTCCTAAGCCCTGCCCACACCTTTTATTAAACAACCCTCAGTTACCAAGTTTGAGTATGCCAATACACGACCGTGTGTGCAATCCCAGAGGAAATAGTTGTCTGCTTCTGAACTTGATCTAAGTGGAGTCATGGTGTGTGTATTTTGTTGTGTCGTGCGTCCTTTGTTCAGTGTTATTTACAGAAGTTGCATCCATATTGTTACATGTAACAACAGTTCATTCATTTTCGTTGCTGAGTAGAATTCTAGTACCTGAATGTACTATGATTTATACACCCGTTCTCGTGTTGATGAATATGTGTGTTGTTTCCAGTTTGGGGCTGTCATAAATACTACTGCTATGAACATTCTTGTCCATGCACCTATGTACATTATTTTTTCTACAGTATACATGTAGGACTGAGATTACTACATCATAAAATATGCATGAATTTAATTTTATCAGATAATGCCAGACAATTTTCCAAAGTGGTAGCTCCATGTTACACCACAAACATAGTCATAAGTGATTATGGTTCTCTACATCTTCACCAAAGGAACTATCCTGTTACTTTCAGACTGTAGAATTTTTGCCAGTTCTGGTGGGAAGTAAGCCATTCTGATTTTAATTTGCATTTCCCTGACAAATAATATGATTGATTTTTATTGGCCCTGTGGACTTCTTCTTTTATGAGGTATCTGTTGAAATCTTTTGCCCATTTTTACCTTGGGTCGTCTTTTTTCCTTAATCTGAATGAATTATTTTTGTATTCTAGATTGTAGTCCTTTGTTGGTTATATACCAATGTGTCTTCCCATTCTGTGGTTTATCTTTTCACTTTCTTTGCCTTTCTGAAGTTCTTCAATTTAATGAAATCAAATTTATCAGTCGTATTTCCTTTACAGTTAGGACTTTTTCTGTCCTGTTTAAGAAATTCCTCCCTAACCTGAGATCATAAAATTTTTTCTGTATTATTTTCAGAAATTTTAAATTTTACCTTTCATAGGTAGGTCTTTAATCTACCTGGAAATAACTGTTGTATATGATGCAAAGTAGATGTGTGTGCAACTTTATTTTTCTCCATGTGGATATCCAGTTGTTCAAACATCATTTATTGAAAAGAGTATCATTTCCCTAGTGCTCTGCACTGCCCCCTATTTCACACGTTCACTGTCTATGAATGCCTGGGTCTGGGCTTTTCCGTGGTCTATTTGGCTATCCTGCCAATACCATGCTGTCTTAATTATTATAGTGTTCAGATAGGTCTTCCACCCAATCCTACTTTTTCAAGTCTCTCTTCCTGTTCTTGGCCTTTGCAATCCTACACAAATTTTAGGATCAGATTGTCAAGTTCCATGAAAAAATCAGTTGAGATTTTTAATTGGGATTGCATTGTCTATAAATCAATTTGGGATTTAATCTTCCAATTTATGAACATAGTATATCTCTCCATTTATGTAGGTCTTTTAAAATGTTTTTCAATGAGTTTTATAACTTTCTCCATAGAGGCATTACATGACTTTTCTTAGGTTTATTCCTAGCTACCTGATATTTTTAGATGTTATTATAAAGGAAATATTTTTCCTATTCATCTTCTACCTGTTTGTTGTTGATGTATAAAAGTACAGTTGATTTTTGACATTGATTTTTGCCTTCAGACATTTTGCTAAATCCTGTTATTAATTCTAATGATTAAGCCAAACTTCTTCAAAGGGTTGTTTACAGATGAATCTCTCTTTTCTCACATGCTACTCATTTCTCAACTCACTACAATCTAGTTTTCATCCCCACTACTCCAGTTGCACCGCTGTTTTCAAGGTCACCAAGGGCTTCCATAGTGCCCAATCCCAAAGACTCTCCTCAGGTTTCTTAAGAACTTATCCACCTTTCCCCCCTTCTTGAGATGCCATCTTTCTTCCTTCTACTACTAAGCACCTTCCTTGTTTTTTCCACCTCTCTGCTGATCACCCCCAGGGTTACCTTGTTCTGCCAGTCTTTATATGCTGGAGTTTCTTAGGTTTCCATCCTAGACCTTTTCTCTTCTCATGCTATACCCTGTTCCTCCTGGAGACTTTTCATCTGTTCTCAGAGCTTCTACACTTGTCGATACATTGATGATTCTCAAATTTCAAACTCTGAGATCCCATCTTTCTCACCTGAGTATTAGGCCTATATATCCTGTTGCCCAGGCATCTTCACTTGGTCGTTCCTCAGAAAACTTACTCATAAAAGAAAAGTTTGATAACTGTAGCCACTTAAAAATTAATACATTTATGTAAACTCAGCATGTGTAGAACTTAATTTACCTGAGACAGAAAAGAAAAATAAAATAGAAACATAAAAAGTTGGAAAAAAGGAATAAAATCATCATTTTCATCTTTGAGAATGTTCCAAGGGTACTTGAATGTATATTCTGCTGGTTTTGGATGGAATGCTCTCTGTATCTATTAAGTCCATCTGGTCAAGTGTTTCGTTTAAATCTACTATTTCCTTGTTGATTTTTTGTCTGGATGATCTGTCCATTCAAGTAAGTGGGGTGTTGCAGTCCCCTACTATTATTGTGTCACTTTTAATTTCTCCCTTTAGATCTGTTAATAATTGCTCTATGTACTTTGGTGCCCCTAAAAATCATTTTCAGAAGCTATGATTGTATGCCTGGAAATCCCAAGAGAATCAATAGGAAAACTGTTAGAACAATAAGAAAATTAAGTAAATTGGCCAGGAACAATGACTGCATGTAATTAATCCATATATATATAGACAACATCTAATTAGAAAATATAATAGAAGAAAACATTCTATTTATAATAGCAACATATAGGATAAAATCTTTTGGAACTCAATGAACAAGAACCATATGAATCTATATGAAGAAAACTTAAACATCAGTAGGAAAAACTGAACCAACGAAAAAGCATTCCCTGTTTCCTCTAGCTACTATTTCTAGGATAACAAAGAAAATTACTCTGAAAATAGTGCCTTAAAACAGCCATTTTATTATGCTCACAAATTCTGTGGGTCAAAGATGCAGACAGCACACAGGAGGAAGGACTCGTCTCTGCTGCACCATGTCTGGGGCCTCAGGGGCATAGACTCTAATGGCTTGCAGTGATGAAACTGCTCTGAGCAGCCCAATGACTTGGGGCTGGAATCATCTGGAGGCATATTCACTTACATGTCTGGCAGTTGATGCTGGCAGTTGGCTGAGACTTCAGCTGGGGGACAACCAGATGGCCTACACATGCCCTCCCCTTGTGGCTTCCTTACAAGGTAAAGGCCTTAGGGCAGCTGGATTTCTCGCTTGGTTGTTCAAGGATACGGAAGAGAGTGTCCCACTGAACAAGGAGGAAACTGCATCACCTTTTGTAACCTAGTCTTAGAATCCACAAAGCGTCACTTCAGCTGCATTCTGTCAGTTACAAGTGAGTGATACGCCTGCTCAGATTAAAGGGGAGAGGACATAGACCCCATTTTTTAGTGAGAAGAATGCTAAGGCTGCATTGTAGAAGAGCATGTGGAATGGGAGATGTTGTTGCAGCATCTTTGGAAAATGTCATCTGGCACACATGTTCTTGGATAGAACAATTTAACATCATGTGAATGTCAATTCTTTATCAGTTAACGTGTAAATTTAATGTATACAATGTCTCCGTCCCATTCCCCACTTACTTGTAATTCTCATCCAGTATTTTAGCTTTTTTTTTAACTACTAAACTGAGTCCTTGTTATTGTTATTTTAAAGGTCAAAGTTTGTTTAGATTTATCCATGTGATAATAGGTCCCTTTTACTAATATTGCTTCTCACATCCATCCTTCCTTCAGAATTTCCTTCTTCTAAAATTCCTCATCTAAGTTACCATTCAAGAATAAGAGTGAATAGGCCCTAGCTGTGGTAAAACTCCTCTGACTTTTGTCTGAAAAAAACCCTTTATTTCACTTTTTTTCTTGAGTGATAACTTAGCTGACTATAGAATTCTAAGATTCTTTAATGTTGGTTTCTGATGCTAAATATTTTAATTAAAACATGCTGGGGCCAGCCCCATGGTGCAGTGGTTAAGTTTGGCGTGCTCTGTTTCAGCAGCCCAGGTTTGCAGGTCTGGATCCTGGGCATGGACCTACAGCACTCATCAGCCACGCTACGGTAGTGACTCACATATAAAGTGGAGGAAGGCTGGCACAGATGTTAGCCAGGGTGAATCTTCCTCAGCAAAAAAAAAAAAAGCTTTTGTGTCAAAACACCCTCAGGTTCAAAAACAGTAGAGTCAAAATGACAAGACCAAACCTTCCATTGCCCCATTATTTTATACAAGTAACTTGATAAGGTGTGTTCCTGCTAGTGAGGAACTTGTCTCTTTAGCTGTAAAGCAGAAATATTAAGCAAAAAATAAACATATATTTTACATACAAATTTTTATATGATATATATTTTTAAATGATATATATTCAAATAAATATTGTTGAAACTACAAATTTTATATGATAAACGTATTTTATATGATATATATATATCTCAAGGAAAATGAATATTGTTGTAAGTTTGTATGATGTACTCAGAGTTTCTGTTTAGATAAGATTGAGAAGCAGAGAAATTGCTCTCTTTTCTGGTTACTGAGAGAAATATTAGAATTTAAGAACTTATTTAAATGATTAAAGGAATGAGCGGGGAGGGAAATAGTTTAATTTACCTTCTGGCTGTAAAGTGGGGGGTCGCCCTGGGGTCTCCCTGAGACTGACCTGTGGAGCAGCTCCTCTAGGAGGGAACCGAGTTCACTCTTGACTCTGGAAGACTTCGTGGACTAAAGGAACCAAACGGGCCATCAAAAGATTTGTTAGTCACCAGTCTAAAAGAAGGTCTGGGGAATGGATTCTTTTGTTGTCGCTGGGGGTGGGAGGAGGTCAAACGGGTGAGCTTCAGGAATCCAGGACCCCCAGACGCGATAGGAAACATGTCGTCTTTCCTCCTTTTCTCCTTCTGTGCCTCTCTAGCTTTCCTTACAGAAGTAGGAAAGTAAGGAGATAGACGAATCCTTCTGATTCATCAAAAAAGAAAATCTGGGAGGGTTTCTGAATAATGGAAATCTTAAGCTATTTACATTTGAATTAGAAACCATGGACAAACAATAGAAATATAGTACTCTTGTGTTGTTTGAGATTTCAGTTAATGTTTGTGTGTTTCTTGACAGTTATTAGCTATAAAAAATCATTTAAAATGAAAAAGCTTAGGGGCCAGCCACGTGGCGGAGTGGTTAAGTTCGTGCCCTCTGCTTCGGCGGCCCAGGGTTTCACCGGTTTGGATCCTGGGCGTGGACATGGCCACTGCTCGTCAGGCCACATTGAGGCAGCATCCCGCATGACACAACCAGTGGCACTCACAGCTAGAATATACAACTATGTACCGGGAGGCTTTGGGGAGAAGAAGAAGGAGGGTAAAAAAAAGATTGGCAACGACGTCAGCTCAGGTGTCAATCTTTAAAAAAAAAAGTTAAAAAAAATGAAAAGGCTTCTTGTACTGAGGTAAAAAATTGGATAACTATTAGATTACAGTGAAATTCAGTCTCACCTATCATCATTCAAATAAATGTAGTGTTGGGTTTAAAGCAGGCTCTCCACAAATACTCAGTTTTCTTTTTACAAAATTATATTTAGGAAATATACTTCATAAACATTATGAACTAAACTTTATTGTACTTTTAAAGAAAATTTTAATCACTAGCTCTGTACATAGTTGTATAACTGAAAAAGTTGAGAATCAGAGAACTTTTCATTGTGGCTAAACCATTAATGTTTTTAACAATAGTCACCGGGGCCAGCCCACGGCAGAGTGGTTAAGTTCATGCGCTCTGCTTTGGCAGCCTGGGATTTGCAGATTCATATGCTGGGCATGGACCTGCACCACTCATTGAGCCATGCTGTGGCAGCATCCCACATACAAAATAGAGGAGGATTGGTAACAAATGTTAGCTCAGGGCCAATCTTCCTCACTGAAAAAAAAAAGTAATTGACATGCTACTAACATGAAATTATTGTATTTCATGAGTGAAATAATTTAATAATATATATTTATGTGGGATGTATTGTGGGGGCTTGTTTTATCTCTCTAATGTATGCTTTACTTTATTAATTAATGGATACCCATATTTTATTGAAAATTATTTCTTATAGATGAACAACATTTAACATTATATACATATGAGTCTAGACAAAACAATTTTTTAAATTAAGTGAAAAAAATTACTGTCTCCTATCAACTGTTCCATATTAATCTGTTTGGATTCTCCAAAGCTGTTTGCCGTCTCCTTAGACTAGCAGCTGCTACAGCCATGCATCTGTCACATGTCCCAAGATAGTCTAGTACTCAGAAAAAAATAGAATAGATGATTTAGGCACAAAAGCAAAACCCCAAAAAGGGGTCAATCAGAGAGCTACTTTTCCACTAAAAAAAAAAATGTATCCATTTGATAATATGCAAGCATGAAAAATATTGCATCCAGGGGTTGCAAATGAAAAAAAACTAGAGAATAATGAAAGCTATTTCCAAGATTAAAACCATCAGATCTCGGCAAACTCTTTCACTTACAAGGAAGTCAGTTTTAATGAGACTGTGAATCTCTGTGTGTGTTTCTGTGGGGAGTGTGTGTGAGTGTCTACTGTAGGGGAGACTGTCCTGTGTCTATGTGTTTGTGTCTCTATGTGCATGTCTGTCTGTCAGTGTTTGCATATCTATTGTGTCTTGGGGGCAGAATCCAGGAGGTGGTATAGTGGTATAACAGAAAGAAAGGAACCCATTTCTAATGGAATCCATCTTCCATTGGATAAGAAAAGAGAAATATATTTTTATTACCAGAAAACCCTGGACGATAGGTGAAATACTTGAACAATTTTAAGTCCAAAGTTTTAAACTTTATTTTATAAAACTTTATTACAAAAAGAAATGCATGTTCATTATTTTCTGTTTCAAGTAAACAAATCTGACCATTCATTGATAACTGCTTGATATATATCCTTCCAGATATTTATATATATATATATATATACTTACATATTTTTGCAAAATGGAATTATCCTAGTTAAAGCATTTTTAGCAATATGGCACAATGTCAATAAAGATTTGTTCATTCTATCCCTAACACATAGCACAGTGCAGGGTCTATGGACAGCATTCAGAAAGCTTCTGTTAAGTAAACGGAGGAATGCTTTGTGATTGTCTTTGCCAGCATTTTTTCCTTTTGGTATTTTTACATATTTAATTATGAATTCCATATGAAATGAAGATTTTAGTCCTTTGTTATATACATTACAAATGCTTTGTCCCCCATCTGTACTTAATTTTAATCTTCCTTTTCCAAAATAATAGAAAATAACATTCAAACATATAGTTTAATTTAATTAAAAAGTCATCTGATTTAATACAAATTGTGCTTTATTGTGAAAATAAATGAAGTGAATGCAATATATAGGAGCAAAATACTGAATGCTCCTACGTAGAGGTTCCGCTCTATTTAAATAAAGATACAGGAAGGACTTGTGGATATCAGCATAGAGCATGCCTAAGAGTAGTAAATTCTAAGTCAGACAGACTTGGTTCTTGCCTCATTTCTGCTCCTCAGCAGCTGTGTGACAGGGGAAAATCACTTAACGCCTCAGGGCATATTCAGGCCTCCCTTCCTGACTTAGTGCCCAGTAGCGCTCAGCAAATGGTCTCTGTGTGCTATTCCATTCCTTCATGGGTATTTCCAAAGTGGATACTTATTCTTAAATATGAGAACAAACTAGATCTGGAGCCCCAGATTGGGCTCAGGTTCCAAAAATTTGAAGATAACATAATACGTATATTCTGTTTTGTTTTTGCCATAATTATTTTTAAACACGAGTTTTACTGTGTCATGTTTTATACTTCTTGGAGAGAAGGTTTTTTTTCTCTGCCGACTCTGTTGACTAAAAGCAAGTACTTTGTGTTCTTAAGTTTTCCCTTGAGAGAATCTCGGTGTCATGAAATGGAACCACTAGCACAGTTCGAAACGGAACAAGCTACTGAACAATCCTTTCAAGATTTAAATATACTCCATTAACTTTAGTTCAGTAAGGGGAACATCAGGAAGTGATTTAGTCCACTTTTTTTTTTCTAGAACATTACTGAATTAGAAACCTAAGTTTACTATTTCCGTGTGTTGCCATCAATATGTAGAACACAGGAAGTCTGTCGAGCTTTCCAGTGTGACTATTGTACAAAGTCTACATCTCATGGCCGCTTTTACAAAGTGGTGTTTATTCAGCCTACAGATATTTACTTTAACACTGATGTTACTCACATGGATGTTCTCCTAACACTTTTGTGCAAGCACAAAAGCTTTTACTACTCTCATGAAATTAATTACAGATCTTTTTTGGGGGGAGGGAGGATCCAGTTTCTAAATACTAATTTTCTTGGCAATTGACCTAATATTATTTTCTTCCTCAATAGAGGAAGCTTCCCCCTTATCTGGCCCAGGTCAGAGCATCACAAATTTTGATTTAATTAAGGAGGAATGGGGGGCCGGCTCCATGGCCGAGTGGTTAAGTTCTCGCGCTCCGCTACGGCGGCCCAGGGTTCGGATCCTGGGCACGGACATGGCACCACTCGTCAGGCCACGTTGAGGCGGCATCCCACAACAACCCACAACTAGAAGGACCTGCAACTAAGATATACAACCATGTACGGGGGGGTTGGGAAGATAAAGCAGGAAAAAAAAAAAAAGATTGGCAACAGTTGTTAGCTCAGGTGCCAATCTTCAGAAAAAAAAAAAAAGGAGGAATGAAGCTCAATGCTAATACGCTGTGTGTTGCCAAAATAGAAATAGTTCATGATATTTTAGTTAAATTGTTATTAAAAATAATGGAGTGATAAATATTTTCATTCAAAGGATATGTTATTTTTGTTAGAACAATTATTAGTTTATTCTCCCATTACCTAATGCATGCAAGCCCTTCAGAGGAAGCAGCCACCCCTGGAAGATATGTGAAAATCTTTCAAGCTAACAGGGCGTTATTTACTACAGTAACACAGTGATTAACCGTGCCCCTGGCCACTGGCCTGATAAGGAAGAGAATGACCCTGACTCACAAGACTTACCGTAGTAATCACAAGTTTCTGTTTTTCATCAAGAGACCTAGTAATTAGAATTCTAAAATTGTAGAACTGCGGGGTTATAAAGGACTTTAGAAATCATAACATATTTTACTGATAAAAAATGTGAGGAACAATGAGTGACTGGCTAAAGGTCTCAGAATATTCTCTGGCTTAATATAGTCAATAGAGTAAAACATATACAAGGTCCTTGCTAATTAAATATTTTAAAAATCTTTAGGACCTTTGCTATATTTGGTTGTTTGAACATTAGGGAGTATCAGTAAACTACAAAAAATACTTTAAAAAAATTTCTGTGGTGTGGATTCTTCACATCACGTTAGTAACTGGAGTGAGAAAAAAGAAAAAGTTTTAATAATTAAAGAGGAAAGATTACATGAATCCATACATGTGATAACATGGCACAGAATTATACACACAAATGAGTGCACATAAAACTAGTGAAATCTGAATAAAGTCCGTGGATTATGCCAATGTCAGTTTCCTGGTTGTCCTATTGTCCTATAGTTATGTAAGATGTAGCCACTGGGGGAAACTGGCTGAAGGGTAGTGGGACCGCTCTAATATTTTTGCCACTTCCTGTGAATCTATAATTATTCCAAAATAAAAAGTTTAAAAAATATGAACAGCTACTACGAAACCGCTTTTTTGTCATAATTAAATGGTCAGAATTTAATATAAAAATAATCACAATATGTGATTCTGGTTTAGTTCTCACCCATTTGTCCACTTCTTGTGTCCCTCTGACTGTGAATATTCTCAGAAATTGTCTCTTCTTCACACTCTCCATTAGAAAACTGACTAATATGTATGGTTTCAGGCACCCATTCCTTGTTGAAGGCCCCAGATCTTTCTGTCTGACCCAGATGTCCCATTTAAACTCCAACTCTTTACTAGATTGTTCTCACTAGAGTCTAGCATGGTGTCTGACACCAAGTAGGCTCTCAAGAAATATTTGTTGAATGATTAAATAAATGACTTTCCAAATATCTATAGGATATTTGCACTTGGAAGTCCCGCCATCACCTAAATTTGAATTGTAGCAAAACAAAACTATTTTCTCCCCACCACTCCTACCCACCCAACATGCTCATTCTGCCAATGTCTGTATTTCTCCCTTTTCTACTATTCTCCCATCCAAACAAGCTTTAAAAATTTAAGCTGCCTTTGACTCTTCATCCTCCTTTATTTACCAGTTTCTATCTAAGACATTATCTCTTCTGTTCATTTTCCTCTCAAATATTCCTTATAATTTGTCCCTTCACCTCTATTTCATCCCTGTGGCTACCACTTTAGCCTCATTTTATTACTCAATGTTTCTCATTTTTCTCCCTGCTCCTAGTCTTGATTCATCTTCAATCTATCTTGCATGCTAATGCTTGGTAAATTTTTCTGAACCACCATTTTTGTCAGGTCGAGACACTAAGATCATGATGATCATAATCATTGCTACCATTTATTGAGTCCCCACTACGTACCAGACACTGTGTTACTGTACACATATTATCGTACTTCCTCTTTACTACAACATTGTGAGGTAGACATCATTTATCTTCATTTTATAGATGAGGAAGCTCAGAGGCCAAGAGATTAACAATGTGTCACATTTTTTAAGTAGCAGAGCTAAGATATGAACTCAGGTTAGCCTGGCTCCAATCACTCTGAAAACATCATTCTCCTAAATACGCATACATCTTGTGCATCCATTTAAACATGCCCGGCAGAACCTAAGCCTGGCAAAAATATGTTCAGGGAAGACTCATTGTAACCACTTCATTAAAGGAGTGGAACTCAGCAGGGCACATGCTGAAAGCAACTCTCTCTTTTCTCCCACTGCCTTCAAACTTGCACTGTTAACTTGGTCATCTCATGGTGCTCCATCCCCATTCCCTTGAGATCTCAGGGAGATTTCACAGTTTTGTGCTTGCTCTCAGGTAATAAATGGATAGTCTCTTTTTAGTAATGAAAGTCCCATCCAGAGTGTAGTAATCCAAACTGCAATCTCACTCCGTTTAAAACTTCTTCCCTCTCCCAGTGGAGTTTTGCCCCAGGCTTGAAAGTCTACAGTGGAGAAGAGAAGGAGTTGTGGTCAGCTGCTTTTCCTCTTCTCAGCACCCCTTCTCCCTCCTCAGCTGCTCCTTTTGGTCTTTTCAAAGCTGCAAGAAGGAAGGAGAAAAGGTCAAATGGGGGAAAGCTCTTACTTAACTGTACACTTGTGACTTGCATTGGTGCCCTGAGGAGTGGCCAATAGTCAAAGGTGACAGTCTCATGGAACCCTGCTGGGAGCCTCCCACTGCATTTCTGGCTGGATAACATTCCTGAGAAGCCCTTGGACTCCTAGTAGTCCTGGTCTCTTACACTGCCCCTTCACGTGGGGTCTATTTTGTGAGGATATTGGGCTGGTTCCCTTCACGTGTGTCCATATCAAGTCCACAGCTTGCTCCCAACTTAGCTTTCCCTCTCTTTATTCTTTCTTTCTTTTTTTTTTAAAGATTGGCACCTGAGCTAACAACTGTTGCCAATCTTTTTTTTTTTCTGCTTTATCTCCCCAAGCACCCCCAGTACATAGTTGTATATCTTAGTTGCAGGTCCTTCCACCTGTGGGATGTGGGACACCACCTCAGCGTGGCCTGACGAGCAGTGCCATGTCTGCGCCCAGGATCCGAACCCTGGGCCGCCGCAGCAGAGCGCGCGAACTTAATCACTCGGCCATGGAGCCAGCCCCTCCCTCTCTTTATTCTTGATCATAACAGGCTCATTTCATTCCAGCCCCACTATTTTTGCTTGTTTTCCTCTCCCACATTTCCTCCTCTCTGCCAGTCTAAATGTAATTCCCAGCCAATCTCAAGATACACTTTTTCCCACAAAGCTTTTTCTGATTTACCCCCTCTTACAGTGATTTTCCCAGTGTCAAATTCTGAGCAGTCTAGTCTATCCCTCCCCCAAAAAGTCAATTTTACTTAAGAATATCCTGGGTGAAGCAGTAAAAATGATAATTTGATTGAATATTGACCCTTGAGTATACACCATTTTAATATTCTGTGTGATTTAATAGGAAGTATGCATAAAACCCTTCTGCTGCATTCTGAAATATCCATGATTGCCCCAAGGAAAAGCAATAGTATGCTTGTTTGAGCTGAACCTGCTGCTTTTCTTATCATTTTCACTTAAAAGAATGGCTGACAGAGAAACCACAGTTGTACAGAGTTGAATGTTTAGCAAGACATTTTCTCAAAAATGAAAGAAGTAAGCCTGTCACTTCAAGGAAAACAACTGACAGTGTTTATTGTCAATGATGACTTTGAGCTTTAAAGCAAAAAAATAGAATTTGGGAAAACTTGCATCTGGCACCAGGAGCTTGACAACTTATGTTGGTTTTGTAGCGGCATCTCCACATTCTTTGATCCAGCTCCTCTCAAGAGGTAGGGCTTAGTTTCCCTCCCCTTGACTGTTGGCTGGGCCATTTCTAGCAAATAGAATATGGCTGAAGTGATGAGCTGTCATATTGAGATTAGGTTATAAAATAACTGTGGTTCTGTCTTGGGTGGGCTTTCTTGTTCTCTTTCTCTCCCTCTCTCTTTTGACGCACTCACTATGGGACAAGCTGCCAGGTTGTGAGGTAGCCCTGGGAGAGGGAAGCCAGCTGCCTCATCAGGAGGACACTTGGGCAGCCTATGGAGAGGCCCACATGGCAAGGAACTGAGGCTTGCAAGCAACCAGGTGAGTGAACTTGGAAGTGGATCTTCTGGAGCCTGCAAACAGCACACGAGTGAGTTTAGAAGTAGACTTGTCTCTCAGCTGAACCTTAAAATGCCAACACCTTCACTGCAACCTCTTGAAAGATACTGAACCAGAACCACCCAGCTAAGCCACTCCTGGATTCCTGCCCCAAAGAAACTGTGAGATAATAAAAATTTGTTGTTTAAAGTTACTAAGTTTGGGGTAATTTGCTATGCAATATTAGATAACTAGTACAACAGCTTCCTAAAATTTAAAGACTTTTCTCATAAGAGCAGTGGTGATTAATATCAAAGTGTTTTTTAAACAAAAGGGTTTGGGGGTGGTGGTGCAGGGAGGTTGTTGTATAATGAAACGTGTCAGTGGAACATCTCCATATCTCAGAGAACCAATATTATCCAAATGATCAATGCATGATGCATTAATAAAAGATTCATTCAAAGTGCAAGACAGACTGATCAATTTTAATGCAACAGAGTATATGGTTTCTACATCGCAACTAACCTTTAAGAAACTACCACTTGTTGAATGCTGGTGTAGGATCAAGGCAGAATATCCACAATTATCTGGAAAGACTATTAAGATACTCCTTCCTTTTACAACTATATATCTGTGTAAGGCTGGATTTTCCACATGTGTTTTAACCAAAACAATGTACTGCAACAGATTAAATTCAGAAGAAGAGATGAGAAACTAGATGTCTTCTAAGAAACTAAACATTAGAGAGATCTGCAAATGAAAACAATACCACGCATCTCACTACATTTTTCATTTTGGAAACTATAGTTATTTTTCATAGAAAAAGTTATTGTTGTTATTTTTAAATGAATTGTATTAGTTGTATTTTCCTGTGTAACAAATTACCCCAAAATTTAGCAGGTTAAAATACTAAATGTTTATTATCTCGCCAGTTCTGTAGGTCAGGAATCCAGGTGCAGCTTAGCTGGGTAGCTCTGGCTCAGGGTCTCTCACAGAGCTGTAATTAAGGTGTCAGCAGGGCCACAGTCACCTTATGGCCTGACTGCGGGGGAAGGGAATCTGCTTCTCAGTTCACTTATGTGGATGTTGACAGGACCCAGTTCCTCACTACTGTTGCCCAGAGACAGCGGTTCTTGTCACATGGGTCTCTCCACAGGACAACTCACAACATAGCAGCTGAGTTTCCTCAGAGAGAGAGATTGAGAGAAAGAGAGAGAGAGGGCAAGCAAGACAGAAGCCACAGTCCTTTTGTAACCTAACCGTGGAATTGACACCCCATCATTTTGGCTGTATTATATTTTTTGAAAAGAGTCGATAAATCCAGCCCACACTCAAGGGGAGGGGATTACACAAGGGCATGAATACCAGGAGGTAGGGACCATTGGGGACCATCTTAGAGGCTGCCTACCATATGAATTAATAAATATTTTATAAATTTCTCAGTAGTAATTTCTAATAAGGCATTATCAATAGATATAACACAAACAAAAGCTATATGGAGTCCTCAATAATCTGTAAGAGCATAACACATTTGGAGAACAAAAAGCTTGAGAACTGCTGTTCTAATGATACAAATATTCACTTTCCACATGGTAAAGATGCAGGACATTATTCAGGAGTTGATAATACAGGTCTTATTATTATCATTATTCATAACTATAAACTTTTGTCCTCCCCAAAACAGTATTTATAATTGCACTATAAGATACACAAATGTATATTGAAATATAGTAGCCTTTGTCACATTTACATATACAGGAGGTATGGTATCAAGACATATGTACTGTATATACCGTATATTTATCACATATCTGAGGTTACTTCATTTTAAATTTTTTAATAATATTTATTCAATATATTACGTGCTTAGACTGTCAGTATTCAATAATTTATTATTATTTGCTCAGCAAGTATTTGGAAAACTATGGACAAAGGATAGTATCAGAGCTAGAGATTTATGAAGTTTCTACCAAGAAATAATGATTTAAGCCAAGGTTCAGAGGTGATTGCCATGGAACAGAGTTTAATGATAAAAAGGATAAAGTATAAGACTGGAGTGTGGAGAAGAAAGGACAGGAAGAAGAAAGAGAAGACATAGAGAATAGCTAGGGAAATAAAATAGGAAATTAACTTACGAAAGAAAAAAAGGCTATCTTAAGAAGTATAAGCGATTAATAACATCAGATATTATAAAGCTTGAAAAAGATGAAGACTGAGAAAAGGCTTAGATTTGGTGATAGAGACTTTATAAAGAAAATCCCCCACAAGACCAGAATGCAAAGGGTTAATCTAAGTAGGAAGTAAGAAAGCTGAGACAACACAGGAAGAGAAAACTTTGGCTGGTAACAAAAGAAAGTTGCAAGATCTAAGGAACAAGGAGATCTAAATGTGTCTTCCCACTCTTCGTTACAATTGAACAATTTTAGCAACAGCCTGTATTCTTTATACAAACCGAGAAGGGCCAATTTGGAATTATATTCGTGTATTAAATTTTTTAAATCGAATGGCTTAAGGAGCTAAATTTTAGAGATCTGGCTTTGACTAAGAATTTTTCTAATTTTTTTTCCCTGTCAATATGTTCTAGGTACCTCCTTGATTTCCCCATACTAAATGCCTTAATTTTTTATTTGATTCGGGGAAATCACAGCTACAAAAATATGCACCAACTATCTGTGATAATGTAGGACAACTGCTAAGGTCAGACAAAATCTTGTAGATCTCTATTTCAACTCCCTCACTCTACTGATTAATAAATTTGAGCCAAGGGGCTGGCCCAGTGGCGCAGCGGTTAAGTTCGCGCTTCTAGGTGGCCTGAGGTTCGCAGGTGCCAATCCTGGGTGGGGACATGGCACTGCTTGGCACGCCACGCTGTGGTAGGCATCCCACATATAAAGTAGAGGAAGATGGGCAAGGATGTTAGCTCAGGGCCAGGCTTCCTCAGCAAAAAAAGAGGAGGACTGGCAGTAGTTAGCTCAGGGCTAATCTTCCTCAAAAAAAAAAAAAAATAATAATAATACAATTAAAAAAATTTAAAAATTAAATAAAAATAAATAAATAAATTTGAGCCAAGAGATTAAGTGACTGGAACTTCTACAGGTGGTCAGATCAAGCCTGGTATTAACATCCTAGAGTCTCCTGACTTCTAATCCTGGGGTCCCTTATTCACAGCACATCATACTACATCACTTTTGATATTTTCCAAAATTATTCCTGGTGTGACTTAAGAGGAACTTGATACTTTGGGAGGAGGGGGATTGAGGGGTGAAGAAACCTCTGAAAATTAAGGGATACTGGGTTGACAAAAATTAAAAAGTGTTAGCTTTTAAGATTAAATGCTTCAGCTTTCTGTTACTATTCTTAGGCTTTCTCCCTAAAACCATCATCCATTTTCTTCAAAATGATGCATCCCAGGCTCTTGTCCCTTGAGCCTTTGTTTTCACCACAAATAAATCAGCCACATTCTGCACTATGTGCTCTTCTCCACAGGCAAAGCTCCAAACCCCTGTGGCCTGAGGGTCTCCGCTCTTAGGCAGGAGTGCGGTTCTCGGGGTGGCATTTAAGCCTCAGGCGCCAGGGCTCTAAGGGGGTCCAGAGTTGGGGGGTCAGTTGAAGAGACAGCCCCTCCCCGGCCCCCTGCCCCCACGGTGCCTTCGCCACAATCGGCGACAGGAGTGGAGAGTGCGGCTGGGGATGGCTGGAGAAGCCCCGAGCATCACAGGACCTGCTAACTCACGTGACTCAGCTGTACCTGGAGCTGGGCGTCTGTCTCAGGCTCCCCCGCGTCGCGCCGCCCCGTGCGTAACGTGCTGACGACACACGTCAGGCACGTGCCACGGGGTCTGCGAGGACCTGGAAAGAAGGACTCTGGTCGCGAGTGATGGGAATTGGCAATAGCTGTGTCTTAGGATGCTGCGTTATGAGCTCGGGGCGGAGGCGCGGGCTGCAGCCCCGAAGGCGGCGCGGGCCTGGGGGCGCTGCGCGGCGATGGCCCCCGCTTGGCCCCTGGTCCTGCCTCTGGCCTCTCCAGGTGCACCGCGGCCTCAGGGGACCCCGCGCTCCAGGAGAGCTGGCCCGCTGAGCACGGCCCTCGGGGCGGTCGGCACGCCGCCGCCGCCCCGGACCGGCCTCTGCGGAGAGCCGCTCTGGTTATTGACAGAACCAGGGCTCTTGCATCTTTATTTTTTTAAATGGGAAAGGATGAAAATTGAATCAAGAGATTTTGAGCTATGGCAAACATACGCTATAGCCTGAAGGTAAACTGTGTGTGGAATAAAGGTGCTTAGTTTTAAAAACTTACTTATTTTGCCCCAAAGATTAAGCAATAACGATTTCAAGTGTCATAGACCCCTGACTTCTCAGGTGTTTTTCATTGTCTCCTGGGAGTTCTTTGACGTTCCAATTTAAAGTAGTGGGCCAGTCTTCTCTGTGCATTGCTCTATTTCATTGCCGTTATAGCATCCCATACTACATGGGATGACCTGGTTTGTTTGCTGTCTCTTTTCCCACTATAATGCAAGCTCTTTGAGAGCCGCCATCCGGTCTGGTTTATTTACCGTTGTGCCCAGTTTTCCGCACAGTGCCTGACATGTTTGTTGATCAAATAACTGTTTTGCTGACTTCGGCTACCCAAAGTTGGCGCCCTTTCTCCTGCTTCCACAGGTAACATCCTCTGCATGTCTTGTGTTATTGCCTGTGTAATATTTTATTATAATTGTCTCTGAAGGTATCTGTTTTATAATGTGCTCCTTCATTTAGGTCAAAGGCTTTTTCTGTTCATTTTTGTATCTCATTCGCCTGGCCTACAGTGAACACTCAGATTTTGATTGAGAAGGTGAAAGCCATCCACAACAGAATTTTTTATAATCTGTATCTTTTTCTAAAGTTCTTAGACTATCTTAAATAGTATTTCTCCTATTGTTATTCTCTTGTTTTTCTCCCCAATCTTGAAAGCGACTCACTCCAACTAAGAGAGGCAATATGTGTGATAAAAAGAATTCAAAGTTTTGAAAAGAAAATCTAGACAAGAGCCCTTGCTCTGCCACTTACTGGTTTGGGGATACTTTCTAAAATCCTCAGAGCCTGGTTCATCCTTTGTAGATATAGTAATACTTATATATGGTCCACATAACCATTCTGTTTCCTATCTTTAAATAGAATCTGGTTTTACAACATCCCTGTAAAAGACAAAACAGTCCTTTGCTTTCCCAATGCTCTAATGGCCTAGATAACACATATTAGACATATTTAGTTTTGAGTTTTATTGACTTGTTCATGTAAAAATTGAGTAAAGGCCACAATTTAGATACAATTTAAGTCGTTGGTCAGGAAGACCTTATTTTAAAATAAAAGGCATTTTGTTATCAATATAAGTGTTATATGTAATCTTCACACTTTAAGACTGTAGGCAATTTATTATGCTTTTAACATGTAAGAATTATTTCTGTACAAAGTAACTTAGAAATACCTAAGAAGATTGCTTGGTACTGGGTGAAAATAAATGCAGTCTCATGGCAAGTTTAGATCAATTTGCAACATGGGTGAATTACCTCTTATCTGGGCTCAGCTTTAAACAGGTGTCATCAACCTGCTCTCAAGGTGTTGGGTCAAAAGAAAGAGCGGAATGCATCCTTCAGTGTTTTCATTTTTAGCGCTGTTGAGTGTACATAATTCTTTTTTATAATTATGTAGAATTACATGGAATAACCATTTTTCCTTTTCATTATGTTTGAACATTATTGGTTTGACCAGGGAGATCTGCTTAAGTATCTAGGCAATTAAGTTATACATTCTATGACTGTAGGTGGAGAGACCAAAATACAAAATCTGTATTTTTAGTCATGCTCTGCTGAGGTTATGGCATCAGTGGATAAATCTAAGACTTCTAACCAAAGGCCATAAGAATGTATGGACCATGGATACTTAAATGTATTTAATATGTATTTAAATGTTTTTAATATTGCCTTCCTTGAAATGCTTCAATTATAGATTGCCTGCTTCCAGGGAGGTGGAGGAGTCTCTCAGAAGATATGTAGCTGCTCAAAAATCCTTATTGGACGGTGATGACTGTAGATTTGATGAGTGAGATGTAAGGAAAGAAAGATTTTGGTTTAAAATATAGATTTATAATATAAAATTTTCTAAGGCTAAAATAGGGTCTACTTTTCAATCAGGAATATTTTATATCATATGTAATTTTTTCAAATGTTATATAGAACATAGTTGTGAAACATTCACCTCAAAGTCTAAGCAAGTTACTAATGAAAGAAATGGCTTTTCTAGGTTCATAGAAAATGGCAAACAGCTAGTTTGAGTCTGTTGCACTGGATTTAAGCTCCAGTAGGGTAAGGATTTTTGTCTGTTTTGTTTACTACTCTATCCCCAGTGCTGAACAGTGATGACACATAGTAGGTGCTTAATAAATACTGAATGAATGAAAGAAGTCCCCTTACTGTTACCAGAATAGCCTTTAATGATATTTTTTTGCAATAGTTGTTACAGCAATTTGTTCATCAGGTTATTTCATCTAATTGTTTTTATTAAGTATTGAGAAGATACATATATTTATTTATAAATTGATGTAAGGCATAAAGAATTATAGTACATTGACATCTGCACACATGATTATTTTAGAAAAAGTACATTACCATTACCTTTGAAATCCTCATGTGCGCTTGTCCAATACCGTCTCTTAAACATCCATCCTTCCCTCAGAGGTAGCAGCCACTAGCCTGAATTTTATGTTAATTGTTCCCTTGATTTTTTCTCTATAGTTTTCCCACATACATGTGTACTCATAATATAGTGCTTAGTTTTGAATGGGTTTGAACTTTATATAAATGGAATCTTACTGTGCTTTTTTTTCCCTGTATCTTGCCTTTTCTCATTCAAAATTATTACATTTCTGAGATTTATTCATGATATTGCATGTAGCTATAATTCTTCATTTTTATGCTGTATAGTAACCATTATGGATGTATTCTAATTTATTTATTAATTCTATAGTTGATGGATGTTTGAGTTGCTTACAATTTCCTGACATTACAATTAGTGCAGTAGTGAACCTTCTGGTACGTGTCTCTTGGTGCTGGTGGGGATATTTCTAGGATTGGAATCGGTGGTCATGGCTATGCATAGCTTCAACTGTATTTGGTAATACTAATTGTTTATCAAAGTAGGTATGCCAACTTACATTTTTACTACCAGTGTGTGAGAATTTCTGAGCTCCTTATCCTTGCTAGAACTTGATACAATATGAAAATGGTGAGAAATGTGAGGAAAACTTGATGAAAATACAATTTGTGGAAGATTTTAACATTTCTTTTTCAGCAATAGAGCTAATAGGCAAAAATTAGTGGGCTAGAAAAGAAATGAATAATACAATCAATAAACTCAGTTTACCGTATTTTTACATTCTTTGACTAAAGAATATGTGTTTCTTTTGTATGACTTAGGACATTTATGAAAAATTGTTTATGTAGTTGGCCACAAAGCAAATTATAAAATCAGGAAAGTAGAGATTCTACACGCCATATTCTCTGATCTAAAAGGCAATCAAGTAGAAATAAATAATAATAGCGTATCAAATATTAATTACTTGGAAAGTATAACACATAATTAAGATAGCTCTTGGAGCAAAGAGGAATCAAAGGAGGCCTTGAAAAGAACTCTTCTTTCAAAAATCTATGGGATGAAGTGAAAGATACATTCGGAGTACTTTCATTATTAAAGAAGAAAGACTGAAAATAAGGAAATTTTGCACTTAAATTCATCCTGAGCATGGATTAAAGAAAAAAGAGAAAGAAAAATATATAAAATTAAAAATAATATAGATCCAGAAGATTAAAATAATTACATGCAGCTCTGTGACAATATTTTGAAAATCCTATACAAGAAGATTTCCTAATAAAACATAAATTATCAAAACTGCCCAAGAAGAAGAAAATTTCAATATATAAATAGACATATATGAAATTTAAAAGTTGGTAAATCTAGCTTTTAAAAAAAATCAGGAACGAATAGTTCTGAGTTCTAGCTAGCATTAAAAAAAAAGGATAGGGAATTTTACTGTACGTAAGTTATACCTCTGTTTTAAAAAAGAAAAGAAAGAAAAAGGAATTCCAAATAATTATGATGGTATTGTTCTAGACAGCTTTGAAAGATGCAAGTCTTCTTAATTCATAATCACATAAATTTAGTACTAACCTAAGTACAGAAAAGAAAGCCATGAACCAATGTCACTTATGAATATAGTCACAGAAATTGTAAATGAAAACTTAGCAAATGAAGTCCAGCAAAATAGCAAAGGAATAATACACTAGAATCAAGTACAAATTCTTTTTCCAAGAATGCAAAGATGGTTCCAATATCAGGAAAGCTAATACATAATTTATTATGTCAACAAATTGAGGGGGAAAAGTGATCATATCCATAGATTATGAAATGGAAGTTGATAAAATTCAACAACCATTCCCAATAAAAGCAATAAAAATCAGAATGGGAATGGAAAGAAACTAAATATGATAAAGATTGTTTAGGATAATATTTGCTTTTGGTTTTGGTAAGCAGCAAAATATTGAAGCTATTTTTATGGAAAATAGCAACAAGATAGACATTCCTGCTATAATTATTATTACTCAGCATTATTTTGGAAGTCCTAGTGAATGCAGTTAAATAAGATTAAAAAAATACTTGGTATGGACACGGAAAAAGAAGAGATAAAATAATCTTTTTCCCCTCAGATAATACTGAATATGTAGAAAATTCAAGTGGAAAAGCCAAGATAAGCAGGGTGGGGGGGGACTACTAGAAATAACAGACTGAAAAAGAAGAGTGGCAGAGACTTTGCTTAACAGACAATGAAGCACACTGTAAAGCCGCTGTAGTCAGATCAGTACTGCAATGACGTAGAAATAGACAGACCAGTGGACGAGAAGATGAAGTTCAGAAATAGTTCCCTGTGTGTGTGTGTAACAGAAGTGATGTTTCTTATCAATGAGAATGCAATAGTTTTTTTAATCAGGGATACTAAAACAAGTGAATATTCAGATGGAAGAACATAATAGCCTATTAAAAATACAGCACAGATGGATTGAAAATTTTAAAATAATGAATTAACTTTTAAAGAAAGAAAACAGAAGAAAATTTAGGAAATTATATGTATAACTTAGGGCCTGGAAAAACTTCCTTAACAGGAAAACCAGAAGCTTTAAAAAGAAAAGATAGTTTATTTGACTGTATAAGTACTTAAAAATAAATAAGAATTTAGCTTTATGTATATATATATATATATCTTTTTCAAAGATAATTTACTTTTAATTTATAAAAGTATTGGTCCTTCACTTCAGTTTGAGAAGTACTGATTTAGGTTGTCTATCTCCTGTATTTATTGGAAACTGGAAGACAGATCTAAAAGTTAATTCAGGTTGCAACATTTTTGGCTAGGATATGTCATAGATGGTATCATCTTCATATTGCATTATATTAGGAGACACATAATATCTGTTTGTCCCATAACTAGTGATCCTATATTGACCATTGGATTTGCATGATGATGGCCTGATCCTTCCATTGTAAAGTGCAAATCATCACAATGGAGGTCAGTAGGAGCCCCTTCAAGCTGGCTTCTGTGTCCTTTTAACAGGACCCCATTAATCTTCAAAAAACTTTCTTCCTTTCTGGCCTGAGATTTCCCTGCTTCACCTTGTACTTCTCCTGCCCCGGACTAATATCAGCTATCTCTTCATTGCAGTGGGGAATGATCTTAAAGCCCAGAATCTAGGTGTGAGGGGTGCTTTTTCTACTGAGTTGGCAGTGTTTCTAGCCATTTCCATCTGTAGAGCTAGAAAAAATGTATTTTTAAAAAGCATGAGTTCATGATGATAGTTTCAATTCTGTTAACATCACAGTGTTTTACTTTGCTCTTTCATTTTCTAATTAGGTCTTTTTTTCTTTTATGCTGAAATTCTTGATTCCTGACATTATTAACCCCAAAATGTATTTATCTCACACTAGGAAGAACATGATTTCAAATAACAAAACCAATATTAATACTACCAAGAAAATGACAATGAAATTGAAGATGTCTTTTTAGTTCTTTTTGTCTTGGGATGTTCTGAACTGTGTTCTCAAGTTACTCAAAACAAATCATTTCTAGGTGTTGTAATCAATTTGATATACAGCAAATTTTTTTCAGTTTTAGGAATTACTTTTTAAAAATAAATATTTTGAAATTTTTTACGTATATATTCTTTTGATCTCTACTGCATTACATATTTTCACTTACTTTATTCATATATTTATCAAGACTACTCCCATTAATCTGCTACACTTTTATTTTGCATTCTCAGATATATAGAATAAGAGACTGTCTGCAATTAATATACTCAGTATTATTTACCAAAAAAGCAAAAGGGGAAATCAAATACAATGTGTCTATTTTCTAGTTCCTATTGAGCTCCTTTTGAACTAATTAATTCAGTTAATGATTAGGACATATCACGTGAGCCAGTATTCACTATGATGGGTAAAATAAATAAAAATGTAGTGTTTGTATGTGGGGCAGAAAAGTTTTCTTCCCCCTATGTTTGATAAACACTAGGTGTGCGTGTGTGTGTGTATGTAATGTGTCTTATGCATTCTGCATTTACATAGTTGGTTGTACGATGAATTCGTTATTGATAAAATTTTTCATTCTGCCTGAGATAAAAATAATAAATTTGATTGTATTCATTCAGGAAATATTTATTGTAAAATTGTAAAAGCATGTAAAAGCACTAAAAATTCAGAATGTAGCCTTGAGCAAGCAAAGACCCTGAACTCACGGAGATTATGTGGTGATGGGGGAAACAGAAAACAAGTCTGACCTCAATTTCCTACCATCTAACCAAACCTCAGCAATCAATTCTCAAACTTGGGTAGCAATGCTAATGTTGCTAATTCTGTCCCCTGTGTGGCCTGTCGCTGTACTATAATTGTTTGAGGACTTCTATTGGGCTTTCCAGGTCTACTCCATATTAATGGTACGCAACTAGAATTGTAGAATTAAAGAATTAAATTAATGACTTTTTAAGAAAAAACAAAATGTTATACGTATACCTGTTTTGAAATATCTGTGAAAAAATCTGTCTTTCCAAAATATGTAGCAGGTATTCATTTTTGATATTAAAAAGATGATTATTTACCTTACAGAAGAATTTTACCTAGAGTTACTTTTAAAGAATATGTTCTCCTAGTACATTTCAAATGACTCAATTTACAAACATCCTATTTACACACAAGCTTCCTCAAATTCTTATTAAAATTTAGTTTATAAGTATGGAGTACTCTATTATGAGCTGTAAAGAACAACAATAAATAATTAAAAAATAACCATTGACATTATTGCATCTAACTTTATCTGAAATAACATAAGATCATAAGGATATGGATATGAAAATATAATTAAATAAAGATCAAAATACTATCAGATATGGTCACAAATATAAAAGAAGAGTGACAGGGTGGGAATTCTTTACTCCATCACCCCCTATCTTTTTCATCACTCCCCATCCAGGGAGAGGGTCATTAAGAAAGAAAAGACCAAAAGCACTTTGTTAGTATAACACAAACACAGAAAGTCAGGTTATGCTTTACATGTGGGCAGTATTAGCATGAGAAATGTTTTCTTATATATTTGTTAATTTTATAGGAGGCCTAGGAGGGTGAGAACTGATGAAAAGAGAAGAAAACTGGGTGAAACCAATTGGGAGCTAGGACACTAGGAGATGGGCAGATGGAGAAAAAGAATTAGGGGTCGATGGGAGTGGAAAACAGAGAAGAAGACCAGAGAGAGAAGGTGCTCCCAGGTGTTCCTCTGAGGCAGACTCTGATGGCCGAGTGTCTTAATAGGACAAATAAAGGCTTTCATTATCTCATAGGCTCCCAGTGTGTGTGTTCATCATTGTCTAGTAAGCTTTGCTTTCTGGCAGTGGATTGTAGTTTCCAAATGTTAAGGGCACAGTTATTTTAGGCATTCGGTCATGAGGGAGGAAAGCAGGTTCTGTTGTCGGGAGAGGTGGCTGTGCTCTGGTGGATGGTGTTCTCAGGCAGATAGGAATAAGAACAATGTGAAAGCCGGAGGTCTGGCAGGCTTCTCGTGCTTGAGGAATCCTCTGATGAACATTTCTCTTTCCTAAACACTTCCCACAAATAGACCCCCAGCAGCCGTTTCATGCTTGCTGAAGAAAACCATCTAGCTGCAATTAAATATAAAGGCTTCAAATTAAAATGGGATTTGAGATAACCAACTCAGCTCACCCACACTAAAATAGAGCTAGGTAGTCAACTCTGTGTGATACACAGTTCTTCCCAGGCTTGAGAAGGGGACAATAATGGTCACCTCAAGTGGGAGAGTACTAGGAGGTAAAAGATAAAGAAAAAAGGTTGAAATTTTAAGGAAGACAAACCAAAGACTCCACAGTTTTGCCTGGGTTTTACCTAGTGATACTCATTTGGGTGAAGGAAAAACAATCTGGTGAGAAGTCTTGTGAATTAATTGCTGGTGTTTCTTTTCCACTTGGCATTGTATGTGAAACATTTCTTTTAAAGCATACGCCAGTTCTTTTCAAGGGGAGCTTTGTTCTCTGATGAGCCGTTAATTGAGCTATCACTGCAGAAATTGGGACAAAATTCAGTTTATACTGCAGAACTCCTTAGCGGGGTTCATTTTTCAATCCCCTTTCTCCTCCCCTCGTGTCTCCAAACACGCTCTTCCTCCTCTCACTGCCAGAGTGATTTCAGAAGATTCTGTAACAAGTTCTCAGAGGCCCATTATGCAGTAACAAAGAATTCCAGAAGTGAGCTGCAGGTTCTGTCCTTGCCTGCTTTCCTGAGTGGAAGGCTGCCCTCATCCCTTGTCCTGATGGATCAGGACAAGCATTGCCCAGGCCTGCAAGCTTGCCAAGCACTAGGAAACCAAGCAAGAACTCATCATGCCAATAAAACCTGTTGGGTGGATATGCGGGCAGGTGTTGAAGAACTTTTCGGGAAGAAGTATATACAATCTTGTTCTAAAGGGGATATGGGCATGGGAAAGTGGGAATAAAGCCCCCTCGGGTTTGCTTGCTTTCCCAGTCACCTAGGAGGTGGACCCAGTGTTCTCTGTTCTTAACTGAAAGTTAAGCTTTAGTTTTTTTCTCTAACTTCTTTTTGTCTTAGTTGAGGGGATCCAGAAGGCAATCGTGGACTTTATAGATGAATTTAAAGATGAATTCCCCACCATCCTAAGATTATCACAGTCTAATCAGGTAATGTGATTTCTTAACTTTGAAAGGATTATCAAATGTTTATATGATTTTTAGTATCATACCAATTATTTAATGCTTGATTTTGAGATCAGTGCTTGAAGCTTAGGAAAACATTAATTTTGCCTCAGAAAAACAAACTTGAAATTGTATTCATTGGGAGAGATCTATGGAAAGCAGAGAGGTTGTGGACAAGAAAATGAGGTAGATACATTAAATTTAAATACAATCGCTGTGCCATTAGAGATCTAGAACTCTCTCATAGCCACAATTGCAATGTAGTTTACTTATATTTGTCTAATATAAAATCAGAAAAATACCTAGATATACTCTAAGTAAAATCTATGGCAATTAAATCAATGAAAAAACATAACCGACACGAATTTTAACAATGGAAAGATAAATATGGTATAGGTATGTGTTTTAGCGTGGAAAGAAAATAGTGCTATTAATTCAAACAAAGTACATATGCATATGTTTTAAACATCTCTTCCAAAAAGGATTTGAGACAGATAAAATATCGGGAGAGGAAGAGGGGATAGGTAGAGAATTTTGAAGAGACCATGGTCAGAAAAAAGTAACGTCTTGTTTACGGGACACATGTAACCTAATTTACTCAAATACACAGCTCTTTGTGGAAAAGTGTTGTTCCAGTCATTTTGACCACAGTTGGAATAGGATATGTTGTAAAGTTATATGGTACAGGAACAATCTACTTATCCACAAATCAGACTTTTGGCAATGTCAGTATGAGGAACAAAGCCAAAACCTTGAAGTCAACAAAAAAGCACTCTGAGTAACACAGTAATCACAAAGTCTATATATTTCATTTTTTCTTATTTTGAGGAAGATTAGCCCTGAGGTAACTACTGCCAATCCTCCTCTTTTTGCTGAGGAAGACTGGCCCTGAGCTAACATCCATGCCCATCTTCCTCTGCTTTATATGTGGGACATCTACCACAGTATGGCTTTTGCCAAGCAGTGCCATGTCCGCACCCGGGATCTGAAGCGGCAAACCCTGGTCCGCCGAGAAGCAGAACGTGGGAACTTAACCGCTGCACCACTGGGCCAGCCCCTTATGTATATCATTTTAAAGGAAAGGTATTAGAACTACCTTTAACTAGTTATCCAGACAACTAGGCATCAAACATTTACTAAATACTATACTATTGCTTGAGACTGGGGAGAGGGAATACAGAGTTATAAACAAGACAGGATTCCTTCAGTCAGTGAGCTTAATCTAATGGAGACAGAGTTGTAGACAAGTACTTGCATTGGAATATGGTAAGAGGTATATCCAATTTAAAGGAATGAATGACTCTACCGAGCATGGTCAGAGAAAGCTAATGGAGGAAGGATGCTTAAATTGGGTCTCAAAGGATGAGTAGGAGTTTTTAAGTTGAGGAAAGGGATAAGATAAGTGGGTAGGAGCAGGAAGAATATTCCAAAGGAAGCAGTGTCAATTAGGCCAAAAAGTATGAAACAGCATAGCATGTTACCAGAATGTCAAGTAAATCTGGATAAATGGCATGGGTCTTGGCTCTAGACTTTGGGGAGAGATGATACTGAAGCATAGGAATCTGGATGCACGGTGGTAAGATGGCATCCAGATGGTGGTCAGCTAGGTAGGATAGGATAAGGCTTAAAAGCTCCACAGGGCAAACTGGAATTGTAGTTCCATATCTTAGACGTGGCGTCTAGTTGCTTCCCCTTTTTGTAGTCCCCTAGTCTTGGTAGAAAATCTTTTGAAACATTGGAGACTTTTCTTGGCTATGCTCCAGAATATTAAGGAAAGAGATGAGCAGGTGACCATGTATGGTCTAGGGTGTAAAATGGTTAAGTCCGGCACAGTGACAGAATTATTGAGAAAGCCTCAAGGTAAATCCTAGGAAGCCAGAGATGGGCCTAGAAAGCCCTGCTGCCCCTTCTGAGTTGTGATTCTCTGACCACTGTCAACATTAGAGAATGGGGGTTTTATTTAATCAAAGAAGTTGCGACTTTCTTAACAACTCCCTTCATTTCTTCCTACCCTCTGCATAGCTTCACTATCACTAGAGCCATAGCATGCTTTACGCTGAAATAGATTGATATTCTGATCCCAGAGGAAGAATTCTCA
Organism: Equus asinus; assembly: GCF_041296235.1. Taxonomy (NCBI): domain Eukaryota; kingdom Metazoa; phylum Chordata; class Mammalia; order Perissodactyla; family Equidae; genus Equus; species Equus asinus. Next base: position 76,060,005 of record NC_091798.1, read on the forward strand.
TTTCCTATTTTCAACTCATTGAAGTCATTTACTTACAGAACTTTACCCCACTCAGAGAAGAATATAAACATAGTTAAAGTTACTTTATGTCTTATTTTAAAATGCTTACATTGTTCTTTTTCCACCATTTACTTTGAAGAATGTGTTGCTGAGATTGGCAGGAAACCTGAGTATTTTAGGGGATATTGTAACATGTTGAAGTTATTTGCTCCTCAAAAATAAATTATCCAGAAAACAATCCTAAGACTCCGTTGTTAACAAGATTGTTTTTAAAAGGTCAGATTGTAAATGGTGCAAATTTTATTATTTCCGGGATGGTTCATAGTTTCCAAACATACTGAAAGGAATGGCTTTCTTTAAGAATAATTAGAGTTTATTAATTGGGTTGTATTTTAAATCTCTAAATTTTGTGATTAGTATTTAAATCTTTTTCTGTTTTTTTAATTTCAGGCATTTATTTATTTAGGAAAAGGCATTTATTTATTTATTTATTTCCTGGCCTGGAGCAAAAAAAAAAAAAAAATTGATGGGCGCAATGGTGGAATTTTTATAGAGGAATATCCTCAGAATACTGGTTATTAAATAGTTCTTCATGGCTAAAAAGTTTGAAGGAAATTTTTTTCTGGGTCTGGGGAAAGTTAATTTTAGAATCTTGGCTAGAGGTCGTGACTTCTGAGGTCGTGTACTTTCCACTCCCTCCTTCTCAACTAGCCCAGACCCTGATACCCTCAGTATCCACTTCCTTTGGTTAAAAGTAAGTTTTTTAAGGTTTACACTTGCAAATTGCAAATGATTTCCATATGGGAACTTTAAAATATTAAACTTTTAAATTTGAACAAATGAAAAATGCATACTACAATTGAAGAATTAAAAAATTTTAATTCAGGTGGTTTTTACTTGAATGAGAGAAATCTTTTGTCATAAATAGGGTCAGTTTTTGTGGGTTTTAGTTATGAAAGGTGATTATGTGTTTTATTCTGTAATTATCTCACACTTAACTGTATACTCAAAATTGGGAATTATAGAGAGAACATATTAGAATCCAGGCAAAAATTTGGATTTCTACATCTGTAGTGTACTATTCTGAATTCTCTATGCTTTTTTTTTTTTTTTTTTAAACGTGGGACAAAAACTGGTGGCGATGCACCAATGAGATCTGGAAATTTCTTGTGTTGGTATTAGGGTTTCTAAATATAATGGGAGTAGGATTGTAACTAGAGTGTCTTATAATTATATTTTTGTCTTTGGTGAGTTGTTTCTTGTGGTGCACTGTCATTATTGTGGAAGTTACAGAGCACATTGTACACTGAAAACTTTCTGGGTGATTTCTAAATATGTAGTATATTTCTCTGATATTTCTCAATATTAACTTGTAATATTTTTCTGATATCCTTTGTTCGTTCATTTTAACATAGATTTCTTGAGCACCTCCTATGTGTCAGACAGTATTCTGGGCACTGGGGAAAGATAACTGAGCCAAATGGATATAAAACACTGCTGTCCTAGAAGCTACATCCTAGCCAAGCAGAAAAACAATAAGGAAGATAATCTACCTATTCTGTTAGTGGTAGGTGATGAGCAGAGAAGGGATATGCAGCAGGGCTAAGAAAAGGGAGAAGAGTTGACGGTTAAGGTCGAGTGACCAAGAGGGTCCTGGTGAGAAAGTGATGCTTGCATTGACTTGAAGGAAGTGAGGGAGCAAACCTTGGCATCTTTGAGGAATCGAGTAGGGTAGCTAGTGCAGAGTCCCTGAGGTGAGAGTATACCTGTCAGGTTCAACAAATAGTGAGGAGGGACAGGGAGAGAGAATGAGGCCAGAAAGGTAAAGAAGAGACAGCCTTTGGGGGCCTTGCTGGCCAGTGTGTGTACTCCAGCTTTTACACTGAGGGCACCAGGAAGCCTCTGAAGCGTGGAGCAGAAGAGCAAGAGATGATCTGGCATAAGTTTTGATTGTCTCTCTGGCTGCTTTGTTGAGGAACAGGCAAGGGTGGAAGCAGGGAGACATAGCGGAGGCCCACTTACTAGTCTGGGGAAGAGGAGGTGCTATATAAATGTGATCGACTGAGTGTTGGTACTGGGGGTAGTGAGAAGTGTCAAATTCTGGGACTATTCAGGGAAAGAATTGAATGAGATTTGCTGACAGGCTGGTTTAATGGTAGTAAAAAGCTGATGTAGTAGAAATTGGAGTTCAGCAATAAAACTGCTGATGATAGAGAAATGGGCTTGGCACTAGATAAAAGAAAATAAAAAGGGAAAGCAGAATATGTATTCGAAGAATGGAGCTCTAAAAGAGAAATCTGGAGCAGAATTCTCAAACCAATTGGATTACCTGCTGCTAAGTTTCTTTTGGTAAATGGTCTTTAAGTACCTATGTGTGTCTCTGAGGTGTTGGTGGTTGGGACTAGGAATTTCTTTTCTGACATTTGGTGATGTGCTCAGATTTTGATGATGACTAAAAGAATCATCTGAACTTGCACACTTTGCAAACAAGTCCAGGCTGCTTAGGTCAAGAGTCCAAAAAAGAAAAAGGGAAAAGAAATGAGGACTTCTTAATTTGGGGTTAACGTTTAAATTTACATACATGGTTTGGTAAGAAAATATATAGCATAGATGGTATACAAAAAGGAAAAGCTGGTAGCTCAAAAAAAGGGAAAAACTCTTTTACTGGAAAATGTTTCTACTAGAGCCAATTCAAGAAGTAACTCACTGAAGGTAAGAGTGAATTGGAATCACCGTCATAAACTGGTGACTGTTTTCGTAAAAAGAACATCTCATTCTGCATCTAAAGGAATGGAAGTAGCCTCTCCTCTGTTGTCACCTTCCTATTCCCAGAGCTGCAAAGAACCACTGAACATGCACCCGGTACCCAGATTTAGTTTCTAATACTATTCTTCTTAAAAGCCATAATGGTCTTCCTGGAAACAAGTTGATTCCGTTTTTTGTGGGAGGGAAAATAAGGTGGTCAGAAACATTTTGTTGTCAGAGGTATTAATTCTTTGAGAGGTACCTAGGAAAGAATAAAAAAAAAATGGAAAGCATTTTTGAAGGGAAGCACAGTTGTCAAATTATAACCATTTCACCATTAAAGGGAAACAAAGATTTAATTATGAACAGATTGGGTCTGTTGGAAAAAAGCCATAATTTATGACCAGACTAAAATGAGAAAGATAACACCAAGAGCCCTAAAGCATTATTGTAATGCACACTTGAATTTTTAAAAATATTGTTTATAAAAAATGTTATATTTTGGTCAACACAAATTATGTGAACCCTCCAAGAGAGTTTTAAGAGATTGTCAATTACAAATAGGCTTATTTTTCTACAGAGATAAAACATGAGAAAGACAGTTTTGTGAAAAAGAGGGGAAAGCTGAATGGATCAATCTAGTATACTGTTTGAGGGAATGGATCAAGATTGGTTAATGGAAACATATGTGTAAAGTCGGTGACTCCAGGCCAACATGTACAGATTGCCAAGATTTTGTAGAGAAACTTCCAAAATAAGGAGAGAGAAACTGAAGAATGTTCATGTTTTGCAACTACAAAAATGAAGGGTCCCTAAAACACTGAATGACCACGTAGATGAGGTTTCGGCAAAAGGGGAACTGCGCATATCCCACTCCTGTTTGCCCCGGCAATATGACCCTCACCTTATGGTGATAAATTACAATGAGAGAAAACACAGTAAAATGTAATCAGAAGTAAAACCAAATTTCTTCTAGCTGCTCCACCTTGAGGGGGAGTCGGGAGGAAGAGGCACTGAAGTGAAACAAGGTCACAAGAGAAATTGAATCTCTGTGCAGGAGCTTTGGATATTGCAGACAATGTTTCTCTCCCCAGTGTGTGTGCTCTGGCAACCAGGGTAGATAATAATATCAAGTGATTGCACTTGCGTGTTGTTTTGTTTGTTCTGTGTACCATATAACTGCTCGTAAGGATTTCTGTGCTCTAAAGTGGCTTGGAATGGTAACAATTGTAGCAGCCCACAATTTAGACTGCATTGTCTACTGTCAGTATTGATGTGGAAGTTTGAGACCACAGGCAGGCTAGTGGGACTTTTCCAATCAAGTTAATAGATTAAACCACAATAGGACACTAGGTGCTGCAGAAACACATCCTAATTGACAGGCTAAAACAGTTTTTGGTTATCTCCAATGATAAAAGCTGAACTGTAACAAAAGTGCTGAACTTTGATGAAGAGAACAGCACCAATAAAATCGTTACTTCAGAATAAAAGTTGAGGCATTTTAAAGAAATATACAGCATGTTAGCTTTCAGACAAATATGTCATTGTCAAACAAAAAATCCATTTAAAAGATTTTTTGTATTTTTATGTTTGAACTCAACAAATAGAGATTCAAAGTTGCTTACTGGTGTCATTAACCAATACTTCTCCCAAGTTTTACACTAAAGAGCCAGAATAGCCCATAAAATTTCTTAAATGAATAATGGAAACTATACTTGTCTGTTGCCTGGAATGCAGTCTAACCACATTGTAAGTGATTTCCCTGTGGTTTACTTTCTGGAAAAGCAGAAAAAGAACTACATGTCATGTGTTTTGGTAATGCCACAATTTTTTTCTATCAGACTTCTCATAGACGTTTTTAGAAGTAAAATTTTCTTAAGCTTGTTAGTTAGTATATAGGGTATTTGTTTTTATTTTTCTTTAAATTGTACAAAGCATTAGCTATGCTATATCTCATCATTTAAAAATTTAAAGTAATTTGTACATTGTGTGTATTATGTCTGTATGCTATATTTTATTATTTAAAAATTTTTAAGTAAACCTGGAAAATATAAGTTTTTAATAAGAATTGTTTGAATAATTCAAACATTGAATAATATTTGAATAAGAATTGTTTACTTTTGAAGGAGGTCTTTAAAAATCATTGCAAAACCTAAATAAACCCAGAGAGAAAAATGAAAAGTTTATATTTTCAGACTAGTAACTTAAATTCTGGATATTTATCCTAAGGAAAAAAATCATATATTCATATAAAGATTTAAGTTCATGGGGGAATCATTGAATTGTATGGGGTGTGGGATATAATGATTGGACCCGGAGTTTATGCATGGGACCATGCACAATGTTCAGTTATGTGGTACTCGGTCTCTGCCTGAAGTAGATTTTAATAGTGCACTGGAGAATCACACATCAGTCACTTTTCAAAGGCTTATTTTCCAGAAAAGAGAACCCATGCAAAAAACATCCAAAATCAGAATGGCTGTCGCTTTAGCCAAGATCAACCGAGGAACATTCCTTCAAGGATTAAACAGCATCTCCAGATCCTCCAAATCAGTGGCCAGACTTCTGCAGCCTCAGCTTGCTTGTAGACTTTTAGAGTTAAGGGACATATCTCATCGCCTGCTGAGGCAAGTTAATGCCCCAAAGCAACCCCTCTATAACACGCAGGTAAGTGAATATTGCATTTGCACAAACTATGGACCCCTTTTTAGGGAACTGTTTTGAAATTAAAAGATTTGAAAAATGAGGGGGCTGGCCCCGTGGCCGAGTGGTTAAGTTCGCACGCTCCGCTGCAGGTGGCCCAGTGTTTCGTTGGTTCGAATCCTGGGCGCGGACATGGCACTGCTCATCAAGCCATGCTGAGGCAGCGTCCCACATGCCACAACTAGAAGGACCCACAACGAAGAATACACAACTATGTACTGGGGGGCTTTGAGGAGAAAAAGGCAATAAATAAAATCTTTAAAAAAAAAAGATTTGAAAAATGAAAATGTAGCATATTTAGTTGCCCTACATGTAAAACAAGAATAGTTGAATAAGAGAAATGAATGGTTGGACCTTTTTCAATATAGCATGTTCTCTGGATTAAAAAAATCTGAGAGAGGAAGTAATGTCGATTTTTTTTTTCTACCTTGTTATTTGATTGAACTATATGAAACTGTCAACTTCAAATTGTTCAACCTAAATATAAGCATGCAAATTATCACTTATGTCAAACCTAAAACCAATCCTACAACAAGCTTTAAAAATGATTGTGTTTTGTTTTCTTTTCCCCATAACCTTGTTATGTTTCCAAGATAATCTTTGCTTGACATAACATATCGAGTATATTTAATTATAACTACATATTGATAGACACATCAACATCCACGTATATTTCAGATTACATGTTCTATGTTGTTTTATTGAAGCTCTGTTATATTTTGTTAAGGATGACAGCTCTTAAACTTTTTCAGGACCAATTTCTTTCTTTCTAAACTTTATGGCACAGAACTCTGGGTTTTTCAATCTGGGCATTGTTCAAAGTGTCCTAAATGTTTGCTACAAAAGGTTCAGAATCTTGCAAGTCAGGCATCTAAACACCAGAGTGAATTAATTTTAACTCTTTTCCTGAAAGCAGAGAAAACCCGGCTCAAACTGAGTTAAGCAAAAAAAGGAAATGTATTAGTTCATGTAGTTGAACAATTCAGAGTTGTTATGGTTTCAGGCACAGTTGGCTATAGGTACTCAAATATGCTTTCAGGATCCTGTTTCTCTCTTTCCATCTCCTGGCTATGCTTTCTCTGTTGACTCCATTCTTAGACTGATTTTCCTTTCACGGTCAAGATGATTTGCAGCTGTTCCCAGGGCTGCATCCTTCCAGGTTCTATTACAGCAGAAAAGACTGAGAGTCCTTGACCCAGCATTCCTGGCCAAGTCCTGAGGCTCACTCTTGGAGAGTGGCTTACCTCTAAACCAGGGAAATGGCATGCGCTGACTGACCTAGGACCAGACTACCTGCTTCATCCCTAGAGTGGAGGTTGGAGCCCCCTCCAGACCATATAACTTGAGAATGGGGAAAGGATGAATCCTCAAACAAAAATCTGGATTTTTTCAAGAAGTTTAGAAAATGGATGATGGAGGGCTAAAATCAACAAAATATCCATTACGTAGGAATCTTTCTTTAATCAAAGATTTTGACATTTCCAGAAATCATCAGATATTGCAACTATGAATTGCCTGAGACAGCATTTATAAAAGGCTTGCTTATAACACTCGATGTTTGAGAAAGTAAAAAATGGTTTGTGTTTGTTAACCTCTGGATTCTCTAAGCACTATAAACCTTATTCCTGTATCTTTAGATAATCAAAAAGAAACATAGTTGAACTGTATTATCTTAAATTCCCACTGGAAAAATCTTTCTGAATCTAATGTTTTGCCTTGAAGTTTCCTTCCTTGCATTGTTAGACCCATAGTTTTTATAGAGGGTTAATATAATAAGTGTCCTTTGACGAATATTTCTGTATTTATTATGAAATCATGTTTAGAGACACTGTCCATTATGTTATTCAGAATCTTTCTTTTTGCTCCTCTTTGCTAAGTCAGAACTGTGAAGGATCTGAGATTTTTACATTATTTATAAGCTAAGGAGTTAGCCTGCCACAGTTAGACAAATACACACACTGACAGAAAGACAAAAGACCCTTGAATCAGAGATCCAGATTGTTTATTATTCACAGCAAAAGCAGCAGCCAGAGCAATATCTTGTGTCAGTTCCCTACACCTCACTTCCCATGGGGCAATGTGATGAGAGCCAGATGTTACCTGTGCGTGTAGTAAATTGCACCACAGGAGAGGAACCCGGAAATGAGGAGACTCAGCTTTTTATAGGGATGCCGGCACATCTGCCCAGCCTCCAACAAAGAGACAGAGAAAGCAAATGTCTCTGGAGGGGAAGGAGAAGGCTTTATCTTTTGTGCCCTGTGGCAGGTCTTGGGAGGTACATCTCTAGATCTCACCAGAGAAATATACTTTCTCTAGCCTCCAAAGCTATTTGCTATTCAACCTTGCCCTTCGCTCAGAAGGCCCAATCTGCACAGGAATGAGACACGTCCATGGAGGATTGTCTCCCCATATTCATGAAAATTCTGTGGCAGAAAAATAATCTATCTTTCCAGTTGAATTTGTTTTTTTAATCCAATAATGAAAACTAAAAAATACAGAGTTTGCCTTTTTGCCTTGACTGACAGTGAGTTTCACAGATACATTTAGAGCTTAGTTGTGATAACTTATTCCAAGAACCTGAGATGAAAGAAACAGATTGAGGGATTAAGTGATTTGTCCAAGGTCCATATTGCTGACTGTGACTGTCTTTTTTTTTCAATTAATTTTTTTAAATTGAGTTAATGTTTGTTTATAACATTTCATAAATTTCAGTACGTCATTATATTTAGCCTTCTGTATAGACTACATCGTGTTCAACACCCAAAGTCTAGTTGCCATCCATCACTGTACAAATGTGCCCTTTTACTCCTTTTCCTTTCCACTTCCCCGCTTCCCCTCTGGTAACCACCAGACTATTCTCTGTATCTATGTGTTTGTTTGTCGTTGTTTTTTTACTCTCCACATACAAGTGAAATCATACGGTATTTAGCTTTCTCCGTCTGACTTATTTCACTTAGCATAATAACCTCAAGGTATGACTGTCTCTTTTGACATGGATTCAGAATCAAGACCTGTGAAATCTCTTCTCTTTTGCTCTTGTTCTAATTATCTTAGGATCTAGCTTTAATTTTTAAAATTCTTATCATAAAATATTTCAAGATATATAAAAGATAGTTTGTCAGAAGCCCCACTCAAATTTAAACTGGTAATAATATATTGCCATATTGCTTTCAGATATCTCCTTTATAAAAAGAAATGTAATTAACCATGCCCAGACCTCTTCTTTTTTCCCTACCAAAGGTAATCATTATCCTAAAGTTGATGTGAGCATTTCCATGCATACGTTTATATTTTCACTAAATATGTATGCATCTATTATTCTATGCATATTTAAAATTTATGTAATTGACATTATACTGTACTTATCCTTCTGAAACTTCCTTTTTCACTCAACATTTTTTGATATATGTAGCTATAGTTTATTGCTTTAACTTCTTTATGGTATTCCCTTGTAAGAAAAGATAATCCACAGTTTATCTGTTACTGGACAGATGGACAATTTAGTTTCCAAATTTTTTGTATTAGGAACAGTGCTTCAGTGCACACTGTTTTAAATGACTCCTTCTCTGTGTGTCTGAGACATCCTCCAGGTGTACATCCAGCAGAGGGGTTGCTGGGTCGTGAGGGAGGCACGTCTTCAATTTTATTAACTGTCATCAAAATGCTTTTCCGAATGGGTACACTTTTTTTTTGAATCATTGTGATTCTTGAATCTGAGCATAATTTCTTCAACTCTGGGAAATTCTTGGCCGTTATTTCTTTCAATATTGCCCCTTTACTCATTTTCTCTAATCTCTTCTTCTAGAATGCCTGGTAAACATACTTTGGACCTTCTCATTTTATTCTTTATTCCTATTTACCTTCCTCATATTTTCCTTTTCTTTCTGATACATTCTGAATAATTTCCTCTGCTCTATCTTCCAGTTAACCAGTTCTCTCCAGTTGTATCTAACATGCTCCTTTACTTATTCAATGCATTTTAAATTTCAAACGTTATAATTTCTAGAAGTTCTATTTGGTGTTTCCCCTCAAATTTCCACTATTTTATTTTCAAAGCATCTTTTACAGGTGTATTTCTTTTAAAAAATATCTTTAATTATTTTAAACATATTTATGGTCTTTTTAAAGATTATTCTTTGAGATATTTGGGGATGCTATTCTGACTATTGTGATCTGTATTGTCTCATTCTCAGCAGATAATTTCCTTTGTTGTTTCTTTTTGTTTGTTTGTTTTTAACTGAAAGTTTTTCTTAAATGGGGATTTAAAAAAAAAAAGAAAGAAATTCCAGGGCTGCCCCCATGGCCTAGTGGTTAAGTTCCCATGCTCCACTTTGGCAGCCTGGGGTTTGCAGGTTCAGATCCCGGGCACAGACCTAGCACCACTCATCAAGCCATGCTGCAGCGGCATCCCACAGAAAATAGAGGAAGATTGGCACAGATGTTAGCTCAGCAACAATCTTCCTCGCGCACACACACACACACACCAATAGAAATCTCTTCTGGCCTTGGTGGTGGAACTGTCCCTCTCGAGGATTTTGCTTGTCTCCAGGGGTTCAGCCCCTGGTGGGGACCAGCTTCCTGACCTTCATCCTGGACTGGTGGGTGCAGTTCTTCTGGTCCCGCGTTCACTGAGATTGCAGCTCTGCAGAGGCCCAATCCTCACCGCAGGTGCCCCAAGGCTCATCTCCAGTCTCTATTAAAACTCAAGCTCTCAGCCATTGTTTCAGGGTAAATAACATCCCCGAATTCTTGGAACATAAGCTCACACATTTATCAGTCTTGTATTAAATTTTTGGAGTAATTTTTATGTAGATTTTACGTAGAATTTCTAGGGATTTTTGTATTTTTTAGAATTTATAGGGGTTCCACATTAGCTCAGATTGCCATGTCGCTGGAACCAGATGTCCTTCAGCCTTACTTCTTACTATCTTTTACAAATTTTAATATAAGATGGTTACATTTCATTTTGGATATAAGTGAAGTATAATTCTACTTTTTCATTCATTCAACAAATATTTATGGAACACATGACTTGTAAAATCACTAGTTTAGGTACTAGGGATCCATCGATGTCTCCCCTTGCCCTGTGGACTGTGGGGATGATCGGATGTCAGTGGAGTATAGCAAGGGCATGATCAAAGTGTGCAAAGTGTACTAGGGAAGTGTCAGTGAGGGGCATGTAATTCCAAAGAGTAGTCAGTGTAGGCTTTCTAGAAGGTGATACTGGATCTGAGACTTGAAAGAGGAGAAATTAGCCAGATGAAGAAATAGGAGAATCATTCCAGGAAGAGAACAGTGTATATTAAGTTGCTGAGGCAAGAGAGAGCGTGACTTATTTAGGAAATGTAAGTAGTTTCATATGGCTGGAGTGAGACGAGTGGGAACAGTCCCAAGTCAGAGGTTTCGGGGTCCTGGAGGGTTAGGAGTAGGAAAAAGCTACTTGGGTAATATGATTTTTCTTTTGCCTACTCCTTATTCCTTCTTTTGGATTTGTGTGTGTGTGTGTGTGAGGAAGATTGGCCCTGAGCTATACTTGGGTAGTATGTATTAGCTAGAATGGAGAATCAGAATTGCCACTGAGAGGAAACTAAGTTGCAGCAAGGAAGAAAACAAATTTCAAATATGAAAGTCTCAGTGAGGACAGAAATAGAAGTATGAATAGTGAAGACAATGGCCTGGAGAGTCAAAGGAACAACAGAGTAATGTATGAGGTGTGGTGGAGGTCAACGGATTGGTCTATGAACAGAGTGTGTCCATGGTACCAATGTGCCAAGAGGTAAGTGGCAATGCACGAAGGAGCTACACCAGCCCTGGTACACAGCATGGCGCCTTCCCATAGTGAGAATTCAGCTTACCCAGAGTGGATTCCGTCATGAATTCCTTCAATAATTGTCAGGCTGCCTATGTCAAGGCAGAACTTTGTGGTGTGCAGAAGTAAAAGGAGTGAAATCTGGAATTACTATACACGGCGATGTGCTTTGTGGATGCATGGAGGACATGACTTTATGTAGGAAGGTAAGCAGCCTAGTTAACCTATCTGAAGGTATGTGTCAAAGATCCTCTTCACATGTTCTGTCTTGTCACTGATCTGAGGATGATGAATGATGGAAAGATGCATGTGTACCTAGTCACCTTAAATGGTTCTACCAAAACTCTGTTGGATAATATGTGGCTGGGAATGCCAGTCAGGCAGATTACCTTCCTTAAGAACATGGAATTGAGGAGCATTTTCATTAGGACACTGACTCTAACTAGGATAGTGCTTCAGCCATTTCATGTGGTCTGAGATGAAGCATAGGGTAATTATTTCCTCTAGATATTAGAGAATGGACACTGTCACGGGAGCTCCCTTGATAATCCACTCAGGCTTTTTTGGTTGGATGCTTATCTCTAGAGCGTGTCCTATATATCTTAGCATATTCAAAGATATTGTGCCAAATATGAACTACCCAAAGACCCAACCTATACAAGTGACCTGAAGAGATTCTGATGGCTTGCTGTGACATGAGCACAGAGAGTTGGAGTCGGGCCTCTCCAGCTAGCTATCTTGTTAAAAGGGACTTCCTTTGCACCTAGCTCTATGGGTGCTGAGTCTGGTTGCCTCCTCAAACCCTTCCAGGTTTTGCAGGGTTGAGATTATAGCAATATGTGTGCTAGTTCTAAACGGACCTCAGGAATGGAAAACTCTGAACAGAGGATTTCCTGGTGGTTTTCAACATCCCTGGCACCAGTACTTACAGACTGGCGCATCTGCTTAGCTTTGTAAGCTGCCTGGCTGAGTGACGCTTGCAGCTGTTCTAGGCTGCAGTGACCTAGATTATCAGCTTGAATGCTGACCTCAGCCAAGATGCGTCAGCTCCCACACACGGTTGTTGACTTTGGCAGGCCAATGCGGGGCCACAGAACCAGGAGCTCTTCCTGTGAGAATCTTCCTTATAGTGGCATTAGAGATGACTGTTTCTACTTTGTATAGGCATTGTGGAGTGGTGTAGGCAAGATATGGGCAAAATCACTAATATGCCTGTGCCATAGGTGGATCCCAGTGAACTTCTGCTCCCTCTTTCAGGATGAAGGTCAGAGGCTTACCTAAGTAAAGTTTCTTCCTCACCCCCAACCCTCCAAGGCAGACTCCGTTTTGGGGTTTAAACTGTAAGCCTCACAAATATCAGGATATTTTGTAAGTCTTTGATGGACCTGCCACGAGGCTACTTTGAGTGGTGTAATTCAAGACCTGGAAAAAAAGAACAATTCCTAGAAAGCAGAACCCCTGGAATCTTGAAGACATACTTCTCCGGGTTGGCCAAGAGGTTGGGACATTTGAGCTTTTACAGGACCACCTGATTAAAAGCTTATTCAAGAACAAGTGTCCACAGGATGTTAATACTGGGATAAACAAAGTCAAATCACTCTCTTTACTGTGGACTGCTAGGAGTCTTTCCTGTGCTCATGGGTATTGTGGGTTGCTAAGCAAAGACATGGTCATGTAGCTTTCCCAGTCTTATGGGGAACATTTTTTTCTGGACCTATTAACAGCAGTCATTCCTCCTTGCAACAATTATTTGTGAATCACTGAGTTAGACTTTCCCTTATTACCCCCCTGGTGGCCTTCATCAAGCTGGTTTTGGACAACATAAACTAAGTTGGGCCTGGTAATTCTCCAAGCTGCAGGCCACCCATAAGTAGATCTTTATTTTCTAAACTGCTTATAGTTTGTTTTTTTGTGATTTACCTCATTATTAGTGAAAATAAGATGAACACAGATACTTTTTTTTAAAGATTGGCACCTGAGCTAACAACTGTTGCCAATCTTTTTTTTTTTCCTGCTTTTTCTCCCCAAATCCACCCAGTACATAGTTGTATATTTCAGCTGTGGGTCCTTCCAGTTGTGGCATGTGGGATGCCACCTCAGCATGGCCTGACGAGCAGTGCCATGTCCATGCCCAGGATCCAAACCAGTGAAACCCTGGGCCACTGAAGCAGAGCACCTGAACTTAACCACTCGCCCACGGGGCCGGCCCCTACAGATACTTCTTTTATGAGATAAGGCAATCAAAATTATGTGGAAGAAGTGGAACACAAAATTATATGGGAGAAATTTAAAGACTGAAATGTTTTTACTGTTGAAATATCCATATATTTTTTATGTTAATATTACCAAACTCAAAAAAAGAATATATAAGCATAATATTGATACAAAGATACTTTTAAATATGCAAATAAAATTAATATAACAACAAGGTTAAGGCAAAATTTTTGAAATAGGTCAAGACAATCTAAATAAAGCCTCCCATTTACCAAAATTTCTCCTGTTTATTTATCTCAGTTTTTACCATAAACTATTCCTGCTCATAACACGCCAAAAATGAAACAGCATGGTTTATAATATGAAAAACATGTATTGCAAATAAGTCATAAAATTGAAAAATGGCTACTTCTAGTAGCCACATAAATTTTAGAGGAAATGTATTTTCTATGGGGATGATTTGTTATGGGAATAGCAAGTATTTATTAAAAGCATTAAAATGGTGAAAAAGTGACCCTTAGGCAATATACAGATTCATCATTTAGAAGCATAAAGTGTATCAAGTATATAATTCATTTTGAAACCAATCAGTTTTAATTACTTTTAGGTGAGGGACAAACTCTGAAAAAGAAAGAAAGATGCAGTGAAACAGAAACAGAGTAACTTCTCACGCATGCAGACACCACTTCTATTTTGATTGTATGTGGCCTATCAATGATTGACTATGGACTCCCACTTACATCCATATATTCAAAAACTCATGAATCTTACCCCGCTAGGAGGCATTTTGTTGGAGTGTACTGCTTTCCTTCCTAGCACCTGCTCTGTACATGTATGTTTGTCTCCCTGTAGGCTAACAGTGGGATTCAAAGGCATGCTATCATTTTGACTCTTCTGCAAGAGGGAAAAAGCAGCAGCTGCTTCATTTCCTGGAAACTCTTTCCAGAAGCCATGAACTCTGGGAAACTTTCCAGACTGACTTATGGAGAGAGTGGGCCAAAACTGCCCCTACCTATCCCTATATTTAGTTGATATGGCCTGAAAGGTAGGGAATAGGAAGGAAACCCCCTCACCCCTCCATTCCCACTTAGCTATTAGGCTAAATAGTATTCTTGGCTTCGGCATTCCATAAATCACTTAAGAGGAAAGAAGGGAAATTATGGTGGGCAATTGTGTTCTTCATTCAGTAGAGGCATCAGTAAGTAAACCGAGTAATATATCAGTAAAAACTGAGTATACTACAACAAACACTTAGAACAGGACTTGGCACACAGTACCATATAAATGTTTGTTCAATAAAATGTTATCACACGTTCTTCAGAAGCACCTTTTAAAAGGCTGCAATATACCACTGAGTGGATATAGCATAATTTACCTAACTATTCTGCTATCACTGTTTCAGTTTTCGAATGTTAAAAGCTTTCAATGAACAAGTACATACTGTTCTAGTTTGTGTGCATTTTTACTGTGCAATTACATGATTTTATGAGTAACAGCCTATATACGTTTGGGGAGTTATTGAAGGCATTGAGTGGCTTGGCTCTTACTTCAGAGGAGAATGGCTAGCTGCCACTTCACTGCCGAATGGGAGAGGAATATTTTTCTTAATGTCTTCATTTCATAACCTGCTCAAAGCAACAGGAGTGGCCTGTAAAAGAGTATAGTTCCCTTAAACTGAATATATTATACAATTATGTTTGAGGCAGGGACACCTTCTATTACAAGAAACTAGAAACACTTGAGAGACGAATTCATTATTGGTGTAAACCTCTGTGTTTCAAAAAAGCATGCTGGATGTGAGCACAGAGCATTTCCTGAAGCTTAATAATCATCTAAGTTTAATGCTGGCCTTCAGCAGTCTCATGATTAACATTTCCAAGCAGGTCATTAATCCCTAGGAAATGCTCAGTATTTTGATTGCTGTTTGCTTAATTGAAGAAGTGAATAATTTAGTAAAGGATGATTACACGAATTTGAACAAACAAAAGACTGTTTTTCTAAGATGCACAGTGGCACCCTCTAGTGAGCACACTTGGTAAATGTAAAAAAGTTAAAATAATTTAGATTTTAAAATGCAAGGTTTTTTAGATTTGACATAGGTTTTGATTAGGAAAGGAAAGTATCTTTTTGTAAAAGGAGAAAAATAAACTAATATATTTTCAGAATGTGAAAAAACCCCACACAGATCTAAAGTAGATGACTTTCTTTAGAAATATGTAAATTCTCATTTTGTGATAACGTTGTAAAATTTAACATTGTAACAATGAAAACTTTTGTTTTAAAAAAAACCTCTTTTCTGTTTTTGCAGGTCAGAAAGGGTTCTTTGTTTGAAATCATTTCCTTTCCAGCGAAGACTGCTTTAACTAGCCTAATATATGCTTCATATGCAGTACTAATTTATTTGGTAAGTTAAGAAAATTAGTAGAACCTAGAAACAAATATACTTATTTTACATAACGTTAAAGATATACTGTATAGTCCATTCATAAACCAAGGTACTATTCTATTGTTACACAAAATAATTTTACATTAAAAGTTTACTTTTCTGAGGAGCCATATCAATCCACCAAAAACTGATTTGCTTAAATAACTAAAATTATTTACTTTTATTAAGTTTATTAACATTTGGTAAAAACATTTTGTTTTTTTTTTTCCTTTAGCTACAGTTGTTTTCTTTCAACCACTGTGCCATGGCTGACTAAAGTTCCCTATTCCATCATTTAGGTCTATGATTTTGGGGAACACAAATATTAATGTATTTTGAATTACAAGCACTGTAATTCAAAAGTGTTCATTAAAAAGCATGACAAACATATAAAGGATTTTATAAATTTTAAGGGGTTACTTTCTTTTAATCCATTGCCATTTATACTTTACTTTTTTTAAAAAAAGCAGAACATACAAAGAGAAAGTACATAGCTTGAAGAATTATCACAAAATCTATTAATCTATGTACCACACAGGTCAAGAAACAAAACATTAACATCATTCTAGAAGCCTCTTTCTTGCTTTCTTCACAATCACTGACCTCTTCTATAAAGACAACCACTATTTGACTTCTAATACAATAGACAGTTTTGAATTGTATGTAAATGAAATCATATACTATATATTATTTTGTATTTGTCTTATTTTGCTCAACATTATTATTGTGAGACTCAGTCCTTTGTTGCCTGTAGCAGTAGTTTGTTGATTTTCATTGCTGTGTAGTATTCCATTGATTGAATACATTACTATTTATCCATTCTACTGTTGAACATTTAGATTATTTATAGTTTTGGCTATTGTGAATAAAGTTGCTATGAATATACTTGTACATATGTTTTGGTGAAATTTCTGGACCATAGAATATGCATGTGTTCATCTCTAGTAGATATTGCCAAGCATTTTTCCAGAATGGTTTTAGCAACTCATCTCAGCAGATTATGAGTCCCAGTTGCTCTGTATAATCACTGACACTTGGTATTGTCAATTTTTCCATTTTAGTCATCCTTGTGGTATGTAGTATTTATCACATTGTGGTTTTAATTTGAATTTCCCTGATTATTAATGAGATTGAGTACCTTTTAATATATTAATTGGACATATGGATATAATCTTTTCTGAATTTCTGTTGAAGTCTCTTCTCATTTTTCTATTGGAAGTTGTCTATCTTTTTATCATTGATTTGTACTTTTTAAATGTATTCAGGAATAAGCCCTCTTTTGGTGACATAGGAGCAAATTTCTCTTACTCTGTAGCTTGCCTTTTTACTCTTTTAGCACTGTCTTTTAAAACAGAAGTTCTTAATTTTAATGTATCCCAATTTATCAATCTTTTCCTTTATGTTAAGTGTTTTTGTCTTAATTAGGGAATCTTGATCTACACTGAAGGTCGTGAAACTACACCCTCTGATATATTCTAGGAGCTTTATTATTTTACCTTTCATTCTTAGATTTATAATCCATTTGGAAATGGTATGAGGCAAGGGTCAAATTTTTCCTCCATTAGAATCTTAACTGAGCCAACTCAATTTATTGGTGGGGAGGAGACATTTTCCTATTGCCCAAGAACACCTCTTTTGTCATAAATTAAGTATCCTTATATATGTAGATCTGTTTAGAGACTCTCCATTCTGTTCAGTTGATATATTTGTCTATTCTTGTACCAATTCAACACTGTATTATTTGCAGGAGCTTTATAATAAGTCTTGATAACTGGTAGCATAAGTCCTTTTTCCAATCCATGAACATGCTATATCCCTCTATTTACTTAGGTCCTCTTTCATTTCTCTTAATTTTTATGATAGAGGTCTTACACATTTTTGTTAATATTTTTTGATCATATTGAAACACACAATAATAAAGATTAACTTTTTCCTATAATCTATAGATTCATTGCAGTCCCAATGAAAATCTGAGCAAGTGTATGTAAGTTGACTAGTTTATTCTAAAATTTATAGGGAAATGCAAAGGGTCAAGAATAGCCAAGACATCCTTGAAAAAAAAAGAATGCAAAAGAACTTACTTTTAAACATATTTACAGTTTTTTTTTTTAAAAAACTGAATTTATCAAATAAATATTTTGGAAGTGTTTTAAATTATTGAGATGTGCTCAGTATCTTAAATGTGAATCTCATACAGAATTGACATTCAACTGAACTAGGACACAAATATGCTGCAAAAAAATGGGTGGGATGAATTGGCTAAGGTGAAACTAAAACAAACTAGACTAAAAGCAAAATTAAACAGTGATTTCTCAAAGGCTTTTGAAATCATCTCACATGATTTGTCACACCATAAACTTTCTAAATCGGTAACATAAACAATTTTTGGTGACCTGGTAACTGGTCATATATGCGTCCAAGGCCCAGGAGAGGTCAGGGCTGGAATTATGGTATTTTGAAAGCAAATAACATATATGTTAGAAGTCAATAATATATAAGGTGGAAGTTAAGTTGGAATCATGCCAAGTGAAAAGAGTAGAAAGTTGACAGGAATGTGAAGAACAGCAACATTTAACGTGAGCTAAGAAGAAATCTATGAAGGAGACAACGATCAGAAAAGTCAGAAGAGAATCAGGAGAAATAATGTCAAGGAAATAGAGACTCAGGAAGTTGTGAGTGGTTGAGTGTCAAATACAAGCAGAAAAAGTCAAGTAAAATAAAGATTTGAAAAGTGTCCATAAGATCTAGTTGTAAAGATGCTGGAGTTAACCACCTTGAGAACTATTTCAGTGGTATGATGGGATAAGGAAGACAAAAATAAGCAGGCTTTGGAGTAAAGAGATGATAAAATGGAAAGCAGAATGTAGACTCTTGTTTGATCAAGAAAAGAGAGAGGATGTAGCAGTCAAGAGGGAAACAGGGCCCCAGGAATTTTTAATTTTTAAATTTTAGGATAGGAGATACTTGAGCATGTTTCAGGGTGCAGAGGAAGAGGCAGTCAAGAAGGAGAAGTTGAAGAGGTAGGGAATAATTGACAGAGAAGATGGTAGGGTACAGGTTAAAAGCAAGAAAAGAGATACTGACTTTGATCAAGACCCTTCATTTTCTGAGACTGACACAGAAATGGTTAGAATGGGCACAGATAAAATTTTGTAGGTGGGAGAAGAAAAAATGTATCAAATAGGATAAGGCTTCCCAACCTTTTTTAACAGCATGGCATAGATAGAAAATGATCATATTTCGGATAAATGGATGAAGCAGTTTGTAACTGGAAGTGATGGACATCAAGGTTTATAGCTCTAGATTTGGATATACCCAGATGCAAGTAACAAAAAATACCTGACAGTGCCTTAATCGATAGACATTTAAATATCTCACTTAACTAGAAGTCTGGGGTTAGGCAGTTCCCTGGTTTGTACAGTGGATCTACACGTTATCACGGACCCAGGACCTTTCCATCTTTCTCTTCTGCCATCCTGTTTGTTGTTTTTGGTCCTTTGGTTTGTTGCCTCATGCCCAGGCATCACATCCATATCAGTGTCCAAAGCAGGAAGGAGGGCATAGGTAGAGGCAAAAGATAGTCTTTCTTTTGTATAGGAGGAAAAACTTTCCCAAAAATCCTTCCTAACCTCTTCAGCAGACATATTTTATTTCGTTGGCCAGAATATGGCCACACACTAACTGCAGGGAAGTGAAGGAAAGCATCTGGTGTTCCCGCATTCTACAGTGGGAGGCAGGCAGGAGAGGAGGCAGCAGGCGGTCAGGAGGAAATTGAGGCTGTTCAAACTCAGGCCCTCAATCTGTTCTCTGTTACCCTCTTTAGGCAAATCTTCTAAGTGTTTATAGCTTATTATGTCACCTAGAGGCATCTCTTTGGTAAAATAAGCTAGTATAGGTCTTCTCATATTTCATGGATTTTATTATTCTTATTGCTTGCCTTAAATACTTGGCATTATCATCTTCATCATTAGTAAACTTAAGTTTAACAGATACAGTTCTTAGTGATTATCAATCTTTGAAGTTATTTTTCTCTATATGTTTTGTTTTGACACTCCTCCTTAAAAGTACTGAATGGCATTTTTTGAGGGAAATTGGATCACATTTGCTTAGAAATCATTGATCTACTGGCTTACCAAATGTCTACAAAAATGTTTGTGCCCTCCAGTTGTACATATAGGTATAAGCAAAGTCGAGGGAGAAAAAAATACTTTGAGATATTACCAGAATTTGGGGACAAATTCTGTCTCTCAGAAAATGTTTCATTTAATTAAATCAGAGGATAAAGATGCAAAACATCTAATGAATTGGGGAAAAAAGATGTAAAGCATGTCTTTATTGAAGCATACTAGGTTTTAATTTTCTTTCTAGACTGTGGTGTAATATATATAGAACAAGGACTCAATCTCCTGCTGTTTATCATGTGCCAAGGGTTCCTGAATGGAAGTACTTCTCTATTAGAATATGCACCTCAATGACTTCATGTTGAACATTTTATTGGACTTTTTATCTATAAGTTTAGTAGCTTAAAAAGAAACTTTACTTTTCAAAAATTTTTTTTGTTAGGCAGTCTGTGTTAATGCTGTGCTGGAGAAGGTAAAGAAAATTTTCCAAGAAGAAGAATCCATAAGGCAAAACAGAGAGGAGAGTGAAAATCTTAGAAATGCCTTTTCTGAACCTGTGCTTTCTGAGCCTGTGTTTCCTGAAGGTGAAATCAAAGCAAAACCTTACAGGTCTTTACCGGAGAAGCCAGACAATATTTCAGATCGCCCCAAACTCCCTGCTAATAAGTTGAGTAATAAGATCCAGGTTTTACATTCTGTGTTTGCCCAATCAACTGAAATGAATCAGTAAGCAAATGTGAACATAAATATCACTGAACAGAGCTTAAGAGTTATCTATCCAATGACCGTTCATCTGACAAAATTAGGAAACTAATTTTCATACACTGACTGTTCTGCTTTAAAAAAAAGAGGGGGGATACTAAACGTCATTCTCTAGTATTTATATGGTAGAGAAAATAAAACGAATCTTGATGTATGACTATATGAATATGATGTATGACTATAGAATATATGTATATATTTTTTAATGAACAAGAAAATGTACCCTTTGGTGGGTTAGACTTTATGCTGTGGTTTATAATATGGGTGTATTTACAATACATTTATGTTTTTATTTAAGACTTGTTTCAAGTATCTTTCTACTTATGTATCTGGGAGGGAAAAAAACCCTTCCTATCAAAACGCTACGTATCTTTTTCAGAGATAATAAAAGGATATTTATTTTCTATCTACAGGCTGCATAGTTTGAGTCTGCCTATTATCAATTATTTAACAACTCATCTGTAAAGTTATGAAGGACTTTTAATTCATTGATGTCATAAATTTATAAAACAAAATATTCACAAACTGATGGGAAGATTTCTGTATATGAGGACAGGACATGACATAACATTTTTTATTTCCACATTTAGAGGAACAAATTTAGAACCAGAAATCATGTCCCTATTACTCATTTTTGCCATTGAATCCTGAGAGAAAAGGCTTCTGTAATTGGCCCTGCAAACCAGGGCCATGGTTTTGCCCACAGGAGGTACTTTGGTTTCTTCCATGCATTTTAAATTCTGGATGTGTGTTAAGACCTGATTGGTCATTGGAGGATTAGCACCTGATATAATAGCCTGGGATGTACCCATCCTAGAGATGTGCATTTCCTGTACCTGGTGAGTAGCTGCTGCCAAAAACAGTATTTATAAAAAAAAGCCCAACCCTGGCTCTTTAGTAGTAGTCTGAGAAATGAGTAACAAGTGTTGTATTACCTCATGCTACCATATTCTAACAGAAAAAGAAGTGCAATAATATGTAGCAAAGGGCTCTATAAGCAGAGCCTTAATGACACATACTTTATTCACTTATTTTTATAATAAACAAGGGAAAGAGTCCAGGTAGACCCCTTAGAGTGTTAAGTTTTAGGTTTGGAGCCTTAATTCAATCCTATGCCACTAACAAGTTTACTGTGCTTTGAGACTGGGTTCCAATCTTGACAAACGCTTTTCTCACTCTGAATTCATAATCTACTCATCCTAGTTCTTTCTGGCCCACCTACACTTGTATTCTACTATGTGCTGCTGAGTTTTGGATGATCAGCACCCAGGGTGTTACAGTACAGGGTGGGCACAGGCAACCAGAACAGCGCTGGCCATAAATAACTGGCGTGGTAAAATCAGGGTGAACCAACTGAACATCACCCCTGCCTGTGAACTCAGCAGAAAGGACTCTGAGGAACAACACCCCATGTCTTTTCTCTCCGTAACATTTACATGAAACACTTAGTTGTATACACATGACAAAGTTTTCTAAATATAAAAAACCCTTTATTCGAAAATTTCATACAGGCATGCAGAGTACTTTGGCTCACTAAACAGGAGACTTCACGTCTCTCATGGCTGGGCAGCAGCTGTGTTTTCCTTACTTTGAGACTGTCTGTCTTGACTGGAGACAAACTGAACCAAGGTTTATTTGGTTTTGATGTCCAGCACATTGATAAGTTTATTTTTATATTCAGCATGTAAATTGATTCCATTTTTGGAGGCATTTTTTAAGTGTAAAAAGTCTGCTGTACATTTGGAAAAACTGAACAGTCAAGACTTAAGCATTTCAGTGTATTTAAAGTTTACCTAAAAAAAAGTTAGAATAACAATTAGATAGGGGAGGCGTGGAATGCGTGGAAGTATCAATGGAACCAGAATGAAAGACTGGGGATAAGTGTTGAAGTGGGGTGATGAGAGTTTATTATTTGACTTTGTATATATTAAAACTTTTCTGTGATAAAGTCTGCTATATCAAATAGGGATTTTCCCCCAAAAACTTTTCTTAGATCTTATTTATTACCTTTTCTTCATTTTGGTTACTCAAAATTATTTTCATCCTTCTTAAAATGCACATTCCACACCCATCACCTTCAGGTTCTAATCAATACAGAGGATTTGATGACATGTATTCTATAGATCCTGATGGTAATCCTTACATCATACTAAGTACATGTGCTTATAGGATTTTTAAGGAAAAGTAATAAATGTGCCTATGTTGAAAAAATTAATCATCTTTGGTATTGAAGCAAGGTTAGTCTAAAAATATTTTCAAAACATACACATTTTTCATTGCCATGTAATTTTATCAGGAGGAACTCTTAATTACTTTGAAGTCTCCAGTGGCATAAAAATCAGAGTCACACTTAAAAGGTTCTTTAGAAAGAGTCACATAAATATTCCCATTGTCCACTGTCACTTTATGAATCCTTTGTTTTATTCCTTTGGAGCACCACTCGGGTTTTGCTGATGGATCTTTAGGGTTTATAGACTGATATAGTCCTTCTCCTGTTGCCAAAGTAATTTTGTATTTATGCCAGGGGCAAACTATACATGGTCGTCCGTCAAAATCCTGGAGAAGGAAATAATTGATTTAATAGTCTGACACTTCCAACATTCACAATAAACCTGAGACTCAGAACAGAATCTTTTGCAGAAGAACCAAGTTAAAGAACAGGCCAGGTTCTCTTTTATGCTCATTTACAAATTATTCGGCATAAGGCAGAACCTAATCGTAGCAGTCATCAAGTCCCTTTTGCAGCTGATTAGAAACCCAGTGTATTAGAGCTCTGTCAGAAGATAACTAGCTGAGGTGACTATATCATGTGACTGTAGCTATGCTGTTATCTATTAGATGTGAAGGTCACTTCCTTTACAGAAATGAGGCAGGGGCTTCAAGGTCTTCTAAAGGAATTTTCACCAGCTGCTGGAAGAATGGTAAGCTTCAGATATAAACTCAAGAGAGGTTACTAAAGGCATGAGTGCATATGTTAACTGAAGAGCAATTTATGATCCAAAGTAGTCAATTCCCAACTTTTTAACTGTCTTAAAGCAGTGCTTCTCAAATTTTAAAGAGCAGGGGAATCACCTGGATCTTGTTTAAATAACAGATATTGTTTAAATTCAGTATTCCGAGGGCGGGCAGCAAGATTCTACATTTCCGAGAAGCTCCCAGATGACACCAATGTTGCTGGTCTACGGGCCATACTTTGAATAGCAAGGTTTTACAGTTCTCCTTATCGTCTGAAACCGACGGAAATTCTTGCACATTATTATCACGAGGTGCCTACATTTTTTTTCTCTACACCAGAAGTGCAGGAATACTGATATTGTACCCCCACAGAACTGTCAGCAAACATTCACATTTTCATAATTCATAAATTCATAATTTAAACACACATATGTCCTTTAACATGAGGACAGGTGTGGAAGCAGGTAGATATCAAGTGTAGAGAGAGTGGAACACTAAGTTTAAGCTTGTACTTTGTACCAGTCAGAGCGAGAGAGAAAGAGATTCAGTTTCATAAAGCAAAAAATAAGAAATTAGGCAGCTAGTCTGGGAATGCAAAGCAGTAAGACTGTTTCCCCATTCATTCCTCAGTTAAGCCTTCAAAGTGTGGTCTCTTTCTTAAAATATATATATATATATTTATTTTTATTATATTATAAAAGTAATGTATACTCATTGGAAAAAATTCAAACTGTGCAGAAGTATATAAAGTAAAAAGTGAATGTTATTTTTTACTTAAAAAATTGGATCTCATTAGACCTATTATTCTACGACTTGTTTTCACTCAAAAATATATTGTTGACATCCCTCTATACCAATACATATAGATCTGCCTCATTAATTTAATGGTTGCATAATATTCCATAGCAGGGTATTCATAATTTATTTAAACTGTTTCCTATTGTTAAAATATTTAGGTTGCCTTCAATTTTTCATTACAAAACATAATGCTACAATGAACATCTCCTATATATATATACTTACACATTTGTGCAATTATATCTGCAGGGTGGATATCTCAGAGTATAACTGCTAGGTTAGAAAACATGAGTGTTTCTCATATTTATCTTGCAACAGTTTTCTTTACATTGCATGGTTGTGAATTCCTAGAATATTAGCAATTATACTCAAAACATTAAAATATAGTTCAAACCCAAATATAAATTATTTTTGAATACAGAATGAAATAAAATAAGACTATAAATAGGAAACATCTGAGTTTGTTGAGAATAGATTTAATTTTACATACCTCTATTTCTCCCAAATGCAAAGGTCCTCCTGAGTCTGAAAAGGAATTGAACATTACATCTAGTCACTAAAAAACCCTGAAATTTTGATAGTTTTATGGTTAGGAAACAAATACAAGGTTTAAAAATGAAAAATAAAATCTTACGGTAACAGCGAATATCCATAGCATGATATTCTCCTTTGTGGTAGAAAATGACCACTTCTCTATCATGGACAACAGCTGTCATTCTTTCAGATTTTTTAATGTCATCTTCTCTGCCAACACAGACAGAAGAATATTCCTTTATTTCAGGATCTTGTTCAGAGTCATCAAGATCCATGCTAGCTGAACCAAAAAAAAAAAAGAAAGAAAAAGAAAATTGCAAGTGTTCTTCACTAGTTTGGCTACAACGTAACTCACAGAGATAATCATAAGAGAAGTCTGATATCTCTGAGACTGATGGAGGCATTTTTTTTGGTAGCTCTATAAAATAAAACATTTATAAATACTGGATTACAGTCATGATTTTGAGTTAGAGACTCTTAAAGCTTGCCAAAATGAGGCAGGACATCCCACTTTGACAGTGGACTTGTATTAGATTCATTTCAATGTGTAAGATTGATATTTCAGAACTCCAAAGGCACAGAGACTAAAATTCCACTCTCCTTTTATTCCCTATCAAATTCAATGCTAAACACATCTTGTTATTATCAGTGTTGTTTTCAGCCTTCTGTTGAAAGCAGATTCTTTGATAGTACGAACAGGTTTGGACCCCGTGGTTGAGGTGGCTCACCTGGTTTTGCCTGAAGCGGACAGCCAGCTTCTGCAGATCAACCAGATAACTATTCTAGCAGAAGAGGATAGGTGTGAATGGACACCTTTCATTTTCTTAATTCAGACAGAAATTGTCACTACTTTCTCCTGCCTTATTTGAGCAGTCAAAAAGATGACTTTCTCTTCAATTAATTTACAGAAGTATATAAACCCCTATTTCTAAACAAAGAAGTTTTAATAGAGAATTTGCAGGTATTCTAAATATATTTTTTCTCAGCACAGATATTTAGCCTATTTCTTTGAAAGCAACTCTTTCAAATAGACCTTCTGTATACTTTAGGAACAAATTATAGTCTGTTAATTCCATATGAGAAGGAAACATCAGGGTCAGGGGTTTCAGGCTCCATACAGAGGATTTTCCTGAGGGCTTCCCAAATGGGGGTATTTGAGGGTTTTTTTCTCTGATAATTTCTGAATAAAACTATATATCCTGTTTGCGAAGAATTTCTATATTTATTCCTTCTCCACTCCTAATCCCAGATCTATCCTATAATTCCTACCCTTCTTCCATTAAAGTTGCTATCCCAAAGTTTCTGGAAACATTCCTGCTTGTCTTCTCTATCTCAGGATAGAGATTGTGGTGGTTTGCAACTTTTAAAAAGTGTAAAGAACCATGTAAAATCTTATGTTAAGGTTGACAAAGAGCTTTAACCCCTAGACAAGAGCATATTTTTAATCTTTGCATGTAATGAAATAAAAATCACAAGACAGAAACTGAGACCATTCAAAGGGTTTTGCCTCTCCTTTTTTCCCCTAATAATTACATTATCAGATATCCCTGCATGGTTTCTTCGCTCTGCTGGAGAAGGGGAATCTTTCAACCCTCTGGACAATATCCAGCTCTGCAAATGGCGTGAGGCAAGCTCAATGCACTATGTAGGTAGACAGGAGAGAGGCTGCCTGCAACACTCAGGCATGAGATCCTGTGTACACCTGGACCATTATCTCAGAGAGGGCTACTTCAACTCCTTTATTATATGACAGAAATTAAAGGGCCATGGTCACATCTAATCACAATCTACTTTTATCTTTGGGACACTGATGATGAGTTTCTCTATAATCTATTTAGGAAGGAATATATGTTTGAAAAAGCAAGCAGGCAAATTTTCAAGGAGTAGCTGTTGACAATAATCTTCATCACAGCAGAATTACAAAATAAAAATAAAACTTTCAAAAGTAGATCTTCAGGGGCCAGCCTGGTGGCGTAGTGGTTGAATTTGTGCACCCTGCTTCAGTGGCACAGGGTTCACAGGTTCAGATCCCAGGTGCAGACCTACACACTGCTCATCAAACCATGCTGTGGCAGAGTTCTATATACAAAGTGGAGGAAGACTGGCACAGATGTTAGCTCAGGGCTGATCTTTCTCACAAGAAAAAAAAAATGTAGATCTTCAGATTCTCCTCCTGCAAAGCTCTCCTTCCTTGTTAGAGATGATCATTCATTTGACAAATACTTTCTGAACACCACTATGTGACTGGCACCTCAAGGAAGTAAAACAGATAAAGTCTTCGCCTTCCTAGAAATTATATTCTAGTTGGTGAGACCAAGAATAAGTAAACAAATACACAAATAAGATAATTATTCACTATCATAAGAGCCATGAAGAAAATGAACTGGGTAATATGAGAGAGAGAAACAGAGGGAGGCGATTTTGCAAAGAATGAGCTGGGAAGGTGACTCTGAGATGACAGCTGAGCTGAAACCTGAAAAATGCAAATGAACTAGACGTGCTAGGAGACAGAGGAAGAGAATTCCAGGCTGAAGGAACAGCAAATACAGAAGCTTTAAGGAAAGAAAGAAAAGAAAAAAGCTTGGTTAACCTGAGGAACAGAAAAGAGACTGGAGCATAATGAGTGAGACTGGTGAGGCAGGAGCCAGGTCATGCAGCACAGTGTGTCGATTTTATTCTAAGAGCAATGGGAAGGCACTGAAGGGTGGAAAGCATGGAAGGGTGACATGATCTGTTTTTAAAAGAATGCTCTGGCTGTGTGGAGAATGGATTGTAGCAAAAGTGGAAGCACAGAAATCAGAAAGCTACTGTGTGGCCCATGGGAGAGAAGATGGTGGCATGGACTAGGGTGTTGACTGTCAGGGAGAAAAAGTAATAACAACAACAACAACAACAACAATAATAGCAGTAGCAACAATTATATTGGGATAACTACATGTCAGGACTGTTGTAAGTCCTTACATTTATTAACTGACTTAATCCTCCAACACATTACTACAAAGAAGGTATAATTTCTTTAATTTTACATTGAGAAAACTGAGTGAGGCACAGAGAGTTTGGGCTGATGAACTGGAACGAAAGTTCTACAGAAAAATAAATAAGGACAGCCCCCAGGTTTGTGCAACTAGGTAGACCGTGACTGTGATGGGAAAGACTGAGAAAGGAATGGTACTTAGCAGGAACGGAAAGTCAAGAACTAGCTACATTTTGCACATACTGAGTTTAAGGTACCTAAGAGACATCCAGGTGGAGATATCAAGTCAATGGTCAGATACATGAGACTAGAGTTGAGAATCACCAAGAGATGAATCTGGGAGTTTTCACGGTATGGAATTCAATGGAACCACTTGGAGAGGCAGCGTAGACAGGGAGAAGGGTCTAATACAATTCCTGAAGCACATCAACATTTAGAGGTCAGGTGGAAGACAGGCTGAAGACAAGCAAGACCAGGAGAGTGTCCAATCTATTGCTAATCAAATGAAATTCATTCACTGCTCACTTCTCTACCCTATATGCTCCTCAAAAGGCAAATAAATGGTAACCCAGCCAAAAAGGCAGCCAGCGAGGTAAAATCCATTCCAATGCTGGCCACCTCTATGTATTAATTAATGAATAATACATGAAGAAAACATGGGCTTCCTAGGAAACTCTGTCCCAAAACATTGGTTGTTTCAGAAAAGAGCTGGGCCAACCCCAAACCCTTTTCTCCTTCTGACTACACTTACTCCCTAAACCTCCACTTTCCTAGAAATCAAATACTGGTTAACATCCAAGTAAGGGCTTACAACCAGAATAACTATTACTACTCTCTTTTCCCTATATTTCTAAAGTTTGTCTCCTGTTATACTCCTAAATATCCTTTTAGCCAAATACAGAAATTTAAAGGTGGGAAAAATTAAGACAAGAAATCTCTCAATATTGTTCATAGGGACTGGCTCAAGGGTCCACTCTACATAGATTCAATCCAGTCCTTGAATCAAAATAATGATTCATATACATCACTGTATAACATTCAGGAGTCATTCTTTAAAATTCAAAGTTAAACACATAGCCTTAAACAAGGCATATATGTGTATTTTCAACCCAAAGTAACTCTTCAGTCATAACATCTCAATAGATGTTTATGTCAGACACAAACACAAAAACAAAATGTAACAACAACTCTAAAGGTTGTGGCAAGGCTAGATTTTACTCAACATTTTCATTTTCAGTTCCATTTTAACAATTTCATCATTTTATAGATATTTCATCAGAGCAGAAAGTTCCAGATAACTTGAGAGGTATACAGCTTTGCTTTATACAAGATAAGGAGTTACATATGGAAAAGGAAAGGAAGGAACTGAAAGTGATAGGCCATGTTAGCTGTAGAGACCCAGATGCTGTTAAACATTAGGAAGTTTGCCATGGCATACTCATCATTTTTAACACACATACACTTGTCTACAATTTAAGATATTTAACAAAATTATAAATCATGTCAACCACAAATAAATATTCTAATTTTAGGAAGATGATCCTTCCTAATCTATATCCTCTTCAAATACAGTAATATTGTCATATTTCACAGGAAGTTATACAGAATGATTATACAGAATGATGAATGATTGATCAATAGGAACTAGCCATTCTAATTTCACTTGTCTTAGGTTAACATTTTACATACAAACACATATTAGACTTCTTTAAAAGGGGCACTTGGACGTTGATGTACACAGCTTAGACTCAATCCCTCCCAACAAGAAGGAATTGTTACATGGCAGTGCCAAGAGGCTTCAGGCCTTCGGATGGCTTCTTTTTGTATATTTTAAATATAAAATTTTTATAAATATTTATTTAATCCTGTATGACTGACTAGAAGTTTGAAAATGCTAGGAGGAAAAGAGCATGGCTCATTTAAAAAGTAGCTTTAGACGCCGCCCCCCTGGCCAAGTGGTTAAGTTCATGCACTCTGCTTCAGCAGCCCAGGGTTTCACCGGTTTGGATCCTGGGTGCGGACCTGGCACCGCTCGTCAGGCCATGCTGAGGCAGTGTCCCACATAGCACAACCAGAGGCACTCACAACTAGAATACACAACTATGCACTGGGGGGCTTTGGGGAGAAAAAAAGAAGACTGGCAACAGATGTTAGCCCAGGTGCTGATCTTTAAAAAAAAAAAGTAAGTTTATAAAACAGAAATTATTATTTAGAAGTAAAATCTCTATGTGAATATGTTAGGAGTGAGCTTTAGAAGGAAGAAATTTACAGATTACTATTTTGAGCCATAAGGAAGGCAGCTATTAGATATTACATAAGCCTGGACTCCAAAACTCAGGTGTAGGATGAGGGATGTTCGTGTGTTGGGGTGTGTGTTGACAGGGAGAGAGAGGAGCTTTGAGTTCAACATATAAATGAAAGCATAACACAGACCAAGCTTAGGAAATTACAGAGATGTCAAATTTGTACTCTGAAGTTTGCATTGCTCCAAATAACCTACTTTTTGTAAAAATGGAAAAAATAACACAGATGTTCTTTAAAAAAATTATTTCACAATAAAAAAAGCAAAAATATAGTGTTTTTAAGAAAAGGCAAAGAGGACCATGGCCATGATTTTCTGGATTACCCATGGCTGACAGGAGGCTGGATTATTACATCTTTAAACAGTTATCTGGTGTTACTTGATTTTGGCAGCTGCCCAAAGTACACAAACTGCTCGAGGGGTAGTATTTACGTTCACGTGTTAGACGTGCAGCCTTTATCACATTTTGTCACAGAACAGACACAGGGGCAATAATGATAAGAAAAATGGGAATAGGCAGATGAACTGAAAGAGGGGGAAATAGGCTGAAGAAAAAGAAAGGAAAAAAATGTGGCCTTTAGAACATATATAACCAACAAAGGATTAAGATTCAGAATATATGAAGAACTCCTATAAACCAGTAAGGAAATGCCAAATAACCACAGAAAAATGGACAAAAGACACAAACATTTCACAGATGAGGAAATCCTAAGGGCCAGCAATCACATGTAAAGATGCTCAACCTCACTAGTAGGAAAATATAAAAGAAACGCAAAAAGCAAAGTCACAAATAGGATACTATTTTTTTCCATCCAACAAACTGGCAAAAAATTTTACCATGTATTGGTGAGGATATGGAGCAACTGATGGTGATGACACCAATTGGTGCTATCCCAGTTTGGCATTATCCAGTAAAGTTGAACATATTTATGATCCAATAATCCCACTTTAGGTATATTCCAGAGAAATATGCACAGGTACTGTGACACATACACAAGAATGGTTGTAACAGCAAAAGACAGGAAACAACTCAAAATCCATCAACAGTAGAATGGATAGTTTTTATATTCAGGCAATGGAATGCTGTGTAGCAGTGAAAAACATATAGCTACATCAACCTGAGTTAATTTTAAAAATGTAACTTGAAAAAAATTTAAAAGAATTCAGAGTATGCTTCCATTTTTATCAAGTGCAAAACCAGACAAAACCAAACAATATATTATTCACGGACATATGCATATTGGGTAAAATTATGAAGAAAAGCAAGGGGATAGTAAACAAAATTTCCTAAATATCTCAAAATACTACACTTATTCTTATATTTAAAATTACTCTTTTTCAATATTTAAGTTGTATCCTACTTTATAATTGTGTAGCAAATGACTCAAAATCCAAGAAAAAGGGGATAAAATGGCACTTTCTATCCTCAGAGAACGTGCCTGTGCATGGATCATGAACGGACTACTGGAAAATTTTGTACAGCTTATTTCAAAGCTTGGCATTAGAGGGGGAAATAAATGAGTAACTCTCTTTTTTTTCCAGGCAAAAACTAGAAAAGAAATACTAGTATCAAGCAAGTAACAAAATACATGAGATGTGGAGTAGCATCAAAAGTCAATTTCTCCCTGACTCCCAAACAAATGAGAACCAAATACAAGTGTCAGCTGCTTCGAACATACAGCCTTTGCAGGGTTTGCCCTAACCAAGGAAAACTGTAGCGAACTTTGCAGGGGCTGATAAGAAATAAGCAAAGAAAGCTGGGGCTAAACGATAAAGGTTTCAGAGAACTATGATTACAGCCTTGCACTTTGCTTAGAAATGTATTATCTTATCCTTCAAACAATTGTTCCCTTCATGCATCATAAATGGTTCTATTTACTTATGATATATTGTGACTATTTATAATTCACACCCATATTATTCTTAATTAAATGTTGTGAATATCACCATCCATTCAGAAAACAATGAGTCCACGTGTTCACCTTCATTTCTGTTACTTTGATGCACTATTCCTAAGCTCCCACACAACTACTTTGAGTCGACTTTAAGATAGTAGAATCTTAACTAAATAAAAACAAAGTGAAAAATTAAACGGCTTATCCAGTTTGGGGGCTAGAATAACAAAACTTCCTTCTGAAAAATTTAGCTGTTTTGTCCTAAAACAATATTAATAAAGAATAAAATAAATAATATAGAATAAATAATAAAAAATAAAGAATA
Organism: Equus asinus; assembly: GCF_041296235.1. Lineage (NCBI taxonomy): Eukaryota > Metazoa > Chordata > Mammalia > Perissodactyla > Equidae > Equus > Equus asinus. The sequence continues at coordinate 76,092,567 of NC_091798.1, forward strand.
AAATAAAATAATAAACAATATTAATAAAAATAAAAATAAAATATTTCTTTTGCCTGTGCCTAAAATTAGATTTCTAAAGATGCAAACACCACATAAAATGACAAATCAGCTAAATGGATCCTCAGTCTTTATTAAGATACCTTTCCAGCATAGGAATCCATTCAGGTTGGACTTAAAAAAAACATAACAAGTTTCCATAAGACACTGGAGACAAAAGAAATACGAAATGAAATGAACTTACTTGTTCCTCCTCTTGAGCACTGACTAAGGGGCTTTCATTAAGTCTGGGGACTTGGCCACATCATCAGAATGCACAGCTCCAGGGTGACATCCTTGCTTTTAGGTTCAGGGAAGAGAAATGCCTTAGACAGTCGTTTTGTATCTCTTTGGATGGCAGAATAACAGATAAAATCAGATATCCTTCGGTGTCACTCCTTACGCCCTCTGCGTGTATGAGTTCTTTAATGGTCACAAAACCGCCAAGGGGTAAGGATCATACCAATTTTCCTGATGAGGAAACTAAAGGGAAAGGACCTTCTTTAACAAAAGCTTACCCAAACTTCTCCGTAGCGCTCAAGATTCAAACCCAGATCTTATGAGTCTAAGTTTTGTGGACATTGATATAGAAATCTTAACGCTGCATCTAAGCAGAGCCACGGATTTAGAAAAACACGTGGGCTGCAAGTACACTATCTTGAAGGTACAAAACCTTTTAGCAGATTAAAGACATCTGTGTGTATATATGTGTGCGTGTATATCACTACATATATATATCACCATATATGTATCAGCAAAGATGATGGTTCTGAATTTTTTTAAATTTAGGGACGCTAACTTGCAAGAGTCGCGTCAACCAACGTTTCAAACGGACTACTTCCCTGAGAAGTTAAGGAAGTCACGCGGCTGCTGTAGAACCCGCTCCCCTCGGGGGCGGTCTTAGAGCTCCGTGGTCAGCAGGGGGTGCTCCCCGGGTGCGGCCCCCCGGGCAGGCGGGATTTGGGGCCGCCGGCGCGCCCGTGAGGGAGGCGGCCGAACGGCGCCGTGCAGGGGGGAAGGCGGCCCACACGTCTAGTGTCTGGAGCGGACGCGACCTGGCGGAAGGCTCAGCCCTGTTAGTGGCACCGCCACGGTCCTCGAGCTCTGACACGACTTCAAGCTCTATTTAATATCCGAGTGAAGCCGGGCCGCGGTCACACGGGGCGGCGCTCGAGAGCCCCAGGCCCGCGGGAGCGAGGCGTGCGCACGCGCAGGGCCGTCCCTCCCGCGGCCTCCGGGAGACGCGCAGCGAGGCCAGCGGGGCCGCGGGACGCCGGGGCGGGGCTTACGCTCTCGGGCGCGCGAACGCCCGCGCCGCTGTCAAAGAGCACTCGCCTGCCCCTCCGCCCTCCAAGGTGACCGAGCCCCGTGGGCGTCTGTGACTGGGCAGCAGCCTGCCCGCGGGTTAACGATTAATGAACACGGCGCCGGGGTAGCAGAGCCAGGAGCAAAAGCCACAGCTCCAGGCCGCCGGCGTCGCCGCCGGAAGCCCGAGCCCCGGCCTGCTGCCCGGCCGGAAGCAGCGGCCCTACGAGCCCCGCCCCGTGCCGCGCTGGCCGCCCAACCCCGCGGCCAGAATAGAACTTACCTTTTCCAAGTCCCTTGTTCCGCCCCCGCGAGATGCTACTGCGCCAGCCAGGGCTCCGGCCTCCGCGCGGAGCTACCCGGGGGCGGGGCGCAGCCGCCCACGTGACCCCAAAGCGCCTCCCCCGCACACCGCAGCTGGGCCCTGCTCTCTGAGGCCCCCACCTGACAGCGACCGCTGGCCAACCACGCCTTGCCAGGACCTCCGAAGTGACAGTCTTAATCTTGTGTTAGACGTAGGTGGCACCAGTTTATTTGTAAATGTTTGTTGATGACCACCAAAGTTCAAATGCAGTCAGCAGTCTCACTTCCAGGAATTTACCTAAATAGGAATTTGCAAAAATATTTGCAAAAGTTCGTCACGATGCATGTAATCCATGTATAAAGATGTTTATTGCAACAAAAGAATGAGAATAGCTGAAGTGACCGTCAACAGGCGAATGGTTAAATAGAACACAGTGTAGACATGTGAATTACTTTGTAGCCATAGACTCAAAGAGCAGATTTCATGAGGTAATGAATGTTAAAAAGGATGGTATAGAATACTATGTGTAGTGTGCTCTCTTTAGTGTAAATAAAAATTACTTCTCGAGATACAAATATGTAGGTATGAACGTAAGCTTTCTCTTGAAAAATAAAAACAACTGGTTGCTTTGGGGGAGATAAAGGGTTTTCACTTTCATGTTTTGAACTTTGCAACTTTGTTTTTTCTCTTTATACGTTTATGAATTAAAAAACAGCAGCAACAACAAAACACTTCATACTTGTGTTCAAAGCTGGAAGCTAGGTGAGCCTGTTAGGTTTTTAGTTTCCTTGGCTATCTTCTAATGCAGTGGTTCTTAACTCTGGCTGCACCTTACCGTCGCCAGAGAGTATTAAAAAGTCATGATGCCCAGAACAATGAAATAAAAAGTTCAGTGGTGAGGGGGAATCAGTTTTTTGTTTCTAACTTCCCAAGTGATTCCAGTGACCTCAAGGTTGAAAACCACAGTCTGTACTTAAATGCTGACATACTGATCTCAGATCCTAGCATGGCCCAATGGGCCTGGGGCAGCTGAAACCCAGGAGCCTTGTCCATTTACCACAGTATGCCATATAAATGCCATTTTTCCCAGGAGCCTTGACATGTAAAAGATTGAGAAGTCCAGAATAATGCATTTGCCTCCAATGCTCAGTGTAGTTTTAGGGTGATAATATTTTTATGAGATAATTTCCCTTTTGACCAGTTATTTCACTGATCCATGCACAAACCAACCATGCAGTTTTTTTTTTAATTTTTTAAAATTTTTCCTTTTTCTCCCAAAGCCCCCCAGTACATAGGTGTGTATTTTTAGTTGTGAGTCCTTCTAGTTGTGGCATGTGGGATGCTGCCTCAGCATGGCTTGATGAGTGGTGCCGTGTCCGCGCCCAGGATCCAAACCCATGAAACCCTGGGCTGCCGAAGCAGAGCGCACGAACTTAACCACTCGGCCAGGGGGCCGGCCCCAACTATGGAGTTTTGATGAATTGTTTTACCAAAGTCATAATAAAATATATTTAGGTTTATTATAATTTACATGATCTCTTAGCCATCCCAAATTATTTTATTCGCACACACAGGATGTCAGCAGTCCTCAGCTTGTGTCATTGAAGGACTAAATAAGGTTTGCCATTTCTAACAAAAAGTCCTTTTTTGGTTTGGCATAATCTGGGCATTGAAATAAGACACATCTTAGATCCAATGATCTTAAATCTGATTTCGAATAAACTGAAGAGCTCAGTAGATATGCACGTATGTATACACAAGAAGAATGAGAGAGAAATGGAAACTTCCTTTTATCTCTACCTAAAGTATTAGTGTGGTTAGTCATGCAATCATATGAAATGCTTGGAAAGCTTCAGTGGTAGTGTGGGGTGGGGTTGGGGTGGGGTGGCAGGATAAACTACCTCTCTCCACTTTCTAGGTGCCCGTACCTGAATGCATGCACACACCCATGCAGGCACAGCCATGCAAGAGAGTTAATCTCAGGAACTCATAAAGTTCATTTGAAAGTCGTTACAGTTCAGAATAAAATTCATGATTCCTGCTGTCATTTTCCTTTTTTTTTTTTTGCAATAGAACAGTTCCAGCCAGTGTGGACACTGCTTCCACAAAGTTCTACCTGAGGCCGTTTGGGGGCACTTTCTACCTCCTGTCTACCTGGAACCAATTTTTGTCTTCCTCTGTTCCTTCCTCCGTCGGTGCTTTCATGCTTTCCTTTCCTACTAGTGACACCTGGTGGTAGCCCTGGCATGGCTGTTGTTACCTACCACTGAAAACTCCAGCTTTTCCTCTGTGACCTTGCCGGTCAGTATCTTTGTTTATAAATAGTTTCAAATGTCCCTTTTCACCTTTGTGAGCTCCTCTCCTCTGCTCTGAGCCTCAGGCTGTTTCTAGGCAGACTTTTCTGGGACCGAGTCCTTCCTCTCAGAGGACTTCAAAACCTACCTTCAATCCTAAGCCAAAGTCTGTCTTGTGAGCTGATGAAGACATCCATGTGCTGCTTGTTTCACTACAGAGAGGTTTAAAGAGTATCCACCAGTCTGGAACTCCTACTACTTCAAACCAGAAAACCGTGGTGACATTGCCCTTATTAGGCCATTGGGATTCAGATCATGTGAAAGTGAGGATGGCTTTAAATACCACCTGTCTGCTTATGACTCCCAAATGGAAGTCTCCACACGTTCGTTCGTTATGGATATCTACGTGACCTTCCCACCTGGATATTGTGGCAGAAACAATGGTGTTCACCAAACACCCCATCTACTACCCCACATTTTGCAGCCCTACGTACACTTGGTTGAGGCCATGTGACTAGTTTTGGCAAATGGGCTAGGATTGAAAATGCAGTGTGTCACTCCTAGACAGAAGCATAGAAGAGCTCATATGAGACCTCTCCAGTCGTCTCTTTTTCTGTCACAATTGACGTTCTAGCTGAAATTTTAAGGTTGGTTTATGATTGCAACATAGCATAGTTTAACCTATCTCATAGCTATCTCCAATTTTGTGTGTTCAAAATTGAAATATTTTTTCCTATAAACCTGTTTCCTTTGTCCCTTCCATCTCCATAAGTGACAGCACTGTCCCTCCACATGCTTAAGGTAGAAACCTAGATACCATACTTGCATCTCCCTTTTCCTCGCTCCTCCTGTGCAGAAAAGAGTTAACATAGCTAACCTAAGACTGTTCTCCTTTAAAAGCTCTGCCTGCAAGGTTGGCCCTTGGCTGATGTCTGGTAACTTGGTTGGTAAATATGCCCTACACTGATTTAAGACTTTCTCTGAATAATGAGAGTGACTCACCGTGCCTAAACTGTTTGTACAAATGATGTGATTTATGCTGACTATGATCTGCTTTTCTTCTGTTAGTCTGGAACCATGGTACATGCGAGGCAGAGGTCTCTATGTGACCAGCCCCCAATAAAAACCTCAGGTGCTGAGTCTCTAACAGGTGTCCTTGGGTGGAAACACTGCACACATGTTTCTGCATTTTTTTTTTCTGGAGGAAGAGTGAGCTCTGTATGACCCTTCCTGAGAGGGAGAGGGCATCAGGAAGCCTGCACATGGATTCTTCTGTACCCACCTGTGTCCTTTTTCCTTATGATCCAGCTGTGTATCCTTGCAGCATTGCTGTGATAATGTTAGCATGAGAAGAACTATTTAATGAGTCCCAGGAGTCCTTCTAGTGAATCCCTGAACATGATGTAGTCTTAGGGACCCCTATGATATTCCCCTACATCTAATCCAGCACTGAGTCCTGTCAATTCTACTTCCTAAAATGTATTTCACATCACTCTGCCCCTTTCCTTACTGTTGTCACCACTCTGGAAGGTGCCTTCATCTTTTATTTGTGTTGGACTTTGAGAGGACCCAATAAATAACACCTTTCTTTCCTGCCTGAGTTTGGAACCAACTGAGAAATACGGGAAGAGGTCAAAGTGTAAGCTTTATTTAAATACTAAAACTCTAGATTGAGGTGCAGCCAAATGGACTTGTTAACAGTCTCCTGAATTAAATTTATGTACTCAAACTGCCATCTTCTCCCTTAGAGCTGTCCGCTTGAAAGGATGGACCAGACTGTACCCTCTCTGTAGGCACACGGATCTGTAGAAAGGAAAGGAAAGGGCTGAGCTGAACATATCAGAAAAAAGGGAGTAAAGGTTGGAGATTTTGAGATTTTCTGATTTCTTGCTCACTCCTGATTTTTATCTTCCAGGTAGAACTTTAAGTCCCGGGCATTTAGCAAATGATACACAAGCTGACCTTAAGTAGGGGGTGGAGAAGGGAGTGAGGTCAGTGAACACCAGGTAGTCTGTACTGAGCCTCAGGCAAAATACTGGCCATTAGTACCAAGCCAGACTTAACAAATATGCACAGAGCTGCGTGGGCCCAGCAAAAGCACAGCACAGAGGGCTTTAGGTGATGTGGGCCTCAGGGGGCAGGCTCCTTGGCCTTGAACAATGTTCAGAACCTATTCATTCTACCACACTGGGTCTCAGCAGAGGTAGGGAGGCCACAAAGACCTTGGAAATCAGGCATAGCTAAGGCAAGGACTAAATTATAAGAAAAAGGTCTTTTGGTACATTGGCCTTTCAGACAGTACTGGGGAGAGTAATATTTGCTATAGTGAAGTTAATGAAACTTAAGCTTCCGTTCTCCTCACATGCATGAGTTCTTTCCAAAGTCCTCAGGGACCTTATTAATGTGTTCACATGGTCGTTCTTTATATCCTTGTAATATAATTTGGAAACACACAAAATTCAGGAGAGTAGTACAGGAAACTCTATCCCCCAACAACCATTTGAGAATATGTTGCCAATCTGATGTCCTTGTCAGCCTCTGATGCTTTAGTGTGTACTTCTTGCAAACAAGGACATTTTTCTACTTCACCACAATAGAATCCCCCCAATCAGGAAGTTAACACTAATGTATTTCTACCATCCAGTTCAGTATCAGATTGCATTTAGTTGTCGTGTGTTTTTAGCTTCCTTGTCTGGGACAGTTCCTCAGTTTTTCCTTAACATTCATGACACTGTTATTTTACAGATTATAGGCCATTTATTTTGTAGAATGTCCCTCACCTGAGGTTTATGTAATATTTCCTCATGACTAGATTCAGGTTATGCATCTTTGGGAGGAGCATCACAGAGATTGAACTTGGAGCCGTTGTAGGGCTGTCCCTCTATCCCTTCTCATTTGGCTTGAGCTAGACTCATTGCACCACCATGTGGCCATTTACCCGCCTTGGACTCTGTCCCCCTGCTCTGTCCCACCTACTGGCTTCAGGACTGAATTGTTCAGGACAGAAAGAGAAGAGGGAAAGGAATAGTGGTCATACGTCTCTGTAAAATGTGCAAAAGTAAGATGGCAACGTCAATGGATTAAGGCCATTGTCTCTCTTTAGGCATTTTGGGGATTTGACCAAGGGGCAGTCGAGTTGGAAATACATTTAGTATGGGTTTGGTGGGATATATTTATATGGTTTGCAGCCAATTCTGTGTACAGTTAAGTTTTTGGTGGCTGTCCCAGTGTAGAAACAGCTTCCAAAAATACTCCCACTGCCCACTGTGATGACTCTCCTCATATGCCGACACGCACGCAGGCCAGAGTTGTATCAAAATGTGAGCATGTGCTGTGGTGTCTGGCATAGGAAGTATGGGATCCTGGAGGAGAAACAAGATTTGAACAGATAGAGCCAGAAACTAGTCTGTGGGAAATTCTGTCTAACATCAGACTTTTGGTAAAATTGTAAGCACAGGATTCTGTTCTCCTTGACAATACACATGGGATATACTCAATAATACAGCAGGTTGATAGGAATCATGTGAAACAGGATTTATCAGAATTTCTGTGTCTGTAAGTACACAAACCTGTGCTAGGGCTACAAACAGCTTGTTTCGTTTCCTGTCAATTAAAAAATGATTGACTATGCTATAGGAAAGATTGAGTTGTCTTTCTATTCTCCTTATACTGAATATTATCATAAAATTGCTACCATACGAAGGGATGACTAAACAGTAGGTAGGCGAAAATTGTGGGTAAAAAGTATTACAGAAGTGTGTCTGGCAATTAATGCATTTTTGATATTATGTGAGTTTTTTATATTTACATTTTTTGTGATTATTTGCCCATTCTAAATAAATACTCACTTTCATTCTTAATTTTTTATTTATTATTTTGTATTCTTTTTCTTAAAAAGAGGCCCCTGCCCCCTTTTTGTGACCTGGATCTACCTTCAGCTGCATTAAAACTTCGAGGTGGCTGAGCTCTCTGCCCGCTACAGAGCACTAACCAGAAATTGTCCATGACAGGTGTGGGTAGATGGCAGTGCCTGGGCTGCTCCAAATTCCATTTTGCATTCTGATCCAGAGAAGGAAGCATGGTGGGACTAGCCTTAGATTCACATAGTACGTCACATACTCAAAGTCACTCCACCCCATGCCGTGGAGTCAAGATGCTGCTGGAGAAAGCATGTCTAGAGACAGACTGCTTGGCCAAGGTCACTGAGAACAGCCACTGAGGCACAGGGCTGAAAACACGCACTCCAAGAGAGCTCCGTGGCACAATAGAGAGACTCTGCTTTATTCAGTATGAGGGCTCAGTGTGGAAATGGCAATGAAGAGATTTTTAGTCCGTAAGAATAGAATAACACCTGGAGACTGGGGCCTCTACCTTTGCAAATTTCTAAACTTGCAAGAAGCAGAAATAATTCAATTGCCTCCGTCTCAGATAAATGCATAGATGGATCTTCCCTATCCCCAGATTTGTTAAACATTTTGCCCAAATTAACCTCTTATGAAAAGATTTCTCCCAATTGAGTTTACCTTCGCAGGGTGTAGACTTTGACTATCTGCACTAACCAACTGACAGCCACCCTGGAGAAGCTGAGACCAAGGTCTCCCTTCTCTAGGATCCTAAGCTTATTTCAGACAGTCTTTGGCTACACCAAGTACGGGGTTCTGGGAATATGTACAATTTTGCCTGGCCATTGGCTTAGGGGTAAGGAGTGGTTAGTTTCCTAACTTTGGTCGGTAGATGAGGGGCCAGTGTTGCAAGAAGATTCTGCTTCCTGGGAACACTTGTAACTCTAAAAGAGTGAGGCCCATCATAAAATGGAAATTGAACAAATAGAACCTCAGAGGTCCTGGTCCTAAAGGAATGCCGTGTTCTAGGGAGAGACAGGCTGCAACTGCTGATGCTGAAGGAAGGATCCACAACTCATCCATGCTTCAGGGAACTCTCCAGAAGAGACTACACGGAATCAGCAATTGAGGAGGTCTTTATTTTTTTCATACAAGGCAGGAAATTTTGATTTTTGAACTTTAATTATTCAGATTTTGTTATCTTTGGGCTTTAACTTGCAAGAGGATTTAATGTCTGAACCTCCCTTTTTCCCTAGACGTTGATTTAGAACATAGATACAGAAAAGGTTTGTTTTGAGTTTTTTAGTTTTGTTTTTAATTGGGCCCCTCTCACCCCAATAAGGGAGACAGTCAAGGAGTGTTGGTCTAATTGAAGTCCTTTCACATGAGACCTACAGGGTAAGGGATGTGTGTCCCCTTCTCACACTCTGCTGAGCCTGGTGTTTCTGGCATGTGTGTGCTGCATTGAGGGTGGAATCTGTCTAGTGTCAAGGTCTTCACGTCTCTTGTGAGTATCATTTGAAGTCTTGAACACAGTGGCTGACTTCTCCCCTTTATTAGGTTCATGCGATGTGTTTCCAGGGATGACTTCCCTGTACTTCTCACTTTTGCTCCACCTGGGGTATCACCTGTGTCCCATTTCTGACTCTGCTGTTGATGCTCCTGAATCTGGTTTCTTCAGGTCTTAGGGAGCAACGGTACCTCTGCTGCATGCACTTCAACACACTGCCTTTCCTCAGGTCTGGAATGTTCCAGGTTTTCTGTGGTGGAATATGTGTGTGCCAAAACTGAATGCCTTCCTTCCTTCCTTTTACTTTCTCCTTGCTTTCTAGCCCAGACTTTTTTTTCTGTCTGCCTAAAGCGTGCACTGTGCAAAAACAAATTTTCCTTTAGTTGGATGATCCTAACAGGAGATAATCTTCCATCAGATCAACATCTGAGCCAGAGCTGTACTTGCTCTGGTATTGTCCAGCCTGGCTCTGCTTTAGTATGTGTCAGCTTGATTGTGCCTTCTCTTGGCCCTAATTCAACACATTTCTCTTCCCTCTTCCCTCAAGGTGTAGGCATTACCAATATCTACAACTCCAGTAACTGTATCACTTTCAAACTCACCCTAAAAACACTGAGTATTTTACCCTGGTTTTGCTAGTCTTCCCCTCCCTTAAATCTGTCCAGATTTCTGGAACAACTTGTCATCTCTCCACTAGTCTTCAAGGAGGTGATTCTAATGGACTGGCTCCAAAGCTGCAGTCACAAAGTCCACCTGCGGTGACAGCCAGGGGCCTGAGTGTGTGTGTGTGTTGGGGATTCCCAAAGAAAGGGTTATTATGAAAAGGGCAGAGGCTCATAAAAGGTGTCCACTTGGAGAGTCATTTTGCACATTATCATATTGAAGGCTCTCAGAGCTACAGCTGTAAAGAAACCTGGTTGGGAAGAGAGGAATAAATTAGAAGATACTATGAAGAAATATTCAGAATGTGGGATATTTTGCAAGACAACTGGCTTGGTCTCTTCAAAAACACAATATCTTTTTTAAAAAGGTCAGGGAGGGTGTTTTAGAATAGAAGAGACTAAAGAGACATAGCAATCAAATGCAATATGTGGACTGTAATTAGATTTGTTCCAAAAGAACAAAATCTATTCAAGTTATGCTGAGGACAAAAGGGAAAATTCGACTATGGACTGGGTATCAGGTGATATTAGGGAATTATTCTTAATTTTTTAAAGTGTGATAATGCTTTTGTGGTTATGCAAGAATGGCTTAGGAGATGCATGCTCAAGGATTCGGAGGTGAAGTGTAATGATATCATGATGTCTGCAACTAAAATTTTCAAGTTATTCAAAAACAACAAAAAAATATATATATAAAAGTAAAGATGGTAAAATGTTAACACTGTTGAATCTCAGTGGTGAGTATGTGGGTGTCCTTTTGTATTATTCTTCAGCTTTTCTGTATATTTTATAATAAAAAGTTAGAAAAAGAGAGAAACCTATTTAACCTAGTGTTCCAAACATTTAACTATGAAATTCTTTTTTCCTTTATAATATGTTAATATGGAAGCATTTGCTACTTCACAGAGTACATTTGGGGACCCACTGGCCTCGAGCAGGCTCTCAGTGGCTACATTTAAAAAATATACAATAATGATAAATGCTCAGTGAAGAATAAAAATCTTTAAAGAAATATCCTTTAAAAGCTCCATCCAGCTAGCTGAGGAAATGTCAGCTATATCATCCATGATGGAGCAGTTGTAATGCTCTTAACAGTGATGTGACTTCATTAGCCAGAGGACGGAAGGTCATAGCTTGCATAGTAATTCTTGAAAGTCTAGCATGCATTACCCAAATCCTTTCTCTTAGTATAACCTCATGGATGATGACACAGGCTAAATTTTTAATTATCTGTGGTTGAAGAATGAGATGAAATGGTAGATCACGTAGAGCACTTTCGGGCAGAGACACAAAAATTCGCAAGAATAATTGACACTTCCTACCAGGGATGAAGTTATCAGGAGACCTCATAATTTCTTGTGATGGTTAATTTTGTGTATCAGCTTGACTGAACCATGGGGTGCCCAGATATTCGGTTAAACGTTATTTCTGGATGTGTTTGTGAGGGTGTTTCTGGATGAGATTGGCATTGAATCAGTAGACTGAGTAAAGCAGATTGCCTTCCCCAATTCTCGCCCCCAGTCATTTGAGTCTTCCTCATTAAAACCCCAGATATCATGGAACAGAGACAAGCCAGCCCTGCTGTGCTCTGTCCAGATTCTGATCCACAGAATCCATGAGCTTAATAAAATGTGGCTATTTAACACCACAAAGTTTGAGATAGTTTGTTGTATGGCAATAGATAACTAGAACATGTTGATCCTGAACAAAATTAGGATTCTTCTAGCAAGGCAAGAGAATGACAGATGTTAATGTGGGCAACCACAGAGTCTGCCACGTTTTTGATGCCTGCTCCTGTATTGATGACCATGGACATGAAGTTTCTCTAACATACTCAACTTTTAGATTAAAAAAAAAAATTGTTTCCTAAGGTTAAATAACTTCATTTGGGACAAATAAAAGACATATCCCACAGGAAAGGTTTAGCTGGGACATCTTGGACCTGAGGTCCTCCTCCAGCCTTGAGGAGTTTCACATTTCAGACTTGGGTCCACCTAAATTCACACTGAGCTTCCCTCGAAACAAAGAAGGCCTCTGGAACAGAAAACTGAGGAACAAAACCATCCCCTAGACTAATTTAATACAACCTCAAAATGTTAGTTGAGGTAGAGGCTAATCTGCTGTAATACAGAGACTCCCCAAATTCAGTACCTTAAAGAAGACAGAAATCTATTTCTCTCACACGTAATCTTCTGATCAGTTTAGTCTGTTGATGTCCCACAAGATCCCAAAGGAACCCTGATTCCTTTCATCTTGTTGCTCTGCCACCCTCCAGTATGTTGTCCTCATCTGCATGGCTGAACCTTATCATTGTCACATCATGTGACTGTCACATCATGTCTTCCAGCCAATAGAAAGGAGAAAGAGAACATGGAGGAGCCCAAGCCCTATGTCTTAAAGGCCCAAGTCTGGAAGCCACACATGTCACTTTTGCTCACATTCCATTGCTGCGAACATAGCCACATAGCTGTAACTAGCTGCGAAGGGGGGTGGGAAATGTAGTCTGGCTAAGCAGCCACATAGAAGGGGAGGATGGATTTTGGTGAACAGCTGGCAGTCTCCTCCGTTCCTAGCAATGAGTTCTTCACTTGGATAGTTTGGAGGCCAAAATGATGAAACTCTCTGACATAATTGTATACTGTTTTTCTAAAATGCATTTCACTCTTTAGGTAGCCATTTTTTAATCCAACACGTTTCCCCCCACCTCCCACTCATGTGTGTCCAGGCTGGGGCTCTAACAGACGCAGAAGTCTGTAAAGCAGGACCTGTGTCTTAGGATCCGATGGACTTCTTGGCTATTACTTGTTCAGATGACACAACAAACAAACAAACAAACAAAAACCCCACGGCTCTGCCACTTACAAGCTGTTTGATCCTGGGTGATGCTAGCTGTTTTAGCCTGAATTTCCTTACATATAGACTGGAGATGATTGTGCTACATTCCTTTTAATTATTGTGAAGATTAAGTGAATCATACTTGTAAAGTGCAAAGCTTCATAGAAATAATTTAATAAATTTTAGCTGTTATTTATCCTATGGATATTTTGTAAGGCAGACAATAGCACCTTGTTTAATAAAACCATACCAAGAACTGCCAGGGTTTGGCATTAGGAGATTTTACCACATGGAAAAGGATTAGAGTTGGGGACCTAACTGTCCCCTGAGTTTGACCTTCCTCTTGGAGTTCTCTCATTTCAGGTTGGTGTGAAGTCTCATCAAATTATGTGGTAAGCACTGAAATGTCCCAGCTGGGACATGTGGTTGGAGACTAGAGCCCAGATCTTCTGATATCCGGGTTTTTAGATCTCGTTTTTAATGCATCCAACGCCATTTTACTACTCCGCTCACGATTTAGTTATCTATTGCTGCAAAACAAACCACCCCAAAACTTAATTGCTATGATTTACTGTTTCTCACAAGTCTATGGGTTAGCTCAGCAGTTCTTCTTTTGGTCTCCCCTGGGCTCACTCATGTGGGTGCATTCAGCTGGAGAGTCATCTGGGAACTGTGCCCGCTTGGAATGGCTGAGTAACTGCACCTCACTCTCCATATGATTTCATTCTTTGCTTCTTCATGGCATGGTGGTCTCAAGGCAGCTTTTCTAAGAGGGCAAGCCCCATGCATAAATACTTATCAAGATCCTGCTGGTGAAAGATCTGCTGATGTCCGTTCCCAAAGCAGGTCCTGTGGCCAAGCCCAGAATCTTTGTGGGAAAAGATTACACAAGGGGTGGATGTCAAGAAGAGTGATTCCGTGGGGGTCAGTATATAGTAATCTTCCCCATCGCATTTTAGGATTGTCACTTCCTGATCTGGCCATAGAAAATACAATAATAGCTTGTCCTAAGTTCTCACCCAAAAGCTAAATTTTAAATGCAATATATGTCTGCGATAAGTGATGTATATCCATGTACACAAAAAATTTCATATAGTACTTTGCACATCATGGGTCTTTAATAAATAAATATCAAATGAATGAATTAACAAATAAGTCAATAAAATTACCAATAACAAGAATTTGCTAATAATGTCACATAACATTAGTAATTGCAGGTTGAGATTTCTCAACAAAGTCCCTACCATAAAAATTATGTCCTTCAGGGGCCGGTGCCATGGCCAAGTGGTTAAGTTCGCGCACTCTGCTGCAGGTGGCCCAGTGTTTCGTTGGTTTGCATCCTGGGCACGGACATGGCACAGCTTATTGAGCCATGCTGAGGCGGCGTCCCACATGCCACAACTAGAAGGACCGACAACTAAGAATGTACAACTACGTATTGGGGGGCTTTGGGGAGAAAAAGAAAAAAATAAAATCTTTAAAAAAAATTAAATTAAAAAAAAATTGTCCTTCATAGAATACATAGAATGAAATTTTTAAAATACAAGAGCTACATCTTTGATTTTCTTTCATTTGCCCTACTATGCCCAATACAGTGTCCAGTACAGTCCCTCAATACCTACTGGGTGATGGACTAAATAAATACACTTGGAATGTTCCTATTTCTTTGATGAAGAACACGCAATATGCTAAAATGAGATTCTTTTTTCCTTGCCAAACTTTCAAAATTAGAGGCTGCCTGCTGCTACAAGTAACAGAAAATCCAGCTTAACTGCCTTAAGCACTAAGAAAATATATCGGCTTATTTAACAGGACATCCAGTAGGCATGCCTCAGTGGTATTTGACCCACAGCTCAGTGAGGTCATTGAGGACTTCAGTTCTTTCAACTCTCCATTCTGCCATATCCACAGTATTGGCTTCATCTTATGGCTGGTGCCCCTCATGGTCAGAGGTGGGCTGCCAGTAGCCATCATAACTATATGCTCCCTCATTTACCTGCAGTGGGAGAGAGATGGAGAGAGCATGCTGGCTCCCATGGCTTTCTCAGAAGAGTTAAGGACTTCCTTCCTAGATAGCCCAATAACCCCTCTCCTCACATCTCATTCGTCTCAACTGGATCACATGACCATTCCTGAGCAGGACGTGGTGGTAAGCGGGGTGGAATTACTTTGATACGCTTCAACTAATCAAAGCCATCTGAATAGGGGAGGCGGCAGCTTCCCTTAAAGTACATGCCTGTTTATAAGAGGCATAGATACCCTACTAAGAATCTAAGAACTGTTAGAAAAGGGGGAATGGATGCTAGGGAGGCAATTGACAATTATTGTGGGCTCTATACCTTCTATAAGGCCCAATTTTCCCGTTACTATGTAGCACCATTAGTGCATTAATCTTCCATAATTCCCCAATATCTCTTGCTTCCCTTCATGTAATATTACTCAACTGGATTTTATCCCTCACCACCCCGTGTTAGAAAAATAACAATAATGATCATATAGTGAGCACGAGGGTGAATCTGGAGATGAACTGACAGGAGCCTCCTGCTCTACCAATCAAGTATTTTACATACATTCATCCCATGAAGTAGCTAATATAAACTCCATTTTACTGAGAGAAAACCAAGACTCAAAAAGATTCAGCAAACAGCCTAAAGTCACACAAGTAGTAGGTGGTAGAGATGAAGTTCAAGTCCTGGTCTTTAGGCTCTAAAGACTCTGCTCTTTTCATTGTATTACAGTGCCCCCCAACTAGGCAAAACATCTGTTTAATTTAAACTATTCATTTGTATTATAATATTTTCCCTTGGATCAAGTCAGAACATTTTAGGAGTGGAAGGGAAACTCTTCAAATTTTCTACTTTTGTGTTTCCTAGGAAGTGGCTTAGAAGAAAAAGGGTTTTAAATCTATCTCCTCTTCCACAAATGAGCCAGACTATCCTATTTTTAGTAAATGATTTATAGCTAGTCACTAGTTGTGGTTTTACTTACACCCCTGGTGATTTTCTACATGCTTTCTGCTTCGAATTATGTAATAGGTCATGTTTACTTATTTTAGCTACATGTTACTGTATGGCTAGTTCTTTTTTAAAGATACAGAATTCTTTGTATTTAGTCTTTCAAGTTCTGGCGATAACATTTACATTGTCTCTATGTGAACAGCCCCCCCGGAGTCCTGCAGTCCAGGTCTGCGTGCAGCAGCTTAGTTAAAATTGAACTCCAAGGGGAGTGGATAGTGGGTGAGGGGATCTTATTTGATTCCTTCCAGACTCCACGTATGGTCTGGTTTCTCCTGGAGTCATATCCTATTTGGGTGGTACCTAGAAAAGAGAGCAAGTCCAGGGTCAACTGCTCATTTACCTTTGCTGTGAAATTTGAATGGTACGTCCTACTCTAGCAAGAGTCTAAATTTAGAATAAACTTTGGGGGCTTCCTTGATGGGGACAGAACAGAATCTCCGAGTTTTCCATGGCAATGTAGATTCCTGGGATTAACGCTGACCATTCTGAGGGGACGCTTCAAATTTCTTAACCTACAAATGCACCAGGGATGGGAATCAAGTCACCTAGCTCTAACCTCAAGTTTCAGACTTAGTTAAATTTAGACAAAGTTCCTTACAGAAGAGAAGCATTTCAGTATGAATTGGGCTTATCCAAATCTTCCACAAAATCTCAGGAAAACGCAGTTTAATTGGGTTTCAAATTAACTATTTGAATTGCCATTCTGTATTTTTGACCCAGATGGAGATTTCTCATAATTTCTGGCTCGCAATCAGCTGAAAATCTGTAATAGACTGTAAAAATCATTCTCTTTAACAATTTTGCAACTGTATAAAGGTTTAGTCTTGCCCTCCCAACAAGCATTTTCCTTCTTTCTTTCCTAAAAGAAAAAATGAGAATTTCATTTTTTTCACCCCTTCCCTATGCAACTCATATCTTCAGCTCCAGGTCCAAGCCAATCACGGTGGCCCTATTTCCCTTGCAATGATAGGTCTAGATATGGAAATATGATATAGTTTTTGCCAATGAGCCATGTGGAAATGTCTACTTGGGACTTCTGAGAAATGTTCCTTCATTCTTATAAAGAGTGAAAAAAGGAGAAAGTCTTCTTCTTCTGGACATTGTCATGTTTGAATGTGACGCCTGGAACTGCAGCAGCCATTTTGTGACCTAAAAGAGAACTGATCTTCATGTCAAGTCCACCAGCTCAGGATGGCATTCTAGAAAGAAGAAAAAGATCTATAGGTCCTTGATTATGAAGTTATGAAGCTACTAAATTAACCAACCCCAGAGCAGCCCTACCACTGGATTTCTTGTTCATATAATAAAAAACAAATTTAAGCCAGCTGAGTCAGGTTTTCTGGTAGGGTGCTCTCAATTACAGATAGCAGAAAACCTGACTCAGCTGGCTTAAATTATCTCAGTTGAGCGCATTCTAAGGGATACAACATTACAGGTCATATTTTGAAGTCTCTCTGAACTTCTGTCTTGATCCCTGCCTGTAGGCATTCCCCCTTCCAATTAGCTGATCCTTCATACTGTCATTGGAATGACCTCTTCAAAATTCAAGTCTGTTCATATTACAAATCTGATTAATCTTTCAAAGGCTACTTTTTGCTTTCTTGATGTGGCACACAGACTTTTCTTCACTGGGTCCAAGCTGGATCTCTCTGGCCACATATCCAATCAGGTCAGGCACCCTAATACTAGACAATAGACATAACCATTGTCATTCCTTGGCTTTGCTATGTTCTCTCTCCCCTATGCTTTGCAAATGCTATTCCTAATTGGCTAGAACACCCTTCCCTGCCTGATGGGTCATCCTCCAACTCAGCCGCCAAGTCAGCCTCTTTTGGTGAACCTTTCCTAATTCTCCACCCCACTCAGACTCCCAAGGTCATCAGATATTCTTCCTCAGTGCCCCAACACCCTAACTGGAACCCCTATTAAATCACATATGACTCTGTGCTGTAGCTGTCAGATTAATTGTCTCCTACATATGATTGTAAAGTCTTTGAGGGAAAGCTGTGTCTTATTTATCTTAACATCTCCAATGCCTAGCACATTGCTTGGCGCAAAATAAGCAAGTAATAAATGTTTATTAATGAATAAAAATAATGCTGTAACCCAGATCTGGGTTCATGAAGAAAACTGTGTTCTTCTCTCTTTGGCTGACTTATTCTTCTTATGTTGCACACCATAGCATCTTCAGCAGGGTAGGGAGGATTAAAGACAGGAAGGAAAACCTCTAACTCTGTAACATTTTTTGACCGAATTTTGGAAGAATATAAGCCAAGTTTAATGAAAATTGCCTTTTGTAAATCTTGTATCCATCCTATCTGTGCCTGACTCATATGATGA
This sequence comes from Equus asinus, assembly GCF_041296235.1. NCBI lineage: Eukaryota > Metazoa > Chordata > Mammalia > Perissodactyla > Equidae > Equus > Equus asinus. The sequence continues at coordinate 76,110,712 of NC_091798.1, forward strand.
CTTATTCAACAAATATGTGTTGAGTGTCTACTATGTGTTGAGCATTGTTTCAGAGTTTGGGTCCTCAAAAAGTTAAGAATAAAATTACCATATGATCCAGCTATTCCACTCCTGGGTATTTATCCAAAGAACACAAAAACATGAATTTGAAAAGATATTTGCTCCCCTTTGTTCATTGCAGCATTATTCACAATAACCAAGACTTGGAAAGAACCTAATTGCCCATCAGTGGATGAACAGATAAAGAAGATGTGGTATGTATACACAATGGAGTACTACTCAGCCATAAAAATGATGAAATCTTGCCATGTGCAACAACACAGATGGACCTTGAGGGTATTATGCTAAGTGAAATAAGTCAGATGGAGAAAGCCAAATCGCATATGATTTCACTCATAAGTGGAAGATAAAAACAACAACAAACACATAGACACAGAGCCTAGCTTGGTGGTTACCAGAGGGAGAGGGGGAGGGAGGAGGATGAAAGGAGGAAAAGGGCACATGTGCACGGTGACAGACAGTAATTCGTCTTTGGGTGGTGAACGTGATGTAGTTTACACAGAAATCAAAATATGATGTACACCTGAAATTTATATAATGTTATAAACCAATGTCACCTCAGTTAAAAAAATAAACAAAAAGGAAAAGAAAAACCAATTGGGGGAAAAAAGAAGAGTTCAGGATACATCAGTGAATAAACCAAGAAAGCCCTCAGATAGCACTGGCTTTGCAATCATTTCCCCTTTCTGCATCTTAGTCTTGCATTTGTGCATGGACAGGAAACAAGGGAAAGCTTGCAGATTCTCAGATGAAAGACACTGGTAAAAATATGGATATATTGTTCATAAGTGCTGCCACTTCTCTCTAGAACCAAGGATGGTTATGAGGAACTCACTGATTAAATCTGCTCCTTGATCTTGTTCTCGGCAATCCCCACCAACAGGCATTGTCTTCTTTTGAAACGAGGAGTTTTATATATACACGCAGCATTGAGAGGTTGCTGTTTTCTTCCTAGCTGCAGATCTTCACGAGGCTTTCTCTGGGGCAGTGAGCCCCGCCATAAACACCACCTTGGCGCTTCCCTTCTCGAGTCGCTGGGGGACGTTGCTGCGGTTGGAGGCTCCACCTGGGCACAGCATCTCAGCTGTAGAGGCTGGTCTGGGAACGGGGACAATTTCCCACAGAAACGGTGTACGCCTTTGAAAGGGACTAAGGAATGCTTTTATGTCTGCCTCCTGCAATTCCAGCTTCGACTGAAGTGGAAGCTAGACTGGAAATAAAGGCCACACTGATTTTCTTCTGAGAAAACATATTACCATGTAAAAAAGGTACTAATTGCTCAGTGGGAAGTGTTTTTATTTTACAAATACTCTGTGGCTCTGAAGTGACAGCAAGATTACATGTCTGACAGTATCACTGGTACAATTTCCAGGCTCCTCAGGGACAGCAACGTGGGGATTTTCCTCCCAGAAAGAAAAGCAAATTCTCTGCTCCCAAAGGTACACTTGATTTAAACACGATTCAAAGTAAGTAAAAACAGACGATAACACAGCAAATAACGACAGCGTGGCAATTTAGCTAATACAAATGCTCTTATCCAGAACACTATGGGATCGTGAAAGAGAACTGCAAAAATAACTCTGTAACTTTGACTGTTTTTACAACTTCCCAATGGCTCGCTCTCTCGTCTCCAAATGGGAAGATGTGAGAAGAACTGGAAGGGAGAAAAGAAATCGGAAGAGTGTAGGAAAATGTAAACATGAGAAAGAAATATAACAGGAGAGTGGAGGAAGGGAGACAGCTTCAGTGTCAGTCTCTCGGAGACCCTCCTGCTCAGTATGATCCAGATAGACTCCAGCCGGCCTCGTGTTCCGTGAAACCTGGGCCACCGCTGCAGATGACCTGTCTCTGGCCATCGGGCACCTAGAAGGCGCTTTCGCAGGAGCAGGGCCGCGGCCGGGGGCGCGGCGGGGGTGGGCGCCAGCAGCCCTGCTCTGGCTGCTCCCGCCGGGCGTGGTGATAATGCGGGTGGGGCCAGCGGTAGCGGTGGAGCGCCTGGTGGCCCCGGGCTCCCTCGTCGTCCTCCGCGACTCCCTCCCGCGCGCACCACACTGCGCCCAGGCGCCTCCGCAGCCGCCGCCGGAGCTGGCAATCGCCCGCCTGGAAGAAGAGGTAGACGAAGGGATCGAGCGCGCTGTTGGCCACCCCCACGAGGCGCAGCGCCACCGCCAGGTCCTCGGCCTCCCAGTCTCCCACTGGTCCGGACAACCACGCGGCCGCCAGCCGGGCAGCGAAGTAGGGCAGCTCGCAACCCACGAACAGCAGCGCCAGCGCCAGGCTCATCTTCAGGCTCTGCACCTTGGCGCGGGGCAGCGCGCTGGGCGCCGGGGCTCGGCCGGGACTCGCCGGCCAGGGCGCCGCAGCCGATGGCGCCTGGGGCGGGTGCTGCCACCAGGCGCAGAGCAGGCGTCTGCAAGCGACGCCCATGACCGCGACTGGCGCCACGAAACCCGCGACGGCCTCATAGAGCGCGTAGACCTGCAGGTGCCAGCGCGGCAGGTGCGCAAAGATGTCGCGGCAGCGACGCTCCCCAGGCCAGGCGCGAGCCGCTGGGGGCGCGGCGGGCGGCGGCAAGGGGGCGCCCCCGCGCACGACGAAGGCGGGGGGCAGCGCCAGCAGCAGCGCCAGCAGCCAGCCCAGGGCGGCGAGGGCGCGCGCGGGCAGCGGCGGGCCCTGCGGACGGCGCACGGCGCGCTGGCGCTCGAGGGAAATGAGCGCCACGAGGTGGGCCGAAGCGCCCCGGCCCGAGGCCTGCAGCAGCTGCACGAAGCGGCACGCCACGTCGCCCGCGGCCCGGCGCGGCTCGCCCAGCAGCTCCCAGGCCAGCTGCGACAGCGCGGTGCCCCCGCACGCGTACAGGTCGGCCAGGGCCAGCTGCATCAGCAGGAAGTCCATCTTGCGACGCTTGGGCCCCGCCCAGGGCCCCCAGCCGCCGCACAGGCGGCACAGCACCGTGGCGTTGCCGGCCACCGCCACCACCAGGATGACCCCCAGGAAGACCAGGCGGACACGGCGGCTAGACGGCCCGGACGGCTGCGGCGACGGCGGCGGCGGCCCCGGGGCGGGGGCTCCTGGTCCGGAAGTCAGGTTGAGACCCCAGCCTAGCGAGATGGGTACGGAGAAGTTGGGAGCCGACGATAGAGTTGAGGGGCTGAAGGGATCCTCCATCCTTAGCCTGGAGGAAGATGAGGTACCGAAGAAGGCAGGCAGGGCGCTGGAAACCAAGGTGGAGGCGAGGCTGCTCCGGGCGCGACGCCGGGTCTTCGAGTTCCCAAAGTTAGTTGAAAACGCACACGCACTGAGAGGGAGATGGATTCGGGCAGATTTGCGCTTAGTTGTTTTTATAGGTTGTCGTCGTCATTTGTCACTCAAATGTGGGTTGTACACTCGAGGAAGACACATGATTCCTATTCTCCACCTTTTTCTGCGCGTCTCCCCTCCCAGTCCCGATGGATCCCCTTCCAGGCTCTGCTGCGCCCCGCCACTCTGCCCTCGCGGGAGCCGCGAATCCCTGGACTCTGGAACATCTTGCGTTTGCTATTTACACGTAGAGCGCAGCCTGACAGAGGCCGCTTTGGCCGCTGTAAAGGCTCTGTTAAGCTGCGACCAACACACCAGAAAGGAAGGTCCTGCCTCAGGTCCCCTCAGGACCCCTCAGAATGGTTTTGAATTGCTAGTAGGAAAAAAGTAGAAAAGACACCAGTTTTCATTAAAAAAAAAAAAAAGATTTAAAATGCGATGGGTCTGCACTAGCATCAGAAAACAGGAACAAAATAATCCTAACAGCGTTTTGGGCAAAGAGGAACCCAATAGATGAATCTTTGATAAAGATAAGTCTCCCTCTGGCCAACAATGAGAGTATTTTACTTGGAGAGATCTGAGTCAATGATGCTGCTTGGCAATTAGGAGTAGCAGTGGTTAGCAGACTGTTTCAAATACTCTTCATTACTAGAAGCAGCGGATCACAGCTGCTCTCTCGGTGATGTAAAATTCATTTCATTAGTCTGAAGAGGGCATTAATAGGCTTTATGCAAATGGTAATGCATGTGCTGCTTTTCTCTTAATATTTTCATCCAGGGATGGATGTGTCATCGTAGCTCCCCGTTCTCTTGATTCTGTTTTCCAGCAGATGGGAGGTTGCTAGGAGGGACTACGCCTCCAATAAGCCTGGAGAAAGGGTGACTAAGAAAATGATAAGGCGGCCAATTTTTAAAAAAGAAATCCAAGTTACAGGAAATGGTTTAGATTAAATGCTGTCTCTTTTATCTTAGCCTTCCCTCCTCACAAACAAATTTTGGTTTTCCTGTTGGAAGCATCAGTTTGTCTTTCATGCACCCTCCACATTAATCAAAGTGACAGTAGACTTCCTGTGCTTTCTGGTCTGGGTGTCTGCTGGGGTTCACCTTTGCAGGCTGAGGAACCGTTTAGCACTTTAAGATGCATGGGATAGGAGGGTTTGGTGGATGAGATGATAGTCCTGTCAGTTGCTGTAGGAATCCCATTTCCCAAGCTGTTGTCCTTTGGCCAGAGACCTTTGTCATTTTTGTCAGCATATCCCCAGTGCCTGGCACTGGGCCTGACACATGGTAGGTATCGGTAAACATGCTTTAATGAGTTAATGAAGACACGATGCATTTCAGATAACTTTGAGCAATTGTTTCTGCCTTGACTATAAATCCATCAACCTGAGAAAAAAATGCCTTTCATATCTTTACCAATATCATCCAAAGGAGCCCAGAGAAGCTCTGGGGAGAGGTAGGAATACCCATTCTTGGTGGAACATTTAAGAAAGAGATAGAGTGATAGCCTTGGGAAATCAAACTCCTGGTTTAATTTTCCCATTCTTTCCCAGAGAGTTTGGCCCGTGGCCTTTTTCTGAGTAACATACATCATTCTAGCTTATGATCCACTTTTTCTAGGAAGCTTTCTCTGAGCAATACCCATAATTCAATGATTCTCCTAGCCAATATCAGTTTAATACTTCTCAACATAATTCTATAATTTGTCTCAAATTTGTTGAAATGCTCTTATATAACAAAACAAGACTCTGCCGGCGAAATCACATTTCACAGAACGTAGCTTTACTAAGACCTGATAAAACAGTGATTTTAAAAAAATAATTCTTCTCAAAATGCACATGATTTGGAAAGTCAAATAGAACTAAAGTGCTGATAACAACATAAAGACTTCTCTGTCCACACATCCTCATTCTTCCTTCCCCTCTTCTAGAGGGAACCAGTTTAGATTCTATTTGCAGTTTCTTCTGGTATTTACTTAATTCTATAATTCTAAATAATAAGAGTGTAATGCTATTTATTGATTCAATGATTTTAGATATCCGTTAGCTTCTTATTAGATACGATTCAAGCTTTGGCTCTCACACCTCTGCCCCCACTATTTCTCCTTTCTCATCCTATTAATACAGTAATATTGTAATTTTGGGTTAGATCTATAGTCAGTGTTTACATTATTATGAAAAGATAGTCTCAGCAGAATGTTGTAGTATATTATAAATATCATTATTTTCTTTTTCTTGAAGTTAATAATTGCCTTTTTAAAATTTTCATTGTTACCATAACTAATTCTTCCTGTACCTTTAAATAGTCCCTTAGTACACTTTCCACAAGATAAGTTTTGTAACATTAATATAGCAATTCCAGTTTTTTCTTTTCTTGGAAACTTTCTTACCAGAGACCTCTGTTTCCCTCCTCTGTGGGCTGGTTTCTCTCTAGGCCCACTGCATGATTATCTTCCAGGAACATCCATTTGTTGTCGTCACTGAAACTCTGCCTTTCTCTTGAGTTGGAGTTCCTGTTTCTTGGATCTCTGGTCTTTTTTCTTGGTTAATTCCCTTTTGGTAGGACACATCATCCAATAAGTCATAAGGTTAAAAAGACTGTCCAAAGGCTGAGGACTTAGCAGTGAGAGCCCTTTTGTATCTATTACGTGAGTCATGTCGATTCAACCCAGACAGGTTGCCCTCTGGGTCAGCTGTCACCGGGGCATCTCCCTTTACCATCATCCTAGAGATTCCTTTCACTTATCTGTGCCAGTTCTCCTGTTTTCAAATTTCATGTATTTTTTCTTTCTTGATTTATTTCCTTGCTTGGGTAGAAAGCATCCTTCAGTGGCTTCTTGAGAAACAGTAACTTTTGGGGACCTTGCATGTCTGAAAATCTCTTTGGCTGGGTTTGGAATTCAATACTGGAAACATTGTCCTTCTGAATTTTGATGTCATTCCTCCATTGCCTTCTGGCTTCTAAGTGTTTGTATTGAGAAGCCTAAAGCCATTCTGATTCCTGATTTGTTTGGATGTGATTATTGTTTTTTTCTCTTCTAGAAGCTTATTGATTCTTCTCTTTCTCTCTGGCAATTCCCAAAGATGTGTTTTGTGATGGGTTTATTTTCATCCACTGTACTGGGCACAGTCAAGTATCCTGAGTTGTATTCGATTGTAATATTTCTCTAGTGGCCTTTAATCTAGAATATTTTCCCAGCCTTTCTTTTTCCTTTCATGACACTGCCTGGATGACAGCTGGTCTAGAGGGCAACCTGTCCAGGCTGAATTGACATGACTCACAGACACAAGAGGGCTCTCACTGCTATGTCCTCAGCCTCTGGACAGTCTTTTTAACCTTATGACGTATTGGATGATGTGTCCTACCAAAAGGGAATTAACCAAGAAAAAAGACCAGAGATCCAAGAAACAGGAACTCCAACTCAAGAGAAAGGCAGAGTTTCAGTGACGACAACAAATGGGTCTGAAGGGTCCATGACACATATTTTGCAGAATGTTTCTAAAGTTGTATTTGTTTCCACATAATTAAATTTGGATTAGACTTCTGGAACTGAACTACTTCATAGGTAATATTGTGTCCTCGTGCATCATTTCAGGGACAAGGCTAGTTTGTCTCAATATTGGTGGTGTTAAGCTTGACATATACGTTTTAAAAAATTAAATATTTTTTATTAAATAAATAGTACATATTAATTGCAGAAAAATTAGGTGATACAGATTAACAACAAAAATCACTTAACATACTACCCAGAGATAACTGTTGTTAATGCTTAGTTATACATCCTTTAGACTATAATGACCAGATCTATATATTTACAAAAATGCATTATAGTATATACAATATTTTGTATCCTGCTTTTTTCCAGTTAATATTATATTTGGACAGCTTTCCATGTCAATCAATTAAAAAATGTGATATAATTTTCTGTTTAATGTGAAATAGATTACAATTATTTAAATAACCCCTCATTTTTGGACAAAGGTTTTCCAGTTTTCACTTTATAAATAATTCTGTGAAGAATATCTCTTCACATAGATCCTTGCATACACATTCAATTATTCCCTTAAGATAAAATCCTAGAATTGGAATTGCTAGAGCAGAGCACATGCATTTTTAAAGCATTTTAATACATAGTGCTAAATTGCCCTTGACAAAGGGCACAGGCAATGTATGTCTTTTTCCCTACAGTTGCAACAGTAGTGAGCCTCATCATTGTTTTTAATTTTTGTCATTCTCATAGATGAAAAAATAGTGTTTCATTGTTATTTCTTCATTTTAAAATTCAGATGTAATTTCACATACCATAAAATTCAGCTTTTAAAAGTGTACAATTCAGTGCTTTGCTGTATATTCACAAGTTTGTGCAACCATCACCACTATCTAATTCTAGAACATTTTCATCATTCGAAAAAGAAACTCCATACACAGTCCTTTCTTCCCCCAGCCCCCTGGAAACCACTAGTCTACTTTCTGTCTCTGGATTTGTCTACTCTGGACATTACTTATAAATGCAGTAATACAGTATGTAGCCTTTGTGAATCGCTTCTTTCACTTAGCATAATGTTTTTAAGGTTCATCCATATTGTAGCATGTAACAGTACTTCATTCCTCTTTATGGCTAAATAATATTCCATTGTATGGATCGCACATCCTAGATTACACAAAATTTTGTTTATCCATTACCAGCTGATGGACATTTGGGTTGTTTCCACTTTTTGGCTATTGTGCATAATGCTGTTATGAACATTTATGTACAGGTTTTTCTGAGAACACCTCATTTCAGTTCTCCTATATGTATACCTAGGAATGCAATTGTTGGGTAATATGGTAATTCTATGTTTAACTTTTTGAGGAACTCCCAAACTGTTTTCCACAGAGACTGCACCATTTTACATTCTCACCAGTAATGTATGAGTTCTCCCATTTGTCCTTCAATGTAGACACACATTCCCATTTGACATCATATTTCTTCTACTTGAAGAATGTCCTTTAACATTTCTTGTAGTTCAGGTCTGCTGGCAACAAATTGATGAGAAATCTGCCTTAATTCTTATCTTTATTTCTTTATATGGAATGTTTCTTTTTTCTGTGGTTGGCTCCAAGATTTTCTCCTTATTTGTGTTTTCCAACAGTTTGACTAGGATGTGCTTAGGTGTGTTTTTCTTTGTCTATATTCTGTTTGGGCTTCTCTAAACATTTAAGCTGGTGATTTGTTGGTTTTCATTAATTTTGGAAAATTCTCAGCCATTATCTTTTCAGATATTTCTTCTGACGTTTTCCCTCTCCCCATTCTCCTTCTGTGATTTCAATTACATATATATTATACCTTTTCATATTGTCCCACAGCTCTTGGATGCTCTGCTGTATTTTTCTCCACTTTTTCTCCACTCTTTTTTCTCTCTCCCATCTCTCCTGAGGGGGGCTTGTTACCATTTGAAATTCAAGATTTTATTTAAAAAAAAAATTTATTGGCCTATATTCAAGTTCACTAATTCTTTTTTTTGAGGAAGATTAGCCCTCAGCTAACATCTGCTGCCAATTCTCCTCTTTTTGCTGAGGAAGATTGGCTCTGAGCTAACATCCATGCCCATCTTTCTCTACTTTATATGTGGGATGCCTGCCACAGCATGGCTTGACATGCAGTGCGCAGGTCTGCAACCAGGATCAGAACCGGCAAAACCCCGGCCCCTGAAGCAGAATGTGCAAACTTAACCATTGCGCCACTGGGCTGGCCCCACTAATTCTTTTTTTTTTCAAGTTCACTAATTTTTTCCTCTGTGTCTAGTCTGTTGATAAGCCATTTGAAGGAATTCATGAGTGATAGCATGTTTTTCATTTTAGCGAATCAATTTTCTTTTTTTACAGTTTCCATCTCCCTGCCGAGATACACTATCTGTTCATGCATATTGTCCACATTTCCCCCTAGATCTTTCATTAGATTAATCATAGTGTTTTCAAGTCACTTTCTGATAGTTTCAACTTCTGGGCCATCTCTCAGTCTGGTTCTGTTTACTACTTCATTTCTTGGAAATGGGTCTTTTCTTGCTTTTTTCCCTTTTAAGTTTGACTGGATGCCAGACATTATATGTAAAGGAGTAATAGAGCCTGATGTAGATAAATAGTATTTACTCCTGATAACGGGCATGCCTCTTCATCTGTCAGGCCATTGCGGTGTGGGGTAGTTAAGCTAAGTTTGGGTTTGTGGTTGCTATAGTCGTTATGATACTACAGACTTCAAACTCCTCACACTGCTGAGATCTTGCTTCAGTGTGAGGCCTGGAATGCTGGAGGGCTCTTCTCAGTGTTCCTGTTCCACCTCCAGCTTTCAGCACACCCGGCCATGGCCGGCGGGCTGGGGGCTGTCTCTCTCTACGCCTCTGCTCCTCCCCCTTAAGTAGCGTCCTGTTGCTCATGACGGGGGCAGGCTGATTTTCTTGGTGCTCCTAGCCCAGCCTCAGTCTTATGCAGGCTCTGGGGGCCTGAGCTTCGAGGGTGGGACTTTCTCCACGTTCCTGCCCTCTCCCCTCACAGCAGCTGAACCCCCCCTTGTAACTGGCAAGACCTTTTCCTGTCCCTATCCTTTCTATCAGCGCAGGATTCCGAGCATGACTGGGGGTCTGCCTCTCCCGGCGGCGGTAGATTGTAGCAGGTAGTGCGATTATCTGCCCCTCCCCAGTGACGGCTGACCTTTTGCCAAGGACTGGAGGTGAGAGAATTTCCAGCTCCTGCCCTAGCGGGAGATGAGTTTTTCTTTGCATGAGAAAATGTTCTGGGTTTTATGCTTGTCCTCCACAGGCAGCCACTCCCCATCTGTACACTGTCTCGCTGAAGGGGCTCCATGCAGTCTCCTGCCCAGCTCCCTGTTTCTCATGAGTGATGCTTGAGATCTATGAAAAAAAGTTCATTACTGGAGTGGTCTTCCTTGTGTGTGAGGCTCCCGGAGTTTCTCCAGTTGTTTTCACACACATTTGGCTTTTAAGAAATTGTCAAAATATCAGTTGTTTTCTTACCTACTCTTTTGGCTGCTAGTTTTTCCTCCCATGTTCTGTCAAAGATGACACAGTTTGGGTGTCTCACCTCTCCTTAGAGGGGCCACACTTGTGAATTCTGTTCACCTGTTGCCTTGCAGCCCTGGCTCTCTGATTAGCTAAAAAAAAAAAAAAAACAAACCAGCTTTGATTTTGCAGATTATCTAGCTTTTTCTCCCCCTTTTGGTTTTTGTTAACATGGGAGCAATATTCCCTTGCAGCTGTCCCTATCCTATATGGAAGCAGAACTCTCAGACTATTACTTAAGGATACCAATCCTTTTCCCTAAATATCACAAAATTTATGCTTATTTTGTTTTCTAACTTCTTGAATTGAACAGTATATTTATTTTTATTTTTATTTTCTCTTATTAATAAAAAGTTTAAGGTTAAAGAATATAGTTTTGCTTATGTCTTAGGTTCTAAGTATTCTCATTTTCATTATTTTAAAGATAACATGTAACTGTAATTTTCTGATCCAAGAATTATTTAAGATTCTGCTTTGTAACTTTAAAAAAAAAAAGGATGGGCTGAAAATCTTATCTGAGAGTTTAATAGACACAACTGTCAACATCACAAACATACACGGAATGTGTGAGCAGCGTGGGAGTGAACAGTTCCAGCACAGGTCTGGATCTTTTGTGTTTTCCACCTTGAGCTTCTTGCACCTCGTTTGTGTTCAGACATCTCTTTCTTGCTCATGGTCCCTCATCCCCAAGTTTTTATGCTATAGTATGTCATACTAATTTATACTATATTGGTATTTATTTATACCAAGTGATTTATAGTATGCTTTCATAGCCAGTAAGAATAGTTCCACTTCAATATTCTTTTTCCATAATTTTATTAGCTATTTCAGACATTCATTTTTCCATGAAAACTTTAAGATCATTTAGTCCAATTAAAAAAAATCCTATTGGGATTAAAATCAGGATTGCATGAAATTTATACATTAATTCTGAAGTGGCATATTAAAATTAGATCCCCCATCCAAAAACATGCTGTCATTCCATGTTCAGATCTTGTTTGTATACTTAATAGAACTTTATAATTTTTTTCATCTAGGTTTGTGCCTCTTGTTAAAGTCTTTTCTAGAATGTCATAATGTGAGTGGAATATTTTTCCTAACTTCCATTTTTACCTAGTGATTGTTGTCATATATTGATTTTTTTAAGATGTAACCATTTAGCAAATTTCATCAATTCTAGCAGTTTTTACTAGGATCCCCTGGGTTTCATGAAATGGAAAACCACAAATAGTCGAACAAATAAATACAATGTCCACTTTTTTAATAAAGGCAAATAAAAACCAATAAGACTCCCAGTTGATGTGGATGCTTCTGGTCCGAGGACCATAGTTTGAATAACAAGGTTCCAGACAAGTGGTTCCCAAGTTTGTGGCACATTAGAATCACCTGAGAAGCTTTTAAAACGCTTGATGCTTGGGGGTCAGGCTGGTGGCACAGCAGTTAAGTTCGCATGTTCCACTTTGGCGGCCCGGGGTTCGCCGGTTTGGATCCCGGGTGCGGACGTGGCACCACTTGGCAAGCCATGCTGTGGTAGGCGTCCCACATATAAAAGAGAGGAAGATGGGCACGGATGGTAGCTCAGGGCCAGTCTTCCTCAGCAAAAAGAGGAGAATTGGCAGCAGATGTTAGCTCAGGGCTAATCTTCCTCAAAAAACAAAACAAAACATCAAAAAAACCCCAAAACAAAACAACGACAACAAAATTCTTGATGCTTGGAGGTGGGAGCCAGGCATTAATATTTTTAAACATCCTGAGGTGATTCCAATTTTCAGTAAAGTTGTGAACCATTGTTCTAGACTAGCAGTTAGCAAACGATGGCCCACAAGTCAAATCCTGTTTTTGTAGTTTCACTGGATCACACCCATGCTCATTTGTTTACGAGTTGTCTGTTGCTGCTTTCATGCTTCTAAGGCAGAATTGAGTAGTTGTGAAAGAGACCATATGGCTCACAAAGCTTAAAATATTTAGTATCTGGCCTTTTTCATAGAAAAAGAAAAAACAAAGAGGGATAGAGTTCCTCTGTCAACTCTCCCCTGCAGGATTTTGCTAGAACTCACTGTTTCTAGAAGGTTCTGCTTTATTGAGAAGGCTACTCCCTTTCACCCCCTGCCCTGCCATGGCCTAATGTGTTGGTTTTCTAATCCAATGTGATATCTGAAAACCTCAAATTCCCAGCAAATTAATTCAATCAGTATTTACTAAGCTTTTACTATGTGTCAGACACTTGAGATACTCTAGGAAACAAAAAGGACAAAAGGCCACGCCTGTATGGAGCTTTCATCCTAGTGGGGTCGGAGGGGTGGAGACAGTATAAGCAAATTAAATCTGTGAAACATACACTAAATTGGATGGTAATGATTTCTATGGAGAAAAATAAAGCAAGGAAGCCCTTGTGAGAAGGTAGCATTTGAGCGATGACTTGAAGGAGGTAACAAAGTGAGCCACATTGGAAATCTGAGGGAGGGACCACATTCCAGGCAGAAAGAATTGACAAGCACAAGGCTCCTGAAGTGGTACATGCCTGGTGTGCCTGGAAAATGACAGAGAAGCCAGTGTGGGTGGAGCAGGGTGAACAAAGTGCCGGTATGGGAGGACATTTGGTCTGAGAGAGAACATGTGGCCTGTAGGGCCTCATAGGCCACTGTAGTGACTTTGGTTTTTATGGAGAAAGATGGGAAACCAGTGGGGGATTTTGAGTAGCCAGTGATGTGATCTGATCTATCTTAACAAAATCACTCTGGCTTCAGTGTTAAGAACAGACTGAAGAAAGCCAAAAGCAGACTCACGGAGCCCTCTTAGGAAGCTATTGCAAAATTCCAAATAACAGATTATGGTAGATTGGAATAGGGGGGTGGTAAAAAAAGAAGCCCAAAGATTGTCCTCAGTCCAGTCTGTAATTCCTTTCAGATTCTGGCATTCAATAATTTGTCTTGGTTTTGCAAATTTTTCTTCTTTTTCTGTTTTCATGGTTGTTAGGTACCATTTTGAATTAGATATTTTCCTAAAAACTCAATTGTACCTAGTTATGATCCTATATCTAATATGCTTAAAACATTGTGATGCTTCGTAAATTCTAACAGTAAATGCATCTTAAAGGGTTTGGGTAGAATGAGGTGGATTATATTTATCTTCACATGCCTATGTTTTCAGAGCCACGTTTCTATTATTATTGCTTTATTTTTTGGTTATAATTAGCATATATACCCACACATTAGCTATTTTATGTTCTTAAGGTTTAATTAGGAGATAGGAGGTAGATTTGAATATTTTAATTTTAAACTTAATAATCTAATGTTGCGATCTTTCTCTGAAGGGTTTTACTTCAGAATATATCTGAAGTGAAATTTATTTCTCAGTAATTCATACATAACTATAAAGATAAGCTCATACAAATTCACTGAAGAACAATAAACAAACAAAGGAGGTGAATTGGCTTATGAAGAAAACTTCAAAGACAGTTTGAGAAAGGAAGATAGGTAAAATTATTTGCTGCTAAGCATTGTACCTGAAAAACATAAGATACCAATAGAAAAACTATTGATACCAAGAAATATTGTATTATTTCTACAAAATAAATATATAGAAATAGAGTTGCATATATAAAAACCCAGTTGGAAGATACAGTGGAAGAAACATCCACTTAAAATAACACACCACCAACAATTGATAGAACAACTAGGAATAAACTCACTTCTGGCTACACATTAGAATCATCACCTGGAGGGCTTAAGAAACAAAACAACAGTAAGTACAGAACAGTGCCAGGTGCTATCCTTAGAATTCTGATTCAGTTGTTGTGGGGTGGGGCCTACGTGGTATTTTTTTAAAGGTCCCTACTTTCTAAAAATCTCTATGAAGAAACTGATCTATATAAAGAAAACTTCATATACTACTGGGAGATATAAAAAGACGAAGAAAGGGAAAAGTGTATTATATTCTTTAGAATAACTGAATATCATAAAGAATTCAATTCTCCCTAAATTAGGCTATAAATTTAATAGGATTTCATAAAAAGACTAACACTATTTTTCATTTTTGGAACTAGACAAACTTATTCTAAGTTTGCATGGAAAAAATAAGTTAGCAAGAGTAGCTAACAATTCTGAAAAAGATAACTGTTGCACAGGGGCTAGTCTGAGCAGATATTGACTACCACGTTAATAAACAAAATAGAAATGGTCCAAAACAAAATAAAAAATGTTTACAAAGGACCCAAATGTAAATGAGACTTTGGTATATGATAAAAAATGGCAATTCAGATCAATAGAGGAAAAGATAATTTATTCAATAAAAGATGTTATATAATGAAGTAGCATTTCTAACCAATGGGACAAATGTTAGTTTACTCAATAAAAGGTCAATTGGGTAGCCATCTTAAAAAAACAAACTAGGGGCCAGCCCAGTGGCAGCGCAGCAGTTACATTTGCACATTCCACTTTGGCAGTTTGGGGTTTGCCGGTTTGGATCTCAGGTGTGGACCTATGTACTGCTTGTCAAGCTGTGCTGTGACAGGTGTCCCACATATAAAGTAGAGAAAGATGGGCACAGATGTTAGCTCAAGGCCAATCTTCCTCAGCAAAAAGAGGATTGGCAGCAGATGTTAGCTCAGGGCTAATCTTCCTCAAACAAACGAAAGTTAGATATCTAATATGCAAAACATTCCAGATGGGTCCAACATCTAAGGGTGAAAAATAAAACTCTAAAAGAAGGGGGAAGACCATTCGAAATATGAATGACACAAAATCCCAAAGCCACAAAAGCAAAGATTCATAAATTTGATTGCATTAAAATGCTAATTTCTACATGTTAAAAAACACCAGAACAAAGTCAAAAGACAAATTACAAAAAGGAAAACAATCGAATCTTGGGTGCGGACATGGTACTGCTCATCAGGCTATGCTGAGGCGGCATCCCACATGCCACAACTAGAAGGACTCACAACTAAAAATACACAACTATGTACTGGAGGGTTTGGGGAGAAAAAGGAAAAATAAAATCTGAAAAAAAAAGAAAATAAAAAAATTTGCAGCTTCTGTTACAAAGAACTAATATGTAAATTATGCCTATAATAAAAAAAACAATAACCAACAGAAAAATAGGCATAGGAAGGGTCACAGTAAAGGAAATTCCAATAACTATGAAACATATGAAAAGATGATCTATTCATAATAATGAAAATGAAAATAAAATATTTTTTATCAGTTTGGCAAAAGATGTGAGTACATGCATGGCTGGTGAGAGTATAAATTGGTATAACTTCTTTAGGGGTAATTTGGTATAATTTTGCTGGATATATTCTTACTCCAGCAATTTCACTTCTATGTATCTCTTGTTAAGTGGGGAAAAAAACAGCAAGATGCAGAACATTATGTATAGGATGCTACCATTTGTGTGTAGGGAAAAACTATATATAAAGTTTGTTTGTAGGTGGATGGTCTGTCTCTAAAAGGATACACAGGAACGTGGTTACAGTAGTTGTCTCCAGGAAAGGGGAGCCAGGTGGCTGGGGGACTGTGAAAGGAGGGAGACATCATGCTCACTGTTAACCCTTTAGTAAGTACCTTTTGATGCTTGTACCTTGTGCATATATTACATAGTTGAAAAAACAGTAATAAAGTCAGCCATATCCAGGGTCTGTGTCCCATCGGATACTCCACATACTCCCATTACTACATCCAAATGGTCTATGTCCCATCAAATACAAATAACTCATCAAACACAGTCAAATACTCACAAATAATTATTCTATAGTTCATAAGTAATAATCAATAATTGTTAAAATATTCTGTATTCCATATTATTCAGAGGAACATAACATTATATTATATTATTTGCTTCCATCCTTTTAATACTTCTAAGTTGTTAGAAGCTGGTAAGAGTGAGGTCTTGATAGTAATCATTTTTGAAAATACATACTTCTATAATGTATTTTGTTTTAAAATAGCATACATTCTTTAAAAGTAACTAAAATCAGTGATTATTAAAACTAACATTTAAAATATGTAACTAATCATGATCTTTTTGTGTATTTCCATGTAGCTCTAAAACATTATTTTCTTATTTTTGTTCACTGTTTTTTGGATTGGTGTGGGTTTTAAGCCACTGGTCGATGGCGCTTTCGTACTTCCTCGGCTCTTTCAGCCAATCCTGATGCCACCGAAGGTTTGCTATCACATTTGAATAGTTTTGCCCTACACTTTGTTTCCACTTGATAAACTGCTCTTTATTGTACTGGTGGACAGAAGCAGAAACTTTAGGGTAATTTATAATGGAACGAAGCTTCTGATCCAAAGAAAAGGTAATTTCTGGAAATTTTGTAGCAATATTTGTTAGTTCATCTGGATCTGAGGAAAGATCTGAAAGAAAAAAATTAAATACCCGTGAAAGTGGTTACCTGCTAAAAAAACACTTTTAGAATGTCATTACTCTGACAGATAATGTATCAGAATCTATTTTTATTTTCAGTTCCGCTTAGCATAGTAAGGTGAAGGACAGTATAAACAGTAAAATAATATACCAAAAGTTAAACACTCCTCTAAATGTATGTTCGAATTATCTTCCTTCCTACCATCCTGCTCTCCCATTTTCTTTCTTATCCATTCTTAGATGGCAGAAACAGTCAAACCCTTATCACTAGTAAGCTGGCTTAGCCTTAATTCTCTCTGTTTTTGATCACTTGCTTACTTTGACATGCAGAGAAAAAAACCAGTAATGCTTATATTGTCCCATTCAACAGCCTCCAACTTTCCAGCTGTAAGAATTCTTTATATAGCTGAGTCATGTTCTTGCAACTTCACTTAACTCCCAGTTTTCTTTATATAGTAGCATACTGTTCTTGGATTTCTGAAAATTACATTCATCGATACTGTCCATTTGAGCAAACAGCCATGGAAATAAACATTTCTCTCAATCATTACTTTTGGGAAAATAATGATAAATATTTCAGATAACATAAACACCCCTTTTACCTACAATGTAGGAAGACAGGCTATAACTAGGATGCCAAGCTAATTGGAAAAACAGCAAATCAAAGATATTATGACAATTTACCGAAGACAGTAAATGAACAATGCATGTTGAGGAGAAAATCGCTAGGGGCCTATCTGAGTGCGTTAGCCAGAAGACCCCTGAAGACACGTATGATTTTGCAAGGTGACTTCAGATGGCACCTCTTTGGGAAAGGGAAGTCAGTGAATAAACCCCGGAGAATACAGGAATGGCAGGCTTCCCCAGTGATTCCTTGATAGTCACACCTTCCTTCTGCAGAACACAGCCAATGAAAGAGCAAGAGATGCCCATCACTCATCAGGATGAAAATTCAAGGACTTACTCTTGAAGCCAATAATCTCTTGCTCTTAGAGTTAAGGGGGTCAATCAGTTCAGGCCCCTAAAGAATTATTTGGAGTTAATAACTTTGACATTTGTAACTAGGAAGGAAACTTAGAGAGAAATGAATATTAACAATGGCTCTAGAATATATTTTATATGCAAAAAGGGGCAAAGGATAAGCAAAACCTTAAATCTAATAATGCTGCTTAAAAATTCATTCAGAGTAGTAAGGCCAGCAGGCATTTTTGTAGAGTGGAAGGAGCATGGATTTTGGAGTCAGACCTGGGTTGAAATCCCAGGTCTGCCACTTCTTAGCTATGAGGCCTTGCGCAGGTATCTCAATCCCTTTGACCCCTAGTCTCCTTCTATGTAAAATGAGGATACTGGTACCATCTTGTGGGGTTGGGGTCAACATTAAATAATATATGGAGAATGTCAGGCTGCAGAAGATATAGGTGTTAATCCTCCAGAACAGCTGAAACCAAGGTACTATGAGAGGGTCTTGGCTACTGATTGGGAAAGATAACCATGAGAATTAGAAGACACTTTCATTAGAGAAAACAGTGCTCTCAATCCGGAGACCCAGATCAAAAGCCTTAGGGCACTTGCTCTGAAATTCAGATGCTGATTTGCAAGGAAGCTGCTCCTCACAAGGACAACCTTCTGTAGATTGTCCTAGCATGAGGAGCAGCAGATATTTATTTATTTAACAATGATTACTGGATCTCTTGAGCAACGCTATGTAGGTCAGCTCATTACACATATTATACTTAAAAAATCTATCAGCGAATTTACCAAAGAGTTGAGGCAATTCTGAAGCACCGTCAGAGTAGGCTACATATTTCCACTGGTTAGTGCGAAGCATGTAGGTGGAAGCATTCACATTGCAGCCATGGAATTCACTCAGAATCCAGGGCGGACGTAGGTTTTTGAATTTATCTTCATCCTTAAGTGTTTCTGATGATAACGGCAACAAAGAGTATCCACTCAGGTTCTGAGGCAGAGGAATTCCAGCAATATCTGTATAACACAAAAAAACCCACGATATTTTTTAGTAACTCATTCTTTCACTAGTTGAATATTCACAAATGACATCATTAAAGGTCACAGAGACTAGAGACTGTGTATGGATTTTGTAAACAGACTGCCTAGTTCCAAATGCTTATTCCACTAACCATGTGAGCCTGGGCATGTTATTAACCACTCTGAACCTCACTTTCCTCATCTGTAAAAGGGGAATAATAATAATATCTGTATTTTATAGGTTTATTTTAGGTTTAAATATAATTTATGTGAAATTTTGAGAACAGTGCCTGGCACAGAGGAAACTCTCAGCAAATATTAGTTAATATCTTCAGTCCTTTATTTCTGAATGATTAAATAATCACATTGTTTCTCAAGTTTGTTCCAGGGGATATTAACAAGACTATACAAGAAAGAGGTTTAGTAGTCATATATATGTTTGCAAAAAATGTTTAAAATTAAATAGGTAAATTTATTGTAGATGTAAATTTACTGCCAATGTGTATCATAAACCCTCAAGGGTAGTACATAGTATGCCATGTGTCCTAAAGTTATTTGATGATAGAACTTTTTTTTACCCCCAAGTAACATCTTAAGGGACTAGTATTTTGCAGAACATACCTTGGGAAATCCTGGATTATACTGATTTATGGAAAAATAATTTATTTTTTCCTTATCAAATACAGAAATTTAGAACAATAGCAAGGGAAATGTGCTACTTAAAAACAGGCTGTATTTTAAAAAATTGTTTTTAAAGTATTTGTTTAGAACTCAAACTATATTCTTCCTATAGAAAAATTACCCTTAAGTTTGGCTGGGTACAGAGGGTAGTTCCAAAATGAGCCTGCAGTTGCCTCTCCCACCCATTTTCTGGTTTCAATGTTCTATCTTTTTTTTTTTTAAGATTTTATTTTTTTTCCTTTTTCTCCCCAAAGCCCCCCAGTACATAGTTGTATATTCTTTGTTGTGGGTCCTTCTAGTTGCGGCATGTGGGACGCTGCCTCAGCGTGGTTTGATGAGCAGTGCCATGTCCACACCCAGGATTCGAACCAACGAAAGACTGGGCCGCCTGCAGCAGAGCATGCGAACTTAACCACTCGGCCATGGGGCCAGTCCTTCTATCATTTTTTGTTGAAGACTGACAAGGCATTCTTTTTTTTATGCTTTTTTTTCGGTGAGGAAGATTGGCCCTGAGCTAACAACTATTGCTAATCTTCTTCTTCTTTTTTTCCTCCCCAAAGCCCCAGTACATAGTTGTATATCCTAGTCGTAAGTGCTTCTAGTTCTTCTATGTGGGATGCTACCATAGCATGGCTTGATGAGCTGTGTGTAGGTAGGTCTGCGCCCAGGATGTGAACCGACAAACCCTGGGCTTCCAAAGGGGAGTGTGTGAACTTCACCCCTGTGCCACTGGGCTGGCCCAAATGTTCCATCTTTTTAGGTATAATTAAATATTTCCAATGAAAAACAGGAAGTAATATATCTGCAATGCTAGAAATTAAACAAAATTGAATAATAAAATTAATTTAACTTGACTGTAAGTATTTGAGGAAAAACAGGTTAATTAAAGGAGAATGAGGAAGTAGACAAAGACCTCTATAAATCTTCTGAAGGTACTTGTTTTACATACAATCTGATTTATGTATCTTCCATTTTCCTTGGAAGGGTTATATTGTAAGTATTAATCTGCCAACCAACCATGATCAGGGAATTTTCAGAAAGAGAGAAAGACAGAATGAAAGAAGGGAGAAATGTTTCAGAGATAACCGGTTAAAAACACAAAGAAAAGAAGGAGAGAAGACATTAAAGAGGATGTGTATGATAGAAAGGGACTGCCCAAGATGAAACTAATGAGCTACAAGACAGCAGGCTACTGTAAGGTCTACAGTGAGGAAAGAAACCAGCGAGGGAACAGGCTGGGTCAGGCCGTCTGTGTGTCAGCCACCAGGCGGCACCACTAGCCAGGCCCGAGAGGGGAGAGAACAGGCCTTTGAGGACGGCTGGGAAGCAGGGACCAAACAGCACAGACTCACAACTATGGGGAGTTCCCGTATTCAGCATTTCAATAATCTTTAAAAAAATACCTTATTTCAGATCTAGTCTTAGCCTAATTTTCCTAAAGAAGCTTGGAAGACTAAGAACATTTATGTGATTCCCCTGTGTTTATATGAGAATTTAGTAGTAAACTTGGATAAGGGTCCATTTAAGTATTTATTTTTTTAAATCATTTGACAAACC
Organism: Equus asinus; assembly: GCF_041296235.1. Lineage (NCBI taxonomy): Eukaryota > Metazoa > Chordata > Mammalia > Perissodactyla > Equidae > Equus > Equus asinus. The sequence continues at coordinate 76,131,716 of NC_091798.1, forward strand.
AGGTGCTGTTCCAGGCGTAGGGAGACAACAGTGGGCAAAGCAGATAAGCTCTCTCTGAGCTTACAGTCTAATGTGGGGAGAGAGACAAACCAATATGTCAGATGGTGATCAGTGCAATGAAGAAAAACAAAGCAGGAAAAGGGAGCCGGTGATGGCAGGTGCTGTTTTATATAGTGTGCTCAGGGAAGGCCTCTCTGATAAGGTGACATTTAAATAGAGACCTGAGGAAGGGCCAGAGTGAAGCCTATAGATATCGAGGGGAAGGGCATTCCCCCAGGGAGTAGCAAGTGGAAAGACCCTGAGGCAGGAAGCTGCTTGGTTCATTCCTCAGACACCTAGGAGTCCTGGAGGGCTGGAGCCAGCTCAGTGAGGGGTAAAACTGTAAAAGATAAGTTGGGAGGGGAAGAAATCATGTTGGACTCTCAGGCCCAACAAAAGATTTTGGATTTTACTCCAAGTGAAATGGGAAACCATTAGACGATTTTGAGCAGAAGTGTGACATGGTCTGATGCTAACTACTATATGGTGAATTGACTAAAAGTGGGTAGGTCAGAAGGTAGGAGTTAGGAAGCTATTGCAGGAGTCCAGGCATGAGGTACTGGTGACCTGTGTCCAGTCTATTACTGGTAGAATAATAGACCTTTGTAAATTGATGTTGACAAATGAAACCCACGTCAAATATCCATAGTATTTAATAAATACTTTAGGTATTTATTAGTTTTTCTGTACTTCAGGAAACTCAGTATCATTTCTCATATATTTATCAATGATTTCCTTAAAAGTACTTTAGCTTAAACTGCTTTTTGAAAAGCTTTTTGATCTCTGTTTAAAATCACTTTTCATATTTTTTTCTTCTGGCAAATCTGTCATTCTAATTCGATTTAAAGTTAAGTTTTATCTTTCTTGGTAGTATAAGCAAATATCGGAAGTAACTGCAGGATTCTTAATAAAGAGTGACAAATTTAAAACAGTAAACAAATGGGTAAAAAGGCAGACCTGGATATGTGTGATGGTTTCCCGAACAGAAATAAGATTATATTTCTTCCTGACCATATGAGAAGATAAGGGATTAGACTGGATGGCAATGATGCAAACTATGCACATTTTTTAGGGCAAACTTAAGAAGAATAAAAAGTATTAATGATAATAATATCTAACATTTAATTGTTTACCATGTTCCAGGCATTGTTCTAAGCTAAGGAATAGCCACTATTATTTCCAGTTTATTGATAAGAAAGTTGAAGACCAGAGATGTTAAATAACTTGCCCACGGCCATACAGTTGGTAAATACTGATTTGAATTTACGCAGTCTGACTCCAGGATCTCTAGACTCTTGGATACAACACCACAAGTTTTGCTTTACTGTAGTTTTTCAACTTCACAATATTTTTCAGCCAATAAAATAGTCTATGTAGGATGCCCCTCCCAACTCTCCATTAAGATCCTGTAACAAGGAAGGTTTTGCAATTTAAATCACTAGCAATTATGCATTCTTTTAAACACAATTGCATTTCTATATAATTACATTTTCACAATTCAAAAAAATCTGGATTTATCTTTTAAGTGAGAGGAAGGCAGGTATTTTACAAAAAAGATCAACTATTAAAAGAAAAAAATTCATGTAAAATAAATTTAAAAGAGAAAATCAAAACAATTTTAATTTTAAAGCAAGCCTACCTTTATTTCTAACTGAGCTAAAGGATGCTGATACTAGGTTATTAGAGAAGAAAATATTTTAAGGATCAATTTTTTTTTCTCCCCAAAGCCCCAGTACATAGCTGTATATCCTAGTTGTAAGTCCTTCCAGTTCTTCTATGTGGGCTGCCGCCACAGCATGGCTTGATGAGCAGTGTGTAGGTCCACGCCCAGGATCCGAACCCGTGAACCCCAGGCCACTGAAGCGGAGCACACGAACTTAACCACTACACCAGTAGGCCAGCCCCTCGAGGAGTAATTTTTAAAGAATAATCTCTGAAATAATGATATCAACTTTAATAGTATAAAGGATTCCTATTCATAAAAATGGCACTTTTCTGCCAGTATTAGAAAATGATAAAGAGATAATGTACTATAAAAGACTTAGAACATTCTTCCTATCATAAGATATGATAAAATGTAATTTTATAGAAAAGAAACTACTCTTTTAAAGTTAAAAAACTACTCAAAAATTCAGACTTCTTAATAAAAACATTGTAGCATCTTAAATTTCAATAGTCTTTATAGTAAGGTACATTTATTAAAACAGGAATCCCACCAGGGTTTTCCTATTCAATATCTTTCTGTTTACAGTTTTTTGAATCATCATCTTTTATATGATCTTTCTAAGGTCCACAGAATGGAAGGGAAGAGGAAGTCTGGCTTGAGGCGCTGATTTGAGAAATTTAATCCCACACTGTGTGTGTGTAAACTGGATTTATACAAAATACTACCACTACAGGTAAGCTAATAAAAAAAAGGAACTTTAGAATTCTAATAGATTATGCTTTATACCTATTTTAAGCTCCTAATTGGCTAGAAGAATCACAAAATAAGTCCTTTGTAGATACACTATCAAAAGCTGTATAAATTACTCACCAAGCATAGTAGGGTAAATATCCACAAGAGAAACCACATTTGATACTTGTAGGTTGGCCTGAATTCCTGGTCCCATTATCAAGAGCGGAACATGGGCGCTAGCCTCATACATACTCATTTTATAAAACTGACGATGTTCCATGGCCAGCTCTCCATGGTCTGAGGTGTATATGACAATAGTTTTCTGAAGAAGATCTAACTGACGAAGAGCCAGAATAATTTCACCTACAATACAAATCAAGATAAATCTTAATTAGCTTTTAATTCACGTTTTATTCTAGCACAATAAACTTTTAACAACTCTGCCCTACAAGGGTTTGTCAGGATGCTTCTTATCATCTTACTCTTATCTACTGTTCTTAAGTAAATTACGCCAAGTTCCATGTGCCTGCCCTTCAGTTGATAGACTAGAGAGAGGAAGAAGAAAATATAATACCCGTGGGATAAGTTTCTTCATTTGGAGACCATGCTAGCTTGCTTTCCACGTTTCTATCAGAGAATGGGGAAAAAATTTCCCCCTGGTGACTCAAATGAACAAAGAAACACAAATCTGCATGTCAGTACCATACACGTCTCAGAGGATGAAGGGACGACCACCACCAACCCGCAATTTCTGCCCAGTGGGAGGTGAAAAGAGGGATCAGAACTCCTCCTCCCTGCCACCCTTCCCCGTAAACCCCCAATAGCTAGATCATGTGCATGAAGTTGGCTGAGGGTTATGGAAATCCCACCTTTGAGGAAGGGCTGGAAGCAGGACAGACGGTATATGAGTGTGATTTAACATATTCTTGGACAGGGAATAAGTGGACAGTAAAATTCCTCTCACAGTCCCTGTCTCTTCGTGCCCTGAAACTTCCTCCTCATTGCAATTAAGAGAAACACAGTAAGGCACAGCCCAGGGAAGAGTCAAGTCTATTTTGGCAGCTCCTGAATCTGGCCTACAGGGGTCATTGTTATTAGGAAAAACCCACAGGTGATTCTGAGGTCCAGTCAGAACTAAGACACACTGCTCTATGAGTTATTTATGGAGTGCAGATCATCAGGCTCTTTCAAGTGGACAACTGTAATTGCTTCCTAATTGGTTTTCTTGCCTCCACTCCTCTTTCCCCTCCACAATATCTCTTGTTCACTCTGGTGGCTATCTTTCTAAAATATCTGATCATGTCACACCCCAGCTTAAAACTTTTTCACATCTTCCCATTGTCTATACCCTTCAGCTACCTCTGGACCTTTACCTTTCACCATCCTAAACTACTAAGAACTCCCTGAATTAATAACAATTAGTTTAGACTTTCTTGCCTCTGTACATAACTCTGCCTTCTGCGTCGAATGCCCTTTCTCCCACCATTTACTTGGTAAATTCCAATTCTTCCTTTATGGCCCAGCTCAGCATTACCTCCGTGCGTTTCCTGCTCCTCCAGGTAGACTGACTCACTCTGTCCTCCAAGACCACTATAACTTGTAACCTACTGTAGTTACAACAACATGCTATAACTGCTGGGGTTTACACTCATTCAGTAAATGTTTACTGAGTTCCTACTACGTGCCGGAAACTGTGGATGCAAAGCTGGGCACGTAGGATGCAATGTTGAATAAGACGGAAGTCCCTGCCCTCTGGGAGCTCACATTCTTCAAGGGAAATGGACAGTAAACAAGTAAATAGAGGGAATCATTAAAGATTAAAATGTAAACAAACAAGATAATAAGGTATGGAGTACGTAGGATGATGGGGCTGGTATACTAACTTACGTTACTTGAGAAGACATCTCTGGGGTGGTATTTGAGCTGAGAGCTAAAAACTGAGAATAGCCAGCTATGTAAAAAAGCAAAGGGACAGGTATCCCAGGCAGAGGGAGCAGCGAATATGAATGCTCGGAGGTGGGGTAAGAGCTTCAAGTGTTTTTAATTAATGTGTCATATCTTAATAATACTCAACTGAGTACCACCAGTGCCCGACATAGTGCCTGATAGCTAGCAGGCACTCAATTTTTGTTGAACAAACACAGTGAACAGTAACAAATATTATTTGGTGACCAGACCAGTTGTAGATTTAACAATGAGATACAATGTATTCCACAAACTTTGTAACTTGAAGTGAGCTGCTGCATTTTTTTTCCTGGAGACTTCACGAGTAGTATTCCCATACTCCCTGCAGCAACATTATCTACTATTTCACTTTAGTAGACATGGACGAATGCATAGCTGCAAACTTTCAAAAGCGACTCCTAGGGTGCAAACCAGTGAATATCACTAACATCAGAAAATATCAAAATACAATTCAACATGTGTGTGGACTTCAGTTAACAAACTTACTTAAAATCTTATTTGCCTTTAAGATTGAGTAGTTGGAAAGTCCTTGAGAATCTTTTAATACATACATTTGCTATTTTATAAATAATCTATCCATATGGCTTTTTTGCTTTCTGCTTTATACTTTTATATTTTTGCCCAATGAATGCTTTTTAACGTGAACTCACTTGTTCACTCCCAAGGTTTATGTGTACAGAAGAGGTGCTACCCACACTTCACTAATGCAATTATGCTCCACCCAAAGTGCAGCAAAACACATGATACGGTTTCTGAAAATGACTTGTTATAAAAATTGATATATTTTTTTAAACCAAGGTCTCTTTACATCTGAAGAGGAAAGTGACATAGCTCTACAAGTGAGTAGGAAAAAAACACTTTCTTGACAATCATTTTACGGAGGCAGGTTTGGTTTTGAGCTGAAATAGGGAAGGAAATTCATTGAGTCTGGACCAGAATATACACGGGGAAATTGCTTTCAGCTTTAGTTAAGCCTTGCTCTAGGGGCCCTAGGGAGAATGGAGTTATTACTAGTCTGGGAGAAGTACAAAATTCTACACTCAACTGTCTCACCTCCTAGAACAGGAGCCTTACAGTTATCTGTCCATGTGTACCTGTGTTTGGCTGAAAACTGAATCCTGATTAAAGCCAGCAAAAAGTTTTGATTCAAGCAGATGATAGCCTTCTATGAGCTTTTCTTTATGTATGAACAAACCTAAGCATTTATTGATTTATGAATAATTCGGACTGAGAAGCTTTTATTGTATTATTAATAATGCATATTATATAATTTTTATATGTATCAAGAGTCCTATAATCCTAAATCTGAAGAATCTAAGCAACTGTTAGGAGAAATGATCTGAGGATGTTCATATAAGTCACCAAAAAGCAGGATCACAGTTGGATGGAAAAATATTATGCTTTTTCTTCATATCATAGCTTATTAATTACACCACCTACCAAGCATGGCATCTGTCTCAGCACACATAGCATAATAAAATGCTCTAATATTTTTAATTTCTTTTTCTGTAAACTTCCCAGTGCAGTTCTTTGTATAAGAAGAATAATAATCTATAGGGTGCATTTCTGACAGAGGCAACCACTTTGGGATTTTGATGGCATCATAAGATACCTAAAAAGGAGAGAAAAGCAAAGTAGTAATATTCCTCCTCTCCAACAAGTGTGTATGGTAAACTAGACAACATTTAATTACTTAGGCTAGTAGAAAAGAACGGTCATAAATTATGTAAAGAAAATAGTAAATCAAATACATAAATTAGGAACAAATTGTTAATATTTCCAGCAAGAACAAAATGTGTAAACACATCAATATCTGTTTAGTGAGACAGTTGAGAAAATTATTTAAAAATTATGCATGTCAATGAAGAATATGAGCTATATTAGATAGTAGTGTAGTCCAGAAAAAGTGTCCAAGCACTTTAATATAGTTGTGTGATCAATTCAGCTTGCAGAATCAACAACCTAAGGATCTAGACTCCTTTTTCCCAATAGTTCACTAGTATAAAAGCCAGTATCTAGTGAGATAGCCAAATTATTTTTTAAAAACAAATACAACTTTTCAATGCATATAATGCTTACATTTTTTGTGAAAACAATTAAGACTAGACTTCAGTCTTATATATCTTTTAGTCACGTAACTTTAAAAAATTCAAATATCTACTAACAATTTACTTAAAAGTTACTTGAACACCCGAAATTATACAATTTTATAAACTATTATGATCTCAATAAAATTACTTGGAAATAAAAAAAAGTTACTTGACTCATTTGTTAGGCTAGTGCTAACTCCAGCTATTTTTCAACTTGAAGCCAGCAAGAACCCTTTGAGAAGATATGAAGTATCTAAACCTTTGACATTATTTCCTTTAAAAGAGGTGCACTACACAGTGTTTCTGATTAGAGTTTTTAAAGTAACTTAAATTTGATTAAAGATGACACATTTCAAAACATAGGCAGTCTTCCCTTTGCATGGTTCAGATATGCACAGATTTCAGTTACCACAGCTGGATGACACAAGTCCTCCACCAGGGTTCAAATTTTAGTCACCAAGGTATATTAACTGTGACTTATTGCATAAAGTACAAACTTTCCCATTCATAATCTGCTAGCTCTTTAGTCTACAAACCACTATATAAATTACAAATATGTATCACAATTAGTGACTAATCAGGTCATTTATTTCAAAGTCTCTCAGTGGTTACTCACTGCACATCTTTCATCCAGTATACACACAACCAGCAAAAGGTGTAATTGTGCTGCCTCCTTGTCTCCCAGTGATAAATCAATGTGACACATTATAGAAATGGATAAACAAACGAGGGAATTGGTCAACAAAGACGAATGTATAGTAAAGAAATAAAAAGTGGTAACACTGGAAGTGAAATTTGAATCAAATGTAAATGGAGTTATAGAAGAAACAGCTGACCTGGGAATGCTGACACTGCCACCATTTGATACATTCTAGCTATACAGCCAGAGGAACTTACTGAAGACACACTCATTGATCTAAATGAGGAAGGTCATTGTGAAGAAAAGGATAAACTTGTCCTAGACGAAGTGATACTGGGAAAAATCTTCACATTAATGAAACTCTCAGAAATATATCGTGACATTGAAAGTGCAAAGGGTAAAATGTTGGAAGGCAATCCAAATTTAGAAAGGAATATGACAATGTGCCAGGACATACAGAAGATGCTTGCTCTGTATCTTAAGTTATACAATGAGAAGGCAAGCACTGTTCAAACTACCCTTGCTACGTTTTGTTACAAAAAACCAAAACACTTTAGTTCTTAACGTCTCTAAGTGTTTTCAGTTCAGTGCATTAAATAAATTAGTTTTACTATTTTTTTCAATTCCCTATTCATTTACAACCCAAAATAAGAGAGTTTTAAATGTTTTGACAAATGTTTTTAAGAGTCCTAGAAAAATGGTCATTTCCCCAATGGATTATTAAGATCTCTGTATAGTTGCCACTGGTGTGGTCATTTTTACCATCCTGAACTGTGCAAAGTGAACACTGCCTGCACTCCTAAGAGAGTGTTCTAAGAGAATGTCTTTCAGTTCTCTCTTTATAGACATATTATATGAAAATATATTCAATTCAGAAGTAGGTTTCTAAGTTTTAACATATTTTATTTCTGTCAAATTGCCCTTTTGTTTTTGTCAACCAGTTATCGGTCGAGTTTGATTTAATGAGAATATACAATTTTCAAGGTGAGTAAATAGCAGTAACATACAGATATGTTAACTTCTACTTTTGAGCGTACATAGTGTACTTACTTTTTTAAGCCAATAAAGAGATGTGCGAAATGTTGAAGCTCCAAAATTTTCTCCTGAAGATGGTGAAGGGTAAGGGTGTGGTAAATTTAATCCCAAGTACAGAACAAATGGTTGAGTGTAATTAATTGCCTCCTTTCTTAACCAATTTACTGCTCTGTCTGTATTCCTCCAGTCCTTTTCCATAACTCTTACTTTCGTCTTTTTAGGGAAAAGATTAACCATAGGTCTGCCTTCTTGTCTGAGTAAGAAAGCAACATCTCTTGTCCATGCTTCCACACGATTGCTGAGGGGGCAAAAAGACAGGTATATTGTAAGAGATTTAAAAAGTTTTAAAAACTGACTAAGCATAAACATAAAAAACCAATATGGAAAACAATCTTTAGACTCAGTCACCTAAATGTTCAGACTAACTATCTAACCGAGGGCCCTCCAGGACCAGTTCAACTGAGCCCATCTCATGAACAAAGTGATTAACTGCCTTTCAGAAAATCTGCAAAGGCATGTAGACAGAGCAAGCGCAAAAGAAATCTTCAACTGAAATGACTGTAAAACCAAAGAGCCTCCTTCCCATGGAACCCAAGGACAGGGACACAATCAGAACTTGAAAGTTGGACTCGTCAGAAGCGAGGGGTCCCTCATTCAGGAAGATCTGGTGTTAAAATTCCTTCCCCACCTCACCAAAAATGTTTAGCACCTCATCATAAAAGTTTAGAACCTCATCATAAATGTTTAGAATCCTGTCATAAATGTTTTAAACCTTACCATAAATATTGAAGCCCACCAGTTAACACCTATCCCATCAGTGTTTCTGCATGCCAGCCTGTTCTCCCTAACCTCTTAAATTTTGCCCCAAATGCTGAATCGGTGAGAGAAATCTGAGGGCACATGCTCCCTGTTCTCCTTGCAGATCAATCTTGCAAAATAAAGCTGATCTCTTTGCCCAAAGGCTGATGCTGTAATTAATTGACCGTTTATGGGGCATCAGGCGAGAGAACCCCAATTTTGTTTGGGAAGAACTACACTAGATCTCCTTAAGAAAGTTACTGAGCATTCAAAGTTTAAAAACCAGGAAAAAATAACAAAAATAAAATATCACTTATGTTTTCTTTAAAACTAAGATTATTTAGAAAGGTTACTTTTCTTGTACCAAGATATTTAGCAAAATAAAAAATGTTTTGGGGGCTGGCCCTGTGGCCTAGTGGTTAAGGTTGATGTGCTCTGCTTCAATGGCCCAGGTTCGCTTCCTGGGTGCGACCTACACCACTTGTCAGCAGCCATGCTATGGTGGTGACCCACATACAAAATAGGGGAAGACTGGCACAGATGTTAGCTCAGGGCAAATCTTCCTCAGAAAAAAAAAAAGGTTTTAGATTCCTAGTATTTCTCCTGAATTTTCTAGCATTTTATTTTTTTATCAGAAGAAAATAGTATTTCTAACCAAAGCTACTATAATTTCCTCCTATAACTAAATCTTTATATTTTTAAAATCCTACCTCCTAAGTGTACCTTATGTTTCTGAAGTTTCACATTTTGAACTGTTTCCAGCTATGTCTTTTCTCATTATGAGAACAATTTTATGATCTAAGCTATCTAAGCTAATAGTGATGCAAATTTATTATCCATTATAAACTAGATGTATTTTCTTTATTAGCTGATTTAAAAGTTAAATGATTCAACCAATTCAATTTCTCTAAATCTTTAGTCTATTTTATCTAACTACTTGATAAGTTAAGAGGTAGTACTTACTACTACTTTTTCTCAATCAGTGTATATTTAGTTAGCAAAATTGTTTAGGAAGCAGTCCTGGACATTTCTAAGAAGCTTATTTTTATAAGTTTTAGTTGAGGCAAACACCTCTGAAGTGTTCTGTCAACTAAGAAAAGAGTTTTAAAAATTCGCATACCAACATAGAAATAAGGAATATTTTATATTAAAACAACACCCCACATAAGGGAATTTCAAACCACACAAAATGACTAATGGCCCATAGATGAGCTAAAATAGAGCTTTCATCTGCCTTGTGAAGGCAGATACAGAATTTAAGCATCCATAATAAAAATAAAATTTTCACAGTTGACATTCAAGATATTTTGATAAAAATGACAAAAACTAGAATTTCAGCAAAATTACACCTAACGGATTCTAATTAATTCTGCCTAGCATTTACTCAAATAGTAAGTTTTGTAAAATTTATCAGACTACCAAAACAACCTAACATTAGTTTCTCAGTCTTTTGCTTCACTCATTGCTGAAACTCCCTATATGTGACTATGATTAGCTACTGCAGAGGAGTGGGATGCTAGAGGTTTATACACCAGCAGTACTTGTGGTAGAGCTCAAGGATTTTGAGAGAAGAAGAAATAGGACACTGAGATTCATACAGGATGTTTAGAAACTAAGTGCTTTCTTTTCAACCAAAGAGTGTTACAGAGTGTTATATTTTCGTACAGCTGAGACATTATTACAGGAAACAAGAAAATTACAAGCAAGCTTGGAATACAGCCTAACTAACTAGTTCCTAGTGTGATACTGTGATTTATAATAAAAATTTACATCTTGTCTTCTCCCTGCTTCTGGCAGGGAGATCCTAAAACCCTTGGAATTTCCTAGGTGGAGAGGGACAAAGGTGCCTTTTGTTATGTTAATTGGGTTACTTTTTGACCTCATCTAGGATGGGGACTGGTTGCCAGGAGAACTGACCACATGATTATAGGGTGCAAAATTTTAGTCCCACCCTGCCTGACCTCGGGGAGGAGAGGCGGGATGGAGATTGAATTCAGTTACCAAGGGTCCATGATTGAATCAATGATGCCTGTGTAATGAAGGCTCCATAAAATCCCCAAAAAGGAGTGGATTCAGAGAGCTTCCGGGTTGGTGAACACTTGGAGGGGTTGGGAGAATGATGCTGGCTCCAAGAGGACATGGAACCTCCACACCCTCTCCCCATGTCTTGCCCTATGCATCTCTTCCCCCTGGCTGTTCCTGAGTTATATCCTTTTACAATAAATCAATAATCTAATAAGTAAAATGTTTCTCTGAGTTCTGTAAGCTGCTCTAGCAAATTAATAGAACCCAAGGAGGGTGTCATGGGAAGCTGTGATCTATAGCCAGTAGGTCAGAAGCACAGGTAACAACCTGGACTTGCCACTGGCATCTGAAGTGTAGGGGAGGGGCAGTCTTGTAGGACTGAGCCCTTAACCTGTGGAATCTGATGCTACCTCCAGGCAGATAAGGTCAGAATTGAGTTGGTTTTGGTTCACCCAACTGGTGTCTGGAGAACTGGTGGTGTGTGGAACCCGCTCCCCTTCCCTCCCCCGGCCCCCACACACATTGGAAGTGGGTGCAGAATCCTAATTGGTGATCAGAACCTTTACCTGGCTTTCGATTAACTCAGGTGTAGACTATTGTCTGGATTGTGCTAACTGACTCAGTCAACCCTAGGATGTGGTCAGGAGTGAGTCTAGAACATCTCGAGGAAGATAAGACGGCTGAATGGAACCCAGGGCACCGTGTCTTTTGCTACAGCAATGAATACGATGAATAAGTGTGATTCCATTGAACCTTTCTGGTAAGGTTATGCCCCCTTCCCTATTTTTATCTTTTTTACTCTCTGTGTTCCTGAGATTCTTTCAACCTAGACTGATCCCCTTAAGGGTACAAAGACTCAAATCAAGTTAGTTTTGGCCTCATCATTATGATTGATTTCAAACTTAGCTTTATTTTTGCCCTCTTACTAAATTACACGTGATTTACCCTCCTATTCGTGGGTATGTGTGCCTATAACTGCTGGTATTCAAGGAGAGTTACAGCAAATGATTTCAGCATTACTAGGGAAGCAGGACAAGATTATGGTTGAAGGTAAAGGTTCCTCTCTCACAATTTTCATTTTTTCCTCTTTTCTGGGAATCCCAAGAATCTTGAGTGAGCTAGTTGATTAAGAAGGTAATACTTTGATTGGTTAGTTTACCTATGTTCATGGCATTGTGCTTAAGTTATAAAGTAACAATTTACTTCTTTATAACTTAAAATCAGCACATTTTAGGTTTCAATAAATATTAATAATTCTAATCAATGTTGGTTCTCTGTTCTGCTCTCACTACTCCTGGGCCAGCCCAATCCTCCTGGGACCTTGTTAAGCACAAGAAGAGCAGTAGATGCAGTAAGCATCTACAGGAGCTGCAATTCTCAGCTCAGAGAGTCCCTTTTCCCAGCCCAAGGTTCCTTCTGGCCAGTAACACTAACGAGGAAGATAGAGAGAGAAGGTGAATATGTAACTGCGTAATCTATTACAATTACTGTAACAGAAAAATAATTCTTTTAAAATTATAATTCTCTTTACCACACAACCAGTGTCTCCAATCCCTTCTTAACCAGGCCAACTGGTTAACATGAGCAGAATTATTCTACCTTGGTTCAATTCCAGGAAACAGTATCTTTTGACCATGTGCTTAGACCTACTTTGTCTTGTTCTAAGTGTTGTCTGGATCCCTCCACCGTTAATTGCTAGAACCTCCTCCAAATAGAAACTTTCTAATTACTTGGCCACCAGGCGTATTTTGAACAAATTTCCTTCCATTCCATTTCTATGTACATTGTCCGGAGTGTCAAGAGTTTCAATCAGGACAATTAAAAAGGGCTTACAAATAGAGAGGAAGCAAAACTATCTATGCTGTAGATACTTACTGATTCTTTGGCTCCTCTCATTATAAATTTACCCTGTTACCTGCAGTATGCATGCACATACAATGTGTAGTTTCCTGGATGCCAGCATTTCTCAAAGTGGCCCAGGGAGGTTTCTGAGAGGATTTCAGGGGGTCCATGAGGCCAAAACTATTGTCCTAATAATAGTTAGATCTTATTTGCCTTTTTCACCCTCATTCTCTGAGTGCACAGTGGAGACCACTCCAATTTAGCGTCAGGTGAGAGCTTAGACGTGGAGTATACCTGTATCAAAGGGGATTGTTCTCTATAAACTTAGGCTTTTTGTCCATGTACACTAAGTGACCCTCCTAAGTGGTCCAAAGTCTACTTCTACTCTTGGCAGAAATGTAAGAAGGATTTCTCTTCTCAAAGGGACACAAAAAATAACCACGTTTCTGGTTCACTATTGGTTTCACCTTGTCCTACCTCCACCTGAGGTCCAGTTCTTTCTATCCTTGCTACTCCAAGAGTGGTCCATGGACCAGTAGCATCAGCATCACTAGGGAGCTTGTTACAAATGCAGAATCTCAGGCCCCAATGAATCAGGACATTTAACAAGATGCCCAGGTGATTTGTATACATAAAGTTTGAGATGCACTGCTCTACATAACAGTGTAAGAATTCTTTTATGCAAAAAACCCCTTGATTTTTAGATAGGATAATCCAAACAGCTTCTACAGTAGCTCATGCATAGAATTACTCTACCTTGGTTCAATTCCAAGAAAACAAGGTGATGGCTACATGCACTATCCAATAATCAGCAGTTTGATTAGTTCTTTTTAACGACAAAATCTCTTCCTAATATAAATGGAAAATAAAACTACCTAACACATTACCAACTAATTATTGCATAAATTTGTCTATATGCCATTGCTGTGTGGCTTTTCTGTGCCAAATTCTTCTGTAGCATTGGATACAGTCAGTCCACAGGTAGGAAAGGATTCTTTTACATAGTAACAAGCACATCTGAAAAAATATCACATATTAAAATAGGTGAGAACATAACAGTTTTCTTTCAAAATGAATTAGGAGCCTAGACTTAAACCTTCAGCTTCCTAAGATTCCTAAGATAATTAACTATCTCAGACTGAGTTCTGTGGAGATCTCTCTTTCACACACATACACAATCATTGTTACTGATGGGATTACAACAGCTAATGTGTCTCAGATAAGTCTCTGGCGTGGGAAAATTACAATTCTGAATGGTGCCCTTGCAAAACCCTGCTATTAACCTAACAAATTCTGTAAAAAAAAAAGGAATCCAAACTCTTTCCCTTTAAATGCTCTTAAAGTTGTGAGAAACACACATACCATTTTTTTAAAAGGACTTACAAGGCTGTCATCTATCTTTCTTACTTATATGACAATCTGTTTTAGTTGAATGACTATTTCTAACTCTGGCAAATTCAGGTTGGAACATCCCTTTTCAATATACATTATTTAAATGCTCAATATATGTATGTTTTTCCATTGGTTCATTTTATTCATTCCAACCATTTTCCTTTTCTGGTGAAATTATAGTAGCCAGTGTTCCTTAATCTTTTATTCATAAAGTTATTTGTAAATATGTTGAAAATCATGGATTTTTTGCCACTAAACAATATTAAAAATATATTATTACAATACTTATATCACTATATTATACATAATATTAATATAATACTTTATATTATAATATATAATTAATAACATTGTACATTTATTATATAATTTTATTAATTATATATTATATATTTTATTAAGTATTCATTATAAATATATTTATGCAATTATATATTCTTATTATAAAGTATTATTATATAATAATAGTAAATAAATTCAAACAGAAGTTTTGTTTTGCACGAGTGTGGGGATGGGTACGTAGGGATTTTATGGACTTCGAGCTGTGAACTCCCACCTAGCCATTTTCTAGTCTCCTGGTGAATTCATCACAATGGGAGCATCAATATTTATAACTTTGAATTCCCACAGGACAATGACTATATTCTTTGATAGAGAATATTTGCTGTAGTTTAGGTTTATTTAAATAAACGTAGCCTTTTTGATTCAATTCATGAAATATTTACTGAATGCCTACCATGTGCAAAGCATTGTGCTGGCAGGAGCTTGGAGTTACTTGCTTAGCTACCAAAATGGTATTAGCACCTCGTATCCACTCACACATAAAACCCTTTTACTACCATACTTTTTAAAATAGAGGGCCATATGCTATGTTGTGGAAAAAGCAACTGTGATAAAATAGTTTGGCCATAACTATAACTCTAATAATTTAGATCACATTCACTATTTCTCCATCAAAAAAGGGGAAGCTTTTTTTCTGACACTTTTAATTTAACATATCAACTTGAGCAACTCTAATATTTAAAATTTTTGTAAGCTTTTGTTTTTCAATATTATATGGGAAACATAACCTGGACAAAATGCCATCAAATCTGAACGATAAAGTAGGTGGATTATCCCCCAGTAAATCTGTTATTAAGAATTCACCAAGCAGTCACTGTATGGGACATGTCACAGTGTCCATAGCTCTTGCTTAAGGGGTGACCCAGATGACCATATTTTGTAGGATTTAACTCCTCCTCTATCCTGTTTGACTGATCAGGGGTGGGCACCTGACTAGGGATGAGAGCCTTAGGTCCTTAACCTGGTCAGCAATTATGATGGGGTCTGGGATAAAATATGAGTTGGGCTCATCATCCTTATTTACAGAATTTGAATTTGGAAAGAAAAAAAAGTCAGGTAACTTGCAGTTATCTAGAATGCAGCTATGAGGTAGAGAAAAAGTCATAAAGAAGGAGATGGAGCTTGAGTCAAAAAGGGTCATACAGGTCAAAGTTATAGTTGGAAGTGAGGTAGTTGAGAAAAGATACAGAGCAGAGGAGAGAAATAAGTCATGAGTTATGTTAATAACTAGAGAACTAGAACTAGTTCTAGTTCTAGGCAGACAACTAGAATAAAGTTCCCCTAACTCCTGCCACTAAGGCCCTTACTGCTGTATTACATTCAGAATTACTCCCCAGTCCCATATCTTGAGACTAGTGTGACTACAGCCCCTGTTTGTAGTCTGCTAATCCAAATCCCTTTTCACTGCACGCCAATCCTTACATTGTGATCACATCTTCTCTACCCTGCACACCCCAGTCTTATGTAGGTGGGCTCAAGTGACTATTCTTCTAACCAAAAGAACCTAATGAAAATAAATACCATGTTTCTAGTCCTATACTGAGTCCAAATCTCATCCAATATAAGCCTCAGAATAGAAGACTTACAAATGATACATACTTATGTCTATCATGCTTGTAAGTAGTTAAAATGATTTCACTGCTGAGAAATCTAATTTTGGGGCTGTTATAGTCATAATTAATCTTTCAATACATTTTCAAAATGTCCCTTTTGCCTGCTAAAAGATAAGTCTTTAATCTATGTTTCTGAATACAGTTATGCACTGTGTGATGACAGTTTGGTCAACAATAGACTGCATAAATGACAGTGATCCCCTAAGGTTAGTACCATGTAGCCCTGGTGTGCAGTAGGGTATATCATCTAAGTTTGTGTAAATATACTCTATGATGCTCGCACAATGGCAGAATCACCTAATGACGCATTTCTTATAACATATCCCCGTTGTTCAGTGACTCACGAATGTATAGGACTTTACCGAGCCTAGGAAGACACTAGTGACCCTTCTGGAAAAATTTTCTCTTAAATCTAATGCAGGGCCCAGTAAGTAGTAAAAGCTGAACAAATGATAGCTATCATTATTCTCCAGGTGGCTTTGATCAAAGAAATTCAGTCAACACATTTTAAATGAGTTAACTTTCAGGGTAATGGGGGCATGGATGACATGTGTCTGAATTATTTAAAATCTGTTAGGTAATTAAAACTTGGCCTGTTAGCTCCATGAGTTCCTGGGCACAGTGCTACTAAGACAGCCAAGTTACGGATGTGACATGTTTTTCAAACCACCTGCCTTTTGGCCAGGAATTTCATTTTGTGTGGGTTTTAATGAGAGGGGAGAGGCCATCGCCCACTATTGAAGCTGAAGCGAGAGTGATAACCCCTTTGCCTAGGACCCCAGGCAGCTAGGGAGTAGGTAAGTGACGTAGGCTTGCCAATTTGATACTCAGGTGCTGGAGTTTGAATCTTGAGGGAGTGACACAGAGACATGGGGTCAGCTAGAGATTAATTAAGGCAGCAGTGTCACCAGCAGCAGTATCGTGGCCAGCCTGTTACTATGGCATAATTTTGGTGTGCTCTTAAACACAAGCCTTACCCAATTCCTGTTTTCTGAGTTGAGGACTCTGGCCTTCTTATTGATGCTATGTGCTACCTAAGTTTTTCTAAAAAATTTATTTTTGGGGCCAGCCCCGTGGCCTAGTGGTTAAGTTTGGCGCACTCTGCTTCGGTGGCCCAGGTTTGGTTCCCAAGCACAGACCTGCACCACTGGTCAGTGGCCATGCTGTGGCAGTGAGCCACATACAAAATAGAGGAAGACTGGAACCGATGTTAGCTCAGGGTGAATCTTCCTCAAGCAAAAACAAAAAAAATTCATTTTCTACTCAGGATTCAGAGTGTAACCAAGGATCTTGATGAGTAATTTCTAACACTAATAGTACCTTAGAAATTTTGTCATTTTTGCCAAAGATATGATAAACTATCAGCACTCACTCAAAAAAGGCAGAAACGTTCATATTTTTCTACTTTGAATCCGATCAGTGTTTTTATCTTTGCATTTCCAAAAAAACATTTATCTAAAATTGCTTAAAAAAATCAATTTACAATAACAGCAGTTTAACAAAAACAGAAAAAAGTGCTGTGGTTTTGGGGATCCAACAACTTTGTGGAGGTGTTCTGAGACAGTTTTGCTGTTGCAATCCTTCATTTCTTATGAAGCCTGATACCTACAAGTAACTTTATAATACTACTATGAAGCAGGTTTGACATATTCTCTAGTGAAAGAGGCATCTTTAAGAGTCTATAAAAGGTGAAAAGGGAATAATTTGGATTAATAAAGGGCATACTTTCAGAGCTTGAAAAGACTGGATTCTAATTGGAGCTTTCATAAACAAAAAAAGTATTAGGTATAACAATGAAAATTCTAAGGAAAAGAAATTTAGTCAAATAGGGTTATATATGGTCTCAGACTAAAACATATATTACAGGAATTTTTTTGCAAGTAAAGAGACGTTAGGGAGTGACATCAGCATCATGGCAGAGTGAGCTGTTTCCTTAGTCTCTTCCCCAAAAGAACAACCAAAAGCACTTTCTTTAACCAATAGAGGATACCCACATACCACAAGAGAATGTCTGAGAGACCAAAACAGCCATACATCTGAAGGTAGGGGTACTGGATCCCAGGAAAGCAGAGGAGGTGAACGGATCTCCTGCCCTTCTCCAGTGGCAGTGATCTAGGTTGTGAGTCCACACACAGCAGCTGATGTGGAACTCTTGGAGGAGGTGGGGGAATGGGAAGGCATCCATGCGAATGCTTTCATGCTTAGGGCTGCATCCTGGCCTGTGGTGGCGTTCCACACCAAGGTGGCTTGGCCACTGTGTGCGTGGGTGCCCCCACCAAGCCCAGCAGCTCAGGTGGGCTGCAGGTGAGTGCAGAGTGGGCTCATGTGCATGAAAGAGGGTGCCCCTTCCCTCCCCTCCTGCCTGTTGCACTAGCTTGGTCAGTTAGCCAAGGCAGTGGATCTGCACCAGAGCACCTGTGCCTGCTTGTGTGACCTGCCAGGCAGCAGTAGCTGGTGGGAAGATGCAGACAGGTCCTGTCAGCACAGCTTCCAGTTGATGTGGCAGGTTCAGAAGACACAGCTCCTCCCCCAACCAATGGTGACAGGTGGAATCTGCAACCAGATACCACCCCACTATGCATCAGCAAAGGTCCACTTCATCAAACACCATGAAGAAATACATTAACACTCCAGATGAGATTGAAAATGACAAATCTTCAGAAACCAATCCTCAAGTCACAGAAATTTACAATCTAAATGATAAAGAATTCAAAATAGTTATCATAAAGAAACTCAATGAGTTACAAGACAACTCAGACAGTTCAGTGAACTCAGGAATAAAATTAATGAGCAGAAGGAATTCTTCACAAAAGGGATTGAAACTCTAAAAAACCCAAACAAATGCTAGAGATGAAGAACACAATGAATGAGATGAAATCAATCTAGAAATCTTAAAAAACAGAGCTGACATTTTTGAGGGCTGAATTAGTAATTTAGAGGACAGAAATATAGAAATGCTTTGGGTGGAGGAGGAGAGAGAACTAAGACTTAAAGAAAATGAAGAAATTCTTCAAGAAATATCCAACTCAATTAGGAAATATAACATAAGGATTATAGTTTTTCCAAAGGGAGAATAGAGGGAAAAAGGAGCAGAGAGCTTGTTCAAAGAAATAATAGCTGAGAAGTTCCCAAACCTGGGGAAGGAACTGGAATTACAAGTATATGAAGCCAAAAGAACTCCTAATTATGTCAATGCAAAAAGACCTTCTCCAAGGCATATAATAGTAAAACTGGCCAAAGTCAATGATAAAGAAAAAATATTAAGGGTAGCAAGGCAGAAGAGAGTATCTACAAAGGAACCCCATCAGGCTTTCAGCAGACTTCTCCGCAGAAACTTTACAGGCTATGAGTGAGTGGAATGATATATTCAAAATACTGAAAGACATAAACTTTCAGCCAACAATACTCTATCCAGTGAAACTAACCTTCAGATAGGATGAAGAAATAAAAACTTTCCCAGATAAACAAAAGCGAGGGAGTTAATCACCACGAGACCCCCTACAAGAATGATCAAGAAGGCCCTCACACCTGAAACAAAAAGGAAAAGGCTTACAAAGCTTTGAGAAAGGACATAAATAGACAAAATCAGAAAATTACAGCTCTCTATCAGAATAGGTTAGCAAACACTAATTATAAGATTAAAGATAAAGGGAAGGAAAGCATCAAAAATAACTATAAACACTTCATTTTAATCACAAACTCACAACACAAAACAGAACAATTTGTGACAACAATAACTTAGGGAAGAGGAAAGGGATGGAACTGCCCATCCTTAGGCTAATGAAGATAAGAGGCTAACAGAAAATGGACTATCTCATCTATGCAATCTTTTACACAAACCTCATGGTATCCACTAACCAAAAAATCAGAACAGAGACACAAACCATAAATAAACAGAAAACTGAGAAACCCATCATAGAAAAATCACCAAACTGAAATGGCAGTCAGAACTACAAGTGAAGAGAAACAATGGAAATATAGAACAACTGGAAAATAAGAGATAAAATGGCAGTATTAAGCCCTCACGTATCAGTAATAACTCTAAATGTAAATGGATTGAATTCTTCAATCAAAAGACACAGAGTAGCTGGATGGATTAAAAAATTAAGACCCAACAATATGCTGCCTCCAGGAAACAAATCTCAAATCTAAAGACAAACACAGGCTTAAAGTGAAAGGATAGAGGACAATACTCCAAGCAAATAGAAAGCAAAAGAAAGTAGGGGTTGCCATACCTTTATCAGAGAAAGCAGACTTCAAGATAAAAAAGGCAATGAGAGACAAAGAGGGGAAGTACATAATGATAAAAGGGGACATCCCACCAAGAGGACATAACATATAAATATATATGCACCTAACAGTGGAGCACTGAAGTACATAAAACAACTATTAACAGACCTAAGGGGAGAAATTGACAGCAACACAATAATAGTAGGGAACCTCAACACTCCACTTACATCAGTGGATAGATTATCTGGACAGAAAGTCAACAAAGAAATAGTGAAATTTAATGAAAAACTAGACCAGGTGGACTTAATAGATATATAAAGAACATTCCATTCAAAAACAGCAGAATACACATTTTTCTCAAGTGCACATGGAACATTCTCAAAGATAGACCATATGTTGGGAAACAAGGCAAGCCTTAATAAATCTGAGAAGACTGAAATCATATCAAGCATCTTTTCTGACCACAATGCTATGAAACTAGAAATCAACTATAGGAAAAAAGCTAAGAAAGTCACAAACATGTTGAGACTAAACAACATGCTACTGAACAAACCTTGGATCAATGAAGAAATCAAAGGAGAAATAAAAAAATACTTGGAGACAACGAAAATGAAAATACATCATACCAACTCTTATGGGATGAAGCAAAAGTGGTTCTAAGAGGGAAATTCATAGCAACACAGGCCCACCTCAACAAAAGGAAAAATCTCAAATAAGTCATCTTAAACTACACCTAATAGAACTAGAAGAAGAAGAACAAACAAAGGTGAAAGTCAGTAGAAGGAGAGAAATAATAAAAATTAGAGGAAAAATAAATGAAATAGCCAAATAACAGTAGAAAGGATCAATGAAACTAAGAGCTGGTTCTTTGAGAAGATAAACAAAATTGACGAACCTTCAGCCAGACTCACTAAGAAAAAAAGAGAGAAGGCTCAAATAAATAAAATTAGAAATGAAAGAGGAGAAATTACAATGGATATCACAGAAATACAAAGGATTATAAGAGAATACTATGAAAAAAAATATGCCAACAAACTGAATAACTTAGAAGATATGGATAAATTCTTAGACTCATACAACCTCCCAAAAGTGAATCAAGAAGAAATAGACAATCTGAACAGACAAATCACAAGGAAAGACATTGAAACAGTAATCAAAAACCTCCCCCCAACAAAGAAGTCCAGGACCAGCTGGCTTCTCTGGAAAATTCCATCAAACAGTCAAAGATTTAATATCTGTCCTTCTCAAACTATTCCAAAAAATTGAGGAAGATGGAACGCTTCCTAACTCATTCTATGAGTCCAACAACACTCTGATCCCAAAACCAGAAAGGGACAATACAAAGAAGGAAAATTATAGGCCAATATCGCTGATGAACATAGATGCAAAAATCCTCAACAAAATATTAGCAAAATGAATATAGTAATATATTAAAAGGATCATATACCATGATCAAGTGGGATTTATACCAGGGACACAAGGATGGTTCAACATCTACAAAGTAATCAATATGATACGCCACATTGACAAAATGAGGAATAAAAATCACATGATCATCTTAATAGATGCAGAGAAAGCATTTGAGAAGATCCAACATCAATTTATGATAAAAACTCTTAATAAAATGGGTGTAGAAGGAAAGCACCTCAACATAATAAAGGCCATATATGACAAACCCACAGCCAACATCATACTCAACAGTGAAAAACAGAAAGCCATCCTTCTAAGAACAGGAACAAGACAAGGGTGCCCACTCTAGCCACTCTTATTCAACAGAGTACTGGAGGTTTCGGCCAGAGCAATTAGGCAAGAAAAAGAAATAAAAGGGATTCAAATTATCAAGGAAGAAGTGAAACTCTTGCTCTTTGCAGATGACATGGTTCTATACATAGAAAACCCTCAAGAATTCATCAGAAAACTATTAGAAATAATCAGCAGATACAGCAAAGTTGCATGGTACAAAATCAACTCACAAAAATCAGTTGCATTTCTACTTTCTAATAACGAACTAGTAGAAAGAGAACTCAAGAATACAATCCCACGTACAATCACAACAAAAAGAATAAAATATCTAGGAATATATTTAACCAGGAGGTGAAAGACCTATACACTGAAAACTATAAGACATTTTTGAAAGAAATTGAAGATGACATAAAGAAATGGAAAGATATTCCATGGTCATGGATTGGAAGAATAAATGTAGTTAAAATGTCCATATTACTTAAAGCAATCTAAAAATTCAATGCAATCTCAATCAGAATCCCAATGACATTCGTTATGGAAACAGAACAAAGAATCCTAATATTTACATGGAACAACAAAAGATCCCAAATGGCACAAGTAATCCTGAGAAAAAAGAACAAAGCTGGAGGCATCACAATCCAAGACTTCAAAATATACTATACAAAGTTATTGTAATCCAAACAGCGGGGTACTGGCACAAAAAGAAACACATAGATCAATGGAACAGAACGGAAAGACCAGAAATAAAACCACACTTCTATGGACAGCTAATCCTTGACAAAGGAGCCAAGAACATACAATGGAGAAAGGAAAGTCTCTTCACTAAATGGTGTTGGGAAAACTGGACAGCCACATGCAAAAGAATCAAAGTAGACCATTATCTTACACCATATACAAAAATTCACTCAAAATGGATTAAAGACTTGAAGGTAAGACTTGAAACCAAAAAACTCCTGGAAGAAAATATAGGCAGTACACCCTCTGACATCGGTCTTAGCAGCATCTTTTCAAATACCTTGGCTACTCAGGCGTGGGACACAAAAGAAAAAGTAGACAAATGGAACTACACAGACTAAAGAGCTTCTGCAGGGCAAGGGAAACCATGTACAAAACAAAAAGACAACCCACCAACTGAGAGAAAATATTTGCAAATCATATATCTGACAAGGGGTTAATCTCCAAAATATATAAAGAACTCATACAACTCAACAACAAAAAGCCAAACAACCAGATCAAAAAATGGGCAGAGGGGTGAACCCGGTGGTGTAGTGGTTGGGTTCGTGTGCTCTGCTTCAGCAGCCTGGGGTTCGTGGGTCTGGATCATGGGCGTGGACCTATGCACTGCTAATCAAGCCATGCTGAGGTGGTGTCCCACAAACAAAACTGAGGAAGACTGGCATAGATTTTAACTCAGTGACAATCTTCCTCAAGCAAAAAGAGGAAGATTGGCAACAAATGTTAGCTCAGGGCCAGTCTTCTTCACCAAACCAAACCAAACAAAAAAACAAAAAATGGGCAGAGGATATGAACAGACAGTTTTCTAAAGAACATATACAGATGGGGGGGCCGGCCCAGTGGTGCAGCGGTTAAGTGTGCACATTCTGCTTCGGCGGCCTAGGGTTCGCCAGTTCGAATCCTGGGTGCAGACATGGCACCACTTGGCAAGCCATGCTCTGGTAGGCATCCCACATATAAAGCAGAGGAAGATGGGCAGGGATGTTAGCTCAGGCCCAGTCTTCCTCAGCAAAAAGAGGAGGACTGGCAGATGTTAGCTCATGGCTAGTCTTCCTCAAAAAAAAAAAAAACTTAAAAAATAAAAGAAGATACACAGATGGGCAATAGGCACGTGAAAAGATGTTCAATCATCATGGAAATGCAAATCAAAACTACAATGAGATATCACCTTACACCTGCTAGAATGGCTATAATTACCAAAAGAAAAAATAACAAATGCTGGAGAGGATGTGGAGAAAAGGAAACTCTCATACACTGCTGGTGGGAATGCAAACTGGTGCAGCCACTATAGAAAACAGTACAGAGGTGTCTCAAAAAATTAAAAATAGAAATACCATCTGACCCAGCTATCCCACTACTGGGTATTTATCCAAAGAACTTGAAATCAACAATTCAAAGAGACTTATGCACCCCTATGTTCACTGCAGCATTATTCACCATAGCCAAGGTGTGGGAGCAACCCAAGTGCCCATCAACAGATAAATGGATAAAGAAGATGTGGTATTTATACACGATGGACTACTACTCAGCCATAAGAAATGACGAAATCCGGCCATTTGTGACAACATGGATGGACCTTGAGGGTATTATGCTGAGTGAAATAAGTCAGAGGGAGAAAGTCAAATACCATATGATCTCACTCATAAGTAGAAGATAAAAACGACAAAAAAACCCAAAAACACATAGCATTGGAGATTGGACTGGTGGTTATCATTGGGGAAGGGGGGAGGGGGAGGGCAAAAGGGGTGATTAGGGTCACATGTGAGGGGATGCACTATAGTTAGTGTTCGGGTGGTGAACATGATATAATGTATACAGAATTCAAAATATTATGTACATCTGAAAAAAATAAAAATTAAAAAAAGATTTGTGTGCTTTTTATGAAAATAATAACAAATAATTTTTGAAAATACTTGATTCCCTAAAACGTATTGTTAAACTATATGTCAGAAATAGAAAGTATCCTTTGCTACTGATTTTAAAATTAGCTCTACAGAAATCACGTGGGACCAGTCATTTTTAGAAAGCTGAATTTTCCTGACAGCTGAGGCTTCCTCTTTTTAAGAAACAGTCTCTCTCTCTCTCTCTCACTCACACACACACACACACACACACACACACACACACACATACAGACACAGAGAATTAACTATTTGAGTTAGCATTGTCCTTTGCTTCCACACAGCACTACTTGAAATGTTTTTCTTGGTTAAGTCTTGAATTAAATGACTATGGATTGTCACTATGAAAGTAAGCTACTATTCTCGGTTAATAATATCATTTGCCCTCATACTAAATTAAATCTCAGTATTTTTAGTTCTTTTGCTTGCTCTTAATGAATTTCGTTCTTATTTTCTTGACAGATATCAATTTTTAATTATCTCATCTCCTTGAGAAATATTTTTTTCACCTTAAAAATATTTCTTTTTAAATACATTCAGATCTTGCTGGAGTTGAACTACGGATATGCTAGATATTATTGTGGTTGTTAGTTTATTTTTAACATCAAGAATGTTAATTTATCCATGTACTTTTAGACATTTTAACACTCTTCTTTAGAGATTATAGAATGAGTCTAAAAATTTTCATTTATTCATTATACATTAAGTACCTTACTTTTGAAACTTTGCCGTCTAGACTCCTACTAGAAAAAGAAGTGCTAAAAGGCAGCTACATCATGGCTAACTGAAACAGAATGTAGTCAATAAAAGAGCCAACTGGAAGCTTGGAAAGACTGCTTAGAGAAAAACAGGGAAACTTTGAAGGGATGACAAATTAGATGAATCAAGAAATTACAAGAACTCCAAAAAAATCATCTAAAACAATCATGGGACTTGATCAAAGGGCAAAAAAATATGTTCAAGGATGAAAAGATTAGAATAGAACCATTCAAAGTTGTTATTATTTTTTTTTAGAGGAAAAAAACTTTATGGAGATTCTCAAATTCAGCTTAGCCAATGAAATATGCTTATGATTTTTGGCCAGCTGTCTCAGCCTGTTATTTAAGTCCTCATATAATCTTTAAAGCCTTACCTTTCATTGCTCCCTTATAGGAATTCTGGTTTATCCAATGTCCTCCAAAAGGTCTGCATTTTCCTACTTGGATGCCTCTGTTCGGAAGTTTCTCCTTCCTGTCCTCCAGTTGGGCCTAGTGATGTTCTACTTCTGTGGGAGTTTATCAAATCTAAAATGCTATTAATGTAATACGTGCTTTTTTGAAAAATATATACTATTAAGAAAAAACGTTGCCTATAAGACTAACACAATTTTGTAATCATCAATTGTAAGATGCACTGCAATCTCAGAGATGTTAAATTTGAAAAAACATGTGCACGTTAGAATAGATTAAATATACTACTTTACAGCCTTTTCCTCCCCGCTTTGGGGAAAAAAATCTGGATGTGATCACTTCCTCCTTTAAACAGAACTCACCATATTTTGCCCTGTACTGTAGTTATCTAGACTTATTTTTTTAACCTCTTTTAAACTGGAAGTCTCTTCAGCTAGGTCCTTATCTGGCTAATGCTAAGGTTTCATTGAAAAAGTTAAATCTCCACATTATTACATAGCTTTAGGCTCTCCTCAAGTAGATTGAGATAAACTTCTGCAAGTCCTCAAATGGCTAACACTGGCAAAGTAGGAGATAAACTTCATTATGGGCGGCTAAACATCATACATTAAACTTTAGTAATTAAATGGAAAAAATCCAAGAATTGTAATGAGGCTGTAGGCTCAGAGACCTCACTGCCCAAGAAACTGATGTAGGAGTTATGGCAGAGAGCAATCTGAAGATAGCCCCAGGGGCTGCTTCAGCCAAGAACTTGCTAGTCATCAGAAGTGAGGATCTGGAAAAATAAAACAAACAAAAACAACAGCAAGCTCTTCCACTATCATAAAAAATCATGCTGAGAATGCACCCAGAATAATGCAAGCTGTTCTAGAAGTGAATTTCATTAAAGATAATAAGGGAGGGTGTTCTAAAAAAGCTTCTAAAAATGACCAAAGGAATGACTGTCTGTCTCCATTATAAAGAAAAGAATAAAATAAACTCCTCCTTGGAATGGAGAAAACTGATCTAAAGGTATATGATCCTTGATTACAAAATAATAGTGGATAAGCGTGAGATGAACACAGACTTATTCATTAGGCTGCAGAACTGAAAGGGACTGAGAGACGGCTCTGTGGTTGCTGTTCTGAGTTCTGCAGCTTCCCTCCTGGTCACTCGGGTTCTGTCTAGAAAGCTTGTGATGCTGGTCCGCAGGCCTGACAGGGAACAGGAAGAGTGGTGTTAGCAGCCTATAATTTGCTTCCCTTTGCTGTTTGCCAAGAGACTCGAGCTTGAGAGTTCTTCCCATAGCAATTTTCTCAGTTTGGAAGTAGGCCTTTATTTTTCATTTGTTTCAGAGGATTAAAAATTGCCTATTGTGACTTGGCTTCAGAAAAACATTAAGCTGTGTGTTGAGAACATATGTAATTACAATGGTAGTAAGAGGAAATGACAGACGATTTGATTTTAGGTTTTAGACTTTTAGCTAGAAAGATACAGCAGCTTGTTTAAATTCTCTTTTTATGCCATTAGAATGTAAGTTCCATGAGAGATTTTTTTGTTTTGATCACTACTGTATTCTCATCATTTAAAAATAGTGTCTAGGACACAGCAGGTGGCTCAAATATTTGCTGAATGGGTATTGCATACATCTGATTTTACTTTTGTAACTTAAGGATCACCTATTAGTATTTTAAGGAGTATTACTTAGTATTCATTTTCTTCATTAAATTGTATTGATTTTAGAAATCTAGGTTTTAAAATGTCTATATAAAATCAATTACCTCCTAATTCTACACACTTCCAAATTACCATTTTCTTTGGTTTTATTAATTCTAAAAAAATTGTCCTACTAGTGTCAAGTGGATTGGATCCCTTAGAATATGAAAGCATAAACTTAAGATTCAAAACATAGGCACTTACTGTTAAGTGTGACATTCCTAAGGCCATGCTGATGAGTATAAAGTATTTAGCTTAGTTTCTTAACCTCTGCGCTATTGACATTTTGCGCTTGATAATTCTTTGTTGGTGGAGGAGCTGTCATGGGCATGATAAGACTGTTCAGCAGCAATCCTGGCCTCTCCCTCTAGATGCCAGTAGCATTCCCCCAGGGGTGTCAACCAAAAATGTCTCCAGACATTGTCAAATGTCTTCTGGGGGTCAAAATTGCCCTCAGTTGAGAACCACTGTTTTAGACATTGGGAATATATTGGCAAAATAGTTTTACCTGATGGCAAAACTGATCAAAACACCCTATGAATTAAACACAAAAGTTTCTTTTAAATTGGTAAGAAGATACAGCAAATTCAAACCTAATCAAACCTAGTATGAACACAATACATATAATGTGAGAGGGGGAGATGAATCCCAGGATTTTATAAACCGCTTAACTGTACTCCTTGAAGTCACAGAATGTCAGAAAGGAGGAACCTTTAAAGTCATCTATTGTAAGCTCATTTGATGTACTGGAATCCTAAGTAGAGAAGTAACTTACCTAAGGTCTTATAGTCAGTAAATAGTATCTTAATGAGTAGTACCACCAATACTTGTTTAGCAGTTGTCTGGAAGAAACAAGTGTGTAGCTCTCAGAGTTCCCAGTATGGTGCAGTATATTATGGCTAGTAAGGGACACGTAGTTGGACTAATGTTCCTAAACTGGTACAAGAAGAAAGCATCACTTGATGCCTAAAAAAGACAGAGTACTGTAGAAATAAACTAATGATACTTGTAATTCTGGCTGAAAATATAAGGAGGTTCAGAAATGGCCAATTTCAGTGGTAAAGATAGCACAAATATCTAAAAACCTTGAGTTTTGATTTTAAGAGTCAGTCTATCAAAAACACTGAATGTTCCTATTTATAAAATTTGATACCGAGAGACCTTCTTTTTTCTGAGACGCATTTTTAAACCTGCACAGAAAAATCTGAAAGATAATGTGCCATACTTCATATAACCTTTGCAGACATGCTATTAACAGCAACCTTGACCTATCTGTAAGCCAAATGACTGTGTGGGGACATACAGCACTCATACAAACAGTTCCTATAGCTTACTTCAATTTCCTAAGTTCTGGTGAGAAGGTAAGTGAAAATATCCTACAGCAATTATTATACTGAAAATCATCTTTGACCTTCAAAATATCAGCATTTAAGGGGCTCTTTCCATTTTACTGATTTTAGAATTCCACATGAGAAAGAATAAACTTCTGAAAATTAAGAATATTTAAAACATTAAAAAACTGAAAAATGGGATATACCGTATTGAGGATAAATATAAAATATTAATAATGAACAAGTGCCATGACCCTTGGTTAAATAGAACATCAATGTTTACCAAATAATAAACTATAGGTAGTTTATTATCATCATAATAAATATTATAGAAAATTATCAATATAACTTTTTATTCTATTTATTCATTCATTTGACAAACATTTAATTGTGTACCTACAATGCACTGGTACTACGCTGGCAATGGGAATAAAGGAAGGAAAAAGAGAGAGTCCTTATCCTCCAGGAATTATTATCACATTGAGGAAAAAAGTTCAGGTCATCATGTTTTAACCATTTCATATACAGAACGACAGATATAGGGAGTACAAGTTGTTCAACCTCAGATTTTTTCAATTATTGGATTGATTGAGGAAATAGAGGAAATAACTTCAAAGAGAATACTATGAATAGCTGTATCTTACTTGGATTAATGTTATTTCTAAAAAGGAAAAGGATTTTAAAGAGACATTTGTGAAACTCAATGAAATAATTAGTAATGGAACATACTTTAGAAAAATAGGGGGTTATGTAAATATTAAACTACGATTCTGGTTAAACCATTTTTTATAACAACAATCTTTTCCCTTGATTAAATGCTTACTCTGGACCCGGCCCTGTTAAAGACTTTATATCACCTCATTTAATCCTTTTATATGATCTTTTATATTAACTCATTTAAAACTCAGTCATCCAATGGGGTGGGTATTATTAACTCCAGTTTACAGAGAAGAACACTTACAGAAGCAACTTACCCAAGGTCACATGGATGGTAAAAAGGGAAGCTGGGTGTCTAACTCTGTTCTGCTGGATTCCTTCTACCACGTTTACCGCCCCCCCCTCCCCGACTTTCTTTCTGTTACATTAGCCAGGCAGAGTGGGGGAAGAGCATTTTATACATGGACTTTTTTTGTAAAGGGACTAGCTTGTGCAATGGTCCAGGGGTAGTAAAAAACATGTTAAAGAAGTTTTTAAAAGACCAGGTACATACTGAGGGTCAGAGAGAGAGTGGTACGAAATGAGACTGGAAGTAGGCCGGGGCTAGATTATAAACCACGGGTCTTATAAACCATGTTGTGGATTTGGGATTTTAGCCCACCTGCAGAGAAAAAAACCATTGAAGGATTTTAAGCAGATAAGTAATTCGATCAAACGTATATTTTAGAAAGATCACTCGGGCTGCCTATAGAAAATGGGGCAGATAGAAGAAAAGAGTCCATTTAGAAGGTCACGTCAATAGTGTAGGCAAGAGATGATGGAAGCTTGGTGGAGATGGTAAGTGAATAAAATTGGAGAAATATTTTAGAAGTGGAACTGACAACATTTGGTGAAGGATTAGAAGACAGGGGTGGGAAAGAGATGTCAGGATCACTTTTGGGCATCAAGTATTGACATCTTTTAGATTTTGGAAGACAGAAAAGAAAGAAATTTAACATTAACCAGAAGAGCAAGATTAATGCTCAGATTATTCTAGATTATTTTAGTAACTGTTTACCCAAAACTCACTGTTTTAGTTTCCTAGGACTGCTGTAACAAATTATTACAAACTAGCGGCTTAAAACAACAGATTTAGGGGCTGGCCCCGTGGCCGAGTGGTTAAGTTCGCGCGCTCCGCTGCAGGCGGCCCAGTGTTTCGTTGGTTCGAATCCTGGGCGCGGACATGGCACTGCTCATCGGGCCACGCTGAGGCAGCGTCCCACATGCCACAACTAGAAGGACCCACAACGAAATATACAACTATGTACCGGGGGGCTTTGGGGAGAGAAAGGAGAAAAAAAAAAAAAATAAATAAATAAAAAATAAAAAATAAAAAAAAAACAACAGATTTATTCTCTCTGGAGGCTAGAAATCTGAGATCAAGGTGTTGGCAGGGTCAAGCTCCCTCTGAAGGCTCTAGGGAAGAATTCTTCCTTGCTTCCTCCTGGCTTCTGGTAACTGCCGGCGATCTTTGGCTTGTAGCTGTGATCACTCCAATCTCTGCCTCTGCCTTCACACTGCCTTCTGTGTGTGTCTGTGTCCTTTCCTCTTCTAGTAAGGATGCTAGGGCTCACTCTAAATCCAGGATGACTTCATCTTGAGGTTCTTGACTAATTACATCTGTAAGTAGGATCTATTTCCAAATAAGGTCACATTCTGAAGTTCCAGGTGGACATGAAGTTTTGGGAAACGCGATTCATCTCACTACACTTACATTATTTTTACTGAATTTATTTTTCTAGTTATCATTATCATCATCATCACTACTGCCATTACCATAACCCTCAATTAGTACCTGCTAGGCAAGAGGTATTGCTCTAAAGTTTTAATATGTATTTCCGCCGGGATCACAAGTATCGAGGGACCCCAAGATCACACCCAAGTTTGCTAGGGGGACTCAAAGGACTCAGCACATAGTTGGACTCATGGTTATGATTTATTACAGTGCAAGGACACAAAGCAAAATCAGCAATGGGAAAAGGTGCTTAGGGTAAGTCTGGAGGAAACCAGGTACGAATCTCCAAGTGAAGTCACAAAGGACACACTTAATTCCTCCAGCATTGAACTAGGATAATACATATGAAGTGCTGTCTAACAGAGAAGCTCACTGGAGACTCAGCACCCAAGTTGTTATTGGGGGCTGATCGTGCAGGCACCTTCTGCCTAGCACAAACCAGAATTCCTGATCCCAGAGGGAAAGCAGATGTTTAGCATAAACTACATTGTGCAAAGACTCTAGGTACACGGTAAGCCTCTTTTATCAGTAAGGGAATAGAGGGAACACTCCTGAAATTCAAGTTCCCAGATGTCAGCCAAGGGCCAACCTTCAAAGTAGGCCTTTCTAAAGGCAGTAGTCTCCGGCCTGCTATGTTAGCTCTTCCTGCACACATTATTTCACTTAATCCTCACAACAAAGAAATCAAAGTTCAGTTATTTCAGATAACGTTCCCAAGATTACACTACTATAGGTTAGTAGTAAACAGAGAAACTAGGATTCGAAAGTAGGCAATCTGATCCCAGATCTCTGCTCTTGTCCACTATGCTCGCTGCCTGGTTTCTGAGAACTTAGTAAAACGAAAAAAAAAAGTTACAATAGACTCATGTTGGAGAGAACTGACAAAAGCAAGTAGCAAGAAAGTTATAGTCTTTAAAACAGATTGTAAAGTGAATAATAAAGTAGCCACTATATAATGGAAACTCAACTAAAATCTTGGGTTAAACAATTTTATAGACACTATTTATAGACCTTTAATGTTTAAGAAAAACAAAATTACCAGCATATTGGTAATTTTAATATTTTAATAAGATTAAAAAAGCTAAAGTTTTAGCCAAATTAACACAATCAAGGGATTAAGAGGTTTCTGTTCACCATTGTGGAGAAATAAAAAAATAAAAAGAGTACATGTATGTGCTATAGCAGAGGGCAGCCTATTAGAATTATTTTTGTTTTATTTTATTTTTTACCTAACAGAGTGATGTCCTGAAGTATAGTCCAGTTTTCCAAATTTTTGTGTTAGGTAGCCATGCTTCTCCATGACATCCATCCATGTTGTATAATTTGGATCTAGGCCCTTAAAGTTATTCCAAGATTCTGTTAAGTGAGTGAAGAGACCACTCCACATTGCTGGGTGAAAAAAAAAAAGGAATTGAGATTAGTGTAAAGCTTAACAATTTGTTTTAACTATTAAAACAGTTTTCCAAGAAAGGAGTCTTCTAGTTTAGAGCTCACGCTCTGGAGTGACTCATAATCTGCATTAGGTGCTTTACCCAACATTTCTGATTATTACCTCATTTTATCAAGGGGAAAACTCTGCAAGGAGTTACTAGTTCCATTTTACAGGTGAGTCTCTAAGGCTTACAGGGTAAGTTGCTTAAGGTAAATGCAGCAGGAATTAAAGAGCCTGTCTGACTTTAGAGTCTTTTTTCAATCATAAAAATAATCACTAAGTATTTATTGGTTAATTTTCCAAGTTAGTCAACTGAAGTACAGATCTCATTTCCTCAAAATCCTCAAGGATTTTCCCTATTCCTTGTCTTTCCACAAAAAATTTAAGTGTACTATGTCTTCTCTCTCATTTTCTACAACTATGATTGTTTATTCAATAAATTGTTCTTCAAGTATTAAGGGAGAAATAGACAGCAATACAATAACACTAGGAGACTTCAACACCCCACTGTCAACAATGGCTAGATAATCCAGACAGAAAATAAGTAGGGAAACACTAGACTTCAACTACACATTAGACTAGATGGACTTAACAGACATTTACAGAACCTTCCATCCAAAAGCAACAGAATACACGTTCTTCTCAAGTGCACACGAACATTCTCTAGGATAGGTCATATGTTAGGCCACAAAACAAGTCTTAATAAATTTTAGAAGACTGACATGATATCAAGCATCTTTTTTTGACAACAATGGTATGAAGTTAGAAATCAAATACAAGAATACTGGAAAATTCACAAATATGTGGAGATTAAACAACATGCTACTGAACAACCAATGAGTCAAAGAAGAAATCAAAAGAGAAATCAAAAAATATCTTGAGACAAATGAAAATGGAAATACAACATACCAAAACTAACATGATGCAGAAAAAGCATTTCTAAGAGGGAAGTCCATAGCAAAAAATACTTGTATTAAAAAAAGAGAGAGTTGGGGGCTGGCCCCATGGCTGAGTGGTTAAGTTCACGCACTCTGCACTCCGCAGGATACAAAATTATTATACAAAAGTCAGCTGCGTTTCTATACACTAACAACAAACTATCAGAAAGAGAAATTAAGAAAACAATCCCATTTACAATTGAATAAAAGAACAGAACAAAATACCTAGGAATAAATTTAATAAAGGAAGTGAAAGATCTGTACAACGAAAACTATCAGACATTGAAGATGACACAAATGAATGGAAAGATTCTGTGCTCCTGGATTGGAAGAATTAATATTATTAAAATGTCCATACTACCCAAAGCAATCTATGGACTCAATGTAATCCCTATCAAAATTCCAATGGCATTTTTCGTTTTTTTTTTTTTTTAAACTTTGACATCTGAGCTAACATTTGTTGCCAATCTTCCTCTTTTTTTTTTCCTTCTTCTTCTCCCCAAAGACCCCCAGTACATAGTTGTATATTCTAGTTGTAGGTCCTTCTATTTGTTCATTGTGGGATGCCACCTCAGCATGGCCTGATGAGTGGTGCCATGTCCACGCCCAGGATCCAAACCGGCGAAACCCTGGGCAGCTGAAGCAGATCATGTGAACGTAACCACTCAGGCACAGGGCCAGCCCCCAGTGGCACTTTTCAAAGAAATAGAACAAACAATCCTAAAATTTGTATGGAACCACATAAGACTCCAAATAGCCAAAGCAATCTTGAGAAAGAAGAACTAAGCTGGAGGCATCACACTTTCTGATTTCTAACTCTATTACAAAGCTATATCTTCAGACAGCATGGTACTGGCATAAAAATAGATACAAAGATAAAAATAGAATAAAGAGCCCAGAAATAAATTCATGCATATATGGTCAGTTAATTTATGACAAAGGAGTCAAGAATATACAATGGGAAAAGGATAGTCTCTTCAATAAATTGTGTTGGGAAACCTGGACCCCTATCTTATACTATACACAAAAATCAACCCAAAATGGATTAGAGACTTGAATGTGAGGCCTGAAACTGTGAAACTCCTGGAAGAAAACATAGTGGGTAAGCTCCTTGACACTAGTCTTGACAATAATTTTTTGGATTTGACACCAAAAGCATAAGCAACAAAAGCAAAATTAAACAAGTGGGACTACATCAAACTAAAAAGCTTCTGCACAGCAAAGGAAACCATCAACAAAATGAAAAAGCAACCTATGGAATGGGAGAAAATATTAGCAAATCACCTATCTGATAAGGGATTGACAGCCAAAATATATAAAGCACTCATACAACTCAACAACAAAAACCCAAACAATACAATTAAAAAATGAGCAGAGGAACTGAACATTTTTCCAAAGATCTAGAGATAGCCAACAGGTACACTAATAGCAATAGTGCAATAGCACTAATCTTCAGGAAAATGCAAATCAAAACCTCAATGAGATATCACCTCATACATGTTGTAATGGCTATCATCAAAAAGACAGGAGATAATGCGTGTTGATGATGACGTGGAGAAAAGTGAACCCTCATGCACACTGTTGGTGGGAATGGAAACTGGTAAAGCCACTATGGAAAAGAGTACGGAGGTTCCTCAAAAAATTACAACTAGAACTACCACACGATCCAGCAATTTCATTTCTGGGTATATATCTGAAGGAAACAAAATTCTTATCTCAAAGAGATATCTGCACCCCCATGTTCATTGCAGCATTATTTACAACAGCCAAGACATGGAAACAACCTAAGTGTCCATCAATGGATGAATGGATAAAAAGAAATGTGATGTGAGATACATACACATATGCGAGTGCGTGCACACACACACACACAGACACACACTGGAATTTGTTCAGCTGTAAAAAAAGAAAGAAGTCCTGCCTTTGCGACAACATGGATAGACCTTGAAGGCATTATGCTAAATGAAATAAGTCAGACAGAGAAAGACAGAAAGTGTATGATCTTACTTATATGTGGAATCTTAAAAAAAACTGAATTCACAGAAACAGAACAGACTGGGTGGTTGCCAGAGGCAGGAGTTGAGGGGTGGGGAAAAGGGTGACAGTGGTGAAAAGGTACAAATTTCCAGTTATAAGATAAATAAGTTCAGGGGATGTATTGTACAGGATGGTGTAACTATGGTTAACAATACTGTATTGTATATTTGAAAGTTGCTAAGAGAGTAGATCTGAAAAGTTCTTACCATAAGAAAAAAAATTCCTAACTATAGGAGGTGATGGACGTTAACTAAATTTATCGTGACAATCATTTTGCAATATATACATATATCAAATCATCATGTTGTATGTCTTAAATTAATATGTTTTATGTCAACTACATCTCAATAAAACTGGAAAAAATAAATCCTTTTCTTTTTCTCATTTTTGTGTACACACATAGTAGGTTTGAATAAGCTTTCTCTTCTCATCTACAAAAATGCTTCCTTTTGAGGAGTGGGATGGGGGATTACCTGGGTTCGAATCCCAATTATGCCAATTTCTGAGGGGCTTTTGACAAGTTACTTACCTTTCTGTACTTCAGTTTTCATCTGCAAAATGTGGATAATAACATTAGCTACAAAATGAGGATTATATAAATTAGTACATGTAAGGCACTCAGAATATTGCCAGGCACACAGAAAGGATGCAATATACGTTAGTTTTTCTTACTATTATTCCTTCTCTTTGTTCAAACTCTTCAAAATATACTTCTTCTGGGAAAAACATCACCTAACATTTTCGAAATTTTGGAGTTCAGTGCTTTTTCATTCATTATTTTATGTGATGCTCAGAACGACTCTGGGAGGAACACAGCATAAAACAGCATTTTGTAGACAAGGAAATTGACTTGCTTGACATGGTCTTTTGAGGATTAGCATCTGGGTCATCACCTCACCCTAGTCCACTGCTCATTCCACTTGCTCAGTAAGTAATGTAAAATTAGGGGCCAGCCCGGTGGCGCAGCGGTTAAGTGCGCATGTTCTGCTTCGGCAGCCCCGGGTTTGAGGCTCGGATCCCGGGTGCAGACATGGCACCACCTGGCAAGCCATGCTGTGTTAGGCGTCCCACATATAAAGTAGAGGAAGATGGGCACGGATGTTAGTACAGGGCCAGTCTTCCTCACCAAAAAGAGGAGGATTGGCAGCAGTTAACTCAGGGCTAATCTTCCTCAAAAAAAAAAAAAAAAAGAATATAAAATTAACAAAACTGTTTTTTAATATGCTTTGTCCTTCATCATTGAAATATCATTTATAACATATTAGGTTTCCTTTAATCACTGGTGACTATATAGTTGAGAGAGCTGCAAATGGAGGTGAAAGAATCTATGAACTCAAATCACAGAGAATATCATGTCAGGAACTTACAGACAAAAACAAATCGTTGAGTCCTGTTTATGAGTTCTGAGGCGAACAATCATAAATTAGAAAGACAGAAGAAAAGGAAAGAACTCTGTCAGAGAAGAGACAGAAATTATAAAAATGGCAGTTTCCTCCTATTTCTCAATTATTCATGGCTTAATGTCAGTGATATTATGCCATTAAAACTATGCCTATTTGTTAAATTACTATAATAAAAGTGAACAATCAGATTTGATATAAAGTGAATTGAGACTGAAGAGAAAGAGATAAAGTACGTAATCTGAAATAATATGGAAAAATTCGGGTCATCCTGATGTATGAGAAGTCCTAACTGCTTTGTGGTATCCTCTGAAGTCTCCTCCCAACTCTCTGTACTACTGCTGAAAAATTTTCCTTGGAAATAGAACTATTCTAGGAAATAAGGGTATTACCTCATTTGCTTGGATAGTCAAAAGATTCTTAGTCGCCAGTCATAAGGAAGGGAAACAGTAGCACATGAACTAAATACCATCTTAGAGGACAAAAATTCCTACTTTTGAAAAATAGAAATTCTAGTAACTCCAATACCCAATGCATACCTTAGAGCACACACTTACATTAAAACTTTTTATTATTAGGTGCCAAATCTGACTTACAATCCTACTTTTGGGTATACTCTTTTAAATTGTGGAAATATTTTCAGTTGTGGCCACGTTCTTTCATTAATATTAAGCGTTCTCATACCTGCGCGCGATGGGCAACAGATTGGAGAGTTTGTGTAGGCATTCAGAAAGGAAGTGCCATGTGCTTTCATGAAGTCGATAAAAGGAAGTTTCACTACCTGACTTCCTGGATAAAATGTTAGCCTTCCATCCTGGAATAAAGAAATTTAATTAACACTGATTGTATCACAAAAGAAGAAAATTATTTCCTCTAATTTTAACCATAAAATTCACAAGTAGCAAAGGACTTCAATATGTTCCTAAGAATCTTCAAAAGATAAAATCAAGCACAGAGATTGTTATCAGCACTGGCTCATAATACAGGGAATTCAACTCAGTGTTACACTTGAATTCATTTGAATACAGTAAATAAATTATAGGGCCTCCTGGAAAGTTCTTTTGGGGGATGATGGACTGACTGAACAAATATTTACTGAGTATTTACTATGTGCCAGGCACTGTGAAAGATCTGGAGATACAATGGGGAATAAAATAGAGTCCATGGCCCCATGAAGCTTATGGTCTAGCGGGGAAGGCAAAAAGTACACTGGTAAATAAACCATGACTAATTACAAATTGTGATATGTGTTTTGAAAGGAACTTGAGATACAGAATAACAAAGGAGACCTACTTCAGATAGAGTGAACAGGGAACGTTTCTCTGGGAAGTATAAGACATAAAGAATGAGAAGGAGCTAGATATTCAAATAATTTAAGGGTCATGTAAAGTTAGAGATAAGTGGAGATAGGAACTAGGCAGCTACATAAATGAGCCTGAAGATTAGAAGAGGTATTTGGGTTGTAGATACACATTTTGGAATTGAATTGGGAATTGAACTCTCCTTGGTAAAGAGCAAAGACAAATAAAAATATTCTAGTCCTGGAGTTATATCTATTACATGTTTTCAATATAATTATAAATAAAGTACAGTTTAAAAAATGAGCCAATCCAAAATACAGGATATACATAAACTCTTGAGATGTCTGAGGTTTCCAAATGGATATTTAAAGTAGGCTGTTGGGTACAGACATGAATCTGGAACTCAGAGAAGTCTATCCTGGTGAAATAAACTTGGGAGTCTTTAGCATATTCATGGTATTGAAACCTGTGAGGTTGAATTAAATCTTTTAGGGAGAGAGTGAAAAAGAGAAGAAAGAAAGGAACCCAGTGGAAGCCCTGAGGTGTCCTAAAAGGCAGCATAAGAAACTGAGAAAGAATGGCCAGTGAGGGAGGAAGAAATCAGAAGACTGAGTCCCATGAAAGCCGAGAGAAGACAGTATGTCAAGAAGGAGGTAAAGTCAGCTGTGTTCAGAGAGTACTTAAAATAAGGCTAGAAAATGCACACTGGAACCACAGCGGAGTGACAGTTGTAATCTAGACAAGAGCATTTTCAATGGAGTGGTAGGGATGGGCAGCTAAACTAGAAAAGCGAAAAGGGAATAGAAGGTAAGACAGCAGGTGAAAAAAATTCTTCTAAGAAGTTATTTTGCAAAGGGACAGAAAAATGGGATAGATGTTAGAGACTAGAGTGTTAGCAGGAAGAGATTGTGGGATTAAAGTCAGGTTTTTTGTTTTTTTTTTTTAAGAGCCTGCTTGTATGCCAAAATAACCACTTCTGGCGGGAATAACCATTGAATGCCCAGCAAATAACTACTGATTCCTCAATGA
This sequence comes from Equus asinus, assembly GCF_041296235.1. Lineage (NCBI taxonomy): Eukaryota > Metazoa > Chordata > Mammalia > Perissodactyla > Equidae > Equus > Equus asinus. The sequence goes on from NC_091798.1 coordinate 76,171,267, forward strand.
TGAGCTGGGAAGATCAAGGCAAAAGTGCATATTCTCACCTCATAAGAATTTCTTTAGACCCATAAATTCAAATTCTCAGAAACTTATCCTCACAAATCCCAGATGCCTACATGTCTTATTCTTAGAATCTTTTGGATATGGAAGATAATAACCATTTGTGGCCACTGCTTGGAGTCTAGACCACCCAGCCACCCAGGCTTATTTGGTTGGATGGATGGAGCAGGAGTTCATGGCAGAAGCACTGTGATGCTATACAATTCAAGTCCTGCAGGCTAGGTTCAAATTGGTCTCACTACCACTGCAAATGGCTACTGCAGCATAACAATAACTCATGCATCAGATTAAAATCCATGTTAGTGATTTCTTAACTCATTTCTATGATTAGTACAAGGACTTCATCTAGATTGAAAGCAAGAATCTTTAATGTGCAGTACAGCAGGGATGGCAAGAGGGAGGAGGGGATAACTGCCCCATTTGGGGAAGTTTCTAACGTGGAACGTGTGAAAGGTGGTCTATGTCAGGATTACCGCTTGAGATATCAGGCACTCGATAAATATTTAGTGAATAAAATGAAATGACTCTTCAATCCAGAGCTGTTCAGTTTACAAAAGAAAAATTTGATATGTTCCAAATTCAACAGTGTATTTTTGCACAGCTTAATAAACCTGGATTAAGTACTTCAATGGCAAGGTTTCTATTTGGTTAGGTTCTTAGGAAATATTTAAATTATGATACGCATATTCTCAATGTCAAAAGCACACCAATAATACTCTAAATGAGGATCAAAATCATATTAGAGAAAATATTAAATATTTTCTGGAAGTTTTGGTTTTTAACTTCATGCAGTTTTTACACACTAGCAAATAACTTTAAAAATAGGCTACAACTGGTACCATTGATAACGGTATCAATGGGAGATGGTCTATATAATAATTCTGAACTGAAATGGATCTTAACACGGGTAGCTGATGAAAAAGAGAGAAAGTAAGTTTTCCCTAGTATGGTAATGTGGATTACAATGGATAGTCAGTCATAGGTCAAAGTACAGTTCCATCAAACTTAGTTGGGAGAGAAAATCTTGCAGAATTGTTTTCAGGATAACTTCTATAATTTACTAATAGCCCATTTCAATTTTCTTAAGGCCATTCCCATGGTTCAAACAAATTAAGTACTCTAATACTGGGCATTTGAAAAGGAAAAAGAGGCCCATTAATTGGCTTGCTGCATAAAAGTGACAAATAATACCAACTGCCTTAATTTCTACATTCTGCTATCATTCTTGACTCTCATGAGTCCAGGCATTTTTCCCCTTGGGATGGATGAGTCTTTTGGTAGATATGATTTTGTGATTTGGATTGCTTCTTCAAGAACCATAATTGGTACTCAGTTCCTCATCATTCTGGGCCAGGGAAAACCAGTGAAGATTAGATGTCAAGGCATCATTTTAATGAAAGAACATAAGAGTAACTTTAACTGTCTGCTCTGTTATCACAAGACTATTTATAGCATTCTTTTCAGATCTGTCCATCAGACTGAATGAGATTCTCACTAAGACTCTGGTATACCTCCCTGTCCCACCTTCCACTCCTGAAACTTCACCAAAACTAAAACCATTGCAGGTGCGGGGGTGGGAGGAGGGAGGTGAAAGAGGATGCTTATGTCCTTTAAGACCCAGACAGAAGTGCTTATTTTCTCTCTTTTTAAAAAACGAGTTTATTAAGATACAATTCAAATACTATACTACTCACTCATTCAATTTGTGCAATTCAGTGGTTTTCAGTATATTCAGAGAGTTGTACAACCATCAGCACAATCGATTTTAGAATATTCTCATCATCCCCAAAAGAAAGCCCGCACTCCTTAGCCATCACCCTCTAATCCTCCCAGTCCCCCACATCCTAGGCAACTGCTAATCTGTCTGTCTCTACTTTCTGTCTCTATAGATTTGATTTCTCTGGACATTTCTTATAAATAGAATAGTACAATATGTGGTCCTTTGTGACTAGCTTTTTTTCATTTAGCATAATGACTTCTAGGTTCATCTATATTGCAGCATGTATGAATATTGCACTTATTTTTTATTGTTGAATAATATTACTAAATTTTATTTATCTATTTATCAGTTGATGGATAGGTATTTGGGGTTGTTTCCACTTTCTGGCAGTATTATAATACTGTTATGAATATTCATATACAAGTTTTTGTGTAGACATATATTTTCATTTCTCTTGGATATATACCTAGAAGTGAAATTGCTGGATCATATGGTAACTCATATTAAAACATTTCATGAATTGCTAAACTTTTCCAAAGTGGCTGCACAATTTTACATTCCCACCAGTAGTATATGAGGGTTGCAATTCCCCCATATCTTTGCCAACTCTAGGTACTGTGTCTTTTTGATTCTAACTGTCTTAGTGGGTGTGAATTTGTGTCTTATTGTGGTTTTGATTTGCATCTCCCTAATGATTAGCGATGTTGAGTATCTTTTCATGTGCTTATTGGCCATTTGTTTATCTTCTTTGGAGAACTGTCTATTTAGAGCTTTTGCTCATTTTTTAACTGCCTAATTGAAGGTCACAAAGATTGCAGCTATGTTTTATTCTAAGAGTTTTATAGTTTCAGCTTTTATGTTTGAATCATTGATTCATTTTGAGTTAATTTTTGAAAATGGTGTGAAGCAGAGTCCAACTTCATTCTTCTTTTTTTTTTTAAGGAAGCTTAGCCCTGAGCAAACTACTGTCAATCCTCCTCTTTTTTTTTTTTGCTGAGGAAGACTGGCCCTGAGCTAACATCCATGCCCATCTTCCTCTGCTTTATACATGGGACGTCTACCACAGCATGGCTTTTGCCAAGCGGTGCCATGTCTGCACCCGGGATCTGAACCGGCGAACCCCAGGCCGCCAAGAAGCAGAACATGCGAACTTAACCACTGCGCCACCAGGCTGGCCCCCAACTTCATTCTTCTGCATGTGGATATTCAGTTTTCCCAGCACTATTTGTTGAAAAGACTATTCTTTCCCTATTAAATGGTCTTGGCATCCTTGTTGAAAACCAATTAACTATAAACGTGAGAGTTTATTTCTGTACTTTCAATTCTATTCCACTGATCAATATGTCTGTCTATCCTTACATCAGTAACACACTATCTTGATTATTGCAGTTTGTAGTAAGTTTTGAAATTAGAAAGCATAAGTCCTCCAACTTTATTCTTTTACAAGATTGCCTTGGCGATTCTGGGCCCCTTGAATTTCCATATGAATTTTAGGATGGGTTTTTTCTGTTTCTGAAAAAATGTCGTAGAGATTTTTAGAGATTGCATTGAATCTGTACATCAATTTGGTGATTTTTACTATATTAACAATATTAAATCTTCTGATCCATAAACATAGGATGTCTTTCCATTTATTTAGGTGTTCTTCAATTTCTTTCTACAGTGTTTTGTAGTTTTCAGAGTATAAGAATTGCACTTCTTTGGTTAGATTTATTTCTAAGTATTTCATTCTTTTTGATGCTATTTTAAATAGAATTGTGTTAATTTTATATTCAGTTTGTTCATCAATTAAGTGTATAGAAATACAATTAACTTTTATATTTTGATCTTATAGCCTACAGCCTTGCTAAACTAACTTATTAGTTCTAATAGTTTTGCAGTGGATTCCCTAGTATTTTCTATATACAAGATTATGTTATCTACAAATAGAGATCCTTTTACTTCTTTCTTTCCAATCTGGACGCCTCTTATTTCATTTTCTTATCTAATTCTCTGGCTAGAACCTCCAGCATAATGATGAATAGACATAGTGAGAACAGATATCCTTGTCTTGTTCCTGATCTTTGGGAGAAAATTTTCAGTCATTTACAGTTAAGTATATTATTAGCTGTGGCTTTTTTGCAGATGCCCTTTATCAGATTGAGGAAATGCTCTTCTATTTCTAGTTGGTGGAGTGCTTTTATCACGAAGCTTGTTGAATTTTGTCAAATGCTCTTTCTCCATCTATTGATACGTTAACGTAGTTTTTACCCTTTATTCAATTAACATGGTGTATTACATTAACTGATTTTCAGATATTAAACCCACCCTTACAGCCTAGGGCTAAATCCCACTTGGTCATAGTGTATAATCGTTTTTACATATTTCTGAATTTGATTTGCTAGTATTTTGTTCAGGATCTCTACTTCTATATTCATAAGGGATACTGGTCTGCACACAATATTTATGTATTTCTATACACAAAAATATATGAATTTATGCATTCATACTATACTAAAAAAATAAGCCAAATACAGTAGTCCCCCAGTGATCTGCAGGGAATATGTTTCAAGACCCCTATGGATTCCTGAAACCACGTACAGTACTGAACCCTATATATACTATGTTTTTTCCTGTACATACATACATACCTATGATAAAGTTTAATTTATAAATTAGGCACAGGAAGACATTAACAACAATAACTAATAATAAAATAGAGCAATTATAACAACCTACTGTAATAAAAGTTACTGTAGCTCTTAGCAACCTCAGCATATGATTTTTCTTCTTATTACATGGAGAACTTTCACCTTTTTACTTAAAGCAAGCACTTTACGGCTTCTCTTTGGCATATCCGAATTGGCACATCACACTCTTGTGCTTTGTAGCCATTATTAAGTAAAATATGGGTTACTTGAACACAAGCACTGCGATACCCCAGTAGTTTATCTGGTAACAGACTGCTACTAAGTAACTAACAGGTGGGTAGCATATACAGCTCATATACGCTGGACAAAGGGATGATTCATGTCCCAGGCAGGGGAGGGGGATGCCAGAAATTTCATCATGCTACTCAGAACTGCAAACAATTTAAAACTTAATGAATTGTTTATTTCTGGAATTTTCCATTTAATATTTTCGGACTGTGGTTGTCCATGGGTAACCGAAACCACAGAAAGCAAAACCCTGGTAAGGGGGGACTACTGTATTCCAGTCATCTTTGGAAGTTTCCAGGATGTTGTGATGCACCACCCAGATTCTCTTTTAGGAATGAAAGATTGTCTCTGCTGAAAAGAGTTGCTTTGCCCAAGATCATGCCTCATTCTGGGAGCAGCCCACAACTAATGGCCATCCAACATGAGTGTACAAAGGCCTGGTCCCCTCACCCCACCTGGAAACAGTTCGAAGCATCATACTAGTTTAAGAACTACCCATAAGCTCAGCGGAGGCCTGCAATGAGACAGCAACAAAATTCAGCTTCTCTCTCTGCACAAGCCTGCTGCTTTCCTTTCCCTTTGATCCCAAAAGCACTCCCCAATAAACTTCTCTCATGTTACTCTCCAATATTGCCCGTTCTCTAAATTTAGATACTCATACAGATTAGTTTAAGTAATATTCTCAACAAATCCTATGGGCATATTCGGATTACCTAACTTTAATCATCATGGGTTAATCTACGAGAAAGGCAACACATGATAGTGATTAAAAGCACTCTGGTGCCAGACATGCCTACCACCAACAATCTATGAGACCACAGTAACACCTAGTGATAACAAACTATTATAACTAGTAACCAAACACTTGCCCAAGCAGTAGTTTTTAAATCCTGGATAGTACTCAAAGTATCACGTAATGTTGTTCCGTATTCTTTTGGTTAATGGCTTGGGAAAGTTCCAAATACTGTTCAAGTTTTGGATTAAACACCACCACCACCACACACAATTTCTGTGGAATATGGTGGAACGGATCAAATTACATCAACTAACGCATTTAAATCAGCGCTAACAGGACTATCAGATACCTGGGTAACAAAAATAACGTTAATTTTCTTCACTTCTCGCCCAAACATTAATTCCCGCAAACTTGAGGTGAACTGGGAAATGACCGCTGGAAAGCCAACAACGCTTCTATGGAGAAGCAGAATGTTATTTTTCCCTCCAACCGAATCACACAGGGGTATGGATTTAAATTTCATTAGCAGTGGTAGAATAATTTAGTGGGTCAAGGCCAGCAATAAAAAAAAAGAGATTTGCAAAGACGCCATCGGAATGCATGTTATTCACTGTTGTTTTATATGTATTACCTGCACATCTAGACGGTGTACGTGTCTGTATACAGGGCCTCAAGATAAAATGCATTTCTTACTTTGCATTGGGGTGAATCATGTTTGAAAGGCTCAGACTCTGCTCCCCAAACCTGCAGCACAGGAAAGGCTGCGGGCCGGTCGCGGGGCCGGAGCGCGGCGCCCCCTCCCCTTCCTCTCGGTACTTACGAAAGAGTCGCTCACAACCAGCACCACGTTAGGCGCATCGGGCCAAGCGTGAGCTGCTCCCCGCCTCTGCCCACCTGCCCCTGGAGCTAGGACCGCCAGCGCCGAGGCTGCCATCACCAACACCCACAGCAGCAGCATCGTGGGGAGAGGTTCTGACTGCCCGGCAGCTAGGCGTTGGGCCCGCCTCTTTCCTCCAGGAACTCCCTACAGGGAAGGGGCGGACGGAGATCGCCAAGTTCGCAGTTTGGTTTCTTCATAGCACTTCACCCGCAGAACTACAACTCCCATCAGGCTTGGAGGGCGCACATGCGCAAAGGAGGAGTCCCCTGCCTCAGCTCACGATAAGACCTTTTGATCAAATACCGAGAGAACTAAAACCCGAGCCACTGCCAGTCACGTAAGGAGGCCTGGGAAATGCGCATGCGCTCTGACTCCAGCCTTGGCGTTTGTAGGAGCATCTGTCCGAGGTGGGTTCGTGTTGCTGTCGCTTTTGCAGAAGTTGGAGCCGGTAGGCAGTTGAAATGGTACTGAGAGAGAGAAAGGATCAGGGGCCGAGGCTGCTTGTTTTTTCCGAGCAAGCGTGGCTGAGGTTAGGCGAGACCGTGAACTGGGCGATGATGAGGTGGCGGCGCGTCTGTCACTTAAGGTGGATCGGGAGGTTTTTTGTGGGCCCTCTGGCTGGACCGCCTCACGTGCGATGTGGCTAGTGTGGAGTCCCTCGAATAACTTCCCCCAAGGGAATTCCTAGCCTGCCTCATTTTCCCCCCTTTGCCCGTGCAGTAAGGAGATATTGTGCTCCGGTAGGGTGAGGAGCGGGGCCTAGTATGTCAAGTTTCAGGTTCTAGGCCGGGAGAAGCTTGGGTGTGCCTTGCCTTCGGGGTGCAAAGGAGAGAAACCGAACAGGCTCTCGGAGGAAGAAATGTTGGGCCGTGTGACGTGTTCGGTTAATTGACGTAGGTTCAGAATACCATTGTTTTGCTGCAGAAAAATCGCTGATCCCTCTTGACTGTTGAACTTCTTTGGAGAAGTCTGGAAGAAGCAGATTTCTATGCTAGAGCCAAATTCCTGATTTCCTTATCATAGTTTCAGGTATATAACTTGCGCATTACACTAGTCATTTTAATATTTTGACAGGAAAAGGAGTTGCAGTACTTAACATAAAATCAACTCAATACTAATATCTGACAGTGTTTTTTGCATAAAATAATTGTAATGAGGGACAGACCTTATTGGTTTAATATTCACATAGCATTTATTATGTGCTGAGCATTATACTAAGCATTTATCAAGTACCTACTGTGTGCCAAATACGTGGAATATTTTCGGTCCTTCTCGCTTTCACCATTTTGTAGATAGAAAAACTGAGGCTTGAATAGGTTAAATGATTTGCCCAAGGTTACACAGGGAGCCAGTGTGAGTAGAACTTGAATTTGGATAGTTTGTGCCCTGACTTACTGCAATACTCTGTCTCTAGTTCATTCCAAAATTTCATGACATTCTGTTGAGCTTAACCTCTATTAGTGAAGCAGAATTGTTAATCGGGAAGCATGCTTAAGATCTGTGGGAGCATACAAATATGTAAAGAATAGTCCCTGTCCACAGGGAACTTACACTCTAGGGAAACAAAAGTGAAATAATAATACAGCATGGAAGGTAATACAGGTAGGCTCCCTCATGAACGGGTTATGTTTCAGAATTTTGTTTTGAATTAATTTGGAATGTAGAACACATTTTACCATAGAAACAATGTTGGCTGACATTTAGATTCATAAAAAATACACTTAACTTTATCTGTGACATGGTACTAATTCTGTGAACTGTATTTACTCTCTCTGACCTTGTTTTCACAGGGCATGTATTTTGAATTCCTGGTCAGGATGACAGAAACACATCTTTTTTTCCTTCTCTCTCCCCTTGACAGTGTCAGTGGGAGCAGATGCGGTAGTGGGTTGGAGCACGGTGGATATTTTAGGGCCCCAGACACTTAGCGCTGGAAGAGTCTAAGAGGCTTCTAGTTCTACTTCTTATCTGACACTCAATTTGTCCTATGATGTACCTGCCAAGTGGATTGTCCAGTCTGCTTTTTCATCTCCAGTGATGGGAATCATATATTTCCGTTCAGCAGTTAATTCCATATTTGTACAGGTCTAATTATTAAAAGTTCTTGTTTGAGCTGAAGTCAGTCTCTTCTTTTAACCATTCATTGGTCCATTTCTCTTCACTTTTACATGAATAATCTCTCCCTTTCAACAACCCTTCTCACCTCCCTCTTTACCAGTGTTTTTTCCCCTGGTCTTGCTCAGTTCTTTCAGCTAGTTATCATATAATTTCAGGTTTCTTCATTATTTTGATTACTCTTTTCTGGACATAAAGCATTTTTGCTAATCAGTAACTTATCCTATCAGAAAAGGTACTTTTGAGATGTATTTGTGCATCTCCATCTGTGTACATGTGTGTATATTTGTTTTGCAGTGAGGGTAGGGGCTCCATTACATGTATAAGTCATCAGGGAAAGATTTGTACGTTAGTGATTGCTTGCTTAGTGAAATACTTAACTCTGTGGTTCAGAAAAGTCTTCAATTGAAAGTCTTGGTCTAGATTTTGGTTTGTATAGTTCTTTTACTGTCCAAAATACCAGCAACACTATATTCTGCCTTAAGAAAAGGATGCTAAGTGTGCAGTTAGTGACTATGTGGAACACAGTATTGTCTTGACCTGCTGTGAATCTGTGACTATTTGTTGAACCAGATGCTAGGAATTAAAACATAGTAATAGAAATAGTCTTTGTTCCTAAGGAGCTTCCAGTCTGTTTGTGGAAGACATAACACATGCATACCTGTATGCATGATAACAATAACAGTATAAATATAAATAACAAACTTAATAACAGTATAAAAGGTATCAAAAAGTACAGTTAATTGCCAAACAAAAACCAAAAAGCAGAATATCCAAAATTGTATTTTGGAGAATGTTAACGTGTTTCAAAATGTTAATTGATGTTCATTGAAATAAATGTTCCATAGTCAAATACGTTTCAGAGTTGCTGGGTTGAACTATCTTTGAGTCTTTACTATAGGACTTCTCAGAGCCTTTGAAATGCTAATATACATTGTGACTTTAAAAGGGTGATACATGTAATGTTCAGTATTCACACAATTACTCGGCCATATATTAACACCTTTAAGCATGTTAATATTCCTTGGAATACATTTTTGGAAATGTTGGTATAGATAGTAAGTGTTATAAGTTCAGACTAGTGTGTGATTTGTCTGAGAAGGCTTTATGCTTGACGCTCGAATTTGACCTTCAATTACTTGTGGCATTTGAGTGGACAGAAGTAAGAGTGGACAGGCTGAGGGGAGAAGTAAAGATGTAGCTGTAGAAAGTGCTGGGGGAGGGTGAAAAAAGTAATGTGAGTTAATGTTAAAAAGGAAATTCTTCCCTTCTCACTTTAGCAAATTGAGAATTACTGCCTTCTAGTAGTGGGGAAACTAAAAGCTGAATGTTTTTGGTAGGCTTTTGAAAGCTGGAAGATCATAGTACTCAATAAGTGTTAGATATATGTAAGCAAGTCTGAAGATATATTACCTTTATTTAGGGATTTTTGAACTGAGAGACAGGAAACCTTTATATAGAACAATAAAAAGCATCTGTTAAGTTTCACTTGAATAGCTCAACCACTAAATGCTTCAGTGGTTCAGAGGAGGGAGTGGTCTCTGTTGTAGGGTTTAGTCTAGTGTTCGTGTGACTGATTTGAAGAGGATGCTTGGTTGGATGATAACCACCTTTTGAGGAACATAGGCAAGAAGGTTACTTCTTGACAGAGGAGGTTGGGGATTTTAAATGTGTGTAAAATGTATATAATAACCACCGCGGGTTAGGAATGGAAGTAACGCAGTGAAGTTGATTGAGAGGGTGGGAGTAGATCAGAAGAACTAATAGATACTCTGTGCAGGCACTCCATTTGTGTAAGAGTCAAGTAAGTGATCCTCACTTTACCAGTGAGGACATAGCCTGGGCTAGTGTCTAAGGTGCCCAAGTTCTGATGAGACTTGAACCCAGATCCATCTGATTCCTAAAACCTTTCTCAACCAGCTTAAGTCTTGGCTTGGTGGGAGTATATAGCAGAATGAAGGGACTAACAAAATCTTGGGTATTTTCTAAGAACAGAGGAAAGGGACTGAGTAATAAGTTAGCTTGGGTGGGGAGGGTAATCAAGTGTAGCTGCATGGGGGCTTAAAGAAGATGAGTGAAATGGAGCCAGGTTTTAACGATTATTTTACTTCCCCACCTCTTGTTTTAACTTTTATTTTACTTTCCTAAACATTGTTTGGATCACAAGATTTTCTTTTCTTACCAGTAAGATCCTTTCTGTGAAACTAACCATTCTATTGAAGTTTATTGCTAGTACATGTTTTAGTCCAGTAAACTCACTTTCCATTTCTTGTTCAGCCCCACCTGCTTCACCTAAATTTTTTTCATTTCCTAGTTGTAAAGTGGCATTTTTTTTTTAGATTTTTTTTTTCTCCCCAAAGCCCCAGTATATAGTTGTGTATCCTACTTGTAAGTCTTTCTGGTTCTTCTATATGGGATGCCACCACAGCATGGCTTGATGAGCAGTGCTAGGTCCGTGCCCAGGATCTGAACTGGCGAACCCCAGGCTGCTGAAGGAGAGCATGTGAACTTAACAGCTATGCTGCTGGGGCTGCCCCCCCTCCCCTTTTTAACTTTATTCAGTTTTTCAAAACGACTTCCGTTCTCTCCATGAAGTGTTCTAGATTAATTTTCTTTGACAGGATCCATTCCAGGGATGCCATCAAAAGATACTTAGAATTTGTAGTCGTGTAGAATTAGTGTTAATATTTCAGATGGCTGTTTACATGGATTTTTAACATTTTATAAAAGTTTTCTCTATTTTCATTAAATTACAGATTAATCTAGTTCCATGATGTGGGCAGCTTTTTTTACATATTTATCATTCTCTATATGGCTTAGAATAAGGTTCACTTTGGTGTCGTTAGGCTGCAATTTGGTAGTAAATAAGTGCCCCTAATTGTCCTAGATCCAAAACAAGGCCACATGGAAGTAGGTGATTCTCTCTTTGGGCTCAGTTTTGTATTTGAAGTTAGTGTATTTTGAGTTTCTGGAATGTTTTTTTAGAATCTTTCTAATTGCTTATGGAAGTTCCTTTTATCACCTAGGGCTATGTTTACACAATTTAGACCAGTTTGGAAATTTGGAGATTAAGATGAGTGTCTCTTTGCAAAAGAGAAAAGACGAAAAGTTGTACATAATTATGTCTCATGTTTTAAATTATGAATTATGAAAATTGAACCTGAATCTGATGTATTCAAAAAATCGGTAAGTTTTAGGTTGTGTATGTCATCCTTTTTATGTGGCTAACTGTCTTATATTTTACTTAATTTAGATGGATAACGGTTAAGGAACCATCTGAAATTCAATTCAAAAAGAAGATAAAGGTAGTGATAATGTGTATAAGGTAAGTGTCTAGAATGCTAAATAATAGGTCATTGGAATCTACTTTTACTTAATGATTGTTTTTACCAATTCTTTTCAGAGGAAAAGTTTAATGGTGTGGGTTATTATGCCAGATTATAGGCCACCACAAAATGCCTTTAGACTTTTGTTATTACAGACCGTCCCGACTTCCCATGGTTTGCCTTACGATTTTTTGATTTTATGATAATATGAAAGTGATATGCATTTAGTAGAAACCGTACTTCAAATTTTGAATTTTGATCTTTTCCCAGGCTAGTGATATGTGGTGCAATACTCTCTCGAGACCCTGGGCAGCAAGCCGCAGCTCCCAGGCAGCCACTTGATCACGAGGGTGAACAGCTGATACACTTAGAACCACTCTGCACCCGCACAAGCATTTCGTTTTTCACTTGTAGTACAGTGTTTAATAAATTATGTGGGATATTCAACACTTTATTATAAAATAGGCTTGTGTTAGATGATTTTGCCCAACTGTAGGCTAAGGTGAGTATTCTGAGCATGTTTAAGGTAGGCTAGGCCAAGGTATGATGTTGGATAGGTTACGTATATTAAATGCATTTTTGACTTGCAATGTTTTCAACTTGCAATGGGTTTATTGGGATGTAACCCCATTGTAAGTTGAGGAAGATCTATAGTTTTAAAGGTATCATTTTTTGCTTTTCTGTAATTAACTTCCATTGTCATTGTTGTTCCTATTATTTATTATTTATTTGTTATTATTGCTTTGTGGAATCTTTGTATCTGCATAACTGAATGTGGCTTCAGGTTCCATAGCTTTAGCTGGGATGTGTAGGACGTACCCATTCATCTCCCTATGCTTGTTAGTTTTGAAGTATATGATTGTCTTTTTGGCACGTTTGTCACTTTCTAACTTTTGTAAAGTGTAGTTGTTGCTACATTTTGTGCTCCGTACATTGAATAAAAACCTTTTAGGTTGGTAGAAGAAAAACTCATTGAGTGAAAATGTGCAAAATGTGTGCTCTTATTTAAAAAAATCAGTTGAGGATTGAGTAGAAAAAATGGAAGGAGAGGTGTAAGGGGAAAGTGTGTGGGGCTGTGGAAGAATAGTAAAGACAGTTGTAAGAGAGCTAGATTTTTCTTTGAAGTGTTGGAAATGCTTGGAATAGAGGGAGTATCCCAAATAGAGGAGTATGGGGTTACACAGGAATAGGAGCAGAAGACCAGAGGATTCCACCGCAGCCGGAGTAACTATGATTACACATGGAGACGCAGGGATGTGGGAGGGTGTTGAACATTAGACTTGGTTACCAAGAGAGGAATGGAGGTTGTCTCTAATAGTCTTTAAAAATAACCTGCTTAGAAGCATTTAGCAGCTCTGTGTTTGCTGCTGTATTTAAGTCCACACTTGTCTGTCTGACTTTGAGGGTCTTCTCTAATTTGGTGCTCTACTTTGCCTACCCAGCCTAATTTTCTGCTGCTCTTAGCAAGTCCCTTCTATTCCATTCAGCCTGGTTTTCTCGTTGTTTCCTGCACACACGACATTCATTCCTGTCTCTCGGACTTTGCTCATGCAATCGCCTCTGAAGGGAGTAATTTTCCTTCTTCCCTCCATTCTCAAATCCTGTCTTTTCCATCCAGTAGCCTGTAATCACCTCACACCACACTTGTTTTCTTCTCTGAACTCCTACTGCATTGCACTCATTATCTTTAGTTTAGCATTTGGTTCTTCAGTGCCTCATATACCTTAGGTTTCTCTCTTGATTTAGGGTAAATTTTTTCTATTAGGACCTTCTTTTCCACTTCTTTTGTGTCAGCTGCAGCAAGTAGCTTGGGAGCCTCATGTAAGGTTTGTGCTGCTTGGTTCTGCCTTGTTCCCATGTGCTTCCGCTCCAATGGTGGATGACAGAAAAGATGGTGGTCTTATCCTGGAAAAGTTGCCTTCTTTTCTTTGTTTTTGCTTGGTCTTATCTTGAACTGTTTTTGTTCTTTTTTAACTTGGAAATCTCCTGATTTTTTTTCCCTTAGATGTCTCTTCTTATCCCTTTCTGTTGGTCCAGATCAGTTGTTATCATCGTTGATACTTTCTTCTTTGTAGTCTGCAGGTTTATCTACCAGAGATAACTTTGGTGTGAGAAAATTTAATGTGAGATCAGCATTGGAATTTGTTGCCTGCTCCAATCAAGATTTGTAGACCACAAAAAAAATCCTTCAGAAGTTTGCACCTGTAAATTTATACCAAGATAATTTCAGGTAACAGAGCAGTTTCTAAAATAAGAGCATACGAAATATGTTGCTTTAATTATTTAATTATTGTAATGAGGGAAAAAGTCACTTTTCTGCTTATTTAGGGAAGCTGGTCTGGCTGCAGATAAATTGATTTTATGATATCTTAACTTTTACATTATTGTGAATCTAAAATTCTTTAAGACAAAGGGATTTTTTTTCCATAGCTTCTTAAATTTCTTTGATCTTGAACTTCCACCTCAGCCTCTTTGTATATAAAGGACTGTCCGTGTACCATGTCAGTGAGCCATCTTCCTGGTTCCTTTTGCTGCCTTGAACATCTGCCGTCTGTAATGACTTAATATTTACCCAGCTTTGTTTTACCTTCCTGTTGACGTTTGAGTTGAATGGAATTGGCAAAAAATACTGATGTTTCTTTTTTTCAATATGGAGTTGTGATTGAATTTGACTTGTTTGGTGGTAAACTAGAATAAGTTGTGAAATCTTGATATGTTAGTTTATTTAAAATAAGTTAATATATCTTATAGCTTAAGATTAAATGAAGAAGTGCTTTGTCTATCAGTCAAGATATCTTTTTATGGCTGAAATTAGTGTACAATCTTCTTGCATGTTCATTGCCTTCTGTTATGTGTAAACATTGCATTTATTTCTCTTCAAAGAATACCATATTACTATAGTCCTGCAGTAATCCTTACTGTGAAGAAAGTTAATATCCTGATTTTATATTTTGTAGACACTAGTATTAAAACAGAAAGCTTCCTTAAACTCTTTCATCATGGTTACTGGGATTTATCTGTGTTAGTGTTTTTACTCTGTGACTTGGGCTTATTCTACTAAATCTTGCTTGGGTAGAATTGGATTAAGAATTAGTGTTTTGGATCCTGGTCCATAAGATCATTTGTGTTTTAGCCTATTAGGTGGAGAGTGAGTATAATTCAAATACAACACAATTTCAACAAATACTTATCAATATATACAATTTGGCAGATACTAGGTGCCGAGGATACAGCAATTAAAAAAAAGAAAAACTACCAGCAGCAGACAGAAGTCCCTGCCTGCGTGGAACTTACATTCTGGTGGGGTTGGGGAACAGATAATAAATAAGATAAATAAATAAAGTATATGGTATATAAGATGGCAATAAGTGCTTTGATGAAAAATAAATGCAATGTTAGGGATGGGGTTAGGGAATATTGAATGGTTGGGAGTGGGGGAAGACATTTTAAATAGTGTGGCCAGGGAAGCTTTCACTGAGGAAGTG
Source organism: Equus asinus (assembly GCF_041296235.1). Lineage (NCBI taxonomy): Eukaryota > Metazoa > Chordata > Mammalia > Perissodactyla > Equidae > Equus > Equus asinus. The sequence continues at coordinate 76,186,501 of NC_091798.1, forward strand.
ACATTTGAATAGCATCTGAAAAGGTGAGGGCATAAGCTATGTTTATATTAGGGGGAAAGAGTGTTCCATGTCAAAGGAATCCCGTGTGCCTTTTTCAGGTGGTTAAGTTTGCTGGAACTGTTACAGTAGGGCAGGAATTATTTTAGGTTCACTCAGGCTTTTTATTTTGACAGAATGTCCAGCAAGGAAGTAAAGACTGCTCTAAAAAGTGCTAGAGATGCAATCAGAAACAAAGAATACAAAGAAGCTTTGAAACATTGTAAGGTAACCGATAGTTTTTTCTTCCACAATAAAAATGTTACCCATTTACAAGTATTTCTCAATTTGTAATATGTGAATTGTTTACTGTCTCAATATAACAAAAGTGGTAAGGTTATTTAGTTGAAACAATAAAGTGGTTATGCTTGGATAAGCTGCTTCTGCCACGCTTAATTTTGTCTTTCTCTGTATTGGTGACCTATCAAAGCCGAGTTCTCAAAACCTGAATATCTCTTAGGTAGATGGAACACTACTATATCTTCAAGTTTTCATTCTTTAATGATATGTTGACAATTCTGATTGTGTTTGGTTTGCGGATGGGAGAGTCAAGACTCTAAAGCTCCTTTGTATGCTGATGGGAATGTTCCAGTCCAGAGGGAAAAGTTGAATGTGCAGGAGAGACAGAGGGTAGTAATGGGAGTGAAGTCCTTGGAAGATGAGAGTGGATGGGATCCAGAGCTTGAGGGGAGGGCCTTTGATACTTCTTGCATTTTACCAGGAGGGAAGACAGTTGCAGATCCACATGCTGTGAGGTTTGTAGATTTGGGGGTGGGAAGATAAGATGTGATGGCTTCTATTTTCTTAGTGAAATAGAAGTATAAGCTGAGAGTGAAGTATAACCTGAGAGTGGAGATGGAGTTGTACAGGAGGTTTGAGACCAAATAAGTCATGAAATAGTTGTTATTCATGGTGGGAAAACAAACTTACTAGTAAGGATTGGAAGGATTTGCCCCAGGGAATGTCCATGTGAAGTTTTGTGTTATTAAAGTGAAAGCAATGAACTCAGCTGTGTAGTTTCTCCTTTCATGTTCAGCTTCTTAGGCTTGGAGATGGGCATGATGGGGTGCAGCTATGGATAGTGAGAAAGATGAGAGGAAAGAGAGGCAAAGGAGTTGAGGATGTTTACATAGGAGGGCTGACAGTGATGGGTTATGGAGTCTTAAGCTGGGAAAGGAGGGTGAGAATTGAGAAGTGGGGTGATAGTGGAAAAAGGAGGTTGGGTCAACAAATTGGACATATGGGAGGTTGAAGAATTGTTACCATGGGACCATTACAGTAATTGAACTGGGAGGATAGGAGAGGGTATGCTGGAAATCCAGATTTTGGATGGCTGAGTAGTGCTGAGGGTAAGTAACTGAGAGGCCACAGTGTTCAATGGGTCATCAGCATGGATGTTGGAATGATTATAGGAATCGAAATGGAGAGGAAGGATACAATATTTTCACTGAAGGAAAGGGGAGTTCCTAGGAGATTGGTATATGATAACAACAAGAAGGATATTTTTCGTAGTGTAGCCAGATGGCTTGAGCTTCAAAGGTACTGGGATTTTTGAAGGAGGGAGGAGTTGAAGAGGAATGTATGTGACAGTGTGAGCAAGGAGAATCGCTTCCTCACCTCCTGGTCCTGTGATATGTGGGATGTGAGAAAAAAGAAATCAGCTGCAGCATGTAAGATCCATAGGGGAATAGCCTGGTAGAGTTGAAGTAGAGCTCAGCAAGTGAAGATAAAGTTGGAAATATAGAGGGAATTTGGCTGGTTCAGATTGGGAGTTCCAGAGGGCACAGTGAAGGGTTTAGGAGAGTGAGAGGGAGGAGTTGGTAAGATTGGGGGAAATCCACAGCAACATAGGATGAGAGTCTTAAGGGGTGAAGGATGCCCTTGTGAGATTAGGTTTCTAGTGGTGAGTGAGCCCAGCAGGAATGGAGGGCGTGACAGAACTGGTCCTGATGTTGAAGGTGGGCAGTCTATTCAAGCTGGCGGGGAGGCAGAGGGAGGGCGGGGTTCTGTCTCCTTCAACGCTAGGCTTTTCTAACTAATCATATGTGAATCTGTTTCTGCTATTGTGTACAGCAGCACCACAGCAGTCCTCTTTCTGAGTCAGATATGAATTCCAGCAAGTAGTTTATAATTTATCCGGGTGGGACCCAGCTAGAAAGCAAAGGTGGGGAACTAGTCAGTAGCAAATGTCTAATTACTTATGTGTGGTAACCTAGAATGTTGATTGAGACTAAAGGAAATGTTCAATAAAGAAATGTTGCTGCTTAGTATGTTTGCTGTGTCTCATTTAATCATCACCTTGTCTGCCTGTGTGCCTTTATAACTAGGTATGAGCATCCCTCAGGGAGCCTTATCTGGCTCGTGCAGATGCACTTCAGAGTTAGGTACTTTTTTCTTTATGTTCTCTCAGAACTTCATACCTGCTTTTGCCACATTATTGTAATTATTTCTTTAAAATTCTGTTTTGGATTCTGAAAACCTGGTCATCAGGTAGATAGTACTTACTGATCACTGGTTGACTGTGGCATTTATCATTTGTTCAGTGGTTATGCACCACTCATTGTTCTTGGTGTTGGGGACACAAGCATTAATAAGGCTCCGATGTTTGTGGTTTAACTGTGGTAGTTACTTCATTGTTGGTTTTTTGGGAGGTAGCAATGTTGGATAGAGTGGAACTTGTTCTGTATGTTGGTGACAGATTGCTGGAAGTGTGATGTGGATGCACAGAAGCCTAATAAACTGACTGGTTCAACTCATGGAAATGTTCTTAGTTTCTCTAGAATATGTAAAACCTCAAGAGCTAATTTCATTTTAGCTACAAGTTTTGTTTTCTGTCACTAGTACATCTTTACTTTCTGTTTCAAACTATTTTACCTTAGCAGGTAGCTGTTATTTCTGAAAGCAGTAGCTCTACATATAATTTTATTCTAGTTGACAGGTGTTTAAACATTCATTGCCTCTATTTATTCTGAACATATTTGGTACAGTCATACTGGGGTCAGTCTACTTTCTTAGCCTATAATTTCAATGACAAATCTGTCTAATGTGGGGAGATGTTATCATAGTGCAGGAAAATATGGGACTTGGATTAGATGAAGTGATATGGAGCACAATTTTGTGAGTCGACTCGTGGCAGCGTGGCATGGATGTTGGCTGATTGGTAAGACCAGTCTTACTGTTCTTTTTATATCCTGTATTCTCAAGGGGCAGGGGGAGGTGTTTGGCAGAGGCATTAGGAATACTTGGGCAGCTTTCAAAAAATATACCTCATATTTCAGACCCCTTACAATCACTGATCCAGTCCAATGCCCTCTCTACCTGAGGAAACTGAAGACCAGAGAGGTTAAGTGGCATCCTTAAGATTGCCTAGTCAGTGGTAGATACAGATTTCCTGACTCTCAAGTAGACGCTCTTTTCGTTGTTGTTTGTTCATTAGCTTCCAAAATGTAATGATCTGCTCTTTTAATTTTTTTAATCAGACAGTGTTAAAACAAGAGAAAAATAACTACAATGCCTGGGTTTTCATTGGTGTTGCTGCAGCCGAGCTAGAGCAGCCTGATCAGGCCCAGGGAGCCTATAAGAAAGCTGCTGAACTAGAGCCAGACCAATTACTAGCTTGGCAGGTATGTAGACATTTTTTTCCCTCTATTACAGGAAAGGATTTTTTTCCATTTTTCAGAATACAGGTAACATCTTTAAAATAAGCATTTAAACTTGCATTTACTCCACAGAAGAAAAAAATTAATTTCTTGGTCTTCTAAACCTGTTAAAAAAAAAAAAAAGTGTTGCCAAAGGTGCTGTTTATCACTGTCCAGTCCAATGAATTATTTCCAGATGTGAGGAAAGAAATTGAAACATGATTGTATAAATCTCCAACTTAGTTATATGTACATATGAAAGACTTATCAAGCATATTCTTTATGCTTACCTGAGGGAAAAGAATGTATATTAATATGTTTTCTAAAATAATATAAAAAATTTGCAATTCTTTGAGTATAAGTTAAATTCTTTTTTCTTGTTTGATGGTCTTCATGTTTTTAGTTGGCTTCTCCAACTTTTTCATATCTGATGACTTTGTTTAAGATCTCAGTCACGTCTTAGAAACTCTGATTAATAGGAGGTAGTAGGCCCCGGAGAACATGAACCTGTTTGTCTCAGGTTCACATGAACAAGAACGTGAGTAGGAGTATCTGGTAACACACTTAGAGAGATGCCTGCTTTTATTATGTACTGATTGGTTTAGGGTATCTGATCTTTATTTGAAGCAGAAACGACAATTCCCAGAGACTACTTGGATTTTTTTGGTTTGACCATATAAAAGTAGTGTCATATGGTAGTGTCTTAGGGGTTAAGATTGTATAATAATCATTAAAATATTTTTTGTTGTGAAACACTTCAAATATATTTTCAAAAGTAAAGAGAAGGTATATTGAACCCCTCTATGCCCATCACTCAGCTTCAATAAAAATCCATGCACAGTCAATATTTTTTCATCTATACTTTCACCACTCCCTTTCATCCTCAGTTATTTGAAGGCAAATCCCAGACATATTATTTCATTTGTAAATAATAATAATCTTTGTCATAAATAATCTTTATAGATTGTCACTATTTAGCAAAATAAATGTGAAAACGTTAGACGTTTTTGGAATAATAATCTCTACTACTTCCTCTTTTAGGGGTTAGCAAGCTTGTATGAGAAAAGTAGTCACATAAATGCTAAGGATGACTTACCTGGGGTTTACCAGAAGCTCCTGGATCTTTATGAAAGGTAACCACTGTGTGGGGAAAGGCCAGTTTCTTTAAAAGCTTGAATTAGAATAAACTGGTGAAAAATTACATAGAAGTACTCCAGACATTTACTGGGAATTGCGAATCATTTTTCTCTCAAACTGATGTTATAGAATCTCTTGATTATGACTGAAACAGAATCAAAACACTAACAGTGAAAGGATTGACTAATTTGGGAAGTTTGATATCATTTTCAGTCAATATAATGAAAGATAATATTTCTTAAACCTTTTTTTTTTGTAAGAGGCTCATTTTATAAAATTTTATTATAGTATGAAAGAGGATTTGTTCTAGTTTAAACTAGTGCCTGACAGAGTTATTGGGATATTTTAATTTTAGTTTCTTAAGTCCTCGGTTGTTTTCATTAATCAGATTCAAAATCCTTTTTTTTTTTTTCGTTCTAAGTGTCGACAAGCAGAAGTGGTGTGATGTCTGTAAGAAACTTGTGGATCTGTATTACCAAGAAAAGAAACACGTAGAGGTTGGTTAATGATTTGCTGGGATAGTAGACTTATTTTAATAAAACCGTTATTGGATGAAAGCTTTCATTTACCTTAAGAGAAAATTTTAAAAATTAATATGTATTATGACATTAAAAGAATTTAGAGAGATAATACGAATTGCAGTGCCTTGAAAACTGTAAATTAGAATTCACATTTCAGGTATCATAACTTCCAAACCTTTTTGAAACTGGGCAGGGATAAATAAGTAAAACTATCATCTGTAGAATTTACTGACCCCCTTGTGGTGTCTCCATAGCTGATGCTATAAGCTATGAGGTTTGGGGCATGTAGTCATTATTCCTGAATATGCTCTGGTGTCTCAGTCATACTAATGTAAAGGCCTTGTGTATTTGCCCAATCAACTTATTTTTTATTGAATTCATAATAAACAGAGTTCTCTGCTTTTGCTATTTTTGTGTATTAGCAGATAAAAAATATTTTTGTTTGCAGATTTTTAATTTTTATTGGCATTTTTAGTATTTAAGATAAAATAACCATTTTAAGTCTCCTCCTTGATAGGTGGCCCGAACATGGCACAAATTGATAAAGACACGGCAGGAAGAAGGTGCAGACAACAAAGAGCTTCATCAGCTATGGAAGAAATTGACTCAGTTGCTGGCTGAGAGTACTGAGGATCAGAATAATGAGACCCAGCAATTGGTACTGACTCATTTATTCCCTACAGTTTATGTTGTGAAAATTGATCATTTAATTGAATTTAGAAAATGGAAACATGATATAATACAGAAAAGTACTGTATGTCAGACTAGATATGTTATAAATGTTCAATTTTAAATTCATAGAGGCTCTGCCTGATCAAGTCAGAATGATTGGTCTGCAGTCTCATACTAAGTCTGAAAAGAGTGGAATTGGTATCAGAATTTTAATCCCTTGTATTCATAAGAATCCACAATAAATCAGTTACTTGATCATTGTAGAAAAGAAACTATGAAATTGGCTTTCACAAAACTGTTATGATTTCTAAAAAGTTGTACCTTAAAGTTATGTTTTGTTGTATTTATGAACTAACAGTAGTAAATTACTTTGAGGTTTAACAGGTCAACTAGAGTATTTTATTTAGAGTATTTATATTTAGTATTTGGAGTACTTATACCTAGAAATATTTCTTTTTAATATGCAGATTTTGAGGTAATTGAAAAGAATTTTTAAAATACTAAAAAAAAACCATTGGTTGTGAGCCATAATTGGAAAATATCTCCATCATTCTATTTTTTAATATTTATAAGTTTAAAAGTAAACTTAATTTCTTATTATAGTAAATAGCCACTCAGTGTACACTTGTCAAATTGAATGGAATTTTTAAATGTAAGCAATTATAGTCCCTATATAGGATGGGAGGCTCATTTCTTTGCATGTTTGTTCATTTCTTCGCTCATTAATTTGTTCGTTTATTCAGAAGTAATTATTGAGAACCTACTGTATGTCAGGCAGTGTCCTAAGTACTGGGGATAAAAATGTGAGAATAAGACTTGCATTTGTTTGTATATTGGTTTATCTGGGTATAGATTCACTTGTGGAAAAAATTGAGCAGTGACAAAATTAGGTGATTTACCAACTTCATCGTGTCTTCATTTTATGACTTCATTGTTTTCCTTGAAATAGTAGAGCTTGCCAGAATATCAAACACACACAAAAATAAATGTGGTTTTGAATTACCTATACTATACTCCTCCATGAAAGAGAACTAATTATTCTTATCATTTTAAGAATTGATTTCTAACTGTTAAAAATAGGATTAAAGGATTTTTGGGGGCTTTATTTTTTTTCACGTTGAATACTAATGAAAACTCTGCTTTATTTGTGTTCGGAAAGAAGTGTATCACCTATTTTCCATTTGGATTAATTTCATTACTTTTTTTTTTGGCAGAGGGGTGAGGAATATTGGCCCTGAGCTAACATCCTTGCCAGTCTTCCTCTATTTTGTATGTGGGACACCTCCACAGCCTGGCTTGTTGAGCGGTGTGTAGGTCCACACCCAGGATCCGAACTTATGAACCCCTGGCTGCTGAATTTGGGTGTGCGAACTTAACCACTATGCCACCAGGCTAGCCCCTCCTTACTGTTTTTTTAAACCCCTGTGCTAGACTGTTTAAGTTAGGCTTCCTCTTATTACAAGATCATTAATTTATCAGAGCAGTAAAATTTTACTTTTTTATATAGACTTAAAACATATTTTACAAAGAAAATTTGAAGTAGTGAAACATATCATGAGTTTTCATTGTAAAGTCATGGAAATTCATTAAAAAAATGTAGAACTTATGTACCCAATATAACCAAATGCATGGTATCCTTTAAAGTGCTTACCTTGGATTCTGGTATTGCTGTTCTTGCTCACAATATATTTAGAAGGCCTCTTTTGGAATTTTCTTCAAAGTCAATACTGTATAAGAAAAATAATTTTATTGTAGTTCAGTATATCTCTGGTTTTCTTTTACCAAAAATATAACTTAACTTCATAAAATTTTTTTTTTAAGATTTGCTGCCATTGAAGATGTTCCAAAGAAAGTGCTAGTGATTTCAGGAGAGAGGTTTTAAAAATGATCTGAGCATTAGCAGCTATGCTGGCATATAAGACTATGGTCTTATATGGTTGACTACTTTGTAGGGAACAATAAACACTTATAAGAATGTTTTGTTAAATTAATATTGCTAATTTATAGTTATTCCTTAATTAGTTCATTGCAGTCTGCTGGTTGGTTGAGTTGGAATGTATTCTAAAAGTTACATATACTTTCTTTTCCTCATTGAGAATGTCAGGGCCAGACAATAAAATACATTTGCAGTTAGTTGAGGGTGTAGTTTGTATAAATGAGTCTTATAAGTTCAGTTGTTTATTACGTTTGTCATTTAAGTATGCTACAGCTGATAGCTTTTTTTGTTTGTTTCAGCTTTTAACTGCTTTTGAGAATGCACTGAGCTTATCAGATAAGATTCCTGGTGAAGATCACCAAGTACTTTATAGACATTTCATTCAGTGTTTATCCAAAGTAAGTTGATTTTTAAAATCTCTAATGTGACTTTTATATTCTAATTAGGAAAGTGTTCACAAGTATACTCTACTACTACTTAGTTTATTTTATTTTTGTATTTTCAAGTTTCCTCATGAGATGGCTAGGTTGAAGAAGGCCTGTGAAGGAATGATAAACACCTATCCCACTGTACAATATCCATTAGAAGTGCTTTGTTTGCATTTAATTGAATCAGGTAATTTCTTCTTTATTATGTTGTGTGTCCTAGAGGTGTATGAGTGTGTGGGAGTGATGTTGCTGTCGATCAAAAATTGCTTTAGTGCCTGCCATGTGTAAGGTATTGTTTCAGTATTTCTGGACATAAAAGGAAGTACACTGTGTAGTCTTTGTGCACATGAAAAGGCTAATAAATATAGGAAAGTATAGTGGTACAGAGGAATTATGAATTACCAAGTTTGTTGATCAGTGAAGTCCTTTTGAAGGTGGGAACTGAAGGTCTTGAATTTTCCATAGGAATAAATATACAGGGGGAGGTGAAAGGTACTCCAGACGGCATGAGTGGAGGTGTGGAGCTAGGTGCAGTTTTAGGAAATATTAAAATAGTTTTATTTGCTATAGTGGAAGGAATAACTAAAGTATGTTTTGGTTAAGTAGGTTGGACTATGTTGCATAGGGCTATGAATGCCATGCAAAGGATTTTGTAGAAGATTAGCATTCTCAGTGTTGATGTTGTGTCATAGTGTCACAAGTGCATTGTTACAAATACTAATATTATAGAGTAATGAAATGTGTGGATGATCTACTTTTTTAATGCAGTAGAGCAGAGTCAAGTCAGAGAGCGTGTGTCAGTGTGTTCTTCATGCTCTTGCTGCTTTGTGTACTTTCTTTAGGGGAAGAGAGGAAGTGATGACAGCTCGTTTGCTGGGAGTTGCCAAAACTTGCGGATGTCTTATGTCCAAGGCTGTTATTCAGTCACTTTACAGGAGGTTGACCACATTGGTTTTCACAACAGCCTCTGACCTTTTTTGTCAATGTCTAGGCTGAATAGATTGTTTTTTAAATAATTTGAATATCACTCCTGTCCATTCCTCTATTCACCTGATGTGAACAAAGTTCACAGAAGTCAGTCCCTGAAATCAAAATAACAGTACTAGCACCAGTGTGGTAGTGATTGTAAATTATTGTAGAGCTTTAATAATCCATTTAATTTTTTTCCCTTTGTTGCTAAATGAGTATGCACATGGAAATGCTTTGTATGTGAATGACCATCATGTGTCTCATAATAGAAAAATTGTTGAAAACTACTGCTAGAGATGACTGAGGGATAGTTCTGGTTAGAATAGTATCATTGCACCTATCTCGGCTCTCCCCACTTTAACTTTCCCTTATAAGTCCTACTTGTACTTTCCCCTCCTTGGTGTCTAAATTAAAATCCAGAACTGTTACCTTCAGTTTGGGATTTTTTTTTTTGGCGAGAAGTAAGTGGATCCCCTTTTCCTTACTTTAACTGAGACAAAGACGGACTTGCAAGAGCACTTTTCACTAACACGAGAAAAGAAAACATTAAAAATGTCATAGTGAGTCAATTTAAGAATTATAATGTCTTAAACTAAAATGGTGTGCAGGATAGATTGTCTAGAAGATAGACTAGATCTGGTAGAATAAGTGGCACTAGGAAGGAGTGAACTGGGAACATGATAGTGGCAATAGAAAGTAAAAGATGAATAAAAAGTCAAAGGCATTTCTTAGTGGTAAAGCTCTCCTGAAAAGTTGGCCTAATATGGAATGATGGTTTATATGAAAGGTAAGTTGTTGAAAGGAGATGTTATGGGCCTTCAAAGGGAAATGCCCATCAGTGGTTTGCAGATGAGGGGACAATACTAAAGTTAGAATCATAGTTTGGAAGTCATTTGCATTTGGGGGAAAGTAAAGTGGAGTGGATGACTTCAGAGGATGACTAAAGGGCAAAAAGGTGAAAACTACCTTGAGTGGCACTGGCTGGCTTGAAGGGAAAGGGGGGAAGAAGGGGAAGAGAGAAATAGAGGACAGAGAGGTGGGAGAGGAAGGTAGGGGACCCTGATGTGAAACAATACAGAAGGCAAGGGAAGAGCATTTCAGAAAGGAGATCTGTCTTGACAGATTGAGCAACGAATTTTATGTTTAGGAGACCTTTATTAGGGCCTTCGTTTTTAATCAAAGTGATTGAAGTGGAACGTAAATTACAATGATAGGAAATGAGTAGGAAGAAGTGCAGGTATAAAAAGAAGCAATCCAGGGACTTGACTGACTGCATTTAAGAGAGAGGTGGAGGAAGCATGCAAAAGGGATGGCAAGCTTTTAGAGGAGTAGAAGAATTCCAGTAGGGTCACCTGGCTGGAGAGTTTCAAGAAGAAAGGGCTAGTTAACATTATGAATGCTGCATTAAGGTCAGGGAGGATGAGGCATGCTAAGAGATTTTCAGTACAAGGAACATGCTTATGAATTTTTGTGTGGTTTTTTTTTCCATTGATAGGAAGCATATTTCCAAAATCACCCAGTTTCTTCAAATTTTAGCACAAGACCCAATATGTTCCCAAGATAAGTGGACTGATTTTCTTTATCTGGCCTCTAACACGCATCTCTCCGCCTCTTTTTCTGCTGTTAAGATTGCTGTTGAGAAATTAATGGCTGATGTTCACTCTTCTCTCTATTCCTGTTCGGTGTTAATGGTTTGTAGCATTCCTTTATTCATGACCTGTTCACTTTCCAATTGGCACAAGAGGATACTTTGAAATTTATTTTCAAGGACTGATTGAATGCTTTCTCGGTAGGCACATGTATGCCTATAATGTGGATTTGTTGAGTGAACATGGCTCTTGTATTCCAAAAGACTATAAAATTATAGAAGAAATAGGATTAACAAATAGTCTGTGGAGTTTTGCACGTAAATTCAGTACTTGACAAAGTCCTCTAATAAAAATATAGCAAAGATTATGCTGATTGATTAGAGAATGTTTTGGTTTATGTGAAAAAAAATCATTCTTAAGGAGTTTGGGGATGGATATTTTGCAGAACTGAAAGAGAGGGATGTCTATTTCCTGGCAAAGGGGAGTGGGTAGGTGGGTGTTTGCACCTGTGGTGCACTATGGAAGACCTCTTTCCCTCCTGAATCGTTGGTTGTAAGAATTTGTGGAACAGAGCAGTTCAGGCTTAGGTACATTCTAAGGTAAAGTGTTATTCTGGGGTGGCAGTTTAATAGTTAATGCGAGACACTAGGAAGCTGCGCTTAATGATTTCTTGTTTTCCTTCCATCGCTCCTCTAAACCAAACTTTCTGTGTATTAAGAACTTCTGAAAATCTGTAAGGTACTCTAAAGGCTGACCTCTCCTCCCCCGGAGTACTTTAGTATCTGCAGAATTTGCTGCTTCACAGCAGTTAATCACTGGGTTCTCTTCTACTGGCGACAAACACATTTCATTCTCCTTTGTCCTCCTTTGCATGTTGAGACTTGATTCATTTTCAAAATAACTCAGTTTATAAAGCTTCATATAACAAGTGGTGAATAGCTTTCACAGTCATCTGATGAAATGTTATTTCATGCTAAATGACCTTTTTGATTTATTTTCTTTTGCTTATTGCTGAAATGGGGGAGGATAATAAGAAAGCTTGGTTCTTCAAATCCAAACAGAAAAGAGCTTAAGACTTTTTGCTCTAGAAATCTTAGAAAATCCAGATGAAAATAGAGAAATGAGTACATGCTGTTTTTTTCCTCCCAAGCTAGGTTTATTTAAAAGAAAAATTCTCAAGTATTGTTCATTTTCTTTGGGATGTCAGAAATGAATTAGTTATCAAAAAACCCTCACTTTTTTGCATGGTAAACTTGAGGAAACAGAATTCTCGTGGGTATTACTTAGCATCTACCCTGAACCTTTACAGAACACCTTTTATCCTTGGAGATTTAGCATTCATCAGCCCAACTGATTGACAAATAAAAATAATATCATCTGTTTTAAATCATTAAATCTGGAATCTAGAATCTTTTAAGTGTTAAAAAGAGCAGATGTTAAATAAATGATTTTCTGTTCAAGAGCAATGAAATCTATTTCCTTTCTGTTCTTAGCCTCCACATTTATTTAGCTACTATTCTCAACAAGAATTAGTAAGGAGAAGAGAATTGAGGATTGAAGCTGTAATATTCCTTGTCTCTTTACACAGGATTAGTAGTGTTATCACTGGCGATGTTTTTGGGAACGCCACAGAGAATTTCTCTAAGTGCGACTTGGTCGTGTGTAGAGAATATGCTACCCAGGGCTAGACATGAGCATAGTCTCCCCAAATCTCTTTTTGTTTCTATTATTGTGATCCCAGATAAGCAAAGGGGAATATGTTAGGAAAGTTAACCTTGTTTTAAACATTTTTTGTGTTCATCCTAGCCTTTTGGAAACTATTTTCATGTACCTATCCACACTTTGCTTACTTGTGTATAGTTTTTAGGTACCCTAAATATGGATGATCATTGGAAAGATGCATGATTAGCCTTTTCCCCTCTTTTCATCCCAGGTATGTTTTCTGTAATAGGGGCAGTTTTTATAGGCAAGGTAGTCTGTCATGAATTATGTTTCTAGGGAGTTAAGAGAGTTTTGACTTAGATGGGTAGAAATTGAAAGTAAAATTTTAATAGCCATTTTCTTTTCTTTTTTAGAATGGTGAAGGTTTTTAAATTTTCACAGTAATTCTTAGCCATTACCTATTAGCAGACTAAGCCTTTTGGAACATCAATTCATAATGGTGTTTTTAAGGGATCATTACAATATTTAATGAATGTCTACCATGTACAAGATAGCATGCTAGTGCCTACCCTTTGGAAATTACTGTTTAGCTACAGAGACAACAAAGGCAGGGTATGTGTGCTATAAGACTAATAATACAGGTGGTATACGGGATTGGTAAATACTGTAGACCTGTGGGGTTCTTAAAAGTATGATATCTGGACCAGTAGCATCAGTATCACCTGAGAACTTGTTAGAAATGCAAATTCTCAGGTCTAACACAAGACCTACTGAATCAAAGCTTTGGGTGGGGCTCAGCATTCTGTGTTTTATCAAGCCCTTCAGGTGATTCTGATGTCTAGTGTAGACAATACCACTGGATAGAAAGGGGAAAAAAACCCCAAAACACTGGTTTGCTTTTGGAAGATTAATAGAGTGTATGGAACTAAACATGTCTGTTCTTGGAGTTCATATTTATGGAAGCAATAGTGAGAACATATTGACAGAAGGAAATTCATGTCTAGAAGCATAATGGTAGCAAGCTTGTGTCTTTTTTACTGGCTTACTAATCAAAGTAGTATTTCTTCCAATTTGTTTTCATATTTCACCAAATAGTATTGAAGTTTTGATTCTTTAGCCTTTATGAATTCTTTCAATTTTTGATACTAACTTGGACCTCTAAATCAATATGTAAAATATTACTTAGAGGGCCAGCCCTGATGGCCTAATGGTTGAGGTTTTGTGCGCTCTGTTTCGGTGGCCTGAGTTTGGTTCCTGGGAGCAGAGCCACACCACTCGTCTGTCATTGGCCATGCTGTGGTGGTGGCTCACATGGAAGAACTAGAAGGACCTGCAACTAGAATATACAACTGTGTGCTGGGGCTTTGGAGAGGGAAGAAAATAAAAAAAAGAGAGGAAGATTGGTAGGGTAGCAGATATTGGCTCAGGGCAAATCTTTCCCAGCAAAAAAAAAAAAAATTATTTATGGGTTATACATTGGTGTGTATCTGGTTTTGAAAAACTTCAAATTCATAAGCTAAATGGTATCATGCAAAGAATTTACCTTTGATAGCTGTGACTGAAATGGTGGTTTCACATGTGGTTTGGGGCTATATGTTTTGTATAGATATTGAAGCATAAGGTCTCTTTTAGATAAATTAATTTGTTCCCCTTATTTACTGCTTCAAGTTGCAGTCAGTCTTAATTAATTTTTAAGAATTTTCCTGTGTGATTAAACAATTTAATAAAGTGTTGAATGCTATTCACAGTTTATTCTCAAAATTTTCCACCGATTTTTATGCTTTACTGGGAGTGGGAATCCTGAGAATGATTGAGGTTGGAGAAAATGGAAATAGAACAGAACATATGTTTTCTAAACTAATTATTTTACCAAAGTAAGTTTGAAATAAATGTAGGCATTGGATGATTATTACATAAGCTTAACTATTAACTTATATAGGAAAAGAAAGTTTTGAAAGAATGCAGAAATGTACTGCCAAACTTGTCAACTTAAGGAGAATGTAACTAGGTTTTCGTACAGTGTCATGATGAGTGGCCTGTCTTTTGATGCTAGTATGCTGGGAGAGTCCACTGGATCTGGCATCTTGGCGACCACATCTCTAGCATCACATGGGTGCCCAGGGAGAGAGATTGGTGAAGATACTATCTTTTGACAGGGAGGGATTCCTTCATTTAACAACCAAAATTGTTAGTGCTGAGTAGGAAGGGAGACCTGACATGCAGTAGGCTATGCGCCTTAGCCTAGTGGCAAGTAGCAGTAGGTTTTTTGTTTGAAACCCAATGAGTATGACTTCAGGTTCAGTTTACCCATGCTGCTGTGGGTAAAGTGGGTTCTACTTCCAGTATTTAAGAAGATGAAGTAGTATAATTTTCTTTATGAAATGTTAATATTTTCTACATTTGTTGGTCTATTTAAGTTTTGAATTCTTGGAATCAGGATATGGTGGAGGATGTGTAAGACAGCTTTTGAGATTTAAGTATATAGATTTTGACACTTAGAAATTTGGTATATCAATGCTAATAATTTTTTCTTTTGATTTCAGGAAGTCTTACTGATGAGGGATATCAGTATTGTTGTAGACTAGTGGAAATGGATTCAAAAAATGGTGCAGCCCTCATTGGTTTAGGCATTAAAGCATTACAAGACAAAAAGTATGAAGATGCTGTTAGGAGTTTAACAGAAGGTAAGTGTATAGTGTATGGCATGTAACTTGAGATATAGTTGTTATTCAGTCAGTAAGTGTTTATCTTTGGGCCTTTCTTTAAGGAATGTATATTTCAGATAGAAGCAAAAAAAAATGTACTTGCATACTCTGGAGTCTGCTTAAGTTTGAGTTCCAACTCTGCCACTCACTAATTTCAACACCTTGGGAAAGTGATTTAAACTCCCAAGTCTCAGTGTTTTCATTTGTAAAACAGGGATAAAATCTACGTCCTTAGGAGGCTTTCACTTAGTCTTGTGAGATATGATGTTTCTGGATAAACTTTCATTCAAATTGAGATCTGAATGACAAACACAAGCCTGGAGGTAGGAGGAACATTTCAGGCCAAGAGATGAAATAGCCTGAGGTGAGAGGAAAGGTGGTATTCAGGGAGTTGCTGATAGTTTAGCAAGATTTGAGAATGAAGTATGGGAGCAGGAAGGGGCAAGAATTGAGGCTAGAGAGGGGCCTTGTAAACCTTGTTAAGGAGTTTACATGTTATCCTAAGGTCAGTGAGGAACCAGTGGAAACTTTCAAGCAAGGGAATTTCATAATCCCATTTGTTTAGAAATATTCTAGCTACAGTGTAGAGAATGAATTGGAGTGGATGGCAGGCACTTGGCAGTGATCTAGGATAAAGATGATGGAGGTCTGAACTGAAGTGATGGTGGCAGAGAAATGGCTTGGGGTCTGGAATCAATGTGACATTGACTAATTAGATGTGAGAGATGAGGGAGAGGGGAGGAGTTTGATTGGGGAGTACACGGTGGTACCATTCATCTCAGTAGTCATGGAAACCTCGGATTTTGTGATTGCTTTTATCCTTTTAGGATTAAATGAAAGCCCTCTCTGCACAACTGGATGGTATCATCTGGCAGAAGCCCAAGTCAAAATGCATAGACCTAAGGACGCTGTTCTTTCATGCAATCAAGGTATTCTTGACATCTCTAAGGGTGCCATCTTAAAGGAAAAAGTGGTTTTAAAAACCCAGATGCTATATTTTGTATTTTAAGTTGCCAACTGATTTAAAATTCATTGAGGATGTTAAAAAAAATGCCAAATCTGTATGCATGTCTACTAGTGTATTTATTTATTTATAGTTGTATCTATTTTTTTTTTGTTGAGGAAGATTGGCCCTGAGCTAACATCTGTTGCCAATCTTCTTTTTGCTTGAGGAATATTGTCCCTGAGCCAACGTCTGTGCCAGTCTTCCTCTATTTTGTATGTGGGATGCTGCCACAGCATGGTTTGATGAGCAGTGTGTAGGTCTGTGCCTGGGATCCAAACCAATGAACCCCGGGTTGCTGAAGTGGAATTTTATGTTTCCATAAAGAGTTCATGGAAGAATTTATATTTAGCTTTGAATTATTTCTCATGTGTATTGTTTTGATAATTTATTCTTATTGTATCTGCAATTTATTATATGTCACCCTTAAAGAGAAAAAAAAGTGAAATGATGTGGTTGTCTTCATTCAGCTGTCCTTAATTTTGGCAGCTCTGAAGAACGTAGATAATCTGGGTGTGTCTGGTGGCAGTCTTCATCAGAAGAATCTTTGTCTTCGTTTGAAAGCAGAGGCTTTGATTAAACTCTCAGATTGTGAATCTTCAGAGGAAGCAATTCGTACTCTTGATCAGGTAATCTCATCATCGAATTTTTCCCTTCAACTTGGTTTCCAATCAGTCACTCTCTCCTTACCATGAATATTTACTTAAAAAAAATTTGTGTTAGAGGCGTGATTTCACCACACTGGCACTGTTGTAAGTCATTCACACACTTGGAAACTCCTAAAGTTACTTGTTTGCCTCTTGGTTAAGTGCTTACGGTATTCTTCATATGATGTAGTTTCTTTCTTTAGTTCTTGCTCTTATTTTCCTTTTCTCTTTTTGCCCTCTTATGTTATTACTACTTGATTATTATTAATTTGGGATTCTGAATTTTTTACTCTAGGAAATATTTCATAGACTATTGACAAGAATTATTAAGGACACTAGTAACATTGTGGTAGAGAATGGTTGTTTTACTCAATTTAATAAAAAACTCAGAGGAGGATTGATATGTAAGAAAAAAACTGATTTCTTAATGTTTTCGGTTCAAGTAATTTGAAATTCCCTAGCAAAAACTAACTAGTAAACTGTGAATTTTAGCAACATGGTGCCATTAAAGATTTTTTGTCAGATAAAGGCTATTTAGTGTCTAAAATTAAAATTATATCACTCAGTATATTATAGGGTTTTGAGTTTTATTTTTAAAAAATCACTGTTTTATATATTTCAAAGGGCTTTGCATTTCATAATATTTCTTTAAAATTAGAACAGTTTTCAGCATCCTTCGAGAACTAATATCCTATTTTCTTATTTGCTACTTCTCTTCCACCAATAATGTTTTGCGTGAATGTTTTATAGAGGTCTTTACAATAATCTTTTACAAAAAAACAAAAATTTTCTTGGAGAACTGGTAGAGTCGAGATCTGAGATAGAAAATGTAGAAGATGAGCCTAGAACATCTTAGAATGCTAGAAGGCAAGGAAAGTATAAAAGGCTATTAGAGTTATGTCAGAAGGGCTCAGGAACTAGCTTGAATGGATTCTTACAGGCTAAAGAGGGGACGGTTTGAGCACCAGTAACTGCAATGGATTGAAAGACATCAAATATGTTTAAATGATATGTTCATGATGATACCAAAAACAAAAATCAACAACACATCTTCAATAAAATAAATCTCTGAAAGATACTGTGGAACCAATTGGAAAGAATCAAAGTATTTATCTTGCCGTTCCTTTATGAACTGTTCTCAGAATAATCACATGGATAACTAGAGGAGGGGAAATCCTCTTTGTTGAAGTATTTCATCAAATAAGGAAAGAAGGAATGATAGATTTAGAAAATCATCACTTTGCAATCCATAATGAATTAATAGATCTAGGCATCGGAGATCAATGGTTACTAACATCACAAAAAGAAAGACAACCAGACATAACCAAGTGCAAGTACACGTGAGGTATTCTTGTCCAAATATCAAACCTCAATTAGATCAAGCTTCTAGAACTTAACAACTAATTTACAGAAGATACAGGAGACCAAGGAACATGTGAATACCATGAGAATACGTTCAGCAAAAACCAGACCACGAGAAAATGTGACAAACGGCCCATATTTTTCACCAGTCAAATTGTAAATGAGAAAAAAGAGATGGAAGAGGACCCTATAGATTAAAAGAGACTTGAGACATATCAGCCACTTGAAATATATGTACCTTATTTGAATTTTGATTAAAACAAATTATTCAAATAGCTTACGAGACAACAGGGAAATTTGAACACTGGCTAATTATTTTATGATGGTAAGTTGTATTGTTGGTTTTGTTTAGATATTTATAATGGTAGTATGATTATGTTATTTTAAAAATGAACTTACTTTTGAGATACAGATACTGAAGTATCAGATGAAAGGTTATAATGTCTAGGATAATCTAAGCAGGAGTGTGGTGAAATAAGTGGAGGGATAGATGAGAAAAGATTGGCTCTGAGTTAAGTTTGAAGCTGGGTGGTGAGTACATGTGAGTTTATTATGCTATTCTCTAATTTTTTATGTATTTGAAATTTTCTCTAATATAAGGTTACAAAGAATGAAAGGGTTAATGTGATAGAAATCAAGACCTCTATGTCTTTATTCTATGGCGATTCTTTAATTAAAGCAAACATTGCCACACTGCGTTGAAGGAGATTTATAGCCGTTTTTTACAATTATTTTCTAGGTTTCTGATGCAAATAATATCCCAGGAATTTTGGTTCTCAAAAGCTTGGCCTATCTGAACAAAGGCTCATTAGCTGAAGCTTCAAAGGTTGGTGTTTTCATTCAACTGAGAATTTTTTTTTAAGTTAAAAGTTATTTTTCTTTGATGTGGAATTCACAGATACCTACTTTATAGATTATGGAAGACCTTCTCTCTTCTTACCCCGACCTAGCTGAAGCTCATGCCCTGGAGGCTTTGATTCACTTTACCAAAAAGGACTATCTACAAGCAGAAAAATGGTAAGGATATATTAACTCGCTCATAAATCCAGCCATATCTTAATTTATCATATTTCTCAAAAATTCAAAATGAATAGGTAAAGATCCAGTTTTGCATAAATTTGATCTTTGTAGCCTTAGTGTTTTTTAGAAGTGTATTTAGCTTGTAGCACAGTAACTATAAAAAATTTCCTGATGGGTTTGAAATCTGCTTAGTTGATCCTAATTCTCAGCAAGCGTAGGTAACGTTTGGTGTGTGCTCTGCGCACGTCACACACTGGTAGTGCTAACAGGCAGTGTGCTTTTTTAAGCTCCTCCTCTTCAAATGTTTTTTTTTCTCGTTATAATGTAAATCCTAAAGTAACGACTTATTTCTAATTTAGCATCCTTGAATCATCCAAACTTCGATTGTTCCAACTAGGAGTTTCCTATTTTTTTTAATATATGTATATTCCTTTTTACTTCATTTTGTGACTTAGTTTTCAGAGAGCTCTTGAGAAAGAGGCTGAAGTTGCTGAGTATCACTACCAACTTGGATTAACATATTGGTTCATGGGTGAAGAAACGAGAAAAGATAAAACAAAGGCTCTTACCCACTTTCTAAAGGTAAAACACGTACTACTTTTCAATACTTAGTTGAAATAGATTCATTATAAAAACAAATAATAGTCATATAAATTAGATACTTAAAATTATCCTTTACTGAACTGTTTTTTGTGTTTCATTTCTCACACATAAGGTTTGTAAGAATGTTATATTGATTTTCAAGGAGAAAGTTAAACCATAAAAAATGTAAAAGTTATTTAAGGAACATGTTATAGAAAATGAAACATAATTATCTCTGGAAAACAATGTTGTTTTTAGGTGATTTCCACTGTAGTGTAATGGGCACATGAGTCTTATGTATTTCTAGATGTTTACCTTCTTGTACTTTAGATATTTAACATCTAGAAGTATTACATTCCTATCTTGACTCATAAAAAATTAATGTAATAACAACAATTTCACATTTCTTTTAACAAAGAAATAATGTTTTTACACTTGTTTTCTGTAGCAGTGATGGCCAGCTTTCATTTCTGTTTTAAGTCTTACTTTAAAGAGTGTTTTGGCATATTTTTGTATATTTCATAAAATTTTTCCTTTTTTCCTTTAACCTGTGTATTTATCTTTCGTGTTTTTAAAGAGACCCATCCAAACAAACTCATATTCTGTTATTCATTTTTATTTCAAAGGCTGCCAGACTGGACACATACATGGGCAAAGTTTTCTGCTATTTAGGTCATTATTACAGAGATGTAGTAGGAGATAAAAACAGAGCCCGTGGATGTTATAGGAAAGCTTTTGAATTAGATGACACCGATGCTGAGTCTGGAGCTGCAGCAGTTGACCTAAGCGTGGAGCTTGAGGAGATGGTATGTCTAATAACTTAAACACTTTGTCTTTTCTTTATTTCTGAGTATAGAAATAGAAATATTTTTATATATGTATACTTGAAAGTTGATTATTTTTTATTTTTCTTTGTCAATGCAGTAGAAATATTTTTGCCACTTTATAAGTAGAATAAATTTTTTTCATTGCCTGATATTAAATTACTCATCACTTATTGTTGAAACTGTAGTTCAGTATATACCAGTGTAAGTTTAAAAAGTCAGAAGTGGTAAATGAAAATATATTTGTGTAGTTTACATGGCTGTTTTATATTTTCAGGATATTCAATATCTCTAATATTAGTCTTTTCTTATTATTAGGAAACTGCCCTGGCTATCCTAACAACAGTCACTCAAAAGGCAAGTGCTGGAACAGCAAAATGGGCCTGGCTTAGGCGAGGACTATACTATTTGAAAGCTGGTCAACATTCTCAAGCAGTGGCTGAGTAAGGCTCCTTATTATATTTAAACTCTGTTAGACAGCCTAATGGCTCCTGAATCAAACTCCACTTATTTGCAGAATGAACTTACAGTTTGCCTCATACCAAGTTGTATTTTGAGGGAAGAAATAGCGAAATTTATTTATGGTTGATTGGTTCTTATTATCTGCAAGGCACTGGAATTGCAAAAATTAAATTATGGATTAAGTGATGTCCTCTTTTAGAAGATAGCCAGTCTAGTGAAGCGAAGTCTTAATAGTATCATATATGTAGTTGGTTCTCAAAAGAAATTGAAGGAATGATAGAAAGCTGAGGTTAGTGTCTTTGTTGATCTCCCTCTGACAGGCATTGTTTTGGGCTGGGGAGACATTTGGCAGCTTGAAGGGCATTTGGAGCAGCTCATTTTGAGTAATTTGGTTTGACCTGTGTACTTAAGGGTAAATAAAATATATTTGAATCAAAGTTGTTTCTGATTTATGTTAATATCTAGAATTCAGGCATTTTGGATTTTTCCCAGGATATGGAATTTGATCAGAAATTAAAGCATGCCTGTTATTCCCATTTTTCACCTGTGATATTTCTATTTTGGTAGGACTGGTAGGGGTTTATAGACTGTGATGAGGCGCACTGAGATGTATACCCATTCTGGTAGGATAGGAAACTGGAGTTCTTCCAGATAGTCGAGAAAGAAATTTTGGTCAGCACTTCTTCAAAAAAGTATTTTGTTCGTATTCATTCCAAAATTGTAATAAAATTTCTTGGTATCAAAAAAATTCAAGTCATAAAAGGAACAAGTATGCCTGCTTTAAATAGCATTTTTATAAGTAGAAGTGGTCATGGATATGTGTGATTCAGTTAAATTATTTATTTTATATTTTCCTTCCAAATGTGAAAGTAGTTCTGTTACTTTTTAGTTCTCTTACTGTTTCTTGAAATTTTAGTTTACAGGCAGCATTAAGGGCAGACCCAAAGGACTTCAATTGTTGGGAGTCATTAGGAGAGGCTTACTTAAGCAGAGGTGGCTACACAACAGCCTTGAAATCCTTCACGAAAGCCAGTGAGCTGAACCCAGAATCCACATACAGTGTGTTTAAGGTTGCAGCAATACAGCAAATCCTAGGCAAATATAAGGAGGCTGTAGCTCAGTACCAGCTGATCATTAAAAAGAAAGAAGATTATGTGCCTGCTTTGAAAGGTAATTTCTTTTTAATAGCTGCTTTGACTTTTGTGATACTGAAGTATGAAATCCTTGAGTAAATTTCCTACATGTATTGAGTAACTTGGAAAGGACTTCTTTAGTTAACAGCAAGCGTCAATTCAGTGTGAGCCTGTTATAGTACAGCTTGTTATATAGATTTGAATATAGAAAGGTCAAATCTTGTTTCATAATAGTTAGTAAATAGTGATATGATAGCTAACTTTTAGATGAATAGCATGATAGCTATTTGATCTGAAAATGGATCTCTAAAACAAGAGTTTCTGTGCTCTTATGTTTTGATAGCTAATTCACTATATCCTCAGAATATCTTAATACTTTTTAATTACTTTGTAAATTGTAGAAGCTCATTTTTTCAATTTTTGAACTTTAGAGGCAACTTGCATTGTTTTGTAGTTATCTAAATTAATTTCAGTTCCACTGTGGATAGCTATTCCTTCTAACAAATTATTTTTGGTAATATAAAGTAAAACACCAACGTCCATGTCTAAATTTTATATGATTTATATATGACTTGTGATTTATGATTCCTATATGATCTATATTTATATATGATTATAAAATCTGTGATTTTATATGATCTAAATTTTTTATGATTATATCTAATGGTTAAAAAAAAAAATCCCTGGAGTTCCTTATATATGCTTTCCTGGATTTCCTTGTCCTTTTTAAAGAAACAATTGAAGTTTAAATCAGAAATAGTATCTGTTGTAAGTGGCATGTAAGTTGGGCCTTGAAAACCTTTTTTTTTTTTTTTTTAAGATTTTATTTTCTCCTTTTTCTCCCCAAAGCCCCCCAGTACATAGTTGTATATTCCTTGTTGTGTGTCCTTCTAGTTGTGGCATGTGGGACGCTGCCTCAGCGTGGTTTAATGAGCAGTGCCATGTCCGCGCCCAGGATTCGAACCAACGAAACACTGGGCCGCCTGCAGCGGAGCATGCGAACTTAACCACTCGGCCACGGGGCCAGCCCTGAAAACCTTTTTAAAAAAAGAATTTGTAAAACTCTCTCCTCAAGAGAAGGAGAACTCAAATTTATTAAATATTTACTAGGCCCTTTAGGAAATTGCTGCTTCATTTAATTTTTATAGTATGGTTTGCTATACAGTTTTGCTTGTGAAAAGATCAAATCTTGTTTCACAACAGTGATAAATAGTAATATGATAGAGAGTGGCATTTAGGTAATATCCCCATTTTCAAATTTGAGGTTTTAAGAGCTAAATAACTTGCCTAAAGTCAAGGAAATTCTTAGATTCTGTAGATAGTTTTTATCACCTTTAGTATGTATTTACTCCAACAGAACCCTGCCATTTGAATTCCTTACTAAATGTATGTAAGACCATGCTTAAAGATAATTTTTATAAATTACCATTAAGCTTTGTTTTCTGGAAAGTGGCTTTAATATGATACCAATAAATTTATTTGAAGTTCATTCTAAGTGTTTCTTTTACATGTTTAATAACTAAAACTTACCTGATTTTAGGTTTGGGTGAATGCCATCTCATGATGGCAAAGGCAGCTCTAGTCGATTATCTTGATGGGAAAGCTGTAGACTACGTAGAGAGAGCGCTGGAATATTTTACTTGGTTAGTATTATTCTTACTATTCATTGTGTGTATTTTCTTAGTATTATAATAAAGCCAAATTTTAAAAATCATTCTATGTTTATTCTTTAGATAGAGCAATCATTTTTCAGAATATTAAACATGAAGGATAATGGACTAGCCACTTAATTCTGTAACATACATATTGTATTAATTTTGTGCTGGGAAATAGATACAATTGCTTACTCTCAGTTGCAGCTGATGTGCTGGATGCACAGGGAAAGATGGAAAGGAGGAAGCCACAGCTCAGATACCATGTATTAGTGTTCTTTTTCAGGAGACCGAGAAATGCGAGTATCTAATTGGAACTGATTGGGAAATAGGGCTTCCAGTGCACAATATGCTTTACATTCAGTGCAAAGGGCCTGTTTGAGCCTTATTGGTAGGGCTAAAGGTAAGGGGAAATGAGCAAGCTGATTGCTCCTGGAGAGAACCTGTGTAGGAAAAAAAGTGATGTCTAATAACAAGAAAGGAATCAGAAAAATTTGAGTAAATCTGGTATTTTATAGAACTGTAAATTCGTTAGTTAGATAAAAGTGTTATTTGTGGTGGATGACTTTAAAAATCCACAAGTTAGACATATATTTGAATATTTTAGTGTTAAACATCTTTTTTGTGCTTTGCTCCCTTTCTTTTTCTACTTGCCTTCTCCTCTGTTTTCTCTTGGCTTGGTTGCTCCAGAATTGCTTTGCTTCGAATATGAACCAAATCTGAAATGAAAACCTTAGCCTTTTTGCTCCCACTGATTTTTATCACTGCTTTTCAAGTCTCACATAATATAGTTCTTTCCAAAGAGGAAGGTATTGTGAAGAGGGCATACCTTGTTGGACCTAGCATTTAAGAGTAAATGTGAACCTTTGAGTGATAAAACTTCAGCTACAGATACTGCCTTTCTGAGCTTGGGAAATTTTGTTCTGGCTAGGATTGTAGCACTCAAACAATTTTTAAGTGATAATTCCCAAATTTATATTTACTTCTAGACTTGAAAGTTCACACTACCACAATTCTTATATAAGAGTGATAGAACTTATTTCACTTTGCAGGTATTTTATTTTTATTTTTTTTGTGAGGAAGATTGGCCCTGAGCTAACAACTGTTGCCAATCTTCCTATTTTTGCTTCAGGAAGATTGTCCCTGAGCTAACATCTGTGCCAGTCTTCTATTTTGTATGGGGGACCCTGTAACAGCATGGCTTGACGAGTGATGTGTAGGTCTGTGCCCAGGATCCAAATCTGTGAACCCGGGGCTGCTGAAGTGGAGTGCATGAACTTAACCACTACACCACCAGGCCGTCCCCAGATATTTTATTTTTTATTGAACTTAAAAGGAGATAAGAGTTTAGGTTAAAATTACCTATGTTTCCCTTTTTTTCTGTTTTCTTTTTTTATGCTGTCAGTTGTAGAATTATGCTAAGATATTTAGGCAAAGGAACTACAGATAGTATTGTCCTTCTGATTCTCACAGTGAGCTTTCTGTAGTGACTGCAATAATCAATCTTACATCTCAGGAAGGCATTGGAAAATGATTTTTGGCTGGACTCCATAAGTAGAAAAGGCTATGAAAAATGTTCCATCTGCTCGTCCAGCTGCCAGTGTAACACAGCTTTTTGTGATAGCTGATTATTGAGACTTGGCTTAGGCGAAATGGCTTTGTTTTATTTATAAGATCTCAAGAAGAGAAAAATGAGAAATGTATAACTGAGATTTTCTCCTTCTGGAGAGAAGTACCCTTTTTCATTATAATTAATAGTTTTATTTACTTTCTGAGCTTATTCATTCAGTCATACTTGCTTCAATAAATATAGGTTTTCACTTTTTCATATTTAGATATTTGTTATTCTTTGTCTCTGAGGGTAAAAATCCTTTGGATCACCAAATATATTTGATATGTTATACATTTACTAGTCTTTTTTTATTTAAGGGAAGATCTGTAAGCAAAACTGAGTTTATAACAACTTTACTGCTTTGATTATTGTTTAAACAGACAAATGCAAAGAGATAGTTTAAAAAATTCAGTATTAATGATAAATTGGTCCTGGAAAATTTATCGATTAATTTTGTGATTTCTGCTACTTCTAACAAAAATAATGAAGAGTAGCGAATATTTGTAAAATTTCTGGCACTTAAAACAATCAATTTCTTCTCTTCCCTCCTTTCCTTTCTTCTTCCTAATAGGGCAGTGATAAGATGTAATTCAGTTAGCAGGGATTTAGTAAAGCATTCACTACACCTAACTAAAGAAGTAGCTCTTAATCAGGATTGTATGTACAGTTTTTCTGTTTTAATTGTAAGTAGTAATGAGGAAGATAAATTCTGTTCTTTTTGGAAATAGTTCCTAAGAATGCTACTGTTTATCTTTTTAGGGCTCTGCAGCATCGAGCTGATGTGTCTTGCCTTTGGAAGCTAGTTGGGGATGCTTGTACGAGTCTGTATGCTGTCTCACCATCTAAAGTGAATGTTAATGTTTTAGGAGTCCTTCTGGGTCAAAAAGAAGGAAAACAAGTATTAAAGAAAAATGAGCTCCTTCATCTTGGAGGAAGGTAATTTACAAAGATTGGCAGTTAATGACATTCAAATTGAATTAAGACATTTTAATAAAATATAACATTCACTTTTATATTTCCACAGGTGTTATGGTCGTGCATTAAAACTGATGTCTACATCTAATACATGGTGTGATCTTGGAATTAATTATTATCGCCAAGCACAACATCTAGCAGAAACAGGCAGCAGCACAAGTGATCTTAAAGAGTTGTTGGAGAAGTCTTTACATGTATGGTTTTGAGAAATTTTTTATAAACTTTTTAAAAAACTAAGTGTTTTTCTGAAAGATATTTTTGATAAATACGATAGTGTTTACACATAAAACCACATTTATCTTGATAGAAATAATGATATTCCAAGAGATAAAAGTCTGATTTTACTTTTCAGTGTCTGAAAAAGGCAGTGAGACTTGACAGTAATAATCACTTATACTGGAATGCCCTTGGTGTGGTTTCGTGTTACAGTGGTAAGAATTGAGTAACACTTCCATTTTTTTAGAAGATTGTTTCGAGTCATAAAGATCAGTTTCATCAAATTCTATATTTTTCAGGTATTGGAAATTACGCCCTTGCTCAGCACTGTTTCATCAAATCAATCCAGTCGGAACAAATTGTGAGTGTTCTGTGTGTCTGTCTGAAAAAAAACCTCAAAAGTTAGTGTTAATAATTTTCTGAGACTGCCGTGTAGACAACGGACCTAATTTTTTTTCATATGTATGTTTCTTAGAATGCTGTTGCATGGACCAACTTGGGAGTGTTATACCTTGCAAATGAAAACATTGAGGTAAATGTGTTGTCTGTTTTGTCATATTAAAAGCAAAGAACATTGTCTGTATATGATCTCTTCATAATAGCTCAACTTCTTGTGGAGAAATACTTTGCACGTTGTTATCTATCCAGTATGCTCTCTAATATGCTAGATAATTGATGACATTTACTTTGTTGTATTGAATAATAAATATGTAAGATTTGTTTTCCTTTCCATGCCACCCAAGAAATTTCTGGTTTTATAATTATGTTGTTTTTTCATTTAGAGATTAAAACAATTCTATTATGAATTATTCGGGTGCTTTTGTTTTTATCTGCTCACATGTAAGAGGAGTCCTGTGTGGGCTGTTTTGGGGTGGGGTGATGTAGTAGGGAGATGATTAGTATTTTCTAGCAGCTTAAACTTGACGTTGGCTTGGATGATTTAGGTTGGGCTTTGGTGGATATTAATCCCTTTAAATGCCACAATGTAATTTGCCATACTTGAAGAGTTCCATACTTGGAACTCCAGTACCTGGGATCGTGTTTTAGGTCATGTTTAGAAGTTTTCACTGATCTATAGATGATAGCACGTCTGTATTGTTTTGTGTTTCAGCTGGTATGTTGAATATCATCCTTTTAAAATAGCTTCAGTAATATTCTCAGGGGTACATTAAGTCACTGCAAAGATTGCTTTAGAAGATTGTAAATAGAATGAAAAAAATATTAATTTGGATCTTAAAATATGTGAAAATATTTTTAAAGAATTTGAACAAAGTCTTAGTCAGTAAGCTTATGAATGCAGTTTTATGATAGCGTGTCACAGTTGTTGCCCGTGAGCTTACTTTTTTATAGGAAAAATAAGACTGTTTCCTGCCATACATAGATTACTGAGAAAAAGATATAAATCAGCATGTAATAATAGCTATTCTTTGTAGCAGAAAACAAAGCGTGCAACTTAATGAGTCCAAGTGCAGTATCTTTAGAGAGTCCTGACTGCTTAGCACAGGTGTCTGTTGACCACTCTTTTTTGCCTGGTAGCAGGCGTGTGTCTCAGACCTGATTGGTTGCTGGTTCTTATCCTCCCAGTTAAGCCCAAGGAGAAGAAAATAGATACAGGGTTATCTGATTACTCCCATCAAACCCATGGCTAGCCAATGGATGGATGATTGGTTAAAAGTTCTACAAACTATGAGATAGACACGCGTATTGCCCTTTTGCTGGGGACCAGAACCCCTGAGCTTGTAGAATCTACAGGAGTGTTCTAGGGCTGTGCAGTTAAACCATTGTTTTAAACATTGCTAATTGTGCTTAAACAGTGAAGCTTTAGGTTCATATGTATTTATGGTGACAAGTCTGACTTCTGTTTTATGCTTTTGAAACATAAGCAATATCATATTAAGCTTATAAAATGACTTAATGTGTTGTTTTCTTGCCTTTTTTTCCTAGCAAGCTCATGAGGCTTTCAAAATGGCTCAGTCCCTTGATCCATCTTATTTAATGTGCTGGATTGGACAAGTAAGACATATAACATAGTTATTAATAATCCTATGATATAAAGAACCTATTAATATAAAGTAGTATAAATAACCTATTAATATAAATAACAATAATAATAGTGACAACAGGTAACATTTGAGGGCTTACTTTGTGGCAGTCACTGTGCTAGGCTCTTTGTATACATTATTTCAGTTAATCTTTATCAGTCCTTTGAGGTGGTGGTTGTTAAACTCATTTATAGATGTGGCAGTTGAAACTTAGCGTAAGTATCATGCCCAAGGTCATACAGCTTGTAATGATTAAGCTTTGATCTGGAGGGCTTTGAACCCCATCAGTCTCACATTATTATGCTTAAAAGAAGAAACTCAGAATTGTTGTTTTAACAAACATTTGCCAAAAACAAAAAACAAAAAACATCATTTACAATGATCATTTTGATTATGTTTTCTCATTTTCTGTTAAATTTTCATATTTGATTTGGTCCTTGTTTATGAATGTTCTCCACCTCTCACCTCCTCTAAGTGTAGATTTTGGTACTGCCAAACAGGAATCAGGATACTTGGTTGCTAGTCTGAGTCTGTCATTGACTGACTGTTTTACCTTGTCATATCACTGCTGGATTTCATTTCTCACCTGAGAAAGGAGATTGGATTGAGTGGCCTCCAAGGTCTTGCCTAGTTGAGAAATTGTAATGAATTAGTGAGTAGTTGTTTTGGTTCAGAGAATAGTGGGAGCGTCAGCCATATCAAAAAATCATTATTCAGGGTTTATTTATCTTTCATTGTACTTTTGACTCTTGGATCTCATTCTAGTTAGTTGGTGAAGCAAGCAGAGTTAGAAAGGCAAACCCCTGTTCCCATTGACTGTGGTAGTATCTGGAAGCAATGGCATTACTATACTAATCTCTATGTAAGTTACTGGACCCAGCTGACCCAACAATGTGCATTTCTAACTGCTCTGAAGTGATGGTGGTGATGCTGGTCCAGGGACTTCACGTTGAGTAGCACTGCCCTAGGTCAGTAAATCTTAGTTGCTTAGCAGAGTTACCTAATTTTTTTTTTTGATTATTTTTGTTCTTAAAAATAATTTATTTTAGAAGGTAATTGGTAGATTTAATTAAAATGTTAACAATAGAAGTGAGACAATATTAATTTCTTAATATTAGTAATGTATGATAACTAAAAAACCTGATTTCTTATAAAAGATGGAGGAGGTTGAAAGTAATTTTAACTTGTTATATAGTCTGCAAAGTCAAAAGCATAGATATAATATTTAAAGTCTTGAGGAAGTTTTAAAAAATAAACATGTTGAGACTCTACCCATATCTTTGGAAACTAGATATCTAGGGGTGAAGACCTTTTTAAAAAAGCCACCAGGTGAATCTGAGGTGATCCTGTGATTAAGAACCCTACTCCTGACAAATATGAACAGATAAGGGTGAGAGAGAAGGGAGAAGGTAGCACAGCTTCATCAGTGTTCTGAGGAATTTTATGTGGATTATTCCACCACTGCCTGCTTACAGATGGAATTCTGAAAGCATCTGTGGGCTTAAGGATCAACTTAATCAGTCGTTCAGGTTCTCTGAACCATGGGAATATGGTAACCAAGATGGAAAAAGAAATTAACTTTGCTTTTAAGCACAGCTAATAAGCCTTTGGTTCTTCCAAAGAGTTTCATTTATTATTATTATTATTATTCCTTTTAAACACATTAAGAACCTCTTTTTTCCTTTTCTAGGCTCTTATTGCAGAGACAATTGGAAGTTATGACACTATGGATCTCTTTAGGCACACTACAGAACTCAATATGCATGTAAGAATTTAAGCATTCTTGAGGATTTGTTAGTGAATACACTAATGTTTGAGAAATGTTTGTTTGAGAAAATGAATATATGAATATATGATGGTATCAGACGTTATTGACAACAGTTGTCTCTATTCCTTTTTTTCCCTTAGAAAGAGATAAGTTGTCTTTAATTAAAAACTTCTCATTTTCATGTTCCTATCGTCTTGCAAGAGCTGAGAAGCAATGACATTGGGATTTAATAGATGCAGTAGTCATGAGGAGCAGAAACTGAGGCTCTTGGGAAAAATAAACCTGAGATAAGGACTAGACTTGGTTGACATTTCTAGATTATTTAATGGAAGTGTTTTAGAATAATTCTTTTAATCGGTAGTTATTAGTTTGACCTATGGGAATGGGGTTGAGAAGAAGCAAACCAGCCAGTCAGATGGGGCTCTCTTTTCTGCACTTTATCGCATTTGATTCTTCTAATTAGGGTTGAAGCAAGTGATTTAAATATGTTCTTAGCTGTGTTGTATCATGGTGACTCTTTATGTAAAGGCACTGAACAGTTGACTTAAAGAAGACTAAGATATGACTTTTACTGTATTAAGTGCATTGTTTCATTTGTTAATTTTTATTGGCGGCTTATCCTATGTCCACTTGTTAACTTTGGCTTTTTTAAAGACGGAGGGAGCAATAGGTTATGCCTATTGGGTCTGTACAACATTGCAAGATAAAAGCAACAGAGAAACAGAGCTGTACCGGTACAACATCGTCCAGATGAATGCTATTCCAGCAGCACAAGTTGTTTTGAGTAAATACATAGGTAAGTCACCTGTTGTATAATGGCAAGATGTTTGAATAACTGTTGAAATAGTTGAAAGAACTTTTAAAAATAGTTAATTCCATCTTAAATATAAAGGTTCCTTAAGACATGAATTTGTTATTTTTACCATTAAGGGCCAAGTAGTCTACTTTTTAAACTTTATTAAGAACTTTTGAAGAGTGAAAATTGTTGTTACCCAATGATTCAAGATAGAAGTGATTTCCATGTTGTAGTGGGGAGCATTTGGAGCCTAATGGGCCTGAGTTGCTGCTATTCTAGCTCTGCTGTTAACTTTCTCTGCAGTCTTAGGCCAAGTATTTTACTTCCCTTAACTTCTGTTCACCTTGGAAAGATGAGGTCATAATTCCTAGGTTATAGAAATGTGAGAATTAAATGAGGTAATTTGCTTCAAGTTCCAAACCCAGTGGCTTTAACCTCTCACGTTAACACCTGATTTTACTTCAAGATACTGGAAAAATATGTTTAGGCATAGGAAAAGGACAGAATGGTGAAGTTTATTAACTATCCATTGTAATAATTTTCTTTCTTCCTTAAAAACACTACCATTGGGTTTTGATCTCTGCTGTACCACTTAGTAGCCATGATGAAATCTTGGGCATGTCAGCAAGTTGGTTCTCCCATCTGTAATACACTAATGAAAGTATCTATTGCCTAGAGTTTAAATGAGATGATTTATACAAAATGTTATGCAGAGTACCTGGCATACCCTAGATGCTCAAGAAATGTTAGTTTCACTAGCATTTTATTTAACCCTTGACAAAATTCTAATAAAGAAGCAGGGAGTTTAAGCAGGAATATTGACAATTGAATAATATGAAAAATCAGGTAAGCTATGAAAAGCAGAAGAGAAAATGCCCTTCATAAATATTGAGAGGATTGTAATACTCTTTCTGCATTGAGCCGGGAGCACTTGAGGAGAAGGCAGTTAGTTTACAAACATCAGCTCTTTAGGGCATTAACGTCTTAGGCAGTATGCCAGAATGAATGACTCCAGTGAATACCTGGAGCCTCTGAGAACAGGTATGATCAGAAACTTTATTGATAAGTTCCCTTACAGAATGGGTAACGTTTGTAAAGGATTTATATAAAGAAGAAATCTTTAAGCTTTCTGCAAAATTCAGATACCCAGAACAATGAACAAATCATTCCCTGACAGTTATGCATAGTTAGGTTTTTAACTCTATAGTGGAGCCATATCTTATACTCATTTAACAAATTCAACTGTATGGCCAGAAAACATAATAATAAATTAGAAGCAAAAAAGAGAGTGGGGTAGGGGACAAGAGAGAGTGCAGACAGTCTTTTCATGTATTCTGCTGACTGTTTACCTCAAGGTGAGTGTGGATGGAAGGCATGGCTCTCCTCTTACTCAGTTTGACCCAGTTTTGGTGACCCTCTTGTGTGGTAACTTTAGGATTTTTCAAGAAAAACCTGACTATGTAATTTTCACCTAATGCTTTGATGTTAGAACCAAACCATCACGTAAGATGTGATTATACTATACTTTGTTAACTAATTTAAGGGATTTGAAGGTTTGCTTCTCAATATAACTTTTAAGTAGATCAGATATGTTTCTTTTTCTTTTGTACTTTAGTAGGTACATGATGTTTTTTGACATTAAAATTTTTAAATTTGAAAATTTCAAACTGCGTTGAAAGTGCCAAAATCATCCTCTGTTTCTAGTGTTCAGTACCGAGTTAATTTACTTTTTAAAAAACATAGAAATTGGAACCGAACCACCAAGAGAAATTGTTGCCAAGTTTAATCACAGGAAGGTTTAAGTGATTGGCCAGAGAACCTAATTTTCTTATAAATCAAATGACTAGTTTTAACATGAGCTATATTTTCAAATTATTATAGCTTTGAGGATAAAAATGTTTAAACTTTAAAACACATGTAGAAACCATGTATAGCTATAAATGTTATTCAGTAATTTAAAAGAGTCTCAAAATGAGTACTGGTATTTTGTAGTCAAGATAAAGTCAGACTACTATTCTTAATGCCAGTGATCTCAGGAGATAATCTGGTGTTTAAGATATTGAAAAAATTGAAAATGAAACTAATATTTTACTACACAACCATTATGCACATGTAAAGAAAAAATATTTTTGGATTTCCAGAAAGAATTCCGAATTATGCTCCAGCTTTCACAATGTTGGGCTACTTAAATGAACATCTACAATTGAAAAAGAAAGCAGCAGATGCATACCAAAGGTAAACTCGACATTTAATTGGAATGCAGTCTTTATTTGTCAGTTGGCCTTTTTTATTTAGTCTCATTCTCGTGAAGAAGATACTAAATAAATGTTTGGATTCTTTTCCTGATCTTTCATTATCTATTGTTGTTAAATCTTTGAAGGTGAAAAGATGCAGTTCCAAATTTTCAGCTATATTTTGGTTTCTATTGCTCAACCTGAGAGAGTGAAGAAAAAACAAAAGCCAAGCCAAAACACCCCCTCACATTTTGTTTTAGAAAAATTTGTCCCTTCAGACTTTGTTAGCTTTATTAAATACATCTATTTATTCAGAGAAGAAATAAGAACATTGTATGTTTGTTTGAATCACTTTAATATCTTCTATATATTTATTCATTCAGTAAATATTAGTTGAACTGTTTTGTGCCAAGCAGTTTCCTTGGCACTGGCAATTTAGCAGTGAATTTAGACAGACACAGGCCCCGTTCTCATGGAGCTCGTGTTCTGGTGTGGGGAGACACATGGTAAGCTAATAAACATCTGCGATGGTAATAATTGCTGAGAAAGAAAATTGAAGTAGGGTGAAGGGGCAGAGACTGCAGAGGCAGCCAGTGAATTTGAGTAGGTTTAAGAGGGATAGCTTTACTAAGGAGGCAGTTGAGGCCTGGCCTTAATGAAATGCGGCCGCAAGCCATTTGGTCATCGGAGCCGGAGCATCCTAGGCAGAAGAAACAGCAAGAGCAGGTGCTCTGATACTGGAGTGAACTTGGCATGTTGATGAAACAAGGACAGTGTGCTCAAGTGGAATGACCAGCCGGGAGAAGGGTAGGAAATGAAATCAATTTGAAGTTTTATTCTCTGCAAATTAATTGATTCATGAATGAGAAAATAACTATTGATCTTTTGAGTACTAGATGAAAAGCTAAAAGACTTGATTGCCTAACCTCTGAGCCACATCATTGCCCTGAATCTAAATAAATAAGTATTTAGAAGAAGGCTTGTTGGATAAAAAGTAATTGAGGTGTCTCAAATGCTTTGCCATCCTTTTATGGATCTCTCTGTAGTTCAAAGGAGTATTCACTAGATGGTACTGGAGGCTGTGTAATGAACAAGTTATTTTTCCAGGTGTATATGGAGAGAGGATTATGAAAAACCACAGTTCTATTTCTTTCAATGTCACAGTAAACTTAGCAGTAAACAAACTGTATAAATATGATAGAAGACAACAGTGAGAAGGATTTTTAAACTGAGAAAACTAAGCGGCTTTAGGGTGCTTGCTGCTTTTTTGTGTGCATATTATAATCACAAATATTGTGAATCTAACGCTTGTTATAGCTTTGGCTTAAAGTGGCAACCTCACAGTCACTTGGATGTGCACAACTCCTTCTCGACTGATCACTGCTTTTGTTTTTCACCTTAAACAAGTATTTGAGGCTTAAAACTACAAATTAGGTATAAATCTAACCAGATGCATAGTTTTTAATATAATACTGTCTTTTAGGCTTCTCTGGCAAATTTTTGTTTTACATGCAACATCAGGGGGATTAAAAGCTTTTCTTGGCTATTTCTCCCTGGCTAATCCTCTTTAAACAGAAAAGAAAAAAAAACACAAAAATCTTACTAAATATCCAACTCCTTTTAGTTGTTAAGACATTCCCTGCTTGCCCAAAGAGGGCTGAGCATGAGAAGGTAGAATATTGGCTGTCAGCATGCTAATGGGTTTGTTCTCAGCCTCCAGGGACTCCTGATGACCCTTCCCTTCTCTGAACTCAAGATTGCTTAAATATTTTTCTGTATGTAACAGGTAAAGACACAGGAAAGCACTCAATTTCCTGGTTTCCTAAGTCAGATTACTAGTATATAAGTATTTTTGATAGTGTTTTCTGTGTACTTCAAATATCTCAAAACTTAAACATCGACATCGTTGTTTCCCATATTTAGATTAAAATTTTTGAAATATTTAAAACTCAAGTATTATAAACAATTTTGATTATTAAGAGGTTACTTTATCAAAGTTATTTTCCTGACAATCTAAAATCTAAATATTAAGTGCTTTTGTGGTACCAATTTAATAAAATATGAATAAGCTGTTAGAACTAGCATTAAAGAATTAGAATTAAATGCAGAAAACAAAAATCTGTAGATTCAGTTAAGGAGGAAGGGTAAAAGAATGCTATTGCATAGAGATAACTTAAAATACTTTGTCCTTTTTTTTAAGGGCAATTTTGTTGTTACGGACTGAAGAAGACCAAGATACTTACAATGTTACAGTAAGAAATTATGGCAGATTATTATGGTAAGCATATTTTTTCCCATTAGTTCTCTGCATCTCTTAGATTTTTTGGTGAAAGCTATGGAACTAGTGAGATGGTGACCAGTTTCTAGAGTAGTGGGACATGTATAAATGAGTAGGATGATGACATTCCCCCGGGATACATAATTCCCACAGTAGCAGGCTGTATTCACAGTTTCCTGTACCTGTAACCCAACCCCAGTGTGCTTTATGGGGAGCAGGTTTAGAACTGATGGTTGTGGACTAGACAAGAAAACATTTGGAAGAAAGGCAACTGCTGTTCTGTTAGTAGAAATCTAGTTATTGAAAGAGGATTGGATTTTTTCTGATTTGCTATATGTTCTTAAACTGGGGATAGACATTAGGGGTCCAGAAATCCTTTTGAAATAGTACACAGAAATTTGTATGTGTGTGCATTTGGGGGATGGAGAAGGAGCCAAATAGCTTTCTTCAGATTCTTAAAGACTTCTGACTTCAGCAAAGATTTAAAAAAAAGAGTAGATTAAAAACCAGTTGTTTTAGAGGGTAGAACTAGGACCAGAGAATAAAAATGTTATGGGAGGAGGAAGGTTTTTGGCTCAAGTTAAGGAGGCATTCCTCAAGATGATAACTGCCCCAAAATTGAATGGTTCAATTTGAAACACGTTGTTAGAACTGTAGTATGATATCTTGGGATTAGTGCCTACATGTTTTAAGGAGCTACATAGTAGAGATATGAGGTAGACAGATCTTTTATAACTGTGTAACTGAACCATATATAGACAGGAAAGTTTTTCTGTTCTGATTGCTTCTCCTTTCAATTCTTTTAAACTGCTGTGTTTAGGAGTTGATAGCTCTGTCAGTTCCAAGATTTTGTTGTAGCAGAAGGTAGATATGTTGTAAGAAATTGTGTGGAACACAGTATCTTTTCTCTTTAGTTTTGATGTTTCACATAATGTAAATATTTTAGAAGAAAATTTGTACTTCTCACCGAAAATAGGTCATCTGTTTTCTTTTTGTTTTTATTATGAAATATATTAAACATGCACAATGCAGTAATAGAGTGTAGAGCATAATTTAATGAATAGTCATCACTCAAATATAATAGATTTTAAAATTCTGTCAGTTGGCTCCAGGTTTCTTTTTCAAAGAAAAAATTACAGATAAAGTTGAAGGCCCCTTGTGCCCTTCTCTAGTTCCATTCTTTTCTCTACAAAAGTAATCACGTGTTTGAAGATAATGTTCATTTAAAAAAGTACTTTTAATATATATGTGTGTATCTATAAACAATGTAAGGTAGCCCTCTTCCTTTCATCAAAATATTTATCAAAAGTTGAGTTTCTTGATTTTTCAATTCTTTCACCTTTATAGAACTAATTTTAGAAGCAAAGATATCCTGTATTTTTAGCTCCCACTTACACCTCCCAAGATTAAAAAGATTTTAGGAAAAGATTTCCAATAACAGATTAAAATTAGAAACCACTTCTGATTATAGTGATGGATACCAGACATAAGAGTCTCAAAGATGTAATGTGTCTATTCCAGGTGATGCAGCTTCTCTTCATTTTTAAATGAGCAGAACAAATTATTTTTCTGTTATTAAAAAGTATTGTTCTTTCATATCATATATAACACTTTTTACTTCCTATTAAATACATAAAAGAATAATGTATAGTTTTGTCTGTGGAATTTTAGTGTATCTATATGCCCTCCAAAGAAAAATGTATGTGCAGATAAACAGTTTACACAAAGGCCAAGTTTGATTCTGACTAGGTATTTTATGACTTATTAAGCTTTTCAGAGATTCTAGAACCATACTCATTGGGTAATATTTAATGTATTAAGCTTAAAAAATTACAGTTCTGTATAAAAGTCAAAATTATTTTTGTGAGTTGAGATTTTAATTTAAGTTTGTTAATAAAAAGAAACTTTGTAATTTAGCAGGACTGATCGTTTTCACATGTAATTTAAAAGAAGCAAAGTATAAAGTTAAATCCCCTTATTACATACTATTTGAAATAAGTGATATGCCTTCTATTTTAATTTATGTCTTTTCTACAGTTTTAACACTGGTAGATGGAGTGGGGGAAGGTATTAAAAGAACTTAGTGTAATAATATCTTTATATTTTGGTGATATAAGCCAAAATTATTTTTGATATTAAAAGTGAGCTATGTTTTGCTTCTTAGTTCCATTGGTGAATATGATAAAGCCATCCAGGTTTTTAAGTCAACGCCTCTTGAAGAGTTAGAAGACATCATAGGTTTTGCGTTGGCTTTATTTATGAAGGGTCTGTATAAAGAGAGCAGCAAAGGTGAGTATGTTGCTTGAAGCTGAAGCACACATCTTGCTTTTCCAGAGCTGAGTAGAATTTAATCATGATGAGCTTATATACAGAAAGATGTAATATCGAGATGGGGGTAGGGGTTGCAGTGTTTATTAAAATCTGACTAGGAGTCAGGAACGATTCTAGGTGCTTTTTGTCTGTTCCCTCATTTAGTACATTTTTATGATGAATCTTGTAGCAGTATTAGAAGCTGAATATTATCTTCATTATTTAGATGAGGAAACTGAGGCCTGAGATCACTTAGGGTAGATATATGAGTTAGCATTTGGAAGCAGGTCTTTACTACTCCACAGTGCTTAAATGTAAATTTCTAGCAAATGAAGACCTCAATGCTTGTTAGTATATTTCGGTTTCTCCAAAAATGCTTATTGAGCGCATTTTCACATATTTAGGCCCAACCTATGTGTGTGCAGCTCATTGTAAGTATCTACTGCCGGGTAGAGTTGCTGATCTGCTCATGGGAATTTTGGTGGTATGTCAGTGGTCTCCACTTCTCTGGTAGATAGTGACTTAGACCCCCATATAGATTCTGAAGAGTAGCACTTGGGGAATGTCACAGAGTACTAATGATATCCCCACAATTACCTTGGAATAGCTACACCCAGTTAGATTATTATAAATTTTTATTCCATCTACTTGAAAACAAGGAAACAACAAGATAAATTTTAGTTAGACTTTTTTGGAAAATAGCATTAGGAAAGGAGAAATCTCACTCTTTGTCAATCAAGATTGCTTTTATATTGCTTTTTTTTTGTTTCCAACTCTATATAACAGCCTATGAGAGAGCATTGTCTATTGTTGAATCAGAGCAAGACAAAGCCCATATCTTGACAGCTCTGGCAATAACAGAGTATAAACAAGGAAAAATGGATGTAGCCAAGACGTTGCTATTTAAATGGTATGTATAGTTGACATTAATACTTAGCATGACCAGATCCTTAAATATGGGGTTAAAATTTCGAGCAATGTAAAATGAAGTTCTTAATGTTTTGGGAACTTTTTGGTGAACAAAAGGGCTTGGACCCGCCTGGTTCTGAAATGACAATCACAGATGGAGCCAGAGATCATGGCTTAATTCTTAGCTCTGGATCCATACAATCCTCAAAACCATCTTGTATTCTGTATGTATTATTTATTTTTTTAAAAGAGTAATTGATCACCTGATCTAGTAGGATCTTAAAATTTTAATGAAGATAGTCATACTGGCTTGTTTTTTGGTCTCTTGGGTTCCCAAAGAGATTTTTTTTCCTCTTTCCTGTCAAGTTAACCTGATAAAATAAAGTTCATATAAAGTTGAATCTTTCAAAAAAATTATACCAATATAACTTGTATCTATTTCTATATTTTGGAATAAGTTAATAAAATAGCAACCTATGATATCTGTGGTTATTTATGTAGTATTTTTTGACTTCTTAAAAAAATTTTTTGTAAGAAAGTTGACCTTAGCTTCCTTTAAAAGCAGTAGATGATTAATATATGTTATTGGACAGTGATTATCAATAACTACTTTATTCGCATTTTCAGTGGTACAAATCCTCATAGTACAGAATTGTCCCCCCTTGCAGGAAGACTACATTCCTGTCTCCCCTCCATTAAATGCTAGTAGCACTCCTTAATCATTGTGAAAATCAAAAAACTGCCTCCATGTATCTCTGAATTACTCCTCCCAAAGATGGGGGGAGGGAGATGATAAGATGGTACTAGTTGAGAACCCCTTCTGTGGATAAGCTTTATATTTGTTTATTTATTGTGATGCTTTTGTCCCATCCTGATTAAAGTCATTTTCTTGTATAATAAATACACACTTCTTTCTCTTCCTCAGCTATTTTGAGAAAACTAATCATAGTTTTTAAAAAGTCTTGTCACTTTACATGGATACACTCATGTAATATGTATATAAGGCTATAGATAGCATGTTCAGAGAACTGAAATTTGCAAATGGCTTGGGGATAAGAATCATAGATGCTAATGTATCATTGTACTTATCAAGGGCAAAAGCAACCTGAAAGTAAACACAATTAGATTAGTCTTGGGTTTCTGTTTAAAACAGTAACCAAAATTAGTTTGAACATTTGTGGAAGTGGAGAAAAATAATAGAATATAATCTTAACCCTTTCCCTTTCTCTTATGAAAAAGAAAACCTTTACTTCCTTGTTTTGTGGTGGTGTATTTTATATAGTCTATGTTTCTTTTATTGTTTTTGATTCTCTGAATGTCATCTTTCAAACTTAACACTACCGCCTGCTCCCCTCCCTGCCCCTTGGCTTCTTTTCTTTGACTTCCCTTCTATGAAAAAACTCAGTTGGCAATTCTTTATTGATCTTTTTTGGCATTCATACCTGGGAACTAAGCAGTGTCCTAGGTGCTTATTTAAGGGGAATAGGAGTAAGTTCTATACAAGGGGAAATAGTCTGGTTACCAACTTCATAGAATTTATGATATTAAATAACCACGTGTAAAATCCCTAGAACGTGGTACAAGACCACGTGCAGGTACTGAGCATTCAGTCATGTTAGCTTAATGGGGTGTAGTCATTTAGAGAACAACTTAGGTTTTGTATATTAATAAATATTAGAGTAGATACCTTTTTTTTTTCTTTTGAACCAAGGCACAAATTGGAATTTCTTCTTTTGTTAGTATGGAATTTATATTAGTATGGAATTTATATTTTATTATTTGCTTTTTTAATTGTACCAACTTAGAATGTGGTTATTTGTATTGATAGAAATGACTGTGACTATTGATATTCTTCCATATTTGGACTCCTACATTTATTAGCCCTTACTGTAAAAAGAGTACCGTGAGTTCTCTAAGTAAGCTGTTTACTCCAGAGCTGCCTATTGAAATTGATGATTTTATACCTGTTTGTAAAAATTGAATTCTAAACACTTCCTTCCAAAAAATAGTAGAAAGACAGTGGTAGGTATGTGATATTTTGTAAAGTTATTCATGTTTCTACTTAAATGAACTTTGTTTAAAAAGTTTTTGAAAGTTCCCTTGTTTTGTTACAGTACAATAATTCATGATTATTATTAGAAGTATTATTAAGCTTGTAGAGAGAGATGGATTTCTTCATTTAAATTCATAAAGATTTCTAAACATTCTTGACCTTTACCTCCATAAGGCCAAATCAGATTTCATAGTTGAGAGAGAAAGAAAAAGCTAGATATTTACAGGCAAAATTTAAATTCTCCTTAAATTATAAAAATATTCACTTGAAATATGGTGGATATAGATACAATTTGTACTCTAAGCTCTGTTTTCAATACCACAGAGCAATAGGACAGAGTTTTCTGAGAAGGATAAAAATCAGATCTTACATTGAGAACTTTTCTTTATTTTTTGTACCTTCCAGGATTTTATTGAAACTGAACATTTTAGCAAAATTATTCTAATTATTTACCTAGACCTGAAACCCAAACAGGCTGATGTATATTTGTTTCTAAAACTTAGGTATAATGACCACAAAGGACATTTGGCTGTTGCTGCTCTGAAAGCCATTGGTACTTTTAACTGCTTCAGACATTCAGGGAAATTACTGTCCGTAGAAGCCAAGCAGTTTGTTTTTATATTTATCTCAAAGCTGGGCTTATTTGGTGAATCTTTAAGTAAATTGATTTTTCTACTAAATGTTAAATACGTTTTAATAGTTACACATTCCTGTACTCATAGCTAATAGGCAACTAAAAAATATTTTCACAGCTCTATCTTAAAGGAACCAACCACAGAAAGCCTTCAAACCCTGTGTGCTCTAGGACTGGCCATGCAGGATGCTACGCTGTCAAAGGCGGCACTTAATGAGCTACTGAAGCGCATCAAAGAGAAAGACAGCGCTTTCCAGAGGTGCCTTCTCACTTCAGCGATTTACGCACTGCAAGGCCGCAGCGTGGCAGTGCAGAGACAGGCATCTAAAGCCGTCCACAGGTAGAGTCTGTGCTTGTGCTCTTGGGGTCTAATTATACTTGAGGAGGTTGTTTTTGACATTTGGACCTTGTTAAGAATATTAAATGAGGTAATCATATATATTTGGAAACCAAATATATATGATTTGTGGTGTATGAAATTGTACATAGGACCAGGCAACTGACTGCACCTGTGGTTTCACCTGTAAAGATTTTTTTAATTCGGTAGAGAAAGAGAGAGATCAGAAATTCTGCCCTTATTCTGGTTAAGGCTTAATCCTTGTTTTAGTATGAAAGCTCTTAACTAGTTAAGTTTGCGATATTGTCAGTTTGTTGTACTGTCCAGTTTAATGGTTTGAGGAATTTTTTGGTCACTTAAACATTCATTTAATATCTTCAAAATTTGGAAAATAGAAAGTGGTTATTTGTTTTATTTGCAGCTGTAAGTGTTATATCTGTAGTTTATTTTCCTTCTATAGTTTTCATCTCTTTGTGTGTTCTTTGAACAGAACATACTAAGTTTCCTTAACCTTTCTTTTCTTTTCTTTTTTTAAAGATTGGCACCTGAGCTAACATCTGTTGCCAATTCTTCTTTTTTCCCCTTCTTCTTCCTCTCCCCAAAGCCCCCCAGTACACAGTTGTATATCCGAGTTGTAGGTCCTTCTGGTTGTGCCATGTGGGATGCCGCCTCAGCATGGCTTGATGAGTGGTGCCATGTCCATGCCCAGGATCTGAACCAGGGATCCCCTGGGCCACTGAAGCAGAGTGCATGAACTTAACCACCAGGCCAAGAGGCCGGCCCCTCCTTAACCTTTC
This sequence comes from Equus asinus, assembly GCF_041296235.1. Lineage (NCBI taxonomy): Eukaryota > Metazoa > Chordata > Mammalia > Perissodactyla > Equidae > Equus > Equus asinus. The sequence continues at coordinate 76,229,440 of NC_091798.1, forward strand.
TTAATTAGATCTCATGGCTTTATAATCATCACATTGCTGATTTTTCCTTTTTATAGTCACAAGGACTATTGGTATATATAGGAGATAGAAAGTATATTTTCTAAAATTAAGACTCATTGAACCACACATGGACAATTAATATGAACTTGTGTTAGATATCTGAAAGATTTTAAACTTAGATACTAAATAAAATGTTGGCTGCTTGTAGTTTGTGGTTAAAATAACTCCCATCTCTAAGCCCACCCTCTTCTTTTGATGATCTCTGCCAGTAACCCAGCCGATCCTGCTCTTTGGTCTCTGTTGTCCCGAGTGGTTGCTCAGTATGCTCAACGAAATGCAAAGGTGAGTAATGTTCTAAATTCTGGCAAAAAAATAAAATAACTTGTGATGTGGTAAATAATATAATTTTAAAGTATTGTCATTATCATTCTGGAAAAAATTAATACAGCAAGGAAATTCTGTTATTTAACCCATTTCTTAATTATTCATTCAACAAGTGGTACACTGAGTTTCTTCCGTGTACTGTTCTGGGTGTTATGGAAGATACAAAGACGTAGGCGGACTTTTTTGAACACGTACAGATTGTATTAATGGCTGTGTGGCAATGTTTTGCTTGAAATGTTGCCATTTAGTAAGAATTAGCTATTGTGTTTTTGAATCCCAAAAGATAATTTTATTTAAAAACTTTTTGAAGAAAATAAGAACTAGAACATTCCTAATGTCTAAAAATGTAAATCTAAGCATGAAGTCATTGATGTTCTGTAAAAGGGATTATATGCTGTATTTTAGTTCATAATAGTCATATTTTCAGGAGTCTATAAAGTATTTTGGTAACGTCTATGGTTAAAATGTTTTTTCATAGTTTTCTTAGCTAGTTGGTAAACATGATGGTAGCAGCTAATATGTTTTGAACACTTAATGCATCCAATAATTCCAATATCTGAGGTCTGTGTGGGTCTGCGTTTGTTTGTTATTCCTGTTGGTTTTTACACATAGTGGCTGTTTCTTTGTTTACCTGATTGTGTTTACCTGAAAATTATTTGTGGAAATAATTTGAGACCTAGGATTAAGATACTTTTCTGTGGAAATTGTACTTATTTCTCCCAGGTGCTTGGGAGTTCCACCATCTGGAACCACCTTACACAAGGTTCAGAGCTTGAGGTTTCTGGACCACACAGGCTACTGTGTGCTTGGATATCAAGGTCATTTGAAACCTGGTGTGCTTCTGATTCACCTTTAACCTGAGGGTAGAGCCCCTGGGGCTCTCACCTTACTGTGATGTGGTTTCTTAGATACTGCCCCTCCTGTGCGGCCTGGGGTTTAATGTCTGTCCCACGAGTCCTTCCAAAGGAAAATTCACTTTTCTTAGGATCTGCACATGGCAGAAGTGGCTTCCCTGCTCAGTTCCCTGTCTAGATTCCAGTTTTCTCTTTTAGTTTTGGCCTGGCAACTTCTTCATATTTTGTCAGCTGTTCAATGCTTTAGGAATACATGTTTTTTGTATTTTATCCCAGTGCTTCTCAAACTTTAATGTGCAAATGAAATCACCTGATGGTCTAGTTACAATGCAGATCCTAACTCAGTAGGTGTGGAGTGGGGCCTGGTATTCTGCATTCCTAACAACCTCCTAGGGAGTGTGGGGACTGCTGGTGTACAGATCACACTTTGAGCAGCAAAGTTTTGTTCTACGTTTTTAGTTATTTTCAAAGAACCTAGAAGACCATCATTATTAGACACTGGAATGAAGTACTCATTATGTGCCAGCTGGCGATGCTAGGTGTTTTTATATATTTGTCGTTTAATCCCAACAACCATTTGAAGTAGCTGCAATTAATGTCCATTTTATAGAAGAAGACACTTGGAACATAGAGATTAAATATGTGCAAAAATCATAGTTGTAGTGACAGATCATCCCACATTTAACTCCTGAATCTTCCTCCTACTCTGCTGTGTTGTCAGAAAGACATCTTCTATTTGTTCTATATTGACATATTTTTTAAAAGTTTATTTTTAGAATTCTTTCTATGCTAAATATGATTTTGAAAACCTTTCTAATACACTGTTGATGTAAAGTAAAGAACACAGTTTATTTCTGATTTAAAATGAAATAATTCTTAGAATTCACTTTCTTTTCCAGGTAAAATGTCTAATTGAATTTTTGAAAATTAAGGATTTCAAATCAACTTTATGAAAACTATGATGCTGTACATATTTTTCTCATTTTTAGTATTGAGTTGAAGCAGTGATGGGCTTCATAGTGCTCTAAACTTTAGTCATTCATTTTACGAGGGACAATGGAAGTTTTAAAAATACTGTCTTTTCGTGGAGTAAAACCATGTTAGTTTATCCTACAGTGAGTTTTGTGGTCTTTCTCTTTTCTCTTTTAGACTTTCTTTCTTTTGCCGTCTATTTATATTGTTAGAAAATGGGTACATTTGTTTGGTGCTACTGTAAAATCATGTAACTTATGCACTTTTAATGAGTATTTTAAAAGAGCAGAGTTGAATGATTATAGTAGAAAAGATTTTCTTTCATAAAAATATTATACTGGTCTTTTAAAGCAGTCATAATAAGTTGATACTTAAAGAGTTTAGAAGTTATGAATGTGATAAAACTGAACTTTTCAAATGATTTAATGGAAATATTTTGTCATTCTTAATTTTTACTCTTTTGTGAAAGTTTATTCATTCATCCGAATAATCAATTATTTTCTATTATATAGGGAGGTGCTGTAGCAGGAAATGTGGCTCATATTCTGGACTCAAATCATGGAAAGGTTAGTATGCCCCAGTATAAAGGAAATGTTCTCCTTGTTAAAGAATACTATTGATGAAAGAATAATTTTTCTTCCTAGGCTTGGAGGCCACATTATATCCAATACAGTCCTACTTTTAGTCACTTTGAAAGTTAGGGAGCTGAACTGGTAACGTTCTTCTCTTCTCTTCTGTAGAAGGCATTACTGTACACTGCAGTAAATCAGTTGGCTATGGGAAGCAGTTCAGTGGAAGATGAAAAAAATATTGCACTAAAGACCATTCAGAAGGCAGCTCTCCTTTCTCCAGGTGAATATAGTATAATCCATTTCATTAATTAGGATTCTGTCCATCTTGCATTTGTGGCTTATAGGAGCAAAGTTTGTATTTTTATGAAATAAGACAAAGGAATTTTAAGAAAATATTTTAAGATTTTGCATATTATTTGATTATCTGCATTTGGCTACTGATAATTAAGAGATAATCAATTATTGAAGTAGGCTCAAAGGAATATCTGCTTAAAGATACTTTATTACCCGTTATTGGAAAATCTGAATTATGTATTTTCAGGAAGTAGTTTTATTGTTTTTCCATCAGTCTCGTTTAATGAGGTTTACCTATAGCCACTAAATTATTTAATAAACATATGTAGTTATTTTTATGTGTAGTTAGCTTGAAGAGTGGAGATTGATCTTCTGTGGTAACTGTTAGAAATGCAAGGTGCTGGCCTCACCTGAACTAGCTCTTCTTAGTTCTAACCCACTGTGTCATATATATGCCACTGATCACAAAAGGTACTGAAGAACTGCGTATGACTGCATCAGCATACTTCTATTAACACTACGGAAGAAATGCCTTAGAGAACTGGAATGTATAGCAAAATAGAATTATTAGGGGTATTTTTACCTTTTTTTTTTTTGGTGAGGAAGATTGGCCCTGAGCTAACATGTGTTGGCAATCTTCCTCTTTTTGCTTGAGAAAGATTGTGCTTGAGCTAACATCTGTGCTAGTCTTCCTCTATTTTGTATATGGGATGCTGCCACAGCATGGCTTAATGAGAGGTGTGTCAGTCTGTGCCCAGGATCTGAACCTGCAAACCTGAAGCAGAGTGTGTGAACTTAACCACTATGCCACCAGGTCGGCCTCTACATCATATTTTTTTTAGGAATATTAGCCCTGAGCTAACATCTGCTGCCAGCCCTCCTCTTTTTCTGCTGAGGAAGACTGGCCCTGAGCTAACATCCGTGCCCATCTTCCTCTACTTTATATGTGGGACGCCTGCCGCAGCATGGCTTGCCAGGTGTTGCCATGTCCGTACCTGGGATCCAAACCGGTGAACCCTGGACTGCCAAAGTGGAATGTGCGAACTTAACCACTGCGCCACTGGGATGGCCCCCTACATAATATTATTTTTAATATGAGATATAGGATTAGACATTTTATTCCCCCAGAGCACTTCGAACATTTGTTAAATAAGAATGCTATTGCTTTTGGCCAGGGCTGTTGGAAAACAAATTGTACAAAGAATAAGTTCAATGTTATCTTCACAATAAATTGTAAAGATCCTAAGTAAACTACAAAATATCTAACATTTTAGAGATTGTTTTATGAAACAAGTAAACAAACCAATATCCTATTTATTCTTTCTTTCATTTTTGAAATGATCGGAACAAAAAGAGGCCCTAAACATTTGGGTTTGTCTATGTTATACATTGAGTAAGTTTCTGATTCTTAAAGGTGTTCTTAAGCAAGTATTAGATAGAATTACTCTGAAGAATTCTTACTGTGGATCTAGAACGATAGAGGATCTGTTAGCCTTTAATTGTGTAAGTGGCATGAACTTTAGAAAGGTGAGATTGCCCAGATAAGGTCTTCTCTAATACTCTTCTCTGACTTTCCCATGTATTCTGGAGACATACATACTCAAGGAAGCAGGGTCGTCATATAAGATGCTTAAAACAGGAACTGAGGGATAAAAATGAGTACCTGTTTGAGTCTTGTCCTTGGAGTCCAATGAAAATGAGTGTAATTGTAGTCATGTGCAGTAGCTGTACACCTAGTCCTTGCAGATCTTTAGCTGAACAAAGTACAGTTTTGATAGATGGTATTCTAAGGAATTGTTTCAGAAATTTAAAAATAATCTCAAGAATTTAGAACTGATTGGAAAGAAATCCAATTTCTGCTAGATTAGTGCTTCTATTATATTAAAAAGTGTTTTTAGCAAACAGTATTTAAAAAATTTTAGGTATGTAGTTTATATATATATTTATATTATCACTTTGTTCTGTGGAGAATTCAAGTTGCTGATTATCCATGGAAGAGTTAATGAAAACAGCAATTCTTTTGAGTTGTGACAGAAAAAATTGCTGCCAGCTAATGTCCATCCCCTTTCCCGAAATCTAAACTATAGCATACTCTAAGACCTCTAGAGGAATATTTCACTTAATCTCAGAAATAAGTCAATATTCAGAACTTGAGTCCACTTCAATTGGAATTATGTGATTTTAGACCTGATGGCACCTGAGCCATCATCTAGTTCAGTTGCCGTGTTTTTTTGTTTTTTTTCTGTCTGCTTTTTCTCCCCAAATCCCCCCAGTACATAGTTGTATATTTTAGTTGTGGGTCCTTCTAGTTGTGGCACATGGGATGCTGCCTCAATGTGGCCTGATGAGTGGTGCCATGTCCGTGCCCAGGATCCGAACCAGCGAAACCCTGGGCCGCTGCAGCAGAGCGCTCGAACTTAACCAGTTGGCAACGGGGCCGGCCCCTCAGTTGCCTTGTTTTATAAAATGTGAGTCCCAAAGGAAAAGCTGCCACACAGTTAATGAGTGACATTGTTAGACCTAAAACCCAGATCTAAGACTCAATCACGTGCCTTTCATTATACAGTAATCAGATCTTATCATCAATTCTAGGGAATGGTCCTCATTTCCTTATTCTGGAATTTGATTATGTCTTATGTTATTTAAAATAAGGTAGTCATTATCTAGGGCAGAAATTATTTTGTAATATGGAGGTATGTATTTAATTTTTTTGTAAACATTTTTGATCTGCATAAGATCTCTAATGATTCTTGTGCTATTAGCAGTAATACTGACCATCCATAAGTGAAATAGATATGTATTTCAGGCATTTGATAGGAGACATATATTGGATGGGGCAGTTAGATAAGACAAAAATATAAAACTAAAAATGTGTGTTTAAATGACTATATTGTTAGCTAACACCCTTTGTGGCATTTTAAAATTATCCATTTGTTTTTTAATGGTAGCAGGACTAAAATATTAACCTGCAAAATATGATTTATAAAATAAAAGACCAAACAAGTTGAAAAGCCCTTCTAAGTTCCTAATCCTCTTCCAGCTTTTTGTTTTCACAACTCACTTTCTAAAAAAGAGGAGTCTATAGGGGCCGGCCCAGTGGTGCAGTGGTTAACTGCGCACATTCCACTTCGGCGGCCTGGTGTTCGCTGGTTCGGATCCCGGGTGCAGACTGTGACACCACTTGGCAAGCCATGCTGTGGTAGGCGTCCCACATATAAAGTAGTGGAAGACGGGTGTGGATGTTACCTCCGGGCCAGTCTTCCTCAGTGAAAAGAGGAGGGTTGGCAGCAGTTAGCTCAGGGCTATTCTTCCTCAAAAAAAAAAGAGGAGTCTATACTCATAAGCTCTATTGTTATCTCCTCAGCCCATTGCTTGCAGGCTTTTCTCCCTCCCCTGAAGCTGCTATCAGGGCATGAAGGAAGGAAGGAAAGAGCAAATGAATGAGGGGATATAAAATCACATAATTGCTTCACTTGGCATGATAAAATGACTTTCATGCTTGGCTGTAAGAACATAGGTAAAATGGAGTTGTCTTGAGCTTTCCTTTGGCTTATACTTTTCTTAAGAATTGAGAAATTATGTTATCTTGCTTTTCCTATGACTGAGCCTTTAATACAGGGACTGAGTGATGAACATGAGTGTCTATTTGACACTTGTCCTGGGTGTCCAATGAAAGTGAATATGATTGACCTTTCCAGGGGCTGGCCCAGTGGCTCAGCAGTTAAGTTCGCACGTTCTGCTGCTTGGCGGCCCGGGGTTCGCTGGTTCGGATCCCGGGTGCAGACATGGCACCGCTTGGCAAAAGCCATGCTGTGGTAGGCATCCCACGTATAAAAAGTGGAGGAAGATGGGCATGGATGTTAGCTCAGGGCCAGTCTTCCTCAGCAAAAAGAGGAGAATTGGCAGTAGTTAGCTCAGGGCTAATCTTCCTCAAAAAAACAAACAAACAAAAAATTGACCTTTCCACAGTAGTACAGTACTGTAGGTAACTGAGCTAACCAGCCATGGAAGAAGAACTTAATAGGATATTTCTCATGTTCTGATGTGTTTGGGAAAAACGGCAAATCTTGAAGGATGAATGTACTGGTGTGTCTTCTGAAAACAAGTATAAATTAGTTTTTCTTTAAGAAAATGGAATTTTTCTGGAGATCCAATTTATTTTATTATTTTGCTATTTATAAACTCTTGCTCTCATTTTGGTAGTTTTTCAGCAGCATGTTGCTGTTGACAAGCCTGCTAACTATATTTCCTTTGTTTAGGTGATCCTGCTGTCTGGGCTGGGCTAATGGCAGCCTGTCATGCTGACGATAAACTGGCTCTAGTGAACAACACTCAGCCGAAGAGGATGGATTTATATTTGGCACTGTTATCTGCTGTTTCTGCTTCAAGTAAGTTTAAAAAAGTATTTTATACATGATGAATTCAGGATAAAGTACTCAGAGGGCTATTGCCAAAAGGTAGTGGGCATAATTAGCTCTACAGTAAAGGCTGTTAGGGGCTCATCTAGCAAAGCTTAAAAACAAGCCTTGAAAATATCAAATCATTTTCGAGAAGCTCAACTGCATATAAAACAAAGCTCAGGAACGTTATAGGAATACAAAAATATCCAGCATTCAACAAGGTAAAATTCACAATGTCTGGTATCCAGTTAAAACTTAATAGGTATGCAGAGAAGCAGAAAGGTACCACCCACAATAAGGAGAAAAATCACTGAATAGAAACAGACCCACAAATGACACATGATAGAAATCTCTTCAAAATGTAATTGACTGTTTAAAGCTCATGTGACAACAATAGCACAAAGGCCAGGAGGGGAAAATAGAAGTATTCTATTGTAAAGTTTTTATACTAGAAGTGAAGTGGTATAATATTACTTAATGGTAGACTGTGCAGGTTAAAGATGAATACTCTAAATGTTAAAGTAGACACTGAAAAAATAGTTATAGCTGATAAGCCGCAAAGTAGATAAAATAGGATCATTAAAAAATAATCCAAAAGAGGAGGAAAAGGGAACAAAGAATAGATAAAACAAATAGGAAACAAATAACAACACGTCAGAGTTAAACCCAGCCATATCAGTAATCAAGTTAAATATAAATGGTCTAAATACTCTGGGTAAAAGGCAGAGATTGTCAGATTGGTTAAAAAGGCAAGAGTGAACTATATACTATCTAAAAGAAACATACACAAATATAAATCTATATTTAAATGTAAAGACAAAAATAGCCCAAAAAGTAAAAGGATAGAAAAAGATATACCATGCCAACACTAATCAAAAGAAAGCTAGAATGGCCATGTTAAATTCAGACAAATTAGATATTAGAGCAAAGAATATTGCCAGTGATGAGGGTACAATCAATTTATCAAGAGGATACAACAGTACTAAATATTTAGGCACTGAGTAACAGAGCTTCAAAACACATAAAATCTGTGTTGTATTTCACAATAAAATAGGTATAAAAAATGAAATTATGGAAAAATGTATGAAGCAAAAACTTACAGAATTGAAAAGGAGAGAGAGACATCTGCAATGATTGTTAGAGACTCAACACTCTTGGTAATTAATAGAACAATTGGACAGAAAATCAGTAAAGATATAATAAAGACTTAAACAAAACTGTCAACTAACTTGACCTAATTGACATTTGTAAAACACTTTCCCTAACAACAGCAGAATGCATAGTGTTGTCAGGTGCACGGAGAACATTTACCCATATATATCATATTATGGGTATAAAACAGCTCTAAATGAATTTAAAAGGATTCAAATCATACAGAGTACGTTATCTTAATACAATGGAGTTAAATTAAAAATCAATAACAGAAAAATATCTGAAAAATTCCCAAATATTTGGAAACTAAATAACATATTTCTAAATAATCCAGGTCAAAGAATAAGTCAGAAGGAAAATTAGAAAATATTTTGAACTAAATGAAAATGAAAAAGCATATCAAAATTCTACAGTGTTACTAAAGCACTGCCTATAGGGAAATTTGTAACTTTGAATGTTTACATTAGGAAATAAGAAAGGCTTAAAATCGATCATCTCAATTTCTACCTTGGAAAACTAGAAAAAGGAGCAAGAAATTAAACCAAAATCAATAGAAGAAAAAAAAAAAATAAAGAGTAGAGATCTATGAAATAGAAAACAGAAAAGCAACAAAAGCAAAAACTAGTTCTTTGAGAAAATCAATAAAATTGATAAACCTCTTGCCAGACATCAGGAAAAAAAAATACAGAGTACCAGTGTCAGGATTGAAAGAGGATATATCACTATAGCTATTAAAAGGCTAATAAGAGAATCTCATGAACAACTTTACACCATTAAATTTGGCAACTTAAATAAAAGGGACAAATTCCTTAAGAGACACAAAGCCCACTTAAAAAGAAATATATTAACTAAATAGCTTTATATCTATTAATGACACTAAATTTTTAGTTAAATCTTCCTGCAAATAAACTCAATGATCAGATGGCTTCACTCATAAATTCTACCAAACATTTAAGTAAGAAATAATAGCAGTTCTATACAAACTTGTCCAGAAAATTGAAAAGGTGATAACACTTCCTAACTTCTTCTAGGAACCCAGCATTGCCCTGATACCAAAACCAGACACAGACATTACAAGAAAACTACCGAACCATGGATGCAGAAATTCATAGCAGAGCTTTAGCAATTCAAATCCCATAACACATAAAAAATATAATACGTCATGATCAAGTGGGGTTTATTCTAGGAATTCAAGGTTGCTTTAACATTTGAAAGTGAATGTAATTTATCATGTTAACAGCTGTGGAAGATATCAAAGAGTTTATACTGTATGGTTCTATTTATATGAAGTTTTAGAAAATGGAGACTGATCTATTGTGACTGAAAATGATTAGTGCTTTCCTGGGGACAGAGAGTAGGAGGAGAGGTAGGTTGGGGACAGTAGTGATTCCAAAGGGGTAGGAAGAAACTTTTCATGATGATGGGTATGTTCATTATCTTGATTATAATTGATAATTATAGTGATAGTTCACAGATGTATACTTATGTCAAAAGTCATCACACTGTATAGTTTCAATATGTTCAATTTATTGTATGTCAATTATATCACAATATTTAATTTTTTTCAGTGAGTTATTTTCAGTTTTACTGCAGATGTAGTGATTTTGTGTGTGTGTGTGTGTGTGTGTGTGTGTGTGTGTGTGTGTGTGGAAGATTGGCCCTGAGCTAACATCTGTGCTCATCTTCCTCTATTTTGTATATAAGATACCACCACAGCATGGCTTGATGAGCAGTGCTAGGTCTGTGCCCAGGATCCAAATCCACGAACCCTGGGCTGCCAAAGTAGAGTGTGTGAACTTAACCATTATGCCATCGAGTCAGCCCCCAGATGTAGTGATTTTTTTATATAAGTTACAGTATATAAAGTCTTAAGTTATTCAACCACAAATATTCCTACCATGAAACTTTTCAGAAACCTGTCTCATGTCAGGATAGTCTGTGGTATTCCAGTGGTATATGTAAGTTTTAAAAATTGTATATGCCTGATAAGTCTAATAATAATACTTCCTGGCAACTAATTAGTCCTCTGAGGATACGTTATAAATTGTAGAAGAAAGTAACTGACATTTTTTGTTTACAGTTAAGGACAAAAAATTCCTTGAAAATTACAACCAATCTCTTGAAAAGTGGTCTCTCTCCCAAGCTGTCACTGGTCTGATCGACACAGGAAGGCTATCTGAAGCCGAAGCCCTCTGTACAAAGGTACTGTTAGGAGCTGAGCATTGAGATTCAGGGATTCTTATCCTACTTGGATAATAACTTCAAAAATAGAGTGCATGTTGTTTAAAGAGCATATGGTAGTGATGGTGGTGGTGGTGGTGGTGGTGGTGGTGATAATACCCAGCGTTTCTTGTATACTTACTATAAGCCAGTCAGTACATTTAGCAGTTTGTATTTGAACGTCACAACAATTGTATCACACAGATATTTATTATAACTCCCATTTTACAAATGAGAAAACTACGGCTTAGAGAAGATTAGTAATTTGGATAAGAGCTCAGAGCCAGGAATTGATAGAGTTGCCATTTGAGCTTATATTTGTCTGACTCTAGGACTTAAGGACTTAGTAGGCCTCTTTTTTGGATACCATTATGGAGGCGGGATTTTCCTTTGATTTCTGGTTACTCCCTTCAGAATGCTATGTTTTCCAGCATCCTTGCATTTTTCCAAAGTTCTGAACCCAACAGAATGATTGTGGAGTTTGTTAAGTGGGTGACTGGAACTACTCAGTAGTCAGTTTTTACATACCTGGATTGTAGGCTCTCTGAGTAAATTCTTAGCGCCTTGCCTAGCACATAGTAAGGGCTCAATAAATAGTTATTGAATGAATGAATCAGTTTCATAAACCTACTCAGAAATAGTTAAATGGATAAAAGTAATTTTAAACATCACTTTTCCTGAAAAGATCTTTCTTCATAAATGCTCACCAGGGAGATTGTGCTGTGTTTCTAGAAATGTTTTTTGAAAGATCAATATAAATTTTACAGAGACAAAAGAATGAATCTTTGAAGATCCCTTTGGTCCTTGAATTTTCTAAAAAGTAGAGTAGTAAATTTTCTCTTTTAAGAAATTCCATTTAAGTTCAAGACAGGTTAAGATTATACAGTGTGAGTGTTTAGCAAAGAGAAATTGACAGTTGCTGTGTTCTCTCTGACAGAATAAGGGATACTTTTAGGGAGCTTTCCTTGTCATTTTATTGTTCCAATTCGCAGAAGAAAGCAATCACATACATTTTAGAAATAATACATTTAAGACTATGACCTAATTGATAAAAAATAGAGAAGTATGTTATTGAGGGACAAGCAATAAAGAAATATTTAAAACAATAGTGGAAGGACTTGTTTAGAGAACTTCCCTTAACTTCTTCCATATATGTATATATATATAGAGAGAGAGAAGGAGCTACATATACATTTATGTATTTTTTATGTGTTTTAGGGAATAAATAGTAGCTTAAAGAAATGGGTAAACGGGTCTTTCTCTTACTCCCAAAGTGTAAGGTGTCTGTGCCTGGAGGGAGGGCATACAATGAGTATCTTTGGTAAGAGTCTGAGAAAGGAAACATTTATAGCTCTTTCCTTCTTAGATAGTATAGCTTCTTCCAGTAAGGAGTGGTGTTAGCCTTCACTGTTAATTTTATATTTTCTTGGTTCAGCTACTTACTGAAATCAGAACCTAAATTTTTCAGTGTGTCACCTGAGAATAAACCAAGTCAAAGGGGCATACTAAATCTAAAATAAATGACACGAACAATAATAATAGTGTTAGCAATTTTAAAGTTTGTTTGAATGTAGAGTTTGATATTCCAAGATGTTCAGTGTTTTATATATTTTACTTTTGCAGTTGCTTATCTTTTAGTAAGAAAAGGTTAAATTCAGATTTTTTTCGAACATGGAGAATAGCTTAATTGACTTTTACATTTAACGTTTAAGAACCTATTTGATGTATTTCTATTTTGGGTTTAATTTTTAGAAGTTAAAAAGTAACCCTGATCAGCCAGCTGTTATCTTACTGTTGAGACAAGTTCAGTGTAAACCGCTCCTGCAGTCACGAAAGCCTCTCCCGGATGCTGTTCTTGAAGAACTGCAGAAAACAGTCATGTCCAACTCGACCTCTGTTCCAGCATGGCAGGTAAATTCTCTCCTTATGTGAGTCCTGAATTAAAATACTCCAATATTAGATGAGGTCAGGGGTATGCTCCGTTTATATTTCTCTTGCCTTTAAACTCAGCATATATCTCTCATTTTCAAGCTTTAAAGTGTACTGTGATTAGAGGAACTAAGGAAATTGAATACTAATTTAGGATCTGCTGCTGTACTGCCTCAGAGCTTTACTGTTGATTATAATTTCCTCAATTTAAAACACTGTTGAAAATACTGTCTTTTACCTGGGGTTGATATAAGAGAGCTAAAGAAGTGTTACAAACGTTTTATAATACGGTTCCCATAATGGTGTTTAACGCTACCTTTAGAGGGGATGTATGTAGTTTTTCTTTAGCTACTGTACGGGTACCCCATATCCAAGATTTTAATGGGTACTTAGTGCTTTTAGAAAGTTATTTTCGGGGTTGATGTCTGAATCAAGACTCCGCCCTCTTAGCTCCCTCTGGTTATCCACAATGGCAAATACATAATGATCTTTATGTACTTTATTCTTATTGATATTAAAATACAAAAAGCACACAACTACTTTATTCAATTTGTTATAGTTCCCTCTGTGCTCCAGAGAGAGTATCACAGGGGCTTTTGGGTATAGATTTTACAGAAGCTTATTTTACTACAATTTGTTCCTTATTTTGATCTTGCATTTTATCAACTTTTTGATGTCCCTGCTTGAAAAGATTATCATTATAATGGCATAAATTGGATTATGCAAGCTAAGCCTCCTTTTTACTGTAATCCTTAAAGAAAGATAGTGCTTTTTTTCTCTCTTAGAGTAAGTTTGGCATGTGAGTTAAGGTACTTTAATTCTAAGGTCAACTGGATATTGATCTCATATTCTATATCAAGGGGAAAAATACCTTGTCAAACTAAAAGGGAAAAATTAAAGGATAAATTATGTAGTAGGTAAAGTCTCAAGAGGTAACGTATGTGTTTTACACACAGTATAAACATCTTAAAAATACCACTCATTATGTTCTTACATAAGTGTGTACCTTTTTAACAACTACCTCTGTCAAGATACAAACATTTCCTCTCCCCCCCCCCCACCCCAACACACACAAAAGTCCTGCTGGGATCTTGATTGGAACTGCATGCATCTGTAGTTTAATTTGGGGAGAATGGACAAAGTAATACTACTGTTTCTCTATTCACAAATGTGGTATATTCCTCAAATTATTTAAATTCTAAATTTCAGCAGTGTTTTACAATTTTCAACATAGAGGTCTCTTACATTTTTGTGTTAAATTTATTTCTAGTTAGTTGATATTTTCTGTTCTATTGCAAGTGGCATTTTTTTCTGTATGTTAGCTCCAAACATTTAGAAATGTAGTTGATTTTTATAAATTGACTCTCCAGCAACCTTGCTAAATTCACTTATTCTTTTGAAATGGTTTTGGATTTTCTACATACACAATTATGTCGTTTGTGAATAATAAAGTTTTACTTTTGCTTTTCAATATTTTTATGTTAATTTTTTTCTTGCTGTATTGCACTGTTTAGAACCTTGAATATAATGTTAAATAGAAGTGGTGATAAGTGAACATTCTTGTCTTATTCTCTACCCCAGGTAAAAAACATTTACTGTTTCATAATTAAAAATGATGTTTGCTGTAGGTTTTTGTAGATATATTTATCAGATTAAGAAAGTTCTCTATTCAGTTTGTCAAGAGAGGTTTGTTTGTTTTTATCTTGAATGGCTGTTGAGTTTTACCAGATTTTGTTGAGCAGGCATCTATTAGAATGGTTCTTTTTCTTTATTCTGTTAATGTGGTGGATTGCATTGATTTTCAAATGTTAAACCAACCTTGCATTCTTAGAAGTCATGATGTATTTTTTTTAACATATTACTGGAGTCAATTTGTTAATATCTTTGTTTAGAATTTTTGTGCCTATATTCATGAGAGAGATTGGCCTGTAATGTTTCCTTCTCATAAAGTCCTTTTTAGGTTTTGTTGTCCATGTTGTAATTCCCTTTTTCTTTATTTTCTGAAAGAGTTTGTCTAAGAGTGACATTTATTTCTTTAATGTTTGGAAGAATTTACCATTGAAGCCATTCAGGCCAAGAATTTTCTTTATTGCAAAGTTTTTAAAAAAAATTACAGATTAAATAGGCTTATTAAGATTTCCTGTTAACATTAGTAAGTTGAAGGGAATTTGTCCAGCACATCTCAATTTCAAATTTCACGATAGCTTCTTTTTAATGTTTATAAAATCTGTAATGATTTTACCTTTTTCATTCTTTTATTGGTAATTTTTATTTTCTAGTTTTTTTCTTGATAAACAGCAATTTTATTAGCTTCCCGAAGAACCAACTTTTTTTTTTCCCTGAGGAAGATTCTCCCTGAGTTAACACCTGTTGCTGATCTTCCTCTTTTTGCTGGAGAAGGATTTGCCCTGAGCTAACATCTGGTGCCAGTCTTTCTCTATTTTGTATGTGAGTTTCCGCCACAGCATGGCCACTGCTGAGCCATGTAGGTCCGTGCCCGGGAACCGAACCCAGGCCTCCAAAGTGGAGTGCACCAAACTTAACCACTAGGCCATGGGGCCAGCCCCCCAACTTTTTGTTTTGATTTTCTTTTTATATGTTCTTATGTGTTATTGATTTCTTCTCTGTGTTCTTTTCTTTTCTTTCTTTGGGTTTATTTTTTTCCCCTAGCTTCTTGAGGTAGAAACTTATATCATAGATTTTCCATCCTTCTTGAATATATGCACCCTACAAGACTTTATGTAGTGCTTCCATGTCATTCATTTGAAAATCTTTTATGATTTTTGTTGGGAATTCTTTGTAATGTTTTTTCTGAAACAGGTTGCAAAATTTCCAATATTGCGGGGTGGTGGGGGATTTTTTAGTTATCTTTCTGTTACTGATTTCTAGTTTAATTCCACTTAGTCAGAATAGACTTTGTGTCTCAGTTCTTTGAAATGTGTTCAGACTTCATGACCCAGCATATGATTAGATTTGGTAAATGTTGCATGTGTGTTGGCAAAGAACGTGTGTTCTGCAGTTATTGAGTATAGTCTTCTAAATATGTCATTTAAGTCAAGCTTGTTTAAAACTTCTGTATCCTTAATGATTTTTTTGTCTCATTCTTTTATCATTGCCAAGATAGGTGTGTTAAAATTTCCAACTTTGATTCTGGGCTTGTCTATTTCTCCTTTAATTTGTGTCAACTTTTGCTTCATAAATTCTGTGTTATGAGGTGCATACAAATGTAGGGGTATTGTTGAATTGACTCTTTCATCATGATGAAACATCCCCCTTTATCTCTTAATATTTCTTGTCTTAAAATCTTGTTTGTTGGATGTTAATACAGCTATACAAACTTTCTTTTGGTTAGTATTTACATGATACATCTGTTTTCACATTGCATTTTGATTTTGTTTCTCATTTGCCACTTGGGGAGACCTTAAGACTTCAGACTAGGTTTGGTTAGGAAGCTGTTGCTAATAGAATGGGCAAGATGGCTAGCCTTTCTTGACCTGTGATTTTTGTGGCGTTTTTTGTCACAAAGGTACCAATAATTAAGTAAAAAATTTGGCTTCATCAAAGTTTATTGAATTTGTTGGCAGTAGAGTGCTAGACTGTACAGTAAATTGAAATCTTTTGGGTTCTTCTCTCTTTCTGTTCTTCAGTGGCTGGCACATATATATCAGTCCCAAGGGATGATGGGTGCTGCGGAGATGTGTTATAGGAAGAGTCTACAAGTAGCATCCCAACAGGGCAGTTGGAGTGGGAAGCTCTCAAGTCTGTTGAGACTAGCCCTGCTTGCGTTAGAAGTCTGCATGGTAAGATCATGTTATAGTTATAATCATGAAAAACTGATTCTTTTATTTTCTTTAAGATGAAAACTTTTTACATAGTGATATTCTATTGAGTTCCTATTATTTCATTGCCTTCTAGTGTAGCCTCTTCATAGACTTTATATTTAGGCTTTTGATGGATATAAGAGTGATGTAAACCCTAGACTCCAGTGGAACATTGTCAATATTTGGGGAAAAAAAGATTGCAATTTTAAAAGTTGAATTATGGCAGAATATACATTTTTGTTTCTTGATGATTTAAGTTAGAATTAACCCAGCTACTCATCTGTGACAAAGCTGTCAGTAATTAACATTTCAGTCATTTCTCAGTTCAATTTGACATTATGCAAGAGGAATTTCTGGTAATTTTTGACTTGACATAAGTTTTCTGCTATGAACTTAGGTATCAGAATCTAGAAGTCCTATGTGCTAGTGTGGAAAATTCTTCAAGATAAATGTTTAAGTAGGAGTCTTGGGCGACAAACTGTGGAACAGTGTTATGATATCCTATTGGAGTGTATGTATCTGTGATATATATTTTTAAGAACATATATTTCAAAATACATCCTGTGTGTGCAGGTATGTGTGCTTATTGGTACCTAGAAAGATATAAAAGAAGCTTTGGAGAATAACGCTGATTACATAACTGGTCCCTTGCAGTTGGGTGACTCTGATAAAGCCAGGAAAATCTGGATCAGAAAAAGAGTTTTAAATAATTCTCAAGCCCAGAGCAATAGACATCTGCTTACAATGGCACCAAATACAAACTTTTGGTATTTCAGTAGAGGCCTGAAACTACAATTAGCAAGAAAAGGTGGGAGTGTTGGTAGGAGGAACAACCTATCTGCTGCTCCCTGTAACTATACCCTAGGTAGGAGATGGGAGTGGGGTGCAAATAGTACCTTTGAGTGAAGACTGAAGCATTAAAACGAAGAGGACAGGGCCTGGCCCCGGGGCCAAGTGGTTAAGTTCACACCCTCCACTTCGGCGGCCCAGGGTTTCACCGGTTCTGATCCTGGGCGCGGACATGGCACCACTCATCAGGCCATGTTGAGGTGGTGTCCCACATGCCACAACTAGAAGGACCCACAACTAAAAGTATACAACTATCTACTGGGGGGGATTTGGGGAGAAAAAGGAAAAAAAAAAAAAAGAGATTGGCAAATTGTTAGCTCAGGTGCCAATCTTTAAAAAAAAAAAAAAGAGGACATTCTAATTAAGACTGTGAATAAATGTAAGAAAAATGGATGTAAGAGTTATGGGGCCCACTATAATTTATATCCAGGAACAGGGGAAAAGTCTCCCTTATACAATTTAAAGACATAATGGGAGACAAAAATAAGTACATTCTAATCACCTTGTTTAATATACCAGTTACATATAGAAACTTTTTCCTTGTATAATAATCTTTGGACTAACTTTACAGAACACATTATATGAATTCTTGGAATTTAGAGAGTGCATTATAAAAGCAACCAGTAAGAGTTTTGTGTTATTGGTTTTAAAAAATATATTAGCAATAATTTTGTTAGTATGGGCTTTGCCTAATTTTCTTTGCCAGATGCTCCCCTCTTTATAGGAGATGCCTCACAACCTCCATTCTCTGTGTTAAAATTTATTATCTTTATAGCTTCTTCTTCCTTGATTACACAAATTACTGTTGCCTGTGATCCACTCAGAGTTTATTGCTCTAATATATATTTTTTTATAATTCAGTTTGGAATGAACTATATATTGACTTATTATATTGGTTTTATTAAAATGTGTATTCTAGGTACCTGTAATTATGAAATCTTGGTTACAATTTGAGGTCTTTAATGGAAGATTTTAAGTGCATTTTTTTCTTCCACTCTACATAATTCAGTAGAGTGTTCACCATTTTATTTTCATAAACAGTTACTGTTTCTTAGGAAATACTTGTCTATGTTATTTCCCAGTCAATGCATATTATAAGAAACTAAAGTTTGCAACCTAAGTAATGTATAGATACTTTAACATTTTCCCCATGAAGTGAAATTTTAAAAAAGTTTTTGGTATTGATGAATTTGATTCAATTTCTTCATATCTGATCTGCTTTGCACCTTTTTTCTATATTGGCATTTGATTAAAATATTTCATTTCAGCCTTTCCTCTCTCCTTAGATGATTTTGGAAATGTGGAATTTTATATTTATCACTACTAGTTAAAGAATTATGTTACATTGAGTTTGTATATTTGGTAACCAGAAGCTTAGTAAGTGATAGATTTTATTCATCTATATAATAGAATAGTGCATTTTCTTTTAACAAATATTTTAGTGTTTTTTAAATGATATCTTCTCTTTGAAACCTTCATTTATCCCAGTCTGCCTTGTTTTCTAGCTCCTTAAGGGCAGGAATCAAATCGGAATCATTCTGTAGAATTATGCTCCCTGTAGCATTTACATGGCGACTTGGACAAGTAGGCACTCTTGAACTGCATTCTTTAAAAGTAAACTTGTCAAAAGCTTTGATTTAATATTTGTCTCATTTTTATAGGCTAATATTTCCAATAATCACTGGCCATCCTTGGTTCAAGAAGCCACAACGGAGGCCTTGAAACTTTGCTTTTGTCCACTGGCTGTCTTTTTACAAGCTTTGTTACAATTCAACCGCAAAATGGGGGCAAGGTATGAAGAATCTTTGTTTATTTTTGTTCTTGGAAATGTTTCTTCACTGTCAGTCTTTTTAGGACACAAAGATTTAGAATTAGTTTAACAAACTTTGGCATTATTCATATATTTGTATGTACTTTGGAAAGGCTGGTTCTAGTAAGCCAATAAGGAAGAAAATAAACTCTTAGATTTGTTCAAAAAAAGGTAACTTAGGGGGCTTGCCCCACAGCCTAGTTTGGCATACTCCACTTTGGCGGCCTGGATTTGGTTTCTGGGCACGGACCTACACCACTCATTGGCGGCAATGCTATGGTGGCGACCCACATACAAAATAGAAGATGGGCACAGATGTTAGCTCAGGGCAAATCTTCCTCAAGCAAAAAAAAAAGGAGGAAGATTGGCCACAGATGTTAGCTCAGGGCAAATCTTCCTCAACAACAACAACAAAAAATAACTTGGCACACAGATATAGAATATGAAAGATTTGACGTGGCAGCATTCCAAGTGAAGAAGGCCTTGGAGTTTTTGCTCTTCACTGTCTTAGGATGAGCCAACAGTGTAATGTGGATTCTAGAAACAAACAAAACCAAAGGATCCAAGTTCAAGGCTACATTGACATAAGTTCTGCAGGGCAGTAAGCTATGAAAAGAGTAATGAATATTGACAATGCAGAGACGTATTATACATAATCTGGTTTTTATATCTAGAAAATCCAAAAGCTTCTCAGGTTAAAATATAAAAATTCTAGCAATCTTTTTATTGGAGGGTGGGGATAGGGTCAGAAATAAATTTGAAGAACCTATTGGGTCATATGGATGATAAAACAGGCAAGAATATTTTAAAATTCTGAGAATAATACCCACTCTAACACATAGCAACTGTAAGTAAAACAGTGGTTTTGGAGCATACATTATTAAAACAGAATAGGTATTGTGTAGTCATAGAGCTTAATACATATAAATATGTGGCAAAGGTCACACATCAACATCACAAAATAGGGCTGAAGGAAAAATTAAGAGCTATGGCTAATCAGCAATTTCAGTACCATTTATTAATATTTATTTAATAGACTTTTGGCCGTTTTTTTGAGACTGATTTCACCGAGAAATGTTTTAGGTATAATTTAAACTTCCTAATAAAGTCTTTCTGCTGACACTCAGTGTGGGTGTCTTAAGGGGCCTTAACCCTCTTTCCTCATAATCTCTTTTAGCACCTCCCATAACTTATATTACCACCGAAGATCAGCCTTACAAATAAACATACAGTCTAAGAAAAGTGTGCTTACTATGTGATTCCTATGTAAAAGCATCTTCAAGACAGGTTCTTTAGCTCCTACTTCAAACCAGTTGCTACTTATAAGATCCTCCTATTCAGCATTTCTGAGTTACCACTATTTACGTTGTTTCTACCAGTCCAGAAGTCTTTGGAGTCATAGATGTTAGTAAATTAGGAAAGAAAAATTAGAACACAACAGTAAATCAGCCTGTTATTACATTGGTTCACATATTGTACATGTCTTTGAGAACATACATATGCTAAAATCCTGACGATAGATACTTAGCCTCTAGTGTAGATGTTAAATATTTCTTCTTCTACTCTATGTTATCTTTGTATTATTTATTTATTTGCCTATTTTCAAAAAGGATTAAAGGAGCACTTGGAAGTGCTCTTAAAATAGGGACCTTTTCCTCATCCTATTTGGATAAGCCTTAGTTTACTTATCTGCAAAGCGAGAATAGTAACAGCAACCTACCTTACATGGTTGTGAATATTAAATGTGACCGTATGTATAAAACACTTAGCATAGTACCTAGCACATAATAAATACTTAATAAATGTTAACCATTATTATTACCTTTGTTGTTATATGAATAAAAAATTCATGAAGTAATCAGTACCACATCTGCAAAAGAACGAGAAACATGATGTGTGTGTGAGACTAGTTTATGAAATGTCTTATATTAATTTTATGCTTTGGACTAAATGTAAATGTCTTTTTCGCAGAGAGACACGGCGACTTTTGGAGAGAGTGGTGTATCAGCCTGGGTATCCCAGATCTATTGTATCAACTGCTCGTTGGTACCTACTGAGACATTTACATGCCAAAAATGACTACGAGCTCATTGATGTAAGGCATTGATTTTATTCACAATAGTTCATGTTGGATCTTTGTTGGAGGAAGGGTGAGGGTTGCTGTCCTGTGTTTTGTAGGATGTTTAGCAGCATCCCTAACCATTCTCACCACTAAATACCAGTAGCACTGTCCTCCTCCCTCCACTCCATGTATAACCACCAAAAATGTCTTGTAGACTTGCCAAATAATACCTGAGATGTAGTTGGCCCTGGTTGAGAACCACTGATTTAATCTGTAGGAAATACATTGTCCTAATGTGCTGTGTAGAACAAGACCAAAGGTGCTAGGTGCTGGTTGTGGTATTTCTTATTACCACTGCAGTGGAGGCAAACAGGTAGACAGAATAGGTTTAGAAGTAGCAGACTTTAATAGGATGTTCATATTATTTTCAGAAGAATTATTTTACTTCTTCTTGTCTTTTCTCAAATGCATGTGACAGTTTCTACTCCTCATGGGATGGCTCTGGCATCTAAATATATAAACCTATATGTATATATCTAAAATTCTTTTTAAATGGTAGAGTATGTAAAACATGTATTGGGCTAAGATTCTCATAACTTAATCCAACAATTTTAAAAACATAATGAAAATTAATGAGAAGCTTTTTTAATACCTACAGCATTTGAAATACTGTTTTCCTTTCAGTGAAAAATACAGTATTAAAGAAAAGAAATACTAGCAAAAACAATGCTGGGAGAAAGGCATTATAAACAATGTATTGCAAACCCAAAGGATAGAACTTGTATGAATGTTGGGAGACAGTTCACCATGGGTCTCTTGCATTTCTAAACATCCTGTGAGCAGAGGGCCTCACTGCCCTTTGTTCCAGACTATTTTTTCAAGGATGTTTGTGTAGTGACAGCCTTGAGAGACCAAGATAAGTGTCTCCCTCCAGAGCAAAGGGTAGGCATGTTTACTGCCAATTATAAAAGGTTCAAGTCTCCTAGGCGCAGGGTTCCCCTCTTGTCACGCAACCCATTGCGTGAGTGGGAAACTCTATGCGTCCATCCATGTCATCCCTGTGAAACTTAGAGGGCAAGGGGAACAGATGCAAATATGCTGATGCTCATGCCCTTTGCTGTCCCATGAATAATAAAGATCTTTGCCTCTGAGCCAGGAGTGCCATGTGTTTTGGCAGTATCCGTGGATCTTTGGCAGGCTAACTTGTTAGCTTGCAAGTAGAGCAAAATCTCAGACCCTTCACAGTGTTTGAAATTGAACGACCAAAAAATGTCTTAGTAATCAAATGATCAACAGAAATTAAATGTTCTAATTTGTGGAATTGGTAAAAATCATGGGAAGGTTCTTGATAGAGCTTAGAACCTAGAGCCTTGATCCTAAGCTGCTGTTTTAAAGGAAAACAATGTTATTTGGACAGTTCCATGCATAAATTGGTCTTTTTGGGTAAGGGCTTAGAGGTGGCAGTATTGTAAACAAAACCTTTAATTTTATACAGTGCTGACAGTAGTAACAATCAAAATGTTGGCGTTCTACTAATTGAGCGTTTGAATAAATTGTGCTTATCTCTGATGTTAGCTTGCTTGAACAATTATTTCAGCAAAAATGACTGAAATATTGCACATAGTCAGTTTTTCTTAGGTAGTTTGAAATTGCCTGCTGCCCTTTGGCATACTTTGCTTCTATGAATATAAATATAGATATTGTTAATAAACAAAATACTAACGTTCCTGTATGTGATTTCCCGCAGGTGCTGGTAAACAATGCCAAAACTCATGGAGACACGAGAGCATTGGAATTGAATCAGAAATTGTCCTCAGAATAGCAATGCATTATTTTACAGTAAGCAAGCAAAGCTATTAGAAAGAATGAAACAATAAATTAAGACTTTTCCCCAAGCAACAGATTAAAAAACTATAGTTATAATCACCCATTCTTTTTTTCAGTCTAAAGATATTTTAAGTTCTTAAGCTAGGGATGTAATTTTCCATAAACTCTTAATATAAGTTTAATCTGAAAAATATATTTGATTTTGAGAAGTCCATAATGTAAGGAAAAACCATGATTCCTTTAGTTGTTCAACAGTTGTTTGTAAACCATTATTTTCTTCATCTTGCATGGTGCACAATAGGATTTTTTTTTAACCATTACAGTAAAGCCTTACTAGCCATTTTCTAAATAATATGCAAAAGCAGATTAGCACAATGCAGAATTTTATTTGTTAAAAAACAAATTCAAAGATCTAATTCCTTCTATTAATTTTAGATTTCAGCAAACCAATTGATCATAAAATCCAAATAATCTTATAACCTGTTTTGCTAGTGGTTCCTCTCAGATTCTGTTGAAGAAGCATAATATAAATGTTGGTGAGTCTTAGACTGCTAATGGATGTGTTTATATAATTCAAAACACTCAGGTGTATGGCTACATTTAAAAAATTGATGGAGAAGTTTGGAAAATAATGCTGACAATATTTAATCGATCATGCAGTTCCTTCAATTATGATGAAAAGACTTGAACTTTCTGAAATAAAAAAATAGTGTCTTGTTTTCTTTGTAGTATCAATATCAGATATAATTTCTACATTTAAATTCTAAAACTTGAGAGCACATTTACCTATTTTTTTTTCAAACCTATATATTTGAAAAAACTATCGCTTACTTTGGATTTATAGCTTTACATGTTTTTAGACATTTACATGTGTTATTTATTGTACAAAAATGTGTGGTTGTGTAATTTATGTATGTAGTTTTTCTGAACCAGCAGCTTCACAACGTTACTTTGTGAGATGATATAAATTGATAATATTCTGTAATTAAATTTTACTCTAAGGGTTGATCTGTTGAACTATTGATGAATTCCCAAATTTGCCTGAATTATCGTAATTCAGATATATACAATCAGAGTCTTTAAAGATAGGGGCCTAGGACGCTGCGTTTTAAAGGCACGCCCAAGAGAGTCTGATGTTTGTTCAGGTTCGTGAACCACTGGCTTAATCCAGTGATGATTCTTCCCTCTACTTCTTTAACAAGATCAAGCACTTGCCATTCTCTGCCCATTTCTTCCTTGCCTTCACAACTGACAAACTGCTTCAGTGCTTTTAACAGCCTGGCCCACAGACCTAGGCAGAGATGTGCTGTAAAAGGCTGCCTGTGCAGCCCTGGTGTCCGTGCCCTCCTGCTTCCTTGGGAAAGCACCTCAGCCTTTACCTCCAGAATGGGCTGGCTCCATCTGTTTAAATGCTTAGGAGTCCGTTCTTGTTCTCCATCTGCCTTCTGGGTGTCACTTGCGTCACAAGGTTGCTTTACCTAGTGTGGACTTGGTTAGCCTTTGCTCCAGGCCTGTAATCAAGGACTAACCTTTTGACTCCATCGCCTAGTTCTGGGCTCCAGGGACCTCAGACCCAGGTTTTCTAGAAAGGAAGATTGGGAAACTCCTTAGTGAGTACAATACTCTCTCAGGTAATTCTTTCTTCATGGATGTACACACATCCTCTGCCTTTTCTTCAAATTGCTGCCCAGTTATGTGAGCCTCAAATCATTCCTAAACATGTGGTTTCTATAGCGCTTCCTTCATGCCAGACCTTTGCTAAGTGTGTTAAACATTGTCATTTAATCCCAGTTAGTAAAGGAGAGTGGTGCTAAACGGCATGCTTAAAGCAAAGAAAATTTGAAGTGAATCACTGTTATCAGATTCTAGGAACTTTAGAAGTGGCTGAAATTTCCCTTCAGAGTTTATGCATAAATTTAATTAGAGAAATTACATTAAAAGTTATTTTATGAGTACCAGTATGTAGCATTCATAGTAAGTATTTCATTATTTTTTTGAGGATTATAGTGCATTTTCTGCTAATTTTTATCTACGATTTGGCTATTATTGATTAATTAGATGTTTCTAGGCTAGCTTGACATCTGATAATCATTTCCTGTGGGAAAAATACAGCTTATGAGTAAACTTATGGAACACAATGTATTTGTTTGGAATCACTTGTCATATTTCTTCAAGCGTCTCTTGCATTAATTTCTGGTCAGGATAGAAAAACAGCCTTAGCTTAAAACGCTATGCTCTTTTTTCACTTTGAGTTGACAAACTTCCTTTAATTTGGGAATCTACGCAGAACAGGATTGGACAGAAATACTCAGGTTGTACATTAACAGAATCAAAAGATGTGGTTATTCAAAACAGTATGAAGCATTAGGTACATATTTATTGATATATGAATATGAAAAGATAGATATTTGGTTGCCCCATAGAAAATTTGATATCTGCTCTGGGGAGATATTATAGGAACACAAAAATGAAGCATATTTTATGTATGTATGTCAGTGTGGCTTGCTGATCCCTTTCAATTTTTGTGCATTAAAAAATGTGGAAATTTTATTTTGGCAGAGTTGACTCTTGTCTCTCTCTCGGTCTTCCTTTCTCCCACTTTAGTTGCCAACAGATAGAAAACTTCTTAGGTGCCCATGCTGCTTATTATACAATATAACACTCAGCTTCTGGTTATAAACTGACCTACAACTTGTAGGAGAGGTGTTTTTGTTCTTTTTTGCTGCATTTTAGAATGCTGCATTTGTGTATCAGATACAAGTACAATCATCTTTCCACACACACACACACACGTATATATATGTATTTTTAAGACTCTTTATACAGAGAAAGTAAAAAGTCATAAAATTCCCTTATCTGTATGCCTCATTTTTGGTTTAGAAAATATAATCACTTAAGATCTATTGCACCTAAAGATCACTCACGGTCTCTGCTCTCCCTGTCCTGTGTAATAGTAGGTTTTTCCTTTCTTTGGCTGATTAGAATAGGAACTTTTTGAATAGCAGTATTTAAAATTCGAATGTACCTAAACAGATACCCTACACAACTATAATTTTTTTATGAAATGCTCAATTATCTTTAGACTTCAAAATGTTTTGAAATAAGAAATTTAAGAATAATATCTCTTTAACAAACAGCTGTTATGAAACACTTGAAATATTTTTTTCTTATATTTTGAATTTAAAATTGAAAATACCTGCTTGTTTTAGTGAAGGGAAATGATGCCAGGAGAGGGATAATTAAAACTGAAGTATCCATCGAAAAACGGTTGAGTTCATATTCATCACTGGACAGTTAAAACAATTTGCTTGTCATGCTGTCTCTTGTGTTTGAATCAGTACAAAAGTTCATTTGGGCTTCATGCTTCACCATATACTTTCCCTGTATATAGTGCCTACTATAAAAACATATTTAAATTATATTAATTTTTCTGGAGAGAAGATAGGTGATGAAAAAAATGCTTATCTTGCTGTTTGGTAGGTGGAATAGTGGCTCCCAAGGGTGTCCGTGCCCTAATCCCTGGCACTTGTGACTACGTGGCAGAAGGGACTATGCAGGTGTGACTGAGGGTATGCACCTTGAGGGGGGACATTATCCTGGGTTATCTGGGTGGACCGACTTTAATCACAAGAGTCCTTAGAAGTGGAGAGCCTTTCAGAGAGACAGAAATGACAATGGCAGAAGATTAGAGAGATTCATTATTGCTGGCTTTGAAGATGGATGTAGTAAGGGCAGCCTCCAAAATGGAAAAAGCAAGGAAACATTCTCCTACGGAGTTCCCAGAAAGGGATGCAGCCCTACCGACACTTTGATTGTAGCCTGGTGAGACTCGTGTTGGACTTCTGACTTACAAAACTGTGAAGTACTAAATTTATGTTGTTTTTAAGCTAATAAGTTTGTGGCAATTTGTTATGGCTGCAGTGAAAAATCAGTACATTGCTAACTGTGTGTACTGAAATAAATACACATACCTTTGAATTGAATGTCAGCAGATCACTGAAATTGGAGATCATCTAAATTGTTGCCATAAAAGGAGTCAGCAGATAAAAACGATGAGTTATCAAAAATGGTTATGGTGAAAATATAAATGTCAAAAGTACTTGAGTCTTAAGAATATGTGACTGTTCATTTCTGTAATAGTATCTGAGCTGTTCTCACTCAACAGGCTACTTACAGCACAGTATTACCAACATAATTGATTATGTTCTTCATTCTAATTGTCTTTGAAAGAAACTGCATTAAATTATACCCACAAAACCTAAGTGGTGTGTTTCAATATAGAATGGGTACGTGACTAGATAAACCTGATCTCTTGGCTGTTAGTTTTGAATGTGAATTTATAAAATCAGGGCCTTCAGCTAGATTTCTAATGGCAGCATTCTATTGTTCTGACATCACCAAAGTTTTCCGAGTCCGAAGTGAGCTGAAGCAAAATACTAAAATAAACCGCTTGTTGCAGCACATGTGAAGTAGCAACTCTGGTTTCCACTAACAAGGGCCCCCTGTACAAACCTTCTTAGGGTGGAACTCCTTTCCAGAGAGATCTCTGCTGTAGAAGGGTTAACGGTAATCCGTTCTAGTTACTACATCCTGAGAAGGAAAGTGGACCTATACTTCAAGAATGTTTTAATAGAAGCCAGTGTCTGTGAACGGATGACTGTAATTACATGTGCCTGCTCTTTGCCAAATTGGTTATACTTCATTCAGAAAGGCCACTCACATTAAATAAAATATGCACGTTGTTTGGTTATTTGACTCTCAGGTGGCTCAGAAAAACTTGAGTTTCTAAGACCCTGCCTTTTTAATGCCATTTCCTCCCCTTTGATCATACAAAATACGGCCATTGCTTAATCTCTGTGGAGAGGAGGTGCTGCATAGTTTAGTATCAGGCAATCAGGAATTTTTTTGGAAAACCACTATATTGTTTAAAAGTTCTAGTTTTAATTGTTCTGTTCAATTGAATAGATCAAGAAAGGGAAAAGAGTGTACCAATAGTCTATGTGAAGACTTTTTGCTGGCTTTGGAAGTTTGGAAATTAGCCTGGAAAGAAGTCAGGTGGTTTGGAGAAAAGACAACTGCAGGTTCGATCTTTGCAGACTGAATTATGTGTTTTCTTTCCTGTGTGCATGCCCGGCAGCATTACTTTCTCTTATGTTTGAGACACAAGTGTCTCTAGGCACAAGAGAAAAGCCAGATGGAACAGAAGATTCTTTTTGTGGAAAGGAGGAGATTAGAGAGAAAAAGCACTGCTGAGAAGGCAAATTTGTATTGTCATAAGCAGCTTCACTAAGGGGAAATAAATATATTTCGGAATTGCCTGAAGCTAGCCCAGTGGTGCCTCAGAACAAGTGCTATGTATATGGTGGGATGGCTTTTCGGACTAAGAACTAGGTACAGAATTGTTTGTTTGTTTATTAACTCACTAGACCCAGATTTACAGTGGGCCGTAGTGAATACTTGTGAACGTTGGGAAATACATAGGCAGCAATGAGCTTTTGTCCTCTTCAAGTGCTTCTAAGAAAGCCCAAGCAAAATCTAGCATTGCAGAGGATCTTAGTACTGTACCATTTACTTCAGCAGAAGAGCTTTTTGTGCTTACAAGGTTGTGGTCATTACCCAGCAGGGCCTCAGCAACCAAGGACTTACAGGCAGGGGTAGGTTGAACGCTACTATGTGCAAGCTCTATCTGCTATTACCGCATGTAATTCTCACATTATTTTTTACAGTAGATATTATCCTCATTTTACAGGAAAAAAACAGCTCAAAGAGATTCACTCTTCTAAAATCGTCTGTATTCTTGGGCAAACAAAATCTGGCCCCAAGATCATTTCCAATACTCTTGTCAAATTTTGTTAATAATTGCCATTACCTCAAAGAAATGTAAATGAGTTGAGGGTGTGTCTGTGGGACTGACTCAGTTATCCTACCAATGTGGGTTCTGATGCTGCCATCTACCTGGTGCCATCATCTGAATTCTAGGAAGAACCTTAGGAGGAAGGGAGCCTCCTCCAAAGGACTAACTGCAAATTTCTTATTTTTTGCCAGCTTTATTTGCAAATTTAAACCTATGCAATGATACAGAATACTCCACCTTGTTAGATTTTGAACTTGATAGAAACTGAGGCCAACAGTGAGCTAATTGTTTCACTTAATCCATGATAACATCACAAGTCCCAGCCCATGCTTTTCTCTTTGCCTTTTCTAACCTCTCTTCTGTGGACTTTCTTTTGACCCTGCCATGTCTTAGGTACCTAGCACTTTCTTGGTTTTGAAAGACATGCTCTCCTTAGTTATCAACTAATCCCTGCAGAGAAGGTACTCGAGGGTGTGTATTTGTTCCTTTCGAAGGATTTTATCTTGCTGTTGTGAATACTTGAAAGGCTTTGAGTGCTAAGCAATGGAATTTAGGCGTGGTGACTAGATAGATTCCTTGGTTTAGGAGTTGTTTAGGGTTGTAGGAGTGGGTTTATCCAGCACCATTCCCATGCCTCCATGTAGGTCCCACTCAGTTGAAGTCCATCCTTGGATGTTACCCTTGTGAATGCAGTGCATTAGGTTTTTGGAGAAGCATCTGGTAGTTGGGTACTAATGACTTTTACCTGGCAGTGATAGCAGTTGGGTTTGCTTTTCTGGCCAGGACTTACAGAGGAAATATGCCTTATTGGACATTGGCATCAGCCCACCTCCAGTCAATGTCCATAATGTATTTTAGCTCCTGGCCTCCCTCCCCAGAGACAATAGGAAGAAGTGCTTTTAAAGTAGAGGAACACCTCTTCATTATAATTTTGGTCCAGGAGAAATCTATATTTTGTACTTCTTTCTGCTTTAGTACATTGCTAGAATTATTACAAGCCAATATAGGTCGTACAAGGACCTTTTTGGACTCAAGTATTTTTAGTTACTGATCTAAATCAGAGTTGGACAAAAGGTTTCCATGGAATTTGTCTTTTCCATAAAGATAAAAATCTCTGTTTATTATTAATCAGTACCATTTATTAAGTACAATACCTACGATGTATCAGGCACTGCATTAGATAGTCTACATATATTTAGAGAAACAATATAGCAGAATATTTAAGAGCAAACTCTCTGGACTGATGAGTTCAAATCCTGACTGCCTCATACTAGGAATGTAACCTTACACAAATTACCTAATCCCTCCGTGCCTCAGTAATAGGCATCTGTTTGGAGGATTAAATGAGTTAATCTAGGTGAAGTGCTTAGAGCAGTCTCTGATACCTGGTAATAGCTCAATAAATGTTTTTCTAATTCTTCCAGTAACCTCCAAGGTAAATATTGTTATCCCCATTTTAAGATGAGGAAACTAAGACTCCAAAATTAAAGACTATCTCTGAAGTCACACAGATAGTGACTGGTGGCACTGGTTTTAAACTCAGGGCTGTCAGATCTCAAGCCCCCTCAACACTTCTCAGCATAGAAGTTTGGGTTATTTTTCTGTTTTCTCAGCTTATGTCTTTGGGGACTGCAAAAGAGGCCCTGGTTTATGACATACTGCTGAGCACATCAATCATTTTTTACTCAACATTTATTACATGTGTAAATATCTTCTGCAAATGAAGTAGCAGAACTCTACCAAGG
This sequence comes from Equus asinus, assembly GCF_041296235.1. Taxonomy (NCBI): domain Eukaryota; kingdom Metazoa; phylum Chordata; class Mammalia; order Perissodactyla; family Equidae; genus Equus; species Equus asinus. Next base: position 76,260,185 of record NC_091798.1, read on the forward strand.
AACAGGGGTTTATGGACATTTAGTCTATGGAATTAGAAAATTTTGTGACTGTATATTAAAGGGAAGATCTGAAATAACAAAGCTTTACCACAAATGTGTGTGACTCCTGATCTCCCAGAGAGGGAAGTGCCAGGAAGTATTAGGGGCCTAATACTTTTCCTGGCAACAATCCTGCTTCTCTCTGGGAGGGTTCACAACCCTCTCTGTGTCTGAGGAGACACAGCACGTTTATTTTATGGCATGGCAGGGCAGTCAGGAGAGCATTTATAACTGTTCTCTACCAAGTTGCACCATACACCCAACTTTCGAGTTTACGTTCTAGAACAGGGTCCTCCTAGTAGGCGGAGATCTAATCTCAGTCTTAAAGTACTACTGGTAGAACTCCAAGTTGATTGTTGACACTATCTGTCAGCAGGCACTCCCAGGGAAGACAAACCCTCAAACGATGATCTTCCCTCTCCTACCACACTGCTGTCTTCATATACTCACCCAGCGACTTAAAGGTTCCTCTTCTGCCTGTTCCTTCAGTGTTACGTGTCCTCGGAGTTCCTGCCTGATCTCTGTTTCTCACTGTAGTTCACGTCCCCTACTCCCACCCCTCCCTACCCCAGGCAATCTCCTCCTTCCTCACCCATAACTCTAATAACCCTTTCTATGTTAAATCCTCAGTTCAGATCTTTCTCTCATGCCTCAGGTCCTTATCGCTCACCAACCACTGGACATCTCCACTTGGACATCCCATAGATACCTCCAAATCAATCAGTTTAAAACTGAGCTCATTATCCTTTCTCTCCTGAATCATCTCCTTTCCCACCCAAATTTGCTTCTCCCACTGTGTTTGTAATCTGTTCTTCATACTACAGCCAGAGGGATCTCTCTAAAATGAAAATCTGATAATGTTTCTCCTATTTAAAATCCTTCAGGGGCCAGCCCCATGGCTGAGTGGTTAAGTTTGCATGCTCCACTTTGGCAGCCAGGGGTTCGCAAGTTCGAATCCTGGGTGCAGACCTAGCACTGCTCATCAAGCCATGCTGTGGTGGTGTCCCACATAGCAGAAATAGAAGGACCTACAACTAGAATGTACAACTATGTACTGGGGGGCTTTGGGGAGAAGAAGAAAAAAAGAAAAAAAGATTGGCAACAGATGTTAGCTCAGGGTCAATCTTTAAAAAAATAGATAAATAAAATCCTTCAAATGCTACTGTGGGCCCTAAAGATAAAGTCCATGCTCCTCAAGAGGAGTAACAAGGCCCTTTGTGATCAGATACCCACTCCCTCCAACTTCGTGTTCTCTTTCCTGCTCACCTCCCTCAAGCCCCCTCCCTCACCTCCACCACACACACTTTAGGTTCTAACCCATTGAACTTCTTACATGTGTTCCTGGCATGAGTCCCATTCTCTTGGCCTCCAGGCCTTTGCTTAGGCTGTGCCATCTCCCTGAGCCCCCACCTCTGCCAATCAAGCCCCTTTCCCTTGGTTAATATTTACTTATACTTTAGAGGTCTCAATCTACATATCCCTTCTTCTGGAAGATCCCTCTGCCTGATTCCCCATGTTTATGCTAAATGCCTCTCCCAGGTGCTCCCATCACACCTTTCACTTGCCCAGGTATTTGCAAGTTTAATTGTTGGTCTTTTCTACTAGACTGTAAGATCCCTAAGGGGAGGGCCCATATTTAGTTTGCTTAATGTTGTATCCTCAGTGCCTAGCAAATGAATGAATGGAGGCTGCAAATATATAAAAAGTAATATCTCACAAAAGTGTGGAGACCCATTTCATCAGGTAAAAACACCAATATGTATGTGTGTGTATATATAGTGTAGAGCAAGTTTTTCCTTCTTGGTGTTTTGGATGCTACTTGCTGCTATTATGAATGACACTAATAGAAGTGGACAGGTGTTTAGTAAGTTTCTGTAGAAGAGGGGGGAGCTGCTGGTGTGCAGAGCATTCTGGGGATGCTATTTCTGGGACCTTGGGCCTATTGCTCTCCTGGCTATCAGGTGGTGAGCGTGTCTACCTCACAATGGGGCTGAGAAGGCAGTTACCTGTGAAACATAAGGTGAGGGATGTGTCTTTCATCTTCAGTGGGGAAGTAGGGTACTTTGAACATTCCCATTTAGTCCTCAGTGTAAATAATTTTATATATTTTTTTCTCCCTAACAGCAGGTTTTTGATAAGAGGGAGGAAATGGCAGGAAACATGGTGTCAGCAGGGTCCTTGGATTTCCAAGCCTGTTTAGATGGGGTTTGTCCCTAAAGTGGAGTCTGAGATATTTTAACATCTGCCTCAAGTTTGCCGATGCATCTGGACTGCAGATTCTGTGATGCTCAAGCATTCTCCTGTATTGGTGGGGAGAGAAGTTTGACATTTCCCAAAGGATTAAGTGTTGGTTTTGGTAAAGAATAAAGTGCCATGTATGTTGAGCTGCTCTATGAGGATTGTTCATCTTTGTCACCTTTATGGATCCATTGCAAAATAAATGCAAAGCAAGGGAGACCCAGTGCTCCACTGGTCCCCCGAGCAGAGGTGAATGTAGTGTCAAATGATGGCCCTTGAGCTCCAGGGTCCCCTACTTACCTGAGCCTTGGCAGTGTGTTTACAAGATCGTCGTAAAATTTGCAGAAGACATTTTAACTACAATGAGATCGTTGGTTAAGACCACTCTCTTTCTACTCCAACTTCCATTGATATCAGGTGCTCCTGGAGTGGCCATGGGCATCTTTGGATCCAGCTAAAGAGAAGTGGAGTTGGGGATACTTTTGGGTTGGACGGACATTCTTACATTGTTCATGGTCTCTTCTGTATACAGTTGAGTTGCTGCTGTCCTGAGCTAGCAATAGCTTCCAGGAGTATTCCTACAGACTCCTGTGCCCGCTCATTAGGACAGGACATCAAGAACACGTCAAAGCTTTAAGCTTTAGGTCCTACAATATGTGGATCCACCTTCTCTCGAGGCATAGTTCTCAGGACATCTAGAGTCTGTGCCAATCTGTGGACACCCCAACTTGGGATCCCAAGCAAGAGAACACTGGCAGAGGATCCTTTGATCCCCTACCCCCTTGCATTGCATTCAATTCTATGTAGTACCACCCGTCAACACCAATGAGGTGTTGACTCATTCTGGGAAAGCTTTTGGCTTGATCCTGCACTATTGTTTGAGCTAGAATTTAGTTGAGAGCATTTTTATTTACAAGGAAAAAAAAATGCATCAGCATCTTTTTTTTGCACTTGCTGTTATGTCCTCTCTGCTTTTGTAGCTATGTCTGTAAAGTAAAAATGCATATGAGTGGGATGACATGGTCCTTGATCTGTGTGAATTCTTAATTTAACCCTTTCTACAACCACTTATTTGGTTCATTACAAAGAGTTATTCTTTCAGCCTACTAGTGTATTTGTTGTGGTTGTTTTATAAAATATATTTTTACTGGAAAGCAAAATATTATATTGTAATAATGTAAAAGTATTAATGCTTAATGTAGAAAACAAAATTATTCATAATCCAATGACTGCTAAGTTTGTTGTAAATTCTTACCTTTGTTTGCTTATGGTTATGCAATATTCTGTTTAACTTATTTAAAAATTGTTTTGACAGAAGTGGGATTGTATCCATGTTGCTTTGCGACTTGCTTTTTACACCTATCAGTGTATCATCGATATCTTTCTGTATTCTTTTTAAAGGCTGGATAGCAGTTTTTGTCTGGTGATAGCATTAATTTAATCAATTCCTTAGGGTTGTTTTCAGTTGTTTTACTATAACAAATGGTGCTGTAATGAGCATCCTTGTTCATATATCTTTGCACACCTTGGAATTTTTTTCCCCCAGTAATAGAAATTTCTAGCAGTAGAATCCCAGGGTCAAAGGATATATACATTTAAAAGTGTTAATAGATGTTTCCAAATTGCCCTCTAAATCATTGTACCAATTTATAGATTCACCAGTAATGCATGAGAGTGCACATTTCTCTATACCCCTGTCAACCTAATAGTATCAATCACTTTAATTTTTTCAATCTGAAAATGGTAGCTAAGGGTCCCTTTAATTTTTATTTCTTTAATAGGTTGAATGTCTTTTCATATCTTCGTTTATTATTGTATACTTCTGTGACTTGCCAGTTCATATTCTTTGCCTGTTTTTTAAAAAAAAATTGACTTATTGTTCTCTTATTGGCTTGTAAGAGTTATTTGGAATTACTTGAGATATTAGCCCTTTGTCCTACTGTAACACTTGATTGCAAAGGACACTTGCTATTGCATTGTAAACTCTTTAAGTTCTCCTATGAAAATCCCTTGGAATATAGTCAGTGATGCTGTAAGTAAATTAACAAAAATAAATGGAGATGTTTCCATTATAGCTAAAAAATTAGAGAGGTGGGCATTGGTCCAAAATTGCTTTGGAAGGTAATTTTGTTCTTTATTAGCAGAGAAGTTGTCACTCTTCTTCCCTAAACCAAGGAAGGAGACCAAATCTGAAGCGAGGGTCCCCTTGCCATGTTTACACAAAGCTCTGTGATGAGAAATTAGTCATTGTTCTAGCAGATAGTGCATGACATGAATAGTTTGTTTTTATTTTTCATGATTTTACTGCCCATTACCAGGCTCTCCATTTAAGATTTATATCTAGAAAAGTTAGAAATACTTTAATTTTATAGGAAACTAATTAATGTTTTTGAAGTGCTTCTGAATTTAGCACCTAGATCAAATTATGTTAGATGTTTTTCATGGAAACTATTGTATTCTCTTATTTTGCATGGTTAACCCTTACTTGCTCATAATTCTGATACATATTGAGTATGACAAATCAATATTTTAAATATACATTAGACTTGCTGTAAATATGGGGATTATTAGAAAACAAGAACCTCTGGATTTGAAGTTGCAATTTGACAGCACACTGGCTGTATCTGCCCCACAGACATTCCCTCATAGTTTAAGAACTATTTTGAGCCAGTTGCTAGTGCTTATAAATAGTTTCATATAAAACCAGATTTCTGGTTTCTCTTGAAAAACGAAAATTTTGGCAATAATGGATGATATGCATGTTAGTAATGAACTAGAAGTGCATAGTGGCTGTTGTTTTTAGATGGGGTAAGTGGTCTCCAGTTTGCCACAGCCCCAGCCTACTTGACTCATTTCTGTATGTAGTTTGCTCTTTTTTTATTTATAGGCAAATAAAAATATAAAAAGGCGTCTATGTAAAAAAAATTCCTTAATTTTTTCATTAATAAGTTAATGAAGACATCATAAAGCTGCTTCGCTTTATTGGATTTTCTGGTCCATTCGTCTCCTTAAAAAGTTGGTAAGAAATACAGAGATATTAGAAGCAGTAAACATCCCAGAGATATTAGCTTTCTTCTTCACAAATTTTACCAACAAAGCACTCCCTTGCTCGGTGAAAAAGAAGATGGCTGGAAAGTTTTACACTTCCTGGAGTTCCCCTATCTTACGCTGTAATTTCTTTAGGTCTTTCCGTACTTTATATTTCTCTAAATCCATCTTTGTTTTCTGTATTTGTTGGAGGGAGCTGAGAGAGTCATGAATCGATTGAAATCCTGGAAGATGATATGAGAATAGGTATACTTAAACAATGCATTAGAATTTTTTTTCTTTTACGAAAGTTGATAATCAGCAGTCCTGCCATAATTGATCATCATTTAATTCAAAGCATATTAAATTCTATTAAGGCCAGTCTGAAAGTGTACAATAATCAATTTCTTATATGTCATGAAGATGCATTAGCAGTAGTGTTTCAACTTGTATCTGGCTTCATTGTGAAAATTTAATTCAATTCCTCTCCTTCCCTCCCTCCAAATGTATTGCATAATGAAATAATTCTGTATTTCAAGAGAGAAATTTAAAATATTTTCTTCTTTCTATATACTTTGGCAAGAGATTTAGATGATCCTTTTTTTTTTTTTATTCTTGTTACCAAATTGAAGATAAAGACCACAGATGAGATTTTAAAACTTCTCTGAAAGTAACCTGTTTGAGGGACCAAAGGAGTGGCCACCAGCTGCTCCCCACCCTCGGCCCATATTGTATCTCTCTTCTGCAAATCTAGTCAGTCACGAGCACAGACCTACCAGACCTCAAGCTTCTGAGGTACAGTCCATTTCTTATTCACTGGGACCTTTCACGTAGTCACCTCTCAACACATTTTTATTAAAGGCATAAAAGAGCAAACCATTAATTTGGAATCCCCTTTTGCTAGAATTCCCAATTAGTAAAATGCGGAAACATGTAGATTGCAAATTCCTCTTCAACTCATCCTGGGGTTGTACTAATGGAATGAATAAAATTAAATCTCTGGTAATTCACTAGAGAGCAGGGCCCTAAAAGAAGGGCAGTTAAGTTTGGGTCATGATTCCTGGCCAGGTAATTCATTATGTTGGTTTGGCGGTGGGAGTTGGGGGTAGGGGTGGTGAGGGTCAGATTTCCAGGCAGCAAATTTAATTTATATGCCAGGAACAAAATGAGACCACACTGTCTTCCCAAGACACCTCCAAGGCATCTCTATAATAAAGACCAAAATTTGGTAGAATTTACATGAATTTTTCTGAGATCTAGAGGACAGAAAATTAGTTGGGGCTTTCTCTAATAAAGGAACCTTCTGATTCCTGGTAATTCCCTCCAAATTGTGACTCGAGGCAGATGGCTGCTCCACAGCACCTATCCTACATCCTTCCCTTTGACAAATTAGATGAGCCTTTCAAAGTAATCCTCTTTGATGTTAGCGCAGCTTGACATTGCTGCCATTAACCTCCTTAAGAAGAAAAACAGTCATTATACTGGACTCTCTTAATTCATCTCTCTTTCTCACTGCTAAAGGTCAAGTCTCCAGTCTGACATCTGTCCAGGCTCATTACCTGCAGTTCAATGAGGGGCATTTGATTTAGGCTTCTAATTTCATGATATACCCACAAGTCAAGTTTTGCTGATCTCCAAGGACTTTCCAAGACTAAGAATTCTATGATCTTAGCAAAAAAATCTCAGAGCAGTGGCAAGCTTATGATACTGCCAAGTGTGAATGAAGAAAGTGAACTTATTTACCTACCTTCCAGTAGTATGCTGACATTCTATGGAATATTTAGGAAACTCAGATTAAATGTGAAAGGAGGTCACTAACGACAAGATTGATCCTGGCCATTAACTCAAAGTAGAAAACTGAGGGATTGGATAGGAAAGGACTGATGTTGTCAATCAAAGGTATCTGCTCACCTGATTGATATTCATTCTGCATTTTCTCTAATTCACCCCAGATGTGCTTTTCCATGTGGTTCATCTTTTTGGACAGTTTATTTTCTATATGCTTTACTTTGTTTAGTTCTGCTTCCTGTTTCTGTGTGTTAATGAAATTCTCTAATTTGCTTGAAAGCCGCAGTAATTTTTCTTCCATTTTATTTTCAGACTTTTCCTAGAAAAGATAGCATGTGATAAAACACTGCAGAAAATAAAACCTATGTGGATTTGTAATTCAGCTTAAAGAACATATTTAACAAACTCACTTTTTCTCGTTCAATGTGAAAATTGAAACCAACTGCCCTTGTATCTAAAACTGTGTTCACAAATGTAAGAGTTCATCCCTTTGTTTGGTCTTGTTTTTTTGTAGTTTCTGGAATTCTACGTGTTATGAGAGAAAAGAGAGGGCTGAAGTCTTCCTGAAATCCCTTGAGGACTTGGCATTTTAGCCTAGTGTTCAAAGAAGTGTAGTCAAGGAAGGCGTTTTGGATCCTGCTTGACTGGAGCTCCTTGAACATCCTCCGAAATGTTAGATGTCATTATTCCCTTGAGCTTCCTGTCTCCATATGGACTGACTTCAGCAGGAACGGCGATTCTCCGCCCATGGTGTCTATTAGAATTACCTGGACCTTCACACCCCTCCCCCAAATTCTGACTTAATTGGTCTGTGGAGCTCAGAAATTGTAGTTTAAAAGCCCTCCAGGTGACTCTAATGTGCAGCAGGGTGGGGACTGTGGAGGCAGCCTGAGGCTAATTAGCTTCTCTGCTCCTCCTCGATCCCCTCTGGGGAATTTGGTACAGGCATAGGCAAGACTATCTTGGTTCTCTCTTTAACCCTGCCTGCCCAGGAATGATGGATCCCAGTCTCTCTCTTCCTTGTGGTGAGAGGCTTCTTCCTGCAGGTGACGCTGTGGTCGCCTAGTGCTGCCTAGAACTGGTGGAGGAGTCTGCCAGAATCTGAGAAAGAGCTAGTAGTGCAGAAGTGTTCAAGCTTTATTGCGTCTAAGCATCACCGGGGAGCTTGCCTAGAAGCCCCCAGAGGATCTGATGTCTCAGCTCCAGGTTGGGACCAGGAATCTGTGTTTGTTAAAATTCTCTTTAAGTTATTCTGGTACAGGTAGAGCACACTCAGAAATGTGGGTTCACAGAGTTGGGGAGTAGCAAACAGGACCAGAAGGCAGGCCTGTGGAGTCCTATTCTGGTGATGAAAAAAGTAAGTTACCAACACAGTGAAGGTTGCTGTGAATGTTGAAATGTAACTTTCAAGACCTTTACTCATTGCTAACATCCAGAGAATAACCCGGCGGCTGCTTACTTCATGAATAACGGAACTCCTTACCAGTTTCTCCTGGAGTAGCTTCAGACACTGATTGATATGGCCCAGGAGGTCTTGTTGATATTTGATGAACTGGTTTTCTGTCCATTTTTTGTTGTTCTCAACTTCCTCACACAGATTATTTGAAAGTGAATTAAATCTAAGGGGAAAAGTAGTTTGTTCTATTTTAATAGGTAAATTTAAACATACACCCAAAATTTAGTATTAAAAAGTCTGCCATTTTTTCAGAGGATGAGGCTGTGTGTCTAGCAAGTACTTAAGTGTTGGTGTGGGAGGTGGGGCAGGGGAGCACACTCTGAGTCCCTGCCCTGAGCTCGTGTTCAGCCCAGCTGCTGACAACACCCCTCCACATACCTGAAAATACATACACATAGCAACAGGGACACAGCCACACAGAATGCATGTGTCATCCATGCCGACTTCCTCTCAGGGCCCAGGGCACATTGCACGTGTGGGGAAGAAATAGTTTGGTAAGTCACTTGGGGTGGGAGTGTTATTCTGTAGTGGGGGTTTGGGAAACTTTTTATGTAAAGGGTCAGATAGTAAATATTTCAGGCTTTGTGAGCCATATGGCCTCTGTTGCAACCACTCAGCTGTGCAACGACTCAACACTGCCATTGCAGTGGGAAAGCAACCGTAGGTGATAACAAATAAGCATGGCTTATTTACAAACAAATAATAAACAGATGAGCATGGTTGTGGCCTAATCTAACTTTATATCCACTGAAATTTTCATTTCATATAATCACATATTGTGAAATATAATTTTTTATTAAAAAATTTATTAGAAAGTGTGAAAAACCTTCTTAGCTGTGGGCAGATTTGGCTAAGAGGGGTAGTTTGCAGAACACCTGCTCTACAAGGGCCACTATGAGGCTGAGGGAGGAGCTGGACCAGAGAGGCAGAGAGGACTTGCATCATCTAGGGGAGGAGAGAAAAGGCTGGGGTAGGAAGGGGGAAAGGGAGAAGGAAGAGGGCCCCATAAGGACTTTGGGATAGCAGTGGTTGTCTTTTCTGTCTGAGGCAAAATCTTCAATAAAGTCTCCATAGCCACCAGTGGGTCTCTGAGTGGTTTCTTTGGGAGGTTGGGTGGGGGGAGGGCTTAAAGAGGTGTTGGGTTACTCATGTGGGGCAAAAACAGAAATAATAGGCAAAGGTGCAGGAAGGGACTACTGGCATCAAGATGATGCATCATAGGAGTATGAAATAGAGAATGAAAGATTTTTAAAAATGGAAGGGGATGTTATTACAGAGATTAAAAGTGTTGGAATTATATATCATCAATTTGAAGAGTCACTGCAGAGTGGCTGAGGGTTTGAGCAGAACAGGGAATCCACATCTGTAGTGACTGAGAAATATGGGACTGAGAAGGGGTGGGATGAGCTTTGGGGACCAGCAAGGGGTATATGTATATATTTTCTATGTGTGACTTGCTCATGGTAAAATGTTAATTTCAAATTCTCTTTTATTTATTTTTTTTCTTCAAGATTGGCCCTGAGCTAATATCTGTTGCCAATCTTTTTTTTTTTTTCTTCTCCCTAAAGCCCGCCAGTACATAGTTGTATATTCTAGTTTTAGGTCCTTCTGGTTCTGCTATGTGGGACTTCACCACAGCATGGCTTGATGAGCAGTGCTAGGTCTGCGCCCAGGATCAGAACCAGCAAAACCCTCAGCCACCAAAGCGAAGTGTATGAACTTAACCATTCGGCCATGGGGCCAGCCCCTTAAATTCTCTTTTAGAATAGGCAAAATATTAGATTAGCAGGAACAATGCATGTTGTTTGTTATTGAGAATATTCAGACTACCTTGCAACATGTGGGTGGCTTGAAATAATAGTTGCTTTAGTGTTTTCAGTAAAAATTATATGCAGATAATTTAGTTTGTGATTTTTATTATTGGAAATTGCTTAAGACATGCTAGATATATACTGCATGCCTCTCTAGCTCTCCTGAAAAAGTGTTTGGATGAAGAATTGGAAAAGACAAGTTATGTGAGGCCATTTTCATTTTTATTTAGATTAAGGATTATTTATCAATGTATGGAGACATTTTTGGTAGTCACAACTGGGAGGTGCTACTGACGTATAGTGGATAGAGGCCGGGGATGCTGCTAAAGTTCCCACAATGCACAGGACAGCTCCACAACAAAGAATTATCCAGCCAAAACGCCAATCAAAAGCACCGAGGTTAAGAAGCCTGGATTTAGGTGAGGAAATCAAGGACTAGGAAAAGTTAATTTTCTAATAGTTAGATTAGTTGTAGTATAATAGCTAAATTCTAATCTTCATCTCTGAATTATCATATTGGTTTGATATAGAGTTATTTTTCACTCAGAAGGCATACCTTGCTTCAAGTGAGTACCTCAACTGTGAAGAAGATGAAGTTGATCCCTCTTCCTGTTCTTGGTCTAATCGTGATTTCCAAACACCTGTGCTACTGGCTAACAGCTGTTGGATCTCAGACAAATAAGTTTCCAACTCATACATGGACAACCTCATTTTAGCCAACTGTTTCCTATGTCTGGAGTACTCCTGCCCTCATTTCATTCAAATTTATATTCAAGCACTATTTTATCGCGGAAGTTTTTTGGGGTTTTTTTTTGCCACACCAAAAAACAAACAAAAAAATCCCTCTCCCCAGCTGACTCTCTAGTCCGTTACTCTACTTTTTCTCCAAAATGCTCATCAGCATGCACTAGATGCGAATTGGTGTGCTCCTCCACGAGAACCTAAGTTCTGTGAAACAAGGGTTCTGCTTTGTGCATGGCTGTAAGCAATGCTTGGAAAATAGAAACTGCCCATTGAATAGCTGTTGAATAAATGATGCATTCTTTCTCATACAATGCTTTTGTTAGGGCTGTTTACAAATAGCAAATCATAGACTCGTCAAGTTATTTAGAGACCTAATCTTCAATTTTCATCTTCCCTTCCCTGTCTCTGGTGGAAATATTAATTAATAGTAATGGTTAAGGGGGACAGCACATTCCTAGATAATCAATCGTAGCTTTACACTTGAGAGTCTAGCCTTCAGTGCTCACCTTTACTGTGTAAATAAAGGAGAGCATTTACTCTCTTCACTGATACAATATTAACATCCCTCTGAAAACCAAGGACCACTAAATGTGCCCAAGTAACATCTCTGGAAGGGCACGTGGGTAATTGAAATTCTGAAACTAAAATAAAACGATAAAGAATTAATTACTGCTTATGATCCTTTTATTACAAGGTTTTGCCTGCAATTGGAGACTCACTTTCCTGGTAACAATCAGAAGTCAGACTCTGTCTGTTGGTAGTTTATTAAAATATGAAAGCATTTTTTAAAAAGCATTCTCCTTGAAATATAAAAAGGATAAACGAATGTTTGTATGTTTTTTTCTTTCCTTAGACTTTTTCCTGACATAATAGACATGATTTTCCATGTAAGAATATACATGTATATACACACACATAGACACATACATACAGTGTCCTTTTTCTGTTTTATGCTTATATTAATAGGAAGGAAAGTGTAGAAGGATACATCCCTGGTGTTAGCATTGGTTACATTAGGAAGCTGAGGTGGTGACATCTTTTTTCATCTTTGTTTTATTTTGTTTTTTACAATGAATGCATATTACTTTTTAATTTAAAAGAGTCAATGGAGAAGATTTAAATAAAAAACAGTCAATTGTGTAATTAAATGAATTATTAGAGCTCATAAATATTTGCCTGGGGAAAAATCTGGCTTATAAATTCAATGTTACCTACTGTAATACTAATGAAATTTGAAGACTTCATTATTTCAAGTGAGAAAAAGATTCAAGTTTATACTATTACAAAAGTGTCCAGATTCAGGTTTAAACTCTTTAGGTGATTCATCTATAAGGCAATTTCCCACAAGATTGAAAGGTGAACAATGATTCAGCATCATCAATAAAGCAGTTGCCCTAGATCTCAAATATTTCCTTTTCCCCTCGTTTTTGTTAATATCCTGCATCCCTTTAAACCAACCTTCCATTTCAGATTATAAGTTCCACTTCTCCCCCAATAAAATCAATTTTTAAACAGTACTTCTAGGAACAGTTTACTTTTCTACTTCTTTTCTTTATCTTCATTATAAGCTAAAGCGATTAGATCAAGCACCACACAGGTACTTACTGAGCATCCTCATTGTACTAGAATTTAAGAACCTAGATATCCTTTTTTGTTTTTTATGACAATTAGCCCTGAGCTAACATCTGCCACCAATCCTCCTCTTTTTGCTGAAGACTGGCCCTGAGCTAATATCCGTGGCCGTCTTCCTCTATTTTATATGTGGGACGCCTGCCACAGCGTGACTTGACAAGCGGTGCATAGTTCCGCACCCGGGATCCGAACTGGCGAACCCCAGGCTGCCAAAGTGGAATGTGCAAACTTAACCGCTGCACCACCGGGCCAGCCCTAGATATGTTTTTTTAGGGTATGAAGAAAGTGGATCTCTTCTGTTTACTCAAGACATTTACTTCTCTGAGTTTTAATGATGACTTGTTTTTCATCAGTTTCTAGGACACACGTATTTCCCAATTTAACATCTCTGAAATCAGGTGGTGTCTTAAAGTGATGGTGTGCTATGTTTTAATTGTTATCTTCATGTCTTAGAGGTACAAAAACATAATGGTGCATCTTATAATCAATGACACTTAGATCAATTGAAATACAGTAGAGATGGGGAAAATTGGAGAAAGCAGAGTATATTCAGAATACCGGGTTTGACCAAGACCTTAAACCCAAGGGATGTGGGACAGAGGAAAAAGAACAGGGGTAGAAGGGGCGGATAATACCATCCAAGTGACTAGAATTTTCTTTTGCCTGCACCACGACCTCAGGAAATGGTGGTCATGTAAACAAGAAAGGAGGATTTGAGGACAAGGAGGTCAGTAATTTGAATGTTTGTGCATTGTCTCCTTTACTGCTTTCTCCATTGCCTGGGGGACAACTCGGTGTCCGATGGAATAGAGACCAGTCTTAAAACAGAGATGACGTAAAGGAGCAAGTAGAGGATCTCAGAAGAAATCTTAAAAGAAAAGTTTGCAAATCAAAGTTGTTTTAAAAATTGATAATTTTGTGGAATCAATATATTCCATAAGGGGTTACACTGAGGCAATTTAATATACAATTGATAAGTTAGAATGACTCTATAGGAAAGGTCAGGATAAGTATCAATTCAGTTCAGATGTTATGCAGACAAAGAGAATGACAAAATTAGTAGCATATTTCTTATTTTATTGTGAATATTGTATAAGTTATTTAGTGCAGACTGTTTTCTTCCTTAGTTCGTTGCTTTATTTCTTGGCCAGGTTCAAATTGCTGGGATAGGTTTTTATTTAATGCCAACGCTTTCATTAGGCAAAACCCTTTGGAATACATTTAACAGAAGTCAAAATCTTCCATTCACTTACTTGAACTCCAAAATGTTCATTTCGTGGCGATAATCCCCCTGAAGCATCTTGAAATTTGAGATTTGCTCAGAACTGGAAGTCTCTAGCCTTCCTAAGAGCTGCATTACCTAATGAAAGTGGAAAAGGGAGCTATTTGTGCATGTGAACAAGACCACGAGCACTTATGTTAATTATACTTTTTTCCTAAAGGGGCCAGGAAACAAACACACTGGAGCCTAGGGTGCATTTGCGTTTAAAAATGGTTGTTTTCAAAGGAATGATTCAACAGTGATAGAACTCTCTTCAGGGAAAGAATAATAGGGAAGTGTTCCATTCTGCTGTCTATAATGCTCTTTATGGTAATAGACTACCTAAAGATATAACAATACATTGTTATTAGTTTATCAATTTGTTAATCTGATTATTTCTTTACTTTCTATCTTCCCAGTTACCCAGTTACAGTGTAGGCCACTATATCTTCTATCACCACTGTATCCTCAGTGCACATTAGGTGACCAACAGTAAATGCTCACCAAATACTTACTGAATAAATGTTTCAATGCACAATTAGGCTCTGAGGAAAACACACAAGAGTGGCCTAAGATTAGGTCTCAGGAATTTCCCGGTAGGATTCTGACGTGAGCAGAAATGAATCCCAAGTGAAATGACTTGGGGCATTTAAGATAGGAAGAACCAAGTTCCAGTTCTGGAAGTTAGAATAAGGGTGCCTTCCACGTTGCCAGAAATGTTCAGGAAGTTCCTTTAGGTGAAAGGACTGGATTGGAAAATAGTTGCAGAATTGCAGTGCATAAAGATGACTAAACTAATCACTGCCAAGGGGAGTCAAACTACATGATTGGCTTTGGCCAAACAGAATTCAATTCCTGAAACAGATGGTTATGTGGAGAAGAGTAGACACTTAAAATCGGAGTTCTCTTGGAAAAGAAAAAGGTGAATAATGGAAGGGTTTGAATAGATAAATGTTGGGTGAGCAACCAATAGCACATGAATGATTATTTATAGGAGATACACTTAAAACAGGCTATTTTTAGGAGGTGCACTTAAAGGCAGGATTGTTAGTAAAGAAATAATGGGTAAATGTATGCCTGGCAAAAGCAAAGGAAAAGAAAGCAGGTAAAGCAATAGTGTTAGATAAAATGTTATTCAAGGCAAAATACATTAAATGGGACAAAGATGGTCATTTTCTAGACGAAGAGTAGAATTCATGGTGAAAAATACTAAAGAGTTTTGAACCTTTACTTTACGTATTGAACTAAAAAGCAACAGCTGTAAAATTACAAGGATAAACTAACAGAGATGATGTATTAGTGATTTTAAATAACTTCTCTTGACTCTTTACTTGTCAAATAAGTAAAATATAAATAAGGATATAGGAAGATAGGAAAAATATTGTTTATCTAATAGATTTACACACCAAATGATCTAACTTGAAAACAGCAAACACTCATTCTTTCCCAGTACCCGCCGAGCATTTGCAACTAAGCACACGTGTGACTATAAAGAAACTCTCAAATTATTCTAAAAAGCAGGAAAAGCATACCATAATTCTAACTATACTGCACTAAAACTAGAAACCAATAAGAAAAGTATAAAGAAACAAAAATCTAACTATTTGAGTAAAAACACCTATACTCTTTTACTTCTATTGTTTAATTCCAGTGTTTCACATGAAAATGTTCCTCTCAGATCTCCCACTATGAGGAGCATAATTGGCAAGGGCCTTGATTGCTGAGTGTAAAACCCATCACCATGTGTCAAGGCCGTACTTCCCACTGGCTGGCTGCTTCTAAGCAATGTCTGGGGAGCAGTCCTTTGATGAATGACTTTGGCTCAAGGAACTTGATGAAATTTTGTTAGAATGGCCATCTAACACCTTTCTTCCCAGTCTTTTTCACAGAAGTCAGATCTGTATTGCAGTTTGATGGCTCTCTCCATCTCCTCCAGCTTCCTCCCTATTTTCCTTCAGTTTTTTCCCTCAATAAATCTCTTGCAAATCTAACTCCTTTATGGTATTTGCTTCTCAAAGACTAACACAAGTGTCAAAGAATAAATCAACTCTGCAATTACAATTTACTTAGGAAAGGATGATGAGAACATTACGTATCAAAAGGACACAGCCATATCTATAATCAGAGCTAAATTTGTGGCATTAAATGTTTCCATAATTATCCAAGACAGAATGAAGCTATGTAAACTAACCATTCGTTTCACAAAGTTAAAAAGAGAATGACAAACCTAACCAAAGGAAAGCAGGATGAAGAAACTGATAAATTGTGGTAGGCAGAATGGATCCACAAAGATGTCTGTGCCCTAATCCCTGGAACCTCTAAACATGTTGTGTTAGATAGCCAAAGAGATTTGCAGCTGTACTAAGGTTACAGACATTGTAATAGGAGATTATCTGTCTTATCCAAGTTGTCCCAATCTAATCATATGAGCCCCTAAAAGCAGAGAACTTTCTCCAGCCGAAGTCAGAGAGAGGCAGCAGAAGATGGAGTCAGAGAGATATGAAGCGTGAGACTGACTTTACCTTCTATTGCTGGAGAGAGGTCAATGGGAAACATCAGAAGGAAGGTGAACAGCTGGAGGAATATCAGTCCCCAGTTGACAGCCAGCAAAGACCTCAGTCCTACAACCACAAGAAGCTGACTTTGGCCAAAAACTTGAACGAGCCTGGAAGAGGATTCATCCCCAGAGCCTCTCCAAAGGAACGCAGCCCTGCTGACACCTTGATTTCTGCCTTGTGGGACCCTAAGCAGAGGATCAAGTCTAGCCAGCCAGACTTTTGACCTACGCAAACTGTGAGATAATACATTTGTGTTGTTATAAACCACTGCTGTGATAATCTGTAATGGCAGTGATAGAAAACTAATATACAAATGTTAAAATAATTAATAAGAAACAGGAAAAAATTATAGGATTGACATGTAATTCCAAGGGTTGTTTCTCTGAAAAAGTAACAGAGAAAATTTGAGAGAAAACATAAATATTAAAATTAGGAATCAGAAAAGAGAGTAGTTATAAATATCTACGATCCAAATAACATGGCAAAAACATTCACAAAGCTGAAATCAAAGATGAAATGGAAGCCCAATAATCATGCAAGACTTTAATTCATTTCTCTCAATTCAAAACAGAAGAATTAGATGAGAAAATAAGTAAGAATACATAAGACCTAACCTATAAACTACTTTTTTATAGATCAACTGAACTTTGTACCCTAAAAATACAGAATGCACATTCTTTTAGAACATGTACAAAATTTTACTCTCTGGCCACCAAAAAACCGCCTGAAAATGTTCCAAAAAACTAAAACTGGTATACACAACAAATTTTGATTATAATGAGATAAAACTAAAAATGAATACCAGGATAACAAAACAAAAACTCCTTAACTCAGGGGGAAAAAACCAACAACAACTGCTATTTCAATCAAAAGAAAAATACAGTATGCAGTTGCAGAACTTCTAGGAAACAACGAGAATACTACATATCAAACCCCAGGGGATACAGGGATAAATGAATGTTCAGGGAAAATTCACAGTCATAAATTCTTATATCAGTAAAAAGAGAATGAATGTATATGTTTCAAAAAGTTAGAAAATGAACAGCAAAAGAAACTGCAGGAAAGGAAAAAAACAAAGACAAAAGCTTAAATTTGTGATTTGGAAAATAGAGTGGAAGCAGAATTTGAAAATACTTGAGGGGTCAGCCTGGTGGCCGAGTAGTTGGGTTCACTCGCTCTGCTTCAGCGGCCCAGGGTTTCACTGGTTCGAATCCTGGGTGTGGACATGGCACCGCTCATCAAGCCATGCTGGGGCGGCGTCCTGCATGCCACAATGGAGGGGCCCACAACTAGGGATACACAAATATGTACCGGGGGGCTTTGGGGAGAAGAAGGAAAAAAAAAAATCTTAAAAATACTTGAAAAGACTGGATCATTGGAGAATAATCAATGTAATTGTTAAGACACAACCAACCTAACTAATCAAGGAGAAAAAAGAAAAGCAGAAATAAAATGATAAAATGGCAAGGGGAAAAAACAACAAAAGCAGAGGAAATTAAAATAATCCTAAAAATATTTTGCATAATTTTATGCAAGTAAATTTCAAAATCTAGATGAAATAGGTATTTTTTCAAGAAAAAGTAATTTACTAAAGCTGCCCCTTGAAAAGATAGAACGTTTAGACAGCCCAATTTCCACAGAGAAAATTGAGCAAAGATATCAAAGGACTTCCTTTCCCACCAAATCATAGGCCCAGATGGTTTCAGAGGTAAAACTCCCAAATCCTTAAAGAATAGATAATTGTAATGTCTTTTAAACCGTTTCAGAGCATAGAAAAAGAAGAGAAACTTCCAAATTATTTTTAAGAAGTCAGCGCATATTGAGACCAAAATGTGAAAAAGATTGCACAAAAGAAGACTAATCTTGTTTATAAACATTGGTGCCAAATTCTTAAATAAAATATCAGCAGTATCCAGCAGCACAATAAAAAAAGTACATCACATTCAAGTGCAACTTATTTTTTAAAAAAGTAAGAATGGTTTAATAATAGGAAACGTATTAATACAAATAATTACACTAGTATAGCTTCGGAGAAAACTCACATGATTATCTCCACAAATGCTGAAAAGATATTTGACAAAATTCACAATCATTCTTGATTAAAAAAAAAACCCGTCAATAAAATAGGCCTAGTTGTGTATTAAACATGTTTACTGAGGAAACTTACTTCCCCAATCACAAGGGAAACACTGGGGGCATTTCTGTTAAAGTCAGGAACAAGAGCAGGATGCTCACTATCCTTGCACTGCTATTTAATATCATACTGGAGTTATTAATCAAAGCAATTAGAAAAGGGAGAGAAATTATGTGTATGAAAATGGTAAACAGTGAGGTAAAATTATTATTATTTAAAAATAATATGATTGTGTGCCTGGAAAAAATAACAAAAAAATCAAATAAAAAGTTACTATCATCACGAAGAGAATTCACTAAGTTAGTGGAGTATAAAATTAATATAGCCTTCATAATATTCATTAACAACTAGCCAGAAGATATAATGAAACCCCATTACAATAAACTAAAAAGAAAAAAGATAACAAAATCTCAAAATACATTTAAGATGATGCCTACATAAGGAGAATTTGAAACCACTCCTGAACGATATAAAAGCAAACTTGAACAAATAGGAGGCACGCTATATTCAGGGATAAACGATTTGCATTACAACTATGTCAATTCTAAAGTTAGCTTATAAATTTAATGTGATTTCAATAAAAATTAGAAGTTTATTTGTTGATTTATTTTCTGGCAGTAGATAGGCTGATTTTAAAATCATATGCAAAAACAGTTATCATTAAAAAAAGAAAGCAATGGAAGGGACTAGCTGTACCAGATATTAAAAAATACTGTAAGGCTTCAGTGATTAAAATAATAATTAGATACATTCTATATTAGGAAAAACTCCAAATGGATCAAGAATTTAAATGTAAAAATAAAGCCAAGGGGAGCCCAATGGGACTGGGGTAAACTGTGTGCCCCCGTGAACCTTCTGCTCTTGGTAAATAGGCTCTCATGAACACATAAACCCCAGACTTTCATCTCCCCCAATTCCCAAAGAATTTCCACTTTGTTCTGCTCCAATGACTTTAGAGGAGATGTGCTTGTCTCACATAAGGTATGTGACAGAGTGGGGCACAGAAGACTTTGCATTGGCTACTTTAGTTAAACCGTTAACTGGGAAAAGAGAAAGAGGAGAGACATTTCAGGCAGAAAAGAGCACAAACGACATGGAGGCCAAGCAATATCTTGGAGTGAGTGGGGACCTAGCTGCAGGTAGTTTGTTATCACTGGGTATAAAGGGTGAGCCAGGAAGCACAGGGCGGTGAGCTGAAGAGATAATAGGCACCAGTGTAGAGACAGCCTTTAAAGTCCAGGCCAATGGACTTGTCGATTATTTTGTAAGAGACATAACCCATTGCAGGGACGTAACATGATCAGCTCACATTTATTAATAATAATAGCTTCCAGGGGAGGTCCATTTGCTTATAATCTCTGGTTCTGCAGTCTGCGAGGGGAACCCAGAGAGTAAGGGAATAATCAGTGGAATCAAGTAGCACACGCTTACAATGAGAGGCTGTGTTGGAACACATGAGGCACTCGTTAAAACTTTGTTGATCGAACTGACATCTTTTGTGGTGTATATGCGTGAACTGTCATATTTAAACCCTTTGGAAGAGTTCTTTTGAACAATTACCGCTTGACTAGGCATGTTGATGAGCTATAATGATCTTATTCTGGCAGTAACACCTAATATAAGAGTCCCATCTATTTTCAATTACCTTCACATCCAAGTTCTTAGAAATAGTTTCCAGGGCAGACACGAGCTCTTGAATTGTTTTCTCAATTTGCCGGTGCTCATGCCTGATGAAGTGAATGTCTGCAGAAAGCTTCACAATGCTGGAATCACATCTAGTGGCAAGATGGAAATTAGTTGTGAGATCAATAGGCTCAAAACATTTTTAATACTACAGTAGGATCTGTGCATTCATTTGATGGCAAAAGTTCTTTGCACAATGAGTTGGTAGATGTAGGACTACATACAGGCATCTCCTTCATTTTCCTGTTCTTTTCCTGATGGTAGAGAAACCTGGTTGGATAATGATACATTGGCCCAAATCAAA
Organism: Equus asinus; assembly: GCF_041296235.1. Classification (NCBI taxonomy): domain Eukaryota; kingdom Metazoa; phylum Chordata; class Mammalia; order Perissodactyla; family Equidae; genus Equus; species Equus asinus. The sequence goes on from NC_091798.1 coordinate 76,280,860, forward strand.
GCACTGAGTTGGCGTAGATGAAGACATTGGGAGAAATTGGGGAAAATTTTAGATTTTCAGCCTGATAGATTAACTCAGTTATAGCAGTTCTAACAGATTTTTGATGTATTGGGAATACTCCCTGCTACCTTTGGATAGGCAAAATGGAAACTTTTTCCCCTCTATATTGTGCTCTGAATCCACTTTCCTCCCTTAAATCTCTTTCTTGGCTCCCAGATTGTCCATTCTCCTCTGGCTAGAAAAAGTGTCCCAGTCCACAAAAGTCTTCCAACTCATCTTTAAAAAACAATTTCCCTTCTCTTAGTGCCAATCAAAACTCCTGCTCCTTGAGTGGTCTCAGTCTCAGTGCATTATATTAGGACAAAAACAATTCACACTAACATGTGAATGGAGCTTTGGTCCATAAGGTTGCATTTAGTACTTTAAGGAAAGAACTCTAGTGAAATGGGGTTGGAGTTGAAGATTAACCATCTTCACAGCAGGGCAGGGAACCCCGCTCCACCACCCCACTACCACCACTCATGGCCTCTCTTGGGAGAGAGCAGGTTACATACTGTATTAATGATCAGTTTCAATATACTCATATATGAATGAAAGACAGGACAGAGAGCACCAAAGGGCTGTGTCTTTTGTTTATCAGTTATCAGAGATCACATTGAAGTTTGTCATTTTATAAAATAACTGTTTTGACTGTCATCAAATAGTATTTGTTAGGAACCACATTTTTCATGTTGTTATGCTAAGTGTTATAAATATTATTTGTTTTATGACTATTAACATTTTTTAGGATCCAGAAGTGAATTTCTTTTTCTTAAGATTTTGGATGCCAAAATTGAGCCAATGGTGAGTTAAGGTGGTAATTTTGCCTGAGAAATCCCCTGAAGGGATATCAGGTGACTGGGGTAGGGTTGGGGAGACTGCTGGGGAGGAGAATTAGGAATTAATCCAAAAATAGGAGCTGGATGGTATGCACCAAAGTCAAGGGCAAAAGCTGTTTCACACATTTGTATACATAAATTGTTATTGTCAGAAAGCGTCTATTGTGGGTCCATTAGAATATTCTTAGGTGAGTCCACGTTAAGACCCCCAAAGACTACACAGGAGTAGTTGCAGCTACCACCACTCTCTGCCACCTCTCACCCAACCACCATCTTGTTCCCACCCTCAGGGACAGCTGGTCTATCCACTGTGGGCTAGTGGTTAAGAATCTGGTTCTGGTGTCAGATAGACCAGGCTTTGAATCGGCTTCTGCTATTTCCTAGGTTTGTGACCTGGGACAAGTTTATTAACATCTCTGAGTTTCAGTTTTCCTTATCTGAGAAAAGGGAGTAGTAATGATGCTGAGGTCACTGCATATAGCTGCACAATCTGACCACCACACAACTCCAGGGGGTGCCAGACACACAGGCAAAAGTGTGAATGGTGTCTCCTGGTGTGCTGCGTGCTCAACTGTCAAAACTGGAAGCGGCCATCCTCAATAATGTTACTTCTTAGGGTTATTTAAGGATGCAAGGAGGCAATGAATGCAAAGCATTTAGCCAGTACCTGGCGCAGAGGAAGCACCCACACGAGATCAGCAGCTCTTATTTATTTACTCAACCTGAGAGTTGCCACCTATTCATTTCCACTGCTCCCCTTCCCCGAACCCAACCTGCCTAAACCCACATGCTGAAGTCAAGCATTAGTGGTTTTTCAAAGCTGCACACTATATTTCAAGAGGAAGTTTTTCTTCCTCTTCTTCTTTTGAATTATTGTTTCTGTCAAAATAATACGTGCATTATAAAAAAAATTACATATAATACAAACAAGAACATAGAGGAGAGTTTACATCATCCCAAATCCCATTTTTCACAAATAATCATTGTTAATATTTGGTTATTATTCCATTCATTGTTATACTATATATACATACTATACATATATACACATATAGATATATAATGTGTTTGTATTTATATATACACACAGAGAAAGGAAGAAAGAAATGTAATAAAATAATTTTAGAATATTTGGATTATATTATATATGCCAATTTTAGTTCAAAATATTACATTGAATTTTAATTTAATTTAATCTAAGCAAAAGTAATTGTAGTGAGAAATGAAATTACTGAGCTTCAGATATATATATATTTCTTCACTACAAGAGGTATTTGTTTCTAAAAAAAAGAAGCTATAAAAAGCTGTCATAGATTGGAATCATTATGCTTTTTACAACTACCATTTCAACTTTAGACATCATCTATTGACCATATGAAAAAGTGAGGAAATAAATAAGTTTATATACTTGCTCTTTCAACCGTTTTTGTTAATATTTTGCTATTTTTAAAATGTCACATTTCATGACATTTACAGTGTGTTCTGTAACTAGGTTTCCCACTGTTATTTAATCTTCATTCTATATTTAGATTCCATGTTCACTGACAGTCCCTTTAAACCATGATTTCTTTTCTGAGATCCTTATTTTGATCTATTCCTTGGTCGGCCAGATTTTATTACCCAAATTTCAAAAGAAGGGCTCATGACGCATTGGAATCGTTCAGTTCCTGGTGCTTGCGAATGCCTATCTGTTCTCTTATACTTGAAGGTAATTTGGTTAAGATAATGTTATTGGGTCACTTTTCTTTTGTTCAAACATGACCGCCATTGCTTCGCTCTTTTCTGGGTCTGTGTGAGGTGGAGAAGTCTGAGTGGACTACAGTTTTTCCTTCTCTTATGTGGTCTGTTTTGTTTACCTAGGTGTTTAATGATTCTTTTTTTTCTTCTAATGATTCTTTATCCTTGATGTTCAGCAACTTCAGTACCCATGATGTTCAGGATATCTGTGTTTAATTGTCCTTATATCAATTTTTCTGGGGTCACAGCTTTCCCTTTCAATCTGCAAATTCAAATCTCTGTTTCAAGAAAGCTTTTGTCTCCTATATCCATGAGTATTTTTTTTTCCTGAAGAATTTGTTCTATTTCTTCTTCAGGAACTCCTATTAGGTCTATGTTAAATGAGTTTTACTTGTCTGACATATACTTCATTTCTCTGTAACCATTTTTATAATGAAAAGCATTTTCTTTTTGTTTTGTATGGTTTGCTCATGCTTTTTTTAAAAAGAAATAACATTATTTTTTGTTTTATTTATCCACTTGGGGGGTTTCTAAAGTAGATTTAATCTCTGTAATATCTTAATTTTTTCTTTCACCTTATCCCTGAGCAATTCCAGTTTATCTATCTCCTTTTGTTATCTGATAATCATTTTTGGGGGGAAACCATTTTATCTCTTATTTTTATCAAAGTAAAACATGCTTGTAGTTTAAAAGTGAATAAAAACTGAAAGGCCAATAACAAACTATGCGGTTCCTTGCTCTGCCTCTTCCTGCGTCTCTGGGTTTCTCTCCCTACAGGCTAGTGCCCACCTTTACCCTCAGTTTCAGAGCTTCCTGGTGCAGCCAACTCCTAACCTTCTGAGAATTCTGTGGTGTAAAATCAGGTTATTCTCAGCCTATCCCACAGCTTTCAAACTGGTCTTATTACGTCTTCTACGTCAGTTTCTACATGTCCATCTATTTTCTAGGTTCCAAGATTTTTAGTGCTGATATCACCTGTCTTTGTGGATTTATGTTTTAAAGAGAAAAATCTTTTTACTGTAGATAGTGGGGGCTTTGGAAGGAGCAAAATTACACGTGACCATTCAATCAGCAGTCTTCTTTTATGTCTTTCTTTTGCTCTTAATTTCTTTCAAACCAGGAGAAACTTTGGTTTGAACTTTTTCTGGGTTATCCCTCTCATGAGATCTGTTCATCAGCCTTAGGTTTTTATCTATCTATCTATCTATCTATCTATCTATCTATCTATCTATCTGCCGTCTATCTGGGGCTGGTGGTGGAGGTGACATTTGTGCACAGTCTAGATTCTTCCTGACTACCACAGTCACATCTCTGAATGATTCTGGCTACCAGCAGAAGAGCAGTGAGCGTGTGCTTGCTGGGAACTAGATCACCTCCTCTGCTCAGCCTTGTCTTATCAAATCTATTATTTCCTTAGGCCCCATTTTCTCCTCAAAAGTCAGATTGGTGTCTCTCACAGCAAATCATTAAGACATAGATTCTTTGTTGTGATACTGTCACCTCCTCTTCTTTCTCAGCCTGTTGCGCTTCTTTCAGGTATGACTTGGCAAGGAGGGAGCCCCTAGATGACAAATAACATGACTGCATCTTCAGCTCTATATACCTCCTCAGCTGTTCTGTGTCACTGACTGGAATCTCCAAAGGGATGTTTTCTATCTCTCCTATGACCCAGCCAAGCCCCTAGGTAATACTGCTCTATTCAAATTATTTGGCCTATGCCTTTCAGGATTGTGACTTGACGTGGAGAAAATCATTATGCTTAGGTCTGAGGAGGACTCTATCAGTCCAAACATCCCCGTATTTGATAAGTGTGCTGTTTGTGGTTAGTAGTTGTGGCAGCTTCCATCTTATATCAAAGATGGAGTTGTTTTCTTTCTTGTATTTTTAACAGGGCTTGAGATGTCTCAAGTGAGAGGAGTGGAGTAAACATCTTTATTCCACTATCTTAACCAGAAGTCCCTACTCTTAACTTTTCAAAAGTTGACAGTATACATAATATCATTATTGTGTCTTCAAAGGGCATGACTTTTGCTTTTAATCACACATTGACACAATTTATCATTTTTTTTCACATGCAGATCTGCCTTGGGGTCCCAGGTAGCCAAATGGGGCTGGAGGGCTGGCCTCCTCTGGCCACTGCTACAGAGTGGAAGTCATAGCCATGGATGGGGGCTCCCTTTACATATGCACCTTTTTCTTTTCTTTCTTTTTTTTTTTTTTTCACATCTCCCCCTGCTGCTTCTGCCCTCTAGAATGTTCTTTTTTTTTTTAATTTTTATTGAGTTAATGATAGGTTACAATCTTGTAAAATTTCAGTTGTACATTATTGTTTGTCAGTTGTGTTGTAGGTGCACCCCTTCACCCTTTGTGCCCACCCCCCACCACATCTTTCCCCTGGTAGCCACTAATCTGTTCTCTTTGTCTACATTTTTAAATTCCTCATATGAGTGGAGTCATCCAGAGATTGTCCTTCTCTATCTGGCTTAATTCACTTAACATAATTCCCTCAAGCTCCATTCATGTTGTTGCAAATGGGATGATTTTGCTCTTTTTTACGGCTGAGTAGTATTCCATTGTATATATATATACCACATCTTCTTTATCCAATCATCTGTTGATGGGCATTTAGGTTGCTTCCACATCTTGGCTTGCACGTTTTTCTTTTTTGCACTTGAGACTAATCTATTGAATAGAGGAGAGGGTGTCAAAAGCAGGCCACACAACTTAGAGAACCTCACCTCATTGGAAGTACTTGCTTTTAAATTGTCACTATATTGGGATGGGAAATAAGGTGTAAAACTCAAAGGACATTGTCGTTATCAAATATTGAGTTTGATTTATGAAGCAGTAAAATGTTTTCTAGGAATTATGTCAAAATAATCAACTTAATTTCACTTATCCCGTAATGCTAATTGGAATTAAGGTCAATATATGTGGGAAGACAGCAATCTGCCTCAGCTTGTCCGTTAGTCACTTGCCTGGCAAAACACAGAAAAGAAAAAGGAGAAGGATGAATTTAAGCCTCAGGCTTTTAGCCAAATGCTGTCTCAGGTTACCAAATAGATTTAAGAAATTGTCATAAAAGGGAGATATTTCAAGGAAAAATAAGACCTTGTCCTAAAATGACTACTTAATATTGAAGGGGAAAGGACGTAAGCATTGGAGAACAAGGTGGGGGAATAGAAGGCTCTTGATTTTCCTTCCTCCCTCAGATGCATTAAATAAACAGCTACACATGGATCAATTTCCTTTGAGAAAAATCCGGACACTAGTTTAGAGACTCCTACACCTCGGGCACCTAGGAAAATATCCACAGTGAAATAGGTAGGAAAACAGGCACACTCATGCTATAAGCCCCATTCCTGGCACGGCACCTTACAGTGGGGCAGGAACGCCCAAACTCCAGCCTCTCCCTGAGTAGTGAAGGACTTAGACCACACATCTAGCACACCAACTTTTACAGCTGCCACTGAGAGACTGTCTCCCAAATCACCTAGCTCTGAGAGTCGACAGGGCTTATCTGTGAGTCCCCCAGGGCCACAGAAAACAAGGAAGTGATTTTAAATGGACATATGATTAAAAAATGGGTAAAGGACCTGAATAGATATTTGTCCAAAGATGACATACAAATAGCCAACAGGTACATGAAAAGTGCTAAACATCACTAATCATCAGGGAAGTGCAAATCAAAACCACAATGAGATATCACCTCATAGCTGTTAGGATGACTATTATCAAAAAATAAAAGATAACAAGTGTTGGCAAGTATGTGAGAAGAGGGAACCCTTGCACCCTCTTGGCAGGAATGTAAATTGGTGCAGCCGTTATAGAAAATAGTATGCAGGTTCCTCAAGAAACTAAAAATAGAACTACCGTATCACCCAGAAATCCCTCTTCTGGATATACACCCAAAGGAAATGAAACCAGTACCTGAAAGAAATATCTATACTCCCACGTTCATTGCCTATTCACAATAGCCACGATATGGAAAAAACCTATGTGTCCGTCGATGGATGAATAGATAAAGAAACTGTGATACACATGCACACACTCACACACACAAAGAACAATGAAATATTCAGCCTCAAAAAAGGAGATATTGCCATTTATGACAACATGGATGAATCTGAAGGATATTATGCTAAATGAAATAAGCTAGACACAGAAAGGAAAAAAGTGCATGATCTCACTCATGTGTGGAACCTAAAAAAGTTGAATACATAAAACAGAGAATAGAACAGTGGGTACCAGGGGTGAGGAAGTGGGGGAAATGGGGAGATGTTGGTCAAATGGGACAAAGTTGCAATTATGTAGGATGAATAACTCTAGACACCTAATGTACAGCATAATGACTATAGTTAATAACACTGTATTGAAGAATGGAAATATGTTAAGAGAGGAGATTTCAGGTGTTCTCATCACACACAAAAAATGGTAACTATGTGAGAAGATATATCAATGAGTTTGACTATAGTAATCATTTTATTACTTATATATGTATTAAATCATCATGTTGTACACCTTAAATATATTCAATTTTTATTTTTAAAAAAGGAAACAAACAAAAAGAAATTAGAGCAGAACAAAGAAAGTTGCATATCTTTCCTTGATATTATTCCATTCATAGCTTGGTTTCATTTAAATCTGTTCTTTTGCCTTGTAAGTAAGACAGAATTTACAAGAATAAAATAATAGGTTTGTAAAAAGTTTGCAGAAAAAAATAAATAGTTGAAGTGTCATCAGTACACCACCAAATTGAACCAAATTCCAAGTTTCATTAAAAATAGATGTTTGGTGTTTTTCTTTGCAAAATCTGGCACATCTAAGTAGGGTGGGGGGTTTGTTGGTGTTTGATTTATTATCTTGCTTCATAACTTACCCAAATATTATAGAAATTCCTTTGTATGTATCAAATGTTATATAATAAAGTATATATTTTAGAAGTATAAAAATATTTATACATAATATAAATAATACATGTATGTATGTGTCTGTATGTATATATATACTATATATATGTTATATATACAGTATATACATTATATATATACACACTGTACACACACACACACACAGGTACTAATCCTGTGGATCCTGTTTTCCTAATGTCTGTGTTGTCTGTTACCTGTTCTCCACTTTCATGCCTACTGTTTCAGTTTAGGCTCTTGACATTTCTGCCCGAGATTGCTGCAATAGGCTTCCTTCCATCTCCATGCCTTCTTTTTGTAGCCCACTAATTCAGCTACTACTAGAATCTCACTAAATATATGTCATCCATTACTTAAAATCTTCCCATGGCTATTTATAACTTTCTACAGAAAGTTCAAACTCTACCTTGGCCCACAAGATTCCTCATCATCCAACTCCAGACCACTTCTCTGGCTTCCTCTCCCAATCTCCCATCTCTCCCTAAATGCAAATCCCCAAATACCATAACTAAAATACTCTCCTTGCACATAGGGCCTTGAAAATGTCATGATAATTAATCCCTCAGTTCTTTTGTGCATATTCTTCTTCCTATGTGACGTGTCTTTCCTACCCTTCCTTGTCTAGCTAATTGCTACAGATCTTTCAAAACTCATCTCAGGGGCCAGCCCAGTGGCATAGTGGTTAAGTTCGTGCACTCCACTTCGGCAGCGCAGGGTTTGCAGGTTTGGATCCCAGGTGCTCCACTCATCAAACCACTCTGTGGCGGCATCCCACATAAAATAGAGGAAGGTTGGCAGAGATGTTAGCTCAGCGACAATCTTCCTCAAGCAAAAGAAAAAAAAGAGGAAGATTGGCAACAGATGTTAGCTTAGGGCCAATCTTCCTCACAAACAAGACAAAACGAAACTCATCTCAATTGTGACCTCCTTTAGGAAGCCTTCCCTGTGCCTCAATCTGATTTGGATATTCCCGTAGTACCCCAGGCTTTCATTATAGTGTTCACCTCATTGCTTATATTTGGGGCTTGGTTTCCCAGGGAGACTTAATGGCTATAGGAAGAGGGCCATGTTGCTGAATCCCTGAATCCTAGTACATGGCCTGGCATATGGTAAGTGCTTAGCACATTTTTGTTGAATTGAATGGGGAGGTTTGTCATAGGTGTTAATCACCTAATTCTTATTTGGTTGCTAACACTCCAGAGTGGATCGACTAGATGTAGGTAGGGGCATTCCAGGAGTGAGGAAAGAGGTGCTGGCACAAGAGGTAGAGACGGAAAAGTGTCCATGGTCAGCCATTCACAAGTCATCTTTGGTGTGTCTACCAGAGTGGTCCTGCCATTGTCAATAACTACAGATCTTTGCTGAACTGTGTACCATTAATTCTTTTGTTTTAGAAATCTTGTAAAAAAGACATTATTCAAAATTTTATCCATTTGGCAGTAAATCCATTTTGTTAGACTTTAATTTATAATTCTCGTATATTTTAAATGTTTTAATCACTAGAATTTGACACATCTGGGGAATTTATATGTGGTTATGAGGGTATGTCTTTGTACAGATGTTGGCGTTTGGACAGTTGAGGTGTGTATAGGCAAGACTCTCGTCACTTATGGATTGAACTGGACATTCTGTATAAGGGGACTTCTATGAAAACCTTGGATGTTACAGGTAGTTTGAGGCTTTCAAGCTCTATGGCACACTTTCTCAACTACCATCTCATCAGTTTAGCTTAATGTGAAGAGTGTATCTTGTTTTCTACAATATGGAACTTATTTGGGAATGAGAATTCAACGGCCACGAACTGACTGCTAAACGTTAGTTAACACACTGCTTCTTACCTGGCTACTCTTCCTCGAAGATCTCCAACTCCTTGAAGGTGCTTGGTGTTGAGCTCCTGAACTGCAAAATTAGTTCCTGTGGCCACCTGATCTCGAACTCTTATTTGGTCTTCTAAAATCTGTAATTTTGGGTTAAAATTCCCGTTAACTTCCCATCACAAACAATAAGAAAAGATCATTTAAAGCTGAGGTTACAAAATTGAATGCATTTCTTAGTTAGGCCGAGAGTGTAAATGAGTGAGAGAATCACATGGCAGAGAGAAGCAACTCCTGCTTCATCTGAGGGAGGGCACCATGGCTTGATTCCAGCTGATTGTTGCCAGGTGGGAATGAAGTTTCAACAGAATCCAGAAATCTGGATTTTATGTTAAATTTCTCAATTTTTAAATATTGACATCTTATTCAAAAGCTTTTTTTTTTTTTGCTGAGGAAGATTTGCTCTGAGCTAACATCTGTTGGCAATCTTCCTCTTTTTGCTTGACAAAGATTTGCTCCCCTGAGCTAACATCTGTGCCAGTCTTCCTCTATTTGTATGTAGGTCACTGCGACAGTGTGGCTGAGTGGTGTAGGTCTGCTCCGTGGAACTGAACCTGGGCCACTGAAGCCAAATGCACCGAACTTAACCACTCGGCCACAGGGCCAGCCCTCAAAATCTTTCATAAACACTATATGAGCCAAACAAAACATGTTTATTGTGCTATTACGGCCATGGGTGGCCATTGGGCCATCACTGATCTAAAAGCTTTTCTCAAAAACCTGTTTCAGAATTGGTGGTAAGTTTAGAAGAAGGATCTTTCATATGGCATCAGGCAAAGCCATTTACAGATCGAATCAAAACCACAATGAAGGAATACAACTGTCATAAGCAAATCTGAATCAAACTGTTTCACATACATACAGTGAAAAAGGTTTATTGTGCTAGAATTTTTAGAGAACCTGAGAGACTGATGGCTTGAGTATGTCCAGATTTTGTCCTTGAGTATCTTTAGTCATGTCTTCATTATGTCTTGGCGTTCTGAAATAAAGCTGACTGTCCTATGCACTAGGTTGGTGGTCCCAAGAACAGTTTTTATTTTTTTGCATTCATATAAAAGCATTGTTTAAAAATTGAAAAAATGCTGCTTGTCCATAGAATAAATTTATATCTTACTTGACTTTCAAACGAATTCCAATGTAAAGTTAAGATATAAAAATAATTTGTGTTTACTCAGAAAAAAGTGAGAGCATAGGACATTCGAAAACACACATTTATGACTTGGGGAAACATTCAAGTTCAGCTGCTATATTTGAATAAGGCCTGAACTATGTTTAAACATGTTTATGAATTTTGGGGGGAAAAGAAGGATTTTTGTAGCAAATGAATTATAGAAACTTCAAAAACCATATACAGAATCTTGCCCATTTGTAAACTGGCAGGTTGAGAGAACCCAAGAGCAAATAAAGCTTTAATTGAAGACATAAAAGTGTCAAAAACACTAGCAAGAGTTTTTATGTTTTCTTTCATTTGCCTGTTGGTTTTTGCATGTCTGTGAGTCCATTTGGGCTGCTATAACAAAATACCACAGAGTGGGTAGCTTATGAACAACAGAATTTTTTTTTCTCACAGTTCTGGAGGCTGGAAGTCCAAGATCAGGGCCCCAGCATGGTCGGGTTCTGGGGAGAGCCCTCTTCTGGGTCGCAGACTGCCAGCTTCTTGCCGCGTCCTCACGCAGTGGAAGGGACTAGGCAGCTATGTGGGATCTCCTTTATAAGGACGTTAATCCCATCCCTGAGGGCTCCACCCTCATGACCTGATCACCTCCCAAAGGCCCCACCTACTAATATCATCACGTGGGGCATTAGAATTTCAACCTGTGAATTTTGGTGGGAACACAAACATTCAGACCATAGCAGTAGATGCTGTTTTGCTTTGTTTTGACAAAGAATAGTGATGAAAGGAAGCTTTCCCTGCTAAACACTAAAACATTTTATGAACAGATAACAGAGGAGATTACTTAATCTCTGAATGAAGACATTTCTTTTCTTAAAAGAAATGAGAGAAATTGCAAAGCAGTATACTGGAACATTTAACTTTATATAAAAATTGCAAAAAACATTGTAAATATAATTAAGATATAAACAACAAATGGAAAAAACATTTATAACAATTGCGATTGCTAAGGGCTGCAGTGGTGTGCTACAATCAGTATGCACCCGTACATGAGAGCCAATTCTGCATCTCTCTTCCCATCTTTGTGTTAAGTAATGTCAGCTGGTGCTTGAAATCAATCAAGATGAGAGGATTTACACCATGCAAATAGGGAAACACTATAACCAGGTTTTTATACCCAGGAAAAAAATTGATGCCGATTGTTAAACATTTACCAACATATAACTAGTTATTATCCTTAATTAATAAAAAAGCTCATCAAATCAATAAAAATTAAAAAGCGCTAAAAGCCCAAAAGATAAATTGGCAAAAGACATTAACAGATTATTGACAGAGAAAATGCAAATTGTAATAGTCACTTTTAAAAAGTGAAAAAAGAAAAAGATTTCATTTTTATCCCATCAAATTAGCAAAGATTAAAACAATAAATTATGCTGGCATAGGCACAGTGAAAAAAGCACTCTCACGTAATGCTAATTGAAGTGAAAATAGGTATAAACTTTCTGGAAACCAATTTGGCAACAGGCAACAAGAGCCTTCACAGTGTTCATACCCTGGTAATTCCACTCTTAAGTGTATATACTATGGAAAGAATCCAAATGCAGACACGTAATTATGCACAAAGACATTTCAATATTAGGGGAATAATTAAGCAAATCATGGTGCATTGACCATGCAAAGAGCTTTTAATGACATATGAAAGAGTCTGTGCTATAGTTTCCTATTAAAGATTGTGCTGATGGATGTGGTCTCAGCTTCCTAAGTGGGATGCTCGGGAAGACTAGAGCGAGATGCAGCTGAGTGTTGGTGGAGATTGCCGTGATTCAATTGTGAGGAACTTTTTCTCATGTTTTAAAATATTTTCCTAAACTGTCAAAATAATTACAATGAACAAGTATTGCTTTTATAAGTTGGGGGAAAACCCACAATAAAGCAATGTTATACAAAAAATTCTCTTTTCTTGAGTTAAAAATAAATTAATTGAAAAACTTATAATTAGCTGCCAGCTTAAAAAAATAATTTGAATATAAAAAGAAACAAGCAACTTAAATGCTGAAATTATAGTTGATTAAAAAAATTGTTTTTCATTCCTTTGAAAGACCCAAGTCAAGCCTCAGCTCACACTTGGATCTGTCTTGCAGGCTAATTTGCAAACGGACTGATCTGGTTAATGGGTTTAGGTTTTAAAAAAATACTTGAGGGGCTGGCCCAGTGGTGTAGCAATTAAGTTCCCACTCTCCGCTCCGGGCGTCCAGGGTTCACGGGTTCGGATCCTGGGCGCGGACCCACGCAGCGCTTATCAAGCCATGCTTTGGAAGGCGTCCCACATATAAAACGCAGGAAGATGGTCACAGATGTTAGCTCAGGGCCAATCTTCCTCACAAAAAAGAAATACTCGAATAGCATCCATTTCTCTATAAAGTGCTTGTTACTTTATAGTCTTAGCTATTTGCTAAAGGTAGCCTAATTGTTTCTTCTTCATAATGTTTTAACTACATTATCTACAGCAGTTAACTATTTTCTAATTCAGTTTTCTGGACTGTCAGACCAGTCCTTCTTATTTTCCCTATATACACCAAGCCCTTAACAGGATTGCAAATATTCTGAAATTTTATAGTATTTGGAATATGTTTTGGCTTTGTCTGTTTTCAGAGCTAATCTAAGATAATCAATTATTATAGGAAAAGAAGCTCTTGGCAAGATTTCTAGAGATCTGGAAACATTTTTCCCCTAGTGCTGAGTATTTTATTGGAGTATAATTAATATGTATTAAAATGTACAAAGCAAAATATATATCTAGATGGATTTTGACAAATATAATCAACCGTGTAATAACTACCCAAATCAAAGTATAGAACATTCCAGAAGCATTTTGATATTTCTGAGAATGCTATTCTCTTTTCAATTACCCAGAAGTTGTGATTCCTAAATTAGGATCTTATTTTATTTTATTTTTTTGAGTAAGATTAGCTGTGAGCTAACATCTGCAGCCAATCCTCCTCTTTTTGCTGAGGAAGACTGGCCTTGAGCTAACATCCATGCCCACCTTCCTCTACTTTATATGTGGGACACTTGCCACAGCATGGCTTCTCAAGCTGTATGTAGGTCCATGCCCGGGATCCAAACCAGTGAATCCTGGGCCACTGAAGCAGAGCACGCAAACTTAACCGCTATACCGCCAGGCCAGCCTTAATTAGGATCTTATTCTAGTGCTAGTGCTATGTGTACTTGATCTTCTCGTCATCTCAAAGGTCCTGAGCTGCTTATCTCTTGTCATTTTTATGATACTTTATGATGCCTCCAAACACCTTTGACCTCTTTGAAAAGTGGCATTGACTTTTTAGGCTCTGGCATCAATTCAATATGTGCTAAATACTCATAAAGTGCCTTTTAAAAGTTCACTAAGGTTTTTAAACTTTCCACCCTCCCTCACACACATTATGGGGTCTGCCAGATCCTACAGACAGAAAATAAATTAATAAACAGCCTTAAATACAAAGTCATGAGGAAGCCATTGTTGGGTCAATGTCATGTTTTTGATTTGTTTTTTGTCTAATCTGCTATTCTCTCTGATAGTGGAAAAGGAGGGGATTGTTGTTAATTCTCATAATTCCACAAATTTTTGGCCAGTTTCCTAAAATGTATTCTCCGGAACTTTTCCCTAAAAGTTACTACCCCAGATTCATCATGCTTATAAGCTCTTAAAAATTCTGAAAGATCTGTAGGAAAAATCTATTTATCTTGGTTTTACCAAAGCATTTTCTTTTTTGATCAGAAACTGTGTTTTTCCTTTAACATCTTAAATATCATTCATTCATCCATTCATTATCCAGGAAATACTTACAGAGTGCTGACTACCTAGCACACACTGTTGTCATTTGGTGTGGGATTTACCAGTGAACAAAACAAAGTCCCTGCCCTCATGGAGATTAAATTTTAGAAGAGGAAACAAACCATAAACAAATATAAGCCATGGTAGTTGGCGATAGGTGATATGGATAAAATAATGCAAGGTTTAAGGGGAGTGTGACTGTTGGGTTGGTAGGGGTGCTGTTTTATAGTGTGTCAAAGAAATCCTCCCCCATGAGGTGATATTTGAGCAGGGACCTGAAAGAAATGAAGAACATTTCATAGAAATATCTAGGCAAAGACAATCCAGCCAGAGTGAATAGCATGTGCAAAGTCCTGATGCCAGAACATGTTTGGTATGTTCTAGGAAGAGCTGTGAGAACAGTTTGACCAGAGTAAAGGAGAGAGGGGGAGGAGATGGGGTCAGAGAGATGGTTGGGGTCAGAGTGTGATGGGCCTATGAACCAGCATTGCCAATGCATTATGAAAACCCCTATGTGAAATGACTACATTAGTAGAATCTTGAAGATTTGGACTAAAATAAGTACCTTAGCACAATGCCTGACACAGAATAGATATTGAGTGAGTGTCTTTTTAGTGGAATTTCCTTCTACTTTTTGGCATAAATGAGTGGTTGAAATAATGAACTGTTTCCCTCTGAGGCAACTAAATTGTAACCATCTAAAGTTAATCGCAACTCATTTCTATAGTTGAAAAAGGACACTGGTGGTTGATAATCTTTGCCAACATATAGGACATAAAGAACTACCTCAATGTTTTGGCTGAGTTTTTTGACGATGCTGGTGATGGTCTGGATATGGCTTTCCAGTAGCTTCCTGGCAAGCGACTCCTCTTTTCGAAAGCCGTGGGTCCCCTGAAGACAAGCAGAGATGTCCTCCTTGATGCGGAAGGCTTGTTCAAGGAGGAAAGCTATGGTGCGCTCCTGGTTGTTCAGTCTGTCTTCTAGCTGACTCCTCGCGGGGTGTGGAATGATGGGAAGAAAAGAATGACCCCTGGTCAGGAAAAGGAAAGCACACCAGAGGCGTTACAGGAATGAACTGGAATGAACAGGAGGAGCGGAACCAGAACGTGCATCCAGACTTCTCTGCTTGTATTTTCTCCCCTGTGAAAAGTTTGGCAGGACCTTAAGTACCTGCGTGGTTAGAATCTTGGTTTATGTCTTGTCTAAGAAGCAGATCTCACTTATGCCTTGATCTGGTGGCACACATTTTTCATGTCTCCCAAGCAGAAATTGTCATATATTTTACCCACTACTCTAACAAGCCCAGTTGGATCCACATAAATTTAATACCTGATAATTCTATTTTGAGGAGAGGGCTGCCTGCTAAGCTGGAAGAAATGATGGCTCAAAGGTAAAGATTAACAAAAGAAGCCAGAAATTCCATGAAGAGTAAACAAAGTAAATTAGAAAAGGAAAAAGAGAAAAGCTAGGGCTATTTCGTATTAGGGCAGAGAAAGAGGTAAAATCCTGACGGCCCCGACTGGCATTACTCCTTCCCTTCACAGATAAGCATCTTGAAAGACAAGCTGCTTTTGTCACGTCTTTTTGTTTGTTTAATTTACTTTGCTTACTAGCAAAGTCTAGTGGCCTCGTCTCTAGAGCCATACGCCATCACTTTTGCTTCAGCCTATTCCTGAGAAGCAAGTCACTGAGTTCAGCTTACACTCCAGAGGAGGAGGATTAGATTCCACCTCTTGGAAAACGGAGTGTTAAAGAATTTGTGGACAGTTTAAAACCACCACACTGTCACAGTCCTCTAACTGGCTTCTGTCTCCACTTGTAGCTTCCCTGGTACCCCCTCCTTCCACTGCCATCAGGATAATCTTGCTGGAAAGCAAATCTGGGGTTCTTCTGAGGGGAGAATCTAGGACTTGATAAATGACCAGGTGTCTGTGGGGCTCACAGGATAGACTTTGGTCCCATGCAAAATGTTACCATCTCCCATGCTCAGGGGTCCTGCTGTACCTGTAGAGCCCTCTGGTGTGGCTCCTTCCACCACAGCACACCTCTGCTCAACTCTGGTTGGTCTTGGAGGACCCAGAGAGCTTCAGCTTCCCAGGAAAAGTGAAGTTCTCGGTGAGTGAGAGAGTCAAGGTCTAGAGTGAACAAGCTGGCTAAAGGAAATCTGCCCCAGAGGAACATGACAGCTTCCGGGAGACAGAGCGCAGAGAGAAAGGAAATGAGCTGCGCAGTTCCGCAGGAGTAAACGATCCTGGGCTCACTATGGTCCCTATGCAAATGCTGAACCAGCAAGACTACTGGCTTCCTGTCCTCCTCCATGCTAAAACTTTGGAGTACCTAGAGAGAGAAACTGTGAAAAACCCCTGAGACAGCGGGGGCTATTTTAAACTGGGGAATGTGTGGGGTGGTGTGGTGGGTGCTGTCATCTGCCACCAGCTCCCCTTTCAGGAAGGAAGGATTTATTTCCCCAACTGCTGGGAGCACTGCCAGCTGACAGACCCCAGCTGTTAGCCTGCTCTGGGAACTGCCTTGGTGAAGAGAGACACCTTGCCCAAGATCATGCCCACTTTCTGGGGCAGCTCGAGTCCAGTGCTTGGTCAATGTGTGGGTATTAGGGCCTGGCACGCTTGCTCTATCTCAGAACAACTTTGAAGGCCTGTCTCAGCTTCAGAGCTCCCTGTGGGATCAGCTGAAGTCTTCATGGGTATTGCATCACAGTGCTTTTCATCCTGCTCAATTCTGTATCCTTTCCCTCCCTTCCACAGATGTTGATCCCGGAGGACTCCATAATAAGCCTTCTGTTCACAGCAATCTCTGTCTCAGAGCCTGTTTCCTGGGCAACCCAACCTCAGCCAGGTGGCCGCTTTGGCCTGGGGCAAGAGATACGGTTGTGGGACGGTAAAATGGGGAAGAGGGACCATCGTAATTCTGCTTTTGCTTCTGCCCCTATTGCCTTGGGACAAACTGCTCTACTGTGTGAAATTTCAGACTCTGGTCTAAGTGTCCTCAAGAGTTAAATCAGGCAAGGCAGAAGTCCTGTGTTCCTAAGATGCTGAAACAATAATAACAAAATCTTGGGGAACAACTGACCTTGGGCAGTTGCTTCTACACTGTTCTACCTCCACATGCCCCAGGGGTGGGAAAGCAACTGCTCTCCTCCTGTGACTTCTGCCTGAGGAGTGAAAGGTGAAGGCCTGAGAGAAGAAGTTATTTTGTAAGAAGGGGAGTAGTTGGCTGTGGTTTTACTGTGCTGGGGTCCAGGCACCGTACGCCGCCCCACCTGCTGAGCTCATTGGCGCTGATAAGACACAATGGAGACTAGGTCTGGCTGAAATCCCCAAGGGAAAGATGAACTCACAGGCCAAAATATCAGGACACCTGAGGAGCAGAGTCTTTTCAAAAACCAGCCAACAAATAAACAATCTACTGGATTACAGATTCCTACAGAAAAGAAATACTAAAATATATGCAACAAGAAATTTTTTAAAAGGCTAATAACTATATTAAAAAAGAAGACATGGGAAGATATCAGCAAAATGAAAACAAAAAACTGGAAAACATGAAAAGTAAACAAGTTGAAATATTAGGCATAAGAAATTATAATAGTTGAAATAAAAATAAAAGGTGGGATAAATATGACAGAGGGAATAGCTGAAGAATGAATTAATGATTTGGGAGACCAGATTGAGGAAATTTACCAGACAGAAGAAGGAACGGTCACACAACTTGCAGATGTCAGGGACAGAATTTGAAACTCAAGGCTGACTCCAAAATCAAATGTTAACCTTAACTCCCGTAGATTCCTATCAGTCCAGGAGATAATAAGCAGAAGCAAGTGATTTAGTGCTACTTACGTGACCCAATAGAGTGGCAGCAGAAATGACAGACGTAAGCGTCCCCAGGCTCCATATCCACTCTTTGCTAGTTCTTTCATCCTTTCTTGGTCCTGGCCACCATCATCTCCTCTACTTTTGCCTCCTAATGAAGAGTGCATCCTCTGCACTGCAGCTAGAGTGGTCTTTCCCAAAGTGTGAAGGATAGCTCTTCCCTACTTAAAACCTTCGATAGCTTTTCCAGTGTCTGAGAGTAAAATCTTTGCTCTCCTTTTCAACCTCATTTCCTCTCACTCTTGCTGTTGTTCACTCTCACTCAACCACATAGATCTTCTTTCTGTTCCTCAAACATGCTAAGCTAGTTCTTAGCTCAGAGCCTTGGCATTTGCTGTTCCTTCTGCTCGGAATGCTCTTCCCTGCAGTCACTCCATGGCTGCCACCTTCTCCTTGTTTAGGTCTCAACTCCAATTTCCCCTTGTCAGACAAGCCTTCCCCTCAGTGACGTTCTATCATAATGCCTCATTTCATCTTCTCTATGGCATTTGTCATTACCTAAAATTATCTTCTTTACTTGTTTGTGTTTATTTCTGCCCTCCATCCCTAGAATGAAAGCTCCTCATGGGCAGGCACTCTATCTAACTTGTTCTCCACAGTGTCCCCAACACTGAGAAGAGTGCCTGACATATAGTAGGTGGTCAATAAATATTTGTCGACTGACTGATTTCTCCCGCTGGAGTGTTCCCTTAAGGTTCAATTGATAAAAAACTGGAGGAAAAAAATGGTTCCATAAAGCTACAGCTTGTTATAGCCTCAAGGTTTACAGTTCCCTCTCTTGAGTAGAATAACAGAGCCTCAGCCTGGGTGAGATTCCTCTTTCCTGTCACCTAAGCAGTTAAGGAACAAAGACGGCTTTGCTAAGGGGTTTTATTAATCAGATTCCATCTACCCACTCATTTGGCTCAAAAATGTTCTTCTGGAAAATCACTAAATGGAACCTCATATATATATAAAAACCGTTCCTCTGAAACCCCAACATGCTGACAGTGCTGCCCTGGGCTGGCTGTCTGAGTCACAGGCAGGAGGGAAGAGGATGTCAGGCCCTGCTGATGGTGACAGCAGCCTTGTGGTGGACTACAGATTTGCTTGTTATTTTCCTTGAGCTAGTGCTGCTTTCTGGCCTCTAGACAATCTGCAGCCTAGATTTGCCAGTGAAAGGGTATTTGATGTCCAGGCTTCAGTCCTATACAGACACCTGCAAATTATGCTGCAGTCCTCTCAATGGTTAGAATCTTTCTCTTAGGAGTTCCCAGTGTGGCAGATGCTATTGGTTACCTTCCTAATAGCCATTCCCCCTTCTGCCTGATTTGCTTCATCCTCCTGTCCCCTGTGTCCTCCAGTCGGGCAAGCTAATCATGGTGGTCCCATTCTTCTGGACTGAGATGCAATTGGTTTAGGTAGGAGCATGTGAAGCAATTCTGGCCACTGAGTGCAAGGGAAAACCTACTGTGGGGCTTCTGGGTTTCTTTGCCTTCAAGAAGAGCTATATAAGAAGACACTTTCCTCTTCTTTGCTAGATGTTGTTGTGTTTGTCTGTGCTTGATGCCTAGAACTGCCGAAGCCACCTCGTGATCATGAGGGAAAAGAGGAGGGCAGGCAGGAAGGATGGAAAACACCTGATGCTCGATGATGTTGTTCAGCCTCTAAATTAGCCAAGCTCTAGATTTTTAATGTGAGCTATCAACATCCTTACGTCTAAGCCATTTTGGTTGGAGTTTTTGTTATGTGCAGCTGAAAGCACTGTATCTGTATCTAGTGATTTACCGACGAAAATGTCAATTGAAAAAGAAACATGTCAGGAAATATTTGCTAAATGTTTACTCTAATCAATGCACAATCCATAATGGGTCTGTTCCTCAAGGAACCTGGTTTAATTCAGTGTTTTTCATAGAGGAACTTGCATTACTATCGTGGGGGTGGGGAAGGGAGGGAGGTTATTAAAATGCAGATTCCTTGGCTCCACCAGAGACCTACTAAATCACAATTTTGGGGAAGTCGGGGGGAAAGCAAGAATATTTATTTTAAACAAGGATTTAGGTGACTATAATGTATTCTAAAAACTGAACATCCCTGATTTATTTAAGACCGGTAATGGGAACCAGTGACTAATATAAGGCAGGATACATAATGAAGCGCTGCAGAGTGAAATACGGAATGTGAAGCTAAAGTTATGTAGGCATTCAGAAGCAGCTTGCCAAGTCGGAAGGCAAGAGAGACTGAGGACAGAACATAGGTTCTACCACTTCCTGAACAAGTGTTTCAGTTCATTCATATTTAAACAGGGCTCACAGGGCCTCCTTTGCTGTGTGGCTGTAGGTTCTGAGACAACATGTGAGAAGCATGTGGTAGGAGGCAGTGAAACCAACGCCACGCAGCTGCCCTCCGGCCCAGGGTTCCGAGGGGCCCATGTGCATTCACTCTTTGGGTGTGCTGTTGGCTGGTGTCAAGACTGTATCCAGAAAGAACATGAGCAAGCAGACCTAGGCCAGCAGAGGGACCAGTGGAACAGGGCTGCCGCCACTGCTCAGATGCCAGTCTGCGGCCATGCCTGTCATGGCCTCAATGTTGTTGCTATTTGGCACATTGAAGGAAGCCTCTAAGGAGGGCAGCACCTGGTGCTATGGGATGTATTTGCCTGCAACCATGGGGACACTAAGTGACTTATATAAATGCTGGACTGTAGATATTTCTCTTTTTTTGGCTTTTAAAGTTTAATTTTAAAAGCTATTTTATATTTAAGGAGAGAGTGTGTTCCTTTTTGAAATTTCTTTTCATGTGTAAGATTTACTATTGGAGTATTATTATTACTGTTTACTGATGATGCTTAACGAAGCACCAAATGATGCTTTGCTTAGTTCTACTTGCATGATTTCTACATGATAAACATGGAGCTTATATTTTTTTCCTATTTCCATTGCCATAAGGAAAGAATATTGTTTTCCAATTGACCTTTCTAAGTTAACAAGTGGAAGAACACACATGTGAACATTCTCAGTCTTCTAAGAGAAATTCCTGACGATACGATTGTTCAAATTATGAGCTCATCCAAAAGGTTAAAACAGATGCCTTTCACTAGCAGCAAGATGTGTCTGCCCTGATTCTTTTAGTGAAGTAAAAACACTCACTGCTTTATTAGCATCTGATATCAGTGGGACTTATATCTAAATTTAACCGCGAAAGGAAAGAAATAACTGAATATTCCAGACTAGTTCAGATGGAGTTACTAACCATAGGAGAAAGAATTCCTAGGGGGCCTTTTCAGAGAGATATTTGTGCTTTACGTAAACCATTGATCATGTAGCTGGAAACTGAATCTGAACAGATTTTCCACAAACTCTGAGTTCTATTTCTCTGCAGTTGGGTGTGACTTACACCAGCTGTGCTGTCGCTGGCAGATGCATCGGTACAGAGTGACTCTCACTTCTCGGCTTGCTCTGTTCTTGTGAATAGAGCACTAAATTTACTTAGGAGATTCTGGTAACCGTTTTGGCAAGCTGTAATACTCAAGAGATAAAAATTTAAACCTTTCTCTAGAACACAAAAAGGCATAACTGAAAAGAATTTTCATTTTTGTGATATCCTTTATATGACCAGTTACATTCTCATTGCACAGAGTCCTGAGGAAAAGAAAAATGAAGTGAAATTTTAAAGAACATTTTGATGCCTCACAAGAATAATCTGTGAGTGTGTGGGGGAGCCATGAAATTGAAAATACGTTTTCTATGGTTTCCCCTTTGCTTGTTTATAACCACACTGGCTGATGGATTGGGTAGCTGTCGAAGCCTCCATGGCTGAGTTTTTATGTAGGGCTGAATGCTTTGGGGGGGGGGTAGGCAATTCGAGTTTTGGCGGGCACAATCCAGGAAGAAGCAGACCAAGGCCAATGGGGTTGGGCCTGCACGGGCTCTGCACGGAGGAGCCTGGAAAGAGAGGCCTCCAAATAGCAACACAGCCAAGAAAAGACTGGAGAAAGAGACTGATTACAGTGAAAAGTTGTGTACTATATGAGGCAAACTCTTCACGTTCAGTATTGTTTGCAATAAAATCACAGAATTAAGGGTGTACCTGTTGTGATGCTTTCTCATGGAGGCATTCGGGTTGGCAAGTGTTCCAGAGTCCCTGTGTGAATGAGGGCATGGTGGACGTCTGGGTTACACTCACAGGTCAAATGTATATAAACTGCAGCAGCAAATTGTTTTGACGATATTTGGAGTTCCCACAGCGTTTTGTATCACTTTCCCATATTACTTTGCTATTTTGAGGGGTGTGTGTGGTACTTACGTAAGTCTCCAGGGAAAAGAACACTGTACTTGGAGTTAGAAGACCTGGGTTCAAGTTCTGCCTCCACCACTTACTGCCTTTGACCTCTCTTAGGAGGAGAGAGGAGAGAGCTCCTTCTCTGTCCTATGGAGACAGTGACTCCTGCCCTACCCAGCTGGCTACAAGTTATCAATTGTAATGTACCTGAAGTGCTTTGTAATGTCTGCAAGTGTCATAAACATGTGTTGTTATAATTATTAGTACTTATTAGATGGTGTTATGGGCTGAATTGTGTCTCCCCCCAAAAAAAGATATGTTGAAGCCCTAACCCCTGGTACGTCAGAACGTGACCTTATTTGGAAATAGGGTCATTGCAGATGTAGTTAAGATGAGTCATACTAGAGTAGGGTGGGCCCCTGATCCAATCTGACTGGTGTCCTTATAAGAAGATGGCCATGTGAAGACAGACACAGAGGAAGAATACCACGCAAAGATGAAGGCAGAGATTGGAGTGATGCATCTACAAGCCAAGGAATGCTCGGGATTGTCGGCTGTCACCACAAGCTGGAGGACGGGTATGAAACAGATTCCCTCAGAGCTCTCGAAAGGAACCAACCCTGCTGACAACTTGATTTCAGACTTCAAACCTCCAGAATCGTGAGACAATAGATTTCTGTCGTTTTAGGCCGCCCCATCCGTGGGGCTGTGTTATGGCAGCCCTAGCAGACTAATGTAGATGATAAATCATCTGAAGGGAGTTGTTAGCCCAGGAGAAATGCAAGGAACTTATTATTATACTCTCTTATTTCTCTATAGGCCTATAGTCAACATATCACTTTCATAAACATTATTTCATTTCATTCCCACAACTACCACGTAGCATAAGCGAAATTTTTCTCAATGTAGGTAGAAACTGAAGCCTGGAAATTATAAGAAACTCAGTTGGGCAACATTTTAACCTGCCTCTCTAACTCTTTTTCCTACATCACAGCAGCTTTGTTTAGACCAATTAATAACTCTTCCTGTTATATTTGTGTTTTTCTCAGAGAGATAAGATGTATTTATTCCTCCGCTTTTAGACATATAACTTGCTCCCAACATTATGTCATTTTTCACCCTAGTTACTTTTGCTCTGCTTGGCTCACATCTCTTCTTGGAGTCCTAAGGGTCCTCTTTGAGGCCCAGAAGTTGGAGGTGCTCCCCCTCTGCTCTAGAGAACTGAGACCAGGCTCAGCCTGACCTCAGCATGATTCTCACTCTGGGCAGAAACTCTTAGGCGTGGCATGAATCCAGAGAGCTTTCACAGCGAATATGGTCAGTGGGCCAGGGAGAAGGTCTGCCAGTTAATAAGAACTTGGGACCAACTGGAGTGGCCCATGTATCCCCTTCTTCATAAGCCATGCAGACTGTTTTGAGGTTTCTTACACACAGACAGCCCTGGGACTCAGGCTGCTCATCATCCACCACTTAAAATCCCACCCCAATTTATAGGAGGTGGAGATTGCCTTGAGAAGACATTTTCTTTTTCTCAAGGTCACATAGCTGATTAGAGGCAGATTCAAGCGTAGACCAGAGATGCCTGGCCTCCACACAGTGCTCCTTCCACGAGCAGGAGAAAAAGAAGAAAAAGAAAAAAGGCTTTGGTGCTTTTCTGCACAATTAAGCTTGAATGAGCCCTGGATACACTGTCACAAAATCAGTGGATGTCTGCTCATCATGAATCAATGAACACATGTGGAAATCAGAATTATTTACTGCCTTTAATATAATGTCACCATAATTGTCCTATAAATGATTGCAAGCATTCCGCCTTCCCCTGCTCCATGGATTATTAATATGGCCTAACATTTAACAAGTACTAATAATGCGTGGGTGTTGTTCCAACTGCCTGAGGCTGAGAAGGTCCTGTAAATACTCAGTCTGTCTGTCTTTTTAACATGTGTATCTCTAGTCAAACCTTGTTCATAGGATAGGCTTTATCTCTTTTGTTGCTGGATTTTTACTTTTTTGGTGGTTGTTATTATTTGTTTTTAGTGTTACCTATCAATATATCCATGTAGATTTATAAGGCAGAACCACTGGGAATATGTAATATATATACAGGCAATTTAATGAGTTGATAGTGACTTTTACTTGTATAAGTACTCTATTTGTATATCAGTAAATTTGTTCCCACTCAATGTGTCTTATGACTGGAGGATCAAGGTATTTTAAAAATCATTGTTTATTTATGTTTATTTTATTGGATTCAACATGTCAGTTAAAAATATCTGCATTGATGATTGAAATGCCCAAATGCCATTTGCTTTTCTAGTTAATCAGCTACCCAGGAGTCTGCTGCTATCTAAGCAGAGCCCTAAAGATTCAACTGTTCCACCATTGTTCTCCATTAAATATGTCAACTGCGGTTCCTCAGGAAAGAACATTCAATGCACCATGACAGGCTACCGTAGGGGTATCAAAACCCATAAGGCCATAGAGTCCCTGCCTTTAGGGAGTTTGCAGCCTGTTCTGGGAGATTAGAGGGGAGAGACCAAAAGAAAACCAACCATCTCAGGTGGTACCTAGAAAGCTCTAGATATATGGCTTAGACAGTAAGAGAAGAGATGTGGGGGAGATCAATAGAGATGAATGTTGGGGCCAGATAATTTTCTTCATGCTTTTGCTTTGAATTATAGACTATTTCTTCCCCTTTGTCTTAATTTTACTTTCTCTGGAATCCAAGAAATGGCAAAAATTTCCTTAGATTTCTTTTTAAGTTTGTTGTCATCTTCTGGGAATTTGTTCTCTCATCTCCTGGAATGTAGGTCACCATCCTGGGCTAAAGAAATCCACTTGGGTTCATATTGGAATTCAACAGATCAGAAAAATGATTTCTGTTTTCCATTTATCATGTGGAGAGTCAGGTGGGAACAGGTCCCCCTCTTCTCCTTGGATGGCAATATCCATTTATGTATATCCATTTATGATAATTATTTTTGTGCATACGACACTCATTGCCCTTAACACAGAAGAAGTGTGTCATCTATCCAAATGTCATATTTTTAAACAGTTTGGTTCCATCGTTCCAAACCTTGTTTGGTTCCATTTTCTCTAAATTATGGCCTCATTGCCATGTAAGCAAATACAAGTTATGGGCAGCATGAAAAGAGGGGCCAAAATACTGTGGTTGAATTATTTGGAATGTATTAAATTCAATTGGCTAAGGAACAGGGAAATTCTTAATTGTGAACCTATTGCAATAAAAATCAGTGGATTTTAATATTTTATCATCTTCATTGTTAAAGGTTCTTTTGAAAAAATGAAAATTCAGTATTTAGATTTTTCTCTTTACATTGAGTCTTTTCATTTGTTTGGTCATTTTTCTTCTGTGGTCTTGGTGTGTTATTTAGGATCAGAATTATTTTAAAGCTGCAGTGGGTCCTAGAGAGCTTCTGGTCCAACCTCTTCATTTGGCAAATGAAAGTTAACAAAAATCCAGGGACATATGGAACTGACTGAGGTCACACAGAAAATTAGTGGAAGGGCTGAGAGTAAATTTGAAGTGTCCTGAAAACATTAATGGGCACATCAGACACATGACACATGGAATAGAAACTCAAATTAACATGCATTGCCTCTGTGATCCAACCTTTGCAAACTGGAATTCTCGGATCTTTTGGACAATGGGCACGTCTCAATTCTATGCTATATTTCCAATTCCCCAGAGTTGTCCCTCTTTTGTAGACCCTCCCCTGATAAGCTTCAGGGGTGGCACTACAACAACAGAAAAAAATTTTCTCATGATTAGTTTATTTAAAAATGTCCTGAGTTTTTATCTTGAAATGTTAACGTATTTATTTGGTTTATTTTGAAAGTCATAGTTAGCTACATCTGGTCTTGTCATATGTCATTCATTGTCTATGTTGTATTATTTTATTCGTAAATCTACAGGAACCTATGGAGGTTGTTTACAGAGGAGGTGATAACATTGGCTTGCTCCGTCAATCAGAAAGGAATAGGATAGAGAGGTTCATCTTTCTGAGATGGTTTAATACAGTCTGTCTGAAAGTAGAAAATTAGTTTGGAGGAACTCAAAGATCTCATTCAGGCACTTTAATGTGTAACCCAACCATTAAATACAGTAAATAGTTAAAACTGGTTGTAATTTACAGACTTACTTGTCAACATATTCAACTAGATCTGTAGAATTCTTGGTTGACATTTTGGCTGGAGAGACTCTTACCTAAAACAGAGGTCATGGGTTTAAAATGTATCATCAGCTATTTTATAGGGAAATCTTATCTATCTTATCCTATAGAAATATTTTAATTTGAAACAAAATATTTACTATAGATCATAGACCATGAGCCCAGTTAACCATGCACATGCTCCATTTGTATTGCTAGAGACTAAAACAAAAATCAAATTCTGGGAAGATACTAGAGAGTTGCAGTTCATAGATTTGGTATAAAGTCAGGAGAAACTTTTTGGAAAAGTCAAAGCCACAGATTATTCTTAGATAATTCTTTAATGAACTATCCAAAGATTATTGGCTGAGTCACTAAAGAAGTCCTCACAGAGTGAATTATTCCTGACATGCTGAATTCCAAGAGAAATCAGCTAATTTTCAAAAACAAAGCCAAGACTAGAAAACTAGTCTATCCAGGTAATTTTGTTTTCTAAGAAACCTGGATGTCAGATTATTATAGTCAATGAGAAATAAAAGTACAGAGCTCAGTTCTGTACATAATTTACTAGTATTAAACATAGCTGGCTATATGAACACTTAACTAGTTCAATAAAACGGTACTACTAGAAAGTTCTATTTGCATGAACGTTCATAATTTTGCAGTATTTCTAGGAGGAAAGAGGATACCAAATGTACTCACTCTTTTGCATATGCTGAAACTGCTTTAAACTCGAATGTTCTTTTATTTTTAAGTTTAAAAACAGGACACAGATTTATCGCCATTTTAAGAGTGTGTCACTGAACTGGATCAAAAGAGAGAGAGTATGAGTGGTATTCTACCTCAGTTTAAAACTTAAGCAAAATACGTTCCTAGGATATTTTTTCTTGGTTTATGTTATCATATACTGTAATGGTGAGCAGAATATGTTAAGACCCACATGCAAATGGTTAAGGAACTATCGTTCTTACTTCTTAATTTAGGGCCTAAGAAACTTAATTGGAAACCACTCTCCTTTGATAAAACTTAAAAAGGAAAGTCCATTATCAAGGAAGCTAATACAGAACACCTGGCAATAGTCAGGCTCTCCTGCTGGGGCCCCTTGGTGGGGGGCAACTAGAACAGGCCCCAGGCTGCTTAGGATGGAGCTAGTGAGTTGCCATGATAACGCTTTAGACCTCTTGCCATAGGGCTGAGTGGGGTCTGCAATGGTCCTGATGCTCTGAAGACAGGTCGTCCTCTAAAGAGCGGATACACTGGTCCACCAGGCACCCAGGTGTCTGTGTTAGGAAACCATCCTAACTCCGTGAGGAATGTGATTGGCCTTCTGGCCTGGTTTGTGATTTCACTCCAGTTTCCAGCTCCTCACCTCCTTAATGCCAGCTCTTTTCTTCTTGCATCTCCACCGTTAGCCCTGCCTGTGGGAGTCTGTTTGTGGCATTTCCTCAGCAATTGGGTGGTCCCTGGCCTTATTGGTTTGGCACCTAGTAACCCTTTGTAAGTATTCGTGGAATGAAAGAAATGCGAATATTGTCTCCAAGGACCTGAAATTACTGGGTTATTGTCTTCTTTTCTCCTTCTCGAGTGAAAAATTGGACTTCTCTATTGTTTTATTTTTATCAATTTTAAAATCTTATTTGGAAGATCCTAAATAGCATCTTCTCAAAAACACACCTACAACTCACATACTTTTAAAGTGACAAATGTTACTTTGCAGGTTTAACACCTGACGATGGAGGAAAATTTGGAAAAACATAGAAAAGTCAAAGATACAGAAAAATAATTCCACTTAAAATTCTACTATCTAGAGCAAAAGCCGTTAACATTGTGGCACATTTATTTCCTCTTTCTATGCATTTTTTTATGTATTTAGGACAGTATTTAAATTTTTATATCTTTGCTAATTGAGTATAGTAATATTCAATATAGGAGTCAGCTCTGTTTCTACAAGCTAGAACATAATTATATAAAAATTCTCACAAACAGCTTGGTGGTTATTATGGGACTTTTTACATGTATCAGTTTTCACCTGTTTCATAATAACACATTAAAATGTTATGACCCTTTATGGCTTAATGGCCTATAAAATACCTTCATGTATATGATGTGATTTCATTCTTCCAACAGTCCTGTGAGGTGGGAATCACCACCTTGTGGATAACATTAATTACCTTAAGTAACTGAAGTCCTTCTTTGTTACAGAAAGAATTTAAGATGATTATTTTTATAGGTGAGGAATCTGAAGATCAGAGAAGTAACGGATTTGCTCAAGATCATAAAGAAGATGATAATAATTATATTACAGCTATTGACTGAGCCCTTCTTTCCTGCTAAGCCCTTTATCTTACTGGCTGATTCAAACCTCACATCTCTGTATGATAGGCCTAATTAGCCCATTTCACAGAAGAGGAAACAGAGAGGTTAAGTAATTGCTGAAAGTCACACAGTTAGTGTGTGGTAGAGCCAATAGACAGCAAAAATCAGTGCTGGATATTACGCTAGCTTCCCAGTGCTCCTTCCACCACAAAGGCCCCATCTGCTGGTCAGGTCTTACGAGAATACAAAGCGAAGACTACAGACACTGCTTCTTGAATGTTGTCATTAATGGGGAAGATATGACAAGTACTAATAAAAAAAAATTCTATTTAGCTATTCTCTTTCTCATGTTAGAGATAGTCTCCACATTGAGTTTATCATAGTTCCTTTTGAATCTTCATAAAAAAATTATTAAATTTTTGTTAATTTTTAGCTCGATGTATTGAAAGTCAGTCCAATGAATGTGTTCATAAATTGAGACCCTTTTTCTTTGCAGCCTGGGCTGGCATCAGTCACTTTGTCAAAGCAGAACAAACAGGAAACGTGAGTAGAGTGAAAAGAAAAACAACTCTTCCAGGACTCCTTAGAACTCTCTAAGCAACACTAGGCTTTAAAGAAGCTGAGCGAAATACTCTATTTTGAATATGAATATCTAAAAGTACTTGCTTTCTTTTCTTGGTCACTGGCTGAGCCAGGAAGGGGGCCATCAGGTTCATCTGGCTGTTCCTCGGCAGTCGGGGAGGCACTTTTGTTTACATCCGTATCTAGGCAACCAGAATGCTGAATCAGATCAGGAACTAGGCAGGGCACATGAATTTTTGCAGTGGTGGTAAATTTACTTTTTCATTGAGGGCAGTTTTTGTACATATGGTGAAGTTTAAAGGGAAGCTTCCAATTGTTTTCCACTTCCTCTCTTCCCTCCTTCCCTACCCCAATTCTCTCCCAGGCCTCCATCACATCTGTAGTCAGCTAGAAGAGATTATCATCACAAATGCTTCAGGTACTTCCATTAGACACTTAGGAAACTTTGTTGAGATGTGCTCATTTAGATCAAACTGTTCCATAACAATAGGGAATAATTTCTCACCCTGTTGTGCCCAAACTATCCAGGGGTCTTCTTCGAGATTTATTACGGTGTTATATGTAATAAGAAATATAAGTAAGATAGTAAAGTATGAGAAATTTAGACACCTTGAGTAATCCATGAGATAAATACCTGAACTCATGTTGCTCAATTTTCTGGCTTTATTTTCTGTTGACTTGATTTTTTGAAAGGAAACAGAGATTTATTTTTTTTCTCTCTTACAAAGCCAAAATACTAAATAAACTCAATTGCATCCTGACTAAAGTCTTCATGTTTCTGGGGCTTCTTCTTTGGGTGGCTCATGAGCATTGTGACTGCAGGAAGGAACTGTGATGTCAATGGGGTTGGCCCTCACATTTTAAGTCTTTAAAGTCACTAGGATTTAGCAGCTTCAAGGGTTTTTCTTAATGCTCATTCTCGTAAAAATCAGTAGGTCCTTTGCCTCTTTGTCTCATCGGGTGGGGACTGGTTATTTTTAATCTGATGTTTCACACCCTTCCTCAGATTTCACCTTCACAATTTGTTAAGAGACCAGTTTCCATCAAATTAGACAAAGAAAACGGAGTGCCACAGTCCTCCCAGATTTTCCTGGAGCTATGCTAGTTAAGGAAGCTGACTCTTCCAGGCCACTAGGGGGAGTGTCACCAACCACACAGCAATGACAGGTGAGGGGGCTCAGGGCTTTAAATAAAGGAAAATATTGACCTTTGGCTTGGGAGAGGAAATTTCGTCCAGTTAGTCGGCTTGTTTCAAAAATATGTGGATTGTTTCATCTCTGAAATATTTTTCTGAGTTTTGAAATAGGAATTTGCTTATTTTGCTACTACTACTTGGCCCTCCATATACAGAAATGATACTATCAGCTGAGTTATTTTTTTGTTTTTTTACTTTTCAAATTATGGTCCTGAGTTTGCCTTGCTCTGAGGATACACAATGTCAGGATACTGAGGGACTAATTTCGATTGCACAGATAAATACCACCTCTGATTTTTGGCTTCAATGATATGTATTCCAGTGCTAAACTAAGCCCTTAAAACATAGAGATACATTATTTCATGGCTTGTAAGCAGTCCAAAAGGTTGGTTACACTAAATGTCATTTTATCGGGTGCCAAGGGAGCCTGACACGCCAGTGACTGAGAGCAGGTGGCTGTGGATGTTCAGAGAGTTGGTTAGGACTCGACTCCTCAACCTACTGGCTATTTACTTTGGGCAAAATTACCTCTCCTCTTCAAGCCTCAGTTTTCTCATCTGTAAAAGGAGCTAATAATATCGATCTCATAAGCTGGTCGAAAGGATTAAATGCTATAATACTCTTAAAATGCTCAGCTGAGTGCCAGGCTGGGAATCCACTAAGAGGTAGCAGTTATTTCATAAAGTGGCAATTATCCAAGAAATAGATACAGAGTCTGTGTGAGAAAGGAAAACTGGATTTGACCTTGCTAAACAACTTTTTGTGATTCTTTCTCTCCTTAAATTCAGCTTCTTATCCATAGGATTTGGCTAGAAAAGTGGGCCCTAAGGAAATGAGGGTCTAATTTTCTTGTTCTCTATCTGGCTGCGTGGTTTTTAATATAACAGTACATATAACGTACATGTACCATTGACTTCCCACCTGCCCAAACGTCTATGTAAAATCCTTCCCGGAAGTCACTGCTCTTCAAGGATCACTCCTAACCCAGCACTGCCAAGACTATTGCCTCACACAAACGAATAATATTCAGTTTCGATCTTAAAACAACATCATATTCTGATGTTGCTTTAAATATAGGCATAAAGAAATAATCGTGAGTGGGTGGTCAGTGAAGGGGGTTGGTTGGTGTTGATGGTCAGCCAAGACAGAGCTGCTGTCTGTTGTGCACTATCCAACCCTAGGGGGCGCCATTCACACATTAATACTGTAGCTTTTCATATTTGTTACAACAATTTTTTAGGCTTTTGTTAAGAAGATATCTTATTCTAACAAGGTAAGTATATCAGGACAGTTTTCTGACAAGTGGAAGTAAAGGGTCTTGAGGAAGGCGTGCCTGTTTCTAACTCACACAGAGTGTATATGGGCCAGTGGCAGCCCCCACCCTGGGCGTCTGCTGAGTGCCATGTCCTCAGTTAACGGGCTTCAACCAGCCCTGGGCCACAACAGCCAGTAGTCTAGGCAGAGTGTCCTCCTTCACTTCATTTTCTTTTCCTTACCTCCCACCTGTCATCCCTAGTGGCCTTAGGCCATCCTTCTGGAAAGACCTCATTGGGACCCCATGAGTTTTGCACCTTTCCTTGTGCTATTCTAGCCTTACCTGCTCTAGTCTTTAAGTAATCCGTGATGTGTTTAGAACTTAACATTTTAGAAGGTATTCCTCATGTTCCACTTCGTGATTCTTCTGAGGAAGCCAGTGCAGATACGAATATCCCGATTTTATAGATAAAATACAAGGAGGTTCAGAGGGTTCAGTGACTCACATAAGTGGATGGTGAACCTCTGACTGACCAGACTCCAAGTCTTCTGACCCTTGGCCTTGTCCACCAGCCTCCTGGGATGCATCATGCCGAATTCTGCTAAGTTGTGAGTGTTTGACTTCCATTCTAAAGGGGAGCTCATTGCTAAGTGGGTCATTAAGGCTCCCTGGCAATTATATTACATTTCCTTAGTCCATTGCTCTGCTACTGTCCTAATTGACTCCCTGACCTTTTATTCTGACCTCCACTGCCATCACTTCCTCTCTCGCCCTATCTCTCAGCTCATGATCTTTCCTTTCCATTTCACCAAGAAAATTAAGTAATCAGAAGGGAATTTTGATGAGGCCACCCACTATATCTATAAACTTATGTGCTTCTGTCTGTAAATTCTGCCTCCTCCTCCTGTTTCAGCAGATGAGCCACCTGGGCACCTCATTCAGGTCCATCTGCTGTTGACCTTAGGTGGCACTCCTGCTCACTTATTCAAGGACCCCTCTTCCCTCTTCACTAGATCATTGCTATCAGCATACAAACATACTTTTTTCTTCTATCCCCCTTAAAACAAATAAACAATCTTCTTTTGATGCTGTATACCTTTTCAGCTACTACTTATTTTTTCCTTTTCTGCACAGGAAAACTCTCTGAAAGTGTTGTTTTTTACTTTCTCTTTCCAGTTTCTCTCTTTGCTATGGTCTGAATTGTGCCCACTCTCCCCGCCCCCCCCCCCCGATTCATATGTTGAAGGCTTAACCCCAAATGGGACTGTATTTGAAGACAGGGTCTCTAGGAGGTAATCAAGGTTGAATGAGGTCATAGGGTGGGGTCCTAATCTGTTAGGATTTGTGGCCTTATGAGAAGAGAAAGTGATCTCATTCTCTTTCTGTCTCTGCACACACGCACTGTGTGAGGACACAGGGAGAAGGCAGCTGACTGCAGGCCAGGAAGAGGGTCCCCACCAGGAACCGAATCTGTTGGCACCTTGATCTTGGATTTCTCAGCCTCCAGAATTGTGAGAAGTAAGTTTCTGTTGTTTAAGTCACACAGACTATGGTCTTTTGTTTTAGCAGCCCGAGCAGACTAAGACACACTTGAATCACTAAAATCAGGCTTTCTGTCCCTCGCACCTTCCACTAAAACTGCTCTTGTCAAGGTCCCCTCTGGTCTCTCTGTTGCTAAATCCAGTGGTCGATTCTCAGTCCTCCTCTTACTTGCCCATCAGCAGTGTTTGCCGGAGTTGAGAGCTGTCTTCTTGAAATTCGTCCCTAGGCTCCCACGGCAACCTGTCTCCTATGGCCCTGCTATTCCTTTTCGTGGGCTTCTCATTCATCTCCCCGGCCTCTGAGCAGATCATCAGTCATCTCGGTTTGCTCAGAACTTTCCTGAAAGTCCCGTGTCTTGGGACCCCTCAGCCCTGGGCAAACCAGAAGAGTTGGTCACCCCACCTCGGAGTGTTCGAGTGCCCCAGAGCTCAGTCCTTGCACTTCTACACTCGCTACCTTGATGATCTTACCCAGTCTCAGGGTTATAAGCTGATGATCCCCCAAATCCCTTTCCCCCCCAAACTACTCCCTATGCAGCCTTCCCCTTTGCAGGAAATGGCAACAACCTTCTACCAGGTGCGCGGGCCCCAAACCTTGGGATTCTCCTTCACTCCTCTTTTCCTCTCATACACGACCTGTTTGCCTGACCTGCAAAATAGACCCCGAATGGGTCACTTCTCACCACCTCCTCTGCTGCCATACTGGTCCAAGCCCCCACTGTTTCTCCCTTGGATTATTGCAATGGCTTTCTAAAACCAATCTCACTTCTGTCAAATTTGCCCCTCATCAGTTATTCTCAACAAACCAGCCAGTGATGTTGTCAAAGTTAAGACTGACCATGAAACTCATCCACTCAAAATCCTTCAGTAGTTTTCCATCTTGTAAAGGATGAAATCTTTCTAATATCTACAAAAGCTTTCTGAGGCCTAGGTGATAGGGTCCTCCCATAGCCATCTGACCTTATCTCCTATGTCTCTTTCCCTTGTTTATTCTCCTCCAGCTCCAGTGGCCACCTTGGTACTCCTTGAACACACTGGCAGGCTCTTGCCTCAGGGCCTTTGATCTAACTATTGCCTCTACTTAAATGCACCTTCCCTGCATATTCCCTCTGCTCATCTCTTCCTTCCTTCTGGTCTTTATTCATTTTTCTTTTTTTTTGAGGAAGATTAGCCCTGAGCTAACTGCTGCCAATCCTCCTCTTTTTGCTGAGGAAGACTGGCCCTGAGCTAACATCCATGCCCATCTTTCTCTACTTTATATGTGGGACGCCTACCACAGCATGGCTTGCCAAGTGGTGCCATGTCCGCACCTGGGATCCAAACCGGCGAACCCCGGGCCGCCGAAGTGGAACATGTGCACTTAACCACTGCGCCACCAGGCTGGCCCCTCCAGCCTTTATTCAAATGTGACATTCTCTGAGAGGTGTCCCTGGCTATGTAAAATCACAGTTTGCTCTTATGTACACACACTTCCTATGACTATTTTATGCTGTGTTTCTCCCTTGGCATTTATCTATCTCATATACATTTTACTTTTGTTAATTGTTTCCCCTGTTAGAATCTAAGCTCCATAAGGGCAGAAATTTTTGTCTCTTTTGTTCCTTGTTTGGCCCCAGTGCCTAGAACAGCGTTCGACACATGGTAAGTGCTCAATAAATATTTGTTAAATGAATGAATAAATGAAGTCCATGAAGATGTGTGGACAAAATTCTACAGGGGAGTCTGGAAGTACAGGTGACTTCTCTCTGGGGTTAGGTGGATGAATGTGGCATGAATTGTGGAGCAGCTGGCATTTTACGTGAACCTTGGAAAATGCACAGACTGGCAGTTCTGAAGGTCTGAGTGGCACTCATGGTGGCTTGACTCTTCTCTTTCCCTGCATCACAGCCCTGAGGACTCTTCTTGGGGCTCTTGCTGCCTAGGACCCTCCACAGACACTTGGGGAGGAAAAAGTCCTCTCTCTCCACTACCAAATATTCTCGTCCTATTCTCTTCCTGTCTGACTTCCCGCCAGTTGTCTATTACAAAGGATCTGATAAATTCGTATGGACTTTACACCTGATGAGGGACAATGCCTTAGTCCAGGCATTTCAAACATTGGTGTGTATAAAATTCACCTGGAGAGCTTCTTAAACTGTAGATTCCTAGGCTCCATCCCAGCAAGTTTCTAAACAAGCTCATTTGGATCCAGAGATCCAAGGACCACACACTGAAAACCTCAGAGGAAAGAATTTCTAATGCTGGTGATCCTAAAGGCCTACAGCAAGCATAATTTTGGTCAGGGGGCCTCTTTGGTGTTCCTAAAATTGCTACTGTATTCTCATAAGTAACTGTCTGTTTTGTCTGTTCATCTGCTGGCCTGCCCATCTGCCCATCTGTCCATTCCTCCATCCATCCCTCCATCAGCTATCATTGTCTTAAATCCTGTGTCTGTGTGAATTTCCCTCCACTGTAGCAGTGCTGGAGGAGCTTTCTCCTTTCAAAACAACTTTCTCAGGTCCTAATTATCATCTGCACCTCCCCCAAGGCCAAAGCGAGTCCTACCGGGAGGCCTCGCATCAGGTGCCGACTAGCGATTTGCTGTCGTTCCTACCTTGTGTTTATGCCTGGCTCCTCCTCTCACCTGTCAGTGAGGCTCCTTTTTTCCATTCTCAGGTTCGCTGTTACCACTTCTGTCTCCCCCACCTCTGAACAAACAGCTTCTCCCCAGACACCTAATTGTGGCCATGTTGCTCTGCTGAATTCCCACCTCCCTTAGCTGTGTTTCCTGGCTCCAGCTCCCGCTGCCCTTTATCTGGCTTTGGCTGATATCAGCCAAATAAATCGACTAGCCAAATTAAGAAGTGAGATACATTAAAATATAATAACTTTGAGAATGTATAATGAAATAAAATGCCAAGGGAAAAAATACGTTCTGAGGAAGTGGATTCATGTACCTAGTCTGCCACACATATTCACGGAGTCCAAAACAGAGTCCAAAACAGACAAAAATAAACAAAACACAACTGAAAAACCTGACAAAATCCCACATGGCTGATAAGGCAGTACAAAGGTGGGTAAGCAAATAATTGAAAGACATTGACGATTCAAGAGGCGATTTATTGTGTTGCCACCAGACACAGGAACCATGAGCTTTTATGGAAGCAATAAAAGCTTGTGCTCATTGTTAAGTGAGCTGACCGAAGCTCTGTGATACTGGCAGCAGGAATATTTATTCTAGCTCCTCTAGTCGCATGACTTATTTGCCTCATTTCTGTGCAAAAACCTCCTGATGCGGGGAAGTGTCTTAACTCTGCCAAAGAGGCCCCGAGTGAGCCTTGTGGATCCAGCAGTCTGCTCTGAAAAACTTCAGCTCGGGATCCCCGAGAGCGTCAGCTTGCCAGGAGCAGGCTGGTGGTGGGCAGCAATCACACTTGCTCTAACCATCCGGAGGAGCCTATTTTTGTTGTGTAGTAAGACCAGTGTCCCCAGCCATCCAGCCTAACACGAGGACCAGTGCTTCAAGGTGAGCAGAAATATCTGTTTGAAAAGCATATTAATAGATTCTAAGCCCAAAATCGATGAAGGTATTTTTGGCCCTAGACATCCACACATTTAGCCAAGTGGCTCTAGGACAGAATGTAATATTCTATGTGTTTGTCTCATCAAAAGAAAGGTTAATGAAACCCATAAGAGAGAAGTTTCCTGTGCTCTGAGAATAAATCTATGTCCCATCATTAAAATATGTAAGATTCTGTTCCGTACAAAACTTACCCTGACTGACCTCTGGGACCCATTCTTTCAGTATGGGTTACATATCCACATCTCCTTTCGGCCGTGATGCCTGACCTTGTAAGAGTTTGAACATCTTCCTTTTGCCCTTCTTCTAGCATGTTGTATCTTTTAAAAAATTAAAGTAAAAATAATTTTTTCCAATGTATTTTTTCCTAGAAATTTGTGATCAGTTTTTATAGGTATAGAAATAACTAGACCAAACTGTAACATGAGGGGATAGGAAAAAAGGCAAACGTTTACTGAATGCCTACTATGTACAAGGTACTGTGTGTGTATTTATGTATTTATGATTCAGTTAATTCTCACCACTACCAAATGAGTATAGCACCCCATTTTACAGGTGCAAATTGAGGAACTTTCTCAAAGTCATATAGCGGTGTGTCTGATGAAAGCTTATGCTCTTTCCACCTTACCAAGCTACTTATCTTTGGAGTCTCTATATATCTTTATCCTTTTCTGCCCTTTCTTTTTGGCATCACTTCTGTTCCTGGCCAGGTGCCACGTGCTTTAGATACTCACATTTTTGCTGAATTCATTCAGTCATTCATTCACTCACTTATTCTGTCAGTCATATAAACATTCAAACCTTTGTTGGGTACCTTCTGAGTGCTCTTCTAGACACTGGGCGTACAGCAATGAGCAAAAGAGGAACAAATTGCTGCCGTCACATTCTGAAAGGGAATGCACAATAAGTGCAGAGACATTCAAGATGAAGCATGGTGAGTGCAATTAGAGAGGAAAGCAAAGGAATTCAGGCAGTCCAGAGGCAGAGCATGCGGCAGCCTGCAGGGAAGGAGAAAGCAGAGAAGACTTCTCAGAAGACGTGATACCTGAGGGGAGTCCTGTGGCCCTGTGGGAATTACCTCCATAGAGTGGACGAGGTGTGTTTCTGCTCAGTAAACACCCACCCCTATGGCCAGTAGGGCTGACTGGCAGGAACAGGGAGGGTTGATAATCAGAGCTGAGGCTGTACAGGAGAGTAGAGGCCGGATTCTGAGGGATCTTACAGCCTTGTAGGCAAACTAAGGAATTTGGAATCTGCCTGCAGGTGATGGAGAGCTGAGCGGTCACACAGTGTTTACTGAGTCCTTGAGTCCTGTGGGTGCACTTAAAAGTTAGTACTAAGCCCAAAAAGAGGCTGGTGAAATGTGTAAATTTGTTTTCTACTCCATTGTGTAGGACCTTTTTTTTCACCTTAAGACACTAGGTTGATAATGTCAAAATACGATAAAATCTTTAGTTCTTGTGGAAAATTCTGTTGTAATTTTTTTTCTTGTGTGTACGATTGCTGTTATACAATGTATTTAAACTATTTGGAAACTTGGGGCTCTGAGAACACATTGTTGTTGAAGTATTTCAGAGCACTTTGCTAGAGAAATCCCTATTCATTACGCGGTGGTTTTATTTTTGTAACTAGAAAAAGCATCCATGTAAACTAGTAAACTTTTCTGTCCAACACAAAATAAACAAAAGATAAACTTTGAAAGCTTATTTTGTAAGAATTGGAGTGTCTCTGAAATTATTTTTATGTTTTAAATGTTCTATTCAATTTCCGTTTATGTATACATATATGACTTTACATAAATGTGATAGGTCATAGAAATACAATAAAGGATTAATATTCTGAATCTGTGAAGATATATACTGAAGTATACAGGAAGGAAGGTTTATAGTCATCCTCTATGAAATAATCATTGAAAAAAATCATTGTGCACATTGTGATGTGTTTCTTTTCTAGACCTTTTTCTATGAACATATGCATATATAATTAAATATTATTAATTATAATGAACTATATATTATAATTATGTGTACATATGTCTATTATGTTTACACATATGTACACATAAATAATTATAATATATAATTGACGTCTTATTATGCATATAATTTTATACCCTGACTTTTTCATTTAATCTTAATGATATGTATATTCTGACATTTCACTTATTACATATTTTTTGCAAATAGGATTTTAATGATATATAAACTATATTCTATAGCTACCACAATTTTATTTTAACTGATTTTTTATTTTTGGACATTCAGATTGTGGCGAATTTTTTTGGTAGTGGAAATAATACTGTAATAATAGTGTAAACAAAATTGTTGTATACGTCTCTGTTCTCTAAGGAAATAATGGATCAAAGTATTGGAATATTTGTGAGGATCTTGATACACGCTGCCAAATTGCCCTAAAAAGAGATTATTATATTTTTCTAGTGCAAATTGAAAATATGTCACAAGAGATGTAAAATTTTTATATCCAATTGCAGGAATTGCACATTTTGAAATATATTCTAGGAAAATATCCCAAAATATAGAAAAAGACATATACAAACATGTTAACCAGTGTTAAGCAAAAATTGGAACCAGCTATATTTTCCAACACTAGGAAAATGCAAGAGTATTACTTCTGTTGGACTCAATTATGACAACCATTAAAAAAATAACGTTTATTAATTATTTATGATATGTAAAATGTATATATTAAAATAAGTGGAACATTGGGATAAAAAATTTTATATATAGTTTGATTTGAACTACTTAAGAAAAATTCCAAAAGGAATTTTATCAAAGCTTTAACAGTTTTGAGGAGGTAGGATAATGGATAATTTTTTTCTTCCTTCTACTTTACCATATTTTTATTAGTATGAATTGTTTTTATTGTTTTAAAAAATGGCTAAGTAAAACACAGCCGTTCCTTTGTTGTGCAATTATGTTTTATCCCCCAGATTTTCTTACCGACTTCAGGATTTGTATAAAATTTCAGACATATTTTCATTTTCTAATGGTGTGCACCAATTTTTACATTTTGTGAAGCAGTCATTCTAGAAATCACAGAAGTTTCCTAGCTACAGGCTGCTTTGAAGTAGCAGGTGAAAGTGCCTGCTAATTCCAGAATGCTTTCGCAGGTTCCACCTGAGAGAGATGGTTTAGGGTCCAGAATTCTGCTTGGGTTCCTGACCTGCCCAATTCTCCGCATCTCTTAGAAAGCAGCAACGGGGGAAGTTCTCGTCTGATCTATTATCGATCGGCGGAGAAGCAGGCAGGGAAGCACTTTCGAGCAGAATGTTCGGCTTCAGGCTGAGAAAGCACTTTTCACTCCAATCTCAGACTCTATTTCCATCAGTCAATAATCCGTTTTAGATTTTAGTTTAATTTTTTAAGATGGAAGAGAAAATTATTTGATGTGACAAAACAAGAAATGTTTTGAAAGAAAATCACTAGGAGACTTTTAAAATTTTTGCAAGAATTGAAGCGTCTCTAATTATTTTTTATATTTAAATTCAACTTCTACATATGTACATACATATATAATTTTACGTAAATACATAAATGTGATATCATGTATTTTGTTAAATTTTTTTCTTTCCGTTTGCTTCCTCCTTTTTTCAACCATCTCACCCATGTTAGCTACCTACCATGTAGCTTTAGTAGGAGACTTTTATAACGTCAGAATATGTCAAGTAGATTAAAACACCCCTTTCCCACTCAGATTTTTGGGTGAATGTTACACTTCAAATGTTAGCCAGGTTTGAAAGCTCTGTGGCAACGGCTTCTCATTAGTAGCTAGTCTGTGCTAAAACTATACTTAGAGAAGTGTTATCTGATTTTGTGTTAAAAATTGATAATCTATATGTTGTTTCTGGCAAGGGAACAGATTCTTTTTTTATGCTACCTCAATTTAAAAACGTTCAAATAAATGTTCTATGACTTAAAAAATGAAAAATGCTTCCTGTGGGCATTTACGGGGACGTGCACAAGGGAACTTTCTGGAGTGATAGAAATGTTCTACGTCTTGACTGTGGTGGTGATTACACAGGTGTATAGCATTGGTCAAGCCCTATTGAACTATATGCTTAAAATGAGTGCATTTTATTGTAGGTAAACTATACATGAATAAATTTAATAAGACAAAAGCAATTCTATTCATTTAAACTCTGGAGCTTTAGAACTTGTTGTGAAGACATTCTCATTTATTGCTACAGTACTCACCCCTCCCCCATCTGTGATGACTTGTGGCTTTCAGATGATTTATTCTGTGGGGCCATTTAAGGACTGGGAAGTGATGGAGAACTGAAAGTGGCTTTGCAGGTGACAAGGTGTCACTCAAGGAAATGTCATCAGAGCTCCTTGCATTGCACCCTCTTTCTGCCGCAGAAGCCACTGAGTTCTTTCTTCTCATACGAGCATTTCTCAGGTGGTGGTGAAAAATATAAAGGAAGCAGTTCTTGATTTGATGTCATGGAGACAGAGTCCAATTCGCTGTGTCAATATTTCTGTCTCTCTTCTCTCTCTCTCATTACAGTATCAACCATGGGTCAGGCAGAGCGATAGGTACAAGTTAATAAAACAAATATCCTTATTTCTGAGCCAAGCATCTCTCCAACTGCTTGTTAGAGTCTCTCTTAAGGCAGTTTTGGGCGCAACTTAATTATGCTTTTTATTCCATTGTTTGCTTTAATCATGGTGGCAAATAAACTATCCTTCAAGGAATGGCTAAACTAACCCTTGGTTAGAAACAGTGAAATTTAGACTATGAGGTGGGCAAAGCAGACCATCTCATTTCCCCCATTCCCCAACATTTGGCCTTATATTGGACACTGTTCTTGAAGTTGTATGTTGTCAGGGAGACCCTGCCTTTCATCTTGGTTCATGTTAAAAGCAACAGAGCTGGAGTTCACCTGCACTCTTCATTTGCTATTACTAAGTCCTGCAGAGGGTCCATTCATTCTGGCTTCAGCCAAGGCTAAGGAGCAGAGCAGTGTTCACTGGGGAGGAGATGGGGTGGCGCTGGGAATGCAGAAGGTGGTGGAAGAGTGGCGGTGAGCCAGCCTGATGGACCACCCGGCTGGGAGCCGTGAAGTGATGGGTGGGAGCATCCGGGCAGATCTGTGACCGGCACAGGAAAGCATGCTATCTACCAAAATGTCCCCAACCTCTAAACCAGGTTTCATAATTACTTTTTAATATTTACAAATTCAGTTTAAAAATGTCAATTTTGAGAAACAATGCAAATGTAATCTAATATTGGGTGTTTAACACTGAATAAATGAATTTATGCAAGTAACATTGAGTAAAACTGGACTAATTCTAATTTATTGTGTAGTAGCTGGGGTAGCTTATGGGGGTTGGATTGGAATTTTTGGTAACTTTTTTTGTGAACTTTTTTAAAAAAGCTCAGAAGTCTACATAGTAAGGTAAATGGTATAAATAAAATTGAAGAGGGATATGGAAGATATGTATGAGGAAGAACTTCAACTACTTTTGAAGGAAGTCAGAAGAATGGATTTATGTGTGTATATCTGCTCTGTCTGTCTGCATTCACTTATTTATTTTAAAGTCTCTTCAACAAAGTCCTTGGGAATTCCATTGGATAATATTTTGTTAGTCTAGTGTGTTTACGTAATAAGTAAATAAAACTGTATGCTTAAGTAATAAAACTGTTCAATAACGCAGTTTTTCAATTTATCCAAATTGAAAGAGAACAAAAGATATTTAAGTTATAACACATAAAATGTATAATAATGTTACTGACTAAGCTGTGAAGACTGCAGACAGTCATCCAAATATCCGATAAGAGTTTGATCTTTAACATCTCCCTGGGGAGCACACAGCAGTGGAAGGCCCTGGAGCCTCCTGCTACACTTGGTGGGAGGGGTGGGGGGTTATATTGCCCCTTTGTGGGCCTCAGTCCCTGCAAGGGCCTTTCCCCTACGAGTTTGGGTGTGGTGAGGATGCCTCAAGATGGAGCAAACCACTTTTTAAAGGAAAATGCCTCCATTATGAACAAGGAAGCATGTCCACTGGTGCCCTGGCCTTGGAGAGGAGGGGAAAGGCCACTCTGCAGGATGCCAGTGAGGACTGGTCTGCTCCTGAGCGGGAGAAGAATCGCTGGGATGTGTGTGGGAGACGGAAGAGAGAGCACCCAGGTGTGGACCATTGATATCTTGAGGTGACCCCTCCTTTGCAAATCTTCAGCCTTTTCTAGAATCATTAAATGCTTGGGGAGAATAGTATTTTTGTTTGTTTGTTTTTGAAAACCAGTTAACAGTCAGGGTTTTGTGACTGGTTTACACTGGTGGAACAGAGATCCAAGCACAGATGGAGCTGGACAGAAGAGAGGATCATGAAAAAATAAGCCCTGAGGATTTCAAATGGTTTAATTTGTGACACAGAACAAACCTTTGTTGGGGGTAATGACTCCAACCTTAGGGTGAAGCAAAACCATGAAAGACAGAGCAGACGAGGGAAGCCACATTAGATCCTGGGTGACTTCACTGAGCATGAAGTCAAATGTCTTCTGAAAACTTCCCAGTTTTAGACTTTCAAGTCTTAGGAAACAATACAATCCCTTTATCGTGTAAATCAGTTAGAATAGAATTGTCTGTTACTTGCAATAGAAACATCCTAATTGATATAAGTAATAAAAAGAGTATTATACCATATATATAGGCTATATTCTTTAGAGCATAAGTGTGCAAATAAGTAGGTGACATATTCATTTTAAAAAGCTATGAATAAGTAAGTCAAAGGTATAAAATGGCCCCCTGACTTGGCAGTGTCTTATCTGTGTCGTAGACATTGAATCACTTGATGTGGAGTAGGTTTTAATGTTTTAAATGTCTTTTATGAAAGGCCAGTTGAACATTAAAAAGCAAAAAAATTTACCACATCTTGACAACGTGTTTAGGTCTCATCTCAAACTTATTTTTATATATTTATAGAATTTTTTTCATTTACTGATAAAGCATGATAAATCTAGTCTGGGATAAACTTAAATTATCTTCTCTCTCTGCAAAAGCAAATTTATTTTAAAATTATTTGTAGTTGCTCACGGACCTGTGGTGTTTAAGAGATGTGGAAAAATATCCCTGAAGTGCAAACTGAATCATTTTTTTTTCTGTACCTTTTATAATAATTCAGGTTTTTAATGCTTCAGGAATGAAAATTTTCCAAGTAACCAAAGAGTTATTAAGCTGAGAACATAGATAAAACCTTATTTCAAGTACAGCAATTTAATTACAGACCATTTAAGCATTAAAAAGCTTGAAATATTAGTGTATATGGCTAACGAGCATATCACAGGTCCTCATGAAAGAAGTTCAAAATATCATTTCTTTTCATGTAAACCCATCTTTCTTGTTCCTTTGATATTTTCACCTCCAAACAGGAGGATCAGTCTAGGGAATCTGAGCCCAGATCCATTTTCGCTGCAGCAACTTTCGTTAACCTTTAAGATTCTTTTTCTTGTTTACTGAAGAAATGTGCTTGTCCTATTGGAATCCTGCTCTTGCAGTGTGTCTTTGTTACTGGCCCTAGTCTGAGAGACTTGCTGTAAGAAAGAAAGAAATGTGTGGGGAGAAGTTGACATCCATATGCATTCAGTTTTCTCTATTCGGTACACATCTCTTGATTGAATATAGATATGTGTTTCTCTCGGTGTGAATAGGA
This sequence comes from Equus asinus, assembly GCF_041296235.1. Taxonomy (NCBI): domain Eukaryota; kingdom Metazoa; phylum Chordata; class Mammalia; order Perissodactyla; family Equidae; genus Equus; species Equus asinus. The sequence goes on from NC_091798.1 coordinate 76,325,663, forward strand.
AGTGTGGGTTCAGGAAGCTGTGAGTCAGCCAGACAGTTCTGGAAGGAACTGTACCAGACCAGGAGGGTCTATCAACCCCACTGGTTATAAATAACAACAAGGTAGAAAAAAACATCAGTGTTACTGAAGGAGATGGATGTGTCAGCTGACCCCAGAGGGCATCTGGTTGTGCTGACTCTGAGTCCAGATTCAAGGGAGATAAAGTCCCTAGGTGAGTCTCCTAATTAGAATGACATGCTATAAGGCATGATAAAGGAAATAATAAACCAAGGTGGGACATTCTGTGACCAAGACTTGAAGGACATAGGGATAGAAAGAGGAGGCTTCAGGGGGGAGTTTGGAGGTGCTGAAGAGGAGGCGAGAAGGAGGGGAGCCAGACTCCCCACTGGGTCAGGTTTGCTTTCCTCACATTTCAATTTGGATTCCAGGATCCTTTGATCCATGGAAAAAAGGACAAAGCTCCTACTGTTGAGGTTCCAGATCACGCTTAGGTATCAGGAGGCCAATAGACCTGCATCCTGGTTCAGGAGACAGAGATAAAGAGATGAGAAATATGAGGTGCAGAGGGGTGCAAGTAGAGGCCTGGCTATGGAGTAGGTTTCTCTCGTCCCTCACACCTCTGCCACAGCAAGAAGCTGGCTGTTCATTGACTTTACTCTTTCTCCTGACAGGAAGCAAAGCACATTGCACAGTTCCTGTAGGAAGAAGCCATCACTGTTGAAAATAAACATGCAAGAGGGAATCAAATTATGAAAAAAAAATTCTAAGTATTTCAATTCAAAACATGTATACATAGGGTGCTGGCCTGGTGGTGCAGTGGTCAAATTCACACGTTCCACTCCCGCGGCCCAGGGTTTGCAGGTTCGGATCCCAGGTGCGGACATGGCACCACTTGGCAAGCCATGCTGTGGTAGGCGTTCCACATATAAAGTAGAGGAAGACGGGCACAGATGTTAGCTCAGGGCCAGGCTTCCTCAGCAAAAAGAGGAGGATTAGCAGCAGATGTTAGCTCAGCACTAATCTTCCTCAAAAAAATAAATAAATAAATAAAAAACCAAGGTAAAAAACATGTGTACATGTGGGAGACACCTGAGGCAAATGTATAAGGATATAAATTCATGCCATGGAACACATTAGTAGCAGCTACCTGTCCTTTTGCAGGAATTAAAGAATAAAACAATTACACTCTTTCACTATAGAAAAGGCTTTCCAACACATGGGGTGAGCACCTGCTTCTGTAAATACATGAAGGATACAGAACTGAAGAGGTAAAAGAATCTGGGGAATTGTGAGTAAGAAGCTGTACAGGTGATGGTGGAGCGGGACATAGAGGAAGGGACAATCTACCTTTGAAGCTGCCTTGGTGGCTTCAAAGTCTTCATCGGGACATTTAATAGTTTTTCCTTGAAAGAAGAGTTCATGGTCAAATAAGTTCAGGAAACAACGTTTCCTTTAGCTCCCTCTTCAGTGTGTACTTTAGCATATCAAACCGCTTAACTTTATCTCCAAAAGTTATATAACCAGGTAATCTTGTTTTATTTTAAATTGAGAAACGATTATTATCATCCCAGGGAAATGGTGAACCACAGAACACACTTTCAGAAGTACTGACTCAGAAAGTTTGTTTCTGAGAATAATCCCAGTGTAAAGCTCAGAGGGGAATCTCCTTGAAATTCTTCTAGAGATCAATGGCGTCTTCACTGGTGGACTTCCACAGCGGGGCCCCTTCCCCCAACCGGAGGTATGAGACCAGTGTCAATACCAGCCGCTCAGGAGATTGGTCCCTCCACTCAGACTCAAGTTTGATGTTGGAATACCTGGCCTTTCAGAAGAGAAGCATTGTCTTATCTTTTTGGAGGTCTGCATAATTGATTCTTCGTGAATCCTCTCTTTGAACAGACATTTAAAATCCGAAATCTAAAAAGAGATCAGTCTTTTAGAAATTCCGTAGACAAGAAAAGAGTTAAAAAGCAAATATAAAAATTAAAGTGGCCATTTGAAGATCAGAATGATATTCCAATTTTAAAAAAGTTTTCACTTGAACCAGGTGTTGGAATTCTTTCTATAATTTAGATGGAATTTAAAATAAAGACTATCATGTTGAGTAAGGGCCCGTTGGGAAAAGAGAGCTATTTACTTGGGAAAATGGTTGAACTAGTAAAATACAAATGTAGTTCCTACCCAACGATACCCTTAAAATTGCAAACCTGTTGAAAGGGCAAAACACAGGAAAATTACTTTATAAATATTTCATAACTAGAGAACATTTTAGTTGAGCAGCCTAAGCATAGCCTTTTAGGTTAGAAGCATTATACTCTCATTTTCTCATGATATAAATAGGCCATCCATCATTATTTGAGAACATTTTTTTGCACTGAGTAAAACAAAAAAGAGAGGGCTTTATTCAGATGAGAGGAAACAACAGGCATTGATTAAGAATATTCAGAAAAGGGGTGTATTATCTTTCCACAATTCTTCTAAAGATTTGTCTTGATTGAATAGTCCTTTCCAAGATAAATGAAGCACTGAGGAGGTTTGTTATCATTTGACTGAAGTCTTCTAGAAAAGCAGTTTCTCTCTAAGAGTTATGAGACATAGGGAGGTGAGTAGAAATGTTGGGCTTGGATGAACCTCTGTGCTCCTTCCGGGGTTGCCACGTCTGTGCACAGGACCATGCCCAGGAAAATCTGTGAATGATCAGTCTTTCTCGGGGATTTCCATATCCCCAAGAATATTCCTCCTCCCACCTTAGTATCTCCATCAGGGTCCAGTCTTTCAGTTCTCCAGCCTCCAAGCATCCCTTCTTTGCTACCCGACCCTGGCCTACTTACATAAAGCACCTTTTCTGCATCTTACTGAAACTTCAAATCTTACCCTCTTTTCTGTTCGTACGAGGAAAACATTGGAAACAACTTAAATGTGAAAGAATAAGAAAATTTAAAAAACAGATTCTGATGAAATACAAATTAATCATTAAAATGGTGATTTTGTTCACTAAAGAAATGTTAAATTAAAAAAACCAAGATATAAATTCTACGTACTATATAATCCATATATATAAATTCTCTCTACATGTACATTCTTTATGTATGTATATTCTGCATAAGTACTCTCTCTATACACACATACTCACATGTACACGCACACAAACTAAAACGTTAATAGTACTTATCTCTTGGCATAATTATAGGTGATTTTTGTCTTCTTTATGCATTCAATTAATTCCAAATTCCCTACGACAAACACATATTACTTTCCTAATAAGAAAAAAAACCTGTTTAGAAATAATAAAATTATTTTCACTATGGCCCATTTCTTTGAATCTCTGGTTTTTGCTAGAGGAACTGAATTTATTTGCGCAATTATGTTAATATCTGTGGTGCAGATCTTGAATTTTGTGTCATGAAGTCTGGTGACTAGACCTCACCCTCTGCTGATCAGCTCTGTGACCTTGGACAAGTTTCTTGTGCTCTGTGGGTTTCAGTCTTCCCATCAAAAAAAGAAAAGGTTTGGAGGAGACATGACCCCTGAGGCACCTGTCTGGTGAGTCTGTGGCTGTGACTCCCCCAAGTAAGATATGGTCTCTTTAAGGGGTTTGTGAATTGATCCCAAGGAATTTATTTAAATGATAAACATTTTTGTAACCTAACTGGCAGTCTCGTATGAGAGTATTTGTGGGCTTATGGGATTTTCCCTTACTTATTACTCTGGGACAATGATTCTCAAACTTGAGCTTCCATCGGAATCACCTGGAGCCTTGTTAGAACATAGACTGCTGGGCCCCAGGCTGAGTTTCTGATTTAATGGGTCTAGGGGGTAGGGGTGCTGGAGAAATTGCATTTCTTTTTTTTTGCTGAGGAAGATTCACCCAGAGCTGACTTCCCTGCCAATCCTCCTCTATTTTTTTGTATGGCGGACACCTCACAGGGTGGCTGGTCAGTGGAGGAGGTCCATGCCCAGGATCAAACCTGGGAACTTGGGCTGCCAAAGCGGAGCAGGCACTTACGTTAACCACTTGGCCTCGGGACCAGGCCCACAAATTGCATTTCTAACAAATTCTAGGTGATGCTGGCAGTCTGGAAGAAACTTACCTGAAGAAAATATCCTGGTTACAGGAAGGCATTTCCAATATCTGGAAGTGTTTTGGATTTCTTTTTTTCTCTCTTTCCAAAGTTCTTAGAAAAGTTTTCTGATGATACTCAAGGATATCATCAAGACCATTTCTATTTTAAAATAAATTTATTTGAAAACAATGAAGACATTATTCCTCTGGATGCTCTAAGTAGGAAGAAATGAAGAGATTAATGACAGGCTTGGGTCTGAGGGTGCGATGTTGACTTGAGTCTACTGCATGAAGTAGGCACACAGTTTCTTTGATGAATCAGACAAAAAGGTGAGATGGCATTCCCTGTGGAGTACGTTTAACCTAACCACGATGGTCTCAGGATATCGCAGTAGCTTGATTGGTACCTGGGTAAGCCCTCACAGACATTTCCCCTTTCTTGTTACTCCGCTTACGGAATCGATGGCAGCCTATAGGTGTGCTCATCAGAGTCGGCAAACCCAGGCAGGGATGCTCTCAAGGCAGTCTCCTCTGCCTGTGGAACTAGTTCCTATTCCGGAAATAAATCATATATTGTCACTTCCCGTACCTTTCGCTAACACCACTCCTGCCTAGAGTGCCTCTGACTAAGCTACTTTGTTTTGTTGTTGTTGTTCTAACAGTTCTCTGTGACTCTACTCTGGTACTTACGCCATCTCACTGTCATTGTTCAACGATGTGCTGCTTCCTCCATGAAACTGGAATACTTCAGTGCACAGCTGGTCTTGGATTCATTCCTGTATCTCCAGAACCTAATACAGCACCTGGAAAATTCCTTCTGTTGAAAATAGGGCAATGAATATTTACAGACAAAACTTTATCTTTAATATAAGTAAAATGATCAACAAAATAAGATCATAACTCAAAAGTAGGCAAACGAAGTGTGAAAGATCACGTGTCTTTGTACTTTGTTTGTGTCCAAATTCACATATCCACAAACTTCCTTCCTCCAGTCTCCAAGCCCTCCCGGGTCTCAGCCTCTCCTAGGCTCTGTCCACTCCAGTATCTCCAGTGCTCTTGCGCAAGTTTCAGGAATCCACCTTGGATTTCTCACCTGTAATCTCTGAAGGGGATTCCTGTTTTGTTCTGTTTTTTTCTTCTTAGAGAAAAAAATAGAGCCCCAATATTTCCACAAATAAATAAAATAAAGTACTTGGTACTTAGCAAAAAGCTGGGAGGCATTTGATGCTACATTAGATTTCACAACTGCTTTTAAAAGAAAAAGTGAGATATTTCTCTGTATCATTCCAGCCATTTAAACTAGCTGTGTATCCTTATATTTGTATGTATGTATAGAAAAGTGTTTGAAATGATGTTTACCTGTTGTTAATCGTGGATAGTTTCAATAGCGGGATTCAAGAGAATTTAAAACACTATTTTTTATCCCGGTCAGTATCGATTCTTCAAAATATAAGCATGTTTTATTTTTACAATTGCTATTCTAAAATAGTTAAAGAACATACTGCCTCTATCAATATTTAGAAGATCCCATGCCTTATCTAATGTCAACCATGGATTTATCTGTCCTGTTACTTAGAAGATACAAACACAAAGATGCCCAAACTTACTAACAAACCCCAGAGCAGAAAGGCAACTTGCATTTATTCATAGCAGTTTCCACTCTTGAAATCCTGCTGAGCTGAACTTGCGTGCTTTTCAATCTGCAGTACATGAGCACTCTGTGTGGAAGGAATCTGACACGATTACAGGCAGATCAAAGAGGGAGTTATTTCAGGCAGCCAAGGTGGTTCTGTCTTTAGAATGAGTCAAAACAATGCTGTTTGTCAAGCTTTCCTAAAAAAGGCATGTAACCTCAGACATGAGAAATAGAGCACAAGGTGGTCATGACCTGATTGTTTTCCAGGTGAAACATGATGAAGGGTTGTTCTAAATGTGTTTGGTAACAAACCTTCTAACTTTTTATCTGGATGACTTTATGGGGCTTTGATGCTGCTGTAGGATAGCTATATTAGTCCTTGCTGGAAACAGGAAATTAAAATGGAAATTTTGGCTGGGGCCTCAGATGATAGATATCAGATAACAATATGAGCTGTGAGACAGAGCATCCTATAGGAATTTCCAAGTAAATGTCCAAAAATCAGTTACATGATTCTAATACATCTCATCCATCTCAAGGATAAAAGGGGGTCGGTCAGTTCTTGGGGATCAAGAATTTGTGAGGAGGATTTCCTTGGAGATTTAGACACCCCAAAGGGAAAGGGTTTATGTATGTGTATGGGTGCTTCCCCTGCAGACCAAGTCAAGAGAAAGAGGCTTCAAGGCTTCAGTGTGATCACTTGAGAACTTGATATGTGTCCCCTTAAGTTAGGCAGACACAGTGCACTGGTGTGTTTGACTCTTACCTAGGAAATGTTCAGGGTGAGAGATGGGCTGGCTATCTGCTGTGGTCTGATTGAGCCTGTAGGATGGGACAGAAGGCACATGTCAGGATGAGAGGAATGAAGATGACCTGGAGGCAGAGCTCTGTAAGCTCCTTTTGGGTTTGTGGCAGAATACACCTACCTCAGGAAGTGAAATCCCAGAGAAAACATCCTTTTGAGGTAAGTCACGGCCCAAGGATAATAGCCTCCCAGTACTAGGAATCAGTCTAAGCAATGGCTTGCTCCAAACCAGGGATGATGGGCCAAAGGCAGGATAAGAAAGCAGGTCAGTCAGGTCCTAGTTTTAAGGTGTGTTAAGATCCAGTTGCGATGAGTCAGAATTATGGCACCAGTTACTTCAGATTTCCATATGTGACCTCTTATATAACGACCGAAACAGTAATTCGTCCTACTCCTGCTGAAGAAAGCAGTGCCCTCAAGTGGAAATTAAAACAACAACAATCACAACATTGAACCAAGCAACCAATAAACAAGAACTTCTTGCTGGCAGTTCACACATCACTAAATGCCGAACAAATTTAAAGAGTATCAGTTAGAAGGGGGCCAGATGATTAGTTTGACCTGGGACACCCACATGTCATGGTTTAGTCTTGTACCTGGGACTTTGTTGACTCATATGGTTTGGTCCTAAGCTCTTTCCTCCATTCTCGTGGAATCTTGTTCCTAAAATCTCATCCCACACCCTACTTGCTTCACAGAGAAAACAAGAGATTGAAGCATTTCAAGTACAGACCTTTAAAAGTAAAAAATTGTAAGCCCTATTTTATTTAAATCAATTTTAGTTAAAAAAATAAGTGAATTTGATAGATTTCCAGTTTTAACTAGATATTGTTTATAAGGAACCAGGAAAGAATAGGAGCCTGTGGACGCGTGAGATTTGAGAAGACAAGACTTGAATCAGCCATTACATCTTGGATAAGGTGAAGGCGACAAATATTTTCAGGACAAGCTACTATAAAATTTAAGTTAAATATAAATGTATTCTATATCTTTTCATCATAAAATTGAATAGTTGTCTTTGTTTGCTATGAAGGGCATTAAGCTTTCCTAAAATATTGTGATGCTGATTTGAATAGTTGCAAGGACTGTTGACATATAAGTTGCAGACTAGACTATGATGTACATAGAAATCCAATTTATTAGAATGTTTGTTGCAGAAAATGATGCTTTTTCACTTAAAGTTATAAACTACATTTTTCATGGGCTGTTGATTTACCATAGGAGGTTAAGTGTTGGTGGTAATTAAGTGATGGTATCATTAATCTAGTTCAAATTAACCCAATTAGCCAGAAAGGACTGTGCAGATTTTCTCAAAATCAGGAACATAGTTAAAGGCATAACTCTTGTTTGTGATATTTATTTACAACTAAAATAAAGAGTCTAACACATTAACTTTGAAACAGTATGGGAATCTCAATTTCTTTTCTATAGCTTATGGTAACCTTTACCCCTATTGATTCAACCAAGTCTACGCCAAGGGTACGGATAGTAACAGATCTGTTCCTGGAACCCAGAGGATTTCATTGACTTATTTGGGCCTCATCACTTGTCTATCATTCAGAATTCTTTTTATTGTAATTTATAGATAATTCAACTCAAAATGACTCAAGCAAAAGAACTTACTAGCTCCTACCACTGTAAAGTCTAGGCAACATGCTAGACAAGATCCAGAGGTCATCGGATGTCATTAGGATTGGCTCTCTTAATCCTGGTTCCTCTTCCTTGTGTTGGCCTCATTCTCAAGCAGCTTCTCCCCTCAGTATGGTCAGATGGCCACTAGCAGGCCTAGACTTTTGTCTTATCAGTTTAGTAATCTCAGTGGAAAGAGGGCTTCTTTCCCAACAGTTCCAGTAAAAGTTCTGGATCTGAAAGTTTTTGGTTCAAATTGGCCCACTTTGGGTTTCCCAAACCAATCACTATTTCAGAGGGATGCAGTGCTCCAATTGGCAAGAACTGGGCCACATCTCCCCTCTCTGCCAACAGGAGGAGGACCCCTCAGTTAGATAGACATAGAGTGCGTATGTGCAGGTTTGTAGCTGGAGCGGGTGTTTTGAGTAAAGAAAAGATCTCTCTCATATATGCACAGCCTTGTCAGGTCTGGCCCTCTTATTCCTTTCTTCCTGGGCAGAGTTTGTCAGTGTGCACACACTGCACCTTCACACTGCATGCCTGGCCCCCTATCTTCTCCGTTTCTTTCTCATACCTAAGCCCTCTAGCCTCACAACCATAGCCCCATATTAGAAGTTACATGGGGAACTTTAAAAAATACTGGTGCCCGGCCCCATCCCCAGAGATTCTGATTCGGTTGGTCTCAAGTAGAGCCCTTTCAGCTGTGTGCTGTAAAAGCTTCCCAGGTGATTTTAATGTGCAGGCAGGGTTGAGAACTGCTGCTGCAGGCTCAGCTTGATGCCGGGAAGAACCTGTCCATCCCCCACACAGAGGAAGATGAAGTTTGATTGCTAACGTTCCCCAGGGGTATTGCATTTTAACCGCATCCAACTCTGAAGCTTACGAAACGAAGCACTAACAGTGACATTTCAGTCATTTACCAGGACAGAGAAGGCATTTGGAGAAGCATCCTGAAATAATATCAGAAGTAGTCCCCCATTTTGCCCTTGCGTACGGTTTATGCACTTTATAATTAACTGACAAAGATAAGCTACCAAATAGATGTTGTTTGTGATTTTTAGAATGAGAGATATTTTAAAGTGCAGGCTTGTGTGTGTGTGTTTCCTTCACCGAAGAAAAAAATATTCTCTTAAAAAAGAAGAAATCTTCTATACCACTGGGTTTTTATACTGATCCTTTTTGCATTTTCTCTGCCATAGGATTGACTTGTCATTGCTTGGCTCTCAAGAACCAAGTAGTATATTTTCTGCTACATGAATCATTATAAACAACAGCTTTGGAAAGGCATTCTAGGGCCAGTAATTATACTGATGAAACAGAAAGACTGTATTCCAAGTGATGTTAATTTTAGCAGAAGTCAGATAAAAATGTTGTCAGCTAACAGCAAACACGCTGGCAATAGAGCCAAAATCACTGGTGGCAGTGACTGGATGTTTGGGCTGAGCGGTTCCCTGGGTCACCACAGAAAGCCAGACAGGACCTCCTGGCAGTCCCAAGTTGCTTAAAAGTTTTAAGTAGACATATTGAGCTGATTACATAATAACCCTGAGAAATCACAGGTGGAAGTTAATCCTGAATTAGAAATGTAACTAAGAATGTAGAATGCTGGCAATTTAAAGTTGTGTGTGTATGTGTGTGTCAGTGTGAGGAGTGGGGAGAGGCTCGTAGACCGCTGTAGTTGACAACTGACCCATACTTACATTTATTTCTCCATGGAGTAAGCTGTTGTGTAAAGAAAATTCCTAAATGGAGAAAAAGAATGTTGTATCTTATTATGAAAGCAATTTGGATATCTTTAAAAACAATCCATGTTTAAATTTTGTTCAGAATTCTGTTTTCTACAAAGAATACAGTTCTTTTAGGAAATCGCCCAAGCTCCTTGTAGAGAGTATCTCAATTCAGTTTACAGAAATGAGTGTTATTGAATAATTAAACAAGTGAGTCCTTCTGGAAAAAAAATTAAGGCTAACAACTCACAGGTAATTGGTTAAGAAATCTGCCACTGAAGAGAACTTTGGCGTAAGGAGGAAAGGTGCTGTTAGATTCTCATGTAGCTTTTTTGTTCCTTTTTTTCTCAAGTGGAAGAGAGAAGCAAAAATTCTGACCACAAAAGGCTTAAGCACAAAATAAGCTCTTCTCTTTGGTTAGTTTGAATCAGTTAAGCCAGAGTAATATACTGCCCTGGCATCTGACCTAGAGATTAGAGATCAGTTGACAGATAAACAATTTCATCAGTAATAAACAAAAAACTCAATTCAAATAAGCTTAATTAAAAAGAGAATGAAATGAATCATGATACTGAGATGTTTAAAGATGGAGATACTATTTCAGAATATACTGGATAAGGGACCCTTTAAGGGTATCACTAGGGGCCTGGCCCTCCGCACTCTCTTCCACACATTCATCCATTTGTTGCTTTGAATTGCTCTAGACTGACTTGAGTCTGTTTCAATCTCTTTCCATGTGTCAGGGAAGATGGCCATTCACAGTGTCTGAGATAAATAACACTGGTAGACAGAGATTAAATTTCTCAGCATCCACATATTAGCCTTAGAAAATTTCCTAGTAGACTCTGGTTGGGCTAAATGCTCATGCTTGAAAAGTCTTTGTGGCCAGGGCTTTGGTACTTGGACTGATGCTGTAGAGTAGACTGAACCCCTGGAATCTGCGAATATGTTACTATACAAAGCAAAAGGGACTTTGCGGATCTGATTAAATTAAGGATTTTGAGATGGAGAGATTGTCCTGGGTTATTTTGGTAGGCCCAATGTAGTCACAAGTTTCTTTATAAGAGGGAGGCAGGAGGATCGGAGTCAGAGAGAAGGTGACGTGATGATGGAAGCCAAGGTCAGAGAGAGAATGAGATTGGACGAGGCTATGCCTCTGGATTTGAAGATGGAGGCTGTGGCCACGGGCCAATAAGTCCAGGTAGGCTCTAGAAGCTAGAAAAAGCAAGGAAGTGGATTCTCCCCTGCAGCCTCCAGAAGGAATTCAGCCTTGTGACACCTTGATTTTAGTACTTCTGACCTCCAGCGCAGTAAGAGAATAAGTTCGATTGTTTGAGCGACTGAGTTTGTAGTAATTTGTTACGACAGCAATAAGAAACTAACACATCCAGTCTGTGGCCAAACTACTAGGGGCACTGGGGCACGATGATTGATAGCCCAACTAGGAGCACATGAAGGGTGAGGAGGAGGTGATTTTTCCAGAAGGACATTGGAAGACAAAAACCACATATTCATCACATTAATCAAGCAAATTTTGATGCTGAGCCATCTGAAAGTTGGGGAGAGAACTCTCTAAGTACGACTGGAAGAAGGGAACGGGGATCCTTCAAAATAAAATTAATAGAAACTATTTCTAAAGCCCCTGCAGGGCTTTTCTCTCTTGTCTTTGCCAATTTTTGCTGATGTCTTGCCCTGGCGGGGAGGATCTTTTGGAATGGTTTGCATTTTAGTGGACATCTTAGGATGACTCAGTGATGCTGATCCTCACAAGGAGGAAGCAGTCACACTTATCCTTGTAAGGCCTATCTCTACGAACTGACATATTTAGGTAAATAGCTCTTCCTAAAGTATTCATCTCCTATGCGAAGTGTTTGCTATATGGCTTGGAGAAGTGAGTCCATGACTGGCAGGTATATTTATTCGAGGTGGGTTGAAGATGCTGGCTGGCTTAAAGCTGGGGCCCAAGATGAGTAATGAATTCATATTTTGAGCAAAGCCAAGGAAGGAGTCTCTCTCCCGCTTCTCTATTTGCCCACAATCATTTTTTTTAATGCAGTTTTTTTCAAACTGCAATTATTTGTAAAAGGTATCAATGGTTTTGCCACATGAAAGCACCACTTTTTCTCTCATTTATGTTTTTCTTTAAATCAACTCATTTTTAACTTTCTACAAAGAAAAAGTAATTATAAAAATCAATACATAACTATTAAAATAAAAAAAGTTCATAACCTAAAATCATCTCATGAACCACTAGTTTTTCAAATTTAAAACTTTTGGATACTCTTTTAATTCACAGAGAGAACAGCTTTAGTTAACTTTTACCCTAACTCTGCCAGTAATCTAAAAGTAGAGAAATCAGCCTTTGGCTTCTAATTAAAGGCAGAATGGGTAACTTGGACTAACATTCCCATAAAGAACAATGAAAATGGTTGGACAAAATGTGAAAATAATCATTTTGAAGTAATCAGAGAACTACCAAGGCTGCAAAGAATTATGGGACTAAGATCCAGCTTAGGTAAACCCGGAGTGATGAGCTCAGAATTTGGGGTTGCTTTTCCCACAGTGATGCCTTCCAAATCCAGAAATGTTGGTTGAGAATCTGAAAAGCTTAACAGATATTTCAACAGGCTCATGGCTAAGGGGAAGGGATGGAAGAAAGGAGGTCCTTGATCAATGCTTAGACATTGGGTTGGCACCCCATAGATGCATCCACTACCCAACTAAGGGTGTATCGAAATTAGACCAGTTCTCTCGAGTGGTAAAGGCAAGCTTCAAACAGTTTCATTCTCCTACTGTATTAAGCAAATTCAGAATTGCAGTGTTTATGGTTTCTACCAGAATTAAAAGTAAATTCTCTTTGAAGAAAGATGATATCATCACAGGGCTCAAGTCACACTTCTTATTTTTAATTTACAATAGCTGGCATTCAACAAAAAATTAAAAAAATAAAAGGCATATGAGGAAAGCGTAGATTTGAGGAACATTACAAACCTCAAGCAAGATAAATACAAAGACAGTCACACCTGGAGACACCATGGTAAAACTGCTGAAAAGAAATGACGAAGATAAAATTTTTTAAAAAGTAGCCAGAGTAAATAGGCAAAAATTAGAAAAACAATGGACTCCAGAAGATAGTGGACAGTAGTTTCCAAATTACTGAGAGAAAATAATTTCCAACCTAGAATAAATGAAGATAAAATAAAAACTTTCTCAGACAAATGGAAACTGACAGAATTTATCACCAGAAGATTTGTATTAAAGGAAATACAGTTATTCAGGAAGAAAAAGATTTCAGATGAAAGCTTAGAGATGCAGGAAGAAATGATGAGCACTGAAAAGGGTAAATATAATGAATATTGACAGTGTGAAACAATAATACTGTATAAACCTATAAATAAAATCCATATCCTTTGAAATCACATGAGACAATAACAGGATATAAGTTGGGAGAAGAGGTGAATGGAATTAAATTGTTCTAAGGTCCTTGCATTACCTGAAAGGAGATAAAATACGTTTTTACGTTAGACTTTGCTAAGCCAAAGATAAGTGCTATAACCTCCAGTAACCACTGAAAGTGCATTAAAATACTGTAAAATTATGAAATTAATGAAGGTAGGAGTTAGAATTTACAAGAAAATCAATCAGAAATAAGAATAAAAATACAAAAAAAAAAAGGAAGACAAGATAGTTCTGCAACCAACCTAATAGCAACAAACACTTTTAGCCCTCAGACTGTGATCTCTAAGTGCCATTTCCTGTAAAGGAATCAGGCAGCTTGGAGAAATGTCTGGTCCAAGGAAACATTCAAGAATAGCCTTGTCACAGCAAACAACAAGAATGCTCTCAAAGACTACCAGGATCATGTCAAGTGAACTCAAAAGCCAACTTGAACTGATTCTCACTGGTTTAAAGTTGGAAAATTGGATAATGAATAAGAATAATAATATCAAATATATTAAAATCCATGAGTTCAAAAAGATATTTTTTAAAAAGTTCCAATAAACTCAGAGATTACCTTTTGAGGACACAAAGGCACCAATTCATTATAAATTATGATAAATACAGGGAAAGACAAGTATTTGTTGTAATTTTCCCGTAAGAACTACAACTCAGAGTAACCAAGTGGTTGATAAAGAGAAGTTCCTCTTTTAGAAGTATCTTAACTAGTCAAGAAGGAACGATAGAATTAGGAAATCATCATTTTGCAACCCTTAACGAATTCATAGATCTGTGAACCAACTACCAATAGTTTCTAACATCACCTGAAGAAAGGCAACCAGATATCATGTACCTCCTAATGGAAGCACACAGCACCGCTGATGAAGTAGTCTTGCAAACAAAACCAAACCGGACACCAAACCTGCATGTGATCAAGCTTCTAGATATTGATATAAATTTATAGGAAATAAAGACAAAGCAGAACATGTTAAAAGACACCTTGAGAATACACACAGCAGAAGTTAGACTGTGGGAAACTCCATAAGACAGACAACATGCTTTCTCCAGCAATAAAATTTCAAGGGAAAAATAATTAGATATAGTAGGAAGCTGTAAAGTATTAGAAATTTAAGAGTCATACTGACTAATTGTAATTATGTTCTTTGGATCCGAGTTCCAATGAAGGAAACTTTTAAAAATAATATTTATAGGCCAATTGTGGAAATATGAGCACAATGAATATCTGATAATACTAAGGAATTATTGTTAATTTTTTTAGGTTTTATGATGGCATTGTGGTTATATTTTAAAAGGAAAGTCTGTATTTTGGAGATATGTAGTGAAATATTTACAAACAAAATGGTCTGATGCTTAGGCTTTACCTCAAAATAATCTGATGGGGGTGGGGAAGTGGGAAGAAGTTTAGAAGAAACAAAAAATTCCATGACAATTTTTGAAGCTATGTGATGGTACACGGTGGGGATCATGGCATGTTTGGTCTGCTTTAGTACGTGTAGTGGGTGGGGACTCTGACTCCATATTTTGATGTTTGACTGATGACAGCTTCTAAGCCTCACCCCTATCTCTTCCCATTGTACCCCACATCTGGACAAGCTGATAAGAAAGCCTGGTTTTCCTCCTGTGGCACTTGTGGGAGATTCCAACCACACAAGCCCCTTCCCAAGCATGCACGTTCTCACCCTGTCTCCGCCCCCTAACCACAGTAAAAACCCAGGCCAGTCTCCTTTCTTTGCTCTCCCAAGCCATTTCAAGCCTGCCTGAGAGGACTGTCTGGCTCTCCTCCCCAGAGAGCTCAAGTACGTAGCCAGCTGGTCAGAAGTGTGAGTGGCCTGGGGTCTCCACTTATGACTGCTATCTGCAGTGGGGGCAGTCATGTTGGGGACCGTGCCCTCTAGCCTGTGGGTCTGTGCTAACTCTGGGGGATTAGTGGCAGGATTGTACTGCAGTACACAGTACACCAATTGGTGTCAGGATAACTCCTCGTTCACTTCTCCCACAGAGACGTCATGATACCCATCTTCTTTTCTAAATACACCTCATAGAGTGACTGGGATGTCTGCTTTATACAAGAAAAACAAGAAAGTTTGGGTAGATCAGAAATCATAAAAGCAATGAAATGATTCTAGAAAGCGAGCCATATCTGGGGAAACAAGAGGCAGATTCCCAGCTGAGGAGAGGTACCGTTACGCTGACTCAACTCAAGCATTGATTACTCTTGTAGCTTCCTTCTTTCTCTCTGAAAAGTCTAAAGCTATATTTTATGCCTGAAAATTTCAATATTAAAATAACTTCAAGCTGAAAGCTGAGGAACGTAAATTACTCGATCCATGCAATATGTATTTATTGAGTGTCTACTATGCCAGACATAGTTCTAGGCATTGGGGATCGAACTGTGGCCAAGGCTAGATGTAGCCTCTGCCCTTGTGGGGTTCACTGTCTAAAAAGGGGTTGACTGGGGATATAGACCCCAAAAAGTAAGCTACTTAGTTAATTTATTAATATCTAGAATTGTGATAAGTGCTATAAAGAAAATTAAAGAGGAACTGAAAGAGAATAACTAAAAATGATGATCTCCATGATCATGAGCTGGCCACGTGAAGAGCAGAGGAGAAAGCAGGGCCAGCTTTCATGGGTGTAAAACTCGAGCATTGCTCAGGGCATCATGCTTAGAAGGGTCCTGTGCTTGGTGTAAAGTTCTGCTAAATCTAAAGTTCTGTAAATTTCAAGTCACCATCTTGAAATTCTTAATAAGCTATGAACGAGAATGCCTGCGTTTTAATTTTGCACTGGGCCCTGCAAAGTGTATAGCTAGCTCTGGGGAGAAGCATTCCAGTTAGAAAGAATAGCACGTGCTGAGACTTGAGGCAGGAAAGAACAGGGTGTGTGCGAAGAATTGAAAGAAGGCCTAGAAGGCTGAGAGAAGGAATAAGGAGCAGAGTGACAGGAGGTGAAGTCAGAGGGAGGCAGAAGCTCTGGCAGCTGTGCGAGTGGACTCTGCTATTGCCATAAACTCAACTGTTTCCAGTGACACAGGGATCATCCCTTGAGGGGTTCTGTTGGGGAGAGCTTTCCAGATAACTCATCACTATACTAGGCCTAAAGCCTTGGGACCCAGGCCAACAAGACTGAAAGACAGCCAGCGACTCAGGGCTTCTTGTTGGTGTTCCTCATGTCCAGGCAGAAGGCAACTGGATCCAGAGGTGGAGCCCACTGGGGCTACTACTGGGATCTAGCCTTCAGAGGCCCATCATCAGGGGTCCAGGAAGGTACAAGCATCAAGTAGAGGGATCTTTGAAATGCCTAGGAATTATTTTTCTCTACATTCTTGCTTTAAAGTAATGTTTTAAGTCTTGTATTCTTTCTTTGTAGGAAATCTGGCATTTTAACAGAGGGTATTTTCATTTGAAGAGCAGAGTCATTTATAAAGCTAGTTGGCTATTACTAAGTTATGAATAGCAAATAGCGCCATCAAGCGAAGAGTATCTGAAATCATTTATAAGTTTCATGTGTTTTCCACTGTATCTAGGGCAGGACATTCTAGACCTTTTTATTGTGTGAAAAGCAGCTATTTTTTATTTCTCTCCAACTTTGAGATTGCCAGATACCCAGGAGACAGGGGTTTAAGAGAGCTGTCTTAGAATTGGTGGGGGAAGGGAAGTTGCTACCTGCTGCTTTTTTCTCCTACTTGGGAATCCAGGAGACCCTTGGAGAGAACCCTAGGGTGGTGAGAAGGTCATATCAGCACCCTGCAAAGCATTTATCTTATGTGTCTAAATTTGGGGTCCCTCACCAATGGGGCCCCCTATGCCACTGGTCCTCCTGAGGTCCCTAGCCTTAGATAAGGGGTCAGAGTAGATATATTTGAACTGGTACAGGCTGACTCTGGTAGGTTACTGGCCCTACATACCCTTAACATCTGCCGAATCTCAGTGGGGATGGGGAATTGCTTAGCAGGTGTTCCTCTACATACCTGAAGAATGAACTTTATTATGAAGACTAATGAAAAATGGTATCTGCTATTATTGAATACCTTACTATGTGTTACACACATATACATATTCTCGAACTTAATTCTGACAACAAATCACATAAGTAGTTATTATCCTTCTTCTACAGTTGCTAAAAATGAAGCTGAGAGAGGTCAGGTAAGTTACCTGGGGACTGAGGTCTTAATGCCAGTGAGTGGCAGCCTAGAATTTGTACTCAAGTCTTCCTGACGTCAAAGTCCATCCTTTCAATGATCACCCCATTCCTTGCCAAGGAAGCTTCTTCTCCCCATTGACATGGAACTGGAGCAGAGCTGGGACAGCAGTCAGCATTTTGTCATCCTCAGACTGGCTGATGCTCATTGGCCTAGTGCTTACAGGAAGCAGATGGAGCCGACACTAGGATCCTGCTGAGCTCAAAAGAGACAATCAAGCCTTGCTCCTTCCATCTTTTTTACCTGACATTTCGTTAGATAGTTTGAAATATAATTAAAACCAGGGCACCCAAAGGCAAAGATTAGCACTGCCTAGTTCAATGGATGTATGCATTTAAAACCTAGATTGATTGTATTATGTTTCTGAAATACCAGCCCGGTCTGCACAATGGGTTTTGTTTTAAATACCAGATGGCTGCAAATACACGGCCAGATTCTCTCAGGGTATACAGGATTTCTTGGCAGTAAACTCGACGTTTTGGGAGGTGTATTAACTCTTTCCAACCACTGGAGTGGTAGCTGATGCTTTCAATATGCTGACTCTGGAAAGTTCTCTAGTCTTAAAGACAGACTCATTCAGAGAATTCAAAATGACCTAACTGCCCAAGAAAAATGTCATTATTAAAGTTAAAGAATAAGTTATTTGTCAAGAAACTAAAATGGTGCAGTAGATACACGAAATAATGTCTCTAAATTGGGTTTACCAGTGATTACGGAGATGAGTGAAAATAAAGATCTAGCCACACTGGCCTCCTTTCTATCCCAACTTTGATGAATACTTTCCCATCTCTAGACTTTTGCGTATGTGTTCCCTCTGTCTGGAAAGCTGTCCCCATGGCGTGGTTGTCTTTTTCTCACCCCCTTGGTCTCAGCTCACATGTTATGTCCTCAGAGAGGACTTCCTTAAGTGTTCTCCGCCGGTCACTCTCTACCTCTTTACCCAGTTTTTCCCGTAACATGACATTTTGTTGTTACTGTTGTTTATGTGCTTATTTCCTGTTCTTTCTCTGGAATATAATCTCCATGAGGGCAGGATCTCATGTTTGATTTAGTGCTGTGTCCTTAGCAACTGGACCATAATGACTGGCACATTCAAGATATCAATAAATATTTGTTGAAAGAATGAATAATTGACTATCCCTTGATAAAGTGATATTTGATAATACTTTAAAAATGTTAAATCTCTTTAGAAAAAACTCTAAATTTTACCTTTAATTTGATCTTTATTTTAATAATTATGAAGGCTTTATTTCCAAAATAGAAGTTGACCCATATGTTATGATACATTAGAAACAGCAATTGGATGTGTGGTACTATGGAGTTTTTTTTCTCTTTTTGAGGGTTACCTGGTGATTCAGAGGGGCACAGCCTTGAAGCAATAAGGCAGGAGTTGGCCTTCACATTTGCCTGAGAGAGAAAAGTATGGACAGAAAGAGCAGAAACAAATCTATTTGTTGAGAATTCATATTGAAGGGCTCTTGGCTGAATTAATGACAGCAGAGATGAAGAGAAAAATAGCCTAAAAACACCAGGGAATGGAGAGTAATATTGCTGTTTTAATCTGAACTAGGTTTGGAAATTCTTCATTTTCCAATTATTTCTGGAAGATATATGCTGGGTTGCATTTTATGAGACTAGGCTGGATTGTTGAAAAATAGAAAAATAAATCCAGCATCTTGGTATAATTAGAATAAAAGAAACCAAAATGATGGCACAGGTCTTTCAAAGGATTTGGAGAGATACTAGATTCCATAAGACTTGGACTGAAAGTCTGAAACTTTGTACTAATCTGGGTAAAGTAAAAGCACAATTAATTATACTAAGAATCATCAAGTTAATGAGGGAGGGCACAAGATTTCAGGAGGGGAAAAAATTATGTGGCCTTGATAATACTAAGTGCTAGATGTCTTTATTTTGAGTCCTTTCTCACAGATGGAATGATATTAATAGCATATAAAAATATTATGATAGATGGAGAAACCCAAGTTTTTAATTATCCCAAATTTATCTCATTCGTTCTTAGGTTCCTAATAAAAAACAAAGCCCACATTTTAAATTAATAAGCCTGCCTAAGCCCAAGCATTTGGCATCTACATCTATCTTGGTATGGATAAGAACACATTTTATTTGAAAAATGTTGCCTGCTTGGTTATTATTCATTTTCCCTTTGATCTTTGAAGTGTTTCATGGTAAACAAATTCTTCTCCCACACTTCGTTTTAAATCCCACTGAAAAGCTGGACAGAATCCTTGTTTAAGGTCTTCTGCAGCATTATGGCACCCAACTGTGAGGAATAGGCTACTGTGATATTCTCTAGGCTTCCTCAAGCCAGATCGCCCTGGTCAGAAATGGGATTTCAGGGCTGGAGGGGCATTGGAAGTTGTAGTACACATCTGCTGTTTTGGCCTCATGGGGCTCATGCTCTTTTCTTTAGGTAACAGAATACACACATTTTCCTTGGGGAGCCAGCCCTGGATATGACCCAGGCCAGACCACACAGCGTATCCTGTCCTCCTGGCTACAGTGTTTGGTTGGGGATGGGCACATGACCCAAGCTGATCCAATCAGAACTGATCCTGGGACTTTTCAAGGAGCAAAAGGAAGAAGGCTTTTCTTCTCTCTGGACCTGGAGTTATGCTTATGTTAGTCTGGAGAAGTGAAGCCCACCATGAGAACTGAGCTTGCTGGAAATGAAGCAACACAGAGGATGGCGTAGCCGTGAGATGGAGAGAGGCTGCTTCTTGAAAACTTTATTCAAGCAGGTGAATTCAGCCTGTCACTTGAGTTCTGATTGAATAGAGAGTCATTTGTCCCAGAGGTTCAATGTTTGTTTATGGACCAACGACTATCTATAATGATGTTTTCACTCATTTATGGTGAAAGGAGAAAAATTTTACCAATGAGTTTTTCAGAGAGCTAGCTTTTCAATCTGAAGGACTGCTCCTGTTTCTAAGATTGTGTGCTTCCTACAACTTTGATATTAAAATGTTCTTTCTTTGTGATAGTAGATAGTATTTTTTTAAATGTGCTTACTTTGCATATAAGTTATGGTAAGTAATGACAGGTGTTGTAATTCCCAAATTTCAATGGACTAACCCAATAAAGTCCATGTCTTCCACAAGTAAAATCTGAATATACAAAGCATTACTCATGTTCACTTGGGGACCTGGGCTCCTTCCATCTTGTGGCTCTGCCCTCATCTAGATTCCCAAAGTCTTCTCCATCCAGCTGGCAAATGTAGAAGGAGAAGAAAGATTTCAGGAGGGAGGTTTTTATTGGTCATGCCTGAAAATGGAGCACATCACTTATGTTTCTATTTCATTGGCCAGAACTCACCATGTAGCCAAACTTAAAAGCAAACGAGGCTGGGAAATACAGGTTAGTTGTGTGCTCAGGAGGAAGAAGAAGCAGGATTAGTGGCAAAAGAGCCAATTCCTGGGGCTGGCCCCGTGGCCAAGTGGTTAGGTTCGTGCGTTCTGCTTCAGCGGCCCACTGTTTCGTTGGTTCGAATCCTGGGTGCAGACATGGCATCGCTCATCAAGCCATGCTGAGGCAGCATCCCACATGCCACAAATAGAAGGACTCACAACTGAAAATACACAACTATGTGCCAGGGGGCTTTGGGAGAAAAAGGAAAAATAAAATCTTAAAAAAAAAAAGAAATTAGCCAATTCCGGCCACATTTGGCAAAATTAAGTTTCAAGTTTTCTGTCATATCTTCTTTTGTTCTTTGAAAATTTAGTAATGCATAAAATCCAAAAAATTTGGTAACCATTGATCTAGCTCAATTTCTTCATTTCATAAGTGGGAAAACTTAGTTATAGAAGGTTAAATGACTTGCCCAAGATAGCACAGCTATAAAATAGCGCATTTGTACTTAAATGAACCAAAGCCGGGATGGACAGTTTCCTCTAGGCCAGTGCTACCCAAACTTTAGTCATTCAAATCATTTCTTTGTTACTATTTGAATTGTGCCTCCTTCTCCAGAAGATATGTTGAGGTCTCCCAGTACCTCAGAATGGGACCTTATTTGGAAATAGGGTCTTTACAAGGATAACCCCGTTAAAATAATCTTGTTAAGGTGGGACCTAATCCAACATGACTGGTGTCCTTATAAAAGGAATATTTGCACACAGAGACAGACACGAATAGAGAGAAGATGATGTGAGACACAGAGAGAATGCCATCTACAAGCCAAGGAAGGCCTGAAGCTACGAGAAGCTAGGAGGGAGCCATGGAACAGATTCTCTCTTGCAATCCTCAGAAGGAACCAACCTTGCGGTCTGACAAACAACTTTAGTGTCCAGAAGTGAGAGACAATAAGTTTCTGTTGTTAAAGCCACTCAATTTGTGGTAATTTGTTATGGCAACCATAGACAACTTCATGGTTACATGATGACAATACAACCTTCATGATTTTTGCCGTATGTCTGAACTTCTTACAATTATAAATTATTATGTATAGCTTTTTTCCCAACATGACTCACTTTTAAAATTGAAATACGTTTACTCCCCTGAGTCCCTTGGCATGTAGCTGGGCCTATCTGTACCTTCTGGCCCAGTTTCTTCAGTCTGGTTAAGAGCCCCTACCTGACCTCCTCCCAGAAGAGTGGAGTGAGGGGTATGGGGTGCCTCCAGGAACGGGGGAAATGAAGTGCAATGGCTGTTTTAGTCCTGAGATTCTTTTATTGCTGTACTGCATCTGAATTTCCTTGGTCCCTGAATTTACATGGGTGCGGAGGGCGCTGGGGGACCTCCAGAGGGTCCTGAGGTGCCAGATGTGGTGCTGACCACAGAAGGCAGGCGCTGGTACACGGGATTCCTTACCCTTGCTTGTTTGAGGTAAGTCCGGCCTCTCCTTGTATGTATGATTTTCAACTATTAAAACATAAAACGATTTTTCTTGAATAGACTAAAATCATTTAGTACCTCCGATGCTATATGGTTCACACTTTGGGAAGTATTGCTTCAAGCCAACAGCTCCTGGCCGAATGTGGTTTAGGTTTTCTGTTCTCCATACCCTTACTCACACTGTCTCTCCCGCCTGGGATGTCCTCACCTCTTCATTCCATTATCCAAGTCCTTCAGCTCCCAAAGATACCTCTTTCTTCATGAAATCTTTCAGGCCCCCTAGGACCACGGTAGCTTCTCCTCTCAGGCACCCACAGTACCTACTCTTCTCTCCATTCATGTGCCTCTCACGGTGGGACTGCACTGCTTCACCTTTGACATTGTTGTCTTGGATTATTATTTACTTTTAATTGCCCCATGTCATATACATCTCTGTATCTTTACTCATGTTTTCATGATTAAACATTTATCAAGCAGCAAGAGGATGACAGATATGGTGAATGAAGTCAAAATAAAAAAATAACAGTTATCTTTCAACCTATTTTTTTTCAAAGAACGAACACTTGTAAAGATGGAAAGGTATTAAGGAGGCAATCTGAGAATTGAAATAGGAAATATCAAGTGTGCTCAAATCTATTCTAGTAACTTAAGACTCCAAAATGATTCTAAAAATGGTCCAGAGAACAGAGAGATGAAGGATAGTAGGTCGTAGGCAAAGGGAGATTACTTTAGTCATATAGAAAAACTGGAATAAAAATTGCAAATATAATAAAGTCATATTCCTCTGTCCGTCCTCCCAACTGCTTGGATTATTGGATGCGTAGCTTTGTTGGCCTTTCCTGGAACATCTTCTTGTTCGTTGGTGCTTCAATCAGGGAATTTCTTTTTGCTGCTTAAAAGTGTCTATAAAGGTCAGGTGGGAGAGGAGGCTGACTTCAAACGCTGACGCGGCTCGGGCTCTGCAGGAAGAGAGTTCACCTTGTTCCCTTTCGGAAGGTGCAGAGGTGTCTAAGCTTGTTCTCTCATTTCTAACGTCCTTGAGTTCACTTTGGGTTTAAAATGGACCTTTTTTTAATTTTTTTTAAGAACTAGAATCTGCTGAAAGATATAGTATTTTATTTCATGCAATTGATGCCATAGGGAAAGATTGAGATGTTTTAAACTGGCAGACTTACAGTTCATTTTATTTAAACCAGAAAATTGGACATTTGAAATTATGGGGGAAATTAGTAAAGAGTTAGAAACTTATACACTTAGTTTAAAAATAACTTAGGTACGAGGAGTGAAGAATAAAAGTTAAGAGATTTTGAGCGCTCATTTTATGCCAGATATTGTGACTGATTCATGTGTTCATCCATTCACTCAGTCTTTGTCAAACAGGAGGTATGTTTGATGGTTCCAATTTTGAAAGGTCCAGAAGGGTACACAAGCGGTCTCCATCCCGTGTCTGTCCTCCACTTTCCCAGTTTCCTTCCTCAGTGGTCCTTACAGAAATATTTTATGCATATTAAAGCTAATCTTTTTGTAAAAAAACACGCAAGTGGTGTAATATCACATACTTTTTGAACCTTGGTTTTTCACTGAACAAGTTATCGCAAAGATCTTTCCATATGATCATGCCACAAAGAGCTTCCTCATTTTTAATAGTTTTATAATTTGCTGTGGGATGGATGTGAATTTTTTGAACCAGTCCGTTATTTTTGTGTGTTTAGGTTATTTCTAAACTTCTGTAATTACAATCCTATAATGAACAACCAGGAAGACAATGCCATTTCATAATTATATGAGATTGCATGATGAATTTTTTTGAAGCAGAATTACTTGTTAAAAGGATAGGTCGTTTTAAGTGATGGATGTTGCTACTTCTCTCTCCTCAGATGCTGTACCACCTTCCATTCCCACCAGCAGAGAGTAGTAGGCAATTAATACTGCATTTTAATTAATATTTCCAATGACCCTCTGAGGTTAGTATTATCCCATTTTACAGGTGAAGAAACAGAAGTTCAAAGGAATAAGGTGACTTGACAAAGATGACACAGCTAAGAACAAGCGGAGCTAAGGTTTGAACCCAGGTTTGTCTGGCCACAAATCTACCTTCTTTCTGCTGCACTTTGCCCTTGCACCTTACCAATTGTATTGAATTATAGGCACAAATTCCTGTACAAATGTTTATTAAATTCACATGCTTGTAACAAGAACACTTATGACAGGATTCAGCTTTAGTCTAGCACTTAACCTCTCACAATGCTTTCCGATTTATAATTATATTTTTTAGGCCCATGGAGAGAGGTTATGTTATATATGTGAGCATTTTGATGCTGATAAACAAAAAAAAACCCCCCCACAGAATATTTAGTTATTTGCATAAGGTCACACAATGAGTCAGTGGTAGAACTGGGTGTAGAAAGTTGCCTTTCCACTAGTTAGCATTATATTAGGCACGAGGTGTGCAGGAGGCTGACCCTGCCTTGAGCTCCAGGAGTAGGAAACGGGCAGGAAATGAACAAGTGCACCCACTGCTCTTCTCATTAGATGGTGATAATCCTTGGGCCTCTGAACTCAGGATGGGCAATCACACAGGAGTTCATAATGCTCCTTAACTAGGGATTTTTTAAAAAAAAATTTAGGTGTATATAATTTTGTCCTTTTTCCCCCTAAAAAGAGGTGAGGTGACAGACTCCTCAAAATGGAAGAGTGAGAGGCTATAATTCAGTGCAAGAAATAAGAAATAGTCCAGTTCTGGAGACCACACAGGACTGTAAGCTCCTTAGAGCAGACATTCATTGTTCCTTTTTAAAATGAATATTTGATGTATGAAAAGAGTATAAATATATGTGTGTTTTAAAACATGATAAAATGAAACCTCAAGACCTACCCCCCATCCCAGAACTCCACCACCACCTATACCATTGGGGCAGATTCCCTGCACATCCCATTTCCCTTCCTCCACCAGAGGCAGCACTATTCTGAATTTTGTGCACTTAAAAATCAGTTAGACTATGTATATATGTATATTCCTAAGCAATACATGACTTAGCTTTTGAGGGAGTTTCATAATTCCTGGGACATTGCATGAGCTTAAGAAGCATTTGTTGAAAGAAGGAATAAATGAATGAATGGATGGGTTGCCAAGAAGGAAGCTCAGTTCGTTCTCTTTCACCAACCACTGAAACTAGCAAAGATGTGGTACATCTCGAAAACCTCTTTTCTACACAATGCTCTTTGATATTTTCATGTATATTGCTGTCAATCGTAATAAAAGAGGTTCCTGTTATTAATAACTGTTAAAGAGTATGAGGGTGGGACTGTTCAGGCTAATACAAGACCAGCTCTTCTTTGCGCTTTGCAGGCATGAAGATGGATGGTGTTTAGGATTGTGATCTCTTAGAGAATCCAAGAACCTACTAAAAATCAAGGGACTTTGTTTTATGTGTCTAACAAAACTTTCCTCTTGTGAAAATGTAAATTAAGTTAATCAAATGCTGCAAATAATTACATTTTCCAAATAAAGAGGCTAGATGTACTATAAACGCACCAAATACATCAAACACAATATACTTCAAAAATTATTAAAAGTTCAGAAACTGCCAAAATCTGTCATGAGTATCAGGTCACTGGCAAGTGTGGCTAATTTTATCTCATTGTCACGGTGCCTTCCTAAGCCGACATGCTAATCAGAGAATGCACTTTCACTGAGTTGTATCGAGAACTCAAATGACTGTGTTTATTTCAAGGTCTTGGTTTAAAATGCAGACTCATCAACCAGCAGCACTGTAATGAAGTCCTCAAGAAATAAGAAAACTCTTGTGAAAAATGGTGTTAGCACAGCTTGTTCTAGCGAGTTAGAAACAAGCAAGATGAGGTATATGTTCAAAGCCAAAAACAAAACATCCTAAGAAGGTATTCCAGGCAACTCACGACTTTGAGGCTATCAAACGTTTAGCAGGCATTTTTCTTGTGCTGTTTAAATGGAAGTAGGAAAAACATATATTTGCCCTATGGTAAAGTCTCATAATAAAAATCAAAGAGGAAGATAAGTACAAAAACAATAAAATAACAATAGCAACATTTAACATTTATTAAGCACTTACTATGTATTTGGCATTATTCTAAGTATCACATATATTATTTCATCTTGTTTAATCCTCAAGTAGACGGTATTATTAATCTCATTTTAGAGATAAATAAATAGGAATAGAAAAGTTAAGTAACTTTCCCAAATTCTCACAGGTAGTAAAGGATAGTCAGGAATTGAACCACATGGTTTTGTGGTTTTCTACTGCTGCCATAACAAGTTGTCACAAATTTAGCACCTTAAACAACAAAAATTTATTATCATGCGTTTCTATAGGTCACAAATTTGACAAAGGTCTCAGACTAACATAAGGCTCAGCAGTGCTGCATTTCTTTCTGGAGGCCCTAGAGCAGGATCTGTTCCCTGTCTTTTCCAGCTTCTACAGGCTGCCTGCATTCCTTGGCTCCTGGCCTCCTTCCTCCAACTTCAAAGCCAAGAGAGGCAAGTTGAGTCCTTCTCACATCGCACTGCTCTCATCTCCTCTTTTGCCTCTCATATACTTTTAAGAGCCCTTGAATAACATTGCCCTCTTTTATAATCCAGGATAATCTCCCCATTTATTAAGGTCAACTGATTAGCAACCTTAATTCCATCTGCAACTTTCATTTCCCTTTGTCATGTAAGATATCTTCACAGTTTCCAGCTGTGAGAGGGACATTTTTTTTCAGAGGGGACACTATTCTGCGTACCATACAGTCTCATTCCAAAGATGGTGCTCTTAACAATTTCACCCTACTAGTGGAATCTAGAAATAATAGCACTTATTATTTTGGGAAACTTGGTTTGCAAATTTTTGGTTATCTATGGTCCAAAGTGAATATATCTTAAGAGAAAAATCATTTGAAATAGCAATTAACTTGGTAATTTTATCTTAATGTTATTTAATTTAGAAATGTTGATTTGTTGTAGACGTCTAAGCACTAACTATTTTCTGAGTGTAGACCACTAATTAGAGGGCTGGAGCCCTCACCACTGAATAGAAAGCCTGGGGCAGCCACATTCTGCTGTGAGAGAGTTGCCTGTTTGTCCACGTGAGCAAGAGCGATTGTGCATGACCAAGTTACAGAGGATCTGGCTCTGTACCTTCTCCTGGTTTGGCTGGACGGAATCCCCTCCCTACGCCTCCCTTGGACTTTGACCCAGCCTGTGCAGTACATTATCTCTACAGACGTGTCCTCTCCCTGACTCTGCTATGACTTCTCGGCGTGTACCCATCTTCATTTATTGGTCATAGCAACTGGATCCTGTTTAAATAACGGACCTCCCCCCCTAGTACTTCCAGCCTCATTCCCACATACATTGTTACTTCTGATCCACCATTATTAGGTCCTTCAGCTGCTTTAGTCTACTACCTGGCTGAACATTTTACTTGGACATGACACGTGTAGACTATTCTCCAAAAGTTGGAACTAAAAAAAGAAAGAGATAGGGCAGTAACTCGAAGCTGTGAGGAAAGGGATTGGGATCGACCTGGGTGTGTTTATAGGTTGAGGAAAGGAGTCAGTGGAGAATGACAGTGACTGCAGATGCATAAAGATTGAAATCCTGAAAGAAGCAGGAAAGGATTAGATCAGGAAGGGTAATTCTAAGAAGGACTGGAGGGTCAATGTGGCTACAGATGCGGTAGGGGAGAAGTTAGGGCCAAAGACAATGGAAAAAGTGCTGGAGGGATTAGAATTTCTGTGAAGTAGGGATCAAGATCATCTTCAGAGAGAGAGAGGTAAAGGAAAAGGAGAAGTTAAGTGGCATCTAGAAAGTATTTGTGCTTCATCCATCTATCTATCTATCTATCTATCTATCTATCTATCTATCATCTATCTACCTACCTATCTACCTATCTGTTTCTGCTGAGGAAAATTTGCCCTGAGCTAACATCCATTGCCAATCTTCCTCTTTTTGTATGTGAGATGCCACCACAGTATGGCCACCGACAGGTGAGTGGTGTAGGTCCATGCCCAGGAACTGAACCTGGGCACCGAATGTAACCACTAGGCAACCAGGGCTGGCCCTGTTTCACTTATTTATTGCTTGGTTACAAATCACCCAAAACGTAGCCATTTTTTATTTATGATTCTGCAATCTGGGATCTGATTCAGCTGGACAGTTCTTCTCTATGTGGCATCAGCTAGACTATCCAAGATGGCTTCTGCACTCGAATGTTTGGTGTCTCGGCTGGGATGCCTGGAGCAGCTTGGGCTCCCTCACAGCATAATGGTTCAGGATCATCAGACTTCCTACACCGTGGCTGGCTACCAAAAGAGAGGAAACAGAATCTGCTTACAGGGCAGGTCTGGAATTGGCACAGTGCACTTCCATCTCATTCTGTCGTTCAAAGCAAGGGACTGAAGGGGAAGGGAAAGAGATTCCAGCTGTTGAAATGAGTAACAATGTGTGCATGCAGGGAGAGAAGAGGTTGGTAGCAGTCGTCTTTGAAGTCTCTCCACCACAATTTCTGAGAGTTTGAAGATTCACCTGAGGTTGGCCCCTGTAACAAATTACTACAAACTTAGTGGCTTAGAACAACACAAATTTATTTGTTTAAACATAATTTATTCATTTCTGATCACAAAATACAGGGAAGCAGCAAAGGCAATGCCCATCACCCGTTTGGCCGCATGTCTTCCCATCTACATCTGTAGATACCGTTGTGCAACACCAGCCTTACACTGCCCCAACAAGCACGCTTTCACATTCCAACAGCTGCAGAGTATGGTATATGACCACGTGGGAAGTTTAAACACATCCCTCATTCACAATGTTGGATTCCCTTCCAATTAGTTTTCCAGTGAACTTACACAAATATTGAAACTAAAGTAATTGGTTGTTCCTACTCTCGATTTTTGAAAGCTTTCTCATGAACTGGTAGATCATAGACAAATTTTGTCTGCACAAGTGTTCGAGCTGTTTAAAGTAAATTTTTAAGAGAATATCCTTTCTTAAACAGGAGCAGTGATTAAGTCCCTTTCTGAGCCCCCAGACTTCCAAGCCCCAGGCTGCCTTGATACCTGGATGGCTGTCCCTGGATCCCCTACACCCAGGACAGTGATGGAGGAAGGGCAAACCAGGCCAAGCATGAGGAATAAGGTCTTTATTGGGCTCAGGCCAGGAGTCTGTGGGTCTTGAGGACATCTGTGTATTTGTCAGTTTTCTTTTCCATGTTCTTTTCATTCTGTATCCATAGCCTCATGAACTGTTTTTTCTTCCTTCTCCTTCCTCCTCTCCTCCAGGGTGGCTGTCACCACTTGGTACTCACAGCCAACCTCATGACACCCAGATGAGTGATTATACACTCTGCTCAGTACAGATTTAGTGAAATCTGTGTCCCAAGAAAACTAATGGGCATCAGACAGGGGAACATAAGTTCTTTTGCAGAACATGAGGTTAACTCTCCTCACAAACTTTTGCTGAATAAATAAAATTAAGGGAATTTATTCTTCTTATGAGGAAATCCAGTGAAACTAGAACACTTTGACAGATGTTTTGTGATTCATAAAAAATTTGTTCCTAAAAATCGTAAAAAAAAAAAATTGTAAAAAAATTTGCTGCCGTTTTCTCATAAGCCTTGACCGAGATGGCCTTAAAGTTTCCTTAGCTTGACTAAACTTTAGACAGGCTTCTTCCTGACTCTAGCCTCCTGATCTCGGTTTTCCTAGAGCATTTACTTTAGAAAACTTGTCATTGTATCTCTGTTCCTTTGAGAAGTAAATCTTTTAAAAAATCTCTTGCAAGTTTTACAACCCAGGAATCTTTCTCAAGGACCTGGGAGCCTTGCCTCTGAAATATAAAAATTGAAAGAGATATAGCTCCTCTCTCCCATTCTCTGTGGGAGGACAGAAGCTTAATTTTCTCAGACTTCTTGTTCCAAGTTGTAAAGCTACCTCTTGTCATGAAGACATCAGAAAGTTTACTTTTCCATTGGTAAGGCCAATTAACAAACACAGAAAGCCTATCATTCCCATCCCAGCCCTTAAGAATTCTCCGGCCCTTGTTCTCTGCAGAGCTGGGCACCCAGACTTGGTCTGTGCTCTCTCCTCTATTGCTGGCAATAGTATCAGAATAAAATCAACTCTCTGCTCATCTTGCCCAGTGAGAATTTTTTCTTTAACCATCTTCCGAGAGAGGCAATTCGACAATCATAAGGGAAGAAGGCATGAAGAGAGGGATTGGTTGGATTAGTTGTAAGTAACGACCAGAGACAAAAGAACTGTGATTTCTAATTCAAGTCACAGAAAACAACACTTTGATTTACTTCACCTATTACAAGGGCAGGAGGATTATTGTGCAACTTAATGAGCAGAGGCTTTGCTAAGGAGTAGCTAAGGAATGTTTTCTTTTGTTTGGGTTTTTGGGAAGGGTGGATTTATTTAGAAGGGTAGTATCTCAATTAGGAGCTTAGTTGCAAAAGACAGAAACCTGACTCCAATTGGCTTAGCGGTAAAAGGAAATCTACTGGTCCATGTAATTGAAAAGCCTAGGGATAACGCTCTACCTGGGGCTCACACGATATGTTCAACAAATATTTACCACGTGCCTCCGATGTATCAGACACTGGTATAGGCACATGTGATACAAATTTTTGTCAATAAAACAGGTAGCATTCTGTGCTCTTATGGAGCTTAGAGTTTACTGTCTATGTCATCAGGACTTGTCTCTCTACGTCATCAGGGCCTTGTTACTCTCCATTTGCTGGGTGGGTTCTCTGTTGCTTTCCACTGGTAGGTGAGCAGAAGAGAAGCTGGTCTGTGCAGAATGAGGAGAGAGAGGACCAGGAGCCCTAACTTCTTAAGCAGACTTTCAGGCAGTCTTTCTGCTGTTAGGGTTGTCTATTCCAGAGGTGCCTGCTGCTGTTAATTCATGAGCTGTTGGAGAATCTGTGATGAAAATGTGGCTGCTTTTTGGCTTTCCCCACTGCCTATTTAGGTTTCAGCTTTCTCAAGCCTGTTAAGTCTGGTATCAATGATCCACGTGCTTTCCTGCTTCCAAAAGTTTGTGGCTATTGTCTGTCATTTCCATTTTTTCCTTTGTTCTTGTAGGTTTATGCCTTAAAACATTCCCTTTGCTGTCATCTTAGTGGGGTTTCAGAAGGGAATGAAATGAATTTATTGGTTAAATTCATTACAGTAATCAAAATGATCATTAATTTATTTTCATAAAATAAAACTTATTGAAGACTTTTTTTGGTGAGGAAGATTGGCCCTGAGCTAACATCTGTGCCCATTTTCTTCTGTTTTGTATGTGGGATGCTGCCACAGAATGACTTGATGAGCAGTGTGTAGGTCTGCACCAGGATCTGAACCCCAGGCCACTGAAGTGGAGCCTGTGGACTTAACCACTACACCACTAGGCTGGCCCCAATTGAGTATTTTATAATGATAAAGTCAATAGACGCTGAACATTTAGGTTATTTCTAATTTTTGGATACTGGAAACAACATATATTGAAAATCTTTCAGCTAAGTCTTTATGAAGATTCACAAATATTTCTTTAGAATCAATTTCTATAACAGCACTTCAGGGTCAAAGAGACTGTATAATTTTATTGACTTTGGGAAAGACTATATCATGCATTAATTTTTCATCATAGAATTTTCAAACCTACAGTGGATGGGGAGTAAGATCAAATAATACATAAGATCAATCTGCTTTTATTTTTGAACTTCAGCTTCTGTAAGATTTTTTTATGTAGGTGGTACATTAAAAAGTTATTCTTTTTTTTATTGAGTTAATGATAGGTTACAATCTTTGAAATTTCAGTTGTACATTAATGTTTGTCAGTCATGTTGTAGGTGCACCCCTTCACCCTTTGTGCCCACCCCCCACCCCTCCTTTCCCCTGCTATCCACTAAACTGTTCTTAGTCCACATTTTTAAATTCCTCATATGAGTGGAGTCATACACAGATTATCCTTCTCTAGCTGGCTTA
Source organism: Equus asinus (assembly GCF_041296235.1). Lineage (NCBI taxonomy): Eukaryota > Metazoa > Chordata > Mammalia > Perissodactyla > Equidae > Equus > Equus asinus. Next base: position 76,358,030 of record NC_091798.1, read on the forward strand.
TTTCACTTAACATAATTCCCTCAAGGCCCATCCATGTTATTGCAAATGGAATGATTTTGTTCTGTTTTGCAGCTGAGTAGTATTCCATTGTACATATGTACCACATCTTCTTTATCTTTATCCATTCCTCTGTTGACGGGCACTTAGGTTGCTTCCATGTCTTGGCTATTGTAAATAATGCTGCAATGAACATTGGGGTACATAGGACTTTTGGGATTGCTGACTTCAAGCTCTTTGGATAAACACCCAGTAGTGGGATGGCTGGATCGTATGGTAGTTCTATTTTTAATTTTTTCAGGAATCTCCATACTGTTTTCCATAGTGGCTGAACCAGTTTGCATTCCCACCAGCAGTGTATGAGGGTTCCTTTTTCTCCGCAACCTCTCCAACATTTGTTACTATTAGTTTTAGATATTTTTGTCATGCTAATGTGTGTAAAGTGATATCTTAGTGTAGTTTTGATTTGCATTCCCCTCGTGATCAGCGATGATGAGCATCTTTTCATGTGCCTATTGGCCATCCGTATATCTTCTTTGGAGAAATGTCTGTTCATGTCTCCTGCCCATTTTTTGATTGGGTTGTTTGATTTTTTGTTGTTGAGTTGTGAGAGTTCTTTATATATTATGGATATTAAGCCTTTGTCAGATATATGACTTGCAAATATTTTTTCCCAGTTAGTGGGTTGTTTTTTTGTTTCAATCCTGTTTTCATTTGCCTTGAAGAAGCTCTTTAGTCTGATGAAGTCCCATTTGTTTATTCTTTCTATTGTTTCCCTTCCCTGAGAAGACATGGTGTCAGAAAAGATCCTTTTAATACTGATGTCGAAGAGTGTACTGCCTACGTTTTCTTCTAGAAGCCTTATGGTTTCAAGTCTCACCTTTAGGTCTTTGATCCATTTTGAGTTTATTTTGGTGAATGGTGAAAAAGAATGGTCAATTTTCATTCTTTTACATGTGGCTTTCCAGTTTTCCCAGCACCATTTGTTGAAAAGACTTTCTTTTCTCCATTGTATGCCCTCAGCTCCTTTGTCAAAGATAAGCTGTCCATAGATGTGTGGTTTTATTTCTGGGCTTTCAATTCTGTTCCATTGATCTGTGCACCTGTTTTTGTACCAGTACCATGCTGTTTTGATTACTGTAGCTTTGTAGTATGTTTTGAAGTCAGGGATTGTGATGCCTCCCGTTTTGTTCTTTTTTCTCAGGATTGCTTTAGCAATTTGGGGTCTTTTGTTGCCCCATATGAATTTTAGGATTCTTTGTTCTAATTCTGTAAAGAATGTCATTGGGATTCTGATTGGGATGGTGTTGAATCTGTAGATTGCTTTAGGTAGAACGGACATTTTAACTATGTTTATTCTTCCAATCCATGTACATCGAATGTCTTTCCATCTCCTTATGTTGTCATCCAATTCTCTCAGAAAGGCCTTGTAATTTTCATTATATAGGTCCTTCACTTCCTTAGTTAAATTTACCCCAAGGTATTTTATTCTTTTTGTTGCGATTGTGAATGTTATTGTGTTCTTGAGTTCTTTTTCTGTTAGTTTGCTACTGATTTATGCAAATTGATTTTGTACCCTGCAACTTTACTGTAGTTGTTGATTACTTCTAAGAGTTTTCCAATGGATTCTTTGGGGTTTTCTATATATAAGATCATGTCGTCTGCAAACAGCGAGAGTTTCACCTCTTCCCTCCCTATTTGGACTCCTTTTATTCCTTTTTCTTGCCTGATTGCTCTGGCCAGGACCTCCAGTACTATGTTAAATAAGAGTGGTGATAGAGGGCATCCTTGTCTCGTTCCTGTTTTCAGGGGGATGGCGTTCAGTTTTTGCCCATTGAGTATGATGTTGGCTATGGGTTTGTCATACATGGCCTTTATTATGTTGAGGTAGTTCCCTTCTATCCCCATTTTGTTCAGAGTTTTTATCAAATGGCTGTTGGATCTTGTCAAATGCCTTCTCTGCATCTATTGAGATGATCATGTGGTTTTTATTCCTCAGTTTGTTGATGTGGTGTATCACGTTGATTGATTTGCAGATGTTGAACCATCCCTGTGTCCCTGGTATGAATCCCACCTGATCATGATGTATGATCCTTTTGATGAATTGCTGAATTCTGGCTGCCAAAATTTTGTTTAGAATTTTTGCATCTATGTTCATCAGTGATATTGGCCTGTAGTTCTCTTTTTTCGTGGTGTCCTTGTCAGGTTTTGGTATCAGTGTGATGTTGGCCTCATAGAATGAGTTAGGAAGTGTTCCATCTTCCCTAATTTTTTGGAATAGCTTGAAAAGGATAGGTATTAAATCCTCTCTGAAAGCTTGGTAGAATTCCCCAGGAAAGCCATCTGGTCCTGGGGTTTTATTCTTTGGGATGTTTTTGATTGCTGTTTCAATCTCTTTCCTTGTGATTGGTCTGTTCAAATTGTCTGTCTCTTCTTGAGCGAGCTTTGGGAGATTGTAGGAGTCCAAGAATTTATCCATTTCCTCTAGGTTATCCATTCTGTTGGCATATAGTTTTTTGTAGTATTCTCTTATAATCCGTTGTATTTCTGCAGAGTCTGTTGTTATTTCTCCTCTTTCATTTCTGATTTTGTTTATTTGAGCTTTCTCCCTTTTTTTCTTTGTAAGTCTGGCTAGGGGTTTGCCAATTTTATTTATCTTCTCAAAAAAGCAGCTCTTTGTTTCATTGATCTTTTCTACTGCCTTTTTCGTTTCAATAGTATTTATTTCTGCTCTGATTTTTATCATTTCTCTCCTTCTGCTGACTTTGGGCTTTATTTGTTCTTTTTTCTCTAGTTCAGTTAGGTGTAGTTTAAGATTGCTTATTTGGGATTTTTCTTGTTTGTCAAGATGTGCCTGTATTGTGATGAATTTTCCTCTTAATACAGTTTTTGCTGTATCCCTTATGAGTTGGTATGGCATGCTATCATTTTCATTTGTTTCCAGGTATTTTTTTATTTCTTCAATGATCCATTGCTTGTTCAGTAGTGTGTTGTTTAGTCTCCACATCTTTGTGCCTTTCTCAGCTTTTTTCTTGTAATTAATTTCTAGCCTTATAGCATTATGATCGGAGAAGATGCTTATTATTTCAATTTTTTTAAATTTGTAGAGGCTTGCCTTGTTTCCCAACATATGGTCTATCCTTGAGAATGTTCCATGTGCACTTGAGAAGAATGTGTATTCAGCTGTTTTAGGGTGAAGTGATCTATATATGTCTATTAAGTCCAACTGTTTTAGTTTTTCATTTAGCTCCACTATTTCCTTGTTGATTTTCTGTCTGGATGATCTATCAACTGATGTGAGTGGGGTGTTGAGGTCCCCTACTATTACTGTGTTGTTTTTAACATCTTCCTTTAGGTCTGTTAATAGTTGCTTTATGAATCTTGGTGCTCCTGTGTTGGGTGCATAGATATTTATAAGCATTATTTCTTCTTGATGAAGCGTCCCTTTGATCATTATATATTGTCCCTCTGTGTCTCTCTTTACCTGTCTTATTTTGAAATCCACTTTGTCTGATATAAGAATTGCAACACCTGCCTTTTTCTGCTTGCTATTAGCTTGAAGTCTTTTCCTCCACCCCTTCACCCTGAGCCTGTGTTTGTCCTTGGGGCTGAGGTGTGTTTCTTGGAGGCAACAAATTGTTGGATCTTGTTCTTTAATCCATTTTGCCACTCTGTGTGTTTTTATTGGAGAGTTCAATCCGTTTACATTGAGAGTGATTATTGATGCATGTGGACTTAACGCTGTCAATCTGTCACTCATTATCCTGTTTTCCTGCGTTTCTTTTCCTGTGTGCTTTAGCCTATCCATTTAATACTGCAATTTCTTATGCTGGGTTTCTTAGATTTTTCCTTATTTATGATTTGTGACTCTGTTCTGTATTTTATTTTAGTGTCTACCCTGAAGTTTGTATTTAGAATCTCATGTATAATATAGTCTATTCTCTGGTGGTCTCATACTTACTTGGCCAATACTGATTTAGATCCTTTGCTCTTCCCCTCCTAAATAATTATTTTCATTTCTTATTCCAACTCGTGTTATGAATTTGTAGTTAGAGTGATAAGATCATCCTTCCTTTGGTAGTTTCCTTACCTTTACCCTAATGCTATAGTTGAATATTTGCTATCCTGTTCTGGTTCTATCCATCGGTCTCCCTAGTCTGTGGATTGTGACCCCTTTCTCCCTTTTTTCTTTTTTCAGGTATGAGAGCCTTCTTGAGGATTTCTTGTAGTGGAGGGCTTTTAGTTACAAATTCCCTTAAATTTTGTTTGTCTGGAAAAGATTTAATTTCTCCCTCATATCTGAAGGAAATTCTTGCTGGATAGAGTATTCTTGGCTGAAGTTTTTTATCTTTTAAAGCTTTGAATATGTCACTCCATCCTCTCCTAGCTTGTAAGGTTTCTGTAGAGAAATCTGCTGAAAGTCTGATAGGGGCTCCTTTGTAGGTTATTCTTTTCTTTTTTCTTACTTCCCTGAGTATTCTTTCTTTATCTTTCCTTCTTGCCAATTGTACTACTATGTGCCTCGCAGTAGGTCTTTTTACATTGACAAATCTAGGAGATCTGAAAGCTTCCTCTACACACATTTCTCCATCAATCCCTAGATTTGGGAAGTTCTCTTCAATAATTTCGTTAAGCACACTTTCTTCTCCATTTTCCTTTTCCATGTTCTCAGGAATTCCTATGATCCTTAAGTTCTTACTCCTCATTGAATCCACTATCTCTTGGAGATTTTCCTCATTTTTTTTAATTCTTAGTTCTCTTTCTTCCTCTGTCTGGAGCCATTCAGCCTGTCTATCTTCAATTATGTTAATTTGCTCTTCTGTGGTGTCTACACGGGCATTCAGGGAATCCGTATTCTTTTTTATCTGGTCCATTGTGTTTTTCATCTCTAGTAATTCTGTTTGATTCTTCTTTATAATTTCAATCTCTTTTGTGAAATAACTCCAGAACTCATTGGTTTGTTTCTCTATCTTTCTCTCTACCTCATTTAGTTTTTTGATTATAGCTGATCTGCACTCATTATCACTTAGTTTACCTAATTCCAAGTCCTCAGGACTTAATTCTGTGTTTTTATTGTTTTCCTTTTGGTCTGGGGCTTTTATAAATTTCTGGATGGTAGAGGAGTGGTTTTTTCGCATGGTGGTAGAATTCGGTTGCAGTTACAGCCTGTCACCAGTAGATGGGGGTCGAGAGCCACGAGATCTGAGCTCTCCGCCTTCGGGCAAGATGGCGGCACCAGTGTGCTTTTCCTTGAGGGAGGGGCTGCTATTCTCGAGTGCCGATCTGGATTCAGATCAGTTCTGTTCTCTGGTCTCCCGAGGCCCTGGGTTTATGGGGTCCCCACACACGGAAGCTTTCCCCCGTCAGTAGGTTTCCACTGAACCAGCGGCAGGAGTCCTGGATGATCCCCTGGTCACATGGCCCCTCCCCCACTCCTTCCCGGACTGGCCCCAGGGATCGCAGACTCTAGGGGAGGGAGTGACGTTCTCTCCTACCCATTCCAGCACCTCCGAGGCCATCAGCAAGGTTTATGTTCTCTGCCTTCTTGGTATTGTAGGTCTCTAACGTGTTGGCATTAGATTTATTCTCTGAAATTCAGTTTTTCCAATCCTTTGTTGTATTTTGGAGGGGAGAGAATCCCGGGTCAGCTCACCCTGCCATTTTGCTCCGCCCCTTCCCTAAAAAGTTATTCTGAATAACAAAGAGGAAATTAAAAATGAGTATTATTAACTGATAGAAAATAAGATATATCTTTTAGTAGAAGCAATTAGAACGAGACAGGAACATAAAAGAATGCCTCAGCTTTTGTGTTTTAACTCTTTGTTAATTACTATCTACACAGTAAACTTTACCCGGTTTTTCCTTTAGTAAGTTACCTTTCATTGATTTGAGGAGCAAAACTTCTCAGCCACAAATGAGGACAGGGTGAGTGGAACTGTAACCCTTAGGAGAATGTGAATGTCTTAATAGATTGTCATTTCTGTGAGTGCAGGGGCTGTGATGTTGCCTTCTTCATCAACACCATTGTCACCATCATCATCGTCCCTATTTTCAACACTGCCCCTTACAATTTACTTCCGCATTCACCATCTTGTTTTAATCTTCAGAGCAACCTCATGAAGTAGGTAGGACAGATTATTTTACCATTACTATTTTACAAACGGGAATCATGAGGGACCAAGGTTGAGACTCGTTTCCCCAGCTAGAAAGAAGCAGAGGAAGGATTTTAATCTGAATCTTCTAGCTTCAAAAGTCACTGCCATTTCTACCATGCAATGTATGCTCTATCTGGCCTTGCACTGGGCCTTCGGATAATAATATTTGAGTGAATAAATTTGAAAGGTCTTGGAGTCAGAACTGGTGTTCAATAAGCAATAACCATAAGAAAAAAGTGGCAAACATTAAATTGTACAATGTTTTTCCTGGCGTCTCTTATTCAACTGATTGTCTGTAATGACTTCAGAAACAATATCATATTTCCTAATAAATGGCTGAAGCCGAAGTTACTGAAAATTTTATACTGAGCATTGCCCCGAGTAGTAGGAGGAATGCATATTTTCTCTTTTGATTATATTTGTCCATTTAAGTAATCTGGAAGGAAAACCCATTTTTATAGAAACTAACTGCTGTAATGGATTTGATATGCTGAACAACTTTTCTACTTGGTTACCAGTTCCCGAAAAATCAGAATTTACCAAGGCTGTCTTTCCCTTTGGTTTGCATAGATTGCAAAGTGTTTTTTATTCTTTTCCACTAATTAATAGATTGATAGATAATTGGTGGCAATGGATGGATGTCTGAAATGCAGCTATTAGAAGTGGGATTGGGCTCCCTAGATTCACTCTCACAAAGCTTCTCAGAAATATAGATATAAAAATTTAAAGTCTCTTTGGATATTTCTCATAGATGAGTATTTATTGAATTGACTTGAATCTAGTACAACTTGACTAATTCCATAAGCATCTCAAAATATTAATACTACTCAATTCATAATCACATCCTATGTCAATCATTATGCCTAGAGTTTTAACAACCAAAAAGGGGACCCAGTTCTTTCACTTTGCTATTGGTTGAGGGTACTTTTTTTTTTATCAATTCCAAATAAACATTTATCACATTAGGGTTGGAATCCGTTTCTCCTTAAGGCAAACATTCTTGGATAATTCTTACTGCATAAATGAGAAGTTTTTGTATCATTTCTATAGACTTTTACATTTTTATTGTGATAAAATACACAAAAAAATTTATCATTTTAACCTTATTTTAAAGTGTACAATTCAGTGGCATTTAACACATTTACAGTGGTGTGTAACCATCAGCATTATCTAGTTCCAGAACATTTTCATCACCCCAAAAGGAAACTCCATCCCTGTTGAACAGTCACTTTCTATTCCTCCTCATCCCAGCTTCTGGCAACCACTAATCTGCTGTCTCTATAGATTTGCCTATTCTATATATTTCACTTAAGTGAAATCATAAAATATGTGGCCTTTTGTGCCTGGCTTACTTCAATAAGCATAATGTTTTCAAAGTCCATCCATGATGTGGCATATATCAAAATTTCACTCCTTCTTACAGCAGAATAATATTCCACTGTATGTATATAACACTTTTTGTTTGCCCTTTCATCTATTGGTGCACAGTTGGGTTGTTTCCACCTTTTCATTATTGTGAATAATGTCTTATGAACACTGATGTACAGATATCCATTCAGTTCCCTCCTTTCAATTCTTTTCTATTTATACTTATAGTGGAATTGCTGACTCATATAGTAGTTCTATGTTTAATCATTTGGGAAACCACCAAACTCTTTCCACAGTGGCTATACCATTTTATATTCCCACTAGCAATGCACAAGTGTTCCAATTTCTCTATGTCCTTGACAAAACTTGTTATTTTCCACTTTTTGATTACAGCCGTCCTGGTAAGTATGAAGGGGTATCACATTGAGGTAAATTTCTGTTTCTTTTTATTGTGGAGATATTTACTCTCACTTCCACCCTGAACTAGAACATTTTAAATTGTAGTGCAAAGGCTCAGGGCATGTTAGGGGCATGTTGAGTGGTTTCACTTGACTGGAGGGCCATCTTGGTGTAAGGGCTGGTGAAAGATGAAGATGATTACATTGGGGCAAGATTGTACAGGGTCTTAAATGCTAAGCAGAGGCACTTCCCAGGTGAGAGGTAGTTTTTAAGGAAAGAAATGCCTTCATGGGAGTTGGGAATTAGAACAGTAAAGGGCACCAACATGTAGGCTGAATTGGAAAGAACAAAGGTTGGGAATAATTACTCCATTTTTGAGGTGGTTCCTAGGGTTATAAATAAATTAAATGCACGTGTATCACCAGATGACATCTTATAATTTATCAAATTAGCCAAAAATGGTGGACTATTCCTGCATCCCACAGGAATGCCACCCTATCCCCAGTTTGGTGGCGATGAATGTATTTGGGAATATTTTAGACTGTGAGCAGTTCCACTTGAAGTTCTAGAATTCTTTGAGTCTAAGCAGAAGTCTTCTTTGAGCTGATGGCACACTGATGGTTTCACAGGGGGAGAATTTTATGGTGAAAAACACAAGACCCGACATCTGACAGACCTGGATCTGAATGCTGTTTATTCACTTATTGATTGTGTGACCATGCTTAAGTACCTTACCTTCTCTGACTATCAATTTTCTGTCTTTAAATGGGTGTAGTATCTATTGCATTGTGTTGCTGGGAAAACAATTGAGATTATGCATGTAAAGTACATAGCAGAGAACCTGGCACATAGTTGGTGCACAGGACACCTACCACAAAGCCCAAAATACTGAGGCCACGTTCTTTTTAGGTGAGTACTTGGGTTATGGTTCAAGGAAAGATCTGTAAGAGTAGGAATCAGCTTGGAACTTGTAGAAAAAATGATATGAGAGAGAGAGAGAGCTTTGCCCAGAGCAAGTCTTGGGTCACTTTGATGTGAGGATAACCTGGGAACAAGGAGTAGGCTGATGGGACTCGATCCAAGTCTAACCCCTGGTATTCGCCTTAAATTTGGCTCCTTCTTCATTGACATTAACTGACATTAACTCATCTGTCAGCTGAAATGATTTGCAGATTATCTATAGACCAACTTTTGTTTCATTGGGAAATTAAAATCCTTGTAAAACTGTGACTGCAGTTTGTTCTCAGAGCAGATATATGACAGCAGGCAATGGATTGCAGAAGCGTGTAGCACATGGCTGGGCATCTGTCCAGCTCTGTTCTCCTTTCTGAGAGAAAGAAGTAAACAGCATAAGCAAGATAGAACACGATCCCTTGCTATTGAGGGGTGGGTGGTGGTGGTATTTTTAGCTCTTGGATGTGATGATTGGCCTAATATTTCTAACTATGCATTTGCCAGAAAATGTGGTGCCTAGGGGAATCAGGAAATGCAGTCCCTGATGCCAGCATGTGGTACCCTCAGCTTCAAGCTGGTATATCAGCTATTGGCTGTGGGTGTTGGCTAATACTACTCACCTGGTGCTGTTATTAACTATCCCTTCCAAGTCAAATTCCTCCTGGTTAATAACGTTAGCAGTTACCATTTGGCAAGTGTTATGCTTGGCTTTTACATTTAGTCTTCATAACAACCATATGAAATAGGTGAGTAAACTGAGACTCAGACAAATTGATTGGCTTGCACACATTTGTGTGGCTATTACCATGGAGAGGAAAAAATGCTCTTCAAAAAGATGACTACAGTCATTGCATTAACATTCCAAGATAGCAATATAATTAATTTCAAGGGAAGAGCTTGGTTTTGGCTATGTAAGAAACAAACAATCAGACTAGGATGGAGTTTGAGAAACTGAATGGCTTTGCATAATAAAGTAACAGAAATGTCTAGATTGCACACTAGTCACTCAAGAGGAGGACAGGATTTCGGAAGACAGGGGAATGAATAGAATGGAGAGAGTGCATAGAGACAAAGTACAGGCTGGCACCTGGTAACAAATTAGAATCTGAGGGAGAAAATGATGGAAAATGATGGATGTATTTTTAGGGACAGTGAGAGCTTCACTGAATTCAAAGCTGTTTTTTGCACTGTGTTGAATTATTGTTGATTGTAGTCAAAACTTAGTAAAACCTCATTACACTTAAGAATCTTGCATTGACAGCACTTTGGTTGTGTGGCTCACGTTTAGGGTGAAGTGAGGAGGAGAAAGGACAGCAGTTACAGTATAGAAGATGTGAGTGAAGATTGAGAATTAAACTTGGAGCAAGAATTTAGAGCGAGAAGGAATGGGAACGTGAGCATCCATCCTTCTAAAAGTCTTCAAATATTGGGGAGGTGCTGGACTTCCCTCAGTGTGTGAATCATTTCATTTAGATAATAAAAGAAAGGGTAATCGTGGAAAGTGAGAGTCTTTGGGCTCTCTGATCACATTAGTGGGTGACAGAGAATAATCTTAAGGCCAGGTGTCCCTGACCCCAAAGCCCAGTTTTTCTTAGTTGCTCACTGTGCTCACAGCGTTAACACGGGATGAAAGGCAGGCAATTTGTTTGTACAGTCTCATACTCTGGCTTGATGTCCCAGGCTGGAGTGGACCTCACACTGGAGACTCTCGTTTCTCTCTTAGCTTGTGAGAGTTCTTGGTCTTTTATATACCACTGCAACATCAATTTTCATTAGAACAACTTTCTGGGGCCAAGTAATTTCTGTCAGAGGACAATGAAAAACTGAAGAAATGTTCATAGCTTAGTGGCTAAGTTCAAAGATTAACTTAAGCAGATTTATCAGCCAAAAATGGATTTACTGTGTATGAGAATCGGCTCAAGCTGAGTTTGCTCCATTATATTTCTAGCAGAATCCCTATATCTCAGTTAAATATGAACTGACACTGTACAATATGCAGTGGATGGACCAAGAGGATGGGGATGACTTGATGACAATATTGGGTAGATAGCAAATAACTTCATAAAGTAGGATTGATGACAAATATGGGCTGGACATTAAGAATCAGTGCCATATCTTTGTAAAGATTTTACAAAAAAATTTGTAAAAAATTAGTGTCATTCTCTCCGTAAAGCAATGTTATGTAACAATGTCATTCTAACTCTTCTTAAAATTTAACGGATATCTTTTAAATTTAATGTTCGCCAAGTGACTGCTACAGTTACCCCTCACTTATTCCACATTTCTGGAAAAAATACTTCTTTGAAGATCAGGTGGGAGAGAGAAAATCAAGCAAGCAAGGCATGTGAGCAGCCAAGATAGATGCACCTCAGACCTTTATGCTGAGTGATAGCCTAGAGGAAAACTCAAATACGTGTTGGTTGAATGAAGAAATGAGAGATAAGCCTATTTATGCAGTTAATTTAAAGAGTTGTAATAAACTTACATATTTATTATCCTAGTCAACAGGAAATTAGAAGCACCTTAGAAGGAATTAAAGGAACCAGAAGACTAAGATTGTTTGGGACAGGTATACTGACAGCTGACAGAAAAAGTGGGGAGAGGGACCGCTGAGACCTGATGCTGAAGGACCAGAAAATGCAGTCCAAGAATGAAGAAAGGCACAGTTATCTGAGATCACCGCTGAGTATAGTGTGTGCTTCTCAAAGTGTGGTCCCTGGACCAGCGGCATCAGGATCACTTGGAATACAAATACTCAGGCTCCACCCCAGACCTACTCAATCAGAAGCTCTGGGGATGGGGCTCAGCAATCTGACAAGCCCTCCAGTGATGCTGATGCCCACTGGAGTATGCTGTCCATGGTGGAGTGGTAGATAACACTCTAAATCCAGAGGGCAACACAGCATTTCAACAGAGTGAATGAGTACTCATGACTTGGATCATATCGGAAAAGTTACTTTTTATAGAATACCCATCCATCCCTCTTAGAATCACTTCTGCTCATCCCATAAAGGTTAGTATAACGTATTTTCACTTTCATTTGTCTCCAGGTATTTTTTGATTTCTCCATTGATCCAATGGTTATTCAGTAGTGTGTTGTTTAGTCTCCACATATTTGTGGCTTTTACAGCTTTTTTCTTCTAGTTGATTTCTAGTTTCATAGCATTGTAGTCAGAAAAGATCTTGATATGATGTCAATCTTCTTAAATTTATTGAGGTTTGCCTTGTTTCCCAACATACAGTCTATCTTTGAGCATGTTCTATGTACACTTGAGAAGAATGTGTATTCTGCTGTATTTGGATAGAATATTCTATATATATTTATTAAGTCCATCTGATTTAGTGTTTCATTTAATTCCACTATTTCCTTGTTGACTTCCTGTCTGGATGATCAATCCATTGGTATAAGTGGTCTGTTGAGGTCCCCTACTATTTTTGTGTTGCTGTTAATTTCTCCCTTTAGGTCTGTTAATAGTTGTTTATATACTTTGATGCTCCTGTGTTAGGTGCATATATATTCGTAAGTGTTATGTGCTCTTGGTGGAATGTCCCTTTTATCGTTATGTACTATCCCTCTTTGTCTCTCATCACCTTCTTTATCTTTAAATCTGTTTTGTCTGATATAAGTATGGCATTACCTGCTTTATTTTGTTTGCTGTTTGCTTGCAGTATCGTCTTCCATCATTTCACTCTATGTCTGTGTTTGTCTTTAGAGCTGAGATATGTGTCCTGGAGGCAGCATATTATTGGGTCTTGTTTTTTAATCCATCCAGCTACTCTGTGTTTTTTGATTGGATAATTCAATCAATTCACATCTTGAGTGATTATTGACATATGAGGGTTTAATACTGCCATTTTATTTCTTGTTTTCTGGTTTTTCTATATTTCCATTGTTTCTCTTCCCTTGTATTTCTGTTACCGAACCTGAAGACAGTTCGCTCACCCGTTGTGCAGCAAGCCAATCTCTGACACCAGGGGTGGTGGAAGAAAGTAGGAACTTTATTTTTGCACAGTGCTGAGCAAGGAGAGAGGGCAGCTAATGCTCAAATCCCAAACTCCCCGAAAAGCTGAAAGGAAGGGTTTTTATTTGGGGTTTTAGGTAGGGGAGGGGGAGCATATGGCCTTGCTGGTAGGAGCTTTCCCACCAGCCTGTCTTTGGCCTTGAGACATTTGCAGAGAGGAGGGAGCTCATGACCTTGCTGGTCAGCAGCTTTCCCACCAGCCCGTATCTCTTTGTGGGAGGAGATAGTCCAGCTGCTTGTTCTTGACAGTGTCTGTCTCCATGGAGGATAGTGGGTTCTGGAGCCAGGAAGCCAGAGAGTAAGCAGGGAATGAGTGTTTTGGTTTTAACCCCATATATGCTGGGTTTAATGTGGGGAAACTGATATCAGGGTCAATATCATTTCTGACTGCCATTTAAGTTTGGTGGTTTTCTGTGATGGTTTTCTGAGTTTTCTCTTTATTTATGAATGGTGGTTCTGCTCTGATTTTTTGTTTAATGGTTACCATGAGGATGATATAAAAGATCTCATAGATAAGATAGTCTGTTTTCTGATAGCCTTGGTTCCATTAGGCTAAGCATGTTTCATCCCTTATCTTTTCTCCTTCTGAGTTATTGTTGTCACAAATTATTCTGTTTTGTGTTGTGAGTTTGTGACTACATTGAAGTGTTTATAGTTATTTTTGATGTTTTCCTTCCCTTCATCTTTTGTGTTATAATTAAATGTTTGCAAACTTGTTCTGATAGAGCACTCAATCTTCTGATTTTGTCTGTCCATTTATCTCCTAGCTCAAATCTTCGTAAACCTTGCCTCTTTTTTTCAGGTATGAGGACTTCCTTCATCAACTCTTGTAAGGGAGGTCTAGTGGTGATGAATTCCCTCAGCTTTGGTTTATCTGGGGAAGGTTTTATTTCTCCATTATATCCAAAGGATAGTTTCACTGGATAGAGTATTCTTAGCTGAAAGTTTTTGTCTTTCAGTATTTTGAATATATCATTCCATTTTCTCCTAGCTTGTAAGGTTTCTGCCAAGAAATCCACTGAAAACCTGATAGGAGTTCCTTTGTAGATGATTTTCCTCTGCCTTACTGCCCTTAATATTTTTCTTTGTCATTGACTTTTGTCAGTTTTACTATTATATACCTTGAAGAGGGTCTTTTTGCATTTTGTAATTAAGAGTTCTATTGGCTTCATGGACTTATAAGTCCAGTTCTTTCTCCAGGTTTGGGAAGTTCTGAGCTACTATTTCTTTGAACAAGCTTTTGCTCCTTTCTCCCTCTCTTCTCCATCTGGAATATCTATTATCCTTATGTTGCTTTTCCCAATTGAGATGGATATTTCTCAAAGAATTTCTTCATTTTTTTTAAGTCTTAGTTCTTGCTCCTCCTCCACCTGAAGCACTTCTATATTTCTGTCTTCTAAATCACTAATTCTCTCCTCCATAACGTCAGCTCTATTTTTTAAGGATTCTAGATTATTTTTTATCTCACTAATTGTGTTCTTCATATGCAGAATTTCTGTTTGGCTGTTTTTTCTTTTCAGACTTTCTATCTCTTTGGTGAAGTATTCCTTCTGCTCATTAGTTTTATTCCTGAGCTGATTGAACTGTCTTTTTGAGTTTTCTTATAGCTCATTGAGTTTCTTTATGACAACTATTTTGAATTCTCTGTCATTTAAATAGTAACTTTCTGTGACTTCAGGATTGTTTTCTGGAGACTTGTCATTTTCCTTCTGCTCTGAAGTATTACTGTGTTTTTTTCATTTTGTTTGATGAAGTGAACCTTTGCCTGTGCTTTTGTGATAGTATCAGGTCGTAGATTCCACCTGCCACCACTGAGGGGAAGCAGGAGCTATGTTTCTGAACCCACCTCATCTGCTCAAAGTTGTGTGGGTACAGCTACTCTCCATTTATGTGGGTTGGCCAGAGCTGCTTGGTGGGTCACTCTTGTAGGGGTGGGGCCTCTGTACCTCTGTGCTCAGTGGGCAGGTTGCACAGGCATGGGCCAGGACTGTGCTCACTGGTGGTTTGGCTGAGCTGCCATGCTGGCAAGCATGGTACCATCATGGGGGCTGAGCTGTGGCCCCTTGGTGGAGAGTGTTCCCACAGGGAGGGCCACCAGGGCATGGTGGGCGCTCCTGCAGGCTGGGCTACCCCTCTGAAGGTATTCATGCATGCACTAGGCCACCCCTGTCTCTTCTTACAGTCTTGACAACTGCTGTGCTTGGTAAGCAGGGCTCCTTCATGGGGGAGTGTACCTGTTGGCAGGGCTACTGCGGAACTGTGGGCACTCCCACAGGCTAGGATAATGTTTTCACATGCTCTGGGTGGCCCCTGCCTACTCTTACAGATGCACTGGTCACTGTGCTTGGTAGGCAGGGCTCCTTCCTGGGGGCTGAGCTGGGGCTTCTCAGTAGGGAGTGTTCCCACTGGTAGTGCTGCCACGGCATGTCAAGTGCTCCTGTAGGCCAGGATAGCATTTGTGTGTGGGCTGGGTTGTCCCTGCCTCCTCTTAGCATAGTACCAGCTGCTGTTTAAGGCTCTTGATCTGGCTTGCTGCTGTCAGGAATGGGTGCTCTCACCTATCTCCACTGCTTCCCAGGGATCCAGTCCATCTATCTTCAGATGTATAGCTGTGTGGGTCTCAGGCATCCTGTTGTGCTGTGTGGATATCCTCTGTTGGTCAGTGAATGACCATTTAGTTGTAATTCAGAGGGGGAGAGACAAAGGGAACAGCTCACTCCGCCATGTTGCTGATATAACTTCTTATAAATGCCACAGCAATATAAATGGTTGTATTTTTCAGCATATGTTCAATTGAAGACAAATTTTGTATCTACAGGGAAACTTAAATCTTATTTATTCAACTTCTTCTTGGAGAAAAAATGCAAGAAAAACACAAAAAACTGAGGCTCAGGAAGGTTGAGATTTATACATTCAATGTTGTAGAGTAAGACAGAACTGAGATCCATCCTTGTAGTGTGGTGCCTAAACAAGACATGACTGGATTTTCATGTAGGCTGGATTGTTAAAGTCCCTTTTGTTCCTATCATTTTTATTTCCAAAGGATTAAAAATATGAATTTATTACAACTAGAAGGACCTCCAACTAAGATATACAACTATGTACGGGGGCGGGGGGGGGTGCTGGGAAGATAAAGCAGAAAAAAAAAAAAGATTGGCAAAAGTTGTTAGCCCAGGTGCCAATCTTTAATAAAAAATAAATAAATAAGAATTTATTTAAATTTAATCTCAAGTTCCCTATTTAAGTTCTGTACTTAAAATACAATGTAGAGAAGAATATAAAAACAAAAGAGTAGTAACAATAGAGAAGATAGTGAAAAGGCAGGGAACCAAGAATACCTTGTTCTAGTTAATTGGCAACAATATAAACAAATTTGTTGTTCCTCTTACAAAAATCCTTTAATTTTATTAAATGTAGAGGAAAATAGTGACTATTAGTTTTTGTTGCTAAAAATGTTGAAGCAACTCAGAAAACTTTAAAAAAATCAGTAAACAATCCAAAAGAGGCCTGGATGATGTTAGCACTAAGACAAAGAAACCAGTCCTTATGACCAAATCTAGTAAGGAATGAGTCATAGAATGAGAAG
This sequence comes from Equus asinus, assembly GCF_041296235.1. Taxonomy (NCBI): domain Eukaryota; kingdom Metazoa; phylum Chordata; class Mammalia; order Perissodactyla; family Equidae; genus Equus; species Equus asinus. The sequence goes on from NC_091798.1 coordinate 76,374,511, forward strand.
CTCTCTCTCTAAGGCAGCCACTTACTACTTACAGGAGAGTTTCTCATAGAAGTGAATCTAAAGATAGACAAAAAAGAAAAAGAAAGAAAAGAAACCCCTAAGGTATAACATTGATGACTTAAAAATACCCTAAAATGTGAGTTTAATTTTATTCAAGAGGAGAAAGACAGTTTTCATAGAGGAAATACTTAAAATAGTCCCAAAGAAATAGAAAATGACTCAAAGTGAAGATAAGAACTCATGAATCAGGTCATGAGAAACTTTATCTTCCTGACACATCATATATTATGAAACCATAAAAAATAGGGAAATAGTAATCAGGGAAGAGTAGCTCATGTCAATGTTTTGTATTCTTCAGTTTAATGAAGATAAATGAAAAGAGAATTGAACTATATGTACCAAAATCCAATATGAAGCAGACTTGGAAATGTAATAAAACAGTTAGTATGCTTTGAGGTATATCTGCATTGTCAACCTAGTTTATCTGCAACAAAGAAGACTGAATAGCCTGATTGAAACTATTTTAAATGCTTAGTCAGTAGTCAACATTGACTGAGTATTTATTGAACATTTATATTTGTCACAGGCATTATAATAAATGTTTTGCATGGATTAACTCATTCAATCTTTCCAATAGTTCTTTGAGATCAATATTATCATTATTATCCCAATTTTGTTAATGAGGAAACTGATCCCCAAGAGCTTCTCTAAGTTGTTCAAAGATCACACAGCTCATAGTGGTAAACTTTGTATTTGAACCAGGCAGCCTGACTTAAGAATCTAAATGTTAAACCTCTGTTCTATCAACACCCTGCTAAGTGATACCTATGGTTCATGGTGAACAAAATGGACGTGGTCCCTGCCCTCCTGGAACTTAAAGTCTAACAGAATTTTTTTAGTTGTAAAGTTTAGAGCAATAATAGTAAATTAGATCTGCCTTTAAGACCAAGGCTAGAAGTTAAACCATGGTTCTCTCACAAGCATTTTTCATGTTAAGTGTAGTGGAGACCACATATTCAAACTTCGTGGAAAGGATGGGTTTTAATCCTGATGTCAGAGGAAAAACAAAACCACTCAAAAGACAAGAGAGAAAACAGAAAGAAAAAAGGCATGGTCTACAATTGAAAAAGTCCAGAGAACTCAAGAAGGTATAAATGGTCAACATGTTGGTATTCAGGGAGATGCCTGAGACTGGTATCAGTGGATTAGTTCTCCTGCGGTGTCTGTGTGACTCAGAAATGAAGTGCAAGGGGCACTGCTTGGGGATTGTGCTGTCAGGCAGATTGGGCCACCTTATGTGAGGCCAGTTGACCTCTGGCTGATTTGGGCCATACCTTCCTATTCTCTCTTTCCTGCTGGTTTGCTCTCTGAAGTCCATATTTTGATCCCCAGCCACTTCTGCTCTCATTTCTTTTTTCTTCCCTGGTGTTAGAAGGACTTATTTGGAAGATGCTGAACTTTCTCACAGGCCTTTGTCCTTTCCTCAGGGCTCCCAGAAGCTGAACTGGTTTCTTCAAAGGAAAATAATGCTAATTTATTAAAGGCAAGAAACAAACCTAAGGCGACTTAGTGATCTTGTAGACAGTTAAATATATTAGAAGCTTTAACTCATTTTCTTCTCATACTTATTTTGACTAAAATACAATTAGTATGGAATAAATGCCAAGATTGTGGTGATATATAGTTTAGTCTCACTTCTTTGGAACCCTTTTATTGGGTTAAAATGCTTTGCTGAGGTATTGAGAATGCTAGTTCTTAAGAGCTAGAAACATTTATTTCCTGTTAGCTGTTTTAGATTATTCAGATAAATTTAGCACTTAATGCGATTTGCTCAGGCGATTATAATTTACCTCGAAATGTGCTGTGCTTTGTTGGAATCAGGAAAAGCTTATTTCAGCAAAGGGGGGAATAATTATCTTGAAAGTGTGAAGCAGGCACTAACCATTATTAAGGGCATTTTTTTCAGACAGGAATATGGGTACGGTGTCTTATATATAATGGATTCTCATGTTTTTTGATTTTGATTGATAGAATTTACATTCGAAGAGAAGGGACCACAATCCAAAGAGTTATGCTTACACTGATGCCCTTAGTCTTCTGATGTTCCATAACATCTTCCAGAAACACTAGTCTTACGAGCTCAGAACACATCTTCTATTTGAGAGAGACAACTTCCTTCACGAAGCTATTGTGTTCATTCTCCATAAACTATGGTGACAAATATTTTATTATGCACTTGACTTCACAGAAAAACATCTCATAGAACAATAAAACTTTGTTTCACTAAATTTACGTCTGAACTTCGTCAGCTTATATATAAATGTTATACATAGCTGTACTTTATTTCTCTTTCCTTGTAAAATTTCTTCTAGTTTATGTTTTTCCAGCTTTATTGAGATATAATTGACATACACCACTGTATAAGTTTAAGGTATACAGCATAATGGTTGACTTACATATATTTTGAAATGATTACTGCAGTAAGTTTGGTTAGTATCTATCATTTCATATAGATACAATAAAAGAAAAAGAAAAAAAGTTTTTCTTGTGATAAGAACTCAAGATTTACTCTCAACTTTTGTATATATCACCCAGCAGTGGTAACTATAGTCATCATGTTGTACATTACACCCCTAGGACTTAATTTATCTTGTGAAGGGAAGTTAGTTTATATTATCTTGTTCTGTGTTACATATCCTTCAAAGTGACCAAATATTTTTGAAGAAAGCAGAGTTTAAATAAATAAATTGTGGTCATTTTAAACAGCATGTACACTATATTTTGCAGTTACTTTTGAAATGAACACCATTTTATTCACATGTTTTCATTTACAATGTCAGCATATTTTACATATTTGTATTTTAGTGAAAATATTATATTTCACTGGTTGATAAATGATTATTTGTTTAACCATCTTCCTCCACCCCATGATAAAGCACAGCTGTGGTGCACACGTTTGGCGAACAGAATGATGGTCATCACCATTAAAATATTTGTCATATTTAATCTGGAATGATGCACTTGAACAGTTTTTCATGATGTCCTAAAAAGCAGAGCCACGATGTGTAGGCCTTCAGGAGGGAAAATAAAATGCTTTTATATGCTCCTTTAGATGGGAAATGTCCTGTCTGAAACTGTAAAACATGGGCATAAACTGGTGTAATAGGATTTTAGAAAAAAAAACCCTGAAAGATAGAAGTACGATAAAACTGTTGGGACTATTTCTCAAGAGAAACTGCCACATACTTCCAAAATTCAACTGAAGAACTTGAAGGCCTTGCATGAAGGTTTGTGGAATTTACACACTCTTGAGAGAAAGATATGGCTTATGAATCTTCCCTGAAAGGTATTTCATATTTCTTGATGATTTATGGTAAGTAAATGCAGGGAAGATTTCAAAGGAGATGAAAATTATTTGAAAACTTTTACCGTTGAGAAATACTTCAGTGCAAGGGAGTATGGACTCACTTTTTTTTTTTTTGGTGAGGAAGATTGGCCCTGAGCTAACATCTGTTGCCAATCTTCCTCTTTTTTGCTTGAGGAAGATTGTTGCTGAGCTAACATCTATGCCAATGTTCCTCTATTTTGTATGTGGGATGCTGCCACAGCATGACTTGATGAGCACTGTGTAGGTCCACACAAGGGATCTGAACCTGTGAACCCCAGGCTTCTGAAGCAGAACACACAAACTTAGCCACTATACTACTGGGCCAGCCCCTGGACTTACTTTCTAACTCCGCATTTGCTTCATTGTTTTTGTTTTAGCAACCATCAACATTGTCTTTATGTGCTTTGTAGAACTATAACATGGTTCCAGATTAATTATGGCAGAAGTACTATCCTGCACTTTAATAATGATATAGCTTAGTGGTAGAAAGGGGATTTTTGCAGGTGAAAACAGCAGTTATTGCCAGGGCCAGTCTCTGCTGTGTGAAATCGATCAGTGAAGGAGGAGGATGGCTAGCTCCTTTTGAAGCGAGGTGTCAGGCATCCTATGAAGCAAAAGGCCGAGATGCAGCCAGAAGGAGACCCGGGAGAGAGATTATCCTCGTGTCCAGAAGGAAGGAATTATTTGCTTATTTTCATACTTATCATCAGTTTTCCTGCCTAGTAATTTTGGCATCAAGGACTGACAGAGGCTAACATTTTTGTATAAAACTATCCTATATCCCATTATATTAATTTGTTCATCAATGTTCAGATATCTACTCCAACTTTGAACTTATAAAATGATCAGTGGAATTAGTGGTCCAGTTTCTGACCAAACCCTTGCAGTTAGAAAAAAGCTTCTAGAGCTTTCTTGACTGTTTGGAGGAAGGACCATTCCTCCCCCATAGGGATCAAGATTGAGACCCAGTGACTCGGTGTAAGTCCCTCCCCTCCCTCACCTGCAGGCCTCCATCAGTAGGAATGAAGAACGGGCCCCACCTTTCAACATCCCCCCCGACCTGTCTTTCTTTCTTCTACCTCCTCAACACTCCCAGTCTTGCCACTCTCTGCCTTATGACATGTAGACTGTGTGCAACAGAATCCCTTTGGGGGCTTCTTCCAAATGTAGATGCTTAGGTCCCGCTAAGATGGCTGACTGGGGAGGAGCCTCTGGAATCTGCAATTTCACCAAGCTCCCCAGGTGATTCTGGTGCACCCTGAAGTTTAGGAACCACTGTTCCCAGAGTTTTACACACAGAGAATCTGTAGATATTTTACAAATATACAGTACTCTAGAGCTTGCAAAGCACCTTTATATAGCAGCTCATTAGATTCTCTAGAAGAATCAGATGAGATCAGGCAGGTATTGACATTTTTATTTTACAAATGAGACAATGGGTATCTGTAATGTTCTGGTCAAGCCATAGCTGAGCTGAGGACGCAGGTTCTCTTCACACAGCCTGCTGCCTGCAGATAGTATTGGCCCTGAATATTATGAAGAGGTCTGTAGTTTACTCCTTCTCTTACATCATCTCACTTTTTCTCCCCAATAAGCCTTTGAGGAAGATAGGGCAAATATTATTACATTTATTTGACAGAGGAGAAAACTGAGACTCAGAGAGTTCAAGTGACCAAAGTCATAAGCTAGAATGTGGCCAAACCTGGACTCAGGTTTTTCAAGTCCAAGTGCCATCTGCTGTCCGATTTTTACTACAACTCAAGTGACCAACAAATGAAGAAGTTGCAATGAAGTATAAATATTTTAAGATTTTTGATTGCTAAAGGTTTAGTAAATATTGCTCATGCAATAAAGTTTCTTATGTATGTTTGGCTTTCTCACAAGGGTAGCAAATAAAATCTTTTCATTTGGGGGGAGGGGAAGGGCAGCCTTGAGCTAACATCTGCTGCCAATCCTCCTCTTTTTGCTGAGGAAGACTGGCCCTGAGCTAACATCCATGCCCATCTTCCTCTACTTTATATGTGGGATGCCTGCCATAGCATGGCTTGACAAGCGGTGCCATGTCCACACCCAGGATCCCAACTGGCAAACCCCTGGCCGCCAAAGGGGAACGTGCACACCCAACCACTGCGCCACCGGGCCAGCCCCTAAAATCTTTTCTTGATTCTATTGCACTGTTTTTATAACTGACCATCACAAAACTTTTTATGAGACAATTGCTTTAATAACTGTTCTTTAAGGTCATATTAACTTTTGAAACATAAATACCGAATCCGGTTACCACTTCTTGGTCTTTATCCTCCTCTCCTTTTTGCAGTCCTTGTCACTGTTGAACACTCCTTTTCTTCCTGAAAACATCTTCTTTCTGTGAAGTGGCATGCTCATGATTCTAACTCTCCCTCTATCCATTGCTGGCTTCTCTTTTTTCCTTCTACACCCGAGATTCCTTTGTAGTTGCCTCCCTTTTGCTTTCATGGATTTCCCCTTGGCAAAAAGACATGCATTTCCACAATTTCAGCTATTAGAATTATTCTGATGGGTCTCAAATATAGCTCTGACTTTTTTTCCTGAGCTCCAGATCTGCTCAAAGTCTTGAACATACTAAATACTCACTAAACATTTCCTGAATTAAATTTCTATCTGTTTGCTGAACATCTCATTTATTCAGTGGATATTTATGGAGTGCCTACTAAGTGCTGGCAATGTTGTAGGTGCCTTGGATACATCAGTGAATAAAACAGTTACCAGACCTCATGGACTGTACTTTTTAGGGGCAGAAGACAAACAAGAAACCATAAACATAAAAAATGCGAAAATTAGATTTTATGTGAGAAGCACTATGCAAAAGAAGAGAGGAAGATAGAACAGGATAAAGGGAATCAAAAATGCAGTTACATGGGTGGTGATGGGAGTGTTGGTCGCACTTTTCTATAGAGTGGCCAGGATCGGCCTCGCTGAGAGGGAAACCTTTGTAAAAGTCTTAAAGGATGTAAAGGAGTTAGCCCTGCAGATATCTGAGGGCAATGCGCTTGGGCAAAGGAATAGCCGCTGCAAAGACCTTCCGGCACCAGTGTTCCTGGTATGTTCAAGGAAGAAGAGGAGAGGAAGGTCGGAGAGGAAATGAGAAGTCAGTTTGTGTAGGGTCTTGTCAGCTCACGTACGGACTTTGGTTTTTGTCTTTTGTGGAATGGGGAGCTTTTGGGAGTTTTGAGCAGAGGAATGACAGTGTATTTTACATGTTTAAAGAATCATCTGGCAACTATGCTGAGAACAGGCTATAGGGTGGTAAAGGCAGCATTGAGAGATCAGTTATAAAGCTATTGAGTAATCTGGGCAAGACATGATAGTGGCTTGGGCCAGAATGGTAGGAGTAGATTTCATGAGAGGTTGGCAGACTGCGAACATATTTTGAAGACAGAGCCATTAGGATTTCCTGATGTATTAGATATGTTTAGTCTGTGCCACTAGAAGGATGGAGTTGCCATCATTTGAGATTGAGAAGGCTTCCAGTAAAACAGGTTTGAAGGGGAACAGCAGGAGATCAGATCCAAGCATGTTAAATTTGAGACATCTATTGGATGTTCAGGTGGAGATGTTGGATTATAGGATTCTGGGATTCAGGAGTGATATTGGGCTGGAAGTATAAATGTGGTCGTTGGTGGCATATAGATGGTACTTAAAGCCATGATTCTAGATGAGGTCACCAAGAGGACGAGCATGAATGGAGAAGACAAAAGGACCGAGGACTGAGCCCTGGGGCACTACAACATTACAAATTTGGGGAGAAGAGGAAGATCAGTGAAGGAGACTAAGAAGTTTATCCGTGAGGTGGGAGGAAAAGCAAGAGCACAAGGTTGTAGAGAGAAAGCAAAAAAAATTATCAGAGAAGAGAGAGAGCAAAGTTGAGTCAAATGCTGCTGGTAATTTAAGATGAGAGTAGAGAATTTATCCCCGGATTTAACAATGAGGCAGTTGTTGGTGACCTTCATATGAGCACTTTTCATGGAACAGTAGGGATGAAAGCATGATCTCGGTGAGTGAACAAGAGATAGTAGGGTAACAGAAATTAGATTTAATGAATAGTGACAACACTTTTGAATTGATTCAAACTCAAAGTGTCTAAAACTAGACAATCATTCTCTTCCTAAATCTATTCTTTCTCTAGGATATTTTATTTTTGTTGGTGGGACCTCCGTCCTCTCAATCACTTACGGTCAAAGCTAGGTAGTCATCTTTTACTCGTTTCTCTCTCTTGTGCCCCCCATATTAATCCACTAGCAAGTCATATCAATTTTACTCAAGAAGAAAGAAGGGTACACTAGAAAGAATATGCATTTCAAATCAGACACACCTAGTGAGCAAGTTATTTAATCTCTATTAGCCTCAGTTTAGGAGGATAATATTACCTACCTGATAGGATTCTTATGAGGATTACAAATGTTTATGTAGAAAGCATCTAGAACAAAAATAAGATCTCAGAATGTCTGAGTTTCTCTCCTATGTGCCACTTGCCCCAGGGTTCAAGGTCTCTTTCTTCTTGCCACAATCTTAGCCCCAGGCTCCAAGACTCTTGTCACTTGTCCCCTTGCCTTTACAATCCATCATTGTTCTCCTAGCTTCCAGTTTTGTCCTTGTCCAATACACTATCAGAGTAATCTCTCTAAAGCACAGCTCTAACCATGTCCCTTCTACACCTAAATGTTTTTTTTAGCGACTCTCCATTACTTGGAATAAAGCCAAACATACTTTATAAATAAAGTGTGGCAATATCCTGCTCCTACATAATATATAACTTCTCTCTCCAATATTTGCCTGACTGTTGCACATGATCTTACTTTTCTACATTTCTGCTTTTACTTATCTTCTCCCTCCATTTGGCATTCCTGCTCCTTATCTCCACCTGTCAGACAAAATCGTATCCATTTTTCAAGGCTTAACTCAAATGCCACACTGGTCACAGAAACTTCCCGACCCACACCACCCACTCCATCTGACAACCAAAAATTCTTTCTCCTCTATCTAACCCTAAAGCATCTTCTATTTCTCTTAAATAACATAAATCATTCTTTATTGTTTAATACATATTGATGCATGTCTCAGAGCTCTCTTATTAGAATGTATGCTCTGCAGGGGCAAAGATCAGGCATGACTCATCTTTGTGTCCGCTTAGCACCTAGGACAGTTCTCTGTACTTTGGAAGAGCTCATAATGTGTATGCTGAATTGAATTACTGGGTTCTTTTATACATTTTTGGCTTTAAAATTGAGGTTACTATCTTAAAAGTAATACTTGTCATTCAACTTTCTTGGTTGCTCAATTTACTACCAGAGAGAATAAATCATAGAATAATCCAAAAACACTAGGGAAAAAATCCTTGGCTGAAATAAATGCAATCCTTCTTTACCATGTCTACCATAGTAAAAGAGCAGAGTCACCTCTAATTCAAGTTGACCAAGTGATTTCCAAACTGACACGCCTTTCCAATCATTATATATAAGAGTTATATTGGTAAAAAACCCAATTATTATTAGTGTTCTCAATAGGTTCCACATAAGTATGATCTATTCTCTTTCCCTTTACCTCCTTCTTATTGATTTCATCTTTTTCACTGTCAACTTTTAGTGAGGCAAACTGATGAAAAATAGTTGCTTCAAAATTGTTTGCACAGTATCATAAACAAAGATTAAAATACACTTAAAATAAATATTTTAAAACCACAGTTAAGTTAGTCAATATTTGAATGAAATTATGTAATACCAATTCTGCCATCTTTCATTTACAGATTCAAGCTGGGAATTCCAGAATGTGAGCCTGGAAATAACTAGCAAGTTCAAACATATCCCAGGAGATTTTTTTATGATGGCATATGCCAGTTTGACACATCCAAACTATCATTTGTTCCCAGGATCACTGATAAATTCACTCAAATAAAGTAACATTTCTATGTTGGCTGATTCTTAGGAGGGAGCAATATCTTTGCATGCAGTGAATGTATAATTATCGGTATCTGTTATAGACCGAATGTGTCCTTCCCCAAATTCATACACTGAAACCCTAACTCCCACTGAGCTCGTATTTGGGGATGGGCCTTTGGGAGGTAATTAGGTGTACATGAGGTCTTGAGGGGGAGGCCATTATGATGGGATTAGTGTCCTTATAAGAAGAGGAAGAGGGGCGGGCCCGGTGGTGCAGCTTCGTTGGCCCAGGAGTTTGCGGGTTCAGATCCAGGGTGCGGACATGGCACCGCTTGGCAAGCCATGCTGTGGTAGGCGTCCCACATATAAAATAGAGGAAGATGGGCATGAATGTTAGCTCAGGGCCAGTCTTCCTCAGTGAAAAGAGGAGGATTGGCAGCAGATGTTAGCTCAGGGCTAATCTTCCTCAAAAAAAAAAAAAGAAGAAGAGGAAGAGAGACCAGAGCTCTCTCTTTGCCATGTGAGGACACAGCAAGAAGGCTGCCATCTGCAAACTGGGAAGAGAGCTCTTGTCAGGAACAGACTCTGCTGGCACGTTGATCTTGGACTTCCCACCCTCCAGAACAATGGGAAATAAATATCTGTTGTTTAACTGGCCCAGTCTGCGATATTTTGTTGCAGCTGCCTGAGGTGAGTAAGATCGCATCTATCATTTATTTTCCCAACAAAGGTACTTTTGCCGTCTTTCTATTTTAACTAAAAACAGGCTAGTGAGTCAACTGTGACTGCATATTTAGCAAATATTTCCTCAGTGCTTATTATGTTCCAGGTACTAGCAAGATACTTTCACATGAATGAACTCATTTAATTTTCACAATAATCTGGGAAGTGGGCATTCCTGCTCCCATTTTACAGATGGAGAAATGCAGTTCAGAGAGGTTAAGTGGTACAACTAGTAAGTGGAATTCTTGGCTCCATAAGGGAAAGGTCTGTTCTGTCTCATTAATTGCTAGAATTCTAGTAGTTAGCACAGAGGTGCTAGTATCTCAGTAAATACAGGTTTGGTAATTATTGAGAGTAAGTAAGAGAGAAAACTGAATTCAAACACAGGTCTTCTAATGCTCGGCCTTCTAATGCCCACTACATTATGTCCTGTATTAATAGATAGTTGAAGTTAATTACATTAATATTAATTAATTAATAATATATTATGTGTCCTATATTACATTTATTCTTTATTGTTAGAAATATTAAGGCTTTCTCATACTGTCTTAAAATTTTAACCAGTTTTTTTTTTTTCTGCTTTATCTCCCCAAATGCCCCCTGGAACATAGTTGTATATCTTAGTTGCAGGTCCTTCTGGTTGTGGCATATGGGATGCCACCTCAATGTGGCCTGACGAGCAGTGCCATGTCGGCGCCCAGGATCAGAACCAGTGAAACCCTGGGCCGCCGCAGCGGAGCGCGCGAACTTAACCACTCGGCCACAAGGCTGGCCTCTTAACCAGTTTTTAAAAGGTCTTTATTATAAAGCTAATAAATGGTTGTAAAGATCTGACAGCTCAAGGTTGTGTGATGCGAGAAATCCTCTGTGCCCTGTACCACAAGTAACCACTACTAAGAGTAAGGTGTGTTTCTGTCCTGATGCCCTAAGTGCACACGTGGGGTGTATAAGAGTGTATAGATACACTTTGAAAGACAAACATGGCATTCTTGTGTTGTTCTGTGGTTTTATTTTAAATTTAAATGCATATTACCTTTATTTTTCATATCTTGCAAATTTATTTTGACGGCTTTGTGGTATTCTTTTGTTTTTATGCACTGCTCTTTAACTAGACCCCTACTGATGGCTATTTAGATTGTGTCCAAATTTTACTAATGTAAACATGCTGTAATGAATACACACCCTTGAACATTGTGATAGTATATCTGACTGACAGATTCTTAGAAAAACTTACTGTTGGAGAAGGTCGTGGAAAGGACATGACCTCTGGTTGACCCGGGAGCTAGACCCCCCTCCCCTGTCCTTAAAATGTACGGTGCTCCTACTATTCCCATACCAGCAGCAGTTTCAAGAGAGTAACGTGCTGTTGAGATGGGCTGGACTGAATACCTGACTGAACCCAGTTAAGGCCTCTATATAAACTTGAAATTCTAGCAGGTGGATGGGGAGATCTACTCATCTTGCAGCGCCCAAGACAAGCCTCATATGTAAGTTCCCTTGCTTATTACACCTGTGTGCAGGGACTAGTTTTGAATTTCACCCAGGAACTCCCCAAGTTTGCAAACCAACACTTGCTGTGTCAAATGGTAAGCATTTTTAGCATGTTGATGTATATTGCTGAATTACCTTAACAAATGTGTTCCAGTTTACATTTCTACTAATAGTGCATGATACTTCCTTTTTCAAAAAGTGACGCTTGTGAATACTGGGTATAACCCATTTATATTTTCCAATATTATAGGTTAGAAAATGTGGCATTTAAAAAATTAGTATTTACTTAATTATTGATGAAGTTATTGTTGACCATCTGTACACATTTATGTGTGTATAGCTTATTCTCTATTCACTAATTTCTGCTAATTTTTCTATTGGCTTGTTGGTGTTTTAGTATTGATTACTAAATTCTTTTTGAACGTTAAAAAGTTTTGTCATTTGTCTCTGATGTGTGTTTTTTATATATGGGAAGTTTTGTTGAGTGGACAAGTTTAATTTCCATTTGATCAGGCCTCTCAGTCTTCTTTTTCCCCCAGTGGTTTCTGGATTTCCTATTATAGTGAGAAATACCTTCCTAATTCTAAAATTTTAAAAAAGTCATTCATATTTTTTTCTGTAGTTTTTATCTTTATTAATTTTTTGGTCTACAATTCATGCATTCATCAAACAAATATTTATTGTGCACCTACTGTGTGTCAGGCATCATACATTAGTGAACAGGACAGACAAAAATGTCTGCGTTCATAGAATGATGTTTGATCCACTTAGATATTCTTTTAATATACTCAATTCAATTTGCTATGATATTGTTAATTATTTTGGCATTGGATTAACAGCTGAGCTATATGAAATTTACTTTGATAAAACAAATGAGGCAGGAATCCATCTTTGTTTTGTTTTTCTTCATAGGATTAGCTATTTATCTCAACTAAATATTTTATATTTTACTATTAATTTTCAAGTAGCACCCTTAGGGAAAACTAAATACTGGTAGGTACTTGGGTTTATTTCTAGACTCCATTCTGAACATTGATTGATTGTGTCTTTTCCTGAACCAGTGTTATAATGTTAAAATTACTATAGCTTTATAACGAATTTTGATTTCTGAAGGGACTCATTTCCCCTTAAAGACTCTTCTTTTACAGATTTATTTTTCTAACTCTTGTAACATGTTGAGTCTTTCAAGTGAACTTGTAACTGTTTAGTCGTGTGCTATGTAGTGGGATCACGTTGACTTTTCAGATTCACTTCAGTAGAAATGATCGCCGTGCAATAGTGAAGCTCCTCGCTCAGGGGTTTTTCATTTGTTCGAGTCTTCCCCTTCTCACGATAGAGTTTTAAGGCTGTCCTCATATAGCTGTTGGGTTTATCTTATTTTTTTCACTTGATTTTTATTTTTGGTTATTATTTTAAGCAATATTACTTTTTCTATTTTATTATCTCTTTTCGTAGAAAGGAAAGCTATTGATTTTGTACATTGGTTTTGTAATTTACTCCTTTATTGGCTTTTCTGATTGTTTTTATGGTTTTTTTCTTCAGTGTTTTGAGTACACAATGATATCATCTATAAATGATGAAAAATTTGCCTTATTCTTTCCAATGTTTACATGCATTGGCTCAGTCTTGCAGAGCATTTTCAAGTAGCTGTCCCCTTCTTTGGAATCCTTGCCTTTTTCTTGACTCACAGGATTGCCTCTATTATTGCTTTGCTATGAAGGATATTACTGGCTTTGGGGTTTATGCATATATTATTATATCACGTTAGGAATTATCCATCTCTTTCTGTTTTACTATGATTTTTAAATGAAGACAGGATGTTGAATTTTGTTACATGCCTTCTAAGTATTATTTGATCTCATGTGACCAATTTTTTTTTTTGATGAGGAAGATTGGCCCTGAACTAACATCTGTTGCCAATCTTCCTCTTTTTGCTTGACGAATATGGTCCCTGAGCTAATATCCATGCCAATCTTCCTTTACTTTGTATATGGGATGCTGCCACAGCATGACTTGATGAGCTATGTGTAGGTCTGTGCCTGGGATTTAAACCTGTGAACCCTGGGCCACTGAAGTGGAGCATGAGAACTTAACCAATATGCCACTGGGCCGATCCCAATAGGGCATACTGTTTTAACAAATTCCCTAATATCAAATTGTTATTCCACTGTGGAGATGAATCTAAACGTGTTGTGGTGTATTATTTTTTAAATGTACTAAGGATTCCTATTTATGAATGTAAATATGCTATCATAACATAAATATCAATTTACAACTTGCTTTTCTTACTCAGCAGTGTTTTGGTGATCTTTCTTATGTGAACTTATTGATCTATCCCATTCTTTTTGTCTGCAGCATCGAATTCATAGCACGGATAAATCACAATTTATGCAATCATTTCTGTGTTGAAGGGCATGCAGATTTTTTCTTTTGGCTATTACTAACCATTATTGCTATTTCTAACAATGCTGCAATACAATCCTTATACATATCTTTTAGTCTATGTGCAGAGTTTGGGGAGTAGGGAAGATGCCTAGAAGTGGAATTCCAGAGTCATAAATTATGTGCATTTAAATGGGTATTGCCAAACTGACCTCTTAAGTGGCTGTAATAACTCACACTGCCATTAGTAGTGACTGACATCCATTCCCCAAACCCATACCAAAGCTGACACACTCAAGCAATTTTATATTTTACTAACCTCTGTTATAAAAATTTTTTAAAACTACATCTTAACAGGGTTTAATTTGCATTTTTCCTTTTTGCTCCTGATATTTCTCTTTTGTGAATTTTCTGTTCATGTCCTTTGCCTATTTTTCTATTGGGTTGTTTGTCTTTTTCTTACCAATTTGAGGAGTTCTTTATAATTTCGCATTTTAATCTCTTGCCTGTTAAAAATTTCTCAAATATCTCCCCCAATTTTGTTTTTTGCCTTTTACTTTATGATGTCCTTTGTTGTAAATATTACATGTTGTGTAGCCTCTGAGAAACTCCCCTGTACACTAGTGAAAGACTGAGAGTGAAAAAGGCACATGACATCTTAGAGTTATTGGGAAACAGCTTTGCCTGAAAGGATCTTGCCACACTTTTGAAAATAATTAAATTTATACCAGTTTTCCCATTTGAATGTGCTATTTCCTGCTGTAACCCTGACTGATAAAACTACCCTGTCTGGATATCAAAGGACAGTCCAAGCAGATGGAAGGAAGGCAGTGAAGATAGAGCTAGAGAAAGAGAGAGAGAGACAGAGACAGAGACTGGAGTTCCAAGGATTGACTCGCAGAGGACACAGCAGTTGCAAAACAGTTTAGGACGCAGCCACATTAACAAAAACCAGGTGGTGCTCTGGAGCTGGCAGGAGGAGGTCCTGGGGCTCAGCTTTTCTGAGCCTATCTTATTTCTTGTGTTTTGGATACTGAGTTGAGAGCTAATGGGCCTAGGTGGCCTCCAAGCAGAGGCTTACTACAGATAATTGTGCCCTAGCTGGATAAAAGAAATGATAGATGTCAGGGCCCCCATGGGAACCAAGGGGAGGCTGAGTCATCTGAGAATGTCTCTGGGCTTGGACTGGGAATGGGAAAGACCAGATCATGCGAGTGTAGACTTGCTTGTGAATGTTAGCATGTAAAACGGTAGACAAGGAGTGTCACCCCTAGAGCAGAAGAGGCAGATGACACTACCCTCAGACTCTGACTCTTTCCTGCTTTCATGAAGATTTGAAAGTCACATCCTTTCCCTAGCCACCCAGATACCTTCTTAGGAAGAGTAACAAGCGAAGAGAAGACTATCTGAGAGACAAAGATTTTGTCCCAAGAAGACCGCAGGCATTTCCTAAAGGGACTGTCTATGTGATTACATCTTGATGACTGTCAAAATTGGGTTGGATATTTTATTATTTTTTCTCCATTATCCTCTGGTTGAGTGGTGTTGCTCTAAAGGAAAAGAATAGTTACAGAAAACATAAAGGAGGTATGTATCTTTTGCCCCTCTACATAAAAGTTATCAGGACTGAGTTGTGAACCCAATGCACTGCTATTTGCAATGTGAAACTCTCCATAGGTCCCTAGCCCTCTTGCCATGCATCTAATCTCGTTAATGCTCAGAGGTCCTATTTATAGATGATAGCCCCCACAAATGTGAATGCCATTTTGTTTATTTATGGCAGCAACTTTTCTGCCTCAAATTAATTTTTTAACCTAATGCTGGGGGGACAGTGCAGAGTTCCTGGGTGCTGCTGGCCAGCTTGAGCCTGGGCTGTGCAATGCCAGACCCGATGTCTTTGGAGTTCAGGCTATTGTCTGAAGTCTCCTGACAGAGATAAACAATTCTTGATCTTGGTGTGGTGCAATTCTAGTTAGATCCAATCTGCTGAATTGTGGAATTGAGTGAGAAATAGATCCACAAACGCTGGGAGTGGTGGGCAGTAAGGATGGCTTATGCCTAAGGTCCCTCAAAAGATGTTGCTACCTCTAACTACCTCATTGTCCCACTACTGACTTTACAGGAGCCCTGGGCCATGTCCCCTCATACCTTGGTTTCTTAGGTTTCCTATCAAAGGGAGAAAACAATACCTGTACTATCTATATAATGACATGGCCAGAATTGAGAGATTTACCTGTGGGTCATGGCAGAAGTCGAGATTAAGAACACACCTGGAGGTGGACTTATAGACTGCAAATCAGGGTCTGGGAAACCTATTTTAGCCAATTTAGTTTCATCGAGGGTAATTTTCTTCATAAAAGACATTGTACTTGATTTTATCTTTCCAGGAGTGTTTATACACGTTGGGCTACTCCACCTCTCCTTCCGTTTTCCCATTTCTCCTTTGGGATTTGGAGAGAAGGTCATCTCAATAAAACTCTACCAGCGTTACTAATAGTCGTAACTAGTTCTTGCTTGTGTATTTTCTAAGCAGGCATTTTTAAAACAGGGCGTGCCAGAAAGGCAGCTACATTTTTAGGCACTGGTTTGAAATCAATAATGTATATTTCTTAAATAACGATTTTATCTCACTTAGAGAAAAATGTGCGACTTAGGGGAATGGATTTGAAATATACCAAAAACTGGTTGTAACCTGGAAAGCATCATGCTACGAGAAAATAGAGGAATAGTATGATTCAAATTAGCAAAATGGTCAGATTCAAAATAACACAGCAATGAGGAAAGGTCTGCTCTGTTTAGCCAGTCTCTCAGCGTTCTTATCATTAATAATTAGTGGTCTGTCTTAATTCTGTTCCTTTGTAACACTGAGCCGGTTCCTCTGGGCTTAACAGCCCAGTGTGAATGAGTCAGGGGAGATGCATCTTTCTTCTGGTCCACAGCGACGATGTGTCAGGCAGGATGCTTTGGCTCTAGGAAACTTGTGGTAAGCGGAATTCTAAAGATGTCCCCCCAAGATTCCTGTCCCCTAGTTATTCAATCAAATGCTAGTGTAGGTACAGATATGAAGGGACTTTGTAGATGTCATTAAGTTTCTAATCAACCGACCTTAATATAGGGACATTATCCTGCATTATCCAGATGGGCCAAATGTGATCACGTGAGCCCTTAAAACTAGAAGACAGTAGAAGAGTCAGTACGAGAGATGAGGCAGAGGGGCCATCTCAGAGATGTGAAGCATAAGAAGGACGTAATCTGCCATTGTTGGCTTTGAAGACTAGGAAGAGGGCCACGAGCCAAGGAATTCGGGCACTCTCTAGAAGCTAATTATGACTTCCTGAACCTCCGCCCTGTGGACAACCAGCAAGGAAACAGGAACCTCGGTCCTATAAGGGCTCGGAACTTAATTGGGCCAATAATCTGAGTGAGCTTAGAAGCAGATTTTTCTCCAGAGCCTCCAGAAAGGAGTACAGCCCTGCCACCATTTTGATGCTGGTCTTGTGAGACCTGCAGCAGAGGAATCAGCTGAGCTGGGCTGTGCCCAGACTTCTGACCCACAGACACTGTGACAGAATAAATGGGTGTTGTTTTAAACAGTTAAATTTGTGGTAATTTGTTACGGTAGCAATAAAAACCTGATATAAACCTCAGCTAAACCTGGCTAAAAACCTAGATAAATTCATTTGCTAATTAATAATAAATAGATAGCTACATAATAATAGCATCAGAGTTAAGGAAGGCCTCAGGCTGACTGATTCTGTAGCACAATGACATCATCAAGAACTGAGGTTGTTTCCATCTTTCTTCTCTGCCAATCTTGACGTTCACGTCATCCTCAGGCTCATAATGAGATGGCTGCAGCAATTCCTGGCAGCGCTCCAACACCAAAACATGGAGATACAGAAAAGAGATCATTTCTTTTGTGCTGCTTCTTTATGAGTGAAGAAGCTCCTCAAATAACTACTCCTCTGTGTCAGAGTCTGCTCGTTGTCCTCCAATATCCACTTTCTCCTTCTTCCTCAATAACAAAACCCAGATTTTCAGCCGGACATGTGACTGCCCAGAATAAAGATTTTATGGCTAAACACGGTCATGTGCTTCAGTTCTAACTCCTGTAATATAAGAAGAGTTGACAAGGGGCTATACCCTTTTTCACCCTTTCCTCCTGTTTGCTGGATGGCTGGAAGGTAACTGTAATGGCTGGAGCTCCAGTGACAATCTTGGAGTGTGAGGCAACCTTGGGAATGATAGGCATGTTTGATGGAGCAAGAAGATAGAAGGAATGCCAAACGAGGTCTAGGTGATGACATTCAGACTTCTTGAACGTGTTTAAGGTTTATGTGTTACTCACAGCTGAATCTGGTCCCAAGTAATATACCCTTATAGTTTCCAGGGTTGGTTACAGGTCTCACAAAAGGGATAGAATGACTATGATCAGTGGAGACTAATTTTTCAGGGTGTTGCTGAGGAGTCCACCCTCTTGTTTACTCTAGGAGGTCAGAGGACCATATCAGGGAGATAAATCAGAGATGAGTACTCTGGTTCTCCAGGGGCGTCACTTTCAGCAGATAGAGTGTGGGCTCTGGGATAAATTTTGTCTTTAAGGTCTCCTATAAAAGAATTGTATGACCCAAAGGAATCATGCTGGAGAATATTACTTTTATTCTCATAGAGTGGTCAAGTTGGGAACCTCAGTAGCTAGAGATTGAAATGTCCACATAATGTGCTTTAGTTTGGGTTCCCCTAAACACTGACTTAACAACAAGGATTCAGACGCAAGCAATTTATTTGTGAGGCACAGAGACCAGAGTTAGGAGAGGGGGCCGTGTGAGACAGGAAGGAAAGGAAGTTGAGGCAGGGCATGTTATCAAGCCAACTAGCACCGAGGACACTGGAACTGGGAAAAATATATAACCTCTGCCTCTGAGTTATCCCACCTGACCTCTTCTTGGGGCATGAAGGAGCGAGAAGTATCTATACGTCCAACTGCCAGCACTCATTGGCTGAGGGCTGTTCCAGGCACTTTCGGGGGGCAGGGGTGAGGGAGGGTGGGGGTGCAGTTTGAAAGACAGTCCTCAGGTGGAGAGATCAGATACCTGCACTGAAGTGCTGAAGCCTGAGGGATGGGAGCAGCTCCCTAATAGCTTCTGCAACATGGTCTATTCCAAGGGGGTATTTCCACGCCCTTCCAATATTGCCTGCCTTTGTATATACCACTGAAAGCGAGAAGTCAGACCAGGAATGAGTAGATGGACTATGTCCTACATTGAAGAAGTGTTTCAGAAGCTTACATAATTGTTAAGCTGAAAGGGACCTTAGAGGGAAACTAGTTCTATTTCTTCATTTTATTAATGAAAGATTGAAGCTGCAAGGGCTGCCTGTGGTGACAGAGCGCTCAGGTACACCACCAGGCAAATGCCCATCTCTGTGGACTTTGGGCAGCTCAGAGTGGGCATTGAGGGATGAGCAGGGGGAAGCTTCTGCTCCTTCCAAATCTCCAATTAACCCCTTCTTCTCTTCTTTTATATGGACAATTAGTTAAAAAGTTTTTTTATGCACATGCAGCTTTAAGTCTCCCTTCTCTCTAATTCGAGCCACATGGATACTCCTATGCCCTTCCGAAATCGAAATTCCAGAGCATCTCTTGATCTAGGACTCTAGAATTTTTACCACTCTGCTTAAGAAGAAAATAGGAGGTGGCTTAGGTTAAACTGAATAAACATAAATAGTCTGATTGTTACCACTCCAGGTTCGTTTTTGCCCACTGCCAGAAAAGCCAAACACCGAGACACTGAGATTGCAGCAGACAGAGGGTTTAATCACAAGGCAGCCAGGTGAGGAAGCGAGATCATGGGTCTCAAATCCGCTTCCCTGGAAACAGGGACTCAGGGATATTTATGGGATGGGGGTCAAGGTCTGAAATGTGGAGAGAGGTGATTGGAGGTGGGGAGAGGTGAGGTAATTGATGATCTGCGCAAGCGTGGTCAGACTGCATGCCTCTTCACAGGCCGCATCCTCACAAAATGGCGGCATTAGCGCTGTCTGAGGGTGGAGTTTTTAGCCTCTTGAAGTCAAAAGGTCGCCTATCAGACATCTGCATGGGTCTAGTTGATGAGTTGGTGGTCTCATCCGGCCTGGAGTGGACAAAGGGGTTCTAATTCCTGAAGAACAGCTCACACACCCATTACCATGGTGACCCAGGCTCCAGGGAGACGTTATCTATAGGAACCTAGTGGGCATCAGATAGCATATTGCCTAAACAGCGAAGTTAACAATGAGCAAGTAAACAGCCAAAAGCTATAATCAGTAACTGCAAAAAGGAAAAAAACCCTTTAGTTCCTAGCTACTTAATCATCAATGGCTCACTGTTTGCCACTGAAGTTTCACTATGAAGTTGCTTAAACATTAATCCGCATTTGAGAACTGTTGAGAAAACTTTCAAGGAAGAAAAAGGCAAAAATTAGTTTACACCTGAACAGGAACGTATTCTGTTGAGTTGACTGTATCGTCAGCAGCCATCTCAATGTGTGGAATTGTGATGACTGGGTTCTTGGTTTTGAAAGTTTCAAAAGGCTTCTCTCCACACGGGCAGAGTTTTTGCATGTCAGTTGGGATAAATCAGCTTTGTAGCTTTTCTTGTTTTTGGTTACAAAGCAATGATAACGTCTCTCTTGTGGACAGGCCTCACTCATCAAAAATGCTACCTATGTTTGGCTTTTAATTGGGTCCTTGTGAGGTGGGTCAGGCTGATAGACATTATTATCCTCATTTCGAGACTGCGAGAGGAAATAAGGGCCTGAAGGCATTTGGCCCAGTGCTGGGAGCTGGGACGGCAGCCAGGCATCCACTGATGTGAGGGCTCCTTAAGTGCCATCTAGTTGGCCTTTAACTCAATTAGTCCCAGAAATGTTGTTTTCGGGCTTGCGTTTATGTCCTTGATCTCCTTAAGAGGAAGCTGTGGGTCTGTCCAAGGTGGTCTCGTTGCTCAACCAAGGCAAGGACCTGGACTGGTGCATCTTTGGAGGTCTCTTTCAATTATTTTATTCTATTTATTTATGCATATATTTTAAAGTGAAAGAAGCTGTGTGGCTTTGGAATCCTGTAGACCTGGGGTCTGCTAATGACTCAATGAGTGACCTTGCAAGATCACTTGATGTGCCTTCATCTATTCTTAGACTTGGTTCCTTCATCTATAAAGTGGGTTTGCTGTGAGAATAACACATGGTAAATGATGCAAACCATTTAGCATAATGCTTGAGTGCCCCATGTCCTAACTTTGGCTAGTCCTGTCAGTTCTATCTTCAAAGCATTGTTTATCTAGAATTTAACCACTTTTATCACTTCTTGCCTACTCATCAAGGCCACCACTGTCCCTCAGGAATCAGTGATAGCTCCTATCCAAACTCTGTTCCCGCTCATTCCCTTCCTCCACTTTATTGGCAACATGGAGACCAGAGTGAATCTTTTAACATGCAAGTTGGATTATAAAGAAACTCTACTCAAAGCCCCCCCTCCTCGGTGGCTTCCCATCCCATCCAAGTCCAAAGTCCTCACTGTTGCCTACTGCCCACTGTTGCCTAGTGTTGCCTAGTGTCCTAGATGCCTGAGGGTCCTAGTGATCTAGCCCTCAGCCATTTCTGCAGTATCTTCTCCCACTCCCCTCTTGCTCTCTCTGTTCCAGCTTCTTTGTCTCCCTTGCTGTTCCTCAAGCTGAGCAAGGTCCTGCCTCAGCCTTTTTGCACTTAATGTTCCCTCTTCCTGAAAAAAGTTTCCTTCAGATTCACTACTTGCTTACCTCTGTCACTTCCTTAAGGTTTCTGCTCAAATACTACCTTATCCATCATCTTCCCAATCTTCTACTTTCCAAAATGTGATGCATATATTAATTTCATGTTAATTTAAGCAATAGATGCTCTGCCGATAGTTAAGATGGTTAGTAAATTGCAGTAAAAAGAACAGCTAACATTTATTGAAGTTTTGCTATGCACCATGAATTTTGCTCTCCCTTGTGGGTGGCAATCCATCTTCTTGGTGTACTCTGTCACCTGCAATAGATCTTAGCTCAGATGATGCCTCCAATAAGAAATCTTCTTGGATCACTCAAGCCAAAAGTGATTCTTCATTCGTCTGTATTCTCTCAGCGATCAATTTGTAGTATTCACTTTCCCCTTGTGTTGTAGAGTTTAAGTATCTTTTCTGAAATATAATAAGATATTGATATACTTGGTACAACTTTATATATTGTACAATATGTTGGACAGCTTCTCATTTTATAATCCACTTCAGATAATTAGAAAAGTTACGTATGCTCTTTCAAGTTGTATAAATGAATTCACATTGATGGATAAGGGTTATTTCGGATCAGAGATTTCAGAAGCCAAATCTCAGTGTTAGTATTTTCAAGGCAAAATTAGGTGGAAGAGAAAAATGAAAATATTAAGCTATAAAATTCCATTAAATGCATCATTAAAAGACTATATGAATATAAGGTTGAATTGTGTAGAGTTATCTCCATGGGTCCACGACTCCATGTCATATAAATATGACAAATTTGACATATTTACAGAATTCTGGTGGGTAGTGGTCATTTCTTTTTCATTCTCTACAGTAATTCCGTATTTCTTTACTTATTTTCTCTCTACTTCTGTTTACCATGTCCTAGAAAAACTAGACAAAATGTTTTTCCTGTGTCAGAAAAAGACTTCTGGGTATTGAAGGTTCTTTTGAGGCTATCAGAGTAGTTCTATATTGAGGTCATTTTTTGTGGTCATGGTACTTTCAGCTTGTCTCACATGGAGATGCCTCAGGTACTGAGCTAAGTCCTTTTTCACTTAATCCTTAAAATAGCCCTGTGAGGTTGGTATTATTAAATCACATCACATCACTCCCATGCTTAAAGACCCTCTAATGACTCCCCATTTCACTTACAGGAACTTCAAACTCTTAGTGTGGCTATGGGACCTATCCCTCCAGGATCCTGTGTGTTTCTTCCACTCCATCTCTTACCAACTCTACCCACCTTTCTCCAACTCTATTTGGAGTGGTCTCCATCTGTCTTTGAATATGCCTAACCAAGCTGCTTCTTGCCTCAGGGCCTTTGCACCTGCTATTCCTTCTACCTAGAATGCTGTAATCAGATCTTTCAATGGCTCATTCTTTGTCCTCATTAAGTCTTAATTCAAATTTTAGATTTTCAGAGAGACTCTCCGTGTATACATAATGTAAAAAGAACATAAAAACCTCCATATTGGGTTACCAGATAGAGCAAATAAAAATACAAAACAGATTTGAATTTCAGATAAACAATAAGTAGTATTTTAGTATGTCTCATGCAATATTTAGGACGTACAAAAATTCACTGTTTATTTGAAATTCAAATTTAATTGGGTGTTTTCCAATTTATTTGGCAACCCTGCCCCTATAGCCACTCTGTTATGATACCCTGTTTTATTGTCTCCATGGGACTTTTCATTATTAAAAATTCCCTATTTACTGTCTGACACCTCCACTGGAAGTTGAGCTCCATGAGGTTAGGGCCCTGTCTGCCTGGTTCACAGCTGCAACCCCAGAAACTTTCATAGCGTCTTGTAGGTGCTCAATAAAAATATGGTATTTGTTATAAAAGTAATAAAAATAGAAAAACTAAAAGCTTGGAGAGGTTGGTAATAGGTCGAGGGCACACTGCTAGCTAGATGATATTGGAATCAGACGGCTTGGTGCCAAAGCTCAGAGAACTGTTCAGTGTTTTCCACATTTAGGGATGTGGGGGGCAGTGGAGCAGCGAGGGGCACTGTGTCACTCGCCTTTCGAGAGGCTCTGTTAGTAGAATCAGAAGATCACTGGATCAGTAGATTTCGGGAGAAGCAGTCTGAATGAGCTAAAAAGCCTTTTCCATTTGCCTTGCTCCGAAGCAAATGAAATAACCAAAAGGAAATGCCCTGGGGTGAAAAGCACAAGATTCTCTGCGTTTGGAACCGGGTCGGAGGCAGTGCGCATCCTCCGCATCTTCGTCCACCGTAAACTCCCTGCAACTTAAGGGCTGGCCTTATTGTCAGACTCCGGAAGCTGCTAGACTCTCGTGGTAAGAGAAACCACCAGCGCAGATGCAAATAAAGATCGGGGAGGGGTGGATGGGGATGAAGTCAAGACAGAAGAAATCAAACTCTCGCCTTGGACCCAGGGCACGCAATCGGGCGAGGGCAGCGCTGTTCAGCCCCACAACTCGGTCAGGTTCGCCTCTCTGTGTGGACGCTCGGCGCCCCACGGGACCCACCGAAGACGCATAGTCTCCACTTCAGCGCACTTCATCCCACCCAGACGATCGCCGGCGGACGCATCCAGCGGCCGGCCCAGACCGAACTGCGTGCGAACTGTGGCCGGATCCTGGGAGCAAGCTGGCTTCGGGCCCTACCTAGCTCCACCCGGCTCTCGCCCGCCTGCCCTCCCACATAGCAGCCGGAGGATGGTCCCGGGGCGCTCCCGTGGGGCTGCCGGTCCTGGGTGTCCTCAGCCTGATCAGCCCTGTCGCGTGAGTCTCGCGCGCGCCCAGTTTAGAGGCAGCCGCCCCCGCCGCTGACAGGTGCTGCCCGGAGGGCGCTGGGCGCGGTCCCCGGCGCAGCTGGACGCGCACGCCCGGGTGCGTGTAGCTTCCCGAGCCCGGAGCCAGCGAGGCGAGGGAGCCAGGGCGCGGCCTGGGGCACTCCAGGGGACTGGAGCCGCGGAGAGCGGAGCTCGAAACTTTGCAGGCTCGGCGGCCGAGATTCGGGGACGGCGCCAGCCAGCCGCGGCAGGTGCGGGAGGAAGAGGCGGTGCCGGAGTTCCGTGGCCGGAGAGCCTGGGCGGCGGCGTCTTTCCCCCGCGCTGGCCTAAAGCCGCCGGGCACTCCCGGCTTCTGCTGCTGCGCCCGCCGCCGCCGCCGCCACCGCGGCGCTCCGGGAGGAGGCGCAGCCCGAGAGGGCGGAGAAGGAGGAGGAGGAGGAGGAGGGGACAGGAGGAGCAGGGGGTGGAGGATGGAGCCCCGGGCCGCCGCGGCGGGCTCGCCCGAACCTGCGGCGGCGTCCTCCTCCTTCCACGCCCGGCTCTGGAAGAACCTGCAGCTGGGGGTCGGCAAGAGCAAGGGCGGCGGGGGCGGGCGCGCTGGGGGCCCCGAGCGCCGCACTGCTGACACCCCGTCGCCCTCCCCGCCACTCCCGGGGGGCAGGCGGGACGCACTGGCCGGCGTGGGTGGTGCGGGCAGCAGGTGGAGCGGCTTCAAGAAACGGAAGCAAGTGCTGGACCGCGTCTTCTCCTCCTCCCAGCCCAACCTGTGCTGCTCCTCGCCGGAACCTCTCGAGCCCGGCAGCGCCGGCAGAGCGGAGCAGGGGTCCGCGCTGCGCCGGCGGATCCGAGAGCATTTACTCCCCGCGGGCAAGGGGCAGGCGGCAGCCGCCGGAGTAGCCGGAGTGACGCCTCCTGGCGGACGCTCTCCGGACTCAGCTCCCTCTTCGTCCTCCGCCTCATCCTCCCTGTCCTCCTCGCCCCAGCCGCCCCCGAGGGGGGACCGCGCCCGAGATGAGGATGCACGGCGTCGGGGCCCCGCGGCGCACTTATGTCATCAGAAGAGTTCCTCCCTGCCGGGCACCGCCTGCCTGGAGCAGCTGCTGGAGCCGCCGCCTCCCGCAGAGGCAGCGCCGAGCCCCGCGGAGCCGCGGACCCCGGAGACAGGCGAGGAGCGCGGCAGCAGCCCGGTGAGTGACAGGTGGGCGCGGTCGCAGGCTAGGTGCAAAGGGCCACGCCTCCAGCTTTGGACGAGCGTGACCCTAGATGTTGCAGGGGGTTGGAGGTGCTACCAAGTAAATCAAACAGTGGAAAGAAAGTATCCCGCTCTTGCTTGGTGAAGATGGAGCTTTAACATGTATCCTGACTTTACTTTTGACAGAACAAACGCCTACTACCAGAGCAGTTTGGGTAGCTTTATGAGTTGCCAATGAAAGTGGAAGTGTTAACGGTAGCCAAATAGGAGAGGAACGAAGTTAGACATAAAGTGGGTACTTTTTGCAGGTCTCCTAGAAGGAGTGTCCAGCTAAGCCTCACCTTGTCAAAAGAAAAACAAACCCAACAACTAAAAAAAAAATTACGACCATGTATGACGGTGCGGAGGGGCCACTATTTGAAACAAATGGCTTGCGGGAATGAATAGAAATGCTGAGAGGGGAATTAATGGCAAACGTGAGGTCATGTCTTGAGGTAACCGTTAAAGCAGACGTCTGCTCATTTTTCTGCACCCCCTCCCTTAAGGCTTCTGGGGCTGCAAGTGGATCGCTGCCCAACAAGTGGACAGCGTGAGCGTCTCGTCCGAGTTAGTTAAATTTGTTCCTATGGCCTTTCCTAAGTTTTAAGAGTCAACTGAAGCAGTTGTGTTTCAACTTTGCTGCTTTCTACATCATGTTGACTCTTGAGTCAGGCAAGAGTCAAGTTTGGTCAGACAGGAGTCAAGTAAAAAAGTACCTGTAGCATCCGTAAGGCGTTCCACCGAGCGGCTGCTTTTACTCCCTTGATTTTGAAGAGCCGATGCTCCTCTTTGGTAAATGTCTATCACATCTTGTTAATGCTAGCAAGTATGTTGAAAGTTCTATTCTGCCAGGGACCTAAAAGACTCTTTTCTTCGAATACATCTTAGTTTATCTAAACTTATTGTTTTGACTCTGATTGTTAGATTAATGACATATACATTAAAACTTTAATTAGATTAAAAGTTGAGCTACAAAAAACATAAGGCCATGTTTTGAAGGGTAAGATATGGGAATATATGGGCGTTCAGTTGAAAATTTTTATAGTTTACTAGCTAATTTATTAGGGTGCTGTCAGAAAATAAACGAGAAGATGAGTGTGTTTTATTGTTTAATAAACACAGATTGTTGCAGTAACCTGATGTCACTGATGTTCTAGAAAAAGATTTTAGTTATTCTCAGAGGAGTAGGTAGAGATAATATTGACAAAAGCCTAAATAAGTCTACCTTTGCTTTCATCTTGAAAGAAAATTGAATAGAACTTCTTCTGGTTCTGAAAGTAAGGTAAAAGGTGTTTTTAAAAGGATGCTTTTTCAGTATAGGAGAATACTATACATTTAAAAAGCATTTATTCCTGAGTGTATACATAATCCTAATGTATAAGAATTTTAGAGTTGGAGAATGTTTACATTTGTTTACTATCAAGAATAATAAAACAAATAATAATTGAATTATTTTGGAAGGTAGATATCATATTACTGCAAATGCTAATTTACTAAATTACTTTGCAGTTCACTGAACCAAGACATTTTCATAGCAAAAGCAGAGAATTCTGCATTAATCTTTAGTTCATTTTCACCAAAAAGTTTTCAGACACTATCAACCTTTAAAAAATACTGCTATGTAAATATGAATTTTGTATAGAAAAGACCTAACCATATTGTGGAGAAGATACTAAACTAACATTATAGTGTTATAGTGAGTGCCTTCACCATATGCTGGGCACTTTATAGTCTTACACGATTTAATCCTCACAGCAGGCCTCCATGATAGAAGTTCTTGTTGCCGATTTATGGGTTAGGAAATTAATGCTCAAAGAAATTAAATAACCTTTCAGGGGTCACATGGTTAATAAATGACAGAGAGAGGTTTTGTACTCACATCATTCTCCAGAATCTTTTTCCATTCCTATAGCTACCTTTGACAACTTTTAGAACTTAAGTTTCTGAGATTACTTCAGTCCTATTGATTAATACTTGCAAGTTTACATACGTTCTGGAGTTTTTTCCCATCCATAGAATCAGTTCTATGATTCTATGATGGATTAGCTATATTCATTTGTTCTTTGTTCTTGGTGATGCATTGTTGCATATCTATTATATCACATTTAGAAATGACATTATTTATCATACCATCGATAGTTCTAAAGGAGTTTTTCATTATAAAGAACCAGCATTTCAATGAAGACACAGGAGGAATAAAAAAGTGAAAATATCTTTCAAGGAATAGGTGAAAGGTGGGGTGTAGGCAGAACAATAAGTCCTGAGGGCCTTGCCCCTTGTCAGTCCCAGTCCAGGAAGAGGCGCCATTGTTGGTTCCCTGCATCTGCTGCCCGCGAACCTTGTTCTCTGAGAAGTGGACTGTTTTCTCTGTTATGAGCCACAAATCCAGCTTTCAGCAGCACTCCCTCACCAATGCAAAAGAGACGACTCCTCAGTCCTCCAAATACCTCTCTGCCCAACTCAGAGGGGCCCGGCTCAGCTCTCCGAATGAGAAAGAGAAAGAATGGTGTTGGAGCCTAGAACTGGAGGAAGGCTCACCGTGGTGTCCAGGAGCAGGCCTAGCTCTGCCACACCCCTCCAAGCTTCCTGTGCATCTCAGAGATCTTTCCTCGCTTTCCCAGCGCCTCATCTCCAGAGATACTCGGGCATGGCAAGGGAGCGCGTAGCACATGCAGATTTCAGTTTTATTCACAGTTCACAAGCACAGATGGGAACGCATGAAAGAAAAGACAATAAAAGCATTAAATCCATTTTCAGATTGCCTAGATAAGAAGAAAGAAAATTTGTTGCAAAAACAAGGCAAATTGCTCAATTTTTCTCTTGTTCTCTGCTTGATCCTGGCATCAGCTATGTTCTCCAACACACTCCCCATCTCACCACCCCCCAGCCCAGCATGAGGCCCCAACAACATATGTGCACATACTCTGACACTGGGTGGAGATGTTAAGCAAGAACAAATCAGTTTGGACTGCTGAGGAAGGAGAGCTGGAAGTCACCGATGGGCTACCTCCCATGCCCCTGGCATCCCTCTTGCTGTTATGTTTTCTTTAGCCAAATGTACCTTTGAAACACACTTGATTATGCTTTGCTGTTGGAGCATGTGCATTATTTAAAATGTTCTGCTTTGAAAAAAAGAGAAACCCGTTCTCCCACTGATTCTAGTTCACGTGCTGGGCCATATTGTCATACCAGATGCATTTCATTTTCTGCAGCACAGTTGGGAAAGATGCTTTCTCATTTTGTGTGCATATCAAAAATATGCCAATTTTATGTATTCTGTCTTGATGAGTTCCTAAAATTATATTTTGCTAGAATCAGAAAGTCAGTATTTTAAGATGAAGAGTGAGGGATGAATATGTTGCATTTTTTAGTGTTTTAACAAAAGCATATAGTGTTTATGAATGTTAAACTTTTATTGTGTTTTCTTTTAAATTCATTTTGTTAAAATCACTTTCATGGAGGAATGAGAATATTTTTGAAAAAAGTGGGTAAATTATTCAGGGTATGATAGAAATGTTTCAAAACATAGTAAGAGGAGTATCCGTTCATTGAGATAAATTCCTGAACCACCTCTGTAAGCCCTGACAAAAAGTGGAAAAATATTTTCTAAGTTTAAGTTCTGTAATGTGAAAAACATCTTGCTCTATTAATTGTATGATCTTTTAAAGAAGGCCTGTATTTTCAAAAACTATTAGAAAATGTGATTTGCACATTTTGCACAAAATGTGATTTGTGATTTATTTTTCAGAGTGTCTTTAATATTTCTTTAAAGACTGTAACTAAATCTTGGGGAAGCCACAAATTAAAAAAATAAAATTCCTAATGTATATGACTAATACTCTAAAAAACATACTAATCCAAAAAAGAAGCCCCTAAAAGCAATGTTAGAAGTTTTTTCGAAGTGATAGAGCAAGGATGAGGTCGTAGGACATTTTGGAGCAGGGTGTCAAGCAAAGTTTGATGTGTGGTAGCATTCTTGAAAAACACTGGGACCATCAGGTTGTTCCAGAGAAAGGGAGTGACCAGGGTGATGTGTTTACTTCGGAGTGGAATTATGTCCCTGTGGCCTGTAATTCCTATTCTGAGTATCTGGCAGATTTGAGTAGAGCTGTGAATCTTGTATAAGTGGAAGTGTTACATGGATGTATGAGATGAGCTTGAAACATATCTCGGTAAACACTAGCAATTGTTGTGTTGTTGTTATTCTTATTGAATGGTATATTAAAGTTTTGCCCCTTGCCATCATTACAAATAAGTGGGTAGTTGGAAAAAAACCAAACAAACCAGGGAGCTTTGCTGGGCCTTTTCATTTAATTTAAGATATAAATTATTTCACTTGTAGTGGTGGCAAAAGTAGCCCAAAATTAACCAAGGCAGTACTGATGACATCACAGCTGCACACAGTAATGAAAAAATCTTATATTACTTTTGGCAAGTATGAGCCTATTATCATGGGAAAGTGAATAAATACTTTGAAGGGTAAAATAGGATTAATAGATTAATAAAGAGAATAGGACAAACATTCCCCCTTTTTTCTTTTGCCCCATTGTTTGGAGATAAGGGATGATTTCACAAAATTAAAGCTTAATAATATATTTTTGGTAGCTCAAGGAAACACGTAGTGTGTTTTCTTTGCTCATGATGATTATCAAAGTGTTTGCCAACTCTAGACTGATGAAGAGTAACTAGTGTGTCTAAATAACATTGTAAGCATTGACAAAATCTGCAGATTCAGAAGTTAGGGTTATGTATTTTTTTGTTGCTGTTGTTAATTCATAGCTATTTACAGTATCATAGCAGACATCTGTTTTAGGTAAGCAGAAATTAATTTTTTTAAATTGTCTTGTTTTGACTCTTTTTTTTGCTGGAAAACTTACAAAAAATTACATATTTCTCTGCCTCAATAAGCCAAGCATCCTAAATAAAACTTTTTCTTGATAACTGAGGGTCATTGTTTGAATACTGGTTTTTTAAACATGAATGAATTATTGTCCTAGAACTTGCTTTAGATAAGGTTGCTTGTTTTCATATAATTATAGTATAAAGCATACCTATTTACAAGTTTATCTTTCCATAAAGTTAATTATTGAAAGCTATGAGGCAGCCTTCCTTGAGTCATTTTTTTCACTTGCCAAATAATCTTTGCTTTCTATTTGTGGATTTTGATTTGTTCATACCATTAAAAATATTGTCTGTTTTTTTCTTGCATGATTTACTTTATGTGCCATTCTGATATCTTTGTCACCATCAACCTTTTCTTCTAACTTACATTGCTTTTTATAAATCAAGAGTGGAAAGTGATTACTATCCCTCAACAGTTCAAGATTTTATGCAAAAAGATTTCCCCCTCCAATGTGTATCAGCTTCTTATTAGAAATTTTTTTTTTGCAGCAGAATATCAGGTCACGATTTCCCTAATGTCTCCAGATATTTGTATTTAACTTTAGTCTGAATGTGAGCAATGCAGAAAACTGTATTTTCGGTATAATGAGATTAAAAGTCCCTGCATATTGCCTCTTGAGAAAACAATTTTCCTGTGAAGTCTCTTTTGAGATATTTTACCACCAGCCTTATTTCCCATTCTCTTGGGTCCTAGCCAGTCTGGAAAATTACAACACATGATAGACAAATGGACTTCTGGATGTTTTAGGATCAATGCCTCTTCCTAATCCCATGGATTTTATGAGAGAAGCCCCTTCAGTATTAGCAATCTCACCCTATTTTGCCTACGCCTGAGCTACTTTCACCAGCGCTGCTAGAGTAGAATTTGGCAAGCCTTAGTACAATTGACCTATTTAATCGGTGTGTAAAATGGTTCAGGGGAGGACTACTCAATAAATGGTTGCTGAATGGATGAAGGGATGAATGGATGGGCTAGAGCTGTTCAGAGAGAAGTTCTCTGGAAAAATTTCAAAATCACTTTATGGTTGTGTAATGATATTCTTGCCTTCTTGTTTCCAAGTCCTTTTAATCCTGGCAGATGCGGATGACGTTCCCCTTTAATTCCAGCTGGTGGCTTGGCTTTTCTCAGCTTGTACTTTAATTCTGGTTCATGTCTGCGAAGCCTGAAGGGAGGACATGACACCTACTAAATGCCTGCGATATTGTGCTCGCCTGGAGGATGGAGGAGCAATTTCTGCTTCCAAGGTCTCTGGCTCAGGGATGCATTTCTTGGTGCTCGTCTCTGACTCTGGGTATCCATTTTTGTACTCAAGTCTCCTTGTCTGGCCCCTGACATTGCACCCCCACATCTGGAGTCCAGACACCTGCTGATGTATCCTCACTCCTTTATGATCTCTGAGTCTTGGACTCTGCTCGCATCTTACATCAAGCCACTTTCCTGCCTTCTTCTCTGCCACTTCTTCTCAAACCCGTTTTCTTGAACTATATTAAAATCCCAGTCTTGGTCAAGAATCCTATTCTCACTAGCCTGTTCCATTCTACTGCCTCTTGAGTGCCACATGTGTGAACTGGGGTTCAGACAGTTGGCCAGTTGCTTTTCATAGTGACCACCTGTCTAATGCTGAGCCTATTTATAAAACACCTAAGCCTCCCTCCAGAAAGTCTGCATTGCTGGTCAACTACATTTGCCTGTAAAGGGTGTTTCTTCCCCTGGAGCACTGGACTAGCGCTCATCTTTTCACTGAACACCATTCATTCATTGACTCTGTGTCCCTTCTCCCTTCCTTCCTATTTTTAAAGCTCTTGCCTTGCCTACTCTTTAACATCGCCATCCTTTTCCTTAGTCTTGCCTGTTTTCTTGTTTCTCCTTAATATTTTTTCTCTCTCTGCTTGCAAGATGATTTTTGTAACTAACCACTAAGCCTCTGGAGCTGTGCTGTTCCATTTGGCAGCCACTAGCCACATGTGGCTATTGCGCACTGCAAATGTGGCTAGTTCACATTGAGATGTGCCATAAGTGTAAAACGCACATCAGATTTTCGAAGCCTTAGCGCAAAGAAGAGAAAGTAAAATATTTTGTTACCAATTTTTTATATTGCTTGCATCTTCAAATAATATTTTGGATATATTGGATTAAATAAAATATATGGTTAAAGTTAATTTAACTTGTTCCTTTTCACATCTTTTAAAAAATGTGGCTGCTAGAGAATTTAAAATTATGTATGTGGCTTGCATTTTTAATTCTATTGGAAAGCACTGATCTACAGCAGGGGGTCCAACTCCGTTACCCACAGGGGCCATCGAAGTAAAGAAAATGGGCAAAGAGGGTTGGATGGGGCCCATGGTGGACCAGGGAGCCCAAGCCCCATTCAAGGGGCAGCTGCTGCTTAGCTCCATCTGATTATTGTCACGCAGTGAAAGAAGCAGTGTTGCCAGAGTTTCCAGATTCTTTAACAGAAGCCAAAATCCAGATATTGGTGTGAAGTCTCCAAAATCTTGAATTTTTGGCAAATAGTTTGTATTTTTAAAAACACAACACAGACCAAATAAAATATATCTATCTCTGCACTGAATTTAGCTATCCGCTTGAACTTCTGACTCAGAGAGCTCCTGTCTGATTTCTCTTCTCCCCTCTCAGGGCTGGGCCTATCTTATCTGGGATGCAGTAGTGGGCACAGGGAGAGCAGCCACACAGTTTGGCTCTACACAGAGGATGAAAGAAACTGGTAGTGGGAGAAGGAGGACCACGTGGGGATGGGGTCATGGGAAGGTTTTTGGTGTTTTTTTAGTGGATATCCCCTGAGTGGGTTGATGAGCAGGGCCTGTGGAGAGGGAGAGGTTGAAGTTAAAGGGGAACAGGGGTAATTGATGGGGTGAAGTCCCTAGGGACAGGCATAGGGGTGGGTCCCAGAGACCAGGGGAAGCGGTGGCTTCAGCCAGAAGAAGGTAGATGTAGGTAAGCAGTAGATTTGGTGGCAGCAAGTTGGGGGTGTTCCCACCTAGTGGCCTCTGCCTTGTTTCAAAGTGTGGTTAGGATGTGGACACAGTGAGATGGGGGAAAGATACTGTCTCAGGCACGAAGGAGATTAAGTGCCCTGTGTATTCAAGAAATGGGGAGTCAGCAGTGGGACTGAAGCCTAGGGTGGGGAGGGGGGTAATGGGTAATGAGGGTGCTAATGCAGGTGGGGCTGGACTGTGGAGGCTGAGGGTGTATCTAGGGCAGCAGGAGGGAACCCTGGAGGCATTTGAACAAAGGAGACAGGGTCAAGCGAGCCTTCAAAGGGTGAAGTTGGCAGCAGGGGCAGGAGGCCACGCAGAGACCACAACAGTCCTTGTGAAAACCGGAAGTCAGGCAGTGACCTGACCTTGGGGACGGGAAGACGGAAAGATTTATAAGACAAGGGATGTGACTGAACCCTCAGGGAAAGGGAGAGAGGAAGGAATTAATCACAGCATGTTTTCCTCTTTAACTTATGTCTTTGATTTTTCTTGGTTCTCTTCAAAAATGCTATTATTGAACAAGTCTTTTTCTTGGGGAGGGTTGAGTTTTGAATTTGCATTTATGCAGAATGGTTGAGGGTGCCAGGCTCCTGAGAGCCAGATTGTCACCTATTTACTGTAATAGCTCATATTCTTTATAGTTATTTAGGGTTCTTCCTGAATAAAACAGTTCCCCTTTTCTCTGCAGCTTTAGGCACAGTAAGTAGTGAGTGTTAATGGAGCAAAAGAAAGGGCCAAACATGTTTGTCATTTAAAAAAATCAAGTGAAATGAGAAATTGTCTTCATACCCTGTTACATAGATGCTTATGGTCCCTGATGTCAGAGTGGCTAAATATTTGGAGCAATGGATATAATGAAAGGGTTTAGAATCCATTGACTCTGTTGGAAATTTTCATTCTTAAGACATTGTGCTTCAAATATGTTAAAATATACCCTCTCTCAGATGGAAGGCTTGTCCGTGCATGGCAAATGATCAACTTCTGAAACTTGCAAATAGGTATTCCTTCAAAAGGGAAACTATATTCTATCTAGGCCCTTAAGCCATATTTGACTCCCATTCTTTTATTGAACTGTAAAATAGCTTTAGATAAAAGAAAAATTCAACATTTTTACAGTTGCCTTTGAATAGGATTTTCACCACAGTAAGTTAGAAATCTGAGCGTTTTCCAAAATGTCTTTTGAGATTGGAGTAGATTTTGGAGACAAGTTCGATGTGGCCACAAAGCTGCTGCACAACCTCGTGCTCCCTAGAGGTTGGAACACCCTGAATCAGCGTGGCCGACAGTCTCCAGGCTGAGAGCAGACGGGGGCTGTGCCTTCCCTTCTCCTTTCCTTCCCTCTCCTTTTAAAAGAAAACTGGAGGTGAGGGACAGGGATGGGGTCCAGCTGAGACTGTGGCCTCGCCTGGTTCTCTCTGGCTTTGCATACATGCCACTTCAACTCATCAAACTTCAACTCAACAGTTTCAAGTAAAAAACCATTTACTTAACCATTTTGGTCATCCCCCCTGCCCCAGCCCCTCCTTGCTCCATTTGCCCCCCTAGGCAGCATTCATTTACTCTGGGCTCAGGCTGGTGCTTTTGTGACTTCCTAGCCTGCTCTATGGGAATCAGCTGAGTGAGACTTTGGGGAACAGGCAGAGATCGGGGGGAGACCTACATTCTGCAGTTTCCCAGACCCCATGCCCTCTGCCCCTTTTCAAGGAGAATGGTGCTTTGTAAAGCATTCTTATATCTATTCCTCTTTACCTGACATTTTCACTTTCTCTGACTTCAACTTTTTTCTTCCTGGGTGTCTGCCCGAATTTGAGGAAGAACCATATGGACTTTGCCTTGAGGGGATTTTTGCGTACTTTGGAAGATCAGCCATGGTTAGGCTATTGAACTCTGTTGCAGGTCTATCTGGATGGTGCACTATTTGGGTCTTGGGTCTTTATTTTCTGCCTTCCTGCTACCTGCTTGTCAGCTATTTTGTTTCTCTTTCTTTCTGGGAACATGGGCAGGGAAAATATGAAAAGGAAAATCCATATTTTTTTTATTAGAGGCTTTCGTAATTTCTTTTTCACAGTAAACTTTAAATTATTGGCTCCTATGATGTTTTAACACTTCGTGTTGCTTTGTCATGTACTGTAAACGCACACATACACACACACACAATTATGTCTTCACCAGGTATGGTTTATACACATACCTATTTGTTCACGTACGTCGTATTTTCCACTGGAGTCAAAGATAACGAGAAGAACTCCAATATTCTTCTACATTTAATCTGATCGTACTAAATTTTGATGATAACATAATCTTTACAAATGGTTTAAGTTTTTCTAGTCTGAAAAGCTGTACAATAACCAGCTCAGCCAAAGAGAGAAAGAAAAAAACAATTAGAAGACAGCTTTCTTAGTTTACTATGGGGTGTGTTCTAGAAAGGGAATGAATAATCTTATTTTGAATTTAATGTGTAAGGAATGCCTTTTCTTCAGTAAAATAAGCGTTCTTCTGGAGGTATTCATCTTATTTACAGCCACCATGGAAGAAAGGTCATTGAATTATTCCCTTAAGCTTTTAAAATGTAGATGTCACAATAACTAATATCTATCATTAGTATTTTTAAGCCTTGCTTGGCTTTACTCTCACAATGTGATCCTGACAGATAAAAAATGAGGAGGCATTCTGGTGAGTGTCCTTATTGATACAGTTCATCTTTTAATTAGAAAAAAAGTGATAACATTTAGGATCATAAAGATGTATTCTCATAGTCATAAGAAACTCATTTTTTGAAATCACCTCAAAAAGTGTCGGAGAATAATTGAATTAGGAACAAATGGATCTGGGGTGGCAGAGCCTTTGTTTGTATTGGCTGCTTGAAGAATGTTCTTTTTTCTGTTAATGTTGCTAATGATTCTCAATGGCTCTTTTTGAAAAAAATTTCTTATACAATTTTATTACTTTACTCTTCCTCTTAGTTGTATCTAGATTGCATCCTGAGTGGTGTGTTTACAAGCACTCATTTCATATTTTAAAATCTTTTTTTTTTCTTTCTAGGAGTATAAGTGTAATGTGAATTTTAAGCAGCTACACAAATTTTGTTTGTATTTTGTGGTAGTAATTGGTTGTGTGAACTAGCTTTACATAAGTGTCGGTGAACTTCTTTACAATGGTATCTATTGTGGTAGGGCGTGGCCTTTACTACCCTTCCTTTGAATGAATTTTTGTTAAATCACGATACATACTCCATCCTCCAAAGTTGTGTTATGTGAAGCAGGTTGTGCTGATTGTCATCTTTCTCAGGGCCCCCTGGAGCTGGGCTTTTTTTTTTGCTTAATTGTATCCTCTCACCTTCTACTGAGGCCAACATACATGTGGGGCCTCTCCCCTGCCCCCTTCCATTTTAAAATGATGCTTTATGAGGGTCCCCTTTTCTCTACATCCATTCCAACATTTGCTGTTTCTTTTCTTGTTAGTTATAGCCATTCTGACAGGTATAAGGTGATATGTCATTGTAGTTTTGATTTGCATTTCCCTAATAATTAGTGACCTTGAACATCTTTTCATGTGCCAGTTAGCCATGTGTATATCTTTTTTGGGCAAATGTCTGTTCATATCCTCTGCCTGTTTTTTGATTGAGTTTTTTTTTGTTATTGAGTGTATGGAACCCTCATACACTGCTGGTGGGAATGCAAACTGGTGCAGCCACTATGGAAAACAGTATGGAGATTCCTCAAAAAATTAAAAATAGGGATACCATATGATCCAGCTATCCCACTACTGGGTTTTTATCCAAAGTACGTGAAATAAACAATTCAGAGAGATTTATATATCCCTATGTTCCTCGCAGCATTATTCACAATGGCCAAGACATGGAAGAAACCCAAGTGCCCATCAGCGGATGAATGGATAAGGAAGATGTAGAATACTACTCAGCTGTAAAAAAAGACAAAATTGTGCCGTTTGTGACAACATGGGTAGACCTTGAGGGCAATTATGCTAAGTGAAATAAGCCAGACAGAGAAAGACAAACACCATATGATTTCACTCATATGTGGAAGATAAACAAACACATGGACAAAGAGAACAGATTAGTGGTTACCAGAGGGGAAGGGGATAGGGGTAGGATGAAAAGGGTAAAGGGGCACATATGTATGGTGACGGATAAAAACTAGTCTATTTGTGGTGAACACGATGCAGTCTATACAGAAACTGATATATAATAATGTACACCTGAAATTTACACAATTTTATAAGCCAATATGACCTCAATAAAATAATGTAAAAAACAAAATTACATTTTACAACTAGTATTAGTAATAGCTAAACATACAGAGAATTTATTATATATTGTCACTATACTAAGTGATTAATATGTATTAACTCATTTATTTACTATAGCACTTTCTGAAGTAGATTTATCATCATTTGCATTTTCCAGATGAGTCAACTGAGCCACAGGAGATTAAGCGACTTGCCTAAAGTCACACATCAGTATAACTTGGATGCAGGTCACCTGGCCTTAAAGTACTACAAAGGAAGGCTGTCTGAAGTACATTTCGCCTGAGAAGCCCAGCTTAGGAAAATAGAATTCCAAGTGGAAGTTTGGAATGAAGTTTAAAACTCACGAGGTTTAAAACATCTTTAAGCCTCATTTCAGTTAGTGACACTATGATTCTTCTTTGCCTCAGCCGTTTCCTTCCCATCTTTCTTATTTCTGAAGGTTATCTCATAACAAGTACATCTAATAAAAACAGAGTTAGTGTAGCAGTTAGAAGATTTTGGTGTCAGGCATAATCCTGGCTCTACCACTTACATCTTGCTGGGGGTAAGGCCCCTAAGCTCTCCTTGATTGCTAGAAAAAGATTAAGTTTGTAAATGTCATTCCTACTTAAAACAAACTTCTTCCTCACCAGATACCCCACTAGATCTTCATCATTATTTCCGTTATTGATATTGTTATTAGGAATGTGCTGTAAGTTACAAGACGCTTATAATTATGTATTTTCTACAGCCTCATCTTGTTTCTATCATTTATGTCTTCTTGTTCCATAGAAGGCATGGTATTAGGGGAAGGAAACAAAATAGATCTATCTGCTAGGCATTCTTTACACAGTGTCTCAAATAAACTTTATAGATGATGTACATTATCTCACTTAAAACCTCACGGCAATTTTGACAGAGAGGTATTGTTAGTTGCATTTTATATCTAGGAAATTCTTAGAGATGCTAAGTAACTTGTCTGTAGTGCTGGTTCTGTCCATAGTTAGTAAGTGGCAGAACTTGGGAAACAGATGTCTGATTTTTGCCATGGACCATGGTTTCCAGGGTACCCACCACCAGCTAATGAGTCTGCATCAGGGCACCAGTGCTAGGTACATGACTGGTGCCCAAACTAGTGATTTATGATTGAGTCTGGCATTCCTTCAGCAAGCTTTGCCAATGTGTCTGAGTCGCACCACTTTTTGGAGAGACAGCTGGAGGAATATGCCGTTAGTAGTTGGAGAAAAGTATCCAGAAAGAGATAGTGAGTGTGAGTGGGTTATTTTTATTTTTATTTTTTGGTGAGGAAGGTTGGCCCTGAGCTAACATCTGTTGCCAATCTTCCCCTGTTTGCTTGAGGAAGATTGTTGCTGAGCTAACATCTATATGTCAATCTTCCTCTATTTTGTAGGTGGGGCACTGCCACAGCATGGCTTGATGAGCAGTGTGTAGGTCTGTGCCTGGGGTCTGAAGTTGTGAACCCTGGGCCGCCAAATTGGGATGTGTAAACTTAACCACTGCGCTGGCCCGAGAATGTCTTAATTTGTTTATTTTCAGGCTCAGTTCTTAGAGTTCATAAGTGAATGCTTTTCAGATCATTCTTGTGAGTTCTGTATAAGTATCTTGATTTCCAATCATGTTGTTATACTCCTGTGGAAAATAAAGCTATCCATTCTGCAATTAGTCTAGGTGTTAGAATCTCTGGACAGGAAAACAAATTGTTTTCTGAGCATCTAGTTGTTTGTGAATATGTCCATTTCCTTTAACAAGGAAAAGGCAAGACGTAAGATAATGTCTTCTGAATTTGGTACAACTTTTAATGTTTCTTGGTAATAATAATTGCACTAAAATCTCACTCTTCTGCCAGTCACTGTCTTAAGTGCTTCACAGGCATTCCTTCATTTAATCCTTGTGACAACACTAAAGGAGTGAAAATTCTTTGCCACATCTTATAGATAATGAGTGGAACCTCAGAAAGGCTGAGAAAAGTTCTCAAGATCACACAGCTGGTAAAGGGCAGAGCTGGGAACTTAAACCTAAGTGGCTGGCTCCAAAACTCAAGAGTCTAACGCTACGCTACATGGCTTTCATCAGCACTGAAGAGCTGCTGCGTCTGCTCGTGAGCCTTGTCCTGTCCTCTTTTCCAGAGGGCTTGGAATGGGGGAAAGATTCAGTTAAAATGTGTCATATAATGAACTAGCCCAAGATATGTATGTGCAGCTGGAAGATCTCCTTCCAGTCTAACAGTGATTTTGGTAATTCATCTCTCTTCCTTTCTCTCTCCCTTCCTCGCATATTTATTAAACATCTACCCTGTGGTAGACATGGTATCTTGTCAATACCTTGATAAAGAAGACAGCCCAGTTCCTGCTCTCACAGAGTGAATTGTAAGAGGTCCCAGCCTAATCTTGCAGGAGGAGGAGGGGCAGGGAAGGCTTTCCTGAAGAAGTGGCATTTAGGATGACATACGAAGAATCAGTCGGGGTTGGCCAGATTTGGGAGAGGAGGGGACGTAAGGCATGTGGCAGATAGTTATGGACAGAAGAAACCACAGCAAAAGAAACTTACAGAAAGGTTGCCTGGATAGCTGGAATTTGGTGAATAAGAGGGCAAGTGAGGGGGGATGGGTCTGGAAGGACTGACAGGGCCAGTTGATGCAGGACCTTGTGGGCCATGGGGAGATTTAACAAGCGCTGAAGCAGTCTTGACAGTCCAAATGCTCAGCCTTGACGAGCAGAACCATCTTCAGAAAAGGTCGTGACTTTGGTGTGGGAATAGCTTTCCTTTGCTGATCTGTGTGGACTCACATAGAGTTGTTTTGTAAAGAGACAGAGAAGTAGATGGGGCTACCCTCCTCCACTCAGATAATGCTATGTTAAAAATGTCTGTAAGAAATAGAAATACTTAGTGGATGAAATATCTCTCCCCCTGGAAAAACATGCCATTTCCTTCTTCCTATTGCTTTTGTTGTTGAGCACTATTGGGCGGTAAATGAAAGCAGAAACGCAATCTAATCTCTGCTTGTCAGTGCTCAGGGAGAGTTTCTCCCAGACCGCACATTTTTCAGAGGCTAGGTAGAGATGAAAATGAGGTAAAGCCCAGTGATCCAGATATTACAGCTGTAAATTAGGGAGAACATATTTTTCATGAGCTTCCAACTTCTTTTCTGAAGTTAGGGTGGGGAAACAAAGAAGTTTCGAAAAGGATTCTCTGAGGAGGTGTACATTTAAAAATCTGCATTGTTTGTTAACACAATCGTGGGATGATTAGGAAGACTGCTTGTTGAGCAGATCTAAAACATGGGGAAGGAGATTTGATTTGTTTTATATTTTCCTACATATTTTCTTACATATAAAATCTAAGTTTTATATTTCCATCTGCAGCCAATATTCACACTTGCAAAACAGATTTGCAGTAGTGCCTAAGCAAGAAGGAAAGCTTAAAGTGTAAAGTATAAGAGTTCACTGTTACGTTTGTTACACAATGTTAAGGAAAAAAGGAAATGTAAAAATTCCTCATGAAGACTATAGTCTGTCAAACAGTCAAACCTGAGGTGGCAGCATAAAGCTGCCTACCTGCCTCTGTGAAAGCCTAGGATATGGATTCTAGTACATTCAGCAAGTGTGAGAAATTGTACCAAGCCCTGTGCAAGTCAGGCCTGCCAACCTGTGCTCTGACCTCCCCACCAGCTCCTGCGGTGACCAACACCCAGGCAACACGGGCTGCCCTAAGCGCTCAAGCATTATGCCATCTGGAGGAGGAAATAGCATCTGGTAAAAACTCTCAATGACATAAGCCATGCCCAAATCAAAAGAATATCAGGAACATATACATTATTTTGTTGTTGTTGTTCTTTATGTAGCATTTTACTGGAGTCATAACCAAGTAAACACTATATTATTCAAACAGCAAAGAAATTTAACATTAATTCTCATTCCATTTGGGGATCATAGACTCTTTTCAGAAACTAATAAAAGTTGTGGCATTCTGCTCATAAAAAAAACACAAAGCCAGGGGCCAGCCCAGTGGCTGAGGGGTTAAATTCATACCTTCTGCTTTGGTGGCCCACGGTTCGCTGGTTTGGATCCCGGGTGTGGACCTATGTACTTTTTTTTTTTTTTTGCACCATGTACTTTTGGCAAACCATGCTGTGGCAGGCGTCCCACATATAAAGTAGAGGAAGATGGGCACGGATGTTAGCTCAGGGTCTGTCTTCCTCAGCAAAAAGAGGAGGATTGGCAGCAGATGTTAGCTCAGGGCTAATCTTCCTCAAACACCCCCCCCCCCCAACACACACACACAAAACCAATGTTGTGCATCCATCTTCAAGCAAGGAAGTCCATGACTTCCAACCCAGGGACTCCAGAACCCTCAATTAGTACCTTGGGATAAAAGGAAGACTCAGTGATAATTCTCATGAAATAGGATGGCCCCATTAGAATCACAAAAAATAAAAACTTGAGTCTCTGAATTTTCACCCATGACCCTGTGTATTTATTTACTCCACAACCTTGCAGGGTGCATAGATTGATTCTTAGAAGGAAAGAGCTGTAGACTGGCCTCCTAGGAAGGAACGCAGATGTGCTCAGAAATAAAAAATCAGTTGTGGCCTGCAGCACTTACTGAAGAGACCAGCATACAGATGGAGTCCTAATTTGGTCATAATTGGAGTGTCTTGTTAATATTGGTTCTGTTTCCTGGAAGTTGATTTCTGTTCCTTTGTATTGAGATTCTTCTTTGGGATTGAACCACTGAGAGCAAGATCCCTTTACCTCTGACTGTGATATGGAACAGAAGCTCCCTGGACTATCCTTCTCAGTGGTCAACATCTGCTGACTATCTGAACACTCACAGGGCTCTATTCTGGATTCTGGGCACTCAAGGCCCCTGCCCTCGAGAGATTTTTCTTCTTAGTTGAGGAGATAGTAAATACACATGAAAGATAAATGTCATTACCAGGTAGCATAGATATCCCGCTGTTAAGTAAATAGAACCATGGGAATTTCTTTTCTCAGGAGATAAATACAAAGCCTTAATTACCTCATTGTAACAGCTGTGGGGACCATTGGTCTGCTTTGCACCAGCGGTAGTGTGAAGACTTGTCCTTTCGGCTCTCTCTATTTGTTTCCTCTCAGTGATTCCATGGCCATCCTTTAGAAATAAATGTGCTAGAAAATGTGGAAGGCTGCAGTCTGGAGTCATTTTGAAGAAAGAGCTTTGTTCAGATGAGAAGGCAGTTCTCAAAACTAAGAGGTGGATAATTCAGAGGGATATGGATCTGTACCGTGTGTGCTGGGCCTTGACACATTGAAACACAATTACTCCCTTTAAAATAAACAAACCAACCACAGGCCTAACTCAGAGCTCCTTGCCTGGAAGCCTGATGCTCTGCTTGGGGCAGTGGCCTTTGAGAAGGAAGACGGGTGGAGCTGGGGGTGGAATGTGAGCACCTGTTGGAGAACTGATGCTTGGTGTTCCTGGAACGAGGAGACTGACCTGCTGCAGGGGCTGGCTCCAGATGTCCTGCCAGGTGGGCCAGGCTAGGGAGCTGAAGAGGCACAGCGTGGTTCCTGTCATAATAATTTGAGGAGAGGTGGGTAGGGATGGAGATGTCTAATGAGAAGATGGAGCCTAGGCATCAGGAATGTCTTATTCAGGACTCTTTCCTTATAAGTGACAGGAGCTCAATTCTTCCTGGATATGGCTTCAGAGGAGTATA
Organism: Equus asinus; assembly: GCF_041296235.1. Classification (NCBI taxonomy): domain Eukaryota; kingdom Metazoa; phylum Chordata; class Mammalia; order Perissodactyla; family Equidae; genus Equus; species Equus asinus. The sequence goes on from NC_091798.1 coordinate 76,418,046, forward strand.
TAGGCTCACACCTGAAAAGACCCAGGGCAGGCTGGATCCAGAGGCTCAATCAATGCCATCAGGTCTCGCTATTTCTGCCCCTCCCCTCCTTCTTTCCTTCCTTCCCTCAGAATTGCTTGGCTTTGGGCATCTTCTCTCTCATGTAAGTTCTCCCTGCATGGTGACCTCCAGAATCTCCCAGTATACATCCCCCTCCAGTTCTTGGGAGTGAGTCTCATTGGAATGAATTGAATCCCTATTCTGCCCACTGTGGCCAGGGAATGAGGGGCTTGGCCAGGTGATGTGTGTATCTTTGGAGCCCAAAGTGGAGTGAGGGGCATCCAACCTAAACAATGTAGACTGAGAGTGGGAGGGAGGTAGATCCTTAAAGGCAAATCAGATTGCTCTTGGCAGGGAAAAATTTCCAGAGTCCACACGGGGTTCGGTCAATAATCAGCAGCTGGGAAGATGAGTGATCAGCCGTCCAGAAAATCTATCCATGAGCTGCTGGACCCAGCTTTTGGCCTGCGGCAAAGGGCTCCAGCCCTGCAGAGGGAGACTGTTTTTCCTGTGTTTTCAAGATAAAATGAGCATAGAGTATAGAATAAAAATATACGTCAACTATGTTCTTTTTTTTCTGCCTTTCTTCTTGAATGGGTAATACTATTTGTGAAGCCATAGTAATGAGATGACTAGTTTTAAAGTTAGCTGTGGTACAAATGATAGCACTGAGTCAAGCTAAAGGTTATCCCATTCACTGAGTCCTAGAATGTTGGAACAGAAACATACTTCACATGAGGTAGATACTGATACTTGGGAGATAAGCGCACTGAAGATGTTAAGATATTGTTCTCTCCCCCCTTTCTCAGAGCCTAGAATACAAGCAGTTCCTGATCCACACCCAACTTAGAAGCAGTTCCATTTAATATAAACATGCCGTATTCACCCATCGCTGCTCAGTTTCTCCTACTGTCCCTGCCATCACACTCAGGAGAAAAAATGTTGCCTTTAGAGGATCTGTGGTCTCAGTGCAAAGAAATAGAAGAAATGGTGCAAAAGAAGAATGGCCTAGGCGAGAGGCCCACCCCTGGGATGGGGCCCAGACTGGTTGACTTTGCCATGGTGGAGAGAGGACCAGGTGGACTGTCTTCCAGAACTCAGTAAGGCAATTAACCTCTCCAAACCTCACGTTTCTCTTCTGTAAACTGGGGGAATAACATACCCACCGGATCGTGGTGTTAGGAGGGTCTATGGAAACAGTGTGAGTTCCTGGCACATGGTAAGTTCTCAATACGTGCTCATTATTCTCTCATGCCTCCCCTCCTCCATCGCTGCTAACAGTCTGTTAATCTCCACATTTAGCTTGACAAGAATTTTCTTTAAAAGTTACACCAGTGTCTTTTGAAGTCTTAAAGAATGATCATTTACACTTTAGTATGAATTAATCCAATTAGATTCTTTCCTCCTAATTCTTGGATGGAGAACTGTAAATTATAAGTAGGAGGTGGAGTGGATGGGATGGAGTGAATTAGATTAATCCATAGAATTTGTGACAGTGACCTGGGCCTGGGTGGGTGCTATAGGACTTAGTATTGGGGGGAAGTGCTAAGAGGCTGGAAAATATTGGAGGTTTGGGTGGAGGTACACGGGAAGGGAGAATGCTAACTGAAGACTTTCTTTGATCCAGAACTTTGCCTCAGAATGGCTCTGGATCTAGCAAGGGAGTGGGAAACTTCTATGTTCTCCTGTTCCTCATAACTTCTTGCTCCCAGAACTTGGGCTAGAACTGCTAATACAGAATTAGGAGGTCTCATCTGGAAACTAGCCCCCACTTATGACATTGCTTCTCTGGGAAAATTAAGTCAGTAAACAGCTTTCTAATGAACTTCTGGAACCTCACCAGTTCAGGAAGCCAGGGGCTACCTGCACTTTATAGATAATATTTTCATAATACTTGGTCTTCCTACACTTGCGAATTTCTCTTCACCACATCTTTTAAATGGAAGATCTCAGAAGGGGTCACTTTTAGTTAATTCCTTTGCTTAATATATGTCTTACACATAGTAGATACCCCACAAATGTGAAATCAAGCTGAATAATTAACATATAATTTTTCTATTAGTTGAAGAAATCTTAATTTTTAAAGTACTAGGAGAATAATTTGGGGTAGATGATATGGTATATCATTATCTTTTAATATTCTGGTGTTATCTATTGGATAGTTTTGCTCATTGAGTTTATTAAAAGAATATCTCAAGGAGCTGAATAGCTGTAAGTTTTAAAAAAATATTCGACATGTCTTTATTAATTTCCCAATATCTGTACAGTAGTGAACTTTTTCAAATAAAACATTTCATAAATCCAAAACTCTATTTTTAAAGAAAGAATTTAGTCAGCATGATTGAAATTCTCAGCCCCAGATCAATTACATAAACTCTGAAGAAAACAAACAAATGAACCCAACATAAGAAAGTTGATGCAAATTTTTGTTCACAAAATAAGTTTTTGAGTTAAGCTACTTTTTATTCTCAGAATATCCCATGTTGCTACAACTATGTTTACAGGGATTTTATTTTTCAAGGTTAAATAGAGAGAAATAATCAGTTTCTCAAATATAGATGTTCTAATGTGATTCCTAATCTTTCCAAGCACATAGCTATCCACACAATCATCCCTCAGATTTTTATGCTGAGACCTGATTTAGACATCTTTATCTCATTGTTAGTCGTTTTGTATTATTTATATGTTTTATTTATTTCTATTTTATTTTATTTTATTTTTTTTGTGAGGAAGATTTGCCCTGAGCTAATGTCTGTGCCAATCTTCCTCTACTTTTTGTATGTGGGATGCCTCCACAGCATGGCTGATGAGTGGACGAGGTCTGCGCCTAGGATCCCGACCTGTGAACCTGGGTCACCAAAGTGAAGCTTTAACCACTCGGCCACGTGACTGGCCCCTATATGTATATTTTTATGTGTCATTTCCTTGCACTTCCTAAAAATGACTATAATGCTTAAGAATAATGATTCTTTTGGTATCTTTTAAAGGTATTTACCGAGTGCCTACCTAGGCACTGTGCTAGGAGTTGCATAGGTTTGCTTGTTTTCCTTAACTATTTCACATGTGAAATGGACTGTGTGCTCTCAGAAGTCTCCTTGATGAAAAATATTTGTCTATTGATTGTAGATTTCATTTTCAGGAGCTTGATCCTCTTAAGATCGACTGGTGAGAGTAAATGGGCAGGTAAAGACTTAGGACTGGTCCATAGTGGAATTTGATGCTCTGCCCAGATCGACTTGTCTGGTGATGTGCCCATCCACGGCAGCTGGAACAATAGATTGTGATGTTCTTCACAGCTGTGTCCCTCACTGAGTATTGCCCTTGGCCACAGGAAACTGCCTCTTCAAAGGTTGCCCCCCTCCAAGGGGGCGCTCAGAGCCAACGACTGCTTGATGAGAGGGTGTAAAGGCATAGGCTTCTTGCCTTCGTTTGGGGCACCTCTGCAGTCCCAGCTCCAGGGCTCCCTGAGGAACCCTGGAGGCCTCTGTTGATACCACGTTGCAAGTCACCTCCCTCTGCTCCATCCAACCCCCCCTCATTTCCTCACAAGTGTATATCCTGGAGCACCCTTCTCACCCCAATAAACCATCTGCATGCAGCTCTCCATCACATTTTCAAGGAACTCAGTCTGACAGATACCACTGTTGAATTTCTTGAAGTGATCTCTAAGTTTTAGGAAGAAACAATTAGAAGTCATGGAAACAATGGCAACAGTTTTGAAGAGCTTGGTGACACATGGACATTTGGAAGACAATCAAGGGAAGTTTTGCTGGTGGGGTTACACCCAGGCTTAAAATAACGCTTATGAGAGAATGAAGTATGGAAGTACCAGAGAGATGGGCGTTAGGTGGCACCAGAGAGGAGTGAAGTTAAACGGAGATTGAAAATACTACAAAAAATCATTTATTATGGATTAAACGCTTTCAGTTTTTAAAGAAGTATTTAAAAAATATCACCAAATGCTCATGTGGGAGGAATCTTTTTTCGTTACAGAATCACATTGCGGTCTGGAGAATCAAGTGCTGCAAAAAATTAGTATAACAGCGCCTACCACTTACTATTCATATACTATCTCATTGTAAAGATCAGAAAATGGTCTTTAGCTGTCAAATGTAAGAATTCTGTGAATTAGGTGTTCTTTTATTATGTTTCGGGATATAAGGTCTTAAGGTGGTTAAATGTCTTTCCTATTAGTACGTTTGCCTGGTGCGTAGCAGCTCCTCAGATGGTTGTTGAATGGGTGCATGCATGTATCAATGAATAAAGCTGGGAGTTGAGTGCAAATTCTGGATGTTCTCCTTACTGTTTAGAAGAATGAAATTTACTTCACAAAAGTACAGTTTAGTGGGATGGCTGATGTTTTTGGTTATTATCACAGAACTATTACAGGTAAATGTGTTATTTTGACATTTTAAAAAGTAGAATGGGGGCCAGTCCTGTGGTGTAGTGGTTAAGTTCAGCATGCTCCACACTGGCAGCCCAGATTCACAGGTTTGGATCCCCGGAGCAAATCTACACCACACATCAGCCATGCTGTGGTGATGACCCACAAACAAAATAGAGGAAGATTGGCACAGATGTTAGCTCAGGGCTAATCTTCCTCAGCAAAAAAAAAAGTAGAATGAACTTCTAGGAATCTGTTGTTAAGACATAATCAAAGGTATGAACCAAATATGTATGTAGAATTGTTCATCCCTTTGTTACTTTTAACAGGGAAAAATTGACAATGGTTCATATCTCCAACAATAGGGAAATGTTTAAATAATTATAATAAATAAACTCTCGGGTTATTATGTGGTAATTTAAAATGTTTTCAAAATATATTTTGGTATACATTTAAAGTAAACATTATTTTCAGATCAGTAGTGGATTTACAGAAAAATTGCAAAGGTAGTACAGAGAGTTCCCATGGGCTCAGCACCCAGGTTCCCTATTATTGTCTCACGTTACTATGGTATATTTGTTACAATTAATGAAGTGACATTGGCACATTGTTATTAGCTTAAAGTCCATACTTTATTTAGATCTCCTTACCTTCTACCTAATGTCATTTTTCTGTTCCAGCATCCCATCCAGGGCACCATATTACATTTAGTCATGTCTCCTTAAGCCTCTGTTGGCTGCGACAGTTTCTCAGACTTTCCCCGTTTTTCATGACCTTGATCAGTTTGACAAGTACTAGTCAGATATTTTGTAGAATGTTTCTGATTTGGGATTTGTCTGATATTTTTCTCATTTTTAGACTGGGGTTATGGGTTTTGGGGAGAAAGACCACAGAGGTGAAGTGCCATTTTCGTCACTTCTTATCAAGGTACATTCTATCAACATGACTTATCACAGTTGGTGCTAACCTGGATCACGTGGCTGAGGTCATGTTTGTCAGGCTTCTTCTCTATAAAGTTATTCCCCTCCCCCCTTCCCATACTGTACTCTTTGGAAGGAAGTCACTATGCACAGCTTACACTGAAGGCTTGAGAAGTTAAGTTCTACTTCTTTGGGGGTAGAATATTTACATAAATTATTTGAAATTCAGCACAGGGGATTTGTCTGTTCTCCTTCATTATTTATTTATTCAATCATTCACATCAGTGTAAACTCATGGATATTTATTTTATACTTTGGGTTATAACCCAGTACTGCTATATTTACTTTTTTTGCTCAGATTGCTCTAGCTTTGGCAATTGGGAGCTCTTTCAGTTGGCCCCTGTGTACTTCTGACATACTCCCATCATTGTACATGTGTGTGTTTGTTTACTTGAGTACTTTCTTACTATAAGATGCTCCAGGTTAAACTTATATGTTTCTGCCTTAGTCCTAGAAAAAGCCATTTCTCCGAGAATCCCCAGTTCCTTTTGTTGGAGAATGGTGTTAGAAACCAAGATCTGGGCACTAGCTGTGCTCATTACTATTGGGGAGCATTTTTAATAGCATAGGACAATGTTTATTATAATTTGAAATTTAAAAAACACATAAAATTGAGGTCCAGTCCAGTGGATTAGTGGTTAAGTTCATGCTCTCCGTGTTGGTGGCCTGGGGTTTGCAGGTTTGGATCCCGGGTACAGATCTACACACTGTTTGTCAAGTCATGCTGTGGTGACATCCCACATACAAAGTAGAGGAAGACTGGCAAAGATGTTAGCTCAGAGCTTCCTCAAGCAATAAGAGGAAGATTGGCAACAGATATTCGCTCAGGGCCAATCTTCCTCACCAAAAAACAAAACAAACACACCAAAAAACTCACATAAAATTGGGCAGTGATATGAATTGTGTGTATGTATGAGCTATAAATATAAAGTCACACAAAAAAAGAAAAAATATCAAAGTGTCAACAGGTCATTTATCAAAGGGGTTGTGAGGTTTTTGTTATTTTATACCTCTCTTTTTTTTCCCCCATGTTCTGGATCATGAATCATATACTGTGCAAGTAGAAAAAAGAAACAGTAGCTAATTTTTTTTAACATTAAAATTGTTTTTAAAAAGTAAAATGAGGCAGATCTTGTTAATGTTACCCATATTCTCAGACTGTATTTTTAGTATCATTAAGCTCCTTTGTCCCACAAGTTCTCATCACATACACCAGGAATTGAGCCAGACGCTGTTATCAACATCTGTTTTGGGGAGAATTTGAGAACAGGTAAGTAATGATGGAAATTCCCCAGCAAACCACAATATTGTGAAATGTCCTTACCAGTATTAAAATGATTCAAGAACATTATTATTTCTTATGTCAATTTCTTAAACCTCAGTAATTTATCATTTCTGCCATGTCTACTTACCACCTGTATGATATTTATTTAACAGTTGTACTAAATTGGTTTTTTAAAACTTTAGATACTTTTAAGAAAAACTTTCTCATAACCCTAGGTAAAAGTCTCATGTCATGAATCGAATGTAAATATAAAATAAAATACAATGGGACAAAACAATGTTATTAAAGTTAAAAAGTAAGTAAAAGATGTCCTGATGTAAAGTTAACATGTAAATATGGCCCCAAAAGTCCCACGTGTTTTGGACCCTGCTTTACCACCTTGTCTTCCTTTTCTGTTTTGCAGGGAAATGTTTGTGCTGAGCTAACATCTGTTGCCAATCTTCCTCTTTTTTTTTTTTTCCTCCCCAAAGCCCCAGTGCACTGTTACATATTCTAGTTGTAGGTCCTTCTAGTTCTGTGTGAGCTGCTGCCACAACATGGCAACTGACAGACGGGTGGCGTGGTTCCATGACTGGGAAATGAAGCCGGGCGGCTGAAGCGTTGCCAGTGCCAAACTTTAATTGCTAGGCCATCAGGGCTGGCTCTCATCTTGCTTTTTCTTGCTCCCTCCAAGTAAACCACACTGTTCTTACTTTAGAGCTTTTTCTTGGTCAGAACCCTCCCTGCCCTGCTGTTTCTTCCGCAGGGAACATTTAGTTAATGCCTGTCATTTGCCAGCTGTCAGCTCATCCTCAGGAAGCTGTCCCCAGTCTTCCTGACTTGGTCAAATCCCCACTTATACTTCTATCCTTTCCATACTCTGCTTTGTGGCACTCTTCCCAACTGGAATATGATAGTAGCGAGATTATTTGATTACCCACTGATTACCTCTATGAGAATGTGCATCTGGACTCACTGTTGTATACCCAGCATGTCGGATAGTGTCAGCCTATAACAGGAACTCACTAACTACTGAAATGAATGAATAAATGAATAGAACACTCCCCAGGGGGTAGACATTATAAATTAGTGAGTTCTACACATTCCTTGTGAGTATAATATTTTTTCTCTGTACTCAGTTTATTTCTCTCCCAGGTCATGTTGAATGGGACTAAGCAATAATAAGGGATATAGCGGGGCTGGCCCCGTGGCTGAGTGGTTAAGTTCATGTGCTCCGCTGCAGGCGGCCCAGTGTTTCGTTAATTCGAATCCTGGGCACGGACATGGCACTGCTCATCAAACCACGCTGAGGCAGCGTCCCACATGCCACAACTAGAATAACCCACAACGAAGAATACACAACTATGTACCGGGAGGCTTTGGGGAGAAAAAGGAAAAAAATAAAAAATCTTAAAAAAAATAATAAGGGATATAGGGAATAAAAAACAATTAGCTTTTGTACCCCTCAGAAGGATTTTGAGGCACAGGCCTTTGACTTCTCCTTAGGTAATGCCATTCCAGTTATTTCCCAAATCAATGGCCTAACTTTCACATAGAATACCTGTAATATGGCAAAGCTGTAGCTTCAACACATTAAAATATATGCATAACAGTTAAATTAGGGAAAATAGGAGATTATTCATGTACGTCCTAAAATCATTTTGCATACCCATAGCTGTATGCATGTCAGGCTCTGGGCCACACTGACTTTTGTGATTTTAGTAGTGTAAGAGGGTGAAAAAGGCTGTTTGTAAAGAACTTTTAATTTATGTATTTATTTTACTAAAGAAATCACTTTATTACAATCACAGTAATGGTGCACTGATTGTTTTTTTTTTTCCCCCGCCCTCTCTTTTTAGCCCTATTTCTTGAGAGTTATGTCAGTCAGGGTCCAGTAAGGAAAGCACAAACCTCTGACTATTTGAAGCAGAGGGAATTTGATGGGGGGAATTGGCTGCGCAGCTGGTGGAAAAGCTGAGAAGCCAAAGAGGGGCCCATGAGGCAACCCCGAGTTTGGCAAGAGCAGGCAGTCACTATCACCTTAGGCTGGCTGGACAGAGGGAGGAGAGGATTGGAGCCCCATTATTGGGGCCACCCAGTGAAGTGGGTACCACATTGGGCTTGGCGGAGGTGGGGACTGGAGCCATAGGAGACACACACCCCTGGCCAGAGCCTCGTCCAGAGGCATAGAGGTGGGAGGAGAAATTCTCCTTTCCAACTCCCCTCCCACTGGCTGAACCCAGTCAGGTGCCACCTCACATTCAGCCAGCAGGAGTCCGAGATGAGTAAGGGGAGAGCCAGGAATTGATCTGCTGGCAGACAGGCCCTGGACCAGCATGATCTTGTGTCATCTTCTACTCCTAGGTAGGGTAAAATTTTTGCTTTCTCCTAGAGCCACTCCAGGATACTTTTCTAGTACCTGCCAGGAAAGAAAACTTCATCTATTTTCCTTCCTTATTTCCTTCTTCCTTCTCTCTCTTCTTTCCTCCCTCCCTCTCTTTCTTCCTTTTTTGAGAAATATCAAAGAATAAATCAAGAAATAAAGCAAAGGAGGAAAGATGTAAGATGATTCAAACTCAGGTTCTGCCCATTTAAGTGGCACATGGCAGGACGTTGTGTGGATTTTTAACAAAGGCTTCATGAAGTACAATATTTAGCCTTGTAATAGCATCCAAAGCTTCTGATTAGGTATCAATGCCCCAAGCTACGGATGAACCATCTTCCTTTGTGCTGATTTATGATTGAACTGCCTAGTTCAGTGCTGGGAGGCACAGATTGCTTAGGAAGGGCAATGACTCATTGATTTCTCTAGAAGAATCTTTGAGAAGTTCTGGGGCCCAATCCTTAAAGGCAGGATGCGTTTAGATGCTAAGAGAATTAGCCTGAATTTTTAATTCCTGGCTCTCTGGCCCTCTGCTTTTAAAGTAGTATCTAACCTTTGTTCTCTGTAGTCCTGTTTAAAACAGGAAACATGAATCACAACCCACTAATTTTATCTTTTCTAAGAAAAGGGTTAACACTGGCCCTTCTCAGTGTCCTCAGGGCACCTTTCCAATCTCAGGTTCCAGGACCTGCAACCTTTGTCTTATTCACAGTGCTGGGGGGACCATGCTGGCTTTGCATTCACATGGAGTTTCTTTTCTCCCTGCTCTCGGTGGAAAGCTTTTTGTTGTTTCCTTCGCAGACCTAGTATATGGTCAGGAAATGAAAGAATAAATTCTAATGATGCTCACTACTTTTTAAATTATCCAAATCCTATCAATTCTTTAAAATTGAAGTAAATTCTAATTTCCTAAAATTTCTCTGGCTATTTCCATTTATCCATCCAGCTCTCCCTCATTTATAGAAGACTGGCTCTGGCAGGTGCTGTGCTAGCTGGGAGTGCAAATATTATTAATAAGACATAGTTGCCCCTCTTGAGGAGTTTACGGTGTAGAGAAAACTTTTGTTCACCTTTGGAAATGTCTTTATAGGGACAACAGCTTCTAACTCAAATAATCGCCTGCAACCTCTATCAATTTGAAATATAACAGTGTTTTTCAAACTTTTATGACCAGGCGCTTATTAAGAAATACATTTGATATCAGGTTTACACACCCATATACACACGTATACTTTAAAATTCAGGAAACTTGCTAGGATAATCTCTGATATTTTCCATTCCATTCCATCTTTTTATGAAGTTGCTGGTTTTGACGCATTATATTGATTTCATGACTCACTAATGGGTTGTAATGCACAGTTTGAAAAGAGCTGATATCAATATATTTTGGAATTGCTATACTAATTAGTGTAACAAGGCTCCCAGAAACTAACTGACTTGGCTAAATCGCAGAGCTGGTGAGTAGAAGTGTCAGAACTAGAGCCCACATCCTGGAGTTCTCTCTCCTACCTCTAAATTTTTATGGCCCCTCTAGAGATAATTAACTTGGCAATTAATATATGCAGTGGTTTTTGAAATATATTTTTTATTGCCTTAAACTCTAATTAATTTTTGACTATTACTTTGTCCTTTTTCATTACATTTTAAGCATCTTGGTATAGTATCCATGTCTACATTTCGTTATAGCCCCACACAACTCAGCATAATAACGTATATAGAAGAGTCAATGTTAATTTTGTTTGAGATCAGATACTGCAAAGCATCATTTGTAGATGATCAGATAGCACAAAATGATTTATTAACAGTTAAACTTGTGATTAAGATGTAGTCTCTGAAGCCAGTCTTCATGGGTTGGAATTCTGGCTCTACCACTTACTAACCGTGTGACCTTAGGTAAGTTACTTAACCACTCTGTTCCTTCATTTTCCCATCTAGACATTGAGATAATTCTATTAATTATCTCAGAGGACTGCTTTGAGGATTACATGTATGTAAAGCACTTAGAATAGAGCTTGGCACGTAGTAAGCCCTCAACAAGTATTGGCTGCTATAATCATTATCAACATCATCATCATTTCTGGTTGACTTTACAGGTAGCTTATAGAGAAATATTATGAGTGGGAAATTTAGGATTTTGAATATAAGGTTGATTTTTAAGAATTCAACAGACAAGGGAATTACTTGAAGCTCTGTTGGTCTACTCTGAATGAAATGCTTCTGCAGTTTGTGGTTTGGAAGACTAAGTTATTGATATTTTTATTGACTGAATTTTTAGCAAGAGTAGTAAAATTGTCTGACTTGAGTTAATAAAAGCTAGGAATTTATTCCTGGTTCAATAAAAAGTTAATATAACAATAGGTACTTTGTGGCCCAGACTGCAAGTGTATTTAGCAATCGTGAAAACTGCAAATGGAACAATAGACTGTCTGCTTTCGAGACGCTACATTCTACTTTCAAAATTGGCAAATTATAATTCCCTCTGTCCCCACCACAATGTTTCGTATGCAGCGAAATGAAATGTCTTCTTTTCAGAACCTTTGATAGTCTCATCTTTGTATGTTAGCTTGGGTTGTTTTCTTAGTACTTATTTATACCTTTATCTTATTCTAATGGTGTGTCCTGTAGTTATAGAAAGATCTATGTCAATTTGGTCATATCTTTAGTAACTCTTTGCAAGCATTTTCATTGGGAAAGAGCAAAGACAAAGATTCACTATGGAAAGTTAATATGGTAGGGACTTACAACATCTTTGTTTGTAGTATGTTGCTTAATTGCATTTTGGCTAATTTTCTATTAAATTTGAACTACTACATGTTAAACATTATGCTTTTTTCTTGTTTTGAATGGAATTATTAAACTTATTATGGTCAGAAGGAACTCGTCATATTATACCAGGAAAGTAGTCATTCCATCCCCTGGCAATGTTCTTGTATAATATGCAGATAAAAATTCTTATAGAGTATATGGATAAAAAAGGATATTTTAGAAATAAAGTTTTCTTTCTAAAAAAGGCAGTAATTTTCGTATTTGTGGAATTAAAAAGTTTATCTTATGTGTTATCATCCCCATCTTGGTCTCTTGCCTATTTTGCTAGTTACCTTATAATCTGCCATATTTATTGCACTAACTGCTGATTTTCATTTTCTAAGCATATCAAGTATTCTTTCCTTGAATGATTTATATGTTAGTCACTTTTGATAAATGGTAAAAACTATTTTTTAAAATAATCATCTGAAATGTACATAAAATGACCTTAATTGTCTGTTCTGCCAGGGTTGTTAATGCCTCATTAGATGGACAGATTGCCAAATTATTGATAGAATTGTGCTGTTTTTGCTACCATCTTTAATCTTTGGAAATTAAATCAGTCCTAGTCACAGTATGGGGTCTAAGATTTATGACCTTAGCTTGCTCTTTGCATCTATTTATTATTGATCAAACTAAAGACAGAAAAAAATGAGAATTAGGAATATAATTTCATATATGGGAAAAAATAGGAATGAAGTTCCTAAGAACTAGAAGTGTAAAAGGGCAGATCCTAGACCCAGACCATGTAGGTTCAGATCCAGTTCTGGTACTTCTGTCCAGGCAAATACAAATGAAAAACTAGAGGTTGAATCTTCCTTCTTAACAATGACGGAAGAGGCTTCTGCACCTCCCTTTCCTTAGAGTATTTACAATTGCAAGTTTTTTCTCTGTCTCTGAAATGTGTAAGTCTTTTTCTTTTTTTCTTTTGAAGAAGATTAGCCCTGAGCTAACCACTGCCAGTCCTCCTCTTTTTTCTGAGGAAGACTGGCCCTGAGCTAACATCCATGCCCATCTTCCTCTGCTTTATATGTGGAACGCCTACCACAGCGTGGTGTTATGCCAAGTGGTGCCATGTCCGGACCCGGGATCCAAACCAGCGAACCCTGGGCCGCTGGGAATCAGAACGTGTGAATTTAAATGCTGAGCCAGCGGCCCGGCCCCTGTGTAAGTCTTTTTAAACACTAAATAAGGTTCTTGCCAGCTTTAAGACCCGGGGATGTCTTTCTCAAGGACCTATGAGCCACCTCTTTGAAAAATAGTCATCAAGGATGATAGCGCCCCTCCTTTCTGTGGGAGAGGAGGAGCCTAACTTGGGCAGGTGCCTGACCTGGAAACTACTTTATGGATGAAGATGTGAGAAGTTTATTTTTCCTTTGGATAAAGCCAATTAACTAACAGATGATCACCCCAGTTACCAGATGAATTTAGAATGAGCCACATATGACAAATGTTGCATCAAGTCCTCTTACTTGAGGACGCGTTACTGTTTATCTTGAAAACGTGTGTGATGGGTTGTATCTGCTTGGCTATAGAAGAGGCTGAGATTTCTCTCGATCTCTTGGCGAAGTGCCTGAGATGCATGTCACATTCTGATTTGATGCTTATTCCGTAACGAAATTGTCTTCTTTCTCTTCTGCCTTTGTGGAGAAGTTTTCTGTGTGGGGAGGAGATTTTGTTTTTAGTTATATTTCCGCAGCATTACTAGATAGATGATTTGGGGCAAGTTTCTGGATCTCTTTACAGCTCAGTTTCCTCATCTGTTATTTATAGATAATAGTAGTACTTATTGCTACTGTTGTTACTGGGATTATTGTGAAGATTAAATAACTAAATAAATGTAAAGTGCTTAGAACAGAGCCAGGTAGTGGTAGGTAGCAAGTGAGTATTACCTATTCTTATTACTATAAGCATAAATTAAAAATTCTCACTGATATTATTTTATAAAAGGGAAGTTTTAACTGTATTAAAATTCTGGTTCCTTCTCAACCACAGTGTATTTCCAGAAGGATTTCATTGAAAAGGCCATTCAAATAAGAAATCCGCTAGCAAGACATAAAATCTCAGCCCAAATTTCACTATCCACATGAAAATTATGGAGTTAAATACTTTCTCTAAATTTAAGAAATGTGTAAAAAATTATTCTTCCGGTGATAATAATGGTTCATGAAATCCAAATCTTTACATGGCCTATGAGACCTGCATGATTGGGCCTCTGCCTGCTTCTTCAGCTCTTACCTTCTACCATTCTCCCCCTTTCTGCCTAGAAGATAGTCATACTGACATTCGTCAGTTTTCTCTAACAGCCAAGCCCGTTCTCACCTCAGGGCCTTTGTACTTGCTTTTCCCTCTGCTTAGAAAGCTCTTCTTTCAGATTCTTGCGCTGCTGGCTCCTTCTCATCATTCGGGTCACAGATAAAGTAACCCCTTCTCACAGACGTTTCTCCTAAACCTCACCAGCCACTCACGCTCTCTCACTTTTCCTTGTTCCATTTGATAGCACTTGTCACTACCTGAAATTCTTATCTGTGTTTTCTGTGGTTAATAATGTGTAAGCAAGGACCTTGTTTGCTGAATCCCTGCTTCCGATACAGTGTCTAGAACACAGTAATGTCTCCGTAAGTATTGAATGCATTCGTGGATGAATAAAATAAGCTATCCTTATCAACTGGTCCTTCACTGATTTAACAAATATTTGTTGAGTACCTCAGACGCTGAATACTGAGGGGATTCGGCGTTGTCCATGCAAATCTCACTCTCTGTTGGCGATGTTAAGACGTATATATCAAAGAGCTTTGAAGATATCATAGAGCTATACACCTATAAGGAAAAAGTGGAAAGTGAAATTATCATTAAAAGAGAAAGACCTGTGTGCTAAGCATTATGTTGGCATTTTCTATAAGTCATTCCATTTAAACAGTACTCAACACCCTTTCCATTTGTGTATTGTTCTATTCATTTTTGTAGGGGGAGAAAAGACTCTCAGAAGTTAAATAATTGGCCAGCGTGGAAGCGAATGAGCCAAAATTCATACTTCTATTGATCTGACTCCAAGTCTTATTTTTTTTCCATTGCTCTGAAAATTGAAACCTCTTCTCTCCTCTGTCAAAAACCCTGTGAAGGGTCTGATATTTTATTGCACTTGCAAGTTAACAGGGTAGTCACCATGGTTTCATGGAAGCTGACAAGACACTAGATCCCTGGGTCAGAGACAAAGGATTTTATAGCTCACAGCATAGCAACCAGCATGATCTTTTAAACATTTCTTTTCTTTTGCTTTCTTAAAGTGTCACTGAATCCTCACTGACCATACAATCAAATTTAAAGTCCTTCGTATGACACATTAGGCCCTTCATGATGTAGTCCCTGCAGACCTCATTTCTCAACACTTCCTTAGTCAAGCTCTATGCTCCGTTCATGATGCAGTTCTCCAGGTTCCGTGCTTACTCATTTCAGAGTGCTGAATATCTTCTCCTTTGGCTTGAGATGCACTCACCTCTTTTCCCACATATCTACCTCTTTTCCTCCTTTAAATCTTGGCTTAAATATCACCTCTTCTAACATGAACAGGTCTTAACCCTCCTTCCGTAATTTCTGTATCTGACACTGTGATTATTCTAATTTCCTTTTCATTATTATTATTATTTTTGCTGAGGAAGATTCACCCTGAGCTAACATCTGTGCCAATCTTCCTCTTTTTGCTTGAGGAAGGTTGTCCCTGAGCTAATATCTGTGCCAATCCTCCTCCATTTTGTATGTGGGACATGGCTACAACATGGCTTGATGAGTGATGTATAGATCCACACCTGGGATCTGAACCTGTGAACCCCTGGCCACCAGAGTGTGTGAACTTAACCACTACGCCACCAGGTGGCCCCATATTTTTCCTCTATTGTGTATGTGGGTCACCGCCTTAGCGTGGCCACTGCCAAGTGGTGTTAGTCTGTGCCCAAGAACAGAAGCTGTGCCGCTGAGGCAGAGTGCACCAAACTTAACCACTAGACCATGGGGCCAGCCCCAACTTTTCATTATTTTTAAGCTCAGTGAGGGTAGAGACTATCTTGTTATCAGATTTATGCCGAGGACTAGCACAGAGTCTGTCCCTGAGTTGACCTCCATAGCCACTTGGTGAAAGAGCAGATGGATGAGTAAGTAACAGAGTAAGTCAGGAGTTAGTGACTGAAGACTTTCAGGCAGAGGAGAGCAAGGATCACTTAACTGTTTTAACATTGCATTTAAATTTTGAGAGCAAATACATTCCTACAGGAATGTATTATAGTATTGCTTTTATTTCTAATCTGTTCTGTTTTAGAAAAAGAATGGTTATCACAATTTACCCCATCATGTATTCTTAAGTTTAAAAATATGAATCTGGAGGGTCAAGAGAGCTGACATTTATCAAATACTTATTGCCTACCAGGCATTCTGATAGGTCCTCTCTACATCTTTATAATTTATTTAATATTTATAAAAGTCCTAATAAGATGAAGTTATTAATTTCCTCTTCTTATTCATGAAGAAATTGAGGCTCAGATATGCAGATAAAATGCCTCAAGTCACTGATAAGAGTAAACCTTTAGTAAGTGCTTATGATGAACCAGGCATTATTCTAAACACTTACATATAGTCGCCTACTCTGAGGTAAATATTATTATTATCCATATTATTATTGTCATCCATATTTTTCAGATGAGGGAACAGAAACACAGAGAAGTATAGTAACTTCCCCATCAGTTCACTCATTGTGACCATCTTTTCCTTTAAGTCATTGAATATATTTATAATAGCATATACATATATATGCATATTTACACATAATATACATATTTATAATGGGTGCTTTACAATCCTTGTTTGATAATTCTAACACCTGGATCATTTCCTAGTTGGTTTCTATTGACTGCATTCTTTGTTGACTATGGGTCACATTTTACTGTCTTTTCATGTCTAGTAATTTTCTTATTGTGTAGTGTACATTGTAGATGACATATTGTATGTAGTCTGAATTATATCCCTTTCTACTCTAGAGCGTGCTTTTTAGTCCTAAGGCATGGGGTCTCAACTGAATGCCCAAGGTTTTCAGCAAGATCTCTCCATTCTGGTTGCACTAGAACTCCATCTTCCAGCCCTGTACAACTTTTGTCATCTCTGTTTAGCTCTTAGCTCTGTCTCAAGTGATCTCTGTTAGTCCTTCATATTTACACTTCAGCTCCTGGCCAAGGATCCACTATTAATTCCCATAGTAACTTCTAACCCTCTCTCTCCCCACTCCCTGAAGCTTAGGATTCTATCCTCTATTCCTCCTCAGCTTTCTGATATCTCTGCTCCAGTTGGTATCTGTTGTCCTGTGCTGCCCCAATAAAATCACATCCTGGACTCATTTCATGTTTCCCTTCTTTCCAGGACCACAGACATCTATCACTTGTTCTGGGTTTGAAAACAATGGCCTCCTATATTTTTCCCATTTTATAATTATTCCTTCCTTTTTCTGTTTTAAAACAGTCTCATCTTTTCTTATCATTGGGAATTTTTTGTGAATTTCTTTTGTCCATTACTTTCACAGTCACTCATTACTGCATCATCAAAAGGTAAATGTCTAGCAAAGCCAAATTTCCCTTGCTCTCATAATTATAAGGAGATCAAGGTCTTCATGTTATATATCTATGTGTCCTTCCAAGTGTTGGGGTTCATCCTGTTTATTGATTCACACATACTTAATATTGGAAGTTCTACTTATCTCCATTTCATTAAGGGTTCTTTTCCTGTGGTTTTATCTTGTTCTTTTATTTGTGATGAATTCCTTTGTTTCTTCATTTTGCTTGACTCTCTGTGTTGGTTTTTATGCATGTTGGTTTTGACTCTCTGTAGTTGGTTTTTAGATAAAGCAGCTACCCCTTCCAGTTTTGAAGGAGTGGCCTCATATAGGAGAGAAACTTAGTGTTCAACCCTGCCCTAGCTCTTGGTTGTCTCTCAAACCTCTGTGATTGTCTGAGTAGCCTATTTCATTTTTAGTGGCTACCAGTAGTAGAAGGTGTGCCAAGATCTGTCAGTGTCCCAAAGGGGAGGCTCTCATTCAGCACCTAGATTCAGGCTGATTGGAAGCCAGACTCTTAGGCAGCAGCTTTTAAAGTATGAAAATATATACAGTCCTGTGGACCATAAGCATAAGCCCCACTGGCCACCAGTGCCAGGCAGTCTAGAGGTTTCCCCTGGGTGGCATATGAAAAATTAGGGCTCCGGACAAATGTATAAGCTCCTTTTTGGGAGATACCAGTGAGCTATACTGAGGGAGAGCATGGAGATGGCACCTGATGGGAAAGAAAAAAGGAAAAAAAGAAAGCAAAAAAAGCCTAGAGTTAAAAAAAAAGGAAAAAACCGAAGAAAAAGAAAAGGTGGTACTCTCCAACTGGAGCAAAGCAGAGGAAGAGTACAAAGATGGCTCTGCCAGTCTCGGTCCCCAGAGAGCACACTAGCAGGCCCACAAGTGTGTGTTAAATCAGATACCTCTCCCTCAGGCTGACACTCCAAGACAGGCAAATGAGCCTCTGCCACACAAAGTCTGGGCACCCTCCATGGGTCATTTCTGTGCTGGGCTCTGGGCTGGTTGAGTCCAAGTGTATGAACCCTTTAAGAGCCTTTTTTCAGTTCATTACAGCTTTATGGGTCTCAGGGACATGAGCCCCATTGGTTTTCAAAGCTAGATGTTTTGGGGGCTGGTCTCTTGGCTGCAGGTCTTAAAGGTTGGGAGTACCTGATGTGGGACTGAAACCCTTCATTCCTCAGGGAGAAGCTCCAGGTTCTGAGTTCCCTCCCAATTTTGGGGCCCTGTGCCAGAGGCGGGGTTTATGGCCAGATTGGGTCCCATCCTCTCCTACCTGTATTGATGTGGGCCTTCTCTCATTAACCCCGTGCGTAGGAGTCTCTCAGCCACTTTCTAGGTTTTTTTCAGAGCAAGTTGTTCCTTCTGTAGCTGTAGATTCGCTGTGTTCATGGGAGGAGGTGAGTTCAGATCCTCTTATGTCGCCATCTTGAACTGGAGCCTCTGGAAGTTCTAATTTTGACAGAAACGTCAATGACTTCTTTGTGGGAGTAGCTTTTTATGAGCATATAGTTTTTTTAAAATGGCTTTATTGCAAGATAGTTGTCATATAATAAATTTCCCCTGTTAAAAGTGTATAATTGGATGAGTTTTGAAATATGTATACACCTGTAAAATCTTCATTATAATCAAGATAAAAAACATTTCCATAGATCCAGAAAGTTTCCTTGTGTCACCTTTTAATCCCTCCCTCCCTCCATCCCCTTCCCGAGGCCTATCACTGATGGGATTTTTGTCCTCATAGATTTAGTTTGCATTTTATAGAATTTTATATAAGTGAGATCGTAGAGTATGTGTTTTTGGGGGGGCCTGGATTTATTCATTCAGTTTAATGATTTTGAGATTTATTCATATCGTTTCAGGTAGTAGTAGTTCCCACATTTTTATTGCCGAGTAGTGTTCCATATCTGGATAAACTTCCATTTGTTCATCATGTTCATCTGTTACTGGACATTTGGGTTATTTCCGGTTTTGTGCTATTACAAATAAGGCTGGAAATGTAAAATTTATTACAGCTGCCAGTAAAATACTCTCTTACTGCTTCTCACAATCAGTAATTGAGTGACTCGTTAAAAAACTGGCTTTTAAAAGATGCCAACTTTTAGAAAATTTTCAGGATCCCAATTAAATCTCCAGATAACTGAGTTGCACAGTACTTTTCCTCTTTGCTTTTCCTTTTTTTTTTTTCATGAACGCTTCACCAGAAATAAGTGGGGAAAAAAAGGAAAAAGAGGTGAAGAGTGATGTAACAAATTAGAAAAATCTAGTTTTTGTTGATTAGAGATGAATCTATTCATTTCTTAGTTGAAAATTGCCACAGAGTTGTATTTTAAGTGACTGAGAGCTGTTTCCTTTGAATGAAGTATTATAAGCATTTTTCTGAGGACTTTTATTTTTCTCACTATGGCTTTTGCATAGGCGTTTTGATTCATAAAGGTGTTGATGTTCGTTAAGCCTTATACTCAATTTATATTTTTATTTTCTCTGCCTATTTTTACTCAGTGAAAGACTATGGTTCAGTGTTTCCTTTTTTGGTAAGTATGAACTTTCCAGCTCTTCAGTCTATTTTCCTTTGCAGAGTTGTGCTTTAAATCTCCTCCAGGAGAGGAAATGACTCATTTCTATACAGTAGCATGTAGGTGTTTGATGGATGCTGCTGCCAGGTGGAAAGAGGCTGCAATGCCTTTGTGAGTGGAGTTTTATAGCTGCTAAAATCTGAAGGGTTTCAATTTTCTTAGGAATTTAAACTGAGGGAAAATAGCTTCAATAGTTGGTAAGGGCTTTGTGTTCTGAGGGAGAACTTTGAGCAAACTAAAAAGTGGCAAGAATGTTATGAAATTGCCAACGGCCTAATGCAAGAATGGTGTGTTCTTTGAGATGCTTTCTCCTCCGTAAAATATTGTTTTGAGACTGTGTGAACTTGAGCAGGATGATACCCCAGGAGTAGTGTAGGCCCCATGTGTCAGATCACCCAGGTCAGTTCTGAAGACTTCTGACTGTTGTGAATTCATGGAAATCTCCAAGTCTATGTGTTCTTCAGACTGCTGTGGTATAAAGAAATGAGGAAGTGGGATGTACAGTTATCTTTGTCTGCAGACTTCTTAATGTTTTAAAAATAATGGCATTGTCCTCATTTTGGAGGACAAATACCACATTGGAATACCACACTATACCAAAAATGGAGTTGCGCATACCACATTGTCCTGCAAAGCAGCTGCCATACTGTGACATGAGAATGGTCTTTACCTGAGTGGAAAGGCGAAGTTAGTCTTTTTAGGCACAATTCCCACATGGATAGGGCTCATTAAATATGAAGGACAAAATATGTAATATATATCTGGTTAATTAAAATTTTTTTTCTTAATTTATAGCAGTGCCCAGAGCAGGATCTTGTATGTAACATGTACTTCATAAAGTTTCATAAAAATGAATAATTGAAAAACAGAAAGATGGTGCATAAAATTTAAAATTTTTCCTTGAAGTGTGATTGTGAAACTATGTTCTAAACTTTGCAATTCATGGAAATAAATGTAACCATTTTGATTTGTAAATGGTTACGTTTTTATTATTTTATTAATTAATTTATTTTTGCTGAGGAAGATTCACCCTGAGCTAACATCTGTGCCAATTTTCCTCTATTTTGTATGTGGGTCACCATCACAGCATGGCCGTCAATGAGTGGTATGGGTCTGCACCTGGGAACTGAACCCTGGCCCCCAAACCGTAGTGTGCTGAACTTAACCGCTAGGCTATGGGGCCAGTTCCCTTGATTATTTATAAAATGTGCAGTATTATATTATAGTACCTTCTTGGATTTGTGAAACCTGATCAAGAATCTGTATTTAACAGCAAAATGCCGAAAAAATGAACTATCTGTTTGGTTTAGAATAAAATATGATAAATAATATTTATAGTATGAAATATC
The DNA here is from genome assembly GCF_041296235.1 of Equus asinus. Classification (NCBI taxonomy): domain Eukaryota; kingdom Metazoa; phylum Chordata; class Mammalia; order Perissodactyla; family Equidae; genus Equus; species Equus asinus. The sequence goes on from NC_091798.1 coordinate 76,439,425, forward strand.
CTACTAGGATTTTTCTAATATGTGCTCCTAATTAATATGAATTATTTTTGACAGAAAGTAAGCTGTAAGTATGAAAAGAAATGTGGATAATATATGAATGATGAGAGATTCTAAAGGGAGAGGGTTGTTTTGGTTAAACCGAAAATGGTGTGCTGCTAAGACTGCAGTTTGTGTGACCAAGTTTGAATCTGCCTACGTGTATGCACCTAACAAGGATCTCACAAGAATAAGCCTGCACTGATTTGATAGGTCAGTTTATTGAATGTCCAAAAAAGTTTATTGAATATTCTAATATTCAAATATTGCTATTTGTCAGACACTACCCTAGATAGAGCATCTTCCCTCAGATGGTCCATCGTGTGGTGGGGGAGACAGAAATAGACAAATTACAGTCTAGAGCTTAGGGAGGCAGTGGAGTTCAGCCTTGGCCTCGCTATTTAGTTCAAACTTCCTATCAGGTCTCAGCCTTTGGAGAGCTCAAGAGCAAACCCCATCTTAACATTGTTTCTACCATTCGTGAACTTGTGTGTGAACATCAGGTTGGCATCATATCTAATCTGTACAACAACATCTCATGTATACGAGGTATGACATTCAAACTTAAGGTTAATGTCTGAGTGTTAACTTTCAAATATAGGTAAGCATTGTACATATAACTTAAAATGATATCCTCATGTGCTTTGAATGTTGAATTCCAAATAATTAAATAAATAGAGGCATAGATGAACAATAGCACAAATACTAAGAGCTACTGCATTAACTAGATAAATTTATGAAGAACTTTATATATTTTTAATAAACAAATATTTATAAAATTGTAACATTTATATATAAATATATACATTATAAAAATTAATAATACAGGGAAGAAGAATACAGATGAGGGCAGATTATATTTCGAGTCTTTATAGAATTCTAATCTTTGTATAAAACTTTAGGACTCAAAATTTCATGAAGAGGAAAAATTGCACAGTAATATGTAACAACCTCCATGAGAGATCTTTAACCACTCATAATACATAACATACAAAGTGTGAAGAAGAAAGTGGTAGAAAAAGTGATGTACCTCAAAATCACAGCCAGTCTCAGCTGAAAGTGAGCATCTGTTTGGTAAAGCAGATGTGTAGCACGGTAACTGAAGGAGCAATCTAGTGACTGACAGGGCTGAGAAAAAAAGTAAAATAATTTTTACATGTAATTATAGTAATTCTAGTCTTAATGAGCATATCTGGTAAAATTTCATGGTTATTCTTTACAGCCCGTAAATTCATTGTGTTGTGATGAAATTGACTTCAACTTCAGCTTTGGTTAAATGTGGATTTTTATTCAGCCCCCACTAGGTAGAGGTGCACACAGTTATAAGCAGAATATAAAGGAAGGGTCTTTCACTCAATTTGGACTCAGAGAAGATTTCCTGAGTTGTCTCGAAAGACGAGTGAGAGTTCATGAGGCAAAGAAGAGGTGTGGTGAGTATGAGGAAGGAGAATGGACCTCTGGAGGTTTAGTATTACTGAGGTAGAATTTGAGGCTGGGGTTGTGGCTGGTGAGACTGGGGGGGAACTGGCCAGGGAGGATTTCTCTGCCAGGCTTAATAATTCAGCCTTTTTCTTCTGAAGGCTTTTAAGGAGAGGAGTGGCTTTCTCAAAATTGTGTCATTCTATGGTGGTTTGAGTGGCAACAATATGGACGTTGGATTTGACAGAGTTTAGAAAGTGACTGGGATAGTGAAGGGACAAGATGTGAGAAGCAGACTGAGACATCAGTAGAATTGAATGTTTCAGAGGTAAAACCAGGAAATCTGATGCTGATTGGATTTGGGAAGCCAGAGGGGGCTCCAAGAAGCTGCCTAATCTTCCTAGTGGAGTAACCAACTGAGCTGTGGTGTGGTTAGAGCTGTGAATGCAGGAGGAGGTGAAGTTGGTGGTAAAGGAAGGTGTGATGTTGAGCTTCGGTGCCAAGAAGTTATCAAGCTGGTCAAGTAGCAGGATCTGGATAGCTGTCTCTAACGTTCTCTAGAGTGATCCACCAGGCACATCGTGAGGGAGCTGTAGGTTTAAGACCCACCCACATAGAGGTGGTAGATAAAATGAGAGGGGCAGATGGGATCACTTGTGGAGAGCAGCAGACTGTTAGAATGTGATAAGTGCCATGGTAAAAAGAAAAATAGAACATGGTAAGGGAGATAAAGAATGCTGGGGTTTTTAAAAGAAAGTTTAGGGGGCCGGCTCCGTGGCCGAGTGGTTAAGTTCGCGCACTCCACTGTGGTGGCCCTGGATTCGGATCCTGGGCATGGATATGGCCCCGCTCGTCAGGCTATGTTGAGGCAGTGTCCCACATCCCACAGCTAGAAGGACCTGCAACTAAGATATACAACTATGTACTGGAAGGGCGGGGTTGGGAAATAAAGCAGAAAAATAAAAAAAGATTGGCAACAGTTGTTAGTGTTTTTAAGGTGCCAATCCTTAAAAAAAAAAAAAAAAAAGGGAAGATTGGCAACAGTTATTAGCCTAGGTGCCAATCTTTAAAAAAAAAAAAGGTTTAATTAATTAATTAATTTTTTAAGGAAGATTGGCCCTGAGCTAACATCTGCTGCTAATCTTCCTCTTTTTTTTTTTCTCCCCAAAGCTGCAGTACATAGTTGTATCCTAGGTGTATCCTAAGTAAGTCCTTCTGGTTCTTCTATGTGGGACGCCACCTCAGCCTGGCTTGATGAGTGCTCCATGGGTCCGCGTGTGGGATCTGAACCAGCAAACCCCAGGGTGCTGACGTGGAGCACACGAACTTAACCACGATGCCACCAGGCCAGCCCCTAGAGTGCTAGAGTTTCGAGAAAGAGATGTTAATTTTTAAATAAGGTGGACAGGCTAGGCTTCATTGAGAAGGTGAAATTGGAGCAAAGACTTGAAGGATATGAGGGAGTCAGTCATGTGATGTCCAGAGGAAGAACATTGCAGGCCAGAGGGAACAGCCAGAGCAAAGGCCCTGACTTGGGAGCTTGTCTGGGGTGAACTAGGAGCATGGAAGAGGCCAGAGTGGCTGGGATTGGTGAGTGGGTGGGGAGAGTGGAAGGAGGGGAGGCCGTAGAGATAACACGGGGCCAGATCATGTAAGGCTTTGTAAACACTTTTGGCTTTTCCTCTGTAGGGAATGCAAAGCTTTGGAGAGTTTTGAGCAAAGTAATGATATGACCTGACTTAGATTTTAAAGGAATCACTATGACTGCTGAGTTGGAAATAGACGGGGTATAGAGAAAATAGTGTAGGCAAAGATTATAAGCAGGCTAATGCAGCAGTCCAGGGAGAGCTTCCAGCTTTATATCCTGCTGGACCCTAGGCTCATGGCATGTGCTCTTCTCCCTTAAGAAATGCCCTTTTCCTTACCATTCATCTTTGCCTAACTAACTCCTCCTGCACTTTTAGATCTCTTTTGAATACCACTTTCTCAAAAAAGAGGTCTTCCCTGACTGTCTCTCAGACTACATTAGGTTCCCACTGTTACATATTTTCAAGGCCTCTAGTGATTTTCCTTCTTGTAGCTTGTTAATAAACATATGAGTAAATGAGTCTATACTCCTTGGAGTCTACACTCCATGTGGAGTCTACACTTCATGAGGGTCAAAACTTATGGCACCCAATAAATATTTGCTAGATGAGTTGTAAATGAGTAAATGTGTGATTGAATCGATGAAATGAAGAGGTGGAAAGAAGACTCTGAGCCCCTAACCAAAATATTCAATCATTTGGGCTCCTGGCTTGGTGACTGCAATGAGGAGGGAGCTAGGTGGTGTAATCAAATCTCAGGAGCCTCATAGGAGGAGAGGTCATCTGTCTTGACCAGCCATCAAAAGCAAGTGCCCCTTGCCTCTCCCTACCCCCTTGATCTTTTAGAAATTAGAAAAGCAGAGAGTCGTAAGCATGTACCTGAGCGTCTATGTAACTCAATGCAGGAAAATGCCTGTGGAAGAGAAAATAATTGGCAAATGCATTGAACATCTTTAACCCAAGCCAGACAATCTCTGAATTAAGACATTCAGTCTTTGATTACAAACCTGTAGGAGTGACTACTGTTTGCCTTTTATGTTTGATTTTCACACGTCTTATCATTCAAACCTGAAACTAGGCTCGCCAGATTTGTTTTGTGACAACATCTTTAATTAAATTCTTTATTAAAACCTACAGTTGTGAAGATGAGTAAACTTGAAAGCACAGTAAATAAATTTGAGAGGACTTTTCTATTATGGGCCTTATCTGGAAGAGATTTTTCCTGAAAATGGAATGCTTGGCCAATGCTAGTGAGAGTGGTCACTATTGTACATTGGGCTGATTGGGCTTACAGAAAGTCCAGGAACTTGAAAACCCCAAAACCCTGAACTGACTTAATTTTGTCTCTCTGTTTCCACCTGTCTCAAGAGAGTTCTCCAGGGTGCTGAGATGTGCCTCATAACCTTTTCATAATTTTGCCACTGGAGGGCTCAATGGCCTTTTTGATGTTTCTTTTAGGAGACCAAATCTTCTGTTTGTATAACAGTGAGACTTTGAGACAAATTTTTTTCTCCCTCTTTTGAGAAAACCTGTTTCTTTTGAGGGGAGGAGGTACATTTAGGTGCCCAAGTGCATGTGTCATTTCATAAATGCCCTCAAAGATGGAAGATCTTGTCATTGCGTGTCACTGAAATGGGCTGCACTTATCTCTCTCCCAGAGATTAGGAGGGAATCGAGACTATACTGAGCAAGACTCTCAGCACGTGCATGTGCATCCGTGGTGTGCTTGCATGTGTGTTCTGGTGACAGTGGGGAGGAGAGGTAGAGTGGGGGTGCTGAGTCATCTGCACTAGTCCAGGAATTATATGATTAATGTAGCTGGGAAGGAAATGGGGATACTTTTAAGGACTAACTGAAAGGATGTAGGAGTGCGTACTGGGGGAATAGTGGTCATGGACAGTTCCAGGATTTCTGTGCATGCTCTGTTGTAAAGATTGTGACTGTGGTTCATTTCCTGCATGTGCTATACGCATGTATTGTCCAACTTCTCTGAGGGAGATGCTGAAGCGTGGATTAAGCAAAGGAATTCTGATATGAGTGCCATATAAATTTGGCATGTGCATAATTTTTTTGTGATATGTGGCATCTAGGGGGTAACTATGAGGTGTTTTGCAAAAACTTAGAGACACTGATGACCCCCAAGTCAAAGTGTAAAATCAACATAAAGCAGAGAGATGGAAATATCAAAATGGCTCTCCCAGATTTGGTAAAACTTGACTACAGACTAATTGAAGGATTAACATATTTAAAGATAAATAATATGCCAATCAGAAGGAAGACGTTTGCTCAGACTGAAACCTATGTGGGGGTAGGGGAGAGACTAAGAAAGAAACTTTGGGGGTCCTGGTTAAGAGCTCGAGAAGGCTGACATGGAGATGTCAATTCTTGTGTCTCCTCACCATGGTGATGGATGCTCGTTGCCTCTAAAATTTTGAATCATCAAAAAATTCTCCTTGTTCTGGTTTCATACTTATTCAGCTATATTTGGTTTATGATTTGGCCTTTCATAGATTTGCCTGTACAGAGAATGTACTGGTCACATCAATGTGAGTATTCAGATCCAAGTGTCAGTTATGCTTTTCACATCAGCTCAGCATGTACAGTGTGGTGTGCTGCAAGAATCAGGTTCTGAGCCAGCAGAGTGGAGAACAAGGCTCTGGATCATGGCAAATTCAGCAAGATAAATGCTTCCTTCTTAGGGTATTTGCAGCCTGCCAATGGGCCTGTCATAGTGACGCCTCTCACTGTCCACCTTCCTTCCAATCTCTACAAATCCCTCCAAATGTTTCACAGAGTAAATCAGAAAGAGGCAGGAAAACTATAATTTTTGAAAGGAAATGCCGTGCATTATGATTATAAAATTTTCTCATCATATTTTATTCATGAATCTAAGAAAGAGTTAACGAGCAATTACTACACGCTTAACATTCTGTATTTTTTGCTCTCGTGTTCCATTATGGTTTGCCAAGAAAATAAAGTGAAATATCTCTTCCTTGGGATCCTGGTTTTCTTGCTGTGAAACAGCAGCCGCAGCTTCTTGCTAAGGCCCTCAAGTAGGCAGAGAACAGCCAACAACGGGCTTCGCTGTTGGGCTCCCTACCTCGGTCATGCCTGGAGGAACTGAAGCAGTTCCTTCACTCACAGGCTTGAGGTCCATCCTACCAGAATTATTTTCTTCTGGGTGGATTCCAAGCTTACTGCAACTCACCCTGCATCCCTAATAGCCTATTTGAAGCCACCTGTAGCAGGTGTTTCTGGGGAACTTCAGTCTGGGCTCAGCAATGGTGCCTGCTTGTTCTGGGGGAAGGTTAGAGTGCTGAGAAGTGGCAGCCACCACCTCCTCTAGGCTGCCTGTGTATGGATACCTCTCTTGGCAGAGTGCCACCTTACAGATCCTTCAAGGATCTTTGGCATTTCTGGTTCCAGGAATAGACCAAAAAGAGGGACTAGAGATAACTACTATACACTGAGTATTCCTTGGAAATTTCTGGGGATGTTGGCTGGTATCCCCAACTGAATATCCACATGAAAATGGCTTCAATAAGAAGGCCATTTTAAATCTCACTTAATGGAGAATTTTGAGGTTTCAGGGTCAGTTTGGCTGCTCAACAGAGTCTTCAAGGACCCCAGTTGCTCTTCTTATTTCCCTTCCTCCATCATCAAGTTGTCATGGTCACAGTATGGCTCCAGCAGTTTTGATTATCTTGTGTTCCTAGATGTGTTATATGCGTATGTGGTCCAGCGTCTCTGAGGCTTATGCGGAGCATGGATTGAGCAAAGGAGTCCTGACATGAGTACCACATCGATTTGGCATCTGCTTAAATTTTTTGTCATTTTTAGGAGGAAGCAAGTGGTGAGTGTCTCTTTGTGCATCTCCCTTTTTACCAAGGAGAAAATTCCTTTCCATGCTCATCCAGCAGGCTTCATTTTAGGTCTTTTTGGTCAGAACTGGATTGCATGCCCACCTTTTATCCAATTATCAGCAGGAACTATATATTGTCTCAATCTAGATCAATCACAGTTCATCTCCTAGGAATGGCACATTGCTACTCGATAGGCCTCGTAGGAAATAAAGGATGTGACATAAAACAAAGATGGCCAACTGCTAACTATCTTTTCCAAGATCTGAAAAGACAAAATTGACTTAAACATCATTAAAGAGGCTTTAGAATGCCTCTGACAGAAGAATGTGCCCACAAGAAAGTGATATTCTACACTGGATCACGTTGTTGAGAGTGTGCATATTTATTCACTAAAGATCTGAAAATAGAATGAATGAATTTTGACTGGAACATAATTTAGCTTTACTTGAAGGCTTGAAAATAGACTAAATGACCTTAAGAATTTCCTTCATCATATTGATAAACGGAAATGTCATCAACAAGGAATTAACCAAGAACTGCATTCAAATTGTTGTAAATGGATATTGCCTCTCAAGCTTTGAGAGATAAGTTCAGAAGTATAATCTGTTTCATTTCTGTGATCATGTTCTTCTAGTTCAATTGGTCTTACACTATACTGTCTATAAAAATTATTTGGGAGCTTGAGAATATACAAATTCTTGGGCATCACTTTCCAGAGATGTTGATTCAGAATGTGTATTCTATTCCTGCACAACAACTTATCAAACTTAGTGTCATAAAACAATACCTCTTTATTATTTCACAGTTCTCTAGTCAGAAGTAGTTTGGGTGGGCTCGACTAGCTTCTTCACTTAGGGTCTCTCAAGGTTGAAATCAAAGTTTCAACTGGGCTGGGCTCCTCGCTGAAGGATCTATGTAAAATCTGCTTCTAAGCTCCCTCTAGCTGTTGGTGGGATTTACTTCCTTGTAGACAATTGTAGGATTGAGGCCCCTTTATCTTTGCTAGCTGTTGACTAAGGACCACTCTCAGCCCCAAAAGGCTGCTCTCAGGTCCTTGCCCCAGGGCTCCCTCCATCTCAGCAGCCGAGAACCCCTCTCATATCAAACCCCTGTCACATTTGAATCTCTCTGACTTCCTCTTCTGCTACTTCCTCTTCTGCCAGAGAAACTCTCTACTTTTAAAGAGCTCATGTGATTAGGTTAAGCCCACCTAGGTAATCTGGTTTAAAGTTGAGTGAGTAGTAACCCTAAGTACATGTGCGAAATCCCTTTTGCCGAGAAACATAATGTAATCATGGGAGTAACACCTGGGGGTGGATATCATGGGGGACATCTTAGAATTCTGCTTACCATATATATATACCACATATCCCAGATACTGGAGTGGATCTCATATCTGCATATTTAAAAAACTCTTCATAAGATTCTGATGCAGCTCATTAATTAAGTGAAGATCTCTCACTGAAACATGGCCACAGTTACGATTGTGGATTAAATCTTTTTGAAATTAGAAGTCTTAGGGAGGCAAAAAATCTATATAAACAAAAGTTAATTGTTGATCCAATTTTGAGTCAAATTGCTACTGCAATATAAATGATAAATGACCCGTTGCATTTCCATGGTCTGGAGAACGTAAAAGTGGGTCAGTTAAGTAGTAAGAACTCTCTCTTTAACTCTAGGTTAGCCCCTGGACTGCTTTACAGCTATGAGGAATCATGTTCTGTTTTTACTCTGTTTTTGCAGTGCTGGAGGGTTTTTTTAGAAAACTGACCAGCTTATTTGGCATGTTTATATAAAATAAACACAGGTGTGTGGTAGAAGTGTTTGAATTTGTAGTAAATATTCTGGGATTTTACCTAATAGCGTTTTTTCCCCTTCTTCGTTGCTAAGAAGACACTTATTCTTTTTTTGCTTTTGTTGTTCTGGCTTCTTTCACTCAACATGATTAATTGAGATTCATCCATGTTGCGTGTATCAATCGTTTATTCCTTTTCATTGAGAATAGTATTCTATCATATGGATATACAGCAACTTGTTTATTCATTCACTTGTTGATGGATATTTGGGTTGTTTCCAGATTTTCGCTATTGTAAATAAAGCTACTGTGAACATTCGGGTACACGTCTTTGTATAGATACAGACTTTCACTCCTCTTGGTTAAATACCTAGGAGTGGAATGACTGGATCATATGGTAGGTGTAGGTTTAACTTTTTAAGAAACTGTCAAACTATTTTCCAGAGTGGTTTCAACATTTTACATTCCCATTGGCAGTGCACAAGAGTTCCAGTTCCTCCACGTCCTCATCAACAATTGCTATGGTCAGTCTTTTAAAGTTTGGCCTCTCTAGTAGGTGTGCAGTGGTATCTCATTGTGGTTTTAATTTGTATTTCTCTAAAGACTAATGATTTTAGTCTTTACATGAGCATCTTTTCATGTGCTTATTGTTATCTGTATATCTTTTTTGGTGAAGTGTCTGTTCAAATCTTTTGCCCACTTTTTAAATCAAGTTTTTCTTTAAAAAATTATTATTGAGTTTTCAGGCTTCTTTATATGTTCTGGATTCAAATCTTTGATCAAATATATGATTTGAAAATATTTCCCCCCAATTTGTAGCTTATATTTTGAGTCTTTTAATGTCTTTCAAAGAGTAGAAGTTTAAATTTTGTGAAGTCCAATTTATCAATTAAAAAATTTTATCTATCATGCCTTTGTTGTTGCATCTAAGAAGTCTTTGCCTGACCCAAGTTCACAAAGAATTTATCCTATGTTTTCTTCTAGAAATTTTATAGTTTTAGTCCTACATTTAGGCCTATGACCCATTTTTAGTTAATTTTTGTATATTGTGCTAGGCATGGATTGAAGTTCATTGTTTTGCATATGGATATCTAGTTATTATAACACCATTTATTTAAAGACTATGCTTTCTTCACAGAATTACTTTTCCACCTTGAATATTAGTTTTCGTTTTAAGTGTGGGTCTGATTCTTGATTTTCTATTTTATTCCATTGATCTATTTCTCTATTTTTACACCAATGCTCTACTGTCCTTAGTATTGTAAATTTATTGTAAGTCTTGAAATCAGGTAGTATTAGTCCTCAAACTTTCTTCTTCTTTTTGCAAGTTGTTTTGGCTATTCTAGGTTCTTTGCATTTTGATATGAATTTTAGGTTTAATTTGTCAATTTCTGCAAAAAATTTCTGCTAGGATTTTGATTGGGTTGTGTTGAATCTCTAGACCAATTTGGAGAGAATTGGCTTCTTAACAATATTGAGTCTTCTAACATGAACACAGTATTTTTTGAATATATGGTTTATAATATTATACAGTTTAAATTTCAGTTTCCTATTGTTTGTTGCTAGTCGATGAAGACTACAATAGATTTTTGTATATTGCTGTTATATCCTGACACCTTACTAAATTCATATGTTAGGCCTTTGTAGTTTTTTTGTGGATTCATTGGATTTTCTACATAGAAGATTATGTCATCTGTTAATAAAGACAATTTTACTTCTTCCCTTCCATTCTAGATGCTTTATTTCCTCTTCTTTCTTTATTGCGCTGGCGTGAACTTCTAGCAAACTACTAAATAAAAGTGATGAAGTGAACATCCTTGTCTTATTCCTTATCGTAGAGGGAAAGCATATAGTCTTTCATTAATATGACGATAGCTATAAGTTTGTTTTGTTTCTATGTTTGTTTGTTTTGGTAAATGCCCATTATTAAGTTGAGGGAGTTTCTTTTTATTCTTAGTTTAGTGAGAGTTTTTATCAGGAATAACTGTTGGATTTTTGTCACATGCTTCTTTTGCATCTATTGAAATTATCATATGAGTTTTCTTTTTGAGTTTATTAGTATAGTGAATTATATTGATTACTTTTTTAAAATGTTAACTCAATCTTGCATTCCTGGGGAAAATTCCACTTGATATATTGATTTTTACATATTGTTGGATTTGATATGCTAAAACTTTGTTTTAAACTTTTGCTCATGAGACATCTTGACCTGTAGCTTTATCTTCTTGTAACGTCTTTGTCTGGTTTGATATCAGGAAAATTCTGGCCTCTAGAATTAGTTGGGAATTAGTTCCTCCTCCTCAAATTTTTTAGAAGAGTTTGTGTAGAATTCATATTATTTCCTCTTTAACATTTGCTAGAATTCACCAGTGAAGCCATCTGGGCCTTGAGTTTTCTTTGTGGGACGATTTTTGGCAAATTCAATTATATTTATTAGCTGTTGGGTTATTCTAGTTATTTCTTCTTGAGTCAACTTTAGTAGTTTGTGTCTTTCAAGGATTTTGTTCATTTCTTCTAAATTGTCAATTTTGATTGATATTGTCATTCACAATATTAACTCATTACCTTTTAGTACTTGTAGAATGTGTAATTATGTCATTTAATGGTTTTAAATATCTATATTTACTCATATTATCCCAAAAGTAGATACAAGCGTGCTGAGGCAAACACAGACTATTGCTACTTACAGCAACAACTACATTGGTTCGCCTTTCCCTAACAGTTTCACCTTCTTGGGGGATGAGAGCCAGAAGTCACCCAATGTGCAGTGGGGTCTGAACTGTGTGTAGGTGAGCAACTGCAAAAATTTTAATCTGGGAACTGATGTACATGTTGAACTCCCCCCTCCTGAAGGAGGGAGAGGAAGAGAAACTTAATCTTTTCCCTGTAAACAAATCCTCCTTGGGAGAAGAGGGGAAGGAAATGTCTCAATGTTTATAGCCTTTTGTTTCAACTACTATAATAGCAATTTCTTATAATCCATTTATTTTTAGTGTTATATGTGTGTATGTCTTTTCTGTCTCACTAGATCATAAACTTTCAGAGAGCAGACACAGCTGAAAAAGTGCTTATCATAGTATCTTGTACATGGTATATTTTAAGTAAGTATTTAAATGAATAATGATATGATCCTGCGTTCTTTTGAGCTCCTCAAGCATGCAGTGTCTGAACTATTTCGGTTGACATATACTGAGCTTTCCACCCAAATAGATCATAAGCTTCTTGAGGTTAGAAGCATGCCTTGTAATTCTTTGCATTTTTTACAATTTGATGATTTTTTTTAGACAAAGCTATTAATTCATAGTGTTAATATAAGAGAATGACCTAGTGATGAAAAATACTATGATGTGTCTTATAAAATGGTGTCCTTCCATCAAGCCCTCCATCTTGGAAAGGTATGCAAACACAGCCCATTACCAGAAAAGAAAACAGTGCTACTCTTAGACAATTAAATGTGTAAATGTGCGTAGATTCTAGATGATGGTGTAAACTATTTATGATTGCCATCACATTGCCTTTTAGCTAATACAAAGTCTGTCTCAGATGGGAATCTGATCTCTCTTTGGCTGCTCTCATATTCTCCTTTTTGCTTTGTCTTTTCTGAATTCTGGAAGCTGTTGAGGTTCTGAGTTTCGTCCTGGGTTCCACCTAGAAAGGAGTGATGAGTGGTTCTCTCAGTGTTCATGGAAAATGCTTTAAGCCTTCCATGTATATATACGTGACAAGCTTTTTATTTACTAATATTAACCAGCATTCAGAGAATAACTTTAAGGGGTCATTGTGTTAAAAGAAAGCCACGTCTCTATTCTGCTTTACTTGTTAGAGGTTGGGAGTGAGGAGGAAAGCAAAGAGCTGAGGAGAAAAGAAAACCTAGGTGCCATAGTAAAATAGTATGCTGTCTACAGGAGACATGGGCAGACTCAAATCTGAGCCTAAGTTTACCAGTTCCACCAGGATTTGAGGTATCACTTTCTTATTTTTTTCTCAAACTAAAGAAATGCATCAAATTCTGCCTTTGTGGCCTCTGAGACTTTAGTGGGTCTGTCTGAGTCTGTTTGCCCAGGAGGCAGGAAAAGACTGGATGAGATCTTAGGAACGTTTAATCCAGATCCTCTCTTTACAGTTATCTAATCTCTTCTTTTTTGAATAGCCTAAAATTCCATCGTATTTTGTAGTCCAGCTTTTGTCGGAACTTGCATAGTCATTTTGTCGGTTGCCTCAGAAAACAAAATGTTCTTTCTTGATGACCTCATATAGAAAATGACCTCAAATTAACTTTTTCTTTGCTTCAAATTCATCTTGAAATCAGCCTAATTTAAAATGAGATTGCTATTTTAAAGCAAGTTTTTAGATTTTGATAGACATTTGGAATCTTTTTTGGAAAAGTTATATTTTTTCTTAATAAATATTTTCACAATTCACCAGTTAAAAAGTATCTCAAGTCTATAAAAACTAAAAATATATTCTCATGGAAAATAGAGAAAGGAGCCCTCAGTAGTTGTTGAGTTAGAAAAAGAAGTGTTTTTGAGGTAGTAGTAAATGGTGGGAGAGGCATAGTTAATGGGGAGAATAACTCCAGAAAGCATTTACTGTGGACAGACAGAGGTTCTCTGTGCTCTTTATGCTGATTTAACAGCCTAGAGAATATTCTTTGTTGTTGCTTTGGTGGGCTGGACTGGAATATTAGTTCAAGGCAGGGGTGGTAAACTCAAAAGAGAAGGGGAGGTTTTCTTTTAATTAAATAACTTTAAAAAATGACCTAGCTGTGATACTCTACTTGGATATATACAATGTGCTTTCCTAAAGACAACAATCAGAGCAAACACACTAACAATAAGTATGCATCAGGTCCAGATTATGGCCAGGTAAAAAGTTGGGGAGGAAAGAGGGAGGGTGGAAAGGAGATGGAGAGAAGGGGAGAAGATGACCGACTGAAAGGAGAGGATGGAGAGGGAAATACCTATAGACACACAGGAAAATCAAACCAAACCAAACCTCAGGAACGGAGCAAGGCACAGATTTAGAGGAGAGAGAGGGGACCCTGAGGAAAGAAGAGAAGGTGGCAGCCAGCACTATGGACTCTCAGTGGACTCTGAAGAGGAAGTGAAAGGGTAAATTGTTCTTTCTCACTTGAATTGGAGGATTTGCCACTCTTGGAAATGTTAAGAGCTAATTAATTTGTAATAAATACATATTTGTTTTCAAGCTTTAGTGTTTATTCATTTGCTCCTGGGGTGTTGGAGGTTGTGCATATCTGTTAGCAACTAAGCTCTTTTGTAGCTGGCACCTTGCAGTTCTTGCACATTTTCATATCCTGGTCAGAAGCCCATCAGCACCTTGTCTGGAGTTGCCTAACTGTTGTGAAAACTTTTGTTCAGAGGGAAATCAGCTGAATTATTCCAATATCTCTAATACCTATATTATTGATTTTTGTATTAGGTAATGAATGAATGATCTTTTAACTGCCATGTTTTTATAAAGATCTTTTTAACTAGCAGCAAAAAAATAGACTGTCAGGTGTTATTAATAGCAGGCTGAGCCCATAGAGAATGCAGAGGAAACATTATCTTGTAAGAGCTGCATTAGTCTGCTGGCATGAGATGCCTATGAGCTATTTTTGCACATTTATCTGAGAAATGAGGAAAAAATTTCTTCTTGTAAGCTAAAAAACCCTCTGCAGTGGACTAGTTTAGTTTTCAGGTTTTAGTTTATAATATGTTTGCAGCAAAAGCCTTTTGATATGTTCACTACTACTCAGGAGCATGTTCTGATGTATCTTCTCCTTTATACATGGCAGAGAGGAAGCTGAAAGAAGTAACTTCATGTCTTCCCAAATGAAATTTAAAGACCCGTGCTTTCCTCTTTAAACATTTGAATCTGACGAGGTTATCAGGAAGAAGGCACGTGACTGGGAGTGTTATAGAGGTAATTCATGCACCGGACAGATGTCCTTGGATGATGCCACTGAGATTCCATCCAATTCTGAGGGTCCATTTCTAGAAATTGGCCATTTGACAGAGTCTTTTCTGTATTTGTGATTATAAAAGTGATTCTCAATTCTACCAGAAAATGCCTTCTTTTTTTATAACAAATAATTTGCAATGACTCATATAATATGTTAAGATGAAATTTATAGCTTCAAAAGATTCATATAATGTTCTAAATCTATTATAAAGGAGAAATAAAAGGAAAACAATTTGTAGTAAAATAACGTGTATATATCAATACCTAAATACTTAATCACAGCTGTACTATGCTACCTCCAAAAGCACCCTAGGGGGCGATGCTACCCGCCTTCGTGGATTTGGAATCATGGTAATAAAGTAACATTTCACCCAACTATACCAGGCTGGTTTGTCTTCGGTACTTTTCTTATTTTTTTTCCTCATTTTTGTCATTATGTTTCCTTGTAATTCCTGACAAATGAGTATAGGAATCGGAATGACTGGCTTTCTGCCATCTGCTTCCTCAGAGTGGTTTCAGCCCTGGGATTTTGGACTTAGATGGCTTACCTGAGATATGCACGCTTGGTGAGTTGTTTAGACCGGAGTCGTGTACTTCTAGATCGTGAAATCATCACTTTCTTCTGAGGCGATATGAAATGATGTCACTGCAAACATTTGTAATGATGACATACGCTATTCGTGGTCTATCTAAATTCTTCATAGCATTTCACTGCCAAGGCATTTTCAGAAAAAAATTTATATTCTTTCTGCTAAGATGTCACTGATTACTAGAATATAAAGCCTCGTGAAAGATACCTTTGAGACAAGGCAATACCATTATGATGTTTATTGAAGTGAAATCTTCTGACCTAGAATGTCAAGTGTTGCCCATAGTGTATATGATGTTACAATATTTTATTGGGAGGTTAAATTGTGTATAAATGCTTTGAACAATAAATTAAAAAATCAAGATTAAGGGGCTTTTCTCCTTTAATCTAGTAGGAAATTAAGGAGCAGGTTTTACTTCAAAACAAAAGTTAAAAGTTGAGCTAGAAAATTAGGGCCATACAGTTAAAGAAAAAGGAAGTCATGCTCACAGGTGTGTAATTAATTTTAAGATGTTACTTTGAAAAGATGTCATAATAAAATAAAGTTAGTATTGTGACTGAAATATTCTTAAGTTTTTCGCTTTTGAAATACTACAGACCCTGTGGCAAACTATTAAATTGCATCTATTTTCCAGCCTGTGGCCAGCTGCACTTGGTGTAACTTTCTCTCTAGGGGCTGTATGGCATGGACATTAAGTGTGCTCTCTGAAGGTTTGAATCCCAGGTCACTTATTAACCGTGTGAACTTGGGCAAGCCACTTAACTTTTTTGGCCTAAAAAATAGAGATAATAATATGCACCTCTCCTGAAGTTGTCATGAGGATTAAATGGACTGCTGTGGGTAAAGCACTAACAGCCATGCCTCGCACAAAGTAGATGCAGGTGTGGGTCAGTTATGGTTCTTATCTCATGTGAGTGAGGACAGCTGACCGCTCAGTTACCCCGGTGTGAGTTGTTCATATCTGTCTCCAGATCATTCTCCTCATACCCTTGAGTGAATGGGCACAGCCCCCTGTTTTGACCCACTTGTGTCCCAGAATGGATGCCCATTATATTTTATTTTATTTTTATTTTTTGGTGAGGAAGACTGTCGCTGAGCTAACATCTGTGCCGATCTTCCTCTGTTTTGTATGTGAGATGCCACCACAGCATGGCTTGATGAGCAATGTGTGGGTCCACGCCCAGGATTCAAACCCACAAACCCTAGGCCACCAAACCAGAGTGTGGCAAACTTAGCAAGTACACCACTGAGCTGGCCCCTTGGATGCCTACTTTAGATTAGGTTCCCCAGAAGGTGATCTTGAGAGGATTTGTTCCTATGAAAGTGGTTTATTTATTAGGAAACTTGCCCAGGAAGGCTGATAGGAGGTTGGGAAGGCAGAACCAGAAGGAAACAAGCCCAACAAGGATGTGATATCAAGCAAAGTCTCAGGGGGATAGCTGGCTCAGCATTGCAGGGGGCCCTGGAGACAATGCAGGCCACAACCCCGAGGTGTCCAGATCAGGGAGGGAGCTGCTATGATCGTGCTCCCCCAGCCTTTGGGCATTGGTTAAGGGCTGTTCCTGGGGAGACATGAATTCCCAGGCACTTTTATCTCTGCGAAGAGGCCTGAACAGGAAGAATTTTTGTTTGGGTCATTGAAGATACTAAGTATTGTTATTCAAGGCTGTACAAGGTGTTAGGCTTCTGTATCCATAATGAGTAGATAACTTTCATTTTGCTTCATAAATGTTGGTCACTTCTCAAATGCATATGTGGTTTGCTTTTCAAATGGATTCTGGAAAAAACATGAAGAGCAGCCGATACCATTTAGTAGTTTAACTTAAACACTCTGTTTAATTTGGCTGCTAAGTTTCTCCCTGAGTGTCACAGGAATGTTCACCCCAGAGTTCACAATGGTGCCAAGAATCTTGCTTCACAAGTGAAGAGTGGAAAGTAACTAGTATCAATTGAGTCATATTATGTGCTAGATGCTCTATGCTGGGCTCCCGAAGATCTTTCATTTAGTCCTTATCATATGCATGTGAGTTAGGCATCATCCTAATTTTAAAGTTTGGTAAATGGAAGTTCAGAGAGGTTAAGCTTTATGCCCAAAGTCCAACAGAGCTAGAATTAAAATTGAAGTCAAAGCCTGCACGCTTCGCTAGTTCCTATCACATAGGAAGCAGGGAGAAGCTTTATGTCCTGAATTTAGGTTGGCATCTGGAGACACAGACTTTTCTGTCTTTGAACTATTGTGGCTTTTTAGTGTTACTGAACTGTGAGAGAGTAGGGTGTGTGTGTGTGTGTGTATGTAAGTGTGCATGTCTGTAGAGAGAGAGATGAGAGAGACAGAGGGAAAAAGAATTAGCATAATTGACAGTTATTAATAAATTTTATTCCTTTGAGCAGTGAAAACAACAATGATAAGCTGTAGAGCTCTGTTTGGAAGTTGTCCACCATTTTGTTAATTGTGGTATAAACACAGATATTTCTTTTCAGTGTAAAGGGGGCACACTCTTTAGACATGAGAAAGAGTAACTCTGGATAAAGGATTAAGGGAAAAAATGCATTTATCTCATTCTTCTATTTTCTCAGAGACAGAGTAAGGCTCTTGCCTTCATTTAGGCCAATCTGTGTGCACCTAAAATTGTGTTGCTCGCTTGGTTGAAGCTAGTTTTAGACAGTTGTTTGAGTGAGGAGAAATTGCACTGGGCACTGATTCTCTGGGTGCTTCAGAGTGCTATGCATTATTTGCTAATAGTCGCATCTATGTATCCTCAGAGTTGACAAGGCAAGAATGAATCTTGAAAGTTCTTCTGAAGATGTATAGGAGACTAATTCCCATCTCTGAGGGGCATGAGGGGCTGCTGGACGACACGAAACCTTGTTCCGGGCACCTCCCTTCAGCCCAGCAATTACTTGGTTCTTCTGGGGTCCCCTGTGATTGGAGAGTAAAATTCCATAACCAGCTTTTCAAGGCAGCTGACACTGACTTCATCAGAGCCGTGAAGCATTTCTCACATTGCTAAAGATCAGAGTTTCCCCTATTTGTATTGCATTTCCCAAAGTTTACACATGATTTCCTGCTATTTAGATACATTTTTAGAAATGTTTTCAAATAGCCTCATAGTTTACTCTGAAAAAAGCCTAGAAAAACAGAAAAATGTTTCTAGTCAAGCTGATCATAAATGTTTGGTATGATCTTTAAAAACACACAGATACACGGTTTTTAGGCAAAGTACAGGGAAAGGCTTGGAGACCTTGGAAGTGAATTTTAGACTTAGGCTCAAGTTAACTTTGAGGAGGAGCTGTAATTGTCTGCTGTTACACCTGAAGAAGGTTCCTTCTGAGTGTTGCAGTGTTTGATATTTCTTTCACTTCAGTCCACTGGTTAGTTAATTTTTCTGAATTTAGCATTTCTATTATTGCAATAATTTTTTCAGTTTCTAGAAATGTACAAGAGAGACTTATGGAATTATCATTAACAGTTAAATGATAACTATTACAATTATTAGTATCCCTGGTAAGCAATTATACCCAGCAATGAGCCACTTGTTAAGCAAAAAGTACCTTGTTCGCCCTTCCTTAAAAAGAGGTTTAAATAAGTAGTTGTTTATTTAATATCATGTGCTATGTAAAAAAGCACGAAGAATGCATATTAATTACATACTTTTAAAATGTGAAGAGATATATGTAAAACTGTTTAATGTGACTAAAATATTGAAAATGTCCTTTCTAAAGTGATTACTTTGGTCCTAAAATGGTACCTTTAAAAAAAGTAAAGGCTTAGTATAAAAAGGGAAAGCTTAAAGTTTACCTTTTATCATTTCATAAAAACTTTTCATTTCCCCTTGCAATTTGTGATTGTATAAATAAATCCCTGAGGTACAACAAACCATAAAACCATGAAGCAGAATTCTTTAAAAGTTGAGGAAAAAAGGAAATTTTATTCAGGTACCAAGCTCAAAGAAACTGTGTTGAGTAGAGTCAAGAATCAATGCTTATTTTATCAACCAAGGACTAATATTAAAAGAATCTTTAAAATTAGCAAGCTTTTGAATCTTAAAATATTCTCAATTGAAACTAGTTATCTCCAGAGTCTATTCTCTCTTTTTTACTTAACAGTAGACATACCAGAACCTCTAATTTTTACCTGGCATGTGGAAGCTTGGAATAAAGACCTTATTTTCCAGTCTGCTTACAGGTGGACATGGCCCTGGGACTAAGTCCTGGCCAGTGGGCTGCAGGTCAGATATGACAGAATGCAAGCAGCCATCTTGGACTTGCAACTGGAGGTAGCAACGGCCTGCTGAAGGTGGCAAAGCAACAAAGTAGAGGAAACCGGGTGCCCGACATCACGGAATACCTTGCCAGACCTGGCTTGATGACCTCCAGCCTTTTTCTTTTTTGGATAGAGAGATATAAGCTATTGTGTTTAATCAACTTATTTTCGGTCCCTGGATTTAGATCCCTTTTTTGGGTCCAGGATTGCTGAAGTTAACCCTGATAGATACATCATAGTATTTTTCTTTTTGATCTCTTTTTGTAACACGATTTTCCGTGTAAATAAAATTCCTCAGGATAATAAAGTTCAGTGGCACGTTCTTAGATCATCTATAGCATTGAAGGCCTGTTTTACAGTGAGACCTCGTGTGTCAGACTTCAATGATCAGAGAACTCAGTTGGATAGAGCAGGCGAATGAGCCTGGCTCCTGAAGAAGAAGAGAACCTATACCGAGTTCATCAAGACCTTATATTCAAAAACTGTTGTCTGTCACCTGAACAAATGAAGCAACCAACAGGTGTATTGGAAGTCAAAGGGGAATAAATATACTTTGATGTTAAAAATGGGTCTAAATTTTCCAAAAGGTATATGTTAGAACGTAGAAGATAGAAGCATAGTAGTGGTGGCAGTGATGGTGATGTCAATGCCTACTGTCACCACTATTACAGATGGTACTTCTAACCACATGTCTCAGATGTACCCCATTAGTCACCGTGGGAAGTAGAGGACAAACTTGAAGCCACCTGCAACCCCAAGCACAGCCTTCATAAGATGCATTATTTCTATTTTGGTCCATATGCAAAACCTGCCTGGACAGATGGCTCTGCTGAAAGGGGAAACAAATTTAGGCTTATAAAAATGCTGAGGATGAAGCAGATTTACTGGGAATAAGCTTCCTAAGTGGAATTTTGTATTCTTTAGAAGTTACAAACATACAAACCTGAACTTGTCATTGAGACTTTTGAATGAAATCATAAGTTTTCTCCCCCTCTGTTTATTATAAGCTTTATATTTGTGTGACTGCCAGCCCCCCTTCAAAGCATGTAGGCATGTTAGTTGATTTTGAAGAGTTGAAAATGATTCTGGCTGGCATGTTTTTACACGCTGGTTGTAGCATCTATGCTGGACAGCATATTTTGGGCACACTGAAATATTGTCATTTTTCTTTCCCCCATAAAGCTAAAAATGTTTTGCTTTTATTTAAAGCATGTTAGGTCTATTTTGCATAATTTTTCCTGCCTTTACTGATGTTTGCAACACTTCTCAATTTAGTACCATCTGTGAATCCATCAGCTTGCTATTTACTGCCTCTTCTAGATCATTAAGGGAGATGTTATGGCAATAATGCTTTATTTACATGTCACTTTTCCAGGATTCTCAAAGTATATTTATAAAGTTATTGTCTTAAACAATGGCACCCATGTGAGGTAAAGAATTTTACAGTTAGAGGGCATTTCAACATTAGTATGACTTATTTTAAATAGAAGGAAATATTTCAGTGACTCTAGAGCTTAAACACGTCTGTTATTAGGTATTCTTGTGGCTCTGAGCCATTAAGAAAGTCATTGCAGGGGCTGGCCCCGTGGCCGAGTGGTTAAGTCTGTGCGCTCCGCTGCAGGCGGCCCAGTGTTTCGTTGGTTCGAATCCTGGGCACGGACATGGCACTGCTCATCAAACCACGCTGAGGCAGCGTCCCACATGCTACAACTAGAAGGACCCACAATGAAGAATATACAACTATGTACTGGGGGGCTTCGGGGAGAAAAAGGAAAAAATAAAATCTTTATAAAAAAAAAAAAAAGAAAGTCATTGCAGTAGCTTCTGGTGGTTGTATGAGGACATGAGAGATGGAATGATTGGATTATATTGATGAATGAGTTTTACTTTTTTGCATTCCCTTTTGGCCCCAACATCAAAGTCTTAATTACTGTGAAGTGGTGAAAAACCAATAAAGTGAGAGGAAGAAGGAGAAAGAAAGGGATCAGGTAAAATGCATTATTAGGGATGGTCAAGAATTCACCAGATCGTCTCTCTTCCTTTTAAATTATAGTAGTATCAGTGTTTTTACATGTTTCTAGAGGCCTGCAGACCAAGGAATCCTGTGTAAAAATGGGAAAATGAGAATCCATTTAGATTACAGAATATGTCTTTATTTTATTAATTAATAGCATTGTATTGTGGCAATCAGTCTGTGCTTGGCTAAGCACAGAAAACAGTTAATCTCCTACGTAATCAGTATTTTTACTGACTATCCAATGGCACAGGCCATTAGCAGGTACATAGGGAACCTCTGCTCTGGTTTAGCTCTTTTTTATCCTTGGTTTTGAGTGTCAGAAGTTAAATGTCATCTGTTAGTAACACATATCACCTTTGCAAGGTAGTTCAAGAACTTTGGTCTCCCAATTTAGACAATGCAGGCTGTTGGTGCTTTTACTTTGAGATCTATCAGTTACTTATTATGAAATTAAAGTTATGATCATCCAAAAGAGTTTGTGGTGTTTAACAGGATTTCTACCTGGTATTTGACTTCTAAATTTATATTTTCTCTTACTTCTTAAGCTAATTAATTAATTAGCTTAATTATAAATCAATTATAATAATTAGCATAATTAGCCAGCTTATTATTAGCTTAATTGATTGTTATAATGAGCTTAAGCTCATTAATTATAAATTAGCTTAATAGTGGAAAGTCAAATGAAGGGACAGTTACAGGCATCTCTCTCGGTAAGAATACAAAATTTATGGCAGATTTTGGAAAGTGGAGTTTTTGTATTTGCTAAATTGCTCACCAGGAGACTGAAGAATACATGTGGATTTGTTGGATGGACCTTTGTCTCAGATTGCTGTGTCTGCTGGGTGGGGCAGTGGCTCCTGGAGCTATTGTAGCTGAACTCAGTGGGTTCGTCTCTTGGTGAGCGTGGAGCTGAAAAGCACAACCAAGGCTGAAGTGGGTGAAGAAAAGGCTTATTGCTTGCACAAGCAATGGAGAACACTGGGGATAGCTCCCAAAGCAGTGCCCCCCTGAGCTTAGTGGCAGTGGAGACTGTAAAGAGACTGCAGAGGCTATGTTACAACTGTGTAACAACTGGGTTCAATTAGGGTGCATGAGCAGGCCATTATGTAACAAGTTCAAGGTACTGTTACATAATGCGCTCAATGCAACATGCCATTACTAATAAGTTCAAGGTATATGTCATTACAAAATGAGCCCTTGGTAACTTTTGGACACTTGGAACTGGAGCAATCTGCAGGGGTCTTGGTGCAAGTGTGTAAGTTTCACCATAAGATGGCAACATCTGCAAAAATGGGACATCTACTTCTGAAAAACAGAACTTTTAGTTTTCTCCTGGTCTGGAAAATATTTGACAGACCATGTTAGTTAATGATCAAATTCTGGGTAACCATTTCCTCACCTGGTTCCTGGGCACACTGAAGCTCTGTGAGGGCCATCTGAAGCTGACGTTAAGTCCCCATTGTTAGAACAGCAATGAGACCTAAGACCCACGTGAGGCCCAAGGCAATTAGAACAGAGCCTCCCAAATGTAACTCATTTGAGTGTTATCTTCTTATTTTTGCCGTATATACATATGACCTTCATTATTTACCTAATGTTTTTCTTTTAAAAACATTTTCTTTTTAAACATCAATGCAATTTGGGTACTTAATACATTATTTTAAAAGGAAATTTTATATTGCTACTACAAATCAGAAAAATCCTCTTCTAACATAGATGGTAACTATAAAAATAAATAGGATGAAAACCAAAAAAGTATACAGTTCTAGCTAGATGATGTTACCTGGAGGCTCAGGGCCTGAGAATGTCTTTCTCCTGTTAAAACAAGCATGGAGAGATGTTAAAGACCTACTAGCAGAAGGGGGCCGGCCGGGTGGTGCAGCGGTTATGTTCGCATGTTCCGCTTCGGTGGCCTGGGGTTCACTGGTTCGGGTCCCGTGTGTGGACATGACACCGCTTGACAAGCCATGCTGTGGCAGGCGTCCCACATATAAAGTAGAGGAAGATGGGCATGGATGTGAGCTCAGGGCCAGTCTTCCTCAGCAAAAAAGAGGAGGATTGGCGGCAGATGTTAGCTCAGGGCTAATCTTCCTCAAAAAAAAAAAAAAGACCTACTAGCACTAAACTGAGATTTTTCTCCTTGATATTAGAAAATTGAAAAGGGAAACTTTGTCAGTCCCTGAGTTAGAGTTTTTAATGTATCATTACCACCTAAAATGATATCTCAGACCATGCTTTGGGAAATATTGGATTAAAGAAACAGATAAAGAAAATGGATCCACTAGCCTAATCAACTCACTCGTTCATTCATTCATTCAACTTATTATGTGCCCCCAAACTGAGTATGCAATGTTGAACACAACACGCAAATCCCTGCCCCTATGGACTTGCCGTCGAGCACAGATCTTTCCTTTCAACCTGTTCTATCAGGCACGCAGTCCTACTTCCTCTAGTTTTTTTGTGCCAGCTCTTGTCCCCTGCTACCTTAGTCCAGTGTAACTTATTACAGGGACTAGAAACGCTTTAGGGTCCTTCTTCTCTTCTGACATCAATCTCGTCCCTTTGTCTAAGGCTCAGCCTTGAAATGTGTCTTGATCTTGCCCGCAGGCAGAACTTCTCCAGACCTCTATTAAATTTAAATGATATTTCAAGTTTCTTGTGCAGTTCCTACAATTCCCACAGGATCAGGAGAGGGAGAAAGCCAGGAAGCACATCTGATATTAGAAGGTCCAGGGTCCTGGTTATTTTTTCCATTTGTGCTGCTATTTGGTAGTGAGTTTGGTTTTAATCCCAAAATGTGCTCTGGGGCCTCGACTATACAGTTAGGCCACATCAATTATCTAAACATTGCCTGGTAAAACCACTTCACTGAAGGTGGTTAATACAATGATAGTAATTTTATTAATATTATTTAGTATATAGCAAGTATTTATTTAATTTTCCATGTAAAATCTCACCTTCAGTGTTATTACCAAGCCTCAGAACTTTTTTTTTTTTTTGAGGAAGCTCAGCCCTCAGCTAACATCTGCCAATCCTCCTCTTTTTGCTGAGGAAGACTGGCCCTGAGCTAACATCCATGCCCATCTTCCTCTGCAGAGCTTCTTCAGAGTCAATACCTGAGAACTCACCAGCTAACTCTCCATTATCCCCATAGAAATTAATCACAGTATAGATTATCTGATGTCATGAGAGTTTAATAACAAAGATCATGGCCTCATGTTCCATTTGCCAGAGGAAAGCAGTTGTGGCCCAGACCAGCTCTGCTAATAGGCTCCCCTCCAGCTTTACTGGAACAAATATGAAGAGCTGTCTGTAGTTGGAGTATTGGAACTCCCAAATTCTGTTTGTCATTCTGACTGAACCTTGGTGTAATTATATAAAGTGCTTTGAGAAGGGCATATACCTGTTCCGTTATCCTTCTAAATTTAGATGTGATAGATTTGGGCATCCTCCAGGGGAAGAAAAATCTTGAAAATTCTAATGAAAGCAAGCCCACAAACAAATTTAAAAAGTAATGTCAGTGGTAAATTCCAGGAAAGAAATCTATTTACAGTGTATGCTAGGAATATTTGGACACAATACTAGGAAGTATGAATGTGCTAGAACGCATGAGTAACAAGTATTTTTTAAAGTCTGCAAAGGCATCAGTGAGCATATGTCTGTGGTCTTATTTGAAAGTGAATCTGTCCTGTTGCTTTTTGAAAGCTTTACTGTGCTGACTTCAATTGTGGATTCCACTAGGGCGGCATGAACATTATGCATCTTCTAGATTCATGTACCCCTTGGGTAGTCAATAAAAATGTTAACTGAAAAGAGTTGAATTCCTCTCTTTTTATTTCATCTTTTTCTTCCAGAGATGGATTCAGGAGAGATGACACTGGCTGCACTCTTGTACTTTATAATGACAGTAATTTGGAGATGAGGTCTTTGAAAAGCTTGGCATACAAGACAGGAGGGAATAGTTGCACAGCTTAGATTGAAAAGACAATAAGTATAGGTTTGTTTGCTGCCAGATTATCCATCAGCTTAATGAAACTCTACAATTTCTCACTTTGATATGACAGTGTATTTATAACGAGAATTTATAATTCTGCCATCTCACTTCCCAGTGTGTGTGACCTACGTCTCATGTAAATGGCTGCTCCTGACAGTGTTGTGGTGATGGAGAGGGCTTTGGCATCTGGTGGAATTTCCTCTAAACTCCTCAGGGGAAACTCATGTAGACCTTTCTGTGGGGCCATCCCAGCAGGTACCTACCTGTCAGGCTTGGGAGCCTCACTCTCCTTTGAGCTGGAGAAGTGCCAGAAGAACACGGTATCAGGAGAATAATGTCAAGAAAATATTCGCACTATGGGCAGCTGTGGAAAAAGGACAGCCTACGGGATGAAATATTTTCTTAGTAATTCTCTGGAAAGGCAGAGAATGACTTTCCCGGCTCTAGTTCCTTGGACCAAAGCCCAGGCTTCCTATGGACATATCAGAGCAAGAATTCCTGGCAGCATAGCAGTGTCTCCAATTATGCCGCACACACTTACCGAGACATCTATGAATAGGAAGGACATTGACACAAGGGCATTCACAAAAGTCACAACTATTTTTTAGATAACATTTAGTATACACTTTTCTTCATTGGAAAAAAATCTCTATCATAGACTCTCTTAGAGTCCTATGAAAAGAATGTTTAAAGCAAATGCCAAAAAAAGATCAAAGAGTTAGTTTATTGGTGGTTTGTTTCCACTTAAAGAAGGTAAATTCTTGATTTATCATATTGAGAAATACGTTAAATTAAATTAATATTATGTTCATATAGTAAATTAAATACATTAACTTGAAAATTATTTGAAATATTTAATTTCAAAGACATCAAGAAAATATTGAATTGTTCCAAAAATGTTATTCCTTCAGGTAATGTAAAGGTTTTTGTTTTGTTTTTAATTCTTTAGGTATTAAAAGTGTGTACAGACTACATTAGTCAAAGTGTTGAGGAATTCTCAGTGTAGAACCTCCTCTTTATTTAGAAATAAATATCATGAGCATATAAGAATTTACATTTAGGGTGTTGAAGATGGTAGTTGTTGATTGAATGCAGTTGGGACTAACACGCCTTGAAGGGCTGCTGGGTCAGACTTCAGGGGAGGCCTTGGCAGCAAATTAACAGTGGATTATCTCTGTCATTGGCCTTAAATGTTTTTCAAAGAATCCTGCAATTGTCGTTGAAAAATTGTCACCAGTGAGGGGATCAGTTGAAGAATGAGAGAAATAAATGAAATCGGAGGCAATTTTAATTCTACCAACAATTTTAATTTTACCAGCCAGAGACTCTGTTCCATTGCATTAGAATTGAAGCCTTGCTTTCCATTTTTCTTTATAATATCTGATATTCCTAGGAGGGTAAATAAGGCAACTCCTGAGCTATGACTTTGAATTCTAAGGTGGAAAGCCTATTTAAGAGCAAGTCTGAGGTTGAGATGATAGAGAAGCTAGCTAGCATCTGAGTTGCTGTTTCTCAACTCTCTAGTAAAATAACTCTGAAAATAAATAAATAGAAACAACATTCAAAATAGCTCCACAACTTAGGAGAAGATCCAGGTAGTTTGTACTGACTTAGGCCTGATCTATTCCAACAGGGATATAAATTATGGGAGCCATGAATGAGTTAGGAATTGTGTTCTCTACATAACAGAACACCCACCCTCCAAAAAAAACCTAAAACAGTGGCTTAAATATTTAAAAAATTTTCTTTTTCTCACCTAACTAAAACTTGGGAGGTAGGTAATTGCTGGCCCAGAGATTTCAGACTCTAGGTCCTATAAATCTCTCGTCCTTTTCTTTTGTCATCTTCTTATGCTCACAAGACAGCTGCTCTGTCTCCAACATCACATCCCTATAACAGGCAGAAAAAAAGTGGGGGCAAAAGCAAAAGAGCTCATGCTAAGGTAGCATGAGTTTACTCCCTTTCTGGGGAACTTCTCGTATCTGCTTACATCTCACGGCCAGAGTTGTATGCACGACATCCTCTCTCTGCCAGAGAAGGTGGTTATTGTTTTCTAGGTGAGAACGTTACTGTCCCCCACTCTCCAAACTGATATTCTCTTAGAAAGGAAGATAGAAAGGGTAGATTAGTATGGCACAAAAATCCATCATTAATGTTACCTCAGATAATTCTCAGATCTATTCATATAGATAGAAGTGGGTTTTCCACATTTTTAATGGGAAAATCAAAAAGTTCTATAGGGACGAATCAGAAGAGTGTTTAATAAAAAGACCACAAAACAGTGGTTATGAGCCATCTTCCCTATTGTTGTAAGTCTTTTGATCTTACCACAGATACCGCAATCGCCTCCTTAATCCGTTGGATGAGAATTGCCTAATGAGCCAAACTTGACCTCAAGTGGTTCACCAGAGTGAACCCAGGGATGCTGCAAAGCAAGCACTGATGACAAGAGAAGGAATTGCCGCCATTGCTCAGTTTAAGCAACTGCCCGAGATGAAGAATGAAGGTTGGGAGACTTCAGCAAGTGTCAAAAGAAATGTCATCATTAGGGTCACATACGTTTGTCTGGTTTGGTTTTGGCTCTTTCTGTAATGGGAATAAAGATTTTTAGAAGGAAAAGACTGTCTTGAATTCTGGTTAGTTTAGGTCATCCTCCATCAGAGGATTTGAATATTGTCTATGCTAGCCTATACCTCTGTCTGAGTCAGAGGCCTTTGGAAAGGTGAAGTTATAAGGAGTAAGGTGAGTGGATACAAACCTCCAGTGTTTTACCCCTTAACACATTAGTGGAGCTTTATTTTGGGGGAAGACAAAAGAAATGAGGCAGGATAATGAAAGGACCAAGGGCTACCCTTGGGTTGGGCAAAGAGAATCTGGAGGCCACACCTCAGGGAGATGGGGAATGGCTGAGGGCATGAGGTGTATTGAGGAGATGGGAAATTCAAGGGACAAGAAGAAACCCTCCTTTCTCACAAAACCCTTTTATTCCTGCCCTCCCTCCGCCCCCACTACTGTCTTCTGCTTGTTTTACTAAAGAGAGATGAAGAATCATTGTGTATTGAGCACCTGCTACAACACAGGTTTGCTTTAGGTACCTCCCTGTCCAACTTCTGACCATTCTATCAGCAGTCCTGGGAAAACTTAGGTGACTTTGCAGGGCGAAGTGGTCCATGGTGTTCTAATTAGTGAATGCCCAACTCATCAGTGAAAATTAACCCAGGTGGTTGTGGAATCAGAGAAGGAATATCCATTAGAAGGACTTAGAAATTACATGAAGAGGAGTTGTCATTTCCTGTGGCTGGGCACATTTATTTTTGATAGTTTATACTGAATTTACTTTTTCTTTTCTAAGTATTTTTTTCAAAAGTAAGGCAGAGAGAATGCATTTCTGAAAACCTGATTACTTGAAAATTATTTCACTAGTGAACATTAGCAAGCGTCAAATTTGGGGGATTTATAATATATTTTTTTTGAGGAAGATTATCCCTGAGTCAACATTTGCCACCAATCCTCCTCTTTTTGCTGAGGAAGTTTGGCCCTGAGCTAACGTCCGTGCCCATCTTCCTCTACTTTGTATGTGGGACGCCTGCCACAGCATGGCTTGATAAGTGGTGTGGAGGTCCGTACCCAGGATCTGAACCGGCAAACCCCAGGCCTCCGAATTTTAATTATTTATTACAAGTGGTTCTTGGGTTGTAGTCCTGTTACCAACCACAAGTGGGTTCATTTGGCCAATGCGCTATGGAAGAACCAGATACCAAGGTATAGGTCTTTTGCAGTAGGAAAGGACTTTATTGCAAGGCATTCAACCAAGGAGACAAGAGGCAAAACTCTCAAATCTCTCTCCCCCAGCAGCTTTTGCGTGGGATATTTATCAGGAAAGTGGGGAGTAGGAGGGCATTGGGGGCTGAAGTTCTAAGAATCCTCTGTGCAGGCATGACTGTCCTGCATGTCTCTTCATGGGTCACATGTGTAAATTTAGGAGGGTTCTGTGTGTTACATGTAGTGGATTTTTGGCCTGTGATGTTTGAAGTTTACTAATTGGTCATTCTGGTCCCTCCGTGCGCCTGCCCAATGTTTGGTCAAAGGAGGTTGTCAGCAAGTTTTTTTCTCTTATCTGTGGTGTCCTTGTTCTTCTGCAAGACAAGCTCTGAAACTTCGGTTAATTTGTTTCTTACTTTAACCTTGTGAGTACAAGCTCAGAAACTCTGGTTAATTTGTTTCTTACTTGAACTTATGGGTGTGTGATACAGTTTCAGTTTTAGCATTTTATGCATGAATCCAATCTGTTTTCCCCATCCTAGGGGGCTGAACTGTTGATAATTAGTTTTATGCTAAAGGGTTCTAACTTTGCATCAAAAGACATGTGTGGTGTTCCTTTGCATATGCTATGAATGGGTTATTTGATTACAGGAGTTAGCAGTTCAGTCTGTTTTCTTCAAGAAGAGAGGACAGTCACCTTCTCTTGGGAGGGATCAGCTTGCATCTCCAGTCAGCCCTGGTGGTCTAGTGGTTAAGGTTCAGCACCGCTGTGGCTTGGCTTCCTTTCCCTGTCAGGGCATCACACCACCTGTCTGTCAATTGTCATGTTGTGGCAGCTGTGTGTTGCTGTGATGCTGAAAGCTGTGCCACAGGTATTTCAGATACCAGCAGGGTCACCCATGGTAGACAGGTTTCAAAGGAGCTTCCAGACTAAGACAGACTAGGAAAAAGGACCTGGCCACCCAATTCTGAAAAAATTGGCCACAGAAAGCGTTGTCTGATATAGCTCCGGAAGGTGAGAGGATGGAGCAGAAAGACTGGGCAGGGTTCCGCCTTGCTGTACACAGGGTCACTGGGAGTCGGAATGGACTGGACAGCACTAACAAGAGTATATTATAAGTCGTTTCTCTTAGAGAGAAGTCGTATATCACAGCACCCGTTTGTATTATGTTGTGCTTTTAGAGCTTGAAAGAACTTTATAGGAACATTTCAGGTTTCTCTAAAATATACTGTAATTTACCAGGCATAAATTATTGTGTGATAATTATCTCCCTTAGAAGTAACATATGAAATAAAAGATTGCCCACATTAGTTCATTATTTACACTCTGTTTTGGTTTTTATTTTTTTAGTTTAATTAAGTATTCTGAAATAATCCTGAAAAAATTAATGTGCTTTGTTAAGAGAATTAATTAAGCACCCAAGAAAATCTATTTTTACATTAGAAAACAGATATTTTAGTCATATAATTTGCATTGAGAGAAATTCATGAATGGTAAGGTTAGATTTCTTTTTAATAAGAAAATGATGGTTTTCCACATGAAGAATTAAAAATTATTATACATAGAATTATTATAAAACAATATAGTTTGATTTTTACAGATCACATGTTATTTGGAAAGTGGACGAATAGATGAATAATGTATTATGTCTCTGACAAAAACACTAGTGATAAAGATAAAACCCAAACCAATGACCTGCACGTAATTCAAAGAAAAACTGTGAAATTTACATGAGATCATCTAACACGAGTTACTTCAGTGGAAAGATAGTTTTTCTCTGGTGGTGAGTTATTAGAGGTAATTCAAATGATCGCTGATTCAACGGAAATTTGTGGAATTTATACTAGTGATATCTTGGAAATTCATAAATTTATGTTTCTTGATGAGAAAACACTCGAAGAGAGTTTTTCCTTTTATATGGTAACATTTTACGATATTTGATATAGCAGAGGATTTTGATTCTCCAAATACATCAGACTAATGGAAATTAGTGCTTGCAATTAGTCTTCCCCCTTTCAAAGTGGTATGAGCTACATTTATTCACACTTGAGAGTCGAACTTTATAGGACAAGATGCTCCTGTTTGAGATTTTGTGCTCCCTCATTTTCACCCACTGCTAAGATATATTCTTGTGCTCTTTCAGCAAAAGGAAAACTTGGCTTAGTACAACTATTTTTTTCTGACCTCATTTTATTCTTTAAAAGATCCTTTGTCTTTTGCAGCATCAAAGTGGCAAAAATCGAAGGATTTGAATTCACGTTTGTAGTGGTCTGTGGCAAGTCTAGGAAAAAACCCTCATCAAGCAAGTCAGAAATTGCAGGTCATTGAGAGAAACTGAACAGAGGGAGTCCAGCTTCTAGATCATAGATTGATTGTAGCTGACGAGAGATGGCTGGGAACTTTTAATAGAAACAGCATTATAACCGGTCTTCTTTTACCCCTGCAATCTTGTGTACCCCTTACAGAGCTCAGTCTGATTACAGGAGGATCTACACAAGTAGAACAAAGATGGCTACATCTTTTATTTATTTATTTTTTGTATTGTAATAAAAAAAACACACCAAGGTGAAATCAGTTTATTGTTTGTCTTTTTAACTATAGTTTAAACTTAAGAATTTCTATTAAAATGCGTTGCTTCCTTATAACTTCTACTACGCTAGGCATTTCATCTAGGAATACAGATAAAAAATACCCCCCCCCCTTTTTTTTTTTGGCCAGAAGTCAATACAACCTTGTATAATATCATATGTACCTAACAGTATAATGCTTTTTATTTTTTAATTTAAATGCTTTTCACTTCATTATGCCACAGCTTAAAAAACATTTGTGTGGCATGAATGTGCTAAGAAGTGTGTGGAATTAAAAAAAAGGAGATTGTAATTTAGTGGGGGAAACACCTGTATTTGTTGACTGTAGTATGAGTAGGTATGGGGAAAGTGGATAAGAGAGGTAAAACAAAATAGAACTATTAAGACAGATAGCATTAATTTTGACTGAGGCTTTGAAGTAGGGGTGATATTAAAAGGATCTTCCTAGAGAGAGTAATGTTTAAACAGGACCTTGAAAAATAATTAGAAAAGAGATGTGAGCCTTCCAGGTGTGGGTTGGTGGTGAGGTGGCCTAACATGGGTTAATGTGTAGCCATTGGTAAATCTCAGGTATGTTTGGAAGCATCGAATAATCCATTTTTATGGGAAGCCTAAAAGAATAAATTGAGACAAGAGCATGGAAGACGTTGACAGCCGTGCTGAGGAATCTGGACTTCATTCTGTGAATTACAGGGATTCTCTGAAGACTTAAGTAGAGGAATAATCTTTAAGGACAGTAACTCTGATGGCAGTAGGAAGGATGTAGGTGAGAGACAGAGGGAGGAAAGACGGGGCCAGGCACATGGAAATATTTCTTGGAAGGCTACAGGTAGTTCAGAGACAATGGACTAAACTGAGAAGGTCACAGTGAGAATGGATTTCTGAGTAATATTCCTGGGGTTTGATGACTGGACTGGAAAGGGGAAAAGAGAGGAGTCAAAATTTTCCCCCTCAATATTTTGGCTTAGTAACTGGGAGAGGTGATGCTGTTAGCTAAAGTTGGGTATATTAGAAGACAATCAGAGAAGATAAAAATTCCATTTTGGTCATGTTATACATGAGAATTAGTGGGATGTTCTTGTGGGGCAATCAAGCTCATGAGTTATGGTAAAATTAATAGTGATAAAGGCCTAGATGTGTTAAATGTCTTCCTCCTAAAATTGAAGGAAATCCCTGTATGTGGAACAATTACATGAAAAGAAAGGCAAAGAGGAGACGACAGAGAACAGGGTTATGAAACAAAACAAGGAATGGTCCACAGCAATGAGAGCTACACATTGAAAAAGTGGATTGAAAATTGAGAATTCACTGTTTTTTCTGACTAATAGATTATCGGTGACTTTTAAGAAAGTAATTTTTAGATAAGCAAGAATATTCCAATTAAGGACAGTAAGTACTCTTAAAACCTTCTTTTTTTTTTCAGGAAAGGTCAAGATGAGCAGGTTTGGAACCCCTTCCACGTCTCACTTTGTGGTCCTTTCCTCCTGACACCCATTGTAGACGCATGGGTTCAGGGCGGGCTGAAGTTCCACTTCCTCTGCTTGTATGTCATGCTCATGTCATTTAAACTCTCAAAACCTAAATTTCTTCATCTGCTAAATGAAAATAATATAATATCTACCTCAGAGAATGTTGGGAATGAGCTAATGCATGCGAAAGCATTTTATAACCTGAAAAGTAAGTCCTATACAAATGTTCCTATAGGAACAACTGTATTGACTTTTGGTGAAGTCAATTACAGAGTATTAATCTGTTTCTTATTGTTGCTTCACCAAACGATTCTTCTTTTTCTTCATTTTGGGTATGTTAGAAAGCAACTCCACCTCTTACTTTAGGTAGGAAAGTCCTGGAATTGTGTTTCCTGCCTCCTGTCTCCCCAGGTTTCCTCATTGTTAAATTTTCTTTTCATCTTCTTTTACTTTCATTCCTATTTTCTCCCTCACCTTCTCTCCTCCTTGATCATATTTTTAATTAATATATTCAGTAAATATTTATTGAGCACTTCCTATGTGCTAGGAACTCTTTTTGGCATCTGGGCGTATGCTAGTCTGCAGGCTTTGTATTTACCAGATCTAGCACCAGGTTAACCAGATGTGTTTACCAGGGCAGTTTTCTGAGAATTTGCATTTACCTCTCCTAATTCATGTATCTCTGAAAAAGCTTGTTATTCATCTTCTGGACCCCAGCATACTTCAGGTTTACTATTCCTGATCTATTTCATTTTGCTAAACTCTGCTCAATTTAGTCAGAATTAGCACAGATACTTAAATAGCGTTTTGTAGAGTGTGCAGAAACTTTTGAATATTGTCTCTATGGTGATTCTTGTTAGACTGGGGTAAACATAACTTTCTATATGGGTTTGTCAGAATTTGAGGGGAGAAAACTTTCAAAATATATATTTTACCCTGGAAGTTATCAAACACCCTCCCCCCATTCCAGAGTCATGCTCCCTGTTCCTCACCCCCACTGCCCTGTACTGAGGAATGTTTCTGATGGAAACTTGCCAAAGTCTTCAGGTGTGTTAGAATTTGTGAAAAAATAAAAAGACTGAGAATCATTGGTCTATTGGATAGAGGTAATATGATGCATTTATGTCAGTGGGTGTAAATACATAATTTGACTTATACAATGAACAAATTCCTGAAATCCCACATATATACCAACATTTAATAAATGTAATAATTAAGTTGTAAGTGTAGATACTCTTCAAGTTCTGTGACCTAATGCAAAACACTCCAATAGTCTTTTTAAAAATAATCTACAAAATGAAGGATATAAATGTCTTTTTGTCTCTGTAATCCCATGATTCTGAGAGGTTATGGATTCTTTAAAAATTTTTTCTTATAAAAGCTTCATTGAGATGTAATTCATATACCATATAATTCACCCATTTTAAGTGTAGAATTCAATGGTTATATTATATTCATATATTGTCCAACTATTATTACAATCAATTTGGAAATATTTTCCTCATTCCCAAAAGAAATCCCATATGCATTACCACTCGCTCTCCATTTTCCTCCATCCCCCTAAGCCCTGGCAACCACTGATATACTTTCTGTCAATATAGATTTTGCTATTCTGACCATTGTGTAATGTCTTTCTAGTTGTGGCATGTGGGACGCCGCCTCAGCATGGCTTGACAAGCAGTGCCATGTCCGCGCCCAGGATCCAAACCAGCGAAACCCTGAGCCACCGAAGCGGAGTGCGCGAACTGAACCACTCCGCCACGGAGCTGGCCCTGATCATTGTATCTTTGTAGCATGTTTTGAAATTAGGAAGTATGAGTACTTCAAGTTTTTTCTTTTTCTTTTTCTTGAAGAAGATTAGCCCTGAGCTGACATCCACTGCTAGTACTCCTCTTTTTGCTGATGAATATTATTGGCCCTGAGCTAATGTCCGTGCCCATCTTTCTCTACTTTATGTGTGGGACACCTGCCACAGCATGGCTTGAAAAGTGGTGCTAGGTCCAGCCTGGGATCCAAACCAGCTAACCCCTTGGTGCAGAAGCAGAGAGAGCAAACTTCACTGCCACACCACCAGGCTGGTCCCCTAAAGATTTTTCTTTTTCAAAATTGTTTTGGATATTCTGATTTTTTTGAACTTCCATAGGAATTTTAAGTTTGGCTTATCAATTATTACAAAGAAGCTAAATGGGATTCAGATAGAAATGGTGTTTAATGTATAGATCAATTTGGGGAATATTGCATTTTAACAATATTAAGTCTTCTGATCCATGAACATGGGATGTCTTTCCCATTTAGATCTTAATTTCTTTTGAAAATCTTGTATAGTTTTCAGAGTATAAATTCTGCACTTATTTGGTTAAATTTATTCCTAAGTATTTTATTCTTTTGGATGCTGGGTTAAGTGGAATTGTTTTCTTAATTTCATTTTTAGTTTGCTCATTACTACTGTGTAGAAATAGAGTTGATTTTTATATATTTTTTGTATCCTGAAACCTTGCTGAACTTGTTTATCAGCAATGATAGTTTTGTAATGGATTCCTTAGGATTTTCTATATTTAAGATAATGTCATTTGAAAATTGAGATAGTTTTACTTCTTCATTTCCAATCTGGAGGCCTTTTATTTTATTTTCTTGCTAATTGTTCTGGCAAGAATCTCTAGTGCAATGTTGAATAGAAGTGAAAAAGAAAACGTCTTTGCTTGTTCTTGATCTTAGGGGAAGTGTATTCAGTCTTTCACCATTAATTATGATGCTAGGTGTGGATTTTTCATGGATGCCCTTTATCACAGTGAGGATATTCCTTTAAACCTAGTTTGTTGAGAGTTTCTTTGCTTCCTCCTCCTGGAATGCCCTTTCTTCTCTCTTATACCTGATGAGTTTCCTCCTGTTCTCTAGGACCAGCTTAGATATATGCGCTCAAGGGAGCTGATCCTCTCCCTTTTTCCACTACTGACTTATAGGGCTTTAAGTCAAAGTGGAATGGAAGAAATTGACTTTGAGTCACTTTTTAAAAGCCTTTTTCAATTTGGAAAATGTCCAATTTTGAATTCAAGGCACTAGGATTACAGAGTCCCCACAGATCATTCCCTTTAACCTATTGTGGTATTGATTTTCAAAACAAAACTCAGACAGTGAATTTGCATAAGCAGGAATGCATTTGCAAAGTACAAATTGGTGCACATCTGTTTGTATAGTCAGTAATCTATTTTACAAAAATCTAATTTACAAAAATCTAATAAAAATAGGTCCTGGTATATCCATACCAGGTCTAAAATGCTATATATTGAATATCCTGCAATAGAAAAGAGATTGTGAGCTATCTGACCCAGTGAAATGAACTTTTCATTAAGACAGCATATTAATTGAGAGCTGAAGATTAATGATTTTTACTTACATGTATATTAAGTCACAATTTATTTCTGCCACTTTTCTTCTCAAATAGTAAATGTATTGAGTTTTTCCTTCTCTTGAACAAGTTAGCTTTTAACTTTGTTTTACTAGCTTTTTTTTTTACTTACTCATTCACTTACTAACTCACCAATTCACTTATTCAATTAATTTTTAAAATGTACATTTGTGGTAATTTCTATAGGGAATGTAAATAAAAACAAATTCTTTGTCTGTAGGAATTTATAATTTATCAGAGAAATTAACATAAAATAATATGAATGAAATAATTGATATGGAATTCTAGTTCAAGATGGCAGCCTAAGAGTATATGTCAACTTCCCTTTGCCCCAACATATATGCACAGGTGCAGACATGCACACACATGCACAAAGGGGAGGCAAGCTGGGAAAACAGACTTATACAACCATAGAAGAAATTTAAGCAGCTATTTATATTTGTCAGTGTAGTCTGATTCATAAACATAAATGGACACAAAATATACATATGAAAACCCAGAAAAATGAAACACGAACCAATAGAATGATTCCAAACCAAAGAAGATAACTTAGGGAATAAAATAGAAATTAAAAATTTTAAATTAATATCTTCAGAGAGATTCAAATGATTTTTGCGTCCATAAAATAAGACAATCGTGATATGACAAAATGAGCAATCAAAATTAAGAAAATTGAGTAGATAGACCCTTTAGCTTGACCTCTTTCTAAAAGCTCTACTTTTTCACAATCTGGGAAGTTAAATACTTAGTAATAAATTGCAATAAAATGTTGGATATGCCAAATCACAAGATGCTTATAGATGCTTACATATGTTTGAAAATAAAGTAAGAATCTGAAAGATAAATCCAAGGAAACTATATTAATTTCCTAGGACTACCATAACACATTACCACAAATTTGGTGCTAAAACAACAAAATTTTATTCTCTCACAGTTCTGGGGTCAGAAGTATAAAATTAAGGTGAGAGCAGTGTTGGTTCCTCCTGGAAGATCTGAAGGAGAATCTGATCCATGCCTCTCCCTGAGTTTCCGGTAGCTACTGGCAACCCTTGGTGTTTCTTAGCTTGTAGACCCATCCCTCCAACCTCTGCCTCCCCTATGTGCCTGTGTGTCTGTTTCTCTTTTCTTCTAAGGACTTGCCATTGAGTCTGGGGTCCACCCTAATCCAGGATGTTCTCATCTCGAGATCCTTACCTTAACTTCATCTTCAAATATGCTTTTTCCAAATAAGGTCATATTTTGAGTTGCCAGATGCACGTATCTTTTAGGGGCCATGATTCAATCCACTCCAGAAACTTATCACAGAAATGGAAAATATGACAGCCAAAGTGTTTAAGGACCCAAAGAATAAATCCAGTTGTAGGTAACATTCAAAATATTTAACCACTGGTATGGCATAGGCATAGATTTATCAAAATGGAAGCTATCCAGTCAGAATCAATGTTAGGTGGGCATTAGCCCAGGATTCCAAAGCAGAGAATAGAGGTAGTGGAACAGAGGAAATAAAGAAATAGTAGAAGAAAATCTCTACAGGATTAAGAATGTTTAATTCTTGATTTTAAAAGAGTCCAGTAAGTATCAAGCAAGAAAAGTGAAAAAAAAACTTTACAGAAATTAATTTGGATATTTCTTAGGGGCAAATTCTTCACTCCAAGGATAAGAGAAATCTGAAAAGCTTCCAGTGAAAATAAATTGTTTACCTACAAAGAAATATTAGAAATATGAATCCAATTTTGTATCTTAATACCAGATGCTAGAACACAAAATAGCAATGTCTTTAACTGTCAGAAAAATTAGGGGTAGAAAAGAATAAGAAGAAGAAAGAAACTTCCTACTTACAGTTTCTGGGAAGTAAAACTGGAGTAGGTGGTGGGGAGGAAAACTTTTCCTTTTCATTTTATGGCCTTTCGTACTTTTTTGTTTAAGAATAGTTTTAGGTTCACAGCAAAACTGAGAGGAGGGTACAGAGATATCCCATACACTCCTTATCCCACACATGCATATCCTCTTCTGTTATCAACATCACTCACCAGAGTGGTACATTGGTTACAGTTAATGAACTTATTGATACATCATAATCATGCATCCATCAGTATAATATCATATAGAATATTTTCACTGCTCTAAAAATCTGCTGTGTTCCACCTATTCATCTCTCCCCGTCTCCAACCCCTGGCAACAACTGATCATTTTACTGTCTCTATAGTTTTGCCTTTTCCAGAATGTCATATAGTTGGAATCATATAGTATGTAGCCTTTTCAGATTGACTTCTTTCGCTTAGTAATATTCACTTAAAGTTCCTCCATCTCTTTTCATGGATTTATAGCTCATTTCTTTATAGCATGAAATAACATTCCATTAGAATGATATTCCATTGTCTTCCAGCCTTTGCCCATGCATCGTCTGGATGTACTACAGTTTATTTATCAATTCTCCTACTGAAGGGCATCTTGATTTCTTCCACGTTCTGGAGTTATGAATAAATCTGCTATAAAGACCCATGTGCAGGTTTTTGTGTAGACATATGTTTTAAACTCTTTTTGGTAAATGCCAAGGAGTGTAATTGCTGAATTGTATGGTAAGAGTATGTTTTGTTTTCTAAGACACCATCAAACTGTTTTCCAAAGTGGCTGTACCATTTTGCATTCCTGCCAGCAATATCTGAGAGTTCCTGCTGCTCCACATCCTCGTCAGTATTTGATGTTGTCAGTGTTTCAGATTTTGACCATTCTACTAGGTGCATAATATCTCATTGCTGTTTTAATTTGCATTTCCCTGATGACATATGATGCGGAGCATCTCTTCATATGCTTATATGTATCTCTGCTTTGGTGAGGAGTGTGTTAAGGTCTTTGCCCATTTTTTAGTGTTTATTTTCTTATTGTTGAATTTTAAGAGTTCTTTGTATATTTTGGATAACAGTCCTTTATTAGATGTATTTTTTTGCAAATATTTTCTCCCAGTCAGTGGCTTGTCTTCTCATTCTCTTGACATTGTCTTCTGCAGAGCAGAAGTTTTTAATTTTAAAGAAGTACAATTTACCAATTATTTCTTTCATCGATTGTACCTTTGGTGTTGTATCTAAAACGTCATCACCATACTCAGGTTATCTGCACTTTGTCCTATGTTATCTTCTAGGAGTTTTATAGTTTTGCAGTTACATTTAGGTCTATGATCCATTTTGAGTTAATTTTTGCAAAGAGTGTAAGGACTGTGTCTAGATTCATTTTTTTTTTCTTTTTGCATGTGGCTGTCAAGTTGTTCCAGCAGAATTTGTTGAAAAAACTATCTTTGTCTATTGTGTTGCATTTCTTCCTTTGTCAAAGATCAGTTGACTATATTTATGTGGGTCTATTTCGGTGTCCTCTGTTCTGTTCCATTGGTCTATTTTTCTGTTCTTTCACCAGTATGACACTGTCTTGAATACTGTAGCTTTATGATAAGTTGTAAAGTCAGGCAATGTCAGTTCTCCAACTTTATTCTTCTCCTTCAATATTGTGTTGATTATTCTGGGTGTTTTGTCTCTCCATATAAACTTTAGAATCATTTTGTCAAAGTAATTTGCTGGAATTTTGATTTGGATTGTGTTGAATCTAAAGATCAAGTCAGAAGAACTGGCATCTTCACAACATTCAGTCTTCCAAAAACATGGAATATCCATTTCTTCTTTGATTTTGTTCATCAGAGTTTTGTAGTTTTCCTCATATAAATCTTATGCATATTTTGTTATATATATTCACTATTTTTGGGGTGCTAATGCAAATAGTATGGTGTTTCTAATTTCAAATTCCACTTGTTCATTGTTAGTAATAGGAAAGCAATTGACTTTTGTGCATTAACCTTGTATCCTGCAACATTTCTATAATTGCTTATTAGTTCCAGGAGGATTTTTTGTTGATTCTTTCAGATTTTCTACATAAATAATCATGTCATCTGCAAAAAAGATGTTTTATGTCTTCTTTTCCAATCTGTTTACCTTTTATTTCTTTACCTTATGGTATTAGCAAGGACTTATAATACAATATTGAAAAGAAGTTGCAAGAGGTGACATCCTTGCCTTGTACCTTAGTGTGAAAGCTTTGAATTTCTCACCACTAAGTATGATATTAGCTGTAAGTTTTTTGTAGATTTTGTTTTTTGCTGAGGAAGATTAGTCCTAAACTGACATCTATGCCAATCTTCCTCCACTTTATGTGTGGGTCGCAGCCACATCATGGCCAACGAATGATGTAGGTTTGCACCAGGGATCCGAACCTGCAAACCTGGGACACCAAAGCAAAGCATGCCGAACTTAACCATGACGCCATGGGGCACCTCCTCTAGATTTTTTAAGTCAAGTTGAGAAAATTCCCCTCTCTTTCTAGTTTGCTGAGAGTTTTCATCATGAATTGGTGTTGGTTTTGTCAAGTTCTTTTTCTGAACCTATTGATATGATCATGTGATTTTTATTTTTTATTCTATTGATGTGATGGATTATATTAGTTGATTTTTGGATACTGAACCAGCTTTGCATACCTAGGGTAAATCCCACTTGGTTGTTGTCTTAGTCCATTTGGGCTGCCATAACAAACTACAATAGGCTGGTTGCTTATAAACAACAGAAATTTATTTTTCACAGTTTTGGAGGCTGGAAGTCTGAGGTCTGGGTGCCAGCATGGTTGGGTAAGTGCTCTCTTCTGGTTTGCAGACTTCTCATTGTGTTGTCACATGATGGAAGGGGCTAGGGAGCTCTGTGGGACTCTTTTATAATAGCACTGATCCCATTCATGAGGGCTCCACTTTTACCTAATCACCTCCCAGATGCCCCAAGTGCTAAGGCCATCACATCACATTGGGCATTAGGATTCCAACATGTGAATTTTGGCGGGACATAAACATTCTGACGATAGCAGTCATGTTGTACGATTCTTTTTTACACATTGTTCGATTCAATTTACCAGTGTTTTGTTGACGACTTTTGCATCCATGTTCATGAGAGTTATTGGTTTGTAGTTTTCTTTTCTTGTAATGTCTTTATCTGGTTTAGGTATTAGAGTCCTTTAGTACTTTTAAAAAACATATACATGCATTACCTCTAATTAAAGAATAAATTTAAATAATAACAGAAGAGTAGTATGTGGCAGTGCTTCTCAAACTGTAATGTGCATTGGAACCACTGAAGGATCTAGTTAAAATACAGATTCTGATTCAGTAGGTCTTGGGTGATACCTGAGACTTTGTGTTTCTAACAAGCTTTCATGACCTAGTGATGTTGCTGGTCCTGGATGTTGCTTTTAGTAGCTAAGCTATAGTAAGTTCAATGAAGTGTGCAATATTTTGTTGTGAAAGTCCTAAAGTTTGGTGTGCAGCAGATTTACCATTGAAGTGTGTTAAAATGCAATTTCCTTGGTTCCGGTGCAGGAGATTCGAATTCAGCAGTTTGGGGACAGACTTTTGGCATCAGCATTTTCAATAAGCTCTACTCTTAGTTCCGATACATGCCTACATTTTAGGAAGTCTGTGGGATAAGATTTAAAACATGGAGAGCTTGTACGTTACACTGATAAACTTTTCATGGATAAAATTATTTGGGGTGTTGTTTAATCCATTTTTCCCTGTTAATTAATTTACTTCTGTTGAGAAATGTTGTAGGGTTTCTTGATTGTGTTAAACTTAAGGTGGTATGTGTAAAATTGAAATGGAATTTGTGACTCTTTTAGCCAAATACTAAAATAAAAGCTTTATTTAATCAAAATAATTGAATTGAAACAGTGGTTGAGTTTTAAAAAAATTTATTTATAGTTAATGGCTAATGAGGGTTTAGGAAGCTATTCCTAAAAAGTCATTTTATTTTAACTAAATACTACTTGTGTTATTAAAAAAAAAAAAAAAAACAACAAACAAGGGCTGGCCCAGTGGCACAACAGTTAAGTTCATATGTTCCACTTTGGCAGCCTGGGGTTTGCTGGTTTGGATCCCGGGTGCAGATGTGGCACTGTTTGGCAAGCCATGCTGTGGCAGGCGTCCCACCTATAAAGTAGAAGAAGATGGGCACGAATGTGAGCTCAGGGCCAGTCTTCCTCAGCAAAAAAGAGGAGGTTTGGTGGCAGATGTTAGCTCAGGGCTAATCTTCCTCAAAAACAAACAAACAAACAAACAACTCTAACAGGAAAATTAACAACTTAATGTCCAGTGCTAGAGAAGAAAGAAAGTCTCAGATATAAACCTTAATTTGCTGCTGGGGCTCAAAATCCTTAGCACCATTAACAAGATCAATACAGTAATGTTGCCCAGAATAAAAGAAATTTTAGTTTTTCCTTGAATATTCTCTACTGCCTCCCTGCCAATTGCCAGATTTTCAACCCTGATCAATGCTGGGAAACGTGAGTATAATATTTACTGATGTTGTCATTTTTTCATTGGTTGGTTCATTCCTTTGTTCTTTTATATTGTAAGATACTAATTTTGTGGTTCTTGGTAAAGGAAGAGAGTGTGTCTCGCTCCCACTGAGTTCCCAGCCATGCTTTGAGACTCATAAAACTGAATTTCTATCAGGACATGAACCGGGGACATAAAAGTTTGCAAAATGCAAAAGCTTGACCTTTCTTTTAAAAGAGGAGAAAAACTTTAAAAATGACAGGCTAGTTAACTTTGGTTGGTTAAATTTGATTTAAAAAATTGGTTAAAAATGGAATGCAGTAGATTATGATAAATTGAAAATATGTTTTGCTTTTTTCTTAATTTAAAATTAAAAAGACCTTACTGTTCTATTTTTAATGTAC
This sequence comes from Equus asinus, assembly GCF_041296235.1. Taxonomy (NCBI): domain Eukaryota; kingdom Metazoa; phylum Chordata; class Mammalia; order Perissodactyla; family Equidae; genus Equus; species Equus asinus. The sequence continues at coordinate 76,482,941 of NC_091798.1, forward strand.
AAATAATAAAGAAATTCATTATTTTTATAGCAGTAAAATAAATGGGAATTGATAAAGTTTCCTTTGAATGCTTCCCTCAACCCTAATCTCTATGCATTAAATATACAAGTATGTATATATACACATGTATAGTTAAAGAGATCGCTGCACAAATACATATGTGACCAAGTGTGAGTGTGTGATGTTTCTACATAATTGGTGTCTTACTATATATATTCTGCAACTTGATTTATTTCATTAATGTGTCCTGGAGATCTTACTGTGTCAGTCCATATAGATTGACCTCATTGTTTTTAACTGCTACACAGGATCCCTATTTAACTACTGCCCAATGGCTGGTCATTTATGTTGCTTCCAGCTTTTGCTCTCACAACTATACTGCATTGAACCTCATTGTGCCCGCCTGCATGGGGATCCTTAAACGGTAACCAGTGAGTAGTTAGACTGCTCTCTTATAGGTTATACATGTTTTGTGTTTTCTTAGATACTTCTAAATTGCTAAATTAATTTGTTTGGGTAGATCTAATCTTACTGATATTGCAAATTCTTAAATCTTAACAGTGGACTTTGTGAAAAACAACTTGTTCCTGCTCAGTTTAATTTCCTCAGTAACAAACCTGTAGACAAGGGGGAAGAAAGAAAAGCAATATAACTGAAGTGAAGCTCTGGGTTTGAATTACATAATTTTCTTACTAATGAACATGGGAAAACTACTTTGCAATATTCAATGATCAGGCACCCAATTAGCCATAGTGCCAAAACCAAAAGCCAGCAATCAATAACAACATCAATCTGAGGGTCTTTATTGAAGTTCCTCTGGTTTGATATTCTTAATATTTTAAAGACTCACCCATTGAATGGAATAAAAAGCAGACCTAATAAAAGTGAACATAGCTTAAGACTAGTGGGGGCCTCAAGATGTTTTGGAAAGGCGACCATTAAAGCTGGAATCTTCCTCATTGGTGATTCCCTTCAATAATTTATTCCAGCGATGTTCAGAATGAATTAAATCAGCAGGGAGCTGGCTCTCCTCCTGGCTGGATGCTTTCCACCCCTCAGCTCTCCACAGCCCCTCCCCACCTGGCTCTTCATTCCACAGTGTAGTGCAAACGTACCTGCCCTCACTGTTCATACTCAGGCTGTTGCTAAGTCTGTGTGTTCTTATAGAACTCCTTCCTACTCTCATGGGTTATATCTATTCTCTTTCCTGTCTCTCTTCACTACCCATGTGGGCACCTTGAAGACCGAACCATGGCTTGTTCATTACTGTGTTCCTAGCCAGCAACACTGAGCTTAGGAGCCTAGTGATTAAGGATGTGGGCTTCAGACACATCTGTGTTCAAACTTCAGTTCTGCCGCTTTCCAGCTCTGTGTATTCTTGAGAAAGTTGCTTAAGAAACCTATGCCTCAGTTTCCTTATCTGTAAATTGGGGTTATCTACCTTCAAAGATTGTCAGGGAGAATTGATTTTAATATCTGCATGCTTGGCACAGTTTAAACAGTGAAATGTTAGCTTCTGTTATTACTATTGTTGTTGAAATATAGTTTAAGGAGAAATTAGTATGTGCGAAAAACTCTTAAGACTAAGTGAAAGGGGGGTAATTTATTATGAAAATGTAACCCATATTTGCAAATGTCTTTTATTTTCCAATATAAGGAATATATGTGAGTTATGTTTGTTTGCATCTAGTATAAGCTGTATCTCTCTGCAATTATTCAGCACAGACTTAGGGAGTTCAATGTAAAATATAGTCAAGTTTCCAAGATACATGTTTAATCAGGCATTTAAAAATTTGGCAGAGGGTACAGCACTTAATAGCGATGAAAACATCCAGGAATGAGCCAGCACGCTGAGCTCAGCGGTCTTATATCTGGCCCAGTGTAGGGATTTCAAAAAGGTGAGGGATCACATATAAAGGAAGCTACTGAACATTTTCAGAATGCAGTCTCTTGGCTAGCATTGTCGTCTTCCTAGATCTTTAATCCGCCTTCTGGGAATTAACTCATGTATCATTCTAACTTCTATACATATAAAATATTTGTTCTTCCTGACAAGAGCTACATTGCTACCTTGAAATCTGGGTCTGGGGATTATTATTTCCCTCTCAGCTTAGTCATTTCATGCCCACTTTTCCCCGTGTTGTTTATTTCAGAGAGCCCCAGTGCTCTATTGACTGGACATTTTGGTCCAAACCATTACCTTTCATAGTGTCTGCCTGTCAAATTGGTTCTCAATGTACTGTCTGCTCCTGAAACTTTTTCTGCTTCCTCTTTTTCTTCTCTGATTTTATGTGCATCTTTTAATTCTCTCTTTCCTTCTGGAAAAATCCAAGTCACCAACAGAACCTCTTTATATGATCATGCTGCCCAGAGGCTCCGTTTCCTATGCTCCCATCACTGCTGACACTCCTGCTTTTTATTTTCTCTTGTCTTCTGTCACAATGGTTTCTTTCTCTCTCTTTCTTTATTCTTTTGGAAATAGATGTGAAATATTATTTCACTCTTTTTGAAGAGTGAATTTTTATTTTCACATCCCCTCTGAGCTTCTGTGGGTGGTGGTAAAAGGAAAGCAGATATTGTGTATCGAAATTGTCACCTGCAGTCAAGTTGCCTCTAGGGCAAAACTTGAGATTCTGTGAGGCTGCTGTTTCCCAGATCTTTCCTGGAAACGTCATAAGCAAGAGCCGCTTCTCTGTCATCCATCGTTCAGAATTCCTGGAGCGTAGGATGTGCTGTGAATGAGGACACTCTCGGTGTTACTTCCCTCACTTTGGTTTCCTGCCCTCTCTCAGTCTTGGGATTCAAGGTCCTGTAGGCCTGGCTAGACTCCACCTCGTACTTCTCCCGCTGCCAAATTAACAAACCTACCTTTCTATTTTGAACCTTCTCTGAAAGCTTTCCCTCAGTTTCTTATTGCCAAGGTCTCTGCCCTCAATTATAAAGCCTTAAAGGCTCACCTGTTTCCTTTCTTCCCTCTGGCCTTGTTTGACCAATGACCACCCCCGTGGCCAGGTCTGTTTCTGTGGGTGCTATTATATGTGTTTAGAAGGTTCCTCTCCATGCCATCTGCTTCCTGCCCTGGTCCCCAGCCCAAATGTGGAACAGGCTAGTTTGGTTACTTTTGGAACCCTCTCCGAGAGTGCAGGTCTAGGCACGACCCTCAGCATGGGGTTTTCTCTTCCTTCATGTGGGTGTTGTAAGAGTCATTGTTATCTCCATGATATTAGTTGAAAACTAAAGTATTGTAGAGTAACTGTACATATCCCTGAATACCTGCATCAAATAGGGGATTTTGGTAAACATTTCCTAAGAAGGAAGCTCCCAATGGTGGAAAGTCAGTGAGCTGAATATTTTAGAGAGATGTCTTTCTTTTTTCCCCCAGATCATGCCTGTGAGTACCACTTGATCATAAGATAAACCCTGCTCTTCCCTTCACACAGCTCAAGTTCCTGTTCACAGTAGCAGATCACTTCTCAAGGCAGTAGAGCAGGGTGAGGGGCGAGTCATAGGGAGCCAAACTACCTAGGTTTGAATCTCGCCTTGGCTGCTTACTAGGTGTGTGATCTTGAGTGACATTTCTGAATCTCGCTGTTCCTTAGTTTTTCTGTGCATAAAATGGGCATGATAATTGTCCCCACCTCATTGGGTTCTTGTAGGGATTACATAGTTAAAATCTATCTTATTATCTTGAACTAAAGAAAACAAGTGATAAATTCTATCTACCTATCATTATTCTTAGCATCTGGGCTTGACTGATAAAAGACTAAATGTTTTTCTTACAGTTACGGACATTTATCATGCTTTATTCTCTACCTGTATGCTCCTTGTATGTTTGTCTGTGTTAATGGTTTATAGTTTATCTTAGAGAATAGTGCTCCATACAAATATTACTTAATAAAAGCTTTTGAATGAGTTTGATGATAAAGTGCATTGTCTTGGGTTTGGAAAGCCTGCAAAATATTTAAATCCTATAGTCCTAATCAGCCTGATTTAACTCTGTTTTTGTACTTGGTCTATTTGCTAACTTCATTCAAAGCTTTTTATGTAAGTATAATCTGTTCTCTCAGAATGGTGAGGCTTGAGTGAAATCATCTATGAATAAAACTCCTTTGTAAACAAAAATGAGGTGCAAATATAAAATATATTAATGATAAATATAGACTCATAAAATAGTGAGTTACCTTTAGGTGAAAATAAGGCAACTGTGGTTAGATTCATATAATAGAAAAAGCCTTAAAGATGATAAAAAGTCCACAAGACATTTGCTTCTAATTTGTGGATCAATGACTATGGTTACTTATTTGCTTGTAAAGATCTTTAGATGTTTATCAAACTTTATTCATATCTAAGATGATTTTTTTAACATAGTCAAGTTTAGTGAAGCATGATTTTGTTGCCCACTAACTTTCATTAGGGTACAACTTGGAATAGTTTTGAGGAAAAGCAGTGACCATCCTTCATAGACTCAAGGTAAATCCACTTATACGACAGGTGAAATGTTACATGCTCTACATTTGATAATATTTCATTTTCTAGCTTCTAGTTTGTAGCTTCTCACCTAGCCTAGTGTCACTGTCATAAGATCTCACCAGCACATAGCAACCCATTCCCTCAAGATGTTCCTGCTGACATGGAACAATAGAAAGGAAATGTCACAGGCAGCATCATAGGCCTTTATAAATCTTGGCTTCCATATTGACACAACAGCCATTGTACTCTTAAGTCCTCTAATATTCCTTAATTAAAGCCTTCCAGGAGGCCTAAAAATGGCAAATGTGTAAGCTAAAATAAACTCTCCTTTATTTTATGGAATAGAATTCCCTTCCAGGCTGTGGTTTTAAATGCTTTTTCAAGACATATAAAAGTATTTGTCAACTTCTGTTATTTTTCACTAAAATCAAAACTTGCCTCCTTGATCCTAACATGGGTACACGTGTGTATGCACCTTCATTGTATCTTATCAGTCCTCTAAAAGAGATTTGAAAGAGGTTATGATACATAACATATGCACAATAAAACTAATGAATTATTACTAGATAATACTCTAGAATTTAGGAAAGAAAAGGAAGCAAATTTGTTCAAAAAGAGGCTAATGTAGTCATACAATGAACACAATTTATTTGACTCTCAGCTTCCTGGAAGCCAGGGAAAAAAATAGAAATAGGCTGAATTATATAATCTCAGTATCATAAAGGGAAAAACACGTCAAATTCTTAATGTAATTTATTATGAAGGTGGTTATACATACATGATTCATCACTCATTGGAAAAGACTTACCAACCCAAAACAAACGTCTGTTTTTCTAAGCTTATATTTTTAATTACTTTGCTTAGATTAATATGACAAGCTTTTTTCATTCTCTGGGCATACTCGCTCTGTGCACACAATTTGGGGTAACAGCAGGATATGGGTGATGGGGAAAATTTTGCTATAGAGAAAAAAGTGAAAATTTTGAGTATATCTAATTTTTAGAATGTTGGCTATATAGTTAGGATTCTGACTTGTTGCGTAGTAACTAGCTGTCTCAACAATTGAGAAGTCCAGTTAAACAAAAAGAAATTGATTTGAAAGTTTAGAAGTTGTCTAAAGAATGAAGACGTATATCTTCATGATAGCTACTTGGAGTTTGATTCCCAAAGCACAAATTCCTTTAACATCTTAGCCGAGGAAAATTTTTTTATGCAGTTGAAGGGGAAAACAAATGGATTACTCATCTATAATAATGCACTTGTAACGGGGGTGAGAATTAGTTCAGGAAATATACATTCTTCTTGGTTGAAATGCATTTGTTAGTGACATCTTATTGACCACTTGAGAAAGTATAGTAGAGAAAATATTTTCAAGCAAACCAATATATTTATTTTTACCTTCCTAGAAATGTTTGAAAAAATGAAACAGAGGAAAGCAACTCACAGGAACTCATAACTGAGAGCTATGAGATGAATAAGAAGGTGTAATGGTAGAAAATAAGAACAAATAGCTTCTTTGGGTAAAATGATGACTCTGGCAGGTGGCTTCTTAGATTAATAGCCTCCTTGTCAGATTCACATGTGATGGAAGGTAGTGTAAATATAGATTGGCATATACTGTTGTATTTTTATTAGCATCATTAAACCTTTCTGTTTGAAACCCAGGGACATTTAGAAGTTTCTTTTAAAAAGTTTTATTCTGCTTAAATTAAATTTTAGTCTAAACACAGATATTTTAAATGTGATCCCTTTGTACAGATGTTTGAATAGAGTTCCCTGGCCTATTTTAATATCATGATGGATAGATTTTATGTTTTTATTATAAAAAGTAAAATGGAAAGAATAGAGAACATTCACTGAACAATTTATATTTATTTCTGTCTGTTATGTACTTTGATCTTCAGAATCAAATAACTTCTAATAAAGTTGTGAGAATTCATGAACCAGCTGTCAGTTAGTTAACTGTAAAGACTTTTCTTTGTGTTTGGCTGATGCTGGTTTCACACTCTTTATCATTACTCTATAAAACCACATGTATATGGTAATTTTTGACTCTATTGGAATTTTGCGGATTACAGAATTTTAGTCCCATGGAGTAGTTTTACTTATGCTTTGCATTTTAGGTATACTCATTCATTCATTGGATCCTCCTACTGGCCTTGTCAGGAAGATAGGGAAGGAATTATTTTTATCCCTGTTTTTCCAGTAAGGAAACTGGAAAGCAGGCAGCTAGTAAGTGATATGTATTTTGTGTTTAATAGCTCAAGTCTTTCTGTGTTGAAAGTTAACACTCAGTAGTTTTGCTCCCAATTTTGCGTGGGAGAAGACTAAAAATTCAACATCTGTTGAATATAAATGTCTAAAAGGAAGAGGTTTTGCAGAAAAAAAACGTACATAAAGAAATTGGAGTATTGCTTTTGATAGTGAAGAAATGATCATCTAAATTAGACAACCAACCCAAGAATAACTGAATACTGTCTTTATATTCAGTATCTTGGACATCTTTTCCTCATGTTGTAATTTATTTCTTTAAAAAAGTTAGGATAGTGATGCAGTTTCCTAAAATCGACTTCTTTATGGGCTAGTTGGAGATTCCCAGTGTCTGGGCATCAGAATTCAGTGGTGATTCCAGAAGATGTAAGTAGTAGAGAACTGTTTGTATCTTTACCAGATGTCCCTTCCAGGCTGTAGTGTGCTGCTGGAGTGTTTGCTTTAGAAACACATTCTGTTGCTTTAAAAATACAGCAAAATTGAGGCAGTTGAAGGCCATTAATAAAAAGCTGATAGCTTCATCTTCTAAGCTTACTTTTCTCTGGACAATACGTTAATCTCTTTGAATATACAGTCATATGCTACATAACAACATTTCAGTCAACAACAGACCATGTATACAATGGTGGTCCCAGAAGATTAGTACCCTACAGCCTAGGTGTGTAGTAGGCTATACCATCTAGGTTTGTGTAAGTACACTCTATAATGTCCGCACAATGACAAAATCGCGTAATGACACATTTCTCAGGAGGTATCCCTGTCGTTAAGCAATGCATGACTATCTCTCCTGCCAAGTCTAGATACTAAAGCCACCAATCAGTATTTTTTATGTCATTTAATCTCCCAGTCTATTTACTGAAAACGCTCAGTAATCCAAACCGCACAGTCAAGGGAAGGCATGATGTTAGGTGTGTTCCTGAACTGACAAGCTTAATTTGTTTATTTAAACCTTAAACATGACACTAGTTAAGCATATGTGGAAAAATGCAAATTATAGCCTGTGCAAATTATGTCATCATCAACAGTTTCTCAGTGAAGTGTAGACTTTAGGGTTTCCATTCCCTGCACGCCCTATGGTGTAGAGAAGTGTTGTAACAGAAAAGAGGCTTTATCTCTCACCGTTTCTTGGCTTTGTTTTTTCCACCAGCTTTATTGAGATATAATTGGCATATAACATTGTATAAGTTTAAGGTACAATGTGATGATTCGATACACACATATATTGCAAAATGTTTACCACAATAAGGTTAGTTAACACATTCTGTACCTCATATAATTACCATTTTGTTGTTATGGTGAGAACATTAAAGCTTTACTCTCATAGCAATTTTCAAGTATACAATACAGTGTTGTTAACTTTAGTCACCAGGTTGTACATTAGATCCCCATTCATCTTATTCATCTTATAACTGGAAGTTTGTACCCTTTGACCAACATCTCCCCATTTTCCCCCACCTTTCAGCCCCTGGGAACCAGCATTCTACTGTCTGTTTCTATGAGTTCAATGTTTTTAGTTTCCACATATAAGTGCAATAGTACAGTATTTGTCTTTCTTTCTCTGACTTATTTCACTTTGCATAATACCCTCAAGACCCATCCATGTTATTGCAAAAGGCAGGATTTCCTTCTTTTTTATGCTGGATAATATTCCATTGTATATGTATACCACATTTTCTTTATCCATTCATCCATTGATGGACGGTTAGGTTGTTTCCATATCTTGGCTATTGTGAACAATGCACATTCTCTATGTCCTTAACTGGTGTACCCTGCCCTTTAAGGCCATCTGACCAGCAAATAAGATGCCTGCACCAGGACCTCCTCAAACACGGCCTTGCCTCCATTTTAAAGAGCGTAGCCTTCTTTTCTGTCTGTTCTACAACCATGCAGACACTTATTTTTTTAAAATAACTTATTGGGGTATAATTTACAGACAATAAAAAGCACTGATTTTAAGAGTACAGTTTGAAGGGTTTTGACAAATGTGTATACCATGTACCCACCACCCTCATTAAGCTATAAAGTGTTTTCCTCATGCTAGAGAGACCCCCAGGTCCCTTTGCAATCACCCCACCCCTCCCTTTTACCCAGGCATCCACTGATATAATTTTTATCCCCATAGATTGGTTTTGTTTGCTCTAGATCTTCAAACAAGTGAAATACTGACTTCTTTCATTCAAAATAACGTCTATGATATTATCTATGGTGGTGCGTGTATAAGCAATATGTTCCTTTTTTTTTCTGAAGAGGATTTCATTGTATCACTGTACCACAAGTTGTTTCTCCCTTTACCTGTTGATGGACATTTGGTTTATTTCCAGTCTTGAACTCATAAACAATGCTTTATGAGACTGTGTGTACAACTCTTTTGTTTTAATAAAACTTTTTATGTTGAGATCATTGTAGATTCACGTGCAGTTTTAAGAAGTAATATGGAGAGATTCCATGTACACTTTATTCAGTTTTCTTCAATGGTAACATCCTTCAAAATTATAGTATGTTATCATTACCAGGAAATTGACATTGATACAATCCACTGATCTTATTCGGATTTCTCGGTGTGTGCATGTGTGTGAGTATTTGGTTCTAGGCAATTTTATCCCATGTGTAGGTTTGTATATCCACCACCACAGTCAGATACAGAGAAGTTTTATTACCACAGAGATCTCTTGTGTGGCCCTTTTATAACCACAAGCATCTCTCCCATCACTAAGATCATGGGGAAGAAAATATTATGTGGAAGGAATATCAAGTGCAAAGCCCCAGAGGTAGGAATGAGCTCGAAGTGTTCAAAGAACAGAATGTAGGCCCGGGCAGCAAGAGTAGAGGAGGAAGAGCAATCAGAAGATAAGCTTGGAGAGGTACACAAAGGAGAGATCATATAAGGCCTTGGGGGCCATGATAAGGGGTTTAGATTTTTCACTTTGTGTGATAGGACGCCAGCAGAAGGTTTTAAGCAGAAGAGTGATCTAAATCTATTTGCATTTTTAGTAGATCATTCTGGCAGCTGAACTAAAAATTGACTATGGAGCAGCTATAGTGGAAGCAAGGAAACCAGTTGGAAAGCTTTTGCAGCAGTTCAGGTGAGAGAAAATTATGGTTTGGACAGGATTTTAGCAATGGAGATGGGAAAAGAGGTCAGCTCCAGGATATATCCCCTGAGGACAGAATTGTGCAGACCTGCTGTTGGATTCGGTGGGGCTATGAGGCAAAGAGGAGAATTAAAGATCATTCCTAAGTTTTTGGCTAGGGCAACTGAGGGTACGATAGTATCACATACAAAGATGGGGAAGCAACAGAAGGGGATGGAGGATCAAAAGTTCTGCTAGACATGACAAGTTGAAATGCCTATTATCACCTATTTAGAGCTCAGGGAAGAGATGGGGGCTAGAGAGATGAATCCGGGACTCAGTGATGTAGGTGTTATCAAAACCTTAAACTGGATGAGATTGTATAGGGAGTGAGTAGACGTGGGGAGAAGGTTATGGGCTGTACCTGTGACAGCCCACCTGTAGAGGGAAGATAGGGAGGGAAAATCCAGCAGAAGAGATTACAAGAGAGCAGCCAGTGAGGCAGTGGGAAAACCAAGACAGCCTAGTGCTCAGAAACCAAATTTGGATAGCATGTCTAGAAAGAAGTTATCAGCTTTGTCAAAATGCTCCTAACAGATCAAGTAAAGTGGACTAATTGACCATTGAATTTGGTAGTATTAAGATCAGTAGGAACCTCAACAGCGGATGTTTTGGCAGAGTAATAGGACCTACAGCCCAACTGGAATGTCTGAGGACAGACAGGGAGGTGAGGAAGTAGAGACAGTGAATATTCACCACCTCCTCAATGAGATTTGTTATAAAGGGTAGAAAAGAAAAATGGGTACATTGTGGACCAAGATATTAGGTCAAACTGGAGGTTGTATGTATTTTTTTTCTTTTCAGAATATTATGGTTGGATGCACTAATTTAGTTACCACAGGTTAGTTAAATAACGCCAGACCCTCAACAACACAGTTCTAATTTCAGTTCCCACAGTATATTTAAAGCACAAACTTTACTGCTACCTCTCCAGTCCACAAGTCACACTGTAAATAACCTATGTGCATCTTGATCAGTGACCAGTCACATCACGTCTTTCAAAGTTTGTTGGTGATTGTTACTGTGCATCTGTTATTCAGCTCATGAACAGACTATAAGCATACAGTTCTGTTGCTTGCCTCTCAGTGATATACTCATACAACTGAGCTTTGAACGCAATACTCTGTTGAATAATGCTCCAGATCACCTTGATTCTCTTGTGGACTTGAATGAAACATGAAAATTTGCTTTGTACTATCAAACACAACTTCATTAATCCAGCCTTTGGGCCATAGAATTATTCCGACTTCTAAAACCTAGTATCTTGGATGGACTTTCAGACAGGATATTGGACAAGAGGTCATGCAATCTCTTTAGTTGAGTTTTGGAAAAAATAAGACATAAATCATGCAACTGAAAACATTCAAGCATCATGGGAAGAAGTAACAGAGAAATACGCATGCAGTATTGCAGAACATTTTACCTCACTTTACCAATCGCTTTGCAGTATTTGGATCAAGTTAGTGGTGTTATAGAAGAAAGAGAAAACCTGGAAATGTTAACACTGCTACCATTCTAGAGACTTGAGGTATACACCCAGAGGAACTTAGCTAGTGGAAACTTAACTACACAAATGAGAAAAGTGGCTCTGATGAAAGGTATGAAGGTGTCTCATAAGAAGTGATGCCGACAAAAAACTTCATAGTAAAGCAACACCGGGAGGCATTTCATGACTTTAAAAATATAATGGATAAAATACTGGGGGCTGATCCAAACTTAGAAACAAGTATGACAATTCACCAAGGCACAGAAAAGATGCTTGCTCTGTATTGTAAGTTATACGACAAGAGGGCAACTTTGAATTGTAGTTCAAACTATTCTTGATAATTTTTTTTCAAAGAAATAAAACACTTGAAATTGTCAATGTTCTGTTTTAAACTACAGTGTACTAATTAAGTATTAGTTTTTTCCTTTTCCTATACATTTATAAATGACAGTAGGAGAGTTTTAATACATACTTTTTAAAAGTCCTAGAACAACTGTAATTGTCTCCCATTGATTATTATGATAGCTTTGTATGGTTGCAGCTTGCACAGTCCTTCTTATGGCCCCACAGTACCATGCCAAGCAAGGACATATATTTATATAATTGCATGTATTTATAAAATGTGATGGTTAGTTTTATGCAGCAACTTGGCTAGGTCAAGTGCCCAGATATTTGGGTCAGTCTTCTGGATGTGTCTATGAAGATATTATTTGGGTGAGACTAACATTTAAGTTAGTAGACTTTGAGTAAAGCAGATTGCCCTCTATAATGAGGTGGGCCACTTCCAGTCAGTTTAAGGCCTTAATAGAACAAAGACTGACCTCCCCCGAGTGAGAAGGAATTCTGCCAGCAGACTGCTTTTGGCTTTGAACTGCAACTCTTCCCTGAGTCTTCAGCTCACTATCCTACCTCATCAGATTTTGGACTTGCCAAGCCTCTGCAATTGCATGAGCCAATTCCTTAAAATCAGTCACTCTCTATCTCTCTGTCTCTCTCCACATCTTGTTGGTTCTGTTTCTCTGGAAAACCCTGACTAATTCAGATAATATATATGTATTATGTATAAGTGTTATATATGAGTATATGTGTGTGTATATATTTTTTTTAATGAGAGTTCATTGGAGACGAGGAGTTTCCATGGCTCATTGTTAGTGCCCCAGACCTAGAGCAGTGCTGAGTGTACTCAACAAATACTTGTTAAAACAATGAATTTTATCAATTGGAATAACAAAGACAGTTTCTGAGTCCTTTCACGTCAATTATCTTATTTGATTTTCTCAAGAACATAATAGGAATATTAATAGGAATCACCACTACTTTACAGAGAAGAAATGTAGACCCAGAAAAAAATAGATTTTGGTGTTAGAACTAGATTTCTTGACTCTCAGCCTGTGTTTGTCCATTGTCTCCTGATGTCCTGGTGGCAAGCTTGGGAGACAAAAGAGCAATATGTCAGTTTTGCCTGCTTTTGATTTGTTTTACTTTTGAGAAGAGCTTCTTTTAATCTTGGTTTCTTTTGGGCTGGACTAAATTTTCTGGGGTATTGGGTGGTAGATAGGATTGCCGCTGGTGGAGGCAGCAACATCCCATCAGGTAGGAGTCGGTGGGCCTCTGAAGGCTGTCCTGGAGACACCTTGCTTATGTAGAGGAAATGTGGTACACAAAGACATTTCTCCTAACACTTGAAATGCAATTGTGCTGAAAACCTGGACCCAGCCAGAAACTATTTCAAGCAGTCTTGGCCAAAAGTCATCCTTTAGAATGCTTTAGAATTTGATGTGAAAGTGGATTTTTCTATGACAGGGGAGTCAGGTTTTTTCACATGGTAGCAGGAAGATTTTCCTTTGGAGAGTCTTCTAGTTTCTTCCACATCCCTGCAATCCAAAATATTCTATTTTCTCCTTAACGAAAAGAATAGCTTTATGAAGGAATAGAGTTGAAAGGTACTGATATCTGTTGAACAGGTACTGATCAGTCACACTGAGTAAATATAAATGGAATCTAACACAGGAGCCTGGTTTAAAGCTTATTGTGTCATTTCCTGCATGTTTACTCTGCCAAAGGGCAGTGAGTGTTCAAAGTTCTCCCCCTTAGTCGAGAACTCTCCTGACAATAATGCATCACGTCAGTTCAGGGTGGCATGAACGCTGCAGAGGTACTAAGTGTTTCTGTGCAACATTGATGAATGAATTGCAGTCTGACAGGGTAATTTTCACTTATAATTTTCAACTTAAAAAAATGGTTTAAAAGCATAACACAAGTTTAATTCTTTGTGTCTGAAGAACAAGTGTTTTCTTGTATTATTTTCTTCTGTCAATGCAAATAATCCATCATCAATCTATAAACCAAAATTGGGTTGAGTTTATCATGAGCCAAGTCTGAGAACTAAAGCCCAGAGGGCTTCCTTCCCCAAGGATGAAAGCACATCCAAGAAGTGGGGTATACAGAGTGGTTATATACCATCTTGGAACAAAGAGCATACATCACATATGACTGGAATATCTCTTTTACTACTGTCATGAGATGCTTAACTGGCACAGCAGGTTGGTGGTCAGTAGGTCACTGGTCACAAGGGGAGCACAGCAGGTCAGTACTTAATCTTTAGTTTCTAGGAAGAGTTACTTATCCTTAAGGAAATGCCAATATGAGGGGGAAGCTATATCCCTATCTTTAAGGGCATCATTCTTATCTTTGGGACATTGTAAATGTTTAAAGTGGATGTACAATACATGCTTAACAGGCCACATCAGGCCTTTCTGGAAAAACAAGGTCAGGCTGAATTAGTTTTAAACCAGATGGCTTCCTCATGTTCTACAATATATCCTATTGTTTTTCATTTATTTATCAATTCGATGGCACTAAAGTTATTTACTTAAGCATAAATCGTATGCCATTTTCTCCTCATTTACCAAAAACTTAACAGTTGTTCCAATGATATAATAAATGATGAAGTAAGGAAGACAGAGAGACAAAATGGGAAAAAATAAAGAAGAAAGCAAGATATGGCCTACACTATGGGGGGTAGAAAAATACAAATGGCTTTGTAGTAACCAAATAAAATGTGTACATGAACTTAGTAAATATCCTATTGGTTTATAGAAGATTTTTTGTGTTTTAGAATAATTAAAAATGGTAATTGATGATTTTTTGAGTGCTTATTTTATGCTGGGCTCAGTTCTTAGTGCTTTCCATGAAATAACTCACAGAATCTACACAATAACCCATGAAGTACATACCAGGACTGTCCCCCTTTTACATGTGAATGAATGAGGCAAGAGAGGTGAAGTTACTTGCTAAGGCCACATTATTGGAAACTGGCTGAAGAGAACCAAGTTCAAAGGCAGGCAGCATGGCTCCAGATGGAACATTGTTAACTATTGTAGTATGCCTACCGTTGACTTGGTTTGTTTTGTTACTTATCACATCGGTACTTTTTCAGATGGCTCTATATATTGGAACAACTATTTTGAAATTGTTCTGCTAAGCAATTTCTGACTAAATTTAATGAAACTTCTGATTTCTAAATCCAGTGAATACCAAATTTAAATTAAATATGGTAAAATATGACTTAAAAAAAGTTAATTGCCATTCTGTTAATTACATTAAAGCACTTAAAAATGTTCTTATTAGTGTCGAACATCATGATCAAAGTTTATGGTTACATAGATTAAAAGGTCAAACAATGATCTGTGGCTTAGAATCAAAAGCTGTAGTTTTCTCCGTATCTTTCCTAGCGTACCCCAGAGCTTCCAGCCTTCCTCCAGTCCTAAAATGAAGATTTTTAGCTCTCTTGTCCCCTCTGCACATTCTCCTAATATACTTCAGTTAAGTTTTCATTAAATGCATCCTCAGTGTCTTCAGCATTATGACTATGTAAATATATTTCATGGCTGCCCATGATTAATTTCCTTTCACATGTAACTTGTTTTCCTGAATTTTTTTTCATTTGCTTAGTTTTCTTTGAATCTATGCTAGGTCTTTCCACACTTTCCAACAACTCTGCAATTTTCCACTTGGTCAAACTGGTCAAATCTATTGCTCCCAATTTTTTTTTTCTTGGAGACATTCCTGCTGGACCCCTCTATCATCTGGCTTCCATCTGGACTGATTGCTCTTTAGGCTTGCTAAAGCATTGCCATCCAGGGACTTCTTTTGCTGTCATCCTGGAATTCCTATTACATCTTTCTCACCTTGGATCCCATTTCATAGAGCCCATGTGAATCTCTTTCTTGGTTTATCTCTTTTCTTCAGTGGAACGTATATCCTCCAGTAGTTTTCTGAGGGAAAAATATTTGAGAGAGAAATTTGCTGTTATTTTTCACATACAAAAATGTCTTTACCCTACATTTGATTAATAGTTCTGGGCTAAGAATTAATTTTCTGTTAAAATTTAAAGGCATTATTCTTTTGAATTCTAGCTTCTAATTTTTCTTGGAGAAGTTCAAACTATTTTGACTTCTAATTCTTTGTAATTGACTTGATTTTGCACTTGGGTTTAGGATCTTTTCTTTATCCCTGATGCTGAAATTTAACGGTAATAAGCATTGGTCCGAGCTTTTCTTAATAGTTGTGCTGAATGCTTGGTGGGCCATTTCATATGATGCATGTTCTTCATTTTTAGAAATGTTTTGTTTTCTTCTTTTGTTCCCATTACTAGCTCTCTGTTCTATTTGGAACATTCATTTACTCATTCAACAAATATAGTTATCAAGCACCTTCTCTATGCCAGGCATTGGGATTCTGTGCTAGTGGTTACAGCAGTGAAAGAAACACTGCCCTCATTGAGCCAGTTTCTCAGATATTGGGCTTTCCTGATTGAGCCTCTAATTTTCTTAATTTATTTTTTCCTGTACTCCATCTGTTCATCTATGTTGTTCTATTTCTGAAAGATTTCTATGGTTTTATCTTCTAAATCTTTGACTGATTTATTGTTAATTTCAGTTCTTTTATTTTTCATTTCCAGTTGCTTCTTCTTATTCTCTGATATTTTCCTTTTTTATTGTATCATGTTTTTATTTCTTATCTATCTTTGAGAAAATTAACAATTTTTTTTAAGTATTCTTATTTTCTCTGCATGGTCTCTATTTACTCTGAATTCCTTTCATGGCTTGTTTATTTGGCTCTCTTTTGTGTCAATGGCTTTCTCTGAATGCGTGATAATCCTTGTGTATTTGTTAGTACTTAAAAGTTAAGCACTGAAATGCTGATTAGATGCTCTGCCTGTGTGTGTGAGTGTACAATCTGGTAAACTGCTCTATAGCTCAATTATGTGGCCAGGAGACAGAAGAGGAGAAAGTGGAACTGAGACTAGACATAATTGCAGGGGTCAGAGTGTAGTGTGCCTTGAGAAACAAGATAAGAAATTCAAGCTCTATTCTGTAAACACTGGAAATCTAGATGGTGGTCATCCTTGAGGCAACTCGTTTGCAGTCACTCCTTTTAGTCCTAGGTTACAAATTTCTGGTCTTTGTTCCATTCTCCCATAAACATTTTTCCCTGGCTAAAAACTATAATCCTAGTGACTAAATATTAATCTAATGCTTCCAATTTCCATATCTATTGTAATGCAATTTAGTTCTTGCATTTTGAATGCAGGCATCAAATAACAACTCTACCCAGTTATTCTCTTGCTGTCCAGGGAATCACTGAGTTCTAGGTGACTGAAATCACTTGTGGCCCCATTGGCCCCAACATCACACAGTCAACGATGTACATTTTAAGTGTACATGTTTTAGTAACTACTTAAAAAAAAGGAAGATTGTGAGTCTTTGTTTTTCATAGCACACAATAATTTTTATTTGTATGAAGCAATTCCAAGTAAATAAGTGATAACCTTCAGTTCAACAAGTTATATAAACAAAATACCTCAAAAAACAATGTCTTTTCCTAAAAAAAAAAGGCTGAAGTTTTTTTTGGATTATATGGTATATAATTTTTTCAAATTACTGTGTGTGAATGAAGTGGGAACATTTTCCTGTTCAGTGAATGTACATACTTTTTTACTGATGGGCTTTGAGGGTGTTTATTGTGGTCTCTCAGAGCCCTTTGCACCCGTGAGCTCTTAGAGATTTCCCCTACGGTAATACGGCCCCTACCCATAAGCAAAGGGGTCATTGGCCTTAAAGCAAAAAAAGGCACACAATAGCACAAGAGATCCCATACTTTTCTTTATTCGTTCAGCAAATATGTATTGTCTGTATGTTATGAACCAGGTACCACTAACAAAAAGCAACATTTACGTCTTGGTAAATCTCTGCGGTGCCCCATGTAGTAGCAGACATCGTACAGGCGCCAAATGAGCGTTTGATGATGGGGAATGTGGTGATTCATCTATGCCTGTGAAGACAGTTAGGGAGAGCTTTCTAGCACTTTGATGGTTAAGTAAAGAGGATTCCTCAGTGAAGCTTGCAATACAGAAAGAAGTCTTAAAAAATACCATGAATAACAAGCTACTTTTGACGAGAGAAGTAAAAATCTAGCTAAGGGACAGTGGAATGTCCCAAGAATCTAGCTCTTAAGTGTTTCTGTGAAAAACACACTTACTTGCATTTTGATTACGTTGCTCTTGAGGAGAAATGTTTTGATGTGAAGAGCTAATTGCTTGTAGGGCAGGTTCACCTGTTGGAGCATTTAAAGCTCTCAGGAAAGAAGAAAAATGAGAGAGAAATTCCTTTGAGTGGCATAGAGAAAAATAAACACATTGATTCCTTTTTCTCCTTGGGGGGAAAAGTGTGGAAAGTCAGGTCTCGAGCAGTCTGGGCAATTTTCACTTCCATATAGGACTGGAGCTCTTTGTTAGTGCTCTGGAAAGCAAGAGGCATCCTTCTGTCATTTCAATTATGTTGGGAGAATGCTTTCATAAAGACTTAATTCAGGGAAGGCAGCTTATCAATAGTGGCCACAGATTTAATATCAGTACCCACGGGAACAGAAGCTAGCGATGAAATGGTAACAGTGGGCTTATGGAAACTTTGGCCCGGAGCCCAGTTGTGCAGAAAGGGGTGTTACTGTGGTTATTATAAGTCCCGGAAGTGAGGCAGATCTAACAGCAGCTCAGATGCACCATTCTGAACTGGAGAAGTCAAAGGCGGTGGGTAGAGATCCAAGATGGACAAAGACACAAGAAGCAGCCAGACAAAATCACAAAGTACAAAACTATAACTCTTGGTTTCAGTTCAGCCCAGGCATGAGCAAGCAAGTAAGGAACAAATCCCTGTCAGAGTTGGAAACATGAAGACTCACAGATCAGGACACACAGGTCTTGGTTAATCCTTGTGGTTTAATTTCAAGCGGGCTTCAGGGCTAACGGTTAAGTTTTACAACCCAGAGTAAGGGAGAATTTGGCTCTGCTGGTCTTTTCAGCAGACAGCTGGATCCTCTGAAGAGTCCTTTGTTGTAACATGTGTTTAGATTTTATCTGTGAATGGTATTTGAATTCCTCAAAGCAATTCACATCCACTATCTTGTTAATTCTTATGCTAGATCCTTGACATAAATTGGTATAGATATATAATCACAATTTTTCAGTATCAGGAAAAATAATTCCACCCAAAACCATCAACCAGATCAACTTTCTACCATTTACTAAGTATCACAGATTGTGTGCCATTAATGCAAAGAGGGAGGGTCCCAAATATCTTAAGTGTTTTATCTCTTTAAAGTACAAAAGTGAAATGGTGTATGGTGATGATTGTGTTTATTTCCTTTGGTTCTGAGCTGAGACACAAATGACTAACTTTTCACTAAAATGTCACCTCCCTTTTTCATTACGTGGAGTTGTCTCTGGGAAGTCGCTGCCTAGCAGGGGATTAGCTTTTCGGCCTCTGTTTAATCTAGATAGGGCCATATGACTACTTCAAACCAAGGACTTGTGAGTGGAAACTATGTCACTTCTGGGCCAAAGCAGTGAAGAGGTGGATGTGCCTTATCCATCCTTCTCCCTCTTTCTATCAGCTGGATGCAGGGGACTCCCTTTAGGCTCTTGGGATGGCAGAGCCACAAAATGGGAGGAGGTTGGGTCCTTGAATGACCACATGAGAAAAGCCACCTGCCAACTAGGATCATTCACGTTAGAAAGTGAGAAACAGACTTCCGTTGAGTTAGGCCACTTGGACTGTTTGTTCAATGACTGCCATCACCCTGACTAATTCCTTTACACATAGCAATTAAGAAGGGTTGCCAGATTTAGTAAATAAGAATATGGAATGCCTAGTTAAATTTGAATTTTAGATAAATAGCAAATAATTTTTAATATACTAATCATTTAGTATAAGAATAAATTTTAGTATAAGTGTGTTCCAAATACTGCATGCATAATTGTACTAAAACTTATTCACTGTTCATCTGAAATCCGGATTTAACTGGGCATCTTGTATTTTATCTGACAAGCCTAGAATTATGAGTAGGCAAATTAAAGAGATAATGACATAATTGTGTTTGGATAATTAATTTGTGGTATGAAGCATTTTATTTTAGAAGAGATTTGTTTCTGAGTAAATGATTTTTTTTTTAATCCTGCCCTCTGTGATGAATTGCAAGGTTAAAAACCCCAAGATATTTCGTGTTGCAGACAATCTAAAATGAGAATTTGCTAAGGGGTTACTTGTAAACCTGTCCTGAAAATGAATAAGAAAGGAAAGTGATAAAAAGAAAAAAAGAAATTAAAAATGAGTAAAATGTTTTACACAAATGGATCACTTTTTTAAATGGAGACAATTCTACCACTTAAATTTCATACCCTCTTGATGGAGCTATAAGAAAAAAATCTCAATGTATTTTCAAAGAAAATTATGAGAGCTCAGGAACATCATTATGGCATAGCAGGACTGGTTCCTTTTCTGCTTGACTCTGAAGGCATGGAAAATAGAATATATGAACTCAGATGCAGAAGTAATAAATCAGAGAGACAAGGAATTTCAAGGAGTTACCAATTAGAGAAAATTGAAGTTGAATGACTTTACAGTATTCTAATTAAAACCCCTTAACATAAACTAGCGCTATAAGAGAAATGACTTTCCAAAGTAGAAGCATAAGATAATAAATGTGACAGATTTAAATTAAGAGCAAATCAGTGATTCTCTACTGTTTAATTAAATCTCCTTTTTTTACAGAGAGAAAACTGAGGCCCAGAAAAGTTATGAATATGCCCCAAGACCACACAGCTAACTCGTGCTACAAATCCTAGTCATATGCTTTTTCATAAGTTCATCTCTTTTTCCTACAGAGAAATTCCTATAATGGAAACAAACTGAGAAAAAAGACGAAATTCTGTTTCATCATTAAGAGAACAATACCTACATTAAATTACCTTGAAGAACAAAAGTAGAACTTTCCAGTGATATGACATATCTCTCTAATGAGAATAGCAAATCATAAAAATTTCAAGACATTTATGTGATTTATGTGCTCCTGATGATACACCAGTCCCAACACCTGCTATGCAGTACTTCCACTCTCCATACAAATGGTAACGTTTTACAGTTCAATATGGGGTTTTTCTCCCTTTCATTTGAAACAGTGAAAGGGTTTTCTCAGCAAGAATGAACCAAAAGAACATTTAGAATGCTTTCACAACAAAAGATGGATTTTTTAATGTTAAGCTAATGCCAACCAGGAAACATCAATCCATGGCATATATATTGAGACTACAGCACACTTAACACACGTTATCTGTCTAACCCAAAAGGTCACAGTATATTTGTCACCTTGGCAACTGAGGCCACGTTCATTCGATAGTTATTGATCCTTGGCTGGGTGACAGGCACTGTGCCAGGCCCTGGCACAAACTTGGGATGTTCCGATTCTTTCCGCTTCACTATACTAAATCTTTAACTCCTTAAACATAAATACAAAATTAAGCTATTTTGGGTAAAATGGTAATTGGAAGGATGTACTTTGGATAGATTCGTATACAGAGAAAACAAATTTTGATGTGTCAGGTTTTTTAAACTCTTAAATGTATTACATATTAATATTCAATAAAATTAAAATTCTGAAGGTCTGTATCACACAGACTTGCTCAAAGAGTAAAAAATGATATTTCTAATATTGCTTTCCAATTAAGACCATCTTTAAAATGTGCTTTAGTATTTAATCCCAGTTTCTGCCAATACTGTGCCTTTGCTGAGTAGAGCCAGAAAATGGTGCCAAATGATGCTGTCAGGTTTACATGTAAATCCTCAGGGAAAAGCGCGAACTTAAGTAATGTTCATATTTGGCAGACTAATGGTGATAGTGACGTGGAATCTCATTGTTACAGAAAGAAGACGCTATGATTGAAGCTGGGAGAAATGAAAGTAATCCAAAATTTTCCTTCATTTCCACAAAAATGACGTGTCTGCAGCTTTCACAGTTTCACACTGGAGCATGGCATACCATTAATACTTTGGCTGAAATGTCTCATAGCAATAAAAATGAGTGTTTTTGGAATAATTCTTTAAAAAATAATTGGATAAAATCTTGCTGACATAGTGTAGCGTATAGATGTAGGCACGTGTGTGGCAGCTTGCCTGTTTCCCTCATAGCCCATATATCATCTGAAAGAGGACGCCACACTGCTTTGTTTTCATTTAGCAGTCTGTTCCCCACCATGGGTTTCCTCTCCTATAACTTTAAGCCAGCAAAGAAGCGTTGAGAACCCCTAAGTAATTATTTCATTTCATTTTCAAAAATACAATTTTTATCATCTTCTAATAAATGAAGAGGCAGCCTTCTCTCAAAGAAATGAAATTCTGTTTATAACGGAATAGATATATAGATAAGTATACATAAATCTGCATATATCTAATATAATGTTACATTATAAACATTATGAGTTCATCTCTCTCTAAAATATTATTAATGCTATTCTTAGGTTACTTTTCTTTTCACTTCACATGGCCTTCCTAGGCATTTCCTTTACACCAGTAGTGTCAAACTACCTACATAGTACATGACTTCTAATTCTAAATGCCTGGAGCCGACAGTTCTCACCTCCAGATCTACATTCTCAATTGCCCACTTGGCATCTCAACAAGTCTCCCAAATGGACCACAGTGTCTTTCCTACAAACCAGTTCTAATTCCTAAATTCCCTCATGCTTCTCCCTATTATCTATATCTGGGAGTATAGCAGAGCAATTAAAAGCACAGGCTGTGAAACCAGACTGCCTGGGTTCAAATCTTGACTTTGTCACTTTCTAGTTGATGACCTTTGGCAAATTACTCAACCTTTCTGGTGCCTCAGTTTCCTGATCTTTAAAATGGGTGTAATACCTGTTTCTTGGTGTCGAATGAGCGTTGAATGGACAAACCTCTTAGAACAGTAGAACACAGCAAATGTTCTATAAATCTTAGTTATTATTACTATCTTCAATAGGTGATTATGTAATCAGTCTCAAATCAGAAACTGCTAATGTTCCTTCTTCTCTCTTGTAATCTATGTTATCACCTGGACGTGTCGTTACTACTCCCTAAAAGTCCATTTGATCTGTCCTTCCTTTTTACCCCATCACTACTATTTTAGTTCAGGTTGTCATCATTTCTTACCCAGGATAACGCATCTCTCTTCTTCCATCTGATTCTCCCTTACTATTTGTAATTTGTCTAACCATGTCACTTCATTGATTACAAAACTTTAGTAATTCCCTATGGCCCACAAGATAGAATCAAAATTTCTAGCAGTGCATACAAGGTCCTTCATGGTCTGGCTTCTTCTGCTTCCCTTTCCAACTTCTTCTCCTGGGCTTTCTCCATGCATGCCCTCCATCCCTACCTAGCTATCTGTGATTCCCCAAACATACCATGCCATTCTCATGCCTTCATTTATTTCCACATGGATGACCTCTTTTGCACATGGGTTACCTCTGTCTGCTTATCTGCTTGGTGAATTTCTTATTTTTTAAGGCTCAGCTTCAAGGCTATCTCTTTAGCAAAGCTCTCTCTGATCTCTCCAGGTAGAATTTGCTTCCTTCCTTGTGTTTCTGTTTTATTCATGGTGCTTTCCTTATCTCTATACTATATGGTACATCTTCCAGACAAGTGGCTCTTAAAATTCAGTGAGCCTAAGAATCACGAGTGGAACTTGCAAAAATTCAAAGGTATGAATCCTACCATCAGGAATTCTCATCCATTGGATCAGAGTGAAGCCTAAGCCTCTGTATATTTATGAAATCCCCAGATATATCTGGTGCACAGCCACATGTTAGGAGGATTGTTCTGTTTTAGTTCTCTCTTAATCTTTAGAACCTAGCACAATACACAAAGTATATATTATGGGCACTTAACAAATACTTGCTGGAAATGCAATATGGCATTCTGTTTCTGGTGAGCTAACATACATAGTGATGGAACAGCTAATGTACCTGACACCTGGTAGGTCGTCAGAAAGTGCGTGATGTTTGGACATATGAATAAATGAAGGAAGGAAAAAAGGTCAGAGAAGCTAGAGAAACTATTAACACGGCTCCTTGAATCTCTCAAATATTGCAAAGTCTAATATGGCATTGTTCTTTGGATAACTGAGATTTGAAGTCAATGGTTGATTTCTCTGAAGGCCTAATTGGAGATATGATATTGTGGTTTCAGATTTTTTTATACTAGATGGACAGACACTTTTTTTTTTTTATAAAGTTGACAACCTGTAATAAAAATCAGGTCCCCTGACTTGAATTCTCCTCTAGACATGGTGTCATTCTCCTTTGACATGGTTGTAAACTGGGATGGTTGTTATAGACAACATCATCGGAAACTAAAAAACTCTGCAGCATAAAGAAAGAAATTAGATATATTTGAATTTTAATTACTTGCTTTTGAGTTTAACCCTATATCTAAAATTATATAGGCTGTTTAAATTATATGTCTTTTGGAAAATGCTGAGAGTAGGCTTGCTATTCCTTGGTGTTATCATTCTTTTTCTGGATCCTTAACAATAGTGTCCTTAGAACATACTAGATTTAATATTTATTACAAAACATATCCTATAATTTCAAAAGCTATAATAGCCTTTTTTATTTCCATTTTTACTGTTTTCCATCTCAGCTAGGTTCTAGAATTAATTTGTACACAGAGGTTTGTTAAATTTTTGTAGAGCTGCATTATACAAACTCTATGGAAATGTGAAATCCATCAAAAATGTTTAGTGACTAAAATCTCAAGATGAGATTTACAATAAATGAATGATATGCAATGACTAAAAATACCAATGGAACATGTTATAAAAAAGGGTACAATATTGTCACAATTCATATTGTGTGCGTCTGTGTTTGTGGAATCAACATATAATCAATATATAACATTTTGGTTATGTACACAATGTCAATTCCATTTATTTACCTAACCAAGGACTTTCTTTTAATAGGGTGATGTATAATTTCTTCTAGGTATTGTAGATACAGTGGATATAGGCCTGGACTACATACTGATTTTTGATGAACTAGAACAGGGATTGGCAAATGTTTTCTGTAAAGGGTCAGATAATAAATATTTTAGGCTTTGCAGGCCATGCAGGCTCTGTCATGACTGCTCCATGTTGTCATTGTAGCAGGAAAGCAGCCATAAACAATACATAAAGAAAAGAGCATGGCTGTGTTTCAATAAAATTTTGTTCACAGAAAGATGCAACTTGCTGAATTGACCATGAGCCCTAGTTTGCTGAGACTTGCTCTACATAATCGTATTTTTGATTCCAAAAATGAGAAGCTAGTCTAGGCCATGATTGCTTGTGGCTTCGTTTGTGCATTGTCTTTTTATCAATAACTGGAAACCTTAAATTTTTTTCCTAATATTTATAATGATGTATTTAGTTGTTATTCCTTGGTTTGAAAAATAGATTAAATGCAAGTTTCTTGCCTCCTCTCGCCCCATCTGTCCCACTGACCATGAGCAAGTTGCTGAAGTTTTCTATTCCCCAGTTTTCCATATGGGCAGTTGAATTCCTTTGATAGAAAAATATCAACTAGAAAATTAACTTTCAATATCATATCTACATCTAGAGCCAGTGCAAGTAAGTTCGTGAACTATTCAGTTTATCTGTAGGGCGCCCTAGAGTCCAGTGCCTTTATCCTGTCTCTTAGCTCTCCAGGGCCTTTTATAACAGCATCCTCTTCTATCAAAAGATAGAAGATGCCAATTGGTTAATATATTCTAATACCTAACACCTACTTTATAATGTATTTGGATTTCCATAGCCTTTCTTAAGATAATTTTAACCCAAAAGAGTAAAAATCTCGTTTATTTACATGTGTATTTGTTCTTACTTATTTAGAATTTTCACATATGTACTTCAAAAAAAGTATTTGGGGCACAGGGTAAATCTGAATGATAGCAATACTGGGCACCTTAATAAGGTGGTGTGAAAACTTTGGGGTTAAACTTTTAGTTACTCCTCAAGTCACACTTCCCAG
Source organism: Equus asinus (assembly GCF_041296235.1). Taxonomy (NCBI): domain Eukaryota; kingdom Metazoa; phylum Chordata; class Mammalia; order Perissodactyla; family Equidae; genus Equus; species Equus asinus. Next base: position 76,508,679 of record NC_091798.1, read on the forward strand.
AGAACTTGGCTGCTCTGTCTGCTCATAGGATCAACCATGAGTGTGAGAAAATACAAATTAATAAAGTTTCACCAGTATGTCAGATATTGGGGAAATTGTATTTTATTGTCTCATCAGTGTGCTGAAATATTTAGTTTTAAAATTGGTTTGTGGCTATACTTGACCAGTGACATAGATAGAAACACCTCTATATTTTTGTACAACTATTGTATAGTTAATTACAGTAGGAAGCAAAAACATTTGCAGTAAATGTACAGATTTTTGCATAAGCTTAGATTGCTCGTGTTGGAATCTCATTAGGAATATGTTCCTCAGTGAGTCATTTATTCTATTTCTCTTTGTTTTTTATTTTCTGAACCATTACCAGGATGGCTATGGAAAAACCAGATGAGTTTTAAAAAAATGTTGTTGAACATAACATGCTAGGGAAGTAGTGTTTGTAAACAAGACTGGTTTGAGTTAAGGTGGATAGAGAATGGGATTCATTGCTTAAACTGAAACTTACCTATCCACACTAGAGTCTAATGCATTTGTAGTTTAATTAAACCCACAAAAGAGGTTTCCAGTGTGGTTTGGGCATTTGATTCAGAATATCACTAATTAACTTTGCAGATCAGATCACGTACTCACAAGGTGTGTGTGTTGGCCCCGAAATATATTACAGGCAGCCAAGTATTGGTCATTAGTTTTCTCTTGCTATGTAATATATTATCATCAACTTAGCAACTTAAAGCATCACAAATTCGTTATCTCACAGTTCCCATGGGTCTGGAGTCAGACTACCTCTTCTCAGGGTCTTCTGCTCAGAATCTCACCAGGCAGTATCAAGATGTCAGCCACAGTGTGGTTCTCATCTGGAGCTTGGGGTACTCGTCCAGGTTTAGTGACAATACTGGCAGAATTCAGGTCCTCGTCGCTGTAGAACGGAGGTCCTTGTTGTCTTGGTGTCTGTCAGCCAGCGGTTGCTCTCAGTTCCTAGAGGCCACTCAGGGCTTACTCATGTGGCAGTCTCACAGTATGGCAGCTTAATCTTCAAAGCTACACAGAGAAAACTCTCTCTAGTCTGCTACTACAAAGTCTTGTGTACTGTACGTAAGCAAGGGAGTGACTATCCCATCACCTTTGTCAGACAGTGGGAACTAAGCAAGGGAAAGCCTATCCTATCGTAGTCACAGGTCTCCCCGCACTCAAGGGAAAGGGATAATACAGGGCGTGAACACCAGGGCATTTGATTGGGAGCCATCTTAGAATTCTGCCTGCCACAGCTAGTGTGCAATTTAGATCTCCTTCCAGGGCTTTGAGGTCTGTGCAGTTTAATGGGTTCTAGCCGTCTTGTTTGTAGGTTGATATCTTGGAATACGATTAAAATCCTAAACTTCATTGCTAGTCTTTACTTTTTGTCTTTGTTACAGGCTCTATTTGGGGACTGATTTTAAATATTTTTAATGATTAAGGTGTCAGTTTCCAAAAGATAACTTCTTATTTCCACCCTGGATTTCTCTTTTATTAGCCACTAAAAAGCAAGAAGAGTCGTACACACACTGATTTGGTTTTAGATGTTTAATGTACATTTGAGAGAAACGTATATGCCAAGAGATTAGGTGAACAACGGTTCAACAATCTTGCCAAAACTTTCTTAGAATATAGCAATGTGTCAAGCACAAATTATATGCTCACTGTTTCCTGCCTTTCTTTCCTTTTAACACGCACCTCCGCAATATGCCTTTAGTTTCAGTTCCACATCTCCTCGCCTGTGTCTCTGTATTCTAATCGTGCAGTTCTTTCTTATTTTTCTAATCATTCTTATATATACACTGCCTGATCTGAGCAGAACAGCTCATGCCTTTCTTTAAAGCAAAGGCTTCAAAGAAAGTTTTGATTTCATTAATAATTATTGGTGTGTTTACATTCCTCATGCCATCTATTTTGTTTCACTGGGTATATTAACTGTGAAATTATGCAGGCTTATACTTTCTGTTTACACAATGTAGTTACCCAGCAGTGTGCCTAAATTGTGATGACTCCCATCTTCTCTGTAAGCCATCCAACTCATATTTTCACTTTAACCAACTTTTCTATATATATTGAGAAAAGAAAACTTCTCTAAGTAAGATATCCATCAAGGTTCACCCAAATAAATCATGGAAAAGACCAAATTATCCAAAACTTATTCACCATGGTCACACTTTTCATTTGTTTAAAAATAATCCTGGTATTTAATATTATTATGAAAGGTACATCATAGTTAAAGTTAATTTCTCCAATATTCCAGGTGCTCTAATTTCATTACCCTCTTTGTTGTTTCACTTATTTTTAAAATCACTCCATGTAGGAATTTTGGGCAATATTCACAAAATTTTAGTTATAGGATTGAATATGTTGTTTGCCATAATTATACAGAGCCCCAATCTTTTGGTTTTTAGTTAGGATCCTATATAATTTCATTTTGAGGAAGTTAATTTATGTAAGCTAAAAAATTCTTAATTAGTATGTAAATGTGGTGGCAGCTGTCTTGTTCATTATGTTGGATGTTAGAATTTTATAGCTGAAATGGGACTTACAGTTCATCTAATTCTATTCCTTTATTTCACAAGTGACGAAACGACTACCAAGGGAGTTAACATCTAGAGGAAACGTGTTCAAAGGTTGAGAATGATTTCCTTGTCCCAGGTTTCTGCTGGCATAAAAACTTCATTTTGCTGCACGAGCACGTGTACTTTTAATTGCATTACACTAAACCCTGCGAGCTTCTTTCTGTTATGAAAGTACATCATAAAGTTAATTTTTCCAATATTCTAAGTACTCTAATTCTCATTAGCTCTAATTTTTATTGAGGCTCTAATTCTTTCATTTCATTGAATGAAGCTTCCATAATAGCTGTTAGTGAGAAACAACTAAGGCCTGGGCACGTACTAGTTCACTTTTGAGGGGGGACACAGTGTGTCAAATAGCTGTTGGTGGCTGAGTGACACAGTGTGACAAGATGAGCAAAAATACATAAAAAACAACAGCACCACAACCACCAACAACTCAAAGGTTTCTGTTGGCAGCATCATTGTTATGATATCAGATTCTAAGTGGATAAAATGTTAAATGTATTTTATCAAAAAGGAATATTTCGTTCGTGATTAAAAATCATTTAGTGTTTCTTTCAGGCATGATTTTCAGAGAAAGGGTAAAAATCTAGTCTCAATTTTCTTAGAAGTACAATAAAAATCCTTGATTTCAGAAAGATGAGCACGGATAATTCAAAGACCTCAAATGATCATTCTGTTTGGAAAGAAAAAAAGGAAAGCTTAAAAACAAAGACTGCTCCTAATGAGACGTAAGAATCCTGCAGAACTTCCTGCTGACTGAGAGCTCCATTTCCTCTTTATGGGAAGGCATTTGGCTCACTACCTCTTGATCACTCCTTAGAGAGAGAACCACAAAGCAGATTTAGAGACATACTTTTCATTACTTTAAAACTTTGTCTATCTATTGCTATTGCTCTGAGCTTTTCAAACTTCTCTGCAAAGTTTAACATTTGGGAGCATTTTCTCTCATTTCATTCTCCACCTTTGTCCCCACGTGCAGATCTCCAAGGGTCAGATGGAGAAATGTCAGTACCACAGCGCTGAGCCTGCTGTCCTGGTACCGTTTATCGTGCGTTTGGGCCTGCGGAGCTGGTTAGTTGAACTGGCCAGGATTCAGTTTGAGTTAATTGATCTTCTTTTTTTTTTTAAGATTTTGTTTTTCCTTTTTATCCCCAAAGCTGCCCGGTACATAGTTGCATACTTTTAGTTGTGGCTCTTTCTAGTTGTGGCATGTGGGACACCGCCTCGGCATGGCTTGACGAGTGGTGCAATGTCCTTGCCCAGGATCCGAACTGATGAAACCCTGGGCCACTGAAGGGGAGCAGGCGAACTTAACCACTCGGCCATGGGACTGGCCCCTAATCTTCTTGTATGTATACAATGATTGCTATGATGGCATGTTGTTAGTTAAGGGATGTGGCTATGTTTTACTTTGTTTCCCTTCAATGGAAATGATGGATTTACGAAACCACGTGCCCGTATCTACAGGGTTGTGTCCCTCTCCCCTTTATGACATGACTGGTTGGGTACTGGGAAGTGTGTATTCTGTCTGAAAAGGAAAAACTGTTTGGGATCAAGTTCATGTCTTCGGTATCCTTAGCAGGTATATTAGACAGCTGAGCCAACTGGCCATAAAGCCTATCTTGATTCATGTTCCTGTATCTGATTAGTTAATGTGACATTTTTTCCTGTTGGCAAACTCCACACAAGCACAGGAATATAAATAAAGAATGAAACCAAAACTTATCTTTCTCTTGCTCCTCTGCCCTGCAGGAATACTTGCCAAAAGAACAAAACAAAGGAATAGAATTTAACTATAACGTATTAATGAAGCTAAACAGATCTAGATTCACTTTCTGGGTCCAAATTTAGAGTTAACATTTTTCCCCATATCTAGTAACATTCCCTAGTTTCTAAATGGAGAATTAGCCTAGATGTTATCCATATATTCTGTGACGAACCTCCAAAAAGAACAGCTGAGAGTTAAGGCCCAGGATATAAGAGAGATCTTGTACCCTACACATAGAATGCATGGCTCTGGCTTTTGGTTTTTAGTCTGATGTGCCTGAGGCTTCCTGCCCAGCTCATTTCCATTGCATCCCTAATTTGAAGATGCAAAAATAGTGGAATTGAATTTGGAATGATCCTGGTGTTTCCATTGGATTTAAATTAGAAATAAATCCAAACCATCTCTCATTTTTGAATTCCCATTGAATCTTATTAGGGTGGTGGAGAGCAAGTGACATTATTTTTTAGGCTTTAGTTCAGTTTTTCTTTAGTTACTGTTTTGACTATATTAAATGATTTTAGATTTTAAAAACTGGTACTAATTGCATTTATGATCCAGCTTTTTTATATACATTGTTTTAGTAGTTCAAAGGAAAGATAAATGGCTAAGTGTTATCTTTGGCTATAACCTAGAATGTTCATCAGTAAAGACCTAAACAAGCATTGGTATTTGCAACTGCTGTTTGTCTAGAGAGGTAGCCATAGGGATGTTCCTGCGCGTGCGTGTATGTGTGTGTGTGTGTCTGGTGTGTGTGTGTGTGTGTGTGTGTGTGTGTGTGTGGGAAAGTGGCCAAGGACTGCTCTGGGAGTACTGGCCGCTCTGGTTGGAAGCATTGAGTCAAAGGATGGAGCAGAGAGGAAATGCCAGATAAGAAACCACTGTTGGTCTGTGGAAAGGATTCTGCCTGAAAGTTAAGACAAGTAGCAAATGGTAGGATCTCCTAATCCTAATAGCCAAGTCAGAGGGGAAGGCAGGTAAGTGGGGAAATGGGTTGGCATGGAGGTACAGCATTACAGAGTCTAAGATGGTGTCAGTAATGGGTTGTATTTGACTATTAGGTCTTTCTCTTTGGTGGATCTGTAAAATAATGGCCCTGTCAGAAGCTACCATATGAGAATAAGCTTAATGCAATAATGTTATATTTAAAAATATATATTCATCCCATGGTATCATTTTTAGATGTTATGGGCTTTAGACATATGAAACAGAAATTAAGTTGAACTTAAATGTTCCTTTTCTTTTCTTAGAAGAAACGCTAAATAATTCTAATACTTTGGGGTATTAGAAAATGACATGGTAACCATATTTCCTAGTAGAAAGATATTCAATTTATTAATAAATTGGATTTTGTTGTTGCTGTTAACTTTAAGTCTTTGTTTCAATCCAAAAATAGTTGGATGAAACTGCTAATGAGAAAAACCTCTCAGCTAAAGTCAAAGTTTTACTCCTAGGCCTCACATATAATTTATTGATTCTTACTTAGGATACCATAGTATAAAATTTAATTATCTCTTTTTCCAAAGCTGATCAGAACCAGCGGTTTCTAAGGAGGGTTGTTCTGCTAGAGGCTGGCTCCACGACGGAGAAGTTATAGTCTGATGACAAGAGTAAAAGAGAAAGGCTTTAGAAAGTAGAGACATAATTGTTGCATTAACTAATAAAATAAAGATGCTTATAATGTTCCAGCCATCAACAAAAGTTTGAATTATCATCATTAGGTCATATACTTAAAATGAATATGGAGACGGGATGCTACATTTTAGAAAGCTTTCCTCAAATTGGTGAAAATAGAAAAACATTCCTTTTGTTACCTGAGGAATTGAGGATCTGTTTCCTAAAACTTTATTTGTGTAGAACAGTTCATTTTATAACTTTATAGCAAAATGTCTTGTTTGTAGAGAATTGGGCCTATTTGGGGCCTGTGAAAATAGGGAAAGTTTTTGTTAAAACCTATGAGCTTGTTGGTGTGGTTGGAGCCCACAGGTTTCCCATGAATAATTTGATAAAGAGCCACTGAATTGCATCCTATTCCTCTGTATCCTTCTGCCAGAGATGAGAGTGTCATGGTGGGTGGGTATCCTGTGGAAGAAGGAATGGCCCATGATACGTGGTAATCATCCTTGGCAGGATAAGGAGGATGCTTCTTAGTAACCCATAGTTTTTGTTACTTTTTGGCATTGGCCCTTCGGTCTTTTCCTTTTAGAATTTTAATTTCCTTGTCATTTGGAAATATAATACCTTTTATTTGCACAGTAATCTTTATAGTTTATATTTCTCTCCACGTCTCTCATCACACTTAAAGCACTAGCTTCTTCACTGGCTTGAGTGACTCCATGACTTTAAGCTGCATACTTACTGTCTCTTACCACATCATTGCTCTCCATGCTCTTTTAAATGTTATTTTATGTTAGTGGATAATCAAGTTTTCATGCTATATACACTGGCCCCAAGGTCAAAGGTCCAGGGCAATCACTGGCCAGCGTCCAGTGAGCTCTTTTCACTCGTATTGTTTCTATGCGAATAGACTCTGATTTTTGACATGGAAACAGACTTTTGTTAAGTTTTTTCATTCAACGGAAGTTAAATTTACAAGTTTTCATGACTGCATTCTTGATCCACAGTCCCTGCTTATATTTATCTTCTTTGTTTACCCATGGTGACTGTAATGATGGAAAAAACTATTATAATTTTAGGTTTTCTGGGAACTGAAGACTTTGATCATATATGTCTGCAAGGAAATGTGACATAGGACCTAAACTGGAATGAAATTTCCAAGCATACTGAAAAGTTGGGCGTTGCATAGAAATCTCATGTTTGATTCCTAATTGTAAGCACAAGTTCTATTTTAAAAAGTTATTATTTTTCCTGTTAGCTTTATTTCTTGGCAGGCAGTTCAAATTAGTACTAACAATAGAGACACATGATAAGCCAGGATTCTTGTTAACTGGAGATTTTGCAATTGGGAGAATCACATGATGTCTTTCTGGAGACAATGACCAAGCTGAAATCTGTGTTGTTAAAATCCCTGATAACTGACATTAACTCTGTGTACAGCCTCCAGGAGACCTGCATTAGAGATTTTAGACAATTGTCTAATAAAAAAATGACAGGGAAAATTCTAATGGCAAATCGATCTGAGTCAATGAACAAAGAAATTTTAAATATATTTTGAAAGGAATGAAGTTTTACTTCCTGTAATTCATAGCAACTTTTTTACAAAAATAGTTTTTAAGGAAGCAGGAGATAATTATGGTCATTTTTGTTGAAAACGGAAACTAGCAAATAAGTAAAGTCTCATTGTACTTATTCAGGTAGTTTTTCTTAAACTTTTTACCAATAAGTTTTCCGAAGAAATAAATTTTCTTTTTGTTTTATTGAGGTAACTTTGGTTTATAACATTATGTAAGTTTCAGGTGTAAATCATTATATTTTCGATTTCTGTGTAGACTACATCTTGTTTACCACCCAAAGACTAATTACCATCCGTTACCATGTGCATATGCCTTGTTACCCCTTTCGCCCACCTCCCCCTTCCCCTCTGGTAACCATCAATCTAATCTCTGTATCTATGTGTTTGTTGTTGCTGTTTTTATCTTCCACTTATGAGTGAAATCATATGGTATTCAATTTTCTCTGTCTGACTTATTTGCTTAGCATAATACCCTCAAGGTTCATCCATGTTATTGTAAATGACAAGATTTCATCTTTTATTTTTATTTTTAAAAATAAATATTTTTATTTTTTAAGACTGAATAGTGTTCCATTGTGTGTATATACTACATCTTCTTTATCCATTCATCCATTGATGGGCACTTAGATTGTTTCCAAGTCATGGCTATTGTGAATAAAACATTTTAGTAGGCATTTTATTGCGTAACATAGGTGTCTGACCTGATCTAATTAAAATTCTGGTCTAAATAAAGGTAAAAGTTATATCCTTCTATGAAAACCAGCAGTGGTACACCAAAAAAAAAAAAAAGGAAGGAAGGAAGGGAGGGAGGGAGGAGGGGGGAGAGAGAGAGACTGAGAAAAGAGAAAAGAAAAGAAATCAAGAAGGCAATGAGGATGAGCAGGAGCAATGATTACCAGATTACCAGATCCTGGGATGCGAAGACACTCTCTTTTGACAGTTTGATATTGGATGGCAAAAAGGGATAAAACACAACAAGACTTCTTAGGCTTTGCTCTTGAAAAACTGGCCAGACTTTGAGGTCCTTGTACACCAACAGCAGTGATCTGAATTGAGTCAGGATCCGAAAGTCCCCCACCCAGGTGAATGAGTGCTAGACTGTGGGGGTGTCATCAGCTAAAACAGATATCCTTTATTTAATTCTCATAGTGACTTAGGTAACTAGTAGGTTTCTAAGTATTTTTTAAAAAACTGTTCTTTTCACACTTTTTTTTTGCTTAGTAAAATCATTTTAAATGTCCATAATGGAAGCAAATGTTAACTTTCTGGTTATAAATTCCAAATTTGTAGAAATAAACTAATGAGATTTTATTAAAATGTTAAAATATACATATCTTACTTTGTTAGCGAGCCTGAGTAAGTTGCAACAAAAAAGCTTCAACTTGGGACAATCCTATCTTTAAGGTTTTGAGGAAGGAGAAAGGGCGTGAGTAAAGTGCTCTGCTCTAATGTAAGGGGAGTAGATGATGTTCTTAATGAGGATGGTTCTTAACAAGCATTTCTCTTGGGTATGTCTTGTGCCTCCTCCTTTGGAAAACACCTCCATTCTGAAACTGCCGATCATAGAAGGGATCTGTAGTCTTTTCTGGTACATTCTCATTAAATTAAAGCAAAATAATGGACCAAAGATTTATTGTGATAGCCACCTTTCAGAGTACTGAAAAAAACTGTTTTACACTTTGAAGATTTCAAATCTTCAAAATACTAGTCTGTTTTAAAAATTTCTACATAGAATAATTTCCTATTTAATGAAATATTCCTTTTGTCCTCTCAAGCTTTCTTTAGGAGTATAGAGAGGTTGTAAGAGAATCAGTTGTGTTCATTTATTTTCCTGTTACCTAGAATGTCTAGAATACCTTCCATACCCTGTGGCAAAGTTCCAGATTGCAGACAAGGACATGAATGACAGCCAACACTTTGGATAACAGGACTAGAGTCAATGGAACAGGTTACCAAAAACACATTTTTTGCAAATATCATTTTTTAAAAAGAGTATGTGATTACTCTCCTGAAGGCAAAAGCCTTCTGTCCTCTCTGGAAATGAGACAATTATCTGCAATTCCAAATCACAGCTGCATCTGGGAACACGAGAGTCAGAGGAAGGCAGAAGGTCAGGCTGAAGGGAAAGCTGATTTAGCTCTTGATGAGGGGATTACATGGAGGAAGAGCTAGGATGGGATGACAGAAAAGTCCCTTTAAACATGAAATTTGAGGCTGGCCTGGTGGTGTAGTGGTTAAGTTGCACACCCCACTTTGGTGGTACAGGGTACCAGGTTCAGATCCAGGCACAGACCTACATAGTGCTCACACTGCTCATCAAGCCATGCTGTGGTGGCATCCTACATACAAAATAGGGGAAGATTGGCACAGATGTTAGCTCAGGACCAATCTTCCTCACCAAAAAGAGGAAGATTTGCAACAGATGTTAGCTCAGAGCTAATCTTCCTCACCAAACAAAGTAAATTTTGCCATTAAAAAATGTGTCTGTTCTTCTCTAGATCTTCTTCTTTTTAAGCAAAGCTTGTAGATTTGAAAGTAGATTGCCATTCGCTTATGCATTTATTATTCAACCATTTGTAAGGCAGGTTATGTGCTATGTGTCAGGTTATGTGCTAGATAATAAGACAGAAATTTATGACAATTTTCACTTTTAAGGAGCTCGCAGTTTAGTGGGGACTGGGGCTAATACCACTCAATGTTGCCCATAAGGAAACAGCTCCTATGGATGGGTAGTTATTTAACTCCAAGCCTGTATTACATGGTAAGTAGCTACAAATAGAAACATTTGGTCTAGAAGCTGATCTTTCTATGAGTAGCAAGAATTCTTCTTATCCAGTATCATGCTCAAAACAACTCTTTATAAATTAACTTTTTAATATTTTAGTAAGATTGATTTTGAGGCTCCTTTTAAAATTCCTTTGACTAAAATAGTTTTGGAAAAAAGAGAAAAATGTAAAAAAGAAGCTCTCTTGTTCCCAGACTGAGAGGCAAAGATATTGCAACAGGCAAATCTTGCTCTCACCTGCACTCATTTTCATTTGACATGCTGCAATTTTTAGATCTTTTTATTTCCTTAAGAAATTTGCATTTGCCAGAAAGAACACCATGCAAATATCTGTAAATCTCTAACCCTGTTTCTTCATGTGGGATATAGTCTCATAAAGCTTCCTAGATTACAAAGACATTAAGAATAATATAATTTAGTTCTATTTGCTTTGTTTTGAATAGCAAATGTTTCTGGCAATTAACATGCATCTATTAACTCTTCTATTCTTGGCGTTTATATTTTAGGCTTTGACATGAACATATAATTTTTTTGGAGGGTGTATGAAATCATAGTTATATTTCTTAATCGATATTAAAATAATGTAAGTATTAGGGCTGGCCTGGTGGCACAGCAGTTAAGTCTGCATGTTCTGCTTCGGTGACCTGGAGTTCACCGGTTCAGATCCCGGGTGTGGACCTACACACTGCTTGTCAAGCCATGTTGTGGCAGGTGTCCCACATATAAAATAGAGGACAATGGGCCCAGATGTTAGCTCAGGGCCGGTCTTCCTCAGAAACAAGAGGAGGATTAGCACCGGATGTTAGTTCAGGGCTAATCTTCCTCAAAAAAAAAATAGTAATAATAACATAAGTATTGAAAGAAAAACTATAAATGTTTTGAATAAACTCTGTTTTTTGAAAATTTTAAGATAATGCTGTAAACAATTCTTAAAAATATATTTAAATATACGTGTAACTATAAATGAAGACTGATAAATTCAACACTCCAGAAAAGGATCTAATTGAAAATAACTGATAATGAGATTGTCCATATACAGGATACTCATTAAAATACATTACATTATTTTGTATATATAACATAATATAATATACATTACTCTGTCCAGATACATTATAAATACTGGCTAAAAGTTGCTAATCCAGCTAAAGGGCAAAGTCTGCTTTTTACATTATAGAGGCAGTGCCAGTCAAAAAAAAAAAATCAAGTGAAAAATAGAGACGATAACTGTGTACTGTGATATTGAGATAAGGACTCCAAGGAGTGATATAATAGGGAACAGCTGGTGGGTTGAGGGCAGCAAGAGGGACAGCTGCTTGGATGGATTGTCACCTATGAGAAGGTGACATTGTTTTGTGAGCTGAGAGGTGAGAAGGCTGACTCTTCCTTTTGTTAGGAGACCTTTTCCTAAATTTTTCAAAGGCCCTGCCACTTCCATGGAATTTCTATTTAAATAGTTCACGTTTGTATAATAAGGCATTTTGGAAAGGAAACTTGAACTGAAAGAATACATGATTCTTTCTTTGTATATGTAATTAATTTAGTGCTCTGTCATTTTGATTCTTGCTCTTCTAGGAAGTTACCGGTGAGTATAGTGAGAGGAGCCTGGATGGGGATTGAGGAACCTATGTTCTTGTTCAGCTCTGCTGCTATCTTCATATCATATAAACTCTCTGAACCTTGTTTTCTCATCTAAAAAGTGACATAACTGGCTTCAATGCTGTCTAAATTCCTGTCCACCTCCAAAAACATTATCATTGTAATGCAGTCTAACAGAAAAGTCTATGAACACATGGTGGTATATAATCGCGGTGAGCTCACCAGCAGACACAGCACAGCTCTTCTCCTGGGAGAATGACAAAGCGATTTAAATTGAAACTATGGTGAAAGAGGCCTGAAAAATGGGGGAAAGCATGTCTCATTGAAAATAAATGTGAAGTAATTTGAAAATATTTAACCTTGTACGATTGTTGTGTAGAACTGAAATTTTAATGTTTTTGGTAGGCCTTTCATTAAGTATCATATTCCCTATAATTCAATAGCCATGAGTTAATTCAGCGAGCATTTTTAAGAATGTGTTGCGTACAAACCATCAAGTTCAATTTTGGGGCCAACATGTTCCCAACTTTAGGGGAACAGTCTTTCTTGTGGTTGACCACACATATAAAAAAACAAAATTATGCATTCATTTATTGTTTTTGCTTTATCCCACAACTATTTGAAGCAGCTTGCAATAATGTAAATATCAATATGAACAAACAGCCAGGATGAGGCAAAATATAAATGGATGGGCAATGTTAGACAAGGGATCAGCAAGCAACAGAATTCCACAAAGCTGATGAGGCTGAGGTGAAATTTTGGCTCTTATCTTACTAACGGCCAAAGCTAGAAAAGTTCAGTGTCCATAAAAAGAGAAGAATGTCAACTCTTTAGGAGAGTCAAAGCCTTTCCTAGAATGCACACCTTAAGGAAATTGCATGGAACTTTTGTTTTGGGGGTACTGTTTGATGATGACATTTATCGAGCACTTTCTATGTCCTAGGCATGGGCCTAAGTGTTTTACAAACATTTTCTCGTATACTTTACAACAGCTCTATAAGCTAGGGACTATCATGTTACTGATGACAAAAGTAAGGTTTAGAGAATCCAGTAAACTTGACATGTCACATAGTTAGTAACAGTTGAGCCAAGGCTTAAATAACTACAGGGCCTGTCCTCTTCATCGCTAGGTTATATCTCTCCTGTGAAGTGCTCTCTGCCTTCTCTAGCAGGGAGCAAGGTCATAACCAACAGGCCTGCAGCAAATACAGCCTTCAATTTCATGAGGTTGCTGCTCATAACATCTCAGAAGGTAAACTGGGGGCATCATTCTTAAGGAATTCAGGGAAAGAATTTCTGCTACAAACTGAGGGTAAATAGTCAAATAGTTAGCTGAGTAATTGTTTTTGTTGATTAAGGTTTAAAATCTAGGCTATCTTGATGAATAGATGGGATATAGTTCACAAATAATCTTTGCAAAATACAATTCCTTTCCCTGTGGTCTTGATGAAATTGATCAGGAGATCCTTCCAGGTGAGAGTCTAGAGTTCCTCTTTGTTAGTTTATGGGCGGATGAATGTGAGGCAGGAAGGCTGAAGGGCTACTCTGGGGTCAGCGTGTCTAGACTTATTCATTCTCTTGCCCTGCCTCTTCCTAACTGTGAGATTCCGGGTGAGGTACTCAATATCTCTATGTCTCAGCTTCTTCATCCATAAAATAGGAATAGTGATAGTATTTACCTTATTAGATTATTGTAAACATTAAAAAAGATAATGTATGTAAAACCTAGAGCTGGGCACGTTGTGAGCTCTCTGCAAGCTGGTGCTTCTTTTCCTCTTCTCCTTCTTCTCTTCCCTGCCTTCCTTCTTCCCAGACTTCCTTCCTTACCCCCAGTTTCCCTCTTATCAACTTCACATTTCCCGTCTTCCCTCTGCTCTCTCTCCTCATCCCAATTCATCCTCCCATCTTCAACTGAGCAGATAGCTTGAGCTGACACCTTGTCATGAACCTGAGGTATCTACCTGGGCTCTTCCTGAGTGGACAGAGACATCTACCCAGGAAACCAGACCAGGGCTACCAAGAACTGTCAGGGAAGCCAAAGGACCTACAGCGCTGTGGGAGCACGTGAAGTGAGTGAGCAGTTATCTCTGCCTGGGGGCATTCACGCAGGAAGTGACATTTCTCTGAGTCTTCAGAAAGAAAAAGAATGGACCAGATTGAAAAGAGGGGGAAGGGATGTACAGGCATACAAATCATGATTATCAAAATGTATACATGTGAAAAAATCAAAGTGTTTTAATGTACTTGGATGGTAGGAAGTTTGTGCGATGCAGGAGACGAGGATGATAAACTCATTTAGGGACAGTTTATTGAAACCTACTCTAATTGCACTGAAATCTACTCTAATTTCAAACTTCCAAGTGGATGCTAGAGCCTGACTCTTAATATGTTTGTTTGTTATTTTTTGAAGTAGAAGATGCTTAATGAACTGGTTTGAAACAGTAAACCAGGTTATAATTTTTTCTCAGCTTATTGAACCAGAATACTATAATGTTCACTGAACCCAATGATATTTCATTTGACTTGGGAACTGGTTTATTTCACAGGACTTTTGAAGTCAGATTATAAACTATGTCATGATTATCATTAATATTCTCAGTTTACCACCACAATATAGATTTTTCTTTCATTCTTTGTGATCTTTTGGTACTTCTGGTCTCTGATTGAAAATTTGCAAATACGTATTATTATTCACTATATTTTTTTGTAGTTATAGAAACTGTCTCCATATTTGTTCTCCAAACATGAGTTTTTCTTTCAGTTTTATTTCTCTTACTGGTACGGGAACCATACTTGACCTAATGAAATATTGATTTTCACATACCTCAGTGTCTGAGTCTGACCTTTTTTCTAATTGGGGAAAAAAGGATATTTCTTTTCCATAAGACAAAAGTGAATCAAGATCCTAGAAAAGCACTGTAACATAGAGTTTACAATAAATCACAACTGCTATCCAGATATCGCCCACCTTTTAGTCAAAGACGGTAACTGCAATGGTATTTTGAAAACTAAGAAAGATTATTTTAATTAGTTCATTATATTCTATGGTAAATTGTTACAGTGATAGCCTCCAATTAAATCATGCCTCCCTTTATCAATGTCCCACTCTGACTTTGAGCTTGTGATTTGTTTTAACCAATAGCATATTGGCAAAGTGCAGACTTCAAAAGCACTTGAGCATTGGGGCTGTGTTTCTCTTGCCACTTTAGGAACCCAGGTGTTGTGTGAAAAAGCTTTGACTAGCTTGCTGGAGATCTGTGGCCCATCTAACAGCCAGCAGCAACATGAATGAGGGAGGCCATCTTGGAGCATCCAGTCCCAGATGAAAAGTTATCTGATTGCAGCTGCATGCATGAGTCCAGCAAAAGAATTGCAGAGCTGAACCCAGCCCCAAATTCCAACCCACTGAGTTTGGAGCTAGTAAGCTGATCATTGTTTTAAACTACTACGTTGGAGAGGCTTGTTACCAACAATATGCTACTCTTCTATATGTAATCTCACTATAACATGAGAGTATGTACACATATCAGAATTAAGGTTAAATTAAGTATTCAAATGCTTTTGGTGGGATAATGTTTAATAACTCAAGATATTATGAAAAATAGAATTTCTTAAAGCATAAACTAAAATAATTAAAATACTTGATATTGGAAAAAATAATGATCTAATTACTATTTACTTATTATTTGCAATCTCCCCTATTTACAGAATAGATTTGAAACATCTTATAGTATTAAATCATGAAGATCCAAGGTAGTAGGAAGCACACAAATTCATCTGAAGAACAAACATTTTTTTTTTCCCCTTAGGAGAAATTTACTATGTGGACCTTAGTTGCAGACAATAGATTTTTGACTATTGTTTTGCATTTCTATATTGTGTCTTGTAAAAAGCTTAGTACATATGATCAAATCTTACATCAACTCAGGCTTTCCTTAGAGGGATCAGGTAACAAGGTGTGATGATTTTCATATGAGTCAGAGAGCTTAGTCAGAATCCAGAAATATTCATCTCCAGTTTTCCCAGCACTTCACCTGGTTTCTGTCAGGCGCTCAGCACTCGAGGGGTGTGTGCAGAATGGGTAAATGTGTTCACCGAGCACCTACTCGTGCTGGCGCAGCGGGAAGCACTGGAGGGGCCTCGGTGAGCGACACAGCCATGCCCCTGCCCTCGTGTTACTCAGGTAATGGTGGAGACAGGCATGAATCAGAGTCACCCGCTATGTAACCACCCACTGTGATCAATGCTGCAAAGCCAAAACACAGGACCTGACCTACCTGGCAGTGACAGAAGGTCCCCCCTGAGGAAGCAATGTGAGAGCTGGGGTCTGCTTGGTGAGGTGGTGCCACCAGATGAAGGGAAGGACGATGGGGGACAGCACACATGGCAGAGGAAACTAGAGGTGCTGAGACAGCAGGACCACGGAGCGGAACAGTCAGCGATCTGTAGGAAGACCAGTGTGCCTCATGAGCAGATAACGAGAGAGTGTGTAGCCGTCAGGCCTTCCTCACGCTCATTTCCAGCACACGGCAAAATTCCATCAAAACACTTTTCTGTTCTTTTATGAGTTTCAAGTTTTCTCCATTGAACACATAATACTTTTATATTGGGAAAAAAAACTTGTTTGTAAAAAAAAACCCCTTGAAATATAAAGAAGTGTCACTTTGCTAATTTTTCATGGCTTTGCTTCTTGTTGTACTTAATGTCCTGCCCAGCACAGAGTACTTAATTTAAAATTTTAATTAAATCAGCAAGAGATGGCAAAACACACAGGTATAAGAGAACAAACATACTGTCAAATGTGATTATCCAAATGCCTCTTGAGAAGCAAGTTATGTGTCCTGCCCAAAATGCTATACGCAGTCTGTACTGACATTAATAACATTATAGGATGTTACTGGGGCTCTCTTTCTTCAATTTTGGTGATTGTGTAATGAGAGATTTTTGTTGTTGTTATTCATTCTCTATGGAATCAGCACAAATCTTTGTCCTTTCAGATTGAATTTGACTTTGGGGAAAAACTAAAAGTCATTTGGAACAAGGTTTGATAAAGAAAATAGAATTGCACTGAAAATGATAATTATATTGAAAAACAAAATATAACTATAAGGAAGCAAAACTAATTTCTTGTGTGGCTCATAAACCAAAGCTAGGAAATTCTAAATATTTTTTGAGTAATGGCATTAATGGAATATGATTAAAGCACCCTAGGATGACTATTTCAAGAGACACCATGCTTAGGTAATTATAAATTCTGGATTGCATGTTTTAAAAATCAATTTAGGGCTGTCTGGGTGGGGTAGTGGTTGGGTTTGTGCTCTCTGCTTCGGCAGCCCAGGGTTCATGGGTTTGGATCCTGGGCACAGACCTGCGCATTGCTCATTAAGCCATGCTGTGGCAGCATCCCACATATAAAAAAAAATAGAGGAGGATTGGCACAGATGTTAGCTTGGGGACAATCTTCCTCACCAAATAAATAAATAAATAAATAAATAAATAAATAAACAACTATCTTCATATTCACCCATTAAAAAAATCAATTTACTTCCTTTAGTGGAACTCATTCATTCATTCGTTCATCACTCAACAAGTCTATTGAATGTTTACTATGGGACCATGCTTTACTCTAGGTGCTTGGAATACATCAATGAATAAGACAGGCAGAGATCCCTGCCATAGAGAAATTTACATTTAGTGTAGTGTAGACAGATAATAAAAAGTAAATGAAATTAAGTAAATAGCATAGTGTGCTAGAAGTGATAACTACTATGATAACAAAGAAAAAATGGAGCAGAGTAATGGGATGGGGAATGTACTCAGGCTTATGCACCTAATGTTACAAACCAAAAGTGAGATGTAAACCATAATAAATAATGAGATTTACTTTTTAAAGTTCTCTTTAGCATTAAAAAGCCTGACCCTCTTTGGGGTCCTTGCTCTAAGTTCCATTTCATGATCACAACTTTGGCCACGAATTAGTCTAACTCTGGGGTTATAGCAGCAGCTCTCAAAATTCTGTGATCCAGTGAGTAGGGAAAAGTCCTTGGCATCAAATCCTAGCCGTATGAACAGAACCAGGTCTCTTGAATCCTAATAATCCTGTCTCTCACAGGCTTGGCCTTGCCCTTTCTCTCTTGCTCCTCTTTGCAGTGTCTCAGATCTGAGGGTTGTGCAGACGTAGTGTGAGAAAGGAGGGGTTTCCATCCCTGTTTTCAGAGGCAGCTCTTTGACAACATCAAAATCTGGAAAAGCAACTCTATTTGTTCCTCTGTTATTCCTGAAGAGCATGAGAACATTTCAGTAGGGCACAGGGAAATAATTGAAACCAACTTTGGCCGCCAACAGTTTGCCAGACTGGGTTGAATATAGAGTGAAACTGCCCCACCACAATTTCTGGGCAATGGAAGAATAGTTTTGATTAAAACAAAACATAATCAAAACCCTGGGATTTTACTCTAAGAAATTTAAGATAATACTTTATTGAGTGAATAATTCTTACCCTTAAATTCTATTTTCTTGTACCTAGGCAAAAAGTCTCTTCCCAATGGAAGTGAGGGCGCTCTGCTTTCCTTATGGCCTTACTATCAGTAACCCATCCCACCTCAGTAAACTCAAAGTTTCTGGGGGAAAAAACACTTTTTCTCACAAAAAGATTGGAGACCCCAGTCTGTGTTGTGCCCCTTATTTGGTAGATTAGGTTACTGCTCCTGATAGAGGTTAAGTGAAGACCAACTGTGATGAGCCATCCAGGACAACACACTTCTTTATTGTTTATTGTTTATTTGTTTATTGTTACTTTGATTTGATGCACTTGATGAAAACTATGAAACTGGCATCAGATAAAGAAGTGCTGCAAGTTGGGAGCTGAAAAATACAAAGCCAGTAATTTGGTCTTTTTTTTTTCAGTGCTATCCTTCTCTTGTAATATGTTCCTGAGCTAGTATTTATTTTAATCTTGCATGGTTTAGTATAGAGTCTTTCTTTGATCTTTTGAAGAAATTGGACACTTTGTTTTCCTTATCATGCTTCATAAGGATGGATGTAATTTCATATTCCCACTAGAATAAATTTCAGCCATCATATTTTTAGGCATCTTTCATTCCTTTAACTCTCAGTTCTTAAACATTTCTGAGCATTTTTTCCTGTCTCTTTTGGGGGTTTTCTTTATCCCACCTGGTGCTTACCTGTGGTGTTCCCCAAGTGGCACTGTAGGACCACTTTACAATGTGTTTCTTGTTGTTTTTGGAGGAGCTCTTACCCACTCTATTTCTTTTTAAACAGCTTTATTGAGATATAATTTACATACGACACAATTCACCCTTTTAAAGTATATAATTTGATAGCTTTAAATGTTCACAGAGTTGTGCGTCCATCACAAGACCAATTTTTGAACATTTTCATTAACCCAAAAAGAAATCTTCTGCTCCTTAGTCATCATCTCCTGATCTCTCCATCCTTCCTCTTCCCTGTAGTCCTAGGTAACCACTAATCTACTTTCTTTCTCTATAGATTTTCCTACTCTGGATATTTCATATAAATGGAGTTATGTAATATGTGGTCCTTTATGACCACCTTATTTAACTAGCATAATATTTTCAAGGTTCATCCGTGTTGTAACATGTATCAGCAGTTTATTTCCTTTTTCTTTCCTAAATGATATTCCATTGTATGGATATACCACATTTTATTTATCTATTCCTCAGTTGATGGGCATTTGGGTTCTTCCCACTGTTTGGCTGTTGCGAATAATGCTGCTATAAACATTCGTGTGCCAGTTTTTGCATGGATACATGTTTTCCTTTCTCTTGGGTGGAATTCCTAGGAGTGAAATTGCTGGATCATATGGTAACTCTACATTTAACTATTTGATGAATGGTTTGAGGAACTGCCAGATTATTTTCCAAAGCTCTCACCCACTCTTGTGATTTGAACCACCATAACTAGTTGTGGTGATGGTCATGGAGCTTTACTCAAGTGCAGGTTACTCACTGCTGACCACACGTCTTCCTATCTGGCCTCCAAGCCTTCAGCCTTTTCCTCCTCCAACCAACCCCTGCATAGGGGCCAGAGTGAACTCTCTAGAAAACATATCTAATCATGTCATTTCCCTGCTTAAAACCCTTTTGTGGCTTTCCATCATCACCTGGGTGAGTCCAAGCCCTCAGTGACAAGGTGTTCAAGAGCACCCACTATCCACTCACTGCCCATCTCTCCGGCCTCATCCTGCCCCACTCCCTGCCCCCCATTTTATGTTCCAGCAGCACCTTGTGGCTCTGGTTCCCCTCAAACATCGTGTTTCAACCTTTGTACTTAAATCATGCACATCTACTACTTGCAGGCCTGGTCTGGGTAATTTCTATCCTGGGGTTTGAGATGTTGGATTTGACTTTAAAGATAAAGAATTGAAGGATACTTACAGTTTTAGAGTAATCAGAACAGTAGTTGAAGAAGATTTTGTTGGATAGTTAGACATTTAGTACGCATGGTTTACAGCAATGCAAAATGGGTGAATTGAATCAGATTTCCAGACCTGGTAAGTTGTGAACACTAATTTCAAGGCAAGTATAGTTTGTATATATGGTTTCACTTATTTATTTATTCATTGAGCATTGATCAAGCATCTACTATGTGCCAAGTGATATTTTTAAACCCTGGGGTCACACCAGTCAATAACACAGAATCCCTGTCCTCACGGGGCTTACCTATTATTAAGAAAAACACTATCAACCAATAAATGAAAAGCATTCAGTTAGTAATGAGTGTTAGGAGTAAAACAGGACAATCTGATTTCACAGTGTCCTTGCATAGTGGTGGGGAAAACTTAGATGGTCAGAGAAAGCCTTGCTGAATTGGTCACATTTGAGCTGATACATGAAGACCAGGAAACGGCCAGGTGAAAATCTGGGGCTATCAAATTCCAAAGGGAGGGGTCCTCAAGGGCAAAGGTGCTGAGACTCAGGTGGCAGCTGAGATTAATTAGCTAATATCAGAGAGTTAGATCATGATCATATTATTGCTCTGTTCTCAATATAACAGTTTATATGTTTAAAATTGTTTTATCAAAACTCAAACCAGACAATCGACACACCTGGAAGTAAACAAGTACATACTTGTACTAATCTTCTTGGGCCACCATAACAAAATACCACAGATTGGATGGCTTAAACAACAGAAATTTATTTTCTCACAGTTCTGAAGACCCAAAGTCCAAGATTAGGGTGCTAGCACGTTTGGTTTCTGGTGAGAGTTCTTTTCCTGGCTTGCAGGTGGTTGCCTTCTTGCTGTGTTCTCATGTGGTCTTTCCCTCTGTGCATGTGCAGAGAGAGAGAGCTCGCTGGTGTCTCTTCCTCCTCTTCTTAGGACACCAATGTCCTTGGATTAGGGCCCCACCCTTACTACCTCATTTTACCCTAATTATCTCTCTAGAGGCCTGGTTTCCAATACCTCACATTGGAGGTTAGGGCTTGAATGTATGAATTTTGAGAGGGCACAAGGCAGTCCATAACAATACTTGAGTCATTTGAACATCCTAAAAAAGGTAACTACCATGAATTAAACAAGTGACTAGATTGAGAGGTAGAGTCAAGAGTTTCACAATGGACTAATTTCCTAGTAATTGATAGACTCTCCCTTCCACACAAAAATATTTGTCCTAATGTATAATATATGTGCAATTTCAGTGTTAAAAAATTCTTGACCTTTTAAAATGTTTTGCTTTTTAAGCATAAAAGTCCAATGCACTCCAATTCTTGACTGCTGATTGCTACTGAAGGATATTCAAAGAAAGATCTTATGGTTTAACTATAACCTGTTCTAGGTGAAGTGATATCTTTGATGTACAGATGAAAGCACTTTTAAGTTCTAACAAAACAAAATAAAAAGACATGCAGAAGATGAAAGTCACGAGGTAATGCAAGAAGAGAAGGAAAAGATTGGGATAAATGTCTTTGCTGTCTCTAACAAGTCTTTAGATTTTACTGAATAATTGACTAAGTGGTTTAGTCATCAGAGAATCCAGGATAGCAAGATCATATATTTGTGGGAAATAATACAGTGTGTAAGTTCCACAAACATAGGAATTATGCCTTTGCTTTTCTATTAGGACTAGGATAATGCTTTACTTTCAGCATGTGCGTCATCAATGATAGTGATGGAAAGAGCAAGGAGTGCAAATACTGTAGGGTCATTTTGAAGGGAAAACATCAGAATGCAGTTCTGGAATCCTTCTCAGATTCAAACAAGCAAGTACTGCATTTCAGAACCTAATGTCTAACAGATATCCAATCACTAATGTACTGAAATACATTCTCAGAATGGATGCAGCTATAATGTTAATTTATTTCTAAAAATAATCATCATCTTTGGGAAATTCCATGGCCCAGTATGAAAATAAGTGTTCTAATTGAACAATAAAATATTTGTGTGTATCATATATATATATTCCCTGTGTAGTTAAGAAATAATCACATTCTTAAGTCAATATATAACTTAAATTATAAATTTTTAACAAATTATATTAAAATGTAACTGTCTAATATGGAGAGAATACAGGATAAATATGTATTTTATTTTTGTGAATTACTGGAAGTGCTATTTTGGAATAACACTAACTGGACTCACTGCAAATTTATGACTACAAATTCAAAGTAGATGCTCAACACTGCCAGACAATCCTACTCCTCTTCTCTAACAAAGTCACCTCCTCTGAGATGATGTTTTCACTCTTTTTTCTTTCTTCTCAAGTCTCCAGCAAACTCTCTCAATTGATCAGTTCTCCAAATACTTATAAAGAAAATAAATACACTTAGACAAGCTGTCCTTCGCCTTCATGCTACCAAAATCTACCAACCTATGCCTTGGCCAGCTGTCCTCTTACGATGGCAGGCATATTCCTGCTCCATCTAAGACCACATCTGCCATTCAGGCCCTGGATCCCATCTACTGCTTAAAGACTTGATTCTTGCAATTATCTCTTTTTCTTGCTGTTTCTGGATTTTTTTCCTTTTTACTGGATAATTCCCATTTAGCACATAAACATGTTTTAATAGCACTCATTTATGATTAAAGAAGCAAAATCCCTTTTTTCAATCTGTGTTATCTTTCAGCTACTCCCCCATTCCCTTCACATCTTAAAGTGTTTCTTCTTGCTTTATGCTTTTCTTTACCTCTTATCTTCTCAATCCAGTTCAAGTAGGTTTTCATTCTTACTACTCAATTGAAATGGCTTCTATCAGGGTCAACATCTTGCTAAAGCAAAAGGTAATAATAATAATAGCACCTCTGTAAAGCTTAATATGTGCCAGGCACTATTCTAAGTGCTTAGTATATGTTAACTCATTTAATTCTTACAACCACCTGTATAAAGTAGGTAGGTACTATTATAACACCCATTTTATTAATGAACACTGAAGGTTAAATAACTTGAGAAACATCTCCCTGTTGATAAGTGGCAGAGCCAGGATTTGAACCTGAGCAAAGTGGTTCAGGATTTCTTCTCTGAACCACTATGCTATTCTTTAACAGTACCCAACTTCTTATCTCAGAAGCACTTAACATGGTTGACAGTATCCTACGAGAACCAATTCATCTCTAGGTCTCTGTGAACTATACAGAGTTTTTAATTTTATTTTAATTAATTAATTAATTTTAATTTCTTGCTTTCTTGACTATTCTCTCTGTCTCATTTGCTGGCTGCTTCGCCTCCATCAGCCCTTTAAAGGTTGTAGTTCCCTAAAGCTCTGTCCTCAGTCCTCTTCTTTACTCACACCCTAGGCTCATGGCATGAAATACCACCACTACACTGCACATTTCTAGGGTGGTCTTCTTTCATGAGCTCCAGACTTACGGAGTCAGTGGCCTACCCAACACGTCTACTTTGATTTGTGACGGGCATCTCAAACTTAACGTTGGCCAGGACAAAAATATTGAGTCCTCCCTCTACCCACCCCTGCAAAAGTCCCTTTCCCACAAAGTCTTTCAAGTCTCAATTAATGATAGAAAGGTCATGAAAAGTGCATAATTATGTTCAGTGAAGATTGAACCAGATTCTCTTTGGCGTACTGTTTTGAATTTCCATGGTCAGTTTTTAGATAGGTGCTGAAAGCCTGTGGAAGTGTTCTGGTAAGAGAGCTGGTGCTTGTGACACAGGAGCTGGCTTTCTGTTGTACATGTCTCAGCCAGCTACACAATACAGATCCTATGAAAATATGTACTTGGCTATAGCATCACCAGAAACTGTTAGGAGGGGATTGGGAATCAGAAGCTGAGTGTAGCTTCTCAGGTGATAGAAACATTTCAAAGCATCATTTTGAGTCCTTTGTTTAGTCCATACATTTTTGAATCAGACTTTCCCATTTTATAAAGTGCATTTTCCAATTTATAAAGATAGTCTGACAGATAGCATGTGCTTTCCCACACAAATCTGTCAGTTCACTCATCTTTATCCACCACCCCCACCTATGGTTCAAATTTGAAAACTTTCTGAAGCAGAGAATGCCAGTCAGCTAGACACAGTTTGTGAAAACTCAAAAGTAAAAATTCATCTTAAACGTTCATTTCTGTGGGATTCTAAGCTGTGCCATAGTAAGTAAATGCTGGATGGATAAAGGCTGGGACCTTTGTGGCATCTCTGAGGCTCCAGGTTGGGTACACAAACAGCATAGTACCCTTAAATTTGTATATATGGCCCTTACAAACCTTTCTCCTCTCTGCGTTTAGACATCCCAGAATGTTTCTGAAAACCCTTATTTGTATATTGCTCCATGGCTTTATCCAAAAAAGACCAGATCTTGTTACAATCCAAATGCTTTCCTGGAAACCAAAAGTATAATCTGTTCTGAATGGTGAATTCTGCCTCTCCTAAAGAAGCCCAATGAGGTCTTCAATGAAAGGCGGGTGAGAAATATTTCACATGCAAAGAGGTGGGTGTTTTTCATGCAAACCTCAGAATAGATGTCATCTCTTCAGGAAAAAGTATTTTCTTCTGAAATACACATTATGGATCCTCAGTGATATCTTAGGTTTGGCTAAAGCCTGCATTTAGTCTAATCTCATAAATCTTGTTTACAGATTTTTTTTCTAAACCAGTGGTTTAAAAAATCAGACTCTATACGTAGTATACTATTCCTACAATTTTTTAAAGGAGAGAGGCTATTTTAATGATTTTATTTTTTAATTTGCATAGTCAATACATGCACATGGGACTCTGCTCAAAAGGTACTAAATGATACACAGTGAAAATTACCTATCCTATACACTATTGCATAACCTAGTCCTCTCTGAAGGGAACCAGGGTTACCAATTTCTAGGCATATATAATACTGTACTCTTTTGACCATTAAGATTCTGTTAACCTAATAGTCAATGTAAATCACTGAAAGGCTGAATGTACGTTATACCTTTAAAATTGTATACTCTAATTAATTAATATTAATTGAAGACAATAAGTGCATTTCATAAAAGAAAATTTTCAGCTCTAGTGTTTCATTCTTCTTGTATTATATTTCCAAAATATGTTTATTGCATTTTACATTGTTCTTTGCTAAGTATCTCATTTCATTGATTCTAATTTTTTTAGATTTATTAACGTGATTTTTATTTCACATTTTAACAGTTTGGAAATTAAAATGTTTCTTATAATTGTTGGCATTTTACAATTTATTGGCAATATTTTTGTTTCTTAATGGCACAATAAATAATGGTATGACACAAAATAATTTTGTGTCTTAGGTTAGACGAAACATGAAATTTGTCCTTTGATTATTTTTTGAAATAAATGACAAATTATAATTATGGTGGATAAAATAAATGAAGAGGGGGTTGCTAGGTTTCCATTTAGACCTCCAAATGAAAATTTAAAGCATTTTAAAGTTCATTCCCAATGATTAATTGTTTATAGGCTTTCGGCTATGGTGTGATGGGTATAACTAGCATTTTAAAAGTACAATATTCTGATTTCAAATGTCACTGCATGATGTAGATGAAGAAATACTGTGGAATAGTTTAAGCACAATGTTTAATAAGGTGATTAGATCTATATATTTTTAAAATGCTGGTGTTTGGGCATTTATTCTAGGTACGGTTCCACTGAAGTTAACTTGAGAAGTGCCCTCTGGCATTATTTAGAGAAGACAAGTAATTAGGAAAATGTCCAGCAGCACCTCACTGTAGCTACTTTGTTATACAAGGTACAGAAATAGTATCCTCACTTGTATGGACATGTGGACATGAGCTTTTTTCCTATAAGACATTACAGACAGGGGTCCATGGATAGTGTTATAGTGTGTGTGCTTCTTTTAAAGCATTTGTGTTCTTTCTAGATGCCTGGCACTATATTGGGTACTGAAGCAAAGGAAAGGCCAAGATAAATCAGACATGGATGCTTCCTCAGAGCTTGGGACTGTTAATATAGATAAACAGTATGTAAATAGCTAGAAAAACAAATTAGAGAGTAATCAGTGCCATAAAATGTACGTAGATAAAGAGAAAGACGTTATATCCATCAGAGAAACATAAGGAAAGCTTTGTGAAGAAACTATTCCTACAAAACTGATTAAAAACTAACAACACAAGAAATTGGTTATTTGGTCTCGATTATTGGAAAAACTCATTTCACTGACTTTTCCTGTTCAACTCAGTTGAAACAGACCCTTTTCCAAGATGATAATTGTATTTTTTGTACGTATAGTTTAAGTAGAAATTTCTGTCTACACCAAAACTTTTGGGTAATTTCACCTTGTTATTTGATGACTATAACACAAAATTAAAATAGGTGAAATTGCTTAAGGGTTTGAGAGTGTGAGCTATGTGAGCAACACCTGAGATTAACCAACCAGAAGCCAAACTGGAAACTGATTTTTGACTTGGTGTGAAGTAAAGCATTTCAAACATGGTCATCCCATGTGTGGGACTCTGTACTTCCCACGTGTTTCAAGGATTGGTTCTTTAGCATGCCCCTGGAAGGGATGCATCTTCACGGTCCCATTTTCCTCATTTAGTCCAGAATTCAACATCTAGGTCATCTATGCTTCTACTTGTTTTCTTTTAAGAAGGCACTACCATCACTGAAAATAGATGCAATATATGCAATAAACATTTCCGTTGGAATTTAAGTCATTGTTTGGACAAAGATTTATTGGCCACAGGAGATTTATACCTTGTGTAATTTTTAGTTAAAAAGGAGGCACAACTTTAATTTTAGTGAGAATCTTGGACATCTGAACACATTTTAGGACCTTACTTATTGCAGATTGTAAAGTTTCTCCAAAAGAATTCTGCACATTAGCACCAGGAATTGATGTTTTTTTCCCCCCTAAAAAACAATAATTCCTCTCCCATGGAGACTACTCCTGGGGAAAAGGGGTTGTTTTGCTGATATTTTAAGATAAAGAGTCCCTAGGAAATATCCTTGTATTTCAGAAACTTACAGAGACGTAATTGACAACAGAAAGTCAGCTGCTATTGCAGTAAATCTTATCACCCATCATGTTGGTAGAATAAAAAGTCCCTTTAAATGCTCAGCTTGACCATAGAACTTCCAAATTTTGGCTGAACTTAGTTTAGCCTAGCCAGTGACTGTGATCTTGGGAGCAGGCTAGACAGAGGAGAAATTTAATAATATAATTGATATCTTCTATGCCATATTTATTGGCAGCTGCTACCATCTGGATGTCTGCTTTGCCCATGGATGTATCTAGTAAGGTCAATGTGTTTCTTAGGGTTTTGCTAGTGGCTATAGAAAAGTCAACTCCAAAATTTCAGTGGCTTAACGCAATAGAAGTTTATTTCTCA
This sequence comes from Equus asinus, assembly GCF_041296235.1. Lineage (NCBI taxonomy): Eukaryota > Metazoa > Chordata > Mammalia > Perissodactyla > Equidae > Equus > Equus asinus. The sequence goes on from NC_091798.1 coordinate 76,536,407, forward strand.
CTCGTGTAGCATCAAATGTGTGTGATTCTCAGCTTTCCTGGAATCTAGGTTCCTTCCCTATTGGGACTGTGTTATTTGCTAAGGGTCTTGGAGCCCTCTCTGTTCAGGCAGAAAGAGAAAGATAGAGAATGGAGAAGAGAAGACACAGCCTCCTTTATGCTTTTTGTCTAGTAAGTGACACATACCTCTTGCACTTATATTCCACTGTTGAGAACCAGTCACATGGCCCCATCTAGATTTAAGTGTTGCCAGGAAATGTCACTGGCTGGGCAGCTGCTTTCCAGAAAAACACACAATAAAACAGTGGGTAAGTTTGTGGGTTCACAGGATCTGTATTATGTCAGGGAGTCCACAAATTTTGTTAGAGAATAACCTGTCTCTTCACAAAATTGATCACACCATATTGGAGGAGATACTGTGAAAAGTCCGGTTGTAATTAGTTTTGAAAAGCTGTGTTGCTTTGGGGAAAATATTTCATGCCCACCAGATGAGTGTTTGCAAGAGTTCCTTGAGAGAGAGAACTAGGATATGATGGTAGTAAACTGTCACCAGTCTACCACACACAGATTAGTGGCTTACTTGTTATAGGCATAGTCTATGAATGGTTCTCTTGGCTGATTCTTTGAATCCAGTAAACCTACCTACTCTTTTTTTTTTCTTTAATTTTGCATATCCCTTCTGAAAGGAAATGGGAATTTATGCAAAAGTATTTTTGACTTGTTTTGCTTGTCTGCAAACATTTGAGCTGATGAAGTATTGATATAAGGAAATTGTCTTCTGACAAAGGCATTAACCTACAGCAGAATGTAGTGACTAAGAAATGTTGGACTCAGAGACATTAAGGTAGATGTGTAAGAAATAGCTCCCTCATTAAATCTAGTACATTTGTCTTCTGATCTTATTTGCTGCCTCTGTGTAACCCTAGCCAAGCCCTTACCATCCTCAGCTACAAAATTAGACTTGAACCTGATGATGCAGCTCTGACTCTTTCTGTACTAAAAAAATTTTTTCAATCTATAGTTTGAAGAATTAAATGGAGTTTAAAAGGTCGGAAGTCATATTCTAAATAGTTCATCATATAAGGAATAGCCTGGAAGGTTAAGAGTAAAGAGAATATCGTTAGCATATCAAGGATTTTTCTTGGTGAGGAAGAAAATCCCATCTTCTGAGAATTTATATTGAGAAAAAGATATTTAAAATCTAAATAAATCTGATAATGATTTTATAATTATCTGCCATTTTGGAGTGCTTTTACAATCTTATTGTACCTCTCAGCTGTGTAAATTAACTCTAGTTTATATCGTTCTTATCTTTCCATTGATACTCTGCTTACTTTTGCCTGAGTGCATTCTCCTGGGAAATATAGGTGTTTTTTTGGTGTTAGGGGAAAGCTAAGTGGTCAAGAGTAAGTGTGTTGAATGTGAACATCTCTGAATTCTGCATGGTCTATGAGAGCAGACCCGCTTCCTGAAGGAAAAACGTCATTGACCTCAGGCTAACTGTGTTGATCAGTTCAGACTCTTGGTAAACTTATAAATATACTGAACATGCCCTTATCTGGTAATGCTCATGTGCCAGGCATCAACTATTTTACAATGGAGACAATTTTACTTCTATTTAGTATAGGTTTTCTCTTGTGATTTCTTTGAATGACATATTAAATATTATGTTAATTTAAAAAATGTAGCATCTGTCATAGAGTAGATACTGAACAATAGGTAGCTACTTATTGTTTCTATCTATTAATGTTTTTCCTGGATTTTCATCCCTTCAAGGCTGTGGTGATTCTTTTAGATTTCTTTCAACCCATGCTAAGACCCCTTCACAAATATTTATTAGCATCCACTAGGCGTGAAGGCCGTATTACTTGTGTTGGTGAATAGTAAGACACATAGGAAACAGTATCAGATGGTGCAAAAGGGAAAAGTGTCTGGATAAGGGTGATTTACCAATTGTTAGCAAGGCCAGCTTTCCTTTATGATAGATGGAATCAGTAGTATGAAACTGATTTGATTTGGGGGCTGCTGAGATGCCTTATTGGTCTGCAAACTTCACAAGCTGCTCAGGTCTTTGAGATTCCATTGTAATATTCTATCCCCTTAGCTTTGCTCTTTTAAAATATATTATTAGCTTGTGTTTGAGCTATAACACATTAAGCTTGTTATTAATCATTAACACCTTGCTGTAAATTATTTTCTGAGGTTGCTCTGTGCCACTTAATAAGGTGTGTCAAGGCCTGGGACCTGGCAGGAGGGAGCTGCCCTGACTTTTAGCAAAGGTTCTTGGGTTCCATCTGGTCCTCCTTGTGGGGTCCAGGTCGGGCTGGCTGCTCTGACAACTGTATGTGGAATGAAGAACACTTGAGGGGAGTGTGAAAAAATCGCCTTCCTTTAGGGCAGCTCAGGTAAGACTCTGTCTTTTAAAGAAATTGTTAGTAGGAAGCTGTGGAGAAAGGAAAAATCCTGATGAATGGAAATAAAAGGGAATGCAGAGCATAGATTTCTTCCTTTTCTTAACTAGAGTGCACACTCAGACTGGTTTGGCTGATTCCTTTACCTTGACTTAACCATGTTTTGGAAAGTGAACCCCCAAATTCCCTTTTGCTTCAACTATGTCATATTGCCTCTAAGTGGTGAGACTAAATGGACTAAAAATTGACCAAAGTTTTCCTAGCCCTATCCCACCTCAAGAAAATGGCTTTTCAAGCTAGAAACCAGCACATCATTCTTCCCTGCTTAAGAATTGTGAAAGGTCCATACTTGGAAAAAAGGAGAGAAATAGCTTTATAATTTGGAGAAATTTCCAGATTAATGGAGGGGAGGGGTATGTGGCACTTGAAGAATGATATAACAAAACTGAGAGCTCGGGAAAGTGAGAGCTGAAGCCGAACTTTATTTACTTCTTAGTTTTACTTCGAGTTTGCTGTACATGACAACCTTGGGGTTCCTACCAGTTTTATTTCTGTAAAAGTTATATACTAATTCCTATTCTATCTTTTTATTATGACTTAAAGCACTTTTGTAATAAAATGTTGCTTTCATTTTGAATGGTGAATGATACTAATATGAGATCTTTGGGAAGAATCTCTTTTGTGACTTAACCGAAAGTTCTCATCTAGTTTTATGAAGGGTGTTGCTATGTTCTTATGAGGAAATACTATTCTTCACTTATTAAAAGCAAATGCCCTGAAGCATTTTGGTACTGTGTCCTCCAGAGCACCTGATTCATGGTGTGAACTAAGTAAATGTTGATTTGGAAAGGTAATCTCTTTTCTCATGTATTTTTGGATTGAAAATGAGTACTGACTAATGGTATCAAAGTAAATTATTTTAAATACGAAACTATCTCATGAACTCCTAAATTATTGTGCACCCATGTTTCATGTTCTCTGAGAGTTCATTTGTTTTATCTCCATCATAATTAACACTCAACTAAATTTAGTATGAGTTTATTTTTCTACGTTGTTATTTTTGTTACAGTAAGCTTTGAATAAAGTAGTTACTATTGTGTTCTAGAATACTGTTTTTAGATGGTAAGTATTCTGCTTCTCACAGAATAGCTTCTCAAGGATGATTTTATTCTTTGATTATTAGTCTGTAAAAATATGCTGCCAGTTTTATGTTTTTTAAAGCATGCTTGCCAATTGGGTGTTATAATTTTTCCTTGCCCTTCAAAATGACTCTTCTGGTCTAGTGAGACAGGGTCAGTAGAGACATACATGATCTGTGCTTTCTAACAGCACATGGCCTACCAGCCTATGTGAACCTCTAAATCTTAGGTTTACAGCCAAGCACAGAATTCCCATGAGATCAGCAGCTATGTTTAATTCATATTGGTAGCCCAAGCACTGAGCACAGTGCCTGGCCCTCAGTAGGTCCTCAATGAATGTTTGTGGAATTAAGTGAATAGAAATATAGGCAAGTATGTAGGAGTCTCTGGTTTTCAAGTGATAGAAAAGCCAACTCAAACCAGCCTGAACAAACCAGGAATTTATTGGCTCAAGTATCTGAGATGTCTGGGGATACTCACAGCTTCAGACTTGATAGGATCCAAGGGTCTCCCCAGTGTCATCAGAACACTGTGCTTCTCCCTTTCTCTGCTCTGGACTCTGTTGTCCTCTGCATTGGCAGCCTCCCTGCATGTGAAGGTAAAGGGGACCTCCGGAAGCTTCAGACTGACATTTTCCTGACAGCTGGCCTTCCCATGAAGTGTCTACACAGATAGCTTCAGCACAAGTCCTGGGGCTGACCCTCTGAGTCCTACTGACTTGGCTTACCTGAATCTAGCACCTTGCACAGGGGAATAGTGTATTCTGGCCAGACCTAGGTCAGGGACAGCCCATCTGTGGTGAGCTCCACCCAATTCATATGTTCTAATGGGGAGTGGTGGTTCCCCAGAAAGATGCCTGCTGAGGATCACCACCCCAGGGAAATGTTACAAAATAAGGAATAGTTGCAGTTGGCAACAGATCACAAATGCAAAATACGCTGTGAGTTTAGACCTAGATTAATCTTGTTCCAATGGGCTATATGTTCCTGGTAGACTTGGAGTTTTCAGGGAATTGGTAATAGATTTAAGCCTCCACTTGGAGTTTCTGGGCCTTTACACCTACAGGACATGGTGAGAAAAATATATTCTCTTTCTTCAGTGCAGAGAATATTACAAGCTTAATCATCGTATTTGTCCTGGATATTATGTCCATCGGGGACTGAACTGTTTTTCTCTTAAAGATGAACCATGATGGAATGAACACCTCCCAGCACAAGTTTTGTTCGGCTGACTATTCATTTCTGCTACTCCTGATGGTAGCTCTCATAAGAGACAATTCCTGGACTTCCCTCTTAGCAGCGCTCCCAGGATGGGAGAAGCTCCTGCATGTCCCATTCTTTTCAACAAAGTTTTCCTGGAGCGTAGAGATGAGATATCTTCTTCCTTGCACGCCAGCCTAAGTCTCTAGGGGACTTGGCAAGAGTTTCTAGGGTTATTTTAGAACGCCCTTCTTTGGGTTACAAGTGCTCATGGGCAAACTGATTCCTATGAACAGTTTTGTGGGTCCCAGAGTTTCCCAAGACAAGACAAACAAGATCCTAATAATGACCCCGAGTTCCATGAGCAAGTCCATTTTTGACTTAACTCTATGCTGTAATCTCCTTACAAGGTGCTGTGTTAGGTTCATGAGGTCAGGCCAAGTAGAAGCTGAAACTTGCTACAGAGTCATATCAAAATCTCCTTGGATTCTACCGTGTTCCTCTTTCTCCCATTGGTTTGCAAATAAAGATTTTCTTTCAAGTTGCCTGGGGTCCTCTGTTACTCCTGAGTTATTACTTCCTGGTGACTTTGACACATATTGTGTTTTGCGAATATCTAGAGAAATTGTACTAATTAAGAATATTGGAAAGTAAGTTTCTGCTATAGCAGAATATAATAAAATTTCAATAAATATTCAAATAAACTTGTTTTCTGTATATTGAGTTGTTAAGTAAATTCATATATCAGTATGCTGCTCATTTCATGTTATGAATATTTTTATTTGTTAGAAAAGATTAACTGACTTTTAAAGAATTTCATATCAATGATTACTTGAATATAAATAAAGTTTCGCAACTGTGGCGGAATATACAGTTATAACCAAGTAATATTGTTTTATTTATATTCTTACCTAAAAATTAATTTTCTAAATATTCATTCCAAATTAAAGTGATAATACATCAAAAAAATTTTCTTTCTACAAATTAATTCAAATGCTAGGTGAGCACCCTCTATTTTACACAGAACATTTCCCATAAAATCTGAATGGTGGATCTTCATACTATCATTTAAACTCATCTATGGGTGTGTCAAGACCCACATGAGGACATGTGTAGTGGTGTGTATGTCTTCTAAGAAATAAAGGATGCTCACCATTCCTTAATAGTCAGCTTTATTATTATTATTATTAATGTGGTTATTATTTTGTTTCCTAGAAGATTTTCTAGAAGCTTACTCGAGTCTCCACAAAATTTCATCTTAACATTCAGCATGATATTCTTCTCTAATTTTTTTGTGGAAGATCTAATTCAGTACTATCTCTTTTGTACTATTTTTGCAGTCATCATGGGTCAAAACTGTTCACCAAAACAAAGTAAATGGACATAGTAGACCAAAGAAAACAATGACAGAAACACAGCTTATATCTTTTAATTTCTCAATTTACTTGTAATATTTTAATTCTCTCTCCTTTGTTAAGGTTTTTTAATTTATTGTGTTGATTTTTTAAAAGTTATCACTGATGTGAACATATTATATATAACATGTATCACAGATATATAGATCTATCACAGATATATTAACATACTTATAAATGTATATATCTCTCAAGTCAAACAATATAAATAAAATACTAATACTAAGTATTTTCTATTTTGTTCAGGATATCAGTGTCAGCTTCATTGGTAATGAGACACGTAGCATGGTGGTTAAGAGCACAGATTCTGGACTTAGACTACCTGGGTTCAAATTCTAGTTCTAGAATTCGCTAACTGGCCAAGAGCTACAGTATCTTTCATTCACTGAGAATATCTCAAGTATGAGAATTACACAGAATATATACAGCATACTGGAATGGATTGTTACAGTCTATTTTTAGGAAACGTTTTTAGCACCACTTGAAGTAGCTTTCGATGGGGCACATGAATATGTAGAAACAAATTTTTTCATAATAGGTAATGATAATGGAGGGGCTCAGGGGATTTCAGTCATGCAAAGGAACATTATTTTGTATTAGTCTCATCTATAATTCTGCCTATTTAAATGAGTGGTTGATGAGAGAGACTTTACAAAAGCAAGGAAGGGTCACCAGATGTTGAAGATTGTGGTTGAACTTTCCCAACCTAGTTAGAAATTTGATAACTGCTGAGGACTTTTTCTTTGTTATAAATAAACTCGTAGTATCTGTTCTTTAGTATATACTTGTTATTGCAGTAGATTTTGGTATAGCAGCTAAGTTTAAAAGTCAGTGTAATAAAAGTGCACATTGTGGTATAGATGAACACAAACTGAGCACGAATATAAAGCTTGAAGATGTGGATCCACAGGTCAGGGTCCCTGGTAAGAAGGCTCACTGTGTGCCCCCATCTATAGTGGCTGCTTGTGCCTGGGGATTGAGAGGTGGCCAGAGGTTGCTCTTGCTAGACTGAATATAGTAACCCATATAATAACAAAAGCTACTCCAGGTTTTTCACATTGGATTTTCCTTCTTAAAAATTTTCACCATAGATTTCTATTTTACCAAGCATTCCAATTTTGGGGGTAAAGCATAACACGGCTTTTACTGTATGATCTGACATTGATCAAAATCTCAAACTTATGAAATTGAGTGCCTTGGAGTTCAAAATAATCAACTTGGGTTTTTGGTGAATTGTGTTATTGGTTAACTAACTGAGTTTAGAGAGCTGTTATAAGTTTGGGTCCCTTTGGAAAGAGGGAAAAGTTGCTAAATTTCACTTCTGAGACTTGGGAATGGGGTAGATCTAAATATGCAATGTTTACAATTTAATTCCATTGGGCCCAGATTATATAATATAGATAATTGTATTATTCCTATTGTAAGTGGTGCCTAAGGCATTTGCATTGGTAATCACAAGCAGTAGATGCAGGAATAGAAATGGCACTCTGATACGATGATAGGAGGAGTGACGTATAGAGAAATTGGAGATCATAGGAATGGACAGAGACTGGGGTCATATTTCCTTCAGTACAGCACTCCAATATTAATTTTCAAAGCTTTGTCCTTAACATCCCTGCCCTTTCCTGTCTCCCAGAATTAGTACTTCCAACCCATTATACTCATAGAACTTGATCCATTTCTCTGTTACAACAGAGCATATTGGATTGTAGCAGTTTGCTTCCAAGGCTGTCTTACCCACCAGCCTGGAAACTCTCTAAGAGCAGGACCTGGATCTTATTACTTGGAATCCCTTACATTGGAGAAGTACTGATCTGTACAAGGCAATCAAGACTTGCTGAATAAAGTTGAATAAATGAAATGGTATCATCTCCCCTTTACTTAAATAGCAAGTGTATATTTGATTATTTTCTAAGACTGCTATATACATTAATTCTGAATGAGATGTAGCAATGGCTCCTCATTGCCTTTGGAATAAACTACAAACTCTGCTTTATGTAGGAGGTCCTTCATGACCCAGCTCTTGCTATTTTCTCTGCCTCATCTATCAGAACCCTGTCACTTGCACATTATATTTTGATCATTTTGGCATTTGCATTCCCACATATGTGCCATCCAGTTTCACATTGCCCTATCTTTATACTTGCTGTCCCTTCTACCTGGAACACCTGTTTTCCACTTTTATTTTATTAATCTGATTTATTACAGAACACAATATAAACATTCAGATAAAGAATTTGCTTTTTTCCAGGGCTCACACATATACTTGTTCAACGATCTCTTTGATTAAGACTTATTTTCTACTTTGTTGAAAGACTATTAAATCCAAAGAAATATGTGCTTATCATAACAAGACAATAAAAACAGTACTAATAGATAGCCTTTATTAAGTATATATTACATGCCGGCACTATGCTAGCATTTTCCGTAGATTATCTTATTTATTGCTCAGGATGACTCTCTGTGCCAAGTACAATTCATGTCCTATTTTGCTGATGAGGAAACGAACACTTAGAGAGCTGAAGTAATTTGTTGAGGTCCACGTAGCTGGTAGCAGAGCGATCACTAAAAATTAATCATCTTCCCCTCCCTGTTCCAGTCCCATGTTCCTGAGCAGTTTGGTTTATAGCCTTCTACACCTTTCTCTATGTTGGTATAGTACACACACACCCACCTAATACCTACTACTTCTGGTAGTTACTTTTGTTCCTTTTTTAAACACTTAGCTAATGAATCACCTCCTCAAGGAGCTTCCTCTGACCTGACCTCTAATCTGGGTCCTGGGTGTCTCCCACATTGTCCTGAACATACCACTATCATGGATTGCTACAATATCTTCTGTAAGCACTGTATGATTGTCTCTTCTGCTAGCCTGAAAGATCCTTGATGACAGAGACCATGTCTGTTCTCTCTATATCTTCATACTTGGCACTGGCACACCATGGGCATTAGATTAGATAGACTCATTTATTCAACAGGATGTTATCCAACTTGCGATGTGCACCTTCTAAATGTCTGGTACTGTGGTAGTCACTAAGGATAGTAGTGGATCAGTTAGTTTTCGCTGCATAATAAATCACTCCTAAACATTGTGGTTTAAAACAACAGCCATTTATTTAGCTTATAATTCTGCAAGTTGGCCTTTTGGCTAGGCTGGGCTGGGCTTTTCTTCTGGTGTTGGCCTGGCTTGCTCACGCATCTGCAGTTAGCTGTTGAGTCAGCTGAGGCTGGCTAGACTAGAATGGGCTCTCAGCTGCTTGTCTCTGGTTGAAGGCGGTCTCATCCTCCAGCTAGCTAGCTTGGGCTTGCTCACGGCAAGTTTGCAAGGGCGTGAAAGGCCTCTTGAAGCCAGTGCTTGGCAGTAGCACAGCATTACTTTTGATGCATCCTATCATTCAAAGCAGGTCACAGGCCAGCTTCCATTCAAGCAGGAGACAAATAAATTCCACCTCTTAACAGAAGGAGCTACAAAGTCACGTGGCCCTATATGTGAGTACCAGGAGAAGTAAAAGATGGTGGCCATGTTAGCAATTGACCACATGTGGTGAGAAAAAGAAACACAATCCCTGGCCTAAGAGAGCATATGATCTAGTGGATGGAATACTGTATTATTTGTAAGGTCATAAAGAACAGCTAGATTTCCCCCCAATCACCTGAAATTAGAAACCATTGAAGCCATTTACTCTTTGATGGGCGTTCCTGAGATTAACTTACTCTTCAGCCTGTTCACGTATAGCTCAGGTTTTTCATCCCCTCCATTGACGCTTATGGCCAGCAGAAGGCATTCCCCACAGGAGCCTGGCAACTGTAGGAAAAGTGGGGTCAACTCCTGACACAGCTTCAATCTGACTCTCTAGGTTCTTTCTCTCTGCCAGGTAGACTACTGCCTCCTCTGCACCCTGCCCTGGGTACATACACTGCCTGCCTCACACAGTCAGGACCAAGGTGAAGGATTGACTGGGGTCTTGGTAGGGGTGGCAATGAATAACTTGCACCCCTGGTTCTGGCTCAGAATCCCCATTAAGTTTGTTGTATTGACCACAAAACACAAATACGGGAAAATTATTACTTTGGCCAAGAGCAGAGGCTCTAGAATTGTGATGTGCATTGCTCTTCGCTTCATTGAATCAAAAAGAAATAAGCACAACTAGAAAGATTTGCAGCTATAATATACAACTATGTACTGGGGCAGCTATAATATACAACTATGAACTGGGGGTCTTTGGGGAGAAGAATGAAAAAAAAGAAGATTGGCAACAGATGTTAGCTCAGGTGCCAATCAAAAAAAAAAAAAAAAAGGAAATAAGGTGTTTTCTCCCCTGTGTATGCTATTTTGTATCTTGACAGGAAAAACTAGCTATTTTGAAATAAGAGGGTTTTGTTTCAGGATATAGAACTTTTTTTGTATATACAAATTTATCAGGTGTAGAATTTTTGTTTTTATTTGAATTTTTTTTTTAATTCTAATTCTATCATTCCTTCTGGGTTTTTTGACTCTTATCCTGTTTGGTGTTCTCTGAGCTTCCTGGACATGTGGTTTGATATCTGACATTAATTTGGGGAAATTCTTAGTCATTATTCTTCAAATATTTCTTCTGTTCCTTTCTCTCTTCTCCTTCTGGTATTCCAACTACGATACACATAAGTTACACTTTTTGTAGTTGTCCCACAGTTCTTGGATATTCTGTTCTGGGGGTTTTGTTGTTTATTTTTTTTTCAGTCTTTTTTCTCTTTGCTTTTTCAGTTTTGGAAGTTTCTATTGACATAGCCTCAAGCTCAGAGATTCTTTCCTGAGTTGTGTCCAGTCAACTAATGAGCACTTCAAAGGCAATGTTCATTTCTGTTACAGTGTTTTTGGTTTCTGGCATTTCTTTTTGATTCTTTCTTAGAATTTCTCTCTCTTTTACATTACCCATCTATTCTTACTTGTTCTCTACTTTCTCCATTAGATCTCTTGGCATATTAATCATAGTTTTAAATTTCCAGTTTGATAATTCTAACATCCCTTCCATATCTGAGTCTGGTTCCGATGCTCGCTCTGTCTCTTCTGTGTTTTTAACCTTTTGGTATGCCTTGTAATTTTTTGTTGAAAGATGGACATGATGTATTCGATGAAAGGTATTCCAGTAAATAAGCCTTTGGTGATGTGGTGGAGAGGTGTGAGGGACTGGAAAGCATTCTATAGTCCCACCATTCAGCTCCAGTCCTTTAGTGAGCCTGTGCCCCTGGGCTGTGAGTTTTGCAATTGCTTCTCAGTCCTCCTCCCACCCCCTTAAATAGGACAGGATGGCTAGAGTGGCCTGGAGTTGGCCTTTACTCAGGTCACTTAGGCTCTGGTAATATTCCAGCAGTCTCTGATTAACTAGTTTCCTCTGAGGGTAGGCCTTGTTAAGAAGAAAAGAATGCTCTGGCATATTTCCAAATAGTCCCTTTGCCCCCTCCCCCTTCTAGAAGCTTAAGGGGATTTTTCTTTGATACTCACTGTGAGAGTTCCTGGAGGTAAAACACACAAAAGTGTGGGGGCTCCCTATGACTAGGCTCCCCTGGAATTTTTAACTCTCAGACGAGTTCACACTGAGTCTCCAGCAATTTGTCAATTCCAGTTTAGGTTTTCCAAACCTGGTACTGATTCCTGCAGAAGTTTCTGCTGGTTTTTGCTCCAATAGGTTGTGGTTCTCTGTATCCACCCATCTGTCTCTCCAACTTTTGAGGCAGTGGTTTTCCCTGTGACCTCACTTTTCCACTGGATAAGAAGAGTTGTTGATTTTTCAGTTCAGCTTTTTACTTGTTGTGATGGTGTGATAACTTGCAAGCTCCTTACATGCCAGACCAGAAACCGGAAGTTCCCCTTCAGTGTTTATTGGCTGGAATTCCTTTGCAAAGAAGAGCTTTCTTCTACCCGCCTTCTCTCTCTCTCTCAAATACCATTATGGACTCATAGTTTTGGGGGAGATTCTTTCCAATAAGAACCTGTTCAAGCTAGATCTTTTCTTCTTATGGCATGACCTATTCATCTTTGAGTGCGTTGTTGCTTTCCGGCATAAAATGTCCCAAATTCACCTTGTGCTTTCTCTGCCTCGGAATTGGAGTCAGTTGTTTCTTTATGAATCCCCAGTTCCTTTTGGTGGAAATACTTGCAATAAATTTTTATTCTATGTGGCCTTTTTGATAAACCACTGGTTTAGTTTATTTCTATTTGTATTCAATTTTACTTCTTGCTCTTTTTCATTGCTTGGTTGGTTTTATTTTGCTTTCACCCCTAATGAATTGATTTGATGTTTTGAATTGATATGATGATTTTATTTCTGGGATATGTGGTGATGAAATGACAACATCATTATTGGTGCTGTGGGTTGTGCCCTATCAAGTAAGTTGGCAGTGAAACTCCTAGGAGACAGAGCACTCGGAAGTGGAAGTGCCAGGAATAATGCAGTAGTTTGATGAAAGCAGAGGACCATGCCCCTAGAACCAAGCCCATGAAAACCCCATTTCATGAATGATTGATTTAGTCTCAGATAGTTTGAAAAGGTAAGTGCAAAAAGTGAATATTTAACTGGTGTAGCATTATAACCACAAGATATCATGAAGGAAGATGTTGATAAATTTGTGTCAAAACGAAATACGTTCATGTGTAAGAAAACACCAAAAACAAAATAGAAAGGCAAATGGCAAATCAAGATTGCATGCAGATTGAGGGTAAATATTTTTAACATAAAAAGAAATTTGTTAAGTTAATGAGGAAACACATACACACATTTAAAAATAGGCAAAGAACTCAAGTCAGCCATAACAAAAGAAGAAATAAAAGTGACCAATGGGTATAAATATTGTTCCATCTCAGGATCTGGGTTATGTCCTTGGTTAGGGACATACTTTTATGTATAATAAGTAATTTTACACCACTAAAAAAGTAAACCTACCACTGACGTTTAAAATAGGACCCTATAAAATAAAAAAATAAAGATCAGGAATTATTTAGGTAGATAAAGTATGTCAGAAATCTCAGGTACCATCTACTATAATTTAAAGCTAATTTTTTCTCTGAGCTCCTTAGCTGCTAACCAAAAATGGGAATAGTTTTGGCAAAGTATTTCTTACAGTGTGACTAAAGGACCTTTATTTATGAAATTTTGCTACTCGGTAGATAGAACCTCTATGCACCCAATTGCTTAGCCCAAAAACTTAAGAATCATCTTTAATTTCTTTCTTTTCTTCATGCTTTGATTGATTCTATTAGCAATTTATATCACCTTTATCCAAAATACATCCTGAATCTTAGCACACCTTCATCCAAGCTGCCTGGATTCCTGCAACAACCTCCTGACAGGTACACCCATGGTTCACTCTTTTTGTCTCCTGTGGTCTAACCTGTGCACAGCAGTGGGAGTGTTCTTTCTAAAAGGGATCATGTGATTCCCATGGTGGAAATCACCAAAATGAAATCCAAATTCCTTTCCATTGTTTCTAAGACCCTACACTATTAGGCCCCCACCTAGCTCTCCAACGTCCTCTCCCTTGACTCTGCCCCTCTTTCACTATACTCTGGCCACACTGGCCTTCTCTCTCCCACATTAGTACATCATTTCTGTCCCAGGGCCTTTGCTTGTGCTGGTCCATTTTTCTTAAGCAATCTTCCCCTGGATCTTGCCCCACCTGCTTCCTGCTTCTCATCAACTGGCTCTCCACTCAAGGGTTAACTTGTCAAAGTGACTGACCTTCTCTGCTAGCTCAAGCTCGCTCCTCTCCCTACCTGTTAGTCACTCACTATCACATTAACCTATTTTATTTTCTTCATATTGTTTTTTAGAGCTTAATATTATATATTTGTTTATAGGTTTATTTTCTGTCTCTTCTCGCTAGAAGGATGGACGTTGTGCTATATCTTTATTCTTAGACAAGGGCCTGACACAAAGTAGATACTCAATATATGTTTGTTAGGGATATAAATATATTAACATCAGTCACTTGTAAGAGTTGGTATTATAGACAATATTTTTAATCTATGTTTCTTAGGATTTTCCTAATACATAAAAATGAACATTGATTACCATTATAATCAGGGGCAAAAGCTATTAAAAATAATGCTTCACTAACATGGTAGAAACCCCTAAGTCCTACCACATATGTGTGTTTGCACAGATATAATGCATAATGCATTTAAACACCACGACAAAGCAAACACATGATGGAGTCACACAAAATTGTGTAGCAGGGGCTCCCATTAGAGCTATTTAGAACAATATCACATGTAATATATATTTTAGAATGATAGAATATTCATTGATGGGTTGGGGAGCTATTTTGAAAATTTAACTGATTCTTTCTCTGCCCCATTCAATATTCACGAAAAGACTTTACAGCTAAAACCCTGTCTTTTCTCAGAAAAGGTATTTCAGGCCTTTTATGGTATTTAGCTTTTGTTCCTGAAGTTCTGCTCCCATTTATTTCACATAGGTCTGTAAGATGCTAAAAGCTTTTGTGCTTTTTAGCACACTGCAAGGATTAGAGCTTCGTCCGTTTATGGAAACGCTTTTAAGCAGACCCATTTTCTCAAGCAAATTTTGAGAGAACTCTGCTTTTCCTTTTCCTGCTTCACACATTTTGCTCCTCATTCTTTCTTCCTTTTCCTCCACTACTTTTCAGGTTCTCAGCAAAACAGAAGCTGAGCAGCCTATAATCATTCCTCTTGGAAGTTTCTCTGTCATTACCAACTGAAGCTGTGTTGGTTGTAAGAGGTTTATTCCTTTTGTAAATGTATAACTGTATCAAACTGAACAAGCGGTTAAGAATTTCCTTTTTGTCTGCCTACAAATGAAAAAGTCCTTTGGTGTTTTGTCCACCAACTATAACAGAGTTATTAATACCCTCTTAAAGAAGCTGTTGAAATACTTTGCTTTTTTCCCCCCATCAAAAATTTTTCTCAAGAAGCCACAATCTCCACGATGGAAACGTTGAATACTCGTGTGTGGCACTGATGGAACACTGGCGTGTGCTTTTCTAATTTTGTTTTGCCAAAGATGAGGAACTTTTGAGTGAGTCTCTGCCCTTAAAATCAGTGTGTGATAAATATCACATTTCTTCACTGTCCTTGAGTCCGCCTGGTTCTAACTCTCAGTCCCCATTTGGAGTGACGAAGGTCCCACTTCCGTAAGTGTGACGTACCAGCCTTCCCCTTGGAAGTCTTGTCACCCTCAAGGCAAGGAACCCGAAGAGCTCTTTTCATGGCCCCCCTGCCTCCTTTTATTTCAACTCTGCTGTCACCACCTCCCCTCTCCCCCGCAATGTGATATATCAATTAATTTCTTCAATGAATATAGTAAAAGTCAAGTAGCATCACTGACTTCTGGCTGCTTCCACTTTTAGCCTTGTGCAAATCCAGCATATTGTACAAAGAGCAGGGACTTCTACTCAATTTCTAATCAGTTATCTTGGCATGAATACAAGAGGCTAAAAGAAGCAGGGTAGCCTGGAAGCAAGGATCCTGAAGTCAACTTAAAAACGAGAGATCAGGACACCTCCTTTTCCCAAGGGTAGCACTTTAAAGTGGTTTGGATGGAGTTATTTTGACAATTCCCTGAGTTCTCACTCTCTACAAATAAACCAACCCCTACTCACTTCTGACCTGCTGTTCTGTCCCTTGCTCTGTGATCTTTTCCTCCTAACTTTGTTATTGTTCTTCTTTGCTTTTGCAGTGCTTGGAAAATAAAAAAAAGCAAAGAAATAAGACACAGAAAACCTCTGTATGCCAAGCACCTTAAACTCCTTGGAGGAAATGGGTGTTATATAAAATCTAACATAAATAATAAAGGAGAACCTAGTCTGCCTTGGGAAGAAGTAATCACTCATAAGCAAAGCCAAAAAAAAAAGTGCAAATACCAAGAATTTGTTCCAGAGGGAATTTGGGAATGGTTGTGTATTACAGAAGGAATAAAGGAATGTTTAAAAATATATATATAGTATATGGTGTTAGAAAATTTAGAAATTCTCAGAAATAGTAATAGCAAATGTGATACTTGGGCTATTGAGAATTGCTTATAATTCTGTACTTTTATGTGATAAAGCAGAATTATGTTTGTATTTATAGTTCAGTGTTTATCAAAATCAGATTATTAAAGTTTAGGCAAAACAGTATGGCATCTGCTTATGAAGAAATGTGTGCTGATTTTTCACACCATATTTTTTCTTTTTTTTCATTGAGGTTATGATAGTTTACAACATTGTGAAATTTCAACTGTACATTATTATTTGTCAGTCACCATGTAAATGCAGCCCTTCACCCTTGTGCCCATACCTCAACCCCCTTCCCCCTGGTAACCACTAAATAGTTCTCTTTGTCCATGTGTTTTTTTATCTTCCAAATATGAGTGAAATCACACAGTGTTTGTCTTTCTCTATCTGGCTTATTTCGCTTAACATAATACTCTCAAGGTCCATCCATGTTGTAGTGAATGGGATGATTTTGTCATTTTTTATGACTGAGTAGTATTCCATTGTATATATCTACCATATCTTCTTTATTGAGTCATCAGTTGATGGGTACTTAGGTTGCTTCCATGTCTTGGCTATAATGAATAATGCTGAAATGAACATAGGGGTGCATAAGTCTCTTTGAATTGCTGATTTCATGTTCTTTGGATAGATACCCAGTAGTGGGATGGCTGGATCATATGATATTTCTATTTTTAGTTTTTTGAGAAATCTCCATAATGATTTCCATAGTGGTTGAACCAGTTTGCATTCCCACCAGCAGTGTATGAGGGTTCGCTTTTCTCCACAACCTCTCCAACATTTGTTATTTTTTGTCTAGGTTATTTATAGCCATTCCAATGTGTGTAAGGTGATATCTTAGTGTAGTTTTGATTTGCATTTCCCTGATGATCAGTGATCATCTTTTCATGTGCCTATTGGCCATCTGTTGTTTGGTTTTTTGTTGTTGAGTTATATGAATTCTTTATATATTATGGAGATTAACCCTTTGTTGGATATATGATTTAAAAATATTTTTTCCCTGTTGATGGGTTGTCTTTTTGTCAATCCTGCTTTCCCTTGCATTGTAGAAGCTCTTTAGTCTGATGAAGTCCCACTTGTTTATTATTTCTTTTGTTCCCCTTGTCCAAGAAGACATGGTGTCTGAAAAGATCCTTTTAAGACTGATGTCAAAGCATGTACTTTCTATATTTTCTTCTAGAAGTTTTATGGTTTCAGGTCTTACCTTCAAGTCTTTGATCCATAAGGAGTTTATTTTTGTGAATGGCATAAGAGAATGCCATTCTCTTATGAAGTAGAATGAAGTCTACTTTCATTCTTTTGTATGTGGCTGTCCAGTTTTCCCAGCACCATTTGTTGAAGAGACTTTCCTTTCTCCATTGTATGTTCTCAGCTCCTTTGTCAAAGATTAGCTGTCTGTAGATGTGTGGTTTTATTTCTGGGCTTTCAATTCTGTTCCATGATCTGTGTGCCTGTTTTTCATACCAGTCCCATGCTTTTTTGATTAGTATAGGTTTGTAGTGTATTTCATCAAGGATGTCTCTCAGTTTATAAGTACTAACTATTTTAGCATTTGAAAGAGAATTAATTCTTTAAATTTTTCTCCTTAAATTCCTTAAGGGGAAATCAGCAGTATTGTTAATTTGGTAATTCAGTTTCACAGAATTTACATGTTACGAGTCAAGACTTCATTGTAGGTCTTATTAAAGTTCTAAGAATGAAATTTTTTTTTTAAAGATTGGCACCTGAGCTAACAAGTGTTACCAATCTTATTCTTGTTTTTTCCTTCTTCGTCTCTCCAAAGCCCCCCCCCAGTACATAGTTGTGTATTCTAGTTGTGAGTGCCTCTGGTTGTGCTATGTGGGATGCTGCCTCAGGGTGGCCTGATGAGTGGCACCATGCCAATGCCCAGGATCCAAACTGGCAAAACCCTGGGCCACCAAAGCAGAGCATGCAAACTTAACCGCTCGGCCATGGGGCCAGCCCCAAAATGTTTTGATAATTGATTTGTTCAGTAAATGTTTAATGGAACTATAAAGTTAAGAAATCATTCATGACTTCAAGATGATTACAATTTAGTGGCAGAAATCTAAATAGAAAAAAAAAAGAAAGATCTGGGAGATGACTTGATCAGCATTGTCTTCTAGAAAATTCATGAAGAATGAGGAAAAATAGAAGACAGCAGGCAAGGAAAGCTGTATGATTTGCTCCAGTTATGTATTGCTGCATAAAACACTACCCTACAATTTTGTCAGGGCTTGGCAAGAACAGATTGCCTCTGCTCCATGCAATGACACTCATTTGGGGGCTCGAGGATCCACTTTCAAGTACCTGGAAAGTTGATACTAGCCATTGGCAGGGAACTCAGCTGGAGCTGTAAGCCTTGCTATTCTCCACATGGGCCTCTCCATGGGCTGCTTGGGCTTCCTTCTGGTATGCTGGCTGGATTCTAAGAATAAGCCCTCAAGAGAACCAGGTGGGCCGTGTACCAGCTCTTATGACGTACTCTCAGAAGTTACGTAGCATCACTTCTGCTATAGTCACAGTCCTGTTCAAGGGGAAGGAACCTTGTATCACCTTTTGATGGGAGGAGTGTCAGGCACGTTGTGATAAGAGCACGTGGAATGGGAGAGATTTTTCTGTGGCTCTCTTTGTAAAATATAGTCTTCTATAATCTACCGTGGAGCTACAACTCCCATCCTCCTCACACGCAAGATATACTCATCCTCTTCCCCAAGACCCTCTAATCTAAACATCTGCTTAAAGTCTAGTATTTTATCATCTCAGGTGCAGGTGAAGATTAGACTCCTTCAGTGCAGTGTTTTGAGCAGAGCTCCTGAATCCAAGGAACTGTGAATTAAAGAGACAACTTATTTGCACCCCCGTACCCAACTTTATTTTTTTCCCCAGGTTTATTGAAGTATAATTGACAAATAGAAATTATATATATTTATGGTGTACAATATGATGTTTCGACATATGTATACATTGTGAAATGATTTACACAATCAAGCTAATTAACGTATCTGTCACCTCACATAGTTATCTTTTTTGTGCATGTGGTGACAGCACTGAAAATTTACTCTCTTAGCAAATTTCGAGTATACAGCATAGTATTATTAACTATAGTCATCATGCTGTACATTACACCCCCAGAACTTATTCATCCTACAAACTGAAACTTGGTACCCTCTGATCAACATCTCCTCATTTCTCCCACACCACACAACATCCAACTTTCAATGGCAGGACAGACATAGGTAAACTGCTATAGACACACCCGTTTTAAAAGGGGGAAAGCAGGAGGCACATGACAGTCAGTGACCCATAGCAATTATGAAATCCAGCCAGGCTCATGCTGCCCTACTACTACTGGGAATTATCCTTTCCAGCTCTTGCTTCCACCCTCTAGGCTGTTAGTTCTGCCTTCTGAGTCAGCCCTTATCTTCCACTAAAAAAAAAAGCTGCATTTGCAATTAAAAAGCCTTTTCTGCCTGTTTACTGTCCACAAAATTTTTGGGGTCCAAAGTCCTCTTTTCATTTTGTACTGTCCCTATCTCTTTTAGTCCAAATTGGTGGTTCCTATACCAGAACATTTCTCTTAAATACTTTGTGGATTTTCTATGAACCCACAACCACAAATATCTTCAAGATAAGCCCTTCTCTACTTTAGGATCCCCATGAAATACCTTGAGATAACATCCTTAAGATACTTAGAAGCCCAATTGTTTAATGGAGGGGATTTGTAAAGCAGACTCTCAAGATTCTTAGAGGGCCTTTGTCTATCTAAAAAGTTGTAGGAGACACTGCCTTAGATTCTTCTGAACTCTTGATAAAGGATCTTATAATTCTACTCTGGATTATTCTTTGCCCTAAAGCCATTTCTTAAGTTGAAAGTTGTTTACTGTTTGGATAGGCTGAGAATAAGAAACAATTTTTTTTTTATTTTTGTTTTTGTGTGTAAGCTAGCCTTTTATGGAGATAAGGAAGGAGGCATTAAAGGAAGTAGGTTTGTGGTGGGGAGTGGGGGAGGGGAGGGTATGGAGTACAGTGGCAGTGATAAACATAATTTCAAAGAAGCCCAGTTTGAGATGCTGGGAGCATCTCCAGGTAGAGGTGTCTAGGAAGTAATTTGAATGACAGACTGTAAATTCTTTCTGGGTAGAGGCTAAGTTTGTGTCTTGGTCATCTTTGATTTCCCATTGCCTGGTGCAGAGGGCTCAATGACTGTTTTACACACATGCACACACACACACACACACACACAGAGTACAACTCAGGAGAGAGGTCTGGCCTCAAGATAGAGATGCGGAAGCAATCTATGTAGGGGTAGTAATTAGCACCGTGGACCTGGATAAGATTTCTCTGTGAGAATAAATAGAGCAGATGTTCTCTTAGACTGGGTGCTCAGGCTGAATCTGGACAGCAAAAGCATTTTGGCAATATTTTTAAAAACTAAATATTTTACATATTCTTTAAAAACTAGAAATCTGACCACACTGGGCTTGCAGTCCGACATGGCACCAGTGGGCAGAGCAGAGCAGCAGCAGTGCCCCTCGGACGGGTTGTGATTGCGGGTGCCGCCCGTCCTCACGTGTGCCTGGACACTGAGCTCCTTGTCTACTTCATTAAGTTTAGGACCCCTGCTCTATAGAAGAAAAGCAGGGGACCCATGACTGTGGACTCTGGCGCAGCAGCATTTAATGGACAGGAGAAGAAAACAAAGACTAAGAAGAAAAGACCAGAGAATTACTCAGGAGAGTGTCCCAATATGATTGCTGATTGATTCGCTGACAGTAGCATATAACTTTTTAAAAATCCAGGCACTGGCCAAAAATAAAGCTAGTAATTTATATATATATATTTTTTTAAAGATTTTATTTTTTCCTTTTTGTCCCCAAAGCCCCCCGGTACATAGTTGTGTATTCTTCGTTGTGGGTTCCTCTAGTTGTGGCATGTGGGACGCTGCCTCAGCGTGGTCTGACGAGCAGTGCCATGTCCGCTCCCAGGATTCCAACCGACGAAACACTGGGCCGCCTGCAGCGGAGCGCGCGAACTTAACCACTCGGCCACGGGGCCAGCCCCGCTAGTAATTTATATTGACAAAATTTATTATTATTTTTATTTCTTATTTCAAAGTTAGGTCATTCAAAATGAAACATATAAAATACTAATGATAATAATAGTAAAAACATAATGTATAACTGGCAGAGATATAATTTGTGCCTAAGTATTCAGATTTTAAAAGCTACTCTTTTAATAACCATGCAGTATTGCCTCAAAAATTGCTTTAGAATCCCTAAAATTGCTTTATGATATGGAGAGGAATGCAAGAAAGAATGGGAGCGGCAGGAGAGAATGAGAAGAGAGATATGGAGATGAAAATAGCTGGGGCCCTGGGAGAGGAGCCTGAATGTGGGCTGTGCTGAGAATTCTGTGAGGTATAAGCCTAGGAAGGCAGGATCGCTAAGGCAGTAAGCTATGTTTTGATGACCAGACTATATAAATTGTGTTAAGCAAAGATGGTTGGACTCCATTGGAGAACAGACTGCTGAAAGAAAGAAAGGATTGTAGGTAACATCCCTTTTTGTTCAGTGCCAGCTTAGATGTTTCAATAGCGTGCTCTACCTCCCAAGATGACAGTTTTTAGAAAGCCTTCATGAACTAAATCAAACAGCAGAGACTGTAAGGGAACAAAACGGATCCAGGACTTAAAGAGACCTTCTGACTTCAGGATTGAGTTAACTTTTTAGACCCTGGCTGCGAGGGTCTAAATTGGATTAAGTGGTATAGGAACCAGTAAAGGCCTTTCCTCACTATTTAAGTAGAAAAGTTTCCTTCATATTTACAATATGAGTCAGAAGGTGTTATTTTTACCAAATTAATGCGAAAGTATTATTCTTAATAAAAGTCAGCAGTTTATGGATCTGAAAGTTCCATTTTAAGTTTAACGGAAAGTTTAGTTTAAAGTAGGAGGTATCCACATCAATTCCTTTATGTTCAATGCACTTTTATTCTGAAATTAAATTTGCTCAGTTTCTAAGGGAAAATGACCTTTAAATTAAACTCTGGAATATTTGCTTCATCTTAGATTTCTCGGAAGTGTTCTAATCTTTACCTCTCAGGATTTATAAATGCAGAAATAAAAAGTATTCCTTTCATTCTGTCTGCCGTAATGAGGAAAAAAAGATGTAGACTTCAATTTGTCGCCCTCCTGAGATATATCTCCTAAGAATAATTGCATCCAGGCCTGTAGTATTTTATGGCGGTTACTTGCTCCACATTTCTTAAAAGCAGAATTGCAGTTTTTCTAATTGAGAAATGATATGACATAAGAGATTTCCTTCCCTGTGTTTCTAGCCATCCTCCTGAAAAATTGTACTTACGATAGTACTGAAATTAATATTTAAAACTGGGATCTCCATCAGTTCTTCCTAGGGAAAATTGTGAGAGTAAGACCGAGACTGAGCACAGGGACTCTGGAGCCAGGCTGCCTGGGCTTGGATCCTGGCTATGCCACCAACTAGCTGTATAATCCTGGGAAAGTTACTGAACTTCCCTTTGCCTCATTTTCCTTATCAGAATAGGGATATTTTTAGAGCCTGTTTCATAGGGTTATTAGGAGGAAGAAATTAGTTAATATTGGTAGAGTAGTCAGAACAGTGCTTGACATAAATAAGTGCACAAAGCATGTTTGGTGTTAAAAAAAAAAAGTAAAATAAAATATACAGACAACACAGTGCAGTGTTTGAGGGTGCAGGTTCTAATCCCAACTCTGCTACTGATTGGCTGTGCAAATGCGTCAAGTTACTTAACCTCCTTAAGCCTCAGTTTCCTCCGTTGTAAAATAGAATAATTGCCAAAAGTAGTACCTGCTTCACAGAGTTCCTGAGGATTAAATGGGATGCTCTACAGCAAGCACATAGCACAGTGTCTGCTTCTGGCACCAATGATTACAAATATATGTTTTAATTTCTGTGAGCTTTCTGCCCCTGTTCGTTGAGTTTTATCTTCAGTTCTTCACCTCACACTTGTAGGTCATTTCTGGACCTTCAGAGAACCAGGTAGGGATCCTTGGAAAGGAATGGCCATGGGCCAGAGTGAAAGTAAGCCAGGCTGGAAGACAAATTACTTAAGCTCTCAAGAGGCCATGCAGGCCCTAACACAAGTCCTAGGGAATTTGTCACTTTCCATGATCTGGCCAGAAGCTTTGTGGGCCCAGAAAGCATACTAGTCAGCAGTTCCAGAGCCCATCTGTCTCCCAGGGCTGGGCTCATATTGACGAAGCTCCTACAACTAATATTCACGATCAGAATGCCAGTGTCTCCATTTACAGTGAGAAGTGAAACTGCTAGGGCCTGGCTGCCCACCCAGCCCATTTTGTGGCTGTAAGCAGGTCACATCTCTAACCAGGCTGTCAATTTATTAATTTATAATGATAGATGTAGATCCTGAGTTGCTCCTCAAGTCCCTCAAGTTTCTAGCAACTTCTCCCTGAAAGCGTGTAGACAGGATACCAAATTCTAATCAGAAAGCAGCTTGGTGAGCGTGGAATCAGAAGGGCAGTTTATTCTTGGACTCAAGCATTTATGGAATTAGAGTCAGATCCACAGTAAAAAGAGCCCCAGCACCCTCTCCCAGCATTCAAATGGCCACCGCCCGTGCTCGCTTCTGAGACTGCTTGTCTGGACCATGTCTTCGTATCAGTAGAGTCAGTGTGTTAAACCAGATTATTGCCATGCCTAGGGGTCCATCACTGGCTGGCCATGGGGCACATCTGGCCTTCCAAAGCTTTTGTTCGTCTCATATTAAATAGAGGCTAAGATTTAAAAATCAGGAGTATTCACATCACCACCTAGATCTCTAGCCTTGCTTGAAAAATCCAGAGATCTGGACAGACTGTCTGCTTTAGATGAGGCTTGGGTACTGCCTTTCGTTCAGTTCACTGTGGTCCCCACCAGGTCCACGACATTGATTTGCATTACCTACTGGTAAGGTACATGCCTCCAGGCATTTGAGTTTGTGTCATTCTGGCAATTGAACTTGCCTTTATTTATACACTCTGACCTACTATATTTTTATTTCAAAGTTTAATTCTCATATGGCAGTCTTATTTTCTCATTTCCAGATTCATTTCACTGTCACCCCAAATATTGAAAATACATTTTAGTTTGTAAGTCCTAGAGGGTTACAGTGATATGAAGACTGAAGTGTAGGTCTCATAACTTCAAGGAAGTGGGATACTCTTAATCTTTCCTCAGGAAATATGTGATGCTGCTGGCCACCCTTCTCTATTTCTAGCTCAAGAGTGTTTTCTTCCTCCTGGGTGAAGATTATTTAGTACTGTCATATGCTATACTTTGTTTTTTGGTGAGGAAGACTAGCCCTGAGTTAACATCTGTTGCCAGTCTTCCTCTTTCGCTTGAGGAAGATTGTCACTGAGCTAACATCTGTGCCAATCTTCCTCTATTTTTTGTATGTGGGATGCTGCCACAGCATGGCTTGATGAGTGGTGTGTATGTCCATGCCTGGGATCCGAACCCATGAACCTTGGGCCACCTAAGTGGAGCGAGCGATGAACTTCAGCACTATGCCGCCAGGTTGACCCCAACTATACTTTTAAAAGCTATAGCTGTTACCTACCCTGGGAGAAACAGAATGTGAATGTTGTACTTACAAAAGAGAGAAATTTGGATGGTTGGTTTACAAATATATTTCCCATAGACTTTCTTTAAGGAATAAGAGCTTATTTTTAACTTCAGTGTTAATAAATTATTAATAATCTGATAGAGGAAGATGTGCCATTTGTCATGATTTCCAAGAACAATTGGCTTTTTTTTTTTTTAACTTTGCCTCTAATGAATGGAGAAAATGTCAGTATGTAATTGGATCACTGATTATAAAAATGAATTTGCTTCCCAAGGAAGCATTTTTTTTCAAATGAATAGCCTGCCCTTTAATTCTTATTAATCTTCTAAATAAATTAGGATTAATTTATGAGTGATCTATTTTGGAAAATAGATCTGCTTGAGAAAATAGAAATGTCAGTTGTAGGTTGTACCGTATCTCATAGGTCCATAATACCTCAAATTTACCACTTTATATTTTGAATGATCTTCAGAGTACAGGGTAGTAACATATTCTCTTCTCTCTGCTTCCGTAGTATCTTGTGTATATCTCTTACAATAACATTTACTCCACCTTATTTAGACTACTGTTGAATTAAATAATGAATTGGCACAATCTCTGGCACGATTATTCTCCATTTCATCGTCACCATCATCAGCTGCTTCCAAGTTGTCTTCTTGAGTTAGACTGTACATTTATTAATCGTGTGGACTGCTTCGTGTTTCTTCCCTCTATCTGTACAAGGCTCATAGCAGGTGCTCATTAAATGATGAACTGAACTGCTCGTTGGAAATAGGAATTCTTCTCAGTTCCTCTTTAGATATGCAATCTGACATTATTGTTGGGGATGCTTCAGGAATAATGACTGAGGACCACTTAATTTTCACCATATTTTTGAGTCATTAATATAGATAAATAACTGAAAAAATAAACTTTTAAATTAAAAAACAAACCATAAATTTTAAAATGATAAACAACAGAAAAAATATCATAAACAATGATAAAACAAACCACTCACTGAAGGGTGATAACTATAACTCATACAACTGATGAAGGAGTAGAATTGTAACATATAAAGACCTCCCCCAAATAAGAAGGGAAACACAAACAACCTAGTAGTAAAAAGGCCAATAATAATAAGATAAGATGCTCAACTTCAGTAATAATCAGGGAAACCAAAATTAAGACATTCAGATTCTGAAACAATTACATGGCAAAAACTTCAGTCTGAATATCAAGATTCTTGATGTTTCAGAGTCTGGAATAGCAATACTGTGGAGATTGTTTGCAAGAATCTAGTGCAACAAAAACTCTCATACACTGCTGCTTGAATTGTAAATTACTCTAATTATGTTAGGATGTGGTTTGGCAATTTCTGGTAAAGGCGAAGCTGTGCATGTCCTATGACCCTATAATTCCATTCCTAGGTATCCATCTTTAGAGAAATTCTTGCACGTATACAAGAATTAGAGTAGTTTAGTAACAGCAATAAATTAGAGATAACCTAAATGTCCACCAACAGGAGAATGGATAATTGAAGTGAAATGCTATACAGCAGTGAAAAAGAATAAATTATGTAGAACTACATGTAAATCTCAAGAAGATAATGTTAAGCGAAAAAAAAAAAATTAAGGGATCCATATAGTGGGATACCATTTTATAAAGCTTAAGACGTGCATCAGTATCTTGTTTATGGGTACACATATATCTACTAAAAGTATAAAAAGATATATGGGAATGATAAAAGATAACCTTGGAGAGTATTTACCTTTGGAGAGAAAGAAAAGTGGTGGTATAGACAGGGGCATCTGGAGACTTCAATTGTATCTGTCATGCTTTATTTCTTCCGGAAAATCTGAAGCGAATTTGGCATAATGTTAAGATTTTAAGTGGAGGCAAGGAGAATGGAAGGAGAAATTCAACAGACTCTGTAGGAGGTTTAAGTTATTAGGATAAGTGGATTTTGAGAATAAAATAGAGCAATACTCATGGCTTGATAAACTCATCAACTTGTCAGCACTGTATAAATTCCAATTCTAGTTAGCTATACTAAAGGTCAAAAGGGCCCCAGCTCCTGCCTTAGCCTCGAAGCATCTTAGCTGTGTAAGTTTTAAGGAGAGAATACTGTGGAAATCTAAGGGAATACAAAAGCATGAGGTGGTATCAACATACCAAGATAATATGAAGATTTTTGAGGACTAGAGCACAAAAGGATTAGATATTATGTTAATTAGGAAAGCAATTGTGACCAATCCAGAGGCCAGAAGTTTTTCAGTGAGCTGATAACAAGCAAGTTTATTTACTCTGATCCAAGACTAACTAAATTAATATAAAGCATATTATTATAAACATTTGGCTGTTGATATGTTAACAGTTAAAGAAATTCAAGCTGTATTTTTATGAAGGCAGTAAAAGAGCTTTCAGGAGACCAAGAGAAAAAAAATCAAAGTCCTTGGTCAATGTTAGAAGGTACACTGGAGATTCTAATGTAGTTGGCTCTCTGTTCCTCTCTCTCTGTCCTGTCTTTGTCTCTATCTTGGCATATCCTTTAGCCAGACTGAAAAATCAGAAAATACATAAATTTGGGCTGGTAAAGAATGAAGAAAGTGGGACAGAGAAGAGAACTTCTGTTTCTGTTCATCATTTTAAAAAAATAAATAGTAGTCCACTTAGAGTAAGAATAATGTAGTAAAATATGGAGATAGAAAATATCAAATTATTTTATTTCTAAGAGTAACATGTTCTTTTCAAATTACCTAAGGAATGCATGAATTCATTTTATTTTAAAAGGTTTATACAATAGGTGTAAAACTGAGCAGAATTATTGGATCTATTTGTCCCCCATCACTCTCTTATTTCAAATCTCTTTCAAAGACATAACTACTTGTCCACAGTAGGTGAGTTGTCCAGGTCCTTTTCTATGAATTTGCATATGAAAATCCATGTACCCATAACTGGGATAATGTATTT
Organism: Equus asinus; assembly: GCF_041296235.1. NCBI lineage: Eukaryota > Metazoa > Chordata > Mammalia > Perissodactyla > Equidae > Equus > Equus asinus. The sequence goes on from NC_091798.1 coordinate 76,564,155, forward strand.
TTCTGCAACATGTATTTCTACTTAACATCTTTTAGGGAGCTTTGCATGACAGTGTATCTAGATAACTGGTTCTTTTTAATATCTATATAATATTCCTTAATATGGTTAACTTATTACTTATTTTACCCTTCTGCGGTTCATAGCCCATTGCAAAGTTTCCAGTTTTTCACTGTTAAAAACAATTCTGCAGTGAACATTCTAGTATATCCGTCATTCCAGCAGACGGCAGATGTGACTTAATGCATGGCCAGATCTAAGAACTACAGTAGTGTTATTAGGAATGTGCCTTTCACATCTTTGACTGTTTTTCTCTTGGTTGGCCTCATTTTCAGATAACTTCTCCTCATGTGATAGCAAATATGTCAACCTGCAGTTCCAGGATTACATTCTATAAACTTAACCACTTTTTCCCCAATATCAGCAAAAGTGGAGGAGTTGGCTCTCACTGGACCAGCTTGGGTCACATGCCCATCCTTGACCCTTTCACTATAGCTCTGTGGATAGTATGCACTGATTGGTCAGGCCTGGATCATGTGCCCACTTCTGGGACTGGGTTAGCAGGACCAAAACCACATGGATTGAGAGGGAGAGAGGAGTGGAGAACTTGCCAAATAAAAATCAGGATGATGATACCAGAAGGAGGAGGTACATAAGCTAGTCAAGCAAATATATCAATATCCTCTGCAAATGTCTTATAGATAATATTTTATGTTTTTTGTGAGTAGGAGTAAATAGACATCTATTGATATCCAGCTTTATGTCATAAGGACCAAAGTATTCTTGTGTCTTTCCAAATCTTTGCTAGAGTAACAAATCAAGTGTGTTGTTTACATATAATTTGTATTATTATATGTTGTTTATATGTTTACATATAATATGTATTATTATATGTGTATGTTGTTACAAATAATACATATATGATAGTAAAGCATGTTATAGACTGAAGATCATTAACAGTATGAAAAAGATAGTTTTTCAATGCAGGAAAGTGTTACTCAATATATTTTCTAAAAATTCAATGATATGATGGATCATATCTATACTGTGGTAGATACCTAGTCTTAAAACACATATCTTAATATTTTATTTGCCAAACCATAGGATAAATTCCATATTTTACTTATTCATTTATTAAACAATCTCTATTAAATTCTGCTATGTGCTGGTCACCATGCTGAGGGTTGGGGATAAAATATTGACTACAACAAGCTCTCTGCCTTCAGGTCTCTTACATTATTGTTAGGGGCCACAGACTATAAATAACTAAACAAATGAATAAAAGAAAAAGTTCCAGGCTGTGATGCACTATGAAGGAAATAAACAGGATCATGAGGTAGAAAGTAATTGAGGAAGGTCATTTTAGGTAAGGTGATAAGGGAAGACCTCTCTGAAGAGAGAACATATGAACTGCAACCTGAGGGCTAAGAATGAACCTCAGACTCTAGACCTATGCTGTCCAATATGGTAGCCACTAGCCATGGATGGCTGTTGAGCACTGGAATGTAGTTAGTTTGAATTAAAATGTAGTATAAATGTAAAACATACAGCTGATCTCCAAGACTAGTACAGAATTTGTAAAATAAGTAAAAATTTTTATATTGATTACATGTTGAAATTATAATATTTTAGATATATTGGCATAAACAGTAAAATTAGTTTTACATGTTTCCTTTTACTTTTTTAATGTGGCTACTAAATGTTTAACATTGCGTATGTGACTCACCTTATATTTCTGTTGAACCATCCTGGTCTAGATAGTTTCAGTCTATGTGCTATTATCAACATATTTTTTTTCATCTTTTTTTCTTGATAATGGTGATGGCAATTGAATTTACGTAGCAGAATTTTCTCCAAGGATCTAAGTCTATAATATTCATTGACTGAGGTGTCCAAAAATAATAATTCAATGTGTGATCAAACTTCATACAGCTCAGAGTTAAGAGATAGCGGGTGGTGGAGAATGCACAGAAAATTGCCACATTAATAGAGGAGTTGTGTCATTAGTCATGTTCCTTTAGAAATGTTCACAAAACAGATACAGGAAGGCTCAGATTTGGAGAGGTAGGCAGAGGGAGCATCACAAGGTAATGACAGCGTAGGACAGGATTGCTATGGGAATTAGCAACAGCAAACCACAAAGATCTATTTCCATTCTCTACTTTGTGAAGGAGATTCTATTGTGTTGTACAGAATTACCTCTTCTTGCTTGTTAAAATAGAGTTTTATTCTACACACTGTTTTTGCACTTATGGGAATGTTAGTGACTTTAGAGTGCCTCTTTTTTATGTCTTTGTCAGGGAGCCGTTGGCAACTTCACACGCATTTGATAATATTAAATTAATTCACTGCAGAGAGCGAGCAGAATAGTTTTTCCGTGTGCCATGCTATTATTCTCATTTTCATTTGCGGTTTCTGCCCCGGGGAAGAGGTTAATCACTGAGAATGCACGTTTGATTTAGCAGGTGAAGTTCTTGATTTTTAGTTTGTAAACATTTTAGGACCCCAAATGTGATGTTTGTTATGTAATCTAACTGTTTTGCGAGGGGAATGCTACTCCTCCTGGTTTGAAAGAGAGTTGAGTCATATCCTGTGAATGTGAAGCAACGGTATTTAAACATCACGGGTTCCTCTTACTTTCCTTCTAAGTCGCTGCAGTTCAGAGCAGCAAGTGCTCTCCGAGAAGAGGCTGTGACTCGCCCTCGCAGGGGAACAGCCTCTCTTGCTGGATTCAGTAAAGAAAGCCGGGTCTGAGTATGCAGTTCTCTCACTGGGGTGAAAGATGTTCTGTTTATTTCTAATCAACTATGCTAGATAGCTGCAAGCTGAAAAGTGCCTGCAATTTGCCATTTATTTATAATAAGGTAAGTTCCCTATTTTGGTTCACTCATATTGTGGCAGCCTTGAATTAATGTGGCAGTTTAGTGTATGATTGTGCCTCAGAAAATGCCATCTCACAGGGTAGTGAAGGTGGCATTTGAGATTCTAATGCAAGTAATTTTAAACTTACAGAACAATCCATTTGCAAGCTGCTTAATTTAATAGATTGATGTTCCTTTTATGATATTTTTATAAAAAATATAATGCCTGAGAAGTGGAAACACTGTAGTAGTTTTATATCATTTTAGTTTTTTTAAAAGGATTAATAGTACAAGGATCTTTATTTTCTCTTTTTGCTACTCGGTGATCTCGGGTAAAGGTGAAAGATGCGTAAAATTTGTATGATTATGCTTGGATTTTATTCTAAATAATCGTAGCTCAACAACTATATTTCTCCATTGAAATAAAAAGCGGTCTTAGTAATTATTAGAAAGTTTAAAGTTGAAAAGTAGTGAAAGTCTCTTGCTCTTTCTTATTTGGCTTTATATTTAAGTGAAAGGCCACTGTATTTGCAAACTTCTGATTGATTTGTTTGTTTTAAAATGTGTATGAGTTTATCACAAACTCACTTCCTCAGGTGCTGTTGGAGACACTCACATATAAATTGTATGGATAGAGGAATCTATGGATAGAGAAGTGAATGAGAGGTTTGCTTTTCAAATTCTTTAAGCTTGCTGCCGAGAGGTTGGGTAAAAGACTAGAATGTTGTCTTGGTTTTTTATTGATTAAAGAAATGATATCACATCAGACTTAAAGGTGGTGTCTGGTGTCATGTAACTTTAGACACTCATGTTTAAGGTTTTTGAATTCTTTTGAGGTAGAGAAGATTAATTTGATTTTGAAAGCTATAGCTGTGAATTTATGAGATGTTAATGAACAAGGTATTCTCTAGGTTTAATGACAGTTGGCATCAGAAGACTTTCCCTCTTCTTAATTAACTCAGTATCATGCTTGGAGATTGTTTCATTTCTATTCAAAGTTATACCCATTGTAAAATTGCTAGATTCTAGGTACAACGTGGAAATTACTTTTCATTAGATATATATTCAATAACTCACGGCTTTGCAAAGGTCAAAGGATTAATGAACTAGTGGAAGGCGCTCAGTTTTCCTCTTTTTTGAAGAGAAAATTAAAATTAGTTCAACTTCCAAACGTATTTGAAGGCAGTGTTTCTAATTGGAAAATAAAAACTTTAAAAAAAACAGACTTAGCACTATCAGAGCCTTTGGGACCTTGCATTCTGAAAAGACACATCTCCCCAAAAATTAGAATATAAAATTCTATAAATAGAATATTCTGATACTAGATATGTATCAAACTTCTCTTTTTTGCCTGGACAGGGAGGGAACTGCTCTGGTTAGTTAAGAATTCTGCTTGAGAATTCTTCCTTATGCTATATGTGAATTATTAACTGTCAATAAAAAGAATAGAATAGAATACATCTACATCAAGACAAAAGCATGTCTTATTGCGCTTTGCATTGTTTCAGATTCTTAATTATGGATTACAATGGCAATACAAACGGTTGTTATGAATGAAAACTCAAGACTGACAAAATGTTGTAAAATCAAGTTTTTATAATATGCTCTGTTTCAAATATGCACTTAATTATTTATAACATTGTACAGCTAGCTGGTAACTACCTGTTTAGATTATTGAAGCATCTCGTCTCTCCTCCTTCCTTTCTGTTTTCCCCAACCTTTAGCTCTCTTCCTGCTTCTTTGTACTTCCAGAAGAGGTGTGGGTAGTGGGTAGGGAGAGAGAAGGAAAATGAACATACCAATGGTGCAATATTTCTATTTCTCATCTCTCATAATGATTTTGATGAGGAACGAGGTCAGAAATAGGTTAGATATAATGGTTAAAATGAGTCATAACCTGTGAATTTCAATTATTCAGAAAAGTCCCTGAAAATCTGAGATGAAAACTAATTGGGAGCTTGGTTGGGATGACTTTGCCTACCTTACAGGATTGTGCAACGATGAAATAATATCACATCTGTTGTATTTTATTAACTGTAAAGTGTTAGACATATTTCTGAGAAATTGTTTTTGTGTTTTCCTGAAGTAACGGAGCTGAAAAGACATCAGAGATACTCAGAATTCCTCTCTGGATTCAGAATATTTCTTTTTGGTAATGAGAGTCTCCTTTTGGTAAATTATTTTACCTGTTAATTTCCAACTTATATAAAAATACTTTGCAAATGTAAGCTCCAAAGATAAAAAATAAAAACCAATTTTACCTACGTCCCGATGCTGTTTTAAAATTTGAAATAGCTCAAGGAAATTCATCCTCACTTAAAAGATAATTATCAAGTGGCAATTACATTTTATTTTCAGCCTAAAATCAACATGATTTTCCTCAATTGTGGACTGCATCACCAGAAGCATATAGCATGACATTTTTTCTTTCTTTTTAAAGATTTTTCTTTTAAGTAGGGCTTTGAAGGGTTCATGATGACGGACTAAAGTAGGAATAAATTTTTTTTACCAAGTACTCATTATGACTCCTGAAAACTAACTCTTTCTGGATGGTGCTTTAGATCCTACTGTCTCTAGTGAATCCTGCTGGATATCAAAAGCAGCACAATTATTGGGAAAAATAAGTCGTGATAACTCCCCCACCTACCTCTGAAAACCAGTTGTGAGGGTCATGTGAGACTGTTGGTGAGAGTGCTTGTGAACTCTACAGCGCTTACAAATATCACTATCACAAAGTAAGATATACAAAATTATGTATTCGGAAGAGAACTTACATGTCATCTCTTTCCTTCTCACTTCACAAAGAAGGGAATTAAGGTCTGGAAGGGTTAAAAAAAGTGCCTAGCTTCACTCAGCTAGTATCCAAGTCAAGCCCTAAACCTGGGTCTTTCCATCTGCGCAGTTAGCTAGAAATTGATCAGAAGACCAGCTGTTTCTTGAGTCCTACTGGTAAGGGTTTTAAAATATATATATTTTTCAAATGTTGATGAGCATCTTTATATGAAACTGTGTCCTTGGAGAATGTTTCACAGAAGACATTGCCTCGTCTACAGGTTTTGTGAGCTGAGAATTCTCTGTTGGATCTAGTTTAATGGAGCATGGGTTTGTGGGAATGATTATCAAACTATAACATCTGACTCTTGCAATCTCTTAGCTATTGCCACAGAAGTGTCCAAGGCCTTCCTCTGGGGAATTGGATCATAAAAGTAAACCTGCTTAATGGATAGGGGTAGATTTTGTAGCTTTTAAAAGTGTAGATAGTGTGGTAGGTTGTTTTGATATGTTTGTTGAAAACAGTTAGCAAAAGAGATTCCCCAAATGCTTACCCTTCAAAGGAGATTAGGAAAATTTAAACAACCATTTCTGTTAAAATTGGTCTGGCTATTTTAAATCTATGGAGTGCTACTCTTTTTCAGGGAGCTGAGATGAGAGAAGGATGACTTTTCATAATTATAGAAGTTAATGGCATATGTCCTACCATACTAATAAACACAGTAGATTCATAAAGAAAAATGTTTTTAAGCCTCGTAACATTAAGATTAGAAGACAAATTAATTGAAAAGTTTTTGTGTTTGTGGTATGAATAAGGGTTATTCCTTACTCCTAAGAATTCAAAACATGGTCGCCATTTCTTTTAATAAAAAATGTAACGCTTGTGAAAGGTATATACTTCCTCCATATCCTGTGCTCCAACTTAGAGCTTCAATAAATAAACGGGATGTGTCATCATGTTTTCTTATGAACAAATCCTAGCCCTGCTTTGTAATAAAGTACATATTTACTTTGATCCCAAGATCTATATGAATCTGCTATGTAACCATTAGGAGATAAAAGAAAACAGATGAGAAATAGGTAAGGGTCTTAAAAAACTTTGCTAAATATAAATGCAATGGGATATTGTGTGGTCTAAGGACAAAGCCCTGGGCTGTAGGAGTGTGGTGGCAGGAATCAATGCTTTGTAATCTTGACCACTCCTGTGATTTTGGAGGTAACAGTGAAGCCCTGATCTTCTTTTGATTTTGTTTCCCTGTCTACAAAGTTGAGAAAACACTTCAATGCCAGACAACCATCCCACACATCCCATAGGTGCTTGGTAACTATTGATTAGTGATCCTGTGAACATCAAGGTGGGTGAAGCACTTTGAACTCGGTCGAAGAGTCCATAGATGTGCTATTGCTAGAAGTGCCAAGCTTTGTAATAAACATCCCCTTGAGAGAAGCCGGAGGAATAAAGCTTTGGAGATGGTTTGTTGGGTTTAACTCCATCTTAACTTAGTAGAGATACTCAAATTAGTCACGTGGTCTCCTTTTGCTTGAGTCATTTTACTAGTGGGATGGGATTAGTAATATTTATTCATGGCAATTTACAGCCTACCCAAATATAATAAATCAATTTCCATATCCCCACTCTACAGGAGTTTCTCTGCAAGATGAAAATAATAATGATGGCTAACATTTCAGTCGGGCTGTATAATAGCTTTTTATGAACTATCTAATTTGTTTCTTAAAACAACCTTATAAAACTTGGGTGCTATTATTATTATTATTCCCTTTTTTTTTTGGAGGAAGATTAGCCCTGAGCTAACTATTGCCAGTCCTCCTCTTTTTTGCTGAGGAAGCCTGGCCCTGAGCTAACATCTGTGCCCACCTTCCTCTACTTTATATGTGTAACAGCTTCCACAGCATGGCGTGCCAAGCAGTGCCATGTCCGCACCCGGGATCTGAACCAGCGAACCCCAGGCCACCGTAAAGCCGAACATGTGCACTTAACCACTGCACCACTGGCCTGGCTCCTATTATCCCCTTTTAACAGATGGAGAAACTGAAGTATAGAGAAATGAAGTGACTTGTTCCCGACATCCCACAAATGGTAGTAGAATGCCCAGAATCGAACCTAGGCAGTCAGGCTCCAGAGCCAGGATTCTTACCTACATTCTGTGCTGCCTCCAGTTAAAATCCCTTGATCTCTGTAATAAGAAATGGCTGCTATAAAGTGCTAGAAGGAAAATAAATCTTTCTCATGTTACTACATTTAATCATTTTGATGACTCCAACATTCTCATTCTTAGTGAAACACAGGCCTTTATGAACCAGAACTATCTTGAAGTTGTTTGGAAATTTATGTAAGATGAGGCTAGTAATAACACAAAATGTGTCTGAAATGAGCAGACATAACTGAGAGCTCTCCTGGGTAATCATAGTCTTTGGCGATGTGAAAAAATTTCCTTTTTGTGTGTGTGTGAGAGAAACAGCTTTCAGTGTATACATAATCAATGTATACAGTTCCAGGAAAGCTTGTGGGAACTTTTGTGTGTTGAGGGAAGATTAATGTCATGTCTACTTTTCTGTGTACATTCCCTAAACATTTCCTGATGAAAGTTATTATTTGGAGAAGGAGGACACTGAATGGATCGTAGAAGGAGTTTAGCTCCACTATGCAACTAGATCTATTTTGATCTGCTTTCTCCAGAGACTCCACAAATTATGCTTGAAATTCTTGGGTAGTTTTCAAACCTTCATGTTTCGTCAGGTCTTGCAAACAAGAATTTGCTTCACAATGTTGTGTACCCTTAGTGCTAGCATGATGCCTTAGTAAGGATTCCTGGCAAGTTAGCTGGCTGCCTGGATAGATGGATAGATGCATGGATGGATGGTTGGATGGATGGATGGATGGATGGTGGGATAAACTGGGGCATATGCAGATCTTCTCTGAGTTGTGACTCATGTACCTGAGACTGAGTTTGGACTGGACTGTCACGGAGCATGTGGGCACAAGGGAATGAAGTGTGAGGTATGAAAGAGTTTACCTCAGCTCATCTCATACTTTATCATATGATGGTTTTCTATGTGGAACTGACATCGCTATAAGTCATTTCTTGCCACAAGCCTTTCCCACTATTTCATGTTAGATTTTCTTTAATTACACATAGGGGCCATAATTGCTTTACTCCCTTGACTTAGAAGCTAAATGTGTGCAGATATGTACATATATAATTTATATACTTTATACTTATATTCATTATACATGTGCAGAGAGAGATTAGATAATAAAATTAAAAGGTCAAAATAAATTTGAACGCTTAAATCTATGGGAATTGTCAAAGTTTGACTGTTTTAGAATTTATTGTGAAAAAAATCAAAATGTAGAAGAAACAATTCAAGCAGAGTACTAAAGAAAAAAGGTATTTTTAAAAATCATTTTTAAATGCTTGTTTGCAAAAATATTTATTTCTTTCAGTCATAGAACAGAAGCTTTTTTTTTTCCACAAAATTTCATTAGAGAGCTTAAACTAAGAAGTGTGGGAACCAAAATTTATTTGGCCTAATCAGTCAATTGGAGACATGGTTTCCAAAATGAGGATTGTGACTAAGGGCTTGTGTTAGGACATGCTGCAGATTTTGAGAGAGGGTATTAAGGTGGTTGTTGTTTCAAGTTTATCAAGGGGGGAAACATAGAAAACTTTCCTGTAAAAGCACTTGATCAAACACAAAATATATCCCGATTTTAGACAATGGAAGCAACTATATTGGGGAAATTACACATTTGGCCTTGACCCAAAGCAATCATTGAAAACAACACAATAAAAGAAAAGAAAAAAATTCCAATCAGCACAATATCATTGGATGGATTTTCTTTTCCGTGGTCCTAAACACAATAGCATATGTTCGCAAATCTATTGGGAAAATAGTCCTGTTCTTGAATCCTACATGGCAGGTGCTTTACAACGAAGGGCAGAGCTCCCATTTTGATGTTTGTATATAATGGGTGTATGTCCTATTCCTTGGTGTACAGGTGCCTTGTGTTATTTGAACTGCATTTGATTCCTGTGACTCACTGTTTGCTGGGGATGATTATTCTACCTTAGAAATAACATGCTCCAAGTCAGCAATCAGTGGAAAGTGTTATCCTGGCCAACAATAGACCTGAATTCTACCTCTTACAGGCTGGGCTTCAGTTTCAACATCCCTCAGATGAAGGATTCATCCTCTGGTCCCTCTCACATTTTCCAAAGACTAGAAATTTATTTTAGGATAAGATTCTTTTCCTATTTTTAATTTTTTTTTTTTTTAATTCAGTAGTTGCTGTGGATATTGAAATCAGTTCTGAAACAATTACTTCCAAGTTTATCTAGCCCAAATGGCTGAAAAACTTTCACTAAGCCCATGCCAGGAGTTTGAGAAATGTTCATGCTATAGATAGATAGATAGATAGATAGATAGATAGATAGATAGATGAATGAATGCCTCATGGCAGATGTGTAAATAGCTACAAGGAATCATTAATACACCAGCTCTAAGAAGACTTTGTGGCCTTATTACCTGTTTTAAATCATTGATAATTACACAGTATATTAATGTTCAAGAGTTTTTGAAAGTATATTACAATTCCAAAGTTATCGAAATTGCTACGAGGATGCCACTGTTATTGACAGGAATACGACTTCTTATAGTCACTTTCAAGAGAATTTAAGGTGGTCATCGTTCAAGTTTTCCAAGGGAGGGAAAAAACCAGAAAACTTTCCTGTAAAAATACTTGATCAAACAGAACTAGATAGGGTCCAAATATAACGAATGTGTTCATTGTTTTAGACAATGAAAAAAAATCTACATGGATTTGGATCTTGGGTCCTACATGGCAGGTGCTTTACAACAAAGGGTAGAGTCCCCATTTGGGTGTTTTATATATAATGGACAGTAGTATAATTTTTTTCAGAAATCAACTAAGTTCTGAAAACTTTATTTGCTACGTAAAAATACCCTCTCATTATATCCTGACCTCTTCCTCATTGTGTTTCTTATTTTTGTTCATTTTCATAAAATATTGCTATTACCTTTTACTATTTTAATTGAAATTTTTTAGACAAAAATAAGAAGAACGTTAACTGAAAACTAGAGTTTTATTTAAAAAATGCAGTTCAATAAGTCAAAGTACTTCAAGGTATTGTACCGGCTGTAAAGTTTCCATGATTCCCTCTTCTACCTGAGTAGCATGTAATTCATATTCACAAAATTTGGAATTAAAATGTGCCTTAGAGATCTACTAGCTCAACTGTCTTATTTCACGAATGAATAATATTCTGGCACAGGAAAATTAAATGACTTTTCCAAGGTCATATACACCCTGCTCCCCACAGAGCCAAGCTGGTCTTGGGGTTCCAAACGTGCGGCTCTGCAGTCTTTTTACTGCATCAGTGAAAGTATCATTATCTGAATTTAGTATTCAAATAGCGTGTTGGATTTGCACTTCTTATTAAAATGTTAATTGTGCACAGAATAAATCAATTTAAGTGTGGCCTAATTTCATTTTGGCCATTAAACATTTTTTTTTTTTTTTTTGCCATAGTCTTTTGAAGGGCATATTTTAACCACAGATTCTATATGGAAGCTTTTCCTAACACCTGAAAGTTTCCTTTTTTTTTTTTATCACTTGGCACTGCAAAAGCACTTGTAATTACAGTGCTAGGTCCACCGTTAACCACTCATGCACAGCTGAGACTGGTTATACTTTCCCACTTTCTCCAACTTGCCAGATCCTCAAAATAAGTGCATACATCAAACTGACAGAAAACTCCATAAGTGCAAATTATTGTATTAGTAAACAACATACACATCTATTTGAATTATTTAACCAAATCAATGGCAACCATCACTAAATGATGCTCTATACTAATAACTGTACGTTTGTCACCAAAGTAGTAAAGCAGCCCTATTGCCTCTCCTCCATGGCTCCTGCAGAGGCTGGGCAGCCACACCCAGGCAGCAGGACTTAAGGTGGCAGGGTTCTCTGTGTCTCCAGGTGGATGGTCCCTGAAGAAGACGGCCTCGGTGCAGGCCACACCAGGTAATGTGGTCTGCCCTTCTTTCTTTTGTATAAGAACCAGCAAAGGTTGTGCCTCATTTGGCTTCTCATTTGCAACTGCAGTGGGGAATGAGGAAGGCAGATTTTTTTTCCAGAGCAGTCTCCAGAATGCTAGTTTTATGAAAACAGCATTCTAGAATCAAATAACTGGGAAATGTGGCATATTGCATCCCCCTTTTGAACATTCACACTGCAGGCAAAACGCAGACACTTTAGAAGCTTTAAAAGAGGGATTTGTCTAATATTCTTTAACCCAAATCCATTTTCAAAATATCACCTACTCTCATTGTGGAACACTCTTGGGAAACAGACTAAACCTTCCCCTCAGTGACTGAATGTCCTGGAAAGAAGGTGGGTTGGGATGTGTGAATTTGCTGTTCCCCCGGGGTCTCTGTCCCCGTAAACCCATAATGTGACTACTGAGTGTAGTTAGTGTTTAATCACCAGTACAGCATAGTTATATTCTACACACACAAACACACACACACACACACACACACACACACACATACAGTACTGTCAGGGTTGTTTAGAACAAACTATTTATTCTATGAGGGATTTAAGGAATTTTTTAAGGATAATTTTGACTTTGAGATTTTCACCTCATTCCATAATGTCACTTAAGAACCACTTAAGATACTGTATCTCTGAACTGGTTTGATCAAGAAACAGTGGAAGCTCAGGTCAGGGGGTGATGAACCTCTATAGCAGGAGGTAGGGAAGATATCACAGAAATACTTCTCAAGAACAGGCACAGAGGCCTGGCTCAGCATAACAGTTTAGGAAACTAGTTTAAGAAAAAACAAACCATACAGTATCTTTGGAGTCTAAGGTGGAGAGAAGGGAATGGCTGATGGGGCAGGTTGACCCAGATCAGCTCCTGATGGTCTTTCAATGCTGTGCTAAGGAGCTTGGCCTTCACCTTGCAGGGCAGTGACTCTTCAACTGGATGGTGCATCAGATTCACCAGGAATCTTCCTCAGACTCTGTGTACCCGGGTCCTATGCCCAGGAGATTCTGATTCATTAAATTATGGGTAGAGCTCAAGAATGTAAATGTTGAGAAAAGCACCCAGGTGATTCTAATTTGCACTCCAAGCTGAGGAAACTTGGGGCACCAAGAAAGGATTTCAAGGAGGTGGGTGTTGTAATTGGAATTTGAAGGTTTTGAAGAGGAAGATTTGAAAGGAATGATCCCAAAGTCAGGGAAACCCATTTGGAGGCTCTTACACCAGTGTGGGCAAAAAGCAACTAGGGAAATAAAGGCAGGAATGTGGGAGTGGAAGAGGGGATGGGTGCCACAGATTTGGTCTAGATCCGATCTATCTGGTATTTGGTGGCCAACCATAGATGTAAGTGACAAGGAGTGTCCAGGTTTCTGGCTGGGTGATGCCGACAACCAGGGCTGGAAAAACTAAAGGGGATGCACATGAGCTCCTGTTCATTCCTCATTCTTCCCCTTCCACCTACAACTTTGCTACCTTGTGGCACATCTAGCATGCTCCCACCTCATAGCGCTGTCATCTTCTTCCTTAACTTTGCAGCCATCGGAACTTATGTGCAACTGAGCAACTCCCCATTGAAAGACACTGGAGAGGCCCTGGTCTATTAGTAGAACTCTCCTAGGACCACGAGTGCACTTGGGGACACCTTTCGAGTGTGAGAATAGCTGTCTGGGGACACATAGGTAAATGAAGTATCTTTGAAGTAGAACTCACAGAACACCCTTAGCTGCGAGTCTAGTCAGGGCTATGATCAGCCCCTTCCCCACTCTCTATTCCCTCAGTGATGTTGAGGATGTGGGAGTGGGGGGTTGGAGGAGAATAATCACAAAATGCAGCCATGAATGGGTGCCCTGAGTCCTGAGCCAAAGGCTAAGCAGCAGAGAGAAGCTGAGCCGTGAGTCTGGATGAAGAGAAAACCAATGAAGTGAGGAAGCTGAGATTCTGCTGAACAGCCAAAGAGTAGCTTTGGCAAGTGCCGTGATGTGGGCTTGACTCCTCCTCTGCCCAAGACAAGAGAGAATTAGGAGAACTCCTCGTGTGGGGCTTGGGGAACTTCCTGAAAAGGAGGAAGTCTCAGCTGTACCAGATAGCTGGGCTGCTGAAAGAAGGCCCTGTGAGCCGTGATGTGACCATGGTGTAGTGTGATGAGCAATAACAAGGAGTAGAAAGGGCTGGTGGCACAGGACTTGAGAAAATTCTCTCAATACATCCCATGAAAACAGCTTGTGAGTGGAGCCCAGATTTGGAGCTGGAAGATCTGGGTTCAAATCTAGACCCCACCACATATAATGTGACTTTGAGGACATTATTTGACATCTCTGGGCTTCAGTTCTCTTCTCTTAAAATGAGAATTAAAAATACCTTCTTTGGAACTAGGTCAAATGTGGAGTATAATGTGGGCCCCCTCGTGTTGCCAATATTCCCACCTGATCAATGCCCTAGCCCTTTCAAGTTACAATAATTCAAGTATACACTAGTCTGGTGGTCTGTGTAGCAATCAATTCATGTGAGATAGTCTTTGGAAAAATTGAAAAAGCCTGTACTATGCAGGGTAGATTTGACAGTACGGTGATTGATTGGAATCTGGTTTACAAGCTCTTGTTGATATTTCCTAAGCCTCATGTAATTTGTTTTGTTCAAGATTTATCCAGCTAGGGTTAGGAGGGTAGGATTTAATGTACTACAGAACTGACAGAATGCTTCTTGGTACTGAATTTACTGGAACACAAGAGCAACATATCCAACTCTGTTCTAGATAGGGAGAGGGGAATGGAGTCCGTTGGTGCCTCCAGAACCAAAGCTGAATATGCTTAGCATCAGTATGCCAACCAACCCCCAACCACACACACACACACTCACACACACACACAGGAGAATTGTAATGAATAGTTAATGTCTCTGAGAAGTCCAATAGTTAAGAAACCTGTATATCCGTTAAACTTGTTTTCTCTAAAGGAACACTTATTTTTTTCACGGACCAATTAAAATTTCTCTAACAGTTTTCTTATATGGAAATAACTGGAAAAGAGTTCAAATAAATGGACGCTCACATGTGCATATTTCTACCTCTTCTGTTTTCTTGGAAATCCAGCAGAGAAGTAAAATATAAAATTCGCTTCTCGTGTGATGGCCAGATTTTAATAAAAACCTAGTCAATGTCAACTTTAATATAATCTCACTTATGTGATCATGGAGGCCATTCTGATTTTTAAATACGTTAGTCTGTGCAGTGGCTACAATTCCACAGAGTGAAACTTTGACCCCACAAGGGCCTCTGTAGCTCACATGCAGTTCACTGATTGCTTCAGTGCATTCCTTTCCATGCATTCAGGGTGCAAAAATATTTTTTGAGAGCCTGTATGCCAGATAACTGTGGGGACACATTTAGCAGATAAAATTAACACAATGTATGCTAACAAGGAACTTTAATCACTCTTATGAACATCAAATCATAAGCTATTCCAAGTGACATTAGATAAAGTATAAGATGATACTCAGTATAATAGGTGAAGTTAATTTAGACTATGGGCTCAGGGAAGTCAACTCTGAGAAAGTGACTTTTAAGCTGAGACTAAAGATATGTAGAGTATTTAAAGAAAACATACATGAAATACCCAGCACAGTATTTGGCACAAAATGTATCCAGGAGATTGCGGTCCACTCTGTTTCCTAATCAGTGACCATCAAGCCAGGCAGGACTGTAGAGACCAGCTGGTGGGCTTCACATGCTGCCTTCAGCTCTGGATTTGGCGAGTTATAAATAAGCCCCAGGTTAGTGTGTGCTCACCTGGCCCAGAGCCTTTCTGGTTAGCTTTCACTGAGCATGCTTTGTGTATGCATTTCTGCTGCAGTCTGCTTTGTTGAACATTTCTCTGCACAGGTGAGCACCCTTCCCTCTCTTACCCTCTATTCCAGTTTATTCAGCTCGGCTCTGATTCCCTGCTTCCATTCCTTGGGGGAGTTCCATCTCCTGGAGCACCAAGCCACAGAACCAAACATTGAACCAAAACATTGCCATCTGCCCCATAAGAGATGTCAGCCTGTTCCTGCTCCACCCCCTAAGCCACCTTAACCAGGCCACACCCCACCAATACAGCCCATAGTTAAGATCAGAGTAAGCTTTATCCGCCTGTTAGACTTTGGGTTCTTACTTCTGCGTTCACTCCTAAGGGGATGGGACAAATGCTGCATGAATTCACAAGCCTTAGCTCCAGCCTGCCTAGTCCTCTCTCCCACGGCCAGCCTGCCCTTGGTGACTCTGCCTGGAACATGGCCAAAGCCTTGTGGGTAATTGGTGAGGTCGCACAGTGTTGCCCCCTGGGCCAGAAGCAGTGCTTGGATGGGATCAGACCACACTGGGCTTCCCTGAGGAGAATGATATCATCATCCAGAGAGGGTTCAAAACGGATTGGGTTTGAATTAGTTGTCAGAGGATCTGAGTAATTATGAAGGAACCAGCGTTACTGTGGCTGCTGAGAGGTTTGGCGCTCCCTAAAGGTACTCCACAATCTGTACTGCAGGATTGGCGTCCCCCCTAACAGAGGAGAAGGGAACTAGAGGAGGCTGGAGCAGGCCTTGCTGTCAGCACTCATCAAAGGGCTGCGGTGCTACAGGCAGCAGAAAGCAGGCACTTTTCTGGCAGCATTGCTCCAGCTCCTGTTCCCTCCTCAGGGTGAGAAGCAAAGCTGGGATTCAGAGTATCATGAGAGCCGAGCTGGCCCGTGACTACAGGCCCTAGGGATCCTTTCAGGGATGTGGTGTTGGCAGACGTGCAAGAAGAGAACTGAGGTGCCAATCAGAGAGTACTTTGACATGGATGTGAAAATGACAAACTCCACCACAGTGAACAGGAAGACAGTTCTCTCTTCTCTTCGTGGTTTCTAAGGTTTGTGGTTTCACTTACAGGAGGGGATGGTCTTTTTGTTTTTTGTCTGAAGTACCCCCAGAATAGAGGAACCAGAAGGCAAGGAGCCTTTGCTGCTCCCGCATGAGCTTTGTATTTTCAAATACATACACAGATAAGCATATCAGATTCTGCCCTGGCAGGGGAGTCACCTGGCCTGTGTCATCAAAATGGAGCATGTTTCTAAATATGCTGTTCTGTTAAAAAAAAAAAAACAAAAAAACCTATGTTTTCAAAGTTTGGGTTGGCTAAGGGAAGGTCCTTGTTAGCCTTTCCTTTATTATTTAATGTGATGAGCGTGGCTTCTCTCATGGAAGACCCCACAAAGCCAGTGAAAACTGTGATCTGCAGAGTTAGGAGTGCGTAAAAATGCTTATACCATGGAGACTTGACAACGATTTTATCGTCAGTTTCAGTTATATCCATTCCCAATCTCTGACCTCCAATGACAGGACAGGACTCTGCTGTTGCATGAATACCTCCGTCACACCCCCTCTGTTTCTGAGCAGTCACGGTGGGCGAGGAGAGAAATGGGACACATCTGAGAGAAAATAGGTGACTATACAAAAGACGAGCACATTTCTTTGGCTGTCAAAATTAGATTTGAAAATTAAGATTGAGAACATCTGTTTTAATTGTGTATGTAGCACAGACTGTTCTGTTGTTTCACAGTTTCTCTCAGAAAAAAAAAGTTACCTGCTAGTGTCTCGTGATCTTCTAAATCTAATTTGCTTTCAGCTATAAAATGCTACTATTGATATTAAATATTCTTATGTGCACATATCATGGAAAAGTTTTACAATTCCTTTTGCAGACCCTGTATTGTAAGATTGGGGAGGACAGACTAAATACAGTAAACATAAATTTCAAAACAGAAATGACTGCTGAAGTGTGTTAGCTCAGAGTTTAATTAGGCATAGAAGCTTTATTTTTTGACCCAGTTCTGAAAACCATAGTAATGCAAACTGGCACCAAGAGAGCTGCTGGGAAGAGCAAAGGAAATGGCAGTGAATTAAGTAGAAAACAGATCCTGGCCCATCAGGCAGCTGAAGGCTTGACATTCACCAAGTGTCCCCAGAGTGCTGGACACTATAGAAAATTAACCCATAAAACTACAAAGGCCTGTGCAACTGCCACCTGCCACTGAAGCTGTTGACATATAAAGCTGGACATTCTTGTTTTCCTGTTTTGGCTTTCTTTTGTTTTCATTTCCTTTTTAAAAATGATTGTTGCCAAATTCCTACATGTGGTGTTCCTTAGAATTAAATGTTTATTTTCCTCTTCTATCCACATACTTTCTGTCTCTCTCTTTCTCTCTTTGCTGTGAATTAAATCCATTTTCTCTCACTGGACATTTCTTTGGAGAAACCTTTCCAAGACATTGTCTCTGTCTTTGAGAAATTTACAGTCAAATGTGGCTCAGTTCATTTTCTGCTCTTAACCGAACATATTATTCCTTTTAGTTTAATTTGAATAGAATAATAATACATTTAATAGAATAGAATAATTGCCTCTATCAAGAAAGAAAGAATTTATTGAAGGAGAAAATTAATTTAATGCTTTATTTTTTAAATTGAGGCTAAGAAAAAGATTATTTAAATTTTATTCCAGCAAAATATATATTTTAAATATTTTTAAATATATGTAAATATATTTTATGTTAATAGTAAATATATCTTAATTTATTTTTGCATAAAAATTTTATTTTCAGCAAGTTATTAATTTTTATATGTTATTTTTAAGTTCTTTTGAACTTTTTATAGAGATAATCTATGATTAATGCCAATTTTATATTTTCCTTTCTAAATTATATATTTTTTATTTCATTTTCATTTTTACTGCTATGGTCAGGACCTCTAGTAAAATGTTGAACTGAAGTGATGATAGTGGGTTTCCTGTCTTTGTCTCAATCACGAAAGGAAAGCTTATCATGTTTTATCACAAAGTACAATGATATTTGTTAATTACTTTTATTAGATTAGGAGAATTCTCTTCTGTTGCTGGCTTGCTAGGATTTTTAAAAAATTAATTGTCATTAAATTTTATAAGATGGTTTTCCCATATCTTTTGAGAAGATCATATGAATATTGCCTTTAATTTACTAATTGGTGGATTGATTTTCTAATGGTAACCCACCTTTGAATTCATGCAATATACCCATATTGATCATAATGTTTTATCTTTCATATACATTGCTGGATTTAGTTTGCTAATTTTTTTTGAAGTTTTGCGTATATATTTATGAGTGAAATTGGCCAAGAGTTTTTCCTTTCTTGTAATCCTTTTATCAAATTTTGGTATTAAGGTATTGGCCTCAAATAAAGAATTGGTAATTTTTTTATACTCTGGAATAATTTGTATAACAATGAAATGATTTCTTAGATATAGGAAGATTTTAGCTATCAATTACATTTCCTAAATAATTGTTAGCAATGTTCAAGTTTTCTACTTCTTCTTGAATTAGTTTTTCTTTCTTTTTTTATTGAGGTATAATTAACATATTATATTAGTTTCAGGCATACAACATAATGATTTGATATGTATTTATATTGCAAAATGATCACCACGATAAATCTATTTAAAGTTCATCATCATCCACAGTTACAAAGTTTTTTTTCTTGTGATGAGAACCTTTAAAATTTACTCTCTTAGCAACTTTCAAATATGTGATACAGTATTACTAACTATAGTCACCATGCCGTATATTATATCTCCATGCTTTTTTAGTTTTGTACCTGGCAGTTTGTATCTTTTGACTTCCTCACCCATTTCACCTACCCCTGGACCCCCACTCTGGCAACCACTAATCTGTTCTCTGTATCTATGCACTTGCTTTTTGTTTGTTTGTTGTTTCTTTTTAGATTCCACATATAAGTGAGATCATATGGTATTTGTCTTTCTCTCTCTAACTTATTTCACTTAGCATAATGCCCTCAAGGTCCATCCTTGTTGTTGCAAATGACGAGACTTTGTTCTTTTTTATGGCTGAATAATATTCATTGTATACATATAACACATTTTCTCTATCCATTCATCCATGAACGGACACTTAAGGTTGTTTCCATATCTTGGCTATTGTAAATAATACAGCAGTGAACATGGGGTGAATGTATATTTTTTAGTTAGGGCTTTCATTTTCTTCAGATAAATACCCAGAAGTGGAATTGTTGCATCACATAGCAGTTCTATTTTTAATTTTTTGAGGAACCTGCTTACTGTTTTCCATAGTAGCTGCAACAATTTACTTTCCCACCAATACTGCACAAGGGTTCCGTTTTCTCCACATCTTCCCCAACACTTGTTATTTCTTGTCTTTTTGATAACAGCCATTCTAACAGGTGTGAGGTGATATCTCCTTGTGGTTTTGATTTGCATTTCCTGATGATTAGTGATGTTGAGAATCTTTTCATGTACCTGTTCACCATCTGTGTGTCTTCTTTGGAAAAATGTCTATTCAGATCTTCTGCCCATTTTTTAATCAGCTTGTTTATTTTTTTCTCTTGTGCTTTTTGCACTTTGAGTTGTGTGAGTTCTTTACACATTTTGGATATTAACTCCTTGTCAGATAAATGATTTGCAAATATTTTTTCCCTTTCAGTAGGTTACCTTTTCATTTTGTTGATAGTTTCCTTTGCTATAAATTGGATTAGTTTTAATTGATAATATTTTCAGATATTAGTCCACTTTACATAAACGTCAAATGAATTGGCAAAATTTATTTACCCTCTTATTTTGCAGGATTTCTGAAGCACTAAAGATTTTGGGCAGAAAAATGCACTATATTCTATTCAGAGATCTTATGAAAGAGGGATTGGATCAGGATTGAAAAAATAGAACTTTTCATTGGTCGGCTATTTAAATGACAGTTGTCAAAATCTTTTTTGAAATGGTCATACTCAGCTTCATCAACATCTCAATCATCAGTAAACTTATTGAATCTTCTGCTCAACCCTGTTAACACTGGAAAATTTCATCTTCTTTGAAGATGGTTGCCTGTTGGTTTAGTAAATGTCCAGTCACATGTTAAAGGAAAGTTCCATGAATAGTTCTATATTCCATTCTTACATGTCATACTAGTGCACCTATGGACCACGGTATATAGCTCTACCTTAGAGTTTTTCTGAGTAGAGCTCATAGAACCCCTGGTGGGCCTCGAACATTCTTCTCGTGGGCTGAGAATTCATCCAAAGTACCAGATATTTGTTTTTGTTTTTAAAGTCAAATGACATTCATTTTTATGTGCACATATGGGATGTTTACTAGTGACCTACTAAGTGAGATATTAAGAGAATATTAAAATTTGGTATTTGTATATAAAATTAGCATGTTACTATGTTACCAGCTTCTGAGGATACAAAATCAGTGGAATCCTAAGAAGTCCAGCTGTCACACCACAGCTAGCAGTATTGTGTAGCTCCTGTTGTGTAGGTACACAAAGAGTCAGAGTCTCCACAAATTTCTGGCTTGAATATTAGTGTATCATTAGTGTTGTTTTTAATTGATTGTGTTTGTCAGTTACACCTATTCTTGTATAAATTGCTGTCAGTTTTGCTTCACTATCAATTCATTTGTAGTGGGTTATCTGGTTAACCCTGTAGTATGTAGAGTGCATGTATATGTAAATAGTTTTTGGGAACCTATAATTTTCTAACAATTAGACTTTAAGACACATGTTGAAGTTTGAAGATGAGCTATTCACACATTTAGTGCTAAAGCAGATGTTTACACAATTTGATCTGCCGTGATGTTTTATTGTTATCACAGTCTTCCTTGCATCTCCATCTCCCTGTCTCCCACTGGAAAATGGGAATAGGTGGGGTAGGTTGGCTGTGGAGTTATTTGCCTTGTTATAATTGGACTGAGATAACACCTTTTTGTGGATTACCCTTTAGAGGATGCTATAGGTAAAAGTTCTATGATAAAAAATGAAGTGGTCCCACAACTAGAAGGACCCACAACTAAAAATAGACAACTATACCCGAGGGGCTTTGGGAGAAAAAAGGAAAAAAAAAATGAAGTGGTCATGACTGAACATCCTGCACTGAAAATTCTTTTTGATCTTCTTTTTAAAAGTACATATTAAGTGAATGTTTCCTTGTGTCCTAGCTACAAAAGTGAGGCTTCATCGGGAATTAAATCCTGTACTAATGAATAATTTTTTGATTCTGGCAGAGAAGGTGGGAGTCCTGCAGTTTAGACTTTCTTTAAAAGAATGATCGGCTGCATCAGCACCACTGATGGGTTTACTGTTATAGAAACAGATTTCACAGGAGAGAGAGAGTCTAATGAAGGAGAAATATAAATGGAAATGAAAATTAAAAAATCCCTGAGCTCTGATATTTGAGAGTGGGAGGCCCAGCTTTCCCAGCGCAGTCATATTCCATCGGATCACCCATACACACATCTTCTTTCTTCATCGGTAGGAGAGTTCATTTGTCTTCGGATATTGGGGAAATTTGTTCTGAAAATTATGCAAGGAAAATTCTTTTTCAAGATCAATTCCTGGACCCAGAAATAATAAGAAAACATTATCCTGACAATCATCATCATTTACAGTGTACATTGGAATTATTTCTGTATGCCTATTTGAGTGTGGGTGGATTTTTCTGGCTTCAGGAGAATTTGTAACTACCGAAAATAAATAATGCAGGTGCCAGAAGGTTCTGTACGGACTGTTCAGTTCCTTCGACCCACCTTTTGCTGAGGGGACTCCTGGATGGGTTCAAAATACCAGCCTCTTAATCTTGTTCCTGCTGCTTGCCTGATTTTCACATATATAAAGGAAGCTGAATCTGAGCATGGGGAAGAAACTGTAAAGCTCTTTTTCTTGTAGCTTCAACTGGACTGCACACTGCTCTGAGCCTAAAGATAGAGCTGCTAGCAAACCAAGAGTTGACTACCAATCAAAAATTGAAAGTCAGAATAAAGTTTAGACCCAATTAAGCCCCAATACATCAAGGCACTAACTGTAATAGGTTTTCCCAGCATCTAGTTCTTTTTTCTTTGCCAAAATACATATTCTTCAGTAAAAAACGTAAGGCCACATATGGATTCTCCAAAATCATGCTTGAGTGAAGTTTTAATTCTATCAACACATCAGAGCTGAAAACATCAGTTATTGCAAAGAATTAAATAATGCTGAGTCAATGCTGTGACCAAACCCCGTTCATTGATCAAAGTAGGGGAAATGGTCATTCTTGAATCCACATCTTGTGTCTATTGATTGCTTTGCTTCTCATTTTTAAGTTTGAAGTTGCTAACTAACTACCATCTGGGGTGAGTAACAAAACCTCTTCGAACCTCAAGTTCTTCCTTAGAAAACAGGGTCAGTATAGCGAGCAAGTACAGTCAGCCTGTGGTCGAAGCCCAGCTCCACTGCTCCTCACTTGCAGCCGCTTCATCTGAGGCACATTGGCCTCTTTGTAACTCAGTGTCCTCATGCGTCAAACGACGATCACCATAAAACTGCCTCCTGGTGCTGTCATGAGTTTCAAATGAGACCGCGAATGCCAAGCACTTAACACAGTGCCTTCCACAAAGATACACGTTAGTTATTAAAGACAAACTTGAAGGGGAACTGAGAAAATTGATATGGAAGTGCATCAGACATGCATTGGAAGCAGAAAGGCCATGTATAAAGACAGACCGAGGGAATCTTTTCCTTATGTGACTTTGAAAAGCTTCCTCCATTTTTAAGAATCCTCTTTTCAACTATTATGTTTTTCCACTGATTTATCTCTTCCATCAATAGTTATTCTCCTTTTGTATTCATTCAGCCCAAGCTTTTTTTATCTTCTCTTTTTCTGCATTTGGCACAAAAGAGAAAAATAAAGATGTCAGAGAGTCAATGTGGCTATATCCACATCAACCCATCTGCCTGACCAGTATGGCCCCATCATGGCTGAATGGAGTTGCCAAATGATAAGAAGGGCTAACAAAGGCCTAGTGACCTTTTTCTGGGGATTGAGAGTGCAGGAACAGGCATAGGTTGGAGGGTAGCTTCTGCTTTAAATTCTGTTTTAATATTTCACCTGGAATTCTGCATAGAACAAAGTCAGTTTGGATAGACCCATAATCTACCAATAGAAGGCAATGATTTTTTATTTCAAAAAGGAAAAAGACTTGTATCAGTCTTGATTTTTTTAATCTCCAAGCTTTGATATACCTACAGATGTGGCAATTTATGTTTTTGCTTTTTCAGCCTTCTCGAGTTTAGGAGTAAACTATGCTCTGCAAGTTTGTTTATTAGAAGCTGGGGTGCACTTTCCAACAGAAATAATTTTATAAATAATGACCAACTTGCTAGAGAAGGCCGCAAGTCTGTTTAACCCAGCTGTTATTAAAAGTATGCTGGTGAGGATCTAACAGCTCCATGGAAGGTGGTCACTAGGGATGCCAGAGATGCACTAACACAGGGATGGGTTCTTCCTTCTTCAATTCCCTTTGGTAGCAGGCAGATTAGGCAACCCCGCAGCTTCAGGGGCCTGGAGTAGATGTTCCACAGCGACAAAGATGAGAGAGGGGAGAGGAGTGTGGCTCATGGCTCTAGAGACTGGGGTGCTAAGGAGAATGGGGAGCTGGAGGGCTGGTTAAGTGAATAGCCAGGGGTAGGACCTGTGGCCTGCTAAACACACTTATTTTCAAACTAACCCCTTGAATGTCTCTTTTCTGTCCCACTCAAGATTCTAGGGTTAAGCTACCTACTTCTTTTTCCACTGCCCTCAATTTGTTGCTTCTGACTAGGTTTCCCTTCATCTTGGCTTCACAGCAAAGAAGAGTCTCTCAATTTCCCTTCTCTCTTGCCTTTTGAGAAAGTAGGAGGAGTTTTATTCCAAATGATAAAAGAAAGCTGACTAGAAATAAATTGTCCTTATGCTTACTCTTCTCTCACCTCATCCCATGACTGCTCTCACCGCCATGCACATCTGCTCTTTCTCCCCTCTCCTCTCCTGTCCTCTCTTCTCCTCTTCTTTTCACTTTGATCTGTTGAAGAGAAGGTTCTGATAATAAAACTTGGGTGCAAAATGGACTCAACTGAGATTTCTGAAATATTTCAGAGAATAATTTAAACTCAACACTTACATGCATATGCTTGTCACCAGAACGGCTGGAGCTTCTGAGCCCCTGGGTCCCAGTGAAGAGAGTAGTCCTGGACGCAATGGTTTAGGATGGGAGTTGAAGACATTGTTGAGTGGACCAGCACTGGGGTCAAGGAACCACAGACTTTTTAAGAAGAGAGCGTCACAGAAACTCAAGCATATTGCTCCCCATGTCCTCTGAAGACCCTATTTGCAGTCAACCCTTGGGTGAGATAAAAAGAGGAATAAATTGTCCGGAGTGGCAGGGAGCTCTGCAATAATAAGAGGCGTAAGAAGAGAAGGGAAAATTCCCACAATTTTCCCTACATGGAAATCTTTTATCCCTGCCCTTCCATTTATTTTTATTTAAATCTATGTTGGAGGTGCATATTTTAAGTTTATGTAGGGCTTAATAGTTTCCAAAGTACCTTCCCATACAGTATTACATTTGAACCTCATAATTGTTGAATGCAGGCAAGGGAGATCTTAGAAACCCTCTTTGATTGAATTTTTTAAAAAAAAGGGTCCAGGGGCCAGCTGGGTGGTACAGCAGGGTTCGCTGGTTCAGATCCTGGGTGTGGACATGGCACTGCTTGGCAAGCCATGCTGTGGTAGGCATTCCACATATAAAGTAGGGGAAGGCATCATGTTAGCTCAGGGCCAGTCTTCCTCAGCAAAAAGAGGAGGATTGGCAGCAGATGTTAGCTCAGAGCTACTTTTCCTCAAAAAAAAAAGGGGGTCCAGAAAGATTGAGTTGCCAAACGTCATACATAGAGTGCATGGTACAGACGGAGGCCTGGAATTCAATTATTCACTCGGTGTTTTTTCTTCACATTAGAATTCTTCCTCGTAGTACTGGTCTTGACTGATGGGATTAGCAAAAATACAGGAATATGAAAATACAGTAAGTTTAAATGTTTTATGTTTCATGAAAATCTTTAAAAGTAAAATCTGAACTATGCAACAATTTAGACTAAAAGAAGAATGCATTTTCCTTCAATATTTCTGCTTTAACATTGTAATGTTACATTGCATTCTATTTTTTTTCTAAGAATCAACCATAAATAATGAGTGTATTTGAATTATTTGGAAATGCCTTAATAGAATAAGAGGAAATTGCTGAAGCCTCAGCTAATTTATTCTATTACAATATGAATAGCAAACTTAAGGCTGTAAAAATTGCCGGGTTGAAAATTATTTCAATCTGAACAGTGATTTATCTTGAGGAGACTGTTGTTTTCCTGTAATTTAATTAAAACAAACCCAGTTAATAGAAAGGAAGTTACTCTTTTATTATAAACAAACCTCTAGGCGTTGGAATAAGTCCTGTGGAATGGAGATGAAGAACAAATGTTATTCAGAGGATGATTATCTGGGTTTGATTATCTCTGCCCTTGCTTCCCATTCTTCTGTTTTGAGATTTTGTTGCTCCTTGGGGATCCACCGAGGTTGAAAAGGAAAAAAACCACTATGAAATAGATAGAGCTCAGAGAGCTTAACTTGTCACTGCATTGACTGCTCTCAAGAAAAGTTGGGGGGCGGAGAGGGGGCCCCAAGAGCCAACTAAAGCTATATATCAAGATGGAGTTTGGAAGTATTTATAATTTGGGACTATTCCTCTTCCAAATTATTAAGACTTTTGGGAGCTATTTTCTAAACAAAACAGAGTTATTATCTTCTGAAAAACAATCTCAATTATTTAAATATGCATTTTTAATCATTTTTGTTAGTTGTATAAATTTCTGTTGAATGCCTGTCTTATTTCTAAGTGGCTTGTGTGGCCTATAATCTGATAGTCAAATTTTTTAGTAAATTATATCTAATACAGTAAGAATTGCTAATACTAATTCGTAACAACTAAATTATTGTTACTGACCTTTATGCTTTCAAATGATTCATTTCCTCATTGCATTTCATTGCAGAGCAAATAAGTTTTCAAAAAGAAAATAATTTTTTATCAAAATAATTTTTACTGACCAGTTGAACATTTTAAAATTCAATCATACCTGTGACATAATTGTAACTTGTGTAATAGTTTATTTTATTCTTCTTTTTTAAGACTTTTTAAAAGTACAGAATGTATAAAGAATAATAAGCATCTATGTTTCAATTCTTCATAATTAATAAATGTTAATATTTTGTGGTATTTGCTTCCAGTCTTGTTTTCTCCCAAGAAAGAAAATATTATAGATAAAATTAGAGACTCTTTGTGGCCATAAATCTGGTATGAATTAATCCTTGATAATTCATTTAAGTGGGAAAATCATTATATCTATTTTTAACATTTTAAAATGTCATTCTGATAGCACACATTTTGCCTAGATTATATACTTGCAAATCTTAGGTAAGAAACCCATGAAATATAACTAGAGAATCACTGATAGTTTAACTACCATGATCTGATTTTCCCTGTTGCCTTTTTAAAAAATATGTTTCTGCCCACACTGTCTGTAAAGTTTCATATTAGCAAGATATGCCTGCAATGAGAGAATTTTGAAGGATGCCTTAATGAGATTTTAAGTATGAGCATTCTTCAAGTAGGTGTATTAAGAGCTAATAATTCCCTTTAGCTAGAACATTAAATATGTGGAAAATCAAGCCAACAAAGAAATCATTATATTCACAATTCATTTAATAGTACAAGTCATGTATAATTTACTTCTACTC
Organism: Equus asinus; assembly: GCF_041296235.1. Classification (NCBI taxonomy): domain Eukaryota; kingdom Metazoa; phylum Chordata; class Mammalia; order Perissodactyla; family Equidae; genus Equus; species Equus asinus. The sequence continues at coordinate 76,591,525 of NC_091798.1, forward strand.
TTTTCTTGGGTAACACTGACTTTTATACTTTTAATTGTTGGCAAATATATACTATGAATTACATAGTATTCATAATATGTAGACAAGTGTGCACATACACATCTATTACCATTTTTATCTCATACAATTTATATTGTATTAAAAGTTGGATAACATACTAACCTTAAGTCAAATCAAAATATTAATGTTTATTATAATGATTATAATAGCTATTGCTTATAAACCAGGCACTGTCCCCGTTTCTTCTCATACCTTGCTTCTAATTATCTCCAAAACCCTGCCCAGTAGATATTATTGATCCTACTTTACAGGTGAGGAAACTGAGCCCTGGGGTTTTTAAGTAACTTATCCAAGGTTATACAACTACTGTGTGGCAGAGATAAGATTTAAACCTACATCTGTCAGACTCCAGAACCAGTGCCTTTTCCATCACACTACATCTTAGGAATGAGCAAAAAGCCTTGAGTGACTAATACCGTCTGGGAAGCACCTTTAGTCCAATTGTCTGGGCTCAAGGGCCAACTTACTGGTTATGTGAACTTGGCCACGTTGCTTAACCTCTCCTTTTCTCAGTCTCTTTATAGAGTTGTTTATAAAGACTAAATCAGTCAATATTTGTAAAAGGCTTAGAAAAGCACCCAGCACATAGTAAACATTCAATCAATGCTAACTGTTATTACTACTATCAACTATTTCCCTTGATCTTGAATACTCCCAGAGTTGTCAAAAATGTTTTAGTCTGTTGAATGTGCAAATGAATAAATAAATGCCTAAATATATGCTGTAGAAAATAAGCATTGCTAATCATCTTCATTAGCCCAGAGTAAGAACTAAAAAAAAAAATGGGAGGCTCCAGTAAATAGAGATATCCCCAAAATAAGAAACACCCCATTGGAAAACTTAGTTTTTGAAACCAACGGAAAAGAATCCCGCTAAGCACCCATGGATTGCTTTATCAGTAGTGAATGACTCATTAAGATGCACCAAAAGAAATAAATATTGTAGCTCCAGAGTGTATATCAAATAGATGGCAGTAAAAGTACACTGTAGATTTATGTTTTTCACTTGTATCTGTCAGCTCTCTGAGGGTCTATGTCTCTTCTTGTTTGTTCCCATTAATAACCAGTAATTATCTTCTATACAGTGGGAATTTGATAGTCATGACTGTGGGGGAGGGGAGCTTCCACTCTGATAAAGCACGTTACATCACAAATCAGTCTGATCCAGAAGTCGTTCTGTAAGTGGGGAGGGGTAAACACTGGGGGGTCCACTGTGGGTGTCAGAATCTTGATTACATCTGTCAAGTGGGTGATACTCAGTCCTCAGAGATCTAAGTAAAAACTAGAGGGGTTTTTGTTCTGTCCATTTTTATATCTTCTGCAGGATCTAATACTGTGTCCTGCACAGAATAGATAATGATTGCTAAATTTAATCATGATTTATTCTTTAAAAAATCCCAAGAAGATAATCTTCCTGATTACTATTTTCTGTTTAAAACAATTTTATTTAATTTTATGGTTATGAGGTATTGAGATTGGCCTCTCAGGACATGGAAACCTGGATTCGCTAAAGCTAACTGGGTGATCTTGGACAGGCCCCTGCAGCTGTGGGAGACTCACTGTTCTCATCTCTTCGATCCTATCATGCCTTATTTCACGGGTGTGTTGGAGCAGAAGAAGATCACTTTAAGCTTTAAATATTCAAAATTCCTAAAAGCAAAATAAAATAAAAACACAGTGTTTCCTGAACTCATAGATTGCAATGGTCCAAATCACCCGGGCTGACTCAGCAGGTCCGTGTGGAGCCTGGGGCTCTACTCTACCAAATGCAGCAGATAATTCTTATGATAGGGGAAGTCTGAAATATTTAATCCTGGATATAGAAGACAATTGATTTTTATTCACTGCCTAATATCCTTTTTATCCTTAAGTTCAATATTATTATGACATAATATATTCCATCTATCTTCCCTTCAAGGTTCTGCTTTTCAGCTTCAAACATTTTGTGAATGGTTGAGTATCTCCTTGAATTCTCCTTCTGTCTTTTGAGTTGTGGAGGTCACACTTGGGCATGACATCAATCAGAAAGGGTTGTGTTGCAATCTGTGAATCAAAGTCCATCACCCTCTGCCTGGCACCTAGTAGGTACTCAGTAAATGTGCTCTTCTTCTTTTGTGTTTCTTTTTTGTTTCCCTTTAGTTTCTCTGCTCCTCCTTTTCTTTCTGACACAAAGAGGTTGGAGCCTGCCTCTCAAAATATGATCTGTCAACATCCTGGGAGCTCAGGCCTCACCCAGACCACGGGGTCCCAGGCTGCATTTTGACTAGATCACCAGGTGGTTCCTGTGCACATTAAGATTGAGAAGCAGGAATGAGAGGCTGTGGTTGGCAGTGCTCACACCCCACACTGCTACCCCAGAAGAACCCTGGAGCTCCTGACCTTGGATCAGTCAGAGTTTTATACTCATATGCGAACAGCACGTTCATAAGCACAATAATACCTTGAATTGACGTCTACTTTGGAGTGTGTGATTTATAGAGACTGAGCAGCTTGTCACCCTGATTAAAGGGACGTGGAGACGTGCTTATTTAATCCAATGAACAGAGCTATGCTTCATATACTCTTGTTACTATCTGGAAATAATTCTGTCACTTCTTTGGTCTGCACTTCTCCAAAGGATTGTTTCATTTCCGTGATTTACATATGAAAATATGGAACATTCACAAATATATTGTTTGTGCCTAAAGATAGATCATTGTTTTTTAAATAATAGAATTATTTTCACATTGTAAGTATTTCTTTGTCACATTTTACTTACTGTAGTAACTTGCTGAGGTAAAGAAAGCTATAAAATGCTTGCCCTGTTGAGATACGAGTTTCTTTTCATTTAAATCTTGCATGGCCAGAATTGAGTGAAAACCCCAGGATTTTCTCCTAGTACTAAAACTTGGGTTCAACTGGACAGCCAGCTCGGTCTTCTTTTATAAAACAAGCTTAATGAAATTTTCTATGTTTAGAAACCACACATTAAACCGCACATTAAAACTCCTATAGCCCAGAATCATAAATTTAACCTGGGTCCCTAAGCAAACATGTCAAATGGTGCTTCCTTTGTTCATTATTCATTTGATACCTGCATACTACCTCCCACCAGAGCCACAGTCCTTGCATCTGGGTCCCTCCTACCCCTACTAGAAGCTGTGAACTCTTAGAAGGGCTTAGGATGGCGACTTTACCTCTGAAGATGGTAGTTGTTTGATTGGGGATTGGAAAACAAGAATCCAATTTGCAAAAATGCAGAAAAGAGTGGCAAGAGAATGTTTGGAGTTTTAGCCAATCACCAGAACGCTGAAAATCCTTTCAAATGTCAAATTCTAATATGCATAGAAATCTCTCTGGGAAAACTCCTGGGTCCCATCGCCAAAGAGTCTGAGTGATTCAGTAGCTCTAAGGTGGAACCCAGGACATTGCTATGGTAACAAGTGGATGAATGTTTACTGGACCACATTTTGAGAAATGCCTGTTTAAAATATTTGGAATTAATCTAACTCAGTATTAAGGCTTACCCAGAAAGTGCTGGATCTACTTCAAAACTTCATAGGACTGGCTTAGAAAATAATCTACTTACTTTCCCAAAATCTCAGATAAAATTTGCTCAATGTTACACATAAATGCATTGCTCTTAGGTCACTCTTTTGCAGTTAGTTTCTTTATCTTTCAATATGTACTTTTTTGATAATATGTAGAGATATAATATTTCTCAAATATATTGTCATATTTCTACTTAAAATATAATGATCCACTTGGTCAGGAATAGGAGATGGCTGAGACCAAGAGCTCATAGACCAACCTTCATAGACAGGACAAAAGGCTGGAGAGGTCACACTTCTGAACACCTAGGGCAGAAGTCCTGATGATGAAAGGAATGCCAGCAGGAAGGTCCTGACCTAGGCAACAAGTGATCATCTCAGCAGATAGATAGCATCACTGTCACAGGATTGGGTGACCACTGGGGATCCACCCTGGGTATTTGGATTGCTGAGCTGATCTGTACTTTCTTAGTGACTGGGGATTCTGTAGGACCTCAGACTTCGAGGATCTGGAGTACTGGGTATGTGCAGAGCCTCAGGCCTGGGATGGAATTGGATAAGATGGGTACAAAGCCTGCTTTGGCCAAAGCAATTAGCCCAGATCCCAATTCCTGTGACCAGAATAAAAATTTAAAAAAAAAGACAATAGAGTGCTAGTTGGTGCCTGTATTAGTTTCCTAGGGCTGCTCGAACAATGTACCGCGAACTGAGTGGCTTAAACAATAGAAATTTGTTCTCACCGTTTGGAGGCTGGAAGTCTGAGATCATGCTCCTTCTGAACACACTAGGCCTCTCTCCGAGATTCTGGTAGTTCCTTGACTGTGGCAGCGTAATTTCGATCTTCACATGGCATTCTCCCACTGTGTGTGTGTCTCTCTCTGTCCAAACTTTTCCTTTTTTAATAAGGACATCAGTCATATTGGATTAGGGTCCTTGCCTACTCCAAGAAATGCAATTGCCAGATAAAAATACAGGAATCCCATTTAAATTAGAATCTCAGATAAACAACAAATGTCTTTTTTGGTAATAGTATTTCCCAAATATTGTACAGAAAATGCTTGCACTAAAATATTATGTATCTATCTGAAAGTATTTATTTATCTGAAGTTCCAACATAGCTGGGCATCCTATACATTTTTTTCTACATCTGGCACCTACCTTGACATCATATTTCGTACGTCTTCTTCAGCTGTAAAAGAAGAATTTAACCCTAGTGCTGTGGAGTATGTCTGTTAGATGTTTCTTTGATGGCATGAGGACTGCCGCATCATCTAGGTGGTTGCCTAATCGCATCTGTAGGGTGAGGGGTGGGGGTCCCCTGGGTGCCTGCCAGAATTCTGTCTCTCTGAGGGCCTAAAGAGGTACCAATGAAGATCTTTTTCAAATGTGTACTTTGAACTTGAGTATTCTTTTTTAATACTATATTTAATTGGATTTTGGTCTATGAGATGTAAGAGAGAAGATAGAGTGATAAGGGAGATTTTTTAACCTGGCAGCCATGGCTAAGCTACTTTGTCTATTTTCATGTGGGATAAGATGAAGGAAGGTTTATTCTTTTTCGTTCTTTAGTTCTACCTAGTCCTAGCATGACAACTGATTTGATGAACTTGAAAATAGCATCTTTCTACATTGTGATAAAGGTCATCATCATTAGATAATTATTAGTGAGTTGTTGAAAACTAGACAGAGGGTTGACAAGTGAAATAATAATTTCCTTTTGCCAGGGGACTATTTAAATATAGAACGGATGGCCACTTCCTAGGTGTCAAGTCCTTTCATAACTACTGTCCTGCATTTTAGTCTGTTTAATTTTTGTGCCTCTGGATGCAATTTATCCTTCTTTCTCTTTCTCATTTGATATTAGTTCATTTACTTAAACTATTTTGGAATAATTTTTTAGCCTTTATGGTATTCCAAGTTTTGATTTGTTCATCTGAGTTCTCTGCTTCAACGATCTTTGCTCCTATTAATTGACGGTAATTCAAACCTCAAAAGAGTTTTGGCACCCGACTGTGAGGTTGTTTTCCTTGAATGAGAGTGTTGTTTCTTAGGAAGCAAATGTTATGAAACTTAATGGGAAGTGCTAAACCCAGAAGTGGTGTGCTGTCATTTTTTTGTTTTGCTGAGAGATGAGCTAATGTTTGGACTCAGCATTGTGAACTCACACTTGAGTTTGGTGAGGAAAGTAAGACTCTGGGGATTCAGATGCATCATTCTTTAATTAAAGATGATGCTGTTAAAGAAATTAGAGGCATGAGAGCAAAACAGCTAATGCCAAAACTTGGGAAGCTTTTCCACTGAAGCCCTTTAGAATTCCCTATGTCCCAATACACACAAAGATTTTCCATTAGTGCAGCTTCCTCACTTTGCAGATCCCTTTCCAAGGACTAGAATCAAGTTCTTTGGAAGCACCACCCATCAAGAGCTCTTTGCTATCAAATTTGACTTCCTCTTTCTCTTTCTGCAAGGAGGAAGATGGCAGCACCGATCGTTTGTCACTCTCTTCCTCCCTTCAAATCTCCTGCCCTTTGTTGTTCATGAATCAAACTGCAGAAATGTATTAGTTATTGTAATTTGTTATAATGAATACTCTTCTCAACTGAGGAGACTCTGGATTGGGCCCCCCAGGCGTTCAGTGAGCAGTCACAGAATGCCCATGTGCTTCAAGTCTTCAGACCAGCAATTCTGGGACTTGGGCATCTTCTCCCTAAGTATTTCTTTGGTCTCACCTTAGTTGCTTAGTAAGTGGGAAATTAATATATGTTTTGGACAATGGTGAACTCTTATTTCTGACAATGATTTATCTATTTTAGTAGCTTCTCATCTCCCTCAGGGGAGATAAGTGACATTTTGTCTAGATTCTGTAACAACATTTATCATGGTTATTTAGAATTCTCAGTATGACAACGGTGGGCATAAATTCTTTATGAAATTAATCCCAGTGACAAAAATTTGTCATTATAATGATCTGTGTCTTTTCTTCCATGGGGTGGAAATTCTAGTAAATATTAAGTCAGTCAGAATAGTATTTTTCTTGTAAAAAATTTCATATAACCCATATGTTAGGCTTTTTCTTTGCCATCTTTAGTTTATTGCAGCAATTACAACTAATGGCAGACAAAGATTAAAAGTACTGTAATAAATTACTTACACTCTGGCTCCTAAATAATCTATTTTTTTAAAAAGCAACAAATTCTGTTCCTTTATCTGATGTGTTGGAAAGAGAGGAAAGCAATTATGCTGCAGTTAAGTTAGTTGGTTTGTGTTATTCAAGTACAAGTATGATGAGCTCCCTATACTTAATTTATTTTAAATACAGTCATTATCAGAAAGCTTACTTTGAATATATTCTCTGATTTAGTAACTTCTCTGTTTAATATCTCATTACATTATGTGCAGCACCAAGTTCATCAGTTCCCTAGTGAATGTGAACTGTGTCTTAATCCATGTTTGTGTATCCATTCCCTGATGGATGGATGAATAGATGGGAAAAAGGGGAAGAGAGGGTAGGTAGGCTGTTTGGTACTCAGAGTTCATATTCCTCAGAAATCATGTTATGAATACTTGACTCAGTGTCAAACTACTAAAATGCCACCATTTTTAACTTTATAGGAATTACACAGTGTTTTCCTAGAAGGATAGGAGGACATCATGGTGATGGCCTTTTATTTTCTTTATCCTTTGAAACTTACATTAAATTATTATTGAGTCGAAAAGGACTATTAGTTTTTATTAAAAAGACAATATTACTGAAGTTCCTCATTTTTATTAATGCATTGATATAATATTTCAGTTGTGGTCAGCCAGTCATGACACACCATATGCTACCAGTTAGGAGCTTAGGGAACCAAAACCTCCCCCAGAACTTGACTTTCAAAGGATAAATTGTCCATGCCAAGGAGAAATATTCAACCAGGGACCAGTGTGAGTGTGTGCTACGATGTCCATGTAGCACCCCACGGACCATTTAACCAGGGTTATATGAAGCACCTACAGGAACAGATGTCACAGAGGCCATGGTGGTACAGGCTCAGGGGTCACTTTGCAGCCACATTAGACATCTTTTCTGAAGAAGGAAAATATCTCTCTCATTGGTTCCATTTCATGATGACTTTTAAAATTCCATTCACTTTACACAGTTAATACAAAAGTTAAAATGTTGAAGAGGCCTCCAACAAAAGGGATATGATGCACAAGTTAATCTCTGCCCTCAACAAGCAAATCCTGAGTTCTTGGCGAGGAGAACTTTATGCAACCCGTGCCACCCATACAACTGCAAAGACAACATTATGGTAGCCTGGTTTCTAGCTGGTTCTTAACTGTTTTTAAAGGCTTTGGAAATCCAATCAATCTTTGGAACTGCAAACAAACAAAGCACTGTGTAAATTAAGCCACAGCAAGAGTATTAACTGAAACTCTTTGTATTTTGAATTCTCATAACCCAAGCATATCTCAGGGTGGGACTGTGTTCATGTTCTAGATGATCTACAGAGTGAATGGAGACTAGTACACAGGAAAAACAGATGGTTGCAAGGACATCATCTACTTCCACACAGTTTCTGTAAACTCAGGTTCATTCTCAGGCCTAGTTCTGATACAGGAACCATAATACTATTTAAGGTTATAGGTATCTTCTCTATTCCCTTTTTAAATATTTATTGAGTGCCCACCATGTCACACTCTGTTTTAGATACCTACTGGAGTGAAGCAAATAGTTAAAAATTACTGTTCTCAAAGAGCTTACCTTGCAACAGGAAAGCCGTTTGAAATACTGCATTAGTGTCAAATATTAAACATGAATATAGTCTTTCATGATCTTCAAATCAATTTGATAAACCCTCTTCAGTTACCCTCAAAGACGAGTCAGTCCTAGCCCTGATATCTAGGAATTCACAGTGTCGAAGGGTACACAGATATATGTGGTCAAGAGTTAAAGTATAATGAGACATAGGTATTGTGAGTATTGACACAGCACAGGGTAGAGAGTAACTGACTTCAGGGAGAGAGGTTCCTAGGGTGGGGTGGTGAGGAGGACTTCTCCTAGGGTGTGTCCTCATCTGATGAGCTAATTATTCTTTAAAACACTCATAATTTGACATTTTAAGGGGAAAGTAGTGCGATAGTATTTATGCTGGTGCTCATACTCATTTATTCTCTAGTCCTTGAATATTTTAGCATTTCTTCCTGAGGTTTGAAAAAAATGAAGAGCAGAATTGATCAATATGGGAGACTATTAGCATGGTGGAGTAACATCCAAGATAAAAGTTAATATAATAGGAACATTTATTTCTAAGAGCTCTATCCCTTGAGGTATTGAGGGCAGTCAAATTGGGAGACTAGCTGTTAGAGCTGATATAGATTTCACATTTATTTAGTTGACTGTAGTTCTCTTCAGGGTTTCTGTACATCTTCTAAAGAATTGCATGTGTGGCTAATTAGCCTTTCAAATGAATTCTTTTCTAGGTAATAATAGCAATGAGATTATAGCATCTCTATCTGTGTAGATTTTCATGAATTACCTCATGTGGATGGATCCATGGAATACTGTATTGCTGGGAGACATGTTCTCAGAGTTCATCCTCTCCAAATACAACCTATCCTGCCGTTGCTGGAAATATAACACTAACAGATAACATTTCCATAGTGTTTATTATGTCCCTGACGCTGTTATAAGCACTTTACAATTATTAACTTGTCAAATCCTCACAACCCTATGAGGCATGACCTGTTATTATCTCCATTTCACAGAAAGGAAAACTGATGTATAAAGGGATTAAGCCACTTGTGCAAGGTCTCACAGCTAGAAAACGTCAGAGCCAAGAATCGAACTCAAGCAGTCAGGCCACAGAGTTGTATTCTTAACCACTATATTATGCTATTTCTAAAATACAAAATGAGCACTCTTATCATGGGATTATTTTGAGAACTTTAAACATCAGAAATTACCATGTAACCATATATCAGGTGTTAGGTATATGTTTGCACATTAAAGATAAATTCCATATCTGGTGATGAGCCGACCACAGCCTTTGAATCCCGTTTAGCCCATAACCCCTGACCACAAACTCTTTTTACTCTTGGGGTGGTTGACGCAAGACTCAAGGCTTACTTCACTAAATCCTAAGGCACTTCACCAAATGCTGAGGCTTTTATTCTCTTCTTAAACTATGCTCTCCTCTTCCCAAGGGCCAGCCCTCTAACTTTCAGTGACTCTATGAACCATTCTTCCTCATTCATCCATTCAGCAAATGTTTATTGAGTGTCTTTGTGCCAAGCACTATGCTAAAAGCAGGAGTTATGAAGGTGTACCACACAGATATAAAAGCCACCAAAACCAAGTCAACTCACAAAGAAAATACTTCCAAATTATAATGAATTATAGACAGGAAACAGCAGGTTACTGTAGTAAAGAAAAGCAGATGGAGAACTTTTTTGATAGATGGTCAAAGAAGGCTTCTCTCAGATGACGTGAGCTGACACCTCTAGAATGAGAGGGAGCTAGTTGTGCAAATAGCCTGAGGAAAAATCTTTCAAGCAAAAGTAATAGCTGTGTAATGCCCCTAGTGGACAAGAGCTTAGTACATTCAAGAAACACACAAGACCAGTATGACTATTGTGTAGTGAAGGAGGGGAGTGTCTGGAGATGAAATTGGAGAGGTTGGTAGTAAAGATTGTACAGGGCCTTGCAAGCCATGATAAGGAGTTTTCAGTGTGTGGGAACCAACTGAAAAGTTTTAGGCAAGAGAGTGACATGATCATTTTTATGTTTGATGATCACTTCAGTTGCTTTGGGAGACTAAATTGTAGAGAGGCAAGGAGGGAAAGGGGAACATCATTAGAAGCCTACTGGGCTAATTCAGGTTCGGGATGACGAGCATGGACTAGGGGAGTGGTGATGGGTATGGAAAAGGGGAGAGTTAAGGCACGTCTGAGAACAGGACTTGACAGGACTTGCTGATGGGTCTGATGAGAAGGTTGAAGGGAAAAGAGAGGAAAGGATGATACTGACCAATTGAATGAATGGTTAATGTTTGCCTGAGTTGAAGGATGGGGGCAGGTCAAAGTGGCAATCAAGAGATGAGTTTTGGACATGTTAAGTTTGAGTTGCCTATAAGGCATCCAGGTGGAAATGTCAAGCAAGCCGTTGGCTATGTGTGCCTGAAACTCGGGAGAGTCTGAACCCCAGGGCGTGAGTGTTACCTGAAGCCTGGGGCTTGATGTCCTCACCCAGGGACAGAGTGTGAAGATAAATGTGAAGAAAGCTAAAGATCACACCCTGGGGCCTGCTAACATTCAGAGAAGACAGTGTTCTCTTCTCCCGAGAGAACTGCTCTTCCTCTGCTACCTGCTGGGAAGGCAGAAATAGTCAGGCCGTCTATCCTGCTTTTTTCCTGTGGCTGCACATAGCAGAATGCCAGCTGAATTCGGGCAGGTGGAAAAAAATTCACTCTATCACTTCCATTATTCTTTCCTTGGAGTCCCTTTCTCTCTCACCTGGACATAACTTCTGAGTAAGCGCTCCTAGAACCTTGCTCTGTGATATGGCCCCACACTACACACTATGGATAAAGTACTTGGATGGTACTGCCCTCCCTATAGGACACGGAATCATCCCACCTATGTGCAGAGAAGGACAGAAAATCCACACTTCCCCACCACATTTTTTCCCTTAAGAACACTAAATTCTATTGTACTGCACAGGAAAAACCTAGAAAAATGGCTTCTGGCAGAAAGACATTCTGTTGGAAGCCCATGAGTATACAGTCTTCAGCAGGCAGAGCTAGAATTGGTGAGAACAGTCTGTCAGGATCATTCTAAAGGTGGACTCGCTGGTTTCTGGCTCCATCCACACAAGTCATGTCCTTTAGAATGCAGCCCTTACTAATTTCCTTCATTTACAAATAGCACATACTAACCAATTAAAAAGAGCTCCACATAAAATTAAAATGAGTCAAGGATATGCACAAGCAGTTCACAAAAATACATGTAAATGTCTAGTAGACATGAAAGACAGTCTAGTAATTAAAGGCATGCAAAACAAAACAAGGAGGTGTCTGTTTCAATCTATCAGAGTGGCAAACATTTTAAAGTGTGTATGACAGTCAGACAATGTTGAAGGTATGAGTCTTCATGACTCCCCGCCCAGTATTTGCAGCATTTTCATGCTCAATTTCTTCTTCTTCTCCACAACTGCAGAGGTAAAATGAAGGGAAAGGGCTAAGTGGGAGGATATAATCAGGGGATTGGGAGTCAAGGTGGCATGGGAAAGGGGATACACAAGTCTTAAGAAAGAGGAAATCTTGCTGGCTGGGCTAGAGGGGAGTGTTGGTAAGGGCGGGAAGTACCACTTAGTAGGGGCTGAGCTGTGAGAGGATCTAGACGCAGATCCGAGCATAGGAGTTTGGGAGGAGGAGGAAGGCAATTTTAAAAGGAGTTAAAATAGGTTATAAATTGGTTTAAATTTTAAAATGTTTGAGAAAAGCAGGTAAATAATGAAATTTCTTGTTTAGCTTTTCAAGTGGGCATCTTTAAATGTGACCCTCAATAGAAGAATAACTTATTGGAAATATCTGATAATATCTATTTTTGGTGTCGATTTATGGGAAACATTCAATCATCACTGTTAGTGGAAATGTAAATTGATGGGATTTTTTGGAGTGTTGGTGATTTGAAAAGATCTCTCAAAAATGAAAACAGAACCCTTTGATCTAGCAATTTCATTGGTAGGGTAGTACACAAAAGTGTACCCCCCGATTGGTATAAGATGAAGTTCCTCACAGCATTGTTTGTAATAGAATAAAACAGTGCAGGAAAACTAGAAATCTAAGTCTCCATCAACAACAAGCCAATGAAATAAATTATGATAGATACATTTGATAGAATCCTATAGGTCTGTTGGAAAGGATGAGGTAGATTTGAATGTGCTGACATAGAAAGATTGTCAAGATGTTACTAGATCAAAAAAGTAAAGTACATCATAGTGCATACAATATATTCATTTTTTTAATTAAAGTATTATTGACATACAACATTATGTTAGTTTCAGGTGTACAACATAGTGATTTGATATATATAAACATTACAAAATGATCATCTTGATAAATCTAGTTGCCGTCTGTCTCCCTATAAAGTTGTTACAATAGTATTGACTATATTCTCTATGCTATATATTATATCCCCGTGGCTTACTTTTTTTTAACTGGAAGTTTGTACTACCTCTTAATCTCCTTCACCTATTTTTCCCAGTCCCCCAACCCCCTTCCCTTCTGGCAACCACCAGTTTGTTCTTTGTTTCTATAAGTCTGTTTCTATTTTATTTGTTCATTTGTTTTGTTTTTTAGATTCCATATATAAGTGAACTCATATGGCATTTGTCTTTCTCTGTCTACTTATTTCACTTAGCACTATAACTTCTAGTTCCATCCATGGTGTTACACATAGTAAGATTTCATTCTTTTTTATGACTGAGTAATATTCCATTGTATATATACCACATCTTCTTTATCCATTTATCTATCAATGGACACTTAGGTTGCTTCTACATCTTGGCTATTGTAAATAATGCTGCAATGAACATAGGAGTGCATATGTCTTTTTGAATTAGTATTTTCTTTTTCTTTGGGTAAATACCCAGAAGTGGAATTGCTGGATCATGTGGTAGTTCTATTTTTAATTTTTTGAGGAACCTCCATACTGTTTTCCATAGTGGCTGCACCATTTTACATTCCCACCAACACTGCACGAGGGTTCCCTTTTCTCCACATCCTTACCCACACTTGTTATTTCTTGTCTTTTTGATAATAGCCATTCTAACAGGTGTGAGGTGATATCTCGTTATGGTTTTGATTTGCATTTCCCTGCTGATTAGTGATGTTGAGCATCTTTTCATGTGTGTGTTGTCTATCCTATGTCTTCTTTGCAAAAATATCTACTGAGGTCCTCTCCTCTGTCCATTTCTTAATCAAATTGTTTGTTTTTTGATGTTACGTTGTGTGATTCTTTATATATTTTGGATATTAACCCCTTGGGATATATGATTTGCAAATATCTTCTCCCATTCAGCAGGTTGTTGATAGTTTCCTTTGCTAGCCATATATATTCATTCATATATCTGTACATTTTTTTAAAAGTATGTGCCAATTTTTCTTTCTGGAGAATACTCAAGAAAATGTTAGTGGTGGTTTACCATTGTGGAGAAGGACTGGAGTTTGGATGGGAGATCGAAAATCTTACTTTTCACTTTTACTTTTGTATACTGTTTGGAGTTTGCTGTCAGTGCATATGTTTTAAATCCTACATGTGGTGCTGCCAGCTACGTGTGTAAACTCTGGTTTGTCTTTAACAAGAAGATAGTGTATCAGACTATTGTTTTCTAACTCTATATTTTGCTCACCTAGCACCAGCCATAAACCATGACACTAAGAGGCCAGCAAATTTCTGGATCTTCCACTGTTTTCTGGTAACATGATGTCATTTGTATTTGTTTATTGCTCAGTCTGGCAGTTTCATACAGAGCAATTTAAATCGCCAAATGTTTGCGCTCTTTGTGCAGTGCATACCTGATACTCTTACTGAGTTGATGCATTTATTGCCCACTAAATAAGCCTAACATCTATTTGATTTGGTTGTATAAACAAACTCATAAACAAACCCGTCCTTACCGGCTTTGGCAAACAGGCCACTGACTGTGAAAATGTGTGTGGATATGCCAATTATCCATAACTGGGAACTCAAAGTGCTGCACTGAAGCACCCAAAGCAGCTGGGTTAATATCTCAGTGGATGAGACCGTGAGATTCAGAACTCCAGATGAGATCTCAGGTCTTCAGGCTTTTATAATTTGCGCTAGAACCTCTGTAGAAAGTGAGATGTGGAGCAGAGTTCTGTCTTTTCAACTAACAGAAACAGAGGACAGATTCAGCTGACGGTGTGAAGGTGTAAGAGTTTAAAAAAGAAATGAACAACATTTTTTCTGTAAAATGAAGCAGTGCATTTTAATCTTTGGAATAAAAAAATAATTCTACAATTAAATTATATATTCTGCTTCCTTAGGGAAGATTCTTTTCTGCACCTTCTGGATGTAGAAAGTTATATATTATTTCTATGCTACATGAACTGATAGACAATATGTATGATTGTATTCTACTTACTAATTATAAACTCCTAATTTTTATATACATCGAATAAGGGCTTTATCCTGAAATAGTATCCAGCTATTTAGTTTAGTTAATGACACCAAAGAGGTTTGATTAAAAGCCAGAAAAATTCCCTACAAATTACTTAAAGTAAGTAAGAGAAGGCAGAGAAAGAAAAAAATCTTTTCCATAAGAAAGATTCTGAATCTGTAATTTAGAAACCCTTGATATTAGAAATTTAAAGTAATTTTTCTTTAACCATGACCAACCCTTTCCTTTTAATGTGAAGTTTTAGCTAAGGAAAATGATATAATTAGGGTCTGAGAAGTTAAAATTGCTACATAGATTCCGGTGTCTAATTCACTTTCTGATTTTTTTTTTAAATCTAGGAGGAAAGTGTTAGCATAGTGGTTAAGAGCATGGACTTTTGGTATTAGAATAGTTTGAATCCTACTTCTTCTGTTTCTTAGCTGAAGCAAGTTGTTCAACCTTTCTAATCATCAGTTTCCACATCTGTATTATTAGGATAATAAAAGGAATTATTTCTTCAGTTTCTATGCAAAGTAAATGAGACAATTTTTGTGCTCCACCAGTGTTAGCTGTTTCATCGGTTGGGATGCTTTTGGTAACAAGTAACAAAAAACACAACTCAAACTAACTAAAATTACAAAGAAAATTTACTGGTTCATATAACTGGAACATCTAGAGGTTAACTCAGTGATTCAATCAAGTCACCAGAATCTAGTGTATTTCTGTCTCTCCACCCTACCTTCCCCTTTATTAGCTTTATCCCAGGTTAATTGTCTTCATGAACACAAGATGGCTGCCGACACTCCCACAGCTGGCTGCATATTTTCTCATTCTTGTCTAGGAGGAATGATTGAGGCTATTCGTTCCAACATTCTCAACCAAGTCCAAAGATTTACTCTGATTGGAAGAGCTTAGGTCATATTCCCAACCCTGAACCAGTCATTGCAGTCAGGGAGTTGGATTGGTCTAATCTTTGTGATATTCTCTACTCTTGCTAAGGAGCAAGTCAGCTTCCCACAACCACATTGAATATCAAGAGGAAATCGGGGGGCTATTCGAAGGGAGAAAGTTAGGAATATCTGCTGGGAGGCTAACGAATACATGTCCCCATTATGATCACTACTATCCAGGAGCCATGAAGAGGCCTGTCCACTGCCAGGCAGGACGTTATCTGTGTCCCTGGTGGGGTCAGGGAACACTTAGTCCCCCAACAAACTTGTTAAAATTGCTGTTAGAAGCAGAGTAATTTCAGGGAAAAAACCCACAGAACTCACTTGCCCAGATGAATAGTATATGTTTCTGTAATGTCAAAGTTTTCCTACAGATACAAAGTCTTTCTATTGTTGAGAAACATTTGACCATTTTAGATGATCAGTTTAATGCTAAGCTATGAGGAAGTTTTAAAAAAATAGAAGTGACACTTCTATTTTCTACTCAAGTTATGGCGGTTTAGAAGATCTCTTTTTTGCAAATAGTACTGAGAAAACTTAAGCTGTTGTTCACTTTGCTCTAACAATGTCTTTGTAACACTTGAAGAATTAATTGAATAATTTAAGTCAAGATTTATCTTCATTATCTTCATTTACTTAGCTGCTATAGTCAACTCTTGATAATTTCTATGATCTATAGTTATCCATAGCAGATCCTGCTTTAACATTTATTAATCCAATAGATTTTATTTATGTATGGAAAACCCTTATAAAATGCCTTTCTTACGACAAACTTGTATACTGAGTAAATAAAGTTAACACTTCCGTAGTGGTGACATTTTAGAATTTTAAATCTCACCAACAAGGGTCAAAGCATATTTCAAAAGGAAATAGAAATTTGTTTGATTTCTTATCTTTTTTCATTATTCATGCCTCAGCCTGCAGCCCTCTCACCCTCTGTAAGAATAATTGAGAATGACACACTTTCTTCACAAAATTACACTTAGGTGAGAGCATTTTAATTCATGGGTGAAGGGTTCTGAAGATCTGTGAAAAGAGAGAAATCTCAACATTTGTCCCTGACAAATGACTTCCTACAACTGCTCACTTTTATCCTTTAAAGCTCTTCCTTTGTGAATGTGTCTTAAAGTCTCAACTAGATATTAATCTATCTTTCACACCTTCTAGTTTATGTTCTTATCTGTAGTTGGACTGTCATTTTGAAAGTATTATATGCAGCGTCTAACTACTATATTTTTAACATAGGATACTCAGTGTTATACACATATGATTTTATTTAATCTTCACAACAACTCTATCAGGTGGGTACTATTTTTATCTTCCTTTCTTAAGGTAAGAGCCTAAGCTATTGACTGATGGAGCTAAACTTTAAAGAAAACATTTAAATTTTTTGCTCTCTTTTCTTTTTAAAGCAAGGAAGAAATTTGTAGTAATATAGATCAACCTCCTCTTTCTACGGGTGAGGAACTGAGGTTCAAAGAGGGTAAGTTATTTCCTGAGATAGTACAGTTAGTTTTATGGAAGACTAGAAAGTAAAACCCAAGTCTTGCGATTTGGGGCCTAATGTGTGGTCATGGCTATCATCCTTCTCAGTTACCTGAAATTAAAATGTTTACAGCAGCAGTACTGGAGAAGTATTTTGATTAAACATAATTAATGTGTAACCGTATCTCTTATACAACATCCTCAATTTTCTCATCTGTGAAATGGGGGAAGGGAAAGGGAATGATCAGGTGGGTTGGGTTAATTTGTTACTAACATGCCTTCTATGAAGTATAGCATTATACTTACTAAGCAAAGACCAAATCAGAATAGTTGCCCCCTACCAAACACTAGATTATTTACATCAAAGAATGAGCTGTACAGAAACTTTTTTAAATTAAACTTTTCATTTTAGAGTATTTTTAGATTTACAGAAAAGTTATAAATATAGCAGAGATAATTTTCATATATCCCACACCCAGTTTCCTCTATTGTTGACATCTTACATTAATTAGTATGGTACATTTGTCACAACTAATGAACCAATATTGATACATTAATATAGCTAAAGTCCATCTTTATTCAGATCCTCAGTTTTCACTTATGGTCCTTTTTCTGTTCCAGGATCTCATCCAGGATACCACATTTCGTTTAGTTTTCATGTCTCCCTAGGTTCCGCATGGCTGTGGTGATTTTTCAGACTTTCCTTGTTTTTGATGACCTTGACAATTTTGAGCAGTACTGGTCAGATCTTTTATAGAATGTCCTTCAATTTGCTTTTGTCTGTTTTTCTCGTGGTTAGGCAGAAGGTGTGTATTTCAGAAGGAAGACCACAGAGGTAAAGGGCCATTCTCATTATAAACTATCACAGGAACGTATTATCAACACAACTTAGCAGTATTGACTTTAACCTTGATCACCTGGCTGACATAGTATTTGCAGCTTTCTCCATACTGTCCTCTTTGGAAGGAAGTTGCTGTGTGCAGCCCACACTTAAGAGGTGGGGGTTTATGCTCGACCTGCTTGATGAGCAGTATTGACATAAATTATTTTGAATTCTTCTACATCATAGATTTGTCTATTCCCTCTGTTTATTTATTTATTCAATTATTTATTCAAATCACTTATTTATATCAGCATAGAATCATGTATATTTATTTTTATACTTAGAGTTATAATCCAATACTATATTACTTATTTTGTTGTTTGAAAACTCTTAATAACTTCTTCTACCGGGTTTTGCAAAAATGGCAAATGATGACATAAAATCACAATATTCACCAAGGGCTACTTTGTGTCAGGCTCTACCACAGTTCCATGCTGGTACTTCGGTTATACTTCTAAAGAATAACTTGCTATTAGCTCAGCTGAGTGTATGAGATCCTACTTCAACCACAGCTGTGTGCCTGTGGCCATGAGATTATTTAAAAGGATAAAACATACTTGTTTCATCTTAAACTCATATGTAAATGGCAGTAGCACATTGATATGCTTTGCCCCATGTGAAGGCATTTGTTGAATCAAAGCAGATTTATAAAACTCCATTCCATAGTATCTTTTTTTTTTTTAAGATTTTATTTTTTCGTTTTTCTCCCCAAAGCCCCCTGGTATATAGTTGTTTATTCTTCGTTGTGGGTCCTTCTAGTTGTGGCATGTGGTACGCTGCCTCAGCGTGGTTTGATAAGCAGTGCCATGTCCGCGCCCAGGATTCGAACCAACGAAACACTGGGCCGCCTGCAGTGGAGCATGCAAACTTAACCACTCGGCCACGGGGCCCGTATCTTTAACACTGCTTTCAAATGTAGGAAGCAGCAGAGAATACTATTATTTTTATTTTAAAGTATTTAAATTATTATGACAATGAATACTATACATTGGTAGAAAATTTGAAAATTCCTGAAAAATAGGAAGAAAATAAAATTACCCTTAACCTTATCATCCACATAATAACCCCTGTTAACATGTTATGTTTCCTTCTTGTCTTTTTTTCAATTCATAGATGTATTTAATCTAGTCAATATCATCCTGTATACAGTTTTGCATTGTACTTTCCACCCCACTGTTTTTTCCTAAGCGTTTCCCCATGTGATTAAGAATGCTCCATAAGAACCATTTTAGATGATTCAGTGAATGGAAGAGATCAGGGGCTGAGAGCAGGCAGGAGGCCATGGCAGTTGGCCTATGTAGTAGATAATTAAGGCATAGACTGGAGTGGCGGAAAAGGTGGACCAAGGAAACATTTTCAAGATATAATTGATAGGACTTCATGGTTGTGCCCTGGGGGTCCAGGTGTAGTTGGTGCTAGGTTTTCTAGCTTAGGTGGCTGGGCATTCCATAATGATGCCTCGAATCCACATCCAGAAGAAAAAGGAGAAGCAGCAGCTTGGAGAAGGAGAAGACTTCTCATTACTGCCTTGATACACCTCCTGTCTTGTTTTTCTATGTTGGCATTTAAACTTTACAGGCAAAACTGTCTCCATGATAGAGTCTTTGAAGGCAAAGAATATATTCAAACATCTCTTTTGTTCTCCATCATATTAATTCTGTGCTGGGCATCCAGTAGAGGATTAAAAAATAATGAGTGAATGAGTAAGTGAGTGAGTGAAATACTGAATGAGAATGAAATAAACTTTCATGGGGTTAGGAGATTAATTACAAAAATTTGCTAATTTCCTGTTCATAAAAACTATCATTGCCACGGTTTTTGCCCAAGAAAACCAAGTGTTGGAATAAAAGAAGTAGTAGGGTTCTTCTGTGGAATAATAGCTAAAAAGCTATTTAGAGCTTTTGTCCTATCAATCCTTCCAGTAAAATTATATAGGTATCTTTAAAAAGAATGTGTAAAAGCTCTAGAGTCTAATAAGAAAGTTTCTTTGTTTGTTCATCATAAAAGCTGATGAGGCTATGGATCTATGTGCTGCCAGTTTTATAGATGTAAACTCATAGCAATACTAGGGGTACTTTTCAGCAAAATCCCAAATGTTTAGCATCGAGTATAACATCTATTACAGAAGCTTCTCTCTCTGAGATTGTTAGAACCTCAGAAATGCAAGTCCTCCAAAACAACATGTTTTCCTGTGCATATTACCCAAATTTTGGAAATAACACAACTGGTCTAATTTGTTGAAACATTTATTGGCAGAAGTATTCATGGCAAGGAAGATAACATCAATCAACGAGTTAGTATATTATGCCTTTTCTGACAAGTCTTTTCCTCTTAGAGTTGTTTTCTGTTGTTCTTGTTCGTAGCTCTCCACTTTTAACTGCAATTTGGTTTTCTCTGGGGAAGGAAGAGCATGCTGGGAACTCACCAAAAGACAAAAAGTCAGAAGAGTTAATACAAACAAAATCTATTGTGCGCTCAGGTCTAATATTATTTTGGTGAAGTAGTAAAGGTAACAGTCTTAAGTAATGTAAGAGTACTGAAAGCAGAAGAGTCAACTCAAGCATGACCTACTTTCTAATCTCTTATTAAGCATCAATGAACACGAGCAGTAGCATATACATAATATATATCATAATTTGAAAAAAAGCAGGAAGAAGCTACTTTGCATTTGAAAATCACTCGCCTCTTTACAAAGCACCTTCAGTTACATCATTTCTTTTCATTTTCATAAGTCTATTTTTTAAAGAAGAAGAAAATGAGGCCCCTAGAACTCAAAAAACTTGCCCTCTGCCTCACATCAATTTAATAGTATAACTAGGCCTTGTACACAGGTCTTTGTGTTTTGACTCCTGTAATCTTTCCTCTTCTATAATAGCTCTCCTCATCATCTGCCCGAATAACTACTTATACTTAAATGATTTCTTATATTTTCAAAATACTTTTACATATTTTAGCTCATAATCAAAACAGTCCATTGTAAAGTATCTATTACCCCCTTTTTAAGATTATAAAATAAAGGTGCAGAGGAAATAAGCATTTTTGTCTGAAGTTAAATAGTTATCTTGCCTGCCCTTTCATCATCAGGATTTGTATCTTGTGACACAAAGGCTGGTTACAGGGTCTAATTCCCAAAGGGAGTGGTCCGTGTACATAAGGATTGAGAGAAGAGAATTTTATTTGCCTTCCTTTGGCCCAGGTTGTTTTATATACTGTAAGTGTAGGTGGAAAGGTTCTCGGCGATAATGAAGCCATGCTGCACACAACAGTCAATTTAGGGGACAAGCCGAGGGTGAGTAATCTGTGTTGTGGGAGTCCCAGAAAAGACATTCTGGGAGTACTGAATTTTGTACTTTTTTCAGCAGCAGTTAAGTGTTGTCATTTAGTGGGCCTGAGTATTTATAGACCCATTTTATTTGGTTTGGGCTATTGCAAAATCAAAGTCCCAGAACTAAAACCAGGATTGTGGTTTAGTTCTAAAACAAAACGTAGTAAAGCTTTGAGATGACCAGAGGATCTGACTTTTCTGCTTGGTTTATCTTTCTGGTTAACTGAAGGCTAACTTATGAAGTACTATAATCATGCATCCTCGTTTACCTGAGACAGTTTTGTGTATTCCTGTTTATACCACATAATTATTAATAGCACTCCCTTTCTGTCTTCAAATTATCCCAGTTTGAATCATAAATTATATGGTAAGCCTAACCATAAGCCTTTTTCCAAATTTTTGTTGAAAATTTTCATAAAAACATGAAGTTTTCCTCGCTCAGTAACTGCAGAGCATTGACCTTATTTGACCTCTGGGTGGTGCGCTAGCATTCCAGGGCCATCTGTGTGTGAGCATCAGTGATTACTGCATAGTACCGTGGAGGAAGAAATTGACGGCATGGGGCAATGTCTGTCTGTGGCCTCTCTGTGTGGCTCACTTTCTTCCATCTCACTGTCCCCTGACCGCTCCTAGTGTAAGCTGTGTAAACCGGCTGCTTTCTTGTTTCTATGCTTTTTTGCTCATTCTTGTTACTCTTTTGTTTTCTCGCTCTATTCTGTTGTAAGAACCAATGACTCACTTCAGCTGTCTCATCCAAGGCCAAGGGAGCTAAGAAGGTGATAGGGGATCACACAGACATCCAAGAGCACAGAGGTCAGAGCAGCTGGCCCTCGGGTCCCAGAGCTGCTCCACGCCTTCAACAGCGGAGTTCATAGATCGTCACTCTCCTGCCCAGCCATTGTCATGCTCTGCTTTGATTAGTTGATCTGTGTCTTTATGTCCTGCTACAAAGTCACACTCTACCCTTTACTGTAGGTAGGTTTTTCACCCCATACTTCTGCTTAATTTTAGCACCTGTGACCTGATTTGGGTTTATACATGGACCATCATGGCCTCTCCAGTCTCTCTGTTATGACCCTTTGGCTTTAGCAGCCACCTTTGACTTTTTCTTGTCTGAACTTGGTTCAAATAACTTTTGCCTAATAACTCTTTTGCTAAATGACAACTTATTGCCGACCAACGTGTTAGTTTTCTGCCGAAGTTCAGATATCCAACTCTAGTCTAATCAGCTAGGAACAAGGGGGAAGGAAGTTAATTTCCATAGACTCAAGCATAAGCTGCTCTTTCAGGTGGGGCTGTGGATTAGTCAGGCACAATGACTGACATACCTAGTGAGGTATGCCCCTTGGTTGCCATGGATTTTCCCTGCTCTATGCGGTTTCAGTTTTTAAAGTAATTTAGTCATTTGACCTCTAACTAATCATAATGTTCCCTTGACATGGATTTTTGAGCTTCATTGAACTTCGAATATCTCAGTGGCTTTGAGTTCTGTTTTTGGAAATTAATTTTTAAAAACCTTTGATTTCCATTTGATGGATATTTCACTGTGCAAACCTCTTTAGTGTCATAGAAACTGGGAGAGATGACTAAATACAAATGATAATGACTAAGTAGAAATCCTCAGTGATGCCTCTTGATATCCTTGCTTGTTAAATTTTAAAAGTTGAAAATGTAAAAGCTTTCATGAAATTTTAACTTTAAGTGGATTTGGTTGATAGACAAAGTTAGAGCTGCACTGAGTATGGCCTGAGTGTATGGAACACGTATGGAATAACTTAACCAATCTACAGTCCATCAGCATGGCAATGCTAGAAGCACCCAAGAAAATCTGGAATCCAAACATATTCTTCCCTCCTTGTACAATGCTACAATAGCTCTACTTCCTATTAATGAGAAGAATCAACCATTCCAGCTAAGAGGGTAACCCCATTTTTTACCTGCAATGAAAATCTCAAAAAGACCCGGTGGCACTCTCAACTTCTAATTCGTCAGCACCATTATATCTTCTGGTGGAAGCTTTCTTTACATAGATAAAAAGGCCTTCTAAGCTGCAGAGCTTAACGTCATGAGAATCCCCGTATTGATTCCCACACGTATTTCTCCATTTCCTTGCTAGCATTTGTTATCTTTTATTTCTTTATAATTGCAATCCTAATAAGTGTGAGGTGATATCTCATTGTGGTTTTGATTTGCATTTCTCTGATGGTTAGTGATGTTGAGCATCTTTTCATGTACCTATTGGCCATTTGTATGTCTTCTTTGGAAAAATGTCTATTTAATTTTTTTGCCAATGTTTTAATCAGATTATTTCCTTTTTGCTATTGAGTTGTATGAGTTCCTTATATATTTTGGATATTAACCCCTGATTAGAATATGATTTGCAAATATTTTCTCCCATTCAGTAGATTGTCTTTTCATTTTGTTGATGATTTCCTTTGTTGTGCAGAAGCTTTTTAATTTGTTGTAATCCCACTTATTTATTTTTGCTTTTGTTGCCTGTGGTTTTGGTGTCATATCCAAAAATTCATTGCCAAGACCCATGTCGAGGAACTTTTTCTCTACACTTTCTTCTAGGAGTTTTATGATTTCAGGTCTTACATTTAAGTAGGTTTAATCCATTTTGAGGTAATGTTTGTGTATGGTGTATGATAAGTGTCTGATTTTATTCTTTTGCATGTGGATATCCAGTTTAACCAACATCATTTTTTGAAGAGGCTATCCTTTCACCACTTTGTGTTCTTGGTGCCCTTGTCAAGGATTAGTTGACCACAATGGGTGAATTTATTTCTGGGCTCTTTATTCTGTTCTATTGGTCTATTAATCTGTTTTTATGCCAGTTCCATACTGTTTTGACCACTATAGCTTTGTAGTATAGTTTGAAATCAGGAAGTATGATGTCTCCAGCTTTGTTTTTCTTTCTCAAAATTGCTTTGGGTATTTGAGGTCTTTTTGGTTCCATATGATTGATCTACCAATCCCACTTCTGGGTATTTATTGAAAGAAATTTATATCAAGATCTCAAAGATATACCTGCACTCCCATGTTCATTGCAGCATTATTCACAATAGCCAAGATATGGAAGCAACCTAAATGTCCATTGATGGATGAATGGATAAAGAAAATTTGCTATATACATACAATGGAATATTATTCAGCCTTAAAAAAAAAAAAAAAAAAAGAGGAAAATCTGCCATTTGCAACAACATGGATGACCTGGAGGATATAATGTTGAGTGAAATAAGCCAGACACAGAAAGAGAAATACTGTATGATATCACTTATATGTGGGATCTAAAGTAGTCAAACTCATAAAAGCAAAGAGTAGAATGGTGGTTGCCAGTGGCTGAGGAAAGAGGAAAATGGGGAGGTGTTAGTCAAAGGGTCAAAAGTTTCAGTTATGAAGGATAGATAAGTTCTGGAGCTCTACCATACAGCATAGTGCCTATAGCTAACAATACTGTATTGTATACTTACATTTTCTAAAAATGTAGATCTTACAAGTGTTCTTAAGACACAAAAAATGATAATAACAGTAAACAGGACAAGAGGAAACTTTGGGAGGTGGCGGATGTTTGTGGCCTTGATGGTGGTGATGGTTTCCTGGGTATATACTTATCTCCAAACTCATTGAGTTGTATATATTAAATATGTACAACTTTTTATATGTCAATCATATCTCAATAAAGTTGTTAAAAAATAGCAACAAACCATAATTGGCCTACCAATTTTCTTCTTGGAACCATTTCAGTGAGCTTGAGGAGAAATGTCTCTCTAGAACTACTTAAGTCCTTGACTTTCTTCTTTTATAGAGTTGAAGATATCCTTGGAGCTTGACACTGTGGTGGCCTGGAACTTGCTCCTCCTCTCTTTTCTGTTCTCTATTACTGGCATTACCATCCTTCCAGGAGCTCAACTCAGATTTCTGTGTGACTTATCCATCCATTTCCTGTATCTCCCACATCTTGTCAGTTGACAAATACAGTTGCTTGATCTCCTCAATATCTCTCACATTGATCTTTTATTTCCATTACCACTGACTAGATCAGGCCCTTGTGACTTAAACTGGACTGTTATGAAACCCTTTTAAATAATTTCTATACCCACAGGATTTCTCTACTCTCTTCCATCCTACAGAGAGAAAAGGCCAGGTTTTGTTCATCCCTGAAATCTAATCACATAGCCCAGAGCAGGAAGCATGAAAGATAGGCAATATATGTTTGTTAAATGAGACCTGGTTTTATTGCTTCTCTCTTCAAAAGCCTGTGAGGGTTTCCTGTTGCCCACAGGTTGAAACTCTCCTTGGCCTTTCATCACTGTACGTCAGTCTTGCTTTCCACTTTATTTCTCACACAATCCAGTGATGTACCCTCTGGTTGACTACTCACCATTGGGATCATTTTGATTTTCCAATCCTCCCATCTTCCAAATCTTCACTTGTCAAATTCCTACCCATATTCAGACCCTCCTCCATTGTTATCTCTATGAAGCCATCTCGGGTTTTTCTACCATAATAATTGATCGTTCTTTTCTGCTCTCCCAAAGACTTACTGATTACATTATAACACAATTTGTCTTTAATTATAGCTCTTGAGTGACAGGGTTTCATTTTAAATGCCAATTTTGATCAGTTAGTAATGATGACCTACAGCACTGTATTGAGAAGGATTCTAAGGATAAAATTAGGTTCCTCAAGAGAGAATATGCCAGAATAGAATACACGCTATACTTGGGCCAGGCGAAGGGAGAGAACAAACTGTGCATGGATTAGTCAACTTTGTTATAGATCCCCACGTTATGTGCCTACTCAGCTAGATCATGTGCACTTAAAGACATCTTTCTATCTTCGTAGTCTCTATCACAATCTGTGTTCAATTCGATCCTTAAACATTCTATTCCCTGATTTTAAAAGTTTACAATCTAAAATGGCAGATATGACATTTGAGATAGAATGTGATAATGGACAAGAAAGATATAAAGTGCTAATGAAATGGTCTTTGAAGACTGGGTAGGAAGACGTAGAGAACAAGAAGGGGAAGACAGTATATATTGAAAGGAAATGAAGTCAGTATCTTGGAGAGACGTCTGCACTCCTGCATTCATTACAGCATTATTCACAGTAGCCAAGATATGGAAAAAACCTAAATGTCTGTCATCAGGTGAATAGATAAAGAAAATGTGATGCATACACACACACACATACACACAACGGAATATTATTCAGGCTTTGAAAAGCCAATAAATGTAAGTCCAGTAAATTTATTTCTTAACTAGATATTAAATTCTAAAACAGCAAAAGTGAAAAATCTGGAATAGTTTAAATTACGCTTGAAAATTTCTTAACTTGCTCATGTAGTGTAATATGCATTTAAAAATATAAAACCAGGTACCCTGTAAATTGTTTACTCTAAACTTCAAGAAGCACTCAATAGAGCAATGAAAGCTACAAAAGCAATCCAGATATCTGAGCATTCAGACTTTTGTGTCTTTAAGTTGCCTATCACATGAGAGGAGGGTGTGGGGTGGGTGGAAACGTCCTCCTTTCCTGCAGATTTTATTCAATCTTTTAGAAAGTAGTAAATCTATCCATATTTAATATTTACTAATGAATTTATTTATTTGGAAACAACGAATATAAAAGAACCTAATGAAAGGCTTGGAGCATACTTGGAGCTTAACAAATGTTTGCTGGATTTGAATTTGAATCTTGCTTATGAATTAGACCCACATACAACTGTTCTTTGAAAAGTTGTTTAGAAGACCTTGGTCGGCTTCCTCTCTTTCCAAGTTGACATCTTCTGTGTGGCCCAGTAAACGATTGTCACTCTCTTGCCATTTGTACTAGTTTCATGACACCTTACCATAATTCTGGAAATGTATATTGAAGCAAAATAATAATTTTTGCCCATCAAACTTAAAAATTAGTAACATTCTATGCTGATAGGAACTCTTGTATACTCTAAATAGGAATATGAACTATTTAAAACTTTTTGGAAAAATTCATTCTATAGGAGAAATAAAAGCACAAATCCTTGTAGTGGCAAATATTGAAGCCAACACATCTGTTGATCAATATGGAAATAATTGAAGAAATTATGGTATTCTCACACTGTGGAAAATGATATGCCTCAAAAAAAAAAAAACAAAGCCAATAAACTAGAGCCGGCCCTGATGGCCTAGTGGTTAAATTTAGGTGATTCGTTGGCCCCAGGTTCGCGTCCCGAGCGTGGAATCACACCACCCGTCTGTCAGTTGCTATGTTGTGGCAGCAGCTCACATAGAAGGACTTACAACTAGGAAATACAACCATGTACTGGGGCTTTGGGGAGGGAAAAAAAAAGCTAGATAGATCTATATGTATTGATTAGAAAAATGCCCATGATATTTTTCTTAAGTTAGATAAATTGTGAGATAATAGGCAGAATATAATACTATCTTTGTTAAAAACAAAAACTGAAAACTCAACCACAGAAAAACAAACTTAGTATGTATGTGTATTTTTTTGTCTAAGACCCTCAAAAGCATGGAAGGATATATCCTAAATTGTCAGAATTGGTACGCCCCAGGAGGTGGGGCGATTGGGTATTTGAAGGAAGAGCAAGACAATCATTTTATCTTTTACTCCTCCGTCATTCGAAGGCCTGATCCAAATTAGAGGTAATAGGAATTAAAAGAAAAAGACATCTGGGAGATGTATTATGGCAATGGAGTGGATGGCATTTGGCAATTCTTTGGATGTTGGGGAGAGGGAAATGAAGAAATCAAGATGGCTGGTCAGCGTCTAGCCTGAGTGGTTGGGAGAACAGTGCTGTCATTCACAGAAACAGGGTTATCAAGAGAAGAAGTGATTCCTTTTATTGTTACCACAGGAGAGATGATGAGTTTGGGTTATCAGTCAAAGTTGTACTGCTTCTTATTTTAAACAATAATTGCTCCTATGGAAAAGTTTCTTATCTTGGTCTTGAGACCTCAAAAACAAATGCTGCTTTGTAGTTGCATTTTGTGTAAACTACAGAACTAAAAGAGCTAGACGGGTGTTTTAATATTTTACCATTATCTGTGCATATTGTTTCAAAACAAAAGAACATTTCTTTTTGAATTGGAAAAAAAAAGAATTTAAAATCATCTCAAACATGTGAAAAAAAGTAAATTTACCTGCTGTTTAAAGTGGCAGAAAGTATAAAATATGACCTGTACAACTTTTACTATATATTTCTTTTGTGTTGTTTTAATATAGTTACTATTCCTCTTGCAAGTTCATTTGTAACTCAATGCCTGGTAAGTTAACAGAGTATACTGTTGCTAAAGATATTCTATAAGGCTTGCAAAGATTTTTAGTTGTAGACATACCTTGTGCACTTTTATTCCATAGAAAACAGCATTAGAAATTTAGCCCCATTGAGAATTTATTTCTTGCAAGTACTGTCAAAATGCTGGGTGAATTTATTCCTGTATAATTATATCATATTTCACGTTGGGGCTGAAATAAAAGTGTGTAATCCATCACTGTGAACTCTTTTGCATAGACAAATGAGTCAACAAAGTCACCACAATAAATCATTCTAATTTTCACTTTCAGTTATGTGAGAATCAAACGCTCTGGCATACCTTTCTTCTCCATTCATCCTTGATTGTATTTTTACCTCAGACACTCTTCCTATGTTAGTCTCTCTTAGTTGAATTATGTGGGGCTTTCCATGGGAAATGTTTTTCACATTACATTTGTTATCCCTAATATGAGTTAAAACAGAAATTCCTATAACAGCCATGTATTTATTTTGAGTCTAAAGAACTTCATGAATCTCAAAACCTTCAGAGTACTGGGTGATTATGATATTGTGTGAATTCACAAGATGATTTATTTTATTGACTAATTCTTATAGTTTGAGTTAAGCTACGTATGGTCCCCCCCCCCCCTTGGAGGAAATAGAACAGGGACAATAAATTTAATATTTTGTGTATTTCTTGTTTTCCAGAAAATAAATACTGCTGGAACCAGTAATGCAGATGTTCCTTTGCCTGATCCCGGAATGTACCAATTGGATATTACATTAAGAAGGGGTCAAAGTTTAGCTGCCCGAGATCGAGGAGGTAAGAACATAAGAACGATATCACCTGAAAGCTTATTCTATTTGTTTGTGACAAACTTTATTTCCCTTATGATTGCTTAAATAAAAAAACTCAACTATAATTTTTAGGAGGTTGGATTCAATGATGTGGTTCAAAACGTTACCTGACTCCTCTGACCACGGAAGAAGAGGTCTTCATGCAAGTTCAAAAACATAACCCAGACAGCAAGGCTCCTACCCAACTGCTGACAAATTAGACCCTGCATTATGTACAATCAGTGACACAATAGGCTAAATGGATGAGGCACATATTTGAAGCCACATCAGAAGTCACCTTTGGGCAGATCTGAAGTTCCTTTTGCTGCCTGGATTTCCTCAGTTGAATCTGCTGAAATTGCAGAATCCAGGACTATCATTTCACCAAAATTTTGGAGATTCTCAACAAGTGATTTTCTAGGGTTTGCTTGGATCTGGCAATAGCCACATGGTGGATTAAATAGGTCTTTGTAGGTCATGCCAAAGGACAAGACAAGGCAAATACTCATTAATGCCTAGATTCCAAATCCCAAAGCAATCTCCTGATGAACTAGCCTGGTCTGCATTAGAGATTCCATGAACCAAGGTTAGAAGCGGGGCCAGAGATAGACCCAAAATAGACCGTATAGCGTCCTTTGCATATTTTGAAATATCCGCTGTTCAAAATATGAAGACCTAAGGGCTCAGAGGGCCCACAATACCAAAGGAAGCTAAATTTGGGTGTTACTCCTCCCACTAGAAGGGAGGATAGCCCCTCAGCTTACAGTAACTTGTTGTCAGACAACCTGGAGAGTGCTCCTGGCATCAAGTGATCTTGTTTTTCTCCTTCCACAAGAGTTGACATCCATATTTAGGGAGTGAAAGGAACCAAATTAGGGCTGTAGTTTGTAAATTCTTTCTCCTATTTCTATGTGAATAAAATAGAGAACATAATTTAATATAATGGTGGATTTTTTAAGACTAGAAACTATACAAATAGTAGATTCAACTTTTAAGTAAAAACCTATATAAATATTGGAACATTCTTAATGAATGAAGCGACCAAAAATGTTAGAATTTAAACACAGAGGATTTTCAAAAGTAGTAAGCTGGTTTAGTAGCTGAGGACAAATGTTTGTTGAATTAAACTACTTGTCACAAAACAAGGTATAAATAGATTAGAAAAAGAAAGTAATGCTAATAACATAGTATTATTTTGCTATAATTATATAACATTTTTTAGTTGTCAAAGAGCTTTTAGTTACATCATTTGACCCAAAACAGAATTGAACCAGGCATCAGGAGATCAAAATTTTATCCTAGATATCTACCCCAACAATATTAAATACATATGCACACATTTATTGAAACATTGTTTGTAATTATAAAACACTGGGAACAACGTAAATGTCCATTAATAGGAGAGTGGTTAAATAAACATGTGATGAAATACTATACAGCTGTAAAAAAAAAAATAAGGAAAATCTTTAGGATTTGATATGGAAAGAGTTATGAGATATATTAAGTGAAAAAACAAAGTGAAATAGTATAGACAGTGTGGATTGTTTCACGTAAGAAAGAAATTATGCATTATCTGCTCATTTGTTCAAAAAGAAATATAAAAAAAAAAAATCCAGAAACTAATGAGCTTGGTAACATGTAGAATGTGGGTAAGAACAGGTGTCAAGAATGGGTGATGTGAATGAGGTGGAAGGGGTGAGGAGGAAGTGACATTTCTCTGAGTTAATCTTTTTATATGTTCTAAATCTTTAACTGTAGCAATATTTCAGCACCCCCTGAATGAATGAATTAATTAATGAATGAGTGAATGAATAAATAAATAAACAAATAACCGGGGTGTGGGAGGAACCCAAAATAGAATATAGCTCTCACCACACCTAAACAGGATGAGGAATAAAACAACTAATCTAAATGATTATGTAAAATAATACTTGGATTATACACTACAAAACTCAAGAGAAAAGAACTATACATAAATAATGTCCTCTGGACCATGGGTATCAATTCTGAAGCTATTTAATGTGTATAGTAAAAATGAACAAATAAGTACATATATCATAGATAATGAGAACCAGGTTTCTCACTGTTAGAGAAAGAAACAAATATAGAACAGGGGAAAGCTGGAATGAACCTTGAGACGTCTGAGAGATAGTAGCATGAACTAATGGTTTTTAATATAGATACAGATAGATAGAAATAAAAGTGGATAGAGGTGTGTGTGTGCATGTGTGTGTGTGTGTGTGTGTTTCCTAGATCTCTCTGCTAAGAGGGCCTAGAAACAATGACAAAAGGTGAAATGACAAAGTAGCAACTAATATACCTTGGGCCCAGACCTTGGTGTCTAAATACAATTTCCCCAATAAAATTAAGCAGAGCTCCTGGAGAAATGGTTGATTTCAGATCTGGGGCAAGAAAAGTACAAGATGAGCCTGGAACATTTTGCAGTGCCAGAAAGTAAGGAAGTATTCAAAAATTGTTGGCAGAAAGTCAAAACAATGTAGGAGCCAACATAAAGGAGCTCCTAATGATCAAAGCTGGGACAATTTCAGCAACAAAATAAATAATAGCAATAGCGGATTATAACCCATAGAACAAAGTAAATATGTATGAGTTCATGCTGATAAATAAATGATTCAATAAATAAATAGGTGGAGGAGAGAGTACAGCTTTTCCATATGGTAAAATTCCAATGAACAAACATAGAAGGGAAAATAGAAATAGAAAAATCACTTTTTAACCAACACCACAGTAACAATTGTTGCAGGCAAAAGTCATCAATTGATGCTAAAATTATATGTGTGAAATTATGATGAGAAACAGGATATTTGCATCATTTCCAAGTATCTCCCCACAAGATACATATGAATTATAAAGGGAAATATAGTAACTTTACAGTGGAGAAGCTTGGAAGACACCACCTTAATCAAGAGATGAAAGTTAGCGGCAGCAGTAATGAGACAGACAGACATCATGGGCCTCCTGATATGATGCCTTGAGAAAGGCATATCATTTCTATGACATTCTTGTCAAAAAAGCATAAAGTCAACGTAATCAGGAGAAGACATCAGGCAAACTCTAGCAACACATGGTACCAGTTATCTGAGCCAAGTAGTAGCTACCCTTTGGACAGAATGTGCACAGTCTCATTCCAGCATCCCCTGTATCACCACAATTTTGAGTCTGGATGACACTGTGCATGCACCACTGTCTCTCTTAGAATAGCAAATTATTATCTGCAAAAGTCTCTGCCAAAAACAGAAAATTGTTTTTTGCTCAGGAAGATTAGCCCTGAGCTAACATCCACTGCCAATCTTTCTCTTTTTGCACGTGAGCGACTGCCACAGCATGGCCCACTGACAGACAAGTGGTGTAGGTCAGCTTCTGGGAACCGAACCCTGGCCACTGAAGTGGAGTGCACTGAACTTAACCACTTGGCCACTGGGGCGGGACCTTGAAAATTTTTTTAAAGTATATTACTTTGTAGAAGTGAAAAATATCCTGAAGTGTTTCAAAGGCAAACTCCAGTCCAGCTTCACTATTTTACTTACTTGCCCGGCATTCGCGAAGTTTTATTGGGTGGATATGAAAAGAGATATTCAAACAGAGGACACGATCTGTGTTAAGTTTGGGATTGATTCAAATTTGTGTTAGACTCTCCTATGAGTAACTGATGTGTTAAGGATGTGACTGGATAGACAGTGTTGAGGGCCGCTTTAGATTTGAGATTTTATATGCATGTAATTTATATGCTTATAGGATAATTAGGTGGAAATGGATAGTTTGAAGTGAGAAAACAAGCTGGGCAGCATTGCAGTCATGTGGGAGGATAGTTTTGAGTGCCGGGACTGGGATTTTGGGTGAGGAAATGGAGGAAGGAAAGGAAAATATGAGAGAAGGTTCAGGGGAATGTCCAGTGGCACCTGGGCTCTATTGGAGGAGAGGGTTCAAAAAAATTATCGAGTTTTAAGGCTGATAGTGCCTTGGAGCCATGTGGATTTTGGAAAAAGTTGAATGTAAGCAAAAATATTTGTATAACTATTAGAATTAGCAGAATTTGTACTCTTTTATCATTTATTACATTGATGCTTTCGCCTACTGCCCAACAAAACCAAAATGCCTGTGACCACTATGTCCCATATCACACTCGCACAGAAAAGTGGAAGGGAAAAATTCATTTCCACCATCACCACCATCGCTAGAATGTTGTTTGAATGTTGCATCTCCAGAATCTTCCTTCATACATAATGAGCGCCGAGGTGTGCTCAGCAGTCAAAACTGGCCATCATTTTTCCATTTTTATAACCTGTTTTGCAGAACGACAACCAGATGGCTTCTTGGAATGCTACTGCCTGTTCCTAAGTTTTATTACCTCTGCTTTAAGCAGCCTGATGGACCAGAAAGCACATGATCTTGGGGAGTCTGACACACATAATTTCAAAGCCAAACTCTACACTTTATTAGCGGTGTGACTTTGAGTGAGATGCACAGCCTCTCTGCTGCAATTGTAGGGTTCAAGATTTAGCAACAAAAATACAGGATGCCTAGTTAAATTTGAATTTCAGATAAACAACATATTATCTTTTAGCATAAATATGTCTTATGAATCTAATCCACAGTGTAATGAATATAGGTGGTAATACCGTACTATGATTATGTAATGTGATAAATATGGCTACAATGGCAATCATATTACTATACAGGCATACCTCATTTTGTTGCACTTCATTTTATTGTGCTTCACAGATACTGTGTTTTTTACAAGATCCTCCACCAGCAAAAAGATTATCATTCACTGAAGGCTCAGATGATGGCTAGCAATTTTTAGTAATATTTTTTAATTAAGGTACATATACTGTTTTTTAGACATAGTGCTATTATTACACAATTAATAGGCTACAGTATAGTATAAACATAACTTTTATGTGCACTGGGAAACCAAAAGATCCATGTGACTCGTTTTATTGTGATATTTGCTTTATTGTGGTGGTCTGGAACCACACCTGCAATATCTGGGAAGTATGCCTGAATATAAATAGATCAAAGTAACACACTGTACACTTTAAATTTACACAATGTTACATGTCAAATTTGTTCAATAAAAAATAAATACTGCTGGTGGGAATGCAAACTGGTGCAGCCACTGTGGAAAACAGTATGGAGATTCCTCAAAAAACTAAAAATAGAACTACCATACAATCCAGCCATCCCACTACTGGGTATTTATCCAAAGAGCCTGAAGTCAGCAATCCCAAAAGTCCTGTGCACCCCAATGTTTATTGCAGCACTGTTTACAATAGCCAAGACGTGGAAGCAACCTAAGTGCCCATCAACAGACGAATGGATAAAGAAGATGTGGTACATATATACAATGGAATACTACTCAGCTGCAAAACAGAACAAAATCATTCCATTTGCAATAACATGGATGGACCTTGAGAGAATTATGTTAAGTGAAATAAGCCAGCAAGAGAAAGATAATCTGTGTATGACTCCACTCATATGAGGAATTTAAAACTATGGACCAAGAACAGTTTAGTGGATACCAGGGGAAAGGTGGGGTGGGGGGTGGGCACAAAGGGTGAAGTGGTGCATCTACAACATGACTGACAAACATTAATGTACAATTGAAATTTCACAAGATTGTAACCTATCAATAACTCAATTAAAAAAATAAATAAATAAGTACGTCAGTGTAATGTTTGGAGCATACTTATGCTAAAAAATTATTTATGGTTTATCTGATATTCTGATTTAACTGAGTTTCTTATCTGGCAGCCCTATGAATATTTCCATGTCTAGTTATTATTAGAAAAACACCATTTATATTTTAATTGGGTTGGGCTTTTCAGGACTATATTATCATCTATCATATTTTGAATGTAATGTCTTGACATGATTATTTGTATTGTTAGAAAATAGAGCAATCTGTGTAGGTATATCTGGTAATGGCAATTCCCTACAATTTTATTTCTTGAAATTTATATCATGGAGGATGTATTAATTTCCTGGGGCTGCCTTACCAAATTATCACAAACTTGGTGCCTTAAAATAACAGAAATTTATCTCATAGTTGTGGAGTCAAGAGTCAAAAAATCAAGGTGCAGTAAGACAACACTTCCTCCAAAGGCTCTTGGGAAGAATTCTCCCTTGCCTCTTCCAGCTTCTGGTGGCTCCAGGCATTCCTTGGCTTGTGGCAGCATCATTCCAATCTCTTCTTCCATCTTCACATGGCATTCCCCTCTGTGTCTCCATATCTCAAATCTCCCTCCTCTTTCTCTCATAAGGACAGCAGTCATTGGATTTAGGGCCTACCCTAAATCCAGGATGATCTCTTCTCAATATTCTTAACTTATTACATCTACAGAAATTCTATTTCTAAATAAGGTCACATTCACAGGTACCAGGGGTTAGAACTTGGACATATCTTTGCTGGAACCCAAGTCAACCCACTACAGAGGACAATTGCTTCTCTTCAAATACTAGAAACACATTTAAATAATCAAAACAGTGATCCGTGTGAACTTGTTTATTGTGATTCTGTTTATAACAATGGTAGAAATCCCTGTGTGGAGTTAGAGACTCTCCATTACTCTGCTCTGAAACTCCTCAGGTCCCCTCTGCAGGTCTGAGGCATCAGTGCTAAAGCAAAGTTTCCAAGTGTCTAAGAAGACTGTTTTCAGGTTGGAGTAAGAAACTTGGGGGATGGAAACCTCAGAAGGTTATTCCATGCCAAGCTTTACTTTTCTCACAGTTTGGTGAAACCTCACTAATTGAGAATTTATACCAGTTATAAGACAGTCAGATCTGAGAAAATGAATTGGAAAGCATATTTTTCAAAAATGAATTCAATTTGATAAAACTGAAGCATATTCTGTATTGTGAGTATAAATAAAGGATTTTTCAAGTTGGAGGGCCTGCTGGCAATTTTGTCATTAAAATATAATTTATGAAAACTCTTAAAGAGAGAGGTGTTCTCTGGGTGGGTAGGGCATAGTAATATTCCTAGTGTATAATATGCATCAAGCATGATGTTTGGCATTTACATATATTTTCTCTAATCTTAACCAGATGGGCCTTAAGAGCAGCTACCACCCCAACACATTCACTCACTGTTTGGTGTTTGAGTCCTCTTTGGTTTTGATCCTTGAGAATTTCATTTGTGATAGGATGGCCCTGGGGACAGTTCTGGTTTTTACTGTTGATTTGGCGTAATTGTTAATAGTGTTCCATTTCACTCTCCGAAGGGTTCTAGTTTCAGAGATGTAGTACATACTGATGCTTCCTAGAAAAAAATCTGAATCCCATTAAAGTTGATCAGAATTAAATATTATGAATCGTCTTTTTGGCCCAGAAGGAGAATGCAACTTGTATCATCAGAGAAAGGTCTGTCTCTGAGCATGTTTGAGATACTTCTCTTGGCAGCCCCTTCTTTAGATTTACACAGCCTTTAAGGAGCTATTTTGACCAAGAAAAGGTCTGTCACATTGCATTTTTGTGCTAAGGTCGTGAATTGAATGTGTTGCTGGTCATTTGTTTTTTGCGTTTCTTACAGATGGTGGAATCAAGTATAGGCTCATTTTACCCAATTCAGACACAACCATTTACATACAGGTTAATGTTATCCCTTTAACCAGTTTCCTACTACTGGGAAAATTTTTAAAAAAATGAATTCATAGTGATTAAGTTTTAATGATAGCTATTTCACATAGTCTATGATCTTAAGCTTCTAATAGTGTATATGCATATATACTACATATAAACACACACGTATATATAAGTATATGTTATATTACATAAATAAGCTTCTGCAGAATATATGTATTCTGTTCTTTTTTCCTGTTTTATTTTCGTAGATGCAAAAAAAAATCACTTGTTGACACACAAAGATTTCATTGTTACCAGTTAATATAACTAGAGCCATACATTTACTAAACCCTAAGAGTAAACTTCTGCCTAGGGATTTTATAAATGACTTCGAGACTGCACCATTGTCCTAGAAAGCCTTTGACACTGGTCTTAACACTTCATTTATTCTAAGCCA
The DNA here is from genome assembly GCF_041296235.1 of Equus asinus. Classification (NCBI taxonomy): domain Eukaryota; kingdom Metazoa; phylum Chordata; class Mammalia; order Perissodactyla; family Equidae; genus Equus; species Equus asinus. Next base: position 76,629,063 of record NC_091798.1, read on the forward strand.
GAAGCAAAGGCTGCAGTGGCTTTTCTCCAGGCTGTCTGCAGCACTACCCACGTGGAGGTATTCCTTTCTTCAAGATCCCCAAGGTCTGCCAAGAGGTGACGTCCCTTAATAAATGTAAATCTGGAACTCCTTAAGCCATAGAGCAAGTACTACACCAATTTCCTGAAGAGACTCAGTGATGTTTCCACATATAAATGCAATCATATCACACTGAACTAAATGGTGTACTTTTCAATGTGCTATTTCTTTCATTCTTATGGTTCCACATTTGCTTTGCTTAATTATATTTAGATAGGAAGAGGGATCAATTTCTATTGCAAGTAACCACATTGCCATGAAAAGTAAAAGCACCCAGGAAGGGCTCTGTGTACAATGTCTGACTCTGCTCAGGAGTTTACAGACAAGGCTGATCAAGATACATCAGAATTCCTTCAGAATCTACATAGACTTTGCTAATGGTATTTTCTAGGAAATATTATTTGATTATTTATAGATGAATTTGATTTAGAATAAGTATAATTTAAGTCATCATCTGTTAACAAAGGATGGTTTTAAGCTTATCTCATTTTAAAAGTGCAGCTGAGTTCCATGTATTAGACATTATCCTTAAATTCACCTGAGGTTAATTAGCTTGTGTTCATGGTTTTCCTTATTTAGAATTCTTAAAGGATATGTTCCTTCTTGTTGTAAGTATAAAAGAAATTTTGTATGTTCCTGGATTTTGTATTGTGCCCATAGGGAGAAATATTCTCAGGCATTTCATTATGTGTTCCCTGAAATTGGATCATATGAAGTGTAAAAAATTATCCTTTCTATAAATTTTAAAAGGTCAATTGACACAGTAAACCAATTAAGAATGGGTTCACATTTTTGGTACCACTGTTTGATATAACCAAACCTACAGAAGGTCATAGGCCTATTGATTAACATTATTTTAAGAGAGGGCATTCATTCTAATTAGCACTAATTTAATCTTCTAAATTTGAGGTTAGAGAGAGACAGAGAAAGGCTAAAGGAGCTTTATCATGTGTTTATCATAAAATAAATCATTAAAAATAATACCAGCAATACTCTAAAGCAAATAACTATAATTAACTATCTCTTCACTTTCACAAGATCCTGTTTGTTTTTCTGTTGATCTTGGGTTAGCAGTCTACTCTCACAATGTCATCTGCCTTGGATGAAAATAGTTCTGGAAATCCCAACTTTTAAGTCCCCTGGCACAATTGATCTGGTATTGACTCATGGTGGCAATCTCAGCTTACATTTGGAAACCTGCACCTGTGGGTTTATTCTTAGCAGTCTCAGTAGTCCACCAAGATCTGATACTGACTTTCTTTGTAATTTTTCCAGAAGACACAATCTCTGGCCTGTAGCTAATAGGAGGAACCTTTAGGCAAGCATGGGGGCTGGGGAGAACAGAGGCTACCTGTTAATGAAAGACTGACTGCTTCTGGTTAATTTATCACAGAAACAAATCGTATCAGTATAGAAGAGAGTAGAATCTCCACTGGCAGTGAGTATATAAGCAATTGGCCATAACTGTAAGTTAGGTGATGATTACCCTGAGGGAAAAAATGTATTATGGACAGCCAAGACACTAGCAAATCTCCAAAGCCTTGCAATCAGTATTGTAGAGCGTGCACCAAAATCATCTCCACTTGATAAAGTATTTTAAAACTACAAATAAAATCCTCCTAGAAGTAAATATATTGACAGCCATTGGGTCATCCCTTCTGCGTGAGTATGCACCTGTTTCCACTCACCCTGATAGGACATGTTAATAGCATATCAAAAATACCTTACCTGTAGAACTTTGACCTTGCGTAAGTTGAGCTTTTCTTTTTGTTTTGAAAAATTTTCCCTGTCCCCAAAATTAGTATTCCATGCCTTTTATGATCGTTAGGTTCAACTAAACATCAGACTCACAAGACTATTAAGGCCACATTTGACACCTCTTTAGGAGGATACAGGACAGGAACCACAGCTCAACATCCCTTGCAACATTAGCTATCCCTCGCTGCAGTCCATGCAGCAGCCCCGCAGCCATCTAATAGCTATCTTCCTTGGCTCTCCAGGTAACACAGTGCAGATCACATTGAGAGGTGTGGGAGTTACTTCTCTCAGGAACCATTATCTCTTGTAACTACTTCTTGGGCATAGTTTCCAAGGACATGCCCAGTTACAAGAATCATTACACTCGGAAGCCCAAAGATATGGCTTCCTATCAGGTGTTTCTACTTCTCCCAGTCCAGATGAAATTTACCAACCAGGGGTAAATGTTGCTTAGCAACACAGTTGACATACTATCTATTTGGGTTACCAGGGAATTAAAGAGTTGGTCAAACGTCATATCTTATGAAGAAGGGCGAAAAAGTTTCCCCACACTGGGGCAAGCATTAAGAAAATTAAGAAAATACAGAGCATTCCTCCTGTGCCAAACTGTAGCGGGCAGTCCCTCCTTGCTCTTGAGTGGCACAGGGTTCCAAGGTAGGGTGATTTCAAGCCTTCGGTGCCACCTAGCAGCTGTTGAGGAAGCAACAAATTTGGTTTGGATATAAAAACACCCTGAGTTTTATTAGTCCAAATTTAGGGCCTACCTTGGAAAACAGCAAAATCAAAGAGGATTTTCAGACAAGCACACAAGTGCTCAAGGATGAGAAGTAGCTACATCCTTGCCTGTGTTATTAGCTAATAACACTTTATAGCAACCATAACAAAGGTAAAACAACAGACAGTGATTTTAGGTTGTCCAGACATGACAAACCCTTATTATTCTTTCTGTTTGTTTATTTTTTTAAATAATTGACCATGGTCATAAAATACTCAAAATCAGTGTAAAAGCAGACCCTTTGAGAGTATGTGTTTGGTTTGAGTAAGGCAAAACCTTCCATCTACGCAGAAAGCAAGTCAGTCTCCTCTACGTTGTGTTGAGAACACACTCTAGACTCAGTGATCATTTTTCTTCCTGAACTACCAGTCCACTATTAACATCAGCTTCTTTAAAAAATAATTTTATATAAAAAATTTCAACCTAAACTTATTGAAATCTAATTTATATACAGTAAAATCTACAGTTTGATGAGTTCGACAGGCATATAGTCATAACTACCACCAAAATCAAAATATAGAACATTTTCATCACCTCAGAAAGTTCCCGCGTGATCCTTTGTGGTTAATTCTCTCACTACACTCCTAGCCCCTGGCAACAACTGATCTGATATCTGTAAAAAATAATTTCAAATTACATCAATATCTATGTATTTTAAATGTACATATATGTATATGAAATAATGATAGATAAATTTTAGAGATTGAATAGAATTAATTTTATAAAGCATAAGACTGTTTTTATTGCATTGATTTTATCCTTGTAAATTGAATGCTATTTATATTGCAAATATATTTACTTGTTGACAAAATACATAAATAAAAACTATCAGTGAACTCTAATGTAAACTATGAACTTGGAAGATAAGATGTGTCAATGTAGGCTCATAGGTACAAATATACCACCATGGTGAGGGTGTTGATAGTGGGGGAGACTATGCATGTCTGGGGAAGTCAGTATACGGAACTCTCTGGACTTTCCACTCAGTTTTGCTGTGAACCTAAAACTGCCCTAAAAAATAAAGTCTATTAAAAAAAAACCTACTATGTGGTGGTCAAATACCTTTGCTCTGTTGCCATTTTAATTTAGTTTAAGTATAAAAGAATACAACTACAGTTGATATTAAAATACTTAGTAGAACCCTAAAGTTTTACTCTAGAAATCCAAATGAAATAGCATGAAGTCTGAAGTTTAAAACAAGCATGTTTTAAACAATAAAGATACTATTTACTCTAATTCAATTTAGTCACATACATATTTATATCCATGCAGTCTTAAATTTTAGTGTAATTAGTGATCACATACCTGTTCTATAAGACAAGAATACAAAATTTTCAGTTAATTAGGCCTCCTATCATAAAGTTAACTTGATTTTCCTGAACTAAATGTTATAAATCTCATTCTGATACAGGCCATCTCTTAGATACAGGCAATCATTTAGTTGTCTTTTTAGCCAAATTTAACAAAACAATTCACATTTTCAAGTATTTTCTGTGATCAGGAATATTAAGAGTACTTATGTCAACTTAAAGAATTTTTTATAATTACTTCATATTTATTTATCAAGTAATACTAACAATCTTTAACTCTTGGTTTAAAGTCTTAACACAAAAAGGTTTCTTGAGGGCAGGTTATTAGCATATCTTTTGTTCTTCACTTTATCTTAGTAACCAAGACACCTATTAACTAAGACTCTACCATTCCCTTTGAACCCTTTTTTACCTCCAATTACGTAGGCAGGGGACGTTTTCCAGACTCCTTATTCTAAATTTATATGCATCTATTAATCTCAAGACCAGTCAAAATAGGAGCTCTGTTAAATTTAAGAAACAATGCAATCTTGTTGATTTCCCTCTGGAAGCAGGCAAAGGTACCTTGTCAAAAAGAAAAATTCTGTCTTAACACTGTTTAGGGATAGATCTTTTTCCCCAGGGAAGAATGTTATCATGCTTGTTTAGATAGTTCAGTTAAAGTTAATTGTTCTGCCTTTTTAAAATTAGAACTATTTCTTCAGTTCACTCTTTGCAAGGAAAGTGTCCCTTTCTTTTTCAAGTTTTTGTGAAATTAGCAATCAGATTCTTTCTTCTCCTTTTGTTTTTAGAGTAGATGTACTCAACTAGATGTTCTTATAATGTGCACAGTCACCCTTAAATTTTAGAGATGCTCTTAAAAAGTCCACAGGTGTAGATATAAGGCAGCGATTCTTAAAGTTTGGTCCTCAGACCTGCAGCACAGGATCACTTTGGAACTTGCAAGTGCTTGGGCTCTGCTTCAGACCTACTGAATCACAAACTGGGTGTGAAGCCCACCAATCTGTGTGTTAAGAAAATTTCTGGGTGATTCTGTTGCATGCTAAATTTTGAGAACCACTGATGTAAATGTCCTAAGAATCTGACTGGCCACATACACGCACACATAGACACACAAATATAAAAAATCATTTGCAGTCACAGACAATCAGAAAATCACCCAATTACTACATATAATTTTAACTAATAGGTAAAATGAAGCTATGCTCATAAACCATATGTAAAAACACCTCTGAGGGCAAACCACAGTGCAGCCAAAAAACTTTAGTGAATGAGTATTTGCTTACCCCAGGCTTTATGTCCGGGAGTTTAGATCACTTCAGTGACACAGCAGACAGCCACATAGAACCCCTTGAATACAAAACAAAGACCACAGAATTCCTCAGATCTAAAACGTGCTCTAGAAACCTGCGAAACCATTCTGGACTCCCCTCCCAGGAACCCCTACTCTCCCCTAGATACCAAACCATCCCTCCAGTCTCACTCAGGCCTTCAGCCCATCTCACTTCTCCCAGGCCAACCAATAGATGGCAAGAGGCCATGAAACCACAAAACAAGAGCCCTTTCAAATGGCTCTCAGACTTTGACATGAGGGAGCTCTGAACATGAGCTGAAATTGCCATGTCTTTGAAAGGTCTGGTAGCTTGTTGGTCGTAGCTGCTCTTAAAGAGGACGGTCAGGGAAACACAAAGAAGCTTGAGTGTGCTTGTGTTGTTCCTTGATCTAGAGGCTGACATCTGCTTGCCTTTGATGTTCCTGTGAAGCAGGCTATCTCCAAGAATTGTGGAAAGAAAACATTTCAGTCAATTTAGTTATGAGCATGTATCAGAAATGTACTGCAATCTTTTTTGCAAGTTAAAAGACCCCTTGTAAGCCAGTTTAAAGATTCACTCCTAAGAATAATTTATTGATAAATTGTTAATATCTGTACTTATTTATTTTATCCTAAAAGCAAATGTGAGGTTTCTAGATCAAAGATCAGACATTATTACTCATATTATTAGTTCCCCTGGCTCCACTTTCCGCCTTCGGATGAGAGCAAATGTCAGCTGTACGTACAGGGGGTCCGTACTGAGGGAAAAGAATCCCAAAATTATGGAATTTGGAGTTTCTATAAGAAGTGCTGCCCAGCAGCCTCTCCCCCACAGGAAAAAAGGGCTTATCTTTCCAGTGTAAACAGATCCTCTCTTGAGAAAAGAGCAGAAGAGTCCTGGATCTTTACAACCATTAGAAATGTTAACTAACGGTTCTAAGCGTATCGACCTTAGAATGTGGAAAGAAAATGTTTCTGGGGAAAAGGAGACCTTCTCTATCTTCACAGCATACAGTTCATCATTTATTATGCCCCGCTTATTTGTCTTACCTTTCTGTTAAGCATGGATTTTGTCCATTGTGAGTATGTATAGATGCTCCACAATTACAGTCTAAAGTGAAGTTCTCTTCATACTTGAAGAATGACCAATTTTGTCATTCACAAGCATCTTTCAAATGTAGATTGACAAGTTGTTTTGAATTTTAATAGATTATGGTTTTGTAACAAAATGTACTGAGAGACAATGACTACAAAATTGTACACAGCAACCCCCCTTATCTGCATTCTAAGACTCCCAGTGGATGCCTGCGACTGTGGAGAGTACCTAATCCTGTTTAAACTGTTTATTCCTAAATATACACACCTATCATAAAGTTTAATTTATAAATTAGGCACAGTAAGATATTTATAACAATAATAAAATAAGACAATTATAACAATATACTGTAATGAAAGTTACCATAGATCTTAGCAACCTCAGAATACGATTTTTTTCTTTCCTTATTAAGTTGAGAACTTTCATCTTTTCACTTACAGAAAGCACTTTACCGCTTCTCTTTGGCGTATCTGAATTCCCTGCATCACTACTCTTACGCTTTGCGGCCTTAATAAAGTCAAATAAGGGTTACTTGAGCACAAGCACTGCAATACCAGGACAGTCGATCTGATAACGCTGATGGCTACTAAGTGACTAACAGGCGGGTAGCACATACAGTGTAGATATGCTGGGCAAAAGGATGATTCACGTCCCGGGTGGGGTGGTGTGCGATTTCATCATGCTCCTCAGAACGGCCCACAATTTTAAACTAATGAATTATTTCTGCAAGTTTCCATTTAATATTTTCAGACCGCAGTTAACCATGGAAAGCGAAACCCAGTATAAGGGGGGACTACACTATTTAAGCTTTTCTAAATTTTCTAGTGTTTTGAGAACATATTACCTATCAAAAAAGTTACTAGAGACTAGTTCCTAGTTAAATTTAGCAAAGAATGAAGAAAGCTTTGCTCTTTATTAAAGAAAATCTGTGAGTATAAATTATAAGAATAACTAAAATAAATTGCTTTTCTGAAAAGTGCATTCAAATTTTGAAATTCTCAAGCTTCAGTCAATGTATTTTAAATAATATCTTATTAGCAGTCTGTCATAGAAGAAAAGCTCATGGTTTTTAGGTCGAGTTCTCCAGAAGTAGAGCCTGAGATAGGGATTTGAGTTTCTTTGAGGGATAATCCAAAAGCAGTGGTAAGGGCGAAGATGAGACCAGGAAGGGAAGGGAGGTGGTACAGGGTGAGTGAAGAAGCAGGTGACCTCTGGGACCTCTGGGACATGGTGTAGAATGCCCCCAACAAGTCCCAATCAGGAACCAAGAAGGTAGGCTATTTATTTAGCAGTCCCCTTTGCCATTTGCTAAGGTCTGCTTCCAAGGATGTGGCACCTGTGGCCTGGCCATGCATGAGCCATGCACACTGCTGTGACTGCAGAAAGTCTCAGGTACTTGAGGAAGGAATGGAGGTAGAAAGCATTTGGTGTTTAGGAAAACTGAAAGTGTGGACAAGTTATGGTTGGACATGGACAGCATCTGCTGCAGCATAGGCTGGGCATCAGAGAGACCAGAAGTAAGTTACCAGATAACTAACATGCAAAACGGGGATAAGGAGAGCATCTGCCCCCTAGGCTTGCCCTAAAAGTTGAATGAGATCCTACACATAACGTTTTAGAGGAGGGCACAAAGTAAGGCCTCTGATCACGTACTATCCTCATTATCAACATTATTACTATTAGCACGATATTAACTAAAATGTTATTGATGAAATTAGTGCATATTTCTTAAATGAGAGCTGCAAGAACATTTTTATTTTCCATTATTTTTAGCAAGTATTATGTATTCCAACAGATTCTGGCATTCAGCTTTAGAGTTTTTGTCTTTTGAGAATTTCTCTGGTTGTATGCTACAGAAACACACCATAGTTTTTGCCCTAGCAATTGAGTGATGTTGTTGACAGCCTACTCATTGTATATCTTTGTTCTGCTTATTCCAACATGACAGCCCATCTGCCTCACAGAAAGACGAGTAGGATTCTTGTTGAGAATTGAAAAAGCAGTTGTGGTTGTGATGTTGAGGATATTTCTCATAGTTTTTTTTCTAACTCAGATCACAAAGCTTGCATTTCCTCCTTAAATGTGATACTCATATTTCTTTAATAATTTTGGAATTGCACTCTAAGATCATCAAAATATAATTCTGGAAAGGAATCATTATCAGTTTTCATGATGGCAAGAAAAGTAAAACTAGAGAAAGCAATTAGTATCTCAGAGTATTTAAAATTATTTCAAGTTCATTTTTACTGATTTTGGCTTCACTATTCTGATTCAGTAATGTTGAGAAACAAAAATATTCTTTATTGTTACAAATAATAGGTGTCATAGAGGAAGTCAATAGGTTTTTCTTTTACTCCATCACATGCATCAAAAAATCAATAGAGTGAAAGGACAACACATCTCAAATGGATAATTATTACTCTTAAGATACATTAATGTAGAGTGTCAATAATGGAGAAAACTGTACAAGATTATATTTTAACTTTTCACAGGAAAATAAGGAATTGTCCTTAAAATTTTGTTAGCAAAGACAAGAACATTTTGGATGCCACTGCATAATAGTACATGTACTGTCACTTTATAGATTTCAAATTTGTGATGCATTTATGAGGCTATTTCTTCCTAGGCTTTTGGTCTGTAGTTAGGTATTGTGCTTGTGCATGGATGGTGGGATTGGGTTTATAGTCTTGTGAAGTCAAAGCACTGCACACACTACTTTTAAGAAGTCCAGCATAACTGTAAGAGAAACTGTAGGAAAAGTAATATGGAAAGTCCCTGGGGAGAAAGACTGGCCATACCTAGGAGGACCTCGAAGTTGTTAAACCTGTGATTTATCTGTGCCTTGGACCTCTAGCTGGAGAGCTTGTGGTGAGGTCTGGGAAACAGGATGTAAGAAACTGGTCAATAAAATTGGATTTAGAACCTGTGGTATAGGCAGAATTCTAAATGGACCCCTAATGATTCATATCTTTGTCTTAATCCCCTCCTGTTTGGTCAAGTGGAACCTGTGAATATGATGGGATATCACTCCTGTGGCTATGCCATGTTACATTATATGGCAAAAGTGAAGAGATTTTTGCAAATGTGGTAAATGTCTAATCAATTGACTTTGAGTTAATCAAAAGGGAAATTATCTTTGGTGGATTTGAGCTGATTAGGTGAGTTCTTTAAAAGGAACTGGAGCCTTCCTTGAGATGAAGAGATACTTGCTGGCCTTGAAGAGGTGAACAGCCATGTTATGAACTGACAGTGGTGTGGAATGACCTGTAGGAGCTAAGGGCTTCAGTCTTAATAGCTGCAAGGAACTGAATTCTGCCAATGACCTGAATGAGCTTGGAAGAAGATCCCAAGGTTCAGATAAGAACTCAGCCCCATCTGACACCTTGACTGCAGCCTTGTAAGACCCTGAGCAAGCTCCCAGCTAAGCCAGGCCTGACCTACCGAAAACTCGAGATAATAAATGTATTGTTTTAAGTCTCTACATTTATGGTATTTGTTACACTGTAATAGAAAACTAACGTAGGATCTAAGTTAAGGAGCGAGACAAAAGGGACCTTCTTTGTCCTTCTTTTCAGTTTGTCCAGGCTGTTTCAGCTCTTCTGAAAAATACTCTTAAAAAACACTCTGAGCCATTGGATCTAACCAAATCTTAAATAGTTTCCCTTAATGAAGCTAGAAGATAGAAAAGCAAATAAATTAACATGCAGAATTATCAGTTGCCAAGTTGTGTTCAAAAACCTATTTCCAAAAATCATTTTTACAACATCCAATGAACAGAATTTCTAAAGAGCACTTTCATTTCACTAAAACATAAGCATTTGGAAAATATGCTCATTAATTCTTGAGCTAGCAATCATTTAAAGACAATTGAAATCCATTGTCACATTTCTAAATGGAAATGGGGGTGTTAGGGAGGATTGAAATAACTCAGGAAAGATGCACTGCTATTCTGTGAAGACTTGTAAATCAGATCAGAAAAAACAAAAAGGCTCAATATGTGTTAACATAAAGGCATTTTTAAAAGATATATCTCCAGCTAAGAATAAATATAAATATAAACCTTCAGTGCTTTTAGAGTCCATGAAAAGTAGATCCGCCTTAGCTAGGAAGAAACTTCTTAGTAAATTCATAATGAAACAACTTTAACGAAATTAAGTAAATTGAAATATAAAAATAAACACATATCATGAGCCTAGGACAACAATATTGCTGAAATTTGAGTGCAATTCTTCAGATTCTACAGGGCCAAGGCACAATGTATGGAATGTCTGTAGCAAACAGGATCAATGTCTGTGACAGGAGCAAAGAGAAAATCAGTTATTGGGACTTTAAAATTTTTATATACTTTCATAATGTGAATGTAATTAACTGTAAAAGGCTCAGCAAACAGACAAAGCCTGTAGAACTCCCCATGCGGAACCACACTCACCATGAAGAAGCTCTCCAAGGGATCTGCCATGTCACAGTGAAGCCTTTGGGGCTTTTCTGGAATCATCCATTTCACTTATCAAAAGTACTGCATTGCTTCCTAAACACAAGTGATGGAGTGTAGGTGTTGTTTTCTAGGCATACACACTGAGTTATGTGTTCCGGTCATACAGATGGTGCTGACGACCATCTTGAGGAAGTCCCAAGGCATAGCCTAAACTACTCCATCATGAGAAGAGCTCTGTTGTGCTGTTTTGCCCCTGAAATATTATTCCCTCTGCCAAGCTATGACAGATCCTACTTTCAATTTGTACTCCCTTTTAAAACTCTATAAATATCGACTTTTCCAGGGTTGCTCTTCAACATAGGTCAGAAGAACTCCTCAGAACACCAGAGATATGAAAAGGAACACTGAAAAGTACAAAGCATACAACTGTTAGCTAATCAGTTGCCATGAGCATTTCCTGAACACCTCGTCTGTGCAATGCCCAGCATGTTGCCAATCCAGGAAGCACCCTTTGCACTGGAGTTCTGCGCACAGCAGCCCTACAATGTCCTGTGTTGGTAGTGATATAGATGACAATGGTGTTAATAATTACAACTATCAATTAGAGAATATATAGTATAAAATAATCAAGCAATATGATATAAAATTATTTTGAAGATTTGCTGAGTTGAGACATGTAAAGTGACAAGAACAATGCCTGGCACATTGTAAGCATATAATATGTGTTAACTATTTTAATAAAAATAATGACCACAGATGGACCTAAGCACAGTGTTAGGGTGTTTTGGAGTTTGAGCTAGCGGTTGTTAGGGAAGAAAAAACAAGAACTTTGTATTACATTCTTAGTAAAACAGATTATGATCAAAGAACTGAGGTTTAGCAAAGGTCCGTGATAAGACAAGCCAAAGTGGATATTTTGCAACAAAACATGGAAAATGAGGGAAACACACACACACAATAACAATGATTGTCACATCCTGCATTTCTGTTTTCCATGCTTTTTTTTTTTTTCTTGAGGAAGATTACGGTGAGCCAACATCCATTGACAATCTTCTTTTTTTGCTTGAGGAAGATTAGCCCTGAGCTAACATCTGTGACAGTCCTCCTCTATTTTTTGTGTATGTGATGGCTCCACAGCATGGCTGATGAATGGAGTACATCTGCACCCAGGATCTGAACCCATGAACCCAGGCTGCTGAAGTGGAGCACATGGAACTTTAACCACTCGGCCACAAGCTGGGCCCCTTATTTTTCATACTTTTAAATTTCATTCCGGCTACAAAGCCAGATGAAGCCAGACCTGCTCAACACCTGTTTTGAGAGTTAAGTAAACAGAATTTATGATATAACTGTCACAATCACAAATTGATGAAAAATTAGAGAGTACGACTTGGGTTTGCAATTCATTTTTTAAATAAAAAGCTTCAGAACTGGGAGAATTTGTAAATCTGTGATATTTTGATGATGGTAGCATTGTTACCTTCCTCAGGGCCTTTGATGTTTATACAACACTTCCAAAGAGACATTGTAGATGTGAAAATTTAAGAAGAGAAAATAGAAAACAGATCTTATTTCAAACAAAACAAAAATTGAAATCATTAATTACTGGGGCTTCAAATCATTTGTCCTATTTAAGGCAGCATTCTTATTCAACTATCAACACCACTGAGTGATGTTAATCTCACATATTGACATTTAATGGTCTGTTTTACTGGCTCTGTTATTAAGCTATTGCTCAGTCTCAAAAGAAGGTACTTGGTTACATTTACCACTCATGAACTTTTTTTTCCCAAATTCTTGTTCAATCAGATGACTTTATTGGATTAGCCTTTTAAGATCATTATGATTTGTTTGTTTTCCATAAAATATTATTTTTCCCAGGTTTACTGAAATAAAATTGACAAAAGCTTTATATATTTAAGGTATACAATGTGATGTTTCAATATATATACACATTATGAAATGATTACCCCAATCAAGCTAATCAGCATTTCCATCACCTCACAGTTACTTTTTTTTTTGTGGTAAGAACACCTGAGATCTACTCTCTTAGCAAATTTCAAGTGCACAACACATTATTATTAATATATTGTAGTATTCCCTATTATATATAGTATAACATATTAACGTATTGTTATTAATGAATTATAGTCATCATGCTGTACCTTAGGTCTCCAGAACTTATTCATCTTATAACTGAAAGTTTATACCTTTTGACCAACATATCCCCATTTGCCTCCTTCTGCAGGACCTGGCAACCAACATTCTACTCTTGATTACTATGAGTTTGACTTTTTTAGATTCCACATATAAGTGAGGTCATGCAGTATTTGTCTTTCTGTGTCTAGCTTACTTCACTTAGCTTAATGACCTCCACATTCATCCATTGGGTCACAAATGGCATGATTTCCTTCTTTTTTAAGGCTGAATAATATTCCATTGTATATATATGTCACATTTTCTTTGTTCGTTCACCTAATGACAGACAATTGGGTTTTTCTCATATCTTGGCAACCGTGAATAATGCTGCTATGAACATGGGCATGTAGCTATCTCTTTGAGATAGTGATTTTATTTCCTTTAGATACATACTCACAAGCAGGATTACTAGATCAAATAGTAATTCTATTTTTGATTTTATGGGGAACTGCCATACTGTTTTCCAGTGACTGTACCATTTTACATTCCCTCCAACAGGCCCAAGGGTTCCAATTTCTACACATCCTCACCAACACTTGTTATTTTCTGTTTGTTTGTTTTTTACAGTAGCCATCCTAATGGGCATGACGTGGTATCTTATTGCAATTTTGATTTATATTACCCACTACACATGCGCTTTTCTGCTGCCTGGTATCACAGATTCTCACCAACTCTGAAGATGATGGCTTTTGTAAAATCACCATGGGCAAAATCTTTCCCTGAGCACTTGCTCCCTGATGCTGGGAGAATTTAGAGTTTTATAAACAAAGAATAATGCTCTCACTGAGAGATTTTAATTAATTTTTATCACATAGTAGCATAAATGTTTTGTATAATACTTAAAATGCCATGGATATTTTATTTACATCAGAACTCATATTAAATGAGATATAAAATAATACTGATGTGTAATTAAATCATCTCTATTATAAATTGTATTAGCAAGTACTCTCTTCTTGATTAAAGAAAATGTCAGTGTTAAGGTAGCATTTAATATTCAAATATATCTTATACTTAAAATTCATAAATATTACTATGTTTAACACATATCTAATGTGTTTTAGGTAGCTTATTTTCATATTAAATACAAAGTGTATTCATATTTAAATTAAAATTTTGTGTGTGATGAAAATGTTTGTATTTATTTAAGGTTGTAACCTTATGAACAAATTAAGGAAAAGCTATCTATCAGCTTTAAAAGATGATTGTTTTCTAGCCACATGTATCTGTTGTTTTACTTTTTTGACATCTGCATTTAAAAGCAGATATTTGTAGTTTAGACTGTAAGATTTCAAATTACCCCCGCCCTTGCTTCCTTTATGTTAATATGATTATGTGAAAATTCTTCCATCTGGCATTTAAGACTCCCTGTTTATGTTCCATGTGCACTATTGAACAGCTTTATCTCTTATTAATCCGCTCCTCTAATTTTTCCACTCTAGCCAGTGTGATTTTCATAGATTTCCTGAATATATACCAGGTTCATTTGTCCTGCAAACATAAGCTTTTTCTGTTCTTTATCTTAAATACTCCCTTGTCCTCTTTGCCAACTCAAGTTCTCAGGCAGGAGCCTTTCACTGAAGAGTATGTTCTTTGCTGAAGGGCAAATTTTAAAGGATTCCTTGACAAGCGAAAATGAGTCCAGAGCATTTAATGTAGTGAGGAATAATACATGGAGCAGGATGGAGACGGATTGAGGGTAGTAAGCCTGGAAATTTACGGAGGATGCTGAAAGCTGATTCAAATTTTTGGGAAACTATTACATAGAAGAGGGATTATTTATTTTTTGCTCTGGGTGTAGAGTCTATAAAATAGATTTAGGACTAATTGGGGAGAGTTTTGATAAAGCAGCTATCTGACTCACTTCCATGGAAAAAAATTCATAACAAGTTGAGTAGCTCAATAATCTTAATGCCGTACTGAGCTCATCTGTTGGATTGGGGCAGAGACTGCTAGTTGTCCACCAATATCCATTCCCCTCATCTTTCACCACAGAGCGCCCATGCTTCAGATGGGCAGAAGGTTTCTCAGCTAGAGCTGGCATTTACCAGCTTTCCTCATAACTAAGTTCTAAGTTCTGTCCAATGAGATGTGAGCAGACGTGGTATGCACTGCTTTGGGTGATGCAACTTCTGGACCATACCTCTAAGAGAGATACACCAGTGTTTCTCTGACCCTCTCCCCACTTCCCTCCAGTTGGGAGGTGAAGAGAACAAGAGTAGCGGTCTTGCATACTGTGTGATCTCACTTATACATGGAACATAAAAAAAACAAACTTGGAAATAGAGAGTAGATTGGTAGTTGCTAGGGCCTGGGGGATGAGGGAAATGGGTGATGGTGATCAAAGGGTACAAACTTTCATTTATAAGATGAGTAAGTTCTGGGGATCCAATATACAACATGGTGACTGAAGTTAATAATATTGTATACTTGAAAGTTACTAAGAGAATAGATCTTAGGTGTCCTCACCACACACACACACACACACACACAAAGGTGACTATGTGAGGTGATGGCTCTTATCTGGAGCTCAGGGTCCTCTTCCGGGTTCATTCTTGGTATTGGCAGAATTCAATTCTTTGTGGCTATAGATCTGAAGTGCCTGTTTTCTTACTGTCTGCCTGCCAAGAGTTTCTTCCAGCTCCTGGAAGCAAGCCTGAGGTCCTTTTCATGTGGCCCCCTCCATCTTTAAGTCAGCAGTAACGTGTCAAATCCCCTTCATGCTTCAAATCTGACCTTCCTTTCTGCTCCCAGGTGGAGGAAACTCTGTTCTTTTAAAGGAAATTAGATTAGGTTAGGTCAACCCAGATGATCTCTCTTTTAATGAACTCAAAGTCAATTGATTAGTAACCTTAGTCACTTCTGCAAAATCCATTTTGCCATATAAGAAGCGTAATCACAGCATGACATCTCACCATATTCACAGTCTAGGGTTTGGGACAAGGAACATTGGGGTGCACTTTAGAATTCTGTCTACTACAGTAGGGAAAACATTTACCACCAGTTCCCAATAATGGCTATCTCATAAAGTGCTGGGCAAGCCATAAACATTTAATAAATTCTCATTGCCTTAAACATGGTATTTTAATAATGAATGTTGGTTGCTGAATCTCATTTGATGTTATGATACCAATATCAAGATAAACAAGATAATATTGACATCAACAGGAGTCATGACAGATTCTGAGGATAATTTATATCTGCAAACTAGCACAAATCTTTTATTAAGGAAGAACCCCTCTTCCTTAATAAAGTAGTAGAATGTTAACGGAAATGAAAAAGTAACAACTGTGGCAGAACGACAGAAGGCAAGACAGAGTAGGTTCATTGAGAAATATAGCACCTAAGATGGTTCTACACTTTTTCTTAAACTTACCAATGGAGGCCCTGGACTTTTTCCACACCCTGCCAGGGAGCTGAAGGGAATACTGTGTTGAAGACAGGAACAAGGACTCACAACACCTACTGCTATCCTATATCTGCTGTCTTTGCCTCTATCGGTGATGACTTGCTTTAGCAGGATAATTGCAAGTTTTGAAGTCACTTGTCACATTAAACACTTACTGTTTTTAGCATAAGGGGCGAAGGTTTTTTTTCATTGTTCCTCAAGTATTTTAGTTACATGGTAGGTGTTAACATTTTGCTTTGCTTATCGTTTTTACGCTTATAAAATTTATCTAACCATTGACTATATCAAATAATACGATAATTGAAGAAAAGCCTTTAATTAATAATCCAGGGACATGGAGGTAACTGTAATCATTCCCTTTACACTTGTATTTTGAAAAGAAAAAAATACTTCCTTTTTCAAAATTTAATTTAATT
The DNA here is from genome assembly GCF_041296235.1 of Equus asinus. NCBI lineage: Eukaryota > Metazoa > Chordata > Mammalia > Perissodactyla > Equidae > Equus > Equus asinus. The sequence continues at coordinate 76,645,851 of NC_091798.1, forward strand.
TGGTTTATTGAAGTAACACTGCTTTATAACATTATATAGATTTCACGTGTATGTCATTATAATTCGACATTGGGTTCACCACCAAGAGTCTAGTTTCCATCCATCACCATACAAATACAAATGACTCTCCTTACCCATTTCACCCTCCCCCTATCCCTTCCCCTCTGGTAACCAGCAAGCTGTTCTCTGTATTTATGTGGGTTTTGTTTTATTTTATCTTCCACATATGAGTGAAATCATACATGTCTTTTTCCATCTGACTTACTTCATTTAGTATTATACTCTCAAGATCCATCCATGCTGTCGCAAATGGCAAAATTCCATCTTTTTTATAGCTGAGCAGTTTTCCAGTGTGTATATATACCGCATCTTCTTTATCCATTCATCCAGTAATGGACACATAGGTTGTTTCCATGTCTTGGCTATTGTAAATAATGCTGAAATGAACATAGGAGTGCATATATCTTTTCTAATTAGTGTTTTCATATTCTTTGCATAAATACCCAGAAGTGAAATAGCTGGATCATACGGTAGTTCTATTCTTAATTTTTGGAGGAATCTCCATTCTGTTTCCCATAGTGGCTGCACGGATTTACAGTCCCTCCAACAGTGTATGAGGGTTCCCTTTTCTCCACATGCTCTCCAACACTTGTTATTTCTTGTCTTTTTAATAATAGCCATTCTGATGGGTAAGGTGATATCTCATTATGGTTTTGATTTGGATTTCCCTAATAATTAGTGATGTTGAGCATCTTTTAATGTGCCTGTTGGTCATCTGTATATCTTCTTTGGAAAAACATCTGTTCAGATCCTGTGCCTATTTTTTAATTGGGTTATTCTTTTTGTTGTTGTTGAGTTGTATGAGTTCTTTATATATTTTGAATATTAACCCCTTATCGGATGTATGATTTGCAAATGGCCCTGAATAGCCAAAGTAATCCTGAGAAAAAAGAGCAAAGTTGGAGGTATCACACTCTCTGATTTCAAGTATACTACAAAACTATAGAAATCAAAACAACATGGTATTGGCAGAAAATCAGACATTCAGGTCAATGGAACAGAATTGAGAGCCCAGAGATAAACCCACACTTATACAGACAGCTAGCTTTTGGCAAAGGAGCCAAGAATAAACAATGGAGAAAGGAAAGTCTCTTTAATAAATGGTTTTGGGAAAACTGGACAGCCACATGCAAAAGGATGAAGTAGACCACTATCTTACACCATACACAAAAAATAACTCAAAATGGGTTAAGACTTGAATGTAAGACCTGAAACCAAAATACTCCTAGAAGAAAACACAGGCAGCATGCTCTTTGCCATCAGGCCTTAGCAATATCTTTTTAAATATGTCTCCTTAGGCAAGGGAAACAAAAGCAAAAATAAACAAACGGGACTACTTCAAACTAAAAATCTTCTGCACAGCAGAGGAAACCATCAACAAAATGAAAATACAACCTATTGAGTGGGAGAAAAAAATCTTTCCTTTTAATTGCTAATTCGTGGAAACATAGCTTTTAAAAATTCTTTCACTGAAAAATAATGACAAGAAGATCAGGATTCTTTGAATGACCTCAGATATATAATTGTGCCAATGACTAAATATATTTATGACTCCACGTGCTTGGAAGGGCTGTCTGTAAAACAGAGACTAGCTATTTTCTTATAGCTCTAAAGATCCAGAGGAGGCTTCTTAGCTTTAAAACATACATTTTATAATAGACCTGTCCAAAATAAAATAGACCACATCACACAATGGATGTGTTCAATAAATATTGAATTTAATTTTGAAGTGCTGAGTTGGAAGTACACAAGCTCCCTCAACATTCCAGTCTCATGATCATCTGTCACCTGTCACTTTTGTAGTTGGGATTCTCATATTCAGTGAAAAACTGGAAGAGGTCTCTTAAGACTTTATTTTCTACAAGACTATTCAATCATCACTAAGTTTTGAAGGGAAAATATTGCCTAATCAGGAATTGAACAATATGCATAGTATGACTTTTTTTGCTTTGTTGCTGTTATTAATTAAAATAGGTGAGACAAAAGAATAGAAATAATCCATCTAAAACATATCTGTGAATACCATTTAAATTTCACTGAATTCTAATAAAATGATAAAGTAGAATTGTAAAGATTTGTTATTTGAATTAACTATTTTTCACTTGCTGAGATATTTTGCAAACTGGATCTTAAAAGTATTTTTAAAAACTAAATATCAATGAAGTCTTTTCTTTAAAGGCCTTAAATCATGTATTTTTAAAAATTGTTTGCGCCAAACAATGTAATCATAGTGTGATTTGGCTTAATTTTTGTATTTGTTAAGGTACATAACTCTAGATAGAATAAACCCCATATATCAATGATTTAACAAAGTAGGATCTTATATCTTGCTCTTATCATAGTCCAATAGGAGTCAGCGATGGAGGATGGGGCCCCAATTCTGCTCCACATAGTCATTAATGGACTCAAGTTTTCTTCCCAGTTAGTGTTACTACCTCCCTTTTAGTCCTTAAAGTCTTTTCTCTTCAGCCTGTGGATGGGAAAATAGAGTAAGAGTCAAACGTTTTTCATGGAGGTTTTCATGGGGTAAGCTTAGTATTGGCACAGATCATCTTCTTGGCTTATATTCAGTTGATCAGAATGCAGCCATTTGGCTGCTTCTAATTTTATAGGAGGCTGGGAGCTATAGGCCAGCCATGTGCCCAGGAAGCAGAAGAAAACATGGATATTGCCAAGCAAAAGCGGTCCTGGCTACAATTCACCTTTCTGGTCACCAAATATCTGGTTCAGTCTTCTTCCTGCACATTGAGGACATTCACCCTTTCCCGGGGAAACATCCCAGAATTCCATATGGTCACTGTATCCAGCTCCAAGTACAGGATCTCTGAATCAAAGGAAATCCTTTATGAGGTCAAATGTGGTTCTTTGTAGCCCTGTGGACTATGGATCTGCTGACTACTTCGCCATACACATTCGATATATAACGACTGAAAGGAAAGCGTGGGAGACACATAGCAGTTACTTGTCCATAGCAATTCTGAAATCTCCATGGACAAGTTTTATGAAGGCCACTTACCTGGAGGGTAGGGAAATTTCTTGATTAAAACTCTACTATTTGGGGAGAATCCCCTTGCCTATTGTTCTCTGTAGCCACTGGCTCCACCATCTTGGAGGTCCTTTCCCCTCTATTTTTCTCCATAGCTACGTCTGAAATGGGCATGGAGAAGCCTGCCTTGCTTGGAAATTGCACAGGCTTTCATATCCTGCTTCCTGCTGGTGCAAGATCAGAGATCTCAACCAGCTAAGTTCTTTCTTTTAAAAACTTAGTAGCCTTCCATGTGCCAACAACCACACCCAATGTTATTTCTTAGACATACTCCTCAAACATGATTTATTCCTTTGCTCCTCCCTTTCAACATAATGGCAGCTACCTCCAGGCCATTATGCTTGGGTGGGAAGGCCAATCTGACCATTGCCTCTGGGCTGTTTTAATGAGCTTTTGTTGTTCAAAGGCTCTTTCTATCTTATTTTCTATTATTTGGTGTCTAAAAAGAGCTTTTCCAGTTTTTCTCCTTACTCCCTCTCATTTCTTTTAAATCAGCCTATTTTCACCTGAACTCCTCTCTTTCTTATGATTACTTACTAAAGGCAACCAATTTTAGAAAATACTTACCTTTATTCTGATTCTTTCCAACCATGTCTCCTCAAGCTCAGGTTTAATAGCAGGCAGTCTGCCTTCCAAGTTGTCACAGGAACAGTTGACCAAATGTTTATCGTGGCCCAACAATACTCTCCAGCCTTCCAGTTTTTTCTTGCTGCACACCACCCAACCACTAAGTCAATGTCGCATAGTTTCAGGATTTTTTTTTTTTAATGGCAGCTCTCATTCTTTAAATTTTGTATCAGTTTAGGTAAGTAGTGTTAGGACCCATAAAAGATAACCATCCAAATCTCAATGGTTTAACAAATAAAAATTTTTTTCTTTATCTCTTCATAGTCCATTGTAGTAGTGGTAGGGCTTCTGTTCCATTCAGGGACACCAGATTCTTTCTCTCGTGTGGCCCTGCCTCATCTAGGTTCTCAATGTTGGGGAGAGAGAGAGGACTGCATATGGGAGGAGGTCATGGGCTAGGCCTGTAAGTAGCATACAACTTCTGCTCACCTTCCATTGGCCAGAGCCCTCCTCCGGCATGTGGCCACACCTAAATAAAAAGAGTCAAAAACGTAGTTTGCTCCCTGCCTATGAGGAAGAAGAAAATGCAGATGTCAGTGAAGGGTGGCAATTTCAGCCATAATTTTTGTGTATACATAGAAATAACCTTCCTTCTAAATATTTGCACAAAAATATGACAGTTTTTACTGTTTGTTTAGTATACCAATTTATCAGACGTACGGTATAAGAGTAGAAGAGATATGTCACAAGCATATTCATTCACCTTTATTCTGGTATGATTTCTAATTGATTATTCTGAATAAATCCAGGTCAATCAATCTATCAAATAAATAAACACTCTAAGAAGATTGCTACTCAAATGAGATTGTCTAAAAGCATTTTGTAGAACAAGGACAGATTGACCAGTTTTAGGAATTACAAAGAATGTCTATTACTATAGTTTAGGAAAGTGGCAAAATGCTTACTGTTGTAGAAGTGGTAGCACAATGCTTCTGTGAGATTAAGCTTTATATCTCTCAGACTCAGTATTGGAGAATAAAATTCAAATGAGATTCTTAGAATCATAGTAAATAAGAGCAGGGAGGGGGGAATGGAGTGGGGAATAAAGGGTGTGCGACTCAAGTACTGGTTATCTTGTTTCAGTTGTTATTTTGAGATGATACAGACATTCCTTCATTCAGTTATCCATGAGTGTTTTCAGTCGACCAACATTTCTTGATCACATGTGATAACCTAAGGTTTGTGCCAGACACCAGGGATCAGAAATAAACAAGGCCTCAGGCGACAAGTGGTATTGCTGAGGATGTTTGGGAGCATAAGAAAAGGGCCTAAAAATGTGCATGGGATGGACCAGGGAAGATGTCCGAGCAGCAGCAAGGCTGGAATTCGGTGCTGAAAGAGGAGTGAGGAGGGACCTGGTGTGGAGAGAAGCGGTGAATTTGAGGTGCTGCAAGTTATTCTGTAGACTAGAGGCCTGGTGAGAGATGAATCTGGAGAAATCAGCAGAGAAATATTTGTATGACATGCTAAAGAGTCTGAACTTTATTCTGAAATCAGTGAGAAGCAACGAAGAATTTAAAGCAAGGGAGTAACATCAGATTTTTGTGTCAGGAAAAGAATCTAGGCATAAGATTTTAGAGAATGAATTGGAGTGGGGAAGACTAGAAGCAGGGAGACAAATAGGGGCTTGTTGACTTTTCTTTTTTCTCAAATCAAATATATTGATGTGGTAAAGAATGTACTATTCAATTACCATGCATTTGTGATACATTTTAATCATAACGTAATTGTTTTAAAATTGGGTCAGTTTATGATGGCAATCAATAAACAAGAGTCATAAAACTATTCATAGTGTTATTACTTACAGTTTTGATTGATGAAAAAGATTTTAGTTTCTTTTTTTTTCTATGGAGCCCACCATGAACAATGTCATTCTTTGCAGAGAACCCTAGTTTTAGGCATCTGAATAAGTGCCCAGCTTAGCAAAATTAATATATTGATAGTAATGTATGTTATCCATACAAATCAACAAATATTCATTGATCAGTTGAGTGCCTGCTTCATGGTAGCTTCTGGGATACAGAAGAATTCTCTGCCCTCATGACATTTTCTGTCTGATGGAGGCAAAAGACACTAAGTAAATCATCTGTCCAATTGCATCCACCTGCATCTGTCTAACTGCTAGCCTGCCATAGTAATGGTTCAGAGTTAAAAATTGCCAAGTTCACTGAGACCCATGGCTTCCTAGTATAGAATCCAGTCTCTGACGAGGATGCCTTACGGGACAGGTGAGCTCAAAACTGATAGTCTTGATAGGTCGGTTGATAGAAAGGCTTACAGGTTAGGCATCATGATGCAGTGGAGGAAATTTGGAATCTAGGAACAAATAGATTTTGTAATGGGTTCTGGAGCTGCCACTTACTAGCCATGTAACTCTAGCAAGCAGCCTACGTTCTCAGAATGAGTTTACTCATCTGTAAAGCACTAAGAATATTAATTTTCTCATTTATTCCACAAACATTTACTGAAAGCCCCCTCTGGGCTGCCTTAGCCCACCTCACAGGGCAATAGTTATAACTAACAGAAGCCTTGTCTTAAAAGCCCCAGGCACACAGTAAGGATTCAAGAAGGTTAATTCCCTCCCACCTTGACACGTTTTCTTTTTCTTTACTGGATTTTACCTTCCAGTTCTGTAAGTGAGAAACCCCAGTGCCAGGAATGGCCAGGCTGTGGGAAAAGCTGGTTCAAGCCACCTAGTCTTATGAAACTGCACTGAATGGAATGCAAACAAGATTGATTGGCTATATAAAGTCAAATAAATCATTTCAATAAAAAACTTTTCTAGAAGGAAAGTCTATTTGGAAAGTTGTAGTAGGGTGCAAGCTAAGTTTCTGGTAACAAGAGACCCATAACTCTAATGGCTTTAAAGAGAGATGTTTTCTCCCACATCAAGTTCAGAAGTGAGAGCTCTCAGGCTGATGAAGTGGCTGTGCCCTCATCAACACGTGACTTCCTTCTCTGATCCAAAGCAACTGCTCAACTTTTCACCAAAAGATCCAGAAGTTGCATATGTCACTGCTGCTCACATCTACCAACAAGGACTTGGTCACATGGCCACACCAGTTGCTTGGAGGATAAGAAATTCTCTAATGGGGTGATCACATGTCCTGCTAAACTCACAGAGGCTCTATTACTATGAAAAGGAGGAAAATGGATGCTGGGGTTCAATCTGCCCCAGAAGCCAAATTAGGATCAGAAGGCTCCATGGTAACCGTATGAGATAATAAAAATGCATTCACATTCGTGCAAGATCCCCTGGACGAGGAGAAGCTTAAATACTGACCCTGGGCCAGAGTTCTGGGGTCTGGGTTACCCACAGCAGTGCTGGTGGGTGCGGAAGATGGAGTGAAATGTAGTCTAAAAGCAAGTGGCTGACTTGTACGTGACAGAACTCCAGTGGCCTTTGGAGGAGAGATTTGAAGCGTAGCAGGGAGACCAAGCGGAAGGCTCGTAGAATAATCTAGATAAGGAATGATGAGGCAGTGGTGGCAGAGAAGGTTTCAAGAGATATTTTAAGAATTAGAATACTTAGAATCAGAGGGCTTAGGAATATGTATCAGGTGAGACAGGCTAAACTGTGGTTGCAAGTGGAATTTTAATAATTATAATTCCCAAGATTTAGGAATCTGTAGCAGTTAGGGTTGGCTGAACTGCTATTATAAATACACCCCCAAAATTTTAATGGCTCAAGTGTAATAGAAGTTTATTTCTCCCCCACTTAGTAATCCAAGGCAGGTGCTTCTGGTTAGCAGATCGTTCTCCTCCACACAGTGATTCGGGAACTCAGGCTCCTTCCACCTCAAATCACTTTTAACTTTTTTTTTTTTTTTTGGTGAGGATGATTGGCCCTGAGCTAACATCTGTTGCCAATCTTCCTTTTTTCTTTTTCTCCCCAAAGCCCCAGTAGGCAGTTGTATATTCTAGTTCTGGGTCATTCTAGTTCTTCCATGTGGGAGGCCACCTCAGCATGCCTTGATAAGCAATGTATAGGTCCGCACCCAGGATCTGAACCAGTGAAGCCTGGGAGCGGAGCGTTAAAACTTAACCACTCAGCCATGGGACTAGCCCCTCAAATCACTTTTAACTTGTTATATTTTAACAACCACTTTTTGTTCACTGGCACGTATACTAACAGAAATAATACTGTCCTTGAGTTTATAACAACTCTAAATGAAAGGAATAAAGCAAAATAAGAATATATAGAATAAACAGGTTGTCAAAATATTCATGGAGGGAAAAGTCTCTGTGATAAAAGAAGTATCTTCTGACTTTTCTAGTATTCAGTTGGTATTTCAGAAATGGAAATATTTCTACTCAAATTTTGCTAGTTTTCTACAGAAGATTTAACTTTGTTTTCCTAGAATCTTTCCCAGACACACATAATCAACAAATAGCACTCTGCCCCACATTTAAAAAATTGTATTCATTATTTACCCAAAACGAAGAAAAACAGAATCAATTTTAGAAATATTTTCTTCAAATGCATTAATGAAATGGGTCTTGGTGTTTGATGTGGCAATTTTTAGTTTCCTGGAAAATTCATTTATGTGGGATGGCTCGTTCTCTGCCAAGGGCATGGAAGTAAAATCTTATTAGAGATCCTTTACTCTCCTCAAAGAAACTTGGGAAATTCCCCCACTTTAAAGATCAAAAAACTATAGACAAGAGAAGTTAAATGACTTTTCTAAGATCACACTGCATATAAGAAGTAAAACTCCCTGGCCGATATTCTTTCCACCACAGGGCTACTGTGGGTAGTGTTATAGACCCCCCAAAAAAGAGAGAGAGAAATTCCAGAGTCAGTGGAGGTAAGGACATTCAGTGTGACCCACAGATGGGAGGAGCTGAAGACAAAGAAAAGGCCATTGAAACTGATGATTAAAATTCATGGTGACACTCAAGGAAACAATTTTCAGAAAAGTTTTGGAATAGCCAGAAGAAAAAGGAATGAGGAGAGTATAGAAACTTTAGGGTATACTTTTTTAATATTCTGATTTTCTTAAATAGGAAAGGTATGAAACTTAAAAATTTTTTAATTTCTTTATATTTAATCTTTTGGGGGGTTAGGATGGCTATAAAAGCATAGTATTATATTCCAGCAGAATTCCAGGGAAAACTTTTTCCCTTTGGGTAAAACCTTTTTAATATGGGAGAATATATATTGTATCTAGTCAATGCGTTAATTACTGGTCCTAGAGGGAGGTCTCGGACGCAATGGGAGTAAAGTCCTTTGGAAAAAATGACATCTAGGACATTGCCCTCTATTGTGGTTGCTCTTATGTTACAGATTAATATACAACTTCAAAATTAAAGCAGTATTTGTCTAAAGCAGTGTGAAAAAAGTAAGTAAGCACTACCCTTTCATATTTTAATTTACTTCAACTTCCAGAAGTTTTTGGAAAATTGGATGTAGATTCCACATGTAATTTATGCAACCTATGAAGGGAAACTTGAGTAAGCTATATCTATCCCAGAAATAACATGTATAAATTTTTCTTGCATATCCTGAAGTCTGCATTTACAAGTGAAAAATTAGCCAAAAAATTACTCGTAAAAATCAATAGTCTATTCCTGTCGTTCACACCTTTTCTATGTCATGCGTATTGAAGTGCCTTCTACTCTTCAAAGGATGAAATTTACTTAGTTCGGTCCTATACTGCATTTTATCACAGTGTTATTTTTAATTCATCTATGTTCTGTATCATGGTAACTTCATTAACTAGAAATTTAAAAATCATTGGGATATTCATATTACTCACCAGGAAAAAAGTCAGTTTACTTTTATTTTATTACCTTAGGCCACATACCATTATAAACCTCTTGCGTTTGAATTTTAATGTATTTAGTTATTAGCTCTACGTAATTGTAGGACATTATAAATCTCCAACAAAAAATGAGGAAGGAATAAGAGAGCTTAAGGGAATAATTTTAACACCTAAATAAAGTAACAGTTTTGAAGATTTTTAAATCATTAGTGAAAAATAAATGTGTACAGAGGCATGAGCTATTGCTCTGAGTATGTATGCTTTGAGCATCACTGTGTTTACAGACCTCTTTCAAGTGGGAAGGACTTTATTATACGGCAGATACCTTCCCTGTTGCGTTTGGGCAACAAAGGTAGTTAGCTTTAAGTATTTGTGGGAAGATCTGATACCTCCCAGAAGACGCAGCGTAACTTTGAATTCTTTTTAACTGTCCACACTGAATATTTCTGTATTTATGTTTGCTTCTCTGTTTCTTTTGTTGTCTTTTTTTCTTCTTTCTCTTCCTCCTTCTAACCGAGAAGGCACTGTTCACTTAGGCATTGTTTTTGATTAGGAGTTAGCAGTATTCAGTGATCATAGGTCTCTGAAACAGGAGCAGCTGTTTCTGCTTCACTACATACGAGATTTGGAATAAGATTGATTTAAACTTGTTAACCAGGAGGCTCGTTCATTCTGAGAGTGAAAACCAAGAGCCTCGTTACGAGATGACTATTTACATTTCAAAAATCTTTAATGCTATTTTAAGGGAAGAGAGGCTGCCATCTTGTGTATGCTGTGCTTATTGCTGCACAAAGGTTGACCCAGTCAGACAAGCTTTAGTTCTGTGTTGGACTTAAACGACTACTTCAATCACACAAAATGTTGACGTGCTCATCAGTGACCTAACTCTAAAAGAAAAAATAAAACATGGCATTGGGAACATGTATTCCTTTACGACGTGAAAAAACGTTCCACAAACTAATTCCTCTTTTTTCTACAGTTTGATCCTAGGGTTCAGAAATAAACTGATAATCCCTAGATCTAGAATACTATAGAATTTTTAAAGCATAGAATTTATAATTATAAAATAATTAATAATCTTGAAAAACAAAGTCTGAAGTTAATGCTATCTGACGAAATAAATGGGTGAAAGGTTGCTCTTGAATATGACATTAAAAACAATAAAATCTGAATTTTATTTTAGGACTAACACTTCCTAGTTCTTCTCCCATGTTTGTTTGCCCTGTTTTCATTTCATGAATAACAGCTAATAACAACAAAGCACAAGCTGCTAGAAAATGCCTCAGAACCACGAAGTGTGCGGTAGAGATGCCTTAACTGAATAGCAGAACCACGGGCCTCTCAATAATTTCATGAGTGGTAGTGCCATCTTGTGGCTGAGTGCAATACAGCACTGGCCCTGGAATTTATTAATTTTTTGAGTTTTTTGAACCAACAAACTAAATCTTTTTTTTTTGTATATTTATAAAGATTAGCCACATGTTAGTTGCTTGTATTTACTGGGAGTTTTGTTCACTAGGAAGTCTATCACAATAACAGAACCTCTAAAACGTGAAACTTCCATATCTGTGAAATATAATAAGGTAGCATTTCTCAAAGAGAGATCAGGGATTATTAGACCTGAAAGATGCACTCAAGAAAAGTAGGCTCCACACTCAGAGAAGCCTGGGAAATGCTGCATGTCACAGCCCCTCATGGAGAGCGACAGTGCACATTCACTTATTTAAAGGCTATAGAAAATGAATCTATTTAATTTTGTTCTTAACCAGTGTTTTCCAAATATGCCTGACTACAGAATGCCTTTTTAAAAAAAGCAAACAAGGGCTGGCCCCGGTGGCATAGTGGCGTAGCGGTTAAGTTTGCGCTCTGCTTCTGCAGCTAGGGGTTTGCAGATTCGGATCCCAGGCATGGACCTAACACCGCTTGTCAAGCCATGCTGTGGCAGCATCCACATAAAACAGAGGAAAATGGGCACAGATGTTAGCTCAGGGCCAATCTTCCTCACAAAAAATAAAAGAAGAAGAAAAAAGCAAACACTACCTATTAATAATCACCAGGTAAAAACTTGATGAAATAAGGTTAGAAAAGCTCTTTCAAACATAGAAGATAAGAGCATTAGATACAAATCTTTTACTTAACCCAAATTAAAAGAACAATGTCTCCAGTTCCTTGTGTTGGAATCACAAGCTGAAGGTCTTGAACCATTAAGGACTCTGAGTCACTAAAGGTCCCTAAGTTAAGAACCTGAAAACAATTAGAAATTCCTTAAAGAAACTTGACTATTAAAAATTATTAAATTTTAATAGTAGCAACCAAAAGTCTCTAAATGATGGTTGGAAAGAGAAAAATGTAGCAAATTTTATCCTATGGAGTCAAAACAAAGTGGGGAAAGTCAGATTGACTCACCGCGAGTGAGCATCTGGATCTGTCTTTCCTGTACGTGCGACGGTGAAATTTGCTAACATATTTACCATCTCCAATCCAGGTCACCTTATGGCCAAAGCCACACATTTATAAAATATTTCACCATCATAACATGTTTCAGAGTCCCTAAAATCAGCCTGTCTCTCTTACACCAGTCCCTGAGAATTTTGCGTCTTCACAGAGTCAGAAATCTGTCCCTCATCCCTGACTTAACCCTTAGACCTACCCTCATTAGCTGGATTGTTATTTCCTCAGGCCATTGGATATTTATTGCCTCAAGTTGCATCATGGATAGGACACCAAGCACGAAAAATGTTGTGTTTGGAGGTGGCCTGGAGTGGCAATTAAGTTCAAGTCCCAGCATCCTCACTGTGTGGCTCTGGGGAAATTGCTTACCTGTTCCATGCTGCAATTTCTTCAGCTCTAAACTCAAGATAACACTGGAACTCATCCTCTCATCGGCTGGCTAGGTGGTATGTTGTATCTGATGTAGCGAGTGTTCAGTAAATGTTCGCTAGAGCAATCTGGATTCCTTTTTGTAGTTTAAGTTCTACGTCAAGACTGTGGACCACCCACCAGGATTCTAGGAACCATTGTTCTAAACTCTAAGGAGATTTTGACAGTTAACCTACACAGCAATTGAAGAGAATGTTTCTGGGGAGAAGCAAGAAAGATTGCTTCTCAAAAAGATTTACTTTTGAGTGTACAGGCTTGTGTGCTAAGTTACCAGAAGTTGTCAGTCTTTTCACATAGCAGCTAAACTAAATGAAGTGAGATACTAATATCAATAACTATTTAGAAATGCGAGGCCAAGTTTCTTGAAATCACTTTTCCTGTTAAAGAGTTATTCAGGGGCCCACCTGGTGGCGCAGCAGCTAAGCGTGCACGTTCCGCTTCGGTGGCCCAGGGTTCCTCGGTTCAGATCCCAGGTGCAGACATGGCACCGCTTGGCAAGCCATGCTGTGGCAGTTGTCCCACATATAAAGTAGAGGAAGATGGGCACGGATGTTAGCTCAGGGCCAGTCTTCCTCAGCAAAAAGAGGAGGGTTGGCAGCAGATGTTAGCTCAGAGCTAATCTGCCTCAAAAAAAAAAAAAAGAGTTATTCATACTTTTTTTGCACTGAGGAAATAGAGAATTGTTACACCGTGAAATGAGGGAATGTTTTGTGATGAATGTGACAGAAAAAACACTAACTAGACTGGTCTCCAGATTTGAGTTCTAGTTTGACATGGAACAAGCCAATTAACTTTTCCTAGTTTCCTCATCTGTAAAATGGAGACAATAGTAGACACACAGAGACACAGGGTGATTAGACAAGAAATAAGTGTGAGAGTTTTATAGACCAGAATAAGTTATTTGTCAATATTAGTGTTATTTATGGTATCTAAATGATGATTCAACATCTTAACATCGTAGTTCTATGATGGCATTTTAGAGGAAAATACGGGTGTTCAGATTTCCTGAAAAGGTGAATAGAAGGAACATTGCACCTGGAGTCTAAAAGTCTAAGTTTGCCTGCCATCCTGTTACTGGCTTATTTGTTGTGTGATTTGGGGCAAGTCACACTGAATCTCAGATTGTTTCTTACCTGCAATATACGTTGCTAACGTATGGTTTTACTAACTTCTCAGAGGATGTTTTTAATAGTACTCTGTACACGGTAAACTTATAGTCATTCATTGACTTACCCATTTAGCAAATACGTCTTGAGTCCCTACCCTACCCCAGACACTGTGCCGTGTGTTGGGGCAGAGTCTTGGCCCTAATGGGGGTCATAGCCAGTGGAAAAATTCACACAATTAACAAGTAGACATACAAATAACTTATAAGTAACATAATGATTAGTACTGCTAAGCAAAAGAGAAGATGCCAAGAGAAAATAACAAGGAGACCTACTTCAGACTGGGAGGTTGAGAAAGACATTCCTGAGCAAATTATATTTAAACTAAGACTTGGAGGGTAATGAGATGTCAGCCAGGCAAAGGGGGGAAGAGAGTGGGAGGGAGAGGCTTTTCACGCAGAGACCCTAGCTAGAATACGCAAAGACTGAAAACAGAAAATAACTTCCAGTAACAGTATAGCTGGAACATTGTAAGGGGCCAAAAGTGAAGTTGGAGAAATGGCAAATCCTATATACCATGTTTTAGATTTTGGATTTCATTGTAGATGTAGTTAAAAGCTGTTAAAATGTGTTAAGCAAAGAAGAGGGAAGATTAAATTTGCATTTTGAAAAGATCAGTCTGGCTGCCCTATAGAGAATTGATGGAGGGGACACAGAAGATGTGGAGAGCCCAGTCCGGAGGCTGTTATTGTAGTATAGCACAGAATTCATGGTGGCTTAACTAGAGTGGAGACAGAGAAGATAGATCCAAGGTGCATTCTGGAGGAGAATTAATTGGGTTTGGTGGTGTCCTAGGTGCGAAGCATGGAGAAGGAGGTATCGAGAAGAATTTCCAAGTGTGTTGCTTGAGCAACCATCAAATAATGGAGCCTCCTGAGGAAGGAGCAGGCTTAGCAGGAGAGAGGATCAAGACTTATGTTTTGGACATTGTTACCATTAGGACGTCAATTAGATATCCAAGTAGAGGTGACAAAAATCAGCAGAAAGAGAGGTCTACCACCCACATCAAGTCATTAAGGCGTTAAGTTATTCACCAAATGCTTATTGAAGACCAACAGTAGGTGTGATTTTGTACTAAGTGCTGGAGATTTAAAAAATCAGAGACCCAGATGGCTCTGATATTATGGAACTTATTATATTTTATTAGGTGGTGATAGTTGCATAGATGATTTTCAAAATCAAAGACAGTAACTGGATCTAGGGCACGATTGAGAAAATTCAAATGAGTACATGCATTTTAATATCCCTAAAATATGTGCTGCAATAGTCCCAATCTTCAGGGTCCTCAGCCCATAGTTGAGAGCTGTTGTGTTAAAAATAGCCATTTTAGCCATTAAACACTTTGGTTGCATTGACTCCCCTAAAGAATGAATTGTAACTGATTACCATGTAATAGCCTGAATTTACATTTATAAATATTTTTTAAAGTTTGTACCATTATGATAAAGTTAAACTGTCTAAATGGGAGTTTTTCAATGGGAAATTGGGATCATTATTTTGTTATACCTAGGTCCAGACATACAAAAAACAAGGTATATTTGGGGCCGGCCCCATGGCCTAGCAGTTAAATTCGCATGCTCTGCTTTGGTGGCCTGGGGTTCGTGGGTTTGGATCCCAGGTGCAGACCTACACACCGCTCATCAAGCCACGCTCTGTCGGTGACCCACATACAAAATAGAGGAAGATTGGCACAAATGTTAGCTCAGAACCAATCTTCCTCAGCAAAAACAAACAAACAAACAAACAAAAAACAAAAAAACCCCAAGGTATATGTATTTGGGGAATGTGGAAAATTTTGAGAGAGCTCGAATGATTGAAGAAGAAAGGCCAAATCCTATAAGGCAATTCTTATGTTTAGCGTAGATGTTTGTGTGTCACTGTGGTGAGTGGAGCACTGAGGAAGGATATAGACAGGGAGTTTAAGGATATCGGCCTCCTTGTAATGCCTAACATTTATATGGTGCTTGACAGTGTTCAAAGAGCTTCTTATACTTTTCTTTAAATCATGTGGACCATAGTTATCAACTATAGCTTCCGTTTGGACAAAACAGAATTAAACAAAATTTTATTACAAGGGAGTCAAGCCTTGTATAAAGAATTATTTCCTGAGGATGAAGATTGTCAAACACTGGAATGATTTACTTGAGGACATCCCTGATTCGCCTTTTCTAGGAATCCTTGATAACAGCATTGACTCCTTAGATGAAGGTTGGTCTCATTCATGAGAAATGGTGTAACATATATATGTGAGTATGCAAAGGCTCTTCCCTCTTGCAGGTATAGAGAAAAAACACAGGCATTGAAGTCAGACAGCCTCAGTTGGAATGCTGACTCCATCTCCTGCTAGCTATGCATCCATGAGCAACTTGAGACCTCTGATTTTCTTTATCATCATAGGGAGCTTGGGATAATATGTTAAGGTGAAGTGTCCAGATTATTTCATAAACATTGTTCCGCTTTCCCCTTATGCCTTCCTTTGAGACCTCCATCCCGTCCTAACATTCTAAAATGGAAACTTCTGAGCAAGAGAGAATATGGGACCAAGGATGAAACTGAAGCTCAATTTGAGACTCACCTTTCCCTAAGCTCATTAAACTAGTATAAAGTTTTAGCAGCATGTATGTCTAAAATTAGTTAAATCAGCCAAGATCATTGATCGCTCTTTGTATAGTTGACCAAATGATACCAAGAGAAATGTCAGATTAATCTCTAGGATTTAAAGCATGAATTAAATTTACATATGCAGCATGCAATAGAGTTTTTAAAATACTAGAACAAGGTAAAAGTATTGAGATCAGAAGATAATAATTTATTGTCACTTCAATATTTAAGATATATTTTCGGAAAAAACACTCCACCCTTATTTTCCCATGTGATAAGCTTCATTTAACTTTTATTCCTTTAAATATTTTCTGATATTTAGATGAGCTATTCTCTTGCTTCCTAGAAAGATGTGATTAACACGGATCCATCTGTATCTCTTTAACAGGGACAAGTGATCCATACGTGAAGTTTAAAATTGGAAGAAAAGAAGTTTTTAGAAGTAAAATAATACACAAGAACCTCAATCCTGTGTGGGAAGAGAAAGCTTGCATTCTTGTTGAGCATCTTAGGGAGCCATTGTATATAAAGGTGAGCCATTTATTTGTTTTTTCCTAATGCAATCTGAGGTAAAAATCCCTGTTCAATGTTTTTTTATTGTGATTCTCTGGCGAGATTTTTCACCACAGCTATATTCTGCTATGCACAACTCTGATCTGTTGATGATGTCACAGATATGAGCTGGAGGGGAGGGAGAGCTGGAGGAGGGTTTTTCTTCAGGACAGTACTTTTGCCCATCGTTTAGGATTACGAAGTCCATCTCCTCCCGCCTGCTGCCGTTAACTGATTTAGTGCAGTTTGGGAACATGTAAAAACAAGTCTCCGTATAATCTAGCAAGAAGAAAAATTTACAGAGAACCAAGCTTTTCTGTTTAAGAATTCTATAGGGATCTACCTTTCCTGGTTGTAAACAAAATGCTTTACTTGGAAGATGAGGAGGGTAAAGGTAATAGGGGGAGAAAAATTCCTGTCTCTATAATATAATATAGTATAATATAATATAATATAACATAAAATTCAAAAATGAAAAAAAGGAGTCTTTTCTCTCATTTGATGTAGTGTTAAGAGAAGAAGAAGAATTTAAGGAGAGGGTTACAATCCTAATTTCTTGTTTTATTTTCATGCCTGACTTCCCTTTAATTCACATCTCTAGATACTTGTGTTCTTTTTTGGCTCCTATGTCTGACTCTCCATTCAGTGACCAAATCTTTTTCTAGTTTCACTTTTACCGAACCTGAAGTGAGTTCGCTCACCCATTGCACAGCAAGCCAATCTCTGACACCGGGTGTGGTAGAAGAAAGCAGGAATTTTATTTTTGCACAGCGCTGAGCAAGGAGAGAGGGCAGCTAACGCTGAAATCCCAAACTCCCCGAAAAGCTAAAAAAAAGGGTTTTTATTTGGGGTTTTAGGTAGGGGAGGGGGAGCATATGGCCTTGCTGGTCAGAGCTTTCCCACCAGCCTGTCTTTGGCCTTGAGACACTTGCAGAGAGGAGGGAGCCCGTGACCTTGCTGGTCAGCAGCTTTCCCAGTAGCCTTTATCTCTTTGCGGGGAGGAGATGATCCAGGTACTTGTCCCTGACGGTGTCTGTCTCCATGGAGGATAGTGGATTCTGGAGCCAGGAAGCCAGAGAGTAAGTAGGGAATGAGTGTTTTGGTTTTAACCCCATATATGCTGGGTTTAATGTGGGGAAACTGATATCAGGGTTGATATCATCACCACAACATCACATGCCCCATCCTTTTCTCTAAATTGTCACAACTGGCACATGAGTCAAAAATCTCGTATAATCCCTCTTTCATCCATCTCTGGGCAACCTCCTTCTCCTCAACTCTTCATTTGTATTGCTTCCAGTTGTTTATCTTCTCCACAGAAAGGAAAAAAATAATCAAGGTGTTATTAAAATCATAGCAGGGGGGCCAGCCCTGTGGCCAAGAGCTCAATTTCACGCACCCCACCATGGTGGCCCAGGATTTCGCTGGTTCAGATCCTGGGCACAGACATGGCATCACTTGTCAGGCCATGCTGAGGCAGCATCCCACATGCCACAACTAGAAGGACCCACAACCAAAATATACAACTATGTACTGGGGGGATTTGAGGAGAAAAAGCAGAAAGAAAACAAAATCATAGCAGGATAATTTATGAGATCAATGAAAAGAGAATCTCCTAAGTATGTAGTTGATAAGTTTCCCAAAGTTTTGCCTGAAAGATTTCTTGGGGACTAACCAATTCTGTAGTGATGGGTAAAATGGAAATGTATCCATGAACTAGATGGTTAGAAAATGTTGTGTACAACGCTCTCATGTCTAGTGAAAGGAAAAAGAAGTCACTTTGTACCCTGTTATCTGATTGGTATCAAGGTAAAGATTACCCAGGGAAGGAAATTCAGTTCTAAGGCAAGGTTAGAAAATCAGATTAAAGTTGCAGTGCCTGTACCATTTCTAGGAAAAAAAATTTTTTTCAAAAAGCCTTGGAACTATCATTTTTAAATGCTATACACAAAATACATAAGAATACACTTTCTCTAATGAAAAGAGAATATTCCTTCAGCTCTGAATGACTTTGCAGTAAGGGCAGGTGAAAACAAGGCTGGAGGAATGGACTGGAAAAATATTTATAATAAGGTTGCAGTAGAAGCTGGGAGTTAAAATGCAGTACTTTTAACTGAGACAAGAGCCACAGGAACCTGTATCCACAGGGGTGCTCTGGCACACGTCCTAAATAATAGGATAAATTCAACATCCATTTCTGTTGGATTGAATTAAAATTCTCCATCATCATTTCGCTGCCACTCTTATCCGAGGTACACAGTGAACACCCAGAGTGACAGTGAAAGAGACAGAACTCGTATAAAGGGCTTGTTTGGCCCAGTCATGATCAGAAAATCTGGATATTAAATTGGAATGCTCTTCTGAATAATAGAAAGATTTTGATAACGGGGAAAACATTGCAGTTCAGGGCCATGTTCCTGTTTCTAAGATGATCATTTTAACAAAATTGACAGTTACTTAAATAACTTATATCTATGCAAGCTTAAGATTTAAAATTGAAAAGGTACTTCAAGCTCTGTTCAAGTTAAAGACCGTGTTACTGTCTTATCCAAAATTATTTCTCAGTAGGTTCTTAGGGCCCTCAATGAATGTCATACACCAATGATCCTCAACCCAGGCTGTACATCAGGATTATCTGTAAAGCCTTAAAGAATCTAGATGTCCAAGTCTCCCCCAGAAAGATTCTGATTCAGGACCTCTGAGATATATTTTTATACACAGTAGTTTATTCTGATTCACTGAGTGAGTAGGGGGCCACTTTTCTAGACATTTAAATGCAAACAACTGAATAATTGGAATGAAAATATGTTTGCAGCCATAAATCACAGAGCACCCAAACGAAATTATTCTAAAGTTAGAAGATGTTTGTATTATCTCAGATGTTTTTTCTTGCATGGTTCAAAAACACTTCCTAAATGCATGAATCAAGAATCTCAACTATTTTAGATGGAAAAAAAATCAGTAGCAAAACGAAAAAGGGTCATTGGACTTGCTTTTGGTTTATGGGCAAAGAACGTGTGAGGTTATTGAGTCTTGGGAAGATGAAATCTGCAGTCACATCTTCAGCATCATAACAGCTACCATTTCTGGAGCACTGTGCTAGGTGCCAGGCCTAGTTATCTCATCTCATCCTCACAATAGCCCTGCAAGTAACTGTTCTCATCCCCATTTTGCAGGTGAATGGGCCTCAGAGAGATTAAGGGTTTGCTTAAGTCCACCCAGTAATTAAGCAACATAGCTTCTGTTTTCCACTAAAGATGACTAATTGCAATGGCAGCGCTTAGGTCTTGTTTGTTTTACAGTGCCACTTCTGTGACTTAGAGTTTAATTATTCGTTTACAATGAAATGGTTATTTTGAAGCTGCCTTAGTATGAAAATGAGTCATGGACACATTCGCTGAGAAGGATCTTATATTTTGGGTCATATTATATGATCTCATGGGATGAGTAAGACCTTTAAAGAGGCTTTAATTTGGTTAAAAATATTATTAGTAAACCAATCTTAAAATGTCTTCAAGTCATTTTGAAATTGGATACACTGCTATATATTCTGCGGGAAGTGGAAAAATGAAGCCTTGTAAATATATTGTCACTAATTCAATCATTGCCATGCAGTGAACGTAATAGAAAATCCCAAGGAGTTTTTACTGTTATTGAATAAGTGCCAATTAGATACTCGCTGTCATAACTCAGAACACAGTTCAACACAGACAGTGAACTGTAATAGTAAAGGGCAGACATGGAAGGGCCAACTTATCCCGATCCCAAGGGCTTGGCAAGATCAGAGTAGGGTACCCCATGGAGGAGACAGGGCTATTTGCAGTTTGCAGACGGTGCAGATCAGGAAAGGTAAATGACAAGGCATCAAAGCAAGTTCCAGCGATGCAGGAAATATGGAAATAGATAAAAAGATAAAGTTTAGAACAAAGTTAAGGTAGAGGTTGAATAAATAAAGGGGGCCTTTCCACTTAGCACAGGTACACGTTTCCTGGGTTACAGGCATATTGCTCAGCTACCTAATGGAGGCAATAAGAGAAGTGTTAAGTGTGAATAACATCAGATAAGAGATGGTTCTCCATGAAATCAGTCAGCATCAGGGGAAGGGGTGCCTAACACAGATTTATGGGTATGTCCAAATGGGTGGTCAAAGCAGGGCCTTAGTGAGATTCTAGAACTAACACATAGACCAGCTTCAAGGATGTCTTTCCATAAGTTGCAAGATATTTGGTGAGGACGACTTGATGCTGAGACCCAGAGCATTGAATTAGAAATTCTGAAAATCTTTCCTAACTCATATCAGAAGTTGTCCTAAAGCTAAGACCAGGACTGAACTATAGGTGGGTGTCAAGTAGCCCCAACTCTAGTGAGGCAAGTGATGATGGCACTTGGAGCCATCATAAGGAACCTTAGATTCAGTTCTCTGTTGGGGATCTTCGTTGGGGTTTTCCCAGAATAAATCCCTTATTTTACCTTTTTGATGGGCTCCAATTTTCTCTTTGGAGATCCATATGGTTCCATGAAAGCTGACATTATCACTGTCTTTAAAAATAAGCACACAATCTAGACTAACCATTCAGCCAATTCCATATCCTTGTCAAGAATAGGCATGTGACATGAGCTGGCCCATCCAGAGTAAATTCAGGACTTGTACTGAGAATGAAGCTCACTCTCCCCCACTGGATGTGAATGAGGGAACATGCCACCCTGGAGCTCCTGGCAGGCAGTTAGGATCATATGGAGAGTTAGCCTGTTGAGGTATTACCACTTAGGAAGCTCTAATGAGAACTGGAGAGATAGAAATGGAATTCAGGCTGTATCACTTATTTTTGATACAGTTGATTTCTCCCTCCATCTTCAAACACTTTCTTTAGTTTATTTCCAAGATACCACTCTCCTGGTTTTTCTACTCCCTCACTAGCTGTTTCCTCTTTTCTCTGGATCCTTCTCCTAGACTTCTAAATGTTGGAGTACCTCAGTGCTCTTAGTTCTTAGATTTCGTCTCTATATTTGCTTCATCTCCAGATGATCTCATTCATGTTTGTGGCTTTGAATACAATCTATTTCCAGATAATTCTTGAGTGTATATCTTCAGCCCAGACTGTTTCCCCAAACAACCTATACTCAACCACTAGTTCAGCTTCTCTGTTTAGATGTCTAATGGTATCACAAACTCAACATGTTAAGGTCAGATTTATAGTAACTCTTAATTCACCACCTCTCCTTCATTCAAACCTGCTTCTTCCCACATTCCCCAACTCACAAAATGGTACCTCCAGTCACCAATTCTTCAGGAGAAAAACCTAGGAGTCATCATTTGAGTTGGAATCCCAAAACCACTGACACATTTGGTGATTGACTAGAAAGACTGCATTTGGAGGCATTTGGACCCATGGTTATAGTTTATTACAGCAAGGGAAAAGACACTTCAGGCAGAGTTCAGAGAAATCCATGCACAGGCTTCCTATGTCCTATCCCTCCCGCTGGGAGAGGTCACACAGCCCACTTTTCATTCTCTGGCAGTGAAATAAAGCAACATGTGTGCAGTGTTTCTGCCCAACAAAGCCCACGTGAAACTCAGAGTCCAAGGTTTTTAGTGGGAGCTGGTCACTTAGGCAAAATGACCAGCTACAACTATCATAATACTAGACTCCCAGAAGGAAAGCAGGTGTTGAATGCACCAGATGAGCAAAATAGCCTTAACAATGGGAATGTTTCAAAAGTTAAGTTCCTGGATGCCAACCAAAAGCCAGTCCTGTAAGCAGACCTATCTAAAGATGGCAAGATCCAGTCTGCTGTGTTCACTCTTTCCTGCACATCCTTCGTTCCTATCTTTTCTCATACTTAATGTCTGAGGTTTTAGTAATTTCTGTCAGCTCTACCATCAGAGTATATCCGAATTTTGACCACATCTCACCACCTCAACATCTAATCCAAAGTCTCCATCAACTCTTTCCAGGACCACTGGTCTACTTTCCTACATTATTTTTCTCAATATAAAATGTAATTAACCAAGTAGTTTTAGTGTGAACAATTTAAGACATAAATTAGATTATGCCACTCACATGCATAAAATCTTCCAGTGACTTCCCACCATACTTGGTATGAAACCCAAAGTCATAGGATGGGGGGGCTCCATGATCTAGGCCTGAACTAATATCCCAGCTCTCTTCTCTTGCTCACTTCTTTCCAGTCACACCAGCCTCTGGCCAGTTTCCTGGGTAGCTTTTCCCTTCCTATTCTCATTATGCCTGCTTGCTTCACTCAGATGCCTTTCTCACTGTCCTTCTGAACATCTTATATAAATAGCAGTTCCTCTTCCTCCTATACCCTGAGATATTTTTCTTAGTGACACTTATCACTACCTGGCGCATGTTTATTTATTGTCTGCATCTTCCCTAGATGTAAGCCCCAAGAAATCAGACTTTGATTTGTTCACTGCTATATTTCCAGTGAGTACTTGGCACATTGTAGGTGCTTACCACATATTTTTCAAATAAATGAATGAATAAATATATGACTCATATGAACTGCCAAATCAAAACTCCCCTGAAGTCATAATTACCTATGGACATTTCAGTCATTTGAACTAACAAATTCTCATTCTTGTGGAAGCCAGTGTGAGTTAGGTTTTCTGTTACTTGTATCCAAAAGCACTTTAACTGATGCACTCCCTAAGGCAATTTTTCTCGGTAGACAATTGAATCAAGATGCTAAGTAAATTCGTTGATTAGAATAAAACACTTGATATTCTAAACCCACTTGAGGATGAAGAGACGTGTTATGGAGCCCCAAGAAACTTCTACCTAATGTTGCCTAATGTTTCCAACTCATGGAGTGGAGGATCCATGAAAGCAAGGATCCCATTTAAATTGTTCACATTTGAATTCCCAGTGATTCACCCAGAGTGAGCGCCCAAGTTATATTTGTTAAATTTAAATGTGCTTTGCATCTGAAATGCAATACAACAAGATTTGAATTTAACTCTTCCTAGCTCTGGGATTTGGGGGAAAGTAACATAAACTTTTCAAGCTTTGGATTCCTTATCTGAAAAATGAAACACCACCACCTTGTTCACTTAGTTGTGTAAGAATGAAATTTAAAAATCTATATAATGTGTTTAACATAGTGCCTAATGTATAGCAAACATTGACTAAACATTAATCATTGTTAACTGCACTTGTTACTGTGGTGGGAGTACCTTTTCTTATTTTATCTCTTTTCTATGCTCCATATTTCTGAAGCTCCATCTAGAGCAATACTCCCTCTGACAATAGTTTATAGAGTTTGGAACAAAGTAGCATAGCTAATAACTTCATTAGTGAATGATTCTGGTGTTTGCATTCTTTCCCATGTTTATGCCTTTGCTGATTAATAGGAATTGAGAACTAAAGCAAATGTCTAGCATTGGGGCAGTAGGAAAGACTCTCATCATGATAGTAAAGGGAGTTCAAATGTTGAATAGCCCACTCGGGCTGTCTACACTAGTCAGTTCTCTGGATTCACAGCTCTCCACTTCACATGTGTGGATGCACCCCAGGTATTCTCATTGGTTATATGTCACTATAGTCTCCCTAAGATTTTAAGCCTTAGGGCAATGCAATAAGAAAAGATTGCTCAAGAGAAATTCCTCTAGTTTTTAGTGTAATTTTGTATTGCAAAATACACTACTGCAGCCTCTTGCAAATGCCGAGGTGTCAGTTGCATAAGATGTGCAATATATTCCTGTGATATGCCGCTGAGCTGATGTCTAAAGCTCAGAAGTGTAATTGATCAAGGAGAATATTTATTGCAGGAGTGCTGCGCTTTCTACAACAAATGTACCCCTGAAAGGTTGTATGTAAATCAAATGACTGTAAATTGAATAATTTAAAAGGCATTAAGGGGAGCTTACTACTTAAATAAATGCCCTGTGACTCTTCCAATTTAACAATCCTTTTGTAACGCAAAGTATTTCTCTTTCTGTTTAAATATCAATTTTTTTTTTACGTATTAAGTTTGTTTCAATTGAAGTACACCTGTACGAGAGGAAAAACAGGAACTGATTCAGGGCTGCTGTACACACTGATCTGTCTGCTTCAAGTTTTCTGACTGTTGTACCAAGAATTGGACACAGGAGTGCTGGACTATGGATTCTGTCAGCCTGACAGAATCTCACATCCTGGAGAGTCCAATGGCCTGGGTCGTCCATTCAAGAGCAGACTTCCCTGTTTATGCTCATTTATTCCACTGCACAATATAGAGATTTTCTATTTGAAAAGCTCAGGGAGCACCGCTCTAAACTGCATCTGGTAACATTTTTTTTCAATCTTAAAAGCTTTCCCTTAATCTGCACTGTAATTTTTTCTTTTCATACCCTGTTCTTTTCTTTAAACACATATCAATTTTGTACTTACATATCACCTGGGCATTTGCTTGTTTAACATCTGTCTCCCTCACTAAACTGTAAGCGTTGACAATGTCAGTTCACTCACCACTGTTTTCTCAATGCCTAGCACATTGTCTGTCACATAGTAAATATTTAATCAATATTAGCTTAGGGGATGAATGAGTAAGAAAATTAACAAATGAATGGAAGTTAGTCAACCTCCATTTACTGAGAGTGTTTTGGAAATGGCCCTAACTGGTCTAGCTCTGAGCTATCTCTCCAGCCTCCTTCCGTGTTCCATCTTTCTCAGTCTGCTTCAACCTCACTGGCTTCTTGATGATCCTTGAGCATGCTAATCGCTTGTTGTTTCCGCCTCCTGGAGCACTGTTCTCATTCTAGTGTGGTTTAATTTTACTCATCATTGAGGTCTCTACACAAACACACTTCCTCCGAGAGGCCTTCCTGGACTCCCTATCTAAAACAGCAGCTCTCCACACACCCTCTTAGACTTTTGTCTCCATAGCTCTCATCACTGATCTGTATATATCCATCAGGGTTTTTATTGATTGTCTCAGCCCTTGAACATAGAGGCCAAGAAGTCAAGGACATTGCCTGTCTCATTCACTATAGTATGAATAAGAAGCATGAAGGGCACAGAGAAGATACCAGATTAATAGTTTCGACAGAAGAAAGAAATATGTTTTCTCTTTTCTTTTTTTTCTGTATTGTTGTCATTAATCATATTAATATTGTCTCCTAGTCATTGCTTGTGACAATAAAAACTTAAAATAACTGTACAAAGTACTTTAATCATAATATCTCAATGTTTACTTATTCATATGTTTAAAATGGCATTGTCCTATAATATCAGAGAATTCATCTTCAGTGAACTGAGAAATATGAAGAAATTGGAGTCATATTCTCATCACCTATAGCCCAATATGGAAGACGTATTTGTTGAATTTTATGCCAACTCCTTTTGCCTTCCAATAAAGCTAATAGCCCTTTCATAATATAGGGAAAATATTCTAAACCTGTGGTTTGCACATTTTTGATGATTCACTATATTTTATTTGGTTTTGTTATTCATCTTCTTTAAACTTCTATTCCATATAAACCAATAATTGTAAGTAAAAGATTAGACATAATTTCAATTTAATGTTTTGTGAGAACTTACTATTCTCAAACACAAAAACAAATAAATTTTTAAAAATAAATATTAGGAAATTTCATTGTTTTGGGTGACATAGACAACCAATATTTTATAATCAAGATGTTTTCATTTATACCTTATATTGGAATTGCTTATAATAACATCCTGTCTCTTTGGCCTTTTAGGTGTTTGACTATGATTTTGGACTACAGGATGACTTTATGGGCTCAGCCTTTCTGGATCTCACACAATTGGAGTTAAACAGGTGACTTTTGAACTATTGCAATGTCATTACACCTTGTTATGAAGCTGGGCCTGTATGATAGAAAACATCAGCAGATCTGAGTTCTAGTCACTTTTCTGTCATTTGTAGTTGTGAGCCTTCATGCTAGCCAGACTTTCTCACGTACATCTTTCCTACCCAGTGGAAATAATAACATCTCTTCCCTATCTTGTTCAACAAGAACTATTAAATTCTTGGGCACCTACTTTGTCCCCAGCACTGTGGTAAGCACCAGAAATCTAGACATAAGACATTCCTTGCTCTCACATTGCTAGTATGGTTGTAGTGTGGCATAAACAGGGTTTTATATGTTAATTATATTATTAATTTAAGAATCAGGCCATCACATAGGAGAGAAAACATGTGCACTTTGCTTCAGAAATAGCAACTCTCTTATCACTTGAGCCAAAGTAGACTCTAATTTTGCCATCATCAGTAATCCTAGGTTATCAAGGAGTGCCCCGAGAGTGGAGGCAGATTGCTTATATTAGTAGTTACATCAGCTTATCATTGCTTGACTCGTTGTCAAGTTATATTATTATTACTAACATTAATCATTCCTTGCACTTAATTATGGGCTTATATATTTTTTAATGTATTTCAACATAGGAGCTAAGAACTGATTAATACTACAAAAGAAAAAAAATAGGTTTTAAAAGGTCAAGTAGTGCTAGAATGGGCTGCAAAGGAGGCTGTGAGATCTTCTTTGATGGTTTTAAGGAGAAGATATTTTAGACAATCATGTTAAATCATGTGTCAGGAATAGTGGAAAGCAGGAAAGCAGAGTAAGTGGCCAGATCACTACGTTATATTTTAACTGTAATGAAATATAAATGGTAGAAGCCCCTTATGTGTTAGAGTCGGCTGTTTGAGCACAGTGGCAGCTTACTGGTCTTCCAATGGTCAATTTTGCCCCAGACTAGACAAAAAAGCGGCCTTTTCTATACTTCCCACGTGTCCTCCATTCCAACCTAGAGCCCAGCACAGGCCTGACCTAAGGACGTAGGTGTTGCTGGCTCCCCACCTCACCACGGCTGAAGGGAGTGTCCTAGATGGTGTTTATGTTGTTCTTTACCATGAAAACTGAGCTCTGACTAGAATGGGCTCTGCTGGTCTATAAAGGCCACAGTTATTTTCCCTGCAGACTTCTGCATAGGGATATGCGCATTACTGGACTTAATCACAGAGTATAAATTTCTCTTGTTCTCTATTAAATCGTTAGTGAAAAATAATTTTAAATGGAAAAATATGGCAGAATTAATAAAATAGAGATTATATATAAGCATTTGGTGTTTATTTTGCCACATTACTTATTTTATGTATTTAGCAAACTGTTCCCTCCCCTTAAAACCAAGTAAACATCAAATTACTACTTTTAAAAATCATATATTTGTGAATTCCATTACATTCTGTATATAAATCAGTAGTCTCTGGGTGTAGACAGATGGATAATAATAGTAGCCACATGAATACTTATGCTACTATATGATGCACTAAGGTATTGCTTTGAAAGAAAATAATAGATAAGAGTCATAAAGCAATTGCAAATGTTCCTAAATCTTTATCGTGTTATCATTATAAAAATTTAATAAATTTTTCCTGTTAATTTTTATATGTAATCATTATGGGAAAATGAACCAAATCAAATTTCAGCCCTATATAAAAACATATGCTTAATATGCATTTATTAAAATAAAAGGAACAAGATCTTACTATCAAACCATAATAATTAGTTATAACTAAATTGATATTGGAGCGATTTGCATCACAACTATTATAACTTACACTTATTATCAGTATGATAGGTTACTTATATTTCAGTTTAATGCCCTGATATCAGAAAACTTCATATTTTTCATAGCCTCATTCCTTGACTTTGTAAATTAAGCATCATGTGAAAAAGTTTCCTACTATCGCAAAATCTTAGCACTGAAAAGTATCTATGGCTCTCAATCTTGGATGTATGGGAAAATCGTTTGGGGAGATTTATAATATCTGGATTTCCAGACCCCATCCCTCATCTACAGAACCACAGTTGTCGTGAGTAGAGTTCAGGATTAAGCGTTTTTTAAAAGCTTCCCAGTTGGTTCTGATGTGTAGCCAGGATTTGGACTCAGTTTTCTCCATCAACCCTTCTCCCCAGTATTGGACTCCAACAGTATTGTTTACCAAAAGTTAAGCTCCATGAAGCAAAGGATCTTATCTTTGGTCTTGAATCCCGATTTTTACCCGGAGCCTAACACAGTATGTGGCATTTCATATGTGTTTAATACATGTTTTGTGAATAAAATGATTAAGTGACTGAACAAGCAAGGGAACGTTCCCAATTTGCCAACATTTCAAGATTCAAGTTTGGTGCCGAATATTCCACAGTCCCTTAGGTTTATGGAGGATATGAACCCCTATTTGTTCACTATTAATTGAAATATGGACACAAGATATTAGCTACACATTGTCAATTGAATGTGTGATTTGTAATATTTTCTCGAAATGATTGTGGGTAATATTAATTCATAATCTCTTCCTCAGAGATGCTTATCTAATTCTAAATCTTTCTAAGTATTAATCAACTCTTCTAAGTATTGATTTTCTTGTGTTTCTAAATCTAAAAGTTATTTAGGCATAGGTTTAAACAGCCAAAAGATAGAAGCATTATTTTAAATGTTGGAATTTCTTTTAGATAATTATACATTGTTTTTAAAGTATATCCATAATGTATATCAGGGAAACTATATTTTATATTTTCCTCTTCTCTCACTCATCTGTTTACTTTAAATTATGCTCCTGGTTAAAAAAATCTTAAAGAGCTAAAAGGAAGGTAGTAGTCAGTAAATGATCATCATTTGTATGTTGGACTCAAATTTGTAAAAAATAGCTGCTATTGCTTTCTGTGTGTTTAGAGATCACAGAGAAGGGACTTGGAGTTTTCTAATACTCTTGTAGTTTCTTGGCCTTTCCAGCAACCCCATGGCCTTTCTAGAACCCCAGGAAGGACTGAAACTTAGACGGTGAGTCCAAGTATAACCAAATGGTCCATGACTTACTGGATAACCTAATACACTGATGAGATTTTTAATAACAAAAACTGAACCAGGAAAGTAAAGGAAGACAAAATTGCTTTTCTTCTTAAAAGTAATAAATTGTTGATATAAAATATATTTTGGCTTATTTATGTAATGACTGTTCAAAATCTCAATATTTCATATCACAGGCCCACGGATGTGACCTTAACACTGAAAGATCCCCACTATCCTGACCATGATCTTGGAATCATCCTGCTCTCAGTTGTCCTTACCCCTAAAGAAGGAGAACACAGGGATGCGGTAAGTTCCCCCACAGTGTAGGAGTGCTTTCTTGCTCTCGTTTGTTCAAATGTCATGAGCCTTCTTTGAACCCAGAGGTAATAATAAAAAGAAGTGGCGTATGAAAATCTGGCCTATTCTTTGTTTCTGTGAGTATCCTGGGTATCGCTAGTCCCTGTGTACTGTATCTTTGAATTCAAATTTCCTGTTCTATGCTCCAGATCAGAACCTCTTGTTGTAAATAAGGGAAATATTTTCATCTTATATTGTAATTTCATTTTCCAATTTCAGACCTGTCATATTGTAGGTAGAGTATAGTCTCCATTCAGAATACATTTATTAGTGAATTGAACATTTGGAAGTCCACATTGAGATATCCAGACCCTTCTATTTTGACTGCATTGTCAGGTGTACCATAACAAAGCAAATGAGGTGAAATAACAGAGTTTCTGCTTTCTGGTATTTGTTTGCTGAATGATAAGTGAGTAGTTTTCATCATCTTGATGGGCTTCCACATCGGTGTTACCAGTTTTCCAGCACTGGCTGTCTATACTTCCTTGCACACTATGCTCCTGTGAGAAATTGACAAGGGGGACAGAGGAGCCAATTACTCCAGCACTGCTGAGGTGACATTAAAAAATATCGGGTTTCACCTGCACTGGTATGCTTGCCGGTGCACTTTCTGCCACAATTTGCCAGAGATTATTTGTTAGATTCAGTGTGCTTTCACGTACTGGGAGCTACTCTCATGAGTTCTGACTGTAACACATTTTAGGAGTAGACATAATTTTTTTAGGCAAATTCAAGTACTCTCTTTCAGTAGTGTGTGTACTGCTGTCTTAAAATAATGCGTGATTAAAGTTGGTGGATGTCATCTGCTGGAAAAGTATTATTGACATTTCCCCTCGATTGTAGATAAAAATGGTGAATTCCAGCTTCAAATTTGGAAGTGTTTTAACTTATTGAAAAGTTCACCCTTATCCACGAGCATTTTTTCTGTCCTTTTTAAAAATTAAACAATGAGCACACATATTCGTATCTAATATTTGCTAAGTAGTAAGTATCTGTACTTCATTCAGTGAGGAAGAAATTTCTCTTTTCCAACAAATACTACCAAATAATACCTACTGGAAGAGCTTAGCATGGTAAAGGAATGTACGTATGTATATCTGCATATGCACAGGCCCAGATGGAAGGGTAGGTGAGGAGATTTGTTTACAGAGAATATTTAGAAATAGAAGTCCATCATGTTAGAAGTCACCAGTTCAGAACACATTATTTCACCCAATACAAGGCAAGGAATATGTCCTAGCTGGCTAATCCATGTGTAGGAATAAATTATAAATTTTTTTATTGCTCTATTTAAATAATGCTGGTATTCACCAAGAACCGACTATAAGCCAAGTCCTGTGCTAGACCCTTAGGGTACAATAGAACTTATATCCAGTGGAGAACTCAGGAATCAAATAAGCACTGAAGGAAGTGTAAAATGACAACTGTTTTAGGTGCCATGAAAGAGAGATACATGTTGCTATAAGAGCAAATACAGGAGAATTTCCTCTGGTCAGGAGAACAGGGATTCTCTAAGGAAATCAAATAGAAGATGAGGTCTGAAGTGTGAACAGGAGTTAAGATGGCAAAAACCAGGAAGAGAGGAAGTATTTCCAGCAGAGAAAACAGCACATGCAAAGGCCCTGTGTCTAGAGAAACCATGGTGTACTCCAAAAATTGAAAAAGTACTGGAGCTTAGAGAATGTGGAAGTAAAGAGAGTGTGAAAGATCATGGTGCATGATAATGGTGGAAAGAGAATGCCCAGACTGTGTAAGGAGTGTTGGCCTGTTAAGATGTGTGGTCTTCCCCCAAAGAGCAATGGGGAGCCATTGAAAAGTCTGTAAATAGGAAGTGGCATAATCAAACTTGCCTTTTGAAAATAGCTGTGTAGCTGCATTGTAGAAAGCATGGAAGAGTAAGCATGGATGCTGGAGACCAATTAGGAGACTATTTGAAAAATTCTGGTGGAAGATGATGGAGGTTTGGATTAGAATTGTTGGAGGTAGAGATGGAGAGAAATTGGCAGGTTTACCTGCAGGAGGTAAAGTCAACAAAACTTGGTGATAGACTATTCTTGTTTGGGGATTCTTTGTTATTTCAAAGAAGGACAACACTTCGTAAGTGCAAATACCTGCACGCCTGAGGTCTTGTGTACCCCCAACCACCCAAACCGGAAACATCACTGGATATCGAAACGATATGGTAGTGGTTGTAGTTATTTGGATGATTTGATGACAGAGAGTCTGCTACATTTTTACATTAAAGGGATATTTATCAAGTACTCTAATATCAAACTGAGGATTTGAGGGATCAAATTAGTATCAAGAGACTTTATGATGAAGCTGCTGAGTTCTGAATTACACAGAAATATGTGTCAACACCGGCAAAGTGGTTCCCAACATTGTTTTCTCTTCAACAATTCTTGCAAAAATCCTTCAATTTCCATAGCTGCTCAAACTTATATTTAGGCACAATGTCTTTCTAATAAGAAAAATTTCATTTATAAAGGTTACAATGCCTGATGGCTGATCATTGGTGATTTATTAAACATGAATAGGGAAGAAAACAGGTGGGTTACACTACAACAGTTACGTATTCAAAATCTGTATTACTCGTCTTCTTCTTTTTCTTTTCCTTTATCCTCATAGTATCTCTCCAGCCAAATTCACCCTCATCACAAAAAGTTCTTCCTGAAATCTTCATGCCATTTTCTTGATTCAAATCCCTTTGGCTAACCCAGTTTTTTGGAAGCAATTCTTTACTTTGGAAGAAAAAGTACACATTTTTAATTCACAGCCTTACTTCATGCCATCCCCCTTTGGAGTCCCAAATAGCGCTGGATTTATTCTGCTGCAGCAACTGAAAAACGGTGTCCTCTTCTCTCCCACATTAGTGTCGACTCTCATGAGACTTCTCTCTTCTTCACCAGAGAAGCAAATGGCTTGCCCAAGGCTCAGAGCCACAGAGAAGGCACAATGATTGCCACTTGTAGCAGAGCCGGCCTCAGGCAGTCATCATACCTGAGGGGAAGAGAGGAGGGTGACCAGGGTGACCATACTGGCTCCTCCATGTGGGTGTGATCAATAGCCAGGAGCATGGGATTGCTTGTAGAGAAGTGAGCTGGGTCAGGAGGAGAGGAGCAAGCATAAAAGATCCCCCATAGGAAATCCTATTGGGATCCCCAGTGTCCTGGCTATAGTCCAATGTCCTGGATTTGAATTGGAGTTTCTAAGCATATGTTTTACATGATGAAAATTTCTAACAAAGATATATAAATTTGCTTTCTTTTCTTTGTTTGTTTTGGTCTATATAGCAGTTCTATAGCTATTTTATTAAGATCTTTAAAACTGTTAAGCAATACTAGTTAGATTTTGAAACTCTGAACAAGGACCAATTGTAGGCATCTATTGAAAAAAAACACTTATTGATCATCAGAAGCATTGTGCCAGGTTCTATAACTCCCTCTTTATTCTTATCTAAGTGTTCAGTGACCTGTGTTTATTTCTCTATTTAAGTGGAAACTCCTGATGAAGGACTTTAAGATTCTCCAATGAGATTCATTTGTTCCCTCACTTGTCACCTCTGTCCCAGCCATACAAACTCCTGCACAGCTCATCTTCTCTGAAGTCCAAGCTTTCTTAAATGTCACCTCTCCTACCTAAAACAGACCTATACTGTACTTCACCTCTCCTCCATTCTATATTCTATTTAAAAAATAGGTATTTTTTAAATTATTGCTTCTGATTACCTTTCTTACGATGACTCCTCTTAAAACCTAGTCCAGCTTTCTGCGTCTAGTGCTTGTTCAGTGGGTTGTAGGTGAATCTCTATGAGGATTTAAAGGAATGCTTCACAGCTCCAGGGAAAGGTATTTTAAGGGTTTTTTTCTTACTTAGTACTCATATCTGTGAGGTTGTCACAAGTTCAAACTCAAAATGCAGCAAACCAGATATCAGATACTAAATGCTTCATAATTCCATTTAATATTCAGAATGATGTATAGAGAAGGAATAGAGGATGATTTTGCATTGACCCTCACACAGGGAAATTATAAGACTTCTGATCTCTTTGATTATTAGCTCAGAAATAATCCATTTTAAGCTTTTGAGACTTAAGACTTTAGGTCAAAAACCACGTTTATTCTAATGTCTGTGTTTATAAAACTCGCTAAATATTTTATATATATTAGAATGGAGAATGGAAGAAATGAGTTTCAAGAGACATTAACAAATAAATCCTACAAAGCAAATAGGAAATAGGACATTAATGTTAAGAAAACGCCATCAAAAGTAGGAAGAAATGAGTAATGGAAATACAGAGTACTTAGCATCACTAAGTGCTAAGATTTCTAAATCAGTTGTCTTGTGAGTTTTTCTACACTGTTAGTACTAACAATACGTTCTGTGAATGATGTAGTTGGGATGATTTCTCCTTGTGTGGATTGCCAGTTCTGGAAATCAGTAAAACTGAAGAATAAGTTGAAAACCCGATCAGCCTACTGAATCTACTAAAACATGCAATGTCTAATTACAGCAATTTAAGAAGTATAGTATGAGTAATAGCAAAAGTATTTCATAGTTGCTTATATTAAAATCTTTTCCATTGAGTTCGTGATTGAGTCTTTAAAAGAAAATCCCAGATGTAAACAGATATATACGTATTTTTTGTTTCCAGCATTGTATGTATGAGAAACCAAAATCTTCACGGGGGGCATGCTGATGAGTTAGTTGCATGACACAACTGTCATTTCTGTTTCGAATGCATGTCCTGTTTTTGAACCTGCAAAAGTGTGTCATGCATACATGTATGTCCTATGTATGGTATTTTGGTCTGATAGTGTGTTTGAGTTCTTTCTGGCTCTTTTTCTAGCAGAGTTCAATCCACAGCTTTCTTCATTGGAGAATTTGTGAAATAAAAGTGAGTTAATTTGTGTTACACACTCTCTTAGATAACCTAGACCTACAAATTGCTTGGCTAAAGCTAAAAAATAAAAAATTCTAAGAAACATATGAATTGACCCTAGTTGGCCTCTAGTGAATTAGAAAAATATATTTTTCATGTTGGTTTATTTTTGAAATTTTTCTGAATTACTCCACAGCTCACATATGAAAAAGTATCCTCCTATAAAAAATGTAATATATATGTTTTATAATATGAATGTACAATAATATCTAGCCATTCTGTGATTTTTTTTATCTATAGTAGCCATGTAATTGCCCTAAAAAATTGCTACCACTAAAGATAAAAGGAATTGGATTGAGGTTGTGAAATCTTTTAAAAACATACTCAGTTCTGCAGCTCTATTACAGGCCATGTATTTATGCTACATATTCCTTTTATTGGCTTCAAGGAAAGTTGAGCTGCTAGTGAAGAATTTGAATTGCACCATAATAATATTAGATAATGACACTTTCAAAAACAAATTCATATGTTTCTCAGCTGAAGTTAAGATCATAGAGCAAAATATAAATCTTATTTCTCTATAATTTGCTTCATCTCCTATCTTTAACATTCCCCAAACAATCTTTCTTCTCTAACAAGTCTTGCAGATAGCAAAGGTAACACTTTTAATGGTATGTCTGTTAATTCAATTTTTCTTTTTAAACTTTTCTACTGTTTTCAGTTTTATTGACTCTACCTGAACCTAACCATCTAAAAAGAAAGCGAGACTTGGCAGTAGGATACTTAAACCCATTATTTAGCTAATTGGTTGGGCTCAAGAAGCAGAAGTTTTGTTACAAAATCTAAGACCATTTTGAGAGTCACTGGATCTAATACTACAACTCTAGAAACTGAATCAAGAAAATAATGAATGGATCCCGTTAAATGCCTAATTTTTTATGCTTATGGAAATTACTGGCTTTTTGTTTGTGTCAGTGTCCCAGTCTGAAAAATAATACCGTGCAGCCAGTTTGTAAAGCTGATTTTGAGAGACAGGAAAAATACCAACCTGATGATTGGCTTTATATATAGATCAATTGTGTGCAGTCGTTCTGAGTCAGGGAATGTGGCTTTGACCAGCAGCAGTGAATCTGTGTAATATTGAGTGGTGTTGCCCTGAGATTTGTTTCTTCCTCCTGTTCTTCCTCATGTAGGCCCTTTTTTGTAGTATAACATTTCTTACAGAATGGAATTTTATAAGATTCTTGGATACTAGATTACGATGACGATAAATGGCCATGAGTTAAGAGATGTTACTTTTTGATTTATTTATCTTAATCATTCTCATTTGATTTGACACAAAACATTGTCCCTGGGAATTGCCATTCTTTGTCCATTGAAACTCTGCTTTCTGAGAAAGTTAAACATTTATTGTCTGACTCCTAATGGGACAACAGTTTT
Organism: Equus asinus; assembly: GCF_041296235.1. Taxonomy (NCBI): domain Eukaryota; kingdom Metazoa; phylum Chordata; class Mammalia; order Perissodactyla; family Equidae; genus Equus; species Equus asinus. Next base: position 76,682,045 of record NC_091798.1, read on the forward strand.
TGTAAATATGGCATACCACAAAAGTATTTGGTTTCCAATTTGCCTTTTAGTGATGATGGAGAAAATGATGGTAGTGGCGGTCATGATGATGCTGATGATGCTGATGATGCTGATGACACAACTCATTTAACATAAACAACACACATTTATTACATGTTCACTACATGTGCATCTCCACAACCCAATGGTGGGTTTTACTGCTTCAAAATGAATTGGACGTTATTACTTAGAAAACATATAAAATATTTCTATAGCAGTATTTGATAACAATGCTTTGCAGATTTCTGGAGCCATTCAGAAAAAAAAAAGGAAATTATTATAACCTTAGGAAACCTATTACTCTTCCATATTTTGGTCAATATTTAATGTAGAGAGTACACAGATAAAATATAACCTATAAAACCACTATCTACGGAGAAAATGAATGTCTCCTTATCCTTGAAAATTTCATGATTTTCTCATTTCCTACCTAGAACTTCTACATAATTCTGTTGTCTTGGTTTAGTCCAAAGGTTGCCTTCTATATGACTTAATCTTATATTAAAATCTTTTCTTTTTTGTATTTTTGTAATTTATGAGTGATTTCTGAAATGGTCACTCTTTACTGTGAATTCTGCTGCAGGAGATATAGTTCTTAAAGGCACCAGTGCACTTCCTTGATGTCCAAATGTGGCAAGTATTTCTATAAGCTATATTCTTTGCTCCAAATGTTCCCTATTCTCCACTTCATCTCCTTTAAAGATAATGATAAAGCTAAGAGAAGGTAAAGAGGTTAATCAGGAAGTTAATACCTCAGTCTTCATTGAGAAATTTTTTAAACTGCAGAGGAAATAAGAAAATCCTTGGATTTTTATGACTTACTTTATACAAGAGACCAATGATCTTGGGCACTCATCACAAATCTCCATTAACCTTAGTTAAAACTTGTAGCCAGAAATACCTCTTACTATGACACAAAAACACTAGTTTAAAGGATGTGTTATGGCTAAACATTTAGCAGGAAGATCCACTAATAGGCATCATAATATGCAGCATTTTTTCTCATTTTAAAGCATTTGTAGACCCTGATGTAATTAAAAATTATCTGGAAGCAAAGACATTCTAAGATGCCACCAAAGCAACAGACTTTGCATATATTTGAAGAGAAAAATTATTATACACCTGGTCAAGTCATGGGACATCCTCAACCTCCACCACCAAACAGAACAATTGCCAGTCATGAGACTCAATGTGTTTTTTCTCAGTCAATAATTAAGATATTCCAAGTTTTCCATTCTACTTAAAATATACTGTCCCATTTCTTTGTACAAAAAGATAAAGCAAATGAACTCTCACCAGAAAGACTGCTTGAATGTTAAAGGTGCTTCTAGCTGTGTGTACGTGAAAAACAATTTTTGTCTTTGTTTGCTGTTTAAATGTTAAGCTTCCCTAGAAAACGATTGGCTGCCCTATTCTATACTTGAGTGATAAGATAACGAAAATGCTTTATTTCATTTACAGACAATGCTAATGAGGAAGAGTTGGAAAAGATCAAGTAAGGTAATGCTTAGCATGTGACCTTTCAGCTTTTCTTGTTGAGAAGAACTATCAGCTGCTTTCCCAAATCTCTCTCATACCTCCTCAAACTATACCGCAGGATTTCATCACTCTTCAATTGTTATTTTTTTCCCATAAACATAAGCAAACCATGTGATTATTTTTAAGTAAATAGAAACCACACTGATCAATCACCTTGAAATCACCCTCTTGCTAATCTTTGGTCACTTCTCAGCATCATTCTCAGCATCTGGTTTCTGTTGGATGTACCACAGGGTCTAGAAAATGTCTTTGATCTGGAGATCAGGAATAAAAGGATGAGGCTAGGATAGGGACAACTCCAGAGAGAAGGAAGATCCATGTAACTTGCTGTTTTTGTTTATTGAAAATTGAGTCTGAGCTTTTCTAAACTCAAAAATCCCTATCTTGTTACATTTTTGGAGTATACAATGAGAACAATTTTCCATCACTGCCTCTTCTCACTTCAAGAAATAAATGGCTCTTGGGGACAAGAGGAGTTTATGGTTCTTGTAACTGACTAAGCCCTGGCTCTTCTTACAACTTGTAAAGATATAAACTAGGCTTCTAATTTGTTCAGTGGTGGTACCACTCTTGGACACAAATAATATCAAGATGAGACTGACTTTTATATGACTGCTCCTTGAAATAAATCAAGGAGATTTTATCTGTAAAGATCTTGTTTGCTCAAATTTCTATTTAAAAAGTCAGCTTTCCTTTTTAATAGTGACATTTTTTTAGACCCTGGAACATGACAGTTTGTTTTCTTCCATTCTGATTGAATCATGCTATTATTTATTTCTTTAATTGTGTCATTTTTATTACTGTGAATTAAGAAAATACTTACATCAAAATGTTTTTGTATTTATGGTGTTGTCTTAATTTGCTTTAACAAGTATTTCTTACTGTACAGTTTCTTCCTAATTCTTATAGAATTAATGACCAAAAGATAATTTTGCTCACACAAAGGTCAGGGCTACATTAAAAATCACCCTTATCATTTCAATAAAATAAAAAACATTTATTAAGGAAAGTTGCTAGATATTTCTGACTTAGCATTCACTGTGTTTTTTACTGATTAAAATAAAGTTTCTTAAAGAAATGTCTACACTGTTCATATTTGTATTACACTTTTTTCTTTGTAATTGTACTTCAAAATTAGTGTTACATTGAAAGTACATATAGTTTTAAAATTTGTACAATTTGCCTTTCCTCATTCTATGTCTATGGTATATCTATATTATGATATATCTGTGTAAAAATGTTGCAATCCATTAATATGTAGCAATATTCTCTATTCCAGATGTAGTTAAGACATAATGCTAGAGCAGGATATTACATAGTATTTAGTGTTAATTAGTGGGAATGATCCATTTTATTGTAGTATATAAGAAAGAATAAACAGAAAGATTCTTCTTCAAATAATTCATTTAATTTATATTTAAATTTAATTTTAATGATAAATTAAGTAAACATAAGTCCACATCTTTTCCTTTGGTCTACAAAAAAAATTAAAATGAATACTAAACATCTATTCTCCACTATTTTTATATCTAAAATTTTGAAGTCTTTATTTGTTATTAATAATCCATTTGTACGTGCAAACTGGTACATATTTCTAGCTTGCCTTTGAAGATAGAAACCCCTGTGTCTAACTCTGCACTCATTGGGGTACTTGTCAGATTATTTTTGGTGTGTATGGTAATACAGTTTTTGGACTTTTAGCCTGAGGGATTTTCAATTTTATAAAATTTAATGGGGATATTGAATTGTGAGTAAAAGAAAATCAGTTCACACATTTGTTTTTTTCTAGGAGAACAAACTGAAGGCTTGATAATTCATTCAAATTGTCACTGTCCCCTAAAACATTTGTCTTATTCATCCATATTAGTGTTACAAGAACAAAAGGTTAAATTCAAAATCCAGGGAAAGTTTGAAATTTCAGTTACCACCTAGTCTGCCACCCTTCACCCACACTGAAACTGCTCCCTCAGTTCTTTCCTCCAGGGATTTTTTGTAACAGATGAAGGGCTAAGTGACTACGCATTACCATATCACTGTTCTGTGGAAATGCGTCCCTTTTCTAGTTATTTCAATCTTCTCCTTAAAGATTTTTGTGTCAGGACTTTTCCTCTTCTATTTTTGGAAAGAGGATATAATTGATTTGTATTGCATTTAAATACAGGTATTTTTTACTTGGTATAACTATGCTGAAAGTCAAAGGTGAATTTTTCATATAAACAGGTCATTTTCTTCATTGGAATCTTGACTTCTGGGAGTGAGGTTTCCTGATTTTTTATAGCAGGGCTTTGGTATGCAGCCTTGTCTCTGAGCACTGAAGGTGAATATAAAATATGGGAATTATGAACTTTGTGGCAAAGACTTAAATATAGTCAGGTAATGTTAGATACTCTCTCCAGTGTGGAGTTTTTCTTCCTTTCCTTGGTTTTCTTCAGAAGTGATATAACCATGGAGGGGGATGAACTAAATTGACATTGTCATTTTTTTTAACATGCACATCTCCGCTGTACACAAATGAATCAGCTCATGGAATTTCCCATTACTATCTGTTCATCATTTTCATCATCTTGCCAATAATAGATTCTTTCAATGGAAATCTTATTAGATATTTGTGGCACTCATGTAATGTGGAGTTGTCTTATTGAAAACAAGAGATGAATAGCCAACTTGAGGACAGGGAAATTGTAATTGTTGTTCAGGACCAACTGATATATTATTTCGAGTAAATATGTTACCACCTTATAATGAGTAGGAAAAAGTTACATTTGCCTCCTAACAAAAAGTACCTAAACTTACCCCTGAAAAGCAAGAAAGTACAAATTATTTGAGTGGCATGTAAACCAGTAAATAATTAATGGATTCCATAATATCTCCTCCTCTGGGGATGGTCACATCCTTTAAAATACTCCTTCTGGTTTTCTACAAGTACACTTTGCATAGCGCATATTTTTAATTCTCCCCTACACTCAACTGTTATAAAAAAATGTTATTTTAAGAAGAAAGGGATCAATGTCTTCCTAAACTTGGGCAACTGGATAACTATCCTGGTCAAAGAGTTATACTTATGTGACAAAATGTGTTTTGGCAAGAGAAATAGTAATGCTTTGAATTATTGCAATATTTTATTCTTTAGAAGAAGCTTATCATTGATAATTTATTTTAAGTTTAAATTATTCAACAAGAAAGTTTCATGAGCTCAGAAGAGATGATGTATATGTATTTTGTGAATAAATTTTGTGGGTTCAAACCAAAAAGGTTAAAAAAAATGAAATAATTGCCTCTATCAGACAATAAGCAAAAATGATTTTTACTACATTGTAATGTAGTAAAATGTGTGTGTGTGTGTGTGTGTTTTAATGTAGAAGAATGAGTTTATCAATGGGTGAGATAATAATAACCTTATGTGCTTTCAATAAATCACTTTCAATTTTATAAGAAATAACCATTGTGGTAATATAAAGATATACACATTGCAGTTCATATTCCCAACAATAACAGTTTAGAATTGTTTTAAGAAGAGTTCATCCTTTGAATAATATAATATAGACTATGTGATGATGTCTCATTAGCATATCTTCTGTAACTCGATGGCTTATTTTTTAGCAATACATCTTTTTTATAAAGATTTTATTATAATCACTTAGCATAATTTTAATGAACTATAAAACACTTTATTCACTGGTTGAATGAAGCAATTTTTAATAAGACTTTTTGCAAGGATATTGTTAATTTAAACAAGAGAACATTTTCAACTCTAAGTCTTCAGGGCGTAGTTAAGCCTGACACCTTGGATGACACGTTAAAAATGCATCAGTGAAAACCTCTAAGTGCTTTAATTTAAGAAATGGTGGAGAAACAAATTAACACATTTTTAAGTATCTCACACAGTCAGTCAGACACAGTGGGAAAAAAAGTCATTATTTAACAATTGTCAGGTTCTTTCTACAAAGACCTCATGTCCTAATAATAAATAGGTGATTTTTAAAAAAAAACTACAAAACATCAAAACTTTATTGGTCATTGATTCTCTCAACCTGAGTGACCAAAATGGCTTTTTTTGGGTCTCATTTCTAATTATTACGCATATGTCTTTGAAAAAATGAGATGCTTACATATTTTTGAAGGAAATATAAAATTATTTTTAAAATCCTTACTTTGCCACTGTCCATACTCTCAAATTTGTGTTTTTTGGAAATGCTATAAAGTCAACTTCATAATTAAGACTTCTGAGATTCCAAAATGCAGCAATAAACAAAGGGCGAATAGCATGAGCATTTCTATTATAAAGGATTGTACTTTGACCTTGGGGAAGCAGACTCCTAAAATTTGTAGTAAGTTTATTTAAAATAGAGATATTATCATAAAGCCAGTAAGTATTTGACTATCCCCACAAAATACATGGAGCCATAATTAAATTTTATATTGAGATGATTTTCTCCTTGCTATTTTGACATTTCCCCAGAGGAATAAAACATACATTTTTATGTATTGTAATGCATAACTACAGGGATTTGCTGTAACAATGGCATTACATTTATTTGACCGCTCTTGTTGAATTTTTTAAATGTTGCGGGTCCTTTGGGGAGCAAATCTGGATGAGTTGGCACAAAGTGAAAGGAGAAAATGTAATCTCAAGCAGAGGATGCATTCCACGACGCCTGCGTGCTAGGTCTAAGATAGTTAATTGCAGGCTCACTTATTGGCCTTCACATTGCTGATGTGTGTTACCAAGTGGGCCGATGATTTCCCAAGACCCTTTCTGGGCTGATTAAAGGGACGGAACTAATATAACGTGGCTCAAGGATAGTGGAGCTAAGGGCTGTTCACAGATTACATGGCCTTTTAATTCGAAGATATATATTTATATATCTGACATATATATATATATATATATATATGTTAAGTTGAGTGCTACTCACAAGAGATTTATTAGTTTTAAAGTCCCCTATGTGCTTACAATAAAAATAAATTTTGAGAGGACCCTGCTTTTGAAGCCTTGGTTGACACCAATGTATACACATAGATACATACATTTATATATACATGTACATAAACAGACACACATTCACGCACACACCAGCACGCACATATATAAAAGATTTAAAATTTCTAGAAAAATAAAAGGCAAAGCAAGGTCAAGTTTCGGTTACAGGGCAAGTCCTCTGGGGAGCTGAGATTGTCTCTCCCTCTTGAATAATATTTGAAAGGACAGTTGGAGCTGCTGAGGGAGTCATATGTATGTTTAATGAATACAAATGATATGAACACCTATCTGAGTAACCAAGAAAACCAGAAAATAGCATTTCATGTGAATTTCTGCTTATTTCATGTCTCTGTATTCAATTACATAACTATCAATAGGCTTAGTCAACTGAATGGAAACGTCCAAGAGCCACAGCTTTCATAAACAGCGACTGCAGTCTGACCAGAAAAATCTATATAAATTATTTACTTATAAATTTATTTATTCTTTTACCTCTAAAATGCCCAAGAAGGTATTGATAAAAGGAAGTTATTTACCTATAGAGACATGCTGTGTGATCAAAAATGCTACCTCCCTTAACTTTTACATTTGACTCTCAGGATTCACAACGTCAAATCTATTGTGAATGTTTTGAGTACAGTCATGTGCTGCATAACAACGTTTCAGTCAGAGACAGACTGCGTATATGATGGTGGTCCCAAAGAGTAGGACCAGATAGCCTAGGTGTGTAGTAGGCTATACCATCTAAGTTTGTGTAAGTGCACTCCACGATGTTTGCACAATGACGAAATCGCCTACCAATGCTTTTCTCACAACTATCCCCGTCGTTAAGTGAAGCATAACCGTATTGAAGAAGTGCTGAACTATAACATGCATTATGTTTAAAGGCCTGTACACATTAAGGCTAATAAAAAAATATCACTTTTAACAAAAGTTTAATGGCTAATCCTTGTTCATCCAATGGCAAAATCCTTAAACATTTCTATGATGTATTTTATATCGAAGGCTGAAAGATAGCAGCATATACATTTGTTAGGGAAAAAATGAGCTATCCTTTAATTTTATTTCTCTGAGAAAAAAACATATCTTCTAGATTTTTAAATTCAAAATCTGGTTAATTTTTAGATTCATGCTGAGATTTTTGATCTTTGAGGAGAAATTTTCTTAGTGTGTGTTGGTTTTTTGGAGGCAAAATAAGATATTACCAACGAATCTTGCTACTTTAATAAACTCAAAACCTCATTAGAAATAGTTCAACAATTCATTATTCAGAATAACTTCAATAGTTTTCCTTTATCAATTTGATGTCTCTGTTTTTTGTTCATTTCCTTTTACTATTACTTTAAAGTTTTAGCACTTTTAAAATGGCGCTTTCACTCACCAACCCCTTGTCTTGATGGAGACTGAAGTATAACTAAACCTCTACAATTATGAGTTAAGATGTCTTCTCTGGAATTCATAAATAGTTTATTCTGTCTTTCTTGCCTCCATAATAAAATCATCGCTTTTGTTTAGAACTCATTATCGTAATGCCAAGTGTTCTATTATTATTTTTGTTATTGGTCTCATTAGAAACTCTAGTGAAAAAAAGGCCTTGGCTAGTGTGTAGTGAATTTTATATTTATGTAGAGCAATAAATGGCACAAGGGTCCACAGGAAAATTAAGTTGTTTAGTTTGAAATAAAGGCCTGAACTTACATGAGCATACAGGTTGTAAAATGAAATCGAAATTTTACTTGATGAGTAATGACAGAAGTAATTAACTATGGCATGAGAAGCATAGCCCAAGGACTTCAGTGGGTCATGGCTAATATTTTTTTACTCAAGTTTTGACAGAGAAACCTAAGTTGTAAATCTTGGTAATTAAAGTCTCCCCCCCCCAAATTCATTGATCTCATTTTGCTCTTTGCATATCAGTTCCATAATTAGGTCATTAGCCTCTGTGTTCTTCTGAGAAAGGATGTGAAGTATGGAATTGGAGCAGTTTCAACATTAATCACCTCAGACCACCTAAACTTTAAATGAATTAATAATGCTTTTAAACGCTAAAAGAGTATTTTATTTGTTATACCTGTCTTGAGTCTAGAGCCAAGCCTTTCAAATCCATTTGAGTTGCCTTAACACATTTTGCATGAAGATAAAACTGACTGTCAGTTGTATAACTTGTGTGATTGACTCTGGGGAAATTATCTGTGGAAGGAGACTTCAAACAGCATTTTTTTAAATAAGATACTCTAAAATTTTTTCACATGTTGTTAAACATGCTGCTTAATTGAAAAAGAATTGGGAATCAAAGTAAAGAGAATTGGCAATAGAAAACGAAACATGCGTCTTTTCTAAAAGCTAGAATAAGGTTCTTTAAGTTAAATAATAGTAGAGCATCAAAAAAGTCTGCAGTCATTCCACCTAAGGGTTGTGTCTGAAGGTCCAAGTGTAAGTGTATTTTTTAAGGATTCTTATTTTTTAGAAACTGATGTGATAATGTGCTGAGTGTGAGAGGTGAGAACCACAGCCGTAAATATAAAGGAATTATAACTCCACAGTAATGACAAAACAATATCTTAAACTCAAGACTTTTTCCTGATGACCGCTGACATTAGACACGTGCCCTGACCAAACTCTACACAAGTAACTTGTGAAAATGTAATTAGTTTTGTTAAGAAATAAATTGCATGGGAAAAGCACAGGTAGGTTGCAGAGATGATGTCTGATATAAATCTAGTTCTAAACATAAATTACTCAAGTTGCAGCACACTCTATAGTGCTTTAGCTCATTATTATTTTCTGATTTGATTTTTGGTATCACATTTGGAAGGAATATGTATCCTTAACTAAATGAAACTCCAAGTGAGAAACAAGCAACAAATATTTGTTGAGCACCTACTATACATTAGGCATCACTTGAGATTCTGAATCACTACAATCTTAGCTAACACAAAATCATGGAATAATCAGATAAGTTGCAACACTGCTTCCTCTTCATCACAATGTCAAAGGTTGATACTATCTCATAACTGTCATCAGTTTGACCATAATTTTACCATAACTGACACCCAGAGACAAGATGCAAAACATTAGACTTGAAAGGGTGCATGTAATGTAAATGTTCTGTTTAAAAATAAATAACTATGGGGCCAGCCGGTGATGTAGAGGTGAAGTTCAGGCACCCCACTTTGTGGCCCAGGGTTTGCAAGTTTGGATCCCTGCACAGACCTACATACTGCCCATCCAGCCATGCTGTGGTGGCATCCCACATACAAAATTGAGGAAGATTGGCACAGATTCTAACTCAGGGACAATCTTCCTCAAGCAAAAAGAGGAAGATTGGCAACAGTTGTTAGTTCAGCGCCAATCTTCCTCATCTCCCCGCCCCCCAAAAAGAAGTGAGTAACTGCTTTTGATTTCCTGAAGTTGAATTGGTTTTGCTTACAGAAGTTTCAGGGTTAAGTAATAAAATATCCAACATGAATCCATTGCTTTGTTTCCAGCCCAATAGCCACCTTTCTCAGTATTCATCTCTTTTTAAAATTATTTTTGGGGAGTTCAAATTAACTAAGTCTTTTATATTATACCATCTTATATTATATTATTATATCATAAAACTAGGAAATTTTTAGTAAGAAATTAAGCCAAATTTGAGTAGGTACATGTTTGTAAATAAGATTTCTGCTATCACTATCAAAATGCTCTGAAGGTCTGTGATGTTAAATTGTTTTGTTAAAAGGAACAAATATTGTCTGGCTTATTTCAAAATCTTAAAATATGTTTAAACAGTTCTATTTTCTATAATAAAATGTTAACTTAGATATATTATCAACATTAAGAATAAAGAGGTAAATAGACTTAAAAAATTACAGAAATAATCCTCCCTCAACTTTATTACCATTGTTGTCAGATATGAGTAAGACAAAAACTTTATTCAAGAGAAGAAAATTTATAGTTTGTAAACATCCAAAGTGTCTTAAGATATATAATTTTTGTTTTTTCTATTTGTTTTGATTTTGTTGGGCTAATTAGGTATTCTTAAAAACATCTCAAAATTTAGCTAAATATTTGTTTGTTTTTAGGAACTCTCAGAAAATGAAGTGGTTGGATCTTATTTCTCTGTGAAGTCTTTCTTTTGGAGGGTAATATCTAAATGTTTATGTTAATATTCTTGCTTTTTGGTTCTGAATAGTTATTTTTAAATTTAAATGTAAATTAAGAAATTCACTTTTAAAAGTAGGCTTTCAGACAGATGTATTCATTTGCCTTCTTTATTAACTTTCATGCTAAGTCATCTAGGCAACTGTCGCTTTCAGTTCTTCATTTGTAAAAATTAAGAACTTCATAGATTTAATACATTGCTTTGAAGTCAGTTGCTTGTCAGACTAAGTTTATCCCAAATTCTGAATAAATAGAGGCCCAGGGACCTTCCAGGAATATGATGGCATTGTCTAGAGGGCCCATTAAGGTTCTTTTTTGCCTCATAATGGAATTATTTTCAGCTCCATTTCTGTTTGAGGAAAATTTACTTCCATTACAGTGATCTTATACTAGATAAGTACTAGATAATCAGTGTTCTTTCTTTGAAAAAAAAAATCAACTCTGAAAAACAGCAACTCTGATTTTGGTTTAAATAATGAAAATTCCATAGAGAATTTGTTCTAAATGCCATTGCAATTTAATGTTATTTACTCTTTCATGACTTAAACATCATGAGCTCTGTCATCCATTTTTTCTCTGCTATAATTCTGCGTTATGTACAGCATGATTTATTACTAATGTACTTACCACTTTGCTTTCAAGAGTTTCCCTATTTCTTTGAAATTCGCACTTGGTACTTGATTACCTAGCAATAGATACTGCAATGAAAATGCTACACTCATAAGGATTTGCCATTTTCTTTCATTGGCTCTTAAACTGCTCATGACTGGAAACAACCTTCTCCTTTAGAATTTTAAGATTTGTGGCAGTGTCTCTTAAGCAGACTGACAGATTAAGTCGTGCATTGACTTGACCAGTGAGTAAGTATAAGCCACATCTGTTCATCCCCTGCCCCCTACAGCACACACTTTGATATTTTTTTGCAGCCTTTCATTGTAGGTAGCTTATTTTATTTTAATACTTATAGCCTCTTCATTTCCTTTCAGTCTACTAATGGCTGCCTTCACTGAAGTTATCCTGTATCTTTGCTAAAATAATATTAATTTCTCCTAAATGTTCATGCATTGCCCATGAACACACAGAGTGACTGCTTTTGAACTGTCCCATAACCTTAAATAGAAAGTGACTTTTTGCAAAAATTTTGTCTCTGTTTTCTTAAGACCCACAAATATGGTGAATTCATACAGTGCACTCCTTTGCCAAGTGAGCAGAATTCAGGGGCGTTCTGTGTTGACTTTGTTCCATATGCAGCAAATGTGCAGACTTATCATTATGAATGAAGACTTACCACCAGGACTAACTCCATAAGTAATAGTTTTTAAAGGTATCCCTTTCAAATGACTCTTTCAACACCATCTTTCCACTTTGCTACTCCCAAATTAGTCTTCTATTTATCAGTACTTTCCATTTAGTTGTATTCCTCCTTCAATATTCTTTATTAACCTTTCTCAATCCCTTGAACTGTCTTATTTTGGAAAAACAAATATTCAAATTTAAAAGATAGCTTTTTTGTACCTGAGGTACAGTGGTCTAACGTCTTTCTTCTGGGCATATGTTGAATGACAAACACATTGAGTCATAAATGCAGAACCTTTAGGGGTCATTTATTTTACTAATGAGGAAACTAAGCCCCAAGAGAATTGATGCTTTTGCCCTAAAGTACCTAGTGGTATCACCAGGACCAATATTTTTCTCTCTGAATGTCACAGAAGTAAATATTTTGGTTAAGACTTAAAGCAGCAGAGTTCCTTTGAGGGTTGATGAAGAATAAAGATGCCATGTATAAATAGAGCTGCCCCTTAGTTTGTCTTTACTGTGAGCTTTCAAATGCTCCTTGATTGTGTGATCCTCCTTCTGCACAGGTCCTTAAACCACCAATGGATCGATATGTTGAGGGCTGTAATGTTGCTGTATTTGATGTCCCATTTTCCAATATCAGATAATCAGTGACCAAGTCTGCTTTGGATGAGTGTGATCATTCATATTCACATTCAAATATCACTCTGATAACCGACCTCCCTGCTCTTTGCCCAAGGAATATTTGTACTCTGATGAACTTTTAGAAGAGGTGTAGATGAAATGAGGTTTCCCCTAGACATTTTCAGATATGGAGAAAACCTAAATGGCTCAGATAAAATCTTACATGAAGAGTATATGTATGCTTTGTGAGTTAAACAGGATGTGCTTTGAAAAAAGTTTTATCAGCTTATTTTTAAGGATTAATACATATATCCATGAGATAGCAACTGAGTTACACTGAGTGAAAGTGAATCCTGGTGAGAACCTGCTCAATGAATGTCAGTGCTACTTGCTATAACTTAATATTCTTGAGAGCAAAATTATGGAAAGAAGAGACTGAAGTGATACGGGGATATTCCAGTTTTCCAAAAGCATAACATTTCTAATTCATCAAAACATGATATCTTAGGACCCCAAATATTAAGCAATGGGTCTGGCAATTACCTTGCTTCTCATGAAAGTAATAAAAATTATGTGAAGCCAATTGGATAACTCTAAATCAGAATTTTATTAAAGATTGTTAACTTCTCATTGAAGGATGGTAACTTTGTACAGTTCTTTCAAATATTTAGCACATTTAAGGTTTTTCCCAATTATCTCCATTGACTAGACATTTAGATTCTCATGGCTGAGAGTTAATTGAACAAACTGTCTTATGAGAACATTGTAATGAGTTAAAGATGAATTTTAATATTGTTTCATTGGAGAAGGCTGGGCTATGCCAAGATACCCCATATAAAAAAATGGAGAAATGGATCATAAAATGAAATGGAAGAAAAAGAGTGCATAGAATGTAGAACAGTTTGCAGTTGTGTTAGAGACCCACCTTATGAGAAGGTCAAACAAAAGTGTGCTTGAAGGAAGACCCTGCAGATCAAAGAGAGGAGGTATTGGCTTTGTAAAACAAGAACGTGATCCTATGCCGAAGCACTTACATTCTGAATAACTCAACTGTATATGACATATACCCAAGAAAATTCAGCTATTATTTCTATCTTTACGGATGAAAGTAAAACCCTCAGAAAAAAAAATGTAAGTTTTCATTAAAAGTCACCAAAAAAAGTCGCTGTGAGTCAAAAAAGTCTCTGTGACTCATTATTTCTTTACTGTATCATTGGTGGAAACTTACAGATCACTTTAGCAAACCATCAAGATTACAGCATATATGATAATTTTCTATTAGTATACGTTTTGAGCAAATATAGTAAAAGCTTAAGAACTTTTGTTTGGCCCCAGTTAAGTTTAGACAGGGTAGTTGAAACATCTGAAGTAAACGTAAATACCTTCCTGACACCATAAGTTGTATCAAGAGGCAATAGAAATAGGAAAGAAAGTTTAAGGATAAAAACCAGGAGAATTTCTCTAAGGATTATAGCAGCAGTGAATCATCTTCTAAGAAAAAAGGGATCGAAGCTTTATTATTAGATGAGACACTTCAAACTAGGCTGGACAAAGCACCGGGAGGGTTTTCTGTAAAGGCAATCCTGCTTTGAGAGGGTGGATGGACTGTAGAACAAATCTACTTGTTGGACTTCATCATCTAAGTGCAATTCACTGGAATAAACTCAGCAGGAAAAGGAAAAGATAGAACATGCCTGTGCCTGGGATTGAGCTAATCATTGTTCTGCGCTCCAGGCTTTGCAGCACAAAACAGTCAGTCTAGGCTGTCGTTATCTCTTCTTTGCAGTGTCGCGTGGATCATTTGATTAAATAAAAGCACATGCACCTCTGTGCTGAAAATAGAGGAAAGGGCTGATTCTGCACACAGCTATTGTAAAGACACAAGCAATGTCTTTCACTCCAGTTTCACACTGTCTGGGTCTCATTTGGAAGGATTAGATTGTATACAGGTAATAAAATCCACGATAACAAAGCCAAGGATTATCTGCACATCTCAGGGAGAAGGTTGGTATGACTGAGTATTCCTTTAGCCACATGTTAAGCCTAAATAGATTTTTTTGGTTTTGATCTGTTTTTTAATCAGGATGTAGAATAATAGGATATCTCCTATTATTAGCGATCCAGTTTTTCAAGGAATAGAATTAATAAATTTTATTAACTAGAATTGGAATATAGAAGAATTCTTAATTTATATCCAAGATTCTACAACTTCACCACCTTATTAATGGGCATTAGATTATAATTTATTGTGGAGTACAGTTAACTTTCATATGCTTTGCTGAACAATATATGTTAGAGTTATTACTACCTGCTGACTTTTACTTCCTCTAAACTCCTTTTAGCCTTTCTCCATAACCCAAGGATACATTTCACCTAAAGATAAGTCAAAAAATTTCAACAAATCCTGTACTATTTTTTTTTTTTTTTGTATCATGAACTTCTTAAGCTTTGTCCAAAAAATGAGATATACTGGGGAAAGTCATCAAAGGTATCAGCAACCCGGATTCAAATCTCAATCTTGCTGATCTCTAGCCATTTGCCTTTGGGTAGGGTATTTATCTTCTTTGTGCCTTGGTTTCTTTACCTTAAAAATACTTGTCATGAAAAACACAGTAGTGTGGAAACTCTAGCACATAACAGCTGCTCTATACATGTTTTTTTCTTTCTGTGTGATCTAACCTATCTTTCAGGCTTGCCTAATCTACTCCCTCCTGTTGATGTTATTAAAGCTGGTGACTCTCATCTCATCATAGTACTATCATTTGGAAACTTTGTCTGCTGCTCTGAAAGTCACTTAATACAAACTTTTAGTTCCAACATAATAATTTTCTTCCAGTATTTCTTGTTAAACTGTATCTTTCTCAATTTATCTCTTGTTGCTCTTGGTCTTAGTCATAAAAGAAACTTTGGGTTGCTTTTTTAGTAGCAAAGGCAACAAAGGGAAGTGTTGTGTGGCAAATAGTTATGTGGCAAAAAGTCTTATGGGGCAAAATTTTTCTGTTACTTTAGAGATATCTCTTTAATCATTACAAAAGAGTCAGATGTGTGATGGAGTTAACATGATCATGGTTATTGCCTATACTGTAACAGTTATTCTTCTGGAGGCTTGCCACTTTTTTGACTAACGCAAACAGTCTCCCCAAAATTTTAAAGCCACAGACTTTGGAAATGATTCTTTCCATGATTTCTCTTGCTATGTTTCTTTTCTCTGCTGTATTTATTAAGAAAAACCTGAAACCACTCAAGCAGGATCCATCGCCATATAATCTCTGTCCTTTATTTTCTTGGCCACTGCAGCATTATGCTACTAAAGAAAATGGTGGCTGGACACTATATGGTTGCAGTGGCATTTACCTTCTTTGTGCTAGAAGACATTTTCTGACAGTGACTGGAGAAGCAAATACATATTTTTTCAAAGAACATTTTTTGAAGAGTAATGCTAAACTCTGGTTGAAATGAGGTGTTGATAGTGGCACAAGCTTTCTCGTACAGCTCTGATCGTTCATTTCCATCCAGACGTACACCAGGCCTGCTATTCCTGTCCTGGG
This sequence comes from Equus asinus, assembly GCF_041296235.1. NCBI lineage: Eukaryota > Metazoa > Chordata > Mammalia > Perissodactyla > Equidae > Equus > Equus asinus. The sequence continues at coordinate 76,698,218 of NC_091798.1, forward strand.
CTTCTGCAGAGCAGAGCTTCAGAGTGCTTGTAACCAAAATGCACAAGTAAGTTCAACCATTCAGTTTATTTTTTTTCTGAGCTTGCATGAGCTGCGACCTCACATGGCTGACTTACTGTTCTCAAAACCCATTCCCTATCTTACCTCTTTTATACGTATGAAAAGGAATTGAAACCTTGAATTCCTTTTCAAGCAATAATATACATAAACTAATATTCTCTTTAAAATGCCAGCTCACTAGTTCTAAAATCTTACTAAAGCTACATGTCATGGACTAATTGCCTCAGACCTTGAAATTTATATTGTTACCTGGCATCGTGATGTTCTTTATTAAATCTGAACTCGGATGAATATTCCTTTTGAGAGTGGATCTCAAACTTTGGTGAACATGAGAATCACGTGGGTACATATTGGAAATATACATGCAGCTCTGCTCCACGAGAACTGAATCATATCTGGGAGGGTCAAGCTCGGAGATTTCAACAAATTGCCCACTAAAACTTGGGAATTACTGCTTTAAAAGTTCAAAGATTATTTATTCCTTTTGTGAAGTTAGTTCTTTGCTTTTTTTTTGAAGCCAGGTTGGTTTTCCTTTTTATTCTTGCCTCCTCTTTTCTTTCCCTCCTCAGGTAGAATTCTATTTCAACAAGGACATAGCTGAAAACATTACCTTAGATGACTAAGTACCAGCTGTAATATGTTAATTTTATTGAGGGATAACTTGGATTTGTTTAACACTCCTTGTCATTTACGTGTTCAATCAGTAATTTTTGGTTGACTGATGATCAATACTGCAATTAAACGTATTATGTACACACATCCTATGAGAAAAAAATGTTAACAAGGGAAGGAAATAACAAACTTCACATAATTTTTCTGTATGATCCTACTTCTCTCTTTAAATGCTCTAAATATCCAGACTAATCTGCTTTCCTAATCTGTAAATTTAGAAGTAGACCTAAAGAAGGACTTTAATTAGCATATAGAGTGTCCATGCCTGAGAGTAGATAACGGTGACAATTCTAGTAATTAGTGATAGATACTGGATCATAGGAGAAGGCTGGTGCGCAGGCACCTGAGAACTTTTAAAGCAAGGTTCTCACACTTGCGGTGCATCAGGACCACATCTGGTGAGGGTGGTTAACCCTGAGTGCTGGGCCCACCCCCAGAGCTTCTGATTCCGTTGGTCTGGCATGGGGCTAAAGCATTTGAATGTCTGATAAGTTCTCAGGTGACGTTGATGCCATTGGTCTGTGGACCACGCTTTGAGAACTTTGCTGTATGGAGGAAGGAAACTTTAAACAGCAGCAGCAAGCGACTCAGAAGGTATCTTGGAGAGCATTAAAGCTGGTGGTTTTCAAGGTTTTTTTCCTTAGTTGTGGAATTCCACTTGCCACCACCCCTTCGATGAGCTCCCTAAAACTTTGATTTAAAAAATAAATAAAAGTCATAAAAGACTATCTTAAACAGGTTAAATCTTCTTTGCTTATGGAGTATACTATTTTCTCTGCAGGCACCCCAACACAGAGACACTCCTAACAACCCCCTCCCACACACACGCGTACAGAATAGTGTTCTTAGTACACTCGGGGCCCTGGAGGACAGTCTGGAAAACCATAGATAAGAAAACTGAGGCCCAGAGAGAGAGCAACAGGCCCAAGTCACATAGTCAGAAATTACTAGAAAGATGCAAGTGACTGTTACTGTTAAGCCCTTGTCTTTTCTACTCTTGGCAGCCCACATTTATATTTTCCCCTTTACCTTATAATTTTATTTCAAGTTCCTACTCTTCACACTTAGACTAAATATTTATATGTTTCATGACTATACAGTTAATCAAATCACGGCTGAATTATGGAGTTTCTTTTTAGAAAGTACCATTTTTAACAAAAAAAACTGAAGAAGGAAAAGTCAGTTTTAAAAATATCTGGTTGGTAAATCTTTGGAATTCTCCCCTTTTTCTTCCTTTAGCGTTTTACACAGATCACCTTAATTCCTGCATTCATTAGCCCTGTTTTTGTGAAGAAATATTCTCCCTCCTCCCCCTTAGCTTCCCACATTGTTTTGGGAATGTTCTTCCAGGCTATAGAAAAACATTTTGTAACTACTAATGGCCGTAGGGAAAGCCTCCAGTAAGTTTATTTTATTTCTCTGAAGGTATGAAGGATTCCATGGAAAGCATTCATTCTCCTTCCCACACTATAAGTCAAGTTTTTGTTCTCGAATGAAAAATGGGAAGAGGAGCAAGCAAGTAGGGGTTTCAGATGTGTACCCTTCGAGAACCGAGCTTAGCATTGCTAATTGAAGATCTGTGGGACCTAGATTGTACTCAGCTATAATTCACTGAGTGCAGTGTATAACTTCTGCTTCTAGAATGTGTAGAAAATGCCATTAAGTATATTCATCAGCAAGCTGAAATCTCGTACGTACGAATACATGTGCTCACATAATAGAAAAGTAGAAGGTGATTTCACGTATTAGCCATGTAGGAAAATCTAGACCGGAATGTCATTTCAAATATTATTAGCGTACTTACCTGGAGAGTACCCTCTAGCAAAGTTATACTTAAATCATTATTACTTTTAAACCCATGAGAGAGTCTCTACCACAAAGACGAATATTGGGAGAAGCTCAGGAATAAAGGTCAGAAATACTGGGTTCTAGTCACACATTCACCATTTATTAGCTCAACCCCTCAGAGCCTCACGTTCCTCGTCAGTAAAATGGGGATAGCAGGTCTTGCCTCCCTGCTTCGTGGGGTTTTAGTGGAAACCAAATGACACAGTGTGCACATATGCACTTTTGAATTCTAAAGCTCTATACAAATGGATAGTTATTAACTCCTTGGTCTTCGCTAAGATAATTATTTCTTTTTACTTGCCAAAAATTTGTTTTCCTTCTTTCCTTCTTTGCCACTAATATTCGTTAACAAAAGTTTCAGACTGAAAGTTTAGAACCTGATTCTCCAGAGTCTGCTGTTAGAGGCAGTTTCAACAGAAGCAGAAATGGTTAGATAGATAGATAGATACCTAGATAGATAGATAGAAAGATAGATAGACGGACACTGAAATCTACTCCTGTGTTATATAATAAAAAGTATCATGACATCTTAAAACTAAAAAAAAGCCTTAAAGATCACTTGGTGCAATGAATTTCAAATAATTATTTTAATCTGAGAAATCCTTGGTTGAAACAAAATCTGATGTGGAAACCCAACGTGTAAAACAGATGGGAGCAGAGGGGCTGTAGCCAAAGTGGGGCCTGGAGTCCTGTGAAAGTTACAGGTGCTCATGAAACCTCTGCAGCACTCCAGAGCACACCTGCACACTGCTCTTGGAGCTCACAGGGGTGAGGGGCGTGTAGGCAAAGTCCTGCGTAGATATTAATAAGGCAGAGCCACCAAACAACGTTGTTCAGCATTTGCTGACCACCAAGACAGGGCAATATTCAATATGATTTAGAAAGATTTCCATTGACATGTTCAAATATTGAAAGTATTGTTTTGATGAATGTAGTTTTCATGTTCCTAATAAAATCACCTTGAAATACATGACTTCTGATGATGACAGATAAAGATGGCTATGACATTACTGTGGAAAAAAGTAGAAATTCAAAGTGAGAGTGGACTTAGAGAAAATAGGCTATCACTTGATAACGTTAATGCAGAGGGAATTAGGCCGAAAATAGAGCTAATCCCTAATTTAGAAGTGGAATACTCAGAGGCTGAGAGAAATGTTGAATTTCTTCCTGAAATGGCTATAAGTGAAGACAACATGCTTGACCACACAAAAGAAACAGCAATTTTGATAGTGCTGCTTGGTTCTGAGTTCTGACTGAAAAGTTTTTAACACTTTGACCACTTTCTCTGGCTTGTTTTATGTACTATTAGTTCACAGAGATTATGTGGCCATTTTTAGTAGATTTGCTAATTTTAAAAAATTCTTATTTTGTTCACTGACTTGAGTATTGTGACTTAGAATTGAGCGTAATAAAAGTCATTAAAGAAAATGTTCAAATACTAGAATGAGAAATAAATCCTGAGACACACCTGCCGATTTAAATCACATATGTAATTTAAAAAATTTGTGATGCAAGTTTCAGGCATAAGCAAGACATCTCAGGTGAGCATATTGATTTTGTTTTCTGTTCTGTGGTACCTTAAATAGTTCTTTAGTGAGCTAAAACTCAGTTATCTCCCAATGTGGCAATAAAAACTTTTTAAATTGTCTGAATAAAACTTGCAACTAATCTTACAACTAAAAACCGCCTGTAAAATCCATTTGTAACATGAAAAAAAAAGATTTTTCAAAAACCATAAGTAATTAAAAAATATCACAGTGTGGATGAGACCTTTGATATTTATAATATTTATTTTATACATATTTTGACAGGCATATTTGATGCATATGCAAACTTTCTCTAATATTCTCATAATTTTATGTGTTGAAAAACTAGACTTTATTTTGAGCACTCGCCTCTTTTACACAACTTTAAATTTATCATGAAATAGCTTTATATTTTCAATAGTTTTATAATTAATAATCCATAAATTTTTATTTTTTTAATTTTAGTGAGGAAGATTGGCCCTAAACTAAAATCTGTTGCCAATCTTCTTTGTTTTACTTGAGGAAGATTGTCACTGAGCTAACATCTGTGCCAGTCTTCCTCCATTTTGTATGGGGGACACTGCCTCAGCATGGCTTGGTGAGCGGTGTGTAGGTCCGTGCCTCAGATCCAACCTGGGAACCCCTGGCAGCAGAGGCTGAGCCGGAACTCAACCACTGTGCCACCAAGCCCGCCCCTATTTTTATTTTTAAAAATCGTAACTGCCTATTTTTTATTTTTGAAAAACTATTACAGGGCAAAGGGTAATGCCAAATAAGGTATTTAGGTTTAGAACACAATAAGCTAACTCTGTTTTCCTTTGCCAAAAGTTTCAGACCCAAAGTTTGCGTCTGTCAGATGCACACAGAAAATCACATCTTTGGAGAGGAATCGTCAGCATCACATTGATTGAGGGGCGAGACCTCAAGGCGATGGATTCAAACGGGTTGAGTGACCCCTACGTGAAGTTCCGGCTTGGGCATCAGAAATACAAAAGCAAGGTGAGCATACCTCTCTTGTGTTCCCGGCACTATTTGGAGGGCAGCGCTTGCTAAACGGTAATGCTTTGGGAGATGCAAACACTAGATACTTATTAAAATGCTGAAAAGAACTTCTTTGAACATCATGTCAGCAAACAAGACCAACAATTGTATTGCATTTCTTACTTTATGTGCTGTGTGACCTCGGGTAAACTACTTGACTTCTCTGTCTCAATTTCTTCCTCTATAACCCAGGAATAATAGCAGGAACTCTCTCTTTAAAAAGGTGGGGGTGGGTGGGGGGAGAGGGGGCGTGGCTAGAACAAACCTAAGTAGATGCCGCACAGAAAGCGCTCAGAGTGTTGGCTGCTATTATTATTACAACCAGGACTAGCATCAGTACTACAAATAGCATTATTTTACATCCCATAGAAATCTTTGTACGTTACTCTGAGCTATTTTATTCAGACTGACTTGTACCAATGCAGACTGCCAAGTTTTTTAAAATTCATTTCAAAAACAGAGGGCCAAATTCCGGCTGCCACCACCAGCAGGGTGCCATGGGGCAAGTTACTTTGCCTCTCCCTGCCCCAATTTCCACATCTGTAAAAATGAGAATTAAAGTAACGCCTACCTAATAAAATTATGAGAAGATGGAATGAACGTATATTATGGAAGTAAAGGGCTTGGAATACTGCCTTGCCCATAATAGATATTCAATAAATGGTAGTAGCAGAGGAAGCAGAAAGAGTAACAAGTATATTATGTAAGAACAATTATATTGGTAGTAATAACATATTAAATAATTATTTATTATCATATTACTGATGGAAATAATAATTAGTAAAGGTCATCGTAGATATTGTCATATTTGGGGCACATGTCTTATCTGTGTTGTATCCAAAACAACCTCTTTAATGGTCAGATTCTACAGCCTGTATTCACAGACAACTTGGAACAACTGATCACATCCATCTTGTATTAAAAAATTACATGCTGGGACCAGCTCAGTGGAGTAGTGGTTAAGTTCATGCACTCCACTTCAGCGGCCCAGGGTTTGTGGGTTTGGATCCAAGGTGCAGACCTACACACTGCTCATCAAGCCATGCTGAGGCAGCGTCCCACATACAAAATAGAGAAAGATTGGCACAGGTGTTAGCTCAGCAACAATCTTCCTCAAGCAAAAGAGGAAGATTGGCAACATATGTTACTCAGGGCCAATCTTCCTCACCAAAAAAAAAAAAAAAACCACCATTCTACTTCGATAGGAATATCTTCACCTTGGCATCATCATTTGCATGAATTTTTGATAAACACCACCGTAGGTTCCTTCTTGCCCAGGAGGTTTTCATCAGTACCTAAGTTAGTCAGAAATATCACAGAGCTGATTTGCTAGCAGGCAGGGAGAACTGCTAGCAGGCTGGTTGGTAACCTTACTGGGTGCCCACATGGAAGGGGAAGGCACCATTTCAGACTTAAAGGAAATCATATGGGGAAGACAATCCTAAAAAAGGAAACTGAAAAGTTAAGCTCTTTATGGCCAAGTAAGACAGACCACTCCCCAAAATACCATAGGAGTTCATCTGAGCCCAATTACGAGATATTTGAATTATAGCATCCATCCATCCAGTGCCGTCTTTTTTTTTTTCTGCCATAGAAACATATTTTAAAGAAACTACTGATTCCAAAAATAGGTACCTATGACCACTTCTATCTTGTCCTTTGCCGATTAACATCCTTTCCATGTTCTGGTAGGCTTAAAACATTACTTATTTTTATAGTTCTGCTCTTTAGGTATGAAATGTGAAACCCAGCTATGGACACGTGTCTCTCTTTGCTCTTTCTTTCCATGATCTATTGCTGATTAATTTCAGATTATGAACTTTAAAAATTGTGATTCATTTGCATTACCTTTGCACATAACATACTTCATTGCTTTCAAAGTCTTTACATCTGAAGATCTGTCTCTCATACATTAAAAAGAGAAAAGGCCACTGCATGCCCTCCTGCTAAAAAAAAGAATAAGGAAACAAATATGAATGTTATTTAACCCATAGTGAATGGAATTTTAAAACACATGCATATGGGTCATTTTATTCATTGATTTCACCGGGTGTCTTATCTGAATACTTGAAATAACAAAATTGTGTTTTGGATGAGATATCTTTGTTGTATATGTGATGTGGAGATTATACCTCCCCAAACATATATATATTCATATTAATTCACCAACATTTTTGGCATATTGTTTTGGGGAAAGAGATCTAAAGCTCTAATCAAAGCCTTGAATTAGAGTCCGGATACTAAAATGATTTGGAATGGAATGGGTCACTTAAACTCCAAGTCTCAGTTATTCCATATATAAAATGGGAATGGTACATCAATGCTGAATTCTAAGGTGAAAGTTTGCCTGACCACTCCAGTTATTGCTTTTCCTCCTACTCCCACAGAACTTTGTTGTCTGGTTTTTTTCATGTATTCAGCTAGGAATTCCCATGTGTGTGGGGAGTAAGGAAAAAAAAGAAACTCTGGGAATCCTCATCTTCTTTTATTATGAGATGACAGACTATGAGTTATGTCTTCATGCGTTAGCTGGTTATGTAAAGTAAACGCTAGTACCTGAGTGAGCTATTTCACTAATAGACTATTTGGCTTTTCTATATAATTCATATCTCTCATCTGTTAATCAAGACGATGAGGGGGTGCCTTGGTTTTCAGGACACATTCCTTAGGGTTCTTTCAGATGATATGCAGTAAAGATGCTAGAGATCTAATGACTCATTCCCATCATTTCTGGAAGCTTTTGTTCAAATCTCACACTTACATGCTTTTCTACATAGCACCTAAAGTTTGATTTAATGGCTCAAGTTAAAGTTTTTTAAAGGACTGATATTGATGAGACAATAATTTTTGTTTTTCCAGATTATGCCAAAAACTTTGAATCCTCAGTGGAGGGAACAATTTGATTTTCATCTCTATGAAGAAAGAGGTGGAATCATTGATATCACCGCGTGGGACAAAGATGCTGGGAAAAGGGATGATTTTATTGGCAGGTTTGTGCAATTTGGTGTTTTTGGTTCCCTCTAGAAAGGGTGAATTTTGTTAAAAGAATATTTGGTTTAAGTTTAGTTGTTGTAATTGATCTTGACTGTTTTGAAGGAAGGGATCTTACCGTGTAAGGCAATGCTTGGGTGAATTGAAAAACAGATTTGAAAACTGACCAGTAGGTGGCAGTTTTGACCAGTTGATGGACAGGCTATCCGCATTACATATCTAAAAATTTTCTCCAGATGTCAGAGACGTGCGTAAAAGTTATTGGAGTTGAGAGAGAGGAATCTCGTTAGATATAAGATACTTAAAGGAACAAAAGAGCACATTCACAGGCTGTAAAGTGATCTGAGATAATATTACTTTTCATAAAGCATATTGTAACCATAAAGTGCATTGTTTCCTCCAACTCCCTATGAGATAGAGAATCTTTATAATCTCCTAGGAGTTCATAAATCTGTAGCAGTCCCGCGTTTTGGTGAAGGAAGCATGTAAGTGAGGCAGATCCATGTTAAACTGATGATGCAATGAAGAAAGGAGTCTTCTCAGGCTTACATGACATCTCGCCACAAAGACACGGTTATTTTGAGTGACTGAATTGTATGAATTGTTTTCTTACTTTAAAGCCTATTTTTATATTTTTTAATAATTGTATATGTGTCTTTGTAGCAAAACACCTTGAAACCTGCCAATACAGAAATAAAGCATGGTGTACAGAAGAATTTGTTAGTTTAGAAAATTCTTTCTTCATTGTAGTTCACATGAATTCCAAGTCTCTAAACATATAGCCTGAAGAAATGCGTGCATATTAATAGTAATAAAGGGACTTTCATGCTAGAAAAGCAAGAAGAGGAATCCAACCCAACATATTTATCTGTCTTTTTGTTATTCTGATTTATATATTTTAAACAATGAGTTTCTTCATAGGATTATAAAGTGAGAGGTCAAAGATTAGCTTCAGTTAACCTTTAATATTTTACTTATAAAATGAAATGGGAAAAACACCACTGTAATCTAATATACTATGTTACATTTCAATCCTTTTTAAAGGACAGGCCTTCGTTGCATATTTTTTCCCTCTGGTAAAACACTATTTTCAGAGTTTTCTTAAAGTTCTACCTTGTTCTTTTTGGGATATGCCACCAGTTTAAGTAGCAGCATACATCCATTAATACCCTGAATATATATCATTATAATTATAAGTCTATATTTCTGTCTTCTCGATATGCTATGAACTCTTTCAAGTAGCTACTGTCTAGCTATTCCCTGCATAATTAATTTTTCATAATTTACAGCAGTATTAGCTGTATTTGGTGATCAAAAGATAATCAGAATGACTGTCGTGTATAACTTGCTACCTCAGTCTCATTACTTTATATTCAAACAATCTTATACTGGTAAAATGGTGAAGTAATTGGTAAAATGTACTGGCTTACTATGCTTCTAGGTCCATATCACATGAAGTACTTCTTATGCCTTTTTCTATTTTTCTCCTCAGTGACAGCTATCCTTTTATGTATTTTTTCTTTCTTTGAAAAGAATTTCCAAATTTGGAAATTATGAAAATTCTTCAGCCCATTTGGTACTGACCTTTCCCTTTTCCTCACTGATAACATTATGAATTCTTCAAGGGCATGCCTCATTACATTACAGAAATGGTTGGCAGAGAGGTGGACCTGTTATCTCCCTTCACCTTGTTTCTACGAATTTGTCCACATTTTGGCAAATTTTGAAAGAACAGTGACAACTGGCTGGTCTGAAGATCATAAGGATTGCTAGAGATAGCTGGAGGAGCTAAGAAATTCTTAAGAAGTTTGGAAAAAGAGAGAAATCCATTTTGGGAGCTTCTGGGTTAGTGAACACATGGAGGTGCTGGGAGAGTGGCTGCCCTGAGAAGGCCTGGAAGCTCCATGCCTCTTCACTCATACCTTGCCCTGTGCGTCTCTTCCATCTGGCCATTCCTGAGGTGTATCCTTTTATAAGAAACCAATAATCTAGTTGAAAGTGGATCCTCCCTTCTTACTTTTTCTAGCCATTGGAGGTGTTTACCACCCACATATAGTTTCTGGTGAGGGCTTGGCCTGGATTGCTGGGTGAATTATTTATGCTAATGACTATTACACAGGAGAACCCAGCCAGCAGAATCAAGGGGCCCTGGGCTCCATCCCCCTCATTGTCTTGATGGGCACAACTGTGTGCTCTGCTTCTTGGTTGGATTAAAGCTGGCTTGAGCAGTGAGTCTAAATGCTACCATTAAAGAATTATAGGGGTTTTTAAAACTGTCATTCATTTTGAATGACTTATTTTCATTTCCAATTACATTTTTTTTCTAAATATAATAAAAACTTGTCTGGCATTAGCCTCACTAAGAAAAAAGTCTATTTTGGTCACATGCTAAACATAATTGCTTATGAAAGCAATTTGAGCCAAAAAATTTTACAGTAAATAAGAGCACAGGTGTAGACAAGATGACTCCTAGGGCAGCTTTTCAGTATTAAACTACTTTACACAGTAAAGGGAATTATTGCTGAATTATGAGATAATCAGAGATGAACAATAGAAACTTGTTGTACACTCTGCTAATTTAACCAAGATGACCGTTGCAGAAAAAGGAAATGACGGTGGTAAATCATCATTTCAAATCTATTCCATGCCAGATAGCACCAGAAACTCTAGATATCTAACTTTATGTTTGTTAAATTGTGCTTTAAACACATCCTGCCTGTGAAAAAACAGTATGTTATTATACATAAGTGGCAGGCCAGTAAAGTTGCTTGTGTTTATGTGAAGGTTATGTGGTGACAGTGGAAATAATGCAGATTATAATAGAATTCTTTGGTTCCTAGAATAGTTTAGAAAAGAACTAACTTAACTTCCAATAAAGTTTGAGTTAAGACTAAAATAACAGGAGTGAAACTGTCATCATGGTCTTCTGTCTTCTTTTGCAAGTTATCATTGCAACATTCTACATCTGTGTAAATTTTTTATTTATTTGTTTTTATTGAAATATATTTGACATATAACATATAAATTTAAGGTGTATAACATGTTTATTTGGTACATTTATATCTCGTATTATGATTGCCATTGTAGCTATAGTGAGCACCTCTATCATGTCACGTAGTTATCACTTTTTTGTAGAATAATTAAGATATGTCTGTATTAACTTAAAAATTAGAGACTAGTCCATGAATTGGCTGGTGAGTAAATTTAAAGTTTGCCATAGAGGGGAATACTGTCCCTTCAATGCCTAATAACTCTTTGTAATGATGCTGCCTAAATTCACTCCCACCTTTAAGAACACTGTATGGATTAGATTCTCGACAAGGACTAGCTTATTGTGTTATAGTTTTGTTATTGTCTGCTTTATTTTTTAGTTTTGGTCACATATAATGGTTTTTGAAAATGAGTTTTGTAAAGGTACACTCAATAATTGGGCTTTTTTTTTTTCACACTAAAGACAAGACTGGCTATGAATGCAAGAGCCACTTGCAAATCTGGAGTGTCGATAGAGTGAAAACCATTTTAACACTGAACATTACCCACACCCATTCATAGTTGAACCCATACAGTCAGGCTTTTGCCCCCAACAATCCACCAAAACTGCTCTTATCAAGACCCCCTGTGATCACCAAGTTGTTAAATCCAATGGCCAGTTTTCAACCTTCATCTTCCCTGAGCCAGCAGCAGTGCTGGACTTGGCTGATTGCTTTTTTGCCTTAAAACAAGTTTTTTTACTTGGTTTCCAAGACACCAGATTCTTTGTTTTCCTTTCACCTCATCTCATGCTCTTTCTTGGTCTCTTTTGCAGATTTCTCTTCATCTGCCTCCTGTTTTAGTTCTGGAGAAGCTCAGAGCTCACTCCTTGTGTATCTTCTCTGTCCACAGCTGCTCCCATGCTGACTTCATCTACTCTTGTGCTTTCCAAGCCATCTAAGATGGGCAATGATGAACATACAGCTCCATGCCATAACTCTTCTCTGAGCTTCAGATTCCCATATCCAGCTACCTCCTTCATGTCACCGCCTGAATGTCTAAGAGGCCTCTCCTATTTAGTAGGTCAAAGCCAAACTTCTGACTCCCAGAGCCCAACACCTGCTCTTCCTTCAGGATTCTCCTTTGTTTGTTGCTAAAAGCAAAAATCTTAGTACTTTTTGATTCCTTTCTTTCTCTCACTCTCATCAAATTCGTCAGCAACCAGCTCAGTTTTCCTTCAAAATATAATCAGAATTCACTCTTCTCTTCATCTGGATCATTGTGATTCTGATTGAAGTCATCCTCAGCTTTCATGTGGACCATAGCCAGAGCCTCCTGTTCTTCCTTCCACACAATATTAATAAAACAATTCAACTCCTCTACTCAGAGCCCTTCAATTTTTTCCATCTTAATGTGGGTAAAACCAAAGTCCTTTCAGTGGCTTATAATGCCTTCATGATCTGGCCTGGTGACCCCTCTGCCCTGAAATACTGCTCTCCTGTCCCTCCCTCTCTCCACACTGTTCCAGCTTCTTTGCTGTTCCTCAAGCACAGCAGGCACTCTCCCACCTCAGGACATTTCCCTCCTTCTGTGACACTCTTTCTTCAGGCGTCCACCCACCTTCTTCTTTACCTTCTTTAGGCCTGTGCACAAATGTCAGGTCAGGGAGCATCCATACCAAACTTATTCAAAATGGAAATCCTCTTTTCTTGATGTTCGCTTTCCCCATCCTGCTATGTTTTTCTCAGTTAATGTAATCACCATTTGGCATCTGCTGCATTTCACTTACTTATGTTATTGTTTATTTCCCTTCACCATGGCGGCAGGAGCTTTTGAGTGTTTTGTTCTTTGGGACATCCTCAATGCCTAGAAAAGTATCTGCCATGTAACAGGTGCTCAGTAAATATTTGCTGGATTTTTTAAATACCTGAAGCTTGATTTAATACTAGAAATTATGGTTCTTCCTTCTCTAAATAAATACAAAATTTGACACCAGTGTTAACGCAAAGGCACTTAGAACAAGAAGCCTTAGTAGAAGGTACAAAGTTTCAGTATAATTGAGGAAAGATATTTGTACATAATTCAAAAGAGGAGAATTAATGACTTAAAGCATAAAGGTATCTGAGTGATCTTTATATTTTAAAAATACTGAATTATTGTATTTGAAAAAAAAATAGCCCATGTATTCACCAAGATACTTATATCATAACTTTTTCATTATTATGATCTCTAGGGAGTTAATGCCATTTGGTGGTTAAATTTTAAACAAAAGTAAATTTACCATGAATGGAAAGAAACAGTAATAATAATGCATTAGAACTTATCAGGCACTATTACATACATTAGCTCAGCATTAGGGGATAAAAAGGGTGATGCCTATCATGCCAATTTTGCAGATGCAAAAAGTGAGGCATAAGGAGGTGTAGAGGTTGCTCAGCTGGTATGAAACTGGGGTGATTTATCTGAAACTCAGATCCAGGACTCCTAACTCTAAAGTCCATGCTCCTTCCACCTCAGTCTTGTTTTCAGTATGTTCTGAAGCCACTAAGTGCTCAACAAGTTGCCAAGTAGTCAGTGAACCAACTTGGGTGGTGTCCACCAGACTGCAGTTTGGAACAACAAATTTCACCTGTTGCTGAACTGCAAATTTCAAGTGAAGGTGAAATAATATTAATCTGCGTGTAATTATTTAACTTTCTGATCACCTGCATTTTGGCAGGCAAGACGGACTGCCACCTTAACGATAATCAGCTAATAAATCCTCATGATTGTTACACTTTTATGCAGAGCAGTAATCTGAACAAATTGGCTGCTGACAGCTGCGGTAAATTGCCAAGAATGAGTGCTGTCAGAGAACAAGTTGTTTTTATGAACGTGCAGAATAAGTAAATCCCATGTCAAGCGATTTTATTCAGTTGGAGTAATTTGCAATCCAATATAGCAAGATTTATAGCATTATTTATTAGTGTGCAAAATGCTTGTTTATCTTTAAAGTGGCGTTGATTTGGGGTACATATATTTTAGGTTGGTGAATTGCTGCTGGGTTTATTCGTTGCATTGTTATCAGGGCCGAGGCTGCCCATGACAGCAAAATGCTACAGGTATAAGCTTGAGTAGAGAGCTCTATTTCAACAAAATTTTTATTAATGATATATGATAAGAAAAACCTATTTCAAATGGGCAAGTTCTGGACAAAGAACAAATACCTTCAAATTCTACAACCATAAAAATAAATCTACAACTCTGTGTTTAATGCTGAGAGTGTGTATGGGATGCATAGATTCGCATGTATGTGTGTTCAGATGCGGTGGGGCAGATGGGGAAACAGCCTTTGACACTGGATAGTAACCAAATTAATGTTTTCTTAAGGTTGAAGGCCAACGCATTTGAGTATTTGACATTCTACAGGTTCTGATTTTCAGTGTTTCTTTTTCTGATACCAGTACTACGAGTCTTTTACTTCCTACATAAGTAAGAGCAGGGGCCATCTTGCTGCATTATTAATTTAAAAGCACAAAGAGAGCTAGTCAGGAAATCCTAAACTGAAGAGAGTTTTAAATGAAATCACTATATTCACCATTATTTCCTACTAAGGAATGAGTGAAATATTTCATTAGGAAGATAGACAATATTTAAGTAAAAATGGAGTGTGTCATCCAGTCTTCTCTTAGTTTTTCACAAATCAACCTAAGCCAAATATAAGATTTTAATCCATTTTCTTTCATGAGTTACTATTTTTTCTTCTAAAGATTATCTTAGTAAGTTTGTACTCACTTCAATATTTCTTATATGATGGGCAAATTTTCCAAAGACAGTTCTGTGCACCACCATGTGTATATTAAATCATTTGCCTTCAAGTCAATGAATGGGAAATTTCACAAGTTTGCAGAAGGACACTCTGATAAAGGAATCTCCCCAAAGACAGTTGAACAGTGACAACTTCTGGCAACAGAAAGGTAATAACAGCAGTAGCATTTTGTAATGTCAGAGATGGTGTAAAAACTTCTGCATAATCACAAAACTTGAAAACACTTTAGGGTTACATATTGAATTCTTTAAAATGCAAAGAGTCCAAGGAATTATGTATTATATAGATTTATCGTAGAAGATTTTATAATATATCTCATTAGTTTTACCAATATAAATTTCTCATATATTAAGAACTCACAAAAGCATTCATAATTTTATTTTAAATTTGGTTATAATTATGTAAAATATGTGTTTTTAAAAATTATCCCCACGAAAGACATTCTATAGAGGCTTGTCTTCCTATTCTGAAGGCTGCACTTTTAAATGTCTTGCTAATCATGATGGCCTCATAATATCACTAGCTAATACTTCAAGACACAATATGCACTTAGAAGTTCATTGTTAAAGACAGTAGATATAAGTTTCTATTGCAAATATTCTTCTTGACAATTTTGGATTGTTTTGGCTGAATTCTTGCTAGATCAGATTATACCACTACCAGCTTGTAAATCAGAATGTGGCTGACATAGAGCTCAGCTAGGAGGAGAAGTGTCAGCTCTGCATATTCTTGTTTATCATTCTGTTCACTTGTGCTTGTTCAATTAGCATTATCTTCAATCCACAGTTTCTTTACTGGGATCTGTTAAAGCCAATTGTCCATTTTGTGAGGATTAGTTCAGTTAAAACTAGATTATATAATCCGTAAATCCACTTAATAGGGCGTATATGAACAGCAAGTCAGTGAGAGCAAGGCAGCAAGTATGGGGGCCACTGTCACCCACTCCACATTATGTATCTTTCCTCTTCCCTCAAAATACTTGCAGGCCATGTGTGACATAACTGATGGATGGGCCATCTGTGTTAATGCATATATTGAATATTTAGAAAGCTTGATTCCTGTCCTATTTTTAAGTTTAAAAAACATCCAAATGGTCCTAACATTTACTTCCTGCACCCCAGCATACTCACGTAAACACACGTATACATCCAGGGTGCCAATGCCAAGACTGTTTCAGCTGGGTGGAAATACCATTGGTCACTTGTTCAGGCATGGCAGGTGGAAAGGCAGGGGAGAAAAACGGTGAGAAGAATACTGAAATTTTTCTCTTTGAACTCCTAGGAGAAAATATCACCAAATAAATGTGACATATTCCTTTCACGTGGCTAAATAAATGCATATAATCTTTTAAAAGTGCAAAGAACTTCAAGCTTTGATACGGAAGTTGGGAAATGTGCTTTGAGTTCTTGTCATCACTTAATTTCTCTCAGCCTCAGTAGCCCCATTTGTGAAATGAAAGAAAGTAGCTCTGAAATCTCCTTCAGTTTTGAGTCTGTTTTGACTCTTCTGTTGACCGATTGATGAGTTGGGTTTACCACAGATAGTAAGTTTTTAAATTTTCCAATATCAAACCAAAGTATATGTGATAATAAAACTACATACTATATTTACATAGCACTTTCAACTTTTCAAAATACTTTTTCATCTATTATTGCTGTATTCTTCCAACTCTACGTAAAGAGAAGAGACAGTTCTTTAAAATTTCCATTTGATAAAGGAGGAAAGCTGATGCACAAGTAGTCTAAATAACTTGCTTAATCTCACAATACTAAAGAGTAATTGAGCTTGATTAAAACTTCGGTGTTCTGAACCTCTTGCCATGGACTCCCAAGCCAAATAACTTTGTTCAAAGGAACACACTGTGTCTGTGGTAGTCCTGGCAATAATCTGAGAAACTAGGCTTAGAAAGGGCTGAATCCCCAAAATCTAACAGAGGCCTGATACATAAGGCACTTAATAAATAGCTGGTGAATTAACTAATTAATGAGTGAATGAAATGAGTGTTGGAAAGAAATCAAACCACTGTCCACGGAGACAATATAGGAGTGGTAGAATGATCACATTACATGCCAGTCCTGGCTCTGCCACTGTCACCATGGGTAAATTTTTGGCCTCTTTGAACCTCTGTCTTCTTGTCCATAAGTACTTTAATACTTATAGAGCACCAACTATATTCCAGATGCTGTGCTAGGTGCCTACCCTTGAGGCATCTCAGGATATTGACAGAGAAAGACAACTGCAGGTTATTTCAATGAGAATTAGTAAATATTAACCGAGCAAAGATAGGTAGGTGCATCATCTCAGGCAGAAGTGTTGCCTTGTCCAATCACAAAGAAACAGGTGAGCCCTAGCATGGATGGTGGGAGAATTACAATCTGTCTGGAATGACTTAAGTAGTAAGTGTGAGTTGGTGAGTGACATATAAGCTAATGGTAGGCCATGGAGAGCACCACTGCCTTGCTAAGGAAATTTCATAGGTAGTAGGAAGCCAGAGGAGGTCCATGGTCAGGTTTGGGTTTTAGACATCTGTAACTGAGGGAATTGAATTGTATCAACGGTTTTTGCCTTAGCCCAGGTTCCCTAGGAAACAGAGTTTGAGGTTAAGATTAAGTACTGGCACTTTACTGGGAGGTACAATCCAAGGCACTCAGAGTAAGAAAGAAAGAATATGAGGCAGAGAAGACTAGGAAGAAATGCAAGATGATGTGTTACTGGGCTGGCCACTGTTTCCTGTTTTCAGAGACACAGCTGGTTGCCCTGCAGGTGCACCAACTTGGCCTCATGTGGACAGGCAATATGAAGAGTGATGCTTTGGAACAGTTTGTGAAAGGGAGGAAGGCGTAGGGAGTTATTTTCCCATCTCCTATTCCATCGATTTAAGTTTATCCCAAAGGGACAACTTCTGCCTTACTTCATGCGGCATCTTTGGCAGTTGATCGTGGAGCCAGATCCCATACTGTACAGTGTGGTTTTCATCCAAGTGCAGAAGTAGCCTTAGAAGCCAGAAACTTGGGGCATGTGTCAGTTAGCCTAGATGCACAGTGGCAGGTAAGGGGAGTGCAGGCCTTTGGGGCAAATGAAAGTTCAGCCAGTCCTAGTGGAAGACCTATGAGGGCCCAGGGACAACCGATTGGTCATGGCGGAGGGATGAAGAGCAGCCCCTTGGGAAAGTACAGCCAAAGTCGAAGTTGAGGCAAAGCAGGTGGCTGAGAACCTAGAAGACCATGGCTCCAGGAGACATTAGAGAGTGTATAAGATGTGTCCAATAAGTTTTCAAACCGTACTTGTGGAACCCCGATATAAAACAGATGTAAAAGGAGCTGTTCTTTGAACTAAAGAGGACAGTCCACACTCCATTTTTTTTTCACCCCCCCCATGGTGACATTTAGGGCACCCCTAGTGCTCCTTGGGAGACAGTTTGAATTAGATTATCTGCCTTCTGGCACCAACATTCAGACTTTCTTGGGGGTTGGGTGTTAGTAATACATCTGAGGAATAATATTGCCTGTAAGATCAATTTGTTCTCTTTGTTTTTGGTTGTGGCATTGCAAAGAAAGGAAGATGCAAACGAGTGTAAACATGGATAAAGTTATAACAAATTATGGACTTTGGGTTTTTGAGAATTTGAAGTCCATCTAGTTCAATTACTTCATAATGCAGGCAATAAAACTGGAATTCAAGAGGATACGTTGTCTTGGAAAAGGTCACACGACTAATTAGCGACAGATGGAGGGCTAGACCCAAGGGGAATCAGACTCTCAACCCTGGGCTCTGCTTCCTGTGAATGTATTTTGGAGTTTATGAATTTGCTTCAATATTTTAAAAATTTTGCATTTTCATTTTGATAACAATATAAAATCATTAATTTATGCCTATTTTGAACCATCTGGGTGACTACGTACTACTTCTATACCCAAATTATAGTGAATCCTTCCTTTGTTCAGGACATGACAGTACAGGCAAGCCAGATACAAGTGAATCTGCCTGTCAGGCTGCTATAACAGAGTATCATAGACTGGGTGGCTTACAAACCACAGACATTTATTTCTCACAGTTCTGGAGGCTGGGAAGTCCAAGATCAAGATGCCAGCAGATTCAGTGTCTGGTTTCCTGCTTCATGGATTGCCATCTTTTCTTTGTGTCTTCACATGGCAGAAGGGGTGAGGGAATCTCTCTGGGACCTCTTTTATGAGGGCACTAATCCCATTCATGAGGGCTCCACCCTCATGACCTAATCACCTCTCCAAGTCCTTACCTCTTAATACCATCACATTGGCCATTAGGTTTCAATATATGCAATTGAGGGACGCAGACTTTCAAATCATAGCACTTGCTCATAGCGATTAGTACTGAATTCACTTTGCAGTAGGCTGTTTTGCAGCAGTTCCATTTGTTTACCTATTTATTCAACAGCAGCAAATGGATAGTGAAGGCTTTTTCTCTACCAAATTCCACCAGTAATTTGATTTGGTACCCATTTAATGCAGATATCAGTGATACTAACTTTATCCTCAAATTAACAAGAAAATTTTCTTAGTTATCAGGTGACATTTCATTTAAAATGCCATCTGAGGATTACTCCTGAGCAGAGTTTTTAGATGAATAGGAGATCTGAATAAACTTAACTAGCAAAAGGAAGCTTGAAGTCTTTAATATTCTCTTGTCCAAAACATTTGTATCAATAGGTATTTTCTACATTAGAATTAGTAAAGTCAAAATTCTGAAACATTAAGCATGGGACAGGACCTGAGGCTATTTCTATGAGTACACCCAATACTGAAAATTTAGTTGCAGCAAAAAAGCGTTATCTTCTCAGTAGATTTATAGTGTTAATTTAAATTTTATTAGTTTGTTGGTTTTTAAAATTCAATTTTTAAAGTTTTCTTAGTTTATCATCTTATCAGAGCAATAATTTACAGCCTTCTTCCCTAGTTTATTTTTATATATATATTAAAAGCATAAAAATAACATAATTCTATACTTGAAAACTGAGATAATCTTTTCTGTTAAAAACAAGTCCAGATATTATTCAGTTTAAGAACCACTGCAAACAGCACACACTTCCTCCTGGGATTCACGACTACTTGATGACAAACTGGTGAAGGAAAAAGCCTCTAACTTGCATTCCAGAGTCCCAAGTTCAGGTCCTGGCCCTACTAATAACTAACTGTATATCTCCTTTCACTCACGTAACTTCTCCAGCCCTCAGTTTTCTTATTGGCAAATTGAGGAGATTGAGAGGATCACAGATCTTTATGCCTGTTGGAACCAGGTACAGAATTGAGTGAAATAAGCCAGCTGTAAATAATAGACAGTATTGGGGACAGTAACTAACTCAGAGGACAATTGCTTGTTTTTAAAATTATTTAAATCTGAAACTTTTTTTTTTAGCAATACAAGCAAAAACAACAAATCAATGGACCAGATTAGAGACGAAAGTTGCCAGTTTGGAATTCCTGGACCAGATCATCTGTAGAGCACCTTCCCCGTCTCTAAAGCGTTAAAGGCAATGACTAACGTAGATGAGGAGTAGACTAACCTTTACGTGACTAGTGCAAAATGGTAATAGGAATAGAAGGAAATTCTCCAGCAGGGTTCAACATGTTTTAGCGTTCTAAAAGTGAGGCAGTGTCCTACAAAAGACAAAGGCAAGGACCGGACTGGGAAATGCGTCATCAAAGTGAGTGAAAGAACCTTCTTGGTTCCAACTTTATCCAACTAACAGTACTGTCTGAATTGTAATCCCTGTTCATTTCTTTAGTGTCGTACTCCCAACCTAGTCCAAAGATTCATTCACATTCAACAAAGTACAGGCTAGGCACTGTGCCAGTTGCTGGAAAGATCTGTAGAAAATCATATTCACGTTTTTCCTTTTTATTAGGGAATATATTTGACTGGTTGATTTTTCACTATGGCTTTGTTTTCCCTCAATTTGTTCCAGGTGTTACTAATGAGAACTTAATTCCAATTAAAATTAGACTATTAGATAAGGCATTTGATATGTTTTCTCATCCTTTAGCGTTTGAGGAGTCAGGATGAGAGTATTTTGGGATGGATGTTGTGTTTTCAGAAACAATGAGGTTATTGGACATACATCTAACTTTGGGAAAATGTTTTCCAGAGTTAGTACAGACCCTAATTTCCTGCTCTCCCATTAGTTAGCATTTAGCGCACACAGACTTTCTATCACTGACCAGGGTGTTTCCTTTCTTTTTCATTTCTGGCATCTATATTCCTCTTCTTCACAATTGTTTCTAGTCCTGGCCATCTCTCATGTCATTTTTGATAGGCAAAATTAAAATGTAAATGTCAGACTTTGGTTCCATTTCTAAAATCACACACTAAGGAGATGTTTGAACCCCACTATAAGCATTGAGGTCCTACTCATAGGAGTATAATTCAAAAGCAAAACAATAAACAAAAAGAGTGAAGAATAAAAAGGGGCAAAACTTGAATCTTTCCCTGTTAGCTGACCACCCTGTTGATGAGATGTTACCTCATTTATTTTCATAATTGGCTACTTCCTGTTTTAAATGCCTTTTATTCAGATCTGCCCCTTTTCTCTCAGCTTATTGGCCTTCTAGTTACCACAGTAGCTGTCTCTTCCAAATCAATTGACATTTTTATGAAAAGAGTTTGTGAGGTGTTGGGCTCTGAGAGAGTGGCCTATCAAAACCTCTCTCAGGACAACTCTGGTATGTAACACTTGAGCTATAATGTTGTCAGAAGATTTGTTGGTTTTTATTTAGATGTATGCAGTGTTTTATGAATAAATTGGTGGGTTTTAAAAATGTAAAACTTATGGCACCTCCCTAGTACCTACTCTATTCACTGCTTGATAACATTTATGAATGAGGGAAAAATACCCATTGTTTTCAAAGTGTCACAAAAATTCAGATTCTCAGCAGTTTGCCTCTCTAGAAAGCACACATTAGTCTTTCTGTAAGCAGAGCCCCACTGACCTAGGCCATCTAGGGATTGGAAATCTCTGCCGATTTATGAATATGGTGACGATGGGTAGTAATCAAATTAGATAAACTCCTTCTTTATATCTCATAGGAAATAAGCAATTCAAAATAATGTGAATTATTCTGTCTGAATTTTGTGAAGAATGTCAGCTGACAGGAAACATATATTCTTCCAGTGGTCCAAACAGTATTTCTATTGATTTCTTTTTCACATAGCTCTGAGTAGTCTGCACTTCCACGGTTTGATGTGACAACAACAAAAAAAAAGCCACTTGCTAATTCAAAACATTTGTTTCTAGGTGCCAGGTTGACCTGTCGGCCCTCAGTAGGGAACAGACACACAAGTTGGAGTTGCAGCTGGAAGAGGGTGAGGGACACCTGGTTCTGCTGGTCACCCTGACAGCTTCCGCCACCGTCAGTATCTCTGACCTCTCCGTCAGCTCCCTGGAGGACCAGAAAGAACGGGAGGAAATATTAAAGAGATATGTAAGTATGTAACCTTCCTCCTTCGGGGTCATGTGTGACTAGATGAGCTTGTAAATAATTTACCTGGAGTGACAGAAGTACATCTGAACAGCTGACAGGTGAATCAGCAGAAGCAGAAAGCTGGGCAGATGCAGATGCCACGCATATCTCTGCAGAAGCTCTGCATTACCTACAGATGTCAAGATGCCTGGACTCTTCTAGAGTCTCTTCCAGAGCAAGATCTAGATTCTGAGATTCTCCTCGATGATTTTTTCATACAGCAGAATTATCATGCAGGGAAACTTCTCATAAAGAAAAATTACTTTAAAATTAATTCATTGAATCTTTGTCATTGCGATTGAGATTTCTTTGTCTTTCCAACTTTGAAATGGAGTTAATGGCACTTACATTGAATAGTAGCTTGGTAACTAGAGGGTATTCACAAAAGTAATTTTTATTTTCAACTGCCTAGAAAAGTCTCACTTTATTCCTTTAATTTTTTTGATTGAATGTGAAATAAAGTTAAAAGGAAACCGCCTTACCTTTTGATCAAATGTAAAGTGATAGGGTGGAATAGTGAGTCGCTAAAATAAGTAGCCTTCTCAAATTTTACCAAACCAAAATATTCACAACCGAATCTATCTATTTCCCAGCATCCTCACACTATGCATTTCCCACCATGTAGTTTTCTTGTATCAACAGAGAGGGGAGCTCTTACTCCACCATTCTCTCAATGGAGGCTCGAAAAAGTGAATGCCTCAGTACCCATGAAGCTGGGAAAAAAGCTTTTCCACTTAAAATTACAAAGCTTGTATTGTACAATGCTGCCAGGTGTTTAGAAGGTCCTCTAGATACTCAGCCATGAAACCAAACTCTGAATAACAGAGAACTGCTTAATTTTGTTTTTAGATTTAAAAATATTCCTATTTGCTGACTGACATCCTTTCAATAACTGAATTTAATAAAGATGTACCTTATCAGGCTGTGCAGATAACATGAAGTGCTGGTACTAATGCTTTACAATATTCTTCAAACAGATTAGCAGGATGTGCGCTTCAGCAAATTTATTCTGGCTATCTCCACTGAATCAGCTGTCTGCTAATGCTTGTACAACTCATCCACCAATGGTGTTATCATAAACAGTTTAATAGAGGTGACTTAGCAAGGCTAAATAGTATATATATTTTTAACCACCTAAGAGTCTAAGGTATTATGTGGCATTTCTAATATCTAATTGCAATTATGAAGATTATTTCACATTTTGGTACCCACCAAAACATATCCTCCTGTTACCAGAAGTGAGTCTCATGAATTAAAACTATTTTAAGGGAATTAATGGATACATTAATATAAAAATTTTTCTAGGTATTATAACACTGTATTTGATGGATTAATATTTGATGCTATCCCATATATTACAATGATACTGCAGGCTAGGTAATTAGAAATAATCCAACTATTATTGATTTTTTTTTTTTCTTTTTGCTGGATGGGCTTCCTTAAATCAGCCATTTCCCTTCAGAATTTGAATATTTATTTCCACACCTTCTTTCAAATATTAATTATTATTTCAACACAATGTAAAATATTATGTGAGTGTCCCAGCTAATTCTCAGATTGTATTCTGCTCAATATATTAAAAAGTGAACCATGTTTAAATATTCTTGTTTTTAGACCTAAATTTCAAGCATAGGCTTCTATCTCCCTCAAGGGATGTATGTGCTAAGAAGCTACTGTATGCAACATAGCACATATGTTATAATTACTCATATCAATACAAGGACACAGACCTGTATTTTAGGTCAGCGTGTTTCCTTTTTATTATACAGATTATGAAATAAATGAATGCTGTATCATGTCTGAAATACTTCTTGTTTTGGAGAAATATATAAAAGAGGTTATGTGGAGAATTATTTATATATTTTCCTGTGAGGACATGTGTATTTTTTAAAGTTTAGGTTAAACTTAAGAATTTGATCTGGCACTGGCCGTGGCGAGGAAAGTGACTGAAGTGCCCTGCTCTCATATGAGAGAGCCCTGAAAAGGCTCCATTGCTGCCATTCAGCTGTTCACTGCGAAGCCTTGGAGCCCCACAAATTCAACAGACATTACTGTGTGAGCCATTATTTGATCACCACATTCTGAAAAGATGGCTAATTCCATTTTTCTTTTTTTTCTTCTTTTGGGGGGAGGAAAGCGGGGAAGGTCAATAGGGGGCGGGTAGTAATGGGTAGTAGACCAAGAGCGATTGTATGACCTTTTCAGAATGGGTGTGCTGAACCCTTGCTCCCCCTTGTCACAGTTTAAAAACCAGAGGAGCTAGTTTAGAGAAGAAGTTGTTAGCATTCCATTTTTATTATGACATTTCACAGTCATCTGATTTAATGTCCCTTGACCGGATTGTCCACCGTGAGACGATGGGCTTGAAATGTTATTTAGAGCATTGATAAAAGGTGAGCGGTTCTAAGATGACAGCGAGTCATAAGGCTGGTGGTGTGACATTAATTTTCTCCATAACAGAGATGGAATAAGACGTCACGGTGACAAGCTGTCAATCAGCTCTGGCCCCTCAGAGCATCTCGATGCCATAGGATGGGGTATTGCCTCTCCCGTAATAGAGCTGAACTGAGATGCTCTCCCTGACAGCTGCTGCAGCCATAGAGAAAATATATTATACAGCCTTTCATTAAAAAAATAAAGAGGACTCCTCTCCAGAGCATTTCAATCTTTTCCCATCTAGTGAGGGCTGAAAGGATTCACAGCAAATCATAGATTCCTCTGCTATGGAAATTTCTGGCTTCAGAAGCCATCTAGGTTTTGAGGCTTTCTAAAATAACCGTAAATAACAAGGCAGGAATACTTTTTGATGAAGCATTACTTAAAGTTATATTTTTAAACTGATATATTTAAGTTTTTTGCTTTTTTTGGAGTTCGTATTATAATCGATGTGTCACTGGCCTAAACAGTTGAAGTTTGCAATAAATTACTGAGTGTCAGCTGACTTGAGGAAATGAAACCTTCAAACAATAATTACCCCTCCAAATGGGAAGCAGAACATCAGAGCTGAAGCACCAGAAGCCATACGTCTGTGCCATGAGGTTACCAGTATGAAACGATTCTCAAACCTGAGGAGTGGTGATATTTACTTTAGTCACAATGAAACTTCGTTTAAATTGCTCCTGAAAATTAAAGGACAGGAATCTTTTGATAAAACTCTTCTCCATCCTTAGGATAGGAGACGTACCTGGTTTATAATACTCAGTAAGCTCTGAGATAAGAAGTAGCTTCCCAAACCCGATGTTACTACACTAGAAAGACAACGTACTTACAAACCTCTGAATTATAATACTGCTGTCTGAAGTGCCCACTGTTAAACCCTTAATTTATAGGACTTTAAATGGAAAGAAAAATGCATTTTTACTGAACCCTGTCATCTGGATAGTTTAAACAGATTTTTAGTGATAAACAACTGTTTAAAAACAATGAAAGATTAAGAGTTAGTCCTTGTGCTAAACACTTCTTTTTAAAAGTTAGGCTATGAATTTACACATCTATCTGAATTTCCTCCTCTCAATATACCAAGGTCATAGCTTCAGTGTAAACAATGATTAGTCACACGGGACTGATAAAGTTAATATCACAGTGAGCTTTGACCTGTCAGTATTCTCACATTGTTAATACAAGGATAGGAATGTTCTCTTACTCTAGTAACATTTTAATAAATAACTTTATTATGCAAAAGTATATGTCCTTGGTCTTAAAGCACTTTAAAGATTATGAAAAAGAAGTGCCTTTGATTTACTGAGTAGAAATGCTGATCTTGTCATAAGAAAAATGTTATGAAGTGTAAATAAACAAATGGCTATCACTATTCCATAGGTTCATTTTACTCTCTAATTATTTGTGCTCATTAATTAGAGTTCCAAATTACGTATCGGTATCCCTCTTTTAATTCCTGGAGGTCCTACACTTATTAAAATGCTACCATTATTAATTTATGAAATTAAATCGGTTTCATCTTTTGGATCTGATTCTTCTATGAAAATTTCTATACTGCTACTTCTATACATACTATAATGGCAAATAAAATTTAAGAAAAATTACTCATCACTTTTGAATTTATTTTTAGCGATCAATTTGATTTATTTTAGAATATTATGTGTCTTTTACCTAAAAGGTTTATGGAAATTCATAAGTCTTTTAAATTAAATATTAGAAAATAGTCTTTCGATATTGTAACCCTCATCTAGCACATGCAATTTCCAAAACTCACCAAGAAGAAAATAGCAGAAAAAATAGTTAATTAATGTTGACTTTCTTACTCCCAATGTCTGAAGTACATGACATAGCCAGTAACTTAAGATTCGACATTAAGAATCATTAGTCTCCAAACCATCCTACTCACATATGAAAGATTTCTTGGAGTCCTTTGGTAAAGGAAATTGAAGGAAGAAAGCAGACATATCCTATTCTATAATTTATTGTTCACAATCTACTGATAATTATTTATGGAGAAGAAATGTAGTATTTTTAATTCTTTCAAAAAACCTACTAATATAGCAACAACTATCTACATAAATGTGTGTGTCTGTGTATGTGTACATTCATGATGGTGAAAGGGTAATTTGTATTGAAGAACCAGAGCCATCCCTTTGAATCACTTAGGCAGCATCCTGAGATCAACCGTGAAACTTAGTATTTCTCAGCACATTCTTTGAGACCCTCTGGAACCTTTCTTGTCTAATACTGATGTTGGGGTCTTTCAGAGCCCATTGCGGATATTCCACAACCTGAAAGATGTGGGATTTCTCCAGGTGAAAGTAATCAGAGCAGAAGGGTTAATGGTCGCTGATGTCACAGGTAAGAAATGATGCAATTCTCCTATCGCATATATATATCAAGCCGCATGTGAGATCTAGACCATTTAATGATCTAACCCTGCGTTTTATCTGACTGGATCATCAAAATATGTAATGTAAATACAAAGTTTCATTTATGTTTACATATTTACAAAAGTTTGATCTTACAAAGATTTACCAACCACCTCATTTTTCTACTGTGTCTGCTTTTTAAAAGAAAAGTGATATATTAAAAATAAACAATAAAAAAAGTAAAATAACTTTGAATTGTTGCCTTCTCCAAGGTTCAGCAAACATAGTGGGAATATTTCTTCCAGATTTCATCATTTTGGCATTTTGAAGTAATGCTATGTCTTCTCTCAGACAGTATAAGTTTTCCTCCGATGATATCATAGTATCAACACTTGTAATTCAAACATGCGTGAAATCCGTTGCATTGTTCACAGAAAAGTTTAGATGCATGATACTCAATTACTTGGCATGAACTCTTGATATTTGGGTTGCTGATCCGATTCCTTAGTTGTCTAAATTCTTTAACACGTCCCAGAGATAATTCAGGATCTAAACTAAGTATCTAGATTGTTCTAAATTTTTTAAGCCAAGAAATAGGCCTGTAAAAACACCAAAATTAGTCTTGTCTCGTAAAGCTTCCTGATTTGAATATTGCTGTTTCTACAACATATTACTTAATTGGCTGAGGGTAGTTATTTCATCAATTTCCAGAATTAAATCATCGTTTTGAATTTGCAACTATGTGATCATTCTTTTATTGTTTAATTTCATAAGGATTTGGGAGATGTTTGTTCCATTCCTTAAATTTTCCATCTCAAGATGGATAGTAAATAGGACCAACTTGACCAATTTTTGTGCAAATTTCACTGTTCCTGAAAGAAAGTATCTACTTATTATTTGGGAAAATATGCTTACCATTGTAAATGTTTGGGAAGTTGACCCGAAAAAGGTAACTTTGAAGGGGAGAAATGTACTTTTCCTACCATCTAAGGGCTTGCAAATGCATTACATGATCACTGGTACCCTTCTTTAATTCATTAAACAGAATCAAGACTAAAGTAAAAGATCACATGCCTTAAAACTAAAATAGTAGATATCTGCTCCAAAATGACAATATTTTTAAAATTTGCATAGTATCAAATGACTGTTTATTGTATGACAAAAATAAAAATGTTGAGAGCTTACAGTTTTTTTTAAAGAGGTAATTACCAACTCATTTGTAACCTAGAAGATAGTAACAACTGTTGAATATTCTTTCAAAATAGGCATACCTGAACATACCAGGTAATTTGTAATCTTTTTGCTTGTGTGCTGTCTTCGCTCCTTGTACTAAACAATTAGTGAAGGTTAAGTTTACTTTCTTTTTTATTTCTGGTGTGGTTCTAATCAAATTAATCTGGGCATGAAAATTTCTCTTTTTTTTTTATTAAGCTGCATTTATTATTAGAACTACCAGTCAATGTGAATGATTGACTAACTGCTCTTTTTTTGTTCACTTTGGACATTAAAGACTGGACTAGCGACACAGTATTGCTTTTACGCTACAGAGGTTATGCCTAGCCCCTGCTTCCCAACAGCAAGTAGATTCAGGAAATCACAGCAGTGAAATTCACTGTCATGGGAGACAGCTTCACTTTTCTTTGGGCTTTTCTGTAGGGAAGGGGAGCACCCAGTGTTAGGCTGAAAACATCTCAAGACAGGGAGAAAAACCTAAATAATCAGTATCTCAGAGGGCACCTAAGGACTAAGAACTGTCACGGGACATTTATAGTGGGCACAACGATTTCTCATAGAAAACTTCAAGTCCCATTTACTTCAAAAGCTTAGATACCTACCCATTACACAAGTTGAGTGCAGTTATATAAGTTTGTCTCTCTTGGAGAGAAGGTGTCATTGTTTTTAAAACTTCATGAATATGCAAACTATGTTAACCCACTTGGCCTATATACCACTATGGAAGCTAAAGTACATGTTCTTTCAAAGCTGGAAAAAATAGATATATTTCTTTGCTAATGGTTTATGTAAATTAATGTGAATAACGATAGCCTTTTCCCTAGGGATTCAATAAAACAATTTTGATTTGATAAAATGAACTTTAATTGGGGGACTACTAAATAACAGATTTTCCATTTTTTCCCTCCAGTTTTAGGGATATAAATCTAATGATTCCTCATTCCACACTGACCTTATAATCTAATGTGCTCTGAATTGAACAAGAGAGATGTTGAACTATTCAGGGGCAAGAGGATAATTCAGTCTTTGACCTTGCTCACTCTTGGACCTTTTGTGGTCTTTATGACATTTGTGATGGTGGCAGAAACTGAGGACCATATATTTAAGTCAGAAATGTCTGAATATACTACCAATTTTTAAAATAATCTTTACTTCTGAAAAGGATAAATATTTATATGTACACTAATCCTTCCTAGTCTTTATCACTAAATTTGGGACACAAATAAGCTTCTTGTAGTCTTTGTCTCCTACTTGTTCAAAGAACTTTAAAAAATATGTTATACATCTCAGTGGATAATCATAGTGAAGCTCTACAAGACATTAAGCAACAGTTTGAAAAAAGGAAATTGAGTAAATAGTACTGTCTTCAACTACTCAAGTTAGCATCCATTTAGGAGTGTTGCGGATGGAGAGGGGAAATTTTAAAATCACCGATAACTCTCTGTGCTAAGCAAAGAATATTTTCTGACCTGGTATAAATGAGGCTATGACAATAAGATGCTTGATTGGCTTCAGAACACTTTTTTTCTAGACAAGTTTAACGAGACAAACTTATATTTGACCAACTTTAATCTAATTTTAAAATATTTTTAGTGATCCAAACATAAAATTAAACTTCCCTAATTTAAGCAAAAAATTTTAAAATTGCAATATTCCATCATTTAACATGAACACAAGAAGAAGATTCTATAATCTTTTAAGTATCCATCAATCTTACTACAGTTACAAAGAATTTTTTCCTTTCAAAATGTAAAATTTTTCTTTTGTTACAACACATTCATTGTGAAACATTGTGATACTGTATTAACTCTGTGTGAATAAAGAGCAATTGAGACTCTCTTTGAATGAGTGAGTATAAAGCACAAATTACTTTTTAATGAAACCCTCAATTCTTTCCCTTTCGACAAAAAGCCTATAGCCTTGTTCAGCTGAACACTACTACAGTAGGTCACTTCAGTTAAGCCCCTAATAAACTGTTGATAGTCGAGGGTAGTTTTTTCTTCAGTCTCAATAGCCCAGTGTTGGACAGTGCACTTCAAATCATTAAGGTTAATACAGATTTTAAAAAGAGATTAACTCTGGTGGTTAAGGCCTCAATTTACAACTCCCACACATACACATGCATTGAGCAAAGCACAAGAGTGGATTGAAATTTCAGTCAAATTGTGGGCAGCCTTTCACAGCCTGAGAAAGTGGTACTCTGGTTTTCAAAGTTGGTCAGCTAAACTCTTCATGAAGGAAAAAGTTCGATAGTTGAAAAATACTGCGCAGTACAACTTACTTACCTTTCAGCTAACCCATGAAAAGGTTAATGCCTCTCTGCACCATCAAAGCAAAATCTAGAGATGTCTGGCCCTGTGTTCACTGGGGAAGATTCACTCTACCGCTGAATCAAGTGTTCCTTAAAACTGGACAGATTGTGAGGAGAGAAAGACCAGTGAGGGGAAAAAAAATTTCTTTTTGGTAGTGGGAAACAGTTCATGTGGGAATTTTGTCTTTTCTAGCTTCTAATTATTCTTTTTCTTGGATGGGGCCTAATTTCTTCTTTCAACAGAACATTTAAAGTCTTCTATATTGAGTGAGGCTTTCTTTGCAGAGTATTTAGACCTGGCCTATTGGTTCTTTCAAGTTCTTAGAGAAGAAAGAGAAAAGGGTTCTTCTCCTCGGCCCCTCCCCTTCATTTTCCCCTGGGTTGGGTTTTTTTTTTTTGAGCTCCCTAGGAAGAGGTCACAGCCTCCCCAGGGACACCAGCCACTCAGTTTCAGAAACAGTGATTTGGGAGAAGAGTGAAATCCTTTCAAAAGCTGCCCTACCTTTTCATTGTATTAAAAGGTACACTAATATAAAACTCCATCCCAGGTGAACTGATCTCTCAAATTAATGCACCATCTCTTTCAGGAAACGATAGAGGGAGAGGGAGAGAAAAAGGAAAAGAGGGAGAGAATTTTACAATTAACATAATCTGTCACTGAGATAGTCCCATTAAATGAGCATATCGTTTTCTAAAACAAGGCTCAGCATAAAGACTTGCAACTCACCAGCCCCATAGTCTGCAAATCTACTAGTTATTAAGAGAGATCTTTACAACCCCTTTATTTGCATAGACTTTTCCCATGTTTTTCTTTAGGAAAACTGTCTTCATTGTTGGAAAATATTTAAGTAACAAAACAGCAGAAAAAGACATGCTACAGTTTTTTTATCAGCTTCCGTGAGAGTCTTATTATCTTAAGAAATAACAGTTAGCAGCTCAGATTCATTAGCAGAGCTAAATTTAAGCCCCATTTGACAGGCTGCCTAGAAAACATTTTGTTTTGCTGTCTGTGGGCTTTAATTAAGATGTGTTCAATTTCAGTCCTCTTCAGTCTAGCCCCCCCACCCCTCCACTGCAACTTGCTGTGTCACAGACCGGCGATCAGACACTTTTAGATGGTCCGGCCCATGACTTTGACCTTCTGCGCAGTCCGGCGTTCCCTGGGGAACCGTTCAACTCATGAGGTCTGATTTCACACTTCCAGGATGCCTCAGCTCTCTTAACAATGACAGGGAGACAAAGCCCTTTAGAGCAGGCCGCATGGGGACTTGTTTAAATTGGAAACCAGAGAGGAGTCAAGGAACAAGGTTATGGGCTACAGAATAGTGCTTTTAATAAAGAGCTCACAGCTCGGGCTCAGCTCAAAGAGGTCTACCTCTGTACAATTAATTGAGCCATTTATCTGGAGCATCTTAGGCCTCTACTTTCTCACAGAATTGCGTGGTAAATATCAGCTAAGAAGCAAATGAGATATGCATGAAATGAATTTTAACACTTTGATTACTGTGCCTCCAGTCTTCATTAAAAGTAAATTTATTTGTATTTCTGACCTCATTATCAGTCGGCTGCCTGCATTTTTATTGGTTCCTGTGATTTCCAGCATGAGTGTGTCATGAAGGTATATTTTATAGAGAGATTTGGATTTATTATTCTTGGTATTTTCCCTGAACATTATGGGTCTATTCAGAGAAAGAAAATGAAAAGGTAGCTGTACTGAAAAAGGCGAATCTGTTCTTTGAAACTTTTATATACAGTTGGAGAAATGCCAAGCACATATATATAACATTGACAAGATATTATCCATTTAAAAAATTAACTTTTTGTGGGTTACTCAAGCGAATTGCGTAAGATATTTGCAGTTGTTGCTTGAGTGGCCCTCAGAATACAATAGCTCTACTGGAAAAGTAGCTATGTTGCTTCTTTGATAGAATTGTAGCAGTTTGAATTTTTAATAGTAATTGCCTTTAATGGCCATCATCACACTTAATAACACTGATGGTATCTGATAAATGCAGCCTTAGATTTTACGATCATTATTTAAAACCTACATTGGAAGAAGAGGAAATATATATCCTTTAAACTCTCCATTGAAAGTATATATAAAATATAAGGGAACTCCTTCGTATTTGTAAATTATCAAGGGTAAAATAACTTACCAAATAAAAGGGGGTTATGTGTGGATGTCATTCTTAATTTTTAACCTTTCACTATCTCAAAATCTTACAATTATAATCTTACATTCTTATAATCTTAAAATTCTTGAACCATAAAACCAAAGTCTTACACAAAATGTATTGGAAATTTCCCAAGTCAAGTATTCTTTATTTCCATATATAACTTAATGTTGGCCCTATTTGCTTTTTAATAATTAAGCTTGTAGAAGACTATTAAGCAGATAATATGCTTTGAGAAGAAATTTGATCCAATTTGTAATGCATCAAAAATATCCATCACCTGACATTCTTATTATTATAATATGCCTAGTTAGAAAACAGTATTACACAGGTACATGTTTAATGTCTTCTACTATATAAATCTCTTCCTTAAGAATGAGACTAAACAAACAAAGGCATCACTAGGAAAGAAAGCAAATCATTGCTCTTCATTCTTTTATGTCATCATATCTCACATAGAAATAGAAGTTGTCTCCTTTTAGTAATTGCATCTTTTAAAAAACTAAATCATATTCTAATTATAGAAATACAATAATGTTCCTCTAAAACCGAACAGTTAATATCAAATATTTGTGAAAAGAGGAATTAAAATAATAATTTAACACAAAGGCTGGTAAGGCCTGAGTCTGAACTAGTGTTTTACAGGGAATTACAGAAATCGTGTGTGATTCATATGCAGGTCACATGGTTAGAAGACACTGCTCTGGAAGAATAGGTGGGATGACAAAAGAGCTTAATAATTGGGTTTGATATGCTCTAGAGGTGAAGGACTATGGGCTGAGAAAGTGGTGGTCCCACTATCAATGGGAAATGAGGGGAAGAGAAATACTATAAAGTAATTAATTGAGTGCTGTGGAACTGAGATTACAGAATGATCCTTTGAGTAAAGAAATAGAGAATTGCCGACTTGGCTTGGAGGGCTAGCTCTAGGATTTTGCCCAGTGCTTGAAGAAATGCTTTCAGTTGCTAGAATCATTGTTTAACATTAAACCATTATTTATATTTTGGTACATGAGGATATAGTTGTGTAAATAAGCAATGCATTTTCTGGAACAATGGATTGGGGAAATTCTTCAGAAAGCGTTTGGATTTAACTAGGCTTTTTTAAAAAAAAAATCTTATGACAGGAATATTTGAGTTATATGATAGTATGGTTAGACTCATAAGTGACTAAAGGATTAAACCCAAATGGTGATTATATTAAAGGATTGGTATCAATGGGCGTGCCAAGTAGAGGAACACAGGATTTGGTCCTTGGTCTAACTATTCAACCTATTTGCTGATGACTTTGAGGAGATAATTGACTGCTTCCTTATCAAACTTGCTAGAAAGAATAGTTAATTCATTTTATATGAGATCAATATATGCATACAATTTGTATGTATTTATATATCTAACCTTATAATATGGATAATATATATAAAATGTATATAATTACTTATATATATACATATAATTAACAGACTGAAATAATAGGCTTAGCTCAACAAGATGAACATTAAAAAGTATGAATAAAAAGTCTTACCTGAGTACAAAACAGTGTTGTCTTGCTTTAAGAGCAGAAAATATAGAAAAGATTTTAGGGTTTGAATTGAATTCAAGCCCCATGAGAGTGAATTATACATACATCAATTTTGTTACATTGAATAAAAGGAAAATGTTGAGAATGATACTCTCCTCTGGACTTGTCAGACATATGGCATATGAATTCAGTTTTGGAAGCTACTCTTTAAAGAAGGACATTGACAAACTAACCAGAATATATTCTCAATTGGGATATCTGGCATTTTAAAATCAAGTCCATTGAAAATAGCTCATGGAAAATGATATTAGCAATAATAGTGGCAACATTTATTGTGCCTTTATCATGTGTCAGACACTAGTCTGAGCTTGGTACAGGGTTAGCACAATTAATCTCACAACAATCTAATTAGGTGCTGTTGTTATCCCCACTTTACAAATTAGAAAACTGAGATGTGGAGAGGTTAAGTAATGTGTCTACATTATTGGGTTGGGAAAACACTGTGACAACGGCTTCCACTCTTCCTGCTTGCAGTCTACAGCAGCAAAGTGGACTCCACATGCTCTCAGTTAACTGAGTTCTAACGTCAAATCTTAGGCAAGTACATCTGACTGGTGCAACCCAAATCACTCCTGCAACCCTAGCTGCAAGGGAGTCCAGAAATGTCACTTTGGCCTTTGAGGCCAAAATTCAGGAAGAGACACTAGAAAGTAGTTTGAATAGATGCTCAGCAGGCCATCTACACTCTCCAGTGCAGGAGGGCAAGTATCAGACATTCATAAGAACTCTCTAAGTGACAGATGCTGTGCCCCCACTTTAGACCCATTATTTCATTTAAACTTAAAAATTACTGCAGAGGGCAAATCATAGCATAGATAAAAGCTACAGAGACATAATTTTGTGTGCAATGTTAAAGAAGTATTTCCCAAAAATTATAATTGCCAAAAATAGACCAGAATATTCCTGTGGAGGTGGTGATTTCCTCATCACTGGAACTGTTGAAGCAGAGCCTATGTGACCGCCTGGTTGCAGAGAGGGTTCAAGTGCTAGATGCCTAGATGAGCTTTTGAACTTGGCCTCCAAGGCTTCTTTCCCAGCCCTCAGAATCTGAGATCCTGCAGTAGGTGCCAAGATGAATAACAGACTCCTGAATGTGTAGATACTTTGTAGAAGAGAAATAAAGAAACAAAGATATTATTCTAAAGACAAGACTGGACACATGACAGTTTTCAGTTTTATAGCCTAAGAGTATAAAAAGGACTAATCACCTAACACAGCACTTAATTTTTTTTAGTCTAAAGAATTTTGTTTCACTGCAAAAACATCTCTTCAGCTGGTTAATTTACGTATAGGGAAGATTATGTGAAACCTCATGCTTTTCTGTGAAGAGTCTAATTGAATATATATTTACTGGAGGTCCTAAAGTCTCTATGAGGGCTTGCAAAAACAAAGGAGGTTATAATATATTTTTATACGTACTCATTTTAGACCAAACAACTTTTCTATTTCTAATCTTGTAACAAGTCACTTGCATATAGTTTCTATATTAAATATTAATTGAAAATAAAGTCTTTTAATGTGTTTACCATAATTTATCTAAACTCTTAAAAGCTTGGGCATAATTTCTTCATAGCCTCTCCTCATTTTATAGATCCCATAGTGTCCCTTTTATTTCTTTTCCAGTTTCTTATCTGTCTTGTTTTATTTCCTGTTGGTCTGTCATAAATTTTGAGCTTCCCAGCACATACCAAGACAGTTCACTTCTGGACTCAGGAATGCATCTAGTTACACACAAACTATAAATATTCTTTTGCATCTAGTTCTAGATCCCAAGGGAAATAAACTCATGTATACGTTGAGCTTTTTTTCCATTGCTCTCAGTCATGGTCCTCAAAGTGTGGCCCAGGACCCTCTGGGGATCCCCAAGACCCTTTCAGGGATCTCTGAAGTCAAAACTATTTTCATAACAATACGAAAATGTTATTTGCCTTTTTCACTGTCATTCTCTCATGAGTGTACAATGGACTTCTTCAAAGGCTGCATAATGTCTGATCATTCTGATATTAATGTGCCATGGATCTATTTTTGTTATTTTTGAAAGAAAAATAAATAGTTTTACATGTTCTTATTTTTAGTTTCTAAAATGGTAAATTTTGATTGCTATAACCCATGTAAACGAAAGTGGTAGATCCTCCATAATTTCTAAGAGTTCCTAAGACCAAAATGTTTAAGAACTGTTGCTGTGGGGCAGTGTGGGGGAGGAGAGTATTACACCCTTGGGTATTTTAGAGATTTGTGGGGGAATTTAGTTGTCACAATGGTTGGGGAGCGCTACTGGTGTTTGGTGGCTGGGAGTTGGGGATGTTGATTGTCTTACAAGGCATTAGACAATCTTAAATAGTGAAAATTGTCCCGTGTCCTGCATGACCAAATACAGACATTGATACAAGTTTAAAATCTGTTGCATGATTATCTAAGCCTAGATAGCATCCTGAAATATGTATTATTTACTCAAGCCTTACAAATGCTACCATTTTACACAGTAAACACCAAAGACCTGAGGATTGCCTCCAAGGTGCTTCATGATGTGGTTCCCCATTCCTCCTCTGACATGCTCTACTCTTCTTCCCATTGCTCACCATGCCCCCGTCAGGGTCCCTAAGCACACCAGCCTTTTGCTCTAACTCTTCACCCTGCCTGGAACGCTTTTCTCTGGATATCCACTCGACAACTGCTTCAGTTCCTTCAGTTCTCTCAGACCTCAACTTCTCAGTGAGGGCTACTGGACCACCCTAATTAAATTGATAAACTGTGCCCCTCCCCAACACTCTTCAAACTCTTTATCCTCTTATATTTTTTTCTGTTTTCCGTTAACATGTATCACTCTCTAACAGACAATGTTATCTGCTTATTAATTATGTTCAATATTTGTTCTCTTTCTCCTCCCTTCCCACTACAAGTCAACTCCAAGAGAGCAGGGGCTTTTCCTTTTTTTGTTCATATGGCCTGGCACCTGTAGGCACTCAATAAATATTTGTTGAATAAATCAACACATGGTTTTATTACAAATACCTTTCTATTTAGTCATCCCTTATAATGCCATTAAGGCCTTATACTAAGTTTTGAAACCACGTATGGGTTAATTTTGTTTTATTTCAGAATAGTAAGGAGGGCATTACAAAATCTTCAATATGAAAAATGATTTATTAGATCTCATCGACTGAGAGCCACAACTCTAGGGGGTCAATTTTCCTGCCACAATGAAACCTGCTTGTTGATTTAGTGAGAAAAGAGAAGCCCTATTATTATTACTCAGACCCAGTGGGAATCTGGTGAAGAGTGTCAGTCAGTGTAATTCTACCAATCAGATGTTTAAAATATGTTTAAGTCAGTTGATGAAAAAGGCTAAGGTCAAAACCCCTCTTCAGTGATGGGGAAGGATTAGAAGATGTCTCCAACATACATTGCTTTGTGTTTTTGTGGACCCCATGGAATTCCTCAACTGTAACATTGTTATATGTTATGATTAGAATTCCAGTTTATAGAAAGCATAGATGGCAACCTTGATTATAATTTAAAAAAAAAAAAAGACAAAGGATAGCCATTTCAAACTGTGGCGACTGAGGAAATTAAACCAAAGAGCTTAATTTGTGCAACGTAGGCCCAAAATAAAGGCTCCCTTTGGTATGAATTGTTTTCCATGCTGTTGAAAGCCTTCTGTGTTTTCAGAGATGTGGCAATAAAGAAATGGTCACTGGGTACCCCCGACACACACACATTTTTATAACACATCACATCCAGCAAACTGTGCTACTTATCAGCAGCACAATGCCCTGGACAAAGCCCACCACTGATGGATCAGGATTGACTTTCTATTCTGGGAGCAAGAATATCATTCAGTATCTTTTGAGCGACTCTAATACTCAAACCAGTAGTTTGCACAAACTGAAGTCATCCCCTTGCCCACAAAACAGGTAGCAAGCAAGCAGGGGTGTTGCCGACTTTCCCACAGTTCTTTATAAATATGTCAGTGCTGTGACCTCAAAGGGCAAGGGCTAAGAGTGAGAGAGAATTAACCAGTCAGTGCACCCCGTTTAATCCTCAGTGCCCTTTTGAAGATTGCCAGAAAAGATGCCCAGTGGAGACAATTCTGACGTTTGTTTTTATTGTCATAGGAATGGCTTTTCACCATAAGAAGAATTGAGGTAATAGTGTATATGCTTTAAAATCTGTTACAGATTTAGTTTTATGAGGGTAAAAGAGTCTCTTTCTAATTTTAATTCCCTTGCAAGATTTTTTTTTCTTATAAAACTCCATACAAAAAAAATAGCCATTAGTATTTAACTAGATTATGGATAAATGCATCAGTCCTAACATAATATTTTTAAGTATCTATTTTATAGTAGTTACGTAACATATATCTAGGTTTTTGTGTTATAGGGACTCTATTATAGAGATCAACAAATAAATTTAAGCTAAATACTCCTTATGATAAATTGTTATAGTCTTCTTTTTATATAATTGTCCTTCATTTCTAAAACTGCTGGTGATAGAGATGTGTAATCACCATAGATCACCAGGGTCATCTCCACTGGGGAAAAGTCTTCACTTCTTTTTCCCCTTCTGTTCTAGAGTTGGAGAATGATATGCCTCCTTCTCATTGCTCACACTGCACCCTTCACTTACCTTTATTATGATGCTTACAGCCCTGCATTATAGTTGTGTATTTACATGTCTATCATGCCCACTAAATTGTGTGTGTCTTGAGAGCTGAACTATGTCTTAATCATATTTATAACTCTGGAGTGAGAAGAGCAGACACTCAATAAGTAATGAATGCCTCAAAAGGTATTCCTATTTCTCTCTAGAAAATTGTCAACGTTGAAAATTGCCATGTTCTCAAGCAAGGCTAAGACTCTCTTCTAGCTGTCATAGTGGTTAATGCAATCAACACCACTGCCTCTGTCCTCACCCAGCACTGCTGCAATTTCTGTCTTGCATCCAAACCAAAAATCCCTAATTTCTTGCACTGCAAAGGAGAGGATAGGCACTTTTTAGTCAAAATGGTGGAAGTTAAGGAAGAGCCAGTTGGTACCCACAAGTATGCTTTAGTCTTATGACAAGAACGAGTGAGAGGGAGAAAAGAGATTATATAACCTGTGTTCCCATACATTTAGACTCTTTAAATAGCCAAAAATTATCAGAAACAAAGTACACTTCAGTGTTGAATGCTGCCTTCATTCTCTGCTCTTCTAGCTATAGGGTATTGAATAAAATCATTATGGGGAGGCTGGCCCCATGGCCGAGTGGTTAAGTTCACGCGCTCCGCTGCAGGCGGCCCAGTATTTCGTTGGTTCGAATCCTGGGCGCGGACATGGCACTGCTCGTCAAACCACGCTGAGGAAGCGTCCCACATGCCACAACTAGAAGGACCCACAATGAAGAATATACAACTATGTACCGGGGGGCTTTGGGGAGAAAAAGGAAAAAAATAAAATCTTTAAAAAAAAAAACCATTATAGGGGAGAGCTTTAGCATCCCTTTCTAGAGCTTTGCGGAATGTAGTGCACTTTCTAGACATCAATACTTCATCCTCTAGTCAACCCCACTCCTCAGATACTTCAGCAAGCACAGCAGCTTATCACAGGGTATAACTGGAATGATAAAAGGATGAAAGGAAGGAATAATTAAGGAGATAATTAATGGTTAGGTCCATCACTGGTATTTCTATGATTATTTTCATTTGTTTAAGTGGCACATAATCAAGTTTGTAAAATTTAGGAACTGAAAAGCCAGTCATTTAAAGCATCATTTATCAAACCAGATAAGCACATTAACTGTATGTAACCACTTCTTTAAAATAAAACTATAGTGTATGCTTTTGAGTAGTAAGTTTACAGGATTTGATATTCTATGTTTACTATTATTTTCATTGAAATTGCTGTTAATTTTTAATTGCCCTCGAATCATGCAGTGGCAGAAGGATACTTTCTAAATTAGTCAAACATAACATAGTATGTGAAGACCTGATGTGGGCATTCATTACTGATAACTGTAAAAAGATAATTTTTTAAAAGGAAAAGATAAATGGAAGTTAAACATAAAATTGCCTGCTCTCTCCTTGCCTAGATTTTCCTCTTTGCCAGATTCTGGATATCCAGTCTCTATATTTTACTGAATACTTCTTGTCCTTGGAGAAAGACTGGCTTA
Organism: Equus asinus; assembly: GCF_041296235.1. Taxonomy (NCBI): domain Eukaryota; kingdom Metazoa; phylum Chordata; class Mammalia; order Perissodactyla; family Equidae; genus Equus; species Equus asinus. The sequence goes on from NC_091798.1 coordinate 76,738,888, forward strand.
CCTAAGCTCAATGAATTGTTTTCCGTCTCCAAATAATAATATCAGGCATAATAGATTGTTAAGTATTGATACCTGCAAATCTTGTTGGTTCTATCTTCAAAATATATCCAGAATCTAACCACTTTCCATCATCTAGATTATTGCAACAGCTTCTTAACTCTTCCCCCTACCACCCCAGTAGCCCTCTCTCTATCTGGTCTCCAAATACCAGCCATCAGATCATGTCACATCTCAACCCAAATCCCTCCAGAAACTTCCCCTCCCACTTAAACTGAAAGCCAAATCTTACAGAGGCCTGCCACCCTCCTGTACATCTCTGACTATGTTATCTAACGATCCATTTCTCCAGTCACGCTGGCTTCCTAGATACTCCTAGAAACACTAGGCACAGTCACTTCTCTGACCTTTCCATCATCTGTTCCTCCAGGTAACCCAAGGCTCACTCCTCCTTCTCCTCCATTCCTTTGCTCATGTGTCACTTTCTCAGTGAGACTTTCTATGGCAGCCCTTTTAAAAGTGGCACATACATACAAGCACCACTCATCGCCCTTCCCATTTTTATTTTTCTCCACAGTACTTATTGTCTTCTAAAGTACTATAAAATGATCTTATTCATTATCTGTCATCTTCCTCAATGTAAACTCCATGAGGTCGGGGCTTTTCCTATTGTTTTATGCATTTCTGTCTCCTCAACACATAGAACACTGCCTTGTACATGGTAAGCGACAAATACTTCTTTAATGAATGAATCTATAGACAAAGCATTACCCAGCTCTTCCCATGTGTGGCCTACTAACTACTAAGATGTGGTACAGGGTAAGGTCTTGCCTAGTGGTTTACATTTAAATATAGTATTATTTAATTAAAGGAAGCAGCCAGCCCTGGTGATAGTGATTAAGATTCAGTGCTCTCACCTTCATGGCCCAAGTTCATTTCCTGGTCAGGGAACCACACCACTCATCTGTTGGTTGTCATATTGTGGTGGCCATGAGATGCTATGATGCTGAAAGCTATGCTACTGGTATTTCAAATACCAGCAGAGACACCCATGGTGGACAGTTTTCAGCTGACATTCCAGGCTAAAACAAACTAGGAAGAAGGAGTCTGGCCACCTACTTCCGAAAAAATTGGCCATGAAAACTGAATCAGAATTGGCTGGACAGCACTGACAACAAAATTAAAGGGAGCAAGGATGACAGGGATAGAGCAAGGTCTCTGAAGGTCAGATAGACCTTCATTGGAATAGCTCCACTGCACACAACCTGTGTGACCTGGTGAGTTATATAATCTCCCAGCCTCAGTTTCCTTATCTGTAAGATGGGGATAGTAAAAATACCTTTCTCATGGAGTAGTCATAAAAGCTTTTGAGCAAATGAATGTAAACATAATGTTGGGCTTATAATAAAACCTCAGTAACTGTTTATAACTATTATAGTAATAAGTATTGTAATTGCCCTTTATTTTCTAAATTTTTTTTGTAAAATATTTTACAAATGTTTGTTCTTTGGACCAGGAGATTTAGCTCAAGATGTGAGTTGTTTCCTGATACATTTGTACTTTGAAGCATATTATGACGTTTCAAATATTTATTTGAAATGGTATTACTAAAACTATTATTTACTAATGCCTTGCTAGTGTGCCAGACAGTCTGCCAGTTATATTCAAACTTTTACTGATGCAAGGGGCCATTACTGTCACTATTTTATGTACAAAAGAACAGGCCCAGGGTCATGGAGTGAGTATTTGATCCCAGCTTGTTCAGCCTCAGAACTTTAGGCCCTTTTCCCCAGACCACTGGCCCTTTTACTTTGAACTTCTGTGCCTTGCCCAGAGCTCTGGAAATACATGGAATATTTGAGGAGTCAAAGGTGTGGTGTAGCTCAACTAAGAGGCCTAATGGGTCTTGAGACTGGAGATGAGGCTGAAAGACGATACTCTGTGCCATACAATGTGGATTTTAACCTATAGGCTCTGGGATGAGAATAAGTTTTCAGAGAAGTGTAAACTGACAGAATTTACGTGGATAGGTTTATGTCACTGACCACAGTTCAGTCTTTAATATGACCATAAGCACATTAAGAATAATAGACTGCAGATTGGAAAAAATCAATGCAAGTTAAAGCCATGTTAAATAGTAGTTTGGTCTAATCTTAGGCAAAAGGCTCTTTTTTTTTAATGTAAGCACCATTACATTCTGCATAGTGTCTAAGGTGGTCTCTCAAATATTATACTGCTTACCCATTTCGAATTGTAAGATAGGTGCAGATAGGAGATTATTTTTGTCAATGAAGGCTTGCCACTGGAATTTAGAATAGCAAAATGACTGAATGGGCTTCAGAGGGTGCTCAAACTGTTTTTGGTGTCTAGAGGTATAAAGCCTTTATTCCGATAGAAAAGAGTGACTGAGCGGGTAGGTAATGTGATAGATGGCTGATATTGGTTTGCTCTAGGAATGGTTTTGAGAAATAATCAACTAAATGGTAAGAAACTATGGATAGCCACAGCCTCATGGTCATAGGGTTTGATAAATGTATTAGTTTCTTAACAAGATATGAAAAGTCTTAAATGTTAAGAACAGATTTTGCTTCTCTAGGATCTTTGAGCCCATCACTGACACTAGCTCTTCTTTTATCAGCAAATAAAGATACAGTAACAAAGTAGGTGATGATTTGTGAGACTTTCCATGGGGTTGGTTAGAAGTATTGGAGACCTCTTACACAACTGAATACAATTCCTGTGCGGAAAGAATCAAGTAAAGATTTTCATCCTCTGCTTGTAGAAGTTTAAATTTTTTCCCCCATAGATATTGGTTTCTGGAGTTTGTTCTTGTGTTTCGCTGTTAGAGAAGTGGCGCAATTTTGACTGAGTCTATTGCACATGGTTGATCACTTGAGGGCAAGTAAAACCAAGTCAATTGAAATAGAATAGTAATGGAAGTAAAGCAGGTGAAAATGAGGGAACAAAAATGCCCAAAAGAGCTATCTGTATCTAGTCTTTGTTTCACTGAATTAACATGAATGTACATGCATATGAGAAAAATTCAGAGGAAATCCAAGGAAGACTGTGAGAGTTATACTTGTCTTTTAAGTAAATGTTTCCAGAGCTAATCATTTCATCTAAAGTTCTGTCTAAAATGAAAGTGAAGTAGCTACTCTTTTGACATGGATTCTGTCATAAATGTGGCTTGAATATTCTCTCTGCTTGTTATAGGTAGGTCTATTTGATCTGTCCAACCCTTTTATAAACTATTTGAGGTTGTAGTTTATGTCCTCTGTTCTTTTGTTCATACCATAGTACTCAGTACAAATCTACGTGGAAAGAAGATACTTAAAATGAGCCCTAAGAATAAGTAAGGTTTTGCAAACTATTTGAATCTACTTTTTATGCTTGTCCTTGAATTCTATGGGAGAAAATAAAATTGTTGATGTGACAAATAAAACCTATTACAATGTGTTTTAATGAACAAAATATTCTTTTTTGAATACTATCTCCCACGGTGTGTGTGAGCTTTAAATGAGAGTGGTAGAAAATAGGGCAAGAGGAATGAAGAAGGTAGGAAAAAAATTAATACAGATCCTAAGCCAGAGGTAAAATTTTCACCAGACCTCCAGGACTTTCAGTTTTCTATTCTTTATTGAAAATTATTCCCAAGACCAAAAACTGAAAAGACTAGTATAATGTTAAATTATGCAATTATCCTGGGGTATATGAGGCCACTGAACTAACACACACATATTAAATCTCTTTTTTAATATAAAATTAATAAAGTAAATTAAAGGTGAGTCAAAGTTTGTACAGCTCATTTTAAGAATTACAATATGGAAAGTAAATACACTGCTGTGTGGGAATACATAGCTTCTCGGTCACTGATAGCTAATGAATTCCTTCCTATTAAAATTTAATTGAAAATCTTCAGTGATATTTAAGCTTTCACAGAAGTGTAAACTACTGTGACTACAATTCACAATGCATTTAAAACAATTATTCTTTATCATTAAAGTTGATAATATGCACATTAACCTCTTATGTAGTCTAAATCAATATTGTAGTTTAAAAGATATGACCTCTGGACAGCTTTGTCTAAATATTGATTTCATTGTCATTTGTATAAGATATCCTAAAAATTACATGCTGCACTAATATCATTAATGCTGGCCCCATAGAGCCTCTGACTTTATGGGTTCTTATAATACACATGACATTACAAAAACATTGAGGACATCACAAAATATAATTGCCGAATGGACGAGATTTGACCATGGCAGAGCAGAATGGCTGTGAACACATGATAAATTCCAAATCCTTTACTCTCAGTGGACAGAACAAAATACTGCTCTTTAACATGCAGATTGGTTGTTGAAGTTAAGTTTCAAATGGTAGAATTTTTCTGCCTCAGAGGGCCTAATTTGCCATAGCTTGTGATGCCACAGATATTTCAGAAGAGAATCTAAAGTCAGATTAAAATGTAATTCTGCAATATAGCAGTTTCCCCAAAATAACCTTGCTTAGAAATTTCTATCACAAGTTACTAGTGAGTCAGATGAGTTAGAAAATACATGCATAAAAGTAAAGGGGCTGAACCTTTCAAACAGTCGTTACAGAATTACAAACTGAGGTAGGGATGCACATGCATTTCATTTTCCCTCATAATTGGCTGTTGTATTATTATTTTTTGTAAAAAAAATAATTGCAAATTGAAATAACAGCTATGTAATTTACTCTGTTTTACTTTCTCCAGATTGTAAATTGCTATGAGTCAAAATTGTTAACATCATCCAAATACATCTAATTCTATTTTGATGTTTTATTTTTTAATTTTTAAAATTGTACTTTACTTTTTGTTTTCTATAAAACTTTTTAGATAAGAAATACAGCCATGATCATGACACTGTGAACTGTGGGTGCTATGTATACTAAAAACGTTCCCCCCAAATCTCTTGTAGGTAAAAGTGACCCATTTTGTGTAGTTGAATTGAACAATGACAGGCTGTTAACACACACCGTCTACAAAAATCTCAATCCCCAGTGGAACAAAGTCTTCACATTGTAAGTCACCATTACCTTGAGCTCATTTTAAAAACGGTACCAAATGCTATTTATTTTGGAGATTTTGTGTGTGTGTTTATTCTTCACCGATTAACAGCTCCATGTATCGGGCCTGCCTTTGCTAGCAATGATGAATTTCATAATTGCATTACCTTCCTGATAGTGAAACCTGGGGAAGGGATATGCCGTTTTTCTGTTTGCACAGATATTTTTTTTAAACTGTGCATTTTATATGATTTGACTAAGGATTTCGCTCCCATTAACTGAATTGCCATACTGCTTCTTCCTTTTATACTTTCTATTGAAATTCTCCCCAATAGCATTGACACCAAGGAGGACAAAGCTTTATTTGTTCCATTGCTCAAATCAGCAAACAATCCGGTCTCGCATTCGGCAGATGCCTTAGTTTTGGTTTGTTGCATTTTAGCACAGTAAGGATATTAAGTATTGTCGTAGTTACCAAAACATCTTTTGAGTTAATTTCTCTTTTGTTTTAAAAAGTTTGTAAATCTTTTCGACCATGCACTGTAAAAGCTGCCGACTCTATACTATAGTATCTCCTACGTTTGTTTTTTTTTAAACTGGGCTTTAGAAATGAACTCTGAACAAAGGAAAACTCCCCAAACTTAAGGACTTCTTAAAAGTTTTCTAACATAGATTTATTTTTTTGTATATTTAAAACTGCTAAATTCCCCATTAATTTCTTATAATGTCTCTGCTCAAGAGCCAGTAACTAATCAGATTTAATTATCTGACCAATTTATCTTTAAGGAATTCCCTATTTTTATAAGAGATGAAAGCCTGGTCAGGGGACCCACACTCCTAAGAAGGTTGTGGAGGGTGTTTTTCTCTGGAATGCATAATTGAATGAATAGGTTTGATTATTATCAAAGCCATTAATTGATTGTGCCCTGATAAAGCCTCTTCTCACATGTGGCTGCAATCTTTCAATAATGAATACATTCGTTTTTTGTTTTCTCTTAATTCATGTTTTCTTGGTAAACAGTTTGATCAAAGAATAAATGCTGTCAACAACTGGGGCTTATTTTTCCAGAAACAAAAATATGAAGAATTTGCACAGTTGTTTATTAACATATATTGTCTTTGGAACAAAATAGAACATGACTTAATTTCTAAATCCTTGGGAGGTACAATAGCTATCAATGTTACATTTTCTCCATTCTGTTTTCTGTATTGGATAATTTTTACTATAAACCTAACAGAAATAACAATGTTTTGGTGAGAGCTATGAACAAAAAAGGAGATGTCCTATGATAATAAAAAAGAAAAGTTGTATAAAATATGCTGTCATGCTACTATCAAACCTGGTGGTCTTTAAGTGGGGGTAATAGGAAGATAGGAATTATTGCGATAATGAGAAAAAGGAAAAGTCTAAAAAACATCTGTGCCGCTTATTGATGTTTGGTTTTTTTACAATAACTTACTCTGTGCCCATCCAGATGGAAAATTATATTTCATTAAAAAATTACAACTTGAAATTACAATGATGTTCAAAGTTCCAGATAATAGAATCATCACAGTAGTCTACTAAGGTGCATTGTGGGAAATTCTGTCAGATACCAAGCTACCTTGTGTATGCAAACAGGATACATAAAGACACACACCAAATCAGCTGGAACTATCTAAATTTTCAAAAGCGTTTTTGTTCTGATTCCCCACTGATGAAGTCTTCTTTTTCTTACGTATATTTATTATGCAGCAACATTAAAGATATCCATTCAGTTCTTGAAGTGACAGTTTATGATGAAGATCGTGATCGAAGTGCTGACTTTCTGGGCAAAGTTGCTATACCATTGCTGTCTGTAAGTTTTATTCACCTGACGCACTGCTCTGTGTTGCTTTTGCTCAAGGAAAAAAAAAAAAACCCTCAGCTCTATATCTGTCATTTCTCAACCGAGGTCTGTAATAAGAACACTAAAAATTTTAACATACTCAATTCACGGCCATGTTGAATCCCATGATAGTTAATTTTTCCTGACAGACTTGATCCTGGTAATGAACAGGTACTTGTCAGAATTGCCACAGTTGTTTTGGGTTCTCTGTCAGTTTCAGCAGCTGGGGGTCAAAGGTCACTGAGGGAGTGTATTCAGTGGAGACCGCGAGACAGACGGCTGTCATGTCCTTTTCCCGCAGATTCAAAATGGTGAACAGAAAGCCTACGTCTTGAAAAACAAGCAGCTGACAGGGCCAACAAAGGGGGTCATCTATCTTGAAATAGATGTGATTTTTAATGCTGTAAGTCTTAACTTTGGCTTTTTTGTACTGCTAAAGAGTTCAGTTTCATGAAAGCTTTTGTTCCTGATTTGTAGAGAATTTCTGTCATTCCTCATTTTCTCTAAACCTTGATGTATCTTGGAGAATACGCTTCTGCCACTGCCTGGCACACCCACACTTTCTGTTATAGTTGGCGGCTGCCGTGCGGCTGTGCTGCGGCCGCTGCCTGCCGCCGTAAGGAATGGAAACGCATGCATGTGCAACTGTATACATTTATATTTTATGAGCACAGCAGCCAGGACTTTGAAACTTTAGAAATGATTGCAAATTGAACTGCGTGAAAAACTTGTAAACATTTGTAATATATTAATCCATAACAGACACATATGTTGATGTATAGGTGAAAGCCAGCTTACGAACATTAATACCCAAAGAACAGAAGTACATTGAAGAGGAAAACAGACTCTCTAAACAGGTAAAAAGCAAGGAAAGATTAATCCCTCTGGGAAGACCTGATTATATCTGTAAAACATCTAAGTAAATTCAAATAAACTTTGGAGGCATGGAGGGGGGGAAACTATGGAATTTGGGATCATCTACTTATGTGAAATGGCTCTTTCTTTTCTTCTTTTTTTCCACCTCTCTTCTCTTCCTTTCCTTAAAAGATCAAACAAGGACAATACCAAACTAATAAGTTGGATGGGGGTGGTCAGAAAGGAAAGGGGATATTGAGGCGCTGCATAGAATGGATATGTAATCATGCGTTAGCAAAAGAATGATCATTTTGAACATAAAATACAATTTGATTGCCATGGAATGTGTAAATGAGAACACCAAAAGCTGAGGTTCAAATGTATGTCCAGACCACCCACAGGTATGATGCAGGTGTGTGGAAAGCGAGCCCAGCATAAACTCTTCCCTCTAATGCACAAGAGAGGGGGCTGCATCTTTTAAGAGAAACCTTCCTGTTAATTAGATTTTGACTGTGATCTTTTAGAAGGGAACTTTTATTGGCATTTTTAGCTAAGAAAATAGAAAATCAGCAAATCTGATTTTCCTATCATGAAGGAATTTTAAATTAGGCTTGCTATCTTGTAATTAGACTTGTAGTTTTAAATTAGGTTTGATATCAAGTTAAGAAAGAGTACTGAATTACCCCTTTAAAAAATTTGCTTCCGATTAACACAACTAAAATAAAATGTATTTGTTATGGCTATAAAGTTTACAGAACTCATTTGTGTGTTAAAGTATTTAATAATTTTCTGTACTGTTAGAAGACTAGAGATATCTTTGTTTTTAATCCAGTCAATTCACCATAAATAGTGGAATCTTTGGTTGTTTAAAGACAGTGCATGAATTACAAATGCAATATCTATCTAAATAGAAATACAGGTTACATTTTTCCACAATTATAGATAAAAGTGGCTCCTAAAGAAAAGTGATCGGGGCCAACAAGGAAAATAGGGAGACTCTTAACCTTGCCTGAAAGGAATATCATTTTTCACAAATTGTGAAAACTGATATGCATGTACATGCATCTATATTTATACATAGATGTGTATTTTTTCCATAGGACCTCAGTAAACTTTATATAACTACTTCTTTAAAATACCAGATCAGCGTTGAAGTCTATTTGGAAGTAGCAAAATATTAACCTGCAGACATGTTGTTCTAATTATTAACATAGCTGCAAGTAATTTTTTGAACTATCATCTAGTTTATAGGCTATTCTTTTTATAGTCATTGTCATGCCTTAGTTTTAAATTTTAAATTTAAATTATATTAATTCTCACATACTTTTTGGAGTAAAAGATTTTGTAAAGCACTTGGTTACCATAAATTATTTCCTAACTCCAAAATTTTGAAAATGTAATGAGAAGATATAGGTTAAATTTATGGTGGGAAAGAGAGAGAGAGAGGGAGACAGAAGGAGAGGAAGTCTGATAATGATGGTAAGAAAGAGAGACTCCTACTAAAATGGTGAAAAAAATTTGTTTTCTATAATAAAGCAATACTTGACCGGTTTTTCTCTAAGATCCTAAATAAAAACATTCCAAGTTGTCCGCTTCACTTTGAAATATCTTGAAATTAAAGCATGTAAAGAATCTTAAAACCACGATAAGATTTAAGAGTTAAAAAATATATTTAATGTTCGTAGCATGTAAGTAGCAAAAAATATTTTTAATCTGTTCGAGATTTTTTTCTTTTGAACGAAGGTAGCCCAATCTACATGATAATATTATTTAAGAAAATATATTTAGCTAAGAAACTGCTCTTCTGATTCTGTTCTTTCCACTTTCTCCAGCAATACATTTTTTTTCTAACTTGTGAGCCAAATTGCTTGGTTTATTCTTACAACTTTATTAACTTTCTGAATCCTTTTTAAATCACGCTAAGCTTGAAGAATTTTGTAGCAAATCTGATGGATTTTTAGTCTTGCAAATTCTAATAATATTTTCGTCTTCCTTACAGCTGTTACTAAGAAACTTTATCAGAATGAAGCGTTGTGTCATGGTGCTCGTAAACGCTGCATACTACGTTAATAGTTGCTTGGATTGGGATTCACCCCCAAGAAGCCTGGCTGCTTTTGTGGTATGATCATACTGTATTATTTACATTGTTATTCATTAAATTCAGTAATCATAGCTGCATGTTTCTGTGGCTATAGTAACAGTTATGTTGATGTGGCCATTTTAAAACTCCTATTTTAAGACTTGACTGGACAGATTTGCTGTGGGCAGGAAGCTGATGGATTGTTCAAGGTCTGAGTCCAAGAATACATTCCCCCCTCCTCAGATTTCCGGAACGCAAGACATCTCCGCCAATGTATAATTTTCTCTGTGACAGTTAAAAAGTAAATTTTACATATTGCATAATTCCAGATCCCAATAGCAGAGCCAAGAAAAGTCCTCAGTGTCAAAAAAAATTAATAATCTGGACCATCCTCATTTTAGCTGTATTGGTTCTATAGATATTTTTTCAAACTGTGAAAACCATTAGCAGGAGAATGCTAGTTGGTACTACTTTAATATTGAACCAATTGGAAGTAGATGTGACCTATTTAAGAATTGTTTTATTATTTCTGAAATTTCCAGTTTTTAGAAAGGCACAAGTGAGAATTTGATAGATCCAAATAGTCCTCCAAGAATGTTCATCTAGTAGCCTTTTACTTTGCTTGTTTAAAAACTGCTGATGAGACCAACTTGCAAAACTAGAAAATCCAAAAGAATACTTTCCTCTGAGCTTTAACTTTAAGGGATTTTCTGCTCCCACATTATTTTTGCTTATTCGGGATTTCAGTTTCAAGTTTAAGTAGAGTCCTTCTTTTGAAATCCTTTATTTTATTGTCCTATTTTTAGAGTATGACTACGTTATGCTTCCTTATAGTTACCAGTTTAGCAGAGTATGACTTTATTATGGGGGCTTACAAGAAGAGCCTTAATTATAGTAACAAATCAACATTTAGTATTACCATTCAAATGAGGGGATGCACATCTGTTTAGTACTTTGAGGTCTGTCCTCCTCTCAGGCCTTGTATGGGACTTTCATTAATGTCTGAGCACATGGAACAAAGAGTGTGTATGTCCCTTTGTGTTGTAAGTTACCAGAAAGTTAGGCGGCCTGCTTCCCATAGACATGTTGTTGTCTCCTTAAAGAAAGCGACTGTCATCGTCAAGTTTTAGAAAAGAAAATCTGCCTCTTTCAATATTCTTTTATTTAGCTCTTTCACATAATAAATACATCAGGGTACTGTTAAACAAATTTTACTATGATTTTTCATTATCATAGAGGCACTTTGATGTTAATGAGGAAAAAATGATACTGAGTTTCTATGCATATTTTATGCCATTACTTCCAGGTTCCATGAGTCCTTGTAACAGGCAATAATATTCTGCCGAAAGAATTGTGCTGCCATCTTTGATTCACTCCTTCCAAAGTCATTCCCCACAGCCATTTGTGAAATTTGAAAACAGGGAAATCTATATAATTATATCGTTTGTTCAAGAACATTCATTTTGAAGGCTTTAACATTACTATGTGTTGTGTAAGTCTCCATTAACTTCATCTGGCTTCTAGAAGTCACTCATATAAATGAATTCAAGATGGCTGATTTTTTTCACAATTTCCTTCTGATTAAAAAAAAAATCAGACACTGAAATTCTGATAAATTTAGGTACATGTTCATGATAACACTTGAGTAATTTCACTGTAAGGGATTCACAGTTCATTGGGGAAGAAATGTAATAATATTTCTCTTAGCTGGTGGTCAGTTTCTAACAGACTCAGTTCAATGAAACACAAGCTGAATGCAAGACGCTTGCAGAAAAGTGGGAGAGGGCACAATAAGGGTAGGAAAAGGGACTGCTGACACTGATGGTGAACGAAGAGGCCACAAACCAAATGTGAACACACATTCAGAGTACTTTTGACAAGAAACAATAACATTAACTGTTTCATTGACAAAAGAAGGCACTGAATTACATTCTATTGAATGTGATGAACACAACACATAACAAAACCATATTTCACTTATCTGGACCTGAACTGGGAAGTTCCATGAGAGTAGGAACGCTGCCTTTTTTTTTTTTTCAAAGATTTTATTTTTTTCCTTTTTCTCCCCAAAGCCCCCCCGGTACACAGTTATATATTCTTCATTGTGGGTCCTTCTAGTTGTGGCATGTGGGACGCCGCCTCAGCGTGGTTCGATGAGCAGTGCCATGTCCGCGCCCAGGATTCGAACCAACGAAACACTGGGCCGCCTGGAGCGGAGCGCGCGAACTTAACCACTCGGCCATGGGGCCAGCCCCAGGAACACTGCCTTTTTTGCCCTGGTACCCCAGCATCACCTACATAGTATGTAGCACTTGGTAGCCTCCCAATATAAATGGCTGTCTAAATCACTCGACCAACCAATGAACCGGTCAATCAATCTGAAAATATTTCTTATGTGGTGAAACCCTTTATTCAATGATGCCAGATAAATAAGGGTTTGCTCTAATAAAGCTAGTTATTAAATGATGATGGGCATAGCTTAATGTGGTTGTAGCAATTTTCCCTAGACCTTCCATTTAAATTCTAAACTATTTCATAATCTTCTATCAATCATCTATTTTAACCTCAGATTAAATTCTAGTACAAAAAGATCTGTGTATAATAATGACGACGAATATTTATTAAGCATTTGTGTGCCAGGGAACTGTTTTTGGGGCATTTTCATGCACTAATGAATTTAATATTCCAAACAACCTCATTATTGTCCCAATATATATTATTTTCCCAATATATAGAGGAAGAAACTGAGACACAGAAAAGTCAAGTGACTTGGCCAAAGCCACACAGCAGATATTATTTCCTTTCTAAAAGAGCTTTTAAAATATATGTCTATAATCTTAATATCATAACAATTCAGAAAAAAAAAAAACTTCTGTAGGATTTTTATTCACCTTGTAGATATTAAAGGATATGAGTATTTAAAAACGAAATGTTTCAAAGATCTCATTGCATAACCAGAGCCTTTTTAGGCCAGTTTATTGAAAAGAACTGCTTTCCATTAGAAGACTATGAGCAGCACCCCATTGTTACAAACATATTGTTCCCATCATTCCCTGTTGATGGACCATGGGTCTATTATTATAATATTGGTTCCACTTGGCCCACTTTTTCATAAATGCAGCTGCTTCATGGAGCACATGTATTTGTACCATTATGCGGATGGTTTTAGGCCCCAATCAGTAACCTTTATGATGTTTAAGTGCCTTTTTTCTATTCCGTCTTATTTTTCTTTTCTAATTTACTATCCAAAAATAAGTGTAGAATAATTAAGTCAAAATGGAAAAACAGTAATTTTTTGTCCCAATGTCAGTTAAAGTGGAGAGCATAAGAAACGCTGCTCTGGCCTCTTTGGCACTCTATCTATGTGCCGTGGGGAAGATTCAAAGGCGGCTGATGAAATGAGAAGCTGAACTTGGCCTGGAAGGTGATGGATAAAATATAAGCAAACACGTTCCTGGGAATATCCTTGTTTTTGTATGCCATGAATTAGATTTTTAGATTTTACTATGAATATTGTATGCCTAAGAGCGAACACAGACGGATGTGGTGCAGAAGGCACCGCTTGTCTTTTGGAATCATCTATTGTAGATGTGGAAATGTCTCATAAATTGGGCCTAATTTTCATCAGGCTCTTGACCAGACGTTTGTGTTCTTGTGGATGTCAGTGGGCGCAACATAGACAAAAAAGGAGTGCACATTTTCTCTTTCTTTTCAGTACTGTCATTTCTCACTGTAATGAGCACAAAAATAATTGGACAACTGAGCTATCGGTAAAAGGACACACTTCAGTGTGCGTCAAAGAATTATTTTACAGGACAAACTTTAATCTTTAAATGTGATTGTAGATAATTTGTGGTACCATCTGTCCATTTGGAATTGTTTTAGCCTTTTCTGTCGTTGTACAGTAAGTGCCGCTGTGTTTAACATTAACATTTGATATTTTACACATTTAATTTCTGTTCTGCTGTGTGGTCCTTGGGGAACGGAGCGCTAGTGCTACATGAGAGAGACAAAGTATTGATCAGTTAACATTTCAGCTACATTTATGTATGTCGCAAAATTAATGAAAATGCCAGACAAAAATGTCAGAGTGCACAAAAAGGTAGAATTTAAATTTGGTAGTTTAATGAAAAGTTTAAGATGTGCATTATCAAAAATGTCCTCTTGCCTTTAAAGTATAATTCCTAACAGAATAACTACAGGGAGACACATATTTTACTTAGAGGAGCAATGAACATGAATTATGAAGGGATGTCAACTCCTCAATGTACCTTGTGTTCCAAAACGACATCTTCGAATGCTTAACTGTTACTCATAAAATACGTTTGTTTCTGTTCGTAACTGGGAGGGCTACTGGCTTCAGCCCTCTGTACCGACCAGCCTACGAGGCAGGCTGCCTAGTGAGAGTCTCCCCCCTTGATTTTCCTTGGTAGCCACGCATTCCTTTTGTGTCAAAACTGAGAATTCCCTCTACAGCAATTCATTGAGGCCACTCTGGTTCATTACTCGTTCCTTTCGGGGTCCCTTTCCAATGCCTGGTTTTCCTTCGCCTCCAGATAATTTGTGCTCCACCTTCATTCAATCCCCATTTTAGTAAAGGATCCCACTCGGGACAGCAGCTAGTCTCAGAAAAGCTGGGCCATTATGCAGGAAAAGAGAAAAAACAGAGATGATGTATGCAGAGAATGACATGAGGCAGCTCTGTGTAGCCAAATGATAAAAAAAAAAAAAAAAAATGGAGGCAGCACAAGCAAAGGAGGAGGAACTGAACTTGCAGAGGCAGTGGGATACAAAACAACGATCTGAAGACAATAGGACACCTTATCAAGGACTTCCTGTGTGGAAAGCCTGCTGCTATTAAACAACATGTGGATTTTTCAAAAAGTTATTACAAACAATAAGGACGTTTTAAGTGGCCTTCATGTTCAAGGACTAAAAAGGGAGTATTGCTTAAGAAGAAATATCAGTGTGAAAACAAAGGCATGTCTACGTCACCTGTAGTTCACATCTTAGCATTCATATTACTGAACAATACAGGGTGATTGTTGTGGACATATGGAAGGGAACTTTAAATTTCCAACAGAAATTTCTATTTTAAAAGTTTAAGAGACATCAGTAATATCACACCAAGAAAATTATGCTTCAAGTCTATGGCAATTTTCAAATGGTTTTTATAGAAGCTTTTTTTGTTGTTCTTGCTACAGTTATTTTTTTAGTGCTAGCAGAAAAATTGGAAATGTTCCAGATGTAATTTTTCTTACTTTCCCCACAAGAGAAAAACAGAAGTCTCCTGAAAATCAAAGAAACAAGTACTAAAGCAAAATGATCTGTAACTAATGGTCCTATCCTTGTATTCTTGAATTTTTCAAAAATTGTGTAAATCTAAACTTCCAAGCCCTTTTGCCCATTCTTCTTCATTTATGCTTTCCTGCGATGTAAACACTAAGTTTACTAAACAATACTTCCAATTTAATTTATACAAATTTTAAATACATTAAACATTTCTTTCACAAATATCTATGTGAGGAAAGAAGAAAGTATGTATAAAATTTCATCAATTTACAGATTGTATGCCTCCAAAGTTGCCTAAAATTCCTTTTATAAAATCAAAGAATATGGACACTTAGAAGATTCTAGTACTACGATTTTCTTTTCAGTAAATAGGTTGTGCGCCCAATTCATATGGACATGCTGGCACTTCAAGTTGATACTCAAAATATACATTTTTCCTTCAAATTTTATCTAAATTCCAAGGAAGAAAATATCTTTTCAAACACTGGCCTATGAAAAATTAGGTTTTCTTAAGTGGTGCCTTTCACAAAGCATTGTGTCTAAATCCTTGAATTTGCACAAAAGACCCCTGAAGACCACAATTTAGAAGTGAATTGCGTTTTAGAATTGATCATAACTAGCTAAAATCAACCTTGAATCTTAGGAAATGCAGCAAATCAGATATCAATGGAACAAAGCATTTTGACTAGATTTCTCTAACCCTTCCTGAGGAGTGATGCTCTAGTTTAGCTAGTAGGCTTATTTAAGTGTATAGTCATTTTTGTTTTGTTTTTGTAGCTGTTATATATACAAAAGCAACGCTTCCTCAAATCAGCGCTTAGTTTTCTTTAAAAGGTGCCCATGCCCTTTTTTTGTTTATTGCAATAGGTGCGAGCAAAAGGGCCTCCTGCTCTTTGAAGGTAGGTAATCACATAAGCCAGAGTTTACTTCTCCCTGAAAAGCTTATTCCTCTTAAATTTTATTTTATATTTACAATAAGAAGAATTTAATTCTTATAGCACATCGTACACATTTTCTATTATCTCTACTCGCTCTCCTTTGTCCTCCAAAGTGGGAAGGAATAGGATGCTGTAGTCTGGGGACGTTTTCTTCTGCAGGTGATTTGGGGAAAATAAAATTATTTCACTTTTTCTCAGGTGTAGTGCTATTGCGCTATATTATAAAAAAACATAAATCACAAATATCACCAACGTAACTATGTTACCATATTGAATCTAGGAATTAGCCTTCTCATGAACCTTAATGGTATGTGCAATGAAAGTTGGGATAGTCGGGGACACCAATGCCTCAGTATGGTCTCCTGGCTGTATGGCTGCTGTCCCATTTCACCTCAGGCAGCCTCCTTGTGTACAGTTTCAGCCTCAAAATCTTTATAAGACCCTTAAAAACTATGTCGCCTGGTCCAGATTTTACAACTGAATTGACTAAGGATCAAAAAATTATAAAATAATGAAATCAGAGATGTCCCACTGTCTGTCTTCAGATTCCTAAACCAATGTTCCTGTCCTCTGATGAATTTTCTACCTTCCAGCTTCAACATAAATTATTAGGGACGTGTTAGGGACAGCTTCAGTATAAATAGCAAGCCATATTCTGTTGCAAAGTATTATTATGTAAGGTGTTTTGCAAAGGAAAAAGTTTAAATGAATGAGGAAATTATATAATTTATTTTAGTAAAATTTAGTAAAGTAAGAGTAATAACTCTTCTGAAAGATTGTAAATTACAACAGAAATGCAGTCATTAATCTACTTTGGTCAGTAAGTTCACTCTCCACATGTTTTCAGGCCCCTTTGTATCAGGTAAATATTAAGAAATAGGGGTAGAATGCTTTCTGTTGTCCCATTTTTCTATTCTGACCAGTTATGAAGATATACCTTAGAATTATGAATGTATTAGAGTTAACTGACCAAGTTAGTAGCTAATCTGAAAGGTCGTTAAGGAAGCTGTCCCTGTTTTTCATTGCCCCTTCTCTTGCCATCTTACCACATTTAACATTATAGTCAGAATTGGACATAGACACAGTAGTCAGTGCTGCCACAGTAGGTCTGTGAGTTATGACTCCATGTTGCATCTTCTGCTTTGCTGTGGTGACAGAGGTCCAACACTGAGCAAGTGGTAACAGTAGAGATCAGTAACAGAGTGAAGATGGAAGAGTGACCATTTCTCGTGTTCACACCAGTCATCAGCTACTGGCTCAAAGGGGAGTAATAAAGAGAAAATCAGAGAAAAGCTAAGAAGCAAGGGAAGATGGAAATTATATAAAGTGTAAACAGATATTTAGATAAAAATGAAAGTCAATTCTGATTTTAAAGATGGAATCAAAGATTATAGAGACAAAACTTGGCTTTTATTTTATCTTAAATCAGTGTTTCTCAACATTGTTTTCATATTCACCCCTCTAAGGAGAAAAATTTCATTTAATTTAATGAGAGAAAGTAAATACTAAGGAATAAGATTTTGTCAGGCAGTGTTGAGCTTTGGAGGGCCACAAATCATTGTAATATCTAAGATTGTTTTGTTCTCCCTCAAGAACCAATTTTTGCCCCCTTGGATGCCATATCGCCCCTGTCGAGAATGCATGCTCTAAATGAGGTTTAATGAGAGTTTAACTATGTTTACTTTTCATGCTCTTGGTGGTAAAGTCTAGTTTTGGTTTTCTGTAGTATGCATACAATGCAAGTTATTCCCATAGATAACCAGTCTGGAGAAAGAGAATTTGTGATCTCTATACAAAATTATTGATTATATTGGAGTCTACTTAAAGGAAAGATTTTGCTTGGCTTCGAAGAGATTAAAAACTTGAATCTTCCCTTCATGAAAACCTATATTAGAGTTTCTTTCTCTACACCAGTTCCAAAGGTGCATTGTTGTGCTTCATTGAAATGGAGAAGTGGGGTGAACGCTAATTCTGGCCTAAGCAATATAACCTCTCTCATTATGAGGGTTTGATGGGTTTTGTCCATCCATTGCACTGTATTTATGACTAGTAGATAATCTTTATATTCTTAAATGAATATCATTATGTCAGATATGAAAGCATACTTCATTAGGCTCAATTACCTATCAGATCTTCATTGGAAGGGCAGGAAAAAAGGTTGTGGAATAGGAAAGTCATTTCAAACAGTCAAGATACCTGTTCTACTGGCTATCCTGAATTGCAAATTCCCCAGTTCCCCATAAGAATCAAAATCTCTTAGTGTTGCAATTTATCAATAATATATAAATATATGTTTTATATCCCACTTAACTGTATACAAATATTTCTACTGCATTTTCCATAGTTAGCATTCCAAACAGCCCCTGCCAAGCAGATTGCAGGCAATGCTTACATGTTCAAAACAAGAATACAGCTTTCATTTTTGTCATAAAATGTTGGTGAATTAAATATTATTTCCCTTAGTCAATTAGAGAAATCTTTTGGATTTAATTTAAAATAATAGATTACCTAGGTTAAAAGTAGTCCATTAATTATCCACAAATTAATACACTGAGGTTGTATAAAAGAGGTATTATATTTTGAAGCGATATTAATAAAATGATGTCTGCTATTCAGAAAATTAATTCATAAATGTAGAAGTTCAGATGCTGAGTTCACTTTTTCTAGTAGGCAGCAATGTCAAAAAGTTATCTGGTTTTGTTTAAATTATTTTAAATAGAGTTTGTTTCTTCCAGTGGAAGAGCCTATTGCATCCCCCAACCAGGAGGCTGAGATTTATGCGGGACCTAGGTTCTACCAGCTTGTCTGGGTGTGTACTGTTTCCTTCATTTTTTAAAGTCTCAGAATATGAGCCTCCTACCACAGTTTTATTTCTAAGTCCTAAATCTTGGTTGATGTATAGTTAAAACTAAGTATTTTTCATATAGGTTCCCAACTTCCAAACAAGATGTAAAAGTCTGTTCTGTAAGACAATTGCTTAGACCTTGAAACACATCTCCGCAGAGTGGCAAAGCCATAGAACCACTCACAAAACCTATCCATCCCTTCATAGAGTACTAGCTGTGGAATGGAAAATCATGTGTAGGAAGTAGATTCAATGAAATCATGGCTTGGTGCTCAGGATGCCAGGAACACATTTATCCCAACCTCAGCTTCAGGATAGGGCACCTTCCTAATGGCAAAGGCAAGACACTTTCAGAAGTAGAGATTGTATGGGCTTTACGGGTGCAGATGAAGTCATAGAATGTTCCAATTGGAAGGCAGCTTAGAGATCATTTTACAGTAGAGGAAATTAAAGTGATAAAAGGTAAAAGGGCTTACTGAGACACTGTCTCTCCTTCTCCCCAAATTGCCCATAATGGATGCTTCAAAGACAGCAGCATTGAGAAGGTAAGGACAAAGAGAGAGACAGAGACAGAAAAACAGGGAGAGACATCTATTTCTATGTCCTGAAATTTGTCACATTGTCCTTAATTAAGGGAAACCAAGCATCTGACATTGTCCTGTCGAGTTCTAAGAGTGTAAAATTGGACTCCCAATCCTTGGTATTTCCTGTTAAGGAATGTGTTGATCTGGGAGGACTGGGATTGCCAACTTAAAATAGTAAATCTGTGCTCACTTTGCTTAGTATTATCCCTGCAATTTAACTAATAAGTACGTATCTGATGTTTTCATGAACTTTTCTGTCAGTTGAGATCACATCACACTACATAGTTCCCAAAAGCACTGTGCAGAGACACGTGTAGAGGAGTAAAGAACCCTTGAAGAGTTCACCGTGTGTTTAAGTGAGGTGCATTTTAGACGAGTAAAGAAATGTCATTTGGCCTCTGAGTAGTATAAATTACTCCCCAAAGTAAATGTAGACTCATTAAGAATATATTTCCCAGCTTTCAAACATGTATTTTCACTGAGTTGCTTAAACAGTTTAAACCATCTATATTGATCCATATTGATTTAATGGTAGCTAAGATGAACCTGTCCATGGTCTAAATTTCCATTAGACTAAATAAATGCCAAGAAAAAAGTGTATGTGTACTGAATTATTTAGAAAAATTGGGTGATCCAGCTTCATTGTATTGCTCTCATCCTAAATTTCCTTTAAAATTATATAGATTAACATTTTTCTAGCATATAATTAAGCAACAGAATAGTATATCTCTTTACAAAGTGATAGAAGTACTGAAATAATAATAATTTGGGCATATTTTGAGATATTGTTAGAATTTGTAGGGTGTTGCCCACTTCACCTTATAAATTATGTGAGGTATAGTTTGCTATAAACTTGGTGCACCTATTTATTGCTATTGGAGTTACTGGAGTGGAGAAAGCTAAATTAAATCATCTATATGAAATGCTTTGAAGTCCTTAAGTAGAAGGACCTGTGGCTCCTTTAGGCTTGAATAATGTACACGACCACAACAACACAGGTTTTTGTTTCTGAGAGCTATGTAGTCTTTCAAAACTTGTATCAATCTTGAAAAGTGATTTAACTTAAAATTGTTATTTGAAAATCTTCTATGTTGGACCTAAAAAAGAGAGATAAATCACAAAGAAGAATGTCCTATCAATGTTTGCTAAAAATGCCTGACTCTTCCTCCAAAAATATACTGGAGATATTTAATAATACCTGGGTTCTATCTCTAACTGACTAGAATGCTTAACCTAAGTTTAAGGAACTAGGAAATAAAATAGATTGTAAACTGAAAAATGCCACTTGTCAGTATTTTTAATCCATTACTAGAACCAGTGACAGGATATAAATTCAGGCTGTTCTGCTTGAGATGCATTTCAGTTGCCATTAACAGATCTTCCCCGTTTTCATGCACACTCAATAAAGCTGTGTTGAATGACTGACTCAGATGACTTCAGTGGCAAAACTGGAAGCTAACGCTGTAATATTGTAACAGAAACCCCCAACAGAAGTATCAGATGAAGCCAAGAATAAATGTAGTATATCAGGCATCATAAAAGGGTGAATGTGGGACCCATTTACCCTCCTCTATCTACTACGAGATTCATACATAAGATTCACACTCATTATTCTCGTCATCTTAATGAGATCAGTGTGGGAACATTTCTCTCCTCTCCCTCTTGACTGTCAGAAATGGGGCACTCCATTATTTCTCCTCCTCTCCCTACTTTTAAGGGACCAGTTATATTTTCTCAGAAGGCCAGAAATGTTAACTGGTTACAGCAGGCAGCCCCAGAGTATCACATAAAAAGACTTAAAGACTTTGGGTAGAGACCAAAGCATTAGCCTCTCCCTCTTGTTCTCACTCTCTCTTTCTCTCATGCATGTGCTTTTATCTTCTTTCAGACTTTTATCATCTGCCTTGTTTCCCAAGGGGTTTCCTTGGAAAAGAAGGGAAGAGAGAATTTCTCCATGTGGAGGGAAATAGGGTACCTAACTATTACCTCGAATTGCTATCCTCCTTCTCATTGGATCTATTGCCCTAATTAATTTTGCACACAGTCTTCCTAAACCAAATCTGAATGCAACCAGTTCAGGTGTCCCAGCTAGACACATGCCCGGCCTTGAACTGAAAGAGGTCAAATGGGCAAGGGACCAACTTCTAATGCATCTTATCCTCAAATAAATTTTCAAGTCTGTCAAGAAACAGTCAGTGTTTATAATTAAAGTTGCTAGGCGCGATTTTTATCATGCTTTTAGATCACAGATTCCTTTCATTCTTAAGGGCAAGATGAAAGGAACTTATGGAAATCTTATTTAAGCCGTGTAGACTATTTATTATTAATTTACATTGTAACCACACTGTTTTTGTACTGCTTTCCTTTAGAGGAACTTGTGTGTTAGAGGATTCCCTTTAACATGATTGAAGAATTTTAAAGTAGGCATTTTTAATATTTGCTGCCCTCTTAATTATAACTTGTTTAATGCACCACTGTTAGCACAGGGATTATGAGTTAATAAAAATGTCATAGTATTAGTGAATAAAACACTATATAATTTTCCCCAGGTAATGATTAACAGCATAAGGCTGTATTAACAGCACTCTTAGCATACGGTCCCTAAATGTCTTTGATTCTCATCTTTTAGGACGTAATTTTATACTGAAACTCAGTAATAAAATAGGTGAGGGATTTAGTTAAGCTAGTTAATGTAAACTTCTTAGGTGCATGAATCTTTTCAAATGATTTGTATTATATTGCTATGCAAAATAACATTCTATTTTAAAATCAACCTGAAAGTTTTAAATGTTAGCTTAACATTCGCCAGAGCAACCTTATTGAGATTCATAAAGAGCTTATTTACCTCATCGCAGTATTTGTTAAAACAGTTGAAAAATAAAATTAATAAGCCATTAGGTCATTGTTACGTAATGTTTTTGCTCACATAGATAAATGGGTTTCTTTTTCCCTCTCTCTTTTTAAATAATGTCTCTCTGGCTTTGTTCCCGTGGCTGCGGCAGATTGTTAGTATATATCTTTATACCGTCAGAATGAATGAGATATATCTGTATAAATTATTGATCCACTTGAGCCTACCTCTGTAATTCAGAGCTGAAAACTCTGGCAGCTTATCTAATAGAATGATGTAACTAAGAGACTGAAGTTACCTACCACAGCAACAATTGCCAGTTGGGGGGTCAAATGCCCTTTTACCTTTATACCTGAACACCTGCAAATTGAGCTGTATCCCATTCAGAATTTTAAGAACAGGTCCATTGTCACAGGAAGTAGAGTTTGTTTCTTGGAGAAAATTATGCCAGTTCTGGTTCTGAATGAAAGACAAGGCTTTTATTACTCAAGGGATATTAGGGCTGACTGCTTTTTTGAGAAAACAAATTTGCTGTAACTTTATCTGTAATTTAGTCCTGAATGAGTGCAAATAGACTGCACATTGTATGGGGCAGAAAGAAGAAAATAGGGGTTTGTTAAAGCCATACAAGAGCTATGTAACCATTATATTTCCGAGGGAAGTCTTATCGGAGTTGCAGGTTATAAGGGGGGAATATTTTGGTTACAGCCTTAGCATCAAACACCTGTTTTGAATTTTAGTTTAGAATGACATTGGAAAAGAAAGTTTTTGTCTAAAATCATGGTTGATAAAACACCCATGTCCTGAAAGTTGCTATCCAGGCTGTCTTTGACTTAAAGATTGGCCCCATGCAGAAAATTTAGAAATTACTATAATTACTCCTCATGAAGTTGGACCTTATCAGAAACTGTTGACTTGTTTCACTTTTATAAGAAAATTAGATTCATAGCTTTATATACTCTTTCCAATTAAAAAATAAATCCTGTGCAATATTCTTTGCATAAGAGTCTGGTTCAAGCTTTGCCAAGACTGAGAGCAAGATGAATGTTTTGAGTAAGGGACAAGAAAAAGCCTACTTCAGCTGATGAGGCTCCAGGTCACACAGTGTGGGGACTAATGGATCACATGTTATTTGGAGGGATTCATCACTCAAGTTGGTCACCCACTCCTTAGTCAGCAAGCTCAGTAGTTGTCATAGAAACACTCATTTTTACGGTGTTATAGTTGATCACTGACATGGAACCAGACTAGGTAATCAAACATCTTAGCCATATGCTTGTTCTGAGCTCCAACCTAGTCAATTAGCACATTTTCTATTAAAAACTTAGCTGTAATAGGTCTTCATTAGCTAGCAGTTGCCATAATTGAATAGTTACTCAATTATGTCCATCCCCCAACCTCATTTTCACTTCTTTTTAGAGTCCAAGTAGGAATATTTCCAAGAACTTTCGTGAGCCCCACTTCAAGCAAAATTCATGACCTTCACCTCAAACAAGCTGTTAGAGGTTGATCCAGGGTTTAATACTTAATTTTCCTTACTATGTTTTGGCACATATAACTAGCCCCTTGGGCTCTCCCTTTTTCTGTTCATTTCAGAATTCCTAGTGTTTCTTCACTGAGTAAGGAGGGGAAAATTGGTAAAGGCCCATTGTTCAATAACGTCTCTAGGATGTGGTGACATTTCTACCCCTAAACTCATCCCTTCTTTCACCATTCTCCCTTCTCCCCACCAGATACCCATCTGGCCACGTCATTATCCTGGGATCACTCCCCATTATCTGCATTATGATTTCTGCTACCCTCTGCCTGTATCTGCCACATATTATATCACTGAAATTCGCCTGTGCCCTGTATCATCTGATGATCAAATCTGTTATCTGAGGTGGAAATGGGGCCACCGCTAGATAATGTATGCACATTTTATCACTGGCCTTGTGAACAAGATATTTCTGATTTTCTTAGCCATCCAAGTCCTTATTTACAAGCAGGTATAAAAGGCAGTAATTGGGGTATCAGAGAGCAGGTAGAGCATCAAAGTGGCCCTCAGATAATACCATGGAGGAAATTTCTGATGCCAGACATTCACAGATACTCTTCTTCTTGGTTGGTGAGAGTTGCACCTCTTCTTTCATATAAAATTATAAATATGAAACAATCTGGAAGAGAATTGTTCATAAAGTTTTTCTGAGCTTAGTAGCCTCATTGTGCTCTTCTCTAATACAAAATAAGCAAAAGCAGTTTCCTTTCTAATAAGTGTAACAAACCATACTTAGCTTTAAAAACACAGGGCTTAAACTTCCCTGCATAATTAATCATCATAGCTGCAAATTTCCAGCCATCAGAATGGCATATGAAAAGGAAGGATAGAATCAAAGTCATGCTGACACTCCTGCTACTGTCCATTCTCTGGAACAAGGTAGTGTCCTTTCTAATGCAACCATCCTTGCTGACCAGGTCTTTGCACTTTAGATTTGTAGGCTGGATTCAGTGCAAGAATACAAATTGTTTCAAAGATGACAGATTACACATCTGGTTTCTTCTCCCCCCAACTCCCGTGTTCACCTTTATAACAATTTTTTTTTTCAAAAAGTAATGTGGTTTAAAAATCATTTTAAGTTGCCCAACATAAATGATAAAATCAAATATTGGATTCGCAAACAATAGCCTTTATTGGTTTGTGACAAGTGATCCATCTTTTTACATTAGCGCAGCTTTCTGAACCAGATTATTTTTCATAATTGATAATTTGTGAGTCATATATTTGTTATCTGTTCTTTTATGGCTTTGAAAATAGTGAATGATGCCAAAGATCACTGTGCTTTTATAAAGAAAATTATTTTAGTGTAGTTTATTGGCTGGCATTTTCTGAAAGTATGTTACCAATAAGTTTTGCCCAGAATGTAACAAAGATAAAAGTAACATTCTTTGCTAGAAAGAGACTTGATGGGTCTAGAATTCATATTGATAATGTGAATTTCGTTTTAGAATTCATTCATGTTTAGCATAAGAACAATGAAAATACACAAATATGAAAAAATGTCAAATACGGTTCCCTGAGTTAAGAAAAAACAGTTTTGTTGCATATACGGGAAATTGTCCTGATATACAATCTATGTTAAGACACCACACAAACATAGTAGATTACCTTGTTATGAGCATTACAATTATCCCAACAGAATAATGACACTATTATGACCAGTAATTTTAGCTGATTTTGATAGATAGCCTTAGGATAAGTATCCACCAACCATAATATGTTTTATTGTTCAGTTTTATATTTTGTTCCTAATGCCTTCGTAAACGCAATAGGAAAGTTCTTACCCTTCATTACGATTTATAATTATGTTATGGTAGAATTAGGGCTCTACATATGAATTTATTTGCCCCAGGTAAATAATAGTAAGGTCTTTAAAATCTATTTTGCCTAAGAGAGCAATATTAAAAACTTTTTCTTACCCTTAATTAATAACTCTCACATATCCTGAACATTTTCACTAATTCTTTTCACAATTATACTGACTGATAAAGTATAGATCAGTTGGAAAAGTAACAACCCAATTTACTGAGAACTATGTAACAGGGAAAATATTGTTAGATGAATTAAATATTAATTTCACAGAAAATTTGCTATCAATCTGCTTTTAAAAATTATATGGTTCATCCTTAATCTTTATTAAAATTTCTCCTGAGCAATTTAACTATAGAAAACTATTTCTAATAAAAAGATTATCTACTTAATTAAAATAAAATTGAGATCATTTAATCATTACATAATTATATTGTGATAATTATATTATGATTATATACAATTAAACATCATATATAAAACGGTTGCTCTTCAGAAGACTCTAATCATAGGAAAAAAACACCTGTAGGTAAATGCCTTCACCACTTCCACTTTTAAAGTTACAGATTCTATTACACATTTATTGCGTCACCTAACTGCTTAAAATTCATGTTTGTTGGGGGAAATGCTGAACAATATACAGTTGAATATAAATCAGAATAAACTACTATATTTATTACTAGTACAATGCCTTTTCTTTGATGATTTTATTATATTTTAACTCTTTAAGTAATTGAATTACACCTAAGATTATTACTTCTAAATATTTCAAAGATATATTATAATTAAAATTTTATTATTCAAAACCAAATCCAATTATAAAGAATAGTATTCTTTCCTTACTCAACCTGAATCTGTTCGAAATTGTGTTTAAAATTAAGGATGTGTGGAACATCTTCATCAGATAGGCAAGCAGAATGTTGGAACTATATAAACAATGGTATTAAAGAATAACTTTCCTTCATGCATGTCTTAGAAAATGTTGCCAGTGTTATTTAGCGTCTGTAACAGTCTGAGGAAGAATTTGCTCTACCTTTTCAGATGTTTCATTGGCCTCGTTCGTGGCATGTGCAGTGATGGTGGGATCTGTTTATTTGTACATATGGTGTGACAGATTGTTGATGTGTTTTAACCATAATATATTATTCAGTTTTGAAACCTACTCTCTTTAGAGTTGGAATTTCTCTATAGTTGAAGGGAAAAATGCATTTCTAATAACTTGTGTTATAGTTTTAAAGGTCTGCATTTTTAAAATCACTCACTGTATTTCAGAAAATGTAGGCTGCAATATAAATTACTGAGAGTTCAGTGTTTATTTGTTATTTTTTTTTTTTTTGCCAGTGAAACTCAGATTCTTTTATTGTAAGACGGTCTACCATCTGAGCTTTATAACCAGAGTATTTGATATTTTCTTCAAGAAGAAATACGGTTTAAAATATACATACCTTTAAATTGCTCTAAATATTGAAAGTAGATAGTTGTGGACAAATGCATTTTAAAAGCTAACTAGAGTCAGGAACAATGTAGTACAAAATATGTAGTACTCCTCTCCCGCCACTGCCTCCTCACAAGACTCATTTGATCCATGGAAACGAATTCTAAATTTTGTGATTGATTGCTCTATCAAAAACAATTAAAATTATCGATATAGATTCTACATACAATCTATATATAGGATCAGTATACATTCAGAGGTATTAGAATACATTATTGAAGTAGAACTTTTTCCCCATCAGAAAAGCAATTTACATCTTTCAGAAGATAAGGAAACCTCCAAAAGAACAAAGTGAGAAATAATGGAAAACCCTAAAACTGGATTGTAGTTTTAGAACAAAAACTGTCATTACATATCCCAGTGTGTAATATACAATCTTTACATGCTCCTGGGCTTATCTACTTGTCAGTGAATAACTTACATGCCCTTGTAAAGAATTATTTACTTCTTTTTTCCCCTCCACTCCAATTGTCTTGTATGTCATTCTACAATTTGGCCTGTAGGTAGCAATCTTGCACCATAAAAGCTCTCCATTTACTCATCTATTTAGGCTGGAAAAGCTTACACCGTTACAGATCTGTTCAATGTAAGCAGTGTTATTTGCATAAATTCCAGACTTTGATGATGGTCTGTGGCCTACAGATTATTTATGCAGATGTTTGGCCTTCAAGTTCACGATTTTGCTCAGAGGTGACTTTACTTTGCATTGTGACCCCATGTAGGTGGGAGACAGCCGAGTGGCTGGGTGCTTAACCTGAAATCTTGAAGATCGTAAGGCCTCTTGTCTGAAACATAATGCTTTGTTTCTCATACAGCCCTTCAGATAAAAAAGAAATCCGCAAGTCTTATAAAATATAGAGTGACATTTTAGTACTTATGCAGCAAAGATTACAAAAAAGTGCTTCTGAGGTCAGGCACCCTCACATGAAATGAACCAATTGCTGTTAGCATCTCGGAACCTGTGCCAGTTTAGACCTATTTAACCTTATTTCTATTAAGAATAGTTAAAAGCCAGAAGGACTGGCGTGATTACTGTGACTTGTTATTTTTAAACGAATACTACAAAGTGCCATTGTGTATGTATTTTTTAAATGGCAGAGGACATCATTTCCTTCTCTCCTTCTCAGCTGTTTTTTGAAATAATTGACAGCACTGTATTAATTCGAACAGTTGCAGAGCATGTGTTCCATACCAAAATGTACCTTTATTTCTAATTCGTGGGCTGAAAATAGTACATGATGTTTTTAGAAGTATAACTTTTGATTTATTTCAGAAAGATAATTCTCTTTTGTTAACAGGGCTATTTGTCCAATCTTGATCTACTTTCTTTCCTTCATTCCTTCCTTCCTCACATTGGCTAAATGCCCACCAAGTGTCCAGACTCTATTCTAGACTAGGGTTCCAAATTGCTTAGGACCTGGCTGTGAAAATATTTATATTTTATTAAAGTCACATCTTACTGGGGAGGGGAATGGATTTTAATTACACTGAAATCTCATCAGTATATTTTACTTTTAGGTAATATGTCACACCTGTGACCGTGTAATTCTATAACATTTTTGTGGCGTTCAAAATGAATTATTCCCTCATTCCTGTGTATAGCCCTTTGCTACCAAGGAACTCATTGGATTTTAGAGAATGGAGCTTGGTCTATTTCAGGGATCCTTTGAATAAATTGTTTCTAAATGATTGTATTTCTTAATATGGAAAATTATATTTAGGTGGGAGAGAAACAAACTTTTGATTGTCACCACTATGTCAACATATTTCAAACTGTCAGCATTTTAACTTTCAGCTGTTGACCAAATTGGCAATATAGTGCATCTTATTTTGCAAAAATTGCCCCACAGTCCTAGAAATTGTATGTCATCAGTTACCACCTTTGTTGGTAACACTTCAATTGCTTATTTTTCTGAAGTTTGAAATTAACCCAATCGTAAGAAACTTATGGCTGTGATTGCATTTTGGACCCATCATGCCTACTTTTTATAATACTTGCAAAGGTTACAGAGTGCAGTTTCAGGAACAAGAAGAGCTTATTGTGTGTAAGGAGTAGCCTTTGATTCCATGGATCAGTGGGTATTAGAGCTGCAGCTGGTTCACAACAAATATTCACATCTTAAGTGGTTAGATAGAGAAGTCATTTTCTCACAGGGGCCCCCGGGGCTGAGGCGGGGGGGAAGCTCAGAAAGAAATAACTTGAGTGACTAAGAAGTTTTGAACAGACTGGTGAAATTGGGACAAGAAAACTAACAAATTTGGTAGGGAAACTTCTTCATCTCTTAATATTACACATTTGATTTTTAATCCTTTATTTTTCCAAGACTTTCTGATTATAAGATTCAATGACATACTCCTTTATTAAGTGTAGTTGATTTACATGTTGGTTTTAATTCGATTCAGGCATAGTTTTAAAATATTATCGTTTAATGTGCTCTTTTCAACTCTGAAAATGTTCTATTAGCTACAAATGTAGATCATCCGACGGCCCTTCTCTCCACCTGCTCACCACAACCCCCGCCCCCCGCCCCCAAATCAAGGCTTAGGTTAGGATACCAAACAGGTGAAGGACCTACAGTTCCAAGGGATCAGCTCTTATCAGAACTAAATGAGGCTGGAGTTGCAGATGATAATAGAAGAGTGGAAAAACAGGTGCTCGAGCAGGTGGGTTTGTGATCTTTGCCATTACACTGGGTCTCATAGTTTTAGAATAATCACAAGATGCAACAGAGCTCCCTCTGTTATAGAGAAATCTGGGGCACCTTACACTCGGGCTTGACCCTAAGGGGTGATGAACTTGACTAGGTGGGGATGGCATTTCCCTCTCTGTCTAACTTACCCACCCCAATATATATATAAATACACACATTGCTGACTCTTAATACGGTCAATCAAGATTTTTTTTTTAACCCCCAGAGATCCCTTCCTGTGTATGGGAGAGGACACAAAGCAAAGAATCTGTCTTTGTTCTCTGTCAAACCTCAGAGATCCCATTTCCAGAGGAATAAAATGGTTACATCTCAGAACTAAGGGAAACATCAGAATTTTGACATTTTACTTCTTTATTTTCTTGGGAGACGTGAAAATACTCTTTGAACAGAAACAAAAGTATAGAAAAAGACTTAGACCTGGTACCACATAGGAAAAACAACTTTGTTTCTCTTTTAAGAGCTAAAGAATAAATGGGTTCCATTTTTGAGAAATGAATAATTATTACATTTTTTAATAAGATCATAACAGCCAATACTCGGCAGACTGCATGGAACTTTGAATAAGGTCTTAGAACAGTGCTTCTCAGCCTTTGATGAACACACACATTACCTGGGGATCTTATTAAAAACCTCAGTAGGCCAAGGGTACCACCCTTAGGTGATGATGGTGCTGCTCAGGGACCACACTTTAAATAAGAACTTACTAAAGGTGTTAACTTAGACAATAAAAATGTCAGTGACCTAGCACATAGGTTTTCAATTTTTAGCATGTTTCAGAATCACCTGGAAGGCTCTTAAAAACACAGAAATCTCGGCCTGACTCCCAAGGTTTCTGATGTAGTAGGATGGAGGGGGGGCTCAAGTATTTGCATTTTTAAGTTTACAGGTGATACTGATGATGCTGGTCCAGGGAGCACACTTTGAGAACCACTGGTCTACTACAATCCACTCTACTGGATGCTCATTAGAATCACCAAAGGTGCGTTAGAAGAACACACACATACACAGACACACACACACACACACACACACATTTCTGCCCTTCAATGATTCTGATTTAACTGGCCTTGGATAGGGCCCAGGTATGCTGAGTAAAATCCAACTGCGTTCAGGTTATTCTAATGTGAAGGCAGGCTAGAACTCAACTGAGTTCCTTCCATGAAACGATATATAATAAATGGGAAAAGGAAGAACTAAATCAAGGGAAGAAAGGAGACAAGCAAGGAGTATCAAAAGAGCAAAGAGAGAAGCCAGAAATTGCTGGAGGAGGAGGGGAAAGAAATGATAAATACTCATTTTTTTTTACCGTCAATATAAAATGAAACTTGTGAGTGAAGGAGGTTCAGAAAAATGTTCCTGCAACTGGCAGTTGGGGAGTTTCCAGGATTGCCGTGAGACTGACGTCTCAACATTGTTCAATCCATCTTTCTCTTTCTGTACCTCCTGCATGGTTCTCTGCCACCTTCGACCCAGAAGGAAAAGCAGGCTCTTGAAGTGGCATCCGTAGGGTTTTAGTGCTCTTGGAGTAGATGAGTGTAGCTGTAGAAGTAAATTAATGAAATGAATAAAAGGAGATGTCCACACATTTGTTGAAATATTTAAAAAATGTCTTTATCTCTCCAACTCCTTCTTTTAAAGAATGAACTGAAGCCTTGTCAGTTCCCAGCATCACTTAATGACATTGTTAATGGGGGAATGCCCAAGAAGCTGAATGGGATGAAATATAGGAGGGGGGTGATCTTTCATGTTCCTTTTTGGTTCTTGGTATCTGTTTGTTTTAGAGTAGACTGAGCAGCTGCTTCCAGCTAATCTTTTTTGGTTAAGAGTTGGAGACGTAGCAAAAAAAAAATTGTATTTTTGCAAGAATGCAACCTTTCTTTCTACCTAATGAGCAGCCTATTCGTCTCATTCAGATATGCTGGTCCCACATGGCAAAGTCCCAGAACCTGTGAGTTCTTCTCTAGTGTTCTGTCCAGTTCAAAGCAATCCCTCTCTTGCATTTACATCATGCTTCTAAACTTTTGTATCTTCAGTCTTAGTATTGAATATTTTGTTCATGCTTTTATTTTCTACATAAACCCCTCTAAAATTCATCTTAGGAAGCAAGATTAATGGCCCCAAAACCATTGTTAACAATTTGTTCTTTTTTGAAAAATATAGAAAATAAAACCTCAGTAACCATTCTAACCTTATTTCTTACATATAGTCCTTTCCCATGCCATCCTTACATTCCGTCTTCTACGCCAGAGGTGGTAGAGACATTGCCTACATTCTGCCACCTCAATGTCCTTTCTCTTAGCAGACATTATAAATTGATCACAACACGTGTGGTTACATGCATGCACACACGTGTATATCTCAACAAAATACTCCAAGTAGCCACCATCAGTTATTTAGAGTTGATCCTCAAAATGAACCTATTTGCCTAATTCTTTGTGAATGTGTCTGTCTTCCCTCCTGGGTTTGAGCCTCTAAAGGACAGAGACGAGGTTGCCTATGTTTCTTTATTCCATTCAGGATGTGCTAGAGGGCTTTGGACATAGCACATACTCAATGCCAATGCATTTTTATTGAATTTTATTTATAGGCTAGTCTAACCTGATGGAAAAATATATTTTATCGATTTTTTTCATGTAGGTTTTATTATTCTTAATAAACAGTATTTCAACTAATGGAAAGCAAAATAGAGGCAAGTAGAATTACCCTGAACCAAGAATGATTTCTAGCTATTTTGAATACAAACAGTACAGCTGAAATAAAAAGTAGATTTTCAGATCCAAAGTAAATGCTCTCTCCCCTGAAATCCTTTTTATGTTGTTATAATTTTCTTTAGTAAATCCTTTTATCAGGGCAAAAAAAATCAATCGCAACTCTAAATTTTCACAAAGCCTGACTTAATGGGGTTTACGCTAATGGTCTTTTCTATATTATTATTGTGTTTCAGTAATAAAAAGCAGATTGCTAAGACCTCTTTATTTACTCCGTTGTGATATTTCACCATGATTATTAGAAATATTGTTGATTCATAAGATAGCATTCATAACATTCACTTTGAGGAAGAACATCTTAAAGTAGTTTTGTTCTATCCTTATATCACAAAGATCCTCAAATAAGAAGGAATTTCGTGACCTCTTATTCCTTGATGATTCCTTCCGAAGACATATTATTAATTAATAACTTTCCTGAAAATCTACATAAATCAGAAAAATAAAGTGAGGAGCAGACAGGGAGAGAAAATGTTGGTTTTTTAGCTGACACAATCCATATGTTAGCATTTAATGAAGAGCTTGTTTGCTTATGAAGTAAAATGTGCCCTTTCCTCAGCCACAATCTATAGACTCTGCATTGAGTGTGTGTGTGTAATTTTGATGTGGAAGGAAACATAAAATCAAGAGAAAAGCTTTCTTTACTGGAATACTAATAGTTTCTCAATAAGTTTCCCTAATGTCTTCAGGGGGAAAAAAAGACCTTAGCACCTTTTAATTCTGCAGCTGTTTTTACACTTTTATTTCCTCCCACATTTACACAAAAACCTTCTCGAGTCTCTTTTAAGCACTGCAGCAACTAAATCAATCCTAAGTGGCAACCACTTCTAACAGCGTTGTGTATGACTGTGTGTTAATTAGCTCCAGTAGATTATCCCCCGGTGTGCAGTGGGGTGTTGGTGGGAACTTCTCAATGTGCAGAGAGTTCTGAGGATTTCATGTTTATTTTCATGTATTGAGGCAAATTCTCAGTATGTCTTCAAATTATCTCCTTGGGGGTGTTTTTCCTGAGATAATCCTGACAGAATCTTTCTGTCAGATATGCCCATCATCAAGAACAGGAGAACAGTGCACATACAGGAACCTCTGTGCTTGGGGCTGTATGCAAATTTAATGCCCAGCTCATTTCTGTTTCTCTTACATGGATGACAGACATTTTAACAATGTGTTCCACATTTCCCTCTGGGAATCCAGCTGGATTCCTATATGTATATGAGCGCATATATACATCCATTTGGAATGTGTCTTTGAATACAGTATTGGGAACATATATGCATACAAATGTGTTTATATATGTACATATAAGCACATTTATTATAAGTAATGTGGATATTGGGATGCATGTGTGAGGATGAGAAAGAGGCAAGCAGCTCTTGATCAGAGATGTGTCTACATCCCAGGGAGACTAATCAGTTGCTGAAAAATGGATAGGGTGGAAGACTGATAAACAAATCTATACCGAATGTAATTCCACAGCATTTGGGCTGGGAGTTGTGCCACTACGAAATGGTAGCAAGAGCATAGAAAATCAGCTTTGTTTTTCAGCTATTTTTCATGGAAAAAAGTTACATCCTAAGAGCTTTTCTGATCTAAGTGCCAATCTTTGTGATTGACCATAGATTTGTGACTTAAGTCACCTTTTGCCACCATTGCACCTGATGCTGCCAACCTATTAAGTACTTTCTTTGCAATGCCATTATTTTATTTTCAGTGGCACCTTTCCACCCTGGAGATGTGTCCTTGAATCCCTATCTCTATTCCCTGGTGAACTGGGCTGGCAACCCTAGAGGGACAAGGGAAGAACCCATCTACTTTTCTCCTTTAAGCCTAGGATGCATGCCACACAACAGCTCTATGCTTTTCTGTCTCCTGGGGCACTCCAATGTCTAGGATGCTTCCCATGTTGAGCACCTATCCTGTGCCAAGTACTTAGATCTTTCATCTGAAATGGACAAACCTAAGGGTGGTACTCTCCCTTAACAACCTCTCACACACACACAAAAATCCACCTCAAATGAACATAGATGCTCAGTAAAAACAGCTGTTTAATATTCATATGCAACTTCAAAACAAATCAAGCTACCTTTCAGATAGCAATACCTCCTTTCTAGAAGTTGGGAAGTATTGCTGTCTAGATTATATTGCAAATATTGGACTATTATGTTCTTACAAGAGTACTTGAGTCTTGTGCTAGTACTCCCATTTCAGAAATGGAAACTGAGTCCACTGAGTTTAAATCATTTGCTCAACAGCACATGGCTAGTAAGCCCTGATCAAACCAGGTATTTCCCCCTCCCAACCCACAGTAAGAAATAAAGGGGAAACAAAGGGGCTACAAGGAAAGGATGAGAGCCTTAGGAAATCTAGAACATCCCAGGAGACTAAAAGCCCCAATCAAGTGGCCCTACTCAGGTCAAAAATCTTTTTTCACATGATAAGCTCTTCTCTTGGAAGATCCAAGCAAAGCTTTCCTGTCACTCTTACCTTCCCAGACCCTAATGTTGCAACTAAGGAATGACAGAGAAGAGAATGCCATCTCTCTGTTCCTCTCTCTATGTATATCCCTGGCTTCTCAGTTTTGTCCTGTCTTCCTATTAATACAGTCTGCATTCTTAAAGGAGGCCCTCTCTTCATTGTTCCTTCCACTATTAGACTTACATAGAAGGCTCCAAGAATCCCCCTGAGAAAGGAAAGGAGGATTTTCCCTAGCTAAACTATTTGAGTTTAAGATGGGTATCACTTTGAACCCAACCGATTTTAGCATATGCGATTCATTTATTGTGATTCAAAGTTGATTGAAAGGATTTGGCCTTGTATCCCCTGGGGTGGTCAGATGCAGACGCATTTCTAGTGCTTAGCCTGAGGTCATTACTCTAGATCTCTAATTATTACCAAAGGACATAATTAAATACTGAATTGAGGGTATAGAAAGTCCTAGAATTTGATGTGTGAATTAGTTCCTTTCAATTAAGGGGAATGAATATTTATTGAGCATATATTATATGCCTGGCAGTGTGCAAAGGTCGTCATGTGATCTTTATAATCATCTTTTAAGAAAGGTACTGTTGTTTTAGCATTTCATGGAAGAGGAAACCAAAGCTCGGAAAGAGAAATCTGTCTGTGATCGTAGAGTTAGTAAGTGCTAGAGCCAAGCTTCAAACCCATTTTTGGGGTTTGCCTCTCAATGCTTCTCAGATACCCCATAATCAGTAGAGCAGAGTGAATCCCCATCCCAAGGAGGCCTGGGCTTGCCCAGCCTGAGAGGGACCCTGGTGGACAAGAAATTTTTTTTGAAGTCTCTTATATTTTTAAATGAATGGCTTAGCCATTCTACTCTGGGACATTTTCATGCTTACTTTACATCATTTTAAAATTATTATAAACAACAACAAAATGTTTCCTATCTTGTTTAGCTTTATCTCTGCCTACCCTCAGCAAACTGCTATGTAAATCCTAGAGTTTTTTAGTCTTCCAGTGTGAAAACTTGACTGCAGAGAAAATACTACATATTGACTTAATGTCCTCCTACTCTAGGGTAGCAGGTAAAGCAGAATCTGGTGGTAATGGGATATTTACCCAAAGGCATGATTATAAAACTTTCTGGATATTCAGGTGTGATCACTTCAACTTGGGGATGAAGTACCAGCCAAGTACCAGTACTGGGCAAAAGCTGGAACATGTTGCAAAAGACTGAATTTTGAGCTCTTGCATTTCACTGGGTGATTACTGACTGTAGGGATGGCATCTGAGAGGAGTATTCATCTCTGTGTCCTAGCACATGACTTGTTTGATCAGTTTGTTGATTGGTTAGTTGGTTAATGAGCAAGCAGGCATATGT
Organism: Equus asinus; assembly: GCF_041296235.1. NCBI lineage: Eukaryota > Metazoa > Chordata > Mammalia > Perissodactyla > Equidae > Equus > Equus asinus. The sequence goes on from NC_091798.1 coordinate 76,775,387, forward strand.
ATTCACAGTATTTCAGCCTAGATAACTCCACAGACATTCAATGCCATAAGACTAATTTTAGGCAAAATAATGATGGAATTTTGTCATGAGTCACACCATATGTACTACTTAGAGAATTTAACACTAACCACTCTTAGGATCCCTTCAGTCCAACCAGTCCATGCCTGCCCTTGCCTACCCTATCATCATCTTCCTTGTCCAGCATCATCTTATCACTTTTTCTCTGCCTAAATCCATCACATCTACTCCAAATATAACTGTAAAACTCTCTGGTTGCCAAAGTTGCAACAGGATAATTATGTATTTATCACATTTATTTATCCACTCAACATTTAATTATCCAGCACCTCCTATATATCTGGCATGGTGTTAGATGCTAAGAAGCAGCTCCGGTAATTTGATAGAGAACTTCAAGATCAGATGGGCAGAGACTTAAGGGGATGCACTGAGATGTCCTCACTGCCCAGGCTTTCCCAATGCATTTTATTGGAGTTTCTAGAAATGACATCCTAGTCATTATTCCAATATAAGGAGTCTAATAATTTAGTTGAGTCTTCTCAGAGACCCAAAAAAAGGTCTTGGTCCTATATGCCTCCCATCTGTCTTCCATATCATAGGAGTTCACAGTTTAGACATTATCAGTTGTAAGAATATAACTTTTGAGAACCTCTTATGTAGCAATTCAGTATGAAACAGAGCTAACCCCAAACACAGCCGTTACATGACTGTCCTTTTGGAATTAAGGTTAACACCTCTGTCTTAATGAAAATTTTATAACTTACATAATATTCTGGCAGGAAAGATGCTGGGTAAGTGCAAAGTATGATGATGGCTGCTGTTGCTTCTGTGACATTTGGACAACTTAAACCATATGGCCTAACTGTAACTCTAGATAAGTGTATAATTTTAGGTTGATTTTGTTTCAGAGCACTTGGAGGTCTGTTTGAATTAGGAGCCGAATCGAATCCCAGAAACAGGTGTATTTCCAAAAAAAGGAAGGGATATGTGCTACAGATGACCCAGTTAACAACTCACTGCCTTAAATCAAATAGTGGTATGGAAAGGACTGTTTAAATATTGTTGCCAAAAGTCCCATCCAAGAGCTGTGGCTCAGGATGTCTGCCTTTCTGACTCCTTGCAAGTGTCAGGAATGTTAAATATACAGATTAATACTTTACCCTTATGTGAGCATGAAGGGTAATGTGATTTGGGGGCCCTTTTTCTGGCTCATTTTACTTCAAGAGGTCAATTAACCAGGGCCCCAATCTCTACCCTCAAACTCAAGGGCTTCAGATTTCAGATATTTGCTTTCACATCTTTCTAACCAGAGAGATGCTTAAGGAAAACTAGCTCCACAAATGTGTAAGCAAACTCAACTCTTTTGACTCATTTAACCTACAGTTAAGTTGTGCTTACCGTGTGCCAGGCTTTGTTCTAAGGACTTGATAAATAGTAACTCATTTAACCCTCACATCAATCTCCTAAGGTGGTTACTCCTGTTATCCTTACTTTACATACAGATGAAGAGGAACAGAGAAGTGAAGTAATTTGCCCAAGGACCCATAGCAGCTGAGTAGTAGATCTCATACCCACTTAACCACCATGCTCTGCTACCCCTCCAGGGACAGTGTGACTCATTTTTGCTTCTGTCAAAACCATAGACTCTTCCTGGAAAGAGATTAAAAGTCAGATTTTCAACAAGAAGATTTGCTTTTAGTGAAAAAAAGCACTCTAAGATTGGCATTACTAATGGTCCTATGTACAGCAGAGCATATTCCCAGTGAAAACCTCTTTGCTTCCTGGGATGCAAATGGCCCCATAATTTAAGTCCAGGATTTTTAAACCGTAGAGCAGGATCCAGTAATTACCTTGCCTATCTTGTCCTTTTGTCTAAGAGAGGCAAAGATGTTTTAAATAGGAAATTGCAGATTTTATCAGCTCCAGTTTATATAAGAAACTAAGTTGCCACTTAGGACAAAACCATGAGCAATCAGATGGTTCCTTTCAATCTTTTCCAAAGACAAAGGCTCTGACTGTGAAATCATAAAATCACTAGGGAAAGGGAATTTCGTAGTATAAAACTTCCAGAATTAAGTCTCAACCCTGAATGTCTTTATAAAGAATCTCAGTTGATTGCAGCCACCGTGGTAACCAGAAAAGCATAGGAGACGGGAGAAGGTGAAGAAATATAGTAATGAGAACCCCTCAACTCCTAAAGTGCTTTCTGTCTTCATTCTGCTCCTCAACAACACAATCTCATGTTTTATGTATTAAAGGGGTCCTCTGTGGGTGTTTTCTCTCCCCGGGCTGAATGGGAAGCCCTTGAGGACCACTTAGCACTTTGTACACCTTTGGCACCTCTCAATGACACAATGCAGACATACAGATGGTATTGTTCTTTCATTCATTTCTTCCCATAATCCAATTTGAAGAACTATATTGAGGAAAGGGCAAGTGCTTTGAAGTAAGACAGCCTGATGCAAATTAGACTCTGTGAAGAATGATGATGATGATGCTGTGGTCATGAGAAGTCCTGAGCATCACAGCATGGGCAGAAGCAACCTTGTTAGTGGGAACATATGATGGGTCAGGCACCCATCAAGTTGCCGTACGTAGCATCTCTTCTCTTGGCAAACACCCGTCCAATAGATGAGAATGATGAAGACTAGAGATGTGAAGTGTCTTGCCCATTGCCACAGAGCTAGTAGGACAGAGCCAGGGTTCACACCCAGGCCATTGTAACTCTTTCCTTTCTGTTCTATTTCTCACATCGGACAAGTTATCTAACCTCTCTGACCTTCAGTTACCTCCTCCTTTGTCAGAATAGGGAAATTCAGACCTACCTTGCAGGGTTCTGTGAGAAGAAAGTAAAATATAAGAAAAGGTCTTTTCACTGAGCCACTCCCATAGGAGACACTTGATAAAAATCAGTTTACCGTCCATTTCAAAATACCCTCCCCAGCACCCAAACCCTCAAATCTACGCATTCGTAACTGCTAACTAAGCTAAGAAGGATAATTGTGTGCAATAATCACACAATATTGCCTAATCCAGTTGCTAGGTCTCCCATTGAAGTTTTGTCTTGGGATAGATTATTTCCTAGAAAAACTGAAAAATCACTGGAAGAATTAGAAAGAAGAACATGTTTCCTGATTTAAGGAACTGTCATGCCAGTCAGAAATAGCATATTGAGTGAAGCGGTGTTAATGATATGGAAAAGGACCCCTTTCACAGGCTCCACCCTCGCACCCTGTATAGGCTGCCACCTGGGCAACCTGAGATGTCCAACTCGAGAATCAGCTGCCTGTGGACTGCCATATGCTGTCTTCCTCATAATGGTGCTCCACTGTCTATTGTTCCTGGTTATTGCCTCCTAGTCTGAAAGCCAATTCACTGCAGCTTGGAGATTCATAAACAAAAATTCCTAAAAGTCTTAGTATCTTGAAGCCTTTCTAAACCTCATAAATAAGGCTTATAGCAATAAGAAGCAGTGCTAGTTTCTGCCTTGAGAAACAGATGTCCAATGGTCAGTATCTTTCTGCACATTGTAAAAAAAAGATGTCTTGAAAGAATTCTAGAATATGGTTAAATTCAAAACTGACAGCTAGTTCTGGAGAGTGTTACATGGGTAATACTAATTTTTTTTCTTTCCTCCAAAAAATGGTTAACTACTTTTTGCTCTGCAAGCGCTCTGTGTGGTTTCTTCCATGTGGACTGGGCAGGCGAAAGAATCCAGTTAGGAAAGCTTCCTCTAGTCTGCAGTGGTGAAATTTCACTGCCTTCAAGCCTGCATTTCTTACTTTTACAAACTTGTCACAAACTTTCACCATAATGTCCAAGTCCCCCCTGAGATTGTGCAAAGCGAAAATCAAAACTCTTGCACAGCTTTAATGATGACATCAGTGGTGAGAAAAAGATTATGCACGCACATACACAAATCCAGCTGGCACATGAGCATAAATAACAGTTTGGTGACAGCAGAAAAGTATTGATGCCTTTCAAATTTGATGTCTTTCCCTGAAGAAATTTGCTGATTTGCTGTGTTGAATTTAGGATAGTTCTCTCTTTTCTTGATAAATCTATTTTTTTTCTCACTTTCTTAAGTTATTATGCATTCGTAAACTGCATCTTGAAAGATCATGGTTGTCATCACCCACCCCAATTTCTCTTCTGTAGATAATCTAGGGAACTTTTTTAACCTTTATTTTGACACTTGATGAACAGCAAGATATTAATACATTTAACAGAAATGGGAAAAATAACTTGAATAGCCAACATCAGAGCTTGAGAGAGAAGTTTTGATAGCACAAACAAAGTAATAACACTGGTAATAATTTAGGATCATGCATATATTAGGAAGCCTCTAATTTAAGAGCTCATTATCTTTGTTTTCATTCTTAAAAACAAATTTGTTTTTTCCATTAAATATAAAAATGGTTCCACCTTCTAGCAACCCCTTCATTAAAACTATACAAATAATTAAAACAAAGAAATTACCAGATAATTGGGCCATATTACGCATAATTTATTATGCCTTTTCAGTCTTCAGATAATAGTTTATTTGTATAAATAATTTTTATAGTACTTTGGTGTTGTGTAGGGAGGATACAGTGTCTAGGATGAAAGAAGCAGTGTGATTAGTTGATGAGGTGTTGACATTGCCTTTATTTTATTATAGCTACACAGGTTGATTAGCATCATAATTTTAGAATAAATCTGCATACAATTAAAATAAAACATATCGCGAAAAAAGGCATACAGAACTTATTGGCCTGATTCAATAAGTTCTGGTAGAGCTGAAATTTCGCTTTAAAAGAATTGTTCGCAACTCTTCTTTCACTTATATTTTTCGGGTGTGTTTTCTTTGACTGTTTTTCTTTACCTTCTGAAAGATATTTATAACTCTCCAGGGTGCACCATCCTACTGAGATAACTGTGTTCTTAGATGCTTGAAGACAAAGATGAACAACTCACTTGTGGTGTGTGGTTATCTCATTATCTCTACCCACCCTGTTGTAGGGTATTGCTTGAGCTGCAGCGAACTGTTTGCCCTGCTGGCAAACAAGCCCCTTGCAGCTCATGACACGTGTTTTAACTGTTATTTAGGCTCGCTCTTCGCAGTGAGCCTGAATATGCCCTTAGGCTCCCAATGAAAAGGGAGCTTAATGATGTGTCAAAAACTGCACTACAAGGGCCCACAATAAATTTAGACTTTGTAAGTACAGGAGCCAACAGGGCAGCTGAAATTTAAGGTAGTGTTCAGAATCAGACCACTTGTCACGAAGTCATTCTGAAGGCGAGTGTGTGTGTGTGTGTGTGTGTGTGTGTGTGTGAGTTCAGATAGCCCAAAGCGAGAGAAGAGAACTTGTGTCAAAATAACTAAGGGAAGAAGTCAAAGGATAAATCGTGGACTATGTGTTGTGTCAAAGAAGCCAAATGCACTTTTTCAAAGCAATTTTAGAAGGAGATCTAAATGTTTAAGTTGTCGATCAAAGAAATCACTGGCATATTTCCCCAGTGAAAATAACCTGAGGTAGGAATGAAGCTTTGAAAGCTGGGGAAGAAATGGCTCTATCTTCTTGGCAAGGGAGTGCGATTACTTGTAAACTTTCTTTCCTATCCTGAAGAGAGTAGAGGTAGAATAGGACAGCTCTTCTCACTCCTCTGGCAATGTCAGTAGCTTTTCCTTGTATCTGCTCCTAATGTAGTTTAGAACAAATAGCTTATGCCAGGAGGGACTGCATCATAAAATAACTCCCAAGCATTTGTGTTCAGAGATGCAGACCTTTTATTTTCCTAAAGCAGCTGTTGAATAATGAACTCAAAGTGGAATTAATTAAGGATATCACAGAAACTGCAGAACCCTTGGGATTGCCCCAGTTTTTAGAAATCTTTTAATACCCTAATCAAACATCAGCAGGTTCATTAAAGAAACTGTCCTAGGTCACTAATGGATCAGTGAAAGATTCCACAGAAGTATTTCTTCCTTAGAACTTTCCTTTTTCCCTTCTCTCTAGCCTGAATACTATTGGCATTAACAAATTTCTTCTCTTCTTTTTTATTGTTATTTCAAAGAACTGAATACCTAAATATTTGCCACCAGAAAATCTATATATCCATCCCATGAAATCATTGTGGACATTTATACTCTTAAACATCTTAAGTTTAATTTGTAAAGAGCACTTAAAAGAACTCATTAAAGCTTAGCTTAATTACATTACACAAAGGATTCGTCTTTAAGCACCTTTGACTCCTAAAAATGGATCCTGTAGACAAGACAGAACACCATGCTCAATGGCTAAAACGTCAGGTGTCTGTCAGCTATGAGAAGAAAATTTTCAGTCTGTCCTTAAAGGACATTCAAAGATTATTTCCAGCATTAAATTTGGGAGTTTAAAAACAAAACAAAGGTCTTATAAAAATTCTTTGTAAACATATTTTTGTGTATAGTTACAAAAGACAAAATAAATGCTTTATAATTTTTTGCGAGTTGGCAGCATGTAACAGTGTTTAGGAGGCTCTCGTTGGACACCTAATGATGGAAAATTGAATGAACTAGAACATAATATCTAGGCCCATTTTTCTCTGTTGAGGAATATCCTTGACTTAATGCCACTGACTCTGAACAACCTTAGCCTATTATCATATAGTAGTCCAGAATTTTCCTTGCCATTCTCATTTATCAACTTAATTCTCAGTGTACTGGAATGCTGACTGTTTTACTAATATTGTTGTTGAGTTGTTAATGTGACTGCTGCACTTCAGTAGCCTACACTTTAAAGGAGAAGTCTATGGCACCATGTGCTCTGGCATAATAAACAGCACTCAATAAATGTTAGCTAATTGGCAGCAGCAGAATGAAAATCCAGAGTCTTTATTTATATCTAGATATGGACCTGGATCTGGATCTAATTATCTTTAATTTGTTAATATTTTACCATCTACAAAGCATGTTCACATACATCATCTTCAAAACAATCTTGCATGATTGGTTGGGCCATAGTTTACGCAGAGTGGCCTATTTCATGGGGTTTGGGGCTAAACCTGGAACTAAATCCATTGTTTGCTTCCCATTCTGTAGTTCCTTCAGTTTGCTAATAAGAGTCAATGCAATTTAAGAAATGACCAACTTTTCTGTGTTTAGAAATCTCTCCCTTGGAGAGGAGGAAAGACTAAGGAGAGATGCCAAGAGTATGACTGTGAGGTGGTGCTTCCATGTGGAAACATGAGGAATGTTCACTCGCTCTAATATGTATTTCCTCCATGAGGAACCAGCTTAATCAAAAACCAGATGTGATATAAAAAATTAAAAACTGGGGCCAGTATGGTCGTCCAGTGATTAAGTCTGGCGTGCTCTGCTTTGGCAGCCTGGGTTCGGTTCCTGGGCGCAGACCTACACCACTTTTCTGTCAGTGGCCATGCTGTGGTAGTGGCTCACATACAAAAAAAGAGGAAGATTGGCAATGGATGTTAGCTCAGGGTGAAGCTTCCTCAGCAAAAAAACCCCTCAAAGACATTCTCATACATGGAATGTTGGATCCAAATAGGACCTACAGAAATCAGCAATTAAATAGCTTAATTCTCTCAAAGACTATCAAGATGACACATATTAAATCTCAAAGGTATTTCCAGCTGGTAAATTCAGACACCTAGGTGGTCCCAATGTGGACTTTTAAAACCCATATCATTTCTTGGGGCTGGCCCCATGGCCGAGTGGTTAAGTTCACACGCTCCCCTGCAGGCGGCCTAGTGTTTCGTTGGTCCGAATCCTGGGCACGGACATGGCACTGCTCATCAAGCCATGCTGAGGCAGCGTCCCACATGCCACAACTAGAAGGACCCACAACGAAGAATATACAACTATGTACTGGGGTGCTTTGGGGAGAAAAAAATTTAAAAAGCAAAAGTTTAAAAAATAAATAAATAAATAAAATAAAACCCATATCATTTCTTAATCTATAGCAGATCCTTTAAAATTTCATGGGAAAAGAAACTTTCATTTTAAAAATAAATCTTTAAACGTGAAAGTAAAAGCAAGGAAGCTGTTTTCTAATATAGCAAGGGGTACTTTAAAAGTGTTTTGGAGAGTTAATTATAAATTCACATTCTCTCATCATTTTTACTTCTTTTCTTCCCTTTAGGGCATCTTTTTCCCATCTTTTCTTTTGTCTTTCCTTCATGTCTCCTTTTATTCCCATTCTATCGTGTCCCTCTGTTCTTGTTAACTGACGATGATATGGAGCTGAAGAGGCACATGCATAATGGGTAGGACTTCAGATTCTGGAGCCAGCCTGAAATCTGGCTCTGCTGTGTGACCTTGGGCAATTTACTTAATCTCTCTGAGCCTTATTTTCCTCATCTGTAAAATGGGGCTAATAAATTAACCTAATTCACAGTTACTATAAGGATTTAAAAAGAAAATATTATATAATGCCAGTTAGCACAATTCCTGAAGCTAAATGCCTAATAAGTGAAGACTTTTTATTTGGGCTTTATTATATCCTATCTCATTCCAGAAAAATAATGGAAGTGGATTACAAAAATGCATGCAGTATTATAAGTTAATATGTAAGTAAAGGAATCACACTGATGGCCAGAGTGTGAGAGGATAAATCAGATGATGCTAGCGGTGAAGGTGGCACATAAAATTCATAGCTCAAGGACTAGACAGGACAGTTAAAATTTGGGATCTGGGTTTCCCAGAGAGTAATCAATTACGTGATTCACAATCTTCTTAATATTTTTATATTAAGCCTATTAGTTGTTCAGGGTAGGCCCAACTATTTTCGGTAGTGAGAGCTCAAGAATTCTTATTCAAGAGCCTGACACTGTATAATGTGAACAAAATCTTCAGAGTTGAATACAATGCTGTGCTTCATAGAATTCTTTTTTCTGATTTCCCTCAATAGAGGCTGCTGCAACACCAATATGCAATTCAGTGAAAGGAAAGCAACTCTAGCTCTGGACATAGGGTATGAAATTTGGAGCCAGGCGGACTTTGGTTTAAATTGTGACTCTGCCATTTACTTGCTGGGTGGTCTTGAGCAAGCGATTTGATGGTGCTAGGGTTGTTTTCTCATATGGAAAACAGAGGTACTAACCCCTATTTTGCACAATTATTTTGAAGATGATTACTAATATAGGAAAGGCACCTAATTCAGTGCTCGGCACGTGACCCAAATGAAAACTATTATTTTGAGGTGGCATAGCCATGGGGTTTCAGTATGTTACTCTCAAATGGTTTGGCTAAATCCAAAAATAAAATTTAGAAGATCTAAAAGGGAATATATGTCCTTCAGGCAACCTTCCATAAATACAATTTCTCATGACTGATTTTTGATAGGCACTGGGCAGCAAGCGTTCAGCGTTATCCTCTTTTGACAAGTACTTGGAGTGCAAATATTCTGTTGCCAATTAGGGACAGACCATGCTTTAAGCCTCAGCTGAGATGGGAATGTAGTTGACAACTCTTTTAAAAGTTGAGAAGCCTAACCAAAACATACGTCTGTAAAATGCCACCTCGCCTCCACATGGACATGGGCTGAGAATGGGACAAGATTTTTCTCACAAACCTCAAAATTCTATGCCAAAGAGCATGACTGTGATTATTTTAGCCTGCAAAAATGTTAAAGAGAGTGTTGTGAAACTCCCACTGCCATAGACATAAGAAAGGTCCCATAGAACACCCACGGAAGAGCTTACCTTATCACTTCCTGTGAGTCCTCCACCAAACTTGCTACTTCGAGGTGATAAAATCCTGTTCAGAGTGGTTAGCTATAAGCGAGTTAAGTGTCACAGAGCACCTCCCAAAAATAATTTGGGTTTCAAGATGATTAATCTTAATGCAACTTTTTTCAATACTAATTAAATTTGGTTTTTAAGCTCACACCTATTTTGTGACAATAAAACCAAGACATCAATAATTTAGGAAATGCTTTTTCTCTCTTCTCACTCTGCATCCAGCTCAGTTAAAAGAGATAAGAAGTCATGAAGGTACAAGTTAAAAGAAGAAAGTGTGGGCTGGTGTGAAGGAGGGTAGAATGCATCCTATTTCATCTCAGAGAAATTCCTATCCATCAAGACAACGTACCTATAAAACCCAACTCAGGATGACACAAAGGGACAGGTCCTATAGGATGATTAATTGTTGGAGACCCAAAGGACCTCATGCAGCTTGTCCATAGTGAATTCCTGTCCATTTTGAAAAGTCCAGAATAAACTATCTGAAAGCATATTGTTCATGGCCAGTTCCCTAAAATGTATGGCTGTCAGTGGTAGAATGCCATGCCTAAAATCTGCCTGCTACTTAGAGAAAATCTTGGCCTGAGAAGGTTGACTTGCAAATTATTATGTGGGAAACTAGCCCAGAATGTCTAATGATATAAAAAGGTTGATAATTTTGAAGAATAAACAATCGCCTCTTTTTAAGGGTTGGCCACAGTGGGCCTATTGTTGACATAGATGAACAAACCTGCAGGGACTGGAAGCCACCCTTTAGCAGATCTGAAGGCAGGAAATCTTCTCGGAAGATTTTGTTTATCTCAGCCTTTCTAAACAACTGCACTATATGAAGAATATTACTGGAAGCCAATGAGAGACACAGGAGGGTAAATTGGGAGTAATTTATCTTGCTTTATAAAATGGGAGGAAAGAAACCCAACCAGTCAATTGAGTGGAGTCAATGTCACTCGTCTTACACTTCAGGAAACTATGTCCCCAAAAGAATCCCTCGTCCTGAGTTCTGAGATCTAATAGACAAACTCAGTTCCCTCCATATAGGTTACCTGAATTTTCTAAGACAATGAGAAAAATTGAATTTGGATGTTCACTTTCAAATGATATTTCATCTGGTCATCCTACCCTTCTGACCAGTCCTAGTCAAACAGGTTCCAGGAAAGTAAGCCCCACATTTTCCAGAACACAGAGGGATTAGAGACCATTTCAATTTGCCAGGAGGCTATTAAAAAGAAGGGAGAAAGGAGATCTCCCTTTATGAAAGTCTTTTCCACATAACTGGAGTCTCTTCTCTTTCTTGACTGGAGGAGAAAAGGGGTGGCAGCCTTATAACTCCCAGAAAGGGAATAACTGTAGCCCTCCGCCTCCTTTGTCTATTTTGTAGTCTGTTCTCTGGGCAGCCTCTTGGGGATTATAATGTGAACTTCACCTGGTCTGTTGCTGGTGTTGGAAAAGGAGTGAGAAACTTTGATGAATGCCCATGATTGTTCCCTAAATTAGCTGATCACCGGAAACACTGAGGGAATAGTTAAAAACACAGATTCTAGGGCCCCTAGAATTGCTAGGGTTAGAGATTCTAATTCAGTCAGTCAGGTGGGGACCAGGAGTAGTGGATGAATTTTAAATTTTTGAAAAGCTGGAAGAATTACATTGAAATGTTTTAATTATCCTTTTTTTTTTTTTTTTTACCTTCTTTTGTGTGTGTGTGTGTAGAAGGCCAAATTACACTTTCAGACAATTCTGGATCTGGGGGCTCAAATGATTACATTAGAACTCAGTTTCTTGCCATTTCTTGGCTTGGTTTTCATTGTGCTAGCATTGATCTTAGGCGGGATTTCCCCTAAGTGGTAATGAACACTCCCAGGCTTATATTCTTCTAGCTTTTGGTGAGGAAAAAAGAGATGCTCTTTTTCAATAAGCCCAAAGACCCAGAGTTGAGTCTCACTTGTTCTGATTTGTCCATCCTTAAACCAATTACCATGACCAAGAGCAGGTGCTGTTCTCATTGACCAGGTCCAGGTCAAATGTCCATCCCTCTGCAGCCAGAGGTGGAATCAGCTCCATCAGAAACCATCAACTGAGAGTCGTAGAGGGTTTCCACAAGGAAATTCAGGGTGCTGAATAAAGAAACAAGAGATGTCAACTATAGGTCAATGGTGGATGGGCCAACAGTTTCTAATAAAGGCAGTGATTAACATATATTTGAACCAACAATTACGAGAATAGGAATTACTACATATAAGCAATAAACCAATGAACTGATTTTCGGTAGGGCATGATGCTCTCCTGCCCGCCCTCCTCACACTCACTGTCTTGTGTTGCAGATCGATCAGACTCATACAACTAGAAATTACCTAGAATTGAGGTTGAAGTATAACAAAAGCAACAACAATGAAAGCAACAACCAAAAAAAAGATCCAACTCTGTATTTTTTTAGGTAACCAATGCATCTGGGGACTGAGACACTTGTAATTGTCAAAAAGGTGGTGGAATTGAAAGGTCATGATGTAGCAAATTTCAGCTACTTCTGTATGGTAGGCCAGACACATTTTAGCTGTGCCAAGGGTGCTGGGTGAGTCTTGAAGATGTGGGAAGATAAGAGGTTTTCAGCAAGGTATAGGATTTCTGTGTTACAGGTTTTCAGTACCAGTTATCAAGAACATTTCTTATCTTTGACACCTTTTATCTTTAACACAGACTTTTAAATTGATCTTAAAATGGGAAGAGAGAATTCTTAAAGCAGATTAATAAAATGATGGCTTTAAATCACATAATATAAGAATACTCTTTAACAAGCTTTAAACATATATATTTAGGATCTTTTCATATGGTATTGAAAAGAGGCTACAAAAATTGTTTAAAAACTTGTCAAATATTACCATCTTATTTCTGGAAATAAGATAATGAAGTAGGGATTGAACATTATGGCTAGAAAATATTTGCTTCACCCTAAACTCAATTTTCCTATCTGCAATATGGGAATAAAAATAATTAAGAATTATAAAGGTGAAAAAAGTTAATTGGTCCCTTGGGGCATAGAAATGCTTAGATATAATTATTCCTCCATGGTAATAATTCACTTTAATTAAAATTATTTAAAGCCAGCTTCATTTCCAATTGCTATTGAGGTTTCAAAAGAATAAAATTCCCTAAATATATTAACAGTACTATATTAATCCTATGTAAAATTATTTCCTTATAAGTGAGATAAACTATATCATTAACAGCACTTAATGAACTTTTGCATTATAATTGATATTTCCATTCTACAGTTGAGGGAGAGGGGCCCATAAATAATCAATATTTATGAGTACACACTTCCTGTGGGATTAATAAATAAACGTATAGATATAGACATAAATTTATATACATCTCATGTTATATCCGTATATGCAAACATCTTATGTTATATTCATACACACATTTGGTAAGTGTATTTATACGTAACCTATTTTACCATGAACACTAAAATGTTCTGCTGATTTGGGGCTTTCATTATCCATAAAGTTTCCCAATAGGAAAAAAAAGTCTTGTTTTATGGGAGAAATCTTAGAACACATTTTTCAGCCCTTTTAATTTTACCTTGTCACAGTGTTCCCTTTTCAGCTCTGCCTCTCTATCTGTATGCCAGTTATCCTTGATTTTGCATAGACGAGGCATAAAGGAGAGGGAAACAAAACATAGACAATCCAGAGAATCACATGGTACATGGTATGAAACGTGTTTTGTTTTCAGGGAGTGTATTGCCCACTGTTTGACACCAACCGCAGTCCATTTACCTTTGTTGTAATTTGCAATGAGGTGCTTTTTTATAGATGATATTTAGAAGCTACACACCTCTCCCCGCTTCCTCAAGATCAAGCTAAGAAAGAGGAAACATGTCACTCACTCTTGATTACACTAGTAAACACTGAATCCAGAGTTGCCACCGAGTCAATGTCTTTATTAGAGCAAGAACCGTGATGAACACTTCTGGACAGAAGTGTGGTCAAACATGTCTGAAAGGCAGCGACGTCAATGAAAGCAGTGTAATGTTGCCACAACAGTGAACTTCTGAAAAGTGAGCTGGATGCTGCCCAGTGTCATGCACTTCGAGGACAAAGCCACACCTGTCGCCCTGGGAGACAGAATAGCTCCGTAGCACTGACAGCAGAACAGGGAGCGAGTGTAGATTACAGCAATTGATAGGCAGAGAAAATGGCTGTAAAAACGATGGGAAATCTGCCAGGGCTCACCTACTTCTCCACGCTTCATATAATTTACTTAACTTACAAACACTTGTATTAAGCTTTATTGTGAAAAAAAAATTTAAGAAATGTATGCAGGAGTATAGAAAGATACAAGATTATCCTAGAGCTTTAGAAATGTTTGAATAAAAACAGTTGGAAGTGTTTTTCAGATTTATTTTACTCTTCCTGCTGTGTTCAGCAGTTTTCATTTCTATTTTCTTGATGTAATATACTGAGAAAAACGAACCCAACCAACCAAAGGGAGCTGCTGGCTGTTGTTGACCAGAAAAATAAAACAAATCCCCCCTAACGTTTTTCTGCTATTTTTGTGGATGGAAGTAGAAGTAAGAAGTTTTATTTCCTGATAGGTGGTACTGTAGGCAACTTGGTAATAGAGATCACTAAGGAATTCAAATGAAAACCTAAGACTTTAGGCCCAAATTAAAAGAGCTCCCCAGCATGATTACAAAGTAAGAAAACATCGTCATCTATGTCCAGTGGTGCTTTCTTCTGGGCAGGGAAGATGACCTGGTACGCTCTATCCTCATTCTCCTGTGCTAAGATTTGTTTCTGTTTCACTTTATTTGACTTCTTTTTCTTTCAGACTATTGCTCTAAGCCATCCTTCCTTCCTTTTCAATTTTTTTCCAAATCTTCTCTGACTGAGTCTTCCTTAGGATTTTTTTTTTCATCCTTCAGTCATGTCTTATTCAGAGGATAAGGAATTCAACACTTTCTTTTTCAAAATTGGATCATATTTTTCATGGGAATTTAGAACTCATTGCATAACAGTGTCACCATACGGTGGTAGCATTTATTACAATTTTTCATCACCTGCCTCTAGGACCTTGCTTTTGCAGTTACACTTAGCAATAATTGACATTGATGTTTGCTTTAGCTATTTCTTAATAGTTTTGTGGGACTTCTCTGAAGTCTGAGGAGCAGCAACTATGTGAAGGATCATCATGTCTTTTGAAGCACAAAAGTTTTTAACTTTAATGAAGTCTAATTTTAAAATACATATTTAGATTGTGCCTTTAGTGTTGTATCTATGAATTCTTTGTCTAGCCCAAGGCCATAACTATTTTCTCCTATATTTTCTTCTAGAAGTTTTAGAGTTTTAGCTCTGTGATCAATTCTGTATCTACTTTTGGGTATGATAATTTTATTACTTTTAAAGATAAATTCATTCATGCCATCCTGCTCATTCCCACAAGTACACCTGAAGATATCTTTGGGAAAGTTCTGAAGGCAAGTAGAAGAGAGTAGTTTTTTGATATACCTGACCTAATCTCAAACTATATTACCTTTTGTTATTTATGATTTAAATTTACTTTTTAAAATAGCTACCTATTAATAGTCCATATTTTTCTTTGAGAGGACATGAAATTCCAGAGAGCTCCAGATACCTCCTGAAGCTTGTGAATAATTTAAATGTTGAGCAAACTAGTCTTTTGAGTCACTGTCCCAACAACAAATATGCGAGGAAATTGTCAACAAGAAACTGATGATCATCACTTGAGAGTTTAACGTCAAAGTTATCCCATCTGAACCTATAATTATTCCTCTTTAATGTCCTCTTTTGTTTAAACAGAATGCAATATTTAGTTATTCAGGAAAACTGATAATAATAGCACACTGATGGAAAAAGTCCAGAAAATCTTGATTAAAGAAATGCTCGAAGAAATCTGTTTGTTGAGAATCATACATCAGTACCATGTGGTTCAACAAAGTGTGTCCACTCCCAACAGGTCGTTTTTAGAAATGAGGTTTTATAGGCAATCAAATACAACAACAAAAAAGATAATACATCTCAGCATCTCCATGTCAATGAAGTGAAAGCTTTTCTGAAAATGAAATGGCCTTCTTTTAGAACTCTGGAATCCTAAACTACCAGACATTTCAGGAACTATTTTGGCTGAAATGATATGAAAGATTTTTCTTTTCCATAATTTTTATTACAGTGGAAATGGTTTTTGTATTTCTAACAGTTTGACAAGAGCTAATTACAATGCGCTCATCTGTTTTGTGGACTAATTTGAGCCATCGGGCATCAACACCATAGACATGCAGCAGCATTGCAAATGATACGCATGCTTCCCTCGCTCCAAGAATTTGTACTTGCTATAAAAGAAAACAGATTTGGACAGCCCTGAAAAAGTTGGGTTTGGTTTGAAGAAAACATTTCAGAATTACATTAGAGCTGGCCTACAAGTGAACTAAAAATACCTGCTCATCTCAGTGGTCTTGGCCCAGGGCCTTTCCTTTTACTGTAAAAGTCAGGCTGTTTGAACAGTTGGAGTTCGGCTTGCTTGCTGTCTAAACTAGTGTTCTCTGATAACTTCTGTTACCGTTGAAACACAAGCCCTGTTGCATTTAAGAGAATGTTTAGAGGTGTGGAAAATAGCCAAGAGAAATGTATACTTAGTGTTCAAACCTCTAGGCTTCCCGTGCAGTAACTAGACCACTTAGATCTGTTAAGAAATGGGAGAAAGACACTCATCAGTAAACATTACACAGCAAGGGTAAAAGATGGAATGGAGTAAAGAAGCCTGTTAAAATCAGCCTAAGATGATTATTTGAATTGCAAAGAGAAATGTTCAGACATAGCAAGAGCTGCTAAACATAACTCTTGAAGTTTTTCCAGAACAGAGGGATTGGGGGGAATGAGACCAGTGAAGGAGAAAATTAGAAAATTATAAGACAGAATGGGAGATGAAGTATCAGAAGCTGGTTAAGATAGCTGGAATATATGATATTATTAGGTCTTAAATCTATTTATGAGGGTGAAAATGTAAAAGCACACTTTCTGACTTTGGCTCTGTGATTTGAAGATTGAAATGAAGATTTTAAATCTGGGCAAAGAAGAATCAATGGTAACTGCTAGATTATATCATGAAGGATTTAAAAAGAAGATCAGAAATCAATAGCCCAGGAAAGATATTCATGATAAGTTGGATAAATCCGTGTAAGATAATTTGAGTGGAAATGAATCAGACTGGTACCAAACATCCCAAAACTTGGCAGAATACTACCCTTTGCACATTAGCTACTGTGTCAAAAAGCGATCACAAAATTGATCATCTGCTTTTTTAAAGGTGTTCCTGTCCAGTGAGATTGAACAGGGAGTATAAAGATTACAGAACTAATTTTTAAAGTAACTTGTATCACAGACTTCACTAACATGTGTTTGGCTTGTTAAATAGCTGGGTATCCTATTTTCTGGCACAGTATATAGAACAGAGGGAGTTTCCCCCCATGAGCAACTGAAGTGCCAGCTGTTGCCCTAAATATTGTACCTGTTCATGATGGAGATAGCTTTAAAGCCAGATTTCAAGCTTTGGGAAAATTTTATATTTTGTACATCAGCAAACATTGATATCAGATTTTTGTGTCTAGCTACAGGATTTACACACACAAAGAGGGGAGTTGGTCATGAACCTACTTCAAAAATAGTAATGGTAACAGATTCATTTCTTTAAAACTTTAAAAGATAACTATCTTTAATAAGCTTTAAGAAACATTTAAAGCACTTCTAAAGCCCTGGAAAATATAGAGAAGTGGTACATTTGTATGACAATAGCCCTAAATAAAATATCACATTTAATCCAACAATTCTGTTAAATAATAGTTTCAGAACTTAGAAGACAGGAAAGCACATGAGAACATTATATAATGACTTGAATATCGTGAAAAAAGATGCCTTTTTCATTGGCACTGGAGGCATAAGTTAAAGAAAAACAAAACAAATTGAGAACCATCATTAAATGCCTTTCTTTTTATTTAGAAAATAATTGAAGCATGGAATGTTCTTTACCTTCACTAGTGAGATTATTCATAGATCCTTCCAGAACCACTTGCATCCTGGAGAAATAAGATACTAGAGAAAGACAGGCTTCAGTGAGCTTAATAGTGTTACCTCATTCTTACCTGTTTCTTTCATGTGGTCCTTAAGCATTTTTTAGAGCCATTGTTACTTGACACCAGCAATGTCCTCATGGACCAAATACTAGCAAGTCCTCTTAATTGTCCTTATTTGGTCATTTAAAACAAATACATGTTGATCTGTAATCTGCAAGAATGACTTTGCATGCAGCCTGGTTTTGAATGAGTGGAACTTCTGTTAATGATAAAGCTATTAAAATTAAACACCTAACTGTGTTCGGTACCATGGTAGGCATTACAAACTACTAAGTAAAGTACTAATTTCTACTGAAAGGGACCTCAGCGAATCAACGTTTCCAGGCATCTATCAGCATTTGTTACTTTCATTTTACATCCAAACTTTTACTAACATTAAACTCACAACATTGCAGGGATTTCTTATCAGTTATTCATGTGTGGTTGATGTGAAGCTCAAGTTGGACGTACTCTGGGCTTTCCATTTTGGAGTTGTCAGTGTTCTCAAAGCAAAGCCAGAGCCTTTCATCTCTGACTTTGATAAAAATGACACGAAATATCAGTATAACTTGTAAGCTGAAAGAGAAAAATACCATCTAAATAAATAACTTCCCAGCCTTCTGGCTGGCAGGTTCTATTGATTTAATATCTCCATCAAGGAAACGAGTGAACATTATGCTATGGTTAGCTGATAGCACCATCTTTGAGGTTGTTTTGGTCCATTTTGTTGTGGAGACTCTTCAGTAGGTGTTTCCGTGGGTCGTATGTAAGACATCTTCAAATGAGTCCTATCTAGTTGTCACAGTTTTCTTCTTTAATAGACGGAGTCAAGCTATGCTTTTTGAAAACGCATGGATGCACTAAGATTGTGGCCTTTAAGTTTCAGATAGCAGCTTCAAAAACCCAGTGTACAATTTCACAAAGTAAAGAATCAGAACTTTCTGATATGTATTTAAAAGTTATCTAAGTAAATCTGAATGAACAATGATTTTTCAACACCATCAGTAAATAACTGAACTAAGTTTTAGTGGATGCATTCGATTCAAAGCTTTGCCAATAAATCAACCAGTTTCTCATTTTCTTTCTGATCCTAACCATATACCTCATCCTGCCACCAGAACAGAGATAGATGATTCTCTTGCCATATTTTGCCTAATCAATATAAGGGATCATTTGATAGATAGTTCACTTTGATTTTTATTCTCTAAACATATAAACCACACACACACACCCAAAACACAACAAAACAAAAGTCCTGTCAGTTTGGTGTCTGGTAAAACTACTCAAAAAGGAAGCAGTGGAGAGAACCATCTCAGTTCTCATTCTAATTGCGAGGAGGAGGGAAGCCACTGGATACAAGCATGTATATCAGCATGGTAAAGCTCCCTGTATCATTGATGACAACAGGTAACAGCAAAACAAGGTGGAGAGATCCAGTGGGTCTAAGCTTGTCACCAATTCTCAGCTACTGTTTACTTTAGAAAATTGTCCAAAGCATAGCCTCTTCAACACAGCAACATGTCATACTTTAAAACAACCTTGAAAAGGCGTATCATGCTAGGAATTGATCAAGTTCACTTTGCCTAGTAATTGATCAAGTTCACTTTGCCTATCTTCTCTCCCCTATTGAATGGAGGTGGTACAAAAAGCTTTAGTGGAACCAACCAGAAATAAAGACCTTAGAACAGGTGGTGACACCATCTGGCTATTTAAGTCAAGGCTAAGCCACCCCCTTCCCAGAAGATGAAGTTCTGAAGACTCTGATGATGTGTGAAGCCTGACTTAATTCAAGGAAGAGTAAATTGGCAGAGAGGGTTCACTTCCAGTTCTTCTGGGCACATTTTTAAGAAATAGTAAACATTAATAGATGGAAAGAAAGAATCTAGTGCAAATGCTTATGAGTGAGTGCAATTTTTTTCTCTACTACTGCTTTACCGTAAATCTTTGTCATAAATCATACCATCATCTAGGAAATATGCCAAGCCTTCTTCTGTATACATTTGTATATGTACATACTGTTTCTTCTTTTCTAAATTAATTGTAGGATATTCTCTTGTCTGTGGGAGAAATTGGTACTGTTTCTCAAAGAAGAGTGCTGTTAGCATTTGGGACAGAAAATTTTTCATTGGGTGGAAATGCTCCACATATTTCAGGGTGCTCCACACCCCTGGCCCCACCCACTAAGTGCCAGAATTTCCCCTCTCCCACCCTGGCCATTGTGACAACTAAAATCATCCCCACGTATTTCCAAATGTACCCTGGGAGAGGGAGGTGGCAGCACAGCACCCAGATGTTTGAAAGTTGCCCCTCTTCCCATCCTTAGCTCTTCTTTTCCTGCACCTGACAGGACTTAAGGAGGCGATTGATGGGATTCACGGGCAAGCAGTGCTTTCATTTGCTTCTTACTATATTCTTCAATCATGTTTTTAATTCAGGAATTTTACAACCTTAATGATGGCTTTTTCAAAAAGAAAAGCCATATACTGTAGGTAGCACTTTGTATTTCCTAGTTTCTTCTTTAAGGCCAGTCGTATTGGTAGAGGTGAATTAGTTCCCTTTAAGAATTAATTTCCATAGCCAGTTTTTACATATTGCTAGGCACCTTGAAGTTTTTATTTTTTAAAAGCATTGCCTTGTTCCTCAAAGGCAAATATTATGTATTTACTATCTTTCTAGTTTGAGGCCTCTCTCAGATCAGAGACTAATCCCATACCAAAATCTCTCTATTAGGGTAAGCATATATGTACTTTTGATACATTTTCTCTTTCTATTTTATCTGAAATAGATATCACTGAATGATGAAACAAACAAGAAAACATCAGAGGGTGAAGGTTGGGTGAAAAATGGGTTAATGCTGTGAAGGCCTGGGTGTAAATGTGCTAAGTTTAAGAAAAAAAATGAATTGAAATTCTGGAGGAAAAGGATTTTCTAAAAGGGCCATGAAATAATTAATTGTTTTGTAAGAGATGGCCTTTCCATGTAGGGAGAGAATTTTTTCCTCACTTCTTTCTGAAGAGACAGTCAAATAGAGAATCTCATCTCTTAATTAGAAAGAAAAATACTCATCAAACACATCTCATCACTGGAGAGCTAATGATCCACAGCTGTTAGTCTGAAAGGGCAGGCTTTTTTCCTGAACAGTAGGAAGTGTTAATCATTTTGGATGAGATTTCTTTTTAAAATATACTGTAGTTTGCAAAAGAATAGGATATTCAATATTCCAACTTAAATGATTTTTTTGAAGTATGCTCCCCCAGGGACACTGTCATGTGTCGCACTGAAGGATCATTGAATGCAGGCATCTTCCACTGCACTTCAATGAGAGCATCAATTGATGGGATGATGTGAATGGCCCAAGCCTGCCTGGGACTCTTAAAACCCCAGGCTCAAAGAAATAAAAATCAGGCACATCTTGCACCTCCTAGAAATGGTGTTGCTATAAAATCTTAATATTTTGAATTGTTCACTCTACTTTATGGAATCTGTCTTGTTTAAATATGAGTGAAAAGCTTTAGTGTACCTTCATTTGGCTTTTGAGTAGAAAAGGTTTTCTTGTTTGTTTAATCTTCATGTGAAAAAGTAGGCTTTTTTTGTCTGTAAAAATGTAATTGGCTCCTTCATTTCCCAATCTCTGCCTTTACAGCCACCTTTCTAACCTCTTCTTTTTGGACAGAAGAACATGTTGGACAGAAGAAAAGCCCATTTAATAGAAACTTTGTGAACAGCCAACTTTGATTGTTCAGAGCCATGCAAGATAGTGAGAAAAACGAAGAATGAAATTGGCTCCACAAACCTCATTTCCACCATTAGTTTTTGACCTCTCTGCTATACCAAACCTTTACCAGAGTACCTAAGAAGTGGTATTCCATTTCTTTGCACTAATGCAAAAGTAGTTATCCCAGAACAAGAGGAAGGAGAAGAAATACAGATATAGAAAATCTACAAATTAAATAATTAGTCCCTATATAATTGATACCTTCAGAGCATCAACACTCACTAGAAAATCCTTCACCTTCGAGGCAGTGGAGCATTGTGGGAAAAGTACACTGGACTGGGAATCAGAAGAGCAGGCTCTGCCCCTCAGTGGAGGGTGTCCTCAGACACGTCTCAGGCTCCTGAGCCTTGGTTTCTTCATTCGTACAATGAAGATAACAGTCTGCCTTCCCAGCCTGCTTCTCAGGACTTTTTTCCTAATGTTCATTCTATGCAATGTGATATAAGATACTTCTTAGGACAAATTCTGTTATTTACCTTTCAGTGAATTATAGATTTTCAAAAGAGTGTTTCTGAACACTTACGATTGAAATTTAGATTGCTTTTAAAGCCTGGCCCAAAGAGATACTAAAGGACTGCATTTTGTGATGTTGATGCTAATATCATAGGCAAGATAACATTGAATTAGATAAAAGATATTTGGATTTAAAAGTGAAAAAAATTATAGACAGGAATTGACATTCATAAAACTGCTAGTTCAGAACAAGATTCTTCTATATCTAGAGGCATGAGGTTATCAAAAATTGTTAACATTTAAAAACCTAACTGTTTCAACTCCAGAGTTCACAAAATCTACAATGTATGTTAATGCCATTAACTAGAGATAATGAGTTTCTGTAAAGATCTGGATTTTTTTCGTTTCGATTATTCATAAAAATTTTAACTGCAACTCCTCTGTATAACACAAAAAACTGTTAGAACTAATAAATGAATTCAGTAAAGTCACAGGATACAAAATTAATATACAAAAATCTGTTATGCATCTATAGTACACTAACAATGTACTGTCAGAGAAATTAAGAAAGTCCCATTTACAATTGCATCAAAAAGAATAAAATACCTAGAAATAAATTTAACCAAGGAGATGAAAGACCTGTACACTGCTGTAAGACATTGATGAAAGAAACTGAAGAAGACAAAAAGAAATGGAAAGATCTTTCATGCTAATAGAACAAACAATCCTAAAATTTTCATGGAACCACAAAGGATCCCAAGCAGCCAAAGCATCCCTAAGAAAGAAAAGAAAAAAGCTAGAGACATCATGCTCCCTGATTTCAAACTATACTACAAAGCTATAGTAATCAAAACAGTATGGTACTGGCATAAAAAGAGACACACACATCAATGAAACAGAATAGAAAGGCCAGAAATAAACCCAAACATATATAATTAATTAATTTACAACAAAGGAAGCAAGAATATACAATGCTCTTTCTTTTTTGACCTTTTGAAATTTTCAGTTAAATATTGAGACCTTGTAATTTGTCCTTTAAGTAACTGACACTGAAACTAGGGAAGAAAACAGCATGTTAGATGTCTTGATTACTTGCAAAGATTATCATCTAGAAAATTTATTCTACGCAACATCCCACCTGCAACCAACACCAATAAATAGACATTACAAGGAAGTTTATTCTGGGAACACCAAGACTCTACCAGTGAATGGATATTACAAGGAAGAATATATTTGCTCAGTAGATTAAAAATGATTACAATCGGTGATATTTAGCAATGGAATAATCTGAGTCCTGTCCATGAGGCCAGAATACACTGAGTCAAATGAATGTCCTTGGAAAAGGCAACCATATAGGAAGGACTAAGAGGTAAACACAGTGGTTGGACCATAATATGCAAGACAATTCATGACTGCACACCCAAGATGGAAAGAGAATCCTTCTAGAAGTAGTAAGGTACTTCTGCCTTATGTGACTCAGGTAGAAATTTGTTAGTGGCATCCAAGGTTATAATTCTGAATATATTTTCCTGAAATCAATTGGTTTTATCTAGTGGCTCTATAGTACTTTTACTAATACAGATAATTAACTACACTTACATTAAATGACTTGGAAACCCAGTATCCATTTATGCATAAATTCAGCAAATATATACTTATTGAGCACATACTATGCCAAAGCACTCTTCTAGGCTCTAAGGATAGAACAGTGAACAAAAAGAAAAATTTTCTACCCTTCAGAGCTTACATTCTAGTGACTGCAAGCATTTTACAAATAAATGAGTAAAGAATTAATAAAACAATTAATTTAGTTATCAATTTAATAAATACGAATTTAATTAAAGTAAATTTAATTATTTAAATAATTATTTATTTAGCAAAAATAATATAGACAATGTAGCCAAAAATAATTGATATAAAAGTCAAAAATAATTTTCCCTTTTACATGTGTTGATGCTGTCAAAGTTGCCTTAATTCCCTTCCTGAATTAAAAGCTGTCTTTTTAAAATACATTTTCATAGAATAATCATACCATCAATTATAATTTGTATCATTTTGTATGTATTTTATAAATTTCAAAAATTAAATAGAAATATGTTCCTTTTCTGGAAATCTTTCTACTCTTCTGGTGAGAAAAGATATGGCTCATGTTTCATGCATTGACATATTTGAGATTTTTCTTATTCAGGAACTTGAATCTATAGGTACCATGTAATTCTATCCAAAATTCAATTCTTGAATTACTGAACCATTATTTATGCTTTTTGGTGTCCATCTTGGTTATGAATATCAAAGAATTCAGTAAAATACACAATTTTTACAATTTCATGTCACATTAAAAGAAAAACCTGATGATTTGGTAATGTCATGAGGTCACTTTAAATGTTAGGGATGTTAGAGGTGATCAGGTCTATAGACCTCTCTTTAGAAACGAAAACCCTGAGGCAGAGTGACTTCCTAAGGCCGGGAACCTGTCTTCTGGGCCTCAGGCCAGGGGTCTCAGCACCGCTACATGGTCTCATTTCTCTCCATTTGAATAGGCTGTAGGGTTGGCTGAGGTTTATTAAGGAGGCTGCAAAGGGCTGGTGCTGATGTGCCTGACCCTTCTGACTTATCAAATGCAAGACGTTTGGGTTACCCCAACCAGCTGGCTCAAATTCCCAATTATACTATGGTTTAGCTAAATCTTAGCAAGCAGATGACCTTCTATTTTCAGTATTAGGGTACTTATTGCCTGAGGACCTTAGTCAGTAATTAGTTAACTTTCTTTACGCATACTTTTTTCTTTTAGCACTTACTGGGTACCAAGCAGTTCGTTAAATCTCTAACACATTTCAACTGTTTAATTCTCACAACCTTTTAGGTGAACACTCTTATCATCCCCATTTTACAGAGCAACAAACTGAAGGGGGATACGTTCAGTGTGTCAAAAGGTGATAAGGCTAGTTAGCGTCAGGAGTGGAATCTGTCTCTTAACTATCATCTGACTCAACATCACCTTAATTTGACATCAGGAGCCACAGACCTAGAGAATTTAGATGGTCTGTCCAGGATTATAAGCCTAGCGTGGGGCGAGGGCTAGTTACACTTTATATCCAATGCTGGTTATTTTACAATGCAGATGTTCTTAGAATGGCTCCTGCCAGCCTAGGTGAGTTCTTAATATTCATCTTATAGTAAAAAAATCATTTACATACTTAGAGAAGTAGGTAGTTTTAAAGGATAATAGAAATAGACAGTTTAAAATTTCCTTTGACAAAGTTATTCTATTTTTTTAATAGCTGTTTGATTTCTATGGTAATGCTGAATGTTAAGTCAACCTTTTTTTACACTTGTTGGTAGCAGTTCCTTTATTTATAATGTGAAATCTTTGGGGCTCTCTGGTGTAGACTTGGTATTTTCATCTGCCTATTATGCTTGTTACATTGTGTTATCCAAGTGAGATTTGAAAAAAAAGTCCCTGATATTAAATAGTGATTCCTTCTTTATCATTAAGGCAGATAGACCGGCTATGTCTGACAATGTAGTGAAGCTCATTTGGCTGCCTTCTTTTTTTTTTTTGACTTTATTTTGTCCAATCTAACAATAATTTCACTGGAGGAGAAGAATTAAAATTGCCTCGTTGACAATGTAATGATATCAGTTTTTCTTTCATAGAAATTAAACAAAGTGAAAATCTTAGCAGTGACTTTCCAGGGGTCAGTTGTGCTTTTAGCAAAATGCCTAAGTTCTCAAGGCTTTGTTTTCAGGAGAAATCTTTCCCTTCTGAAACATTTAGTTTTGTATTTTGTGAAGTGGCGTGTGGCTAAGAGAGTCTGTTTAATGAAATTCAGAGGTAACTCATCTTTTTCTCTCTCCTCCAGCTCTTTCTCTTTGTTGTCTGGAACTTCGAGCTCTACATGATACCACTGGTTTTGTTGTTACTATTGACATGGAACTACTTCTTGATAATATCAGGGAAAGATAACAGGCAACATGATACAGTAAGTCTCTCTTTTCTTATTTGTCTGTGTTTTTGTTCTTATTCCTAGTCTGTCTCACATAATCAACATTGAGTTTGGTTTTACCAACCAGAAGTCCTGTCTATAAATACGCAAGATTGGAGGAAAGTTTTATCAGTTCAAAACTAACAACTCTTTGGTTCTAACACAATAGAAAGTATTCACCTATTTCTAACATCACTCCTCCTAGTAGGAGCTGAAGTCAGAAGCACACCAAAGAATGAGCTATGATTTTTGATTATAGATGGGTTATTCCAAATGATTATTTTTTATGCTCCTTATTTGTTTTCATGTCCTAATGAATGATATTTCTTGTTCTCCTGCCAACCTTCATTTTCCTTAGTTATCTCAGTCACTATACCCCTAGGAAATATACAACTTCAAAAAGCTTTCTCATATATAAGTAAAATGGGGGGGGGGGGGGAGTGTCATCTCCTAATAGGACATTTGCAATTTGATGACTCTATAGACAGCTGTTGGGAAGAATTTAAAGGTTTGTCAAACATGAGAATCTATTTGGTAGCTACATGTCCTCATCAGATTACAGAGATTTTAAAAAATTGGCCATTAAGAATCTCCGTTTGACTTATAGTCAGGACTTTTTGCCAACTATTATGACCATAATGATGCAGGAAACAGTTATTTGAGCCTCAGTTTAATAGTGTTATATAATACTTTATTCTAATAGTTAGCATCATAATGGTTGCACAGACATACTTATGACCTAAAAGAATTTCCCTTTTAAAGAACTCAAGCAAAATACACTTCACATGGTAACACATGCAAAATGTATTTCTTCAAAATAATTTTCCTTATCATCAAAATAAAAGAAAAATCCTAATGAAAACCACCAAGTACATGGTAAAGTTGTACCTTGCTAACAACACACCATGTTTATTTTCCTATATTATTTGTATAGATTTCTGTCTCGCACTAGATTATAAATTTGTGGGAGAGGACTCTGTTCATCTTCGTACTTGCCACTGTCACTAGCACGTGTTTTGCAAATTAGAGGTGTTCAAAACATTTTTTGTAAAGTTTATCAAACCAAACATGAGATAGCTAATAGCAATTTTAATGGTTAGGCAGCATCAACAGTCAAGAAGTTGTTATTATTGGCAAGGATTTTATGGATATATATTTGAATTGCACACTGAGAGACAAGCCCCAAATGCGATAAGCATTGGTGTCATGGGGACTAATAGGTACTTTCGTCAATTAATCCAGGATGTTTTCTTTAAGAAAATAGGACTCTCTCAGACAATTGCTTTTTTGTCCCATTTATTTCAGGGAGATTGTCGAGAGAGAAGAATATCTCCTTTTCATTCAGTTGCCTTGAGACAAATTTGCAAATAAGATTCTCTGCAAATAAGAAAAAGTGGCAATTTAGTTTCAGCTTCTTAATCCTATGAGGGGACTTATCTTCAATATTTAGTCATTGGTTTGAGTACTCTCAGTGAAAAATTCTGAAACTATAGACTTTGCATGTTATCTTCTCTAGAATATACCTGCCTTGGCTGGAACAATCCACTTTTCAAGGGGAAATAATAATATATAATGTATCTCCTTGTGCTTAAAATTCTCTAAGAATTTTTATAAGCCTACTGAAAAGTTACCTATTATGTAAATTTTCCTACTTCCCTTTTTTCCCCCAAAATATAGCTCCAAAATAGTATTTACCAAATCTTTCCGTTTAGGCACATCTCTAACAGGCTCCCGCTTTTAACCATGGACCACATTTTATTCCCCAGCACAGCCCACTGTGAAGCATTCTATAGTCTAACTTTCATGGAATGCCAACTACACTCCATAACTCCCAGTAATTGCCTTTTATTTGCCCCAAACACACATATCCACATATTCCGTTCTTTCTAGGCACCAGAGCAGCAATCACAACGTTTCATTCAGCTTCTTATTCACTGGCTCAGTTGAGACCTTACGTAACTCTTAAATCCAATTTGTCTAATTATGTGTTTTCTGCCATATCCAGCTGTGCATTTGAACTGGTTGCTCCTTTTGAAAAGAAACCTGGATTATACTTGGCTGGTTACAGATTATATATATACACACACGTATATATGGATACATATATTCACACACACACACATATAGATGTAAATTAAGGGAAGGCATTTACAGGGAGTTCCATGCTCGATCTAAGTGACTCCACTGCATGGCGCATAGCACTGGAAGAATGGTATTTGCACTAAGTCCTTAGTGGTTTCCCCAAAAACAATGCAGAATCTTTCAGCACATGTGACAACTTTAGGGAATCTCTGAAGTGCATTAATCATACCATTGGCTGATTCCAAACCAGGAAATTTTGTATTTTAGTAAAGAGAAAGAGAGAATTTTCTGTCACACACACACACACACACACACACACACAAAATCATCTGTACATTCAGCTGAGAAAATTCAATTAGGATGAAAATTATAAAAGAAAAACAAATCAAAATGACCTTCAGGTTGGGGCTGGCCCCGTGGCCGAGTGGTTGGGTTCGCGCGCTCCGCTGCAGGCGGCCCAGTGTTTCGTTGGTTCGAATCCTGGGCGCGGACATGCCACTGCTCGTCGGACCACGCTGAGGCAGCGTCCCACATGCCACAACTAGAAGAACCCACAATGAAGAATACACAACTATGTACCGGGGGGCTTTGGGGAGAAAAAGGAAAAAATAAAATCTTTAAAAAAAAAAAAAAATGACCTTCAGGTTTGTATAGCAAAGAGAGAAAAGGAAATAATATGTCCATGGCATAAGAAGTTGGAAGAGAAAAGAAAATAAACACTGTGAAAGATGAAAAATGCTAGGTTGGTAAAAATTCTGTCTTCAAAAATATTGGTAAACAGTTGAGATTAATACTAAAACAGGAAAGGATGTCTTTGTGTGTTTATAGTTTATGAAGGAGACCATTTCCTTTCTTGGAGACTTAAGATCATAGGAGCTGAAACCCTCCATGTTTTCCCCACCATGGTGCTTGTTCTAGTTTAAAGAGAGAAAAATGAGACGTGATCCTTGCCGAGTAACTTTTGCTGCATATAATGAGCTGAACCCACTGAGGACAGGAGAAGGAAGCAGCCATTCCTGAGGCTACTGTTGGAGACTCAGAGGTGCACAGGAGAAAGAGGTGTGGTTAGAAATGGGATTTCACCTCTGCTGTTTCCCAGTTGGACTTGTTAAAAATAAGCACTCCTAGATGTGAATCTGCCTATACTCACACCATAATATTACAATTTCCAGGATGAGAATTGCCAGGCCTTTCCAGAGAGAACTGTTTAATACCTGCTTCATTCAGAAATGTCTCCAACATGAAGGGGATACAAAGATGGGAATGTCATACTTCTCTTGGTTTGAGCTACCACTTCAAAACCTGGGGAAAATTCCCCCCCACACTGCCCATTAATCTTGTACCAACTATCCACATAATGGTTAACGTGGACTGAAATTTTGTATGTTGAAGAGTAGATGCCAGGAAGTGGCCTTTCCTTTGGGTTTAAAAACTACTGAATCCTCATTTCACCCTGGGCACTGCGTTAAGCATTTTCTTTCACCATGTCATTTAGTCCTCCCCCAGGAGAGAGAAGCTGATTATGTCATGTCAGCCCAGCCAATGGGCTGGGTCCTCCTAAGTCAGGTAACGCCCCCTGGTCTCTTCCTCTGTGGTAAGCAAGGAACACACTCATGTGGAACATGCATGACTACAGTAGCCCTTCCTTAAGGAAGGGGACTCAAGTCTCAGGGAATGAAAGAAATGGGTTGGCCAAGCAAACCAGGGGGCCTTGTGCTCCCTATGAGACAGGTATCATTATTACGACTTTACATACAGGCAAAAGGGCAGAGGGGTTAAACAGCTTACCCAAAGGCACACAGTTGGAAAGTGGCAGAGCGAGTATTAGAATCTGTCAATCCGTCTGAAGTTGGTATGCCTTATCACCAATCACATTTCCTCTTGGGGCAATATTTTGGTACATCCCAGGTTTCCCTGGGCACCTTTAGAACAAGTTTCTCCCTCAAGTTTCTGAAAAGTTAGTATACTCACTCTACCTTTAAGTGAACCATCTGATGGCGAACCCTCATTTTCCCCACTCCACCTCCCACATCCTCCTTACCTCTCATTCAGGGAAATGGAGCAGATATTCATTAAGCAGCTTCTATGGATCAGGCATCCTGCTAAGCCTTTTAGAGACATCAGCTCTTTCAATTCTTTACAATAACAATATCAAGTAAATTATTCTGAATGGTTTTATTCTCACTTTACAAATGAGAAAATTCAAAATCAAAGAGGATAAACAATGAACTCCATAGAGTACGTGGGATGTGAGCCCAGCTCTGCCCTGTTCGGAAGCCCCAGGCCATTTCCCCGGTACATTCTTGGGCATGCCTTTCCAACGGATCACTGTCTGAGTGTCCAGGGCCTTCCATGGAATCCCAGGTATCTCCAAATTCCTTCTTATGAGGGACCTGGTGACCTCTCAAGAACTAGTGCTAGTTACCTGTTTGATCCCAGATGATCCCATTAACTTCAAAACCATTCATGACCCGGAGGACTACCTTCCATCCACCCACGTGAGCATGGGAGGAGTAAATCAAAGCTGAGTCCTTCACATTAGTGAAGAAAGTCTTTGAATATCTTTGACATGTAAAAATTCTTCAAGCAGTGTTTTTTAATTACACTTTAATAGAACATTTGTTTTTACTGTCATGATATTCCTCCCACAGAACAATCTCAGATGCCTAATCAATGGAGGCATTAAAAGACTGAAGAGTAGGGATCAATGAAATCATTCTCTGATTCATGATCTGACTGTGACACAAATTGAGCCCAAGTTGGCTTGCTAAAATACTTTAATAAATACTGAAATGTTTGTTAGCTCCCTCAAATGGCAAAGCCCTCAATGCTTCTTTTCCCCTGTAAAATAGTACTGAATATTACTTCTTGCTGGATCCGTTCCAGTTAGGCCCAGAGCACTTATCTCTAGAAATAAAGCTTGTAAACAGAGAATTTTCTTTGCCGCCATAAATGCTCTGGATCGAACAATTTGGGATGGTTCACCAAATACATGCCACCAAAGAAACATCTGATTGTTTGACCTGAGTAAATCAGTCACATTTATTATTTTCTCAGCCAGTGCTCTCAGTTCCAAAGAAGTCCATGGTGGAATATTTGAATAAGTGGACTATTGAATAAGTGAAATATTCCTGACAGGAGCTAAAGAGACTGGCCACAGCTGAGCGGAGAGGAGAGGACTCCATATGCAAAGCACTTGGGATGCACAGTGAGACCCTCGGTACTTTCATAAGGGCTTGATCATTCACGGAAAGTAGCAGAGACCACAGCCTCCTGTGTTTGCATCTCAGTACCAAAAAAGACCACATACTTTTGCTCTTAGCAGAAGCAGCACTGAGTCATACAGCCTGTAAACACATCTAAAAATGGATGATCACTCTTTTCTTTTTCCTGCTTATTTCAACAGCAATTTTCTCAATTTTTTCAGAAGGTCACCAGCTTGCAAAAATGTGAGGAGGATCATGAAAAGAACCAGACCTTTTAGTTTTCCAACCCAATCACTAGCACAGAGAAGTAGAAACCCACAGCCAATCAGATGTCAGAAAAGTTCATCCCCTGGGACTTCTCTCAAAGCTGTACAGATAATCATTCACTGTACAGCTTGGTGTCCCCACATCTCAAGGGCCATCACCTCATCAGGCTCTGGATGTGAACCATTCAACTCTTCTCAAATGTGCCACCCCTCCCCCCCGGCATTGTACCATCCCCTCCTCAGTAGATAACCAGGACTTCTACCAAATTTCCCTTCAACTCCAACCCCTGAAGCCCTCTGAATGTGTCCACAGTTTGGGGTTGCCGGCTTTAGCATATGCCCAGTTAAATTGGAATTTCAAATAAACAACAGGAAATATTTATACTAAAACAATCTTCACTATTTATCTGAAATTTCAATTTAAGTGGATGTCCTGTATTTTTCCAGCAACTTTAACCCAAATTGTATCTTGTACTCTTACCTTAAGACCTGTAGGAAGATGATAGTTCTGAAATAACATTCTGGCGGTCCTCCTCTCCTCCTTTGGTCTTTCCACAACATCTTCAGGCAGGATTTAGAAGATTCCTCATGAGCAGCCCCCACCCAAAGCAGAGCTTCAGCTTTATCTCCTCTGTGTTCCAGCAGGACTGTCTGTTTGTTTGTCTGGTTTTGTTGTTGTTTGTTTTGAAGTGCAAATGTTTAATGAGCAAAAGGTTGGGATAGTGGCCAGAAGAGAGGAGGTACAGAAATGAACCATGCCCGTGCTCTTTTGTCATCTCTTTCACCTGGAAAACAACCTCTTACCACTCGGGTGAGCAGGACAGCAAGGCTCAGAGAGGTTATGCTACTGGCAAAGGCTCACACAGCACAGCAGGACCAGAACCCTGTTCTGACTGGCTCCTGGACTGGTGTTGTCTGCTTCTCCTCCAGTGCACCCCTTCCATAGGCCCCAGGAGGGCAATGACTTGGTGTACATACAGTAGGAAGCAGGGAAGAAAGGAATGATGTTTCCCTCTTAGTACAGATAGGGAAACTGAGGCCCGGGACAAGGCAGTGACCTCTGTAGAGGCAGTGAGTTAATACAGGAGTGGCACTGTGTGGGACAGACGTGGTGGCCCAGGGAAGGGCAGTGCAGGCCTGGTCTCGAACTTAGCGGAGGCGCACGTACCGCGCCTGGTCTGCGCATCTTGGAAGCCGCGTGGGCACTGGGGACAGATGGGCAGCGGGCTGGCCCTGGCACGGTGTGTGGCACGGTGCCGCGATGCCGCAGGCGCCGCATGTTGAAGAGGTTGAGGTCCGAGTGCAACACACGGAGGCTCTGCAGCCACAGAGCGGCGGTGAGGACAGGGGTGCGTTTCCTGGCGAGGGCCGGGCTCTCCCGGGGCACTTGGCTCTGGGACGGGGTCGGGGCTCCTCTTCGAGCTGCACCGTGAACTTGTAGGGGACCCTGCTGGCGTCGATGAGCAGGTGGTGGCCCAGCCGGGGGTCAAGGCACAGCCGAGGAGGGGTTGAAGGAGGGCCCTCTGTGCTGGGGGAAAAGGGAGCTTCGAGGCATGGTGGAGCTCGGAGAGGAGGACCGAGGGTAGCAGGAAGTGGGGCGGGGACCGGGCAGCGGCGGCGCCACGATCTAGGGCGGAGTATATTTCCAGTTTTCCCGAATAGTCAATACGCTTTTTCTGTGCCTTCTCTTTTCTTAAAAAATATGTTTATGAATGTAATTGTATATTTCTTGCTTATCATACGTATTTTTTTAACTAAAATTAAATCTTATTAAACGTACTTTTTGCGCACCTACTTTTTATAGTCAGCAACATATCTAGGAGTATCCCTTAAACTACTGGAAAACCACATGATTTTTAATGACTGCATGGTTTTCACCGTATGGATACTTAATTTTTCTGAATTAAACACTCGTTTTAGAATGTTTGTTTCAGATATTTTTGCCATCTCAAATAATGCTGTAAAGAAAATCCTAAACAAATCATTTGTCCTTTGGCAAAGTCCTTGAAGGAGAATTTCTGGGTCAGGGTATATGCATTTTGAATATTTTTGGTACCTCATCCTAATTTGCCACCCATTAAGGTTTCAGTATTTCATACATATGTGCCTGAATAACCCCCAATTTTACCATTCCCTCCGGGGAGCCGTCCCTGACTTTCCATCCCACTCTCCTCCCCTATCAGCAGCCCACCCCTGCCAACACAGGCTCGAAGAGGTTAAGAGAACCCACCCCTCTGGGTTCCGTATCCCCTCACTGTATGGTACTAAGCAGCTCATTGTGGGTCTTTCTCACCAGACGCAGATTGTTCTAATTAATTGTATCTTCCATTTGTGTCTCTCATCCCAGCACAGAGCGAGGTATCCCAGACATAACAGTGTGATCGTTGCTCAAAAAATGTTTGATGAATGAGTAAATATTTCAGTCCAAAATTTCTTTCCAAATCAAAAATTGTCTAATTTTTATGCATAATTATTTCCATTCAACAAAAATGTATCGAATATTTACAGGCTACTAACTGTTGTTCACAGATGATTAAGGCATGGTCCTCGCTCAGGACAGTTTGTGGTCTGGTGAGGGAAACAAACAATTAAGTTGAAAAAATGATAGTATATACATAGGTAGGTGCAGCGATGGAGGTCTGTGTAGGATATGCAGAGTGTGCAGCCAAAAGTCATTTAGAACATCTCCGATGTGTGTGCCTGTGCTGCATATGTAAGGAAAAGAGGTCTATCTATCTGTGGCCACAGCTCTTATTCCACGCTTGGTCTGTCTCTTTCACTCAGTAACTCCTTGTTTGTCTTTAATACTTCAGTTTATTGGCTCTCCTTTCACTGTATTCTCAGAGTGCAGCTAAACTTCAAATTGGAAGGATCAAATTGTAGAATGATAGAAGATGAGTGTTACCCGTACGTGACATGTCAGTTCATATAGAGAAAGATGCAAAGGAAAACACTTCTATTTTTAAAAGTCAATTTACTAAAGATCCTCCTCACTGGAAGGCAAACGTCTTGCTTTATTAGGACTCAGGAGAGAGACTTAGAATTTAGAGTTCATGGTAGTTGCCATAGAGGACACTTACAGTTACTCTCATATCTTAGCCCCGGACCATCTTCCTGAATCCCTCCCACCTTGCTCAGATTCCCTAAAGATGCATATGGAAATGTACTGTGGTAAAGAGATACTCTTCATCCTTATAGAGGATTTCTGCCCTGAAACCCAGCTCCTTTTCCACAAAATGAATTGTCTTGGCAACGTTGAAGGAAACCTGAAGATCTCTCCCCTATAAATGGCTGAATTTCTCCTATTTGAGCCCCAGTTGACTCCTGGAGCCCCAGAAACTCATTGAAAAACCAACTTCCTCAACTCCACTCCAAGCCTCCCATGGATCCAAAGAATTCACCATCTAGATGGTTATCCAAAGTATCCAACCCAAGCATTTACCCATAGGTCAACCAAATGGTTTTATTATCTCTGCTCTCCCTCCAAAACTTCTGCTCCCACAATTTTGTCGTTTCTGTGATTGAAGAGTGAGTCTTAGGAGAAGAGAAAAAGGAACATCCATAGTTCTGGTCTTAGTTCTCGGGGTGGATGTGTTTTCCCACCTAGTTCTAGTGGTATCCTGTTTGTTCTTTCTGAATGATTTTGCAGTCTCCTCTTTGTAGGTAGCCAGAACTCTTTGAAATATTATGGTGAGGGACCTAGGATGTAGGGCCAACAAACGCACCTTCTGGCTGACTCATGATCCTGTGACTAGTTTGCATTACTAGTCTCCATCATCACGCCGTGTGTGGTGTGTGGTATTGCCAGCCAGTTTCATACAATATTTGTGGAGACTTATTATCCCTGGTTCAGAAAGGTGGCAAAAAAAATTGCAAGACCACAATTAACAAAGTAAAAGTAGAAACCAAATGATTTATCTTTATCTGCTTGTAGAAAATGTTTATAAGTCAGAACTATTATTAGGAGTTAAATTACCCTGAGAGTTTTGTATTCATTATTTTTTTTAGTGTTGCATGAGATACATTAACCAAGAGCATGCAACTTCAAAACCTTTCTACCATGTTGTAAATAGAATTGGAATAGTATGTGTAGGTAACCAAGCTAAAATATGCCTTCAAGGGCATTTGTTATTGAATTTATTTCATTATACAAGAAAAAGGAAATAACTGTCATACCAGATCACTTATCTAAAAAAAAGCAAAGTGAATATTCTGATAGCATGCTTAAATGAGGGAAAGTCAGTTCACCCAAACAAAGTTTCCAAATGAGTTACAGTCCCATGGGCAACAGCAAAAACATCTTCAAAACAAGCGTTGCCACTACCCCTTTATGGTTGGTAGTGGCTAAGAGTCTGAAATTTGAAATTAGGAAGACCTGGGATTAAGTTCCAGACCTTCTACTTATTCGCTGTATGCATTTACTTATTTCCCTAGGTCTCAGTTTCCTCACCAATAAGATATGGATAATACCTCCCTCGTTGGGGTCTTGTGAGGATTAAAGAGACAATTAACACACTGTGTTAAGCATATAGTGAGCACTCAATAAATGACAATTAGGCACCTGACCATGTGTAAAACAGGACAAGCCAGTGTGGATTTAATGGGGGGTTAAACATAATAGAAGTCACTACCTCTCTTGAAGAGTCCCCTTGTAAGTCCTGTTGAAAAGGATGGTTTTCCGTGGCCATTAGTCCCTCCTAGTTTTGAGCTTGTAGACAAGACAATAGCATTGCCACAGAATGATTTCCTGTGTCTATAATCTCTCTGCAGTGTATATGCAACTCCTACAAAAATAAAAGCCATATTTTAATGAAGAAAAAAAGCAGATGAAGAAATTTGAGCAATCCTCTACAGATTAATGCTTCTTGGTAACTGAATTTTACAGAAATACCATAAATGTATGCTGTTTTACAGATCGTATCTATAGATATTTGAAAGAAGCATTTTTCCTGATTATTGTAATACAAATCTCCACCATGCACAGTATGTAATGACAAAGGCCGGCAGCACCGTCAGCAAAGAACAGGGCGTTTCCCTGAAACCATGATTGAGTCCAAAAGCAAAATCCTCCTTCCTAACACCCTCACGCTCGATGTCAACTAAGAGAAGGAGAAAGGTAAACCTACCCTAGCATACCAGGCCTGGGCACAGGGACTAATTTTAATAAATCGGAATAGAACATGAAAATGTCAACTTAATCAAGCATTTAAATTTTATTAATCAAGCCTAATTTTTATGAGTGCAAATAATCACTGAAGCTGGACAAATTTGTTCTCGATTGCATCAGAAACATAATTTTAATATTTAATGGACTGATGAATTTAAATGGAGAATTATCTTTATGAAACATGCTCTTCATAATTTTCCATTAAATGAGAAATAAAAAAAATCAACATAAATCTTACATAAAGGTTATTTAACTAAATGTTGGTACTATAAATATTATAAATGCATTATACACTAATTTAGCAATCACACAGTACACTACATAAAGCCGAAATGATAAGTGGACCAGGCACGCTTCCCCTACAATATCGAGCTCTTGTGTTATATTGTGGGGAGCTCATGATAAAACAATTACGGAGGTTTCGTGTCCGTTTTCATGAACATTCCTCTCATTCAGGCTTTTATGCTACAATTCACCATTCACCACATCCTTTCCAGTTCAAATGTAGGTCTAAACCCACATCAGCTGCCTTTTGTGAGATGATTATTCTTTACAAAAAAGATAAAAAATATTTTTACCATTATTATTTATAGAAAAGGCATATAAGAAAAAAACCTGAAGTTTTCTGACTATATGATTTTTTGACATTCAAAGCATGATCCGTTTTTAACATTAGATTTTCTGACAATGTTCTCAGGCCTCAAAATATTCTAGGCACAGGGAAAAAAAAGAAAAATCAAGTTAGTGTCAGAATATTTTTCTCTGCAAGTGTCCACCACTTCCCCCTACCCCTCCGTTACCCCCAACATTTTGTTTAAAATAGGGAGGCGCTGTGAATTTTTGTAAAACGTGAATCAGACCTAACAGAGCAGTATGATCCAGAAGTTGGCTAATATTAATCTCCAACATAAACGATTTTTTTGTTTTCAAATTCTATTCTTTAAAGGTCCCTAATGTTCCAGAAACATAGCATTTGCCTGGATTACATGTGCTAACCTATAGATTCGCCTGAAGAAGAACTTCTTGCTTATCACTTCTTTAATGCTCCCAAACATATCTGACGGGGTTAGAGCAAAGAACGTTTCTGAGAAGATTGGAGGACATGACACTCTCACAGAGGTCATAGCAGCTCCCTCTTCTTTCTTTGCAGAAAACGTTTTATATAGATATTGTGGACTCTTCATTAGACGTTTAAGAAATAAGAATTCCTAAGGTTTTGAAAATTTGGAACATTCAAAACTGTGCCTTTTTTGTTACAAATGTGTGGTTCTGGAATGGGAATTTGATTTTACATCGAGAGGCTTGAATATATAATTTTCTTTTTTCTCAGAAATCTGTTTATTATTAATAGACAAAAATGTTTGCTTTGAAAATATTAAATTTTACAAAATAGTTTAGTGATGAGTCCTAGTTATCTTTTCATTTCATTTGCAAAGCATGTTAAATGATTCAATTTTTTGGCCTTTTGTGTACTTTTTTTAACCTGACAAATAATATAGTTTCAAGAAAACATTATTTTAAAAAGCGCATTGTAGGTTAGTAGTCGACCTATTTTTTCCTGCTCAATCAAATTAATATGCAATATCCTAGAGACACCAGGATTAGAATTTTCCCTGCAAGCAAAAATACAATACATTGCGGAGCCTTTAGATGGAGACATAGTTCAAATAAACACTAGAATTCTGTTTGCAGTGCTTTGTGTAAGTATAAGAATGAACATTTAAGAAAACCGAGAAGGAAATATGAAAAGAAATTCATTTAAGATGCTTATACTGATTACAGAATTTATATTATACTTAGCCTTTCTTAATGGAAGATTTTTTCTACATATTAAGCTGACACTTAAAACAAATAGAAGGTTACGTACTCTTGGCCAGTAAAGTAAATTTACTATCCTTGCACCTTACAGCAAAGCATATTATACGGCAAATAAGAATGCTGTTGTTGATAATGCAGAATACAGGCCGTATGTAATCAGTGGCATGCATCAAAAGTCATCTGATAGCCACATTAAAGCCACATTTCCTATCAAGAATCAGACTAAATTACAACATGGCACTTCCCAGAATGAGCCAAGGAAATGCATTCTGCAAGAAGAAATAATTGTATTTGAGTGTCTCTGTAAAAATCAGGAAGTCTTTTAGCAGTAAGTAATAATGCTTTTCTTTTTAGTCTGCCTTGTTTTGTATTGCAATATATTCAGCCTCGATGGCAAGCCTATCACACTAATTATTATTACATCTAGTGGTTCAGTTATCTTGATGACTACCATAGCTGAAATATTCCAAGGTCACATCCTTAATAGTGTGAATCAAACTAAGCAGCCATCATACATGCATTTGCTTTTGAGACATACTAGATGAAACAGTATATCCGAGGCCTGTTTATGAGTCTTACTATTCTTTGAGATGTGAAGTAAATTATATGTACAGTTTAATTGCACCATTTGTTTTGCAAAAGTTCCTTCTCAAAAATCTTATGAGAAGCAGGTGTCTTACTGTGAAAATGACAGCACAAGCGCACCTATAATGATCTTATTGACCGCAGAAGTCTCCAGCCCAACCTTCAATACTTTCAAGTGATCCCAAATCATCTGAGTGGTTATATGCATCTTCTCAATCCGTAGACTTTCAATAATTTCACATGATACTTACACATGTCATAAATCCATTGGCACACAATTGCACACTCTGCTTGGTTTATGCACACACAAAATGGTATAAACGAACTCCAGATCACATTGAAGAATACTGCTCTCCCCAGATTCCTCCGTATCTCTAGGGTGGAAATAGGCATTTAGTTTGTAATGTATCCAAATATAAGCATCTGTACACATTTGGAAGTTCTATGAATATGAAATTAAATATGAAACTTCTTTCTTTTGTGACAATTTTCTTTCTTTAATTTTTTAACATCACAGTTGCACATCTGGACAGCAGTGATTTCTTCTTTAATTTAAATGTGTTGCTTTTTTATAGACTATGTTTGAGTAAAACAATTTGAAATGTGCAACTATTCATTCTCAACATAGCAAAACATCCATTTAATTCAAAGATTATTTCCAAGGGAAAAAGTAAACATACAAAAGAAACTGGTTTATGTCAGCTTTAGCTTTTGAGCATTTTTAGCTTTATAGTACTCAATACTTATCTTACAAGGGTAGCATAACCAAGATTCTTTTGGTTCCTTTTTGTTTAAAGGAATATAAGTAAGTGGAAGACTTTATCCCTGGGAAAATCATAATACGAAGTGTTTTAAGAATTATTCATAGAACTTTTAACCCTCTTTTGTCACTTTAGTTCTAAAACATGAACTCTGCTGTTAAAAAGCAAAATTAGTATATACTGTCTTGTGATGAATTTAATAATGAGGTTTACTTGACTCCACTTTTCCTCATCCATTCACTGTCTTGATCTTCCTTTTCCACATCCTTCTGGTCCCCTCCATTAGCCATGTTTGTCTGGAGGAATAATTCTAAACATGTTGTCATATTTTTATTCAGATTACCAACATCATTTTTAACATTTTCAGCCAAATAAAATTTTATTTCCTTGAAAATCATAAAGCATTTAGTTGTGTTGAATTATAATTAAAAGTCATATTAAAAGAGCTCCTCTACAACTGTATAAAATATTTAGATTCTACAGATGCCATTCTCCATTTTGAAAGCGGATTTTTAAAATGTACAGCCATATATTATATTTTATATGTTAATGAGAAATGTTCAGCAAATATGGACTATGAAAGAAGAAATATTATGCTTTTTAAAATAATGTTATCTGCTTATTCTTTGGCTGTAATGTAGCTGGCAAGCTGTATTTGGGGCTGTCTGCGTGTGTTTTTTAAAATGTCATCTTTATTAGTATTACATTCAAGGAATAGTACCAAGAATCAGTTTCTTTCAAGACCTTCCTCCAGTGTGTGGCATATAAGTCTGTGACGAGCGACATTACAGAAGGTCATGTCACTTTTAACTGCTTGCATTACATCTTTCTGATTTCCCTAGTGCCCTTCCTTTGTTTGATTAATACTACTTGCTTTCAAGCAAGGTATCAGAAAGCGTAATTTGGAAAGAGAATTCCAGAGCCAATCTGAGATATTCCCCCTCAAGAAAAAGACAAAAAAACCCAACTTTGTAAAAACGTGTCTTTTTTAACACATGCATTTTCTCATCACTCTTTATTTTTTTCTTCAAGGAAATCCTATGGATGTGTTATTAAATTATTGGTGACAAATGCTTGGGCAACCGGACTTTGTATACTTGAAAACAAAACTGTGTAGTTCTTATTTGATTTTATTTAAGGAGGAAAGAGCTGGAATTTGAGACTAGGACTCCTTTATTTTATTTGTTTTCCTTTATTAAGTGTTAAACTCCAGCACTCTTTTTCCAAATAATAGGTGTTATTTGAGTTCTCTAGGAAAGGTTGCAATTTTGTGCAGTCATTAAATGCACTTCCGTGATATCTACAATTTGTTTTTAAAAGCTCAGTTTGCAGTTTCTATATTCTGCATTTGGCTGGGGCTCGTGTCTTAACGCACGACCCAGCTTCTGAGACACTTGCCTTCAGAGCCATCCATTTCATTGGACCATTAAAGTCTGAAAATTAGTTGTGAAAGCATTATCATTTTAATTGGGAATCTTTACCCACACCTCTACCTGTGCCCCTCTGTGTGTTTCTTAGTGTCAATGAAACGTGAATCAGAATTGAGTATATCATTAGGAATACTATTTTGTCCTGGAAAAAAATATATATAATTTAATTTCAAAAAATTATTCAAAATATTATTAAATTGATGTTATTTTTATTTTTATTCGTAGCTAACATTTTTGAGTACTTACTTGAATACAGGAACTATGCTGAGCACTTTAAATACATTATCTCATTGGATCCTTAGTCAACACTTTGGGATACGTGCTGTTATTATCTGCATTTGCCAAGGCGCCATAAGCTTCACCTGAGCAAAATGTAATAGTGGGATGCATTCTGAAGCAGTTTAAAGGCATCAATAGGAACCCAACTATATATAAATCCTCACTTGTAGATGTTTATGATGTAACATTAAAAAGGCACTGGAGGAGGAGAAAAGCCCTCACTAGAGCGCTAAACACAACACAAAGGCCTCTTGCTAACACAACACTTTTCTGCCAAGTGTAAAAGCAAATGGTTGTATTGGGTGGTTCTGGCTGCACATTTGTGGAGAAATTGTGTGTAGCCAATTACCCACTTGTGCAGAGTATGAACAGTCTGGGTTTTGCAAACGAAGAGCCTGATTCTGTAGACCTCTTTGAGTCATTCTTGATCAGATCCACAGCTGATTCGTAAAATGTGTGAATTAAGCTATTAAGTTTGTTTTACGTTTCAATAATATTTTGAATTTTTGAAAATTAACTTGAAGATAATGAAGATCTCCAAATCTTAAAGATTAAAGATTCATGGTTTCTCTTGCCAGGCAAATATTTGAAAGCATTTTGAGTATTTTCTTAGTCTGCGTCATTGATTAGGTATAAGTCTTTCCAGGTGCGCTAGTTCAGTTCTGTGAGATAATTGATAGGCACTTTACTAAAAAGTAT
This sequence comes from Equus asinus, assembly GCF_041296235.1. Lineage (NCBI taxonomy): Eukaryota > Metazoa > Chordata > Mammalia > Perissodactyla > Equidae > Equus > Equus asinus. The sequence continues at coordinate 76,817,757 of NC_091798.1, forward strand.
GTTCAAAGATATAAAGAATAGATGGTGCATTCATCTATTCACTCTATCAACAAATATTTATTGAACACCCATTATGTACCCTGCAAGCTGCTAAGGACAATCTGAAATCATTCTGCCTTCCTAGCACCTGTAGTATGATGGTGAGTACTGAAGAGGGGAGGCTATAGTATATTCTTAATAATAACTAGCTAAAATATTGTTTGAGTTTATGCACAGGAGTAAAAGTATAGTATTCGTTTCATTTTTTATGTTTGATATATGACTGCATGGGTAATTTTAGCAAAAAATTACTTAATCTAATGTCTATCAAGTCATCATGTTGTACACCTCAAATATATACAATTTTTATTCCAAAAAAATAAAATAGATAATAATGACCAGCCCTAAAAAAATCACTTAATCTAGATCTAAAATTTATTTACTTATTTTTTGAGGAAGATTAGCCCTGAGCTAACATCTGCCACCAATCCTCCTCTTTTTGCTGGGTAAGATTGGCCCTGACCTAATATCTGTGCCCATCTTCCTCTATTTTATACATGTGATGCCTGCCATGGCATGGCTTGATAAGCAGTGGGTAGGTCTGCACCCGGGATCTTAACCCGCGAACCCTGGGCCACCAAAGCGGAGCACGCGAACTTACTCCCTACACCACTAGGCTGGCCCCTAGATCTAAAATTTGAAACCGTTTTATTAGAGATACAAAATTATAATAATTTAAAAAACGCTTGTGAGGGTTAGGTGAATTATTTTTTTTTTTTACTTTTTTTTTTCTTTTTTGGAACTGGGCAAGAGTTGAGAGCTGGCTCTCTGCTATCCCACAGCCTGGGTTTGAGTTCTAGGTCAGCTACTTGGTATGTTAGGTGAATTCTTTTGATGTAATACGATGTACTGAAATATCGTGGCTGCTTTTCCTGTTTAAACTTCCATCACAAATAGCCCATTTTGGATTAGCCTGGCCTCTACCACCTCAATTATACATTGTCGCTCTTGTCTGTATATTTATGATGTGAATACTTCAAAATTTCAGGAAATTAAAAGTCAACATGAAAGGTTATCTGATAGTTGTAATTTCAATTCTACTGGATTATCAGCCCTTGAGGGCTGACATGAATATGGATGAAGTATCTGTGTGCTATTCGTCTTTGTATTCCCACAGTACCTAGGACTGTGTGCCTTGAACAAGGGGGGGTTACAATAAACGCTTATGGAGTGGCTGAATATAGTTAGAGAGGATGCCAAGAGTCCTTTCTTGCTGAGGCTGAATTGCTTTATATGTCCCCAAAATAAGTATAAACACTCACCAGATATTGGAAACAGGACATTGTGCTACAATGGTTCTTTTGAAATTCTGGATGTCCAAATGAAAGACCACACAATGCTACCATTTAATAGAAGATTAGAAGTATGACATTAAATTAGGAACAATCTCACAGGTTGCCAGATGCTTTTGGTTATATATCGGTTCATGAGAACTGTAGGTTTGTGTTTGGCCTATTCTTTGAAATCAGTTAATGTTTTAGAATATTTGAGAAAAATTTTTAGAATAATTGAGAGTCCTGACATGTTATGTCAGTTTATGTATCTCTTTGCATAATACAGTCTTAGTTGTGGAAGTTTTCATTCATAGCAATTCCTGTCTGTATCATAAAGCCACATGAAGGGCTAGCTGTCTTTATCTTCTAAAGTTATGAGTTTTAGGGGCTGGCCCCGTGGCCGAGTGGTTAAGTTCGCGTGCTCCGCTGCCGGCGGCCCAGTGTTTCATTGGTTCGAGTCCTGGGCGCGGACATGGGACTGCTCATCAAACCACGCTGAGGCAGCGTCCAAGCATGCCACAACTAAAGGGACCCACAACGAAGAATATACAACTATGTACTGGGAGGCTTTGGGGAGAAAAAAGGAAAAAAAATAAAATCTTTAAAGTTATGAGCTTTAGGAGAAAGATTTAAAAACATTTAATAGCCATGATTCTATTGAATTTATTTAGAGATAGAGATTCAGACTGGATAAAAAATAAAACCACCACAAGAATTTAGAAGTCATATCAGATGACATAAATACAATCACAAGTTGACACTCACCTGAATAACAACCCCCTGCAAGGTTTTTAAAATTTTTGGTTTCCATAGTGTGTGTGTGTGCGTGCATGTGTGTGTAGGTGTGTAAAACCATAATAAACCCCTGAAACAGGTGAAGTCTCATTTGTAATGTTTACAGTTATATATTGATCGAGGCAAGGGGAAATTAGTTAGCAAATCCAAAATGATGATTCCATTCTGCTGAAGTAGGTAAACTAGGAGCCATTAAATAAATACATGCATGCATGTCCACCTACATGGGTTATATGCATATTGTCCACATTCGATTATAGAGTACATTTCTAATTTTCTTTTAGTAGTAGTGTCCATTCTTATAATGTAATCCTTGTATAAAATCACAGAGAATTAAAATTAGATTTTCAGGTAATCCACAAAATCAGCAAGTAATACAGAGATAGTCAAGAGTTGACATTTATACATAACTATTAAAATTTAAGCCATGAAGGATATTGTTAGTTTTATGCCACTGACCACCAGCATGAATCAATGAGCAGACATAGTTTTTTATCTTAGAATTTGGTGAAAAGTAAATCAGAAATAGCAGAGCTGGTTCCTGCTTAGTTATCTATCTCCAAATTTAAAATGCCTAGTTAATATAGACAGTGGAATAGGTAGAAAAGAAATTTCCTGATTTAAAGCACCCCTCAAGTTAATGTTAGTTTGACCTTATGCATATTTCAGATTCTTGAAGTTGTCACAGAACATTTCACACAGATAGGGTGCCCCTCACTGGGATTCCGTTCCCAGGTTTTAATCAATGAAAGGCATAGCATTTTCCTAATCCCTATCTTGAGATCAAATATTTCCTCCCAGCGCATCTGTTTCAAATGTTAATAAAGTTTTCATTTCCAAGAGGTTCAAAATGACAGAACAAAATTCTCTCCTTTAAGAGCACGAAAACGACTTCTGTTTCTGTCTGCAGGTAGTGGAGGACATGCTAGAGGACGAGGAAGAAGAAGATGACAAAGATGACAAGGTAATTATCTTTCCCAGCACTTGGGTACCTGGGGATGGGGAAATGTAGACATAACACTGTTTTCACAGACAGTTAAAAAAGGAGTTGAAGTGTTTGAGTCCAGAAAATTGGACAGTGCTGTTTATCATCCTAACAATGCCACTGCATGTTGCAAAGAGGGAGAGGAGGCTATAAATCCTCTTCACTTTTGTCCAGAGCTGGGTCAAATATTTTTCTGCCAGGAACAAAAAAAAATAATTCAGCTTGTCTGGAACTTGATAGCTCTCGTGAAGATAACGGCAGTGACAACTGTTTTTGAAGGGCAAAAATTTGTCCTATCTTGAGAATTACAAATCAGGCTACGCTTTGGGGGAAGAGAGAAGTGAAAAAATAGCAGCCTGCGTGAGTTGAACGTGGATATTGTCATCTGTAATTTTCGAAGAATGGCTCAGCAAAAGAACACGTGTGCGGAGGGCTCCGGAGGGCATTTAAATAATCCCGGTGCTCACTGCCCTAGCCTAGACTTGGAATGGCCCCCTGGCTCCTTGGTCAGGAAAGCCCGTTCAGAGAGGCTCATATTTCGATTGCTGGTTGGCTTGCGGATGGTGATCACAGTAAATAACAGCTAGTTTCTGGGACTCTTGGATTGGTTGTCCCCTGGGGAGAGGGGACAACTGGAGGGAGGAATTAGAATGACCTTGCACCACTGCAGCAGTGGCTGGGGTCAGAAGAACAGCTTTCTACAGCAAGGAGGATAGTGAAGCTGGTTTATCATCATCTTTGGGCATTTCTGATAGAAAATCTAAAAAGTCCTAGGGTAAGATTGGGGGGGTGGGGAAGGGGAGAATATCATTCGTTATTTCCACATTATTTGGCATAAAAACCAGATTTTGACCTTCACCAGGATCTGTCTGACTTCTGTTATAGCAAAGCAGTGAAATATTTTAAAGAAAAAACAGTGTATCTTAATTTATGCCCTTGACCTTTGATTCCAGTGGAGATGTACAGTTACATCCCAGCGTAAGAATTTGTGTGCTGGAAGCAAGCATTAGAAATGTCAAAAAAAAAAAAAAATCACAGTGATTAGTTAACCTCCCAAATGATTTTTTCTTCCTAACTAACATTCAATGCTAGAAGAAAAGTAGAAACAGACATATATACACTCTTTCTCCCTTCTAAGGCTATTGCAAACATTTTAAAATTAATGGAGATTTTATGTGGAATTTTTCTTCTGTACATCATTCAGTCATTAGCGACATCATCAAACATAAACCAACAAAATCTCCTTCCTGCAGAAACACATATGTGTTTGTTTTTTATGTTAAATAACATAAGCATACACTTCTGGCAATAAATGATATGATTTATTATTAAGGTCAGTTGTAGAGCTGTAGAGAGCTTGTATTTTAACTCAACATGCCAGTTCTGAATCATCATTTCTCTGCTGATAAACACTGAGCTGCCATCCATTTATGGCCATTTTCCCTTGCTTGTTGCCGCTTTATTATTAAAGCCACCATAAAGATCCATTCCGGCAGCAGGCGTTCCCCCAGAAATGTTAATAAATGGAAACCCTTAGAGAAGTCTAGTACTTCAGTGTCCCTGCTTGAAGTCAACGGCATTTTTGCTAGCCACTTTGTTGATATCCTATACCACTAATCTCCCCTTTATGGTCATTTTTTTTAATATAGAGGATGTTAGGAATGGGAAACCAATAGCACTTGGTTCACCAGCTCACCAAAACATGGATGTCGAGTAGAACATGCCAGGGTGGAAACACCACCAAATCTCTGGGGTGGCACGTATTATAATGTAGTCTTTGGTTGCCTGAAATTGACACCTTGGTTCTAACACATTTTCAGACCTAGTTACCAAAGTTGATTGAATGTGAGTGCTTAAATTACTGTGTGAATTCAACTATATTCTTCTGTGCAGGACGCCAACAAACTGTGTTTTCCATGTGAAAGGATTGTGAGCTGATTTTCATAAATCCAGCACTTTATTTGAGTGACATATAAGGAGGTTTATTCTTTTTTTATTCATAATGCAATTGATAGCATAAAAATCATATCTGAACAAAAAGAAAATCTCAAATGTAATAATTTACAATGGACTTTTAGGGGCTTGCATAATAGAGGGAAGAATCTTAGAGTGGACGTCTTGAAATATGAAGTTTTTACTATAAGAAACGGAAATATGAACGGATCCTTCAGGTTTCCATTTACCAGCTTCCGTCTCTTGACTGGTTCTTGTAGTGGTATATATTGTAGGTCTTGGCTATCAGTGTGTCTGAGTAGGAGAAGGGTAATTTCCTACTTTAAAAAATTCATTGGTTCCTCTATTTAAAGTTTGTGTATAGAGTCATGCGTAATGGAATTTCATGAGAAAACAAATGTGTTTTTTGCCATACGAGCAGGTACTGACCTCTAGCTCTCATTATTTCTCTGTTTTCTCATATGGTATAATAGTGGGGTCAGGTCAGTGGGTCCTCTTATAGGATAAAAGTAAAAAAGATTAATAAATGTGCCAAAGCCTCACTTTAATTGAACCTGAAGCATATGCTGCAAGTATGTAAAATATGTCCCAGATGTTCCACCAGGGCTAGTGTCTTGGCTTTCCATGATTACCACAAGGCAGCTATTAGTCCTGTAACCTTTGGCCATGGGGGTAAATGGGGTATTACGTGGCACAGAATGAGAGCACCTGTTTTCCATTCAGCAAAGACCCCTGGCAGGCTTTGCCTAAGCCTATCCATATGTTTTCACTTAGCAGATTGTTGGGCGATTATGAAAAGTGTCTTTCTTTAGAGCCAGCATTGATATTAGTCACTCACAATGAAAGGGCAAGTCATTGGCTACTTGACAAGGTCCGTGTGGGCATAAACTGAAGTCGTTTATTTCATTTGAGCTTGGAGTGTTTTCTCTCACCATAATTATATAGATGACAAAGACACAGGTATATGAAGTTGAAACAAAGATTATAATTACTTAACATAATAGTTTTGTAATAGCTTTTCTTTAGTGCTAACTTTAGCACCTGAGAGGACTTTTGTTACAGTTGGTAAAAGCTAAGTCATGATTTACCTGGATCCCCAGATCTTGAAGTATTTGCAGATCGTGGCCTTTTGAGTATTTGTGTGTGTGTGTGTGTGTGTGAGAGAAAGAGAGAGTCCTTCCTTTTTATTAAAACAGGTAATCATTATTCAGGTAAGGGTTTGTGATCCTCAGACTTATCTTTCTTTCTAGAATCCATTGTCCACATTTGCTTAAATCTAAAATTAGGTGGCTTTTCTCTTAATCCAGTTCCATGGTTTTCACAAACACCAAGAATATTGGTTTTAAATGTTGAGTCTTAGTTATGACTCATTGATTTGTTAATATTTTCGCTTACCTGCATTATGTAGTAGTACTATGTTAAGCTACACTTGAGATAAAATGTTTCCTGGATTAAATGTTAGAAAGACATCCGATTGCGTTCTCAGTTCCCTGTGTTGTAGAGCATTCTCTTGGCCATCAACCACAAAGTCACAATTTTATCTATTTGACCTGACACAAAATCCTGCCTTTGTGGTTAGTAGACTACCTTAGCAAATAATAAGGCATAACTAGACTACCTAGGTAGAGCTATCAACAAGCCATATAATAGTGTTTTCATCACGTTGTATACAATAATACAGTGGTCAATCTGCATAATCTGGACATCTAATTAATGAAGATCGGCTTTCATTTTGTAGCTTAGAAAGTTTAGGCATGCTTCCCGTGGTGTGTCCTACCCTTGTAATAGGATCCAGCTGCAATATCAGGAAGCAGAAGATAGAATGCAGGTTTTCCTCAGGAAAAGCATGGATTTAAACGCATGGCATTCTAGTAATGTTTATTGATAAAAGCTATTAAAATGTTCAGGCATTTATGCTTACATTGCTTCTCCTTTCTCTTCAACCATTATGTCAAGGTTACTGTGTTTCAAGATAACTAGATGCAATGAATGAAACATATCTGAGTTACTTCAAAATATACAGATTTTTGGCTTTTATTCTGGAAATCTACATTTTCTGGTTTGAATCTCCAGCCCTAAACATGTATATAATATACCCAAGATGCGTACATCTCTGTGTCTTAAATCAACTGTGGTGGAAGAAAGATAACTCTGATATGTGATATAAGAGACAATTTTAATCTGACAAAATGGTATTTTCCAGTTATATTCAATGAAATAACTGCATGGTGGGGAAACAGATCAAAGCTTCAGAAAAAGGCAGGGAAAGAGGAGACAAGGAAAAACATCCTAACTCATCTTTAACAGGAATACTTTTGTATTAATTAGTTTTCTATTGCTGCATAACAAATTACCACAAACTTAGAGGCTTAAGACAATTACACATTATTAGCTCTCAGTTCAGTAGGTCAAAAGTCTAGGCATGGCTCAACTGGGTTCTCTACTCAGAGTCTCACACTCAAGGCTGAGTTGCCATCTTGGAGGCTCTGCAGAAGAATCCCTTCCAAGCTCATTCAGTTTGTTGCTAGAATTCAGTTCCTTGTAGTTGGAGGACTGAAGCTCTTGTTTTCTTGTTGGCTTTCTGCACCTACTAGCCGCTTTCCGTGACCCCCTCCATCTTTATATCCATCAGTGGAGAATCTCCCTCGTGTCAGATCTCTCCTGTATTTCAAATCTCTTTCTTCAGGAAGAGCCCAGTCCCTTTTAAGGGCTCACTTGATTAGGTGAGGCTCACTAAAGGCTCCCTTTCTTAAAGTCAACTGTGCTGTGTAACATAACTTAATCATGGAAATGACTATCCCATCATATTCCTACATCTCCCACACCCACAAAGGGAGGAAACTATACAGGCCATACACAGCAGGAAGTGGGAATATGGCAGCCATCTTAGAATTCTTCCCATTACAAGCATCTAGACCCACCAGTGTTCCAGAACAAAAATGGAATTGTCTTTGTGTTCTTTGTATGTATCTTTTGCTAGGCTGTGACACAACTATCCTACAATAAACAAATTAGGAAAGCCTGCCTTCCCAGACATGTCCTTTCAAAGATTATACAAAACATCTCATACCAGACATATATTTTAGTCATAGTACGATAGGTTCTACTTGCTTGTTATCTAATTCTGTTCTAGGGTTAGGGGTGGTTGGCATGAAGAGGTCATGATGGGCTCTTTCCCCTTGTTGTTTCTTTCTGGAGAGAAGAGCAAATAAGAATTAAAAAAGCAGGAGGGTCCATTCCTCTTTGGGGGGACCTGTTGGTGCTTGGGCCCACTGAGCTGATATCCCACTGACCTTGAGTCAGTAGAAACACTTTCTACTTCATCTAAAATCACAGAAACATTAAAACTGAAGGATAGCCAAGATAGGCATCAGAAGCTCACCTCACCGTGTGTGGCCTTCCAACTCCTAGAAGCTGCTAGGCCTGCTATCTGCACATGTGCAGCCCACTTCCCAGTTCTGACCTCCAGAGGTGCAGCCCCTGTACAGCCCTTGGGTCAGTGCCCCTCTGCTATACTTGGCTGGGTCCCTGGGGTGAGGCTCAGCAGCACTGTGGCTCTGACTGGAGCGTCAGGGGAGGAGTCCATGAGGATTAGGGTTTGCTTGAGAGCAGCATGAGCTGGACTGCTTATGCAGAAGTCTGGGACCAGGGCCTCTGGCACCAGGAGCACCAGGTTTTTCTCATCCTGGGACTCACTCGCACACTGGTGGAACTCCCAAGATCCCATGATATCTCCTTCCTCTTACGCTCAGTACATCCCAGCCCATCCTCTCCTGGTTCAACCTCCTCATTTTAAAATGAAGAAACTGTGGTTCAGCTAAACTTAAGTGAGTTGCCAAAGGTGATATAGGCAATAAGTGGCAGCAACAGAGCTAACGCTCAGGTTTTCCAAGTTTAGCAGCTTTACCCTTCCTTAAGGTGAGGTTTTCCAGGGAAACAAAGTCAACGTACAGATGCAAATTGCATCAGGCATGATCTTTAAGTGTTTAGGTAGCACCGTCAGGGAACACACTGTCCGTCCCAAGTAGGGGCTGTTTACTTCTGGGTTGCCACTTTTCCTCACTGTTCTCATGCACTTTCAGGCTTCTCCCACTATCCCAGCTAAGGGTGTGTGTGGTAGGCAGGATAATGGACCCTCACAGATGTCCCTGCCCTAATCCCTGGAACCTGTGAATATGTTATACTATATGGCAAAGAGGCATTGAGGTAGCAGGTAGGGTGAAAGTTGCTAATCAGCTGACCTTACAATAAGGAGATTATCCTGGATTATCTGAAGTGTCCTTAGAAGTGGAAGAGGCCATCAGAGTGTGCGGAAGCTGGCGGCCACCTGCCCAGCTATGCCCAAAACCAACGCTCAGGACCTTCCTGGCAAGAAGGAAGAGCTGCTGAAACATCTGGACAGCCTGAGTGTGGAGCTCTCCCATCTGCGCCTCGCCAAAGTGGCAGGCAGCATGGGGTCCAAACTCTCCAAAATCTGAGCTGTCCACAAGTCCTTGTTCTCACCATCATTAACTAGACTCAAAAAGAAAACCTCAGGAAGTTCTGCAGGCCCAGGATCTGTGGCCCAAGAAAGCACGTGCCCTGCACCGCAGTCTGAACAAACAGGAGGTGAACCTGAAGACCAAGAAACAGAGTGGAAGGAGCAGCTGTACTGGACCTGATGTGGGAGTACACAGTCAAGGCTAGAGCTTCACCCACTGACTGGAGACGGGGTTGGGGAGCTGCTATACTGTCTTGGGAGATGGAGGGAGGGGGCCACAAGCCAAGAAATGTGAGCAGCCTCTAGAAACTGGAGAAGGCAACGAAATGGATTCTCCAATAGGGCGAGAGAAATACAGCCCTGCCCACATTTTGATTTTAGTCCAGTGAGACCCATATCCAACTTCTGAACTACAGAATTGTAAGATGATAAATGTGTGTTGTTTAAGCCACTTGATTTATGGTAATTCGTTACAAAAGCACTTTCTATGCTTCTCCAAACAATACTACATGTTAAAGCACTAGATCTGAGCTCCTAATTTTTCCTTATTAACTTAGTCCTACTCTTCTACATAAATATGGCTACCTGGCTCTTCATTCAATATGGAAACTAAAACTCTATCTAACAAAACATCATTTGTATCCAAATTGCCCTAGTATTTATTTCAGGAAAGCTTGTCCAAAAATGAGAGTGAGTTAGTGCCCATCTCTAGTGACGATGGCTACTTTCCTGTTTAGGAGACTGTATTATTCGTTGATGAAGGATTGCTGAATGAACCAAGGCGTGGTTAACTTCACTTTTCAACGGACAATTTTTGCTTCCTCACAACATTCATTCCATTTCTTAGAATGTTTCACTCTACAAAGTGCCAGGGCAGAGGGTTTTAGCTTTAGTTAGGTCACCTTTGAGAATCTGAAGAAAGCTGTAGACTTGTTCCCCAAAAGAAAACACATAAAAACATATACAAAAAACTTTTTCATGACATTTTTTTTGCAGTAGAAATTGAATTATTTTACAGAGACTATAAAGTATCTTTATAAACTCATATCTTTGTTGCTCTCATCATCTGCCTCTTGACATTAATGCCTATTTTCCTCAAACACCTGAGATAAATGCAAATTTTTCAAGTAAAAATAAAGTTTAATTCAGCTCCAAAATAAGCTTCTACGAGAAGGCTGGTGTTTGGCTTTGAAATTGAAATTATGGAGTGGTTTTTGACGCAGCAATAGGCTTGGTATTTTTGACATCTGTTTGGCTATGACTTTTTAGTTTCATGGCAATAAGTGCTTGAAACACTGACCTGGCAAAAGAAAAAGTAGCCAACAAAATGGGAGCTGCTGTGGCTTTGTTAGATGAGGGTTAGGCGTAGTGGGATTCTGAGAGTTCTCCAAAATCCTTGTTGAATTCATATTGTGTCGATGAAATTATCTTTTGAAAAGTCTGCAACATTAATGCTTCATCACTTTTTTAAAAAGTATTAAATATACATGGTTCCATGTTAAGGTCATTGGAGGCAGAATTAGCTTTCAAAGAGTTATCTGACTCCAGCAGTCTATGGTTTCTACCTGTAAACTAATTGGTAAGCTTGGTCACTCTTGTTCCAATTTGTAGAAGCACTTCTCCAGCCATGGAATGTTTAGATAGATGCCTGCTTCTGATGTGCCCTTCCAGAGTGGCAGGTGAGCTAAAACCATTTAAATGGAAAGATTGACCTAGATAATTTGGCAAGAATATCCATCAAGTAAAGCAAACTATGAATGGACTCTTTCCTGTTGGGTTGTTCTAATTGGATTTCCTTTGCCTCAAAAGAGCAGGACTTTTGTTTGAAGGTCAACCAGATGTTTCCAGACAGGTCCTCTGGAAAGCTAGTTAATTTCTGTATTGCAGCAGCGAACTTCCTCTTCTACTCTCATTTCTTTACAAAACTTCTTGAAACAGCAGTGTGTCAGCCCTGGCTCTCAGGAGGTTGACAACGTTTGTAGAAATAAACACAGTTTTTTTAGGATTGCTGGCAGAGTCATTGACACCAACTGACACCACTGCATGTTGAGATGAGGAGCATGTTTCTTCACCAAAGCAGCAGAACCAGATGTGTTGCCAAGCGTCACAGATGCTCCATCGGAGCCCAGAGTGCCAAGATTTTGATTCTGCCTGAAAGTTTGTTTGGCAAAGAAATTCTTCACCGTATTAAAGGCATTGACTCCGCAGATTCCAAAAGGAGTTCACGAAGTAGAAATTCTCCCTGATTATGAGAACTTGCCAAAGGGAGTTGGCTATACAAACAGAGGTATCTATTTTCATTAAGTTACATGCAAAAGAGAAATATTAAAGAAATGTCAGAAATTCTTGTAATGTTGACATCATTTGATGAGAACACAACTTTAAGAAATGTGTGGCTTCACCAAAATATTTTCAGTGGCATGTGGGTTATTTTTCTTGGTGATACGATGAACTCAAAAAATGTTTTAATACAAGTATTTTTTTCTTGGGGCAAATCCAATGCTAAGTAAAGTCCCAGTCTTTAAAAATCAAGATGTTTTTATATAAAGAAAAAGATCACAAAGTCTAATCGATTTTCAGAGTAGGCAGCCTGAGGTACTCCTTCAATTTTATTCGTTCCATGCTTCCATCGGCCAGAATCTTGCTATACAAGAAATACTGTACTTTGGGGTTCTATCACACTCCATAACTAATATAAAATCAATAGACATAAAAACTTCATGATACTGTTTTTTTTTAATTTTCTAACTTAAGCTAGACTCAAAGTAAACAAAGATGTATGGCTATAATCATGTTAAGGGAGTGTGATTTCCTTAGATTCCTATTGACAGGAAAGTATTCTAGAGGCCTTAACATGGTAGTGACGATGTCACCTATCTGTTTATCTTCAATAGCAGCTATGGCAGATTGCCTTCTGTTCAAAATATACTTCCCTGCCTACTGATCTTTGGTTTAGCCATGTAACTCAGTTTGGCTGCCCCATACCACTTCCCAACAGAAGGTTCAAGAATGGTCCTTGGCTCTGCCATCTCTCTTTTCCCTCTGCAACACAGCTGGAACTGTCTACAAAGGAGGCTGTCTTTCAGCCTGAGTTCTGGAATAAAGATGACATGGAGCTAACTCATGTGGACAGTAATGTGAACAAAAAATAAACCTTTGTTTTTATAGGCCTCTATGATTTTGAGGTCTTTGTTACTGCAAAATAATTTAACCTAGGCTGATGGATACAGCATCCTGTTCCATCCCATTCTGTGTGAATCAATATCTTTATACTGTAATTTGACATAAAACATGAATTTTTATAAAAGTAATCCAAGTGTCAGAAAGGAAGTTTTTTTTTTTAAAGATTGGCACCTGAGCTAGCAACTGTTGCCAATCTTCTTTATTTTTTCCCACTTTTTCTCCCCAAATCACCCCAGTACATAGTTGTATATTTTAGTTGTGGGTCCTTCTAGCTGTCGCATGTGGGATGTGGCCTCAGCGTGGCCTGACAAGGGGTGCCATGTCTGTGCCCAGGATCCGAACTGGCGAAGCCCTGGGCTGCCAAAGCAGAGCACGTGAGCTTAACCTCTCTGCCACAGGACTGGGCCCCAGAAAGGAAATGTTAAAATATTTTTGCTTCCTAAGTTCACAGACCTACCTCCTCCTCTTGAAGCCTAATCTCACATATAGGTTGAACTATTTTGCTATTGTGTCTCTCTCATTGAAAAATAATACTTTTTTCCATAAACATATATTGAGAAACAAGTCACTGGGTAGTCAAAGATAAAAATGATGCAATATGGCCCTTCGGGAGTCATTGTTTGATGGAACCCTTGTTATGTAAACTAATAATTACAATGCAGTGAGAAAAATGTTATAGTAAAGTTATGACCAGAGTTTGGGTGGGAAAAACAGACTTGTCAGCATATGTTGCACAGAGAAAGTGGCACTTAGTTTAGGTCTTGAAGGATGAAAGAGAATGTACAAGGAAGTGTGGGATGTAAAATTAAGGAATACGTGGCATAGTAGGAGCATAAAGGCAGGAGTGGAAGTGGAGGAAAATGACAGTGGGAAAGTAAATTTAAGTTTGTGAAGGCTTTAGCTGTCATCTAAGGAACTTAAATTGTATTCTCTAAGCAATAAGGAATCAAGGGCCGTTCTAAAGTAGGAAATTGTCATGACGAAGTTTATGCTTTAAGAAGAGAGCTCAAAGGGGCACAGGTTGGAAGGAGAAGGAAATGAACCTTGAAGCAGGGAAGTGTACTAGGGGGTACCACGGCAGCCCGGGCAGGAGAGAATGGCGTCTTGCACTTAAACAGCAAACCTGCAAGAATAGAATACAAAGATACATGTTTGAGAGATATTTTAATAGTAAATGTAGTAAGATTGTTGAAAAAACTTTATGTTGACCAGGGTAAGGGAAAATTTAGGGTCATGAATGACTGAGATGCCTAGCTGAGATATCCTTGTATTTGTGCAGCACTTCACATGTTTCAAAGTACTTTCCCTTCCTTACTTTATTTATGTTTGCATTAACTCTGTATTAGCTTACCAAGTATCATTCCCATGCTTCAGTATCAGGAAGATTAACTTGGCTCGTGGGGAAGTAGCTAAGATTAGAAACCAGATAATGTGACTAAAATAGAGAAATGATTGAGCCTAAAAACAAGTTAACTTATTTAATAGAGAAGCAACTAAGACTAGGAATTAGGTAACTTGTCTGATGGTGAAGAAACTGAGATCAGAAAACAATCCTCTAATTTTTCTTCCCAGACATGTTGTAGCAAAGGCTGTTGACCTACCCAGAGATGACAGCTAGGCCACTTGAAATGCAGTTTTGCAGAGCCATACCCGTTCTGTTCAGGAAAGACAGAAAGTATCCTATAGGTCTGCCTGGCCCCCTTTTCCCTGGGCACTAGGTCTTGAGAGCATTTGGAAAAATGATGGTCCATATACAGTGCCTTTTACCCATTCAGCATGTTTGCAATAAGTAAGCACAGTCCAGTGTGGAAACAAGAAGTATCAATACAAAAGGAGGCAAAATATTTTTAATGCCTTAAAACTTGACTCAGAGCGAAAGGTATATGGTAGCTATGCCTATTCTGGCTTTGATCCAAGAGTCGTTGGAACGATACGATGTTAGAGGAACATGGGTCAGTTGAAAAGCAGCTACTATTGTCAGTATTTTATAGATGAAAAGCCTGAAACCTCTGAGACATAAAATGACTCATTAAAAGTCACAAAAGAAGTGAAACAACCAAACTTCAGACTGGTCTGTCTGCCTCCAAAGCCCATCATTTTTTGCATAACAACCTCCCACCCTTCTCCCAAAAAACCTTAGTGACCTAAAGCAATGCTTTACCATTCTTTTATTATTCAGTTGGTTGACTGAGTTCATCTGGGCAGTTCTTGCCCAAATCTCTCATGTGATTCTAGCCAGATGTCTGGGACTGTGGTCATCTAAAGGCTCAACTAGGCTGGACATTCAAGATGGCTCAATCAGATGACTGAAGGTTGTTGCTGACTTCTCATAACACGGCAGCTTCGTTCTGAGGGGGAGAATTCAAAAGCGAGTGTTTCAAGAGACCAAGTGGAAGCTGCAAGTCCTCTTACGACCTCGCCTTGCAAGTCCCAGAATGTCACTTCTGCCCTTTTCTATTAGTCAAGCAAGACACTAAGGTCAGCCCAGATTCAAGGAGAGGATGAAATCGATTCTACCTCTTAATCAGGAGTGTGAAAGTCCTGTTGCATGAGAATCTAAAGGATGGGAGATATTGTGTCACCATCTTTGGAAAATACAATCAGCCACAATTTCCAAAGAACAAAAGCTTCTATGAGATGTGAAGGAGCATTAAGGAATGTGGAGCATATTGCGTATAAGAAGACTTTCTCTTTATCTAAGGTTTACAGCATATAGTGCCAGATTACACAAGCATGCACCTTCAAATTGCCAGCTATATCCAAGTTTTATTATCCTATATATTTTTATTTTATTTTTTACTTTTGACTTATAAGATGAGAAGCAACAAAGGACTAAGTGAATTGTCTTTCTCTACTTCTCTACTGAATAACCAAAGGGCTACCTAAATCTCTCTTCTTTTGTCTTCCCATGGAGAAAGATTCAGTCCAAAAATTTCACCTTCTAGCTAAGCGCTCCCTTAGAGCTAGTTGGTGGATAGGAAGGAGTTGTAAAGAATCCTTTTTAAATTCCTATTTAAATTGTAATGGACATCCATTGTCCTCCGCCAATGAAGGAGGACAAAATCCCACTGTCCTGTGTTCTGGAACTCAGGCTTTACTTGCTCTGACTGGCTGCCAAAATAAAAAGTCAAGTGAGGAAAAGAGATTGCAGAACATTTCCTTCCTAAAACATAAGAGTTTCTACTTTCTAGAAAATGTAATTTGAAATTGCCAACAGTTCACATCTGGTATTTTACTAATTTGTTCAAGGACATTTCTCATAGGATTTAAAAGATCACTAATATCTCTAAAAATTTTGTTGTAGAAACTATAAGTAGCTCAATCAAGATTCTTTGCCAGGACCCTTGGAGCTAATGGTTTTCTGCTGTAGTGAGGTAGCACTATGTGGATGTTAAAATCAATATTCAGCACGTTATGCACATAAATGCTGCTTCTTGGTTCTGATATCTTAGCGGAGTATTCTGATCAGCAATGAATTGAGAATGGGAACAACATCGGTATTCTCTGTGATTCCACACTTGAATATTTTGGAGACATACAAGGCAATATGATAAACGAATATACAGCTGTTACAGTCTGATAATGTAAGATTTTATTGATTATCCAACAGAGTAACTACCCTGGGTATTAGGTTTGCTTGTCACAACCTTCAGTGCCTCCGGTAGTTGAACAAGTTCTTTTTTTCCATTGAGCTGACCTCAAAGTCACATAGTTTCTGAATCAAGGTACTCAGATTTCATACTTTGGCAATTTCTTTCCTTTCTAATGGAGTATATTAGAGAAAATGTGTCACCTTTTGCACCATGTAATACCAAATCAGATCAGAATTCATGCACAATTATGTCAGTGGAAATCTAATAGTACAGGCTGGCTTATCTGTAGATAACACATGGAAAAATAAACTTCCACAACTGACAGATTTACTCGATTTTTTTTCAGATAACTTATTTGTAAGTAATCGAGCTAAAGAATGTAACTGGATTATTTTTCATACTATTAAAAAA
Source organism: Equus asinus (assembly GCF_041296235.1). Lineage (NCBI taxonomy): Eukaryota > Metazoa > Chordata > Mammalia > Perissodactyla > Equidae > Equus > Equus asinus. The sequence continues at coordinate 76,834,470 of NC_091798.1, forward strand.
AAACCTCAACAGCAAAATGGTTGCTAAGTATTCAAGCTCTGTCACTCTGCCCTTTTCCTCCCTTTTTCTCTTTGAAAAAGTTTCTGGATAATGAATGCAAAGAAAGAACGGGGTGGGGGGCGGGGGAGGACATTTTGCATTAGCTATATTTATTAAAAGAACTAACAACTTTAGGAAAACAAAATTTAAATAAAACACTTATGTGAAAATAACGTGCGTTGATAGTTAATGGCATTTAAGTAACACAGGTTACGTGGTCGCCTACCTGGGAATGATATTAGGCTGCCTAAAAAGCATTCATCTGTGTTTCTCTTTTATAATAAGAAAAAATCAAAGCCAATCACTAATCTGAAGTCTTCTTGAAACCAATTAAAATAATTTAAGATAAGTTGTACTGCAAATGTGCTTTTTAAGTGTTTTAGACTTAGGATGTCTTAGGGATGTTGTAACCCCTTTTAATGTTACTATTTATATATAAGTACCATGTGTATAGTATTACACCTTTAATGCACTGTATTAGCTGTCACTTGAAATTAAGTGCAGGCATGTTCTTTTTTGGCCTTCAGTTTCTCCTACATTAAATGTTTGAATAATGATACCAGTAGTAAAAGGGTAGGTAGCATTCCCAGTGGAAACTCGCTTCTGCATCTGGTGGGGTTGTGTTCAGGTTTCTACGTGAAAGATATTGTAATATCAGAATCTCTTGGTGTTTACACACCTGGTATCCAGAACTCTACCTGATGTCTTTTCTCGCAGAATTAACGGAATCAAAGCTTATGGTAGGCATGTTTGATAGATGTGCTTTGTCTGTAGAGATCTGGTGATAATTCCATCAAAATTTGTCCCTAGTTGATCATATATCTATGCATTTTTATATCTTTGTGGTTTTCTTCACCAACTCTGTGTTTGCATCAGTGCCTTCATTAGAAGGTCAGGTTTTGAGGATTTAGTAATTCACCTTGGAAAGGTACTATAAGTTGAATGTATCAAGCATGAGTTTTCTCCACTCAGCATGAATTTCATAGCATTAAAAAAAGGCAAACCCATAGCTAAAATATTTTCTTGATATCTGTTTCTGATTTATACAAGGAAAAGTAAATAGATGCTTATTGACTTCAGCTGTTTTTTTCCGTTTCCATAAGTCATGTTTGCTTTTTACGTTATAGTGATATTGTGCAGACTTTCTCCATGATGACAAAACTGTCCATTTTCCAAACATACAAATCAATTAGTTTTAATAAAAGAAACTATCCAGATGGGAGCCACTTGGAGGGATTATTGCTTATACTAAAATAATACGAAATTTGATGTGAAAGTTAAAATTCCTTATTTATTCATAAATACTATGTTTATTCATAAATATTGCTCTTCCTACAATCTAAATCACAGTGATACAACTTCCTGTGTGGGTCTTTTCCTATAACAACAGGTAAAAGAGTAATATCTTAGAAAGAGATCAGTTTTTATTTTACAAAGGTTGACTGACTTTGTCATTTACAAGTACTTTTGCATCTGTTCACATACCCACAGCATGGAAATGAAGGTGGAAATTTTCTGATTAAGAGAAAAGAAATCAAGATACAGTATTTCTCTCATATTTAATATGAGTGACTCATTCAATTCATTCCTTCACCTATTCATGCATGAACTTAATAAATATTTGCATACCTGTGACAAATGTCTATTCTGTACATCATATACTGACACATTTTAAGAAAAGAGTGTAGTGGGTTTTCTTTTCCTTTATTCCCCATCAATCTCAGACATGCTCTACATCTGTTGCCTCCATTTACTCCCCTCTTTGGTTCAATCTTAATTCTTTCCTTTGTGGCTTCCATCTATACATTTTGTTAGACTTGTTCCCCAAAGACGTCAATAACTTCACTTGGTCTCCCACCTTTTTAGTGCATTTATCTCAATGCCCTCTTGATTGCTATTTAATATCCCCTTCTATCTCCCTGTACACTCAATTTTTCTTTACTCAAACACTTTTTTCTTTTTTTTTTCCTCCAATGTTTGGGCACCTCCCAATTTTGTTCTTCTGTAGAGAACTAATCTATGCCCACAATTTTAACTATCACCTCGGTGAAGATAACTCCAAAATCTTTACTTTCATTCATTTATTTGCTCACCCATGCAACAAGTGTTGCGTACGTGGAATGTTCAAAGCACTATTCTAGGCTAACTGAAGGATACAAAGGAAAATGAAACCCAGCTCTACTTCTCAAGGAGCTAAAAATCTCCAGTTATACCTTTTGCCCCAAGTCTGTGGTCTCCTTCCACCCCCTCAGGCATTGAAAGTTGTCCCATTGTAACCCCAAACTCAGAATATTTCATTCCGAACTTGTATTCTTCCTCTAAAAATAGCTTCATTTCATGGCTAATGGATTTCTACCAGTAGTACAATTATTTTACTCGTGAAGACTCAAAAGCTCAAATCATCTTCTGTGATTCTCTTTCTGTCTAATCCATAAGAAAGATTTTGCTGTTGTAATATTCCTTACTTTGTACATTTCTCTTAAATTCACTTGATATGCTCTGCCTTGCTATATACATGAAATGCCCTTTCTGCTTATCCAAGCCTCGTCTATCCTTTAAGACCCAGGATCTGCCCCACATTCTGGCCAGTTAATACTTTAGCCAATAGTGAGCTCCACTTCAGAACATACAATAATGCATTTGTTTTCCTCAATTGACATTCATCTTTTTTTCCCTTCCTATTTTTTTTTTGTGTGTGTAATTATGTGTGTAATTATGTGCCAGGCACCGTGCTGAGCACTTTGTATGGATTATCTCATTTCTTCTTCATGAAACTCTATTGAGTACATTCTACCGTCCATGTTTTATAAATGAGGAAAATGAGACCGCGCGAGGCTAAGTGACTTATCCAAGGTTACAAAGAAAGGCTGAAATTAGAACCCAGTTCTATGTAGACTCCCAAGCCTATGATTTAAACCACTACGCCACATTGCCTTATGACATTTACATATTATTTATTGCCTCATGATCTTATTTAATTTTAATGTGTCTTGTCTCCACAAAAAACGTTATAAATTCTAGTGACCAGAACTGAGTATTATAACACATATTATACACAATGGTATACAAATAGTAAGCTTTGCTTAAATACTCAGTGAATAGAAAGATATGTATAAACGGAAAACAGCAGTTCAGACATCAGAGTCCCATAACCACTCCAACTAGCCATGTTGTATACTGGGTATTTAGAAAAAGAAAAGTGACTGCCAGTTATCTTCGTTTTGCCGATATCTTTCTGATCTCCTCTCTTAATAGCTACACCTCCCTAAAGGAATCAGAATTGAATCTATCTTTGCCAGTATGATAGGAAAAGGAACTTTCTGCTCCCTATATATATTGCTATCCCCATTCACCGATCTCTGAGGCCTAGCCACTACCTGTGCTGCTACAGATGATGTAGAGTCGAGTGCGGTTCCTGTTATCACAGAGCTCCAATGTCAGTCACTCTTCTCTCCCGTCTCATAATCACCACTCAATTTCAAGTCCCCCGTTCCTGGAATGAGTCACCTTCCAGCCACTTTCTGCTATAACACATCTTAAGAATGCTGCCAACAATCACTGAAGATTTCTTGAGGCAGGATAGCATAGTGGTTAAGAGTGTTGGCTCTGAAACCAAGCTGCTGTGTGATAACGGAGAGGTACTTCACCTCTATCCTTCAGTTTCTTCATCTGTAAAATGGGGCTAATAATAGTTTCTGCCTTATAGTGTTGTTGTGAGGATTAAATGAATAAATATGTGCAAAGCTTAGAACGATGTCTATGATATAGTAAGAATTTCATAAGTATAATGTATTAGTAGTATTATCATTATTGTCAGCAGCAGCGGCAGCATTATCAGTCCAGGGTGCCCAGGAAGGCTGTCATGTTACTAAATGAAACAGAGGTCTGAGTAGGGATAGATTTTAGAGGGGAAGAAAATTACTTCAGGAAAACTATTTTTGTCATGTTGAGTTTGAAATGTTACCAGGCCATCAAATTGGGTATTCCAGCAGATTCTAGAAATAGAAATCTGGAATTCAAAGAAGAGGTTATGACCAGAGACTTAAATTTGAGAAGTGCTCATTAGAGATAAAAGTAATCACTGAAACAGAGGCTGTTGAGAGTGAAGGGAAGAGAGCCACAGACAGTTCTGTGGAGAATGCCTCTATTTAAGTGGCCACGGAGGATGAAGGACAGAGAAAAAATCATCAGAGTTGTAGGAGGGGACTCGGAAGGGTCCCTGTCATGAAAGCTAACAGTTTTGAGAAACATATCACTAGAATCAAATGTGGCAAACGCTCATGGAAGGTGGCAACTGGGAAAAAAGTCATGAACATTGGTGATCACATTAGTCATGACCCAGGGGCTCCTAGTTTCCCTAGAGTGGTGAAAGCAGAAGGCAGAGGGTACATTGGAGGCAGTCGGTGAAAACTGCCCTTCAGAATGGTTTGACTCTGGAAGGGTAAGAGGAGGAAGGACAGGAACTTATGGAGTTGGCAAGAACTTGGGGTTTGTTTGAGTAATGGAGCACTCCCACTATTTTAGAAGGGCCCAGTGGGGAAGGTGGAATTGCAGAGCTAGAAGAGTAGAGGATCAAGGTCTCAGAAGAAGTAAGGGCGAGTAGAAAGAAGATCACAAGAGAAGGGATGAAGTTCTGTGGGGAGATTCTGGCTGAAAGGGTGGATGTTGAGGAAGCACATGTGGCCTCAGTTCTCTCAGGAAAGTGGGAGGAATGGTCATTTGTTGTGAGCTGAAAGTTGGGATAGAAGGCTCTGGAGAAAGGAGGAGGACTGAAAGAGTATTTGGGAGGAATGTGATAACCAGTCCACATGAGATGAATAAACCAGTAACTGTGAAGGCCCAGCTGGAGCTACATGACATAACAGGAGGATGTGGTAGCCAAGGCGTAACAGTTCACAGCTCAACAGTCCAGAATGATTTATAGAGAAACAGGAACACACACAGAAGACGTAAGGAGAGGTACAATAAAGTCCATATAGGTTGCAAGGGAAGGAGACAAGCGAAGCTAAAATTGAGTGGATGGGCTGGGAGAATGGTGAGGAGTTGGAAGGAGGAAGCCTCTTAATCAGCGGGATAGGGAAGGCTTGCCCGCCAAACGAAGGTGTAAATGGCAGAACTAGAGAATTATGGACTCCAGACACTTTAAATTTTTTCTTTCTCTTTCTTTCTTTCTGTCTTCCTCCCTCCCTTCCTTCTTTCCTTCCTTCCTTCCATTTTGTTTTTAATAGAAAACTCTTCCTGGAGAATAAAAGAAAATATATTTTAAAGTTAAATATACTTTGACACTTCTGAAAGCAGCAATTAAACTGTTTAGTAAGGAAAGTTGAATTTTATTCTTTATCTTCTTTAACTTTTCACCTATGGCTTTAGATGAAGTCTGCTTTAAAAGGGGAAGAAAAAAAGATGTCAAAGAGAGTTGTAAATTATAGAATGACATCTACCATGTGGTTCTTCTGTCACTCTCACTAATATTGCTTAGCATTCTGAGTTTAAAATAACACACTTATTGAGATTTAAAACTCTGTGGATGCAGAATACATTTTTGAAAATAAGACTTTTTACTATGCATAGCCAATTATAGTCCACTGAGAAAATCATGTCTTTTTCCAATACATTTTTATTATGTACTTAACTGACGGACCTTCCCAGCTTCTTCATAGACATTCCACTCCATCAGCCACTGTACATAATATACTTCTTAGGAATCTACTTAAATTTGTATTTACCTGTGAGGTTAGATTGGCTCCTGAGGATGCAGTCCTTTTTTCCTTGAGTAAATTATACATATTTTAGAAAACTATCTAAAAACATATTTACCTCATATGGAATTCTGGTCTCAAGGGTAATTAAGACCAGTTTTTAAAAAGCATAGCCAACGCGCTTTAACTCTCTCAGGTAAATAAGATATATTTTATAATCATCTAAGAATGATTCCTCTCTTCCTTTCCTTCTCTTTCCCTTCTCCTGTAACTATCACCATGCTCTTTTATACACATATTTAGTAATTATTTCAATGTTTCCTCAGATACTGCTTTTCTCTCCTGGGCCAGCTCACCAATTATGCTTTCCTTCCATTCCATGCACTGGTAACTATACACCTTACATAGTCTACCTTACATATAATTTGTAGAAGAGAAGTTACTTTGTGAAGATCCAGATTCTTCTGCATACACATTTTCTTTTGTCTTCACATTTTAGGAAGGAGGTTCCAATATTGGGGAGAATACCCATAGAGCTAAGAGTGGAGTTTTGTTTGCTAAGAGATTCATAATTGAATAAAAACACTATATTTTGCATTTATTTTAAAAATGGAAGTAATATCTGAAAGTAAATATGCAATAACATCATTGTAATTATTTGCAAAAGCAACTGTATACCACGATCATTATTAAAACCAAAGAAATAAATGAAATTGCCTAAAAATACATGCTTTCTCATTTAGCTATTTTGCACTTCTAAGACATCCTTTACACATTGATTTCTTTGCATACATTGAATAATGAGAGTGCACAACCCATTCTTCCTTTGTCCTACAAGAATATTGCAATAGTTTCCCCAGGAAGAGAGCAGTAGGAAACCCATGTGTGACAATAATTGTTAGGTGGATTGTGGAAACTGCATGAGAATAAGACTAAAAACTTGGGAGAAGGGTGTTTCTTACAAACTGCAAGATGAGTGTAAGGAGTGGAGTCGTGCCTGGTTTATTTCTCCTCTCTCTGCCTCTGAGGACCAATCCTGTACATTTCATGAGGCTGACTTCTGAAGTTGCTTGGGTAAGTGTCACTGCTGTATGCACTCTTCCACTGTGAGGTCAGGGTTTCTACTGGTCTCTTCCTAGTCAGGGTAATTGGGACCTGAGAGTTCATCCTGCTCTGTCCAAGCCAGTATGAGCCTTGGAATGAAATCCTCTGGGTTTAGGGCTCATAAAACCCTCTCTGTTGAAATAATTGCTGTGATTGCTAAGCGTCAAGACTTACATGAGGGCTTTCTCTTGGGTTGGTGGCCTAAATGCTAATCAACTTTGCTGCCCAGATTAGTTTTAGAACTCAGGCGGCCATGGATCTTAGTTTGCCTGGTGGGGTCCCAGTACGCCTGTTATCCTACTGTAATCTTAATAGTGCCCAGTATCACTTTCAGAAGTGCCTTGATTTGGATGATAAAGGATGTGATCTCTCTCTTCATATGAGTTCTTTGGATTGAGTTTTGTTTTCTTGGGTGTTTTTGTGTTTGTGCTTTTTATGTTTATGAGGGGTTACATTTTCTTTTTTTCTACTTTGGTAAATTTGAGGAAATTAAACAAAAGAGACCCTAGTTTTCATCAAAATAATCTAGGAACCATGTTAAAACAGATTCTTTAACCCCACCACAAGAAACTGATTCAGTAAGGATGAGGTGGGACCCAGGAATTTTTTTAACTAGGTGATTCTTAGGTACCCTGGAGTTTGAACTTTAGTTTCAAGCACCTGCAAACTCAGCCTAGCTATTTGACCCCTAACCTCTGAACTCTGGTACATACAAAAGGATATAACTATTTCAAGGTTCTGGTGAACATTCGGTCAAGCTGATCAGCTGCAATCTGGCTGTGAAACTGACAGGCTTGAACAACTAATATTTCCCAGGCTAGCTTAGAGGGCTCATCCTCGCTACCTTGTTGTGGCTGGAACCCAGGTGATAATTTTAAATGAAATTCCATCAGAAGAATTCTCTGATTCTCCAGCCACAGACACCGTTTTAGCCAGGTGAATTCATTGACTACCTGTGGAAGCTATTTTGAATATTTTGCAAGGTGAGCAGTGAGTCATGCAGATTGAATACTGGTTTATTTCTGGAAGGTTGCTCCTAGAACAAAAGACAAATCATTAAGTAATTCAGCCCCTACCCCCCTTCCTTCACGCAGCATTGTGCTGTGCGTAATCAAGGACACATGCCAGTCACTGGCGGCTCCGCTTTGCTGACACTCTCAAAGTCATCCTTTCCTTTCACAGCTGTCAGGGCTCTGCACACTTTATGCATTCCTTCTGGGCACTTGATCCTTGCATTCCACCAGGCAGAAGAAACAGACACCTGAATAAAAGGAAGCCAGGACTCTTGGCCTCCCAAGATCAGGGCTGTAGGCCTCACGCATATTAACAAACTGTCGTTTACATTCTCCAGGGCACTTTTATTAGTCTTGCAAGGGCACCTGCGTTTGAGGAGTCTTAAAATTTTTTTCCTCACTCTCATCCTTACTCCTCCCTCCATCCCACCTTGCCCCTTCTCCCCTACACTATCTCACATGCCTGGGCTCTGTAGAAGGAAATTAAACTGTGATTTGGTATGCTAAATTACCTGAACTAAAAACTATAATTTGCAATATTATTAAGTCATCAATGTCATGGATTTCAATTTCTTTCTGTTTAAACCCCTAACTCACAACATCATTCTTTTCAATTCTAACTGAAAGGAAAAAAGGAGAGAGAAAAGCCCTTGGTTGCTCTAGTGACTGATCGTATCCGTCAGGAAAGTTAAAATAGGACACTTCAGAGTGGGTCCTTCAGCCTGGCCTGTTGTTCGTTAAAAACTCCACATTGCTCCCAAGGTGTGCTTGTTCGTGTCTAAGGACATATGGCAAAGAGAGTGGGCTTCTTGGGTGATCCAGACAGTTTGGGTCAGTGGCAGGAACTGGAAATTCCACATTTCTACTTCCAGAGAAATCCTGACAAGGTTTCACTCCTGGATAGTGAGGACGTCTTCTTTCTGCACTGCTATCTCCAGGCCTTTTTGGAAACTTCTGGATATTTTCTGTTAGCTGGCAGCATCAATGGCCCTCACAACAGCTGGAAGCCCAATCCTCTTCTTCTGCCATAGTCTCTATGTTGCTGCTTTGAATTAGGCATCAATGTTTTCTATAAGAACAGACCAGACGGGATAGGCTAGGCTTTGCTGTAGTAATGACTCTAAATCTTGGTGGCTTAGAACCGTAATGCTTTATTTTTTGCCTATAATACGTGTCCCTCAGGGGTGAGCTGGGGACTTGGCTCCACACCTTGCCTGTCCTCCTCACCTTGCCTGTCCTCCTCACCTGGGGCCCTAGGCTGAGAGAATATTTGGAATATTGCCAGTTACCAAGTCTGAAGGAGACACTTAGCAAAGCATGCACCAGTTCTTAAAGCTTCCTCCTGGAAACAGCACAGACCACTTCTGCTCACCTTTCATTGATCAGAGCAAGTCACTTCTAGGGGCTGGAAAAGTATAATCCTACCACAGTCCCAAGAAGAGAGAGCCAGAATACTTGTGCGTGGCCTTAATGATTAATATAAGGATCTAGTATGTTCATGAGTCTAAAATAATGAGGGGAGAGAATGGCTATAAAAACCAAATTTTGTCTGACCAAAAATATGTAATTTGAACCATTAAGAACGTAATGCTTCCCTCTGCATTTCAATAACATTACAAAAGCAAGGTGCAGACTTTGGTAACTGTTGGGAAATAGCAACGTTGACATCTGATCATGGGTTCCTATGGCCAGTACCTCTTCTCTGTGACTGCCTCAGCATGGACAGTAGCACAAGGTGGGGTATACTCTAGTATGTCAGCTGTGATCCAGGGAACAAGGGAACTAGAATATGCTATTTCCTCTCTCTGTCTCTCTCTCTTTCAGCAAGTCTCCACTGAAGGACACAGATTTTAGCAGGTGACTATACAGATTAGAGTATGGTTCATTAGGCTCTGGAGTTAGACTTCCTTAATTTAGATCCCAGCTCCATCATTGACTAGCTAAATGATCTTGGGTAAATTGCTTAACTTCTCTATTGTCTCAGCTTCCTCATCTGTAAAATTAATATAGAAATAGTGTTTACAGCATTGATGAAATATATTTATAGCTGTTAACCCAAGGCTCCATAAATGTTATCCCTAGCAGGAGATCACCTGCAATTTTCTAATTTACTTTAATATAGTAGATTCTGAAATTTGGGGAAACTAGATCCTTTTCTACTGCTTTGTTAAAATATTTTAAACATTTTTTCATTCTTAAAAAGCAGGTTTCAGGGAACAAGTCTGCATATACCTTAAGTGCTAGGAGGCGTCAACTGTTAAGACATCATTGCAGGTGTCTTATGCCCAGTCATCCACAGCAAACACTTCTGTCTACTTCATGAAAATATTTTTTCTTTAGTCTCCTTGATGATAGATTAGACTAGCAAAAATTTTATAGGTGTTGAGGATTCTGAACTTCTTTCAAGGTTGATCTTAGTATGTAAATATGACGCATATAACCTAATAAGACATGGATGCTCAGAATCAAAACATAACCCCAGGTCATGACATAAGTCAAGGGCAAGAACACTGTGGGGCCACAATTACAACAGAAGCATGAAAGATAACTGTATTTCTTGACCTTCTAGGGTCAACTCATTTCCCAGCCTTCTTGTATTGAGTTCTGGATAGGCAGGCCAGTCTAGTAATGGTCAGTCCACTGTAAACAGTCAAGGTAACAGTATCTTCCCTTTACCTGGGAGAGTTAAGTATATTAGAGATAGTTTACGTCTCTTGTTGTCTGCTTAGTTTGTGTGCTCAACAGAAAGCTTGAAATATAGTAGTACAGTACTTCTGGCTCCAAGAAATTCTTCTCGAAAGCTATTAGTATCATCACAGAGTCCTGAGACAATGACCAAGAAACTTAGAGTGCTGGTTACAGTACTCAAGAAGTAGATATGCAAGGGAATGTTAACTATAGTTTCCATGACATTCCAAGGCTATTAATAGGAGGAACAAAGGTCACAGAATAACAGCTTGCCCCACAGAAAGTTTATTTCCTGTCAAAGATTTGAATCAACAATGCAGAACTAAATTTTTCAGAGCATGGGGCTAAGGAGATCAAGCAATCATGGATTTTGTCCTGTAGCCACAAAAGATATATCTACCCCTTCTAACCAGGTCAGAATGTCCCCTGGTAAAATAGGAGGCCAAGTTAGAAAGTTGGCAGGGAACCATGTGTATTCAGAACCACTCTAGGAATCTTGTCAGGGGATTACTGTCCTGACAATGTTACAGTAAGTCCAAAACCACCAAACTCTGCTTTTCAACAAGCATGAAGTTCTAACTATGTGTGCAATTGTGCTATGTGTTTGTCTGGTCTGGGAAATGCTGTCCTCTGTAAGATAAACAAGGAAACTGAGTTTAAAAGTCTACTGACCTTTGGAAGATCCAGAAGATAGAATAAAATCCACATCAAATTACATGAATCTAATCATTTGGGTCAAAATTATCTGATTTGTCAATAGTATCAGATCTGCCTTATAGTTTCAAAAGCTTAACTTATCCCAATTCAGTGAGTGTTAGAGACTACTAAACAACCAATCAGAAGACTTGAATTCTACATCTGCCTCTGATACAGTCTGGAGCAAGTGGCTTTTCCTCTCTCGGCCTAATATATAAAATGGGTTATTCAGAATAGAGTAAAAGTCAGCAAACTACAGTTAATGGGCTAAATCCTGTCCACTGCCTGTTTTCATAAATAAAGTTTTATTGGAAAACAACAACATCCATTTGTTTACTTAGTGTCTATGACTGCTTTCATGCTACAGTGGCAGAGTTGAGTAGCTGCAACAGAGACTGTACGGCCTTTCAAAGGAAAAATATTTACTATCCAGCCCTTTACAGAAAAAAATTACTAACTCTTCAATTAGAATCTATTTCCTGATTCCTTGTGTGCAAAATGGGAATAAAAATAGTATCCCATAAGATTATAAGGATCAAATGATAGTTCTTAATATAGTTCCTATTCAGTAAATGTTATAATTATAAAATTATTAATTAAATGGTGAGAATAATCACTATCAGAATTCTAGCCATCAGTTTCCCATGACAGAAGAAATAGTTGCTACCACAGTACTCTGCTAAGTAAGACATTGCATGGAAAGGAAAGGATGACAGTTTACACATGTGACTCTTGGATAACTGGAGTAACAAAATTTAACACAGGCAGAAGACATTCCATAGGCAAACTGTATTTCCAGCCTAAAGAATGCTGGAAACTCACATTATCTAATTATCAACTTGATACTGGAACCAACCTTTGAAGGCTAAGTCAGATTCAGAAAAGCCAAGAGAGGAGTCAGAGGTATTCAAGGTCAAGGGAAGTAGAATGCCCAAGAGGCACTGAGGGCAGTGAGTAGAATAATTTGGCCGAAACAAAATATTCTGATATAAGAGTTGTGTGAGTGACAGAGTTAGGAAGGTTGGTTGGGGCCAGGTTCTAGAGTTTTGAGCACTGGAGCAGGGAACGTGGAAAGTTTTTTGTGTGCATTGAGATTCACTGAAGGTTTCTGAACCTGAACGAATTAGTATTTCTACAATAATTTATCTATCTTTATGGTACAGAATGCATTAGAGGACAAAGGACGGGAAGTTAACATCATTTTATAGAGATGAATTTCAGTTTTGTCTGCATTGCTGTGACAAGCATAAAAATGTTTTATATTTGTTGTTATATTTGCTCTCATACCCCTTTCTGAAACTTCTCTTAAGCCTGCTTTACCCAGTGTGTTTAAAATGGAGTAGTAGCTAACGCACAAATGTAAAAATGAATTTGTTTTTTCTTTTTATAACTACTTAAAAAGCATCATTTTACATGTACTTCAAAAAATTTTTATAATATTTTCAGTTTATTAAACAGTAGTTATTTAGTACTTATTTTACACTACTGTGTAAAAGGTGGGGGAAAATGAGTAAAATGTGGGTTCTGCCCTCAATCTAGAGGAGGAAACATGTGACATAGATAAATTAGTACCAGGCCATAAATGATTTGATCATTCGGAAAGAGTGAGGCCAGGAAGGGCTCCAAAAGTTTTGCAGACACTTTTGTCTACCCAATGTCCATGTTTGCCTTTTCCCTTGCTAATAGAATACTAATTTTTGTACATAATGGCAAAGAATCTGGCCAAATACTCATTTTCTAAGGTTTCATTACAGTTATGAATGGCTATCTAATATAGTTCTTTCCAAAGAGCTAGAAGAAGATGTTTTCTGAGGGTATCTAGAGAAGTTTTTTACTTTGTTGATAAAAAAGGACAGATATTGGGGCTGGCCTGATGGCATCGTGGTTAAGTTTGTGCACTCCACTGTAGCGGCCTGGAGTTCACCAGTTTGGATCCTAGGCGCAGACCTACACAACACTCATCAAGCCATGCTATGGCAGCATCCCACATAAAAAATAGAGGAAGATTGGCAACAGATGTTAGCTCAGGGCCAATCTCCTTCACCAAAAGAAAAAAAAAAAAAAAGACGGATATTGCTGGTTCCATCTTTCCTCTTTTCATCTAGTCTTGAATGTGGGTGTAATACCTAGGGCTGGGATGACCATCCTGTTACCATGAGGCCATAAAAAAGAGGATAATGGAATGGAAACATAGAAAGTTCTTGGGGCCTCAGTGATATTTTGAACATCTAAAATAACACCAGTAACCATCAACTTTTTCACTTCCTATATGAGGAAAATTAACTCTATTACCTAAACTACTGTTAGTTGAAACTTTGTTATGTGCGACTGAATGCTGGAAGAGTCATTAAATAAAGTTGATTCTCTGTTTACTCACTACTATAAATAAACACTTATTTCTTATACAAATATTTATTTCATCAACACATTTATTTCTTCAAGTATTTTTTTCTTAAAGATTGGCACCTGAGCTAACAATTGTTGCCAATCTTCTTTTTTTCTTTTTTTCTGCTCTTTTTCTCCCCAAATCCCACCCCTCCCCCAGTACATAGTTGTATATATTAGTTGTGGGTCCTTCTAGTTGTGGCATGTGGGACGCCGCCTCAACATGGCCTGATGAGTGGTGCCATGTCCGCGCCCAGGATCCGAACCCTGGGCTGCTGAAGTGGAGCATGCAAACTTAACCACTCGGCCATGGGGCCGGCCCCACTTCAAGTATTTTTAAGTACCAACTATGTGTCAGGCACTGTGCTAGATGCTAGGAATATAAATATAGTGATTTTGCCCTTAATTTCACTCTGCACGAGTACTTGATGATTTTGTTGAAGATATTCAGATGGAAAACAATAGAATGTCTCTTTTCTCTCCACCTCTGTCTTTCACATTCCTCTAACTGCCCTCTATCTACTCCTTGAAAAGAAGCAAAATGAGACAAAGTGAAAATGAGACCAGAGGATCCAGTACGTTTTAGTATATATTACACATGCCTTCTCCCTGTTCCTTCAGCAGTAATGAAAAGAAATGGCCACTCTGTAAGAAAAGATCAAGAAAACCAGGGCAACCTCTTCATCTCACCTCATATCTTGCAGCAAAGAGCACTCTTTGAGCTTGGGCGCAGTTATGGAATCCCCAATCTAGAATATTATAATACACCCATTTTGGGAAAAGTTTAGTTCACTTGTGGGTATACTGTTCCCCTACAAAAAGGTGGTCATTAGGCAAGTCCTCGAACCAAGCCCCTAAACTTCCTCTCGGACTTTGTTGTAATTGGGTTTATGTGGAAAGAAATCCATGAGCATGAGATGTGGCTGGAGAACATTTTTATTCTATGTGCATGGGAGCTATGTACATCATAGAAGTGCTCTGGAATCTTTCTTCTCTACTTGTTTTTCACCATCTTAAAATCAAATGGTTATCTGACAGAAGTTGCTTTGTGTTCAGGCTCTGCCTTTCATACTGTGTTTTAGGAAATGAGCTAAACATAGGTTTAGTCTTGGTATCAAATCTCTGGATGTAATTCAATCAGGAATTGCCTTTTGGTAAGAAAACTCAGCTGCTTCAAAAATGGTCATTTGGCTAAGATGCTGCAGTGATGGAGCATTAACGGACTAGGGTGCCATTTATCAAAACTCTGCTAGGATAAAGTCAACTCATCATTCTTGCCAGCAAGCTGGTATCTACTCTTGCCTTCCTTGTTTCTGCTAATGCCGTCATAACTGCATACTCACTCCAGCTCAAAAACCTGAGTCCTGCCGACAACTTCTGTTGCTTCTCTCTCTACCATCGCTTGACTCATCTCCTTGGTTAGCTCACTACTGCTGCCTTAAATCAGACCTTCATTACCTCTTGCTGGAACTAGCAATGGCCAATCAATCAGTCTTCTCTACCCCGGGCTCCTGCAGTCCAACCCACATCTGCTTCCCATGGCCTCTAGCATATAAATGCCATGGATCAGGGACCTTGTCTGTTTGCCTTGTTCACCATTGCACCCCCAGCACCAGATAGAGTGCCTGGCACATAGTAAGCCCTCGGTAAATATTGGTTGGGTGAATGCAACATAAAGAACAGCCCTGATCTAATTCTGATCCCTTGCTCAAAAACTTTACTGTCTCCTCTTTTCCCATGGCATAAAGTCCAGCCCTCCCTAGGGTGGCATTCAAGGAGCTTCAGCGCTTAGGTCACAGTCTGCATTCTGGTATTCATCCCTCTGCACTCTGTCATGTACTCTCTGTTCCAGCCAAACCAGGTAACATTACCTTCCCAAGACAGGATCTTTTGCCTCTTTCCAGTATCCAAGCCTTTGCTTTCTCTTTCTAGAATGCCTGGAAAGCTGGGCCTTCTCTGCTGGCCCAAATCCTACCTATCCCTTGAGAACAAGCAATCATCCCCCTTCCTACATGGAGACTTTTCTGAAGATAATATTACATATGTCATTTGCTGGGAGCTTACTATATGCTAGCTCACATTTTCTTCTCACAAAAACCCCATTAGACAGATCTGTTTATCTCCAGTTTAAAGACAGTGAAACCAAAACTCAAAGCTATTTTAAGGATGGGGCCATGTCTGCACAGCACAGGCAGGGTAGAATTTGAATCCAGTGCTAACGCCCCTGCGCTTAACCCTGCCCTCTACCATCCTGTTATCCACCATCATTGCTCCTTGCGCAGTTTGGAAGCACAGAGTCTGCAAACTGACAGCCAAGGGGTTGAATTCTGCTGTGGATGGGATTTTAAAACAATCTTGAAAAATCAGAAGATCTCTCCAAAACATCTGGATTTTGAGCTTCTCTTGAAAAATACGAAGTTCTGGCAACACTGGGTCTGCATGCCTACATGGCCATGATCCAGGGAGCTGGGTCGTGGATGCGCCTTCTCCATGGGGCTTGTTCTCCCACCCAGCCTGGCCTCTGTAGGAATTTGAGTTTGCATCCCTGATAGCAACTTGTTGGCACCTGTCATAAAGTATTTTTCAAATTCTCCCTTATCTTGTTTCACCTTCCTGAGGCTGCAAGCTTTCTCCTTTAGTTCTGTCTTCTCTGCTGTATTCTCCCTCTCCCTAGCGTGAGTTCACTGCTTGGCGTATTGTAGATCCTCAATTATCTTTTTGTTGAATTGAATATAAGTAAGTTTGCAGGTTTGCTAATAAGCCCAACATTTAATACTTGTCCAAATGTAACTTTTGGGTTAATTTTAGTGTAACCATTTCTGACTTAGTCCCATTTGCAGAAAAATAGTAGGAATGACAAACTAGTGAATAGGCCCCTAGATTTTTTTTTTTTTTTTACGTTGGATTACATTGATGTTTTCCTTAGCATTTTGTTAGATGTTTGTTCCTGATTGTTCTCATTGGTAGATGATAACATCATTTTGCTTTCCCGGTGAATTCTTCCTTACTTCCGCCAGTCAGCCAGATCCCAGCCTTTCTATACCTCCAGTATAGAATTGATCAGATAGGATCCTAAGGATTTGTTCACTAGCCTGTTCTCTTATGGGCAGGACTGAGTATTATTCATCTTTGTATTGCTCACCCTCAGCACACAGCCTGGTGGATAATAATGTTCAAGACAGTTTCAATGACTGAATTATTGCCTGAAGTACATGCACCATAGATAGAAAGATGATCTAAACTGAAGTTTCTTTGATCTGACATGAAGGGACAGAGACACCACTTCTTCACGTTAACCAATGCTGTTGATAGTTTAATATAGTATTTTTCTTTATGCTTCCTTCCAGTTAAAAACTTAACGTTAAATTCTTAAACACCAAAGGGATATTTTGTTGTCAAGTTCTTGGCAAAACCAAGAGGCTTCAGAAGTTCCTTATTCTTTCTTCTTTTGAAGTGGTTTTAACAGGCAATAATTGGGTTCATTAGCCTGTGCTTCTCTTCACCACTGCCTTTGGAGGCAAGCCATCGGACCCAGGGGAAGACTCGTGTGTTTGATCTCACAGCAGCCACAGTTCCTTGTTCAACTCTGACTTCAGTGACCAAAACAAATGACAGCCGTGGCACTCCATTTTCTTAGTATCACCAGGCCCAAGAAATTAAAAACCAGTAGAACTACTTAAAACTAATAAAGAAGGCGTGCACTCTCTCTATTTTCTGCTGTTGTGCTACCATAGATGTGTTACAGAGTAATTTCTTCTTACAGTTTTCCACTTTGCAGGAGTTTCACTCTGATATTTTATTGCCTTAATGACACTCAAGATTTTGCCTTAAACTATGCAGCTTACATGATGTCATTTGAACATTCTAGAAATAAAACGAGAGCTAACATTTATGGAATATTGCTGTGGGCCAAGCACTGGGAAAAGCCTTTGAATTGGATCATTTCATTTGATCCTTATAACAAACCTAAGAAATGGATATTACTATTAGCCCAGACCTTACATATGAGGAAACTGAGGTTTAGAGAGATAAAGAAACTCATGCAAAGTCACAGCTAGCAAATCACAGAGGGGAATTCCAAGTCAAGCCATGCAAGCATTTCCCCTCTGCGATGCCACCATTCTTCTCTCGTAAGCCGCTTTGCAGAAATTCCCCACCCAGAAGGTGCTATCGGCTCTCGCTCGAGGAGGTTCCTAAGTTGGTAGCATGGGCTGCTTAGACTCAACTATTATTGAAGCATCGGAGAGGAAGCTAAACACAAGTTAAACTCATTTTAAAATAAGGCACATAGAAGCGTTAGCAGAGCCTCCCACAGCAGCTGTCAGGACTGAATCCTGAGCTTGCATTACTTCCCTTTCATCATCCAGGATTGCTTTCCTATCAGACTCCGTCTTGAATTTAACACCATAATTATTAATACAAGAGGAGAAGTAAAGTCACTTTATTTACTTAAAGCAGATACAAATATTTGAATGTTGGAAACTGAATATCTCAATGTTTTCTCTCATACTTCGGTTTAGGAAGAAAAGTACAATTAGTGATGCATAAACCAGGGTTCCATTTTTATACTTCTATTGTGAGGGATCGTTAGTTCCTTTTTTTAATTTAAGATTTTGATTTACAAGGGTCCCTAAGTGAGAGTATCTCCAGAAGCTGAGTATTTTCTGTGAAATACCTGAAATTATAAGTTTTGGCAACAGCATTGTAAATAAGACTAATTTACTTATCAGTGTTCTCTCATATGACTCATAGACTGAAAATGAGCAGTGACCATTTCTCACTTCAGGGAGGAAGAAGATGGGACCAAGATGGCTGAACAGGTGCCCTTGGTCACTGAGGCTGTGGGCAGCTTCCCCACCAGCTTCCTCCACCTCAGTTCTCCCTGACGTGGATTCTTGGCTTTATTCAGCACATTGACAACTCCTCCTCATACAATAACTTGTGTGTTTCTGCATCCTCTGTCCTCACCTTCTCTAAGAAGTCTTCTTTGGTTAATCCCACCTACCTAATTAATCACTCCCCCTAGATTAATTGACTCAGGATTCTCAAGTATTTGAAGACATTTTCATGTAGGAACTCTTCAGCCCCTCAAGGGCACGAAAGTCCAATATCTCTTTAAATGCTGGGCTTATGACCCTCTGCACACAGTGGGTACTCAGGAAATATGGGCTGACTGACCAAATAAACAGGCAGGGCCTCTTTCAGAATGAAACTCTATGTACTTTGCATAAAAATTGCTAAGGTGTCAGGAATAATGTCTCCATTCATATCAAAATGATGAAATCTAACAGGCAGAGTTTCTACCACTTACAACCACACTGGATTTACTCCCACGGGGCAGCTTGTTCACTGGGAAAACCTGACTCAGCGGGTTTAAATTATTCCTTTTGAGCCACTTAACTTCTGAATTTCCTCATTCAGTGGCTTAAACTCGACTTTCATACTGCATGCACTCAAAACATTTGCATTTAATTGCAGCGGTAGTACGTTTTCCTGCTGCCATCTGAAACATATTCATTATCAGTGTCAGGCTTACATTGAGAGAGTTTGGTTATTTATATCTAAAAAATCAAATTCAACCATGATAACTGAAGTCGTGTAAGTAGATTTTTCTACTTTTTTATTGTAAGAGTATGCAGCCTGTAGAAACACAAATTCAAATCCTTGGCAAATCATATTTTCAATGACTGTTTGTCTAGAGATAAATGGATATGAGTGGAGAAAGTTATTTTAAGAATGATAAGTCAACATGAATTTTATTTTTGTAATGTATATATACATATATTTTCAATATGTGTATGATTCAAGAAAATATTGTGTCTGGCAAGTAATTGCTGTAACACTTCATGTGATGAAGAGATTTGAGCCTTATAAAAATGTATTTAAAACTGTCTTAAACCTTACTCCAAATTAAAGAATATTAAGATGCTGTTGTCTGCTTATAACTACAGGGTTAAATGGAGGTTAGAGATGCCAGTGGGCTGGGTGTGCACATCTTGGATTATCCATTTTATTAAGACCAACACGTCTTCCTATTAGAATGCCATGCCACTGAGGGCACATGTGGTGAAGTTCAATACCTTTTGTTATTCCAGGATCTATTTAAATTAATTTAAGAACAAAGTGTTCCCCTAGATCCAGCAGTTGTTGTTGCAGTAGTTTTAATCAGAACCAGAAGTGTGCTGGCTGCCTCAGGTGATGTCACGTGAATGAATGTTGATTTCATGAATCCCATGCCCTGTTGATCAGACCACATTCTTGTCTAACGTGTGTGTGAAACAGTAAGTTTCTTTCTTCAAAGTGGAAGGTTGCTACTTAAGATTGATGTATATTAAAGATGGATAGTGACCTCTGAAAGGTATTCATAAATCACTTACAACTGACCTGCAAATACAAAGTGAAGTGAATAAATGAGACAAATCCTTGCCAATATTAACCCTAAGTTTCACCTTAAATAGCCAGGTAATCAAAGAAGAACTGTTCTCTCAGCTTCAATTACTAGGAAACATCATGCCAGTTCTCCTCCTCACTGAATATGCAGATACATTGACATGAAGCTACCGCTGCTGTTGAAAAGATCACATGTGTTTTAACTAGCAAAAGATGACAGTGATTGGAAGCCACACCTGGGAATCATCTGTAGCCTAAAAGATCAGAATAATGAAACGCTATTAGGGGTTGGTGGGTGCAACCCTCCAGTATTTACTGGGCTTTGTGCTCGTCACCGGGCTGGGTACAGTGGAGAGGGGTGTTTAAAAATATGCAAGAACAATCGCTGCCCACAAGCCGTTTCTTGCATCAGAGAAACCGTCTACCAGTCTGCAGATATAAGACACTAATAAGCGGGCAGCAAAAACTAATCAAGGGTAAATCTCAGGCAACAATCATCATTCTTAAAATTCTTTACAGGGAGAGATGAATGGACGGCAGTCATCGAGGAAAGGCTTCTTGCAGGCAATGGGCTTTAAGCTAAATCTTGAAGAATGGGTAGCAATTCCCCAGGTGGAGGGGAGGGAGGAAGGAAGCTTCAGGTGGGGAGTTCAGTACAGGGACAGTCTGGGAAGCGAGATCGATGCTCACAGACTGGTCACACCTGATCCTCTTGCTAGAATTCAACTTGCTGAGCAAGTTCAGAATCAGGCACTTTGCATCGGGCCCAGGTGCTTCCACTGGATGAATTGCAAAGGAATTTATTTCATATTTCTTAAGCAGAGGAGTGATATAATGATATAATGCCTGGATAAGGGGAGGGTGGTCTGGTCTAGACAGTGCAGTGGGAATTGAGAGGGAAGAAAAAAGGAAGTTATTCTGTTAACTTGCTATGGGGTAAAAGATCGTAAATTATCTAGAAAATGAGAGTTATCTGTAGTTTCTGATGTTATCCACAAGTAAAATTAGCAGAATATACTGTTTTAAGTGTAACATACCTGCAGTTTGCTACAAATGCCGCTAGGTGGTGAATGTGCATTATTCGTGGCTCTAGCTGTTTGCTTCTCTTCTGGTAAAAAAGATTTAGCTAATTTTGAGATTTCAAGTTCTAATGAAATCAAATCAGATTTTCTATCCGTGAAATGTAACTTTATAACTTATGTCACTATTTATTAGCAGTTAGTGGAAACTGATATTACTCAGTGATAGTTATTTCAAACGCATGAGAACGTGTGTACAAAATTAGAGCTACCTAAATAAAACTACAGGATTCCCCATTTTATTTTCCTTTTTCCTTTTTGGTGTTCACTCAGGAAACTTCCTTATTCAGTATTCAATAGCAATAAGTATATTTGGTAATAAATGACGTCTAACTATTTAGGTACCTAGAGATCCAGAAATCACGCTACATTCCCATATCGGAGCTGACTACTCTGGCTTACAGTCTGTTTCATCCATTGGCTGTTTGCACTGATGTGTTAGATAACACCCAGCTAGGAAGTGCTTCTGCTACCACCAGGAAGGCAGGGAAAGTATACCTGACTTGCACTGTCTTCTGATATTTTCCTGACTATAAGCACCAGGAAGTCAGGGACCCTGTCTGTTGAGTTTAGCACTCTATCCAGTGCCTGGTATGGTGCCAAGCCCAGAGAACACTCTCAGTGAGTTCATGAGTTTTTTCTGCTAGTCAAAAAAATCATGCAGTGTCCTTTCCAGCTGATCTCAGTAAATCAGATACAACTGCATAGTATAGATTTGCCAGTGAGAGCTTACCTCTAGTATTACCTTCTGAGAAGGACTCAGAAGAAGTCCACACAGGGGCTGGCCCCGTGGTGCAGCGGTTAAGTTTGCGTGTTCCGCTTCTGGGCGGCCCGGGGTTCACCGGTTCCGATCCTGGGTGCGGACGTGGCTCCGCTTGGCAAAAGCCATGCTGTGGTAGGCATCCCATGTAGAAAGTACAGGAAGATGGGCATGGATGTTAGCTCAAGGCCAGTCTTCCTCAGCAAAAAGAGGAGGATTGGCAGTAGTTAGTTCAGGGCTAATCTTCCTCAAAAAAAAAAAAAGATCCACACAAAGATTTTCATGTATTCTTTGTTTCTTTCATTTAAAATATTTGTGCACATACATTTGTGGGTATTTAATGAAGTCTGGCACTTTGGTGTTAATCTTTCTAGATTAACTGAACAAGATTATGATTTTGATTATGCTAAATTCTCAGGGTCAACCTATATTTATATTGCTTACTTATCTATATAAACATGGAAACACATCTTACAATGAGATAGACTATTTGGACTTGGGACTGTACTTCCACAACAGTATTATAAGTGATAGTGCTAGCTATTTATTGAGTACTTAGTGTTTGTCATTTAATATTTCCAATACTCAAGTATTATCAGTCACTTTCTATAGAGAAAGAAGCTGAAGCTCATCTGGGATAGATAAGGTCCACCAGCACACATAGTTAGCAAACCAGGTTTCCAACCTGAGACTGTTTGGTGTACAGCTTTTGTCCTTTACTGGAATGCTACACTGCCTGTCTCTACTACTCTGTTGAATTTTCCTACTTGAAAACCCATCCAAAGCAGTAAAATAGAAACATTTATTCAAACATACTTATGGGGTTAGATACTTTGGACATAATCTATAAATAACATTAAAATCTCTTTCAGTATAGCAATTTTGGTATAAATTGATGTTTAACAAGAAAAATTCTACTTAATTTATTAATAGTTTGGAAATTATTCATGAGTCTCCTAGGCTGTAAAATACTGAACTGATTTGGCCATTTTTATAGCCGGGGGAAAACTATCCCCTTGTCTAATATATATTATGTACTCAATAATCCCATAAATCAAAATGATTATCACTTAATTCAAAGCATAATGTGGACAAATATTTGGTTAAAAGTGTAAAAACTGATACTGTGGAGCCCCCACAGTAACTTGTCTGGGTCTCCAAATATTCCTGAAAACTTGTGGAAGACAAGAGGGAAGTATGTCTCCAGTGCAGCCTGGCAAGAAATTGGGCGCCTCCGTGTCCCCCTGGTGGGAGTGGAAATTGTACAATCTCTTTTGGAAGGAGATTTGGCAGTAGGTGTCAAAATTACAAAAATGCAAATCCTGTGCCCAAACAATTCCACTTCCAGAAGTTTATCCTACAGATACACTTACTCATGCGTGAAATTATCATATTCATAAGGTATTCTTTGCTTCCACTTTTTTGTAGTAGCAAAACGTTGGTAAAGAACCTAAGCATCCATTAAGGGGAAACTGATGAAATAAATTATAGTATATCAATACAATGGACTACTATGCAGCTATAAGAATGAGGAAGCTTTCTTGCACTGATACTGTTTTTAGCACTGAACAATCTCCGATGTACACAGACATAGTAGGAAAAAAAGCATTGGCAATGTTTATAATATACTACTAATTGTGCCTTAAGAAAAGAAGATAGGAAAGAAAATAATACACGCACATACTCATGACCATATGGATTTGCTTGACTAGGCACAGAAGAATCTCTGGAAGAATATGTAAGAAATTGATGACATTGGTTGCTTCCAGGAAGGGGAGCAAATTGGCTGGGAGCCAGGGAGTAAAAAGGTGGTTTTACCATGCTAGTCTGAATGTGTATTATCTAGATTTTTAAAACCTTATTTTTTAATTTTGAAGACTTTTAAGAACACGTATATTCTTCAATCCTGCATTTAAAGTTCTGGGACCAGGGGCCGGCCCGGTGGCGCAGCGGTTAAGTTCGCACGTTCCGCTTCTCGGCGGCCCGGGGTTCGCTGGTTCGGATCCCGGGTGCGGACGTGGCACTGCTTGGCAGCCATGCTGTGGTAGGCGTCCCACGTATAAACTAGAGGAAGATGGGCACGGATGTTAGCTCAGAGCCAGGCTTCCTCAGCAAAAAGAGGAGGACTGGCAGTAGTTAGTTCAGGGCTAATCTTCCTCCAAAAAAAAATAAAAATAAAACAATAAAGTTCTGGGACCTTTGCTTGAGGATATTATAAAAGAGGTACCAAGGAATTATGTACAAAGATGTTCTTTGCATTGTTATTTATAATGATAAAATAGAGGAATCAATAAAATGCTCAGCATTTGGAAATTAAAAGCAAGAAGTGTGTGCATATGTGTGCACACTACACATTTCCTCTGTAAAATGCAACAAATTTACGTGTTCAGTGACAGGGATTCAGAGCAAGTCTGTCTTGTTCATTGAATCTACAGCATCTGACGCAAAGCTTGACACATAATCACATGATTAATAATTATAAGAAGATTAATAAATAGAAAAGAGACTGGAAGGATATACTCTAAAATGTTAGTTTACCAGAGATTTTAGCTTTCTTCTAAGATTGTTTTTATCTTCCAAATTTTCTACAATGAACATGTATTATTTTTATGATTGGAGGGAAGTGCAATAAGTGTTATAAGACTGCTCCTAAAAAAAATTCATATTTTTCATGCCATGTCTGTCTATAGAGGAATGAACAGCTATTTTAATGAGTACTAGTGAGTGTTTGCATTTGATCAGCAGTGCTTACAGAAATTCTGGAAAGGATAGTGGTGGTATGTAAGTGGCAGCTGGTACATTTAGTGAGTATTGGAGGTACATGAGGGGATAATTTGAATGCTAATTACAATATCACTCTGCACGTAGGAGGGATCGTAGCACTAGAACTGGAGTTATTCAACTGAACAGGGTTATGTATACGTTGAGCTTTTCTATAACATTAGACCTGATTTTTGTTTTCTCACTGTTTTTTGACTACAAACAGCTCTAGGTTCTGGTCCCCACTCAGCCACTTACACACTCTGTGATCTTTCTAAGGTTATATTTCTCCATCTGCAAAATTAGCCTAATACTATGGTCTTTGCAGAGTTGCTTGCAGAGTGCGTGTCAAGCAGAAGTGAAAAGTTTCGCTCAGTACTGGGCATAGAGAAGACTCTCAGGCTGCCTCCCTCCTGTTTCTGCTTCCCCCACATCTATCACCATGTCCTGGGTTGAATGAAGAACTAAAAGTTTGTTTAGAAATGGGGAAGGGACTAATTTTTCAATCAAACATTTTAGTTAATCCTACTAATGCTCCTTTAAGATATGGATCATCCCATTTTATTGATATGGGGAGGGAGTATTGCCTGGGGAGCTGTGACCATCCTAAGACCCCAATGATTAGCACCTACGATGTGCTGATACAAAATATACACAGAGCCTCTCCGTGACCTCTAGAATTTTGTTCTAAGGAAAGAAGATGGAAATCTTCTATCGATCGTATTGCTGTGCCTGAGGACACTGGAGAACTTATTACGTTAGTATGGGTTTTGGATGTTTGCCTAAAGCCACAAACCTTTTGATGTCCACCTTTTAGCCCTGAGAAATTCCTCATCACTCATATAATTCCTGCAAATAAGATAAAGCAGGACTTTTAGTGGAAAATTCTCTGCTTCTCCTTGCTCTCTGACTTCAATTGCATTAAAATATTTTTTGAAACACTAATTTCACAAAACGATTTTCCAATATGTGTTCCAAGTAATTTTTAACACTCTCTAGCACAAGGAGCTCACTTAAATAATAAAGCAGAGGAGAATGATCAAATTTGTCATATTTGGAATAGATAAAATTACTCTAGAAGTAATTATGGAAAATTCAATTTTAAATTTAAACATTATAGGTATAAAACTTAACATAAATATATAAAAACAATTTTATAAACCATACCTGGATGATTTGGCTAATTGTTTAAGCGACTAAAATGATGATTAAATTTCTTGATTAAGTTAATAGGGTGCTAAGGGGAAATATCGAAACCTTTAGATGGATGAACAATTTATCCTGGCAGAAAAAAACCATAACAATCAGCAATGTTAAAGAATTACCTGTCAATGAATCCTTTCTGTAGTGTGGCAATTCTGCCTTTTAATATTTGTTAAACCATGTTTCTTAAATACAGTCACTGAGGACAATTTTCTGCCCTCAAACTGATGAAACTCACAGGATGTTTGCCACTAGGTGGCTCATCACAAAATGACCATTCATTGCCACCTGGCATCCCTTATTTTACAGTTTTAATTGATAATTGCCCATTATCGCTACTAACTTAAAGGAATAAATAAGTGCACATTTACTAAAGAAAATTATTTAAATGATTCTCAGAAATAGAAAGAAAAACAAGAATGCAGAAATTAGGAAAATTTTGGCATTTAGACTAATAAAGTGAATAATAAAAAAATTCTCTTTTGTAAATGTCAATTTATAATGTCGTCTTTGTCTCCCTATCAGAGACAGCTATCTGTCTGGAGAATGATCCTTCTATTTGTGTTTCTGCATAGCAGCAGTTTGGCTCAGATAAAATATATAACTCATAATACTGGTAGATGTGCCAAAAAGTCACACAAACCAGAAGGTTAAAAATACTTTCTATCAACTCTGCACAGTGTGTTTGAGGAAGAGCAGATTGTTGTAACTTTCAGGCTTACAATCAGGGCACATTCGTAAACAGAGGCATCTAAACATTTGAGTGTATCTGGTATCATAGAAACATCAAAAATTAGGTAGGAAAAGTCAATATTTATTGTAATCCATCTTCCAACACTCGATGGTAAGAAAAATAATAGTAATAACATTAAAATGGTAATAAGTAACATTTTTGAGAATTTGCTATACACCAAGCAGTGGGTGAAACACTTTACAAATTCAGGATAAATTTGCCAGATTAGACTCAGATTAGACTTAAATTCCTCTAAGTCTATAGTGATTTATTAAGCTCTGCAGGAAAATATACCAAAAGTAATTTTCTGTGTCCTCCTGGAATGTATACTCAAAGAAAAGAACTGGAAGTGAGATCTGTCTATCTTGCAGTGGCACGATTTCCTAATTCCTTCCTCTTGGAGGTTTTCTTTACACTTTTAAAACAGGTGCTTGATTTGATGTTGATCAACTTCTCCTGTAATTAATGTGTGTGTGTTTGGCTAGAGTTGCTAACATTAACCGCGATCCAAAACTCAAAGTGTTTGATTTTATTACAGAGGTTCCCAAATGGTGACAAGTATCTATTTGTAATTCCCTTCTGAGACATTTGAGAATGAGGGGTCAGCAGGGAAGAATGAGTGTCACAGGATGACAGGAGTGCAACTTACAGACAGCTGCCGGGGCACTTCTGTGAGACTCCCAACGAGCACCTTATTCTACAGGGAATGGCTTTGAAACTTGCCTCTGGGTCACCACCTGTGTGCAGAGCTTTCTCTGTCACCAATTCTTTCTACCTTACTTCGAAAACAATTCCTTATTCTTATTTGAGCCTGGAACCTCCGGCACAAACAGGACTGGGGTAGAAGTTCTACTCAGAATATGGACTTGAAGGATGCTTATTTAAAGAGCCAAGACTAAGATAACAACCGTTACTAAAACTAAAGCAGCTTGCCATGGGACATAGTAACTTTTTTTTTTTTTATCTTTAATACAACCAGTTGGGTGCAAATGGATCCAGAGGTCAACAAAGCTCCTTCGCGGCAACAACAAATTATTCCCTGATGGAGAATATAAATCTGGTGGGCTGGTCACATACTTTAGAGACTGAATTTCTGCTACCATGCCAACATAATGAAACAAACATAAATGTCCTGTGACCTGGCCAAGTTCTAGATTGTTTATCCAGTTACTTAGCCAAGAACTGTCTTTGGTCTCCCTAGGAATCAAAAGAGCCAAGTATAGAAGGCAGGAATTAGTGAGAAAGAAAAAAGTAATCGAGCCATATCTTCTTGTTCTTAAGTGCCAGGTTTTGGTCAGGCACAGGCTGGATCGCCTCAGTTCTCCTAGGGCAGGGCCTGGAGTGGTAGTCGTTATCCAAAAGAAGGGTCTTTTTTCTCCTTATAGGAGCAAATCATGGCTATTGAACACAATACCGGCTTAGACATTTTAACAGTAAGGTATGTGACATCCTTTTAAGCTTTATAAAAGGGGGTTAAATAAAAGACTGGCTAGGCAAGATGGATAAAATTCTTAATTTTATTAAGGCAGTGAAAGAGACTGAAATGCAAAATCAATAGCAAGTTGGACAGTGCAAAGCACATATAAATCACCCCACCGGGCCTGTGAACAGACCTGAGAAGGACAGTGTATTTGCCAGTGAAAGACAGTTTCACACCTGCCCGTGTCTCTGTCAGCCTCCACCATCAGCCACTGCTCTTGCTCACTCTCAACTGGTGATTTTGCCTCCTGCGTCATTGAGAAAGCAGAAGCAGTTAGGAACTCCCACCACTTTACATCTTTCATCCGCCAAATCTAAGACCTACCTCATCCACACCACTCTCTTCCCTCCCGTCTGGTCACAGGGGAGGAGTATTCCTGCTTCTTCCCTCCACTTGGGCTCTCTCCCAACCATTCCCAAACACACTGCTCTTCCTGCAGTTAGTGTCCCGTTTCTGCACCATCCCTTTCTCCTCTATGCTAGATCTTTCCAAGAACAAGTAAATATGCTGGCTGGTGGATAGCCCTTCCCAAACTTTAATATGCATATGAATCACCTGGGGATCTTGTTAAAATGCAGAACATAATTTGGGTAGGAAGGCTATATTTTCCATCTTTAAAAAAACAATCCTTTCTTTTGACCCCATGCATAAACTCTTCAGCACCCTCCCCATTTTTTAGCAACCCTTTACAGCAAAGATTTTTATGAGAGGTGTCTGCAGTTAGCGTGTCCACTTTTCACTTATGTTCTCTGCTCAATCTATCCAAAGCTTCTACTCCCGCCACTGAACTGAAATTGCTTTTGTAGATAAACTCCGTTGGCCAAACCCATTGGCACATCTTCATCTTACAGCAGTTTCAGGGAAGTTACCCCCCCCTCCTTCTTCATAAACTTTCTTTTGACTTCTATGAAGCCTCTTCCTAATTTTCTTGTACCTCAGCCTTTTTCAGTCTCCTTCTCATCTTCTCAACAGCAGCTAAGTTTTGTTGTGCCTTGGGGCTCTTTTCTGGGCCCCCTCTGTCCATATTCCTTCCCTGGGTGACTCCTTCCATTCGCTTGACATTAAGGACCTTCTAAATGTCAAGGACTTTAAAATCTCTGTCTTCAGCCTTGATTCATATATCCATCCACCTATTTTATCACCTGCTGGATATCCAACAGGCATCTCATACTGTTTCGTGGCCCAAATGCAGCTCTTCATCTACTCTTTTCCTAAGCTTGCTCTTCCTCTACTCTTCTCTAGCTCAATAAAACCAGCCTCATTTACCCACTTGCTCAAGCCAAAAATGTAGGCAGTTCCTTGATTTCTCTTTTTCTCACCTCCCAGATACAATCTATTAACATGTCTATGGTGACTTGACTTCCAAAACATTCTGAAAATGTCCACCTTGGTCTAAGCTATCATGCCCTTGTGGACCATAATGGTAGCTTGCTATCTTGTTCTTCCTCTACAATACATTTTGCCTAAATGGTCTTTTAAAAATGTAAATTAGGGGCCAGCCCCATGGCTGAGTGGTTAAGTTCACATGCTCCGTTTCCTTGTCCCAGGGTTTCACCAGTTCAGATCTTGGGCGCGGACATGGCACCACTCATCAGGCCATGACCCACATGGCTGCATCCCACATAGCACAACCAGAAGGACCTACAACTAGGATATGCAATTATGTACTGGGGGGCTTTGGGGAGAATAAGAAAAAAATATATATATTGGCAACAGATGTTAGCTCAGGGCCAATCTTAAAAAAAAAAAAAAGTAAATTAGATCAAGCTATTTCCCTGGTTGAAACAATCCAGTGGCTTCCCATCATGCTTATAATAAAATCCCACTGTTTATTCTGGTTTGCAAGGCCCTCTGTGGCACCACTTCTCTGATATCTTCCTATGCCACTCTCCCCTTCACCTACTGTCATGTTCTAGGCATCCTTTGTCCCCTCCAGCAAGTTAAGTTTGTTTCTCACTTAGAGAATTTACACTACCTGTGCTGGTTCCTCTGATCTTCTCCTGGTTAACTCCTTCCTGTCATTCAGATCTGGTTCTGGTTATTGCCTTTTTGCTTCCAGGTTGATCCCCACCCACCCTTCTCCTGCAAACCACGTTTCCCAGCTCCCTTGACAACGGCTTTTGGGGTATCTGGCCAGTGGGAGTTTGGAAGGAGAGAAGGAGGAAAAAAAAACAGGACAATTTCTCTCTCTCTGTTTTTCTTTCCTCTTTCTCCTTCCCTTTCTTCTCTCCGCCCCCCATGTATCCCTGGTTGTCCCCTCTGCTGCAGCAGTGAGCAGATGCTGGATCTCCGCCATGGTTCAGCTCCCCACCAGACAGAGACGGCCTCTGCTCCATAATCGCAAATACTGCCAAGCAGACCTATCCATGGCTGGCTCTGGTTCCTGCCGTGGTTGTCCATGTGGTCTAGCATCTGGGCTCCAGGACCAACCCCTCCCTCTGGCAGTGGCTCCCTGCATTGCTAATGTCTGTCACTCTACCTGATTCTCAGTTCTTTCATCACCAGTGTAGCCATTTCACTGTGTTAAATTTGTTTGTTTGAAATGCCTAGAGTAGTTTCTATTTTTCTGACCAAAATAGCTTTCAATTACACAATTTATTCTCAGAGCAGCCCTCCCTGACCACTAGGTTGCTCTCCAGCGGATGCACCTATTTCAAGTCTCTTCGTTGCACTTTTTACTTTCTGCTGTTCTTCTTTGTTTATTTATATGTTTGTTTGGTGCTGTCTTATTTATCCCTGTATCCCCAGAGCCTGGAATAGTGTCTGATCTATAGTTGTCATTTAGTAAATGTTTATTGAATAAATGAATGAAAAGAATGGACTGAATTTTGACTAAACCAAATGCTACTCAAATGAGGAGGTGATGTGAGTGAAGTGACGGATAATCAGGCTTCTGAATACAAACCCAGGAAAAAGAAAGGAAAATAAGAGAGAGAGAGAGAGAGAAATTAGGCAAAAAAGGAAAATGTTACCCTTTGGGAAGAAAGACAATTGGTGGAGAAAAGGAAACATTTATTTAATATCTAATGTGCCAGTTGCTTTATATACATGATTTCACTGTGTTTCCACATCAACACTATCAGGTAGACATTATTTCCATCTTACGGATGGGGAAACTGAGTATCTGAGAGGATAACTAACTTATACAAGATCACACGGCTATAAAATGTACCAGAGGATTCAAGCCCACGACATCCATCTGCCTGATTAGGACCAGCCCAGGAAATTACATCATCGACTCAACCCCTACCTATCCTACTTTTATTTTAAAAGCAGAGGTTTTGAATGCAAATATATAAACTGCTATTTCTGAAGCAATTATTTTATCCTATTAAACCAATGGTCATCATCAGTGAAAGAATTTGAGATATTTTTTCAAATCGATTCCCATGTTTTTTTTGCTCTTTCCCACCCTCTTCCTTCCTCCCCAAATAAATCGAAAGACAGACCATGATCCACACAACTAAGTAAATAACACTATTGCCATCAGCTGCATAGTGGGCCTTTGGTGTTTTCTTCCAGGTTGACCTCAGAATGAGCCTGTTTTAGTGATTTAGTCTGCAGTAAGGAAGGGGTTTAGGGGACAGGCCCACCCCATATATCAGCAGCATCCCGTAGAGCATGAAGTTGTTATTCAGGTATGTGCTACATATGGCATCAATAGAGAAAGACGGGCTAGTTCCCTTAAAATTTGCCAGGACTTTATTTGTACCATCACCTCTGTTTTGCTGAATTTCATTGAAAAGCCCTATTATCTTCTTAAGGAGGACAAGCGAACTCTCAATCTTGTCCTTGATTTTCTACATTATGCCAACGTCTGAAAAGGGTAAGTGATGTTGTATTATGCAGTTTATAGTGAAATTGAGGGAGAAAAGCCCAAAATGGTAGAGTAAATCATTTTTTCCTAATGCTAATTTCACTTGTTTGGTTGATTAGAGTCAGGTCATTAACACAATGTTGACATTGCTTTTCCCCTGATTTCTTCTTAAGACTTTTCCTTATCCCCAAACATCATGCTCTCAGAACACTGAAAACTTACAGCAAACAAACAAATCATGGAAATTGGATAGCAATAAAACTGTTGTTGGCTTCATATAAAAAATATTATCCAGTATTTAAATGGCTATTATTTCCAGCAACTTGGCAATTGTAACCATACAAATGATGAAATTGATTCCAGTCACAGTCCATCTTTGTTTGGAAAGGAAATACCAGTAGTGTTTGAAAAATGGATTATTAAAGACCTCGGTTTGCTGAAGGTGGCTCATCTGTTCTCCTTGCTCACACAGCATCTTGTTGGGGGAAAAAAATAATAAGTGCAGCTTTTCCCTACCCCAGATTATTTTCACTACAGATCTTTAGAGCAGGAAATAAAGAACAGCTAATGGTTCATGGGGCATGTGGAATTAGTTTAAGCAAAGCCAAGCCTTGGTCCTGCTGACCGCCTCCTCTTTCCTGTGCTGTTTTGTCTATGCCGGCCTTAGAATATGTCAACAAATCTCTTTTAAGCTCAGATGGGAAGAAAGGATGGTGATTCTCTCTCTTTCTGTAAGGGAGTAATTTACAGCAGATGTGCTTTTGTAGAAAGGTACAAGTTTGTCTTGTAAAATATTTGTAAAGAAAAATAGCCTCCGGATTTTACAAAGCAATCCTTACTCGGTTTTGGAGATGTCACAAAGAGCATTGTTTTTATAACGCTAATAGGATTCTTTTCTCACACAATTTGATTTTAACTCAAGATTAATTTTTGGGAAGAGCCAAGTTAAATATAATAAAACAATGTAGTGAAGAAATACCATATGTGACTTGATGCCTTTTTGACAGTGACCTAAAAGAAGCCCAGTTACAGTCAGGAGACATGGGGTAAAGTGCCAGGAAGACTTTTTAACTGGTAAGGAGATCTTAACTTCTCCAAGCCTCAGTTTCTTTATCTGTAAAATGGGGGAACCACCTGCCCCTGCCATCCAAGTGGGAAGATAAATTAAAAATGCTTTATAAGCCATAAAGTCCTACACAAAGGTAAGTGATTATTTTCGTAACAAAGCTATTCAAGAAAAAAGTCTTTGAGAGTTCCACACCTTCATGTATATACCTTTCTGGGCATATAATAAAAGGAATCGTTTTTTGATTAAAAATTGTGCTAGTAAGGAGATTAGCAACAAAGCTTGTGCTATGTAAGATTAAATTATAAAATCTGGCCCTGATTCAGCCATGAGGCTTGTTGAAGATCAACTCACTGATTCTAACGGGAAGTTTTACCTGCATAAGCACTGATAGATAAAAATCACATGATAAAAAGATGTGTGTCTTGCATGAGTATGATTACCTTTGGCCTGTGGAGAAGGTACAACTACTAGTGGGCAGGGAATACTGTAAACAAATGAACTGTCTGCTTAGTTTTCATATCTCAGATGAAAACATATGGCTAGAGGCAGCAAAGGAGAGTGAGCACAGATTGGGGTAGAAGTTTGAGTTGGGGCTGTTAGACAAGTGATCTGCAGTTTCCTCATGTAGGGAATGAGAATAACAATGCCTACCACCCTGTGTGGCTGTTGTAAGGATCATGTAAGACGATACATATCAGATAACCTATGATCATATTAGACGACAAAGAAGTTACACAAACGTAAGATTCCTAAGACTTATCATAAATAAGAAGGGAGAAAATTCTGTCATCTTTATTAAGATTTAATAAAATTTAGCACTTAAAAGTTTTATACTATTTCTTTTTTCAGTCACTTCAAATTGTTAATATTAATGACTAACAGATACTGAGCACTTCCTATTTCCAGACATTTGTGGTTAATGCTTTAAATAGATTAAACTCATTTAATCCAGAACCATCGCAAAGGTAGGTTCCATTATTACCCCCATTGGACAAATGAAGGTAAGTAAATTGCTCAAAATCACATAGCTTAAGGAAAGAATGAAGGCAGGATTTGAGCCATGATTAGCAATAGAGCCAATTAGCCAGAAGTCTGGTTGCCTTCCAAACAAGACTGTGGTTGTCTAGCACAATAGAGTGCTCACAGCCTTCTCTAAACTCTCAGTCGCCCTCTTGGCTCTGCATTTGAACTCCAACTGTATTTAAACACTTGAAAATGAAACACACGGCTTCAAAAGACGTTTTTCAAGACCCATGCAGGTACACACTTTTTCATTAGAAGTTGGGATAAAGAAAAACTAGCCAACATTTGCTATTTGCATTCAGAAACAAGCTGGGTGCTTCTCTTCCCTAGTGTCACTCAGGCTTCAACCACCGAGCCCATAGGAAAGGCAGGAGAAATGCCACCCACCAGTAATGTCCTCAAACAAGCTTTCAGATGTCTCTGAGGGCCCGAGGCCATTCTACAGCCTTTGTTATCTTCTCTGTAAACTGGCTAATTTGTAACCAGAAGAGATTTTAGGACACACCTTACATAACTTTTTTTTTTTTTCTGAGAGGAGTAATAAGGACAGGCAGTCTCTTATTCTAGGCCACCATAATCCTGAGTGTGCTTTCACATTTTCAAAACCTTTCCACAATCTGTTAATTTTGTGTTTTCTGTGAGGCATACAAATTCTTATCTCAACACTTGTATTGTACTAACCTGGGTGAAAGTGTCCTTTGTCACTTATGTACTTCTCTGGTTACTTGGGAACAGCAACCTCACAGCTTCTGTTGTGGCTTTTATCAAGGTTAGCCTGAAGCCAGGCCCGGTGGCCCTTTCACATGGGAAGCCATCTGAAAGCAGAACTTCTCCAGGGACAAAAGCCTGAGATGGGATCATCTGTAAAGCCACTCTCTGACTCTCTGTAAAGTGCACTTCCTGCCTGCTGGCAAGGAGATTAAGTCAAAGGTTTTGATATTGATATATAGTCCTAATCTTTTAAGAGCTTTCAAGTACTAGCAGGACAGTTGTAAAGAGTTTTCTTAACTCATTAGGAAGAGGGAGATTTGCAAGTCCCTCAGGGCCTATATGATGAGGGGTTCGGCTCCGGGGAACCCTCCCTCCTAATAACAGGTGCATCTGTACCCCTGGGGGCTTTCTGTAAAGTTTATTTACATTTACATTTAATAGAAATTAAACATTTTATGTACCACCTTTTACAAATAATTATTTTTGCTTAATTAGAAGTTAACATGGTTAGTTAACAAGTTTTGGGTTTTCCTGGGCTTTGTGTCATTTTGTTTCTGTTCCAGGATGTCTTCCTTTCCTCCTCATGTTCACCCGAAGCTCTTGGTCTCCTCCTCATCCTCCTTCAGTCCCTTGGACAGTCTCTTCTTCAAGTTTTCCTGACCCTGCCCTCCCCTCCTTCTCTCTTTTTTTCTGTTTCTTCCCTTGTTTTTTCTCCTATTGTCTCTATTTTTTCTCTCCGTTTATTTTCCTTTCCTTCCTTGCTTTCATCATAACTCCGAGTGCCAGCTGCCATTTTTTACATGCCTATTGTTTACATTGCCCAGCCCAGGGGACATGTCTCTGCAAATTTTTGTTACTTTACAATCACCTTTAAAGTTATATGGAAATCGTATAGCATTAAACTAACAGGGCAAGGCACAACTAAATGTGATTGAAAATGGCATTGTAGAAAATGAGTACTGAAAAGCATAGGACTACCTTGCAACAGAGGAAGCAAAAAATTAAGACCAGATAAATGCCCATTCTGCAAAAAAACATGTTCAGAGTCAGCAGAAGAGGGGAAAAAAAGATCTTCTGAATGTAACATTATAAATAATCTACCATCATTTTGTAAAATGAAATCTGACAAGTTAACACTAAGTCATCTGGGGCGAAACTAAACATGCATAAAGGTTTCATATATTTGGGAATTCTCTCTAGTACTTCAAAATGTTGTTTTTAATGCAAGCAAAAATAGATAAAAATAATTTGAATTCATTTAATAAGGAATTGTATCCATAATTTTATTACTAATAATATATAGACAGTTTATTTGCACCAGGCATTGTACTAAGAGCTCTACATATCTTATCATATTTAATTTAGTCCTCTTTATAACCCTGAAGTGTAGATGTTTTTGAGGATTTTATTTTTTAAGAGAAAAATATACTGTCTTTAAATGGTGTCCCTCTGTCCTCTTAACCTTAAATATATCTTAACATCTCAATGGTGGGTTCCTATTTTTAAGGTTAATATCAGGAAAAGAGCCAAGGCACCAAGTAACCTGGTAAGATTTGATATAATAAGAACTGAGTAAGACACTGAGATAAGATTCAGTAGCCAAAGGTCTCTGAATTGCCAGGCTATTCTCTGAGAATTTCACTGTTCTAGATTTGGGGCTGAAACATAGTTTTTACATCTGAAAAAGAAGGAATATTGGCACAGAACATTTCATCGCTTTGTGTGCCTTTATTCAATGTATACCTCCTATTTAACATAGTTTTTACATCTGAAAAAGAAGGAATATTGGCACAGAACATTTCATCGCTTTGTGTGCCTTTATTCAATGTATACCTCCTATTTAATATATTTTCCATAGCTTAGAAGTATAGATGTGAGAGGAAGTCTCTTTTGCAGGGCATTTTACTGAATGAACCAAGAAAGTTGTGCACCAACACCATCTTTAGCATAAAAAATAAATCACATGAAACATAAACATATTCCAAATACAATTGTACACTTTGTGCTAGGTGAGGCTGTATTTATTCACTGAAGAACTATAGTCAATAGTAAACTATAACAATTATGTCCCAGAGCAAAAGTCAATCTTATCGCTAACCTTTTGCCGGAGATTACATAGCAAGACTTTAAAGGAAAAGCAAATTATGGTCAAGATTAGCTCTTTGGGCTGGCAAATCTGAATGCTTCCTCCAGGAAATAATAAGATGAACATGTGCACTGGCTTTCTTGGACAGTTCTATTTTATGCTCATCCTGGCCTAAGATTTAATAGCTCCCCCACCTCCCTGTACTCTTAATTAAGACAATCTCTTACGCTAAAAAGAAAGTGAGATAACTTTAATTTTATAACATTGATATTTGGAGTAAACATATTCTACATACCTGCTATGATTGATACAGCACAGGTGTTCAACAGATCCATTTTCTATGATGTAACAGGGCTGACAATGACCACTTCGGCAGGGCCCCTAACTAGCATTAATGACCATGGCAGGATGCAGCTGGATGCATGAGGAACCCAGCCCACAATACACATCCCTTGACACCTATCACTTTGGCTTCTTGTTCCCGTTCAGAATAGAATCAATGAATGCGGGCTCTTGTCATTTTAGCCTGAAAGTCAAGGAACAGGATTCTCCAAAATATGTAAGCTACTTCTATTGATTCTTTAGGTCTTTAGATTTTCCTAAATATCTCAAAACTAGGAAGTAGATACTTCTCTGGAAGAATCTAGTTAACTTTCTGTTATGATATGAGATAGTAAAATAGGTGACTATGAAAGAGTCACTGTATTTCAAGTTGCAGTTATTGATATTTTGTGGACTATTTAAAATATAAGATTTTAAAAGGTTATATAGAATCATTAGAAAAAGTTGTACAATTTAAGTCTCACATGTTCTCAGATTTATAGTCATAGCTGTTTTTTATGGGTAATTTTTTTTTTTTACATCTTCAAAGGAAACCTTAATAATGCATTTTTTTCTAAAAAAAACCCAGTGTCACTACCAAGCCTTTGGATGATTAACTACCCTATGGTATTTCTTTCATCCAAGCTGGTTTATAAAGGAAAGCAAAAACGACAATAAAAGAAATGTACCAATTTATTCTCTACTAATAAAGTATTGAACATTAGTGAAAAAAGTATGAAATATTGGAATGCAACCCAAAGCAATTCCATTACCTATTGCAGTTTTGGGTCATATACTGTATATAAATAATAATTACTTCATTGGTTGGAGACCACAGTGGAGGAATATAGCATTTGATGAAAGAGATTTTAAAATAAAAATTTTATCCCAAAGCATTTGCTTTTGCAAACTTTGCCAACATCATGGACCATCCTATTGTTTTTTTTTTTTTTTGGTGGCCAAGGGTGAGGGGCTGGGAGTGCAGAAGAAACAAAGAAAATTAAGAGTGAGCAGGTTTTTGAAACTCTTTAGCCAATACATCAGCACTTGGATTTTAAAGTATCTGCTAAAAATAGTCTTTGTAGATGTCTCAATGACACATCTAATTAACAAAGGTCCTGTATTTAATATTTGCACACTGCATTATTGACATTAATTCTGGTGGTTTCTGACACATCTTTCACTTCCCCACTTTGAATCAGGTTTCGGGATTTCATTTCTCACTGAAGATTTGAGCTGCATGATGAGCTCAAGGCTAGATCGTGGTGTCTACAACATAAGTTTCTCAGTGTTTTCAAGTCTTCTTGTTTATCTCACGGGGGTTCTAGGACCTGAAAGCTTCCTGGGTAGAATGGGAAGGTCACGTGGTATATTATGGAGAGAACAGGCTCTGCGGTTGGCCATTCATAGTCCCAATCCAACCTCTGTCATTTTCCCCTGCGGCTCAGTTTCCTCGTCTGTAGAGTGGAGAGAAATATCTCCACTGTAGGATAGTTGTGAGGATTGAATGAGCTATGTGAAAAGCACTTATTGCTGCTTACAGTGCTTAGTGAGAGTTTATGTATTTTCTACTTCTTTCTAAAAATAATTTGAGAGGTATAAAAATACAAAAATTACATTCAGAAAAAGATAAACCACATGAAATCATGCTCAATGATTCACTCAATTCATTTATTTTTTCCTACCCATGTTCCTTTAATATTGATATTGAAGAAAATATCAGGGAAATAGTCTGATTATGAAAGTGAAACATTAATTGCAAAGAATTTAAATATACTGGAAAGTATGAAGGTAAACTTCCATTACCTTTAATATTTTGACACATTCTCTTCCTCTTTTTCCTACCTATTTCAAAAAAAGTTAGGATTATACTCTATATCACATTTACTTCCCATTTTCTTCAATTTCTATTATATCATAAGCATTTTCATTCTCGTTAAATGTTTTATTTAAACAATTATTTTGTGATTTCATAATAGTCTATCAATTGTATGTACCATAATTAATTCCACTCAACATGTTAGTGATTTTTCTTTTTGTTATTATAAACAAAACTGCAATGAAAATTTTTTCAGATGTTTATTGAATACGTTGGAAATCGCATCCCTTGATTTGTCATATTTGCTGCAAAATTTTTCCCATTTAGCCTTTTAAATTTATGACAACTTTTGACATAGCAAGTTTTTAATTTGATGTAACTTTTGCTATCAATTATTTTCCTTTGTGATTTCCTTGACTGCTTGTATGTTTAGAAAGTTCTTTCCTATTCCAAAGTCAGTAAATAGCTTACTTATATTTTCTCGTTCTTTTATGAATTGCTTTAGCTTTTTGCTAGAAGAATGTATTTGGGGCTATCTATTTGAGGTAGGTGCTGAGGTAGATTTGGAATATCTCAAATAGATTTGAGAGTCTATTAAGCTAGGATTTAACATAATTTTCCCCAAATAGTTAACACTTTTACCCAGTAACATACTGCTTCCTTCGTGATGATGGATTTATAGTGGTACTCTATCATACACCAATTTCTCTTTCAGGGCTCATCTTTCATATTTTAATTACTTAAATATCTGGTACAATAAATGCCTTCTCATTATTTCTCTTTTGCAGAAATTTCTTGGCTATACTTACTCATTTATTCTTCCAAACAAATTTTAAAAACACTTTATCAAATTCTCCTTATTTCACTCCACTCCAAACACATTAGCATCTGCTTGAAATTGCATTAAACCTATACATTCAACTGAAAAAATGCTTTCTTTTAATATTCAGTGTTCCAATGCAGAAGCACAGTATCTCTATTTTCTTAATAGAGAATCTGTACATTTCTTGCTACGGTTATGCCTAAGTATTTTATATATTTTATTGCTATTGTGAAAGAAATATTTTTCCCATCATAATTTTGAACTACTAAGACATTGTTCTCAGTGAACTTTCACTGTGTAACCAGCATGCTTCAACTCCAGCTTGATTTATTCTGTATGTAGAAAAATATTTATACGAGCACTTTATTACACAGACATAAATGACTGAAGCCAGCGCTTGAGAGAGAACACTGAAGGCCATGGAGATTATTAGAGCAGACCAACTTCGTAGTTGTTAAAGGAGCTAGAAGGAGCCACTGGTTATCCATTTTATTCTATAGTGTACAATTGCATAGGTGAAATTGATGCATTTTATTACTAGGAAGGGAAAAAGACAAGAAATTGATGCACCCATGTCTGTAATGACAAGTGAAGGGCAACATTTGAAGGTAGTGGGGACCCCGAGTGTATTTAATTGTTTACTATACTTTGAGCCTTATGCATCTCATCTACCTCATTGTCTGACAGGCCATTCTGGCATAAGCAAGATGAATAATGTAGACAATATCTCCCATGGGAATTAAATTTAAAATGTAAGTAACTGCTATCTAAAGATCTTGTTATAAAGCTGGCCTCTAAGTCTTCGGTCCCACTGTACCCTGTTGTCTTTGGAGGCCGCACAAACACCTGTCATTCACTTGCCCTCAGCTTCTAAGGTGGCAGGATGCCAGCACCAGCCAAGTGTTCACAGTGCAATGTACTTTAGACTCTTCTGAAATGAAAGTCAGTATGTAAATGTGCAACATGACGACATTATTATTCTAGCTTTCTGGCTGCTTTTACCAAGCACTGACTGCCACATGAGGTCTCAAGTGTTCTGGCACAGTGTGCAAGTGTTCAAAAGAAGTTAAAGTAATGAAATTGGATCTACATTTCCATAGATATTCAAGCTGGCATGGAGGAATGGAGTCATGGAATCGGGGTTGGATGGTCTCCACCAAACAGACTAGGCAAGTGCCTGTGATGCCAGGCTACTAAGCAAAATTTTCAGTCGTGAAAGGCCACCACTGTTTCTTCCTCTGGGTCTAAAATTACAAAATGTGCATATTCCCCCCAGGCTCACACCACTCGCTGGGTGCTTTATGCTCAGTCCCCACCCACTCATTCCCTGGAGCACACAAGCTTTGCCTAAATCTAGCACAAGTTTTAAAATGAAGAACTAAGTACAAAGAGGGGAAAAATATTTAGTTAGAACCTCAATACAGCATATTTTACTGTATCAAGTATGTGACTATTAAGAAAAGGGCCAGGCTCACAGTGCATCTGAGCTATCTAAGGTACTTCCTAGGAAGTGTCCACATAACGGGTTTCAGTTGACCTTGTCATTTTTTGCAGTTTTCACCGCTCATAGGTCTTCTCACTTGCATCCAGCATTCTCTGCTGTTGAAATTTCTGGAGCCAAGACTAAACTTAGGTCTATGGGTGGTAGGGTTAAGAAACTGAGTCTGCTCAGTAGTGAGTCATGGTGGGTTCAGGGTTAGCTCAGATTCTGGATTTGTCCATTCTGAGACCTAAACTCTCTCTTACACATTTACACCCTCCCCCCCAGCTGAAATGTTTCTGTTCATCAGGGCAAGAGCAACAGAAGCTGAGTCTCATGCTGTACAGCTACCTTTATATTAGCACAGATCCATGATGCTGGGGAACCTTCCTCCTCCATCTCCCTTTCTATCCTGACATTTTCGTGGGGTCCAAGTATCTATATATATTCGGAGATGAAGTTTATTTAAATTTAAAAATGCAAGAGAGGAACAATTCAAAGAATTCAAGCACTGAAGAATACCTTTACTCATAAAGAATGTCTTTTTTTTTATTGTATTTCAGGACAGTGAAAAAAAGGGATTTATAAATAAGATCTATGCTATCCAGGAAGTATGTATCAGTGTCCAGAACATCCTAGATGAAGTGGCTTCCTTTGGCGAAAGGATAAAGAAGTGAGTGATGCTGACATGTGAGCCCTGGCCTTCAGTGGGACAGAGTATCCATTTGTTTCTCGGAGGGTGAAATGCCACACTCTTTTTGGCAGGGGACACTCCTTCTGGGTGATCTATTGCTCAGTTTCATCATTATTTACTTTGTTTCTGCCAGTCTTTGGTTTTATGAAAGTTCTGTCAATTTCCTTCCTGAAATTTAGAACATATTGGTTGGAAAGCAGTCATACTTGTAGCTTTGAAGAAATAACACCGTCCTAAATTTTAGCACATTTTCACAGTGAAAGACTTTGTTCTTAAACGGAATATGAAATCGTGATAGAAAAAAAATAAACCAAGCTAAATGAGGACTTCAGGTAATCCAGAAACACCTGCATTTTATTATTGGTTGAGTTTATATTTTCATCAAGTTACTCTAAAATTTTAAAAAATTGTGTTATATATAACGCCCTACAGAAATATTCTTTCAAACTTGTGCATTTAAATAGCTGAGAAAATTACATATGAAATAAACTGGTCCTTTGTCATTTAGAAAATGCACAGAATTTTTATAATTTAAAAGAAAGAATCCCCTTTCCTTAATTATTTTAAATAAGGGAAAACAGCTTCATTGAAGTCTAATGTAAAATTAAGAATACTTACATCCCTTGGTATCCTTGGGGGATTGGTTCCAGGATCCCTGGGATGCCAAAATCTGTGGATGCTCAAGTCTTTTACGTAAAATGGCGTAGCATATGCATATAAACTACACACATCCTCCCGTATACTTTAAATCATGTCTAGATTACTTAGAATACTTAATACAATGTAAATGCTATGGAAATAGTTCTTATAGTTTATTTTTTAGGGAATAATGACAAGAGAAAAAGCCTGTACATGTTGAGTACAGATGCAACTACTGTAGGCCTTTCGATCTGTGGCTGATTGAATCTGCAGATGTGGAACCCATGGATACAGAGGGCTGACTGTACTTGTGTTTTACTTGAAATAATTTTATTTACTAATATACTTTTGAAAGCAACTATTTAATCATAAAAACAATAAGGTGAACTTACAACAATTGATTATTAGTAAAAAAAAAAAAAAAATACTAAGGCCCCATACTACTAAACTATGGGAAAATTGGCCTACATAGTGATTGCTAAATAGTCTATTCAAGGAGGGATGCTGTGTATCTGGATAGCATACATTTTTCTAGTTTTATATATCCATTCATTGTTTATTATTCATAACCAGAAGTGTTCTGCAGATTTGGATCCTTGGGCATACACAGAATTTGAAAGGAGTAAATTATTTAAACTAAAGGTGTGAGTCATTCATCCGGTGCCTTTCATGTTTCAAGGGATAATGCATTTTATTTTGTATAATTTTTTGTTTAATACATTTCCACATATGCATAGGTGCTGAGTTTCCACTTTCTTATATCATCTTAGACAGAACAGCCTCCCTCTCACTCCCAAATGCGCCTCTAAGCAACATTTAGTCTCAGACATCTGTAGACTGATTCCCACATCTTTTCTCTTTCCTTCCTCCTCTCCATGTTATTTCCATCTCTAAGAATGTTCCTTTGTTCTCCACACCCTATCCACTGAAGCATTGAGTGAAGTCCTAAATGGGGCATTTCCCTATTGAGTGTTGTCTTTTCTCCGAGGTACACTGTGGTTGATACCTGACAGAAGCATCTCAGTTATACTAGAAGAACCTGGATCAGTTCTGAGTTCAGGCTAGTAAATGCCTGAGGGGAAGAGGTTTCGTTGTAACTCTGGGTGGTGGGAGACCTCAGAATAGGTGCTTGGTTGGAAAACATCACGGCCTCTTGAGGGATGTGACCATATCCTGGCTGTGGACCAGCCTTGGGGAAAACTGGATTTTACAGAACTTCCCATAGGTATAGACTGAGATATAGGAATATGGCATAGGATCCAGTGAGTCTTGTAGGAGCCATTTTTTCTGCACACCAATCTTCTGAATACTAAAAAAGAGAAATTCTCCCGGGGTCACCTGGGATAAAATGCATCTATCCAGAAAGCAGATTCAGAAGCAATCTTTAGGTTCAGAGTGAACAGCCTTTATAATTACCACATCTTGTTACTAAGTAATCATTCCAGAACATTCTTGAATTGCATCTCTTTTGGTGGGGAGGATCATATTTTAGATTTACATTTCATATTGCACTGTGGAAATAGAAGAGGGCAGTCTCTTTTTCCCTGACATTAGCTATGCTGGTTAGCATTCTTTGCCATTTATCTATCCTTCCAAGAGGAGTAAGGAGAATACTGGGAGCCCTTCAGTGAGGTGCCCATTAGGAGGGTTTTCTGAGTGAAGAGCCAGTGCCCTCGCACATAGAGTAGTGTGATGGATAGCTCTGAGCTGAGCCACAGGAAAGCAAGCAACCCTCCACCTTCAGTTCTCTCCACAAAGGGCAGAAGCAAGGGAACCACAGGTGTCAGTAAAGGAGGGAAGACATGATCTTTTACCTGGTGACAGTTACAGGACACTCTCTCTGGCCATGGGAGAAAAAAGGCAAACAAAGATAGAAAAGCCAGACCCCAAGAGTTACTGAAAACAAGACATCCAGTTTGATCCAACTTTGGCTTTTTTTACTACAAAAAACGTTTTTAGGAAACATTTGACCTAGAGAGTCACAAAAAGCAAGCCATACGCCGCAAAGCTACGGAATAACTCCTAAGTGTTATGCCGAGACACAGTATAGGAAGAAAATCTTTTAATCATCCTTTATCAGATCAGAAACTGCCCTGGAGCGGCTGGCCCAGTGGTGCAGCGGGTAAGTGTGCACATTCTGCTTCGGCAGCCCGGGGTTCCCTGGTTCGGATCCTGGGTGCGGACATGGCACTGCTTGGCAAGCCATGCTGTGGTAGGCGTCCCACATATAAAGTAGAGGAAGATGGGCATGGATGTTAGCTCAGGGCCCGTCTTCCTCAGAGAAAAGAAGAGGATTGGCAGCAGTTAGCTCAGGGCTAATCTTCCTCAAAAAAAAAAAAAAAAAGAAAGAAAGAAACTGCCCTGGACAAACCCTACCACAAGTAAATAAACATACATTACCAGGAAATTAGAAGACATAAAAAACACTAACATATATCCACATCATGTACAATTTCATATTT
The DNA here is from genome assembly GCF_041296235.1 of Equus asinus. Taxonomy (NCBI): domain Eukaryota; kingdom Metazoa; phylum Chordata; class Mammalia; order Perissodactyla; family Equidae; genus Equus; species Equus asinus. Next base: position 76,879,443 of record NC_091798.1, read on the forward strand.
TCTGAAGTGTCTTTGGGGCCCTTCTCATTACCTTATAAGAAGAAATGCCATACTTTAGACTCCTGGAGTTGATTAACTCTGATATCACCTGATTCACATTGGCATGTTACCATCACTGTCAGTCTTCCTTGATACAATAGAAGCTGTCCTCATTTTATAAAGGGGAAAGCTGAGGCGTAGAGATGTTGACTCGTCTAAAGTCACATACAATCTAGGCTTTGAACACAGATCCACTCCCTTCTTTGTTCTTTTCGTTAAACTGTGCTAGAGTCACACAACAGGATGTGTTAGTTGCCATGGTGTGCCTGTAAATGGTGATACAGTTATCCACCTAACCCTGAAGATTCCAAGCAGTGGTTCTCTGTTTTCTTTATAATGTTGTCAGTCTCTCTTTAAAACCACCAGAGATTCACTACAGAATTTCTACACAAAAAGCCTTAAATTATTACAATCTTTTCATATTCCATTTCCCTGATTTTCTACATCATCTTTTTTGCCTTCTATGTCGTCATTTTTCATTTCTTTTCCTGTTTTGTCCCACTAAATTCCTTCCTATTTTCTTAGTCCTGTCTTTTTTGTAACTTCGTCTACTTCTGTTCATTGATCCCGTTTCTGTTCCTTGTTCTCATCTTGTCTCTCTGTCAATACACAGCCTTGCAGCCTTCCTTGACTTTATGTCATCAGTCACCAGCAGGGTGGGAACACTGCAGACCCATCAGCCAGGCCCTGCCATCACCCACACTTGTCCAGCTTACACTCCCTTTTCACAGTCTTTCCAACAAATCTACCACGTGCCACACTCTCCTTTGCCAGAAGTAATATAAGGAGAATAGTAGGCAATGCTGACTATTTCTTAATTGTCTTTGTATTTCTGCTCAGAGGGCAATGATGGCAGGTGAATTTTTACAAGGCTAACTCTTCTGTTTCCCCTTCCTGACTTCCAGTTCCATTTGAAACACAGCTCAAGTGGGAAGCAAGTATTCCTCTGAAGAATTCTAAAGTTCAGAGGATTTATAGCACAGTGTAACATTTAGGTCTATAGATGATTGCTGGCAACATTTTATTTCCAGTGTGGGGAATCCAGTGTGAGAGTTGATAGAAGAAAGAATGTTAGGCCCAGGGGCATTCTCCTCTAAGAAAATTTGGAGAAAACAAGATTGGGTACTAGTTTTAGAAGTAGAAAAACAAAGTCTTTGTTTTGTTTTGTTTTGATTATGTGGGGAGTCACCCATGTAGTGCAATGGCTTAGACTCTGAAGTCACCTGAGACAATCTGGAGGGGCTGGTGGCAAGACTCTTACCTGGGCCTTGTGTTCATGGAATTCAGCAGATTATGACTAAACTCTGTCCTCTGATAGCCTACTACAATTGGCTTCTATTCCAGAGAGAAATGCAGTCTTATTAGATAGCCTAATCCAGATTTTGAGTCAGAATCACATTTATCTTAATCTTTGTTTGAAAAAAGTATGAAGTGCTCAGATTGCTGATGTGTTTTCTTATTCAGTACTTTCAACTGGACTGTCCCATTCTTAAGCTGGCTGGCCATCATAGCCCTCTGTGTGTTCACAGTCATCCTGTACTTCATTCCACTGAGATACATTGTCCTTGTCTGGGGTAAGTAAAGCCTTTTTTATTTTTATTTTTAAACTGTCTGCTGCTAAGAACAAACTATTTTTAAGGGATGAGTTATATTGTCAGTAGTTGCCTGTATTTATGGTCATGAAGCTTCTCCATGATGAAAAGAGACAGGTCAGTTAAAAAATCACAACGGTATAAAGATTTAGGTCTACCTGCAAAATGCATTTTTCTTATCTGGCACCATAGGCTCCATCATACTATAAACATGTAGTTGTGCAGATTCCTCATATATCAAAGTGTAGCTTTGTCTAGATATCACTCTGATTTATTTTCACCACTTATATGTAAACAGAGGCATTTCGATCCATATGGTGCATTTAGGACAATATGCTTTGGTGCTGTGGTACTTTATCTTGTGGAAGCATCTGTAAACACGGTACTATATATGGTCACCTTTAGGATGCAGGAAAAGGGTCCTTGGCATTGACAGGCTGCTAAGGAATAAGAAACCTTTATGTCTACTAAACAAAAATGCCTCTGCAAAAACCCATTTTAAAGGAGATATTTTTGGTCCTAATTTTTAGTGCAATTATGCTGCATATCAACAGTTCCTACGCACTTAGGTGCCATTTAGGTGGTAGTTTCAGCATTCTTCATAGTTTGGGGATTTTTCCTTTCCTTATCTGACAAAATTCTTGGTTTGAAAAACTCAATTTTCAGTCTCCAAGGTCGATTAACATATAAAACCACAACATGAATGATATATAAATAAGACTGGGTGGAAGTAGAATTCTCTACTTGCCCCTGGCCTGCATAGACTGCTAAACCTATACAAAATGCAAAGAACCAAAATGGGTCTTAACTCCAGAAAATGCGTGCTTACACTGAAAGCAAAAAGATCAAAGGGAATGTTTTGTTCTTTTCTTTTTAAGCCTTTTAAAGAAATATGCTAGAATAAAGTGAGAAGGGGGTCTGATGTCTCCAAGCCCTTCAGTTTTAAGATTGTTATCTCCCTATTCTTTTTAGCCTATCTTGTCATATCTTGAGTAGGCTCTCTTACCCCTTATCAGTATCATACCTTTATTTACATTTTGGGTAGGGAGTGGAAGTTAGGGGGAATGGTGATTATTTTTTCCTCAATTTCTATAATTTAAAGAAACAGTTTCAGCTAAGGCAGTACCTTCACTATAGGAGGGAAGAGGCATTTCCACCGTGTTCTTGCTTCCCTATTGTAGGTTCAAACCCTCATCTTTCATTCCTTCTCTGATATTTAAAACAGATGCTGTTTTATTGAAGGAATTAGGGCAGGGCATTAGGTGTGGCAGTTTATTAGCTCTAACCTACCTAGGGTCAGACCTGCCATCTCAGTTGTGATAGGTGGTGAACTTCTGGTTTCGTTTCCCCAGGTTCTCAGAAACTGGAGCCCATGGCAGACATCTGGCTATGTAACCTGGGGTGGCCTCACTGGCTAGCTGTCTTAAACATAATTTTTAGAGAATGTGTTTGGGCCTCTTATTCCATCAAATGAAATAAAACAAGAACAGTCATCCTTTAGTGGTAGGTGATTGCTGAAATATTAACCAGAAATTTAAGACGTAGGTCTCACATGGGGAGACGGGAACCAGAATCATGTTTGCAGAAGTTTATTTTGCTGGACTCCCTGAAGAAGAGCCAAGATGCTCTAGTTTATGGCCTAGTTTTTTACCAGTCTGTTGATTTCATATAAAGCTGTTTATTTTTTTATGTGAATATGTTTCATAATTTATTAAGTACAATATAATTTTAAAAGAGTTGACTTGGCTCATTGAAATTCTACATTATACCATAGAATATGTAGAATAGATACTTCTAGCTTTATACATTATTTTGACATTTCTATCTGATTAAATTTTTTCTTTGTATAATAGCTCCAGTTTCACTTGAATTTGCCCCTCATCCACATTTGTTCTTCAGGTAGTGCAGAGGATTAACTGTTGAATAATTTAGTATGGGTAGATGTGGCTCATCTTTAATTGTCCTTGGTCGTTCTAATCCAAGAAGTGATCCAAGTAAGTCAATCACAGCAGCAACTTTTGCAGGCATTAAATTTAAATTTCTTGTAATTTAAAAGTAAAATTGGTTTCTGAAGATCTCAGTGCCAGAGATGTAGAAATGGAAACTTTTTTCTTGTGATGAGAACTTCGAACATCTACTCTCTTAGCAACTTTCAAATATGCAATACAGTATTATTAACTATAGTCACCAGGCTGTACAGAACATCCCCATGACTTATTTTATAACTGCAAATTTATACTTTTTGACCCTCATTGTTATAGCTAATATTCCATTGTGTGTGTGTGTATATATATATATATATATATATATATGTCTACATATATACACACACCACATTTTCTTTATCCATTCATCCATCGGTGGACACTTAAGTTGTTTCCATGTCTTGGCTATTGTAAATAATGCTGCAATGAACATGGGGTGCATATATCAATTCGAGGTAGTGTTTTCCTTGGATAAATATTCAGAAATAGATCATATGGTAGTTCTATTTTAAATTTTTTGTGGAAACTCCATAGTGTTTTCCATAGTGACCGCACCAATTTACATTCCCATCAGCAGTGTATGAGAGTTCCCTTTCCTGCACATCTTCACCAACACTTGTTATTTCTTGTCTTTTTGATAATAGCCATTCTAACAGATGTGAGGTGATATCTCATTGTGGTTTTGATTTGCATTTCCCTGATGATAAATGATGTTAAGCATCTTTTCATGTATCCATTGGCCATCTGTATATCTTCTTTGAAAAAGTGTTTATTCAGATCTGCCCATTCTTTAATCAGATTTTTTTTTATATTGAGTTGTATGAGTTCTTTATATATTTTAATGTTAGCCCCTTATGAGATATATGATTTGCAAATATTTTCTCCCATTCAGTAGGTTGCCCTTTCATTTTGTGGATGGTTTCCTTTGCTATGCAGAAGCTTTTTAGTTTAATGTAGTCTCACTTGTTTATTTTTACTTTTGTTGCTTTTGCTTTTGGTGTCAAATCCAAAAAATCTTAGCCAAGACTGATGTCAAGAGCTTACCGCTTATTTCTTCTAGGAGTCTCATAGTTTCAGGTGTTACATTCAAGTCCTTAATCCATCTTGAGTTAATTTTTGTGTATAGTATAAGATGGTAGTCTAGTTTCATTCTTTTGCATGTGGCTGTGCATGTTTCAAACACCATTTATTGAAGAGACTGTCCTTTCCCCATTGTATATTCTTGGCTCCTGTGTTGTAAGTTAATTGACTACATATGCAGGGGTTTATTTCTGGGCTATTTTGTTCATTGATCAATATGTCTGTTTTTATGCCAATAGCATACTGTTTTGACTACTATAGTTTTGTAATACAGTTTGAAATCAGGGAGCAGCATGTCTTCAGCTTTGTTGTTTTCTCAAGATTCTTTTGGCTGTCTGGAGCCTTTTGTGGTTTCATACAAATTTTAGGATTGTTTACTCTATTTCTGTGGAAAATGCCATTGGAATTTTTATAGAGATTGAAGTGAATCTGTAGATTGCCTTGCATAGTGTGGACATTTTAACAATATGAATTCTTCCAATCCATGAGCATTGAATGTCTTTCTATTTATTTGTGTTGTCTTCAATTTCTTTCATTAATGTCTTAGAGTTTTCAGTGTACAGGTCTTTCAACTTCTTGGTTAAGTTTATTCCTAGGTATTTTATTCTTTTTGATGCAAGTATAAATGATACTGTTTTCTTAATTTCTCTCATAGTTCATCATTAGTGTATAGAAATACAACAGGTTTTTGTGTATTGATTTTGTATCCTTGTTGGTTCACAAATTGGCCCCCATATGTAAAGGGCAAAGAGAGACCAAAGAAAAGAGGCAGACCACTCCAGATTGGTAGGTGGCAAGTTTAATAAGCAAGGAAACTTACTTATGAGGCTTTCTTGGGTGGCTGCAAGACCAGTAGATCTCTACACCCTCCTGCCAAAATCTTAAAAGTTTATATAGAGGCCTTAACTGTGTTCAATCATGTATACCATCCAGATGGTCTCAACACCACCTTACTCTTTCAATGCTATGTCCTTGGAACAGCTCCCACTGTGAGAATGGTGGGCAGAATGTACAATCCAAGTACAAGGTAGGGGATGAGGAGCTTCCAGTTGTCCAGGTCCAGCTCACAGGTTATCTGGCAGTCACGTCCTCATGATTACCTCATCCAACAATCTGACAACTTTACTGCATTCGGTTTATTCTAACAGTTTTTTGGTGGAGCCTTTAGGGTTTTATATATATAATATGATGTCATCTGCAAATAGTGACACTTTTATTTCTTCCTTTCCAATTTGGATGCCTCTTATTTCTTTTTCTTGCCTAATTGCTCTAGCTAGGACTTCAAATACTATGTTGATTAAAAGTGGAAAGAGTGGGCATCCTTGTCTTGTTCCTGATCTTGGAGGAAAGGTTTTCAGCTTTTCACCATTGAGTATGATGTTAGCTGTGGGCTTGTCATATTCTCTCAACATTTATTATGTTGAGGAATGTTACCTCTATACACACTCTGTTGAGAATTTTTATCATAAATGGATGTTGAATTTTATCATGCTTTTTCTGAATTTATTGAGATGATTTTGTTAATTTTGTTAATATGGGGTATTCCATTGACTGATTTGTGGATGTTGTACCAGGCTTGCATCCCTGGAACAAATCCCGATTGATCATGGTAAATGATCCTTTTAATGTATTGTTGAATTTAGTTTGCTAACATTTTGTTGAGGGTTTTTGCATCTATGTTCATCAGAGATATTGGCTTATAATTTTCTTTTTTGTGGCATCCTTGTCTGGTTTTGATATCAGGGTAATGCTGGTCTTGTAAAATGAGTTTTTAAGTATTCTCTCTTCTTCTATTTTTTGGAAGAGTTTGACAAGGATTGGTATTTACTCTTCTTTGTTTAGTGGAATTCACCAGTGGAGTCATCTGGTCCTGGACTTTTGTTTGTTGGGAGGTTTTTGATTACTGATTCAATCTCCTTACTAGTAATTGGTCTATTCAGATTTTCTATTTGTTCATGATTCAGTCTGGGAAGGTTGTATATTTCTAGGAATTTATCCATTTCTTGTAGGTTGTCCAACTTGTTGGTGTATAATTGTTCATAATAGTAGCTTATGATCCCTTGTATTTATGTGGTTTCAGTTGTAACTTCTCTTTCATTTCTGATTTTATTTATTTGAGTCCTCTCTCTGTTTTTCTTGGTGAGTCTAGCTAAAGGTTTCTCATTTAGTTTATCTTTTCAAAGAATCAGCTCTTAGTTTCATTAATCTTTTCAGTCTATTTATTTGTTTCCACTCTGTGATTTCATCCCTTGTACTAACTTTTGGCTTTATTTGCTCTTTTTCTAGTTCCTTGAGGTGTAAAGTTAGGTTGTTTGAAATTTTTCTTGTTTATTAAGGTAGGCATTTATCCCTGTGAACTTACCTCTTAGAACTGCTTTTGCTGCATCACATAAATTTTGGCATATTGTATTTCCATTTGCACTTGTTTCAAAGTATTCTTTTATTTCTCTTTTGATTTCTTTGTTGACCCATTGGTTGTTCAGTAGCTGTTGTTTAATCTCCACATACTTGTGAATTTTCCAGTTTTCTTCTTCTAATTGATTTCTGGTTTCATACCACTGTGGTTGGAAAAGATGCTTGATATGATTTCAATCTTCTTAAATTTATTAAGATTGTTTTGTGGCCTAACATATCATCTGTCCTGGAGAATGTTCCATGAGCACTTGAGAAGAATGTGTATTCTGCTGCTTTTGGATAGAATGTTCTGTTAAGTCCATATGGTCTAATGTGTCACTTAAGGCCAATGTCTCTTATTGATTTTCTCTCTGGATGATCTATCCGTTATTGAATATAGGGTATTAAAATCCCCTACTGTTATTGTATTGCTGTCTATTTCTCCCTTTAGGTCTGTAAATATTTGCTTTATATATTTAGGTGCTCCCATGTTGGGTGCATACTTACAAATGTAATATTGTCTTGTTGACCTGTTTCATTATGTAATGCCCTTCTTTGTCTCTTATTACAGTCTTACAGTCTTTGCTTTAAAGTCTATCTAGTCTGATATAAGCATAGCTACTTCAGCTTTCTTTTTGTTTCTATTTGCATGGAATATCTTTTCCCATACTTTCACTTTCAGTCTGTGTTTTCTCTTACATCTGAAGTGAGTTTCTTGTAAGCAGCATATAAAAAATGGGTCTTGTTCTTTTATCCATTCAGCCATTCTATGTCTTTTGATTGGGGAATTTAGTCTATCTACATTTAAAGTAATTACTGATAGCTATATACTTATTTCCATTTTGTTTGTTTTCTGGCTGTTTTATAGTTCCTCTGTTCCTTTCTTCTTCTTTTCTCTTCCTATGTGGTTTAATGACTTTCTTTAGTGGTATGCTTAGATTCCTGTGTCATTATCTTTTGTGTATCTACTATGGGTTTTTGCTTTGTTGTTACCATGAGGCTTACGTATAACACATTATATTTATAACATTATATTTTATAACTTAAGTTCTAATGCATTCTAAAACTCTATATTTTTACTGTCCCCCCCATATTTTATGTTTTTGATGTCACATTTTACATCTTTTTTTCTTGTGTTTCCCTTAACTAATTAGTGTAGTTATTTTTACTACATGTCTTTGAAGCTTCATACTAGCTTTATAAGTGATTAATACACTATCTTTATTATATATTTACCAGTGAGACTTCTACTTTCATATATTTTCTTATTACTAACTAGCACATTTTCGTTTCAGCTTAAAGAAGTCCATTTAACATTTCTTGTAAGGCTAGTTTAGTGGTGATGAGCTCTTTTATGTTTTGCTTTTCTAGAAAACTCTTCATCTCATCTTCAATTCTCAATGGTAACTTTGCCAGGTAGAGTATTCTTGGTTGGAAGTTTTTTCTTTCATGCCACTCCCTTCTGGCCTGCAAATTTTCTGCCGAAAAAAATCTGCTGATAGTCTTATGAGGGTTCCCTTGTATGTAACAAGTTGTTTTTCTCTTGCTGCTTTTAAGATTCTCTCCTTGTCTTTCACTTTTGATATTTTAATTATAATGTGTCCTGGTGGGGGTCTCTTTGGGTTCTTATTTGGAACTCTTTGGGCTTCCTGGACCTGGATGTCTGTTTCCTTTCCCAGGTTAGGTTTTCAGCCATCATTTCTTCAAACTGTCTACCACTTTCTCTGTTCTCCTCCTGGGATCCCTATAATATGAATGTCAGTACACTTGACATTGTCCCATAAATCCCTTAAGCTATCTTCACTTTTTAAATTCTTTTGATTTTTGCTGCTCTGATTGGGTGAGTTCCACTGGCCTATCTTCAAGTTCACAGATCTTTTCTTCTGATTTATCTAGTCTGCCATTGAATTCCTCTAGTGTATTTTTCATTTCAATTGTTGTATTCTTCAGCTCTGTGACTTCTTTCTATCTCTGTGTTGAAGTTCTCCCTGTGTTCATCCATTTTTCTCCCAAGTTTTGTGAGCATCTTTAGGACCATTACTTTGAACTCTTTATCAGGTATATTACTTATCTCTGTTTCATTAAGGTTTTTTTCTGAGGTTTTATCTTGTTCTTTCATTTGGAACTTATTGCTTTGTTTCCTCATTTTGCTTCACTCTCTGTGTTGGTTTCTATGAATTAGATAAAACGGTCACTTCTCCCAGTCTTGAAGGAGTGCCCTCATGTAGAAGATGAAGCTTATTGCTCAACTCTGCCCTAGTTCTTGGTTGTTTCTCAAATCTTTGAGATTTCCCAAGCAGCCTATTTTATTATTAATAGCTCCCAGTAGTTGAGGGTGTGCCAAGACCAGTCAGTGTCCCAAAGGGAAGGATCTCAGTCAGCACCTAGTGTCAGGCTGATTGAAAGCCAGAACTTCAAGCAGCAGCTTTCAAAGTATGCAAATATATACAGTCTTGTGGGACCATAAGCATACGCACTGCTGGCCACCAGTGCCAGGTCATCTAGAGGTGTACTCTGGGAGACAGCCACAAAAATCAGGGCTCCAGATGAGTGTATAAGCTTGTTTCTTGGAAATACCAGTGAGCTATAGCAAGGCAGAGGGAGAGCACAAAGATGGCAACCCCCAGCCTATGTTCCCAGAGAGCACCTCCACAATCCTCTAGATGTGTGCCAAACCTGAAGCCTGCCCCTTAGGCTGAAGCTACAGTACAAGCAAATAGGTCTCCTTCACAGAAAGACTAGGGGTGTGTTTTAGTCTGCTGTCTCTGTAGTGCCCTGGGGGTGGTAGCCTGTCAAGAATTTTCTCTCTAATTGTTACAGTCCTGTGGGACCCAGGAAAACAAGCCCCCTAGCCACCAGAGCTAGGCAATCAAGGGTCACCCCCTGGGTGGCAGTCACAAAAACCAGGGCACCAGATGCACGTAAAAGCTCCACTCTGGTTGATATTGGTGCTCTGAAGTGCAGCTGAGGGACAGCATGAAGATGGTGCCTGCTGTTGGAGGGTAAAGATGGCCTCTGCTGAGGAAAAAGAAAAAATACTGCCGCTGGCTTTAGCAAGGTAGAGGAAGAGTGCGAAAATGGCACCTGCCAGCCTCCATCCCTGGAGAGTATCCTAGCCGGCTCTTGCCCCTCCAGTGATAGTTTAAGATTAACAAATGGATCTCTTTCACATAATATTTGTGTACTTTTCAAATGGCTTCTTTTGCGCTGGGCACTGGGACAAGTGAGTCAGTTTCCTTTAGAAGCCATTTCTCTGTTCACTACAGTCCTTTGGGTCTCAGGGATGCAAGCCCTGTTGGTTTTCAAAGCCAGGTGGTTTAGGGGCTCATCTCCCAGGTGCAAGTCTCAAAAGTTGGGGTACCCAATGTGGGGTACAAACCCTTTGCTCCTCAGGGAGAAGCTCCAGGTTTCTGAACTCCTCCTGATTGCAGGTCGCAATGCTGGGGCTGAGGTTTCTGGTGAGATCATATCTCAGCCTTTCCCACTTCAGTGTGTCCCTTTTCTCATTTGCCCAATTTGAAGGAGTTGGTCAGCTAGTTTTCAGGTCTTTTTCAGAGGACATTGTTCCATATGTAGCTGTAGATTTGGTGTGTCTATGGGAGGCGGTGAATTCAGGATCTTTCTATGTCACCATCTTGAACTGCTTCGTAGAATTAAAACCAGATGTAAAACTGAGGCAACAGTCATATATAAAAGCTCCCCTCGGGGAGATACTGGTGCTCTGGAGTGTGGTAGAGGGAGAGTATGAAGATGGCTCCAACCAGCTGGAGCAAGGCAGAGGGACAGCATAGAGATGACACCTGATGTGAAAGAGAAAAGAAAAAGCCTAGAGTTACAAAAAAAAAAAAAAAAAAATAGTGGCACCCACTGGCTGTAGCAAGGCAAGAGAGAGTGCAAAGATAGTGCCTTCCAGTCTCTGTCCCCAGAGAGCACCCCAGCAGGCCTTGAATGTGTGTCAAATCAGATTCCTGCCCCTCAGGGCAATGCTCCAAGACAGACAAATGAGCCTTCCCCACACAAAGTCTGGGCATCCCTTGATCAGTCACTTCCACCCTGGGCCCTGGGGTGGCTGACTTTGTGCGTGCAAGCCCTTTAAGAGCTGTTTCTCAAATCACTATAGCTGTGGGTCTTGTGGTTGCAAGCCCCATTGGTTTTCAAAGATAGATGTTTTAGGGGCTCATCTATCAGGTACAGGTCTTAAAAGTTGGGGGTACCTGATGTGGGGTTCAAACACTTCACTCCTCAGGGACAAACTTTGGGTTTTGAGTTCCCTCCCTACTGTGGGTTGCTGTGCTGGGGGTAAGGTTTATGGCCAGGTTGTATCTCAGCCTCTCCTACCCACTTTGATGTGAGCCTTTTCTTGTTCACCTCATATGTAGTTGTTGCTTAGCCAGTTTTCAGTTTTTTTCAGAGGATGTTGTTCCATATGGGGCCATAGAGTTGGTGTGTTTGTGGGAGGAGGTTTTAATTTTTTAAAAAGCTGATGGTAAACTCATTTCAGGTCATTTTGAGAAAAAAATCAAGGTCACAAGTCTTCTAAACATTTAGCTTGCATTACAGCAACAGCCTCCTCTCCCCCCAAAAAGGTCTATCTTTTGAAAAAGGGGAAACAACAAATCTGACTTCTTGCCTTAAAACCAATCCCAATCCAAAATGTAGGGAGGCAAGTTTCATCATAGATGGAACACTGAGGCAAGGCTTCTAAGTACTGTAACCCTGAGAGGAAAAGCAAGATACATCATTGCTCATTTTTGAGGTGCCTTTTGTTTCCTAAATAGAAAGCCTTTCTTGCTGAGAAGAAGCCACTGAAGTATAAGGAGAAAAACAGAGCAGCCATTGAGTTGGGAAGGAGGGAGGTAAGGGACAAAGGAACAAGGGAAGATGGGAAAGACAGAAATGGGAGAGAGATGGTGGAAGGAAGGAAGAAGAGAGGGAGGGAAAAAACTGGGTCTATTGGTTCATTCAGTCAAGGCTTAAGGGCAACTTAATCTAGATCTTCAAATCACTGCAATACTTTTGCCAGAAATGTGTTTTATACAACTCCAAACTTTGGAGATTTCAATAATGTTTGATCTCTCACTCTTTCAGGCATCAATAAATTTACAAAAAAGCTTCGGAGTCCGTATGCAATCGATAACAATGAACTACTTGACTTCCTTTCCAGAGTCCCTTCAGATGTACAAGTGGTATGTAGGTTTCATTATTATTATTATTTTAATGTCGTGTGGTATTGGGTTTGAACTTTTATATCTTTTTAATTTCAAAGGTTTCAGGAGAGCCAGGTAAAGTTACTACAGCCTGTAGCAGATTTTGCCATTCAGGAATTTAGTGCAGTTAGGTTATCCAAGAAGAACTTACAGAGAAGAATGGGGAATGAGAATGAAAGAAGTTGCATGAAGAACCTACCAGGGCTGTCAAGGACAGTCCTCCTCCAAGGAAGCTTCAGCTGAAGTTTGTGAAGGGAAGTCACCATTACGTGAAGGGAGAAACAGGAATATTAGATGGTGAGAGCAAAGTATGCCAGTGGACATCGGAGAGAAAAACACTTCTTTGCATAACTTGCACGAATTGAGTTTTAAAGATGCATATTTTGGATATCCATGGGGGCGGGGAGGAAGAATGACTGTTTTTTAAAGACTGGGGTACATCTTTGAAATCCTTTGAGGTTAACGCTCATTAAACATCAACTATTTTCAGAGTAAAACGAGAAATGTTTTTATCAAAATCTTGAAGCTGAGTTGTAGCAATGCCTTTTTCCTTTGTTTCAGTTGAGTTTTTGATTTGGTATCAGACATGAGAGTGGGCTGGATGGAGATTAAGCCTATATTAAACAAACAATAAATTGCAAAGAACCATTATCCAGTCCTTCAAAAGAGATGGAGATGGTTTTGCTTTTAATGGAATGTGTTATGGACGGTGAACTGTTACCAAAGTTCACATCAGGGCTCTCCTGTAGTTTCTGGCAGGAGTTCCCTTCTGACTCTTGCTCTATCATTCTATTGTTTTCTGCATCCCAGCTGCAGATCTCATACAGCTTCCAGAGCGAGCACATTTTTTCCCCGAAGCAGTCTCTCATTCCTTTGCTTTTCCTTCCTTTGCCAGAAAATGGCCATCTGACCAGTCTTTCTCTGAACTCTGTTTAAACAGGTGCAATACCAAGAACTGAAACCAGATCCTTCTCATAGCCCATGTAAAAGGAAGAAAAACAATCTTGGCTAGCCAGCTCCCAGCACTGAGGAGACCAGCACCTTTTTGGGAAGATAAAAGAAAAAGCCTTCAGCCTCAGCAGCATTTCCTTTCTTTCTGCTTTTTATTTATTTTACCTTTTTATCATGATAGAGAGAATTTGTAAATAGTGTACAAAGGCATATGTCTTTGAAAATATACTTCAATTGTACAGAATCAATTTGATAAAGGTTTAGCTACTGCTGTGTGAAAGCCTTGTTAGCTGTGGATATTAATACACCACACTAGAACAACAAATGTAAGAATGGTAACGTTGGGAGATATATACACTTCTCTAATTCCAAGTGGAAGAACCAGAATATGAGATTAAATGCTCAGCTGTGCTCTGATTGAATCTACATAAAATGTAATTGTCAATTTGATTTTAAAGTTTTTTTTTAATGTGACTATTTTTTATCTGAAAAGTAATCCATTACAGTTTTCTATGTTTTATACATTTCAAAAGGGAGGGGGGATCCCCAAACCTGAGTTTGGAATAGATGCATTTCAATTTAACAGAGAGTCTGATTTCAGATCCTGACATTCTTTCCTGTGCAATTATTTAGATATGACTAGGCTGATTTTAAGCTAATGAGTGAAGATATATCCACCCCCTCAAGACAATCTTCCACACTCTGAAATCCTACAATGAAAACTTCCAAACCTTCTATCATTCCTTCTAAAACCTTAAAATCTCTACAGGACTACACATAAATACTGCCAGGTTTATAAATGATTGCCTATCTGAATTTTTATACCTACACTACTTTAATTTGTACTGAGTTAGCAAATTAGCAACCCAGTTCAGTTGTCAAAACTACTAGCAAACTAAATTGGTATTGCTTTCGATGTCAGATTCTGCCTCTGTGCATCTCATAATATTGAATACTCAAGTGTTCTCACAGAAAAAAAAGTATCTGCTTTCTCATTAGGTTACTGAAATGCTTTAATGCATAGTATGATTTTTGTTATTAGTGTGAATTTTAATGTAGAGGAGAATGCAGTGTGCTAAGTGATATGCCAGTGTTTCATTACATTCATTTATAGAAAAAAAATAATCATTCTTGATAATATGAATGCATGAAAACCTATTTTGTAAAATAAACTGCTTATGGGGAGGGGGAGTTTGCCTTTAAAAATGTTTCACTACTTACTATAGACTCTGTACTTAAAAATTGCATTCCCAAGACTTCTGTTGGTTTTTTGTACCTAACTCCCTGGTATATCAAGGGAGTATACCTCTGGAGAGAGAGAATTTGGTGAGAATGCCTTACTTCCCTGACTTGGTAGGGGATTAAGCTGGGTTGAAACTGCTGCAGACAATGTTTTACATTTTATTAATAATAGACTGGGATAGGGTGAAGGTGGGGGTTAAGCTGGGAAAATGTAGAAAAGCCAGAAGAAATATATATTTCACTCTAAAGGAATACTCTTTAAAAATAAACTTAATCTCATCAGAGCTGGTTTTTAAAGTATTTTTATTTTAGAGCTATGTTGTTAAATACTATTTCTTATGATAGAACTATTTTGATCTGTTTATACACTATGCTTGAAAGAATGTCAATTAAATTCCCTTTCTACAGAAAGGTTTGACCTCAATATGTTCTGTTTAGTGCATCATGTTTATAATGACACGCTTACATCCGCATACCATCACTGTTTGTTGCTAAGACAGAATACTCCATGAAGTTGATGTTACTACAGAAAGTTTATTGATGGGATAATTTGTTTGAAATAACTTTTGATTATACCTTCTGTGAGATTTACGTTCTGTGCTGACAGTGTCTACTCAAATGTCTACAAGCCTGATATTCTACAACTCAGATGTATCTAGTGGATAGTAACCATTAACAGATGACTAATTTCTGTTTGTTTCATTCTATCAAATTTCAGATGTTTAGTTCAATAGTAATGTTGACTATACATTCATTGCATTAAATACAAAGAAAATAATCTTTTCTAAGTATAATCAGTACTCCTTTTTTTTTTTTTTTTTTTGGTGGTTGAGAGAGGAGTGATAGAGGATTGTGTGCATATTCTTATAAATGACATTTCACTTAAAGAAATCCAGGTTTGGTTTGGACAAACAAGGCTCTCCCTGAAACTTTGACTGTTGTTATATAAAACTCAGTACCTTTAGAGGGGTGAGCATCCAGTGAAGCTGACAGAGGAGTAAGAAGTATCTTGAGGTGTTAAAGTGATATGCAGAGGAATCTTCATTACTTTTAGAAATACTGCATTCACAGGCTGAAAACAAGGGATTGTCTCTAACAGAATTATAACTGTTTCTTTCCCCTTCTCAAGTAGGTACAATTTTGCCTTTTGAAAGCTGCTTATCTTGATTTAGTTTTGAGAGATTTGCAATGTAAATCAAGCATACCTTAAGAGATTGGATGTCACTCTAACACCTATTTGGACTGCTAAACATAGTAGTTGTGTAAACTATTAAATATATTCCTCAGTATCTTTTGAAGGTCATTCATATTCCAAACTACTATTATTGCCATTAATTGCGATAATTCATAAGAAATGCATATTTTAAACTTGTTTTTGTTTTTTTGAGGAAGAGTAGCCCTGAGCTAACTGCTGCCAATCCTCCACTTTTTGTTGAGGAAGACTGGCCCTGAGCTGACATCTGTGCCCATCTTCCCCTCCTTTTTAAGTGGGACACCTGCCATACCATGGCTTAACAAGCAGTGTGTAGGTCCGCACCGGGACCCCAACTGGTGAACCCCAAGCCGCCAAAGCAGAATGTGTGAACTTAACTGCTATGCCACTGGGCCGGCCCCTTAAACTTGTTTTTTATTTACAAAAAGAACATAGCACTTCCTGTTCATTCTGGTACTGTTCCACAGACTCAAATTGATAGCTCCTGTACGGATTTCAAATTATTTTTGAACCATTCTATGCACTAGGATAATCTGAATTGAGAGATTCTTTAAATGACTTTGCTTTGTGATATATTTGTTGAGTGCCTACTATGACTTGCCCTGTCATAGGCAATGGTCAAACCAATGATGTATTCAATGAAATCTGGAGCTAAAGTTTACTGAGAGCAAAATTTAATTGATATGTTTTTCAAAGTATCTCTTATAGAATTTTATTTTGTATTTAAAAGTGAAGAAAAGTTCAGTAGGTAAGCTGTCTTATCCAGGGACCATAGGAACTTTTTTTTCTACTTCAATCTCAATATCCAAATGTCTCTAGTGGTAAAAGTAGTCTACTTTTGTATTAACAAGTCTTATTCAGAGGCTTTAATTTCAACATATATACCTGTTAAATGTATTATTTTTGAGTTTTGTACTTAGTATTAAAAAAAACCCCAAAAATATATAAGGCAGTTCAGGGGCTGGCCCCGTGCCCTAGTGATTAAGTTTGGTGCACTCCGCTATAGCAGCCTGGGTTTGGTTCCTGGACACAGACCTACACCACTAGTTGGTGGCCACGCTGTGGTGGTGACCCACATATGAAATAGAGGAAGACTGGCACAGATGTTAGCTCAGGGTGAATCTCCCTCAGCAAAAAAATAAAATAAAAAAATATATATAAGGAAGTTGATGCTCCAGAAATACAAGTTAAGAGCACCACCATTTCTTGCAAAATCCTCAGGTATTATTAAATTAATGCTTATTTAAATATCAGTGTGTGTGTATGTGTGTGTGTTTACAGATGCCTATTCATTTGTTTGATGAGAGTATCTAGAATCAGCCTTTTCTAACTGCTCAATCAAGTATGAATTAAACCCACATAAAAAATAATGTAATGAATACTTACAATAGTGTCATTACTTTCAATTATAATTCTCTTCCCCAGGATGACTGGTGTAACTCACTAAAATAAAAAAACATAAAACATCCTTTTTTTTTTGGTGACACTATTACCTCTCATGCCTCAGTTTCTACATTTGACAGTGGCAGTCACGTCATAAGATGTATTCCAGCTGAATCTCAGATTTCAGAAACAGCAAGGAAAGTCTTTCATTATGTAAGAATACTATACAAATAAAAACTATTAAAGTGGTCACATGCTGTAGAAACTAACACTGTGAAATATTTGCTAGAATTTCATGATTATATCTGTGCTTTTCCAAAGGGATCTGGGTTAAGAACCAAAAAAAGTGAAACAATCAAATATGTAATCGGTCTCAAATGAGTTTCAATTTATTGAGCTCTTCCTTCCTTTACATTCTAAACTAACAACAAAATTTTCTATCACATACACAAGCAGTATTTTTGTAGACAGGTTTTTTATTTATATGATGGTTGTCTCCAAATATCACTGAAAAATTATATGATGCCATTTAAACAAAGGCAACCAAATGCACTGTTCTGCTCTAGTCAATTAAGTATTACTATATTAAGATGAAAGCTTAATCGTATTAAGGAAAACAGAAGTAGGTAAGAAGCTGTGCCAAAGTTTTTTTGTTTGTAGCAAAAATAAAATTGTAACATAATTCTCCCCTGCTATAGATTCATCCGTGCTCCTTCAAAAGAGAAAAGGAGTGACCCACCTGAGAGTCCATGAGTGAACCTGCGAACCACCTCTTATTTTCTCAGGAGGAATGCATCTGAGGAGATGCAGGATCCTGGCTCAGTAGGCTTCTCACTGCTACTAGTGAGGAAAGATGGTAACAGGCTCAGTTCCACTTTTCTAGTCAAAGACAGGCTTCAAAATGGCACGAGTCAACTTGAGGCATTTTATTTTGCTAGAGTTCAAATGGTAACAAGTTTAGGGGAGATGCTAACTGCATAGAAAAAGGTGCACACCTGGCTGCAACTACTCTTAATTGTCTCTTGGTTACGGGAGACACACCTGAGACAACAGACCAGCATAATAACTGAGACAGCTGGACCATAGAAGAGAGGCGAGGGGAAGGAAATGCCAATACTTGTCCCAAGTTCAGAGATCTTTTACCAAAGCTATTCAGAGAACTGGAAACCTTATAAGTAAACTCTACATCATTCCCACAAAACATTCTTCCTTTATATAGTAGTGATTATGACAATTACACGTCAAAATTGTATAACTTGTAATACTGAAACCATGGAAAACAATTTATTGATGTCAAGAACTAATAAACTCTTAGAAAAATGTGATGGCGACTTGTGTCTATTTTCTATTACACAGAGAGGGATAACATTTGTGATTTTGTTGTATAATAGGGAAGGGAGCTAACCCAAATTCTGACCCAACCTTATAAAATGGTATACCTACCCTTTACCTTTGGTCCTGGAACACTTACAAACTGCAGATTCCATTAACACACAGAACTAGCAAACCATAGCAGGGTCTTTGAAGCACATGGGAACCCACCTGGTAAAATCAAATACCACGTATGTTTGAATAAGCAGTTTTAAAATAGATGTGGTGTTCCATTTTATTTGTTTGAAGTTGTTGAATACCACTTTTTAAAGTTCCCTGTAGGATGAAAAAATTGCCTTTTCAGCTAGGAGGCAAAAACCTTTTGAGGGTATCCTGAAACAACCAGCACTTGATCATTTAACTGAGAGTCAGGCACACTAACTCTTACAGGGTGAGGTACCAGGTACACCCCATCCATTCTTGTGGCAATTATGATGCTAATACAAAGAATGCACATGTACTTGATCTCCTCCATGACTGAAAACAACTCTGACGAGCAGGTGAGAAATCTCCCTCAAAAACCAGACTGATGTGATACTCTCCAGTGTATTGCAGTTATGATGTAGATATCCAGTGTATTTATATAAAACTGTTAAAGTATTGTATTTTGAAGTATACTAGTTAAAACAGCACCTTACAAGAAGCCATTTTCCTGGCCTTCATAGAAGTTTAAAATAATAAGCCCTAGAGAACAGTAGCAAGACACTTTCACTCAGAATTTTCTCAATAGATGGCTGGCTGCTTGTATCCGCATTAATGTTGTAAATAATAAAATCTACAGTAAAAGGAAAAGTTTCTCCAGATCTATGATAATAGAAGAAAAAAAATTCTCAATTTAATAACGTAGTGAACTCTCTTCAAAGGCATTTAAGGTACAGTCTTTGATAAATGTAGTCATCATTTAATCTTATAGTTTCACCCTGCTTTTCTGGTGTTGAACCTGAAAAAAAAAATCAGAGAACAAGTAATTATTCAGTTCCATGAATACTTCCACAACCAGAAAAGGCTGATACTGAAGATATGCTATCACGACACCACATGGTATCTACATGAAGTTTGATCTTTAGCAATTTAAAAATCCCACTAAAGGGGCCGGCCCCCCGTGGCTGAGTGGTTAAGTTCTCGCGCTCTGCTTCAACGGCCCAGGGTTTCCCCGGTTTGGATCCTGGGTGTGGACATGGCACCGCTCATCAGGGCATGCTGTGGCAGTGTCCCACATGCCACAAGTAGAAGGACCCACAGCTAAAATATACAACAATGTACTGGGAGGGATTGGGGGAGAAAAGTAAAAATCCCACTAAAGAGTAATGAATGACCCCAGCCAACATGGTGAGGCACTACCTTAAAGAGGCTTAAAACGAAAACAAGAGAAACATATCAGTAAAATAAGCCAGATTCACTCTTAAAGGAGGGGCTTATAATGCAAGCTATTATTTGAGATCTGCATTACATGATACTGTTTAATTACATGCTACCTTTGAGAAAAGTGACATTTTAAAAATGTACTTTATAATTTAAAAATCCAGTAGAAGCCAGTTTAAATAAGACAATGTTATAAAAAGTTCAAGACTGATTCTTATATCAGGAGCATTACTTTTAAAATTAAATTGGTTAATGATAATATAAACAAATACAAATCACAAACTTGAACTGAAAAGGAAATATTCATAATTCTATCACAAATACAACCACTGAGCCACGTGGTACTCAGCCATGTATTTGCTTACAATGTTTTCCCTATGTAATTTTACTTAAACAATTTTTAATTACATTGAAATAGTTTCTATTTTTAAGAAAGAACTAAAATTAATCAGGAAAAATGGCGTTGAGGGAACAGTTCACTCACTTTTTATAAATGTCTTTCAACCTCTCTTTAAGTCCATTTCTGCCAATAACATGACTGAGTATAAACTTAAAAGTATTTTGAAAAGAAGAGTTAAAGAACTGAAATCACGGGAAAATAAGAAATGAGCAATCTAGATTTGCCTAATCTTGAAGAAAGGACTGAATATTACTTGCCAAATAGCTTATTCCTGATGATACCATTAAAACTGGTATTTTTATTCTTTATTTTTGATAGAGTTTCAACTAAAAGAACCTTCTGTAAAACACTTATCTTGGCCCCAGTTTATTGAACATCATTCAAAATTTTCAAGCACACAGTGTATTCCTGAGATTAGGAGATCTACGTGCCTTTTCTCTTATTTTATACCTCCACTAACAATACATTAAACAGCATCTAGAAATCTTTATCCTTTTGATTCCTTTAAACCAGAATGATTCCTAACCATTTTTCCCCTTATCGCTTTGTCCAATTTTCATCTTCACAATTCTGCTTTTAAGATTTCATGGAAAGCTCTTTAAAATACATATTATAATTTTACCAAATTTTACTTATTGCTCTGTAATTTTGTTTCTATGTTGTAAGACAGAAACAATGCAAAGTAGAAAAATGCATCTTTGAGACGAAGTCAGATACCCAAGATATATATATTCCTTAAAACAAAAACAAAAAACTATTATAAATCAAACCATTCTGGTCATTAGAAAAATTCATCAGTGTCATGACATAAAGCATTGCTGACCTAACCTTTAAGTTGAAAAGTACTGACAACAAACTAAATTCTTTTTATCTGTCACCACTTTAAGATTAATGACTTTTTCAACATGACTATTTATTTAATTTGAGGACAGAAGAATGGAGAACCATTAGAAATTTTAGTTCATCTACTATTAAGATAAATGATAGTATAATAGGTGTAAATTCAAAGCTGGATTCCAGATTTTCAGTTCAGTGTAATTTACCTGCTTGAAGTGCTAAGAACAGTTTTTTTAAAACTTCCATTTTTTGGTAGAACTAAATCATACATTCCTAGGTAGTTAGCCTACTAACGTTTAACACCCATTATGCATTAATTTTCACTTGATCCAATTTAGATACCTTTGAAAGGAAGGAGATGAAATTTACCAAATCTGGGTTCAACATTCTAAAAAGATTTGGGGGCCATGATAAAAAAAAAACCCAAAAAAATGTGGAGGAAATGTTTCAATTCTAATTGCAAAAAGCTATTTATAGATGCTTTTATTTATTTTTTTGATCTATGTTAAGGGTAATATTACATATTACAAATTACATATATAAATAATATATACTTATTAAAAATATTGTTTTTATAGTAACTGATCACTGGTTACTTGGCTGACTTAATACTGCTGGATCTTAATTCAGCAAGTACTTTAAAAACCCAGAGTTTACTATATTTGTATTAAAAAAGAAAAAATATGTATATTTAACAGTGCAAAGACCACATTATTAAAAAAATCAATCACTTTTATCTAGCGCTAAGGGTTGTATTTCAAGGTTTTTTAAAAACAAAAAACACAGTGTAAGTGTATTTATAACCAAAACTATATACCTACACTAAAAAACAAAAAAAGTCCTATGGTAATGAATTCAAATATACAAAATATTGGAAATTATTTACATATCAAATATACAAAACATAATTTTGCTTATAACACAAAGGTGCTCCCAAATAGCAGATTCCTCTGTGATAAAAAGCTAATCATTTGGATTTGTGATTGGCAAATGTCATTAACAAGCCTCTTTTTCAAATAATTTAATAGAATGTCCCCCCGCCAACCCCAACAAGTCACAAAAATTCATGTGTCTCAAGAAACAAAGATGTTTATGGTCTTTGTTGCCTGGTGCTTTTATAAACTTGGAAGTATGAATTAAATATATTTTGGACATTCTTGAAGATTAGCATTTACTTACAAGGGGAAACTTTTTTAAACATCTAACAGTGATGTTAAAATATGTTATGTTTGTTTCCCCTGAAAAGGCCTTCTTTTAGGATTTGCAGTACCTTGAAAGATGTATGCTTGGAACCAAGTAAAAAAATACCACAACCTTTTCTAATTAATTTATAGTCTAATACTCTCTAATTCCATATCAGAGCAAATGACCACCAAAGTATACCCTTCCCACCCCAATTCACTTTAACCAACAAGGTGAATTTTTTTTAACATAATTTGATTTAAAAGAAACAGTTAATTATTCCATGTCTCCAGTTTTGACATCACCAGGTACAACCTAATTCCAATAGTGCCACCACTGACCTTTCTAACTCAATCCACATTTGTTATAAAAACAATTATCATTCTGAATTTTGCAAGCTCCACATCAGCAGGAGGTGCGATTGGTGTGGAAGCTACGTGATAAATGCCTGAGGGAAAGAGTGCCTCATGTCACTCAAAGATGACCCCTTCCTACTGATTAAGGAGCAACAGTGACAGGCTCTCATCAAGTTCATCACTTAACTGAAAAAGTGTGTAAAGGCATATGGATTGCACATTCCACCAATAACTTTTTCGTGTGAAGGGATTCATTTAGTTTAACTTTCTATAACAGCATAAACAAAAATGGCAACCATTTCCTGGCGCTTACATAAAGAATCCTAATATTAATGCATTTGTGTTCACCTAGGAATGAGTACTGGTTCACAAACACTGCAAAAGCACACCCTACATTCTATTCACTCCAAAATAAAATTGCTAAAATCATACTGCTCAAAGAATTAAACTATCAGACCCTTGTAATACATTTAAAAACTAAAACAGAACACCAATTATTACTGTACATTTTAGAAACAAACAAAACTGAAATTAATTTTTTTCAACAGCCAAACAGAAGACAACAAACTAACAATATTTAATCCTAGTTTACCTTCCTAGACTATAAGCTTTTCCTCTTTTGTTGTAGTCAGCCCCTGTCAAGTTAAGCCACCACCTGTACCTTGTACACCACCTTGGTACATTATAGGAGTTCAAGAACAATGACTTCAAAACACTGACTCATTTGGCATTTGGTTTACACGAGGATAAATGTTTTTCCGGTCATCTTGGAGTTAATGAAATGACGGCAAATGTATATAGTTGGACCATTTTATTCTGCATAGGGAAGTGAAGAACTAATAAGCTGGAAAACTCTAACTTCATACAGGTCCTTCCTAAGGAGCTGCCAGTAAACATTCTAAATCTTTTATATTCCAAATATTTTGGGGGATTATGTACAAGAAAAGCTGAATTTTAGCTCAGAAATTTCCTTCCAAGCTTTATCTATATTGTAAGAAGGGCTCTTACAGACTTTTTTTTTTTAATATTTCCATTAAACTATGATATGAAATCTGGCAAAGTACAATGAAGAAGAGCATTACTCAGTCCTGTCTTCAGCTGCTGAAACTCTGAGACATCTACAACTAAAAACCTAGGACTCAGAAAGACTATGAATTTTATTTTACTTATTAAAATTTCTACTTCCTCTACCATAAGATATAGATTTGAGGCCATTATTATGTTTTAAAAAATAACATATAAGAAATAATATTGGAACTAAAGTTTCTCATTGCAGGTTTAAACCCATATACATTTATCGGTACTGTTAACTAGGCTACAGAACATAGTAACCTATGTTTGCCAAGCTGCACATCTGAAGAAGCACAAAACTCTAAGAATACTTTCTTAAAGGCAAAGACCGCAATGATATTTGAGTGTTTAATACTTCATATCATCATGGCTTGTAGAAGTTGGCAAACAGAATACTTATGAAATATTAATACTGATTGTAATTAAATGAATATTTCTTATGAACATTTAATATAGAAAACTACTTTTTCTTAGTAGTGCAAAACTCATGTAGTGTAACTATGATGTTGATGATTTCATTAAGTTAGAATTATCACCAACTTAAGCAATTACTGTCTTGCTTTACTTAAATGATTCATTATAACTAAACAGAGGAGGGAAGGACTAGGAAGGAAGCAACATTTATTAAGTGCCATATAAAGAGATATGCTAACTTAATTCTATCATGACAAACATACTTGATGTTACTTCCATTTGACAGGTAAGAAAACCAAAGCTCAAATGGAATTTGCTTTGTAATTTAGTTAATAAGAAATTAGACAAGGATTTGAAACTATGTGTCTGATGTCAAAGTCTATGTTTTTCAAGTTACATTAGCTTACCAAGCAAACATTATTCCAGATGCCTTCACAAGTGAGGTATAAAGTGGCTACTCTTTGGAATAAAAACGCTCTTTTTCATCATCTAGGGAAGCACTTTACTCTCTACAAATATTTCAATGTTCTTTAGATAGTCTCCGCTACGTCATGATTTCTTTGATATTTTGGCAGATTAATATTAAAAGAGATTTGTAGGATGTCACATTTGAAGGATAACTACAAACAACTAATATTTCTTACAGTATGTGTAAAAAAATTACTGATTTAAAAATATAGAAAAAACCTTCATTAATTTTATTCAGAGCTGATACCTAAGGTAGCAGTTTTCAGTTTATAAGTCCAGCAATAAAACACTTTGCATTTGTATACTTGTTAAAATATCTGTTTTCAAGATAAAACGAAAATGTGCTTCTTTAGCAGATTAATTGCTATGAGATCATCACTTTAGTTACCTAAAAGCTAAATGGAAGTTGTAGTGTTTTTTTTCCAGTTGAATCATAATGTAACTCATTCCCACTAGTGAAGCAACTCAAATTTCAAAAATGGTTATTATCCATATCCTTTCTTTTAGTTTTACTATAAATTGCTAATAGGAAAAGCTGCCAATTGAAACGTTACTATTCTGTAAATTCAAGCTGTACATTTAAGATTTTAGAAAATCTCAAATCTATTACTTAGCTGCCACTTATAATCCTAACATTTAATTAAACTTCTTATGTAGCAGAATGTTTTCACTTAGCGCATAGTGGTTACATGGAGTAGAAATACACTTTGTACATGAACTGCTAAAATAAAATAGATCAAGGGATCAAAGTGTCAAACTTTGCACATTCACTACATTTAAAAACCAAAAGAATATTATTATTGTAAATTTTAGAAATGTTTATTTTAGAAACACACAAAACTAACATGAGTATTTTAGTTCAACAGCCTACAGAGAAAAAACAAGGAGCTACATGTTCATAGGTGCACATTTGCACGAATATCCTTGCCATGATTCTAAGACCTGGAACACCTAGAATAGAGGACATTACGTTTTGATTTGAAAAAATATTTAAATTAAAACTTTTTACACGTACAATATAAATAGATAAATAATATCACTGTGAGAGCAAAAATAATAGTAAAGATTAATGAAAGCAATGTACAGCAAACAGAACTATCTTTTCACTTTTGAGTCAAATTCTATACACTGGAAAAAGACAGGAGTCTATACCACAGTTTTGCAGAAGTTCTTTAAGTGCTTTTAAAATTTAGCAAGGCTGCATATTCTGTCAATAAATAAATCTAATTAATATTTGTTAATAAGCTATGAAGTCCATAATAAATGCCAAAGCAAGCTGGGCAGGTTTAGAAAGCTGACTCATATTTTTTGGCATCATCATGAAAACTCTGAGACTGACTGACACATCATTTCCAACGTCACCAATAAGGCCTCAGTGTGTACCCCGGGACACACTTTTAAGTTGTCAGGCAGTTCCTTAAGAATATTTGGGAGCTTCTGCAACGTCTTTATATTTCTAGCATAAAGATCCAGTAACCAGTCAGTATGAGCACTGGTGGTCTCCTTGCAATGCTTACAAGCCATAAGCAGCTCATTTAGATGAGTTAACCCTTTGAAAGCTAAGAGAAACTCTGAAGATAAATCGAAAATTGAACAAAAATTTAGCAACATCCTACTAAGTAAAAATGAGCCAAATTCAAGTTGCTGGTGGTAAAAATGTTTCTCTGCTTGTGCATGAAAGTTCTCCACAGTATCTTCTATTTTTGTAACAGCAAATAGTTCTTCCTTGATTTGAGATGAGAGCACATAATCCAAGGGCAATTCCCCTTTAGAGTTCCTCTGCTGTAAAAGCACTGGGCCTGTGAAAAAGAAATGCAAAACGTTAAGAGTAAAATATTTTTATTTTGGCAGCTTAACAGCTGTTTTCTCCCTCAAATTTTTTCCCAAAGCATCCAGGGCTCTGTTTACAATCATGTTTTGTACTAATTCATGTTGACATAATTAACTGGTTATATGTATTGACTGCCTAATAAAGGTACATTTAAAAAACAAAATTCTAGTCAATTGCCTAAAGACACTTGCCTAAAAGTACAGGCACTAGTTCAATAAATAATATATGATTATAAATGAAAAAAAACTTTTTAAAACTTTATAAAATGTCATCTTGAAATAAGAATTTCATTGCTCCCGGAAGAAATTAACAAAGTGTATTCATCTTAAATTCTGTATAAGAGTCTGAAACACATCTCCCAATATCACCAAGAGGAAGGAGTACGGCCCCTTCCATTGCTGACAGGCGAGTGTAGCAGTTCAAGGACTGCAAAACCTTGCAGAAACAGAATGCATTTTTCATTTACCCTTGCTTATGTTCAATTTTTAGGACAGATAACTGATTCACAAAAAATTAAATGTTAACTGTTCTGGGTCAAACTCAGATTTCATTCATCTATCCTAGCTAAACCCATCTAACCACTTACTTAGAAAGTACTGAAGATAGAGTTTATCCCTAGGGAGTAAAGGATGATGTAGGAGGGGCAAAACAAGAATGACTCAGTATTTGGTCACATAGCAAAGTACAGGAGTACTTTGTACCTCTGTCAGTCAAGTCCTATAATTGTTTATGCACTTCGCCATAAAAATGTTATAAGGGATATAAAGGTTTTAGTACTAGCAGACATAATCAAAAGATCCTACTATACGACATAGATCATATTGTCAGAGAGACAGAATAGATTATAGCTGCTAAAACTCTTATGAATCTGATCAGATGTGTAGTGGCCTAGATATAAAATGTATTTAAATATAAAAGATGAACCACTGATGTTATGTGATTAATGTACAATTTATGGAAAAAAGAGAAGTCTAAATCAAAATTACGTTTCTTTACATTATGTTGATATTTCAAAAACATGTTCCAAGTTACTCCTGTTAAAAAGAAAATAAGAAAATTATGGACCTAAGATACCGAAAATAAACAAAGGTTTTAGAGACATAAATAAATTCTTTAAATTATTGATCTCAAGACTGAGTGACTCACAACGAAGAGATAATGTAGTTACTACAATAATGATGTCAAGCCATTTGACAGGTCCAAACTCAGAGTATGACTAAGGCAATGATAAGTCTGTATGATTGTCAATGGACTTTGATAAATGCAAGTACAAGGAGATTTCCTCTCTTAGGATAAGGAACTCATCCATTTACTACTCTTTACCAAAAGCCCTAGAAAAATTCACATTGGTTAGTATAATGCCACTCTTTTCTGAAGAGTTGTACTTAACACAATAATCACTTAGACCATTTGAAGCAAGGGCAAGTATTGGCTTGGAATGTTAGATACATGGTTGAGTATAAAAATAAAACAGGAGACTGAACATTATGGTTTAGTAAATATATAAAAGTAAAAAAAAAAAAAGCAGAAGAACTGAAAAATACATTGATAAGAAATGATGTCAGTAAAACAGACACACTAAGGCCTTTAGGGGGCAGGAGAAGACTATAAATAACCAAAGGTCTTAAGCTACCATGCTATATATAGCCTTTCTTAGATAGGCATATAGTAAAAAGACAACTAAAGAAAATATGCTTTTTATTTTCATGCAGAATCAAATAGCTTTAATTATAAGAGAAAGTCATTTTAAATTTCAAGTTAAAATTAGCACAAATAAAAGTAACAGGAAATTTATGCAAATCTTTATTTCTGCATTATAAGATAGTCAACAGCTTTCCTTTGTTTTTCTCTTAAAACACAAATCAGTTTTGAACATTTTGATGTAAAATTTTTATTATTCAGTTCAGATAAAAGAAGAATGTCACTGAAGGAGGGGTGCTTTCTGAAAGCAGAGATCAAAAATCAGCAGAAAAAAGCAGTAGATGAATGTTAAGCCCAAATTACCTCTATCACAAAACCCCTGCACAATAGTTATCACCATTTGAAAATTCTCCTACTTTAACTTAATTGACTGCAAAATGTGAATGAAGAAAAGATATTCTAGGATATCTTTTTTATAGTCTGTGAAGAAATGACTCATTAAAAAAAGATTAATCGAGTTAGCAGTTATATACAGGAAATGAAACAAGAATGAAAAATCCAAGTAATAACAATTGAACATTTACATTCATTTATTAATAAGCTTTCAGAAATGCCTGGTTCACAAAGACATTACACCCTTTAAGTAAAAGGATTAATATTAAAAACCAACACACCCAATTCAAAATACTTCTCATAAACAAACTTAAATAGGCTTAATAATATAACAAATAAATAAATACATATTATGAAAAGGCATTTATCCCTACTAAATAAAAGGTTCTTACATTCTTGGAGACGTTTTAATCTTTATTTTTTCATTAATATGAAATAAAAGCTTCTTGCCTTACAGATCTGAAATATAAAACGGTATCTACCTCTGAGGGATTCATCAAAAAACTGGATAATTT
The DNA here is from genome assembly GCF_041296235.1 of Equus asinus. Lineage (NCBI taxonomy): Eukaryota > Metazoa > Chordata > Mammalia > Perissodactyla > Equidae > Equus > Equus asinus. The sequence goes on from NC_091798.1 coordinate 76,908,370, forward strand.
ATCAAAACCCGTTTAGCATAAATGCACTCACCCCCATGCTGGAGTAGCAGCTTGCCAATTTCTACATGTCCGTTTGACAGTGCATCATGCAAAGGAGTCACCCCGTCCACTTGAGTGAGCAGATCTACCTCTGGACAACGTTGCAAAATTTCCTGGACACACACTGTGTTGCCATAGTTACAAGCTTCATGCAAAGGCGTCCAGCCAGCATTGTCTAAATTAGAAATCAAGGCAAGTTTTAAAACAGCAAAAGTAGGACTTTTGGTAGCGAGATATTGATATTCTGCTTCCCTTATCAGTGTGACTTTCTTAGGTGCCTCATACATAAATAGAATGCTGTGACGAAAATGCCAAGGGTGCAATCATATTTCTAATTGTAAGAAAAACAAATTAAAACATTTAAAAAATATTGATGTTGGGACCTGATAAAAATATGAACCCCAAAAAATGTTTCTGCATTATTAGCAAATCAATATATGATGAATTTCTTGGTTTTGCTACTGGCAATATTTTAAAGATATGTTAGGCAAATATACTTAAATGATTTTTCTTAATGTTGACAAAAAACTACTTAATACCACAAATATTAACACATTGGATTAGACCACAAAGATTTAGAACTTACCTTTAACATTGATGTCTATTCCTGGCAAAGAGAGAAGAAGAATCAATTTCTCCACTTGGTTATTTATGCAAGCTCTGTGGAGGGCTGTTTCTCCTGCCATAAAAAATTAATAGATTATTCCAGAGAACACAAGATATCAACTAAAGAAAATAATCAAAGGGCATGAACTAGGAGATCTGGCCCCATGCCAGAAAATTATTTATTGAGTTTTCCTTTTGACTGGTTTAAGCATCTCTCACATAAAAAAAAAAATGGGGAGCACAACCCCACCAATCCACAGAGCTTCTGTTCTATCAGCAATTCAGTAATGAAATTCTACTGCAAAAGGTTTAACACAGGCATTGTCTTCCCCTAGTTCAAGGTTTAAAGCTTCAATCCTGCTATAAAACCCCCAAATGATCAGAGAACACCAAAAATACTGGGTTTTGCAGCAATAAAAGTTTAGAGTGCAATTGCCCTCTCTCAAATTTATTCATGAACCTACGTTAAATGTATGGCTCTTTTTTATACAGCATTTATAGCTTAATTCAAATGAATGTTTCTGGCTAAGCACGAGTGCTTCTACACAGTCAAGTATAATTCAGAACTTCAAATCCATTAACAGATGGTTTGCTGCTTCTCAATAGGCTGTCTGGCTTGGCTACAGCAGCACGGAGAAGGAGAAATGGGGGAATCTTAACATAAACACACACACACACACACACGCACGCACAGGAAAAAAATCCCTAGTACCATTTAAAGCTGAACAAGAGTGACAAATAGAACGGCAAAGTTTTTTTCTAGGAGAGATGCAATTAGTGCCTGCGGGCTAAAATTGTCTATATCCATCTCTGTTGTAACAAAGATTAATAAAATATGTGATAATTTGATGTAAGGGGAATTTAAAAAAACATAATAAGCGATTGTTTAGAAAACAAATGAAATACTGAAACTCTTTCTTAAGCTATAAAATACTAAGTAGCGCATTTTTATAGTGTTCAGTTTTACAGACTATCTCTATAACTTCCACCAAAACATTTCTTTTACATGCAATGAAAAGCTTTTGAAGTTTTTCTTTACTATTTCTCAATTCTCTTCCTGCCTCCCAGTTCCTTCTGCTGTTCAACCTAAAGTCCTTCATATTCATTTTACTTTCTGACACAATAAAAAAAGAAAAAGGACATTATTTTGTGAAGTTAATACTTGACTTCTCATTTAATACATTTTTCACATTTTGAGCCAAATGGGCAGTTATTTTGAATTTGTGATATGCAATTATGAACTTACGTTGAAAGATTATAAGAGCTTCAGTTACTGTTTCCATTGGTGTCATAATGATAATACTTGTTTTAAAAACACAATACAGCTCATAAACAAGAGACTCAGCAATTTAGTTTGGCCAGGTATAGACTGACGGAAGGTAACTTATACTTGCAAGTTAAGAGGTGCCTAGATAAAAGAGGTGCTGGAGTGAATTAGTACAACGCTATTCTTGTTACCCCATCCTTTAGGTACTTAGGTTCCAGTATAGTTAGAACCAAAAGCCAAACACATTTCATAGTCTGGGCTCCTTGCCTGGAAGAAAAGAGTCCATATGCTTAACACAGCTATGTAACATAGCCTACTCCTCATTCTTTGTTCACAAAATGTCTAGGACTGAAAGAGATGAAGACTGAATTATACTTTCAAATCAGAAGACACTGATCCTAAGCAGCATAGGCTGAGGTAGAATAGAAAAGTAAGGTGGGCAAGTCTGGAATGAGCTAAATGTGAGCCACACACTGTGGTTAAGATCTGGAGAGGCAGGGGGAGAAAAGAAGGGGAGGAATACTCTATTACACTTGGTATTCAACAGTCACTTTTTTGTATAAATGACAGTTCAAAAAAATAATATGCTATCCAGGAAGGTATTTCCTGGACCAAGTCCAATATTTAAGTTCAAGTATTCATCAGGGCCACTATGTAAAACTTGCAAATACTGACCACGACCATGAAAAGTTCCTAGCATAAATGAATTTAGATACTTGGAATACCTTTTAAATTAGTCTTGCGAAAATTCATCTTTGGAACTAAAGAGGGGCAATTCTCCTTGGAACAGGACAATTCTCCTTCTGACTTCTTTTTCAATCTTTTTAATGATGAGGAACATTTAGCAAGGTTCAGCTCTCTGAAAAGAAAGTAAGAAATAAGGAAAGCTTATTTTTCACCGAGACATGCTAGCATACGTGTTTTTAAAAATCTAGCCTTTTTTTAATTTAAACCCCTTTATTCATTCAAATCTTTACTGCTTTCTATTTTATATTTATTTCAACTGTACAGAAACAAATTTTAACACATTAATTTTCATTTTATTAACCTCACACCCCCACTGAAAAGTTTATGAATATGGAATGTCAGGTAGAGGAAGAGACCAAGTAAACTATAATGGGTAGAAAGAACAAAGCAAAGTGCTAATAAGATCAAAATACAGGCCCCTGCTCCCCATTCTTATTTTCATATTGATTCTATTCTCTTCTTCCTAAAAACATTTCAGGTTTTCTGAGTTTTATATACAATACTTTTAGAGGAAAAACTATAGCATACTTTTTCTCACTCGGGGAAACTATTATAACAATTCAGAGTATCTCACATGACCATGTATTCCAAAATCCCATCTTTATTATATACAAGTAGTAATTTAAACCACAGGGCAAAAATTGTGTGGAACAATAATTTGATGACTGTTTTATTTATTTTTGAAACCACTTCATCTTAATAGAAAGAAAGTACATACCTCGATTTATAGAAAGCAAAAATGTTGATCTTGTATATTGTATTGATCTTGTATAAAACTGAGCTCTTTCCTAATCGGCATAATTCAGACAACATCAAAGATAAGCAAAAAGTTCAAGAAATGTGTCAGAAAAAGAGTTGTACTTGAAAATAAAACCTAGTTGGTACACAAGCATCACTTACGGTAACTCTGGCGGCCCTTCGACTTGTTTCTGTTTAGCTCCATTCAGCATTAGTAAGGCCCTCTGAGATTCTAAGCAAGGTCGCTGTCCTATTTTCTTTGATATCTGCATCTTTCCAGTCCCAAGCACACCAGTCTTCCCCAAAGCTGGCAAATAGGAATACACCTGTTGCAAAATAACATTATATTGCTTTTTCAACTACAAAGACCTGGAAAGCAGTAAAAAGAAATTACTTGATTCATTTCACCATTAAATTTAGTTATATTTTCTTGGTTTCACCCCTTTGGTTGTCACCCTATCTCATCTGAACATGCTAAAATATTAAGAAAGCTGCTAGTTCCATGTCATTAAGTCAATATGACACACACAAGAAGAAAAATACCTTCTTGAAAATAATTATTTTTTTGAATTCAATCTTGATGCTCATTTAGGAAAGTTCTTTTGATTAGTCTTATGGCCAACTTGTTATAATTCATTTGCATATTTTTAATACTTATGGTTTATGTACAATTGGTAATTTGTCATTTCCATTTTGGTAATGCCTTCGTTTAACAGAAAACACGTCTGGAATAAATGGAATAAGGAGTGCAAAAGTTGTTAAAGGGGCCAGCCCTGTGGCCGAGTGGTTAAGTTCACGTGCTCCGCTTCCCGCGGCCCAGGGTTTTGCTGGTTCGGATCCTGGGCACAGACATGGCACCACTCATCAGGCCACGTTGAGGCAGCATCCCACATACCACAACTAAAAGGGCCTTCAACTGAAAATACACAACTATGTGCTGGGGGGATTTGGGGAGAAAAAAGCAGGAAAAAAAAAAGAAGATTGGCAACAGTTGTTAGCTCAGATGCCAATCTTTAAAAAAAAAATGTTGCTAAAGACAGGATTGCTGCAAAACAGTATTTGCCCAATCTGACCAATTAACAAGATATTTCTCATTTGTTGAAGAAATGGCTGGAGATATTAGATATTAATAATAGCTAAAGATAGCCAAGATAAAACTGGAAAATCTTGGATCAAATGCAGCTTATATGTGTGTATACATAGGATAAAAAGGAATAACCTTTGGCATCATTTGCAAAGTTTGCTTTTTAAATACCATTAAATACTATGTAGAATTTTTTTGGATCTACGATTTTCCAAAACAACAATCTTATGTTCTCTGGCAAGTGACCAGAAAACAAAGATTCTTGTACTATTTTCCTGTTATTAATCTTTAATCACTCTCAACTAATTAAAATTTCTATTGACTAATTACTCCATTTTTGAGGTAGGAAAATACCTGCTATTATACAGATTTGAAAGATTTATGGTTAATATACTCTGTCCAATTATTAGAAATAACTAAGAATATTTTTAAATTGAATTTATGAACTCACTTCTTAGAAATTAAAAGAACTAGAATAGAGTGGTGCTTACCATTTTCTGAAGAGAGAGTGGCTCAGAAGAAATACTGATGGAACTCTGTAAACATAACTTTTTAAAGACTGCCTCTGCAACAAACATTTGAAGCCAGGAGGAGGAAAAGGAACAAATGAAAATTTCTAATTCTTGTGAAGAAAAGTCTGTAGAAAACAAGAGAAGTAAATACAGTTATTGCTACACCCTATAAAATTTCTTTCTTAGACTATTTCCTCTGTGGATTTTATTCATTGAAATGACGATTACTACACCAGTAAGATTCACCCACATAATTTTAAACCACAGAAAATAGATAATATTTCTATTTCTTTCCTTTCAAGAGAAAAATTTTTTATGGCACATGTTCTCACATTTGAAACAATCATTACTTTTTATTATTTTAAATAAAAGTCTTGAAATTATATATACACACGTGAATAGACAGATGATATACGAATAGACAGACATGGATTTTATCACCATGCTTTCCAATTAATGTTAAAGATCTCTTCCCTCAGTGGAGTTGTGTCTTTGGAAAACGGGTACTTGGTTTTTAAATGGGCACACATGTATTTAATTTGCAGTGATTAGTCCTGAGCTGATAGGAAGAAAGAAATTAAACGCTTTCCCCTGACAACACCCATGAATCCTATTACTCCAGAGGAGGAAGAAAGGTAAAGAGGAGGGAAAATGTATAAGGATTTCCTTAGAAGTTTGTACTCACTCTACTATAGCAAGTGGGGGAAGGGGAGCGATGTACTAAGAGGGGAGGATTTTGCCTCAGGGAACCTTTAGCAATTTTCGGTTGTCACAACTGGGGAGGGAGGTGCTACTGGCATCCAGTGAGCGAAAGACAGAGACGCTACTAAACATCTTACAATTCACAGTTCACAGGAGGGCCCCCAACAACAAAGAATTATCTGGCTCAAAACATAAACCAGGCTAAGGAAGAAACTCTGCCTTGACTAAAGAGACGTGAGGTTCTTGCCTTTTGACAGACTGCCACATGGGCAAATGGCTCCACAACATGTTAAGTAGATCCACCTAGCCCCACACAGACATATGATTGCTGAATTCAAATAATCCTTTTCAGATTATTTGGCCTCAACAGAGATACAATTTGTAACAAGTGGAAATGAGAAAGGGGTAATTTACAATCTTTTTTTATAGCCCACCACTCACACCTACTACTAGGCAGCTAGAATTATCTGCAACTGTGCAAGGAGTAAACTGGAGGACGATCATCAAAAGATCTTTTGAACATTAAATCTCTAGTTATATACATTAAAAAAAGCATATCTATCATCACAGAGTTTACTACAACCAATTGATCTCTTAATATATCACCTCTAAACACAGGCAAAAGCAAAGCAGAAATAACTTGCACTGTACAGTTCAAAAGAGATGATCTCGGCTTGGAACTTCCAAATGGTGTTATTCATCTAGAAGGAGCATTTGATAGGTTTAAAGAATTAGGAAATACAAACTATAATGGACCCACATATTACCAGGTAACATATTCAAAGGGAATGATAACAGATGAACAAGAGAACATGAGAATTTTAGCCTCTGACTGTAAGACCTTTAAAGACAGGATGGTTTTTGTAGCCCTCGCAGCTTGTAGGTCACTAAATTGCACAGAATACATTTAGTATTTGATAGATAAATGAACGAATAACTGGCAGATAGAAGTAACTCTGGAGAGCCAAGCCAGGATGATCTTTTTAAAAAAGCTAATCAGATCATGCCACTCCATTGTTAAAGGTCTTCTAACTCCTCAACATGGCTTAGAAGTTTCTACGCAAACTCCTCTAACCTTTCTTTGGCTTTATTCTGGCCACTCTTCTTGCTGCTTGCCATCAGCCAGGCACCAGAACATTTCAAACAGGCCCAGCTCTTTCCTATCTCAGAGTTCTGGCAAATGTTGTGTCTTCTGACTGGAGCTTGCTTCCCTGACTCTGCCAAACTCCTACTTATCCTTCAGGTTCTGCTTTCATGACCATCTAATAGAAAGTAAGTTCACTCATCTCAACACCTAGTTTTTCTTGTTTGGAGCACTTAGCATTTTTAAATGATGTATTTACATTAACTTAATTACAGTCTGCTTCTCCCACTGAAAGCTCCAAAAAAGCAAGGACCATGTTTTGCTTCCCTCCTCCCTGTATATGAAGTGTTTAGCTCAATGCATGGTAGAACACTAACAAAAAATTTGGCATAAATGAAGGGACTATAATAGAATAAATGAAGTAAATAGAATAAGTGAAGGGAACAGAAACATTTTGACTCAGACAATTAGTAAAATTATAAAAATTTATATTTATGGAAGAGTTCTGAAGCATGGAGAGGGACTAGAATAGAGATAAAAAAAAAGTGAATAAAGATTTATTCACTATTTATCAGGAAAACATAACGATGTAGCCTGAGAAGGGCAAAGGAAGCTTTATTAAAGTTCTCTAAAGATGTGAAAAAGATTATAGTAGATTTTGATGACATGTTTTCTTCCCACTGAAAACAGGGGAAGAAATAAGTTTAGGGATTGCCAAACTATGTCTTGCTGCCTATTTTTATGAATAAACTTTTACTGGAACACGGCCATGTTCACTTATGTATTGGGTATTGCTGCTTCCTTACTACAACTGCAGAGCTGAGTAGCTGGGACTGCAGAGCTTGTAAAGCCAAAAATATTTACTGTGTGGTACTTTACACAAAAACGTTTGCCAACCCCTAGTTTAAGCCAATACATCAGGAATTTCAATTAGGCATAAAAAAAGAAATTTCAGAACACTTGATCTTAAAATATAGAAAGAAATACAAGGGAACTCTTTCTGTTCAAAGTGTTTAGAAATAAAAGAGAATGAATGGTCTCTATGTGGGATTGATGGACATGAGATCTGATGGGAAGAAGAAAGGATTTTACTTCTCTACTGAAATTACGGACTTAATTTTCTACAAAACAATTAACAACAAACAACAATTTTACTAAACTAAAATAAATTCAATAGATCTGAATCCGAGTAGCATCACAATATGAATTTTACACTTTTGGACCAGGAAAAACCAAAATATCCAGTTTGCCATAAATGAGAAAGATGGACTAATATCCTCAATTGGAAGTTAAATAACAGCCAAATTATAACATCTTTACTACGACTTAGGAAAAGAGAAAATAGTTTAACTGAGCTAAGAATAATGCAAAAAAGGTTAAAAAAAAAAAGAGGGAGTATCCACGGAGAAAAAGAAATGGTTCTTCATCAAAATACTGATAAAAAGGATAGTATTAGAGTACCTGGTTCACTTGTAGGGATAAGTGTATTATTCTACACACTCCATAAAACATTTTAATTTTGCATACTAGCTGTAAAAAAGCTACTGATCTCTTAAGGGTAAACTGTTCACTTGATTTCTGTCTCTCAACAAAGGTTAAAAATCAAGATGTACTAACAATAAAAATTTAGGAAGATATTAATTTGAACCATTTTTAGAAATACATGTTAAATTTTTAAACACTGCCTACCCACAGCCTAATTGGAAGCCTAAGGAACCGATTGTGTGTGTGTGTTTTGAGGGTAAAGAAAGGTTTAAACACACTTTTCAAACAGGGATACAGTTTAAATCTCATCTAGAGTTTTAAATATTAGAGATCAAACACAAATTCTGGGGAGCAAAGTAATCACTCAATCTGTCAACAGGATTGTAACGGCAACGTTGAAGGCTAGTTTCAGCTTAACTCGGTCACAGGCTCAGACTTAGGTTTAAGCTTGTCATGTGAAAATTGGGAATAACATGGATAACAATGCCTTGCTTTAAAGCAAAGGGAAATTCAGAATATGAGCAAAGAAAGCATTAAAGCTGATGTATAACACGTAGCAGAACCCTGTTAATACAAGGTTATTATCTCATGCATTTGGCTAAACTGTAAGCTATATTTCCCTAAAGGTAATCAACACATACTGGAAACAACAGATACAGCTATATTGATAGTCTCTAAAGCCACTGCTAATCCTGTCCTAGGTCCCCAAACTCAAAGAGCTTTCTTTATGGAACGAAAACAGGGAATCCTTTTAGCTGAATGTTTAGTTCTCATGCTGGCAAATAATGCCAGAATTCTGCTGTTTCTAAAAGGAAAAATAAAAAAAAAAACCTACCTAGTAGGGATGGTGAGAAAGAAATGATAAGAAAGAGTTCTGAAGGAAGATTGAATCTGAGCTAAGAAATGTTAAAAAGTCATACAACAAAGGACAGCTACTCCACAAAAGGAACGGTAATCACCCCTCAGCTCAATGAAAAGAAAGAGAAAAAAAGAAGGGAGATAAAATGCTTTAGATAAAAATCTTCTAACTTCACTAGTATAAAAAGAGACCTCTCTTTGCAGAGGGCATCATTGAATAAATCCTGAACCCAGTTATAAGCTGGATTCCTATTCTAGAATCTCTCTTCAAAGTATTAAAGTGATTGACAGCATAGTCAAGAACTTTTTCTTTCATATAAAACCAAGACGCACTGAAAGACATGTGTAACAAAACAGAATAGTTATTTGGCAGTCTAAAATATTTTTAAATATATAAAGACATCTTTTACCTTTGAGGGCCACAAAAAGCTCATCCGGTTTAAAATATGTTTATTTTAGGAATTTAGGATTACAGAAAGAAAGAAAGAAAGAAAGAAAGAAAGAAAAAGGTTCATAGTTCCCTAAACTGGCTTTGAAGTTAAGGCATGTACATAAGGTCTTACGGAAGCCCCCCTCACTCTGGAGAACCAAAAGAGTTAGGTAGAACCTTTCATAAAGCGAGCACGTGAAATAAGCTCTGTCAGCATGTTGCTTAAATAATACTCCTCCCCCCACTTATTTTAGAGAAAACTTTTAAAGTAGACAATGGGGGGAGGAGGAAGAGTAAGAAAATTATACATATAAATTACTTCTATTTGCTTCATCCATGCTCAATTGTTAGATCACAGACTCAATGGAAAATAGTAGCAGCTTTTTATCTTATAATAAGAAAAATTATACAGCAACAGGTACATGGGGAAAATGTTTTAACCATTTACTGCAAGTTGCTTTATAACATAGTAAGTATTCTGATTCAATGAATTTCATTTTTTAATACTATTAAGTATTCATGCAGGAAGAGAACTGGGAACTGTTCATATGGCACAGATCAGAGATATATATAAGGCTTTCTATTCAGCTTGAATGATCAGAAGTATTAAAGGTACTGAAAATAGTTCTTACCATGTGAGATTCTAAAACATCATACATAAAAAAGCAAACCTCTCTCTCCAATGAAAAGAAAATACACTGATTTTTAATTTGTCTAGTTAAACGTTTACTTGCATAGGACTTTAATTTTTAGTTGTAAGATTAAGAAAAACAGTAATAAAATTATATATAAATATAATAATTTATTTCTAAGTACTATTTTCTATACTATACACTAATATTCAGTTTCTATGAAACCATTAAAATAATAAATAAATAAGTGATGTGTGTGTGGGAAGGGTCATGCAATACTTAGAGGAAAATAAATACAAAATTACATATATAATATGAGCTCAACTATATACAAATGCTTAGAAATACTAGAAAGAGGGGCTGGCCCAGTGGCACAGCAGTTAAGTGCACACATTCCGCTTGGGCAGCACGGGGTTCACCAGTGCAGATCCCCAGTGCGGACATGGCACTGCTCATCAAGCCATGCTGTGGTAGGCATCCCACATATAAAGTGGAGGAAGACGGGAACGGATGTTAACTCAGGGCCAGTCTTCCTCAGCAAAAAGAGGAGGATTGGCAGCAGATGTTAGTTAGCTCAGGGCTAATCTTCCACAAAAAAAAAAAAAAAGAAATACTAGAAAGAAATATATTAAAAACTTGACAGTGGTTATCTGTATGGAGGCATTCCTTATGGGTAATTTTTACCTTCTTCCTTATATTGTCTATATATGTGTGTGTGCTTATATATATACACATATACATATATATGTAAATGTGTGTACATGTATATATAAAAATGAGTATTTTAAGAAAAGCTTCATATGAACATATGTTAAAAATTACAGACTGCCTAAAGGAAACTCAAAACTAATTCCCACAACGGGTCTAAGAAAAATATAACATAGACACACTTACCATCACACGAAAGGGAAACATAACTTCCTAAGTCATCAGACATGTGTCGCATCACATTTCTCCCCATCTTAAGACCAAGGAAGATCCAATAATCTACAGCTGCTCCAAGAATTCCAGTCAATAAGTAAGCTAGTTCATGTTTGAAGACCTAATATTGAGATGGGAAAAATATTACTAAAATATATTAAAATACATGATATCTATCAGTGTTTATTTTGAATACTTGTTGAGGAAAAACTTAGCTATTTAAAAATACAGGGTATGCTAATGCTAAACGATATTAAGAATCCTAGCAAACTAACTCCTTCTCTCCATTCTCTCCCTCCACTTCCTTCCCTCTTTCTTCCTCCCCCAAATCTGTATCTACATCTATATCTATATGACAAAATAGTTAGTAAAACAAATTTTCCAGGACTTATATATGGATAGCTTAAAACAAAATTTTAAAATAACTTTATTATCCAATGGTGTCAAGTGCTTTTGTCAGGCAAAAATCCCAATAAAACAACAAGGAAGTACCTGGCTTCTGTGGATTTCTGTTAACAGGAATATATGACTATAAAAAAGATAGATTTAGCCACTCCTACCCACTGTTTATTTATAAAATTAATCTTTACATTTCTCTAAATGGCATTTTCCAGAAGAAGACTTGAAAAACACAATGAATAAAAGCTTTAGCAAACAAGATTGTCCTATGTTGTAAAAGAAATAAATTGATTCAAATTTTAATTATGAAATTATATCAAATACCATTACTTCACTTAGAGATATATAGAGATCACAGTTTTAAAAGTATAAATATTGTTTTACATTATCACTTCTATAATAAGCATTTTTAAATTCCTATAAAAAATATAGCAAGTGATACAAACCTTAGAATAAGTATGTACTACCCTAGTGTTTAAAAATATCTTTCTAATCCATAAAGTACGAAGATGAAGAGGTGTGAAAATAATATTTTTTAAACAACTCTGATTTACATATAAACACTTTTTCACAATGACATTAAAACTAGTTGAAATTCCTTTATTTGGGGTATTTGTCTAGGCATGTTAAACATGTGAAAAAAATCACTAAATTAACAGTTGGGTAGAAGGCATGTGAAAAGGTTTAATAAATGTTATGGTATCCAAATAGATTATTACTGGTAAGTTCTGCCACCGCACTATACCTAATATGTGGTTAGTGATGGAGAAATCTCTAGTACTTTGAGCCCTCGGTGACTACTGGATTTATTTCTCCCACCCTCAGCAGACAAGATTCTTATAGTATATACAGTATTTCATTAGGGCATCATTCCTTATCATAAGGAGCTATTAGTTAAACGATTTCAAAACTGAACTTCTATTTCTGGTTTGTTGTGCAAACAAGGGCAAATGGTCAAGCAGTATATATATTATCAGGCCTGCCGAAAGTGTTTATTGAGGGAAAACCCATAGAGTCAGGACCCTTAGCAAGTGTGCAGGTCCCCTGTTGCCCGATCCCACTGTGGGGCAGCACACTGTATTCTGGCAGAGCTGGACACTAGAATCAGGGAGAGAGACTCTGAAGAATGGGGCTGAGGGGATTTTAAGCTGCATGATTAGGGAAGCACCCCTTCCTCTGATATGATCAGGGGCCATGATATAGAAGCTTGACTACAGCCTGATGGCCAGGTCAGGATTCATGAGTGGGCCTCAGCACCACCCCTCTCCTGCCTTGATTAGAAGGCTGGGTTTAAGTGCAGTTGCAATTGTGAGACGGGGAAGCGACCAGTAGGACTGGCCAAATCAGCAGGCTGGGAAAGTACTAACATTTCTCTGGGATGATAGTAGGGTCCAAGCCTTGCAGCTAACAAGAACTGACTCCTTAAGCACTGAGTCTTAGCCAGTCTTCAAAGAACTTTGCAGGAAGCCAACTCCATTCTTTGTAAAGCCAACATATGGATGATCACTCTGAGCAAGTTTTACTTCTCATGGTTCAAGTTATCAAGAGAACATAAAATAGGACAGTGAAAATCTCTATTTAAACTAGCAAACTGATTGTGTCAAGATCCATGCCACAAAATGTTCCTTCCAACAAAATGTATACCAGAATATCAGCAATGACACTACTCAGGAAGGAAGGAAGGCACTGGTAAATTTTGATTTCTCAAAGTATTCCCCCATCATAAGAGTGCAGTAAGTCAGGATCACTTCAGATCCCTGATTCTAAGGCTCTGGGCAGAGAAGAAGGAGGTCAGCCTACAGAGCTAAGCCTCATATAAAACCACAATCCAGCACTCCATCAGTTAAAAATAACATAAAGTCGACCAGTTGGGACTTTCTCTCTTTCCTTACACAAATATATATAACACACACACCTGATTGCTTAATATTCAATTTACTTTGATATTACTGTTATTAAACAGTTAAGAGACAGGTTGGCCTTGTAGTGCTTGCAAGGAATGACTAGCTCCTGTACTATGACAAGAAAGATCCTGCCAATATTATTCTTATCTGTGTGTCTTTAGCTAAACATACACACCACGTATGTGGTAACATATCCATCACAGAAAATTTTTATATAAAAAGACACGTTCAAATCAGGTTCTTGAATCCTTTTATAGTATATTCTTACCTATGACACTCACTCTAACAACAGGGCCAAGATGTTGTGCAATGGATTGTACTCACTGCAACTTGGTGTATAAACAGTGCTACAATCATGTGCTGCAGAACAATGTTTCAGTCAGTGACAGATTGCATATACAACAGTGGTCCCACAAGATTAGTACCACATAGCCTAGGGGGGTAGTAGGCTTTACCATCTAGGATTGTGTAAGTACACTCTATGATGTTTACACAACAACAAAATTGCCTAATGATGCATTTCTCAGAACATATCTCTGTCGTTAAGCAATGCATGACTGTATTTCTAGCATTGTGGATATATATGCTTTAGAAGCCGCTTAGTGAGAAAATGGCAAATAAACCATCAAAGGAGAAAAGCTTTCTGGAATACCGAAATGTTTGCTAAAGCTGAAATAACAGAACATGAATACCCTAAGAATTAACAAAGAAATGAAAGATAGACATGATTTGCACATATGACATATATTTACCTTAGAACTCCTTTCTAATATGTTAGTCTATCATCAGACATTCTGTCAATATAGTTCTTTATTATCTGCCAGTACAAGTAATCTCATTTATAAACTTGGCAATTTTCCAAAAATTGACTAGTATATAATATAGAACAAACCAAAATCTTGGCCTTCTGACTCCCAGGTTAGGGCTTTCCTCAATATCCCACTACAATAGATGACAAACTGCTCCTCTAGTACCTCTGTCAAAAAGATGCAAACACAATGCACATGTTGTGCCTCTTCCTATTTTAAACACTGGCGTTTGAAACAAGAGGAATCTTGTTGCACTAGCGACTTGGCCTCTAGTCAAGCCTTTGGCCCTAACAAGCTGTGACACCTTGAATAAGTTACTTAAACTCTTTAGCCTCAATTTTCTTATCTTTAAACACAGACTAGCTTCCATTTCTACCTATAATTGTAGGGTTATTGTTAAACAGCACTTAAGGACATCAAATAGAAAAGTAGGACTAATCACCAAGCTTACTGTAAAATTTACACCTCCTCCATAACCTTGACACAGCCCACCTCTGCTCTTTGCCAAGGAAAGCCCAAAGCTTTCTCAGATTAATGACAATGCAATTCACTGCCATTGTGTCACTCTGCAACACTTGCTGATTGACATTATGACAAAACAATATTAGCATAAACTGAGGACTTCTGTTTAGCTAATGACTTAAATTGAATGCTTCAACTCAGCAAATCAAGAAACAAATGTTTTACAGTACAGAAAATGATGTCTGTGAACATGCATGGAATTCTTGAAATTGGAAACTGCCAAAAAGATTTAATTAAGTACAAGAATGAATTCTAACAGATAAGGTAACACAATAAAAAAACAGTTTATATGAATTTTACCAATTCAAATGTTAAATAAAATATTAATTTGCAAAGTTTAAAACCAGTTCTCATATTACAACTGATGCTGCAATTTATTCCAGATTGCTTCACAAGTATCTTGAATTTATTTATAAATCTGAACAAAAATCTTCAAGTTAAATATGTATAAATCTGTTACTATTTACATCAGTATTTCCTGAGTAAATTCTTATCTGTGGTAGTCCTTTGGTAATTTAGTAACATTATGAAAACGTCAGTTTTATAACTGTTTTCAATTATAAATGAGCAATTTCATTTATAAAATAAAATGGATAAAAAAGAAATGTTTCATAATGAGGAAATATTTTCTATCCTTAATGACTCTATTGTCTAAAAACGTACCTGAAAATGCAAATAGTAATTAATAAGGATGTTTTCAATTTTAGCTTAGAAGTATTATCCTTAACTGGCAATGAAGTGTTGCTGTTACATGCCATCATATCGGGTTTGACTCCTGGTGACCCTATGAATGAGTGATGTCTATAATGTGCTGTCCTCAACAGCCCTACTCAGCTCCCGTAGACTCAGGTCTATGGCTTCCTTTATGGGGTCAATCCATCTCATATTTGCTCTTCCTCTTTTCCTGCTGCCTTCTACTTTTCCCAGCATTACTGTCTTTTCCAAAGAATCCTGCCTTCTCAGGATGTACCCAAAGTAGGGCAGCCTCAGTTTTATCATTTTTGCCTCCAGCAATAGTTCAGGCTTAATTTGCTCTGGGGCCCCTTGTTCATCTTTGTGGCAGTCCAGGGTATCCGTAGAGATCTCCTTCAACACCATATTTCTAATGAATCAATTTTTTTCCTGTCAGCCTTCTTTACTGTCCAGCTTTTGCACCGTACATAGTAATGAGATTATGAGGGTGTGGATAATCTTGGCCTTACTCTCTAATGACACTTATTTACACTTGATGATCTTTACTAATTCTTTCATTGCTGCCCTTCAGAGTCTCAGTCTTCTCTTGATTTTTTGGCTGCAGTCACCATTTAAACTGATGACTAAACCAAGGTAGACAAAATCTTTAACAATTTCAATGTCTTCATTGTCCATGTTAAAGCTGTGTAGTTCTGTGGTTGACTTTTGTCTTCTTGATATTCAAATACAGTCCTGCTTTGGCACTTTCTTCTTTCACTTTCAGCAGAAGTCATTGCAATCATTGCTGCTTCTTGCCAGTAAGATGGTGTCGTCTGCGTATCTTAGATTGTTGATACTTCTTCCACCAATTTTCACTCCTGCTTTATCTGAGTCTAGCCCAGTTTTTTGACTGATATGTTCTATGTACAGATTAAACAGATAGGGGGATAAAATGCACCCTTGTCTGACATCTTTGCCTATAGGGAAACCATTCTCTCTCTTCATATTCTGTACTGACAATGGCTTCTTGTCCACATTTTTGTATCAGGACAATTGAGTGCTGAGGCAAGCCCATTTCTTTCAGAGCAGCCTGTAGCTTTTCACGACCCACACAAGCAAAGGTTTTCCTATAGTTTATAAAACATAGACTAACCTTCTGAAAATGGAGCACTCCAGTAGCCAACGAATAATCGCAGTTAGATCTCATGTGTCTCTCCCTTTTCAAACTCTAACTCAGATATCAGGCATTTCTTGCTCCACATAAGGTAAAAGCCTTTGTTGCAGCACCTTGAGCATCACTTTACTTACATGGGAAATTAGAGCAATGAAGTGTACATAGTTCTATTTTGGTTGAATGTTTTCAATTTATATAATCATATTTCTTTTTAAAACAGTCACGTGTATAAGGAAGCGGCTACTCACCTGGTTATTGCCACATAATAGGATTACGTGATCACAAAGAAGTCTAGCTATACCCAGAAACAATCTTACTTTTTTAAAGTCAATTAAAAAATTTAGGGCCCTGAAAACAATTTTCTTTTTTTAAGCATGCCTCAGACAATCCCTAAATACAATTTGTAAAAACCAGTAAGGGCTTCTGTTCCTGATAATGGAGGCCTAGGTAATTCAGATAAACGCACTTAAAGAAGAAAACTAAAAATGTTAAATAAAATATGTAAAACATGTTCAGGAAAGTCATGAGGAATTCCTAAGCCAAGATCTAGGAGAAGGTAAAAGCCAAGCAAGCAGTCAAAGCTAGCCGACTTTGCCCTAAGGACATCTGCTGACCCTAGAGAAAGAGCTGACATTCGAAGAGTGGTTTCTGGAGCCCAGGAGAAAAGGAACATAAAAGCCATAGCCCAAGGCCTAATACCCAATACACTGAGACCCTGCAGGCCTTCACTCTCAGAGTAAGAGTGAATCAGAAGCAAAACTATACGTATTTGTAGCCCTGTACTTCACTTAGACTATCCAGGAACCTTCGAACCTGGCAAGAGAAATTCTTTCTAGAAGAAGATATTCTGTGTCTTGGCGACAAATTGTTTCTATAATTTTTCAAATGCAATTTATGGCACATAGTAAACAATAACTAGGTCGCAAGAGATTATACAAGGTGCAAGAGAAGGAAACAGCAGAAACAACAAACAGAAACAGATCTGCAAATACTTCAAATATCAGATAATAGGATATAGACTATAAAATAAATATTATTGCCATGTTCAAAGACAAAAGAAAACCTTGAAAACTTTGTAGAGAACTAGAAACCATAAAAACATGTCATAGTAATTTGGAAATAAAAAGGTCTAAAACTAGAAAAAAATCAAGAAATTATAAATGCAATGGTCACATTTAACATATGAGACACAGTTGAAAACAGACTAATGAACTAAAAGTTGGATGAAAAGACACGATTCTGAATGTTCCAAGCGTAGAAAAAATTGAAAATATAGATGAGAGGGTAAAAAACAAAGAGGACACAAAGAGAAGGTGTAACATAAGTTTAACTGGAACTTACTTAAAAGTAGAAGAGAGAAACTGATGGAGGAGATATTAGAAAAGAAACTATGTAAGAATTTTTCTTAAGACAGAATAGACTTTAAGCCCATTTGACATGAGAGTTCTCCACCCTAACTACTATGTTTACTATCCCTCATGAAAATATTACCTAGCGAGCAGTTATGATGATATATCAGTCATGAATAACAAGACAGCATCATTATATATAAAGCAGAAACTGTTAAAAAAATTTACAAAGTAGATTCAGAAGAGTTGATCAAAACAATTAAGCTTGACTTAATAAATGATAGAGAAAAATGTAAAACAACAGAGAAAACACACTTTGGCCTCTAATCTTCTATGGGGTGAAAAAGAAAAGTTCAGTTAATTTCAGAAAGCAGAAATTTATATATGGCTCATTTTTTAACTATAATTCACTAATATTAGAAACTAACAACAAAAACACAGACAAATAAAATCCACCAACAATAACAAAATCTCATTCATTTAGAAGTCTTAAAACACTCTTTTAAAATACTTCTTGGATCAAAGGGGAATTCATAATTGACAATAAAAAACATTTTCAATAAACCAGTAACAGCACCCTAAAGTATCAAAACCTGTGAAATGAATCTCTTTACTCAAAAGGCAATTAATATTAAGTGTATGTATTAGAAATAAAGACTAAAAAGAAAAAAAGATCCAAACATTCAAAAAGATAGAAGACAAAAAGGAAAGAATTAAAAAATATGAGCAGAAATTAACGATGCAACACAAAAAAAGTAGACAATAAAGTCCCAAAGGCAGAGTATTTTGAAAAGGAGAAAGGTGACTAATATTTATTATGCACCCCAAATGTGGCACAGTATGTTGCTATGCACTTCATATATGCTCTGCATTCAACTTTCCCAACTACCCTTCAGACAGATAATACACTGAAATCACAGTGTGTTAAATTTCTAATAACAAGCAAAATCCACTTATGAAGAAATAGTTCAGGAAATAACTCTTAACATCCAGAAAAAGAGTTTCAAAAACAAGTAGAACTTTTTATTAATAGTACACAAAAAAATTTATGAAGTCACTCAATTTTTTAAACCACAGGTTCCTTAAAAATTAAAATGTACAAAAGTAAAAAATCTAGAATGATAACTACAAATTCCTTAGCAGTAGTGATCAAATAACTGCCCCTAGCTACTGCATCCAAATGTGAGATGAGGAAGAAACCAGTCTCCAAGGACCTTTGACCTGAAAACTAGATGAACTAAATAGAAAATAATGACATATTTGGGTATATATTAATTTTTTTTCAAGTAATTCAAAGAATAAAAGGAAAAAAGATGCATAATTCAAAGATATACTTTTTTCAAAGCATTATTCATTTGTAAATTAATCCTACTTACATCATTAGACTTGCATTTTTCCTTGTGAGAATATATAGTCCACTCCAAAAGCATATTCACTGGTTTGGTCAAAAGCCCAGAGGTCTCACTTCCTGACCAAAAGATTTCAAGAAGAACTGCCTTTCCTGTTATCTTCAGACTCTGAGAGTCTGACCAGTCATACAACCTAATGAAAATATGAATGAGAGCTCTATCTTTACGCCAATTTAATCACTAGAGTTATTAGGCATAAAATCTTTTGTCGTAAAACAAAAAAAAGCCTAGCAATTTCTGAATATAGAAAGGTCATAATATGTAAAAATCATAATATATGATAAAAGACAAAATATAAAAAACAGCCTCAGTTCAATATAATCACCAAGAAGCACACAGAGTAATCTAACTGCAAGTTTTAGAGCACACACAAAACTTAACGTGCATATTAGCTTCAGTGTTAAAACCTAGTCAGCTTTCTAAGCATGCAGTTACTAAAGAATTCAAAAATACACAAACTGTAAAATAAAAACACTTTTACCTATCCAAAGGTATAAATTAGTGAAAAAAAATATGAACAAAGGAAACATAAAAGAAGTTATAAAAATCTCTGCTGCCACTGAAGGACTGTAGCTAGAAATATGTTTTTAAAATAAATCTACTTTAAACTAAAAAACAAGGTGTTTTTAGAAATACATATATAAATGATTAGAAGAATAGTACTTTAAAGAATATAAGTACAGAAAAACAGTTTTTTTGTGATTAAAACTTACTTTTGACTCAGATGTCGTACTTCACTTTCAACTAAATTAAAGAAAAATTTGAGCAGTGTCAGGTGGAGCACCTTGGAGCCAATAATATTTTCTGAAATTTGATGACAAAAACTTTCATTGAAAAGGCAAGACCTGAAAAACATGAACCCACATTCTATAACATACCAGCAATCCAGTGAGCAATTTGTAGACAAAGTATTTTTTTGTAGAGTATTATTGGAATTTCAATGAAATTTGCTTCAACAAAATATAAATTCAGCACAATTTTATTAATTTTTTTCTTTAAAAATTAAACTATGTCAAATACCTCATATGCAACTTTTTAATAATAGAGATCTAATTTCTCTATTTTTCAGTGATTGTAATGTTTAACAACCATCTGGTGCCCTCTCTTTGTACTCTTTATTTCACTGATAAAGAAAAAAAATTATGAATCTCATTAAGCCCGTTTGATTTAGATGACCAGTGATACTCTCAATTTATAATACTCTCCATAATCCTCCTCTTACTCAAGCTTATTTTCTTTTTATTATTTAGTAAAATGAAGGTCATTTAGGGCTTTTTTTTTTGCTGAGGAAGATTTGCCCTGAGCTAACATCTGTTGCCAATCTTCCTCCTCTTTTGCTTGAGGAAGATAAGCCCTGAGCTAACAGCTGTGCCAACCTTCCTCTATTTTGTGTGTGGGTCACTTCCACAGCATGGCTGAAAAGTGGTGTAGGTCTGTGTTCAGGATCCAAACCCATGAACCTGGGCTACTGAAGTGGAGAACCCCAAACTTAACCACCATCCAGAGGGCTGGCCCCTAGGGCTATTTTAAATATTTGGTATTTATTTTCTTCTCATATACTATAGCAGTCCTGTCCAACAGAACTTTCTGTGATGATGGATATGTTCTACTGGACGCTTGAAATGTGGCTTGTGCAACTGAGGCCTTGAATTTTTAATTATTTAATTACATTTAAATATAGTTGCATGTGGCTAGTGGCCACTGGGTTGGACAGCACAGTTATATAGTTTGTTTGTTTTTTTGGTGAGGAAGATTGTTGCTGAGCTAACATGTGTGCCAATCTTCATCCATTTTCATATGTGGGACGCCGCCACACTATGACTTGATGAGCAGTGTGTAGGTCCACACCTGGGAACCAAACCCATGAACCCCAGTCCACCAAAGTGGAGCACACAAACTTAACCACTATGCTACTGGGCCAGCTCCTATGGTATGTTTTCAAAGAGAACATAAGATTACTCAGAACTCTAGGACTAAGAGAGGGAGAATCTAGGCAACAATATTTATTATAACCTTCTTCCCACTTTACTATTGACAATGTACTTGCAACGTTCTACCTCTGTCTTCACCTTCCTCATCTTCGTTTTGAATACCAAATTCTCAGGTTAGGAGGGTCCTTAATAGCTATTAATTCACTTAATACTCAAATCTGTTCTAGAAGATCCTCCATGCCCATTTGGTTATTCAGTCTATCTGAAAACTGCCAGAAATGGACACCACAGTATCTTTTCTTCTCTTTTCTTTTTTTTTAAACAAATATTATGGAATATTTCAAATATGTTCAAAATAGAGTATAATCATCCAGCTCATGTATACTCCTAGCACTTCCCTAGGCACCTTCCTCCCGACTCCCAATGAAATCTGGGCATTTCTGTTCATTAAAAAGTCTATTTTTGGGGGGCAAGCTCCGTGGCCGAGTGGTTAAGTTCGCGCGCTGCGGCAGCCCAGGGTTTGGATCCTGGGCAAGGACATGGCACCACTAGTCAGGCCATGTTGAGGCGGCGTCCCACATCCCACAACTAGAAGGACTTGCAACTAAGATATACAACTATGTACGGCGGGGGGAGGTTGGGAAATAAAGCAGGAAAAAAAAAAAGAAAAAAAAAAAAGGTTGGCAACAGTTGTTAGCCCAGGTGCCAATCCTTAAAAAAAAAAAAAGTCAACTTTTAAGCTGTCCAAATTCCACCTCCTCTAGCATCAATTAATTCATCCAAACATTTATTAAGCACTTATTATGTTCTAGGCATTATATTAAGCACTGAGGATGAAGATGTTTAAGAATGAGCATCTACTCAAGAATGTCAGAGGCTGATATGAGTGACAAACTCAAAGGAAAGGGCAAGAGTTAGGAAGTGGTGCATCTGACTTGCATTTTAAAGGATAATTAGGGCGCCGGCCCAGTTGCGCAGTGGTTAAGTGCGCACGCTCTGCTTCAGCAGCCTGGGGTTTGCCGGTTCGGATCCCAGGTGCAGACATGGCACTGCTTGGCAAGCCATGCTGTGGTAGGTGTCCCACATATAAAATATAGGAAGATGGGCACATATGTTAGCTCAGGGCCAGTCTTCCTCAGCAACAAGAGGAGGATTGGCAGTAGTTAGCTCAGGGCTAATCTTCCTCAAAAAAAAAAAAAAGGATAATTAGGAGTTGGCCAGATATTTGTGGGGTGGCAGGAATAGAGGTATATGTAGGCAGAGAAAACAGAAGAGCAAAGGCATAGGAAATGAAAAACAGTTCAGTCAGTGGGCACACTTAGGAAAATGACGAAGATGAGAATGCAGAAATATATAGGGGATAACTCATGAAAAGTCTTACATGTTTTGCTAAGGAAACTAAACTGTCTCCTATAGGTGATTCGTGAGTTAATGAAGGACTTTTATCTGGGGAATGACAAGATCACTTTGGCAAGAACATACTGGGATACTTTGACAGATAAATTAAAGGGAAAAATAATAGAATCAAGATCAATAAACAAGGTATTGAAATAGTTTACGTAAGAAGGAATGAGGGCTTTTAAATAAAGGCAATGACAAAAGATTTGGAAATTAGAAAGGATGTCAACTACATAAACCATATATGCACATCCACCTAGGCTGGGCTCGTACTGCTGTGTTAGAACTGTGTTTACATCTCAGTCACCTTCAATAGTGCAGGAACTGTTGTTGTATTGATCTTTTTATCCCTGAAATGTAGCACAGTGCCTGGCTTCCAGTAAGTGCTCAACAAACAATTTTTGAAAGAATGAATAAATGCATGCTAGCTAGCTGATTAGGTCACTTCAAATATATCACAACCAAGATGGCAGGTGAATCTTTATGATCTGAAAGAGCTAAGCACAGGTCTAACCTTTGCCTAGCTAGTCAAGTATCCTTTCTCTCACTACCATGGACCCCCTAAAACTGAACACTTGGATAAAAAGAAAGTACTTCCCAGACAAAGGAGGGCTATCAGATAGAGCTCACTCTCTGAGAAGAAAGGGAAAAATGACTAGCTCTGTTTCAGAGAAGGAAGGAAAAACAGGAAGGATTTCCAGAGGGGATAACATTTGGAAGACAAAGGAAGGATCTAGGCAGATGATAGCATGTGCAGAGGCATGAAAGTAATGACATATTCAGGAAACATTAAGTTCAGTTCCAAAATTCAAATTTCTAGCTGAAAAAAATATGACACTATAACACTAAGATAGATATTGTCTACAGTTACTATTGTTTACACTTACGATGCCCAAAATTTGATGATGATGTCCAATTCAATAAATTAATTTTCTCAATTTTTAAAACAATATGCGAACTTATTTTGTTAAAAAAAATAAAAGCAAATAATGTTTTGGCTTTCCTGTGAGTCCATTTCATGTATTTATTAAACATTTTTTTTTTAATAAACTGATTGACAAACTTGATCAACTTAGACCTGGCTTTTCTATAAGAATTTTGCAATAAATACAACACACAAACCTACTCTACACACACGCAAACTTTTTCTAAATAAAATGTACTTCTTTCATCAGTATCTAAAAAATAAATAGCATAACAACTTCTAGCTGAAGTTTCGCATCCTCACATGTAACATTCCTTACCTGACAAGCACTTCTATTAGAGACCAGGCTCCTTTCATACAAGTTGGACACTGAAACAACTCTAAGTAATATCTTGACATGGCTGGGGACTTCCAAGGAGGATGAAGGTGAAGAAGAGCTGACAATATATGAAAGTATCGACCAGAAAACGTATCTATATTATCCTATTATTTAAAAATAAACAAACAAATAAAACACTATAGCTAAAAGTACAATTTCACCAGCTAATTCAGTCTAAAACTATAATAACCCTGGCCTAACTTTATTGCCAAATACAGGTTTTGGGACAAAGGAGATGAGAGGGAAGCATCATGTTTAGCTAATGAAATACTGCACCTGAGAGAGAGGCACTCTACATATATATCTATACTCTAGATAACCCTAGCTATTGGGACTAACTTACATGAAATGTCCACTTTACTTTTCATGATTATAGTGAAATTAAGAGTTTTCAAATGTGACCTGAAAGGAACTAAAAGAAACATTTCATGTAACATTCTTATCGCCAACGTTAGTCTAACATAGCTTACATTTGTTATTTCTTCAAATTGACACCTTGATGAAGAATAAATTAGAAAGCTACCTTTGAAAAACTGTTCTAATAGTTTTGACAGTTTAAGGAGTATGTTTATTGTCTTATGTATAGTATGAATAAAAATGATTATCAATGTACTAAAGGAGTAATCTACCAAATGGCATTCTAGACCATTGTACTCTGATTTTTATGTTGGATACTTTATGACCACAGAAAAAAATCAAATAAATTTTTTCCAAGAGAAAATTATTTTGGAAATTCTGAGCAAATAATAAGTTAAAGCAGTCAGAGTAGTACCAAGTACATAGTTTAAAAATAGAAAAGAAATGGTAAAAAATTGGTACATTTCCTATTAAAATGATGGAAAAAAATACTGAAAAGAGAAAAAATAAACTATAAACATACAAAAAATGAGAAAATGTTCACATTTTAACATTCTTTGAAAGATTATAAACCCTTAAGACTGCTCTTACCTGTAGAACGTTCTCTAGAAGAGCATGAAGAAGGCATGCAGGAGGGATATAATGTGCTTGCAAAGAGGAAAGCTCCTCAATTGCTTCTTTAAAAAACTGTCCTTCTATGAGGCTTTCAATTAAATTTAATACACCTCTGGGAAATCCAGCATTTTTAACCTAAGGAAAAAAAAAAGATTCTATGACTCAGAAGAGACGGGTAAAATTCTGGGATCAAATCTTGAATTAATAAGGAGCCTTAATTTCCTCAGCTGTAAAATGAAGATAACAATTCCTGCCCTTACTACTTCACAGGGTTGTCACATGGTTCAGAAAGGATGATTTATATTAATATGTTTTACAACCATAAAGCACTGCAAAAATATACATTATTGTTTTATTTATTATTCTCTGTTGCCTTAAATAGTGAGGGAAAATACTATCTCTAAAAGAACACTGTAAAAGCATTTGCAAAGTCTGGCTGATAATTAGCAGACCTCAGTCAGAGATACAACTACACATAGTTCTCTAGGTGCAAAATTATTTTGGGGTTTTCTTTCAAACTACGTCTACTAAGACATACTAAATATATTAAGATGTCATCAAGCACAATCAACATTTGCAAAAAGTGACAAGTGCTACAGTATTATAAAAATCACTCTGAGGATGCATATTGATATAACTCCAAGAGTTCCAGAAAATATATTCCCCTTGGCCAAAACATTTTTAACAATAAAATAAAAGTATAGTCATGCACTGCATAATGATGTTTTGGTTAACAACAGACCACATGTGTGAGGGTGGTCCCATAAGATTACATATAGTCTAGATGTATAGTAGGCTATACCATCTAGGTTTTCCTAAGTACACTCTATGATGTTCGCACAACAACGGAATCACCTAACGACATATTTCTCAGACCGTGTCTCCATTGTTAAGCAACACATGACTGTGACTACTTTGAACTAGGTGAGAATCAAAAATACTCTGACAGACTACGTGGAATAAAACAATCAATTTTAAAGAAATGAACATATATGATGATATAAAGGAAATATGATACTTTTGTAAATATTATACTGCAAATTTAATCTAGAAGTAGTAATTATGAAAGCTATGAAATATGAGAACAAGGATACATATCTTACTGATGATGAGCACGAGGTAAGTATTTCATTCTTGTTATGTTTTTACTACTATATAGAATTTTTTTGGAGCTTTAACAGAACAGTATTTTTCTTTTCCATTTCTGATTAGGCAAACTACATTTCAAAATTGGGAAGCTTTGTTTTGTGCAGACAACACATTCCTTTATATCAAATTTACTAAAAATAACAAAACACAAAGCTCCTTTTGCCCCCGTCACCACCCTACTTCATTGAAGCCCCTTACCTCCACATTGTATACTGGTTGTTTATCTACTCTAATGCAGCTGTATCTGATAGCCTACAAAACAGCAATCATATAATTAAAACTAAACATTTTTAGGTTGAAAAATACATTCCAGCTTACAAAGCATAAAACCTTGGTCAAACTTATAAAACAGATTCAGGAAGACATTAATAACTATAATTGATCTGATACTCATGTTTGCTCAGACCAGTGCCTTACACTATGTTAGGGCAATGGTACCCTCATGAGTAAGAACGTTCTCTACTTTCTCCTTCTAAATTAAAATAAGTTAAAAGGTAAGTCATGAGCCAGCCCTGATGGCCTAGCTGTTAAAGTTTGGCACACTCTGCTTCGGCAGCCTGGGTTTGGTTCCCGAGCATGGAACCACCCACTCATCTGTCAGCAGCCATGCTGTGGCAGTGGCTCACATAGAAGAACTAGAATAACTTATCCCTAGAATATACAACTATGTGTTGGGGCTTTGGGGAGGAGGGGAAAAAAAAGGTAAAGTCATATTCACTTTGAAGACCTGAAGAGGTCCATTGTCCTTTGTATTTTAACAATTAGAAATATAAATGGGGAAAGATTTTGCATGAGTTCATAGATGAAAAAAATGTAGTCATGTTTCCTATAAAATCACATGTAAAATCTTCCTCTATTGTTTTAAAATATCTATAATTGTATATTTGCTTAAAGGATTATACCAAAATAATATCTGCAAGAAACATAAAAAGAGATAATCTCCTGACTATATAGAGTTCTAGAAACAATGATATAAAACAACTTAGTGGAAAAACAGAAAAAGAATATGAATAAACAATTGGCAGAGGAAGAAATAAACTGGCAAGTGAAGGTATAAAACACTCTCAAACTTGCTACTAACAGAAGAAATACAAATTAAAACAATGATGCAGTTTTGGCTTCCACTTAGGATGTAGAAAGCTGGAAAAGAAAGGCGCTCCATATTACAAACAAGAAGAAGCTGAAAAATCTACCAAATCATAATGTTACTTGAGCCCATCAGACAGCATAGGTCTTAGTGCAACCAATTAAACTGAAATATGAGAAAGAAAGGAGCCTACGAGGACATGGGAAATGAACACTGATTTATCTGACACAGAGCATAGCAGGAAGAAGAGGGCTTTCAATAAAGAAGATAAGGAAATTTCAGCTTAAATTTTATACCACTTGCTAAAGGCCAAGTGTGGACCAGCATAAGAGAACACAACCCCTGGGAATCAGAGACACAAAGAGAGTTTGCACTCAATGGCAGGATCTTCTCCATGGACCTCACTGGGTGCTCATGGAGAAAAAAAGGAGACAGGGTGGGAACCTAAAGAAAGCCTCCCTTACGGTAAAGGCTTGGGGGGAGATGAACAGCAGCTGCTGTGGGAAAGGCAGCAAACCCTGTTACCTGCAGGACAGAGGCGAAAACCCATAAGCCTCTGGGTAAGGGAATAGGAAAAAAAAAACCTTTACCCGTGAAGAGGGGCAGGAAAAGATCATGGTCCCAGATCATTAGAGATTCCCTAACACTGGAGGTGGGTCAAGATCACTGAGAAAGCCCTTCCCCCAATCCCAGTACCTCAAGGCCTGCCCAAGACTCAGGCTGAAGCTGGACAACAGAAAAAGGGATCTTCCAGCCCTCATCTTCCCGTATCAGGCTAGCAAGTATCCAGCAACAAGTTATAGCAGTGTGTAAACACATAATTTATCTGTGACATGACTGAGGTATAAATAGCAGAGAATTCAGCATATTGTCTAAATGTCCAAATACATTACTGTACATAACAAATTAATGTACTGAGAACATTATTTTAAGACATATTAAACATGAGTCACATATTATTACCATTATTATTATTTTTTGGTTATACTAGAAAAGGATAGGAAACTATACAAATTTTTAGTATGCCAAGTTCTACCTGAGCTCTATATATGTGCTTCCTTAAGGCATTTTTTATTTCGACAATATCCATATCAGTCCTGATATCCTTGGTTTTTGATTCTTTGGCATGATCAGCAAAAATAGAATTCTTCATTTCTTTCTGTATATACATGTAAAAGTACTTTAGACAGTGTACTAAAGATAGTGTCAACACAAATGATAAGTATCACAATGGACAAAATAATACAAGAAGAACACATTTATGCAGTGTTAATCACAGCAAAGAGCCTTACAATCATATAAAAATTACATGATGAAATAGTAAGTTAAAAAAAGCAAATATTTTAATTTGAAAGGTTCTACCTGCTATTCACATAATGTATTTTCTTAAGGTACTTTTCATTTTAACCTGCTCCAAATCTTTCCTGGAACCTCTTTTCTTTTTTCCTTTGTTACCACATTCACATAAACCTGATCCATTATTTATTTACCTTTATAATTTTTCTAAAGATCTTTCTGAATACATGCATATAAACATGCTGTGGTTTAGACTGTAAAATAAAGTTATACTCTAGAAAAATTAACTCAAGAAGGATCCAACTTAAAGGACAAGCTAACTTATTAAAAATGGTTTCTATTACACCAGGGACGAGCAAGATAAAAACTAAAATTTAGATTAGACTATACTACACAACCTACATACACATGTAGTCTTAAGGTATTTTTTATTTTAAGATTTTTAGCTTCTTTTTTTAGAAGCTTTGTTTCTTTTTCTTTGTTACATTCAGGCAAAACAAAATATATTTAAATATCCTGATTATTAACTCAAATTTCTTTGTGTATGCATGCAAAAATACTTGCATTGTGAACCAAAGTTAATTATAACATTAATCCTGAATTTCACACAAGATCAACTCAAGAAGATTTTTTTTTCATAAGATGTGCAGGTTATATTTAACACAGCAAGCAATCATAAAGATTAGATTATATATCTAGATTATATTAGAGAAGAGCCAGAAAAAAATGAAAACTGTTTAGCTCAGCTTACAAAGTTTTACCTGATCTCTATATATTTGCTTTCTTAAGGTAGTTTCAATTTTGTTATGCTCGACATCCTTCCTGGAAACTCTTCCTTTTTCTTTTTTGCATTTCTTCCTCAAAGTATAACTCCTTAGAATACCTTCATCCTTTTTCTTAATTTCCTTCTACAAATATATAGACCACAATTAAACAAGTCTCAATATGAATGATACATGTTACAAAATCCAAATAAACTCAAGAAAAGGCTACTTACAACACAAGTACAACACATTAAAAAAATAATAGAGTTATATATAACAGGAAATCTCATCCACTGTTGGAGTATACATTAGAAAAACATTCTGGAAAACAGTTGGGCACTATATAGTACAGTTGAATATGCACAGTCCTTATGACCCAGCAATTCCACTCCTAGGAATATATCCCAAGCTAGAAAAAATCTTGAATGTGTGTACCAAGAGTCATGTAAGGAACTGTTCACACTGTTCATGGCAGAAGTGATCATAATTGCAAAAACCAACCAATGGAAGACCAACTAACAAAAACAAACCCAAATATTTATCAATAGCAAAATGGATAAAAGATAATTGTGAAACAATGAAACATCATATACACCAGCAAAAAAGCAAGTCACAGAAAACTATAAATACCATAAACCACAAAAAGTTCGTTAACAGGCAAAATTAAATACATTGTTAAGTATATAAACATAGCTGGTAAAACTATAATAAAAAAAAGAAAATAATTAAAAGAAATGCCACATTAGAGGTTAGCACTGTGCAAGTGGAAGAAAAAGGGATGCAGTTTGGAAAGGAAACAACAGCAGGGTCTGAAAACTGGGAATGCTCTATTTCTTAACCTAGCTGGTGCTACATAGCACTCATTTTTGTTTCTTTTAATAACTGTACACAAATGCATTATAAACACCTTTGTACATATAACTGGGAAGAAATGACTTCATGAATGACATTATATTTGGTAAATTTAGAAAAGAGCCATAAAATGTAAATTATTTTTTCCTTGGAAGGTCTTACCTGATTTCCATATGTGTGCCTTCCTAGGGCATTTCTCACTTTAATAAATTTCAAATCTTTACAGGAATCTCTGAATTTTTCTTTTTTGCGATGTTCAGTCAAAAGAGAACTAACATTAACATCTTCATCATGATTTTGTATTTCTTTCTGCATGTTTGTAAAAATACTTTAATTAGACCGTGGATTAACCATAGCCTCAACACAACCAATGCAAGTCACAACCAAAAAACCCACTCAAGAAAGTAGGTTTTGTAAAATATACATACAAGATTAAATATAGTAAAGAGGCTTGTGAATTATATCTCAGTTATACTAAGATGAAGCAGAAAAACATAGATTTCTAGTTCACAAAGGTTTACATTGTATTTAGATGTACATTTAATTTAAGTACTTTTAATCTTTCTTGGAATCTGCCTTTTTTTCTATTTATCATATGACTAGTCAAAATGGAATCTTCTTATCTTCATTATTTTATTTTATTTTTCCAAATGTTTGTAAAAATAATTTAGGCTGTAGATCAAATAGAATCTTGCCATTATTAGACATATTGAATGGAACATCTCAAGAAAATCTTTTTATAGGACAGAAGTATAATAATATTAAACAAAGTAAGGAGTATCACAAATCATATTGTTTATTCATTATATTAAGAAATTTATTTTAAAAAATAGAAATTTCTACCTGAATTTTATACACATCCTCTTGAGTTCTGAACTCAAGATGCATATAGATATATTTTAACAATTTCCCTATCTTTCATGAAATCTCCATTTGATCCTTTTTTCCAAGTTAACTAAAAACTAAATTTATTTTAATAACTATTATTATTTTACATTCTATTCTGTATGTAAAAACTTATACTGTAGTTTATAATGCATATTTCAACAGACACATCAACTCAAAAAGCCTCTTATTAAGACCATGTACGTGTGGTTAATCATACAAAGCAGTCTTAAAAGTCATATAAATATTACTTGTACTTTAGAAAAGCCAGAAAAATTGCTAAAATATTTTAAGCTCTGGAAAAGTTTTATCTAATCTCTCCATATATGATTTCTTAAGGTACTGTTTAGCTTAAGAAGTTCCAAGTTGTTCCTAAAATCATCTTTGTAAAATTTTTGATAGGTACAGGAAAAAGAGAATTTATTTTTAATTTCTTTCTACTCACATTTAAAAATATTTTAGTTTAGACTAAGTAATAATAATTACTAGATTAATAACTTGGTAAATCAACTAAAGAGATTGTTTTATCAAACACAATATGAAATTGAAAATAATTGAACATTAGCTCTTCTAGAGTAGAACTAATAATGCCATTTTTGGTTGCTGCTGCTATTTGAAAATTTTTACTTGAGAACTATATATATGCTTTCTTAAGATACTTTACTCCAAGTTCAAAGTCCTTCCTATTTTTTTGTTTTTCATATTTAATTAAAATAGAATTCATTTGTGTTACTTAACAAAATTTGCTCTCTATGCAGTAAAGTATTTGAATTTAGACCATGAATTATGAATATAGATATTGCTGACAGATAAGAATCCTTTATAAGACACGTTATATTAAACATACAGAGGAGTTTTAAGTAATTATCACGTATTGAGAACACACTATGTATTAGGAACTGGGTGTTCCTATACACATATATGCATTATTTCAATAAAAGTCTTAAATCAGAAACACATAGCAATATCTTAATATGCTCAAATCATGGACTACAAAACACAGAGCTGGGTTCAAATACCAGCTCTGTGATTCCAAAATCCATGTTTTTTCCACCATATATTGCCTCTCAAACAATTCTGTAAGAAGAACCATAAGTGTACCTTTTTTTAGCCTATAAAGTTTTACCTGGGTTCTACACATGGTCTCTCTTAAGGCACCTTTCATTTCAAGAAATCTCATATCTTTCCTGAAATCTTTGTTTTTTTCTTCATTGCTATGTTTATTCCAAACAGAATTGGTCTGGGAATCGTCACCATTCTGAATTTCTTTCTGTATGTATGTAAAAATGGTTTAGGCAATCAATTAAGTATAATTTCAACATTATGTACGCTTTATGATATTTAATTTTACCATAATTGCAAAATGTTTTGGTACTCAAACAAGTAGGTAAAACGCACTCTTCCAAATCAAAGGTTATTAAACACTAGTATATTCTTTCGAGAAAAAAGTCATTACAACAAAGGTCCTGAATAACAAAGTTATTTCTGTGTATCTCAAGAAAAGCTAATGCTTTGTTGGTCTAGTAACAATCAATCCTTTTTGTGAATCATGAACAGAAAATATTTTATCTAGTCCCTGTCGAAATAAAAATTACAATCTAGATAAAACATTCTCAGATTATAGATAGATTACTTCTCAGATTACTTTTCAGTTTTTTACTGATAAGACTTTTCATTTGCAAGTCTACTACACACAAAGAGGAAGAGAGGCTGAGTAATAGCTGAATTACAGCTCTTATTTTACTTGAATAGCAGTAAACAATTATCTTCACCTAACTCTATCGCCAAAAAATCCAAACTGAATTCATAAAACACCTACCAATAATAATTTTAAAAATATTTGCATATGTACATAAACATATAATTCCAAATGTTTAGTAAGATAAAGAGTTGGGAGTAAAGATGAATTCACAACAGTTCCCAAAATGTACTTGTGAAGGAATATTCAAAGATCCACTACCTTTAGACAAAGAGACTGGAGAATCACTATCCTCCCAGTGAACAATTATGATATAAGCGGAAATGTGGTAAGGCCTGTGGTGTGATCTTTGGTTCCCTTTCACTTGTACTGGGCTTCCCACGTGGATATGAGGGCCCCTTAGCAGGCTGCAATCCTGCAACCAGAGAACAATCCCTGAGCGTAGCTGACTGAATTTCTTCTGTTACTTAGAAAAGTGAAACTGAAAACTAAGAAAAATGAAGACTTTTCCTCCTTCCTATTGCTGGCATCGAAGAAAGAATTACTCTTTACAAACAGCAACTTCTGTTAGGGACAACTTGAGCCGGAATAAAGTGAGTTTTTAGCTTTAAATTTCACACGGTTGACAATGGGAAGATAAATCCTCACAGTCAGATCATCAAGAAATGTCTAAAATACAGGATGAATTAATCCCATATGGATTCCAGTTGGACAGAATATGCAAATGAACATACTCTTATCATTAGCAATAAGGCCAAAACATAGTTTTCTAATCCTGAATATACTTACGTACGCATCCATTTCAGATGCTACATATTGATCTGTGAACCAGGATGTATAATTCAAGTATTCTATATAAGTTTACTTAAAAATCACAACTTGATAAATCAACTATTACTTTTGGAAAACCTAAAATAAAATAATCTATTTTCTACAGAGCTAAACAAGTGATCAACATAATTTTCTCCAAGCTACTAATACAGTCTCCAAAAGGTTACTCTTATGAAATATATAATAATTATTTATCTGAAATATTCATTTCTTATTCCTTATTTTATGAATATTTCTTTAGTGCCAACTATGTACTAGGCATTGTGTTAGGCTTTTGTCTCACAAATGATCTAGGAAAGGAGGGCCATGTTTGGTCTCTTTAACATAGTATAACACTATGGTCCAAACAGATGACCAAGAACCTATTTATTCAGTAAATTATTCTATTATCTAGGAGTAGGGCAGCACAGTGTGGCAATGACAGTTGGCCTGGTTTCTGATTCAGACGTTTGACTTGGTTTCCTATGTTGGACTAGGTATAGAAATGCCCTAGTCTCCAGGTCTTATTCCTTGATTCAGCATGGTATTTGCCACACAACTAGCCTGAATTCATGAGACTGGATGGAGATCCAGAGACGTCAAGTAAAGAATAGGAGTCTTCTGAGTGCTCTACATGCTTCTTAACTAGTATTTACACCCTTATTCTTTAATGGTATCTCATAATCCTGTGAACGACTACTAGGTTATGGTACTGTTCCCAACATTATTTATTTTTTTGCTGAGGCAGATTCATCCTGAATTAACATCTGTTAGTAATCTTCCTCTTTTTGTTACTTGAGAAAGATTAGCCCTGAGCCAACATCGGTGCCAATCTTCCTCTATTTTGCATGTGGGTTGCCACCACAGCATGGCTGATGAGTAGTGTAGGTCTGTGCCTGGGATCCGAACCTGTAACCCCAGGCCGCCAAAGTGGAGAGCACTGAACTTAACCACTCTGCCACACAGCCAGACCCAGCATTAAGTATTTTTAACTAATCAGAAAGAGACCAGGTGAATATCAAGGAAGCCTAATAATACTCAAAATGAGAAAAGAAAAGGGAGATCTGAAGAGAGAAGCCTTAAAATTTACTGAGGTCTTGGCCTTAAACTTTTGGTCTGACACATGATAGTTGTGGGATCATGGGCAAATTATTTAACCCAATTGTATCTCATTTCACTAACTGCAAAATGGAGCCATAAGACATAGCACACAGGAACATGAGGTTTAAAATAAGATTAAGTGCATAAAACGCTTAGCACAGTGCCTGGCACACAGTAATCACTCAATCAATATTAGCCCAGAGTAACAGCTGTAATAATTCTCAGAATAACCAACGTAAGACAAGTATTAGCTTCTACATACAAAGAAAGAAATTCAGTCACAGGATAAATGGTTTTCCTATGGTCATAGAACTAGTAAATTATAAATCTGGGTCACAAATTAGTTGATCTGGCTCAAAAAGCATATATTTTTTCTGTTATTCTTACTACATTTCCCTAAGACTTTTCTGTGGCTCATTTTATTTTCTTTCTTAAGTAGATAGTTAAAAGAAATTTTAAGTATTCCTAAGTACCCTTCTCTTTTTTGCAAAGCCTTCCTTGGGCCAAACAAAGGAGATATGTTAGTCATTTGTTCCTCTGCATTCCTGTACCTTGCACATAATTTCACCAATATACAATACAAACTGAACTATAATTGATAGTTTCCATGTTCTGTTTTCACCACTAAATAGTAGGCACCTTGAAGTCTGACATGTAATATTTATTTTCCCTAGTGCATAGCATAGTGCCTGGTATAGCAAAAGTCTTCAATAAGTATCTATAAACCTGAACTAAACAGATTCCTGAGTCTGTTACTTAGCAACTTTCCAAAAAGTATAAGTAGCTTAAACAAAAGTTTTTTTTAACCCTTGCTTAATTGTTACTTTTAACTCAGTTATTTTACATGGCATCTCTTCTTAGAGGACACTTCAGAATTCATCTAATGAAGAATGTAAATGTTTTATGCCAAAGTGGTAAAAGAAAAGACATCAAAATAAAGTTAACTGTCTATTTTCTCCTCAGAAGTGATCACAAAATGCCTTCCTTATTTGGAATGAATGATTATGAACTCTCAGCTATCTAATCCAGAGCTTATAAAACATATTCTAAAAACAAATATAAGTTAGAGATTATCTGCTATTTTTAGTTGATGTACTATTTCAGCAACTGAATCTGAATGTTGTCAGAGTACTACAAAAGAGATTATGCTGGCCTGGCCATGTGGCCAAGAGGTTAAAGTTCCATGTGCTCCACTTCAGTGGCCCAGGTTCATGGGTTCAGATACCAGGCACAGATCTTCCCCACTCACCAATCATACTGTGGAAATGTCCCAAGTACCAAAAAATAGAGGAAGATTGGCACAGATGTTAGTTGAGGGATAATCTTCCTCAAGCCAAAAAAAGAGAGTATGGTAAAGCATAGTATATATTACACTTTAATCATTTCATTCCATGGAAAAAAGGAAAATTCAGGTACTTTTACTAATCTGGTTAAGAATGGCTTTCATTCTGTTGATAGTTAATACTACCTTTAAACTGCTCAGACAGGTAAATTAGGATGCTTTTGGCTACAGATAATAGAAAGCCAACTCAACATGGAATGTGGAACAACTTGGAACTGTACTACCTAACAGAATGGCAAGGTGGTCCAATGCTAAGACAGGTTTCAGGGTTGGTTAACTCAGCAACTCAAGTATCTCAACAAGGGTCCAGTTTCTGTCTACATTTTCTCTCTAAAGGGTTGGTTTCATCCTAAGGCTACTTCTCCTCATGGTCAAAGAATGCTAATTGAGGTTACATTCTTCCATGTTCACATCTAGCAGGAGCCAGGCTACTAGTGGCTCTCTTTTCAGATGAGGAAGAAACTTCTCAGAAGGTCTTACATAACTCTCTCCACATCCCATGGATCAGAACTGGTTCACACGCCCATTCCTAGACCAATGACTGTCAAGGGTAATGAGATTATTCAAAGTCCAAGCAGATCCATCCCTTGAACTAAGGTCAAATTTCCAATCTACATTGCTGCTACTTAGTAGGGAAAGGTAATTATAGAATGATATATTACATCTACTCTTGGAAGACTCAAAGTTCTTTCATAATTTCTCTATTAATCTAACAAACATGAGAATTCATATGCCAGGCTTTATACAACATATTCAGATATAGCTATGGAAAAGACAGACATCATCCTTTATGACATGCTGTTTTTGGTTTAGATGGGGAAAAAGACATTAACCAAGTAATCAGCCAATTAATTAATTACAATTATGGTCAATACTATAAAGCAAAATAATCCTATGAGAACACACTATAGTTGAACCTAACTTAATAAGGAGCTCAGGGAGGCTTCCTTGAAGAGGCAATATTATCACTGGAACCTGAATGATGAGCAGAAAGCAGGTAGGCACAAAGAGTGAAAGAGTAGTGGGGAGGACCTTTTCAGGGAGAGAAAATAGCTTTTGAGAAGACAATGAGGTAGGAAGTAGCTTATCCTGTTTAAGAAACTGGGAGAAGGCAGTTTTGTTCTAGCATAGTGAGCACAAAAAAAAGTGGAGCAGGATACAGTTGAAAAGGTAGGAGTGGCAGGAATCCTATGGGAACTTATAAGCCATGTTAGAGGTTTAGAACTTTATCCTAAGAGCAATGGGAAGCCACTGGAGAGTTTTAAATAGGAAAGTGACAGGATCAGAATTGTTTTAGAAAGATCATCTTGGCTGCTCCTTCTGAATGAAGCAGAATGGACTAAAGAAGGAAAAGGTAAAAGTAATTAAGAAATTAGCAAGAGTAAAAAGGCAGAGTAACAGAAAGAGTAATCGGGAATCCATTCCAGGAGCACAAGGGATAGAGGACAAACTCAGTATTACGTTAGTATAGAAGGAGAGAAGCAGTTTGATTCAGGAGGTACTTGAGATGAAATCAACAGGACTTGGTAACTGACAAGATGTGAGGAACAGAGAAAGGAAGGTTTCAGTGGTGATTCCCAGGTCTCTAACCCAAGTTATTAGATAAAAGGTTACAGTATCAATTAAGATGGGAAACAATGAAGAAGAAGCTGGTTTTCCCTAGAGGATCAAGGTTCAGTTTTTAGAAATAATGAACTTTCTCTTCTACCTTGAGTGACCCTTCCTGAAAATTCTTATTTGTTTATTTCCAGTGGGCTTCTTCTAGGGTTGTTCCTATTCAAGCAACTTAAGGAGGGATATTTGCACCAAATTGGAAGAGGGAGGTAGAGGAATAGGACAGGAAAATATTTCTAAATCCTTATTTCTAAATCGCTCTATCTTTTCCAAACGCAAAATAACCCCAAAATTTTCATATGATACTATATAGTACACTGCTATTTTATTTATACTGATGTTAAAATGCTTAAAATTATTTTGTAGTAAACATCACTAAAGCACTGAAAATAAAAGCAGAGACTCAAAATAAGACAAATTTTCAATTTAACAAGCAACCTTCTTTCAGATTTATCAGAAATATTCTCGAATATTTAAACAATTGAGAGCAATTGTCTTAAAAATGTCATTTTAATTACTTACAATCATTATATTTTCAAATTTAGAACATAATTTTAATATATAATTCACTGTACTCATACTTCATAAAATAAACATTTTTAAATGCTTACTATTTATGTTACTTACCTCTAAAAGAAAATCCCCTAGATACTGAATTGGATAAAATGGAGCCTTAAAGTTATCTTTTTCTTGCTCAGCCTTGATTCTTGCATTACTGGCAATCACATGAGTTATTCCACTTGGTGAACTTTTTGGTAAAATAACATTTGCTTTTCCAGCCTCCAAAACTCTAAATAAAAATGTAAATAGTATAAAAAATATTTAAAAAATAAGCATATTTAGTCAAATTATCTAAATCAGTTACTTCCTAGGAATAGGAGCAGAACTTTCTGAAAGGAATTAATTCCTTTAGGCTATCTGAGTGCCATGGAGAGTAACTATTGCAGTGATTTCTTACATTATAAGTTGCTCAAAACATATGTTTAATAAATCATACTATTTATTAATCCGTTTCTTGATACAGGAAAGCCATTTTAAGAATCAAAAATATTAAATTTATTCCCTGAAGAAAAGTCACCTCAATAAGCCAAAAGAACAGTGAAAGAAGTCCAAAGTAGTAGCTACCTTAGAAGGCAACATACTCCCAAAGAAACCATTCTGGACCACAAAAAATGGAATTAGTTGTCAATTTTCCTTTAAAAAACTAGCTTTTGAAGAAGTTTAACTCTGATCTACATTAAGAAATACATTTTACATTTTGACTCAAAAGACGCATACATAGACACATACTTCCCAAAAGCTTCATGCAAGTTCTGCTTCTGCTTAGGATTTAAAAAGCCATAAGAGAACTCTGCTACCACCTAATAATAACAAAAAGCCAAATCATCTACAAAATCTTAATTTTTCATGAACTCATCAGAGAACTGAGATAACAAGCCAAGCAACAAATTGAATTTTCAAAGAGTGATAAGAGCTTTTGTGAAGAAATTGGACACCCAAACTATTTCCCTTTTGCCAAAGCATAGGAGGGAAGTGGCTGACATAAAAGCAGGTAAGAATCAGGCAAAATTATAACAAATTTAAGGGTCAACTGTAGGTAGCATGATGGTTTACAATAAGTGGGAGTGCCTGACACAAGGAAAGCTCATTCTCACTTGCAAGCTCTTTGCCATAGGCCTCTATTAAATATTTGTAAAAAGGATTAGAAGCAGGTAACAGAGTAAGCCCCTATTGGTAGTAGAGGTAGACCAGTGGGGATTGGCTGCCATCAAGAAATAGATGTAAAACCAGAGACACTTCCCTGGATCCTTCTATCATATGAAGCAAAAGCCTTAAGTCATTTGGGAAAGGTAAGAAAGTACGCACTGCTTCTGTTGGAAGAGTGTAAATAAAACCCATCTGCTTCTAGGGAAGCGACAGGAAACCTGCTGCACAGCCCCCCAGAAAGATCCACTGTTTCTGGTTGAGCGACAGAAGCAAAAGCCATCTGACCCTGGAGGAGGGGTAGGAATGCCATTCAAGCCTGCGATCCTGCACCAATATAAAGCAGAGATCTAATACTGGGGGAGTGGCTAGAAATTCTCTCTTGCCCAAGACCCTGCCCACAGATACAAGGCACACTTTGGCTGAGACATAAACATTAAGAAAATCCCAACCCCAGAGACCAAGAATACAAAGATGCTTAAGATTGAAGTTTATCCAACAGAACTGAGAACACACCCACCCTTACTCCCAGGCCAGACATGAGTAACAAGCAAGAGCAAAAGAGTATGAAAAGACCATCTTTCTGTGACCTAGTAGTGCAGGGACTTCCAAAAGCTGAGTGAAGCAAGAACACTGATTAAAAACCCTCCAACGCCACAGATTCCACACTAAACACAAAGAAATTGTAGCCCACTGCTGGAGTAAACTGAAACAATGCACTGAAGGCGACAATAGCATTAACAAAACCCAATCAAGCTCAATAACTGATAAGATTAATAACTCAACCACCCACAATAACTGCCTTACAGAAGAGGTAGGCCCATTTTTGGATATAAATATTATTCACTTTGGCCTCTATTGTTCTTCTATATGTGATGCCTATGCACACAATAAAAAATACAAGACCTACACAAAAAGCAAGGGAACAAACCAAACCACTGTTAAGAGATAAAGGAATAAATAGCACAGAGAGATGATTCAGATGCTGAAATTATCAGAAAGTGACTTTAAAATAATTGTGACTAACATGTTAAAGGATATAACAGAAAAGGTGGACAATTTATATGAAGAGATGGGGAATTAGGCAGAGTGCGATGGAAATGGTAGAAATAAAAGATACTACATGAAAGAAGAATTTCTTTGACAGGCTTAACAACAGACTGCACACAACTGAAGAAAGAATTATTGAACTTGATGATAGGTCAATAGAAATTATCCAAGTGAAACGCAAAAATGAAAAAAAAGAAGTTAAAAAAACAAAACATGACAGAGCATGCATAAACTGTGGAACAGAATCAAATAGTCTAAAATACAGGTAATGAAGCTCCAGAAGGAGAACAAAGAAGAAATATTTAAAAGATAATGGCTGAGAATTTTCCATAATTAATAAAAGACAAAAAATATCCACATGTTCAAGAAGCTCAGAGAACCCTAAGCAAATAACTTAAATGCAAACAATAAACAAATAATAAACAATAAATAAGCAAAATACACACACACACACATATCTGGACACATAATCAAACTGCTAAAAACCAAAGGTCACATTGCTTTTTAAATTTTAATTTCCAATTGTTCATTACTAGCATATAAAAAAACAATTATTATAGAGTGACTTGTTACCCTATTATCTTGCTAAATTCACTAATTAGTACCAGCAAGTTTTTTAAAGTAAGTTATTTAATATATGACCATGTCTTTTGGAAATAAAGACAATTATTTTTATTTCTTTTTTTCCAACTGTACACTTCTTATTTATTTTCTTTGTCTTATTGCACTGGCTAGTACCTCTGCTGAATAGAAAAGGTCAGAATGAGTATCCTTGTCTTGTTCCCAACTACAGAGGAAAGAAATCTACGATATTAAGTTTAGATTTTTTCATAGGTGTCATTTATTACATTGAGAATACAAAAACTGTTAACAAAATATTTGCAAATAGAATCAGCAATTATTAAAAAATGGATAACGCACTATAGTGACGTAGAGTTTATCTCAGAATGTAAGTGTGGTTTACCATTTAAGAATTAATCAAAATAATTTACCATATTAATAGAATAAAAAGGAAAAGTCAATTATTTCAACAGATACATATAAAAACTTTCAGAGCAATCCATTTATAATAGCATCCCAAAACATAAAGTACCTAGGATTAAATTTAACACAGTATGTGCAAGATTTATACAATGAAAATTATAAAATATTAATGATAGAAATTAAAGACCTGGAGAGATATAGAGTCTGTTGACAGGACAATTCAATATTGTTAAAATCTCAATTCTCCCCAATTTGACCCATAGATTCAATACAACGTCAACCAAAATTCCAGCTTGCTTTTTTGTAGAAATTGACAAGCTGATTCCAAAATGTATATGGAAATATAAAGGATCCAGAATCACCAAAACGATTTTGAAAAAGAAAGTTGGAGGACTCATAAGATCTGATTTCAAGACTCACTATAAAGCTACAGTAATCAAAACAGTGTGTTGTTGGTATAAGGTAGACATAGATATCAACGGAACAAAACAATAAGTCTAGAAATAGACCACACAGATATGTTCAACTGATTTCTGACAATAGTGTCAAAGTAACTGCAGAGCAAGTGGAACTCTCATACATTGCTAGTGGAAATGTAAAATAGTACAACTACTTTGGAAAACACTTTGGCATTTTCTTACAATGTTAAACACACAACCGCCACCTGAGCCAGCAATTTCATTCCTAGATAT
The DNA here is from genome assembly GCF_041296235.1 of Equus asinus. Lineage (NCBI taxonomy): Eukaryota > Metazoa > Chordata > Mammalia > Perissodactyla > Equidae > Equus > Equus asinus. Next base: position 76,950,347 of record NC_091798.1, read on the forward strand.
TTACCGAAGAGAAATGAAAATGTCTACATGAATACTTGTACTCAAATGTTCATAGTATCTTTATTCATATTAGCAAAAAGGGGAAAAAAACCCAAATGTCAGTCAATGGGTGAATAAATGCACAGATGGTGATGTATTCATAGAATGGAATACTACTCAACAATAAAAAGGAATAAACTGTTGATAAATGCAACAACATGGATGAATCTCAAAAATATTGAGTTAGGCAAAGGAAGCCACATCAAAGGAGTATATATAGTATGGTCCCATTTATATGAACTTCTGCAAAAATACAAATCTATCTATGGTGACAAAGAAAAAAATCAGTGGTTGTCTGGTATTGGTGGTGCAGACTCAAATGTGCAAGGACACAAGAAAACATTGTAGGATGACATAAGCGTTACAGATCTTGATTGTAGTGGGGATAACATGTCCAAACTTATACAAAATTGTCCAAACTCATCAAAATGTACACTTAAAATATGTGAATTTTACTGTTTACAAATCGCACTTCAGTAAAGGTGACAAAAAGCCCTTGCATGGCAGTCTTAGAATATAGTTTATGCAATAAGAGGCCTTTTAAAATATCATGTAAAAGATAAAAAGAAATGAAATTATGACGGGAAAAGTACGAACCATGAAGACTGCAATATATAAATCCAGAAAAAAGCCTTTGTAATAATGTAATATTTTACTTGTAAAAATCTAAAGTGCTTCAAAACTAAAAACAAAAATCTTCTAATTATTCTATTTATTTTGCTTGATTTGGCCAAAAGAAATAACATGGAAAGTAAAATAGAGACTATGAGAATAACCAAAAGCCACACTATAAAATAGACTTTGTTTCATTAGACACATACACTTAAATGTACAGAATGGCTTACCTAGGAGATCAAAGAGTAAATCACCACGGCTTATTTGGACTAAATTAATAATTGCATAGAAAAATGAAAAGATATTCAAGCAAACAAAAATTGTTTTCTCATTCTTTGCTTTAGCTTTTATGAGATCTCTTACCTTACAAGAGAATCACTTCGTTTATCAGCTCTAACAAGTAGGACAACTTTCCATCTGTGGAAGGCTCCTGGAGCACCAGTGCGTTTCAGTTCTTCACGCCATCTTTTAGGTGCAGATTGCATTTGAGGTGAATAATGGGAGTCTTTTTCAATTTTATACCCCCATTCATAAGTTGTTTCATCAAGCCATCTGCCACTTTTGGCACTATGGATTATGTAGTCCTTAGTTAGTACCCACTTTCCTAGAAAGCAAATAAACCATCAGTTAGAAAAGAATTTCGATTCTCATAAATGGTAAACAAAGACCAAATAGCAAATAAAATTTGAGTTCTTTCAACATGACTCTTTTTTTTTTTCCTTTTTCTCCCCAAAGCCCCCCAGTACATAGTTGTATATTCTTCATCGTGGGTCCTTCTAGTTGTGGCATGTGGGACACCGCCTCAGCGCGGCCTGACGAGCAGTGCCATGTACTGGCCCAGGACTCGAACCAACGAAACACTGGGCCGCCTGCAGCAGAGCACGCGAACTTAACCATTCCGCCACGGGGCCAACCCCTCAACATGAGACTCTTAAATTACATTGCCAATATTATCTTTTGAACTATGTTTGTTTCCTAAATTTTTTGATAGTGAGACACCTTCAACATCACTGAACATTGTACGTAATCTTTCCCACAACAAATCATTATAATTCTAAATGTTACTAAATAAAATAAATTTAAGGCTTAATAAGATAAAATGCGGTGTTACCTAAACTATAGTTATTATTATTATTCGCTATTTTGGGTTAGATTTATACTATTCCTCTGAGGCTAAAAACTTTTCCAACAGTGTTTTCAGCATTATTATGCTTTGTAAAACAAATTTATTGAGTCAGAGAATTTTTCAGGGTACTTTATAACATTCTCTAGTTTCTTTATCTGGGCATCAATGATCTTTTTAAACAGCAAGGGCAGTGTATGGTTTCATTTGTGGAGGCAATAATGGATCCAAGTGTTTTTCTGGTAGGTTACTCTAAAAAATGGTAAATTCACCTCAGTTAAATACAATTTTTTTTGCAATCAGTGGACTAATGATATATCAGATCAATCACAGGGAAAACTATAAAGGAACATCAATGGTGACAAAGAGAGAGAGGAGGAGACAAAGTCCTAATTTGGGTTTATGGAAATTAAAATCTTAGAAAAATAAAATAGGATTATTGCTTCATAACATGGATGGGAGGGGAGGAAGCAAGGAGAACAAAAACATTGACTATTTCTAATGATAAATTAAAAAAAAATAAAAATGACTGAGAACAGCTGAGTCTTGAATAAAAGTGCTTTTTTTGGCATTTTGTGTCAAATGTTTTTATTAAAATATTTTCTCTTACATAAAGCACTTACACTAAATCTTTCACCAAGTAAATATTTCGCCTACTTAATACATTTCTCATGTGTTACAAAGTTTTACTCAGAAAAATAAAGCAAAAAGTATTATATAAAACAAATATTTTTAGAAAAATATCAGAAAAAACACATTTATGTTTGATATAATAAACACACTATCCTTCCAGAGAACAGGTACTTTTTCTTTAACATGAAGACTTTCTTTTCAAAAGTGAGCAGAAGGCAAGTTAACTTACCTGCTGCACAAGCTGCTAAAAATTTTTCACTCTTACATAGGCGTTCAGCTATAAGATGTGTACAATTTTTGTATTTCTGGAAGAAAAAATCCACATGAAAAAATGTTACCAAGGTAAGATTTCCCTTATAACGCATTTTTATCATTTTTAGGCCAGTATTTTAATTCTAGTTATTTTTCCATATCTTGAACATTTTGATAAGCTTCTGTACTCACCTCACTCTTAATAAAAGTGCAATCTAGTTTTAAAAGCAATTTGCCTAGAGCCTCTTTTTCTTCCATTTTAAATCCTGTCATCTGGATGATATGTTTTGGGGCACCATCTTCCATCTAACATATATACACATAAAAAAGGTAACATACGTTAGAAATATTATTCACAGGGTTGATTTTATTATTTTTTCTTAACTATGAGTGCTAAAAATAAAAACTAAAACCATTAAACATATAATGAATTAAACATATAAGGCTTAATTATAAATACCAATGTTAAAATTGCTTATGTGCAATAGAAATTAGTTTCAAAGTTATCTTCTCAAAATGAGACCTTAAATAAAGTGAGATTTTTTTTCTGGTTTGAACATTGAAAGTTTGTATTATTACATTACTTACCACTAAAATATACTGATGAATGAATATAAGTCTTCAGAAAAGGACAGATACTTACATAAATATTAGCAAAATAATATCTGCTTTATTTTAAAAGTACTGTTTTTGCTAAGAGTACCTTTGAAATAAGTACATTTGTGGACAATGAAACTGAATTGGATTTTATACTGCTTTATAAAGTGTCTGTGGAGAGATACTGAAGAACATGTATAAGTCACTGGAGAAGTTGATGGAACTCATGGTCCCACAGCATTTACACCAAATGATTCAGTATAATAGGTCCATATAATGAACCCGGATCCTATTCCCAATCTACATTCCTTAACTCTGCTATATATATGTTAATTTCATCACCTATAGACTGAAAAACATTACATGATTTTCAAATTTATTTTGAGAGACCTTAATCCATATTTAAATATAGTTCACAAAGTACTTTGTACTTGAGGTGGCACATTTATTAAACAAGAAAGGAAAAACCCACAGCATTTCTAATTAGAATACAATTTTTTGTTTATTTGTTTACATGAGGTTAGAACTTTGAACTAGAGAGCATCTTAGAGAAAATGTGGTTTCTCATTACAGATAAGGAAAGCAGGGACTAGAGAAATCAAGGTAATTTTTCATAGCTCCAACAATTTTGTCACCATAGCTCTGGATTCGTATTTAATTAACGCCATTGGCAGAACAACAGCAGTTGGTTTCTTTCAAGACAATTAAAAGGAAATTTCAAAAATTATAACTGTTTGAACCCAGGACTAGTGTTAGACAATGGGTCAAGTGAAAAATATTCTTTATAGAAATTCTGTTTTCAAAGACTAAATACATACTCATGTTCATATGAAATATAAATGAACCACATATATGTGTGTTTATTTAAAGGTTGAGATTCATTTTAGAGTAAAACTTGAAAGAAAGCTCACTATCCACAATTTGAAGCATTACTGTAGGTTAAGACAGTGAACTTTCACCTCCCTTGTTCAAAGTTTCTAAGAAGGGGAACTTCAGATGGGGCAACAGCACTCCTGCTTTTTCTCTCTACCCTTCATCCTTGCTTTGGGAGGAGAAGGTACTTGAGAGAAGTTACTGTATATACTTTGCTCAGAAGTTTGCACATTTGCAAAGATGTTTCATATTATTGCTTTCTGACATGACCCAAGGAGCTGCCAGTAGTAGTCTGCCAAGGTGGGTAAATCAATTCAGACGTTATGTATTAAGAAGCATACTGGAATTGCACATCAAAGCCAGCTCCTCCAAATCAATTTTTATTCAGTAAAAAAGCTGATAATTTGATCTCAATATATCTGACTTTCATATTTCTCTATTGGCTCCAAAAGAAGGAAAGGGATACCCTCTAAACTCCTAAAATTCAAGATACAGAACATAAGTGTCTTTAAGGATAACCCTCTTCAGTGAAACAAATAATTTTTTTAAAGTGACAATAAAGTAATTAGTACAAAATTATAAAGTGTACATAGTAGGGCTTGGTGTCTTCTGAAATAATCACACATGTAAAATACTATCAAATAAAACGTAAGTAGCTTCTTGCATAAGGAACTCTTTATGGTATTAATCTTCCACTTTTTTAAAGCATTTACATGGGTTAAATAACATAGCTCTTGAATGATAATAACCATTAATATAGACTGGTAATATATAAGAACTTTACAAAACGAAATTGAAACAAACAAAAAAAAACAGCAGAAAGGATCAATGAAACAAAGAGCTGGTTCTTTGAGGCTATAAACAAAATTGACAAACCCTTAGCCAGACACACTAAGAAAAAAAGAGAGAAGGAACTCACAAGTGAACAACAAAAAAACAAACAACCCGATTACAAAATGAGCAGAGGATCTGAACAGACATTTTTCCAAAGAAGATATACAGATGGTCACTAGGTACATGAGAAGATGCTCAGCATCACTAATCATCAGGGAAACGCAAATCAAAACTACACCAACACATCACTTTACACCATTAGAATGGCTATTATCAGCAAGACAAAAAATAACAAATGTTGAAGAGGATGTGGAGAAAAGGGAACCCTCATACACTGCTGGTGGGAATGCAAACTGGTCCAGCCACTATGGAAAACAGTATGGAGATTTCTCAGAAAATTAAAAATAGAAATGCCATACAACCCAGCTATCCCACTACTGGGTGTTTATCCAAAGAACCTGAAATCAACAATTCAAAGAGATTTATGCACTCTCATGTTCATTGCCACATTATTTACTATAGCCAAGAAGCAGAAGCAACCCAAGTGTCCATCAACTGATGACTGGATAAAGATGTGGTACGTACACACACACACACACACACACACACACACACACACACACACAATGGAATACTACTCAACCATAAAAAAGGAAAAACTGTCCCATTCACAACATGGATGGACCTTGAGGGTATTATTTTAAGCGAAATAAGCCAGAGAAAGGCTATCATCATATAACTTCACTCATATGTGGAAGATAGACTATGTGGACAAAGAGAACAGTTTAGTGGTTACCAGAGGGGAAAGGGGTTGCAGGGTGGGCATAACGGGTAAAGGGGCACATTTATATGGTGACTGACAAATAATACTGTACAACTGAAATTTCACAATGTTATAAAGTATTATGACCTCAATTAAAAAAAAGAGATTTTGATCTATCCCTATGAGACCAACTGGGGGGAAAAAACTTTACAAAGAATATGCTCTGTGGCTAGAAATAATAATGATCTAGTCTGATGCAGAACACATATTAACACACATATAATAAAGCCACATTTGGATTATAAGGCATATGACCATAACTAGGGAGAAATGATGCTTTCATTAATTCTAGGGAATTATTTAAATAAATCCTTTAGGCTAATTTCCTTTAGAAAATGATAGGTCTTTTCAGAAATACTAAACAAGTGAAATCCAGCATATCCGTGAATATTATCTTGGTATTCTAACAGAAAAGGCAATCTAATTGTTTTTATAGTTCTTGAAAGCCACTTTTGTCAGAGGAATATAGGTATTTTAACCGTATGTATTTTACCTACTACTTGCATTTTATTTATGTATTTAAGAGTTTCAAAAGCTATTTAGTAGGATATTTCAAGAAATGTTGCCAAAAAAGAGAAGTTTGAATAGCTTTAAAACTCTAAAATATTTCTTATTTGGCTATCCTAAAATACTGATATACAGAAATTACTGTGAAATAACTGGAATATACAGAAGCAATGAGAAAAATCACTGTAACACTATCACCCAAAAAGTTTTATTTAAAAGTTGTCCTTAAGAATTTATTCTTCTGCTTCAAGAATTAAATATAGTTATACAGAACTATAAGAAAAAAAAATCTATCATACTATGTTCCCCTTTTAGATCAAGTTAATAATAGCTATTGTACAATTTGAATGTTTATTATCAACAAGGTGACTGGTTCTTTTTTTTTGAGGAAGATTAGCCCTGAGCTAACTGCTGCCAATCTTCCTCTTTTTGCTGAGGAAGACTGGCCCTGAGCTAACATCCATGCCCATCTTCCTCTGTTTATATGTGGGATGCCTACCACAGCATGGCTTTTGCCAAGCAGTGCCATGTCTGCATCCGGGATCCAAACCGGTGAACCCCAGGCCGCCAAGAAGCGGAACGTGCGCTCTTAACCACTGCACCACTGGACAGGCCTCAACAAGGCGACATTTTAACATATTCTGGTTTGATGTATAAATCATTAAACAGTTTGGACTTACTAGAGTCAGTGTATAATGAAAAGTTTTCATCTCAATCATATTGTCTTTATAATGGAATAAATATATCCACTTTGTATATTTAACAGTATTTTCCGTCAAAGCCAAGAATCCACAATAAAATGAAAACAGCACCAACTGTGCTTAATAGTAGAAATCAGAAAAGTCTTTTTAAAGCAGTTTCTTTTCTTTGAAAAACAATTAAATATGACACCGAAATTAAACAAGCAAAGAGGAAAAGGAAGAAATAACAGGTGAAAAAACAGGATGTCCTGATTCAAACATTATGCAAATATAAATGTTAAAAAACAAATCAGAATACAAAACATTTACTCACACATTTACCAGAAAAAGCGGGCTATTAGCTAAACTTTCACAGAATTGTGAATCCCAGTGATGGCACACAATAACTAGCACAGTTTTTTGTTTGTTTTTTGAGGAAGATTAGCCCTGAGCTAACATCTGCCACCAATCCTCTACTTTTTTGCTGAGGAAGACTGGCCCTGAGCTAACATCCATGCCCATACTCCTCTACTTTATATGTGGGACGCCTGCCACAGCATGGCTTGCCACGCCATGCCATGTCCCCACCCAGGATCCGAACCAGCGAACCCCGGGCCGCCAAATTGGAATGTGTGCACTTAACTGCTGCACGACCGGGCCAGCCCCATAGCACAGTTTTTTAAAGAGCAAATTCCATTAATCTAATCTAAAATAGCTTCCCATAATAAAATGATCTAGTTGAAGCAACAGAGTTTACAATACATTTAGCAATGCTTTTTAATATTACATCATATGACAAACTAATAGCCTAGATCAGATCTAATTCATACAGTTACACAGGAAAACTGGTATCTATGTAGGAATACACATAGACATATACAGATATACAAATAGATTTATTTATATTTATAACATTAGTGGTTTAATGGTTCTTCCCATGACCCGGCAAGATTAAGAAATAAGCAAAAGCCTGATATGCCAATGAACCCAAAGAGAGCACTATACAAAACTGGGCTAATACTTGTCAGTGACCCAGACAATTAATTCAAAGTCCTTAAAAAAGCAGGGTCAAGTTTCGTGTAGGTGATCTGTTCTGAGGTATGGAAGATCAAGGGCTAACTCTTAGGACTCTTCCAGCACAAGAAAGAAAGTAAATATACTGCAACGTAATTGTACCAGTAGTACTTCTAGGGAAATTATAGATTTTTCTAGAACTTATAGGAGGTGGTCCTTCAAGCATTCACACGGAAGATACGATCCTAATACAACAAAAGGAAAACAAAAAAAGACAGCATTTATTTTTAACAGTTAAATGTTTTATCTTTACTGCCCCAAAACTAAAAATTATATACTAGATTCTTGGTTACAAAAAATACTTTTGTAGTAATTTTTTTAAATTTGTAGTAATTAAAAAAAATCTAGTTACTTACCTTGAACCACATAATAGACACAACTAAGGAGATAATGATTGTGAACAGAGCTGGCATTTATGCACAGCAAGCAACTGTCTCTGTGGTGTGTACTTTCCCAAAATATCTCCCACATGGGCCTATCCCTGATGTTTGAAATTCCTTTGCAGTTGGTGCCAGTTAGACATGCAAATGAACCTATAGCACTCATCATCATAATTAAGATTTTATTATCCACTAACTTTTTATGTCCTACAAATTCTTTACAATATGACACATAGTTGGAATGTCTGAAGAATATGATACACAGCTAGGATATGTTGAAAAGAGAACTCACAGAAAAGTGGAGGCAGGAATACAGCTATGAATACAAAGGTGTGCTTCAGGAGAGAGGATGAAAGAGCAGGGTATAACAGTTGGGTGAAAGAGGAGAGCATTGTAGAAAAGAGGGGCAGGGATGCTTAGAGAGGTCTGCAGGAGGAAAATAAGGATAAGCCTTTCCTACTCTGCATTACCATTTCTTTTATGACCAGCCATAGCATGTTACAGAATTTTGAGAATATAATGCACTGTATAGATTGTATGCTATTAACTAAGTTAAGGGATTAATTAAAAGTTTGATTCATATATTTGCATTTAAGAACTCAAAAAGAACTCAAAATTTCCCCCCAAATAACTTTTACTGATCTTTTAATTTTAATTAACACATTATAGAAAATTTGAAAAATACTACAAAGTATATACAGATTAAAATAATCTCTAATTCCTTCACCCTGCAATACCACTTAACATTTGGGGGCCGGCAGAGGGGTTTAACTTGAAGGTTTTATGTATGTGTGTGAATATACATATATAAAACAAAATTAGATACTATATAGTTCTGTATCTTAATTTTTATGTAAAACTGTATCATGATCATTTTTTCATGCCACTGAATATTCTTCATGGTTTTAGGGCCAAAAGGTTTGAAAACTAGTGGCTTCTTAATGTGTGTTATCCTAGAGAACTATTCTGATTTTAAACCTACTAAGGAAAATCACGTTTAAAACGTCCACCTTCTGGAAAGGATATACCAAACCTTGAGTATAATCAATATTGCTGCTTTGAATGAAAGAGTTTGAAAGATTTTCATGATCTCTTATCTTATTTAACTGACAAAGCAAATAAGAGCTAAAACTGAAAAGGGTCAGTTAAAGCGTTAGATCTCGTGTTAACCAATATTGCAAAAGGGAGACACAAATCACAGTACTTATACTGTGTGAGTAAAATACTGTTTGGCTCTGAATGCTGTAACATCAGAGGAATTTAGTAATTCTGTACCCTCTTGGCCTAGGAGCCAAATTAGGCCTTTGGCTTAATTTCATTCAGTTGGCCTTTGGAATTTTTTTTTTTTAAAGATGTAGTGTGTTTCTTGCCCCATCCTTCAAAGATATGGGATGTGTGTGTGTACACGTAAATTAATTATCTGACTGAGGTCTCCAGAAGTGAGACTTGAAGGATGTTCTTACTTCAATGGCATTATTTGTGAAAGGAGCAGTGATAATCGGTCTCTTTGATGGCAAATTTAGCAGTAGAGGGAGGAAGTGGAGAAGTGGTAGCAAAGTGACTGTGGTGAGGAAGAAATGAGAGTCTAAGAGGCTCTACAAAGATGCCCAATCTATCCAGTACTGTACAAGGCACAGGATGGACTACAGACACTACTTTTAGGGATAAAAGGGCCCTTTTATCCTTAGTACCCTAGGAACTTTGTTTCACTTAGTGGGAGCAAAAGGCCTAACACTGAACAAGCAGGATTTCATTTTTATTGAGGACCAACTGTGGTCTGTACACTTCATAAATGTTAGTTTCTTTCCTTCCTGACAATGTAAGTGCTGTGTACTCTTCTAATACGGATGAGGATATAGGGGAATCGGAGAGATTAAGAAACTAACTCAAGAGCCAGCCCTGATGGCCTAGTGATTAAAGTTCAGCATGCTCCCCTTTGGCGGTCCAGGTTCGGTTCCTGGGCACAGAACCGCACCACTCCCCTGTCAGTAGCCATGCGGTGGTGGCAGCTCATGTAAAAGAACTAGAAGCACCTGCAACTAGAATATACAACTATGTATATTTTGGGGATGGGGAAAAAAAGAGTGAGAGGAAGATTGCCAACAGATGTTAAGGGTGAATCTTTCCCAGCAAAAAAAAAGAAACTAACTCAAAGGTACACAGCTAGTAAATGCTGAAACCAAATCTGTTTCCACAAAAACTATGTGCCTTTCTACAATACCACTATGACTTAAATTTCAGAATTTAGTCTAACACCTTTAACCACATTGCAATTTTACAAACCAATCTATTCTCGGCTAGTGCAAGAGAAAAATACATTGCATGAAAAGGAATCTACTGTGAAGGTAGGGAGACATTTAGATCAGCAATATCACTGAAAATATCTAAACATAATTCAAATTAACTTCAGAAAAATAACACTAATGTCTAAAATTTCAAAGCATTTCTAGGAACAATCTAAAGAGTGACTTTTTTTCTTATGAAAAAGAAAGTTTTCATTATTTTCCTCTTGGAGCTGGTATTAACCACTACACTAATTCATATGGGCTTTTCTTCATCAAAAATAACAAAACTGAATATTTTTTATTTCAAAGTAATTTCGATATAAAGAAAGTAAAAACTAAGAGAACTTAAAAGTTTCAGGGATATTTTACTTTCAAACAGTAAGACATCCTTAGAAGATGAGAAATAGTATATAGTACATTTTAGAACACATATTTTCCATTAGCATATTTAAGGAGAATCAATTACAAGAATAACAGATAATATTCGATTTTAGTTATATTTTTGAGAAACAAGGTTCTTCCCTTTTTTTAGGTTTTATTATTCAGAGCCTATATAGAATTGTAGGTTTTGTTTAAAAAAATGTTTTGTTTAAATAGTGAAAAGACTCTGTCTTAAAATAATTAATCAGGAAAGTAAAGCTATACTATCGGTTTTCTAAAAACCAACCTTTTTGGACCCTTATAGAAATTATTAATATCTACTATGAAATCTTAAGTGTTTTGAATTTTGATTATGAAAGTAACCACATTTGACCACTTTTTCAAAGACTGTTTCACATGATTTATGCTTTCTGCTTTGGGAAAGAAAGAAAATATTAAATTATATAATTGAACTTCACTTAAGCTGAATAAGGCAAAAAGAAAATCTGGATTTAGAAAACAAATCTAATAGGGGCTTAATTGCATTAAGGCTGATTGAAGGCTAATCGTCTTTACAATAAAAATGTATATACATTCAAGTATTTAAATGTCTTAGTTCATTTAAATTAAGAATACTCTTTGAGTCGACTTAGACATAATCAAATTAACTCCCTCATAAAAAACCATCCCAAACTATCAACTTATGTACTCAGCATCTGCAATACAGGTTAGACAAACTTTTCTAAAATGGGAACACCTTGCACATGAATAGATACTTCTAGGAATTGAGGCATAACGTAACAACATAAGCCAAAAAGGCGCAATATCACACAAGGCGCCGTGTCTGTCACACGTATACCATAACTTCAGTTTAAATTTTCATTCCTAATGTCTCAGCGGAAATTGTTGTTGTTGTTGTTTTGGTATAGGATAGTCATTCGCCAAAAAAGAGCTTGGCGCTTCCTAAATCAAGCGCCATCTAATTTCTGGGTCAAATCCTGATATGGAGTACCCGAGGTAGATCTTTTTGTCAATATTTAATCAGAGGCTTCGGGAATGGAAGAAATCTAAGGATAACCACTTAGTCTTGTTCCCAGCCTTCTAGATATTATAATCCCCAGGAACACAGACCTTCCCTTTGGGGAAACGTGTGTGTGTTTGTGTATGCATGTTTAAAGGCCTACGTAGCAGAAGCGATATGTTCATTACCATTTGGATACGTTGAAAAAATTCTACTAGGGAGACAAGGATGACACCATTTCCCTCGTCACTGGAAGGTGGGCTGGGGGATCCCAGCCACCTGCACTGACGCTAAATTATGGAAAGCAGCCAAGAATCTGGGACTCGGAGAAGCGTCCCAGTCGGTTCTATGGAAACGAGAGACGCGGGTGGCCTAGCGCCTTCCTGCAGGGAACCGAGCGGCTGAGCTGCGCAAGAAGGAAGCGGGGGACGCGGCTCAGCCCGCACTGCAGAGAGGCGCCCGTGGCCGTCCTCGCGGCTGCGGCGGCGGCGGCGCCGGCAGGGCAGGGCGGGGCGGGGTCTGCGGCCGCAGCCCACCGACGCGGGCGCCGAGCGCTGCGAGTCCGGGCGAGCGGGAACGAACGGCGGCTGCGGAAAGCGCCAGGGGCAGGCACCGCCGTCGCTCACCCCAGCCCCTGCCCGGCCTCACAGCCGGGAGCCGCAGAAACTTCGGGGACACGGAGGAAACATCCCCAGAGAGTCAGGGTACACTGTGTCTTCTGAACTGAGGTCCGTTACCTTCCCGGACGGAGTGTCTGGGCCGCTTCCTTCGGGTGGCTGTGATGACAGGGGAGACGACTGCCGCTGCAGCACTCGCTGCTTCACTAATCCGGGCTCTGGGAAATAATTTCCCGCCGCGCGCTCGGCCGCCCCGGAAGCTATTGTACCATTTCCGGGTGGTTGTCAGTGACGCTCTCGAGCCATCGTCAGGGTAGCCTGAGAGGGTGGCCCGCGGGATTCTGGCCGGCGGGCCAAGCTACTGCTAGATCAGCGCCGGAGGCGGGAGACTGGTAAGTGATTTTTCTGGATTGCCTCCTGGGCCTGATATTTCCGACCGGCCGGGGCTCCGTGCAGCGTCTTTGCCGGACCAAGAAGTGAGCGGGAGAGGGTTGAAGCAAGAGTCGTCCCCATCCAGCCCTGTGGCGCTGGACCCTCTGTGCTGCTGGAGAAGGCCCCGGGATCCTGGTTTACCGTCTGCTCCGCTCGCCACATCCACCTCCAACTTGGAACTCGCGCTCGGGTCCCCGCGTGTCCCTGGGCGAGGCCGAAGACACAGAGTACCGCACTCGGTTGAGTACCGAGTCTCCCTACCAATGATCCAGGAGTGCCTTTATTCTCCCATCGGCACGGTTTGGTCACCCTTGATTCTCCACAGCTGCTTTACCATTCTTTTTCTGAGTACTGTTCCCATTGCCCTGGGAGGCAGTGGCCTGGGAGGCAGGCAGTCGGCCAAAGTGGACACCGTTTACAAACATTTTGGAAGTGGGGTGAGGGGGGACGTTCCCGATTTAGACTTAATTCCACACTACCCCCGCAGTTTGAGTTGGGTGAGAATGGTCTTTGTTTTCCTGGCTGCTATGAGGTAATGAGATATGAAAACAAGCTTAAAATTTCATGCATGGGCTTTTAGATACACGTGTTTACCGTTTGGAAACCAGTGATCAGGAAGTAGGTGTGCTTTCAGAAAGGAGTGCCCCTCTGCTGCTCCAGGCTTCCTCAGTAATGACGGATTCAGGAGAATTTTGGATGGAGGTCTGAGGTAGCCAGAAAGGCGCTCATTCCGCCAAAGATTTGAAAGATGTGATGTAGCGAACCTTAGCTACTTCTTTCTTGAGTAGTGCAGTTTCTTCAGGTAAGTAGTTTTCACTCAGCACCTTATATTTGAATAATCATCCTTCTTTCCCGTAGAAGGTAGCAGATTGATTTTTTTTCAAAACAACCAGTTCCAAAAAGAGTTCTAGGGCTTACTCGACCATAAAGACAAATGCAGTATGTTTTTTCAAGGCCCCTGATGCTACCTTTGGAGAGTAAGGCAAACGTGTTTAGGACGGCACGTTGATCTTCTAATCTCCTTGTTAATAATTCAACTAACTTTTATAATCTCATTTGGTCCCGACTTTGCCATTTTTTTGAACCTTGTGCTTTTTCTTTATTTGTCGAGTTGAAAGGATTGTAAATAATTGAAGGGAATTTACATGTGTCTATATAGGAACTAGTTTTTAGACAGACAGTGATTTTTTTTTTATCATTGCTCTTGATTTGTGATATCTTCTTTCAAATTAAAATGGCCAACCACTAATACTAACCACTAACCACAAATAGCTACTGCCTGCTAGGCACTTTACATTTATTATTTTTCTTAAACTTACCACAATTCTACAAGAAAAATCATATTATCCGATTTTGCATGCATTTTGTACTGAGACTTGAAGACATTCGCACAGATTATACAATTAAATGGCACAATTGAGATTTGAACCCAGTCTACCTGACTCCAAACTCAGGCTCTTTTTACTGTGCTTTATACTTCTCATAAATAGCCACAACAGAATCACTCTTTTCACTTTCGGGTAAAATTGGATAGATAGTATGTCACATTCAGAAACCAAATGGATAGCAAAACTTGAGTATAAGGAGATTTAAGGAATATGTTAAGGAATTAATTCCTTAGGTTAATGTTTAAGGATTAAGGAATGTGTTAGGGATTTAAGGAATCACGTGTAAGGTAATTTTGACATAGGAATAATCTAATTTCTCTTTTATGGTGATCCTTGGCCAGTTTTATCATTCTAACTCAAACAGATACAAGCAATCTAGAGACCATCAGTATATTAGTGACTCTAAGTCCAGAGTATCAGCTATCTCTTTAGGAGGCTTTTCACACACACACATTTACATACATATATATATTTGTGTGTGTGGAGAAAGAGAAAATGAGTGAATGAGCACAAATCCATAAAACTGAACTTTGTAATGCCCTGTAAGGAATTGTTATTACTTACTGGTTATTAGCAAAACTGTTCTATTCCATTCATATAACCCTCAGACAGATGGTGATTATCACACATTTTAAGGAAGTGTGCTTAAATAAACCTACCCACTCCAATATTCTGTTTTATGTAGAGAAGTAGAAATAGCCTGCTTGTCAGAGAATTTACTAAAATCTAGTTGAAATGACCAATACTAGAAGCGACATAAAAACTAATTCTAAAGGATATCCTGTTTTACAGAAAGACACAAGTATATATGTACAGCTAGTCTCAAATACTAATATGCATTTCATTACATTGTATTGACTTGACTGTGTGAAAGATGTTTGCATATCTCACAGGTAGATCTCAGGGATATTTTGTTTCAATCAAATTTCAGTGCTTATGAAGGTTGAGATTACATCTGTTTTGTTCACTATCTCATACCCAGCATCTGGCATTGTGCCTGGAGTGTAGTAAGGGGCTCAATAAACATTTATTGAACGAATAATTCCTTTTTAAAATGTTATTTATCCACAGAGAAATATTGCTACATGTGTTTTTTTGGTTTTTGCTGAGGAAGATTATCCCTGAGCTAACAGCTATGCCAGTCTTCCTCCACTTTATATATGGGCCATCACCACAGCATGGCTGACAAGTGGTGTAGGTCCACACCCAGGATCTGAACCTGCAAAACTGCGCCACTGAAGTGAAGCACACCAAACATACCCACTAGGCCACAGGGCCAGCCCCTTGTATATGTGTTTTTTAAAAAGGGACTTACCACGTAAATAGATGCATACTTATTTACTCACTTTGACCTTTAAATGTAATGTCCACTCCACACTCATCCATAAAAGGCAATGTGGTATCCTGCAAAGATGACTAGACAGTGAAATAGCAGATAAGAGAATGTCTAATATTTATTGTTACTTACTCTCTGTGTATAGTGTTAGGTTTAGGCCTCACAGTACTATAGGGTAAGTATTATCCTTTTACAGAGGAGAAAACTGAAACAAAGATAAGCTTTGTAAAGCATCCTTGGTTACACACAGTCGTTAAATACCAGAGCTATGATTTGAACCAACACTGACTTTAGAGTCCATGATCTTAACCTCTTTGCCATACACCTCTTCTTGGATTTTAATCCTGGTTCATCTACTAACTACCTGTATACACAGGGCAATTTATTTCTGAGGATCATATTTCTCATCTATAACATAGGGGTTGGATTACATGATCTATAAGGTCCCTTCTAGCTCTAAAATCCTCTGATTTTAGTTGACTCCCAAGTATTATCTAAATATAGCAGTTCCAGTGTGCTAGAAGGCCTTCACGATTAGAGTTTTACATGTATTGGTGTCTTCTACATTGGTAGATGTACAATCATGTTTTTGTAATGGAAAGAACAAGACCAGAGTTAAAAAAATCTTTGGTGTAGTGGTTAAATTCAGCACACTCCGCTTTGGCAGCCCAAGTTCATGGGTTTAGATCCTGGGCACAGACCTACACCATTCATCAGCCATGCTGTAGCAGTGACCCATATGCAAAATAGGGGAAGACTGACACAGATGTTAGCTCAGGGAGAATTTTCCTCACCAAAAAAAAAAAAACTATCATGCTTTTTGCCAGCTTATGACCCTAATAAGTACTGAACCTTTGTGAGCTTATGTTTTCATATGTAAAATGGATCCACAAGATTGCTTTGAGGGTTAAGTGAGATGAAATATGTAAAGCCTCACACATGCTGCCTGATACACAGTTGCCATTAAATAAATATTGTCTTTCCCCCCAATCTTGTGAGAATAGAAGAAGATTGGTGAATATAAAAATGCTTTATAAATTAGTGAAAGGTGAAGAATCTTTTCACTTATAGTCTATCAGGAAAGGTAAAGTTTTATACACAAATAGTTATTATAAAGGACAATTTACATACTATCATTGAACATAAATCATAATGGGAACACAGAGAAAAAATTTTGCTTCCAGGAGGACAAAAGAGGAAAGACATCATGAAGAAGGTAATGCTGAGTTTGGGCCTTAAAGGATGTGAGGATTTGGGCAGAGGGCCAAGAGGGAAGAATGTTTCACTGGAGGATGCAAAAGTGACAGAGAAGAGAATAATGACTGCTTCACTTTGGATATATAGGATAGTGAAGGCTAGTAACAAAGGTAAAAAGGGTAAAGTTGAGTTCTGGGCAAGCTGTGGTTAACAGTGTGGTCATCTTAAAGATGTTAGGCTTTTCACAATAAGCAGTGATTTGTGTGTATAACCAGGAGCCAGTGGAGGGTAGCGTTGGTATTTGATTTCTTTGTTAAGAAAGTAATACCTATTTGTTAAAGAAATATAAGAATATACACATAAGCCAAAAAGAAAAAGAAAGATGAAAAATTGCCCGTAATCCCACTCCAGGCTCAGTCCAGCACTTGCCCTTTGACATCCCCAGCTTCCCCTCCTGGCTGGGAGCATTCCTCTCCTAGTGAACTGATAGCTGTGACTCAGGGCTCAGGCTGGCCCAGAGGTGGGAGGGGGCTCTGAGGGGCTGTCTAGCCCCCTGTTTCTGGGCCTCCACCCTGAGGGCACATGGACTCATATGGTGACTGGTCCACAAGTACATTGTTCCTATAGGTAGGGGCCGGGTGCTGCCACCAGGCAGTGATAGCAGAGGGCTCCCTTGAACTAAGAGGTCTTCCTGCCTATCCCTGTTGTCTCCTCCATGGCTCCTACCCCTTCCTGATGTCTGTGATCCTGAGCAACCACCTGCCCCTTTCTCAGCCGTAGTTTCCACATCTGCAGTCACAGGGTGGACTGGGTAGGGGACCTTTGAGCTCTTCCCTCCCCGGAGTGGCTCCAGGACCCCTACCACCACCACCATGGTGGGGCCAGACCTGGCTCTGCCTCCTGTTCCTGACCTGCATGGCCCAGGTCCCCCAGGATCTCCCACTTCTGCTCCTTGACCTTCTATGCCTTCTCTACAGCAAAACAAAACAAAACGCACAAAAACAAAAACCCATCCCCCTCCAGTGTTTGAATACTGCTAACTTACTTCCAGGCTGCTCAACATCCGGCTCTGCCAGTCATAATACACACTACTGCTAGACACATCCTTTTAGGGCTCGGAAACAACCAGAGTTTAGTTATTAGAAATGATGATTCTGCAGGTTTCTGACTCATCTCATCAGGTGACTCTGGTTAGGGGAAGGTTTGAGTGGTGAACTCAAAGACTAGTTGAGTAAGGTGGCAAAAGCAGAAGTCAGCATAATTATATTAAAAAGCCTCAGGATGTGGGAGGAGAATACCGCCTTCCTGCCTCAACTGCTGATGTATTTTTTGGAGACAGGATTTTTGAACAGTGCTCCAGCTATTTCCCTGTAAACTTTGGTTAAAATACAAGTAGAGGAGAGAGGTGGCTCACTAGGAAATATTTAGGAATTTAAGAAATAGTCTAAGTAGCTAGTGTGGTATCTATAATATCTATGTATACACACACACCCATAGAGAGAGAGAATGAACATACATAGCTGTTTAAATTATTTAGGGAATTCTTTGCTGAATAAAATTCTCAAGAAAATTATCTAAAACTGAAAAAAAGACAATTGTCACTTT
This sequence comes from Equus asinus, assembly GCF_041296235.1. Lineage (NCBI taxonomy): Eukaryota > Metazoa > Chordata > Mammalia > Perissodactyla > Equidae > Equus > Equus asinus. The sequence continues at coordinate 76,969,018 of NC_091798.1, forward strand.
GACTAATTAGGCAAAACAGGTGAATTCTAAGAAGACCTGATGTGAGCTCAAACTCATGATCTTATATAATATGATCTCAAAGAAGTTACTTGAATTCCTTCAGCCCCTATTTCTTCATCTGTAAAATGGTAATATCAGTTTTGCAGATTTGTTAGGATTAAATGTAATAATGTGTGAAAGCTTACAGAGGCATCTGCCTAGTTTTTGTTATCATTTAAATAAATTCTAATTGCTTTAAAAGAGGTCTGTGGCTCCAACTATCAAGTCAAACAGACCTGAGTTCAAATCCTAGCTCTATCACTGGTTGTATGAGACTTGGAAAGTTACTTTTCTAGTTTGAGTGTTTTTTTTCTTATTTATAAGATGGGAATAGTGGGGCTGGCCTGGTTGCATAGTGGTTAAGTTCACATGCTCCACTTCAGTGGCCGGGGTTCACGGGTTTGGATCCTGGGCACAGACCTACACACTACTCATCAAGCCATGCTATGGTGGCATCTCATATACAAAAAATAGAGAAAGATTGACACATGTGTTGGCTCAGTGACAATCTTCCTCAAGCCAAAGAGGAAGATTGGCAGCCCGATGTAAACTCAGAACCAATCTTCCTCACCAAAAAAAGAGAAAAAAAGGGGAATAGTAATAATGTCTTCATAGGGCTTTTGTGAAGATTAAAGGAAATAATGATGCATAGATTTTAAAATGGTGGCTGGTCTTGTGAGCACTTTGTTCACTCAAATTCCCAGAGGAGCACATGCCAAGAGGGGATTAGACGTGCAGGAGGTTTATTGGGGAAACTGCCTGTGAAGGATAAAGGAGAGGGACAAGAGGAAGAGGGAAGTGCCTTCGGGCCTCAATACAGGTCTGACAACCTGTGGGGGGCGGGGTGGGGGGGTGGAATGAGAGGAGGGGGAGAAGAATCTCAAACCACTGCACTGTTCTGAGAATGCTTCAGCCAGGCTGATGGGGAATCCATGATCCAAAGTCATTTGTTAGAGAAATCCCATGTCGCCACAGTACTCAATATAATGTTAGCAATTAATAAAAATAATTAACAGTTGTCACATGCTATAATTTACAAGTATGTTTGAATTCCAACTCTTGAATTTTACTGCCTGTCCCCACCTCCCCTGAGAAAAGTGCGTTCCCTGCTGCCAGACATTGACGTTAACATTTGAGGCACATGTTCTTAGACTCACAACTTCTTATATTTTATAATACAATTTTCTTAGCCAAAGAACAGTTAAGGAATCAAGAGATCTGTTCCAAATAACGATTGAAAAATGCAAACATTAGCTAATCAACTGATTTTTTGACATTAGGTAGTTAAACACAAACTGCTGTCTAAATTTCTAAATTCAGGTAGCCAATTAATGTCACAATCCTAAATAGCTAAGTAATGCTCATATCCACAGTTTTCTGTCCATTTCTCTTCTTACCAAAGATACCTTTGTGGTTAAAATAATCAAGGTATTATAGCTGTGTAGGTCTCTACGCCGCGCCCCCCCCCCCTTGTTGTTTTTGATAAACAATCATAGAGATCCTTCAGTTCAGTGCTTTCCAAATGGCAGGTCATGATCCATCAATTCGGTGAGTACTAGCCTGCATTTTTGTTTCAGATATGTGTGGCTTCAGGATTTGAATATAAAATGTTTGTTGCTGTGAATCACTGTAGAATTGTAAAGCAAGAGATTTAGACTAACTTCCTTATCTTACATGAGGAAATGAGGACTAAAGAGGTCATCTGACTTGCCCAGATAACTCTGGAAACGTGACTTGAACCAGCAGCTCCCTCTTAAGAATCTAAATTTAGAACTCTTTCTTTTGTATCATGCTTCCTGGAAAAGGCTTCCTGTTTGCTCTGCTTAGGGCACATAATTAATTACTCTGTTTTCCAGTTGGTTAACATGATAGTCCTTTTCTGTCACTTTCATTTTTTGTTTCCTAAGATTTACTGAAAAGTGCTCCTCCGGGGCTCTGACCATTGAGTGTCAGGGAGGTTGTACAGCTGTAGTTGTTTCTAGCAGTCAGCAACCATGCACATCACCTGAATTTACTGTCCCTTTGCCCTTTGGGGCACACAGCTAATTCAATAGTTTAAGTCTAGAGTATACCTGATTTAAACTGAGGAGTGATGAGAGCTCTTTTCGAGGAGCATTATACTGATAAAGTCTTAATTTTTACTAATGCCAGTGAATATTATTCTGTGTTTCATTGTCATGACATTCTTTTACTCATTTTTCTTGCTTTTTTAGACTTCAGCTCACCAAATATTTTTCACTTTTAAAATGCAAGTTTTGTGTATAATCACATCATATTCTTTATGATTTTTAAAAATATATCATTCTTTCCTTTTCAAGCATATATTCATACCTGCCCTCAAAAATGCCTGTGGGCACTTTAGCTCCTCAATGGTGAGCTCTGTCCTCTGCTATTCAGAAATTGGACTGGGAAGGAGTTTGGGAGTGGGACTGGTTTTAAATGGAGCCCTCCTTTTAGACTCTGTTTTTATGTTGCTTTCTGTACCCTGGTATCATTGAGGCTGCCTACACTCATTCTTTTGTTAACTTTACCTGGTCATGATCTTTCTGGGGCTTTCTCCTTTCTCTAACTCAGCAGTTCTCCAATTTTTGGTTTCAGGAGTCCTTTACACTCTTAAAAAATTACTGATGACCTCAAAGAGTTTTTATGTATGTAATTATATCTATGTATATTTATTATGTTATAAATTATAATTGAGTATTTTGAAAAATATTTAATTCAATAATAAAGCCATTACATGTAAACATAAATAACATTTTTTTAAAAAAACTTGTATTTTCCAGAACAAAAATTATAGTGGAAGAGTGGCATTGTTTTATATCTTTGCAGTCTCTTTAATGTCTGGCTTAATAGAAGAGAGCTGAATTCTCAGATCTGCTTCTGCATTCAATCTCTTGTAATATGCTGTTCTGATTGAAGTGAACAAAGTCCAACCTCATACAGACATGTAGTTGGAAAAAAAAAGGAGTGTTTTAGTGGCCTTTTCAGATAATTGTGAATATTTTTCTTTGATCCTATACCAGAAGTTAACAAGTGATAATTTCTTAAAATGTAATTGCAATGTAGAATCTGAAACCATATCGATGAACTTTTCATACTCTATTATTTTAAAATCTCTTAATCCATCTTCCACTTTGACTGAATCTTTTATAAATACATAATTTTTTGTTAGGCAATGCATTGGTCATATGGAAAATATTGACCCATTGAGGTATGCTGATCTCTCAAATCTTAATACATGTCATTATACAATATCAAAATATTTCGTTTATTAATATCACCAGCAATTTCATCAGGAAAATGTTAAAATAATGGGAAAACTGTCCATCTGACAGTATACAAATTTTCCATAATTCTTATTTTTGCTTTGAAAGCTCTAGTTTTATCATTGGCAACAAATAGATTCTAATGGTCTTTCCTTGAGATGACAGCCCAATTTGGTTAATTTTGAGAAAATCTGTGGTATACTCAAAGCTTGAGTTAATAAAATTACTAATTTTTACTGCCTCATCAAGGACATTATTAAATGAACCCGACGTTATTTTTATTCCAACTGTGTGGTGGTGAAAAAATATGACTACTGTGGTAGGCAGATGCCTCAAAGCTGCCTACATCCTAATCCCTGGACCCTGTGAATATGTTATGTCATATAGCAAAGGGGAATTAAAGTTGCTAATCAGTTTACCTTAAGATAGTGAGATTATCCCAGATCGTCCAAATGGGTTCAATGTCATCACAGTGGTTCTCGAAAGTGTAAGGAGGCAGAAGAGGAATTCAGAGTGAGGCAATATGAAAAGGACTCAACCCACATAGCTAGGTAGAAAATGGAGGAAGTGAGCCAGGAGCCAAGGAATGAGAGCAGCCTTTAAAAGCAAGGAAACAATAGATTGTCCTAAGAGCCTTCAGGAAGGAATGCAGCTCTGTGGACCATTTGGTTTTAGCCTAGTGAGAATGGTTTCAGACTTCTAACACAGAGAAAGTTAGTACAAATGTCAACCTAGCAAAGTGACATATAATGTCTTATTATGAAAATAGTTTTGACTTTGCCAACCCCCTGAAAGAATACTGGGGCTCCCCCCAGTTAAGTGCTATTTTGTATCACACTTTGGGATCTCTTATTTAACTTGTATATCTCGTGTGTCAACCGCTATGCTAGGCACTGGGATGCAAAAATAAAGAAGGCACAGTCCTTGTCCTAGGATGATGATGGTCTAGTGGTTGAGACAGGTAAGCAAGTCAATGATTGCAGATAGCACAGAATCAGTGCCCTAACTGATATATTTGGATGAGGGAAAGAGACCTAATCCCTGTCTCCATGTGCTTTCAGTCTAGTGGGAGAGATCACAGAAATAGTTACAAAATGCAAAGTGCTATAAAGGAAATATCTCCACTGACCGTGTGAGGATGGGGAGAGCTTTGCATTCCCACTAGCAGTGTATGAGAGTTTAAATCTCTCCACATCCTCCCCAACATGTGTTATTGTCTGTCTTTTGATTATAGCCATTCTAGGGAGTGGTGAAGTAGTATCTCATGGAGAAGTCTCAATTTGCATTCATCTAATAATTAATGATGCTTAGTATCATTTCATGTTCTTATTGACCATTTGTATATTTTCTTTGGAGAAAATGTCTATTCAAATCCTTTGTCATTTTTGAATTGAATTGTCATTATTGTTGAGCTGTAATAGTTCTTTATAGATTCTGGGATACTATCCTCTTCTCAGTTGTTTGATTTGGAGATTTTCTCCCATTCCATGAGTTGTTTCATCATTTTGTTGATGGTACCCTTTGAAGCACAAATGTTTTTAATTTTGATGAAGTCCAATTTATCTATTTTTTTCTTATATGGCTTCTGCTTTTAGTGTTTTATCTAAGAAACCATTGAATAATCTAAGGTCAAGAAGATTTACACCTGTGATTTCTTCTAAGAATTTTAAACATTTTAGTCCTTATATTTAGATCTTTGATCAATTTTGAGTTAATTTTTGTATTTTTTTTTTCTGATTTATCTCCCCAAAATACCCCTGGTACGTAGTTGTATATCTTAGTTGCAGGTCCCTGGCATGTGGGACGCCACCTCAACGTGGCCTGATGAGGGTGCCATGTCCACGCCCAGGATCCAAACAAGCAAAACCCTGGGCCGCTGCAGCGGAGTGCACGAACTTAACCACTCGGCCACAGGGCCGGCCCCCAATTTTTGTATCTCTTTTGACGAAGAAGTCCAACTTCATTCTTTAGCATGTTAGTATACAGTTGTCTCAGCAACATTTCTTGAAAAGACTAATCTTTCCCTATTGAATTTCCTTGAAACTCTCATCAAAAATCAATTGAATATTGTATGGGTTTATTTCTGGACTCTCAATTCTATTCCATTGATTACATGTCTATCCTTAATGCCTATCTTATCACACAATCTTGATTACTGTAACTCTGTGGTAAGTTTTGAAAAATGGGAAATGTGAGTTCTCTAACTTTGTTCTTTTTCAAGATTGCTTTAGCTATTCTGGGACCCTTGCATTTCGATATGAAATTTGAGATGTTTGTTAATTTCTGCAAAATAGGCAGCTGGAATTTTGATAGAGATTGCGTTAAATCTATAGGTTAATTTGGGAACTATTGCCACTTTAACAATATTAAATATTTCAATCCATAAACATAGACTTTTCATTTATTTAGGGCTAATTCAGTTTCTTTCAATGATGTTTTGTAGTTTTCAGTGGACAGGTCTTTTGTTAAATTTTTCCCGAAATATTTTATTCTATTTGATGCTATCGTAAATGGAATTGTTTTCTTAATTTCACTCTCAAATTGTTAAGTACTAGTATATAGAAATACAACTGATTTTTTATTAATCTTGTATCCTGCCAACTTTGTTGAATGTATTTATTAACTCCAAAAGCTTGGGAGTTTGTTTGTTTTAGAATTCCTTAGAAATTCCAAATAGAGATAGTTTTACTTTTCCTTTCCAATCTGGATGCCTTTTCTTTTCTTTTCTTGCCTAATTGTCCTGGCTAGAACCTCCAGTACAATGTTAAATAGGTGTGGTAGAAATAGACATTCTTGTCTTGTTACTGATCTTAAGAGCAAAGCTTTCAGTCTTTTACCATTAAGTGTGATGTCAGGTGTGGGTTTTTGGTAGATGTGTTTTATCAGATTGATGAAGTTCCCTTCTGTTCGTAGTTTGTTGAGTGTTTTTATCATAAAAGGGTGTTAGATTTTGACGCATTCTTCTCTGCATCTGTTTAGGTCATCATATAGTTTTTGTCCTTTATTCTGTTAATAAGGCATATTACATTGACTCATTTTTCTGTATTGATTCAACTTTACATTCCTGGGATAAATCCCACCTAGTCATGGTGTAGAATTCTTTTTATATGTTGCTGGATTCGGTTTGCTAATATTTTGTTAAGTATTTTTGCCTCTATATTCATAAGGCATATTGGTCTATAGTTTTCTTTTCTTGTAATGTTTTTGCTAGTTTTGGTGTCAGAGTAATACTAACCTCAGAGAATGAATTGCAAATTATTCTCTTTTCTTCTGTTTTATGGAAGAATTTGTGAAGGATTGGAGTTAATTCTTTAAATCTTTGGTAGAATTCACCAGTGAAGCCATTTGGCCCAAGCTTCTCTTTGTGGGAAAGTTTTTGATTATTAATTCAATCTGCTTATAGGTCTGTTCATGTTTTTTTAACTTTTTTAAGTTATTTCAGTACATTATGTCTTTCTAGGAATTTGTCTGTTTCATCTAGGTTATATAATTTGATGATATTCAATTGTTTATAATATCCCCCATATAATATCTTTATTTTGGTAAGGTCAGTAATGTCCTCTCTTTCATTCCTAATTTTAGTAATTGAGTCTTCTCTCTCTGTCTTCTTTTTTTTCCATCTAGCTAAAGGTTTGTCAATTTTGTTCATCTTTTCAAGGAATCAATTTTGGGTTTAGCTTGCTTTTCTTTTTCTAGTTTCCTCAGTTTGAAGGTTAGGGAATTGATTTTAGATCGTTTTTAAAACAGGCATTTGGTCTGCATTTTTATTTTCTTGTGCTATGTTTGTTTGGCTTGGTTATCCTAGAATGAGTTAGGGAGGTTTCTTTCCTGTTTCCTGAGTTTGTGAAATGTTGATATTATTTCATTTTTTTATTTTATAGAATTCACCAGTGAAGCCCTTGGCACTTTGCTTTTCCTTGTGGGAAGATTTTGAATTACTAATTCAATTTCTTTACTTACTTTAAGTCTATTCACTTTCACATTTCTTCTTGAGTCAGTGTTAGTCAATTATGTCCTAAGAATGTGTCCATTTCATCTGTGTGTCTGCTTTGTTGGCATAAAGTTGTTCATTGTGTTACCTTATAATCCTTTCAATTTTTCTATAGTCAGTAGTGATATCTTTTTCATTCATGATTTTGGTAATTTGTGTCTTTTTTCTTTTTTTCTTGATCAATCTAGCTAAGGGTTTACAATTTTGTTGATCTTTTTCAAAGAACCAACTTTTGATTTTATTTTTGCTGGTGCTTTTCTCTTTTCTATTTCATTTATTTCTGCTGTAATCTTTTGTGTTGCCTTTCTTCTCTTGGCTTTGGATATGGTTTGCTCTTTTTTCTAGTGTCCTAAGATCGAATCTTAAGTTATCTATTTGAGACCTTTCTTCTTTTCTGATATGTGTTTAAAGCTATAGATTTCCTTCTAAATACTGCTTTTTATGTATCCCATAAAATGTGACACATTGTGTTTTCACTGTCATTCAGTGAAAAATATTTTCTATTCTGCTATTGATTTCTAATTTAATTCTTTTGTACTTGTGGAATATGCTTTTTATGATCTCATTCCTTTTAAATTTGTTCCGGATTGTTTTATGACCTAGCATATAGTGTATTTTGGAAAATGTTTTTTTAGCGTTTGAAAAAAATGTGTATTCTGCCAACAAGAAATAGTCTATATATGTGAGTAGTCTATATTAGTGGAGTAGTCTATATATGTGAGTTAGGTTGAGTAGGTTGACTATTCAGATCTTCTCTACTCTTGCTGATTTTCTGTTTAATTCTATCAATTGCTGAGAGCAGAGTATTGAACTATCTGTCTATAATTGTCAAATGGTCTATTTCTTCTTTCAATTCTGTCATTTTTTGCTTCGATTTTGGTGCTTTGTTTTAGTGCATATACATTTATAAGTATTATATCTTTCTGATGTATTGACCCTTCTATAATTTAAAAATATCTCGTTTTTCTCAAGTACTGTTTCTTAAAGCCTATTTTGTGTAACATTAGTGCAGTAACTCCAGCTCTGTTACGGTTACTGTTTGTATAGCATGTCTTTTTCCATCCTTTTACTTTTAATCTATTTTTTGTCTTTGAATGTAAGATATGTCTCTTATAGATGACACATGGTTGGATCTTGCTTTTTTATCTAATCTTACAATTTCTGCCTTTTTATTGAGGTGTTTAGACCGTTCACATTTAATGTACTTATTGATATAGTTGGGTTTGCATTTTCCATTTTGCTTTGTTTTTATGTGACTCTTGTCTTTTTTATTCTTCTACCTTGGTTGCCTTCTTTTGTATTAAATAAATATTTTTAGTGTATGCACATTTTAATTCCTAGTGTAACTTTACCTTTTTAAAAGTTATTTTCTTAGTGTTGGCTCTAGAGAATACAATCTACATCTTAATCTATCACAACCAGTTTAATACTAGCTAGTTAATGCCAATTTAATTTTGATATAATATAGAAACTTTGTTTCAGTTTAGTTCTATATCTTCCTCCTCTTTCTGCTATTATCGTCAAATATATTAAATCTCTGTGTTATAAACTAACGAATACATTGTTATATGCAATCTATGTCTTTTAAAGAATTTAATGAAATGAAATGAAATAATATTTTATACAGTCTTTTATATTAACCCACATTTTACCATTTCTTTATTTCTTCCTCCGGACTTAAGTTACCATCCAGTGTCATTTTCTTTCAGCTTGAAGGGTTTCCTTTAGTATTTCTTTAAGACAGGTCTACTAGCAACAAATTCTCAATTTTCATTTCATCTTCAGTTTTAAAAGTGATAGCTGTATTTTGCCTTCCATTTAAAAGATAGTTATTCTTTTTTTTTTTTTAAAGATTTTATTTTTTCCTTTTTCTCCCCAAAGCCCCCCAGTACATAGTTGTATATTCTTTGTTGTGGGTCCTTCTAGTTGTGGCATGTGGGACGCTGCCTCAGCGTGGTTTGATGAGCAGTGTCATGTCCGCGCCCAGGATTGGAACCAACGAAACACTGGGCCGCCTGCAGCGGAGCGCGCTAACTTAACCACTCGGCCACGGGGCCAGCCCCAAAAGATAGTTATTCTTGATGTAGAAATTTGGTGGACAATTTGTTCTTTCAGCACTTTGAATTTCTCATTCCACTGATTTCTGACCTCCATTGTTTCATTGATGCTCACCTGTGTGTGATGAGTTAGTTTTCTCTTGCTGCTTTTAAGATTTTCTCTTTGTCTTTGTCCTTCAGTAGTTTGATTATGTTATGTCTAGATATCAGTCTCTTTATATTTGTCCTACTTGGGGTTCATTGAACTTCTTTGATGCATAGATTAATGTTTTTCATCAAATTTGGTATGTTTTTGTTCCTTATTTCTTCATGTGTTTTTTTCTATCCCTTATCCCTCATTTTAAAAAATTCTTTTTTCTCTCTGTTCTTCAGATTGGGTAATTTATATTCATCTATCTTAAATTCACTGATTCTTTCCTCAGGTCATCTTAAATCTGTTGTCAAGTCCCTCTAGTGAATTTTCATTTATTGTACTTTTCAACTCCCAAATTTCCATTTGGTTCTTTCAAAAAACTTCTGTCTCCTTATTGAGAATTTCTATTTTTTATTCATTGTTGTCCTACTTTCCTTTTATTCTTTAAATATGGTCACCTTTGGTTCTTTAAATGTATTTATACCAGTTGCTTTGAAGTCTTTGTTTAAATCCAACATCTAGGGACACTCAGACAGTTCTATTGACTGCTTTTTCCTATGTCCTTGCATGTCTCGTAATTTCTTGTTGAAAACTGGATATTTTAGATCATATATTATAGCAACTCTGGATTCTGATTTTTTTCTCCCTGAAGGTGGTGGTGGTTGCTTTGTTTATTTGCTTGTTTCTTTTTTTAGTAATTTGCCTAAGCTAAATGAGTAACATCTGTCTCCCCTGTGATGGTGTAGCCACTGATGTATCTGTTTTTTGTTTTTTTTAAGATTCTTGTTGTGAGTTTTACATTTGACTTCTTTCAACTTGCCCCATTGTGTAGCTTAAATGATAAGCCGATGATTGGACACTGGTTGTGCTTAAACACTTCAAGTCAATAAGTTGTCGTCTGTTCATGGATCTCTGTATTAATAGAGGAATGCGTTTGATGAGGAATTTTTTACACTATTTTCAAGTGCGCCCTGCTTTTGCTTTCTGCTGGGCTCTTTCATACTTCCTCTCTATACGTGATCATTCAGCTTCAGGAATGTGTGGCTGGCTTTGTGACTCTCTGGTCTCCATTGCATATACTTTCAGTCTTAACCAAGAATACATTTGCCCCAGTTATGACTATGACCCTGGACTTATAGAGCTGTTGCCTCTCCTTGCTTGCCTACTTCTAAGATCATCTCTTCCACTGAAACACTGCCAGGCATGGGCATCACCTACCACTCAGGCTCAAGTGAGCCCCCTTTGACCACAGCAGAGATGTTTCCAGTCCTAATGCTCTTCTCCACCCTAGGAGAACCTCTGTACTGACTGAGTTGTGGTTGATGGTGATAAGAGTAGCTCCAAGTCAGAATGCCACAGGGTCCTAGTGTTCTTACCTAAAGATTAGCAGTTTTTCAAATATAAATGCTTCTCAAATTGTTATATTCCTTTGGTCAATTTCTAGAGCACTGATGTGGTTGTATTTGTCAGTTTTGTCTAGCTCTATTGTTTCTTTTTTAAGAATATTTGCTGATTGCATTCAGCCATAGCTAGAAATTTTGCTTCTGGTCGTGTATTATGTATACATTTATTTCTTTACTCACTTAGAATGATGGAAAATTTACATGTTCTATTAATTGATTTATCTCTGTTTTCTTTGGGGTAAATTGTTGTTTTACACTGATCTCAAATGTGAAAAAGATGATGTTCTTCATATGCCCAGTGGGTCTTGGCTGTGCATTCGTGTTGGAAGAGAGAAAATCAAAAAGCTGCCTGCAAACTGTATTTGGATGGCACTGATTGACTGGTACAGTTTGCTTTAGAGTAAATAGCTGGGGAACCATGAGTATGCAGGAAGTCAGCTTAAGACCAGAATGAGGCCAACTTTTCTTTGGGGCACCCATACTCATGCTACCTTTCTTAGTTCTCTAGACAGTTAATTTCTTTAAACACAATGCTTCTCCCATTTCGTATTTTTTTTTCTTACTCGCAGTCAGATATTTAACTACAGACAAGAGAAACACAAAGCAGTTGCTTGCATAAAAAGGTAGGGGAGGGAGATTTAGTGTTTCTTGGACAGACCTTCAGTTGATTGCATATTTTAGCTTCACTTCTTACTCCACAGTTCTGCCAGAGATATCAGGTCATTTCTTTAACTGCAGCATTCTCTGCACGCATTCTAGAGTTTGGCTTCTCCCACTCTGTTTCTTCCATGAATGCTCTTTCATCTGTCTTACCTTGTACAGATTTGTAGCCATGCTTTCTCAGTCTCTTCATTGTTATGAGTTCGATGAATAAATGAAAAGCCACAGGATTTATTGGAGTATATGAAGAAGCCATTTGGCTTAAAACTAATTTGGCCTGATCTTGTTTTTCCGGAAGGGCCTGACATGGCCTGTTGAGCATGCATTGCCCATCTGCTTTAAACGTTTACAGTGTTCCAAAGCCAAGAATGATGCCCTTAAAGATAGCAATGTTGCCTTTCCCAGCGTTTCTTTAAGGATAAGCATTTCTTCCCAGAAACTAAGGATTAATTACTGACCTGCTTTAACTCATCTCGTGACCACTAACCTGCTGACCACCAACTTGTTGTGCTCACCTTGTGACCACTGATCTGCTATGCTAGCTGAGCATCTCTTGGCAGTAGTAAAAGAGATATTCCTGTCACATGTGATATATGCTCTTTGTTCCAAGGTGGTATATAATGACTCTGTATACCCCACTTCTTTGGAGAGCTTCATTCCTTTTTGGAAAAGTTCTCCTGGGCTAGTCCTTCAATTGGCTCATAATAAACTCACCACAATTTTTATGTTTAGATTGATTATTGATTATTTGCGTTGACAGGTTTGCATCCTCTCCCTATCTTCAGCACACATCTTTATTATCTTTTTAACGAGATCTCTGGAGGGAGAGGGGGAAAATATACACTGATTGATCTTCCTAACCAAAAATTTAGTGCACGTATTTTTAAATGGTTGCAATGTAATATGTATATGCTCTTTTGGGTCTTGTTTTCACCTCTCCATTTAAGCATTTTCTACATTGCTATATTTCTTCGTAAATATGATTTGTAATGGATTATGAACACATTTTTAAAGAGACAGTTTGTTGTGTTTTTATCATTGTTATAATGGTTATTATTATTTTAGTTACTGCCACCTTCTCTTCCTTTACCCATTCCTCCATCCCACCATCATGCACATTTACCTTTCTTCAGGTAACCAATGTTAATAACATTGACAGTTTCTGAAACAGTTAAGTCTCAGTTTTTTTCTTTTGGTCAAACAGATTGGCTGAAAGCTATCAAGAAGGGCAGTTCGCCCCAGAGCAGGCTGACATTGTCATCAAGAAAGCAATTTCAGTTATTTATGGGTTTTCCAAGAAATCTTGTGATTTCAGCTATGGAGTATAGGTGATGTGTTGTATCTCTGTAATGGCTTCCTAGCGCTGGCATCTCCGTCTTAGTTCTTAGATAGAACTGAACCATTTCCCCTATTGTAATTCCTCTATTTCCCCTTTTGTTCAGATTCAGTTCCCAGAGTAGCCAAGTTATCCATGAGAATTTTTGTCTGTTTCTTACTGGAAGTCAACTTGGGATAATGGATGTTAGTAAAATTGAACTGCTTGTATATCAGACACCAAAGAAAGGCAAGAAGTATGAAGATAATCAATAAATATCAAAAGAAACATTTGTATCCTTCTTCATATCAGCTTTTTAGTCAACGTAGGCCTAATCAATAGGTCAGTTTGGCTGATTATGGATAACAAAATAGTCTTTTCTATTAAATGATACATTTATTGTTTAACTTTTTTTCCTTTTCTTTTAGTAAGACAAGATAAAGAAAGTTTGAGAATATAGATTTTTGGAATTAAGAAGTAAAGCTCATTGTTTGTACATGATACAAAGCTACAGAAAAAAAATAATAAGACTTTAGCAAATATCCTAGATAAAAAATCAATATACAAAAATTATACAAATACATACATATATAAACAAAAAATGAAAAAGTTTTTGCAGAGAGATATTATTTACACTAACATTCAAAATATGAAGTGGCTAGGAATACATCTAACAAGATGTGCAGAACTCCCGTGGGGAAAATAGTAAAGCATTATTGTGTGACAATAAGACCTCAATAAGGGGAATGATATACAATTCATGTGGCTTGGAAAACTCTACGTTTTACAGATGCCCAATTTGATCAATGCAATTTCAATCAAATTCCTGTTTGTTTTGGTGAGGAGGGGAGAATACTTGACAGACGCTTCTAAAACGATATGGAAAGAGAAGGGCCAACAGCCAAGAATAACAACAGTGTACTTTGGTGCAGGGAAAGACAATAGACTAGTGGAAGCTTGCTAGTGAAAGTGTAGTCCATTACCTGGGAGCTTGTTAGAAATACAGACTCTCAGGCCCCAGCCCCAGATCAACTGAATCAGAATCTATTTTAACAAGATAACCTGGAAGAGTGGGAAAAGATGGTGTAATAAAATATTCTGGGACAACGGGTAACCAAACAGGAAAAAAGGAATTCTCTTGAAACCTTACTCTCTATGATCTACATTTCTTTAGGGACATTTGAAAAATCAATGAAAATAAGAAGAATGTTTTGAATATGCATTTTCCCACGTGCCTCTGCTATTCCTGTGCCTGTAATTTATGGATCATCTTGTTAATAAGCTTTTCTTAGGGACCCAACTTCAGCATGTATTTATGTATTTCCAGCATCTCTTGGTGAAAGCCTGTATGTCATAACTTAATGGTAGTACTGTCACTACCAGTGTAGACATCTAAGGTTGTGACTATGCCCCCTCCATTGTGGCAGTGATAAAATTTGATCTAATTATTTTATAGGTGCATTTTGTGTATTTCGGAAATAACTCTGCTGAAGATACTAAAAAAAGGGCAGCTTTACTGACAACTCAGAAGGAAACAATTTTCTACCTACTTAGGATTAGAAGACCAGCTCATTCTTAGAGTCTTCTGAAACAAAATTAGGTAAGAAATGTTTTTCTTCATATTTTGAATAATTTGTACTCTGCCTACTCAGTTTCCTTGAAGACTTCTATAATTGTATTCCTTGGGCATCTAAGAGAAATACAGTTAGCACTTTCCTTTCGGAAGTTAGTGTGCCAGCCAGCTGTCAGCCTTATGATGTACCTATCTCCAATGTCAGGGGAAACACAATTCAATTTTAAACTAAGTCTTCTGCACAACAGTGCAGCAGGGCTGCCAGCATCTCTCTTTATGTTCCTTTCTTTGAAATTCTCCCTTCTACCAAAATAGTATGGTTTTATTTTTAAATCCTTTGTGTGGGATGCAACCACCACTAACTTTACTTGTCTGTAGTTAAAAATCAATGAACTGAATGAAATAATCCATAAGTATTTCTGCTACCCTTTCTCAATTCTAGAAAATAAAGTACCACTGCCTGTTTAACTTATGACTTGTCTAAACATGTTGAAAGCATTGACTATAAGGCATAACATTCAGACTCTGAAAGGGAACTGTGACAAGTTCAGTCAAAAGGGAAAAGAAGAATAATTTATAAAAGGCGCTGCAGATAATGATGGCAGCCAGTTATTTTAAAATGCATCCATCTCACCTTTTAATGAATTAGATTTGTCAACAGCAAATGTTTTATGCACTACTTCTAATAAAAGTGGCACGCTAGGAATACAGTGCTTTGAGGTTGGCTTCTTCAAAGCTTTAGGAGTATCTTCAATTCAAAGATATTTTTTAAATAATAGATATTAAAAAACTATATTTAAATAATATTGAGGTTGTGACACAAACACCAAATGACAAAATTCAGGAGTTTCAAAGCAGAGGCTGACATGCCATCACTATTTCACATAGTAACTGGTTTTTAAATTAGGAGTGTAGCAGACTGATTTGGGGATTCTGTGTCAGTTTAACTTTAAATTCTCTTATTGTTTTGGTTGGTGTCACAACCTTAATGTCGGCTTTTCAAATAGGTTTCTACATTTCCTTTGGTTTGGGGTCATTAAAAAATGCATATGATACATCTAAGAGGCATAAATAGGTCACACTGAAGGGGAATTCCTTGCTTCTCTGCTGTTGAGAGACAGCTAATACCTGCCTTGTAAGTGGAAGAAGTTAGCTGAGACAGTTCAGTAAATTTGTTTTTCAGGAATTTGATTCTGACCAGTATGAACCCAAATAGCAAGATATGATGTTGATATAATCCTGTTCACACTCTATTCTTCTTGTATTTCTAATCCTAAGTATTTGATCTTGTTGGTTATCACCTCTATAGATATTAAGAATCACAATTCCCACAATTGATATTTTTTTCACCAAAAGTACAAGTTAAACCTGATAATTATTTTATTTGAGGAATCCTTATTCGATATAGTTGAGAATGGGTAAACCCTGCCTTAAAAACTTCCATATGGCACTCGTTTAAGCACTTTTATGCAGGTTTGTTTTAGGGTAAAATCTTGTTTTTTAAAGAAATACTTGATATAGAAAGTAACATGTAAAGTAAAATCTGATATGTTGTGTTGTGTGTTAAAAAAAACTTCTAGTACCACACTGGACGTTAAAGCAGCAGCCAGGAGCATTCTGCAGGGAAAGAGAGAAATAGAAGAGAGGAGGGAGCGAATAATCTACTCCCCCAAATTCCTCCTCTTTCATTGATTATTATCCGTCATGATCTTACACAGCAGGTCTGCACTGCCTATGCTGGATCTAGTTTTAATTTAGAAAAATAAATATGTTAGAATCTGTCTCATAGTTGTCATTTTCATCACCTGTGTTAGAGAAATAAAAGATGAAGAGAGAAGCAAATTATTTATTGATCTTTTCTTGCTGACTCATAAAGATATTGACCAACCCAAAACACTTTATAGCTCTCATCTCCTCCTTAACTGAACTAGTAGGTTTTACCCTTCCTGGTTTTTATCAATGACTGGACGAATATTAATCTTTCTTTTCTGTTGTACTCCATTCCATTCCTTCTATCTCTTTATTTTTTAAGCGGTGTTGAATTTGAGAAATTTCTGATAGTTTTCATTTGGGACGATGCCATGAAATTTTATCTTCATTTCTGGGCCTGACTTGACCTTTCCTGCCCTCTGCACCCTCCCATATCACATCATTATTAAGCATCACAGTTCTGACAAATAATGTTTTTTTCTAAGCCCTAGTCCTCAGTAGCAAGAGCTAATTATGCTGCATTGTGTAGTGGTTTGAAAATGTGTACAGTTGTCTGTGAAGGTTTTGGCTAAATCTTCCAACCTCATTTAAACTATATTAGTGCCTTTGAACAACTTTTTTAAATCAGTATTATTGTTCATACTAATACTAATTCTGATTTCTATCTGATAAAAATGAAATTTTTTAAACAAAAATGGCTGTTTCTAAATTCAGAGGAAGCTATTCAAATAAATGAATTGGAATTCAGTCTATACCTGCAATATAAAAACGTTTTCTGGCGGAGAAACAAAATATTCTCTTTAAATATTATAGGCTAAGCCAACTTCATGCAAATTCATTTAGAGCAGTTTTAGATTTATGTATTTAATAAAGCTGGCTAGTGGATCTAACTTATATATTTAATACCCTTCACTATACAGTGATGTTCTAGTGACTGCCTGGAAAAGAAGGAGGAAATTTTATTTAGTGTTCCTGCTACATCAGTCAATTCTATAAATGGCTTTCTAATGGGATACACTGTATGCTTTTAATAGTTTCTGTATATTAAGTGATAATATTTGTTGAGTGCTTTTTATATGCCAGTGATTGTTCTAAGTACTTTCCATGGATGATCTCATATAATCCTCATAGCAACCCTTGAATGATCTCACTATTTTACAGATGGGATAGAGGCACACAGGAGAAGGTTACAGAACTAGTAAGGAGCAGAGCTGGGATTCAAACATAAGCAGTGTAATTCCAGAGCTCACACTCTAAGCCCCTGCTTCTCAAAATGTGGTCCTCAGGCCAGCAATATCACTATGACCTTGGAATTGTTAGAAATACAGAATCTCAGGCCCCACCCCAGACCTCCTGAAAATCTGCATTTTTTCATGAGAGTCTTAGGTTTATTGGTACAGTAAAATTTGAGAAGCACAGCTCTAAACCACTATGCTATCTGCCCTTATATGCTGAATTAAGTATTTTTACAAAGTAGATTTCTATTTTTACGTATAATGTGATACTGAATTCCCATCTTTATGCTATTTTATGCTATTTTTGGGTATTCCTATCATGTATAAAGTGCATTATAATGAGATCTAGTAACTAAACATGAGCAGGGATCCAAGGTAGACCCAGGTTGTCTTGAAATCAGTTGTATATAGAAAAGAAGGAAAAAAAATATCCCAGAGTATAAACAAAAAGACTTTCTCTCTATGGTGGCAGCTAACTATTTCCGCATCTGAGACTTTCTTACAGTCACAGTGTAGCACACTGCCTTTGAGTACAGACTCTGGAGACAGGCTACCCGGTGTGAATCTCAGCTCCTATTTCTAGCTGTGGGACCTCAGGAAAGTTAAACAGCTCTCTGCACCTCAGCTACATCATCCAGGAAATGAGGTCTAAAATGGTACTTACTTTCACAGAATTGTTGTGAAGATGCAATGAGTTAATCCATGTAAAGGATTTAGAACCAGGCCTGATATCAAGTAAGTGAATAAATGTTAGCTATTGTAGTTTTTGTTCTTGTTGTTAGATATGATTCTCATCTTAGAATGGAATCGATTCACATCTTATATTTCTTGGTTATCAATTGGTAGTAAATTGACAAATATTTTTGTTAGCAGAGCTTACTCCATAAAGGGATATCTTTGCTGTTAGAGTCTGAATCACAAACTTCAGTTTTTGTGTTTTTTGAAAACCATCTCCCTGTGGCAATTCCTGCCTGAATTATGCTAAATGCCACTTGATTGTGGTACCTAACCAGTTAAGTTCAGTGAAATCAGTTCAAAATCAAAATGAAATGTGTTAACAGTCTATTGAATTTTTAAATATATGTACTTTTAAATCGAATAAAGATAATGAGAATTGTAAGCCCATTTGACCAACCACTTGCATAAGTAATGTATGAAAAAATTAGATGGATGAAGAATGTTTGTTTAAAGGCAGAATGCTCCGGAAGCTTATTTCCTTCTGGGTGAACTTAATTCTGAAATTAATCATGGTAGTTTTAAGGGGAATAACGGTTTGCTGTACAAGTACTCATGTGCAAGTACTCACTTAACAACTTTTCAAGAATGCATCCAATGTTGGAAGTGAGATTGCATGTTCCTGGAAAGTACCAATTTGAAAGCTGATTTGTGAAAGGCACTGGGATAAAAATACTTGGTGAAAAGAATGCCCTGAGAAACGTAAAAATTGTCAGTTCCAGGACCCACATCCAGAGAGTTCAGTTCACTAGGCCTGGGATGAAGCCCAGGTATTTGAATTTTTAACAGATGGCTGGGGTAATTCTGCTTAAATTGGTTTTGGACTACACTTTGAGAAATACTGCAGTAGAGGCAAAGACATACGTTGAAAAAAAGCTTTTGTTGACTACCCATTCCTTGTCCTCTTTGATACCGTTTTTTCCCATCCTCTGATCCCATTTTCTTTGTCCTCTTTGGCCTTTCTCCTATATACTGTCTGTGGTCTCCATGCCAATCCATAATTTTTTGCTTTTCTTTTTTTCACCCTTTCTCAAAGAACATCTCTTCTGGATTCATCAGTCGTATCTTTGCAGATGGTTCTACAAAATTATCACAAATATCTCTTTAATCAAAAACCTCTAAGCCAAAATACAGGTGCTGAAATCAATTTACAGGCTATGGCCAGCATTAAAAAAGAAAAGAAGAAGAAAGGAAAAGGAATAGGATAGAGTAGAATAGAAAATAGCAAAGCAAGTATTAGGGGTAAGTAATATTTCATGAAGCTTTTGTTTAAGACGTGTGTGTACACATACACATAGATTGAAATGCATTTTTTTGACCTGTGGATCATACTCCAAATCATTTTTTTTTTTTTTTTGAGGCAGGTCAGTCTGAGCTAACATCTGCTGCCTATCCTCTTTTTGCTGAGGAAGACTGGCCCTGAGCTAACATCCGTGCCCATCTTCCTCTACTTTATATGTGGGATGCCTGCCACAGCATGGCTTGCCAAACAGTGCCATGTCTTTCTGCACCCGGGATCCGAACTGGTGAACCCCGGGCCACTGAAGCAGAACGTGTGCACTTAACTGCTGTGCCACTGGGCCGTCCCGAAAAAATTTGAAAGATACTGTGAGGCTTAGTCTCCAGAACTTGAGTGTGACATTAAGAGCACTATGCTTTCTTATGTATTCCCCTCAGATATCTCCTCCATCTCTGTTCTGAACATTTCCATTTGTATAATCAACTCAAAATCATCATGTGTAAAACTGAATTTACCATGCTTTCTTATCACATTTTCCCTCTAAATTTTTAAAATCTATTTTTAAACTACCATTCTGTCATCCAGTTTAAAATTTCAGAATTTCCTTTGTAATAATTTAGCGCTTACTACATAAACTTCACTACAACCTCAACTCACTACCCTGGCCTATCCTTGAGCCCTAACCAGCAGAAAATCTTGTAGGCAACTATAGGAGTTACCCACTCCTTAGCCAGCTTTGTGAAGGCTAGCATGGACAATGCACTGCATGGTATCTATGACTGCCTTCAGCAAGACCAAATAACCTTTGACAACAAGCATGCCCTGTTCTGTGTGATACCCACCTCTTTATCGTACTGTATGACTGCCATTACTGTCATAATTGGGCTTTTCTTGCACTGATTTTTATTGCCCAAGAAGACCCACACCGTGGCTTTTACCCTTTGCTAGTTTCTAATGACATATCCACAAGTTTTCATTCTCTTAACATGACTTTATAATTTTCACATTGTCCTGTTTGGTTTCTCTGAAGTCTTGGGTCTAAAGTCGAAGCTTGTTGATGCCTGGGACGTGTAACATCTGCCTAGTTTTCTCTCAGCTGTAATTGTCTACCTCACTCCGCAGCCCCAAGCTAGCTGTTCATACCCTGGAAATTCATTTCAAAAACTGCCTTTCCTTTTCTCATGGCCACATCATCTTCCTTTTTATCATCAGCCTCATCTGGATTAATTCACTATCCTTCTAATTGATCTTCCTGCTTCCTGCTTCACCACACCAAACCATCTTAACACCCCATTTGATCAATCTTTGTAAAACACTAGTCGTGTACTGCCTTAGTAAAACATTCCAAGACTTCCTGTTTTGTACAGGATAAAGTCCAAATATTTTCTTCCCGGAGGAAAAAAGATCTTAGCATACCTGTCCAGCCATAGCATACCTCTTCAATTTATCTTACTATTTTTATCCATGAATTTTCTGCTCTGGTTCCCCAGAACTGTCCCATTTTTGCTCCAGGGATGGTCTCATCATTTTAATTACCAGAGTCCCCTGTTAGTGGTGCTTCATGAATCTGGAGCAGGTGGCTGTGGCTGGGATTTAGGAGTGGTATCCCAGTACATACAAAGAAACCTCAAGTTGAGGACCTAATTACGCTTTGGCAATAAGAAGTTAGTAAGAGCTTAGGTTGTGGAGGAGGAGGGAAATAAGCAAGAGACAAACTCATTATTTACTTCTTAAGTTGCTGTCTGGCTGAGGCTTCTTATATTCTCCCTTCAGTAATTATTGGGTCATTCCCAGAACTGGAGAGCACTTGAACCTATATATAGTGAGAGATTAAATGCCTCCAAGTGTGAGTCCTGCGAGGCTATAGATTTTGGAAGATCGCTGAGTTCCCACTTTTAGAAATGCCTTTATCTTCCTTTTTCTTAGTAGCCTGGCTTCGCTATCTCCGTCTTCCCGTAGGGAACTTCCCATTGTGGGACTTCTAGATCATTTGTTACTTGTACCACTCAGTTGATACTAAATTAGCTAATGCTTTCTCATATTTTTTGTATTTTTTTGTTTATTTCTTTTTGCTTCTCATGTGTCAAAAGTAAGACATACTCATTATAATAACTTCAAAAAAAATAGAAAATTATAAAGAGTAAAAATTCTCTTTTCCTCTGTCCCTTTTTAGTTCCACCACCTACAGATTAGCACTGTTAATAGTTTGTTGACTATCCTTCCTGATTCTTTGGGATGGTTTGTTTGTTTTTTTGAAAGTATTATACTGTGTCACACTGTATATGTAGTTCTATAACTTAACTTTTTTAAATGAAATAATACAGCATTCTGGAAATCTTTCCATGTCATGCCATACAGAGCTAGAGTCTCTTTTTATAGGTACATAAGTTCCATTTTGTATATGTGATAGTGTTACTTAAATTACATATACCGACATCACATTGTATACTTGCTTTGCCCAAGATAGTTCCATTTTATGCCTTTTATCTCAGTATTTCATCTGGTTTAGCTTTTGTCTAAGATTTTTCATTTTCGAATGAAGTATTGTTTAATTGTTGCATGTAAAGAAACCAGGATAGGTTTAGGTAGACCTACATTTTGTACTTCTGCCTTCTGACATGATCTCATGTGAGATGCCAGTGCAGTGAACAGAATTCTCACTTTAACGTATGGTTAAATTGGCGATAACCATTTCTCTTTTCAGATCTTTTACAGAAGTAATGTGAACCAACACATCTTTTCTCAGGACAGCATGAAGGGTGCTTGCTGTTAAAGTGAATGCACTCTGGCATGAGCAGTTAGGTATAGCTAACTTCTTCAGATCTTGGGTGATGGTGGCAGAAGTATTTGATGCTGCTACCCTTGCTGGACACTTGCTGTGTCAGCCAATTGTGTGGGGCACATGCCCTGGCCTGTGGATTGCATAATGTTTCCCAGACTTTATTTATTCTTGCCATAGAGTGAATACAGTCTGAACTCTTTGCTACAAGGCTTTTATCATGTATCATATGGTGTAAACCTACAACTACTTATTTATTTTATTGTTGGGTAACACATTTCTTTTTTATAATAACCTTTTTGGTGACAGCAATTTAAAAAAAGCAGGAGTGCACATTTAACAATGA
The DNA here is from genome assembly GCF_041296235.1 of Equus asinus. Classification (NCBI taxonomy): domain Eukaryota; kingdom Metazoa; phylum Chordata; class Mammalia; order Perissodactyla; family Equidae; genus Equus; species Equus asinus. The sequence goes on from NC_091798.1 coordinate 76,991,500, forward strand.
GTTCTGAATTTCCTTTGACTTGCTTCTGAAAAGAATTAATGTGTAACTCATACTATGGGAGAAGTGATGACATCATTGACTAAATGATAACAAGAAGATACGAATTTTCTAAAGAAGTATCCACATCTGTTGCATACAGTTATTTTAAGACTGTGCCTGAAAATACTACATTTTAATACTTAACTGCAGAAGGTGCATTTGTGTACCACTGTGAAATATGACTTTTCCTTTAGAGCCAGTCACTGTTCTAAATTTTTTTCCTCATTTTCAGTTTCAAGTCTTCTTGTGCATGTATGAAAGGTGAAACAATAGTTATTAATGTATTGTCTCCATTAAAAGAACTTTACCAACAATTATAAGGTGCCAGTTTTACAACAGTATAGTTGGATATTTCTAATAAAAAAATCAGTTAATTCCAATAATGATTCAAGTTTCTCCTCTAATTTATGGAATCAAAGTAAAACATGTAGAAGTTCATTCTGTCAAAGGTGAAACACTTGACATTATTGTGAATACTACTGTAAATTTAATTACAAAATGCAACATAAAAGATAAAATTATTTGGTCTTGGTGATATTAAAAATATGTTCTGGTGGAACATAACATCATAAAAATTTTTAAATAAATTTAGAACCTGTGAAGAGAACAAGACTTGGAATATCTTTTGATGCACATGCTAATTCATAATCACATCCAAAAATTCTGCAAAATCTACCTGTCTAAATAGAAGATGTAGGAGTGATATCAATATCATGGCAGAGTGAACTTGCCCAGGACTCTCTCCCCTCCAACATTCAACAAAAAGGGAGAGCCATACTCCAAAGAAGACATCTTAACAACACAAAAACCTAGGAGAGACATGCAGCCACATGACAGAGGGCAGAGAGGCTGGAGCCCCGCTTGGTGGAGCTGGAACAGGATAAGAGAGAATCGCTCCCTCCCCTAAAGACTGCAGTCACTGCCGTGGCAGGATCTGTGAGGGAAGGAGTGGGAGTGGGGTCACTCATTCTCCGGATCACCCAAGACTCACACAGGTCCTTGCAGCCTAGAGGGAAGCCCTCTAACAGGGCGAAAGCTTCCGTATGGGGTACCTCATCAAGCCAAGACCCCAGGAAAGCAGATAGCGAGAGCTGATTGAGAAATCCCAGAGTGCACGCAGGAGAAAGTGCCCCTCCCCCCACCCGCCTTGGACTGCACCTGGGATCTCAGCTGAAGGCGGAGGGCTCAGAATACATGGCTCTCAACCCCCACCCAGTGCCAATAGGCTGTACCTGCAACCAAATAATATCAGAATGAGAAAGAGCTGACCTTCCAACATCAGACACAACATCAAATCTCCAGACCAGAGAGGAAACAATAAGCACCCAGAACTCAGTCCTGAGGACACAGAAATATATAAGCTAAATGACAATGAATTCAAAATAGCTATCATCAAAAAACTCAACAAGTTAAAAGAGAATATAGAGAAACAATTCAACAAGTTCAGGAGCTACTTCACAGAAGAGATTGAAGTTATAAAGAAGAATCCATCAGAAATATTAGAGATAAAAGACACAATGGAAGAGATAAAACAAAGTATGGATTCCCTGAATGCTCGTGTGGACATGATAGAGGAACAAATCAGCATAATCAAAGATAGACAAGATGAAATGCTCCAGACAGAGGAGGAGAGAGAACTAAGACTAAAAAGAAATGAAGAAAGTCTCCGAGAAATATCCGACTCAATAGGTATGCCAAAAGGTGAAGAGGAGAATGGAGCAGAAAGCATGTTCAAAGAAATAATAGCAGAGAACTTCCCAAATCTAGGGAAAGAGAGGGAAATATGGGTAGAAGAAACTTCCAGATCTCCTAGATTTGTGAATGTAAAAAGACCTACTGCAAGGCATGTAGTAGTAAAACTGGCAAAAATGAATGACAAAGAAAGAATACTCAGGGCAGCAAGGCAGAAGAAAATAACCTACAAAGGTACCCATATCAGGCTTTCAGCAGATTTCTCTGTAGAAACCTTACAAGCTAGGAGAGAATGGAACGACGTATTCAAAACCTTAAAAAACAAGAATCTTCAGCCAAGAATACTCTATCCAGCAAAAATATCCTTCAGATATGAGGGAGAAATTAAAGCTTTCCCAGACAAAGAAAAGCTAAGGGACTTTGTATCCACAAGACCCCCCCCCCCCCCCACACACACACAGGAATCCTCAAGAAGGCCCTCAGCTGAAAAAAAGAAAAAAAAGGAGAAAGGGTCAAAAAACACAGAGTAAGGAGATAAATAGGTAGACAGAATCAGAATAGGATAGTAAATATTCAACTATAGCATTAGGCTAAAGGAAAGGAAAACACCAAAAACAAAGACAATCTTGTCACTTTAACCACAAACTCGTAACACAAATTAGAATAAGATATGAGAAAAACAACTTGGGAGGGGAGGAGGAAAGGGACTGAATCAGTTTAGACTAAGGAAATAAGAGGCCATCAGAAAATGGGCTATATTATGCACAAGATTCTGAATACAAACCTCAGGGTAACCACTAAACAAAAAAGCAGAACAGAGACACAAAATAAATAAGGAAAAAACAAAAAAACACATCATTAAAAAAAGCTACATAATTCAATGGGTAGACCAAAACACACAGGACGAGAAACAAAGGAAATACAGGAAAACTGGAAAACGAGTGCTATAATGACAGCATTAAGCCCTCATACATCAATAATCACCCTAAATGTAAATGGATTGAATTCTCCAGTAAAAAGATACAGTGTGGCAAGATGGATTAAAGAACAAGACCCAACAATTTGCTACCACCAGGAAACAGCTCTCAGCTCCAATGACAAACACAGGCTCAGAGGGAAGGGGTGGAAGACGATACTCCAAGCTAATGGCAAACAAAAGAAAGCAAGTGTCTAACTGGGAAAAAATATTTGCAAGTCATATATCTGACAAAGGCTTAATATCCATAATATATAAAGAACTCTCGCAACTCAACAACAAAACATCAAACAACCCAATCAAAAAATGGGCTGCAGAAATGAACAGACATTTCTCCAAAGAAGATATGCTGATGGCCAATAGGCACATGAAAAGATGCTCATCATCGCTGATCATCAGGGAAATGCAAATCAAAACTACACTAAGATATCACCTTACAACCTGTTAGAATGACAAAAATATCTAAAACTAATAGCAACAAATGTTGGAGAGGTTGCAGAGAAAAAGGAACCCTCATACGCTGTTGGTGGGAATGCAAACTGGTGCAGCCACTATGGAAAACAGCATGGAGATTCCTCAAAAAACTAAAAATAGAACTACCATACCATCCAGCCATCCCACTACTGGGTATTTATCCAAAGAACTTGAAGTCAGCAATCCCAAAAGTCCTATGCACCCCAATGTTTATTGCAGCACTGTTTACAATAGCCAAAACGTGGAAGCAACCTAAGTGTCCAGCAACAGACGAATGGATAAAGAAGATGTGGTACATATATACAATGGAATACTACTCAGCTGCAAAACAGAACAAAATCATTCCATTTGCAATAACATGGATGGACCTTGAGAGAATTATGTTAAGTGAAATAAGCCAGCGAGAGAAAGATAATCTGTGTATGACTCCACTCATATGAGGAATTTAAAATTATGGACTAAGAACAGTTTAGTGGATACCAGGGAAAAGGTGGGGTGGGGGGTGGGCACAAAGGGTGAAGTGGTGCACCTACAACATGACTGACAAACATTAATGTACAATTGAAATTTCACAAGATTGTAACCTATCAATAACTCAATAAAAAAAAAAAGAAAGCAAGTGTCACAATATTTATATCAGACAAAATAGACTTCAAGATAAGACAGGTAAAGAGAGACAAAGAAGGGAGTATATAATGATCAAAGGGACACTCCATCAAGAAGAAATAATGCTTACAAATATCTATGCACCCAACACAGGAGCACCAAAGTTCATAAAGGAACTATTAACAAGCCTAAAAGAAGATATTAAAAGTAACACAATAATAGTAGGGGGCCTAAACACCCCACTCACATCATTGGACAGATCATCCAGACAGAAAATCAACAAGGAAACAGTGAAATTAAATGAAAAGCTAAAATAGTTGGACTTAGACATATATAGAACACTCCATCCAACAACAGCAGTATACACATTCTTCTCAAGTGCACACGGAACATTCTCAAGGATAGACCGTATGTTGGGAAACAAGGCAAGCCTCAATAAATTTCAAAAAATTGAAATAATAACAAGCATCTTTTCCAATCATAATGCTATAAAGCTAGAAATTAATTACAAGAAAAAAGCTGAGAAAGGGACAAAGATGTGCAGACAAAACGACATGCTATTGAACAAGCAATGGATCATTGAAGAAGTTAAAGGAGAAATCAAAAAATATCTGGACACAAAGGAAAGTGATAACATACCATACCAACTCATATGGGATGCGGCAAAAGCCATATTAAGAGGGAAATTAATCACAGTACAGGCACACCTTAACAAACAAGAAAAATCCCAAATAAGCAATCTCAAATTACATCTAACTGAATTAGAAAAAGAACAAACAAAGCCCAAAGTCAGCAAAAGGATAGACATAATAAAAGTCAGAGCGGAAATAAATGCTATTGAAACAAGGCAGTAGAAAGGATCAACGAAACAAAGAGCTCATTCTTTGAGAAGATAGATAAAGTTGACAAACCCCTAGCCAGACTTACAAAGAAAAAAAAGAGAGAAAGCTCAGATAAACAAAATCAGAAAGGAAAGAGGAGAAATAACAAGACTCCACAGAAATACAATAGATTATAAGAAGATACTGTGAAAAACTATATGCCAACAAAATGGATAACCTAGAGGAAGTGGATAAATTCTTAGACTCTTACAACCTCCCAAAGCTGAGTCAAGAAGAAACAGACAATGTAAATAGACCAGTCTCAAGGAAAGAGATTGAAATTGTAATCAAAAGCATCCCAAAGAATAAAACCCCAGGACCAGATGGCTTTCCTGGGGAATTTTACCAAACTTTCAGAGAGGATTTAATACCTATCCTTCTCAAGCTATTCCAAAAAATTAGGGAAGACAGAATACTTCCTAACACATTCTGTGAGACCAACATCACTCTGATACCAAAGCCTGAGAAGGACAGCACACAAAAGGAGAACTACAGGCCAATATCGCTGATGAACATAGTTGCAAAAATCTTTAACAAAATTTTGGCAACCCGAATTCAGCAATACATCAAAAGGCTCATACATCATGATCAAGTAGGATTCATACCGGGGACACAGGGATGGTTCAACATCTGCAAATCAATCAACGTGATAGACCATGTCAACAAATGGAGGAACAAAAACCACATGATCATCTCAATAGATGCAGAGAAAGCGTTTGACAAGATCCCACAGCCATTTATGATAAAAACTCTTAACAAAATGGGGATAGAAGGAAATTACCCGATCATAATAAAGGCCATATATGACAAACCCACAGCTAACATCATACTCAATGGGCAAAAACTGAGTACCATCCCCCTGAAAACAGGAACAAGACAAGGATGCTCGCTATCACCACTCTTATTCAACATAGTACTGGAGGTTTTGGCCAGAGCAATTAGGCAAGAGAAAGGAATACAAGGAATCCAAATAGGGAAGGAAGAAGTAAAACTCTCACTGTTTGCAGACAACATGATCTTATACATAGAAAACCCCCCAAAATGCATCAGAAAATTAATAGAAATAATTAACAACTACAGTAAAGTTGCAGGGTACAGAATCAAGTTACAAAAATCGCTTCCTTTTATGTACTCCAATAACGAACTTACAGAAAGAGAACTCAAGAATACAATTCCATTTGCAATCGCAACTAAAAGAATAAAGTACCTAGGAATAAATTTAACCAAGGAAGTGAAGGACTTATACAATGAAAACTATAAGACATCACTGAAAGAAGTTGATAATGAGATAAAGAGATGGAAAGAAATTCCTTGCTCATGGATTGGAAGAATAAACATAGTTAAAAGGTCCAAACTACCCAAAGCAATCTACAGATTCAATACAATCCCAACCAGAATCCCAATGACATTCTTCACAGAAATAGAGCAAAGATTCCCAAAATTCATATGGGGCAACCAAAAGCCCCAAACTGTAAGGCAATCCTGAGAAAAAAGAACAAAGCTGGAGGTATCACATCCCTGACTTCAAAATGTACTACAAAGTCATGGTGATCAAAACATCATGGTACTGGTACAAAAACAGCCACACAGATCAATGGAACAGAACTGAAAGCCCAGAAATAAAGCCACACATCTACCGACAGCTAATCTTCGACAAAGGTGCCAAGAACATACAATGGAGAAAAGATAGTCTCTTCAATAAACGGTGTTGGGAAAACTGGACAGCCACATGCAAAAGCATGAAGGTAGACCACTATCTCACGCCATACGCAAAAATAAACTCAAAATGGATCAAAGACTTAAGATATGTCCTGAAACTATAAAACCCCTGGAAGATAATATCGGTAGTACACTCTTTGACATCAAACTAAAAAAGATCTTTTCAAATACCATGTCCTCTCAGACAACGGAAACAAAAGAAAAAATAAACGAGTGGGAATTCATCAGAGTAAAGAGCTTCTGCAAGGCAAAAGAAACTAGAATCAAAACAAAGAGACAATCCAACAATTGGGAGAAAATATTTGCAAATCATATATCTGACAAGGGGTTAATCTGCATAATATATAAGGAACTCACACAACTGAACAATAAAAAAACAACCTAATCAAAAAATGGGCAGAGGAAATGAACATTTTTCAAAAGAAGATATACAGATGACCAATAAACACATGAAAAGATGTTCAGCATACTAATCATCAGGGAAATGCAAATCAAAACTACACTAAGATACCACCTTATGCCTGTAAAAATGGCTGTAATCACTAAGACTAAAAATAACAAATATTTGAGAAGGTGTGGAGAGAAGGGAAGCCTCATACACTGCTGGTGGGAATGCAAACTGGTGCAACCAGTATGGAAAACAATATGGAGATTACTCAAAAAACTAAAAATAGAACTATCATATGACCCAGCTATCCCACTACTGGGTATCTACCCAAATAATTTGAAGTCAACAATCCAAAGTAACATATGCACCCCTATGTTCATTGCAGCACTGTTCCCAATAGCCAAGACATGGAAGCAATCCAAGTACCCATCGACTGGTGATTAGATAGAGAAGATATTGTGTGTATACACACACACACACACACACACACACACAATGGAATACTACTCAGCCAGAAAAAAAGACAAATTCATCCCATTTGCAATAACATGGAAGGACCTAGAGGGAATTATGCTAAGCGAAATAAGCCAGTCTAAGAAAGACAACCACCAGATGATTTTACTCGTTTGTGGAATATAAACAAATACATGGATAAAGAAAACAGTTCAGTTGGTACCAAGGGAAGGGGAGTCGGGGGTGGGCACGTGGGGTGAAGGGGAGCACTTATGTGGTGACAGTCAAGAAACAATGTACAACTGAAATCTCACATTGACGTAAACTATTATGAACTCAATAATAAATAAATAAATAGAAGATGTAGTTGTGAAAAAGTACAAATATGTTTATACATACAGAAAATAACCACCCTATAAATGTCTGTGATTAGACTAACATTGAATAAAACAAAAATAAGCATGGCAGTGTATACTTTCTGGATTTTAGAAATTTTGAGACTGAAGAATTAGTTTGTAAATCAACTTTAGTGTCCTACCATAGTATTAAATACTTTTGTAAAGATACCCTCTAAATTTTGGTTGCAGTTTCTTCAAAATCTATTAGAAATCTTTAATCAAAGTGTTCAACAAATGGAAGGCAAAAAATTTCAGTTTATGTGAACTTTTTAGAGAACTGCAATTATTGAAAACAAAACTTGCAAATAGGAAGACCTTGACCTATATCCCCATGAAATCAAAGAAGAAACCAAACAAATTAAATAGTGAGAGTGCAAATGATGGACAAGATTTAATTGTGAAATTTCATAATTGTTTTTTGAAATACCTAGACTTATGGGGAAAGTATCTTGATGGAGTTCATTTTTTAATTAAATAAATTTATAATCTGTTCCAGAATGAAGTTAAACTGGGAAAGCCTGCAAATTTGCAGTATCTTAATTAAGCAAAACATTAAAAATAATCATAAATATTTATTTGATGAGTTTTATCTCTTTAAAATTTTGATCAAAAAAAGCACTTTGCGGGGCTGGCCCCGTGGTGTAGCAGTTAAGTTCCTGCACTCTGCTTTGGCAGCCCGTGGTTTGCCAGTTCAGATTCCAGGCACAGACTTATGCACTGCTCCTCAAGCTATGCTCTGGCAGGCACCCCACATATAAAGAAGAGGAAGATGGTCATGGATGTCATGGATGTTAGCTTCAGGGCCAGTCTTCCTCAGCAAATAGAAGAGGATTGGCGGTAGCTGTTAGCTCAGGGCTAATCTTCCTCCAAAAGAAAAAGAAAGCCCTTTGAATGGATGCCAAAATAGTAGTACCTTTGGAAATATTTACCTAAAATATTTATGTATTTCATTATTAAAAATTAAAATAGGCAATATTTACCACTAGCAAAATTTGCTCTGAACTTAATAAATTTACCAGGTAGCTTAGCACCTGAGTATATAGAAGAGTTAGTGGAAAGCATCAACATTTGAAATTTACTAACCATAAAATGTAACTAGGAAAAATATAAAAATAATTCAATCGCATTTAAAAAAATACTTTCTTCAGAAAGATATCTGTGAGAGACAGGTACAACTAAGAAATTGGTGAAAATATATGAATATGTATAATGAATCATCTGTATATATTTTTAATGTTCAAATTTTATATTTTTTACACTAATGAGCACAGATATAAGAGTTTTTTGAAAGAATTTTATTTTTGAAAACAATTTTGAATATGATTATTATATAGATCCACAAATAAAATAGAACCACTTAATTGGTTAGTAAATATACATTTGAAAGTTATATAGTTTTAATTCTTTTCAGTACACTTTTTACTCTAAATAAATGTTCTGGCTTGGGTGATAAATTGTATAGTTCTTTTATGTATATATATTTCATCCCCTCCTTTTCAAATTCCACTTCCCTTTTTCCTAATGATTGCTTTGTGTTTATACATGACTATAATTCTTGTATTTCAAATTTGTTGTTTCTAAAATGAACACCCCATTTTCCTCTACAACTCCTTCCTCTTATTTTTCTCTTTTTCTCTTGAGTATGACTTTTCAGTCACTTAGAGTTAAAATTTTGCTGTAAGATAAACACTGATTCTCCTCTCTCTTTTACAAAGATCATTCTGGTGGTAGGATAGAGAATGAGTTACAAGGAGATGATGCAAAAATCGGGAGACTCTTTAGGAAACTGTGGCACTAATCCAGATGGTGGAGTTTGAAACTACACAGGAGCAACATGAGGAGATGGATGGATATGAAAGATGAGAGGGAAGACTAATCATTTGGCTGTGGGATTGGCGACAGAATGTTGGAATATGAGAGATGACTCCCACATTTCTAACATGAGTGCCTAGGTTGATAGAGGTGCTATTAACTATCATAGGGACCTCAAGAAAAGGAAGAAATTTCAGAGGGGAGATATTAAAATTGTTTGGGGGCATATTGAGTTTGAGGCTTCTGTGGGACATCCAAGGAAGTTATCTGGTATGGAGTTGGGTAGCTAGAACAGGAGCAATTGCAAGATTCTGATAACTGTAGGAGGAATTCAGGCCTAGCTTAGACAGGAAATGTTCCCAGAAATATTTTACCATTTGAAACTTTTAGATTCAAGTTTAATAAATTAAACTTCAAAGATATAATAGTCCTTACTGTAGTTTTGCCAGCTAACTTGTATTCTAATACGCCTCTACAAACTTATTTTCATTATCCATTTTCACTCTGACTTCTTTGAAGTTTCACATTGTGTGTACAAGGGCACATTGATGAGTACAGAGTGGACTTTTTAATATCTTGTCAAGAACATCAGTTTTATTATCATTTGGCACTTAGTACTGTTCTGGAAATTTGACTTTGAAGTTGAGTCAATCTAAAACAAAAAAAATCTCTTTAGATTTCATTCTTAGAACCTGTTTCTCAATGATATCTGTGGGTAAAATTTTAACTTTTGTACATTTTATTTTTACTTACTAGCTATTGCTTTTCATAGAATGTAGTCTGTATCTTTAGATTTTATTTAGTAATTAAATCACCTATTTTAAGTAGTTTTCCCCCTACAATCTGTGCTTCCACATTATCTCCTGTATGTTCATTTTGATCCCTCAGCTTTGGTGTATGATTCATCTTTTAGCAGAAAAATGCAGGGTTCTTTCATTACAATTACAGTCATTGCCCTGATAATCCTGTGAGTCAATCTATACAAAACAAGAAGCTCATATCAAACTCCTGGCAGGTTTAGTTAAAATTAAAATGCGTGCTCAACTGTAGAGATTGTCAAGTGTGGAAATAATATTTGTCCAGCTGGACAGCTTTCTTTTGTAGTTGCTAAATGAAAGTTGAGATTCTGTCTGCTCCTTGAAAGCTTCTGTGTCATGAAGGTAATTTGGACTGTTTGTGGTTTGACAGGGATTATTAAAATCAGATGAAGTGAAGGGAAGCAAGTGTGAGAAAGCAAAATTGACACTGACACTCTCTATTATTTGCAGCTTGGATCATGATGACTATGTTGATATGATAGATTCACTGTTGAGATATGTTAAGTAGCAAATAAAGTCAAAAGCAGGTATAGTGATGGATTTTTGGATTTAACATGAAGATATCCAATATTTACTTTCACTGATTGCTTTTTAAATAGACTTTCAGGTCACTTCATATGAATTTGTTCATAACCAACAACAAATTATCCTTCTATTGAACTATAGATTTAAAACGTATACTGCAAAGGCAATATAACAGAAGATTAAATATTAAAGAAATAGATCACATGATTAAAATAGAATTTTAAAACTAGAAGCGTCCTTAAAGATCATTTTTGTCTAATTTCTTTTTTTTGTAGATGGAAACTAGAAAGAGTTTTAAGGTATCACTTTTAAATTTTATGCGATAACTTAAATGTTAAATCCTGATTTTTCACCACAAGTATATTTTCTTACCTTTTCACAATATCTTTAAAAATGGTTTAAGTTGTTGAAAGGCATTTCAAAATGGTTTAAGCCACAATTGTGGATAACTTTTTTCTATTTAAAGATAATACACAAATTGTTATTATAGTTATATGTTGCCTATAAATAGTATTACCTACATTGATGAAGTAAATGCCTTCCATAAATATGATTTTCTAATGAAAACGTCCTTAGTAGGGGGAATTATAGCTAGAGGACTATTCCAAGATGTCAAAGACATTTATATTAGAAAAATATAATTAAATATGAGGAACTATATGTATAAAACAGGATAAAGAACCTGGAGTTGTCCTATGCATTGTGGAAAACCTTCAGTGGTATTTAAACAGGGTAGTGAAATGATCTAATTTGGTTTGTAAAATAAGTCTAATGCCTGTATGCAAAGTAGACACGAAGTAGGTGTCCTACAATTCAGTTCAGTTCAGTTCTAACACCACCTGGGGTTAGCGCAGACCCTACAAGTTAAAGGCTCAGTCCCATGAGACTGCCCCACTTCAGACGTGAGCTGCAAATGGAGTCTGCAGGGGAATCCCACTTCTGCCTGGTTGACTACAAATTTGGGGGTTCCCACAACCACCCCTCAAGTTCAGTGGTTCCTTAGAATGACTCAAAGAACTCAGGAAAGCTCAATACTTCTGATTACAGCTTTATTAGAAAAGATACAACTTAGAAATGGCCAAATGGAAGAGATGTATAGGATAAAGTAAGGAAGGGGTTGGGGGGACAGGGGACAAAAACCAAATATGTGTTTCTTATTTTACCACAGCGTGTGAGTCTCGGAGGCCAAATAGGAAGTTTTTCCTTTTTTTTTTTCCAGCAAGAAATAACATCAGATTTGGGACACTAGTAGCAGAAAAAAGGAGAAGTCAAATTTGAGAGCATTTGGTGACTATTTAAGATATTAAGGAGAGAAAGAGTCGAAGAATTTGGTGATTGTTTAAGATAGGGCTCAGCAAACTTTTGCTGTTAAGGGCCAGGTAGTAAATATTTTAGGATTTGTGGACCGCATATGACCACTGTAGCATATTTTTCGTTTGCTTTTTATTTTTACAACTTATTAGAAATGTGAAAACCATTCCTAGCTCACAGTCCATAGAAAAAACAGACTGTGCCACAGTTTGCTGACACCTGATTTAAGATACTAGGGCAAGGGAGAGGGAGATTAGATAGGTGGTGACCCTATAAGGTAGGAAGAGAAGCCAATTTAAGGAAAAGATTTTGAATTAAATTTTGGACATTTTGAGTTAAGGGACCTTTGAATCAGCAAAGTGGCGTTTTCTAGTAAATGCTTGGAAATATGGAAGGGGGTTTTAGAAGAGGAACTAGGGTTAGAGATACAGACTTTGAATTTTCAGCATTGACATAACAGGTGAATGAGGTTACTCGAGAAAAGCATGTAGAATAAGAGAATCAAGAACTCCAGCATGAAATGGATAGGAACAGAAGGAGAAGAAAAATTTCCCTATTCCCCTTCCCAAGTCAGGCAAGGGGAATAAGGAAATTTGGGAAGACTACAAAATGAGAGCTCATAAGAAGAGATTTTTTTGAGGTCTGAGGAAGAGAAAATCCAATGAATTAAAGTAAAAATTTTTAAATATTAAAATACTTTAGGAAAAAAAGCAAAATAAATCTACTATGATAAAATTGCCCAAGGAGAAGCAGTAGCTTTGAATGAAGAATGCTCAGGGAGAGTGTTTAAAATGAGAAGCAGGTCTAGAGAGAAGCCTGTGGTGAATATCAGTATTTCATGGCGGAGATGAGAGAGGAGCCAATCAAGATGTTTATTAGTTTAATAGAAACTACTCTGGATAATTTAAGCAAAAAACCAAAAAGTGGCTGTTGGGCAGTGCAGCAGGGAGAGAATTTATTATGTGTATCTCATAGAACCAAAAGAAAACTGTATGAGCAATTAGTCAGAGAAGGGCAGGAACTGGACAATTATAGAGGCCTCAGCCAAAAAAAATTCATGCACCTTCTCTTGGGAGGCTAGAATTAACTAGATTGGTTTACCACCACTGGTTCCCTGTCCCTGCCTTCATTCCAAATTTCAGAGTTCATTCAGTATGCACCGTTCAGCTTAGGTCAGATGTCTAACCCTGGATCAATTAGTTATGACTAGAAAAGCTGGGTCCTCTAGCATAGAAGTGGACCACTATTGTACATCTGTATACCATATATCAGATAAAAATGAAATATTATAGCTGGCCAGCCGCCCGAAGTGGGGACTCCTACCAGGAGCCCGTGAACAAATGGTGTGAGAGACAAGAAGAGAACTAGAAAGCCATAATACTTAGGAAGATTTACAAGAGAGGAGACAATTTGAAGGAAGGAGCAGCTATCAGTACCACATAATACCGAGATTGAGTATGATAGGAACTGAAAAATATTTTGTCAGTTTCAGTTTGAGGATAGAGGCAGAAACCAGATTGCTCTGGGTTGAGAAGTGAATGAGAGATGAGTAATGTTGGGAAATACGGACTGCTATTTTGAGATGCTGGGCTATGAAAGGGAGGGATTCCTAGGAAGGGGTTTTGTTGATTTTTAAAAAGCAAGAAACTTGAACATGTTTATAGTCAGTTAAGGGGAATATTGATGATGTAGGACTAGTTAGTGATGATTGATGGAGCAAAGCCCTGAAAGTCATAAAAGGCTATTTCAATGGATAGATTTAGTCATCAAATTAACGTTAGGTTAATTAACAATATTATCAAAATTTAGGAGAACAGTATCACATTAATATGACTAGCTAATTAATACTATTAGCAACATTTTAGGAGAAATTCTTAAACTCTTGGAACATACTTTAAGAACCCTAAATCTTTTAGAAGCACCCATTTAGATACAAAGTGCACGCTAAGTTCAAATCATTCTTATCTAGTTATTAAAATAGTTCCTTAAAAATGTAATTGACATCTCATAAGCTATGTTTATTATTATTCCCAGTTGCTACGTAATACAGCTGCCTTTTAAAAAGTGCTCCATAACTTAAACTTTCTATTAATGCAGATGTACTATTTCTATTAATAGGATTAATTAATAGGATTTTACTGTACTTAAAAATTCATTAGTTAATCATAACCCCATGATTTGTGACATTATTTAGCTCTAGTCTCAAAATATATAATTTTATGATTTTTAAATCATTTGAAATGTGAGTGCCAAGTTATAAAAGAATGCTGCAATTAAAATTCATTTTCAGTTATCTTGATTTCACTGTTGTGTTAAAGCAAGAGATGACTAGGATTGCATATTGAAGATTATAAAGAGTTATTAAAATGAAAATATTTTCTAGAAAGAGAAGTGCACTGAAAAGGAAAGAAAGCAACGTCAGATTTGGTGAGTAAAGCATATGACAATTAATTCTGTTTGCTTGTCAAGCTACAATAGTGTGTTCTGACTGGTCTTGTCAATTTCTACTTCATACATACACATATATAAATTACTAATAGAGGAGTTACAATGAAGTATTTTATATTTTATCGAAAGGGATTTTAATAGCTGTAGTATTTTAATATGAGTATTTACTGTATGTGTATTGAGATTCTGAAAGTCCATATAATTATTGTAATCAGAACTTCCACAATTATTAGTAGAAAGTATAGCAGTCTATGGGGGAAAACTTAATATATAACTGAGAGTTGAGAAAATAAATTAAATAAATAACAAGTCCTTTATTTCCTAATATGAGACTTTAATGTATAAAGTATTTTAAATGACTACTAACAAATTGATATCCATTTGGTTGTCTCTCAGTCTTTGGGGGACGCTAAAACATTAAAATTTCAACTCCCAGTAAAACAAAATTCTTTTTGGAAATTATGTAGGTTTCATAATGAAGGAAATTTATAATGGTTCTAAGGAAAGCTGTTAAATATATATGGCAGTAAACAAGTCAACATGTATAAGAGGTAAAATAATTTTTTTTTAAGTACAAATCTCTACAGACAGGCAGTTTCTGGCTATGTGATTGAGGACAGCCTTTGAAGCAGTCAGAATCCCAGCTTTGCTACTTCCTATGTACTTGATCTTGGGCAAGTATGAACCTCTCTGTGCCTCGCTTTCTACATCTTTAATATGGAGATTATAATAGT
The DNA here is from genome assembly GCF_041296235.1 of Equus asinus. NCBI lineage: Eukaryota > Metazoa > Chordata > Mammalia > Perissodactyla > Equidae > Equus > Equus asinus. The sequence continues at coordinate 77,006,774 of NC_091798.1, forward strand.
ACCTATCATGCAGGATTATGGTAAGAATTAAATGATTTCATATATATATAAAGTACTTAGAACAGTGCATGGCCCATATAAATACTACATAAGAGTTAGCTGTTATCATTAATATTATTACTTTTTAGCCATTGTATCTTTAATCCATGTCTCAATGAATGAGTTCACTGAACTACATAAAATTTTCAAGATTTAGTAAAAGTTAAATTTTGAATTATATAACGTTGGCAGGACTTTGTGAATGATAGAGGAAGACTACTTTCTGACTAGATATGGATGGAAGAGTATAAATGAGCCAGGCCTGAAGAAAAGGCTGGTCCAGGTTTAAGAATAACAACCTGGTCAAAGTTTCTTTTCACTTTGCTTTTTTTATCAAAACAGCAAGTCAAACCAAACCAGCAATACAAAGAATAATACAAATAATATAAAGAATAATTGATCAAGGATACATGATGGCTATGAAGGTGTGATTCCCATGTCACCCTTTTCCTTGTGGAGGCATGATACGCAAAGTCATTTGATCTCAGACATCTTTTCTTGAGTGAAGAGTGTGCCAAGTCAGAGGAGCCGAGAAACATGGGCCAGCTGCTTCTCAGAATATTTTAGGGAGCTAGAGGTTTGAGGGTGGAACATCAGTACAGGGCATCTACCTATTACCATGAAAGAATATCTTGCTGCCTCATATTTCCTCTTTTTACATTTTATTTCTTGCTAAGCTATAGATTCTGCTAGAAGAAACATCAGAGCCTGAAAATCCGTTCACCTCATTTTATAAATGAATGTGAGCTCCACTCCTTTTGAGAGACTGAGTGACTTACTCAGTGTCACATAAACATTAGCAAACCAGGATCAAGGCTCAAATCTTTTGGTTCTTGGGTCAATGGTGTTTAGAGTTAAATGTATTTTATTACAGTGAATCTTTTTTTTTCTTTTAAAGATTGGCACCTGAGCTAACATCTGTTGCAGTCTTCTTTTTTTGTTTTTTGTTTTCCTTTTTCTTCTCTCTAAAGCCCCCCAGTACATAGTTGTATATTCTAGTTGTGCTATTTGGGACACTGCTTCAGCATGGCTTGATGAGTGGTGCCATGTCCGTACCCAGGATCCAAACTGGTGAAACCCTGGGCCGCCAAAGTAGAGCGCATGAACTTAACCACTCGGCCAGGGGGCCGGCCCCACAGTGAAACATTTTGAAACTAGTTCAGTTATATGTGGAGCATATAATTATTTTTAGTTAATCAAGATACCCCACTTCCTTACCATGCTCATTAACAGTGTTTGGGTTAGACAGTGGTGTTGAACGGTAGGATTTCAGACAAGCCAGAGCTGGTGGACACATTAATTCCATGGTCTGTCTGTGGATCTAAGAAGGCATATGACCCTCTTCACTGGGCTTTTCCAGAGAAGAAAAATCGCTCAGTCCGAATGTTTCCCCTTTACTAACTAAAGTTCAGCACAGACTTTTTCCCAATGATTGGTTTTTCTATCTTCTTTCACTCCTTTTTAAGCATGTATTGGTTGCTCACAAGAAGAATGATACTCTGGATTTTTATTACTGACAAAACAGAAAAAAGATTAAATAAGGACTCTAACCATTATATATGTTTAAATAAAGAAAAAAAGATCCTAGGATAGAAAGGTATCATTTTAAAATATGTTAAAGGACAAGTGAGATTCCAAAATTACTTTTGTGGGCTTTCTTTTGATCACATAAGGTATGATTTTTTTTTATCATTTTGTTGTATTGTTTTCTGACAGTGCTTATAATATGTTCATGTTTTATTATAGTCAGTGTTCTTAGGAATTTATAACTCAACTTTTATAATTTGCCTAGGGCCTAAACTTGATCTACAGATGTTTGGCTGAGATGTAATTCTTCAAACATAACTCATTTTTAAAAGGCAATAATTAATAATAGATTGGCTTTTAATACTTGTTTGAAATATTGAGCACTATTTTTTTAATCTTATACAAAAATTGATCAGAAACATTACAAAAGAATGAACATTTAAAAACAGTATTATGGAATAGCAATTTCAAAAAAAAAGTTACAGCTTCCATTTTTGATTGATCATAGATTAGGATGAGAGACTTTATTCAGTACGTCAAGTTATTATTATCTCCTTGATGACAATTTAATAGTTGGAAGTACAGAAACGTAAACAGAATGTAAAGTTGTATCTTGACCCACAGCTTCACAGCCTCTTCCTTTTTCCCCCTAAATTTTTTAAAGGTGGTTCTACTTTTTCTGAAATACCACTGAAGTAATTGCCAAAGTACATTAGTCCCTCAGTAATTTACTTTTCTGTTGTTGAGGTCATAGTTGTCTTTTACTTAAAGAATAGCAGTCACCTTTCTACTGGCTCCCTTCCTTGTGGTCTTATTCTTTTTACTGTCTCTGCTCCTTTATGATGCCCAACACAGTGTCAGATACACTCTGGGCCTGAGGAGTGCATGTAAGGAAATGGGAGGATTGCTGCCTGTGCTCATGCGCATTTAGTGCATGCTTCTTTCTTACCACAGTCCTGCAGGGATCACTGCCATTCTAATGAGAAAACTTCTTAATCCAAACTTTAGCATCACCTACCGCAGTTTACTCTCCCTCCTTTATTTGTTTCTCATGTTGGTCCTGTGCATCCCTATTCACTCCAGTTAATTTTCTTATCCTGTTAGTTCTATTTTCCCATTAAGTTTTCTCTTATGCTGTCACACAGCATCTTAAACTTGCTGCGTCTTTACCTACAAAGGTGACCCTTATTTCTCTTGTCCTTCATCACTTTATCATCATAGATATGGAAATGTCACAGATCTATGCAGGTCACATGAAAACTCTGAACCATCGTCATTCTGGTACCCTATCATTGTTATCAAATGACATTTCTTTAATGCATTCTTTCTGTTTATTGATTAGCTTCTATACTGAGGTTAGAGAATATCACACAACCATGTAGACTGGGAATCCTTCAAAATCATGGTCACTAACCCCAACACGTTTCAGTCCATTATTATTTTACTCTAGAACTGATTTTCAATGAATGACACAACACACACATTCAATATCAAAATAATACAAAACAACAGATTTTCTTTTAATAACATTTGCAGGCACGAATACCATAAAATAATGCAAAAAGTTTGGTGAAATGGTCATAGTCAAAGATATTTAGAAATTATGTAAGTTTTGAGTTAGATTTTGAAAGAAATTAGAAACATGAATTGGCAACAGAGAAGTATTAAGGTTAGAAGATGTTTTAAATGAAGACAGAAAATGTAAAATAAAAGATCATAAGCCCCCTAAGAGCAGGGGTAGTTTCTCTTTTAAATATCTTTTTCTGATTATATATAAAAGAAGAACTTATTACAAAAACATAGGAAAACACTAATTAGAAAGAAAAAAAAAAAAAATTCGACCATAGTCTAAATATCCAGGGATAATCATTTTAACATTTCGGTTAATACTGTTTCCACAAAACAATGTTTTGTATGCCGTAAGTGATGCATTTCTCAAGAGACCAGCACCCTCAAGTTTGGAACCAAATAAATCTGGGTTCAAACCCTATCTCTAACACTGGTTGGCTGTGTAACATGGACATGTTAGTTAATCTCTTTGGGCCCAAGTTTCCTCCTCTGTAAGTGAGGATAATAGATGTTTTGTAGAGTTATTATGAGAATTGAGGACGATAAGGTATGTAAAGAACCTTCTACATAGTAGATATACAACAAGAGATATGCAACAAATCTGTTATTGTCTTTTTGCTGTTATATTTAAGCTGATTTCTATACCTAATTTTTAAGTTTTGAATTTGTGGTGTCTGAATTAATGCTGCTTTGTAGTATTGACAAACTGGACAACTCTAAACATAGTAGTAGTATATAACTTGTTTATTACAGAGAGGCTGGCTACAAACAAATTTACTAAGTTTGGGTTCTCTAAAAGAATGCTCAGCCAATCAAATCTTTTCATTACAAAAGTCAAATTTTATTTTCTTGCAACAATTTTTGAATGACTCATCATTTGAAGAGTTGCACTACCAAAATGATTCAAAAGTATGGAAATACATAAACTGAATTCATTATCAGTAATGTTTTCCATTGGATTTAGAAATGGCTATTCTGATAATAGCTATAACTAGTTGAGCTGCTAGGGAAATATGAAGATGTCACACTCTTAGATTATATGAAAATATTGAGGTTTTGGTGTCCTAAAGAAGTATAACTTCTGATGGACATAGAGTTTTCTACTGTTTAGCTTATAGTTTTTGTTTTCTTTAGCCTGATTTCAAATTAATCTTTATTACGGCATGTTATAGGTAAAGTTTAGTTTTCAAATGAGAAATTATACCTTTTATTGCAAGATAGTTTGAAAGAGGAGAGTCCAAATTTATGTGGATTTTGGTATTTTAAAAGGGCCCATCCGTGTTTATTCTGGTTTGGAATTAATTTGAGTTTACAAATGACAAACTTTGTGATGCTGTATAGTTTTATGTTAAAATGTTTTAGTTGTGTGTTTTCCTTTTAAAATAAAATCTCTGAAGAAAAATAAAAGCTTTATCCCAAGACTATGTCTTTCAAGTTTTGGATAGGACCTATGAGAAATCTTTGGTTGTTTCAGTATAGGATGATAAATTAGCACATCTGAATAATTCAAGATGAAGAAGTCCATTAATGTTGTGGTCTCTACAAAATACTTTAGACAGTTTTTCAAGTATTTTGGATTTATTTATTTTTACTCCTACAGCAGTGCCTGTACATATCAAACATTCAGTAAATACCTATGGAATGAACGATTGAAGCTTTGTTAGTGGGAAAATGGATATACCTCTAGAAAAAGTGCATATTTAAGTTTTAGTGAGTTATCAATACTTCAGTTGTCAGGAGCCTAGAGGAACTCAAGGAAAATTTTGCCTTCTTCATGTATGCATCGGGCCGGGGTGCGGGGGATGAGACTTTAAAAAGGCTTTTCCTATTTCCACATCAGTATGTTGACAAGACTGGAGGGAAGGTGTGAATTCTTGCTGCAACCCTCCTTGTCACAGTGGTTTTTGAGGCTTTGTGATTTCCTGCCACTCTGGGTTACAGTGAGAAGCAGCAGGATGCTTACTTCTTCTCTACTGGGTGCTGTTTTATTCAGCTTTCAAACCACAGAGAAGTGTGAAAATTAGGTCACACATCATGAAATTTAAATAACCAAATACTGTACCTAGCTTAATATTACCTAGTTCTCCTACTGCTATATTTCATTTTGCCTATGAATGGCAATTATCAATATTACAACCTGAGGTATTTTTCTTTTCTTCATTTTGGGGGAACTGACATGTTTTTTATTCTTGTTTCTCAGAATGGATTGGGGAGATGAATATTCTCAAAATTCGTTTGATCTACATTGTTTGTTAAATTCCTTTCCTGAAGACTTGGAGTTTAAACAGATCTTCAGTGACATTGATGAAAAGATAGAACAAAATGCTGCAAGGTAAATATTGCTAATTGTTTAAAACAAGCTGATTTCATGTTTTATTTACATGAACTTTATTTAGTCTAGTTTTAGTGTTTCCTACTCTTAGATAATTTTCTATTTTAATTATCATTAACTTTCCTGAAAAAAATTGATTAGACCCTCCCTCCTCAAATTTAACACGATTGCCCTTATCAGATTAGTAGTTTTAATAAGACTAGAAAATATAGGCACTGCCTTCAAATAGATAAAGTTCATAGAATTGCTATTAAAAGATTTCTTAGATTTTGCCAATGTTGATGGCCTGGTTTTTCATTAATGTACTTAGAGTTAAGCATTCTCCTTTGGTAGATAAGCACAAAAATAAAAAATTTGAAATTAAGATATTAAAATAAAATGGTAGTATAAAGCCATGGATTACTTGAGCTGCTGTAAACGGAACCTTAAAAATAAATTATTTTTATGTAATGTTTGTCATTTTAGTCTCCTTCTCATTTACTTGGGAGGCTGGGGACTCCATAGAGAGTTGCGCTGCCAGATTAGTCTTCATCACCTACTCCAAAAGTTAGTGTTACCAAACACAGAAGGACAACTAAGAGTTTTCCCACTAATACATGTTCTGTGATAGCAAGGACTGTGTCTTCGTGTGTATTTGTGGGCCCTAGTGTCAGATCACTTATTTGATTCCTTTTGATCAAAGGTTCTAATAATTCACCTCATGTGGGTTACAAATATGTAAACCACAGTAAATATTTCTATTGTAGAATGATACATAGTATTTCCTTTTTTAAAATTTAAAGTACAGTTATATTAAATTGTCAAAGAAACTAAACCAAGTGAAATGTTCCTATGATTTTTTCCCTCATGTTTTATTTGAGAATATAGTTACTTTTTAATCATCATAACAATAGGCATAAATAACTTAAATTCAAAAGATAGCATGTTGTTGGGGAATTACAATTAAAAACAAAAATCTCCCATCCCAGAAATCCTCCCTACAAAGATAGAAGGGAAAGAAAACACTTTTATTATTCAACAAGCATTAAACCAGAATGCAAGGCACACCACAGGCAATCCGCTCAGATTGCAAAGACAGAAAGGAATCGCTCCCCTTTATGTAGCCTAGTAGGTATAACCCATTACGTACATGTTTTCGAGGTAAAGAATAATTAGTCTTCAAATAGAGGATTTCATCCTAACTTACCATTGTTAAAGAACACCTATCTTAGCTAATTGGCCTTTTCCTGAGGAGAAACAAACTTCTCCTATCTTTATGACAGGAGGTAGTTTTGCAAATTGGAACAAAACATCCACTGAAGTTGTGCTGCTACGCTCCCACCGGGACTTGGGGATGGGAGAGCTATCTCCCTTGTTTGCATTTTGAAGAGATGGCTCCCAGTTTCCTGAGAAAGGCAGTCCTGGCTGAGAATGCTGACAAAAGGCCTGTCTAGTCTTCCAAGGCATACATTTCAAAGAGACAAAAAAGTCCTTATAATTACAAGTTTCTAAGGTAAATGCTTTAAGAAAAAGGAAGGGAGGGGAATCTTTTCTCTTATTTTCAACAGAGAGAAGTAAACCTCTTATTTTTAATATTTCTTTGCCCGTACTATATATATATATATATATTTTAAAAGATAGCATATCTATGACTGTAGAGAGTGTATAATTGCTATTGTATATAAATATAAAATAACTGTATTTAACTAGTGTAATTATGTATTTATGTAATTTATATATTATACATTTATATATTGCATGACACAGTTTCTAACCCAAAGGAACTTATAAATAAAAATAATCTTAGCATAAATAGATTAACAAGTCATTTATGTAAATTCCAGAGATGATTATATTAAAAGCAAATTTTAAATATTTTTAAAAAGGTAACCTTTATTCATAATGGCATTTAGGCTCCATCAAAGCAAAACAAATCACTGAACTCTGATGCTTTTGTTATAGACTGTTTTATTTTATTTACTTATTTTGTTTATTTTTTTTGTGAGGAAGATTGTCCCTGAGCTAACATCTGTGCCAATCTTCCTCTATTTTGTGTATGAAACACCTGATGAGTGGTGTGTAGGTCCGTGCCTAGATCCGAACCTGCGAACCCCGGACCGCCAAAGTGGAGTATGCAAACTTAACCACTGTGCCACCAGGCCAGCTCCTAGATTGCTTCATTTTTATTTGCTAAACCATCTGTAGTTAATTTCTTGCCCTGCCTAGTCAATAGGAAATCATGCTTAGAAATGAAACAGTGATTAAAATATTGTATTTTGCATTCATAAGTTATTTAGGTAAAAACTCATATGTTAGTATTAAAAACAATGACATGGAATATAAGGGTATAATTTTTAAATTAAAAATATTTTTTTACCCATATATTAAAATGAACATAGAGCAGAATCACCTCAAGTGACCATTGATCTTCACAAGGGATAAAATAAGGGAGTAGCTGTGTGTGCCGTATGCTACATTTAGAATCAAGTCTATTTTTCATCAAATTCAATTACGTTTTTATTATAATCTAGAGAATAAACATAATAGTATAGGGTGTATATATTTTTAAAAATAAAGTACTGAATAATAACCATAGTTCAGAAGAGTATAAATCATTTATGCACTCATTTATTGCCTTCTAACAAAATAGCTTTTAGAAAATTGTATGTCATGACAAATCAGTTATGCCACACTTGCACTGCAGTCGTTGAATTACCCTTGGCATTTTTGTATTCTAACAGTTCTATTTATCTCTCAGTGGTGTACATTGAATAAGTAATGAACATCTGTATGATATGGGCTTTCCCAATACTTTTAAAAGAAAAGAATATTAGTAATTCATTTTTAAATATAGTATTTTTCCCTACCCTTGAATTTTTAAAGTTGTATTTCTAGCAGTGACCCTGACGTCTAAGTGTGAATTCCTTTCCTCTTGTTAATATCATCAGGTTTTATGAGCCACAAGGTCTTTTGCTTCCCCAAAGCAGTGATTCACCACAATGGACCAGAGTGCCCAGAGGTCACTGAACCTTCATCTGCCCTTCAAGAGAGGCTGCCATTCTTTCAGACCATTTTCACTTTGTATCCTCATTTCCATTCAAATCAGAGCTAGGTGACTCGTAGATCTGACAGTGGAAATCAGTGATGGTGAATCATTTACTTTTAACACATATCAAAGTTGGTAACAGGAGGGTAAATAACCTGCCAAGGAGGAATGCTATGAATGTTGTACCTACGGACACAGTTCAGTAACTGAAAACTGCTCATAGCACTGAAATATTTTTTGAACTGAATGGAACTTATTATTAGTTTAACAAGATATTTAGGTATAGAAGTTCTCTTGGGCTCACAATATGACATAGAATGATTTTTCTCCTCTTAATCTTCAGTTGGATATATAACTATATCATTAACAGTTTATTTTACCTTTCTGTTTTCCAATTATAGACAATCTTCGTGTGTACCTCAGGATGTAAGTTTTGCTGGTACTGGTGCAGGATTACTAATTTTTTTTTTTCACCTAAAGAAAGAACAAGAAATGCTACCGTGGATAATATCATTTTTCTTAATCCAGGAGATGTGGGAGGGTGGGGGGGAGAATTAACTTTATATTGTGACAAAATAATGGATGCATGGCTCCTATAAATTTAACTGTGTTTATTCATGGAGGATACATATTCCATAGATTACACTTATTTTTCACATAATGCTTAAATTTTTTGAATTTATATAAGAGAATTTTCTTTAGAATTTTCCACGTGACCTAAAGGTCTGGAAGAAGTAATCAAAAGAAATCTTCAAATAAGCTATCAACATTGAACTTCCCCTGGCTGAACCACAAATCTGGACACACACACACATTAATATATTTTATGGCCTTAGCAAATTATATAAAATTAAAATTAGTCATTTCAGAGACTGTTATTATTCCAGATAATATACCAGAAATATTGTTATTTCTGGTAGTATTTTGGCACCTATTTAATAATGACAAGAGGATGAAAATTAATATTTACTCTTTTAACTTCCTGTGTTTGTACTTCTCTTTTGCATTTCTCTATTCTTCTGTACTCCCTGTCTGTCAGAATCTCTAACTCTTCTGCTATTTTACTGAACAAGACCAGGCCAGATGGAAAAAAGCCTGAAAGGCTTCCCCATCTGTCCTTGAACCCAGAGTAAGACTAAACAGCCACTTTCCAGTTTTTTCTGTCAGGGCCCTTTTTAGTACTTAGATCCTCCAGAATTAAAAGTGCCTCCCGGGCAGACAGCATCCTGGGCTTATCAGCTCAGTAGCCTAAACTTTCCCTGACCCCTTCGTATTTCCCGATTTTTAAACTCTTCCCATCTTCCCAGTGAAGCTCTCAACCGGAAGTTCAGTGATGCATGCAACTAGAAGTGGGGGTGAATGAGCCACTCTGTCTCACGTGGCCTATTGAACCACTTTCTCCTCGTCATTTTCTGTCACTAGTAGCTCCGTTATTGGAATGTCTGTGGTGTTCCTTACTCCTCTTCCCATCATCCTACATTCTGTGCCCTCAATGCTTCCCTTACGCCTCTGCTTTAGGAGCTGGGGTAAGTAGGGTAAAATGTGAGATCTAGAGGTTTGTTAAGAGATTCTTTCAAGTAATACATTTTAAGTGTTAGACTTTTTTTAAAGTATAACTTTTATTTTTATGTGTGTTAGCTTCACCTACTCTTGGCTAAATATGCATAAGATAATAAAGAATTATTGTTTGAGGATATTCCTAAAGAATATTATTATAATTATATTTCCATGGGAAATAAGGAAAGGGAAGCAAGTGTCTGCCTGCTTATAAACTGTTATGATACCAAAAGTTTGAATAATATTATACTGAAAATTCAGACTTGATAAGGAGATTGAACCAACAATAGTAAGGCCACTATTTCCCATTGAAGATCATAGTTAATGGGCCAATGAGAAGTAATTCCTCACTCGTAAGGTAACAACCTAAGGTTCCTGGTGAAGACCTGGCACAGCCGTGAGGGTAGGAACAGGGAATACTAAAAGGGGACTGAGCCCTGGTCACAAGATGTGACTGCTGTTGTGGCTCATCTTTCCTGTTAGATGCTTGACACCTTCAGATCTAAGCAACCTCACCAGCTTTCCCTGGAAAAGAGCCTTGTCAGGGATTCAGCAGAGTCAACACCTTGTCTAAAAAGGGTCACTAACACCACGTCCATTGCAAATCACAATCCTAATTCTAGACTGTCATGACTAAGGATATCCCTCTATGAGACCTGGGATAGGAGCTGAGTTGGGGGGCTGGAAGCTGGTACTATTACTTCCTTCATTTCTACCGTAAAGATTTTAAGTGTACATCACTGTATTCCCACTGCCAAAAACAGTCCTGGCACAAATTAGGCTAGAAGATAAATGTGTGTTAGACATGTTTGGTGGGAGTCTATTGTGTTTGCTTTATTTTAAAGTAGTGTGAAGTCAGATGAGTAGAATGTGATAGAGGAAGCTGTCATCAAATTCTAGTTTTCTTTTTCATTAAGTACTTTTACATTTTAAAAGTAAGAGATACTCATGGAAAATTTCAGACAGTAGAGAAAGGCAGATATAAGGAAAAGTCGAGCACAGAAGGGCAGAGATGAGGAAAAGTTTCCCTACCTCTCTGACCCTGCCAATCTTGTTCTTCAGAGGGAACCTATGTTGATAAATTACTGTATAACTATCCAGAAATATTCTCTACATATGTTTGCATGCACCCAAAAATACATTTCCTTTTTTACACAGATGGGAATTATATATATGTACTGCAATTAGATTTTTCTCACTTAATATATATTTTAAAAATCTCTCCATATGATTCTACTTTATTCTTTTAATTTTTACTTGTATGGGTGTACAATAGTTTATTAAGCCACTTCCCTCTTGTTGAGCATTTACAGTCTTTCTGCCATTACTGCATATACACATGCATGTGTGTCCTTCCTTATGAGAGTTTGTCTATGCGATAATCTCTTAGAAGTTGTACAGTTAGCTGTCACAAAATTGTCCTTCAGAAGTGCTACAACTGTCTTCTCTCCCTTAGGCAGTATGTGAGAATGCATGCTGTATGTCCTACCTCCTCACAGTGTGACCATAGGTGTTATCAAAACCCTCAGTTTGTAACTTCTAGTCAAATGTATTGTCTGGCTTAGTGATTGAATTTATTTGGGCAATGGAGATAAAGATGTGGACTAGATGATTCCCAGATCTCTTATGATTCTCCTTGTTACACATGTTCTCCCTTTCTCTTCTCTGCCTATCTCTTTCTCAGGAAGAGAATCAAGGGAATCGGCCCAGAGTAAATGCTAATACAGATTCCCCACTTTTTCTCCTCTTTATTTCAGTTTGCATGGTTTCATTGGAGTAGACTACATTCTGACTTTAGTATTGTGCTGAAATTACTGGACAAGCCTCCATAGATAAAAAAGAAAGCACATTAACTTATTCTTGCTTGTCATTGCCATATCCTTTCGTCCCTATAGAACATTTCTGGAAAATTCTTTTTATATTGTTACGTAACCCTGTGCCACTTCAGTCTAGTTCCCATCACTATAGTCTATGAAAAGTGATCCCAAGTCAGATATAAACTAAAGAAGGAGAAGAAAAGATTTAACGATGTCTTGGGATATAATGCTGGGCTGACTCTGGTCGATCCCAGCGCATTCTGGTACTTCCAGGGCTACCCTGCCATTGACTGGAAGTTTGGGGAGTATTTCACAATTGGTTGACTCTTTTGAAAGTGCTTTAGACTTTTTAGGTTGGTACAGCCCTACACTAGGTCTGAAGTTTCTTGAAGCCATCTGAACCATTCAAGAGTCTCTCAACTTTTGGGGTGAGGATTGGTGGTATAAAGCAACACAGAACAGAGAGTGCTAACTCTGAAGTTTCTTTCATATTGCGTTCTTCATTGAATAGCTCTGAGCAAAAGGTGAGTTAACAGTTGATGGGGATCTTAGGAGGCTATTAATATAGTCCAGGTGAGAGCTGATGACAACCTGAGCCTAGTCTTTCACTCACGATAGGAATAGAAAGAGGAGGATACATTCGAGAAAGATTTAAAGAGATTGTGTTAACAGAATTTGGTGTCAAGGATATGTTTTCCTTGAAAACATTTTGAAATAACCAAAACCTCTCTGAAATCAAAAACAGTTCAGCATAAATGTTTAATATCTTATTCCACCTTTTAGCCACTGAAGTAGTTGTTTGATGAATCCTTTTCTCAACCTTTTAAAAAATATTATCCAGAAATATCTTTGTCTCAGGAAAATTAATTTTTATTTCATGACTGACTTATAGTTTAATTACACACCAATTTTTATACATCCACCCTCTTCCCTATTAATTCCCTGGTAATTCCAAGGAGTTTTAGCAATCTAGCTAAACTGGGCTTGTCAAAAAAACAGAAAATTCTAATTACCTCACAACTGTTTGTGTTTTTAAACACATATGAAAGAATCGAAAAGACTTTTCCTTAGACTGAATTTATGTTATGGGTAAGAAGTATAAGCAAGAACATCAAAAATGTAAAAGCTTTAAAAAACATTTTTTAATATTGAGATTTTTCATACTGTAAAAGTAGTCTTTCATCTCTGCCATGAAACCTGCACCCTCATTTTTAAAAGGTAAAAGTAAAAATCATAACCTTATATGAAAGCACACGTGTATGTTTCCTACAAACTTTACATCAAAAAAATTCTCATAAATGTTACCAGTGAAACCCAGCTTTTGATTTTCCTTTGAACTATTTTGTGGCTGAATAATAGACTATGTGTTTTAAATCTTGAAAGAGCTTTTAGAATAGGCTTAAGTTTCAAGATTTTATGTCATATTTATTCGCTTCCTTTTTTCTCAGTTCTTCTCCCTATCCTAAATGTCACCAACGTGGTACTAATAGGTTCTTGTGTTATTGTTATTTAATGCCGTCTGTTTAATTGTAGGACATCTCAATCCTTTTGGAAGTAAGAGAGTGCGTATATACATATACCTACATGCATAAGTGTAGTTGCGACCATAAAAATAATTTTTTTTTTATTATCTGGATAAATATAGTTTTAAAGTGATGTAGCAGCGAGATTAGATAATCAGCACTGAATTCTCTGGGGTCAGGTGTCGGTTATTTTAAGTAAAATGATTCCCTTAATTTTCTTAAACCATCAATATCCTCACTTATAATCTCCTTTTCTACAAGGCACATTTAGTGGCCCCTCCTGTGTACTCCCTTAGTGTGTTGTATACACCTCTTATCAAGTCTTACCGTATTGTAGTTATTTATTTACAGGTCTATCTCTCTCACTAGACAGAATTCCTTTATGGATGGGACCATCTCTTATTCATGTTTGGATCCCTAGCATGTATTACAGTGCCTTCCACATATTCAGCATTCAGTTATCAAATATGCCTTCTTCCAGTAAGTAGTTTTTACACTCAAGGAATCTAGGAGTGAATGCTGAATGAGAAAATTACCACATATATCCTTTAAAAAAGCATACTGCATATGCATTTTATAAATGGTTTATAAATTGATTTACACACAGCTTCTCAGTAATGCATCCACTTGCACACATCATTAACTTGGATAATTCAGTCATTATAATTAAAGCACATTGGAGTTCAGATTTATTAAGAAATGTTGAGACATACGAAAAGACATAAAGATAAACCTTCATACACACCATCCAGTATAAGGAATAAAACATTACCAGTACTGCTAAAGCTCACAGTGTACTTCTCCCCAGTCTCATCCCACTTCCATCCCCAGCCTGGATCTGGTGATGTTGATCATTCCAGCACGTTTCCCTATGCTTTGACTACCTGTGCTTGTAATCCTGAACGATACGCAGCATCGTATGCCATGTTTTCATACTATTATGTGGATAGTGCCATCCTGTGTATATTCATTTGTACCTTTTTTCCCCTCAACGGTATATTTGTTAGATTCATCCTTGTTGATAGCTGTATTTGTACTTTATTTGTTTTCATGCCTCTATTCCACTGAATGAATATAATTTTTTAATCAGTTTCCTGTTGATGAACATTTAGGGTGTTTTCAGTGGTTTTAATATTACCGATAAAGTTAAGGAGATGCTTTCAAAAGTCCTTGCTAAGCCTACTAATGGTATAAATTTGAGAATTTAAACTATTTAAGAAGAGATTCTACTTCTGTTTTTAGACTATTTACACTTTTGGCCTAATGTTTGGGATCTAGCAATAAATGTGCTAGTTGGATTTCTATTTGCTGAATTACTTGGTTATTTTTTCATGACTGACCTTGCTTCTAAAGAAAATTTGAAGCAACTTATAGTTAAACAGAAAACACATAAGCCAAGATAAAGACAAGTACCATGTTATTTCAAAAAACCTAGACTGAGATCTTGCATCATCTAAGTCTAAGGATATATAGACCTCCTCCCACACAAGATTACTATTCCCATCAGCAATATTACTACACATACACAAAAATAATATGTTACCTTTTAGATATTGAAAATTCATTTTGAGTTTAATTTTGACCTCAATGAAAGAAGATAAATTGTCAAATTACGTACCGAACTGACATTCATCTTAAATTTTGAAAAGATTTCTTTTATATAACAGGCAATAAATCTCTAGACTTCAAATGATTGTACTTTTAAAGCAAAATGTATAGACAGTGATGAATGGCAGAATGACAAGATATTTAGCCAACGAAAAACAAAATCAGGTGCAGATAACGAGTTCTGACCTTTAAATTTTGTGACAAAATGGTTTTAAAAGCGAGCTCAATTGTCTGAGTTTGTATCAATGAGGGAGGGCCTCTGAAATGCAACTGCTCAATCCCTTTATCAGTGTTTGGACAAATTACTAAAATACCTAGCCCTCTGAAGGCTTTCCCCTACTTATAAGTTGTAGTTATTGGCCTTTATCCAGATTCAGATGTTAGAGATTAGCCTAAAAGCTGAGTCCTGATTGAAACAGATTTAGGTAGACTAGCCGCTGAGCCTTTCCAATTCACATTGCTGTAATCTATTAATTTCACTGAATGGGACACATGAGGATGCTATAATAAAAACCTTTGATAAAGAGTCCCTAGAGTCAAGGTGTATGCTTAGGGCATCATGTTTCTCAGTCCGTAGAAGTGCTTACGTCAGTTAAGAAAATATATGCCCCTCTCATGTCAGACTTAAAACTGGTATTCCTGAATAAGACTGTCCATCAGGAAATTGAGTGGCCTGTGGCCTAAGGAGGTATTGTTTTTCTTGTAAGTTCTTTGTTTTCATGAAAAGGCTCTTTGATTCTCAGAATATATTTGTTTCAGGGTAATTCAATTTGAATTCAGCAATGCTCAGAATTCTCCTGAAAAGCCTTCCTTCAAGTTTTACAGTGTATGTTTTATAGACAACTGCACCTGATGAAATTTGAACAGTCTTTCACATGACATCAATTTTAATAATCAGAGCTTGGTTTCTAAGGTCTACATGGTTCTATCATGTGGAATATATAATTAATAGCAATGATATTTTCAAAATAGTAGTAACCTTTTTAATAACAGATCTTTCTTAATACTATTAAGAGGCAAATGCATAGCTGTCAATTATGGTGAGGAGATTCAGCTTCAAAAGAATTTTGTTTAATAAGCTTTCTTGCGGTTTAGATATGCTGCCATCAGGTGGTAGTAATTTGTCATATCCATTTGGCTCTGCCGATGACATTCTGCTTAAGGTCACCAGTTTGCCCTACAAGTATTTATAATCATGAATGCATAGATTTTTATATGAAAATTAAAATAACATGGTGTATCTTTTTTAATTTCAGAGCTAAGGATACTTTGAATAGAATTTTTAAAACAGATATATATTGGAAGATTCAGTTGGGCATGTTTTCTCTGTTCTTTAGTTTATATATCTATTCAATTTTTTTTGGTAAATGAAGAGTTTCATTTTATGCCTTCTAAAAATTTAGAAAATATAGAAAAGTAAAATTAAAAGCACCAAATTTCATCACCCAACGATTATTGCTGTTAACCTTTTGTTTCATTTCCTTCCAGTCTTTTTTTTTATATACAATTTTTAGTATGTTTGCATTTTTTAGAGTGGAGTTTGATGGCAGGAAAAGATACTTAGCTGTAGTAACGGTGTATATACAGCATGTCTGTTTTATAACTTTTGAAATTACAGACTCTGTATCTGCATTGTGACTTCTTAATATTCTATTAATTGAAGTTTTCCATAATTTTATATAGTCATTTACCTATTATCAGATAATGTATGTTTCTGATCTTCATTCATCAAGAGTATTTAATCTCTGCCTTCTATCCACTGTCTATCAAGAGGACCATTATTTCATTGCATCTGTGCTTAATTTTTTTTTTTTTAAAGATTTT
This sequence comes from Equus asinus, assembly GCF_041296235.1. Taxonomy (NCBI): domain Eukaryota; kingdom Metazoa; phylum Chordata; class Mammalia; order Perissodactyla; family Equidae; genus Equus; species Equus asinus. The sequence goes on from NC_091798.1 coordinate 77,023,595, forward strand.
ATTTTTTTCCTTTCTCTCCCCAAAGCCCCCCGGTACATAGTTGTATATTCTTCGTTGTGGGTCCTTCTAGTTGTGGCATGTGGGATGCCGCCTCAGCGTGGCTTGATGAGCTGTGCCATGTCCGCGCCCAGGATTCGAACCAACGAAACACTGGGCTGCCTGCAGCGGAGCGCACCGACTTAACCACTCAGCCACGGGGCCGGCCCCTGTGCTTAATTTTTAACACAAAAGAATTTCTAATTCATCTCTGAGTAGCTAGATATTTTATATGTCCTCTATAGCAATTGAAATGAAACTTCCAGAAAATTTGAACTTTCAGTTATGAATGAAGATATATAATCTTTGTTATTATTTTCACATCATATGAATTTTTTACAATTTTTGAATGTTTTATAATTTTATAGATTGTATGCAACCAGGTACCCAATACATTCAGGGCCTGTGATATTGTGAGATGGAACCATTAACTACTTCTTGCCAAAATAACTTTTTCCTTTCTTTTTTATAGCATAGAACATTGCATTAAAGAAATACAGTCCGAAGTTAACAAACAATGCCCAGATGTGCAGCTGCAAACAACAACTGACTGTTTTGAATGGCTAAATAGCTATAATTATAATTCTTTCAAGTCACCTTCCATTCCCCATGGAGATTTGATAAAATTCCTCAAAACATTGGTAATAAAAGAATCTTTGCTTTATGGTGAAGTGGGGTGGGTGAACAGGGAATACAATTCATTCAATTTCTCTATGTATGTATTTATTTTAGTGACCATATTAGCCTGCCATATCTTGGAGTCAAGACCTGTGTTTTGTTTTGTTTCTCTAACCCCAGTGGAATCCAGTGAGCTATTTGTTTTTATTTTTTACTATGATTTTTATCAATAAAATGAATTTTATATAAAGATTAAACGTTATAATTCCTGAGTGATTTGTGGTATGATGTATACTATATCAACCCACAAAGTATGTTGATACGTAACCACAATTATCTACCAGAAAAGTTCCTATTTGTTACCTTTTGTGTCCTTTCATAACTACTTATTTTCTCTGTGCTTCACTATTAAACATAATAAGATCTCCATCAATTGTATCTATTAAGTAGCCTTGTCCATCATTCCCTTCATCCTCAACCTGCAGGTATACCCAGTTCTTTTCAGTCAAGGCAGCAATTTGTACAAGACCTCTGTTAATTGATGGAGAATTGTTACATTGGTCATTCCTTGATACTGACTACCCTCTATGTTAGAGAAGTTTTTGTAGCCTTCAGTCAAAAGTTATTTTATTACACCTACATGTACAATGGTGGCTAACTTGCAAAAACAGTTTCCCAGAGAAATAGCACAGTTGTTAGAAAGCAGTATTTCTGTAGCTATGGTTTTAATTTAATTTAGGGGAAAAAAGGCACTGTTTTTGTCTAAACATCAAACATTGACTAAGGCAGATGTGGAAAATATCTTGAGGTTGTAGATGGCTTAGGATGACAGAATCAGATGAAAGTAGTTTTTGGCTGTTATTATTGCAGATGTCTCTTTAATGTTTACAAAGTAATAAAAGGAAGAGAAAGGAAGACTATGTGCCCTGAAGCCTTATTCTTTTAAGAAAATCCTCTCACCCATTATCTCTTGAAGGTGGAGCCTTGAAGAATAAATATGGATATAGTTATTCCTTTAATTTCTATTAAGAGCCATGTGTATTGAATTTCATTAATATTAATGTAATAATGCTTTCTCATTTAATTAAAAGCAAAAGCTTTTAATTATCTTTTAATCTGTCACACATAAGTCATCCTCTATTCACTGCAGGGCAAAGGCCGCCTTAGTTTTGCTCAAATTCATTAGACTGATAGACTTGTTCCAGAACTAGGTTTTTTTACATAATTGATCATGTTATTTTGAGGAAAGAACCACATTATTAAAACAGATCCAGATTAAAATAACCTTATTATGAAGTTTTTACATGCTAAAAGTGTCAGTCTTGACAGCATTTTTCATACATCTGTTTTTTTCCATACAAAACTTTTTATGTATTAATTTTCTAGCTATTTAAATAAGAAATAGAGGGCCTCATTATGGCAATTATACTGAAGTTATTTTCACAATTTAAGCAGTCATACTAAGCATATGTTTTAAACCTCTGTAATCTATTATTCTTTGCTTGATCAAATATTTGCAGTTATTGACCGACCCAGGGTTGAGGCACCAATATGACTCATTTGCTTTATAGAATTTATTATAATGCTGATGTCCTGGACTCTATCTAAGGACATTTCTTCTCCAGAAGTATCCAAAGAACTAAATACAGGGAGAATAGAGAGAGAGAAACTTCAGAACGGTCAGTGTACTTTGTGGCTCTCTAGAGTGTAATAGAAAGAACACGGACAAGGAGAATGAAGCCAGGGATCCATTCTTAGTTCTGTGCTTTATTGTGTGCGACGTTTGGAAAATAAACATGCTGCATTTTAGTGTGCTTATCTGTAGACTGGGTTTCTAAATATTTGTGTCTCCGAGTTTTCATTATGAATACGCCAGAGATTGTATGGAAAAGTGTTTGTGTATAATAAAACACTGTAGAGATATTGGATAATTATTTATTACAGGTAGAACATTAAATTAGACATTCCAATGCTTAGAATGACTGAGAGCAAATTTTTGGAGTTTGTCTAGGAGTTGTTCCTAATTCTGAATCACAAAACCTGTGGTATCTTTGTCAATAAGAAATTTCAAAGCCAGCCTGATTTTATGGCACTTGAATCTTGCTTTCATTTTTCTTATAATCAGCTTGTTGCTACTTAAAGAATATAAACTAATTTCAATATTAGCTGAAATAGACATAATTAGGAAAGTCAGCATGTAAGAGAATGTGTGCATGTAATTCAAAGTCCAAAAAGAAAGTAATTCTTTTGTCCCTATGCTATTCTTAATTATACCTATCATTGTTTTCTGTCAGTTAACACAGAAAGTATAAAGGAATAATTTCATATGATCTTTTGGGGAATGAGTCTGAGAGTATTTTTTTCCCATTTTGTGTTAGTTATTTCTTTGGAGAAAACTGCAATATTTTCAGATTAATGTCCAAAGTAAAATCATTCTTAACATGGCTCTCAAAAAAGGAATTTAAATGAAAGTTAAAGTCTTTAAATGTATTAAATTTTGTTTCTCAGGATGGCAGCTATTAGTAACCCCTAGGCACATACTATATTTAAAAGTCTCCATTCTGTATGTTCATTTGGGGTTCTATAATAATAAGTATACTCATTCAGGCATGAAGATTATCTACCAGAAATTAATTAGGGGCATGATCTTGAATTTATTTTGTCTTAGGAATATATTTCAATCAATGTTTTACTATAGATTTTTATTTACAGTTTTTAAGCTGCAGCTTTCATACAGCTCAGCTTATATTGGGGGTGGCTAACAATGAGGGCTAAAAACTATATGTCTGGAAATCTATTTGAAAATATGGTTCATCACCTGGGCTTTATACAGTTTAACAGACCATAAAGCTAACATTCTAAAATGTCTGAATTGATTAAATTTCAAATGCGAAAAACAAAAATCTTGACGAGCATCTGAGTATTGATTTTAAATGAATTATTATAAAAATTTAAATTTAAATGAATTTAAATTGAAATGAATTATTATAAAATTGTGTACAACTGTAGAAATCATTTTTTCCTGTTACTCTTACAGTTAATAATATTTCTAACATTATAATTTACTTTTACTAGCAAGAGTTGTTGAAGAATGAACAAAATCAAGAAGAAATGATATTGGATTTACTTTGGGACCTCTCCTGCCAGAGCAGCGTTTCATTCCCATCTGCTCTAAGTGGAACATCTTTTCATTTCCTGTCTAGGACTTCTCTTCATTCTGTTGAAGATCATTCTTCTATGGATGTGAAGTCTATATGGGATGATATAAGCCTACATCTTCGACGCTTCTTAGTGAGCCAATTACAAAGCCATAATGAAATAAACAATGTACAGCAAAAAATTTTGTTGAAAAATCAGTGCATACAACAACTCTTGTTTCTGTATCCAGAATCAGAAGTTATAATCAAGTACCAAAACATACAGAATAAGCTGTTAGCTAAACTTCTACAGAACTGCTTTCCTTCTTACAGCAGAGAATCAAATTTAGACCTAATGGTTCGTGGATACCAAAGTACAATGCTTAAGTTATACTCAATGATAAGAGAGGATTTTAACACACTGTGTGGAATTTTAGCTTCATCCTCAACAGTGAAATTCATTAAAGAAACTTACCTGGATACTGTTACAGAAGAAATGGCAAAATTTCTTGCAAATTTTTGTGAGCTGCAGTTCAAAGAAAGTGCTGTCCGTGTGATTAAAACAAGCAAGAGCTCCAGCAGGCATAGAGGAGCAGTGCATGCTTTGGGTTAGTGATTTTTAAAATTTCTGTTTGGTTTCACTTAAGCCTTTTGATATCTTTAATTTTCTAAGATTTTTCTATTTGGTTAAACCTAATTAATGAAAAGATGTGAAATTTTGCAGTACACATTTCTCTTATGCATTCCTTTTTCTGTAAGTATAGCAATAGAAGCGTTTTCTTTCCTGTTATTTAATTTATTAAAGATATTGTAAATGTAAGTCAAAAATATTGCCAATAAGAGTTTTGGTTTTTTTTGATAGCATAAATTATTGGATGAAACATACATATATATATGTATACATACATATATGCACATATATGTTCATATATATATATATATAATTTTTAACCCATTGTACCTTCCAAAGCCGAAGCATTATGAAGTAAAAAAAAATGTTGAAATTTACGTTAACTAAAATTAGAAGTTTAAAATTATAGTATTTTAGCCAATTCCAATAAAGAGCTATTATGAAATACTAATAATAAAATTCTATCTTATAATTGGTTACAGAGGCATAGCATTTTAATATAGCTAATTTTAAAAGTTCCTCTAATATTATTTATATAAAAATAAAAGATGATTTGAAGATTCCTAATTATATACAAAATATAAATGAAAAAGTAAAGTGAAACTATTGTGATATAATAAACTTTTCCCTGTTGTCATTTTAATTTCCCACCAGTGGAGAAAAATCAAAGTAAAAAATACTGTTATTTTGAAAATTATGATTAGTCATGCTTTTACATAAAACTCCGAGGTATATATCTAAATAGGTTCATTAACTATATTTTTTAAGTATTTGAAAATTATCATTTGTTGAGCTGCTATCTTTGAATTTATGATCCCTTTATAAAAATTTCCGTAGCTCACTATATTTTGACTTACCTTCCTTAATAAAATGCCAGAGTACCAAATTACTCTGATATGTGAATTTTCAAATAACTTAATTTTTTCTCTTAAAATTTTTATTTTCACCCGGAAGCTGGATCACATCACAGAACAGAGATGCATCAGCCAAGTTTAGGTTATGGCAGAATAGAAAGTCAGTTAATTTAGGAACATTACAGTCCTACTCAAAGCATATAGATTTTTCACTTTCATTGTTTAACACATAAATTTTAAATGCATTACATGAGTGTACTTATTTTCTAAAATTTTTATATTCTCTGAAAAAATTCCTGCTTACTTGTAAAGTGTTTTCAATATGAAAGTTTTATATGTGCTAAATATAGTTTATAACAGAAGAAAAGATCCATATGGTTGAAAATATGTGTAAGTTGCTATGGAGTCTTTAGGGCTGATATTGAGGTGTTTTCCCATTCGTGAAAGAAAACTATGCATGTCGGCTTTAACACCAAAATTTAAAACATTTTCCACAAGTCTCAGTGCACTGATCTTTCTCAAGCTCCTTTATCTGAATGTTGGTTTAAATCACTTGATAAATGAATGCTTTCTATATGCCAGGCACTGTGCTAAGTACATCCCATTCCTTATTATTCCAATTTCATTAACGAGGAAAGAAGCTTAGAAGGATTAACTTGCCCTGGATCGTGTTGTACAGAGTCAGGATTCATATGTAGGTCTTTATGTCTCCAAGACCTATGTTCTCAACCATCATGCTATTTGACCTTGTCTCAAAGGATAGAATTAAATGCTTTGTCACTTGTAAAAGAAATTTCAAACAGCACTGTTCAAGTGGGCTGCCTGAATATCAATTCAGTTCAGCTTTATTGAGCACCTACCATAAGCAAGGCATTTGGCAGCACCCATGTTTAAGGTTCTAAGCCAGACAGTGAGGGGAAGAAAATTAAAGGGGTAACTGCTGCTAATGCTGTAGGAGAACTGCTAAACTAACTTTTAGTGGATCAACCATATTTTCCAATAATATTTGACCCAGAGACCAAATTTTATTTATTAAGGAAATACAGTTGTAAATGAGCAAAATAACAATAATAATTTATTAATATTTATCCATAAAAAATTGTAACAATTTATTTTCCTATTTGAATAAAATGTAGATTGGCTTGAATGAGTTGTATATTATCTTTATTTATATCTATATCTTTATGTTCTCCAAGTCTTCAATATTTTGACTGAAACTATGGAAAAGATATTCCTTAAGTAACAATAGCTAACATTTATTGGGTCAGACATTGATGTGCATTATCTTATTTAATCCTTCTAACCACTTAAGAAGATAGGTACCATTATTTATTATCTCTATTATATAGTGAGGAAACTAAGGCAGAGGTACATTAAGTAATTTACTCAAGGTTACACAGTGAAGCCAGGATTCGAACTCAGGTCTGTCTGACTCCAGAACCCTTGCTCTATGACTGTGTTCTACTGCCTAAGAGTGCAGGAAGGAAAAAGCACATTCCATTAAAAACACTGCTCTGAATCCTCTGTATGCTAACTCTACTTTAGTATAGCCATTGTTTGACTTTTCTCTAAACTATCTCACACTCTTCTCATTTGAAGACTACATAATGCCAATTAGAAACTTTTTGTTTATAATTCCAATTTTGTGATCTATCAATATATCTTAAGCAGGCCTTGTATGTGTACTAGTTTTTTTGTTTCCAGTTTTATTAAGATATAATTGACATATAACATTGTGTAAGTTTAAGATGTACAACATATACTATAGCATGTACGTTTTGTTATTTGAAGAAAATGATGATATAATGTTAATACAAATATTACAGTATATTTGTGATTTGGTGATCTATCCTAGAAAAGAACAATATTATTTTTGCGGATACTCTTTTACAAAGTTTCAAGAATGATTTAAGAAGCAAGACTTGCTTAATAACTCTGATTTTATTAATCTGTATTCTTAGAGTTTCTCTAATAATTTTTGAGGAAAATTATAAATTTTATAAAGGTTTATACTACAGTATTTTATTTTTTCATGTAGTTTATAAGGCTTTAAAGTCAAAATAAACAACTTTCAAAAAGCTAGAAATTTGCATTTAGCATTTTGGTTACAATCTTGTTTGTCGTTATCTGGGAAGTCAGATTCATATTTACACATGTACTGGTGTACTTCCACATTTCAGGAGAATAGTACCATTCTTATATTGTAAGAGTCCTCTATGTCTGTATTTAGAGTGGTTAAGTGATCAAGTTAGTTTTACTTTTAAAACAGTGTTTTGTTTGGATTTAAGAAAAGTTATTGCTACTTTTCTCAATGCTTGAAAGAGAGGATTGTTTATGTATAATAAACTTCTGTTAAATAAATCCTCTCTATTTTAATATGAAAAGGTGCAATCAAGAGATTTCAGACATCAGATAAATTTCGTAGTCCCCTGTATATCTTACCCTGAATTTTTCTAGAGGTTATTGTTAGCTTGAAAGAGAAAGACCTAAGAGAGTATGATACATGCTTTTGAATATTTGTAAGGTCTAAAAATCTACAATGGATGAGAGTTTGAACCTGAGTGGCCTCTAAAGCCACTTGCCTTTCACAGTCTCTTGCTATTTTGTTTAAGGAAGATTAGGGGTGAGGGAAATGGAATCTCTCAGGGGATGGAAAGATCCTTCAGGGTAAAGAAGTCCCCCAAACCAAAATAAAGGTAGAATTCTTGACTAGGGAGGCACAGATTTAAGCAGGCCAGTCAAAAGTCACCCTGCTGTCTCTCCTATTCCTCCAGTAGCTCCGACTAGCTGAGTGGTGATCTCAGGGAAAGGTGAAGGAGTGTATTGAGGCCAGCATGCAAAATGCCTACGAAAGGAAGCGTTTGTATAAGTATTGCTAGAGAAGAGACTAAGTAAGCCTCCTAGGAAACTGCATCTCTTCTCCCTGTTGCGCTCCTGAGACAGAAGTAAAGATCTCCATTAGATCTCTGGTGACAATTACGCTTGTTATTAGTTGAAGCTGGAATTTCAAGTAATACATAAACAGTAAATGGGAAAAAAATTCATAAGCAAAAGTAATATCTTTACGCATTATCACAAATTTCTTTAAAGTAGTAATATAGTTTTAGTGTTTTTTGATGTATCATTGTTGAAAATACTAATAAGTGGCATCATTGATCAGCTTTTTTCCCCCCTACTGCTTTATCATAATTGCTATTTTTAAATGAAATACTGGTACATTCCTTGTTTACAATTTCTTTACTCTGAGAAAGTGAAAAGTGTGCTTGATTGGGAGTCAAGGATGCTGGTCCTGAATCTCCTTCCTCCTTGTTTTGTGACCTTAGATAAGTCATTTAAGCTCATTGAATTTTTCTAATCAATAAGATGGAAGGGTTTTATTAGGTAATATCTGAGGACCTTTTATCTTTAAACTTTTTCTGATTCTTTAAGTGACATTGAAATCATTCCCCAACCAGAGTTTAATGCCTACGATTTGTCATTGGAAACTGCCACATTTATTTTCTCTACTGTCAGTACAGATATATTAACTGGCTAAGCATGTGGCTTTGTGTGCCACAGTAGCAGATACAAAAGCCTCCTTTAGATCTTTATCTGTGTGATTTTCCTTTTGCAAGTGAAACTTGAAAATAACAATATGAAAACTGCCCTCCTCCTGTGTTTGCATTTTTTATAAGGATGAAAGGGTGAAGAGGGGAGTGGGTGATTAGGCAAAAAAGGAAGTGGAGTCTCCTTCCAGTTTACATCGGAAGCTATTCCCAGTCATTCTTTTCAGTTTTCTCTTTGATCCCACAACCAAATGTTTTTATTTTGTTTTATTTTTAGTTTCATTTTTTATTTTTTATTTTTTTGCAGGAGCATCTTTAATCAAATAATTGAAAATTAAGATCACAGGCAAGAACTGGAAATGCAATTATTAGTCTGTATTGTTGATTGAAAGAAATCCATATCCCTTTCCTCTGGCATGTATTTAAAGCAGGCAAGGCAGGGATTTAATAATGACTTGTGCTTTGGCCTGGGGAAGAACCGGCTCATTTCGGCAAGGCTGTAGACAGTAGGCATGGACAATACTATTTCTTGGAAAGCAGCTCTGGATCCATACAAATGCTTGTATGAGTACAAAATGAAAGCCTCAGAGTTAGTCCTATAAAGCATGGAAGAGTAATCTTGTCCTAAGAGTCTGTGGGTAAGAATTTCAGAAGCCATATTTTAATGAAACATTATATGTGTTAAACTTGTGTAAATAATTTTAGTATTTTTTTCAGCATGTAAAGAAAGTCAAAAGTGTTGATTTGGGTTTTGACATAATTGATCCTAAAGCCTTTGCTTCTGCCAGTGATGTTACATGGCATGTTCAGTGTCTTCTCGAGGCTTCTCCTAGAATATGCTGGGGTGACCGTGCCATCAGCAGAGAGACTTGTCTTCCCTTTTTCTGAGCCAGGAGGGCATTTGCCGTTCAACCTGATTCCTTTCTGTACCATCGGTCTTTCCATAGTAGAAGTGCACAAGGTGATCCATCGGGGTGAGAGTAAAAATTAGAACTATTCATTTTTATTTCATCCTTTATATAGGAAACAGGACAGAACAAGCTCTTCATGCCATTTGAGATAGTGTTTTCTGTGTTAAAAGTCATTCTCAGCCATTCTGTTTCTTGAGTTTTGATAAGACAACGAATAGCTTAGGATCTATTTTGCAGGAAATATTTGAATAAGGTATATACTTTGCAAAGGATGCTACTCAGAACATGAATTCAACATTAATTTTTGTTACTGTTTTTCCATTGATCATCTTCACTTTTACTTATTAATCTATTTACAAATATACAAAGTCAGTCATATAATAGATACCGTTTTTAGGTGCTTTTAATTTGCCAGGCACCATGGTAACCACTTTATGCACCAGTAGACCGCTTGGTTCTTACAACGTCTCTGAAAAGTTGGACATTTTCCCTATTTTATAGTTGTAAAAACTGAGGTTTGAACAAGTTAAGTAGCTTTCCCAAAGTCCCACTGCTAGGAAGTACCTTAGCTGGGATTCAAATCCATTTCTGAATTACTACCAAACCTATTCTCTTAACTACTGACTTACTGTCAGTGACTTACTGTCTCTTGCTAAATGAATTCACTTGTAAAAATCCTTTTATAATTTGAAGAGTAATTCCCATTTTAGCCACTTTGTAGATCCTTGTTTTTGTGTTGGACTTTCTGGAATTGTAACACATTGATTTCTGTACATAAAAAATTAAACAAACTTGAATTTTGGAAGGAACTATGGTAGTAATAGAGTGCAAAGCTGCATCATGGATTTTCTGTTTGGGAAAAATTTGAATAGAAAAAAAATCCAAGACTTTACATATTAATGCATGAAAAGGAAAATAATAATATTAATTTTTGTTTTAGTACAAAAAAAAAGTACCTAGATAGAGACTCTCATTTTCTTCCTAGAGATTCAAGTAAGCTGCTTACACTTAAGCTTTCTGCCAGTTAAGGTAAAAGTAACTAAGTTACTGAAATAGTTGAAGCAATTATTGCCAGGTTGAGATTGTTGGGGAGGAAGAAATTTTTCCTCCTCCTTTTCTAAGTTCTTCTGGCTGGTCTAAGAATTGAATTGACATGAGACAGATTAGCAGGAGAAAATAAAATTTAATTATCTATGTACGGGAACCCCAAAGATGTGAGGGTCAGGCAATTGAGGTTTATATGCCATCCTGAGCTAAGGAGAAAGGGGCTGTGGTCTGAGACTTTAAAGAGGAGGGAAACAATTTACAGGAAGATGGGAAAACAAATGTTTGGTAAACAAATGTTTGCCATGCCATGCAAAGACAATGGGACACAAGGAGGACTTTGATCTTCCAGGCCCTGCTGAGCTCTTCCCCACTACTCCTAGCCCATGTTCTTTGTAGATTATCTCTGGAGATAGTGCTCTTCTAGGACAGGGCCCTGTATCTAAATTCTTTTAGGCAGTTAAGGGAGAGGTAAAAAGCAAAACTTCCTGAGTCTCTCTGTTCATTTAAAGTAATGAGCCTAGAATAATCCTTATGCCAAAGAGACACATTTTGGGGTGGCAAATTTTGTTCCCCTACAAGGTCCTCTTTATGATTAATTAATAACAATACCATAGTTAATATTATGTCTTCAAGATGCTTCCACATTTTTGTTTTTTTTATTTGACTTATCTTTGCTACATCACCACTCTGAAATTAAGCAGAGCAGCAATTCCAGTTCTTGTTTTATGGATGAAAAAACTAAAGAATTTTGGCTGGTTAACAAGTCAAGTTGGAAACAGAACTAAGTTAGAAGTATCTTCCCACTGAACCTCAATGCTCCATAAAGAAATAAATAAGGCAGGGCCGGCCCCATGGCCAAGTGGTTAAGTTTGCACCTCCGCTTCCACGGCCCAGGGGTTCACTGGTTCTGATCCTGGGCGTGGACATAGTACCGCTCATCAGGCCAAGCTGAGGTGGCATCCCACATAGCACAACCAGAGGCACTCACAACTAGAATATACAACCATGTACCAGGGGGCTTTGGGGAGAAGGGGGAAAAAAGAAAGATTGGCAACAGATGTTAGCACAGGTGTCAATCTTTTAAATAAATAAATGAAAAGTCTGACACTAGAATGTCTTTCCCCTAAGGAATTGATGGTGTTTTTAAGTTCTTCCTACTAAAGGTTGTATCATCTGTGAAAATTACTTATTTGATTAAAAATATGAGAAAAATGACTGTGTATGAGAGGGGGGTGTATGTTATGTGCTTGGGTTGGTGCATAAATTTACGTGTATGTGCGCATCTTTATTTACCTGAAACGTTTTCTGCTGAATGAACTGTTTTTCTGACTCAGTTGTTGACCATTAAATGTTCTGAGGCTTCTGAATCTTTGTTCTAAAGACAGTAGGGCAACAAAGATGGAAACTATATTCCATAACAGAGAAAGTAGATACAATTTAATTTTAGTAATATTTTTGCTCCCATACAGCAACAATTAGCAAACGCTAAATTGCACTCAATTATCAATTTCCTTCCTTCTTGGAACACCTGTGTGTTCTTCCTAAGGGTGGAACGAATATTTCACTTGCTACATCCTCTAATTATGACATTCAAATACTAAGGATGGTAGATAAAAAATGACTGACTGTTTGGTTTCTCATGAGGAGTCAGAGGTCAATTTGAGATTTATATACCTTATTAACCATGCAATAACATTTTTAAAAACTGAAAAACTAAAAAAGAATTAAAATACTGATATTTTAAAACCCTTGTTTTTTTACTTGGAAAAAGAAATTGTCTAATTAAAAATATAAGTAACATTAAGAGCAGAATGAAAATATTTGCAAAAAATATTGAAAAGAAGTTTAGAATAAAGTTATTCTAAAAGTGAACAAATTTATTTTGCAACTATTCTGTGTTGAGCAAAGACTGTGGACACGTAATATACATGAAGTTGTTGCAAACTAAAAATTCATTTTCTGTAGAAAATGAGTTGCTAAGTCTATGCAACCTTCATAAAACTTTTCTAACTTCTGCTTTCCCCTGCTAAAATTATTTGTTCTTCTCTATCTTGAATTATGGACGTAATAATACATGTGAATGCTTACTTCTATTGTTTAGATAAGAACATTTGCAGGTTTTTACATTTACAGGTCGTGAATCCCTAAATTCTTATTTAACATATGGTCATTTTTTCTGTGGACTATGATAATGTTGAATATTGTTTAATTAACAATTTTTCTCAGGTTCTCAAAAATTAATATGTGATTTCTGGTTATTATATTATTAATCAGTTATTAGTACCCAACATATTTCTTTCGTAAATATTCAAGAAGAAAGCTTAATAAGCAAAAAATCATTGATAAGATTCCTTTAAAAATGGAATCTTTTTAACTGGAGACTGAGAATTTTAATGGTTGTCACTGCACCGCATCATTTTTTATTATGAAAATCAACTTGGAAAATGTACATTATGATATAAGATTTTTACTGTCATTATATATAAATATGAAAATCTTTGACCATCGGTGTCACATCTATGAAGTCAAATATTTGGTATAAAACACATCTTCTGTCTCAAAGTAGTTGTCATATAACATCTCCACCTATTATTTTTGAACTCAGGGGAAATCTATGTCTTTTACACCAGGGACTGTTAAAATTCTTTGTCTAAAGTAGCATTTTCTGACTATGGACTGATCTCTCTGCACAGGGATTTATGCAGGAGAAACTGCTGGTAGCTTTGAAAGTTAGACCAATCAATCCCGCACATGTAGAAATGAGAAAATAATCCTTACCTTTGGGTAAAATGTTTAAAAGTCATAATGGACTTCCAGTCAGAAGTTCTTTAGCTTCTGTCATTCTTAAAATTGAATTTCTATTCTGTTGTTTATACAAGTATTTTTAATTTGCTTCTAGTCTTACCACAACATTCATGAGAACTTTGATGGTAGGGCAATCTAAATGGAGATCTAAAATTGCACATGTAAGGAAATGAAAAGTTATGTTAAATGAAGTACAGTATATTGTCTCAATCAAAAGCAAAACCTACCAATGTTTGTTTTTGCAGCTTCTTTTCAACATTGAGTAAAGACAGAAAACCCAATCTATTTTTTAGAAAAGCCTAGTTTACACTATTACTAGGTTAATCTCTTCCATAATAGAACCAGTTAGCAGGTAAGTACTAGTGAGAGATGAGACTCTCATAAGGCCTTTGGAATTATGATGCCAGTGAGATATAAAAAACTAAATAAATTGGAGTTTTAATATTTTAGATTTCTATAACATAGTTATACTGAGCCAGTTTTAGAATAACTGGCATTGTATTGTTTGTCCACCAAGGTAGAAATTACTTTAAGTTCAGTATTACCATTTCCATTAGCAAAAGGCACACAATACTAATTGTTGTAATAATTTTTGGAGTAGACACCCAGGTTTGAGAAATAATCTATTCTGAAAAGAAGAGAAATTGTGTCCAAATTTTATGATGATCATTGTCTGAGAAAGTTACATTATAAAACTGTTTTATAGTGACTTCCTATGTCTTTTTCCAAACTGTGTACTGAAATCGATTATAATCATCATTGGTAATGTTATTTTTGTGGTGCAATAAAACAGTAATCTTTTAGCTGTTTGAAGTGGGTATATTTTTAATGGACATTTTTCTTATAATTTTTCTTAGTCATGGTTACAAAAGGCATAAAGTTCACAATTATTGGTACATGAGTCTAGTTAGCAGAGACTGGACCCTAAAGAGAACTAGGATGATGCAGCAATCAATGCATCTTTAAGCTTTAATGGCTGAGATCTAATGTGGACTCAGGATGTAAAGATGAGAGAAATTGCTTTTATAGATAAGAAATCACTGTACAAATTTGCTTGAAGCTGTATCTTCAGTGAGTCCCTGTAAAGACACTTGTGTTGTCTTTATTGAGCAGTTGGCCTTCATATGTCATTATTCAGATTAAACATATGCAAATTTATACAAGCTTTCTGTGTTTATTGATAAATGATGATCTCATATTTTGCCTGTTTCTGTGACATACAGACTGCAAAGTATAAAGTACAAGTTCTTTACATTTTTGTGAAATGCACTTGTAAGGATTTGCGTTACAGGAAAACACATACTTTCTCGACATTTATGACTGTATCTAAAAATAGAATTACTAAATACTATATTTGGTGAAGGTCACTCAGTCATGAACCCATGTAAGTTTGTTTTTTATTTTTCGTTAAATTTTGATCATGTGCCAAGGTTTCTCGGACATGAAAAGGAAACCAGAAATCAGACAGATGTTTAAAAACACTAAACACTCTGCAAAGGTTTGCATCTTTGTGGTTTTCTCTGCCATCCTGATGGTTCTTTAAGGTTCTGTCATTTTCAATCAACAGAGAGTACATGTGATCAGTATATCTGATAAACTTGTCAATGCCTCTTTAAAGCAGGATTCCCCAACCTATTCAATTCAGACCCCCCTGCTTCATTTCAAGTATCATCTTGATAAGACAGAGCCATGTCACAGGCATCTGTGTATAGCCAGCTCAGTCTACAACTAATTTGTGCAGGAAAAAATTAAATCAGGAGGTAAATTATTTCATGATTGCTCATTCCCAACAGAGTTGGGCATCATTCTGAAGAAAATATCAAATAATTGGTTTCAGGCCGTGTCAGACACATGCAATTCCCTTCTCTAATGGCTGTGTGTGGTAGCACCAGGCCTCAGGGGTCAGCAAAGAACTGGAAATAGCTTAGTGCCAGGCCCAGCAATAGAGAGACGGAGCACAGAGGAAATGAAGTGGCAATAAGTGCAATCCATAGGGGAAATGTGCTTCACTTGGAGTTTAATATATCGGTTCAGAATCTGGCTGGAAGCCATGCAACAATTGTTTACCTTTTTGTCAGCATCTGCATCTGTTCTGTTTTGTAAACAGCACTTAGCTCTCAGTCAGTAAATGCTGGAATCAATAACAACTGTTAAGGGAGTTCCTTATCCGCCCCCCCCCCCTTTTTCATATTCTATAACAAATGCACACTACAAACAATGTTTGCCTTAGATTAACAAGGAACAGACATTAACAGGGTCAAAGGGATTTAGTTGGGAACATTTTATAGCTTCTTGGGTTTACAGTAATTATATCTGTGTGATTTGAATGTATTTTGTAACCTATCCAAATTAAACTGTTAAAAAAATGCTAGCAAGCAGTAATGAAGATGATTTTTTATAATTATCTTAAGTACTGTGTATAGAAAACTGCTGGCACTGTTTGTAATAATTTAGTTCTGTGCAATATTGTGTATTACAGCTGCTATGTAGAAATATTAAGTTGCCTTTTGCAGTTTTAGGAAATTACTGATTATATCCAGCAGTACTAATTATTTTAAACATACAGTTATTAAAAAAAAAATTACACACCACAGTGAGACATAAAAAAGGGTCAATCTGTGACTAGTGCCTATAAAACTAAATATATCATTAGTAAATGCAAAAGAAAGAATAACACTACTTTTAGGTTCACTGTCTTCAGGCACAGAGAGTAAATGAATGCTGTCATAAATGCAGGATTGTTAACAATAGTTATGGCATCACTTAAAAGTGAATCTCACCAAGATCAGAAGAACACATTATTGCTAATGGGATTTGTGCATACATCTCCCCATGCTCTACTTTGAAAATTTACTCCTTAAAATTTCCCCATGCATGATTGCTAAGTTGTCTTGTTTTTACTTTATTAAACTACTTCATATCTGATTTAACCCAAACCTAATTTAGTTTTCTTCTCTTTTTACTTGTATAATAAGCATTAAATCTTAGGCTTTTCCATTAATTTTTGTCAAATGTATACTTCTTTGAATCTTTCATTGGATTACCATAAACCACAAATAAAATTGGGAATTATTTGATCAAGTCACTTAGCCAAACTTTACATTCTCTTGTCCTTTTTTATTTTATATGTCTAAGTGTTGAGTCTGAATTTTTCAATTTTCTTGACAATCATTTTGCTATCTCACTTATCTAATTATTTTGATCAACATTTTTTGATAGTTTGTCATTGTTTTTAAATAGATTTAATTAGAAATAAGAATTTGGAAATTTGGTAATAATGTTTTTCTTACTCTTACGGAGACTAGGAAGTACTTTGACTTCATTTTCTTGACTGTTCATTTATTTGGCATTCTGTCACTGCATATGATATTAATATATGGTAATATACATACAGCCACAAGTTATATATACATTGTAAATTCATTATCACCTATAATATCCAGATTTCAGTGTTTTCACCATCATCAGAATCACAATCCAAATTTCATAAATTTGCACTTGAAACTCATTTATTTGAATGAAGTATAGCATGTTTTCAGGCTTAGAAATTAGAGAGGTGTTGCCTATCCAAAGATAGAGAATCTACTTTATTAATCCATCCCGTTATGACATTTATAAGATTCAATAAAAATGAAATATGGTTTAACACTGTTACATGCTCTGATCTGTAAATAAAAAGAAAAAAATATATTTTAATAGAGTTTTGTCTCCAGGATAGAATCTGCCCTTGAAAACCATAGACAATATTTAGAAATCAACTTTCACCTTTTGGAATTACTTCCTTTACCGAGAGAAAAATAGTCATGTTACCAAATAGCTCTCTTCAAATTTAAAGAATATAAAAGTGAAAGACTTGAGCCTCTGTTGTTTGTGCTTTGCCTCTTTAACAATTACTTATAGGAATTAATCTCTCACTTTTGCCATTTCATGTTAAATATTTTAAATCACACCCTCATAATTTAGTATGCAAGTTTAAAACTGTTGTGATTGAAATTTTTATACCAAAGGTCAAAATATTCTAGGTTTTGAAAATAATCAAAGTGGCTATCCTGCATTTATGTTAACATTAAAATTAACAATCTCCAGCAGAGTCTGAAAAATTGTAGTGGTTATTATATCCTGATGGAATATGTAAGGCACTCATGGGGGGATGGGTATTGTCTGTGCATTATCAGCTAATTTTAAAAAATTGATGGTTAAAGGTAGCCCTTTGTTGTATTACATGAAGGCAATAATCATTATTCCCTAAGCAAAGGGAAAATTAAATGCTAATTAGCAGATTACGAAGTGTGCGCTAGTAGTTAGAGCATAAGCAGTATTTTCCCACTGATAGCAAATGCTATCTGGGGACAACAGAGTCAACAAATTGATTGCTGATAACTAATTGTATTTTTCAAATCCCGCAAAGTAATATTAAATGTCATGAGGTTACTCAACAATATAGCAAAGTTTCTGCATTGAAATCTTAACTTATAATAAACTTTGAATTTTCTTCTAAATTATTATTAGTTTAGAATTTATCCGATGCATGATTATTTACATGTAGTGTGTTTATCATTAATTAGATCTTTTCCTTTAAGAACTCAAAGTTTTAATTAGTTATAATTTAATTTCTTTGTTTTTAATTTAAGATAAATCTTTGAAAAAGAGATATATGTAGCCCTCTTTCTACTAATTTTTAAGTAATTTGAATGATACTAGCTTTCACAATCATTAAAAGAGAATTGCTAAGTTACGTGTGTTTTTACAATTTAAAGCGGCTAACCTTTATTGATGATGTATTGGAGCTGACATATTTTATGCTCTTAGGTATGCCATAACTTAGATTTGATCTTGAAAATCAGCTTTTCAGATATTTTAAGTTGATATCTCCATGAAATAAAGGGTTGATTACTGACATTAACTTTTTAATATCATGTGGCCATAATTTCAAATATTAACTTTGATTTATAATAAATATAAGAGAATATTGAAAAAGGCTGCCTCTGTTAATATAGTTTTGTGATTTCTCAGGGAAAGAACATTTTGTACTTTTCTTCTTTTTTTTTAATTTTTTTAAATTTTTTTAAAGATTGGCACCTGAGCTAACATCTGTTTCCAATCTTCTTTTTTTTCCCTCCCTTCTTCTTCTTCTCCCCAAAGCCCCCCAGTTCATAGTTGTATATTCTAGTTGTGAGTGCCTCTGGTTGTGCTATGTGGGACACTGCCTCAGCATGACCTGATGAGCGGTGCCATGTCCGCGCCCAGGATCTGAACCCCCGAAATCCTGGGCCATCCAAGCAGAGCACGCAAACTTAACCACTTGGCCACAGGGTGGCCCCTGTACTTTTCAGTAGTTAGAATTGAGGATAGGAAAGCGTTAAGATAAAATTTGGTTTCCATGTTGAATCACTTGCAAAAATACGATTGTTTATATAATATCACTTTGGAATCACTCATGCCACTTTGTGATAAAAACAAAGACATGCAAGGGCCGGCCTGGTGGCGCAGCAGTTAACTTCTCATGTTGCGCTTCTCGGCTGCCTGGGCTTTGCTGGTTCAGATCCCGGGTGTGGACATGGCACCGCTTGGCGCACCATGCTGTGGTAGGCATCCCACATATAAAGTAGAGGAAGATGGTCATGGATGTTAGCTCAGGGCCAGTCTTCCTCAGCAAAAATAGGAGTATTGGCAGTAGTTAGCTCAGGGCTAATCTTCCTCAAAAAAAGAGAGAGATACAGCTGCATCCCCAATTGATCACATCTAGCCTTCTAGCCTCCAAAGGGAATTCCAAGCATATGTGTCTCATTTTGGCATACTGGAAATCTTGGCTTTCCAAACAACTGTAAATGGCTGCTTTCTGATCCTCTTGCTTGGTATGAGTGAAAGCAAACTCAGCCTATGATTAAAGAAAGGAACTCAATGGTTAAAGAGAGGGACTTTACAACTTTCACTCCAGTTTATTGTCCATTGTCGCTTCACCCATTTGAGACAAGGACCACTGGACAACCATTAGCTTTATACAAAATTCCCATTTATTGCTCAAATTTACTTCTTTTCAGTTACTTGTAACCAAACACCTTGGTGAAATAAGATCTTCTCAATAAATGCCTTGGTGAAGATATCTTAAGGTCTCTGATAATATTCTCTTTATATCATTTGTTAAAAGCAGGGTGATTTATAAACTAATCTAATTGAGGCTCTTTCCCCCTTAGGTCAGTTTGAATTTTAGTTACATATTTATGATCATAATCCTTGATCCACAGGCTGGAGTCATAGGCGTCTCCCACACCATGCCCTTCCAGTGCCCTGCCACTTTGGACTAGCAGTGAGGAAGTCTGGCTCTGAGAAGTCTAGCTCCCTGGAGGATGCCAAAGCTTGGACAAAGCAGAGTGGACTCTTCCTCATTAGGAAGAGACCCATATTTGCTTCTCAAGAGGCAAGACTTTCCTTCTGAACCGTTAGGAGAAATCAGAGAGGTTCTTAACTGGTCTTCTCTAAAGACAACCAAGAAGGGACTTAAGGCATGAGCAAGAGTTTACAAGCATTCGGGAATGAGATTATCAGATAATGAAGAAGTAGTGAGTGCTGTGGGAAGAGTTTGAGCAGAGGTGAGAATTTCTGTTAATCTGAAATCAAGGCGAGGACACGCATCCTGATTTGTAGGGAGTGAGGTCTCACTAGGGCCTTCCCAGATAAAGAAGAAATGTTCATGAGAGAAGAGTCAGACCAGAGAGGAGGCGGCTCCACATCCAAAATGAACACCAGGAGCATTTCTGGAGCCCTGGTTTATTTTTGTTCATTTCAGAAATGATACAAATGAAAATAAAAGTTTTATGAAAGGCTTGAATATGTTTCCTCATGTTAGCAAGGGGAAGGAAATGACAAAATTGCGATTGTTTAGATTGTTCATGGAAATGTTATACGAAACATTTTCATCAGGAGATTATGTGAAGAGAGCCTAGATTTACATTGTGGGAATGGGAAGAAAGAGAAAAACAGATTTTGAAAATATTTTAAAGTATTTTTACTTTCTGTACAGTCTTTTTTTTTTAAGTAGTTTTTTTTTTTTTAAGATTTTTATTTTTCCTTTTTCTCCCCAAAGCCCCCCGGTACACAGTTGCATATTTTTAGTTGTGAGTTCTTCTAGTTGTGGCATGTAGGATGCCGCCTCAGCATGGCTTGATGAGCAGTGCCATGCCCACGCCCAGGATTCAAACCAGCGAAACCTTGGGCCACCAAAGCGGAGCGTGAGAACTTAACCACTCGGCCACGGGGCTGGCCCCTCTATGCAGTCTTTTATGTGCCAGTAAACATGTAAAGCTATGCTAAATTATGTATTTCATGAACATTATAAATCTGAAATTTTTTCTAGGACACGTTTGGAGATTGTGATATCAAATATTTAAGATCTGCATTAAAGTGAAAATAAAGTGCTCCACTGCTAAAACTACATTTTGTTAGGAATGTTTTTATTACTTAAAAAAATTATCGGCTAATACATTTTCATTATAAAAATTAAAACATCAAATATGTATTAAGGAGAAAGTCTGAGTCCTTGCATTTCCTTCCGTCCAATCCCAATCTCCAGGATCACCACTCTTATTCACACTTTGTTAAACATTCTAGAATTTTTCTTATGCATATATAAGAATTAATATACAAATTTGTATTTTTTTAAATAAGATCAAACTAGACATATTGTTCTGCAATATGCTTTTTGCAATTAATATTTCATGACCTTCTCCCATGTCAGTGCAATCTGGTCTGACTTTCTTTTCAACAGTGCCATGATATTCCATAATATAGATGGAGCATAACTTATTTGCATATGGCTAAACTTAAATTGATCTTATCAGATGGTTGACACACTGGATTTAGAAAAATCTTAGTTTTTTTCTTCCCAACAGCAATACATGCCCACTGTTATATAAATATACATATACACACACACATTTATTTATGTGTATGTGTGTGTATGTACATATTTAAAATGTATAAACTAAAAAGTGTTAGGTTTCTTTCGCCCTCTCTACCCTTAATCCTACCACCCCAGAGTAATCCCTGTTAACGATTTGGTGTGTACCCTTCCACACTTATCATGTGCATGTACTATATATATATACATTCCACAAATTCCCCTGCAGTGTTTTTTTACTTACTATATCATGGGCCTCTTTGATCTGCAGTATTCTTTTTTACAGGCTGCAAGCGATTGTATTGTATGATTATATCAGTTAGTTATTTATCTAACTCCTGTTGATAGATACTAGGATTTTCCCAGGTTTTTTTCTTTGTGTGCTCTTTTGAGTATCTTTGAAAGTTTTATTCCTAAAAGAGATATTCTTGGGCTAGAGTGTAAGCTAATTTAAATTTTGATATGTAAATTCAAATTGCCCTTCTCCAAAACCAATATGCTCACTGGCTTTTAACTACAAATATTCAGAAGCATGAATCTCCAGATTGAGGCATGTATTCATTTAGACATCATTACTCATGGTTTTCTTAAGTGTTAAAAATTCCTGTGTTCACCTGCCTCCTTCTGGCTTATTAAGGCTATTGCTGTCTTGTTAGCTATCCTCTCATGGCTGCAAATAAAGGCCTGAGCAGAAGGATGGGAGTGAAGGAGAGGCACTTAATGCTCAGCGTCTTGAAGCTGTTAGGAGCCTTGGAGAAAGAGTCTTGGCTTTGTATTCCAGCTTTGCCACTTGGCAGCTATGTGGCCTTGAACAGGTTGCTTATCTTCTATGAGAGTCAGTTGCTTATACAATGGAGATGATAATAATAAAACCTACCCCACGGTCTCTGAATATTAATATACATACTATGCATAGTGTCTGGCACAAAACTAAGAGCTTTGTTATTATCATTATTTAAAACATAGGCATATATACATACTGTATTTAGCATTCAACTGACAAGATGATTTGACGTCATATATTAATGTAATGTTTCTAAACACCAGTATATGACAAAGGGCTGCATATTTGTGATTTTTAAATCAGTTTCTCATTGACTACTTCATCCTATCTTAAAAATTCTTCATATAAGGTTCTCTTGAAGTGCTATATTAACTTTTTCAGTTTAAAAATAATGGTAGTGAAATAGGATACATTAAAATAATAGATGTATCTGGATATCTCCTTTGTATATCCTCTTGACTCTGACTGTCACTATGCGTGAACAATGCCCGATCTAACTCCAGCACTGATCCCACCCCGAGCTTCATACTTCTAGAGCTAAGTGCCTGCTCATCTGGTCCCTCGGATGTTCCACCAGCACTCCGAACACAGCATGGATAAACCGAACTCCTCCTCATTTCCCTGATCCCTGATCCTCTTCTCCAATCCAAGTTAATACCACTAATAATCACTCGAGCAGAGACTATGACTCATTCTCCCCTTCTGTCCGCCTCCCGACCAGCAAAAGAATCACCAAGATTCTTTGTTTTGCCTCACAACCTAAATGTTTGCAAGTCTCTCTCTTCTTCTCCATTCCTACCATCAAGGCCCAATTTAGGTCTTCATCATCTCTGTTAAAAGAGTTTTGTTTTTTAATTGGATTCCTTATTTATTCTTCTTTCCCTCTAAAACATCTGCCAAGCACATGCCACTTCCCTGTTTAAAGCTCTTCAGTGGCTCCTCATCACTGTCAACATAAAGCCCCAGCTACTCGGTATTAAAAACCAAGCCTTCCTTGACCTAGCACTTGCCTTCTTCAGCCTCACCTCATGCCTCTCCCCATCTCATATTTTTCACTCTCTAGTAACACTGAACTGACAGAAACTCCTGCTCATGCTGTGCTGTCTCCCACCTCCTTACCCTCTTCCTCCCTTCTTTGCCTAATTCCCATTGATTCTTTATGACAGCTCATGTGTCATTTCTTCCAGGAAGCTTTCACTGAGCTAAAGCCCCTAATCCATGCTCCCACAGCATCTCCATATGCCTTTCTCAAAGCTCTTAGCATATTCTATTAAAATATCTAATTAGGGGTCTGTCTCCCCATATGGACTCTAAGCACCTCAAGGGCAAGTATTATTTATTTTCTCCAGCACCCAATCCACTGTTTAACACACGACAGGAGTTCAATGAATATTTTTTTAACTGAATCATTTTCTTGAAATAAATCAGTATTTGGAGGTATCGTGTAGTAGCCAACTAATCAACTTATTAATTGAGCCCCTCCTATTTAAAAAATATTGTGCTAAGCTTAATGGAGATTCCAAAAAGTGTAAGACCCTTACTTCCCATCTAGACTGAGAAATAAAACATAAATAAATGAAAAGCTGCTGAGAGTTATGCAGACAAGCAGTTGCAGAGTTCTGAGAAAGTGATTCTGGCATGTAGGGGTCCCTTGTGACTTCTGTCCAGGGGGATCAAGAAGAAATGGAACTGTGTTGGTTGCAGGATGGGCAGTATCGAGAAGCAGAAAGCAGGAAGAGATGAACTACAGTGTTCACTTTCTGGTGCTTTCCTGTAATGCAAAGTAGGAGATGTATACTGAATGGAGGGTTTATTTGGAAGGCACAACAGAAGGAAAACCTGGGCATTGTTTCTTAGGTGTTCTGGCTTCTCCCATCTCATCACTCAACCCTGAGAGTTCCGACAAGATGGCTTATTTTGAAGCTCGGTGCTTCTCTCTACCACCCACCCCCACCTCCAGCTCAACCCTGGAGGAAATATTTCTTTTGAGAAAAAATACTTTCCTCCAAGCAATTTTTTCTGAAGTTTGAAATCAATTTGAAGGCAAATTTTATTTGGTGTCTTCAAGTGCCTTCAAATCTAGGACCAAAAAAGACTAACTCACAAAACAATAGGAAGAAAAAGTATGTAGTACCATATTCAATTAATTACCAAGTAATTTGTGTAAGACTTTAGTTACATTAGGAATTCAGGGAAGGGAGTTTTTAGTGTAAGGAAGAGCAAGCTAGAAAAACTTCATGAAGGATTTGGACTTGAGTTTGGCCTTGAAGAATAAGTAGACCTTGCATAGGCAGAGGGAAAGGGAAAGAGCTTCCCTTGCAGTTCAGACAGAACCAGCAGGAGAGATTACTGTGGCTTGTTGGAGACGGTGAAGAGACCTGTGCCTGCCGCATAGGAGCTATTCTACATATAATTTGACAAAGGCATAGCCAGGACTCTGAGCTTGCAAGTGACATCTTTGTTCTTCCATTCCTCATTTCTGCCTCTTGCGAGCAAACAAGGGAGGGGCATTTATTAAAGGAAGAATATGGTAGGTCACACAATAGAAAAAAGAGCTAAATAATTCAACTTCTGGAAGGACAGAAACTGGAAGACTTCTAGAGACTTGAGCAATTGGAACCTAACTTTCCAGCTGTATTTCATCATCTGTTGTCTTGATTTCTTTCTGTGTGACAACTTCATTCTCCGACCAGTTTCTCCACTCAGTAGGGTATGTGGCCCCTGGCAGCTTTCTGCTCACATCCTAACAGCTTCCCTGGTACCTCTTTTCAAAAAGTCTCAGGGAAGGCCTCTGATTGGCCAAGGGGTCAGCTTGTTAGTAGAAGGGAAAAAGGAATGCTGGGCAGACAAAAATTAAGGTGTCAAATAAATGGATGACTGAATGAATGATGTGATACCTAGCATAAAGACAAATTACAAAGAATCTTGAAAACCAGCCTTGATGTTTAAATTATACATGGTGGTTGTTAAAGGTTTTTGAGTAGAAAATTAACTTGAGAGAAGTGTTTAAGAAATAGAACCTGTCCAATGATGTGTAAGATTACCTGAATGGGGGAGAAGGATAGAAGGAAACCACCGAGAAGACCATTTTCCCCCAGATCCACTTGTGAATTTTTATAAGAATTTATACTGAGGCAAAGCCTTAAAAAATGAGAACAGAATGGCTAAGTTGGAGCACAAGGAAGTAATAGAGATGCCAATGAGCAATGGTTCTTTTTTTTTCCTAGTCATTTTATCGGGATTATGATGTTTTATAACATTGTGTAATTTCGGGTGTACATTATTGTTTATCAATTCCTGGAGACACTTCATCATACCCCCAGTAGTCTAATTTTTATCCATCACCATATGTATGTGCCCCTTTATCCCTTTCACCCCCCTAACCCCCATCTCCTCTGGTAACCCTAATCTGTTCTCTTTATCCATGTATTTGTTATCTTCCACATATGAGTGAAATCGTAGTATTTGTCTTTCTCTGTCTGGCTTATTTCACTGAACATCGTGCCCTCAAGATCCATCCATGTTGTTGCAAATGAGATGATTTTGTCTTTTTTGTGGATGAATAGTATTCCAATGAACAATGGTTCTTAAGAGTTGTGGTTTCCAAATCAGCAACAGCAGTATCACCTCAAGCATGTTAGACATCTAAATTCTCAGGCTCTGCTTCAGACTTGCTGAATCAGAAACTTCGGGAGCAGCCCAGCAATCTGTGTGTTAACTATTCTGCAGGTGATTCTGGTGCCTGCTACAGTTTGATACTAACACAGTGCATTTTGAAGGTTCCTTATGAGCTTTGTGACCTTGAAAAACTTATTAACCTCTTCATGCCTTAGAGGTAAATGCTAATATTAGTGCTTTTCTCACCGATTTTAGAGGATTAGCATAAATATATGGAAAATGCTTACAATAGCACCTGGCACATAGTAAGCATTATATAATTTTTTTTCTATTATTATCATTGATAGGACTTGGTGCTTAAAGGAAAGATCCAAATAAAAGATGATTGCTAGTTCTGCCTGAAGTTTACTTGGATCTTGTTGATGGCCAAAAATTGTCCATATTATTCCAATGTGGATCTTACAGATTCAAACTGTTCAAAGAAATCATCTCCTGACTCCCATACTTTGTTATTCAATTGAAATCTGATGTGATTGCTATTTTCTTAGGATGCATTCACATTGTTTCTCACTGTAAGTAACTTACCCTCTCTGAGCCTCAGTTTCCTCATTATGGTTTCAGTGAAGATTAGAAATAGCATATATAAAGTTTTTACCATATAGTATGTATTCAGTAAACAGTCACTCTTAATTATTCATATCTCCATTTCGTCATCTTGCCTCCCCCTTTTTAATCATGGTTTCTCCTTTTGTGCATCAAGATGTCCGTGACTGTTTCTCTCTTTAGCAGTCTTCTTACTCTTCTAGGGCAGAGGTTATCCTTTCTGTAAAAGGATAGATAGTTAATATTTTGGGTTTTGCAGGCCATACATTCTCTGTCTACTGCTCAACTCTGTTGTTGTAGCCAAAGCAGCCATAGACAATATGTAAATGAGGCATTGTGGCTATGTTCCAATGAAACTTTATTTGTGGACACTGAAACTTGAATTTCGTATAATTTGCACATGTCATAAAATATTCTCCTTTTGATTTTTTTCCCATCCATTTACAAAAGGAAAAGCCAGTTTAGCTTACAGACCATACCATGACAGGCTGTGGGCCAGATTTTTCCCACAAAGTAATGTACCGACTTCTATTTAGAGGAAATTTCCTCCCCTCTGGCCTTTCTTTCTTTCCATCTACTCTTGTCTTCCTTTCTTCTTCATCACAACCCAGACACCAACAACACCGGACCCAAAATGCAATGCAAGTTGAATTCTAAAGTATTTGTGTTTATTGAACAGTTTTAGGTTTTTTATTATAATATAAAAATCAAGTACATCTAAGATTTGCTATCTACTCAAAAAAAGAAAACGAAGTCCAGTAGTTTAATTTTTCATGTGTTTTTATGTACTTTTTCCAATTAAAAAAATATTCCCGTGAGGGGCCGGCCCTGGGGCCAAGTTTGCATGTTCCGCTTCCGCAGCCCAGGGTTCCACCTGTTCGCTCCTGGGCACAGATCTAGCACCACTCATCAAGCCACGCTGAGGTAGCATTCCATATAGCAAAGCCAGAAGGACCTACAACTAGAATATACAACTATGTACTGGGGGACTTTGGGGAGAAGAAGAAGAAAAAAAGAGAGAAGATTGGCAACAGATGTTACTCAGGTGCCAATCTTTAAAAGTATATTCCCAGGAAATAAACCGTAACAGAATAACAGAGCCCAGCATTGACCATTGGTATCAAAATAGGATGACAATCAACTCGTAATAATTTCTTCAGTTAGTTTTTACCTAAGGACTTTTCTTAGCTGTGAGTTTTTCTTATATATCTAACCTAATGCCTTTCTTCTTGCCTGAACTTAAATAGTTGACGAGAGATCAATTTACTCTGAGGGGACAGGGATGGCCACAGGAGCTGACGGTGACTGGTATGAGGCATGGCCCAGTTAGTCACCCCCATCCTGCTTTCAGATCTTATTCTGTGCCTCTCTCCTGTCTGTCCCACAAGGACACCACATGTGGTGTATGTCACATGGTGCCTGGTGCATTGTAGGTACAAGGCAAATCTTTATTGAATTAGAAGTGAACCCCATTTAAAGGTGCTTTTTGTAGCTCATAGGCCTTTTGGGGGAAGACTATGTAAAAGATGATACAAGGTGCTCGAAAGTCAGATTTGAAGTTCGAAGGAAATGTGACTCTGCTTTTGTGGCAGAATAACTATTTCTTAGATGAGGAAGGCAGCAAAAAGGTAAAATAACCATAAATTTGCTCAATGGGGTATCATCACACCTGGTGACTGGCTTCCGTAATTCTAAGGCCTACCCTACTCTCTGTTAGAATAATGAGCTCATGAGGACAACTTTCCAGGTGAGTACAAGATATTGCTATTATCACCATGGCTATCTCTTTTCATATTAATTTTAACATACATTTTACACATTATAACTTGCCTACCTGATAAAAAAGTGTAAAGAGAATCTTATTCTTTATTTTTTAATGTAAAAGAAAAAAGTTCAATCTCTTTTGAAAGGTTATGATTCATTTAGGCCTTAGACTATAGTAAAAATGAATTGTTAACTTAAAGTTTTTTCTATAGGTTAATTTTTGGTCACGATAATAGGAAGTAACACATATGATAAGAAATATAATTAACTGAACTCTAGCAAAATTTGAGACCAAGAAAAAGATATTAGGAATATATTTCATTAATAATGTGTCATTAGCATATGGTACTTAGAATTTATACCCCATTCATTACACTAGAGATGTCTTTCTATGAAGATGTTCCCTGAAAAAGTAAGCATATCTATGTATTTATAACTGAGAGTTAAACCAGCATAAAACAAAAGAAAAGTCAGTTGAGAAAATATTCAGAAATTTGCCCTAGATACATTTCTCAATTTTGGCTGAAGTCAAATGGAAAGCCATTCTTTGATTAGCATCTTCAACTAACAGTGGCCACATCAGGAGTCAAATAGGCTCTCTCAAGTTCTGAGAAAAACAAAATAAGAAAGAAAATAGAAGAGAGTATTATACCCTTGGTAAATGAATGAGAAGTCCGATCCCTTGTTAATGCAATACTGACAGCTTTTGCCAGAGGAGACGGAATAGAGTGTGGGAAGATTTTGTTATCATCTAACAGCACGTTTAGGTGACATCCAGCGGAGCCACTGTTGGCCTGGGAATCATAAAAGGGGAATAATAGATGCAGTATCTTTTTAGTTTTTCTCATTGACCTGGAAGAATAGCTTCAAGGTGACTCTATCTCTACACTTTTCATCCAGTTAGGTTTCTCTTGGTATGTGAAGCAAGGAGATATTTGCTCCCTTGGTATGTGAAGCAAGGAGATATTTTGGGTCCCTCCAAAAGTAACAGCAAACCTCCCTGTCAGGTGGGGGCTTTTGGTGCATTGTGAGGATTTATTCCAAACCCAGCAGTTCTCTCTGTCCATATCTCTACCTGTCTTTAGATCATGATTACTTATCCTGTCAATGGATGCAAAATTAAGTGGAACAGGTATCTTGGCCTAGAATAATCAGAGGAAGAAGGTATAAAGAATGGAAATATAGTATATACTAGTAATTCAGTCTTTTCTAATAGAATATACGACTATCAAAGCAGTAGCCACTTAGTACTAATCAGTGTGTTTGTCTAAGTTCCTGAAAGAATAGAGCCACTAGTTACTCCTTAGTTTACCCCTCACCCTACCTGGGGCCTATGTTAGAATAGCCAAGAGAGTTAGTTGTCTGTATAATTGTTTTGAGACCTTTCATTATTATCACATGGGAATAGTGATAAGATTATGAGGTAGAGGCGAGACAAGACCGACTATTCTTGCAAAGGGAAGTAGAAATTTCTAGAAGCTACAGGTCTCCTCAGTGGAAGGGAGACCTGTGGAGCCTTCTTCTCTTAAAGTCAGACAGACCAAGGCAGAGGGCCTTATCCAGATGATTATATTGTAAAAAAGATGATGACCACACATACACAAAAACAAAACCAATGTTTTGAAGGGTTGACATAGCAAAGAAGCAGTGGAAAGTCTTGGAGTGGGGCCACCATTCAACTTTAAGAGTGTTTATGCTTAGAGATGGAGTCCATTAAATAAGAGTAACATTTAAAGTAGTCTGCAGTGAAACAGGTCTCTGATTTGATATTTATGGTTCTTTCTCCTCAAAATATTTTGTGTTCAAATTGACACATAGTAATTAATATTAAGCTCATTCAATATAAGTATTTTACTAAAGAAGCATGTGTATGGCAGGAGAAAAAGCCAAATAAAATGAGTTAAAAGCAGTTGGTTTTGTTTCCGACACTCAGCAATATGTATCATTTTGAAGTCATTCACTCATATAGGCACTATGATGAATAGTGGAAATACAATAATGGGAAAAAAGGTCTCTGCCATTCAGGAGATTAAAGTTTCAAGTGATGTCTCCCAAATTAACAATTACAATGTAACATAGTAAGTGCTAAAAAAGAAGGTTATGTACAGGGTCAAATAGGAGGAGCAAGGAGAATAGGAAACCAAGCTGGCCTGGGATCTGAGGGCAGACTTCTCAGAGGAGATGATAATAATATGTAACATTTATACAGCTCTTACTACCCCTCAGGTACCGCTCTAATGTATTAACACAGTTGAACCTCATATGCTGTTGAGGCATAGAGAGATTAAGTAAGTGTCCCGTCAGAGAGCTAGTAGAGAGCACTGTTAGGGTTTGAACCCAGACCATCTGGCTCATAATTCCATATGTTAGCCTCTCTACTGTACTACCTCTTGTGCACTTCAGGTAGTGCTATTATAAATAGCAGTACACCACATAACACAACATGCAGGGAAAAACGGAAGTGGGGCAAAGCAGAGAGGACAGAGTTCAACTTCCGCTTCTGCGGTAAGTGTTTTCTGAATTCAAATTCAGATTAACCTTTTATGAGGCTCACCTTTCCCTATATATAGTTCCTTCTCCATTCTCCCACCATTAGGAAGAGGGGTCCTGACCTTATCTGTGGGGTGTCTAAATTCCCACATATTCAGTTTGTATCAGGTTGCATTTTCACTCACCTTTAAAGATATTTACTCAACCTTTTAATCAGTTATTCACTCACTCCTTCATTTACTCAATTGATTTTAGAGTTTTACCCTATCTGTTTGGGTGGTACTTATGAAAGCTTCCTCAAAGGAGATAAGAAATAATGAAGTCAGTTTTGAAAACTAAAGTGGAAATATTCTTTGTCTTAGTTTTACATCAAATGCTTTCCTAGTCATATAAATTTCAAAAGTAACTACAGTTACAAAAATAATGCCAGAGAAAAGGGGAAAAAACACCTTCAATTTCTTCCTAGTGTCTGTGACAGAAAACAATGCCTGCAGGTCCTCCTTGATTTTCCATCTTCATGTTGGGCTTACATAACAGAGAAGGTATGTGGTGTCTGCATCCTGTTCCCTCCCCAGCTGTGTGGTTACATGGAAGCCCGCACTCAAGGAGGCACTGAGCTCCTTCAGGCCACTGGAAAAATCACAGTGTACTCCAAAGTCCCACCTGCTCTCAGGAATTGACTTGAGTACTGGGAAAAATACTGCTTATTATTTGTTCCTACGTGGTCTCTGCTGACTTCTTATTGTAATATTGTTAAAAAGTTTTCTTTACTGGAACAAATATATTCCATTTGGATTATGTCATGAATTGCATCTGGGATAATGAGACTTTCAATAGCTTTTGTGTGTCACCTCTTTTTTACATCACTTGTCTGGTGGCACCAAGAATACTTCCTCACTGAAAATGGATCCATTTACAGTCAATAATAGAGTGGCTAGTGTTCGCTTTTCTTGGGAAAACTAAAATGTGCACCTTTTATCCTATTATACTGATCCACCAGCTTCAGATTATCTGGTTTTCTAGCTTCTCATTTTCTCCTGTATCTTAATGCTATTTTTAACAAGAATTCTGTTGCTAATGGTTTTGGAAAATAATATGTGTACTTTCAGCTGCAACCCGTATTTTTATGTTTTGTCTGATTTAGCTAGGCTTTGATTTTTATTTCAAATGCTGCCTTGTTGTGGATCAAATGTGAGAAGCCCTAATATGTCCTTCTAGATTTATTTTCAATGTCCTTAATTTTGCTACAAGAGAGTAGAGTTAATATTTTAACTATTAGTCACTAGGTGAAAAACACTTTTAGGTGTATAATCTATAATATATATTCTTTATGAGTAGTATATCTATATATGTGTGTGTATGTGTATATATAAATAGAAGAGAGAGACTTTCTATTTTGTTTTTTATTTTAGAACAACAGTTCTATGAATATCTGCATATTTTTTTCATGGTGAATTTTTTTCTAAGTATAATTTTATTTTTTAAATGCAAAAAAATCGTGTTTGAGAGTCAATTGTATTGATATACTCTGTCAAGTTCCCAGCTCATCATTGTTTTTATATCCTTTTGCACACATCTTCTATTTTAGAAATAATCTTCAAATCTATTTTGTCAAACAGAATACTACAAAGAGTGTGTATATAATACTGTAATTATTTATTTATCTATTTATTTATTTATTGACTTACATCTATAAATATTTATTGTTTTGAAGAATGCATTTTAGGATTAGATATAAAAATCTTTGTTTGTTCTACCCCAAACCTAGCTGTTTCTGGGACCCATGGGATTTCATACATTTCTTTTTTTGACCAGTTTCTTTTGGGTGCCTACTTTTTGCTGGTTTCTTGAGATATTATAGTGAATAAACTGGACGTAGTCTCTGGCTTCATGGAAATCATTTTGTGTTTGTGACAAATGTGCCTGAAGAGCTCCAACTATTCTTCAGACGTTTCTCTAGGAGCAGTTCTTCTTTTGCCCAGGGCCAATGTGTAAATAAATACTAATTTATTTATCTTAGAAATTTCCTACAAGCATTCCATATTTCTTCCAGAAATAAAAAAAAATCATAAATTTCTTGACCATGGAAAAATTGGAGAAAGTCATTATTGTTTTATTCAATAGCACTTCTTTGGCTGACTTGCAAAAACCAAAATCCACGTTTTCTGATGTCTAGAGAGTGATTTTCAACCACAAGAGTTTTTACCTAGGGCTCCTGGATCCCTCAGGCAGTGGTCTTAAACTCTAGTGTGTGGAAACTCATCTGGGGTACTTGCTTAAAAGGATCTGGAAATGACCCAGGAATTTGCATTTTTAATTATATAGAAAGTCCTGCACCACACCACCCTGTGAGAGCCGTGGACAGACTTCAGATGGTTCTGTTTAGCCCTGAAACTATGACTACATGGATTTTTTTCAACAAGAGGGTCTATGAGGGTTTAGGAGACTTTCATTAGCTTCTCAAAGCAGTATGCAAAATACTGATACCAGCTCAATACAAGGTTGACATAAGGGAAGCCATACTGTAGAAAAGAGACCATGTTGTAACTTTGAATGACCTCTGATAAACTAACCCAGCTGGATATGCACCCTCCGGGAGATGTATGTGCTCTGTAGATTTTATGGCCCCTCCCAGCTGTGATAAGACAATAACTTTGTTCTTTGAGTTCCCTGGGAATGTGATGACCCCTGGACAGAGATTCTATACTGCTATCCATGACAACTGAAAGATCCAGTGTGGTGACTCCCAGTCTGTAACACCAGAGAGAGAACATTCCTAACCCCCTCCCCTATAAGCCATTGGCCTATATAACTGCTTCAATATTCTGCCCTCTTGGGGGCCAGCCCAGTGGCGCAACGGTTAAGTGCACGCATTCTGCTTCTCAGCGGCTCGGGGTTCGCCGGTTGGGATGCCAGGTGCGGACATGGCACTGCTTGGCAAAAGCCATGGTTTGGTAGGCGTCCTACGTATAAAGTAGAGGAAGATGGGCTTGGATGTTAGCTCAGGGCCAGTCTTCCTCAGCAAATAGAGGAGGATTGGCAGTAGTTAGCTCAGGGCTAATCTTCCTCAAAAAACAAAAGAAAGATTCTACCCTCCCCTTAAGATGGTTCTTTTGGACATTAGTCCCCCCAGCTTCCACCTTGCTAGCAAGCTGTAATAAAAACCCTTCTCTCCTACCACCTTGCCCCTCAACTGTTGGCTTGTCTTTGCGTTGAGTAGAAGACCCCGTTTTGGCGGTAACACTACCATGATGCTATTAGGAGCAGTAGTTTCCAAGTGGAGGCGGGTACTGGTAAAATCAGTCACACAGCCAGCAATAAGAATTCACAGTGAAACACCTGGTAATGGGAAGAAACACTACAAAGCCGATATACTAATTAGTTTTGTAATCCAGAGCAGTGTCCCCTAAGCAGTTATTTTTGAGAAAATCCTAGAAGTTACAAGATGTGTTGGTAAACTGATATTCATTAGTCAAAAAAGTTTGGGAAGCGTTGTTTTAAAATTTTTTATATTTTTATAAAAGTAAATACTAGAGACTTTAATATACTAATTTGCATTGTGAATCACTTTAAACAGTATTTAGTGTGTAGTGATTCCCAAACCTATTTGATCATAGAACCCTTTTCAAATGATTATCAGCTTGAGAATGCCCATTAACAGAGGGAGACATTAGTGTGCCCATAGTGTCCAGCATAGAAATAAGTAATTTTCATTGTAACCCTATCATGAAGAAAAATTTAAATTGTGTTCTAAATACTCTAAGTAACAGGACAAAGAGAATTTTATATGTGCGTGTTAGAAAAATTTTTATTGAAATTATCAGGGGGGGGGCTGACCTGGTGGCATAGTGGTTAAGTTTACATGCTTTGCTTCAGCAACCCAAGGGTTTGCAGTTTTAGATCCCAGGTGCAGACCTACACACTGCTCAAGTCATGCTGTGGTGACCTCCCACATATAAAATGGAGGAAGATGGCACAGATGTTAACTCAGGGACGATCTTCCTCACCAGAATAAATAAATAAATAATCAAAAATAAAATAAAATTATAACAGGTAGGGAACCCTCAACTCTCTAGTTATTATTTACATGGACTTAGTCATTGCTCGTTGATGGTAATTAAATAATATCTTACTCTAAAATGGAAACGATTTTTTCTTTATAATACTCTTGGGAATTAGGCGAAATTTGTATTTCCTAAGAATCATAGCTCATCCTATAATAAGACAACAATAATTATTTCAGATATCTTAAAGCAATGAATGGTGGCCAGCTAAACATAGATGCCTGTGTGTAAACATGTGTGTCCAAAATTTCTTGAAGCAAAACAGCTTCATGGTGATAAAAAAAAAAAAAGATAAAGTCCTTATTGACTTAGATGGTGAAGGAGAACTCCTGGGTTGCTTGTATCAAGATAAGGTTTTACGGAGAGGTGACTTGAAGGAGAGGAGTAAAGAAATCTTGAAAGAAGAAGGAAAGAGAGATTAATTTAGTAAAGGCAAAAGTAAAGGGAATTTCTGCTGGGGGAAACCCTTTTCTAATCTGATTAACAGTGAAGAGTTGAAGGAACAGAAAAATAGATATGCTTAGGCAGATAGAAATCATGAGCTAAAGTGTGATGATTAGAACACTAGTCCTGTGAGATACTGTGGGGAAAAGAAGACAAATAAGTTTGGGAAATGCTATTTCATCCTTTGTGTTTAATTTTGCTTTGATTGGACTTTCACAAAATGAATTTATCACAGGATTATTTTCCCCATAATTTAAGAACTCTCACGATACGCCTTGGGAGAACACTGAGCTAATAGTAATAGGAAATAAAGACCACTACGAATTAATGGACCTCTACCATAATCTTTGCTTCTTTGGGACAAAAAATGATTGGATTTAGGTCATACATTTTACTCTGTCCTCTTTCATTATTAAATTATAAAGAGTCATTGAATTAAAATATATTACCTTACAATATTGTTGCACTTCTGGAATACGAGATCCTTCTGAATCCAGGTCATGAGGTTAAGACTTCTTCATGTAGACTCCTCAGACCCTACTTAATTTTTAAACAAGTAGCACTGGTAGTTTGTAGTTTTTTGACTCAAAGATTTTTTGGGGGGGTGAGAGGAGCTTCTTTGCTTACTTTATAAATATTCACAATACTTCCAGTTTATAAGTGAGCTACACAAAGACTTCTTAAATATGTTTAATTTCTAGTCAAACTATTAAAGAATTAGGAAGAATTCTTAAAGTTTTTGAAAATTTGGCTTATAAACATTTTAGTTCCAAAAGGAACATCTTTAAGTTTTAGAAAGTTAAGCCAGCCCTGCCATCTATATGAGCAAAGCTTGAAAGAAATCAAACAGACCAAATGAAAATCAAGCAACAGCTAAATGAAGCATAATACGTTTATTCTCTTTTCTTTTCATTTTTGGCTTGTGACTTTAACAGAAAACCTTACTTATACGTGCTGGTTGTACATGCTCACATTCTCTGGCATGCCTATGGAAGAATGGTAGATATGAGAAGGGCTGTTAGAGACAGACTTTGGCATATGTGGCGCTAACATCAAATTAGAGATGACATAGAGTTTTTGTAGGTACTCGTAAATTTTTTAAGCCTTTTTTTACTCTGCAAGAACAGACTGAATTCCACAACTTAAGTTGGTTGACAAGTCTCTCTCATATTATCTGCAAAGATACTATGACATCTTTGGTCCTCAGTGAAAAACTATCATACGGTTACAAGTTTGATGTCACCATTTTAAAGTTTAACTGAAGTGAAGTAGATTGCCCATAAAATTGTTATATTTCTGGAACCTTCCTTTTAAATCCATGTGATGAAGGTAATCTTTTTTCACATGGAATCGCTAGACCTTATATCATTTCTAAGTAGCACTCGTAATATTTTCTCTTCAAAGGCACTTTATGCTTACTTTATATGAGTTTACAAATTTTCCAACTTGTAATTAAGCCTCAAGACACTATTTAAATATATGTTTTAAGAAGTGGCAATAATAAAGGAAGGATTCTTTAAGTCCCTGAAAACCTGGTCAAAAGAGCCGTTTGGTGAGGTCAGTCTTATCCTCCATACTCTTAAACAGTGTAAGATGTTTTCCTATCATATTAAAATGGTAGTATGATGATGAATACCATAATTATAAAAGGAAAAAAATCAACCTTTCTTTATCTTAAGTTGTAGTGTCCTTATGAAAGCACTAGATATCACAATTACTTAAACAAGTTATTTTTAAACATGATTTCATGAAAAATATAGTCTATATTTAATAGCTAACTTAATTTACTTCTTTTTATGGTATAAGAACAAGTCTTGTAAGGTCTTGAAGACATGTACCCTTTATCTGGTCTTTTTTCCTTAAATTTTTTGGTTTAATTTCAGACTTAGAAAAAATATCCAGATTCTCCAAATGTTAATATTTTACCACATTCCCACATTTGCATTCTCTCCTTTTCTTAAAACTATTTTTTTCATGAACAGAGAATATTGTGAACTGAATTATATACTTCAACATGTATTTCTTAAAAACAAGGCTCTTCTTTTTTATAACCACAGTGTAGTTGTCTAAATCAGAAAATTAACAGTCTTGCAATAATAGCATTGGATTGTAGATCTTACTCAGATTTCACCAAATTACCCCAATAATGTTCTTTATAATAAAATAAAATGCTGATCATGTATTGATTGCAGTTGTCATGTCTTTTTAGACTCCTTTTGACTAGAACATTTCCTAGTCTTTGTGTTTCCTGACACTTTTGAAGAGTACAGACCAGCTATTTTGTAGAATGTCCCTGAATTTGAGTTTGATGTTTCCTTGTGACTAGATTCAAATTATGCCAGACTTTTTAAAAAATAGAATTGTATAAGATGTGATTTTACAAGAACAAATCACATTCCTGTTTATAAGTCTGAAAATCAGTATAATTATTTGTCATGTTTGCATCAAACAGAATACTCATCTCCAACTTACCAGAAGAAAAGACTCTCCTAGGAGATTTTATATGTATTTCTTAAAGAACAAGCTTGGTTTAATTATTGAGAATCTTCTTAGTTTTGATGGTTTATAGAATCATAGATTGTTCTAATATTTAAAGAGAAAACAAATAAAATGTACAATCGTATTGATCTTCTCTTTTCAGTTACTCCTGAATGCCCAAAGAAAGGAAGAAACTTTTTCCTTTCCTTAGATGAACTCAAATTCTTATCACAGCTCATAGAATCATTTTTGAAGCTGGAAAAAAAGGTCGAAGAATTGTTTGAAGAAATGTTTTTATCGCTCAGGAGACCCAGGAGTACTTCAGGTAATATGCTCTTTTGTTTAAATTTCTAGATCTAGACGGCCAGCCCGGTGGTGCAGCAGTTAAGTGAACACGTTCCGCTTCTCGTAGGCCCCAGGGTTCGCTGGTTCGGATCCCTGGTGTGGACATGGCACCGGTTGGCAAAAGCCATGCTGTGGTAGGCGTCCCACGTATAAAGTAGAGGAAGATGGGCACGGATGTTAGCTCAGGGCCAGGTTTCCTCAGCAAAAAGGGGAAGACTGGCAGTAGTTAGCTCAGGGCTAATCTTCTAAAAAAAAAAAAGAAAATTTGTAGATCTATAATTCTCCCTGTTGTTCCTTCCTGCTACTGAAGCTATCTCATTACTTGAAAAAAAATGCATAACAGAATTCTTTAAATAAACTTTAAAGTGTAATGCACATCATGAAATTACATTTTTATCCTTTATATGCAGCAAGTTCCATACTTCTAATTGACAAGGCATCATAAGTCAATTCTGGATAATTGTCTTTAGCTAAAATTAGATTTTTTTTTTTTTTTAATTCCAAGAAACCCATCCTGGCCTTGGGAAAGAATGAGCAGATTGGATGATCTAGTACCTCTCCTTCTGCTGCTAGCAGCCTGATGACCTTGAACAAAATATTTCGTTCCTTAGACCTCCAAGTTCTCATCTTTAAAATGATGGTGTGGGACTAGACTAATTTTCTCTTTGTTTTCTTTCAGGATTAGATGCTTTAGATTCCAATATGTTACGTAGGGTTGTGAGGATTACATGATTTCATGTATGTAAAGTATTTAAAAGAATGTCTAGCATATTATAAACGATCAATCTGAGTTGTTACAATGGTAATTATAATATCTTGTTTTTAGTTAGTCTTAACAAAATCGTTTTGAAGAAAACTGTACCATGTGTGTTGAAATAATGTTTCTAACATTAAAGGTAGAATTCAAAGGCATAATGGTTAAGACGTGTTCTCTGTTTTCAGATCTATATTTATAAAAATTTTCATCTATATTGGAATGAACTACACAAAGTTCTGTTTTACATGATACCATATATCATTTTTAGGAGAGTAAATATAGAGAGTGGCTGCATTTGCAAAACAAAATGAGGGAAGCAAGTGATTAACAATCAATCTAAAAATTTCAAAACCTAATTTCTTAGTAAAGAATTATGTTTACTTTAATATGTTTATTTTTGTATTTCTTCATTTGCTTTCCCTGGGTAATTTATGTTAGAAAGTTATAAGGTTGGAGTTTGTTTGTTTTATATTTAGCATAACTTACTAGCCTTCTATGTTTCAGGTTAAGTTTAAGTAGCACTGTTAAATTGTAAAGTAAATAATGTAGATCATTTTTCCAAATTTGGAGATAATTTGAAGAAAAAATGGAGGAGGATTATAGATTTCTGACACACAAAAAAAATCCAATGGGAAAATAAAAAATATAAGACAGAAGATATGAAAATTAAAGGACAGAATGGAAAAGTAGATTTAATTAGGAGATAATGTAAGCCCTAGAGGATCTTCTACATGAAACTGACTGGGTCTGAATAGAGAAATATGGCATACTAATTTTTGACTGACATGTTGGTGCCTCGAGCAGTTGACACTTGGTGTTGGTGCTCATCCATCATGCCTGGCTAAGATTTGGCATTCCTCATTCACATCTCTAGCAGAGCTTTTCTGAGGTGTGGATCAAGAAAGAGAGTGAACTCTAAAACATCTAGACTCCTGCCCATTTGGACTCATCTTGTATGGCTCCTAGGCCAGGCCCTAGAAAAACCAGATCAATTCTGAGAACTTTATCCGTCTTAAGGGCAGCATAATTCAAAATTAGAAGTATGTTAGAGAGGTATTGGAAAGGTATAAAACTGAAATGGCCAAGAATTGAAGCAAAGGGTTGATAAATTGATTTCAGAAAAAAAGAGAAAAAGAAAAAGCTGGTTTGACTCTATCAGGTTAAGATCAAGCAATGTTGAGGCTTCAAAATACTATATATTTGAGAGCCATAGTTACCATTATTGAATAAAATTAACAGAGCAAATATATAATTATGCCACTTTATACTGTTTTACCCCAAATTTGTCATCATATAAGAAGTATGGCAGATAAAAGCAACTTCAAAATCACATTAATAATAGTGTACTGTAGAAACATATTTGTGGATTATCAAACATACTATGTGGAAGAAATTTTGAAGGACAGGCATAAAAAATGTCAAAGTACCAGAACCTCCCCCACAATATATGTGTTCTTCATTGTTGAAATTCATTTTTTTGTAACAAAGCCAAAATTTATTTAATCTGACATAACTTTATTTAAATGGCTCCTTGAAGATAATGATCTTGAGAGAAATTCTCAAGAAAATCTAAAGTGTTTCATTCAGTGTAGCCAAGTTAATAAATTCTTATCAAAAACATTGGTTTCTTAAATCAGGAAGAAAAAGATTCCTTGAAATGGATGATTAAAGAAACCAAATGTATCTTAAGTTATCCTGATAGTGAATGTTTTACTTAGAAATCTTGTGTGGGAGAGGATGGGGGAAAAAAAGATCAAGTCATTTGGTTTCCTGTGTATTTCTTTTGATTGGAGCATATTTTGCTAATAAAGATCTTGGAAAGAGTTGCCTACTATGTCTATGTAACCAAAACAATGTGATGAAAAGTGAGGGTTTTTTTTTCATTGTCCAGATGTTTTAAAAATATCCAGGTGTTTAACATCACAGAGAGAAAATATAAAGATGATTATCCAAATATTTTGCCTTTTACTTTGATGTTTACTACTATATTGTCAATTTACCCAAATTGGTAGTGCTCTTAGTAATTTGAATATGATGCAATAGATTTCATAGACACAAGAAATATTTTCTGAGAAAGAAAAGATATTTAGTCATTATATTTATTTGCTTTTTTTGGTCATGATTTGATGGTTTTCTATTTTGGCCATTTCAGAAAATGATAGGATGTTATGTGACTATTATGGTGCCATACTGTATTTCTTTTAGATGATCATATCTAATGGGGTGGCCTGAGGTTTGATTTATGGGGCATTTCTAATTCTCCTTCAGAATAAAGTTGTTCTTCAGGCAGTTCCTCAAATTTTCCAAAGGTGGCATCTGAGATTTATCTAAACCAGGAGGCTTCTTGGCCCTCATTTTTCTTTAGCCCCAGCAATGACAAAGAGCAATGGCTGCTTCAATTGGATGTAAGAAGAACACTTAGGGTTTGTCTCAGAAGAATCAAAGATTTCAGATCTTCTGAAAGATTGTTTGTACTCTTAGGGGGTCTTAAGAGGGGTCAAATGGCTTCTAAGAGTTCCTTAGCTAGATGGTTAAGGGATTGTATTAGGGAGGCGTATGTAGTTAAGGTAAAGAGGCTCCTAGGGTTTGTAAAGCTCATTACACTAGGACTTTAGCTGTTTCTTGGGCAGAGAGGTCGAAGGCTTCCACATTGGAAATTTGCAAGGTGGCCACCTGGGCTTCTCTTCATACTTTTTCATAGTATTATCTCTTGGATGTAGTCTCTTCTACAGATTCAGCTTTTGGTGGGAGGTTGCTTGTGAGCCAGAAAAGAACAGTGAAGAAAAGAAAGACTTGTAGTTCCCACTTAGAGCTGCCAACAAGGCAAGTTGCTTTGTAGTGCACACAATGGGAGCCTATGAAGACCAATTTGGGTGTGAAAGTGGATGTCACAGGGAAGTACTGCCAACCTCCACTCTCAATGAAAGAAAGCAGCAGTGTGGAAACTAACCAGAAGTGTAAAATGAACCACAGTGAACTCTGTAGGGGGAGGCTGTTCAGCAGCTGGCATTCCTGTGAGCCTCTGCACTCTACTGAGGTCCTTAATCTGGGCGTGCTCTTAAAGAAACCAGTGTTGTTTGCATGCAAATAACTATGTTTTAGAGCAATGAGCCAAAAATGGGCTACCTTTTCTAGACAATGCTAGTAAGTGTATAGAACTTTTGATATATTTTAAATAGGTGAAATAATTTGTCTCATGTTAACAGAACTCATAAAGTTTGACAATGCCAAATTTTGAAACTGGCCATTTTAAATTCCAAACAAATATAAAAATGCCGCAATTCTCTAAAACCAAGAGCTGATTAGTCTAGATTCAATGTTACTAATCCTGCCTAAAAATGATCCTTTTTGCTTCTCTATATAGGATTAAGTTTTTAAAAAATCTTTTTAATTTTGGGAGGGAAAGATTATATTATAAAGGTTATCATAATTACTTGATAACTTGTTTCCTATCTCATTATAGAATTGCTTACCAGCAAGAGAAGTCTTGGGAAGCTTATTTTTTTTCTTTCTCATCTTGAAAATAGGCAGATGGTTTGTATAAACATCAAAGCACATTACTTTGAGTGAATAAGCATAATGTATTTGGGAGTGAAATGATAAACATAAGATAATTAACTTTTTTCATAACTCTTAAACTATAGTTACACAATGGCAGATAGTTATTTCCAGAAATAGATCTGCAAAGCTTATCCTTCGAACTAGCATTATTTTTCCAGAGAGTAAATACCTTTTAAATTAGCTGGTTTTATGAGCTATCTGTAGAAAAGTAAAGTGACATTGAGAATGCAAGTGTTGTTCCTCTCATTTGATTTAACAGCTTGATCTTTATTATTTTTTCTTCTTTAAATTGTTTTTTGAATAGTAGTCCATGCATATAGTAAAACTTTTAAACACGACAAAAGAGTATATTGTGAAAATTAAGTCTTTTTCCACTCCAGTTATCTGCTTTCCCTTTCTAGAGGCAACTACTTCCATATATTCCCCATGTTAAAATAACACAAAATCTTGTCATACTATGCAGAGGTTCTTTTTTATTAACAGTTATGTAGAAACATCTCATTCTTTCTAGCAGCTGAATAGTTTTCCATTGATGCGTGTGCCATCATTTGACCAGTTACCCATTGATGGACATTTAGGGTTCTTGTTCCCTCTTCATTTGCTACCACAAACAATGATATGGCAAATTTCCTTGAACTGTCTTAATATGTGCACATGTATAGCTGTATGGTAAATTTGTAAAGTGGAATTGCCAAGTAAAAAGGTATGTCATTAAGAGGATGAAAAGACAAGCCATAGACTGAGAAAAATATTTGCAAAACACATATCTGATAAAGGTCTTGTATCCAAAATATACAAAGAACTCTTAAAATTCAATAGGAAAACAAAAATTCAATTTAAAAAATGAGCAAAAGATCTGAACAGACAACTCACCAAAGAAGATAGACAGATGGCAAATAAGCATATGAAAAGATGGTCAACATCATATGTCATCAGGGAAATGTAAATTAAAACAAGGAGATACCACTAAAAAATCCAAAACAGTCACACCACCAAATTCTGGCAAGGATGTGAAGCAATAGGAACCCTCATTCATTGCTGATAGGAATGTAAAATAGTATAGCCTCTTTGGAAGATGTTTGGTTGTATCTTACAAAGCTAAACATTGTCTTATATGAATGATCCAGTAATCATGCTGCTAGGTATTTAGACAAATGAATTAAAAACTTATGTCCACACAAAAACCTGCACACAAATGTTTATAGCAGCTTTATTCATAATTACCAAAACTTGGAAGCAACCAAGATGTCCTTCAGCAGGTGAATGGATAAACAAACTGCAGTACATCAATACAATAGAGTATTATTCAGTGATTAAAAGAAATGAGATATCATGTCACTAAAAAAACATGGAGGAATCTTAAAGGCATATTGCTAAGTGAAAGAGAACAATGTGTAAAGGCTACATACTATGTGATTCCAACTATATGACATTCTGGAAAAAGCAAAAGTATAGAGACAGTAAAAAGATCAATGGTTCCTAGAGCGGGGGAAGAGAGGAGAAGAAGTGAACAGGTGGAGAAGAGGGGATTTTTAGAGCAATGAAATCATTCTATTTGATACAGTAATGGTGGATACATGACATTATGCATTTGGCAAAACCTATAGAACTTCACCACACAAAGAATGAACCTTAATGTAAACTATAGCCTTTAGTTAATAGTAATCTATCAATATTGGTTCATTAATTATAACAAGTATACCACACCAATGCCAGATGTTAACAATAGGGGAAACTGAGGGGGGTGGAAGAGGGAATATATGCAAACTGTACTTTCTACTCAGCTTTTTTGTAAACCTAAAACTGCTCTAAAAACTAAAGTCTATTAATTTTGTAAAAAGGTATGGATGTTTTGAGAGAGAATGC
The DNA here is from genome assembly GCF_041296235.1 of Equus asinus. Taxonomy (NCBI): domain Eukaryota; kingdom Metazoa; phylum Chordata; class Mammalia; order Perissodactyla; family Equidae; genus Equus; species Equus asinus. The sequence goes on from NC_091798.1 coordinate 77,067,850, forward strand.
CAAGTCAGTTTGTCATATCTATTTTGAGTGCTAATGGTATTTTTGTTATGCAGAATTGTTTTATGGCTTCTGCATTTTGTATCCTTCTGAAAAGTTGTCTCTACACAGATCTTTTGTAAAGAGGTTCCATATTTTCTTTTAATAGCCTATAGTTTCATTTTTCTTTTTTTAGAAATCTTTAATTGGTCTGGATTTTGTTTCAATGTTAGAATTGATCCTCATTTAAAATACCATCTTCTTGAAAAGACATAATAAAATACAAGCCATAGGGAAAACATTTTAGGTGAAATGGTATAACACTGATCTAAAACCTTCTCTATGTTGTGATGTGTATTGAGAAATGAAGCAGAATTCCTAAACAGCAGTCCATGGGCCCTTGGGGTTCATGAATGTGCTTTACAAGAAGGCCTAGGAATCCCCACCAGTATGTGTGAGTGACTGAGTGTGTGTGTGTGTGTGTATGTGTGTGCGTGAACGCATGCACATACCATGTAGTCATATTGTGCATTTTGGATGGAGTGTTCTGTCAGTTTAATCAAGTTCTCAGAGTGTTCACAAATCCAAAATGATCAAGAAACACTACAGTTGAGGCAAACTTTTCCTCAGAATAAACTCTGATAAAATTTCCCAGAAGGATGTTTTTATTGCCTACCAAATAGAATATTTACCTCTCTAGAGAATGTTTCCATGAACTCTCTTACTTAGGAATCATTCATGATTAAGCTCATAGAACCACATTTAGAAAAAACAAAAACACAAAAAAACCACTCATCTTCCCAATGACTATATTGCTCAGAAGCCCTACCAATAAGAATCAGTAAGATTTTGAAGTTTGTTTGTCCAGGACGTAAGGAGAAACTCACTCTTAAGATTCTTAAAATAAAAGAAAAATTATATCTAAGTATATAATTCATCATCATATATCAAGTCTAAGCGGAAAACAAAAGGTAAATGCTAACTTACTCATTTCTGATTAAATTATAAATAATAGAACCTTAATGGACAAGTGGAAAGATTTCTTCTTGGCATATTTATTCATTTCATTTTTGTAGGTCTATTTTTTTCCCCCATGGAAAAAGGTTTCTTAATTCTAAGAAATAAAAGTTGAGGAAACATTTCCATTTTAGGAGCTAGTGATTATTTCTTATCTGTACAAGTGTTTGTGTTTCTCCAATGAATTATTGATATACTTATTAAGAGTGTAATTTTTCCTTATATGCTGATGTTTATCCATGTACTTTTGTTCTTCATTTGAAGAAAAGAAGTATTAATGTTCTAAGGGACATCACCGGTTTTTAAATGCAGTTCTTTAGAATTTAACTTTTTAAATGAACAAGGAAATTAATATTTACTTTGTACTCTTAACTTATCCTACATTATCAACGTGAAAATGAATTAATGACAAGGATGCATGTACATCAAATATGAATATAAATAGCATACAAATTTCATCAAGTTGTATGTATGGAAAAAGAGTATATATTTTGATTCTGTTGTTGTAATGGTGACATCACCCTACATCTTGTTGACTATATTCTCTACATCTTGATATATATGTATGTGTGTATATATACTATGGATAGAGCTTTTCTACATAATTAATTTTAACCTGAATCTATTAATTACATCTAGTATGATTTGCTTTTCTTAATGTATGTTTGTGTGTTTGTTTTCTTTCCTATTGCACAGGAATTTTGGAGACATCCAATAGAGAAGTTGTATTAGAGAAACCTAGAGCAAATGAAAGCAATATTCCTTCAGAGCAATTGCTACCAGTAAAAGAGGTAAGTGAGGAAAAAAGCATGGTATTTTTTTATTCATATATAATATTATTGTCATATGACTGTGAATCCAATATGAATCAAAATGTCTTGAGTTTTACCCTTTGCCACTAAAAAAATAATTCCTGGTTGAATATTGGCTTGTAAGTTTTGGCAAAAATTGAATTTAGTGGGGACACTGCTCTCTTGCACAGTCCGTTCATGGAAGGTGCAGAGAGCTGGAAGTGAAGAGATCTTTTTTCTCAACTCAGGGTCTAAACTTTGAGAATTTGTGCTGTCGATAATTGTTGAGAAGTGAGAAAATGGAGATTAAACAAGGAAAAGAAAGAGGAAAAAATAGTTTGAACTGGCCTCTTATTTTGGTTCGTCCAGCATATGCCTATTCATTCTCATATCCATTGCCATTCTTCTCCTGTTCTATTCTGTGTCGTAAAGAATTACATCTTCCAGGCTTCCTTGCTTTCTGGATTCTGGGAAGGTTGGCCAATGAAAGGCATTGATGGAAGACTGGAGGGTATATTTTGTAGAGAAACCAGAGCATTTCTTCCCCTCTCTCTGTTTTAGGGAATGTCTCTAGTAGTGGCTATGACTTCTTCATCTCCTCCATGGGCCCTTCTACCAACACACAGTCCTTCCTCCATGGTTCCAGTTCCACATGGCAGGTCTGCCTTACTTTCAGCTTTGACTGGTGATCCCAGGAACTAGACTCCCATAGACAGTTCCCTTTCTTTGTTCCTCCAGCCTGGAGTGGTAGTGGCTTCCTGCTGTATTAATATCTGTCTTGCTTCATAACCCATGTTTGGCTCCTCAAGTCTTCTATCACTTTAGTAACTAATACCCTAGTTAAAATTCTTCCTTTTGAAATACCTGGGGTAGTCTCTGATTTCTGAATGGATCTTCACTAATATACTAGGTAAACATTTAAAAAGGCAAAAGAACATAGAGTTTTAACAGAGTTTCAACCTAGAAAGCAAGGGAAACAATCAAAAAAATGCAGTTATACATTATGCTTTAACCAAATATCAGAGTAGGTATTAAGAATACATATGTAGGTAATAGAAGAAAGAGATTCAACTGATATCTACTTTGTGCATGGAACAGCAAGCTGCATTATTTCCTCCTTCTTCTTGGATCAACTAGTAAATGTTCTCTATTCTACCCAGAATATGTATGATGCCAGACATCAGATGGGAAGAGTGGAAGTCAGCAAACAATATTTCATGAAAACAAATAGACTTCTAAGAGGAGATTTGAGTAGTAAACATTTTCAGTTTTCTTTTGAAGAGAAGCTATTAAAATCCTTGGTTTTCTATATTTTGAAAAGAGAATTCAGTTGGGCCAAGGTATTATAGTCACATATAAATTACTATGGGCAAAGATAATCATCATTGCACACACAAAAAATTGTCGCTACAGCCATGGCAATTAATGGCTATTTTTGCCAGAATATATTTTTTCTTTTTTTTTTTAAAGATTGGCACCTGAGCTAACAACTGTTGCCAATCTTTTTTTTTTCTTCCCAATCCCCCCTCCCCCCCCCAGTATATAGTTGTGTATCTTTTTAGTTGTGGGTCCTTCTAGTTGTGGCATGTGGGATGCCACCTCAGCATGGCCTGATGAGCGGTGCCATCTCCGCACCCAGGATCCTAACCGGTGAAACCCTGGGCCGCCGAAGCAAAGTGCGTGAACTTAACCACTCGGCCACGGGGTCAGCCCCAGAATATATTTTCTTGAATGAATGAATGGCTTTAATCAATAGACATGCCCTGGTGGAGAGAACAAAACGTAGAGTTTTGTTGTTGTTTTTAACAGAGGTAGGTTCCTTTTAACGTTTCTATCATAAATCTACAATTATACCACAAGACTATACCCATGACACTTCTAAAGTTTCACTTATAAGAAAGGAGATTCTGTGAGCTGAGTAGCTTCAATTATTAGTTTTATGTAAAAATAAGAAGAGAGATGTGTTTTCAGGTTCTATGATGTTAAAGGTCCAAATAAACTTTAGAAAAGAAAGTTCAATTACAACTTAATTATAAGGATAATGAGAATGGGAGCCACTTTTTCTGATTATGAGTCATGGAATCATAGAATTTTAGCTCTAGAAAATGAATCACCTTTATTACATTTTACAGTATATATAAAAAGCATTAAATTAGTGCTGAGTGGAATGTGTGTACAAGAAAATTAAACTAATGATCATAATCTCAGTAATTTTAGACTGAAAGAGACCATAGAAATCATCCAATTCAGCTCTTTTATTTTTCTAACAAAAAACCTGAGATCCAGAAAAATAAGTAATTCAGTAAGAGATATTGAGCCTAGGGTCTTCTGAAGTTCAAGTAGGTGAATTATTACTGTAAAGAAGATTACATGAAAACAGAGAAAGTTTAATTCTAAGCATAGGTTTAGCCTACTACCCACAATATTTTTAGTACTTTAGAGAGCATTAGAGGCCTTGGGGGAAATATACACACGTAAATACATTGCCACGCGAGCCAAAGACCCAAAGAAAGAAAATGAAACAACACCAGCCTGCACTCCAACCCTTCCTACTCCCCCTCCACCCAGAGCATTGCAGATCATTTTAATTCCTCATTTCCTGGAACGAAAGTAGTGCTGCTTCCCATTTTGTGGGTGGAGAAACTACATAAAATTCTAAGGAAATAAAAATCTAGAAAGGTGCAGTGGTGTGTTTTCTCTGAGAAATTTATTTCTTATTGCTATTTTTTGGCTTGCCTGGATTTCTGAGAGTAAAAAAGAAATAAAAGATTGAATATTAAATGCTGTCTTATGTTACAATACTTGTTAACAATAAACTATAAAAAAGACTATAAAAATCTAATTTAGACTTTATTAAATATATTGAATTTAAAGGTTGCTTTATGTGATAAATGGTAAGTGTAACTTTCAATTCTCATAAAGATGGTTTTATTGGACGATATTTAAGAGATTAAATTTTGAAAAAAAATTTTGATTAAATCCACTGATGAATTAAAATGAAATGTCAGTATATTACTGTGTGTAAAGAATGCACATGTTTTTGTATATTGCTTTATTCACTAGGTAATATTTTTCAGGTTATAAGAATGGCTTTTACAATTTATCAAACAATACCTATATGCAACATGCCGAATGAAAGCAGTAATTTTATATCTATAACAATTGAAACACTTGTTGCTGAGTTAAGATTAATCTAACTTCATATAAATTTATCTTTCAGACTACTTTACTAGATTTTGGCTGGAGAACTGCATTTAAAGGGGTGTCTCTTCCCATGTCACATAGTATAACAGCAGCAATTGAAGATTTTTCCACAAAAATTCTCCAACAAGAACAGAATGAAAGGTCTTCAGCTGTGAGCTATACCATGAACCTTGTAAATGTCAAGCAAGTTTGGCAAGATAGCCATGTGGTTCCTGAGGAGGACCAACCAAAGAAAATTGCAAAAGCAAGTGTCAAATGAAATTCTTTCAAACTGTAGACTTGCATAATGAGATTTTTTTCTTTCCTTTTTAAAAAATATAAGGCTTGGCGAAGGGAACCTATAGAAAAATGGTTGTCTCTTGGCAAATATTTGGTACTTGACCCAGTACCGGTTTTCCTCTCTGGTATCCATGGGCCACTGCTAGCAAAAAGGACTTAAAACTGTTGCCAACTTGTTGCCTTTTGAGTCTGAGGCAACATGAGGGGGCCTCTGTGACTTCACGGGAAGCTGGGAAAACTGCTTGCTTGGCTTATATCTTTGAATGACTCCAGGAGAAATTTAGGAGATTGAAGCCCTTACTGTCTTTTATTGATTTAGGCAACTTTTAAACCTTTATTTACACTTTAATGCACATTCCATTTCATTAGCATCAATCTTACATCTTTACATGTGCTTTGAGAGTCACAGAACATACTAGGAAAATAGGAAGTAAGTACGCAAATAGATAAATGCAGTTATTCACTATTAAGTCCGCAATGAGTTCAACAAGCTATGATTGAATGCTTTTAAGAGAGTTCTTAAAGTGGCCTCCTTATTCTGCTACTGCCACCCTGAGGCTCCAGAACATTCAGGGGACACCATTGACTGATCTGGAGTGGAGGCAAGTTTTGCTTTCCCATCCACCATGCCTCTTTTACCATTAAGGAGTAGATTCATAATAAGTAGTGAAAAACTAGGCACATCACTTCTGAAAGTTGCTGAATTTTGACCAATAAGAAGATGCTACATGAGTTTGTTTCTGATGCTTCTAGATTAAAGTTAAACTGATGTAACTTTATTTAGATGTGATGATTAATAAAAAAATGTTTTATGAAAATTTAGCAAAATAAAATTAAAATAAGTTCAAAAGTAATACAATCATATTAATATCAAGGATACATATTTTCTGAGTTCTATTAATGACAAATCAAAGTACCGTCTTGTAAAGCTATTTCATGAGTTTTTCATAATATCTGTCTGGTAAGCATAAGTTTTGAAGGTTACATATAGGGAAGCGTTCTTTTGTTATTTCCTTATTTGACATAAAATATTTAACTTTCTACAACTGAGAAATTGATTATTATAAGCTTGTGTCATTATATTTATGTTTGATGCCAAATTCTTTATTTAGGAATTTGGCTCCCCTGTACATAAATTACACGGTGCTGTCAGAGCACAAATAACGCAGTGCTACATTTTTTTCTCCCTAGTTTTGTTCTGACATCATGGAAAAACTTGACACAATGCTTCCCCTGGCTCTGGCATGCAGAGATGATTCTTTCCAGGAAATTAGAGCAAACTTTGTGGAAGCCTGTTGTAAAGTGGCAACAGCTGTCCTGGTGAGACTGCAAGAGAGAGGAAAGGAGTTTCCTTCCAAGGCACCCCTGAAAAACTTGCACACACTGCTCTCCACAGCAGTGTATGTCTTCCAGAAGTTTTCCCGATATGATCATTTGATGAAAGAAACTACTAAGAAGTGAGTGTCATTTAAATTAAGTTGACGGCCATGCTTAAAGTAATACGTAATCTTTGGATTATCACAGGAGTGAAATTTTGATGATAATATTTGAGAAGGAGAAAATAATAATTAACATGGTGAATTGTTTTCCTTTGTCTTGACAGGGAAATGTCCAAAAGGTGGAGCATGGGATATATTAAATCAGATGCATAGATAGTAAGCTAGGTATTCTTTCTAAGGCCCATTCAAAGACCCGTGCTTTTTCCATACTCTAATCTGGAGCAGGTATTTTCTGCATGCTGTTATGACATGACCAAACACACCCTTCCCATTTTGTAAAGCACATTGTGCTGGCTACACCAAAGGAAAAATAAACTTGTTTTTGTCCCACATATACACAGTTGTGAAATCTGCACTTCTCTCTGTTGTTTCTAAGCCAACAGACTGTTAGGAGCTGACATAGAGAGTAAATGCCTTTCAGTCTATTCCGCTAACCAATGTAAACATATTTCAGAACATCCACTTAGTTAAAAAACTATCCTTAGTGTTTGAAGAGGAAGCATCTGGCAGTTTTAATTCTCATGTATTAGTAGTCTAAAAAGATGATATGTTTTCTGGATAGAGAATAAAAATGACTGCAGGTATTATTACATGGTCTTTCTGCCTATCCTTGTATTCTCTAGAAGATAGATTGGACCCTTGCAAAGGGAACGTGTCAACTTGGCAGTCCACTGTGAGCCCAAGAATCCTTTCTATATTCCTTATTCAGCCTTTGCAGTCCCTTAGTTCTGAGAGAAAGCATTAGATAGTATAATATAGATAGCTAAAGATAAAAGAAAATAAATTTGGCTTGATGTAGGATATAACCATGATATTTCTTTAATTCTCATAAGTAGTCAGATGTTGTGATTCATACTTGAATTTATAAACAAAATGTACCAGAAGTCACTGTATTTTTGTAGAATATTTTAAAACAGTTTATGAGATAATTGACATCTACAAAATTACAATTTTTAAAATAAAAACAGTGTGTTTGTGGGATGTGATAGCTTTATAAAAGTTGCTTCTGACAAATGCATGTTGTTCTCTATAATAACAATAACCTAATGCCTAAATAATGTACTGATCTCTAATAATAGGCTTACAAAGAATACTTTTATTTTTGAATGATGTATTGACAGTGCAGTTTGTCTCAAGTTGAAGTGCATATTTGTGGAACAGCAGATGTACGTTTTCAAAGGACTTACGAAACAAAGACTAGCTTTTTTTTTTCTTTTTGGAAAGTGAATGTGGATGCAGACTTCAGCATTAGGAGGAAATGAATGATTGATATCTAATAATCAAAACCATTTGTAGTACTGGAGATTGTTACCTCCTACTGCACAGGCCTTAAATCTGTCTCTTTGATCATTCCTTCTGAACAGACCCATATTCCTGGTGCCTGTCCAACGATATCAGGAATTCATCAACACTCTACAGTTTCAGGTTACGGACTACTGCGTCAGAGTTTGTGCTACAAGCATTTTACAGGATGCTGAGAGCCACCACTGGGATGACTACAAAGCTTTTTACGAGGTGTGAAGTTAAGTTTACTATCCCTCCTTTTTAACAAATATGTTTTACTGCCTACCTGCTTTCTGGCTAATTAGAAACATGAGCTTGGCATTACTAACACACGAAGGCTGCTAGGATAATATTTTTTAAATATTGAATTTGTACTTAGGAAAAACACTGTTTTTAAAAACCTGAAATAATTAGACATCAGAACTCTCTCCTTCTGCTTAAAAGTAAAAATAACTTAATTTGAGTTGCAAGGTTTCAGTGCTATATAATAAGTTGGAATATAATGGGATACAATGAAAACTCAGAGATAACAATGCCAAATTGCTACAGCCTTGTGGTTTTTCCAAAAGGATCAGTTATAGATATTCTTGCATTTTTTTTCTTGTTATGTATTTCCATCTGTGTTTGATAAATATTTTTTATTAAACAGCTTCATTCTTTATATTTACTTTTTCCCTGCTCATTGTATATCCTTATGTGTGTGCTTTAAGACCCATCTGATCATTTATAGCTTACCTATTTTCATTTAGCCTGTGTTTTGAAATCCCAAATTTCTACTGAATTAAAGCTTAATGATTCCCAGTGCAATGAAACCCAGGATCAATTAAAATTATTCATCATCAGGCTTCATTAGTTTCCTTTCTCGTAAATCCTCTTGATTATACATAAGCCACAATACTTGAAATTCCTTGAAGTTGATTCCAAGGCAGGGTGAAACATTTATAATATCTTAATAAAAGATAATCAGGGTTTTTAAAAAATTCATCCATCAAGCCCAGCTTCATTAGCTTTTTCAGTTTACCCTTTCCTCCAGATTGAAGCTTATGATTTTTGTTTTTCCTGATTGTCCTAATCACTATGGAGTATTGAGAAAAACAGAGTGGGATTTTATTCAATGGAGGCACTCTTGTCACGTCCCTGACACTGAAGGTTCCTGTGGCTCCATTTATGCCTGAGTTATCATCGTCGTAAATGTTACCACAACAGAGAAGAAGAGCTAAGAAGAAGCTCTTTTAAAGGACTTTCCACTTTTTCTAAGGCCATTTCATCTCCCCTTTAGAGGTCCTTCCCAGATAGCTTTTCTTTTTGCAAGAGCCTCCGTATGAGTCTTCCAAACCTGACATACTTCAAACAGCAGTGAGCAGAATGCAAACGAGAAAGTGGTATGGTGCAGCTGGTAGCCTGAGATAAGAATGAAAGTATTGGTCTTCCCCTCTCCTGGCAGCATCACAGCTTCCTTATTGCCTGGGGTAAACAGAGAGGTTGAAAATGAATCTATCTCCTGTTTCAAACTATTTCAATATGTCAGTGTACTAATGAGCAATTTTATGTTTTAATTGAAAAACAGGTATCATTTCACTGTATGTCCAACATAGGGGTATTATGTTTCTTCTTATGCAAATAGGGAGCTAGAAGAGTTGTACAGTATAAATAATATGTGGATACATTGAGAACCTGTTATTGAAGTTACTAAGTATTTTTTTAAAAAAACAACAAATTACCATGTAACACGCAGCTCTTAGATCTTATGACAAGGCTTTAGCTTCAAAGACAGAATTAACTAGATAGTTACCCTGTGATTACATGGTACTGTAGCTTCCATATACTTACATGGTCAGTAGTTACAATTTAATTGCAGAGTTAATGGTGTTATTTATGCTCAGAAAAATAAAGTGATACTGCTCTTCTATTTACCAAAAATAAGAACCTTCTAAAAATAGCATAGATTTTAAACTGTTTTGACAACTGGAGTACCTGACATGGTTTTATCCCGTTTGCTGCGCCTCTTTCTCCTCCTCTCCCCATTATTCCAACTGATTTGTAAAACAGGACTAGCGTGTTTTTGGCAGGGCTGTTTGAGAGGAAAGGATATGAGATCTGTCTGACTGGAGGTGAAGGGTAGGATAGAGATCTCCGGGGAACCTATCGCCATGTGCAGAGTGTCATAAAAAAATAGTGAAAGAATTTACAAGACATAGAGCAATATATGTTCATGTTTTGTGATATCAAGTGAGCCCTAGATACATTATTTCCATTTTCTAAACTGTCAGCTTGAGAGAGTCGAAGAATTTGGTATCTCTCTGATGAGGTGCTGGTCAGATGGCACAATGGGTGTTCAGAGTACATGTTTAAAATTAAGCTTTTAGTATAGTTGACATCTGCTCAATTTTAGCAACAATTTTAGCGACTTGTGTTTTCCAATACTCAAAGAATAAAGAATTGTCTGTTGAAAGATAATACTGAGTGGCTTATATAATAAAGCCCAGCTGCTTGTTTCCTGATATATAATCTAAATAAAAGCCCACATCTGTTTACATTATAGTAAGTCTACAAAAATAACAGATGTTTACTAGCAGAGTACTTTTGAAATGACAACAAATAGAGAAACAGGTCAGAAAAATAAATGAATCACATTTAGTTTAATGAAAACCCTTGCATACATTGATATTACACACATTTTGAAGAGAATTGTGAGAATGATGACCAGTTTGGAATGTTTTTAAGTAAACATGAAGGTTGTATTTTAAAAAGTCATGAAAATAAGCTTTTTCACTTTAGGAGAAGAAGTCTGTGTGTGCCTAAAGTTATTTTTGTTTTTCCTTTTATTGCTAAAAGGTAGCTATTAAGAAAATTGTTTTTTTATATTCTGAAAAATATGGGAAATCATGTTGGCCGTGTTATTATAACCACCCATCCACTGCCATGGAGAAAGTTAGGGTAAATCGTTCATACTGGTCATTACATCAGCTAGGGTCAGTTTTGCTTTAATTAACATACAACACGAAAAGTATGAGAAAATCAAGCTTTCAAACTCCTGTCTTACTTTAGGAAACTGTTTAAAAGCATTGTTTATCACAGGACACACAACAAAGAAAGCATTGGTGACTACAATTTTGCTGATCCACATTAATTCTGTAATTTTTTTTTATTAAATAGCTTTGATACACATCTAGTCAGGAAGTCAGAAGCCAGTGGTCCAAGTTCCTTTTAGCTTGAACTTGACCCTTTGACATTTTGATGCCCGAGTTTCCCACCCAAGGATAAAAATTCTACTCATTTCTAAACTTCATTTGAAACTATAAATTATTATTATTACAGTGATTGCAAAAGATTTTAGTAAATCAAAGAAATTACCAGAATAATAGTATGTAAGAAAAATACTAATAGAAGTATCTCATAAGAAACTATGAACTTTTGGTATAGAGAACAGATTTTTTTAGATGACATTTGTTTGAGAAATATAAGTAGTGGGCAAAGCAGAAATTTTAAGTCAAAGAGGATTACTTAGTGATAAAATGGGAAGTTTTACTAGTTTAACTTTTGATATAGTAACATAATCAGGATAATGTCTAAAGAATGCATTCTACTGTTCCTATTTCAAATAATCTTTTGATCTGGTTTGAAGAAAATGAGGTCAAACTACTAGCATACCTCCCTGAGAGCATGTTAACTAATTAATCTTTGTAAATCACTTGAGGCTACCTTCTCATTTCTGCCTGCTCCCCTTGGCCTTGGCCTCTGTCGGGTCCCCCTCTGCGGTCAGGGAAAATTTGGCACGCAGAAGGGATCTGTAAGGGGGTCATAGGGAATGAGAATCTGGCCCCTTGAAGTATAAAGTGCTATAAAAATACTAAGAAATGATGATATCTGCCTAGGCTTTACGAAATCTTGTAAATCAGACTACTGTAGTATCTGTTTCTAGTATTGTTATTAAACTACCTTGGATAAAATAGCATAATGTAATAATCTTCACTAGTTACCCATTCTCCTTGGTTTAATGCATGTTGATAAGGATACGGTATGCAAGTTTATTTTTGCTCCTATCATTTCATTATAATGTGAAATCTGAAACATTTATAAAATTATCTCAATGATGCTGTCTCAGAAAATATATACATACTTAATTTACATAATTAAATTTTAAAGGAATCAGCCCACCGTCTTAAACTAGCATGACTAGCAACCATAAAGCTGATTGTTTAAAAGTAAATTTTAAACTCCAGGCCAGGAGTAGGTAAATCAAGAGTATACTAGGTTAAATGCTTGTGGTCTGGATTTGCACTAGAATATCTGGTTGCGTAATTGAAATAAAACATATGTTCCTTTGTCAATAAAGATGTTTTACATCTTGTCAAAAATCTTTCCTGGTCATCTAGTGTGTCAAACTCTCCAGCTATTTCCTTTCAGCCTGAACTAATTAGGTTCATAGGAAGCAAACTGATGTTTTGGAAGTCATGATTCTATTGTTTAATGTGCGGTCGTTTTGCCAGGGGGAAAGATGCTCCTTCTCGCTCCAGATGTGGCATTATTTCTTGTGGGCTCTTCATCACGATCTCTGGACCATTCTCTCCTCTAAGTTAGCCCAGGAGATTCTAGCAGAAGTGCTGGAGAAATCTTTGGGTCTACTAGCCTCCAGATATGCTCGGGTCCAACCCAGTTATAAGAGAACTCCACAGATAAGGTAATTGAAGTTGTGAAAAACGTTGCTTTTCAAGAAAACTTTTTCATCAGCTGGTATTAAGCAGAATGTAATTCTGAATCTCATGACATAACACCTTGTGTATTTAACATGCTTCTAACATCTGAAAAGAAATTGTGTTCAATTCTCCTGAGACACTCAAGTGGAAGTGTGGGACTTGAATCAAAATAACTTTGCTCTTTTTTCCTCTTAAAATTGTATAGAGAACCCACTTGTTTCTAAAAAATGATTCAAGACATATTACAATCTAGGACATATATATGCAGAAGTTAATAAATAAGATAAAGAGTGAAAATTAAGATCCTGAAATGGAGAAAAAAGCAGCAGTGGTGTGATGAAGCAGTCAATGTGACTTTGAGATTCTAGGCAACCAAGGGATTTTAGTTTTAGTGTTTCTTTTTAAGCCTTTAAATAATGTAGTTAATCTTCATTAAGGAAACTCCATTGTCTGATTGTTTTTCTCCTTAATATATTCTAATTACTTGTGTTCTCTTTTTATTTACTTTTTTTCCTTTGTTTTCATTATGTATTACTAAAAAGCCAGTTCAACAAATGTGAAATCACAGAAAATGAGGAGCAGCAGTCAATGGGTATTAAATTAAAGACTGAATCATAGTCCAGTTCTGTGAGTTATCTAGGCAGTGAATATTACAAAAATGTGCTTACATGACACCAATGATTTATACGAAGAGTAGGCTTTTGTCTTATAAATATTCTGACTAATGTGATTAAGGCCTGTCTTTTAGGTATAAGAATTTTTTTTCAGATCTATTTTAGGAGGAACCAAAAGACATCAGAGCTTTGTTTTTCGGCAGGAGGAATCATTTCCTGATCTCATTCTTGTAAAGTGTGCTGTATTTGAAGGGCGTTTAGGTCCTGCTACGGTGTTTCATAAATATGGTATTTTGCACAGGCTGTTTTGAATTACTCACCAAGCATTTTTTAAAACATTGAACTCTGAAGAAGAGATGGAAAATTCCTTTTTAGAGCAAAGAATATCTTCATTCTTTTCCTTACGTAGCTTAAATCACTTTTGACTATGAGGTGGCAAGTCATTATGAGATGTTTGTGAAATCAGATTTACTATGAGCTCATGAAATAGGTAGTATATTTAATTAATTAACTACACTATAGAGACTTTTGGTTTTTATTTTCTGGGTGGTTACATAAAAATGCCATGCAAAGCTAGAGTTATTTCTTCTAGTTTTTATAAGTAATATAAATAAATATTTTTATTTGAATGGTTAATCCTAAACCACCATTATTGTGGAAATCAGATCATGTGTGTGTGTGTGTGTATGTGTATATATATCTTGAATTTGTAATTGTTTAATTAGTGATTAGAATAAATGGATGCGAGCTACAATTAAACCTTTCTAAAGACAATTATTGATGCTTTTAGTATTCCCGTAGCCTCCAACTGTCGTAAAACCAAAACCCTATATGCGATTTTTATATAATATGTTATCTATTATTAATATATGTATAACTTTATTATATATATTAAAAATTTGAGGCCAAAATGTCATTTTAAAAGATCCTCAAACTTATTTGTTTTCTTGTCATTTCAAAATTTCCATCTTCCATTTCTTCAGCACTGAATTTGAGAGGAAAACAACTGAGATCTGTACAGTTTAGCCATATACCAAAATAATCTCTAAACAGATCTTTGGGTCTCTATTAAAACTCAAGAGAGATAGAAACAAGCAAATGAATTTATGAAAAAGATAAATAGTACAGCATATTTTCCACAAATTTATTAAATATTGGAAATGTCTGAAACTGTAGGCTTCTCCATTTGTCCTTCTGGTGTCATTTTTCTCATCTCCCACTTGCTGAGAGAACATTTTACCCAACCTTGTGACTTTCTTTTATAGCTTGTACTGGGTTGAGGAAAATTGTTCTGCTATCAAATTTTTACCTATCATATGTATGTGGACAATAGCAAATTTTCTTTTAGTTTGAATTCCCTTTTGTTGAATGTAATTTCAGGGAATGTCTCTTGAGCTTCTTAAACAGAATCCTGATAGGGCAAAATCAACATATTTTTTAAAAAACACTCCTAAAACACTTCATTATTATAGACCACATGATTCCTAAAAATAATGGTATTATGAGTCACCTAGAAACTCAAACGCTATGATGCTTTCTATCTGTCTTTGATCTCTGAAGGTCTGTTATCCAACCAAATATTTCTATTCTTACATATATATGCTTCATATAAGAGATATGGATGATAGTGTATATACCAGGCAGAAAAACAATTTTGTTTAACATGATTTTTTCTTTTTCTTTCCAATAGACTTGATGTCACAACTATTTTAATATGCACTGAGAACATGTTATGGTCAGTTTGCACATCTGTACAGAAGCTTTTGAAGCCTCATGAGTATACAGATGATAAAATTTTTAGAATTCATACCCATTGTAATAATCTGTTTACAACATTAGTCATTTTGACTTCACCGTTAACTGAATTATATCAGTAAGTATCAAATATATTTTCTTTTTAGCTATTATGATATATAAAATAATGTGATTTAGCAAAGATATTTTCATACTACTTACTGAGTTGTGTGAAGTACCATGGAGAAATTTTTAAGCAGAATGTAATTAAGCAGAAGTGCCTTTTTGATTTTGTGAATTGGGCCATTTTGTAAAACTAACACTGACGGGTTTCTTCATTCTCAAAGCAGTTTAGTCGTAATACTGTGTTATATCTCTATTGGCCAATCGTATTCAGTTGATAATGCTCCAGTACAATCAGGACCATTTTGTACTTCACTATCTGAGTTGCTTAAATGATCAAATTATATTAATGTGTTGGTTATTTTACTCATAGCTTGATATTCTATGAAAAAGAAAATCATATCTAACGGCTTTTTGCTCTTTTTAAAAATATGTTTTAGTTTTTAATTTTATGTAAAGTGATTTACTCTAATAAAACTTTTAAAAAGAGAATTCTAAAATATTGGCCAGTCTGGAAGAGAATGCCACATTGCCAGTTAATCTGCCATAGACTTGCATTTTTAGTATTAGGCTTCAGTGTCTGAGCTAGTAATGGCAAGTGGAAATAGAAATAAGCAATTACACTTTTACAATGTTGAAATATATTACTTAGCTAAGTAAATAGGATTGAGGGAAAGGAAAAAGATTTTGAACTACTTTTCTGTTTATTTCACTCAAATTTATAATATTATAGAAGAGGTTGGAGTAGATCTTATAATAAAACATTAATAAAATTTTGTTTAAATCCTCCTCCAAAATAGTCACTTTATCCTGAAAGGCTAGATCATTACATGTTCTTAGTTTCTTGGATGGTAAAAAGTATATATATTTCTATTCCTTAGGATAAATTAGGTAAAGTATTCCTTTCTGTGACATTCTGGTAAGGGTGATATGTGAATCTTGATTTTCAGTAAATTTTGAGGCTTTTGTGTTAGAAATCCTAAGCATAATTAACAACTTTGATTTCAATTTCCCTATAATTTTCACCCACTCTTTGACTTTCAACAAACCCATTGTTTACAGATTGTTTCTTCTGGCAACCCTATGGTTGAGGACTAATTTTAGACATGGAGAATTCTTTCAGAAATGGGAAGGAATGGTGAGGTAAATTGCCATAAATTTGGGATTATATACATAATAGTTCATAATCATAAAAAGCTCAAGGTCTGAAGCCCATAATAAATCCTAGTAAACTAAACTGATTTACCATAGATGAAAAAATCACCATGCTCTTAGTTCAATGGGTCACTTCATCTAAGAGGAAGGCCCTGTGAAAATCAGGAACAACGTCGACAAATTTCATGGATTGGTCATGGTGAGCAATATTGAATTTCACGGTTTGTCACAGATGAATAGAAAAATTTTAACCCCCAATGCATTTGTAAAACAAATAAATTATTATCAAAGATTGCATATTTTAATAAAAATAATGTAACATGCATTCATTATTGTTAACCTACAGCCTTTTGATACATTTTTTACCAACGATGCAAGGACTCAAATCTCTGTGATTTGTGCATTAGATATTGCATTGTAACCTCATTCAACAAATTTAAATTGCTAATTTCAACTAGGATTACAGAACATTTTACACCAAGTACTGCCTCTGGTTTTTCTTAATATAAAACATAGATAGCTATATTGCTTTGAAGCATGAACAAAAGCCTAGATATACTTTCTTTTCTAATATTTCTCAGTTAATAAAAATTTTCACAAGTTTTATCCATTCATATTGATTTAAATTTTATGATTGTTTTCCTAGAATATAGATCTAATCTTAGAAATATATTTTGCTTTGTATTGACAAAGGAAATCTACAGGGCAGCTGTTCCTCACCAACTAGGGAAAAAATTGTAAGTGTGTTGCAAGAACCCTATTGACTTATTTAGCTTCTTTTCACAGTCAGGATATGAGGTTGTCGTATTATTAGCATTTTAGAAAAAATTATATCTCTATCTCACATTTAAAAATTAAACTGTGTGCTTTGAGGACTTGGGGAAAGAACAATCAGATGTCGATAGTATTGAATTTTTTATAAACTGCACCTGACATTTGTCACTCTATGTGATATGCCTTTTTTGAAGGTGGCCGCCTTTCTTCTGACAGATAAACTGAATGTATTTTCCTTTCTGAGCTTAGCGTAGGACCACTAAATCCCAGGGCAGGAATATATGATTTTAAAATCTTTACAGGAAGAATGAAACATTTTTGCAAAAATGCGTGTTCTTTTTTAACTCTCCTTTGTAGATTTCTGTTAGAATGTTGTAAAAGGAGCACTTTAGGTTTGTCCTACAGGGAAAGAGACCTGCTGAAACATAAAATATTCACCGTGTATTTTCCAAAATGCTTATCGCCTGTAGTTGTTTCGTAAAGGCAGTTACACTGCACATTCAGAAGCGTACTGAGTGCACATGCACACACATACCCAGACAATGGTTTCATATGTTGTGTTTTGCTTGCAGAGAGTATTAGTTTTAGTTTGTATATCGCAAATTAAAAATTAATTCTTAGAATTTTAGGAAAATGCAATTTAGTTTCAATTCAACAAATGTTATTGCCTCCCTAGCCCCTATGATTAAGCACAAGGATTAAACACAAGGGGTACGGCAGTGAGCAAGATGAAATATCTGCCCTCAAGTAATTTAGGAACGTATAATTTTTAATGTTAAAATTAGATTATGTATTTGTGTGTGTGTAGACATATATATACGTCCCCAAAATGTTTTGTTGTGTCATATAAAAACCCCTAAAAGTGCAAACTTTTGAAAATTGACCGTCCCCAATGTTACAACATTTAATAACATGCAACAATGAATTTCAGTACAAGTGCCGACATACCAAAGACTGGAGTCATCAGAAATAGGCCAGAATGTTCATGATCATTAAGCCAGGGAACAGCAGACCTATCTTGGGATTCACTTGGTATCACTCATGTGGCTTTTGAATCCCTAAATTCCAAGGTATTTCAATGCTGTGTCTATAGTTTCTTTTCAAACTAGTGCTAGGTGTTTTGATGTTATGGTCTCAGCCTATTTATTTATTTATTTATTTAAAACTATTTCACTCGTAAAATGGAAAACGTTGGATAAAACTTTGTTTTTCATACCACGAGATTGTCTGGCACACTCTGGAAAACAGGTAGTTCCTCCAAATGTTATGCATAGAATATGCTTACATAAAATGTTGAGCATATGGTCATATGACCCAGAAATTTTACTCATAGGTGTATACCCAAAAGAAATGAAAGCACACGTCCACACAAAGGTTTGTACACAAATGTTTACAGCAGCATTTTTCATAATAGTACAAAGTAGAAAGAACCCAAATGTCCATCAACTGATGAATGGATAAACAAAATGTGGCATATCCATACAGTGTAATATTGTTCAGCGATAGAAAGGAATAGAGGACTGATCGATGAGACAACAAAGATGAACCTCAAAAACATTATGCTGAGTGAAAAAAGCCAGATGTTAGAGTGCACATAGTGTATGATTCCATTTATTAGAAATGTCCAGAATAGGCAAATTCATAGAGACAGAAAGTAGATTAGTGGTTCCCAGGGGCTGAGAGGGAGGGAGATTGGGTAGTACCTGCTGATGGGGACAGGGTTTCTTTTGAGGCCAATAAAAATGTTGTAAAATTAGATAGTGGTGAAGGTTACACAACTCTGTGAATATAATAGAAATCATTTAGTTGTACTCTTAAAATGGGTAAAATTTGTGGTATGTGAATTATATGTTTCAATAAAGATATTAAAAAATGAATGCAGACTGAATGGAAAAAAATAAAAATTTTTTAAATGTAAAAAACCAAAAATGTGTCTGGTAGAATTCAAAATGATCCAGAAAGTGACGTTAGTTGTCATAGCCATTTTGTTTAGACTAAATGACTTTCTTTGTTTCATTCCCTCTAAACATTATTTTACAGGGGAAATCTCTATTAAAAAATTTTTAAAAATAGCTTTGTGTGTGGTCCTAATAAGACAAAACCCTTAGGTGAGGGTGAAGGGCCAGTCATTAACTTTGGAGAAGGCCTGTGCCCTGGATCTTTGACTAGCTGGGTCCTGCTCTATACTCTGGGGTCAAGTCTTGTTCTCTTTCTCGACCATATGTCCTGTTCTCAGACGGTCCCTTGGCTGTGTACCACCCAACAGTGCTCTTCAAATATGACCTCAAAAATTCCTCCTCCTTTCCACTAAGCAGATCTGACAGCACCTTCTACTCATTCTTTCTCTTTTTCTCTTCTTTCTTTTTTACCAGTTTTTACCAGTATGTACCTACTATAAGCCAGGCACTGTGCCAGTCGTTTTCTAACTTCAAATCATCATTTTCTTACCTCGAAGAGTTATCTTCATGATGAGAAACACAAGCCAGGGGGCAGGAGAAATGTGGGAGCCATATTTTACTGCACTGTCTTACTTTGATTTCTCTCACTTCATGACATTTAGGCAACTACTTATAGTCCCAGGAGTAATGCTGGTTTATGAAAGCAAAGCAGTGACTAAGAATTATGTTTAAAGTGGTGAAGTGGATTGAATTTGGTTATCTACATATTCATGGTTAGTTGTCTGTGATTTTAGGGCCATCAGAAAGGCTCCCATGTGCTCAGTTATCTCAGGTATTCCAGTGCTGTCTCAATAGTTCAGTTTCAACCTAATTCTACTTTTTCTGAAGTTGTGCTCTTCTCCTGGTATTTTTGTTTATTGAGCATCACCAACGGCTTAGGCATTGTGGTAGGCGCATGATACAAGACATCTGACGTGATCCCTCTGCCCTTGTGGAACTTACATCCTTGGGCTTCCTTGATTCCATCCTGGATGTTTATTCCATTATCATCATATTATGGGATGCAGTTCTCCCAGGAGGGCAGCCAAAAATCAGGGTGGCACAAGAGAGGCATAAAAAAACCTGGCTAACTCTTTTTAGTTTATCAATTGTTCTCACTTTTGATGTGCATTGCATTTATTTCATTCTAGCAGCAGCTGGCTACATAAGCCCAAGGAGTCAATCAGTTTTTTAATGAAAAAAGGCAGGCAGGCAATATAATTGTAGATATGAGAACCAAAAGAGACTGAATCTGGGGTCGAGTGCTCAGGTGGTGTGGTGTGTTCAGCCCAGGGCCAATATGATGTTATGAGAGGGAAGGGGCATGGGCTAGTTGATGTTAGGGGAAGGGCAAAGGCAAAGAATTTCTCCAAATTCATTTTTTCCCCCTTAAACAAAGCTTCTACTAACTTGGAAATGTGAAGAATTATATTCTGCTTCAACCTATAGACAATTACTTATTTTTAAAGGACTATTTAAATTTGCTATATCAAAATTCTTTGGGGTCTTGTGGCAAATATAATTCTGTGGCTCCTATGATTGTATTTTACTCTCCACCATGAATTATTTAGAGCATCCTCTCTTTTAACGGTATACAAAAACATCATTAGAGGTTCTCTAATAGCTCGCTCATCATTTCTTTCCCCCATTGAGGCTTGTGGGCCAATTTTCACCCTGTTATGCTCTCCAGAATAATGAAACTAATTTGGGATCTTGCTGTGGAATTAAATGTTCATACAGATCCCACCCCCTCTGAGACCATAAACATCTGCCATAAAATTTCTTATAGCCAAATAACGACTGAGACACCATCAGTGGAGTAAAGGAGTTTAGGTACCAGCAGAAATGTTCTGGGAGTATTGTATTGCCAGTGGTTTGTAGTCTAAGAAATTTTGGCACCAAATAACCATTCCATTATTATTAGATCCTCCATTATTTTTTCTAATCTTGAGGATAAAACTGTAACTAGGCAACTATTTAGACTATTAGGAATTCCATGTCAGTTTTGAGATAGTTGTAGACCTTTGTAAGAAGTGTTTGCAACTGTTATCATACTAGTAATCTTTTAGGTATTTTGAGCCCTTATAACGTACACTGCAAATTCCTTTATATGCATTATCTCAATCATCACACTGACCCTGTGAGGTGGTTATTTTCCTCATTTTACAAATGAGAAAACTGAAACTAAATAAATTGCCAAATAAGATTACACTTCTACTAAAGAGCCCACCCAAGGTACAAACCCAGGCTGTCTGGCTCCAGAGCTCCTGCATGTGCCCATGCACTCCCTCTAAAAGATCTTCAATAACTCTACCCTTGGGTATGGAGCAGACAGCAAAAAGTAAATGTAAAAGGAGGGAGGTAGAGTTAAGTCCTAAGAAGAAGCAAAGCAACATAAGGGCATAGAGAGGGATGAGATGGTGAGAAGGGATATATTTTAGACAAGGTGGTCAGGGAAGACTTAGAGAAAGTTTTGAGGTAGAGCAATCTGTGGAGCTAGCTGAACACGACAGTGAGGGCATTCTAGGTAGAGTATTCATTCTTGGGGATATGAGGTGGCTCCAGGTAACTGGACAAATGGGGATTTATGCAAAGGGCTCAAAGAGGTTGGTGGAAGAGTAGGCAGAGGCTGTGATACCACAGCCTCCAGTCCCTCTTGCTCTCTCATCAAGCCCTCCTTCTCTTGTCCCATCCTATCGCCCCAGTCTGTCCCTTCCTTTGAGGCTGCTTTTCTTTCCAGACTCCTTGCGGCATCTCCTCTCCCATTATTCTAGCACCATCTTCTTCCTACCTCCCTTGCTATTGCATGTCCTTCCTCTGCACCCTTCTTTCTTGGCCTTTCTATCCAGACTCTGGAACACCTCTGGCGAAAATCACTCAGATTCCTTTTGTACCCTCTGACAATCCTACTTTTTGTCCTTTCTCTGGGTTGCTCCCTCTTCCATCTATCTCCACTTTGGCCAAACCCTCCACTTTGCCCCATCCCCCTGTTTGTTAGCAGATGGCCTGGCTCCTATACTTCTCTGAAAAAACCCAGACCATCATGAATGCACTTTAACTTCTTATC
Organism: Equus asinus; assembly: GCF_041296235.1. Taxonomy (NCBI): domain Eukaryota; kingdom Metazoa; phylum Chordata; class Mammalia; order Perissodactyla; family Equidae; genus Equus; species Equus asinus. The sequence continues at coordinate 77,090,001 of NC_091798.1, forward strand.
TCCATTCTTAATAATTATCTTTATCCCTGCTCACCTCTGCAACCATTGATTGGTGATCAATGTATCTCTTTTTCCAACCAAAACAAATCTTTTCACCTGAGCCCTTGATCACCTTTACCTCCTATTTCATGGTCTTAGTCTTTTAAATATTCTTCCCATCTTCTGGTTCTTTGCCCCAGGACTCTCTTGTATTAAAAAATATTCCTTCTTTACTATTGTGTTTCCCTCCTAAAACATAGTTTGCACTGATTGTCTCCATTTGTCCACCGACTGTTCACTCAGTGCACTGCAATCACCCTCATCATGCTAAACAAACAAGATAGGCCAGATCGTCCATGCCTTCCCAATCACTAACTCCAATTTTTGTCCCCTCATTCACTTACCCTCTCTGCAGCTTTTGACACAGTTGGCCATTTCTCTTCCCTTGGCGTCCCTAACATCCCTTTCTCCTGGCTCTTTGCCTACTTCACTGATTATTCCTCTTGATTTCATTTGAGAGCTTCTTCTGACCTTACCCTTTCAATGCTGGTGTGCTCCAAAGTTCTGTCCTTGACCATCTTTTCATCTTATACTCTTTCTTTGGGTGAATTCACCTACTCCCATGGCTTCACCATTATGTTAATAACTTCCATATCAATATCTTCAACCAAGATATCTGTTGTATATCCAAATTTCTATTGGATGTCTCTCTTTGGATGTACTTCAAATGTCTGTAGCTCCCTCAACATATCTAAAACTAGGTAAAATACCTGCAAGTCATCCCAGGCCTCTGCTTTTCCCTTAACTCTTTGTGCTTCTACTTTCCCCTTCATGCCATTCCAACACCATGTCTTAGGGGATGAATATTGTTAATTCTATTAATTTCATATTTTTTTATATTTGTCTTCTACTTACTATCTCCTTTGCTTCTTACCTTGGGACCTTGTCCTCTTCTACCTGGTCTACACAATATCATCTTCATGATCTCCCTTCCCCAGGAGGAAAGGCTTGATTCTCTCCAGTCCACCCTCCTCGCTAGTGCTCAAGTGATTTTTCTAAAAAGTAAAATGCTGCTATCACTCCCATGCCATAAATTCTCAGTGATTCCTCATCACTAGTACGAAGTCCAGACTGCTTCGAAAGGCACATCCTGGCAACCTGACCTAGCTTCTGCCCATCTCTTTAGTTCACACAGTGGACACATGGAATGGAAATATGACAGCCTGTTGGAAGCCTATTTAAGAAATATCATTCCATTCTGAAATTTGTTTAGAAAAGAATGGCTTTCAAAGAGGAGATTGTATAGTAAAAGCCCAAAAATAGTCAAAGTATATTTAATTAGAAGGTGTTCTACTTGGCAAGACAAACAGGGGAGAGACAGGTCAAATTTGGAAAATGTGAGGATACAAGAAGCAGGATGTGGAACGAAAAGACGGGGTTTTCAAAATGGAATTCTGTTCTACAAATTATTTAAAACACATTTTTGCTCCTGTACTATATATAAAGAGAAATAGTACCACTTTAAACAATTCCATTTCTAAAATATTCCCAGTTGTCTCTCTTAACTCCATGTAGGCAAATATAGTCTTCTGTTAGTATAAAGTTTTTATTAGCCGAGCTATCTACTAAGATTTTATGTAACAAATCCTTCCTTATTACCTCAAGATTTATTGTGGAATTCGGGCCAACCTAGAAAAATGTTACAGTCACTTTTCCAAAGATAGTTGTAGACCTGATATTCTGGCCAGATTGTTCTAATTTTCAAATCATAGTCATATATTTTACAGTTAAATTCGTCTTTACAAGGCCTGTGTAGGCCCTTAGGAGCATACAAAATTAATTATAAATTCTCATTAATTGCTGAGTATTTATAAATCACTTTACATAGTAAAAAGAAGTACCTTTAGGTTAAACTTTTTTACCTTAATTAATTAATGAAGCAAATATGACAAAATATTGACATTTACTGGATCCAGGTTAAGGAGGAAGATGTAATTGGTATTCATTGTGCTATTCCTTATGCATTTACTTGACAAATTTTATAATGGAAGTTTGTTTGTTTTTTTTAACTAAATGATAATGATGTTGTTATACCTTCCCAAGTATAAGGATTGTTATATAGAGGCCTCTGAGCCATCTATTAACATAAATCCCAAGTGGATGAAGTAGATATCCTTTCTAGCATAATACCATTTTATGTAAAATCATTAACTTTAAGTACTTAGTAAAAATAAAAAGTTTTGGGGCCAGCCCGGTGGCGCAGCAGTTAAGTGCTCACGTTCCGCTTTGGCGGCCCAGGCTTCGCCGGTTCGGATCCCGGCTGTGTGCATGGCACCGCTTGGTGAGCCATGCTGTGGTAGGCATCCCACACATAAGGTAGAGGAAGATGGGCATGTATGTAAGCTCAGGGCCGGTCTTCCTCAGTAAAAAAGAGGAGGACTGGCAGCAGTTAGCACAGGGCCAATCCTCCTCCTCAAAAAAAAAAGTTTTGATGGTCTTCATAGTGAATGTTTCCTATATATTCTGAAATTATTTTTATTTCCCTAGGACTTTTCAGTATGGCATGGATGATTCTGCCTCAGATTCCTTAAAGCCATTTTTCAAGCAACCATTACATTGGTTTTCTTGCATATCACATTTCTACCCTTCCTTACTCAGGTGAGAGCCTCTAAATGCCATGTTATCTATAATTCTATGATTCCTTTAAAGTTTAATAGAAATTTTTATCCATGGAGGTAAATGAACCTTACAAAAAGAACTTACAACTTTTTACAATACACAGGTAAGTAAAGAGTATTATTTCTCTTTTTTTTAGCTCAAGAATCCAAGATACAGGCCTCATGATAATTCTGCTAACTTATAGCTTAACTGATGTAATGGAAAAATGTGAATTTTTGAAATTTAGTTCTATTTTAGCTAATTACCTAACCATTTTAAAATTCATCTTTCTTGATCTATGACTGGGAATTTGACAGTTCTCCAACTAATTATTAAAAAAAGCAAAACTGGATAATTCATGTAACTAACTCAGAGCCTTAGATAAAAGTTGAGAGAGGAACAACTTTTAAAATTATGAATAGGGTCTTTCACTTTTATTATTTAATTTGTAGCATTTAAATATAAGAAAAAATCATTTAAAGCATGAAATGTACTTCCAGAATGATCTGATGACATTTTGTGGCGTTATGTGGAATGCCAGTTTGCTTCTTTGCTGAATATATCATTAGACAGTACCTTTCCTTGGTATCTGTGAATAAATATATCATATATCGCTGAAGGAGATATTATTAATCCCCATACATTCTTGATTTATCTTGGAAATACACTATCAGTGATTTTGCCATCTAAATTGACTGACTGTATCTCTCTCTTGAGAAACAAGAGTCCTACCCATAAATAGAGGATGTGAAAGCCTCATGCACAGAATCTCTATAGACACAACAGACACACACTGTTATATGCCTGTTCCCATATAGTTAATGGGGAATCCAAGATCAATGAGACATAGACTCTACCTTCAAGGACTTCAGTGTATTGTTTTTACTTCACTTACGCATAAAAGTTTTTCAGTATCTCTGATTAATTCCTTATGATTGAGTCTTAGAAGTTGAATGCCTTTAATACCCTGTCTTTGCAATACCCTACAGCTTGCGTTTAAATATACTCTTATATCATTGAGAGTTAAATAGCCTACTCTTTAATAATCATTATTGCAAAAATAACAAATTAAGCAACTGGATCTTTTACAGTGGAAGTCAAGTAAACGACCTGTGTCATTCTGATGAGTTCCCAAATTTCTAAACATATTTATTCTTCACGTTGTTATCACATTTGCTTTAATCTATTTACATTGTCTGCTTTTGTCTTAGTCTATAACCGTTGGCATTATCATCCCCCTCTAGGGGTCGCTCTGCAAGTCTTCCACCTGCAGGCTTGCTCCATCCGGCCCTGCTAGAGGCCTGGGAAGTCAGCAGAGAAGTGGGTTTATCTTTCAAAGAGTGACTTCTGTTTAACTTCGTTCTCTTTTCTATACCTAAAGCAAGCGTATATGTAATAAGACTTTTCTTTCTTTCTGCTTCTGTGTAGCAACCAATCTCCACTATTATCCTAACACAAGGATTAGAACATGGGGGTGATTACTCGGCCCAGAGTGGAAATGCAATTTGATACAAGCTTTCTGGAGGGCAGTTTAGTGAGCTGTGTCAAAAACCTAAAAAATATTTCTGCCCCTTCATCCAGCAATTCCGTTTCTAAGAATCAATCATAAGGAATTAATCAGAGCTGTTGACAAAGTTTTGTATGTAAGGATATTCAATGAAGCATAATTTGTGAAAGAAAAAAAAGGAAATAAATGTCCCACAGTGTGGAATTAGGGAAATTAATTATGGGTAGTCATACGATAGACTACTGTGGGGTCATCAAAAGGGCCGATTTTGGAAAATATTAAATGATGTACATTTAAGAGGAAACTGCAAGTTTGTAATTATGACATTATCAAAGCCAGTCGAGTTTTTAGAGTGATAACTGTGTACCAGCCATGCAAGTGCTTCAAGTACATTCTCTCTTTTAAACCTCACACCAGTCTGTGAGGTAAGTACTCATGTGCTTCTTTCATGGAGAGTAAAGTGATGTGTAGGTAGCAACTACCAAAGGGAACAAAGCTGGGAGGCAGACTCTGAACCTGGGCTTGTCTGCTTCCAAAGCTCAAGCTCCTGAGAACTCCACCTTCACCTTTCAAAGGGAGAGTAGTTCAGAGGGATGTTAACAGGTGTGCATGAAAAATCTCAGATTGTCAGTAATTCACCCTGTAAAGTCTCTTTTTATAGTTCCACTTTGCCAGGCTCTGATATACTAATGTATAGTGTTTATCTCCAAGGGAGGGGTCTAGTATGCAGATCCTCCAAACTTACTGGATGTGAGAGCCTGTTTCCCAGGGGATGAATAGTTACTGGAAGGTGGGGTGCAATTGAGAAGTGTTGAACTATGCCTTGCTGCTATTCATATATCATTTAAAAAGTATGCATAGAAAAACAAATATTGAAAGGATATATACTAGAGAGTTTATAGTTTTTATCTTTGTTATGTTGGATTGCAAGCAATTTTAATTTTTATCTGTATTGTTTCCTATGTTTTCCAAATTTCCTATAATGAAAACAATTTAATTTTATTCAGATAAAAATTTTTTTAAAGTAAAAAGAAACTTCATTTTTAATTAATTAATTAATTTTTTTTGCTGAGGAAGATTTACCCTGAGCTAACGTCTTTTGCCAATCTTCCTTCTTTTTGCTGAGGAAGACTCGCCCTGAGCTAACATCTGTTGCCAATCTTCCACTTTTTGTATGTGAGCCACTGCAACAGCATAGCCACTGACACATGAGTGGTGTAGTTCTGTGCCTGGGAACTGAACCTGGGCTGCTGATGTGGAGCACACTGAACTTCAACCCCTGGGCCATCAGGGCTGGCTCATGAGTGCAATACTTACTCATAGTTATTCTCTAATGGGTCCAGATAGTCTACTTAGAAAGGCATGATCCATGTGATTTATGACCCAACACGTTCAGAGCAGTGGTGTAGTCAGAGCAATCCAGGGTAGTAATAAAAGTAATATCAAAATAACTCAAGTTATTGATTTGCATTTGTCAAACATTGCAATGGAGATTCCTGGACAACTACCATGTGACCTTAAAAATATCCACCTTTCCATCCATTTCCCTCACGTACATTAGCTGTTTCTGTGAGTTTTTCACCCCGAAATTATCCTTCAAAACTTCATTCCTCACCTTAGCAACTAAAATGAACTGTTCAGGGAAATACATGGGTCAGATGATGACAAACTAAAAATTATTAGGCTTTTATTTTTGGAAAAGGTGAGGCTGAGAGGAGAGATGACTGAAATATTTAATATTATGAAGGATCTTAGTAATTTTTTTACCTATTTGCTTATTTATTTACATCTGTGCATTGTTTCAGTAAGGATTTAAATCAGCTTTTAACAATACTAAATATAATAAGATAATGAGTTAAAAGTAGATGAGAAGAAGACTTGAAATTAAGACTTAAAATAAGAGTTAACAAATGTATCAACAATTGTGTGGACTATAAATTTGCCTATAGGATTACTAGAGAAAGCCTATGAAGTATAGAAATTGGTAAAAATATAATTTTTTGTGTTCCCCACAACCCCTGGAAGAGAGTTGACAAGAGTTTGCTTTAGGGAAAATAAATGTATTTTCAAAGCAGTAAGTAAAATGTACTGTATTCATTATCTCTATCGGTGGTACAGGCTAACAATGTGAGTTGATTTAGAAAAGGTAATCAGTTTCATACTAGATTAAACTATGGCATGTGGAGAATATATTAGTCTCAAGGATAATACCATGACACCGTACTGTGCCTTCACATAAATGTTCAAGAAAGAAAACTATCTTAGTCAATTATACTGTTGCATTATAATGCTTTTTATTATTTTTAAAATTTTCATCTTCGTGTGATTCCTTAAATATTTCAAAATATTTTTCGGGTCTTCCTTAGCTAAGTAGGTCATAACTGCACACTGAATCCGAGTAGCGTAATCAGTGTGAGTAAACAGCCCATTCGTTTTACGCTGTTCGTTTTCTTTTGTGATAACAACATGATGTTTTGATTCGTGGCCAGTCCATTCTGAGCTGTAGATACTCTTCCAACTATGCTTTTGTTTCTATTATGGTTTTATTCAATGTAATCCTGTTTGGGAATTTTATGCTTTTTTTCCTTCCCTAAATACATTAGGCTGACTTTGGCTTCATTATATTAACATGCTACGTGGGTCTTTCCTTTTACCTAGTTCACCAAGATGTGTTCGTTCAATCTTTCAATAAATGCATTTAATTATTTTTCTCCAGGTAAGGCATGTGCTAGATGTTAATGGTGAGGGAAGAGGTAGACAATGAAGTTTCTCTGTCTCCTTTGCAGGTTCATCTACTTTGACCTGGCCATTAAATAGTAAATGTCTTTAGCATTCTATCATAGAATGTTTTCCAGGGGAAGTCATACATGCCTATGGCTTCGTGTACTCCTTATGTGTCATTAAATGCATATCTCTAATTTTAACCCTTTCTAGGACTACCGACCTTTATATCCATGGGTACTAACCCTACATGAATGCCTTTCTGAGGTTTATGCCTGCAAACATGAAAACGCCTCAGACTCAACATGACCGAAGTTGAACTGAGGATACTTCCTTCCAAACTGATTCTCTTCTATTTTTCCCTACTTTGGCTAATGGTACCTGCATGTAGTTGTACAAGTCGGAGACCTAGGAGGCAGCCAGAACACCTCCCTTTTGCTCTCCTACCAGATCCAATCCATTACCAAGTCTCATTAATTTTAACTCCTAATATCTACTATCCATGGCACCACCTTTGCCTTAGTCCTGAAGCATAATCTCTCTCCTGACTACCGCAATGACCTCTTAGTTTTCTTCCTGTATATATATATGTTGATTCCCATTTCCAGTATTCTCCAGACTATAGCCAGAGATTTCTCAAACCCAAATCTATTTTCAAAACTAAATTTTATCATTTCACACTGTGGCTTAAAAACCTTCCATGAATTCCCATTTGTCCTTAAATACACACAGAAAAGTTTAGCATGGCCTATAAGACCTATATAGATGTGGCTTACCTACCTTTGCAACCTCTTCCAATACTACACTACCCTGTGATTCTGCTCTCTATACATTAGCCTTTTTATATTTCTTTGCCATGCCATGCTCCTTTCTGCCACAGGATCTTTGTACATGCTCTTCCCTTTCCCTAAAATGTCTTCTTCCTTTTTCACCTAGTTAATGCCAGCTTTTCTTCATATCTCAGCTCCAATGGGAGTTCTGAAAGGGAAGCCTTTCATCAACCCCAAAGACTAGTTCACTTCCTCTTACTACATCTTCTAATAGCATCTTTTGCTTTTCCTTCATTGAGTTTTCATAGTGGTAATTTCATCTGTATTTGTATGGTCATTTAAACTACATACATATTCTCTACTAAATTCTGTTAAACTAGTGACTGGTTTTTGCTTACTGTTGTGTCTCCATGGCCTAGCACATAGAAATCAGCCAACAAATATTTTTTGAATGAATGAGTGAATGAAGGAATAAATGAGTTATTGTAGTACTGTTCAGATTTTTCAGATTAGATGGCACATTTAGCTCTTTTCAAACATTTGATCTGAGTGGTAAAGCTAAGGTGTGGGAAGCGTGGTCTTATTGAGAAGGTAGCTTAGGAGTATCCTCAGGGAAGAACCTCTGGGGAGGAGGATACAAAAGAGCTTTGGTCTCCCAGCTGCTGCTGACAGGCTCTTCCACGGGACTGAGGAAAAGAGCTTAGAGAGCTTGTACTCTGATGAGGTGCCAAGCTTTGACATGGAGCCAGCAGCCAGAGAAGTAAGGAGAGCTTTTAACACTAAAGCTCTTAAGTGGCTGTTCCAGAGTGTGGATGGACAAGCAGTTGAATCTTTGAGAAGATTTTCAGAGAGAAAATCACGTGTCTGTGGAGTAGTTATTAAAAGAAGTGAAAATGTCAGGCAAACTAGATATTTGATATACCTAGATATCTATTCATATTTTTCCTTTCCTATTATGGTTTAAAGGTATTAAATAAATGAGAATATAGCAATGGAGTCAGCAGTGGGATCATAGAAAACAACTCCAGGTTTTCGCATTAAACAAACACGGTTATAGACTTCTGTAGTTTTGTGGTCTTGGAAAGTTAGTTAACCTATGTGATCTCCAGTTTCCCCATATATGAAACTGTTTAAATTTTGGTGAGGAAGTTGAGACATAAACACAATACAGCATTATTGTTCTACTTGAAAACAGCATGCAATACCATTGTCTACTTCTTCCATCTTAAAGCATCTTTTTCCTTAACTTCTGAGATACTCTCATGGCAGAGTCACGAGGATTAAATGAGCTAATGTGCCTACTATGGCACTCATTACATAAGTACTTATTAAACAATCCTTCAATACTGCTGTGTTAGTAAAGAGCTATATGTTTCAGAAAGTGGCAAATTTTACCCGTTATCCAAACACAGTAAAAGGACCTACTAGAAGTGTGAAAAAGTGGAAAGAATGTTGAATTACTTTCTCATTGGGTTTCTGCACTTACCAGAAGTGTGATGCCAAAGGAGACCTTTCTTGAACTCCCTGTAAAAGGGTATTTATTATCTGGTAGACAGGGACCAATAACAGTTAAAGGCTCCAGAGAGAGAACTTCTGCTCCTCAAAAGGGATGGCTGAGTGTTGCCGGAGTGTCCAGTGTCTCAGGGACTCTGGTGCTAGATTAGCACTTTGGGGAGAGGAGGGGGTATCCAAAAGTGATGGTTGATGTGTAATATTATTTGTAAAATTAAAATTCAAGTTTTATATATTTTCAGAAATAGGATATCCTAACCTATGTAAAATTAAAGTGTGGAGCTAGGGCTATGAGTTTTGGGTACTAACATCTTTGGGCAATTTTGGGGGACTGGAGTCATCCCAAGTGAAAAAGTTGAATTTGCTAAAATCAGGAAATGCAAGTCCTCATGGATTGAATGCCTACGCCCTTAAGGTGTACACCAGATAGTATAGATACAACCAACTCTGAAGAGAGTTTTTGTGAGACTCTTTAAGAGTGTCAATCTACCTTAGTGGACAAAGTTATTAAAAATGAAGGTAAATACTATATATCAATGTGCAAGTGAACCCTACCTGATTTCTGTTTATCAAATCATCTTTAATTATAAAGATCATAGAGACTTGGCTATACCCACTATAGAGATTAAAATATATGCAAACATTGTCAATGCCCTAGCTACATATAATCTATAGACTCTTGAATAAAATATTTTGAGTTTTTTTTCCTCTCAACTTTTTCCCCAGGTACTAAAGTTATCTTCCTGATGAAAGAAGACAAAATTGCTTTAAATATTTGTCTTTACTGTTTTCCTAGAAAGATTTTGAAGGATCTGTTTTGGAAAGCCAAGAGTAATGTAGTGATTAATATGGGGCTTCTCCCCTGCTTTTGTTTTTCCCCTTTAGGGTTTTCACTCTCAGTTTCTCTTTATTTATGCCCTTGCCTTTGTTCTCTGAATCATGTACTTATGGTCTCTGGTATAAATTTGGCCAGTAATCCATGACAGGAACCATCTGGTTGAAATCAGTCCCTAGATACCTTGAATAACATGGCTCCAATTTGGGAATCAGCCTTGAGACCACAAACTTGATTTTGGGTCAAAAACCTGGTATCCTCAATCAGGAGGTTGAATGGAGCCAAACATCCTCAGTGCTGGAAAATACAACTTACCTACCAAACGTCAACCAGGTTGGATGGAAAGAAACATGGAGTGGTGGAATGAGCATGGGTTTTGAAGTCAGAAAGACTTGGGTTCAAAGTCCAGTAGCCATACTTATTAGTTAAATGACCTTGGACTAGTTTCTCAATATTCCTGAAACAAAGATTAAGTGAGATGAACACTAAGTGTCTCAGGCATATCTTATTTCACATTTCCCCAAGAAGCAAACCCTGAGACAAGGATTCAAGTGAAAGTAGTTTATTTTCTAAGAGGAGGAAACTGGAAGGGGAGTGGGTAAGTGAGACAAAGAAAGAAAGATAGCAAATAAAGATTAGTGTAATCAAGCCAACTACCATAGGAGTAATCAAACTTAAACCTTCTGGGGAAATTCCTAGAGCCAGTGTGAAAGGCACATCTCAGAGTTATCCCACCAAAGGAGCAAGGATGCTGAGGTATTTATACAGCAACTTCCATCAATCATTGGTTGAAGCTGCTCTGGGGGTTATTATTCGCTGGCACTTCCAAACTGTCTTGCTGGAAGATAGAGGTTTTGACAGCAAAAGGCAGGCCACGGCCAACTGAGTGGTAAGGGCAAGAGGATATGCGGATATTGACAACATCTGCTTTGGTCTACCCCTTGCACCACTGAAATCCACTCATTAGCCATGTTAAGTTCTCTGAGTCTTATGATTGATTCCTCAAGGTGGTGGCTGTCAAAACTTCTTCAGAAAAAAACAGTTTTCTTACAGTAGAGTTAGTGGGACAAGCTAGAGTATCCCCTGCTGCAATTATTCCTGAGTCTGCAAGTGTTAATCATCATTACATTCCTCTATCACTTATTCCAGCTTCCCCTCACCCTTGGCCATCACATCTGCTTATTTATGTTGCTTGCTCGTGGAGTCACTGAGACCTTCATCCCTGAGGGGTCAAACCCATGGTTACCATTCCTTTCTCAGAATGTCTCCTGCTTATGGTTATTACCAGTCATGCAAGCATCAAGAGATGCCCTGGTGAATCTCTTGAGTCACAGAACTTCTCCCTGCTTCCCTTAGGCAGTAGCAACTCCAGCTCCTCAGTGATAATTAGGGTTAGTTACCTTGCCAGCATAGTAACTCTTTTCTTTGCCTGCTAGACTGCTGGCATGGGAAGCCAAAGATGACCAGATGGCAGCTGTAACATTAGGTTTTGTGGAATTCTCCAGGGTCCCCTGGTAGAGGTGTGTGCACCCCAACTCACCCCATGGAAACCAGGACCTACACTCCCACAGAGCTAATGGGGAGTTATGGGAATGGAAAACACAAATTCCCCAAGCGGATCATCAGAAGCACTGGTGAAAGAGGCCTCTTCTACTTTCACCCTTAGCTCATGGACCCATGTAGTTTATTTGTTAGGGACATGGTAGCATATAATGGCTGTTGATTCAAAGTAAAAATCAAATCTTGAAGGACAGTGCCCCAACACTGCTGGGTGTCATCCCCAAGCTATGCATTTCAGAGTCTGTTCCAAAGTTCTGCTGATCTGACAGCTTCTACATGATACGCATATGGTAGAATCAGTGAATCCCATAGTCATGTGGCTTGAGCAGTAAGGCTGCCCATTTTGCAGTCTGAACCTACTGCAGAGCCTTCTCTTGCCCTGTGCCTCATGCACGATGTGGTTGGAAGTCAGGCTGGTGTGCACTGATACAGCTAAGATTTTTTTTTAACTTTCTACTGCAATATGAACACTAAAAAATTGCAGAAATTACAAGTGAACTACTTGATGAGTTTTCATACAGTAACCACACCTGGATACAGCTAAGATTTTCCATGATGATTCTGTAAAAATATTTGGATATTTTCATAAACCAAAATGATTGAAACCCATTATTGTATCACTCCTTACTCCCTGGATTTGAAAAGTCCTTTAGGCCAAATCATTCTCCAGAAATGTAGCACTTATTAGAGTATAAGCTTAATATAACCCAGTCATAAATTTATCCTGTCTCTTAGTACAAGATTGATGAGTTCCTGTAGATTTATAAATTTTTGTTCTCTTCTTTGTTATAGTAGAATTCAACATGTACATATTTGATATATATATATATATATAAATATATATATAATTTCCCTTTCTGTCATTTTTTTGTGAGGCTAATCTCACTTTCACAGCTCCACCAGCTCAAAGGATGAGGGAACATATGCTTCTCCATATGCCCAACACAGACTCCTCAATGCATTTATTACTTGGAGCTTGGTGATTGAGGAATGTTTGTAATATTTTATTTTTCTTCATAGTGAGTCATTCTACTGTACATTTCAAAATCTGTGATAAGTCGAAAGATCCAAGATTTGAGGTACATTTCAACAAACAGTTTCCCATCTGGTAAATGAAAAGTTTTATTTATAACCAGGTATTCAGATACAGTGGTATGAAATGACATTCAAATTATTTTGTTTTATTACATGTCTGTAGGGCTGGGCAAAAACACTAACCCCCTCCAATCCATTCTCCACGCTGCAGCCAGATCAGGAAGCTCGTCTGCCTTAAACTCTTCGCGGGTCCAAAATCCTCATCTTGGCTAATGAGGCCCTCCATGGTCTGGCTTCTGCCTCCTTCTTCAGATTATCTCTCAACAATCCTCCTCCTTTTCTACACTCCATCAAACTGGATCTTTGAGTTCATTAAATGTATCCTTAAGTCAGCATTCAACTCAAGAAAAATATATAGATAGGAAATATTCAAGAACTAAGTCACTTTTAATATACAACTTACTATCAACTGCTGCTTTTCATCTACTGAACCCCAGGCAAGTTTCTTGAAGCCAGCATGTGGGGTTTAGGATGGAAATAGGGACAGCCATTGTGAGGATCTGCTTCAGCATTTCAGGCCAAGGGGCTCACCTAGTGGATTCTTCTTTGGTACTGTATTTAGAACTACTGCAAGAGCCAGACCATTCTGGGAATACGCAAAGTAATTCAGTAGTTCAGAACTCCTGAACTGACAAACTTGATTCCTCTGCCTGAGAGTTAAGTAACTCCCCACTTCTCTCTTTACCACCCACCCAGGGCTAACTAGCTAGCACTGCCTAGCTAACTCTGCCCCGTCAATTGCCAAAGGAGGTTCTCTGTTTCAAGTTCTCTTGTCAGAGTCTTGCATGGAAAGCCTGAGTTGATCCAAAGTTCAGGTGAGGCAGAAGGATTTTGTGGATTATAAGGTTGTGAGATGTTCCAAATGCCAAGCCGAGCCAAGGGGGAGGTGCTTTGAAATTTCATTTTGTATCTTTGGATCCTCTTATTTGTGCTTAAACCAGCCTTTTGGCAAAGCATCCTCTCTTTTTTTTTTTTTTTTTTGAGGAATATTAGCCCTGAGCTAACTACTGCCAGTCCTCCTCTTTTTGCTGAGGAAGCCTGGCCCTGAGCTAACATCGTGCCCATCTTCCTCTACTTTATATGTGGGATGCCTACCACAGCATGACGTGCCAAGCGGTGCCACGTCCGCACCCGGGATCTGAACCTGCCAACCCCGGGCCACCGAGAAGCAGAATGTGCGAACTTAACCGCTGCACCACCGGGCTGGCCCCAAAGCATTCTCTTTTTTAAAAGGAGTTTGCCTACGCATTTATGAGCTTATGAGTCAATCAGCTAACATGGACAGAGCACTTCAGTGTGCTCAGGTCACTGCTAGGAGCTTTGGAGTAGAAAAGTGTCCTCATGAGGCTTAAATCTGAGTGGAAAGATAAAGCTTTAATTGATGAAATAATAAAGTGCTAAAATGTGTAAACTTGCCGTAAGTGCTTTAATTCACAGTGAGAAAGACCATTATAGAGGGAAATTTTTAGTGAAGGCTCCACAGAGAAAGTGATATTTTTGCTGCAAATCGAAGGATGGGTAGGATTAAGCTAAGTAAAGGGTTATGAGGAGTTCACTTCATGGGCGGCAGCCAAGGTGGACCTGTGTGGGCACAAAGGCACAGAGGCAGTAAAGATGATGCCAACTAGCCCACCCCTGGGACCTGTGCTCCAGAAAGCGCTGCCTTTCACAGTGGCTCTCAGACCCTAGTGTGCATCAGACTCTCCTGCAGGGGGCTTACTGAAACACAGATTTCTGGGGCCCACCCCTAGAATTTCTGAGGCCCAGGAATGTGCATTTTTAACAAGTTCTCAGGTGATGCTGATGCTGCTGGTCCAGGGCCCAAGCTTTGAAAACCACTGGTCTAGACTATGTTAATGACTGTATGGTTCTCCGCTCAGTAAATTCCATCTGAAAATGATGCTACAAATTGTCTCTCACAGCAATACCCTTTGCTCTGCTTTTTTCCATTCTGAGGCGTGTGGTCCCCACATTCACACCTTTACGTTATTGTCACATCTTTCCTTCCCAAGGCCACAACCAGATTGAGTTTGATCATTTCCTGCCTTTTTTGTTGTGGTGGTTGTAAGCTGGCTACAGATGTGGTGACCTTTAGCCAATCTAAGCTTGGAGATTTTATTTTATTTATTTATTTTTTTTTTGAGGAAGATTAGCCCTGAGCTAACTGCTGCCAATTCCCCTGTTTTTGCTGAGGAAGACTGGCCCTGGGCTAACATCCGTGCCCATCTTCCTCTACTTTATACGTGGGACGCCTACCACAGCATGGCTTTTGCCAAGTGGTGCCATGTCCGCACCCGGGATCCAAACCAGTGAACCCCAGGCCGCCAAGAAGCAGAACATGCGAACTTAACCGCTGCGCCACTGGGCTGACCCCTAAGCTTAGAGATTTTAGAAGGAAAAAGTGAATAATGTTATCAGTTTTCAGTTTCTGCTTCACTTTCTTATCTCCTGCCAGTTCATTGGTAAATTAATGTGTTGATGCAGAGGACCTGATTTTGATTTTCTATTCAACACTGATGATAATTTCCCAAGTACAAGCTTATTTGCCTTGGAAGTATTTCTCTTTGATGAAATGATTACCCAAATAGGTAGCAGTGTGACTGTCAGAGTGGGTCTAATAATTCCATGTTGACTTAAGGCTTTACATGTTAAATAATTAGATTACGGTTGACCCTTGACAGAAGCTTTGAATTCCTTTAGTTTTATCAGCAATCATAGTACATGGCAAATTACAAAGTAGCCAAAACCCCCTGTAACTTCTTTCCATGAATAACGAAAGGAGTTAATAGCACATAGTAGGCATGCATATATTTAGTGAATGAACAAATAAATGCATTCAAAATAAATGCATAAATAATTTTTATTTGCTCATGAAACAAAACAGACAGTTCTGTGAAATATAGACATGGTTATTTTGTATCAGTTTTAAATTTGGCAGGCTACCAAATGTTAATTTGCTTTTAGCTATTTGAGATTAAACGTAATTCCTTCCCTGAGCAGCCCTAAAGTAAGCAAGCATGAAAGCATTTTCAGAGTGATCTGGGAGGAATTGACATTTAAAGGAGTTAGCATTACATTGTACTTTAAGGCTATTAATTTCATAGATAAATTCACTTCATTACGCCATCTTTATCTTGCATTTTGAAAGGACTCCATCAGCTGGACGACTGACAGCCGAGGGTCAATTGAAACTGCTCTTTTCCCAGCCAGGTTGTAATTGGAACCTGCTTCTGGAAACCCTACTGAATCATAATGGTCTTTTACTGAGAATCTTGCTGAAGAGCTCAAGTGAGTATTTATAGTTATGAGAATGTCCTCAAAAAACCCAGCCATTGCTCAAGTTGAATGAAATTTTTTTCCTACTTGAATGTTGGCAGAGGGATGGAAACCAACTGCGTTGTGTCAACAGTCAGTGGGGTTAGCAGTAGGCAAAATGTTGAATTGCTTTATAAACCTATTGGAAAGATACTTTTCAGGAATTCTGAGAAAAAACAATATTTCTGTATAATACTGTTCTATCATAACTACCATTATTTCGAAATGTTGCAATATCTGGAGTTTGAAATGCCTAAGAAAATTATAGGAACATAGTTATATGTCCAAAACAGAAGTCTCAATTAGACCTAAAAGAAAGAAAGAGAGAGGTTCATTAGAACCACACTAGAAATTTCAGTGGATCGTGAAAAGTGCTTATGTAACTTATAAACAAGCAAGCTGTGGCTTACAGCCATATCCATTGCAGCATGGAGAAGTAATCATGAGAAAATTATGAATGGAGTAACAGAAGACCACACTTCTCTTAATTAGACTTTCTTTTTTTCCCTGTAAGTGCTATTTTAGAAAATGGTAAGTAACGTTATGCCAATCCGATATTATTTGCCACTGCTCTCCTGCTACATCTATGTGGAGTTTTCCAACCGTTTTCACATACCCCTACACATTTCTCCTGCTATTCTATACCACACATGAAGCCAGATTTATTTTATCAATCACTAGTTCCACTATAGGTTTCCTGAATCAAAATCTTTTTCCTCTACTTCTCTACCACCTGTAGGATCAAATCCCTGTCCATTCAAATATGACCCCTGGCTAATTTTCTAAACTTTTCCCCCACTATTCCCTTGCAGGCACATATACACCCATTTCAGCCATTGTCCCCAAAGCTCCATGCGTGTGCTCCCTCCACACCTGGGCTCACCCATTTTTCCTGCTTGAAAGACCCTCCATAGACAACTCAGGCTCCACGAGTGTGCCAGGGCCAGTTGATGTTCTAGATCTCTGAATGCTCTAGCTCACATTGATCTCTTCCTCCCCTCAACCTCACCATGCCCATTATCTTGGCTGCTCATTTGCCCTTAGCGTAGTGTTATTATATTTGTAAATGAACGAGGCAAATGGACACCAGGCCTGTTGGTATACAAATGAGGTTCATAGCATTCCCCTGTCCAAATCGCTCTGGTCATTCCTGGGAATTTTTGGTTTCTCAGATCTGTTCAGGACCACTTCCCCATATTCTTCTCTCCTGTCCACCTTGATGTTTGCTTCCCAAAAGCCACCTAGATCAGATGCCTCACTGCTGAGGCCCTTGTGAGAATATTGCTTCTCCCTTGGTGCTCTCATATCCATATCTCAAATCCATAAAATCTTGTGGTGCCAAAGGTCACTACAACTCCTCAAACCTCACCATGTTCCAAGCAGAAGTTCGGAGATAACCCCTCTCCCAAACCGTGAATCTGACTTTATTCCCTTAGCCACAGGCAGTACTCTTTGGGCCTCAAATAGCACAAGGTTCACCTGAAAGCAATTTCTTGAGCTTCAGGCTGTAGCTCCACTCTCCTAAAGGGGAAACTGGTGCTAGGGAAACTACTTCCTCAAGTAGCCACCATTTGTTGTTTATTTATTGGGTGTCCAGCACTGTGCTAAGCACTTCACATTTGCTATCTAATTTGATTCTTGTAACTTTATCAAGTATTTACTGTTGTTTTCTTCATGTTGAAAATGAGGACATTAGGGCCAACCACAGTGGCCTAGTGGTTAAGTTCAGCATGCTCTGCTTCAGCAGTCCAGGTTCAATGCCCCAACGCAGGCCTACACCGCTCTACTAGTGGCCATGCTGTGCTGGCAACCTGCATACGAAAAAAAAAAATACAGGAAGATTGGCACAGACATTAGCTCAGGGCAAATCTTCCTCAGCAAAAGAATGAAAAGAGAGACGTGATTAGAGTTTAAGATAATGTTACTTGCCCAGATACACACATAGCTGATAAACGGTGAGTAAAAGTGGATTCTGAACCCCGCCTGAGCTTTCTGTCCCCTGCACTTCCTAAACAAATACTCATACAAATTAAACCTGGAGTGGGCGAGGGGTATCAGAAGAGCTGTAATCTGTCCACCCTCAGGTGGATCAACCAGGACACCCTAATGCACCTGCATTTAACTAGTTTTTCCAGCTAGATAGTTAGGGCTGATCATAGATTTTTATATTCCTCCTCAAGCTAACACAGTGCTTTTTACAGGAAAAGTCCAGTCATTGGCCGATCAGTGGTCAATTAGGATATAAAATACAGTGTTTCCCTTAAACTTTATAATCTGAGCTTTCAGGCAAAGCAGCTACATGACATGGACAGTATGTGACACAGCTGGAGATTTAGTCTATAGTTGGTGAAACTCACAGGCATGGTCTCAGAAGAGAAATGGTGTCCTATTGACAGAGTTATGTAGAACAGCCTGGAAAATCAATTGCAATCAAACTTTTTGACTATACTGATATAGCCACTAAGTACAGGAATAGCAATTATAGTTATGAGTATTTAACCATGTTTTCTTATAAATGAATCCCACATTTACTTACCAAAAATATTATGTCCACCTTCTGGTATGTATAACATGATATTGTTTTTGAGAGACTTACAGTCATTGTAGCTACCATATTGTATCACCTTCGGTTGTGGTTCTTATGAAGTGCAGAGGTGTACTTACCCAAGCCGCTCAAATACCTTTTTTGCATTTTTTTGCAAAGGCTGTTAGGTGTTTGATTGGGATTACATAGCTGCTCTGGAATCGTCTTGTAATGAATTTCATTAGTTACTTCAATACTGTAAGGATGTCGTGACAGAGTTCACTAATCAATCGATTGACTGACTTATTAAGCTCCAGTAGAAGTCTTGTCACTTTAAGTTAGAAACAATATACTCAGGAATCTTATTAACTAGACTAAGATGGAAATTCTCATGTACATAAAAATAAATTTGTAATATTTTTTGCACAAATTTTCATTTGTTTAGAAGTCTCAGAGTATTTCAGAACACTATTTGGTGATTTAGAAGTTTGATCATATTTTTAGGAAAGCAAAATTTTAGAGTAAAATATGCTGAATTAGGTGCTTCAAGCAACATAATTATCAGCTTTTTTGTGGGAGAGTTTTTCTTTGTAAACAGTGTCTTTTTGGTCAAACTGATAAAATTTAACTTTCTGTTAAATTGGCTCAGGAATAAGAATAAAGAGATCTTAAGAAAATATTTTTATTATATATGTTTTAGAACAAAGTTCTCCTTGTCCAATAAGTAATTATTAAATTCTGTTAGGTTCAGATTTTTCTTGATGGACAATTATATATTATAATAATTAAAACATATGGAGTTTGTCTCTTTTATTGTCTGTAGCTTTTGGTTTTGCTCTATGAAAATGATTTGCCAGAATTTCTTTTTATTTTAAAAAGAATCAGCAGAGCATATATGGAAATGACTTTCTTATAATACTAGATACAACTTCACCAAGGGTGAGAAAACACAAAAGTTTGTAAATGAAGGGTAAAATTTGTGTATGTGTGTGTGAGGAAGATTCGTCCTGAACTAACATCTGTTGCCAATCCTCCTTTTTTTCACTTGAAGAAGATTCACCCTCAGCTCACATCTGTGCCATTCTTCCTCTATTTTTTGTATGTGGGATGCCTCCACAGCATGGCTGATGAGCAGAGTAGGTCCGCACCTGGGATCCAAACCTGCGGACCTGGGCTCCTGAAGTGGAGCACATGGAACTTTAACCACTTGGCCACAGGGCTGGCCCCCAAATTTTAATTTACAATATATGCTTCATAGGCTGCCAGCTTCTAGGAAGTGGAATCATGTTTTTGCCATAGATAATAATTCCTCCTGTATAAAAATTTGTAGCATTTTGAGGGAGTGGTTATATTGCTAAAACTTGATAAAAATAAACTGATTTCACATAGTAGGTGGTTTATAACATTCTTTGGGTACAGTTCACTTGGCATGGAAGGTAATGTTTGTGGGTTTATTTTTAAGGTAGGCCATCTTAAATTTGAAGGAAAAAAACTCAACTACAAATGTTTATAGAAGATTTCAGAATTGTAAGACACTATTTTGGATTAGTGACTTTAAAAATCTAGGGCAATTGTGTGGTAATTGCCTAGGACTAACTAGTTTCTTTGGTAATTTGGTAACTAATTTGGTTGGTTATTACCTATAATGGCCTAACTAGTTTCTTACTTGTGGCATCAAAGGAACAAATATTTAGCAATTTCCTAAGTGTTAGCAGGTGGCCTTTTCCTGCTAGTGACATTTGAATGAAGTGTGACTAACATTCTTCCCTTTGCCCATTGCCCCAAGAATGATGCCCAGTGAAACTTCTCGGCTTCTGGTGATTTTCAGTTGTAACATAACAACACACTAGCAAATACATGATATTTAACGTGTTCCAGACATTGTTTCTGAGTATTTAAAATGTGCTCACTCACTGAATCCTTGTAACAACCCCATGTGGTAGGTACAATTATCATCTCCATTTTACAGATGAAGAAACTGAGACACATAGAAATAAGTCACTTGTCCAAGTCACCTACCTCATAAGTGGCAAAGCAGGATTTGATCCAGACAGGTGGCTTCCAGAGAGTGTGCTTTCACCACCACACCACATGGCATCCAGGGAGAGCCACAGAGCATTTACCAAACTGCAGGCCACACAGTTCGTGGGGGCTATCAGGAGCCTCTGTAGCAGACACTTTTGATAGTACCTTTGGTACTTTTCAACCTTATGATAAAGAAACAGATCAACAGGAAATTCTACCACTACCAAGCAGAGATTGATTTATGAATCAATTCAAAGTCTGTAATTTTATACTTAGTATTTTCCTGATCTTTTGAGTAATAGGAGGCATATTATGGCAGAAGCTTGGTGTTTTGTTGTGGAGTGTGTGTGTGTGTGTGTGTGTGGGTGTGGGTGTTTTGTTTCATTTTGTAAGTGTGACCAAGTGTCTTGAAGGAGGTGACCAAAAATAAACTATGCTCCCTCTTGGTACCTTAGTGCACCTAACATTGATGTCATAGGCTGCTTTGCTAGTGACATCTGCACTCTGACTTGTTTAATCTTCTTTTCTTTGCTGTAGTTGTACCCTGTTCTTACTAGGAACAATAGAACCATATGCGTGTGGTTTTACCCTAGTCCTTTCCAACCAAGGATCCTATCTGACAATCATGATGGACTAGCCTAGCATATCAATGGGCTCCACAGAATTATTACAGTCCCCAAAACAGTTATCATCTAGGGTCTGCTGAGTCTCCATGAGGATAGGGTGGTTGTAGGGGGTATGATTATGTAAAGCAAAGCTTCTTTAAAGTGCAAACATGTCACCTGCGGTGCTGGTTAAAACCACAGATTCTGATTCAATAGGTCTTCGGTGGTGCCTGAGATTCTGAATTTCTAACCAGCTCCCAGGTATGCTGCTCCTGCTGCTGCTGGTCCCTGGACCGCCTTTGGAGTAGCAAGGTCATCGAACAAAGTATCTGTTGCTATAGAAGGCAAAAAAGTTTGAGAATGTGGCTTGTCCTACCAATGTATTATAGGCTTTTAAAGAGACATAATTTACTTAAAAATATTTATAAACCATTTTATCAGGAAGTTCACAGGAGTCAGAAATCATGATCTTATTCAAATACACATCTGATTATGTCACTCCTCTGCTAAAAACCTTTAGTGGCTGCCCACTATACATAGGATAAGGACCCTAATCCTCGAGCAATGCCCGTCCTGCTCTGTCGATGGCTGACCTGTCCGATGTTAGCGTGTCCTGCTCTCCCCCAGTTTATCATGCTCCAACTCATGCGTATTCTGGTCTAGGTTGTGCATCCTAGGTTTAGATATTTATAACAGCAGAAGGGTCTGAAGGAAGATGCAGCTGCTCCAACATCAATGACCTTTCAATTGTCCCATATACCAAGTTCTTTCCATCTACAGAACCTTTGAAATGTTGATTTTTTGTGCCCAGTATCTTCTTCCCCACCATTTCCTGGCAACTGTTAGTCATCTTTTGACTTAAGTATTATTTCCAAGGAAGTCATGTTTGATTGTCCCATAAGGTCCCACCGTAACTCCTTTTGTAACGCTTGTCACAATTTTAAGTGAAAGGTTAATTAACATAATTTTGTATTTAATGTCTATTGCAGCCATTATGAGTTCCAAGAGGGCAGGGACAGCTCGCTGTTGTATACCCAGTGCTTGGCCTGGGTCTAGATGCTTCAGACTGCTATTGAGCACATGGAACGAGCTTAAAAAATATTTATTGAATGAACGAATGGAGGCCAATTAAATTTCCATGACAGCAATTCTGTTTTATTCATTAGCTTTGTGATCTCTCTAAACTTCAGGTTCCTCATTTCTAAATGTACTAATATTGACCTTTGTATTCATTTAGGGGTTTAAAAAAGTAAATAAAAATAAAACACCATTTTGACCCTTAGAGGGTACTTATTTTGTATTAGATTCATTCCTTCTTTTATACCAAATACCTAGAAAATTATGCCTGACATATTGTTCTTTTCTGATCACTCTTCCTGTGCTCCATGTAGTGGTCTCTCCCTCTGCTTTTCAGTAACTCTGCCCTCTGTCTAAGCATAAATCTCAGTGTATCCCGGGAGGTGAAGTTTCCCCTTTGACACATGTGTGCTTGAGAAGATGTTGTCCTAGCAGCTGTCATGTGTGTGAAGATGAGAACTAGGCCAAATAAATATTCCCAAATTCCATACATTCTAGTACTCCTTGAGAACCTTTGCATGTGGCTTGGGAGATTGGCAATATGAATTTTGCTATGATGCTTCACCTACGCAGAATCAGATCTAATCTGGCTTGACAGTGGCTGAAATATTTTATATTCTTTCTTTTCATAGAAAATGTCTAATATAACCATAAGAATGTATGTCTTCTTTAGTAAATGTGCTTCTAGTGTTAGCATGTAAAATGATTGGGCATTATACTATAAGTGATTCTATTCATGAATTTATGTAGTATCTTTCTCCCAACAACTCAAAGTGAGTTAATGTATCATTTCATTTATGTCCCTTGGATTATTAGGACCATTTTGCAAATGAGGAAACATAGATACAGAGAAATTGAGTAAATTACCCACTTGATGTTTAAGTGGTCCTTATTAGAAGAAAGAAGAGCCATTATTTTCTGAAAGTATATCTATTGTTTTTAAATGAATTCAAAATGAAAACATGAGACTTTATGGAAATGATTATTCTTAGAAATAAGAAATAATATTCTTCTGAATTAATTTCTGAAAATGTTTGGTTACTTGATTTTATAAATACATTCTCTATTCAACTAGTATTTAATGGGCATCAAGTCGGTACAAAGCAGTATTCTCAGCTGGAGATACAATGGTAAATATGACCTGCAGAATTGCCTTCGTATTCTGGGGGATTCGTTGCTGGGGAAAGTGGAGAGGACAGACCTTATAAAGTAAAAAATATAAAAGTTAGGTAAGCTCTGCTGCTCATAAGTACCATGAAGAGCTTTTCTAAAACAGAGTGATTGCTAGAGATCCACAGACTGGATGATTAGGAAAGGCTGCTCTGAAGAGCTGACACCTCCTTTTACTCGTGAGTGATGTGGGAGCAGATGGAAGATGTCCTTATGTAGTTTTAGATATTTGGAATATATGTACACTTTCTTTCAACATTCTAGGATAGGAGCCAGCAAACTTTTTCTATAAAAGGCCAAAGAGTAAATATTTTAGGCTTTGTAGACCATACAGTTTTTATCACAACTACCGATCTGTACCATTGTAGCATGAAAGCAGCCACGGACCGTATGTAAGCCAATGAGCATGGCTGTGCAGAGGAGGAAACAGTTTTCCTCAACCTTCTTAGGGTCCCTGGCTGGGTTTGAAAATTAAACTGACAAGGACAGATTAGCAGGAGAAAAGCATACAAATTTATTTAATATAATTTTACATGACACTGGAATCTTTATAAAGAAATAAAGATCGGAAGAAATAGTTAAACCTGAGTATTTTTATGCTAGGTTTAGTGAAGAATGGACAATTTTGGAGAAACACGATAGGTCAAGGAATATGAGGGAAGTGCAGTAAATTGGAGGAAACTGAGCAAGTTCTGTTTGTTAAGATTCTTCTCAGTATCCCTTTGACTTCAGAGATAAGGATGCTCCTTCCTCCTGCAATAGGGAGGACCTTTCTCAGGTAAGGGTTTTATGACCTGTTTCAGGGGACAGGGGGATTCCAGGAGGTCAGAGTGACCTTCCTGCTTCTGCTGTTTTCTCAAACTCCTTCAGTTTAAAATCTTAAATACACCAAGGTGCCATATTTTGGGTAACATGTCCTGAACCCCCATCAGCTGTATTCTAATGAAACTTTATTTATGGACACTGCAGTTTGAATTTCACATAGTTTTTGCATGTCACAAAACATATTCTAATTCTGATTTTTTTTTTTACCATTTAAAAATGTAAAAACTGGGGCCAGCTGGTAGCATGGTGGTTAAGTTCACATGCTCTGCTTGGCAGCCCAGGGTTTGTGGGTCTGGATCCTGGGTGCAGACCTACACACCGCTCATCAAGCCATGCTGTGGCGACGTCCCACATAGGGAGTGGAAGAAGACTGGCAGAGATGTTAGCTCAGCGATAATCTTCCTCAAGCGAAAAAGGAGGAGGATTGACAATAGATGTTAACTCAGGTCCAATCTTCCTCACCAAAAAAAAAAAAAGTAAAAATGATTCTTAGCTTGCACGCCATATAAAAACAAGCAGCAGGCTGGATTTATCTGCTGGGCTATAGTTGTCAACTCTTGTTCTAGAATATTGTGCAGCACCCAAGCTCCCACAGTGTCTTTATCACTGCTCTGTAATGTGGTCATTTGGAGAGGAGACCTGCACGTTACCCCAGCATGGTAACTTCTCTCCCAAGGCCTGAGTAGACATTCCCACTAGACAGAGGCTTGGTATCTGCCTACAGAAGGAATTACCCTTTGAAATAGCTTTAACTTAGTGCCACATTTTATGGACATCTAGGGACTTTTCATTTATTTAGGAGTACTAGAGCTGGAACTCAAAACTTCTCTCTTACTCCCTAGGGCTGCCAGCTGCAGGCTTTGGACCAATTGGCCTGCCTATGCTGAGTGGTCATCAGACCTTGTCTGCAGACCTTATCTTTTCTTGGCACAACTGGTTTAAAGTGGTATTGCCCTTTTAAGAGTCAACACAGAGAAAAGTGATAAAGATGTTAAGTAGAAGCCAGGCCATACCTTGCTTAAATAAACTAGGTATGTCTAATTTGCAGAAGAAAAGATTAGAGAAGACAAGATAGCTATCTTCAAATATTTTAAGTCTTTATTTAAAAAAAAAATAGGCTGTCCAATTCAGCAAGTGGAGACACTTGGGAATAAGTTAGAAGGAGATGGATCTTGGCTGCCAGTCAGAAAACCTGAATTGTCATCCATAGTGATAACTGAGGAGGTTGCTTATGACTCTGTGCTTCTTTTCTTTATCCACTAAAGAGGCTAGCCTCGATTTCGGTAGTCCTTTCTGATAATAGTGTTCCATATTTTTAAAAAATGCAAAATAGTTTGGTAACTTGAACTGTCCAGCAGAAGGACTGGCTACCTTGAATGGTAGTGGACAATCCACCACTGAAAGTAGTCAAAAAGAAGCTAGGTCACCATTGTCACAGCTGCTAGGGAACTCTTTATTCATTCACTCCACAAATATTTATTCATTTATTGACCAAATACTTGCTGACCTCCATGTAAGGTGCCTGCCGGTCATATAATCTCATTGTGTTTCTTAACCAGTTAGTTAGAACTTGGTATAAGTCTGTGGGTTTAGCAGCTTTTAAAGCCCTGTTTGGCTGTGCTTTGTTATACTTGCCAGTGCCTACTGCTGAAGCAAAATCCCTCTTTGCTCCACAAATGATTCAGTTGAATTAAAATTAAATGCAACTTTGGTGACCTGATCAGCAATCGTTTCTTTTCGTTGACAATCTCCTTATGCAGAATATTCCTTTCTGCTGCTACCTTGCTTCCTTACCCATTCAGACTGCTCACTTTTATTTGCAAACCTAACGGGCTTGAATTTAATTTGAGTCTATTTGCAAACACTTAGAGCCACTATTCCTAAATTCAGTTTTATAGAACAGTAGTCCTGCTACATGCATTACTAGAAAAGGGTTTCATGGTCAAAAATGACTGCAAACACTGTATACTAAAATTCCATCTTGGAGAGTCACAGATCTCATGAATAGTTAAAGGCTCTGAGAAATCCTGCAGAAAACAAAAGCATTTAATATTGTTGAAGCCAGTATTTCCAGAACATATGTGCTACTCATTAACATCCCGTGAAATGCACTTTGAAAATCTTACCTTATGCAAAGCATGGGGAAAAACCCTAGTAAATACAGGTAGATACAGCCAAAACTGTTTCAAAGAGGTTTACCTATCTGCATTTACAAATATGTAAATATTACAAAATAATTTTTAAACATCAGAATTTCCAATGTATACCATGTACAGATTATCAGTTTTCAAAGAATTGGAATCAATTGCTCAATTGTAAATCTCTATCGAATGTAGCTATTTGCTTACTGATTCATAGAGTACTTTTCTACTTTATTCATCGTGTCAGCCTCTTTAAGACTTACTCTTGTCATTTGTTAAGAAAAAAAAGGAGATAATATCCACCTCATAGAGTTTTTGTGATGATGAAGATAAATGGGAAAATGTACATAAAATGCTTAACCATAGTGCTTGCACCGTTGTGGATATTCAATGAAGACCTGTCTCCCATCTCACCATCATCATAGTCCTGAATTTGGGACTGTGGGTATTCCAAGGAGGTAGAAATCTGATCTTTAGTGTTTATTTGGGAACTGGGGAAAACGGCATAGAATAAGTTGTAAATGCTGACCTTCAACTTGTATATGAGCATTTTAGAACATAAAGCAAGAAAGTAATTCCCAGGGAAAAACTTGGGAAGGAGGATCTCTGCAAAGAATGACTTTTTTTTTTTCGTTTTCATATATTTAAGACATTTCATGAGACTTCCTTTTTAAATTTTCTAATTTTACCCAAATAAGAATAGTTCAAAGGAAAAAAGTAATGTCATATTTGATCAAAAACTTAAAATAAATGGCAGGTCTTTATATCAACTGTTAGCCTTTTATACAACAAACTGCAAGATTTTCAAAACTAATTTTCAAGTCAGGTTTCTATTTTATTTTTGCAAATTTTCATTATGAACTGGGCTGTGACACTGACAGTGAGTGCTTCTTTAAAACAATTTTCCTGTGATACTCCATCCCTTTTTCTCAGGTATTAATTTATTGGCCTAGTGTTTTAGGTTTCGAGTCCTTGTTTTATAGACTCCATTTTCTATTCTTGCACTTTTTATCTCGTACTGATGTCTGAAGTGAGCCGTTCAGCCTCTTCCCTTTGGTTAGGGCTGCTTGTTAGTGCCTGGTTAATTCAGCATCCCTGAGCTCATGGCACACTCTTCCACGACATTGCTGCCAAATCCATTTTAGTGACTCAGCAGGAGCTTGTCATTAAGAACATTCTTGCAGAAAATAAAAATTAAGCAGTCTTGGAAAGCCAAGTGCTAGTGTACCATGTATGTGTAAATCTTTGGTAACAATAAACACAGTCTCCTGGTGGGTTGGTGTTCGAGTTCCTTGCCTAACACGACCCTTCTTTTGAAGCACTAACAAGTTCAGTCCTCAAAAGGAGTTTAAAATAATGTCTACAGTGAAAAGGGCCCTTTGGTGTTATTGTAAAGACAATCTGTTTCCAGATCTTGTATTTATTTATATAATGTATAAACCATTTGATAGAAAAAGGAGAAGGCAGATGGAATTCAAAATAGCAGCTTTATTATTGGTAAAACCTGGGTCAGAGAACATGGCTTTAAATATGGAGCTTGTCAGCACTGCTCTCCAGAGTTAAGCTGATCCCTCCATTCCTCCACCCTGGCTCCCTGCTCACCACCCCACAAGCCACCAACAGAGCCCAAAAACCACAGGACTCCCCTACAGTGGCAGAGCCTGTGCTAACAGACTTAACAGAAGGGAGAGCAGGCCAGAATGCAACCCCCTTCAGACAGGGGAGCCCCAAAAGCCGAGCCAACGATGCCTAGTCCCTTCACCCCAAACTCACCACTCTAAAGAGTCCCTCCTCCTTCCTTAGAATGAGGAGTCAGGAGAGACAGGAATGTGCCTCTTACTAAAGGAGAGGACAATAAGAGAGTCCAGGCCTAGGTTAGATGTAGGTCTGATAAGAATACACCTCTTGGGTAAAATTATTGATTGAGGGAGATGAGGCTAAGTGAATGATGTTTGTTTGAACAATGGATACCTTAGGCAGATCTATCACTCTTTCACTGCTACAGATCCCATAAAGGCCACCTGGAGGATTTTATATTAAATAAAAAATGTCTGGTCCAGGAGACAGAGGGAAAGCAAACAGAAAGGGCTAGACCTACATGTGGAGGAGAAGGGAAGGGACTCACTTAAAAAGCAGGTTCAAATAGTAAAACTCTAGCTGAATCTTCTTGAAAGCAATAGCAGACATCAGATTGAAAGAGAACAGAGAAGAATATCCCAATAGTGTCGGAAATTCAAAAGCTAAGGAAAAACAATGTTTGTGGATGGGCACCTGGCAAAGGTATTGGTTTTCACCGGGTTTCTAGGGCACAGACCTTAAAAGCATCTGGAATCTGCTGAGGGTCACTGTCTAGCCAAGAATTCTTAGATGGTGGGTGAGGTTTGAATCAGGAATTATCTTGGAATATTGTGGGCAATAGGAAATAAGAAGACTGGACATGTAAGGCATAGATTATGGAGGACTTTAGCAGACAGCCAGCGGTGTTAAAGTTAATGTATATTCTGAGGAGTATTTTTATTAAAATAAGAGGTAAAGAAAATCCAAATTATATTAATAGTGTTAGGAACAGAGAAGAAGGGATACAATGGAAAAAAAAATAAACATATGATTCATTATGGAAAGGGGGATGGGGGAGACATATATTTATTTTATTTCATCTAACAATTCAGAAAAGGAATACAAATTGCTAAGGCATCGAGCCTGGAGATGATGATGGTGGTGTCCTAGACAGAAACGGGGAACACAGCAGGAGTGTGAAGAGAAAGGTCAGAGTTAGAGATGGAGAATTTGGAAACTTCTGCGTAAAAAGGGTCTTCGAAATTAAAGGATAACAGAATTGCTAAGCCAGGTGTTAAACAGTGAACTTGGAAGAAGGTGAAAGCCAAGGTTCTAGGGGGGCCCCCATAGGCCAACGCCCTTTCCCCCTCCCGCTACCTGTTTTTGTAAACAGTTTTATTCGAACACAATCTTGACCCTTCATTCATATATTGTCTATGGCTGCTTTTGTGTTATGACGGCAAAGTTAAGTGGTTGAGACAGAGACCAAATGGCTTGCAAAACCGAAATATTTACTATCTGACCCTTTATAGAAAAAGTTTGCCAACCCCAGTTCTAAACGAAAAGAGAAAGAGCTACAGAACGGATAAATCAATGAGGCACCCTGAAACCAAGATTGCATGGGCATAAGGAAGTCAAGAGAGAAGAGGGTTTCAAAGGAGTAGATAAAAAGAAACAATACAGTGGATATGAGGAGGAGGAGGCTGGGGGGGGAAAATTGAATGTTAGGACTAGGAAGTAAATGTCATTCCAAAATGTCAATTACCAGGTGGACCAAAACCTAACAAAAAATACTCGAGATATATTTCTTCCTTCCTCCCATCCTTCCCTGCTTCTTTAGTATTAAAAGATTATTTAAACATGTAACACTGTTTAAATGCTGTTGGAAGATACCTAAAGACAAGATGCACATCCAAAGAAAGTCCAATAATAAGACAGTACTAGAGATGAAATGGGATAACATATGTGAAAGTATAGAAAGCTATGTGAAATTAAGGTATTTCACATTGAGGCCATAAATTACCACAAGCCAAATACCTGGTTTGAACTGAGTACTTTGCATTCAGAAGTCATTGTCGATAAAATGTCAAAGTAGGCTTTGAGAAATTTGAGATTATAGTTTAGTGCAAATGGCAGAGGCAAATTCTTAACCACCTTTGCCCAACTTTGGGGCAATTACTTAATTTCTCTCAATTTCACTTGTTCATCTGTAAAACTGGGATAATAAGCACCCATTCTAGAGAGTATTATGAAGATGAAATGTAAAGCAGCTCATGTGATATTTGACATATAGGCGGTACTTTGCGAATAGTAACTATTTTTACGGAGCTGGTACAAATCTCAATTCATAAACTCAGGTGTACAAGAAATATCTAAATCACTTATTGTCTTCCAGTCCATTTTATTAGGATCCTGAGCCCCATCCTACCAGGCTGGTAGAACATTTAACCATAGATATTCTTAGGGCTTCCACCCTCTCATCCCCGGGTGGTGCAGAGGTCCCTGCGAGGCTTTATTGATCATCGTTATCTTGTCACCTAGTTACCGCGGAGATACCCTGGACCCCTGTCCAAGTGCTCCCTCCAATCAGAGCAGTCAGGTGTGGCTTGAAGCCTTTGGTGAGACCAAGAACCTGAGTCAGGGATCCAGCTTCCCTTGGTGCCTCACCCAGACAAGCCACCTGAGCACTGCCATCCAGCAGAGTGCAGGTGTTCCCCCTTCCCAACCCAGAGGCTTCTCTTCTCCAGTCCCAGAGCATCTCCTCTCTCTGAGCCCTCCAAATCCTCGCCCCATGCACCTGCCGAGACACATGATTCCACTTTGATATCATATGGTAGTGCCAATATTTTACCTTTTTATGCCTACAAAAATGACTGTCTTATATAGTTCTAACGAATGACTATTCAATAGATTTAGTTTTTTCTTTTTTTCCTTTTTTTGTAAGTCTAAGAGGGCAACTGACTTCAGTCTATTTGTCCTTTTCAGATAGCAAAAATCCCTGAGGCAAGTAAACAGAAATAGGCTACTTTATTCCAGGGCAAGGGAAAATAGAGAAAAATAACAAATAACGTTTCATTGAAGTATCTTCACACATTTATATGGTAATAAAAATAATAATAATACTTATTACTTTTATTATAACCATTCCTCATACCCATCCCCCTTTCTCCAGCTGCATTGTCATTGCATGATTCATGGGGCCTTAGATTCTTCATGCTCTGTTGATTATCTAGCTTTACTCCCACTTTCCTTACACCAGTCACACTTCAGCCATGCCACCCCATCAGCAGCTACCTGTCTTCTCACCCTTGTACCAACTCTTCTGTCTTCCTGGAAAGTACCTCCCCCGTCTCAGCCTTGTCATGCTGATAAACTTCCACTCCTCCTTACAGTCTTAGCCGAGACGTGATCTTGTCTGTGTTCTCCCCTAAAATTTAAAGCCTCATCTTCTGTATTTCCACGGTACCTTAGACTCAAGGTACTTAGACTTAAGGTGATCAAATAGTTTGTCATCTAAACTGGGACACTTTTAAGAGTGAAAGAAGAGGCTGATAATAATTACACCAGAACAACAGGCATAAAGCAGGACTGCCCCTGACAAACCAGGATGTATGGTTACCCCACTTATCCTTACATTGCTGTAACGATTATTTACATGCCTATCATTCCCTCCCCCCCACAAAACACACTCACACACACAGACAGTGAATCCCTGGAAGGTGTAGGCCTCAGTATGTGGTGTAATGACTGTTGACACATTAATTGGTTGATTAAATCATAGGAATTTTATTGAAGGAGAACATTCTAGACTAATGAAATGGCATACACAAACAAAAGGAGTTGGGAGGGAACATTTATAAGGAAAGCAAGTAAACCAGTCTGGGAGGAACAGATGTTTGGCGATTGTAATACAATTTGGGGAAACTTAATTGTCAGGCTAAGGAATTTCTAGCAAAGTGGAGGAAGAAGGAAAGGTTTAAACATGGGTGAATGACGCGAAGGATAATTGATGGTTGAATGTAAAATGGATTAGAGACAAGGAAAGGCAGAGAGAACTAACTGGATTATTTGGATAAACGACGAAATTATGATGCCTGGACTAGGGCTCTGTCATTTGACCTTTTGTGCTTGATGAAAAAGTGAGAGCCCTTTAGATTACAAGAGACAGAAACCCAAATTAGCCTGGTTTAACCAAAAAGGGAAATTTATCAGCTCAGCTAACATAAATATACAGGCATTGCTGAATCCAGGTTCTCAAACGATGTCATCTCATCAGGAATGTTCTCTTCATCTCTTGGTTCTACTTCTTACTGTATCTGATTCATTCTCAGACACTTCTCCCCAAAATGGCCATGAGTAACCTCCAGCCTACTTTCTACCAGTTTAGCAACCCCAGTAGAAAGAGAATATCAATTACCAATAGTTCCAGCAAACATCCTGAGGAAGTTTCTCTAGATCATGAAAATCAAATTACAGAAAGAAAATTATCAAAAGGAAACATAAAAGTAATGAGCTTCCAAATGATCGAGAAAAAGAAAGGTACTCTTTCCAAAATAATCTAGATTACATTTTTTCAAGATAATCAAAATGTGGGACAAGATATGAGAGTCATTATCTTTAATTAAATAAATAGCTTTACATATTATGATACTAGACATCATGCTAATTATCTAACCAAAATAGAAGTTATTATTTCACCTTTCCAGTCCAACCTATAGGCGCAACGATATAGAAACTTCTGATTACTGATCTTTGAAGAAGTCATTAGGGCCAGAGGAGGGCTGAAGAGGGCAGTGAAAATGGCGCTATCTTTGTGCGAATTCCTATATAGTTTTATTGAGAAGCCAATTGATAAACCTCTTTATTCTGAAATGATAAGATCAATGGGTTTGAGAAACATCTATGAATTTATTTGTAGAATTGATAGCATAATTCTGAGAACACTATAAATGTGAATTTTCCATGAAATTTATGTTCTGAATAAAGAATATGATGATGTTCAGAACACAAATCCCAAAGAGAGATACAAAGATTCGACTAGTTTTAAATAGATTTCAGATAACAAAAGAATATGTATAAGATAATTCTATTTTGTGTTCACATTATACATACATATATTCATTTATGTATATTTGTATATAATACAAATGAAATACTGCACCAAATATAGAGACTATCACTGGTTGGTAGGATTTGGTAGAATTTTAGTTTTCTTGGTTGTCTGGAGTTTTTACAATTTCTAAAATGAATGTATATTAGTTTTAAATGAGAAAAGGAATCAAAAAAACTTTCTTTAAGAGAAAAGAGAATTCTGACATAAAGGGAAACTAGCATTGCCCTTTGAAATGATGTCATTGTGGTCCTTTTCACAATTTTTCCCCCCACAAATACCCATGAGTATCTCAGAAACAATATTGGGTTACATGGACCATTGATCTGAAAGAATGTGGCATTTCTTTTATTATGTAAATATTAAATACATTTTTACGGCATTATGCTAGGGTAAGGGATAAGAATTTAATCATATTCACTGATACCTACTAAATCATTTTTATTCTTTTTAAGAATGCACCTTTCAAGATCAAGGTTCTGATACAGAAAATAATCTGAACCAAGGATCCAGCTTGATGGAAGCCATCTTTAACGTACTGTACCATTGCAATTTTTCTCCACGAACATTTGGAAATGTTTTTGTGAGCTACATGGAAGAAGAGCAACTATGGGACTTTTTATATAACATTCCAGGTATGAGAAATTTACTGTTTGTAAAAAAGTGTTTTATAGGTACTTAAATATATCTTTAAAGATGTTTTAAAGTTTTTTTTTTTATTAATGTTATGATAGATTACAACCTTGTGAGATTTCAGTTGTACATTTTTGTTAGTCATGTTGTGGGTACACCACTTCCCCCTCAGTGCCCTCCCCCCACCCCCCCTTTTCCCTGGTAACCACCGATCAGATCTCCTTATCAATATACTAACTTCCACCTATGAGTGGAGTCATATAGAGTTCGTCTTTCTCTGACTGGCTTATTTCGCTTAACATAATACCCTCGAGGTCCATCCACGTTGTTGTGAATGGGCCAATTTTGTCTTTTTTTATGGCTAAGTAGTATTCCATTGAGTATATATACCACATCTTCTTTATCCAATCATCAGTTTCTGGGCATGTAGGCTGGTTCCACGTCTTGGCTATTGTAAATAATGCTGCGCTGAACATAGGGGTGCAATGGACTCTTGAGATTTCTGATATCAGGTTCTTAGGATAGATACCCAGTAATGGGATGGCTGGGTCATAGGGTATTTCTATTTTTAACTTTTTGAGAAATCTCCATACTGTTTTCCATAGTGGCTGTACCAGTTTGCATTCCCACCAACAGTGTATGAGGGTTCCTTTTTCTCCACATCCTCTCCAACATTTGTCACTCTTGGTTTTGGATGTTTTTGCCAATCTAACGGGTGTAAGGTGATATCTTAGTGTAGTTTTGATTTGCATTTCCCTGATGATTAGCGATGATGAACATCTTTTCATGTGTCTATTGGCCATATTCTTATCTTCTTTTGAGAAATGTCTGTTCATGTCCTCTGCCCATTTTTTGATCGGGTTGTTTGTTTTTTTGTTGCTAATCAGTGTGAGTTCTTTGTATATTATGGAGATTAACCCTTTGTCAGATAAGTGGCTTGTAAATATTTTTTCCCAATTAGTGAGCTGTTTTTTTGTTTCAATCCTGTTTTCCCTTGCCTTGAAGAAGCTCTTTAGTCTGATGAAGTCCCATTTGTTTATTCTTTCTATTGTTTCCCTCAACTGAGGAGTTACAGTGTCCGAAAAGATTCTTTTGAAACTGATGTCAAAGAGTGTACTGCCTATATTCTCTTCCAAAAGACTTATTGTCTCAGGCCTAATCTTTAGGTCTTTGATCCATTTTGAGTTTATTTTGGTGTGTGGTGAAAAAGAATGGTCAATTTTCAATCTTTTGCATGTGGCTGTCCAGTTTTCCCAGCACCATTTGTTGAAGAGACTTTCTTTTCTCCATTGTAGGCCCTCTGCTCCTTTGTCGAAGATTAGCTGTCCATAGATGTGTGGTTTTATCTCTGGGCTTTCAGTTCTGTTCCATTGATCTGTGGACCTGTTTTTGTACCAGTACCATGCTGTTTTGATCACTGTAGCTTTATAGTATGTTTTGAAATCGGGGATTGTGATTCCGCCGGCTTTGTTTTTGCTCAGGATTGCTTTAGCAATTCGCGGTCTTTTGTTGCCCCATATGAATTTTAGGATTGTTTGCTCAATTTCTGTGAAGAATGTTCTTGGGATTCTGATTGGGATAGCATTGAATCTGTATATTGCTTTAGGTAGTATGGACATTTTAACTATGTTTATTCTTCCAATCCATGTTCAAGGAATGTCTTTCCATCTCTTTATGTCATCGTCAATTTCTTTCAAGAAAGTCTTGTAGTTTTCATTGTATAGATCCTTCACTTCCTTGGTTAAGTTTATCCCAAGGTATTTTATTCTTTTCGTTGCGATTGTGAATGGGATTGAGTTCTTGAGTTCTTTTTCTGTTAGTTCATTGTTAGTGTATAGAAATGCTACTGATTTATGCACGTTAATTTTATACCCTGCTACTTTGCTGTAGTTGTTGATTATTTCTAATAGTTTTTCTATGGATTCTTTGGGGTTTTCTATATATAAGATCATGTCGTCTGCAAACAGCGAGAGTTTTACTTCTTCATTACCTATTTGGATTCCTTTTATTTCTTTTTCCTGCCGAATTGCTCTGGCCAGCACCTCCAGTACTATGTTGAATAGGAGTGGTGAAAGTGGGCACCCTTGTCTTGTTCCTGTCCTCAGAGGGATGGCTTTCAGTTTTTGTCCATTGAGTATGATGTTGGCTGTGGGTCTATCATATATGGCCTTTATTATGTTGAGGTACTTTCCTTTGATACCCATTTTACTGAGGGTTTTTATCATAAATGGGTGTTGGATCTTGTCGAATGCTTTCTCTGCATCTATTGAGATGATCATGTGGTTTTTGCTTTTCATTTTGTTGATGTAGTGTATCACGTTGATTGACTTGCAGATGTTGAACCATCCCTGTGTCCCTGGTATAAATCCCACTTGATCATGGTGTATAATCTTTTTGATGTATTGCTGTATTCGGTTTGCCAAAATTTTGTTGAGGATTTTTGCATCTATGTTCATCAGTGATATCGGCTTGTAGTTCTCCTTCTTTGTGTTGTCCTTGTCAGGTTTGGGGATCAGAGTGATGTTGGCTTCATAGAATGTGTTAAGGAGTTCTCCATCTTTCTCAATTTTCTGGAACAGTTTGAGGAGAATAGGTATTAAGTCTTCTTTGAATGTTTGGTAGAATTCTCCAGAGAAGCCGTCTGGTCCTGGACTCTTATTTTTGGGGAGGTTTTTGATTACCGTTTCTATTTCCTTACTTGTGATTGGCCTATTCAGATTCTCCATTTCTTCCTGATTCAGTTTGGGGAGATTGTAGGAGTCTAGGAATTTGTCCATTTCTTCCAGGTTGTTCAATTTGTTGGCATATAGTTTTTCATAGTATTCTCTTATGATCTCTTGTATTTCATTGGTATCTGTTGTGATTTCTCCTCTGTCATTCCTAATTTTATTAATTTGCGATTTCTCTCTTCTTTTCTTGGTGAGTCTGGCTAGGGGTTTGTCAATTTTGTTAATTCTTTCGAAGAACCAACTTTGTTTCATTGATCCTTTCTATTGTCTTTTTTGTTTCAATATCGTTTATTTCTGCTCTTATTTTTATTATTTCCCTCCTTCTACTGACTCTGGGCTTTGTTTGTTCTTCTTTTTCTAGTTCTGTTAGGTGTTGTTTGAGGTTGCTTATGTGAGCTTTTTCTTGTTTAGTGAGGTGAGCCTGTATTGCGATGAATTTCCCTCTTAGGACTGCTTTTGCTGCATCCCAAATGATTTGGTATGTCGTGTTCTCATTTTCATTAGTCTCCAGATAAAATTTGATTTCTTCTTTAATTTCTTCAATGATCCATTGTTTGTTGAGAAGCGTGTTGTTTAGTCTCCACATTTTTGCACCTTTCTCTGCTTTTTTCTTGTAGTTGATTTCTAGTTTAATAGCATTATGATCAGAAAAGATGCTTGATATTATTTCAACTCTCTTGTATTTATTGATGTTTGCTTTGGTTCCCAAAATATGGTCAATCCTTGAGAATGTTCCATGTGCACTTGAGAAGAATGTGTAACCTGCTGTTTTTGGATG
Organism: Equus asinus; assembly: GCF_041296235.1. Classification (NCBI taxonomy): domain Eukaryota; kingdom Metazoa; phylum Chordata; class Mammalia; order Perissodactyla; family Equidae; genus Equus; species Equus asinus. The sequence continues at coordinate 77,127,127 of NC_091798.1, forward strand.
AAGTGTTCTATATATATATCTATTAAGTCCATCTGGTCTAATTTTTCATTTAATTCTATTATTTCCTTGTTGATTTTCTGTCTGGATGTTCTGTCCATTGGTGTTAATGGTGTGTTGAGGTCCCCTACTATTATTGTATTGTTGTTGATGTCTTCTTTTAGTTCTATTAAGAGTTGCTTTACAAATTTTGGTGCTCCTGTGTTGGGTGCGTATATATTTATAAGTGTTATGTCTTCTTGGTGGAGAGTCCCTTTTATCATTATATACTGTCCCTCTTTATCTTTCTTTATCTGTTTTGCTTTGAAATCTACCTTGTCTGATATTAGTATAGCGACACCTGCTTTCTTTTGTTCATTATTAGCTTGGATTATTGTTCTCCATCCCTTCACTCTGAGTCTGTGTTTGTCTTTGGGGCTGAGGTGTGTTTCCTGGAGGCAGCATATTGTTGGATCTTGTTCTTTGATCCATCCTGCCACTCTGTGTCTTTTGATTGGGGAGTTCAATCCATTTACATTTAGAGTGATTATTGACATGTGGGGGCCTACCACTACCATTTTGTGTCTCGTTTTCCGGTTTTCTTCAATTTCCTTTGTTTCTCGTCCCATGGTTTAATCTGTTCTGATGTAGAGCTGCTACTCTCTGTTGTTGTCCTTCTACTTATCTCCTCTGCTCTTGGTTTTGTAGCCCCTTTCCTTTTTTGGATTTTTCAGGAATGAGGGTTTTCCTGAGGATTTCCTGTAGAGGTTTTGTGGCAATGAACTCCCTTAATTTTTGTTTATCTTGGAAAGTTTTTATTTCTCCTTTGTATTTGAAGGATATTTTCGCTGGGTAGAGAATTCTCGGCTATAGATTTTTGTCCTTCAGATTTTTGAATATATCATTCCACTCTCTTCTAGCCTGTAAAGTTTCTGCTGAGAAATCTGCTGATAGCCTGATGGGGGTTCCTTTGTAGGTTAGTTTCTTTTGCCTGGCTGTCCTTAGTATTTTCTCCTTGTCGTTGACTTTTGCTAGCTTCACTACTATATGCCGTGGAGTTGGTCTTCTTGCATTGATAAAGTTTGGAGATCTATTGGCTTCTGTCACCTGAAGGTCCATCTCTCTCACCAGATTTGGGAAATTCTCATCCATTATTTCTTTGAATAGGCTTTCTGCCCCTTTCTCCTTCTCTTCTCCCTCTGGTATACCTATAATCCTTACGTTGCATCTCCTAATTGTGTCTGATAATTCTCGGAGAGTTTCTTCATTTATTTTTAGTCTTGCTTCTCTCTCCTCCTCTGCCTGCAGCAATTCTATATTGCCCATCTTCCAAATTGCTAATTCTTTCCTCCATATTATCCACCCTACTGTTCAGAGCATCTAGATTTTTCTTAATCTCCTCTATTGTGTTCTTCATTTCCAATATTTCTGTTTGGTTCTTCTTTATCGTATCAAACTCTTTTGTGACATAGCTCCTGAACTCGTTGAGTTGTCGGTCAGAATTCTCTCTTAACTCATTGAGTATTTTAATGATGGCTGTTTTGAAGTCATCATCATTTAGGTTATATATCTCATTTTCTTTGGGATTGTTTTCTGTGTATTTGTTACTTTCTTTCTGTTCTGGAGATTTAATGTATTTTTTCATATTGCTTGATGTTGTTGATTTGTGCCTCCACATGGAGATAGAGTTTAGTTGCTCCTTTCACTTGTTTCAGCTGCTGCGGTGGGGGAGCAGCTGTTTATACTGCACCAACCACGAACCCTGTCCGCAGTTGCTAACTGGGCCTGGGCCCCTCCTTGTAGCCACAGTGGTCCTTTGGATTCCCTCCTCTGCCGTGGGGGCCGTCACAGGGGGGCTTCAGGCTGCTGGTGCCTACTGTTGCAGCCCACCTAGATGTGCTCCCTCCTTGGGGTCTGCAATGGTGTTATGGGCTTTTCCAGTGGCCAGGGGTGGGATCACTTATATTTGTCACTCCGTTGCTGTCGGCACCTGCAAAATCTCACTTGTCCTCTATGGGTCGCAGGAGAGCTATTGGCATCTTCTACAGTCTGTGGTTAGTTCACCTAGCTATGCTGCTTTTGCCCTGGGGTCTTCCAGCCTTGTGGCTGCCGGCTGGGTGCCTTCTACTGGTGCTGTGCAGAGGCTTTCCCTAAGGCTGCTGTGAGCCTGTAGGGTTTCCCCACTAGGCTACGGAGCTGGGTCTCTGGAACTCCCCCCAGCCCCAGTCCTCTCCCAGATCTCAGGCAATCCCTAGTCCCACAGGGCGGGCAACGGCAGCTGGGGTCGCCCCGCCCTCTGGGATTCTCTCCGGGCCTCTCCCGGAGCCGTGAATGCTGGGCGTGGCCCCTCTGCTAATGGGAGACAGAGAGTTTTGTCTGGTGCCTGGGCGGAACTCCGGCACTTCCCCTCCGGGTCGCAGAGCCGGCCTTTGAAACTTCCCCCAGCCCCAGTCCTCTCCGAGATCTCCGGCAATCCCTAGTCCCACGGGGCGGGCTACGGCAGCTGGGGGTCGCCCCACCCTCTGGGATTCTCTCCGGGGCTTTCCCGGAGTTGAGTGCTGGGCATGGCCCCTTTGCTAATGGCAGACAGAGAGTTTTGTCTGCTGCCCGGGCAGAATTCTGTAACGTCCCCTCCGGGGCGCAGAGCCGGCCTTTGAAACTTCCCCCAGCCCCAGTCCTCTCCAAGATCTCCGGCAATCCCTAGTCCCACGGGGCTGGCTACGGCAGCTGGGGGTCGCCCCGCCCTCTGGGATTCTCTCCGGGCCTCTCCCGGAGCCGTGAATGCTGGGCGTGTCCCCTCTGCTAATGGCAGACAGAGAGTTTTGTCTGCTGCCCGGGCGGAACTCCGGAGCTTCCCCTCCGGGTCACAGACCCGGACTTTGAAACTTCCCCCACCCCCAGTCCTCTCCGAGATCTCTGGCAATCCCTACTCCCACGGGGCGGGCAACGGCAGCTGGGAGACCTCCGTACCCTCAGCGACTCTCTCTGGGACCCTCCGGGCGCCGCGAACACAGGCGGGGTCTCCCCGCCAATGGTGGGGAGAGACTCTCCCCGCGGGCTCAGGTGTGCAACTCCAAAGTTTCCCTCTGCGTTTAGGAGTAATTGCGGGGGGTTTAGGTAAGGTTCTGGTCACCTGTTTCCACCGTTGCTCCTCTGTTGTGTGCTCGCTCCTGCCCTAGATGTGTGTAGATCCTCGGGGGCGTCCGTTGGAAGAAAGCTGCTTGCGGGTACTAGGCTGCTCGGTCGGGGTGGGAGAGTTTTCACCTATTTCCACATTCTCCCGGAGGAAAGTCCGTCCGCCTTCCGATGTATAGTCGCGTGGGTATCTCAGACGTCCTGAGATGCTGTCTGGATATCCTTTGTCAAGCGATAAGTGTCCAAATAATTGTAGACTCGAAGGGGGAGAGACAAAGAGGACTACTCATGGCGCCATCTTGGATCTTCCTCCCAGATGTTTTAAAGTTTTATTGATGTCAGTTTTGCTGTCTGTTATTTGTAAAAGTATATCTTATGTTTTTCTCAGTATAAATAGTCTTCTTTTGAGAATCATTAACCTTTATTTCCTATCAAAATTTAGTATGCTTGGGACAGGGTGAGGGGGGAAATTATGTAATGCAGATTTTCTCCTTTTTTTCAATATGAGTAAGTGTTCTCTTATAAAAATTTAATTTAATATTTACCACAGATTATGTTTTGCTATTGAGAGTTTAAGACATTAAGTAAGATGTGAAAAAATATTTTGTGGTTCTTGGGTGCTTTTATTAACTATCTGAGGAGAAAACTACTGGTCAATTTTCTTCAACTGTATAAGGCATTTATTATTATGACCGTGGTGCCTCTCTCTGTACAAGGCAAGCATGTTCTAGCATTCCTTTGGGGACAATATGTTTTTTCCATCTGTACTGTTCTTCTGCCTATAGCTAGAGCAGAGGGTAAAGACAGAGCAGGTTGGGTATCTGAGTAGGAAGTGTTCATGGGTTCCCTCGCCGTCAGGACCAGGTATAAAGATTCTCACATTGTTTCATCCTTAATATCTTGCCTTTAAGTCTCCACATGTAATATCTCAGGAAAGTGAAAGATGAGTACTTAGACAATGGTTATCTTGTTAGTCCACTAACTGTTTACATTATTTACAGTTGGCTTTCAACCTATAAGCTTTCTTATGTGCTGTTTTGGAACTGACATTTTCATAAAATATTTCCTAAGATCCATATAAAAAATATAACTGGCTCATAATCATGGTTTCATTCTTCCTGGACTTTCAGACTATCCTCCAGACATTACTTGAATATCTTCTTAGCTATTTTAGAGTCATAATGTTACATCTTCTCTTGGGTCATTATCCCTGCAAAATAGCAATAGATAACTTTATGTGATGATATCAAAAATCTGAATCTATCACTTAAAGACTCTATAATAATTATTTCCTTTTAAAGTTTTATCTCCTAGTTTCCATGTATTCTCTGACTGCTTCCTTTTTACCCAAAGGAGAGGCAGTTTTTGTTAAAAAGACTGAATTACTTCTGATGTAGACTTTATTGAATTGAAAGAAAAACAACCTTGAAAGCCCCTCCACTTGCTATTGTTGTTTGTTGTTTCTGGTGAAGTACAAGCCAAATTCTCTGATGAGCTTATAGAGAATTGGTGACCTGCATGCTTCAACCACTATTTATCTGTGGACTCTGAAGTTCTTGAACCATTTTGACACTCAGCACAAAGAAAATGACCTGGGAGATATCAGTGGATTTCAGGTGGTGGCAGAAGAAAGAAAAACTGCTACTTGCTCCTAATTAGTCTTCTCTTTGTCTACACATTGAGCAAACCCTCCCCCACAAGGTCAGACAAGTCTCTTGAGACAGGCATTACACGTATTCATAGAGCCTGAATTGTATGGGGAGGCTCAAAGGAACAGAACTTCAAACCAGTGAAATGTCCTTGGCCTTTGTACAAGTTGTTTCTCTATAAACATGAAACATTCTCTGGGTCTTGAATATTCTCTGGAACCTAAGGCCTTGTAGTGAGCCTGAGGGACTGTGTCTGTCTTTTCTCTGCTATTTAAGTCTACAAAACATTTCCTTTTCTTCTTTACCATTCGTGGTTATCTTAAAAATCCTATAATATGTTAATTCATAAGAAAATTAAGTCTTTTACTCTGGTTTCTGTTTAACATGAAAATATAACAGGTTTAAAGGAAATACAGCTGAGACACATAATCATAATCCCACAATAATTTGCATCTTACCACTAACAGATCTATGCTTCAGTAAGTATAATTAACCTACCCATATCAACTGGAGCACATTATTTAAAAACTGGTGTGTTTTCTTCCTCCTGAAACACTGTCAATGATTTCACTATAGCTTATCCATAAAACATCACAGTCTTATCGTTTTAGAGTAGAAAAGCAATGATGAAGTAGCCAGTATCCTCATCTTATTGCTGAGTAAACCAAGGTCAGAGATGTAAAGAGTCTTACCTAAGATTGTCTGCTGATTAAATTGAAGAATCAGACAAGAAACAAGAATTTCTGACTCATAGGCCAAGTTATTTCTCTTTATTTTTTTCTATTAGACTAAATTTTTTAAACATTTGCTTTATGAACATATGAATTCAGCAATGAAATATATACAATCTGATTTTATAATTAGAAATCCAACACATAACTCCTTAGAGTGAACATAAGCTAGGGGGGAAAGCAAGAGTGAAAATATCCATTAAGAAAAGATTACAAAAGAAAGAGATACAAAAAACAATTAAGTTGGGGACTGCGTGGGCATTTCAAAGGCCAATACACTGTAAGCAATGGATTTGGTAGCAATCATTGCAGGCCTATATCCTCAAAGTAGGTCAAGTGATCTTCAATTGGGCAAATGGAAATATCAAAGCATAACTTACCTTGACTGTTCTTCACTCACTCTATTCCTTGACTCCCTTTTTCTTTTAAGAGAGATAATGTCTTTAACACTCCCTGTGAGTTAAACTTTATAGGAAACTATTAAACTGTTTTTCAAAGTAATCATGTCTTTTTTCATTCCCACCAGTAATGTGTGAGAGTTTCGGTTGCTCTACACCCTCACCACCACTTGGAATTGTCTTTTTGATTTTAGTCATTCTAAGGGGTAATGTTGTACTATCTCATTGTGGTTCTAATTTATAACTCCCTGGTGATTAATGACATCAAATACCTCTTCATGTTCTTAATGGTCATTTTTAAAAATTCTTTTGTAAAGTATCTGTTCAAAACTTTTCTTCATATATTAATTGGATTGTTTGTCTTATTGAGTTGTAAAGAGTTCCTTATATATTCTTGACACAAGTTATTTGTCAGATACATGTATTGATAAAATTTTCCCCCAGTCTGTAGCTTACTTTTTCATTTCTTTAACAAGGTCTTTTGATAGGGAGAAGTTTGTAATTGTGATGAGTCCAACTTATCAATTTTCTTTATAATAGTGCTTTTCATGTTCTAAGAACTATTTTCTATCTAAAGAGTGCCAAGATTTCTTCTGGAAATTTTATAGTTCTAGTTTTTATGTTTAGTTCTATGATTGATTTCAAGTTTATTTTTTTTTGTACAGTGTGAGTGTTGAAATTCCTACTTTTTCATATGAATATATAATTTTTCCAGTACCATTTTTGGTAATCACTATTTTTTCCCTGTTGAAGTACTTCAATCCCTTTGTCAGAAATCAAATGACCAATTGATCAAATGCGTGCATCTATTTGTGGACTCTCTATTCTGATACATGGAACTACATGTCTATATTGTTGTTTGCTTTGTGTTTGTCCCTTCTAATCTTTTTTCCTTTTTCTCCCCATTTTGGTTTTCTATTGGATTAACTGAGTATTTTTCAGTATTACATTTTATCTTTGCTAATGGCTTATTAGCCAGCTCTGGTGGTCTAGTGGTCAAGAGTCTTAGAAATTTCTACTTCCTTTTGCAAGAAAAATAGATCCAGTCCAGCTTTTACCTATAATCTCCTTAACACTCTTCTCATGTAATAAAACAAAAGGTCTCAAAACATTTATACAGACAACTAACTCTTGGTTACTCTGACATAAGCCCTAGGTAAGGTCAGGGGATAAACTAAAGAGTAATTAATGGCCCCATCCTTTCAGGACTTTAGACACTGCTTTTAGAACTTGGCCACTGCTTTTGTAATGGTATATTCTATTAGAAAAGATTGAATTGTTAGTATATACTATATCTGTATTTTTCTATACCTTCTTTCTCTGATTGTTCTAGGCTAAGATAGTTGTTACACTTAATTTTGCATCCACTGACAGGATCAGTAATCATGATCTAAAGACAGGTAGAATTATGGGCAGACAGAACCACCATGTTGGGAATAAATTCTCACAATGCGCTGAAAGTCCCTACATAACAGGGAGGTTTGCTGTTCCCTTTGGAGGGGCCCACACAGCAAATATCACCTTGCTTCACATAACGAAAGAAACCTAACTGGCTGCAAATAGTGGAGATAGAGTCACTTTAGCCAGCCCTGGTTTGGAGCACCACCAGGGCCTGGGTTTGTTTCCAGGTCAGGAAACCACACCACCTGTCTGTTGTCTGTCATATTGCGGTGGCTGTCGTATTGTGATGCTGAAAGCTATGCCACCAGTATTTCAAATGCCAGCAGGGTCACCCATGGTGGACAGGTTTCAGCAGAGCTTCCGGACTAAGACAGACTAGGAAGATAGACCTGGTCACTCACTTCTGAAAAAATTGACCGTGAAAACCCTATGACTAGCAGTGGAGCATTGTCTGTTATAGTGCCGGAAGGTGAGAGGATGGCACAAAAAGACCAAGCAGGGTTGTTTGCTTGTTCCATCATCTCTGTCATTTTGGGGTATGTTTCTATTTGCTGATTTTTCTCCTGATTGTGGATCACCAGTTTTTTGTTTTGTTTTGTTTTTTGCATATATGGTAATTTTTGATTGAATGCCAGACTTTATGAATGTTATGTTGTTGAGTGTCTAAATTTCGTTTTCATCCTTTACAGATTTTTTTCTCACTATTAGTTGTGTTACTTGCAGATTTTCTAATGTTGAACCAGCCTTGCATATCTTGGATAAATCCATCTTGCTTATGGTATATAATTCTTTTTATACATTGTTGGATTCAGTTTGCTAATATTTAGTTTAGGATTTTTGCATGTATGTTCATGAGACACATCAGTCAGTAGTTTTCTTTTCTTGTGATGCCTTTGTCTGGTTTTGCTAATCAGGTAATACTGGCCTCAGAAGGAGTTGGGAAGTAGTCCTTCTGTTTCTATGTTCTGAATGAGGTTGTAGAGAATTGGTATAATTTCCTCCTTAAATGTTTGGTAGAAATCACCAGTGAATCCATCTAGGCCTGGGGCTTTCTGTTTTGGAAGGTTATTAATTATTTATTCTGTTTCTTTAATAGATATCAGATTGCTTCTTCTTGTGTGAGTTATAACAGGTTGTATCTTTTGAGGAATTGGGGCATTTCATCTAGGTTATCAAATTCCATGGGCATAGAGTTGTTCATGGTATTCTTTTATTATCCTTTTAATGTCCATAGATCTGTAGTGATGTCCCCTCTTTCATTTCTGATTTTAGTAGTTTGTATCTTCTCTTTTTTTTCTTAGTTAGCCAGGCTAGAGGCTTATTGATCTTATTGATCTTTTCAAAGAACCAGCTTTTAGTTTTGTTGATTTTCTCTGTTGATTTCCTATTTTCACCTTCATTGATTTCTGCTCTAATTCTTAGTATTTCTTTTCTTCTGCTTAGTTCAAATTTAATTTGCTCTATTTTTTCTAGCTTCCTAAGATGGAAACTTAGGCTGTTGATTTTTGGATCTTTCTTTTTTTCTAGTATATGTATTCAATGCTAGAAATTTCCCTCTAAGCACTTCTTTTGCTGCATCCCACAAATTTTGATAAGTTGTGTTTTCATTGTCATTTAGGTCAAAATGTTTTTAAGTTTCTCTTGAGATTTCTACTTTTACCCATGTGTTATCAAAAAGTGTGTTGTTCAATATCCACAGGTTTTTGGATTTTCCAGTTATCTTTCTGTTAGTGATTTCTAGTGTAATTCCATTGTGGTCTGAGAGCAGACATTGTGTGATTTCTATTCTTTAAATTTGTTAAGTGTGTTTGATGGCTCAGAATGTGGTCTACCTTAGTGAATGTTCAATGTAAACCTGAGAAGAATGTGCATTCTGCTGTTGTTGGATGAAGTAGTCTATAGATGTCAATTATATCCAGTTGATTGACGGTGTTGTTGAGTTCAACTCTGTCTTTACTGATTTTCTACTTGCGGATCTGTCTCTGATAGAGGGGTGCTAAAGTCTCCAGCTATGATAGTAGATTCATCTATTTTTTTCCTTGCAGTTTGATCACTTTTGCTTCACATAGTTTGATACTCTGTTGTCAGGTAACTACACGTTAAGAATTTTTATGTCTTCTAGGAGAAATAACTCCTTTATCATTAAGTAATGCCCTCCTTTATTCCTGATAACTTTCCTTTCTTTGAAGTCTGCTTTGCCTGAAATTAATAAAGCTACTCCAGCCTTATTTTAATTGGTATTAGCATGGTATGTTTCTCTCCATCCATTTATCTTTAATCTATGTGTGTCTTTATATTTAAAGTGGGTCTCTTGTAGACAACACATAGTTGGGTCTTGTTTTTTGGTGCCCACTGATCAAGCTCTGTCTTTTAACTGTTGCTTTTAGACCACTGATGTTCAAAGTGACTATTGATATAATTGGATTAATATTTACTGTATTTGTTACTTTTTTCTGTTTGTTGCCCTTTCTCTTTGTTCCTATTTTTGTCTTCCATTCTTTTTCTTTCTTTGTCAGTTTTAATGGAGCATTTTATATGATTCCATTTTTTCTGTTATCTTAGCATATCAGTTATACTTCTTTTCTTACTTTAATGGTTGCCCTGGAGTTTGCAACTGATACAGAGAGAAAGTTTGCAACTAATCTAAGTCTGCTTTCAAATAACACCTCACTTCACAGGTTTGTTTGAGTACCTTATAATAACAAAATAATCCTAATTCCTCCCTCCCACCCTTTGTATTCTTGCTATCATTCATTTCATTTATATGCAAACATATGTAAGTATATATCAGTATATATATGTAAGATATATAAGTAAGTGAATACATTGTTGTTATTATTCTTTTGAACAAATTTATCTGTTACATTAATTATGAATGAGAAAAATAAAAGTTTATATTTTATCTTCACTTATTCTTCTTTACTTTATGTAGATCTGAGTTTCTGACCAATATTATTTTCCTTCACTCAAAAGAACTTCTTTTAACATTTCTTGCAAGGGAGGCCTACTGACAACAAATTCTCTCAATTTTTGTGTCTGAGACAGTCTTTATTTTTCCCTGACTTTTGAAGGATAGTTTTGCAGGGCACAGAATTCTAGGTTGGTGAGTTTTTTCTCTCAACACTTTAAATATTTTACTTCACTTTCTTCTTGTTTGCATGGTTTCTGAGAAGTCAAATGTAATTCTTATCTTTGTTCTTCTATAGGTAAAGTGTTTTTTTCTTCTGGCTTCTTTTAGGACTTTTATTTACCTTTGATTTTCTGTGGTTTGAAAATGATGTGCCTAGGTATAGTTTTTTTAAAACATTTACCCTGCTTGGTGTTCTCTGAGCTTTCTGGATCTATGGTTTGTGTTTGACATTAATTTGGGAGAAATTCTCAGTCATTATTGTTTTAAATATTTCATCTGTTCCCTTCTTGCTTTCTTCAACTGTATTCCCATTACACATTTTGTAGTTGTCCTGCAGTCCTTGGATAATTTGTTTTGCTTTTTTTTTCAGTCTTTGTTTTATTTGCTTTTCAGTTTTGGAGGTTTCTACTGAGATATCCTCAAGCTCGGAGTTCTTTCCTCAGTCGTGTCCAGTCTACTAATCAGTCCATGAAAGGCATTCTTCATTTCTCTTATAGTGCTTTTGATCTCTGGTACTTCCTTTTGTTTTTTTCTCAGGATTTCCATCTCTCTTTTTTACATTGCCCATCGATTCTTTCATGCTGTCCATTTTATCCATTAGAGCCCTTAGCACATTAATCATAGATGTTTTAGATTCTTGGTCTAATAATTCTAACATTCTGTCTGTTTCTGATGCTTGCTCTATCTTTTCAAATTGTGTTTTTTTGCCTTTTAGTATGTCCTGTAATTTTTTCTTAAAAGCTGGACATGATGTACTGGGTAAAAGGAACTGCTGTAAATATGCCTTTAGTGATGTGGTGGAGAGCTGTGTGGGAGAGGGGAAGGGTTCTATAGTCCTCTGATTAGGTCTCAGTCATTTAGAGAGCCTATGCCTCTGGATGGTGTGCTTCACAAATGTTTCCCAGTTTTTTCTCCCCTCTTTGGTAGGATGATATAGCTTCATGGGGCTGGAGTTGGGTCTTTCCCTTCTCCTAGGTCAGGATAAGCTCTGATACTATCCCCGTGGGTTAGGCTCTGTTTTCGTAGTTTCACCTGAGAGCAGGCCTTAAGAAGAACAGCATGCTCTGGCCTATTTCAATTGTTCTTTTACCTTCCCCTTGCTGGAAGCGCTAGGGGGTTTTTCTCTGATATTTACTGTGGAAACCTAGTTGAGCTCCTGGAGGTAAAACTCACAAAAGTGTAGCAGCTGCCTCATAATAGGATCCCCCTCGAGTTTCAATTCTCAGACTTGTCTGCACTGAGCCTCCAGCAATTCATCAATTATGGTTCAGATTTTCCTGTGTCAGCACTGGTTCCCATGGTAGTTTCTGCTTGTGAGTCTCCACTCCAGTAAGCCATGACTCCTTGTGTTTACCTGTTTGTCTCTCCAGTCTTGGGGGCAGTGATTTGCTTTGTATCCTCACCTCTCTTACAGATCCAAGAAGAGTTGTTGATTTTTCCATCTGTTCAGCTTTTTAGTTTGACAACTTCCAAGTACATTATATGGAGAGCCAGAAACCAGAAGGCCTTGCCACTTACTTTCTTTTCTCTATTCCTGCTTCTTCCCTTTTCTCCATTTCTTCTTTCTTTATCTGTATCTTATCCCTACCATAGACATCTGTGGATTTTTGATTAATTTTCCCCCTAGTATCTTGTGGCTCAAGATGTTTGAGAACCCTGCATCAAGAGAACATTGGGCAGCCCTACACTGTAACATTGTGATTTTTCCAGAAAACTCTTAACTTAGGTAATAATAATAATAGAAAATGCATAGTGCCTACTATGTGCCAGTTACTTTACACAAATTAATTCATATAATTTTCGAATAATTCTTTGAGATAGGTCTATTATTTTCTCTATCATCTTCAATTCCTTGATTTTATTTTAAAAAGAATGAAAATATCTTTTTAACAAAAGGAAATAGAGGAATTTCTGGCTTTCCAGAATTTTTAGACAACTGAGATGTATTTAACCTTTGAGTACAAAGAGTTCAACCAAAATGAATATTGATTATTGTTACAGGAAGAAGGCTTCTTTATGTCCTTCAATGAATTAAATTCTCAAAAGATCATTAAAAAGACAGACAGCTATATCCTCCGCCATTCTCATAAAGACCAACAGCTTATCTAACTAATGATTGTGCCGTGTTAAAAAATTAAACTCTCAACTTTTGATATTACCAAGATCCTCTTCACCATGGTGGTTTTAACAATTTAAAAACTATCACCTTGAAATTTGAGGTGAAAACAAAGCATATAGGTGTTTTTCTGATTGATTCAAATGATTGTCCCAGGACTTTCCAGTCACATTTAAAAAAAGAAAAAAACACTTTTACTGCATTTATCACACATATGATACATATTCATGGTGGGTAGTACATATAATCAGAAAGAAAACAGGAGGGCAGAAAGAAGGAAGGAGGGGAGGGAGAGAGGAAAGGAGGAAAACAAGGAAGAAAAAGTAAAAGAAGAAGATAGAAGAGGAAAATCTCCTGAAATCCCATCAGTCATTGATAATCACTGTCGACATTGTAGGGTATATCTTTTAATTGTTTTATATATGTATGTGGATTGTATTTTTTAATAAAAATATGTCATACTCTTTTCTAACCTGCTTTTATTTTTTTTGCTAGACAATATATGACTTTATTGTGCAGATGGATATACCTTAGCTAATTAGACAAATCACCAATTATTGAACATTTAGATTATTTCCAGCTTTTCTTTATATCCTTTACATAATCATAATTAATTTCTTAGGATAAAGTCCTAGAGAGGGAGGAAGTGGGTTAACAGGTAAGTAAATGTTAAAGCTTTTGATATTATTGCCAAGTTGTCATCCAAGAAGGTCATACAATTTTATTTCCACTAGTAAAGTTCCAAACCACCAGCAAATATTGCTATTCACTGTTATTTTAATTGTCGTTCCCTTTATTACCAAGAAGAAGAAACTTGCTTTTCAAATGTTTATGGACTATTTATCAATTATATGATTTCTAGGTTAAAAGCAGCTCCCCTTTCCTATGGCTTTCAACTAGATTATTGAGAAACTGAATTCCCAGTTGAACAAGGCAGAAAATATTGCCAGATTCTGCTAACTATAATATACTATCTGATTTTAAAGTTTCACCGTACATGGAGTCTGAGCTAGAGGTCATCCGATGTTTGAGAATGGCACTGACTGGCGCCGTCAAGGACATTGTACAGCAGATAATATCTGTGATGAGCTCTGGGAGAAACTGTGAGACAAACCTAAACAAGCACAATGTTCCTGAACGTTTGCGTGAAAGCATTCCGAAAGAATGGAACTATGTTCCAAACGAAACGAAGAGGAAAAAATCAAGCAAAGGTATATTTGTTTTTCTGTAAGGACATATCCCTCATGAAGCAATTTTCTAGGATATGAGATCAAGTAAAATTCTAAAAACTGTAAAATTTGTAAACTGTATGTCTTCTTTCTACCCTATATATTTGGGACCTGTAATTTTCTTTACTGTGAGCCATATAATCAGGGAAACTAGAAATGAAAATGACTCACATGGTCATCTTTTTTATTTAACTACCAACTCAGAATTTTCTGGATATTTTGTTTATGTTAATATTCACAGATTAGTCACATGATTTGACTAATTTCCTTTAAATATATTGAGTAATCTCAAATTCATACTCTTGAGAAGATCACTCTGATATTTACTTTAATTGTTCCTTCCTTGAAGTTTCCTCCTGCATCTACAAATTATTACTTTCTCTTCTCTTACCACACCTACATGTGTACCTTTTAGGTCAAAAATAGCACCCCGTTTAGTAACTATGTATTCTTCTGACAGGGTTATTTTTTTCCCAGTACCTATAGTTCTGAATTCAGTGTGTTGTTCCTATTCAGCACAGTGCATCTACCAAGTGAATTTAAGAACCATCATTTACCTACATTAATCATTTATTTTATTAATCAGTTCCTCTCTTCTTACGTGGTTTCTTTCTACCTAGATGTTTCTACTTTTCCGAGAATTTCACAAGATTCCTTTAAATGTGTATTATATATCTATGTTCATGAATCTTCTTTAGGGTTTTTGAAATAATACTTTTCCCTTTTATAGTCATCTTTAGAAAAGAATATTTTTTCACTAACTCTAAGGAAACTTTCAGCAGTAAAATACTCAAGCTGAACCCACTGAAGTCACTTGAAGAGACTAGCCTTTCTTTCATTCTTCTCTATGGAGATCCTAAATAATGTGGCTCTTATTCGGCGACCTTATATTACAAACTCAAATCAATTATCTATCTGTGACCTTTCATAGTAATGCTTTAATTCTGTCCAAGCCCTATTAAACTGCCTTTGAGTCTAGTAAAGCCATTTAATTGAAATTGGAAAATGTCAGCCTTTCATTGCTTAAGTTCTCCCTTGTCTGAGTTGTTAGCATCTCTCCTTCATCCTAGCTTTTGGATATTTCATAGATTTTGAGCAATTGAAAAGGCATGATCTATAGTTAAAATATCATGTCATATGAGTAGCACTATTTTGCTTGTGGTTTTCAAGTTGTTCTATTCATGAACAATTTTGCTTTCTACAAGCATTTTGGAATTCTTCCATAACATTTCAAAGAGCCTCTGGTTCCAAAAAATTCTTACTTTATAGATACCAGTTCTTGTGATTTTCCTTACCAACTAATATTCTTCATAAAATTATCATGAAGAGTAGAAGCACAACGCTTCTACAATAGACAAACATAAGGAGTGCCAAATCACGTAAATATATAAAAGACGGTGACTGAGGAAAATGTCTTTATAAAGCATTTTGTGCATTTCAGGTGGATATGACAATAGGAGAATTACCATTGTTCTTCATTTCTGCCTCTTTTAGACTGACAGTGCTCAACCTTTATTTTCACTACAGTATACAAGACAGAAAATGTTTACATGCCAGACATTGATCACTTATTCATTCACTAGATATTTACTAAGTGAACCACTACTACATACCAGGCACTGGGGCTGAGGTAAACTATGAATAAGATATCTCCTCCTGGTGCTTGAAGACTAGTATAACTGTTTCGAAATGGGTGCAAACACCTCAGGGGAAGTATAAGGCAATTCTTTGGTGTGAGAGAAGAAAGAAAGAAATTAAACTTTACTAAAGTTTCATATGGAGATTGTCATTTGAACCCTCCCTTGGTCTGTGAGTGAGCCGGTCGGTCGTGTGTTGGGAACAATGTTATTGGGGAGGGGATGGACAGGGTAACCTCATTCCTTCTTTAGCTTTCAGCATCCAGTAATGAAGTAATGTTGTCGTTTGTATTTCAGAATCTAGTTTTAACAAAATTAATCATTACAAAACACGTAAGTGGCATTAATATATTCCTGTAAATAAACAGACCAACTGCACTTTAAAAGTAATACTGGGAACGTGAGGAAGAACAAACAATGGCAAGGTGGAAAGGCTCGTGCTTCTTCCTCTTCCCAGCAGGAGCTCTTTCTCAGCCACGGTCTAAGGTAAAACACTGAGGATCTGATCAGATTTGGCCAAAAATAAAAAGAATGAAAAAAGGAAATGTGTTGGAAAACCATTTGAACTATGGCTTTCCATACATTATTGTGCAATGTGAATCCCTCCTGAGTGAGTATTATGCTGTGAGATATTAGCTCAAGATAGTTTGAAGTCATCTTGATTAGCAAAAGATTTCATCCCAAACATGAACACAAACCTCTGAAATCGTTTTCAACAATGTTTTAAGTCAAGTGATATTTAATATAGTACTCTGCAGAATTTATCTAAATAATGATAAATGTTTAGAGGCTTTCTTTTGAGGATTCTAACTTATTAAAAGACAAATAGTCACTAGCTTAAGGGAACATTTTTCCTTCCTGACACAGTGAAAATGACGGAACATGGAAAACACTAAGGTGACAAACTAAAATGCATTTCTTTGCCAACAAATACTGTTACATAGAAAACAGTGAAGATTTAAAGAAATAAATATTATAATAAATTACACAGTGTAGGAGATTTACCAAAGAGTTGAATGAAAGTTCAGATGCTTCTGGTAAAGCTCAGCTTACGTATTTGCTCCCTTATGTTTCAAAGAGCAGATACACAAAGAACCAGTTGTTTTGTTTCTTTGACAACAATTAAATGAAAGATATACCAGAGAATATATTTTCTTAGCATTAAATTACTTTTTAAATACAAAGAATGCTTTATGGGAAAACCATTGAAGTAATTGTTTTAACTACAATGGATTCTGGAAAGGAACCGGAGGTGGCACTGCAAGGACAATATATTCATGGCATAGTTCACATGCAGATTGTTGAGGAAGAAATTGATGACAGAAAGACACACAGTGCTATCAGAAGTCATTAAGGTAGTTTGTTTTATAAAACCCAGAAATGTTAGTTTTATAAAACCCAGTATCACCCACAAAAATATCATGGGCTGCACACTTAAGAACTTAGAGTTTTCTAAAATGATTTAGAATATTCCAAGTAAGAGTTTCAATGATTCATGAACATTTTTCTTAAAAATACAAAAATGAAATATTTTTCAAAGTGTTTGCAAGAACAACTAATTGACATCACAGATGATAAATATGTATTAGTCAAATTTCAACAATAGCCTTTGCCTGTTTGGTGGCTGAGATTGAAAAACAAGTACCTTGATTCTCCAGCACAGTTACTGACACACTTGTTCCATGTGTGCTCATGTAGTGGCTTTTTCACCTATGACAGCCATTAAAACCGACTACTGAAACAAACTGAACTTAGAAACTGACCTTTGAATCACTGTATCACAAGGTATTAAGCCCAGATTTTAAAAATCATAAAGCATATTAAATCACATTATCCTCACTCAATAAATTATTATTGACATTTTATACCATTAATAAACAAAATTTTAAAACTAAGTTTAAGACATTATTTTGTCTTTGCCTCATTCATTGTAAATTTTCTTTTTGCCTGTTTTATAGTCCACAAAATATATTATTACAGTCAGTAGTACATGCATAGGAAGGAAGAAATGATAAATACGTAAATATACATATCACATTGCATTCATTCTAAGACATACATTTTTTTCACATTTTATCAGCTCTGCAACTGGAATGGCTCTTAGAATATATTACATGTATATGGCTTAGATAGAAGTCAACTTATTTAAATAAAGACTGAAAAATGAGCGTGTGGCATTCTTAAAAGGCCCCTCTCTGGTGTGTCGTTAACATCATCGCTGCCTCAGAACTCCTGTGATTAGTCAAATAGATTTATTAATTTGTCATCAGCCTAAAGGTTCTGATTGGAATTTGCCTTAAGCTTTAATGAAGTCGTTGGGGATTTGAGTACCTGGAGTCCTCAGATTGTATAAAATCTCAGTAGAAGTGCAGGTGTGAAGAGAATTGGTCATCTTTTACTTGATATCTACTTACATTGTCAAATATTTACCTAGTATCTGCAGTTAAGCCCTCTAAGATAAACAGAATATAAGATATAATCTTTTAAGCCAAAAACTTGACAGTAGAATAGGGAGTATGAAACACAAACACATAAAGAACAATAAAATATTAAAATAATTTAAGAACACAGAGAAGAGTGGTCACAAAGGAGTTTTTAAATTTGCTTTATCTATATTTTAAGCCTAACTGAAACATATCATTTGAATAAAAATAAACATTTATTGAGGAACTGTTTTTTACCAAGTACCAAACTAGGTACTTTCACATTTATTATTTTATTTAATACAGTAGTCTTATGAGACCATTCAAATATATATTGGACCCAATCTTTACAAACTTACAAAGACAGCTCCAGTTAATTTTGAAAATGATTCTTAAGTTGTCGTAAATTTCTGAGGAGTCACTAAACTAGACACGTTTCCAAGAGCTTTGTACTTTTTTAGAACAGAGTAACTTCTTTAAATGTCACAAATATACTGAAAAATCTTTCACATTGTTTTATTATTTTTGTTCAGTAAAAACAGTAAAGAATGTTTTACTGAAGAACTCAAAGCTACCTTCTTTTAACTTCTCACTCAGTTCCAATGTTCAAATTCAGTTATGTACATAGTGGATTAAAACGCCGTGGCAGATTTTGTGGGATACTCAAGGAGCAAAGAGATGTTTTTCCATGCTCATGAGGAGCTTTTAGTTTCGTTGTAAAGACAACTCCTGAAGACATAAATAACAATA
This sequence comes from Equus asinus, assembly GCF_041296235.1. NCBI lineage: Eukaryota > Metazoa > Chordata > Mammalia > Perissodactyla > Equidae > Equus > Equus asinus. The sequence continues at coordinate 77,145,702 of NC_091798.1, forward strand.
TAACATGAACAATAATAGATGATGATACAAAAGATGACACAACATGGCACATTATGGACCTAATTACCAAAATAGTCATATCGATAATATGTACAAATAAATTCACAGGAGGAGAGGACTTTGAACCAAGAGTTGAACAATATGTGTGACCCATGAAGAGAGAGGGCATTCATTGTGAGAATAATGAGATATTCAGAAACCTAAAAGCAAAGAGGATAAAACAAAGATAGTTCACAGAAACTGGCTAAGGCTGGACCATGGAACGTTTTGACAGCAACACTCTGGAAACTGATCTCATAACAGTGGAAAACAGCTAAAACAATTGTAGCAGAGAAATTAGATAATAAAATTCAAAGTACATGAATTTGGCTTTACAGTGCAGAGGAGGGGCTGGGCATAGTATGGAGCAGGGAGATGAGTTGAGGAGAGTACTACGGTAGTCCAGGTACCATTTGTGAGGAAGAGCTTGAATGGGTTGGTAGCATGGTCACAGTGAGGCAAAACTGGATGTCAGAGAAGAGGGGTTAGGAAGATTTGGCAGTGTGGTCCCTGGTCTGGTATGAAGAATCAACAGGAATATTTAAAAGATTTAAAAGGAAGGAAGGAAAGAAGAAAAGAAGAAAAATGGGGGTCAGGGGAAGAGTTAGGAGGGCCAAGCCAGTTTGGGAGGAAAACAACTAATTTGATTTTAGTTATATTGAGTTAATGATGACTAGGACAGAGAAGTGGAATGCCCAACAGGTCGCTGAAGTTGTAGGATTGCTACCCTGGAAAAAGGCCAAGGTTGAAGATTCTGGAATCGTCTAGACGAGTGGTTCTTAACCAGGGAAGATTTTGCCCCCAGGGGGCTTTGGCAATTCTTGGAGACATTTTTGGTTGTCACAAATGAGGAGGATGCTACTGGCATCTAGTGTGTGTAGGCCAGAGATGCTGCTAAAACATCTTAAAATCCACAGGACAGCTCCTTACAATAGTGCCAAAGTTCAGAAACCTTGATCTAGAGAAGGAAAATTAGTAAATCCTTGAGTGGAATAACACCAAGCAAGGGAAAGTATCTAGAATCATCAGTCAAATAGACCAAGGACTTCTTAGCAAATACTCATATTTACAAGGTATTAGTTGAGATGGAACTAACATGGGACCTGGAACTAGGATGGGAGCCAGCATGGAAGCAAAGAAGAGTAATAGAACTAACCATGAAACAGTTTGTTGACTCATTTATTCAACAAATATTTATTGAACAACTCTTATATATGAGGCACTAAGTGCTGGGGACACAGCAGTGCCTTCATGGAGCTTATATTCTAGTGGAGGGTGACAGATACTGGACAAATAAAGGAGATAATTATTAGGTGATGGTAAGTTCTGTAATAAGGCAACAAAATGGGGTCTGATGAGAGGGAGGGGCGGGGGCCTGGAATGGGAAGGTTGTGAAGGGGCTGCTTTAGATGGGTTGGTGAAGGGGGGTCTCTGAGGAGATGCCTTTTGGGCTGTGAACTAAAAGAAGAGGAGCCAGTCCTGACACGAGCTGGAATGATTCTGTCATGGATTCCAAGGGAGGAGGAGAAAGCCTTAAGAGAAGTATCAAAGGCCACACAGAGATCCGGCAGGAGTGCCTTTGCATGTGTTGATTAGAGCACATCTGGGCCATTTAAACCTGCAGTCTTAACAGATAAAAGTATCAGTAAAATTCTGAATTTTTGTAATATTCATTTGTGGAAGGCAAAAAGTAAGTTCAGGATTTGGGGAATTTTAGGCAATACTACAGGGGACCCCAGTACAGCTCTGTCAGAATATGTCAAGCACTTGCTCTTCTCAACAATTTTCTCCACAAAAAGTAGACATCCCCACACAATGCTCAAAACAACACAGTGATGGAACGCAAAAAATGCTAATATTAATCATCCCTTTTCTGTCTTTTCTTCCCCAGGCTGCACCAGGCTCGCTGCTCAGGCGGTATCTATTGTAATCAGCGAATTACCTACAGTGATTGCATGTTTGCCTCCCCCAATTAAATACTTCTTTTTTCTGTCTGAGAGAAAAATGTCAAAAAACTTTGTTGAATTGAAGAAAGCTGGCCTGCTTGTCTGGAACTTGATTGTAATTATATGTCGGATATTTGAGGATGGAAACACTGTGGAACTTTTAACAGGTGCCTCCCTTGACAGATGGAGTAAAGAGAAACTCAGTTTCATCTGTGTGTGTTTGGAAAGCATCATGGGAGAGCAGAGAAGTAGCCCTAATCATATGACCCAAAAGGTCAGACAGAGCATTGAGCAGCAAAAACCCAACTGGATTGAGCGCCAATTATTGAAAGCAAGGAAATTGAGCACTGAAAGGTAAAGCGATGTTTTTTTTTCACTGAATTTCATCAAATATATTCACAATAACAAAATCACCAATAAACAACAACAGAATATTGTCAGATAGGCAGCAATGGTCATTGTGCTAACTTCAAGGGAACTTTGATGAATATAGTGAAAGCTAAGTATTCCATTAAAAACTGGATCGTTAGACGTTCCTTGTCCTATTAAAATCTGAACCCCATTGATACACTGGAACATTATACTTGTTTAGTCACCATCTTAAGGTTTCTGATGAAAAGGGTGGTAGTTAAACCCAGGAGAATTTGGTTTCACTGCTTTTCAGTGTGCAAACTGGTATCTGGTGGATAGCCTGGAGCATTTTGTAAATGGATTGGGCATGGAGATTAAATTAAGAAGGAATTAATGGATATAAAAGGCCTTTTATTGCTTTCTGTGTACCTGATTGTCAAAAAGGTACACATTTTTCATCTGGTAATGTAAGAATCCCAGAGGGCAACTGGGGCATATCACACTCAAGCTATAAACACACCCAGCTGTTTCTGTACGAAAATGTCAGCCTTCTCATAGGTTTGTCACCAAGAGCTAAGTGATTTGTGGTATTGCAAAGATTTTTAGGGGTCCCTAATGAATTTAAGTATGTACATAGAGTCCTTCTGTCTTAAAATTAGTCTTCAGTATAGAATTGCACGATATTGATAAAGGAGTGATGGTTCATATAGTCCAAAGATCGTTAAACCAGCCCTTTTGTCTTTTTGCACTCTCACACACTGTCCCCCATTCTTTTAAAATATATTCATCTTGCTAGCAGATACAATTATAACTTTCTGCCGGAAATGACTAAAAGTTATTGCTTTTCCTACCACACGTAGAGGTAAAGAGCTTAGCCTTTGGAATCAGATGGAGAAATACAAATCCCTCGTAAGTGGGCCGTCTTGTGCGAGTTGTGGAATCTCTCAAAGCCTCATTTTCAGCTATGAAGGCAAGCTGATAGAGTTGTTTTGAAAAATAAAATAACTTTCATAAAGTTCTTAGCATCGAGTTTATAACTAGTAAGCATTCGTTATTTATAAACTTTATTAAAATACGTTGCACTCACTGGTTAGTATTATAACCAATACTCTTTACTGGTTTATATTAATCTGTGAGACTTTATGTTAATCCAAATGGAGAAATATAGGTAATCATGATTTTCCTGGTCTTGTCATATTGACTTCTAGAAATTTACTTCTGGGGCATCCTATGGGTAGGAATAACAATAGCTGTCAGGCAAATGCTTAGTAACATTGACAGTGACCTTCGTAATCTTTACATTTGCATTCGATACCAATTTACAGGCTTTAATCCAATGACTAAAAGATTAAGGCCAGATGTCATTATCCATGGCAGTGGTCATAAAAGGGAGAGAAAAAAGGAGAGTAGAAATAGTAGATGTGATTATAGTTACAAGGTTAAATTTATGATGCTGCTGATTTAGGAGTCTATCAATAAGATCAGTTTAAAGTAATGTCTCAGTAATATACCTGGGACTGCATACAGGAATCTATAAGTAAAATTTTTCCTTTAAAAGTTTTTAAAATTTAAAAGTTGGAGTTGTTTTCTAAACAGAACCAACACATCTGGTGTGGCCTATATAGGGAGTTTTCTAGCTAATATTTGGCTGATTAGCTATCTGTTGGAACAAGCATCCAAAATGAAGAACTGCTGATTTTTAAAAGTGTTTTCCAGCCCTCAAAGATTCTGAATAAAATCTCTTACAGGATTTGGGTGCTACAGGAATGTTTCTTCTTGACTTTGATTTCAAGTTGGCTGTCTGATAGACTAGAGAACTTCCACCTCTATGCATTTCTCACAAATTGATGATCATTTAGTTCATAGATCTATCTATACCATGAGAAAAATGTAATTTAAACCATGATGTCTGTATGTAGGTGGAGGGTTGCCTTGGTTTTACCCTGATTTTTTTAAAGTATGAGAATGTAATCATTTAAACTAAAATAGTTCTTCTGTTGAGATAAATGAAACATTAATTCCCCATGAAGATTATCTTGGAACTACATATCATTTAGCTAGATTTCTTTCACTTGCATCCAGATTTAAGTTTGATTTTATGGAAATTGTGAAAATAACTGCTGTGGAGAGGTGGCAGCTGTAAGCATTCCTTGTCTTGCATACTGCCTGAGAGCATTACTATTCATTAAAATAACCTTCACTTTGTAGTAACACTCAAGCTGTAAACAGTCAACTTAGATTCTGGAGAACACACAGCCCAAAAAGTAAAGAAATGCCTATCTTTGCAAAGTAATTTGTCGAGTTGAAGATTATTGTTTTTCATCATGGTGACCCTGACTTGGCTGGCTGGGTGCATATACAGATTAAGATTAATGTAGTTATTCCTTGGCTAAGGTCTGCCTCTTTCAGGGCACATTCTCCCTAATGACATGATTGATAGGCAGTCCCAAATCCAGAGAGGAACTCATTAATCATAGCATTGACTGAATCCAATCATTTGCTTCACCTGCACAGTGATGGACAGGAAAGGATACAATTCAGGGGCTGACACTGAGACACTCTTTTGTCAGAGGGTCTCAACTTTTTCAATGTCAGCTTCTACAATACCTCATGAAATTTTGCTTGCAAGCTGTATGAAGCTTCAAAAAGATATTTACAAACTTTCCATTACAACAAGGTCTTTTTTGTCCCTAAAGATTTACTCTAGCTAATGAATATCTCTAAGAGAAGAATTTGCTTTATTTTTTAGCAAGGCTTATATGATTGCAAAGTTCTTTTTTTTAAAAGAAGGATGTTTTGAAGCTACATGTGGAAGCAATATGAAAGTTAATGTCCAGCAGCTGGGTATCATTTGGTTCAGTCTTCAGGTCAGCGGCACTGACTCTTAGCAGAACTAATTTTATAATCATGGCAAAATCTCTGTAATGAACTGCAGTATATAGCTGATTACACCACAGTAAATTTCATTTAGTCTGAGAAACAGTGGAAACCCATGCGTTTTCTTAAGAATACTTAGATTGCAAAACCTAGCATGATCCTAATAGCAGTTGTAATAAGGAAATTAGTGTAGAATATATATGATGTAAGATGAGTATCATGATTTTTTTCTTTGCACTGGTATAGTTTGAGATTTTAAAAAAAAAATTTGTCATCCATTATTACTATGTAAATAATATTTAAAATCAATAAGAATCATATGAGTTCTTATAAAAGAAATTTTCACAAATATAACTTGCACATTCCTGATGTGGTGATAATAGGCCCTTTTCCTGGAAGAATAATCGGGATAGTGACTTTTGCTAAGTATCTGTTACCGGAAAGAAACAGGAGAGGGGCGTATGTTTTTAAAAGGCAACAAGTGTCAGAAGGCCAATTTAAAATCCCCAGTGGTAACACAGGGCCAGGAAGCACCCAGCCTATACTTAGCATAATAGGCTCCCCCTTTGACACTTTAGTCTTTAATGTGTTCTAAGACAGGTGTAAAGAGGACTCTACAAAAGACAGAATACCAAAGCTGCTTCTGGCATCAAAGATACTTTTTGTCCTCAAAGAGAAAATACAAATTATTTCTTACACATTCTTAAAAAGAAATGTTTTGTTTTCATCCCATGATTGTAGCAATTTCAACAATTGCAGTAATGGGAAAATGTTTTATAGATAGGAATATAAATGCAATAAAGAAATGTTTTAAAAGAAACAATTCAATTTTTAAAAATGCTTTCAGGTGCTTAGTTCTCAGGCGCTGTTTATAGGCACTGCAGTGGTTTGGGAAGGCTTGCCTCTCAGAGCGAAGTCTTTATGGGAGCTTTGAATATGAGATTTACGTCGACTCTCCGCACTCAATCTCTTTGATTATTTTCCATCTTTACAGTTCTTCACCACTGATAGTTATATGCTCTCTTTGTGTTTAGTGCATTTATGACAATAGAGAAAAGCACAGCCTTAGAAGAAGGAGATATTGCTCTTGAACTGACTGAGCAGAAAATAAACATGATGGTCCTGGATATCTGCCACAAACCAGGTGGCAGCGAGTACCTGAGGCAAATTTATCACATCATGCGGCTCAATGAGGTAGGGAAACGGCCTTTTTACCGAGCAATTAGGTGTGTACTGGCCTGAGGCAGCGTCTGCTGGCAGCTAAGGGTTAGTCAAGGAGGTGATAATACTTCTTAAAGTCAATACCAAACTCAATATTGCATTATTAATAGAATCTATTCAGACCCGGCTGTTCTGCATTTGTACAGCAAAAGCTTCACTGAAACAATGTAGGTTTTATTTGTATGATTTAAACTATAACACGGCTCATAAACTCAGTTCAGCTCTGAATTGTATAGACTAGAGGTGTAGTTTGGGAATTGTGTGTTTGTGACTGTTAAGCTGATGTTAAAATCTGGTGTTTGTGAAATGAAAAATTTTCTGAAGAGAGATGTAGCTTTTCTTCTGTAGACGTCATGCTCATCTTGGTGAAGTTGGAGATTTCTTACGTAATGAGAAAAGCTCAGAAGAATATTGAACCATATTTGGGAGCAACTAGATTAACCCAAGAAAATGCATTAATGCGGGGACACTGGTTAGAACCAATGTCATTCTCGTCCACCTCTTGGTTGGATTAAGGCTCTGACCTTGCATGTTTCTGGCTATTTTAGCAAAAATGTGAAGAGCAGGTAACAGTTATTTACTTGAAACAATACAAGTTTGTTAATACAAGTCTGTTTAATTTCAGATAATACATACTTGAATTGGAATGTGACATCTTATGTGAATTAGAATTGTGTTTATATCTGCAAACACATGCATGCTTTTTTTTGAACAGTGGAAACTGTATAATATGAATAATGTGAAGATATAGTGTTTTATCTCGATGAGGTAGGCCTTAATAGCAATAAATTTCCAAGGAAAGAATTAAATTCTAGCACAGCATTTTATAACTCATATATATAAATGTTCTCCCCGCTATTATCTATCTGAAAGTTACATCAAGTAAATCTTGTTTCCTGGTTTTCCTAGAGCTAATCAACCAGTCAATAAACAGGTGACATATCAGTGCATTCAATGATCGCCTGAGAAGGATATGAGGAATTTGTAGCTAAGAGAAATAACCCTGACCTTAAGGCACTAGAGCTTAATTTGACCTGTTAAAAAGTAACACAACGTATTCACTCCTGCCAATGATCCCTCTAGCTTGCTTAGGGTTTCTATTTGGGGAATTCAGGAACTCATGGCCTTGGCTAACGGAAAGACCACCATTGTGACATCATGGTCTTCCTTGGTATGTCCACCTGGCCACCCAGAATAGCCAAAGTAGTTGCGGTGACTACTGAGGAACAGATGCTGCATAGGATTACCTGCTGATCCTTAGTAAAGTGCCATTACAATAGTTCTGAGGACAGTAAGGGCTGGTATAGATTGCCAAACTGATAGAAGAGGTCTATTTTTAGAAGGTCCATAACACAAAAAAGATCAGTAATCACCAATAAGCAAGATCAACAAAAATTAAGTTGGATAGCTATTGGCTGTCAGCCACCTGTGTAAGGAAATCCAAAGGCTGTTTTCCCCTCATGAACCTGTGGAACTCTGGGCCAGTGGTTGTGAACAGGTATGCTATGAGATCTGATGTATGTAAGAGTCTTCGCTGGGGCACCACCACCTTTTGATCACTTAAGTTCAAAGTTATGTTTTTTCTTTTGTTACAACTGAGTGTACTTCCTTTTATGGCCATGTCTGTCAGATGGGATGTCGAGCTAAGAACTTGGCAGTTTATTGTGCTGAGTGAGAAGCATTGCTACAAGAGGTGAAATGTAAGACGATCCAACCAGAGAAAGTAGTGAGAACTTGGCTTTGTCACTACTAAAACGATGCAGCAGTAAATTCCAACAACAATACAAGGGTGACTACTCAACTAGGATAATGCTTATGGCTGCTTTTATACTGTGAGGCATCGTTATGTTGTAGGTGGAATTGCGTTGTGATGTTTGTTCATTTGATGCGTTGTACTATGAGTCTTAAGCACTTTCAGGTGTGCTGCTAAATATTACTCAAAAATGTAATGTAAATACCGAAGCATTTACGGAAACAGGCCTGGGTCAGGGGAAGAGTGGGTCTGCATTGAGAGAGAGTGAATTTATGAGAGAAAATGAGGTTTAAAATGTTTGTCTTTGAGATAAAGATAAGATGTCTGAGCATAAAAGTCCAACTGGTAGTTGAAGAGCCTGGCCATGAACACAGGTGAATGAGGACTTGACTAGAGATTTGGTGGTTTTCAACACGCGTGGTGGTTAGCTCTTCAGTGGAGGGAAATAGAAAAACGATGGGTAGAGAAATAAGCTTTGATGTAACTGCACAGGGAGGCTGTTCAAGAAAGGGTGTTCAAACAACATATTTCTTCTAAAGAAATATACCAGGCTAGCAGTAAATCTGGTTAAAGTGATGCCACGGAAAATCTGAGGCTTTTAAGAAGAGGTAGTGACAAGTGACAATATAGCAGAGGTCAGAGAATTAACAAAGGAGAAAACACCATTGTGTTCACAACTTGCAGCAGAGCACTTTCTCTTTTTTGAATTGTGGAACCAAAAACCCCAAAATATAGCAATGTAAGGGGAAATCAGTTGAGAAAGAGTGTTATTGGCCAAAACAGCAGTTTTCTAATGTGCATTATTTATTTATTCTTTAAATTTTACTTTCACAAATCATCATGGTAAAATGGTTTTTCCTGTTTAAAAATCTAAATCTAGGCATAAAATATTTTTCTGACGGCTTTATCAATATCTAATAATATTTAGTAAGAGTCTGTGTGTGTGTGTCAGATGTTACAGAGTCAATCTTTCTAAAGAGCTATGGTCCACAAAGAGCAAATTTAAGAAATGACTCTAATTAAGTAGTGGGGCCTTAGCTTTTTAGGGTTTTAGGATCTGGCATTTTTGCCTTCCGCCGTTATAGTGAGCATTCTCTGTTCATGAAGCTGTTGAGGCACTGCGAAAAGCACAGTGAACTGAGACCACAGATGTGGCTTCTTGCCCAGACTCTACCACTCACCCCCATGTGACCTCAGGCTTGTCCCCTGACATTTCAGAGCCAACCGTCGAATGTGGTGTGAGCTAGTTTCTCAAACTTTGCTGTGCCTGCCGGTCTCCTGAAAATTCTTGTTCACAGTCAGATTCTGATTGGGCGGGGCCTGAGATTCTGCTTTTCGAACAAGCCTCCACGTGAGGCTGATTAGGCTGGTCTATGCGCAGACTTTGAGTATGACCTCTGAAGTCCTTTTCAGTTCTAACATTCTGAACCTAGTCCTAACCCTAATCTTGAAGAAAAAATTATATTGTGACATACTAAAGATCAGAAGATTTGTATTATTTTATTTATTAAAGGACTTGCTTATTAATAGCAAGCATTTGCTAGTTTATGGAAAACTTTAAGTCACTTTAATTTGTTGTCTTCCAGAAAGAGTCCTATAAAATAGATTAGGATTGTTCACCTTGTTTATTTATGGATGAAAAATGAGGTAGAACGCAGTAAGTAGATTGGCTTTTCTGCTTAGGCTGCCGCTGGCTGTTGGATTTGAATTACGTATTTTGAGCTTCTATTGAACCTTGATATTTTTCAGACCACGGCATAGAAATAGAGTTTAGGAACTTGCATTATAATTAATTCTACATAGAGTAAGATTGCTTGCAGTGAAATATCAGAGTCCTTAGCACTCTGCTGAGCGTGGAGTAGGTAGCAACTGCACTTAATGAATGAATGAGCAACCTTGTACTTTAAGTAACCATACACCTGAGTTAAGTTTTGGTAACCAGACATGTTAATACATGAGCCAATGACAAGACAATGCCTATTAAAAAGATTCTGATAGATCAAGCATACATTTATTATGTGAGAATCTGCTAAATGGTTTTCTAATCTGTGCTATATATTAGGTGAACCTGTTTGTGATGGGTTTATTGCAATGCTGATTGGTCCTCTGCTGTGTTTCTTCTGAAAATGTATTCTGTCCCGAGGCAAGTAATACACTGTAATCTAGCAAATGTGCTGAAAGGGTAGATTTGGATATTGATCAGTTTATTTTTAGAGAGAATATATGCTTCCCACCATCACGACTTGTAATTTTTTTCCCTTGTAGGAATACTTAAAAGAACAGCTGTTTTCTATGAATGGTTCAGAGGAAAAGCCATTACCCATCCGACCTTTAAAGCCGACCTTGAGGAGTGTGGAAGATCAGCCTTCTGCCTTTAACCCTTTCCATGTGTACAAGGCATTTAGTGAAAACATGCTAGATCAGGTATGTGGAAATTAAATGGTAAACTTAATTAAAATGTTTGGTTTCTTTACACAAGTTAGAAAAAAAACGCTTTTTGTTTGAATATTGACTCATAAGCTTTTTTGCTAAGAAGCAAAAGGCCTTGTATTTATTGGCATGGTCCGCACAAATTGACTTTGAAAAAGTTATTTTATCTTCTTTCTATTTGTCAAACTGATTCATATGTTTGGTCTGTAAAATGTAACTTTTGACGAGGTCAGCTCACTGTGGGCAGAGGGAACATCTGTTCAGCTGTGTCTACGGAAGGCCTGAAAACCCAGGCATTTCAAAACATACTCACCTCCCTTGCTGCCCCCATTCTTCAATGCAGACACTCACAAAACACCTTGCAATCTTTATGAATTTATCTAATTTATCAGGTAAATTATAAAATAGCTTAAAATTAATTATAAATAGAGCATTGAGCTCCTATTTTAAGTGGCATGAGGCAAATTTGCTTTTTTACAACCCTAAACACATTCCTGAATTTTAAATGAATTTGCTGATGATCTTAAAGTCAGGATATTTGGAATAAAGTCAATGTGATAAACACCACACATTTTTTAATGTCAGATTATGGCATTGTTTGAGCTGCATGTTTCAGTAGTTATGTTAAAAAGATCTTTTTCCAAAGTATTTGAAATCTAAAGTTGCTTTTGCTTTGTTCGTTCCTTTGGTGGCTTTTCCCAGAAGCCTCTTGACAGACTACTTGAACTAACAGGGCAGAAGAGAAGGATGGCTTGACCTAGAGCTCTGACGAAAATAAGAATTAAAACAATGGCCTAATTCGGGATGCAGATAATATTTTTACCATGCCTGTTACAGCCCTAGTCTACATTCATCAATACTGCAGTAGAATAAGACCTTCAAATGCTGACAACCCGGGGCAGAATTCTCCTGCTCTATGACAGAATTGTAGTGCTCCATTAATCAGCAGGTGACAGGGCATAGTTCTTGTTGGATTTTAAACATCGGCCTGGTCTCTTATTATCCAAACTATTTAGTTTTAAGGAGTATAAGCATCCATAATACTTTAAAACCAAATATATTGTATAAGTTTGAGTTTATTGGCTGCTTTCCTGTGTTGTACATTAGATTGCTTCCAACCATAAATAATCATTGTAGCTGTTAAATTATCCTCACTTCATTTAAATAAATGGCATGTTTTATTCAGTTCTGAATTATGAGATTATCTTTCACAGTAATTTTTCTCCTTACTCTGTTGTGAAATTTTCTATTAAATGAGAAAAAAGAATCATTTATGCTATTTACATTTACAGATCTTTATAATTTCCCCTTTAAAGCATTTTTTTGACCAAAAAGATAACATTAATATCACACTGTAATTCAGCTGTGTCTTATCATTTGAGCCATAGCAATTCCGAGTTTGTTTTCTAATCAAACTTCTGGGTGGTAGATAAAAACAATTATAAATTGACATATGAAAAAGTTGCCAATTATTTTGCTTTGCTTTTCAAAGAGTCACTCTCTCAGAGAAACTTGTTGGGCAAATCCATTAGTACTTGGGAGAATAATGACTCAAGAAATTGATTTATATTTTTATAAATAATGACTACATCCCCAAATGGATTTATAAATTAATTGCTGTCTTATTGGAATAAAAACCTTCTTCTGTGGACATGATTGATGTTATCTGTCTAAGTCCTTGTTCTAGCCCCCCTCCTTCTTAGTTAGTCTTTCACAGCTGGAGCTTTAATTTACTGATCATATTAACTCTGATTAATAACTAACAATAGCGTCTTCTCATTTATCAACAGTCAGCCATCAAAAAATGGAACTGGAATTGGTCAAACTTGCTGCCAAATTATCTGGGACTGGATAAGATGACCTTCAGTGTACTGCTCGAAAACAGGTACTAAGACTGGGGACTTGGGGCATCTGGTTGGGGGAAAAGGATACATATGTCCCTTATGTATAGGATATATGTAGGTGTATATAGATATGGATGTCTGAAATTATGTGAAGTATGCTATTGAAATGCTGTTTTTCCAAGTAAGCATTTGCAAAAGGCACCACAATTTTTTTCTGAGATGAAATTAGTTGATTTTAGTCTTTTTAAATATTTTTGACTTTGTGTATGTAATAGTTCAGTATTGTAAACACCAAAAGTTATTGGCTTGAGTGTCATTATAATACTATGCCTTTGTTTATAACAACTTAATGAATGTATACAAAGTGCCAAGCCAAATCAACTCGTCTAATCAGGGGAAACATAAGTAAAACTGTCATGATTGAAATTTTGCTTTTCAGCCAGTAATTTTGGCACAGCCTTCCTATAGCCTCAGTTGCATATTACTTTACACACACACACACCCCCACATACACCCCAGGACAACCCAGTATAATGGTAATGTGATTTCACCCTAGGAATCCGCATATGTCATTTATTTTGCACAAAAGTATAAACATTTTCTTTGTTTTGAATCAATTAACATATTATTTTTGAATACCTTTAAAATTTTCAGTGAAAATTTTAAGATGTAACCTTTAAAAATTGAATTTTTCTATCAAGTATCACATTTTCACTTAAGATATATATGTATGAGTCTCCTTTTACTGTTCAAGTATCATCTGTTTGCTTGTAGTTAAGTGCGAGAATTATCTTCTATATAATCTTTGTGATACAGAATGCATTTCCATATCTTTTTGAAAAAAATATTAAGTATCATTTTTCCTGAAACATAATAATGACAGTGACATAGTAGAATTGTCAAATCATCCATGGGAAATCTGGGTTCACATAAGAAAGTATCTTAAGTGAGAGAGATTCCAGTAGTCCCCAGATGGAGGTTTAAAAAAAAAGGCAGCATTATTGCCAATAAAAGCTGTAGCTTAGATGTGTGGTCACAATTGTATTCCTAATATTTCCCTCCTGAATGAAGCTCACCCACCCATCATGGCCAAAGCTGAACAACCAGAAGCTTCCCCATCAAGGACAAAGCCTTCTCCCAGCAAGTTTACCACCTGGGAGGTAGTAGTTCAGAAAACACCTATTCATGACAAGTCCCACAGAAGTGCTCCCATCCTTTCCCAAAGTTGCTTAGAGAGTTGGGAGGTGGGGGTGGCGGAGGAGAGGCCAAGTCTTCTGAGGAGTCTATGGTTACATGATATCTACACAATATTAAATGTCTGTCTGGAAACAAACTAGAAAGATAAAGACATTTTCTTCCTGCTATTCAGAAAGTTTTGAGTTTATGTAGATTAACTGTATTATATTTTACGAAGGTTTTTCAGCTGTGAAGTGCTGCTTCCAATCCACTAAATGGTACTCGAGGGGCAACATATCCTTCAAAACTTACTGCATTTGCTCTGCATAATATTCACTTTTAAGTGAATTTGTGTTCTAACCAAAATAGCATGTTGTTATTTTTGTTTAACAACTATAGGTATACTTCAATTAGGTCAATAGTTATTAAAGCCTATTTCCCTGAGAGAGTATGTGCAGCAGTTGGTAAAAGAAAAAAACTCCCACAAATTTAGCCAGAAGTAACAGGTCAAAACAATTCTCTTGGAAAAGTGTCATGAATTTTTAATAGAAACAGCTAGAATCTCATCCTAATAAGAAGCTTAGATTTATTTTTAAAGAATGGTATGAAAAGCATTCTACTCAAAACTACCGCACACCACAAGCTACAATGGACATAATTGATCTACCTTAGAAGGATGAAAGACACCTGAGAGTTTTTAATCTCTTTTAGCACTTTCCCATTTATTTTAAGAATGTTATTTATGAGACTTGATTAATATTGAACCAGTAAGGAAATTGTTTCTGTTATTTTCTCTAATAGACTCTTGTTTGGACTTATCTGAAAAATACTCATTTTTAAAAAAATAGTGCATTGAATTTTTGACAACCTGGTTATCTCAAAATACGTATTTGAAAATGAGACCACAGAACACTGAGCTTCTAGAATGAAAGTTGTGTATGCTACCCCACATCCATAAGTGATACTTCTCACATACAAACATGATCTTTGGGGGTCGGCAGAGCCAAAGAAGGAAACCCAGAGCAGCTCAGCTGAATATGCTCAGCTCTTTGTCCCAAACTCACCAATTAAACAAGTCACTTGTCTTTTTTCTCTCTTTAATTGATAATATATTTATACTAATCTATCTCTACACTATGGTTGAGTGTATATATGGGGCTGCAAATGTTGTCTGAAGACATAATGTTACCAAAAACTAAACTCAAATACACAAATATGAAAAAAATGTTGAGGAGAAGGGAATCCTGTCTGTTCTCCTCCTAAATTCTTGTGTACCTGGGCTTCAAATTCAGTATCATAAGCAGAGCCTCTGTAGACTTACTCAGGACTCCAATGCCTAGGGTGAACCAGACCTTCACCCCAAAACAGCATGGAAATGGAAAAGCAGGCTTCCTGGGTTCTCAGGCCAGTCCTGTTGTGAGCTTACCTTAGGAAAGTTACCTAAACTATCCGACTTTGGATTTCCCCATCTTTAAAGTGAAATAATGATAATCATGTATCTACCTCTTGGAGACTACTGACACAATCAAGAGTGTTAAAAGACATGGAAGCATTTTTGAAAGTTGAAGCTACAATACATAGAAAAGCACTAGCACATGGCAGTATTAGTGTTTGGTTAGGTAAGGAAACAGTGCAGGTCATTAAGGATTAACAGGGAGTTAGACGTGGGAGATGGAGCAGTCAGGTTATATCTGAGGTTACATATACTGAAGTTTTGCAGACTCGAGGCCTAAAGCAATAGTGAGGATCAGAACAGGTATCAGGTCGGAGACCAGGCAGTGGGCCCTTGGGTCTGGAAGATAAACTGAAAATGAGCAAGGTGGAGGGTCTGAAGGCCAAGTACGCCACTCAGGAGACAAAGACTCAAGAGATGAGCACTTGAGGGACAGTTCAGACACATGAAAGAGGAGCTATGCAGTGTCAACAATGTCTATATCTGAGACAATACTGGCCTTTGCTCCATAAGCTAGTTCTGTGCTGACTCCAAAGGCAGAACAAGTCTTGAAGTGGCTGCCTGAGTCCTTGGCAGGGATGTGACCTCTGCTCGCTATCAGGCCTCATCCCAAAGCAGCTCTCCCCAATTCCTGTTGTTCTCAGTTCATTTCCTTCTTCCTGTTCTTTGGATTCTCCAAGCTGTTTCCCATTTTAGGGTCCTTATACTTGCAGTTCCCTCAGCTCTTCACATGGTCACTGCCATCTTGTCCATCTGGGGCACACGTTACCTCCACAGAGAGGCCTTTCCTTGTCACCTGGCTAAAGTGACCCTCCCAGCCTCCCCAGCATTCTGCTCTACTGTGTTTTCTTCATTGAGTTATCACTATCCGAAATCTTAATTTCTGTTTGTTGTCCTTCAATCCTGCCCCCCAAGGTAGAATATAAACTCCATGAGAAAGCACCTTGGCCATCTTATTCCAACTGTGTCTTCAGTACTAGAACAGCTTTGGGGCATATAGTGAGCTCTGGGTAATACTTGTTGAATTTATTAACAAATTAGGAATGAGAATGCAAAGAAAAAGTCAGCTCCTGACAAAAGAGCAGAGTAGGCATTCTCGAAACGTGATGTTCGATCAGTAGTCATGGAGGTACAAGAAGTACACTCTGGAAAATCTCTAGTAAAAAATTATCTACACGCATATTCATTCTCTTCATTTTCCAAATTTGGATGAAAATCAGGTTAATTAAGCTCTGTATGTTTAAAATGCCTGTTTTATTATTATTATGTGAAGTTTGGCTCAGATTAAAAGCACAGAACACTGGTCTTCATTTTTAATTAATTGATCCATTTCAAGCCATAACCTCAGCATAACCTTCAGCAGCCAAGTCTGTTCTTTACTCCATAATTCGGAAGTCTTTTGACATTTGGGTGATAGGGTTTGTACTTGTTAAATGATACTAAAAATGCAAATTGAAAAATTTAAGGTGCAATTGGCTGACAAGAGTATCCAACTCAGCCTTTGTAAATTTTTGATTTTCAAGACGTTTGAAGAATATGGAGTAACTGAAATCTCAGAAAAGAGATCCTGCATGTATATCAATGATATATGTTTTTCAAATTAGAAAGTTTGCCATTGTGGAAAATAGACTCCTTTGAGGTTCAGAAAATCAACATATATATCAGTTCTACACCTTTACCTTTAATGCTATATAAGAGTAAATACAGTGACTATACATTGATCTTTTGAAATAATAAAGATACTTTTCACAGTTTCTTACTATTGGTTTCTTGCTTGCTTTCTCGTCCACTTTAAAATAAATCCAGACTAGTGAATGAGGCAGTGATTGCATTTGTAGGAGAGTTCACCAAAAGGAGCATTCTAAATTCCTTCATTCATGGCGAATCTCCAGATTGCCATTTTGATATTGTTTTTTTTGTCACTGGAACAAATTTATGTTACTCCTTTTCTCTTTACCTTATTTATTCCAGACTATTCCCCAGAATTGTGGTGTCGCAGATAATCTGTGAATACGGTGGATTGCTATGCTATTTTAACCATCTAAATATACTGCATATGAGTTTGGCTTTGAGTTGAACAAACACAATTAAATACGATGGCAGAAACAGCAGAAGGGGTGGTGGTGGCAGATTTCTGGCTATCATTTTGGGGCCTTTCCAGGTGGACAATAACCATATATCTGAGAGCAAACAGAGATTAGAAAACTTGTTTTAAAAGAGCTGTTGATCTGTGGATTTGATTGTTTGCTTTTAATAATAATTATTATTAAAATACCTTTACACTGTATCAGATTATAGTGTGTGTGCCCTGTGGGGTGTAGAGAGTAGAAAATATTGTCCCTGGCCTTTAACTGCGCACGCTGCACTCTCCAATGACCGTTCTCGGGCAGGGCTGCCATTAGCACAATGTTTATAGTTGTTCACAGCAGTAAATTCCTGGTGCAGCGGCAGGCTGCAAGGGTATGGAGAGGTAGGTTTAAGAAAAAGGGGAAGCTGACTTTGTGAATATACACCTCTGAGCCGTTACATACATTACATATGCCATGGCATTCAAATTTGGGGTTTTTTATGCTCTCGCTCCCTAGAATACCCTTTTCTTCCCACCTCTACAAAAAGGCCTGACTCAGTGACTCTGTACTCACCATCGCTGTCTTCTCAAACAGGATCAGGCTTCCCTCCCAACCTTATTTCCTAAAGCAGCATGTTTTTGCACAGAGATTGTCCAACGTGTATTTAGGATGTATAATTTAACACTCTGATCTGAAGTTAGCACCTTGGTAGATGAACTCACAAACCTATAAACGTGTATTGTTTTCTGATTAGTAACTTGTATCTGTCCTCCTTTATGGTATATAATGTACTTTCACACAAATCTTCTCCTTAGACCTCACTACATTATGTAATAAGAGACAGGTACTAATGAGGTTGCAAAACATTACATAACGTGCCCAAGGTCATAGATAATCAATGGCATCTGGAACTCAAAATGAAGGCTTCTTTTTTTTTTTAATTGCAGTAACATTGGTTTATAACATTATATAAATTTCAGATGTACATCATTATATATTTTGATTTCTGTGTAGATTGCATCATGTTCACCCAAAGACTAATTACAATCCATCACCACACGCATGTGCCTCATCACCCCTTTTGCCCTCCTCCTTTCCCCCTTCCTCTCTGGTAACCACCAATCCAACCTCTGTTTCTATGTGTGTGTTTGTCATTGTTTTTTATCTTCTACTTATGAGTGAGATCATACAGTATTTGACTTTCTCCTTCTAACTTATTTCACTTAGCATAATACCCTCAAGGTCCATCCATGTTGTCACAAATGGCCAGATTTCATCATTTCTTATGGCTGAGTAGTATTCCATTGTGTAGATCTACCACATCTAAAATGAAGGCTTCTGACTCTGTGGCTGGTGCTTGATCTATTACACCATTTTCCTGGTCAAATTTTTTCTCCAGCTTTATTGAGATATAACGGACTTATAACATCATGTAAGTTTAAGTTGTATGACGTGTTGATTTGATACACTTATATATTGCAAAATGATTACCACCGTAACGCTAGCTAACCCTTCCATCACATCACATAACTACCGTTTCTTTTTTTGTGGTGAGAACATTTAAAATCTGCTCTCTTAGCAACTTTCAGGTATATAATACAGCATTATTAACTATAATCACCATGCTCTATATTAGATCTTCATCTTATAACTGGAAGCTTGTACTCTTTGGTCAAATTTTTATTAGCTGTATATTCACTGTAAAAATACTGATGATAATGAAGATAGCAGACAAGAGCATTTGCCACCTGACTGGCATAATTTAAGTGAATTACAGGCACAAATTTAACTATAAGTCATTACACTAACCTTATAAAGTAGGTACCATATTGCCATCATTTTCCTGGTAAGGAAACTATGGCACAGAGGCACAGAACTCTAAGGGATGGTGCTCAGATTTCCGCTCACATCTGTGTTTTTAACCACGTCACTCTGCTGCTTCTCTAGAGCTTTGCTTACTTTATTCTTTCAATGAACATGTTTGAATACATATCTTCTTTGTAAAGACATTTCTCTATTTATTTTTAATTGAGGTCACATTGGTTTATAACATTATATAAATTTCAGGCATACATCATTGTGTTTCGACTTCTGTATAGATTACATTGTGTTCACAACCAAAAGTCTAGTTACCATCTGTCACCTTACACATGTGCCCCTTTATCCCTTTTGCCCTCTCCCCACCCCCTTCCTCTCTGATGACCACCAATCTATTCTCTATGTATTTATTTTTTATTGTTGTTTTATCTTGCACGTATGAGTGAAATCATATGATATTTGGCTTTCTCCATCTGACTTATTTCACTTAGCATAATGCCCTCAAGCTCCATCTATGTTGTCACAAATGGCAAGATTTCATATTTTTTATGGCTAAGTGGTATTCTGTTGTATGTATGTGTTGTATATATATATATGTATATATACACCACATCTTTATCCATTCGTCTATTGATGGGCACTTAGGCTGTTGTGAATAATGCTGCAAAGAACATAGGGGTATATATATCTTTTTGAATTAGTATTTTCAGGTTCTTTGGATATATACCCAGAAGTGGAATTGCTGGCTCATATGGTAGTTCAATTTTTAATTTTTTGAGGAATCTTCATGCTGTTTTCCATAGCGACTGCACCAATTGACATTCCCAAGAGCAGTGTACAGGGTTCCCTTTTCTCCACATCCTCGCCAACATTTGTTATTTCTTGTCTTTTTTGATAGTAGGAAAGGTATTTATTTAGAATAAAGTGATAGTTTACTAGAGACTGTTATATATGTCAAAGGGTCCTTCAGTGCTACTGCACAAAATTTTTAATTCATTTTGAATTGTCACTTTGGTTGTCATAAGACTTGTCTCACCTCTTCAAATCCCTGTATCCCTCTCAGCAGCTGGCTTGCCACCAACTACTTTACCAGGAAAATTAAAGCCATCTAATATGAATCGCCCAGCTTTCCTTCCTAAACCTCAATTTTGTTTCCATTATCTTCAATACTTTGCTTCTTGTCTCCAGCCTGGGAGAAAGAGAGCCCTCTTCTAGTTAAAATTTGAGAAGTAAGTTAACCATTTATGTTGTGAGGGGCCTGAGGGCTAAGATGCTTGGATTTTCGGGGTGGGGGGAGGCGAGGGGGATGGTGCATGAGGAAGATTGGCCCTGAGCTAACATCTGTGCCAATCTTCCCCTATTTTGTATGTCGGATTCCGCCACAGCATGGCTTGATGAGCGGTATGTAGGTCTGCACCCAGGGTCTGAACCCATGAACCATGGGCCACCAAAGTGGAGTGTGTGAACTTAACCACTACGCCACTGGGCCAGCCTCAAGATGTTTGAATTTTAACCACTAGAGTTGAAGGACTTATCAAAGCCTTTAAACAAAGGAGTGACAAGGACATAAAGCTACTTTAGGATATTAATAATAGCTGAGGTGGAGGGAAGGCCAGGTTAGAGACTATGGCTAGAGGCTGAGGAAGAGATTATGCATCACAGCTGTAAGACATTCCCAAGGAAGCCTGGGGGCTCAGCTAAATCTGCTCATAAATTGCATAAAAATTATGGATGTTACTTTCTCTTTGAAGTTATTCTTTATGTAGAGAGAATGCGTGTCATTTCTTCAGAGGGAGAGTGTCAGTTCAAATCCTCCAAGCAGATGTCAAGATGGTATCAGTGGTACAAGAGGTTTTGAGGGAGAAATGCACATGAAGGATAAAAAGGAACAAGCAGGAGTAGGCAGGCAAACCTTCAGACTAAGTTGCTTATCTGACACCTGTGAAAGGAGAGTGGGAAGGGGAATTGGGTAGGAAGAGTCTCAGATAGCAGGATAGTTCTAAGAAAGTTTTGACAAGGCCAATGGGGACTCCTTGAGCTAAAGTCAGACACTAGAAGAGTCTCATGTGCTGCAGGAATGGGCTGGCCCTAGTACCTCTACCATGCTCAGAGACCGACAAGATCAGCCTGGGAGAAGCATGGCCTGAACACAATTGCCGTGGTAGAGGCAGAGGAATGACAGCTAGGGCCGTTAGTCAACTGTGCTAACTGCAACAGGAGATATGAGTGGCACATTTCCACGGCTACCACAGTGGGGATGCAAAGAGTGATTCTCTTACATATGGAGAGATTATATGTGTATGTGTTGTATAAGTTAACAGGGATGTGATTTAAACAAAGGTCTTCATTATTTTAGTGTGACAGAAAACAGAAAACCTAAATAAATATGTTAAATGCTATTGACAGAAATGCAGAATTGGCAACATTTTGATGAAAGGAAGGTATAATAATTTTCTCAAAAGCAGCTTGGGAGAATTTTTTGCTTGTCAAGTTGAACCAAAATTCACTTTGTAATGAATTTTCTCCTACCTAATTATGCGTTCACATACTGGCACTTTGGGGCTCTTGCAGTGGATCAAAAGCTATTAAAAACTTGCCTGTACGGAGTACATTCTTTTTTCAATAACTGTTCTTTAAGTCTTTCCCCTGTCAAATTCTGTTCAGACCCCAAAGCCTCTGTGATGTTTTTCTGCAAAAAGTTTTAGCATACGTTCCACCAGGAGTAGCTGTCATAGGCCCATCGATTCAGTTTGGCTGAGATAAAAAGACCGTCGATTGCTTTCAAGCTTATTGGTCATCGTTGAATATCTCAGTTTATGTTGCTATACCAACATAAAAAGAAGAAATTTTCTTTTTGAGGATAGTTTTACTATGACATGTATATGAGACATTTAAATGTCTATTAAATATAATATAATCTGAACGATAACTAATATTCCCTCTATTAACATTTATATTATTATTATTATTATTATTATTATTATTATAGTATTTGGGGGATGTGTTATATATGAATTAGTTAGGATGCCTCTAGTACTTTCTTATACAGTAAATGAAATTCATACCTTTACGTACCTTGAGGGTATAGCTCTAAAGCTGATATTTTTCCCCAGAATATGAGATCTGCTGAAAAATGTTTTAAATCAAGATATTTTAGTATCCAGGATATTTTTACTAATATAATTTTGAAATTTATCTTGTAATGCTATAAGCAATACATACACATGTATTATTTCAAATGGTACAGGAAGATAAGATATGCAATACAAAAGTTCTCCTCCCTAGCTCTTCAGTCCCACTCTAGTTGTAACCACTTGAACCGTTTCTGGTTTTATTTCCTTTGGTTGATAAATCTAAGGGAATATGCTACACCGTTAACTTTTAAAAAATTTATCGATTTAATATCACTGATTCCTTGCCGTGAAAAATACAGAATTTACTTACACTAGTTACTTCTTTCCCTTCCGTCTTCAAGTTCTGCTACTGAAATTTTAATTTTAGTTCTTCTATTGGTCACCTTTGTGATATATTATAACCTCTATTTTTAAGTCATTTTGGTTTTTTTTTAATTTACGTAAAGTAAAAGTCACTCTTGTTGCTGTGCAGTTCTGAGCTCTGACAAAAGCGTAAAGGTGTTTAACAGTTGTCACAATCACAGTCACTCAAGAAGATTCCCTTGTGCTCAGCCTTTATAGTCAGCTCCCTCCCCCATCCCAATCCCTGGCAACTGCTGATCTGTTCTCTATCCTTATAGTTTTCCTCTTTCAAGAATGTCATAGTAGTAGAATTATACAGTACCTCACCTTTTCAGTCTTGCTTCTTTTCCTCAGTGTGATGCATTTGAGATTCCTCCAATTGTTTGTTCTTCTTATCATAGAATAGTAGTCCATTGTATGAATGTTCTGCTGTTTGCTGATCCATTTACCTGTTGAAAGACGTTTGGGTTGTTTCCAGTAGTTGATGATTGTGCATAAAGCCTCTGTAACCATTTGTGTACAGATTTTACATGAACATAGTTTTTTACTTCACATAGTTTTTTTACATGAACATAGTTTTTTATTTCACTCGAATAATAGCTAGGAGTGAGAATGCTATGTTGTATGATATATTTATGTTTCACTTTATAAAGAAGCTATATCTTCCTGTGTTTTATGCTGCCCATGAGTAATCTGATGCCAGGCTGATTCTTTTTCCCCTTATGATCTCCTTGGATGCTTTCTTTTTTACTTTTTCATCCCTGGTCATTCTGAAGTGATATTATATCTACGTGTCTTTGGTTTCTCTTGGTACTGAGTAGGCCCCTTCAATATTGTGATTCTCTGCAGATTTGAGATTTTTCCCCCTATTATTGATTATTCTCTCTGTCTCCATCCCCAGTTACATCTATAGCGCTTTCTGGAATTCCTGCTAAGACAGACATTCTGATTTATTCTTTCCTCAGACTTTGCTAATGGCTCTTAGTCTTAGTACTGCCACTCTCACACTCTCTATATCCTTCCCACCTCTTTTTCTGCAGCCAACTCATTCACTTCTATGGCTTTAAGGGATTATCCCAGGAATCAAAATCAAATGCCTGCAAGGGCTGGGCAAATAATATAAATATGTGAAGGCGCGGTGTAATACAATAGGGGGAGGTGAGTGCATACCTAGGTAAAAACATCCAAATTCTATTTTTAAAAATGCTATGTTAGCTAAATAATGCATGTCATCAGAATGGGTTAGGCCACCAATATAAGCTTCTAAATCTATGTCACAGAGTCATCCGTAGCTCCAGTTCTAATTGTTCAGTAAGACACCAGATCTCATACTCTTTGATTTTTCACCGTAATAATATTTTAATGTAATAACTCGCATCTCATATAGAAGTCCTAACATCATAAATGTCTTCATCGGAAAACTGCCTTCTCTTTAGAGTGATGTGATTTCTATTCATGGTACTGATGTTTTTCTGGCCTCAACCTAGAAACCTTGAGTTACTCTGCAAAGTTTCCATCTCCTGTCATCTGTATTCTGTTAGACACCAAATGCCCCTGAGTTTTCCTTCTGAAAATTTCTCTCAACCATTACTTTTTACCCCCAATGCTTCTGCTCTCAAAGTCCAGTGCCCTCATCCCCTGATACCTAGAATCCTCTTAGTCTAGACTTAACTTTAAATCCATTTATCTCTGCTGGACTAATGTGTTTTTCCTCCTTAAAATTTTCCTTTATTATTAAAACAAATTGAAAATGCCATTAACATTTTAAAATGCAGGAATAATATGTTTATAATCTAATCCCACCACTCTGATTCAACCCTTCATATCTCCTAGTTCTCTTTATGTGTATACAACACACAGTCACAACAAGGGGATCTATGTTCACAATTGTGGGTTCTAAATTTTTCACGAAACTATTTCTGTCATTCATTCATGTGGAGACATAATTTTTATTTTTAATGACTTAGCATTATACCAAATTAATGCAGTACAATCTCACCAGCCATTCCTCTATTACTTCCAGATTTTTGCTTTATTTTTCCATATTACACTGCCATGAATGTGTAGATTACTTCCTGATGCTGATAGAATAAAAGTAGAACATAAATGGACACAGACAAACTTGTTTTACAAATTGCCAAATATTCAAGGGGATAAAAGCTAAAGTGAAATATAGAGATTTCTAAATATCAATTTTTCTGCCACTCTTGTGTTTCAAAATGTAGAGTGGCTCCACGTTGCCTATTGCACCAAACCTAAACTCTTCAGCCCCAATTTCAAGGCCTCCCTTCATCTGGTCTTCCCACCCACCAAATGCCTCCTTTATAGTGAGGTCCCCCATCCCTGTGCCCACTCTGGAGTATGAAGCCCATGGTTCAAAATCTCTCTGCCACTTCATCTAAGCCTCCTTTTTCATACCTGTATGATAGAGATCATAGCAGCTCCTTTCTTATTGAGTGGGCATATCAGAAAGGTTAACCCCAGCAAGTATTTAGCACAAAGCCTGGAACATAGGATATACTCTATAAATATTAGTTATAATTGTTTATTATTCAGTTCTCCTTATTAGGCAGGCCAGCGTAAGGTGTAAGGGTAAACATGGGGCCAGGGGTAATAGTAAGACACAACCCAAGCACCCAGATAATTGCAAAATGGGGGAAGGCAGGATGAAGAGGTAAAAGTAGAAATGAGAAGAGATGTCCAGAGCACTCTTTATTAGTTGCTGGCTGTGTGGTGCAGGAAGTGAGCACAGGAAGCTGATGCCTGGCTATTCATGAGC
The DNA here is from genome assembly GCF_041296235.1 of Equus asinus. Lineage (NCBI taxonomy): Eukaryota > Metazoa > Chordata > Mammalia > Perissodactyla > Equidae > Equus > Equus asinus. The sequence goes on from NC_091798.1 coordinate 77,170,934, forward strand.
CAAAGGCAGGGCAGAAAGGGCCAATATTTAACATTCAATCAATGAACATAAAAAACTTGCTGTGCACCCAGTCCTGTGTTCAGCTGTGGATTTTGAGTTACTCAGAAATCAGAATCTAGACATGGGGTCTGAGTAGAGGACTCCAGCATGCGTGATGAAACTTGATGCAGATATCTGCCCTCAGAGACAGGAACCCCTCATCATTCCCTGATCAGGACTAAGGTTCACTTCAGCTCACTGATGAGTAGGGGCTCCAGATGAGAAGACTGACATAGCTAGAGGAGGAGAATGACTATTCGGAAGTTAAGCACGTCCTAATATCTGTGTTAATGACTCCTATATCTTTGCCTGGGTTTATCTCCTCTGTTTCTCTTGACTGTCATCCCCCAAGTCCGCCCTTTCAAGGCCAGCTCAAGTCCACCATCAAGCCCCTTTCCAGTCCCATAGCTATCATAAAACTCTCGTTTTCCAAATTCTCAGGGCATTTATAGATTAAGTGACACATGTTAATATCAGCATGTGATTCCTTGTGTCTTCACTGATGGTTTTTGGTTATCTGTCTTCCCAGATAGACAATCAGCACGAGGAGAGCAGACATCTGAGGCTCTTCTCGTTTGCCAAACTGTAAAGCACAGCGATGACAGCCTAGCACTGGGCAGGTCATGCTTTTTGATTCCCAGTCTAAATTTACTATTTTGGAATAACTTTCATTTGCCTTTAGACCTTTCTGAGGTAAGGAAAGGATCACCGAGAGAAAGAGGCTTTGCTAATTCATTTATTAAAATCTTTATTAAACTATTGTAAATTACATATACACAGATTAGAAGTTAAACAATATGGACATTGTGTAAAGGAAAAGTTACTGATCTTACCATGTACCTTATAATTCCACCCACCTGAAGTAACAAATCTGTTCTTTTCTTTCCTTTTCATTTAAACCTTAAAATATCCTTCGAGCATTGTCATTATTCTGAAACGAATTTTAAAAGACAAAATTATCAGGATAAATGTTGTGATTTAGAAAAATAGCTGGTAAAAGTAGGACATTCTAGTTTTCTATAAAATGGAAGTTTTCTAAAGCCGCAAAGAGACATGGGATTTAGCTATTGACCTGGAAGCTGGTAGATCTCTTATTGTCAAATAATTGATAATTCCAGATTAATGAATTAAAACCTCTTAACAATCAGAGTCCTAGGGTAAAAGAATTGGCCTGGGCTGACCAGATTTGGAAGAGTCAGTAATCTGATTAAGGTTTTGTTGTTTACCTGTCTCACTTGCCCAGAAGGTTCTTCTCACCAGGATTATGTCTTTGCCATATTTGTTCATCTGGTTCAGCCCAAGGCCAGTGATGAACATCTACTTGTTCATTTTAGCAAATCAGAGCTGTAAAGAACTTAAAGATGGTTTGAACTCCCTGTAAATAGATAACTTTGTATAAAGGACAATCCAGACTCTTGTTATTTTATTATACAGAGAATACATTTGTTAGCAGATGAAAGTAAAGTATTATATAAGGCACAAAATACACTGTATTGATTATAATACTTCCATCCCATTATTCAGTCCAGCAAGACTTTCAGTAAATAGAGGGATCTGTGACTGTTTGTTCATTCATCCTTCCATCAAACATTCACCAGTCATAGCGGATAAATGAGCCAGACACAGCCCTGCTGTCAAGGAATTCAGAATCTAGTGGAGGAGACAGACCAAAAACTCTGAACTACTATAGCTATGGTGGTTATAGCTATAATGGAGCTTCGTGCAAGTTACCATAGAAGTACAGCAGAGGATCACAGAGGAGGGAGACTAACTCCAACTGAATGCAGGGGCGTCAGGAAGTATACCCAAGGAGATGGTGATACTTGAGCTGTGTACGGGCAGTTGAACAGGAGTCAGCCAGGTAGCCAAGGTGAGAGGTGGGCTAGACAGAGGTTTTGACATAGATAACACAACATGAGAGAGAGAGAGACAGAGAGAGTATGTTGCATCCAGGTTATTTTGGCTAGAGTAATGGTCTCTTCACTGCATTTTTCACTTTTAAATCACTTCTATTCCCAACATATAGGCCCAGTGAATGAATGTTAGGCTGCTTAGAACAAAGTCAGATGCTGAACTGAGTGAGGGGTGCTGGGGGAAGAAAGGGGCAAATGTTCTATTTCGGCTTGTAGCTAGATACTGGAAGAGTTACGGTTTCTTTCTTTTGAATCCTTGGCCTCATCTGACCCTGAAGGTTTTCAGGCATGTGTGAGCAATTGCAGGGCCAGTGTAATTCATAGATCAAATGGCCTTGTAGTCTGTCACTAAAATTCTATTTGCCTTATATTTATATGGCTCGAAGGGGATGTACCTTTGTGAGGGCACTCTTGGTGCCTGATTGATGGCTCTTCACACAAGATGTGCTAGTTTTATACTGGCCTTGGTCAAGTATGAGGAGTGCACCTGATTTGTCTTGCTCTTAATTTCTCAGTGTACTTGCAGCTTGTTCTGGAGCTACACAGTCTGGTCTTCAGTGCTTCAGTTTCTCTCTGAGCAATAACAGTCATCTGACAGTGATGGGAATGCCCAACAGAGGTAGTGATGCTTCCAAGTCAGCGTGTTCACATTTGTGGCTCTGAACTGGCTGGTCTGATATGGCCTCAAACTAAATTTATAGACCCCAAGGAGCTGCTGAAGAAGAAACTAAGTGGAATTGTTTCCTAATTGATGGTTCATTTTTCTCATTTAGCAAATAATCTAACAGGAAATTTAGGACTGAAATTTTATTTCAGCAAGAGTACGTTGTGATTTAGAAATAGACGCTTGTTCATAACAGCTCTGAGAATGTGGATTATATGTGTGATTTTAATGCATTCGTTGGAAATAATGTTATTTTTCACAAAGTAAAAGCATTCGTAATTTTGCTACAAGGAAGAATATTTGCTTCCTCTCACACATTTTATTTAATAATTTTACTTCTTTAAAAGCAAAACAGCACACAATTTGAAAATGAAATTTCCCCAAAGTGTTCAGTTTGCTAATATGTTTTTCATTTTCTTCATTATGCTATAGTGGAATGTTGCCATACTTTGAAATGTGCAACTTATCTCCCTGGAGGCAGCAGATGGTGTGACTAGTCTGTCTTTTGGTACAGGATTTATCATGAGAGATGGCATCTAGGACTGGATGAGATAGATGGGGGCCCTACCCTCAGAGAGTGTTGACTCTCGTCCTAACTGCATCATTACAACATTTATATAAATTATTATTTTTAAATATGAAAAAATGGTAAAAATGGAAAGGTTTTGGCTTGGCACTTTTTAAAGTTTCCTTTTTCGTAGTTTATATAGGACAATTTTATTTAGAAAGTATTTGAGTTATTTCAGTTATATTTGCAAATGTTTTCTCCACTGGATGCCTCATGGCTGGCTGCCCAGCTGACCTCTTGGGCAGGATGTGATTTTCTTGGTATTTCCATCCTAGTGTATGATCTGGTCTTCAGCTTTGAAAATCTGACAGTTTGGTTTCATATAGAAATATTGACTCATACTAACCAAACTCACAAGAAACTTTTGCAAAGCCAGATTTCTAATTTACAGTAAAAAATACAACTTTAAGCAGATCTAGTCATTCTCTCCCTCTAGGTAAATTGGCATCAGAACCTAGGTTGTGACAAAAAAGTTTGTTTGGCGAGTAGGAGTAAACCATCCCTCCAAGAGGCTGTGCCTGCCATTCGGACCTGATTCACATGTTGTGAGTCATGGTGTCCTTGCTTCTGAGCCGTGCCAACAATCTTTTATTCTTTCTGGACATTTTTAGTCCCCTGATGCCTACTGTGTTACATCAGCTCTTTAAATAGAACAGTGTAGGTGAGGAAAAACTTTTCCTCTACTCTTTTAGGTTTGATAGCTGGGTCTATGAAATAAATGGACATAGGCAGACTAACAAGAGAAAAGATATACAAATTTATTATTATTATTTTCTTTTTTGAGGAAGATTAGCCCTCAGCTAACATCCACTGCCCATCCTCTTCATTTTGCTGAGGAAGATAAGCTCTGAGCTAACATCCATGTCCATCTTCTTCTACTTTATATGTGGGACGCCTGCCACAGCATGGCTTGATAAGTGGTGCCTAGGGCCACACCTAGGATCCAAACCGGTAAACCCCTGGCTGCCAAAGCAGAGTGCACAAACTTAACTACTACACCACTAGGCTAGCCCCCAATTAATTTTTAATATTACATGCACAGGGGCATTACAGGAAAAAAAACTGAATACCCCCCAAAACAGGTGAGATTTGAGGGTGTATATACCATCTTGATGGGGGATGGGAGAAGGGATGGAAACCACTTAGGAGAGACTATATGATTTTTAGGAAGGATGAATAGGCCCTTAGAAGAATGGATGGGAGGTATTATAGTCTGTGACAGAGTTTATCTGGGGGTGGTGTTTTCTAGTCTCCTCTCCTGTGATGAGAGTGCATCTTTCCTGGTTGATGAAACTCCTGGGGAGGGGATTTATGACAATTGAGTTTCTTTTGGAGGATCTTTTAGGCAGATAAGGGAAGTTCAGAGAAAGCCTCTCCCTGTATTGGCTGTTTTGCAAGTGTCTTCAGCCCAAAATTATCAATATACCAAAGCATCATTTTTGGGGGTGGCATATCCTTGAACTCCTTCAACATCTGGTAAGCACTTAATTCTCAGTTAGAAAAATAAATCTTAACCTGAGTACAGACTCCAGGTGAGTTTTGTCTTTTCTGTAGTGCTGTGATCAGTTAGCAATGTCCACCACAGACAGGAGAGGAGAATGATGGCTTAAGTGACACATACTTGTTCACCCTGGCTTAAATCCTACCTTTAGTATATGGAAGCAAATAAGTATTCTGATTAGCGTTTAAGTAGAGCACTCTGCACTCTTGGAAATTACTTGAGAACATGCTTTTAATGCTAGAGTAAATCTTAATTTTCTCATTTTATACTTTAGAAAACATTTGTCTTGAGGGCCTCACTGAATTCATAGAGCTGGTAGGTAGTGGAACAGACTCGACCCCAGGCTTTCCAACTCATGGTCCAGCAAATTTTCCTATAAACCATATTAATAGATCTAAGAATCTCAAAGACTGATGATTTTATTTTCCAACTTAATTTGAGAAATCTCAATTCCCTGGTAGGATTAAGTTTGTTATTCTTTTAGGTTAGCATAATAAACATGAGTATTGTTATATAGACCAGTGGTATTTAACCCTGAGTACATGTTAGAATTATTTGGGAAGAGTGTAAGAAAAAAAAACCCAATGCCCAGCCCTCCAACTGACCTATTAAATAAGAATCTCTAGGGTGGAACACAGTCATTCATTGGTGCCTTTTAATGGTTTTCCTTTAAGTCACATTGGTTTTCCATGTGATTTAATTTTGCAACCAGGAATAAATTATTAATATAACAATTTGAAAATTTGTTGAAATAATCAAATACTTTGTAAATGCTTAAAAAGTCATTGTTGACATTGTTCAGTTAAGTTCTTGAAGGAATCGATATTTTTGTCAGCCAAAATCAATCCTTCCAAAGAAACATCACAGAATTACAAATTAAGATTAGTAGATTACTAAATATTTTTCATTTCATAATTCTTAGTGCAGGCATCAAATAGGCAATTGGAAAAGTAATAATAATTGTGATGATGGTGAAGAATAATTCTTAGATTATCCATGGTAAAATAAAGGAAAGTATTTCTTTTCATATACTGGGTAAAATGCATAGAAATAGTATTCACTCTTGATTCAGTTAATTTCAGTTTTATACAGTGGGAACATGGTGGTAGAGATCTGAATAACTGCACCAGAATATCCTGCAAGTGTACCCTTCCAATCCAGAGGACTGTTCACTGATCGTGTGTACAGTGATACAAAGGTTTTGCTAATAAGCATGGATCAGAAAATGGTAATTGCTAGAATGGAAACTTTTGGTTCTTTACCGTTCATTTATTGATAGTACTGAGAGTATTGTGGTTCCCTCTGCCACTTAAATATAGCTAAACTTTGTACTATATATATATATATATAGCTAGTGGAAGGGAGTGCTGATCCAAAATCTGGAATAAAGAATAACAAGTATTTACCTTTAAAATGACTTTTAGCATATATTTAAACATTATTCGTGTTTTGGAAGTTCATATGATTTCAGAAATGAAGCTATAGCATAAAGCCCTGAAGAAAAAAAGATTACCATCCTCCTTGTTTTCCTAATTGCCCTCTACTTTGCCCTCTCCTAGACTGTTTTTGCGGCAGACCTCTGGGTGTCTGCTCTTGCTCTTTCATTCCTGCTCTCTCCTTCTCGCCCCCGCCCCCCCCCACCACTCTTTCTCTCCCCTTCCCCCTTCTTCTCTTAAGAGGACAGGGGGAGAATTAAGCATTTTTATTTTAAAAGACTTGTCAGTCTCCAGAGCAAGATTGAAGTTAGAGCAGTTGCAGTGCTGCCTTGAACTCAAGAAGAAGTTAGAATCCCAGACACACTTCACGTGGACCGACCGAAGGCGAGGAACTTGAAACAAGGCTTAAAAATTTCTCCATTGGATTAATCATCTAGAGATATCTCCTCATAAGCTAGAACCTCCCTAGTTCTGAAAATAGATGTTGTGTGTAGCAAAAGAGCTAGCATTGTAGAAACCCTCTTATAGCACAGAGAATTCGGAATTATCACTCTAAAAGTTGACACTGAAATACGTCATGAGGAAAGCTTTTTCTGTGTTACTCTTTGGATTGGCAGGTTATGACAAAACTACATTCATGTTACTTGAATGCATCTTTTGTCTAGTTTCACATGCTTTTGGACTTGTCGAGAAAATGACATATTGAGGTTTTCATTAGCTTTAACCAGGTGTGATTTTCTTATGGAAGATACCTCAGCAGGACTGCAGTTTAAGGCGAATAAACCAGTGAAGCTCAGAAAGGCCATACCCTCCTTCAGACGGTAGCAATGAGCTGAAAGACTCATTAATCAACCACAGAGTCACAGGTGTGATGGCTTGCCTACAAACTGCCAACAGACTGTGAAAGTCACATCCGACAGGCTAAATTGTCAAACTAGACCCATCCATAAACATTTTAACACAGCAAAACTCCAACTCTTTTGTCTTTAAGATGTGATTTTGAAATGTTAAGTTTCCTCCAGACCTTCTGTGAAAGGTTTATTTTATTTCATAAAACTCAAATCACTTGAAAAAGCTTCAGATTTGACATTCTTTTCTTTCATAAAAATTTGTTTTAGTATCTTTATTTCTTATTTTATTTTTCATAATGCTTATTGACTCTCCTTTATTTTAAAAATCTATTCTCTTATACTACATGAACGAGTAAAGCGTGGTATTCACCTGTGTCAAAGCTTTATCAGTAGTGAAAATCCACTTTTTAGCATGTGTATTAGCTTGAATTGTGCCACTCAGAAGGCTTTCATTCATTAGGAAATAATGGAAGGACTATGTAAACTATATTTTTTAACTAAAAGAAATTCTCTACTCCAAGTTAATTGCTCAACGTTTTGTATTTCTCTTTCTTTTGATCTCTAAAGAATTGTAATTTTTATTTTGTTTTAGTTTATTTTTTAAAAAAATTGGTACATCACTAAATAAGTCAAATTAAGCCTAGAGTTTGATGCGTGGTTTTGTCAAAAGTCTTGCAACAAAACAATAGTAAGTTTATGAATGAATATATAGTTTATATTTGGGGGGGCAGATTTCAGTGAAATCCAGTAAAATATATGTGATGGCCATGTCAGTCTGACATTCCCAGACCTATTCTGTAACTCCTACAGTAACTTGTATTTTTGCTTTTTTGTACAAGTGGAAGTTAATACATGACACCAAATGATTCATTTTTTTTCGTCATTTTATTGACTTTAAAACATTGCATAGTACTTTGGTGCTCATTGAGCAGAGCAAATAGAATTAAGCATGGTGCACTTGTAAGATGTGTGGGTTCTCTAGGACTTTGCCCCTCAGTGCTTGTCCCATGAACAGCAGCATTAGAAATGCAGAATCTTGGGCTCCACTCAAGACCTGCTGAGTGAAAATCTGCATTCTTATAAGATGCTCAAGCGATTCATATGCACATTAAAGTTTGAGAAGCATTAGGCTAAGGTGAGTTGGACAGTTCTTTTCTCCTGTTAGTTTTTACCTTCCGTTCAAATACCATCCTAGTAAATACCATTATAATGAGAGTTCTCATATAAAAACTGTATTCAAACTCTATTTGATTTTCTAGATGTTTCAAGCAATATCAAATACAATGAACACTAAGCTGAAAATAGAATTAAAACACCCCAATAACATTGTTTGAGGTGAGAGATTTCATCTCCTAAACATAGAAAGTGAACATTAGATATACAAAGGCCAATGATATTATACCAAAACATGTACAAATTAAGTTTGCATATTTTATGCTAGTATAAGAAAAGGCATGGTGTACAAAAAAGTGTAAGACACATACTTCTCCATAAAAAACTTACAAACCATATTTTCATATACTATAAGGCAGTTTGATTATGAAGTTCTAGAGTTCCTCCATGGCCTTATTTTATCTTTTTTTTAATGTTTTAATATTGAAAAGGGTGGAAGCATTCTTTAAAATAGCAAGACTTTATAATGCCCTCATGAAGCTCTTTACCTGAATTAAACGCTTTCCTTCATAGCCAGTTCTGATTAAAAATAAGCTAAATGAAGTAAGTCATTTTTTTCACTTTTTTGAATTCTCAGTCCTTTGAGAAAAAATATAAATAAATATTTATACTAAATAGACTGGAATGTCAAAAAGGAGATAGAAATCACAATTTATATCCTTCAGGGAGTCATACTCTAATTCATATCCCTTGTCAATCTCTGTTCTGCCAAAATACTAGTAGATTATAAATAATAAATTCCCATAAAATACTCTGATTACTACTCTATGTTGACCTTAAGTTGATATTAAAGGGTTGCTTTGTAGGCACTGGGCAGGGAGGCAAGGGGTGGATTTTTACAACTAGAAATGAATAAGTTAATTTGTGGCCCATTTCATGGTTACCTAAATAAAATTGGAGAAAGTCTGATAATTCTACAATTTGTATATACCCAAGATTCTCTTGGGAATTTTTGTCTAGGGAGACATCAAGCTGATTTATTCTAGGTGTAGATCCTTGCACAGAGGAAGCCCTCCATAACTACTTATTTTGATTTGGAAATAGTTGGAAGATGAATAGCAGTATAGGAATGTAACAGAAAGGGAATGGAAGAGTGAGAATTGTACACTGAGAATTTACTGGACGACTAAAAATTCTATCTCATCTGCAATTCTTATTTAACTGAATGTTTGATGGAGAACAGTAAATAATACTGTATATAGATTAGAAAGTAAAATATATACTATAATGATAAAGGTTAAGTTTCCAATTAAAAGGTATGTGTTTGAAATTTCCATTTACATATAGTATTCTATGCTCATAGTAGCCTCAAAACATTTGTTTTGAGCATCCTCGTGAATTTCCCCCTTTCTCTCACCCCATTTTGCTATCTATGTATGTCAATGCACAACTTTTGGCAACTATTTTCTTGTTGGCAAAGACTAGAAAAAGAGGGGCCAGCCCGGTGGTAAACAGGTTAAGTTCGCGTGCTCCACTTTGGCAGCCCAGAGTTCGCAGGTTTGGATCCTTGGTGGGGACCTACACACCACTCATCAAACCATGCTGTGGAGGCATCCCACACATAAAATAGAGGAAGATTGGTGCAGATGTTAGTTCAGGGCCAATCTTCCTCACACACACACATACACACACACAAAAGACTAGAAGAAGGAGCTGTCATATCACAGTCTCATCATAGGTTGAATATGTGACTGAATTAGCTTCATTTTAATGAAAATATGTATAAAAAGTTATTGTCATTGGAATCATTGAAAATATATCTTGCAGTAAGCCTAATGGCCGTTTATTTTTTATTTGTGTTGTTAGCGGCTAATAATTTTGTTATTATTTTAACTTAGTAATTATTCACCCCCCCTAAAATAATATGGAAATGTTCCTTTTACTTGTCATAATAAGACTCTGAGAGCTGCATTTAAATACATCCAGACTCCTACCAATAAAGCGTTAATGAAATTAATCAGAAAAAGGTATAATGATTTCTACTGCAATAATTACATGGGTAATTTAACAGTAGATTTGGATGAAACTAGTAGCGTTTGTATGATATACAGTTAAATCTCTGTAAAAGGTATATAGAAAATCAAAGGCTGTCCCATTGTCTTTTGGATACAAAAGAAATCTTTAAAAATGTTAAGTAATAGCAATTCTTAAGAGGTAAATTTTCTCTTTCATTGTTTTAATAAATAGCTCTTTAAAAATATTTGACTAATTGTTGTTTCGTGACTTCATTGTCTTTCACATTTTAAGAATATGACTTTATATCCTCAAGCAAAGTTATAAATCTAGTCTGTTTTTTAATTTTATCAATTAAAATCAGAGAATCAACTATCACTTCTCTCAAATAACTTAATTTTGGGCAGTTTTCAGCTTGATCTGTACTCTTTCAAGCTGTTCCCACACAAAATATTCTTGACTATCCAATCATAACTGATGAAAAAATGTGAAGAAATTTCTCCTCTAAAGGAGGAAAAGAGAGCCTGATTTGTTTAGAACACTTTTTTACTTGAGGAAGATTTGTCCTGAGCTAACGTCTGTGCCAATCTTCCTCTATTTTTTCCATGTGAGCAGCTGCCACAGCATGGCTGCTGAAGAGTGGTGTAGGTCTGCACCTGGGAACCGAACCCGGGCCACCAAAGTTAACCACTAGGCCACAGGGCCAGCGCCAATGTAAACTTTTAATCCTCAAAACTTTCTATAAAGCATTTGTCATGTCCTTAATTGTAAAGATAAGAAAATAGATTCAAAGAAAGTAAGAATTTGCTGAATGTTACACAGTTTGTCCATGGCCAAGCTGGGATTCACTTCCAAGACCGATGGGCGACTCCAAAGCCCACATCCTTTTACTACAGACTGCTGGCAAAATGCAAGTTGTAATGACATGCAATGCAAACATTTTGTTTTCTGTGAACATGCAGGAAAATAATGTTATTTTCAAAGATTTTATTGTAAAGTATAACAAGCAGAAAAGAATGCAAAGCTTATATGTGAAGTTTTATAAATTATCACAACATTCATTTAACCACCCCTGATAACCAACACTCAGGAAGAGAACACTGCCAGCACCCTTAACACCCCCATGCGCCCTTCCAAACACTATTTTCCCCCTTTTTCCCTAAGATTAACCACCTCTTTACTTCTAGCACTGTAGTCCAGGTTTGTGATTTTTTTAATTGTGTTAAAATATGTATAACATAAAATTTACCATTTTAACCACTTTTAAACATTCAGTGGCATTAAGTGCATTCACATTATTGTTCTATCATTACCACTATCCATTTCTGGAACATTTTCACCTTCCCAGACTGAAGCTCTCTACCAATTAAACAGTAACTTTCCATTTCTCTCCTCTCCTAGCACCTGGCAACTACCATTCTACTTTCTGCCTCTATGAATATAACCATTCTAGGTACTTCAAATAAGTGGAATTGTACTATGTTTGTCTTTCTGTGACTGGCTGATTTCACTTAGCATAATTTCAAGGCTCGTCTATGTTGTAGTATGTATCAGAATTTTCTCCCTTTTTAAGGCTGCGTAATATTCCATTGTTTGTATAGACCACATTTTGTTTGTCCATTCTTCTGTTAAAGGGCACTTAGGTTTCTTCCACCTTTTGGCAATTGTGAATAATGTTGCCACAAACATGCGTGTACAGATCTATCCTAGTCCATGCCTTCAATTCTTTTGCGTATATACCTGGAAGTAGAATTGCTGTATCGTGGTAATTCTGTGTTTAATTTTTTGAGGCACTGGTGCCATATTGTTTTCCACAGCGACTGCGGCATTTTACATTCCCAACAGCAGTGCACAAAGGTTCCCATTTCTCCATATCCTTGCCGTCACTTGTTATTTTCTATTTTTTGGTTTGGGGTTTGGATTTTTTTTTTTTTTGTAAATTTGCTCTTATAAAAAACTACATAAGTGAAATCATACATATTTTTCTTTTCATTCTGTCTTCTTTTACTCAGCATTTTATTTGTGAGATTCATCCTTGTAGTTGAATCTAACTGAAGTTGTGCACTTTTATTGCTATATAGTATCCCATTGTATGACTACATCCAATTTCTTATCCATTCCACTGTTGATGAACATTTGGATTGTTTCCAATTCTTAGCTATTATGAATAATGTAGCTGGGAACATTCATGTACATGAATCTTGGTGTATGTGTGGGTAATTTGTTGTACATATGCCTGGAAGTAGAATTGCTGGGTTGTAGAGTATGCATATGTTCAACTTTAGGTCATACCAGGCTATTTCCCAAAGTTTTTATACCAGTTTACATTCCTGCCAAAAGTATATGAGTTCTTATTGCATCATATCCTCACCAATACAAATGTGATTTTAGCCATTCTGACAGGTGTAATTACTGATGATGGTGAATTTTTTTTTTGTATATGTATTAAGCACTTGGATAACCTCTTTGGTGAAATTACTTTGAGCCTCCTGCCTATTTTTCTGTTGATCTTTTGTCTTTTCTTTATTAATTTTTATGAAAAAACAAATAGATGTGTGGATGGTCGTATGAATGGATGGGGAGATACGAACCCTTTGTTGCAAATATCTTCTTCTATTCCTTATCTTGCCTTTTCACTTTCTTAATGATGTTTATTGGTAAATAGAAATTTTTAATTTTTATGTAGTTAGATTTATAAAACAACTTTCCTTTCTGAATATTAGTTCTTTTGGCCTTTAAAAGAAATCTTTCCCTACCCAAAAGTCATGAAAATATTTTAAGATTGACTGTCAATAGATTTAAAAGGGGAGAGGGTGTTTGGATTTTGATTGAATTTGCATTATATCTATAGATGAATTTGGAGGTACTTGATATCTTCATAATATTAAGGCTTCCAAGCCATGAACACAGCATATCCCTCTATGGGTCTTTGATTTTTCTTAATGTATTTTCATGTTCTATATGGATATCTTGTTCATCTTGCATTAGAATTTATTTCTAAGTATTTCATATATCTAATGCTATTATAAATGTTATATGTGTATGAGTTTTTATTTTCTCTTTGTTGGTAAAACAAACCTATTGATACTGAGTCCAGCAACTTTGTTAAACTCAGCTATTCTGACAATTTTCTCTGAAAAAAATTTGGTCTTCTATTAAAATAATCATATCATTGGGAATAATATCTTAATTACTTCTTTTTCAATCATTAGAGCTTCTCTTAGATTTTTCTTACCTTGTTACTTTCGTTGAGATCTCCAATATGATATTGAATTGACATGGTCCTAGCATGCCCTCTCATTCCTGATCTCAAAGGGGATAGTGTACCCAAGACTCCGCCTAAATTTCTATAAATAATGAAGCATGAGGATAAAATTTTGAACAAATGGCTTTTTACAACTTCAGCTTGTTAGCAATTGTATGATATATGCAGGGATTACATTTTGTCTGTAATTAATCTCAGTCTCTACTTTTTTTGAGAGTTCTCAAAGTTCTGACTTTAGCCTCTCCATCACTGACTTCCAAATGTGAAAATTATTAAAATTTGATTCTCTGAGTTTCAGCCTTCTCACCAGATATTTTGATATTGACCCCCAAATTCATATATGTTCTTTTAATTTTACAACTGGTTTAAAATGTGGCTAGGTATGTATTTCCAGAGAAATTTCACAAATTTTTGTTGACCAGTTTAGCAGAATGTTAATTGAAGGAAAGGGCACACTTGATTGTTTCAATATATTTAATTGCTCACTAGCCATATATCTATCACTAAAAAAATAGTTAATCCATCTTGATGCAAATCCCTCAGATTGTTCTCATTCTGAGAAGAAGGGAGTCTTTATTTATTCCACTCAGTATAATATATTTTTGTTGATATGTATCTCATTATTCCAGATTGTTAAAGTAAATAGTTAAAATTATTGCTTTGGTTTTATGTAGCCACAGAAATAACTATAAGAGATAAATCCCTTATATTTCATTATATTGAAAAAGCAATATAGGTACTTTTCATTGACCTCTCTCTACTTCTCTTATTCAAGATATTTCTGTCTAAAATAATATTTGGAAAAGGATAAGAACAAAAACAACTGCATGGAAATGCTAGCCCAACTTCACTTCCACTCTTCCATTAATGGTCATGTTTTCCTTTACTTAATATCTGCAGACTCAAACTTCCGTCCTACCTAGAGCCTTCACGTCTGTGACAAATGATTGCTTCTGTGATTCAGGTTTATTGAGATCAGCTAGATCTACTCCATGATGATGATGATGATGATGATGATGATGATGATGATGATGATGGAGGTGGTAGTGATAGTGATGGTGGGGTAGCCAAATTACAGAAGCTTTGAAGAAATGTGCCATCCTCGTCTAATGCAGTGTTTCCTGGTTTCATTGGGCATCCGCTTTATAAGATGGAGAATTTTAGCAAGCTCTTACATAGGAATTTTAAACAGAACTCTGCATATGGAGTCTGGTCACACATTTCTAAACTATGTTTTCATAGTATATGAACAGGAACATTTTCCCAGATATTTTCTATGAACTTACTAGTTGTCTTTAATGATTAAAGTAGTATTTTCTATTTTACTATAAGCAGATGTTATCATTTTCCCTTTGAAATTTTACTTTTTCAAGTTAACATTAACAGACTCCCCCTCTCCAACACAAAGAAACATCTTTGAGAAAAAGAACATCATGCTAAAATTAACAGGAATTCTTCAGTAGATTTATGCTTAGAAAGAATGGAAAAGCATGGAAAGTAAATATGTAGATCTGTGCAGACTGTGTTCTTTCCTGTACTTAATACATTTCAAGCCTCTCCCAGTATTAAGCTATACAGTGCACTGGTGAATAATTGTACAATTTGAATTTTGCAAACTGTAAAATTTTGTTGCATTTCTCTTTTTCCCACTACAACGTGACACCATTAAGGAGCTTAACTAATATTTATATTTGATACCAAAAGTTAGGCCGTGTAGCTTCATGTGCCTGTGAGATTAGCTAAAGGTCAATAACATGTATCCATCATGAACTTTTTCACGTAATGTCTGCATAATTAATGTATTATATTGCAACCGCACTGCAGTAGTTTTAGTAACTTTTTGATTCAGACTATTTTATTGTTTTCCATTGCCATGAACTTAAATTGACATAAAAGTATACTCAGATACCTTGAGTTTTGAAAATATGAAATACATAGGAGTGTTCATATTAGCCAATAATTCATGTCCATATTAATTTTCATTTGTAGACCAAAATTTGTCTTTAATCATTTTGCACAAATAACTCAGCTAGAATAACCATTGAAGTATAGGCTAAGAATGTTAGCAATGAGTTAATTCAACCAAACATTTTGTTTACAGTATCAAGGAAAACCTGGATAGCATTTTTCAGTGCCAGAGATTAGGCACATACACAGACTCCAAAGTGGGAAAGAGAGTAGAGCATTCTCAAAAATGAAAGACTTTTTGTATCCAGAAATAAACTTTATGAAATTAAGGGCATGTATTGAATCTCATTTCATGTGGTAGTCCAATTTGGTAGCAAATCAAGACTTATCCTGTTCTAGAATATTTTAACCTTTCAACTGGATTTTTAATGTTTTTTAAAGTTATTTTCTTAGTGGTTGCTCTAGATACTAAAATGTGCAACTTTTTGCAAATTACTTCGGATTAATACTAACATAATTTTGGTAGATTATAGAAACTTTGCTCCTGTATTACTCCATTCTTGAGTCTGCTTTTGTGCTGTTATTGCCATACATGTTAAATCTAGATATGTTTTAAATTCAACAATACAGTTTTAATTATCACTTTATGCAATCTTATGTTTTTTAAAGAAGTTGAGAGAAGAGTAAAGAAAAGAGCAAGAATATTTACTCAGTCTTTTATAGTTATGACCCCATGTATTTACCTTTTCTGGTGCTTCTATTTCTCTTGTGGACTCTAGTTAATGTCTGATACATTCCCTTTCAGCCTGAAGGACTTCCTTTAGTATTTCCTGTAAGGCAGGTGTGCTAGCAACAAATTATGTCTTTGTTTATCTGGAAATGGCTTTATTTTGCATTTACTTTTGAAGAATCATTTTGCCGTATATAAAATTCTAGGTTGATAGTTTCCTTCTTTCAGCACTTTGAGTATGCCATTCTGTATCCTTCTGGACTCTATTGTTTCTGATGAGAAGTTTTTGAAAAAGAATTGATGAATTTGTTAATAAACTAATAAAAAAAGAAGCATGAGTACTAAATCTAATTGAGAAAACAAAGAGATTTAATAGAAATAGGATGAAGCAGATGTGGAGATTTAGAAATTGGAAATTATATTCATTTTTTATTAAATTTGAATGTTTTGATATGTTGGGCACTTTTCTAAAAAAAAAAAAAAGAAAGCAAATCATCAAAATTTACCAAAAATATGTATGAACCTGAAAAGAATATCATCTAAGCAATTGAAAATATTAGATATTACCTTTCATCATACAACTGGACCTAAACCTTCAAGAAATAGTAATTCTTATGCTATCTGACCTTTTTCTAAAAATAGAGCAAGAAAGCTACCCAATTATTTCATTAAATCTTTGTAACTTTGAAACTAAGACCTAATGAAGATATAGCCCTCCAGAAAACTATGGCAACTGTCAATAACTATAAATGGGAATATACTAAGTAAAATATGAGCAAATCAAATTCAGCAGGACACAAGGGTATAATGCAATACAACTAAGTTAAATTTATTCCAGGAAGATAATGATTATTTAAAATATTGTGGCAATATGACAAGGTTAAATAAAAACGACATGTGAGGGGCCTGCCCAATGGAGTAGTGGTTAAGTTTGCGCACTCTGCTTCCACGGACTGATGTTCATGGGTTTGGATCCTGGGTGCGGACCTACATACTGCTCATCAAGCCACTCTGTGGTGGTGTCCCACATAGAAAATAGAGGAAGATTGGCACAGATGTTAGCTCAGGGACAATCTTCCTCAAGCAAAAAAAGAGGTAGATTGGCAACAGATGTTAGCTCAGGGCCAATCTTGCTAACTCACCCCCCCCCTCAAAAATAAAGCCATATGATAATTTTAGTAAGTGATAATAAGGCATTCCTGACGAAAATTCTTGGTTAACTAAAACTGAGGGGGACATTCCTTTAACTTAATCTCAACACAGTCATCATCTTCATCATAGTCAGTTGTATGATAGAGAGACAATCTTATTAAAATGGGAATAGGATGGATGCTTGATATCATTAACTATTATTTAACATTATTTAGGTTCTAACTGTTATGGTAAGGAAGGAAGCACATATAAAAAGTATAATGTGGGGAGAAGAAATAGAATGATAATTGTTTTTGATATATTTTTCATACAAAATTAATCTGAGAAACCGTTAGAATTAATGAGAGGTCAGTTATAAAAGCAGTTTTAAAACAAATGTACAGAAGTCTCCCTATATAGTGGCAATAAACAAAATATGAAAAGTAGCAATAACAATAGTAGTAAAAACCATAAAATATTCTACCTTGGAATAAACTCTATGAGAAAATGCAGAATCTATATTAAGAAAAATGTACAATTGTACTGAAATATTTAAAAGAGGATAAATACATGGAAAAAATGTAACATACTTCTAAAGAAGAAAATTGAATATCACAAAAAAGTTATTCTTCCAAACTTAACTTACACTTTTAATGCAGTTTATACCCCAAATCCTACAGAATTTTGGGCCTATTTTGGGTCTATTTCTCTTTTTAGTTCTTCCAGATTTCACTGGAAGTATTTTGGAGCTCAGTTGTTAGAAGCATTCATATTTAGGATTATTGTTTCTTCTTGGTGAATTGACCCTTTTTCATTATGTAATGTCCCTCTTTAGCCCGTTCCTCCATCTTCAAAGGCTTCACTCCAATCTCTGCTGCTGTATCACGTCACCTACTCTCTGATCTCCTGCATCCCCCTTATAAGGACCTCTGTGATCACATCAGTACCACCCACATAATCCAGGCTCATGTCCTCATCTCAAAATCCTTCCTTAATTTTATCTACAGCCTCTTTTGCCGTGGAAGGTAACATTCATGAGCTCTAGAGGGTAAGGACATGATTCTTGGGGAATCATCATAAAGCCTACCAAAGTTACCTTTAAATTTACTAACTCCTTCTTCTGTCATTTATATTCTTCTATTGAACCATTCCTGTGAAATTTTTATTTCGGATAATTTATTTATCTGTTGGGAATTTCAATCTTTCCAATTGTTTTAAGAGTGTTTACTTTTATTTCGTGAAGCATTGTTTTAATAGCTGCTTTAAATTCTTTGATAATTCTAACATCTGGATCATCTAAGGTTTAGCATCTATTGATTATCTCTTTTGTTGTAAATTGGTCAGATTTTCGTGGTCCTTGTTATGTTGAGAAATTTTGGATTGTATTCTAGACCTTAGTATTATTGCAAGGCTGTGAGTCCTGTTATAAGCCTCTGGAGAATGTTAAATTTGTTTTGTGTTTTGGTTTTTGTTTTTTTAGCAAGCAGTCAAACCTGTTAGGGTCAGACTGCAAGTTCCATCTCACCTTCTGTGGGTGGTGGTTGCAATGTCAGTTCAGTTTTCAGGTTCTGCCCCTCTCAGGAGCCATTCAAGAGTTGGTCTTGGACTGGGGTAGTGTTTATGTTGTAGTTCAGATCTTGAAGCCTTTGCTGTGTTTCTCTGGGTACGTTCTGTGTATGCACAGCTTGGGAGCAGAGTCTGAGACTTCTATTGATTCGTATACAGAATTAGGGGTTCCCTTTCCCTGTTCTTTTCTCTCAGGGATTTCCCTCGTACTCTCGGGCTTCCGGGAGCCCTTTTCCTGGTCCTCTGGCCAGCAAAGTTGGGGTCTCTAAGAGGTTAAGCCTCTCTCACTGTCATACAGCTCTTTGTTCGTGGCTCTGCCCTTGGGGTGAAGTGACAAGAAACAAAGGAAGTAGCAGAAATTCACTCACTACTCTTGCACAGTAGGGAGCCGTTTTCCTGGTTCCTCTATCCAGAACAGATTTTCTCCCCGGGTCTTAGGTGTTCATGCTCCCACTACCATGGCAATGCAGATGGGCAACCAGAGCTAGCCACAGGGCAGGACTGGGAGAGGAGAAAAAGAGGAAAAAACAGGAATATGTTCAATTCTCTGACTCAAAGGACCTTTTTCTCCCATCCTCTGGCCAGAAGGAGGGGCTTGTCTACAAGCTTTTGCTTGTTGTACCCGCTACAGAGTCCCTGATTCAACCTACCTTAGGACCAAAAGGAAGAGAAAGAAAACCTAGGAAGTTCACTGCCACAATATTGGTTTTTATTCAAGTTTAAACTTCCCTCCTTAATCTGCCTGCTGTTGTTTACTTTTCATGGTTCTCGAGTACTATTTTGTTCGTTTTTTATCTCACCGTGTCATTAGTTGTATCAGTGTGAGCGGTCAGCTGCAGTGCCCTTACTCCATTTTCCCCAGACCCAGAACTCTACATTTTAAAATAATATGAACACTATCAACAAAGCACTCCATCAGTTGCTAATATAAAGGTGGGATTGACAGGGCTTCTCTTGGTTAACTCCAACTTTTGAAGTAATCTGATCACGATGTGACTGTTTCTTCAATACTATTCAAGTTTCATTAATTCAACAAATATTTATCATGTGCCTAATAGACATCAAAAACTATTCAAGGCCTTAGATGGATAATAGTAGAACTTACTGTATTTTATGCTATGTGATTCATAACATAGAAAACTATTATTTAACATCATATTCACAATCATTATTGTATTATCAGGATGAAATTCAATCTAGTTGTAATGCGTTATCCCCTTTAGTGTTTTACTGAATTTAATTCAATTACATTTCAATCAGTTCCTCAACAGTCTTTGCTTTCTCTTACTGTCAGCCTTTTCCCTTTATAATACTTTTGCTTGCTGCCCTCTTATTCTGCACGAACTTTTATTGGCTCCTTCAACTAGCTAAATTCCATTCATTCTCCTGGTCTCAGCTTTAGTATCACTTCCTGTGGGACACATTAATTTACTCTAGTTTAATTGACTCTGCAATGCATTCCACTTACCCACACTCAAGTGCACTTGGGGGCTGATTGGACTGTCTGCATAGCAGAGGTAAGGCCTGGTGGCAAGAAGCAGCACAGAACTTTTAAGGAACTGAGAAGAGCTCAGAGAGGAAGGAACAAAGCATTCATGGTGGAGAGCTGTCCTCTGTGAGGTCGTAGAGAGAAACCACTACAGGTTGTGAAGTGCTCTAAGGTTTTGGAAACTTAAATGAAGAATGTTTTAGTGGGTGAGCATGGATGGGGAGACCAACATGATCAGATTTGTATTTTGTTCTTAAGAATAATATTGAAGATATGTTGTATACTTTCAACTTCTAATAAGTATTTATCTTGCATAAGTGGAACCATAGATGTAGTGTAAAAATTGGAAGTCACAAATGGATGAATAGTGAAAGGTAAGGCCCCCTCCCGTGTCCTCCAGCCACTCAGCTTCCCCCTACAAGTAGTTGTTTTCTGCTGTTCTTCTAAAATATAACTTTGTATAATATACTTAATCATATTTCTTTAGTCCTATCTATTGACTTTCCACAATGAGCAAGATAAAATTAGTATCTTCAACTTCCTCCCAGCTGTCCTCTCTAACCTCACTTCTCTGTACCACCTAATTTTAATTGAATATGTTCTCTCTCTTGATTCTTTTATTATTTACACTTATAATTTTAAATATGCTTGTACTTAATTAAAGGATATCTTTTGACCTTCCGTATAGAAGATGAGGAAATTAATGTACCCACCTTAAGTTCAATCTTTTTCCTCAGTTCTTATTGAGAAAGTTTTATTTATATTATTTATAAATTGTGTTGGTTTTAACATTTACATTCTATTCTGTTCCTTAACCATAATTCTCATAGTTATTTTCATCTGAGTTGGATATTTAAATGGGTTCAATTCTTGGTGTCATCCTTTTGCCATGGTTTCTCCATTTATCTCTCAGCTGAAGTTCAGTCTTTAGCAGTTTATTCAAGATGGGATCATGATAGTTGTCTGTCCTGAATATTGCATATTTAAATATTTTTGGTCTGTTGCCTTTGTTCTTGAAAGACAGCTTGACTGAGTATATCCTTGTGGGATAATGCTTTGTTTCTCAGAAGACTTTGTCGCCATAGCTCCACTGTTTCTCTAGATAGCTTTGGAGCCAGCCTATCTTTTCTTTCATTAGTAACTTGATATTTTTACCTGAAAGGAAAAATAACTCTTTCTTCATCTTTGAAGATAGTTCTCTCACCAGCATATGTGTTGGTGTTTATCATTCTGTCAGTTTTCCCGAGGAAATGTGTCCTTTCAATCTGTATATTCAAATCTTACTTTATTTCTGGTAAGTTTTCTTAAATTATATCTTTGGGTATTTCCCCCATTCCATTTGTTTGATTCTTTTCTTTAGGGATACCAATTATGCTTATGTTGGATCTCCTTCAAGGCCTTCCATAACTAACGTCTTTTTATCTTTAGTTGTTTGCTTATTTCCATTTTATTTTCTCATTTTCCTTAATCCTTCTGTGTCTGTTCTCCTTTTTGCTGCTTCCAACATGGGCTTCACAAAACAAAATAACTTTAATAGATACTTTGATGATGTGGCAAAATTTCTATTTGTTTGTATTGAGAGTTGAAGGCAGGATTAGTTTTGATAATTCTTGGTGTGATCCTTGGAAGTTGCATAGTAAAATTTCTCTGTAACATCCTACAAATCTGTCTCTAAAAGACAGACTCAAGAAAAGAATAAAATTTATTTTAGAATTATGACTTTACTTCTTTCTGTCTCTATGTGTAGTCATCTTTGAAACATATTTTGCTACTTTAGTATCTGATTATAGATAGGGGGATTGTATATTTGGTATTATCCTTGATCAAAATTAGTGCTTTAACATTTGAAAAGATTTAAGTCATATTATTGTAAAGATATGTCTATGATTTTTTTTTTTAGCTCTCATTGTAACATATATTTTATTATACAAAGTGCATTTGGGGCAAAGAATGGTATTTGATTTGATTAAATTTTTATTAATTGCCATTATTTACAGTTTTGACTTTATTATTTATCAAGCTATCTGTTGTAGTCTAAAATATTAGCAAATAATATAGTGGTGACAGATCATTTTACTTTTTGCCTCTTATTATTTATTTTTAAAAATAATGCACACTGGCATTTTTTATATCACACTGCTTTCTCAAACAAGATCCTTTAAACAATGACAAGAAAATGCAATATCAATCTCTATTTACTTTGTTGTTCTATATGATCTTGTATTGTTAAAGTGGAGAAGATGGAATAATTTTAAAAGATAGGTATCTATATCCATTTGAAATTTCAATCTATAAATACTATCAAGGGAACTTATTACCACCCTAAGAGCAATATGTAACTAATGGAAGACAACTGATAACTTTTTAATATACATGAAATGTTTTACAATTGCATGTAAATTTAAGCTCATTTCTACAGAAATAGTTTTTATATGTTCTTTATAAATGAAAATAAATTGATTCAGTTATCAAACAAAAATATCTTTGAATGCAGCTCAGTAATGTATGCATAAATACAATAAATCTTAGTACTGTGTCAGAAGAGGTGAATCTAGTCTCTATTACATTGACTGGCTATAAACTATTAATCACTTGAAAACAATCAGAAATGAGATACGTATTAAATATTGATTATAAAACAAAATCTGGAAAACATGAGTTCTTTTCTTTGGAAAACCTCTTGAAACTATTAGTTTAGGGCCAAAATGATATAGATTTTCAGACAAATATTTGAAAAGAAAGTTGAAAATGGAGAATCAACACAGTACATTTGAATTTGATCTTATTGCTGTCAAGTGTGCTACTTCACCAAGACTCAAAATAAACGAAAAATCAACCGTATAGTACATGTGATTCTCTCCTACTGAGCGAAGAATTAGCAAAGTCATGATTTGTCACTGTGGACAACAAATATACCTGTAGAGAGTGTGATGGAGAGATGGAAATGAGTTTTTATTCCCCCTTCCTCATACTGAATTGCCTATAGAACAAGAAGAAAAATCCAAAGGGCAGTTTTTTCTTCTGCATAAAGTAATATTCAAGTTCTGTGCTTTGCTGGAAATATAATAAAGGCAGAAGCGTGCAGAACAAGCTTCAGTGTGGCTGGGTTAATAATTTAAAAAGGAACCGAAGACTGCATAGAAACATGGACCCTGTGATTCAGCCACTACGCCCCCGCTTATTAACATTTGCTGAACATCAACTTATAATATAAAAAACCAGGACTCTTGGATCATTTAAAGCAATCTTGCGGGAAATCTCTGGGTAGTGTTCCAAAATGTGAGAATTATAGTTACCCTCAAACACCAGTGTTCAGCTTCTGCATGGAGCACTTAGCATATTTCTTTTTTCTCTATAGTTTTAAATGTGTGGGAACATGTGATCAGGGTCCTTTTTATATTCAAAATGGGTCAGCTTCTGTCTAGAAAGTGTCTTATTGTCATGATGTCACCACATCTCAAGATTTGTGACCTTTTGCACCATATGGATTCATAGTAGTCCACGTCCTAGCTTACAGGCCAGAGTGCTTTTGTGCCCCCGCTAGGGGGTATCAAAGGCTTTTGGACTGGAATTTCAAGTACCGATAGATTTGGAAGAACAAAAAGTAATTTTTATATATCCTAAAGACCGCCAGATGTCGCAAAGACATCATTGATGAAACGGTTTTTATCCAAAATGTGGCACTTACATAAGGAATACTAGTATTGTGTTTGAGAGTCGTAGAGGCCATAACAGGTCAGTGAAATGTCCTTCAAACTTCTGATTTTTACATTCAAGAATGGGCCCAGATGAAAAGATAACCACATATCTGACATTGGCATTACTACCATTTAGACAACCGATTCAATGGCCTTAGTCAGTGGAATCAATCAGGCCTTTATCACTTTGAAAAAGCACAGAAAGATATAGTTTTTCTTTTTCTTTAAAAATGATAGTTTGGAACTATATCCTACCACTATATTTTAGCTATAAACATTAAAGACTGCATAGAAGCATATATAAACTTTTGTAACTTACCCTACCCCCTAAGTTTAAGACATTTTATGAGATGTACAAAATTATAATAAAGAAAGAAATGGTGCTGAGTGAAATTCTGCTGAGCCAAACTGTATGCATAAATTGGCAGTTTAACAAGTAAAACTTGGAAGCAAGCATTTGATGATTGATTTTTTATTGAGACAGAACAAGCATGATAGTGGGTAAAGTGATTTTCCTTATTGAGAGAAAATATAGTGTTTTTCAACATGTCTCTAGTATGAATGGAAGCCTTGTCAAAAAAACGGAGCAATACATAATATCTTTAAAAAGGTGAATTAACATAAGTATATCACTTATTTTATAGATCAAATTTTATACTTGTCAGTTTTATTCAGAATGTCATAAAATTTGTATCATAAAAATGGTACTACTACTTTTGTTATGTCCTGGAAAAAATCTGATATTAACTGCTTTGTAAGTAGGTTATAAAGTATATTCAGTTGAAGAAATGCAGTGATGAAAATTAAGGCCAAAATATGTAGTCACATGTAGATCTTAGGCAACTCCCCAGTAATTTTAAGTACTTGAAATACATAATTCAACAAGTAACCTGCTGAATATTTGCGTGTAATGGGCTCTGCTTGAGAGTACAAGATCTGTCAAGATAAAAATAAGAAACATGCATCATTTTAATTTAATTACAATTCCTCAAAAAATTCCTCTATTGTATGTATTAAAGGGAGATGTGTAAACTTATAAAAATAAGCAAATACTAAAGTCATTTGAGATTTGCTGTTAGAATTTTTGTGTAGTTTTCTATTGCTTAAAGAATATATGCGTACACACACACACCAACATGTGCGTACATGTGCTGAATATTCGGTTAACATCGGCGCAGTAAGAGTACACATAATAGTCACATCCGTGGGGAAATTTCAATGATGGATATGAATTTGTTTATAGAGGGATTTTTCCAAGTTTGTAAATGTACATTTATTTCCAATTGTGTTTCCTAGCTATATTTTGTAATTCTACTTAGCTGTGGATATATTATTCCCATTTGGAATAAAGTGTATAACAACATAAGGAGGACATGCTCATGCTGTTTTTCTGGATTTAATTAGTAAGCAACCTGTGAATCCATGGTTCCTATTACATTTGAGTATGTATATTGTGGGTCCGTGTTCTATGTGGAAGATTATCTGTATTTTATTCTAAGACTTTATGTATATTTAACCTTTAATTTGACTAGCAGGTTGTATGATTTACATAAAAAATAGATAAGCTTTGAATTCACTGAATGTTATTGGTATAACATAATCAATCATCTCTAAATGTTAATGGTGTTAAAGAGCAATGAGAGCATATGTCTTATATTTGTAATCCTGTAGATTTATGAAATTATTTAGGATGTCTAAGAGCGTTAGATCATGGCATTTCTCTGTGGTTAGGGATTGACATTTTTCAAATGGTGGTTATCACCCTAATAAAGTTGGAGAATCAACCAAATATAAGTGCTTTTTTTTAATCATGAATTTACCTAATAAGTGCCTTGATGACTAGAACCTTCTTATGAAGGAAGGTACATATAGACTACAATACAGTGCTTAAGATGCTGTGACTTTGTTGCATTCTCTTTTCACTATCTTTTAATAAAATATGACTTTCATTGATGTTATCCTAATTACATCATGCACACAATTCCTCAATGAAATAAAAAGTCAATATGTGAATGACAGTAGTAAGGAAAGAAAATAGGATTTCAAATGGTAAAAAGCCTGCTCTGGTAGCAAAGACTGAATCAATCCCTGTGTTGCATAGCAGCTTGATCATATCTTTAAAACTGATAGTAACAAAGAATATTTATTTGTTACCATGCTATTGTAGGATTTATTTTTAAACTCAAATCCCAATTATCAAGAAAATTGCATCCTCTTTATCTCACAGAAGGGCATACTGAATCATAGCATATTTGGTTATTGGGACTATAATATTGTTACCTTGCATGAAACACATGGTCTCTCTTGATATACACGAAAAAACTGAATCCATTTCAATAAATTAATAGGGATGAGAATCCCAATCCATCCTTCTTTTCAGAGGTTCGCATACATTGTAATGAAATGCATTAGGAGTTTTCTTCACTTGAAATCCAAATGAGACCCATTTTGGCTCACACCCTTGACAGTCTCTTTTATAAGCATTGCTGTCTCCTGTTCTTGTGTGGGCCTAGTAAAATGCTTCCTTTGTAAGATGCACAGAGACAATATAATGCCACGAAAGACGAAGGTGTCAAAACACAAAGTTAGAGGCAATCTAATCAATGCCTCCTGATTCAGCCTTTGAAGGCTCTCTTCATTAAACTCTTTAATGGTGAGGCTTATCTTGAGGTAGAGCTGTTACTTAATATTTTTCAGTGTCATTCTTTGGACAGTCATTTGTACCTTTTAAATGTATTTTTAGTATTCATTGTTTAGTAAATTGGATGTCTTGTTAGCATGGTGGTGGTATGAATGACTTGCATCAAAATGATTGAATAGTGTACAAATTCTTGGTACATTTTTTTCTTATTCCCTAATCCCCATCTTTTCCTCCAACAAAAAATCTTAATTTATTTTCTTTCTAAATATCAGGTGTAGGATGTCATTTGATGCTTTCCAAAAACAGACATTTAGACCTTTTTCCATATCCAAGAATCTGATTGGAAATCTAAAAATAACTTAAAGCAATGAAAATTCCTATTTGAAAGGCATTTATTGCCATTGCCATCCTTTTACTAAATATGCTTTTCAAATTAATTTTTGTTTTATCTGGAGCTTTTGGGTAAAGCAATGTGAATCTTACTAAAGTGATGGAAAAAATCCTAAGATGTCCCATGTTCTCCTGAGTTTTGTTTCTCAGTAAGTACATTAGGAATTCTGAGATGGGAAGGAAAAATGTAACATCTACCCAATTCCAAACAGGGTTGTGGACTTAGGAATTGTGTCTATACAAGACATTCTTTAAAGTGATTTTATTTTCTAAGTTGTAAATGAAAGTATATAAAATATAAAATGTTGAATCTTCAATTCACTAGTCCTTTCTGCCAGTAATTTGTTCAAATTTAGTAAGTGGAAAACTTAAAATTGTTTTATACATGGACCAGATGACATCATGATTTGAAAAATATAGAGAGAATACATTGAAGAATGTCTTATTAATGACATATGTGCATGTATCTATATTTAGATTCATTTTATTCAGACACAATGTGCGTGGAAAGCCACATACATGCAGCAATAAATATACTTGAGGGTTTTTTTGTTTGTTTATTCCCAGAATATATAACCCTTCCTGTAAACAGCTTTAACAAATACGTGTGCTTTTGGATTGGCATATTCACGTAAGCCATTTAAAGAACTTGAGAATTTCTTTTAACATGCCCAAATATAAAAAAAAAATTCACCAAATGTCCTTGCTACCCTTTCCACCCCAATCTACAATTATCAGTAAAAATAAATAATTTACACAATGCGGAAAATAGAAAAAGATAAACACCACAGAATTTATGCGCACAGTATCTTGAAATGGAAAAGAATTCAAGCAACTTTGACCTGATTTTTAAATGACTACTGTGGTGACTACAGCTGCTCTAGCTTAGTAATTATTTGTGATAGGTTGTTTTTGAGTCCCATATGTATAGGAGCTCCAGGCCCAGCTACCTCATTTGCTGGCACACAAACAGATTCTTCCAGGTGCTGAAAATTAAATTTTAATATATTATTTAAATATTAAGAGAATTACAGTTTCGGTAATTTTACTGCTACAGCTGGAGTGCAAAGCATGCCTGTAGAATGCAGAGTGTTGGACAATCTAACATAGAGGAAGTCTATAGTGATTTTTTAAATTATTAGCTTATATAATTAATATATGATGGCCTTATTTGGCAGCTAGTTTATAGATGGGTTACCGTGATTAGTTCTTGGTAGTTTGGGCATCCTTTAAATTATTGCAAGCTATTATTTTTTGGCCTTTTTAAGGAGAACATGTCAATAACACAGAAATTTAAGATATTAAAAGGTAGATAGTTAAGAAATCGGTGACTCTTGTGCCTTAGTGCATATGTATTATGCTGTTCTGAAAATAATTTTAAAGCCTGAAATATTTTTTATCTCTGTGGTTTCTCCTTTTCAGTGAGAATGATCTCAAAGTTGTTAGAAATCAGGGTAAAAGTAAAAAGTATCTGGTCTCTAAGACCTTAAAAGTAGGGTTCTTCATAAGCATGCCTTATGAAATTTTTGTGTGGATTTTGACCTGTCCAAATTATCTATAAACCAATTTAAAATAATATCTCTGTGTTGATAAGTTGTCCATAGTTTGGAATTTAGAATAGGAAGTAAATTTAATAATGAAAATCTTATAAGCTACAATCAATTATAACAATTTTTTATGATAAAATCTTGCTTTTCTAGGAATTATACACAGTTAACTTTACTAATTAAAATTTATTTTTTGTTAAACATGATTTTAGCAAATGTACCTTTAAAGAATTGGAGATGACTAGAAAACGTGCACTGTGTTAATAACCTGTTTTCCAAGACCAACGTTTTCAGAGCAAAGGATGATTAGCCACCCTTAAAGTACAGTGTTAGCAAAGAATTTCCCATTATTGATAATCTCTTATGTATAAAAGCCTCTGTTTTGCTAACTGAAATACCTGCTGACAGAATCATGGAGCAAAGTGCCTGTGGTGTTAACTCCATGGCGGTTAAGTTTACGTGCTCTGGAGCTAGAATGCTTAGGTCAAAATCTCATCTCTACCACCTTCTAGCTCTGTGACCTTGGATAGCCAAACTTTCAATGCCTCAGTGTTTTCATCTGTAAAATAGAGCTACTTTGTAAGTTTGTTACAAGGATTAGATGAACTTATCAAATAAAAGACTTCAAATAGTACCTGGCATAAAGTAAGTACTTTATAAATATCAGCTTCTTTATTAATAATATTCATGCCACTAACTTCGAGTACATGGTATACATAAATAAAAAGGCAATGCTTACTTTTATAACTCTTGAAGGGTTTTAGCATTTATTAAAAATTTTTCTCCTAGATAGCCAATAACTTAATGGTAGTTAAACCATTAATATAAATAAACTCTTTACCCTTGGGATTTTTATTTTACCCTACCCTTGGAATTTCTACTTGAGATCATAATAGTAGGCCATTTATAGTTTCGTTCATAACTCCAGATATAGTGTGAAAAACTGTGACACAAACTGTCAAGTAGTAAATTATTTAACAAAATCTCAGCAGGAAGAGTTACATAATTACTTCTTAAATCTCAGAACACATTTTAAAAATATAAGAGTAAAGAATTTGTCAGCCTTTTCATTTTTCCCCCTGCTAGTATATGATTCTAGAAAGTGCTTACTTTTAAAGGTCTTAACCACTTTTGAAAAATCCAACTGATTTTGAAAATCACTTCAAGAAAGATAATCATGCAAACTATATTCTGAAGGATGGATTAAAGGCCACATGACGTAACATTTTTCTTCGTAAAACATGATTTGTATGTGTCACTATGAGTAACTAATATTTTTCCATTGCAAAACATGAAAGATTTGAGGTGTCAAAATACATATACTGAGTACCTACCAGGTCAGGACTATTTTAGGCTAGGGGTGAGTAGAGAGCAAGTTGGACAAATCCTTACCTTCATAAAGTTTACACTCTAGTGATAGAGCAGACAATGAACTGATAAATAAATGTGTAACATCATGTCGTAGTAAAGTAAAGCACATAAGGGTACGGAGGATGGGTGACTTAGGTAGGGTAACCACGGAGGACATCTGTGAAAAAGTGGTACTTGTGTGGCCTGAAGAAGCAAGCTGTGCAAATTTCTGGGGAGAGCACATCAGGCAGAGGGGAAAAGCACATGCCAGCTGGTCACAGACAGAAACAAGCTCGACATGGTCCAGGAAAAGCAAGAAGACCATTATGACTGGAGTTAAGTGAGTGAGGAGAGAGAGGAAGGGGAGGGGAGGGCAAAGAGGTGACCAGAGACCAAATTGCATAGGAAGGCTTTGAGTTTGTGTGATATCAAGTCTTTGGAAGGTATTGAACTTGAAAGGATGTAATCTGATTTATACCTTCGAAACATTGTTCTGATTGCTGTGAGAAGAATAGACCGTAAGGGTGAAAAGAGTGGAAGAAAAAAGTTAGAATGCTGCAACAACAGTTCAGGTGGAATTGATGGTTGATGGAGGTAGTAAGAAGTGGTTAGACTTTGGCATCTATTTTGAAGATACTGAGTTGAACTATATGAAAAATAGAACTTGATGGATTGGGTGTGAGGTATGAGAGAAACAAATCAAGGATATCACCCAGGCTATTGGCCTCAACAACTGTGGGGATGAGGGTATGATTTACTGAGATGAGAACACCTGGGAGAAGATGGAATTTTGGGGGAAAAAACTCAAGAATTCTTTTGGTACGTTTGAGCTGCCTTTAGGGCATGTAGGAGGAGTAGGAGATGGACATAGTAATATGGAACTCAAAGGAGAGATTGGAGTTATCATGGCAGTGATTCTAGTTCAGACAGTACTTACAAGCCATGGTGGACCTGATTTGGATCATCTTGATTGAGTTCTGAGTCCCAGGGCACTCTAACATGGGGAAATTGGGAGGAGAAAGATCCAGTTAGGTGGGGAAGAATGGTCAGTGAAGCTCTCAGGGAGGGAGGGAGTGATCAAGTGTCACCATCCATCTCCCTTGAGTCCTTCTCAATTTGTCACTTAGCTCATAAATATTCGTAGACAGCCTGTGGCTTTGGGGATCCCTCTCCTCTTTAGGTACCACAGTTGGACCTGTTTCCTTTCTCTTTCTCCCTCAGAACCAAGCTTGGCACTACCATCTACCAGAAATGTACCTCCTTACCCCCAGATTTCTCATGGTGCTTCTCACTTTGCTCTTGGGTCGATTTACGACTAACCCAGAACAAGCTTTGTTGGGGCAAGAAGGGTGTATTAGGAAGAAAACATCCTTTTTATGCTTCTCCTCTTTCTCCACCTTCCACTGCTGCCACAGTGTCAATATCCCTGGTCCTGTCCTAATTCCTCAACCTCCTTTCACATCCCACAAAGCCCTGCCTACTTAGTTCTTCTAGTTAATGTTATTTTGGCTAATAATTATGAACCCTTTATTATGCACCAGAAAATAGCATATCTAGTATCTGCCTTCATTTCTTATTCCTGTTCCTGATCTTTTGAGTTTGGTTTTTCTTCTAAAAGTAAATAAATTGGCATCTGCTCTCTGTAACCTCAGAGTTTAGCTGATTGCACCAACCACCCTTTCCAACTCTCCAATAATCAATGGAAAGTGCTGGGGT
The DNA here is from genome assembly GCF_041296235.1 of Equus asinus. Taxonomy (NCBI): domain Eukaryota; kingdom Metazoa; phylum Chordata; class Mammalia; order Perissodactyla; family Equidae; genus Equus; species Equus asinus. The sequence continues at coordinate 77,202,463 of NC_091798.1, forward strand.
CACCAGCAAGGGCAGATGTGTATTTTCTACAGCAAATTCTTGTCCATGTATGATAATTCATCTCTACGGTAAATTATGGGTTAAATGGATTTTTTCTGAGGTAGCCTGGCCCACCACATCATATTAATGTTGTTTCTATGAGAAAATATATCCCAAGTTCTTAATAAGCAATTTACTAACAAGCTTTCAGAATATAATCCATTTACAATTGAGGGACTATTTTGTGTATTTATAGCCATCTTGCCTAATTTTATATCTATTATATATACATAGATATAGTATACATGTTTATATATAATCTATAATAGACATAATTACTAATGATGAGTCTATATTTAAATTTCCTGAAATATGCAAACTAGAAATTTTATATCAAAATAAATTCTTCTGTATTACTCTTAAATTATTGTATTTAATTATAGTTTACTGAATGATAGGACATTTAATTTTTGCCTACGACTAATTCTCTAATTTCTCTTACTTTCTAAGTTAATAAATTCAAAAGCATATTCCATTTCCGGAAAAAAATGGTGTATAAGAATTAGAAATTTTTAAGTTAAACACTATATAAAAACAAACCACTTTTCATAATAAAGAAGTAATTTTTTTTGAAATTAATGTTTTATATTTTAATGTGATACATTATAAAATTAAATTAGTTATCCATGATTGAGAAGTATAAATTTGAAGATTTTATGGAGAAATGTAGCTTACATGGCAAAATCAATATGCTTGATACTAATTTTTAAAATATAGAGAATATAGTGTTCAAGTTCAATCTCAATATATTTTAAAGCACATTTTAAAACTATTCATATGTGTTATCTCATTTTCACTGCACAGTAACCCTAGGAGGAGGGCTGAGATTATGAACCCTATTTTACAGATGAAGACATTACGGCTCAGGAAGGTCACTTAAGGTCTGGGTGCTGGTGAGAAATGTCTGACCCTGTCATTCTGATTCCATATCTAGGTCTCTTTCCACTGCCCTGTGCTGCCTTATATTTTCTGAGCTAAATTGTCTTTAAGTTATACCCCTGCAGTTGTGGGATGCAGCATGGGTTTCAGTAACAACGTGTTTAGCTTTCATTTTGGCTTGCTGGACGCCTATGGAGCTGATTTCAGCCTTGAGCGCCAAAGTCAATGAGCCACTCTGTGTTTGGAGTAGATCTGTGCAGTGCCGAGCAAGAGAAGAAACTGGCATCATCATGCCTTGTATTTTCAAAATATTTTAAACACTTAAAGGCAGGGCTTTTGTTTTACAACCCAATGTGGCAATACGGTACTCCAGTGAGGAGTATGTGCTATCACTTCTGGATCGTTAGTCCCATCAGGGAAATGGCTCCCAGACCGTGGAAGACTGGGAGGATGTTGAAAATTGTGACTTCCAAGCTCTTAGAGGGTTTTGACAGTGGCATGGAAGGGACCACCTGAATTTGCTTCCTCCCTGCTCCAAGGTGGTAGCTGTTGATGGCTGAGAGGTGAAACAGTATCATTCCTCATACCTTACTATCTAATTTAGGCATAGGAAAAAGAAACAAAAACTTTCCTGCTCTTTTTGCCTTTCTCCTACTATTTATTATCATGGTCACAGGGAGAGGATAAATGAAACATAGTGCTTTCAAAATGAGTTTGAATATAGAGAGGTCTGGAAGGATGTCTAACCAATAATTAACTTTAAGGCGGTGGTTCTTTTAAGGTGGGGTGGCTTTGGGGATGAAGGAATGCTTTCAAGATATTTTTTGGCTTTTGTGTGATAAGTATGAATTATCTTTGTAGTTTAAAAAACAATAAAAGAAGCTTTTAAAAATTATTTTTAATCACTCTGAAAGAGTGATGTACTTCCCCAACTCAGAAGAACAACTAACGTCTGATAGAGGAGGAAACACTATACATATCCTCTTCATCAGAGTGGACTATTTCTACATGACCCTCAGGACAGCCAGGTGGGGTGAGGTGCGGGCCTGGACCTCCCAGGTGTGTGCTCACCTTCCAGGAGAGCTTCAGGAGGCCACAGCTATTCACGGGAACGCTCAAGTCAGTTTGGATTTACTGTCTTCACTGTGGATTTTTTTTTAATGAAATAGACCAGAAATATGGTTAAGGGGAGAAATGTTCACTTACCAATAGAAGCTGAGATGTTCTTTGCTAGTCCCCTGCAGTGTTTCATATAACAAGTTTTTTTGTGTGTATTTTTAGGAAATATTACACTTCAGTTTTTGAGGAAAAAAGTAGTATTTCAGGTGATTTAGTAGTATAATCTAGAATAAAACTTGTAATGATCATAGCCTATTTAGACGTAGTAACAAAATTATTATATGGAAAGTAATGATAAAAGAGTAGAAATTAGTAACTGCTAATGTCTTAGGTTTACCTAAGCTTTTTTCTATCTTTTGCTTTAAGCCCAAACTTTTTTTATATGTACAGATGTAAAGCCATATTTAACATGGGAAGATTCCTATATTATAGACACTCATTACCATGTAGATTTAATTCAACCCCTTTTTGATTATTTTGTATGTTGACATTCTATAGTTAAAGATCGATTTTCTTCAGACAAACCAAAAATACACGTAGATTTGCTTGATTTTATTATATTTACTGTTTTAACTTAAAATTAAAGAAAGTAGCACTGCCAGTTATCTAATCTCAAAAATCCTAGTTCTGCATTTTAACATGTAACACAGTGAGTAACAGATAACAGAGTTGAACGATGCTAAAAATAGAGTTTAAGGGATAGAAAAATTTGGTTTGTTTTAATAAATCTCTTTATAATGTGGTTACACATTTTGTCAGATCCTTGAAACTGTCCAACTGCACAGTGATTTTCATTGTTCTTCAAACCCGTATCAGGAGGAAACAATCATTAATATAACTGGAATCATATAATCATGAATAAATTGTTTTAAAAATAACTACAATTTATATCATATATTGAAGTATTTATTTCTATTTTATCTTTGTATTTCAAATAAAATATTAAGAATTTTAAAACTCCGCCATTGTAAGATGATAGGTATCTATAAAACTTGTGTTTATCATCCATCTCTTTTTTTTGTGCTCAGTAATTAAAAATGGCTATGGGCATTTTTTATCCACTGAGATTTACCAACTGCTATAGCTTTCAACATTTATAGAAGGATTTCTACACCTGCTTTTTTTTTAATGAAATAACCAAATATCAGAGCAGCTTAAAGTGGTTTTTTTAAAAAAAATAATAAGTTTACCTCTAGGCCTCTGGTTTTCAGCAGATAGAATGCACTATCATTAGCCTACCATCCGTTTTAATTTGAAATCCTAAGAACAAAAGTCATTAATAAGTCCTTTGTCATGGATTTTAAAAAAGAAGACGCCTTTTTAGTATTTGTATGTCATCATGCCAGGCCTAGAAAATTAGGCTAATTTATTATTTAAAACACTGGTGGGATTCCTAATTGCATTCATCATTAGATATGACACGTTTAGAACTGAGAACCATATCCAGTGAGAATTTTCCAGTTTGAATTTTGAAATAAAAATATTTTTCAAGAGATCCCTAGCTATTGCCTGTTACCATGGCAACAGTCCTATTTGTCTGAGAGCTCTGTCCGCTGCCAATGAGAGAGAGAGCAACGTCAACTAAACATACGAATACATCAAAGACAAATTCATATGCTCAATCTGATCAGCTCAATTAATGTAAGAACAGAAGCTGAAGGGGGTTAAAAGAGGGCATCCATTCAGGATAGATGAAGCCCCTTTTAGCAGAATATACACGCCGGCCTTTTGGGGGAGGAATTTAGCACACTGTCAAAAACATTATCAGAAAAAGAAAGTACTAGGCCTCCTACACCTAACAGATATGAAGCTGTCAGACAAAGAATAGCACTATTCATTAAATGACACTTATTTTCTCCCACTTTACAAGAATACAGCGAACAAAACAAGCAGGGGAGCAGCTGAGAAAGACACTTTTTTCTTTTGCTAGTGATGACAGACATGCAGCAATTATGGTGATAACTAAGGAATACTAACAAGAAGCCAGCCTCCATTCTGTTTATCACCTTAAATTTTATGTTACTAAATTTGCATGCAACTCCTGTTTTGTTTTATTATTTATGTCTGGGAAAAATTAGATGCCTTTGTTTTGAACATGGTGCCTTGAGTTTGTGTAGCATACCTCTAAACTCTCTGAATTCTCTCACTTTTCTTGTTAAATGGCCATATCAAGTTGAAAAGCTTTTGAAGTACGACATCTCCAAAGCACAACAAAACTGTTATCAATGTGACGTGTATGCGGGGCTTGGGGGCTGGGTTCATTAGTGTAAAGGGAGGTGTTATATATTACTTCTTACTATAGCACATTTATTTAAAGAGATGGAGCAAAAGTTGTAATATAATTGCCACCTTAGCTTTCATGCTTCACTTTACATGGTGAAATGCATGGCGGTGTATGTGTGTTTAATGGATCCTTTTTTTTCCTCAGAGAAGTCATAGGTGGTAGGTGGTGGAAACTGGTTTGTAGGGTTTGTAACAGGTGCAAGCAAGGAGGAGTTCTCGTGAGATTGCTGCCTTTTAAGAATCTTTTGCTTAAACCATGATGATCTGATTTAAGGCCCATTATCAATAGTCTGCTACTTATATCTGCATGATCGTGGTCTGATTGATACTGACTTTGTAGCCATGTGCTCCATAATACGCTGTCAGGAAATGCTGACAGATGCAATGAAAGAACAATAAATGTGGGGCAGCCGTAATGTAAAGGTCCAGCTAGGCTGTATGAAAACTGATAGCTAGGATATTGGCTCCTATGTTACCATATACACCAGTCCCTTTGAGAATTTAGCTGGTGAGTGAATTAAAATGGTCTCCTGATACCCAGAAGCGGGAGAAAAGATCTTCATTTAAGGAACTTGCCGACTTTGCCAAAACATTGCTTTATAAGAACAGAGCCAAGATTAAAAAAAATAAAAACTCTCTTACTCAAAAATCTACGCATGTCTGACACATCTGAGAAACTATTTCTTGAAAATCGATACACACAAAAAAGCACTGTGTCCACCTTTTATGATACTTAATCCATTTGTATAAAATTACAAAAGGAGACATTTTATTAGATTCCTATTTTAAATGTAAGGTATTTGAATCTATTTTTAAAAATTCTTGATCTTCAACTTGGTGTAGGAATATAGCTGGCATTTTGCCAGTACAGGTTTTTAACAAATAACTAGGATGAGAAGTCAATGTATTAATATTAAGCCATAAAAGTTACTCTCTTCTTCCTAGTCTTAAAATGTAGCTTCAAAAGAAGTTAAGTTGGACTGTAATTTAGTATTTTATCATGCTTTTTCTTGCTTACATGTTATTTTACAGATCCTCTGTGTTCTTAAGCAACACTTAATAATTCTTAGTGTATAAAGATATAATCAACATTCCAAGATTGATGTTTAAAATAAAGTAGAATCCTAATACATTAACAAATTATTTGTTCCAACAGTAAATCATCATTTATAATGATATCTTCAAAAATAAACATAGGCTGATAATGGGTCTTAATCTTTCCTCTTTTGATGAGAAAATGCAGACTGTAGTGAGTATTTATGTATTTTCAAGACTGAGCCCTTCGAGGTGCTCACAGGTGTTGGTGTGAATTAAGGTCGAAGCTGCGTTGATAATTTTTGTTTGTTTCCTTTAGGATGGAAAGTAAAAAGTATCTTTGTTATTTACAAAGTTATCTAAAATGTTTTGGGGGGCCCTAGAGAATCTAATTTGACTTAAGAGGAATTTATGAAAATAATTTGCTCAGGTGAATTTAATTTTTGACACCTTTTTATGGTATTAATTTGACACATTTAAAGAATACATTCAAAAACAAATTTTTAGAACAAAAAAACTTATTCCAGTGAAATTTGAAAGATGCTGTCTTCTGAGAGTGCTCAAAGAATATTCTAAGCAGATCATTGACAAAACATGTCTACAACTGTAATTGTGTACATTCAAGAGAATGAATTTTTTATACCGTATTATTGACATAATAGATTGAGTCATCATTACTGTCTGATATGGAAAGGCCTGGTTTAGAACTCTTTAGCACGCAAAATATTGACACAATAGATGATAATGGCTCCTTTGGAGCCATTAGGGTCCATCATGTCAGGGCCTGCTCAGGCATTTCTTAGCAGGTAGCACACAGACTCTTGACATGATAGATCATAACAAGTCCAAAGGAATAATTATCATTTCTTAACTTATACCATACTTGGGAATTTCATAGTTTATTAAAATTAGAGCCTATCATCACCAATGTGAATTTTAAATATTTCATTAATTATATTCTCTTAGTAAACATTTTATACACACACACTCTGCATATTATAAATTGCATAAACAAACCAGATCACATACAGTTATGTACACTTTTCCCTGTCTAGGAATTTGAAAAGTCCACACTGATAGTTATGAATATTCATAAAAAGCAATTCACTCTCAGCCTTATACCTTTTATGCCAAGAGTCAGCCTGGAGCAAATTTTTAACGTCCACGGCCTAGACCTTTGAAAGTAGATATGCCTAATGGAAAGAGTGACAGAGCTTGAGTGACACTGACTCTGACAGGCAGGAGCTCTGGTGGGCACCCATATAATTAGATCTTTTGTGTGGTCTGGTTAGCTAAGGCAGAACTTGATGTTTTACTAACAAAATCCTTTGAAAAGAAACCTCATTCCCCCAAAGTTTAGGTTGTTTACCAAGTAAAGAAATGAAAATAAAATCTGCAAGGAACAATTCCCTGGTAGTTTTGGATGATTTGTATTATCTGCAGTGTAAAAGATGAAGTGAGTGATGTTGGATTGGCTGGTAAGGAAAGCATCGTGCTTTTTCTTTTCATGTGAATAGTTTTTATTGTGTTGAGATTAGAGACAAATAGAAATTATATTATACAATGTGGCAAGCCATTAGCTTTTCATAAAAAGAAATTTTATCTACAGTGAAAAGGTTTTGAACTTAAAGACTTTCTAAAAAGCTTTTTAAGTTTGATTTTTGGTGGTGTTAGTTTGTTATTTGGTGTAAGTGTCAGTATCAGTGTATAGAAATTATGCCGGAGAGTTTCACTATTTGCATGGTAGTATGTCGCATTTAAAGAATGTCCTTTTTGAATTTTCATTTCCAAAAAAATGTAAATTCAGCTTATTCTTCAAAGCTTTAATGAATATAAGTCCTAATCAAATCATATATAAGAAAAATAGTTTTCTAACTTATTGGGCACAGATTCCTTTCCCAGGGTTTAAGCTTTTTATGCTTTCAGGTTCCAAGCAACATCATAAGCTTCAAAAAAGCCAAAAAACAAAACAAAGCAATTACTTTGAACTTACAAATTCATTTTGACACAGAAAATTCCCTTCCCCGTTATCTTTACCACTCTTAGAAAATTGGAGTAGACCAGTGCACAGTTTCTGTTACTAAAAAAATGCAGTGGCATAAACCTATTGCACACTGGAGGTCACCCTTGCTATTTACAAATTTCTACAATTTTACAAAACAAAAGTAGATCCTGCATACTTGTAATATGCACCACAATTTTCATGACATTTTGACATAAGTACATGGATGTTGTGTGTCTTTCTTGTATAGTTAGTCATATTAAGTACAATTAAGGAGTGCATTATAAAAATCTTATGGTTGTCTGATTTTTCTGATGAAGTAAGCAAATGACGAGAAGCTTTTCAAAATGGAACTAGAAGCTCTCATTATATATTATATATGATAAATTCTGAAAATCTTTCCAAATTGTGATAGCAGAATTTGAGAGTAGAGTTCATATACATTTCTTACTCAATAATTTATCAAACTTTTTTCACCACATCATTTCTGGGGATAACTTTACCTTAGTTAATACATACGACAAGTTGATAAGAAAATTTACTTTGATAGTAATTTTACTTTCACGTAATTTATTGTGGTATGCTAAATAGTTGATCATATTGTACTATTTTTCCACTGTGACTTTCGTGTTTTTATTTCCATTCAAGACCAAAAAAATGATGAAATATGAATTTACTATGAATAAAAATGTATTGTTTAAAAATCTACTTAGAAGCAAGAACATGTACATAAAAACAAAATTTTTAAACTCAATAAGAACTCTGGCTTTAGCAAATATGTCAATGATAAAACATAAAACTGAGGAAAAAACATTTAGCCTACATCTTGAAGCCATTCAAAATAGGAACAAAAAATAGATTGAGGAGAAGTGTCCATTTCAGTGAAAAGAATATTCTGAAAATATAAGGATTCATTATCTGGGAGCTGTAACAAGCAAAGTATGAAGTTTTTACAGAAAAAAATACACTTTATCAATTTTTCCTTAAGATGGAATAGGAATTCCATGTTTTTCCTGATGCCTATTACCTTAGTATACATAGCCAATTTTCTTTCTCACAATTATTTTATAGTACTTTTTAATCTTTCATTAAAAGGTTTCTTATATAGAGTTTCATAAATGTTTAACATAATGCCAATTATCTGGCACAAGGGTCAAAGGTCAGAAATAAGTTAAAATATGGGGTGATGGCTTTAAGAGATTCATATGAGGTAGCAAGATCAAGGGAGCAGAGGGCACACCATCATGTTCCTAGTCAAAGACTGAAGACATCCAGGGATATTTGTTCACTAACAGAGCAACTCAAGATCTCTCTGCTGTTTATAGCACATGAGGCTTCGTCTACTCTCTTTGTCTCTCTCAGTTTAGGTTCATTGGAGGGAACTGATGAGCCACGCTTACGCTCCAGATGGTTGATTTTTACAAAGAGAAGCAACTATATAGCATCTCCTTTTTTCAACTTTCTTTCTGAGACATTGCCGATGTTATATCCCATGTCTCAAATCCCCCTTTTCAATCTAGTCAAGAATGACTAGATGGTCCATTGTTGAGGGTTCAAAGCTGAGTGTCTCCATGAAGGCTTTCCCAAACCCTCATGCACCATGGATATCTCTCTTTCACAAACAGTATAGCACTGAGTATGCCACTCCCTTTGGATTTAATATGTGTTTCTTTGGGGTTTTATTTAACCAGAAACCGTGTACTTGTTTCATCCCACCAGTGAGTTTGTATATCCAATTTCCACAAATACTGTCTCTTTTATCCTATAATCCTCACTGGCTGAGCAGAACACTGGGCACTGAACAGCTGGAAGTAATCTCTCCCTCCTCTGAACTCTCCTAGCACCTCCTTTGTACCACTTCTGTGACCCTTATCACTTCATATTTTGTATTACAGTTATTTGAGCATGTGTTTTATCTCCTCAGCGAAAATGTAAATTCTTTGGGAGCATAACTATGCCTTATGCATCTTTATATCCCACACTATCATCACCACAACAACCACATTTAGCACTATGTTTTCCATTTTTAAATGTTTAAGTTTTTGGGAAACTTAACTAGCATTTATTGAATACCTTGCTACAAAGCACTATGCTAATCGCTGAGAATGATAAGACATAAAGTATCACTGTCTATACCAAAAAGGAGCCTACAATACAATGGATAAGAGAGTAATGAATGTGAATAGTGCAAGCCATGACCAGAGCAAAGGAAAGGAGAGCATCGAGTCGTGTCTGAGAATGGAAGTAGCCAGTTTCAAGCTTCAGTTGGAAGTTTGGTAATATGGTGCGTGCTGCCTTTAAATCCAATTTCAGTGGTGTGGTCTGTGGAAAGACTTCTCTCTCTGGGAATAGGAGAAGAGCCTGAATGGAAAGGATTTTCATTCAATCCCATCCCATCAAAAGGAGCAGTAGCTGAAAGCCCTCTCAAGCTTAAGCACCTGAATCTAAGGCTCTATGGAAGGAAACACTTTGCATGAGGCCAGCTCTCATATATTTGTTGAATGAATGAATGAATACAGGTACTCACTGTGATATTTATTGATTGAACAAATCAAAAAATAAATAACCCCATCTTAAAACACAAGCATTCTTTGTATTCAGTAGGGAACTGTGCTTCATATGTAGAAAATCTAGAGACTCTTGAATTTATGTTTCCATTTCTCTGCATGAATACATATGCC